>NC_134417.1:66178136-76178136 GCF_030867145.1 Opisthocomus hoazin | reverse complement strand
CGTTAGCTGTAACAACACCAGCACCCTCCCTGCTTCTACGACAAAAACATATACTACAAAGCGCCATCTCCGGGTTACTTCTCCATTCCCGATTTTACGAGCTTTTCCCGCACCTCCCTCTCCCGTTTAGGTACTTTTTCCCCAGGTCAGAGCCCCAGGCCGCTGCAGCCCCACCCGACACCCGGTGCCGCCGCGCCGGCAGCCCCCCGCCCCTCGTCCCTCACGCCCAGTCGACGCTCTCCACAGCCCCACCAACGTGGCAGCCGGGCCCGCCGCTCCTCCAGCGCAGTCCCGCAACGCCCGGGCCTCCCGACCGCCTCCGCCAGGCCCCGCCGCCTCTGCCCGGGCGCGAAACGAGCCCCGGCGGAGAGCGGGCCCCAAGCGCGGCGAAGCGCGCGCCGCCACGGGCCGGGGCCGCCGCTGCGCTGCGCTCCGCCAGCCCCCTCACCTGAGGCTGCACGGTGGAGAAGGAAAACATCCTCCCGCCGGGGGCGGCGGCGGCGACCGCAGGCGCCTCCTCTGCTTCCCCGCCCGGAGGTAGACGCTGTGCCCGCCCGCCAGCTCCCGCCGCTCAGTCCCCGCGGCCGCCGCTACCGCCAGCAGCCGAGCACCCCGCCTCCGCTCCTCAGGAAAATGGCCGCCCCCGCGGCCGGCAGTGACCTGGCCCGACGCTGTCCCGGAAGCGGCGGGAGATGGTAGAACTTCCGGGTCGCCTCCCCATCCCTCCCTCCGCGGCGGCGGGGCCGGGCGCAGGGCCTGCCCGCCGGGCTTGCTCGGGCCGCCCCAGGGCGGAGGCCCGCGGCGGGGCGGGAGCGGGCAGCCGGCACTGCGCGCGGGACGGAGTGGCCGCAGGAGCTGTCGTTTGGGTGGCGTTCCTGACAGCCGCCGCCGGAGGTACCTTCCCGACGCGGTGAGAACAGCCTGCGGGGAGTCACGAGCGTGCCGCATGTGGAGAAGAACTTCTACAAATGACGGTGTGTATCAGTGGCCTGAACACCGTTACTGCCTTCAGTTAAAGTGTGACCTAAGCGAAGGCTCTGCGGCACATCCCTCTGCCCGCGGCAGAATTTGGTCTTTGATACAGTCTTCCTTCTACGCCTTGTGCTGTTTTTTCCATGCGCTCGCCGATTATTGGGGGTTTCGTTAGCGTTTTCTTTCTTTCACATGACCGCTGTTCCCCCTTTCCTCCCTGAAAGTGCCACCCCACGCCAGCCGACGTGCACTCGGACCAGCGCTGCCTCCCCCTGCGATCACGGACATCCCTCCCGTTTTCCACGAGCACCCTCCTGACCAGCATCACGCGGCTCAGCTGGCTGATCTGGCAGAAACCTCACCCAACAACAACAGCAAAAACACCAAAAGGTGATGAACGTCTGACGTGATCCACGCCGCGAAGCAGTTTTCCGCACAGCTGCACGACGGCTAGTGCTGCCTGGAGGGAAGGGAGGGAGCGCGCAGCTCCTCTCTGCCAGCTGAGCGCAGGCTGCAGCGGAACACTGACGGTGGAGTTCTGCGGCCAGCGTAACCTGATGTCGGCGTGCGATGCCACCACAAGGAGCCGTCCCTCCCGCTCCCAGCTGGGCTTCTCTGCTGAAGATACACACTATAGACAGCTAAACTAACACTGCAGTTAGATGGCAAATATAGCCAATGACAAATTGTATCTAGTACCATTACAGAAAGCTAATTTAAAACATGATTTTTTCTACATTTGCTCATTAAATTGCATCTATTGCTGGGATCTGTGGGATTGCAGCGCTCCTTCACAAGCACAAGCAAGGCCTCCCGTGCAGGATCAGATTGTAAGTGATGTTATCTTAAAACAAGGGCCTGACGAGACTGATCTGCTGTGTTCATGGAGGCCCATGGTTCTGCACCAACCTCTGTAGAGCTAGCTTTTTGCTAGTGCAGAAGACTGCAACACAACAATGAAGACTGGTGTGAATGAATTTCAAACAGCATCGTCTGTGTGAAAGCAACATAAAAGCAGTAAGGCAAAGGTTAAAGGAATGACCAAGAGCACAGCCGGGAGCAGTAAAACTGGTAAACACTGAGGATCACGCTGTGTAACCTGAGAGCAGGCGGCTGGCACTCTGGTAAGGCACTGTCACGCGTGATCTGTCCGAAGGCCTGTGCTCTGGGAGCACGGGGATGGCCACAAGGTCAGAGCACACTGTCAATGCCATCCCTGTCCCTGCTGTCGCAACAGGAAGGCAGAACGCAGCCACGGAGATACCCAAAATAAGGGAACAAAGAAAACGGGGAGCAACCTTGCTCTTCACTGTGAGGGTGGTGAGGCACTGGCACGGGTTTCCCCAGAGAAGCTGTGGCTGCCCCCTCCCTGGGAGTGTTCAAGGCCAGGTTGGATGGAGCTCTGAGCAACCTGGTCTAGTGGAAGATGTCCCTGCTCATGGCAGGGGGGTTGGAACCAGATGATCTTTAAGGTGCCTTCCAACCCTTACCATTCTATGATTCTATGATTAATAGAGGCTGAAGTAATCAAGAATCAGAGGGAAGCAACAAATCGCATTATTCTAACTCCTGATCGTAACAGACCTGGCCAGAAGGCAGTTTGTCATCGCTAGTTCAGAGGACACCAACAGGCAGTAAGGGCTCAACAGTGATAACAGAGATACAACTGGACAGGCAGCGTACTCTTGTGCCCAAGCCACGCTGGCCGCGCCATTTGGACACACAACTCTTGCAGCTTGCGAGTATGCAAGTGTGAGAGAATGTGAGTGAGGCGTATGAGAAAATGAGCGCGTGGGCCCCAAATCGGTTGTTTCTTTCTAAATAAAGATTACCTTCCGGTTCCTTAACGCCTCACACCGAGTTCTGTTGAATTCCTGCACCTCCAAGCACCCCATGGAAAGGAGCCTGCCTGCCCACAGCAAGTAACAACGCAGTATCAAATTAGAAACTTAGATGACAAATTGAGTCATCGTTAGTCAGATCAAAGCTTTGACAGTTCGTCGTAATGAATGCTCTCAAAAAACCCATCGCCACAGAATGAACGCTGTAGGTTCAATTGCTACATACGACAAAGAGAACGAGAGCATTTTTAATGAGTCCTTCTGAGGAAGCTGGGAAGGCCGTAAAGAGCCGACCTGCTCTATCGGAAACACTGGCGCCACAGCCACACTCGCAAACCTCGCTGGTGACGCTGCAGCCAGCTTTATTCAGCTCCCCTGCGCCGACCGCGGACGTTTAACTCCCGGGGCTGTGAGCGAACCCGAGCACGCTGCCCGCAGGCACCCCGCGGGGCTGGGACCGGGCATCACGGCGGCCGCCGCCAGGCAGAGGCCTGCCCGGACGGCAGCGATGGCGTCCCTAATGGCGGCAGCACAGGAACGGCCCCAGGGGCACCTCAGGGAGCAGGGCCGCGAGGCGACGCCTACTGCCGCCATCACAGGCGCGGCCGCAACGGTTGCGGCGCGAGGGTTCTCGCGAGAGCACCGCCCTCCTGCCCCGCGCCCGCGGGGCGGGGCGGGGCGGGGGCGGGCGCCGATTTGAATCGGCGCGGGACACCAGGGCTGGGGCGCGACATGGGGACGGTGGAGCCGGCGACCGAGGCGCGCCCGGAGGCGGGGGGCGCAGCCGCAGCCGCAGCAGCAGCTGCAGGCCCGAGGCGCGTCGAGGTTCCCCGGCCCCCCTCCATCGAGGAGTTCACCATCGTGAAGCCCATCAGCCGCGGCGCCTTCGGGAAGGTGTACCTGGGCCGCAAGGCGGGGAGGCTCTACGCCGTGAAGGTGAGGGGCCGCGCGGGGCGGGGCGGGCTCCGCCTGGCCCCCTCGCTGCCCGCTGCTACCCGGCGGGGAAAGGGGCGTCCCGCGGAGGCCTGCCCCGGCGGGAGACCCTTCCGCCGCTCGGCCCGCAGGGAGCGGCGGCCCTTGCGGCGGCAGCCGAGGCCCGGGAGGGGGGCTGTCCTCACGGCCGCGGTTGGATTTCTCCTCGCGTCGCTGTTGCCTGGAGGCTTTGGCTGGGAGGCGTCTGGTAGCGACAACTGCTTGTAGAAGTTACCGTAAACGTCCAGGGAACTACGCCAAAACCTTCCAGAGCGTCCGTGGGCGGCTTGCTGCTTGCTTGTAAACACTGGTGCTGGCTGAACGCCTTTGGCTGCCGCGCCGCGGGGAGGATGGTCTCGCCTGTGTTTGAGTGAAAAGTCTGCCTCGGAGAGGTACGAGGAGAGCAAATTCTAAAAAGGATTTTTGTTGAGCACAGCATTTGAAAAAAAACGCGTTGCATTTTCTGTGTTGATACACGAAGGACTGAAAACTGGGCTTGTCAGCGGTAAAAACTTCAGCGATGGTTTGAGAGCTTGACTTTGCGATTAGAAGGATCGTAACAAGCTGCATAGTACAGAAAAGGAAATATAGAAGTGATGCAAAATAAACATTGTTTTTCAGAGGAATTATTTATATTATAACCATTTTGAGGTGAAAGCTTTGTAAATTCTTTATCACTATTGCAGTAAAGTTTATGGATTTTTCACAGCTACAGCATTTAATGTGCACTAAGTATTTGTACAGTGAGGGTCAGCACTTATTAAAAGTGTAGTTCTATGCATGCTGTATATGTCTTGAATTTTTTTTTTTTTTGTGTTGACTTTGATAATAGCAATGGTAGCTGTGGAAACTAATTTTCTACACTTTCTGTGGTTCAACTGCATTACTTTAGTATCTTGCACAAGTTTATTGAAAGTATTGTGGCCTAAGAGCTTTTGTGTGAATCCTTTCTCCCTGTTGCGGTGGGACTTACGGATTATTCAAGCTACTGAATTTAATATATACTAAATACCTTCACAGTTAAGGTACACACTTACATAGAAGGTATCAAATTAGACTTCTTATGTCTTGCTGCTTTTATATATTATCACATTCTGTTGTTGAATGGTTGTGGTAGCTGTAGACTCAATTTTTTACAGCTGCATAGAGAATGGATAAGTTCAACTTGCTTTAATATCAGCATATGTACCCAGACGAAACATGCTGAAAGGGGGTAAACTTCCAATGCATATGCAATGCTTACCTAAATAACAATCAGCTGTGCTATTATGCACCTTCCATTAAAGGTTAATATTGAGTGGGCATCAACATATAGTGGAGTAATTCAATATAGGAATTGGAGTCTAATTCACAGTTAGGCTTGTTCTTTCGTCATTGTGAGTTGCATGCCTTTGAGGCTTCTTCCCAAGGAAACAAGTATTTTTTGAGTGACTTGATGGTAAATTTTAAATTAAGCAAAAACTCACTTGCTTTCTCTCCGAAGTTAAGAATTAGAGGCTGGAATAGTTGCAGTCTTGCACTTGAGGATACCAGCATAGGATGGCTTACTGCTGTGCTCTGTTTTCAATCCTCAGGCCATGTATCTCAGTCTCTGAAGATACGGGAAGGCTTGGTCAGCAAGCGTATGTCTAAGCATTGAATGCTTCTTCCTGGTTCTGAGTTGTGTACTGTGGATAAGAGGATTAACTCAGGGCAGTTTAATTTCACGTACAGCCTGAACACTCATTTTTCAATGTGTGCAGTTGCAGTAAATATTGGTAGTGTGATTTCTATTCAGGACTGAATTAGGAGGAGAGCAATGAAAAACGTTCTCTAATAACTTGTGGTTTAAAATTCTGTCTGTATAAGAAATTATAGCTCTGTTTTATATGTGTATATATATGCAAGTTTGAAGTATAGAGGTAAATTAACTGACTAAAGAACTGCAGGCTGAGCAGAGAAAAGAATGCTTATCTACTTGATTTTGTTTTGTTTTTCAGGTGATGAAAAAGGCAGACATGATCAACAAAAACATGGTTCACCAGGTCCAGGCAGAGAGGGATGCACTGGCTCTCAGTAAAAGTCCTTTCATTGTGCACTTATACTACTCGCTTCAATCGGCTAATAACATCTATTTAGTGAGTAAATAAATGGCTGTAGTGTTTTATGATAGTGTTCAAAATGCAGTGCAGAGCTGTGTTCATGTCTGAAAACATATTTTTATGGTACTGAGTGGGTATTCTGTAGTTGCTTTTACTTTCTTCTTTCTCAGAATGGTTGAACGAGTGAAATATTTCTCTTTCTGTAGTACCTTTAAGATCTTTCCACCTGTGTGCCCATTTTTACAGGACAGTCTTTTTGAATAGCTAATCTGAATTAGGAATGTGTAGAAATCTTAGGGAAAACAAAACAAGAAACCATTCTGTTCATGCAGAATCCAAGTGGCTGAAAGATAGCCTGTGGCTTACTTAAAGAGAATCTGTCTTACTTGTTGCTGTGCTTATAATTTGCTATGGTAGTTGGCCTAGATGAGAAGAGGATAACTGAGTGGCAAACTTAAGTGCTACTCTATGTGGAGCACTGTGGAGTACAGTACGACTTGAATATGGTTTTATATATTGCCTCCACAGTATGTAGTATGGATTAAGTCTGCCTACAAAGGGTCTAGTGTAATTTGTCTGGTTTGCTGTAAGCACACAGTGAACAGCTTGATTAAATTCTGAGGTGAGGTTGCTATGCACTCCTACAATGCATTTTGAGTGTATGTGAAGGCTGCTGTGTGGAGTAGAGGAGTTCTGGGTGAAGGATTTGTAAAGGAGATGCTAGAGTTACTTATATATGGAATAGCATTGTATATTAGAATCTAAGTACTGGTGAGATTTCTTGACCAAAACCCCATAAATTCATTCTTGTCATTGAAAAGTGAGTTTCTGAAATCCTGCTCACTTTTTCTTTCAGCTTGAATATGACGTGGGCCATTATAATGAGTGGGTTTGCATCATTTTTTCTGGATGTGTGTATTTTTTTTAAACACACTTTTTCATGTCGTAAATGCACAGTAGTTCTCACTGCATACAACTTCTGGAAACTTATACTTACTTCGCAAGGCTCAGGTCTGAATTTAATATTGTGTATAAACACTTGCAAAATAAAATCATTGAGATACCTGTTTTATACATATTGAGATATCAGTGGTCTTTGGCTTCAGACCTTGAGTTTCACAGAAGCGCTTTGCAATTTATTTTCTATAATATAGAAATCTTTCAGAAGTTAATTAAAAAGCTGACTACAGTAGTTATTTGAGAGCTGACTACAGAAATTAGGCTAGGCAAATAATATAAGTAAATGGTCTATTAA
This sequence comes from Opisthocomus hoazin, assembly GCF_030867145.1. Lineage (NCBI taxonomy): Eukaryota > Metazoa > Chordata > Aves > Opisthocomiformes > Opisthocomidae > Opisthocomus > Opisthocomus hoazin. Next base: position 76,171,015 of record NC_134417.1, on the reverse strand, counting down.
AAGAAAAAGAAAATGTTTTATGTCCTCTGTCATTTGAAGCTTCAGTTATTTTATACAGGTGAATATTGTGTGGGAAATTAAGTTTGCATAAGGAAATTACTATCAGCTTCTGCTCTTTGAAATTATGTTTTCCTAGGGGTGAAAGCTATTTCATATTTTACTAGCACATTTAAAACATGTTTTAAAATGATAAATTTAAAACACTTGAATGGCAGGTGATGGAGTACCTTATTGGTGGAGATGTCAAATCTCTTCTTCATATTTATGGATATTTTGATGAAGAAATGGCTGTTAAGTATATTTCTGAAGCAGCATTGGCTCTTGACTATCTTCACAGGCATGGGATAATCCACAGGTAAAGCCTACCTCCCCCACCCCCTTACAAATAAGTATTTGGTAGTTTGGGTTTTTCATTTTTCACTCAAACACATAAGCAATCACCATTTCATAATAATGGCTACCTCATTTGCTAAAGCTTCTGGAAGCTCTTCTTGTGTGTATACACTGCAGCAATGTTTTGAAGCAACACCTAAAATAAAATCTGTGCATATATGTTAAGCAGACAAATATACGCTGCTTTCTCCTGCCTGCGTGCTCTCACCAAGTACAGTGGTGTACTGGAGGCTATGCTGCCTTCTAGGTCCCCTCTCCCTATGGCTTTTAAATGAGAGTTGGTTCAGGAACCCTCTGGATACTGCAAGCATGTAATTGTAGAACAATGGGACACTGAGTACTCTCCTCTGCTCCCCTTGTAGCAAGAGTTCTTTGCTGCATGTGGTAGTGCTGCAGAGAACACCCAAGAAAACTTACGCTTGACCTTTGCTTGTCGTGTGTAGCAGCTACACAGTAATAAATGTTGTGATGGTAGTGCTCATCGAGAATAACTAAACTTGTCGAAACTCACAACGTGCAAATTCTATGACATTTACGGTGGTTTTACAAGGCACGAGACATTTGTACGATATTCAGTGCTAGATGTGTTTAATTGTTTTGGTGTATTCATCCAATTGGAATCTTCTGCTGGCTAAGAGATGTTACTGAGAAACAGCTGTAATCAATGTTTTGTATTGCATGTGTCTGGTCAGGTAACTTTCTTAATGTTGCTCAGTTGTCTTTTTGCTGACTTCAGCTATTCATGTCTGCAGGGATCTGAAGCCAGACAATATGCTCATTTCTAATCAGGGCCATATAAAGTTGACAGACTTCGGGCTTTCCAGAGTTACACTGAACAGAGGTAAGAGTTGTCTGTATCCTTTTGGTTGTATTAGAATGTATTTTCTGTGTATTAGAATGTATTCCCATATTCTTGAATGCTTTACATCCCTGTAGAGGGTGGCTTTCAATTAAAGAAGTCCAAATGTTGCTCTGATATCTGATTTCTAATAGGTAAGTACTGATAAGGTACATGCTAGTAAAGGGTTGTCTCTGCGTTGCATTTCAGAAGCTAAAATATTTATGCTTTGGGACAAGGGTGTATGAAATATGATCTAGAACGGTTTCTCTTGAGGGGTATGGATTTCAAAGTTTTCTGTGAAGTCCACTAAGAGAATTCAAAGGGTGAATGAATAATTCTAGATTTTTTTTTTTATGTACCTCTGACTATTTCTGTCTTTCAGTTCATGCTTCTCTGTCTTTGTATATGTTAATTTCCAGTCTGAAGTGGGACCTTCCAGACATTAATGTGAGGGACAGGGGGAGGTGGCAAGTTGCTAACAGAAGATTATAAATCAGTGCTTAGCATATGAAAATACTGCTTTCAAGTAGCAGTAAATATAGCTGAATAGTCAAAGGACTGTCTGGCATGGGGAATAGGCCACAGGTCTTAAGGTGAATAGCTTGTTCCTGAACTAGTTTGCACCTCCAACCCCTTGCCATATCAGCCAAACTTAATTAAACTGGTTCTGTGCAGCATTTTTTGAGAGCTGCTGGCAGGTACATCCTTTTTATATAGTTAAAGGAATGCAGAAATTCAGAATTGTCTATGGAGCTTGATTCATGGTTTTAAGAGTATAGAGGAAAATCCTAAGTATACTGTGTTTTCTGTAATACACTGCTTTAACTGAGAAGTTCTGATGGGACAGATTATTGTGTCCAGCTGAACATGATATATAAGCTATAACCCTGCTTACCTCTAGTGAGCAAAAGATGGCATCTAAGGTTAAATTTTCACCTATGAAAAACATCTCTGTAGCTTTTTAGAGATCTCTTTGGGAAAGGTGGCAGGCTTGGAATGGGTCATCAACTTGGCTCACAGGCCATAGGCTGGAATTGCTACCTAAAAACCAAGGCTGGTATCAAGTTAGAAAATGTAACACAACGTAGTATATTGGAAAAGAAATCAGACTTTTACGGTTTCTGTATTTATAAACTGTAGTGTTATGATGGATGTACAGGAAGAAACGGCTTGTGTTGAACAAGAATGTATGGGCATGTTTTCACTTGGGTTTGTCTTCTGTTGTATGTTTGTTCAGTATGTGACTTTTTTTCCCCTCTTGATAAAACTCAGGTAAATGTCTGTAATTATGCTTATTTAATAGCAAAAGGAAAACCTGACCAGTGTCATATTTTTTGTCTGTTTATAGAGATAAATATGATAGATATCCTTACTACACCATCAATGGGAAAGCCAAAACAAGACTACTCACGTACTCCAGGACAATTGTTGTCTCTCATCAGTTCTCTGGTCTTTGTAAGTAATTTTCACTGTCCTTGAAGTACTTCATTCTTTTAGTTTCTTTCTTAAATGTAGTAATAGGAGTGACAAGGCTATTCTTGCACCTCTTCTGCCAGCTGGTAGAATGACTTACTATATCTTTCCAGTTCTTGCAGTTCTGAAATGATTACCTAGCACTATATTTCAAATTGCTGACTTATCATCTCTGCTTCAAATGTGATACAGAATGTGTGAAGTTACACTCTCAATTCTGGATGTCTTGTTCAGGCTCTAACTTTTAACTGTGCTTCTTCCTGCTTGATAGTATAGTCCCGTTGGAATGACAATGCCAGGGCACAATTCGAGTCCATCATCTGACAGTCTGCATGGAGTGGTTTCTCCATTACCTATGGTCCAAAAGGAAAATACTCCTCTTTCAACTAAATTATTCAAAACATGTGAGTATACCAAGTCTTGTACTGCTTTAAGGTTGTGGTCTTTCAATTTTATGAGAGTAGTTTGGATCTATTTGATAAAAGGTGTGCTTCCATCAGTGTCTTACTGTCTGCTATTCCTCTGGTACTTAAGGTCTGACCTTTTTCACCTATACTAATGTAATTTTTTGATATTTTTTTTTCCCCAAATGCACAACCACTGAATTCAAAATGACCCTTTAAGACTTTACAGAAGGTCAGTTCTTGGCATACTTTTATTGAAAATTACTTAATATAGCAATGTGTGCTTTCATTTAAATTGTCTTATCTTGCTGCTTTCTCATTTCTAACCTGAAATGAGGAAGAAGGTTATTGTGCTGCTAATGTTCTTATTGCTTTTAAATTCTTGGCAAGTCCCTACTTCAAGAAACAAGTGAATTGACTGTGCGGCGAAGATGACAACAGAAATTATGATGTCATGCATAGCTTTCCATAACTTACTTTGATGTGAAGCTTGACATAGTGTGAAGCTGGTTATATGTTGCCTATTTGTATCAACGTTTGAATTTTTTTTTTCTCTCTCAAGATCTTGATAGTTCTCAATTAACTCCTGTGATGCCAATGAGAAGTTTAACTCCTACTCTACTTCAGTCAAGAAAAAGGTTTGGTACCTCCAGTGCCAGTAGTCAGTCACACACGTACCTGTCCAGTGTGGAATCAGAATGCAGCAGCAGCCCCAGGTGGGAGAAAGATGTAGAGGTCAGGACTGTTTCATCTTCCTGCTATAAATTAAAATTGGCTTATACTTGTATGTGCAGTTGCAGATCTCTCCTTACTTTCCCCAGTTATTTCAAGTGTAGAGAAGTCTTCCTGCAGAAGAAAGAGCAGGAGTTGTAATCCTTGCTGAGTAGGAGTTTTGGGTAAAACTACTACTATTTTTTTCTTCAAACAAATAGTAGTTCTGTGCAATGTAACAGGAAAAGCAAATGCCATTTAGCCTGCATCAAAGGAGTGAAAGAGAAGGCTTCTACTGGATGGCAACTGGTTTAGCTCTGTTCCTCACAAGGTTGAGCAATGCTGGGAGCACTGGCTCTTTGGAAGCTGACCTTGTCCCTGTAGTTTTATTAGCTCAGCCTGCAGACAAAAGAGTTTCTTTAAAAGGTGGAACTTGGGAAAAATAATAAACAAAATACTTCAAACTTCTACTAGCTATTAAAAACTGAAAAAGTCTCAGGTTTGTATTACTGAAGGGTTTTGTATCTACTAACCTAACACGAGTAATTATAGCTGATACAAAATACTTTTTCCTATTTTAAACTGTTAATGGAATTCTGTAGAAATACAGACCTAAAAGAAAATGCTGCTGTGCTATTTAACCCTTGCTATGATTCCCATTTAGATAACACACAAAAACTTCTTTTTAAAACAATTTATAATTCTTTGCTTTATCTGTCCATTTCCCAAGGCCTTGTTTTTATTACTGTGTTACCAAAATAGTAGTAGTATCAGAATTTCCTTTTGTCATCTCTGAAGTATAGTATGTCACAGGGTAGTATGATGGGGTTCTTTAGTCTGAGGTTTCTTAGAAACTGAACTTCTGTAGCTTAACTTCTTAACATAAAATCACCAATACAACTTTAATTGTGGTATTTTTTTCACCCTTAGGCATTTAAAAATGCTGCATCTTCTACGGTATTCTAGCAAGCTTATTTTATGGCCTTGAAAAAAGGAAAATTATCAAATTATCCCTAACTTAGTTTGGAATTATTTTGAATTTATTGTGTCATGTTTGTCATTACTAGTGGCTATAAAAAATAAGTAATGCTTGCCAATTTGCTTTTCTTTATGGAAGTGGAAATAAGGTATTTTAAAGGACAATTCTATAATGCTATAATCCTATTTTTCCTGATACTCAAAATTTAATGTGCTCATTTGCAGCAAACTGAAGATGAACTGCATGCTGCAACAGGCAAAACAAGTAACAGTGGGCCAGCTCTCATTTCAAATGAATTACTGAATAGCAAAGGTAGTGAAGTTTTAAAGAAAAAAGAACTGGAGTCTGCCATTTCTCCCATCAGCAGCAATGATTCTGGCAGTAGACAGAAGTTGAGAAGTGACCATTCTGGTATAACAGATACTCCTGTGACCACACTGGATGTGAAAGGCATAGTCAGAAAATGTCTTTCTGAAAAGAAGATTTGGGAAGAAAAACTCTTTGTGAATAAAAGAAACATGGCTAAAGAAACAGCAGAAACTTCCAATCAACAACAGTCACCTTCAAGGCAGAATGAGCCTGTCAAGCCTGTCACAGGGGAAGAAATTTTTGAAAAGCCGGGTGTAAAAAGAAGCTTTGAATTAGTTGACACTAGTCCTTGTCAGGAACTTAATTATGTTAAAAAAAGCAATGCAGAATATAAACGTGGCTGTCAGATATCAGAATTTCCAGCAAACAAAAGGACAGGTTTGACAACAGAAATTCAGTCCTTAATGCTTTGTGATGATGGATGCCTACGTGACACCTGCGGAAACAGGGAAGATGTTAAGAGTTTTACTGGCAACCAGCAAACAGTAGAAAAATCACTTACTCCAATTATAGCCAAGAATCTCATGCATGATTTGGATGCAGACTATGAAAGAGATGATATAAAGGAGTATATGAACTCAAGTCTTTTAGGCACTGATGATGAAAAACCTGTGGGAATCCTGAGTGCAGATTCTGACTTATCATTTCCTGAAACGTCTGTTACAGAAAGCCATTTAGAAAAGCAGGTTTTAGATTTAGACAGAAGTGTTAAAGACCTCTCCTTTGAGGAACCAAAAACGGAAGGCGTGCTATTAACATCCCTAGAGTCCCAAGAGACCTCACAAAATGGAGATGAAGCACGTGCTATCCAGGACTGCAAGCTATTACATCATGAAAAGGATAATGACCAAAAACCTATGAAAGAAAATTACCTTGACACAGTATCTTCTCCTTCAGAAAAGATGATGGAAGCACTGAATCTCTTAAAAAATGCTGTTGTTTTTCGAAGTTATAATAGTCCAATTAATGTATCCAACATATCTGAGCCATGTAGTATGGCTTCCTTAGATATAATGGATCTTTCACCTGCTTGTAGTGGCTCGTACCCAACAGCTGTTACTCCCTTACAGAAAGGAAGACCATATAGGGTCTATCAGGTATGTAACGAGACATGTAGAAGCTTTTTGCATGCATTAGAGATCAGTGATCTGAAATTATTTCAGTTCTTAAAGTAGGGAAAATTGAAGTAGTTTAAGGTAGTTTGTCAAAGTGATAGGCTTTCACTTATTGCACTTATGTGGCCAAAATTATAATTTCTGTAAGAGCTTAGCTATAACTGTATGCCCACTGTTTTGTCTCTGGCTCAACGTGGGTTGTCTGTCCGCCTCTGAAATCCTTTGCTCTTACAGCGAGCTGGTAAAGAAAGCCTGTGCTATTTGTCTCAACCTAGTTTTAGTGCAGTGTGGTACTTCCTGCGAGTGATTACAGGTTTCCTTATGTAATGAAGTCTCTAGTTGCATGGTTTTTGTTGTTTTTTCATCCTGCATCCCTCCCAGTCTGCAAATGCTGTTCAGCTTCTGTTAACTGCTATTTGTGCCTGCTATTTTTCTTTCATTCTGGTAGGAGTGATGGTGTAGTGTGTACTGTCAAGTACCAATTACAAGCCTATTGCAAAGATTGGTATAAATAGTAATAGCTGCATGCGAGTTATAAGGTTTTTACTTTGACCTTTTTAATCCTTCTAATAGTAAGTAAAAATCTTGTTGTCCTAAAGCAAGTCAGAGCCCTGATGTTGGATAAGTAGAAGTATACTCTTCAATCAGTGTCTCCTGTTTTGTTTCGGCATAGCTTTACAAGACCTTCATCCAGTTACTTAGGTTCCAGTTGTAGGACTTAAAGCCTTCTGACAGAACTGGCCATGTGACTGATTTGGTGTACCAAAAGGGGATATTCAAAATGTTATTTTTTGGGAAACTTTTTTTTCTGATGTCTTTGTCTGAATTGCTAGCTTCTGGTTCATCTGCATAAATGTTTAATTGACTATGAAACTTAACATGCAGTCAGCTGAAATTGAGTCAGTCTGCACTTCATCTGCTGAGAAATAAATGACTGATGGCATTATATGGTTTCATAACTTAGATTTGAACAGGAGGATACCTTTTTCATATGTTTTTGTGATTCCTTTTAAAATCACATCATTGACTTGATTGCCTGTTTTCTATTTCAGTAGTGGATTCTGTAGCCTTTATGGCATAGTGATAATGAATTGATCTCTGCTGCACTGAAGATGAATTTGGAAACGATTATACAAGATATATGGGAATTAAGAGTATATTGAGAAGTAGAGAATGAGAGTCTCTGCAAGATAATTTAGTAGTATCTTTGGGTCATAACAGGAAATCTTTCATTGCAGTCAGCCTGTTGGCTGTGAGAATTTATTGATCTCTTTGCAAGCCTGCATATTTTGTCTTCAAATAATATCTCAAACTACTTTCAGAAGGTTTGTGTAGCTGTAAACAGTCACGAAGTCCAACTTGAGCAGATCTTCATCTGCAGGCATTATGGAACCTGTAGGGTACAGATTAAACAATGAAGGGCTCACTTAATATATTTTGAGTACATCTGGTATGCAATATGTGAGAATTCAGGATTCTCCTTTTTATTTTACAGATATTTGACATGTGCTTGTTTTTCATTGACTAATATTAAGAACTCGGTGTTAAAACTGCAGGCTATTTTGACATTCTATTTAGTAGTTTATCTTCAGATTTGGATTGGAAAGAAGAGTTTAAGAATGGTTGGGTTTGAGTTTTTTTGAGACATTACTTGTGGATTTGTCACTGGAGGAAGAAGTCAGGGAAAAGTGTCTCAGAGTAGGTATCAATTAACTTCTTGCACTTCAAGATGGTTGAGATAAAGAAATGAAAGCACATTTCACGCATACTTTTTCAGGGAATGTGCATTTTGTGACAAGTTCTTGACTTAAGTATCAACCGTTACACCCATTATTAAACCTGAAGATGGGAGTTTCTCTGCTAGTTTTGTTTGACATCTGAAATCTCTGTTGTGCCTTTTCAGACACCTCATCAGGGAGATGCTGGCGCACCATACAGGACTCCAAAGAGCGTTAGAAGAGGAGCTGCCCCAGTAGAAGGTGAACGCATCCTAGGGACCCCAGACTACCTGGCACCTGAGCTGCTTTTGTCAAAGCCTCATGGTAAGACAGACAAACCACAGAGTTTGTAAATACTTAAAAGGTGACAGATTTTACATTTCTAAATGTCTCCAGAGCTCTAAACTCTTTCAGTAATACAATAGCAAATTATTGAAAAATACTTAGTGCTTAGCTTTTGCCAACATAAATGGCTGCGATTGCTTCAGCTGCTTCTTCCATTTACTTTTTTCACATGACTGAAGGTTTTGACTGTCCAGCGTAGTCTTGCCTGGTGCCAATCCAATGCTTTGGCAGCTGTGCTTAGGCAGCCTGAGACTTTTATGTGGCTTAGGAATCACAACTTGGTCATCTTGAGTGTCCTTAAAGATTCTTCAGGGAGGGGGAACTTAGGGAAATTTAGTATGAAAGGATGAAGCTTCCAATTATTCTTAGAATGTGTTCCATGTTTATGGATATTAAAGTGTTATGTGCATCCAGACAAGTTTATAAAACTGCATTAAAATCAGTATTTGAGTTGAGTGACCTCATGAAACACTTAAGATTTCTGGCAGGTACTGCCATATAGATGGACAGTAGTAGCCACTAATTTTTTTTTTTTTTTGCAAAATACTGTAAGAATTTATGCACTTCAAAGTTGTGCTATTTTATTTTTCTTTGGCTCAAATCTTGAGCTCCACTGAGATTAACAAAAAGTCTGAAATATTTTTCTGCTAACTTGCAAGAACAATTAACAAAAAATAAATGCAGTGTGTCCCTGATACATTTGTTGTATTTATAATTACATTTTATTTCCACCTGAAAAGTATGCTTTTATTTTGTAAAGCTCATAGTCTTAGGAAAATTGTATGAGATCTTCATTGAGAAATAGTGGTTACTAATCTGGGACAGTAAAATTCTGCTGTATGCAGCCAATATACATTAACTAAAATTGCATGAAGAGTTCTAACAATTTAATTGTAATGACTAAAATTACTGAACATATGTAGTTGTTGTTGTTTTGTGCTTCCATTTAGGAATTCTGGTTATTTAGCAGGCATTATAACCGAATAATAGGTTGGAAATGTGATCAATGCTACTTAGTGTGAAACGTGGTTTCAAGGTGACTTCTGTGCAGTTATTGAGTGTTTGCAGAACTTCAGTGATAACTTACAAAGAGTCTGGATTTTATGTCAGGAAATGACAAATTTCCCATTACCTTCAGTGAAACCAGGCTTTTCTGGCTTCAGAACTCAAAACTCTCCGTCAGTAAATATTTCTGGTGTTGTTAACTTGGTTGTAAGTGTCGTTGTAATTCTGAACTATAATCATGTTACAAAACTATTTTATTTCTGTTTCTAACTTAGATTTAACACTGCCATATTCCTTTGTTGCCGAGTTACTACCTTAAGAAAAAAAATCTGCATTCCTATGCCTTCAGAGAATCATACTTGATATTTGATGTTTGTTAGGTTTTTTGCAATAATTGTAATGTTCTTGCTTCATTGTCTTTTCATATGCAGGGACTCTGATCTCTGGTGAGTTTGCCATGTACTGTACAGAAATTGAGTGTTCAGCATAACTTTGTACAGTCAAAGTATAACTAGATCACAATTTCCAAGAAAACTCTTTCTGTATAGAAAGATATGTCCAGTATGCACTCCACATAAGAATGTGTGATGCTTCCACAAAAGTTCAGCAAATATCATATCACTGACTAAACTACTGGAAATCTCACTTAAGCCTATACTTCAGGAGTAAAACCAGCATTCTGAAAGACATTGTGTAACACAGAATAAACCAGAGATGCTTTTTCTCTTTACTTCTTTTCACTTTGTGATCAGTCTGCATTACTTTGTGTAAGGGTGAATAAGGTTCACGTGCTCGGGACCTGGTATTTCTGTTTCTTGCTTCAAATATTGATAGATGTGATTTAGCAGGGATATGGTAGGAGTTAATCTAAGCTTTAGTTAAACTTTGCGTGGGAAAAATTGCTTCTGAAACCCATGTTACTACATTGTTCAGAGTCGTGATCTTATTAGACTTTGACTGAAGCTGGGAATATTTTATCTGAACACCAAAGTACCTCTAACAACAGTGGATGTGGTCTCACTGCTTTGAGATGCCTAGCTTGGTGGGGCACTCCTATTGCTGTTAAAAGTTACTAAAAGTGCATTAGATTCTTAGTTATACATTTCAGTATTCAGCGTTTCTGAACTTAGTCAACCAACAGTCCTTTTGAAATGGCTGAAAACATTTGTTAACTGGGAAGTGTCTTAAATTTTTTGATGTGTCAAAGCCAAGAAAAACCACACTTGTTCTCTTTCAAAGTTTTTTTTTGGAGCAAGTGTGGCATCCATTCCTTATACAGTGGAGTGAGCATGGCTTAAAGATGCAGAAAGCTTGGAATGCATGCAGCGGTGTCTGGGATTGCTTTGCCTGCTTGTTTTTAAGTAGGTTAATAAGATGGGTTTGGCAAAAAAAAAAAACCTGGAATGTGGAAATCAAAAATTATTTAATAATAAAGGAGAGATAGCTAGCAACTATGTATTGCCCTAATCAACTTCAGTGTAATGGAAATAAATTCCAGCTTCTTGCGTGCTCACTCATATCTGCAAGCTGTCTTCAATATTTTGACATATTTAAACAAATGAAAATTAAGTTCAATAGTTTGAATTCTTGGAGCCTTCTCAAAGAACTGACAGAAGGGTACAGTTTACAACATGGAGTATTCATCCAGGCTCTAGAGCAGTTGTTAAAGACAACTGTTTCTTATCACAAAACAATCTCTTGGAGAAGTCAGTCCTGTGTGATGTGAGTTGATAATTAGATTGCTCTTAAAAGTCCCCTTGCTTGTATCAGTAAACCCTGGTATTATCTATAATGAATTAAGGAGCAGACTGGCTTTAAAAAAGCTCTTTAATATATTTTTAATCTTCTGCATAATTAAGTACAACTTACTTTGTCTCTTCCAAGAAATTTTGCAGGATTTAAAGACTCTTCAGTTTCTGCCATGGCTAATCTTCAAATCTTTGCAAATATCATAAAACCTTGGTGTTGGTGTAATGACCTGGACTTCTCTTATCAGGTTCTGCTGTAGACTGGTGGGCCCTTGGAGTCTGTCTGTTTGAGTTTCTAACTGGAATTCCACCTTTTAATGATGAAACACCAACACAAGTCTTCCAAAATATTTTGAAAAGAGGTAATCTGTTTCAGTAATTTGAGATAGTATGTGTTTCCAATGTTTGTTTTATGGCTTGAGTTACTGAGTTATCTGCATCTTTGTCTGTAGATATTCCCTGGCCTGAGGGTGAAGAAAAGCTGTCTGATAACGCCCAAAATGCAATAGACATTCTTCTAACAATTGACAGTACTAAGAGAGCTGGACTGAAGGGTTAGTATTGAAATTCTCTTGTGGCCTTTGCAACCAATTAAAAAATTCAAAGTAGTGATGTCGTCCTCCTGGAACTTAAGAGTAAAACCTTAATGCCTAATTAAGTTCCATGTGTAGTGCCAGAACACTTAACAAGTTGTAGTATTTTCTGTATTCATTGTGGTATTTTGCCCTTTTGAATAAGGAAAGTTTGGGGGCGTGTGGGTTGTTATTGAACTATTGCTTTGCTTTAATGCTGTCTTGCCATGGACGTTTAGTGTTTGACATCTGATGTATCGAAGTTCGCTTTTACTGAACTCAGTAACAGGCATTTGGGGTTTTTGACTTGACTATATTTAGGAACTTTTTAAGTAAAAGCTTACAGTTTGAGAGAGAAGCCTCCTACAGAAGTTAATTCAAAGGATCTTTTTCTTGGGAATCAGCCTGTCTTTACTGAATATATAGGGGAACACAGACAATATATACTATACAAAGTCTATATAACTTTTTTTCTTCTTGTAGCAGGAGTTCAAACATTTGCAGTTGTAACAGTGACTATCTTAAAAAATGTGAAGGAAGCTTAGTGAGATGTTCTGGGAAGAGGAAGAAATCTTATGAGAACTGCTCAAGAAGTCACTTGTGAAGGAAATTACTATGGAAATGCTTACTTATAAAAAAGACTAAAGGCTAGAAGCTGAAACCAGGCCAGTTCAAATTGAGGAAGGCATATGGTTATAAATGAAGATCATGATCTCACTATGGAATTCTTTTGGGGAGATATTAAAAAGCCACAGAATCTAATGTCTTAATTTGAGGTGTTCTAGTTACACACAAGTTATTTTATGTATTCCTGGATAATAGGGTGAAATCTAGTTTGCCATAGAAATTTGAACTAGATGACAATGGTTTCTTCCAATCTGAAGTTCTTGGAAATTCATTCTTTGTCAGGACCTCTGACTGAATCTGACCTCTTTATCCAATTTATATGCTGTTGGAGTGAAGGTTGGATGAGTAGCTTTCAGGATAACCATTAGGTTTCCTTCATTGTAATTGGGTTTCCGTCGCTGTCATCTATCTCCCCCCTCCCCAACACACTCTCCCTCTCTCTGGTGTGAAGCCTGACTTGCTGAGAAATCCCAGTGCTGTTATGTCCTGGTGCTGTGCTTCTAGGAGTTCAGTCTTTCCAGATAAGAGAAGCTTTAAAGCAGCATTTGGCAGAGAACACTGATATCCAAAGTTTGGTTTGTTTTTCCTCCTTCAAAGATCTGGGCAGGAGCTGACAGCCAGCTGTGGTACACATTAATACTTCATTGTCTTGCCCAAGGAAATCTGCTCACCTTTCAGCTGAAGACAGCTTTCAGTACGTGAGAACTTTAAGAGCAGAACTACATACAATTCTGAGATTGTGGATCTGTGCAGTGTCCTGCTGCATGTATGGTTGCTGAAGCTATTAGGAGTTAGACTAACCATCTGATTTATTGCCTTTTGTCTAAAGTAAACTTTAACATTGTGTTATATTTGATCAGGAAAAGTAGAAATAATAAACAACTGTTAATGTCTTGCTGTCTATCAGCTAAAAGCTTGTGATACACGTTTAGAATTAAAATTTGTGGTGTTTTTCTTGGTGAAACTTCCACCTCCTTCTAAATGTGTTTTGTTTTACTTGTCCTATTTTTTTTCTATTTGCTTTTGATTTTTGTGGTGCAGGTGATAAAAACGTGGGTTTGTATCCCACTCAGCTGAAAAGGAGCTTTCTTGGCTTGAATCAAAGCAGCAAAGTTGCTTTCATTAGGGAGTGGTGTTTCCAGGTTATGCCAAAGACACACTGGATCCTGCATGCCAGAAGTCTCCTTCTGGTCAGAACGGGCAGGGCAGGAGAGTTCTCCTTGAGTCAGAAAGGCTTACAGCTTGGTTAGTTATCCCACCTTCAGGCTGGGAAAGAGCGATCCGGTGGGCTGTGGTAACTTCACCATAAGGGTGTTCAGACTTCTGTGTCTGGTGGTAGGCCAGAGGGAACTGTACCAAGCCGAGGGAGACAGCTCCATGAGCCAGCAAAAGGCAGGTGGCCTGGAGGTGAGAAGGGTGGGAGTGACTCCCGCATGTCTACTCAGCGCAGAACTTTGGCAAAGTTTGAAACAGACTTTGAAGTGATGCTTAACGTTTCTGTGGTGCCCTGTCATGAGAAATGCCCCTAGGGCACCTCTGGTCCACTGTGTGCACTGCCTAGAATAGGTTTGCCAGACAGTTGGCATGACAATAGTTTGATCCCACTGAGGTTGGGGGTAATCAACACCTAATTGTAATTTGCACTTTTGTGACTTTCCAAAACAGCAAAATAGATCAAATCTACTGACAATTAGGCATCACGGGAACAAAGTGACTGTGGGGCTCGGACAAAAGCAAGTTTATAATGCTTATATGAACTTCTGTTTCAGAACTGAAACATCACCCCCTCTTTCATGGTGTGGACTGGGATAATCTACAGAATCAAACTATGCCATTCATACCTCAGCCGGATGATGAAACTGATACCTCTTACTTTGAAGCTAGGAATAATGCTCAGCACCTGACTGTGTCTGGATTTAGCTTATAGCATCAAGATAAGTGAACTTTCTCTGTGGGTTTGCACACTTACAGGTGGTCCTATAACACTAGTTTGATCTTAACTAAGTTTCCTTGCCAAATTTAGTGTGTTTTAAGTTATCGGATTGTTTTTATTATTGTATCCTTTATTCTGAAGTGAAACTACGTATGAAACTTAGCTGGTATCAAGTGCCTTCATGCCTTCATGCTACTTTTTATCTTGCTTACTGCACCTTACTAAGGGGCCAGAGTGTTCTATTTCTTGGAGCTAATAACACTTGGCAATGATGGGGCTTTCTTAACAGCAATGGGTAATTCCAGTTAGGTGGTGTGAAGTTGTTCCAAGTTAGACATGATAGTATGCATTCATGTCCCTTCCCTAATTGTATCTACTTATAACTTGCCTGTTGGTGGTTCAGTGTAATGGCTGTCTTGTTTGGGAGTCACCCTTTCTGACCAGTTTGAATACATATCGTTACTGTTTGAAGCGGAGAATTGAAATCTGCAGCATTGAAATGTCTGTCTTCTGTTTCTCTTATCCCAAGAAGGGTTAAAAGAGGCAGTGTTGTCCGAGGTTAACTTGGCTAGATGTGGCATGTGAGACGGACGGTAGTTCTGCTGGTGGTTATCCTTTCCTAGACAAATGGGGTAGGGAAAGGATACTTGGGGCAAGTCTGTTAAACAAATGCATTGTAACCCCTTATGACGTAGGATGATGGACTGTACAGCATAATCTTAGCAATTGTTTGTTTTAAATAGAAAATGCTGAATATCTGTGTGTGCTCACTCATATCAGATGATGGAAAACAAAAATCACCAGAGTATTAGCTAACAAGTGAAATATTATTCATACTGAAGCTGCTATATATTAAAGACTATAATGTATTGCAAATTAACAGACTGTTTTTCTATAAACTCACAACCAGATCTTAAATTTTACTAGAACTTGTTACTATATTCAGTATTATAAATCCTAATTAGCAGGAAGCATATTTAAATCCATTTTTAAATGCAACACAACTTGCATCTGCTAGATTTAGAGGTTTATTTGTAGGCAATTGTTTAATCTTAAATATTTTCCTTGTGTAGGTATCCTTCTGAGCTGACTTACTGAAGATTTTTATTTCTCAGACTTGTACGTGTTAGATAAAGATCACTTGGGCTAGATGATGGCGCTGGCCAGCAGCCATATACTAGAAGCCAAGCATTTTGCTAGTGATTTTGCCAAGTGGCTTTTGAGCCTTGCAAACTGACACTGCTTGCAGGGGGAGTGAGTTGTGCCTTCATTGTCCAGCTTCCTGGAAGACAAGGTTTACTGATGGAATTCTGAGCAAATGGTGTCTGCTAGGCTTTCTGCTGTCCCCTCAGGTAGCTGGGAAAGGAATGGCAGTGGTGGAAAAAAAGCAAGTTTCCCGGAAGGACCAAAAGAGAGCTACTTCTTAACAGCTCAGAATGACAAATCCCAGCTCTAGGTGTGATAACTCCAACACAGTGACACAGAATCTCGGCAAGCTGCAAAACACATGATAACTCTTACTCCCTTTTAAATTGTTGAATCTTACTGAAGTTAATTGTCACATTAAAAAGGTGCAAGCAATCAAATGTAGTAAATTACTGAAGCAGTATCTGTAGATGACATTCTCTGAATATGACGAGAAGTTCTTTAGCATTTTTCCTGTGTATAGTTAGAATATGTAAACTGGAGGAAGAGAAATAATTTAAGTAATGACTGGTATTTTATGCAATGTGTTCTTTTCCAGTAATCTGGTTTAAGAAAGGTGGCCTTACAAGAATGAATCTCAGTTTCACACTGAGGAAAATACTCTAAAATAGTGTAAACCAAACACCACACCAGCCCTTTGTACTTCACAGCTGGTTACCACCTGTTCCCCTTTTGCAGTATGATACCTTCCCTTCAAGGCAGAAAAACTAGTTACAGTGGTATGACATTTTAAAGTGGTGTGGTTCGACCTCCCGGGCAGCTGTTTGCTCACACCCTGCAGTGGGATGGGGCAGAGAAATGGAGGGGGGGGAATGTATTAAAAAAAAAAAAAAAAAAAAAGTGGGTTGAGATAAAAAGCTTAATAGGACAGAAAGGGAAGAAAATAATAGTAATGATAAAAGAATACACAAAAGTGATGCACACCACCCCACTGACCGATGCCCAGCTCCTTCCCAAGCTGTGGCTCCCCTGACTAGCTTCCCCCTAGTTTATTTGCTGAGTGTGCTGCCATGGGGTATGGGATGTCCCTCTGAGGTGCGGTCTTTCCCCCCCAGCTTCTTGTGCATCCCCAGCCTCCTTGCTGGCAAGGCAGTGTGAGAAGCTGAGAAGTCCTTGACTGCTCAGCAACAGCTCAAACACCAGTGTGTTACCAACATGGTTCTAAATCCCAACCACAACACCATACCAGCGGCTAGGAAGAAAACTGACTCTAGCTCAGCTGAAACCAGGACATAAAGATAACCTCACACCCCTTGAAACAATTCTTCATCAGCTGCAAGTGTCAAGTAAGCTTCTATCTAAACTTGACCAATCATAATGAACTACAGAACTCCTTAGAAGTCTTTTAGGTAATCTAATGCTCATGTATTTAGAGCTAGAGATGATAGTATACCAAAGTATTAGGCATAAAGTATCTTGTTAACTTACTGTTTTGTTCTTATTAAAAAACCTCAAACCTTCTTATAAAAACCTTTCAAGAAAATCATGGTTCTTCTACCATAGTTTTACAGTGCGATACAAAACCATACAATCTGTAAACAAAATAGGCTAAGTGACAAATTGGAATGTTTAATGTAAGCAGTTGTCACTACACTGCTGTCTAGAGCTGTGAAATTTGGCACAGTCAGCACTGAAGCCCTGCAATACCCCATTCCTTTCAATATCTTGTGTTTGTCCTGATCTGAGCAAGCAGGGAGTTGAATTTAACAAGTTGATTGTTGGGGTTTGTGGTGTGGTTTTGTTTGTTATGTTTTGTGTTGTTTTTTTTTTTCTTTTGTTGAAAAGGTGAATTCCCACTTTATGCTTCACTATGGAATTCCTTGTCAACTCTTAATCCCTTGGGGTTTGCCCCACTTACTGCTTGAATTGAAATACAGGGAAAAGCATAAAAAGCTATAATGTAGTAGCTGAAAGAGATCTGAAGTTTCTTCTCATTAGTAAATCAACTACAAGTATTCGTGTAAGCTGGCAAAAGTTTTGGTCCTTAGCAGCTGTGGAATACTGCTTGGCAAGTACTCGAGCTGGTACATGGTGTTTAAGGCCTAAACTTTCTTTATGTGCATAAGCTGTATATAAACTTTGTAGCTTCCAGGTTATCTTTGGAGAGTTTACCTGCTGTTACAGTTTTTAACACGCTTCTGTCCAGCTAGAGATCAGGGCCTGTCATACTTTCTTACACAGTGTAAGTGCCTTGGACAACCCTTACTACCAGTTACTTGCTCTTAGGCTCACCTATGCACTGTGCGGTGCTCAGAGGCCAAGATACTGAAATACTGCCCTGTGTTCTTTAGCTAGGAGGCTCCAGTTTCAGCATGACCAGCTTTCACCTATGGTTACTCTTACAGTAAATGTATTATTTTCCTCTTTACTATGTTCTCAAAAAATTCACTTTGCACACTTGTGTAAATATATACAATAAAATACTGCAGTTTTGCTGGTGCTTGCTTCTGTGTTTTATTGTCCTTAAACTGTCTCATACTTTTGATGCTGCTAGGGCCTGGGAAGTAGATTTTTACACAAAGCAAGCCTGACCGTTTCCCCATACCTGAGTAAAGACAGTGACTGTAAGTAGGGAAACACCTACTACTTCCTTTTTCTTGCCCCTCAGTTCAAAACTTGCAGACAGCCTCCTGCCATCTTTATTACAAGCCACTGTTGTGTATTTAATGGCAGGAAACTGAAGATGGTCCTGCTGGGAGTCTGCTCCTCTGGGCTAACTAGGAAGTGGCTCCGTCTCCACCAGCACTCAGGACCAGAGCAGGAGAGAAACAGAGGGCCCTGAGGACAGAACATCTTCCCCCCCATGCTTACAGCTGGTTCTGTATGCTTACACTTGGCAGTAGGTGGAATGCCTTCCAGCTGGTTTAATCCAGAGCAACCCTGTGCTTTCTAGAGGAAGTTTGATTTGCTGTGGAAAAGTAGCTGGACATTTGCTTCACAAGTGTAATTCTGAGCTGGGTCTCGATGTTTCCAGTGCTGTGCAGGACTGTGGTGACTGCCAGCCCCTCCAAGGAGAGAGCACCAGCTGGAACAGCACAGCCCAGTTCTAAGCTCCAGTGATCTGCTCATGCCACTTTCTCTGAGTTAAATCTGTGTCTCTTTGTACCTGGGCAAATTATAAAAAACAAACCATTTTTCCTTAAGATGAAGTACCAGCTAACTAGAAATCCATTCAAGTTATGGTAAGTTTGAGATGCCCCTAGCAGCTGAGGCCCAGTTATGAGTTACAGGTAAATGGTGACAAAAGCGATGATGTTTCATGTCACAACTTTAAGACTGAGACTGCTGCTTGGTAATGGAGCCAGCAGGCTCTTCTCTACAGCCAAAGCCTCCACTGTACAGCAGTTACAAAACACTAAGAAAGTTCAAGATAAAATACAAAATATTAAGGGATGGATTTATTGAAAGATGAATAAATAACAAGGGTGGCACACGCCTACATTTACATCAGTGGGCAGTTAACAGTTACGTACCTTGGAGAATGCCCGTACACCCAACAGGGTTACAGCTGGGGGAGGAGGCCGGCCTGGCTGCTCCCTCCTGTCCAAAGACACGCTGCTGTAGGAGATGGCTCTGTTTTCAAGTGACTGTCAAGAGTATTCTCCCTATACAACCGTTTCTATCATTTTATGCTGTCAGTCGGTCCAGCAACTTCAAGCTACAGGCACCACAGCTTCGGGTCACAACAGAAGTCCCCTGCCAGCAGCACCTTTGTTCAACCCTGCGTGTTCAGCTCACTGCTGGCACACAAAACCATCTGAGCGTTACGGTGGCCTTTGAAGAGGGTCTCATCATTTTATTTTTTAATTCAGCTTTACAATAAGAAAATCAGAAGAGGGGAAAAGTAACTCTTAAAAGAACCCTACGCTTAACTAAAAAGATTAAAATTGCTCTGGTAAAACAAACATTAAATTCTGTGATTATGTTTTTATACAGTATAGCTTGTATGAAAAATCTTTTCCAAATTATAAAACCTTTTCAGGAAGGACAGAAAATAACTGCTCAAGAACTAGTTGTAGTATGTAGTCCAGATGGTATATTAATTTATTTCAAAATTAAGGGTAAAGCATGCTTTAATCAAGCAAACTTCACAAGCTTGTAACTCCATCTGTATATTGGTTAATAAATACTCTGTGAGGAAAAAAAAATCAGCACCAAAATTAGCTTAGAAGTTTTGTTTTCAAAGGAAGTAGAAGGATATGAGAGAAGGAAAAACCAGAACTGATATTGTTCCTAATGTGTGCTGCGAAAACTCCACAGACAGAGGTCAGAGTAAATCTTAATTTAATTTGACATAAACTGACAACAGAAAACTTACAGTGCACTGAGCTTTTTAAAATCTTAGAGACGTACTCACAGAGCTAGCTTCCATCTCATCTCATCTCATTTTAAAGCGTTTTGTGCCTGCACTACATATTTTGGTTAAAACAAGCTGTTGTCAACAAGAATACAATTATCTAAGTTAAAAATTTAAGGTGCAGCCTCTTTAGATGGATCCCTTGTACCACACACTATTTCCAAACCTGTATTTGCCAGTCCCTCTGTTATTAATGGCTCTGACTTGCAAGACACAAATCCATTCCCAAATCTTCACAATCTTAAGGGATGAGCGAAGGATTCAACTTCATTTCTAACCAATTTACAAGGAAATTTGCCCTATGCTGGTTTAGCAGCAAAAATAACCAGTTGAATTCCTCAGAGCTATATTGTGTTTTTCCAGCAGCTTACAATGTATCAAATTCATACTTTATTAGTGCTTTCATCTGATAATATGTAATCCTATGGAAAAACAGTCAGGGATGTTGTGACTGTAAAATTATTTCTATATTAACATGACAGTTTTACACGTTTTTCTCTTATTCTTTTACAAAGACGATATTCTCTTCATCATCTGACATCAGCAAAACCAGCAATTACTGAAGGTCCATCCACAAGCACGCTCCAAAACAATTAATGTTCATATGGTTTTGAAGATGGAATTATTAGATTTATTTTACTTGTAACCTAGGAGCCGTGAATCGTTCCAAGTTTCAGTAATGTTAGTCCTTAAATGTTTAGCTCAAAGGTAGTACAAAATATTACTATAACAGAAGGAACATCATCCCAGATCCTGAGATTCTACGAGAATTCAGAAGTCCTTCACTTTCCAGGGCTGCCATCTCCTAGCAGTCTTTAAGCAGAGTCATGAATTCTCAGTTCAGTTTCCTAGAAGAGGAACCAAATACATTAGTTGAATGTAACTTCACATAAGAGATGATTTTTCATTTGTCTAAATAAACAAATTGATTAAGGCTACATGTGAATGATTTCCAATCCATTAAAATACAACACTGCTTCAAGATACCTGAAAGTTTGCCCTTTTAAGTTACAAAACAATCAGCAAGTTTACAGAACTGGCACTGGGGAGTAGAAAATATCACTAAGAATTCTGAACTGCAGGTGAAATTCCTCCGAACGGTCCCTGACCACATCAGTCAGTGGTTTGTTGGCTCACAGCAGAGCAACACTTCGGAGCTGGGTTTCCAGTGACTCCAGAAAACGTGCAATCAGAATGTTCTAAAATCGTGAGCTGAATCTAAACAACTGTCAATTATTATTAAAAACATATCTCTGTCTGTCATCTGGTTTTAGAGCCCTTAGGATTCAGGTTTTCAAGCTTTCTTCAGTAAAGGCTCCACAGGAGTACCCAGATTTTCAGTGTTCAAGTTCAACCTTCAGAGAGGTTGAGAGGCTCAGAAGATGACCCAAATAAGCCAGAATGCCACGCAGCAGGGTGCGAAGAGTGAGCTGAGCTGCCCCTTCCCAAGGACACAGGCTGAACACTAAGCTGTGGGCCAGGGGTGGCCTTCCCTCTGCCACTGGTTCCGTGGAATTTGCTCTGCTGTGCAAAAGAGTTGAGGAGTCACAGCTCCACAGCTTCACAATGAGAAAACCTCACACGGTAGCACAGACTCCTGCTTTCTGCTCCAGGACAGTTCATGTACTTTAAAACCGAAAGTACACAGATGCGGTCAATGTATGCTCTGTGTACAGCTGCTGCGTAAAGGCTTACACACCTTGGAGCACGAGCTGAAACTGGCAATGGGACAACAGAGAAGGACTCTTGTTTTGCAATTCCATTTTCTCTTTGAGCGTACTCGATCAACTTCCTACTCACTGCTGAAGGAGATGGAACTCCGGATAGAAAGGTGATGCAGAAGCAGATAGCCCTTAAATTCTGGCTATGGGTAGATTTCTTCAGACACAAAGAGGAAAACTAAAGAACACAGAAATTTATTTAGCTGTTTCTATTCTTGAAGTTCATCTCATCTTAATACAAACCACCCATGAGCGAACAAAACAACGACTACGTGCGGCTACGCTGTCTCTGTGTCTCACAGATACACTGACTGGTATTACCGTTAGTAGACTGTGGTACAATCCTGGTGTCCAGAACTCAAAAGGAACGTTGATAAACTGTAGAGCATTTGGAAAAGAGCCACCAGGATCATCCCAAGACTGGAAAACAACTTTAAAATGAGATTCCAGTTGCTCCATCTGTTTTGTTTAAGCAAGAGATTAAAGAGATGACCCAGTGATAGCAATGAAGTACCCATGGAAACACATCACGGGCTCTTTCTCCAGCAGATAAAGATCTAGCAAAATCCAATGGATGAAAGCTGAAGCTAAACAAACCCAAATTAAAAATAATGTACCGTTTGTTTATTCATTTAAGGTCTGAATCATTAGAACAATATATTAGAAAAATTGCTGGAGAGGGTGCTTTTCTAGAAACTGATTTCTGACTGAACCCGTGCATTGATTGAGGGCGCTACAGAGGTCAGAACAGATGATGCAAAAAGGTTTACAAGAACAGCACTGTGTTCAGAGAGAGAACATGGCCATTTGAGAACTATTAGCTAAACAACACTGAAGCTCATAGGATGCTTCACACTAAGATCTCAAAAAATCATATTGATTTTAAAAAATTTTCTCCTTGCTGATGAAATGGAAATCTCCATTTACCAGTGCAGAAAGGAAAATGGGTATAACTGCCTAAAAGCCCTAGTAGTGACATCTCTGGTTACATCAGAGAGTGCAGGTAACCCCACTGCTTCTAATGGCAGCTGAGAGACAGGGGAACTTCCTGCCAGGGTGAAAGCCTTCCTGGGCACTGCGCTGTTTCCAGCATCACGGGCTGGGCCCAGAGGGTGGCCACCAGCGACAAGAACTCTAGCTGGAGGCCAGTAGTTAGTGGTGTGTGCCAGGGGCCAGTACTGGGTCTGGTCCTGTTTAACATCTTTGTTAACAAACTGGACGATGGGGCAGAGTACACAAAACTGCGAGGAATGCCTGATATGCCGGGGGGTGGTGCTGCCACCCAGAAGGACCTCAGCAGGGTGGAGAAATCGGCTGACGGGAACCTCATGAAGTACAACAAGGGGAAGCACAAAGTCCATTACCTGGGGAGGAACAACCCCAGCCACCACTACATGCTGGGGCCTGCCCAGCTAGGAAGCACCTTCGCAGAAAAGGACCCGGGGGTCCTGGTGGACACCAAGTTGACTATGAGACAGCAGCAGGCCCTTGCAGAAAAGGCGACCAATGGTATCGTGGGCTGCATTATCCCTCCCAACAGGTCAAGGGAGGTGATCCTTCCCCACAGCACTGGAGAGCCCACAACTGGAATGCTATATCCAGCTCTGGGTACAAAAGAGACATGGACATGCTGGAGAGAGTCCAGCAAAGGGCCACGAAGGTGATTAAGGGGCTGGAGCATCTATCCCATGAGGAGAGATGAGCACTGGCACAGGCTACCCAGGGAGGTTGTGGAGTCTCCCTCCTTGGAGATATTCAAAAGCCGTCTGGACATGGTCCTGGACAACCAGCTCTAAGCATCCCTGCTTGAGCAGGGGGGTTGGACCAGCTGACCTCCAGAGATGCCTTCCAACCTCAACCATTCCGCATTTCTGTGATTTACTGTAAAAGAGAAAACTACACCATGAAAACTGTCAAACATTAAAAAGCTAGAACAATTTAAGATAATTCTAGTAAGATCGACACATACACAGACTCTCTGCAGACTGACAGAGATGAGAAATCTTAAAAGGTAAGAGCATACTAAGCTAACAAAGTCAGGTGTGTGGCTGAAGTAAGTAGACAGCAACTACAGAACATTCACTTAATCTTCTTTTGCTTAGAGTTGAGAGAAGGTGAAATGACAGTGCAACTGTCCTTCAGCTAAAGGAAGACAACATCGACATTACAAGAATATCGTAGTAAGGTGCTAGTGAATGTTAAATAAGAAATAGTTGACAGATGGGACCCTGCAAAGGATTTGATAGGGAAAAAATTTCTCATGACACAAGGGGACTAGAGAGTCTAGAAGCAGTAAAAATGGCTCAGGAAGACACTGGGAGTGAGAGGGTCAAAGCACATCGTGGGGACACCTCCAAGCTTTCCAGCCTTAACCACTTGTATCACTTCAACACTGAATTATTTATTCTGCATCACGCTTCATGGATTTAACCTAAATTGCCGTATATAAAGCATACCACATATAAAGTCAAATTAACCAATACTTTCTTATGCTGAGCAACTTTCAAGGCAAAGAAAACTCTATGCCTCTTCCTATAATTCCCAACTAATGGAAGGCACTCCTGCTAGCTTCTTGTTGCACATTTGGCTTGAGCTTTTGGGACTGAAACCTGCACCTTCCTGTCATAACCATACCAAGGACTCTACTGTATAATCTGCTTTAGCCTGTTCTCTTCAGAGCGATGGATCACTGATAGATACAATGGAACATGAAGCAAGACATGTCTTGAAACAAAGAACTCAAGGAAACAGGATTTATCAGAGCAATGATTATCAAGCTCCCCATTTTGATACTGACCTGACGTTTCAGATACACTGTCAAAGCCTTATTGAGAGCACACCCTTGCATTCTTCTGATGCATGAAGGCAGTATTTTATGTCCTAAGTAACATGATATACTCTGTACTGCTTTAAACAGATGAAATACCGCATATATGCCCCATTGAATGCACATCTTTACCTTCGCTTTCTTTGAAGATACACGTGTACCAACCACTGAGCAACAAATGGCCATACAATAGCAAAAGCTAAAATACCAGGAGAAATGTCAAAGGGCCACCATGATGGTTTCTAAGGAAAACAGAAAAAAATTCCAGTCAGCAATCTGTGCGCACATATTGAATACCACACGTATACTTCTCAAAACACTTCAAATGCTACAGTATCAAAGTAGAAAATACTAGTAAGACCAGAAAAAAAGATTAAGCTATCAAATAATTTCTTCAGACACAGATTATTTTTTATCTCCTAGTCAAGGGACAGACAGTATGAAAAGCACATACTAAGAGCTGGATATAAAATATTCATCTCATCTTTTTTCACCATTCACACTGCTTTTTACAAATAGAAACCCCAATATTTTACCTTGACAGAGGCGGAAGGCTCAGAATTTGACTGTAGTGTTGCAGATTTTGCCTTTAAATACAAACAAAGGCTGGTAAGTGTAAAAAAAGGGAATGGCAATTAAAATTTTTCTGCTTCACAAAATGAGAATATGAAGTTTTTCGTCTTGTGAAGCCTTTGCAATCTGTATATATGACAGTTTAAGGAACAGAACCACCCTCACGCAATCCCCCTTCCACCACCTCAGTTTCCAGCTTACCTCTCATGTTTCCATTACTCTTTACAGCATTTTTATCACATCTTTGTGTGTTAAAAAATGAATCAGTGTCACTTACTGGACCTCTTTACAGTTTTTCAAGGCCCTCCTGCCCAACTTGTCATCGCAACTTCCTCAACTCTGGTCCAGTACCAGCAGTTGCAACCCAGAGTAGAAATGCCAGCAGCTTACTCTGCATGATGATGTATTTCAGCACTAGTCTACACAAAGGCAAAAAAGCCCTGTTTTAGACACGCCAGTAGCTATAGCTCAGAGCGCATCCGCAGCATAAAGGAAAGAGAATACTCTGTGCCAAATCTGCCAGGCAATCCCGAAAATGTGAAGTGCCATAAACTTTTCAAGACTTTTCCCGTATGCTGTTGTGGTACTTCCACAAAAATAAAGCAGTCGGTTTTTTAGGTCTTTCTTAATTTATGTAAAGTGTGAAACAGAAGCTTCTGTTTCTCTTTAGGTAAGGGTGGCAAGCATAGCATGAACTTCAGGGGGAGTATCTTTTACTATTTCTTCATATATTGCTCAGGCAAATAAAGAAAATCAATCTGTATCCAAACATCAGGTTCTTGAATAGCTGTTTCAGAGAGAAATGATGGTTTTAATAAATCCTTTTCCCTGGTTGCCTTAGATTTGGAGTACGTGCATCCCATAGGATACTGCTCGTACAGATCTCTAATTCTCAGGTAGATCAAAATACATTAGCAAGTCAAACAAAACCAAACATTTTTAGGCTGCTAGTTCAACTATATTCACAGCATATTTTATTCTCCCAAATACACAGTATTTCCTTTGAAATAGAAGGAAAAAGAAACACTACATCAATAAATATCTATACTTGCTTCAGACTTCTTTTGCCTATCTTGTATACATGATGTGAAATTCCAAGACAGCTGGATTACTTAGTGGGGAAAGAATACTATGAAGAATCAGTCTTCTGTTAACTGAAAAATTGAATCAGAAGTTCTGCCTGCAAACATTTACCAGTCTGGAAGATTAAGAAAATTTCTCACTTCCTTTGAAAATGCTTTGAGATCTGCCGATGAAGAAATTATCTGGGATCATGTATTACTAACATTAACTATGGAATCTCCACATAGCAACTGTGTAATGTGTATCAGTAACTATGGCTAAGATTAGTCTGATCAAAAAATCAGTAAAACAATATATGGTTAATTTCTAGGTCAAAACACATGGTTTTGCTCACATATACAAAAGCCCTGAACTGTGTTCCTGGCAGTACGTACCACTAAGAAATTTTAAGTTTGAATAAACTACAGAATATAACTGAAATGTCTTTACAGTTTAAGAAAATATTGTCTGACATTTTAATCTGAAAAAGCATAAAAATATCCAAGGAAGTTCAATAAAAAGTAAGCAAATAACTTCACTGAATAATACCTGTGATGCTGTAACCGCCTCCAGCATATGCAACCTCTGAAGGACGTTCTGCATGTCTTCTTGCAACCGCATCAGCACCACCGCAATCTGTTCGTTGAGGCTACCCCTGGGTCCTCTGTCTGATCCCCAGCGCTCTCCGTCCCCTCCACTACCCATCTGTCCACCTTGTGAACCATCTCCTAGAGGCTGAAGTCTATGCCCTATGTTGAGGGAGAAAAAAATAGATCCATAAAACACAGAATGGGCTACCAACTCTACGGAAAATGTTTAACAGTTCAGTTTTCTCCCTCCTGAACCGAGTGTGGTACTCCTAATCATAGGCTGTACTCAGACAGTTCAGAAGCACTGGGAGGTTACTGCAACATCATTTGAGATGTTTCCCTACAGCCTCAGTGTGACAGTTACCATTCCAGGTCCTAGAACTGCATAAACATCTAGCACAAAATTATTAATTCACATCCAGTCAAGTTCAGCAGTAAGTTCTGCCCTAGCGAAAAGAAAGTAAGATCTGTCTTATTATCAAAGGTAGGTTTGTTTTAAGTTTGGCCCAGTCTCCAGCTGGAAAACAAAGAACACTGGAATAGAGTGGTGAGAAAAGATAATTGTTTGAAACCTACAATACCCCTTTAAACTACATACAGCTAGCCTACCATGCTTCCGCCTCCAAGTAGCAAACATAAATAAAACAACAAAAGAGAGAAGGGGAGATGGTTAAACTATAATATGTTCTTCATAATAGTTCTCAAAATAAATGCTGTATTTGGATTTTCTTTTTGATTTTTGCATCTGATTTCATATAGGTGCCACACAAAAAGGCATGCTATATATAAATAAAAATACTTTCTGGCCTTTTTTTCTTTTTTAGTACAAGAAAAATAAACTTTATCCTTGACTTTACAGATCATACCACTGGAATATGGTGCTGCTCCTAGGTGACAGTATTAGAAATATTACAGAATTAAAAAGAGTAGGTCCAACATAAATTGACCATCTGGACTATTATGTGATTAAGTACCATTAAGTTTTAAGAATCGTAAGATATTATCAGAAGTACTCAAAGGTGTGGCTAACACTCCAATTATATAGAAAACAATGCGTCACTGATACCTTTCCAAGATGTTCCATGGTTTCAAATAAGACACCATCAAGGTATAAATGCATATGCATTTAAAAATAAATACGTAACTTGTAAAGAAACTCTTCTCATGCATAGACAGGTTTTGAAGATTACATTTCTAAAAAGACAGGTGCCATAAACAGCAGCTGGAGTTTCAGGTAAGCCAAAACAGAAGTCAGTATGTTTATATAAGATCTTCACAGCGCAAGAAAACTCTTTTGTAATACTTGCTATGAATGAAATAAATACTCCGAAGACAAAGCTGATTGCTACCCACTGTAATTAGGATCTTGTTATCTATTTTTATTGTGAAAGACAGAAGCACTATATAGCATGGCTATCTTACTGGACAATGTTGACAAGTGCTTCTCAGGCACCAGTAACTTACAAAAGCAGCATGCACAGTACCTCTCCCTCTTCTGACACTGTAGAAATCCGCTTTTTCTCCACTCTTTTTCTCCTTGTGAGGGCCCCCATTACTGGCTTTGCCATCTTCTCCTCCACACTTGACTTCGCCTTGTTCTTGAGCTGCTCCCTCTACAGTATTTCCAGGTTGGAGTCTCCCGGAAGTCATGCAAGCGTGCCTTGGAACATCCGTATTTTCTAACAGAAGACTGTGATCTACATCCAAGAAATGGGATGAATGCTTTAAAGATCCTTTAGCTGATGTGATGATCTCCAAGGGCTACAAATTAACATTAGCAAGTAATTAAATTCTGTAAAATATGACACTTAATCAATAAAAATCAAGCAGCAGCATCTCTACTTCCATTTTAAGCGAATAGTTTGCCCAGAGTTAAGTCTTTCTTTTAACAGGAGCAGTTATTTTCCTGTGCTTACTATTGTCTAAATCTCCTTTTCAGATTGAAAAGGCATTTGAGGCAAATATTGTCGAAAAAGCGATACTGCTTGGAATTACTTTAGACATTTTCAACATACAGTAATACTCACTAAAATAGAAGATTAAGGTCTGAAAATGTTCAGTTTTCCCTTCTAAAATTGGCTTTGCTTCCTAGACAGTGAAGTGGTATCCCGTCTTAGATTTGTGAGCCACACTGTCGAAAGTCACGTGCAACCTTGTGTAGGCAGCGTTTACACTCACGGCAAAGAGACCACGTTGCTTATTATCAGCCTGTTCAAAAAAGCTTGGCTGCACCCCGTACCTCCCACCAAACAAAAGAAAGGCATAGTACTCTACCAGCTTCTCACTTTAAATTGGTGGTACCGTAGGAAGGTATTAAAAATGGACGACATAGCGTTGATCAGGTCACAATTGCATGTTCTGCAACAGGGCTGCCTTAAGGCGGTTCAAGCAACCCTTTGTTCAGTGCAAGGACAAGTGCTTGCACAACTATATGCTGAAGCAGACTGGGGACCACAGCTAGCTAAAAAATAACCCCATGAAAAAGCTAAAATAACCAAAAGGAGGGGCAAAGAAATGGAAACTGCTGCCAAAATCCATTTGTCAAATAGCAGTTCATAAACCTGTACCATCAGAACTGAAGGACACTGTGTTTGGTAAATCTTTTCCAATAAAAAGCTGTATTTAATTCCCCAAATGAACCTCTTCTAGTTCGAATTGATCCATCTGTAGTTCTAGTTGTATATTTATTTACCTGAACATTTGTTATTTGGTTCAAAACTAGAACTCTTCTCATGCAGGTTGGGAAATTCTGACAAATTATCCACCCACTTCAATTAAAGAATCTCAAACAAGCTCAAACGATACACAAGATGATTGGGAAATCACCTAGATAAAAGAGTTTGCAGCACTTCTACCAAATCACCTTTCCCAACATGCTTCATTACTGGGTAAAATTTTGATTTGCTAAAACGAATTCCCTAGATCCTCAAGAAAGACCTAGATGAAAGAATGATGCAATATTAGAGTGCTTACTGGTCCTCCTGATCCCATGCATCACTCACATATTCCTCCCCAGAATGAGGATACCAGGTGTTAGAGTACAATCTACAAAGTCCACACTTAAACTGGACCTCTGAAGGAGGTCCAAGCCAGTAAGTCAACTTAGACTACAGTTAATACAATGAGCCTGAACACAAATTCAGTCAAAACTATGGCAGCACAGTTGGTGCCCACATTTTCTATGAAAGTCAGAGATGGACACTACGGCTGAAGAGAGTACAAGAGAACCCAGATATCAGTGTCATCTCCCACTTCTTTAGACCTAGGCCACTTTCAGGCACTGGCATACAGGCCACCTGCAAAGGCTTACTCTTTATTTATTCCAAGAAACAAAATGCAGCATCCATCAGAACAGAAAAAGAGCACGCAGAAAGCTCACTCTCTGCTTCTTAGAGGTAGCTGGATTCTGGTCCCTACGTAAGTTACGAGACC
The DNA here is from genome assembly GCF_030867145.1 of Opisthocomus hoazin. Taxonomy (NCBI): domain Eukaryota; kingdom Metazoa; phylum Chordata; class Aves; order Opisthocomiformes; family Opisthocomidae; genus Opisthocomus; species Opisthocomus hoazin. The sequence goes on along the minus strand of NC_134417.1, from coordinate 76,141,014 downwards.
CTAAATTCATTTGTGGACATGGCCTTTAGTTTCTTTGTACTGTTGTTTTTGATACCTTCCACTCACATAAATCCTCTGAGGGCAAAAATTTCAAGGCTTTTAGATCACTCGTAACCAACTTGTAAAAGACTGACAATAAAAAGAACAAAAACCGACAGCCCAAACAGGAGAAAAGTACGCATGAGTTACTTCATTCACCTCTGCATGTCCAGGTTCACCTGGTAGACAGCAACCTATTTAAAAATAAGCATGCCAGTTTCAAAATACATCTAGGAACACTAAGCCCCTACCTCTTCTAGTCCAAGTTGCTCCATAGAGTCACAATAAACTTCACTGTCTGAATCACTGGTTAAGTGCTGAGCTGCTGAGACCTCTTCAGTACTCTCTTCATTTGCACCTATATTGAAAGGAGATATGCACACGTGCTTTATAAATGTGAGCCAACCGTGGCAAAGAGTTAAAATGTCTGGGTGAGCTTCAACTCATGACCCTTTTATCTACAACTGTCCCTAAAGTTAGATTTTTAATAAAGAGGTTACATTAATACAGGAATGACATAAAACTTTTACTAATGGGAAAACTATACCTCATGTTGGCATTTCTGCATTATAAGTTGAGAATTTTATCTTGTTCATTCCACTCTCCTTCCTAAGCTCAGTATAAAGCAGTTTTGCCTAAAGTTATCCGTCAGTTTTAAAATTACATATTTAGACATCAGTCTTAACAAACTGGCCTTCATAATATGTTCAGTCTTTGAAAATGACAAATAAGATATTAATGATTTTCATTTCATTACAAAATAGCTTTCAAAGGCAAACAGTATTTGCACAGGTAGTATAATGATTTACAAAGAAAAAAAAGGTGTTTCTGTGGTTTTAGGCCTCTCTGAGTTCACGTCTCTCTCTTTAGGAGATCCTAAAAGGAAGCCTTATTTTAAATTGGTATTAATTTTTTTTTTTTGGAGTATTCTTTCTTCAAGTTCCTACAACTAAAAGACACCATTGCTAGTCTGTGAATCCCAGAACTAAGCTGTCAAGAAAACACGTATTTTCCACAAAAAATGTGCAAATGAAGACACTGTCTTGCAAAGACAATACCTTGGTCAGCACTGTTATTAGCTATTTCTAGACTTGGCTCCGTTTTCTTTATTTCTTCTTCTGGGTTCAAGCCATTCAGGGCAGATTTGGTCTGGACGCCATTCTGCATCTCTGGGATAAAGCTGTCCTCATAACAGCCATTAATAACAATACTTTCCAAATCCTCAGCAGCTGCTGATTCTGGTTTCACATTCTGATAGTCTGTAAAAGAACAAGAAAATCTTGCAAATAGAAAGCTACACCCAATAGCTGAAAACACATTTCTTTAAGCAGTTAACTTTCTAACGGACCCTATGTATATCTATCTGCAGAACAAAATATATAAATAATCCTAGATTCACATTCACATGGATTGTTCTGTTCTTGTAAAAAGTGTAAATATAAAATTTAATTTGCATAAAGAGCAGATGATATTTAAAACATAAGTAAGCAAATCCAAAGTAGGTGTCTCTGATAAACTAAAAAATAATCCTGATGTCCTTGGAAGAAAAAAAACCTGTACGGAAATCTAAATACGTAATCAAAACTCTTTATGGACCTCCTAAACAAACCTCACTGAAAGTTCTGGTTTATCTTCTCTGAAGAAAATAGTGATTTTCAATTCTACTGTTACAGGCCATGTAGCCATTCACAGCTCTTCCAAATAGCATTGGCAACAAAAACCAAAATAATACAGGGTATAGACCTTCAGGTAACCTCCTGACAGAACTTTCTAACCAAGTAAAAAATTGTATGCCATAGCTCACAAATTTGTACTAGTTCTGAATCTTACAACCCAGTTTGAGACACTGCCATTTTTCAGACATGCTTCCACATGTATTTGCATCTAATTCTCCTGAAGAAGTGCAGCATTCATGATCCTTTGGGATTTTCTTCCACTTAGGTGGTTAACATTGGAAGAGACAATGGTCCAAGTGCAGAAAACATACCCTTTCCATTTAGCTGCAGTTCTTTTTCTTCCTCTTCATGAAGCCCTTCTTCTTCTGATTCTGCTCCACTATCACTACTTTCAGCTTTTCCATTCACAGCCTTCATATTTGGAGCGGAATTCATGACTTTACTGAGGTCTACGAAAAAATTCAAAGATGAAAACAAGATGTATTTTAAAAGAAACAAACACAGCGCCCTCCCCTCCCTCCAACTATTGGTTGTAGTTCTGCAAAAGTATTTCCATGTTAGAAGATGTACCAAATAATACCAGCTATATTTCTGTAAGCTCTCCCTTAATTGGTTTAATGTTTGTCTTTTGTGGCTCACCACAGAGTGCCTGACTACTGGAAAAAGACAGCAGGCCACTTGCACTACCGAGTCTCAGACCAAGACTATTACTCATATTTATGGCGTAGCTGCAGCAATAGTTTATCTAGAACCAGTATAGCCAGGTTCTTTTAAACCCCGAAGTCAGCATTTCTATGGAAGTTCCCGTTTGGGATGAAAGGCTTCAAAACTGCTCTCAACTCACAGGCAAATTTTAAAACATTCAATGATTCTCACATAAGAAGGTAAATACAATATCCCACACATCTTCCCCCGCAGTGGTTTAAGCAGACGCAAAACAGAAGATGCACGTTTATACAGTTCTTCTTCTGGTAAAGGGCATACGGAAATAAATTCTCTGATTTCAGTTAAAAAGATAATGAAGTAACTGCTAAATCCTTGTTCTCCACATCTTTGATCACTCCAAGGATCATAAACAATTTACCCTGACAGTACAAAGAATTGCAAGATTCTTAAAACATATGGAAAATTTAACGGACAATTCTACAACCTCCTGTAAAAAAGATATGGTTAAATACATCCTGATAATCATTCAAGCCTCCTATGCTGGGACAGAGTGATTAAGGTACAAAGAGGGGACAGTTTCTGCAAGACACTTGCACATGTTGACGCCAAGGCTGAAGTCTGCCTGTTTTAATTGCCACCACAGGACGCAATTTGCATAATTTCTACATTCCCTTGTCAGAACCTTGAAAGATTAATTCTTACATGTAGGCTTAACATTAAACAGCAAAATAATATCCAATTATACTGAAGTTCCCAAACCAGCTCCACTACTTTCTCTGCTGCATGGTAATTTAGAGCTATAGGTTTTCTGCTTTAATCTTGTAGTGAAGCACCTTCTCGCATTCCTCCAGTTTCAAAGCTTACCCATAGTGCTCTAAAAATAAAAAAAACAATTAAAAAAAAAGGCAAAATAACTTCTTGTATAGAAATAATGAATATGTTAAATACCCTGTTCACCTTAGTTTTACTGCAAGGTGAGGTTGGGCATCCTGCATCACTGTTTTGGATTGATTTAATCCAACTTTTATCTGAAGATTAAAAAACTCGCTTCTTCATTGTAAAAGTAGAGCTGGAAAAGCTATTGTCCGTCTTGTAGACTACAAGAATATAAGCAATCATGTGCTCATCCTCTCCTCACTGAAGAACACTTCTTATCTGTAAGGAAATTTGTTTCACAAAAGAAAAACCCCAACAGTTTCACAGTGTATTTCTTGTAAGCATGTTTCATTTATTGTACAACCCAATTCTCGAGATGTTTTCTTCTGAGAAGCAACAGTGTGAGGAGGATAAGGTAGCAGCAAAGTCCTCACAGCATGATCGTTAAGCACAAACACAGCTCCCTTGGCATGGTAAGGCAGGCAGCAACCTTCCCTTGAAACAAAAACGGGTGGGGGCACAGTCATCCATGTGTCCTACTCCGTCGTGGGAGTGAATAGAAAAGACAAGACTAGAAGAACATTTAGCTGTGAAGAAAGGTGAATTAAAACTCTCAACCTCCTCACCCTATCAAAGACATCATAAAAAGCTCCAGCTATACCATAAGCTTTTTTTCTTAAGATTTACTTTTTTGCTTTTTGAAGGGAACATCTTCGAATATTCAAGCATGTTCTCTGTTCACTTGATTTCAGTAAGGACATTATTCATTTGGGGAAACTTCCAAGTGACACTTCACGTATATTTAAATAAAGAAATGGAACTGAAAGTATGAACAGTAATAGATTTATTGTATCATGCCATGGGACACTTAAATAACTGAAATCCATCAGGATCATATTTCTTCCACAAACTCATTCTTAGGAACAGTTCTCCTAAAGAAGCATTTCTTTGATGCCGACTCTGAAGAACACAGCATTGTACTGAGATTTGGCCATGTGAAATAACACACTTAATTGTGTACTGTTCCTCAGAACCCTTACACTGCTATCCTCACCAGGTCCCTCCTCAAATGCTTTTAGTACATGGTAAAGCCAGGGTTTGGTGTCATCCTCCTTGTTACTGAGTACCTGCTAAGAAATCAGCAATGATGACTAATACTGGGGTAACAGGGTTAAAGACTAAACAGAGCCAACTAGTAGTGACTTCTGCAGTGCCTGGTGGTAGACTAATGGCTACTTTCTGAGGAACTATCTTTTAATATGAATGATAAGAGTCAAGCAAGCTTTAAAATCTTACTTGCTTTGTGCTAATCCCTCTCACCCACCCACCCCTCACGCCTTTATTCTTTCTGCTTACCCACTTCAACTGCAGGCAAAATGTTTGCAGCTTTTTCTGTTGCACTGATTTAGATACTACAGAATCCCTTCTGGTTTATTATTTTCATCTCACTGCCTACACTACCAAACTGTGAGATTTGTGACAGAGTTTTCTAAATGAAAGCTGTATTGCTCTATAGCTGTACAAGGAGTTACAGTCTACTGTAAAAGCCTGGATTTTTTTTTTAATGCTATATTGTAAGAACTATGTAACAATAACAATATGCAAACAGAAGCAAGAAGGATTAACAAAAGAAAATGGTGAGATGCAAAGGATGTGAAGAACTGACACACAGCCTCCCTACAAGCTTTCAGCAGATGTTTATTTTCTTTGTCAACTCTATTAAGAGATTTCCTAAGCGCAACTCAGTATTTCCTTAAAAGCTGCACTACAATTATTCTCAATGACCTGTATAACAGGGCCAAGTTTCTCAAAAATATGTGTTTGATTTCTACCTCCCCACATACTTCAAGCCAATTTTTGTTATTGAGATGGGAGTTAGGAGCTTAAATGCCTCTGTGGATCTGCCCCAGCTCGAGGGTCATTTTACAAAGAAAACCTAGCCTAGCAGGTTTTTCTCAAGTGCCTAGGATGTTTGGTTTTCTGAACAGGCACATAATTCTCATTCAAAATTAACATGCACTGCTGGAGCTGTACTGATGGTTGGCTCAGCACAACACAGTATCCTCACACAAGCCCTACAGCCTCTTTCATTATTTGCAAATACCAGTGATCAGGAAACAGTCTACAATAGGAGGTGAAACACATCATAAAATGTTTAACTAGCTGTGTATGCCCTCATCATTTAATAAAAATTATGTGCTTTTGTAAAATACCACAACTTTACTACCTGCTCAATAGCAGCAAAATCTTATCCACTAAAAGATTACTTCCATGACCTATGCTTAGATCACTTTATGTAGGGATCTCTTTACACTCCTACATTTAAGTAGACTCAAGCTCTTTCAAAATTTTTAAGTCGGAGAGGCCTATATGCTGTACAAAATTGTTTTGATAATCAGATAACTAGAATTCTTTTCTTGCCATCATAACCTGATGTTTCATGCTTGTTACTGATCCAGGTACACTCCCTGCTTCAATTCCAAGTTTATGCAACAACGTTCTGCCATTTCCAATGCACTCAGTTGCACAAATCGCCACCTCCTCTTTGAAACTGATGTATTCCAACTCTGCAAAAGAGTTCGCTGCAAGGAGTGATGGCAATGAGAAAGGAGGGGTATATGCAAGTATCTGCGAGCAATAAGCTCTTCAGCTAGAAGAACAACAGTTTTATACTCTCATTTCCTTCCATTCTTTTTAATATAGCACACTACAAGAAAAACTTCAAGGGACCCAGCCTGCTCTGTAACATCTGTTCTACAGCAGTCAAACAAGCTGCCATCACAAAGATATTTTAGAAAGGTCTGTCAAAAATAGAGACAGAAAAATATAAAATTTCTTACTTTAACTACCACTGTTTTCTCACTTTTAAGTGCATTAAGTGTAAGCTCTCTGAAAAATGTAGTCCCTAAGCATACAGATAGTGTCAGCCAGATCTTCTTCTATCAGTTTTCCTTTTTTGTCATTTAGTCTTCCTAAACTTTACCATAACAGAGAAAAAGAAGCCATTCCTCATGTTTTTCTTTTAATTTACTCCAAAAGACTACAAGACTACAGCCTTGTTTTTTCAGCATTCCTCGCTCTGCTCACGTGCTTTTCAAGCTGTTACACTCAAAGAGATGCCACTGTATTTCAAAAAAAACAATTTAATCAACAATATCCATGTCTTTATTTACCATTTATAAACATCAAAACAATAGTCTGTGGATAAGAACGAACACGGGCAATAGCAGCTTCTTAGATGTTTGCATTAACTTGCAAGTATGGTATTTAGAATTACTGACGATTTATCCTGGACTTCTCCACTTTTCAATAAGGATGGAGGTGAGAAACTCCATAGATATCATCAGTATACGTTTCCTTGAATTTTCAGAATACTTTCCATATAAATAAGTTTACAAGAGTTTTTAGGTTGACTGAGATACATTTCCCTCCTCCCTGTCACCCCTGAGCCTTCTGCCAGTAGAGACAACCTGCTTGGGATTTCCTGACAGAGAGCAGCCCATGGAGAAGAGCAGCTACCCCACAAGCATTCCCAGCACTGGCAGAAGTTCCACGAAGGCCACCGGCCATCCAGAGTACAGGGCCACCAAGCACACAAAGCTCAGTTACACCGTGCATGTGCAGCGAGGCCAATGGCTCCAGGCTTTGCCAACTTACTGTCAACACCTTAGCCAACGATCACGTGCGAGAATGAACGCGAAGAATAGCTGCTTCTCAGACATTTACAGTAACTTGCAAGAACAGCAAGATCATTCCAGGGTCCAGGATGTCCCCACGTGTGGTACTACTTCCCTCTGGGAGAATGAGCAGGACTTGCTAAGCTCTCTCTTCTGCGTGGAAGAGATACAGTCAACATTTGGCACTTTTACTTTGTGTGCCAAGCAGAGAGGAGCACTGCACTTGAATTTTGTGAAACAAAACATGAACATAGTGAACACAGAAGCCCATAAAGAAAACTGACTTATGCCTGAAAGAAACAGAAAATGATATTGCTGAACCACCTGTAGTCCAGAAACTCTGGTCTACAGTATCGTAGCCTGAATCAAAAATTGTTTTGCCCTGCACAAGAGAAAAACACACAAAATAGCATTAAGATTATATTCTCCTGCCACGTACTCCAAGCCTACCAGCTAAACAGCCTTTTACAATGCCCATAGTAAACACAGCCTCACAGATCACATAGAGAGCTTTTCCATACATCTTAGAGGCTATGATTAAATTATTTTTGCTATAACATAGTTATGCATGACACACCAACCCATGCCCACTGGGCACTTTTCTCGGAGAAATCAAGATACAGCTACCTACATTCTTCCCCAGCCTCGTATAGCTCTGCCTACTACTTCTTTGATGCTTGTCTTTGTAGAACAGAGCTGTGAGAAATGTGGATTTCAGTACTCTCATCACAAGATCTTAACTACAAGTGAGACCTCTAAAATGTACCCATTTGTTATAAAACATTGGTGGTCTTACATCTGCCAGATTCTCAAAGCCTGAAGAGCTTTTGACAACTTCTCTTCCCTTTTGTGGGAAACTGTTGTCTGGCTGGAGAAAAAAAATCCAGGTCCAACGACCAATTATGCACAAAAACCTGTTATTGTTGACTCAATCCAGCATGAAACAGAATACGGACAGGCTTTGCTTTTCATGGAAGAAAGCTTCTCTTAGCTCCCTCTACTTTGAAAGAAACAATTTTTATTCTTACATTTTCACATTTGGATACTCTGCTGCTCACCCGGTGGTGATACATTCTCTACCACTCTGTATGAGAGAGGAGCTGTTGATATCCTCAGGCTTGAGCTATACTGATGTTCTGCCCTAATTTCCAACATTGTTAGACAACACTGGCATAAAACTATCAGTTTGAAGTCGAATCACAAAGCAGGCCTAGATTTTAACTGCAAAGCCTGAAGCAGGTATATATTGCAACAGGACAAGCCACTGCTTGCTGAGACACAACAAGTTCTATGTTGTTGTCGTATGATCCACATCTCATTGAGACTCTTCACCGACTTTGGCACTTGCTGGCCCAGCCCTTAATCCTATAATAATCCCATCCCGCAGCAAATACTGCAGAGTATGTTCTAGACACTTCTGCAGGTAAGCTATTAATGAAAATATTTGTATAGTAAGTTTCACATTAGCCTCCCTGAATATGATCTGTAACCTTGATTACAGCTGTTAGCTTATCATTGGAAAACAGAAGAGAAGAAAGTTTGAAGGACAGAATTTTAAAAATCTCTTTCACCCACCCACCAGCTCGTCCTGCCCCGTGCTTGTCCTGCCTTCATGTACCTCCTAGCTGTGGTACTGCCACCCATTCAACATATCCTACTAAAGCACAGCAATTTCTCACTAACAGGGATTTTAGCTCTTTTTTGCCTTCTTACAAAGCATTAAGAAGATTCACAGCCATTGAATTCCTTAAAAATCCTAGTGAGGAAAAGAGGAAGCAGAAGGAAGGAAATCAGTTTAGCAAGTATATTTGAAGTCAAACAGAACTGAAAAATTGAGCTTATGAAGCAAAAGGAGGGTGCTTCACAGAAGAGGCCCACACACAAGCAGGAAGAGCATGCCACCAAATGCTCCACTACAAAGAGAATATGTTGAAAATAATATGAGAAGCTCTTTCAGAAAATAAAACTATTTGAAAAGGGAAACTAATCATATGCAGTCTACAGAAGCACAGCTGGAAAAATACATTGTATTTTAAGAGTAAGACTAAGTGTTTCTACCTGGAAAGTAATAATTAAGAACAGACTCACTTTTTTCCAAATGCAATCCTCCCCTCCAAGCTTACCTATGTTCTGCACTAACTACTGCCTTCGAAATACAAGTATTTACATGTATTTGCTTGTTCTAAAAGCACATAGACCTCGGTGAGTATCATCTTTTAAACCTAGCTCTCATATCCAGTGCAGGAAGACATGGAGCAAATTGCTAAACAGCCGTATCTGCCTGTGAGCCAGGCCAACTTCTGCCACTCACCCAGGCACTACTGAAGCAGTGCCCTGCATGGGCTCCTACCGCAAGCGCGCTATGCTGCCATCAGCACTGCCCAAAGCCAGTGCACGCAGCAGCATGAGTCACCTTGCTTCAGTAGGGATTCCTCTGGTGCAATACAGCTGGGAGCAAAGTTCTCAGGAGAGAAACAACCATTAGGATGCCAAAGTTTAGGAGAACTACAATGCCGAAACTTTCCACAGCCTCTGCAGTGCATAACTTGTCATTACTGGAGGCAACATTTGGTCTTCACAAAGGCTTACAGACAGTACTACTACACAGCATAAAGGCAAAGGGTCGTCTTTATTTAGCAGCATTTTAAAACAGATTAAATGCCTTGTCACAAAGCAGGAAGAGTATACAGGGAAATTCTACTGAAGAACTTGTGAACAATTTCCAGGTACTTTGCGTAGTTGTTGAGATAACTTAGTGTGGGCCTGTCAGGTAGGGATTTTCTTGCCCCCTGTTGGATTTATTCACATTCAGAAAAAAGAAAACATCCACAAACATTCTCAAGGAATCATTCAGAAGGATAAGTTGGCTCCAAAACTCTTGACATTTTTCACTCAGTATCAGCTCAGTAGGGTGCCAATTCCAGCCCACCTTTAGCTTCTCCAGGGGTAACATAACAAGAAAGCTTAAACGCCCGTTCTCAAAATTTCAAATTCACTGAGCAATGGTATTTTGAAGCTTTTTTGTCTTTTTAGCATTGACTTGGACATCAGATTTCTTGTGCATTTATTAGCAAGTGCAAACAGTTAAAAGGTAGCTCTTCTAAAGAACACCCCCCCTTACCTGACAATCCTCCCTCTACTTTTCCAGCAGCTGCAAACAGAAAGGTCCTTCTGTAACATTGCAACAGTGACCTATCCTCTTCTGCAGTGCTATGACAGCTAAGAGCCCACTTTCTTCTTTGAGGTCTAATAATTTATGCACCTGAAAATAATTTGTCAATAATTTTCTCTGTAGAGAAGTTCTTTATACTTGTCAGAAACAGACTACTGACTGAGCTTTCAAGACCATCTAAGCTTCTCACACAACTGCCAAGACAAGCTTTCAAAACACTACTTAGATTGCTCAGCCTACTGGACAGAATTCTCTATTTTCCTTTCTTTACCAATGCATCCATGTCTGGATATTTGTAACCCATGGATCCAGCAAGTTTGTCCTAGTTGTCTAGTAGACATTACAAGTCATTTTAATGCTGGCATGTCAGGCTTCAGTGTTCTTTATTAAGGAAAGCCACAAGCTCTACTGATTCAGGAAGACAGTATTTCAATGGTTTGTATTCAACATTTTCAGTGACGCCACCAGGAGTAGAAATCTCGACTAATTCAAGAATACTACTGATTGTGAGGAAGTGGCATGCAGTTCTTAAACAATTAGATAATTATCTTCATACAGATTAAAATCTGATGGAAGAAGAATGCAAGGCAAACTCAAAACAGAATGGGCCAGAAGATGGGAGGAGTACCATACGAAGTAAAAGACTCAAGAGCAGGGCTCCAGTTTCCAGAACATACCAACTGCCTGCCCATGAAAAAACACCTTCCACAACAGAAGCTACAGAGAGTGGGGGCTTGGGGGCAGGGGAGGAAACAGGACTGGAGGAACCAACACAATCAAAACATAACCATCTGCCAATTTTTAACAGTATTGTCACCAGTGTCTACACCATCTTGAATGCAAGCTAGGACAGACTGGTTCTATTCAGCGTGTAACTGGCAGACTGAAGGTACTCATGCTTCCGTATTTCTGTGAAATATTTCGAGACCTGTACTGTGAACAATTATAATTCCTTCCAGCATCACTTTTAATCAGAGAAGTGGTAAGAGCACTAAAGAAAGGGTTTCAAAGTCTTAAATGCAACAGCAAAGTTATATCATACAACACACTTCGTGAAAATTGTCTTAATTCATTGTGGCATAATTACATGTTGCAGCTTTAAACTGTATGAATGACTCCATATCACCAGATTTATTGCAACGCTGACAGAAAAACATAAAGCTAAATTTGCTATTCTGTTTTACTTACACTGCTAATGTTTAAACTGCCTCTTTAAAAAACAAGTATGCTAGATCTGTTGATTGAAACAGGTATGGTTTAACTTCCATGGTTCTCTGTTTGCTTACATAAGCCACTTTTCTAAGAAGTGGCATTGGGCACTGTGCCATAGACACCAAGTCCAAGTAAATCCTTATTACCCAGATCACTGACCTGAATCTACTGATACTCTTACAATCTTGCCCGTCAATCCAACTGTCTGGCAAGCTCATTAAATGCCAGACATAAAGCACACACAATTTTAGTTGACAAAAAAGTCACACAGCTTTCAAAATGGCCATTTTAAAACTTCTACTATCACCTTTCCTCAAAAACAATTAAAAACTTTTTCTGTTTCTCTGAGACTTGATACCAAAACCAAAATCAAAACTATGTTACTTTAAGGTAGGGGGAAAAAGGAAACTTAACCAGCTGACTCCTTAAACACATTAAACCAACCGATTTGTGCAACAGTTTGTTGTTTAAAAACTGTTTCATGTTTTGCCCTGCTGCATTTTAAACTGTAATTTTAAGCCACATTTAAACTACTGTAAGCCTTATATTACAAGGTTATGAACACATTACCTGTAACTTCATAACTGTTATTATCAAAACATTCTCACAATGGTATTGCTAAATAAAAATCATCACACTATGACACCACTAGGTTTGCCACTTGTCAGAGATTTAAAATGTTTAAATAGACATTCCCTTCGTGAACTTGAGCCTCAGAAAACTTAACTTGGAAGCTTCACAAACCCATCTTGTGTTCTGTATGTATCAGAGAAACCATGATAAAAAAAGCATGGGTTTTCATTGCGGATTTTTAAAATTTTAGATCAGATGACAGAGCTGGATTACCAGCTCTGCTGCAGTTTCCACAGCTCTATCAGGATGTAGCAATACACATTAGTTGTTCCTTTTATTAATGGAAAGGCAGAAATCAGATTTGGCTGGGGGAGTTGTTCGTTTATTTTAAATACTCTCCTTTTTTTGGGAAGAGGCTTCCTTCATCAGCTCGAAAAGCCTGTAGACAAGGACAAAGTGTGCAGCTTCCTGGGTCTAACTTTGGTTTGTATCTCGAACGCAAAACAAAACAAAATCCAGCCTAGTAAGGTGGCAAGCCCAGAAGTCACAAGCATTAGCAGGAAGTTACTACAGCACCAAAACAATGGAAAAGATGGACTTACACATAATTTATTATTCCTACCTTCCAAATACTTAGAGACTTTCTCCATTCGAACTGCCACACGGTAAAGAGAATGAACAGAAAGATGCAACATTTAGCTTCAAAATCATGTACAGAAAACAAGACCCAAAAAAACTGGAGTTGTCATGATCAGTAGCATAAAGGAAGTTATTTTTCCGAACCTGAGGTTAGGTCAGATCCTCTGTTCTTTTTATCTTCTACTATTTCATAGAACGGGCCTATTACTTGTAGCAATTCTTCAACTTTGTCCGTCATTGGCATACTCTCAAGAATCTGCACAAGTCCAAAATATGAAGCATCTTATGAAACAGCATTTCAATGATTCATTTCAATGATTCAACTGATTTTAGAAACTGCTGGTCATTGTAAAACTCAGTAACATTTCACTAAGTCACTTAACACATTATTCTGATTTTTTAACTTTTTTTTTTTCATTAAAGGAAAACAACACAGAACTAATTTACCAAACAAGAATCTTAAATAGCTGTATTAAATTTTTTTAGATGAAGAGAAGGTGGGAGAGCTAATGCATTTGCCAACACTCAAGTACAACCTCAGCATAGTATTAGATGACCTTGGAATCCATTATTTCAGCAATTTCAAACTAAACCAACTCAAAGCTCAACAGGCTTCTGTTATCTCATGTTATTTATTTTATACACGTCTTCCCATAGAGAAGAAGAAACAGAAAGACTTTTTTTCTTAGAGGACTCTTCATATTTGTCAAACCCTGCTATCTTCAAAGAAACATAAGGAGCTGATCAAAAGTGCCCTACTGGGTCCATCTAAACCCAAACAACAAAAATGGACAGAATACAGCAAAACTGGGACAGTACAGAGACATACTTGGAAGAACAGCAAACTAGAACTGAGTTCTGATCTCGAAATCATTTGGAGCTCTTGCTGAGATAAAAATTTCTTCATTTTAAGTTACAAAACCAGTACCTTTGATACCCTGCCATCTGATAGGAACGTAAAATCTTAAATTTAAAACAGATTAAATAGAAGAGTTTCAATAACTGAATACTATTTTAAGAGCATATGATACTATTGTCCTATCCTAGTTTAAGTTCTTCCAACTAAGCTTTTTGCCGATAGCTTTTTTCCTCTTTCATCTTCTACTTTTTTCATTATTATTTTTTAAAAGAGGCAGTAGATATAGGAAAAGACTTGGGTAGAAGCAAACTAACAGCTACTGTACACCTGCCCCTCCAGAAGAGCACCAAGAAAGCAACAGATGGACATACAAGTTGCCACAGAACATGCTGCTCAAAAGCATCAAGCACATCACTGAGCAGCAGAAGCAAAAGCTACAGCATTTCTTCACAAAGCAGGAGCTCCAGGCAGGCTAGCAGGTAACAAGTCAACACTGGCAAACCAATCAAGGATACCAAGAGGCAACAATCCTATCAAACTGCAGTTTCATTGCCACTTCTCTGATCTATTTAGTGTATATAACTCATTCCATATTCATTCGAGAGAAATGCTCAGTGCTCAGATACAGAGGCTGAATATAAGCCAGAGACAGGACAGTTTTGTGATTTTTTAAATTTTTTTTTCAACTTCAGTAGCATTGAGAGAAACAAGAAACCTATTCTAGAATAACACTAGTATTTGCTATGTACTTCCTTCTATAGCCTGCACTGTAAACTGTTTCATATGTGCATTTCTATGACGTCTGCACATAACTGCTCTTCATCCGTTCTAAACGGACCTCAATATACTCTCTGCAACTTGGAGCAATTCTTAGAATCTTACTGCACAGCTTCTGTTACAGGAAGAGTTTTGTAACTGCTACCTTTTAGGGGAGCAAGAAAAGAGCAAGTACTTCCACAAACAAAATCAGTTGCTTACTTATATAGCCACTAGGCATAATAAGCAATCTTAACATTTGAAGGTGCAAAATAAGTTATTATGTATCCTGAATTACTGTTTTCTTTGGATGTCAGACAATTCATATATGAAGACTCTTCTTTTAAATTAGAAACACCATATAGTGTTAACACTTGTTCATGCTAAGGTATCACCCATTTCTAGTATATAACAAAACAATTTATCTGAAACGCAAATAAATTAGTTTAAACAGTGTTGCAATGTAAAACTTCAGAAATGCTACCTGGAAGATAAACTAACTTTAAACAAAACGCACCTGAGCTCAGATTCATCTTAGCTAACACTAAGACCTGTTTGGTCATCTCCCACCAGCACCTCAAAATCTCACCCAGACACATTCCTCAACAGCTGCAATTTTCCAGGCTACCGTAATAAAGGGAAAAAATACCAAGCAAGTTTACAATAAAAGTATCTTCTGATGTATGTATAGCCCAAACACAAATGCTAGGGACATGCCTCAGGGGGAGGGGAGGAATACGGCAATCATACACCCTTAAACACAGTCTGCAATACCATTATACAAGGAGTTTTCTGCCCCCTTCGACAGGGATACCTGTGCAGCAACAGCGGAATACCCACAGCAACACCACAAGGATTAGTGCAGTATGTGCTGATAGAACAACCCAGCAGATCCATGTGAAATGCACTTCCATTGACATTTCAAGTCGAATCAATTGGGTTGGAAAAGCTGAAGCTCGTATTTCAAATGTGAGAGTTGAAACAGCACCAAAGCAAGGTAAACAGATTGCCCAATTTCAAAGCTGAGCGATGCAAGCAGTCATTTGCTCTCCAATATCTACATGTAATCTGTACAGAGGCAGAGTATTTGTGCTACATTAGGGTCAAGTAAGTAGACTTCCTCACAGGAGGCTTACTAGGGTTGTTTTAGAACAAATATTGCAGTTTCACTTAGTTTTAGTGTCCTGATCAAACCAGTTACTGCACTGAAAAAAAAAACAAAAAAGGTACTCTACTGAAGTGTTAACACATTTTGAATCAGAGACTTGAAATGAAGCACTAAATCTTGTGGCACGCTTTCAAAAGGAATTACTAAAACCCAGTGGTATTTTTTACCAGATGAATAATATTTGGCGTTCTGTGTTTTCTGGAGTTGTTTATTTTTCATTTTAAAATGAACAGGAACTAGATTACCAAAATTACAGATCAGAAAAAGAACAGTAGTCAGACTCCAGCTCCTTGGTTAGTAAAAATTTTTGTTGTATCAATCATTAAACATGTTAAAAGTTCAATGTCAAGACAGTGGCCTAGGAGAAAAGCAAGTGTATTCAGAGTAGAACCTACATTTTCTCTCCTTGATGTTAACCTCATTATAGTAATAGATTACAAATTTACTTTTACCCAGCGTGACACTAAATAGTGAAAAGACTGCAGTGAAAAGGGTTAGCTAAACAACAAGAAACTCTAATTCTGAATGTTTAACTTCCTTAATGCTGCAATTCCTGCTTAATATAGTACCTATGACTGTTTACAAGTTACACATCTATTCCAAAAAAGACAGACCAAATTACTCAATTTAACTGTTTGACTGCAACTATAATATACAAGGAATATTTTCATGACAAGTACAGAAAACTCAGGCCGCTGAGTTCTTCTTGAAAAATCAAAGATGATTAAGTTCACATGTTTGATTGTACTCATGGCTCCAGTCATGGGAGTGAGACTCTTGTTCCTGAACCCCTTCTGAAGGATTGTTTTTTGCTTTCCAAGATAAGGTTCACTTACCTTTCAACTCTGGGAACTGAGGCAGTTTGCAGTAAATCAGCTTTTCTTTTGTTGTACATTACGTTCTACTGTTTTCCCCGCTGCCCCCTTTACCATGATTTCAATATTTCACTCTCTTTAGCTCTGTCATTTAAGCCTCGCATCAGCTAGAACTCTCACGTTTCTCTGAAAACAATCCAAATTCTACAGCTTTGGAAGGAACTACATAATTTTCTTCTGCCCGCAGGCCAAACAGCATAGTGCTGAAATGTAAATGTTCACATAGGGAACTACTCACTTGGAGCTCTGACAGTAGTAATCAGCAAGAACCTCCTCATGTTCCCTAATTTGTTTCTGGAACATTAGTTCTAGAAGATCCCTTCTACTCATTAGTAAACTTACCTTTTTCATTTCTTCAACATAGGCTATCATGGCTTCTTCTTTGGACATGTCTCCCAAGGCACTCCAAGCGTCCCTAGGAAAGAAAGTCACATACATCTTCAGTATCTTCAGGGCCTAATGGATTTTTTCAGCCTGGCCTTAAGTGGGTCAGTTATGTAATGCCCAAAGTTCCTCTGATACAAATAAAATGCAACAACAATTCATGACTTTTTTTTTTTTCTAAAGTCCAAACATATAATTTGCTAGGATAATCACATAGTGGTACATCAACAGAGAAACAACAAACTGAACAGCCTGGGGACTGAAGAGCTCCTCACTGACCAGCTATGCTCTTGTACCCAGTAAGTTGTTAACAAGTCCAGATATTTCCCTTTTGATTAGGCTGATCTTTTTTGAGACCCTCTGCTGCAGAAAAAGAGCAGGCACAGACACTTCAGCCAGCATTTACAAACAGTTGTCAGCAAGTCAGAACAGGCTAGAAGAAAAATCTGTCCTTTTCGTGTTTAGCAACTGGGGAAAGACAAATCAGTGCAGTAGGCAAATAGCTTAACCACCGCCCCCAATTACCACAGCAGCTACTTACGACCTAAAAAAATAATCTCCCCCTCTCCAACTCTGCAAGACAGAGAACTCCAGTTGAATTTATCAGTATTGCACAATGAATCTGTCAAAACACGGACTGGAATAAAACATTACCTTACTCAAGTCTTGCACTTGATTTGACACCATCCTTTCTTCTTGCCAGAGTATCTGTCCCACTTATAGCAGAATCCCAAGGCTGGCAGCTCACATTTCAGCTACAACCAACCAGGTGGGTGGAAGCTTACTGCCCTAGTCCTCTGCAAAGATACCCTCTTCACCCTGACTTGGGGAGACTGGGCCAGGGGGGAAGCTCAAAGGAATCATTTCACAGATCCCAAGACGACCATGACCATAAAGACAGCAATAAGACTTGTTCTTCAGGAAAAATCATTATTAAAATATAATAAGCAAAGCATTCATATGGCTTTTCAAACAGATCTTAGCAATTTGGTGAATCGGGAGAGTCTTCCCAGCACAAAGAGAATACAGACAGCGGGAAGCCCTGCTACTGAGCTGACAAACCAGAAAGACACATAAACCAGACCCCTCCGCAAGAGCTTGAAGCTGCATCAATAGCTGTCAATGAGCACTTGCTTACTTCAGGCCCACATTAGACATGAAAACTTGAGAAGAAAGGATTCCAGACACTGATCCACACCACTCATTCTGCAGAGCACCTACAATTTCGTTCTACAACAGGGAATAAACACTGCAGAGCTGCCATGATGGTGCTTGCCCAAGAAAAACCTGCCCCGTCGCAGAACCCGAGGGAATGTTTTCACTTGCAACTCTGAGAAATTACAAATTACCTAAGCTAGAAAGTTGGAACACAAGACAGAAAACGAATTCAAGCATCAAAGGTTGGGAATGTTGGGTTTTTTTCAGAGAGAAATAAACTCACTACGCTCTTTCTCCAAGTGCATCTCCACTCCAAGCATTAAAAACAAAACAAAACAACAACTCATGAAAAGCTACCATTTATATCTACCAATCGGATCCCAAAATCCAGGTCGTGGAATGTTACAAGGTCCTTGGGTTGCTTGCTTGTAAAAGCTATAGAACTTGAGCATCATTTCATTCGTTGGCTGGAACGAACCTAGTGAAAGCATTTTAAAATACAGTTAAATTGTAACCAAGAACATTAACGGGTATTTTACAAGCTTAGTATTTCTGTGAGAAAATAGCCCGCAGTTTGTTACAGCCTAATTCACAGCAGTACAGTTTAAGTCAACAGATAATATCTTGACTTCATCTACCATGAACCAGCACTGCTGACGATATTTACTTCACAAACAGCAAATTTCAGATTGAATGTAAGGGACTATAACCTTTACCACTCCTAAGGTCAGACTCCATGATCAGAACTAAAAAAAGTACTAAGTAACATAAAGCAAGTGTCCTTTCACTCAGTTTAAAGGGACAGCTTTAGCTCCCAGCAAACAAAGTACCCTGCAAGTCACTTGGCTGTTCACAACTTAAAAAAAACAAACACAACCCCCCCCCCAAACACAAACCCAAACCACAGTGTTTTTGTTTACTTTGGATATGTGACAGCAATTTCAATAATAGTTTCACTGGTTTTGTTTTCTCTTCTTCCTTTGTGGAACACTTTTGTCAAGGCAGAACATCTCAGCACAAATCTGCAACAGCTGGCAGGGAAGATTCATAACCAACCCATGAAATTGAACACTTCGAGGTTCGATTCTAGTCATTAAAAGTTTACAGTGACCTTTATCTTAGTGCCTCAATAAACCCCGTTTTGCTTACACCAGAATCAATGACATACATCATAACCACTTTTTTATGATTATCACTCTTATCAAAAAGACGCATTCTGATTTTTTTTCCTTTCCTGTTAACTCCTTCAGCACAGGGGACCCGCGGTAACCGCTCCGCAGGCACCAACCGCCCTCAGGGCTGCGGCGAGGCGGAGCCCCTCCGCCGGCGCTCCCGGGGGGCTGCGGGCCCCCTCCTCCGGCCGCCGGACCGAGGAACTCCTGCCGCAGGCTCGGCAGCCCCCCCGGACCGCCATTTCTTCCGGAGAGGCGGGCGGCGGCGCCAAGACCGAGCTCTCCCAGCGGCTCCCCCGCCGCCGCCTGCTGATAGGCGCCCGGCCCGGGGCAGCGGAGGGAGGGCGGCCCTGCAGCCCTGCCCGGGACCACCCGGCGGGCCGCGCCGCCGCCCCGGAGGAAGCACGAGAGGGGCCTGGCCTCCCCCACCCCCCCCCTCGGGCCCTGCCCGCCCCGCAGGTGCCAGCCGGGCGGCCAGGCCCCGCGCCCGGCGCCACGGCCTTCCCGCCCGCCGCCCCCCCGGGCCGCACTTACCATTTTTGGGCAGGCTCTGGATCACCTTCACAGCCGCCTCGAACCTGGTGGCGTGCATGGAGCCGGTCTCCGCCATAGCCATGTCCCCGTCCCGTCCCCTCACCGCCCGCCGCCTCCCGCTCGGCCGCCGGGCCGCGTCCGCTTCAGCTCAGCCTCCTTCGTGGCGGTGCCTGCAGCCGACGGCACGGGAGAGAGGCTGAGAGGCGCCGGGCCACGGGCAGCCGCCCCTCCGACGGCAGCGGGGCGGGGTGCCCGGCTCCTGCCGCGCCCGGCCCGGCCCCCACCCCGATCCCTCAGCCCTCCCTCCCCGGCAGCGCCGGCCTCGCCCCGCAGGCCCAGCCCTACCTCGGCCCCGGCTTCAGGCGCCCATGTTGCGTCTCCCACCGCGGCGCCCTGCCCTGCCCTTCCCCTCCCCTCCCCTCGCACCGCCCCGAGACCGCCGGGGGCACGCCGGGAACCGGAGTCCGCTCGGCCGCCCCGGCGCGGCCGGGTCCCGCACGGGTTTCCCCCTGCCTGTGTCCGCTCTGCGCCTGCTCTCCCTCCCGCCGCCATCGCGGGCCGCGGCCTCCCCGGCAGCCCCGGGCAGCGAAGGGCGAGGGCGGCGCGGAGACGGGCGGCTGGCCCCGGCGGGCAGGCTGAGGCCCGGGAGAAGGCCCTGGGCCGGGCTGTCCCCGGGGGCCTCGCAGAGCTGCCCTGGATGACGGTGGGCTCAGTCCTGGGGCCTGAGAAGCCGTTGAAGTGCTGATCCTGGGGTGCGTCTCCCGTGTGGACTGAGGAAACGGTTCTCTCCTTTATTTTTTAAAATTTTTTCCTGGTTTCTTTGCTTCCTTCCTCTTCCTACCCTTTTCCCTGCTTGTGTAGCTACAATTGCATGGGAATGAACACTTCAAAACTCCACCCATGGACCTCGGTTATCCTCAGGTAACGGGGAGATCCCCGCCACCCTGGCAGTCTCCTTTGCTGCTTATTCCCCTCCTCACAGCCGTCCTCCTGGTCAAACCTCCTTCCACATCGTTCACCTAAATTACCACTGCGGCCACATATTTTTATAATAGCTTTAATGACTTCTATTTACATTCAAATTTCAGGCATGAGATTTTAGAAGCCTAGAACCCAGGGACTATTTCCACGGTATTTGGAGACAAGGGTGAATACCGGTACGGTACCAGCAGCTAGCTCAGTAGCGCAGTAAATGAATGGCCTTATTCAAAAGCGCTGCGCATCCAGCGCTCTACCAAGTCAAACAAAAGTATGCTAAACCAACCGCTTTTGTAGCAAGTGGAATAATTTACCCAGTGAGCAACAGGATGAATTAATAGACCCTTTGAATAGAATCGAGTACAAAATCTTGGCATTCAAGTCAGTTCATTTATCTGGTGCACAATATGTATGTTAAATTCCTCTGAAGGCAGTTGTGTGCTCACAGTATATGCCCTTGGGTGGGAAAGAAAAGCTCCAGAGAGAGGGAATTAGAGCAGATCAGTCCCTGCTCTGCTGAACCAGTACATGCCACAGGTCAGCAGCCAGCTGGCCAGGGGAGAGCTTTGCTGCAGAGGAACTGACACTTCCAGAGGTGTTCAAACAGGATTCCCCGCATGGGGCAAACGATGAACCCGTGTTACAAACGCCACTGCTCGGCTCATGTGAATGTTACAGATTAATTTCTCTGAATTTTTCTTTTCGAGTGCTGGATTTCTAAAGCTCTTGTGAGCTATGCACTAAGATCTATTGCCTTTTTCATCCATGAAGGTAGGAATGACAGAAGCTCAGATCAAAGGGATGTGTTTGTTTGAAGATAAGTGGGTCTCTGTATAAATAGGGATTATTTGAGCATGCAAGGAGTTAACTGAAAAAAAGTAATAAAAAAATTAAGGGCCTCTTGTGAGGCCAGCTGATGTGTAAATTCTGTTTACCTGAGCAAATCTATAATGACGTTCACCATTTTAATTGATTTAAGAGAAATGCAGTCTGCATTTTTATTAATGAACATTCCCAGACTTTCACTGGAAGTAGTCTTTAAAATAGATGCAAATGACAACCTATTTAATGGCTGCGTGCAGAAACAGAAGCTGCCCTCTTTGCACTGGAGCTGTGTGAGAGTGTGAGATCTGCAGATCCAGAATGAGGCACTTGAAGTAACCCAAAATAATCAGTGCCATCATGCCCTGAGACAAGGACGAAACAGTAAATGAGAGGCAAATTTTGAGCACTGGTGAGCCTGTGAGAACATATCGCAAATGACTAGTTAATTTAAATGCTCATATATAATACTAATTAGCATTGCTATTAGCTGTCCCTGTGTACACATTTTGCATTCTCATTGCAGTGATTTCCATTTCCATGTAGGATTAACAATAATCAAACGTGGAGTCCAGGTAATAAAGGAGACCCTCTCATTTGTTGCAGACATCCAGGAATGGATCTGCAGCTTTATCTCAAGCTGAGGATTCTAGACTCCATTCTTTAGGGAACAAAATTATATGACGTTTCTCTGTCATCTGCTAAGTACCTATTGGGAATGAGCACATGCTTGTAAAATCTGAAGGGTGGGCGTCAGGAGGATGGGGCCAAGCTCTTTTCAGTGGTGCCCAGTGACAGGACAAGGGGCAATGGGCACAAACTGAAGCATAGAAAGTTCCATCTGAACATGAGGAAGAATTTCTTCCCTCTGAG
Organism: Opisthocomus hoazin; assembly: GCF_030867145.1. Classification (NCBI taxonomy): domain Eukaryota; kingdom Metazoa; phylum Chordata; class Aves; order Opisthocomiformes; family Opisthocomidae; genus Opisthocomus; species Opisthocomus hoazin. The sequence continues at coordinate 76,118,905 of NC_134417.1, read as the reverse complement.
GGTGACGGAGCACTGGAACAGGCTGCCCAGGGAGGTTGTGGAGTCTCCTTCTCTGGAGATATTCAAGACCCGCCTGGACAAGGTCCTCTACAACCTACTGTAGGTGACCCTGCTTCGGCAGGAGGGTTGGACTACATGACCCACAGAGGTCCCTTCCAACCCCTACCATTCTGTGATACCATTCTGTGATCTAATTATAATCTATGTATTGAACTGGGCTGTGTTTTTATTGCTTCGCAAGAGCAGTCTCCAAAGCAACCATAAGTCTGACCAGCTCTTACTCTTTCTTTGATCCAATGTATGAGAAGCTAAACATTGGGAACTGCGATAGAAAGCCTGACCAGTGATGGCGATCGGCTGAGATGTGAGAGAGGAGAGGTCATGGTACTCTGCTGCCAGTGTGATCTGGCAGTGAGCACAATGTGTGACACTTAACATGTCCGAGTGCTTTGCTTTGCCCGCACTTCACTCAGTGTTTCACAAACTACTTTTGGAGAGCCTGTGAATTGCTAATGTGAGGCATTCCTGGCGATGTTGAGACACATAAAATCTTGTACGGAAGCATGCTGTTGTAGTCGCTGAAGGAATACCCTTACGGAATGTCTGGAGAAAAGGCAGACAAGCGTGATCCCGAGTGTAGCCTTGGACCTATCTCTCACAAATGGATTAGGGATGGTTATTGAGTTGAGTGGTGTTATCGCACAGGATAGTCTATCAAAGCCTGATGTGCTGAGTTACCTTACAACCCTCATTTTGTGCTGTGTGTAAGCTGCCACTGTCCATTCATGCTGTTCTCTTTTGTATCCCAGGTCTGCCTTAGTTTTCTAGCAGTTGCTTCCAATGCCAAGCTACACCCCAGTCCAGCTTGAAGAGCACCTTCATTTTACTTGAGGGACAAGGGAGTCAGTTAAATTATGCAAGTGAAAAGCAGAAACTGGAACCGATTATGCCTATTGCTCCCTCAAGGGTCTGAATCATAGCAGTGTATTTTACAGAAATATTTTTAAATGGTTCTTAAGAAAGTAGACCATAGTCTCATATGCATTATGAGCAAGGTCTGTAAACTACCAGATCCAAGAGCATGTAATTTTAGCAAAGCTTTCTTTTTGAAGTATGTAATCCAGCGGGGAGGGAGAATGAATTATTTAAAACCTAATAGTCATAATTATGAAGAACTAAATTAGCATTACAATTTCAAAGTCAAATTTACATGCTGATGAAGAATGGGAAGATGTTGTCTGAGAAGGGCAGAGCATTTCAGGAAGAGTAGTTTTCTACACTGTTTACAGTAGAAAGGCTAATGTATCACATGACATTTACTTGCAGGATTTTTTAATGAAATCATGAAGGATATTTGTGTCAAAATCAACAGCTCTGGAGAAAGAGAACTATTTGCCTACCATGAATATGGCAAAAACAGCAGTTGAAGTTTGTCCACTTATGTAGGCCAATCCCTGTTCTTCAGGAAAGCCCTTTGGGCAATGGACTAGTTTGTCACAAACAAGAATGCTTTTGGGGATGGAATCTTCCTTGTGAGGTTCAGATACACCCCTTAATAACTCGACTAGAAATACTGATTCATTTCACAGTTGGGGATTAAGTAATGGAATTATTTTTAACCATTATTAACGGTAGCTGCTTTGCCTAAGGAATAGGCTCCATGTTGTCAAAGGTGTTAAAGGTAATATATCCCATTTCAAATCTCTTTTGAGCTATTCAGTTCAGGTAACCCAGGTCTTTCAGCAATCAAAATTTTGAGCTGCATTTTTGTTTCCCCTTATCCCTCCCCACTTCTCATGTATTTCAAAAAAGAAGATGCAGTAACAAAAGTATAAGCTTAGATCCGTTTCATGAAATGCTCTTTGAAGAACAATATGTGATTGTACTTCCAAAGACATTTGGCAGCATTTGACTTCGCATTGAACTACATGGTACTTATGAAGTCAAAACCTTTTACAGGTTTATATCTTTGTAGGTCTAAAGTATAATGCAGTGCCAGATTGTGTCTTAAGCCCCTCTTTTTTTCTCCAAGCTTACTATTCATTTCTTTCATGAAATCTTTAATAAAGTTCAGTTTTCCTTACTGCCTCAAGGCATTTTTCTTATAGAGCCAGCAGACAGTTATAACAGAATTGCTCAGATTTCGCATATTCTAGAAGAACATGTAAAAAATCCTATTCCCTTACACAGCCATGAACTAAGCTTTGAAAAGTATGTGGTTTCATCTTGCAGCAATGACAAACTGTATCTTATTATAAACAACAGCAGCAGACAGCTCATAACACACACTTATTGTTTTCCCTTCAGTAAAAATTATGATATCTGGAGGTCAAATTGTGCTGTCATTTACAGTGATATAAATTTGGAATTACGTGGTTGATTTGGGGATACTTATGGCGTTACACATTTTCATAATGCAAATGAGTAGAATTTGACTCTGAAAAATCTAACTATGTCTGGTATATTATTTCTGATTTGACATTTGTGATTTTTATCTTCATAACTACTGCTGCTAAAGTTTCAGAAGCCTATCCTTGTGTAATTTGCCTCTTGGGAATAGCAAACAAAATACTGTGACTGTATTATAATAATGTGCTTATGCAATGGCATATTTACAGCCAGGCAGCTCTTGTGATTATTTTTTTTTTCAGTATCTGGAAGGGAAAAAACCAAAACACCTGTAGTTTATGCGTGTTCTTTTAAAATTCTAGCAAAGCAAGGATATTATTCTTTCTAGCAAACCTGAAAAATGACTGCGTGGCAATGTTTTCATGACATACGTTTACCAGTATTTAAAACCTGGAATATAACTGGAAAAGATAACTGAACTCAAGCGTTTTCAGGCCTGTGTCTATCATTTGGGATATTTATTCAGGCAGAAAATATACCACTGTGGTTTTGGTCCATGGGTTTCAACAACCTAATCTAACAGGTTAGGGGTGATTTACTGGAGTGAGTCCTCCAACAAACTCTCAGAAGGGTTTAAGACTGAGTTTAATTGGGTACCTAAGCACAGGACCACTACTTCATTACAGTCCCCATAAGCACCAGCTCTGTTGCTGTACAAGTCCTAGTAAAAAATCAGATTTCCTTGGAAGTCAGTGCCAGCTAGACACTTGTGCCAGCTGTAAACCATGGCTTTTTCACTCGTATTCAGGTCAGGTTTGCTACTGGACATTATCCAAGGAAGTTAGTCTGGGAAGCTTTATTTGAGAAAGAAATTTGACATTCAGGAACTGTTTCAGTTTATACTGTTAGATCATTTCTGCTTGACTGAAATGAAGGAGTCATCTCTGCTCCAGAGTTTTGGGGTGATAAGGCCTGTCCCTTTCACTGAGGTGAGGGAGATGGGTGAACTGCAGCAACGTACAGCATCTCAAAATCAGAACCTCCTGGGTTTTGCCATTTAAAACAGAGAATTCTTAGGCTGAGAATTCTTAAGCAGAAAATTATTGGATGAATAACTGGGATGGATGAAAACTTAGGAAACGAAGTGTTTTAAGTGGTTTTTTACTTTCCTTTGCACTAAAAGGTGCTGGTTAATATAACGTGTTCAGCATGAGAAGCTTAATATCGAAGCTTCTGAAGAGGCTGGAAAGGTTAATGAGGAAAGACAGCTGTCAATTCTTGTTCCCCGAAAGTAGAAAAAAAAAATCAAAGAACCTGCTGAATAGTTTTCTAAGTAAATTACCGTTGGTTTCAAAAAAACCGCAAGAAACAGAAACAATTGAGCTGTATGAAATAAAAATGATCACTGAATCCACGGAAGTCTTTGAATGCACCTAAACTGAGCTGTTTAAAGGTCAAGTCACTCTGCTGCAGATAAAGATAGAAATGCAGCCCTAAACTGAGGGGGGAGCTGGGCAGCCACGTCACTGTGACAACAGTTACATTGGAGTCTCTTTGTCACACTGAGTAATCTAACAAGAGGGCAGAGGGCAGTTTCGGGAGGCATTAGAAGTCTTTAACCAAAGATGTACCCATTAAAGAGCACAAGTCTTCAGTGTTCAATAGATCACTAAAACATCCTGATTCAGAAGTTAGTACTACAGATTTGCCACAAAAAAAGAAACAGAACAACAAAATATGCTCTATTTCTTCTATTTGTTTGCCCAGCTTTTATTGTGAGTTTTTAATCTTTCTGTAGCTTTGTTTGCTGGATTAGAGAGCTCATGATTATACTCCTGAAGGGTTCTCCAACAATGGTATGAATCCTTATAAACAGAAGTCAAGCAACCCCTTGATTTCTTTTATTTAGGATTGAATTCACTGACACTTTCACTCCAGTGAATTCATTCTTTCATTCTTATCTCTTTCCAATATTTCAACATCTTTCTTGAATCATAGATACTACTGCTAGGTACAATGCTGCAGTTGTACTAATGTCAGACACTATAATAAAGGACCAAGGCATTGCCTTCTCCAAACTCAATATTGTCATTCCTGTGTCGAGAATTCATTGACCCTTTTGGATGTAGATGTGGATGAAGGCCTCAAAGCACAGGATCCTCATACCCTACTTGTAGCTGAGGACCCACATTGTAAGTGTGTACTCTTAAAGCTTTTGTTTGGAGTGATGGAACAGTATTTGGTTGTATTCTGTTACACTGGTTTTGCAACTAGTTTATCAGATTATTGTGTCATGTCAGTCTGTTCTTTGAATTGTTTGTCACTCTCCTCATCACTCTGCTCTCTGCAAATTTTATCAGCAATTTCCTGTAGGTTATTCAAAATAAGCTAAACAACAAGGAGTCAAGGTCGGTCCACCCTCTATGACCACATTTGAAGTTTGTCAGCCATTTTTTAAATTTAATAGGCATATTAATTAAGAATTAATTTAATAATAATTCTTTAAGGTATAATTAAGAATTTAATGTAATTTTCTATTGCATTTAATGTAATAATTTTCTATTACAATAGTAATTTATTTTTAAAATTTTTATTGTAGTTTCTCAATCAAAATTGTATGCAGTCAGGTATTTTACAGAAGTATAAATACATTTATACAACACAGTTACGTTTATCTATTGAACTTGTACTCTCAAGTACTCAAGAGCTCTTTTCAGTGGTGCCCAGTGACAGGACAAGGGGCAATGGGCACAAACTGAAGCACAGGAAGTTCCGTCTGAACATGAGGAAGAATTTCTTCCCTCTGAGGGTGACGGAGCACTGGAACAGGCTGCCCAGGGAGGTGGTGGAGTCTCCTTCTCTGGAGATATTCAAGACCCGCCTGGACAAGATCCTGTGCAGCCTACTGTAGGTGACCCTGCTTCGGCAGGGGGGTTGGACTAGGTGACCCACAGAGGTCCCTTCCAACCCCTACTATTCTGTGATTCTGTGATTCACAGAAGAGGATGTTGAGTTATCCTGAATATATGTATACTTCTCCATACATTCCTATTCATTTGCATTAATTAAATTATCCTTCTTTAATTCTTTCTTAATGGAATTTCCTATCAGTCATTCTGTTGTATACATGGGATCAATATTAAGTCGATAGGACTACAATACCTATATATCTTTTTTCATTATTGGCACAACCTTTGCTTTCTTCCAGTGCTCTGGAAGTCCTCCAATGTTTGAAAACTGACTGAGAATGAATATTAACAGTCTATAATGCTCTTTGCTAGCTCATTTAAAAATCTCGGATGTGATTAATCTGTACATGCTGATTTAAGAAGATCTAAGTTTAGAACTTGCAGATAACTAGATCACCCTTGATTTTCCTTTTAATGTAAATAAAAAATTGAGTTTTAAACACTGTGACTAAAGATCTCCTTTTGTTGCTCTGTTCACTCTGCTGGTATTTTACTGTTTCACTGTCTGTTTGAAATCCTGTAGGTGGAAGGGCCTCTGAATTTATAAAGATTTTTTTTTTAAAAGGGAGCTACACATTTCTTTGCAGATTACCTTTGACTTGTGTGAACCCTTGGGATAAATATCTGTCAGCTACCTTAGCAAATCATGCATTATAAGCAGCTCAGTCATGTTTCTAGCCTTTGCAGGAGGGGGTGGTTGTTCATTTTTCATGTAGTAACTTCCGGTGTGCTTTCTGATTCTTTTGCATGGTAGTTCTAAAAAAAAAAAAAAAAAAAAAAAAAAAGTCTTAAAAACTAAAGCTTTTCATTAGTAGGGTTGTCTGTCCCAAAGCCTAAATTTCTATGTTATTGTAAATGTACTGTGAACCTTACTTACTGATCTCCTCTTTCAAAAATTTTAAAAATATTTAAATCTTGGACAAAGTACACAAACATATTTCTGTTTTATAATAGAGGAAACAATGCAATGACCAACTACATACACATATATTTGTGCATACATAATATGTAAAGTAGTGATGTTATATATGGAATTGATGAATACATTATGAGCTGTGGGTAAAAGCAATATATTAAACAGATGAAAGGAAGAGACTGGAGAGCCTGTCCCTCCCCGGATTAGGTGGCTTGTGCTGTGGCTCATGTGGCAATGGGGTGCTCTCCTGGCTGCACAAGCCTTCTGACCCCACTCCCCACAGCTCCCCCTTTCTTCTGCATAAACAAATCCAAAACTGCGTGGTGGGGAGAGGAAGGAATGAGACATTCACAACACAGAGACTAAACCACCGTAACCACAGCCCGAATACGTGTCTTTTGAAGACAAAATAGCATTTGCGCTGACTAAGTCTGTGATTATGCACATGTTCAAGCCCAACATCCTGAGCATCCCACTGATTTAGCAATAGTACAATTAAGTCCTGTGTACATTTCAAGGTTTAGCCCTTCGCTGTCAGGAGTTCTGGTCTTGTGTGTTTCTTCTGCCACCTGCCATTACCCTTATTTCTTGACTCAGATATGCGTTCACAGTAGGACTTGGAGATGGATATTTTCTAAATCATTGTGAAGAAGTTTCATGTTTGCTGGATGCTGTCGTCTGCATCACTAAAACTTTATTGTGGTATATTTCATTAAATAATCTCTGTGGCATAACTGGTATAGGGAATCAATAATAACAGAATAAATATGCACAAAAATGCTAAAGCGATTATGCTTTTGACCTCAGATATTGAAAATATGAAGTTGTCTTACATGTTTTGAAATGGGAAATTTGGGAGTACAAAGAAGCAGGATAAGTAAGTCCCCAAATCAATGGATCTGGATATGTTACATTATTGAAAAGAGGTATAGAAAAGGGTTTGGGAATGACTTGAGAAAACACATTTAAAATAGTTGTATTAAAAGTGAATGAATGCTCACGCCCACCCTAGAAAGCAGCTCTGTGGTGCCTGCTCAGTCATTCCAAGTGGACCATCTTTACTTCCTCTGGTCTGCATCTCCTTCTCATGGGCCTCAAATTATGTGCTTCCTGGTGGGCCCCACCATATTCAGAGCAGTTTGTTGACACATCGAAGCTCTTTAAAATGCATACCATGTGTGCACAAAATGTCTTTTTATCACATTACCTCGCAGATCAGCCAGTATTCAAAAGAGCAGAATGCTGCTAGGACAAGCGTGTCAACTCACCCTGTAGTGGAACTGAATTCCCCCTTCAGTCAGAGACTGGGAATAAAAACCAAAATAGACACAAATTACTAATTTTCAAGTTTTATCCTTTTTCAATTGACAGAGTTAAATTACATTTTAATAAAGTAAATAGATTTTTAAACTTCTTTCCGTGAACACAGGCTGCATTCACACATTCCCTGGCAGCTACTTCCAAGACGGCTGAAGAGGTGACCGTCTCCTGCCCATCCACAGCTGCTGGTTGCTGTGCCTCTGAACTGCCTCTGGAACTGCTCTCGTAAATGCTCCTCTACTCATTTCAGCCAGAGTAAACCAGGTTCAGTTAAACAGTTTAAAGGTGCTGACGAAGCCCTCGCTACAAATTTGTCTTGGCGGAGATGTGTGAGGATGGGCAAGCCTTGGCTACAGAACTGTGCCAGGACAAGACTCTTGCATGGATGCTGGTGTTTTAGCAAACCTCCATGGTTATGGCACAGTTGGTAGTGTCACCAGGGTTAGTTACACTGTCCCGTAGTGAAGGACCAGGCTCCTGCAGCTGAGCTGAAGCACATTGGCAATACAGTAGCAGGTATTTCTGTACTGCTGGAGCACACTTTTTGATTTATTGGTGCTTCTGTGTTTATGAGGTAGACATGCTCATTCATTCACACCCACACAGAAGTCAGGTGTGTCCTAAACATCTGGATTAGGTAGGTAGATAGGATCAGTACTTTCATCCCACTGTGACATAATTTCATTCATGTAATGTGGCCCTCCCTGAATAATAGATGTGGCAATATGTTTTATAGTAAACAGATTTCTGTCCTTTCCTTTCTACAGGTATGTTGTTGAGAAATGGTTGAGCAAAATCAAATAACTTTAATTGGTAGGAGAAGATGTGCTAAATTATTCTGGATTAATTATTAACATAATCAAATATGAAAACAAATTACTAATTGTCAGGTATAGTTAGAATGAAGACCATTCGTACCAACCCTCCAACTAGAATCAGATAATTATATATTGCCTTTGTGTCCCGAACTTAGCCTTCAGATTACTGATTTATATAAAAACAAGCCCTCTTGTGACTAAATCGCTTCCTACTAACCAACAGAGAAGGTTAAGAAATGTGAGTTATATCAAACGCAGGTTGTAGTTTTAGACACTATTATGTAAAACAACTGGTGTATCACTTTAATAAATAAATACATGCCAAATAAGGGCAAAACATGTTCCTTTGTTGTTCTGAAGTTTTCCTACAAAATTTCAGAAGATAAGTGATATGAGAGATCTGCTTTGGGGGGAGCAAACACAAAACCGGCCTGCTATTGTGAGATTTCTGATATATGCTCAGGCATGAATTTGAAATTGATGTAATTGCTGTCGTATTACCCTGCATAGGAAAGCCCTTATTTCACAGTGAATAAGCCTTTTTGCTTATTCTGTCTTTTGTAGCTTGTGAGCTACTTTGAGACAAAATACCTCATTTTATTTGATTAAAAACTTTCACACAAAAATGGTTATGCATTGGACAGCATAATTTATACAATCTATTTTGTGAATAAGCCCTAGCAATGGATTAAACATGAACTGTTAGATTGTTCCTGTGACCCTTATTCCTGGGTACTTATAAATAAATATATTCCCCTGTGGCTTCACTAAACCTTTTGAAAAGTACATTTGTATGCAAATCTGTGAGAAGTCATGTGGCAATGTCACCCTTAGCATTGCACAAGTTGTGCAGCACCATAGTGGACTGTGGACAGTCTGACAGCTGACCTGTTGGAAGCTCCAGGCCATTTTCAGTGGGGACATTTACAATTAGAGAGCATAAAAAGCTGGAGTGTGAAGTACAGAGGACAATTTCGCCATATTCAGGAGATGGACTGTATGAGCTGCTAGGCCTTCCTATTAAGATCTTCTACTGATATACACAATATTCTCATAGTCATTTGCTAGCTCTTACTAACATTGCCCAAGGGGTAAGATAAGTGATACTCTGATCCAGAAAATGCAGGTGTCTGCCATGTGCCAAAGGAACGGGTAGTAGCCACCAGCCGGACGCTAGTGTGTCACAGCTAGTGGTCACCATGCGGGAAGGTAGCAGGGTTGTGATTGACTCACTGCTCCTTCAGCCAACACCACCTGGCTTTCAGCTGAACTGCAGCAACAGAATAACTCAAGCTATAGGCTTGTCTTACAGGTTGATGTAGTTTATATCCACCACAGAACTGTAACGGAAAATCACTTTATAGCAGTTTTATTGTTCTAATAGATTGTTACAGCACGAGGCTATTGTAAATAACACTAAGAATTAACTGAAATTAGGCTTTTTCAGTTATGAAGACATAATGTCTTTGAATGAGGTACCATATGTCAGATTTGCTGCTCTTTTCGTAATGCAGAACAAGAAAGCATTTGAATACTGAATTCTTTTATCTGAAATGAGATAAGGAACCTTTCAGGCTACACAATAAAAATAATTAAAAATTATGTATATTAGCCATTTGAGCAAAGATATTCAGCCCAATTCTTTTTGACAAAACATTTGTTCTTCCACTGGAAACCAAAAGAATTTTCAAAAGAGAGTCCATTTCAACAAATTTTTAGGATAAAAAAGGCCTGTCCCCTTTATTAGCCTGTATGGTGATACCCAGTCAAGTATCACGTTGTCTGTGAGACCACAGGATGCTGGCACTCACTAGATAATGAACTGGTCAATATACTGTTTTCAATCTGATCAGAGTTCAGTGTGCAGTTAACATCGGTACCTAACACCAGGATTTGGCTTTTCAGATGTACAGCAAATTACCTTTACGTAGCATGAATAACTGGCAATGACTGTAGTCCACAGTTTTCTGTGAATTTTGTAGCTATTGTGAGAAAATGAGAGAAAATAAGTTCCTGAGTCCAAGCCTATGTCCTGTGTGGGAAGTGTTTCCACTTTTTAGTGCTCTCCTCAGCCCACCTGTTCTCTGCCATGATCAGCCATGCATCCTGTTATACCACATACCTAAACAATCTGCACCTCATCACAGTTCACCTTGACATCTTCTTCTCGTCTCTCACACCTGTACATGCCCCTTCTGTCTGACTCCTGCAAACCTCTCCACAACCTCTTGTCCCAGAATTCATCCTACTCTTATATTCCAGGTGCCAGGGTATCAAATCCCTCTGTACCATTATCCATCACAGTGATAATGTGTATTCAAATAGAATAAATGCAGAGAAAATCCCTTGGCCCTTGCAGTGCACGGTGAAACATCAGCAGTATAGCCCAATTCCTCAGTGGATGTATCTTAACTCTTAAAAACTCTACTGACAGTATCCAATTATATTGCTTTTAGGAATTTAGGAATTAACCAAATGCTGTCAGGTTTTCTCAGGAAGAACAGGAGGTATGTCCCTGAATATGGCCTTCTGCCAAATTCGAAAGTCCATATTCAAAATACAGAGCTGCTGGGGCTTTAACCACTTCGCTGAAAGATTTGTAATGGATTCAGTAGAACGCATTTCTCCTTGTTTCCTTCTCACACATTCCCTGAAGGGCAAAATAAAAGTCTGAAACAGAAATATGTGCTACTAGGGTTAAATTAAAACTGACAAAGGTATAAGCATCTGAAAGCAAAGCATCACAAGGGGAAACTTAACTACAAATTTCACATACAGTACAGTGAGGTGTCTATATCTTCCGTGTACAACAGCATCTTGACCTCTTTTGCAGTCAGAACAGTATTAAATAAATCTTTCTTTCCTTAGTGTATAAGCAAAGGTATCTAGTTATGAGACATCTTCCAACTGATGTAAAAACATAGACAGGCTCCACTTGACACACCGAAGAAATTTTGAGAAGTACAAAGATGTCAGAAACAGAGTGAAGGGTCAGACATTTAAAGAGAAGTGATGGCAAACATAATTAACCCACTTCCTGCTGTCACGAATGAGTGGTTAGGTAACTTTACATATGCATATTGTCTGTGTGTGCATGTGAATTGATTGAAATCATAATATCCTACTGTTGTGATTTTAGTGAATCCTTTTTAATCACTTTGTAAATGCTCAATTAACCGATGATTAATTACTGGTAAATTCCCATGATTCTCTCTCTTTAACTGTGAACAGACCTTGAATCGCTGCTAGACAGATCCTTTAGACATAAACTGTTGTAGCTGAGGCTAAGTCTGGATCCAGCCGCACCTGAGCTCCTCTCTGAGAAGGAGTTTAGCAGCAAGGGGGTCCATTCTGAACCTTGTGACCCAACAGGAGGGCCTCCCTTACCCCTTACCTCTTTCTTCAGTCTCTGTATAAATCATTTAATCTCCATCCAGCCTCGATTTTTCCTTTATATATTCCATTAATTTAATAAGTAATAGAGTGGACCTTGCCATCGACCTTTGTTAAATAACATTTTTATAAATTCCTGTTAAAATCACGTCTTGCAGATACCTTTGATGGTGATTCTTTAAGCAACTTAACCACACATTTGTGACACACACTCAGAATGGTTTTTAAAAATGTTAGAAATATTTGCAATACTGAGTAAGTACATATTTATTACATGACAGTGTTTGAAAGTCCCCAGCTCTTTAGGAAACACACTGGCCAGCAAAACACTGCGGGATTATTATGATTATGACCAAATAAATTGAAACATTCACAGCTAATGTTGACATCAAATAGTTGGGCATAGCAGGAACCTGCCATCGGTAATTTACATATTCACTTTTAATTGTGCCTGTGCATCATAAAGATTGTTCATATTTGCATTTGCTGCCCTCTGAACCAAGTCATTTTCTAGTGGCACATATTCGCTTTCACGGCAGGTAGTTTTCATTAGTGGTAATTAAAGGACAATTTTTACTGCATTATGCTACAGGAAACAATAAGTGGTTGCTGCGATTCATTAATATCTAAACTAAGTTTGAGACATGTAATCAATCTTATAGGCACAAGAGATTGTTCCTCTTATGTAATGAAAAGTAACAGGAAAGAAAAACTCTGTTTATTCTGAATAGCCGATGCTTACCCTTTAAATTCTGTTGGATTGCACTAAATGGCCTGATTTATTTTTAAATGTTCCCAACAGAGAATAGCCTCAGTCTATGTGTAATGACTTTTTACCCTCATTATCTGCAGAGTCTGTGTTTGGGCTCTGACTGGGACAATACCAAGGAGGATGTCAATGTTATCTTAGCGTGGAAATGATTTTCTAGTAGACAACTGCATCTGAAGGTGGCTGTGCATTCCTTCTGCCTTCAATGCCTATTGAAGATAGAAAATTTCAAATACTGCTGAACCCCATAGACTCAATATTGCTTCCAGTTGAAACTTTACTATTTCACTGGGAGCTGGAACAGACCCAAGAACTGTAATGTGTTTTTACTTGCTGAATAAAAATACTGTTACACTGTGCCTTATTTTGCCATTCAGATACTGTGCTCAGAAATACTATCACTGCAGAATTGCTGTCAAATATTTCTTTTTATTGGGAAAATAGTACTCTTTCTGGAGTAGCATGATGTTATCATTTAATTATTTTTTTCTTTTCTGCATTATGATGGAAAGCTGCAATTCAATGAAGGATATATTTAAATGCAAAAGAGGCATACCAATTAATCAGTACAGAATACAAATGCTTTTAATCTGCATCAAAAAAACTGTGGGGCTTAGAAAAACACCAATCTTTTAAACAGAAAGAATATAAAAGTAATTCCTATCCATGCTCACGTTTCCTCAAATACAAGAAAAAAATAACAATTGTGCAATTAAATTATCTTCACAATAATATATTATTTTAAGCCTTTGCATTATGCTAAGAAAATTTTGATGCATCTTTGATTTCTTTTTATTTAGCATAAAAATGGATAGATGTAAATAATTTGAATTGATAAAGAAGTCAAAAATCCATAGAGATAGATCAAATGTTAGCTCTGAAGCACTGAGAACTGAAATATAGATGTTTACTGCTTTCTGGTTTTTACTCATCCAATTAATGTACAGAAACTTAGTGCTGAAGAGAGGAAAAAAATTAGGCTAGAGATTGCAATTACCTATAGCCATGAGCATGGACTAATCAATTTTGAGGTGCGTATAAACTAGATGATGGTATTATTACAGTCAACTCTCCATTATCTGGGATTATAGAAGGCTGGGAATGGATGGAAAACAGAAAAAATGGGATATTAGAGAAGCTCCAAGGAACAATTCAATTCTGTATACAGTAAATATAGTCCAGATGAGCTTATTAAGTCTGCGTTCATCACTAGCCAGTGGTCTCAAGACATCATTTGCAGTGTTGCATGAATTTGCAAAGCCATCTTAGGCTTTACATGTCAAGGAAGCAGTTATATTCCTGATGACCTTGCAAATAATGTCTGAGCCCATAAGCCCCACTAAGCCTGTGCTGGCTCTACAGGTATACGCATTCACTCTGGAACATTTTTTTTGTGTTATTCTCATAGCCTTTAGCAAGCGGTGTAAAACAGAACAGAAATGCTGCTAATGGTGTTTTTAGACTTCAAACATTTCTCAAGACCTTGAGCAGTGTATTTTCCTGCTAGGGATGCTCACTCCAAAGAGCTAAGTGAGTATGACACTGCTGACATGTGGCATCCACCTTTCTGTGCCTGCTTTCAAGTCAGGGACACAGGAGACTTGCCTTTGGATCTGCTATGTTCTCTGTCACTGCTAATTATCCAAATATTACTTTTTTTCCTGGGCAAGGTCTCTCTCTCTGCTTTTGACCAGAAGCTCTATGCAGAGTGAGAAACCTTTCCCAAGGAAAGTTTTATTTCATATATACGTATCAAAGAAAGCCTTCCATTTTAGAGGGTTAGCATCGCCCAACAAAAAGAGCTATTTCATCGGGAAATTACAACCCACCCTCTAATGAGTGGGCCAAACCTGTATGGGTCTATTCAGAAGGCTGACTTTCACTCAGTGCCTACCTACCCCATGCAATGGGATTGATTATTTTCATATTTAAACTAATTCACAAAGCCATTAAATAAAAGAAGGCAAAAAAACATTTACTAATAAAAAGGATTAGTGCCAGAAATCCACCTCTGGCTTTAAGTGGGTGCTTTAAAGCTAGCCCTTCCTCAGAATGTTTTTATAACAAAATAGTTTAGTCTCATTTGTTACTAACATAAGAAGCAAGCCATCCTGTAATTTCTTACACGTTACCCATGTTACCTGGTTTAGGTCTAGGAAGAAAGAAATGGGCGTTCTTGAGGTTCTGTGTATGTATGGCTGCATCACCAGGGTCTGGATCCTCCACTTTTCCCATGCTCTTATGGCAGTGGATGCCTCCTCTGCCTTGCCAGGTATTCTGAGGGACTAAGAAGATAAGCCTGCCTTGTGACGGACAGCTGGAAGTGACAGCAGCAGAAGGGACCTAGATCGGGAGCAGGGAACAGAAGATACGGGAGGAATTCTTTGGTGCAGTGAAAATGGAAAGGCAAAGTCAGAAGGCAACCTGGTGGCTGAGCTGAGAAAGATGAAAGAATGACAAACAAAATGAGAGAGGCCAAAGGAACAGGGGATCCAGCGGAACGTGGGAGGGGAACAACCAAGATGACAGATTGAGAACAGGGTAGGTTAGTGGGGGTAAGAAAAAAGGAAGGACTGCTGACACCAGAGCACTGCTGCAAAGCAAAGATAAGCATGCAGGAGGGATGAAGAGGAGAGAGTTTTATGAAAAATCAGGTTGAGATAGAAGGCAAATCCTGCAAGTGAAAATACATTAGAGGAGAAAGGTCATGGCAAAATACAGTAGAACTATTTATTTTTGTGCAGCTCTTATCTTGTGCATTCTCGAAGCAGCAATTTTGAATCTTATTATTTTTGTGCTCTCCAGCAGCTCAGGCTGCCTAGCAATGCCTGGCTGGCGTGTGCTGGCTCTGCCGTGCAGAGCTTGCCGGCTGCCTAGCAACTGGCAGGGCTGCAACGGGGCCCCTGCACCAGGCTCAGGGACGCAGCCCTACTTCAAACACCCCTGCTCCTGCAGCAAGGCAGGAGGGAGCACCGCCAGTTGCTACAGCTGCAATGAAAACCTTAAAAATATTAATTGGGAAAAAGGGCACGTGGAGGTGCCCACAGGAGCACAGAGAGCCTGACAAATTGTCTCTGAGAAGTAAGAACAGCCCCATTCATCTCCGCAATACTCAGACACCCCATGATGATAACTGAAATATCAATATGGTTAATTATTCTGGTAAAGCTCTGTGGGCTGGATCTAAAGCACAGGAAAGTAAACCAGCTTTGTACCTTCTTGGGCAGCTACTTTGAATTTGGGAAATACCAAAAAGGTAACTTTTGATCCCAGAAAAAAAAAATGTTAAAGTTATAGCATTAAGTATTCACATAGGATTGTCCCAGCAGCCACACCTATGTAACTATATCACTGTAATCAACAAAATATTTCTTACAAGAACATGAGACTTGGCATTTGGCTGTAGAGCTGATGTGGCTGATCTGAACAGCCCCAACATCTTCTGTGCTTCCAGCTGCCCCCTCAGATTCCTCATCTCCCTTTCCATTGCACTGTTAAAAGTGCTTATGTGGCTAAATAACCAAACAAGGAATCAATCCAGCTGAGAAACAATTTAACAAATAAAAAGAGTTATTTTCCAATCAACACTGCTGAAGCAAGTACTGTTCCCAAGAGAAAAACAAAGACACGTGTCAATCTATGGCCTAGAAAAGGGAATAGACAGTTACAGAGCTACACAAATTACAGTGCAGGAGAAGTTGCTTTGATGCTGCTACTTTGATGCTGTTCTAAACAGGTGTGTTTAGAATGTGGTCACATTTTTCTCTGCCAGTCAAAAATGAGCTGTGTCCCAGAAGGACAGTATTGCCCCTGGAGATCATCACGCCTCACTAAGGAAAAGCAAATCTCAGACAGACAATGGAGACACTAAGAGGTATATAAGCACATTTTACTCTGGATGGGATCTCATTCAGGTGATCATTTGGGTGTAGTTTGAAGAGCATTATTACATTTTTTCCTCTACCAGTCCAACTGCCCCAGCTAGGAAAACTTTCACTCCCAGCTCTCTTACACACTTGAAGTATTTTGAGTAAGTTAGTTAATTTTTGCTTCTAATCAGAAGTTGATTGTCTGGAGTAATGGGAAAGTGTGATAATTAAAAAAATCAACCAAACAAAAAAATGCAGAATAAAATAGTTTCTAAAAAAACCTCCAGTGAATGCAGTTCAGATGCACACTAGTGTCTTCAGCAAAGGTCAGCTGAAGTCCAAGGTTTATTGGCTCTGGCTCAGTGCTGGTTCTGCTGGATTTGGCTAGCACCTGCATAGCTACCTGAATGTCCACTGTGCTTTCAGGTACTTCGGAATCGCTCAGTGTACACACCACGTACACTCTTGGAGCCAGCTGTGGTCTATTGCGTCAGAGTCAATAAACCCTCCAAAAACCTCAGACAGGAGGAACACACTGCAAAGACACTCAAGCAACCCTGCAGAGAGTCATTCTGAAAGCAGGAGGGCTAGCATGGGGTAGCAGCTAATAAGGCCTGCTGATCTAACTAGGTGAGCATGCCGGCACCGTAATTCCCAGCGCGTCTTGCATTGCGTGGCCCTTGCAGCAGTATTGCCATGGTTGTACGGCATGAAGTTAAAAAGGCCTGCTGGAATTGACCTAGCTCAGCATGCAGCCAGTTTGGGTGTTTCTGTACCTATCACAGGTCAACCCATGTGAACTGGGATTGTTTAGTCTGGAGAAGAAGAGGCTGAGGGGAGACCTTATTGCGTTCTATAACTATCTGAGAAGTGGTTGTAGTGAGGTGGGTGTTAGTCTCTTCTCCCAAGTAACTAGCGATAGGATGAGAGGAAATGGCCTCAAGTTGCATCAGGGGAGGTTTAGACTGGATATTAGGAAGATTTTCTTTACTGAAAGAGTGGTCAAGCGTTGGAACAGGCTGCCCAGGGAAGTGGTGGAGTCCCCATCCCTGGAGGTGTTCAAAAAACATGTAGATGTGGCACTTCAGGACATGGTTCAGCAGGCATGGTGGTGTTGGGTTGACAGTTGGAGTTGATGATCTTAGAGGTCTTTTCCAACCTTAATGATTCTATGATTCTACAATCGGGATAACGCCTGGCTGTGCCAGGAAGGCTGAAGAGACGTCACAATGCAGCCGTCACAAGGTGGCGCTCTTTGACGCGGTCTCCCAAGGTCTTCGTGCGCTGCGAGCACACAGTGATGTAGAGTTTGCAGGTTTTTTGGTTTGCGTAAGGCCTTTTGGGTCGAGATCCGTTGGAGCAAAAGAGGCCGCAAGCCCTCCTGGAGCTTCTGCTCTACTGGTTGAGGTGGGTGCGCTTCCTGGGAGCCAACACTGCCTCGCTCAGCTGCTGTCCTGCCATCGACTTGTAGCACTAGGTTGCCCACCGAAGCGAAGCACAATACATGTAGCAAAACACACACCACTGATTTTTCTCATACTGAGAAAAGTTGATGTGCAAGGCCCCACGCATCATCTATCTCTTTGTAGAGGGGCAGCAATAACATTTTAAGAAGAGTCGACAACTGTTGTTCTACATTTGAGGACGTTAACAGCTTCCATGAAGTCAGTCTGTGGTCTGTAGGCAACTACAGACTCACCCAAGCCAATGGGTGTTAAGCAATTTGCAGCCAGACTGAACAGAGAAATCAAATTTGTCTTTGTATTACAATAGCTGGAAACAAAGAGAAGCCAGTGCCCAAGATGGTTTCTTATCATACTTGCCCTGGGACCCATTAAAAGCTTGTCTATATCTCAATACTTTGGCAGATCAAGTTTAATTATTTTACACTTAAAGGGTACTTGGAATCCAAAATAAAACGTTTTATTAGAAATTACATGCTGTCCTAAAAAGAGTTATTGAAGCCACTTTGGAAACAGTTTTGCTAAGCTGCCAAATGAATTAACCACCAGAAGATAGTAATGTAGATGCATTTCTATCCCACAGCAAGTGCTGCGAATGTACCAGTTCCTTCCTCTGCTGTCCCAGACAGCACTTAAATATCTCTCCCAGCACAGGGGGTGTTTTTTTGTAATTCCAGTTGCAAAGACCTTCCCAGGCCCACTGGTCCTTCCCAGGCTTCCTACCATTCATCCTCACTTCCACAGTTCTAGATGGAGATGCTGGACTTTGCTGACTTCAGAGGGGAAAGAAGATCTTTTTTTCCTCTCTGCAGCTTGATTTAGAGACATCAGCAGTTATACCACAGATCCTGACCAGAACCATTTTCAGTGTTGCAACAGAAGACAGACTCCAGAGGACATGCAAAATACCACACGATTACGCAGAGATGAGGCAGTCGGCTCTCACTATAATGCGTTTGAGAATATTTTCTTCTGAAATGTACTGACTTTTCACCGCTGTGTGGGTTTCTCTGGAACAATTACTGAAATGCAAGGACTAAATTCCAGTTGCATTTGTAACTGCGTACACACAGCGCACAAAGCCAAGGCATGAGTAACTGGCCTTGGAGGCAGCTTCTTCTGGGCCTGTTACTCATTGCAGGGGCAGGCTTGGACATCCCAGCACAGAAGCCACCTGCTGTCACTGGCTTTTCTTCTGGTATGATCACAGAAAGTGGATTTTGATTACAAAAAAGAAACAAAAATGAGAAAGACCGCACTAAATAGTCATCAGACCCTTATCTTCTGTGCCTTTGCAACAACCAGAGGAGGCCCTGAACAATGATTAACCACTGAGGTAAAAGAGTAGCAGGAATAATGTATTTACCTCAGCCAAATATTAAAAGTTCTTCTTACGAAACTAAACCCAGAAAAATTCTAATTGTCAACTACTGCTTCTGGGCAGGCTTTAACAGAGATCTACACAGCTCAGGTTCAGTATTGCTCCCTCCCCTTCGGGATAACCCCCTGGGAAGGGAACTAATCACCCCTAATCGCGATGTTTCTATCGTTTTACCAATTCTGTCGCCACCTTACACATTTCTAGCCTGACGGGAGCCGGCATAACCAGGGCAGCGCTCCCCTCCCAGAACCTTTCGGCTTCTCCCCGAGACGCTGCCCCAGGGCAGCACCGGTGGGGCTGATGCGTTTTTTGAGGGGTAGGGGGGGGGGCTGAGGAAAGACACAACCATCGCCCCCGCCTCTAGGCCCCCAAAAGCCCAGTCCGACAGCTTCACCGCCACCCTCCCGCCGCAGGGGCCCGGCGGGGCCGCAACCTCCCGGCGCCGCCATCTCCCCGCCGGGGCCATCAGCAGCGCCCGCCTCACCCCGCGCATGCGCCCTGCGCGGCGCGACGCTGCCTACAGCTCCCGGCTTGCTTTGCCAGGCGGGGTGGGGTTTTTTCCTTTTTTTTTTTTTTTTTTTTTTTTTTAATTATTTTTTTTCTTCCTTCCCCCCCCGGAGGGTGAAGGATGGGTGGGGAAAGCGAGAGCTCACGAAAGCGAGGCGAGGAGGAATCCCACAATACCAGGCGGGCTGCGAGCCTGGCGGCGCCGCCGCTGTGTCTTTAATGCAAGAGGAAGCGATGCGGAGGGGTGGAAAATGGCAGAGTTGCAGATGTTGCTAGAGGAGGAAATCCCTTCTGGCAAGCGGGCTCTGCTCGAGAGCTACCAGAACCTCACTCGAGTCGCCGACTACTGCGAAAACAACTACATCCAGGTGAGGGGCGGCTCGGCTGGGCTCTCCGGTGCGGGCGGCGGGGCCGGAGCCGCCGGAGGGGCAGCGCGGCGCCCGGCTCTCCCCGCCGCGGCTCCCCGCCCCGCGGCCGTTCCACCGGGTTTGCCTTTTCTTTCAACTTTCCCAGCCGAACCACCGGGCTGCCCTCCCCCCCGCTCCGGAGGGGAAGGGAGGGGGTTATTATGTCAGTCCGGCTCGGAGGGTGTGTCTTTTTTTTTTTCCTCCTTTTTTTTTTTCTTTTTTAATTTTCCCCTCCCCCTCTGTATTTATTTATTATGAGTCACATCCCGGAGAGCTCCCTGAGCCGGGGTGGGGGGTGAGGGCGGGTGAGCCTCTCCGTGTGGCCGGCTGGGAGCCGGTAGCTCAAGCTTCCCCCCTCGCCTCCCGGCGGCGCGGCTCCCTCCGGGGGAAGCCGGCGGGCCCCGGTTGCTGAGGCGGGCAGCGCCGCGCGCCCCCCCGGCGCCTCACGTGGAGCGCGAGGCGCGGGTGCCGGCCGGCCCCTCCGCCGGGGCCGCCATCCGCAGCGGCGCGGCGGGCGCTTGGGGGGCGGAAGGGGCCCCGCACGCCGGTGACATCACGTCGCTCGGTCGTCGCGAGGCGGGAACCGGGGGCCGGGTGCTCCCGGCGTGCGGCTGCCGAGGGTCCGCATCGCCGCGGCGGGCCGGTGGTGGGGGCGGGAAGCCGCCCCCGCGTCCGGGCAGCGCTGTGCGGGCGTGAGGTGGTGATTCAAAATGGCAATCTGGGCCGCTCGCGGGCTTGCGGTTCGAGCACCGGCGACGGGGATTTCAGGCCGGGGGCTCTGGCGCTTGGGGAGGCTCCGTGGGTCGTGGCGTGTCTCCACCGGTCGGTGGGGGTTTTTAATTTCCCCCGTAGATTGCCAGTTCTTCTTGCCCTTGCTTTAAGTCTATTTTTGCCAAGCCACTTTCAGCACAACTTACTGCTATTATTTTTTTCAGGATTTGCAGCACGTAACTCTGTATAGGTAGTCATGCTGATGTGGATATAGAACCATCCAGAGATGCTTAAATTCAACTTTTTTATTTTAGTGAAAAATCGAAGGGGAAAAGCAAATAAGAGTCCACTTTACTTATAGACAGCTTGTAAAGTAAACTTATTGACTTTAATACTAGACTACCTGTGATGAGTATTTAATACAGGTTACTAAATTCTCTGGCATCCATTGTTTTTGGTAAGCTGGCTTACTGTTTTCGTAATGGAGCAGCAAATTTGAAAACACAGCTTTAATAATATGAAGTGATTTTTTTTTTTTTTAAATGAGCTGCTTGGATTAAAACTGCTCCAACGAGCCGTATTTTTAAGTTTGGGTTTTTTTTTTTTGTGGTATGTGAGGTAGTATGAGTTAATGTCTATTTACTCTTCCGAGTTGTTTGCTCCACCCAAAGAAAGCTGCTGATATAAATGCTTCTGAGAGGCGAGGTTCATTTGGTTTTACTCATGGGAAATATGACAAATACATGAGCATGGTAATTGCGGCACAAGTTTTGACCTGTCTCCTGCTCCTTACTTTTTCCCTGTGTCAGAAAGTTACAGAGAATCTTCAGTTACATCATTTTCTTCAGAGTCGTAAAACATGTCTTTTCTTTCTTCGAGCAAACAAACAAAAAAAACCTAACACTTGAGCTAGTTCTCATTCGCTCATTTGGGATGGCTTTTGTTTTTTTGTTTTTTTTTTTTTGTTTTGAATTTGGTAGCTCATTTTCACCTCAGTAGTCAAGGTCGGCTGGATGTGGCATTGGTGTGGTCTGTTTTATCTGTGTACAGCTGTGTTTACCCCTTTTGAAAGGAAGCTGAAGTTCTAAAATTCCTAATGAGGACTTGTGCGGTAGCTTTGAAAAATATATACCTCGCTTGTACTGTACATGCATTGTACATTTATTCAGTAAAAAAGGCAAATATATTGATAAAATTGCTTTTTTTTTTTAATGTGTGATGGAGGTGGTTTTTTTAATCGGCACATTATACAAAGCCATCTGCTCTCCAGTTGGACTAGTGAACAGATTATACTTCCAGTGCCTGTGGTGGGGCCACTGCAGGCTTAGGCAATATGACACAGGCCACTGGTTTAGGAGATTTGGGAGTGTGTGTGTATTGCTGGGTCGGAAGGGAGGAAAGGAGAGGAAGAGGCTTAACCAGCACATAATACAAAGTGCTTGTATTTAGTGTGATTGAGCATTTTATAAAAAAGGCAGGCCAGAACAGAGAACCTGGCTGTGAAATGGGTGTTAAAATAGTTCAGAAGTGTCTGTGCATCATAACTGATTCAATCTGGCCTCTTTGAGTTCGGCTAGCTTTGACGTTGGGAAGTTCTCTCTCTTCCGGTGGGAAGGGCTATGTGCTCCTTAGTAGGCAAACTTACTGTGCGCTGTCACCCACTCCATGTTGCGGCATTGAGGTGGAAAAAGTTTCTCTGACTATTCTGAGTGCTGGTGCTAACAATTTATAGTAATTGTAGTAGCATTCTGATATTTATTCAGAACTCTTGATGTTCCCAATCTTATGTTTCATATTCTTTGCTCACTTAAACAGGAAAGTCATTTCCCACCCCCAGTATTGCTGTATTCAAACTATATCTGTATTTTTTGATCGAAAAACATATGAATCTTGTTTTGTCTCCTTCACTTGATCTGGGAATAATTCTGTTAAAATTTCAGTTTTGCTGACTTTTTTTGAAGAGAAGTTGTCTTAAAGTCTTTAGGGATTCCTCCAAAAATTAAAAAAACCCAACCAAATACACACGAAACTCACATGGGTGGAACTTGGCTCCCTAATAGTGAATGTAGCTCTGCTGACAGTAAGTATCGTTTTACTGAAGTATTTAGGAAAGACGACAGCATTTGGGACTTCCAAGCGGAAAATTGCTGTTCTTCAAAAAGTGGGAAGCAGTTGCTTGCTGAGGCAAATTGTGAATACATCAGAATGCCAGGCAGTAACACATTTTGCTCTCCAGACCATGTGTATTCTGGTTATCTAGGAGATTTGTCTGATAGGAAGGGAAGATAATTTGGGAGAAGCAAAGCAAGTAAGTTTCTAAGGAAGACCTGAAGTGCTAAAAGGAAAGTACGGTATGGTGGCAGTCTTGAGGGGGATGGGGGAGAGAGAGAGAGATTGAAAAAAAAGGGAAAGGAAACAAAATGTAGAAGTAGTGATTGAAGGAATTTGTGGTAGTATTGGTGGCGATTTTGGCTTTGACTAGAAGGAAAAAGGCATTGTAAGTACATTTCTGTGTTTTAATCTGTGATGAGGTGTAAAATATGTTATATTTCTAGTTGGAAGCTTCCGTGACAAGCAGGTAGAAAATCAGATTCCTGTTTTCTTTTAGATCGGAGACTTAAACTCCCAACAGTTTTGAGAGCAGGTTTTGAACCTTGATTCTTTAACTGAAAGCATGTTTTTGTCTCCTGAAGTAAGCCTTCTTAAATATAGAGAAATGACATTTTGCTTAATAATTTTTTTTTTCTGGCAGTCTTTAGGATACCAGTATGACTGTCCTGTCTTGTGATGGAGACATTTGTTTGTGAATTGACACATGTTTGTAATAATGTACAGTGAGGTTAAGCGAGGGGAGGAGTGGTGAAACTGTCTTATAATGGAAATAAATGAAACTTCTTCATAGATGCCATGCAAATATTAGGTACTGGAACTTTTGCCTTCCGCAGGTCCTTTGCCTGCAAATAAAATCTGGGACTAGCCCCTTTCGGTGTACATGTAACCATGAAAGATTATCTGAAAATCTATAGCATAAAGCTGAAGATACTAGTGAGGAATTTGTGAGGTACTGCCTTATCAGTGTCCTAAGCAATATGAACTTTATCAGTACTAATACAGGAATAACATGTAGAGTTAAAGCACTTAGCATTCTAATTATGATTCTTCAGCTGAAAATATTAACTTCCAGAGACACTCTTCAGTTGGTTTCCTGACTGAATTTAATTGTTTTCATTTTTTAACGGACTTACTTACAACAACTAGCTTATGAAGTGTTAGAAAGGACACCGGAAACTAGCATCTCCAGTGTTTCTGCACTGATGACTTCCTTTCTGAACAACTTCAGTTGACTGATCTAGTGCAGAAAGGCTTCTGTGTGCTATAAAACACTGCTTGCAACTCTCCCCTGCTTTCTGAATCTTACACTTGCTTATCCGTAGTCAGATACATATGTTTCATCAGTCTCTTTCTTTCTAGACCACTTGGGAAAAGATGCATTTGTAGTTTTTTTTAAAGCTCAAATATGATTTTAATATGACTGTGAGAACCTCTAAATGAGTAGCTTGGAATATGTACTGCTTGTGTATATTCTGATCCTGATGGTCTCTAGTGGGTATATTTAGCAGCTTTAGAAAATAAATTAAGTGAAAAACCTTTTAAGGAAGTAAGTGCTGCGTTGCCTAAATGGGTGGGTTTTCTTGTTGTGTTATTTCCTTATGTAGCTTCCAACTGGTATGTGGAAACTGAACAGTGAGTTAACAAGCTATTGTGAATAAAACAGACAAAAGCAGGGACAGATTTCAGTTTGGCTCCTGTTACAAAAAATCTATAATCTCTTTCCAGTTGTTAGAAACATAAATGTGTGGAGTTGAGCGGAAGTGTTGCATTCAAGAAGTTTCACAACTCCTTGTTATCTTCCAGTATGCATGTAGGAGTCGTTTCTGTTTGACAAATTGCATGTTCTGTGCTTCCTGTGCAGTAGATAGGATGTATTGGAAAAGAAGTAACTTTTTTTCATGGTGTTTTTTTTTTTCCTCAAATGTTGGTAGCTTATCTGACACTCGGTTTCGTTGCCTGGTGTATGGAAAGTCGCTTTGCTAAGTTCAATATGAAGCAGTTCACTCGGAATGTCTAATTCAGGAAATGACCTGCTTTAAAAGGATAAACTTCTTAAATTGTCACTAATACAAATCTTTTATGTGCTGTGACAACTCGCATGCTTTTAAGTTCATAGGTTAATTAATATATATTGAGAGTAAATATAGTGATTTTATTTTTTCTGGTTTCATTGCCAAACTTGGAACATTTTACAAAAAAAGCAAATGAAGACAGTTCACTTTATGTAACTCCAAAATATAATTCAAAATTAGAGACTTGAGAGCAACGAGATGAAATATGGATGTACCATCCACTGTGCTTTGTAGGTTTAAATCATATTCTTTAATAAAAAACATAGCTTATGCCTTGAAACACTGTTCACTGTTTAAGCAAACACTTGCCATCAGTATAAAAGGCACTGGCTGTTCTTGTTCTGTGTGTGGTGTTTTTTTTTAAAAAAAAAATAGTAGTTGGGTACAGGTTGGTGGGTTAGACTTGTAGCTCTTCTGTGCCTTTTATAGGTCTTCTGTGCCAGTGTGTTGTCTGTGTTTTGGAAAATGCAGCTGTATATTTAGCTTGAATGTAGCGATAAGACAATAGTGCAACTTCACTGAATCAGCAAGCGATTACGCTGCATATCCAGGAAATGGATCCTAGAGTGTTGTGTGTCTGTTTTGTGTCCAAAGGAGGTAGGTGATACAAGATCGGCTTTTCCAAGTTTGAAATATTTCCAATAATTTTAGTACATTTTGTTAAAGAAGCTGGCAAGATGTCAGCTGCTCTTCCTGCTCCGTTTTCCATTAGTATTTCAGCAGATGATTGTCAGCACTGTGCTACCTCAGTGGGGTGAAGTAAAGTGGATTGGGATAAGCTGTTGCAGGTGTGTCCTGCTTCTTCCACAAAGGAAGCACTGTCTGCTCCCTTCCATTTGCACGTACGTTGGAAGGAAGAAGCTTGCAGGTTGTCTGTTGTTGTCAGTGTATGTTAAGCGTGATCCTTGCTCTCTGTGCTTGCTGTGCCCAGCCCTGTGGAATTGTTGGAAGGAAGAAAGAAGATGTGATTAAGAGGAGGACCTGTCTAATACCTCCCTCCAGATCCCTGGGAGCTTGTTGTGTTAAGTAGCTCTTAAGGGCCTCAAGGAGGACTCGTAAAGTAGATCACATTGTAACGAAGGTGAGAGTATAGGAGCAGGCTCTGTGCAAGTAAGAAGCGTTGTAGCGCTGAGGGCAAAGTTCCTGTTAGTGTCTGTGTTACTGATCTTAAGCTTAACAACAGAAAATACCCAACACCAAACTCTGAAACAAAAAAATGAATGCAACTTCCCAATATCTTTGTTTAGTATTTTGAACTGTCTTCGTTTAACAGAAGCATAAATGGAGGCATAGAACTTACAACTGACTCATGGAAGGTCATATAGGGACGTACTGTCAGATTTGGGAACAAAACCTGATTGTTTGGATTTCCAGTGCTATGCACAAGGGTTCCCCCACCCCCTCCCACCCCCATTTCCAAATTGCCTCTGTTATTCTACAACACAGCAAAAAGTGCATATTTGCAGAAATGTGGAGACGGTGACCACGGAGACAGTGCAGTAAATTTCTTGGGAAAACATGCACCCAAAACCATGATTGAACTCATCGGCAGCAATTATTTTTTAAGAGCTTTATATACCTCCTCTCATAAGAACCTTGAGATTCTATTTTTTGGCTTTGCAAACGTCTAGAGTTATGTAGTGCACACAGTACTGTCTGTCTGCATATTGGTGGGTCTCTCGGTCTTGGCAGAGGCACTGAAGGTACCACTGTCTGTCTTGTTAGTGAAAGCATTCAGTGTCTGACAGTTTTGGTGACTGAAATCTTATTTATCCACGGAACAGTAGGGTGGCAGCTATGTGGACAAAGTGTCAGTTCTGGTGTAGCGAGACATCCTTGAGGGATAAGAGGATATCTTGCTCTTTCTGTGCCTCTGTTCGGTCCTTAATTAGTAACTTGGAGTTGAAAGGAGCATGGTGTGGTTTTTATTTCTTGTTACCTGGTAGGAAATCGCTTGTGGGTCCTCAGCTACTCAGTGCCCGGACTTGTTCATAATTACCTGAGCATTTTTACTCTCTTTAGTATTTGTGTTACCCAGAGCACTGTTCCTCTGATGCTGTTCCTTCCACCACCACTCCTTACACCTTCCCGTGCCAACTCTGAGCACTGGTGACAGAGACAGGTGGGCTTGGTCACAGGGCTTCTCCGTTCCTTCCATCCCTAAGTAAAGGGAAGTAACTGCTGAATTTGTAATAGTAGATATGGTGCCTCAGTGTGGTTCCTCCCTTTTCCGGACCTTGCTGCTGAGGCAGCTGCTGCAGACAGAGACTGGATGTCTCCTGTGGGTTGTAAAAATAACCCTTTGCATCTCAAAACTTGCACAGAGCCCTTCGGGACCAAGACCAGTGTGCTGTGGAGAGTAAGTCACAATGTGCTCCTGACCAGAGCTCTGTGAGCGAGGTGGTGTCTGCAGGTGCCTTTCCTCCTTCACCTCCAATCTGTCAGCATGTCCTTCTGACTGCACTGGAGGGGCTCAGTCAGGTGTTTCATCAGTTTAGGGCCAGTCAGTGAAACAAAAAGATACAGCACTGATAACAGGTGGGTTCTTTGAGGAATCCGTTTATTGTACAGCGAATGAAAGCAGAACTCTAAACTCCTCCTCTTGGTATTAGAGGGAATGCATTTTTTTCTTGGGTTAATTAATAAGAGTGCAGATGCCACCTTTTGCGTGAGACTCTGCAAATACTGTTACTCATTACTTATGCAAGCTCTTAATGCTGCTAACAGGAGCCATGTACACTTTGCAGAGTGTAGATTTGTTATTATGATGCTGATAATTTAGAAGAAAAGATGGGGCACCCTGCAGGAGAGTTTAGCTTGGAGCGAAACATCAGTTGCAGCATTTTCAGATACAACTTGTAAGATTCAACAATCTTTATTAACATGAGATGAAATTGATGGCCAACCTGCTGGCTAAGCTGACAAAACAAATTAGTTTTGCTCTGCAAAAGACTGACTGCTTACAAGGTGAGTTTATTTTTAATAATATTCTTGTCTAAGATTCCAGAGCAAATATGTTTAGTTAGCAAGTGCTGGGTTGGGCAAACTGAAAAAGGCTCTGAAATTCAAAACTTCTCTCAGTTTGGGCCTCTCCTATGATAAAGTCTCTTCATAACAGCTGCAGATGTTGTGTGCTGTGCTGTATCTTGTGCCATGGTAAAATATTCTAAAAGAACTGTAAAGGTTGTCTCTTCTGCAATGAGATACAGCTTGCTTATGTTTTGTATGTTAAGATAGCAGATGTATTTGTGACTGTCTTTCCTCTCTCTTCCTGCCTGCCTCCCTCTCCAAAAAGCCTGAAATGATCGACTCTGTGTACTCTTTCTACAGCAGAAGTAAAGAGTTACCATGCTGCTCTGTGTGCGAGGAGACTCTGATACTGTAGTGATGAGCAGTTAAAGAACTCAAGGGGAAGACGCTCTGCATCACTTTCCTGATTTTGTTGTAACCTGAAAGGCAAACAGGAGTAAAATATGGTACTGTTCCTACTTCTGTTAAGAAACCAGGGAGGCCTCTCAGGACTCGGGCAGAGGAGGCTTACTAAATCAAATGATGATTTGACATCCTTTGAGTTGAACGCAATGTTCTTACTGGGTGGTCTTAAGGTTATAAATAGTTCCAAGAAAAAAAATTGCTTGTGTACTACTTGAAGCATATCCTTTGATATCCTTGTAGAAAAATTGAAGCGTAGACTCTTCTGGCTACTCTCACACCAGTATTTTGCAAGATTGTTTTTTGTAAGCTATACTTTATCATAAAGTGTGTTGGCTTCTTTTTCTAGCTAATCTTTCACCAGATGCATATCTTCACTTTCATCCTGTGATCTCCTTGTTGTAATTCGGGGTCAGCAAATCTGCCAACCAGTATTTGTCCTGCGGCAATCATTATCAGTTGAGCGTCTTATTTGACTTTATTGTAGCAGGCATGCTATGAAATAATACTTGAACTGTGTTCCTCATGCAATAATTCTGTGTTTTCTGGAACCTAAGATAAGAAAATGTCTGGGTAAAACAAATAGCCAAGAGAAGAACAAGGTGTCCAGGCAGTTGCATCAGACCACTGCAGTAACATCTTAGCTGCAGAATGCCATGCCATGCCTTTTTTTTTCCCATTCGTAGACTTAATAATGTTAGTTACTAAATGTTACTAGTGACATTTCCCTCTTTCCAGGTGCTTCTCCTAGCCTGTGATCTTAATGCGCATTTCCTGATTCCTCTCTCATTGTTGGAAGTCTCCTATCTGCTTGTTGCAGGCTGTTTGCTAGACCTGTTGTCTCTCACTCTTGCTGTCAAATGGTGTAGACTTTCTCTTTTGCTGCCATTGGTGCAAGAGTGCTCTCATCACAACTTCTGCCTCTGAAACTGGCATGCTTGCTCTCTACCTCATTGACTTTCAGTCTCATTTCAGATCTCATCTGATAACTTCTTCTCCCTTGCCTATTGCTTTTAATTAATCTATTTCTGTTATTTAACTGCGTATTTTACTGCCTTTCAGCTTAAATTATGCAGCTGCTTTTCATGACGCTTTTCAGACAAACATCTACTAGCATGGGTTTGAATAATTTGAAACCTGCAGCTACTGAAGGCATTGATATACATGTCTTTTTTAGATTGTCTTCATTGGCACAGAGCTGAGGCTGAGGGCTTGGCTGTGAAGTGGTATGTAACCACCTGGGGAAGCTGTGATGAGCAGGATGCAAAGGAAATGGAAGGCAGCTGGGAAGACGTGGTGCACAATGGGACTGATGTGATTTTGTCTGCTAGTAAAATTCTTAAAGGCCTTGCCGCATATATCTGAGAGGCCTCTCCTTTATAAGAAATCTGTTGTTCAGGAAGCTGGTCCTTTTGTTACTCGGAGACCAAGGATTGGAAGGGGCTTAATAAAAGTTCTCTGCTTGGAGGGCTGTGGATCTCTTGACAGTGAGGGAATGGTGGACGCGTTGGAGGGAATTGTGTTCTGTTAACATACGTTAGTAGGTGTGTATCCACAAAGCAAAGCTGGACCTGGTCCTGAAGGGTTTTTGTGAAATATGATTATAGTCTTCAGGGTTCCCACTGTGAGACCTTGTGGGAAGTAGCTTGGATAAGGCTTCAATCAAGTTCCAGAGAGTATCAGACTAACAAAAAGAGATATGATGAATCAATGCACTTAAGTTGGCAAGATCTTTGGAGACTTGGCTGGGTGTTGTTTGGCTTTTGATTTGCTGCGTGACTTGCAGGATTTCTAAATCTCTGGGAGCAGCTATTGTTTCTGTGATGCAAACTCCTGGCTTTAGCTGCTTTAGATAAAATGTGTGTCTGGTTTGGAAATGCTTGGCTCTACAAGGACTCTCTTCAAATACCGTGGGTGTGTTTTCTGCTGCAGCATTCTGTATGTTCTCCCAGCACTGAAATGATCTGGTTGCTGCAGTAGTCCTGAGACTTGTCTGAGAGTGTTGCAAGTACGTGTTGTCTTAAATGGCAACAGATTTTGTATCTAATTTCTTAGGTGTCTTTAGCTTTGAATGTTAGAGAAAACTGTTGTTGCCATAGATGTAATTGAAGCTTGGGCTCATACAATGCTGCTTAATTTGTAAGAAGTCTTTCATCACTTGAGTAGTGGTTATGTCAGCTATGTCATTTCTGGATATGTATTTCCTCTTTAGCAGTCTGTCCTTTAAACCAGTGCAGAAGGGTAGCAGTCAATGGGAAGCTTTCTAGCACACATTCCCTCTTTGGAAGCATGATATCCATTAACAAGAACTGTAAAAACGGTTCCTGTTAGTACTCCGCAGTGCATATTGACCACCAGACACCAAGGAAGGTATTTGTTGTAATTAGGAGAGAGGCTTGTTTACCAGGGATAGGAGCCAAGTATGCAGGGATATGGTACCTTTGGGCTGCTGAGGGGAGAAAAGTTGCTGGTTGTGGTCCTGAATGTGGGATATGTGAGGAATTTGAGCATGTTCCTCAGGCGTGGAAAGGGGGCTTAAGAGTTGATAAAGAATAATCTATGTTGAATAACTTTCTGCCTTGCTGACAGAAAATGGGAATGATTAGAAGGGTGATTGGGAAGCAAATGAAGGGTCTTGAGGAACTCTTAAGTTTCTGGTAGGAGTAAAAGCACAGGAGGAATAGGGGAGACTGTGTAACTCTCCTTCACTGTGTGCCTCTCCAGCCACTCTCTTGCTAGCTGTGAAGTGATAGAAGGACATAACAGCAAATACTGTCACTATTTGCTTCCTACCTACAGCAGACAGCTGGAGAGGTAGCTTTACTTTTTTCCCGGACTTCGATAAGGGGTTACTGCAGTAGCACTGGGAGTGGGGGAGTACTGAACTGAAGCAGGTACTTGATGACTGTATAACATCCCACGAGGCCTGGGGGAATGAATGTGGGGAATACTGTGAGTCATGCTTGTCAGTCTTATAAAGCGGGAGGCTTTTTAAAATTGGCCTTGGAAGGGAAGAGGTGTTTAATGGAGCAGTTGTGAAGGAGTTATGCAAATAAAGAACTTAAATAATGAGGAAAAGGTACTCATTTAAGTTTCTTGCCTCCTCTTAAAATGACTAAATGCAAACTAACCACTGTGAAAGTTAAGAAAAATGCATCATCATTAAGTATAATGGGTGCAAAAAATGAGGCCATTCATGATAAGAAAATTCTCCTTTTGTGACTACGAAAATGAATTTCTGTAGTTGTTGAACAGAAAAGGGTTTTTTATTTCCAATTTCCTCTAAAAAAAATGACAAGGTGGGAAGCTGAAAAGCCGTTTGTCTTGTAAGAGGTGGTTAGGAGGGGAGGTGGTAAAAAGACCAGTCTCCGGTTTTGCTTTGGACATATCTTCAGTGTTTAGGCTCTTTTTTTATACAAAGTCTTTCCTTTTCCATCCCCATATTCATGTGGGATTTTATTTACATGTAAATACTGTATATTCTTTGGTAAAATGGAGAGCATGTTTTTAGGGTATAACTTCTTTTTGCTGCCAACACAGCCACTTCTTGCTGTTTTAAATTAAAGACTTTCAAACACAGCTTATGAAATGTAATTGTTCCAGTCCTGGGCTTGCTTGCATCTGCTTGCATCATAGTAGGAATATTATCTCTGGTAGCTAAGCCTTGCCAGCACACCTAATTGGCATATAATTTGCTTGGACTACTTTTTCTGCCTCTCTTGCAGTGTAGATAGGCCATCCCAAGCTTTGAAGCAGTTGGATATACCAGACACACTGTCCCACATGCCACTTCACAGTTGCGCGTGTCCTCCCTTGGCCTCCTCTGTGTTTTAACTGGAAGGGGGCAGGTGCTCAGCTTCCTCCAGGGCACACAGATGTGCAGATAGACGGCAGTGTGGGTATGGGTGGGTATGCAACTGTGGCTAAGGTGTTCCTCTTGTGAAAGGTCTGTTCCTCTGAACACAGCTCCTATGGGGCTGTGATAAAGCCACTCATCTGTCAAGCTGATTATGGATGAGACAGGGGCAAGGTGTCCTGGTGGCCCTACTATAAGTGCTGAAATAGAATAGTTCAGCGGTTGCGTTACTATGGGAGGGGAGGATAGGAAGTGATGTGGATGTGACTGTTCTCATGCATCTGGTTTTACGGAAGTGCAAGCATTGCTGTCATCTGTATGACTCTGCAGCTCCTGCATCTACCTAAAGCTGCCCTCCTCTGCTTGTACGTGAAGGGGAAGCAGTCTTTAAAGTCATGTGAACGAGCAGCATCAAAATACCAGTGGAACTTCAACATGGTTTGGAAGACTTTGCTGTAATGGTGTCTGCTAGAGGCGTTGCAGCTGTATTTCTAGGAAAAGTTACTTGCTTGAACTACTGCTGTGCTAACTGACACCACAGCAACTTTGTCTCCAAGGACTTTGTTCAAAAAAGCCAAAACAACCCCCCCCCATGCCTGAATTTGATGCTCTATTTCCTATTAAAGAACTTGCTTTCCGTCTACTACTGGCTCCTGTAAGTTAAATTTTATCTGTTGCTGGATGTGGAGATTATCAGATTTATTTATTTCTTGTTACCTACTGTCCTGTTCGTGTGGGGTTTTTTGGGAAAGAAACAAGGGTATTTTATTGACTCGCCATTCCTCTCTCCCTCTCCTTTTCTTCATTTTCCTAAGTCATCTGGTTTTGTTCTGTTGTGTGCTTGTTTCTTTGAGGAGCTAAATTCCTACTTGCTGTAATTGAAATAACCTGGTATTCAAGTAAGCTTATGTATGTAAGGTTTTGGAATGCTATTGTTAACCGTAGGCTCAAACAACTGGATGTTGTGTGCTTACAAGCACTATCAGATAAAATTTGTAGTCGGGTCCAGGAGTGCGTAAAAGTCTAAGCAATGTTAGCAGTTGTTTATGTGATTGCATAGAAACAGAAACTAGGTTGACTTTCTCCATTCACATGTGAGTTCTTGAAAAAACAATCAGTCCTTGTATTGGCAGTCCACTACTTTATTACTATGAGATCACTGCATAGCCTGTGTGCTGTGTGAGAGTATGCCTTGTGCTGGGAAGCAAGCTGCTACAAAACTGTGGGGATCCACTGGTTTCTGGTGTAAGCATGCCATGCCAGTGTTGAGATATATGCAAGCCCTTGGATGGTTTTCTGCTGGAGTGAGTCTATTGATCTTCAAGACACTAAATACAGCAGGGTAATGCTACAAAGTATGAGGAGAGAATTTGACCCTGTAATAGCTATTGTTTTCTCGTTTGTTTTAAAAATACTGTGATGTTTGCGAACTGCCCGAACTGTAAAATCTGGGCAGTGGCTGTATGTTGAAAGTTACTTTCAGGAAGAGTTCTCATGTGTAAGAATTGGGAACGCTTGCAGTCGTGACATTTGCTGGACGTCAGAAGGCCTGTGTTAACTCTTGGCTCTACATTTTAGTATTTTGACATTCTTCCTGGAGCTGGATAGTCCTGCTAATGACTTTCTGTGCTCTTCTTCCCCACTTCCCTCCTTGCTTTGTGTCCTGCGACATCTCTGACATCTCCGTGTGGAGAAACCTGTTGTGGTGCAGAGTGTAGCGTTGAGTCTGCTTGCTTTTTAACCGACCTTCTGCAGATGCTGATTTTCAGTATGTAGCTGTCTTGCAAACAGCAGTGGAGGTTACCCTGTTGTTGTATGGGTTCAGAGCACTTTTGCCGTATAGTCTGTGATACCAGGACATGCTGAGGTGATCCTTTATGCTAAATCTTGTCTTAACCTTGCTTGCTCAGTGCTGATATGATTCTGGGCCTGCCTAGAGGGTAGGGAGGACTAGAGGGTGAGGATCTGGAAAGAAAGGTGCTCTTGGAAGCTCACCTGAAAAAGCTCATCGAATGTTGCTTGTCTTCAGATATAGATTTATTGTAGTATTCTGGGTTTATTCCTTTAATTTGTCAAAATGAAGATAAAAACCTTCTGACTGCGTGAGCACTCACCAGTCCTTGAGAGTAAACTGAAAAGGTTAACTAAAACCATAGAAGGAACCATTGTTATCAATATTATAGAATGGGACTTTTTCACACAGTATGAGCTGAAGAGCTTTGACCCTAAACAGGTTACTCTGAGCTGTCTTGATTCAAAGGCTTGCATGGCATGAAAATCTACCTGGCTCTGACTTTTCACTTCAGTTACTTTCACTCACTAGGGTCTGTGTTGCTGCTACTATATTACAAAGAGGATATTAAGGCGACTAATAAATGCTGAAGTGTCTCCTTCCTATTCCCACAAAAACTGGTGAAAAATGAGTGTCTGACTTAGCGAGTATGTCCTTTCTAGGTGAGCTACAATTTGTGGGTGGCTG
Source organism: Opisthocomus hoazin (assembly GCF_030867145.1). Taxonomy (NCBI): domain Eukaryota; kingdom Metazoa; phylum Chordata; class Aves; order Opisthocomiformes; family Opisthocomidae; genus Opisthocomus; species Opisthocomus hoazin. Next base: position 76,084,082 of record NC_134417.1, on the reverse strand, counting down.
CTGGCACTTAAGAAAGTAAATAGAAAGCCATTTTAATTTCAAGCCCCATTAGGAACAGAAAACAAAAGATCAATATTTGCAACACAGTATATAAGGAAACAAATGGAACGTAAATTCTCTAATTCCCTATTACCTGCTGTCTAGTATGCTGAAATAATCATATACTCCAAACCCTTCAGTAGCTTTATTTGTGTTGAAGAAGGAAGACTGCTACGGAAGTGCCAAGGGTTTCTTTTGCTAGCTGTCAGGCTGAGGGTGGCATTAGTCTGTACTCAGAGCTCTGGGTGGTGTCTCTGATGTCAGAGCCTGCTTTGTGTCAGCGCTGAAGAGATTTGCATGTTTGATGTCATAAGGCAAATCATAGGCACTACAGGAAAGTTAGAAGCATAAGCTTGAACCAACTGTATATGCTAATACTGTGCAGTGCTTTACAGGAATGGAAGATGTGGTTTTTGTCCTGGAGCTTGTGTTGTCTAATGTTAAACACAAAAGAAGACGACTCAGACCAAATTTCCTAAGCTTGCTACATATGCAGTCTTTAAGTCTTACTAATTCAGTGTGCAAGGGTTGTGTGAAAATGACACATGGGCACGTCTGCTTCTGTCATTTTAGTTCAGTGTTGCATGCTGTTTTGGTTGTATACACAGATTATAACAACTGATATTACCAATGCATTGTGCTAACATGTATGTTTACTGTGACATCTGCTCTGTTGGATTTGGCAAGAAAATTGAAAAGTGTGCTTTCAACAATATTTTTATATATATATTTTGTTTTTTAATAAGAGGAGTGGTTTAGTCTAGAGCCAACATGAGCACTGTTTGCTGTGTTGAGCAAAAAATGCTGCTAACAGAGCAGCTGGCACATATCTTCCCAGGCTCCATCTGTCAGAGTCCGCATTGCTTTGTAAATCACACTCCTATTGGATAGATTTGTTTCTTGCTATAATGTTTACAACCGGGATTAAAATGAAATTCCTAAGTTGTTTATTTCCTGAAGTTATTTACTGTTTAAAAAAAAAAAAAAAGTGTTTTTGTAGGCTTCTTTTGCCCTTGTTTGCAGACATATTAAAGTCTGTGTCAGTGTTAATGCTACATCTTGTGGGCTTGTCTTAGTTGAAGTGAAAAACACTTATGAGAGTGAGGTAGTTGTTGGAAGCTTAATCTCAAAAACATGGTTCTCTGCCGTGTACACACAGGTCAGAATGGGCTGGGATGTGATGATAACCTGTATCAGTGTATCTGAGGAAGTTAAACACTTTTTTAGAAACATCAATATACCTATTCATATTGCATTTTTTGTTATTAAGACTCATATGCTTTTACCACTGTGGGTTATACGTGTGTGTATATATATATAATACAAACATGTCGCTTAAACTCTCCTTTGGAATGAACTTCTCCCCTAATGAAGAAACTCTTGTCCCTCTATCTTCTTCAAAAGAGATAATGATTAGAAAAATTGACTCTTTTTACAGTTAATCAACAGAATGAAAAGCTACTTTCAAGTAAAAGAAAATCTACAAGGACACAGGCAGATTGGCTAAATTGGTCTCGGCCCATAGAAAAGCTAATTTGCTATCAAGGCTATTCAGGACTGGTCAGGGGAATATTATTGATGGAAATGAAGGATTTGCTTCTAGCTGATTGTCTAGCATGTACAGGATTTGGGGGAAGGGTCTGTCTGAAACGGAGCTTGTGAGTTATAGACAGTACTTAGTCTCTTACGTGTTTGTTACACTACAGTAATTTGGTATGTGTCTTGATCCTTTAGATGGAATAGCTGACTAGTCAATGATTTTTGTCAAGATAATGTTTCTAAGAAGACTGAAATCTTGCTTGTGGCCTGTGGTGTGATTGTTGCTGTGGTGGTGGTGATCACCTTATTGTATGGTGACTTGAATGAATGCTACCTTTATTGTGCAAGGTCTTTACCTGGGGAGAAGAGATTTCAAGTTCTACCAGTTCCTCTACATTTGGTATAGTTGAGTTACTGCATCTTATCTTAGAAAAACCCAACACACATGGTATTATTTCATACCGAGGGGCTTTTTTGTTGTGGATGGTAGAAGGAAGTTCACTTAGTCGAATTGTAGATGCCAGCCTGGCTGTGTTTATTGAGGGTTTCTGCCTCAGTAGATGGGAAGACTTACTGTTTACTGAATGGGCTTGAAAGAATTGCATCATCCTGGTTTTAATTTTGGGGTTGCTGTAGTGAGAGGGATCTTGGATTTTAGAACTGTTCTGAATGGTTTAGGCATCCGTCTTTGCCTCCCCTGTCTTTAAATTCCTTCGTACTCCTGGAACAACCAGTTATTTAAGTGGTTGAAAGCTTGGATACTTCTGTTTGACAATACTCCTCACTATGTGTAGAGAGGTGTGTTGGACAGGCTGTTCTATTTCTTTCTATTTTCACTGTCAGTGAAGGATTGACTGCCAGTCCCCTGGAGAGGTGGCTTTGGACAGGAGGTGGACATGTTCAGTGACTGCTATATGTTGCTATTAATAGCTTGCAAGCTATTCGGTAATTAAAATCTTGAGCTTTCAACCTTCCACACAAATTCAGGAATGGTAGAAAAATACTACAGAATGACAAGTTATGGCAAATCACTTCAATAAAACACTTGAACATTTTTCTACTCCAGGTATTATGGTACTGATCTTTGCAGAATTTTAGTTGAGATTTGCCTGTGCTCTGGAATGTGTGGGTTTTTGCCTTTAGCTTCCTTTTGTATGGAGGCTGGATTTGCCCTTTTGCTTTATTAGGCTGTCCTTGTACTATGTCTCTTCCTGTTCCTTGTCCCCATGTAAATACTTTATTTTAAATTTCCCACAGTTGTTTTTACTGATAATAGTAATGATATGAATGGCAAAGCAGGTGGTTCCAGTAACAAGAATACTGATGGTGGCTGATCTGGGACTGATTATGCTGAGGGAGGAAGGCAGATGAAGTATACTGGTGACCCTCTGAAGTCTTACCTGTGGTGCTATGGGAGGATGTCTCTTGTGCTAGTGTGGTGAGCAAAGACTGAGTGTAAACTTCTGAACTAACTCTGCTAATGGTTTACTTCACTTTCTGGTGGGGGAGTTGAGGTGCTGGTCAGTGAGGAACAGTCTGTAACGTGTAGAGAGGTAAATATGAGGCCTAGTGTAGCTCTAGATATTGGGAAGTACTCAGTGCATCATCCCCTTGAAGTAAATGCTAGTCTAATGCATTGTAGAGAGAATTTCTTCAATGAGATTGCTGTATGGCACGAACAGTAAGCCTATTCCCGGAGACAGCTGTCACATTTGATTCATACTCGGTCCTTACCTGGATGGCATACATAGTGTAAGCAACCTCTATTTGTAAATTTTGAAGCCTTAGTTTCTTCTGCCTTTCTGGAATGATACATATCCCTTAAGGTTATATCTGGGATGAGAGAAACCCTGAATGCTCCTTGCTGAGCACTAGTTGGTATAACCACAGTCTGTTTAGATCTCTTTGGATGGCTTCCAGGTAGGTAGTTTGCTCCCGAAAGTTCTTCGGAATATAGAAACTTGTGGCACTGCTGCTGTGACTTGCCAGTTTGACTTTCTTCTCTCATTTATAACTGATATTCTGGTGTAGTAACTATCAGTAAAAGCTAAGAAGTCTACCGTGGTGCAGCATGTTTACAAAGCAATCTAATAAGCTTCATGAACTATGGGTAAGGGGGAACCTGTATCCATGGGCTACTGACTTATTTCAGTATGTAGCTCTTCAGTTATTTACAGTGATCTCTGGATTTACGGTTCTTGATATTCAATGTAAATTAGACTTTTGGCTCAGTAGGTAAATGATGTCTAGCATGTATAGCATATTTAAACCTTTGAAACACATTACTGCAGCTTGGATGTGGAGTACTTGGTCTAAGCTGAACATACGTTGCGAATAGTTTAGAAATGCCCAAGACTTTTTCCATTAACAGTCAGAAGTAACAAATAAGGCTGGTCTTAAGGGTTTATTAAAAGCCTTATCAGAGTTTGTTGGGACCAGATCTCTAAACTAAAATGGCAGGACCTTAGCGAAGGAAGCAGAACTTTGAAACCTCAACTGTTGATTCTGTCCTATCAGGAAGTATGCATTCTGTAAATGTCAAAGATAGATAAATGACAACATGAACAAAGTGGAATACAAATGGTCGTATTGATGACTTTGACATAGTTGCATTCTGTGAATGCTGATACATGATAGAGGTTGCTGAATTCCTGTGGCAGCTGATGGTAGTAGTCCTAATTTTCTCTTTAATCAAATAATGAAAAGTGGAAGTCTTTTTTAAAAAGACAACCAAGATATAAAACTAAACAATTATCTTGTGTTTACTTGTGAAGCAAACACAAATGTACTGCACTGTTGAATTCATTAAATGTGCATGAGCAATAACAGCAAAGGCATATAAAACTGACTGTAAAGCTGTTCCTGTAGCTTGATTGCTGAGAGTGATCAAGCCTTTGAACAGAATGCCAAGCATCTGAACAGGTATTGGGCACTGAATAATTAACAGCTCTGTTTAGCGATTAGTTGGCTGCTTTAGGGCAGTGCTCTGTCCTGGATGGGGTTTTCTGTGCTGGAGTTTGCACATATTCCAACAGCTGAAGATGAAAAATGTGGAGCAACACATGCCACATACTGGGGAGGTGAATTAATTTGTTTCTGCTAGGACAGACAGTCTTGGTGTGATCTGATGAGCTGGTTTCTAACCTCTGTCAAATGGAGCAAGTTCTTCTGATGGGGCATTTATCTTACGGGGGTTTCAAGCACAGTGAATGGAGCTGAAGTGGAAAGAGGGAAAACAGAGACTGGAGAACAAGTGGTGAGGGTACGGACTAGTGTGCTTGCAACAGAAATTATGGCGTGCAAAGATGCTTTGCAGTGTGAGCTGATGTGGTTTTTGGAGAAAACTCATACATGTAGTTGTGTGCTGTGTGAGCTAGAAGAAGGAGGGAATTAGTGGAGAGAGCAAAAGCTGGGAGGGCAGATGATTTGAACACTGCACAGATACTGTTGTGGGGATGTGCCTATATGGGGGGCAGTTTGGAGAGGGGAAGAAAAAATTGATTATGTGACTTGTGAAGATCAGCTGCCAAGTGATGGACAGGTTCCTCATCATTTGGCCTTGATGTGTCACTGAACTGAACTAAATAAGCTCCTACTCTACTTTTACTGTGACAATTGCTTGGGTGCAGAATCAGTTTTGACTTGACTGTAGTAATTATGTAAACTTTTAAAGGAAGCTTTGTGATACAAGTTTGTATTTGACAAAAATACATGATATGCAGTGTGGAATGCCATGCAAGTTTAACTGTCTCTTTATGTATCTGCTTGGAGTATAGGAGAGGTTTTCTTTTTATAGTATTAAACCTAGTTGTGTGAAAGCAAATCAAAACTGCAATTTTGCCATAGTAACATGATTGTGAAGGGTGAACTAGGCATACATGTTGGAGTTTACTTCAAGAGGGAAACTTCAAAAGCTGGGATGTTCTGGATTTAAAGAATATTCACTTGACTACTAAAGGACACTCAGACTTCTATTTATATAAAGGACTACTGGAGAAACAACAGTATCTTTGAATCTTTTTGTATGAGATCATAAAGTAATTTTGGACTACTGGGAAAACAAACCAGTTGACAGCATTTGTATTGTGTTGTCTTTAAATTTAAATAGTTAACTGGTGCTCATGTATTGTAGTAAAGTATCTGAAGGCATGTAAACATGAGCGTTATCTTCTATACCACTTTATTTTTGCTTGAAGAGAGAAACAGAAGTAACAGTTGAGGAACATGGGAAATCCCAGCTCCCTCCTCTTGCTGCCACATAGCTCTTGGCTTCTCCCTCTCCCCTCCTCCTTTTTGCTGGCTATGAAGCTTTTAGCTTAGATCTTGCGGATGCCAGCAGTTCTAATTAAAAAATGCAAAAGACTGTATGTCAAGTTACTTGTAATCTAAACTGTTAAACTGCAAACTGAAATTTCCTGAATTATCTGCAAAGCTTGAAAATGTTTCTAACCTAATTCTGCTAGGATATGAAAAAAGTTTCACAGCACAACTGTATTCATGTAATCCTACTGCCAAACTAGTCATTTAAGCAAGTAACTAAAATGTTCGGTGCTTAGGCAAATGAGGGCAAGGCATTTGATCAACAAATCATTAAAGAAGAAAAGAAACTTTTTATACACTGAAGTTTTCTCATTTGACAACACTCAGTAACTGAGTGCTGTGGCTTTGTGAGCTGTTAGTGTTCAGCCTGACGTTATTTAGTTGAAACTTTGTGATAAGAAAACTGCTGGAGTAAGGGCTACAGATCTACACCTGTGTTTGCATAAAGTTAGAATCACGTTGACTGCCGCCTTATTGGCTGTGTCTAGTTCCGTAAACCTTTCATTTCGGCTGTCAGCCAAGCTGCTACCGGTATTTTCACCATGATCCAGAGTGGTAGAAGTCCAAGTATAAATCATCAATTGCTTGCTTTAGCTAGTGATTATTTGAAGTTTAAAATGTATGTATGGAAAGCCAGGGTGTTTTGGGAAACTAACTTACTTAAACCTTTAGTAGTTGTTTTACAGATCCTTCACCACCGAAGTTTGTTTTCTGAAGAAGCAAAATAACTCTTACTAATATTTTCTGACAGCTAGAAATGTCAGTATTCTTCAGGAGAAAGGTAGCTTTATTTGCATTTGGAAATACTAAAAAATAGTGTTTTGTGTAGTGTGGCCCTAGTACATGTGATAGCTGTTTTACCTTTTGGTAACAGATTGCCTTAAAGTGTTCTTGCTGCTTCATGTTGTAGAAGGCATCTATATGTGAATCCGTTTGAAGGATGGCATTAACCAAGTGTTCTAATACATGTCAAAACACTGCTAGGAATGTTAATCATGAATAGGAATATTCCTGGATTAGGGGAGGGAGGGATTTCATCCTTGTTTAAAAAAGTCTTTAATTAAACGGTAGCATAGCATAGCTTGTGTTGCAGCATTTAGGTCATGATGCAACTTTATAATGTATACCAACAGCTTGCCTTCTGGTTTTCTCCTTAAAGCAAGAGAGATAAGGATTCCTTATTAGCTGTTGCATCTTTTCATACTTTTAACTCAGGGGCAGATTTAACACTTACGGAAGTTAAACTAAAATATTGAGGTGAAGAAATAAGAGGCAGGATTTAAGAATGAATGAGTGCATGGAAACTGTAAAACACAGGGCTCAGTTGAATGTGAACAGGATTTCTTTGTTTCCTGACTTTGTTCTTAATACTGTAACTGTTGCATGCAATGTGTGTGTTGACTGTTATTCAAAGAAATCAACAGAAAAACCAGACAGAAGTCTAGTTGGAAGGGACTATTAATATGAACCTTTCCTTTTGGTTGCTGAGATCGACTGACTATTCCACGAATAAATAACGTGGAAGAAACTATGCTAGCACTCTGAGTCATCATGTACTGCAAATCCTTCCTTATGCAGTGCACCTTTCCTACAAAGGGAAGAAAAGAGAATTCTGGATAGCTGCGGTTTTCAAGTTGGGTAACAGAAGAAGTAATGACCTCCACTGCCAGCTCCCAAGCTGTGATACATGGACTACTTCAGAGTGGGCTGCATGTGTGTTTTCCAGGCAGTGGTGGTGTTAGTACCTTCCATCCTGCCAGTGAGAAGGCACTTAATTGGGCTATGTGATTCAAGTCGTGTGAGCAGTTGCAGATCTTGGACAGTAACCTGCCCTCTGACTAGGAAGCATTGTCTCAGGAGAGATTGAGGACTTCGCCTTTGCAAGGTGTGATTTCAGTGGGAAAGTGATCTTTGCCTGGTATTTTTACCCTTTGGAGGGAAGCTTTGCTCCTTTCTGACACCTCAAAATATGTGTGTTGTCTTAGTCAATGATGAACTTTCTCAGCTGTCAAGGAAAGTTTATGAAGCTTTTGTGTGAGGAGGGATAATTTCACAATTATTCCTGCATACAGGAGCCCTCTGTCCATGCCATCCTGATGCTCTGCTCACCCTTATCCTGGACTGTGTGAGTAGCAGCCAGCATAGCTGGAGGGTTAGCTTTGTAGGTGGCATGTGCAGCAGGGGACACCCAACTGTGGGAAAATATTTTTCTGTCTTTAACTGGCTTGGACTTTGTGACTGTGTAAGAGATGACAAAAGCTGTGCTTCAGTGTTCCTGGAGAATTGGAGGCTTTTCTGGAAATGAAGGATTGGGCAGGCTTTAGAAACTCGAGTCCAACAAATCATGATAGTGTTGTTTTTTCTACTGAATGAATTGTTTTGCAGCCTGTAATGTTGTTATGGTTAAATATTTCTCACATTCTTAATCTCCTTCTTATTGAGAATTTTTTAAGTGTAGATACAGATCGAGTGCTTTGACTGCACAGTCAGATCTTCTTGATTACAGATTCTTCTAAATATAGGTTGTGTTTTTTGTTCCTGTCCTTTCCCCCCACCCCTCACCCTTTTCCTGGCCCTCAGCAAATGTCTTGTTCTTTTGCTTTACAGGCTCCAGATAAAAGGAAAGCATTAGAAGAGACCAAAGCCTACACAACTCAGTCTCTAGCCAGTGTTGCTTATCAGATCAATGCATTGGCCAACAATGTATTACAGCTGCTGGACATCCAAGCATCCCAGCTGCGGAGGATGGAGTCCTCCATCAACCATATCTCCCAGGTAATCTTTTTTTAATTGAGGGCCGACAACATTGGAGGAGGCTTTATCTTGTCTCTTGTGTTATTGAGCTGGATAGTTTATGTTGACTTCTTTGAATTCTCAGAGTAACATGATAGAAAATGGTAAGGCTTTTTTAATATTTATGAAAGCCACTTTGTGATGAAGGTTATGACTGAAATAAAACAGTTCCTGTATCAAGAAGCACTGGGATTGTGTTTGGTTTAAAGCAGGATTTAATAGTTAAGATTCCAAGATATAAAGCTGCAGTTGAGACGGGTAGAGAGGAGGATTCTGTTTCTGAAGGAAATCCAGATAGAAGCACCATACGAGTGGTGGTTTTTTATTTAGTGTTGCAACATGTGCAGTAATCTCATTTGTTTTCATACCCTTGCAGGATGTAATTTCATGAGCTACGTGGAGAGGGAGAGGGGTTCGCATGCTGCCACTACCTGCTCAAGCCAAACTCTGTCCAAGCCAAGGCAGTTGGATGAGTCAGCTGACCTGACTGTGACTGTAGCATTGCTAGTGTTGATGCAGGGAAAAGGGAAAGAACAGGCCAGTCCCTGTCAGTGGCAGTCATGTGTTCCCTTGAATGAAGCTTCACCCTTGCTGGCTGCTGCTGAGGGGGGAGAGTTGCTGCTGCTGCCTGCCTTGTACCTGATCTGGCACTGGTCTGATTGTATGATACCTCAGCCAAAAAATGTCTGGTGTGTTTAACCTGGAAGTGGCTTACTGTATGATCAGGTGGGTGCCATACTAGTGCCAAGGAAGGGAGGGACAGGATCCACTCAGTTATTTTGCTCTTACATTGCTGTTCTGAAGTGGGCTTGAGTGAGTTGTTGAGGGCTCAGTGTCCACTCTGTCATGTGCTTTTATGGAAATCCAGTTGTATCTTGCTGGGCTTTATGTCCTGTGCCTGTCTGAGACATTTCATAAACAAATCTCAGAGAATTCAACATAAAATGTTCTTTGGCAGCTGGTGAATTTAAAACCTTTGTTGGTTAACCTGTTGTCTTACAAATTCAATAGATTACAAACCAGCTCCTGGTTAGTGGTACACCTTAGACCAAATACTTGAAAGAAAATGCTTCTCATGGTCTCTGTTGTCTGTCTCCCCGTAGGCTCTGCTAACCTCTTTTTACTGTTCTTTTAGAATAATTGTGGTTTCTAAAAATCTCTCTGTTAAATGGCAGTAGAGTGGTTCACTGAAAGCATGTCAGCAGGAAGAAGATTCCAGTGTATCTGGAAGGGCCCTCCTAGTAACAATCCTTTCAAAAAAGCTTGTTAGTTGAAAAAAAAGCTTGAGTTAGTATGTGTTAAGAACTACACAGTGCTAAAAGCTGTATCAAGTATTTAAAAAGTACCTGCCACGGAAACAGGAAAGTAGGAGGAAATACAATTGCTGTAGATACGTTTCTTGTTCTGTCAAGTATTCAGAGATTTCTTGATGGTAGGATTATGACTACCTCTGAAGAAATGGCTGGATAAAGGACCGAACCTACAGGCTTTCGCAAGCATTGGATGTCCTTTTATACCAAGCACATCTTATGTGTTTCACAGCTGCAGCGTGTGTGAAGCAATTATTGTTAAATTCTCATTGGCCCACTGATATGACTAACCATGGAAAAAGCCAAAATGTTTGATACTAGCACAAAAGGTGTTAACCCTCTGTACTGTTTGCTGCTTGAATTGAAGGCACTATGCTGAAAGCTATTGAGTCACCTGATACATGAACTGTTTACTAAACACTGTGAACAATCAGTGCTTTGTAGAGCTTTTGAGGAGTGTTTAGCAAGGTCACTTGCTTGTAGTTTCTGTCCTGGTTGGTCTTTCCTGAAACTACTCTTTGCTTATAAATGAACCTCTGCAGACTAGTTTTGTAGAATTAAACTGGATACAGATAATGCACACATACCAGCTCAGCTACTTGCTTTGAAATGTTTCTGCTCAAATGCTTCAACTGCATATCTTAAATCTGCTGTTCAGTTGCTTTGATAGACTGTTTCTAAATTCTCCAGGGTCTCCAGAGTGTCTTTCCCTGTGCCTGTATCAGTTGTGAATATTTTCATGCCACTAAAGCATGAGGATGAACACGTTCTCAACAAGGAATTCTTCACCATGAAAGAAGTATTGCCTAGAAATGTAGATCTGAGGCATTGCCAGTCAATTACTCAATTCTGGGTTTTGCAACATAGAGCAGATATTTGTGAGATAAGCTACAATTTGATAGCTTTTCTGGTTTTAAAAAGAACCCTTTCTTCTTTCTATGGAAGAAAATCCTGTGGCAGTTTCTGTTCCCTTACTGTGTTTCAGTTCTCTATGTGTGTTTTGCAGAATGACTCTAGGCTAAATGGCTGGATAGCTAATCTTGATTAGTAGCCACTCAGTATTTTTCCTAGCTATGTACCTTCTTCACTGGAAAAAGCACTCATGAAAAGTTAGGTGATGAAATGGTATGGTCTATTCTTGTTACTAGAGCTTAATTTTACAGATGGACAGTTTGCTTGCTTTTATGGGAAAAAAATAATTCAGCTTCAGTTTCTTGTTGAGAGAAAATGCAGAGGCTTCACAAATCACACTGTGGTGTTGGAGCGCTGCTCTGAGCACACAGAGGCAGCGAACAGCTCCAGGAATGGATTACATATAGCAGCCAGAGCACAAGCCTGCCCAGCTGCATCTGTATTTTCTGTATCACAGAATCACGGAATGGTAGTGGTTGGAAGGGAACTCTGTGGGTCATCTAGTCCAACCCTCCTGCCGAAGCAGGGTCACCTACAGCAGGCTGCACAGGACCTTGTCCAGGCGGTTCCTGAATATCTCCAAAGGAGGAGACTCTACAACCTCCCTGGGCAGCCTGTTCCAGTGCTCCGTCACCCTCAGAGGGAAGAAGTTCTTTCTCAGGTTCAGACGGAACTTCCTGTGCTTCAGTTTGTGCCCATTGCCCCTTGTCGCTGGGCACCTCTGAAAAGAGCTTGGCCCCATCCTCCTGACACCCACCCTTGAGATATTTGTAAGTATATATTAGGTCCCCTCTCAGCCTTCTCTTCTTCAGGCTGAACAAGCCCAGCTCCCTCAGCCTCTCCTTGTAGGAGAGATGTTCCAGTCCCCTCACCATCCTTGTAGCCCTCCGCTGGACTCTCTCCAGTAGCTCTTCATCTTTCTTGAAGTGGGGAGCCCTGAACTGGACAGAGTACTCCAGATGAGGCCTCGCTAGGGCAGTGTAGAGGGGAAGGAGAACCTCCCTTGACCTGCTGGCCACACTCCTCCTAATGCACCCCAGAATGCCATTGGCCTTCTTGGCAACCACGGCACACTGCTGGTTCATGGTTAACCTGTTGTCCACAAGGACACCCAGGTCCCTTTCCACAGAGCTGCTCTCCAGCAGGTCCACCCCGAGCCTGTACTGATGCATGGGGTTGGTCCTCCCCAGGTACAGGACCCTGCATTTGCCTTTGTTGAACCTCATCAGGTTCCTCTCTGCCCAACTCTCCAGCCTGTCCAGGTCACGCTGAATGGCAGCACAGCCTTCCGGTGTATCTACCACACCTCCCAGTTTGGTGTCATCAGCATACTTGCTGATGGTACATTCTAACTCTTCATCCAGGTCATTGATGAAGAAGTTAAACAAGGCTGGGCCCAGTTCTGACCCCTGGGGGACACCACTAGTTACCAGCCTCCAACTAGACTCAGTGCTACTGACGACAACCCTCTGAGTTCTGTCATTCAGCCAGTTCCCAGTCAATTTCACCGACCACTCATCCAGCCCACACTTCCTGCGTTTCCCTAGGAGGATATTATGGGCGACTGTGTCAAAAGCCTTGCTGAAGTCTAGGTAGACAACATCCACGGCTCTCCCTTCATCTACCCAGCCAGTCATGTCATCGTAGAAAGCTATCAGATTGGTCAGGCATGATTTCCCCTTGGTGAATCCATGCTGACTACTCCTGGTAACCTTCTTTTCCTCCACTTGCTTGTTGATGACCTCCAGGATAAGCTGCTCCATCACCTTTCCCAGGATGGAGGTGAGGCTGACCGGCCTGTAGTTCCCTGGGTCCTCCTTCTTGCCCTTTTAGTAGTCATAGTTGTCTTTCAGCTGTAATGTGTGGGCCTGAAGTGATCTGCCACGCAATTATTTACTGCTCCCAATATAGAGAGCTGTGCACATACAGCTCAGCTTTTTGACTTAAACCCTTGATACTGACTTTCAGCTTTGCCAAACTGACTTGACCTTTCCAAGCTGGTCTGATATGGCAGAGCAGAGACTTGATCACTGTTCTGGAGAAGTTTGCAAACCCTTCTGGTACAGGAGATCCTACCCATCCTGTTAGATGAGATTTTGGGGAAAAAAGATAGCAAGTCTATACTTCAGACCAACGTGAGTGTGAAGCTTCACTCAAAATATTAAGACGTATGTATCTCTAGACACCCTACTACAAGCTTTCTGTTGCAGTCACAGTTACAGTGCATATTTCTGTCAGTTCCTATTTGGTGCTTTACTTTGTTTTTTATTTGCTTTGAGAATGGCTGTACTTAAAAGGGAGATTTCAGGTAGAAGTTGAGCTAGTTTTCATCCAAGATGTGAAAGCAGAGCCAGCCTGAGCGCTGCACTGTTATGGTGTGCCATCTCAACTTTCCCTATGGGACACTGGTGTAAAAAGGCAACGGAGGATGGACTTGAGCCCCATGTGGTTCCTAGCAACCACTGCTGACTTGTCCATCCACAAATGCTAGGTCGTAGCAGAGCAGCAGTTCTGCTGTGGTATAGGCCGCCTTCAGTTGCAGTGACCAAAAAGGAATTTTCCATGAAGAAGACTGAACAGCAATAGTCAGGTGTTTTGCTTTCTTCGTAGCATATGAAGTGTAAAGTATGTGGAATGGGTAGTATTTTCTTTTGTAGCAATTTTAGGGAAGATGCGTGAATGCATGGACTGGACAGTGAAAGGGGAAAGGAGCAGCTGAGGATCAGCCTGCAATTGGAGACACCAGGAAGGACCTTGGACATTGAGATGGGGAAGGAATGAAGACTTTAACATTCAGCATATGACATTTCTTAAGGTGTGCTGCAGCTAAATAAATCCCAGATTTTTTCGTGCACCCTGATGATGAATTAAGCAAGACACTGTACGTTTGTGCTCTGAATGCATTTTATGCTTCACTGTGTTTATTTCTATGTGTATTAAATGAAATTCTGTTTTGCTGTTTTAGTCTTGTTGTTCATTTGTGTCATTTGTGCGTTGGTCCCTGAGCCAATGAGTTAATTATTTAAAAAAATAAAATAAAAAAATCCTTTCATATACCTCCATTCTGAAAATCAGTTCTTTTAGTAGAGGAGTTAAAAATTATGCTCTTCATATCTTGATAATTGACAAGGGAAAACTGCTCCTCTAGAAATTTTGGCCTGTGTTCTTCTGCTCTTTTGACTTGCTGTTGCTTGGTTGTTCTCCCTTATTCCCCTTCTCCTGTTGGAAATGAGTTGACTTAAACATACACTTGAAGATAAATTTGTTGCTGCTTCACTTCCACTGACTTCAAAAGAATGAAGATGGGACAGAGCCAGGTTCATGAGAGGAGAAAGAGGTTGACCAGGACATCCTTGTTTACTGTGTCAAAAGTGAAAAATGTAACTGATCAGCGCTTACATTTATGTCAGAGCAGCTGTAGTATTGGGTGTAGCAACTATTCCTTTTTTTTCCTAGACATAAACAGTTTTTAAATAGCTCAGTATTTAAAACCATGCCTCTTGAAGCATGAAGGAAGCAATAGACTCCTTTTTAAGAAAAGATGATTTGCACCAGGAAACATTGCATCTCTTAAATATTCAGTGTTAAGATTTTCTTCTGCATCTGAAGCTCTCCTCTAATGTAAAATAGGGGCTAATATAAAAAAATATGTTCTGAAAGCATAACTCTCAGCAAAAAAATATATATATTAGAACCGCAAAAAAATAAAATATCTGAATTAGTTTTGAAGAACCTTGCCTGTCACTATCCATGTGTAATTCAAATACTGCGTGCAAGCAGAAAGCCTAATGCCTTCTGTTTCTGTGGTGTGGTTGTCTAGCTAAAGTCAGGGCAATAATGAAATACATGCATGTTATCTTTTCTTGTAGGGCTTCTGAAACTTAAAGCTGTAGCCTGTGTTGAGTCACAAATACTAAGGCCTTTTCCACTGGGTGAGCAGCCAGGCCGGACTGATGTAGATTAGGTTTCAGAGGAGCTCTGCTGAAGATGTTCTGGGGCTTGAAGGGGTGAACTCTGAAGTAGCAGCAAGTTGAGAACACAGTAACTCGTGTTTGATGCCAGGGGAGAAGAGCACAAGAGCTCTTAGGTGCTCAGCAGGTCTCTGATGTTTGAAGAGGCATAAGGCAGTGCATGTACAGTGGGAACTCTTTATGTTTGAGTTTGTGGGGAAAAAGCTTTCTCTGAGTGTGGCTGTCTGTCGTTTGGATTAATATAATACTGCATTTGTGGATTATGGTGTATGATAACAGCACAGTTCAAATTCATGTTTGAAAGCCAAGAAGTAGAAAGAGGGTAAAAAAAAAAGTGACAAACCATCTGCTGATGAATGTGGGTGGTCATGCCTAGGAACAAGCAATTATTTGAAGTACTTCAGTACACTTGCAGATGGTGGCAGAAGACCTCTCCAGATCCTCTTAGTCATGATTGTGCTTCCAAAGGACAGCTGTCCAGGTGCTTTTACCCTGAAGTTGCCTCTTTAAAAAGAAGAGGCTGCTTACAACTCTGATCTTGTTCTCTGACTTGAAGAATATAGGGGCTGGAAAAAAGGACTGTTAACTTCAAAGAAAATTAGCTAGAACTAGCAAATGGTTGATGGCCGCTACCAAGCAGCATTGATACTAGAGCCCACACTGTTCAGAATATTCTTTGGAGACCATTCAGGACATCAAGCATGTCCTCAGCAAATCTCGGGATAAGTCTAAATTAGGAAAGATGATGCATATGCTGACTGGAGAGCTTCAGTGCAAAGGAACCTTAAGAAACATGAGGATTGAGCCAGCCACCTGGGGAAACTGGGCAAGGTGCAAGGCCCTACACCTGAGGTGGATTAACCCTGTGCATTTGTATGTGCTGGGAGGTGACTGTGTGAGTAGCCACCCTGCTGAAAAGGAGCTGGTGGATGCTGTGCTGAGCATGAGCCAACAACACAAGGCCGTCTGAAAAAGTGAAACAGCGTGGCGGGGCTGCATTGGGAATAGTGTGGCTGGCAGATCAGGGGCGGTGATTATCATCTGTTCTGCAGTGGTGAGGCTTTGCCTGGAGTGCTGTGTCCATTTTTTGTTACGCCTGCCTTGTTCAAGAGTGATTTAGGGAAAATGGAGATAGTCCAGCAGAGAAGAACGCTGAGATGGTTGGGGGCAGGGAGCATGAAGCCTACAAGGAGAGGTTGAAGGAGTTGTGCTCGTTTAGTCTGACAAAGAGGAAGCAAAGCAGTGATGTAATGGTAGCCTAGAAATACTGAAGTCTGGCTCTGTCGTCTTTGCAGTCGGTCTTTCTCTTGGTAGTGACAATATAATGTTGAACAGTTAGCCACAAGTTGAAGCTCGGCAGGTTAGTACATGGAGTTGGGAAAATACTTTTTATTTTGGAGGTTCGTGCAGCAATGGAACAGGTTACTCTCTGGTGTGACTCTTCTCAGTGTTACACTGCAGTAGCTGGATATATTCGAAAAGCTGACTTTGTATACTTGTAAGGCACAGTATAAGCTATAGGAGCTGCATGGTGAGGGGAGAGACAGTTACGAAGCTGAGGGAGAAACTGCCAATCCGTGTCTACAAATCCACTTCGTGCAAACTTTCCTTTCTGCATGCCCAAAAGTGTACCAAGAGACCAAGTGTTTCTGCAGGAACTACAGCATTATCTAATGTTGTATACATTAGAAAGATTAACATCTTCTCTCTGGTTCTCTTGGACTGCCCTTGCTTGTCAGCAGATGCAAATATTCTAAATAATGGCAAAGAAACTTGCACCTTTTGTTTAGATTAACCTTGCTTTGGGTGATGTTCCCTGTCCTAATAAAGTGCTGACAGTTATCTCTGTGGCCTGTGCTTCACATCCTGTTCTTCCTGTACTCTCTGTGACAGGGGCCAAGGCTTCAAGAAGTTTTACTGTGCTTGCTCTCGTTATCTGTCTGCTTATGAAAACTGTTGTTAACTTTGTGCATATCAGCTTCTAAATGATAAGTATAAATTGCTCAGAATGTAGTATAATGTGTAAGGGTTGCCTTGTCAGCTGCTGAGGAATTCGCTTCATGACTGCAAATGAATACACATAGGATCTGTCTGTAATTCCTGTACAGTTCAGCTGATGCAGTCAAAAAACCCAACACACAACCAACAACAACAAAAAACCCAAAACAAACAAACAAAAAAACCCCCATGATACTTAGTTATGTACACCTACGAGAGAGCAACCACAACTGTCAGCCTTTCTGTGATGGGGAAGGGCAGTTGCTTTGATGGAGAAGAAACTGAGCCAGAAACTTTCTGTTTCCTGCCATTCTTTATTCCCACTTTTTTTGTGTGTGTGAGTACAGTGTTTGAATGTGGTTTTGGGGAATGGGGGAAGTTGCTAACTTTAATAGCCGTTCACTGTAGTGAATTCCTTCATGTGCTGATTCCCATTCCACAGTCTAATAGAACATTGCAGTGTGAATGCAGTGTGTTTTAGACCATTAAAACCTTCTTTCTGCTGAATGGGTATTTGGCCAAAAGCTCTAGATACCTCACTAAATACTAAATTAAGAGGCCTCATGCAGCCTCTTGTTTTCTGAAATCAAAGCAAAAAATCCCAGGACTGTGAACATTACTCTGAAAGGCTTTTTTTTATAATTTTGTGCAACAAAGGAGTCAAGGGTGTTTATGCGATCTTTCTTTTTCAATGAAAACCTCTCATATCTGGAAGATATACCACATAAATGAAACGCTTTGCTGACCTGCTGTAAAGTCGCATATTGGCCTTTTCAATGAGTTTCTTTTTTTTCCTTCAGATGCATCTGATTAGATTGTTGCCTGAAATTAATTTTCCTTTTATTTTGAGTCTCAGTAAACCATGAGTCTTCACAGGTGAATAGCTCCTGTTTTATGTTGAATTAGGATTTTCTTACCTCTGTCAATGTTTTAGCGGCATAAGGGCAAAGCAAAAAGGAAATACAGTATATGAGGTGATGGGTGTAAGAACATTGTGTCTAATACAGTAGCAGGTAACCAGCTACCAAAACATTAAGTCGGTCATCGTATCTGTACCATCCAGTGCTGCCATTTGGGATGTTGGTTTTCATGGTAGCTGGGTAGTGTTATACTTGAGCTCACTATACTTGGGGAAAAGCAAGTAGAAGCAGCTTATAGGAAAGATGGGGACAATCTGTTTAGTAGAGACAACAGTGATAGGACGAGGGGTAATGGTTTTAAAATAAAACAGGATAGGTTTAGGCTAGATATAAGGAAGAAATTCTTTACAATGAGGGTGGTGAAACACTGGAACGGGTTGCCCAGAGAGGTAGTGGAGGCCCCATCCCTGGAAACATTCAAGACCCGGTTGGACAGGACTCTGAGCAACTTGATCTAGTTAGTGGTGTCCCTGCTCGCTGTGGGGGGGTTGGACTAGATGACCTCTAGGGGTCCCTTCCGACCCAAAACTTTCTATGATTATTGTGGAGCAGATGAGTCTTGATTGTACTGCATCACTGAAGCTACCTCTCTGCACAGTCTGCCACTCAAGCACATGGACATGTGCTGCTGGGTGCTTGTGGCTGGACTTGTGCCGTTCAGCAGGGAGTTCCTTAGTGCTTTCTGCTAGCTGGTTTTATTGGGGGGGGCACGAAAGTGCTTGCTTAACGTTGATCTGCACATGGAAAACCAAGTAATGATTCACATGAGTGTCTTACAAGCCTTCAGTGACATTCTGCCACTCTCTATACTGCTGCTGGTTTGACTTCTTTCTCTTTACTAGCAGCCTTCTGGGACCCAGTAGTATCTGTTATGCATGTCTTGTAAAAGCCCACTTACAGGTTGTGCATATGCAGGGAACAAACTCTTGTGTTAGTTCATGGGAGGTATATGAATGACTTATTCGCTCTTTTCTAAATCTGGGACAGCTTCTGTTGTTTTATTGTAACTTTGAAAAAGTGTGTATGAAATGTGGAAATCTATCCAACTGTGTTAATATTACCAAATGCTTGTCATGTGGCGGCTGTGCCCCAGTGTGTCCCTTCCTCAATGTCATCTGGGACGGTATAATCTCTGCATCACTGCGGCAGTCACAGAGCACAAAGTGAAAAGGTTCTCTTTACTGTAATGGAAAAAAGTATGTGTGAAATTGTAGTAATTGATATCATTTATGGCTAAACAACTAAGTAGAAATAGGTTACCATGAATATTATTTTTTCAGAACTTATTCCACTGAAGAATATTCTTGATTCCTAACTGGCCCTGCTGCTAGTGCCATCACGGAAAGGGCATCGTGGTGGTAGTGGAAGTAAAATTGTAGATTTTGGTTAAAAGCTGTACTGTATGTAGGGTTTTTCTTTTTTGAGAAAAAACAAAATATGTTTTGGACTAGCACAGTTTGAGTGACAACTAGTAGAGGCCATGATTTGCTTTTCTCAGTCATTCCCATTTGGAATGCTGGCTGTGCATGTAGAAGTAACCAGCATAAAAGTATGTCTGCCTCTTCCTCACTTTCAAAAAATAAAATACTGAATCTGTCATTTTCCTTTCTAATGTTCATTCATTCCCAGTTCCAGCAAATAGTTATGTTATTTAATAATTTTGCCTCATATTGTGCTCAATTCTATCTTATGGGCATGAAAATATTAGTAGTACATGACCATAGGATCACAGATCTTTGTATTTTGTTTGCTTCCTCTTTGAGAATCTGCTAAATAGCTACAACTTTTTCCTGAATGTACCCTTGTATGAATGCTAACGTGCAGTGGTTTTGTAGCTTCACCTGTTCGTGCCTCAAAGCACTTGCTTTTTGCACGCACACGTTGTCCTGTGGTGGTTATTGACAGTGGATCCATCAGTACAGTTCAGTGGGGTGTCACACAGGGACTGAAGCATAGCTTGCTATTTCTCTAACTAGCTTCTCTGTTCCACGCTTGCAAGTGAAAAAGAATGTCTTGTCAACCTGATCTTGTCATGCTATCTCAAATTCCTGTATGTGGCAAAACCAGGAGCAACAAGGCTGTGATCAAAAGCTATCAGGCTTCTATACAAAGTGAGAACAAGTAGAATGGGGACCTTAGAGTTAAGAGGGGTCATGATGGAAATAATATAACATATCATTGCTTCAGGAAAGGTTAGTTGGGCCATCTTTTGAAAATACAAGAACAAGGAAATATTGAATAATGACTGAAGGCTTGATTCTACTTTCTTGTTGAACTCAGTGTCTTATGGGATTGTTTTTTCTTCTTTTTAAGTTATATTTTTGTACTGTGTTCAAAACTAGGCTGTATAAGGTTGCAGTAGAAGTCTTCAAACCACAAATCAACCTTTATCTGACTGGAAATGGGATAAACGTCATCTCTGGGAAGCTGATCCTTCTTTGTCTGTTTATAGGATTTTCTTACGTCTGTTGTTAAGTCAAGTATTGGGCAAGATGCAGCAGGGCAAGTGTAGTGTAAAACTAAGAGATGAGTTGTACTGTGGATAAGACTTGTCTGCTAAACTAGTCTGGAAAAAGTGTTAACCGAAGGTTTTGTGCGTACATCTTTTTGCTCACTGTTAGGTATTGTATGGTAAGCTGATAACATGCCAGTTTGTGGACTAGCAAATTGTTTATTCCTCTTAATTAGAAGAAATTCAAGTACTATTTAAACCTGGATTTTTTTTTTTTAAATAAACCTTGCTTGAAATCATGCAGTTGATCTGCTTGTGTGCATCTTGGCAGATGAAACACGGCATTTGAGAATGGATGACTAGTAGAAAAACTATATTATTTCAGTGCTACACCTCGGGGCACTTTTTGCCTTCTGTGGTGATGAGCAAGATGCTGAAGTAACTGAGGACAATGCCATTTGGGAGGTGCAACCTCCAAGTCATACCAGAAATGTGCTATCTTCATGTAATTATAGGTCATTAAGGTAAAGAGAGAAGTTCAGTCGAACAGCTTGAAACGAATTAGACTTTCTCAGATATCTCATATCTTACCTGTACCTACCACTGTGTTTGGATTTAGTTTCCTCATATACACTAAATCTCATGTTAAGAGACAGCGCTGACAGGGGTATGAGCCTGTAAGCTGCTAGGAGCTAGACCATCCTTTATTTCGTTTGTTCCTCTCTGTGCACTGAGGATGGTCTGCTCACCACTTATGTATCACTATATTAGTCTCCTGCTAAACTGATGTAGAATTAAGTATATCCGTTTCTGTGCTATGTAAATGACCTGTAGATGTGTCTGTCAGTGCCTTGTTTTGACAGTAGCCTGACAGCTGACCATAGAAGTGCTTGTCCTTCATATATTGCAGTTTTGAAGTATCCCTGATACAGTGTTTGGTGCTGCTCTGGCATCTGGACACGAAAACTGGAGGAGGAAACTTCTTGGGGGTGTTCATGGTATTTTGGTTGAAATAACTTGGTTTTCCCTTTTCTTAGTACAGGCTGTGGCACATTAACAAACAATGACACCTCAGGAAGTGGGGGATGATTTCCGTGAGCTCTCACTGAGAGAAGCTGGAGTTAAATCACTTGGTATTTTGCTGCTTTAAGTATTCGTCCTGCGGTACAACGTGCCTCTTAACTGGCAGAGAGAATATCAAGCTTCAATCCCAGTTAGCTTGCTTCTTAATTCTAGGCCTCCGGACCTGGGAGCAAAAGGGGCTTGATGGGACCACAACTCCAAGTTACTTGCCTCTTATCTTCAACTCAGCATCTTTATGAAACTGTATTTCCCTGGGCTACATTAAATATGTAGTCCTTCAGTCAATGCAGAAACTCTTCAGAGATGCTCTCTACTACAGCTGGCTCAATTACTTGGAATAAATGTTTCTAACACATCTATTCTTCTGGAAATTATTGGAAAAACTTTTTAAAGACTGTTTTCCATTTGAAATGTTTGCCTGAAATGAGATTGAGAGAATGCTGCTGACTGGTCATTATTGGATAATGACAGGTCACCTAGTTTGATAATGTTTAAAACCATCATCTAATCAGTAGAAACATAACAAAGGAAATGTGGTGTGAATTTTTCCACATGCATTTTTAGAAAGCAGAGGTTCTGCAAACAATTATGTGGCTTAAGCAAACATCTTGGACAAACAGACTGTGAGCAGTCTGCAGACCTTGCTTGAGTAAAGATACTTTTCCTGTGTACTCTTCCTCTCCTGTCCATTTGCCTAGATTTCTTCATCCTGACAGTTCTTAAAATAAATGCATAGTTGTTGTTTACATTAGCTGTATTCTTCTGAGAGTAAAGACTGACTGTATTGCTGGATGGATTTACACAACTTGAATCCAAGAAAAAGTACATTGACCTCACTTAGGAGAACCAGGCTTTACCAAAGCAGTGGGGAGGAGACAGACCACAGAAGTTTGCACAGCTGTCTTTTTGTAGTCCATTAAATTGCATCCTGACATACCCCTTTATCTCTCAGGAAAACACTTTACTCCGCACCAACACCTCCTTCTTTGAATAAGGTAACTACAGCAGTATATTGATCCCAGCCACTTTTCTACGCAGTTAGGTTTCTTGCAGAAGTTCAGTAACTCCTCTGTGTGTATTTAGCTCTCCCGTATTGCACTGGTCAGTGGCCAGTCATGCACGAGTCTGTGGTGCTTGTTATTCTGCAGCTGTAAGGCTGCCTCTTGAAGTGCTGTGGTGTGGTTCAGAGGAGTGTAACCCACCACCCTGTTTGGAGCACCTTTACCAGGGCACCAGTTTACCTTCCTCAGTTGGCTTTAAACACTTCACTGGTCAGTGTTTGTGTAGTGTGTGTCTTAACTTTTGCTGAAAGTGACATGAAAAGATGGCCAGTCTCTTTTTTCCTGCCGTTTGCTTGTGCCAGTGTTTTGCTCTCTGTGTGTCGTCCCCCCCACACCCCAAATTGTGGGATCAGTTATCCCGGAGTCAAGATTTTCAACTATAGGCTTCTGGCTGCTTCTTTCTCCAAGCTTCTCTCTGTGTGTTATCGCCAATGGCTGACACTCCTCCCCAAGCATTTGCAATCAAGTTTAATCATTATGCTAATAACTGCACAGTGGAAGTGCCTAATTTCTGAACACATGATCAGTCTGACTAATGAATTTACTGTAACAGTAAGTGGGATAATGCAGTCAGCAGCAGGGACATAGCAATATCCTCCCCTCTGTGCCTATGCAGAAGACTTCTTTTTGAGACCTGTACTGCCTTTCAGCCTGCCATCAGGCTGCAGTGTTTGTGTTCAGGTGCACTTGCACAGGTCGGAGCCAAGAACTCGTTGCTGGCTGCATGCCTCTACGAGTCTGAGAGGTGATGCTGGAGCAGGGGTTGACTGGTGGCATGGTTTCTTCTTGGGCCAGGGTCCTCTGCCAGAGTGTCCAGCCTTAGTCTGGAAAAATTTTGTCTGGGGAAGCTTGTGGCTCAGTATGGAGTAAGTGCTACTAGGACTGTTGAGGCTATGTGGATGTTCCCAGGAGATTGCAGTATTTCATATTGGTCGTGGCCGAGAGTAGGAGGTTAAAGGAAATTCATTTACAGAAAAAATGTGCAACTTCCTGTTTTATTTGTGTGTGGAAATTAAAATGGCAATGGAGAAGTAGAGCAACCGCAGCAATTCCATCTCTGCCCTGTCCCTTCCTGCCCGCCCTGTTAAACTGGTAAATGTCATACATGCTGTGATTTGGTTGTCTGTCTTCTGCTTTTACTTAATATATCCCGAATTACAAGAAGTCTGTATGAATCAGTCCAAAATAGTAACACAGTCTTAGCAAACATGTGAGGGAATTTTTGTTAACTCTCCTTTTTTGCTAGAATATCGTAATAGGCTTCCATGTGCAATGCTGTGGACACTGGGATTTCAGAAGAAGTTTGAGCTGAGTAGAGTTCATGATGCTTCTAAGCTTCTCCTCTGTTGATGTACTTTCAGAAGGGATAGCTGGTTACTGAAGGGGGTTTGAGAAAGAGGAGACTGTGTCACAGAGTTGAGCTGTCTTGTTCTGTATTTGTCTTTGAAAACAGAAGTGAGGAGCTGGTCAGATCTGAATTGTTTTGATATTACAGTGACATGGAAGAGCTCTTTGCTGCAATAATATGCTGAAGGTAGTAGTACAGATAGTAAGTTAACTGCAGAGTGGAATAAGTATACTGAAAACTTTTAAGCGGGATCTATAGTGGCTAAGGGTTGTTCCTGCCATCTTATTTTAGTGGTGAAACTCACCAGCAATTGGAACAAGAGGAAAAAAACTGGCCGTTGCTGGTTATCCTCCCATTGGAGTAGCACCTCATAGTGTTGCAACAAAGTTGTTTGCCATAGAGACTTGCTTGCGTTGTACAAAATCTTGAAAAAATCCAGAACTTCAATAGTTCTCTTCTGGAGAAAGTGTAATCTTCAACCTTTGAACATTTAGGAAACAGAAGAAGAGAAAAATTTCATGTGTGGTAAGCTGTGTTTGTGGCACTAAGCCAAGAGGGCTTGTGGTGTAGATAATACGGCCTTTAACCATCTGATGGCTGTTTAATTAATACTCGTGAGTTGCTCTTGGTACAGTGCTGACCCAACTGCAAACCAGCAGATTTCCCACTAGTTCATATCACTGCCATCAAATGGGATATGATCGAAGGGGTATAGAAATAACGTTGTGCCTTGGATGATTTATTTGTAATCGAAACTGTGTTGGCAGGTGGCTAAAGGATACTCAGTCTCATTTCCCCATATGTTGTCCCTGGTTTATGTCTTAGGGAAACAATCTGTCCCAGGTCTGTCAATTGTAGACACCTCATAGGCCCTGAATTCACATGGAGAAGGGGGTGCTTGGGAGAGGCATTTGTCTGTGTGTGTAGGTGTGGTTTTTGCTCGTGTTTTTTGTTGGTTTTGGGTTGTTTGTTGTTATTTTGTTTTTTTAAAAGAAAAGTATGTCCCTGAAAATTGATTCAGAAAACTTTCAAGTAAGTATGTGTGACAAATCAGAATATGTTTTATGTAGGAGTTTTGTTACTCTTTAGCATTTAGGTTATTTTGAGATATGTAATAAATCCACTACCCCAGCCACGTAACATAACCTTTATCATTGGAAAATATTTAATTTTTGCTATCAGAGCTGATAAATTAAAGCACCAAAGAGCTGATAAATTAAAGTTAAGGCTATGTTAGCCTGCTTCTTTTAGTGGCTTGTTGTTGTCCCCGTCTACCCCCCCACCTCCCCCAGTTTGAAATGTCAAGTTACAATTAAATATGAAGGGTTTGGCTTTGGGGGTATTTTTTATTCATACATGAGTAATTCTGGCTTGTCAGTATTCCAGCTTTATTAATTTCTTACCTCCGTCAAATTTTCAGAAAGTTCAAACTTATTCTGTTGAGTTTATTATTTTATAGGCTTTTTTTAGATTACTTCCTTTTCAGCCACCTGCAGTGCTCTTTGCAATTGCACATGTTCATCTCCTATGAAGTTGCTTTTTTTGGCACACAAAATGCTGTTCGTTAGACATACAATTTTGTTCTACTCCCATGGTGGTTCTTTAGTAAGTCCAAACTACTGAAGAAGCCTTTTAATTTTTCCTTTCTGTCCTTGTGCTTTACTTCAGTCAAAGATATATTTAGATTTTCATGTTTTGTTTAATTCTAGACAAGTGCATTGCTTCTGGTAAGGAAAAGAGGGACTCAGCCACGTTAAAATGCTGAAACCCTAGTGTGGGAGCTTACATAAGCACATTTTGGGTGGGGTTTTTTTGGGGTTTTTTTTTGTTTTTTTTTTAAATGAGCCTACTCATGTGTGCGTATCTTGAGGAATACCCAGCAAAAGAGACATTTGAAATTACTAAAATCTAATTTCAGGTACTGAAATACAATCACACATGCAGTTGGGATTTTGACTTTGCATAATCAAAAGCGTTTATCTGCTTTTTGTGCTTTTTAAGACTGAATATAAACGTAACGTGTTATGACTGCACATCCAAACCGTTATTCTGTCAAAATCAATCAATAGAATTGTACACTTGAAACACTTCTCGTTTGAAGTGTCTTCTATTTTAAAGACTGTATTTAATCAGCAGGTTTTTGCATTTCTGGCATGTGTTCAAATATAATTAGTAAGTCTTTTGTTCCATTGAGATGGTTTTTCCTCTGGAAACTTGTATTAGCAGTGCAACTGGTGTTAGTCAATCATTGAAATGTCGATTCAGTTCACTCTGTAGAACATCTACAGCTCATTACAGGGGAGGGTGTGTGCCTTGGTAGTTCCCTTATCAGAATTGAGTCTTGGTGTAGGGAAGATGAGGGGGGCAGAGGGAGAACTGGGTAAGAGAACTGTCCTTCAGAAAGGTATTTGTCATACAGTATGAAGCTCAAGAGGATGGTTAGCAATCGTTAATTTGCCACATGCTGTGATTTTGATCTGATGCAGAGCAGGATCTGTACTTCCCATTGTATACTGGTCTGCAAGTGAAGGTGCGTGGTGTTCAGCCACAGCTGAACCTCCAGCAAATACTGGAAAGCGTATTCTAGAGTGATTGGGGATTTTGTGTTAGAACAGGGAATAACACCATGGAAGCTACTTCTTTCTCCCCTGCTCCCAGCTTTTGATGCTGAAAAGCCACAGACGAGGAGGCAGGTAGAAGATAAATGCAAATAATCTTCCAATCTCCCCTTCTCTGTCTGTTCCCACACAGATGTACATTAGTGATGCATCTTTTTTTTCTGCCTGTTTATTATACTCAGACACTTGAAGAGGGAATTGAACTAGCAGTTGAATTTGAAAGACCAATAAAAATAGTTAGCTAGAATGCAAAAATTCATGTTGTGCTCCTCATGAACGTGTATCAGAGGTCTCTGGAGGGCTTGCTTTTTTTTTTTTAAAAAAAAATGAGTAATGTTCACAACACTTATATTGAAGTGTGTGTACGTTTGGTTTGCTTGTACAGTTAAGATCGTCAGTAGGGTTTGCCAAAGCACAGGAAGTATGATCCATAACTCACTTCTGCATTTTCACTAGCAGTTGAAAACATCAGTGGAAGCTGTTTTACGGAGAAATCTTGGTTATCTTCATGGCTGTGTTTCATTGTGCTCCGAGCAGACAGCTATGGCAGCGTTGTCTGTACCTGGGCCCACCTACACTCTGTGTCTAGTCTCAGCAGCTGCGGGTGGGCAGCTCGGGGAAGCTGGCCCAAACAGCGAAGCGCCTTGCTGGGCGTAGCACAGGAAGTCTGGCGGAGCCAGGAATAGAGCTTCAGTCTGCCATTTTCCAGGCTCTTGCTCCTAGCCACAGACCCATCCCACCTCTTCCCTTCACTCGACTGACATCCCGGCAGACAGCCGCCTCCTGCATGCAGGGCCAGCTGCTTCTGCAGCACTGTCTGACCTCCATACTCCAGATGTTTGAAGTTCCACTTCCCCCATACTTCTGTGAACTTTAGCAAAGTGCTTCTGGCATTTCACCAATGCAGCAGGGAGGAGGGAGGGCTGTTGTCTTAACTGTTTTCTTCCCATAATGAGGGCCTCCGTAGAGCTGCTAAAAATCTCTTCCCCTGTAGGACTTAACTCCATTTGCCTTCAGTTGCCATCTGTCAGTCTTTCTTCCCACATCCCTCTCCCTGTTCCCAAAGATACTCCTGCAGACTTCCCCTCCTTATGCTGTATGTTGACGTCATCTTTATTTCAGCTGGGGAGGATGGGGAGCAGAAGGTGAAGGTGTGATGAGATGACCTTGTATCTCTCCATAGATGCTCCTCATTTATAGAGTTTAATTCTGTGAGGTGGCATTTCACAGGTGAGACTTACTGATTTCCTTCAGCTGCCCCATTTTATGTTCTCAGCACCTTGCATGAACATGCTCTGAAGTAGCCATTACAGAATAATTTGAGAAGTTTCTTTCCTTCTGTCCTGGCTGAAGCATGAATACGTGTCCTCCATAGCAGTCCTCCCATTTCCAGTTGGCACCAGGAAAGAAAAATCAGGC
The DNA here is from genome assembly GCF_030867145.1 of Opisthocomus hoazin. Lineage (NCBI taxonomy): Eukaryota > Metazoa > Chordata > Aves > Opisthocomiformes > Opisthocomidae > Opisthocomus > Opisthocomus hoazin. The sequence goes on along the minus strand of NC_134417.1, from coordinate 76,056,299 downwards.
ATGAACTCAAGTCTGTTCTTGGATGAGTGGGCTGTTTTCTTTGCTCTGATTCTTGTCCTAGAATGTCACGCACCCGCTTCCAGCCCCTCTGGTCTGTCCTTGCCCTGCGTCCCCTTTGTTTGTGTCCCCTTTCTGCTCAGTTTCTCCAGCAGAATGTGAGACGAGATTTGCCAGTAGGGTACTCTGATAAGCAGCTATATAAATAATCCTTTAGCTGAACAGACCTCTCTTCCCTCTCCTTTTCAATGCTATTGTATAGGTGTATGTGCCACTTCACAGATTGTGCTTTGGAAATTGGGATCTGTGAGTCCAATTCTCAGTGAATCCTAGTCTTCCTTTTGGAAGAACGGCTTCCAGTTTCATGACAGCAAGAGGGGTAAAGGTGAGGCTATGTGTCTATGGCCAGTAAGCTTTAAGCCTGTTTCTGTAGCTCTCCTTTTCAGCTTCTTGATTTTAATGAGGCTTATCAACGCCCCCGCGCTTTCAAGACATGTGAGTATTTTAACACTTGCAAGCACATGTTCTGTTGGTCAGGAATCAATTTTCTGGAAGTATGCCTTGCATGAAAATTGGTACAGCTTAAGAAGTGTGATTCTGTAGCAGGATATGCGGTGGACTATATGCATTATTGTTTTACATTCTGTGCTTCTGAATTCTAAAACCATACAGCGAGCAAACCGTCCTGACTAAATTGGCTGCCTATGATATACGCTCCTCCCTGACTTCACACCTTCCAACTGTCCTGATACCCCAGGAAAAATACTTATATAAAGGTAGAAAATATCTTCAAACCTTTGCTGAAATCTGGTCTGCTTTATGCCAATGAAAATTGCTAGGAGAATCTGAGAAAATCTGCTACTGTATGTAAAGAAAAACATTTAAATTCTTAAGTCAAGGGCTAGCTCCGTAGGATTAAACTGTCATATAATCTGCATTCAGACATACTGAAGAAATCCAGTGATAAACTGTCAAAATAAAAACACAGCCACCACTTTTCACCCCACCCAACATTGGATGATATTAGTAAAATGCATTGTTAGCATTGTGGTTTTATATAAGTATCAGGAATATATATTGTTTATGTATATAAATACATAAACATATATGCATTTACATACGTGTTGTCTCTGGAAATAGGATGTAGTATTTCTTACATTATTTTTCATTTGTTCTCTCTAGTGCCTTTCCCCCTCTGATCACAAACATTTTATATGGACTGTGCAAGTTGCTGTATACGTGTTGATGGCCTTAGTTCATTGTGTTAATCTGTAAAAGCTCTTGATTGTGAACTTTCTCTGCAGAAAAAGGAAGGTGACATATCAGATTGCATGAGACATGGTTTATCTGGCTCCTCTAGCCTTTTACCTTAAGAGACCTGGATTTAGCAGGACTTTAGGAGATGAAGCTTTCTGGGAAGCCTGTCCTACTATTGTAACTTGTCTGTATGCTGAAGGGAATGTGTGAGAAACTTCTATCTATAAACCTACAAGAAAACATTGCTGGATTTGCAGCTCTGGAAATACAGCTCTTAGATCTATTTCAGTTGCCTCCTACGTTGCCAGCACCACATACAAAGCAAACACACAAGGTGAAACTTAGATGTCTAAATGCGTCAGAGGTGACAGGAGATATGTCTTTCATGGTGCAGCTTCAGAAGGCGTGGCACGGTATTCTGAGGATTCTCAGATGACGTTAGACACTGGTCTTCAGGCAAGTGACTTTTAGCCTTAGTGAAAATTGGATTGGAAGTTTGTATATGTGAAATAATAAAGCCTTGAAATCCTTATCTTCTTAAAAGAATTTGGGTAACTGAAAAAAAGCACCTCTTTTTTTTCTTCTCTATTAACTCTTGCTTTTTGCTAGCACTGGCTTTCTTCTGTGAACTGACTGATAAGTTGACAGCACTTCATCAGACTTGATTCTAGGTGACTGTCCAAGGGGCTGTTAAAGATGTTTCGAATTCGTTCATCTCTTTGGGGGGGGGTAGTAAGGAGGGCCTTTCCCCTTTTTACTGTGAAAGTTAACCAGTATAAAGCTGCTTGTATGGTACCTTCCGATGAAGATTTGTTCAAAGCTGGCTAAATAGGGACTTGAATGTCACACAACTGATGGCTAACTGGGCATGATAAAAGGTTGCATTAGTCTTCTATGTTAGAGATAGGATTGGCCCACCATTCACTGATAACAGGGCAGTGCTTCAGTCAAAGTTTCTTTCAGGTTTTTTACATGCCGCTTAGCTGTTGGTTAGCTTAACCAGATGTCCGTGCTGAAGAACTGGGAAGAGGCAGATGCCCACGAAACTGCCCGGTTTTGGCCTATGGCTGAGTTGTTGCAGACACAGCTGGGGTAGTCAAACTATTTCTAGTCAATGGAATTGACAGTTATAATTCCTAGCGCCAGTAGAGCCTCATATATTGGAGAAGATCCCCATGGGATAAATGAGTGTGTGCAAAACTAAACAGGGGTGAGCGGTGCCAGTTGCACTGGTGCTCTGCTCTCTGCATCTCCAGTAAGGCCAGGCTGGCTTAGCACTCGGACTCTCCTGGACAGGAGGTGAAAGCAAAGTATTTTATTTCTATAGGTAAATTCTTGAGTTTCTTTAGTGGTATCTTGATGGGGATCAGACAATATCTAAGGAATTGTAATCAAGTCAAATACTTAGGTTACTTGCCTTTCATTAAGAGTTAATGAAAGATATAATTTGTAACACTGTGTACATATCTGATTGTACATGATGTCTTAAACTCAACCTACTCACTTAATGCTTTTTCATGTCTGATGTGCCTTGAACCCATAATTGATCTTTTCTGTAGAAAATTTTTCTTGCAGTGTAAATATGTTCATGTTTTCCTATGTTGAATATACTAAATTTTCTTTTGAATTTCCTGCACAAAATAACAGCATAAAATGGTGCTCTCTGTGAAGTTAGCTGTTTGTCTGAGCTCATGAAAGCTGGGGATTTTACTGTCCTTTTTGTAGGTCAAATTGACTTCCTTGCAGGTAGCCTGTACCATGTGCTTTGTCCAGGATCTCTTCAGTGCCATTATTCAATTAACCATAGCTCATGTATTTAAAAAGTCTTATTAAATATCATTTCTTTATGGAAGCAGCAGTGGGATAAATCTGTAGAGCTAAAACAGAACAGGTTAATGTTAATCAGATTTTTTAAATTTAGGGAAGCTTATTGTGTAAACTACATAGCAAGACAATGAAATCTATAGTTTTCAAGAATGGCAGTAACGGCTAATATTAAAGCTGGGTCTAGGAACAGATTGCAAAGAGTGAGAGTTTGGGTTTTTTTCTTTATTAAGACATGCTGAAAGCATCTTAATGTTTGTTTCTTAAGTTATGTTTCTTTTGGTTAACACTGCAATTTATGGTCTGGGTGTAGGAGCTTACCTTTCTTATTCGAACATAAACAAGTAAGCTTGGAATCGTTATAATTGTCCCAGAGGTTGAGGAAGGAAACTGAACTCTCTCTGCACCACTCAGTGTCCCACATATTGTGTACTTTTATTGACTAGGTTCAATCTGAAAACTGTGTCTTTGCTCAGTATTTTATGTAACATCAGGCACAGTTTCTGCTGAAAGGAGATACCATATTTAATGAATTGCTACCCTGACTTGATACGTCAACTCTAGTGTTCCAATTAGCTTGTCTGTGACTGGAAATTTTACTGGGTTTTTTTGCTGTATTACACTATGCTTTTCTCTTACACTGCCAGCAATGCACTTTGGTTAAGGGAATTTCACTGCTCTTCGATATAGAATGAGTGAAATACTGTTCTCTCCATTAACTTGCCTTTCAATAATGGCTTTAACATAGAATCCTCTCAAGTTGGAAAGAACCCATAAGGATCATCGAATCCAACTCCCTGCTCCTCCCGGGACTACCTAAAACTGAACTGTATGACTAAGAGCGTCATCCAGATGCTCCTTGGACTCTTAACAGGCTTGGGGCCCTGACCGCTTCCCTGGAGAGCATGGTTACAGCGACTGACCACTATCTCAGTGAAGAACCTTTTCCTGTTGTCCCATCTGAACTTCTCTTGATGCAGCTTCATCCAGTTTCCTCGTGTCATATTGTTGGTCACCAGAGAGAGATCAGCAGCTCCCCCCCCCCGGCTGCCCCCCTTGAAAGAGGTGCAGACTGCAATGAGATTGCCCCTCAGCCTTCTCTTCTCTAGGCTGAACAAGCCATGTGACCTCAGCCACTCCTAGTAAGCCTTGCCCTCCAGACCTGTCACCATCTTGGTCACTGTCATCTGAACGCACACTAATAGTTTGACATCCTGCTTGCATTGAGGTGCCCAAAACTGCACACAGTACTTGAGGTGAGGAACACATTAGTTTCAGAAAGTACAGCATCAGCTTTGTGCAGAACAGGTTACCGAGACTCAGTAAGCATGATTACACCAAGTGCGCTAGGAAGATGGGGGCGGGAAGTGGTAACAGGTCATGCTGCCTGCATGGCTGATAGGTCTTATGTCTGTGGTTTTGCTTGTATAAAGTAATTCTGATCTATTCCGCTAACAATTAGATATGCATAACACTGATTACTGTGTAAACAAGGCTTTACTTATTTGAAACAAAATGTTAGTAACAGACCACAAACTGAAAAAGCAAAAAAGAGAAACAATGTCAGAATTACAGAAGGCTGTTGCTAACAACAGGCTGTTCAGCCTTCCTTTTCTCCTCGCTTTCTCGAAAGTAGCAGCTTGGGGAAGCCTGTGGAGTTTGAGCCTATGTTCCTTCTTGTCTGAGTGAGCTTAGGGACAAATTGAAAAGTTACTGACTTGCAGCTCTGTGCAGCACAGGATGTTTGCTTGAAGGATGTTCATGATGTGAAAATAAAACTTCTTAAAACCATTGCATGAAAGGGCGGTGTAATTTTAGTTTTTTTTGTCTGATGTGTTAGATTTTTAAATCAAGGAAATGCCCTTGAATTGACTTCTCACTCATCCTCAAATTCATGGGTGAAAGTGTGTGGTGGTTTGATTTTTTTCAGTTTTAATGGGGGCTTTTTTGTATTTTTTAGTTTGTAGCTTCGTTATGCTGTATCTTCGACTCTCTTTTGAGGGGTTTTTGTTTCTCTGTTGTTTTTACCTGATAGGCAGCGCTTTCACTGTTGAGCACTGGGTGGCTCTTCTTCTCTCCCCTAACCATTGCTCCACTCTCCCCAAAAGCCCGGCAGCTTTTTCCAGCTAGCAGGTAGGATAACTGTGCAGCACTGCACAGCGCTTCTCCTGTCCCCTCTGCCAGGGGAGTGTGTGCGCTGTTACCGCTTCCTTCTCGAGGAACTGGGGAGGAGCAGAGTAAGAAACCCAAAGTGGAGTTTTCCTGCACAATGCCTCTGGAGTATCAGTTAATTTAACACAAATCTAAAGGGTGTTTGCTTGGTATAAATCTGTGGTATTCGTGTAGTGAGTTGTCTTGTCCTTCAGAACAGCCTGAAGTTGGCAGTGCCTGGGTAGCTGAGTTGATTTGATAGAGATTTCCACGCACCTCCTGCCTTCACCAGCCATGCATGCATTTGGTGAGAGAAGCTGTGACTGTGTGTCTGGCTCATAAATTTGAGTTGCAGTGGTTCAGGATTAAAAAGATTGTCAAAGCTTGAAGTTGTTGGGTTTTTTTGTTTCTGTTTTTTTTTTTTAATATCCCTATATGTGTGGGGTTTATTAAAATATGTAGATATCCTGAAGTTAGCTTGGCCAAATGTACTGCAGTCTATTTACTGTGAAGTGTTTGTCCTGGGATTGCATGCTGTAGCACATGGGTAGAGCAGTATCTGCAGCACAAAGAAAAAAAGAACAGCTATTTACTATATCATTGCTGTGCTGCGCTTGGCCTTGAAGCTGCTTCTGAGGAAGTAAACAGTTAAATTTTAACTCTACATCCTGCTGAGCAACTGTTTTTTTCATATGGTTTGAAGCAGATGATAGTGGAGGCAGCTAATCATTAACAGTTCCTTCAACCTCCTAAGTTTAACTTTGATTCTGGTATTAGCTGGCATGGTCCCTAGCACCCAGTTAGAATGGCAAAGGGGTTTGTTTGATGTATTAGTTTGAATTTGCTTCCCAAATGAAACACCATGGCCTGTTTTCTCAGTCTTTTCCAAATCAGTACAATGCCGGACTTTTTCCTGCTGAATTATGTTGTCTAGGAGTGAGAATCCCATCCCTGTTCCCCAAATTATAAATTATGCTCTGTATTTATGTTTCAGCATAGGCCAAGCGTACGTGAAGCTGGTCTGACTGTTTGCTAGCGCTTGTTAACCAGTGTTAACCCAAGCCAGTTTGCCACACTTTGCTTCTCTCTTTGATGTTTAAAAGTAGATTTTGTGCGTAAAATCAAACTAACTACTGTTTAGCTGTCTTGTTACCGTATCAGAGTGGACACTTACTTGTAGCTACAAGTGCCAAATGTGGCCAGAGCTTTGAAAATGGCCTGGCTGGGCTGTTATCTGGTGTATGTGGCTTGTCTCTCTTGGCAAGACTGTTGTCTGGCTGGATAGCTATGTTATCTTGCTAAAAATTGCTTGTGTTTTGGGTTTTTCCTCTTTTGGAAGTGAAAAACATTGCTTATGACTAAACAAACTTCCACATCAACATTAGGCAAATAGATAAAAATACAAAAAAATAACAACCGTTACGTGCTTTGTATTGCATAATGATCACATAACACTTAATAACATGCAGTCTTTATAGATCTAGAAAAAGTCATTTCTTCTTGAAGCAAGATGCTGTGTAGTAGCTGAAGGGCAGCATATTATTCTGGGCAGAGCGTATGCTGGGAGCCTCTGGTTTGCACAGGGGCGAAATACCGCCTTGCTTTTCCAGTGTACCAGATGTGGTAAGAGTTGCAGTCTCATTTGCTTTGAACAGCAAATTAGTCTCTCGCACAGGCATGCCTGCATGCCTTTCAGGATTTACGTATGTACCAGAAGTTGCTGGCCCTGCACTGTGATCAGATAGTCTTCTCTTTGCTTGGTTTACATTTCTGAAATCTGTGGAAAGACTTTACAAATTGGTGCTCTATATTTAGTTTTGGATAAGCTGTCTGATATAATTATTATATGCTCTTTTCCTGTTCTGAGGGCTTTTTTTCATGAACAAGAATTTGTTGCAAGATTACTTAAGTCATTTTCCAAAGCATGTATGGTACAGCATCTGTTCCTGGAATGTCTTATACTCTGCTCTAGTAATTTATGGAATTTTCATTGTTCATTGCAGGGAGGAAAAGTCAGTCTTCATGGACTGCCAGCTGGGAGAAGATGCATCTTTTTGTTCTGTGAAGGGCTTTGTTCTGTTTTGTTTCTTTTCTCTTTTGACATCAACATTAAGAGAAATCTTAGGATAAAGATACATTTTTGTCCATCCACTGAACAAAAAAATGAATTTATGAGTAGCAGCAGTTTCTGTTCATGAGAATGAAGTAGAAGCATGGATTTATTTCAAGGAGCAGTAGTATTTTATAATACCTTCTTTTAAAATATTGTGGTATGTACTGTAAATTGATGTTCTCCTCAGCCTCCTATATTGCTGTGTTGCTTAGGTGACTCTAAACAAAGTTTTTTTCACCTGTGCAGTGCTCATGTATTATGACATATGATGAATTGCATATTATTAGAGAGTTCTGTAAGATAGTTTGAGACCTGGTATTATCATTGAACAAAAAGGGTTCAGGTTGTACAAAGGAATTGGAAGAGAGGTGATCTAAGAACATGTAGCACAGCACTCAGATAATGTTTCTTGATCTTGCTAAAAGCAAACTAAAAGGCAGAACTAACATGTATATTTTAATCTCTAAAAGAAAAAGAATAAATAATAGCTGGAGTTGAAGAAATATGGGTAGTCTTGTTCTTAAGTCTTCACCCTGTCATCTGTGAAATTCACTGCCAGAGCAAACGTGGGTGCAGTGGCTGATACCTGATACTGATGTAGTGGTAAATGCTTGATGTACAGGATTGTCTCATTTGGAAAGGTGCTTTTTATTCCTGACTTTGGGATTTTTCAGAGAATGAGTATTTAGAACAATAAAGCTTGCTCCAAAGCTTTCTTGGGGTATTTAATGAACTTATTCCAAACAAGCTAATGCAGACATACACATTTAAAGTCTTGCATTGCTCTGGAAAGTCACAACTCTTATTTCTATTAAGATTCTGTGCGCTTCCAAAGTAAAAGAACTTTTCACAATGTTAATTAAGCTGTGAAAACAAGCTTGCTTGATATCACTGCTTTTAGGTCCTTCTCCACTTGTGTTCCTACTTGTCATCTGCAATGCCATATGTCAAAGCTGTTAAGGAGGGTTTTATTTCTTTCTGTATTTACTCAGGAGAATATAAGAGTATTTGAGCATGTGCACCAGTTAATAAAAAAACTATTTCAATTTAAGGCATTTCATAGTGAACTCTGAACACTGAATGCTGGCTTTCCTAGAAATGGTCATTTCCTGGATGCTTGCCTTTTTTCATCTTGCCTCATATAGAAGTAGAGTGAAATATATACAAATTTTGTGCTTCATCTTTGACTCTGCTTCAGTAAACAAAACCTTGCACATAACAATATCCTTTTCAGATTAGGCCTTTTCTAGAGGTGTACCCAAATGAGTATTGATGGACAAGGATTTCTGTTTCTTTCTGAACGTTCACTCTCTGGTTCTATGACAGTCTCTCCAGGAGGAATTAATGCTTACAGACTGAGAACTATTTTCCTTGGTGGAAAAAGTGGTAGCTTAAAAGGTTTTGTTCAAAGTCACTTAGAGTGGTGGTTTTTGCCAGAGACAATCTTCTGCAATGAGATCCTGAGGTTCTAGTAGGTTCTTAAACCAGTAAATTCAATCCTTGAATCTTGAAATAGGCTTCCTAGTGGCGGGACTTCCTGTGGCATCTGATGCTTGACTTGTACTTATTCTCCCTCAGCTGTGGTTTAAGCAGTGGTTATATTGCATGTAGGAGCATGTGTCTGTTATGTGAAGCTCAGTTTGATCCTTCACAGACCACTGGACTGACTTTTCTTTGTCTCTGTAGGTATTCCCTAATAAAATGATGAATCTCAGTGTATTTTGTATTCCTTTACTTGCATCTTTAAGATTCTGTTTTATTCTTTTAGTAAAGCTGCTATAAACAGTATGGCTGAAACTGGTGTCAGTGCTGAAATTAGTCCTGCTCTGTGCAGACTCTTACTCTGATATGCACTGATGGCTTTGCTGAAAGAAATTACTGCACAGACTTCCCAAGCTTAGTCCCCCTCTGGGGCTGTGGGCAAACTGCTTAGCTTGTCTGTCCTGGTTTCCCAGCTGTGGAGTTGGAGTAATTTATTACTAGTGTTAGTCATAAGAGCGTTGAGGGTTAATCTGCAAGTACTGTAGCTGCATAGTGTCTTCAGAGCGTCAAAGCAGTAATGTATAATTGTAATTTTATTATTAATATTGGTTATTTCATTAAAGTGTAATTTTCAAACAGTGTTGATGTAAGTTAAACTCATTTCATCAATAAACTGGCATCCTTCCAGCAGCATTAACTCAGTTCAGACTCTTTGTCTAATAGTGAAGCCTAAATGTGTAGATAGCTATGTAAAGAAAACAGCAAATGTCTAAAGAAACCCATACTTTCTTGTTTTTAATCTAGACTGTGGACATCCATAAAGAAAAGGTCGCTCGCAGAGAGATAGGCATTTTGACGACCAATAAGAACACATCAAGAACTCACAAAATTATAGCGCCAGCGAACATGGAACGTCCTGTAAGGTATATTCGAAAACCTATAGACTACACGGTGCTGGATGATGTTGGCCATGGTGTAAAGGTAAGTATACGTGGGCACTTGAGGACTCCAAGTAACACAGACCAGGAGATAGAGTTGGGGCAGAATGTTACTGACGTTTAGTTCATTTATGGTAGGAAGGATTATGGGTTTGACATGCTCCCACATATAAACATTTCAGTAACAAGATGAGTTGTTTTACAGTGAGGGTTTTTTGAGCAATGTTTGCCATAACCTTGTGACTTTCAGTGGTAGTCACAGTGTCTGGAAATAATGGCTCATGATCTTAGGCTAATGACTTGTTAAAAAAGACATGACTGACTTTTAAAATTATCACTCCTTCGTCCTCTGATTAAATTATCTCTGCCACTCCTTTTATTTTTGTCATTATTGAGAAAAATTAAGTCATCTGTTACGGGGAAACTGGCTGCTAGTGTGAGGTTTATTGGTGCTGTTTTTTGGAGGGTGGTCAGGAGAAAGGGGGTCAGGTAGTTGGCATTGAAATCTCAGTGGCATTTCGTGTCTTGCTCCCATTTGTGCTTTTGGACAGCCTAATTTTCATTTTCTCTAAGTAAAAGCCTTCACAAATGAATGTCTACCCCCCCTTGAAATGGTCATAGTTGAAGTGAATTAGTGTAACACACTTTGCTCTCTGGACATCTTTTTATAAAAAATAGCTTTGTATCCCCCTAGAGCAGGCGTTCCAGGTATATTCAGTTCACAACAATCTTCCCTTGAATGGCATTAAAAAGCTTTTATTCAACACCCATATATCCTCTAAAGCATGATGTGCTCTGATCAGTCAGTTGTGCAGCTGGATCAGCCTGTTGAATTGCTGAGCTCTTGAGCAACAGATCTTTCAGAATTATTCAACACAAAAGAGTGCAGGGTACCTCCTGCTTCGTTGTTACCTTCCGAACGCCCAGAGGAGTCTAATTCCAACAAAAGTTAGAAAGCAGCTCTATACCATGACAGCTCTAGGCTATGAATTAACATAGTGACTTTGGACTACCTGATTTTTTTGTTCTGTTTGTAGCTAAGCCTATACTGAACCTGTAACTCATAGGGTTGTTTTACAGTAGTAATTTAAGCCAGACTGGATGAAGCACAATCCTATGTAGAAGCCTGAAAGATGTGTCCTGGATTGCTGTAAAATAGTAACTTTGCGGTCAGAGAAATTGATCGTTTTTCTGAACAGTCTCTGCACTCCAGGGGAGAGCTCTATGAGTAGAGAATACAGGAATCCACAAATTCAATGCAGGATATTGGTTTCTGCATTTAAGTGCTCCAGGGATCAAGTGCTGTAGAAGGCTTTTTAAAAGTAGAATAATTACTGTTAGTTTCTGAAGTTGATGCTTTGCTGAACTAGTTGTATTGTGCAGGCTCAAAACAGGTTGCTTGATCAATAAATGTTGAAGTTGTGAAGGTATAACAGTTGCATTTTCCAATCTATTTGCTTTCAGGAGTACTGGTGTCTTTTTATTAATGTGACCCAGTTTGTTTAGTGGGTGGAAATGAAGTGCTGTTTACCTATTTCTAGGCAGCTCTTACAGAACATTTTTAGTAAAGGTTTTTTTTACCGTTGGTGGTTTAATTCTATATTAAAAAGTTGTTCTGTTCAGAGGTAAAATAACTCATTATAACTCCAGTAATAACTCATTAGAAGTCAGCTGCAAATCATATCTTGCTATTGTTTCTTCATTGAGTGATTTACCTAAATCTGTTTTACAACTGTGGAAGGTGTGAAAGACTTAGTAGAAAAATGATGTTGGTATTTTCTGTGTAGACTTATTACACAAATGAAATAAGCTGCCAGCCAGGCCTAAGATGTATAGTTCAAGATGGCTGTCATGCATTTGACATCTTCACCGGTGTTGACGTCACTGGACACACTGCTGAGAAGAGTGGGCTGAGGTAGTGAATGACATAATCACATGTTTTTAGCCATCATATTACTGGGATTCTGAGAGTGTGGCACAGATTGTAGCTCTGAAGGAAGTAGCTGGCTTTATCTGCAGACCTAGATGTAGCTAGTGCTGTTATAAAAAAATCAAACCAAAACAACTTAAGAAACTGGATCCAGTCCTGCTGGAAATCAGCACAAATAACAGATGTCACTGAGAATCTGAACTGCCTCTGGAACATATAAATTATGGGGAAGCATACAATAAATTGAATTACAAACTCTGTCTTGTCCAGAATGGTCTTAGAAGATGCTTTAGACTCTGTTAAGACTTATTTTCTTGACCAAAGATTTCACCTGAATTTGGACAGCAACATGTCCGATAAGGCCTTAGAAACCATGTTTTTCTAGAGGAAAAGATGTTTGAGTTCTGCCTAGAGCAATTGTCAGTTTGACTAACTTGCAGGTTGTTGAACGTCTTCTGCTGTGGTAACTGTCAATAAAATACAGTGCAATACAAATGTTGACATTGAAGTATTCAGTAACAATCATGCAACACTTTGAAATCTATAGATGACAATTTATTGCTCTTAGTGGGGCTCTGTTGTACTCTGATGGTACGGGATTTGATAAAGAAACAGAAAGGAAAAGCACAAGGAAGAGGAATTAAGGATAAAGGCTGGATTATGGCCTGTTTCTTCTTTTATTGATTTCACGAAATACTGATCCTAGGAAAAATGTCATTAAAATATGCAGTATTTTTAAGGGGTGATCTTGAATTGTTTTATATAAAAAATAAATAAAAATACTGTCTCACAGAATTAAAAAAATAATGCAAAGATGGGTAATTCTTGGTGTAAATACCGTCTTCCCCTGTACATCTTACATCTGAGCAAATGCAGAAACATCTCTTATACATACTCACAGCTCATTTTCTTTGTGTGTTTCTCTGATGCTTCTCATGGACGTGTAGAGGGGACGCAAAAGTGGATGCCTGTGCTTGGGGCATGGAGAAGGGCTTTACGTGCCCTCTTCTGTCTCACAAGTATGCAGCAATTTTGGTGAGGGCAGGTGGTGAGGGTAGGCGTGGCAGTGATGGTAAGCAGCTGCTCTTTACAGCAGGTGTCCCCCATCAGGGAGAAAGCCTTCTTGAAAGGCAGTGCTGTTTTCTCCTCCAGCAGCTTCTTGGTAGAAAAGCTTTTGTAGAGCATCCTAGGATCTCAGAGGTGCTTTCTCCGTCGGCCTGAAAGCTCCATGGCAGCCCCAACCTGCCCCAGCTTCTCTACTCCCTACCTATTCCCTTTGCAGGGGCGGATACAGACAAAGTCTCCAAAAGGAGTAAAGTTGCTTTTCATGTACGTGCCTATGAAGCCAAGGCTAGCATCAGTCAGAGTCAGGAGGGCTTTTAAAGTTGGTTTGCTCTAGTGAGAACACTTTCCCTTGCAACATAAATATTATGTATAGACGGCTCCAAGAAACACACAGGCAAGCATTTTTGCCAGTCTGTTAAGTAGTTGCTCAGCTGTCACCCTCTGGGGATAGGGTAATGTAGCTGAAGTCATTCTTGGTAAATAAGAGTAACTGTCGTGATGTGAGAGCCTACCTTCCTGTGTAGAGCTTGGTTTAAAATTATTAGGCAGAGGCTACTGTAACGTTTCCTTCCTTGTCTTCCCCTTCTTTTGTGAAAGGAAAAAAAAAAAAAAAGTAGCGTGCCAGCAAATAAATAGGTCAAATACAATTGCTTGTACAGAAAATCCTCAGTTTAAGAGGGGGGAGAAGGAAGCTTTGAAGCTGCTTTAAAAGCCCTGAAGTTGGCCTCTGAATTTATTAAAATCTCTTTCAAATAGGAGGCAGGTGGAATTGCAGCTATTTGTAAAATGGCAGCTAAGTAGGAAATTGAAATGATGGCTTATAGTAAAGGTAGATAAAGTGTTGAATACGTGCTAAATTGAAATGCCGAATAGCTGTAATTGAATCGAGTTTGTTTTGTGGAACTAATAGTTCTTCAAAACCAAACTTGTATATAACGACTGATCACTTTTCAGGTTTGTTTTAAGAAACAATTTGGAATTTCATCACCGTAAAGCACTTGCATTTCAGTGCATTAAAACTGTAAGAAGCTTTCTAGCCCAGGAAGTCAAACAGAAATTATGCATTTAGAAATCTTTCTCAAGCAAATGGAAGTTGGAAGGACTCTCCCTTAAAGTAGGGATTGGGCCAAAACTTATCAAATACTAATCTTAGAGAAGCGAGCCTTGCTTTCGCCCTTGTTACGCTTCTGAGCTGCCCTACTCACCTGCGCTCCTCATGCTTACATCTGCGTTGGGGCTAAACAAAAATGCAGATGAGGTGCTCATGTGAGGGTGGAAGGCTACCTAACTGTGCCTACTTCCCCTTTAGGATAAGACCTTTTGTGTGTTAGCCACTGGAGTATTAACTTTTAAATTATTCACTGTGATAAAAACGAAGTGAGCCAGGGATCCTGAACCTGAGCCTCTGCTGCGTTTGTCCCTGTATTAGCCTCTATCAGATGCTCATGCTTCAAAGGATGTCATGTTGCCAATTTCATTAATGTCACATCATCATTCTGGGGTCATGGCCAAGCAGTAAATATTGCTGTAGGGTAAAGAACGCTTCTCTGGGGGAAGAAGTAACTCTTCATGTTGCCAGCTCTAATGACTCTGTTGTGAGTGTTGACACTGTGCTTTTCATAGGGCACTTGCTACTGGAAATTCTGAAGTGTGCATAGTGTCATCTGATACAATGTAGGTTTCAAGCCTTCTTGCCTGCAAAGAAAACTCAAAGCCATGAGGTCTCTTTATTTTCTAATTTTGGAAAGATTTTTTTCCCACGGTAACTTTATTTTATTGTGGCTAGATTCAAAGTTACCAGCTGAAAGAATTCAAAAAGCTTGAAGTATTTAAAGACAGGAATCTAGGTATCTTTCTATGAACAAGAGAAAGTGCTGAGGGAATAATACTAAGTTTGTCTATCATCCACAAGCAGGTTTTTGTATGTTAGTAGCAGTTTAATATGTAAAAACATTTTAAGGTCAAATGTGAATTGAAAATTTTTGCCTGCTTGGTTTGGAAACTAAAAAAAAAGAGAGGGAAGCAAGACTGACAAGCTACATCTGGTTACTGTTAACAGAACACTATGTAGTTACTAGGTTGGAAATAACACTGGGAGAGGTTATAGTTAAAAGATAAAGGTAAAATTTCACTGAAGAGAGGCTTACCAGCTCATACTCAATTTTGAAGGAGAAATTGATTTGGAACCTAAATTTTCTCAAAGTAATCTGCCTTACAATAGACTATCAGGAAACAAATAACAGAAGAAGGCTTCTGACCCATTCTGATAAGGAAATTGAGACACAGGAATGATTTCTTTACAACTGCACAGAACTAGCGGCAGAAGTGTGTTACCCGGAGTGTCTGACACCCACATACAGTCTGCTTTCTGAAAAACATCTTTGATTACACATTCTCTCTAAGTCTGTATCTTGATTTCTGTGAGGAAACCATGTTCTAGACTTGGTGCTTTACTGTATCCTTTCCGCAAGCATCCTATACCTTCATGTACAAGTACCCTTTCGGCTGCTTTTCTTTCTCTGTGTCATCTTGTGGTACTCCAGAACTCCTCCACTGAAGAGACAGGAGGCAATCTTGTGCAAAAATCTGTGAGGATGCCTGTGGGGCTATTGAATTGCCTAGCTGCAGATACATAATAGCACTTCAATAGGTCTTATGGCCAGCCGCCTTTCTGTAGGGATGTCTCAGATAATTCTCCCTTGACTAATACGGAAATACCTTTTTAAGTAAAAGATGAGGTTGACTTAAAAGAGTCATCAAGAGCCATCATGGTTTTTTTTCTATTGTGATTGATGGCTGTGATTACTGGTCAAAGATAACAGATCTAAGGCTGGTTACTGCTTTTACAGAGCATGCGTATTAAAGTTCTGAGTTTGCCAGACACTTACTATTAATGCAGATTAGACTGGCACAGTTTTTAAACCTTTGTTTCCATTGATCAGCATTTGCGTTGGATGATCTTTAATGATGGTTTTCAGTGACTCTAGGTAGGGCAGGATACAGGGTGAAATTGGCTCTTTAAATTCAGGAGCTGAAGAAATACTGAGTGACATACAGCAGGGGAAGTACAACCAGCCTGCATAGAGATTTGAAGTTTCTGCAGTCTGAAATTGGTGAGTTCATAGCTGAAGTTCATAGCTGGTTGTAGTGAGGTGGGTGTTGGTTTTTTCTCCCAAGTAACTAGTGATGGGACAAGAGGAAGGAGGGGGGAAGGGCCGGAAGGAAGATCCGGTCAGTCTATCAGACTGACCTTGGTGCCGGGGAAGATTATGGAGTGGTTCATCTTGAGTGCGCTCACCGGACATGTGAAGGACAACCAGGGGATCAGGCCTAGCCAGCATGAGTTCATGAAAGGCAGGTCCCGCTTGACCAACCTGATCTCCTTCTATGACCAGGTGACCTGCCTAAGGATGAGGGAAAGGCTATGGATGTCATCTGCCTGATCTTTAGTAAAGCCTTTGACACTGTTCCCCACAGCATCCTCCTAGAGAAACTAGCTGCGCATGGTTTGAATGGGTGTACGCTTTGCTGGTAGACAAATGGCTGGATGGCTGAGCCCAGAGAGTGGTGGTAAAA
Source organism: Opisthocomus hoazin (assembly GCF_030867145.1). Classification (NCBI taxonomy): domain Eukaryota; kingdom Metazoa; phylum Chordata; class Aves; order Opisthocomiformes; family Opisthocomidae; genus Opisthocomus; species Opisthocomus hoazin. The sequence continues at coordinate 76,039,966 of NC_134417.1, read as the reverse complement.
GGAGTTAAATTCAGCTGGTGGCCGGTCATGAGTGGTGATCCCCAGGGCTCAGTTTTGGGGCCAGTCTTGTTTAATATCTTTATCTATGATCTGGATGAGGGGATTGAGTGCTCCCTCAGTAAGTTTGCAGATGACGCCAAACTGGGCAGGACTGTCGATCTGCTCGAGGGTCGGAGGGCTCTGCAGAGGGATCTGGACAGGCTGGATCAATGGACTGAGGCCAATTGTATGAGGTTCAGCAAGGCCAAGTGCCAGGTCCTGCACGTGGGTCACAACTACCCCATGCAATGCTGCAGGCCTGGGGAGGAGTGGCTGGAGAGCTGCCCGGGGGAAAAGGACCTTGGGGTACTGGTTGACAGCTGGCTGAACATGAGCCAGCAGTGTGCCCAGGTGGTCAAGAAGGCCAACATCATCCTGGCTTGTCTCAGGAATAGGAGTAGGCACATCGTGCACCTGTACTTGGCACTGGCGAGGCTGCACCTCGAATCCTGTGTTCAGTTTTGGGCCCCTCACTACAAGAAGGACACTGAGGTGCTGGAGCATGTCCAGAGAAGGGCAACGAGGCTAGTGAAGGGTCTAAAGAACAAGTCTTGTGACGAGCGGCTGAGGGAACTGGGGTTGTTCAGCCTGGAGAAAAGGAGGCTGAGGAGAGACCTTATTGCTCTCTACAACTACCTGAAAGGAGGTTGTAGTGAGGTGGAGGTCGGTCTCTTCTCCCAAATAATGAGTGATAGGACAAGAGGCAATGGCCTCAAGTTTCATCAGGGGAGGTTTCAATTGGATGTTAGGAAAAATCTCTGTACTGAAAGAGCTGTAAAGCATTGGAACAGGCTGCCCAGGGAAGTGGTGGAGTCGCCATCCCTGGAGGTCTTCAAAAAACATGTAGATGTGGCAGTTCAGGACATGGTTTAGCAATCATGGTGGTGTTGGGTTGACAGTTGGAGTTGATGATCTTAGAGGTCTTTTCTAACCTTAATAATTTTATGATTCTATTAAATGTGTAGGAGAAGCTTGCTGCATGTCAACGTGATAAGGATTTTGCTCCTGTGTGCAAGTGGCCTTTTGTATTTCTGTGCTTATAAATACATTTGCTCACATAAATGACTTATGTGCAATGTCCCTGGCCCTAGTTGTCCAAACACAGTTTTAAAATAATAGCTTTCTGATTCCCTGAATCATGACTAATGTTCCCCCATGACTTGTTACTTGGCATGGAAACTATTAAAAAGTCAGTTAGATGGCTGCCTCCTGAGGCCTGCCAGCAGAGTCCCTCAAATGCCTTTGGCTGCCACTAGCTCCTTCTGATTGCCTCATACCTTACACTTTCATGCCGTTCTTCATCTTGTCCCTTTGGCCTCAGTTGCAGAAATCTGCAGTACTGCTTTTGTTGACAGGTATTTTTGTGCTGTTTAGACTACCAGAACTGAGCATGCTGGAATTGCCACAATAGTTGCCTTAAGCAAGTAGGCATCTTACGTGGTACTTGCAGTCAATGCTCAGCTGTCCCAAAACATTGCTTGTCCAGTCCAAACCCACAGCTAAAATTCTCAGTCCAGGTGCTCTGAATTCCTGGCATCAGTTACAGAAGCAGCCTCACTCTTGGCCTTGATGAATGCCTTACATGGCTGTTGCAAACACCTGTTTTGCCCAGTGCCTTAATTACATTACTCCTTTCCAGCCCACTGCTGGCCCTCAGTCCTTGGCCACCCAGCTCTCCCACACTGTCAAAACCCTGCAGATGTGCCACTGCTCTAGCTGTGATCTTTTGGAGATGCAGCGAGCTTGACTCCTGTTTCTTGAACTGTGGTTTCTTTCTCTTAATTTTGTGACAACCCTTAAAATTTTATCCAGGACTGACACATGCTTGGCAGGTTTTTCCTGGAAAGGCAAAATTGTTCTGCTTGCTTCTTTAAAGCATCTCTCTGCTGTGGTCCTTGCAAGAAACCCCAACCAGTACTGCTGCTTGCCATGCTGTCTTGTTCCTGGGAACATCCTGGTCTGTCCAGTTCTCTGCCTCGGCATCACAAGCATCCTCAGCAAGCCTACGCACTGTGTTTTTGTTCTGATGTGTATGTCATCCAGGATGCTGGTATCTGGCTGAAAACTGTCTCCTGTGTGTATAGTAATACAGCTAGCAGGAGGAGAAGGGAGTCATGCTCCTTACAGCTTCTGCAGGAGTTCTCAGTGCTGTTCTGTGCAGGAGTTCAGTGCTGTTCTTCATTTGACTAAGCTTTTTTCTGTTTGAACCTCCTATCTCTTATTTTATAGATCCCTCTCAGAACAGTCTCTTCCCTCTTCAAGCTGCGAACCTTATGTATGCTGCTGCTTCTCTTCCTCATGCCCTGCATTTGCTTCCTTCCTGATTCTGACCTTCTCGGTACTGATCAGGCAGTTGGTGATGGTCATGTTCTGCCAGCTGGCTGGCTGGCCTAGAGGCATTTGTAGAGAGATGCTTGAACCTACATTAAACATGTACCTTCTTTTCCTTTTGGTTTTCTGCTGTTTTTTTTCCCCATTTTGCTTAAAATCATAATGAGTCAAGACCATGCTGTCTAAACTGTTCCCAGTTCCAAGTAATTTTTTTAATTTAGTACTACATTTGGTTTTCAGACCAAGAAATACAGCAAGGTTGACCTCATAAGCTTAGCCAATAAATACAAGAAAATGTCTCCTCCTAATTAATTAGCTTATTAACCATGATTAAATGGCCATATGGTTCATCTCACTTCGATTCATTTGCTTTCCTCCCTTACTTCTGTCTTTTAGATCACAAGTTCCTCTCCCATAAGAATCCCTGCTCCTTTTGTGTTCCATCCTTCTGTGTTTTCCTCCCCATATGACTCGTTAATACAGACAGCAACAGAGAGGATATGTACAGAGCTTTTCACTTACAGAAAGCAGTATGACAACAATTAGTAATTCTTCTGCACAGTAAAGAAGTGTGTGTATCTGTCTGTATGTTGTTTAACTTGTAGCAAAAGAGATGAAGCTCACCTGATGTAGAGTTAGAGATAGGAATAAAGGTCAAGAGCTGTTGGACTTCAGATATGTGTTTAGTATATTAAACAGTAGTTAGCAGTAGAAAGATTTGAAAGAAGATGAAGATGAAGATCACTTTCTATGATTCTATGATTCCTGAATCATTGCTAGATGTTGATATTCATATTGTTGCTGCAGTGGAGGCAGAATGTAACAGTGATTAAGGAGGAGGTGGAAAGACTCACTGTAAGTGCTGAGTGGCACTGCAGAAGGGAAGCAAAGAGAGGAAGCTCTTTGGTTTTATGTTTTTTGAGGCAGGCACATTTAGCGTTAGAGGCTGGGTAAGAAACCATGCCACTCTTCCTTTTAAGCCGTTGAAAGGTTTCTATCTATGGCTGCTGGGGAGGGACAGGACCAAGAGTTTTGCTTTTTGGTCTCTCTTAACAAATTCCTTGTATTATGCCATTGCCCTTGGCAACTGGTGAAGGGTCACATATTCCTGTGAAAGGGGAAAGCGAGTTTCATTGCTAAAAGCCTGTTTTAAAAATACAATACTTGGGAGACTACCCTGGCATCCTAGAAACTGAGCCTTCATGTTTATCCATGAAAGAAGTATGTGGGTATAGAAGTGGTTTAAATGCCTTAATTCTGCCACTCTGCTGATCAACCTCTGCCCAGACTGGGAGTGAATGGGGTGACCCTCAAATTTACTTACCACAGCTAAACTTTTTCATTTGAGTTTTGGAGCAGGTTTTGTGTTTGTGTTCTTGTAATAAGAATAACTTAAGGGCAGTGGCTTTCAACCTCTTTTCATTTGTAAACCCCAGCTGCTTTCCAGTGGCTTTGCAGACCCTGTCAGAAATCTCACAAATGCACGTTGCTGTCTAACATGTTTTAATTATTTTTTCTGAGTTCACGGATGCCTTTAAACTGGCTTGTATTTCTTGGAGGAGGAGGTGAAGAAGGTGCAAAGCACAGTTTGAAAAACTGTGCATTAGGAGGCTCATTCTGGAAGTGACAGTTTATTTCCAAACAACCTCAAAAAAAGCATTTGGATTATTTTATTTTGTGTTTGCTTTTTTTTTTTTTATATCTATGAAACTAATCCTTTTCCCCTCTCAAAAACATGAGTGTCCCTGCCCCCCCCCGAATAAAATTAGAGAACTCAACCTGAATTTATTTAAAATCTTACTTTCATTCTCCTCATGAGACCAAATTTTCATAATTTTTTTTTCCTCTGCAATCACGAGGGCTGTAAAAATGACATAGTGGAGTCATATGATGACTTGATTCTAAGAGCTAGAATTTCAGAAGAACAGTCATTAGAGCACTGCCAACACAGTTTTGAGCAGCCAGCACTGTGCTGGCTTGAATCAGATATCAATCAATAAACCAGAGGTGAAAGGCGCTGCTGCTCATCCTGTTTGAGAACTCCCTTTTCTTTATTTACCATGCAATGCAGCAGCTAGGATTTCTTCAAAACACATGAAGGTCAAGTGTCAAAACAACAAGCAAGTGTGTTCTGCGCCATATTGCTGACACTGTGGTTTTATGAACTAATTCTGAGGTGCACGTTACCATTGACATACCATTGATTTGGGTTTGGACTTGAATGGTCAGCAAAGGTCTCTTCAACCCTTTACTGCCCATGAGGAACCTGGCAAACAAAGCTGGCAAAGCTTAGCTAAACTTACTTTTGACGCAAGTGTTTTTCGTGTGGTCCCTTAGTCAGACACAAAGCTTTCAGTGATGAAGTGAGCCAGTAAAATCTCTGTTAGCGTACTGAGATGTAGCTAATTATCAGTAGACACAAATGATTTTTTAAAAATGTGATTATCTGTAGTTTAACCTGTCCTATCAGTTGTGATGGATCTACCATTAATGTCTACCTTTTTCCCCCCCTTTTTTTGCCAACGTTAAGTGGCTAAAAGCCAAGGTAAGAAGTGTTATTTCTCTTTTGACCCACAGTGCCTCATGTGACTGATAGTAGAGGCTGCAGAGCCATTAAAACTGAAAACTAGCGCTCTCTTATGCTCTCCTCTGCTTTCCATAGGATATTTAGATTAAACATGCTATACTTGATTTTTTTATTTACAGTGTTTAGTGTGTGTCAATATATCTGCGATACATTGACATCTGCATTTATACATAGATACATTAATTTCTCTAACACGTGTAGTGCTTTGCTCTGAATTCAGTAGATGCCTTGATTCCCCTCACTTACATTTTTTGCAGGAGACTTCCCAGACAACCTGAGTGACTCTGCTAGTCAAAGAGCAGAGGCAAATTGAGAAATTCAGGGCCCGTGCTGACTGTGTTGTACTGTCAGTGTTAAAGTTTGATCTAAATTATTAACACCCAAATGGAGATGAACACATATGTGACTTCCCTTTAAAGAAAAGAGGATATAAGAGATTTGTGCATGAACCTGTCAATTACCTATCTTTCTGATGTCTGTTGTAAATTAATAGCAAAAATAACATTAAGCTTGTATTTAGACTCTGTATTTACTGGTGTCCGTCTTACGTGTAGCTGAAAACTTACTGTTTGACAGCTGTCTGGGAATTCTCACTTCATATTCCTATACTTAAAAAAAAAATAGAAAGCTGTCAATAATAGAGCTGCTCTGTTATAAAAATAAAATCATGTTTTCCCTTATTTCAGCATGGAAATAACCAGCCTGCAAGAACTGGCACCTTGTCAAGAACAAATCCGCCTACACAAAAACCACCAAGTCCTCCCATGTCAGGCCGGGGAACTCTGGGGTAAGAATGAAGACTGCTTGGTCCTGACTGTGTAATAGGGAGTTTTAATTGTGCAGTTGTTGGTGTTTCTTAAATACGTGAAAAGATGGCAATTGTGATTGCCTTTAGCGAAAAACACAGCTGCCTTTTCTGTATAAACCCTTTCAGCTGCATTGAGTTTATTTTCATGATGACCTTTTGAAAGAATGTTTTTTCATGGGGGAAGGATTTATTGTAGATAAGGGTAAATGAGGAGGCTATTGTTGTTCCTGATTTTTGGGAGAAATCCTTAGTGACACAAAAAGAATATCAATAAGGTTTTAACTTCAGTGGGGGAAAGATTTAATTGTTAAAGTTTTTGTTTATTCGTTTCTTAATATTATAAAAGGTATGAAATAACTGTTGGTGCCATATTTGCTGCATTTTCGAAGCAAAATTTGTGGCATTATGAACACATAGGCAACGTTCATTCTCGCAGCCTTGTGCATTTTTTTGTATGCTTAAATGAGGAAGGATTTTGCTATTCCCAAGTCCCACTGTGACCAGAGTTCCCTGTTGTAGGATCTATTTTGCTGCTGTGGACCTGTGGGGAGTCAAATCTGCTTATCTCAGTGTGCCAGCAAGTAGTTGTGGCTAGAGACCAAAACATTAACACTTGAGAAGCTCAGAGCATGTACTGTATGGTTTTGTCTGTGCAACATCTTCCAAAAAGGCAACCTAAACAAGACCTGCTACCTATATTTCACTCTCAGTCTTTCCCTTATGCTGTATGGGACTGAGGCACTGTAAAGCTGGCTGGCATGGTTGTGTTGGCTTCAGGTATGTTGTATGGGAGAGATGGAGAACTGGAAAAATGAGGAATAATGAGGATACAACAGAATGGGGATCAGGAGCAATGGTAAAGGAAAATTAGAAGCAGCAACTCCTATTGTCGAAGACTTAGTGATTTTTAATCCTGATTTGATGCTTTGCTGCTTCACGATGGCAGTGTTTGTTGTGTATTCTGCAGAGAAATTACCCTAGAGGTTTCCTCAGCATGTTTTGTGAAAATTCCCATTGCTCAAGGGCATGCAATCAGTATTCCAATTGCCTCTCTTATCCCAGCTGAGAAAGAGTTGTTTATCAGCCCTGGGAAGCTGGGTAGCACTTTCGTGTCCTCTTGGACGTTTTCTAGTGAAATAGCAACGCTGATGTACTGGTGAGCTGCCTCTCTCTAATGCTCCCCTCTGAACAAGGCAGAACTGGTTGCCTTAGCTGATGCCTGATAAGGATTCATCAGCTGAATGTCATTTCCAGATGAGTTTGACAAGAGGCAGCAGTTGGCTGAACGGGAGGAATAATGTGGGTTAGTAACAGAGATTTCTATCTGCCTTTCTTGTTCAGGAAGTACAGCTCTTGTCTTGAGCGGCCGTGTTCTGCCAAAGCATGAAATATCACAGGCATGACTAATATATGCAGAAAAAAGTGCTAGAAACCATAAGGATACTACTTTTCTCCGTTTGATCCAGAAAACAGAGATAAGCGTGTAAAATCAGAACGAGCATAGTGTGTAACACAGGCCTTTAAGTATGTGCCGCGTATTGTGCAGCTTGTCCCTCCAAGGCAGGACTAGCTAAAGGAATATGGTGGGGAGGGAGTTCTGCACATTAATCGCATGGGCTGAAAAGGCAAAGGGACTGCAGGAAGCAGGGAGAGACTGTAGAAAACCTTGGATGCTCAGTTTGGAAGTACCACAGGAGAACGAGTGAATTGCTGGAGCTTGAAGGAGGAGTGGTTGCAGTCATGCCTTGAAGGTCCTGGGGCAGAGCAAGGCCTGGGACTCGCTGTCTCTCACTCACACCCTGGTGTCAACGGGCATCAGCACCACATGGACACATTGGGGGACAGTGAGGTGGAGAGTGCTGGGCAGTGTCAGAGTGTTTTGCTCCTCTGCGTAAGGCTGGCAGAAAAGCATGGGGAAGGACTGGACTTGAGCGATGGAAATAAATTGGGTTTGACTTCTTTGGTTCTTAGGAGTTGAAGTTCTTCAGTGAAGCTGAGAACAACAAAGGAGAAACAGGCATGGCTGAACCTGAGGATGTAGTGGGGTTTTGCTTTTGACAGTATTTTTAAATTGTACAGGCAAAATAAGCAGTACTACAGAGCTGAGCAGTACTTCCTATTGACAGTGCATTCTAAGGCAGAATACTTTTACAACATTAGATTTCAAGGTTATTTCTGTTGGAAGCGCATTTCAAATCTTCCCTACTTATCTTTTTATTTGGCAGTATTTAAAGCTCTATCTCTTACAACTGGAATACAAAGTTTCTTTATTTTTCCTACGACTGATCACTTTTGGCAGATCTATAGGTGGTGGCAGTCTGCATATTAAAATCATCTAGAGTTCTTTATATAGCCAAACTAATTTACAAACACCACAGTGCATGCAAACAATTATGGTATTTCCGCTTTTTTCTTTGAGAGGTTTTAATAGTAAAATGTTATAGTTAAAATTTAGTACTGTTGCATTCCATATTGTAGAAAGGAAGTCAATAAGTTTTTTAAAATACCAGGAAGCTGTATAACGTACAAACTCAGTTATAACCAGTAATTGACAAATGGTTAAATGGCAGTAGTTTAGTACTTTAGCTGGTGCATTGCTGGTGCATTGCCAAATTCCACATCGTGCAAGGGGTCTCCTAGTTACTGGTGAGAACTGAAGAGCTCTGCAATTCAGTACAACAAACGCAGTATTCTTAAGGCAGTAATGGGTCTGGTAGATAGATCTCGAAAGATCTGTGTTACATTCCTGACTTGATGCAGTCTGCTAGGTGACCTTGGAAGTCTCTGGGCTTCACTTTCTTGGGCTGCAAAATGGAGACAGTGAAGCTCATCTGTGAAGCACTTTAAGATCTGCTTAAGTGATATGAGATTGCTTGATTATTTCGTGAAACAATGCTTCTAGGAAGAACACTGATGATTGCAAATGTAACTTGTTCTGTAAATCTTTCAGCCTTACTCCCGTCTTAATGAGCTGAATACCTTTAGCCAAGAATGCTTTTAGGATGGTTAAGCATTTGGAGGGGAGAGGAAGGAGGGAAAGAGGAAATTACAGTTATGGTGGAAGTGTTTGTCATGTGCAGTGTACTGAAAGGTAACCCTGGAATATGATGCAGGCATAACTATTGCATGTTATGTAGTTTGGGTGGTAAATTTAGTTTAGGCTTTTTAAATCAATTTATCTGCTGTAGGCTAATTTTTATGGATCTGTCTACTTTAGAGCACTTTAGAGAGTGGAATGCGACTTGTCTGTCCTGCCTGGTGGAATTTGTTTAATATACTGTAACGTGGGTCTCCGTGCAGAGATCTCTCATGAAAACTTAAGAAAACAAATGGCTTCACTACTTCATTCATTTATCCTTTTGATCTTCTGATCCTTTATCTTTCTGTCTTCAAATCTTTTTTTCCCTTGACCAGACGAAATACTCCTTACAAAACCCTGGAGCCAGTCAAACCACCAACAGTCCCCAATGATTACATGACCAGTCCTGCCAGACTGGGCAGTCAGCACAGTCCAGGAAGGACAGCTTCCTTGAACCAGAGACCAAGAACACACAGGTAGAGCATTTTCTCACTGTAACTCTTTCCTGCCTGGCATGCTGATGTTTAGTAAAGTCGCAGAAAAGCTCTGAAGCTTTGTGCCTGTTGGCTTTTTGTTGAATGGCGAGGGGTGAGTTATTCTGCCACTCTGCATTAACAGAACTTCACTGCATTGTTGACTTCTCTAACACATAGAAGTGTCTTCAGACGCTATCAAAGCCTCATCGTATCTAGCAACTTCCATAACCACAGGCCTTGTTTCATATAATCAATTTATTTTGTTCTATGGTATTTGTTTTCCAAGAACAAGCAAAACTTCAAAATTTATGCAGTTGCAAGGTAGGGGAGTGATGGATCCTAGTGGATTTAAAGCTGTGTTATTAACCTTAGCCTAAAATACACTTAAGCTTTTTTTTGTTTTGTTTTCAAGACCAGTAATTGCAAAGGGAAATTACTGTTGATTAGAAACACTGTCATGAAGGTAGTCTGAAAGAGCTGATTGATTTCCTTTGGCTAAAATGTAATGCTGGTAATCAGTGCTAGCATGACAGAAATAGAAAATAAAACTTGTTCATAGACCAGGTATTGGCATCAGCCAGTTGTTTCCACATGCTTAAGGGCTTTAATAAGAGTAGTGTGTGTTTTGGGTGAGAAGGATGTTCCAACTGTACCTTAGTTTTTTTTAATGTAATTTTTTTTCTCAAATTGCAAGGCTAGATATTTCTCTAAGCCTTCTGAGTGATTTCAGTTTTTTCAATCTGATTTTTACCATAGGCTTCAAACTGTAGGGAAAAAAACAGACAAAATAATTCAATGCAGTTAGAAGTAACACATTAGCTTATTTTTTAGAGAGCTTCTTTCTTTCTTTTTTTTCTTTTTTAACTCCCAGTAGGCAGTTAGACATGGTAGGTCACTAACAGGGGTTGAGAGAGTATTTTGGACACAGTTGATCATGAAATACTGTCAGAATGAAATAACTTCTAAATCTGGCTGCAGTGAAGATCTTGTTAATCTGTTTAGCTGGCTACTGTGAATGCTCCCTACTCTTCCTTCACAAGATCTGCTTTTATGTAGACTGCAGTTAGAAATTCAGTCGCAACCATGGTGACAAGATCAAGGTCTTCAGCAGACAGAACACTAATTTTGAAGGAATTATCCTGGCTTCCATTTCAGACCACTGATTTTCTTTTTTGTAACAGTATGATTTTCTTAAGATATATGTGAATGCTTTGAATGCTTTGTGCTTGACTCTTGACAGCACTGATTTGTAGCTACCCAAGAATGATAAATAAGCTATAATATCACTGAGTACTCTTTAATTAGCACGGATGGGTTAAAGTGGTGTTTTGGCTTCCAAACATCTTGACTACTTAGTTCTCTTTATATTATCCATTAAATCCATGTAAATTCAGGCTTTAGTCTACAGAGTGCTCTTGGATAAGAATAACGACAGGTTCTGCCTGAATCTTGATTTTTTTTTTTTTCTTCTCCCCCCCCCCCTCCCCCCCCCCCCCCAGTTCCCTTAATGAAAAGAAGTGTTACGGCCTCCAAAGGCATGTGTAGAAATGTTATCCAGTAGTTCACTAGAAGTATGTGCTGTAAAAATCTGTTGCTGGCCTCTAATTTGTATATCATATAATGGTACTTGGACAAATTGTTCCTTGGCTGTATTGTTACCTTTCAGACTATCTTAGAAACAAACTCCTCATACACAAAAAGTGTGTGCATGGGCGGGAAGAAGCATTAGATATACAGAAAATGATACACACCATACCCCAAAACACACCTCACTCCAAATGTTTTATCGTGGATGTTCTCTGTTAAAAAGTTCTCAATCTAAACTGCTGTTCTGGGCATAGAAAATGTTCCTTCAGCCAACAGCATAAATAGTCTTAAATAATTGTTTATCATTTAGGCATGAACTCTTCCAGCCTCAGCTTATTACTTTAAATTATTACAAGGCCCCTGAACTATTCCTGGAGTTGTTACTCCATTGCCTAGAACAGGTATGGTTGCTTACCTTTTTATTCTTTAAAGTATTTATTTAGGCATTTTATGCATAGTGATTTTTATCAGCTTAGCTAATTCCATTCATTAGGAGCGTAGTGCATCCAGACTTGATTAGCTATATGGAATTGTAGGTAGAGACAGAGACATTTTATAGAGGACTTTTCAATAGTCTATAATTGAGTTAGGTTAGCACAGCTCGCACAAGAAGTGTGACTGTTGATAGGCCTTTGTAGAAAATGCAGTGCTAATATTTGTGTTTTTCTTTTATAGCGGTAGTAGTGGAGGAAGTGGCAGTCGAGAGAATAGTGGAAGCAGCAGTATTGGCATTCCCATTGCCGTGCCTACACCTTCACCGCCAACCATTGGACCAGGTATGTGGGACTCTTCCCATGTTAACTTAAGGCTATAATGTCAGTCGCTTGTGTTTGCAGAGAGATTTTTACTGAATCTGATGAGGTAGAAATTGTCCTGAAGCACAGTCCTAGTCAGGAAATCTCTTATGAGTGCTAAAGTTTTAATTCTTTACCAAAAGTACTGGCAGAACAATCACTTGTAGAATAGCAGATGGTTAAAACACCTTTGTCAGTCCATGTTTTTACAAGATAATCAAGGTGGGGAAGGGATAGGAGGAGGGAGGTGTATCCTTTTAAAGCTTAAGTATATTTCTAAATGTTTATCTACAATTTGACATTTCTGGGTGCCCTGAAGAAGCAGTAGCAATGATATACGTGTTTGATTGGAACGTTGTCTTCAGAAATAACCTGCTGACTTTGCCATCTGCCAATGATTGTATGTGCATGTTCATTTTTAATTAAATAAAAGTCTTTACTTCAAGTAAAATACAGAAGATGACCTGCAAAAACAGTGCTAGCAGGAGAATTCAGGCTTATCCACCAGTGTTGTTTATGCTACCATTACAGTCTGAAATTGCTGAGTTATGATGGAGATCGTTGAGAGAGGCAGGAAAATGAGCGTGTATAAGCTTGCACAGCCATAAAGGAGAACCATGCAGGATCTCTCGGTATCAAAAGCATATTTTCTTGTCTTTAAGAATGATGAATGGTGAGAATGTGTGGTATCCTTGTTTTTTAGAAGCCAGTCGGATTATTATCTTGGTAATAAACCGACTCATTCACTTGTTCACTATCTGTGTATTTTGTAAGCACATAAAGCTAATTTTCACAGGAAAACCGTGGAGTTCTGGTGTAATGTAATTTTGCTATTGCACCTCCTAAATTTCTGTTCCTCAGATGACAAGCCTTCACTTTCTTATGCACATGTAGGCTTTCCTTTCCCAGGTGTTTCTGATCCTGCAGTGGTACAAATAGGCAGGAGATCTTACTATTGTCTGGCATCCTGTAAAAATCAGTGGGAATAAAGATCTGCAGGTACAGAACCATGTGTAGGATCAGGGCCTGAGTTTGTATCAGTGGACCGAAGTTGAATTTCTGTATTTATTTGGGAAGCCTCTCATCTGCCCGTGCTTTCTTACTTTTTTTTTTTTTTTTTTTTTAAATATATGGCCTAATTGGGAATATAAACTATTTTATTAGCACACATTTCTGTTCCTCCTCCTCCTGGAGCTCCAGCAGCACCGCCACTGCCACCACCTCTCCCGATGGGCAGTCTGATAGGTGAGACTTGTGTCAATGATGAAGTGATTGCCGTCATGCTGCATAATCAATAATCCTCCCTTCCTAATGGACTTAGTGAGGCAGTTTTTTCTTCTGTAGTGGGGGTCTACATGATTTTAGTGTAAAAATCAGTTCCGGGATTTTTTTTTTTGGTTGGTTGGTTTTAAACAAATCTAATCTCCACTAATTTCCTCTGGTTAAAGCATCTGAAGGCAAATGCACAAGGTACAGGGCAAAGGCTGACAGTTGCTTGAAATCTCTGTTCCCAATAAAGCTAAGATCCAATTAGTCTAAGTTCTCTCAGAACTCAAAATCAGCTTGAATATTGTTACTCTGCTGTATCACTCTTGCAGCTAACACTAGGCCACAACAGTTGCACTCTGGCTTAAAACCGGTGGCTGATGTGTAGGGTGATATATGTATTGTATCCTGTGGGCCTAAGGTGACTGAACAGCAGAAGCGTCTGTCACAGTGGCTTGGGTTTGATTCTGTAATGCTTCAGGCGGGTGGCAAACTGGGAGACTTGAGGATGTGAACTAACAGTTCTTGAAAAATTGCTTCAAGCATTGCATATATCTGTTAGGATGAGATCTAAAAGTAGTACTTTTCAAAACAGGCAAGAAAAAATACCTCATCCTTTCCAATCACAGGCTGATGACAAAATTCATTGACTGTGTTACGAAACTAGCTTTGGAGGCTTTGACCCACAGAACCCTTTGCACTTTCCCTTACTGAAGTGTTAAGCAAAAGTGACTTTGAATAGCATTACAGGACTGCAAACTTCTGATCACACACTGTGTGTGTGTGTGTGTCTGTGCATTTTTGTATGTATTTATATATATTTTTTGTATGTATTTATATATATTTGTATAAGATACGTACATATGTATATGAAAGCACAAAACATTTTATTGCGAAACAATTTTTGCATTTAAAAATTGTAGTGATCCATGTGACCTCAATGTGTGAGATTCATTAGTTTGCAAGGTGTGATTCTTTTCTCTATCTGTCAGAGGTTAATCCAAAAGAGAACTTAAATTGTTTCATTAACCTTGAAGTTTGTGCAGCAAGCATGTGGAGGGTAAAAATGAGTGTTCATCCTGAAGAATGAGTGGCATGTCTTTCTGTCAGCTGGCACTGGAGATTCTGATTTGTTAGTGCAAATTCCATCAACATAAAAGCATAACTAGCAAATATGATCGATAAATGTGCCAAGTGTCTGAAGATCATGACATTTGTTTTACTGTTTTGTTAGAGTGTCTTTTTATATTAGATTGGAGACAAGTTCTGGTTCACAATGGAAAGCATTTGCTTTAAGCAGAATGTGGATTTTTTTTTTCTGTGTACTTTTTAATGAAGGGTATTGCATGTAGAATAATTGAGATACGCTTAGGAGTTGGAAGCTGTTTCAATTTTCCAGTCCAATCCAGTCTCTCCAAGTAGTTCTCAACATTTCTCAAATGCCCTTTATATGAGTGTTAGTTTATGTCCTGTGTGTTTTTTCTCATTATTGATTTATAACAGGGGTGTTTGTTTTCTGTTAATCTCCTGTTACTGGCCTTAAATTATTGGAGACCTGTAATCAACTATTTCCCATGTTCTGGGCTTTTTTCTGTTTTCTGCATTCTGTCCCAAGTAATGCTCTGCTTAAGTCTTTTCCTTGGTTCCTCTGGCTAATGCTTTTCAGCTGCTCCGGGTTCAGCTCCTGGTTCCCAGTATGGCACAATGACCAGGCAAATCTCGCGACACAACTCTACCACTTCTTCAGCATCTTCTGGTGGATACAGACGGAATCCTTCTGTGACTGCCCCATTTTCTGCTCAACCTCATGTTAATGGCGGGCCTCTTTTTTCTCAAAATTCAAGTAAGCTTCTGAGCTCTGAAATCACGAACTGTTTTGAGCAAAATAATTGTAAAAGCATGCATGGCATTTTAATTCATTTATGAAGAGCGTCAATCAGATTACTGCTTTATTTCCTAAAATAGAAGGAAAAACAAACAAGACAAACCATATTGAAGTTGTACAGTGATTGCACCATATGCAATTATACTGTTTTCCCCTCTGACTTGTTTGCTGTTACTCATGAGAAGAAATTATGATGATTGCCTATCTAATTATAGGCACATTATACTTAGCATTTCAGGTGTGGTTGGAGAACATGAACTAAAACCAGATTTTTTTTTGCAGGAGACCTAATATGATTGTAGTACAGTCCCTCCGCTACTGGGCTAGTGGCAAGAGAGCACTGTCAGAGTACAGTGCTCATCTAACAAACTTTTCCTATTACACAGTTCCTTCTTGTCTGTGTCTCTTTTCTATATCCTTTCCTGATTCCAAGTTTCTCCTTTGTTCTTAGTTCTAAGCTTGACTGTTAAAGAAGAGCTCAGTCTCTTGCTGTTTAGTGGATGACTCCTCTGTGCTTCCATGCTAGTAGCAGTATAGGTGGAGATGAATGAGGGAAGGGATGGATGCCACCGTTTTAGTGGTTTTAGTCCGCAGCATCATGCCTACCTACCCAACAGGGCAAATGAGGTTCTCTGCAGAAAGATCTGCAAAATAAGGATCTGCCTGAGTGTTGGTAGAAAGCTGCTTCTGTCAGGAAACTTCTTCCTTCCCATTTCCAAGATTTTTGACCAGATACACGTACAGCAGTGGTAGCCCTCTAATGCTTTCTAGTAGCGTTCTTCAGCGTGCCAGCTCTTTAAACATCAGAGTGATATTTCTGTTAAAAAGAAATGTTGATGTTTGGGCTGAAGATCACTTTGGACCAGTCTTTGCTGTTGTGTACTTACTTTTAAGGAAAGCATGCATGTAAAATATTTGAGACGCTGAGGTGAAGAGTTTTCTCAGTGGTTTAGAAGTATTGTGTTTATCAGAAAGCATTTTTATATGCAGACACAGTACCTGTCTATTTCTTTTTTCCAGTCCTGATTTTCTTCCCACTCTTTTCTCATCTGTGCTGGCCCTTCCTTTTCCTCCACGCTCTCGTTCCCCCAGATTAATTCACCATAACAACAGAAACTCCTTCCTGTTTGAACAGTTGTGTTCTGTTGAATAACCAGGGCTTTACTTCTGGAAATAGTTCAGTTGTCTTCAATGCTGTGCACACCGCTGTTTCTGAACATTTTACTTTTGTCCAAAGCAATTTTTTGCTCAAATGCAGATGCTGTTCCTTAATCTAGCCTCTCTGGTGTTTTCAAAATACTGATTGCCAGCATTTTTTAAACAGTATTTTGATGGGTGTGTTTTTCTACTTTAAACTGTTTTCCTCTGTTTCTGTAACTGGTGATTTTTTTTAATTTTTTAATGCAACTGTCTTGACATTAAATCCAGGTCCCATGTTTCCTTAAGGTTTTACTTTTCTTGCTAACAAATACTCTGTTTTTTCTTAGATGTTTACTTCAATTTTGTGAGAAAGCTGTTTGTTCTCCCTCTTTTATTGATCATTTCTCCCATACAGTTTGTTTGATTATTAGTTTTGTAATGAACTAAATACTCCATTTTTGTTCATCAAACATTAATCTTAGTTATGGCTTTATTTAAAACTGTTGCTTACTTGGAAGTACAGAACCTCTTTCAAATTTGGTTCCAACTGGATTACCCTGCTGAATACCTTGCTTCAGTGCAAGAGAATTTCCACTGAGAAGGGGCATAGTATAAACAAATGAGTTGATGTTTTGTTGGGTTTTTTCTTTTATTTTTTTTTCCTTCCCCCCCTGCCTTAAGGGGAGACGTCCTGTGGAGGGAAGAGCTGAACACCTCAGCTGTCCGCCCAGCATCTCCGAGCACTGGTGCCGTGTGCCTCATATCTTACTACTCACTGAGCAGGTACACACTGCAGAGAAGACAAGCTTGCAAGTCCTTCCTGGGGAGCTCTGTGCACCAGTGTAGCGGGTTGTAGCTCTTGAAGCCTTTGCCAGTCTCTTAGGTTACCAAGTGCCTCTAACCACAGAAGACTTAATTTAAAATAAAACTGGATTCTGCTCCAAACCCATGTGGTTTTTCTACCAACAGGCAACAAGTTTGCTTTTTCTATGTAAAACAAGAACATCATAAGCCAAACCACTGCCCCCTGCCCCAGCAGAACAAGATCATGGGAGGTGCTCTCTGTACAGATATTAAGTATTATGTTGCAGCGTTGTTTCCTGTGTAAAGTAGTTGCCTTTGCTCTGTGTCAGTGCTGCTTTGCTGCACTTGATGTTATTTTAGGGGAGGAGTCTAGAATCCTGCGAAACATCACCTCTACTTCTAGTACCATACTTTTAAAAGATAACCACCAAATTTGAGTAATCCTTATTTGGCAGCAAGACAAAAAGCTTAGTTTTATGTGCTCCCCAAGTGAAGCGGAGCAAGTCCCTTCACACATGCACCTTGTGAGCTTCTGAACACACAGCCTGCGCTCGGCTTTTTGTTCAGCTAAACACAGGGGCATGCTTTGCTTTTTGATCCTTGATTACCTAACCACGAATTCAGCCTGGTTGGAAACACAAGCTTGAAGAAGGTTCTTCCATGTTTGTGTTCTTGTTGTTCTTTACATACTTTGTTTTGTGGTCCGCGTTACTGATGGTTGCTTTTGTTTGTTTCCTTTTTTTTTTTTTCCTTTGTCTGCGTGACTTTCCCCGATATGGTGTGTGTGTGTGTTGCTGCCAGTTTCTATTGCTCCACCCCCTCCCCCTATGCCTCAGTTGACTCCACAGATACCTCTCACAGGCTTCGTGGCCAGGGTGCAGGAAAACAGTAAGTTTGGACGAGCTGAGCTGTTAAAGGGTAGAGCCTACTTTCTTCTAGCATGCATGGCTGGCAAGTCAGACTCTATTTTGTTTCCTTTTCCAGAAGCTAATACCATCTTGCATTCTAGTGTCAATATGCTATTGGAGCTGAAGGGCACACTCTTCAATATTTTATAATGTGCATGATTATTACTGACCCATTTAAGTGCTGAACTGCAAATTTATTGTAGAAATACAGTGTGAAATATGTGGCATCTGCTTGGTGTGAATATAGAAATGTATCTTAATTAAAAATACTAATTTCATGTTGAATCATCCTGCCTGAGGCTTTTTCACTAGGGAAAATTGATTAGTTTTCATTAGAAAGGCTTATGTAGACTGTCAAAATGTGTACTGTGTAGCCATTGACTCTAATACTGTAGTAGTTTTCAAGCTGTACAGTCAATTGAAAATGTGCAGTCTTAGGATCTACTGTCATCACAAAGGAACTTGTAAGGTATTTCTCCTCTTGTCAACCTTTCATTCTCCATTTCTTTGTGTTCTCTAGCCACACTTCCCTACTGAGCTTCTTGCGGCATAGCTCTGCTTATTAGGTTTGTGAGGGATATGCTCCCTGGCTATGGATCTGTGCTGCAAGGTGTTTTGTACTGGTAACTCTGCTTTTACCATTACTGCTTGATTCATTTCAGGTGAGTGTTCCTGTCCCGAATGCTAGTGCAGGTGTAAAGTGGTGTTCCTGATCTGGGGGCATCTTTGCTGTAGGAGTACATTGCAGTTTTGTACACAACAGAATGAATGCAGTGTAGTTGGGGCATGAAGTAAGCGTAAAATGTTTTTAAAGTGTTTAGGAGCCGTAGCAAAGTCTGCTAGGACCTGAGGGGCTACTACTACATAGTAGCTACATAGCTCCAGCGTAGGGGGCCCCTAGATCTGACTAGTGCTGCTGTTCAGCTTTCTATTAGAGCTTTTATGTGGTCATGTTCTGAGCATTCCCCTGGAGATAGGACGCATCTCTCTGGTTCTCATTCGAAAAGAAGGTATTTTGGTGTTGTGCTAGGTAAACAGTAAGAATCATGTTGTTGTAGAATAGTATACCACAAAATTGTGTTGACAGTCCTTTCCAGAATTCAAAGCGTAGAGGTAAACCTACTGAGGATGAAGGTTACAGAATGTCTTCATTTGCAGGTAAACTTGAGAAAATTGACACCTGGTTCTGAATTGTTCCAAGTATTGTCCTCCTGGAGGTAACACAGCCCGTGGGAGAGCAGAGGTGAAAGGGACAGACTTATTCGTGTGTGCAACAACAAAATGCACGCTGACTTGTAAATGAGATTGCAGCAGAAATAGCTGAAGCTTGAAATCTGGTCTTAGGAATCGTTCCTGTTACTCACTTGCTGTTAACACAGTCCCTTGGGTTTGAAAGTTACACGAGTATGGCTTTGAGCTGCTGATGCCCCATTTCGGAGGCAGGGGTGCGTGTGGCAGTCTGCGCATACGCTCAGCAAAACTGGCTGTAGAGGCTGCTGGGTTTTGGCATTGTGTGGTAGACTTTCCTCTGCCTTGTTTTCTGGAAGAAGTCTATGGGGGAGTGGAGTTGCGGAGACGTGGGTAGGCTTGTCTTTTCCTTGTGATGAAGATCTGTGGGTTTGGAAAGCAACATCCTCTGCTCTGTGGGCTTCTTTCAGAGGAGAAGGACAGAGGGCTTAGAAACTATGCAACGCCTATTCTTTTTTCCTGCGCCCTGTGCCCACACTGTGGGTATCTCTTTCAGAGAGGTTTTCCAGTGTGTCCAGTGCCCGGGGACAACTGACTGGATGTAAATTGCTGTACTGTCACACCCACACCCAGTCCTTTCAAAAGGAGCCTGCTGGTCCCCATTTAAAGAACAGGGATATGAGTACATACAAGAGAAGATATTTCAGTTTGGAGCTGTATAAGTACTGGTCCTTTTACCCTTTCTCATTTAGTGTGGATTTCCATATGCTTCCCCCCTGCCACCTCTAGGAAAAGTAGTGCTGTGCTAGAGTCTGCCTGGTTTTAAGTTCAGAACCAGGAAAAGTCTAGGTTAAAATCCAAGAGGCAGGGGGATACTTCCACGGGGTGGCACTTGTCTAATTTTCTGTTCCATTCTCTCCCCTTGTTTAAATGTGAAGTTGAATTGTTTCAAATGTTTCCCATAAAGCCTGCAGTTTCTGCGCTAGTTAGGGTATGTGTTGGCGCTTTCACGCTTGCGTTTCCTGCCCTCTTTTCTTCTTGTCAAATAAGCAACATCATTGTTGAATAAATACAACTTTTTGCATTTATTAAGGTAAGGATTTCTCAAGATCTCAAAGGATTGTTGTTTCAATACTGTTTGTTTTTTCCTGGCTGCAGATGGAAATTAAGGGGAGAAATACATTTTGTGAAAGATGTGCCGAAACTACTGCACAAAACCAATCTATTCATAAGCAGTGGTGTTATGTGTCTGTGGTGGATTAATGAAGCCTGTGAGTGCTATTCAGTAACGTGGGCAAGACGTAGCGTTCACTCGGCCAAAGACTTTGTTAATCTGTCTCCAAGTGATATAAATGGGCTTCTGTATGGGAGAGGAATCACAAATACAGTGGCAGCCAGTCTTGCTGATGGAGAGAGCTGTGGGGTGTACAGCTCAGCTGGTCAAGTTGAAGAGGAGCTGGACTCGCAGGTGAAGCGGGAGTAGCATTAGCTCTGCAAGGGGAGAGGGTGTGCTGGATGCCAGGGCTGAGGCAGCCTCTGCCCCAGCAGCTCCTGCTGGCTTCTGCCCCCTCGCCGCAGGAGGCTTGGCTTCCCCTGCACCAGTGCAGCTGATCTGACTCTGCTGGGATGTGGGAGTTGTGCTCGAGTCTCTTGTCAGGGGGATGTGGTGAGGAGCAAAAGTTAGTCACCCCGGAGTAGTGGCCAGGCAAGCATAAGCATCATTAAAGCAAACAGAAACCCTATTTCTGATCTCCAGTGCCATCGTAACTAGCAGTAGCTAAAGCTTTACTCAGTGTTGTTCTTTCCTTGCCCTGCACCTTGGCTTTCGCCTCAAAATTAGTGTAGTGTGCTGGAGCTTACATGTTCTGCAGCACATGCCCAAGCCCGATGGCTCCTTCCAGTCAAACCCTTGCTAGAGCAGTGGTTTTCAGCCTGTGTTTTCAATGTGCAGACTCCCAAATTTCAAGTCTGTATTGCTGTGTAACAAAGTTGAGTTTAGTTACACTAGCTTCCTTTCAGTAACTTCTGGCTTCATAGTGCTTACGCCTAGGTCTGTGTGTAGTGGACCACAGTTCCGAAGGAACAGGATAAGTGACTTGATGTCTTGCATCTGAGCATGCTCTCTCTCCTTTGCTGTCAGCTGCTGTGAATGTTACTGAAAACTAATTTGATGAACTGATATTAAGAGTGATTTGTACCATAATGCCTTTCTCTTTTTCCCTTTCCCAAAGCAACTTGTAATTGTGCTGACTGGAGACTCTCAGGGCAGGGATTTGACATTTTGGATTATAAACTTAATTCCTTGAGCACTTTTTCCCCAAGAGCAGCAGCTGCCTGTTGTAGTTTTCCATTTATTAATTGAATCCTGGATATGTGCACACACACAGGCTAGTCTGCAAGATAAGGAGCAGTGCAAAGCTTTTTTTCTGCAGAAGGATTACTTGGCTTTCTCTTAGCTGGTTAAATCTTAAATACTAGTCTCTTCCCTTTTTTACACCAGATCTTTTTGTCCCCTTAATGCTAGCTCTGAGACACAAGGAATCCAAGGAAGCGATGTTCAGAAACAAATTAAAGTGATTGTTATAGACAAAGGATTTGTTAAAAAATAATCAAGCTGCTGGTCCAGTGCAGAGGCCTGTTGCTGCCTGGCTCAGAGGGTGCCACTCGGAGTCCTCCTATAGCTAACCGCTGCAGCTAGCCCCTCAGCGCATGGACGTCGGAGCAGGAAGCTTTCCTGTCTGCTGGTGTGCAGCTTATGCCCTGCAGCATGTGCTTTGACTCTAGTAGCATTTACACATAGATTTGACCACTAATAACAAATGTAGTTGTACGTTGTAGATGTTAATACAAAGCTTCTATTTCTAATCAGTGCATGGTGTTATAGTGCATGCTGTGTGTGTTGCCCCCCGACCCGTTTACTTACAGTGCACAGCCTCAGGTTTGTTTGCATCTCCACGCTGTTTTGATTTAAGAAAAAAAATAATCTCCAAACGTTTCTAGTTGCTGATAGCCCGACTCCTCCCCCCCCACCGCCTCCCGATGAGATGCCGCTGTTTGATGACTCTCCTCCTCCTCCACCCCCACCCCCTGTGGATTATGAGGATGAGGAGGCTGCTGTTGTGCAGTACAGCGATCCCTATGCAGATGGAGATCCTGCTTGGGCACCTAAAAACTATATAGAGAAAGGTAAGAGAAGCATTGCAACTCTGTGTTACTGCAGTATCATAGGATTAATGGTGTCCGGAGGGAATGAAGGACTTCGCTTGGGTCTGATGAAAACAATCATTGACCCTGCTAAGTCAGAACCTGAACCATTCTTTTATTAGTTTGACGGTGCTACACCTACTGTGATAAAATGTAATCCTTCTTTGGAAGGATTATAAAATACCTTCAAGCATTCTGGAGTGCATAAAAACCCCCTCCTTCCTTATGAGAAGCAGATGTAA
Source organism: Opisthocomus hoazin (assembly GCF_030867145.1). Taxonomy (NCBI): domain Eukaryota; kingdom Metazoa; phylum Chordata; class Aves; order Opisthocomiformes; family Opisthocomidae; genus Opisthocomus; species Opisthocomus hoazin. The sequence continues at coordinate 76,017,628 of NC_134417.1, read as the reverse complement.
ATCAGATGGCTTTCATCTTTGCTGAGCCGCTGGACTGTCTGTAGCGACCTCAGGACTGCTGGGCAATCATTTAGAAATAGTGTTGCAAAAAGGCCAGAAAGTCCGAGCTCTATTTATCCCGCCAGACTGGATAGCTGGAGTGGATCGGCAGACTTTCAACTAGAAAATGCAGTGAGGCTTCCTTGGAGACTTACCAGTGACTCTAGATCAGCAGGCTATAAGCTGTACTTAGGTATGAACCCATATAGTAAAAGTCTCTTCCCATGAATAATTGAGATGCCGATTCCCTGCCTGCAGAGTTGTCTCTGTTCTGCCAAGGACCGTTTTGTCAGCAGCAGTGTTCCAGGTTTTCTCGTGCTCTGGCTGGTACTGGTGTGTGTGTGAAGTGGGGTAGGGCACCCGTGATCCCTGTGCCCGCAGAACTGCTCTGTTCCATCCTCACTCCTAGCTGGACTGTGTGCACGACGTACGCGTGGGATGGAAACAACTGACACACCGCATCGTTATTTGCTAGGCATTAAGACATCAGATTTCTGAGAATGTATGTATGTAAAAATAGCAGGTTCTTGGAATTCATAAAACTGACCAATTGCATGAATCCATGTTAACTGTTTTGAAGGGTAAGGCTGTGATGTTTGTGTATGCATAGTGGTAGGTTTTAATTCCTGTATCACTGGTGGCGACATTTGCTTTCCTTGGGGAGATCTCTGCTTTAACCGCACACAGCAAGTTGCAGGTTGGTAAGAGTAACGTATTCACCACGCAGGTACAGAAAAATAGCTGATGTTGCTATAAATTTGCTTCTGCTGTTTCCTACAGTAACTTTTATACCTGCACTCATTGCAGCTCCTTGAAAAGTAATGCCAAAACTTCGTAGCACGTAGCAGCTCTGTAGCAGAGACCATCCAGTTTTGTAGAGTGGTGTTAAGCAGGTAACGTTTGCAAGATCATATACTGAAGTAAATACGATAGAGCTGCAGGGGCCATAGTGTACATTTTTTTTTTCTGTTGGTCCATTTCAACAGAATGTTGGGGTTTTTTTAGTCTTTCTCTAATCAGGAGATCCCTGTACAGGGATCTGCATGCTTTTGAGGTGATCTGCCCAGAAATGACTGCCACAGTCACGGAGCCAGTTATTTCAGAGTTCAGCTTTTAAGTATCCATGTGCTCTGTTCTACTGTGTCGCAGTCAGCTGTACCTCTCTGTCAGTGGTTTAACTGAGCATTCAGTGTCGTCGTCATCCACTGCTTACTGGTAGCTAACGTTGCAAGAAAAGTGAAATTTCATTTTCTGGACTTAGTATTTAACAGGGAAAACACGTGAATTCATTACGGAAAATCCCAGGATAGCAAACTGGTCTTTTAAAATATAACAGTACTTCAATAAATGTTGATACTGGTGCTATTGATAAAATGCTAAACTTGTCCCTGTTTGATCCACAGTTGTTGCTATATATGACTATACAAAGGACAAAGACGACGAGCTGTCGTTTATGGAGGGTGCAATCATTTATGTGATAAAGAAGAATGACGACGGCTGGTATGAAGGAGTTTGCAATCGAGTAACTGGCTTGTTTCCTGGGAATTATGTTGAATCAATCATGCACTATGCTGATTAAAATCCTTTGCTTTTCAAAGTTGGGTCTTGTATTCAGTCATACCATGATTATTTACAAGGGGTAACTAAAAGCTAACAGAATTGTCTTAATATACTTTCAAAAAAAATGTGCCCATTTCTTCAGGCCACACTGTTTTAATGGTATGATTGAATGTCCATCTCTCTGAGTCTCTGGAGACGTATGTCTTACCTGATGGCAATTTGTAAAACAAGCAGCTGTCTATAACTGGTTATACTTATTTACTTACGCATTGTTAATTTTATGACCAGCCTAAATATTCTGGGGAAGTAGGGTTATAATATTTAATGAACCATGATTCAAATTGTGCCATTACATTTTTCAGTACAGCATGGTAACTAACACTACATTAGACTAACATATTAAAATCTGGATGAGAAGTTTAATGTTAGTGCTGGTCATGTTATTTTTTGTTTAGACTCTTTGCTCATTCTTGAACTATATTTGTTTAAAGCATGCATACAAACTTATGTATTGAAATATACTTTTTTAAAAATCCAAGATGCTTCCAATTGTTGTAATCTTTAACCTGGAGTATTCTCACTAAAGTCTATTACAATGAGTTGTTTGGGTCTAAGGTGTCCATGTGAATCAAAAAATGGGTGGTCTTATGTACGTGTAATTTGTACCCAAGTTTTTTTAATGAGTAAATTTACATTATGACTTTTTCCATTCATAAATATATTAAGTGAACCAAAGGTCTTGTCCATTACTTTGTTGGTTGGCTTGGCAAAGAAGTTCGGAATGCTAACGTGGCAAAATCATGGCTGTGTTATCCCAGGCAATGTACTAAAAACCAAATGTTTGTAATGTGACTTCATCACTGGCAGAGGGCCAATAAATTAGATATGAAACCTGAATGACACATTTATACAAACTCCTAAAAGTTCTTTTCTTCCAGAATTAATTTTAGCAAGGATTCTTGATAGAATCGAGTTATCTAGATGCAGTAAGTTGGACACCGTCTGTATCTGACATTTCTGAGTGGAAACTATCTGGCTTGGTGATGTGCCCCGCTGAGCAGAGATGTCAGGCTCTCCTCAGGATGTGACAAAGGGGGAGCAAACATGACAGGAACTTAGCCACCGTGTTCAGGGATCGCAGGCAGAGACAATGATTAGAGATGAGGCACTTCCCTGTTCCACAAATTCTGGGGCTTAAATAACCTGAAAAGGAAGGTGGTAGTACTGGGTGATTACTGTAAGAGGAACGTGTCTGAGCCTTCAAAGCAGACTTCTAGGAGGGTATTGAATACACTTGATAAATGAGTGATGGAAGGTGATGGAGCTGAAGCTTTGACTGGCTGCTGAATCACTGATTGTCAGTGTGAATTAGAAATACCGAACCTTTCATGTTCTTAACTGCCGCCATCTCAAATTCTGCATCTTGTTAACTGCTAGCAAGTAGCAACCAGTAACATACCTGTATTTCATTATGAATTGGAAAACTTCTCATTGATGTATAATAACCAATTAAAGTCTATATACAGTCTTTTATAATGAACCAATTTCCATATATACAATTCCAAGTACTTCTGTAGTTGAACAGCCAGGAAAGCAGTCAAACCATCTCTCTCCACAGGAGTTTAGCAGACAGTAACACGCATGCTCTGCTTATTAGTGTGAACAAGTGAAATCTGGAGCAACTTCGGTTCTCATACACTGATTTATATTTATTCTCATTGTGGCCTTTGTGCATCAACATGTAAACATCTTCTCCACCCCCCACAATTAATAGCCCCCACTAAAACAATTGTACAGCACAATTTGATTTGCTCTGAACTGTATGGCTTCCCACAATAAAACACTTTAAACTTTTTTTTTAAAAAAAAGATAGAACTTCCCCCCCAAAAAAGTTTTTTAAAAAAATAATTTTTGGTAGCCTGTGTTGGAAGCAAGTAACTTTTGAAGTAAATTTAGGCACAGTCTGGTAAGTAGCTGCCAGAATGAGCGGAAGGAGTTCTCTCACTTGTCTCGCATGAGTACCATTTCCGTCAGCTGAATGAGGGCTTCTCTCTCGGGGGATGGCCGTAGCTTACTGATCTCTCTTGTAGCTTCGTGGCAGTAGCGCTGGGCGAGGTAGGTTGTTTGCTGCACACCGTCACTCTTATGTAAGGAGACAGTTAAAGGTAACTGGTCAGCCTCCCTCCTGCCTTTTCCACTTTTAAGGTCAGTAAGTGCCCTGAACACTTAATTATATTCTGGAGGGGAAAGGAAGAGGATTCATTCTATATTGGTTGAATCCTACATCTCTTCCCCAAAGCTTCAGAATACTAACACTCATCCATGCTCAACTTAAGTATACGTACAAAACAACACTGGTATTAATAACATACTCTTCAGTAGGATTAGAAACTAATGGTTTAACTCTTCCCCTCCTGCCCCAAGTAGAGATGTACAAAAAAACATGCTATGCTGAAAAAATAGGCATTAATTTTTCACAGACAATGATTCAGTCTTTTCAGACCCAGAGTCAACTGAAACTGATACAGAGTGTGCACTGCAGTTACAAGACTGACTGGTAATTATGGGCCGCGTACACTAGTTGTTGGATACAGCTGCTCTTCAGCTGAAGGAACTGAGGTCATGCACGAGCTTTTTACTTTTATTATGTGGGTTTCATGCTCTTGGAGGGAAAAAAGAAAAAAACCCACATTCAGTACCTAGTGTTTCTGCTAGAACACTGTGCCAATAAGGCAGCTGAAGAGAACTGGATGTTGTGCATAGCATGCTACTTCACGTGTTTGAAAACACAGCCCTGCTATTCTACTTCAGCGGCCATCAGTTTCAGACTGACTTCAGCGGGGACAGCACTTCAGGAACGAAATGGTATTGGTCCTACCTGCAACACATATTTCCGAGCACGTTCAACGTCTCCTGGCTTACTGAATCGTCTCATTATCATAGCATTCATTTCTGGAAACTAAGCACAAAGGGAGAAGGTTTTGTACTGCTTAGGAGTTGTTTTCTGTGTAGCTGCCTGCCATGCAAAGGTCAAAAAAGAAACCAAAGTACAGACCTTTTCCCCTGCCACTGTTGTTAGGAGAGGTGTAGCTGTAGGTTCATACCTGCAGCACCGTAGTATGGCAAAGCCCAAGCATTTTAAACGAACTGGCTGGCTCTGTTGGCCGTAGCCAGTGGGTAGCGAGCATTAGCACCTGCCATTTCACCACCCTGAGCACGTGATCCACTGTGGTAAGGGCTGATGTGGCCACTCCCAGGTGTACAACCTGTCTCACAAGTGATGGATAGTGTTGGCACACCTGGAAGCAGTACCTCTTCCCCTACACATCCAGCAGAGAACGCAGGAGCTGTGTTGTGTCTATAGTGCACAGGTCAACCTGTAAAACCCTTCGTGAGACCTTTGACGGTTACGTGCACTTAAGCTTTCCATTGCGCTGGTATTTTACATACGCAGGCTCTGCCTGTGGAGAGCTCAAGACAGGTTCTTATAAGAGAAGAATGACAACTACAATGCATTTTGTTGTAAATTAATTAGAATGTGTAGTTAGTACTGCACACTCAATTCCCTACAAATCAGGTAGACAACTAAAGTCAGTTGTCTCTGAAAGTCACTGCACCCCTCATCTAACCGTGCAGGCACTTTGTTCAGAGAGCCCAGAAACAGAAAAACCTGGTGCTTAACAAACAAACCTAGGCCACAACTCAAGGCAGCTACTCTGCAGAAGAATCATTTTTAAAGCAGAGAGATTTTTATTCATCCTCTGAAAGGGTTCTCGTCAAACAAAGCTTATTTTACTGCCATACACTTGTAAACAATGATCTGCTTTCCTTGCACACCTTCGGTCCTGAAACTGCAGCTGTACAGACTTGTTAGGGAACAAACGGAGCGTCGTCCCTCGCTGTTGTGACATTTCCTTGTTACTCAGAGGCAGTCTCCTTGGAAGATACAGTTAGAAGTTTGTTGGTGACTCATACGTGGCTTTCTCGAGATCCTAGCTTTCTGCTCATGTAATGACAATTTAATTGCAATGTTCATATAATCTGTTTTCATATTATTCATATTTACAATGATATAGGATGCACAGGCTTTCACTTTTTATATTTAAGCACTAAAGGATATAAAAATCCCCAAACCTGTAATGCACAGCTGTTAGTAGCAGTTCTGCAGATTGAATGGGCAGTATATAAGCATTTGGCAGGAATGCTTATAATAAAAATAAACCCACACTGTTCAGCTGTAGCAGTTTAAGAGTAGCTTAACGTATACTAGTGTATTTCCTTAAAAAAATAATTTTTTTTTTTTAACTGAGTGAACTAACTTTAAGCACTGAATAAACAGGTCTCATATCAAGCTAAATGTTGTTTGTACAAAGGCCTCTCCTTAATAATTCTAATGCACAAAGATGTATTTCGGAGGGGAGAGGGACAAGCAGAAGGGCAGCTGTCGCTGAGGATCCAGAGCACATCAAGAACTGCAGCATCTTTGTCAAGAAGCCGACATGAGGATTGCCAGGCACGTTACAGGGTATGCAGATAGCAGGAATATTAATTTCAAGAGAAAAGACAGCCTATAGCTAACAGTTACATTTCGGACTACCTTGAAGTCCTGGCTCAAGAGTTTTTATTCTCAGATACAAACAGATGAAACAACTTTTAGTAGCAGCACAGGTAAGTGTCTGTTGAAGATCCACATTTTTTTAGCACTTATGCTTTGTTTATATATCATGTAAGTCTATAGTGCTGTTCTTCCAGTTCCCTGAGAACAGCAAAGCTGCCTTCCGGTTAGTGCAGAAAACTTTGCAAGATGGTCAAGTTATCTTTCAATGTAAAAACGTGTGCTTCCCATCTATCAAAGATATAAATGAGGAAAAGCGTTTAAAAGCGACCTACAGAGAAGTGAGACTTGAAAATAGAACTGACAGATTTCCTTTTCTTTTATTTCCATGTTATGAAACTAATTTTTCTTATAAAGCTAATTAAATGATAGATGAAGTTGAAAGTCAGAGACAGCCAACCCAAACAAATGAATAAAAGAAGAGTTTTAATTTAAAAAATTGGAATATTCAACACCCACAAAACAATCAGTGTCAGCCGTTCTCTGCCAAAATCACAGTATTCGCAGCATGTCCTCCTTTCTCTCTACGAGCAGCTTTAACACACAAACAAACCAGCCATTTCACAACTGCATCCTCTTCCTGTCCCCGAGTCTCTCACCGTTCTTTAGACAACTCCAGTTGCTGATGACTAACAAGATCCTGCTGCTTATCAACAAATTCTGAAATAATGATTGAAGAAGAAGTTTGTGAATCCCCCAGAGAGGCTGTGGGGAGGAACTGAGAACATGGAGGAGGTTGTTCTCGGCATCCATTCATCCGCCGCCTTAGGGGCCGATACTTTCTGCTTCCCTGTCTTTTCTGAGATAGGTGTCCTTGTAAGCGGCCAAAGGATAAGGAAACACACACATGCATATGTTCCATCTTCCCCCGCCCCAGGGGCTTTAGGAAAGAGGGGGAAGTAAATGTCATGAAGTTGTTTTTGTTTTTTTTAAAATGATTTAAAACTTTTCCCATGTCAAGCTCTGAGCAATTCCAATGAGAGAGCACAGACTAGAGCTCTGCTGGAACTAGTTGTGCCAGTTGTACCACGCTGTGAAGCTGGGTAGGAAGGACTGCTTTCTAAGTCCCAGAGCTTCTTTCCTCAGGTGAGTCAGAAGCTTGAGCTAGGGGCATTGAAGCTGTTTTCTCCCCTTTTATGGATTAGCACAAATTTAAACATTTCTTTTGGTGCTGCTGGCACTTCTGTTTACCTTGTACTCCTCCAAATAATTTTTAAGCCACTAAAAATCTTGTCCAATTTTAAGCTTATTTTTGATAGTCCTTCTCTTATCCAAACTAGTATTACATTTACCTTCAGAAGGTAAAGCTTTGTACGGTTGTAACTGGGTAAGACTTGAGGACAAAGACATGAAGAGATCAAACCCAATAGAGGTGCCCACCTAAAAGCGAGGCAGAGATTTAAGTTCTCGGCCCCAGGATGGATACAAAGCCCAGAACTTAGTCAAGCCTGGGGAGAACAAGATGTCTCAGGAAAGAACATAAGCAAGAAGCTACTTGGGAATAACCTGCAGAAAACATCTCTGAATACCTTCCCCTTTGCAAAGGTTAAGCACTGCAACTGGGGCAGCAGAAGACCAGTGCTGCCTTTGATACAAGGCCTAACGGCAAGAGGACTTGTGTAGGAAGGGGTTTCTCTCTCTGACAGAACACATGTGTGCACGCTAAATCCGGCTGATCTCGGACGCACTGATTTTCCGCAGGTGCCCAGGCCACGCTCATCACTTACGCCATGGACTTGACGTGTTCAGGCTGGACCTCTGCGTGTGCTGTGAAGAGCAGTGCACGCTGTTTGGTTCGGGGAAGCAGACTCCTGCTGACTTACCTGCCGACAAGCAAACAAGACGGGGCCTGTGGCTAATCCCAGCTTGAGATCTGCTGCCGTTGGTTTCCCCAGACGGTCGGCACACGATGTAAAATCCAGCACATCATCTATTAGCTGAAAAAAGATAAACATATCGATTAATTTAAAACTTCCCCTTTTTTTTTTAATGACAGCTAAATACAGAATAATCCTTGTTAAGAAAAGATTTATAGAAAGTATTAAGACAGCCCACTTTTAAGGCAGTTTGGAAAAGTTTAGATTTTAGATTCCCTTTAGTTCAACAAAAGCACTACCTGAAAAGCTATGCCAACGTTTTTCCCATACTGGTACGCAATCTCATGAACTTTGGGATCAGGGCAGCCTAGAATTGAAACCTGAAAAGAAAAAAAAACCAAGTCAATAGAAAGCTTTAGTTAGCATCCACTTTTAGTCTCTGACCAGAGGTGTGACGTAGCAAGCACAGACAGTAGGGATCTGCGAAAGGAAGAAAAGCTGACTCAGTAGCACATTCTTGCTTATCTCTCTGATCATGGATATACACAAATAGCCAAGCTTATTGGAAACCAAGGCTGAACAGCAGTGCAGTATTAAAAATATATTCAAGTCTGGAAAGAGATTAACTTTATTAAATATTTATCAGACTTGGAAATTATAATGCAAGGATGAAGAGAGGAGAAATGTGGATGCACTGCACATGCAGGCTAGTAGTCACATACAGTCCAGTGACAGGGGAATTAAATTTATTACATATTTAAAACAGCCAGGGGATAATTAGAGGTCAGACAACAGATAAATGGACATTACATGCCTCATAAAAGATCCACAAAACTGGATGTGTTGCACCCGATACAGGAGGGACAGTTGAGACAAGAAAGATTAAGAGTCATGTTAACTATAACTGAATTGCTCACGAAGATGAGCTGATTAGCTTGCAGACAAAGGTATCAAGGGACAATGAGTGGCAAAGACAAGACAGTGCATAAAGAAAGTACATCAAGCTCCACACAAGTATCACTGAGATAAACAAACATTTTAATTGAGTACAGATAAAGGAATCAACTACTAAGAGACAGAAGTTTTGCTGAATAAACTCCACAAAGCTAAAATACAGGACACAAACTAAGATTTGAGAATAAGTATCTTGCCTCAAAGTGAGGGCAGGTATGCTTTTGTGTTTATAAATTGATTATACACTTTGCAAAATGAGGTTGGTTATATTTAAATACTCAGATTTATTTCAGCCTTCAATAAAGCAATTAGAACAGGGGGCAAAAATCCATTCTGGTTTACTGCAGAGGCTCCAAATCTGCTGTGACTAACGGAAGGAGTGAAGATACTTTTTACTTAATGTAAGACTAAAAATCCATGCTAGGGAAACCACACAACATAAAAGTATGTGTGTACATATATAGATATATAAATTCCTCTTTAAGACTATGTAAGTTAGGATCACTTAAAAACAAAACCAAAAACCAACCCCAAACTAAAAGCAAGTCCAGGAGCAGCATTGAAAGTGAACATGAAAATGGAAATAAGAAACAACACTATATCCTAATAAATGCGATGCAGCTTACACAAGATTAGAGACTATGATTTCGTGCATTAGTGCACTTCGTAACCCCGCATCAGAACACTTCCCAGTCATAGCCTGCATCCATGGGTAACAGTTCAAACCCAGAGGAATCTGGATGCCCGAGGCACTAACAGCATCTCACATTTCCCAATTTTATTTAAGAGAGGAGGACAGTATAGCAGGAAAAGAATGCTACTTACATCTAATCATACAAAATCCTAAAGGCTATTAAAAGAATGAACTGCAAATATGAGATATTTAAATACACGTTGCTAGGGACTATAAAACTGGAACATTTTGCCCTTTTATCCTCCTTTTAATGTCTCTTAAATAGTGGTATTTGCCCCAAAGAGCTAACACCATCTACTGCTGTACCATGCCTAGCAAACTTTTGGTTGCTTCTGTAATATAAATAAATAATACCAGCAAGGTGGGGGCACTGCATCTACCCTGTCCCCATGAAATCTTTATCTACCACCACATTTCACCTGAAGAATGAAAATATGGAATTCAGTAGAACAGTGACAAAACCCTGGTTAATGGCAAAGAGTCAGAGTGGGCACGAGTTGGTAGATGCGGAGAGGAAGTGCCACGTAAAGAGTTCTCTCATTTAGTCTGAAAGGTCAGAGCAGAGCTACTCCTGAAGGTAGGTGGTTTTCTGGGGATGCAGACATTACCTGTCTGAAGAATCACAGCAGTATATCTCCATTTAAAAAACAGAAGCATGAGTTACAGAATGTAACACAAGCAGAATTCATCAATGCAAAATCTATTCTTGCATCTTTGCTAGAGAAGACCCTTCACACTTCCTATTCAGGGTACGAACATTTCTGAAGATAAAAAAACAAACAAAAAAAACAGGAATTGCTATGCCTATCACACGTCAAATGAGCAACTCTGACCAAGGCCACATCATAAACCTGCAACATGACTGGGTCTTGTCTCCAAGGGAGTTCCTTGAGGAGCCCATTTCTCAAACTGCTCTTGGGGGTTATTGCCCCCGCCTGGAGACTGGCTGGGATGCAGGCAGGCAGCCTTGTCCCAGTCCGCCTGTCATGCAGAGCGGTGAAGTTCAACTGAAGCCATACTGGGATAATAGCACGCGTTTACAAATACTAATCAGGATAACTATGTCAATATAATGATATATGTTTAAATTATAAAGCTCACCCTTTGAAAACATCCTATAGCTCCCCTGATATGACTGGTTGATTACAAATCTTGCAAGAATTCAGACTTGTCCTCCACTAAATCCTGATGCAAAATCCTTCCTAATACAAAGTGAAACAAATTCTTTAGAAAGGTTCTTTGAATTCAGTAAAGCAAGTCAATCTGCTTGCTATTATTTCAAATACAGTTTTTAAACTAAAAAATTGTTTCTATTATTTTATTTCACGTGAGAGTCTGTAAACCAATCTTGCCTCTTTACTGAATTTCACATCCATAAAATATTCTGTTGTCAGCTCTGGGCAGATACAGCCTGCTCTGTTATTGATCATATGAGAATATGGCAGCTGGGGTTAAAGCACTTGCACATCTGCACCAGCGCCCCGTGGGTCAGAGAGGGAAACCTGCTGCTGGGCAGGAGTATGCTTGTAGAAACAGCACAACAGACTTTTGCTCTCACACTCCCAGGTTTGTGGACATCACAGAAAGGAAAATGCTCTGAAATCTTCCCCTTTTCCAGCCCTTCTCCTCCATGCCCATCTCCTGAGGCAGTCAGGATCCTGCCTTCTCATGCATGGCTCATCCACCACTGTTCTTCCAGACAGGAGCAATCTTCCTCTTTCCAGTGAAATCACAGAACAGTTTAGGTTGGAAGGGAACTCTCAAAGTTATTTGGTCCCGTCATCTGCTCAAAGCAGAGCTTACTTCACAGTTAGATCAGGCTGTCCAGGGCTATGTCCAGCTGAGTTCTGAGCATCTCCAAGGATGACAATCCCCCACCCTGTCTGGGCAACCTGTTCCAGCATTTGCCCAACCTCATGAAGAAATTTTTCCTAATAGCTAATTGAATTTTTCCATGGCACAACACATCCTTTCACCGTGCATCTCTCCATCTTCTCTACACCCTCCCATTATGTAGCTGGAGACAGCAAGAGGATTCTCCCTTAACCTTCTCTGCTCCAGATGAAAACCAGCTCTTGGCACATCCTTTGCTCCAGCCCCCAGCCATCACGGTGGCCTGTCACTGAACTCAATCCACAATGTGAACATCTGTCTTCTATGAGGAAGCCCAGCCCTGACGTGCTGAATAGGGGCAAAAAGGCACTTCCCTTGATGTGCTGGCTACACTGGTAGTGACGCAGCCCACTACATGCTTATCCTTCACTGCTGCAGGGCATGCCGCAGACTTCCTCCAGGCTCTTCAAATCCTTCTTGGTAACTACTCTTGGGAAGGGGGTCACGAAGGCCTGCCTGGGAGAGGAAGATATCTATCCAGAAGGAGCCTGCCCGGTCCCCAGCAGACAACTGTCTTGTCCCAAGTCTGCATTTTCATGCATTTGACCTTTTCTGAAGTAATTAACATTTTAACGTATGAACCAAGTACTTGTTTATGAAAAATTGTACAGAAGTGAAGATTATCTGCCTCAACCTTTGTCATATAGTTATACTAATCTTTTTCATAGCAAACATTATGAAGAAGAAATACCCCCAAATGAGTTACTGTATTTTAAATAATAAATACAGAAATTTACTGGCTGGCCATCATACCTGATGCTACCGATGCTGTTACCCTACATCTGTCATTGGACTTAGTGTAGTCTGCATGCCTGGTTGGGTGGGGGGATCAATTTTGCTGCTGGTGGTTCAGAGGTCTTATTTTCCTGGACACCAGTTCCACACCCTGGCAGGTTCTTCTGATGGAGCCCTCTGCACATACCACACTATCAGCTAGTGAAAGCAGGAGCTCACAGGTAGATCCAGAGCTGCAGACTATTCCTTTTCTTTGGTCTCTAAAGCTGACCTTCCATACACAGCCTTGCCTCGCATGACGAGGCTGCATGCTTTCTCCAAATAGAGAAATCAAGAATCTCTAGTGCAACTTTACACTTATCTCAAAACAAGCGTGATTTAATCCCTCTTCTGAAAGTATGCTATGCAAAATATAAACAGCTTTACGAGGGTTAGGAATTCACATTACAGCAGGATAAAAAAAGACGGAAAGAAAACCTGCTCAGCTTATGTTGCCATCTCCAGCTTGCCTGATGACTAATAGAAATTCCACTTCAGCTTTATTGTTTCTGAATTCTTGAACGAAAGTCACCTCTCATGTTTCTCTGAAAAATGCCCTTCAGTAACTAAGGCTTCAGTGACTCTGGGCCATCTGCCAACACTTCCTTTTGTAATGTATTACTTTGACTGCAACTTTGGTAGCATTCCCCCATGCAGAACTATTACAGAAATAAACTGGAGACTGGGATGGCGCTAACATCTTGAACAGACTGTTCTGTCCACAAAAAAAATTGTTTTGCTAACTTTAAGGACTTTTGATTTAAATGCAGGAATGTTTTGGTGATGCAGAAGGTATCGAACACAGTGACTAGACCGATGTTGACAGACTATCTATTATCTTGTTCAGACTTTTTTCCAGGAATACTCTACTCTTCCATCTCTAAAGCGTGACACTGTAGAATTCGAAAATGCCACCTGAGCTTGTTTGACATCTTTCCAGTTAACACTTTTATCTTATTTATGCACAGAAACAAAGCACTGGTTTTTCCTGTCATTAACAAGAACTGAACTGCTTCTAATGACACACTAGCCCGGTTCTAACTAATGTTCTGAAAACCAATAATCACTCTCCTTAGCTTTGTCCCTGAAAACAAGATGTGAATACTGTTGATTCGCCAACTGAATTTCCTTTCAAGCTAGAACTGATGATCCTGCTTGTCATTTTCGCTACAGAAAACAGAACTCCCTTCTGATTCCATTCTTTTCCTTAGCAGCCAAAATCATCTTAACAAAAAATAAAACCAACACCCACTCAGCAGAGTTCTCCTAAACCATGCAGAAAGAAACTGAGCGAGACATGTATATACAAGTCATTGCTACTGTGTGCAATTAAGTATGCTTTTGTCATAAAGACAGACCTCTCTCTTGGTTTTCCTTTGTAACACAAACTTTACTGCATATAAAATTCCAGCAATTCGGCAATGGAACAACTCAGAACAATCACTAGAAGCAAAGCAGCCAAACACCCCCTTCACCAGCATCACAGCCACAATTTGGAGGCAAGAGCTTAAATCCTTAGCTCCTGAGAGTTATGAAAAGGAAAAAAATCAAAATAGCACATTTGTAAGGAAAATCCACCCAGTGGGAAGGTGTGTTCTTCTTCTATCTGTGAAGGTTCTTTCAGGAAGACTGTCAAAGTGAATATAAAAACTTGTAGGTTTTTATTGGGGTAGCAGAATAATGTGATGCTCCTTACCAGTCCAACTGCCCACTAATATAAATGAGGACTTGCAAAGGGAAATTCTTGCGAGGGTCACATTGCCATTAATATGAGTGATCCAGAAGACTTAATTTCTTTCCTCCAACTAGAACGAAAGATATTTTCTCTCCCCACGATATCTGTGTCTCCCATTCTATACGATCCTTTCGATTTAAGCAATTTTCAACTGCTGTCTATTGCACAAATGTACCAGTTCTCTGAGAACAAAGAAGGGTGACTAACACTAGCACAGATCTTTAGCCTAATTCTCTTAGAACTCCCTCTTGCTATAGCATACATCATCTATACTGCCTTTAATAAAAAAAAAAACAAAATAACTCTCTTTTGGGGGGTAAGATTATTGCCCAGCATCTCCATTTTCTGCACTAAAACTAAACATGTTTTTCGAATAAAAACATCATCTTGAATCAGATCTTTCTGTAATGAAGTAACAGAACTGAATGACAGATGGGGTTGGATATAGCAACTGATAATTAAAAACCCCAAACAAATCAAGAAGTACATGCTTCTATTCTTTACAGCGTAATGTAGAGTATATACAATTAGTCGCTTCCTCCCACTGTTACCATTTAAAGTCCCACTCAGCCCCAATGAGTGGGACCAGATGTCAAAGAAGACTTAAAATCAAACTACAGGCTCAAGAATTACCACCTGAGATTAACAACACTGTTTCAAAGTTGCAGAATTTCATAAATTAAAGGCTGCCACTGTGAACCTTATTTTCAATCAAGTGTGGAAAAGAATGAATCTGTGTATGAATATAAAACAGAAAAGAAACAGTGAAAAGCAATATTGGAGGCTACACAGCTGAACAATAAAATGCACAATCTCAAACCCATTCACATTCTGGCAGAATACCATTTAAAGGGCTTGCTTTGGAGGGTCTCCAGAGAAAACAGCAATAGCTAGGAGTTTAGCTGTGAAGCTTACAGTATGGTATGTTAAGTTTAGAAGAGACAGACGTACATACTGCTTTACAACTGTTTGCTATAAGACTCGCTGTCTTCTTAAAGGTCTTCTCGAGGTAGTGAGCAAATCTCTCATTCTCATTTTCCTTGGAACCCAACTGGAGGAATTCACCTAAAAAGTTGCACAGATAGGAGTTTTTATTTGTGGGTTTACTGCTTAGACAAGCAAATCTGAAGACAAAAATAGAAAAAGACCTTACCACGCACCAGATCTTCAATCACCTGAGTTAGAACAGAGATGATAGTAGTGTTTCCAATTCGTGCTAAAGCTACAGAAGCAGCTGAGAGGATGAAATCACCAGCTAGAACAGCCTAATAATAAAAAAAAACACCTGATCTAAGACTTCTTCTGTAAGTGTTAGCACAGACAATACAATTCCCTTTATTTGGCAGGTCTACTCACATCACATCATTTGCCTACATGAAGCACAAATATCTCATTGTAACAGACAGAAACCAGACGATAACCAAATATTAAAATTGGAGCCATTTTTGAATCCCTATCTCATAGTGCTGTTTATATTTTTCTATATAAGCACTGTCCTCCCTGTATGCAATACCTGAGTAAGTTTTTGCCTGCAAAGTGTGAACATTACTTCTCTATTTGACCATTCTGTTGTGACTGTTACGACATGTCAGCTCTGAATTGCCATGATTTGTTCTAACGTGTCAGCAGCGTACTGCTTTCCTTGCATTTTCTGATTAAGATATTCCTCTTAATGCTTTATGAAGAAACACTTCTCAAAAAAATCCAAAAAATCTTCATGCTGACTGAAAACCTTTTTGTGTTTACTACTCAATCAGGGTAACCTAGAGCGTTCTGTATGAGGTACAAGTTCAAAGTACTCCAAGGGCACTACAGAGAGTGGCAAAGGGTATGTAAAATCAGTAAGAATCACACTACATTCATACATTTCCTAATGCTTCCAACAGTTCAGAAAAGGAACACACATTTGTCTTACCCACCATCTGTAAACAGCTCTTCATACCTTTTCTGGCATATCCCAAAACTGTGCCTAAGGACAGTAATGTGACAAAACCGCTAGGTATTTGTGCTCTGCTGAAACTCAAGGGCAAACCTTGCTCATAATAGCAAACTCACCTTCCTCTCTCCCCAGATTTGATTGACTGTCATTTTTCCTCTGCGAGAATTTGCATCATCAATAACATCATCATGAACCAGGCTAGCTGTGTGGATCATCTCAGCAATTATGGCCACAGAGCGCTGGCTTGCTTGCACCTCCCTAAAATAAAAAAAAGAACTGTCAAATAATTAAATCAATTATATGTTCTGCAATACACTAGAAGAAATCCCTATTAAAAACAAACAAAAAAATGTTTCTCTGAAAACAGCTGTTGCAGCTTTTCCATGGTCTGAACCCCATCTTTCAAACCTGAAATTAGGAAGACAAGAGAAAGTAAGATCACGTTAGTTCAGTAAGTGCGATGGGATGTCTCCGTCCTTATTAGGCCCGTTTCTGCCTTGTTGCACTAACAGTACTGCAAAACTTCTGAGTTCTTGACTCTAATCCCTCTAAATCTAGACTGCAATAAACAGCACAGTGTGAAGGAGGCTTGGTTCCAAGGAGATGGAAATCTGGAAAACAGCAGGGAAAAGAATGCCACGTAGCTTTGCAGAAGAGTTTTAAGTTTTCCTTATCTCTGTGTTGCTCTACCTACAAGACACAGCATCACAAACTCTCCAAAGCTGGCTAACTACTAACCAGCAAGCTGGGGAGATCAGCAGACATAGAAACCTGTATTCTACATTTGAAAGACATAACTCAGGATCTTAACCTTTATCTTGTCTGATTACCTTAAGACCTCAGAGGATTTTTCAAAAGCCTAAGGAATTAACTGTAATTATACTGCAATCATTTTAGGACTGTAAACACTAACTACCTAACACTGAAATTCAGCCTTTCGGAAGATCTAACATTGATGATTCAACTCTCAGTAGTTCACACCTACTTTACGTTTTAAAGTAGGTGAAAAGAAGGTAATGTAAGAACATAGAAACCATTATCTAGGGATCAAAGCTCGCAAAATGAACATAAGAGCCAACCTAGCTCACACAAAGGACCAGCTACCCTAGTATCCAACTGCTACTGCCTGGTTCTAGTATCTTTTTCTCTTTTTTATCTGTTTTTGCCATGGGTTGCATGCAGGATACCAGAAATGGCTATCCCAGTTAGCCTTGCCTTATAGCCGTAACAAGCCTACAAGGACATTAAAAAAGCCCACAAACCCAACAAAAGAAAAAAACACAACAAAACCAGTAAAAAAACCCCAAAACAATAACAAAATTAAAAAAAAAAATATTTCTGTTATATAAATACCTTACTTCTGGTATACAGATAACAGAGCAAATCACACTGTTTTCCAGCAGAACAGTAAAAGAACTGAAAGAAACAGTAGATAATCATTTCAGCTTAGCTGAATTTAAAATCTTCTTGCACTGCCTATGTCTATTAAAATCTAGTGATTAATCACAAAATGAAAGAACATCTTGCAGTCTGCTGACATAACACTGACACCTACCTCTATGCAGAACTCTGCATTGCTGTCAGTGGGAGTTCTACATCCTGAACAATAGCAGGATATGTGGCTCACAGGCTGTGAAAATGTGGCTTTTAAACAACAGAAAATAAGAGCTGGAAACCTTCACAGTTGTTTGAAGGTAAGTTTTACCATGGACCAGTAATTTAGTCAAATGCTAGTTCAGTGTAAGTAGTTTTCCAAAATAAACTATTGTTACTAAGTAGAACTTACCTTCAAAAAACTGAAAAGGTCTCCAGCCTCTTTCATGCACTGGTCTCCTTTTGGGGACTCCCTTTTTCATTAATTATGTCAGCAGACTGGACTTCCTGCTGGGAAGTAGCAGTAAATGGCAACACTCACTGACACACCAAAATCTTTCAGTAGTATGAAGACAGCACAAGGACAGACATTTCAAAAGCACGTTTTCAAAACATTCTGCATTATAGTGCATTTTATCTCTGACAATGACTAAAAATGGCATAGAAATGCTCAGATTCATGTGTCTGGTTCCTAGAATGTTATCTCAAACGTGACAATTTAACCTGAAGGGTTTTTTTCAAACCTACTACTTCTGCAAGGTCTCAAGCAAGGTTCTTCCCATCGCTGGTAAAAAATATTGCAACAGTTTCCTACAAACATCTTGTGAGAGTAATTCTGAATCAGAGCATGCCTATTTTAGGAAAAACACAGAAGAAAGAGGATCCTTCTCATTCCCTGCCATTTTTCAATTTGCTTCGCCTGCAAAACAAAAGCAAACAGTAGCAGTAACTCAAGTCAATAGATAACTGGGTCCCCACAACTCCAGTGAGTGGAAAGATGCCATTTTTAGGTCATTCTCAAAGTGAAGGCACCCCAAGATTATTTATATTTTCACAAAATTTTTATACAACTGTAAGTTTATCTTTTTACACACACATTATATAATTTTTTAACTCCTTGATCGTGTTCTGCTTTTCTGTAGGACCCCCTGCTTGATTCTGTGATACACTTTTATAGACCTACCATACCCTGAAGTCTTTCCCGTTACAGAACTCGTGTCGTGTATACTGAATAAGACCAAGGCTGATCTTACAGGTTAAAAAAAACCCCAAACACATCTCCCCCTCCGAACAACCCTCTTCAAAAAGAAAAAAGCAGGGGGGGGGGGGGTGTGAACTCAAAACAACACAAAACAGTATTTACAGTTTTCAACAAAGAGCTTTGCAATACCTTTACCAGTAAGTAAATATTGCCAGTTTAAAGACAGGAAATGTGCAAAAGAACTTGCAAAATCTCATCTCTGTGTTATGACCACACTCCTCCAAGTGCATTTCAGCTGTTAAGTCCCTGTGGCTGAAAGAAAAGAGCATTTCAGAGAAGCAGCCTGCGACACAGAGGGGCACTGCAAACTAGGGGAAGCATAGAGAACGGATGTGTTAACACAGAAGCAAATTACGGAACAGCTGAAAAGCAGCGTACAGTACAGACATCTGACAACCATGGCTTGGAGAAGTGGGAAAAAAGACGACTAAGGTTGCTGGCAGGCCCTCGTATCTTTAGGAAATACATTTATATGGAGTTTAGCCAGGTCATTTATTTAAGTATTTCTCGCAGTGTTCTGATGGATATATTTCCCTTTTTACCCTAAATCTTTTGTGCTCACTGTTTTCTCTATTTTCTTCTTTGGCCTTCTCTTATTTGTTTGTCTCTCTCATTTTGGTTGCAGAAATAGAAATGAAAACTCCTATTTGCAAACACCTCTGGAGAATACACCCTAAACAGAAACAGGAGGTCCAGTCAGGCTAAGTGATAATTTTGTGAAATTCTGCACACAGGTATGTGAAGAAATGCCAGAGGATGTGTGAAACTGAGGGTTTGCATGACCTCAGTTTAAACTCTTTACAACAACTCTCACTCTCGAACAAAGCTAAGTTGCGATCATTAAGCAAAAAGCCATTGCCCGAGGGACCTAAGGACTTGGGGTTGGGCTTCTGACACAGATCTCTTAGGGCAAAATACCAACATACCAGCACAGAACAATTTGAATGCTTCAGACACTCATCTCTTTGACAATAGTTCAGATTCTTCATACAACTTTTTCCTTATTATGACCTCACTCCAGAAAGACAGTTAACCCACTAAGGGAATTCTAAATACTTAGCCTTCCTCAAATCTAAACACAACCGATCATGTCACCTAACCTGTAAGCAGAGCTACCTGGGTGCTCCCCTCCAGTCACTTGAGAAGTCACAGCTATTCTTGTGGGGCCCTGTGAAGACAAAGATGTCTCTGTGGACTGCCTTGTAAGATCAGGACCTATAGCCTTACAAAGTTGTGTGCTGTTGTTTTCACGGTCAAACAAGGAAGAGCATTAACTTTTGTACTAGTATTGCACAAAAGAGAAAACAAAAACAAAAACAAATGAAAGAACAGGCAAAAGTATGCTGGGTCCAGCAAGTTATATGACAATTGAGAATGGCAGCAAGATGAAGCAGAAACTCAACATCGGTAGCACAAACCCCAGAGGCAGAATAAAAAAAAATGCTGGGGATGAATAGCACAGGATATTGGCTCACCCCACAAGCCTACAGATATTGTGGCCAGTATCTTTGATTACATGTGTGGGAACCAAAGCCTCAACAAAGAAAAACAACTCTGGGAGAAGAATCAGTATTAACTGAAGAAAAGATAGATAAAATGCTTTAAGGGAAACGACAAGTTGAAAGAGGAAAAACATCTTCAAAAAACAAACATCAGGAGAAGTAGAATGGAAAGCAAGTATTTTTTTTTCCGCTCAGGTCTACAGCAGAGTGGCAGAGTTACAAATATGAAGTGTTTCCTTCTCTACTTCCATAATTTTCCTCACAAACGGTAAAAATTCACAAGAACAATTTGTCACCTGGAAGTTAGGCTGCTTTAAGGAGCAACAACAATGAAACCAGTATCAGTGTGAACTGGAAGTATATGCATTTACTAAGCAGGTGTAACACAGCCTGATTCAAGAAGCTTAAAAGCAAAAGAGAAGAAAACGCCCATAAAACTTCATCAACTCACAGTGAGTGGGTATCCACAATTTGAAAGTGTATTCTTTTGGCATGCCCCACCCGACCCTTAAAAGACATCGGTCATCATGCATGAACCAAAAAGCAGTACACGGAAGACTTGTATAAACATATGTGAGCTTTAATTACAATCACAGGCTTAGAGAAAAGTGACACGAGGCAAAGAAGATGCAGGTAAATACCCTGGGATGTCATTCTCTTCCTTTGCTGAAACGTTTCTGTTCTCCCTACTCCAGATTTCACTCTACAAACAACACAATGGAGATAGTGACTCAGTCCGTCCTCATACGAGGAACATTCAGCTTAACAAGGAGGCTTTTAAACATCAAACGTAGTTTGGAAGTGCTGACAACAAACGCAACAGATGTACCAAAGCTGCCAAATGACACGGGCATCTATAAATCAGAGCACATATGCTGAGGGCAGACTACCACGAAGCAAGCACTTGCCTCAGGCATATGTGGCCCTTGAACTCTGAGATCACACTCTCACTGGCATAGGGCAGGTCTTAAAACTGGTCCTGATGGCTTCAAGACAGCGTAACGCATGGACAAGAATATGTCCATGAGCATATGCATATGTCAAAAGACAGCAAATATGCTTTGAGCAAATTCAGTTCTTTCTACAGCTACTTCTTCTCTTTGATTCACTGCTCACCTCCTACACTGTATGACATCAACTCCAGCCTTCTCGGTATTGCACTTACACTACATAATTTCGTTCATAAGCTTCTCACGCTACACACTAGAATGAGATAAAACTATTGTTCCGGTTATTCAGACTAGAAGGACACTCCAAAAACTCACTGTCCCAGTTGTTAAAAGTCTCCTCCGAAGTTTCCACCCTCTTAGCAACATCATCCTTTGTCTTAAATAGCTCCTTAACCCCTGTTCCTAACAAACATGTAGACCGTAAGTCCTTCATTGTCCCTGATCATCTTTGCAGTCCCTCCCAAAAGCTAGCTGGACTTACCTCTTTTTGAGCACAAGGATCAGACATGCCTATGATTTCACAAAGTGCTACACAGCGTATCAGCACTCCTGTAGCTGAGCTGGATATATTATGGTTGATGCACCCTGGGATTACTTTAAGGTTTTTCTTGAGAGAAGGTGGCTGCAAATCACACTGGGGTTATGCCCTACTGGGACACTCATAAGCCTCCAAGCTCAAGCAGAGATTTTTGGTTTATTGAGCTTCCTTTCATTCCGCCATGGATGGCCAGCTATCAAGGAAGATTTTGTCATGAAAAACGCCATCATCACGCCCCCGTTTTTCAAGTCAAGATCACTCATGGAAACATGAAGTCAATCAGTGGTGTGACAAAGGACATCCTTGCGGAGTTTCACAACCAATATTGTTCCTTTTGCTACCTTTAAGACAATGACAAGGAGCAGGACTGAATGGAGAACAGTGAAGTTCCTCAGTCTTGGACAATGTTTTCCTAAAAGAAAATGAACTGGCACATACAGGACAGGACACTGCCAACTAGGTGCTGCTTTCTCCTTCAAAATTACATTCACGTAGGAGGTGGTATACCGGGAGGGGTGCCATATCAAGCAGCAAAGTATATGCCAGGCTCTGAGGTAGAAATCAAGTCCAACAAGACATTAACCTGCCGCTAAGGAAAAAATGGTGCGAGAGCTGAGACAAATCCCTTAAGACTGATAAATTAGTCTAGAAATGCTTCTGGCAAGGGACCAAAGATTTCATATTTGAAATTCTACACAAGCGAAGACTGGAAGCGTAGCTGGAAGACGGAGAACACTCCAGCCAACATCTTTCCTCAAAATGCAAACATAACAACTGATACAAAGTGTGGAGAAAAGTGTTTGCAATGAGCCAGAGTAAGCAGTGATAGAGAGTACAGGGCAAGCATGATGTTCTCAATGGCCTCAAGTTGCATTGGGGGAGGTTTGGGTTGGATATTAGGAGAAGTTTTTTTGGTGAAGGGGTGGCTGGGCGTTGGAGTCAGCTGCCCAGGGCAGTGGTGGGGTCACCATCCCTGGAGGTGTTCAAAAAACGTGTAGATGTGGCACTTCAGGACATGGTTTGGCAGATATGGTGGTGTTGGGTTGATGGTTGGACTTGATGATCTTAGAGATCTTTTCCAACCTTGATAATTATATGATTCTATGATTCTGCTTGGTTAAAACTGCTTTCAAAAGACAACTTGAAGAACAGGAGGATTACACCAGCTTGGAATCTTACATTAAAGTATAAAAACTTGCTCCTAGACGGGGGAAGAAAAAAATCTCTGACTGTTTTGAATGTCTTACAGCTTTGACTATAATCATATCATCTGCTTAATGGCTTTTCTGAATAATTACTAAAAGCTACGAAAGTCTCTTTGTGCAGCAAAGTTCTTACCTGTGTCAAGAGTTTAATAGCTACAGGAGTAGCTACAAATGAAAAATACTTTTCATTAAATTCACACAGTTTCAAGGAATATTACAGGTTCTAATAAAGTATTTATGTAAGCTGCTAAAATCGACTAAAAGCATCACAAATACCAGAATTTGGCAATGTTATTTATCCTTCACCAGTTACAACTGCATTATAGTCCACAATTTTACACATGGAAGCATGTAATAAACCCAGTAGTTCCTTTTGCATTGCTGACTAAAAAATACAGCTTCATGATGGAACTTCAACTCAGGTTTTACTGAGAAGCTTTTTATTTTCATGAAGTTACTAGACATGTTTTTCAGGAACATAACAATGATATATTTTAAGTACTATGTATGTCCGTATATCTAAAAGTGACCAACTCACCTGGAATTATTATGATGAATGTTGCAAGCCCTTGCCATTAGCACCACAATCATTGGTCGAAAGGCCTTTCCTTTCCCATCAAAGTAATAATCACACATTTCTTTAAGTTCTGCTGTAGATACAAGTAATTCCTATAAAATGGAAAAGAACACATCAGCTTAAAAGTCACAAAGCCAGTCTGTTTAGTGTAAGCAAAACAGTATGCATGTACAAGGTTACTGCCTGTATTCATTCCACCCAGTGTAAGCTGAAGTTCTTTTTAAAATTACTATGCGTGATCTGAAACATAAATTATGTATTACAGCAGTGTAAATCAGGAGAAAACAAAAATTGCATTCTGGTTCTATATACTATGTAGAAATGCTCTCTTTGCCTTCAGTTTAAGTTTCAGACAGCTGTTCATGAACATAAAGAACGTTCTTTCAGTAACTATTCTCCAAAGCAACGGTTGCTATTAAAATCAGAACCATCACAACATCCCAGAAGAGTGACCAAAATCCCTTACCTTTTTAATATCTTCATAGAGGTTTTTCAAGTCTTTTCTACCAAGTTGAAAAGGGTCTTGGTATTTTTCATTACTAACTGTCTTACTGCAGCTGCACAAGTGGGATGGACTTGCATGATGAAACCTAGTGACAGTGTTTTTCAAGAGAGTAACGTTGTTAAAAACTTTCTCTGAATCCCCAAACAGAAACATTTCAAAACATTTCTTCCTCCTCTGCCTATCCCCTTACACAAAATTTAAGCAAGTGGCTAAAATAGAAACAGAAGGCATCAAGACACTCTTTTCAGCCAGTTAATAAGGTGCAAGGACAGCATAGCTACATATTGATGATCGTAGACTTTTAGGAGCTGGCAAAGTACAGCGTTTGGCAAACAATAATACCACGACCCCCGCCTTTAACAGAAGTCTTCTGAGACACATAAAATGACCTTGCTCTCAATGTATTCCTTTTGAAGACACTATTGATAGTACAGCGTACATGTGGAGATTAAGCCTTCATCTTCCAGTATAACGCAATTATTCTGTCACTTTCTTCCCTCTCCTGTACACTCCTGGAAAAATATTCCTGACTTGGATGTGAAAAAATTCTCCTTTACACACCCAGCTACATTATAAATGATAAATTAAACCAATACTTCCAGGTAGCATTATGACGCTATGAAAGTTCATCAGTAAAGGGTGAAAGCTCCACCTGGATGCATTAAGATGCATTAGGCTTAGGCCTGATTTTTTTTTTATGCTCCCTGGAGTTGAAGTTTATGCCTCTTATTATGTCTCCTTTTTCAAAGTGAACGTATGGGTCTTCTCGGGGCATTCTCACTTTGCTTGTTGCTCTCCAGGATGGAAGACTTAGATTCAGACTCAGCACCATACCAGTAGTCCACACAGAATTCTCCAAAGATGTAACAGAGTGAATAACCTTATTGTCAAAGTTTACAGCTCACAGGTGTAACTACCCAGTTCACCCAATAGCTAAGTCTTTACCCATTACACAACAATACGAATCTGTAACTTACCGCCAAAATATATTACATATTTTTGGAACTGACAAAGTTGAACTTCTTTGGGTAAAGCGACACATCTGCACAAAGAAAAAATCTGGGTTAATTTAACAGAACTTTAAACAGATAGAAAACATTTGATTAGAAAACTCAAGTGTCTGTTCATCAGCACTGCTCTATTTCTCCATTTTTAACCACCCAGCAGCAAAGGGAGTCTCATAATCTCCTTCCATATCACGCAAGACGTAACTGCCAATATGTACATTAGTTTCTGACTTAAACTGACTCTTGTGCTCAGGTGTATTGGACTTTCTCCCCTCGCAGGACCAGCCCAGAAGGCGTATCAGTTAACTTCCCAGAACTGCTCTAATGAAACCTTGCTTTTGCACTCGTGGAAGGTGCAATTTTCAAGCATTCCCTGTCTTGCAGATAAATCTGGACTGCACCAGTCAAGGCACAGAGAAAAGGACAAGAGCTGTTTCTGCAAACCACTACACTAACAGAAGAACATATCCTCGTTTTCCTCCGAAGCAACTTTAGTTCAGCTTGCTTCTTATGATCATTTCCACCTGCACACCTAACCTGCTGGATGTCAAGCACCTAACCTCCAAACCCAGCAATCTCTCCAGTGATCTCTCCCTGAAGACGCAGCCCAGGAACTTGGGGGAAGGCGCGGTCCCAGGTACATGATTCCAGCAGAGATATGCTAGGAAACGCACCTTTCGCTCCACTCCTGGCATCGCTCCCAAGAACTGCCCAGTCCTGCCCTGGAGTGCACGCTGACTCAGGGGCCCAGCCCCAAACCACCGCAATCCGCATGTTCACCAAACTGCCTCTCCACACGCCGGCACGGAAACGCTCCAGGAGGCCTAGAGCTGGAGAAGGGTTCCCCCAGCTTGCTCCTCACACCTCAGCGTCTCCCGGTACGTGGCTCGAAGTCTCTCTCTCCTTGGACGCAGGGAGAGCAGCAGGAGCACAGCACAGGCTCCAAGGCACCCTTGCATCCTCCGTGTGCACTGGGCAAAGAGACCAGGGAAGCAGAGGAACCCGAACTTATCGCAGATTTGCAGCTCGCTGCTATCCGACTTCGGCGCCCAGCCCGACGGCCGAGACCTTCGTGAAGTTTGCTCCCTCACACCTCTCACCATTTTCTGTCGTTCAAAAAACAGCAGATCTCCTCCTGTTCTTCCTCGGGTGAGGGCGCAGGCAGACACTCCCCGCTACGCCACTGCCTAACCCTGTCAGGCCGGGCCACGCGCGACGCCGGGCACGCCGCGGCCTCACCTTCCCGCAGGTCCGAGCAGCAGCCTGGCCTTGTGAGGAAGGTGTCAGCGAGCGCAGGGAGAGAACGGCCCCCCGTTACAACTCTCCTAACGCTGACCTGTGCCCAAATCCGCCGAAAACCCCGCGCCGGTGAGAACCGCTTTCCCTGCTCCCGCCGGGAGCAAGCCCGAGAGGTCCTTCCCCACACACCGGCGGCCTGCCCTGACAGCCCCGAAGCCAGTATCCGACTGCGCACCGACAGCCGCCCGCCAGGCCCCTCGCCGGGCGGCCAGCTGCCCGCCTGCCGGCCCCGCACGCCCGAGCCGCCCGCGGGCCCCCGCGCTCCGCCCGGGCCCCATTCATTCCCGGTGACCTCCAGGCGCCCGCCACCGCCCCGCACTCACCGCCGCGCTGAGGGCCGTCGGCGGGGCGCGGGAGCCGGGCCCCGGCGGGCGGGGGCGCGGCAGGGAGCCGAGCGGCGGCGCCCGGCGGGAGGAGGCGCCGCACCGCCACCACCAGCGAAAGGCCATGGTGTCCCCCAGCCCCGCCGCGCCGGCACCGCCCTCCGGCACGGCCGCGACCCGGAGGCGGAAGCCCGCCGCCCGCTGGCAGGGGTGCCGGGAGGACATCCGGCGGGGGGAGTGCCCCCTTCGGCTCGGCGCGGCTCACCTCACCTGCCGCCGCTCCCCGGGCCACCCAGCGCAGCTGAGGGCCGGCCGGGCGGGATAGGGCTTGGGCCGCCGCCGCCCTGCACCAGGGACCCGGCTCTGCCGGCCTGCCTGGCGGGCGTGTGGGCCGCGACCGGCTTTCCCCCGAAGTCTCTGTGGAGTGATCGGAGAGGAGGGCTTTTTCTGAGGGGGGGGAAGCCCTCGGTGAGGGCGTGGTGTGGGGGACATGCGGTGGCCCCCCTGGCTGGCCGTCTGGCTGGCGTGGGCCTGGCGGGCCGGGGCCGGGCTCCCCGCCACGCTGTGCTCCTCCCGCGGGCTGTGCCGGGCTCCGCTCGGCCCGAACGCCTCGCACCCGGAGCCGGGTCGCTGCCAGCGGGGCGCGGCTGACCTCTGCGCATGGCCGCTCTCCTCCGAGGGCCTCCGAGGTACGGCCCGCTCTGCTGCCCCAGAGCTCTCGCACACCCTGCTCTGCCTCCCTGGTGCTCTGCTCTGCTGTGGTGCTTTTGCTTGGTGGGTTGTAGCAGCTACTATAGCAATAACCAAGAGAAGACCTTATATACATGGTCAAATATTCACAACTCTTAAAATTAAAGCTAGATTAGCCATAAGGAGCTTTTTTTTTCTTTTAATATTGGCAATTTATCGTAATGGGGAGACACAGAAGTCCCAATTATGTGTTAATGCAAAATTGATAGCCTGACACCTGATTTGAGGTACACAAGGCTGCATAGCTCTCAGGCATGCAGAATTGCCTGTAATAATAAAGATAATTTATATGATAATATTACAGAAATAATTTCCTCGGGTAATACAATTACTAGCGAGCATTAAGAAGTAATAATCAGTGATAGATCTTGTGGCAGCTGGCTGTAACAGGATTTGTCATTAGAGGTACTGAGAAACATGGCTAACAGCAAGTCTCCAGGGACACTAACTTAAGATTTTTACAAAACAGTGACTGTGAGGTACTGGGATTTTGTAATTACCATGGAATCATAAGATTGTTGCAAGCAAAAGTCCATAAAGATGTTAAAACACAGTATTGGTCCAGTGTTTTAGAACGATATTTGTCCTGTGTTACCATGGATCAGGGCACGGAGTTTCTCTGAAGGATGAACAAAGCGCATCTTTTGAGTACGTGTGTTCTGCTACAGCAAGAATGCACCCTCTGGCCCTTCTGTTTGCCGCTGACGTTACTCTGAGGAGGCTTCAGGCTGGTTTCTTAGGTTACGTGGCGATCGTCACTGCGTAGGGACTGTGTAGTGCAGCTACTGGTGCACGGCGACTTTGTCTGTTGCACTACGTCGCTCAGCTGCGAGGGCGGCTGGACTTCCCTGTCTCACGCAAATGTCTTCTGGGGCTGCAAAACACCGAGTGCAATATAAAACTGCCCTGAGACTGTTCTGATCATGGTTGATTGAAACTATGCTTAATTGTGTTTAGATCTTAAAACTGGCATGCCCTACTGCTTTCTTTCGCTGCAGAATTAAATCCTTTTCAAAAATCCCAAACAGAATATAATGCCAGATTTATTTCGGCTTGCTTTTCATGCAGGTTTAATATACATTGTGGTAAAGAGTGCAGGTTTAATTGTTTTTGAAGGATTTTGATTGGATTTAAGAGGAAAGGTATTAAGAATGGTTAATTTAAAAAAAAAACCACATTTCTTGTGTATTTCTTGCTTATAGATCCCTTTCCAATTGATGTGATCCAAGAAAATTATGTCCGTAATGTGAGAAACTGCATTTTTTCAGTTGTCTATCCTACACCTTTTAAATCTAGAGTTCGTCTTGTAGCTGTTTCAGAGGTTGGCTATTATTTTTTTCTTCCTGTCTAATTAGTAGAGATTGTTAATACAGGCACTAAAGCATATTTTAATATTCATATGCTATTTATTGTGAAAGCATCCTATCAATATATGCTTTAAACAAATAGAACATGTAAAACATATTGTGAGATGTCTTTTAATAACAAAACCAGCAGAGAAAACACATTCATTACCCCTGAAAATTTGATCGCATTCAAATACCATCTGTATTATTTTTTTCTCCAGGAAGTTCTTGAAAATATTTTGGATCTTGATGTATCTGTCAAAGGAACATCTGATTTTCTTCAGTTCGTCAGTGGTGGGAAAGTGATATTTGGGTCTATTCCACTGGCCCATCGATATGGGGGTCATCAGGTAACTATAACACTGGTCTTCCAGTTGGAATTACGTAGGTATTTCCATGTGAATTGTGCCTTGGTAATACCTGTAAGCGTATCAGCATATACCTGTAAGTATGTGAACCCCTTATGAACACTTTGATTTGCAGATCTGCTCTTCATAAGGGGCTGCAGATGGAAGAGAACTGTAATATTCTTTCTCAGTACCATGTCTGCTTTCTCCGCTTCTGTTTATGCCAGAAGCGAGTTCCCTTTTTACCTTCTGTTGGGTGCAGAGTCTGCTTAGCACCCCGGCAGCCTGACAAGCTCTGATTCATGATAAATGTTGTCAGCTCAGAGGAGTGAAGGACAGAGCCTCACTGAGTTCAGCAATACCACGATTACTAAGAGTTAAGTCTCACTGAAATGAGCAAGATTATTCATGGAAAAGAATGGTATAATTTGATTTGTAATTTGCAATTTAAAAAAAAATTACAAGCTGTCAGAGACTAGGCTGTAGCTGTACATCATAGCTGGAAGGTAGAGAAAAAAATGGGGATTACTGGCGTACTTTTTTTTCAGTGGTTTTCTGATTCATGTTGGTGTGAGTGTAGAAATACAGCTTTAGGGATAAATATCTTAATGACTACCTGAGTAAATGTGTCATTATATTGTGTAGATCACAGAGAACCTACGTGTAATTTGTACTGTTTAAAATATAACTGCTATAAATGATGGAAGAAAATAACTGATTTTCATTTTTGTCAGTTTGGTAGCTGGGCAGGTCAGCTGGGTGATGGAAGAGCCCACTTGATCGGAATATATACAAACAGGCATGACTTTTTTTAAGTAACTGATTCAACTGTGTATTCTATTTAGCTGATTCATGGATAGCTCGAGGTGTACTTTTAGAAATGCTAATGGTATTTTTGCAGGCATGGTGAGAGGTGGGAACTACAGTTAAAGGGGTCAGGAAAGACCCCATACTCCAGGTAAGTTGCAGTTAATCTATGCACACCAAACCTGGATGTTTTCTTTTTTAAATTTACTCTTATTTTATGAACGATTCCTTATGTCTCTGTTCTCCATAGGAATGGCGATGGAAGAGCTGTGCTTCGCTCTTCCGTGAGAGAATTTTTGTGTAGCGAGGCTATGCACTATCTTGGAATTCCTACAAGCAGAGCTGCTAGGTATTTTTCTTTTCCTTTTCACAGCATCCTAGTTGACAGGTAATTTTGTGACTGAATTTCACTGAGCATCAATAAAGCAGGAAAGTTAGTTTCCAAGAGCATAGAACTTTCTTTTCATGTGTATGCGATCAGAACAAAATGTATCCCTCCAATTTTGTAGTTTTTTGGATAAAACTTTCCACAAATAATGACCTTCAGCAGTTAATCCATTCACTTTTGTCTTTGGTATGCTTTAAAGTACTGCTTTGTTTGAACACAATTTTGTTTACTGTCTGTGTCTTGTGGTGAACAGCTGTTGTTCACTTGTAAGACTGTCTTAACTGAATTACCATAATTTGAAATCTGGTTCATTTTGTAAAGAAAGTAAAAAGTGGAAGTCAGACTGAGTGATTATATCTGGCACTAACTCTCCTCTCCAGTTTTTATGATACTGCAATCAAGGGTTTCTTCTCTTAAAAAAAAATCAAACTGTTCTCTCCCTTGTTGCTCACCAAAAGACTTGCAAAACCAGCAGGACTAGATTCCTGCCTTGTAAATATTAATAATACCTTTAGTGTATGTGGATAATCAATAAGTCTATTGATACATTTTACATGGTTGATAAGTGAGTCTTTTATTACACTAGAGTTATAGATTTGGGTGAATTTTTCTGGAATCAGGCCAAGTAGGAGAATGTTGAAAGTGGCTGTTTCTGTATTGTCATAGTCACCTAGTTGCAATTTTCGAGATTGGTAGGAAAAATTGTCAGTCAGATGAATAGACATTAATATTGGAGGTAGTACTGAATGTAGGTAATTGTTCTCAATTCCTTTGTGCAAACACCTCGTGAGTAGAGAGGGAGATTTTGTAAAAAAAAAAACAACCCAAATCGGTTTGAACCAAAGAAGATGATTACATTCACTCATTTTGGTGATTTTCTCAGAATTAAGTAAACTGAATTTTTTGGATGATCGTGTTTAAATTGTCAAGTTCATTTTGTATTCCAAGTGGTCTCCTGTCTCTGCTCTGGCATTTGAGGCTTTAAAGAAAGTAAATGTCCTGCAGAAAAGGCCTGTACTCAGCTACCACATGGCTAGGTGTCTGTATTTGCAAAGTGTCTGCAAATCTCTCTAGCATTAGTTCTAACACATTTGCTCTGTTGAAGTGTAGTGTTTGTAAATGACATTTTTGATGGTTTATTCACTGACTTCACCTTGAGACCCTTTGCTGTTGGCTATTAACACAGAACTTTAAATCTGTCTGAATATCAGCGGGAAAGCATCTGGCAAGGTTATAGCCTTTCTTTGCTGTTGTCTCAACAAATTGTTCAGTGCAAAACCAATATGAAATTACTCCTTAACTGTGCACAGATTCTATTGAGTACACAGTGTACTTTAGTTCTCTGCTGGCAAACTGGTTAAATGCCTGGCTCTCTTAACTGCTGTGCAAGCTCTCCAGTCTGTTTGCAAGACTTCATTTGGAAAAACCCCAGCTGATACCCATATTCTTCCCAATGGGGAGCTGTTGCACTGAGGCTGGTGGGATGCACTTGCAGAGGTCACGTCAACTCTTGGCAGAAGCATGGGGAAAAGCCTTACAGCTTATCCCAGAACACCCAGTGGGTTGGTTTGCTCTATTAATTTTAAGTACTGTGTTGCCAATGAGGTGTTACAGTTTATGATTGTACTGCCAGATCAAAAACACTTCTTCATATGGCACTGTTTTAGTCACATACTGGGAGTACCAGTTAGCAGTGTTATGCATTAGGTCAAAAAAGTGAGCCAATGTGCGTGGTTTTCAACATGGCCCTTACTTGCATAGGGCTCGATGTTCATGCAAAACAGCAAGCAGAGCACTCGGGAGTGTAAAGTCCAGCCTCTAAGCAAGAGCCAGGGGTAGGGAGGGGTACAGTCCATCCATCCATCCATCCATCCATCCATCCATCCATCTTTCTGTGAGCGCTGTTCCAGCTTCTCTGGTGTAAGAGCAATTTCAGTGCTCCATTTCCCGTGGCTGACTGCGCGCCTGGTTTCCCACTGCCTTTGCTTAAGTAATGGTACTTACCAACTACGTGGGCCATTTGAAAACTATTTTTATGGTGGGAACGTAGGTATCTTTATGTGGCTGCTCAGCTATCCAGCCAACTCTTAAGTGCTGCACGTCCATTAACTTGTATTAGTAGCTAACCAAATGTTGATGCCTCTATGCAATTTTTGTCAGTAGTAAGAGAAGTTCTGGTATTCTGCAGGAATTTTTCAGAGCCTGCTAAGAGTTACACAGTGAAAAGAAACAACCCTTCTGGCAGAGGTCTGTTCAAAACAGCAAAATTTAGTAGCATTATTATTCTGACTCCTCTCCCCTAGAGCTCTGATGCACACACTATTGTATTAGTTTCTGGGGTTCATTGCCTGTTTTTGAATATTTTTTGTTTTTCTAAAAGGATGGAGATTTTCTTCTATCTTGTTTATGTCAGCACTTTTTGTACTTAATCCTACAGACATACCAATCATATATGATTGTTTCCAAAAGAGTCTTTTTCTGAAGAAAATTCCTAATGTTGCTTGTATCAGTACAGCTCCAGTAATGGGAGCAGATTAATTTCTAATACTTTTTCCCTCCTTCTGGAGCAATTCACTGCCTGTTCTTTGCAGTTAACAGAGAACCTTCAGTTTGGATAGCTACTAGGTACCTCCAAAAATACCGAATATAATAATAATAACTTAGTTTCAAAGCCACAGTTACTTTTGCAAGCAACTGCACTGTGTAAGAATTCAGACAAATCATTGCTTTTCATTATTTTTTTGTACATATTTATGTGCAAACCCCACATTTTTTGTCCAACTAAATTCTTTCTAAAATTTAGATGCTGAAGTATGTACAACCAGAATCTAGTGTACTCTGAAAATTTAACGCTTTGGAGTTGTTTTAACTCTGATTGTCTTCGGTCACATTTGTGAATGGAATATTAGGTTTTACCTCTTGTCCTTTTCTGTGTACTTCCAAGGAACGTTTGGTTCTGTCTTCTGTGTGGTCTTCAGCTACCTAATAGATAGCAGCTATACGTAGCTGTGTTAAATTTTAAATGGCATGCCACCCAACTGTTTTGAATAGAAGAAAGTTTTCCAGTTATCAGCAAGCAAAGATAAAGAGGAATTATACAAAAAGAGCTAAATTTTCCTGCTGCTAGACTCTTGAACAAGAACTCTTCTGTGCCTATTGAGGGGACAACACCTCTTTTAGAAGGTAGCACCAAGCATTACTTCTGCTGGATTGTCAGTGTAATTCCAGTTGCTTTGGAGAGAAGACTTCCTACGTGTTAACTTTCGGGGAATACGATGCCCTTGCATGGTTTGTAAGGATTGATTCAATTTTATTTTTCCTGATACAACAGAAAATACAGTGAAATTACGTATTTGTTTTTGTACAATGAATGTAAGTTGTGAAATATTTTAGAGCAAGCAAAGTTGTTCCAAGCAGTTACAAATCTCAGTATTTGGATAAACATGAAAATTTATACAATGTGCAGAATTTTAAGGCAAATGAAAGGAAGAGATTGTTTTTTAAAATCCAAGTACAAGTAGCAGTGAAGAAGAAAGGGATAATTATAATGTATCATTGAAATTGTGCCCTTTTTTGTGTGCGTTGATACTATTTGAAAAGTTCCTGATTGCTAAGGATCCCAGATCTGTCCCGAAGTTCCCGAGACAACAGTTTTGGCTCACATAAAAGGCAACCTCCATCTGATGCAACAATTTGGTTTCTAATTTCTCTGTTCTTCTAATTTCCCTGCTGTCCTCAGGGAAATTGTGACTTATTTAATGTTATCGTCACAGTAATCAGTCACTGAGGCTCCAAATGAATGCAGTACTTTTTGGAGTGCAACCCTCTTCCTAAGAACAATGTGAGTAATGGAAATTGGACAACACTGTGCAAATAAAAAATAAATGCGTCTTGCTAATGAAGCTTGGTAAACCTTTGCTTACTGTTTGTCTGTGTCATTTGTAAATACAAAGCTATACCAGCAAGAAGATCTTTCTTTTTTCTGCAAGAAATAAAGTTACATAAAATATGACTTGCTCTTCAATGTAAATGGTTTTTCCTGAGATAACTTTTTAATGTTCATTTCTTGTTCATTACAGCTTAGTTGTAAGTGATGATGATGTGTGGAGAGACCAGTTTTACAATGGAAATATTAAGAAAGAAAGAGGTAATGAACACTTGAAAATAATAGGTTGCAACACTGTAACTTAATTCTCCGTTGCAAACAATAATTTTAACATGTCATATATGTGTAATAAAAAGTACTCAATAGACCTAATTTAGTTTATTAAGAGATAAAATTTTTCCTGAGAAAATCAGTCTCAAACATATCTTAGTTAAAGAAATGAAGCCTAATGAACAGGTCTGCTATGATTGTGGCATATGTGTTGTAGGGGTATAATTTTTATTTTCACATGCAATTACAAAAATGATATTCAAAACCAGGGAAATTTTCCATTGTTCTGCTAGCAATACTAGGACGGTGGGAACGCTGCTGTGGTTACACCTGCTCTGAAAAAGAGTGGAATGGCACAGCATGGGGGAAGATCTATTTGTGTTGGGTCTTTCTGTGTTGCTAGCATCTTTGGAGTAATTCTAGTATTAATGTAGTACTCAAATTTTGCCTATGTTTGCTAGTACAGTGTATTGAATTTAAGCAAATTAAGTTTTATCATTTAAATGTATCTGTAGTAAAGTAATATTATACATACTCATCTGTTACACATTGAGCATACTTATAAAAATACCAGTTTAACTGTGCATATATAAATTCTGCATCTGTAGAAACAACACATAACAGCTTTTGATATGGTATTATTTTATTTTGCTGTTGCTATGTTTACACATAAACACATGTGTCTATGTTTAAGGTGCAATTGTTCTGCGTCTTGCCAAATCATGGTTTCGTATAGGATCCTTGGAAATCTTAGCTCATTCTGGGGAACTGGACTTAGAAAGGTTTGAATTTAATCTTCATAGTAACTATATTAGTTGTCTTAACAATCAAATACATATTAGAATGCATATGTACAGTTGGAATTTAGACATAAATTATTTAGAGAGGAAGATTGCATAATTTAGAAAGATAACCTGCTGTTTTTCTCCCAGCGTACAAAAGATCTTACCTCATATGGGTAAAACACCCTAGATGTTTTTGAAGGCCTAGATCGTACAAAATGAGAAAGGTTTTACAGCTAAAATAGATGTGGTAACTAAGCACCAGGGAGGAGGAGTTTATTTTGGAAAGATCTGTAAATTTAGAGTATAAGCTTCTACATTTCTTATAGTTGTCTGTGCAGCTAAATTAGCAGAAATATGAAATAAGTCACTAGTGTAAGTATGTTGTATGAAGTATGCTTTCCAAAAATGTGCAGAAGTATACTAGGTAAGAAATTATTGCACGATTTTAGACCTCTTAGCAATATTTATTTGTGTGTGTTATTCCATTTCAAGCACTTAGTATGATAAATTTTTAGTTTTACTGTAAATATTTAAAAGTTGGTCATTTTTCCTCAGGAGCAATGTTGTGATTGATAATCACTTGCCATAGAAATTGTTCTGGGGTGCTTAAAAATGAGCAAAAACTCATAACGTTGTGGTAACTGATACTTCCAGTTAACTTCCTGTGTGACTACACTGTCTTTCTTTCTCGTTTTTGAAATGTCACAGCAGATTTTGAAAGACTGAATTAAGGAACTGATTTTGAGATGAAACTATTCTGGGGTTTTTTATTTTGCTTAAAGTATTTGTGACCTATTCCATTTAAGGAGCATGTAAAGATCCCTTGTACTCATGCAGAATAGACAACTCCTGCCTGCCTGTTTTGGAGGGGGCCTTGGAAGGAGCGGCCAAGAGCTGGCCAAGGCTAGTGTGACTGCCTGTGCTTCCTCCTCAGAGAAGGTCCTCCTGAAAGAGGATGTCCTGGAGCAACCAGCTAAAATTCAGAGGCAATAGGTTGGACACCCCTCTAAAGGTCAGGTTGCTAGGTACTCTGATAAAATCATCACAGCTTGAGGAGAGTTCAGTGACTTGCTCCAGCAATCTGATTAGAAGATAAAATCTAGATACTTGTGTGCGCAGCCACGCAACACTTGCCTGGGTCCAGCCCTTGCCCAGGTCCAGCCCTTGCCCAGGCTGCCTACCCCACGTGTAGACGGAGCTTACAGTTTGCTGCGCTGGTGGCCCTGGCTGGCACTGACCACATGAGGGTCCTGCAGGGAGCTCCTAAATGTACTAAATGCCAGCCGCTCTGCTTTAAAGCTTTAGATCTGCAAAGACATGCATCTGACAGGCGTAGCAATTTTTAATACATGTATCCCAATTTTCTGAGCCTGTCTTGTGGGACTACGCAGCACTGTTTTGGCAATGGTCAGTTACTATGGCAAGTAACCCTACTACTTCATAAGAATCCAGCCATAACATTTTCTTTGTGAGAATTCTGATGTAGAATTATTCCGTGTAATCATACACTTTTTTTGGATACGCAAACTTTATTTTTTTCCTAAAAAATTGATATTACTGCATGTGAAGCCAGATCCTAGTGTATTCTAGAAGTTTTAACTCATGGGAATACTTTTAACTCTACATGGCAGTTGCCAGTCATATTTATGACTGGAAACTTAGGTTTTATCTCTAGGCATTTGGAAGGGCTTAATCCAAGACTCGTTAGAATAAATAGATGGAGTTTTCTAATAACTGTTTGCAGCAGGCTGTAGATTAGCATTTAGCTGTTTGAAAACAAGAATTTTGAATGATCAGTTCTAAAAGTACCAATTTCATTTAAAAAATTTTGCCTCATATTACAGAAGATTGCTAGAGTTCATCATCCAAGAACATTTTCCATCAATAGCCATGAATGATTCAAATAGATATCTGGTAAGTCTTTTTTAAAAGTTATTTTTATTTTCCACAAGCACATGAACAAAAATTATGGAAAGCTTATCAACGTTTTAAGTTTTAAAAGATTTTAAAATTTGAAGTCTGCTTCCAGGTTTTATTAGCGAAAGTTTGTTAATTCTCTTCAGTAAAAAACTGCTTCTTGAATTTTTTTTCTCAAGGTCATATATGAACATTCTTCACCACTTTTCATTACAGAAATGTTTATGAGGAAGCTTCCATTTCCTGGTTTTTTTTGTTCCCTTACTGCTCAGTTTTTAAGTGAACGGTGGGCATGAAGTGATGAATTATGCTTTTTCTAGGGTATATGTAGTATATATAGTATATACTAGTATATACACTAGTATATATAGTGTCTCTTTTTTTGACTACTTAATTTCTTTTAGGACATCTGTGTGTACTTATTTAACTATAGTCTTTGCTGCATAAGGTTATTGTGCAGTCACGTCATTTAGAATGTGAATGACACGTCCTAAAGATGTACATTTAGAAATAGAATGTATGACATATCTCTAAAATAAATCAAATATTTGTGTTATTTATTGTATTCCATGTTTTTGATTAAGAGGACTTGAAGTAAAAGATGTATTTGATTTTAGGAATTTTTCTCTACAGTCGTATCAGAGACCGCAAATCTGATTGCGCTGTGGATGTCTGTGGGGTTTGCACATGGTAAGCTGCAGTAGATGGCATTGGCTTTACAGGTGTGACTTTATAGTCATATACTTAAGGATGGCTTTTATTTTATTTATGGGGACAGGCTTTTTAGCAGGGCCTGTTGTGATAGGACAAGGGGTAATGGTTTTAAACTAAAAGAGGGTAGATTTAGACTAGATATAACGAAGAAATTTTTTATGATAAGGGTGGTGAAACACTGGCGCAGGTTGCCCAGAGAGGTGGTAGATGCCACGTCCCTGGAAACATTCAAGGTCGGGTTGGACGGGGCTCTGAGCAACCTGGTCTAGTTGAAGATGTTCCTCCTCATTGCAGGGGTGGTGGACTAGATAACCTTTACAGGTCCCTTCCAACCCAAGCCATTCTGTGATTCTATGATTTATCACTTTGTTCTTCAGTTATATAGCAGTATCTGTTATGCATTAATACACAAGTATTTTTGTAACACTTAGAAGCATGTTCTGATCTTTCAAAGCATGACTGTATCTGACAAAAGCAAGAATATGGGAGCAAGAATTTTGAGAGTTGTTGTGATAGTCTGATGTACAAAGACCATGTATTATTGTCATATAAAAGTTTAATTGCTCTGAATTTGGTTCATCCACATAAAAACCTGACCTTTTATAGTGTATAGGATAGAGTGCTGTCCACCTTTGTTTCAGATTTCTGTTATGAAAAATAGAATAGCCTTGTCTTGCTAATACAGCACCCAGTCAACTTGCAAAGAAGCAGCTAATGACCAATGCGCAGGATGCTGTTTCAATACCATGTAGCACTGAAAGGGAAAGGAAACAGTGCCACCTAGGTACAGAAACCAGATGCAAGATGATGTAGCAAACAGTTTCTCATTTTCATACTTAAAATGCATGCCCGGTCAAGAATAAGAGAGACAAGTTTATTTTCCAGAGTCTAATTTCTGAAAGGTAACTGCATCAAACTTCTCTAGATTCAGTGGATCTATTTCACAGCAGATTTTCAAGAGACTGCAGGGTTCAGATGGAATTTTAACTTTTGTTTCTCCTTGTTGTTTAATTGTAGGTGTGTGCAATACAGATAACTTCAGTTTATTATCCATAACAATAGATTATGGTCCATTTGGATTTATGGACTCCTATGACCCAAGTGAGTGTAGCACCTGTTTTAAAATATAATTTTTTACTTAAAATAAATTCTTTATATTACTATATGTAGTTTTTCTGTGCATGAAAACTCCTAACATTATTAGCAGAAAAAATCCCAAGTGTGTGTATTGTTTGAAAGGTTTTAGGGAAAAAAATTGTATTGGGGCAGTTTTATGATACACTATACAGGTTGCATTTCAAGTGCTAAAAGTCTTGTTATTGAAGTATTACTATTAAACCCAGTTGAACGTCATCAGTTGAATAGATGCTACAACAGAAACCTAGAAAACTTAAAGTTGCGTATTGCTGTAAGCAGCCAAAAGCAAAAGTGGTATACAGTAACTTTGCATGCATTGTGCTCTAGCTTTATAGTCACAGCAGCTAATTATATGTTGGAAGAAAACAAATGAAACTTACCTAGTCATGGCAACCTTTCTTTGAAAGTATGACCTCAGTCAGTCTGGGATTGATAGCCATAGGTCCAGTATGTACACAAAGGCATATTATTATATTTTTGTTTGGAGGTTGCATCTGAGTAAGCTGCAGAATCGTCAGTGATTATCTTGCTATCTGTTTTCATGAGACTGCAGCCTCAAAGTAAGGAAGTGTCATGAGAATAAATGTCATTTTGTTTCTATTGTATTGAAAAAACAGGGCTTTTCTGGTTTTAGATCTTTCTCTATATGGTGGGTTGACCCCAGCCAGCAATTACCATCACACACTGTTCACACCCCTGCTGCAGGTTGGGGGAGAGAATTGGAAGAGCAAAGATGAGAAAAAGCTCATAGGTCAAGATAAAGACAGTTGAATAAGTGAAGGGGATAAAACATGGTGCAATCACTCAGTACCTCCCACCAGCAGACTGATGCCCAGTCAGTCCTCAAGCAACAACTGCTTTGCAAAAACTACCCCCAGTTTTTATTGCTGAGCATGACATTATGTGATATGGAATATTCCTTTGATCAGCTGGGGTCAGCTGTCCCAGCTGTGTCCCCTCCCAGCCCTTGCCCACCCCCAGCCTAACTTGCTGGGGTTGCAAAGTGAGAACAGAGAAGGCTTTGATGCTGTGCAAGCTCTGCTGAGCAGTAGCTGAAACATTGGTGTGTTATCAACAGTGGTTTTGTCACAAGTCTAAACCACGGGCAATATAGGCTGCTATGAAGAAAATTAACTCTGTCCCAGCCAGAGCCAGTACACCCTAGAACCAGATGAAATCAGCTTTAGAGTTAAAATTCAGATTTGAACCAATCCCCTGACCCTGACAGACGTGTCGCAGGTTTCCTTCTTAATGCTCCGTTGGTTATTAACGTCCTCTGAGGACTGGAGCAATGCTGTGTGTGTCAATCAGCTTATCTGCATTTGATCTGAGCAAAGGGTTCATCCTCCATCCATTCAGAGACTGGTGCTGTAGATATGCGTACGTTTTACTTCTGGATACCTGTAACCTGTACAGCAGATATTTATTATCTCCCAAATAATGGATTTGCATACTGGAACGTTAGCCTTAATTTTTATGTGAATACATAAAATTTGCTTGTACAACTGAAATAGATCTTGCTTAGGTGGTCTGTTTATTTAAATACATGTTTATAGGTGTTACTTGTAAAAAAGATATTAATAAATCCTGCATCTGGTTGTACGGTTGTTTGCTTAATATGTGTGCTAAATAGTAGCCCTATATGTAGTAAAAACATTGAATAAGACACTGGTTTTAGTACAAAAATTGACTTTTTCTGTTTAAACATCTGAATTTATTTTGTATCTTCAAGTAGGAGAATGTCACTTGTGATATATGGGAACTTGTCTGTGAAGGATGTATTCGTTAGATTTGCAAATAATAGATCTTGACTTAATTCACTGTAAATAGGTATCCTTGTGATCCGATTTTAAGTATTTAGTATCTTTGGGGGGGTTTATTAGTTTGCTGTGTAAGTATAAAAATGAATGCACTTCACTATTTTAACATTGATTGTTTATCGTCGTTGCTCGGTTGTGGAAAAGTTACGTTTTGTTTGAAACAGATTTTGTTCCAAACACATCTGATGACGAGAGGAGGTATAAAATAGGAAACCAGGCAAATGTTGGGCTGTTTAATCTGAGCAAGCTGTTACAAGCACTAAAACCGTTATTGGATCCCAGGCAGAAGCAGCTGTAAGTAATCCTTAAAACATCTTAACGCTGAAAAGAACTAGTGAGATGAGAGACCTTCTAATCACCATATGCATAGGAAAGAAAGGGATTAGCTTTTAAAATCTTTTTTTCTAAGTGGAAGTCGATTCTGAATTAATTACTGGCCAGAATAATGTGGAGGGAGGGGAGAAAGGTTTTCATTGGTCATAAATAAAAGCAAAATATGACTGGAAGGCAGTCCTAGGTGTTGTGTGGTCCATCCTCCGTCCCCTAAGGTAGGACCTTTGCCTGTAGTTTTCTGTTCTAAGTTTGTCCAGCTTGTTCTTTAAGATGTTTACTTATGAAGACCATACGTTCTCCTGAAGTAATGAGGTAGTATTTTAATAGCCTATTCTAATGATTCCCAATATGAATCTTCTTTTGCGTAGTTTAAACTCATGACTTCTTACTCAGTATGAAAAGGGAGAACGTTGTATTTTTCTTCTTTGCAGCAGCTATTTATGTATTTGAAGCCTGTTAAAATGTTTCCCCTCAGTCTTTTTCCCACTAAAGATCCTAGTTGATTCAGGATATCAATGTCTATGAGATATCAGACAGAAGAAGTTTTCATTGTTTAGTGTACAGTAGGATTGTACCCACAGTAGTATTGTAGTTCCATAGAATTTGACATTTCTTTCTTTTTTTCAGAGCTTCCCAGATTTTGGGGGGATATGGTGAGCGCTATTACATCCGGTATGCAGTTCCAGAACTCAGACCTTGTAGCCACAATACTATAAATTATGTTATGTGACAATTTCCTTACTTTGTTACTATTTTCAGTTTCACAGAACTATTCAAAACAAAATTGGGTCTTCTTGGGGAGAATGAGGATGATAACTATTTGATTGCTTTCCTCCTAAAAGTAAGAATTTTGTTGGCAAACATCTGGACTGATACCCCATACTTTTAAAACTCTGATAGAAGTATCTTTTTTCACTAGCTTATGGAAGATACAAAGGCTGATTTTACAATGACATTTCGACAGCTCAGTGAAATTACTGAAGACCAGTTAAAGGAGCTCCATATTCCTGAGGTACTAATACAAGCACCCAATTTTAGGCATACTTAATATAAAATGAGTAAATCAGGTTGGACATAACCCTGATGTAACAGAGAATGTCTCAAGTCATGATTTGCCTGAGAAACATGTCACTGTAGCATTATTAAGGGACAGGGAGACTAATATATGTGTGTCATGCTAGCACCTCATGTTAAGCCTGTGTCTAGTAATGAAGGATACATTAAGGAAGAATGCTAATGAAAGATACGTTAACAAAGAGTGCTGAAGTAAAATTTTCAGCCTCTGGTACAGGTCCAATATGAGTAGTCGTAAATATTCATACACAGGTGGGAATGCGATTTTCTTCACATTTAAGAGGGGTCTGCTAGAAATAACTTTCCTTCCTTCCCTCCCCCCCCCTTTTTTTTTTTGTTTTTTTGTTAAGAATACTTTCTGATAGTATTTCATAAGACACAAATGAAGTTGGACAGGGCCCATGAGGAAGATTTCAACTTTGAGTTGATCAGACTGTTCCTAACATGGGTTTATCAGGTGACCTAAACGTCTGCTCTCACGCCCATCAGCTTGTCTCGGTATCTAATGACAAGTGAGATCTCATCCCATCATAAACTCTAGCCCGTAGTGGCCTCTGCCTTTCCTTGGGCACAAGATCCGTTCTAAATGTAGCTTAAAGCATAGGAATACATTTTGTCATCGCGTCCTGCTCAGGCTACTCTCCCACCTGGTGTTGCTGCTGAATCAGCCTAAACTTCTTCAGGACCAAGTATAATCATAAAAGAGATGAGAGTATTCAAATAAAAGAGATAACTTCTTACCTGGATATTGTGCAATCTTTAGAAGTGGAAACATGATTGAAATGTTTGGACTGGAATGAGATGCTAGGCAAATAATAATTGGATAAAAATGAAGAAGGGAAATTCTGAAAAGAAAGTTTGTAAGTACCTGATCTGGAAAGGAAAAAAGGAAGCCTTTTTGCAAGAGCTACAATGATTTTTTTTAATTTTTTTTTTTTAATACAGTGCCTTTTCCATGTGAGG
This sequence comes from Opisthocomus hoazin, assembly GCF_030867145.1. NCBI lineage: Eukaryota > Metazoa > Chordata > Aves > Opisthocomiformes > Opisthocomidae > Opisthocomus > Opisthocomus hoazin. The sequence continues at coordinate 75,974,530 of NC_134417.1, read as the reverse complement.
AATATTGTTCACTTTGTCTGGGAAACTTGATTGCCTTTCCATAACTTCTGACTTATTTCTGTTTGTCTTTGAATCTAGTTTAATATGAGACCAGGTGGACTTACAAGGTTGGTTTAGGGAGCAGAATGACTGCGTGTAAAGCTTAGAATGAAAATGAGGAGTTACTGTTTATTTTTCCAGTTGTGTCCTAGATAATTAAATGATTTTGATCAAATTCTCTGTTTTTCCTTGGTTTCTTCTGTTAGGTAAGAGGTCTAACCTGACTTTCTCTATGAGCTTGAAGCCATTAGTAGCTATAAAGTTCAGATTTTCTAGGGGTAAGCAAAAAAAATACAAAGAGCTGTAGCTTTGGAATTAATCATTTGTACAGAGGGGGTGATAAGAGGATGGGTGTGTTTGTAAGAGAAGATATTTTTGATCATAGAATACAAGGGATCTTTCCATTTCTTAGTGGCCTACGTGTGATAGGAAGAACGGAAGCCACCCTCATGCAGTATGGAGCCACTCCCAGACTACTGGGGTGGTGGCATTTATGGAAACTCCATCTCCCCTACTTTGAAGGTGCAGGCTGAGGAAATAACAATTGTGGTGTAGTTGTGACCCTGCTACTACACCGAGGGTCATTTCCAGCCTTCACTTGGTAGCAGCTGACCTTCTTTTTCACATGACGAAATGATTTAGCTGACAAGTTCTGAGTCCCAAAGCTGATGTGGTAAAGCAGGTACAATTTTATGCTGGTAAAAAGTTACCATTTTTTTAAAGAATTTTTTAATATATTAAAGTAATTTCACCTGCTGTTTATTCACACAATAATACTTTGTCAGTAGCAAAATAAGTTCTTATATTGATTTGTAGATCACTTATGGTTTTTTTCAGCTGCAAGCCAAAATTGACCTAAAAATGCCAAAATCCTTTGGGAACAGTGCAGGAGTCCTTACATTTAGTATTAACTGGAAACATTCTGAAATTCCTCCTAAAGCAGCCTAACACTGCACATCTTTGAACAAATGCTTGACTCCCACACTCACCTATTCTCCACCTGCCCGACCCCCAGCTCTTAGTCACTTCTGTAATTTTAACTCATTTTTATACTCAAATGTCGTTTTCATTATATTTTTTAACTCCCATTCCTTTAAAAAAAACACAGACATGATAAAAACTTTGTTTTGTTCTTGCTTTTAATTCCCTTTACTTTTGCCCATTTTTTTTCTTGTATATCTGCTGTTTACCTCCTTTAATCTATGTCCATTTCTTTCTAATTGGTTCTTTCTCTGAAGCTCTTTTTTTGCCTGTGAGCTTTGGCTACTTCCTCCCAGGCGAGCAATGTGAAGCAGCTGTTAGCTTGGTGTAGTCAGCCAGAGAAGCCTAGTTTGTGGTTGTTGTCCAACACTGAAGGCAGTAACCCCAAGCTCTGGTTTCTCTCTATTTGCCTTTTCCAAGTTCTGTCTCCTCTCCCTTCTTCCTCTCCTAATGTCTCCATTCTTCTCTGTAGCCTTAAGCTTCCCTTTTTCTCCACACTTCATCGTTCTTTGTCAATATATTTTCCTTATTCCACAATTTTGGGGAAAAAAAAAAAGTCTCTAGAAATAGATCTGGTCCATGTACAAAACTCAGAAGAGAGTAAAACCTGTAGTTATGTAGCCTAAAAAAATAAAATAGATTAGACAATAAGCCAAAGAAAAATAGGGGTGAAGTGCTGGAGGTGTTTAGATAGAATTTGCTTTAACAGAGGTGGATTAATATGGATGTATCACGCTAGAAAAAATAAATCATTTAAATACAGAGAAAAAGATATTAGTAGGAATTATGGGGAGAAAATTTCTTGAAGGGTCAACGTATGTTTCTGTCTTACATCCTTTTAATATTCGTTTGCTTACTTTGTGTTTTGCTTAACAGGAACAAAATTCTGATTACCCACCATTAACTGTTTCTTTCTCTTTAGGAGTTCTGGGCTCTCCAGGATCTGGGTAAACACAAGTTATTTTCAGAATGGGTTACTATGTACCGCTTGAGATTAAATCGGTAAGTCTGACGCAGTTTGAAGTATAAACATAACACCAAATCTGTATTTGCCAGAAGCAGGCAACTTTAATCTGCAACGATTTGCCATAATCTTTAGCGGGTCTGCTAAACTGGCCCAAACATGGTTTCACATGCCTTTTTTGTCTTTGTGGTTCTAGATTGTTCTAGATTCCATAGTAATTGCTATTTAATTCTGTTTAAACACATGGAGACATTAAAATGACATGGGAGGAGTGGTCTGTATTTGTTGTCTTTCATTGAGCAACCAATCAGATATCTTTGGTTAATATTTTTTGTTAAAATACCAGCTCTACAGATTCAATCCAAGAATCTGAAAGTCAGGCTTTGCAAATACATAGGAACAGATAGTATTTCATTATTGGTAATACATATATTTTTCACTATGTACTAATATGGCTTAGGAAGTTGATCAGTTGTGAATACACAGACTGTGTTTTTGAAACCGCTGGTGTTGCATAGATAGGGACATGCATGTGAGAACTTCCTGCTAATTATTTTGTCTTAATAAAGAATGTGACGTGTTTCTCTTAGTCATATATGGTATGCATGGCTGACAGTAGTGAAAAGAAGTATGTCAGCTGCCTGGAAATTTTAGTCAGTACAACTGGTAGGGAAAAAAATTAATACAAGATACAAAACTTAAAAGAAAGTGTGCAGTTTTTTCCAAGTCTAATAATGCTTAGAGGTTCACACCTGCTTCCACTGGACACAAAAGCAGAACACTTAATGATTTTAATGAAAATCAAATAAAATAGTTGTAGAAATAAGTAAGTATAACCCTCATTAGCTAAATCACTTTCTTTTTTCTTCTTTTGGTTTGTTTTTCATGTATAGTAACAAGGGTGATTCAGACACCAAGAGAAGAACAAGAATGACAAGTGAGTAAAACAATCAAAAGGAATTCATATGCTTGGAGATGGCAGCCATCTATTTACATAGGTTTCTTCAGCGTTAGTTATTTTTCCTTTTGAGAAGAACTAAAATGTTTTTCTGAAGAGGAGAAACTCTTATTACACTGCTGCAAATCTTGTAATACTATACGTTTGCTGTGGCTATCTCTGGTTTCATCTGGTGGTGTGATTAGAATCTAGTCATGTGTGTATGGCTAGACTTGTGAATATGTATGTACTTTTCATACAAGCTGGATGGTTCTTGCCTACAACAAGGCGCTCTTTCTCCTTAGTGATCCTCCCTTTTCCCTCCTTAAAAAAAATAAATACTTAATTTAATTGTCCACATTTATGAAGAAATTCGTCTGGCCCAAACCCCTTCTGTTGTGAATACAGTCATAGTCGTATCAGCTGACTGAGGCCTAAGGGTGTGAGATCGTGGAAATGCAGCACAACTACCAGTCCAAGTTACTCTTCTTTAAATTCTGCTGTTTTTGAAGCACAGAGAACATGTCCGTTCGTATTTCGGGTGACTGAAATCACAAGTGATGAAGATGTCATGAAGAAGGCTTTTCCTACCAATGTGTTTTACAAATACATTAACAACAAAAAGAGGGCCAAGGAGAATCTCCATCCCTTATTGGATGCAGGGGGGAACACTGCCACCAAGGATGAGGAAAAGGCTGAGGTACTTAATGCCTTCTTTGCCTCAGTCTTTAATAGTCAGACCAGCTATTCCCAGGGTATTCAGCCCCCTGAGCTGGAAGACAGGGATGGAGAGCAGAATAAACCTCCCATTATCCAGGAGGAAACAGTTAATGACCTGCTATGCCACCTAGACGCTTACAGGTCTGTGGGGCCGGATGAGATCCACCCATCTGGAGTGGATCTCCCAGTCTGGAGAAGAGGAGGCTGAGGGGAGACCTTATTGCTCTCTACAACTACCTGAAAGGAGGTTGTAGTGAGGTGGGGGTTAGTCTCTTCTCCCAAGTAACTAACGATAGGATGAGACGAAATGGCCTCAAGTTGCATCAGGGGAGATTTAGATTGGATATTAGGAAAAATTTCTTTACTGAAAGAGTGGTCAGACATTGGAATAGGCTGTCCAGTGAGGTGGTGTAGTCACCATCCCTGGAGGTGTTCATGTAGATGTGGCACTTCAGGACATGGTTTAGCAGGCATGGTGGTGGTGTTGGGTTGATGGTTGGACTTGATGATCTTAGAGGTCTTTTCCAACCTCAGTGTTTCTATGATCCTATGATTCTACCAGCATCCAAAAAGGCTGCTCTGACCTGTGTCACACCGTATGTGAATATAGACACTGAAGCAATCCAGCTCAGCTGTCCAGCTATGGTCTATTCCATACCAATCCTCATTTAACTACTTGTTTATTTTTGTTTCCCTTATTTGTTGTTTATCTTGTATTTCTTTTTTTTCTTTTTTTTTAACCCTCTTTTTAACAATTTGCATCTAGGGGCTCAGGAGACACCAGGCCTCCAGCTTGTTCTATGCTTTGGTGCCTGTGGACTTAATTATTTTTTTTGCCTTTTGATTTCCTTTAAGAATTTAAGAATTACTGGCCTATGGGAACATGGTTGTCTGTATCTTGTCGTGTCTCAAGTGGGGCTTCGCCTTAATGTCTTGAAATTGTGGACGTGCTCTGTCTGCTTGCCAAGTTGTAACTCTTCATTGCAAAGTAGGGTGCTCCCTGAAAGGGCCCCTGGGATTTGATTTCCTTGTGACAGATGCCCTTCCTCTTCTGCTACATCTGCTTTTCCTGAGTGCATGCAGGATCTTTTCCTTGATCTGTACTTCCTTCCTCTAGCAGCCTGTGAATGTGTCTATTTGCATTGCTCGGAAGAACATTGTTCTTCTCCCGTGATGAACCCTTGATAACATCAGGAAAGGTCCTGGTAGGTATCCTGTACTGGCTAAATGGACTACGATTTGTCTGAGTGTCCAGTCCTTTCTTCAGGTTTCTGAAAGGCACCCACTTTATTGTTGTGCACTTGGAGAAAAAACTCCTTACTTGTGAAAGGACTGTCATGAAAGGAAAGTACTTTAATTCTCCAAGTTACTCTAAATACAAAGTGGTGGAGGTACTGCATTTAGCTGTCTATCACAGCAGAAACAGCAGATATGAAATTCTGAGAATTACCAAGGAAGAGATTTTTTTGGACCTGCAGTGAGCTGTGGTAGATTTGTGAAATTTGCCTATAAAAGACAACGAGCAACTCAAAATCTCTGGACAAAAGGGAGTGAAGGAAATGGAGGATCTGATCAAATTCTTATTGAGGTATTATATGCTGCAGTGTTATGCTGCTTTGCAGGGTGTTTTATTTTCATTTCTAGCAGAAATGGCTGTACTCTTTTGTTAGATATTGATTAGCCACTTTCTTCAAAAGCTTGAATTGATTTTGTAGGAAAAAGGCAGGAGATAACACTGAGTTTCAGTAATAAGGTAGTAAAAACTATGTAGGGCACAAATTATCATCACAGGGACCTTCACATTTGCATCTACATTTTCTAACCAAGGCTCCATCCATTTTTAAGAACCCTTCTTACGATTTTACATGCATTTTTCAAAAGTTAACATGAAAATAGTTACCAATAAGAAAGATTTGGGTTATTATTTGTAGTTTGGTAGGGTTAAGAAGTTTCAGCTGTGGGACTCTGAGGCTCTTAGCTCAACTACTGTTTCAAGGTTTTGAGCTCCTCTGTTTTACTCAGCTAAAATTTAATGCCGAAAACTGTCTAAACACACTTCTGATTTTTCTGGTTTTTGAATCTGCTTTTAGAGAAGGTCATGATATTCTGAGGTTTTATTCCAAATCAGAAAGGATCTCAGTGTGGGGATGATCTCCTGCAAACCAGCACTGTGGTTTCCTACACCTGTCTCAGCGGATCGTACAGTCCAGGAGACTGACAAAACAGGGAAAAGGTTTTGCTTCCAGGACTACACTTGTGCCAGTGGTCTCAGTTTTGGTCGCAGTCCAAAACTTGATATATGCAAAGATTCGTGGTTTAGTTTTCTACCATATAACCGATCATCACACTATATTCATACAGCAGAGCTAGCAGATATTACTAACAGACTACTGATGTTAATTTGTTAGTTTTCTTTACAATTTTATTTTCCTTTCTAAATAAACAAAATTTGTTAAATTTTTGCTAGCTTCTCCTTTTTAAATAAACAAACTTTGTTAAATTTTTGCTAGCTTCTCCGTATTAGTGACTGAAGATTTTTTGCAGAGTTTTTTGGTTGTAGTTGTTCTTTTACATTTAAACAGATCTCTTAGATGACCCTTGTGATCTCTTAATTTTTTTTTCGAAGTATTTGCTTGTAATAGCTGTCCCTTGTCAGTACAACTTGCGGCATAAATCTGGCTCAGCTGAGTCAGCTGTGCATTTTTACCTAGCATTTCATGTTAAAGACACAACTGTCAGGGCTCTCTAGATTTTTATACGGGTTGGTAAGTCCCACTAAATTTCTTATTGCTGTCCTCAGTATTGACTGACCTTGAATATTTGCCATTATCACCTGAATATTAATCACCTTTCCCTCATCATTAGTAAGTCTAATAAAATATCTTGTGTTCCAAAGTACATTAGATTGAAGTATTTCAAGTTGATCACTTATTCATTATCTTTATTTTTTTTCTCTCTTCATTTAGTTTTTAGTCCTTAGTAGCACTTTATCTTGTACTGTCTAAACAGAGTTCCTTAGGAGTTGATCAAAAACTTTTGACAATTCAAATCACTGTGCAAATCTATCATTGTATTTCTTTATCAAAGAAACATGTAAAAAAAAATTGTAGACCAGATCATAAAATGCTATAAGGGCACAAAATTTCTTCTGCTTTGTCCTTTTCTTACCTGGTTTGTCTTATTCTCTCATAATTACCTTGTCACTTGTGTTAGTTGCAGATATTTTTAACGCCACTGTGAAACTTGTCAATATGTCATTCTTAAGAATATATTTCTGGGACAAATATTCTCCTGCTAATATGAGTCATGGTTTTAATGTGAATTATCATTTTTTGTATGAGTCATATGTTAACTTTTCCACCTTTTAAATATTCTTTTTATATTGTTATCATGCTTTACCATTGAAAACCCATTTACTGGATTAAATCAAATACTTGGCCAGGACAAACTGCTTACTTTGTGAAGTGGGAAAATGCTGTTTTTTCAGCAGTTAGGGCAAGGGGGTGTTATGATTATGCAGAGGCTATCAGGGTTCCAAATAGCCAGTTGTGTTTATTGGCTTCTCTTTGATGCATGGAAGTACCTACGGAACAGCAGTAATGTGAAAGAGAAGAATGTCTGTATCTGGGTGGATTGCTTCTCAGGCCTCGGTCTTGTGGAAGTCAGCGCCTGGACACTGGGCTGCAAGTCGTTCCATTACCTGGGCAGCTTCTACAGAGGAGGAGGTGGCAGTGCCACCGGAGATGCTTCTGGCTTCAGCCCATGGTCTCATTTTGTAAGAGGCCTTCACCTTCTCTCTTCTGGCAGGAACGGGAGTAGTCAGAGTTCAGCACTTACAGCAGCGAGTGATTTTTTTTGTCCTTTACTTTTCTAAATAACATAAAGACCCTTTGTGTAATGCTGCTGTGTGTCAGATCTTGTGGCTTAAAATGGCTATCATTCAGTTCCAAACATAAAGAATTTAATTGTATTGTGATACATAAAATAATCATGCAAGTGTTGTTTCAATGATTACATAGCTTCAGTAAATTCTAGTTTATTAGCTGGTTAAATGGGGCTTTTTAGAAGCACTGCTTATTACAGAGAAGTCTGTTCACTGTGCTAGGCATTAATTTTGTATGGGGAGCTATTAAATATGAATAAAGTCCTGCGATATTGTCTAACCACAGAGCCTTAGGAGGAGCCAGTCATTGCTTTTCTCAAAACCGTCACTTGTCTTGGTAGTCAGCTACGATAAACGAGTTATGTTTGCAAGCCAAAGAAGCAGTACAAGGACATGCAAGAATAGTGAATTTGGAAATGGAAATAAATTAAGTTTAATCCTTTTATCCAAAATACTGTTTCTGATCATCCCCCTCCTAGTATAATTTATTATTTGTAAATTAAAGACATCATAACTAATTGTTTTGAGGAATTGAGTAAAGGGAAATTTGGGATGGTGATTTTGATGAATACTCTGCTTTCTGTGATACCCTCTTTCAAATATGCTCTAAGGGTACTTCTAAGAATATTTTATAAAGCTACATGGATTTTTGTGAAAGAAATATATTATATAAAACTAATGTTTGTTCATATAAAACCTACTGGGACATCAATGGAAAGGAAAAGAAGAGATGAAGTTTGTGTATGTCCATAAATCACAGACTTGTGGTTTCAAGTCCATGGGTGAAATGCCTCTGGTATGACTAATTAATTTCTTCCTGTAACAATCAGCTTCTGAATTTGGGAAAATATCCAGACCAATGTCAAATTAAGACTTACAATGCAAGCTTGAAATGTTTGTTACAATTAATCTGTAACATTGTTTTGATCATTAATTAAAGGGAAAACTTTCTGAAGTAGGATCCTAGGCTTTAATTACAGAGCAAAAATAAGAGTTGTGTTGACATTATCTGCTAAAAAATTGGTAACAAAAGCCATGTGTGCTTATGAGAATTGTCCTTGGCATACAGTTTGACAGAACTCCTTTTATGAGTTGTTAGTTGCCGTCCTGTAAGATACACCCTGGTTTACTCCTTCAGCAGCTTCATTTTCAATGTCCCTACCATCTCCCTACCATTAATTAGACGCAATCGGCCTGGAACATGTCAGAAGCAGAGCAGCTGTCAGGAGTGTGTCCAAAAAGATACAGCAGACAGCTGTGCAAAAAACTGGGGAACTTCTCGCCAGCCCCACTGGGAAATTAAAAGGAAAGACAAAAAAGTAGTTTCTAAAAAATACAGCTGAAAAGCAACATGAAAGGCTTTTACAGCTAAACTTTTGATATACGATATAGAGGAAGGAATATCTATATACATATACGTTAATGAATGTCTTAATAATTCCTTTTTAAATTAAGTAATATAATATTCATTTTTATGATCTCCAGGAAGATATTGACAACACTGAAATATGCTTCCAAACAATGTAGCAGGAACCTAGGTCATGGTAAAGTCATTATACTTGAAAAATCTGCTGGTGTTCATAACAGGAAATCCTTTGCGTACCAGTGTGAAGTTCTGTACAACTCTATGGCACTTTGGCATTACTGATTGTGCAAGTTTAAAAAATCCTTTTAGGAGCTTGCAAAAATAGATTGATTGATTCATTTTCCTTTTCATGCCTTTTTTTTTTTGTCTGCAAATTAAACCTTCTTGAAGATCTCAATGACATGTTTCAATTACTGTATTTTCCTTTTGCTGAATATGTCTAAATTTAACGTAATTTACTTTTGGTTTCAGCTGTTAATCCTAGATACATACTTAGGAATTGGATGGCAGAATCAGCTGTGCAAAAAGCTAATTTGAATGATTTCTCAGAGGTAAAATCATGTCTGTCTTTCTTGACGTATTTATTAACAATTGGCATAATTGTTAATGAAACAGCTGTTACATTTACTTTGAACCTGTACTACACTTTGACCAACATTGTACTATATAATACCAATTACTATTGAAAATACTAACAAAATTATTAATACTATTAATTATAACATAAACAGTAGCGACTATATTAATAGTAGTACTAATGAATGAGTAAGCAACTCATGTAGTAGTTTCTGGAGCCAGGAGGGTACATAATATGAAGTGGCAGAAACTTCTTGTTTGCGGGAAAACATTTTGTGTAAAAACTTACCCAGTTTAATTGCTTCCAGGTTCGTATCCTACAGCAGATTTTACAACATCCCTTCCAGAGACAGCAGGCTGCAGAGAAAGCAGGCTACTCCCTTCGCCCCCCAGCTTGGGCCAAGGATCTTAAAGTAAGCTGTTCATCCTGAGAGAAACTTGAACAAGCAAGAAAAACGAGCGGGGTTGAAGCTCAGGCCTTCAAATAGAATTAATGGATCAAGGCACAGGAACTTCTTTCCCTAATACTTTGTGGACTGGAATCTGCTACTCTGCTAGGCAAGACAAGGTCTTGACCAACTTCATGTAAAGAAATGGACCACTATGTAAGGTTGCATCAGCAAATTACATTGGCATTTATAACTCTGCCCTTCCTATTCAGCTGTGCATTAATTTCAGTCCCAATATTTAACTTCTGCCAAACTATCACACTTAACCTCTCGGAATTCATGGCTGATCATGTGGGTCTCAATGAGTTTTAATGGCTGGTCAATTTAAAATCCATCTAAGCTAGTTTTAGTCATACAGTATTTTGATGGATGTCTCAAATATAACTGCATTCTGAAGACATAAATGTTCTTAAGTCTTTTGCAGAGTTGGAACAGAGGATCATCTTACACTTAGACCGTGCCACCTTTTCTCTTTTTGACCTTGTTTTGTCCCATTAAACAAATATTTAAAGGCAGTTCAATTAAATAATGAGCAAAGATGGCTGTCTTGGGAGTGACTTGCCCGAAAATAAATTTTGGTGTCTTTGCCGATGTCAGGTGGCTATCAAGCCTGGCCCACTGCTCTTTAAAAGTGTATCTTTTGATAGTGGTAGAAAGATTGTTGGACAAGGTCCTGTGCAGCCTTCTGTAGGTGACCCTGCTTCGGCAGGAAGGTTGGACTAGATGACCCACAGAGGTCCCTTCCAACCCCGAACATTCTGTGATTCTGTGTGGTGCACGGATATAATTCCTCAGGAAATTTTCACTGGTTGGACATGGAAAAGGACTTTCCTGGAAGTATCTCACTGCGTATGTAGCCAGGTCAATATACCTTTTGTATCCAGCCACTTGATGTTGTAAGGGACTAACAAAAATCTGGCAGGGAAAGCATTTAAAATCCAGCTGAAGTCCTTTGAGTAACAGAGAGAGACTAGTCTTTGAGTCCTGGGTCTTGTTATTTATCCTTCTCTGATATGCCAATTCCACATCACAAAGCTTAGTGTACAATTAAGCCAAAATTAATACATAAGCAATAAGGTCCAATGTTATGCTAGAAAATTTACAGCAAAAATCACTTATGTGGTGGCTTTGTTACTTCTTGACATTACCTCGTCTCTTCCCAAATCCCAAATGGATTGTTTTAGAATCTCCAAATTTCTTGGCTGCCACTTGATTCTAAAATAGAGGCTATTAAGTGCTATAATTAGCATTTCATAAATCTATTTCTAGAAATACAATTAGTGTGTAAAAAAAATTATATTAGAACTCTTTCAGTGACTAAGAAGTATTTGAATGCCTTTACTTCTTAACTATAATCAACACAGTTATTCAGGATGGTTTCCTCTCAGATATACAGCTGTTCAAATATAAATACAGTTGTTCATATGTAAATAGTAGTGTCATAATGTGAGGAACAATATAGATATTTAATACAGTTTTCTGAAAGTCCAGTCTGAAGTTTAAGCAACTTACACCAGTTCAGCCTGGGTTAATGTTCCTTGTGCAGGTGGTAAGTGCTCTTCTGCACCAATTGGGATCAGCGTTTGAACTGGCAGCACCTCCAGGTAAGAGGAGTGGGCTGCTGGGGGGGGTCTGTGAAAGCCCTTCAGCAGTGGGCTGCATTCCCAACCTACTGAAACGTCAGCGTTGGTGTCTCTTCTCGGATAATTGCAAGCGAAATAGCAGGTTGTGATGAACATCAACATTACCCCCTGCAGCGGAATGAGGTACAGCGCGAAGAAGTGATGATCTGAAGATGAACGTATTTGTGCCCACAGGGTAAATACAGAAGCACTGCAACTTGGGCCCTGGTCTTCAATTAGGTGAAAGCACAGAACTCTAATTAATGTTGACCCAAACATCCACTAAGTTTCTTTTGTGTGGGGGCCAAACACAGCTGCCTGTGCATCTTCACCTCATGGAATAATTGCATAAATACAAAGCACTTCTATACTTCTTTTTTCTTAAAAGTGTTTTATAAATGCTAAATCCTATCAGTAACAGTAGCAAGTGGACCTCTGCTTCACCCATAGTTACAGGTGAAGAAAGCCTCCAGAATCATGGTATAAAAACAGAACATCCCAAATGGGAGCTGTTTGACGAGCAGTGATATGTACTGCCCACTGTGCTCATCATGAGGCTTTTCTCAGGTTCTTGAAAAATATCTAAAAGAATGAAGCAAGCCCTGAAAACTGGTTTCACATATTCCTCTGGCTGCAGAGAGCAGGTCAGCTACTTCTCCAGGAGTTCATTCATGACTCAGTCATGTCCTCTTCCCTTGATTTCTGTGAAAGCAAATGTCCATTATTTTTCCCCCCTAGTTTTACCATGCAGTTTACATCACCTGTTTTTAGTAACTATTCTGATTTCATAATACTCAGTACTGACTGTTAATGATGCTCAAACTGCCCTAGAATATCCTGCAAGACCACAAGAACTCATAAGTCTTAACAATATGGAAATCTCTTCTGTTCTGCCTTCCTCCCTCACACAGAATACGCACGTTTCCCAGTTACTGTGAACTGCCAGTGATAACCCGTAAGTAATACTGCTGTCCTGTAGTTTTGCCACATGGTCCAGTGAAGTTTCTTCCACTCTCAAAGTGCCTGACAAAGAGCGAGTGAAAAACACATGAAGAATACAGTGATCACAACGCTATCTTTTAACTATCTTCTGTAAAAGTAGAGAAACGAGCCCACATCATGCTCAGCATTTTGTGCCACCTCCCTTTCCACTTCTAGATTTTAATCACTAAGGTTTATTATGAGTATGTAAGCATTAATACCGTTTCATTGTATATTTCCTAAAATCCTCGGTTTCTACCTGCAATTCCAGAGCTGCCTCGTCTTTCACATTGCATAAACACAGCAGTGCTGCATGAGCAGATGGAGAATAAAAATACCGTGGCTGGCAATCCAACAGGGGTTTATTTGTACTGTTGGCCTCTTTCTGCAGCAGAGGACAGTTAGGAGGCTCTGCAGTGTTGATCCCCCACACGTGGACTTTTCCACATGGCTCTATAACCTTCTAATCCCAAGGGCTGATGGAAAAGTGATCACTTGCAGTAGGTCCTTCTTCCGTATCAGTGAAGTAAGAGCCCAGAGAAGACAGCAGCTCCTAAGGCTTCTTCCACTTGAGGTATGGAGAAAGGTTAAAAATAATATGCTGCAATTTCAGATCTTTTTGGACTAAAATACTGTAGGCTCTAGTAATATACATACTACTGCAATCCACAGGAATATGACAATTTCCTATGGCGATAGGTTAGATAGAGGTGGAAGGATGAATTTCTGATTTCTACAAATGCTTTGATTTACAGTCTTGGAAAGGAAGACCTTTTTATATTTTACAGCATCTTTTTTGTACCAGATAAAGCCAGATAATTGTGTATCATTAAGATGGTAGCTCAGCTCTTTGAATGGAGAGTTTAAATACTTACATTTCAGACATTCAGTGCAACCATGTACATACACAAAGTAGTTGATAGAGGTCTAATCATCACAGCATTTTAATTGATTTCTGGCATTTTCTGTAGGCTTTGATTCTTTTTGTTTCGAAGAAAGCTCAACTTCTGTGTAAGATTTTGTGTGTGAGTTGCAGATGTAAAATGTACAAATTGAGTTCATTGTGCTGTAACAAAAGAGAAGGGAGGAAATAGGGCAGCGTTCTGGTGAGAAGAGTGAATGCTAGGAAAGCCGGGTAGAAGTCTTAGTGCTTTGTGAATTCAGAGAAACTAGCTTATAGTGCAATATTTTTCTAAGGACATGTTCTGCTTCATTTTGATGCTGGGTGTATAGTTCATAAAAGAAAATTCATTTGATTTAAAAATAGTTGGACAGCAGACAGCTGTTGTCACCTAAGTGTGCCGAAAATATGCACCCCTAATACCTTGTCAAAAAATGACACCCAGCTCTTTAGCATTCAGTGATTCTGCATAATGCCCACCTCACTTACGTATGGAAAGCAATTGGGAAACATTAATTTTTTTTTTAAACCCCTAGTTCTAACCCTCCTACTCTTAGCTAGTTAGTATTTTTCCTCCTGCACTTGGAACTAAAGCTTGCACTAAGCTTATGAGCCTTGCACTGGTCTTGAGAGGGTTTCTCAGTTTGGCTATTTGGAGATGATGGGATACCTTTTGAATGTTCTAGCATTTCAACTCAAAACTTCCAGGTAACCTGTGTGTCAGTGGTGAACATAGTTCTCTTGGTGAGAGCTTTTTGCTCAGTTCAGTGAAAGCAAGGGAACTAGAAGACCAGTAAACATTGCCTGGGCTCTGTCTGTATCAGTAGGTAAGAGGGCCAGGAACCAGTCCTTGGACCATGAACTGGTACCGTAGCTGGCCAGAGCCGCACCACCAGGGCTCTCTGTAGGGGGAGTGAAACCTCCTTTCGACTCCTCCACCTTGTCTTCTGGGAATGGTGCCTGGGCTGGGCAGTTCCGTGAGTGGCGCCGGGGGCTGCGCTTAGGCCTGCTTCGGCATTGGGGGTGAGCACCAGGCCAGCGCCCAAGCCTGCATACTCTCCTCTTTTATTTAGCAGTAGAGACACAGGGGTACAAGCAATTAGTGTGTAAAAAAAATTATATTTGTATTGTATTTAGCAGTAGAGACACAGGGGTACAAGCTGTAGCATCTTGCTAGCCACGCTAGCTCCTCAACCACAGGCCGCAGAGCAAACAAATGATTACCAGCAGTCATAAGACATCCCCATATCCCTGATATGAGCTTTACTTACTCCTCCAGTGCTCACACTGTGGACAAACCAAACAAAGGAAGGAGAAAGCAGAGAGTGGCTGTCCCATGGCTACACCTGAGTAAGTCTGGGGATGGGCACGATTACTGCAGGAAAAACATCCCTTAGCTTCAGCTTGTCTTACTGAAAACAGATGAAACTGCGGCATGTCACACAGACTTTTTTTAGTGACTCATCTGGCACTTGCCTGGCTGAAGCATCCCTGTTCTGAAACACCTTCTGTGCATCCCCAAGTTCCTCTTGTGTCCATCACCACCCTCCACGCCGGCTCCTTCCAAGAGCCTGTTCTTCACTCCTGCTTGGCCCAGGTACTGCCGGCTCCTCCAGTGCTGGGACGGGCACGTTTTGCCTTGTGTTGCTCCAACACGTCAGGGGTCTGGCTCCCGGATACCGAGTGCTTTATCGTAGCAAAGTCCTGTGGAGGACTACACTCATGCAGCCACCGAAGTGTGCCAACAGGGGACCATCTGAACAAAAGCGAGAGGGGCCAGCCAGCACTGCTGTCCGTACTTGGATAAAAGGCTTTTCTGCCGTGAACTTGTGGAAAATGTGGAAGATAAGGGTCTGCAACTCTCAGGTGAAGTGGGGCTGTCACGGCCAGCGATCGCCTCAGTGTTGCACTAACACACTTTTGGTATTGACAAACCAACCTTAAGCCAAAAATAAGACTAGAGATGATTCAAAACTTTCCGAGGCCATGGCACTGCCACCAGCTTGTCATTCCCCTGCCTCCCCCCACCACTTCTGGAGCCAGGACTCCATGTTGACAAACTGCAGCGCTCTCGCCCCCTGCTCTGACAGCTGCTGTTGTGCATTTATTTATTTATTTAGACCGCACACTTTGCTTTTTATGCTTTTTGTATTGCAAAATACAGAAATATATTATTTATGATATCTTAGAAGACCGTGTGCATGTGAAGAGGCAAAGACAGGAAGAAATAAAAATAAAGACTAAAAGGTACAGGCAAAAACTCTTTAAAATATTTGAAATGGTACCAGTAAAATGCCTGTTCATTAACTATGACACTGTGGAGATATAAAATAGAAGCTATTTTTATTTGAGATTTAATAATGAATGCTGCCTAAATGAACAATGGGAATTAAAATGGGAGAACAAAAGAAAAAAAAATGTAGGAGGAGACATTCGTATCAGGTACAAGATAATTGCAAAGTCTTTCAGAAGACAGACTATTTCTAGGTACAGTTTGAAGACAAATGTTAACCATCAGGAAAAAAAAAACAACCTTGCTTACCAAGGGAAGCATACAAGATTTCTAAATAAAAATTTGTCTAAAATTAACCAAATAAATGAGATTTAAAGGCAGCAACTGTGAGTGCTGACAAGTATGAGTGGAGTTGCATACGGAAGCAGGACTCTATAACGACTGAGGTGACACTGTCTGGAAATGGCCCTGGTCCTGCCATGCATCTCAGAATAATCTAGCTGAGGTTTTACTTTTTAAGACAGACGGTTTTTGAAAAAAAAATTGTCTTACCCACCACAATTGGGGTTTTTCTGAGAAAGAACCTTTAAGAGGAATTCTGTGAAAAGTGATCTTCCCACTTCTCAAGATTCACACGAGAACATTGCTGTATTTTTTCCTCCAGCTCCAATTCTAGTAGAGAGGCAGCCACAGAAGATGCATTTCACTCGCTGGCTGGCTCTGCGAGTGCTGCTCCACCGTCCCTGGCTGTCCTGATGGAGTGAAGCAAGACTCTGCAGCCAATTCTTACCTTGGCCTCATGCTGGAATGGTAGTTAATGGTGGTGGGAACAAGCAGGTTATAGTGACAAAGTGGGGGACAGAGGGCACTGCACCTTACTACTTGCGACCCCCAAGGAGGAACTCTGAAGGAGAATTCCTCCTGGAGAGGCCTGATCCAGCACGACCTTCCACGCAAAACCAGCCTTGTGCCTCACAAAACCAGCTACAGCTAAGAAGTCCACGTGGTCCCACAGTTCAGGAGCTGCTGCCCCTTTTCTTCTCAAGAGCTTTCATTAGGTCGGACATGAAATCTGCTTGCCTGCCTCCACCCCCAAGTGGAGGTGGCCCAGCTGATCGTGGCTCTCCAGCTTGTCCTGTGTTTTCTACCCTTTTTGAAGGAAGTGGCACAGGTTTCTTTGTTGGAGGTGGTGGCTTACTGGAGACAGGTGGAGGTGGAGGGGGTAATGGCAGGTCTCCATTACCGCTGCTGGAGGCTGGTGGTGGTGGAGGCACAAAATCAGGAGGAGATTCACAGAAATCAGACGGTGGGGAAAAATCAATCTTCAGTGTAGGTGGTGGTGCTGGAAAGCTGTCCGGATCTGTTAGGAAAACGCCGCTGTCTCGTTTGACTTTGGAGGGTAGAATTGGTGAAACAGAAACAGCAGATGACCGCCTTTCAGGTGGAGGAGGAGGCTGCAGTGAGTTCCTCTTAGCCTGGTATTTCTGTGGCCTCATCGCTGACTGCGCCAGGCCCGGCGCACTAATGTTATTTGACTTAGCCTTTAAGAAGCAGAAGGAATAAAAGGACAAGGCACAGTCAGTGCACGTGTAAACTAATACCGCTGCCTAAGAACAGTGAAAAGATGTGAAAACGTGTGAGAAGAGCGCAGTAGACAGACAGCAAAATGAAGCTGAGTACATTTTGACTGAAGAGTGCAAATAGTATTTTGTTTTCTTTCTGGAGCTGCCCACAGAGTTTTAACAGTGGAAACCTCCCTGTTGACAGTATTCATAGTGCTTCTTTGAGTGCTGTCCTCAGAACACGAGCTGGCGGGGCTCATTGAGAGGGCTTTAAACTAGGTTCGAAGGGGGAAGGGGATATTGCCCAGCTCACTAGGGATGAGCCCAGGCTTGGAGTGCCAAGGCCAGGGGTGAGATTGACAGCCCAGCTCAAGTGTGTTTACACCAATGCACGTAGCATGGGCAATAAACAGGAGGAGCTGGAAGCCATTATACAGCAGGACGGCTACGACTTGGTCGCCATCACAGAAACGTGGTGGGACAACTCGCATGACTGGCATGCTGTCATAGATGGCTACAGACTCTTTAGGAAAGACAGACCAACAAGGAGAGGAGGGGGAGTTGCTCTATATGTGAGGGAGCAACTAGAATGCATTGAGCTTGGCCTGGGGGCAAATGAGGAACGAGTTGAAAGCTTGTGGGTTAGAATTAAGGGACAGGCTCATAAGGGTGACATTACAGTGGGTGTATACTACACGCCACCTGACCAGGAGGAGGAGGTTGATGAGGCCTTCTACAGGCAGCTGCAAGCAGCCTCACAGTCACAGGCCCTGGTTCTCATGGGGGACTTCAACCACCCTGACATCAGCTGGGAAGACCATACAGCTAGGCAGGCGCAATCCAGGAGGTTCCTACAGAGCATCGATGATAACTTTCTGATGCAAGTGGTGGAGGAACCAACAAGGAAAGGTGCGCTGCTGGACCTCGTGTTAACAAACAAGGAGGGACTGGTGGAGGATGTGAAGGTTGGAGGTGGACTCGGCTGCAGTGACCATGAAATGGTTGAGTTCAGGATCCTGCGTGGAGGAAGCAGGGTGATAAGCAGGATCAAAACCCTGGAACTCAGGAGGGCTGACTTTGCCCTCTTCAAGGAGCTACTGGGAGGAATCCCGTGGGCCAGGGCTCTCGAAGGAAGGGGGGTCCATGAGTGCTGGTCGCTCTTTAAACAACACTTCTTCCATGCACAGGAGCAATGCATCCCCCTGAGAAAGAAATTTAGCAAAGGAGGCAGGAGACCTGCATGGTTAAACAAGGAGCTTCTAGCGGAGATCAGGCAGAAGAGAAAGGTCCATGGAATGTGGAAAGAGGGACAGGCCACTTGGGAAGAGTACAGAAACGTGGTGAGAGCATGCAGGGATGCGACGAAGAAGGCCAAGGCTCACCTGGAATTGAAGCTGGCAAGGGATGTCAAAAACAACAAGAAGGGCTTCTTCAACTACATCAGCAGCAAAAGGAAGGCTAGGGACAACGTGGGGCCGCTGCTGAATGAGGCGGGTGTCCTGGTGATGGAGGATGCAGAGAAGGCAGAGCTACTGAATGCCTTCTTTGCTTCAGTCTTCAGTGCTAAGACTGGCCCTCAGGAATCCCAGGCCCCGGAGGTAAAAGAAGCAGCCTACAAAGAGGACGACTTTCCCTTGGTCGAGGAGGACTGTGTGAGGGATCGCTTAAGTGATCTGGATGTCCACAAATCCATGGGCCCCGATGGAATGCACCCACGAGTGCTGAGGGAGCTGGCGGATGTCATTGCTGAGCCACTCTCCATCATCTTTGAGAGGTCCTGGAGGACAGGAGAGGTGCCCAAGGACTGGAGAAAGGCCAATGTCACTCCAATCTTCAAAAAGGGCAAGAAGGAGGACCCAGGGAACTACAGGCCGGTCAGCCTCACCTCCATCCCGGGAAAGGTGATGGAGCAGCTTATCCTGGAGGCCATCATGAAGCAAGTGGAAGAAAAGAAGGTTATCAGGAGTAGTCAGCATGGATTCACCAAAGGGAAATCATGCCTGACCAATCTGATAGCTTTCTACGATGACATGACTGGCTGGGTAGACGAAGGGAGAGCTGTGGATGTTGTCTACCTTGACTTCAGCAAGGCTTTCGACACAGTCTCCCATGATATCCTCCTAGGGAAGCTGAGGAAGTGTGGGCTGGATGAGTGGTCGGTGAAGTGGATAGAGAACTGGCTGAATGGCAGAACTCAGAGGGTTGTCATCAGCGGCGCTGAGTCTGGTTGGAGGCTGGTGACAAGTGGTGTCCCCCAGGGGTCAGTACTGGGCCCAGTCTTGTTTAACTTCTTCATCAACGACCTGGATGAAGAGTTAGAATGTACCCTCAGCAAGTTTGCTGACGACACCAAACTGGGAGGTGTGGTAGATACACCAGAAGGCTGTGCTGCCATTCAGCGTGACCTGGATAGGCTGGAAAGCTGGGCAGAGAGGAACCTGATGAGGTTCAACAAGGGCAAGTGCAGGGTCCTGCACCTGGGGAGGAACAACCTCATGCACCAGTACAGGCTTGGGGTGGACCTGCTGGAGAGCAGCTCTGTGGAGAGGGACCTGGGAGTGCTGGTGAACAGCAGGTTGACCATGACCCAGCAGTGTGCCCTGGCTGCCAAGAAAGCCAATGGGATCCTGGGGTGCATCAAGAAGAGTGTGGCCAGCAGGACGAAGGAGGTTCTCCTTCCCCTCTACACTGCCCTGGTGAGGCCTCATCTGGAGTACTGTGTCCAGTTCTGGGCTCCCCACTTCAAGAAAGATGAAGAGCTACTGGAAAGAGTCCAACGGAGGGCTACGAGGATGGTGAGGGGACTGGAGCATCTCCCCTACGAGGAGAGGTTGAGGGAACTGGGCTTGTTCAGCCTGAAGAAGAGAAGGCTGCGAGGGGACCTTATAAATGCCTACAAATATCTGAAGGGTGGGTGTCAGGAGGATGGGGCCAAGCTCTTTTCAGTGGTGCCCAGTGACAGGACAAGGGGCAATGGGCACAAACTGAGGCACAGGAAGTTCCGTCTGAACATGAGGAGGAACTTCTTCCCTCTGAGGGTGACGGAGCACTGGAACAGACTGCCCAGGGAGGTTGTGGAGTCTCCTTCTCTGGAGATATTCAAGACCCGCCTGGACAAGGTCCTGTGCAGCCTGCTGTAGGTGACCCTGCTTCGGCAGGGGGGTTGGACTAGATGACCCACAGAGGTCCCTTCCAACCCCTACTATTCTGTGATTCTGTGAAAATGAGTGCTTTTAAAATTTCAAAGAATTGCAGTTAGTAAGACATATAAAGGTACTTTCTTGATGTTGCACCCTGCTGTTCACTCCCTGATAATATGAAGACTTACACAAAGATCAGTGCTGTGTTTTTACATCCAAAAGTACTGAGCAAGATTCGAGAACATAAAAAGCAGATGTAGTTTTGGCTCTCGTCCCCATTGTATCTCCATCTCCCATTCTAGCTGCGACTGCTGGATCTCTGGATAAAGCTCAAATAATGAAGTCACCTATCTCTGCCTAACTTGTTAGACACGACAGCAGTGAACTGGGAAGAAGGTGGAGAGATTTGGGAATTTAAGGTCTGTGTGTCTGGACTCACTGTCCCCAGCACTCTGCAGCACGGTGCGACATGCGCTGACCCGCAGTTAGTGCACCGGGCAGCGCTGCGCGGGAGGGACAGCACCGCAGAGCGCTGCGAAGGGAGGCACTGGGGGAAGCCAGCTGCCACGGCTCTGCGCTGCGTGGCAGGGGAAGGATGCTCCACCAGTGACGTGGCAAGGGCCACTGACAAGCCCGGGGAAGGGTGTCTTCTGCCTGCCGGGCAAGGCACGTGCACACGCCACCTCCACTTTCCAATCAATAGTGTGAGAAACAGGCCCTTGAGGCCACTAAGTTCTAGCCATGTTTAAAAGGACATGGGACGTTCAAACCCTCTGACAACATTTTTGAAGGAAAAATGAATCACAGCATCCATCGTACAAGTTAAGAAAAATAAAATGTAGGATAGAAATTCATTATGGAGATGTTTATTTTCACAAAATTTTGGGTGGCTTTTCTTTTAAATTGTGTTTGCTAGTCGACACTCTGAAGATAAATAAAGCCCATTTGGTGATATCTGAATATAATTTGCTCTTCTTTTTTTTCAGGTAGCAACTGGTAGCTGTTGACAGTTACTACACAAACATGCTATCTATTCTTGTAAACCAGTGGAGAAGTCTGCTGTCCTGAAAACAAAGCTTTGTAAAACATTCATTTCTAATTATGCTAATTTATCGGTTTAGATCCAGCTAGCTTAGTGCTCGAATGGTAGCACAGCGCACCCTGAAAGACGTCAGCCTGATCCTTTGGTCCCAGGCTTGCAGAACCTGTGAGACGAAGGTGGCAACGTATTCGCTTCTGCTAGAGAAAAGTGCTCCACAAGCCCAGAGTCAGCAGTAGTAGTTCCGGCATTAGCCAAGTATAACACGCTTGCCTTCTCTTCCTCACTCTCCTTGCCTACAAGGATGGAAGTGAGCAAGACATAGGCTGAGCGCTGAGCACGTGATCTATCACAGAGGAAGCGAGGTTCAGAACAGAGAAGCAGATCGTTTTAAAGGAGGAACTCAAAGACAGAAACAAGAAGCATAGGACACGTAATGCAGGTGACAGAAAAATCCTAGGAATTTCATTTCACTGGTCCTGTGCACTTTATGCACGGTGGAGGCATTGAATAATGAACTGCAAACAAATGCAGAGGGTTCTTTCCACAGCGTGTTTCTTAAGTCCTCATACTGTACCCTACTCGTATTTTTACAGCCAGAGATGGAGCAAGTAGACAAAATGTGAAGCTTAACCAAGGAATGCATTTAGAGCCTAATGAAAACATGTAATGTTTTCCCTTACTTCTTCACACTTTCTCCTTCCTTACACCCTCATATGCAGCTGCACACAGTGTTCCCTGCTGAAAACACTACTGTACCCTTTGTGTTACCAAGGCAAGCCCTGTTTTCTGGCAGAGACAGAACACAGCACCCAGGTTCTGGCAGCACAGACTCTTTGAGACTGTCCCAGTTGGCACACTCCTATTTCTGCTACGTGAACTCACACCTATTTGTTCTGAAGAACCAAAGTGGCGGATGGCTGTGCCTTCACCTCCTTGCCTCTGTGCGACGGGCACACTGTTTGCAGTGTGAGAAGCACGAGGAGGGGCAGCAAGCAACCAGACACTCTGCCCAGGAGCCAAGCACTTGTCACAACAGTACACTGGCACTTTGAGAGGAGAAGACAGTGGGGGAAGAAAAACAAACTTGGAGAACTGGTTCACAGGTAACATTTAACCAGTGCACTGCTAGTAACTGCTGACCTGTACCTCTGATACATCCACTTTCTTCTGGGTCTCTGGAAATTCCGCACTGGCACGACGGACGATTTGAGGAATCTGTCCATTTGCCTGAACAGCACCTGTGACAAGGAGAGGAGACAGAGGGAAAAGAGTTTGTTAACGTTTTTGTGATATTTACCAGATCAGGGAATAGCAAACTAAGGATAAGGCTATAAAAACATCTTTACAACTTCCCTATGAAAACATCTTTAAAACTTCCACTAAGGAACCACTCATTACAGGCTTTATACATAATTCACTAAAATCCACGAGGATGCCTGTTTTCTGTGTCCAGCTTACTTTGTGACTTTTCATATTCAGTTCATTACCTAAGGAAAATAAGCATAATACCTTACAATAAAACTAATATCTGTCCAAGTGCCTCCATAGTTGTAGCTGACAACCCTACAGGAAGTGCAAGTGGCAGAATTATGAAGACACGTGACAGAAATTATCAGAGCGTGTAAAGGCAGTAACAAGTGAAGAGCTTTTTCTTCTGACTCGTGTAAATGATGATTATAGAAGGGGACCATTAAGGTTGACACGGGGATAGAGATGGGGGGCTGGCTTTGGAAGGGGAGCTAAGCAGAAATCAAGCTGGCGTATTTAAGCCCACCCTCTGGCCTTCCCTTGTTTAAATACCTGTCTTTCATAACAGCATTTTGAAGTTTGTAGTGTGCTGTACTGTTACTACATTCTCAGTTTTTATTGCATGTTTTTTTCCTTTATTTTAGCCTAAAGACTAAAGCACTGTAGTTTCATATCAGTAACAGCCATGAGAACTGAAGGTTTGAAATCTTGCAGAGGGCTGATCCATTTTCTTTAGTAAATGAGCTAACAGCTCTGAAACTTTCCCCCCCCTCTGGATGCACAGAAGATTTGTGAACCTCACTGTATTCTCAGATTAGTGAAGATCTGCTAGTTGACTAAGTTAAAGCTCTGCAAAACGTTTGTCCACCATTACTGTGTTTGTAAGGGATATACACAAACAACTCGGTACTGCCATAATGGACTAAATGAACGTGAGACCAAAGGACGAATTTGTGGGTTTTAATTAGGAAAAAATCCCCAGCCCCTGTATAGTGCGATGACGATTAAATAAACTCCCCAGTGTAGTCTAGGATTTTTGGAAGCTGTGCATGTCAAAGTAGTAGGTAGTATTTTCTGCCTACATACATACTTGTGTAAATCTTTATGACTGCCTTAGCGCTATTCTAATTTACAGTTCAGAGATCCAGTAAAGTTCTACTCATGTACTTCTTGGATGCTAGTGAAGCATTAGCTATCTACAATGTAAGCCTAAGCACAACAATGCTTTTAATCTTAACATGTACTTTTCTGATTAGCATAGAGGTTCCATGAAGATGATAACAAATAGAATAAATTACTTTTATTGCCATGCCTGCAAAACACAGAACTGACAGAGAATTCAAACTCTGCAGTGTACTGAATTTACTAGGGCTATTTAGGCTTCAAGGGATGACAGAAGATGGTCTGAAGTCGTTGTGTTTTACGCCTGTGCCTGCATGTCATTCAGCATATTTAATCCAAAGTACCATTTTGATCATTCAAACTACAGTCTGTGTTTGTTGAAGGACTAACATGTAAGCTCAGTAAAGAGATAAAACCAGTCTTCTGGCTGTAAGTGCTCAGAGGAGAGAGACGTAACTCCTGGGTTCTGTGGCCACGCCCTCACGGGGAGCAAGTTATTGTCCTCACTTCGTCTGCTGTCCATAGCAGAGCAAGAGTTTGGGCTTCACACTGCTCGGAGACGTTGCTGCCCTCAGTTACGCTGAGATTTAACTAAATGAAAGAGAGCAGAGAGAGATCCACTCTATGTAGGTGCTAAGTATAGTGGTCTACTTGGCAAATATGATATGCCAGAAAGTTAGGACATGGCTGAATGGCAATCTGTTTCTTCTTCTGTCAATGGATTTCATAAACTATGCAAGACTTGAAAGCAACGTTTGATATATCAGCTCCTGCCATATCCCTGCACACATGCTATACACAAAGTCAGCCAGCTAACTGACTCCCAGTCAATCTAGTATGTGAGTTCATACATTCCATCCTCAAGATTTATTTTTAATTTAAATGTTATAGTATTCTTTGCAAGTCAATTTCTCAAAAATTTTATGTTGAATTAATGTTTTAAGCAAAAAAAAAAAAAAGTAGTCCAAGTATAATGCAAAATACAGATACCCAAAACATATAATGCAAAATACTGAACCTTGTAGTGATACAGAATATCTGAATAAAGCAACATCCTTCATCCTTTAAACAACATGATATTGTGCTGGCACACAACATACACTGTTTTTAGCGTCCAAAGACACACATAATGAGGGAGAGAGGCAAGCACCGTATTTTTCCCAAGATGTGCCTGGCACTTGGAGCACTTCAGAACCACATACTACACAGCTCAGGGTATACACGAAGACACAAATGCGGACCAGAGCAACATGACCGGGAATACAGGCTACATGAGGTGTGAGAACAGAAGTCCCACCTGCCTTCCTCAGCGTTGCTTTTGGCTGCCACTCAAGTTAATGGAGCACAGCCCCCTGCTAAGCTCACACAGGACTGCAGTTTTCAATAGCAGATTTTAGCCTATACTGAAATCAGCCCATACAAATGGCTGTACAGCCATTTGAAAACGGAACAGAAGAAAACATGCTTTGTTCCATTTCCAAAACATGAGCCAACAACTGCTCACTGTCAGGCAGTTCAGGCTATAGTACTATAGTCAGGCCCCAGGTTTTATTTCAGGCAGTAACGATAACTGTGAGACAGCAAGAATCAGTGACTTGCCTCAGTGAGAATACCAGTGATCCTTCAGAGATATTTCCACAGAGACAACATACATGCCTAAAATCTTTCCAGGCTACTTAACCATTTAATGGGATCCATTAGTAAAGGTTAACAGCATATTTTATGATCACACGTAGTGTTCCTGGGTTCTAGTCAGGAGCTGAAGTTATACAGATGTACATACACTTTACAAGGCCTCAGTCCTGCCCACCGCCAGTACAGACTGCAGCACCAGCATGCAGCCCCACTGGCCAGCCACCTCTTCACTGCCATCAGCACCAGAACACAAAATGCTCCACGACTGTCCCATCCACCTCCCGCACAACCATCAGAAAATCCTGATCTCGAAACAGTCTGTTACTGGGTCTCCCCACCCCAAATGTGCATTTATTACCATGATTTGACTCCAACGAACAGTAGAAAGACCACTCTCTTGTCACATGTACTGAGAAAAAGAAAACTGAAGCCTTGGAAAGGTGTTTGGAGGATTTTGAGTTGTCTACATGAGAAGTCAGAATACTAACTGCCACCACTGACTTTGACTTTGCATGTCTTATGACACGAAGTATTGGGCCAGCATGTCCTTCCTAATAAAGTGTATCTTAAGCATGTAAACTAAAAACATTCATGCAAGTTACAGCTAGTATCACGCACTGTTGTATCTGTACAATGATAAAATAGGTAACAACAGTATAGCTACTGGAAAAGCAATGTTAGAGAATAACCCAATCCTTTCTTCCTCTGTATCCTTCTTCTAACACCCACATTGCTGTTACGCAAATGAGTGACAGGCTAGGAAATGAGTGGCTGACCTTATAATAACCTCTTTCTGAAATGAGCGTTCTCAGAGTATCCCACGCATCCCTTTTACTCATCAGAGGAAAAGCTCCGATACAGCTAGTGTAGAGATGGGCAAACAGAAAACTTCAAGACGTGGACCATCAGTCCGTAAAATGTAGGGGGAGGATAAAAGATTTGCACTCAGATGCCAACAGAAAAATATCTTACTAAATTATGCAGATTTAAACTGACCTTTGGTGGGCTGTCTCTGTATTCTTCAAGTTCTAACTATAAAGTGAGAGCTCTGCTGCTAGCCTAGCTATAGATCAGAGCTACACTGGGCTGTCTAGAACAAGATACTATCTTGCTGAATCAGTGCGATAGTTTTCCGAACAAAGACTGTGTGCAACATTGATGATGGCAGAAGAGGGCAATAAATGTGATTTCAACTGCTGTGACAGCATCAGTACCTGCTGATAAGGATCCTGCAGGGGCAGCTGGTTCCACCATTCCTTGATTTGCCCACCGAGAGGACAAGCCAGCTTTCTTCACTGCACATTTGTAGTTATCATATAGCATCTTGCCATACTGCAAAACAATCAAAACAATAAGCATGGTGTTAAGCTTGACCTAGGCCAAGCATTCATTTTGCTCTCGGACAACTTTTCTGACCCCATGCCTTCCAACTCCGTCTTGTTAAAAAGCACCTTTTACATGGGGTGTGCCCGTTTCTGTATAGGGCCAGGTGGAAAGCGTCTCCATACCAACACAATAAAACATGAATCCCAGTGACCGAACACAGTCCTACTGATATCATTCTCACATTTTATGTTTGTTTCAGTATCTGTAAACTTCTTGAAACTTGGCTTTAAAACCAACTGTTCTCAATGAATATATATTTTCCCATGCTTTCCAAGTATTGCATTTTCAGACTGGAGACTTGGTACAAGTCCTGGGCTCCAGAGCAAACAGCTCTGTCAGTGTAAGACACAAATTAATTTGGTGTTCACCCTGCACCTTTGATGGATGTCACCCTGCAGCAGAACTGGCAGAAAAGAATATATACCTAACAGGAGCAGGTCTGTATGGCCAGGTCCAGCCAGTATACTGGGCTACGTATAAATCCATCTGCCTTAATGTTTTGTGCAAATCAAAATGGCCTGTGAATCAGGATCTTTTTGAAGAGGGTGAGGCAGACAATTTGGGCAGAACTGTCTCAAAAACGTAACAGCTGGACTGACCAGCGCTTGCACATCTTTAGCCACAGTGTATTATTGTGCCAGATAACTGTAGCCTAAGTTTTATAAGTACATGAGTTTTGTCGCTACAGAATTCACCCCTGAGAAAAACACACTGATAACTAGGATACAGGAACATTCAGAAAATCCATCCTGGTCATGCCCTTTCACTCCTTCTTTCTACAGTAAAATTCACATAAATGTTCATTCTTGTCACAATATTTCCAGTTGAGGTGATGACAGTCAGTAACCTGAGGAAGACAGGGTTTTACGGAAAACATCTTTAACTAAATTTACTTTTAATCTCACCTTGGCAATTCTAATTCCTGTTACCCACTGATGCAGGGTGGCTTGATCATCGCAGCATAAGTACTTGATGTATTGTGACTCCTTTTGAATCTGGGGGTGCTGAAAGATATTAATTCATAAAATAAGACACAGAAATCGGATCACTATACAAAAGTATGAAGGCACCACACAGTGACCTCGGTGTGAACACTGCCTATAGGCATCACGTTAACATGAAGATGATATGAAAAAAAACCCAAGAAACAGCAAAACCAGAGTATAAGAAAATATAAAAAACATGGTGATTATAAACTACCTATGAGTTGCCACTGGCAGCATTTGCTTGAAATAATTTGAACGCATTGTAATACGAATTCAAGGGCTACAGAAAGCTAATACTGATCTAGAGTTCAATGAAGTCTACAAATGCTATGGTTCAAGGTCTAACGCTCACTGTACAAACACTGGAAGGAAGTCTGTTTCTCATTGTGGTTTGTCATACGTAAGGCATCCAGACTGAACACTGAACTAAATTAGTTTTCAAAGAGTTTGTTAAATTTCCTTAAGCATAAACTCTCAGCTGGAACAGATTTTTCCTTCTAACTGACTGTTTTTCTCTGGGCCAAGTTCTGGCTTTCTTCCTACACATTTTTATTCTGCTTTACTCTTGCTGTTGTTTGCCAACGGTTATGTAAAACTGCCATGCGTTCTAGACAGAGGATCGTTCAAAATGCAACACCATCAGAAGTAATCTTTTTCATTCATCTGCACCAGAAACCTTTACAATTTTTAAAACTTTTTTGTTCTTTTGGACAAAATTTAGGATCTCTTCTCCTTACTGATCAACGTAGTACTGGTATGTGGCGACGTACCATTGCAACTCAAAGATCACCAAAATGCCAGGCTGCCTACTGTTCAGAGGACTAACCATCCTCTCTAAGACACTGAAGGAATTTGGTTCCCCTGCTAGAGCAGAGAAAGCTGCTGGAAAGTTGGGCAGAGAGGAACCTGATGAGATTCAACAAGGGCAAGTGCCGGGTCCTGCACCTGGCGAGGAACAACCCCATGCACCAGTACAGGCCAGGGGCGGACCTGCTGGAGAGCAGCTCTGTGGAGAGGGACCTGGGAGTGCTGGTGAACAGCAGGTTGACCATGACCCAGCAGTGTGCCCTGGCTGCCAAGAAGGCCAATGGGATCCTGGGATGCAGTGGCCAGCAGGTCGAAGGAGGTTCTCCTTCCCCTCTACACTGCCCTAGTGAGGCCTCACCTGGAGTACTCTGTCCAATTCTGGGCTCCCCAGTTCAAGAAAGATGAGGAACTACCGGAGACAGTCCAGCGGAGGGCTACAAGGATGGTGAGGGGACTGGAGCATCTCTCCTACGAGGAAAGGCTGAGGGAGCCGGGCTTATTTAGCCTGAAGAAGAGAAGGCTGAGAGGGGACCTTATAAATGCTTACAAATATCTGAAGGGTGGGTGTCAGGAGGATGGGGCCAGACTCTTTTCAGTGGTGCCCAGCAATAGGACAAGGGGCAATGGGCACAAACTGAAGCACAGGAAGTTCCGTCTGAACCTGAGGAAGAACTTCTTCCCTCTGAGGGTGATGGAGCACTGGAACAGGCTGCCCAGGGAGGTTGTGGAGTCTCCTTCTCTGGAGATATTCAAGACCCGCCTGGACAAGATCCTGTGCGGCCTGCTGTAGGTGATCCTGCTTCGGCAGGGCGGTTGGACTGGATGACCCACAGAGGTCCCTGCCAACCCCGAACATTCTGTAATTCTATTCTGTGATTCTGTGTCTTGGATGGAATAATACACTGACATCTCTTGATATGCAAGGAAAAGAATGAAACCAAAGGAAAAGGCTTCATTATCCCTCATTTATGTGTTCATTTCTATTTCTGTTCTTACAAATTACAGGTGCACAGTTAGTGAAGTCTTGTGAATGCACAAAAGAGCAGCCAAATGTGCTCCAAGGATTTGGCCTGTGCAGTTGAAAATTCAAAGCATACCTCCACCTAGCAGCAAGGACCCTGGTTTTATGCACATTGTGGAGCGCCCAAAGCAGCGCAGTGCTGGATGTGGGGAGCTCAGAAGGACCCCTCGCAGTGCAGAGCGCTGGAGCAGCCTACCAGCCCAGGGCTGACGTAGGTGCCAAATGTCTCCTCGTAGATGCCTGCTGGTGGCTGGGCCATCCCCGGTGCGGACGCCAAACCCTGGCCACAGCTGAATGATCCAGGGGTCCAAAAGCAGAGCTGAATACAGAGGTCTTGCTTCTCAGGCACATGTCCCCTGCTCCCCCCTCAGCGCTGCAGACACCAGGCTTGCCTTGCTTGTGCTGACCCAATGAGGCCACATTGTGATTTGAAAAAAGGAACTGGTCTGGGTTAAATATAACCCAGTTCATCATGCTGTAGCTTTGGTTTATATTTTTAAACCCAGTAGTACACAGCACAGCCTCACATACGGCATGGGGATAAGGGGCACTGTGGCTTGGGGAGAGAACAAGTAGCAAGGGATGGGTGAGATGATGGGACTGTGCAAGCCAGTATTGCTGCCAAAGCCCTGCATCATCGAGTTACGGAGTGAGAGTGAACACACCAGGGAGGTAATTGTGAGGAATTAAAAACCAAAGGGCTATTACTCTTGAGGGGTCTCACAGTGACAGATGTGTCCCAAGGCAGTGCTGTGGGTAACTCTGTTACAGCTCCCTGCGTGTTTGAACTCAGCTGCTCACACAGGTCACACTGTTCGCCATTTTCCTCCAAACACACAGCTGGCCATCTCCCCTGGACTGTGAATGCACAAAGTCTGCTTCAGCGCTCTGGAAGGGCCCATGGCTACCTTAGTCTCTTACCTTGCTCTTGGGCACTCCCAAAGTGAGAGCTAGGCACATCTCACATTGCAAGCCCACAGATGCCAGCTGGCTGTCACCAGGTGCCTTAACTGCAGAGCAGGCACCATGCCTGTCCCATGGACCTGTGCCTCACCCACCCGGCACACCCACACACCACCCCTTCACACAGCCCCTCACACAGAGCCGTACCCTGCTGCTATACACCTGTGGCACATACCAGAGGCACTAACCTGGACAAACAGCCTTCTCCAGCTCCCCAGCGTCTGCCTGTCCCTGTCTCTGGCAGCTTTGGACAGCCTGAATGCTGCTCAGAGCACGCTCTGCTACTGTAACACATGACCAGGACACTATGCCAGCTGCTCCTTTCCTCCCACCTCTTCTCCATTACGTGACCAAACACAGAGAAAACCATTAGAGAATTCAGTCTGAATGCTATTATTGAAAGCAAACCGTAAGCAGGTGTTTGTGTGGCACAGTACAGCCCACAGACATGAGTTAAGGTTATCACCATCAATGCCAAGAGAACCAGGAGGTGCAAACAAAGAGACTGCAACCCCAGGTAAATTAAATTCTTCAAGCACTTTTCAACCAGCAGCTAGCAATTTTGCTCCCGTGTGTAAGGTCCTACTGAACCCAGCAGATGGCACCCAAAGCTTTCAAAAATGAAAAAAAAAAACAAACAAAAAAACCTCCCTCCTTTTCCATAACAACTAAGTCCAATGGGTCTATGTATCTCTGCTCATTTTCAAACACCATACCTATCACCAGTTTTTTATTACAAGAAAAAAAAATACTTCTATAATTTAACAGGTAATTTATGCAAACATTTGGAAGAAAGCGCAGACTGCATAAACAAGGCAGAGGAGGACATGGTGTAGAGCACGCTAGGTAATGGTGCTGCAAATAGCCACAGCCCTGCCACAGGGATCTGCTGCTGGGGAGCTCAGAGGGGCTGCTGCAGACCTTTCCTGCTGGGCACTTTACAGAAGTACCAGTTTCACAAGAACACCTGTACTGTGTCAAATCAAAGGTCCCCAAGCCCAGTATCTGGATTTTGACAGTGGCCACAAATGGATACTGAGGGAAGAGAAAGAACAAGACAAGCATATATGATACTTCCTTCTCTGTACTCTCCCTGTCTGCAACTATTTTCAGGTCAGGGGATTTTCTGAGCCGGATGGGGTTTCTCCGTATTTAGGTTCTTCAATGGACTTCTTCTCCAGGCACTTCTTCAGTTTCTTCTTGAGCCCAGAGAGAGTTCTGGCATCCACAACATCTTTTAGGCACAATTTTCCCAGGTCTGCTACAAACTCTACGAAGAACCACCTCCTTTTGCTCTGAACCTGACTGCTACTAGCTTTGTTTAATGTTCTTGTCTTGGAAAAGACACTGAATGACTGACCCCTATCCATACCTCTCCATGCCACTCCTGAGCCTAGAGACCTGCATCATATTCCTGGCAAGTTGTCTCTTTTCCTGCCTACAGGCTTCTAGTCTTGCAGTCATTCTTCAAGTCAAAGGCATTCCTTACCTTTGCTTATCCTTGCTGCTCCTCCCTGATCCTTTTCCATGTTTATTATATCCTCTTTGAGATGAGAGGACCAGAACTGCACAGGTGAAGGGAAACTGTGGACTTGTGCCACAATGTGGCAATGTTCACTGTTTTATCGTCTATGCCTTTCCTAATCATTCCTAATTCTTGATTTACATATCTGACCACTTCTGAGCACTGAAACGAAGCTTTCATCAAGTTATATACTATATCAGCTTCCTGCTCTTGAACAGTACAGGTCAGCTCAAAGTTAGTAATTTCACAGGTGAAGTTCTGATCGCTTTTGTCCCTATGCACATCACTGTGTGTAAACCTAGAGTATACATTATTTCCGATTTTATTGTCCAGAACCTCAGCCTCACAAGGCCCTTCCAGAATTCTTCAGTCTGTCCTTTCCTCAATGATCTGAATAATGTAGCATTACCAGCAAGCTTGCTCCCCTCACTGCTTACCCTGTCCACGAATATTTTGAGGCTGTGGTGTTCTTACCATCACGAGAAGTCGAGAGGGCACTGCCAGTGAACAAAGCTAGAGTGTCCTGTGCTGGACAACATGGGAATTATTTATTGCCTACCCTCTACCCAGTCTTTTACTAGCTATTGTTTCCACTGGGCAATCCGTCTTAACTACTGACATTCACCAGTGGGGCCTATTCCAAATTACCCCAATCATTCCTTGATTAAATTACTCCAATCAGCAACCATGATTAAATGCAGAGTTACAAGTATATTCTGTCAATTAGAGTCCAAACTAGGAAGCTGCTGAACACTCTACTCTCATAAGGAAGGTTAAACACCTCAAAGCCATGCAGGCAGTCTGTACCTTCACTTCGTAACAGCCAATAACTGTATTGTCTCCCACTTTCCGAGAAGTAGCAGCAGCACTGGCTCTCTTTTGATGTGTAACTCTACCAATGACACATAAACCACCACTTTGTACTGGACCCATAGCCCAGTGACGTTGACTGGAAGTATCCCCATTACCTTTCCTGGGCTTTGGATTGGGTCTAAGCAGGACTGTTGCCTGCTGGCAGCGCAGAGCCTGCCTACTATAGCTGTGTGCAAGGCCAGACCATGGGACCAAACACCAGCAGCACTAAGCTTAATACTGAAGGTTTATACATGTAAAAGATTATTAGAAAGTGACCCTGCTGGAGGCATTTGGCTTCCTGTGGTTTCTAGATGCATGAAGCATGCTACTTTGGATAGGAAGGTATAACGTTTCAGCCAGGAACTGTCACACCCCAACCCAGCAGCTTGCTCACTTGGGAAGAACTCTACCATAGTGAAATTACTTTGGCAGCACAAAAGGCAGAAGTCTCTGCTGTCGACAGTGACCTTTACAAGCTTGACTCTCCACTAAAAACTTCAGGTCATGTGCAAAATCTATTAGATAGTACATAAAAATGCTGACACAGGATAATCAATTCAGAGAAGAATCTGGACAGCTGAAAGTCCCTGGAAATGACGACTTGGTGTGAAGATCCATGAGAACCAATTTCCTTCTTTCACAGCTCCTGCGTCTCAGGATAGTTGTTTAGTACAGCACACAGACATCAGGAGATGTAGTCACTACGCAAGTCTGCTTTTGCTAAACTAGATTCATAGTCCCTGTAATAACCTCTCTGTGGGACTAATAGAGGTCATAACAATATCAATCATCACTGTCATACGAGAAATACGGTATTTTTAGGCAAAGTAACACTAACTTTAGTATGCCACAGCTTACACATCTCATGCATAGAGACAGATACATTATTTTGCTACATGGTGCATTCTGTGCCCTGAAAACGTCATTAAAATCATCTGACAGCAAAGTGAAAACATCTCCTCTGGAAAGGTTTATCACCTTTGCCTCTGAAATATGCAGCACCAAAATGAATTATGAAAGACAACTGTTTAAAAAGCAAACACCCCAGAATTCAGAGTCTGAATGAAAAGTAATATGCAAGTAGACAGGGACTCCACAATTTTTCTCACAGGGAAAAATTTCCCATGGAATAGTCCTTCAAAAATAATACAGTGTATTAAAATGCAACATAATTTGACTACAGTGAACTTTTTTCTCTGTCAATGTCAAAACTCTCAATAATGATGAATTAGTAGCATCATTGGGCCTGATTTTTGGAAGTGTTGGAAACCTGTCTGGTTACTTATTAAGGCCTGAGCACCTCAAACATCAGGCTGCTAAAGGGTGTGCTGTGTTCCACCTGGAAAAGCATTGAAAAGGTCTGGAACAGAATCTAGTGTTGTCCTGACCCACTGTCTCCTCTACAAGTATCAACAGTCTAGAGATAAAGAACGCAGAAGCACTTGAATATAAAGAGCTTATTTTCTGGAGAGGTTTAAAAAAATATTTGTTCACAGATTACATTTTCAGATATAAACTCTGCCTAAGGAAAAAAAGATAGAACACATTGAAAACCTGAAGAAATGGGAACTCAGCGATGTGGTTTCTCCAGTTTGTGCCAAAACAAATGACTAAAGGCCATGTGTGCAAGAAATCAGAGATTATCCCAATAAAATGTTCTTTTGCTTTGCCTTCTTCCAACACTGAAGATGAAAAGTAAACTGAAGTTATTCAGGCATCTCATTGGATTCCTTGCCCCAAAATATATGGATCATTGCCCAGTCTCTGAGGCAGAAACAACAGCCAGAAGCATAAAAAGAGTGACTAACTTTGGATCAAAAGCTTTGGCTTTAGCCCAAATTTTCACAAAATGGTCAATGTTTTTGCATACTGTATCTTCTACCAATGACCTTGTGCTATGTTGAGCTAGCTTCTCCGAACAGCTGAGACTCTTCTGGCTCCCATGACTGCAAGTAGAGTTAATACTCAGCACCTTTCAAAAATCACACTGAAGTGGTTCAAATTTGCCATCTACTATTAAACATGGTCACATTCTGATGCTATGCACTCCTTGCATTAAGATGACCAGGCTTAACTGATCTTTTGAAGACATGTGTGAACTGTATAGATAAAACAGAAACTTTCCTATTATAAGGAAATTATTATTTTGAACTACATTTCTCTAATGACTGAGGTAAAATTTTTCGGTCATTAAAAACATCTGTAATAGCCATTGCAACCAAATGCTTTATGCAGCAAATAATATTTTCCAAAGCTGTTACATTCCATTTCTCACTGTCCATTCTCTGTCCTCCTTCTCCCCATTCTTTATGCATTAATCTTGCAAAACTGTGTGCATGTACTGACTGTAATCCCACATATCTGAAAGTGTTCTGTAATAAAGAGTATTTCTGCTTTTGCTTTTACATTTTATCGAGCAATGAATTTTACGCTGAAGTATTTGTCTGAAGCATTCATGTTAACACAACAATCTTAAAATCTTTCACATAAAGAAATAGAAAACCTCCTGTTTTCTATCCTCGTTTCCTGCACTACACATTTGTTCCACATCTTTTTTCCTACCATTTTCTACCGCAAACACTGCTAACTCTCACCTTCTACCTTCTTAAACTGTCACTGTGTTGAATGCATTGTGTACATGACTCAGTCTGCAATGGAGCATGCTGGGTGTGAGGGAGGAGGGAGTCAGGACTGGAGCGACTAAACACCAAATTACCTGCTAGACTGTTGCAAACAGAAGGTTTCCTTCTTGAAAATTTACTTCCAAAATTCTTTGGATCATTAGAATTTTTTTTTTTTAAATCAGTTTCCAAATGACACCAGGAAATCTTTGCTGCTTAGAGTGCACAGAAAAATGCACCCAGCTGTGGAAATAGAGGATGATTTGCCTTTGTCTCAGTTTATCCCCAGGAAACCAATTTTTTTCATCCTAGATTAATTCAGCATTATGCACCATTACCTCCAGATTACTCAAGCACAACCAGCACCAATAAACTATAATTAAATCCCTCTTTGTCACAGGCACATCAGACTGACTAAACCAACAAATTTGCATATAGATTACCTTGCTATTTGTCTGCTTTGAAAGATTTTTCAACATGGTGTAAAAAAAAAGGTCCTGGACTAGTGTGTGCAGGCGCGCGAGCACACACACACACAGAGACACTCTTAATGTACAAAATAAACATTACATTCACAATTTCTGCTCAGGGCAACGCATGCTGTCACCAGCACGATGAACAGATCCCTTCCTTCATGGTGGAATCTCTTGGTTTTGAGGACTTCCAGCTCTGGAATATGAAACAAATCACAAAAGGTCTCACCCATTTCCACAGCGTTTCCCATGTAACCTAGTAGAAGGTGAGAGAGAAGATTTACTGGGAATCTATGCATAAAAATTTGCATTTGTAAATGCAAAGGCGACCATGAAGAACCAAACCACTCCAACTTGCGCACTTGCTGTGTGGGGTGTGTGAATTACTTCTGTGAAGGAGAGAGATTTTTGTTCCCCCACTGTTCCTCTCCCAGGAGCAGCCAGCGTTCTCCGCAGGGTGGTGGGGAGAGCCATGCTGCTGCCCTCTCCCACCTCCTCTGCCTGGAACGGAGGGACAGATCCGATTTTGACAGATGCAGGTTTGAGCAAGGGTCTTCTTTTACACTTGGCTGCCCTTTCCTTTCCTCTTTTCTGCATATGGCGGACTCTATCAAGAAAAGACTGACTTTATCTGATGTCAAAGTGAAGAGTGGGATCTTTAAATTTTTGTAAGCGTTACATTTAGGCTGAGTAGAAAATAGGAAGAATCTGCATGTTTACAAGAGCAGACACCCCCGAAGCATTTATTTTATTCAGAGGCTCTATTCTGAATATGTTGAGGGTTCTTTGTGTTGTTTTTTGTTTTTTAAATGTGGGACTTCCTTTGAGGGAGGAATGCTTGTTTAGTGCTGGTATAGAACAATTCAATTTAAGAAGCTTATAGCTCAGCACAGACCAAGTAGCTACTGGGAAATAAAATAGTTCTTGCCCCAAAGCCTATGGATTCCTGAAAGCCAGCTCCACTGGGGCCTCTGTGCCAGGCTGCACTCTCATCCTCTGGACCCAGCCACGTCGGTTCTGGTTTGCTGCACAGGGACAGCGAAAGGTGACCCTGCTGTCCGACATCGACCAGCCAGCTGTGCTCTTTGCCGTTGGTCCCAGCTGGGCTTTCTGCTGCCTGAAAGGAGCTGATATGAGGAAGCAGATGCTTTGTTCAGTTACTGCAGTTGTCTCCTGAATCACCCTGAAAGGAAAGTCCTGAATAAGCTCAGCAAAGTGTTCTCTCTTTTGCTGGTAGACACTGTGATGTGCTTTTGAACTGTTTCTGGCACACCACCTTTTCCCCCATTATCTCCTCAGTGTCTTGATGGTTAACAAGTAAGCAAATAACTCTGTATTTTTGTGCGGAGCTACAGTATATACAATGGGGTGCCGATGTAATGGGAAGAAATGATCGGCAAGGAGCACTCACAACGCATCATGCTTCTCTAGCTGTAAAAGCAACATTCTCCAGGATGGATCCTGCAGACCAGAATATTTATATTTGAGCTAATTTAAAATAGCTAGTCTAGGTGCAGCTCCAACATCACAGGCTGCAAAGCCTACTCCAGCTTCCCATCCCAGTGGGATGGGGAGGAGAAGGGACAAGAAGTAAAACTCATGGGTTGAGATAAAGACTGTTTAATGAGACTACAAAAGAAATACTACTACTACTAATGATAATAATAATGATACTAATGAGCATTCAAAACAAACTACATACAATACAATTTTCTCACCACCCAACAACCGATCCACGGCCAGTTCCCAAGCAGTGATCGCAGAACACCAAATTTGCAGATTTTTCATGAAACTCCCAGCAAAGTTCAAACTCCCGGACAAGAGAGGATTTGAACTCCCAGAAAAGCTGAAAAGCCGATATCCCACTGCCCACTACCCGCCCCGGCCAACCCCCATCCACAAACTGAGCACGACGTCTATGATATGGAATATTTCTGTTGGCCAGCTTGGCTGGCTGTCTGGCAGTGCTCCCTCCCAGCTCCCGCACAAACCTGTTCATTAGCTGAATATGGGAAACTGGAAAAAATCCTTGAACTCACAGCAACAACTAAGAACATCAGTGTGGTCAACATTCTTCTTGTACTAAAGCCAAAACACAGCAGCTACTGGGAGGAAAATCAGCTCCATCCCAGCCAAAACCAGGACACTAAGTATCAAAGCAACCTGCCCACGATGTGGATGATCTTTTTGTTGCCGCACTAACACCAGTACCCAAGTCAGCACAATCTATGTAACTCAGGTACGACCGCTGAAGCTGAAACTGAAAAGAAACAGGACAGAGGGAGCTGCCAGCTCCTGGTGACTGGATGCATGTTAGCTGGGATAGGCACTAGGACCAGAGGCTCAGTGTCTCTGCGAGCCCCTCACTTGACCGTAGCCTAAGAGACAAAACTGGAGAAAAAGCCCAGATCCCATTTAGAGCGCAAGGTGAAGCAACATTCAAAGAAATGTCATGAAGACTTTGGGGCAAAAGCCCATATAGTTCAGGGCAGTGTCAGACAACCTAAGAAATCTCATTGATCTAGCTAAAACCAAGTCACCAAGGTTGTGACTAACATTAGTTATAGGGTTCCTCCTTCCTGTGAGTTCTTGGCAAGCCTGGCACCGAGATGCAAAAATGGCAGGAAAGCTCTGCTCATTCTTATAATATCTCTTGAGGGCTCTTCCCTACATAACAACACACTGTAAAGATGACCAAGGTTGGGAGGAGGCAAAAAGAAATGTTTTTTCTCCCTGCTAATATGAAACAGGACCTTTGGAGGCAAGTACAAATGTTACTGGTTTTAGCCTAGTTATGTGTTTAGAAGGCTAATCATTCAAATAGGGACTGGAGGAAAAGAAGGCATGCTTCCTTCAAGCACGAGGCCATATTCAACTCCAAATCAGCCCACCTCACTGGCCATTTGCTGCCATTTGAACGAACAAAGGGCATTTCCCCTGTTCTTGAAGTAAGGATGCCAACTAGCTAAACCAGTCAGAAATAAACACAGTATTTTTTCAACTCAGTGCTCAAAGCTAGGAAATCATGTCTCGTTCTGAATTCAGCAAGATTTTCCACCTAGCACAGAAGCAAGATACTGCTGAAGCTGCGAAGTCCTGGCACTATAAAATGCAAGCTGGTCTCTTGCCCCTGAGCTGGGCAGTTTCTTTTGTTAAGTTTGAAACACAGCAGAGCAAGTAACTTGGCTGACGACTGCTCACTGTTCTGACACAGCAGTTCCTAAGGGGGTCCTCAGAAAGCAATAATTCTTTAAAAAAATGTAACAGTGTCCTATTATTCAAAAACTTTCAAAGTGGCATTACAGCTTGCTGGAGCTAATATGGGCTGCAGACTAACCTATTTTCCAAAATGTGAAAATCTCCTTTGTTTTACAGCCATCCTCAGCGAACAGCTACCATGGACTATGGCTGCTACTCTTCCAAATACTTTCCCCTATTTGCTTTAAAGACAGATAAGCTTCTCCTGCAGCCAACACAAACAAGTAACTGGAAGAGAACCTCTGCAGAGCTCTGTCCCGAGGCACACACAGGGGAATGGAAGAGCTGTGAAGACACAGCAGTGCAGCCTTTGCTATGGAGAAACTTCCACCTGGCTTGGACTGAGCTGGGCATCCAAATTCCTTCAAAATTACTAGGTTACTAGTACAAAAAAGACATATGTTTACCTGTTTATTGCCTTTTGCTCACTGCACCTGTCTGCAAAAGTACTGTCATTTCATCTTGAGGACTTTATTCTCAAAATACGGCAGGATGAGAAATATCTCAAGGATGATGGTTTGTTTTCCTTCCACATCTCAGGGCAAGTGTCTCCCAGCAAGAGAGATACTTTCTTGTGAGAGACTTCCATATAAAACCATACATGAACAAAATGTGACTAAGTGTAACAAATGGCTCTGTGTTCTTGTCCACAACCTTTTGTGCCACCAAGCATCTCATCAGAGACAAACATGTAACTTTGCTCTTTCCCTCACCCCACAGATCTCAAGATGTATTACATCCTCAGCTCCAACATCCAAAGCTAAGAGAGGGATACAACAGAACTCCTCTCAGCTGCATGCCTTCAAAAAGGTATATACAGAATTCAAATTAATGTACAGAAATTATAATAAATATTAAATTCTTCATTGCCTCACCCTCAGAAAGCCACCCTAAGTAGGAGCCTTCTACTTTTGAAACAACAGCAGATTTCAAGATACCAATACTCGCCCACAATTCCTGACCAACTCCAGCCACTGCAAGAGACCGCTGTTGAAGGAAGCCAGGTCTGAAACTGAGCAGGTCAGGAATCTACCAAATGCTGATTTGTGGGAATTAAAATGAAGAATAATCACTGTAACATAATCTATTCATCACTAAGTAGTGTTACACGGATATAATGATCATATCAATATGATGTTTATTATAGTATACCACAAACATATTTTAGAAGAATCAAAGCAAACAGTTTTGCTAAGTAGGTTTCATACATTTATAAGCCTATGACACACAAAGCTTTCCCTAGTGAGCTTTTGATCTTGCTCTTCACATTTCACATTGAGGGTACAATGCTAACATCACACATCCAATTAAGTTTTTTAGTCGAGTTGTGACTTTTTTTATGTAAGTTCTTATTTACAGCATACCTCTTTTCACAAAAGATGGCAGTAAGTCCAGAAGGCTTTCCTAATCCTTGTGAACAGTTAAACACATTGCTACATACACTTCAAAAATCATGCTTTTATTTTCATTTGAACCGAATGTGAATAACTGTTACTAGTCAGATACTTCTTTGACCAGTCACCTGTTTAGAAAATCAATTTCCCCTTATTTTTTAAATCAGCTTCCCTTTTCCTTTTTTTGTTTTTCATTAGAAGTTGTGTTTTTCAGAAACAATGCTTACCTGCTAACTTCTGAAGCCTCACCCTTGTTTCTCAGAAAAGGATAAAGTGGGTTTTGCAGATGATTTTGTGGAGAACCATAGGTATTAAAACTGCTCATCTGTGTTAATTAAATACATCTGCTTCAGAAAATAAGTCTGGGTCTATAAACCACTTCTGCCTGGCCATGTGTAAACTAGACTAGCAGACATTTTGAAACTGAATAAAAAAGTGCTGTAAGTGTGCAGCTACAGCCAGAAATGTGGTATTATAAGTGACCTCTGATTTGAATGTTTCCCATATCTTTTTTCTGAGATGGCAAGATACTATGTTTTCTAATACTTTGTTTGCACTGCAGACCTTTAAATTGAGAAGCAGCAACAAGATTATCTTCTGTTTTGTACGCAGTAATCCCTCTGGATTCTAAATCTGTATTACTGACAGACAGCAAGGAAGACCTAATTACTGCAACCTCAAAGCTTCATTTCTGCCATCTG
Source organism: Opisthocomus hoazin (assembly GCF_030867145.1). Classification (NCBI taxonomy): domain Eukaryota; kingdom Metazoa; phylum Chordata; class Aves; order Opisthocomiformes; family Opisthocomidae; genus Opisthocomus; species Opisthocomus hoazin. Next base: position 75,933,139 of record NC_134417.1, on the reverse strand, counting down.
AATTATGCAAAAACCATGGGCTTCTTTTCCTTTCCTGAGAGTATGCAGAATTCCCAGCCTATTTGCAGCCCTATAACCTGGAGAGGCAGCAATGAGATACTTATTTCAACTGCAAGCACTGATTTTCATGAGTGGGTGAACAATGTCTTTTGCCCTCCTGCCACAAATAGTTGTGCAATAAAATATGCCACTTGAGATGTCTATTCCTACAAGATTCTGCATCTCAGTTTAACAAACCATTCAACAGGTATGACTACACTGCAAACAAAAAGCAGACATACTTTTTAGCATATAGTCCATAGTGCTCATAACATGAACATTAGGGACTGCCAGTCTTCTCATCATACATCTGCCTTGTGTGCCATTTGTCCAGATGTGTCCAGTCACCTGAACAGTCAGTCACTGGAAGCATATTCAGCTTTGTTTTGAAGACAACTTTATAGATGCAGTGTAGACATACATCATAGGACTACCAGGACTACCTTAAAATTAAGGTTTTAAAGGGATGTTGCTGATCAACAATGAAGCAAAGAAGAAAATAGAGATGATTTTGCAGGAGGTATTCTACCTTATCATGGTCCCTGGAGCTTCAAGCTTCAACAAGTTCACATATCAAAAGAAACTGTGTAGGACGTTTGCAGCACTTATTTTTGTTCTACATTACCTTTAAGACAAAGCAGTGATCTGTAGGTGCCTTATATTTCACTTTGTGTTGAGAACCGTAATAGACATTCATATTCTCAAACTGAAGGAAGCATGCCAGATCCCGTGATGTCTACAAATGAAAACCAAGCACATCATTGTTAGAACAAATTGAATTTTGATGTGAAACTCATTAATATGACCTTTTTTAAAGTGTATGAATGCCTATGCTTTTTATTTTTTTAACTGTCATGAAGCTGACTGAAGAAAGATGAATTTTAAGTGTGTGCATTCTTAAACTAACAGTAGGAAGAGAGTCAGTACATATAAGGAATAATATATAACACATGAAGTGCCAAAGGTATGTCAGACTTCCTTGCTTTTTTATAACAAGTGAAAACATGATTATATGATGAATTTCAAAACAGCTGCAGCAGCTGACGATACTATTATCTGCCAACGGTTTGTTTCTGTACCTAAATGAAAGATCACTCTACCCACAACTGTATGACTGCAGCAAGGGGCATGTGCACCCTTCATACCACTCTGACATGAGATGAACTCTCAAAATTTAAGGGCTTTGACTGCTACCACTACAAGTTATCAATTTTACTTTTTTTTCCTTTGTAATTTAGTCAGGGAATAGCAGAACAGTTAAGTTTCACAGCATAAATCATAACAGTAAAGCTCCATCAGCAGCACTAAAATTTTCAGATATGAAGCATCAGCAGAGCTGTAAGGTGTAACAGAAGTGGTTTTCAGAAGACAAAAAAAACCAAAAACCACACCAGTCCCAGAAGCCACCATTCTACCTCATCACTGTGTAAATGAGAAGCCAGCTGCCCTTATGTGCAACATGTCCAGGACCCCTTTCTTTCTCCAGTGCTGGCAATTCAGACTCTATAAATATTTGTCAGTGCATTTGAGTTGATCAGATGGATCCTTCTGTCTCACTTCTTTCTACACAAAGGGCAGCCTTAAAAAGCCTTAAAAGGCACAACACATTCTCTAGGCAAAGATCACTGTAGGAAAAAATGTATAGAATTTCTGCATGCTGGTTACTGGCACAGAAAGTCAGTATCAAACAAAGCAAAATTCCACCTTTTTTGTGATAAGAAATTAGTTTACTTGAGAACTTTTAAAATATTCTTCCACAGGGAACCCATATAACAGTGAAGCATTTTGGCAGCCTAACACCAGCTGAAGGGTGCTATGCTGTTTTCCTTCCCCTACTGACTTCCGGAGGAGTGCTATTTCATTAAAGCTTTTATCTCTCCACAGAAATCAAAAGGACAGAAATGTGACAAGATTCAGCGACTACGTGGCAATATTTGAACAAGTGGTGTAGTCAAAGTTAAACCAGAAAAACCCCAACCCTCTCAGATGCACCAGACAGTGCTCTTAAAACGTCATCTTGAGAGTTCTTCACTTTTACCTCCATGAATTGTTTTACTGCTAAAAAGATTATTTGGCTTCCTGACCTTGGTTTTTCCTTTGGGTACATAATAAATTCCAGAAGCTCGTAGAAGAAAATAACGCCTCTTCCAGGACTTTTTTCCATCTTCTTTTAAATAAAGGGCCCCTTCAAGCTCTGGCACAATGACAGATGTCCCACAGAAGCTTTCCTGTGCAACAAGAATAATAACTTACAAAATAAATTGACTTAAGCACAACACTATCAATAAATAGCAGAAAAATGGTCCCTTGAAAAATAAAGACATTTCCCGTGACACTGAACATATAAACATGAGGAATGCAGTTACAGGGAGCTGAACACCTTAGGCAAAGGAAACCTTTCCAAGCTAATGTGGTAACTTGGCCATGCAAGTTGGGTGCTCACACTGGAGAAGAAGTGTTGCAAAACCTCCCCTCTTGAAAGAGTCAAGCAAAAACCTACAGAAGGTTTTCACTAAATATAGATTGCCAGTGAAGGCAATAAAACAGAATGGTTGGTATCGCTGCTGTTGGTTTTTCTCTGTTGCTGTATCTATACGTTCTGTAGAGAAATACTTCTGTAGACAGAATCTTAACAGATTTCTTAGAGCTCTAAAAACAGGTAAAGCAAAAATCCCCCTCAATCTCGGCTTTCGCTGTGAAATACATGCAAGCATTTACAACGCTGTTTAAACAAATATACTTCATTGTTTGCTTGAAGGACCTACTGTTGGGTAATTTTTAATGCCAACACACTTATCACTTAATGTTTTCATTCAGAATCTGCCAGGACTTCTGCTGGTTGACATCTGGTGCCTTCATGAGATGCACTCATTTTGAAATAGGAATCCTCAGTCACCTGGGAACAGCATTTCCTTTGTGCACTTCTACCGCAGTTGAAATGCTTGCCAGGAGATCTGTGATAATCTTCTCTTTCATATAGCTCTGGCTTTTTCTCTCTCTAACATACAACTCACAGAAAACTTCAGCAGGAAAGGCAAGAGGCTAAATGGACTTTCTGGGAAAGTGCAAAGGTTCTTATCCCATTGTAGTACAGCTAATAATTTGAGGTAGTGAGAAGTACCTCTACTTCTAACCCAAAAGATAATTATTTGCTACTGAACAACCTTACTAACAATATAAAGTCACAAGGGCTGGCCTAAGGGTGTGGTACAGCTGCTTCTTTTATTCATATTTGCATAACACTGCTTTTATTGTTATCATGGCATTACTGTTCATAGAAACACTAAGTAAAAATGTTCCATGGCACAGGGGCCTATAACAACAAAATAATTCTTCATTGTTTAACTTCTCTGATAGGAGATACAACCTACATTTTTACTGGTGAGCAGCACATGCAGAGGAAAATCCACACATTAAACCTTAGACACAAAGACAACAACCAGTACAGAACTTCCTGTTGTTACACATTTGCCCACAAAGAACTAAACTCTGTTGCTGCAGAGCAGATGCAGATAGTGGCAGAGTTTTGGTGACATTTGCATCAACCTAGAAAGTTGGCTTACCTCCAGTAAAGCCTCTTTGTTTTTATCATTCATTTCTTTGCTTTCCTTCTTCCCTTTGTTTGCCAGGTAGAAATCCTGATTAAGAGACAAAAGAAATTGATGTTCGTTATAAAGATAGCACTACAAGTAACTGGATCACTACAAATCCATTCAATAGTTAGTCTTTCAATATTGAGTACCCAAGCTAGCAGATGCAAGAGGCAGAAGCTTATGGACTCTTCTTATAGAAAACTTTAATCACAGCTGCCTGCTCATGAGTTTCAATTCTTTATTTTTAGTATAATTCAAAAGTAATACAAAATTACTTCTGCCTATGTATATACAGCCTCCCAAATTTTAAAAACACTGGCTTATGTTATTGGCTTTTTTTCTGGATCAATGGGTTTGATTATATCTTTCCAATTTTCACTGCTTCGTGTATTATTGCAGGCAGTAGAGAACATAACATTTAATTGCACACTGATATACAACGAATGCAATGCAGTATCAAAAGGCTAGAAAGCTTTTTTCCTAACAACCCAATCTGGTAATTTGCATGCTTCATATCTGGCACTCTGAAAATAATTAATCTCTTAATTTTTCATAAAAGTGCTTATATGCCAAAGCCTTTATCCAAAGTTACTATTTTCTACTATTAAACCCTGCTCACGCTCTGCAAAGTATATTTATACAATGGAGAAGGTATTCAAACATCTAGAAGAAATCAGAAGAAATGATCACCATGATACCTTGGCACATGTGCTCCAGTCTCCTGAAACAAAAGCCCACACTTTGAAATGACCCTCTGCTTCTGAGACAGAGGGTTGTGAGCTGCAGCCGCCCTCAGAGGACCCAGTGCTTGTCTGCCCCTGCAACAAGGCAGCACAGCAGCTCATGCACACCATTACCAGTAAAAACTAATTCACCCACTGTTAAACAGCAAAAACAATTTTGCGTCCATCTGCATTGTACAGACAGACAAGAGGACAGCACTTGGACATACGTGCGAATTCAGGCAGTGGGAAGGTAGCTCAGGAGCATGCTAGGACTGGTGTGTCAGAGGATGTGCAGTGGCTTTGCTCAAAAACAAGCATGGCCAGACAGCAGAGCCCGGCCGCCTGCAGACAGCAAGGCAGGTGGGCATGAAGAGGAATCTGATGACATTCAACAAGGGCAAGTGCATGGTCCTGCACCTGGGGAGGAACAACCCCATGCATCAGTACAGGCTCGTGGCGGACCTGCTGGAGAGCAGCTCTGCAGAAAGGGACTTGGGTGTGCTGGTGGATGACAAGTTGACCATGAGCCAGCAGTGTGCCCTGGTTGCCAAGAAGGCCAGCGGGATCCTGGGATGCATTAAGAGGAGTGTGGCCAGCAGGTCGAGGGAGGTTCTCCTTCCCCTCTACACTGCCCTAGTGAGGCCCCATCTGGAGTACTCTGTCCAATTCTGGGCTCCCCAGTTCAGGAAAGATGAGGAGCTACTGGAGACAGTCCAGCGGAGGGCTACAAGGATGGTGAGAGGACTGGAGCATCTCTCCTACAAGGAAAGGCTGAGGGAGCTGGGCTTGTTTAGCCTGGAGAAGGCTGCGAGGGGACCTTATAAATGCTTACAAATATCTGAAGGGTGGGTGTCAGGAGGATGGGGCCAAACTCTTTTCAGTGGTATGCAGCAATAGGACAAGGGACAACGGGCACAAACTGAAGCACAGGAAGTTCCGTCTGAACCTGAGGAAGAACTTCTTCCCTCTGAGGGTGACGGAGCCCTGGAACAGGCTGCCCAGGGAGGTTGTGGAGTCTCCTTCTCTGGAGATATTCAAGACCCGCCTGGACAAGGTCCTCTGCGGCCTGCTGTAGGTGATCCTGCTTCGGCAGGGGGGGTTGGACTGGATGACCCACAGAGGTCCCTTCCAAGCCCTACCATTCTGTGATGCTGTAATTATGAAGGAAGCAGGTAGATCCAGGAGCTACACCATGCGTCAAGTAGCATTGTTAGCCGTGGGCTTAAGGCCAGAATGCTAACACTCAAAGTTCTCATGTTTTATCATTTTCTGAACAAAAGTACATGTAGAAGAGGAGCTTGGGTTTGGAAAATACTTAATGCATGGGACAGTCTTACTGATTTCCACGGAATTAGTCAAAAAGCTAAGTTTGCAGAACAAAGGGCATAAAACAAACACCACTGTCTAGGAAATAGACAAAATCGTAAAAACCTGACAAATTTTGAAAGCTATCTACTTTAAAAATACTTCTAATTCTGTAACTCTTCCACAGTTCTGTAAGAAGAAAACTAAGACTTTATCTGACTTTTCATCTCTCTCCACCTCTAGACATGTAAATATGTAGCCACATACTCATAGTCTTGAGACATGAAGAACTCCACAATGACTAAACTGCAACACAAATGCAAACATTACCAAAAGACAAATGAGAAGTGTGTTAATGAAGGAACATGCTGTTGCCACAGTATAAAAAAGAAACAAACAAGCAGCAAATCTGCCCTGCCAGCATACCATGTTTACAGCAATGAGGTTTATCTGAAGTGAAACCCTGCTCTTCCACACAACCACATCTTCTTTTTCAAGCAGTGCTGTGAACAGCTGTCTGCCAGAACACAAGCCTCAGAGCAGACGGTTTTTGGAGGGGCACCAGGAGAGGAAGGGGAAGAGGTGTGGATGATCTCAAAAACAACTCTTTAAAAACTACTTTCTTAAAAATTCACATTTAACCAGACAGGGAACATCAGAAACACAGCCTCCTGAAATATGGCCTATGCTGATGCCATATCTGTGGTATGAACATAAGAAACTTGAACATTCAATACAACAGACTGTTCTGCTAGGAAATACAGCAATGCTCTTCTCTAGGATATGCAGCGGCACATAGCTGGGTCAGGACTGCTTGGGCACATCTTTAGTCCATGGATGAAGGTAAGCAAACACTAAGGATCACAGCTTCATGACCACATATGAAGACAGTATTCATAGTGGAGAAAACCCAAACCAGCTCAAAACAAAACCCCCTTAGAAATGTGTTCTCGGTACAACCCATACAGCGATGCCTGCTTAGGCAGTCCAGAACCATAGGTCTGACTGACTGACAATGTTCCACTCATCCCACTGGAAAAAAAGATACTGTTCTGAGCAGCTGCAGTCAAGTCCTCTGTACATGTGCAACAGCTTTTCTTGACAGGGAGCACTATCACAACACTACTGGCTTGATATTGGCACACCCACTTTTGCATTGATGAAGGTATGAAGAGAAAACTCAGAGGGTACTGTTAGGCTGGGTTTCGCCTCCAGACTTTGGGATGGATTTGGAAAGTAGAAGGACATGCAAGCTGTAAGTCTTCTTCTTCTACAGATCACTATAAAGACATAGTACAAGCCCTAAAATACACAATGAAGATTTATCAAGGTAAGTACACCTTATCACTACCTCAACAAGGTTTGGCTCATCAGCTTTACTACCGGTGGGGAGAGCATTCATCTGGCTCAGTCAGCCTTCAGTGCACTGATAATAAGAAAACAAAGCTCCTCTGATTACAACTGATGCACATTCAGGCATCTGGCATTTATTTAGCAGAAACACAGACCACCCAGTACTGACACAATCAATGGCAGAGAGAGAAAGTTTATAATGATATCCATGCTGGATCTCTAATGACACAGCTTTTTCATTAGGGAAACAGGGCTCTGTCACCTAAACCAATGTCACACAGATGTACACTGTCATCTTTCACCTACCAACACACAGGTCATTCATTACTGATTACCTCCTTTATGTCTCTGCCCTGAAATCTGGAAGTACACGGTATTTATTATTCATCAGTGGCTAAAAACCTGGGAAGCAGACTGTGCACTGTACTTGTTTTATCACTGTGTGGTCTCCTATTTTTGATCAGAAGCATTCATCCTATAGGAGGCAAACCACATGTGTCCACAAGAGGTCATTCCAAGTCCAGTAGTCAAAGGTCATGATAAAAGGCAAGCTCTTTCCTGTCTGAGGACACCACTGGGAAACGCATGTTTGGTTTGGGATGTCAGGTCATTAATGGGATAAGATGCGGCTACAGGGCAGCTCTCTGCATATGTCTACAGATTTGAGAATTAACTATTTTCTACATTCAAAAGACAATGTATTTCTCTTGATAGAGAGCTGACCTTACTTCACAGGTAACCTCTTGGGCTGATAACATAAGAAAGCAAACATAAAGGGTTATTTTAACAAACAAAACAAAGTATGCTGGCATACGTTGTTATTGGGTTTGCTTTGTTGACACCGTTTGGGTTATTTGCTGCAGAGATGAGCTGTCGAGAGTTTTTGCTGAATTACTCACTGTGCCCACACACCCCAGAGCAGCTGAAGCTGACACAAAGCCAGTTCCTCTCCCTTGCCGTTCTGCCTGACTCAGACTAATGCAGAGCCACAGTGGTGGTTTTGACATGTACTGCTAGCCAGGTATGACATCCTTAAGAGACATTATGCCAGCATTTCCCCCTGCGCTTATGCAAGACAGTGGCAAAACTAGCTGATGACCCATTTATGGCTTTACATTAGCAGGAAAATCCCATATGCACAAAAGAAAATCCTGTAAAGATTTTATAGCCAGCTTAAGGGAATTTTGTTCTTTGTACTGTAAAGTACCACTAGTCTATGCATAAAACATTTCCACTTAGGGATACAGCCATCTCCTTTTGTGTGGAAAGGCAGGTAGAGAAATTCAGGCTGTATCTCTCTCCACTGCATAATCCTCAAACAGTGGAAGACAGAAGGTGATTTCAATGGTTTCAAAGAACATCTTTGGTGGCATGTAAGCAAACCAAACTTGGATCATGATAGAAACTGTAGCCTTAACTGCACTGCCAAACTCTCTGATCGGTGTTCCATGTCTCTATATTCAGAAAAGAATTTCCTAAATGAAACGGCACCTCTCTCACACCTTTCATCTTTTTTCATACACAGCCCCATCCAAGCTGGAATGCAGCAGCTACTTGTCAGTACACAGCAAAACACAGGCATTCAAGGTAGCATCTTCCCTCTGCTTCCCCTTCCACTTAGATTGTATTTTTGCTTTCAAGCTATTGACACTGTTTTTCCAGAAGATCTGCAAGGTCCCCAACAGCACACACCAGACAGCATGCAGCAAACAAGGCAGCTGCTCCATACTCATGACTGTCTTCTTTGTGTAATGAGCTGCCTGCTTATGTTCATCCAACCTGCACCCGGAATGAGGCAAGAACTGGCCAGATCACATCCCATTTCAGCCCATTGCAACTGCATACTGAATGCAGCACAGTTTGTGCAGAAAAAATAAAACAGAACACAGTCATATCTGCAACCCATATCATGAAGTGTCCCCTAAAAAAATGCACATTAAAAATATTAGAAGATACCTATAATTGCTCTGAAGATCACAAATGTAAATAAATGAAGCTAAAGGCAAAGCTCTTTCGAAGCCCCAAAAAATTGATTTTCAATTCTGTTTACTTGATTTGATAATGTTTGAAGAAATCATTACAGCTGACTCTTCATGCCTTGAGGATGATGGCCTTCATCACCAAAGAAGGGTGAACATGGAACAAATGAAAGGTGTACACAAGCTAGGACGCAGCTAACAGCAAAGCACTTAGTAGGCTGATTAAAAGTCATCTGCAAAATGGTTCAAATGTGTAAAGACTGTTTGTGTGTTACAGTCCCAAGGCAGAAAAAGGAAAACATTTATTGAAGTATCATCTTCAACTTGAAACTATACCACAGTCTGAGATACACTAACTGAGAGAGAAATTAAGATTACTAAACAGTGGGAGTACAGTGAAAAACACTTCCCTTTCCTCACGTCTATTTCTTTGCATATTTGCCAGCACACTAAATAGGTTCCCTGTCACCCTTCTATGCTTCCTTCACTGGGTAACAGTGGAGACAAAAGAAAAATCCTGATTTACAAATGTGGCGGAAAAACAAAATATACTAGCCCAATTTCACTGACTTCAAAATAAATCTGCAAGAGTGAAACTCACTATAGCTGTCCTGTTATGAAAGACATTACAAATACTTACTCTACCTCCTTCTCACACTCTTTAGAAATCTTGCTTCTTGAAAGAAATAAAATGTCAATTCTGGGTGTGGGTTCTACATGGGAGGATATAGCTCTTGCTTTTGGTTTACATATGAGGGAGCACAATCATAAAAGTACTCACTGTAGAGATTTTCATTAATTTTCATAAATACTGTCCAAAAATAACAAAAAATGAAAACCAAAATACCCACGTCTGTGGTATCACCTGTATTGTTTGAACTTCTCCTGTCTGCTTGTATCAGCAAAAAAGAAACACATGAAATCAAAATCCATGTAAGCAAAAATCAAATATAATGTTCTAAAAGTGTGACCAGCATTTACAGTCAGGAGTTTAGATTCAGCTGCCTCTTACAAATAAACCTGTTTAAATTAAGCAAAAGCACTACCTACATGTTTCTTTTTTTTAGTCTCTTTTAACTGAGAATTATTCTTTGAGCTTTTTGAAAAGAGGTGTTGAGACCTGACAATATTTCGTTTCAAGAGTCAAGCACAGCATCACTCAACTGTATAACAAAGCATCATCTGTCCTGTGTTATAAAGATTTTCTTTATTTACACATGTACCAATATATATTTTTGTTTCATCCTTTAGTTATAGACTTGTGACGTTCCACCTCTGTAGATGAGTCACTGATGCCATTCATGGAACAGTCTTTTACTGCTAGTTTCCTGCAGGGTAAATGAAATCATGGTGATGAAAGGGCAAAAGTGTGTGTGTCTTCGTGAAGAGGGGGACATCTAAGGATTTTGCAGATCTTTTTCTAAAATGTATTCCAAATACTTTAAAAAATTGTTTTCAGAAACAAAGCTGCAGAAAAATATTAGAGAGTACTTCATGACAAGAATAACAACCTTCAGAAAAGCCACTGGTGTTAGCTGAGCAGCATGTTGCTAGCACAGACATAGAGGATAAATCCTGCACTTCAAAACCTCAGTTCCTCCTTAGAAAATGAAACATGTTTAATTAACTGTTGCTTAATCTATGCCAGATATATAACCAGTTCACAGAAAGAAACAATGAATATTGGCACAGGTTATAGTGCTTCTCCAGAGGTCCATTTGTTTCAGCAATGCATCTCGACATCTTTATAATAAGATTTTTTTCAAGCATTTAATTGCTTTGTATCACTAGTACAAATACTTTTTATCACTAAGATTCTGTATCGCTAATTTGTCTAAGAATAAATTGTAGGCACCTGGGCACCTTTGGAATTTGCCTCTTTTTTTTTCCCAGAAAAATATCTGCAAGTTACAAAACTCTGAGATCTCCACAGACAACCTCTGACAGAACGAGCACTAAATAAGACCAACAAGGAATCCAACCGCTGCTGCATTACCACAACTAGCTGTGTCAAAACAAGCATTCTGCAATTTCTGTATTCACAAAATGAGTTTACAAGGCAACCTTGACTGAGCTAGGAGAGGAGGAGGCTGACTATACTGAGAATACAGTATCAGAGCATTGGATTTCAGTTTCCCATTGGTTACACCATAATTTCCACAAGTAGCTTATTATGTAATCCTACACCCTGCCCCCCACCAACCCAGCATTTCCATTTGGTTCCAGATCATGTATTTTACCATGTTTCATTATCCAGTGTGAGCTCTGTCTGTACAACACCGATTATTTTCTGCCAAAAAGGCAAACGGCCGATATGACTGTACTATTCTGCCTGTCTCACAATGTTCGAATTTACTAAGCCTGACAGATGGTTAGACTTTATTACTGGCAAAATATTTCAATAGTGTGATAGCCACAACTGATCCAGTTTCGTTAGGCTGTTCATTTTAGAGCTTATCACAGAGGGGCTGAAGCTCAAGGGTTGCGGACACATCCGATCAGCTCAGCATGTCCTGAGATCGGAGAACAATGCTACACTTTTATTCTGGTTTTGGTTTAGGTCATGTTTACTTCTAAGGTGCATTGCAGTCCAAATGCCCAGGATCTTCATCAAAAATTCATGTCCTATGGGAGGTTCACAGCCTTGCCCTAAGCCGTTTGCCCAAATAACACTGCTAGTGTATGAATCACTCAAACATATCTAGTGGCAGAGGTTTGAATGTAAATGTGCATTAGAAAGCATGACATCTCGAGCCATCACATACGTTTTACTCCCAAACTTGGCTTTGCTGTTTCATATTCAAAATCAACATCAATCCATGTACACTGCAGGATAAGTTTTCGTTCCCTGACTGTGGATACTTGTTGTGTCCATGAAGGAAACTTCCTCTCTGTGGGTTTTATTTGAAACACTGGCTCATTCTAAAAAACAACTTCCTAATGAGCAGCTTGGTGAGATTTGCAGCCAAATTATATATTTGACTCATTTTTTGGGCAATGCTGAATAAAATCATTTGTGTATACACCTATCCTGAATAATTTGACGCAAGTCAGTGTGCAGATCCTCTTTTTACATAGTTAATGTGCACAAGTTACTGTTCACCCAATTCTTCTCCCCAGTCTAAATGAAATCCAGATAAACTCTCTCTAGTACTCAACATACTCTTTATGGAATTCCATGTACAACTGGCAAAAAAATGGAACTTCAAGGAAATGTTGATTTTCATCAGTAGAAATAGTGAAACTGTAGTAACGACAAAGGCCAGGTTTTTACAACTGTGCCACCTCACCCCACTTCCAAGAGCTGTGCCTAAGCAACACCTTGTACCAGTGGAGAACTACATGCTTCATTTTTTACCACTGCAGATGGGACTTTAAAATAATACCAGAAAAGAACAGAAAGCACAAATTTTCAAATCCTTGCATTCAACATTCTGGGTTTTTTTTGGTTGAAAGTACAAGTTTTGCTTTCTCTAGTTCCGAACTGACAGAGCTGAAAGTAACTCAACAATGCAATGGGCAGCATACAGACTAAATGACATAATTTTAGACTCTTACCCAAATACCATATTAGCTTACCTGGGGATTTTTAAATAAAGCATATTTTTCACTTTTTTCCAAAAACAGAATCTTATTCTCAGTGTCTCGAGTCCAGTCTGATAACACTTCAACAACATTTTCATGGTCTTCAAAAAACCTTTCTGGAGAGACAGAAAAGGTAATGTAAGACACTCAAACCCTCTCTCCCCTCTCCTGAGGCTGCAGAAATTCCTCTGTAAGAATGTAATCATTATCTCATGTTTGCTCAGAGCTGGACAGCCCAGCACTCTTTTTCACTGCACAGAAGGCAGTAAAACCACATGAAAACAGTATCATGTGGACGGGCAAATCAGCTACAGAAGATGCCTTATGTAGCTCTGGCATGTTCCTGGATTCCTCCTGCATCTCTGTGCTGTTGCCCAAAGACTGCAAAGGATGGAAACGGTGACCCACTAGGAGCAGATGGTTACATCTATGCCTCTCAGCGGCTTTCTGCTTTTGTTTGCTTGTGTTTTTTAAGGTTTGCAGTATGACTAGGGGGCTATATGTTCACTTTGGCTAATGAAATTCAAAAAATAATAAAAACTTATTTCCTTGTCTTTTTACTTACTGGAACAAATTAAAAATTGCTTTATGTCAGGAGGAAGAATTCTGTGCACTGAAAACAAAATGTTCTGTTTCAAGCAACTGTTTTTTTAAATAAAAACAGAAATAGCAAAACAGAGGAAATAGGAAGACAGACTGAGAACTGATGTGAAGATTTATTGTTTCACCCAGCATCGCTGGAGTTAAAAAACTGATCAGAGATGTGGGAGACCTACTGTCAGTCCTCTCCCTTCCTGAACTGATCTGAACCCAGATCCTCCACCCAGGAAAGCCACAGGGTATGCTGTGGTTAGGTAACTCTGATCTCTTCTTCTGCTGTTTCACTTGTATAAAGTAGCTAAACAGTCACACAAACTCCCTTTGGAAGGAAAGGGAATTGAGCATAACTGAACAGGTGATTTTGGAAGGACACAAACTGCATTTTCTACAAATTCAGTATTGGGGCAGGGAATTCACTCCGCACCAATTTTCAGTATGAATTTGGCAGTTCCCCAGGAACAGCTCTACTCCCATTTCGGTGGTCTGTGGTGATCACATCTTTCAGTGGCCTAAATTGGCCTAGTATGAGATGAGATAATAAAGCATACATTTTGTAGGCGTTTTTTAACACTTCTTGTTACTTTTGACAAGGGTTCAGGATGTCCCATCAAAACTAAATTTTGTGAATTCATTAAATTCACAGAATGACATTAGGTTCAGGGCCAGTTCACATATACACAGTAACTTATAACACCACAAGCAACACAACACTTTTCATTTAGCAACTGATACTTCTGCAATGCATTGGAAATATAAAACACTGCATAAAACCCAAGTAATGATCTGAAGGGTAAACAGTATCTTACAGTCCAGAATAGCCATAAAATAAGTCTCAGGTCATAACACTAGTTATTTAACACTAATTTTTGCCACATACACTTTTGTTCACGTCCAGTACCAGGCTTTTCTTGGATATAAGGTATGACCTTACTGTCTTCAGGAGGGTCTTTTTTATCTTTATTGTTACAAAAAAAAAAGTAAAATCTGGATGCCTATTATAAGGTGATACTCCTTATTGCAAAACACATGCTGGTATGTACAGTCCAGTGTTATATCACCATCTCACTACCAAGATTATTTGTAATATTTAATAAGTATTTAATCTAAAACTGTAGTTTCTTTTATTTGCAATAAATTTTTCAGAATGACAGTATATATAAGATATTCTGTCAAGGATCTTCTGACATAAAACTAGCTTGGACTTTCAGTTCAGCCTGAAATATTTGCTGCTCAGATTTGCTTCTTAAAGTAAACATAATTTTATTCTCTTCAATACTAACATAGAAAGCAAGAAGAAAAGGAAAGGGCAGGAAAGCCTGTATTCTAAGCATGCTGATGGTAACAGAACTATCTAGAACTGCCAAGAAGTATATTGACAAAAATAAAGAATAGTTCACATTGTTTTGATTTTGAACAAAATGTTACTGTGCACTGGAAGCAGAAGAAAGAATATATACCATTTCATCTGTATTAAAATTCCCTTCTACAAACAAAAAGGTTCCATTCCCAGCTGATTTGCACCTGGTGACAGACCTCTGCATGAGGAGTTCACAGACTTTTCCTTTTTTCCTGAACCAGCTACTGATTTATTTCCTTCCCTACTCTTATTCTGTCCTGGCTTTTAAAATAGTTTTAATTCATTATGAGAGTAAATGCTTACTATATCAATACTCTAACCCTAACCCAAAGCACCTAGCATTGGCTGGGATTAAAGTAACACAAGTAATTTTTACTTTAAAAAAAAAAAAGTCTAACCATTAACACCAATGTTTGTAGCATATGATCTCCCTGATGCCTGTAGTTTTAATTGTGGGGAATTAAAAATGTCTATCCTGATTATGAAGAAACACAGGTACACTCTTTTTAATTATTATGGAGATTCAGAAAACAATCTGTTTACATACTGTCATCTTAACACTCAGAAACTTTTGCCCAAGTCACACTAGACCCGAGGGAGCAAATTTCAAAGACAACAAAACACTCTAAAATTATTCTGACATTTGTGATATTTCTATGGTCTAATGATATTTCCAGTCTTTCTCTAGTTAAGATAAGCAGGTACAAAAGAATGCACCTATGTTGCTTCATGTATCATTTTAAAGGAGTAGAAAGAACGGATTGGCAGTTCATATCTCTGCCATTCTTACAAGCAGACGAGTATCTCCTTGCTCATGAGCAGTCAGGCTTTTCCCAGCTACTTTTGCATTTCTTTGTTTTAGTTTAGCAGGATGATTTCCTGAGGCTCTTTTAAAGTGCAATATTGATATTTAACTTTATTTGTGTATTTTTACATCTCTGCTGGGAGTCTGTAAACTAAGAATGCTAAAGCATGTTTGACAACTTCCCATTTTTCTGGGTCAAAAGCAACCCTGGAAGAAAGTTATGGCAATTTTCCTTTTGATGTGAATACGTCTGCAGCCTGGACAATAAAAAGATTCTGAAATAACTCACAATTAGAAAATATTCCATTTGAAGCCTTTTTGAAACAAAACTCATTAAGCTGCACCAAACAATACATAAGTTTTGCACAGCTGTTTCCCAGATACCTGGAGGCCAGGTTAGTTACTTCCTAAATCATAAGGTACCACCAGTAGAGCTACAGCCTCATCAAAGAGCGATAGCCTGTTCACAACTACATTTAAGAAAACGGCTATCACACGTGAAAAGCATTAGAAATGACAGAAACACTTCTCAGACAGTCTTGTTTAATTACAGCATTTGTTTGGCCAGTATCTAACAGCCTGCTGACAGCACTTCAGCACTTCATCCTCTCTTCAGAGAGTGGAGTCGAGCATTGGTGTGTTTGGGTCTGTCACTGCCTTGATAAACATAGTGAAATCCACATGGTCCTTCCATTTTGTGTAAAACAGAATAACGGAAATGGTGGTGGGCAAGGAGCCTTCTGCAGTGACAGCACAGATAAATGGAACACTTGTTTCTACAGCAAGAACAGCCCAAGTACATTCCCGCAGCATCCCTCAGCTTAGAGACTGTGATGTTCCAACACCAGTGGACACACAGGCAGAAGAAATGTTGTTAATTATCTTTTCAAGATTACCAATAGCATAGGATGCACTATATCCATTTGTTACATGCTCTGTCACTATGCCACTTACCAATTTGCAGCTCTGGGTACATTTCATACAGACACCAGTCGACGTTGCAGTCACAATGGGTTTTCTCAAAGAGATTGTCTAAAACATCACGTGTCACCTGACGCTCATCCACCATTAGTGACTTTGTGCTGTTATCATACATGTGCACCTTGACAACAAGCTGAGTACAGAATCACAGAAGTCAGTTAATTCCAGAAGCAAGTAAAAGACTAGTCTGAACCTGCTAATGCAGATAAGAAAGATTAAGGCTGAAGGTTATTACTGATTCAAAGGCACCCTGTTCCGCAGTGAGCTGAGGGAATAAACAGCTTGGAAGCTTTCACATTATATGGCCACCAAAACAAAGACCTTTTCTCAAACAAGCAAATTGAACCTTGTCCTGTGCATGACTTCAGGAAAAGTGAAATTGCTATGGAGAAAAAGCAGAATTTAATCTCTGCTCTAAATCTGCTAGATGTGCAATTAAGGAAAATGTTTGATAGGGAAACCAAGTACAAAAGGACAGAGTGTCCTTAATGCAAGCTAGAAATGTGAAAAGTTTTGTTTTCGATGACAAAAAGAATGGAAGAATCTTGCCATGCCAACAGACTAACCTGAAATTGGATTGTACTAAGATGGCGGTAGTCCAACACCCATGAATAAGCAAACAGATGAGTTTCTTATACTGACCAAATTAACCTAAGACACACATTATTTCTTCATATTATGAAGTATTTGTTAAACAAGATACAGTGTGCACATTTTTTCAGAGAGGAACAATGCAAGAAAATGCTGAAGTACATAAAATATGATAAAGAACTGCAAATACATTGTAAGGAAAGTACTTTAAATGATCCATTAGTACTGAAAACAGAAGAAAATTTGACTACAGGATCTGTACATGGAAACTGTAACAGAACTGGCGAGTTGGGAGGGCTTCTCCGTACAATCTTGTTTAAATAGCTCCTTATTTTAAAATGTGTGCATAAGCAGCTTTGGTAGGTAGAAGCAGAGAGTGATGATCCCCAAGAGAAAATCTACACTATCTCTGAAAAGTAAAAGCAAATGTAACAAGAAATGTGAACTTGCTTTGATTGCAACTCTTGCAAGTATCTTCCTCTCTGAAACAAGCAACTGAGCCATAGTGCTGATCATAGAGAAAAAGAAATGTTGTATATGTATAATCTACAAGATGACTGTGGAAAAATGGGTATTTTTGTCTGATTACAACTGACTGCTCAAAAACATGCATGCAACTTCCATCACAGAAGGGCTGAGATTGGCAGGGCCCTCTGGAAGTCATCCAGTCCAACCTCCTGCTCAAGCAGGCCACCTAGAGCCCAGAGCCCATTGTCCAGGACCATGTCCAGATGGCTTTTAGGTTATCTCCAAGCATGGAGACTCCACAGCCTCCCTGGGCAACCTGTGCCAGTGCTCAGGCACCCTCACAATAAAAAAGTGTTTCCCAATGTTCAGAGGGAGCCTCCCATGTTTCTGTCTGTGCCCATTGCCTCTGGGCCTGTCCCTGGGCACCACTGAAAAGAGTCTGGCTCCATCCTCTTTGCACCCTCCCTTCAGGCATTTCTATAGATTGACAAGATCCCTCTGGAGCCTTCTCTTCTCTAGGCTATGCAGTCCCAGTTGCCTCAGCCTTTCCTCACATGGGAGATGCTTCAGTTCCTTAATAATCTTTGTGGTACTTCATTCACTGGGATGGAACTCTCTTGAGCTTAGAGGAGCTGATCCTTGAATATTAACCAGCTTTCTTAGGTCCCTCTTCCTTCCAGGGCCCTATTCCACGGGACTCTTCCAAGTAGATCTTTGAAGCAGCCAAAGTCGGCTCGCCTGAAGTCCAGGGCTATGAGCTTGCTTTTCACCATCCTCCCTGGCTTCTGCCCTCCACTTTCAGTAAAAGAGAGCAGACCAGTTTTCTTGACAATTATTTAGTCAATTTAGAATTCAAGAATGACACAGTAATTTCATTATAGTTACAGAGCCACAAGAAGATTAACCCTTCCTTCTACCCTATGGTTCCAAATATTCATGGTGGAAAAAAAACTGAAACAAAAAAAAGTCTTCAAAATAAAGTTTTGTTTCCTCCCAAAGGAGAGTTGCTAACATTGCAAGAAAAAGAAGGTGACCAATGAGCAGCCATAAGTTTAGTTATAGAGCTTTCCAAAGACAACATTGGCGAAATCCTCCCAACTCATTCTCTTCAGAAGTGGCACTTGCACATGAACGTAAACTGTTCTGTGGGAACCATCTCAAGTCTGGACACCCCCAAATTTATTGGAAGCTTCTATTCTTCTTGGAAGCCCCGTGGGCTCTGATCTCCAGCACTTCTCATCTCCTATTTGAGCAACACTGAAAAGTCATGATTGTTTTTTCTTCACATCCGTTTTTCAGAGGAACATCAGAGTTGAACATCTGCAGCTTCTGTTGAATTCAGCTAGAACACTAGCTTAGGATGAGTGGGCATAATTACCTGTCACACTGCAGCACTGTGCAGACTCTGGCTGGAAGCTTTTTAATTTGTTGGTCTAAAAAAATTTCTATTATCCTTGTACATTACTATATTGCTGTGAAAAGATTTAGCAAGAAGACCCTCATTAATTTAATTGGGATTAGCTACATCCACTTCCACTGTAGAAGAAAAGTTTAATACTTCTGGAATCGGCACAGCAAAAGTAAGCAACATTTTTATGTACATTCCACTTTCTCTAAAGCAACCTAGCAGAACAGTAGGCTTTGCCCCAGCACTGGAAAAAAAAGAGGCAGAGCATTCCAAGTCCTCTTAAAAGTAAGTCCCTCAGATGTAGCATTCTCCCAGAGACTTCTCTTCAAGTGGATGAGAAGACAGCTCCACAGAGTATCTTCAGGTGTCTCAAGTTACAGACAAAATATGAAGAAGCCTAGCAACTTCAGTAAGAACTTTATTATTGAGAAGAATGATAATAGATACTTATCTGGTAGCTCTTATGGTAGCATTGCACTATTTAAAGGCTCACCTTTTTAACTTTGGCTTCCTTCAGTTTCTCCAGTGCAAGTTTAATCTTGTCAGCTTTAGCCTGTGCCTCTCGTTCTTCCTGAAAAGACACAACACATTAGGTATGCTTCTTGTTAAGTAAGGCTAAGAAGGTTATCTTATTCATCCCAAACTTTGAGGCAGGTTAAATCATAATGGAACTACTCCTGACTGACATCCCTTTCACTGAACTAAACATCTTATGGTTTATCACTGCTTCCCCAGGATACCAGCATCCTTTAGGATGTCAAAAACACAAGGTGAGGTGTACAACCTGAAAAAGATGGCTTCAAGCATGTTTGCTGTTGTCAAATTCTCCACTACAAATATTAGGCAATCAGTTAAAAAAATCTCTTTTTTCTCCACAAGTGTGGAAATTTGCATTGCTGCAGCTCAGAGATGCTTAACTTTGAGAATCCAAAAACAGCTTCTGTAGTTGAACAGTAGCTGTTGGACAAAAGTGGATTTCGCAGTAAGGCTGACTTTTCTACAGAGGGAAGAGCCCACAGCCTCTCACACTATGGCCCTCCCCTTACCATCTCAAAACATCTCTCTGCAGGAAGCAGGAAAAGCATCTTAACCAAAGTGGCTGAGCATGGTGCAGGCAGGCTTTCTGCTGAAAATTTTAGGCAGGTATAACTCGGGCTTCACCTGCGTCCAACCTGTGTAGAATAGAATTCACACATTGTACAAATCTGTGCAACAGAGCTCTCACCTGAGAGCCTTCAGGTTTTCATAACCTTTGTCTGTCTTAATGTTGAAAATGAAAATGATGCAATTAAACAAACTGTCAGATGCAAAATTTTAGCACTGTTAAAGAAATGCTTTGGCAGGGTAGAAGATTTGTTTTCCCACTGCAGTATCATAACCACATTTTCTGGACCTTCAGACAGAAGCACAATAAAGTTATCCAGATAATGTCACAGAAAATACCGAAGCCTTATTTAGCTTAAGGACAGTTTTAAAAAGAAACATCAGAGTAGATGGAAACTTATGAGACAGCTCTATGTTTCCCTGAAAAAAAGGCTGTACTTGTCAATTTTGGCACAGTTAAAGGTTAGAGAATAGAGTCTTCATACCACAGGTGCACTGGGAATAACGAACACTATTCTTATTCCACCATAGACAACCAGAAGTGTTAAACAAAACGTCAGCCTTGACTGGCTCAAGAATCACTTATCAAGAGTCCTGGCTAACAGGAGCACGGATTTTGATGAACCAAAATATATTCCATTTACAGCTGCATTTCATTCTACCGAACAGAAATATCATATCAAAGCAAATACTGAGACAGTAAATACTAATTTGAAATCAGTTCTTTCTATATTAATTTTAAACAATTATTACCTCTATCATTTGCACTACAACTTGTGTAATAGCCCTATAGGCAATTTTGTGGACAGTAAGTCACACAATAGGTATGCCATCAGTATTTGAATACAACCTATATCAGAAAATGAGGCAAGGGCTACAGGAGAAAGCAGAACCAGTGCCTTAATGAGGAAATCAACTACAGCAGATAGGTTCCTTAGAAATGCCTCTACCTTCCATTCCCATCCTTCTCTGCCCTGTCCTTATATCTGGAAAGAGACCGGAAAACACTGCTAGAGATTTAACTCGGCACACAATCTCAGAAGAACACTTTGAGGAAGACAGAAGTGACTTCCAGCTACATTTTTGCATACAAAATTCCAGTTTTGTTTAGCAAGTATATCCTCTTCTCACTGTAAAGTCTTGTTTGACCCTCGGGTAATGCAGGAGGCCAGCTAATAGAGAATTAGCTCAGTACAAGACTCAAGGGAAAGAACTGTGCAGCACTGTTGATTTCAGCAAGCTGTAGATCACAGCATCATATAAACATTGGTTGGAAGAGAGGTCTGGAGGGCTGTAGTCTGGCTCCCTGTCCAAAGCAGGACTGTCACCAACACTAGATCAGGTCAGCCATGATTTTGCCTGGCAAAGTTTGGAAAACCTCCAAAGAAAGAGAATCTGTGATGTCTCTCGGTCACCTGTTCCAGTACTACACCACCACTTGAAATGGAAAAGGTTTTCTTAATGTCCCATCTGGAACTACAAAGCTACAACACGTAGCTGTTCACCCTTGTTATGTGACCTAACACTACCACAGAAGAATTTGGCTCCTCCAGCTTTGTAGCTACCCTTTAGGTGCTCTTAGGCTGTCATTAGATCACACTCCAGCGTCCTCTGTCAGACTAAAGAGTCTCCAGCTCCCTCAGCCTGTCCTCGCTGGCCCCTGATCACTCCATGCCCCTGGCATCCCAGTAGCTTTCTGCTGGATGCTTTCCAGTATCTCCACATCCGTAACGGGATGCAGTATTCCAGCTGCAGCCTCACCAGTGCCAAGAGAAAGGAATAATGGCTCCCTCAAGTCTGCTGGCCATGCTCCTCCCAACATAGGCCAGTCTCCCATACTGAGATAACCTTGCACTCATGGTTCTTATTCAGTGTGGCATCCACCAGGATGCCATCTCCTTTTCAGCAAGGCTGCTGCTCAGCCTGTCACCTCCCAAACTGTACAAATGCATGGGGTTATTCCACACAAGGTGCAGGCCCTTGTACTTTGCTGA
Source organism: Opisthocomus hoazin (assembly GCF_030867145.1). Lineage (NCBI taxonomy): Eukaryota > Metazoa > Chordata > Aves > Opisthocomiformes > Opisthocomidae > Opisthocomus > Opisthocomus hoazin. The sequence goes on along the minus strand of NC_134417.1, from coordinate 75,911,252 downwards.
GTTTCTGAGGGTTTTGCTGGCCCATTCCTCACGTTTCTCAAGGTCCCCCTGCACTGAAGTTCTGTCATTCATCTTGTCAGTCAGTGCCCTTAATTAAAAGCATCTTCAGCATATCTGCAGATGATTTGTCATCACTCAGGCCACAGATGAAAACATTAAAGAATACAAGCCCCAGTGTTGATCCCACTTGTTACCAGCCAGCAAACCATTGATTACTACCCCTTGAGTCTGGCAGTTTGGCCAATCTCCACCCACCTAACCAGCTACCCTTCCAGACCATACTTCCTCAGCTTCCAAACCAGACTGTTTAGAAGCCTGGTACTTTCTTAAAGGTCATGAGTGTAAATCAAGATGGGGACACATTTGTAGGACAATGGATAGAACTTACCTTGATAACATCTCTTCTATATCAATTATACTAGTTAAACAAAAGACTTCAGCTTCTGAAGCTGTCTAGCTACTGTTTTTGCAAATGTTGATATTCCTTTAAGATAGGAAGTTAACTATTATCTTTGAGATACAAAAAAATGGCGAAGTTCCTCCCACTTGTTTATGACTTTCACTCTTCAAACAGCACTGCAAGGTCCTATGCACCAAATGAAGCTTTATCCGGTGAATCACTTTTTGCATAATCAAAAAGGTCCTCTTCCTACCAAATTTTCTGTTCCTTTTACTAAATACGGCTGCTGTATGATGCTAAACACAGGGGCAGCAGTGATGTTGAGGTGATTCATATTCAGTTTGTGTGGACTTTTAAACTGCAATGAATTGCCTGTGGTTTTAAGCAAAACTGAGTGGTACAGTTCCACATGGGCTGACAGAGCACTTTTCACATTCCCTAAAAACTTTCCATTCCATAAATGCAAACATCTCTCCATCACAGTTATTATGCATATGAATACTGAAAGAGATATTTTCAGATTTCACATTCATGGTTTCTGGGCTGCGTCACTCTTCTAATGCACGTACTCTCCCCACAGGGCTGTGACAGGGCAGAATTATTACATTATCTCCCTCTCCACAACCTCATGACAAAGAAACTAACTCCTAATACTTCTAGAAATACCACATTTGATTTTAGTTGTTAAAACAGTTCTTCAAGAAACACAAACACAAAGGAGGTTATGGTTAAGTCTGACATTTTAGTGTACAGGCAAGCCAATTGTTATAAATAGTACCTACTGATAACTTTTGCACTTCCTAACTAAAGAGCATTTGTCCCATACTGCAGATGGTCTTCATTACTTCCCTTCAAAGACAAGATCAAGAAGAGCAGAGTGATTTATGCTTGTCCTGGGCTAGCAAAATGATGATTAGAAAGCCAAAGGAATGGGCAATAGGTCAAGGAACAGTCAGAAATTGCTGAGCCCACAATAACAGAAAATCCTCACTCCACTTCATGCATGTTTCATCATTGCAGAATCTTCCCAAGGTGTTTCTGCCTGGGATATCCACTGTTGTTCCAATGTCAAACACCACTTGCAAAATTACAGGAACTATTGAATTCTTAGAAAAAGGTTCCACCCAGGCTTACCTGGGTGAGTGGCTCAGGAGGAGGTGGTGGTGGTGGAAGGTCTAAATCAGGGTCTGGAGGTGGAGGGGGCAGGTCATCCCCAAACTGTCCAGTAATCATAACATAGGGACTCGATTTAGAATAAATGTTACTATCCAAGCCTGTGGAAGGCTGAGTGACAGTACTTTGCTCGTTGCCAGAAGTTGTTTTCTGGGCTTGTAAAGTTCTCTGTTCAACATCATTTATGTCTGCTACAAGATCAGCCATTAAAGCATCCAGGTCTTTGTCCTCTAGGGCACTTAGGGATTCTGTAAAGAGAACCACAAAAGTGTCAGAGTGACTGCAATGCAAAACACTACATTTCCAGTTCAGTGGAGATTAAATTGCAGAAGGCATGGTTACTGTAAGATACAAGGGTTATGGGAAGGGAAACAACATTTTAAATGGGTTCAAGAAAACCAACATTTTAGGAATAGCCATTGACCTGGTCATACTGAAGTTCAGAGTACAAGGAACTCTAGGAATACAAATTAAACATGACAGGAAGCTTTGCTTTCAGTGATAGTCTCAGGCCCTTATGATGTTACAAAACCTGGCCCTGATCCAGCAAGGTTTCCAGGCACATGCTTAGTGATATGGATGCAAGAAATTCCATTTGCTCCCATTAGGCTATTTACTTACGTACATACACAAATGCTTAGCCAGTTTTGGTATAACATACAACAAACCATGTAACTGAGGCCTAGATCAAGAGTATCTTCATATATTACTACTATTCTACATCTCTAAAATTAATATGAAGCAGAATCATAGAGTTCTAAGACACATGAAATTGTGTGATATCATTGGTAGCACATTAGTAATTGTGTGATCAATGTCTGTGACATACCTCATGTAATACGCAGGGTTTTGAGGATCCTTTAAGCAAAAGAACAAACAAGACAGTCTGTTTTTCAAAAAGCATCTTATCAACCAGATAGAAATATTGTAACTTTTGCTTTCTGTCTTCTACTCTGTCAGAGAATAAGATAAAATCCTATACTGCTGCTTCACAAGTAATTTCTTCTTTGGTTGTTTGAACTATCCATAGTGTAAGAGATCCTGTGGAATAATATCCTGTAGGGTGATTTAGCTTTCTAGAAGAGAAGGGTTCTTTAAGAACCAACAGATTCAGTGGTTTAAATCTCTTTGAAGAATCTAGACTTAAAAAAAAAAAATATCACAAATTGGGAAAGCTTTAAGTAGGATTTTTGGAAAGGGATGGAGAGTGCTGAACTAGATACACAAAAATGCTAATAGAGTCCGACAAAGAATAGATCATTCATCAGACTAAGTGTGAACATGTCACTAGACCGTCTCAGTTTGCTTTATCTGTTACGCTAATAGAGTGTTTTCATAAGCTTTTCTTTTCAGTGGGAAAGTTGGCTTATGATCCCCTCTATTTACTTTGCTGGTAGGGGCATTAGACAGCTTAATAGTGAACTGATTCTGGGACAAAAACACAGGTTAAAATCAACTCATGCAAATGCAAACAACCAGCCCCCAGTAAAAAGAAAAAAAACACAAACAAAACCAAAGAGAAGGTTCTTTTTTTACACTCAGATAAACTAGCTCATTCAGTTTGTCATGCACCCTCAACAAGCAGCTGTACGTGCAAAAGTGACGGTGCAAATCAGAATAAGAATAAGCAATGTAAAGTGGAAGCAGCTGAAGCCAGTACTTCCACTGGACAAAAATGCTTATGCAGTTCTGACCTCAGACTGAGGAACTCCATCTTCTATTAAGTCAAATCTTTACATTAAAAGGTTTCATTTTAGAAAGTAATTTGGGGGACTTCTCACTTTCGTTTCTTCCTCTACATTCAGATATTTTAAAAAGTCTGACTCCTATACAAGACTGAATAATGTCCCTTTAAAAAAAATTCGTCTCCTTTTAAGTTTCCTAAATGGAGACACAAATATACATCACCCTCCAGCTAAACAGTTTTTGTTTTGTTTTGGTCTGTTTTTTTTATCAAGGGCGTTTGAAGTTTTTCTTCTCATTTATTGCTGTGAGGTATATTAAATAAGCAGAAAAAGCATGAAAGAGTCCATTCAGCTACTTACCATTTAAATCTTTAAAACCAACTGCAAAGCTACATTCATTGTTGGACACTTTGGGGGATGGAGGTTGTACAGTCTCCACTCCTAAACTCTGTTAAGGTAGAAGAAAAAAAAAAGCAGTTATCTGATGACATAACTACTATTAAAGACATTAACATTTGTAAATCAATTACCTAAATTTGTCTAATGAAATTGATTCTTCTTCAAGGAACAGAATGACACACATTAGTTTCTGGGATTATGCCCAGATTGGTAAACTAAATAGGGCCAGGACAAGGGTTCAAGCACTGTCTCACAATCACACCAAGTGTTTAATGGTTTGCACGCTTCTCAACACAATTTTGACTCATGCCAACTGCAACTCTTCTCAGGCAACACCCAGGCTTGGTGTGGGGAACAGCTGAGGCTAGGGCTGTTTCTAACAGAGACAGTGGATCAAGCCAGACGGTTTTTCAGTTTTTTTGAAGGGGGGCAGGGTGAGTGCTTTATTTGCTAATACAAGTGTAACCTAGCTGTTGTTTTCTCATGTTGTTTGCAGAAAAACACCAAACACAACAAACAAACAAAAAAACACGCTGCTCTTCGCAACTGAAACTGCAAATCTACACAGTTAAATAGACAATTCCTAGTTTGTGACTTGATGTTTATGAAGCAGGCAAGGAACCAGTGCTCCACAAGTTAGGAAAAGTGCATACAGTGGAGACAGAAAAAGATACCTTTTCCCTTCCACAGTGAGGAAGGTGATAGCTCTAATAAGCAAACACTGTGGATAAGACTGGAAGGAATTCCAAGGGTGTGTCTAGACCACGCACCTGTCCTAAGGCAGGTCAGTTACACCCGGGTCATACCTGAAAAAAATGTATACCTAACCTGATGTAAAAAGCTTCCCATTAGATAAATTCCAGCATCACCTCTGGCAATCTTCCACTGCTTCACTGCTGAGATCACTACTCCTGCCATCAAACCTTTCCTGTGATGCTCATCCTAAACTTCCATTGCTGCAGCTGAAGACCATTCCCTGTTGACCTACCCTCCATAGACATGAGGAACCAAGTACTTCTTTCTGCTCAGATGCTGCCTTTGATGTATTTTAAGATTGTTATCAGTCTCCTATTCTCTAGACTAAATTACACTGTGCCATCTTTTCCTATAGGTCATGTTTCTTCTCCTCATCATTCTCATTGCTTTCCTCTGGATTTTCTCCAGTCAACCCTCCTTCTCCTCAAAATGTAGTGCTAACACTGGACATGGCTTCGCTTCTGAGGTCTTACCAATGCTGTGCAGAATGGAAGGATTACTTCATACATCCTACAAGCTATACCCTTGTTCAAATATCCCCGTGAGATGTTTGTCTACTGGTGGTCATACTCAATTTGAACCAGAGGCATTTATATTTTTTTAGAGTTGCCTGAAACTGACAGGGGTTTTCCAAGAAAATTAATGCAAATGTTTTTCTTGGCAGCTTTTTTTACCTATTTCCCACCCAGGACATGTTGGTTTCTTCTGAAGGTATACAGAGCTGGAAACCAAAGCAGTGATAACTTCAAACAGGGTTTCTGTGTTAATACACTCATAAAAATAGACGTGGTATAAATAGGGGAAGAGGGAGAAATGAAGCACATGAGAGAGCTTCACAGTGCCGGAGGGGGGAAAAAAAAAAAAGAGAGAAAAAGGGAGGGCACAAAACGTATTGATGAAACAGACTGTAAGAGCATAAAGGAAATAGTTTCATTACTACTCTAACAAGAAGTTGTAACATCTCATAATTGCCATAAGAGTGCAGAAAAAACCAAAAGTACGTGCAAAGGGAAATTAAAGAGAAAACAATCAAAATGTCAAAAAAAAAGTTTAAGTACACAGAAATAGCAGAAAAGCCCAATTCTGCATTTGCATTTATTTTTCAGCTTTGTTATGAAATATGAAGGCATCTCTGTGTGCTTCTACCATTTATACTTACTTTAGGAAGCGACAGATCAGTGAAAAAGGGTGAAAAGCTATCTACAGTCTCATTTTGGAAATGAAGAGTCTAAAGGAATGAACGGATGCCAGTCTGTTAACTGAAAGTCTTCAGGCTTTCAGTCATGCCTGTCTCCTTCTTCCATACAATGTTGAGGTAAGAGGTGATGCCAGCACTATAGAGGGAGGAGGAGTCAGTCTCCATCTTAGGAATATGTCCCGTCCCACCCAGTACTGCACTGATGAGCAGAGAGAGAAGAGGCTCACTCTTATGACAGGCTCACTCTCTCTATGGTTCAATCATTCTTACTCTCTTTCCATCACTTGCACTCATAACAGTGCTGTGTCCAATCTGAGGAGGTAAAATTTATCACAAGCAGTCTTTCGTTAACTTTCAAGGCATAATAATGAAGTGAAATTACCCTAAACCCCTCCCTCTTTATATACATACGTATAAAAAAATAAATAAGCATGGTTATAAAAAGCCCTTAAACAGCAGAAAGGCTACCAAGGGACAAAATATAGTGATTTGACAGTTAAGAATGTCATGTGAAATCTTGGCTTTTACACAGTTTAAGCACAATTCTAATTCTTTGGCTCAGAATTACTGGTGTTTAATTTGGCAAGCACTGGGATTCACCAAGAGGAAAGACCCCTCAAAACAGAGGCTGTAAGCAATTAAACACACACAGAATCCAGGATGACAGCATAGATGTTTTCAAGCATGCCATTTATTAATACACAAAAAATTTATTGATTTTGTGGATGTTCTTTTAGAAATAAAAATTCTCCTTTCATCAGGTTCTGCAGGAAGTAATCCATGACTATAGGTTTAGAAATAAGATCATGCTGTTTTACAGTTTCCTCTCAAGAGTATATTCTGCACCGGCAATAATGTCTCTATAGATTCTTGAATGCCACTCTAGCTGTAACTTAGTATTTTGTCATATCTAAAGGTTACTCTTCTGCATATATTCAAAATGTTGCTTTCATTTCCAAAGTTTACATTTGACACTCAGGCTACATCCGATTTACCCATGTATGCAAAGCATTCACACCTGAAAATTCTGACTGAAACTCTTCTTGTTTTCACAGAATCTTTCAATTTCTTGGGACTGAGTCCAGAGGTATTTAAACTGCTTATTTGGAGTTTTTTTTTGAGAAAGTATCTTTCATAAGCAGTTAGCTCTCTTTAACAATCTAGCCTGCACTGATACAACCTTATTCTTCAGGCCGCTTGTTTTCAATGTCAAGCAGAGAAATTTAGTTGAAGGTTTTTAAAAAGAATGTATCTATATTTATTCAGAGTGGAAGTACATGAAAAACGTAGAAAAGTTGCCTCTTTTCTCTAACACGTAAGAGCTATTTTCCAAATCTTGATGGAAAAAAAAGAACTATTTACCTGGGTCAGCATGTCCATCTCCCCAAGTAAATTGCTGAACATTTCATCTATATCATCACATGTTTGCTCCATCTGAAAAAAAAAAATCCATAGACAAGGAATCATCACAAGTTCATTTCAAAGCCAGAAATGGTCAAAACCAGAGGATATGCAACGTTCTTTCACACAGTGTTCCCAATAAACTTTAAAACAACTGTTCACGACTTGCAAAAAACTCCATCCACAGTTTAGAAATAACCACTAACAGATCAGAATCTCAATCCTGTATATGCTTAAACACATACTTGGGCTTTATGCTCATTAGGAGTTCCAACAACCTCCTTGTGTTATTTACAATTCATCGGAAGTCACTAGCTAATAAACCATGGCTGTATCTTAAATATCAAAGAAATGTAGCTAGGGAGAGATAGAGCGGGAAAGAAAGTTTGAGGTTGAGAAATTCCTGAATGCTTGGAAAGTATCTTGAAAAGAATCTTGAAAGCTTTCTTTCTTTGGCTTAGATGACTAAAATAACAAGAGTTTATTAAGTGTAATCTAGTGCAGGACCTGGTTATGGTTAGGTGCATGACCAACTTTTTGTCTCAATATTTCTCCCTATTTTCTTTCAAATACTAGTGCACTAAGAGAACTCCAGTCTTACCTAACCTCAAGACATACGTGGGAGTGCACTGAGACAAGGAAAATGGGCACATGCTGCACGACAGTAAATGGTGGCTCTTGTTGCAAGAGGGGAATGTGAGGACAGCATCCACCACACACTGATGGTGCTGAGATATGGGGGAGATACAGCTTCTGTAACAATCTTCTTTCTCATAAATTTGTTCCTTTGCAGGGAGAGAAGTAGTGTATAAGGGTGTCTGACATGGAACACGGCCAGAAACAAGAACTATAAACATCATTTTCTTAAGAGGCTCAAGCCTGCAAGGGATTAAGAACTCTGGTCCTGATCACATAAAACAAGGGTTCACACTACCGTCAAACTTTAAACATGTAAGTAGTCCTGTTGGTTCACCGGGTTTGTGGGCACCTATTTTGGGTTTATGTGGCAAGGTTTTGGTAGAGGCGGGGCTGCAGGGGCAGCTTCTGTGACACCAGGAGCTGCCCCCATGTCAGAGAGAGACAGTAGTTCCAGCTGCCTCCAGGATGGACTTGGTGCTGGCCAAAGCTGAGTCCATCACCGATGCTGGTGGGACCTCTGTGACAACATATTTAAGAAAGGGTAAAAAATGCTGCACAGAAGCTGTAAGAGAGGAGTGAGAAAGTGTGAGAGAAACAGCCCTGCAGTTACCAAGGTCAGTGAAAAAGGAGGGGTAGGAGGTGCTCCAGGTGCCGGAACAGAGATTCCCCTGCAGTCCATGGTGTAAGCCCATGGTGAAGCAGGTTGTTCCCCTGCAGCTGATGGAGGACCACGCTGGAGCAGATATCCACAATGAACTCCATGGAGGGCCCCACGCCAGAGCAGATGGACATGCGCTGAAGGAAGCTGCAGCGCATGACGTGCCCATGCTTGAGCAGGCTCCTGGCAGGAACTGCAGCCTGTAGAGAGGAGCCCACACAGAGCAGGTTTGCTGGCAGGACCAGTGACCACACAGGGGACCCACACTGGAGCAGTCTGTTCCTGAAGGACTGCACCCCATGGAGAGGACCCATGCTGGAGCAGTTCTTCAAGAACTGCAGCCCATGTGAAGGTCCCACATGGGAGAATTTTGTGAAATACTGTCTCCCATTGGAGGGCCCCCATGCTGGAGCAGGGAAACAGTGTGAGGAGGATCTCGCTGTCCTCATCCCGACCCATGAGTTTTTCCATTGCATTTCCTTCCCTTGTTCTGCTGAGGAGAGGGAGTGACAGAGTGGCTTGGTGGGCAGCTGGTGGCCAAAGCACCTTACAGGATGAAGACCAGCCTGCTGCAAGAAAGCAATCAGTGGAGGACAGGAACAACTCTAATGACCACAAAGCCTGGCAAGAAAAGAAGAGCAGCAAGTATCCCGTTCTTCAGTGTTAATGCTTTTCCTTTAATAGAGCGCCTTGAGTCACGTAACTATTCCACAGTTAAATGATGAAGGCCACTGCACCACTGAAGTCAGTATCTGTTGTTTGAGAATTTTTTGGCAGCATGTCTTTAATATGATAGTTAATACCTGAGCAATCTGAGCTGCTCTGCCTCCTTTGGATTTGGTCTGTCTGGCATGTACATATGCAAGACCAGCCTAATTTCCACTTGTCCTCATACCACCTGTGTTATCCCTGACACCAGAACTCCTTAGGAGTCGGCATGCACAGCTTTCATCAGTCAGGTCTGGGGCATACTCCACCTGCTTTAGACTGGTTTTTTTGTAGCTGGTAAAACTAAAAAAGGCACTGGCAACCAGGAACTGGACTTCGAACTTTCACAGTTCTCTCAGACCCCAGAAGTCAAAGACTTAAAGATTTGAGAACTGGATGCTGTTAAAGACATTCAAACGGGATGTGGGCAGTAGGACTGAGGGTAACTCTAGCCCAACGGTGGAGACAGCACAGCTATGCCCATGTAACAGGGATCACTCATCACACATGACTGAGCGAACGGAGTGCTAAAAGTCATGTTACCTGCTTCATTTCCAGCTGACAAACCCACACTGGATGGCTCACTCTCTCGATATGTATCATAGTATGGCACTTATTTGATCAGGCAGAGTGAAATCAGATTTGTTATGTGACAAAAAATGGAGCTGCAGCTCATACTGACAAGTATCTCATCAGTGCTTAAATAAAACTGAATAATTTTATGTTTTCCTGTTTTCCGATTTAGGAGAACTGGGGAAATCTTATCAGCTCTAGCCATTTGTATGTTTCTGTGTTTTTTTAAGCACCGGCTAGATCTACTTTCAGGAACAAGCCTTCATACTGGTTCCTTTGACAAACTGAAATTCTGCTTTGCTGTATCTTTCCAGAATAGAAATATAAAAATGGCAAAAAAATTACTCTTGGTTTACAACCAGGAGACCTTATCAAGAGAAAGACTAAGAACTGTGTAAAAAGGAAAAAAAAAAACCCCAAACCCTTTCCAATAGTTAACAAAAAAAAGGGAGGGGGAGCAAGAGAAATGAATATTGGGTTATACAACACTTTCACCAAATTACAGGATTTTTACAGCTTCTAGTAAATTTAGAGCTTCTTTCTCTGCAATTATATGATTTTCTGAATCTTCAGACAGATTCGATTCATAAGGAAAATAACGTAACCCTATGAAAAAGCAATGTGCAAAGAATTCTGTAAGAATTTCCACTGTAGACTGGAGCTGAATTAGTCACTGATGACTTTATCAATTTAAATAAATGACATTTAATACCAGAGTTTCTTTGACCTTAAGCACAAGGGGGAAGGGAGAAAGCCTGAACATATATTTTGAGAAGGAAATACCTCAGTGTCCCTTTGAAGTGTCACTTTCAATGAACAGACATCCATCATGATCACCAGACTGATAAAGACATGTTGTCACCAAGCCATTGCCCCTACTGGTATGGTTTTTTCCTCTTGAGTTTTTATTGATTGGATTTAGGAAGACAAAAATCAACATCATAATCACCAAAAACCCTGAAAATATTTTTATGTTAAAAAAAAACTGAATGAGCTCTTAAACTGATAAGAGAACTCTCCAAATTCATCAGGGATTTTGTCACGAGCTAGAAAAGCAAAAGGCAGTAAAATGCATCCCCAAAACATGGAACTGCAAAAGAGTGTCCCTCCACTTTCCTTCTCCTTGACTCCTCTCCACAATCACTTCCATTTCTTTTATTTGATTGCCACAGTAGGAACAAACAGACAAAACAATATATAGATTTGGGAACTATCCCATTCAAGGATGATGTTGCTGCATTTTGGACCAGCAAATTCTTTTCACTTCTATAAATAACCTTGAACTTACCCAAACCAGTAACTCAAAGTGAAACCTGCAGGTGTATGAGCTATTATTAACAAAAAAGGGGAAAGATTCACCAAAGTCCCCAGAAGAATATAGAGTTTCATACTCAGTCCTCCTCTATACCCACTAAACAGTAACTTTTCTGCCAGGTTTTTCTGTACATAGTACTACTACTAGTAACTCTCAAAATCACTATCAACTACAATAAACCAAAGACAGTACTTTCACAGTAAGTTTCCCACATTATGCATAAGATTTTAAGCAGAGAAAAAAATCAGAATTAAAATAAAAAGAGGAAATTGCGGTTGTCAAGAATAAACATGCTCGGGAGGGGCTTGTGGGAAGGCATACATGTGAAACCTCATTATTTTTAGAGTGACTGATTTTCAAGTTGACGTCTTCTAGACCACTTTTCGCAGTTAACACCAAGCATACCCAAAGAAGGTTAAAGAAAGTGTACCCTCCCTGATTAACAAGAATGGCAAGCTCGTATCAACAGATGAGGAGAAGGCCGAGGTACTCAACAACTTATTTGCTTCAGTCTTCACTGGCAACCTCTCTCCTCACCCCTCCCCAGTTGATGGACTGCAAGATGGGGACCAGAGGGGCAAAGCCCCTCCCAGTGTAAGGGAAGACCAGGTTCAGGACCACCTGAGGAACTTGAACACACGTAAGTCTATGGGACCTGAGAAGATGCATCCTAGAGTCCTGAGGGAATTGGCTGATGTCATTGCCAAGCCACTCTCCATGATATTTGAAAGGTCACGGCAGTCAGGCAAAGTCCCTGGTGACTGGAAGAAGGGAAACATTATGCCCATTTTTAAAAATGGTAGGAAGCAGGACCCTGGGAACTACTGACCTGTCAGCCTCACCTCTGTGCCTGGAAAGATCATGGAGCAAATCCTCCTAGAAGCTGTGCTAAGGCACATGTAGGACAGGGAGGTGATTCAAGACAGCCAGCATGGCTTCACCAAGGGCAAGTCCTGCCTGACCAACCTAGTGGCCTTCTATGATGGCGTGGATAGATCAGTGGACAAGGGAAGAGCTATGGATGTCATCTGTCTGGACTTCTGTAAAGCCTTCGACACAGTCCCTCACAATATCCCTCTCTCTAAATTGGAGAAATATGGATTTGATGGGTGAACTGTTTGGTGGCTAAGGAATTGGTTGGAAGGTGACAGCCAGAGGGTGGTGGTCAACAGCTCCATGTCCAAATGGACTCCAGTGACAAGTGATGTCCCTCAGGGGTCCCTACCGGCACCGGTACTGTTTAACATTTTCATCAATGACTTAGTGAGATTGAGTGCACCCTCACCAAGTTTGCAGACGACACCAAGCTGAGTGGTGCAGCTGACACACCAGAAGGATGGAATGCCATCCAGAGGGACCTGGACAAGCTTGAGAAATGGGCCTGTGTGAACCTCATGAGATTCAACAAGGCCAAGTACAAGGTCCTGCACATGGGTCAGGGCAACCCTCGCTATCAATACAGGCTGGGGGATGAAGGGATTGAGAGCAGCCCTGCCGAGACGGACTTGAGGGTACTGGTGGATGAAAAACTTGACATGAGCCACCAATGTGCGCTCGCAGCCCAGAAGGCCAACCATATCCTGGGCTGCATCAAGAGAAGCGTGGCCAGCAGGTCAAGGGATGTGATTGTGCCCCTCTACTCTGCTCTGGTGAGACCTCACCTGGAGTCCTGTGTCCAGCTCTGGAGTCCCCAGCACAAAAAGGACATGGAGCCCTTGGAGCGGGTCCAGAGGAGGTCACAAAGATGATCCAAGGGCTGGAACACCTCTGCTGTGAGGAAAGGCTGAGAGAGTTGGGGCTGTTCAGCCTGGAGAATAGAAGGCTGCTGGGAGATCTTATAGCAGCCTTCCAGTACCTGAAGCGGGCCCATAGAAAAGGTGGGGAAAATATTTTCAGTAGGGCTTGTTGCAACAGGACAAGGAGAAATGGCTTTAAACTAAGGGAGGGTACATTTAGACTAGATATAAGGAAGAAATTTTTAACAATGAGGGTGGTGAAACACTGGAACAGGTTGCCCAGAGAGGTAGTGGAGGCCCCATCCCTGGAAACATTCAAGGCCAGGTTGGACAGGGCTCTGAGCAACCTGGTCTAGTTGAAGATGTCCCTACTCACTGCAGAGGTGTTGGGCTAGATGACCTCTAAAGGTCCCAAAGCATTCTATGATTCTATGATACAGGCAAAGGTATTCCTTGTCTTAAATTTCCCCCAAACTTCACATTCGTAAACCTTCATTGAGCTCTCATGAAAACCTCTTTTATTTTCTTAAATACTCCCACATTTCTCATACTGTATATCTAAGCAGTTGGGGCATTTTCTCTTCAGCTTGCTATTCTAACCACCAAGTCTCACTATTTAGTTTATGCATGTTAGACTCTCACAGGTTTATATAATACATAAATATCGACTCTTTGTATTATGACTCATGAATACATTTATTCAGCCCACCATTTACCAGAAGTCCTCCAGACATGCTAGGCCTGTTACTTTTATACCTCCTCAATTTCCAATTTAGCAGTCTCTTTGCTAGTAAAAATAATTCGAATCTAAATTGACGTGAATAACAAAACTTTTGTATTTTATTGTACTCTTTGTACTTCTAGCTTCTCTGTATTTCAGCTCAGCCAATGAAAAAACATGGTTTCTGTGTATTTGTTCCTACTTCTTCTTACCTGTTAGTGTCTGCCTTTTGTTGTCTGTCTTTTTCTCTGTCACAGCTTTGTTGCCACTTTCAAAGACCTACTTGTATCCATTCAGGTGCGCCTGCCAAGGGGCCTCCAACCATTTCCTTTTCACAAGAACGAGCCCTGCTGCACTGGCTGACAATACAAAATTCCTGTGCACTGTATTTGTAAACTTGGCAAGAGACCCCCCCCAAAATTTCTTCCCTCTCCTAAATATCTACTCCATACATACCCTTCTTTTGAAATTGAGATGTAGATAACTACATTTTTTGAGCTACAGGTTAGGAAGTTGGAATTCAGTTATTTCACTACTAACACCAGAGAAATTTGGCAGATGCACAGAAAGAAAGCTAGCCCACAGAGACGGATGGGAAACACTCCCTGGTCCAACTTGTTGTTCTTGCATGAGCAATATACTTTGCTGACAGTGAACAACACTGTTCATGAACAACATGGGGCTGGTCCAGTATTCAAGGGCACCAAAGAAAAATACTGACTGAGAACTTTCTTGCTCAGATGCAAGAGTGGAGAAGCAGTCCCTGCATTCAGTCTCAAGGTGCACACACAATCTTACCTGGTTAGGAACCTCACCTATGATATTTAGTGTCATGAACTGACAGATGAAGCAGGAACTGTTTGATAGAATCATTATGACTTGGCAGGAAGCTAACAGAACGAGTAGGAAAACAATGGCACAAAATTCACCCTACTTAAAAAGAAACTATTAAAAAATACTATGAAAGCTGACAGGGCAATCATATCGTGTAGCTAAAACAAAACCAGGCATGGTACTATACTAAGCAGAGTTTGAACTGTTAGTATATGATACCTCTGAGAATTACTGAAAGCCAGTCCTTTCAACAGGAAGAGTGGTCTTGGTCACATGGTAACAAGGCTTCTGCACTTGCAATCTGAAAACAAGCTCAAAGCCCTTGTGCAATACCAAACAGGAAACACCAACGGTATCGCACATGAGATTACCATCTCTGCAACTCAGTCTCAGTTGAGTTGATGCAATTTAATCAACCTAAGGGCTACAAAAAAAAAAGGAATGACGAACAGCGTGGTATCACAGACATACAGTGGATTCCTGCTACAAACAGTATTAGGAACCAGTCCACTTAGTGATCTGGTGAACACTTCTGCACACATTCATTAAATTCAAAGTATTGTTGTTATTCTTAAACTGTTACATATGGCAATAGCAAGGACAAAAATACACAAAGTATACTTTTACAAGTCACACAGAAAGACAAAAGCACACCTTCACCTCCTAGTCCCTGCACTACAGCATCTAAGTGTCAGAGTACCAAGTCCACCAAAATGAACACAAGCTGTTTGACTATCCAGATGACCACTACCAGCATTGTAACTCCCGCTAACACTTTATGCTTAAATGCTTTCTGGAGTGGAATGAAGAAATCTTTGATGTTTTCAAGGGACCTACCAATAGCCCAATGATTAAATCACTCAAATCTGAGATTCACCCTTACCTACAGCAGACTATGTGAAGTAGATCATCCCATACCAGACAGAAAAAAAGAGAAGAATTAGGGAAGAGAGCCAAAAGTGACAGAAGTCCAACCATAAAGAGCAAAGCTGGAAACAGGGTAACTCATTGTCACAGGAAATAGATGTGAAAGTAGTGCTTCAAAACCTAGAGGAAAGTTACTGAGGCATCATTTTGTCCTGGCTTATAACACAAAATCAATGGCATAGTAAGCGAAACTAAAAGTCTGCACAACTGTTCCAGGGAAACGTGCACAGTGTAATCGTGAAACTTATCAGCAAAACTGGTGAGTTAGCAAGCTGAGGAGCTGGTTTTCTCTACAAGCAGTTATAGCTAGAAGCGTCAGTATATCAGAGAGCTTCATCCAAGAATGATGAACTTCATGTTTCAATTTGGAACCAGAGTAAAGCTTTCATGACAGACAGGTTCCAGCGCAGGATTTCTTGTACCTCCTTCTGAAGCACGTGATGCTAGCCACTGCTGGAGACAACGTGCTGGCCAAACTGCCTGCAGGTCTGAAATAGATCTAACTAGGTTTCTTACAATGATTTTACAGTTAGGTGTCAAGAAAAACTCTGACTACTCAAATGTCTCTTATCTACCTAAGTGAGGCAGGATGGAAGCTCCTTAACCACCTATTGCACCAAGTCTAGTAAAAAGTCGCTAAGAGATATTTAGGTCAATTTTTATGAAGTAGAATATGAAAGAAGATCTATCTCTGCAAGATTCAGCCTAGAAGAATAATCCAATTAGTTACTAATTCTAGTAGGTACTAAGAAAGGAAACTGAAGTTTTGGAGTGATAAAGGGGAAATGGCAGCTGCTCCCAAGCTTTCAAAATCACAATCCTATTTGGCAATTAGCATGTTCCAAAGACTTTTCTTTCCTACCTACATAAGACCACCCTGTATCAGGTAACTCTCTTCTGTTTTCACACTAACTCATATTTTTAAAAGAATGGATTAAAAGCAATTAGACTGCTTCCAGCACTGCACTTTCCTAACATTCATAAGCATGGCATTTTCCAAGAAAAAGCTTGCACACACAGATAACTCTGAAAGCAGTTTCTTACTCATACTATCTATTCTTCTGGGAAATTTGGTGTGCCAATGACTGTAGGTTTATCTAGAGCTGAAATTACATTGCATATTTATCTCAGGGATGAGTGTGACAAGTCATAACTCCGCTCATGATGGAATAACAGTGATACAGTAAAACACAGGAGCTGCAGGAAGACTGATACAGTTGCAAAGTATCATTCCTAGTTTAAAACTAAGTTACATTTGACTTTGGGTTAAAACCAAAATGGCAGACACATACAACAATGTGAGAGAGTCCTTATCTAATGTTAACCTGGGGCACTAGAGCATCTTCAGGTGACTATGCCACAAAAAACACTCCACAGCATTTTCCACTGATTGCTCCAGACACATTTTTACATGCACTGTGGAACCGATTTTGACTCCAGCTGCCTTGTTACCTTGTATCACACTGCCCATAACAACTCTAGCAAGACTAAAGGCACGCTTGATATTTAAGCTTGTTACCAACTCCAGAATCATCCGTTCAGATGTAGCCACAAACATCTTCCAATAAGAGTGCCCCAAACTCATAGATCCTACTTCTGTTTCACAGAAATGGCAACGATGCCGTTTATACAACTAAATCTCTTCAAAGCTTGTTCCCTTTTTGCTGTTTTGGAAATTCACAGTTAACTCACTTGTATCACAGGAACAAGCCTGCAGTTAGGACTGAATATGGAAGAAGTTTTCTTAGTCCAAAAGACAGAGATTACATAGACCTGAAAGCTACACTGCTGCACTTCAATGGTGACAGCAGTTGTATTTTACCCTTGTTTTGCCAAGATGATAATGATAATTTAAACACCCCAGGAACTCCTCTGCATGAGTACACCAACTGAGTGCAAGTACACCACCATCTTTTTCAGTGATATATACTTGAGTACTTCATTCCCCATTGGCGAGAGAGAAAGAGATTTAGTATGTTTGTAAAGCACCACAGGACACTGGGTCTGGAGGCTGTCCTTCAGATGATGCTGCCTCAGCATCCATGACTTCTGTTCTCCCCAGCCTCTCCCTCTCTCCCATGCACTGCCCTAAACATGTACTCTCTTCTTCATCCCACTTGCTGCGAATGGTGTTTGGGATAACCAGCTGTGGGTCCTGTTCTTAGGGCGAGGTGGGATGGCAAGATTACTTCATGGTCCCAGAGACTCGGTTAAGAGAGACTGAGAGGAACAAGGGACTACCAAAAAGCTTATCCACAGTGCATCAGGAGGAAGTTACTCAAGGCCAGAGGAGGGGGTTAGCAAAGGGTTCTCTGCTGAGACGAGAGAGGACAGGAAGAACATTTCACCAGTGACAGGCAGTGTATGCTATGGCTACGGAAAAGGAGTGTAGAAGGATATGGCATGCAGGCTGGGTGCAAGGGCTCTTTCACCAAGCTCCTCTCCAGAATCGTTCTCAGGCACAGACACAGAGTCTGGATCCTGAGCTCCAGAAAATGTATTCCAAATGTACTCAAGCAGGTGGGGACTGTAAGTTAAAAGCACCTTATGCAAGGGGAAAAAGAAATCCCAGTGTAAAGCACAAACTTAGGGAGAAGAAAGCTGGGGAGCAATTTCTAGGTACCAGAACTTCACTTTGTAGCCTCCTGTCACCTCCCAAAGGGAACTGCTTTTATGGAGCTGGAAAGCAGTGCCACTTCTGTTCATCTTTATATAGTAACCTCCCAGCAGCAATGGGCTTTAGTCTGGCCTGTGGGTCTAAGAACATTACAGAAATACTGTACGGCTACAGAGTCAGTCATCTTCTTTTTCCTTTGTCACAGAATTATTTACTGCAGAATGGTCCAGTTTGGGGACTTTGTCCCAATGAGCCATACAGGCAGCACAAACTCTCTGCGTAGAACGAAATGGTAGGAGGAGACGTGTTTCAAGACCTATATCTTCACATGAATTGGTAGAAGAAACAATACCCTGTGCTGTGCCAGATTACTGGCACACAGGAATAAGATCTCCATTCCCCCAACTTATCTTCTCCTGGGAAAGGCAGAAAGCGGATGACACTGTGTCCTCTGAGCTGAATTCAGCTCATGAACCACCAGCTGATCTAGCCTCATCCGTCCTGTGTTGATAAAATGTCTGCTTCAGCTCTACTCAGGTATAAATAACTGCAGACATACAAGTTACCAGAAAATATGCATCTTAGTTCAAGGTTCCTCCCACTCCCTGCCTTGATGGGAGAGCAAAATAGTGAAAGAGTAACTTAAGTCTGAGTAGCACAAATTTGTTCTATTTCCACCTTCCTTCCCATAATAGTTTGCTGAAGTTGGTGCAATGTTTTCCTTCCTGTTTTTTCCAGTTACCCAACGTTGCTGTGCAGAACATACACAAAAACAAGAGACTGTCCTGTACTTTAAAAAAATTGCCAGCAAACAAGAATAGTGCAATTATATTTCATATATATGTTACATACCTATAGTGCAGCAGAATGCTCAGCCTAACTCCACCCTGCAATGGAGCAGCAGATGGGCTATAAGCATTTCATTCTCATCTGCTGCTTTTGAACTATTCCCAGAATTCCCTTATCCTCAGGTCACTGAGCTATGGGAAGTGAGTCTTGTGGCTCTCTACTAAATGAAGATTTTGATATTTAGCTTCATGATCCATAAGGTGGGCTGATCCCACATGAACAGATTGTCTAATGAGCAAAAAATGGTAGACAAGGAAGCCCACAGATGAGAGAAGAAGGCCTACAGGGATCCATGATGGGGGAAAATCCTTCCCCTCCCCAACTACCTACAGAATCAAGAGATGTTAAGTGTGGAATAATGAAAATAATAGCACAAACTTATGAAGAGGAAAAAAGGAATGAAAAGCTACAGTACAAAACTTCAGTGCAGGAGCTGCTATGCTGAATAATCAATGGCTCATCTTCTCCAACATTCACTCCCTCCCACAATGAGCCATTGATGTAAGTGTAAGGTATGCTATAAGGGAAGACACAACTGTCTACCCATACAAATAACTTATTCCTAGGCCCTAGTCATTGGCAAAAGCTCTAAGTCACCTTCTTACCTCTTATAATCACATGTTCTTACTACTGCCAGAAATGTTTAAGGGAGCGCACACATGGTATGGGAAAGGAAGACTGAAAGAGGAAAATATACTAGCATAAAATGCTCTAACAGATAAGAGTGAAGCAAAAGGGTGAAAACAAATCTGTAAAAATTTTACTGAACTCATCTGTTCGTTCCATACATAGTTCGTGTATTAAAATCAAATAAGTAATGCTTTAATACAAATTTAGAGGTATTTCACTGAAGCACAATGCTCATTACCATAGTGAGTGGTAGAAAAATTAAATGAAGATTTTTTTTCTAAACCTTTTTCTGAGCTTTACTACTGACTGAAGCAGGTATTATTATTACTTTCCAGCTAGAAAAGCTGCTTCTTTCAGTTTATGTAATGCACAGTGATCACAAACAGCTATAAGTAGTGGGTTTCAGATGAACATCTGTAAGGAAAGTGGAAGCCTGGAGTCACCACAGATGGGATGTTCTATTGGTATGGCTGTGGCTACTTTGCCACAGACCAGCAAGCCCTCAACCGCACAAAGGAAAGAGTTATAGGAAGAAAACGCAGCAAGAGAAGAACCTTGTGACACTGCCAGTGTAATTCTTCCACTTCTGTAAGGGTTTCCATGCGAAAGAAATGCCACTGTCTCCCTCTCTTTTTTCCTTACCAAGTGGAGAAGGGATGGAACAACTGATCTGGTTAGAGGTAGCAACACCGTCATGATACAGGGGAGACAAAGGAGGTCAATCTAGTGACAGATATGAAAGGCTTTGCTAAATTTCATGGAAGAACATGACCCTGATAGGACAAAACTGCAGTTAAGTTTATGCTGAATCTCTTCCTAGGACTGGCACCCAAAACGACTGGCTCATTTGTATTTGCTCTCTCCAACATTAGGTTTGCCAGCTTCCCCTCAGCATGAAGATGTGGTCACCAAAGTACAAAATTAAGCTGTAACCACAACAACTATTTGGGAATGTTATCTGTGTTCTTGTTTTTAGCATGTATTCTCACTTGCTCAGGGTTATCTCAGCAACTTAGGCCCTCCAAGCCACATGTACAACAGATTTTCCAAATCTAAGACTCCATGAAAAAGCACAGAGAACATTAACGTAGACTTGACTGTTATTTAAACTACTATTTTTTAAAATTTGCAGAGACCAAAAAAAAGCAACTTTCAAAACACTTTTTGGGCTGATACATCCTTCTTATTTCTGTGCTTCAATGAAATTCCCACAGCAAGTGAGAATATAGGGTCTTTTAGTACTGTTAGAAAGTACTAGAAAGTCTTCAAAAGTACATCAAAATCTTGCTCTGAAGCAGAAGAAAAGTAATCATGTGTCTGCTGTCTGGGCTACCTGCAGATGCAGTGAGAGTACCAAAATGGATCAACTCAGGCCACTGAGGAGCAATGCCCATATGTACCTGATGCCAGCAGGTAAGTGACAATTCTGTAGAGCCTGTCCACTCTCTTCATGAGCTGCCTTCTAGGCAGACACATTATCTTGCCTAAAACTGGTGACTCGGAAGGTTATTTGCAATTTTTATCAGCAAAAGCATCCTGTGAGTGCCTCTATGATTTTGGCTCCTAGCTCTTCTGTCTATGCTTGATGGACTAGCAATGCTGCCAGAAGCAGATTTGCTCCGTATACGTCCCCACTCTCCTTGATAGATGTAGGTAGAATGACAACATTTTCACCAAAATTTTTATTGGATTGTCTGAGGACAACTGAGAACTTTCCGTTGTTAGTGATATTGGCCATTTAAGGTCTGCCCATCACTGATAGCAGATACACAGGGAGTTTCATCCTTTGATATTAGTGTTACACTTCACACTTTTACATTCACTGCTTTAGATTATCAGCAAACACAGAGTCAACGTAAAAATCGAAATGGACTGAGGAGATGCATCCAGTGCAAAACTTTTATCAGAAATGTCTCTGTATGCCTTTCTAAACAGAGTATCATTGAAAAATTTGGTTCATATATACTGAACCTTCTTTTTCTTCTAGGATTCATAATGCATCTACTCCCCAAAATACTCCTAATACTCCTAATAACTGTAGTCCTCATTCACTTGACCTAAAACTCATGGCATGCTAGATCAATGCTCAACAAGAAGAAACAGTACTGTGTGCAGGCTGATGTAGCTTCTGGTAGCAAAAATTACAAGAGCAATTAGCTAGCCACAGATCTAAAAGGTCACTTCACTGGAAGAAAGGCTTTGAAACTAATCACAGACTTAAAATTTTTAAACAGTCATTATCAAACTAGTTTGTGAATTCTCACATTAAAGTTGTAAGTCAGATCAAAATCATTTGTGTTTCCTTTTCATTCACAGCCCAGGCACAACACTATAAATTAACAATGAGGGGTGATAGGGAACACACGTTCATGTATGCTCATGTAGATACTCAAAAGTCTCCTACAGAAACTTAAGAACATGACATCCTAGCTTCTTTCTTTCACAGTGCAACATACTATCTTCGACACTGGCAGCTATACTGTTAATATCTAGCGTAGCCATGAACCAATAGGTTGGGTGATAAGGAAAGCTGCCCAAAATGCTGACTTTTCCAAGAGCAATTTGACCGTATCATGGATCACTCCTAATCATGGAAAAACATTTGGAGAGTTTCTATGACATTTGCATCTGACCTGGTCATCCCCAGCTCTTTGTGGTCAATGAAGGCAACGAAAGGCAATTTTATAGAGCACAATTCATGGTAACTATCTAAAACTGGGCAGCTGAACCAAGTTTTAGCAGTATCTTTCTCTCTCCATTGACTGTAAAGGTGACTCAGAACTTCAGGTGACTAACTAAAATGATAATTTCTAAAGGTGGGTGTGGAGGATCCTGCCAAAGTCCAAGAAGCCATTTGGAAGGTCTATATGGATGCAAGTTACCATTGTCACTAGAGACATTCCAAAAGAAACAAGCTAAAGCTTCTATATTGCTGCAGGCAAAAAGAGGTCTTATTTTCACTTTCACCCCAGATTAGCACGTGACCACGTGAAGACATCATCACAACAGGTCAAATGGGCCTACAGCATAACAAGTCAAGGCATACTGAAATGAAAGATAAAAAAAAAGGTCTGTAGGAAAGAAAAACACATCTAGTTTTCAGAGAGAGCAGCAAAGGATAAGAGTCTTGATATCTGAATGATATGCAGGGAAATAAAATTCAGCTACCTTCCTGTAAAGCCACCTCTGAAATACAAACACTCTTTCAAGAAAATCCACATTCCCAGATCTTCTTCTCTAAGGACAGATGTTCATGAATCTGCAAACAAGACAAGTCATGTCTTGAACAAGGCAACCCCTCCTCTCAGCTCCAGCAGTACTCCAGACTGGTAGTTTTCTCAGACATTTTGTAGGGCCAAATCGATGCAATAGCTGATGCCTCCAAAGGTTACCCAAGTCTTACTTCTACCTTCACCACATACTGCAGAGCAAGAGAAGTAAAGCTTTCTGCCTCTTGTTCCTCTCATTGCTGTAAGACATTTCTTCTAACAGGAAAGGTGAAACACAGCAAAAGCAAAATCTTAGTGGGTTGGGTAAATTCTTTGCTACCTAAGAAATCTCGGGCCGCAATACTGAGTTAAGCTGTACAACATCCAGGGGGCCCCTCCGTCCATACTGTTGCCCCTCTTGTGCAAATTGTTACCCTCCCAAATGTGTTAGTCTCTAAAGCTTTATAAATTAAAAGAAGATGAAGTTTACAGCCTGATTCATAGGCACATGAATTATCGGCTTGCCAATGTGACGTCCATCTAAAAGAAAGGCTGGAAGGAGGATCCAGGGAACTACAGGCCTGTCAGCCTGACCTTGGTGCTGTGGAAGATGATGGAGTGATTCATCCTAAGTGTGCTCACCGGGCATGTGAAGGACAACCAGGGGATCAGGCCCAGCCAGCATGGGTAGATGAAAGGCAGGTCCTGCTTGACCAATCTGACCTCCTTCTACAACCAGGTGACCTGCCCAGTGGATGAGGGAAAGGCTGTGGATGTCATCTGCCTGGACTTTAGTAAGGCCTTTGACATCGTTCCTCACAGCATCCTCCTAGAGAAACTAGCTGCTCATGGTTTGGATGGGTGTACACTTCGCTGGATAAAGAACTGGCTGAATGGCCAAGCCCAGAGAGTGGTAGTGAATGGAGTTAAATCCAGCTGGCAGCCAGTCACAAGTGATGTTCCCGAGGGCTCAGTATTGGGGCCAGTCTTGTTTAATATCTTTATCCGTGATCTGGATGAAGGGATTGAGTGCTCCCTCAGTAAGCTTGCAGATGACACCAAGCTGGGCAGGAGCGTCAATCTGCTTAAGGGTTGGAGGGCTCTACAGAGCGATCTGGACAGGCTGGATTGATGGGCTGAGGCCAATTGTATGAGGTTCAGCAAGGCTCAATGCCGGGTCCCACACTTGGGTCACAACTACCCCATGCAACGCTGCAGGCCTGGGGAAGAGTGGCTGGAAAGCTGCCCGGCGGAAAAGGACCTGGGGGTACTGGCTGAACATGAGCCAGCAGTGTGCCCAGGTGGCCAAGAAGGCCAACGGCATCCTGGTTTGTCTCAGGAATAGTGTGGCCAGCAGAAACAGGCACATCGTGCCCCTGTACTCAGCACTGATGAGGCCGCACCTCGAGTACTGTGTTCAGTTTTGGGACCCTCACTACAAGAAGTACAGAAGTGTGTTCAGAGAATAGCTACGAGGCTGGTGAAGGGTCTAAAGAACAAGTCTTATAAGGAGTGGCTAAGGGAACTGGGATTGTTTAGTCTGGAGGAGGCTGAAGGGAGACCTTATCGCTCTCTACAAGTACCTTAAAGGAGGTTGTAGTGAGGTGGGTGTTGGTCTCTTCTCCCAAGTAACTAGCAATAGGATGAGAGGAAACAGCCTCAAGTTGCACCAGGGGACATTTAGATTGGATATTAGGAAAAAATTCTTTACTGAAAGAGTGGTCAGGCATTGGAACAGGCTGCCCAGGGAAGTGGTTGAGTCCCCATCCCTGGAGGTGTCCAAAAAATGTGTAGATGTGGCACTTCAGGACATGGTCTAGTAGGCATGGTGGTGTTGGGTTGATGGTTGGACTCGATCTTGGAGGTCTTTTCCAACCTTAATGATTCTATGATTCTATAGTGTGTGATCTAGTAGACGCTGCTCAAATATAGTGAGAATCAGACTTTTTAACTGTAAAAATCAAACTTTGCTAGAATAAATACATTCAATAACAAAATAAACCAGCACTTCCAAGGCTTCATACCCTGCTTGAAGATACTGCACATCAAATAATCACAAATTCCAGCATGAACAATTAAACCACAATTTACTCAATAATTACTTTGAGCCTTCAGCCATATTTGCCTCCAAACACCAGAAGTCTGTAGTACCCACAGGAGGTATTTAAAGAAGAAAGAGAAGACACAGGAAATGATTAAAAGTACCCTTTCAAAGACAGTACATTTTTCCAGTTATGTGTGCTCCCAGGTGGATCAGAATTCTCAGAGAATATAAAACAAGGATCACTCAGCTATCTGTAATGCTCCATTGATTAAACCTCCCAAAGACATTTGTAATCCATATTTCAAACCAAATTATCTCCATTTTTAAGCAGTGCTTGCACAAAGCATGAAGTACAATTAAATGTAATAGTCTCCTTAGAGAGCCCACAGGGGGAAACAGAACTGAACAGGTTCAGCAAAAAGTTAAACATTCTGTTTTAAACAAAGTTTTAACCTAAATCCACATTCCTTACAAAAGGTTCTAGAAAAAACTTGGTAAAGTTAGTGAAGACAACTGAGTAGGAGCACACGCAGGTGGAACAGGTCATCTAGTGCAACCCTCTGAAGTACTGGGGCTTACCTATTTGTCTCTAGTAACACAGATGTACTAGAGTCTAGGAAACACTACATTTACATCACTGTTGTGCAGCAGCAGGGTAGTTAATTAACAGCAACATCAACAGAGTTGTATGTAAAATGAAGTATTTTTTAGAACTACCTGAAAGGAGGTTGTAGTGAGGCAGGTGTTGGTCTCTTTTCCCAGGTAACTAGCGAAAGGATGAGAGGCAATGGCCTCAAGTTGTGTCAGGGGAGGTTTAGATTAGATATTAGGAAAAATTTCTTTACTGAAAGAGTGGTGAGGCATTGGAACAGGCTGCCCAAGGAGGTGGTGGAGTCCCCCTTCCTGGAGGTGTTTAAAAACGTGTAGATGTGGCACTTCAGGATATGGTTTAGTGGGAATGGTGGTGTTGGGTGGATGGTTGGACTTGATGATCTTAGAGGTCTTTTCCAACCTATGATTCTATGATTCTACAGATGACAAAACATGCATGCCATGCAATTCACAAAGGGGAACTGGAACCAAAGAGGAAAAATGACTGACAAAATCCTACAAACAGAAGTTCTGAGGGGCAGAATCAAGCTGGAGCCACACTAATCTCAGAATCACAGTAAGCTGTGGCAGGAAGGGACCTCAGAAAGTCTAGCTGTCTGTCCCAGTTCAGTGGCACCCTGCTTTTTTTTTTTGTAGGCTGTATTCCTGCATCCAAATTTTCCAGGACAGTTGAGACAGACTAGATGATACCCTGCCTAAAAGACCCTTCCGGATACATCTTCCCAGCATGGCAAAGGGGGGCTTTAATAACTTCTCTTTTGGCGCACAAGGGATTGAAAAACCACCCCACGCTTGTGAAGGCTGTATTTTTGTTACTTCTCTGTGGCATTCAGATGGTAGTATCATGCAGGAAGGACCTGCTCAAAGTCAGAAGACACATCCATTTCTTCGCTAAACCACGTGGCCAAATTCACCACCAGCAGCCAGGTGTAAACTGCGCTCCCCGGCAGTCTGTGCTGGCTGTTTTGCCGTAACCACACGCTCAAGTTCAGACCGAGAGATCAGCACATTCGCAGGGTGTATTTTTTGGCTGCTTGTGCCCACTTTCTCGCGCCTGCCTTTGCTCTCCCAAGGCAGCCGCCGAAAGGTGGGCACCGTCCGTCCCCCGGGATCCCACCTGCCTCACACGGCTGCAAGGGAAGCTCTGGCGACCCCGCCTTGCGAATGCTCGATCTCCCGCTCGCCTCCTCAGGGCACGGACGCAGCGACGGCCTGACTCGGGTTAACCCCGCCAAAGACAACCGCCAAGGCCGGGACCCGGCGCGGCAGCACGAAACCCCGCTACCCCGCCTCGGCCCACCGAGGCCGCGTCCGCCGTCGGAAGGCTCCCTGCCCCGTGGGGCCAGGCCTGGGGCTGAGAGGCGGCTGCCCGGGCGGCGGGGCGGGGGCTGGCGGGCCCCCCTCGGCGGGCACCCACTCTGCCCACTCCGGGCTGCCGCCCTCCAGGCGCCGCAGCTCTTCCCCAGCCCGATTCCTCACCGCAGCGAGCCAGGACACCCCGCGCCCCCCGCCACGCCGCAGCCCGGCGCCTCGCGCTTCCCGCGGGGGCTGCCTCTGCTCCCACCCGGCTGCCCCATCGGGGTCCCGGGGCTGGCGCTGGGAGCCCTTGGGGGTCCGGCTAGTCCCTCCCTACGCGGCTTACCGTGGCGGGGGCCGCCGGCTGCCGGAGGCGCTGCGAGCAGGAGGCAGGGGGCGGCGGGGCGGCTCTGCGGCACCCCTGCACGGCGGGAGCTGTGAGGGGAAGTGGGGCCGCCCCGCGGGCTGCCGGGCGTCGTCCCGGGGCGGCCGCCTCCGCAGGAGCCGCCCCGGGGTGCAGGCGGCGCCGCCCTCCGCCTCGGGTCCCGGGACGGCCGGGCGGGCGGACGGGTCTCTCCGCAAAGTCGTGAGGGCCCCTCTGCGGGGGGCAGGAGGAGCCGGCCCCGCTCCCTGCCACCGCTTCCACTCCGCCCGAGGCCGACCCGAGGGCTGTGGGGAGCCTTCGGGGCACCCGGGCTGTCCACAGAACGGAGCCTAAGGCTCGACCTGTGAGGGCGGAGAGGCTGGAGGCCCAGGTGGAGAGGCTGTGGCCGGTGCGGAGGCAGCGGCCCCGCCGAGGGAGCCCCAGGCGGGCCTGGGCAGTCCAGCCCTGCCCCTCCGCTCCTCTCCTGGGTCCCCTCGGCTGGGCCGGGCGGCTTTCGGCTGGGCCGCGCTGCCTGGGTTTCGGGCAGAAGCGTGTTTCTGCCCCCGCTCCTTTTAGTGGCTCTACATCTCTTTTAAATAATGCTGCGGCAAGGCAGCGAATTGCTTTTCTGGCATTTTTGTGCCATTTCGTAGCGTTGCAGAGTGCTCCTTTGAAGTGTGCTTAGATTTTATTCACTGAGTAGAAATAATTTTATAACATGTTAAATTACATAAAGAGGGAAAAAATATAAAATTTCAGGGGTTTTGATCTGAAATTAAAAAGGCAAATTTCAGTTACAAAATTCAGTGCGGCCTTAGCGGGCTTAATGTCATCAAGTTAAAAAGATGAGATTCTAAGTGCTGCAGGCTGCATGCAAATAGACCCCTCTCTTGATTTACAATCCTATTTTCATTGCCCATAACTTTACCAAATCAATGCTTTTAGCTAAATTTTTCTTAGCTGTGTAAGGCACTGACAGACAGTGAAGTCCAGTGAACGAACGTGAAGATGCCACCATCTCCTACCTCTGTTACTTTAGTTTAGAAAAGTCGTCATGTAGTTTAGCTTAACCTTGTGTTTACAGGCAATTTATATTAAAACACCAGGTTTTGCTCCAAAGCAGCCAAGAAAGCACACATTTTGTTCCTCCAACACTGCTGGAGATAAAATAATTATAGTAGAAGGATCGCAGTGTTTTAAATTACCACCATGTTTTGCACAGCAAATATGTTTCAATGCTTTAAGGGGTAATTGCTTTGAAAAATTCCATCTGAGACAGCTCAGCCATATTTAGGAACGTACTTAAGGAATAGCGCATTGTTTTGCTCATGTTATTTAAAAAAAAACCCAAGGTATTTCATTGAGAAGCTGGCTAAAATTTACCAGAGACTGTTGAATTCAGAACTGTGTCTGTGGCCAGGCATGTGAAAATACATCTAAATTTGGCAATTTTCTTAGCATTTGAAAAATCATTCACATAGTTAAGAAACAGTTATTAGTTCAGCAGCTTGGGAATATGAGATTCCATGGATACTGCATATTGTCTTTGCCAACTTTCTTTGCAGTTGCTCCTTTTGGCTTTTGGGATCTTTATGGTGCCAAGGAAAGAGGTAATTTCAAAAGATTAAACAATTTTTTTAAAATTATCCTGAAGTCAATTTTCAGATCAGCATTTTGCAGTGAACACTTTGCATGTATTAAAAAAATAATACTCGATTATTCATTTTGTTGTCAAAAAGTGTTATGTGACTTATCAGTAACGTGGCCACACCCGGATTCCACTACTGGTTTCACACTTACTTTGCTGTTGTTGAAATAGAAGACCAAGGTATTAGTTATAATAACGTAAGAAATATCTATTCTGCTTGTACAAATAAGCCTTTGTTTTCTGTTTCTAGACTTGTTCCTGTCCTCTCCGAGTATGCTGAAATAAGGCTGAGCAGGTTGGATGGCAGTATTTTTCAGCTCTCCTTGTACCTGGCTGTAATAGACAGGCAGCATTCTCTCCAAGAGGGGCAGTGGAGATGAAAATGGCACATCTCTAGAAAGCAAGGAGAAAATGATAGAAATCCCAGAAAATCTTGAATGCTATCTGAAAAGTTTTTGGTCTGCATTCAGGAGCACGAGCATCGTGCTCCAGTGGGATGGGTGGAGGCCATCGTGTATTCAGCAGGAAGAAATGTGATGAGGGAAGTGCTGGGACAGATATGGACTTGATTAGCAGTGTGTGTCCTCATGTTAGAGAGAGGCAAAGTTTGTGGCAAGAGCAGGTGGAAATACGTAATGCTTCCTAATTTGTTTTCTCCTCTCTCAGCTAAAATGAATGTGCAGCAGAATCATTCCCCTGAATTCCAGCCCTCCACTCTGCTCTTCTGCAAAAGCTTTTCATTTTCTAACGGAAAGAAGAGATGCATGCCCCACCCAGGTTACAATTGTGTGTTTCACAGCAGTTGCATGACTCAAGATCTAACGCATGCACTTACAAATGGTTCTTTTCCTTTTCTTATCATGGGAGTGTAGATCACTGGGTAGATATGCTGTCATTATACACCCCCAGCTGGGGGGGGGGGGGGGGAGGATGGAGAGGGCAGGGAGCATTATTAACCTCCACAGTCTTCTGGATTGCATTTAATTGAAATGTAAGTTTCTATACAGCAGCGGATAATTTAGAGCTAAAGCAGAACATCTGTTTTTGAAAGAGAACAAACAGAAATATTTCCAGTGTCAAGAAACCAGCACTTCACTGGAAAAAATCAATGTTTCACCATATATGCACTCCCTGAAGTTTCACTGGCATCACTTCATACACTGATAATGACATGACTTTAGAGACTGACCTTAATTTTCTCTACAGCGTAAATGTGACACTGCGTTGACTAGGATCTTACCTGCCCAGGTGATGCAGGATCAGCCCATAGCCCTCAGTGTTATGAATGGAAAGGCTGCAGGTATGTAAAATATTGCCAGGCCATTGTGCCCCTGGCCAACAGTAAAAAAAAGGAGAATAAATATTAATCAGCGTATTAATTAGATCTCTTGTCATAGCAAAACACATGAAATGCACTTGAAAGGTTTGTTTGTTTTGTCGTTATTTAAACAAAGCAACTTGCAGAATGATGGAAGAATGAAGGTTTTGATCATCGAGGGCAAAGGCATAGATGGAAACTACAAAATAGGATAAAGAAGTATTAGTTTATGGCAAGTGATATCTAATGGATGGAGTATCCTCTTCAAGTAGTACTCTGCAGACACTGTGAAAATCTTCGGTATAGTAACTGGATGATCCTCTGGGGTACATCAGATAATTTCTTTCACTAAGACACTTTTTTTTTCAGAAACCTTACAGAGGTTGCAATTAGTGTGAAGTGAATCACAGCACTGCATCAGACTGCAATACCAGGGCATTCTGGAAAAACTTTTATCTCTGTTTGCATCTTCCTCGATAATAAGGCTGAAAGCAGGGATAAGTGAGTAGCAATTATGGGTCTTACCTTCTTCCAACAAGAATCAATTCTATTTAAGACTGTGGGTTATTTTACTCCTTGGTGATTGTGCAATACTGTGGAAGACCTGTAAAATATAAAACTTCCTATGAGAAAGTTGGAAACTCTCCTTTGAGAGTTTATATGGAAGAAATTACCAAAAATAGCTTTTGAAACACAGAAAACCAAATTTAAGTGCAACTACATTGAATACAGAAGCACAAGCTTCTTGATTTTTTCTTGAATTAACGAACACATCACGTATAATTCTTTAAAATTAGACAAATGAGAAGCTAAAACTCAACACACTAAAGAGCAGGTTTATGGCCAGATCAATTTCTTTCTGCCCATCTGTCCTTCCATCATTTTGATGGCATCTTTCAGCAGTTCAGAACTGAGAATATAATTCTTTATCCATAACTATTCGTAGGAAAGCTTATTTGCATTGGTTCCTACAGTGGAAAACCAAAAGCAAAACCAAACTTCAACCTGGATGAGAAGCTGAAGAAGAGGTTCGAAGTCTGTCTGAAAATGTCAGCAGTGAAGCTAGCAAACTCACACTTTTAACTGCAGGAAATTAGAACAGAAGTACTTCTGAAAAGTTCATGAAAAACTTAGTTCTGCCTGCTATGATGATTTGAAGATGGATTTCCACTTTTTTTCTCTGTGTATGGTAGGGCCTCAGGTTAGTCAACGGCTTCCGTTTCTACGTACAGAATACGTTCAGGTAACAATTTACATGTCCAGGCTTTACACTGTTGAAATTTCAAAGGCCTTGATTTAAAAGCCAGAGATGCCTGAGGGAGCCTTTTTCCCTGGATTCCATGAGTTTTAGATCAGAGCCTAAGTTTTCCACCTCTCACATATGAATACCACTCTGTGTACATCCATATTTCTTGTGACTGTTTATACATAGCAGATATATATCCCGTTCTGTTCTTTGAGAACATCTGTTCAAGTCAGCCTACTTCTTCACTGTGAGAGTTGAGCATCTAACACAAATTGTAGCTGAGGTAGGATAAGGCTAGCTACTTATCTTGACTATTAGCATTATTAATCTTATGATAAAATGAAATTGTCTGCACCCCTGAAAGGAAACCTGTAAATGTTTTGAAATGGAATATTGAAATCTCATCTAACTTATTCAGAATGCTACTTGCTATTAACAGGAAAATTGTAACCTAAGGGTCTTCATTTGAAAATGTCAGCATTTATTATTAACATTATTTCTTCAGCTTTTCAAGATAGGCTTTTAGCTATTGCTCAGAGCAATGTATACAAAAGTCGGCATAATGAGAAGCATCATTTTAAACTGGACATCTGATTTTATTAATGTCATGTGTTAGATTTCATATGTATGACAAACTAAGCATGGTGTGAGCAAGGTTTTGAAGCTTCTCATGGAAGTGAATATAAAAAGCATTTGAAGGCAAAAGAAAACAGAATTACCTGGCTCAATCAATAGAAATATATTGATGATGTATTTTACTCGTTTCAAGTTGTTCACCCCTTTCCTTACTTCTTTCCTCTGTGATTTCTTTCCCTATGCGCTTTTTTTCCTGATTGTTAAAATGTTGTAAGAATGATTAATGCAGGTAGAATGTTCATTTGAAGTTTTTTCCATCCAAAGGTCAACCGTGTTAACTCATGTGAGAGAGAGCTCTGAATTTGGTCCTCTGATCACACCAGTGTTAAACTTTCTCCTTTACTTGCTCCCTGTTGACTGTTTGGTGACATTCACAAGAATATTAAAATTTATCCCATTGCCTGGAGGCCCATGGAAAGCCTTTGAAACACTTAGCGGTCTTATTGTGACTATATAATAGTAGTTGAAAACAACTTCATAGTTTTATTTGGTGTTTTTTTTCTGTTATTCAGGGTTCAAAATAAGCCTGTATCACCCCCCACCCCCCCCCCACTCCCCACTCTCCATAATTTCACTCCCCACTCTCCATAATTTTCACAGTGTTTTACAGAAAGCTTTATGGAAATAACTGGCAGTAGTTTTCGCTTGTCAGAATGTATGCCCAAAATATGAGTATGTATTTACTCATCTTTCCATCTCAGTGGGTAGTTTTCAAGACCAAATGCTAGGTTGCATCTTTTTGCACGTGCATTTCATTTTCTGTAGCTGCATGTCCGTATGAGGCTGCAAAGTTCTCTGCTGTTTACTGTAAATATGTCTGTCAGAGCATATGTATAGTGTATAGCATTTGGTGAGTTGTGTGTATAAGGCGAGGGATAGTATGAGGAAAGTAGGACTGTCAGCTAGCTGTATTTTCTTTTCTAATGTGAAGCAGTGAGAAGTGGAGGTTTTGCACAATCACTTGTTCCCATCAGTGTAAGCACTGTCTGTAAGGAACTGATGGAAACCTTCAGGAATAGTCTTCAGATCTACTTTTTTCTACAGCAGAGGATCCTCATAATTCCTGCCGAATAGGTTTCAGGTGTGTGGCCTTTACTGCTTATAAGGGGCCAAAGGAGGAAGCTGAACTTGCCTCAAGTCCTTGAACAAAATATGGAAGCAGATGGGGAAAACTGACAGACTTCCATCTTCTTGCCCCACCTTGAAGTGAGGTGTGTATGAAATTAGCCCGTGCATATGAAATTAACTGATGGTATTTGGGTACACAGGCAATCCTTTCTGGTATGTCCCAGTGAGCTAGACCAAGACATGTCATAGCAGTGCAAGTTAAGTCTACAGAAAAGGTACATGTAATACAAAAATCTGAGGCTAAGGGCTTTGTCATACCATGATAGCTTTGTCCTGTCTTGGCCACCTCAGAACATTATGCTAGATTTGTATAAGATATGGGACAATTGTTAAGCAAATAAATATTCATCACTTTCCACCCTACCCTACCACAATCTTGTGTGGTGAATGCTAAAAGAAAAGCTACTTGCTGGAGCTTAAAACACTGCAGTGGTGGTCTCAGCTCATGCTTGATGGTTTACATGGCTGCTGATAAATAAGTATAAAATTGGCAGGGAACTTTTTTATTTCACTTGAGTCCATAAAAATTTGCCTCCGTAAAATTGTAGATTGTCTGAAGGGTAGTACGTACCCTCCTTGGGTAATGTACAGCTGAGCTCTTAATGTTACTATTAGGAATTTGGAGACCTTGACCTTTCTATTCTCTCTCCTTCTACAGCTCTCCATGTCCTATAGTTGGTGCTGTGAGCCACCAAGCAAGAGTTTGTGAGTCAAGTAAAAGTCAACGTGAGACTCTCCTTCCACTGTGCAAAGAAATGACATCACCACACCTGTGGCCAGTTGCATCACTTTTACTCAAGACTAGCATCTCGCATGATTCACAAGAGCATAAGACAATGAATGATTTCCTGAGATAGACGTGGTAAGCTGACAGTTTTCCAGATGATGTTGACCATATATTTTCTATAAAACACAAGTCAAATATGAGCTTTATTTGAATTTAATAGAATAAATAATGTGTAAAAGAGGAACTTGACAATAGCATTGTGCTTCCTTTGGTAGCTTTTTTTTTTTAATTTTAGTAGGAGGAAGTGAATTCTCACTTCCTCTTCCATTTAATAACTCAAGTTTCTACACTGCCCAGTTGCAATGTACAATTTGTATTCTTTTTAGAATATGATTATAAATAATATTTTAAATACTGTCATATTTTCCTCATATGATAGTTTGAGTGTCCAATTGTCAAACATTTGTATTCTTGCCTAGTGACACAACCATCTGCTGACCACCACAGAGCTTTCTATGAGAAGAAGGTAAAGCAAACTTTGACCCAGAAACAGCAGTTAAAATCATTATACAACTTACGTATTCCAGCTAGAATCATGTGCTTTACTAGTCTTTCATGTTCCTGGGGATGAGGGTTCCTATGTACTAGCTATGTCAGTGGCAATTACAAGAGTTTCTTGCAGGACACATTAAGGCAGGATGTGGCTTTGGTTTTTGGGTAAAATTTTTGCAGAAAGTATTTCAAATAATGTAGCTTGCCTTTGAGAAAACTGTTTCTTCTGCTCTAAAAATATAAGCATGAAAGATCTCTTGGCTGATGTTGTTTCTCTGAAAGTAAGCAGATTATTTTCTCAAATAGACTTAACAAATAACTTCAAGCTCTTAACCAATTTTGTCCAGGATTTTCTGGAAAAGGGTGTTCTGGTTTATGGCTGTATTTCAGCAAAGCAATTAAGGAAGTGCTTGTCCCATACTCCTGTTCAGTCCACCATGTTTGGTGTTTATACTCTGTACTTTCTTACTCATGTTAAGGTTTCTGTTTCTGCTCCCTTTTTGCCTCAATAAGACTTCTCATCTCTTGGGCTTTCCCTGAACATAGTTCAAGTTGTTTGTGTACTCTTCACGTTTCACTTTTCAGTATTATTTTTGCTCATTTTGCAGCAGTGTTCAGATTATGCCTAGCTGACAGAGACCTTTCTAAGTACTGGTAGCAGTAGTACTACACTGTCCCTGGATTGCAAAAAAACTTTTGAAGAGGCTTTTTAGAAGTTTCGGGTGTGAAAAATAAAATGTGAAGGCTCTTGTAAATTTCAATAAATAGGCAAAGGAGAGATGTTGAGTCTATAGTGAGAGAGGTGGTGTGGAATGTGAAGAGTCCATAGGGGGACTTTAGAGTGAAGATCAGCAACTTGTGTTTGATAGAAGTGGGAAGCCAGTGCAAGTTAAGAAACGCAGAGACTAAGCGATACAATAAAAGCATTGGGCCTAGAAAGTAATCTTCAGAGCAAGAAAGAATAAATGAGAAGGGAAAGACCACATCTGGAGACCAAGGATAAGATATGAAACAAGAGCCTTGCTTCAAGCTTTGACGTATGGAAAGAGGGCACCTATTTTAGTGCTGCAAAGAGATAATCAGTGATCTCTAGACACAGCTGATGTAGGAGGACCTGGATATATGTCTGAGTCAAAGATGATGCCCAGTTTCCCATGGAAGGAAAGCATGTGGAAGCAAATATTTTCTTAAGTCTCTTCATTGTCTCAACTTGAGCTTGAGTTGACAGCTGAATAAAGAGAACAGTTGAAAAGCATACATTGCAAGAGAACCTGGAACGTATAAATGCGCATTCCAAGTAAATTCAGCGACTGGCATGTCACATACGTGGCATGCACTTGATTTGTTACTTGTGAAGACTGTGAAAAGCAAATTACACTTTGCTCTGGTGGTAAAGTGTTGTAACAGTAAGAGGCCTTTAAGAGACTAATGCAGTATCTTAAACCATAAATTTTTTCTGTATTCAGTTTTCCTTTCCTATGCAGAAAGAATTCCTTGCCTTATGATACAAAGATACATAAGGAATGTCTCATTTATGTGAACATACTCCAGAAAAAAATCTTAAATATTTACAACTTTGTGAATATGTTCTTATCTTATAAAGTGAAGATAGTCTTGCTTGACAACACTATATACCACTTTTCCTCTATACAGGTCATATGAAATGAAAAGTGTAATCCTCTTCAACTAAAATTTAAAATTCCTATAGGTTTAATCTTTCTTATGGGCTGCTTCTACTCTAGTAGGTCTGGGTCTCACAGTCTCCAGTGTATCTGCCTGAAACATTTCTAGAGGGTAAGGAAGCCTATTCTTTCTGTTAAAGCATAGAAGACTGGTAATAAAGCAATGGAGAGTGAGTTGAAGGAGCTAAACAAGGGTTTGGAAGACCTGAGTTGGTTTTACAAGTTCGCCACTGGACATTTGTAACCAGGTTTCTAAAGGCATTTAAAGCCACCTAAAAATGTCAAAAGAGCTAAATGTTACCTCAGATTGTGAAAAATATTTGGGTTCAGTTAATAATGTGACTGTGCCTAAATGCACCTTAACTGTCTATGAATCATATGCTTATGGGTGAAGAATGAGGAGGGAACACTTCTTTAGATCTCAGATGTGTTCTGAACATACCTGCATTGGACTGTGACCTTCTCAGAAACTCTGGCCAGGTAAGTACCTCAGAGAGCTAAATAGATGATTTAACCATAGCACAGAAACTCTAACACAGCTCCTGAAAATACTGAGCAAACACAGGATGTAAGTGAAACTAGTGTAGTACACGAGAAGAAAGACACATATATTTAGCCTGCTCAACAGCCTTTTTCTTTATAGAAACAACATTTTTGCCAGGTTAATATTATTTCTAGAAACAGAGGCCAAAACAAACACTCTTCTTGGACTATCTGATGAAAATCTATCTTGAGTAGAATAAACTCAGCTGGGTCTTGATCAATCAGTGTTTGAAACATTTCCAGTTTGACTGTTAATGTATTTTTTTGCCAAAATCTTAGGCTTTAGATTTATTTTAGAACTACATTGTTGAGGAAAAGTCTTTGTAATTGATCCTAGCCTATTTTTAGGATTACCAAAATAAGGTCTTGGGTCTTGATGGTGGGCAAATAGCCATACTGAAAAAAGATCCATAAACATCTCACAGCTTGGAGCAAAGATCAATGTAAACTGTTTACAAAGGGTGTTTGAGAGACCACCAGACACTGGAGCATTATTGAGAAGAACCTTGTTAGTTACTGTGCAGAATTCTGCACCAGGAGCCAAGGAAGCTAATTTGCTTTTCTCTTACACAGCAAGAGTAGTTGTCTCTTAAGGAGAAAACTGAATTCTTCTTACTGATAGAAAGGCACTAAGATAAGCTAATCTGGGATATTTGTTCCAAGGGGTTTTATAACAGGTTGGAAAACACACAGAGCACCTGATCTACATCTGTAGTAAAGCTCCTTCACACGGGGTAAATGAGGATCAAGTCCACAGTATTTAGTAGCTGAAACAGTCTTAATTTAGTCACCTTTCTGAGAATAACCCCCTTTTTTAAAAAAAAAATTCTAAGCTTGCATATGGAAATGCACAGATCTAAATTGTCAGCTGCTACAATGCTGCCTGTCTTTGCAGAAGCCATTTGTGGCAATGCCCTTTCCTTGGTTATGTCTGAAAAACTTTTTCCTGAATATGATAAACCTCAGTTGTTCTTGGATGAACTAAGATAAAGAACTGGCAACCTATAAATGCTCCATGCACGCCTGTGCTGTTTCTGCCCTTGGTAGTATGGAAAACATTCTCATGAATTAAAAGAAAGCAAAAAAGTGGCCATATCAATTATTACAACTGAAGTTTTCTTCCCATTTTCACCCTCACAGCAAAAGGCACCGAGATGCATTCCCATCTTTCTTGTAACTCTGCAGCCTGGCTTTTTTTAAATTGCACTGCTGTAAGTTGTGTGCCGAAAAATTATATGGGAGCTAGCGGTCTTTTTTGTTCTCTTTGGCAGCCTCAAGACTGAATGGTGATAATTTTTCTGCATTAGTGAAATATAGACAACACTCCAGATTTTGTCATTTCAAGCCTCCATTTTTAACAGTGATGGTACACTTGTCCAAAACAAAATAGAAACATTATCAGATTCATACCTTCTGTGTCTCTAGTCTGGAGTGCTCACTGGAAGATTTCACAGCTAATGCTTTCCTTGGCTAGATTTCCTTTCTTCATTGTTGGCCAGTGCTTGACATAGTAATTGTTTCTGACTGTTAGACATAATTTGATAAGAAGGAGTGTTGCCAAAAGCTTTTCAAAACGCTAAGTTTTTTCCAAGAAGACTAATCTTAACAGAATCCATCAACTAAAGTAAAATATAAACAAGACCATCTTGTCCTCCTTCTATATTGACAAGTCCTGGTTCAGAAGTTTTGGAAATGAATGTTAGATCTCTTAGTCTGTTCTGTATTATAACACAAGTCCAAAGCCTCTACACATACATTCTGTACTAAGCCAAATATGTTTTTTGTTTTGGAAAAGCATTATTTTGTGATTTGAAGACTTTTGAAGATAAGAATCCAGCCTTGCACCCAGCTAGCTTCAGATTTTCTGAGATTTGGAGGGTTTTTTCTGCTTTGGTTTTCTGCCTGAATTCCTAACACCATTTATATCTCTGGGTGCTTTACCATTGACATGAGTGGATCGAGGACCTTTTCCTCATTTTTCACTCTTACTAGCTTTTAAAAATATTATCTTTAACCACCATGTCTTTTCCCTCAGGGGTCTTTGATGTTCCAAGAGTAGTTGGTACATTTTAATTCAACCTATACTATACTTACATATGTTTACTTTTGCAGGGACACGGAGTTTTGATAGGTGGTAACCTGTCAGTGATTTATTTTATACCAAATATTTAAGACATAAGCAAATACAAACCCAAGGCTTTTATTAAGACTGCAAAATAAAACTTTCATGACTTAGGAAATGCCAGAATTAAGACTGCTGATGTAAATTAATTTCTGTCACATTCTTTGCATACAGTATATAGCTTTTTATGTGTCCTTTACATTTTTTTTTCCATAGACCACTGCCAGAGGCAAACATCTACCAGAGTCTGTATCAGTCCAAACAGTTGAAAACTGGCAAAAGTATAAAAAACTCAAACCAGATCTCGTAATGGGAAAATCTGAGGCAGTTTTGCTAGCAAATGATAGTTTCTGCTACTCCTGTAATGAAGAAGAGAGGCAACAGGTTAGATTTGAGGTTGTCCTTTAACAATTAGAAACAATATACAGGAGATAGAGCAGTTAGTATGGAACAGTTAGGTATCTCTTGCACTAGATGAT
The DNA here is from genome assembly GCF_030867145.1 of Opisthocomus hoazin. Lineage (NCBI taxonomy): Eukaryota > Metazoa > Chordata > Aves > Opisthocomiformes > Opisthocomidae > Opisthocomus > Opisthocomus hoazin. The sequence continues at coordinate 75,872,427 of NC_134417.1, read as the reverse complement.
ATTTATTTAAAAATATTATTTATGTCCAGCAGGGGACCCTGCTCCACAGTTCGTGGTAGCCCAAATGTGTGTTAGCGTGGTGTACCTCAAGCACACCTTCTTCTCTTTGTAGAAGACCTTTTATATGAAGGTTTGTGAAAACAATAGGGTCTTCCAAAACTTAAGTCTAGAGTTGCTCGAGAGAAATCTTTTCTCATCACTTGCATGCTGTTCCCACTACTATGATATAGGGACCCTGCGGAAAAAGACAGACTCCTTGTTAAGATAGTTCGATCAGCAGAATTTCTGGGCAGCCTGGTAATCTGTATTTTAACTATAAGCCTTCAGAGTAGAATGCAAAAATCTCTGTCCAAGAGATTCTCTCTATCCAAGCATGAATACATTGAGGAGGATTCTGCGCTGCGCTACTAGTGCTCACATGTGGCATTACTGAAGCAGTGCAATTAGCAATTAGGAGAACAGAAGGTGACCCAAAGATTGTTACTTGAGGAGGCTGAGACTTGTAGGACCAAACTAATGCTGATCAGCTAGCGTAGCCAAGACTGAGATGTTTTTATCATTGTGTCATCCAGCTATGAATGCATCTTTTTGGGAACGCCATTCTTCTGGAATGTTTTCTGTCAAAAGTTGCTGGTTCATTGAGAGTGAAACATTTCATGAAAGCTTACCTCAGCAAGCCTTATAATGGAATACAGATAATTTTTGACAGTTCTCTGCTAGGCGGGTCAGCTGCCAGTTTTCCATTCAGTCAGATCTACTCCTGTATGGTGGCCTCTTCCTTGTCTCAGGGACCCAGGGAATGCAAGGTCCTCCTGGGATTCAGGACTCCATGGCTCTAGAGAAGATTGCAGCTTTTTGGAAATGCTGTGGGTCTTTGTTTCCCAAATGATGTTGTTACTGGAACGTCCATTTCCTAGGAAATGTTTTAACAGTTTTCATTCTAAACTGGGACAAATTAAGATTTCAAGGTGGTCAGATTTCTCAGAAAATTTAAATTCTGAGCTGTGACCAGTTCTAACTGTGAGCAACTTCGAAGTATTCGTAGTATGCTCCAGCTGTAAAATACTAGAATCGGCAGAGTCTGAGAGCCTGAAGGTTTATCCACAGGGCAGATACAGCTCACTTGGAGGCAGCAGTTGCAACACGGAGCATGTCTGCAGAGCTGTGTGCAGCCCTGTGAGCCAGTGCGGAGCAAATTAGCACACCAATATGATACAGCACACCGTTGTGCAGAAAAACTACACTGTGTTGTGGAAACAGTGAAATGGTATCAGTAACGTGTCAAGATGTGGTGTGTGCATTCTCCTGCTCAGCTATAGAGTACAATTAAGAACTACATTGTAGAAAGGATCTAGTTTTTTCTCAGCAGCTGGAGAAAAACATTTGTATTTCCTGTCTTTGTACTATTTTAGCCATAGAAGTATAACTTACAAAGACTAAATTTGTACTACCGACCTAATTTGATGTGCTTTTTTTTTCCAACTTACACAAAAATTATTTTAGGTAATTCCTTAAAATTATTTGGATAATCAGGTCATTCCTGAACTTAGAAAAGGAAATTCCTCTTTTGTTTGTAGCTATGCTGCAGGATTGTTGTTATTGCTTCTGTGCAGGTGGGGGTTGGCAGTGTTGGTCATCTGAGATCTATGGCATTGATCTTCTCACACGGAGTAACTATTCTTCTTTCTGACTCTCAGTACCTGTATGCCAAGGTAACTTGACTTCTTCCTGTGTGCCACTTAGCAACAGTTAAGTATATACTTTGAACTATGTTATTTCCCTTTTTTATTGTTTACATGAAAACCTGGCATATCTGTGGGGCTATTGTTTTATTATTGTCATTATTCAGTGGGTTTTCTGGATCTTCTCCCTCTGGACAGTTGTGAGTTTACATTTCTTTCCCCATACCAACTAGATGGTAAACTGTTACCTGTAAAGGGATGACAGTTTAGACATCTAAGGGAGGGTGGCTATCTCGTAAGATTTTATGTCAGCTTTTTATGGAGGACATAGCAGAGAGCAGTACTAATTCAGTGACATGGCTCTCTCCTCTGTCTTGTTGTGCAGTCCTCTAAGGTATAGTTACAGGCAAATTAGTCATCATGGTTATCATTGCATGCTATTTTGCATGACATAAAATCATTCAAGGAAAGAAGGAATAAAAGTTTGAGCTCTATCCACTCTGTATCAGCAACTGTAAGTGGCGGTTCTTCTAGAAGAAACTTGTCTATCCCTAAGCATGTACTGTTAATCAGCTCATCTATACTTTGGTTAGGAATCCTTTTACAATGTACAGAATGAATTGCTTGAAAGCTAGTTGAGAAATAAAGACTGTAGTAGACATTTAAAAGAATTTCTAAACCGGAAACTTAGCTGTTCTGAAAATACTGAAAACACCTTGGAATTTAAATTTGGTAATGCTTTGAAAACCAGTGAAGGATACAAGGTGTTGAGCAAAATTAGGGTGTTTCAAATGCTGGCTGATAGAGAGTTAGGTGTGTTGCAGCAAGATTTGTTTCTCCTTATTCTCCTTTTCTTTCTTAATTAATGATCATGCAAAAATCCCAGTAGCTTTAATGGGAAGAACTCAAGACTATTCCCGTGCTTATCATCTGGTTCATAACTATTTCTTTATCTTCTTTTCTTTGCTTTATTTATTTTATTTTGATCTTATTTGGAAACCAACATTTACTAAAAATGACAGTAATATGCAGAATTTTAGCCTGGAAAATAAAGATTTGTAAAAAATAAAGAACTGAAACCAACCAGAGAAAAATATTTATTTTGTTCTGGTTTGGGTTTTGATTAAAGAAAAATGCATCTCTTCAAAGGTACGCACTGTAAGCAGTCCTGCTGGACGTCATAGTAATTCAGATTGCGAAGCTAAGCGTGTCTATAAAGCCTGTAGGACCAAATAATTGTGGTGCGTTGCTGTTGTACAAGATTGCGAAAGGCAGCAAAACGAAATGGGATTTAGATGGCACCTGGCATGGAATTTTTCCAAAACTGCTGCATGGTTAAACTAGAGATTTAACAAAAAATAACCATATTGAGCAATTACGTGTATATGTATGACTGCTTTGGATGTTTTTTGTTTTCCATATTGTAAAATATCGTCCAGCCTCAAACATACTTCATGCAGATTGTCCGGACTTTTGCAAAACACTGTCTCAGGCAGAGAGCACACAAAAAAAGAACATTTTACAGCACCCAGCTGCCTCAACCGACTGGAAACAAGGAAGCAAGCACAAAAAACGTGCCACTCGGGTTTGCACACAGCAAACGGCCTCTGAGGGCGTGGGGCCCCTCAGACCCCGGTACCGGGGTCTGCATCTCTCTGTACGGCCGCGAGGGACCCCGAACCAGCGGCCACGGGGAGCAGCTCGGCAGGGGGAGGGCGGCGGAGGCCGGGGGAAGCGATTTCCTCGCTGGGGACTGGCCCGGCCGGGCCGGGCCGGGGGGTAGGCGCGGGCTCCTGCTGCCCTCTGCTGGCTGCCGCCCCGGCAGGGCTCGGGGCCCCTGAGGCGCCCTCAGCCCGCGGCGGGCTCCGGCAGGCCCGGGGCAGACGCTGAGCTCGGCCAAGGGTCTCCTCGGCCTCGGCGAGACGGATTCGGGGACGGGCAAAGCCCCACCTCCCGCCGCGCCGGACGCGCTGCAGCTGCTGCGTCCGCTGGGAGATGGGGCTGAGCAAGCCGATGTGGGGTTCTTTCTGGGCTGGCGTGCTGGTTCGGAGCAGCACGGCGGTTTTGGAGCGGTCACCCCAGTCTTCCTCACCTCTCACATTCGGGTTTGGTGCTTGCAGAGGGAGTCCCTTCTGGAGGAACCCAACCCATGGAGACTTTTCTGGACAACCACCACATGGGTATCAGCGCCCGAGTGGGGTCCAGACCAATTCTGTATGAAATTCAGCTGCTGCAAAGTCTGAAGTCCTCCCCAGACCGCACGTGGTTGAGACGTAGGGGTCTCCTTTCCTGCTGCTTTGATCCAAGCCGCTCCTGTTGTGCCAGTGAACACAGCCAATCTGAAAAAAAAAAAAGAGAAAATACATGCCTGGCACCAAACCATCTTGCCAACATGTGGAGTATGGACTCCGCCGGCTTAAGCAGCGCCCGTGCAGAGAAGGGAAGCGAGAGCAGGCTAGGTACCGCTCTATGCGTGTTGACGCACAAGCTGCCGAATTCAGTCTGGACCTTTGGCAGGTTTGCTGGGTAACTCGGTGGCACCTCTGCACCGGTAGACAGTGTCATACAGTTTATATGCCATACACTAGACATCAGCAGAAATTATTATTTGTTTCTTTTTTTCCCCTCTCTATTTAATTGATACACAGTTTTTCAGTTGTGATTGATAGGATACGTGGCTAGCGTACAAGGATAGCATACACGTGTTTATGCCGCTTGTCAAACCGATGGACATATTTCACACTGCTGCATTCCACAGTAGGCACTTCCAACGTCAGAAGGTATGGATCAGTACTCTCATTTGCACCATCACTGATACGATGTTTGCCTAGCCAAAGGCGCTTCCCCCCCCCTGCAAAAATACTGTTATTAAGATTCAGATTTGAAGTTAAATTCTGTTCTTATTTTTCCCAGCAGTATATAAACGTCTCAATTTCAGCAGAGTTGCTCTCAATTTGTGCTGTGCCCGAGAATCTCACGTCTCATGTCATTTCATGAACTATTAGCCTGCAGGTGTAGCTATTCTGGGAATCAGCCACAACTCTGTAGCTTTTCTATGTCGTTTCTGAGGACAGCTCAAAGATGAGTTTGCATCTTAGGTAGCTTTATATGCCCTGGCATGGGTCCCCAAAATAATACAGCTGTGGTAGCAATGTATTGGCTGCAAAACCTATCACCGAACCTGAGAAAACACAGAGGTGTTAATTCAGAAGGAAAAATTAGCTCATGCAGAGCTCCATGCTACCACAGCTGGGCTGTGGATTCCCTGGAGGGACAGATCCTGGAGATTTATCCACCTTTATTCCACCTCTTTTTGTGGTAGAGATATTGGAAACCATAGGAAAACCTAGGATCTCTCAGGAGTAGTTGACCCTGGAGTCCTGCTTCACTCGAAGGTCAGGGCAAAGAGTCTGCGAACTGTTGGGTGTTTCATGCAGGACTCGGTCTGGCAGGGCTGCCAGGTTTCCCGGTCGCGTGCAGGAACCCTGCAACCTGGCGGGTCAGCAGCCCCGCAGAATTCAGCTGGGGATACCACCCCTCTGCATGCGGAGCCACTGCTGCTGCTGCGCGGCGTTTCAGTTTTGACAAGCTGGGGTTTTCAAACAAAATAACTTGTAGTCAAAAAATGGCTGGCCAGTCGTCAGTGATGTGTTTGGTATGCGTTTTCTGTAGCAAGGGAAACGGTAGATCAGCCGGTCTTGTTTGAAAAAATGGAGATTCCCAATGAGTTTCAATAGAATTTGCAAGGGAGAAAAAAGGACAATGTGCTGCTTCTCCTCTTTCCTGTACAAGTGGTAGCAAAGGGACCGCGTGAGAGCATTGCAAAGATACTCTGAGGGGGTTCACGTGTGTGTGAGCCCGTGGATGGAAGGAAGCCGAAGGTAATGACTCAGTAAACAGTATTTTCTGTAGCTGTTTTTCTGTCCATGGCTGTCGTATCCGTGCTGGCCAGCTTCCCGGAGCCAGCCCGCGGCGGGGCAGTCGGCGCTGCGGCGGACACGCACCCGGCCTCGCCTCCCCGCAGCAGCGTGCGGCGGGGATCGGACCGGCGGGGTGGCTCCTGCTGCCGCCTGGCAGCCCCCGAAAGGTGTGCTGCTCCCCCCCCGGGAGGAAAGCCCACCTTCTAAGAGGTGTGCAGGTCGCTGCCGGGCGCCCGGGGATAACGCGTAGCGCGAAGAGGCCGACGGCCCCTCAGAGACCGGGGGCAGCCCCCTCCTCCGCCCGGGAGGGGCCGGAGGAGCGAAGGAGTTAAAGGGAGGCGCTTGGGAAATCTGATGCTAACGAAGCCCCAGGAATGTTGCACATTTCCATTCCCCTCCGGCTGGCGGAGGAGGTCAGTCCCCGCTGCGGGCAGCCGCTCCCGGGAGCCCAGCCCCGAGGCCGCACTTGCTCCGGGCGCTGCCCCGCACCTTCCCTCAGGTTACGCCGGGGAGGGACGGGACGCGGCGGGAGGCGGTGGGTGGGCGGGCGAGCGGTGTAAAAAGTTGTTCCCGGATTTGGGATGCTCTGGCGGGACCTGCAGAACCGGGGGGGAGAGGGATGGGGGGGGGTTGTCCGCGGGTCTGCGCGCCCCGGGCCGGGAGGAAGGCGCGGCGGGTCGGGCCGCCCCGCAGAGAGCGGGCAGCTGCCCTGACCCGCCGCGGCCTCTCTTCTCTTGCAGGCGCGGCCGGAGATGCCGGGGAGACGGATGTGGTGGGCGCGCTGCTGGCTCGGCGTCTGCCTCTCGCTGCTGGGCGCGGGGGGCGGCAGCGCCGAGCCCGGCGGCGGTGAGGTCCCCCCGCCGCCCTGCCGCGGGGCCCGCTGCGGCGGCAGGGCCGCCCGCCCTTCCCGCTCCTTCCTCCACGCCGCCGCGCCGCTGCGGCCGCCGCAGGGCAGGGCGCCGCCCGCCGCCCCGCACCCCGCCGCCAGGGGGGGCGCGCCGGAGCCCTGCCCCGGCGGAGGCTGCGCCGCCAACGGCACCCGCCGCGACTGCCAGGGCCTGGGGTGCCGGCTGCCGGCCCGCCTGCGCCCGCGGCCCCGCGGCCCGGGCTGCGCCGCCGCCGCCGCCGCCGAGGGCTGCCCCGAGCCCGCCCTACTGCGCGCCAGCGACAGAGCCGCCCAGTTCGCGGGGGACGACTTCGCCTACGCCGGCCCCGAGCTGGGCGGCGGCGCCCCGGGGGTGCAGCTCACCTGCGACGTCAAGCCAGGTGCGGGGCGCCGCGGGGGGGCCGGGAGGGCGGGACGGGCCGCGGGCGCAGGGTGCCGGGTCTCCTCGCGCCTGGCGGGAGACCGCCGGGCCCAGGGGCTCGGGCGCCGCCGGGAGCCCGGCCACAAGGCCGCCCGCCCGGGCCCGCCGGACCCCTCCTTTGGGGGGAGTTGGGAGGGAAATCCGGCGCTGGTGTTCGTGGCGCGTGGGGGGATTGCTGCCCTGGCTCCCCGCTCTGCTCCCCTGTATCTCCCCTCCGCGCGCACGCCTGAGGCCCACGGCAGATGAAACACGGAAAAACTTTTTTTAGCACTGTTTTTAATCGCGTGTAACACCTCTAGCTGTCTCTCTCTTCACGGTCTGGTGTTTCTGGGGTTTTTAATTTGTCAAAACCTTGTGCAAGGCTTCAGGGGGGTGTGTGTGCGTTCCACACCCAGGATGAACGGACTGGTGCCGTGGGTAAGAAACTTGCTGCTGCTGCTGACAAACTGTCTTGCTGAATAGCCATGGGGGAAAAAACAAGAAGTGGCAGAGCCTCTCATACTGCACATCATTCAGAGCACTTGTCTGTCAGCTGGGGAGAGCACAGCTCTGGTCTGTGGTCAGTTCAGTATCCCCGCCGGAAGCCAGGTATGTCCATGGTTCATACTTGGGGAGGGGATTCTGCCCCTTTACTCCTCTCTCGTGAGACCCCACCTGGAGTCCTGCGTCCAGCTCTGGAGCCCCCAGCATAGGAAGGACATGGATGTGTTGGAGCGGGTCCAGAGGAGGGCCACGAAGATGATCAGAGGGCTGGAGTACCTCTACCAGGAGGACAGGCTGAGAGACTTGGGGCTGTTCAGCCTGGAGAAGAGAAGGCTGCGGGGAGACCTTACAGCAGCCTTCCAGTACCTGAAGGGGCCTACAGGAAGGCTGGAGAGGGACTTTTCACAAGGGTGTGTAGTGATAGGACAAGGGGGAACAGCTCTAAACTAAAAGAGGGCAGATTTAGATTAGATATTAGGAAGAAATTCTTCACCATGAGGGTGATGAAACACTGGAACAGGTTGCCCAGAGAAGCTGCCCCCTCCCTGGCAGTGTTCAAGGCCAGGTTGGATGAAGCTCTGAGCAGCCTGGTCTAGTGGAATATGTCACTGCTGATGGCAGGGGGTTGGAACCAGATGATCTTTAAGGTCCCTTCCAACCCAAACCATTCTATGATTCTACTTGCAGGCCAGCAGGAGGTGCTGTGTAATTGCCTAGAATACATAGATTTATCCACATGAAAAGCACCAGCAGATCTTTAATGACCACAAAGCAGTAGGGGTTATGGTTTGATGCCCTGTCTGAAAGATATAAAATATATGAGGAAGGGTGATTTATTTTATTCACATTGATTTTAAAAGCTTATGGAAAGCATGAAGAAGGTCATCTAAACTTTGTGACACCCGTGTGGCTAATCTGAGGGCTGTGGCTGCCTCAGACGGCAGAGCGCATGCCAAGCCTCGTTACTGACGTCTGCTTAGCGAAGTGACATCTCCTCCAAAGCAGACTCCAGCACTTAGTGGCGAGATTTAATCCCCCCAGTGCCTAGTGCGGTGACACTGTCTACCTTCATCTTGCCTGTTACTGCTCCCAGATATCTTGCAGCACCTCTGTATACACCGTGACCAAAGGTGGACAGAGAACAGGGAAGTCAGTATGGTTACCCTCCATTTTCTCTGCATCTGTGCATATTCTTTGTACCATCATTGTAACTGCCATGCCTCACTTTTGCAAGAGGACCCTGGATATTTGCATTTTCTTTGTCCTCAGCAAAATCATCTCTATGTAATACAAGCCCTGGCAAATAAAAAGGCCGTTCTGCATGGACAGAAAAGACCTATACGTCTTGGATGGTGCTGAAAGCAGACATCCTGTAGCTCTGTGAAGGTCTTACAAAGAGCATCCAGCTCAGCATGCCCTCTTTCTCCAAACATCCTCTTATTCTTTGGCTATCTATAGAAGACCCGGATCAGTGTGTGCTGCCCAGACTCCAGTACCATCAGCACTTCCAGCTAACATGGTGAGTTACATGCACCCCTCATCTCCTAGGCCTTAGAGTTAGGTCCTCTGTCCCCTCTGACTTGCGTCAGAGGAAAACAGAGTATGGGAAGGCAAAAGGGTCAGAGAGTTAAGATGCTGGGGATTTTGGAGACTTCATGAAGAGTTCACCGTACTCTTTCAATTTTATGCTCTTTGCAGGCCTGGTGCTGGGAGAAATGTTGGAGAAACAGAAGCGTGATTAGAAGTTTCCCTTAACAAAGTCCTTGAATACGTCAAGAATGGATTATACCTTACGGCCAGTGGCAGTCATGGGTTTGTGCATTCACCTCCTTCGCGTGACAGAGAGAAGCATCCTATCTGTTGGAGGGAAAGCAGTGTACAGCACCGTCCACTAAACCGCATAATCTCGTGGAAGGCACTGTCAGCGCGGAAGCACACAGTGAGCAAACCTGTGATAACACATGAGCTTCTGTGTCTGAGGGCAAGTTTTCAGATGAGGACAACTGCGCCCTCTGAAGTTGTCTCCTCACTGCTTTTGCCTTGTGGCCAGTGAGTGACACTGGTTGGCACAAGCCCGCGTCCAGGCCCACTGCAGCAATCATGGCTGCAGTTGGTGTGGATGAGACTTGCTGTAGACATACTTCTGTCCAGGCTGGACAAAGGACATATATACAGGTTTTGCCCGTTCCAAAGACTGGACCCAGGCCTTCACAAGGCAGCTTTCTCTCCTGGGAGTGGATGAAAACCATAGTGGATTCAGCAACATCTAGCAGAAATTCCAAGTTTGTGGCATTGGGAACAAAAAAATAAGCCATGTTGGCAGTCTTTGGTTTCCTTCAAGTCAGCGTACAGGCAAGCATTTGGTATTCTACTCTGTCTGCAACCTGTCAACATTCTCTGCATTTGCCTGAGACCTGCTTTTGAGCACAGGTCCGTGGGTTTCCTGCACTAGTGCAGAGAATACCTTGTTCAATCCCTGTTTGCAGCTGGAGTGGTGGGTCTTGGAAGTGAGCGTGGTTCTGTATAGTAATTCCAGCATGGCTTGTCTACTAGAACAAACAGAACAACAAAATGTGATAATCAGACATCTAATTAGGGGTAATGCGTTTACAGTTGTCTGGGGAGAGCTGCTACTCAAACAGCACGCAGTGAACGTGACAGGGCAAATGCAGGTAAGGATCATGAAGAGCATGCTGCAGTTCTTGTCTTCTAAAGAGCCCTGCTGGGGAAGACTGAGAGCGCACTCAAGAGCTGTGCCCAGTCTGTATGGTGGAGATGGTGGCTTTCCTGCCATGAAGTTTTGCGGATAAATCTCATTATGCGGGTATGGCAGGAGTCTGTCTTACAGATGTGCAGTACAGGTGTAACTTCATGAGGAAAAACCATATTTAGGGAGAACTGGCCATGGTGGTCAGTAGCGTGTGGGGACCAGCAAGAGTCCCTCTGAGGGAAATCTGGGAATCTCTTGTGTGTAGCCGTGAATATGCTGGAGACAGGCTTAGCTGAGCTCTGGGAGTCTCTGGGGTTAGTCAGAGGGCACAGAGTTGCCGCTGTACTCGGAGTGGCTGCCGTGTGCTCCCAGTCCTCTTTGCAGTGTCTTGTGAGGTGGGGCTGCCCCGTGTGCTCGGCATGTAACTTAAATGAGCAGGTAAAGAAGATACTGCAGTATTTTTTTTTTGCCTGTGCACAGTTCATCTTTTGCATGACTGCAGGGTGATGTCTGTACGGTTTTCAGACAGTGCAGGTGTATGCCTTCAGCCCAGGCAATCGTACATTTATTTTAGCCTCCAGGAACTTGTCACATGGTTGGAAAGAACACAGGTTTATGACAAGTTATCTGCCACCTCTACATCCTCACTCATCCTCCTAATTCTTCCTCAGTTAATCACCCCAAAAGAGGAGGTTTCTCTGGCATCCATGTGCAGAGAATTCGTCTTGGGCGTTTCTAGCATTTTTAGATCAAGGTTAAAGGTACTGTTAGTTCCTTGTGGAAGATGGAGACAAGGCTTTCTGGCCCTTCAATTTCACGACTAAGGTGCTGTAGCTGAAAACAGAAAAAGTCATCTATTCAAGAAGAAGCAGGTCAGTGACTGTTCCTGTCTTTCCGTTGTTTTTAGGGGAACATTTCTGTCTGGTTACCATTTCAGCATGTCACTCTAAGGCCAGCCTCACGAGGTGTTTCTGTGCCATTACCCTCTCCTCAGAGAGCAGGGGAGCTGGAATACACTGCCCAGCTGACCCTAAGGCCATTTTTCTGCCTGTATTAATTCACGAGCCACAGGTTGGTGGCTCATGCCAGCCTATGACTACCAGCTCTGTGACAGGGCATGAGTAGATATGCAATGATTCTACACTCACGAAGAGAGACCTCCCCTCCAGTTTACCTGGTGGAGAAGACTCTGTTTTGATGAGCAGAATAATCTTTTGTTCAAGCTGTTGTGTAGCCCTATTTGTGTGAGGTGCAGTCTACTTTAATGTGTGCTGAAGACCATGCCTGATACCAGCCCTCAAAGATGCAGGCCAGTACTGGGGACTCGAGCTGATTCCCAGGACTGTGTCTGTGTTTGCAGGCTCATCTGCATGAGGCAGGTGACTGTTACTGTCCACCAGCTGCCTGCCAGAACCAGCACAGCCCTTCTGTGGGGACCACACAAACATCTTCACTGTCTTTTCAGCCAGTATCAGCAGCACCACAGCTACTATCCAGAAAGGTCCTGCCAACTGCAGCCGAACCACCACTTCTGTTGTCCAGGTGAAGATGCTGGAGTGCAGACTTGTACTCCCTTTTCAAATCAGATGAGCCCATTCCTCTGCAGGATTGTCACTGCCATTTCTCAGCAGCACCGTGAGCACGCCTTGCTTCCGCTGAAAGACTGGCATCCCAAAAGAAGGAATGCACGGGGCCTGCTTTTGTTGTCTTATCATTTTGTATCCCTCTGTGTTTCTCTCCTTACTCATTAATTGCCATTAAATCCTTCTTTTTTCCTGTCACACCCATCTTTCTGTTGTTTTCTTTCAGGCAGACTTCTCTGCAGCTGCACACATCTGCATTTGGGCAAAATAATGTGCAGCTGCCGTATCTCATACTTGCCAAACCTGGTGAACAAGGTTGTAGGTTCTAATGCTGTGCATGCACCTGTGGGCTGAGCAGTGCCTGCAGCCCACTGCTCCTGTCTCCTGTGGTTACTAGGAGTGACTGGCTCCATCAGATGGCCCGGTGCTCTCCGATCCCAGTCGAGGTCTCACCTGCCCTTCCTCACAGTAGGATGACCGCCTGCATTTAGCTGCTGCTGCTCATGCAGTGGCTACCCTGTCCCTGCAGCATGCCCTCAGGATTACGTGTACTTTCCAGACATGCAAGGGAGATGTCGCAGAGGTTTGTATGTGATCCTGTGTTTGCACCATGGATTGATCTGGAAGCATAGAGCAGAAGTCTACAAAACAGACCTTGCCATGACTGTCTGTGGCATGTATATGCCAGGAAAGTAATATTGCATCTGTGGTCATGGGAGCAGCTGAGTGTTGCTAGTGGGTGTACCTGCTTGATGCTTGTCTGGGCAGCATGGAAAGGTACCTAAATCAGATTGCTGGCATCTACTAATGTGTGAACATCACTTGCAGTGGAATTGTTCTCATAATTTTAGACGTCTGTGATAGAGGCATCCCCATCTGACGTGTTCACCGTGCCTTACCTTTATATAGCTAGTGAAGAGAAACAAGGCCACATTTAGGGCACTCTGCATCTGAGCTATTTTAGACTTCAGAATTCTTTTGGAAAACAAGATATGCCGTCTGCATAGTTGAATGTAGTTTATTTTCAGTAGAACCTTTTCTTTTGTGCAAGAGCTTTATCATGTTCTCTGTTGGTCTGGCATTTTGAACTGCCAGTAGCACCAACTGTACTGTGCAGAGAAGGGCCTCTTGTACCGGTAAGTAAAACTTTAGTCATAGTACTGCACAATGGATAAAAATGAGAGGAAAAAAAGTCACAATGGACTTTTTAGGCCTCATATTCTCAACAACTGAGCTTTAGGCAGCCAAAAGGAGCAAAGCTAAACTGACTGACTAGAATGTAGCTGTTCTGTAAGGCTGTTCAGGGCAGAGATAATAGAAAGGTGGTCCATCATGTGAGTAAGCCTCACTGCAGTCAGTACTTAAAATTATAGCTATTACTACTGCCAGGAAGTCGGACAGTTACTGATTGAAGACAATGCTCTGTAAGTATGTGCTTAAAAATAAGCTCTACTTTGTCTCATTGAATCAGGGCTTTAGTTAGCCTTTCTTTGCTCTAATAGTTTTGCTCATGTGTATGAGAAAAGCTCAGATTCCCAGGACAGGAAGAGCCCAATAACTCTGTCTTAGAAGAGTTTGTATTCTCTCTGTTTCGAAATTTGTGATGGCTGGAGTAGTTCAAAATGTTACTGTTATTGGTCCCTGAATCTCAGACACTGAGAACTGGAGGGAGACTGGTTTTGAAAAAAAATGGTTTGGTAATATATCCTTGGCTGTAAGATTCATTCCCTTTCGCAGTTCCCCAGAGGCAGTTCCCTGGACTGACTTTTAAGTGGTGCGGTTGGACTTTTCCTCACTTCTGTGAAGATTATTTCTTTTTTAATTTTTCATTGAGAAAGCAAGTCAAAAGGCCTAGAAAGGGGGAGTTTGATGCTGTTACTTTCATTACTATTTGTTCCTTACAAACCTGGATTTGTTAACATTTCAAGTTTAAAGACAAGATCATCTCTTTTTGAAGTTATTGCTTATTGATAACGGCAGACATGTGTGCATCTCATGCGACAGTAAATGCAATGGGTGTTAGTACTGTCTAGCAGTTTCCTAGGGGAATGCATTTAGAATTTGTTTTTGTGTTACTAGAAGAATATTATGCTCATTATTTACTACATTTAGATTATTTTTATCAATAACTGTATTGCCGTACTAGCATGGAGCCCTGTTCTCACGTGTGATCTCAGCTTGTAAGAAATCATATTAATGCAGGACAAGAGGATGAAGTCCCTCTCAGAAAACTTACAGGGAGCTCTGCCAAGAAACAATTAAGTAACAGTAGTCAACATGGTAGCCAAAAGCCTCAATATGCCAGCTTTCATCAGCTGTTTTTCTTAGGTGCATATGCTTTATTTGGCCAGGTAAGGGCCGCCCTTTTCCTCAGAGACTTTCCATCTGCTTTGAAGACTCTTGCTGATACGTGGGCTAACCCTTTTGCACTGTGTTGTCACTTGTACAGCCAAAATACTTGTCAAAGACCTGTGCTCTTCTGCCTGTATTCTCAGTTGTCAGCCGGACTTCTTTGAAAAGTTCTGCGAAAAGGAATTTGTTAATGTCTTTCCAGCCCCAAGCACAAATGGACCCTACGCAGGTTGATGAAAAATCTTGATAGACAATCACAGCGTGCTTGTAACTGTCTTGCTGCCCAGTATCTGTCAAGTCTATGGGCTGATTTCAGGCAAATTTGACAATGGGCAGAGGTATTAAAAGTAGGTGAGGTTGTACAGACTTTGTAAGGGCTGATTAAAGAGAGGAGAGAGTGGAATATGAGCATCTGAAAGTTTGCCTCTAGCTGTTAATCCTTTCAGCTGGTAGGACAAAAGCAGCTTGGTTGTTGCTCTGTATTCTGAAGAAGAGTGGTAGTGAAGGTAGTGCTACTTATTTAGCCAGTCAAATGGAAGACACAAATCCACAGAGAACCAAATCACATTGGTTCTGCTCTTCACAGAACTACTTGTTCGTGTTAGACAGAAGGAGATCTGGGGTTATAATTTACCAGGTATTTCAAAATCTGGAATTTTCAGCTTGGATGGGGAGTGTGGCCTTTCCCCGATCCTAGTCTTTCTCAAATCCAGTACCCTGCAAACTACCTTAATATTTACGTGAATACGGAAAAATAAAAATTAATATATGCCTTATGCTGTGGGTACAAGTAACGGATATTTTGCGAACCGTAAGCAGGAACTAGCTATGGTCTTTTTCATTGTCTCATCCTTGATGTTGTGCACTTAAAAGAAGAAAATTCAGTGCTGCATAAGAGCAGATGAGTGACCATATTGGATTCAGGATTCTCTCTCAGGCAGTGTCCGGCAGCGGATACTGTGGAAAGCATGGCATGGTATTTACCTAGAACATTTTCCCAGTTCTAACAGTTTGTTGCTCAGATTTCCTGAACCCGATTGATGTCTGTGTATCTTTTAGCCCTAGATTAATTTTATTTTGTGTATTGGCCCAGCACTTTCTGGACCTGGTTGAACTTTTAACATATATTGAAACTGCTGCCTTCATTTAATGTCCCCTAATTCTTGTGTTGGAAGAAAGAGTGAAGTTTCCATATCCGCTTGCTTTCGGACACCTGTCATATAGCAAAGTTGTTTGGTTTCTTTTTTTTTCCAAGCCTGGAAAGTCCTACCTACTTTCTCATGTTGTAACAGTATCATACGTTAGATTTTCCTTGCTGGCCTTTTGTGAACTTTTCGAGTTCTTCTATGCCCTTTTTTGAGATGGGGAACCAGGACCACGTGCTGTATTAAAATTACTCTTGATGAATATAATGCCGTACTGATATGTTCTCTTCTGTTAATGTATTCCTCTTCTAATCAGTCCTAGCATTTTATTTGCCTTTTTGACCTCTGTTGGGCACTGAACTGATGATTACATGGCTCTGTAGCCCAGCATCTATATCTTGATATATTAGCTCAAGATCATTTCCAAGTAGTAATAATAATCTACAAGCACAACATTGGATATAAAAGACTTAGATTTTTATTTTCAGTGGGTGCTTCATTTCACCTTTATCTCCTTTGAGTTTTTTTGCCATTTTATTGCTGCTACTCAGTATCATAGACTCCTTTTGCAGCTCTTTACAACTGACCCTTACTTTTACTGCCCTTATAGCTTAGTATTCTCAGCAAGTTTTATCACCTCATTTTATCACCTCTATAGTGAAAATTGACCATTTACTCTTCACTCAATTTGAACGCTTACATAGGAATGATTAATCTGTTATTAAACTCAAGTGATGATAAATTTATGCCCTGAAGCATGGGGCTTGATTATGACTTTTTAAATGTCTGCAACCATAAAAGTTGTTGCTTATGAAATGGAAGACCTTGTGGTCCCATGAAGGGGCTATAAGGATAGTAAAGGAACTGGCCTTATAATCATGGCTTGAATTTAGTGAGACTTGTCATTAACTTATTGAAATTAGAATGTCTTGAAGAGATAATACAGCAAGCTGGCAAACTAGTTTTCTTGCATGATAATCGATCATTTGTATTTCAGGAGAAAATGAAGTTCCATCTGAAGATGCCCTAATACTGCAGCTGCACCTTGCAAAAGGGCATGAGAAATTTACTGAAATGCTGAAAAGCGAACAGCAGACCATTGTCGATTTGCAGCAAAAACTTGCTGAACAGCAGCACATATTGGTTAGCCAGCAACAGGAGATTCTTGAACAGCAAAGGAAAATGTATGAACAAATGGATCTGGTCAAAGTCCAGTATGGCATGCTTTTTGATACAGTGAAACAAATGTCATTTCAGAGTTTGCAAGAAGATATTCAAAATTATTTTGAAAGTCATCTTCAAGGACTTCAGAACCAGGTCAGAAATCATCTCCAGAAGTCGTACTCTGTGCATAAAGTGGAAGTGGATGCAAAAGTGATTAATGTTGGGGAGTCTTTGCTGGACTGCGGCCTTTGTGAAAGTGATGAATTTTGCAACTTCCAAAAGACACCTTCACAATGTGAAAAATGCACATTGTGTCCTGCTGGATTTTTCCAAATGGCTGAGTGTTCTGCAAACTCTGATCGGATCTGCCAGGTGAAATATAGTCCTGTATCTTTCGGTTATTGCTTATGAAGTATTGTGTGGGACATACTGGGATAATGTTCTGGAAATAACTACTTAGATAGCTGGAGAGATCTGCTTTGAAGCATGTGCTTTACCAAATGGGTCTGTGGCGCTTCAAAGTCTGCCTGAAGTTTTTTGTGGGTTTTCTCTTTACCATTTACTGCTCTAAATGGGGCACTAGTTTGTGCCTGTTGGGTGTGACGCTTTCCCAAACCTGACATCTGGCAGGACTTCTGTTCTTTTCATGATGGGAAAAAACATGTATACTAATGCATGCTAAATTTGTTTATTTAATCCCAGTCCACTCTACAGGAACTTCTAGACATCTCTGAAAAGCAGAGGAAAGCTTTAGTAAGCAAAACTAGAGGTCAGATACTTCTAAATTTGGAGACAAAAGTTGCCAGTTAAAAAAAATGTAAAAAACAGTTCCAGCTTAAACATAACATACAAACATATAAAAATATAGACCATGGATGCTTTTATTATTTAATACATTTTGTTATAAAATATTTTTATTATGCAATACAAAACTGGCATGTAATTAAAATAAGATGGGTCTTTGGTCACTTTCTCTCATTTAGAAGTCCTAAGGTACGTGAGGAACTTGATATTAAAGCAGTGTCTCATTTGCCAAGTGTTGCCCCTAATTCTTAGCTTAACATGGGCCTGAATTTATAAGCCTAAGCTTATGGTCACCGAAGCCCAACGTACTGAGAGGAGAACCTGGAGGAGCCTGTCCTGTTCCCTCTCTGCTAGTCTCAGTTTTCTTTACTGCTAGTGTTTAAATGCAAATGTAGCCTGTTAGTCTTTCCCCTCTGCCTGCTGTAGGGTGACAGGAGGGCTTGTTGACAGGAAATACTACTTTATCATTTACCTTTATTGTGTGTTTTTCAGTTAACACCTTCCTCCCAGACTAAATGCATTTAAGAGCCTTTCCTAACACTGTCTCAGTTGTTACAATGTCCTTAAGACCAATCAGTGATGGATTGTTCCCGGGGATGTGGTACAGTCTTACAGATCATGCATTGTAACAAGCGTTGGTTGTGCAACCAATCCATATAGCTGATCATCTGCAAAGTACTAGCTTTTTGTGGACGCCACACGGTCCTTTTGGATACCTTGTTAAAACAGGTGACAAATCCAAAACAAGTTGTGTTGCTCCAACATGCTTATGAGATCAGCCCGCTTTCCATTCCCACATATGCCTTTTCCTGGCAGATGGGTGTCACAGAGCCTGAAGAAGTGCCTGTTTCAAATTTAAGTTGTTGTGTTAAAGTGTTTCAATATGATTCTTGTGATTTACAGGACAGAGATGAATGCACTGAATCTCCAAGCATTTGTGGTGAGAGAATAAAATGCCTGAATACTCCGGGTAAGTTATATTCTCTGATAACTAAAGAATGACTTCAGGAACAGGCCAAAGAGATAGATAAGTACTCAGGCCTGTGTGTTTATGAATAATAACATGCTCAGCTTGCTGGAATCAAAGAGGTTGAAAAACAGACGTAAGTTGTGGACAGTGGACTCTTTAGGATGTAATATCCACTAGGAGCATTGGATGGTCCCTTTGACTTTATTTTTGTGGGGTTTTATATGCTTTGGTTTTAATTTTCACTTATGACCTGACTTTCTTCTTGTTTATGCTGGTGCAAATGGGGTCAAAATCAAAGATATTATTCCTAATGGAGAAAAATAGTTGTCATTTTCCTTCTGCTGCACCAGGACAGGTATTTGATTTGATCTAATGAAGGTTCTTATAAGGCCTCCCTCCATCAATCTTACTCTTATTTAGCAACAATATTGTCAAATACTGAGTAATGATCAACACTTTCCATCATTTTCAGGTGCTTGGGGGAATTTTTCACACATTTAAGAACAGATTTGACTGGAGTTCTGCACTACAGTCTTCTCCTTCATTACTTCTTATGGCAGTCAGACACAGAAGAGCAAAATTAATAGACATACTGAGCAGATTGTATCCAGCACTAGGTTTCTTTCTACTTGTTTAATTTTTGGTCAGCCAAAAAAACTTGAACTCTGTGATCAAACAGGGCATTTCACCAGTTGTGACCTCTACGTGAGGGCTCCCAGTCAAGTAACCAAGGGAGGGCTTCATTAGTTTTTGTGGTTTTCCTCCTCTACACTTCTTACTTGTAAAAAGAGTGTGGCCTCTCTGAGGGTCAAGTGCTCTTTTTCAGTTGATTATTAGTGATTTTGTACTATTTTTGCCCTGACCCCGGTGGACAAAAAAGTGGGATGGAATTGGTCCTAGGAAAGGGTTAAAAGAGGACATGGGGTCACTTATATTGTCCTTACTTGCTCTGGGCAGGAACTGTGGTGGATTGGGTGGTATTACTACAAACACCACAGGAAGCTGGAGAAAGCCCTTAGTGTTGTCTTCTGTGGCAAATGCTGTAGAGGAGGTACCACCAGTCTTACAAAAAAGAGGCAAGACACATTTAGACAGCCTTAGTGGTGAGCAGTTAACAGGCAAGACAGCTTAGGGCACAGAATCTGAGACAGCATTGGAAAGGTATAAGGCTTTGTCTCTTTAGTAAGAGACTGGGTTTGGATGAGTTGGTAGTTTTGTGGAAGGAAGCCTAGAAAGCCCCAGCCCTAGGAACAGAGAACAGCCAATGTGGTAGTTGTCGGGCGTTGCTCTAGCCTGTGGCTTGGAAGAGGGAAGGCTGTGAGGAATTTATCCAGTGGGTTTAGTGGTGGTGGGGACGCAGACCAAGAGTGGGTCTATACGATGCAGGAGGAAAGTAAGCGAGAGCAGAATATTGCCAAGAAACAGACGGACGGTGGCGGTGTGTCAGACCACAGAAATGCGGTAGCAATGTGTTTGAAAGGAAGGGACTCTTCCCTTGATTCCTTCTCTCCCAGTTTTAACGGTGGCTTGTAAAGATGTGAAAGCAAACTATTTCCCGTCACCTGGATCAGGAATGAATATCCTGTCAACATCGTCCCCATCTGTTGTGGAAGAGAGCGTGTTCTTTTTATTTTTTATTAGAGAGGACTACTACTTTCAGCCTGTCTGTTCGTGATAGTTCATTGTCTTATACCAGTGCAATTAACTTGTCCAAAGGGAGGCTGCAACTGAATGTCTGTTTTGGGTAGTGTAGGGGAGATGGGGATGTGATCTGACATATGAGTTCCAGATGTTGTATGTGGTTTCCTCAGCTGCACGCAAAGGTTGTTGCATCTGTAGCAACTCATGTTCACTGTGCAGTGTGAAGGGAGACAGAGCAAACAACAATAAAGAAACATGCAACTAGGAGCCTTTCTTTCTTCACCTTTCCGCCTTCCTCTACATCATACTTTCACCTCCTGCTTTTTCTTGCTTTTATCTGGGATGACAGTGGTTAGGTTATCTGATTAAAGGCTAGCCATCAAGGAGCAATGACAGTTGGAGGTACCTAATAAGTGAAAATAGAGTCCAGTGCATCATTTCCTTCTCAGACAATCACGGGAGAGTGGTCAGACTGTTGTCTTTGGTGTGAACCCGCCAAGCGGAGTCAACCAAAGGCACTCTCCCCAGAATGCCATGCAAGCTAAAGAGGCCTTACTGTAGAACTTGCTGTAGGGTGTAGGGGGAAGTGGAACGAGAACCCAGACATGTAGCTCTGATTTGTAATTAGCCATGTTGATTTCTGATAATCCAAATTTGACGTAGAAGGTTTAAAAAGAGGTGGATTCCCATACTAAATCTACTTGAATGTCACCTTTGCATCATCCAGTTATCAGTAGTAACAGCAGAAAAATAATGCATGGCTTACTCTAGTTGCCTTGCAATTTCCTGGCCTCCATGAGCAGCTGGTGAATGTGCTGCAGAGATACCCAGTTTCACAGAACCAGCTTGAGTACAGCTGGGCTGCTCCCTGTTAAACTACATGCAGCAGTGCCCAGAGCAGGAGCCAGGAAGAAGTGGGAGAGGTTGTCAGGCACTAAAGAGAAGTAGGAAGCAATCACAGCATGCCGCCCTGCTGGCTTTCTGATGTTTGACTGTCATTTGCTGCTTGACCTCTTCTGGGCAAAGGTTAGGATGCTGCTCTTGCCACTGTGTCCACAGTATAAAGCAGCCTGTGTGCTGCTTTGAAGTCACCTATTTGAAGTACACATGGGGGAACTCCTGCTGCAGATTTCACCCATAAAAGACTAGACAGCAAATTGTGGAGAGTAGTCACCACATGTATTGGTAAAACTGGATATTTGTAAAAAAACAAATATACACTAAAATATTTTAAAGTAGTAAATAGCATAATAAGTATTCCTAGGCGCTACTACAGATCTTCTCTGCTGTGCGAACCAGCTGTATTTGTGTACTCAATAGCAGCTCATGCAGTATTTCTCAGTGATGGGGGAGGCATTGATAGGGGAAGTAGAACTGGTTAAGAAGTGTCACGTGAGCAATTGCACCATGGTTAAAACTGATTTCAGAAGGAAAGTTTGTCTGGATCTTACTTATTTGGCTTTTGTTTCTCGTAAAAAAAGCCAGACGCTTCCAGGGGGATCAGTGTGAAGTTTCTCTTGACTTTATTCAAATGGAAGAATCTTACTGTTCTGCAGTGAGCTCTTTTGAGAAAATGATGCCTAGTCTCAGAAAGAATGTTCTCACATCATAAATTGTGTAGTACTACATATCAGCGTTAGTGGAGAATCATAAGAATCATAAGTGGAGAAACATAAATAGACAAAGAGATAAAAGGGTGACTATATGAAGCCTGTATAAATGAACATGGTGTCTGGTGTTCTCTGCTGAGTAATGTAGTATCAGAAGTGAATTTTAGCCGATATTCTGACCTCCCTTGTGGGCCAGGTGCGTGTATACTGCTCTGTCTTGCAGTTTGCAGTACGTGTGGTGTGCTTTTCTGCCTGCATCAGCAGTCTGCACAGCCAGCTCCACCCTGGGGTTAGCAATGGAGAAAAACAGCTTTTTGGGGCCCATGTCAACTGCTTGTAGTCCCAGTCTCAGAGCAGTTCCCAACCCAGGTGTAGCAACTTTCCAGCTGAGTAATGAAGCAAATGTATGAGACAGTATTCAGATAGTAAAGGATATTTAAGAATAGCTGTAAGAAAGATGATTATTGAATTTTGATTACGGTGGTAAAAAAGCAGAAGCGAGTGCATTGGTGTTTAAGCTTTGAGGCACAAACTGCAAGTGGTTATACTTTAGGGTGCCTCAGATCTTGTGTGTTGATTTAGATCCAGAAGGGTCCACGCACAAAGGTTTTGGGCACCGTTCACGACAGCTGGAGGCGTTGGCAGCTGCTGGTGCTTTTGGAAAATTGCCAGAGAAAATTACAGGCTGCTTTTAAAACCTGCTCTTTGGGTGTGCATTCTTTGATCCACTGAGGTCATGGTGTACCATTTAACAGCACAAAATTGCTTTATGTCAAATAAAGTAATTTCAAATGGCACTTCTAGATATCCTCTTTACTGCTTGCAGCAGTGTTTTATTTTAACTTTGGACTTTCATAACTGCTGCTGTCCTGTGTCTTAGAGCAGTGGTTTTCCACCTTTTGAATGTGTGCACTTCAGCATAATGATTTTAAGCCTGCTGTTTACTATTTTGTTTTTCCTATTTGTTGCTTGCAGGTTCTTTTAAAACTGTACGCAGAATGCTCAGGGTCCATGTCCCCTGGGTTGAAAAGCACTGCTTTAGCAATCACAGCTGCGGCAGTGCTACCCCATAACACGGCTGGGCAGACAGCGCACATTTGTCCTTGTACAGGGGGAGTCTCCGTTAGTTGAAAATGTGTTTGCTGCTCAGTGCACCAGTTAGTCACCACGCTTTTCACCTAGGGTAAGGGAGAGAGTGCCCTTCCAGCAATATCATTGTACCTCATCCACTGCAGGGTTTGGTTAGACTTGCCCCAGTGCAGTCCTATCTTGCTCGTTTCCCACTCTAAACCACTGGATTCAACTTGGACAAGGTGAGTTACCCCTATTATTTCCTCTGTTTGCTATCAAGGATCCTTAAATAGCACATAGTGATTGAACTCCATAGTTGTCTTGTGTTTTCTTTGTTATGATGAGATGTGCTATCAAAAATACTTGATATGTGGAGCTATAGAGTTCTTAGATTTATCAATAAAAATTGTCCATTTCCTGTGAACAGGTGGTTTCCGATGCCTTGGAATTGCTGAGAAAGATGCAGCTTTGGGCCTGTGTGGAGAGGAGTATTTCTTTAATAAGGAAATGCAGGAATGCCAGGCGTGTTTAAAATGTGAAGATGGAATGGTGGCCATGCCTTGTTCCACTGTCAGTGATACGGTTTGTTCAGCAGCCAGTGAAAACAAGTTCTCAGAGTCTTGGGCTGCAAGCATCATTCTACCCTCTGTAAAATCTGGCATCTCTCAGGTCTACTCTGGCTTGCACTTGAAGATAAAGGGAAAGCTTCCCTGTGAAATCCTATCCGTTGAAGATAACAGCCTGGTATTCAGGCAACATGGTCTGTTGTGGACTGACCTAAATTTTGCAGTAAAGCACAGCTGCAGGAATTTTTTGCAACTTTCCTTAAAGCTAAATGGCAGTGAGGAGGGCTACGAACTGAGCGGTGTTCGCATTGAACAGCCAGAAGGAAAATATTTCCAGAGCACTAGTTTAAGCAGTGCTGCTGAAGTGGAGCCCAGCCAAACTCTTTCTGTGTATTTGAGGAGCCCCAATCAATTCTGCAATCAAAGTAAAGACTTATATATTTATGATCTTAATACCCCACTCAGTTTGTTTTGGTTGTCCCATGACACGGGTGCTGTGGCACTCAGTGCACAGATGTCAACAGCAATGCATTACCAAACCAGCTATCGACCTACCTTTAAAATAATGTCTGTTTCTGACCCCTACATGCTAAGTTTGTCTCATGATGGCAGAGCTATAAAGTTCACTGAAACCGGTGTTGTCAAATTTGTGTTCCACCAAGCATTGTATTCCATGGGTCATACATGTGTCCGGGAGGGCTTCTCCTTAATTTCTTATATCAATAGGAATGGTACCAACAGAGAATTAATGAATGTATTTAAATCTGGGGTAAATTACAGAGACACATCAGTATCTGCTTCTGGGGCCACAAAAGTTGGTGCTGGAGATCTGATTAGCTTTGAGATACTTTCTCCCGCACAGTGTAATGTTCGGTATTTTGGAGATAGTTCTGGAATTAGTATGTTCAGCCTCATCTGGATCCCTTCAGCAGTTTCTACTGCCATATCAGCCACAGTTTCTGTTACAGGTCTGCCTACTGGAGCTGTGAGAAACAAATTACTGGATTTCACCCAGGTCTCATCCAGTGAGAAACAGATACAGCTGGTTTCTTCTGGACAGCTTGCTCAGAAGTATTTCATTTTTACTGAAAAGGGAGTTGCCAGCCTTGCATTTAACTTAAAGCTAATTCACTCATGCAATGTGCTCAAAATGACTCTCAACCGGTTGACCATGGATCACATGCAACCCACAGCAATTGCTCAGCAGATTGGAGGTCAGATGCCAGAGGGAAGCATATGGACCAGTGTGTCCCTCCGTGCATCTTTTGAAGTACGTAACGGAACACTGATATCAGTTTCTCTTGACTGTGTGCGTGGAAGGATCAATCAGATCACTCATGAACATGGAACCACTATATCTATTTTATGGATTTCATCTTAATTTCTGTACAGTGAAGGCAGCACAGAACTGGGGTTTAAAATTGCATTTCCATTCTACTCTGATGCTGTACGTATTTGACACCTTACACTGTGTTGACATGAGCAGATTGTCCCACTAAAATGCTCTCAATTTTAGGAATATTTGAATATAATCTTAATTGAATGACCAGGATTTAAAGAAAGAGAGCTTTCGGTGTTCCAAGATTTTACTTCTTATAACATCTTCAGGCAGGGGAACTTTGAATTCAGGTCAAACTCTCTTATTTTTAATAAAGCAATCTCTTAACAACCACAATAAATTGCAGGTGAGGGTAAATACATACCTTTCAGGACTGCAACTGATAGCAGCATAGCCAAATAATGGGCACCTGTTCTCAGTTTCTTCACTGCAGCAGGCTAATATAAAGACTAAATGCACTTTGAGGCTAATTTGTCTACATCTGATAAAATGTTGTGCTTTCTAGAAATGGAGAGAACATGCCTCAAACTAGAGGTTATACTGTGGTGACACTGGAGTATACATGCTTAATATTATAGAAGGGACATGGGTCAAAAATGGAATATGGGTTTTACAAAATATAATGATTGCTCTCAACAAAACCATTAGAACTCGTGACTGTTCTGATTTCATTGGGAAATAATCTGCATTAAAGTAATTTGGGAAGGCTTTTTCCTGTTTGTAGTTTTTGCCACTGAAAAGTTGCAGGATGAGAAGGAAGAAGTTCTATTCTAAAAGTAATATATAGGAGAAAAGAAATGAGTATTGAAAGAATGTCTTGCAATTGAGACTTTTGGAAATTAAACAAATTTTTATTTAGTTTCTTATAAATGAGAAAATATTTTTCTCACCAAAAAGGAACACCATGCACAAACATACTTGTTTTGCTGAACAGGTACTTAATTTAAATAGTGGGTTTTGCTTTTTCTGTTTTTGTTTTTTTTTGTTGTTGTTGTTAAATCCCTCAGTTAATTCTAAAAGAAATGATATATTCAGCGACAGTGATTTTTGTCTTCTTCTAACTCTAGTATCAGACTGTTCTTTCTTTTTCTAATCTATGTAGAGTGTTTTCTCTCATTTCCTCTTTTCTCCTCTGCAAATGCTCTCCTTTCTCATTCCTTTTGTTAGGACTTAATGGCGTGCCCTGTCACATAGCTCAACTCTTTCCAGCCTTCTTTCACCATCCCTACTAAAGAACAGATGTATGTGTCACATATGTAATTACAGAAGAGGGACATTAATAAGGTACTTGCAGGCTGCTTTACATCTACTTTACTGAAGGAAGGAATATTATGCACGATGTAACTTAATGTAGGTGCCTGCCTGAGTATGTATATCTGAAATAGATACACTTTCCTGTGCTCTTCCCCTGATTTAGAGTTTGTCACGCAGCTTTTTTGCTGTATAGTCTCCTATGATTTTCTGTGGAAACATGAACCCACATGCAAGACTTTTATCTGGTGGTTCTATTTTTACTTGTAACTTTATAACTGTGTTCTTAACACTTGCAGTTGTCTTTCACTCATCCTTTTTTCTTGAAGTTTATACTCAAAATTGCTCTCCAGCTCCAAACAGAGAACAGGAGGTTTTCTTACTTTCGACTGCAAAGTCTTAAGCAGTCCATCGCAAGATACCTCGCTGGCTGTTGTGCTGAAGCCAGTTTCAGTATGCAAACCGCAGTAAGTTCCATCCTGGTGTGCCAGAAGCCTGTGACAGAGGTCTCGTTGCCTATGTGTAGCCAGGCTCATTCGTTCTCGCAAGGATGTAAGGGAGGATAGACTAAAGCTAGTATTAAAGGTGTTCAACATTTGCGAAATGCTGTTATTGTTGCAGAGGATATTTGTAGTGGTAGAGGAAGACTTTTGGAATGAGAGCAATCATGCCTATTACATACAGAAGAGCTGCATTGCGCAGGAGCAGAGCACTTTTTCTGGGTACTTCACTCTGGACGTTTACTGAGACTGAACAAAGATGAGATGCCACAGGAGTTCAACTTTTCTGACATATCCCTCTGTTCAGTGAGGCAAATGAGCAAAATGATATCTAGGTGATATCAAGGCCATCATATCTTCTCAAACTTAACTCCTCTCTACAAAGAGGTGATTTTATGAGGAGAGGGATGAAGGGCTGCTTCCTTGCAGAAGCAGGAGTTCTGCAGAGAGCAGACCTGGCTATTTCTAAGGTAAGGCTTCAGGGGAACGCAGTGTTGAATTGATATTCTTATGGTTTTGTTTTAGAGGAAGTTAAGAAGGTCACTTTGTCACAGACAAACCTCCGTTTTTTGCTGTTTTGCGCTATGCAGTTGTGTTAAAGGCTGCCAGTCCCCAGTATAATGACAACTTAAGAGCTGTTCTCGATTTAAACCTGTGCAGCACATACGAGAATCTGATGTTAGACATAATCTGATACATCTTTAGCAAAGTGCAGTTGTTAATTGAATATAATAAGCATTTACTTTATATATAGCATATAGCAAATCTAATGGCATGATTTGTATGAGTATGCTTTATTTGAGTGAGAATGTGATGTCAGTGGAATTGCTTGAATATGGAAGCGAGTGATGCTCAAATCCTGTATTATGCCGATGTTGGTGGTACTTGCATTTAAATGCGCCATTATTAAAGGATGCAGAAACTACCAGGGAGGTACAAGTGAGCATTATCACGGTTAAGAGAGATTTCAGAGTATGGATTCATCAGTGTAGTAAATCGCTGAGGATTCTGAGGAGAGTGCCCATAATTGCCCTTAAATTCAGAGTAGATTTTTAGATACACAATGGCAGAAATGCAGTATTTTGCACCCACCTGGTGGTGATAATACATCTAATACTGTTTTGCTAATGTCAGCTGTCATAACATATTCACATGATTAAAAAAAAAAAGTCTCATTAAATACATAGTACTAATTGCAACTTACAGCAAGCTTAGCCTTATTTTGAGCAAGAAAAGGCTGATCGTTTGAGCCTCTTTTGCATCTCTTGCTTTCGGAAAAAAAAAGCAAGCCTGAATCAATAGTTCAGGCCACTCGCTGACCTTGGTTATAGTAACATGAATTTGGAGTGAGTGTGTTGGAATCGGTGTGGATTTATGATAATCTAATTAACAACATAGTATATAGCCTTTGCATCTATGAAAGTGATATATATTGCCTCATACCATGCAGCATTAAGTGGTGCACTATGATCCTAAATAAGATAAAGTTCAAGAGGAATCAGACAATATACAACGAATGCTAATTTTGTGGCACTTATCCCATTTGCTGTAATAAATTGCATGTTTAATTGACGGTATATCTTATTAATCACATTTGCAACTTTTGAACTTTTTAAAATTCATTTTTTCATATTTTTTTTTTCTATTAGTAGCACAACATAATACTGTGAAGTGCGGAATTAATTTAAAAACTTTTCTTTTGTGTCTTTTGATGCCGCTTTCATGAATATGGTTACAACAGCTGGAGACAGTCTCTCCAATCCTTTCTGCCAGAGAGCATTTCCCATGGAGGTATTCATACAGTAACAGAGTAGGTATGAAGCTGGCAGACTTTAGCTGTACAGAAAGAGTTGAAGTTAATACATCCAGGAAGGCAGGTCGTTATTAATTTATGTTATGCAGATAATGGGCAACAAGGTTGTTGTAGAAAACATGATCGTTACATGAGGAAGATAATTAAAGTTGTATAATGCTGCTCATACAAGAGGAAAAAGGATCTGGCTTACAAAAAACCTGTGTCGTTTTGTATTGTGAAACATTTTGCAAATTCAAAAATTTTACCTGAATCTATTTTATTACCTATACAATTTTTTAATGCTTTTTATGAAGCAGAACTGGGCAGAATGTTAACTCTATTTTAATATTGTGGATACTTCCTCTGTTCTGTGGTCTCTGCAGATGGCACTACACTGTGAAAACTACACTAGTCTCAAGTGATGCTTTTTTATGAAATTTCCTACTTTGAAATATTACTTTGTTTTAAAAATACTGTTTAGACACTTGCCTCTGTTAATATTATATTGTAATATGTTTTAAGAGAACTTTACTGAAATAAATAAAACAATAAGTCTTCATTGGTGTTAATGTTCTGTTCTGAGGAAGGCTAGTTGTGGCTGTTGCGATTTTTACCACTGACTCTTTTGGGGCCAGGCTTTCACAGACGTTATCTGAACTAGTTACCTGTGTTTGCTGAAGTGGTGTTAAGCAAGAACAGCAACAGTACACATTTTTAGCGATCAGCTAGTCTAATCCTTTTTCTGTGCCCACTGTCGTATCTGTAGATCTGAGAAGATGAAAATTGCATCTGATGCTGCTACACTAATAAATACTTTTGTCAAAAGAGCAATACAGTTTATCTTGGCCATTGCTACCACCCTAATAATACAGAGAAGAAAAAGGAGAATACATTTTTTAAAAGAAGAAGCCTTGGTGCTTCATGGGCTCGCTGTCAGATGTGGGAGCTTTGGGAGTGTTGTGGGGGGTCCTGCTCAGACCTTTGCAGTAGCACAGCTATGCTTTTGTCGGGGTCTGTGATAGTGAAAGCTCCTGTGTTCCCAGTAGAGACTCTTTATGATTATTTTGAATTATACAACTTTTTCTTCTTTTTGGATACATTATTATTTATTAGAGCTGAATGAAAGAGAGATGCTGTCAAATGATGTCCGTTTAGAAATAATTTTGAAACAGATTCCTCTCAAAACCAATTTGAGACAAAATTGGTATTTATTTCAGCCTTTTCCATTAAGAACAAAAAAAAGAGAACTTTTACATGATGTGTTTTCCACCAATTGTATTTATACTGATTTGAAGGGCTCAGATAAACAATTCCTGTAAGAAGGGGATTACAGATTTCATTAACATTGCCTAAATTGGCCAAGGATGAAATTCAGAGGAGGGAGAAAAGAAATATTTGTGAAATACTGGTGAAAAGAGACCCATCCTCCTCCAGGCTGGATCCAAAACTGCCCCTTCTCATCTGGCCTTCAGCAGCTGATATGGTTTATTCCCTTTCCATAACACCCCAAGCCACCTTGATCTTTGACCACCGTGTGCAATGGCTCGCTCAGGTTCACCTAACGTTGTCAGGTGTCTGATGTTCACTTGTACAACATCCATACATACGTGTCCGGAAGCACGCTGTGTAACCAAGCCTGGTGCCCCTTCCTCTGCTTGGAGGGTTTGCCTTAAGGTAAGGCTCAGCAGACGCCAGCTGTGGGAGCGGCAGTGCCTGTGCAGCTGTGCTGGGGCTGCCGGACAGAACCAGGCCGTGAGCGGGCCTCGGATTAGCTGTGTTGCCAATATGCTGGACTTCAGCATCTCCACACAGATACATGTCTTTCACAGTCTGGCTCTCAAAGTATAAAAGGCAAATGCCTGAAAAAGAGGGATTCAAGAAACTCATTTGCATTAAATAATTCAGTGGTCATTGCTAAAACAGAGTTTCTTGGCCAGCTGTAGTTTGTGTAGCTTTATTCAGTCCTTCCTCGGAGCTCTGCAGGCGTGTTGAGACCTGCAGGATTGCGTCTTTTATTTAGAGGCTCTTCAGAAGAGAAACGAACTTCTCTCCAGACGGTCTAGTACAATCCTGTTAAATGGCATCTCTTGAAAGTAGCCTTAAAAGGCTCGATGTAATTTCATTGCTAGAAGGGTGCTAATGCCTGGCTTTAGCAGAAGCCTGAAGTAAAAGCCTGTCATGTTAAAATATATATATGTCCTTGGGTTAAATAGCATTTTCTCTAGAAGAAGAATTGTTGAAAAAGGATTTTCGAAAGTTTCTACACCTTCTTTATGAAAATAATTTCGCCCACTTTCCACTTTGTCGTTTTTCCACTGGAAAGGTAGAGGAAAGAAAGGAAAATAAGACAGTGAAGGTGGGAGGAATGGAGATAGAAGGGGAGAAAACTGGGAGAAGGAAAAAGCAGTCTCCAGTGTTTAGGTAATCTAATGTATGGGAATTTATACTACTTTTCTTCAGAACTTTCTGAAATAAATTCTTGTTTTTTCAACCAGTTGTAACTGAAAATTAGTTCAACTGAAAATAATGTCTATCGCATTTGGCTTTATTTCTCTCTCTTCATCAAAGCCTTTCCCACCCACCAACTTCTGTAAGCTTCGGTAGTATTGGAGTATCCTGAATATGCTTAAGTATTTTGCTGAGCTGGAACATTAAGTTGGGTAATTGGGTTAATTAAGTGCCAACTTATATTGGGAAACCTCTGGAAGTACTTGTGGGTTTTGGCATGCAAACCTTAGTTTTTGTCATTACCTCTTAACAATGTTTATGTTGAGAACTGCTTCTCATTAGATAAATGAGCCTTCTCTGAGCCCCATGTTATCATCACTTGACTGTTAATGGTATCTAATGTTGCTCATTTAAGTCTCCTTTGGGTATTTTTCTATTATATTGCAGTCAATAATGTAGGCATGTACTAAGTGTCTTCAGGACCTCTGTACATGTGGGATGTTGACAGAATGGTTTTGTCACAATTAGTTTTTCCTGACTTGCTTCGTTGTTTTAAATCATTAAGTTGAAATCAATTCAGGAGTGGCTATGATAGATGTGGACTTTCAAAGCCAATGTGACCTGGTGAGTGATTTAGACTGGTAATCACATCTGAATTGCATGACTGCAGCCTTCTCTTGCAGAGTGTAAAAAACTTCTGAGAATATTTGTAGATTAAATGCAGGTGTCTTGAGTAAAAAGCTGGAGATGCTTTGAATCAAATTCAAATAAAAGCCTCATACTCTACTCAGAAGGTCAAAAAAGTAAAAAGATTTAGTATATACTGTAAGATATGCTGTTTGGTGAAGAAGTACATTTGTTGGTTTATGAGGAGAGGAGAATGAAAACGTGTGCTTTATGCCAAGTAGATAAGACAAATTGCTTAAGATGCCTTTATGTCTGAAAATGCTCAGTACTTTTTCTTGAACACGTACCTAGATTTGTTTAAACCTTTGCTTCAAACTACTGCCATGTCAATGACTTAATACAGGCTTGATTCTTGCTAAAACCTCTTTGAGGATATTTTTCCCCCCATATGCCACACAAACATAATACATTTCGAACACATCTGATCAATCCTTGGGAAATAGTGTCCAACACTGCAAGTGTCCCAAGAGATGTGAGCCCCATGATTTTGGCTGAGGCAGCAGTTATCCTCAGCTGCTTCAGCCTCCTGAAGTCCTTGTCCCAAGGTGGTCAAGCTTTCCCCCAAGTTTTGGCATTACTAGAGGGGTGCAGTGACAGCTGTCTTCCCAGGGAAGCTGCAAATATTTGTTTTGGATCAGCCATGAAGGTTTTTTTCCTCTGATTTCAGCCATTCTGCCTTCCACCCTTCTTTTATGGTTAGCTGTGAGGCTGAAAATCCACTGTTCCCACATCTTCACCACCGATGTGCACCGGTACTTCTGCTCTCCCATGTTTTGGTGTGTCACTGTGGTTTGAATCATCATTTTGTCGGCTGTAGATTTCCCTCTCATACTCATCTGTGAAGCACCACATACACTTAGGCACCGCAAACCCCTGAGAGGGGGTAAACATGTGCATAACCAGAGATGGTTTGTCCCGTTTGGACCTGCCTACACCCTTGGAAGACCAGGGCAGTGGCATTCTGCAGGAATGGTGGGAGTCATAACAGCAGGATTTGTGAAGAGCACAAGATACCTAAAGCATGAAAACCCTTGGTTTTTCATATTCTGTGTTTTGACAGTCCTCAGGAGTTCCTTTCTTTAGTTAAAAAAGGAGGTACAAACTCTTATAATGCTGAGAACAAATATGTATTTTTCTCTGCCCAGCTTTTCTCCCTGTTACTCATATATCTCAAGCCAAGGCAGCAAACAGCCTGCTTTCCTTTTGCACAGTGTCACTGTGCTTCATGCTGCGAGCTTTGAGTGCGTTTTGACAAGCCTGATCCTGCCAGCCTGCTGTGAGCCTTGAAGAACCATTTCATAGCCAGAATAAGTAAGCCAGAGCCCAAAGTGAAATAGGGAAAAACGAAGTGCACAGTTTTAGGTTATCCATCAACATCATACAACTCTACTCCGAAGAGCAGTAACTTTTATGGAAATGACATTTGGTAAAGTAAGCCATAAAGGTCAGAGCCTACAATGCGCCTGCTACCGTGACAAAGCACGCAGCCATTTCTCTGCTATTCCATAGCTTGGGGTAGGATTCAAAGTGGACTTTGGTGCACCGTTCGCCCATAGGCCCTGTTCTCAGCAGAGGTTCCCACTTCTGGAATTATATAAATTCACCAGCAGTTTCCCATAGTTTTGCTTTTCATACCTAGAGATGACATGTTTCCATAACAGTGCTCTTGCAGCATTTCACACCTCTTGGTACCATCCCTTGGTCTAGGTAAGGATGTTGAAACATTGATGTCCCTTCAGGTCCGTGTGTGTGCACACGCACTTGAGAATTCACTTGTACCCTGGGAGAAGAGGGAATACCTCTCTTTTCTTACCTTTTCAATTGTCCCCAGACTCTATATAGAAAACATATCTGGTTTTCCTGGCACTCGATTTCCAGAGGCCAAACCACAAAGCAAGGTGTTTCCTATTCTATGTATAAGATGTTGATAAATACCTACAATACTATTGAAGTGCTACTGATAAAATCTATTTCAGAACTGATAATGTTTAACTTCCAGGTAATCCAAATACTTCAGCTAGTTTAATTATGGTTGATACTCCAAACGTCCTAATACTAATGTTAATATTCTGACTAATAAGAAATACAAGTTCTTCAAGATTTGCAATACATGGTTGGGGAAAATGGATGTTTTAGCTTGTGGTTAGAAATACCTTTTCCAAAAGCTATTTTGGTAAATACTACCATAACGATGCCTGTTTTCCAACCCCACTTATTTAGATAGGGTCTCTGGGATTATGGCAGCTACATCATGTAGAACAGTTTATGGCTTTTTTGAAGTTATGCCAGAAGCCATTTTCTTTCTAGTTCCTCTTAGGGCCATGAATTTGCACAACTGGATTAAAATTTTTTTACTACTGACCTGCTCTGCTCCACACGGCTCATCTGGTCTAAATCTGGTGACATTATCAGGGTCTGAGTTGGATTTACAAACAGTAAGAGTTCCAGTGGGCAAAATAGATGGAACAATCCTTGATACCTGGTAACAGGAGCTGGACAGTTGTTTCACATGAAATGTCCCTTAGCAAAGTCCCTTCAAATAAACTTTATGTGAAGAAGAAAATATTAAAGGCAGACCTTGATGCTGCAAGAAGTTTGTTTGTATAAAAATTATTGGCATATGTAAATGTATAAGTCTTAGTCCTAAAAGTAGCAGGAATACTTAGGTGCACAATAAATGTGGCTGATGGTTAGGATCTGGAGGACATGAGCTGTAAATGCTAGCATTTTATTTACAGAAGGCAAATGTGGGGGGCGTGTGATGCTCAATGACTGGTCTGTGACCCTTGCTCTGTTGGCTCGACGCTGTTGTTTGCTAAAAGGCAACGAAGTGTTACAGCACTTTTTGTAGCTTTGCCTACGGACACAACGGATAATGAATTTGGCCAGCTCTGTAGGCAGGATTTAAATCAATGCAAATATCAAAGTCTTTGAAGTTTTTTTCTCTATCCAAGCTGGGCACAATATTTTTTGACCAGAAACAAGTCAGAGAACACTTGGAAACACCGGGTAAACAGGCCAGGCTGGCTCTGCGAGAGGGACCCCTTGCTGAAGCTCCGGAGTCAGGGTGACAGAGGGTCTGGCTGCAGCCTGGCCCTTGCAGGAGCCGGGGTACGGGGGGCCTGACAAGACGCGAGGATATGCTAAGCTTTACGTATGGCTGGTGTGTGTTGAGGCTATTTTGCAGTTGTAGCATTTTTGTTGCTGATTGCTGTACTCCTAAGGGTAAGTAATGCTTTGCTTGGAAGGTTGCCCATATTCAGTGCAGTATCTAGCTGCAACTTAAGGGAAATTTGTTCCAGGAGCCCAACCTGGTTTGAATATCTGAGCAAAATGCCTAGAATTTAAAGATACTATAGCATGGAGATCTTCCCAAAGTGGGTTGAGTTTTCACAAGTCAGTAGGCGCACAGGACCTATCACTTGACAACAGAGAGACCTGGGCTGGAACTGTAACATATAGCCTCAATTTTTGTTCTGTAAAAATGCCACTCTGGTGGGTTCAGCATGGTGTGTTAAACTATGCAAGTATCCAGTCTGAGGTCTATATTAGGGCTGGGGGTACTCTTGTGGGTAGTCCTCAATCAATAAATAAAAAATGGTTCTGACATAACTCAAAGAAGGCTGTTCATTTTGTCTGTGCTGTATTTCACCACATCTGTAGCATGTGCTACATACCACAGTGCCGCCCAGGAAACCAGTGGGTTTAAATTTGCTGGACTCGACTCTGATGGCAAAGTGTTGAGGGCTCCTAGTTACATGCATCTATATTTATGGAGTGAAACTTATGAAATCTCTTCTGCAATCATTTTTGGCAGCTGTCTAAAAGATCCACGCGGATCTGCTCTCTTCTAATACATAACCACTTTGAAATAGGTATTTGAATTACAGTATTTCTGGTAAATTGAAAATCCTTAATTCAGGACCACTGCTGTTACTAACTGACAAGCTACATCACCGAGGTCTGGATCCTTGCTTCAAGTGAGCTTTGTTAAGTTGCACTTAACTGAGCTTTGTGAAGTCTCACTTTTACAACATCAGATTAAAACCACTTTTGCTAATGCCTTTGACAGCGGTTCTTTAAGCGACCTAAATCACTCATTTGCAACAGCCACTCAATCCATATCCAAGCTCTCAATCCAGCCTTCAAAACTGAACCTCCCAGACTGATCACCGTAGCCCTATTAACGACAGTATCTCAAGAGCCGGGCAGTAGCAATGGCTGCCTCTACAACACCAGGAGGGCAAGTGGCGACACGTGAGTGGGACCTTACAAAAAGTAACAACCCCTCCCCAAAATGCCCATTGTCCCCATTCAATAGCAGAAGCTCACGCACTTGACACCGACATTTCTTCTGCCCAGCCCGTGCGCAGGAACATACCTCTGAATTTCACGTCCTTGCAGCCAGCCAGGTGGAGGGGGAAGGCAAGGTGGGCACTGCCTGCAGCGTGTGGCCACGCAGTGTGGGTCCCACTTGTCCGGGGAAGGCTGCGAATGGGGGACTGCAGCAGCAGAGAATGAGACCAGGGAAAGAAGTTTTCTGATTTCAGGGCTGTTAAGCGCTGATTGCTTTCGCATCGCCCTAGAGGTGTTTCCTTGCCCATCAAGGCTGCCAGTAGCAGATTTGACCACTAGAATGGATTTTTTCGTTCCAGTGAAAAGCTCTGAGCAGGGGAAGGTCTTATTTATCGCTGCCTTGGCTTAGCAGTCATAAAAGTGGCAATAATAGTTAGCTGATAAGGGCCGTAAAAAGGCAGGTCCCCAGCCCCGGGGAAGGTTTTGACAAATGGCTGCTCACTAGATTGGAGGTGTTGCTGGTTTGGAGACAGATGGGCTCTTCAGATGAATGTAGGTAATGCTCAGGTAAATGATAGAGAAATTACGGTGGGGGTGGGCATAGTTGAGGTCGTTACAACAATCTCTCCATCTACTGTTGGCATCGTTCTCCTTCATAGTTAACTCGTTTTTCTTTTAAAGACACCTTCAGAGACCAGGGAGTGAGGGACAAGTGAGCTCTTTGGGCACAAAGAAAAGGATGTCTTTTGATTTTGGTGCCATACATTAAACATCTGTGTTTGTGACAAGTCTTTGTCCCAAACTGTTTTGTTGCATGTTACATTGGCTTCTGATTTGCAATCAGTTCCTGACAGGTTTTCTTTTTAGTCCTCGCTCCAACAAATTTTTGTCTTTTCTGTTTCCTTAAGTGTATCACAACATGAATCAGCTGATATTCACTGTAACTATTTGTTAGGTATTTCTGTATAGAATGAGATGAGTGGTAATTGAATGTTAAACCCCCATACACACTCATTTTCAACGGAAGGGAATACAGAGCCTGTAGTTTGCTTTGTACAACATTTTGAGCAATACAGATTTTGTTATATTTCTCTCATATTTCTGAATGATCAAATAATTGTAAAAATAAAAGCTGTGTTTTGGGTAGATTTTCTTTTGGGCTTGAGTCTACTCAAGGGCATACTGACTCGCCTTAGGTGCCCTGAGGTCAACACTGAAGTCTTCAAAGACTGAATTAATCTGACATAAAAAAATATGGTAGACATGAAGGGTATAAGAACGAAAAAAGAGGGGTCACAGTAATTCTGTTCCATCAGTTTCTGTGGTTTCTAGCTAAACCTTTAACCTTGTTTGATAGCATGCAATGTATTGGTCCGCTTTATTAGAAAGAACAAGTGTGTGGGGGGGGAAGAATTCTGGGATTTTCTGTATCATAGGCCTTGAAAATGTTTTGGTGATTAAACTATCATAGGAGAAGTATTTAGGAGTGTTTCTAAAGGCAAATCAGATGGAATTCTGTACTCTTGACCCTTATTTATTTTTATGTATCATTTTTGCAGCTTGTTCATATTTTAAATTTGAGAAAAATCTGAGAAAAAATATTTCTTATGGGCAGATGAAGAAGTTCCTTAAACAAAAGCAGACAGCAGACATCTTCAAAGATGGTTCTGGGACACAGGGATTTTCCCTTTTTTGAGGACTATTGAAGTGAGGTATGTATTAATAATGATTAATAATAAGTGTCGTCTTCAACCATCTAAGTAAATTAATGTTCAGTTATCTGTTTGTCCAGACCAGGCAGTCTAAAAGGAAACAGTACCTTTGACATGCGACCAAAGACTGGCAGAACACGCCAGGCCATGCCGTTCCTCTTTTCCATAGCTCCCGTTGTGCAATTGAGCTACAGCCATGAAAACTCCCCTGTTTTGAAGACAGGGTGTTGCCAAGCTTTTGAAACAGGTTTTCAGGACAGGCTCTGACACAGAGCTTATAACAGTGACGCTGAACCAATCGTGCATCCTGAAATCACTATGGGCTACTCTGTTCACCATGGACCATTATTTAGCTTTTTCTGGCACTCTTGCTAGTTATCTCCAGATTTCTTAAAATGAACTGAAAGCCTATTACCGGGGCCTGTGTTTTCAGTGTATTAGCTGTCATCCACAGTTTACCCTGAGAGCCTGTGCTGTTTCTTCTTCCCTAGGAATCTAAAAAATGCATGTCTCAGCATACCAATTTCTATGATAAGAATAATGAGAAATAATCATTATTCTAATTGTTTCTTGGTTCTAAGAAGAGCAAAGTTTGCTGGGCATGTGAAAGACTAGAAAGAAAAGTGTAATAAAGGGCAAGGAAAATACAGTCTGAGCATTAGGTAAGCGTATCAAATGATCTATTTGCTCATAATTGAGCCATTCCTTCATCTTCCCTAAGCAGAGAAGACCTCCTACCCTTTCTTCTCTTCCAGTCTTACAGGGAGCTGTACTGGTTTGAAGGCAGAATTGAATGGAGCATGACAAAAAGTTGGATTTTGATGGGTAATGTCTGCTCATTTCCTTATCTCTATCTCTCCACTGAATTTTTAATAAAATCACCAGTATGCTTATGATAAGAGATTTTTCCTGTACCTTTTTTTGATTCTGAAGTACAGAGCCCCAAACCACGTCCACATTTCCCTGCTACATTCGGTGAATAAAGCATCACATATGCTTGGAAACGAACCTGGCACCATTCCCTGGCAATAGTCTGGTGGCCAGTATCAGGAGCTGGAGTTTTATTATCTTAATGCTCTTCCCTAGTAGTTTATTGCTGACCCACATCAAAGTCACTGGCTGGATGATGGGTACAGCCGCTGTGTTCTTGTTTAGATTTCAGGGGTCTGACCAGAGAGTGCTGCTGTGACTGGACAGGTGGCTCAATCTATTTGCTTTTGCTCCTTCAAAATAGGATAAAGTGTCACTATACTACAGGGGTGTTATGAAGGTAAAATTCATTATTAATGACTGTGACTTATTCAGATGCAGTGGTAATGAGGCTATACGGATGTCTGGAGTATGTGCTTCACTGCACATCCGAAGCAAAACATGTCTGTTTCCTTGACAACCGCTCTGCATCTGTACCATTGTAGCTGCTCTCCACCGTACTGAGGCTTGCTCACATTTCCATCCATTCATATTCTGCTATTAAAAACATTCTCTGCTTGTTTGTTACATTGGCAGTGTGCTGCTCTGAATGGCACAGGCCTATTCCTCCCTGTTCCTTCCCCTTTTCCTCCCTCTCCTTCCCCGGGGGTGCACTCCCCCCTTTTTCTTACCTTGAGGATCCATGCTCACCCCTTCAGGAGGCCGATGTGGTTCAGCTGACTGCTAGCAAACTAGCCTTGTGCAAAAATGAAATAAAGGAATAGTTTTCTGCTGATCTGCCTTTCAGAGGGCTCAGACTGGCATTTGGTGCTGCAGGGACAGCAGGGGCCAAGCAAGAGGAATGAGGCAGGAGAGAGCGGAGCCATGGAGAGGGAGCTCAGCTTAGCCCTCGTCTCTGCCTACAGCAGAAGCCTCAGGGTGACCCCACCAAAGGTGGGAAGCAACCGCGCTTCTCGAAGTGATGCACAAATGTGGTAATGCAGAAACACATCATGCCCTTGAGAAAATTAAAACAACATGAACTTTCTGAACAACAATTAGTGCTGCCATCTGTTACTGTCAGTAGATGTATGCGATAACCTGGTGTTCGCTTCCTTGGAAAGAGCTGCATGTATCTCACTTCTGCTGTCCGTAAATGTTTTCCTTTTAGCAATGTAGAGGTATGTGACATTATCTAACAGTTTTATCTTGACATGGTTATATGAATGCCTTTACATAAAACAAATGAAATACATAATCGAAGAGATTGTCTGTGGTTCTGAGCCACGCGCAGTCACTGTTTCTAGGCAGATGAGAGTTTACAGCCCATGGAAGCCCAAGGACTGCTCATGTGACAAAGTGCTCACTACAGCGCGTAGACTTTGTGCAGCCTCATCCTCCTAATGCAGCCAGTATCTTTGTCCACCTATGAACTCCTACATGTTAAGATGATTTGTGGCTGCCAAAGATCCAGTCCTACGTATGGAGAAAAGCAAAAGTCGTTTTTAAATAGTTGTCACTAATTTCAAAATAAAAACTTCAGGTTTCAAGAGGTCAGTTCTTCTCACTGTCAGTCTAGCCTGATTACCATGTAAAGATATAAGGGAAGCATAGGCAACAAAGTGGTGGAAAGGCACCTGAGTTCAAATTATGATACTCTGCTTGTTCCTAGCAACTACCTCTCTGCAGCTTGATTCCCCAGGGGTTCATTGCACTGACCAGTACTTCGCTTGCTTGCACCCATGTTCATGAACAGGTTTGCAGCTCTGTGCATTTGCACTGGGTGATGTCCCAGGGCAAAGTGTCAAACAAGAGGGTTAAGGTATTGCAAAACTGAACATGAAGATGAATTTCCGGTTAAGAAACATTTATGATTAAGAGGAAAAAGAAGCGCAGAATGTGGGCCACAAAGTCTGTCCTGTAAATCCGCCCATTCATTCAGTGTTTATGTGAGCATGATATTACCACAATAGTGCGAGATCTCTGTCCATTATCTAAAAGCTGGAATGTAAGAAGATGCAAAAGAAAGAAGAACCTTGCTTATTTTTGGCAAACACAGAAGGCAGGTCAAGGAGACTTCTGTCTGTGAGATCTAGGAAGATTATCCTAACAGTTCCTCCTTACAGTGCATGTTCTACCTCTTTAAAATTTATGTCTCCTTTTGCCTAGAAGAGGTTGGTCCCTACTAAAATCTGTTTCTTGGAGTAGTGTTTGTTGCAAATTAAGACATAAGGAATCACTCTACGGTATCCTGAGAGACCATTTTCCATTTTAAAATCAATGCTAATTAAGTGTACCTACTTTAATGTTAACATAAATCCGTTCCAAATTTACATGCTACCAATACCTTACAGAACATGACTTTCCTCGATTCTAATGACATCTTGCCTCAGCAAGTTAATGAATTAAATGCCTTTGTTTTTGCATAAACATAAATATAAACATAAACATACACATAT
Source organism: Opisthocomus hoazin (assembly GCF_030867145.1). Classification (NCBI taxonomy): domain Eukaryota; kingdom Metazoa; phylum Chordata; class Aves; order Opisthocomiformes; family Opisthocomidae; genus Opisthocomus; species Opisthocomus hoazin. The sequence goes on along the minus strand of NC_134417.1, from coordinate 75,832,023 downwards.
AGTATCTACACATGAAGTAGAGGGAGAAAACAATGGGGATTTAGCTTTTTTGGGCAGAAGTAGATTGAAATATAGGACGCCAAAGAAATCAAATAATCTAAAACATCGTAAGAAGGCTGTTGGGAAAAATGGCAGATATCCTTATGTGAGTTTGTGGGAAAGCACTGGCACAGATGTCTAATTCCAGGACAGGGCTTGCTAATCCAAACTGAAAATAGTCACTTTCTGCAGCTTTCTTGTAGAAGTTAAAATTCCTGTAAAAGATGGAACTTGTCTGCTCCCGTTCCTTACTGACTGTTTCATGCAGATCCCCAATCACAAGGTGGAATGACTTTTGCTAGGGATGTTCAATTTCTCTGAAAGTTATGAAGGGACTTGAGCATTTTCATGCCCAGCGGGTATTTTAAACAGCTGAGCATGGACACAGTGGCAGCGCTGTTCTGTGGGAAGCTGTCCTGGGTTTGGCCAGAACAGGGTTAATTTTCACCGGACTCCAGGAAGGGGCACAGCCGGGGGGTGGGGGCTGACCCCACCTGGCCAAACAGAGCCCGGTATTCCATACCATGTGACGTCACGCTGGGTTCCGGTGGGGGGGGGCGGCGCGGCGGGAACGGACTCGCGGCTTGGGCGGGCGCAGCGCCGGTCCGGTTTCGGGAGAGCGGCTGTTGTACGGTTCGTGGTTGTGTTTTCTCCTTATTTGTATCGTTGTTGTTCCTGTTTTCCCTCTGTTTGCTGTTCTGTTAAACTGCCCTTATCCCGACCCACCAGTTTCTGCCTCTTTCTTTCCATTCTCCTCCGCACGCCGGCGGGGGGAGGGGCGGCCGCGTGGCGCTTTTGTTGCCGGCGGCAGCCGAAACCAAAACATTTAATTGGCGCCCAGACGTGGAGCGGGGATAACGGCAGGGCTGAGCAGCGGGTGTTAAAACTGTTTTCTTAGATTTTGTTAAATTTTGTTATAGGCATTTTACTGTGTTAGTTAAAGTCGCCGGCAAAAATGTTTCTGACTTTGATCAAATATCTCTGCTACGTAAATCCTTACTTCCTGTATGTGTTTGTGGCCGTGCTGTTTGTTACCTCGGGAAAAAAGATCAGGATGATGATTTTGCTGTACTGTACGATGTCGACTTATGACATGATAACATCACTGTGCATGAAATTAGGCTTGTATTTGCATGCGGCACTGCGGTCATTTCCGTACCTCGGGTCCTATGTCTTAGAATTTGTGAATAATCAAACCCAGTCTGTGGGGAAAACCGAAGGGGATACCTTCCCCCACTCTTTCGCCCCCCCTCTTTCCCTCAGGCTGGTCCTAACGGCTTTTGAGAATTTCGAGTACCCGTGGGATGCTCAGGCCAGCACTCTCTTTTTGTTTTGCCTCCTGAATGGGTTTCAGCTTTTGTTTAGGGTTAAGCAAGTCGTTAAGAACATCGTGCAGAGACCTGCCCCGGGGCCGGATAGCTGTGAGTGGCTGGGTGTGTGGGACAGCATGGGCAAGTACCTAGGGCAGTGGACACCCCCGATGTTTTTTAAACTCACCCCTGAGCAAGTACAGAATCCGGAAAAACTAGTAAAATATCTGCAAAAAGTGTGCTGCCACCCTGGGAACTCCAGAGAGACACAGATCACAGCAACGTGCTGGGGTCTGGCCCACGCCTACCGAGCCATGTTCAACACTGTTCAGTGCCTTAAAGGGGAAAGGGGGGGAAGCGAAGCGGCAGGCGCTGCAACTGGCGCTGCCCCCCCAGCCGGCCCTGCAGCCCCTCCAGCCCAGCAGGCAGTCCCAGCCCCCCTGACCGGCACCACCGCTGCTGCAGCCACAGCTGCAGGGTCTGCCTCGGTTTCCCTGGCAGGCACAGCAGCTGCTCCAGCCCCAGCTCCAGCTGCAGGCAGCGTGGCTGAGCCCAATGACCAACCTGTGCAGGTAGCAGTCGCCCCTGTAAAACTAAAGAAAGACGCAAAGAGAGCAGATCGCTCCGGGAGGGATGACGATGAGCCAGGGTCATCACGGGAGATAGAGACAGAGATCATCACCCGGTCCCTGTCCCTGGGCGAGCTGCGAGACATGCGGAAAGATTTCAGCCGCCACCCAGGCGAGCACATTGTCACCTGGCTGCTGCGGTGCTGGGATAACGGGGCCAGCAGCTTGGAATTAGAGGGCAAGGAAGCCAAGCAGCTGGGATCCCTGGCCAGGGATGGGGGCATTGACAAGGCCATTGGGAAAAAGGAACAAGTCCTCAGCCTCTGGAGGAGACTTCTGTCAGGTGTGAGGGAGAGGTACCCCTTCAGTGACAATTTTGTATGCTATCCTGGCAAGTGGGCCAATATGGAAAGGGGTATTCAGTACTTGAGGGAATTAGCTGTGCGGGAGCTGGTTTACTGTGACACAGACGATGAGCAGGTACCCACAGACCCAGATGAACTCCAGTGCTCACAATCCATGTGGAGGAAGTTTGTGCGGAGTGCACCCTCCTCGCATGCCAACTCACTGGCAGTTGTAAACTGGAAAGGTAAAGACGCACCAACAGTGGATGAGGTGGCTGTCAGACTCCGCCAATACGAGGAAAGCCTCTCTTCCTCCCTTGTCTCAGCTGTGAATAAACTGTCCCGACAGTTCCAGCAATTCAAAGAGGATATGTCCTACTCCCCACCTGTGCGGGCCCGCATCTCAGCTATTAGGGGCAAGCGTTTCTCTGCTCAGGAGAGAGAGTACAGAGGCTACACACCACGGGGCACCCTGTGGTTTTACCTGCGTGACCACGGAGAGGACATGAGGAAGTGGGATGGAAAACCCACCTCAAGTCTAGAGGCACGAGTCCGTGAGTTGCGAGGTAAAACAATCACCAAAGGGGATTCTGTTAGGAAAAGTGCCGCTCCAGTTTCCAGAAGCCAGCTCTCCAGACCAGGTAGACAGTTTGACCTTGATTCCGATCCTCTGGAGGGGACCTCCAAGTCATTTTTACAGCAAGTGAGCAGCAAATTCTCTGACGAGGATTAGAGGGGCCCTGCCTCCAGCCAGGTGGAGGAAAGGGACAACCGTGTTTATTGGACGGTGTGGATTCGGTGGCCTGGCACGTCAGATCCACAAGAGTATCAAGCTCTAGTGGACACTGGTGCACAGTGTACTTTAATGCCATCAGAGTTCAAAGGGTCAGAGCCCATTTGCATTTCGGGAGTGACAGGGGGGGTCCCAAGAGCTGAGTGTACTGGAGGCTGAAGTGAGCCTCACTGGGCAGGACTGGCAGAAGCACCCCATTGTAACTGGCCCCGAGGCTCCGTGCATCCTTGGGATAGACTATCTTAGGAGAGGGTATTTCAAGGACCCAAGGGGGTATCGGTGGGCTTTTGGCATAGCTGCTGTGGAGACGGAAGAAATTAAACAGCTGTCCATTTTGCCTGGTCTCTCGGAGGATCCTTCCGTTGTGGGGTTGCTGAGGGTTGAAGAACAACAGGTACCCATCGCGACCACAACGGTGCACCGGCGACAGTATCGTACCAACCGAGACTCCCTTCTCCCCATTCATCAGCTGATCCGCCAGCTGGAGAGTCAAGGAGTGATCACCAAAACTCGCTCACCCTTTAATAGTCCCATATGGCCAGTAAGAAAATCTACTGGAGAGTGGAGACTGACAATAGACTACCGTGGCCTGAATGAAGTCACACCACCGCTGAGTGCTGCCGTGCCAGACATGCTAGAACTTCAATATCAGCTGGAGTCAAAGGCAGCCAAGTGGTACGCTACAATTGACATCGCTAATGCATTCTTCTCCATCCCTTTGGCAGCAGAGTGCAGGCCACAGTTTGCTTTCACCTGGAGGGGCGTCCAGTACACCTGGAATCGACTGCCCCAGGGGTGGAAACACAGTCCCACCATTTGCCATGGACTAATCCAGACTGCACTGGAAAAGGGTGAAGCCCCAGAACATCTGCAGTACATCGATGACATCATTATATGGGGCGACACAGCGGAGGAGGTTTTCGAGAAAGGGGAGAAAATAGTTCAGATCCTTCTGAAAGCCGGTTTTGCCATTAAGCGAAGTAAAGTCAAGGGACCTGCGCAAGAGATCCAGTTTTTGGGAATAAAATGGCAGGATGGGCGCCGTCAAATCCCAATGGATGTCATCAACAAAATAGCAGCTATGTCTCCACCAACCAGCAAAAAGGAAGCACAGGCCTTCCTGGGTGTTGTGGGTTTTTGGAGGATGCACATCCCAAATTACAGCCAGATTGTAAGTCCTCTGTACCACGTGACCCGGAAGAAGAATGATTTTGAACAGATTAAACGGGAGATAGTTCATGCCGTAGCCCTTGGTCCAGTCCGGTCAGGGCAAGATGTTAAAAACGTGCTCTACACCGCAGCCGGGGAGAATGGCCCAACCTGGAGTCTCTGGCAGAAAGCACCAGGGGAGACTCGAGGTCGACCCCTGGGGTTCTGGAGCCGGGGATACAAAGGATCCGAGGCCCGCTATACTCCCACTGAAAAAGAGATTCTGGCAGCATATGAAGGCGTTCGAGCTGCTTCAGAAGTGGTCGGCACTGAAGCACAGCTCCTCCTAGCTCCACGATTGCCAGTCCTGGGCTGGATGTTCAAAGAGAGGGTCCCCTCTACGCATCATGCCACCGATGCTACGTGGAGTAAGTGGGTCGCTCTGATCACCCAGCGCGCCCGAATGGGAAACCCCAGTCGCCCAGGAATTCTGGAGGTAATCATGGACTGGCCAGAAGGCAAAGATTTTGGAGCATCGCCAGAGGAGGAGGTGACACGTGCTGAAGAGGCCCCACTGTATAACCAGCTGCCAGAAGATAAGAAAGAGTATGCCCTGTTCACGGATGGGTCCTGTCGCATTGTGGGGAAGCAGCGGAGGTGGAAGGCTGCTGTATGGAGCCCTACACGACAAGTCGCGGAAACTGCTGAGGGAGAAGGTGAGTCCAGCCAGTTTGCAGAGGTGAAAGCCATCCAGCTGGCTTTAGACATTGCCAGTCGAGAGAAGTGGCCAGTGCTCTATCTTTACACCGACTCTTGGATGGTGGCCAATGCCTTGTGGGGGTGGCTGCAGCAATGGAAGAAGAACAACTGGCAGCGCAGAGGCAAACCTATCTGGGCTGCCCCATTGTGGCAAGATATTGCTGCCCGGCTAGAGCAGTTGGCTGTAAAAGTCCGTCACGTGGACGCCCACGTCCCTAAGAGTCGGGCCACTGAAGAACATCAAAACAACCACCAGGTAGATCAGGCTGCTAAGATTGAAGTGGCTCAGGTGGATCTGGACTGGCAACATAAGGGTGAACTCTTTATAGCTCGGTGGGCCCATGACACCTCGGGCCACCAAGGAAGAGACGCGACATACAGATGGGCTCGTGACCGAGGGGTGGACTTGACCATGGACACTATTGCACAGGTTATCCATGAATGTGAGACATGCGCTGCAATCAAGCAAGCCAAGCGGGTAAAGCCTCAGTGGTATGGAGGACGATGGCTAAAATATAAATATGGGGAGGCTTGGCAGATTGACTATATCACACTGCCACAGACCCGCCAAGGCAAGCGCTATGTGCTCACAATGGTGGAGGCCACCACCGGATGGCTGGAAACCTACCCTGTGCCCCATGCCACCGCCCGGAATACCATCCTGGGCCTGGAAAAACAAGTCCTGTGGCGACATGGCACTCCCGAAAGAATCGAGTCAGACAACGGGACTCACTTTCGCAACAGCCTCATAGACACCTGGGCCAAAGAACACGGTATTGAGTGGGTGTATCACATCCCCTACCATGCACCAGCCTCGGGAAAGATTGAACGTTACAATGGGCTGCTAAAAACCACTTTGAGGGCAATGGGGGGTGGGACTTTCAAAAATTGGGATACCCATTTAGCAAAGGCCACCTGGTTGGTTAACACCAGAGGGTCCACCAACCGGGCTGGTCCTGCCCAGTCAAAACCTCAGCGCCCAGTAGAAGGGGATAAAGTCCCTGTAGTGCACATGCGGAACATGTTAGGGAAGACGGTTTGGGTCAGTCCTGCCTCGGGCAAAGGCAAGCCCGTCCACGGGATTGCTTTTGCTCAAGGACCTGGGTGTACCTGGTGGGTAATGCGGAAGGATGGGGAAGTCCGATGTGTACCTCATGGGGATTTAATTTTGGGCGAGAATAGTCCATAAATAACTTGTATAAAGTTAGTTGTTAAATAACCCTGTCACTGTCTGTTATCACTGTTATAATTGTTATATTTTGTACCAGTAGTAGCATAGTAAGAATCGTCCAGATTAAAGAAGGATGGACTTTTTCGATGAAAACCTAGCAGAGCACAGCGATGATGGAACTGGACCTGGTTTTCAACAACTGGCATCCAGCAACTTCATCAAGATCAACATCTCCTGCAGACTGTGGGCACGGGCCACACCAGATACATCAGCCGTGAGCTCCGGATGCAGCAAGTGACCACCCATCACCACACATCACCTCCCCTGCCACGGAAGACCATAACGACAGATGGAGCCTGAAGTCATGGATTAAATGAACTCAATGGACACTTTAGAGTGATGATCCATAGACTAAAGGAATGATATCTGGAGACAGGAGAAGTGGTGGTGATCAACCGGACAGTGGGGGACCTGGGCATGACGTAGATGGTATGGAATAAGGGGTGGATAATGTCCTGGGTTTGGCCAGAACAGGGTTAATTTTCACCGGACTCCAGGAAGGGGCACAGCCGGGGGGTGGGGGCTGACCCCACCTGGCCAAACAGAGCCCGGTATTCCATACCATGTGCCGTCACGCTGGGTTCCGGTGGGGGGGGCGGCGCGGCGGGAACGGACTCGCGGCTTGGGCGGGCGCAGCGCCGGTCCGGTTTCGGGAGAGCGGCTGTTGTACGGTTCATGGTTGTGTTTTCTCCTTATTTGTATCATTGTTGTTCCTGTTTTCCCTCTGTTTGCTGTTCTGTTAAACTGCCCTTATCCCGACCCACCAGTTTCTGCCTCTTTCTTTCCATTCTCCTCCGCACGCCGGCGGGGGGAGGGGCGGCCGCATGGCGCTTTTGTTGCCGGCGGCAGCCGAAACCAAAACAGAAGCATACAGAGAATGGCAGAAAGTTCTTTGCATTTGGCGTAGGTACCAAGAAAGTGTTGGCTACGTGACAAAGGCATCTTATGGTACACATTTACTTTAATGAAGGGCAGGCAGGAGAACATGTATATATACATATACATAGATATATATATCTACAGACAAAAATCTACTCCAGAAATATGGGAGCCACATGGGGAAACACAGCAATTCCCTGTACTGGGAAAAGACTCAAGTCTGATAGAGACCTCAGTGAAAATAAACTTCAGGATTCAGTAGGCACTTCTGCAAGGGATTAACAAAGCAAATGTGGACTTGCCTCTAACAAGAAACAGAGTTGTAAATTCAATACAAACCAATTAGGCCATTGTATTTGGGTCGTGGCAAAACTGTGAAAAACAGGGTAGCACACCCCTTCGTATTATAGTTCGCTGTAGCCGTGCGCCACATTTCACACTGATTGGACTTCTAGATTGCCTCCAATCAATAAAAAGCTCAGGACTGTCCACTGTGTGGTGCCTAATGGACTGCATTTCTGTAGGGAATCAAGTGAAGCCTGAGTGCTGGCTCCAGTGGGAAAGCTGGTTTAAGGAGCTCCTTCCTTTCTTCATAACAGCCATGAATAAGCGTTTCAACGCTGAAGTTTACTGCCTCTAAATTGTGAAGTTATGGCTGGTTTTGAGGCCATGCTGTAAACCAGGTTACTGAAATGTTTAAAATAGTCACTAGAGGCTCCAGGGCAGACACTTCTGAAGCCAAGTTTGTCATCACAGCCAGCACTGCGTAACTGCACAATAAATGCCATAGCTGAGTGCAAGTCCATGAAAGAAACATGAAAATCCATGAAAGAACATGAAGAATGAAGAATGCAGCCTACCTGTACCTTCCAGTTATATAATAAACAGCTACTGGCCACAGCTGCAGAGAGGAAATAGAACAGCATCTAGACCTCAGTTTAGTTATATAGAGCACATCTGATCACACCACGTTATTGCCAGCAACGTTTGTTAGCAACCTGCAATTGTTTCACAATTTTGTCTTGACCTTTAAAACTGTTGGTTGGAAAAATGCTATGTGATTATCCTCAGGGTGCTCTTTTTCAGCTATTCCTGAATGAAATGTTTCCATTTTATTAAAATGGCTTATTTAATTTCATTTAAAATTATGAAGAACCAGCAACCTTGAAATGCCCTTACATATAAAAAGGTGTTTCATTTCATCCCAGCTCATCCCCACCCTTTTGATGATAGACTTTGGCAACTATTTGGAGAAGAAGGAGCTTAAAAACAGATGCAAAATCCCTCTTGTATGGAGATCAATGACCCTTCTTTCAGAAAACTGCCTTCTTGCAAATCAAGCAGAGATCTTTAATACATGAACTTGTACTTCTGACCTATGATTTCAGCATCTTCTAAATAATAATCTGGAATAGCAACCTTCTTGTTGGTGGACTGCACATGCTTCTGCAGGATTAAGAAATGTAGTCATAGTGTCCAGACCGCTGATTTTGCAGGCAACTCTGCCAAGCTGATAGAAACGTACACTGAAAGCAGGTCTGGGACACTCTCACTGGAGTTCCTGACCCTACAAGCAGAACTGGAAGAGCTTAGAAGTAAAAAATCTCTATCATCCTGCAGAGCAGGAATAACTTAGTACAAACTCAGTGGGGGTATGGCGTAAGACATAACCTACAATCTCCAGCTATGGACACTACTCTGGACCGGAATGGGCTGGTTGATGCCAAGAACATGGGGACTCTGTGTTGTTCACTAGCAGTCCATGACACTCTACACCTCAGAGGACTCTTGGTCTGCTTTAATTTAAACAAACTACACAGTCCCTGACAGCTCAGTATTAGAAGGCTGCAAAGGTGACTTAAATCTCATACATCTGTTGTGCTTCACAGTATTTTCCCCTTTTCTTGCCTGCTGTACTTGGTGGTTAATGATTATAACTGCTTTAATAGATGAAATCACGTAGTGATAACACAAAAGTCCTTTGCTGCTGCTGGGGCTGCAAAACTCTTTGTGTCTCAAAGAGATTTCAGTGGGTACGATGGAGGAAAGGTATGGACAATTTAGGTCGCTCTCCATGAGTGTGACCAGTTACAATGTTGCGTCATCACAGGCACACAGAGAATGGAAATTTAGTCATATACCAAGAGGTATTGCCTTCAGGCTATGTTTTCCTTAAGTTCCTATTCTTTTTGAGTAATTGTCAAAGATTATAATCAATCAGTTTGAAAAATATCACTCCTTTGAGTGTATCCTTAAAGAGGACTCATCCTTTCCAGCATGCTGAAAGAATTTAACATCATCAGCTGCTCTATTCCTGGATCACCACGTGTGTGGAATCCTAGGCTTTCCCATCTGCTTCCACTAAAGGACAGTGCTTGTCTGCCTTAAAGAGACTAAAAACAGACCATGTACGTTTTTGGGCTGTGACCATCAGGCATCAGAAGGAGAGGGCACTAAAATTTTGTTTGAAACAAATGAAGTGTAACAGGAGCTTTCTTGGGGAGAGTTGCAGTGTATGTGTGTTTTTAACCCATAAATGATGCTTTATGCTTCACCAAAGCCAAAAGCCGAAAATAACCAAAGTATTTGCAGTGTTTGAAAGCGTGTCTGAAGGCATGCCCGAAAACCTTGATGGGGGGTAAATCTTCATTTTTATCGTTTAAGGATAAAGGCTGCGTTTTCCTGAGGACAAGTCTAAAACTATAAAGTCATGAAGAATTTCTGCTAAGGTGTTTCTTCAATTCACTTCTCTAAAATCAGCACAGAGCAATAAGGACGCCAAATGCCTGGTCAGGCAGGGTCCCTACCAATGCAGGACATGACATTTCACAGACACACACGGAGCCCTTAAGTGGCAACAGGAGAGAAAGCAAAACACACATAACAAATGTTAGCTGCCTCACTTGATACACCACTGGAAGATGTTCAGATTCTGCAATATTGTAGGAATGCACAGAAAACAGCATATGATTTTAACTCTTCTGGTTTTTATCACAGAAGTTACATTTTCTTGTTTTTATGGGTTTGAACTTGTCCTCTGTAATTCTTCTTGACTTCAGATAGAGGCAGCGATGTTCACTCAACCACAGGGCATTAGGGCACAGATGAATTATGGAAATCTCTGAGTCTGAAGACTTATATAGCGTTTCCAACTGTCTTTGCTTCTGACCAGTCCTTTTCAGTCAAATCTCCAGGAGATACACACGCCTCAGAGCCAGAGCTGTGTGTTTGCCCAGCAGTCTCCTTGCACTTGCCTTTTCTGCTTCCTAAAGCTACCTCAGGGTATCTTTATAGAACAGTGGTGATATTCATGGAGGTGATAATTATGTAGGCTTTTAAGATATTGTAATGCAAGATTGTTTTTTACCAAAAAAGATTTTTTCTTGTCTTCAGTAATCTTTGAAAGAAGTGTTAAAACAAATCTATAATTTAGCTATTCACAAACAAGATAGTGCAAGACATAAAAGCTTAAGTCTCCTTCCAATAAAATCAATGTCAGTCTGCTTTGTCCCTGCTGGCATAGAATCTGGCTTTGGGTACTTGATCTTGTGTCTTCTAAAGGCAAGAAGTGTTTTGTAGTGAATATAATGAAAGCACAAATTGCTGCTAGAATAGCTGTATAATATTCAGGAACTCAGAAATTCAATACTCCTTGTACTTAGTTAAACACTAGCAAGAAAAACATTTACATGTCATTTGCTCTGCTCAGCATAGAATCAGTTTTAATCACATTTTCTGAAAGTTTCTCAGAAATCATGATTTAAATGTCATTATTCAATGGATTTTTAAACGATCTTAGTGATCTGCATTTAATGCAACATTTTGGCCTTCCCTTGGACCCCACCTGCACTGGAGCAGCTCTGGAATGTGTCAGGAACATTGCTGAGAGCACGGTGTAGCAGCCACCTCTCGTGTACCACCGTTCACCATGGAACATGTTTGTATTGGTTAACCTCATGCATGTAGTATTGCTGTATAATCAGTACTGCTACTATTTCTGTTTGTTGTGCTCCAGAGGGTGACATCGGTAAGCAAATTTGAGAAGGCTGTCAATACATTCATATATTCAATACAGTGCAAGCTGTGTGTGTAGATATATAACATGGTATATGCATACACACATTGAAATCACACGTGAATGAAAAGACAAAGCCCTAGTTTTATAAGCATGTGCTAATTATTTTTAGGAGATGTGCACAGTTACACTAATCACTCTGAGCTAGAATAAATCATTTTTCCGCTTAGGTTAAATACACTTCTCTGGAGTGAAGTTCACTTACCATCTTTTACTCAAAAATACCATATTTTTTCCAGGGAAAAGAAAAGAAGTCTCAAACAATAAGCACCTAAAAAAAATCTATGGTGCGAGGTACTATTCCTTGAGGTATGAGATTAAATCCATCGAAGCAAAAGAGAGAATGAAATGTCATCACCCCTTCTCTGACCGTGAATGCCTGAATAAAGACAGAGCAGTGTCTCCATGGGTATGTGCTGAACTCTGTCTGTTTTTTGTACAGGAGGGAGATCTGCAGGATGAGCCTATGGAATGGGATGGTAAGAAATCCTGTTGTAGTCCAGAAAGGACTACACTGAGCTAAACACTCACCTGATTAGCTACACTGAGATGTAGGTCTTTCAAGGCAAGCCCAGACCACCACCTTGTAGGCTCCTACAGGCTGGCTGCGGTGAGGACATGTGTGCCTCAACATTTCTTATGTTTCAAGGTGGGGGCTGCAGATTTTGAGGCTTTATTGGTGATCAGATCCAATGGCTTTTCTCCCATGTTTCAGTCCAAAATAAGCCTCTAGCTTGCAGTGCTGTATTGGCCACAGAAGTAATTCTGTTGACGCACCTATACATTAGGGATCATACTGGTGTTTTGAGATACACAGATTTCAGATGATAATTGTTGTTACAGCCATTAAGTGTACAAATATCACTGTCACTTTGCCACAAAACCCTACCACTTAGAGTTGATATCATGCCATCAGTATCTGGGTGTGAGAGGTTTTGCTTTATAAACAGGAAGAGCAATATGGTTCTGCAGTGATGAAGATACCTTCTTGAAGGAAAGCACTGGTTGAGCAGCTGTTGCTGGCAGGATTGTGCCTACCTTGTGGACACACAGAGCCCATGGAGAGCCACTTGAATAGGGGTAGCTTAGTACGGCTTAAGGTGAGAAAGTAGAGTTTTTTATATTGCTCTTTTTCATAACCTTTTCTTACCCTACATTCTTTTCACGGGTGAGAATTTTGTGTTGCCCCTCTGACTCCATCTTGCTGTTGAAGAAGCATAGGAATGCAAGCAGTGATGCACTGCTTACATACACAAGTTACAACTTACAAGAGTAAAAATCTCAGCCCAAAATATTGTTTTCATTACAATGTAAGTAAGAAGGATATGCAGTGAATAATCACCTTGTTTTTTTGTGTAGCTTTGGATTGATTTTTTTTAAATGAAGCAATTACTTGCAAAATTTTCCAAAACAAAAACTGTCAGTTTTTCCCCACCTAATTCCTCTTGCTGGTAGAAAAGTATCATTACCTTTGGCAGAGTCTGAGTGTGTTCACACTTGCCTTTGCACAGCTACTTGAGCTTTCTGCAGCAGTAGCAGGTAAGATGAGGGTCAGTAAGCAGAAATTGGGGTCAGTTTTCCAGATATCACATTACATATCTCAATCACTAGCTCTTTCTGGGATGTTTCATCTAAAGACATTAAAGTTTAGCTGCCTTTTAAAGCAAGGTCACTCAGTTTCTCCAGATTTGATCTCCATCCTGTGGCTTTTTACACAAAGACCCAAATAAGATTTGCTCACAGCTGTTTCTTAGCACATGAGTGGGCTTAGTTTGCTGGGAGGCGATTTGAATATCAACAGAAAGCTGAAACAAAGCTGAGTTAGTGCTCCGGTCCACTGCTTTCTTAATTTAAAGGAGAGGGAATTGAGCCTGAAAAAAAGCTACAATATCACAGTGCTGTTTCTACTGTGGGGATTTTGCATACAAGTTGCAATAGATGTGTGCAATTCAGAAAGCAGCGTTTCCTGCTGTCGGATGGGAGGGATCAACGCACAAAGTAATTCGATTACACATAGAGCAATAGCAATGAAACACTTGTTCGCAGTGTGTGAAACTATCGGGAAAACAGAACTTTCCCTGCTGTGCTGTAATGTTTGACTTTCCCCGCGGGGAAATCCCGAGTCCCAGCCCCGGGTCCCCACAGAGGCACAGAAGGCTCCGCAGGGAGCTGCTGCACAGGGAGCTGCCGCAGCAGACGGGGGTGAAGGGCACAGGCAAAGGCAGGGCTGAAATATCTGTCTGACGTGACTCAGAGGAGACCCATGTAGCCAGCTCCTGTTTATTTGCATGATAGTCCTCAAACTAGTCGGTATTTTTCACGAAAGTTAAATGATGACAAAGCCTTGAAATGTAGTTGTTTGGTGACATCAGAGTGGTGAGATACGGCTTCTTCCCATTGCTGTCCAGATGATTTGTGCTTTTCATTACAGTAATATGATAATAAAATCAGAGTCTGGAGAAAGAAAATGACAGACAAAAGCAGACGCCTGCCAGTAGTATGGTAGAACAAAGTCCCTTGCTCTGTCTGGAAATATAAGCCTTTTACATCTGTAGAAAGCTCTTTAGTTCATTCTCATTAAATTTATTGGTAGGGTGACTTTATATAGGTTTGACACAATGATTTGGTAAAGCTGGCCACTGCATTTTTCTAAGTGCCTTTTTTTCAAACACCAAAATGGCCCATCAGGCAGTAAACCTGGCTGTAGTGTTCAGCTTCAGCAATTAGTGGGAGAAAATAGCCAGAAGATGCTGAGGTCTGCAAAGCAATTCCTTTGTCTATTTTTAGTCACACCTTTCTGAAGAGACACTGAAAATTTGAGAACGTGCTACCAGCGAATTCAAGTTCCAGCACTTTCCTCTGTGTATGTTAGGAGGTATACTAGGGAAAAAAGAAACTAAAGTAACAAATTTTGCATGATTAAATGCTTTGGGTAAAGGGGAGAGGCTTGACCTTGGTTTAAAGCAGTCACATTCATTTGCAGGAAAGATACGGGAGTGAGAATCTTAGTAGGGGTAAAATTGCAAGGAGGGTCAGATAGTGCTTGGGAGGGATGTTTAGTGAAAGGGGGTATATTCAGAGGCAGAAGCAGAAGATAACCTCCTTGGATAAACATTTGTAATGCAATAATGTAATAACCAGCGCTCAGGAGTCTGCCAGGGGCAGAGTGCCAATGGTTTTATATTGTACCTGATGGAAACACACCTTAGTATGGCATGAGTATGAGTTACGGAGCCCAGAGCTGTCTGCCTTCTGCTGAATCTCCTGTGGCTTTTAAAGTGGACAGTAGCAGTTTCTCCCCTCATCCCTCAAGGGAATCCTCGGGGGATAGGGACCCAAACCTTTGCCACAGAGGATAAAACAAGACCTTGCCCTGCTGCAGGACGGTGGAGCCAACAGAGATGCTCTAACCCTGCGGTGCTTCAGCTTGCAACCAGGTCGTGCTCCAGGGAGTAGTGAGATGGTCCAGCCTTGCCTGACTCCAGCCCTTGTCTCTTCCCACTTACTGTTTTTCTTGCTCACCAGTTCACGTCTGTGCCCAGACCTCAAGGGACTGAGCCTGCAATACATCTCTCAGTAGGGCCTGACTTTTCAAAAAACTTGTCAAGCTGGTATTTTTAGCTCCACATCTGTCACTACACTGTATTTTAGTTGATATGGCATTTTTCAAACTGATTTCAGTAGCTGCCTGATAGCTTTGAAATTATTGACATTTGTTTCAACAGGAAAGCCTGCACTTCGGAGAAGAAATAGCTTTTCTGATTGGCATCCTGAAAAGAGCAACAGTGCTGATGACCGTGCCAGCTGAGCGAGGAAACACGCGCCTGAGTGTGGGCTACAGCAAGATCTTCTGCAGCTCCTGGAGATACTGCAACAGTACCCAGAAGAACCTCCAGGATGCTCAGAAGCAATAAGTGAGCTGAGCTAATGCCAGACAATTTCTTGCTGAATATTAAAATGTCCCAATTCATTTAATGTTCAGCGTGTTGTCATTTTAGGGCTTGATAAAAGAAAGCTGGGAGAAGCATCCGTAGTGTTTTGCTGTAAGGTGGGGTATGCTAATGATTTCATTTCAACAGCCCTTTGTACCTTAAGGAAAGCAGAGATTATTTGCTTCCCATTTATAGAAGAATATTAACAACTATGAAGCACCAGGTAGAAAATGAGGACTGGTGAGCATCTCTAACACGTTAAGTGTTGTATGTTGCTATACATAGTGTGCCTGCACATTTTCTGCTGGTGTCAATTACATGCACAGAGTATCTATTCTGATTAGATAATCGTGGTTAAAAAGTGTCCATCTGAATACACTAATGGCCAGATGATTACTCAAGCATTGAATTTTGCAAGCAGATTTTGCTTCTGGCTCTTTATCCAAAGAAGGAGGGAAAAAAAATCTACAGCAGACTTTTGTTGTAAAATAGCGGATGAATCTGAAAATAAATATTTCTCATGCACCATTTCTCAATAGTTTTGTTTACAAAGCAGATTAAACAACCTGAAATCTATTTTAAAAAATAAAAAACATATGTCTGAGAAAGTAATTTCCCATACTAGAATCAGACTAATGCAATAGTTTCCATTTACAACTGCATATGCAGCCAAATCCTCATAATTTTCTTACAATTCTGCAAAATAACTCATGACCACTTCAGAAATATCCTTGTCTTCATTTGGTTTACAGAAGACTATAATGAGTTTAAAACAACCGTTTAAAAACTAAACCACATGTTTTCTTTTCAGAATTTTAGAACTGAGTGTTTGTTAAAACTGCAGGGTTTTTTTTTCATTGCATCTCTGTGTAGTAAGGCCTCTTGCTTACTAAACATTATGACTAAATGCAGCTGTGTTTATTTCTTTTTTTAAACTACAACTCTCACAGTAGCAGCTAGACTAAGAACATGTAAAACCGCTGCATAGACAGAAAATCTTTGTTCTTCCTTAATTCATGCTTAGAAAATGCAGTGATTTCTTTGTAGTCTTAGCAGCTTATAAAGAGGAAGAAATCTATAGCATACTTCTAAGTATTTTCCAAGTTATTTTTACAAATATATAGAAAACGTAGCAGATTAGTCACTAGCTGTGAAATGCATCTGACAATGGAGTTTGTGTAAATGCTAACAATCATTAATGCCTGTTGAATAATAGGGCATACATGCATAATCCACTTTTTTGTACACAGAAAGGTACAAGCTAACACAACATGGGCTAATATGTACTTCAAGGCTTTCATCATCCTAGTTAATCTTGTCTTGATCCTTGTTCTTGTGCTTAAAATGTTCCAGGCGCATTCCACCTAAAGCTCTTCTAATAGAAAACATCAGCTTAGGATAGTGAATGAAAGACAATGTCTTATTGACCATGGTAGAGTTTACTTTCATTTTTCAACTAATGCTTGATTTCCATATATATTTTGTGTGTATATATCTTTGACTCTGAGCAGAGCTGATACCTATTCATGATACATTTTCAAAACTCCTCTTTTATCCTTGTATTATGGAATTCTGAGGAAAATAAACCATCCTGCAGAATTAGCAGAGAATGTAATCCCTGCCACGGGGGTCTGTGGGATGCTTCAAAAAGCCCAGGCAGACCTGGCACTCTCCTGTGAATGTTCCAGTATTTATTTATATAGCAGTGCAGTGTTTCTGTATACTGTATCCAGTAATTTTTCCAAATGCTTTTTTAAACATTATATAGTCATGGTTTTTTAAAGCCATTGCATGCATTCTGCTTGTGTTCAGATGAAACACAAACTCCTTGCTTAATTTTTAGCAAAGAATTTCTTTGTCACGCCACAGTCCACTCAGAATAAGGGGCAACAACTCGCGGTGGTGTCCAGGAGCTGGACAAACTTACACAGTTTAAATTCTTCTTTCTCCTTGACTTCCTTGGGTAGTAAACCAGCATCCATTGTTCTGGAGGGTGACTGGCAGCCCTCTCTTACCCTTAGCCCTGGAGGCTGGACCCGCAGTCTGCCCATCTCTCTGCTAGCCTGCAAGTTTCTGCCCATCACTGTGCCTGGAAGCAGCAGGCTGGAAGCAGCTAATTTGACAGCCTCGGGTCCCTTCTATCCTCTGTGCATGCCCAGGGTGGCTTTACAGTTTAGCTCTAAACAGGCCAAGTTCTCAATCTGTGGCAGGCTTGTCCTCTTGAGAAGTGCAGGGTCTGGAGAGGGTACCACCCTACCCGCTGTCAAAACGCAGTCCCTCTGTTCAGTGCAGCTCGTCAGCAATGCAAAAAGCACCACCAAACCCAACCAACTGTGGTGGGAGCAAGCAGCAAAGATGACCAGTGGGCTCCTGGGACCTCTGAATTCAGCAGCACTTTTATCTCTGACTTCAGTGTGATCAGGATTTCAGCCACCAACTGAATTAGACGGGTTGTAGAAATTGGAGTTAGCTCCGAAGCACTTCCAATACTTGCAACTGTGTTTTAAAGATTGTCTTCTGATATACACTCTCTTGATCTGGAGGAAAACATTACCCTATGGCCAGCTCTGTGGTGTGCTGGGATGCTTAGAGGTGCTGCAGCTCAGCCTTGCTTCACTACATGCGATACTTGCAGCAGAAGACTTGGCTGGTGGTGGTAATACTGCGAGGAGACATCATCTCCTCATCCCAGCATAGTGTCCTCTCATCCGCCTGCCTTGACTTTTAAAAAACCTTCACAGGCTTAATATTGGAGCAGGATCTGGAAATAAAAGCACCGGGAAGCTCTCTGCTCTTTGTTAGTGCCCACCAAAATTAAGCCTCCTCCCCTGCTTCAGCCGTGCCTTCTTAGTGGCCGATTAATGCCTGAAATGTGAAAGCCTGACTTCATGCCTGCTATAATCTCTCTGACTCACTCTTCCCCAAACCAGTCCAGGTACCTAAGGTTTGAGCTTTTCTTTTTTAATCTACATTATGTAAAATACGCTCTACAGAAACAGAAATGTTTCTAGGCAGAAAGTTAACAACAAAGCACAGCTAAGGTTTCTTTTATCCACAGCTTAGTAGGTTTAATTCCACATTATTATTAATTTCTGATGTGTGCCTCATTGATAAAAATATTATCTTTATAGACATACGGCAGTAAAAATTGGATGACGACAAAGTATGATATAGTTATAAACATGAGAGGAAACAAATAAAAGAAAATGTGGTACTGAGGAGAGACACGGATTCATGCATCAGAAACACATAAGAAAATGAGAGGAATATTTTTATTCAAAGAATTTATAAATGCTGTTTATTAAAATGCTTAGATGAAAATACATGTCTAGGAAAAAAATAGGAATCACTGTAATCCTATATAAAACACTGTTTAATTGTTTCTCCAGCTAGCTAGTAATGAAGGGTAAAATATATTCCAACTGCTACCAGTGTGTTATTAGTCTGTTTACAAATTTAGCAATTTAATTGCACAGTCCTGGGTCAGTTTCTCTCTTTTTAAAAATAATGACATCCAAAGTGAGAATGAAACAAAGCATTTCAGGTTGTTAAATTAGCCACCGGGGAAAAATTAGAAGGTCTCCTGAATACAGCTGAGGTGCAGAGAAATTACAGGAAAGACTAACAAAGAAATCCATCTTCTTAATGATGGCAGTCACTTTCACATTTAGTGGCCCCCCTGCATGGGCACCAGTGTGTCAGGTAAGTCCTTCCTCTCTTCTAGGTCAGTGGAGCTCTGCTTTATTGCTGTCTGATGTCTACGGCAGCTTTCTGTCCCGTCCCCTGTCAAGTTCAGGTTTCTATTAAGCAGTCAGATCCTCCACTCACTCGAGGGCTGATTCTTGTGAGAACAACAAGAACTGTGTGATGCAGAAAATAACTACCCACTCCAGAAACATTGTCCTTTTCACGGAGAAAACCCAATTAAGTTCAGAACGCTGCAAGGATATCAGGTAAATCCTGTGATCCTTAGACTAGATGGGAGTTTCACTGCTGACTGCTGCAAGGCTGGGATCCCATCTCGCAGCTGGACTGCAGAATACCTTCCCATAGCCAGGGTGCCACAACTCGGAATGTTGTCATTTCTCGTGTAAAAGACAGCCTTAGCTTGGTACCTTTTTCCCCCCTTCTAAATTGAAGCTCTTGTAGTCAATAAAAATCGCTTATATTCCATGTCATAGACCAGCAATTGGTTTAAAATATCCAGCCTACGGTAAGGGCTGCACTTTCACTCTTTCTGAACAAATGTAAGTTGCCCTTGGCTGCAGGAAAGGCAAAGATTTGCATTTGTATGAAATAAATTTCTGTGCACCTAACTCGTCTCTGCCCCTCTAACTTGGTTCGCAGTCTGAAGCAAGGGGGTCTTTTCTGAGGCCTTGAAGAAGCACCTACCTTCCTCCATGAGCTACATCAGGAACTTGGGCATTTAGGTAGTTAAATCAAAAGAAACTGGAATTATCACATTGGAGTGGTCAAACCACACTGCTGTTTGGTACTTAGCTATTTTACCCTGAAAACACTGCTTGCATGCAGAAGACTTTTGGAAACCGTTACAGGTAAGGTTGGGATAGGGCATCTGGCTCCAAATTAATGACCCGGTGCTCTCTCGTGCTGCCCAGAAGAGGCAGCATCATGCTGGGTCCTTCACTGCTGCAGAGCACCCCGAGAGAGGGAAGACGTCCCCACAAAAGGCAAGTGCTGGACTCCCTAGCATGTGTTGGGCGTCTCAGCCAGCTGGAGAAACGATCGCAAGCCCTGGTGCAATGTGAGAAACAGGCCAGATCTAAAACAAGGGCACTTGCCAGAGCCAGCAAGCGACACCTTTCATTTCCCTCCGCACCCAAGTGCTGCAAACACGCTCACATGGCAATTGCTATAATTTGTCTTAGTGCACAGTTAAAAGAACTTTACGGTCCGCAGTTGTGAGGGGAGGACTTTTTCCTTCCTCAGTAAAAGTGTGTTCTCAGCATAATGTGATATTGCAGTGGTTTTTGTGAGACATGAGCTTTTCCTCCTTCTACTCCTTCAGCCAAATTCTTGAAAACACTCTCAGTGGAAGATACTTGCAGAAAATCAGACATCTTCCACCACCTGACCTTTTCCCCATTTAGTAGAGAAACATTACAGTAAGTTAAAAACACATTAACAAGCAGCAGTACCCATGGGAGCGTCTGCTGCCCTCTGAGCCACCCTGTCTCCTGCCAGCGGTTGTATCTGCACTGCGCATTTCAGCTTTTACCTCTGATCTCTTCCACTGTCTGATAAGAAATTTTGATATTGACCAACAGCATTCGGTTAGTTTTCTCTCATTTCTTTTCAGCCTCAAGGAGCTGGGTCCAGTACCCAGTGGTTGGAGGGGAGGGAAGTCTGCTTCCCCGGTGCATGGTGCTTCACTGGTTCACCAAACCCACCATTTTGTGTGGGATGGCTGCTGGGCTGTCTCCACCTCCACAAATATGCCTTCAAGTTAATTGTTGCGAGGAGTGAGAAATAAATTTATGGCTTGATGAGACTGAAACAATTACAAACAATTTACACACACGGTAACACTGCTTTGGTGGAAGTTTTTACTGAAGGCCCACGTTTCCAGGCTGAAGGTGTGCATGAGGAAAATCCACGTCTGTCACAGAGCACTCCGGACTCATCTCTGGTGGCTGTGCAGTGGCTGGTGGGTGGCAGGTTTAAACTGTTTCTTCTCCCCGCACCTTTGCCTTACCCTCACCAACCCGTCACAGGCAAAATGATACAGAAAGAGAGAGGTGACTCGCTTTCCTGTAATCAATGTACAAATGTGGTCCCATCAGGAGGCAGCGTGAGGCCACCTCAGCCCCAGCAACCTCATGGCTGGCTGTGACGGACTCTTTCCCATGGGCTTGGCAAGAGTGTGGGGTGAAGGAAAACTCCGCCAGAAACGAAGTGAGGTCTGAGGGGAGAAAAGGGCCAGGTGGGCTCCAAATGTAACTTGGATTAAACGAACTTTGATCGACCACCTAGTTACGCTGGACAGAAGTGTAGTTGCAGTCTGAACAGATTTGAAATACGTAATTTCTGCATTTTAAAGCTGAAGACGTGACATTAATTTTGAAGTAACATTTCTGTTGAAAACTTCATGTGTGTTAAAAATAATCAGGTTTAATGAGTTGAATAATCCCAAAAGAAAGCACGACATCAGCTTTAACATCATTAGGTTGACCAGATATTAAATTGTGGAGGGACACTACATAGTTTTTGCTTCCACAATAAAAAAAACATTTCAGTTCATTTAAAAAAACCCTCTTTTTCTTACCATTGAACTGAAAAATCATTATTTCTCTTCCAAGTCTCTTCATTCTCATTTCTTAATTTTTAAAAAAAAATTTTTAAGGTAAATATCCTCTCTTAGTTGGTCTGCCAGAGTATGGTAAATGTTACACAGTTTCTGGTGCCTGTTTTAATTCCCTCTTGCATACAAACTGAATATTTACCTCCAAAAATATGTGCAGGTCAGGAACCAGTTTTTTTATCCTGCAGACCTTTGTAATGGTTTGGCAATGGCTTACCTGCTTAGAAAGCAGATGAATACCCATCACCGGCCACCGCCTGCCATGGGGTGTGAGGACCCAGCAGGGCGATGCGAGGACAGGCAACCAGCTGCTTCCCCTGGCTCCAGCTGAGCCCAGCACCCTGCTGCCCAGAGACCCCTTCAGCTGGGAGGTGAAGAGCAAGTGCGTTAGCACTGCTCCGGGAAGGCTCCCTGAGAAACAGCATGTCCGCAGGGCTGCTTTGCAGCAGTAGCGACAATCCGAGTTTCCATTTGGTGTTTGCCTGTCAGGCCCTGCCTAGCCCCCGGGCTCAGCCGATTTGTTACGTGTCGTAAATGGCATTGAAACAGATGGACATTAGTTCAGGCAGCCAAGACATCCTGTAAATTATGTGGCTCATAAATTTAGTCCAAGTCCATTTGCAGTCAGTGGGAATTTTGCCACGGACTCGGGCAGGGATCTAACTCGGCTGTGTGGGTGTACAGGAGCGGGATTTACAGCTGTCTTGCTCCAACAGATATCTGTCAGTAACTAAGGCTACAGGGACATTTTATCACCTATTCACCACTGCACTGGGTTAATTTTCAAGGCGAGTCAGGGTGAGAGAGCATCCAAGATCACCCAGCTGGAAAGATGAATCAAAGAAGAGTCATCACCAGCCAGATCTGGCTTCTGCATTTCATCCGGGACTAGACCAGGACTGTCCCGAGACGTGCAGCACCAGCGCCTGTCCCCCTTCTCCAGCCCCAAGGGAAATTGCACGCCCTGTCCATCTGCCTAGCTCCTACACCCGTCCCTCCCTTCTCCCTCCCCGTGCCCTGAAGGCACAGCCCGGCGTAGGAGGGCTGTGAGCTCCATGCCCTGTTTCATCTGCTTGAAATCTTGTAATATTTCTATAAACAAATGATTAATGTGCCAGCGCATAGTGTGGTGAGAACACATCGGCAAAACAAGCTGACGAATTTGAAGTGAACACAGAAGACTGCGTTTGTTTCCCCAGTTCTGGTTTTAAGGGGTGAAGATGAGCACCCAGGCAGAGCTGGTGGGAGCAAGTCCAAACTCACCCCCTTCTCTCTCTCTTCCTGTTTTCACTTTGTTACCTTCAAAATCCAGTCGCAAGTGTAGTCTGTATTTCTTGTTCTGATCTCTCTCACAGTACTTAGATTTGAGAATCTTTTTTAGGAATTTTCTGCTGTGTTTTGCAACAGTTAATGATTTCGGAGGAGACAGCTAAGTGTATGGCTAATGTAGGGTAGCAGCAGTCTGGGGAGCTGGCAGTTCAGAAGGTCGCTGCATTTGCCGAAGGAGGGTAATCAGTACAATTCCTTACACCTGTTCTGACATTGATTGCCTGAGATCTTTACAGCTCTCTTGCTACAGTGGATTTCCTAGAAATTAGCTTCACTTTGATCCACAGCACTGACGTGGTCTTGAAAAGTGTCATTGAAAGGAGTGACAGGTAGTCACAGATTAACCCAGGGCTGCTGCCTTGAGTCACAGAAAAATACAGCAGGAAGGACTTAAGGAGGGTCCCTGGTCCACCCCTCTGTTCAAAGTAGGATCAGCTGTTCCTCACTTAACATTTGTCCACCCTGTTCTGAAGACCTCCAGCATCCCATGGTCTCCCAAAGTAAGCTGTTTTGGGACTTTATTACGTTTACCACTGGAAAGCTATTTCTAATACTGAATTGAATCTTCTCTGATGGAGTTTGAACTTATTATTTCTTGTCTGAGCCTTCATGACCCCGGAGAAAAAAAAATCCCTTCCTCTCTATAGCAAACTTCTAGATTAGAAGGACTTTCATTATAACTTTTGATGTGTTTTTTAGGCAGATAGTTCAACTTTCTGTACTTCCTTGCAGACTGTATGTTTTCAGATCACTTGTAATTATTGCTGCTGTCATCTTAATGTCCTCCTGGAAGTGTGATGCCTAAAACTGACTATTACGTCCCCATTGAGGTTGTACCAGTCACCACTGGTGACCAGATCAGAGGGATGACTCAGTCTGTGGTGCAAGCCATTTTCCCACTCATGTATTCCAGAATGACTACATCCTTTTTATGTCTGATAGGACATTGTTTACTAATAATTAAGTGCCTTTTTTGAAAGGCTGCTGCATAACCCACCCCCCAATCTACGACTGTGATTAGTCCTGCTTGAAGTGACACCCTTCACGTGCCTTTACTGAGCTTTAAGCTATTTTTTCATACTGTTTTTCCAGGTCGTCAAGATTGATTTGAATTCAGCTGTTGCCCTTCTCCTGTTCTTCCCAGACTTCTGCTCCTTCTTGCACCATACCATCTAGGCACTTGATAGACGCAGTCTGTATTTCACTGTCCAAGCGTCTGTTCATCCAGATCCCATGCCATCAGAAGCAATTCATAGCATTCCTTGCCCCTACAATCACCAATAAGCAGTTTATTGGAGCATGCTGGTGTGGATTCAGGTCTCATTAGACAAAATCAGAGTTTGGATCTGAGACCTTGTGGTGTTGTTTTTGAAGGTCCCAAACACTGAACCACTGAACGAGAGGGGAGACCTCCTCCGTGAGCCTTTCTTGATCTTCAGCCTATTTTGTCTCCTGTTTGTTGCTCTTCCTGTGGCAATCCTTCATGGGAATCAACTTTGAGTTAGTTTGTGTTCAATGGCCATGTAGTAATACAGCACAGGATGACAGACAACAACAGTCAACAGCTTGTGCAGGAGCCTAGGCACTGAAACTAGGAACTGGTGGTCAGAAATGAGGATCTGCCCTTAGTTTCCTAAATTTCTGCTTATGGAACTACCTTGGACAGTAAGGACCTCAAGGCAGGTTTATATCAGCTGAAGCAATAAAGGAGATCTTTGTCTTCTCACTGGGACTTACTGTATAAGGCAGCTCAGAGCACAGTTATTTCCATTAAATTATTTTATGACACTGAGCCAAATCCTGGAGCCAATGACTGTGTGCATTCATCTTCCTACAGAAGGGGCAAAAGACAACAAAGGAACAAAAAGCTGGAGTGCTGGCTGGGTGGAAAAGTAAGGGTGCTGCAATTGCTGCAGGACAGGGCCCGGCTCATGCTATGCGTGAGCAAAGGTCCTTCGACAGCGCGGGTTTCCTCAGGGGTGACAAGTGCGTGGGTAGCATTAGTTCCCTCTTCCAAGAACAAGGGGAGCAGGGAGCATCTTGTTTGGGCTAGAAAGCCGGAAAGCAAAGAGAAGAGAGCTATTTATGGCATTGCTCCAAAATGCTGTCCTTCCTGCTCTGCTCTGAGTATTCACATTCCAGGTAACAGAGCACAGCCATTTGCCAGCTGCCCTGGAGGACTCCCTTGAGCAGCAGCACAACAGTGTCGTAAGAGATGTGCTATCAGTGAGAGTCCTGCAGAGATGCCATTGCCACCAGTGAGGACTAGTCATTCCCATTTCTGAGTCTCTCCTTCCCTTCAGCCCCAAGACATCCAGAGACAAAATGAAACCACTCAGCATCTTACTGTAGTGCCTTACAGGACATGCTTGAAAAAAGATACCCTGGCATACCCAAACCCCTGCTATGAGGTGTTTGTCTGGAGCAGGAGAGTGTTCAGATTCATTTAATGCATTGGTCATAGAATCATAGAATCATAGAAAGTTTTGGGTCGGAAGGGACCCCTAGAGGTCATCTAGTCCAACCCGCCCGCAGCGAGCAGGGACACCACTAACTAGATCAGGTTGCTCAGAGCCCTGTCCAACCTGGTCTTGAATGTTTCCAGGGATGGGGCCTCCACTACCTCTCTGGGCAACCCGTTCCAGTGTTTCACCACCCACATTGTAAAGAATTTCTTCCTTATATCCAGCCTAAACCTACCCTGTTTTAGTTTAAAACCATTACCCCTCTTCCTGTCACTGTTGTCTCTACTAAAAAGATTGTCCCCATTTTTCCTATAGGCTCCCTTTAAGTACTGAAATGCTGCAATCAGGTCTCCCCGCAGCCTTCTCTTCTCCAGGCTGAACAAGCCCAGCTCTCTCAGCCTGTCCTCATAGGAGAGGTGCTCCAGCCCTCGGATCATTTTTGTAGCCCTCCTTTGGACCCGCTCCAACAGTTCCATGTCTTTCTTGTGCTGAGGGCTCCAGAGCTGAACGCAGTACTCCAGGTGAGGTCTCACCAGAGCAGAGTAGAGGGGCAGAATCACTTCTCTCGACCTGCTGGCCACGCTTCTCTTGATGCAGTCCAGGACATGGTTGGCCCTCTGGGCTGCCAGCGCACATTGCCGGCTCATGTCCAGCCTTTCATCTATCAGTATCCTCAAGTCCCTCTCGGCAGGGCTGCTCTCGATCCTGCCATCCTCCAGCCTGTATTGATACTGGGGATTACCCCGAACCAGGTGTAGGACCTTGCACTTGGCCTTGTTGAACCTCATGAGGTTCACACAGGCCCACCCCTCCAGCTTGTTCAGGTCCCTCTGGATGGCATCCCGTCCTTCTGGTGTCTCGACCGTACCACTCAGCTTGGTGTCATCTGCAAACTTGCTGAAGGTACACTCGATGTCGCTGTCCATGTCATTGATAAATATATTGAACAGCACCGGTCCCAGTACGGTCCCCTGAGGGACTCCACTCGTCACTGGTCTCCATCTGGACATTGAGCCGTTGACCACTGCCTTTTGGCTGCGACCATCCAGCCAATTCCTTATCCACCGAATAGTCCACCCATCAAATCCATGGCTCTCCAATTTAGAGAGAAGGATGTTGTGGGGGACCGTGTCAAAGGCTTTACAAAAATCCAGATGACATCCATTGGTTTTCCCTTGTCCACTCTTGTTGTTACACCATCATAGAAAGACACTAGGTTGGTCAGGCAGGACTTGCCCTTGTCTCGAATCACCTCCCTGGCCTCCATGTGCCTTAGCATATCTTCTAGGAGGATCTGTTCCATGATCTTCCCAGGCACAGAGGTGAGGCTGACAGGTCGGTAGTTCCCAGGGTCTTCCTTTCTACCCTTTTTGAAAAGGGGCACAATGTTTCCCTTTTTCCCGTCACTGGGGACTTCCCCCGACTGCCATGACTTTTCAAATATCACGGAGAGTGGCTTGGTAACTATATCAACCAGTTCCCTCAGGACTCCGGGATGCATCTCATCAGGTCCCATGGACTTCTGTACGTTTAGGTTCCTCAGGAGGTCACGAACCTGGTCTTCACTTACAGCTGGAGGGATTTTACCCTCCTGGTCTCCTTCATGCCATCCATCAACTCGGGAGGGGTGAGGAGAGAGGTTGCCAGTGAAGACTGAGGCAAAAAAGTTGTTGAGTGCCTCAGCTTTCTCCTCATCTGCTGTTACCAGTTTGCCGGTCTCGCTCATGAGTGGGGATACGCTTTCTTTGACCATCTTTTTCCGGCTAACATACCTGTAGAAGCCCTTCTTGTTATTTTTCGCATCCCTTGCCAAGTTCAGCTCCAGCTGTGCCTTGGCCTTTCTGATCCCATCCCTACACAACCGGGCAGCTTCCCTATATTCTTCCCAGGAAGCCAGTCCCTGCTTCCACTGCCTGTGCAGTTTCCTCTTCTTCCTTAGTTTGACCAGCATCTCTTGTCTCAGCCATGCCGGTCTCTTCCCTTCTCTGCCCAACTTCTTACACTTGGGGATCGAGAGCTCTTACGCTCTGTGGAATACATCCTTAAAGACCTGCCAGCTCTGTTCTCTTCCCCTGTCCCTGAGAACCGTTTCCCTGGGAGTCCTTCTGACTATCTCCTTGAAGAGCTGGAAATTTGCCCTCCTAAAATTTAGGGTCCTGACTATGCTCTTCATTATTCGCATTTCCCTCAGTAGCATTAGTTCCACCAGCGCGTGGTCACTGCAGCCCAGGCTGCCTCCGATCTTGACATCCCCAACGAGCTCACTCGCATTGGTGACCACCAGGTCTAGTATTGCCTCCCCTTGGGTAGGGGTGCTTATTACCTGGCTTAAGAAGTTGTCCTCAATGCATTCTAGGAACCTGCTGGATTGCCTACAGCTTGCCGTGTTGCTTTTCCAGCAGATGTCGGGGTGGTTGAAGTCCCCCAGTAGGAGGAGAGCCTGCGAGCGCGAAGCCTCCTGAAGTTGGAGGAAGAACTCTTCATCTGTCAGCTCCTCTTGATTTGGCGGCCTGTAGTAGACACCAACCACTAGGTTCCCTTTGTTGCCTCTCTCTCCGGTTCTTACCCATAAGCTTTTGACATGCTGGTTCTGTCACTATGTCTGTCGTACCTCTGTGGATTGACCCAAAAGACACCCTGGGCCAGATGAATGGGCTGATTTGTCTCCACCTTGCTGGAGGCCAGCATGTTGCCCACATCCACACTGCACAGCACTCGGACCGGGTCTCTTTGGGGTACGATGGGATAGTCCTGAGGCATAATTATTACTTTTTCAACACTTGTTGAAAGAGTGTAGATATGGTGCTTAGGGACATGGTTTAGGTGTGGACTTGGCAGTGTTAGGTTTACGGTTGGACTCAATGATCTTAAATGTCTTTTCCAGCCAGCATGTTTCTATGAGTTCTGAGAGGGCTCTGTTACAGAATGATGTCTTTATGCATACATTAGGTGTTTTTTGTGTACCCGAGAGAGAGTAGGAGTATTTTTGAAATTGCGATGTCCCCTGTAACACAGAAGTCAAACTTGATGCAATCTGCATCTATGCTGTCTGCTTGGATCAGACTCTGTGGTGACCTATCCTGTCAAACGTGCCCAGTTTCCCATAGAAAAGGATTAGTTGGTTCACTCTAAAAACAAGCCTGGGAGCAAGTGAGGCTGCCAGCAATGTGGACAAAGAGCCAGACTTTCTGTGTGGGAAATATGAAGGCTAGTGATCAATACCTACAATTTATTCGAGATTCCTACCAGAGTTAAGGCAAGAAAATTGCTTTCTAGAACTGTAATACATCAATAACTTCAGCTGTGTTGCAATTGAGGCATCTACAATCAGATCCAGTCACTGGAGGGTTTTTTGAGTTTGATTATTTTTATCTCTTTTTTCATAATGACTGTAGCTGAACTATCTGAAGAAAAGGAGGAAAGTGATTGCAAATTGACATTTGTAGAAGACAAAGTTTGTCACAGTGGTAAATAAAAGGCAGACTGTTTCAGAAGCAATGGCAAAGTAGTGAGATGATCTGTGCATACCTCTCGGGTTGCCAACGTCACACCAACAATACGTGGTTTGCTTGTAGATTTTTCACCAGCTCATAAAAGCATGACACTGTGAATTAAGAGAAATGACAAAGGGAGAAATGGATCAACGCAAATTGAACCGTATTATACGCAAATAAGGCACTAAGTAAACTGTGTGTATCAACTGACATTTTAGAGCACTGCTGTTAATCATATGCATTTTATATTTCACTTGAATGTGATTATTTCTTTTAGCTACTGACATCTACTGAAATTTTAGTAAATGTGAGATGTAAATAGACAGATCTGTGCTTGGTTAAGCATGGAAAACACCTCTGTAGTAAGCAGTATCGCAACCCATTTGTATTGAAGGTAAAAGGTCAGAGTGAGATATAGGGGCACTTGCACTATTTCATAACCCTGCCATTTATCATTTGCCTGTTGAATACTAATTCCCGAGGCAGCTTACTGGGTCTGTAAACTGCAAACAGGAAAGGATCATATTTTTATCCAAAGTTATTACAGAAACTGTGTCAGCAGAGGTGTAGATTGGGTATCAGGAAAAATTTCTTTACTGAAAGCGTGGTCAAGCGTTGGAACAGGCTGCCCAGGGAAGTGGTGGAGTCACCATCCCTGGAGGTGTTCAAAAAATGTGTAGATGTGGCACTTCAGGACATGGTTTAGCAGGCATGGTGGTGATGGGTTGATGGCTGGACTTGATGATCTTATAAGTCTTTTCCAACCTTAATAATGATTCTTTGATTCTATGATTCTACAACCCAACAATAATATTGCAGGCTAAAAATTTCTACTGAAGCATCTGTTCAGAACTGTCACGAATCTCACTGAGTAGTAGGAGTTCACCTAAGGCACTCTGCATTTTATTAATATCATCCTCACCAAGTCTCATTAGTATCAATATTAATATAGTTTAATTCTCAGTCTCCCAAATTGAATATAGATGGGCTCATCTGGAGTAGCAGCCCAAACTGTTGGTGCAAGAGCCATAGCCATAGAATAAGGGATGGGGAAGATAAGTGGAAATAAATCTGTTGCAGGAGATTCATAACTCATTTAGATGTGTTCTCCTCCCAGGTGGGACCTCGGTGTCTGCTGCAGGAGGAAGGTGCACTGTCCCACCTCCCCCAGGAAGGACAGCTTTCTTGGCCTGATCTCTGGGAGTCCTCTGCAGGCACTGTGCAGAGGTGTTGTCCTGGTTCCTTTGAGCTTCCTGCATTCAGGAGGATTTATCAAACATGCTGGTGGAAGTCATGCATCTGGGAATCAGTGAAAGGAAATGGAGCAGCTCTGAATACCCTGTGGCCCAAAGTCAAGTCTGTTGAAAGATGAATCCAAACAGAGAATTGCCTGAAAGCTTCATCTTTTATTTCCACAGTCTCTCCTGATCAGAAGGAAAGACTGGTGAAAGAGAAAAATCATCATGTGAGACAAAATCCTGAGACAAGCTCTGTGCACTAAGTCTCTTCCATGCTTTCAGACCCTGAGCTGACAGTGTTACAGCTTTCACTGCTACAAGGCTTGGGCTTCAGCTGGTTGCAGTGTCATACAAACAGCAGCAGGGCAGCTGAATGGGGAAATTAGCTGGATTAGCTTCATCAGAGTAAGCTGTTTGTCAGGGACCCTTGCAGAGACGCTACCCTTGGTGGGCTTTGCCTCTCAGCGCAGGAGCACCTGGGGAGATCTGCAGGGCAGGCTTGCTGTGTGTGCAGCCCTCAGTCACACTGCCTCATCACTCTTTATAGGCTGTCTTCAAAAAGCTGCAGTCTGCAGCTAACTATTATAACACAAGCCATTTCCTTTTAGTTTCTCAGAGCAGCAAAAGCATGTTTACATCAAGTCCCAAACATCTGTTCTTTTTTCCAGAATTGCTTTCATTGCCAGGACAGAGAAGGATGGGTAGGAACATAGAAGTCCACCATGCAGGCAGTGCAGAAGTGTGAGAAAATGGAAATTTACTGACACAGAATTATATAAAATGATAAAAGTATCTAGGGCAATGGGGCAAATTATGCATACCTATTCTTGTACTCCCTGTCCTGCATATTTGTAATGCTTGTTATGCAGAGCATACCTTTCAGCTGCTATATAATTAAAATCTCGTATGATTGTAGTGCCTAGTGCAGGTCAGGTGCCAGTAGTACACTAGGCTCCATTACTTGTAATGCAAAACAAAATGTTTTAGAAAGAAAGGTTTCCTAGTTTTGTGGTTTTCAAGCTCTTTTGACTTGCGAGCCTCTAAAATATTTCTATGGAAGAAGAAGACCCCTTTTAGAAATTTCACATACTGCAGACCAGTACACAAACTTGTTCTTCCCAGTGATTAGTCACAGACCTCTGGGAAATTAGCTGTAGGGATTTACAGGTCACAGGATGAAAGTGAGTAGTCTGGAGGACTGAGATTCCACAATCTGGGTTCACATCTTGAAGTTAGGTAACTGAATGTCTTCGGAAGACTTGGCACCAGGCATCAGCTGGAGTGAGAACATGCACAGGGGCAGCTGTTGCAGAGTAGTAGGAGAACTGGAGGTTTCCATCCTTGCTTGACTTGTGACTTTTCTGTGTCCTGAGAAAATAGCCTTTGGTCTGTTCATGTCATACGAATTTATAGACCAGATTTTTTCATCTTTCTCTGGAATGCAAGAATTTCAGCAGCAACATACATAGGCTTTTATTCTAACAGAAGAAGAGGTAGTCCACTGCCTCTGATCTCAGACCCAATTTCTTGCTCCAAAATGCAGTGTAAAATCTATACACCTGTATCCTACAGTGCTATAATGAACAGTGCCACGACCTGCAGCCGTTCAGTCTTCTCGGTAAAGAGCGATGTCAGGGCTGTAATTCTTCCAGCTACAGCACTTTCCCTTAATGGCTGAATTACTCCCTTTAGTTAGGCTGGTCTGGTAGAAAGCAGACATTATAAGTCTAAAAGACATTAGCACATTGAAGACAGTCATCCCGTGGCTTTCTACAGGGCTCAGTTTCTACCTAGAATGATTTTCTACTTGGCAGTTAGCCTAGCTAAGTCAGATAAAAGATTTACATTTCCTTGAGCTCTGTCTTGCTTTATTTCATTCCTTCCTTCCAGCCATGCTGGAACATGAGTTTAATACAACTAACGATAATTAAACTTGCTTTCCTTGGGGCTGTGGGCTGTAGGGTAGGTGAGAGCTCCTCTGTGGCTTCCTCCTGGAAGCCGTTTGCAGCAAAGTAAGCAGCATTCATGAGCAGCCAAAATCACTGAGACTCAACCACCTCATGAGCTATGTCCTTGGGTGGTCCATCTTGTGTTGTCTGGCCAGCTGAGCCTTCTTCTGCCTCTCATTTGCCCCTCAGCCTCTCCCATCCTCTCATCAACATGGCTCCACAGCCAAGGTTTGCAAGAGCTGCAGGAGAGCCCACCTACACTATTGTTTCTGCCTTAGGCCCCCCCCCCCCCCCCCCCCCCCCCCCCCCCGTAGCTATTTACTACTGAGTATCGAGGCAAATATCATGGTAAGAAATCTCTTTTACATGTTGTCTTGCTGTTCTTTATAGCTGTGGACTTCAAAATCATGTGCCAGTGTTTGTGTTCCCCACTAAATAATAATAATCAACAACAGAGAAAAACCCCACAGGGTTTATATAATGTGAGATGTGGCTTTCTTTGGTGCAGACACAGTTCTCGGTCTGCAGTTCTGCTGGCACTGGATGGTGCCCATAATAGCTGTTTCAATAGCTGAATTTGTTTTCTAGCTCCTCATAGCACATACGCATCATCAGTGAAATGTTTTGCTGTGTTTTATTGACACGATGCAGTTTTGCACGCTGTCCATTTCCCAACACAGCATACATTTGGGCAAGAATGAATATCTTCAGTAGTGGGAACAGTGTCTCTTTGTATGAAATTATGCACCACAGAATAAAACCCCAGAGGATACCATATACCCATATGTCAAGGCTGCATGAGGCTGTGTACAGGCACCATTAGGTTTGCTTGTTCAGCCAGTCTCTGCTTCCAAAGAACCTGGTTTATCTAAGATTTACTAAACTATTTTTTATTAAAAGGAGGTTGAAGAAGTGAACTATGAAACACTTAATCAGGAACACTAAATACAATCAGTGCATTGGTCAACTGGGATGGCTCCAGGCAGGTTTTGAGGCCTCCCTAAGCTCTGCAGGGCTCTTCATTGATGCTCTGCATCCTTTCGCAGCAGAGCAGCTCCAGGATGGGGTGACCCATTGATGCTGTGCTTCTCATGGAATTAGCTTGGATGAGAACCACCCCATGCTGAAGGAAAGAACAGCCACTTCTTGGATTGAGGGTCCCCAGCCTCACTGTAGTGGAGTTTTAATTGAATTAGTAGGCTGCATTTCAAAGGAACCTTAATCTCTTTAGGAACAAAAGGTCCCATCAAGTTACGAAGATGGTTAAGATGCTCACACACCTACATGTTGTGGGAAAGGGGCAAGAGGGAAGCGAGAGGCGTGAAAAGGTGGAGCAGGGGACAGGTGCGGAGAAGCAGAAGCAGCAGAGTGGGGTGACGCAGGGACAACGGCTCCTGGGAGTTTTATAGGACCGCACAGAAGCACGGGAACCTGACAGTTGCAAACACGAGATCACCATGCCAGTATGTTGCTGCAACCGAATAGGTCACCTCTTCTTCTAGCTCCACGATTCTCCCTGCACACAGTGCTCTTTTGGGGGTTTTGTGGTAGAGACCAGAGGAATAGAAAACCAGAGCTTCTGTTCTCCTAGAAGAATGCCAAAGGAACCAACCGTTGGAAAGAGCAGGCACTCAGGCTGCCGTGTGAATTCCCTCTTGCTCGGCAATTTTATTTTCCCTTCTTGAGCACAGCCCTGACGTGCTTGACTTGGTCAGGTGAATCCCTTCCAGACCCTTGTCTCTCGGCAAGACTCCATGCAGCTCTGGGTGCCACAGGTTTACTGCAAAGCCCAAGCTTCACGCACTCCCATCATAGTACTCAGAAATACTAACCCAGTGCTCCCTCTCCCAGTGCCAAACAGAGAGTTTCATCAGGTTAAGAAAAACAACCTTATCCTGCTATCTTCTCCCTCTGTTTCCTCACAGAGCTCCTAGCTGGGCTCTGCGCAGCTACTCAGTGCAGGTATTCATCTTGAATTCTGCTCCAGACTTGAAGAAATGATACAGAAAATCTCATTCAGGCATAAGCTTTCTGGCTGCTGCTGCTTTCATGGCATCGTTCTGTTTTTCTTTGCCGCTGGCACCAGGCTGGGCAACACTTCAGAGGGTGGAAGGAAAATACAGCAGACAAGTGGCAGATTTTGGAGGAACGAGGCCCTGGGCCAGGGGGAACATGAGGATTAAAATCTTAATTTTTGTATCAGTTATTTTGTCTTTTTTCTTTCATGGCTCTTTTAAATTGCTGCCATCGTAGTCTGTGTTGTCCTGGAAAGTGCCCTGACTGCTTTCACTGCTGTGCCGGAGGCTGATTAGAGTCTATGGTTAATTTGGGGATAAGTGCTTGTGGAATAAAAACACAAAACATAAAAAAATGTTGAGTCTGTCTGAGGAGAATAACACAACTAATACCGTCTTGTAAAGCTAAGGTAAAAGAATACCAGATGGCAGATTTACACCTGTATGCTGGTGCCGAGTACTGCCTCAAAAAGGGTCTGGTGATGGAATTGGGTATTTTATGTTACAATAATTAACAGAATGCATCTTGTAATGAAAAAATCCAGCAGGAGACATAGAAAATTACAATTAAACATTCTCTTTATTGGGGCTTTGCTCTGAAATGGCACAAGTGATAAATGCTCAGAGTGCCCATGAGTGCTGCTAATGAAAAGACCCAGAGTCACGTTTTACACTTTTATTTGGATTTAGATCAACACCACAGTAAGATACTTTGGTCAAACACAAGAACAGGTTGCTATGCCGCTCTTTCCTGGCTGCAATAAGTACAGTAACGTGGAAAAAAAAATGCTGGCTCTCCTGGAACACTGAATGTAAATCTTGGATTGGCACATACAGCTAATAAATACGTTGTTTGCACTTAGCACTTTGAAACGGAATTGCACATGCAAGATGTAACCAGGCTACTGACCACCTTCAGCATTGTCCCTGTACTATTTTTACTTTTTAAGCTCTCTGCTTGCCTTTTTCCCAGCAAGCAAAAAGAAGATAATTTGCTGCTCTACTCAATATTTCAGTGATTAGTCTGCTGATTTTCACACATTTAGCAAAGGTCACATTGAAGTCCTTCCCGATAGAATTGGTATCTCCTCTATAGCTTGACTTGCAACACTATAGCATCGCAGGTAGCAATGGAAATCCACCAGCGTGAGGTGAGAGGTCTGCCCAAAAGCTGACGAGGAGAGGTTAATACCAAGCAGACATAGTAGAGGGACCAGCGTGAATGCAGTTCTTACAATATCAAGAGTCAATACTACTACCACACAAATAATGACCTACCAATAATATATTGTACAAGCTTATACAGCAACACATGTTGATTTGCAACATTGTACAGTTTAAATCTAAAGTGCACAGCCTCAATCTGAGGTGACAAAACAGTACTATCAATATAATAAAGGCAACACAATTACAGACACAATTTATTTCCTCTTACTGCATGTCCTCATGACGTTACATTGAATCAGTACTCCATTTATCTGTTTTAGATTAAATTAAACCCACATTGCACTTCTTTTTTTTTTTCTCTTCAGGTATTTTAGAGAGCAAACCAATATTGCTTTACAAACACAGGTTGGCCGTTTAGCCAAAGTTAAAACCAAAACTTCAGGAGGGTTATAAGTAGACAGGCCCGAGCCACAGAACTCTTACCAACACTTCCAGATGTTGGGGGGAAAGAGGTTAAATTTCAGTTTCCATGCCAGAGTCACCGCTAATGTCAAGGAATGATGCAGCAAGTGAATTCTGCAAAAACTCTGCCTATGGTTTCTAAAAATGCTGTGAGGCTCCACGTGGGCTGTTGTAGGCAAATGTAGCCTTATCTCAATTTTTTCTGCAATTTCAAAAGCCGTTGCAGACAAGGATGGAGTTCAGCACTGGGAGAAACCTTTGGCAAAGCAGCTTGTTACTTAGACACTTTCCCTGCCACTCAGATTACAGTCACATTTAATTTAGACCTGTACATCTGTAAGAAGTCTTTACCCCCTTAATGTAGCTGTGAGGTTTCATGCTATTTCTTCTGTAAGAACTTCAGTCAATTTTAATTTTCAGTGTCATTTTGGTCTGCTTATAGCAGAAATGAGATATGCATTTATTCAGACATGACTTTTTTTGAATAGGCTTTTTTACCACAGAACACAGAAACCATCCAGATACAACCGTATTTCAGTCTTGGTTAGCACTGTATATTGATTGTGCGTCTGCTTAGTTAGGCCAAGGGGGAAACATAATTAGGAATAATAGCATCCTATTGTTGTACTGTAATTGATCTTATTAAGTGGTTTTAAGAGCTGCAGTACTCTTGAGGTTTTTCAGTAATCAACCCTGGAGATGTACAATCCATATGACATGGAGATATGAGGTATTGGTACCTCTTAAGAATGTAGTATGTGGGTTTATATTTTAAAGTAAGCAGTAATAAATATTTGAGGCACCTCCATCAAAAGAAAAAGAATCCTAGTTAATTTTCAGCTTCTGTGCTTGCAGCTTTATAACCCATATAAAATAAAAATATATAGTTTACAAAATAGGATTCTTTATATATATATATTTCCTTTTGTAAAACTATACCTATTTAAATACATTTGAAATGTTGCTATAGGTAAATTAGAAATTCTGTCCTAATACTACGAAAAAGGCAAAATACTTTCATTTTTAAACATACAGCTTGTATACTCTGCTTCTCACTGCCCCCTCCCACTTCCCCCAATTTGATTTTGTCATCATTTTGGGAAAATTTGGAATAATCGTTTGGTTGCTTTTAATTTAAAGTAGTTGCTGTGTTAATATTGGGGATAAAATTTTAAGTTATCTTCTGTTCTTCCTTATTTGTTTCAGTGCAGCTTTTTGTGCAGCTAATTGTAAAGGAGGTATTCTAAAACTCAGGAAAGGACTTTAAAGGAGCCATGTTTCTTGATTTTAAACTGTACTCTACTCCAACGCCACAATATAGAAATAGGTTTACTTTGGAACAAACTACAGATACATTCGCACAGTTTGTGACAACTTAATTGTCTACTTAGAGGTCCAGAAACAGACTTTCACACCCCATTATTATAAATCTTGTCCCAGGCGTTCTATTTCATCAATCAGGAAATCAATGTCTTGGTGAGTTGCTGCGGGGTTTGAGATGACCATCCGGAAGAAGTTCACTTTGTCTCCCAGGGGCTGATAGCTCACCATGGTCGTCCCATACTCCATCATCCTGGCTTTTATCACTGGTGCCACCTGCAATGTAACAACAAGCAGGGGATGATGATCATGATTATTATTATTATTACAATTACTATAATTATTTTTCTTATTTTTATTATTACCATAATCTTTATTATTGTTATAATAAAACACAGAGTATGTTTTTCTCTTTTAAAAAAGATGAAGAGCTACAAGAAGCAGTTAAAATGAAATTACATCCAATATTGATAAAAAAAGTTAACCTCCATTAAGGAATAAATAGCTCATTGAAAAGATACTGGGTTTAACCTGTTTATTTGTCCTGTTCTTAAAATCACTGGGGAATTTCTGCCCCCCACCCCTACTTTCTCAATATTGGTGACAGCCACAGTGTAGCTGTTTTTTTGTAGTGCTCAACACATATTGTTACAATCGTTTTCCATTTTCTTTTCATAGACCAGAGTGCCATGTTATTATCAAGCTGTTGTTGCACTTGCTGGGCTTAGCAATTGCAGTCTACAGTAATTTCTTCTGTAAATACACACAGAGTAAATAAGTACTCTAGAAACCAGGCAAACCTAGGGAGTACCAACCTTGGAGACCAGAGTAAGGTGGTGACAGCCTCACCTCCAGTAAAATGACCACTGAGGTGTCATTTGCTGGGATATGGCAAGGTGGCCTTGCCATGTGCCCTGGGTGACCACCCCGAGGATTGCCTGCCTGCAAGGATTTCACTGTTTGCTACATGATTTCCTGGAGGATGCTGCTTACCTTCGTAAGGCGGCTCATTCTTTCTTCGTTGTCTTCCATACTGCGCAAGCTGGGAGGTATATACCAGAAGCAGACGTTTGTGTGCTGAGGCTAAACACAGAATAATAACGGTTTACACAGCAAGAAATGCTCATAATATCTCAGTTGCAATTAAGTTTCTGCCTTTCCCCTCTCTCATACATCATATTGTGACAGCAGTCAATGGTTTTCATTATTGTGGTCCACTGAGAGTCATCATCATTATTAATGCAGAAAAGATAATTTTAGGCAATTTATTCCCAGGGTGTCAGATGCAGAAACACATCAACCAGCTGTGCAAATGTATTTATCCTCTACTGAGAGTCATCTAGGTTTTGTAGGTGCTGTCCTCTTCAGAGGCTGAAGGGATCATGTGGCTAAGGCAAGAGTCTATTACAGATAATTTAGAGGTGAGGACTGTGTCATTTACTTTTATTACATGACAGAATAATATAATATCTGGTTCTGTAAACAGGATTCACAGGTGGTACAGAAGACAGTCTAAGATTTTCTTACATTTAATGAAATTTATTACTTCTCAGTGTGATTTAGCTAGCTGCCGTATTCATGTGCATTGCACCACAGCATCTTAGCTAGTTTCACTTCCATGGGAGCACCGAGTAGCAAGGCATAAAGTAAGAACCAGTTGACATTTTGTGTATTTTTGCAATCTCCCAACAGCTGCCTGCCTTGCTACGTTCCTCTTTGCTGGATGCTAAATGTGTGAGTTACAGCAATCGCTACTGCTATCGGTTCCTCTACTGATCATCAGAACCAGTGGACCAAATTCAGTGATGGTGTGTGAGGTGCAGGAAATAAATCACATAGTGAGATGTGGGTGTGAGCCTGTGATCGCTGTTTGAAGAAACATGGTGACATTTATCCTTGTGCTGCAGAGAACTTGGGCACGCACGAAGAGGTCACTACCAGGGAGCAATGTTTTGAGAGACAAAATCTTCCAGGACAAGTAGAGAGAGCAGAAACCATCACAAGTAGGAGCAAAAAGCTAAAATGAGGTACTTTTTTTCTCTTTTACAGGTAAAACACCAGTTAAATTTGCAACAGAAGTCTCTGCCAGGCCTGTCCCCAGCAATGGCAGCTGGAGAGGGCTGGCCAAACACTGGCCAGCCTGGTGCGGTCCTGAGGTCCAGCCACACAACCCAGGCTGCACTACCTTGCCCTGGGCACTCTGCTCCAGCCGAGCACCTGGCACCCAGGGGTCCTGTCTCAGCTGGACTCCCTCCACAGAAATAACACGCCCAGAGATATCCGCACCCCATGCGGAGGTGTCATCTCTGCCACCTACGCCAGCTGGGCTCCCGAGCACCACCAGCCCCTGCCCGCTGTACTGCACCCCGTCGCAGCAGGGACTGCAGTGCAGAAGGCCTCCCTGGGTCCCCCCGGGGCCCCTGTGACTGCCCACCTGAGGATGCCGACAAAAGTGCTTTGCACAACCGTCCTTTCAGAGCTGTGTGGGGCACTGTAACCCCCTACTCGTAACAGACCCTGCTATTAGGAAACCACTACTTGTTTTTATTACTTAAGAGCTTGTTCTAATTGTGTGTGTGCTGTTTTACCCTGAGATGCCAGAGTTTAGTTTCAGTGGGGTGACACTGTGCAAACAGAAACTTCATGCGCAGCTGCCTCATCTCCGTTATCCCTGGATCCCATGAGGAAGAGAGATATTGGCACAACAACAGGTTTTGTTACAAGGGACGCTGCTTTCTGTGCTGTTTGGTTTGACCTGTTGGTAGCATCCCAGTAGGTGATTAAGGCAAGAGCTGTTAACCAACAGCGGAAAAAGAAGTTGCAATACATACCTTTCCATCAAACACCATCTCATACCCTTCTCTGTTCTTTATTTTATTGTATAGGTATTCTGCAAGTTCCAAGCACTTATCGATTTGTGCTTCAAATCCTGTGGTTCCCTTTAGAGATGGAGGGAGAAAAAAAGTTACTTGACTATCTGTTCTGTGAATCGAAACAGCGAAAGGACCATGCAGCACATGCCAAAGCACCAGCACAAATCGCTTCTCAGAGGTCTCTAGGACAGATTAAGGATCTGATTCTACGAGACGAAGGACACTTTGCTAAGCAGAGCTCATTTGTCTCTAGCTCTGGCCGCTGACTCCTCTATAGCCACCTCTGCAAAATAAACACCAGGTATTAGCTCGGTTCTCACAAAATATTGCTAACACCTTCAATGCAGGGTGCCCTCGTTGGTAGATTTTGCAGAGGCTGAGCATGGTTTCAGACAGCCTGAGCTGGCAGAGGAGGGTCTCTAGAAGCTGTTGAGTTCCAGACATGGGGGGGTCTCCTGCTATTTTCAGAATAGGGGATTTCAATCTTCCAGAGGTGATGTGCTGGGGGCTTTTCCAAGAATAATTTTTCTTTTTTTGTTAAACACAGTATGGGCAGATATGCTCTTAGAGCCCAGCCTGATGCCTGTGAAAATGCACATTTTGTTTAGATACTTCCCTGCCTCTGTAGTGGTTTCCTCTCCTCTTTTCTAATCGACACCATATAAACTCAGAAGCTGTGTTTTGAAGAGCTGCAGAAAATCCTGCTGCTTCTTCTCTAGCAGAAGTCATAATCCTCTCTCTGTGACATCATAATTGTTCCTGCAATCACCAGCTGTGATGCCACAAACAAAAGATCCAGCTTTATGAGGGACACAGGGGAATAAACAGCTGGAATAGATAAACTGTTTAAGAAACACACGTCCCATTTTGTAATGTTAATATTACAAGCGGAGCGTGAGACGAGAAAAAGCAGTACAAGGCATATTGAAAAAATGGGGTTTAGAAGAAGAAATGTCTCTGAGTAATGGATGCATGTCCCTGTTAAATCTGTTCTGGCAGTGCAGCACTGACTTAAAAGCCCCTGTCATTATCCCTCTGTGTATAACCCTCTGTGTACAGAGATTTCAAAACAGGGTAGAGCTAGCACAGCCCTGGGAGAAAGGCTTGGAGTCAGAGAGACATGTGGCTAAAATTGCCTGCCACTCTGGAGACCCCAGTTAGCACAACAGCTATTGCGACCACAGAAACTTCCGTCCGCCTTTACAGACCTCCAGCTACATTTGATGTCTGTCTCAGAATTGTTTTCAGAGTTTTAATGAAGCACATGAGGATCTTTAAGGCTTTCTGGAAATGAAGAGAGTGATGTCATCTCCTCTGAACAAACCTGAGGCAACTTGACATAATAGATTGGATAACTATATGGAAGAACTTATTTAGCAACATTCTACAAATACAGATGGATTAATCATTAGAGCTGGCGTTTTCAGATTTCCCAGAGAACAGCTTTTGATGAGTTTTCCTCTGCTCCTTCAAAAGATGACTTTGTATGTACTGCATGAAATGAAACTAGGTATTCCAGTCTTGATTTGCCATGTTTAATTTCTGTATGTCATTAAAACATCTTTTTATTGCCAGAGATCTTTGTAACAACATTCTTAGGTATATGATTTATGCTGTTAGACTCCTACAGTTACACAAAGCAAATGCTATGCAAAGCCACAGAGTTCAAGTTTCAAAATCATGTGTGCTGCTTTGAAGCTGAATTGTTAAAAGTATAAAACCCCAGAAAAGAATAATGTTCTTTCTTTCATGTTATATATGGGATTCAGGTCAGATATTCTCTAAAATGATGATTACAGAACAAAAACCTGTATCTGGTGTGCATTATTTTAATGCAAACAAATACATTGCAGGCAGTCTTACCTTTGCCCTCCACATCAGCCATAGCTTGAAGACATCAACATGCCGGCCACACTGCAAAGCCTTGTCTCCCGTGTCGTAAGACAGGTCGTAGTGCTTGTCTTGTTGAAAGAGGTAGGAAGCATGCATTTGATTGCAACTCTGCATCAATCCCTTATAGAAAGACACAAAAAAATGATATTGGCACAGATGTGGCTACTGTTTTGAGTGTTGCTTTGGGTGAAAAATAACAAACACCCAAACTCAGTGGAATACATGTCCAAGTGCAAAAGGAAGATCAAAAAAAGGACAAAAAAAGGACTTGGCTGCTCAGTGAACGAAGCTTTTAATGTCCCATTCAGTGCCCAGGACACCTTGGTACCTCACCCAGTAATGTGCAATCGACTCCGAGAGCCAAGGCATTTTTTTTAAAAAAAGCTGGACATTGCACTTCCTAGCATCATTATGATGAAGTTAATTTTTGGATCTCGCTTCTTATTCCTTGTTCTGGTTCCTTTTCCTCCTTTTCTCAGAAGTCTTTTTTTCTGGTTGAGTCACACCAAGTGAATTTGATGACTAATCTAAATAATATCACACCACTTTTCTAATTGCTTTTGTCTCTAAAATTCTGATTTTCATTGTTTTCTTTCTTTGTAGTCACAGTTCTTTTCTGCAAAGCCCTCAGCTGCAGACTGGATACTTAAGGGGTATAGAAAGCTTTGAACAGACAGAAGAGCATATGGCCTTTAAATCGCCCGCTAGAGCTATTTATGGGTTGTAAGATACCATTTTGAGAGGCAGCTTTGTGGGAGAGCCAGAAGCCAACAAGGTGAAGAAACCCGGCTCACAAAAGCATGAGGTTTGCTTTTTAGTATTTTAAGTGAAATGCAGAGAGTCATATTCTGGCTCTAGTTAAGTTCTCAACCAAGTTGAAGGTATAGCTTAGGGCTGTTGCCTGAAACTGCAGTTTCCAGTCCAAGAAGAATGAAAACTTGGCTGTTTATCATTAAGTCTAATCTTCATACGTAACTCCAAACTGAGACAGTTAAAAGAGAGGGGGAAAAAAAATTGTCTTTCTCCTAATCTGAGCCATCTGTTCTCACTAGAGGTCAAGGGTGGTACTGACTTCAACCAGGCAGGGTTTGTCTCAGGGAACTGACCCAGAGGGCAAATAAAAGCCAGCTTCTCTCTTTTCTAAGTGCAATCATTTTGTATACAATCTGTTGTACAGCTGTTAGAAAACAGTAACCAGCTTTCTGATAGCTGGTCTAGTAAGTGGTGGTTGTATAGCAGCTGTCCCAGTAACTGATGGCCATACGAAAATTACAGGCTTGAAGGGTAATTCAAATTCTAGTACTAAATGGAATGCCTACTTTTTTATTCCAAGTGAACTTCCGTGTGCCCTAAAATGGATATATGGGTCAGAGCTGGGCTGAAATATCTATCATAAAAGTCTAGAAAGTGTAATAATGCCTAGATTCTGGACCAAATGTCATGCTGCATGGATACCATACCATACCATTCATCCTAAAAAGACTAGAGTTTGCCTACAGTTACATTTCATGCTGCACACAAACAGTGGGGTTACACAGCTATATGCCCACAACTCAACTATGGACATTTTGAATAGAAAGCCACAAAACTCTGTAGACACATTGCCATTAATTTGATCTATCATTCCTGCTAGATAGCTGCTTTATTTCCTTTTGCAGTCACAGCCTGAGCACGTAACTAGATGTCTACTTCTGAGTTTCTTTTACAATCCTCGTCACATTAGCAAATATTGGCTATATTGGTTATGAAGAAAACATCCAGGATTTTCAGAAGCAAAATGTCAGAAAAGATGAGAGAACTGAGTATATTGAGACATACCTCTTCTCTTACTAGCAGGGCTGAACATTGCAGTGGGACGCCCATCATCTTGTGAGGGTTCCAGGTCACTGAATTGGCCCTGGGACAGCAAACCACATGAAACACACTATACTATGGTGTTGAAACCATGGAGACATGTAGTAATACCAAGAATAACAATGAACATGTAATTATGCGCACGTTTTTCTGAGCAAGCAAAGCTGAAAATAATCATGGCAGATATTAGGAAAGTAATGCCTTCATAAGGGACCTAATCCGCTCTAGCTGGTTTTTGGATGACAATTCTGGCAACTTACTGCAGGATAATTGCTCTATCCACTAAACTTAATCAGTACAAAACTTTCTAGCGAGTCATCTATATGTCATAAACACAGGGCAAACTTCCTAAAAACACCCACCTGACTGATGATCCTTCGAAAGTCACACAGCTGACTACAGGTGCAGTTAGGAAGCTTGCAAACTAGCATATTCCCTCCCATTGATTCCAATTTCATGAAGATTTTAGCAAGTGGCTCACATAGGTATTTTTGAAAATTTCTTTAAATACTTCTGGGTACCTCTGAGTCTCTGAGTAACTTGGACAACATGACCCAAAGTAATTTTTCTCTAATTGCTCGACTGATAGTAAATTTTCATAGCTCCTTGATTTTAGCTTGGCTATGCTGATTCACACAACTGAAGGACTGGGTCCAAAATCACCATAGTGAGAAACACAGAACTGATCCACCCTTTCACAAAAGAGCCTGATCCTGCCTCCTGTCAGGACATGTTCACTGCAAAAATAACTGTCAGCCCAGATCTTGTGACCAAACAGGGTCCTGTCACAACACAGCTTAGAGAAGAGACATTTGGGACTGTGGCAAAGGCTGAATGGAAGGTTGTCCAGTTGTTTATTATTTTAATATTGTGTTATGCTTGAC
The DNA here is from genome assembly GCF_030867145.1 of Opisthocomus hoazin. Lineage (NCBI taxonomy): Eukaryota > Metazoa > Chordata > Aves > Opisthocomiformes > Opisthocomidae > Opisthocomus > Opisthocomus hoazin. The sequence continues at coordinate 75,787,678 of NC_134417.1, read as the reverse complement.
TGGCTGTTTGTTAATTACTGTTATTACATACAATGATCAGCTGATAGATGTATACATTTGCATCCTATTCGGCAAGCTGTCAAGGATGCATAGTGCACAGGATTTCATGTAGTGCAGTGATTTGAGTTTTGATGGTATAAATCAGTCAACTAGGCCATGTAAAAACCCAAGACACAATTGCAGGTAATGTTTATGTGAACGGAGGTGAGCATGTTGGAATCTGGCAGTATTTTCCTTTGTAGGACTTGGAGACAGCACTATATGTTTATGCATGTCCTTATTGTTTCCTGCCAAATTGCTTTCACTTCTTCAAAGCAAGCAACTCCAAAATTCACATGGACACCGGGCAGCACTTCTGTGCTTTCTTCTTTGCTATTTAAACGCGACTGCGCAAGTGTCTGATGCAAAATCTGTAGGGAACAGTCTTCCACAGGCAACATCTGGCCACTTGGCTTGGCTTTTCAAATATTTGGCAGCTTTTAATCAGCTCAGAGTCAGTCATCTGATTGCAACACCAAAGCTAATGATTCTGAACATGCATGCAGGTCTACGAATTTCCTTTGATATGATACTTTTAAATTTTTATCTGTGCCTATGCAGAATTAGGCAGAAATTCTTTAAAAGACTTCTAAGTAATAGTAGCGGTATGGGTTTTCTCAAGCAAAAGGATTATTTACTGACACCACTCAGATGTTAATTATCTGGCTAAAATGTTTAATTTACCATAAGGTCATTTATTTCCCCAATTACATCCCAACTGAACACAGAAAAAAATTAATCACGTAAAATAAAAATCCACAGTTTTTCATTTGTTATCAGTTCTTCTGGACTTCAGCCATCAGTATGTGCTTAAAGAAATTGCTGACTGAGACAAACAGTGAAGGAAAAAAGCTTCATGGATCCACAGATGTGCTTTTAATGCATCTCATGTTCACCCAAACAACAGAGCGCCAGACACCTATGGGATATTTTGGCTGTGAGTCACAGGCAGAAGAAAATAGAGGAAAAGTTTTCCTTCAGAGATTTCAAATGGGTGACAGGAGAGATTCAAGACTGGCAGAATTTGGTCCTCAGGCATCATTAAAAACAGACTGAGGTGCATTCACTGACCAGCCACAGCCCTAGGAAGGATGCCCAGACACTGCATGGGAGCACTCATTCAGCGCAAACACACTTTTCTCACGTAGGTGTCACACCCTGGCTGAGGCTCTGGAAGAGGGACACCAGACCGAAACTCCTGATGGCAGCCAGGCTGATCTGCTCCAGACACCAGGTGACGAGCTTCCTTCAGAGTGCCTCAGAGCAGCTTGAAAACTGCCATGTGGGGATGGGAGGGCACCGTAAGGACGGTCCTGCAACCCCTCCTGCCTTTGACAGGAATGTTTTTGCTGGACTGTCTGTTACCAGAAGGATCGAGTACTCAAAGCACAGAGTGTTCCATTTAGTGCTCCCTCCTTCTCCCTTTATCCCCGATCAAAAATGAGTAACAGCTCCAGCTCTCTTCTATCCAGACCTGTAATGACTGGGCTGTACTCTCGTATCTACCAAGAAACAGGAATGGCCATAAAACTTGGGTCTAGTAAGTCTCCTCTAAAGGTACCCACATTTGAAATCTGGACAAACTGGAACGAGCCACTGTGCATCGAGAAGAGGAACAGCATTGGAAATGACAAATTTCATTAATTCTTTGCCAAACATATGGAGATGCTGCTTATCAAAGCACTAGATAAAATCCAGTGGTGCTCTGGATCCAAAGCATGTTATTTGGAAAATTCTCCAATATAGATTCAACCTGAACTTCTCCTTCCAGTAGAACCTGGACAGCAATTTGGGAGGTAAACTCTTTTTTTCATACTGTCCTTACAGGCAACTTGGTAGATTTTTCTAACTTGCTAGATATTTGGATGTATATCCTTTTAATGCACAATATCTAAGTTTGGAGTGCTGGAGGCAGTCATAACTTAACTAAATTGAGTTCACAGAACTATTGGCTGCTTTCCAAATTTTGCATGTGAGATGTATGAGAAAGGAACTGAATCATCAAGGTATCCTCCTAATCTTCGGGAACAGGATGAGGAAGTTGTTTGTAATTTTAATTGGCAAGGAGCAGCAATTTGATTTCGAGATAAAAAAGGCCGAATGGAGTAGTAATTTACTCTTGAACAGTATGAGCTTCAGAAAATACAGAAATGTGAGAGTGACTCCATCTAGCCCAGTATACTGTCTATAGCAAGTGGTCTAAATAGGTGCCTGGGAAGAATATGCAACGGAGCAAGCATATACGACCTTCCTCCAAACGTTCTCTGAGCACCCAGTCATTCATGGCTCATAGAAGTCCCAAATGGTTTTTGTCTTCCCTTGAATGCTGGTAAATCTTAACATCCTCTGGCAAGGACTTCCACAGCTTAACTAGAACTTTCTGAATAAGCAGCTGTTTGTAAGTTTAAGTTCAGTCTTTCCAGACTCTGAACTGGCATCACTTCTGTTCATCTCTGTGTATGTGCAATGTTCATGAGCTCATGACAACAACTGTGTATATCCAGGCACAGGTTTACTGAGAAGATGTCATTAACACAGCCTGGAGGGGGATATTCTCTCCAGAAGTGACAGAGCAGTGACTGTCAGGACACCCATCAAACTGCAGATGCTTCCACTTTTTATACTTAGACTTCAGCACACAAGACCTCAGAGATTCATTTCTTAAGGAATGCAATTGTTAATTCATGTTGGACACTGAATCAGTGGATGCTGCAGAAACTACTCTGGAGCTGCAAATGTATGCTGGGAGGAATGAAATGCAAACAAGAAATCTCTGCTGTTTGTACTACGAAGTAGTGCCACCCTACCGCAGCACTGAACAAAGGCATTTAGCAATGCTACTGCAACTGGAAGGACAGTTTGCATAATTTCTTCATACTGTATCTTGCAGATAACATTGATTTTTATTTATAGAAATTGCTATGGTAATCACAAGTGTGTTAAAATGTATTTAATAAATGTGTTTAATTAATGTTAATAAATCATACCTTTCAACGCCATTTAACTTCCATTTGTGTTTTCTTGACATCAGGAGCCCACCACCCCATGCTCCCTAGAAGGCAAGACACGTTATCTTAATGAGAAGAGAACTCAGCGTTTTTCTGTGATGACATCTGTGCGTTCACATCGGTTTGGGGTCCATCCTTTCTTTTTGCTAACGTGGCACGTTCCAAAATGACCAGGCAGATGGGGCCTGAGGCATTAGCTGTACTAACGGTTTTCTTCCAGTAGCTTGGAAGCCATGGGTTAGAGTCCATAATCTGAGTGCCAGCCGTTATCGGTCTGCTAACCCCCCTGTCACCACCTCATCCGATACGGACACACTGGGCTGCCCCACACTGTAATTAATGACTTGCAGAGCTGCCTTTTCTCTTTCAGTCACTCAGTGGTGACAACAAACCAGACCGGGATCTCAGCTGCTCTGGTGAGTTTTCACCATATTTCAGATGACTCCTGCTTGCCCCCTAGTCATTTGCTTTCGCTCACAGAGATCTGGGACAAACAGGAATTTCACGTGACTGAGAAGCAGTTTAAGGTAAATATGAATTCCTCCTTCGAATTGGAGTGATTTTGGCTGACACAGTAATCCAAAAGCAAGACACCCAGCCCCACGGAAATTCAATTACCAAGCCTTTTTGGAGAAAGGATTTGCAAAAATGACACAACAGCCATTCTAGGGCTGAAAGATGATCCTTCAGAAAGATTTACTGCCAAGAGCCCAGATAAAGCTAAGTAGCCAATCTGATAAATTTCTGTCGCATTTGCATTAACCTGTTCAGCAATTTGCGGTACTTTATTCCAGACACGTTGCCCTTTCCTTATGTATTTATTTCGCAGCTGCTGCAGAAGCTGAGCCAGTGCTCAGTATAGTTCTTATGTATTTCTTGTACTAACAGGATTTAGACATAAAACTGAAGGCCAAAAGCACTCAAACTAGGTCATCTTAAGTGTTCCAGTTGCTAAAACGACTGCACAGTCACAGCTCCTAAAACGTCCCCCTGACCTGAGCCTTTCAGAGGAGTGGTAAGTCAGCGCTTGGTTGTTAGACTTAATTACAAGAACAAAATGCATTGGGTTTTGTGCAAGATGGCACTGTCCAAAATGAGTAACTTAATGCTAATACAGCTTGTAATCCAGCCCCCCACATACAATGATACTTACATCCACGTGCATCCAGATTTTGTATTTCTTGCAGATGTCTGCAATAGCTATGAGAGGATCAAAAGCCCCGTACACTGTTGTCCCAGCTGTGGCACTCACCAGAAAAGGAACAAATCCCTGCAAGAAAGCCCAGAGGTATTTGGCAAGGTCAGGGAGCTGCAGCCTCCTCAGCCTGCAGCAGCCCCGACTCCTCCTGTGGTGCCTCCACAGTGAGACCACAAGTGTCTCCTAGAGGACATCTCTGCTCCATTACACTGGTTTTCTCCTGGTTTAGACGCTAGTGATATTATAGTTTCTACCTTCAGGTGGCAGCAAACTTCCAAACCAGCATCCTCCATTTATTAGGATGCATGAGACAGGTCAGGGCTCAGAAGAACAGTTCTGCTCCATGCCACCAGCCTGAAGCAAACAGGTCTGCTCCGCATGATACTGCGCCACACAAACCTCACCCGGGCACCACAGTGCAATAAGCCCTGGGCTGTTAATTAGAATTATCCCAGCAAGCGTCTGAATGTGTGGTGGCCCAGTCCTGCCAGTGGGAGCATCTTGTCTGGGGGTGTCTCCTGGGGGCAACACACAAGGGAGGTGTGGGGCTCCCCTCCAGCCCCATGCCTCATGCAGAGCGGGGAGACAGCAATCTCCACGGAGGCCAGGGACCATCTCTCGGATTCCCTCTACCTCACAGAGGAGCACTCACTGTCCATCACATGCCGTAATTTATACCAGTGTTTCATTTTAAATTCAGCTTTGAATGCTGTGTTTCTGATGATTATTTACATAAATGTTAGTGAAGGCACAGGGCTAATTTCATTGCATATCTCAAGCTGTTGTTTTAATTCTAGCTTCCATTAATGAACACATACAAAAGTAGCACATTTTTAGAGATGTGTGGATTTTAGTTTATCTTCCATTGTTCTGATGACTATGAGGAATACTTTCAACATGTTAAAATACAGACAAATTACCCAAATGATTACTCTGTTTTTGCCAATCTTCAGCTGAGGAACTGTGTGATCAGCTGATAATATAAAAAAGGAGGATGTTATCCAGGGAACACATAAAAAAAGCCAAACAGCTCATGGAGATTATAAAGTAGCTCTAAACCTATCTTCTCAGCAATGCTTGCCTCACTAATTGCCGGGCTACACTTCTGAGAAATAAATCAAAAGTTAATGGGCAAGCCTATGTTCTTTTACCAAGGAAAGCAAAACAACTAGCTGTATCATTCTTGTTGTTTTTTTTTTTTTCTTTTCTGGAAGCAGAAAAACTAGTAAACTTACTTTTTGTTTGGCTTCAAGAATTCTTCTTTCAAGGTCTGATGGGATCATTTTCCCTCTGGAGCAAGAGAGAGTTATATCAGAAATTTGAAACTTGAAATCAGCTCTTGCTGTTACTTCTTCACTTAATAGGAAACGCAAATGAGGACCAAAGTGACTTTTTTTGCCCAAGGCTTATGCAGCATTGAAAAGCACAGAAAAGACTCTTACCGTTAGTCTGAGTTTTTACCCTAATTATTTTGTCAACAAGTTTGCATCAGTATGGTGAAGGTAACTGAGAGAAGTTATGTCCTGGCCACCCTCCTTAAAGACTGATGCTGCTCCATGGAGCCTCCTGGTCCTCTTGGATGTTACAGCCCCAGGAATATGCTCCAGGCTCAGAGGGAGAGGCTCAGCCCAGGGTCCCAAGAAGCTTGCTGGGTGCCAAACCCCAAGGTCCCCTTCCAGCAGGCACAAGAAATGCCAGCTGAGGTGCATGGCCTTGAGCAGCGTAACCCAGCTCTGGTGTAAGCAGTCATCTCCATGTTTCCATTTGAGGGAAGAACTCGTTTCAGAGCGACTATTCCACAATTTTGTGCACTGAACGTTCACATCAGCTTGAAGCAGCATATGAGAAGAAGCTACCAGTCTGGACCCATTAAATGCACTGTCAGGCCCTCTGCATTGACTGTGCACTGATTTTGCAACACATTTAGTATGACCCATTCACCTGAGATTCAGACTCAGCAGTATACGACTTGAAGGTTAATCTATAAAATCCTGTAAATGAATTAGGCACAAAGTAAAACAGTGTTGATATCGAATATTGAGGTGAAGTTTTTTTTTTTTTGCTTTAGCCACAAGCAAGACTTATTAAGAAGGGAGTATGCACAACAGCAATATAAACATGACAGCTCTGCACACTACAGGAATAAACTCTTCACTGGATTTAAGTGTTGTCCATTTAGATTTTTATGTGTATATGTACTTGAAAGGACTTTTTCAGCTTTTAGTATAGTTGGACATATTTTTTTCTGTCACTAAAGCAATGTTTCCTGTTGCTATAAAAATCCTCCCTTTACTAAAGCTCAAAATAGCAGGTTTAGGGAAACAAGTAAAATCATGAGGTTTAGTTTTACTTTTATATATATAAAAAAAAACCCTGAAGTGTTTTCATGACATTTGGATGGATGTAAATTTTTTTCAAAAATTACTAATTTCTTGTAATAAGGTACTGCTAGGTTTTAGAAGTTTTCATCCTTACACAGCTCACAGTAAGCCAGTAATTATTTCAGTAGAAATTGGTTTGCACTTCTGAGTTTTTTACAAAACCAGTCTAAAACTTAGCCCTGAAATTTCTCATAGAAGTTTAAGGTCTAAAGAGTATTCAACTCATTGTGAGTTCTCCCAGTTACATGACACGGTCAGAGAAAAGCAGTTGTCTTATCTTCAAAAACTGCTTCTGGAATCATTAGAGGAACAAAGAAAAAAAAAAACATCCCAAAAGAAGGCAACGAGTTCCTCCTCCAAATACTGTTTAGATGTTGGTCTCTAATAATTTATAATTAGTGGAGCTTGTGCATACAAAGATACACAGAGTTGGGCAGAATCCTTCATTGCCAATATTTTTTTGCCAAGACAAGTGATTATCCAGCCCCTGGTCATGTTGAGTATGCCAAATTTACCAAGGGCCAAGCAGTAAGTTGGCTTAGGGAGAGGCAGAAGAGACTGAGCAGCAAAAGGACACAGGATAAAAGAAGTGTGTCAAAGTCTTCTCATACTACCCTCATTTGTACACAGCCTTCACTGCTGTCACACCATACTTCAGTGTTTTGACCCCAAACTTGCAGGTAATAAGCTATTGCTACCAAGGTGTTGGCATGGTAGTAAACAAGGCAACAGAAATATATGTTTGTCCAGTCTGGGGTATGAGCAAGAACATGATTTTCTCTGTTCTGGCTTGAAATTCGCCACACATTACACAGTCCCATGATACAGCAAAAAAAGGCAAACTTGGTGGGTATGGGTCAGGATGGGGAAGAGAACAGTGACCAGAAAGCATGCTTGGTCATGCTGGAAGCATCTCCTGGTGGTCCTTCACCCTCCCACAGGTCCACATCTTGACAGTGGGTCCTCTCCACTGTGTAAGCCCACATTCTGTGCAAACAGCCCACTTTGTCCCGGTGGCGTCTGCTGGGATCTGGCGAGACATGCAGTAATCCTGCTTTTTACTTCAGGGTGGGCAGGGTAATCATTGCGGTCTTCACAGAAAATAATCATGCTGGATTTGCACAAGAAGAAAAGGAAGACACGACTTCATCGATCCATGTCTGTGTTTAGTGAATAGAAATAATCAGAGGTTTATTTTGATGCGTGTTGGTCATGTTGATGCTGTCATTAATTCCTCTTCAAGGTGTGCTCAGTCTTTTGTTAATAAAGAGATAATAAGCCCATAAGTCAATACGCAGGCACTGTGATTAGCACTGTAAATTGCTTAGTTAATACTCTTCTTTTAATGTGGGAGCAGAGTATTCTGATAGCAGTAAAACCTTCCATTTATGCTAGAGTCATAAATAATTCAATACCTTATAACAATATTATTTGGGACTCATAGGAAAAGCATATTCTATTGAAAAGATTCTCAGTAGAACTGGTAAGGACTATCATACTCATTTTTGGCCCTTGGAAAGTATGTTTTCCCTGAAATTGAAAATCTTCAGCAGAATATGTTGATTCTGTTAATATTCATTTGCTTTTTAGAAACAGGTTTTCATAGAGAATAAAAACCTTTTAGTTGGGTGAGTTAAAGAAGAAGTTGTCTGCCACCAGTTTTGTACTGCTGATGGAACCTGTAGGTTAGGTGCCTGCGGTGCTCCTCCTTTCCATGGCCCATCCCTCTCCCTGGCCTACGCTGCCCACGATGCTGCCAAGACCCTTCTCTCCACATCCCATTGCAAGGGTGTCCTCATCAAGGGCACTGGGGGAAATATAGCCTAGCTGAGAAGGATGGTGAGAGCGTGAAGCAAAAGAATATATTACTGCTTTACAAGGCCCACTTCACGTCATTTTAATGGATCAAAATGTGAGCGTTTAAAATGCTCCACTTTGACCAAAACAAGCTTCTTCTTCATTTCTTAGTGGAATGTGTAAAGAGTGATTGTTCTTTGGACTTCTTGTTTCACTTCAGGATGAAAGAAAATGAAATACCAGAAATCCCTGAGGAAGGGAACTTTCAGATTTTTTATAAGCTCCAAAAACTGCCTTCTAAAGAAGCCACTGACAGAGCCAGTTCCTCAAGCGGGATAAATCACTGTAAGGTGCTAAAGATAATAGCGCCGTGATGAATTATACCAACTGCTGACTGCATCCTACATGTTCTCTCTGAACTGAGCACCTGATGACCTTCTTCTATGTACCAATAAAAAGAGCTGTATTTGTCATCTTTACTTACCTTTCATCACATCTAATCAGAATCACACTATCTGTACCAATACCCAAGGCCGCAGCTCCTTTTTTCACAGAAAAGTGACTCTGAAAAAATATATTTATTATTATTATTTTTATTATTATTTCTTATCCAGTATAATACAAAACACTACACCCTTGCAAGCCCTTCAGCTAGTAGTCCCACACAGGCAATAATTTTATTCATAGACTTTTTGGAAACCAATCACTGTAATTTGAGGCTTTGTATCAGGTCACTACAGTCAATTTGAGAAACAGTAATCACTCTAATCTGGATTTACTCCTAGAATATTAAATACACAACTGTGGCTGATGATGGACCCAAATTCTGTCCTTGATGCAGACCTGCAGCTTCTATTGCTTGAACAGATTCAGCTATGAATTTGATTCACTGAAACAAAAAATTTTCCCCGAGAGAATTCATTTAGTTCGTAGCTTCCAGAGTGATGAGCTTCTGCTATACAACTTCTGGCCCAATAATATACTGAGAGAAATTAAAATAGGAAGCCTAATCGTGTTCTCATGCCAGTGAACGCTAGTAATAACTCCCATTAACAAACAGAGCTACTGCGGTTTAAAATCAGAACCGGGCTCTTAATAAGACTATTAGTTAATCTGTATGTACAGAATAAAAAGTGGAAGTTACATACTGGAGTGCAAGTCAGCCTAATTTTCGCTAGCTCATACGACTTAACTCCTGAGCCAGTGTTGGTTTATAATTCTAATTTAAATCCTAGTGATTATGATAATGAAATAGTTTTATATCAAATTATACCATCTAAAATCTGATTTTTATGAACTCAAGCACAACTATCACAATGTTGTCCAAAGTAATTTTAACTACAGATTATTAAACCTTAAAAAAGTTGAAATTCTTTCCATATACTACAGTACCATTAGCTCAGGCTGTAACACTATAAAAAAGATCATGGAGATAAAAATCTAACAGGGTTTTCTAGGTGTCTGAGATGTTAAAAGAAGAAAGGAAGACTTATAGTCTGCAGGAATAGAGAAACAGACCGCAAAGCAGAGAAGTAATCACCGTTGCTTTGTCAAGTAAGTATTTGGGTTCAACTGTAATGAGCGCAGTAGAGAGCTATAGCGGAAGAGATGGACACAATGGTTACACACGTCTGCTTCACTTAAAGGCTGTGAAGTCAGTGGGAATTTGCTGCATACTTACAGGCTCCCTTCATAATAAGCACTTTGAGAAACGAAAATCAATTCTAAATCATCTTTATGAAAGAGAGGAAGAAGAGTTAGAACTGCAAAATGCACCTTCAATTTAGTAAGCAAAAAAATCCTGCGTGTTTTAAAAATCGCTTGGGTGTAATTATCGTTAACAGTCCTGACTACTCTGGTTAAGGTTGCACAAGAGTTTCCACTCCAAACTCCTTTTTTCACACGCCTGTATCTCACCGTTTTGGCTGAAATGCCTCAAGTTTTCATGATGCCCATAGAGTTTTTAAATGTTCAGACATTTTGAAGAAGTTCAGATTGTTCAGATTCATCCGTGAATCATGATCAGAGCCATGATTCACTGATGACACGTGGACAATTTGAAAATACTTCTTCAAGTGAATGGTATTTTTCATACTACTTTTTTTTAAGACAGTGGGTTGGTATAGCTTCCCCTCTATTGGGCAGGCTGCAGTACACCAACAATGCGTAATGAACGGCCATTGACCACCTTGTCTAGAACTAAAATCAGTCTTTAAGGCCCAAGTACAACAAAACATCCTAGCCCTTGAATTAGGCACATTTTGAAATGCAAACATGCGCATCGGACTGACTTCGCACAAGCTGATGATCAAATGAAATGCACACCCATGCGCGTAGATGAGCAACAAGGGGTCTGTGCTGGTGCTTCAGCATTTTGCTGAGTTAGACTGGGTTCATTGCAGCTAGCCTAATCAGGCTAAAGTCATCATGTAGGCTTCCTCTGCGGTCAGGGGGGACACAGGCACGTCCAGGGAAGGATTCATCCAGCATGCGTGTTGCTGGTTTGGAGTGAGAGCCGAATGACATCAGGTGAGATTTCTACCCCTTCCCTATGGACCAAGCCCTCTGGTATCTGCTGTCTGTGAGACTGGAAAGTCTACAGCACCTGCAGGCACCACTGCTCTGGAAACCGGCAGATATTTGATTTTGACACATTGTTATTGTCTAGCCTATTAAAACCACAGGTTAGTGATATGCTCAGATTAGATACGGAGTTTGCTCTGCTGTGTTTCTAGCTGGAGTCACAAAGTGCTAAGAAGTATTTTACACAGTGAACATCATGGACCTGTTCAGCATCACACTGGTATTTTTCACGGCATGTTCTTTATTTCATGAAACTGAATTTTTGAACAAACACATTTCCACAAGCTTTATTATCTTCACCAAAATTGGTGGACTTATCCCAAGTACAAATGCACTGTAGATTAAGTCTTGGACTGGGACCAATCCACAAACCTCTGCATGTGAAGGTACTCAAGTCTCTTCTCAGCCTCGTGGGTCTCCCTGAGCCCCATGGTGCAGCAGTGAAGCTTTATGAGAGCAGGGAGGAGAAGTGGCCATGAGAAGCCTACTGGCATCAAGAGGCTCACAAAAAATGCACAAGCTTAGGAAGATATCTTTGAACTTTGCAAAAATTGAAACAGAGCTAGAATGTTGCCAGCACAGTGACGGTTCATTGATATGCTATGTGAAGCTCAAACTGAATTTACATACTCTTCCGGCTTCAGCTGGGATAGAGCTAATTTTCTTCCCAGTGGCTGCTGTGTTTTGGATTTAGTACCAGACGAATGTTGATAACACTGACATTTTTAGTGGTTGCTAAGAAGTCAAGGACTTTTCTCCAGTTTCTCACGTTCAGCTAATGAGAAGGTGTGCAGGAGCTAGGAGGGAGCACTGCCAGACAGACAGCCAGGCTGGCCAGTGGAAATATTCCATATCATAGATGCCATGCTCAGCTTATAAAGGGGGGCAGGACTCTGTCCTTCTGGTTTCTGGGAATTCAAATCCTCTTTTGGCTGGGAGTTTGAACTTTTCTGGGAGTTTGGTCTTTTTTGCAAATTTTGCGAAATTCATGAAAGCCGTGATTTCCAGGTTCCGTGATCGCTGCTAGGGGACTGGCTGCGAATGGGTCATTGGGTGGTGAGAAAAACTGTATTATATATAGATTGGTTTGCATATTCAGTATCATCATTATTATCATTACTATTATTAGTACTATTAGTAGTATTAGTATTTCCTTTGTTGCCTTATTAAACTGTCTTTATATCAGTCCGCGAGTTATACCTTTTGTCCATTTTCCCTCCCCATCCCGCTGGGGGGGAATGGGAAGGAAGGGGAGGGGTAGGCGAGTGGCTGTTGGGTCCGAGTTGCTGGTTGCTGAGTTAAACCATGACATATACTTAAAAAAATTAATCTGTTCTTTACTCACATATTATACAAACTCATGCGCGCACAGCATATTGGGTAGCTTAATATATAAATACTGGTAGAGATGTAGGAGTGGAGTCACCTGTATATTTCACTGGGTTTTGAGTCAATAACATTACATTGATGAATTTTGCTCCCTATTCCATACCAGTTAAGATAAATTTACTATTGCAATTTGTTTTTCTAATAACAAAGAGAACTATTCAAAATGCCTTAAAAAAGAAAATCCAGATTTGAATGGTTTACTTTGAGGAAGAAAATTAAGCTCATGTGCTCAAAAGCATCCACTGGAGTAAAGCCAAACTCAGCTGCCTCACTGAGAAGTCTCATGGCACTGCTAAAAGAGTATTGGGGAAAAAATTAATGTAGTGCTGATAGCTCAGTAGCCTGAGGGCTCTTTACAGACTGAAGGGAATTCAGTGGTCAGGAACTGAAACACATTCAGGGATAAACTGGGAAGAAATACAGAAGTCTGTGCACAGAAGGGCAAATGCAATTACAGTTTCTAAACAAACTGTGAATACAAAATTGCTCAATCTGTGTATACAGTCACAGATATATATGACTGTTGCTGTGTTTTTGTGTTTCAGGGTAACATCAGACTCCAACTGTCCAAGCAGCTCTGAAAGAGACAGGATGAAAGTAAATATGAGGAAAAAAAGAGTTTTAAGAGCAAAGAAAACTTTCCTGATTATGATGCATATTAAACTTTGTTTTAATATTCCTGGGATGGTGCTGAAAATTTGGTTGCCTGTGTAATACAAAGGTAAACATAGAAAAATATAAAGGTCAGAGAGAAGGAAAAGTTTGCAGAAATAAGCCTCTGCAGAATAAGAACTACTGACAGATTCAGCTGGGCTACCAGCGGGAAGAAGGACATTAATTATGACCCCTTTGGGAAAAGGGGGGGCTACAGACTGTTCAACCATGCAAGGAAGTGATCTTGAACACCATCTTTCATGACACAGCCATGTAGTCTTCTGGTGGGAGAACTAGGGTCAAAAAGGGAGGACAGGGGCAGACTGACCAATGCCAGTCCTGAAGGAAAAACCAGGCTAGGAGAAGCTGGCAGGACCAGTTTCACCACTGTCCCGTGCTGGCCAGAGGCAGGAGGACATGCAGGTGGGAGAGGGCTGTCACTGCGGCTTTCTCCCTCCCTCCCTTCATGTGGTGCGGCACTGCAAAAGGGTGCATGGAAGACTACAAATATATCCCCAATAGAGAGGAACCTCAATTTGTCTCTGAAAAGAAATGTGGTTAAAATTCAATGGTGAAGGAGAAGGCACAGAGCATTAGTCAGTATTAGTGACAAAAGCATATTATTGCTCAGGGAAAAAAATGGTGGTTTTGAGAAAGGGGAATCTTCTCTTTGTCTAAAATTTCAAATGCTGTTAGGAATAAGTTTGTTTGTCTGATAGTCATTTCTTCATAGTTAGCTTTGTAAAGTAAAAACACCCTGTAAATTCATTACAGGTGCAATAATGAGTACGTCTTTTGGAAAAAGTAAGAATTAGATAATTAAAAATGATATGATGCTGATAAGTATGGCATTGTTACCTTAAATAAACAGAGCTTCAATATACAGATCCTTCTATTTTTATAGCTTGCTAAATTAATTGCTCATAATCTGGCATGGCTGAAGCTGCCAGGAAGAACGATCCTAATGCCATGAGCCCCAAAGGCCATGGCTGGTTTTTCAGATTGCGGTTTCTCCCTGCTCACATAAATCCAGGGTGGCGCAAGCTTCGTAGAGGGAGCTCATCAGGAGCGCATTCCCAAAGGCTGAGCAAGCCAAGCCATCCAGCAGCCAAAACCTCTCCCAGGTCTGCAGGTTTGGTCGCTGGCACCCCGGTGCTCCACAGCCTGCTCCACACCCTGGAGCTCTGGACCCCCAGCCTCACCCCATCACCCACACACCAGTAAAGGAGACACACATGCTTTCCCCTCCACATCCCCTGGGCTTCAGGCAGTGTGGGATTCCTGGAGGTGCAGGCTGGGCTACTTCTATCTTAATCATCTAAAAATGTGTGTCTGGTCTAGGCTTGTTGTCCGGGCTCCCTAAGTAGTGGGGACGAAAAGGTGCCTCCAGAAGGCACTTCATCCCCGAGGCTTTGGCATCCTTTTTAGACTAGGATGAGTTGCTTTCTGCAGATCTCACTCTCTTTTTATTGGCTATGAAAAGTGCATAGACTAACACAAATTAAATGTTTACACTTCCGGTGGTTAAAGTTAAGTGACATGAATCCTATCTTTAATTTCTCATTGTAAGCTATAGCTTTTCCTTCAATTATCTACAAAAAGAGTATACTGTGTACTATACATTTTTAAATAGACTGTAATGATATTTATATTTGCTACTGTTTCCTTTAGCTACTGCTATTCAAATTTGAAAGTTCTTCATTAATGGCAGGGGAGAAATTAATATATTGTTTCTACACAACATACTAGTGTTTCCATCTTTTGCATTTTTGAAATCTGTAACTTCATACTGCTTTCCTAATCCAGCAAGACTCACAACTTGTATTTTTCCAGTGTAGATAGTTTTACAGCATTATCTGTGGATAAGAAACTCTGCACTGAGTTCAGGAGGATCCTGTGGCAGTGTAAAAGTCACAAGCTACCGACTAGATGAGGGATTAGAACCAAATGCTGAATGTCTCCTTTAGGACAGACTCCCCTAGAGCATTGCTTTTCTGGAAAATGGTTTTGCTTTGATTTGAATGGAGTTACTTGAATTCAGTTGCTCCTCAAGTAAGACCAAATTTTTCACTGCTTCCTTCTGGCTTCAAATGCCAGCAAGCAATACTTCTCTGGTTATTGTGCATTAGGTAACGCAAAGAAAGAACGTGTGAATCCATAAGTTTGATTTTTAGTTTCCTTAGGTGGAAATGAAAACATTCCCTACTAACTTTGTGTGCTTAGAAGTATAACTTACAGCTTCATAATTTATGCCACCAAATGGAAAACATCATCTCCAGGCTCCTCACATCATTCCCTGGAAGCCCCACCACACAGGTCACCCCTTGGACAGCTTCTTGCAGGTTCTAGCCCTGGACGCTGCCTCTTCAGTAGCCTGGCTAGAGGGCAACACTATGTGCCACGAAGTAGTGGGACTAGAGATCAGCTTTTCATCCTGCACAGAAACCACACCAAAATCTTCCAAAGGCTGTGTGAAATAGAGGTCTGTCAAGCTGTCTGCTTTGAAACACGTCACTTTTTAATTTCCTTCTGTCTCAGAGCCAAGAACCTCTATTTCAGATTTCAGAAACTGTTCAGACAAAAACTTTGCCAAAACCACTCTTCTCCCACAGCTACTGGTGCAGTTTGCTGTATTCTCTGCCAGTCATAAGGCTTGTCCACGAAGGGAAATCACCATGCAAGAAGCTGAAGTGGTGATTTATTGCAAACTGCCTCCTCCAACTCAACTGATGTGCAGATGCTGTGCATGCTGTGGCTGTGAGGGTGCTCCCCTACCACCGCAGAAAAGCCACCTCTCATAGATGCTCCTGGTGCTTCTCCAGAAAGCAAGGTCCCTCTGAGGGCATCCAGCTGTCTCCAATGCCGACACCTTACACCTGGGCTGCCAACAGACCCTCCCTTCACCGTCAGCAGCTGCCAGAGCCGTATGCCCAGGGAAGCCTTGGGCAGGAGCTGTTTCAGCCCGAGAGCAGTGCAGAACGGGGGGACGCCAGAGGCCGAGTCACCCTCTCTGTGCTCTCCTGGCTTTCTAACTGGGTGAACTGCCAGTTCTTACTCTGTGGTTTCTCTTCCAAAACCAAGATAGGAGTTGTGTTGCTATTTCCATAGTGCGCACCTGACAAGGTGTTCCTCCTTGCGGCAGCTGCTAGAGGGGATAGGAAATCAGGAAAGCTGATGTGGACTACATGAGCACAGTCTTGCTATGTTGGGAGAACAGCAGAGATGAAGAAATCTCTATGTCTCTCCAATTACATCCAGCTTTTTCTCATTCCCTGAACTGTGGATTCAGTCTGTATCGCCCCTAATTAAACATTGAGTCCATACTGTCAAACAAAAAGGCCAAGGACTGTTTTGTAACCCGAACCCAACTAGTTCTCTGCAGCTGAACTTTTCCCCTCTGCACCCACATCCTCCTTAGAGTACAATGACTTTGTCCTTTTCGCCTGCCAGAGGTGATCCCTGCTCCATGCTATTCCCAGCTGCTGCTGGATGATGTCTAAGTGAGTGCTAGCCGGCCAGATCAAAATCACAACAGAGAATGGGTTAAAATTCAGTAAGACTTGCCTTGTAGACAAGTGGATCAATGAAAATATTCTGAGAAGGTAGCTCTTCCTTTCAGTTGCTTTCTTCACACTGAAAAAGGTATGTCCTCAGCTAACACTCACAGCAGCCTAACACTGATGCACTGGGACACAGGAGGAGGCCTTCGTCTTAGATTTGTCATTGTATTTGAAACAATAGACTAAAATAGGTTTTTACAACTGGCATCCATCACTTTTACCCCTCTGAGTCAAGGCCTTCTGCGTCACGTGCAGCTGCCCTGAAGGATGTCACTTTGCTCCTGCACCAGTGCAGATGAAAGAACCCCTGACGATGCACTGGTGAATACAGAAGATTGAATTAAATCCTGAGCAAGCACATCTCAGTGAAATTCTACCCAGGACAAGACCGACCTAAGCAGACATAGTGTGCTTCATAATCCTTGACGAAACAGAAATAAACAGAAGCAGAGTGAGAGATAAGTCACGGTCCTACTGAACAGCTCGGGGAAGATCTGCTTACTGGGAACATGCACGGCTGGAATAGTCACATAGCCTATTTTAGGCACCTAATGTAGGTTGCATATGTCAAGAGGCTGATCTGTTATGGTCAATGCACAGAATTAGGTGAACCCCTCCCACGGGTGATTTAGAACATCTAAATTAAGGAATATTTAGGTTCCTAATATGGATGCTCTGAGTTTCCTCCAGAGGTGCCTCTCTTCATTGATTGTGCAGAGAGTGAGGCTCCTAATTTGGGAACATGATGCACTCCTAAATTAGGAAGGGAATTACTTAGGAGCTGTGAATTACTCCTTCCTTCCCTTCTCCTCCACTGGCAGCTGAACCTACCACGGCATCACACTGAGGCCAGATCCTGATTACAGTAATATTGGCGGCAATGGTGAAGTGACTTCATTTGTTTATAATAATGGAAGCTCTAGACTGGTAGAAACGGAGCCCAGTCTGTGATGTTGACATCCTTGTCTGAGAATTGCTGATATTGGAACCTTTACTTCTGTCTGAAAATTTTGAGACAAGAATCTCAATGTTTCTAAAAAAATAGAGTAACTTTAAGCTTTGTTTACTATCATGCCACACATACAGAGCATGAGGAGATGATAGTATCACATTTACAGATTGCTTGTTCCATGGCCATCGTCTTACAAGAGCATCCAACCATGGCAGAGAGAAACCACAATCAGGCTGGGGAGTCTAAAAGGAAGATCATCGTGATGTGATAAATGAGACAAATGACATTCTTGTATCTTAGTGTCTATTCAGGCTCTGCAGGACATTTCCTATCTAAAAAAGGATTGTACTTCTGGGCCTCTGCAATTCCTGTAACAGTCTCTGCTATTTTGAGGGTTAAACCCTGATCCCACATCCTTTGGGCAATTAAGGGTTAGAGGATCCTGTCTTCACTTAGTATGGTTTCTTAACTTCCCTAGAAGATGTGCCATTACATACTTTACAGAAAGCCTTGATTGAAGAAGCAACAAAATCGTCATTTCAAGATACTTTTAAAATGTAACAGAATTCAGATGCTGTTCTATGGATTTGCTAGTATATTTGATTTTGGAATGTTTAATTTGCTAGGGGAACAGCTTCTTCCCTGGCATGAAAACACAATTATTAAAGCTCATTTCATTATTTTGGACTGATAGCACAATTTGGTTCATTGTTTAACATTCCATCGCTACGAATACAATGAAATTCTCTAATGATTAATAGGATTTGTTATTTTAAATAATCATGCTGAACCTTATTTGCAAGACTTCTTAGGTCTGTAACTTCTATATGAATAACGTATCTCTAGCTGTACAGCCAACTTTGGAGAGCTGCTACTCCTTTGTAAAATATCCTTCTCTCTGACTGCTTTGGGGACAATTACTTTTCAATGTGGAACCCACAGTTGTGTATCGCATCTCATCCTACTGCCACGAACAGCATCCTCAGTGGGATTTCCTCCCAGATGTTTCTGATCAGTTTGTAGGACACTTTGCTCTTCACACTTGCACAGAATGGAAACACATTCTCTGATAAGTCAAAAAAGGCAGCCAGGAGATGTTGTCTCCTAACATGGACAGCATTTTGCTGAGCACCAGCCATGAAAAAGTCCTTTCTGGCCAAGCCCACACAGCTGGAGAGAAATTTAGAAGGGGACCGTGAAGCCTGAAGAGAGCTCACAGACCATGATGGCTATAATCCATCCTCTTCCCCTTCCTCCTGCACACACATTCTCCACTATAAGCTGCAAGCAGGTTTAAATGGCCGTAAACCTGAAACACTCCCCCCAATACAGACAGAAATATGACTTCTGTATGGTGGTTCAAAGAGCAAAAAGCTGTGTTTCTCCCATGAAGACCACTCTGACTTCTCGCGTGTCCACCTCCCCTCACCTCTTGCACTGCCAGATCTCATCGGTGCCTGTGATGAACCCCAGCGTGCTGCAGCTTTTGCTCACAGACAGAAACCCAGAGCAAAGCCCAGTTCCCCACTGCATACCGCAGCTGCTCTGCTGCACACACACACACAGCATTTCCATACTACTGTATTCCCGTATGTTATCACCCTCTTATTAAATAACAGCAGGAGTGGTTTCAGCTACAAATGTTTTGACTTGCAGTGATTTTCTGTTCCTCTAGTGACCCAAACAAAAGACACTCCTGGCAGAAAGCGCTGAAGCCCGATGATGAGCTCTCATGGTTTGATGTGGTCCTTACCACATCGACATTTATACAGATGTGAGAGCAAAAAGATGGCAGTGGTTTGTAGAACCTGCTCTCCCTGTATTTTAGTTGCAGATAACTGTGCAGCTCATCCCTCTTTATATCCAAAAGCCATCCCCCTCCCATTTTTTTATTCACAGTGAAGGAATAACAGAACTGAAGACAGTTGGCTACTAATTCCTTTTCAGCTATTTGCTTCATCATAAATTCATACAAGCAGATGTACCAGATAGGAAAAAACAGAAACACATACATGTTCTGATGTGAAGGCAACCAGTCTGGGAATAGCTGCCATTCCTTTTTCTTTAACTTCTGGGAACATCTTGAAACGTGCAATCAACATAGCATACATGTTAGATATGGCACCACCTGGAGTCCACAGTAATATACTGTTACTTTTTCTATGCATTGTAATATTATTGCAGAACAAACTATAAGTCTTGCTACAGTTCTTCTAACTCTAATGTTAATGTTTCTGCCTAATGGCAGTTTCTTCTTCCTGATGCTCCTCACAGCTGGATTGCGTAAGAACAGGATCTACTACATCCAAGTAACAATTTATGCAAAAAGTACTGCTGCAAAAAATGATGGGGGGTTTCCTTCCATCCTCTTTTTTGTTACTATTTCTCTTTTAGTCCCCAATCTTATCTTTCTGTATGCCATCAACAAATAACCCTCACTCTGTTCCACCTCCCAAGCGGACGCCACCACAAAGCAACTTCCTAAGTGGCTTCCAAATGCAACCTAAACTGTGCTCCCCCCTCCCAAATTGGGGTGGCGTTTCACGTCCCAGCTCTGAGGAAACCCACACAGTGAAGCCCAACAGACGCTACCTTCTGGAAAACTGGAGTGGGAAGAGGGAAAAGAAAGGAAAAAGGGTAATTCTAACAAATAATTTTCTTGGGGCAAAGGTTACATGTCCCTAACACTAGACTTAAAATGACTGGCATACATTGACTTAAAATACCCATTTCAAGATGGGTATTTTCGCCATTTCAGGATTGGTATCAGATGACAGCTCTACAGTACTCTGTTCCCATATTCAGTTATCAATGCATAAATTAAAAACGAGCACTTCATTTTTCCTTTTTGAGACTTTTAGAAACTGAGCCTCTGTGTCCATAGTGGAATAGTGTTTGGCTACGCATCAATGCTGCATGAGCACTATGGGAATATAATGCAGAACCTGAGGCAAAGTTTGAGTACTTTTACGTATGTACACACGCAAATACACACACTCTCTCACGCACACACACACTCCATTAGTTTTATCCTGTATATATACTAAATATATATATACAGATTGATTACAGATGGATGTTTATGCACATATATTTATATAAAGCAAAGGTGTATACTGATCATGGTTTTAGGCTTTTAAACAAACAGGTTAAACGAACAGGTCAGAGTGCAGCTGAGGTAGGGTTCAACTAACCCAACTTTCACCCATCTAAAAATGGAGCGAAGAGCACAAGACAGGCACTTCCAGAAGATGGTTCAGCTCACCCTAAGGTAGCTGCTTGTGGTAGGTGGGATGATGCCCTGCAAACCCATCTTCCCCTCTCCCTCGAATATATGGCAGCTGCTGTAACTAGCCCAGGGTAGGCACCCAGCGCTTGGACAGCCAAAGTGAGAAATGTAAAATCCACCCTTGAAGCAGACCAAAGTAGCTCTGCTGCAAGCAACAACGTTGCATGATGTTACACTAGCAGGGTGTACGTGCTAGCAAATTTAACATCATTTTGACTTTTATAAGATTTGTTTTCATCCCACTGGAGATATATACACTGTTCTATAGCCCATAGAAACTGTGCCCTTCACTTCTAATCAGTGTCCTGGCTCCGCTCTTGCAGTGAGGCTGCCCCTGCTCTGGGCTTTCCCTGACTTCACCGGCCCTTCTGTGGACCCAAGGGAAAATGCCACAGAGGGAGGGCATTGCTGGCATGGGGGTCAGCACAGACTGGGCTTTGTCTTCCCCTTTCAACTGTGTTGAGAGGTATGAACATATTTCTACACCTCTTTTCACAAACGACAAACCAAGAAATGGAGAGATTAAGAGGAAATGCTGGGGTGCCTGTCCCTAAAAGCAGACGTCATGTAATGGCTGCCTGTCGATGATTTAGGTGACTGAACTAAGGTGTCCAAGTTGAAGAAATTTGGCCTATCATCTTGTCCAAAGTTATTGGCTCAGTGTCAAAAGAATCAAGACTGAAATGTTAAGGTTCTTCAGTACCAGGCTTTCCTATTGGTATTTATCACCTAGCCATTTCACCTGAAGCTTATTAATAAGCCCGCATTCTGCCTTTAAATCTGCAGCTGTGTTTATACCCACAGTTAATTGCAGGCAACAAAACACACCTACAGAATTTGGAGAACCTAATCAGGCCCTTGGGCTTTGCAGGTATTGATACTGTGTATTTCATTCCCGAGAATGCAGAGAGCGAGAACCTTTTCTTCGCAACAGTAAGGACTTCAGCTTGAAGCCATGACAGTTTGAAACGAGAAGACAGCATAGAGATGATTTTGATGATTGCCTAAAACAGCAAAACCTGCACAATGGGTATTGCTGTCTTAAGAGAGTGAATCAGAAAGATGCACTTTGCACAAACCAGAAACTGCAGAGAAAGGAAGGATGAGAGGGGGCGGCACCGCAAGCGGCCAGCACAGGCACACACCTGCCAGACCCTGGCCCCGCGCAGGTTTCAGCTGGATGAAGCGAGCCCCAGCCTCTGACACACCAGCAACTCCCCGGCCCCCAGGCCAGGCAGGGACCCCTCGCTGACCCAGGAGGGAGGGCAGCTCTTTGCGAGGCACGCACCACTCCCGACTGACGCTGTCTCGAGCAGTTTGCCAGACCTGGGCAGACCTGGTGCTTGCACTGAGGCTTTTACCCCCGCCTGCCGCCTGCGCCCAGCCTCTGCCCACCACTGCTCTTCCCTCCCCTCTTAGGTCCCTGACCAGCCCAGCGGGGCTACTGCAGCTCTAGCCTGCAAGGTGAGGAACTGAAGACCAGCCCTACTGAGTCAGGCCAGGGACTGGACAGTAACCAACCACTGTCCAGTTCTCCAAAACATTGGCTAAGGTCTTGGGCTCATGATACACATTTAGATGCTGCCCTGTGTGATGGACACCACAGGTTTGGTCAGGACCTCTCATCACTATCGTAAAAGTTGTCAGAGCTTTTTCTCTCCGTGCTTTCTGAATAAGGACTCAACAAGAAGTAATGTAAATTGTTCTCATCTTTTTCGCCACCTCTGTGGAAAAGCCCAGGACAAAACTCCTGCGCCACTTCCCATGCGGATGCAAGAAGTTGAAGATGAGTCTTGCCTGACCCTCTCCACAGCATGAACGTTACTGTTCACGCCCTCGGAGAGCTGAACATCCTAGGCTGCTATCAGTGAGGTCTTTCCTTTGCTCGACAGTACAAACACTCTTTCCCTCTCCATTAGGTCAATGAACTTTCTTTCCAGAAGGGCTCCTTCCCCTCCGGCTATCAGTCTGTTCTCTTTTGACAAGCCAAGATGCTATGCCCAATGTCAATTCTTACAATGTTTTGCAATTTGGTGAGATAGGCCAAAATTTTTAGCAATGAAATTCCAGAGTAAGATAGGAGGTGACAAAGAGTACAAATCAAAAGACTAAGTGGAATGATTAAAAAACAGAAAGTCTTAGCAACGTAGTATTTGTCAGAGCAAATGATTTCTCTACAGTTAATAGCACTCATTTTTTGCCTTATTCACTTGCCCTGAAGGAATGAGGTTTCTGAGCCTTTAGGCACTCAGATTACCTAGCCACCCAAGCACCCAATGAGCTCAACAGGCCATCTCACACATGGAAAGCTAACTGCATACTGTAATGTTGGCAAGATCTTACTGACCCCACTAAAATTACTTAAAGGCATGCTATGTCTTTCCTCCTTTGCTCCAGTTTCCCCCGTGGTGATGGAGAACATTGTTGTGTTTCTTCCCTCCATTATTAATACAATAGCCTTTCTATTTCATGTAATCCGTAAAAAGTGGGGGCAAAGCAAAACTGCAAGGCAAATGTCTCTTCTGATTATGTTTCCCATGTGCCATTACAGCTGCTCATAATGCAGTGTAATTTGCTCAAACAGACCCTCATAATCACATCCCTGAAATTCATAAACATGCAATATTTTATCTCAAAGAGACCACTGGTGGTTACTAGCAAGTGCCCTCTCGAACATGCATATTTAATTATGTTTACTCTTTACTACAGGGCATGTCATATAGCATAGTCTGAAATACAAAGAAAGCTTGAAATATCATGTACCAGGTGAAAATATCCCATCGCCACAGCCCCCTGGCCAGCCAACCATCTCTCTCATTTTCCTTAGTGTGACATATTCCAAAAGTACAAACACTGGAGCAATTTCATAGGTGAACCTGAAATGTAGTAATGTCCATATTTAATGCTTTCATCTACAATACTAACACATCTTTTTCCAGTATTACATTACATTATAGCCACAATATTTTGCACTGGGTAGAGTTCTGTTTTACAACGCTTTTGATAATCTTCATTCTGGTTTGAATTCGAATGTCTAGAAGGAGAAATGCTGACAGCGCTCAAGACTCCATTTCCACCCATTTCAGTGAAACAAATCTTGCCCAACTCTTCCATGCTCGAGGCTTTGCCCAGTATTGAGTACCTGCTGGGCAGAGCCAGACCTTCGCCTGGCAAAACCCTGTGTTCCTGTCTAGACGCACACACATTAGCAGTCCTATTCATGATGAAAAGACTGTGCATGAAGCCGTGCAAGTGCACAAAAATGCTTCCTAGTCTCAAAGTCATCAAAACCCCACGCTTTAAATTCTCCACCTCTTTGTTACAGAAAGCAATGGCTCTAACTGCTCTGAGTATGGATTGTACACAACCCCTCCACAGGAATGCAGCTATTCACTTATCACACCTTTCATTTTACGTATTTATGCATGCAAAATGCTAACATATTTTTGTCTGTATATTATTTGGGGTGGGGGTGTAGCAAAATCGACATCATATTAGTATGATGACATTTTATAGAAGACAGCCCACAGGACAGTGTTGAAACTCTTCATGTAAATAGCTTTAACAACCATTTAAAAAGCAGACAATTATTTTTCCAGCAAGCTTAACATTAAAGTATTCTTTCTTTCATTCAGCTACAGCAGTTAATATTAAATTATATTAAATATTATTATGGAAAAAAATCTGCTACTTACATATTAGTATTTGCTGCTGATGTCAGCCAGTCTGCTGCCAATCCAACCATGTCCAATCCAGTTGAAAGTTGATTAAAATATCTCGGGTGCCCTGCGTAAGATGGAAAATGTTATCAAAAGGCTGTTGACTCCGAATGAAACTATTCAGTGCTGAATGGTGTATTTATCTCTGGATTCCTATAGAGAAGGAAGTGCTTTCAAGGTACGAAACAAAGCAAACAGCAATAAATAAATTTCTTGGAAAAGGCAGGACTTCTCTTTATTTCTCATTCCAAACTCCGTAAAATCAGAGTAATTACACTGAACGCAGAATAACGAATTCCAACATTCCCTATTATCCTCTCAATATGCCTTGAAAATTAGCACAACGCTGCCTCACAAAAATAGCTGTTTGCTCCCGTTAGTGTGTCACATGTTGTCACTGGATGTGTTTTTGCCTGGCTAGGTTTGAAAGGCACGCACGAGACACCATCTGAAGAGCTTGCCAGAACATATAACATCAGTGATGAATGGCTAATGATTATAATAGACAGGGCGAAATGAGAAAATGGAACATTTTGGTGACTGCTTTGCACATGACTCAAAGGCTGATGATTGTACAAAGATGGCAAGGAAGGTGGAGGTCCTTGTCATTTCTTCCCTGTCAGAGTGCAATTACAAATAGCCTGGCTGTTCACAATTACGATTTTAAACAAGCCGTGAAAACCGGTACTGCTGCCCCAGCAGAATGATGCACAAGATATACTCAGTGAACTGACAGTCCATTTACCTGGTTAATCTAATTGGCTCCTGATTTTCTTCTAAAATCCTGCTAGAGATTTTTCTTAAAAACATACCTAGAGCCATTAAACTCAGTTTTCACCAGTTGCTCCTCGCAAGCCTCTGTTAAGAGGCATAATTATCCGTGCAAATTACGGATGGCTCACAATTACTCAAACACCACTGACTCAAAGGAAGGCAGCCTCTGCTTGGGAAGCACCTGTTCTGACCCACAGACAATGACGTACTGTTATTGCCGTCACGCAAAACAAAAGATAGAGAAAGATGATTGAGGAAATGCAGACCCAGCACCAAGAGAAAACTTATCTTTGGTCTCCGGAGGCCTCTTATCAGGCGCGGACACATGGCTGGCAGAACAGCACGGGGAATTGCTCCCCAGCTCCCACCTCACAGCACACAAAGGCAGAGGAATCGGGCTGTGCGGGCAGACCAGAGCAGGGGATAAGGGGCTGGGACACACACACACACAAAATCCAGCTCCCCGTGCCCATAACCCGAGATGAGCCCCAAGCTGCTTCCATCTAGCTTGACTGAGTTTTGCCCTGAGCCATCCTCAACAGAGACAGGAACTGCCACCTTCCCCTGGTGCAGGCTGGCCAGGACAGGCAGCCAAACCCGCTTGGGTACGGAGGGATGCTGCAAGATCCAGGAGGATGAGCAGGATCCTTCCCCCACACCTGCACGCTCTCAAGTGGGGTAGGTGGGCCTGGGACACACGTGCACTCTGCTGTTGCCACCAAAGCTACAGCGATCACGCGATGGGGGCTGGCTCTGCCTGCAGAGAACTGCATCTCACCTAACGATGGGATTTTGAGAGATTTTGGTATTCATAGCTTGGATTCAATCTTACAGCCCGGCTCCAAGCGGGTTCCCAAATTCCACCAGAAAGCAACAGAAAATTGGGAGCTGAAAGCCTTTGATGAATCTGAGCCACAGGAAGGCTCAAAGAGCCCAGAAAAACTCTTGCTTTGGAAATAAATCCACGCTGAAAAGCTGGGGAACAGCAGAATTCGTACGTGCAGCTGCGGCGTCTCCGTGGCTCTCCGTCAGCCCCGTACCCAGCCCCGGGCGACAGCCCTGTTGTCACTGCTTGTTTCTTCAAGGAAAGCCCACAGCACACCTTCTGCTTTGGGAACGGCCGCGGGAACGGGGCTGGTCGCATGCGGGGGTCGTGGCAGCTGCAGCCCGGAGCCAGCGAGGTGGGGGAGCAGTGTTGTGCCCCCGCAGGGATGTTACTACGGGGAGAGCACGGACTGCTGCTCGAGCCCCTCATGCCTACACCTGTAACAAGGCCCCCGCCGCTCAGTGCCCGTCCTTTTGCACCGTGGCCTTACCACGCACCGGCAGAGAACGCAACGCCCCAATCTGACCCCAACCTCTGCTGCAAGGGTTTGTCCGTCCACCTGACACCTGAGCTCTCGTCCCTCACCTAGATGGCCGTGGCAAATTGTGGCTTTGCTTAAAAGACCGGCTCCGCTGGCTAGGTGAGAAGAGTTTGGGAGAGATGCTCAAAAATCACCGCCTGGGTGCCGTCTGCCTGAAACGCACACCCTTTGTGTGATTGTTGTCACCGAACAAAGAAGTGACTGGAAAATAGACTGACAGGGTGCCGGGAGGCGAGGGCGGGAGGAGATGTGAAAATAGGAGATTACCACTTACTGGTTGGTTTAGCAATACACAATGTATTTCTGTGTATCCCAGAGTAAATCGGGAGGTGATGGGCAAGAGCTGGGGCTGAGGCACCGGGACAGCCTTGGCCCCACGCACTCTCCTGGCAAACACACTCCTGCTCGCGCTTTAGGCAGAGACTTCCCCCGGCATTAACAGGCAGCCTCCGCAGCCTTGACAGGGAAGAAACCACAAGGGCCGGGCAAAGCCGGACTGCACGAATAAAGGCACGGCCGGCAGCACTGGCATCGCCCTCGCTCGCAGCCCCACCGTGTGCACAGCCCGCTGCTGGCACTGGGGCCTGCCAGGGAGCAAGGCTGGACCACTGCCAGTTCCTCGCACCCTTCCTGGGGTTTCCAAGCCAGTTTTAAATGTTCGCATTTCAATTCCCCTGCGAGCACTGCACAGGAATCGAATTTTGCATCCATCTTCCCCTGCATTTGCAGACGCTGCCTTTTGTATTCTCTCAGACAAAAATCTTGCCAGGGGTGGATGCCGGTGGCTGGCGAGGGGGCAGAAAGCCATACCCAGGCACCCCAGCAAGCCGCGGCATGCAGGCAACACCCGGGAGCATCCCCCAGCCACCCCCCAGCCGAAAAATCAGCCATCCGGCTCCCCGAATGCCAACCGGGAAACACTGCTGGCACTTGGGCATCCGGTTTGCACGGCTAATCTAAACAATACAATTTATTTTCCAGTTTGCCTCTCGCGTCTCCGCAGCCAAACGCAGCCCAGGTCCGAAGGGCTCCCGCGGCGGCAGCGCAGGCAGACCCCCGCCGCCAGAAACTGCACTGCTCACTTCTCCTTTGGAGGCAATTCTAGCCGTTCACCCCCAAGCACACGCCGAGGGGCTCCGGGTTAACTCCCGGGTGTTTCGTGAGCCCCCCCGGGCTGGGGGGCCGCCAAGCGAGGTGGCTTCCCGGCCCCCCCCCGCTCCTCACAACCTCCCTCACCGCCAGTCCTCGGTCCTTGAAAACATTATCTTCACTAAAACAAATCAAAAAATGCGAAGAAGGGAAAACCTCACGTATTTACTGTGAGGAAGAGAAACGGTAACATTGTGTTGAAAGATCTTTTTTGGATGCACTACATGAAACAGCTCCATTACGTGAAACAGGCTATAACAAAAAACAAAACAAAACGAAAATCGCTTTAGAAACCCTATTCTTTGATTTCCCACATTCGTAGATCCTGTGTTTCACAGCATTCTGTGAAAATATCTTTCCTATGCCCTACCCAGACACATCACATGGATCACTGGACCGATCGACTTCGTTCCTGTGGACATCATTTATCTAACTATTTATTCCAATATTTTACAGTCATTTTGACAGCACCCGACTCACGCATCGAAAAACATTCAGCTGCACATTTCCACCTCCAAACGAGGACGATTGCACAGATCCCCCACAATCTTTACTGGGATCAGTTTGTTCTGTTCCCAAAAGGTGACAAAACCTGGTTTTTGTTTTCCCCTCACCCCCTGTCCACAAATCAGCTTCTTGCCTCGTTCAGTAATTGCCACACATTTATTCTTAAGCAATTTCCCGGTAATTGAAATTCCCACTCAGAGCCCCCGCACTCTACAGTACTTCTGAATCCCAGCCGTAATTACAGCCACGCGTTTTGCCCGCTCCACCGCCGCTTATTTAAGGTGGCCCTGGGCGCGGGGCCGGGGGCTTCCCCCCTCCCCGGGTGAGCCCCGCGCTGCCTCCGCGCCACGAAGCCCACGGGGGGGGCCCGACTGACGGGGGGTCGCAGACAGGCGGGAGTCAACCCATGCCCGCCCCCCCCACCCCAGTGAAAAATAACAACAAAAGGCCATTAAAACGATTCGGGCTTTGTTTTCATCGCTTAAGCCTAAAGTTGGAAAAAAAAAAAAATCTCAGTACTCCTGTGGGCAGTTCTACCAAATTTTCCTGTGTTTCTGTCCTGCAGGTAAGGGGAGCGACGCGGCAAATGGCCGCTCAGAGCTCCCATTTACAGGACATTTATTGCGATTTTGGCTGTTAAATAGGGTGGTCCCTGCTTCCTCCCCCCCCCCCCCGCCCACCCGCTCTGCAGGGAGCCAGGGGCAGCCCCCGGGCCGTCACCTCTGAAATGGAGGAGCAGCCAAGGAGGAAAGGCGCAAAGGTGGCGAGAAGGCTGCTCGGCGGCACGACCGGCAGCCCCGGCGCCGGGAAGCATTCATTTTGCATCAGGAAGGGTGCGCGATGCTGCACCGACAGCTACCGAGACGGGGCGGCTGGGGTATTCAATCATTTAGGAAAACGATTTCTGTCTCTGCTAGAAATTGGTTGGAACTGACAAAAGACAGTCGCTGCTTCGAGCTTTAACGTTTCAAGATAAAATGAAATGACACCTTTAAGCATGGATGAGACCGAACGGGGTAGAAAATGAGCAGGGCTATTACCTGTTTTAATTGCGTACTTCAGAGTTGTTCTGCAGTTCAACAAAATTTCTTCCAAGGTCTGCGGCTGGTCTGCCAGTTCCCAGTTATATTCCTGGAGCAGCTCATTTGGGTAATGGAAATCGATAACTTTTGTTGATCTGTCAAAACTTTTCACCACGTACTGGAGTAAAATGTCCACAACGTCTTGTAGGAAAGACATAGTTGTCATTTCTGCATTGCATGCCGGCAGAAGATCTGGGAACGGAGGAATGAAAAGTTAACTTTGTCTTATGATTATACGCAGATTTTGAAGAGAGGCTTCTTCCATTTATGTTTAGGAAATCTTTACACCGTGTTGAATAAAACTGACTTTGTTTTCATTTAATGAGCAAATTGGTAAGATTGTGTTTTACGGAATGTTCTGAAAGAGAAGTTTTAATTTCCAATCTCAAATAGTACATTTTGCCCACGGTATATTTCAGATCAATTTTTAAGACAACAAGAGAGAGCGCGGAAAGAAGAAAAAAAAAAGGGAAAACGAATCTCTGGAAAAATAAAGACTGGGAAAACAAATGCTGCAAGAAGCACTCTTGGAAACTGCCGTCCGCCTTGCACTAGAACACCTTCCGCGGGGCTCTGCGATGCGAGTAACTTGTTGACAATTTCACGCCCGTTCCCGAGGCCATGCCGCGCAGCCCCTCCGCGCACCCGCCGGCCCACCCCGGTTTAAAGCGAAGCGCGACGGCTCGGGCAGAGCCACGCCGCAGCGGAGCCCCCGGGTCTGGGGCGCCGGGGCCGGGGGGGCAGAGCTCGCCCCGCTCACCGTGCGAACGGGAGCGCGTCTCTGCGGGGGGCTGCGGTCGGCGCGGCAGCGGAGAGCCCACCGCCACGGTCAGCAAAGGCGAAGCGCCAAAAACACCTCGAGTTAAAATAAAGCAGGAGGAGAGCGCTCGTCCTCCCTCCTCCCCTCGAGCCTTCACTACATCGCGGGGGCTTCACCCAGAAGCACTCCGCAATTTTATTGCTTTGTTTTTTGGCGGGGATTTTTTTGTTTTGTTTTTTTTTTTTGGTTGGGGTGTGCGTTTTTTTTTTTTTTTTTTTTCAGGCGGGTCCGAGAAATGCCGAGCGGCCGGGGCTGGGGCTGCGGAGCTCCGCGCACCCCCGGGACCCCCTCACCGCCTCCCCACCGCACCGCACCGCCGGTTTCCCGTCCGCCGGAGAGCTGCGGCGCGGCCCGGGAGCGCCGTTACCTGTTGAGCGCAGAAAGGCGTAATTCACCTCCGCTCTCTGGCAGCCGCAGGGCTTTTTGTCGCAGGTACAGGCCGGCCGCGGCTCTGCTGCCCCCGGGGCTGCCCTGGCGCCGGTCTCCACGGGCTTCTCGGCATCTCCGTAGAGCAGGGCTTGACAGCGACAGGGACACAGGGCCTCAGCACCGCGGCAGCAGCCCCCGTCCCCCCCTGTCCCCCCCCGGGCAGCGCTCCGCGGGCGCGCAGCCTTGCGCCCGCCGCGGGCTGCCGGGGCCTCCCCGCCCTTACCGCAGAGTTTGTTTCCGATCCCTCCCGTGAACTTCTGGGCGACCTGACACCAGGCTCTGGCTGCAAGATAAAGCGGAGCGGGGGGGGTCCGTGGGGACGGGCGCGGGCGGGGGGCGGCCTCGCCCCACAGCCGGCATTGCTCCCCAGGACCCCCCCCCCCCCCCCAGCCGAGCCGGGCCGGGCCGGGCCGGGCCGGGCGAGAGCCGCCGTCGCTCCCCGCCGCTCCGTCCCGGCTGCCCGGCGCTCCCCTACCTGTGCCGGGGCTCTCGGCGGCGGCGGAGCCCTCCTCAGCCCCGAAGGGCCAGAAGCCGGAGCCGGGGCTGGCCATGGCGGAGCAGAGGCGGGCGAGGAGCGGCGAGCCGCGGCCCCGGCGGCCGGAGCGAGTGTGCGTGAGTGCGGGAGCTGCGGGTCTGTCGGCGCGCGCGGCGGCAGGCGAAGGGGCGGGGGCGCCCCGCGCGCGCGTGGGCGGGAGCGTCTCCCGTGGGCGCCCCCGGCGCGCGCCCCGCCGAGATGCCGCGGTCGCTGCTCCCCCCCCCCCCCCCGCCCCGCCCGCTGCTCCCCGCCCGGGGGAAGCTGCCGTGAAGGGCCCCCCCGAGCCCGGCGCCGACGGGGGGTGGAGGCGGCAGAAGGCGGGGGCAGAAGGGTGGTTTTCCGGGACCTGGCGCGGCGGTCCAGCCCGGTGCCCCGGGGCGGGGGCTGGGATACCGGTCGCTGGGGCTAAGGGGAAACGTCCCCAGTCCTGTGAGCTTCAAAGGGACGAGAAATATCCTCCCCACACCCCCCGCCTCTCACCCCCGCGGCGGCGGGCAGGGGGCTCCGGAGCGGCGGCGTCGAGGCCGGGAGAGACCCTGCCGCAGGCGGCGAGCGGCGGGGGAGCCACGGGGCGGGGAAGGGACAGCCCGCCCGGGCCCCCGCCGCCCCCCCTGCCCGGAGCCACCGGCGGGGACCCCGTCGGGCCGGGCCGCCGCGGGGACGGCGCCGGTGCGGGGCTGGGTCGGGGGCAGGCCCCGCTCCCGGGCCGGGCAGAGGGGTCCCGGCTGCGCGCCCGCGGAGGTGGCGGGAGGAGCCCTGGCATCCCCGGGCCGCCCCCGGGGTCTCCCCGCGCCCCCCGGGGATGCTGCAGCCCCGCGGGAGGCAGCGGGTCTCCGAGGCGAGGCTGCGGGAGGGGGAACACAACCGGCCGCCTTCCCTCCCCGACGACGTTTTCGAAGGCGACCAAACGTCCCCCTTGCACCGGTCGGTTCTCGGGCGCGGCTGCCTCTGCTCCGGCGCGGGAGGGATTCCGAGCCCCCGGAGGGAGGGAGGGAGGCGAGGCCGCGCCAGGCCCGGGTTTGGCCCGCTCGCCCAGGCCCCCACTGCTCCTCGCAGCCAGGCCCTGTGGGCTCCCAGGCTCTGCTCGGCCGAGGGCATCTCCGCTTGCCGCGTGCACCCACAGGGTTACTGGGACTGTTTTCTCCCCCTCCCGAAAGCTCAGGGCAATGTCTTGATGTTCTGTAACACT
This sequence comes from Opisthocomus hoazin, assembly GCF_030867145.1. NCBI lineage: Eukaryota > Metazoa > Chordata > Aves > Opisthocomiformes > Opisthocomidae > Opisthocomus > Opisthocomus hoazin. The sequence goes on along the minus strand of NC_134417.1, from coordinate 75,755,257 downwards.
GCCCTGGTGGGAAAGCAAAAAGAAAAGCAGCCCAGGCACCTCTGAAATTACAGGTCTCTTCCAGTTTCCAGGTCACACCGGCCTGAAGGAAACGCAGACGGTCACTCCGGCTTTCCACGGCGAGAGGCCGCTGTCAGCCCTTCGCCGCCTCGCTCGCCCATGCCCCAGTCCACAGCGCGCGGTCAGTTCTGGGTGTAATTCAGACACAGCCAACCCTTTGCGCTGCCTTGTGCGTTTTTATTTACTTGACCGTTTAAACAATACAAGAGAAAGCAACTTTAAAACAGATTTAAAAATTTAACCAATCTATTGCAAATTTTACATTGCAGCAGATTCCAGTCTGGTGCGCAGCCTTACAACTAGGTGCAGAAGAAGAAGCAGCCGTTACCTGTCTCTGGGGAACAGGCCAAGTGTGGGGGGAACAGCCAAAAAACCAGCCCCTGCGCCTCGCTGCCACCGCCCATCGCAGTATTTAGGAGAGCTGAGCGAGGGAGCAGGATCAGGCCTCTACACTGCCATCGGGAAATCTGCCTGCTCTTGCTTTGCAGCTGGGAACATGCAATTATGAAAGGAAGCACAGCAATTATCTGTGTGGTTTCTGTGAAATAAGGTCTTTCAAATAAGGAATCGGGGGAAAATCTGAACACGGTGGCTATTCCCACTTCAGTTCTAGTGGAACTGATTAAGAATGATCGTCACATTTAGGCGGCAATCAACCAGAGAGCATCTTTCTGTTCCTTTCTTGGCATCCCAGAGATTAAGATTCCTAAAAATCTAATGCAAAGGAGAACAAAGCAAACATGATTTAAAAGTTCATCACTTAGTCACAAAGCTCTGAGGCAGAGAAGAGGGCTGGATATACTTCCCATAAATGGACATCTCCAACATAAAGATTATACACACAATATTGACCTTTAAAACTGGCTACTAGCTTTACAGTAAAGTCAATAATGAAATTGACTGCCATAATGTGCTATCCAGTTAATCATTTATGTTTGTTTTCATTAGAGGAACCCTTGCCACAAACAGTTCATCCCAAAATTTAGGCATTGTAAACCTAAAATGAGCAGATATTCCCCTATGGTGTTCTTATGAATTTTTTTTCCTGTAAAACAATTTATTACAAACTATAAGTAAGGTTTTCTGAAGGTGCATATGGGAATTTGAAAGCTTAACTAGGGAACTATAAACCAAATGATCTATTTTAATTGGATGAGACTGATGAAATGCAGAAAAAGAAATATGCACTGAGGAAAGTAAACTAGATCTAAGCTGCTTAATGTCTAATAATTTCAAGATGTAGCAGTGGTATCCAAAAGCTGATTTTTATATTAGGTTTTTTTAAAGTATATTATATGTGACTGACAGTGTCCCTTTGCAATGGTGTTGGGCTGTAAACCACAGTAATTCATATTCACATGAACACACACATTGTAAACTTGAAATGTTGGAGATTTAAAAAAAAAAAAAGGAAACACATGGTATAAAATGATAAAAAAGATTATGCTAATAAAAGCCAAATGGCAGCAGGAACAGCAGCAGCAGCTAGAACTGCTGGATAAGGCGCCGGCGCTGTGAGGTCTTCCGCAGCAGTCGTCTGTAGTCATAGGGATTATTTTCGGGTTTACCCTCTTCCAGGGGGCTTTCTGCAACCCTCGACCTAGGGATTAAACGCAGAAATGGTTTAGAAATTAAAGTCAAAACATTTACCTTGGCAAACACTCCTAATCGACTGCTTAACTGCCACCCTCGGGGGGAAAAAATGAAAGGAGAAAGAAAAAAAATCAACTGACTTTGCTAGGCCTCTTCCCGTGCTGCATAAAGGAGGCATCTCGGAACAAACACTGTATATACTCAAAGCAGATGAAGACGGAAGAACAACATGTTCTTCTACAAAAGGGACACAATAGAAGGACATTAAAACGTTGAGAACACAGGGGTGCTTTGCAGTAGCGTTTGCCTAATGGTTACTGAACCAGATTTTCAGTTGGCGTAAATTTGTTTGCTGTTTTTAACCTGCCTGTGGAGCCCACTGTAAGTGTCCAGCTCATTATTTCCCCCCCCCCCCCCCCCCAGATGGCAAGATGCATTCTGGAAGCCACCTCTGACAGCCTGGAACGGTGACATGGCACGAGATGTTACCATGGAGCAAGACTAAAAATAAAACTCAGTTATTTAAAAAGTATATTACTCTGAAATAATTACAAAAAAATGCAGTGTTCTGTACTGAAAGTGTACCCCACCACTGGTCCTACACCAGCGTCGAAGGTAAACTGCCAAATAAAAATACTCAATGCTTCACTTCCGTAGATTGAAATGACTGTATAGTCTTTAGATCCAGGTAGCCCCATTTGAGAGAGACGAAAGTGCAGAAGTGTTTATTAATTGCAACTGCCCTCAGAGGCAGCAGTGTAAATTTAAGTTACACAGATTTTTTTCACTATGGCTAATTAGGATGCACTCAGAGCAGCACACAATAAAAGGTAAGAAATCCCTTTTAGAGAGCTCAGTGGCAAAATTCTCATTTGTCTAAACCAGACCCCAGGGTGACAGATTTGGTGGAATTAACAACCCTAGAAATGCAACATTTTCCAAGGGATGTAAACAGTATGGTACTTCCCTGATATTATTATTTGTAATTCCATGCCTTCACAACACCTTTCTAACACTAATTTAGATGCTACCTGAAGAAATGCCAAAAAAAAAATACATGTAAAGGGCACAAAACATTTTACAAATATTTTCTCCATCAGTTTGGATACGTTTTCAAATTCAGTGGTCATCCCAGGCTTAGTGCTTCCCTTAAGCTTTTCACCTAGATATTTTCCCAGTTTTTCTTATATCTATGAAGACTCAAGAAGACAGAAATATATAAAGCTATATAAGTACATGTTTGCACCTGCAGCGTGTGTGGGTGCCTTGGCAAGAGTGAGAATATGAATTTGCTGAGCTCAGCAGCGGTCACCCTCTGCGGAGTCCATGCGGGAAGGAGGTTGAGCAAAAGCCCCCTTTAGGGTTCTTCTCCTGGCTGCCCACCTTGGTGGGCTCCACCACAGGCTCTGACATGTACGCTGACATGGGACAGCAGGAAAAGGAGGCACTTAAGCTGGTGGCTCATCTGCAGAAAGCAGCCTGAGAGTTCTGCGCCCATCCACCCTATTTAAAGCCTGAGTCACAAACAAAAGCTTTAGGTTCTGCTTTAGTTTAATTTGATTTTAGGTTAGAGATTTACAGCAGGTGTCTGTCCATCTCATCTGGCACTTGGGAAGCCAGAAACTAGCAGGTAGGCTGAACACCAACCATACTAGCGTTTGCCCCCGCTGCATAAAGGTGGGAAATTTTCAGCTATACGTTTTACAAGTTGATTTGGCAAGATTCCATGAATACAAAAACCAGATTTATGTCTAATTTGAAAGTGTATCTTTCTTTTGTGAATCTTCTGAATACCTCAACAAGGTTATACAACAGTTATTTTTTCCTTTTACTATTTTGTATGAATTACCGATCAGTCGCTCTTAAAATTGAAGTCCTGCGCTCAGCTGGGTGTCTCTTCTTTCTTGTGGTAGAAGCACTGTCCTTTGAGGTGGAATCAGTAGATGAAATTTCTTGGTAGTAGATATCTAAATCTAGCACTTTGCTCAGACTGTCAATAAATAAGTACACTAAGTTAACGGTTTCACTTTTCAATATTATATTCATCATTCAAAAATAAGGCCAACCAATATCATTATTAGTTGTGTTTATGTGTCGAGAATCTAAGGAAAAATATATATAAGCACAAGAAATCAGTTTCTGAAATGTGACTCTTGTACAATGCAGATGTTGAGAATTTTTAAATGCTAAATACTTTTAGATGTACATAAAGCAAACATATATGACTGAAATTGTTTGGGTTTGCCATTATACTCAATGGAGAAGCATTTTTATGGTATAATTTATCTGACCTATTTTAGATATCTCTTTGAGGAAGAGATAAATCATTTTCCTAAAGGTGACTATTTTTTTCTCTGAGTACAAGAAAAGAGTCTAAAGCAACTAGTTCAGATAGTGGTGTCAATAATGCAGATGTCTCTTATTTTGTTAGATGAATGCTATTCAGGGTATCATATACACAGAAAAAAACAATCCCAATATCCAGTTCAGAATGGCTAGGGCAAAAATAATATCCTAAAAGCACCCTGAAAAAAAGAAGTTCAGAATTCAATTCTCACATTGGTAGGAACCAGAAATAATTAATTTGATTTCAGTTGCTAAGTTCTACTAATACAGAGCCAGCACATGAAAGAAGATGCAGTCATGGAACTGGTTAAGTAGATTTAAGATGAATGAAACCTAACTTAGGCCAAATGAGAGAAAACACTAGATTTGGATTTTTTTTTTTTTTTTTGGCTAAATGTGAGACAACAGTAAGTGTGAAATTTTTTCAGGATTCGAATGACATCAGAAGAGCTGTAACAGACCAGACATGGGGCACATGGACATTAAGTGAATCCTTTAAGCAGTGACATAATCAAATGCAATTTAAACTGTGGTTGAATGAAGCTAGATGCTGTGAACACATATTATGTGCATATAATGTCAGGTAACTTCCTTTAAGATACATATTTTAGATACAGAGTTTGTATTCTGCAGCCTCAGCCAAGGGTAATGTTAAAAGCCCATTCATCTTGCAGCTATGACCAGGCTACCATAGCACGTATGCTATAGTACTACAGCAACGTCACTGGGGAGCAGCAAAAAAGCTGAAGTAAAGAAACACAAAAAAAATAAAGCTATGGTGTATGTCAGGAGCTGTGAACCAGATCTACAGGATCTAAGATACAGAAGGGCAGAACATATCTATTGCTTCCTCTCTTTCTGCAGAGGTGCATCGAAATAGGTTAGCTACACTGCAAAGAAAAGACTTCTGGTTGAAATGTCAATGGCTACTCTTCTTTATCTGTTTTTAATAATTATTGTTTTAATTTTCTATGATCTATTTCCAAACAGTCATATATTTTTTATGAGAGAATTTTAGCAGTCTTTGTATTTTTGCTAATAAAAAAGACCTGGTTGTTCATTTGCTTTGACTGGAATTTTAAGCACCTTCAATTATTTTCTGTGTCAGAACAATCTTTGATGTGGACCTTATCTTAACTTATTATTGTGCTTGTGTTGCCATGGTAAAGGGCCATGCTGTGGTAAAACTGAATAACTGAATTCCATAATGGATTTTTGTTGTCGAAAATTGCATATTTGAACTTTGTATACAGTCTCCTTCCTGTGAATCACCAAATCACTGTGCTTTTTTTTAATGCTTTATTCTCCTGGTTTGAGTAGAGCTAAGAACTACTTCTAGAGTACTAAAATGACAATAGTGAGATAATGAAAAAAATTACCTTTCTTTTCTTGGTTTCCGTTTTTCATCTTGTATTGATTTCTAAGAAAATACAAAGTAATTTAAAAAATACTAAAAGGAAAGCTTATGCAAAAATACACTTCATCATATGTTAGGTAGGAGAGTGTTGTATATTTTGCATTAAAAGAAAATATGGAGAATGTAATTTGCTGAGCAAGTGCCCCAGAAACATCTCTTTTCAGAATCTTTGAGAATGGGATTAGCATTGTTACTCCCAAATTTCAGTTGCCACACTGTGAAAAGAAGCTAAAGCATTCGTGATCAGAACAAAAAAGGAGATCTCAAATGTTCAGATATCTATAGTTGTTTTAATGAAGTTCAGCACTATCTCACTGAGGCAAATTTACTGTGATGCCATGAGAATTCCCATGAATACAGGCAACACAGTGACAGCAGTCATAATCCTCTTCTCATTAATGTCAATGCGGTCTTGTCACAGGTTTTAATAGAACAAAATGGACATTTAAAAAGCAGTATACTAGGTGGCAAAAGCACCTTTAGGATATAAAACATCCAGAAATGCAGAGGAGAGAGATTTATAAGGAATGTGAATAATTTCTTACCTATAATAGATTTCTGTCCCTACAGCCAAAACAATGCTATGCTGCAGCATCTAAAGCATCACACTACAAAAGCAGTATTTTTAAGTGCAGATGGTCTTAATTTTGGTCTTAATTGTGTTTCTTGCAAGTGAGGGAAAACTTACTAGAATTAGTGAATGCAAATCCATGCGCTGCAAAGTCACTGAGAACCAGAAATCCTCATGGACAGACACTTCTTATGCGGGTAAATGCACAAGACATATAATTTCAAAATGATAGGGTGATCTGAAGAAATAAACCCCCAAACAAACTTTCAGCGCCTTGTATGAACAATGGGCTATTGTCAGAATTCATTTGTATCTGAGCACCACTTCAGCTCATTTGATATGCAAGGAGATGAGCGAGAAGGGAAGGTGTCTAATTAATATCTGTAACATCTTGTGAGAGAAATATCTATTTTTGCAGAAGACAGGAAATTTTTCAGAAAATGCACTCATATTTTGTGCCTTCACTTTCAGGTGATCTGGGCTTGATGATCATCTGCGAATACCTGCAGGTCACAGAGATTTTTAATAAGGTGGAAAATTCATGATAGCTGGAAAAGCTGACTACCCTCAAGTTAGAGCTCAATGACTTGCCCAAGGTCTAAGAATCTAAGAACCAGCTGGTCTCCTTTCTAAGATTCAGTGTACAGCTGTTTATACTGAACCTTTCCCTTACCAGTGTTAGGGAGCCAGGCTTTTTTTTTTTTCATGGCTTCTTGAAAAATACCACTAATTGAAGGTAATACTGATGAATACCTTGAGAAACCACTGCTAAAAATTTGTTTAAAAATTCCCCGGCATTACTGCAGTTTTTGTTCGCACTGATGCGATGGCTGTTTTCTATATGGAGCTGGCCATGTAACAAATTAGCTTTCAATAAATACTATGTTCCTGACTGTATAGACTCGGCTTTCTAAATATGCATTTACTTCAGAATTACACTTCACCTCAGAAATTTCCTAATACAGAATTCAGTGTCATGCCTTTCATTTCCATCCTTTTTCTCACCAATCTTGCTTTCACAAAACAAATCTTATTCTTACATGTCAATTTATTTTTAAGAATATAATTTCTTTTCAGAATATCACTGTTCCAAAGCCGTGTTATTTCAAAGCCCCAATAATAAAACATAGCTGTATTTGTCTTTTTTGGTATGCCAGACACAAGTATCCCTAAAGGCCCTGGTGACACCTTCTGTTGAAAGGAGAAGCAATTGCTACGGTTAGTTTATTAGCTGGGCTCTCACCGGCTGTTAAAATGGGTCACTAAGATACAGGCACCTCGAGCAAATGAGTTTAATTGCTTTTTTGTTGGAACTGCTTTCCGAGCTGCTTTTACATTTTTCCTCTTTCTGCTTACTTTCTTGCCTCTTTTCCTGTATTTGAGGGCACTGAAGTCAAGAGTGGAAAGCAGCCCTTGGTATCTGAACTTGGACCAAAGGCTATAAATAGAGACGCTGAAATCCATTAGTCTCTTGAGCTGCTGGTATTTGCCAATTCCTTCCCAATCACAATCTGACACATTTGTAAAGGAAGTTACAGTGTGCATACTAATATAGCCTATTTTAATATTTGCTCTCTCTGCAACATCCAGCACTAATTTAGACACTGAAAATAGCTCTCCGAATGAACCGGTTTCTCTCTCATGACTTACAAAGAAACTACGGAGACTGGGCACTTCATTTGGTATTGAAAGTGCAAATGCTGCTTATGCATGTAATTAATGTCTGTATGTTTCGGTACGAAACTAAAAATTGGTCTGACGCAGGGCCCCAATCAGGGCAACTCTGAACCTTAATAATTTCAAATCTAGTTTGACATGTGAAGTTTGTGGCCTGCATCCTTTCAGCAGGGCACAGCTGTTGTGTTGTATTAGAAAGGAATACAGCGAATAGGGCATTCAGAAAGAAAGTTTAGGCAGGAATTATCTGGCAGTCTTAGACCACAAAAGCTTGCTAAACTCACATGTATTAGAGTGTAGTAGGTGGAGTCTTCTGGATTATTTAATGTCTTAGGCTTCCGTGGCCGCCTTGGGGGTCTCTGCATTGGGCGCGAGTCTTCTACTTTGGCCACAACTGTAAAAAAGCAGAAGACAGCAATGCTTATTTCTTCACAGAATGGGAGGCTTTTACAAAAACAGGAGAGAATTTCACCAAAGAGAGCAAAAAATCCACATAGCCACTTTTACTGCTTGCAGTAACTGAAGAAAGCAACTGTTTGGGGCATTTTGATGACCAGACTGGAAAGGGGAATGGGTTTATCTGTTTGAGTCCTGACTACCCCGTGGACACACGCCACGTAACGAATGTCAGGCTGGAACAGCCCAGCACTCTGCCTGGCACAGGCTTCTCCTCCTGCAAAGGGCTGATGCTTCACGTTCAGAAAAGGACTCTGAAGACTGCTGGAAGGCTACCATCTTGTAACAGGGACCTGGGTGGCGGGGATGATATTTTTTGCAGATTCAAGTCAGTCATTAGGGTGCCAAATGAGGGAACTAGAATTAGACCTCTGATTCAGAGGTTAGTCCTCTACATTATCGTGGCGTGTATTTTCCCCAAGGTCTCCTGCTGAGGCTGTTCTATTTCAAGCCAAATCATGTACCACTGCGCAATCCAGCGTGACCATGTCCATTGCACCCAGCATAATCTTGTTTAGTGTACTCAACTTGTGGTGTATTTCTACAAAAACTTTCTGAAAACATGCAAAAAATGTTTTCATTCTAATGGAAATGAAATCAAGATTCTAACACAAAATGGAACTGTCTCCAAACTCAGAGCTGGACACTGACTTGTGGGTTCCATTGGCTGGCACATGGGGAACTAGGCAAATTTCTTGGGTATTTTCTTCTTAAAAATCTACATGCAATTCTGACAGCACTGACTCTGGTGGGCCGGGGAACCACAAAAGCACAGCGTGGCGAGCATGATCACCTTACATTCAGCTTCAGCTATGGGAAAAGTTAATAGGGGGCTACTGCAATTCCTTCATGATGAAGGAGGCAGGGGTTGCAGGGCAGCAGAACCCCTACGACAGAGATGGGTCATAGGGACACAAATAGGGTGATGAATGAAGTCACAGCACAAGCTCTAGGCATGGTGAACCGTGTGTCCAGGTACATTACATCATCCAGTGAGGTTTTAGATTGCCCTGGTCCCATCACAGAAGTATTCAGAGGGCAGTCCACAGGAAAAAAGATCTCCTTACCCATAAATGAATATAGCGTGCGGGTGGAATGAGGATGTAGCTCCCAATGAATTACTGAATGTGTTCTGCTGATCTAATCCTCGTTCACATGAAGTGACTTTAACTCCATAAACCCAATGTGCTAACTACATATGACTGAGTCTTAGAAGGAAGAACGTATTTTGTTTTCTAATGACCATCAGAAACCCTTTTACACGATAAAAATAAAAACTCTCCTGTGTGCATCAGACATCTTTTTAATTAAGGAGGTGGCACAATCATTTAAAATGAGAAATGGTCAGTAATACATCAGTGTTGATTCCTGCAAAATTAGCTGTGTAAGTTTTTTGTTACGTGTGATAAATAAAGGCTTGTAAAGGTCATGGATATACAGAGGAGGCAGGATGAATAATGTTCATTTAAATTGCAGTTGGGTAATGATTACATTTATTGTTTTAGTTTCTTATCTGAAATGCAGGCTGCTTCTCATGTAATGAATGAACAGGTATCTTTTAACATTTTGCACTTAAGAGAACAATAGTGTTTTTCTAAGGCAGGGTACAGATAATTCATGTTAAACAATGGAATTTAGATGCAATAAATTCATTTCAGTAACCTGTATTAAATATAAATTACATTCTTTGATTTGCATAGGTATAGCAGGCCTGACTGTGCTCTTACATGGGCTGTTCTTACCCTGCTGCATTTCAAATGGGCCACCTGGAGTTATCTGAGTTTCCATTTGTGACAGAGTAGAGGCATTGCCTATTTTATTTTTAAACACAACAGGAGCCTAAACTGAAAACAATACCTTACAAAAACCCTTAAAATTCACTGTAGTTGAATAGAAACACCTAACCCCTCTTCTGTAGGACATTTTAAAAATTGTGTCAAAAATCATGACTGCATGAAAATCTGGAAAAAGAAAATGAAGCCAAATCGAGGGCTTTAGGAAAATCCCAAAGAAAAGGCTGTCATAATACCTAAGAATTTTTTATTGTCCCCTAAGAATTCATTACTATGTATGCTGTGATGTTATTTAATTCATCACTGTCAAACACGTATAGCATAATCATATGCTAGATTACAATTATTCCAACTGAAATTACTTGTATACTTCTTGCATAAGTGCTCTGCAAAGAAGACTCCTCTTACATTCAGAAAACATCATTTTGACAACGATAAGGGTTTCAATCAAAAACAGCTTTCCATCTTGGCTCATGCATTGTACATACGTATGAGCTACGCAAAAGAATTGAGGGGACAGGAATACCATGTTGGGGCAGACAGCCTTCTAAGCTTGGACCTCCATTATTCCTTTTTAAAATTACAACAGAAGGCTGAAAGTGCAATTCTGAGTTTTGTCCCTAAATTACACAGTAAGTAAAAAAGTTTGGTGGGTTTAGCTGTCTCTGTTTCACCAGAAAGTGAACCTGTGATTTCCTTCTGCACTTAGATTTGTGTGTTCATTGCTACTGAAATAAAGCTGATGTGGTAGTTGCTTCTATTGGATAGCTCCCCTCACAAGGTAAAACTTGCTTTTTCATTAGTTGCTGGTAATTCCAGAAATCATTTACTTAGTAGAGTTAAAGGTGGAAGGCAAATTAGATACGCAAGCCTGATAAATGGTGAGTTTGATGTGCTTGTTTTCCAGATGGCCCATACCTTTCTGCAGTAGGCAATGAAGCAGACAGGAGTAAAATCATTCAGTTATTAATAGGCCAATTATGTTGCTTCTGGAGTCCGTTACAAGGAAAAGGTTTCTATTGAAGCTCGGTCTCTCCATAGCCTATTTTTCCTTAAGACTTCAAGTATCTGTAGCAAGATCTGGCCGTATGCTTTACATGTAAAAGGAAAACTGATGCTTTCTATCTAACAAACATTTAAATATATATGTTACAACAATGATACGAAAACCATTCAGAACTGTAGCTGTCCAAGCCCTTTGGAAATATCCGGCTGGCGTTACCATTCCTATCCCACCAGCAGGGTAAATGAGATGCACAAAGCGCGACACACTGAGACTTGCTGAAGGATCTGTCCCAGTCAGTCCTTGGCACAGCTACGGAGCCGGACTGAGGGACTGGGCCGAGGCTCCCAGCTCTGCAGCCAGCCCGCACCCTGTGGTTAGGTCTGCCTGCACAGGTGCCGTCACTGCTGCAACACATTCCCAGGCCTTAGAAGCAATGCACAGGAGAAACTGGAAAGAAAAACATTTGATGCTACACAGACACTCCTTTTTAAATGTTTTACCAATAGGAAGACGAGTTGAACAAGTTGAAAGGGAGAATAATTTTCCTCAAACTGCCTAAGAGTATGCAGTCTGTACTCAATTAGTCAGAAGAAAGAGGTTTTGTTCTCATGACCTGGATACTTTGCTTTTGAACCTTAACAGCGTATGTCAGCCATGCTGTAACCCATTCCCAGGAACCTAAACCTCTCTCCTGCCCAGACCTGAATCAGACTGTCAAAACTTAGTTGGTCAAGTGATGATGGGAAGTTTATTAAAAGTTAAGCTCACTCTCCAGGAGAATGAATGAATTACAGAGTTAAGGGTCAGCAAAGGCAGATGAATGGTCTGGCTGCCAGGTAACATTAAAGACGGCTTAGCAAATCTAAGGAAAATTCCTTATTCCTATCAGTATCTCTGCTAGCTCGTTTAACACCACCTCAAAGGTTCCTACGTAACCTGCACACACACTCTTTGACTCTGCCGTGTTGTTACAAGGTATTAATTATACTTTCACACTCAGCCCTCACTGAAAGCTCCAAATAAGAAAAGGGACAAGGACATTTAGGACCAGCTCTTTTAAGGTACGTGTATCCTGAACACCAACACAAACTATGGAAACTGCGGAGAGCTGCATGTGCTTGAATCATTCAAGTATGAGCAAGAAATGCTTGAATAAAGATGAGTCAGTATCAACAGCCCTTTAGGTTGAACTGTGTCTGCACATTCTGACATACAACGATAGGCTTGGAAGACAACAATCTTGAGGAATCAACACCCATGGATGCTAACGTAAAAACGTATGACAACAACAGATCTGAAGTCTGGAGAAATAGTGGTTACAGCTGTGATAAGCATCTAAGTGATGAAAGGTCTCTATTTATTAGGCCACCTGGAGAAACAGATAAACCCATCTTCAAGTCATTGAAGTGAAATGTTACATGTTTCATTCAGTGCTGTTCCACGTCTTACGGGGACAGGAAGTATAAAGCCAGACTCAGAATAAAGCAGGAAGAAAAACAAGAATAGGAGCAGTAATTGTATGGGTTTTGTAGAGGGGCTTGGAAGTAATCAGAAAAATGCAAATATAGTAACTGGAATTCCAGGACTTGATACTGAGAAGTGAACAGCAATCACTGCTCACAACATTTATGTGCACACCTTTTTCCTGTCCTAACTGTACATAGTGTGAGGATGTAACTACTGAAGCTTCGGATTTGCACATAGAAAAGCACTGCTCTTTCACATTCTGGTTAGTAATTTTTAGGCGTTGTTTACTCACGGGATGTTTACCACAGCCAAATTTGGAAATTACAGTTGATGGATGCAAATGCTTAGCAATCTGGAGAAAACAGAGGGATTATTCTGGCACAGACCTAGAACTAGGAACTAAAAGAGACCGAGAACTTTCCGACTGCATCCAGCGGAAGCCGAGAGTGTTTGACCTCTCGCACTTACGTCCTGCTAACCCCACTGAGGGAAGCAGTTTCATTCTCTGGCTGGCACTAATACTCTCCCTTTGGAAAGCCTGGTGACCTGACTAGTCCTGGCTATTTAGAAGAGGATGTTTAAGAAAAATGGCTGTGCTCCACTTCCGTGGACCAGATCTTCTGTTCTGCACAGATCTGACCAGCTCCCACCACAGATCTTCTATGTCCTGTCTGTAGGGTGTCCAAAGGGCCACTCCAGTAGCTGAGAACAACCAAACAGCAGAAGAGCTTGACTACCCTGCTTTTCTCTAGTCCCACACCTCGGTGCTCCCTGGCTGGCCACTCACTTGCAAAGAAGACAGATCAGACAGTCAATACTGCTCTGCAGAGCCAGTGCTACGCGGGCTCCCTGTTCCTTACAAGGGCTGCCCACAAAACCCATGCAAACAGGGCTGCAGCAGCCTACAGCAGGAGGAGCCCTGGATGAGCCCGATTCACTGCTTTGTGTAGCTGAACAGGTCCTCAGCTGCACCGGAGTTCCTTGTACCACGTGAATTTAATTTTAAATATAGAAAATTATCTTCCTGAGATTTTGTACTTGAACTGTCATTTAATACTTACAAGGATGGGTGCCATTATTCATCTGGAGAACAAAGAAAAAATTTGCTCCCATAAAGATCAAATTCCCCTCACTTCAGGCTTTGACCTCAAAAAACTTGACAGTGGCTATGTGTGCATCCATTCTGACACCATCATAACCCAAGGCTCACCAGCAGTCCAAAGGTGCAGTCCTGGGATGCAGCCATTATGTTTAGCTGAATCCATTTAGCAAGCAAATACAACCTACTCAGAAATTCAAGCCACAGGGAATATTGTTTATTCCAGGAACCTTGTGCAGCTTGCTTTATGCATTTTTATAAATACAAATAAATTCACTTAAGAACAACTTAACCTTGTGGATTTAAGATTAATTTAACCTTTTTGCTCATATGTTCTTTAAACTGCAGGCTTTGCATTCTTATCAAAATAAACAGTTATGAAAATCTCAACATTTGTCACAGTATACCATCCAGCTGCCCCACAGTTCCTCCCTTTCTGTGGATAGCAATGCAATTAAATATTTTATTAGAGGAACCAGTAAATTCTCCAATCCAACAACAGTCACCAACTCACAGATGAAGGTGGACAAGTATTCATACCTGGCATACAGCTACACAATACAATTCACATGTTATCGCTGTAGAATGACATATAAAACTAGTCAAGCTGAGGAAGAAGTGTAAATAAATGACCAAAGTACTTACAAATAGGTAAATACAAATACTACATGATTTAAAGAATAGCTAAAGCTCAACAATCGTTGTCTTCAGAAGCATAGGACAGCAACGGTAGCCCTAGAGGGAAACCTGCAGTAAGAGCATATCCTTCTGTAAATGTGTGCGTACAAATTGTACTGTAACACAGAATGTAGGCAAGAAGACAGGAAGGTTCCTCCCTGTTTAACAGACAGTAGATCACTCACTGCGTCCACCTGCTTCACTTTAGCACGATAATCTGCAGTACCTTACCTCAAGTCTTTGTTTTACATAGTTATCTTACCACACTGAACAGAGGAAGAAAGTACGATATCCAGGCCGCTGCTAACTCCTGTGCTGTAGACAGTACTGAACTGTAATGAACAGTAAATGAACTGAATCTGCCCCTACTTTTACTTAAATGTACACCCATTTTTACTTAAATACTCTCTACATCTAGTTAGATCATGTTTGCTGTAATAAACATCTACGTAAGTTAAGACAACACAGCTCTGTGATTGAGCTCTGTAATGCTTAGGCTCCAACCAGCTCACAGGCAAGCTGGGCAATTACGGCAGTGTATTCCCTGCCTGCAGTGCCCTGTGCACTGATCATAGTTGGAAAGGAAACAATTTTCCTTTCAGGTGAGTTACATACAAATGTAGAAAAAGAACACACTCCATACCAGGACAGGTCTTTCAGTGGACTGGTTAGCAGTTATAAATACAGCTGTGGGGATGTGAGAAATCAGGGTAGAACACAGTGTTTGACTAGAGCCAGCCAGCCTTCCTTCTTGATTTTTTGAAGTTCAATGTCTGGCAAAAGTCACCTTCATTACATTTATCACGAGTAGCTGCACAAGTTGTAGGAGGCACTTGGGTCAACAACAGAACACAGCAAACACAAAGTATGGCTGCCCCGCTCACACCAGCTAGGCAAAAAGGGCCAAGGAGCCAGATCCAGCCCAAAGGGTAATACTGCCTCACGGGGATCAAGGGAAAGTTGGCTACAGAAAGGTTGGGAACATGAGTTCTAATGAGAACTGGATCAGGACTGTATTTGGGGTGGTTTGACTTACTGGAGCAGAGCATTCAGGTGAGTGACTAGCTGGGCAGCAGTACACCGGTTGTAAAGGCTAGTTTGGTTTGAGACAGAGAGGGCCAGCTCCTTCTTTACAATGTTTAAGGGCAAGTATCAGCAGGCAGGACAACTTTAGCTGGCCTGGGCTTTAGTGGCACATTTCTCTGTAGTTAGTTCAGTCATAGCTTCTTAGTCTGATAGCACCCACTATTCCATTTTAAATGCAGTCACCTTTGAAAAGACTAACTCCTTCTGAGCTATGTATTCACTTTGTCTACATGCCAACTTGCATCAATTAATCAAATCATTAATCAATCATTAATCTATCATCAATCAAAAACCAAGTGTGTGTCCACCATATTTATTTTGAAGAAAAAAACGCAAAAAATTTGCATAAGCCATCTTCAAATGAGCATGCCTTGACTACAAAGTACATTTTTATCTGTATGAATATGAGCATTCAGGACTTCCTTTTTTATGCTTCCTCCTGTTTTAAAGTTATGATTACTGTTGCTGACATTTTTTGCAAAAGGCAGCTAGTCAAGACAGCGAACATTCAATTTTTGTATCCATAAGAGAAAAAAGGGGGACTTGTACATCATCAGAAAAAATCTTGCTGTAAAGATTGTGCCTGGTGCACAAAAGAGCTAAGTGCTGTCATGTTGCACATACAGACATTTGTAGGGAGAAAACATAAAGAAAATAAATCCTCCTTTTGTTAAGATCACACAACATTAGCTTGTAAAAAAATCTTATTTCCTTCATTAAAATTTATTATTATTATATTATATATTATTATATTATATAATAAAAATTTATTATTATTTCCTTCCTCATTAAAATGAGGCAAAAGACCTGATCTCTTATGCAACTCAGCAACTGTTTCAGTGTTGTCTTAAAAAGCATTTTGACTCGGTACAAAGAAATGTACGACATTTTTCATGCCGGTGTTCAAATGGATACAATGCAGCACTTTCACACACTTTACCATTGGAAATACATTGTACTATGCCATAACAGAGGTTTAAAGCAGCAGGACATTTTCAGAGATAAAGGGGAGCGAAGTGGCTGACTGGTCACCACTTTAAGCAGGGTTGCATGCACAGGTGACAAAATCTGGCATCCTTTTGCCTCCTGTAGAGATACTTCAATTTATAGCAATGTGAAGGTAGTCTTTGCTCCATTTTGCACATGGCATGAGCGTACTGATACATTTTCACCTGGTTCACTTGTGTAAGTGATGAGATCTTTAACTGATAAACCAGGGAGTTGTATATTCCCTTTCCCTCTATCTACTGCTTTTCTCCAGCTTCTGTAGGAAAATATGTAAGAAGCAAGAGTTATTTTCCAAAGCATGAATTTTTAATTCCTTGGGTTTATCTTGTGAAAAATCAGCAATATTTAACAGAGAGCCCAGTACAAACCCATTGATGGCAATCACAAGCATTGCTCTGTCTCTAACGAAAGATTATGGCACTTAGTTTTCCATATGACATCTGTCTTCTCTTGCAGTCTTTGGTATTGGAAACAGGTTGAACTACACAGATTATCTACTAACAGCCAGTTTACACTTAGAGGTTTAGATTTTGTAAACACCAAGCCCTCACTTTAGCAGCTCACCCATTTCAGAGGAATGCAAAGTGAGGGTGAAGTACTTTTAGGATCTCTTCAACATAGGAACGGGAACAGAAAGAAGTTTCAGCATACACGACAACTGAATCCACTGTGTCACAATGAAAATAGTACAGTTAGCTCTGGGCATCAAGGGACAGCCCTGGATCTGATCCCAGCCGTGCAGGGGGAGCAGCAATCTTCCCCAGAGGCAGTGCAGCGGCACGGGCTGGCATAGGCCTCCCTGAAGAAATGGAGACCCACCCAGTCACCTTCCCTGTTTACCCTCATGTTCCTCCACATCTGCAGAAAAGACACAGGCTAACGAAATCCTCTGTTACATCTATTCCAAATGAAGAGGCTCAAGCCGCTCCCTCAGCTCTTTGTGGACCTCTCCGTAGGGCACAGGTCTTAATGATCTGCATGCTCCGAATCCCATGTCTTCCACCTTTATTCTCCCAGTACTCCTCCCCACTGCCACCTAATCTGCTCCAAGCATGCTTGCATTTTGGGAGGTAATGTCCTCTTAAGTGTGTGAGTTAAATGCATGACAATTATTAAAACTTGTAATTTTAAGAACATACCCACCAACATGGGTAGGAGTTACAAGTTTTGATAGCCTCAGTTGCATCTGTGGATAGCTAAAACCTTACTCACCATAAACGCAACAAACTTTGTTAAATTGTTTGACACAGTACCTAAAAAATATTTTGTTTTTAAAATGTAGTCCCATATCTTACCAATAGCACAGCCAGTGGAGCAACATATAAGTAAAAAAAGCAAATGTGGAATTTTTACCAAATAAAAGTATTTCTAGAGAGGCTATGTCTAGGTCTCACAATGCTTCATTCACCAATATTAAGCGGCACTGAAACAAAGTATCAAGAAAAATGGTAAATATGTAAATCACAACCAGGGTTGGATATTTCTCTGGAAACTGTTCCAGACGTGTACTCATACAGGGCTTAGTATAAAAATGAACAGCCTGAGTCATATGAGAAGCCAGAGCTATCTCATCTGCCAGTTCCCTGGCCTTTAAAAACATGAATGGGAGTTGCTTCTTGACAGTCCTGTTTACAAATGAAAATTCTGCCAGCACTAAGGTTCAACATTACCTGACTGACAAACATGAGAAGAAAGTCGGCCGTTAGGTTGCTTATCTTTGGACAGCATCACCGGTCTCAGCTGATGTGACAATATCATTTCATTCAATTTTTGCTGCAATGCTAAGTAGTCTTCAGATAATTTTGATATCTGAAAAATATAACATAGGATTTTACATTATTATATAAACAAGTATATATGTTCCGAGGTAATCAAAGGTAAAATAGTGGACAAGACAATGAATTAAAAAGGTATTGCTCTACCTACTGCAGCATAGGCCCCTACCACACTTTCCTCCCCATCCTCCTTAGAAAAAAAAAAAAAGAGGGAAAAAACCATAGGGAACTCCACACCACAGCCCAGTCCTGCAGCTACTTCAGATTGGTTCACACATGTGAGGAGACAGTGCTTTGCTCACGCAAAATAGCTTCTGCAGCTGTAGGCATACTTCTATGCACATGTGGGAGTCTGACATTGGCACAGCAACTTTTAGTTTCATTTACAGGGGCATTTCACAAGTTTACTGCATTAAGGGCCTTGCCTGGTAAACGCACATTTCAACAAACAAAGGCAAAACTTCTCTATTTAACCTAAAGCAGGTTAAAACTAACATAATTTTTTGCCAGCACTCTTAACTTTGTCTTTCCCTCCTTTCTGAAAAGGGTATTTTCTCTCACAACCCAAAATAGGCATTTTTATAGAACACTCATTCTCAGTTTAAAGAGTAAAACCTTCGTGCCACTGAAGCCAGTAAAATAAAATAACTTTGCTATTCAGTCATTGCTCCTAGTATTATGCTCAGCATACATAGCTTATAAGCTTCTTACCTGCCGCGAAAAGGCTGCCAAATCACAAGCCTCCTTCTCCGAGTCTCCCTTTAGTGGCTTCGAGTCTTCAGCCTCTGTACCAGTGCTTTCCTTATCTTTTGTTGTTTGGGCATCATTATTTTGAATGTGTACTGCTTTTGTTTGCTCCTTTATAGTTTTCTCTTCACTTTTGCAAGGTAGTTTCCCTTCTTTTCTGAGTTGTCCCCTCCTTCTGTAACCCCGGTAACTGCTCTGAATAACCACTGCTGCCTTCTCTTTGTCTTCTGAACCTTGTTTTTCTGCCTCAACTTGCTTCCATGAGCCTCTTAGTGACTCTTTTCTTATAATTCCTTTACATCCCATAGACATCACAGCTTCGTGTTTCAGGTGGTTTCCTTCCACGTCCCTGTCAGTTCTGGGCTGGACCACCGCAGATTCCTGATTTTGCCCATTTGCACTGAGCATGTCTTGATTATCTTGTTCTTGCTGGGGACCAGGTTCAGCTGTGATTTTGACAGAAGATTTCCTGGACGGCTCTTCCAAAGAGGCCTGTTCTTCACCTCCACCAACGTGTTCTACTGCACGGGTCTGCTTCACAGAAGCTCCCTCTCCTTCAGTAGATGTTTTCTGTTGCTCCTGTACATTCCCTGTGTCGGTGTACTCAGACCACTCGCTGTCAGTAACAGCATCAGCTTCATCTTGAGTCTCCTTGTTTGCTGTTTCTTCCAGTGTATCATTTTGAGCTGGCTGCAGTTGTGCTTCAAGGAATTCCACAGCAGACAATTCTTCCTCTGCTATTTCTTTGTGCTGTTCCTTTATTTTTTTACGGACTCTGTAGCCTCTGTAATGGCTCTGAACAATGACAGCTGCTTCTTCTTCTGTTTTAGCAAGGGCACTCTTCACTCCTGCTGGACTTTCCTCAGTATCTTGCAGTTCTTCATCCTTTTCCTTTTCACTAATGGATGCTGCATTTTCAGTTTGTTTCTTTCTAAGTGATTCCCTGAATGGAATAGAGTTTTGGGCAAAAATAGCTGAAGGAGATGAAGGATAGTGACAACTTTACAACTACCTTTGGTGGTGTTTGTGTACTAAATGGCCATTTGGTACATTGCAACATGGGAAAGATTTAGCACATCTAGCTGGAATTAAAGACAGCACACCAATCTCTGTCTTTCTGATTATTATTATTTCTTAAAGTGAAAAGGGACATCCCTGTTAAACTCTTCACAGCAAATTGCTAGGGGGGGCGATCTAGGCTGCATGAGGGCAGACAAAAGAGTGAAAAATTAATTTAAATGTTAACAAAAACATAAGGTAGAAACTTTTTAGCACCTCAAATATGTATAAATACACACAATCTTCAATGTATTCATGAAAGAAAAATGCCTCAAGTCACACTAGGAACAGAGAAAGAATGATTCTGGGCATAGGTCCAGGTCAAATTTAAAAGACCTAGTCCCTAAACTGTCTTTGTTACCATCAATAAAACTTCAGTGCCAGGTGAAATCTGCCACCATATTCCTTGCCTCTGAAAGACTCTGGACTCCTTCACAGTTGTTTTCCACCTTTCTGGACTAGTCTCCACCTACTCAAATGCTATCACTAAAAAAATGACGGTGATGAGTAAAGTGCTACTCGCTCCACTCCGGAGACTGGGACTACAACCACACTGCAGAGATATTTAGAATGTGATTTACCTCACCTAATTTTTAGCTGTTTGATCTGAGCAAGACCATAGAATCATAGAATAGTTTGGGTTGGAAGGGACCTTTAAAAGTCATCTAGTTCAACCCCCTGCAATAAGCAGGGCCACTTGCAAGTAGAATGGGTTGTTAAACATCTGGGCTCTCGCTGTCATCACCTACACTTAAACTGTGACTTAAGATGTGAAGAACAGTTCTTTGCAGATGCCTATTTCTCGCTCTTGTCTGAGCATTTTCTATGATGAGCTACTTCCAAAAAGAGACTAATCTACACATTACATTAACATTACAGGTAAGCACAATATTGTTGACCTTTCCCCTAAATATGCCTTTATTTCCTGGGCTTAAAAATATGACAAAATTGGCTACTGATACTAAAAACCTCCACATAAATCTACATTACCTCTGCATACATATCTAGAATAATCCTAATTTGCTCCACTTTTAGCTTACATCACTGCTCTTCAGCAGGACAGTTATTGAAAAGGGACACATCTGAGTGACAGATAAAAAATAACACTACCTCCTCCTTTCGAAGATCTTCCTCTCCTTATATCCCCTGTAGTGAGACTGAATTGTTATTGCTGCCTTGTGTCTTGTCTCAGTTAGTTCTTTTCTCTTCTTCCTGAGTAAATATCCTCTGGCAACTGATACAAATTGTAATGTAAAACAACCTTAGGCATGGGTGCTCCACACATTTCAGAGAGTCAAATGATAACAGTATTAAAAAAAACCGAATAAAGATATACGGACCATGGTGGTTATGATGATTATGTTTCATCTGAAATTATTCTGTCCCACAAAACTTTTCTGAGATTTCAGAAATCTGTACCCATTCTACATGATAAAACAAACAAGCTCTTTCTTTGTATTCTGCTGGACTAAAGAAAATGCAGGAAGTTGCAGTATGCAGCAGAAGCACAGTGCTATAGAAATGCCTCTAGAATAAACAGTGCTCTCAGCTTCATGTACCTGCTTTGCCTGATTCAGGCAATTGGTTTGACTCCGTCTTTCTTTTCCCTGGGAAATGCCTGATTATCAGGCTATAGAGATTGCCAGGCTGTCTTCTGGCACAGGCTTGGAATTAGCTAGATCACAAAAAACCCGAAAATTTTATAGCTCCACAGTTACAGAAGACTTAGCTCATGCTCCTTTTGCAAAGACTCACTATTCAAAACGAAAAAGCTCTGCAACACTAGATACCAATATGGGGCCAAATGAGCTGAGCATTTGGTGGTTTTGAATAAAATGAATCAAAGTCTCAGCTCTGCTGACTATAAGAGGAGTTTAGACACCTAGGTCACTTTCAGACATCTATACTGAAGTGTCTTAATCAGAAACTAAACTGCATTCAGAATGTTGCTTCAAAAATTCCTGAACTTGCAAATAATTTCCTAATGTGAACTGGTATAGTCTCCACAGTGCTGTGATTTGGAAAAGTCTGCAATTGCAGCAGGGATTCAGTACAAATCTGATAATCCCTGGCAAAATAAAAAAAAAATCAAAATGTTTCTGTTGAACTACAATTCCAAATGCAGTACCAAGAGTATAGGGATAGAGAATTCAGGTGATTTAAATACCCCGAGGAGATGGTAGATATGAGGAGTTACTCCAGCTCTGCTGAGAGTGTTCTGCATCACAGGGAAAGGTCATGCTCACTTCAGAATGGGAAGGGAGCATAAGCAGGCTATTCTAACGCATTCATATAACTTGGTGCTAGGTTTTATTTGCTTTAGCATTCCCTACTCATAATTTAGACCAACTTAGGGTCCACCAGATGCACTGGTTCAGTGTAAGAAGGAGTGTACAAAAGGGACATAAATTACCTCTTGATAACTGGATATAGGGTAAAGGAACCCAAATACTCATTGTAAGTGGCATAACTGGTTTTTATACTGTAGTCTGATACGGCTTTAGAAAAGTGCAGTTGTAAAGCACTTGGAATACTTCTAGAGTTTCTTGTCCTTCTGAGCCAATCTTCATTCCATTCTTACACAAAAGCAACTCAACAAGAGTTATTTTGAAATAAATCAAGTTACATTGTCAATGGATGTGCCAACATAAGTGAAGGCTGGTCTTTTCAGACTTATTATGGTTCACCTTTGAAGTTTCCTGAGAACTTTTTAATGAGATAGTAGCTATCTAAGCTTTGTTTTCAAACTGGAAGAGTTTTGTATTGCGGTAGATATAAAGGAGGGGAAAAAACCTGAGAGAGTTAAGTAAAAATGGATTTCCATTTTGTTCTGGCTTCTTGTGCAGTAAAAAAAGTTGAAATTAGACTGGACACAGGAAAGACAAGGTGGACAACAAGAAGCACTGGGGAGATCAGCAGAGCGAAGCGGTAAATTCATACTTCTGCATTTGCTAAGTATCCTAATATAACTGAGGACTTTCAGATGTGTAATCATTTTTGTCACATCACTGCTAGATTTTATTCTGGTTTTAGATTGTTTTCTGCACTGAAGAAATTCTACCAACTGCAGTGAAGTGCTCTTCAGTACACACCAACATCATTTCAGTGCAATTAGAAGATGCATCTGACAATGACTAAAAGCAGCACTGGCATCAGTTATATACTCGTGAAAGCGTATCTGAGGTAGCTTTAATCTAGATAGCCTGCGTACTTGCAGGACTAGCTTATATTTGGGGTCTCCACCTTTGTAATTACTGAAAGCGCTGTGCAGATTTGTGCCAGCTGTTTTCAGACCTGTACCTCTCTAGTTGTACTACTACTGATTTCAGAGCTGCCTGGACTACATCTGGCTCAGGGACATCTCTGCACGGGTCAGGGAGACAGAAATATAGCGAGGAAAAAAGGATGTTTCATAGCATACATCTGGGCCGAAACTGATTATTGCTGCAGAAGATAAGGAATATTTTGCTAGGTTGGAATGAGCGATGACAAAAAAGAATCCAAGATATGAGTCAAATTACAGGTTCTGGTCTTCTCAAACATGACTATTACTGATACGTAACAAAACCTGCTCCTCACAGAACAGCACGCACACACACATTATATGCAGATAGTGTCATATGGTGCTTCAACAGTGCCAGCTGTAATATTTAGAGACATATCAGACTAGGAGTGAAAAAGCTTGCTACGGCATTTAACCAGCCCACTTCACAGCTGTGGAAAGTGCCTCTACGCCACTTTGAGGTACAGGTAATGGAATACATTGACCCATTTCAACCACTGTATATAGATATATAACAGGTAAACTATACCTCAGAATGTGTAAATGAGCATAATCAATCAGTGTAGCTAGGTAACAGCAAAGAATCTGGATCAACATATTGTGTATGGATAGTACATTAAAAGCCATGAAAACAAACAATTCTTACTTGCTTGAAGTCTAGTAATATATTCTTCCACTTTTTTATTACGTTTTGCGTTTGTGTATTCTTTACGAGCAACAAAACCCCTGTAAGCTGAAAAGAGATGTCAAAAATTAAATAAACTATTAGGTGCACAAAAGTTTGTAAGAATAAAAAAAACTCTGGAAGGAATTACAGACCTCCATTAAAATATTCATAAAATATTTTACAGGCTTTATCTTTCAAAAAAAAAAAGGCAAACAGGTACAAACAGTAAATCTACACAAAAGCTGTGTCTTCTGGCGAGTAAAGTTGTTATGAATGATATGAATACTAAATACAAGAGAATCAGAATGTAAAATAAGATGATATTTGAAATGAATTAAAAATTTCAGTTGATGTCTCATTCAATACTGTAATTGGTCTTATTATCTAGGATGGTTAATACATTTTATTTTCATTATTATATTATACAACCTTGTCAGAGCATGCCAGAATATTATTTATAACAGTATCATCTGTGCAATCACTTCCTTCCATTGTTAAAATTGCCTTTTAAATGTAACATTAATAAATGTAACTTCAGTAAGAGATTGTCATAACCTGGTTAAAAGAAATTTTTCTTCACAAGAACAGATATCAGCAAGTATAAGATATTTTATCAAATGTAACAGCAGGAAAACAGCAAAATCCACATCCAGCATGCACATCCATCTGTCAACTGTACACACGCACTAGCTTTAAGCAAAATGTTAAATGTTTTAAAGCTGTTACCTGACTGTATTTTAATAGCACTTTGTTCCCTTTGTTCCTTTATCTTTTTGTATCTCCTTGAACCCAGCCACCCTCTTACATAAGCTTGAATCAAAATAATCATGTCAACTGTCTCCTTGCGCATTAAATTTAGCTGCTCCACATGATAGTATTTGAGGAATACCTTAAAAAGAGTAGGCAGACAAGCAAAAGGTTTAGTTACCATCCCAGTCCCTGTATTCATTCAAACCATTTAACATCAATCAACAAGAGTTGCAAGTTGGTTTCAAATGTTGACCAGACTCTTTAGCTGTAGTACCTAGAAGATTATTCTTGTTAGAGATAGCATTTTGATTGTTTGGGTTTTTAGTTTACCTTACTCTCCCCTTCAACATCTTTTGTCAGTGCCTGCTTATTCATGCTTTCATGGGAGGATGTTTTAAAGTCCCAGTGTAAAACTTCAGTCTAAAACTATAAATCTGTTTTCAAAACTATGAGGCTGACAGCTTTGCTAACCTCACAAATCGGATGTATGTTAGATAAATGTGATCCAAATCTGGAACCTTCAACCTCTCTGCTTTCCAATTAAATCTAAGGCATTGTTTATTTACTAAATTGCTTTTATCAAGCATGAAGCTCATATAACCCCTGGAAAACTAGACCAGCACAAGGGATACAAACACATTCCTGATGTATATTAGGATGAAATAAAATGTCTAGAAAGAGCTTGTGCAATTAAGTCAATAATTATGCTTATTTTGCAGAATTCCCCCGATCTTGCACACTGGGAAGATTAGTGGGCTAGAACCAAAAGCAAGAGTATGGGAACAGACCTGTGTTTCTCTTATAATAAAGTCTTCCCCCCACTTCACATATATGAGATCATCCTGCTATCTCTTCCCCCAGTGCTCAGCAAAGTTTGCCACAGAGGCCTCTGTCTGGAAAGCAAAAACCTTTTCCTCTCCCTTTGTGAGCCTGATTGATTGCTCCAGGGAAGAAGTGTAACTTCTTTTCCTTAAGAAAGCTCAGACTAAGCTCACTGGGATCCTTATTACCACATTTTTTTGAAAGAAAATGCAAGCAGTGGTGTTGTCACGTACTGCTTTGCACTGTGGCCTCACTAAAGCTGATCAGAATTTGAACGCTTTACAGGGTCAGGATTTCAGCCAGATAATCAGGGAACAGTACCCAGCAAAGGCTGGTTTTTTTAAACCAAGAGAAACCAAGAGCTACCCCAACCAAATGGGTGAGAAAACAAATTGCTTAGTAAGTTAACAATGACATACTGCAATAATGCAGATACAATATATTAAAAAAAAATACTTTAGTTTTTCCAAGAACCCAGTTGTCAAGGCGGGCTTTTTCCAAGATGGCAGCACAGGTTTCCGGGCTGACTGGAGGATCATCATTTGTTTTGTAACAGATGAGGTAATACCTAAAGACAAATATAAGATTCTTTATTCCATTAATAGTGAGCAATAGATGCAAATACATTTAAACCATTCATTGAAATGATAAAAACAGTTGCATGAAAGAAAACATAGCACTGAAAAAACCAAAACAGCATATGAAAGAAATTGCTGTGATTTACATACAGGACTGAGAAACTCCATCAAAAATGGATGAGTGACATATCGCACACCCTGGAGGGTTGTTTAATTCTATATCAACACCAGAAGGCTTTTTAAAAGTGCGCAACCCAAGTAGAGTTGTTCACCAGTTCTTTGCTGCTCTGGCTCTCTGCATTCTGTGAACATGATTTCAGTGGCAACATAAACATATTTTTAAAGCTTTTCTGCCTAAATTAGCTTATTTCATATCTAGAATTGTCATGAAAATTTCATATCTTTTCTCACATGCTAGACCACCTACCTCTGAGATAGTTAACATGACGTGAGATGCATCCCAGCTCTTGTTAGCTCCTTGGATTCAGCTTTGCAGATCCTTTTGGAACATATACGTGCCATTGTGACATATCATATTTAAGTATTTAATCTGGCACTCATTACTCAGAATTAATTCTGACTAGGAAAAGAGGTCAGGATGCTCATGCATAAAAATTACCCATAATGCACCAGCTCAGCTGCTGGGTAGGAAAGTTTTTGTGTGTTCCAGGACTTTCCAAAATGCTCCATAACAAAATGAACCATACCTATCTTGTTTTTTTTAATTCAGGAAAATGACATGATTTATGCATGCTTCCTGACAGTACATTCTTCTTTTTTCTTGTTATTCAGCCTTTATACACAAAGCTTGGGTTGTACCAGCTTTAAGTAACGGTAACAATTTTCTCATGGAATAATAGAAAAAGAGACAATGTTAATTCCTGCATTGTCACCAATTCCTACAGAGTCTTTTTTTTCTTTTTATTACACAATGAATTGGCTTATTTTTAATCTAATGAAATAATTTTGGCATTATCCCAGGTCTACCTGTAACTCTCAACTATTAAAAAAAAAAAAAGAAAAGGAGATAGATACTTAATAACAATCCCTTTTTGTTTGAGGGCCATATCCTCAGTGCTGGAGATCTGCACAGCCTCACCGCAATCAGCAGCAGGCTCTCTGGAGACCTACCCCGTTATGTTCACTACTTTCCTCTCTTTTACCTGAACAGTAAAATTTCTTATAAAAAGTGGTGACCAAAAGCCACAGCACAACTTTGTGCAGTGATAAGTACCTTTTCCCATGCTGCACTCTTCCGAAACAGTAATAGTCCCAGGATCATTGTTTCCAGAAACAGTGCTATAAAAACGTCACTCTGTCCTTCCTCTCTCTCCTCGTGCACCTGCAGCACTCTGCTGCTGGCTTGCTGCTTCTAGCGCACTATTACTTTTAAGTGCTTCTGTCTGAATGGGTGTTGCTTGTTTCTTCCCAGTTTTGATCTCCATTCCATAAATCTCAGTTCTGATTGAGGCAAATACTTTGGGCCTTTATTTGTTAGAGAGAAGTACAGCTTAAGTGCTCAGGATTAATTTTTTGGGGCAGAGGAAGAAGAGATAGCTAAAGGAATTACAAAATCATACTGAGTTCATTGCTTTTCTTCTTAACAAGTGACTAATACTTCAAAATTATTTTTAAACGAAATTATGCACTTAATGAACTTCTCAGGCCTAGATTAGCAATACCAAATCATCATCCACTTTGCACAATCAGATGCTGCACAGTGCTGAATGTTAGGAGCTAGAGAAACTGTGATGCTCCTTGGATGCTATTGCTCCAACTTCTCAGCTTTAATTTGAAGAATTACATTTCTACACCTCAAGTCTTTGAAGAAAATTTCAGAGTACAGGCAAGACAATTTTTACCCAAAAAACAGAAACAACATCCTGAGATGCATCATCTTCCCCTACCAATCCAAAACAGGTTACTTCTCTTGTGCCTGAACTACTCTTTGTCATCCAGTCTGTAATCTTCTTTGTCATAGGAAATGTCTTTGTATTTTTTCTTTAAAGACCATGCCAAAGACACTACTGCTGCTTAGCAAACAGTGGGCAGCAATGCTAGGCAAGAAAAAGGCTTCTTCACATCAATGTTACCGTTTTATGAAGTTAGCAAACAGTATACGGTGTGAATAACCCTGTCTTCGAATTCTTGCTGTCTCCAGAATTCCTGTGTAACGCAGCTGAACCAACACTTTTTCTTTATCAAACTTGTTTGCCTGCCGGTCGTTGTTTGGCTTGATGCACCTGACAAAATGAGGCTGGCCGACGACCATTTTGGATAACAAATCCATCAGAGAATACTGCAAGAAAGTAACAAGATATCTGCCACCAAGATATTTATAAAACTTCTATATAGTGTATACAAGGTCTATGTGTAGCTGAAATTTTATTTCATATGATCAGAATCATGTCCAAACCCATTTACATTTCAGTAAGATGGTACTTTAATAGTAGATGAAGTAAATGACCCAACAACGATTCCAGCTTTGCTAAGATCTCTAAGTTACTAGCACATACTACTTGAGAGAAATACTGACTGCAAATGGATGTACCAAACTCCACCCAGAACATTCTCACAACCTGCCATAACGTCTAACATACGATAGAAACTCTCCTTATGCTTATTTGCTTCTCTTGGAGCCTTGTTAGGTAACTACAGTCCATTTTTTCTTTTTCCTGTTGTCACCTGTTTGAAGATCCTTATTGACCCAGAAAGTAAATCATGCCTCTATGGATGGAAAGTGGAAGAGCAACAAGCCAGTAAATATTGCCATCCCTTCATCAGACTGGAGGAAACTAATGCCACCTATTCTGGCTTAGCATGGATAAATGCCAGGTGCCCACCAAAACCGCTCTATCGCTCCCCTCCCTCAGCTCAACAGGGGAGAGGAAATATGATGAAAGGCTCGAGGGTCGAGATAAGGACAGGGAGAGGTCACTCACCAGTTACTGTCACTGACAAAACAGACTGAACTTGGGGAAATTAGTTTAATTTATTATCAAGCAAATCGGAGTAGGATAATGAGAAATAAAACCAAATCTTAACACACCTTCCCCCCACCCCTCCCTTCTTCCTAGGCTGAACTTCACCCCTGATTCTCTGCCTCCTCTCCTGCAGCAGCGCAGGGGGACAGAGAATGGGGGTTACGGTCAGTTCATCACACGTTATCTCTGCTGCTCCTTCCTCCTCAGGGGCGGAGGACTCCTCACTCCCTGTCCCTGCTCCAGCGTGGGGTCCCTCCCACAGGAGACAGTTCTCCACAAACTTCTCCAATATGAGTCCTTCCCACAGGCTGCAGCTCTTCACAAAATGCCCCAGTGTGGGTCCTGCCCACCAGGTTCAGGAACAGGCTGCTCCAGCATGGGTCCCCACGGGGTCACAAGTCCTGCCAGCAAATCTGCTCCAGCGTGAGCTCCTCTCTCCACAGGTCCGCAGGTCCTGGCAGGAGCCTGCTGCAGCGCGGGCTCCCCACAGGGTCACAGCCTCCTTCAGGCATCCACCTGCTCTGGCGTGGGGTCCCTTCCACGGGCTGCAGATGGATATCTGCTCCACCATGGACCTCCATGGACTGCATGGGGACAACCTGCCTCACCATGGTCTTCATCATGAGTTGCAAGGGAAGACTCTCTGCTCCGGCATCTTGAGAGCACCTCCTCCCCCTCCTTCTTCACTGACCTTGGTGTCTGCAGAGTTGTTTCTTTCACATCGTCTCACTCCTCCCTCTCGACTGCCATTTTACTGCAGTTTTTTTTCTTCCCCTTCTTAAATATGTTATCACAGAGGCTCTACCACCTTCGCTGATTGGCTTGGCCCTGGCCAGCGGTGGGTCCGTCTTAGAGCCAGCTGGCGCTGGCTTTATCAGACATGGGGGACGTTTCTTGCAGCTTCTCACAGACGCCACCCCTATAGGCCCCCACTACCAAAACCTTGCCACGCAAACCTATAACACCACCCTAGAAGAGCGGCTGCTCAAACTGCTCTGAGCTAGCATGTCCTCTTCATTGAACAGGCTGATGGTGATACTACAGCTGCCCTGTCAAGAAGAAACCTTTGAGGAGGGCAAAACCAGAGGTAAACAAAATCACAATTCCAAAGTTGCATTCTGCCCACCTCACCAGGTTACCAGGCTAGCAGAGGGGATGCAGTTTGTGGCCCCCCATGCCAGTTGAGGTGAATATGGCCGTAAACAACCAACCTTGACTGGTGTTTTGTAAAATTGCTTCATGGAATGATCTTATTAAAACACAAATGAAAAGGCTCATTCCTCAAGATTCAGCCTGACTCAACAGAAAGAGGCAGCCAGGAGGTAATGCATTTCAGCACTAGGCTGGATACATGAAACTAGTGTAGGATGGCAAAAGCCATATGTTTCCTATTAAAATGTGCAATTCCATTCTGGACAGACGCAGCACCATGCAGCAAAGTGCTTAATTAGCTTCATCACTAGTGTGCCAATCGAACACAAAATAGTAGGACATGCTAACGAATAATGTTTTTTTCCAATCAGTGTGAGGTGGCAGATGCTCTTCTCCGTCACCCATAGATTTCTGCATATGAATAAACCAGCGGGCCTGAAGCTGAATTTTCATTTAAGAGCATTAGCTTGCATGATCTGAGCAGGGATTTCCAGTACAGAACATAACAGAAAAGTGTAAATATAATTAGCTCATTTGCAGCCTCCAATGGTAGATATGCTGGTAATGCACTGAATCACAGACACCAGGTTTGAATGAGGTTCAATACATTTTTCCTTCCAGAACTTCAAAACAGTATGCAGCTTTGGACCACCATGATACCTAGGCTGAAATTATCCTTCGCAGTCCACAAAGCTGTGCAATTGTATCTACTAAACAGAGATCCTGCTCCTTACTGTTCTCTGCCATAGATGTAAATGAACTCTATGCATCATGAACAGCACTTCAGCCATCTTTATGTTTTTGCTGGGAGATAGGACTGAATAAGAGTTGGAAATTCAGAGCTGAGCCCAAGTGAACCAACACTGTGCACCACTTTGGAGGAAAGAATGCTCTTCACAGCTATTTTCTGTCACAGGACCAGCAACACAGCCAGTGCTTGGGAAGGTCAAAAGCACTGCTGAAGGAGCCACAAGGATGGACTCAGGACAGCCTCTGAGCAGTGATCATCAAGATCTTTCTCTGGAGTTCCCGCTCCAAATTAACTTTGCCCTCTTGCTTCTTAAACTCTTAAAGAAATGCTATACCGCTAATGTCCAACCTTCCTTTATCTCCCTTGATGGAACAGCAAGATTAATATTGATCATCGTACATCATCATGACAGAAATGTGGCTGTGTACTCAAGTACGATTAAAGACGAAACATCACAATCTCCTCTAGATATTTGCCCTGCACAGACTGCTGCACCATATATGCAGTTCACAAACTGTAAATGGATCACCGTTGACTCTAAGTCAACAGGTGCATTACAAAAGGTGAAAGAATAAACATTCATTCTACTCTAGAAAAATATATCAACAGATCTGATATCTTACTCTAAAATAAGAAGCGACTGTCTGTGTTTTCATGCTGGTTGTCTCTCTTGGATGATGGCCGGTATCTCCTGCTTCATTCTATAAAGAAGAAAGAAAATGACACTCCCTATCTCTGTTGAGCCTGCAGTGCCCTTTCTAATGCCACAACAAAACACCCCTTAGAGAATATCATTAATTAAAAAAAAAGTATTCTAAACAGAAAAAGTTACAGCATGATCACTAGCACAAATCAGTTACACAGTACGTTACATTACTTTGCTACACAATACACAAACATTCACACACGAGGACACAATTTCATAACAGAGCATCTAAATAACTGCCACAAATAACCTGACAATGTCTGAGGTCCTGTCTGTTATTTCATCATCACTGTTATTCTGGTAGTTCTCTAAGGAACTTAACTATACTCCACACCAATATTTTAATTTCTCTTTTTGCTACAGGACAGCTAGTTACTAATATTTTTTATTCCTCCCTGAAGTTGTTATAAAACAATAGCCAGAAATAAGGGAAATGTTAGGTTTTTACCTCACGGAAGGAATATGAATTGCACAAGACAAAGATATCCAGCTAAACAGAAAAGAAAATAGGAGAGGGAGAAAAACCAAGGAAGGGGTTACTTGCTTACTTTTAGTACCAATAACAGCATTGCCTTTCTAGTTTAAATTAGGGTTCAATGCAGAATCACAATATCATTTTTCTTACCTTTGTATGACTGATTGATTTCTGGGGGGTCCACATCTGGTAACTGATTGTAGTTTTGCTTTTAGTGTGTGCCAGGTTACCTGTGGGAAGATGAAAGAAAGCAACCTACCAAAATGCTTACATCTCATCTAAACTAAAAACTGTGCTGAACCACCTCATTCGTGCCCCCAGCATAACCATATGATTATAAAGGTCGTTGACTTTTTTGGAGTATGTCCTCATTTCCCCTTTCACCCTTGGGATGGAACAAGCTCTGAAGAAGTTGCACGAAGATGGAACATGGGCTGAATTTTCCTCCTTCAGCACTTACGGTCACCTACTACAGCAAAAAAATCAACAAACAGACTGCTGCAGAAGGTAAGAAAGATACGTCTTAGAGCATCCATGTGGTTTTACTCTGAGGATGTTATTGAACTATTCTAATTCTAAGGCTACATATATATTTGTTAAAAAAAAGAAGTGCTAGCACCCTTCTCTGGCCCTGAGGGTAAGTGACATGGCATGACTCCAGTCTATACAGCTAAACTCTACAGTTCACTACTCTTTTAACCTCCTGGTAAAAATCAGGTTGCATCTTTCCACAGAGCTTGTTGGAAACTATCACTGGCCTGTGCTTTCTCTCGAAGTGTGCCTGGAAGACTGTTAGCTAACATGGTCCAAAACTGTCCCAGGGAGGCATGCTAACAATTAGAACGGGCAACCCTGTGGGAGTGTTTCAGCTACTGTTCACTGGCCCTGCTTGGTTTACTAGCATAGACATAGTCTTAAGACTCTAAGTCTGGAATTCTTAATCAAGTAATACCTTTATTATGACAACTTCAAGGACTAGGTGCATTGGAGTGGTTTACACAGACACTGGTCTTCTAAAGGAGTAATAAAAATTCTGCTGAGCTTTCCAACGTGTCACTTTATGTTGATAAATCCCAACCATTGCTGCATGCTGCCATTGTTTCTGCTAATAACATGACACCTCTGGAATCTCACTCTCCACTGCGAGAGCCTGTAATCTCTCTGTGCTCAGCTACTACCAGTAAGAGGTGGATAAGAGTTGGATAAACAGCTGCAAATACACAGCACACCCAGCTAATGTGTCACATATTATGTGATGACATCAAGTGCTAAACCTCCCTTGGGCTTAGCTGAATGTCACAGGGTGGGAAGCAAAGAGAGGATTACACCTAACTTTAGCTATCTGAAAGTGAGGTGTCTACAGGATCCTTGCTGTATTCAGTGGAGAGGCACCTTCAGAGATTTATCCCATCCTAAGAAAAACACCTGAGATAGACAGGCAGGATGGGTTGGACTCTGGGTAAACCTCTGCATTTCCACTGATTCTAGATGAGTAACTTAGATACCTAACTTTTACTTGGCTGCAGATAGATGGTTTGGGTCAGTTTCGAAAGGCTATGCACAGTGTTTCATAATATTTAACAAGAAGACTAAAACAACCTTCAGAGTTATCTTGCAAGACTTGGGATCGGTTCTTGGGACCATCTGGGTCCTGACTTTGGCTCTACAGAAATCATAGTTTAGTATCTTAGCAGATATCAACAAATCAAGAAGTTCAGGCAAGGACACTGAGCTCAGTGTTTTCCCAGAAACATCGACTTAAAACAGACCTTCAAGACCAAATTTCGCATTCCACCAGCAAAGCTCCCTTTGTGAAGAGCAGAAGCCTTGCCAAAACCTCAGTTTCTGTAAGCTACGATAACATTTTAGAAAAATTTCCATTAGGCTCTTCCAACTTAGCTTTTCTGTTCTACTACAAGTACATCTCCCACGTACAAGAAAGTAATGCTGTAAGGGATTTACTGTATGGCTTCGATGCCATCACACAGGGATTAATACAAAGCAATAGCAAATTGGTTGTAAGAAGACTTACCCATCATTCTAAAATGGCAGGTGGGACACTGTGCAAGGACCTGGTTCAACTCAGGGGCAACTTAGGTGTAATTTCTGTAGTGTCAGTCACATTCCTCCACTCCAAGGAGCTCCCTGAGGAAGGGCTCACTACTAGGACCCCATCAGTAACCTATTGTAAAGGACTAAAGGACTGGGGAAAAAGAGGAGTGTCTCCTCACTCTTTGCAGCAGATGTTAGGAGCCCCAACCTTGGTTCTCTACTACTTTAGAGAAAAACTGCACGAAGACAAAACAGGTAATTTGTATATGCCCTGTCCAAAAAAGGCCAGTGACTTACCTGATCCTTTTGCTTCAGTCCTCAACTCAACGGATGCACTCCACTCCCTGTCTTGCTCCCCTACCCTGAGGAGAGGACCCTGAAAGAAGCCTCTACCATTTCCTTGGCACTTGACCAGACCAATCCCTCCCCTGCAGCTTGAGATGGCTGGGGCTCCATTCTGTATAGATTCTAGGGTTGGAAAGTTAAGCCACAAAGTGTATAATGTCATCAACAAATGGTCATATGAAACCTAGCAGTGGTCATCATGAAGGCTAGAGAAGAATAAGATTACCACAATAGCAATACCTGTTTTTGTAAGAGGATGGGTTACCAACTGTCGTGTCAGATTGTTTTCAGATGATCGCAGTAGCAGGACAATATCAGCTGGCAGAGTATCTCTGTTTTTGGCTAGGAATCCACTTGCATTATACAGAACCTGTTTAAAAAGTGCATTTATGCATCTTCTGGGCTTTTGAAAAGTAATTGTAAATGTAAGCACTCTGGCATGTGGCTTTTAATATACCAAGATATACAAATAATTTTTCAGCCATCAGGCTCATTCTTGCTTCTGATCACTGAAAGTTCTAACTTTTCAATACTGAGAACCATTATGATGCAGATCACTAAAAGCAAAGCCATTATTCTGAAGCAGTTTCAGACATTTATTTTCCCTAATGCAGATATGTTAATATTAGTTTTAGCTAGTGTGGATTTATCACTAGGACAAGTGTATTGTAGTCCTCCTTTACACCAGTACATGTGTAAATGCACAATTAACAATGCATTTGATTTCAGCCATATCACACTGGATTACCCATATGATTGTACAGTCTTTCTGTCCCATTCATATTGTGCTGTACTGGATCCAGGACTTACAAGTCTTCCTAGAGATCTCTGTATTAATTGTAGAGGAAGTTTGCAAAATCACAAACTGCATACTGGCAATTGAAATCTCTCTAAAAATTCCAAGAATGGTGTACCTAATTCAAAATGTACCTCCAGGGCTCTATCTCAATGATGCTGTAAAGGACCCAGAAGAAAATCTGGCATGTGAAGAACGGTAGAAGATACTGGCACATTTAATTTAGAAAAAACCCTCACAAAAACAACCCAGCAATAGTCTTAAATTACAAAAAAAAGCTTGCAAAGGAAAAGGACATAAATTGTTCTCTAGTTCCACAGTAAACAGGACTAGGAGTAATGAACTTAAATCACAGCAGTGGAGATAAAAGTTAGACAGTAGGAGAAACTTCCTAATGAAAAAGCTTGTTGAACACTGGAAAGGGCTGATGGGGCATTGGTGGAATCCCCAACTTCAGTAGCTGGTATCAGGAATGGTACAGGCAGAGCTGGCTCTCTGCTTCTCAGCAGTGAGATATGCTATGCTGGTGAAGTGCAATTCAGCTGGAGATGAAGTTCAGACAAGTTACTGCAGGCCTTTCATAGCTGGCTGTCTTACATAAGGGGCAAGTTATTTCCCACCAGCTGATGGGCAGCACGTTGCCTCTTTCCAGGCCAGTTGCTCCAGCACTGCAAAGACCCAACATAGTTTCTCATGTGAGACAGTAATGCCCACTCCATATCCCTTTAAAAGAGCTCAAAAGGAGGTGGGAACTCCTGCTTTCACAAGGCAAGGTCCAGGTGACCAGTGGCATCTCGCCAGTGCACAAACAACTGCTCCTGAGTTTGAAAGGCCTGTGCAGCAAGTCACCTTGTACAGGAGGGCAAGATAGCGCTCATCAAATGAAGCAGAAAGCAGGGCTTGCACTACCTATCTGGCTGATGACAAAGTATAGAACTAAGACATTAGGCTGATGGAGTGTAGGAGGTAGGAGAAAGAATGGAGCTGGATCCTGATTTGAAGCAGTGGGAATAAGCATGGCACAGGACTTTGAGGAACTACGGGGAAGAGCACTGAGTTGCGTTACGTAATGGTTATTTTCTGGTTCTGGTATAATATAGTCACTTCCTTTACTTGGTGACATTTAAGAAAAATATATTCCTGCTATTGCTTTTTTTTGTGAGGGAAAATAACGTTTCAAATAGCTTTTGATGTGTAAGGCACTGCCAACATTTCCATGTCAGGCCTGAATAGATGAAGGCTGAGAACGAACCCAGCTTACCTCTTCCATTTCCTTCCAGCCCTACTATTCCACGACACTCAATTAATACATTCCACAATAGTCAACTAATATAATTAGGTCTCTTACCTTTCCTGCATAGTGATAAATCCCAAAGGTTAGATCTACTCTTTTAGGTCTCCAAAAATACTTTGACTTCAAATTATCTTCAAATTTTTCTGAAACGAAACACATAACTCTTACTGGAGTTACTGTACAATAATTGTCTTCTGAAGCTGGATCCCTCTAAGGATATTGCCTGACTTCTCAGACAACACAGAGGCACAAAACAAACTCTGATGTTTTCAGGGACAAAGATACCATAGCAGTCTGTAACAAAAGGCACTAGATAGAGAATATGGGAGCTCTTGGATCAGTTACTTACTTTGCACCAATTTTTCACTCTGTGACCTCAGGAAATCGCTTGCCTTTCTAAGCTTTTGATTTTCATTAATGAAACAATGTAGTAATCTTTCCTAAGGATTCCTTGGGGAATTGCGAGGAAACATTTACCAATTGATTGAGGGCCTCTGTACTGTAGACTATAAAGTATGAGGATAGAAAGACAACAAGCTCATATAATTGCTTTAGCATGGGCATCGTTACTGGATGTTATTAGTTTTTGTGATTGGGTGTTGGTTAAAACTCTCATCTGACATTTTGCACATTCAAAAATCAGTAAAACAAGGATTTATCTGCACAGAAGCCTCACTGAAATAACTAAATTAACTGTAACTGCAACTACTCAGCAGCACTGAAATGTTCAGGATCTGAATTACAACATATTTAGGTGCTTTAATTTTAGTTTCTGCACAGAAAAAAACAGAAAGCATAATTTGCTGAAAGGCACTAGGGCAGGTTTCCAGCCATTATCCTTAAACATTACCAAAATTCTTGTTCAGATATGGTTCATCAGAAACCTCAGAGCTGAACATGA
Organism: Opisthocomus hoazin; assembly: GCF_030867145.1. Classification (NCBI taxonomy): domain Eukaryota; kingdom Metazoa; phylum Chordata; class Aves; order Opisthocomiformes; family Opisthocomidae; genus Opisthocomus; species Opisthocomus hoazin. Next base: position 75,717,863 of record NC_134417.1, on the reverse strand, counting down.
CTCAACTTTGAAAATGTGTTCTTGGCATACGAACCTAGAGTTTTAACTCATTTTGATCTTTATCTTTCAAGCCCTGCAGCTAAAAGTTCCTGAAGGCAGGAGAACTCAAAACCTGGATCAGCAGCTTAAATTAGATTGTACTCTTAGTGTTTCTCTATTAACTTCAAAGACACATCCATCCCCACATGCATGCCTCCCTCAAACATACCGTGACACTGGAACATGGACTTGCTAAAAACTTAACTAGCATATAGCCTAAACTGGACACATAAAACAGAAATCTAACAGAGAGATGTTCTGCAAAGATGTGAAATAAACCATATACTTACCTACAAGTGTCTGATCTGTTGCTTGTGGGAATCGACTTTCCTCATCCAGCAGGGACAACAAACCCATTGGTTTCTGCAGGAACATATCTAAGAGGGGCCTGTTGTCCTCATATTCTATAACTCTTGCATCAACACCTTCATACAGGTATTCATTCTGTAACAAGCAACAGAAGCCATGTTTTGTCTACGTATACAGAACCACTTCAGAAAACAATTCACGAATTGTCAATTGTAGCAAATTAAAACTACATTGAAAAAGTATGCCCTGGGGCTAAAGATATCAAGGTTTTGCGAAAACAGATGTCAGTTGGGATGTATCACACTGTCAGGCTATAGATTTTAATTTGCCTATGGCATATTTGGTAAAATAAGATGCTTTCCAGGAATATGCAAGAATTAAAGAAAGAGAGTTGAAGAAGATAAAGTATACTGTTTGCAGATGGAGACATCAGTGTCTATTTATTTCCCTGGTCTGCAATGTAAAATGTATTTCTTAATCATTTAGAGCTACATTTACATTCCCAATTCGTTGCTCAGATCTATGTGATGTACAGTGGCCAAGATTTACAAAAGCGGCTACAGATTACAGAGGCCTCACTTGTTTGATTCCCCTCCTCAAACACCTGGAAAAGTTCTTATGTGGATGTATTGGGTCTGCGTGGCAAGGTTCTGGTGGGGGGAGCTACAGGTGTGGCTTCTGTGAGAAGCTGCTGAAAGCTTCCCCTGTGTCTAACAGAGCCAATGCCAGCCGGCTCCAAGAGGGACCCACCGCTGGACAAGGCCAAGGCCATCAGCAATGGTGGTAGAGCCTCTGTGATAACATACTTAAGAAGGGACCTGCCCCCCCCCCCTCGCAATGGCAACTGCAGCCCAAGAGCGGAGTGAGAATACATGAGAGAAACAACTCTGCAGACACCAAGGTCAGTGAAGAAGGAGGGGGAGGAGGTGCTCTCAAGATGCCGGAGCAGAGAGTCTTCCCTTGCAGCTCATGATGAAGACCATGGTGAGGCAGGTTGTCCCCATGCAGTCCATGGAGGTCCATGGTGGAGCAGATATCCATCTGCAGCCCGTGGAAGGGACCCCACGCCAGAGCAGGTGGATGCCTGAAGGAGGCTGTGACCCTGTGGGGAGCCCGCGCTGCAGCAGGCTCCTGCCAGGACCTGCGGACCTGTGGAGAGAGGAGCTCACGCTGGAGCAGATTTGCTGGCAGGACTTGTGACCCCGTGGGGACCCATGCTGGAGCAGCCTGTTCCTGAACCTGGTGGGCAGGACCCACACTGGGGCATTTTGTGAAGAGCTGCAGCCTGTGGGAAGGACTCATATTGGAGAAGTTTGTGGAGAACTGTCTCCTGTGGGAGGGACCCCACGCTGGAGCAGGGACAGGGAGTGAGGAGTCCTCCGCCCCTGAGGAGGAAGGAGCAGCAGAGATAACGTGTGATGAACTGACCGTAACCCCCATTCTCTGTCCCCCTGCGCTGCTGCAGGAGAGGAGGCAGAGAATCAGGGGTGAAGTTCAGCCTAGGAAGAAGGGAGGGGTGGGGGGAAGGTGTGTTAAGATCTGGTTTTATTTCTCATTATCCTACTCCGATTTGCTTGATAATAAATTAAACTAATTTCCCCAAGTTCAGTCTGTTTTGTCAGTGACAGTAACTGGCGAGCGATCTCTCCCTGTCCTTATCTTGACCCATGAGCCTTTCATGTTTCTTCTCCCCTGTCCAGCTGAGGGAGGGGGAGCAACAGAGCGGCTTTGGTAGGCACGTTGTGTCCAGTCAGGGTCAGTCCACCACAGTGGAGAAGAATGGTGCACACACTGCCTAAAGAATAGTGTACGTACTTTCTAAAAATGAAATAAATTGTCTCAGGTTGGCCTCTACAACATTTTCACTCCTTTTAAGGAACTAGGGAAAGGTATTCAGCAAGATTAAAAAATGATAGAAAAAACTGGTGTGTTGTTTTGGGGGTTTTTTTTCTCCTGAAGACTGCAATTATCTTTGGATTCCTACCAGTCTGAGAAAACCTGGTAACAAATGCTGTGTCCACAGTGTGTTGCGATGGTTTTATGTTGGAATTATAGCTGAAGAATACAAGAATGACTTTCTTTAATCCTTCAGCCAGGCACAGGACAGCCGCAGATTTACCAAGAGAAGGATGCTCTAGGGACTGTCTCCCTCCATTTTTTTCACCTGTATTCTGTAATGCAATGGCAGTTATCCACTGCACAGTTCAGTCCTGTGCAGACCGCTCCCTACACTATGAAATAGATAATTAAGCCTTTTGATCTACTTTAAAAATTATCCTTCTTCCAAAGGACAGGACTTCATAAAAGTGTATTAATTCATGGTGTTAACTTGACAGTTATGCTATCCCGAATTCATTGTGGGAAGAGTGCCATAACCATGAATGATGGCTAATATTAATGAGTTCAGAGACCTCTAACCCTGAAAGACCTCTCCTTACGTGTCATTTCATTTGAGTCTGAATGATAGTCAGCGGTGAGTGAACCAGGCAATACACTGAGTGTTTAGAAAAGGAGTTAACTGCCATATGCAACAGAAAAGCACACATTATTAGACTTCATATCTCTTCATCTCCAAGCCAGAGAGAAACTGAAAAATATATAAAATCAATAATGCTGTCCTGGAAATACAGGCCCAAATAAATAAATCTGCTGATTCATTTGAAAGAGAACACAGAATATATACCTAAACCCTTCCACTGTCCAGATCGATCCAATTTCCCAGGACACTCTCTGCTCTAGGGACAGGCTATGGCTCAGTTTGTATGCCCGTACCAGGGTGTAAGCAGTAAGAATCTCTGCTACAGCCCAGTGAGGGCTTCTCATGTCAGGCCCATAAGATGAACTTCCTTCACATTTTCCCTGGAGCAGAGGACAGCTGGAGTTTTGCATTTTATTTTAATCAATGACCTGAGTAGCAAGACAAGACAGGAGAGTAATAAATGTATCACTGACATAGGCAAGAAGTTAATTAGATACCTGTAGGAGCTAGTGGCAGGAAGGGAATGAGTCCGTGTTATCTCCCAAAGATAACACCAGAGTAAGGGCAGCTTAACAAAGGGGTACAGCTGTACCGATACACAGATGTTACGTTCATTAAACCAGCTGTTACTACTTAGGATTATAAAGAGTACACTTAGCAAAGGAGAAAAAGGAAGAGATTGCTCAGGATGAATCTGTCAGAGAAGAGCGTTTCTGTGACACTCCGACATCCTCAAACAAGCTCCCAGAGACAACCTACCTAATGATTAGCTTTTTCCAACTTCAACTGCTTGTGAGAGAGGCTGGTTTAGAGAGGTAACGAAAGAGTTCTCCTTGAAACTGAAAGGAGGTCTGTAATAGCTGTACTACTACACCGTAACAGCAACGTCTGCTCCCCTCCTTGCCTGGCCAGTGCGCGGGGCCTGACCTCCAAGCCTGCAGCGTGTGTGACCATTCGCTCTTTTGTGTCTGCTCCTCGACAACTGAATGAGTGTCAGTGCTGACGGTTTCAGCAATGCTGCCGTCTGCCCAGCACAATATGGAAGGGTTTCACTCCTTCACTTCCCAGAGGCCCCTGGAGGACGGCTGATAAACAAGTGTTCCAGGCACCAGTCTGACAGATGGCTCAGAAATAAGATACCATATTACATTTTCTTATGCAATGCTGGTCTTCAACCATACTACTAGGATACAAACAGCAAGGATAAAAGCCTTAATGATGCACATGATAAAACAGTAATGAAATAGATCTTAGTTGAATTAATAAGCTGAATCAACTACAGGATTCTGTAATCCCCCATGATGTTTTATGACAAGAAAGCTCCTTAAAATAGCAGCTGCTCATTGAAATTCTAAAGCATAATCCACTAGAAAGTATTCCTATGGACAGGATGTCAAAAGGAATGACTGAGTTACACAAATACTTGGGCTCCTATCTCATCTCAGTATCGCATGCTATCTTTTCTGTTATCAAAACTAGGTAATATTAGCTTGTGCAACCTGGTTTCACTTAATAACAGAAGAATCACTAAATGCATTAGGAAATGGTCTTCATGTTTAATAAAAAAAATAGTAATGGCACTTTGCTGAGAACATGGTATGATGATGCTTTGGATTAAATGGGAACACCGGAGACTTATTCAGAGCGAACCTCTTCCAGTTTAAAGTAGAAGATTAAATTGTCATAGGAATGTAAAATAAACATTGCATATATTTAATACAAAAAGTGCCATCCTTCCAACTGACAGTAAATGGGAAGTTTGTCTTGCTGTCCAATGTTACCTGCAGATCATGGAGCTGACAGAGAATTAACTTACATCAATAACTTACACGTAAAAGAAACACCTTGAAGGGCAGGACTGAAGGTGCAGAAGTTGTGCTTTGCTTAATATTAACCTAACAAAAGCTTGTGCCAGCATTCATTCCACTTAACTACAGACACATAAAAGAAGTGACTAAGTTAAGAGCCCACATTGCCACCCAGTCAGTGGACACAGCGATACATCTGTTTGTCTCCACTGACTATTAGGAATCTAAGCTAGCTTTAGCTTAAACTATACTCCCCACTTCAGCTTTTGTGTTAAATTAGGGAAAGAAGACGGCATTCAGGCTTAAAAGCCTTTATTCTTAAATGCAAACATAAAGTGAACAACAAAGAATAAATTCCCTTAATTTTGACTTCAGTTTCTCACATTGGCACTCAGACACTCTGCTCTAACAAACACCCTGAGCCTTGGGGGATGACAGTACCACTACTCCTGCTACTATTCATATCACTTCTGAGGCCATCTTTTTGCAGGCCACACTTCCAAAGCAAGCAAAATTGAACACTTTTCAGATTCAGAACAGAAAAGAAACCACTGACAACACTAAAAACATGTTACCTGCAATGCTGAAAATACAATTTAGCCTTATGAGTTCATTTACTATTTCGCTTTATTCCTCAAGCTGTCATAAACTGATTCACTTTCCCTATTTGTATAATCACTACTTATTAGATTGATAGGGTTAACTGAGAACTAGACAATAATCAACGGATTTAGGGTTTGACTTCCCACCAGATATGTCAAATTTAATCTACTTGCACGTGGCATGGAATTAAACTGGTCAAAACAGGGAAAGAAATGATGAAATAATGTACCCTGTGAGTTTTACTTCTCTTGGGGGAAGTACAAAAGCAATTAAATTCCTCAGTCTTCTTTGCTTAGATCTATGGAGTGCAATGCAGAGTTGTGTTAGAACTTGTTGAAATGGCACAGAGCAATCCAACATGTCTGCCTGGCATTGCACAGGGCTGTGGAGAGAGACCAGTCGGGGTTCACAGCAACAGGATAGCTCCATCACCATGACAATCAGCTTGGGCTAATGAAAAGTCAACACGAAGGTCTCAGTGACTGTTGGCATCAGCCTTCTAAACATAACTCCTGCCTCTTAGTACTAAAGACACAAACCTTTACATGTGTGTGAAGTCAGGCAGATGCACCAGCGAAGGGCAGGGGTCATCCTATTGCTTGGCTTTTACGTAAGTGATATTTTGTACCATTAACAAGAACAATGATCTGCTGACCTTTTAATTTCAGTCATGATCTTGAACATATTTTTTTTTCCCATTACAGAAAATTTAGGATTTACATTTTATATTTTCCTGCAAATAACTTTCTCTTGTTTGTCTCCAGGGAGGGCCCATATTTACAGTTAAAATACATTACTGGTGCTAACACAGGAGAGTCCTTGCAGCGAACAGAAAAGATTCTGAAGCTACTTGCTTTCTCAAAGACTGTTCTTGAGATGTAAAGCTGGAACAACCACATTATAGATAAGTGAAAAGTGATCTCTTACAATGACTATGAATCATGCTGCAAATCATCCTGTGCCATTGGGTTGTAATGCAGAATAATACATCTGTCATTTACTGGCTCTGAATGGGGGGGGATTTACACACACACTTGCACGAACTTAATCCGTATAGCTCATTCTAGACTACTGTAGTAATATCTTTGGAGACTGCTACAAGATAATATAATGAAGTTTGATATAATCTGGTGTAGTGGTGTCATGTAAATTAGACATCTTATTTGGTCGGTATTACAGGCAGGATGTGAACACTTGTAATAGGAATATTAGGACTGGTATAAATGAAATGTGAATGGAAATGTGCGTATAAGCACCAGAAGAAAGAGTCTTAGAGGAATGGCTTGTGATTTGAATGAAGAACATTAGTTCACAGCAATAAAATTGAGGAAAGTGTTGTTTACATCAAGACCACAAGGCCTTCACTCGCTTAAAAGCACAGCACAGACAGCTAGCAAGTGGAATACCCTCTAAATCTGACAATAGGAGAATACTGGAAGGTTACAGCACATCACATATGACTTTCCTTTTCCTCCGAGTCCACCAAGGAAACAGACCGTAGGCATAATGATGTTTATATTCCAAACGAGCAAAACCAGATACTGACCTTGCCTAAGGGTTAGAGGCTGAAATAAGTAAGGTTCTGAGGCAAAGAACCACCCTGTAACAACTGCTAGTTGCTAAAGGATGTAAGAGATCTGTCCAAAATCTATTTCAGCAAGAAGAATCTAACAGACATGCTGAAGACTTGCTAGCTGGTGTCCCTTATTTTCTGTGTTGCTCACAAATGATCCTGGCCAGACCACTTGAACGCACACATCCTGGTGCTTTCTGTGTGGGTGTGAGTCAATGCAATCTACCAGAGAATGTGTGTGAGTGGGTAAAATCGACATACTTAAGACATTCTGTAAATAAAGATTATCTTCCCTTTCCATAAGGTCTGTAATTGTTATACGAATTTGCTACAAGGAGAAATAGGTAAACTGCATGTTGTCAAAATCAGAAGTTCATTTTTCTCCTCATCTTCTCAGTAGCAAAATAACCACCCTGACCTCACAGCAGCATGGTGTGTACGGGAGAGCAAACTGGTCCTACTAGATGGTGACATTACAAACCTCAGCATCAATGCAGGTCTGGCCAAAATGTTTTGTGTCCGGATATCTAGAAACAACTAAAGGCAGATTACACTGAACAGGACCCAAATCTTATGAAAAAAGAGCAGGAATATTAAGACAATATTCGGGTGTACAGGGATAGGGATAGGAAAGCCAAGGCAAGGTCCATCAGCAGCAAAAAGACAACTAGGGAAAAGGTGGGCTTGCTGCTGAACAGGTGTGGATCACATAGAAAAGGGTTGAGATACTCATTTCCTTCTTTGCCTTGGTCTTGACTAATAATCCCAGGTCTCTGAGACCAGACAGAAAGCCTGAAGCAAGGAAGTCTTACCAGTGGGGGAGGATCAAGTTAGGTAACATTTGAGCAAAGTGGACGTACACAAGTCCTTGGGACCTGGTCAGTGCCTGGATTTGACAGGAATAAATAATAACAGCGTTGCAGTCAGTGGTGTTTCCATCTTCCAGCTGTTAGAAACAGCAGCAGCCAAGAGCTATTTTTGCTTGAATTTATGCACTTTGGAAAGAAAATGCCTAAGTAATTACAGTAGTCCAGGCTAATCTCTCTCTGACTTTTTCATGGTGTTGAAGACAAGGAAATACTTGTGACTGGGAATCTCCCACATAAATCTATAAAAGATCTACAAGGTCTAAGACTGCAAGACAGCATATCCTGAAATCACTGGAAACAGGATGAAACATTGACCCATATAAAAAAAAAAATCCATTTTACACATAGATAAACACACCTCCAGACTGATACATGCATGCACACACTTGCATACGTAGCCACATGTAAACTTGTATCTGTCTCATCCTTAAAACAAGATGTGATTAACACTGACAAAATAGTCCTAAAGTTAGTATTCAGGAGAATTTTCATCTATGTACCATAAAACCCAATAATATAAATAAAACAGAATAAGTATTATTTCACCTAAAATTTGAATGTTGACTGTTCTGTTCATACAGAATTCTGTAATACTTCTATTTTCAGCAAGATTATTTTTTTGCTGGACTTCTTATTTCCTAAAATAACAATACTGAATAATGATTTAAAGATGGTGAATTTAATTCTCATGGAATTATTTACAAAGTTGAGATGATATTTTCTGAGGTTTTTCACTCTCCTCTTCAATTTCATAAACTTTTAGAATTACAACTCTATTCCTTCTCTGTTTTACATCAAATTATTTAGATTAAATCCATCATTATTTAGCTTAGATGATCTAGTTCCCGAATAAGAACAAAATAATTGCAAGATTTTCAGTTTTTAATAATGGAATTTCAGTGTTCATTAAGCTTATTAGTAAGGTATTATGAACACTGCATTTCAAAAATTATGTTGCCACTTATTTATGTTTTTACTGTAGAATCATAAATTACATCACTCATGTTATTCCTCAAGAAAACAATATTGCATTTGCATCAAACCAATTATCACTGTTTTGTGTTGCTTAGATACTGTAAATTTCAAGTTTAATGCATTTTATGCAGGCATTTTACTTGCAAATAGCACGAACTACTTCACAGAATACATACTCAGAAAATGTTTGTTATAATCTGCAATTTACAACCTATTCTGGAGAAGGAACAATGTAATTTCTTGAGACAAGCTTGTATATGTTCAGTGATATTAAAGCTTTATCAAAACATTCAACACATACCTGTTCCCAGGCAAAGACATGTTGATTGAAGTAGAACTGAATTTGTTCATTGGCAATGTTGATACAGAGTTGCTCAAAAGAATTTTTTTTGAAATTCTCAAAGCCAAAGATATCAAGAATTCCAATGTTCAAACCATCATCATTTCCACTGCAAAGATTAAATAAACTTTCTATTGTATCTTTATTTGACACTAACTAGCTTCATTATTATTTCACAAAAGGAAATAATGGGCCAAATCTGTATGCCAGTTAAACAGGATAATTTTTGGTAAACCAGATATTTCTTAAAATAACAATCAATTTTTGTTTGAAATACAATAAATGCACATCAATTCAAAGATGACTATTTGCAGACCATATACACTGAAACACATAATGACCGAGTCAATTGCTAAGCGTATAGAGGATTTACAATTGTATTTTTAAACTAATATTTGCTAGTTATTATTCTGTTGTAAAAACCTGGCTGCGGTACAGAAACAACATGCAGTTCTTTTTGTTTGTCTTGTAAGGAAACAGGCTTTACTCACCATCATCTTGAAATTAAAGATAGTTGTCATTAAATATTTTTTCTTCATATTATTTAGTCACAACAATTAAAACTGCTTAGTTTAACATGAAAGTCAAAAGAATGAATACCTAGAACTTTTATGCATCTAAATAACTACTTTAAGTACTGCAGCGTGGTATGAATTTAAATTACCAATTCAGTTCCATAGAAGTACTACTAGTAAAAACTTCACTTTGAAACTTTAGCTAAGGCATTCTGAGAGATACATGGTCATTTCTGCTGCTGGAAAAAAGTTCTAATATTTGTATTTATTTGCTGAAACAAAAAACTAAGAGGATATAATTTCACATCAAACTGAAGTTGAGATTAGTGTCTTTTCCTAGCTAAATTAAAAAAATAAATCACATTCTATCCACTCTATCTAGAACACCCCTTTGAGAGGCTCTGTGCAATCAATTTTTGTTTTTTTTTTTACAAAACGTTTAGGAAATCAGATATGAAGAATCAGCTGCAAGATACTCATGAATAGCACTTGAACCTCTTTGTGAAATCCATCTCCAAAATTGAACATTTCATTGTGGAGGGATCAAAGGTATTTGTAGATTTCGACCTGAATTTGGTGACTATTTTATTTGTCTGGAAATTACACTTCTGGTGAATAGACTGCTGAAATTTGTCTGCCCCTGCCTTCTCCGAGCTAATTACATAAAAATAGCAAATATACATTCTTTTACTATCACATAACCAAAGCAGACTTCTGGGAGGTTTTTTATGCATAGTGAACATTTCAGGACAAACTTTCTCCCTCCTCACCAGCATAATAAATATTCAATTTGAAAAGGGCTCTGTAACAGGCACATGAGAGAGGCATGCAGCCTAGCAGTGCTGCTCCATCTATCATGAATTTTATCCTATCACTTACTGATTAAAGTTATGTTGATTGCTTCTCTGCTGTAACCAAATGTTTGAAAGTTTAGAAAAATTTTAGGATTGCAGCCTTGGCTTTCCTCTGATGTTTAAACAAAAAAAAAATCCAGAAAATCCAGATTTGCAAACCAAAGCTATTTATCATTGATACTCCTCTTCAGGTTGTTATAAGTTTGCCCCTTTTTACTGCTGTTATCAGTCACGGAGGGCCCTGACCTACAGGATTTACAATGCAAGCCTCAGCAAGTTTGCTGATGACACCAAGATGAGTGGTATGGTCGACACGCTGGAGGAAAGGGATGCCATCCAAAGGGACCTGGACAGGCTTGAGAGGTGGGCCCATGTGAACCTCATAAAGTTCCACCAGGCCAAGCACAAGGTCCTGCACATGGGTTGGGGCAACCCCAAGCACAAATACAGGCTGGGCAGAGGATGGATTGAGAGCAGCCCTGAGAAGAAGGACTTGGGGGTGTTGGTTGACGAGAAGCTCAACATGACCCAGGAACGTGCGCTTGCTGCCCAGAAGGTCAACCATACCCTGGGCTGCATCAAAAGCAGCGTGGCAGCTGATTCTGCCCCTCCGCTCCGCTCTGGTGAGACCCCACCTGGAGTCCTGCATCCAGCTCTGGAGCCCTCAGCACAGGAAAGACATGGACCTGTTGGAGTGGGTCCAGAGGATGACCGCAAACAGAGGGCTGGAAGACCTCTCCTACGAGGAAAGGCTGAGACAGTTGGGGCTGTTCAGCCTGGAGAAGATTAGACTTCAGGGAGACCCTATAGCAGCCTTTCAGTACCTGAAAGGGCCTACAAGAAAGCTGGAGAGGGACTTCTTACGAGGGCATGTACTGATAGGACAAGGCGTAATGGCTTCAAGCTGAAAGAGGGTAGATTTAGAATAGATATTAGGAAGAAATCCTTTACTATGAGGGTGGTGAGACACTGGAGCAGCATGCCCAGAGAAGCTGTGGCTGCCCCCTCCCTGGAAGTGTTGAAGGTTGGATGGGGCTTTGAGAAACCTGGTCGAGTGGGAGGTGTCCTTGTCCATGGCAGAGGGGTTGGAACCAGATGATCTTTAAAGGCCCTTCCAACCCAAACCATTCTACAATTCTATGTATCATTTCTTCTTTGATTTCTAGAATGTGTATCCTCGCTCCCAACACCCTTCTTGTCTCTGTGTTTAAAATGTCACCTTGTAAGGGCACACTGGATATTAACCTCTGTAAATGTGTTTGGAAACTACTCTCAGGCACGTATGAAACCACGCTCATAACGACAGTGACAGAAGCAACAGCATCAGTGCAATTAAGAGCAGAATTTGACCTATGTAATCAACAGTAGAATGTCAAAAGTAATTTACAAAGGGTTAAATGAGTAAAGGTCAAACAGGAAAACACCAGATGCCTGTGCTATCCATATCTACCATATTTTCACTGCATGCTATGATTAGGATAAAACCTTCTGGTTTTAACATGGTGGTATCATGAACAAAAAGGCAGCAGAGAAAAAGTAGATGAGAACACTAAATGCTACAGTGTTGATGATATTATTCCCAAAGAAAATCTCTCTTTATTCTGGAAAAGCTTCCTTTACCTTAAATGTTCATCAGGTTTGAGTAAAGTGTTGATGCGATTGACTATCCAGCTAAAAAGGCGCCCGTACAGTGCTTTGGCCATGGCATCTCTGACATCAGTGGCTTTTTCCACAGTGTTGGGACGAATAATTGTTTCTCCTCGAGTCACTACACAGTGAGAGGTGAGGGCCTCTTGGAGTTCATCTGCCTGAATACACAGCAAGGACGCACCTAGGAAGGAAGGTCACAGGCATAGCTCAGAGGCAGATGATGGAAGGAAAAATAAGCATTTTTGCAATCAAAGCTGCAAGTGCAACATATTATGAATAAGGGCCAGATCAAAGTCTTGAACCATGACTAATGAGGGTGCTGATGCCAAACAACTGCCAGTATCTTAGTCACCAACCTTCCTAGCTTCCACTGCAGTCAATGAGTAAGTGATTCAAAGCAGAGCCCTTTAGGTTCTAAATTGCTTTCAAAAGGAGGCTACTTCTCCAAACTGTCTATGCAGAAATGCTAGGGAATCTACGTGACTATGTCACAAATATGTAAGTTGTGAGGTGTGAATATCCCTCTCAGTTATAATTCCTCCATATAAGCCACTGCTGTCCTCCTTTGGCTCCTAAAAAGGGATGCTTCTTTCTCAGTTCCACAATATTTTTCTGTCTATGGCAGGAAAACATGTAAGAACATAGCATGAAGACTTCATTATCTCCCCACCCGTAATTACTGAGGAAGAGCAGCAACTTTCTTGGAGAACCTTTGCCCCTTTCCCTCCTCTGCCTCCTGGCAGCCTATAATGTAAGGTATCCCTTCCAAAGAATTAGTGAGCCGTACTTCAACAGGCACATGTGGGGAACAAGTAATGAGTATCTGAGAAAGAAACTGGGAAAAAAACTAGTCAACATGTTAATGAGGTTCTCCATCAAATGTTCAAATAGCCTTGGAAAAATTCCAAAAATTTTATTTTCAGGCATCTGCAGTATTAGTCATGTTTCCTGAATGCCAGTGAACTGGTTAGTCAAATAAGGTGCATAACATGGAAAATTTTTCCTTTTTGCATTTGAATTCAGGTGGTCGGGGAATTAATCTATCTTCAGCATTTAATTATTCTTGCAAAATTTCCATGCGAATACAGTTTTCTTTGATAACTCTCTTGCAATAAAAGAAATTTTACTATCAAAACACTAAAGGAAAACAATCAAATCAAGAAAAACCACTCACAATTCTCAAGGGCTACTGGATTGGAAATGTTGCTCTTGTCAATCATATGTTCAGATACTACTGCAGAAAATTCAATGTTACCCACATTTAAAATGGCAGCCAGGACACTGTACACACTTCCAAGTTCCTGAAAAGTATATTAAAAAAGATTCAATACTTAATAGCCAGACAGATTTGTCACTTTGGTTTGTGCAGTGGGCACGTGTGTGTGTTGTTTCTTGCTGTCTGCCACACGCCCACTACTGCTGTGAATGCTGTTCTCAGCTGCTATTCCCTGTTCTGTACCCAGCACAGTCTTTCAAGCGTAAGGCACGCAAAGAGGGCAAGACAAACTATAGCCTAATCTCTCTTCCATACTTGTCAAGAGGACAGGATTGACATAGAGTACAGGAAGCACAAAACAGTGGTGAACATAATCCTCTTACACAGAAGGAATTCAGAGGCTATTTATATCCACCCTTCACTGTGTCTGCAGGCACAACTGTGTCTAAAATTGTAATGCCTAGAGCAACAAAAACACAAAAAAAATCTGCATCTATGTCTCTTGGATCATGGAAACAAAGGTACTCCAAATAATAGGTCTGCACTGGCTCCCACCAATGTCATCAGAAAAAGTTTCACTGGGAGAAGAGCGAGACCTCACATCTCTGATTTGGCAAAGCACTTTACTCTTCAAAATGTCAGTTAAGAAGTGTGTACTCAACAAAGCACTTTAGTACGGACTTTACTTAAACCTACTTAAATTTCAAATGATTTTGTAGGTTCTGAAGAGGGATTTTGCCTTGAAAAAAGCAGTACAGTACAGTGAAGTGATATATACAGCAGATTATTTTAAGTACTTATGACAAATTAAATCATATTTGCAATTAATGAAATAATGCCTTCATTGCAGGTTTGACTTAGATTTGAACTATGAATTTTCATCTGAACTGCAAATGTTTATCAGTATACTTGATGATCTCTGGGTATTTTCTACTCAGAAATACTGAGGTGTTCCTGTAAAGCAGACTAGGCTTTAAGTTAGGAATCTGTGATACTATATATTTTGAGGCACGCACTAATAGTGTATTTTATAAACAGCAGGTTTATAAGTTTTATAGCAGTTTTATAAGAAGCAGTTTTCTAAATTTGATTGGTATTTTATAATGATGGACTTTTCATAATTGCACAGCTTTTTCTCCCTAATATTCAATAGTTTGCTGGTACTATGTCAGGCGTCATTTACTCAGATAAAATCCTTAATTGCTCTAGAATAGATCTTGTTTTCAAGATTTTCAGAAGTTAATCTAGCAGTTAATAAATTAATTATTCCAGTAACAGAAAGACAAACTAGATAAGGTGACTCTAAAAAATTATGCTCAGGATAATTGGCACACAGTTTACCTACGTTTTAAGCAATCCTTTTCATTTTAAGCTTAAGGACACAGATGAAATGCAAAGCAATGGATAGCTTAACTTCTGCCATTATACTGTACAGTATGTATAGCTGCTGACATTTTTGTGCCCTTTTCCAGTGTGTTTGAAATTTGGCTTGATCTGTCTCATACAGCATGATTATTGTTCACCTCAGGCAGTCCCTTCCTATTCATTTTGCCATGCAGCCTGAAATAAAACAGTGTAGTTTGAAGACAGGGAGTACTGACAGTAGTTACTATTAAATCCTGCCAGTCAGTTAAAAACAAATCTCAAATAAATAAAGCCTGTTTAGGTCCCAGGTTTAATTGAAGTGGAGAAGATATTTTGTCCAAGGTTTTTTGGTAGGAAAACATGGAACATGCTTATACTGAACCTCCTCTGTGCATTGGGATGAATGTCAAAGCTTAAGGCTGCATTACTAAAAAGTGAACTTACAAAAGGAACTAATGTCTTAACAGTATCTTTTCCTCACTGAAAATAAATTGTCTCATGCTTGTATCCTATATCAGAACCTCAGTGGAGGAAGAACACTCCTCTGTTCCTTTACTCTTGCAAACACAGCCTCAGACAGGCTAGTTCACCCCATGGAGAATGCAAGACAGGCTAAGATGGAAGGTGCTCACATGTAACCACAGTCAGATTGCCCATGGCACTCAACCTGCTTCTGAAACTGTGGGTGTTCTACAGGTAAACAATTCTTTACAGATTCAGCTCACGGTGGCTTGCTGAGTTAATCAAGCAAAGATCCATGCTAGAACTGCACAATGTGGCCAGTGACCTAGTTCTAACTGGATCTTCAATCTGTAAGGCAGGTCTCTTTTCGATGATCAGGATCATTGTTTCCATCCAAGTGAACAAAAGAACTGGGAACAAAAATAGACTCGCTGCTTTTCATGGTATAAATTAGGACTTATCAAGGTCTCTGGTGCTGTGACAAAAGTGGTATCAGTGCTGAACTGTGCATATCCTTCCATGCTGCTTCTGGAAAGGTGAAAGTACAGGTGTGAAAGGATGTGTGACAGTACAGCTGTGATATTACTAAGTGCAATTGTGAACAAGCATACAGAGAAGAAAGAGACTGTGAACTCTGCTGCTACTACGGCTTAATGAAAAATTAGTATGGAGGAACAAAATAGGTGAATAAACCTGTTCTGCTAGCTATTAAAATATTTGATTTGAGGGAAGCCAAAAATATTCAACTGAAGTGAGTGATTTTCTGTGAAAAGCTCCTTAAAACGTGTAGTTTTGTCAAAGAAATTAGAACATATATCCATTCTGCAGCACTAGCACTATATTTCATAGATACTATACAGATCATACTCCTACTATTGTTCGTGATAAATAAAGGCAATGGTAAACTATAGCTGTGATGCACCACCTTTGAGAAGAAAGAACTAGCATGCAGAATGGGGTTTCCTTCCCTTGCATGCTATACTATAAATCCAGAGGCCTGTTTTTATTTTAATTATACCAAAGACAGCCTGAGGAGAGGGGTTTAATGGCCAGCAGAGCAATGATATGAGTTCATAAAGAAAGAATGGGTTCAGTTACTGTTTAGTGATGAGATTCACTCCAAAGGGATGTAAAAACTTCATTCAGCTTTATCCCTGGAGTTGAGAAATTGTATTGAGTTCATCAAAACTCGGATCAACTCAATGAATTTTTAGAACTCTCACCATGGACTTCCTCTTAAAACAGAGATGAGGCTCATATTCACAAGCCTAAAATTATAGGCTACTAAATAGTTACAACATCACTTTCTATGCATTTAATTTGCAAAAGCCTTTTTTCCCCAATTACTCAGCTGTACTGTGTTCACTGATTTCAAAGTCTTGTTGACTAATACCATTTTATTAGTGTACCAATGCCTTGAAACTTTAAAAATTTAAACATGGTAATATAATAGTAAGTTGACCATGCAATATCCAAAAACATAAACACACTACTGCTAAAGGAAGAAAATAACAAGGGAGATTATTTGAATGCTTTATATAAGTTTTTCCTGATTGAGGTAGCCATTAAAGTTCACTCCAAATAAAGGGTTACCAGTACTCACCTCCAGCGTAAAACCTATGACTTTGAAGCACTGCTCAATTAATTCAAATTGAGACTTATAAAAACTATTGTTCATGAAATCTTGCACTATTCTGAAATGATCATTTTGCAGATATCTGAAAGAGTTGATGGATACAGAGTTAGAATGTAAATAACGTTGAGAATTCAACAACATCGCATTTCTTAGTAATCAATTTGTCTAAAAATACACTGCATTACCTGGGAGGTCTGTATTCTGGCAGTTTATAATGTGCCAATTTTTTCTTTTCTGCCAGTCCAGCATAAATATAATAAAAAATATGGAAATTTTTCTCTCCTCTGAAACAACAGAAACAACAAACGTGTTTAGCAATATAACTATGTTACATTTACTGATGACACACATGCTATTATTAAATGTTGTTTTAATAACAGGCAGGCTCATGCAAACTGACAGAAGACACTGAAAGGAGCTTTATTACACAAGTTCCTGTGAAGCGAACACCCTTTCTGTGCCATTGTGTGTTTGTTCCACAGCTGCCAGGGCAGCTGCTCAGTGCTACTAAATGCTGCTAAATGCTGCTCTGCCTTTGATGCAACTGGTAGATGCTGGGTGAGATCTTGCACGCTGCTCACCTACCTGCATTAAATGGGCTGCTTAACCTCCAGTTACTTTAAAAAATCTTATGATTGTGGGAGAACTATACGCTCCTGATTCACTGACTACAGTATGTTTGCTGTGTCCTGAACCAAGAAAGCACATAACCAGACATTCAGCATAGGGCCTTATGACTTGGCTTGACTTTGCCTAAAAGTTCGGTGCTCAAACCCAGGACAGAAGGTTTCTTGCACATCCAAGGTTCCTATGCACCTTATGAGGAATAACTGGATGTTTAGGTGGAAATTTGCAACCACCACTGAACCCTGAGATGGTAAGTCAGTCACTATGAAATGGCAAGAAGGAATTGTGTTCAAACCCCTAGTTTCTGCAAGAGCTGAAGTGTGTGTCTCAGGAGCACCATTACATGCTTTTGTGAAACAGGATCAGAGCCCAGTGCGCTCCTCTCTGTCTACACGGGGGTGCCTAGATCAGAGTCCAGTGCCAGCTTGGTTTGCACATTTTACTGTGGACAGTCAGTAGTATAAAACAGGATCAATTTAAGGAGCAGGAGCAGATCTCTATATCTTCCCCCTCGGTGCCTTAACCATTAGGTTGTACAGCCATGCTTTGCATGCTCTCTGAAACCTCCTTCTGTCCTGATGGTTTGTGTGTTCTCTTGGAAAGGCAGGGCAACCTGTAGGTTCAAAATCTCTTGGCTTGAAGTGGGTCTGGAACTTGGGTCCCATTTTCTGGGTAATTAGCCACTGGTTTTCTGCAGAAAGCCATTCCTAGCTCTCCGTGAGAGTCTGGGAGTCGTTCTCCCAGAAGAGCAGAACAGGCTGCCCTTGCAGTGCAGGTACCTGAATGCCAGGTCTCTGTCCTGGTACGGCCGTATGGACCGACCACTCAGAGAGCTCAGTGAAGCGGAGAGCACGCTCAGCACGAACAGCTTCACACACCCTTGGACCTTCATGCCTCAAAATTTAACCTCCTACAATGGCTCTCATGCTAAACACTGGTGGCATTTTCTTGTGAACTCAGACATCTAAACACCTACCTAAATTACATCTGAGGCATGTAAATGCTTTGCAGACTTCTTGTCTCAGCACATGGCTAAATATAAATACAAACTGACAGCCACTGAACAAACCCATGAAAAGTTATGGAAAAAAAGTGATATTTTAAGGAGAAAGCTGATTTTATTCTGTAAAAGCAGTTTCTGTGCTTATGTTCAACTGGGGAAAAAATACCACTTCAGAAAATTGCCTCTAACTTTAAACTGTTTATTGAAACATTCCAAGTGATACTTAGATGTTGTTCAGGGCACAAGTCTACAACAGGCAACAAAGTCATGCAGAACTACAGAAAGAGTAAAAACGATTATGAGATCAGCAAAGGGAAAAATTTAAATCAGTGACAACATTCCTTGTCTCAAACTAAATGTTTTTCTTATTGTTATTATGGCAGAAATAGAGTTGCCAAAATATTTTTTATCTGGATGTGGTATGTATTAGGATAGAAAATACATGTCAATAATTGAAATTAATTGGAAATGCCATTTAACTTTTCTGTCATTTTCTATTATGAGATACCCATATGACAAAGATGGATCTGTTCTGCATTTGGTCCATAACTCTTTATAACCAAATCCTATTAGATGCTCCAAAATGGAAAAAGAGCACTTTGCAACCAACCAACCAAATAAAGCTACAATACTAGAGAACAAGTAGAGGAATGAAATCCAAGTGATATACTTCACAAAATACTTCAGACTTCCACAAAGAAATTTACAACTGAACTATTAGAAAGTTTTTAATTCTTTACACACTCTGATGTACTTTATATATCACATATGCATTTTGATGACATTTATTTAAATTGCCAGGAGGCAATGAAAAAAAATCAATAGTAGTTTTCAGCTAGTTTACAGATTTATAAGCTATTCATATATCATTTATAGGAAAAAATCCTAGTACCTTATTAATCTTTGTGTTTTGATCCATGATCTCTTCCTGCATTGTAGGCCTACTCTGTAACCCCCAAATTACGTCAAGTATAATTTTTATACTTACACTGCCTGGTGGACAACTCTGGATTTTTCAAGGAGATACTCTGAAATCTGAGCTCCTACTACAGTGCCACCACAAGTGAATTTCATTTCCAAATATTTTCCAAATCTGCTCGAGTTATCATTGATGATAGTGCCTGCATTCCCAAATGCTTCAACAAGGTTATTCACCTGGAGGATCTTTTCCTGTAGAGTCCTGTTATTAGCCTGGATATGAAAAAGATATTGCTTAAAATTATCAGTAATCATTCAAATACATTCATTCTTAAGTGTTTCTGTCCTCTTCTGGTTGGTATTGTGAAGTGTGACATCACCAGGGCAGCCATTCCCACGTGAATTAAATGGAAAGGCATGTACATATTATGAAACCTGTCAGAAAACAGCAATCTGCAGAACTAATGCCTGGCTGGAAGAGATAACACACATAATGACAACGACAACAGCAGAACTACTCAATTTCTGCGGTCCAGCACTGAGATGTCCAGCCTGCTTTTAGGACCCTTGTTAGCATCTGCTTACTGCTGTGCTGCACCATGCCAGCAAATCAGTTTGCTTGCATCTCGCCTGGGACATGCAAAAATGGTATTTTATTTAGACCATTATGGTGGTCACTTCCCAGAATGACCATATCCCACTGACAGCAATCTGCTTGTGGAAGGAGGTGAAAAGCTAGAAGAGGACTTCAGTTAGTACAGTTTGGGTGATTTGAAGACACTCCATTAAACAACGGACAGGCTAAGTCCCAGCCCTCACTGCAGCGGCTACTTCCTTGCAGTATCCCCAAAGTATTTTCCAGTATTTTCTAGTTCAGGAGCAAGGAAAGGGTAGATAGATCAGCATCATGTTCCAGTCTGACCTTACAGAAGTTCTTTGGAAAACGTATTACAGTCTTGCTCTGCTGCCAACGCCCTGTCCATAGGTTCAGTCAGTTAGGCCTAAGGTAGCAACGCCTGACAGAGGCATCCCCTTTGAAACATACCTTGCCAAGGACAGTGAGCTGCTGAACCAGAAGATGGGCACTTTGCGTCTTGCCAGCTCCACTTTCTCCAGAAATAACAATACACTGCAGAGAACAAGAGCATGACTCTGAGCTCATCACATATTTCTCAGCCTAGGAAAGGATATAATTAGGTCACCGCATCTTTACCTGATCAGAGTTGTATGTCACCATGGACTGATAACCTATGTCAGCAACGGCAAAAATATGAGGAGGGTTGGCAGTCCGTTTGGCTCCAATATACAGTTTAGAATGCTAAGTGTAAGAAAAATGAAAACATTATCAGTGTCCCTTAACAACTTTCTTTTGCACTGTCAGAGTTCAGTTTTACTTTCAGATCAGCATACAGCATGCTGAGTTTACCAGCAGCGAAGTTTTCTGAGCTGTTACTGCACTCACTATACTGTGAATCCGTATGTTCTCAGTACCGTAAGAACTGCTAAAAAAGATGAAGGACAATTTTATGTGGTGTCAGCCCTGACATGAAACTCAAATTATTAGAACAAAATTTAATGTTGCCAGACATCTGGGATTGTTTAGTCTGGAGAAGAGGAGGCTGAGGGGAGACCTTATCGCTCTCTACAACTACCTGAAAGGTGGTCGTAGTGAGGTGGCTGTTGGTCTCTTCTCCCAAGTAACAGGCAATAGGATGAGGGGAAATGGCCTCAAGTTACATCAGGGGAAGTTTAGATTGCATATTAGGAAAAATTTCTTTACTGAAAGAGTTGTGAAGCATTGGAACAGGCTGCCCAGGAGGTGGTGGAGTCACCATCCCTGGAGGCGTTCAAAAAACATGTAGATATGGCACTTCAGGACATGGTTTAGCAGGCATGGTGGTGATGGGTTGATGGCTGGACTTGATCTTAGAGGTCTTTTCCAACCTTAATGATTCTATGATTTTATGATTCTATAAAGGACCAAATTATAATTTCATTCTGTTTGTACTCCACATCCTCTTAGGATTTCTGCATGATGTTGATGTAAGATCTTTTCTGTACCTGCAGTAACTGATAATTAATAATGGCAAATTATTGTATGACCAGACAGTCATATCTGCACTCTTTTGTATAACAGGGAGGAAAGTTCACAGAAGTTAAAATTTTACTGGGTTGCTTTGTGAACTGTCTGATCAATTCAATAGCTATGGCTTCCCCAGCTCTCCTGGGAGGAAATGCTCTCAGCGCCTACCTCCAGCCTTTGCCCCAGTACTGAAGATCTCCATGGGAAGTGGACGAGAAGGAATACTCACACCCACAAAGACGAGTAAGATTCACCTGAACAAGTGCATTTATCTGTACAGATACTACTTCTGAACTAGCTGCAATGGGAAGCCAGTTTCTTTACACTCAGTGGGGTTCTAGTCAACAAATTTCATGAAGTTTAGTGTAATTCATCTCATCCTTGAATGACTGTTGGAAGTGGCTAGAAGAACAATGACCTCAAAAATCCTATTTTTATCCATTGATTAAAATGAGTGACTTGCTCAGATATAGCTATCTGCACTTTAGACATGATATAGACATGATCTACACTATAGACATAAAGATATCAGAGATTAAATTTTTTTTGAGTTTCGCTTTTCTGTGCTGAAATTCAGTACAAGATAAGGATGTGTGTCAACATGCATTTGAAGGGACAATTGTATTGGTAATTCTGTTTTTCAGAGTGAACTGAAGTAAATCTCAAGAATGGTCTTACTTTCTACTTCACATCAATATTTATATTTTAAAGGAAATGAGTGCTAGTTGATAAAGACCAAACCTAGTTTTTCACACCTGTGAAGAATAAATGTCTAAGTTCTGAAATGGATTGACAGCGATGAGAATGTCCCCAACATATGTGTAGATCTGATCCTTGGCATAACCCTTCTGCAGTTGCTCTGTTACTGTATTCTGATGGAAAAAGAATAGGAACATTAAATCACAGAGGGGAAAGAGTATTAGGAAAATGTACAAAATATTGATATGATTACCATGAGTGAAGATGAGAGAGAGAGGGGGGAGGTATTAATGGTCAAGAATACAATCGATCTTGATCAAAAGTGAGTAATACTTTCAAACACATTAGCATTCATAATTT
Source organism: Opisthocomus hoazin (assembly GCF_030867145.1). Taxonomy (NCBI): domain Eukaryota; kingdom Metazoa; phylum Chordata; class Aves; order Opisthocomiformes; family Opisthocomidae; genus Opisthocomus; species Opisthocomus hoazin. The sequence continues at coordinate 75,695,480 of NC_134417.1, read as the reverse complement.
CTTGTGTTCAGTCTCAGTTTGAACAACATATACTTACAGATCCCCAAGTGGCAGTAGAAAAATGAATTAATAAGTACTGCTATAATGCAATTAATCAAAGGTTTCCATGAGACAGTCCTAATTTCTAACACTAAAGCTTCATGTAACTCATCAAGCACGAGCCCTATGCTTGAAATCGTAACTGCCATTACAGATACTCTAACATTGCTCTCCATTATGATAAAATACAGATGTTCAACTGTTTGGATCCTCTATTAATGTAAACAGTCAGACATCTTTCTATATTAACAACCAGTCTCTGATGTGATTGTTCTTTGCTGCTGCAGAGACAGTTCTCCCTGAACCAAGAATAAAGACGGGCCCATTCCTGGCATACCCAATTTCTTGACATAATTTCCCTCAGCTGCTTCTGCATATAGAGCTGTGTATGTAAAGTGCCTGGTTAGGTTGCAAATCAAAACAGGACACAGAGCTGGACGAAGGAATTCAAACCAGCCTTGAGACTATTCTGAGGTACATGCAAAAATATTTAGGCCCTGTTCCCACTGGAACAGAATGACTGGCGGCAGAGGACTACAGAAGGAATTGCTTTCCCTCCAGATCCATCTGTTCACAGTGTTGTGCACTGTGTTATGGTTAATACACTTAAAACCCGAATTCTCAAGAGCTTAAGAGGTCACACTTCCTTCACAGGAAAACATAAGGAGAAAACCTTCGTTTTCCATTACCTTGATAAACTCCTCCATTTTAGTTTTGAATGCTACCTTGCTTTTGGTCATAGCCAGATTCAGAGTAACATAATTTTTTAGGGGAACATCTGCCCTTTTTAAAATTATTATTTCTTGCACTGATAGAAAGTCTCCTGTTTTGCTCTTCTGATGGTGCTGTCTAAACTGGAATTAAAAACTGAATGGAAGAAAGGAGACAGTTCTGAAAAGCTGCCATTCATATGTGAAAGAGGTTTTAAACTGAATTGGATTTAGTAAAATACCATATAGTCAAATGATGCCTTTAGGTGGAGTCTTCCTGAGGACTTTCCTGAGAATGCCCCACCTCTGAGGAGATGGGATATACTTCCAGCTCATCTGGTTTTATTGTGTGTCTTCTCTTTAGCTCAGATTGTTTATATGCTTCATGGCAAAAGATAAAAACCAGTCTTGCTAGCATATGGCTATTCCCAATATTAAAAAAATGCTTACATCTGAGCTTTTAGCAGTAGATGAAGTTTGGATTAGCTCAGTTAGTATTAACTAAACATTAAGCTACTATAACCAAGCTCTTGGATGATGGAAGATGTCCATTTAGTGCTCTGGACTGACGAAGATACAATATACCAGAGAAGTTTTACAGATAAGAGAATGTGAATTATAGTCTATGCACAGCCTGGCAGAGGAAGAATGACAGTTTGTTTACAGCTACTGATGGCCTCTAAGACCTGCAGATAATGTGCTATGCCCCAATTTTTCTTTCTGGTTTTGAAGCTTGAAGCATAAAACCAACAGACTCCCCCCTTCCTTATGCATGTTCCCCTGTTGCAAGTGGACTATTTTTCAAACTTTGACAAACCAGTGAGGTTTGTATTAGTACTTCTGTCAAAAGTTCACCAGGAGGCACTACAGGTCAGAGCCTCAGAAGACATAAATTGATCTCAATGCCTCTCCACACCAAAGTAAGTCAGTGAGAACCCAGCCTAGAAAAGTATGGTAAGCTAGTTTAAGACCATTCTAGATCTCCAAGGAACAAGGGAGAAGGTGCTTGCTCTTGGACTTGCACCAATTTCAGGCTAACACATCACTACAAACTAGATATTTAGCTGTAATAAAACCCAGAGACATAAATCCTGTTAAGTAAATGGTGCTACAATACTGCTTGGTCTAAGGCTGTAACTGCAGACGGTGTCTTAGCTTTGAGTTCAAACCATTCCTGACATAACAAATCTCATCTTAAATATTTGGCATAAAATAGTAAAATGCCATTGTACACTTACACAATTTAAATGCGACAGCATAGTTGAACTTGAAAATCAACAGCACACCATTGTGTTTTAACATGTGATTACTCTTCTCCAGTAAAATGTGAAAAAGGAGGCTCTTACCTCATCCAGTACCTCCAAGGTTGCCAAATCATCTACCTCTTCCTGGTTTGAAACTAGTGACTTACTGTAGTTCCCCTTCTTTGTATGAATACGTTCAAATCTAGAAAAGACAGACATGCAATTTCCTGATGTAAGGAAACACAGAGCAGATCTTTCAATCTGTAACCACCTTGAAGGCAATTCAGCCAAAATATTCCAGCCTTCCATTGTTCTGAATTCATACACACGAATGTCTGAATAACAGGACAGGATATAACTTCCTAGTGCAGCACACCTGTACTTGACAATTCAAAATCTATGGTTTGATCCCACAACTGATACCATGATGAACATTTTCACTGTGCAGATCCCTGCTTGATCAAACCCCCACATCAGCTGCAAGACTGGAACTATGCAGTACAGGGGAAAAAATAACATATTTATAAAGCATGTAACAGTCAAACTCTGGCACCTACCTGCAAAAAGATAAATGACCCAGATGATAAAAATTACGGACAGGACAAAACCAGGGGTGTATGGTGAAATAGTATGGCAAGGATGATGAAGACAAAGCATTCAGTATGGAAACATTTCTAGCTTGGTAATGACAATGCTCTAAAGCCTGGCTGAGATGGCCACACTGTAGAACAACGTGCTACAGAACCACCAGCGTACGTGAAGTACATCCTGACCACAAAGAATTTTCCTGGACTCTACAGAAGAAAAAATCGTACAAAGTAAGGAAACGAAATTTCAAATCTTTTTCTTACCAGGGTTAAACTCGAATTAAGTTTTCCTTAAAGTGAAATTTCTTTTTTCTTTTAATCAAAACAAAGAAAACTTTATGCAGTCTTACCAAAATTAGCAAGAAAATTCCCACAGACTTGGATCATTCTCTGCCCAAGAGTAAAGGCATTGCTAAACAAACAAAAGCAGCAGGAAATGCAAGGTTTACAATTAACATTAGTTATACTTTCTTTACGAAATGGGTGAAAATCAGGGAAAGGGAAACTGGATAAATAACAGCAGAGTTCAAAGACTAAATCAAGCTCAGATGTGCAATACGGCACAAACACAGAAAGACTACCAACTAAATCTGATCTCCTAACATGATCTCACTCCCTTTGATACTATAGGTAGGAAGACACCTCCCAGAGACATGGAACGTGCACCTTGGTAAACTGAGACAGCAAAGAAACTGTGTTGTGTGAAACATACTCACTCTTTGCCTTGATTCCAGCCAAGAACAGGGAAATCCTTTATTTAATTTTGACAATCCTTTATGTAGTTTTTGGATATACGACATGAGTAAAAGCAGACAAGTGTTTTCTACCCAGGCAAGAACTTCAATATACAGTGAACAGAGGACAGGACAAAGAGGGCATTGCCCGAAGACAGAAAGTTAGAATGAATGAACATTGCACTGATAGGGCAAGCTAAGAGACTTCTGAACTCCCTCAGTAAGATTTACTGCAGAGTTTAATGGGCTGTGCCCGTTCCACAAACATCACCTACTTCATGGGTGCTACTTCAGGTCACGCAGGCTGTGCACTGATGTGGGATGCAGGTGCAGAAAGCCAAGTAGGCACCCACTTGGCATCAGTTACTGATTGCCAGGACTGAAAAGGGGCTGGAAATAACGGGCAAATGATGCCCTCCCAAACAGAGAGGGCAATCAAGATCTGAATGACGGAAGTGCAGCCATGAGTGCACTTCATCTAGCACTTCTTTCAATTTTTCTTGTCTCTAACTGTCGTTCCCTGAGGGTGACAGAATGGTCTGTCCTCACCCAGGTGTCAGTAATGGAGCAGTTTCTTCCTCCCTTAGGCAGGTGCCAGTTACCACTGGAGCCTTTCCATTGCCCGCAGGGCAAAGGCAGGAGTTTCACGCCCACAGCTGATTGATTCTGCAACTTTTATATCAAGGTACAAACATGTATAACTTCATTGCAAAAGCCAGCATATTTTCATGGTTTCTGTGCCAATATTGCAGCCGAATACCCAGTGTGGAGACTAAGTGATCAGAGGGCACAACAAACAGTATGGATCAAGAGGATCTACACTGCCCTGATGGAAGAGAAGGACCAAGTCTTGCCAGTTTTACACCTGGATATTTTGCAGATTACTCTCAAACTGTTGTTGTTAGGACCCTGGAGCTGCATGGGAAAGCAACCCGCTTCCAAATACTTTCTTTCTCTCAGTATTTACTACAGACTGTTGTAGATACAGTTGTAAGGATGATGGTGAGGCTGAATTACACAGAGGTGAAAAGCACTGGCAATACTACTCAGTGCAGTTCCACAGCCTTATTACCACTGGGCAACACAGAATATGCAATGCGTGGGCCTGTTTCCACATGAGCAGTGCACAGACAAAAACAGATGCAGAAGGAGGCCATGTCTGGGGTGGGGAACAAAGGCAACAAATCCGTAACTGGACTCTAATCTGGTATGTGTTTAAATACGCTGAAGCAGAAAACACACAGGAACACAAGCAGGCAGCACCAAAAGGGATGTGTCTGGTGTACAGCAATCACACCGCTCCTAGGTCCGATCTCTTCTTTCCTTTGGAACCCATTTGTAGCCTGAGAGCTGCCCTGCTAGGACTGTCCCTGCAATAACACTGTGAGCAAATTTTTGGTTGTATGTAACCCCAGATTATATTAAACAGACTGTGGTAGTACTAAATTAACTCTTCAGACTTGCATAGTCTTCTATGCATAGTCTGCTACTTGATTTGCATTTACCAATTAAAGGATATTACTGCATTCAAAGGCAGAGGTGCCGGCAAAATCCTAATCACTCAATAGAAATCTGTCCCCTCCATAAGCCAGACCCCTATTTATACTTCTTTTTAACAGCTTCAGTTGAAATTTTTAATTTGGACAGTTGAAATTATTTCTCCTTTGTTCATGCATGAAGGTCATTTTGTGTCCACAGGATGCATCTAACATCAGCGTGACTTTGAGAAAGACCTGTCCACATGCACATGAAGGAAAGATGTGGGAACTGCAGCACTATGTCAAGCTCTGCTGTTCTATTTTCTCCATTGCCGAAGGAAGACCCAAAACAAGACATCTGTCAAGTTATGCATTCCATTTCTGGTGGAATTGTTACATGTCGAATACACTTTTTTTTTTATGTTACTGCATATCAGTGAGAGATTGTTATTTCCCAAGATTTGTTTTAATTACCATTTTTCATTTAATGTAAGACGTTAACAAGTGCCTTGCAGGAAGGGAGGGGAATGCTCCCGTCAGAGACTTTTCTATTTTTATTTTTTTTTTTCTTTTAAGGAAACAATATCTATTTATGCCAGGGAAGTTTAACTACATAAAATTTATTCTCCTGTAATCCTCTTCAGCTGACATTACGAGAACACTAGTGCTTGTTAAACCAGATTACATTCTCCATTCTCGAGAGTACAGCAGAGTGGCAGTTTTGCAGAACACAATATTTTTCTGCTTTACTGTCAAAGGGCACAGACCCCTCAAGGGCAGTTATACTGCTTCACTTCCTCAAGCTCCAACCGCTTAAAAAAACCACATTGGTGCTGTTGACATCAATGCTGAAATTTCATTATCGTCATGCACATAGACATTGTGAACTGAAATAACCATGTTTCTCTGTTCTATTCAGAAATTATTTGTTGGAGGCATTAGATCTTACAGCCACGCTCAACAAGCAATTCAAGCAGCTAAAGGCCAGAAACATCAACCCAGTCTGGACAAGAAAATGAGTCAAGGCAGCATTGTTTCTGTGCACCCTCCTTCACCACCCCGCCCCCCCCCCCCCCCCCCGCCCCCCCCCCCCCCCCCCCCCCCCGCTTATCTTTCAGGAGTCAGTTAAATCAAAGCGAGGCAACTGCAGCTTTTTCTTCTTCAGATTGTCAGAATGTATTTAAAAGATTTCTGATATTTCCAAAAATACCATGAAAAGAGAAGTGTGACTCATGATGCCCTGTTGAAATCTCTGCCTAAACTGGTTGGAGAACCATCTACAGACTAAGAAGTGACAGGAAAAGGGCTGGCCTTCATCTGAGTGTAAAGAAGAAACTAAAAATAATCAAGTTTTCTGTAAGGTGAAGGTGGGAACAGCTGCACACCTCCCAGCAGTTACAAATAGCACTAAAAGTGACAAATGGAGAAGAAGTAACACAGAGAAACTCATAAGGATCTGTCATTGCTGGTGGTTCTGTTTCTCTGGAGTCTGCACAGAGCAATATTAATTCACACTTAAATTCAAAATATTGTCTTCAACAGATATACCTAGTGCAACATGATTAAACAAAACCGTAGTCTTCCATCTATGCAAAATCTGTGCCTGAATTTAGAAAAGTATATTGATAGACTGCAGCTGCATCTGCACAATGTTTTGCAGACAAACCTGTGCTCCCTCTGTGTTGAAATAATTGCACAGCACGGGCTGCAGTCTCAGGGAGCTGTGCTCAAGGTTATGCAATGATGCTGAGAGCAGAGAGCTGCCCAGCAGAGCTACAGAGGGCTTTTGATTCACAGGTGGCCCACATCCAGCCAGTTGGGTCATGCCCTGGTCTGCAAAATCTGTTTGCCAAAGTCTGTGTTGGTTTAGCTTGCTCTGCAAAAATCTGCACACCCTACAGGGCCCTGCAGATTACTGGTCCTTCATAATAGGCTCACAAAATGACTGTATCCTCTGACAAATTTCAGGGAAAAATACATGTTCTTAACCAAGCAAATCAGAGATCTGTAAAAGGACTCTTTGGGATTAGTTCTTTATTGCCTTCATGCATCAGGCCCATGCTCTACGGTGAGAACTATACTGTGAAGATGAAGGTGAAGTTCCAAAAGTAAGCGATGCCTGGTGAGGTATCCCACCTTCAGGAGAAACGAGCTACTGAGCAAGTGGACTGACACATAGTAAAGAAGCATTTGCAGAGCATTACTCCAAGGGAGTCCTGAATGCAGAAGGAACCTCTTTCTCCTGTTTTGCTTTAGGAGGTGAACTATTCTCTGTTCAAGCTTTGCTGTTGCCCATTGTATTGTATGGAAGGAGACTAGAACCGCATTCTTATTCCACTGTAGAGATGTGTATTAGCTAGAAGCATATGGGACTGGAGATCTGCTTATTCTACGGCCTATGTCGCCAGAAACTCTTTATTACTTCTACAGCCTGAGAGCATTTTGCAGCATAGCCATTCTACACAGGAGTGTGCTCAGTGCAGGAACATACGCTCCTTGTTGGTACAACAAAGCTCACACTGAGTTACAGGAGAGGAAGAAGTGGCTTCAAGTGCTCAAGGATTAGACTGGTACTCCTAAGTGTCAGGTTTAAGCCCCTACTCTGCTACAGATTTCATCTGGAGACTTTGTCCAAGGCAGCACTGGACTCTGTGTGAGCTGTCTTACTCTGCTCCTCATACTGCCTTTGTCAAGCTAGTCTGGTGATTTCCTACTCCTCACTACAGCCTGCCCTGCAGAGTTGAGCTGGAAGGATGCCTTCAACTGGCATGATGAGTCAGAGAAAGAGAGAGAGAGAGAACACTCAGAAAATAAGTGACAAGTCTGCGCTATCAGGGAAAGTCATGGAAGGAAATTATATGGTGCTTGCTGCTTTTAATAGGGGTGAATAAATTGACAATCACCTTTGTGCATGTTGTACATGAACTTCTGTGAACTTACCTCCCTGACCTTTCCAAATAGTTAAATAGAGAACTGTTTAGCACCCCGTCACTGGATTTCAGTGCTACCCCTACGTGGCCAGTACAGAAGGACAAGCTCTTAGGAGTAACTCAGCTCACCCCAAACCACTGAATCTGAATCACTTTGCAGTAGAATGGGTCTCTTTCCTATATTTATTCAGAGGGCATACAAAGATGACTCTCTTACCCTGGAGACCAGAGTCAGTTGCTGAAATCTAGGTGCAGTGAACACCCCTCGCATACGCAGCTCATTCTGGAATGAGTCATAATTCCCAGGAAATACACATTGTACTAATCATTGCATATTTCTGCAGAGATTATTGTAAAAGCAGTTAAGATTAAGACAGCCAAACAACTCAAGATAAAAGTCTTACAAGCCTGACTGTCAGGTGTAGATGCGACAGTTCTGAAGGCCGTTTCAAAGACAGCTATTTCTGTTGCAAAGTAAAACTCTTTACAATGCAGGTTTTTTTTCCTCATTTGCCCTAGCAAGAAGTGTATTTTTAGAACACCTTTTGGGTATATGCTGCAGTACTTGTTTCTAATAATTATTTTCATCACTAATTATAAATGTAAACAGCTATAATGTGACTTACAAGAATGTAAGTATGTGAGAGACTGGCTAAAAATGAGGAGAAACAAGCCGTATTCAAAGGTGAATGATCAGGCTCAAATGGGATTGTTTCGTCTTTAGAGAATTTGTCTTATTTTCATTAAAAATTGTGCAATAAATTCCATTGTCATGCTTTTTGTGTCACTATCAACACAGAACAGAATTGAAATACTATATTTAAAGAGCAAGGTCGTCCTGAGGACTGGAGTAACAGATACAGGATGAAGTTTATTTGTGTAAAACCTCAAGATCATACTACCAGGATGTAACATAATTTTTTCTATTAGTTGAAACTTCATCAATTTGAAAAGACTGAGGGAAAAGAAGTATCAAGATAATTATGAGTCAAGAACCACTCTGAACAGAGGTAAATACTCCCTTATGAAGCTACACAATGAAACAGGCTTTTCTGGCCGCAGCCATGACAAAGGCAGCTCCTGCAGGAGCCCAAGGCCCTTGTCCTGAAAGTGACTCCACTCACCAGGAATTCACGGTTCAGTGAGATCCCAAATTCTAAACAACAAAGCCACAAATCAAATACACTTAGTATACAACTTTGCCTGCTTCCCCTCCTCCCTAACATGAACCTATCTCCCACAGCTTACTTCACCATACCAAAAAGCAGATTTTAGAGATGTTTCAGTCAAGATGCTATGGGAAAATATTAATCTATCACGGGACATTTTCTCACGCTCCTCCCATCATAACTTCTTCAACTTGAGATCTGAGCTAGGAAAGGTTAAGTTGCAAACAGTTTTTTTATCATAAAAAAAGGATGTCTTTAGAGAAAAATGCATTGCATTTGCTCAAAGTCAAAAACGGGAATTTGCAATGAAGCTCATTGCTAGTATTCATGCTCTTTGAGCCTTGAGTAGCACAGGGCATGTTAGTGCTATCAGACTTTTTTCTGAAAAAACAGAACAATGTTCCATCACCTTCATTAAGTCTGGAGCAGATCTATGGCATATTGCTGTTTAAAACTTTTGTCAGTGTCAGCTGAAATTTCTCTGGTTACTGAGGAGGTTGGTGGGCTCTGTATCTCATGCTAGGTGTTTGGAAAGGATGCAGCACAATGATCTAAAAGTAGGTTCCTCTTCACTAGAACTGTAACAATAATGGGAAGGTTCAGAGGGCCCAGTGCAATGCCCTAAAGACTCACTGACCAGTCAATGCTAGAAAATACCTCAGGAACAATGGTGCTAATGGTGACTATAAGGTAGCTCCACTCTGTGTCTAGAGATCACACATCCTTCCCGAGCAGGCATCGCGCACAAAGACTGGATCTGAGGATCTGGCCTTCTGCAAAAACCTCAGAGAATGTGACATAACCTAATATGGTCTCTTCCTTCTGAACTACATCAACTGCATATTCAGCAAACAACAAGAAAGGATCACACCCACAACAGACTACCCCTGCAGAAGACAGTCAGAGCCAAATTACATCTCAGCAGGCTGGGCAAAGAGGGTGATTTGATTTTGAGTGAAAACAGTAACAGTGCACACATTAAGACCCAGTGGCTCGACCTCAGTTATTTACTTCTAGGCATTTACTTTTTTTCTTTTGAAATACAAAATCCTTATTAATAAAGTGTAATTTGAAGAGAGAAAACACATACTGAGAAAATTACTGGATTCCTTACCTTCAGCTTTAAGTCAACATTACTAAATTTCTTGAGAGTATATGGCGTGCCCATTTATACAACCTGACACAGGTACGAGGATTTCTTCCCTCGGTGGAAGCAAGGCTTCTTTAATCCCTTAAACTACCTGCCTCCCAGTGCCAACAAGTAGGAGAACTATGCCTTCAATTTATGGACTGAGAGGGCATGAGCTGGACATAAGAGGGAGCTTTACAAGGAAAGTTGCCAGCAATTTGCGAAGTTCAGGAATTCCACAGTAGGGCCCTAACACACCAGTGTGCAAACAGTCCCAGAACAGGACAATCAAGAACAGAAAGCCAGGAGATTTTAAGATGAGACTCTTCTAGGTGACTTGTCACTACACAGCCTATGTTTTGACTCTGAATCAGATTTACATGGTACTTCTGTACAGAATTCTGTTGACACCATCTGCTCTGCGCAGATCGAAGGTCAGACGATACATCTGATTAGTATTTAAAGACTTTTTTAAAAAGTATGACTGAATTCAAAGATCTTTGTAAAATCTTTTTATCATTCAACAGAAGGAAAAACAAATGCCATTCTGTAGTAACATCCTTTACAGGCCTGGAATTCTAACTTCTTCTAAAGTGAAGTGATGTACATACCTTACCACAACTTCAGCTACTGGAAAATAATGACTGCTTTTCTTGCTTGTACAGATGTAGCAATAGATATTAAGATGGGTATTCTTACTGTTTCTAGCAGAAGGCTAACATTTTTTTTATGCATTCACTGCTACGAAAGACAATCTTCCAGCAAATGTAGTCAATAGATGTGTTAAAGCTGAAGTGATTCTAGGTACAGTGACTGTAAAATGCGATGTTTACCTGCAGTCTTTCATACTACCTTCACTGAATTCAGGTATGGAAAGATTTGGTTAAATCAATGCAAATGAGTTTTAAACTAGTATCAGCCTACACATTAGTGTTTTAAACTGCTCAACTGAAATATGGACATACCACACCAAGCTACCAGTTTAACCATGCCATTTAAATTACTTCCTTAGTTTAAAAAGTAACTTTTTTTGGCACAGATTCAGATAATAAATTATTATTATTCTCAGAGAGAAAATTCCATCTTCCTTTGGAAAAGTTTACATAGAAATTACACTTGATCAACTGTAAAAGCATAGGTAACTTCATCACATAGTAATACATTCCCTTAAGCTTTGGTTCATATGAAGAGGGATCAGTTAATAAAACACAGTGTAAATAGGATGGAGAAAGTGCCAATAGACCATCCGGTTCTTGTGCTATTTAACTGCTCTGTGCACATGCAAATTGGGCCACTTTATGTTGTCTAGGAAAAGAAAGTTCATGTAATTTGCTTTATGCAGCACTTTCATGAAAAAACGAAAGGATTTTGAAAAAAGGGACTTGATAGTAAACAAACATATGAGTTCTTTAAAATGGGCTAAAGAGCTCATGATACTTGATTGACTTAGAAGCTTGATTTTAAAAAATTATTTAGGTTTTGAAAGGACCAGTGTCATAAGTGTTATCAGGATTTTAATTAATATAATTTAGTGTTTTGTTATTTTACTACATATTGTTCCCTGTACTTTATAAATAAATACCTTTTAAAGTCTGGAGTACATTACTGTTTTAGCGCTCAGCACTGATAAACCTATTTGAGTTCCAGAATCTGTCTGGATTAAGCAAATGTCCAGTCTGCACCATACAGAACATACAAATCCAGTGAAATTCAAGACAGCTGCATAGGTTTTTACTGAAATGCCAGTAAATAGAAACTACTACTCATCCCAGATCCACTTACACAAAGTTCAAGAAAATTTGAAAATCGCAAATAATTTAGAAATATATCTTTTATCTTCAAAGGATAAAGTAAACAGAAAATTCTCCAAGATCAGAACTGAAGACTGCTGTATATATTGATATTATAAATATGTGTGAAAGGAAATGTGGCAGATTTCAGTAAGCTTTTTCCATACAGATGATAATGCCAATATGTCTTAAATTTTATGTTCCATTTGAAAAAAAAAAGTTGTCATCCTTTACTTTGAAGCACAGGAGAAGTCACACCATTAGTAGTACATCAACACTAATCTTCCACTACATTTCACATCTCATACATTACTTAAGTGTACTGGGTGGATTTTTTTTTTAATTGTAAAACTGAGCCAAGCATTCTTCAGTTGTTTTAAATAAAAGCCATCAGATGTGAAGTGATTTATTCAGAATTGATACTACTAAATTCTAGTGGAATAAAGAAAGTATCTATCAAGTAAGACATAAGAGTTGTTGAAGTTTGCAAAACAAGGTCTGGTACCACTATCACTTCTTTCAGTCGGTAGCATCCAATTCTTTAAGGAACTTGACTAGTTATTTTTAGCATACTTGCTTGAAAAAAACTTTAGTTGACCATGCAAATGTAAGAAAATGCCAAACATTAATTTCACCTAACTTCAGCTTTCTGAAAGCTGGGATCCTAATCTGCATATTGAGTCACAGGAGAAAGGTGAGGCACTTCTAACGACTCTTTCATCCCACATGTGAATTATGATGCCCCTCTCTTTCCATTGGCTCTATAAGGGACTCCAAATATTAAGCTCTCTATTTTTTGGCAGGTAAAGTTATGAGATTTGAATCCTCTCTGACTGTTAGCCATTCTGAGACAGTATGTCCTGGGTTTGGCCAGAACAGGGTTAATTTTCACCGGACTCCAGGAAGGGGCACAGCCGGGGGGTGGGGGCTGACCCCACCTGGCCATACAGAGCCGGGTATTCCATACCATGTGACGTCACGCTGGGTTCCGGTGGGGGGGGGGTGCGGCGGGAAGGCACTCGCGGCTTGGGGCGGGCGCAGCGCCGGTCCGGTTTCGGGAGAGCGGCTGTTGTACGGTTCGTGGTTGTGTTTTCTCCTTATTTGTATCGTTGTTGTTCCTGTTTTCCCTCTGTTTGCTGTTCTGTTAAACTGCCCTTATCCCGACCCACCAGTTTCTGCCTCTTTCTTTCCATTCTCCTCCGCACGCCGGCGGGGGGAGGGGCGGCCGCGTGGCGCTTTTGTTGCCGGCGGCAGCCGAAACCAAAACATTAAATTGGCGCCCAACGTGGGGCAGGGATAACGGCAGGGCTGAGCAGCGGCTGTTAAAACTGTTTTCTTAGATTTGCTTAAATTTTGTTATACGCATTTTTCTGTGTTAAGTAGTCGCCGGTAAAAAAGGAAAAAAAAAAAAATGTTTCTGACTTTGATCAAGTGGCTCTGCCATGTAAATCCGTACTTGCACTATGTGTTCATTGCCATGCTGTTCATCATCACTGGAAAAAGGATTAAGATGATGATTTTGCTGTACTGTACGATATCGACTTATGATATGATAACATCACTGTGCATGAAATTAGTCTTGTATTTGCATGCGGCTCTGCGGTCATTCCCGTACCTCGGATCCTATGTCTTAGAATTTGTGAATAATCAAACCCAATCTGTGGGGAAAACCGAAGGGGATACCTTCCCCCACTCTTTCGCCCCCCCTCTCTCCTTCAGGCCAGTTCTAACGGCTTTTGATAATTTCGAGTACCCCTGGGATGCTCAGGGCAGCACTCTCCTTTTGTTATGCCTCCTGAACGGGTTTTGGTTTTTGTTTAGGGCTAAGCAAGTCGTTAAGAACATCGTGCAGAGACCTGCCCCGGGGCTGGATAGCTGTGAGTGGCTGGGTGTGTGGGACAGCATGGGCAAGTACCTAGGGCAGTGGGCACCTCCGGTGTTTTTTAAACTCACACCTGAGGAAGTACAGGATCCGGACAAACTAGTAAAGTATCTGCAAAAAGTGTGCTGCCACCCTGGGAACTCCAGAGAGACACAGATCACCGCAACGTGCTGGGGTCTGGCCCACGCCTACCGAGCCCTGTTCAACACTGTTCAGTGCCTTAAGAGGGAAAGGGGGGGAAATGAAGCGGCAGGCACTGCGGCTGGCGCTGCCTCCCCAGCCGGCCCTGCAGCCCCTCCAGCCCAGCAGGCAGTCCCAGCCCCCCCGACTGGCACCACCGCTGCTGCAGCCACAGCTGCAGGGCCTGCCTCGATTTCCCCAGCGGGCACAGCAGCTGCTCCAGCCCCAGCTCCAGCCACAGGCACAGTGACTGAGCCCAATGACCAACCTGTGCAGGTAGCAGTCGCCCCTGTAAAACTAAAGAAAGACGCAAAGAGAGCAGATCGCTCCGGGAGGGATGATGATGAGCCAGGGTCATCACGGGAGATAGAGACAGAGATCATCACCCGGTCCCTGTCCCTGGGCGAGCTGCGAGACATGCGGAAAGATTTCAGCCGCCATCCAGGAGAGCACATTGCCACCTGGCTGCTGCGGTGCTGGGATAACGGGGCCAGCAGCTTGGAGTTAGAGGGCAAGGAAGCCAAGCAGCTGGGATCCCTGGCCAGGGATGGGGGCATTGACAAGGCCATTGGGAAAAAGGAACAAGTCCTCAGCCTCTGGAGGAGACTTCTGTCAGGTGTGAGGGAGAGGTATCCCTTCAGTGACGATTTTGTATGCTATCCTGGCAAGTGGACCAATATGGAAAGGGGTATTCAGTACTTGAGGGAATTAGCTGTGCGGGAGCTGGTTTACTGTGACACAGACGATGAGCAGGTACCCACAGACCCAGATGAACTCCAGTGCTCACAATCCATGTGGAGGAAGTTTGTGCGGAGTGCACCCTCCTCGCATGCCAACTCACTGGCAGTTGTAAACTGGAAAGGTAAAGACGCACCAACAGTGGATGAGGTGGCTGTCAGACTCCGCCAATATGAGGAAAGTCTCTCTTCCTCCCTTGTCTCAGCTGTGAATAAACTGTCCCGACAGTTCCAGCAATTCAAAGAGGATATGTCCTACTCCCCACCTGTGCGGGCCCGCATCTCAGCTATTAGGGGCAGGCGTTTCTCTGCTCAGGAGAGGGAATACAGAGGCTATACACCCCGGGGCACCCTGTGGTTTTACCTGCGTGACCACGGAGAGGACATGAGGAAGTGGGATGGAAAACCCACCTCAAGTCTAGAGGCACGAGTACGTGAGTTGCGAGGTAAAACAATCACAAAAGGGGACTCTGTTAGGAAAAATGCCGCTCCAGTTTCTAAAAGCCAGCTCTCCAGACCAGGTAGAAAGTTTGACCTTGATTCTGATCCTCTGGAGGGGACCTCCAAGTCATTTTTACAGCAGGTGAGCAGCAATTTCTCTGACGAGGATTAGAGGGGCCCTGCCTCCAGCCAGGTGGAGGAAAGGGACAACCGTGTCTATTGGACGGTGTGGATTCGGTGGCCTGGCACGTCAGATCCACAAGAGTATAAAGCTCTAGTGGACACTGGTGCACAGTGTACTTTAATGCCATCAGAGTTCAAAGGGTCAGAGCCCATTTGCATTTCTGGAGTGACAGGGGGGTCCCAAGAGCTGAGTCTACTGGAGGCTGAAGTGAGCCTCACTGGGCAGGACTGGCAGAAGCACCCCATTGTAACTGGCCCCGAGGCTCCGTGCATCCTTGGGATAGACTATCTTAGGAGAGGCTATTTCAAGGACCCAAAGGGGTATCGGTGGGCTTTTGGCATAGCTGCTGTGGAGACGGAAGAAATTAAACAGCTGTCCATTTTGCCTGGTCTCTCGGAGGATCCTTCCGTTGTGGGGTTGCTGAGGGTTGAAGAACAACAGGTACCCATCGCGACCACAACGGTGCACCGGCGACAGTATCGTACCAACCGAGACTCCCTTCTCCCCATTCATCAGCTGATCCGCCAGCTGGAGAGTCAAGGAGTGATCACCAAAACTCGCTCACCCTTTAATAGTCCCATATGGCCAGTGAGAAAATCTACTGGAGAGTGGAGACTGACAATAGACTACCGTGGCCTGAATGAAGTCACACCACCGCTGAGTGCTGCTGTGCCAGACATGCTAGAACTTCAATATCAGCTGGAGTCAAAGGCAGCCAAGTGGTACGCTACAATTGACATCGCTAATGCATTCTTCTCCATCCCTTTGGCAGCAGAGTGCAGGCCACAGTTTGCTTTCACCTGGAGGGGCATCCAGTACACCTGGAATCGACTGCCCCAGGGGTGGAAACACAGTCCCACCATTTGCCATGGACTAATCCAGACTGCACTGGAAAAGGGTGAAGCCCCAGAACATCTGCAGTACATCGATGACATCATTATATGGGGCGACACAGCGGAGGAGGTTTTTGAGAAAGGGGAGAAAATAGTTCAGATCCTTCTGAAAGCCGGTTTCGCCATTAAGCGAAGTAAAGTCAAGGGACCTGCGCAAGAGATCCAGTTTTTGGGAATAAAATGGCAGGATGGGCGCCGTCAAATCCCAATGGATGTCATCAACAAAATAGCAGCTATGTCTCCACCAACCAGCAAAAAGGAAGCACAGGCCTTCCTGGGTGTTGTGGGTTTTTGGAGGATGCACATCCCAAATTACAGCCAGATTGTAAGTCCTCTGTACCACGTGACCCGGAAGAAGAATGATTTTGAATGGGGCCCTGAGCAACGACAGGCATTTGAACAGATTAAACGGGAGATAGTTCATGCCGTAGCCCTTGGTCCAGTCCGGTCAGGGCAAGATGTTAAAAACGTGCTCTACACCGCAGCCGGGGAGAATGGCCCAACCTGGAGTCTCTGGCAGAAAGCACCAGGGGAGACTCGAGGTCGACCCCTGGGGTTCTGGAGCCGGGGATACAAAGGATCCGAGGCCCGCTATACTCCCACTGAAAAAGAGATTCTGGCAGCATATGAAGGCGTTCGAGCTGCTTCAGAAGTGGTCGGCACTGAAGCACAGCTCCTCCTAGCTCCACGATTGCCTGTCCTGGGCTGGATGTTCAAAGAGAGGGTCCCCTCTACGCATCATGCCACCGATGCTACGTGGAGTAAGTGGGTCGCGCTGATCACCCAGCGCGCCCGAATGGGAAACCCCAGTCGCCCAGGAATTCTGGAGGTAATAATGGACTGGCCAGAAGGCAAAGATTTTGGAGCATCGCCAGAGGAGGAGGTGACACGTGCTGAAGAGGCCCCACTGTATAACCAGCTGCCAGAAGATAAGAAACAGTATGCCCTGTTCACGGATGGGTCCTGTCGCATTGTGGGGAAGCAGCGGAGGTGGAAGGCTGCTGTATGGAGCCCTACACGACAAGTCGCGGAAACTGCCGAGGGAGAAGGTGAGTCCAGCCAGTTTGCAGAGGTGAAAGCCATCCAGCTGGCTTTAGACATTGCCAGTCGAGAGAAGTGGCCAGTGCTCTATCTTTACACCGACTCTTGGATGGTGGCCAATGCCTTGTGGGGGTGGCTGCAGCAATGGAAGAAGAACAACTGGCAGCGCAGAGGCAAACCTATCTGGGCTGCCCCATTGTGGCAAGATATTGCTGCCCGGCTAGAGCAGTTGGCTGTAAAAGTCCGTCACGTGGACGCCCACGTCCCTAAGAGTCGGGCCACTGAAGAACATCAAAACAACCACCAGGTAGATCAGGCTGCTAAGATTGAAGTGGCTCAGGTGGATCTGGACTGGCAACATAAGGGTGAACTCTTTATAGCTCGGTGGGCCCATGACACCTCGGGCCACCAAGGAAGAGACGCGACATACAGATGGGCTCGTGACCGAGGGGTGGACTTGACCATGGACACTATTGCACAGGTTATCCATGAATGTGAGACATGCGCTGCAATCAAGCAAGCTAAGCGGGTAAAGCCTCAGTGGTATGGAGGACGATGGCTAAAATATAAATATGGGGAGGCTTGGCAGATTGACTACATCACACTGCCACAAACCCGCCAAGGCAAGCGCTATGTACTCACAATGGTGGAGGCCACCACCGGATGGCTGGAAACCTACCCTGTGCCCCATGCCACCGCCCGGAATACCATCCTGGGCCTGGAAAAACAAGTCCTGTGGCGACATGGCACCCCTGAAAGAATCGAGTCGGACAACGGGACTCACTTTCGCAACAGCCTCATAGACACCTGGGCCAAAGAACACGGTATTGAGTGGGTATATCACATCCCCTACCATGCACCAGCCTCTGGAAAGATCGAACGTTACAATGGGCTGCTAAAAACCACTTTGAGGGCAATGGGGGGTGGGACTTTCAAAAATTGGGATACCCATTTAGCAAAGGCCACCTGGTTGGTTAACACCAGAGGGTCCACCAACCGGGCTGGTCCTGCCCAGTCAAAACCTCAGCGCCCAGTAGAAGGGGATAAAGTCCCTGTAGTGCACATGCGGAACATGTTAGGGAAGACAGTTTGGATCAGTCCTGCCTCGGGCAAAGGCAAGCCCGTCCGCGGGATTGCTTTTGCTCAAGGACCTGGGTGTACCTGGTGGGTAATGCGGAAGGATGGGGAAGTCCGATGTGTACCTCATGGGGATTTAATTTTGGGCGAGAATAGTCCATAAATAAATTGTATAAAGTTAGTTGTTAAATAACCCTGTCACTGTCTGTTATCACTGTTATAATTGTTATATTTTGTACCAGTAGTAGCATAGTAAGAATTGTCCAGATTAAAGAAGGATGGACTTTTTCGATGAAAACCTAGCAGAGCACAGCGATGATGGAACTGGACCTGGTTTTCAACAACTGGCATCCAGCAACTTCATCAAGATCAACATCTCCTGCAGACTGTGGGCACGGGCTGCACCAGATACATCAGCCGTGAGCTCCGGATGCGGCAAGTGACCGCCCATCACCACACATCACCTCTCCCGCCATGGAAGACCATAGCGACAGATGGAGCCTGAAGTCATGGATTAAATGAACTCAATGGACACTTTAGAGTGATGATCCATAGACTAAAGGAATGATATCTGGAGACAGGAGAAGTGGTGGTGATCAACCGGACAGTGGGGGACCTGGGCATGACGTAGATGGTATGGAATAAGGGGTGGATTATGTCCTGGGTTTGGCCAGAACAGGGTTAATTTTCACCGGACTCCAGGAAGGGGCACAGCCGGGGGGTGGGGGCTGACCCCACCTGGCCATACAGAGCCGGGTATTCCATACCATGTGACGTCACGCTGGGTTCCGGTGGGGGGGGGGGTGCGGCGGGAAGGCACTCGCGGCTTGGGGCGGGCGCAGCGCCGGTCCGGTTTCGGGAGAGCGGCTGTTGTACGGTTCGTGGTTGTGTTTTCTCCTTATTTGTATCGTTGTTGTTCCTGTTTTCCCTCTGTTTGCTGTTCTGTTAAACTGCCCTTATCCCGACCCACCAGTTTCTGCCTCTTTCTTTCCATTCTCCTCCGCACGCCGGCGGGGGGAGGGGCGGCCGCGTGGCGCTTTTGTTGCCGGCGGCAGCCGAAACCAAAACAAGTAGAATAATCAAAATTGTTCCAAATGGTCTACTTTTTGGCTACTTTTACCTTGCTTTTTCGGTGACTCCCATTTGTTGATGAACATCAATAAATTCCATGAGTTGCCTTTGTAGCATGTTTTCTTTTCCTTCAATTTGCTTAATAAAATCATGCTGCAAAAGACTACACACTGTCGGACGCTTCTCATAATCTTTAGTCAAGCACCTGTGCTGGCATAAAAAGCATATGATCGTTGAGGGATCGCTGTTAAGTTTTGAAATGCTTGTCTGTAGTTCATTCATACCTCTGTAATGAATACATCCATCTTGATGACAACAGATCTGTACTGAAAATTGTTAAGATTTCATAGAACTGATGAGTCCAAGAAGGTAAATCACTGTATTTAAAAACTAAATATTCTTCAAATTAAGAAAAACAGAAACATCAATCGTGTTAAAATGTTTCATGTTTTAAATCTGGCGCCTCACTTGGAGGGCAAACTGGATTTACAAACTAGATTTTTAAGGAAAAGTATTAGTAGTAAGAGATTTCCGCAGATAATACAAATACATTTTATAATACAAATACATTTTACTTATTACATTTACACATGTTCCATATTCAGCTACAGCTATCTCAGTTGTTACTCACTTGTTAATGAAGTCATTGAATTCAGGTGACCACAGTTCAGGCTGCTGTAGTGTTGGAGGAGGATTCCTGCAAAGGTCAGTGTGATGGTAAATTAATAAGCTACTCACTTGACAGAAACAATGTGTGAAGGCAGGCTGAGTAATGAGTTTCAGAAGGCCACTGAAAAAAAGATATTGATTTCCACTGGTAAAAGGAGCATGGGTAGATGATACAGTGCCTCCCTGGTTCTCCTACTTTACATAACTATCAAGGAGATGGAGATGATCTACCAAGCATAGCTAAGAATCACTATAATTTTTTCAATCGAATCAATAAACGGAAATGAAACTAACAACCCATTAATCACTATTCACTTGTAATGGCAAGTTTCTCTTTTCAAGCCTGAAACAATACACTTTCGTAAAAGAATTTTTTAAAAGAAATTCTATTTTAAGTTTTCCCAGAAGGACTGAATTAATCAATTTGATGAACAAAGTGTCAGAAGGAACTAGCTCTTTATTAATTATCTCTCATTCATCAGAAGATAATCAGAAGTCAAGTGAAGGACTAAATACAGATCTGTTGTAAATAAATACTACTACTTTCATATCTGTTATTAGACCTGTTTATTCTGGGTTTTAATTTGGTTCAAATTGTTTTAACAGTCTTCTTCCATTCAAACAGAGGTGCCATTTTCACTGAGTATAGTCATGAAGAGGAATGACCTATAGACAAGGTGAGTTTTCTGTCTCTTTTCAACCAAGCATCATAACTGCTTTTCTTTAAGTGCTGCTTAATGTTTACTCGATGTCTTCCAGATTTTACTTAATGGAATGAAAGGGTATCGATCTGATATTTGCCCAGGGCAGAAAGGTGCCCAGCATTTGTAAGGGTATAAGCCAGATGGTTTTTTTAAGGCCTAGCTGAAATGACTGACGGCAGCAGTTTGTAACTGCTATTCCCATAGCAAGTAAAGGTGAGAAGAGCATTCATGCTCTGCTTCAATGCCAAGTCAGCCAAGATTTCTTAAAGCTGAAGGTAATTTAAACTCATTTGGGTGACTTGGCTGAAAAGGACTTGAAGCACTCATGTATACTATGTGGTCTCAATATGTGGTCTCAACTGTTATGGTACTGCTCCAACTGTTAGAGCGAAATCCACAAACTGCTGTATCATCATCCCCTAGGGACTTTGATATTCATGTTCTTTGAAATGCTAAGTGGCACTTTGGGTACTTTTATCTCCAGCTTCAAAGAATACACGAAAGAAGTTGCTATTTGCACTGCCCAAAGACAGCAACGCTGGAACTGCCAGGAGCAGCACAAGATGATGAAAAGTTGCAGCCCAAATGCATGTGAGTGGTGGAACAATACTTTGCTTCAAAGGACATGAAATAACTCTTGAGGACAGGTCTGGGGCCTGTTCACTGCAGTGGCACACTCAGGCTCCATATTTCTATCATAAGTCATTCTTTGTAATAGAATATACAGGACTCGGCTAAGTCCTGCGCTCATGTATACGGGGCAGCAGTCCGCTCAGTAGGCGGCCTTCTGGCTTTTTCTCAAATATAGCCACAGCCACGTCTGAACTTGTCAGTGTGTGCACATGGTTGAAGCAGAACCTGCAGAAAATACAGCTGGACAAAGTCTTTCTAAGCTCAAACTAGTACAAATAATATGAAGAAACTCCACATAATTATACAGTCTAAATTTGACAAAAGTAACAGTTAAGCAAGAAGTTCAGTCTAACGTGGCAAGAATTAAACACTGCAAGATATTACCTTGGTATTTTGAAGAGTGCCCTCATAGGGTGCAAATCAGCAAGGGGTGGATCTCCATCTCCCAGCTCTATTGCAGTAATTCCCAGTGACCATGCATCACATCTGGCATCATACGAGCTGTCTAGCTGCTGCTCACAGGCAATCACCTGTTGGAGGAAAAGACTGGGATGGTCACTGGATAGTCAAATGTCTGAATTTAAGAGTACACTCACAGCTGGGCAGATCTCTTACAGGATGGAGATACTGGGTGAAATAAACAGACTTGCACATATTTAGCAAGCTGAAGAATCCTATTGCTGACAAAATGTAATGCTTAAACTAGAGAAAGCAGCTGTCTGTGAACACCAGGTTCTCTGACCAGATATTCCCTGATCTGACAAAAGGGTGCAAATCCTTAGCTTTTCCAGCTGAAAGTGGTAAACTGCATCCCATGGCTGAGGGAAGCAGCAGGAAACTCAGCAACCCTAAATCTCTTTTCTACGGATTACTCCTAAAAAATAACTATTGGAGCTATACTGCTCTCTCTATGAACTGAAACAAGCAGGAAGCAGAAATTGAATTCACTGTCTGCTACTGGGTCCTTATTCAGCCAAATCAGCCAACATCAAGATCAAGCTAATTTCTTGACAATGTTTTTGCGACTCGATTACAGCAAATGTATTTAATTTCATATACATTTCAGCTCATCCACAATGCTGGATCCATCTAGAATTTTTCATCCCATTAGCTACAGGTCTAAACCACTGTGTGTCCCATTAGCTACATGGCTAGACCAATTTGTATAAACAGACTATGTTTATAAAAATACGTGTGTATAAACAGAGTAGTTTCATGTGTATAAATAGATGTATATGCATCTGTTTGTGTGCGTGCAAATAGTGTAAGTACATAGGCTTATTCAGAACAAAATATTTTTCCTGCCTCAGCTTAAAATGTATCTTTGCATGTTTCCATTTCAGAAAGGAAAAAACACCAAAGATACATAGTACATCTTATATATTTACAACCACCTCTTCCTTCTATATTCACAATAACCCTTCTTGCTGTCAGCTATGAATACATAGCACTAAAAACTTTCCAGATGTAGAAATCCAAAACTAAAGCTATAATGCATCACAGTACCACCCTGGGCTCCTTCCATCCACGGGGAGATGAGATACCTACAGTTTCAGAGCTTGGAAGGCTGGAAAGGATTAGTGGTAGTACTCCCCCCTCTTTAACATTTTAGTAAGCAATTCAACATCTTGCTCTCTGGCTCCAACCTTGTAATTTCCAACATAAACTCCATTTTAACTTCATCCTTGCAAACATGTAAGGAAAAAGGTTTAAAACACTGTTTTAAAGGACATTGCTATTTCATTTGATAAAGGTCCAGCGGTCAGGAAGAGAGACAAAGAGCAAGCAGAAATGCAGAATGCGGCAGCCTGAATGCCAGTGACAAAATGTTTTGAAACATGAATCTAACCTCTGGAGCCATCCAGAACGGGGTGCCCACGGAGGTGTTCCGACGGAGACGAGTGCTGGTCAGCTGTGCAGACACACCTGGAAGAAGGAAGGGAAGCTGTAATCAGAGCAACTGCTATTTCCATCCAAGACAGTCCTTCTGAATGGTGCCATCACTGTGTTGTCCTGCCAAAACTTCCTCTGCAGGCGAATCTCAAATACATCTCTCCAGTTTTCTGGAAAGGGAGGCCCAGTCCTCAAAGGCGCTCAGCACTTCAGACGAGGTTCTCTGCATCCTTTGTTTCCAGTGCCGTCAGCCGGACCAGGATTTAGTCCCAAATGAGCGTTTCATTAGTAATCTGACTGTATATTTTGACTGGCTAATTACAGTTTTCTATATGCTGTTTTAGGAGAGCAGTAAAGTACTTCGGGGGCCGGGGGGAAGTACAGTACTTTCCACTGATTTTTTTTTTTCCTTTAATGCTCAGTACTGACACTAGACCTCTGCTTCATTATTTATATATTTCAGGTTGAACACTATAAAATATACTTATCCTCATCTCTTAGCTGCTCTGCCATAAACAACAAAAGAGTGAAACCGCAAAAATTCTTACAAACTCAGAAGTCTCTCTATGCTGAAAGCACATTCTCGAAGCAATATCAAATGCCTGCAAATCAGCTTTGTAACATGAGCAGTAGTTTAAGGAATTAACTATTTCAGGCCAAGAGAAAGTGAACTCTGAGGTCTAAAGGTTCATTACAGTTTTAAATTAAAAGACACTGAAATATTAGGCATTCGAGTGGGCTGCAGCACACTTCTGACCAGCCTGCCACCAAGTTCCTGCCTTACAAAACAAGGGTGTATTGGTTGGAAATATCTCTAGTGTGTGCAAGGGGAGAGTACAACACGGAGATAAACGGCCCCTCAGCTTGCATCTCTCAAACTGTTATGGATTTATGAGTCACAGCCATCTGTGAGGTCCACATGTGGAGAAAAACAGCCCCTCTGCTAGCAAGTCATGAACTGTTATGGATTTATGAGTCATAGCCAACTGTGAGGTCCACCAGAGGCATATTCTCAAGTACCGATATCATGGATGGCAAGAAAGGTGCTGTGTTCTACTCTTGTTCCAACCTCAGCCTGATTGACACTGAAGCTCATTTATTTTGCTTTCATAGACAGGTTTGCTTTCTCTTTAAAAAAGTAAAAAGCCTCAGTTTCACTCTGTGAGTGCCATTTCACTATTCCAAAAAGCATGAAGCTCCAGCAAGAACCACTGGCAAGTTTCAACTCTGTACTGTCTACTTTGAACATGCTTGACCTTATTCGCCTGAAAACCCCGCAGGCGGTTCATAACAGGAGCAATTCACATTAACTGCCCAGTGGAAATACTAACTAAACCCCTATCTAGGTAACAATTTGATTAGTTTGTTTTTGTTCACTGGAGGTCAAGAAACCATGGAAGGCTCAATCTACTTTTTCACTCTAAAGCTACGTGTTTAGCTCTGATTCACAAAATATCTGCATTTGTCCATAACAGAAATGTATACAACTGCTGAAAATCTGGCAGCAAGAAAGATCTCGCCTGTTCCTTTGAGACAAGCACAACCATTGCTTCTGTGGCTGCCTCCCTCTAGTCTACTCCAGGCTTGAGAAAGTTGAATCTCTTCCTTGCTCCATGCCTGCAGAAAGTCCAATACACAGTGTTTGCACCAAGGAAAGCAGGACAATGTGAGTCTTAGCACAAAGTCCATCAATCCTGCTTTGGCTCAGCTAAGCAGGGGCTTTGCTTCTGCTACCTCGAGGCAGTGTCTGAGGTCCAGCTTCCAGCTCATGGAGTCTGCGGCTGTTCCGAGCCCTCAGCAAAGCACGTCATTCAGAAAGCAAGGAGTAAGCACACACCACCAAGGGTCCGCCACCACTGCAGTGACGCAAACGGACATCACTACGTGATCCTTGGGTCTGGAGGGAGAGGAGGCTACTCTCCCCTCTCCCTTCCTATGTGCTGTGGGAGTCCCCTGTGCTAAGCTCTGTTTTGCAGTCTTGGACGAGGAACCGAGATTTAGATCTGCAGGAAAAGAAAGGCACTAACTGAATTTTTATTATTCAATATTCACATTTTATAAATAATCATAACTTTCTGTGGAGACAAGGAATAAAATGTAAAAGCAACATTAATGGGCCACAATCCTCTCTCGATGCACTGTTGTTTTTTTTTTTCTCTTGGAACTGTAATTATTAAATAAACAGAAGGATTTTTTCCTCCTCCCCCTTTTTTTACTTCAGTAAAAAGCTGATTTAATTTGAATTGTTCACCACTACTTTCTTCAGGCTCTTGGGGTTTTTGTGTGATTTTTGTTTGTTTGGTTTTTCACCCTTTTGCTCTTAGCAGTAAAGTGGCATTTCAGATTATGGAGTGTAAGCCTTACGACAAATGATATTTCCTTCGGCTCCTTCCGTGTATAGAGGAAAGATGATGTAATTCCACACTTAGTAACATTTCTTCCAGCATTTCAGTAACCAGTCAAGCATGGAGCTGGCCAGCTTTTTTTAACCTGTATATTTTCTAACAAAAATATCTTGCTCCTCCCTCTTCCCCTTTACTACTGATTTATTACAAAATGAGTCAAATATTCTCCTAAGAAAATTAAAAAATATGTTATAAACTGGTGTTTTATTACACAGAAATTGTAAATCTTATGAAAGTGAAGAACTTAATAAGTGCATTAATAGCACCAATGCACACCCTACTCAAAACAAAATATTGTGCATATAGTTGGAAAAAAGCTTTTTTCTTTAGGCCTTTTTTTTCCTCCAGACATTAGTTTACTAATAAAAACTGGAAATTTGCAGACTTACACCATCAGCATTATTGAAGCTTTTCACTGCAAAAACTGGCATACTGGAATAACATTGAAAGTAAAGCCACCTACTTCTGACCTTAGCACTCAATAAAACACAGCAGAAATGAGCACCCTATTATTAGGAAAGATTCATCTCCTAGAAGTGCCCAATCTCAGCAGACACTGTTCTGATCTAAATTGGGAGTCTGTACAACATTGTTTTATGATTATGTCCTGTGACAGAAGTATGCACATTTTACTGGTTGATGCTAACGGGGGAATGGTGAGTCCTAGCAAATTCTACTGAATTCACACTCGGCAGGCAGCAGGGAGCCTGCATTCCCAACATGCTAGCCACCACATTCATACATAAAAACACAGACCCTACCCCAAAAGGGCTTACACTCCAGCTATCACACTGCCTCTGGCTACCTCTTCCATAACCCTTCTCCAATTGTGCCTTCAGTGTCCTCTGTCCTCCCAAAGTATCCTCTTCGTGACCTTCTCTGGATTAAGAACCTGCAGCTCGATCATTCCTCAAGCTAGTCTGTGGACCAAAAGCTGCTCACACTGTTAACCTTCCAGATCTAAGCAGGCTGCAATGCTTGGAATTATTTCCCAACATTTTTTTCATCTCCTAGAGAAACAGACATGAACCAGCAGCAGTATCTTATACTGCATTCCATTTAAGCTCGCTAGCAGATACATTTTGGCATTCCTGTTCCATGCATTTTGCTGCAAAAAGTGGCCTTGCCTCTCTGTCCAGTGGTGTGAAGGCAGTCCCTCCTAAATCACTCAACTCCATCTTTTTACTAGATCTGGAGGCAACAGGTGCTAATGGTTTAAGGTTTTCCTTTAGCACCCTAAGCTTCACTTTGAGAAGAAGCTGCCCTTCTTGTCAGGATGCAGACAGGGAAGCCACTACTTCCCAAGCAACGATGGTGGGGTCATAACTCAGTTCCTCTGGAATTGCTGTTATCTTTGTCACTGTTTCATTTCCTTCAGGTTGTACTGGTGTAATGGTACATATCCAGACAGGATAATTTCAGACAGATCAGCTGTCCACACAGCTGTATACACATAATTCCTTCATACTCCCTAATGACAAAAGATGATTAAAACTGGGCAATTCTGATAGTCCAAATGGCAAACGTCACAACACACCAGGTGCGTAACCACAAGCAACCATATTGCGAGTATGGTGGCACCCCCACTAAGACTGTAAAGCGAGATCAGTCGGCTTCTCCCAGGTTTAATTACTTAGCATGGATAGAAAGCATAAAAATACTTTATAGACAATGTTACTAACAGAGCGTGAGGACACAAGTAGTTGGTTTGATGGCTTTACAAGAGATGTTTCAGAACCTTTTTGAAACAATGTCAATACTCATAATTCCTTATACACTATCAACCCAGCTCAAAAGCGAACCTTTAAATGAAAAGAGCACAGAGACAATTGTGTTTCCTTGGGTGAGCTGTTGACAGAAAAGATTGCTTGAGAGCTTCTGCTCAGTGGTTAAGTGCTCACATCAAATCTAGAATTAAAATTGGGTTCTGATCAGTAAGATGGAAATAAAGAAATAGGAAACAAAGTTGAAATGAGGAGCCAAAAAACTAGACTTTTCAGCAGCATTTTATGTTGAAAGGTGTTACATTATGTCATGATGAAGCATGACTTTCATTTCATAAACCCATGATGCCTCTCCCCAGTCACCTTCTTGTCCTTTATATGTTTGGAAATGATTTACAGG
Organism: Opisthocomus hoazin; assembly: GCF_030867145.1. Classification (NCBI taxonomy): domain Eukaryota; kingdom Metazoa; phylum Chordata; class Aves; order Opisthocomiformes; family Opisthocomidae; genus Opisthocomus; species Opisthocomus hoazin. The sequence goes on along the minus strand of NC_134417.1, from coordinate 75,667,736 downwards.
ATTATTTGCTCCATCACTTTCCCAGGGATCAAAGCGGGGCTGACCAGCCTGTAGTTCTCTGAATCCTTCTTGCCCTTCCTGAAGATACGAGTGACAATAGCTTTCTTCCAGTCCTCAGGAACCTCCCCCAGTCTCCATGACCTTTCAAAGATTATCAGCAGTGGCCTTGCAATGACATTGGCCAGCTCCCTCAGCACTCATGGGTCCATCCCACCAGGTCCCATGGACTTGTGTATTTCCCACCGATCTCAGGGTTCTGGGATTCCTGAAGGCCAGTCTTACAGTAAAGATCACGGCAAAGAACACATTGAGTGCCTCAGCCTTTTCCATATCCTTTGTCACTCCACCCCCTGTCTTTATGTATTATTTTAATGCACATAATGTTCTAATTATGAAACTAGTTTCCCGAACACTCAGGAAAACATGCAGGGATCTTTAACTTAAGTAGGGCATATCCAAAAGATAATCAAACGGCCCTTCACAACTCCGAAAAGATCAAAAGCTTGGTATCCAAGAAGATCATGTACATGAACCGCCTGGGAAATGAACGATCCATAGTGTTTATAACAAAACCAAGAGGCATGGAGTAAAGGGAGGATAAAAAGGTTAGTCTGTACTATAAAACAGAGGGTGATATAAATGTAAACTAAAGGAATCAAAGTCCAGTGGCTTTCACAGTAAAGTCACCATGAGAATTAAAGACAAAGAAAAGGCATTTTTAGGAAGAAAATGAAAATCCTAAATCAGATACAGAATTCTTACCAGGTAAAGACTGATAATAAAATAGCAAACAATGACCTAAAAAAAAGCAAAACATTCACTACATCTGTGAGATAGATAATTTTTTTTCAAAACAAAAAGTTTTAATACAGCTTCCTTCTTTAAGAAATCAGAGAACTTTTGTGTTACAGGAGACCGGGCAGGATGGTGTGGCAGCGTATTCTAGGTTCCCTTAAGTCTATGGTTCTGACTGCACCCTTTCTCCGTAGCCCCCTGGAGAGCGGGCGACCACGGGCTGCCCTCCATGTGCTCCTGACAGTTCAGTGTGGTGCAAAGCCAATGATTCCAACCAAATCTCATGCTTTGGGGCTTCAGCTGGTTTCCTGAAAGGGATGCACAGGAACATTTGTTTTCCTGATGCACAACTGGCCAGATGTGTTTAGATAAGGGAACTAGTCTTCTCTGGAGCCTCAGGGATTTGTGCAGCTATCTACCATCTGGTGCAGTATGCTGGTGAGGAAAGTCCTTCTTAGATGCTGCCTTCCTTATATATTAGATTTCAAACTGACTGCCACTTTTGAGACCCAAAAAGGATTTTTTCCCCTGTATTACTGGGAAAACCCTAGAGATTTTTCTCCATGTTATATGACATGGTTTTCCTGTTAAGCTTATCTGGGTTACTGGCAACATCTATGCTGATAGGATAGAATGTTTAAAATACCTAAGGACTGGAACACTTCAGTACAAATGAATCACTGGGTTCAACTTTCAGGTAAAAATGAATGGGTTTTAGTGTACAGGGTGAGATCAGCGGGTTTCTAATAACAAGAGGTGACTATTTTGTGACCCATGAGAAAACCAAGAGAAGTCTTTGCTGGCCACAGAGGACTATGTTCTTGCTTCATGTGTCTCTTGTATATGACACCAGATTTCCGTGTCAAGCTTCTTTAATGTTTAAGCCGTCAGTGACATCTTTATGTGAATTAGTAGAAGAAAATATTTGAAAGATCAGGTGAACAGCTTATCCTGGATACAGCACTTGGCCACATGATTTCTCTTTGTTGTTACTGGACAGCACAAAGGTTTTCATTCACACATGGCCCTTAAAACAAGTTTTTAAGGACTAAGCCTTCAACAAAGAATTAAACATTCAACAATGAAAATGCTCCACAGCTCAAGTCAATGCAATCCATCTTATCCCTGCTAACCCTCATTTGAAAAATTTGGAATTATTATTCTGATTGGGTTCAAAGCAGTTTGACAAGCTGCTCATGAAGAAAGCTTTCTTCAAAGTCTTTTACTTGTATTGGCTTCTGCCATAGTCCCCTAGTAAATGCTTTTTAGAAGCAACATGTGAATGTCATGCTATATGGTATGCAGAAATGACAACACAATAATAAGTCTGGTTTTGATCTGAATCAGTGAAGCAGACAGCTTATTATGGATGCATGCTAGAATGACTAAGGCAAATATAAGTCTTGCTATGAATCACTGCTTAAAGTAAGCTAAGGGCAGAAAGAAAATTATTTTATTTTTGAATACTTCCAAATTAAATTATTTTAATTGTTTCATTATTGCAGCATGATTCAGACAGCATTTATAGCTAATGCAGGGCAAGAAGAAGAAGATGCATTAAGATATTCTGACTACTGCAGAATAAGTAATCTATAAACGTCTGGAAAACTACTCAAGGTCATGCTGAGCTCCTCTTCAATGTCAGCAGGACATTCGAGGCTGGGAACTGTGGTACATATTAAAAGGGGCAGAGATTAAAATGTCCTTCCCCAAAATGCCCCAAAACTCAAACCTAGATCACTCACAACTGACTTCTCAACCTATCCACTGAGCACAAGGTGGCTCTAGGCTCACAATCCATTGGAGCCTGACCCATGCTGCGTGCATTGGCAGCACACTGCTGTGAGCCTTCTCTCTATCTGCAACGCCGTGTGCCACACAATGCTTGCAGGACTGATCTGTCATCAGTCAACAAACTGCATCTATCAAGCCTGTTCATGGTAGGGAGAGGCCATAGCACTGTGTCACGGCAAGGGAACACGAGAGCTGGTGGGCTGTCATGATGAAAGGATGATGCTCAGTGCTATGGTTCCCTCTCCAACCTCTGACCCAAGATTTCAGTTGTCTTCTCCACAAGACCAGCAGAAAGCTCCTTCACACATGAGAAAACCAAAAGTCAGGAAACAAGGAGATGGATCCATTAAGTTGGAGTCTTACCATAGACTTATTACTTTGAGATTGTCCCTATTATTTTCGACACACTGTACAGTGTAACTGATTCTACTACTCTCGCTTTGCCATTATAGCAGCTGCTGGCTCATCTACACTTCGAAAACTCAACCTGTTTAGTACAGTCACAGATTTTAAAGTATTTTGGTCTGTATTTCTATATCGGAATAGGCATGAATGTCATCCAATAAAACATAACAAAAATACCTACACAGTCTAACTTATGTTGCTCAATTGTTACCAATCACTAGTAGTGGTAAAGCATTATTAAGATTCCATAATTTGTATGGAAGAAGTAGCAAACCACTACTGAGTCAGAGCAGAGAATGTTCGCAGAATTACTACGCACTCTTTCTATGGAAAAAAACCCCAAGAAATCTAATCTATCAACTCAACTGAATTATGAAATGAATTTAGTAATTTCATCTAGTATTACCTAAATGACATTATGTATGCATTTCAAAGTAAAACCAGAGTTGATATAAAAATACACTACCAAAGAGTGTCTTACAACTGACTTGTGTCACCAAACTGCAATTTTGAATAATAATAAGGTGGTCATGCAGAAATGCCAGCATTAATATTTCCTTAGTCTTAACTTCGGGTGACTTCAGATAGCTTTAAAAGAAGAACAACCATTCTCTCCATAACAAAATAATAACCCTATTACATTCCAAAGACACAAGCTGACTTCTGTCTACCTGCAGTTTCCAAACTACATGGAAGAAATAGTTCAAGTATTAAACAAAGTAACGTCAGTTTTCAGTATGCCTGAAAGCAATACAGTATTCCCTCCCCTAATCCACTTTGTCCCCAGTGAGTCACACAGGCTAAATCTCTAGTGGAATCACACTACTATACATCCATGATAAAACTGTGCAAGCTGCATGCAAAGTATGATATCTGAAACTGCCTTTGGAATGCCAAGACAATATTCATACTCAACTTACAACATTTGAAACAAAAGCAGAAAAATGCAAACTAAGCATGTTTGAAGTAGAAAAATCATCTTACCATCACTACATATTCCATTAATGAATGTTACAGTACATGTTTTAATTATGCAACTGCTTTATCCACAGTACTAAAGGAACTCTTGAAGTTCTATTCTATTAACTGCATGCAGAACAGTTTGTAATTTTCCACCATTTGCCAGCACCAGTGAGATTGCATTACCTTCTTTCCATGTCTTCCACTGGAACCTGCTTTACCTATAAAAACCCTTACATATCTCCTATGTATTGCTTATCCAGAGACTCTAATGATGAGAGCTTTAGATACCATTAATGAAATGCCTAAGAAGAAACTGAAAAGGGACAGTGCTAACCCTTTTCAATATACCCTTTCCCACAGTGACAGCACTAGGCAAACTGGGGGGAATCATGAGATCTCTTGTAGTTAGAAATAGGCTTGAATTTCAAAGATTTAATGAGTCCTCCAACATTTTATTTTCATTATGGGAACTTGAATATTACCCTCTAGATGTCTGACTTTCCCCCCCCCCTCCCCCAATGAACTTTCATGGTAATAACATCAACAGTTTAATTACATGTGGTATGAACGTCTGGTTTCATTTGATGCATAGAAGCACATGGCCTTCAGCTAGGAACAGTGCTGCTGGAAAACTCTACATTTGCCTAAGTGGTGGAGTGTAATTCCAGACTTTTCCAAGGCAACAGCTGCTCAACCTGAAATATTTCTTCTCTGTGACAGCAGGCATCAGCACTCCCACAGAAGTATGAACTACCTGTGCTCTTGTTCAAGACTATCAGCCCACAAGGTCAAACCTCAAAAACATAGGTGAAGAGAAATTTTTCATCAGCATTTCATTCTCCTCTTTTAGCTAAAAGAATCACTTGCAACATGACTGTAGATGTTTCAAAACTTTTAGGAAAAATGGTTCTTTCCTCCATGACTCCCCACGTCAGCAACCTGCCTAGTGTGCCGACAGGAAGTTGTGTCCTCTAGGATCCTCTTCTTTCAACAACATATAAGCATGAAAAGCTCCGGCTTTCAAGCTCCCAGACTCACTGCAATGGCAGGGGATTTCAGAAAGACATTAAATCTTTTAAAACAAAATATCACTTGGACTTTTTTGGGCCAAAGTTAAAATAATAACAATAATAATACAAATAAGTTTCTTTTCTCCCATTTTGGAAAAGCATACTATTTGACAACTCAGAATTTCCAAATGGGAATTGTGTCTTAGACTAACATTATTTAATACATGAAAGGCCCTATGCAGCATCCTGATTTCAAGAAAAGAAATTGAATTGAGAGGAACTATTCAAAGAAGCAAATATTTGTTAGCATAAGCAGATGTTATACACTCAGGTCCCTATGAAATTGGTTACACACTGCAAAATGCAGATGAATATATGAATTTTTATTACAGATGAGGTGTGCTACGTGTGCAAGTGACTTCAGGCCAGTTTTTTAACTGATGAAACAAGGTCAGACACTGAAAGATATTTAGGCAGTAAAAGCTGCAAATAAATGTGTCACAACACTTTCAAAACGTATCTAGTATTTAATTAATTTGGATTTACATGCTAGAAGTTTTTGTAAATTTTACTACATGCTTCTCTGAACCTTTAGTGGCTAAAATTTCTTTTGAGATCTGGCTCTCATCAATCCACTGCATACAAGCAGAAATCTGAGAAACAGATATAAAAGATTTCCTTCCCAGAACGCTAATAAACAACTGTGAATATAATTAAGAATATTTATAAAAGGGAATTTGGTTCACACCCTGCTTGCCTCCAACTCCTTCTATACACTGTCTTATATAGCTGCCACCCTTTAAAGTGCTGCAGGGCATTTACTTTAATGTAAATATATATTTTTCTATCAAATCTCTACCCCATACTGAAAGAAAGGCAGCTACACTTGAATACAGGGCAGCTATTTATTATTTGTATTGATGCAGTAGAGGATCCTCCTTGCTTCAAGCATAATCGTTGCGATTCTCAGGTATAACATCCCTCCCCAATGGTTTTCCACCAGAACAACTTAACAGCTAATTCTCATAAATGTTCACGTAGTGAAACTGTCTTCAGTCAACCTCCTTCTCTTACAAGGAAAGTATGGACTTTGTAATGTAACTAGAAGTTTAGTCAATTCAGGGACTGAATCGGTGATCACGGGATGTGCTTAAAGTAGGTCCCCTTAGCTGCTCCTCATTATCTGTAGTAAAAAAAGAATGATTTTGTTTATGTCTGCTGATCTAAACTATCATACTGGATGGATGCGAGGAGCGAGGATGCTTCCCTGGTAGCAGTATTTCAAACTTCTTGTGTCTTGGACAGTTTAAACTAAAACTTATCTGGCAGCTCCTTGATAAGCAGTTGAGCTCCAGAAGCATTGGTGAGGAGATGCTATAAACTCATTTACTTGATTTGATCATTGATCTATCCACTGGGATTGGGTGTTTCTTAGATACAAGAATATTACTGTGGTGATCAAGCAATATTCCAGCAGAATTTTAAGGGAAAGCAAAAATTTCACTCTTTAAAACAATCTGGGTGAAGTACTGCCATGGTATGCTTTCAAAGTCTTTGTCATCTCTTTAACTATCAATACCTCTGCAAAAGGCAAACAGTTCAGACTGAGCCTGAATTTTGGGAGAGCTTTTCCACAGACTTTCTGTGTCACCTCAAGCAACTCAAATCTCTCAGACTTTCAGGTTCCCAGCTGTTAACTGGGAATTAAAGTAATTTACTTCCTCATAAGAGTGTTGTGAAGGTCATCCATTATAGGCTGTGCAGTGTTCAGAAATCATGGCCACAGGACACATAAATGCCTATGAAACAACAACCATAAGGCAATGTGTATAAACTGTGTCACAAAATGAAGCTTCTGGACAGTCAGTACTGCTGTGCAAGAAAGGACTCGCAGTGGTGGTTCAGAGTACAAAAAGCACAAAGGAAAGAAAAGCCACTCTCAAAGGTGATTTAATTCACTGAAGGTTAACTGTTTTTTCATTTATGACTTCACAGGTCCATCTTTCAGATACATGTTTTATGCACCTGTTTCAATGAAAATCACCATAAAGAGTATCATGGGAAGAGAGCAAAGGGTTCTTCAGGAACATCTCATCATCAACCAGCATGCAGGAGAATGGCGCAGACAAAATAATCTTGGGAAGGGCTCACTTCCTCTGCCAAGTGTGCTTGGTGGTTGAAGGAGTCCTTTATCTCTCCGCCCCTCTCTACAACGGAAAAGCTGTGTGTGTGCTAGAAAGGGCTGTGTGATTCTTTGGGTTGTTATTCCTTGTTTGTTTGGCCCCACGTAATACTTGGTTCAACCTAAAACAAACATTTTGCTTCCACTGAGTATTTACTGGGAGAAAAAGAGATTGTGTCTGCATGTCTATGTCATTCCATAGCCTGCAGATTCACAGACTTATATAGTAAAAGGTGGCTATGAGTTTCAGTCCCTGATCCAATAAATGTTTATGTACAACTGTCTGTAGCAGTGTCAACATGAGAGATTTTGCTCAACTCACATTCCTGGCTAAAAAATACTCTTGGAATCTGATTAATGTGAGTTTAAATCCTCTTAAGCAGAAGACACAAATCTCCCAAATCCCAGCTGAATACCTTAAACGTCAGCTTGAAGGGTGAATGGTGTATCTTCCATGATGATTTTGTGAATATATATAAATTTTTACCATATGAAACTACTCATTATTGGCTTCAAATCAATTTCAGGGAGAAAAAAAAAAAAAAAAAAGGAAGAGAAAATTTCTATTTAGTCCCATATTAAGGTGTAGTTCCTACATTCCTTTGAGAGGAAAGACTGTAGGTGATATTACACGCCCCTCTTCAACTCACATAAAAGTGTGTGTATGTATGTTTGTTTCTTGCATACATTCTCAGCTGTGCTTTGGCATCACAATTTTTCCCACAAGATGTTAAGATTATTTTTCAATTACAGCTTAGCAGTAGATTGCAGTAACTGGGGAATAAAGAACTCAGGTCCTCATTCCTACAGCTTGTATGTTTTGACATCTGCATAAGTTCATTAATTTTCAGAAATATTGATACTCCACAGCTCTAATTGCCTTCAGCACCTTAAAAAATTTAGTATCCACAACACATTAAAAACCTTTGGGCAAAAATATCGATTTTGCCTCACGTTAAAATTCCAGACTATCAGAAAATACTACTAAGTGTATGGCAGATAATTTAGAAAGTCTGAAGGCTTTTCAGTGGAAGATTTTATCTGAGGAATAAAATAATGAACATAAATACATGAATTTTCAGAAGAATTAGTAACCCTAGTAGTTGTGAGGACTTTGTGCGTGAAGTAGAGTTGCACAAATACAGTCTCCTGGGAGGAAGACACTACACTACTCAGAGTTAAAATCCCGTAATTTAAACCAACTGTTATGTATCAATTGAATAAATTTCATTAACAAAATAGGAGGGTAAAGGAAAAATGAAGATTTTCCATCTGCTGAATGGAATAATGATATTCACAATTGGCTGCTATGCTGTAAAGCAGTGACCAATAAATTGAATTTAAACATTAGAAGACGGTGTGCTGCCAGAGGATAATAGTTCGTAGTAACAAGCATTGCAAATTTTTATACCCCTCATTTAAAACAAAAAGTCATTACACTTTTAAGGTAAATCATTTTGGTATGGCTGATAAATAACAGGTTTCATCCACTTACCTGTGTCTCTACTTTTGCCTTCTGGTGGCAAAACCAAATGACAGCCTTCCCAAATCACTTTAGGCCTACCAGACTTGAACAGACCCTTTTCGTTTAATGCCAAGTCTCCGGTTTAGACTTGCCAAAAGTAATCTGTTAGTCTTCCCAGACTTTGGAAAGTAGTAGTAGTAGAAGTACATGTGACTGAGGTGGAGCTCTTCCCAACATTGAGTAAATTCTAAGTCTTCTCCTATGTAACATGAAGCTTTTGCCTATCAGCTCCCAGTTTCACTTTACTAGTGCACGGTCCTGGAGGAACTAAACACCAACCTTATTTTGAACCCTGTTAACTTCCTTTACCACTTCACTTACTGTGTCTGCCCCAAAGCATTTGGCACTTACTACCACCGTATTATAACTTCTATTCATTAGCCATGCTGTCTAAACAGCATTAGCAAAATGGCTGGAACACCCAAAGTTGAAAAAACACTGAGTCTGTGAACATTTCATTTCTATCAATTTAAAACGTAACTTTGGCTTTCCAAGAGATTTTTAATGAACGACTCCAAAACTTTATAAAAAATTTAATATAATTCATCTTTTCTAATACATTTATTTTATTTTCCGTACTTCAGATGCACAGCATTGGTTGCATATATAAGTAAACATAACATACCAAAATCCACCAGCTTGACTCCTCCTTCAGTCGTCAAAAGGATATTATTTCCCTTAATATCACGGTGGATAGTTTTGTTTTCATGTAAATGCTGAAGTCCCTGGAAGGTGAGGTGTAAACAGGAACTTTTTACTAACAGCTCTGTTGTACATTTGCAGAAACAGAAAGGTATCAGAAAAGTATGAAAAAACTTTTTTTTTTTTTTCAATCCAAACTCGGAGATGTCATTCTTACTGGAAAAACACTTGGCACACCATGAGAAATTGCTACTTTTTAATTGTCCCACTGTATGTCAAATAGAAATTTTAAGATAAATGCATTACAAAAGCACTATAAACCTACAGTATATATTACACCTTTAGAGTATAAACTCAAAGAAAACTGCTAAGGCCTAAATTCCTATGCAGCAAGTCAAATTCTGGTTCACAGAAAATGAAAAATAAAGACACTTGATCCTGATTAGCCAAAAAAAATTTATCATAGCAGTGATTCAATAGATTTGTTGATTATTTTGCTATAAAAATATTTTGGATACAGACCTAAGAAGCTGAACAGTATTTCAGGTCTATTTCTGCTATTTCTCAGAAGAAAAGCTAGTTTGATGCAGAACTGTATTTACTAAGGAAATGAATGAATGGTCAGAAACCAATTATCACTCTCTTCATAATGAAACAAACAGATAAATTCTTCTTTACCTTGCTTGTTCAAAAAGAACCATCTGAATTACACATTACCTTGATTATTAAACACTGCTATAATATAAGATAGCGTGCCGTGTTAGTGGGACATGATCTTCATTCAGTCAAAGAAAAAAAATGTGAGTGGAATACTGACTGTCCTTTCACTGAGAGCTTATCTTACCATCAGAGCTTCACGTAAAATGTAAGCAATTATAAGTTCATTCATCCTTTCGCCTCTCTTCAGAAATCCTTTCACAAGATCAGTCACAGATCCACCATTGCACAGCTGCAAAACATCAGGGGAATATAAAAAGGAATTAAGAAGTGTCGGAGTAGCCACCTGGTTTTAGTTTTCAGTAGTTTTTGTATTTGTAGCCAAATGAGCTCCTATTAAACTGGCAAACCACAAATTTGTCTTTCTGTCTACCCTTTACACAAACAACATTACACAGCAACTTTTGCCCATTTTTTCCACTACTTTCTGCATTTACCTCTTGCCCAAACACAAGTACAGCAGTCTATCCCTTTGTCTTCCTATATATATGACTGCTCTTCACGGAAACAGAATGAGCTTACAGTGCAATAAATTTGCTGTGAAGGCATGTTCTGTGGGGCACACTAATTGCTCCTTATATTCATCATGTGCAACTCACCAGCAGAGCAGATTATTACAGCATCAGTTCTCAGGTACAAAAGCTACATACAACACAAAATGGATTTAAGGCATCAGAAGACAGGGGGCAGAGAAATTCCCCTAACAAGAAAATCTTCCAAGAGGGAAAGCTGCCCTCTTCACCAAGCAGCACTTAATTCCTAGTGTAGAAGGGTGTTATACACAAGGCATGGGCGTCATGGAAGAAGATGAAAGGACTGTGGAAAGAAAGGTCTCATCTCCCACTGCAATAAGGTGGGCCAGGGGTGTAAGACTACTCAGAGCCCTCGTAGCATCAACCCTGTCAGCTACTTGTGCAAGATGCAGAGCCACAATCTAGTCTGGACATCCTTTCTCCTGTCTAAGGTCCATTTGGACTCCCGCAAAGTCCTGTCCTGTCCCATATACACGGGAAGCAGAGGTCTGGCCTCACTCTCTAAAAAGATTAGTGAGCACACATTACCAGCAGATTAGTTTAGACCTGCAATATTTCATATGTTCATTTTTATCACTTACAATTTTTCCGCAGGAAGAAGCAACAATTTAACTTTACTGACTCATTCTGTAGCAGCTACACACCCGCAAAGATGCAATCGGTACTAAAGCCCTTAGCATATCCATAATGCACTGAATAATACTCATTGATTGAAGAGCTGTTGCTTTTGTAGAGGAGTAGCTGCTTCCAATAAAACAGTGAAACAAATTGTAAGCTTTATACCGTACCATCCAGTAGCTTTTCATATGAAAATAAATACCCACATAAGACATTTTACCAATGTAGCACAAAACAGTAATTCCTTTTGACTAAAGATTTTGAAGTCTATTCAAATTGAGGGCATAATTTATCAATAAAACCTTTCAACTGTAGAACTCCAGACATCAGATACTTTTTGTGTACGATTTTTAAAATCTGTTCTTCTATACTTCTACATTTTTTCTGTGCTGCAATTACAAAAAGACTTGCACCTTACACTATAAAACATTTTACAGCCCTTTGTACCCAAACATAACAATAATTTTCTGACTACCTATGGCACCCCTGGGTTGCACTGAACTTGCACCACATGAATGCCTACGCAAATACCACTCCATGGATGTCTTGTTGCAAGATGCATCCCCCCCACCATGTCAATGAAGCCTCTGGTCTGATAGATGCTGAGCTCTACTGCAACAATCTTGGAACTCACTTAATCTCACCCTTACTTCAGTGGGACAATAGGCATGCTTAGAGAGGGAAGAACTCATATGCTTAAATGATGAGATTTAGCACTTTGCAGGATCAGGGTCAGATTCCCAAACAGGATTTAATTTACTGTCTTTAGCCACGCTGGTCTGTCTCCTCCATTGACTTTTTCTAGTTACTTTTTCTTTTTTTTTTTACATTATTTTTCTAGAATCTCTATTGTTTTAACTTTGCCACACCACCAACATGTCTAATCAAACTAAACGGATGATGACAATTCTGGTTAATTTGATGCACTTGCATTTTATGGCACTGAAACTGCTTGACAAGAGACAAACCAATTGTGAAATAAATTACACGTATGATATTCTTCAAACTATTTTTACTCATTATATAGCATTAAAATTTTGCTTTTTACAGATTGAGCTGCTTCTGTCTTTGTTACAGAGCTGAATATCTGTTAGTCTTTCTGTTCAAGGTAAAGCAAACTAACCCAAAAAGGAATATATTCTTTTTGTATGTGAGAGAAGGAAGAAACTATGTGCAGTAAAGCCAAGACTGAATTTATTTGTGTGGGTCAGCAATGTTAATTTTTACTTTCTTCAACATGTCACTTCAATTTTTCTACCCCTCTCATAAGATATAAATCCCTATTACAAGATATATATCTGTATTATAAGACAAAAAAACTCATCTAAAATAGCAGGTAAAGTAAGATACTAAAACTGTGATTATTTTAGACCAAATCACACCTGAGCCCGGGTATGTAAAAGGTCACCTGAGTAGGTCTTGAAAAAAACAGAAGTCAGCCACACCACCATGGAAATCCTCCACTGACTCCCAAGGCAGCACAGCTGCCCCAGCAAAGATCAGCTGATCTCATAGACACAGGTTCTTGCACACACAGGGCAACTTTTCTTTTGCTGCTACTGCCTCAAAGAGTTGTACTTTTACTTACATCAAACAATTTGTATTTTTCTGACTGCTAGAATAGGAGCAAGAGAGGAAAAAAGGCTAGGTATTAGGATACAAGCAGCTATAAGGGGGAAAGGGGATTATTAGAATACAAACTACAATTAGAAAAGGAGATTATGGCAGACACTGTAATTGTGTGCTCTGAGCTGTGTGGGGTGGGGAGGGGGGCAACGATGACGACAGCGATGACACAGGCTAGCATTAACCTTGATGTATTTTTCTACAGGCCAAACCAGTTCTCATGGGTAAAGCGTTGCATCCAGTCTCATTTCCTAGTTCTACCATCTATTTTTTGCAGGTGAAGCTGCCACATGTCCCTGTAACCATGCACATAACTAAAGTTCAAATGGTGATTCTTTCTCCTGACTATCAAGTTGCATGTGTGTTCAGTGCAAGCTTATCATACATCAAAAAGTCCTTCTCGTAATGAGTCAGACTTCTCTTCCCTCTCAAAAGAAGAAGTGAAAGAAAACTACGATACTCCTGCCCGATGTAGTGCTTGGCCATGCTTGCTTGGGAATCCAAGTAGACAGGGAGATAATTATCCTTGGGGATGCTGATCAGGATCTAGTCCGTAACATAAAAATTTAAAGGGGGAAAAAACCCTTAACCATAAAAAAATACCACATTTCCTTAACTCATACAGTTCTTTGATAAGAGATTACGGGATAAATACTATTTAGCAGTACTGCCAGACTGGAAGTTTCCTGGTGTGCTGTTAAATATTGCAGTTTATGATTTTGATCTCTGCTGTTTCTTAGTAGCATACTGTCCACAGTAAAACCTGTGTAGCCTCTTACTGTGTTTAAGGCAACTGTAATGCTTGGATGACAAGAAATCATGAAGGCAGAGATCACTTTTTAAAAATATCTTTCTATTTTCTAGTGAACCAACTAGAGAAGAGAGTTGCTGGCAGCTATTATTTCATTGCAAGCATTGTGAACTCACATTGCAAAATAGCTAATCAGTCTGTGTCATGACTCCACATTATTGGGTAAAATCTCCTCAGAATATTTTGATGAAGGGCACTATGGGCAGAAAACAAGAAATGCATGGAGAACCCGGGACACAGACGTACCATCGAAGCTATGTGTCTATCTGAGCTGTGCCACAGGGCTGCTTCCAAGAAACTCACCAAACGCAGATGTCCTTCAGCCTGTCATGCGACATGGGCTTTTCTGGGAGGAGAGAGTAGTCATTCTGTATCTCTCTCCCACACTCCCAAAACCACACACACACTCACACATTCTCTCTCACATGCACAAATGCATTTCTTGTGGTTCATATCAGTTTTATAACACCTATTTTAAATAACTAGTAATCCCATGAGGAAAACTGAGTATGGGAGAAGTGGTGGTGGCATCTGTCAGCTCAGGTTTGGCAGTACAAGTAGCAGAAGATGTAAACCGAATGGACTTTCTCCATTTGGTTCTCAGATACCACACACTCTAGTATGTGAAATGAATGCAAAAACAAAGCCCTTCAGTCTGAACTGGTTTTAGGAAGTCTCTAAAGGCTGCATTTTCCCAAGGAAGGATAGAAATACTCTTATAATCTTTGAATAAACTTAAAGAGAGAGACTCTTATAAATGTTCAACCTATGAGACACAGTAAGGGAAGATACTAGTGATCCTCCCACAAGGATGTTATTTAGAAATGTCATGTTGATAACTCTACACGAGCAATTTTCATCAACTTAATGTTAGTCACTTCTCCTATTGTTCCCTTGTGACTTACAGGTATTTTCTTTACTGGATTTTTTTTGAGTGCCTGCACTGCTAGAATGCACATATTACCTGCAAACACAAGCAAGTAAAAGGGGAGTAAACTGAACCCTTCGGGCTACCTAAAAGGGGGTGGAGAAGACACAGACAGATGCTTCCCAGAGGCACACTGCAAAGGATGAGAGGCAACAATCTCCAGCTGCAAGACAGTACATTCCTACTGGACATAAAGGAAAAAATTTCCCACTGAAAGTAGTTAACAGTGGAACAGATTACCCAGCAAGTCTGTTCTTTCCACCCTTGGAGATATTCAAAATTGGAATGGAAAAGACCCTGCGCAAACACGTAACATTGAAGTTAATCACCTCTGAGCAGGGGGCTAGACCCAATAACCTCCAAAGTTCCCTTCCAACCTATAATTTTCTATAATTCATAATATTTGAATTTTAAAATATTCAGCCCCTACTTTGGATATTTAGACAGCAGAAATAGGGAGGAAAGGACTAAAGAAATCTTGCATACTCAGACCAAGGGAAAGAATAATTTGATAGAAGGCTTGATCCATTCGAAAACCTGCCTGAAAGTGCTGTAGCTCTGATGGCCATACATAGCTGTATCAGAAGAGGTGCTTATGACTCTTCTACAGTGGTAGCAAAGGGCTCCTCCCTTATGATTTTCTGGCACTCAACAGGCAAAGACTCATACCAGGATGACATACAGTCCTCCACCCACCCACCTGCCACAACCCTGTCCTACCACAACTGAGCTATTAGTATGCAAAGCTATCTTCAGCAACAGATTTATAAAATAGCATAATCCTAACACATGAAATGTCAGTTAAAATTGCCATCACATCACAGTCATGCAGGTATTCTTTGTAGGTCTTACTCACCCTCCATCTGACCCAGCTGATACATTTCTCTCTGTTCAGCTCTTCTCGATTCTGATGCCCATTGAATAAGGATTCAGCATCAGCTTCACTTTTCAGAAAACTATCAGTTGCACTTTTCTTAGGGCTAATACAGCCTTTAATCATCCAGCTGCTCCTGATTTATGCATCTGTACTAAGCTGTCAGGTAACATTTGCTTGCATCCTGCAGTTGTCAAGGTGCTTTCATCTTATTTCAGTAGCTTGGATGCGAATAGCGGGGCAACTACAATTACTGCCTTCCCCATCTTTACAGGCTACACAGACGTAAATGACTGGGTAGCACATCCCATATGCACAACTTACGGCATGCATGAATGATAGTTATGGAAAAGTCGCATTGTCCAACCTTGCTTTACTGTTATCACACATAAGAATGTTAAAAGCATCTCATGTACTACTCCTTTTTTTTCTGTTCTTACAATAGATCAATTATCTGACCTGTTCCACTGAGCACGCAGCACAGCAGCGCTGCCAGGCTCTGAGCTGACTACACCCTCCTTTTAGTACTGACTGCTATAAGAACAAAAGATTCTGACTTGTTGCTGTTTTGTTGTCATAGAACTACAAAAACACAGGAGGTAAAAGGGACCTCAAGAAATAATTTAGTCCACTGCATTTGCATGGTGTAGAGATCTGATACTTTCAGGTAATCCTTGAAAGATATTTGTCTAACCTGCTCCTAAAAATCTCCCACTGAGGGACACTTCAGTCTTTCTAAGCAGCCTGTTTCTGAGTTTCACTAGCTTGATAGAACATTTTTCCTACTATGCAACCTGAATCTTTTTCGCTTTCAGTAAAACCGCTTTATTTTTGCCCTTTCCTACAGTAGTCCTTGATAATAAATCATCACTATTCTCTATTTAACATCATCTCTGTCAGCCTACTGTCATGATATGTCATTTTTCTCTTTTTTAGGCTGTACAAAGTTAGTTTCTGCAACCTTTTTTAATTATCCGTGTTTTCTAAATTTAGACTGCCTGCAATTTGCCACTGATGTTTGCAACACGTTTTGCCCCAAACTGCATACAGAATTCCTTTGCAAGTCTTGTCTTAGCTGGGAAAAGCTGAACAGAACAGAACAAACTCCACTTTGCAGAGAATCTCTTTCTGCAGTTCCATTGCCTAGTCAGGTATGTCCCATTTCTTCTCCCTGTGGACAGTAGTACTTTGCATGTGTCTACTGATTTTTTTCCTGTGATTCAAACATATCCTATTCTCCAACACGCCTGTAATTAAACTAGGTGGCCACTCCCAACTTTTTATGTGGACTTTGTTTCACCACCCAAGTTATTAATGAACAGAAACAGACCAAAAGCAGATGCCCAGTTGACATGCCCCCAGCCCAAAACTGAACTACTGAGTCCACCTCTTCTGAAAATTGTTTATGTGACATTTCTGTATTTCTACATTTTTCTTGCGAGAATGTCACACAGGACCATATCAAATCCTCACAAAAGACACGTCTCATCTATTGCTTTCCCCTTGCTACACCAGTTCACAGAATCACAGAATGTTAGGGTTTGGAAGGGACCTCTGGGGGTCATCTAGTCCAACCCTCCTGCCGAAGCAGGGTCACCTACAGCAAGCTGCACAGGACCTTGTCCAGGTGGGTCTGGAATATCTCCAGAGGAGACTCCACAACCTCCCTGGGCAGCCTGTTCCAGGGCTCCGTCACCCTCAGAGGGAAGAAGTTCTTCCTCAGGTTCAGACGGAACTTCCTGTGCTTCAGTTTGTGCCCATTGCCCCTAGTCCTGTCACTGGGCACCACTGAAAAGAGCTTGGCCCCATCCTCCTGACACCCACCCTTCAGATATTTGTAAGCATTTATAAGGTCCCCTCTCAGCCTTCTCTTCTACAGGCTGAACAAGCCCAGCTCCCTCAGTCTCTCCTCGTATGAGAGATGCTCCAGTCCCCTCATCATCCTCATAGCCCTCCGCTGGACTCTCTCCAGTAGTTCCTCATCTTTCTTGAACTGGGGAGCCCAGAACTGGGCAGAGTACTCCAGATGAGGCCTCACTAGGGCAGCGTAGAGGGGAAGGAGAACATTCCTCGACCTACTGGCCACACTCTTCCTAATGCACCCCAGGATCCCACTGGCCTTCTTGGCAGCCAGGGCACACTGCTGGCTCATGGTCAACCTGTCGTCCATTAGGACACCCAGGTCCCTCTCTGCAGAACTGCTCTCCAGCAGGTCCGCCCCAAGCCTGTACTGATGCATGGGGTTGTTCCTCCCCAGGTGCAGGACCCTGCATTTGCCCTTGTTGAACCTCATCAGGTTCCTCTCTGCCCAACTTTCCAGCCTGTTCAGGTCATGCTGAATGGCAGCACAGCCTTCTGGTGTATCTACCACACCTCCCAGTTTGGTGTCATCAGCAAACTTGCTGAGGGTACATTCTAACTCTTCATCCAGGTCGTTGACGAAGAAGTTAAACAAGACCGGGCCCAGTACTGACTAACAGATTTTATTAATATTAATATAGATTTTATTAATATGATGATGGCCCAATCCAAGTCGACCACTTATCTACTCCACTATTATCTCTATTTCTACAACGGTTTCTATTAATTTGTTCAGGAATCATTGTGAGTATCAAAGCTAAACAGACTAGCCTGTATTTATATAACTATGTATTTATGTATTTATATAACTCAGACTAGTCTGAGCTTATCCTTAAATGTCTGTACCTTAGCTGTGCATTTTTGTTTCTCCTATTTGAAGGCATTCTGAAACATCAGAAGAAGCAAACTCTGATGCATTCTTACTCTTCTCTTACTGTGCTTTTTTCTCTACATCAACTAATTTGCTATTGTGTGTTTAACGTCTTGCAATAACTGCCAGCTACCTGTGTGTCCTTCATTTTTACACTAGTTTTCCTAAGCACAGGTACCTGCCAGTTCCCCAAGCTGGGTGAACCATACTCTCCTAAAGCTCATTATCTTTACCCTGTTGCTCCACCATCCTCCTTTTCCTCAGGAAAGTGAACACAATTATTTTGGGGCCTTTTTCACTCGAATTTCCTTCCATCTTCAACTTTCCAAAAGAGATGATCTCTATTAGAACAGAATCAACCTGATATAGCCCTTTCCAGAGTCACTTTCTTTTCCTTCTGTCTCCAAGACAGAACTTCATGGACTGCCCGTCTCACAATCCTGGCTGTCAGACAGGGTCAGCTGTGACCAGATGAATTCCTATTCTCTGCCTGCAGTGTGACATGTCTTCACAACTACTACCACCACAGAGCACACTCCACTGACAGCACCTAACACTGACCACAAATACTTGAAGGTCCCTTGTGAAGACTTAGAGAGAACTAAATCAGTTTCTTCAATGGGCCAAGTGGTTCAATACGCAGCTCCTGTCTGCAGCGTAGTTTTAATTTCACCTCAAATGGAAGAAAGATGTGCACTGTGACTCCTATTTTTAAAAACAACAACAGTAGAAGACAACCCATAACCAAGTAAAACCTTTACTCTGAGGGTGGTGAGGCACTGGAACAGGTTGCCCAGAGAAGCTGTGGCTGCCCCCTCCCTGGCAGTGTTCAAGGCCAGGCTGGATGCGGCTTTGAGCAACCTGCTCTAGTGAGAGGTGTCCAGGTTGGAATGAGATGATTGTTAAGATCCCTTCCAACCCAAACCATTCTATGATTCTACGAAAAGAAACCATAGCAATGCTCTGTGCTTTCAGGTAAAGTTGATTGCTTTCAGTTTAGCGTGAATTAAATGTATCACTGAAACAGACCTCTTTCCTGGGTTATTTAGCTTCAGTGATCACAGACCATGCGGTATTTATAATTCTGCTCTCTTACATCATCTAGCACCTCCAGGGCTGTGTTAGTCACAGCCTCAAGGGTGTGTGTTTGTTGCTTCTGATATCTTCACTTTCAGTTTGGCTTTTAACTTCTTATTTTCTTTGTCATGCACATGCACTGACACAGACATCCAGCCAGAGGAAAAGTTTGCCTATTCTGTCTTACACCATACTGGCCTTCACAGCCTCTTATATTTCACAGTCAGGACACAGATATCTCTACCTCACATCACAGCCAAAATGGAAAAGGCCACATCTATGCCAATACTGCATTTTTGTAAATTTCTTCTATCAAACTCAGCATAATTGAATGAAGCCACCAGGCTTTACATACACAAGAAGAAAAAGAAGTAATCCCCTCAAAAGAGTATTTTTTCTGTTCTAAAACACTTGTAATATTGTTTTGTCTCTAACAGAATGAAAAAAAGCAAGTG
Organism: Opisthocomus hoazin; assembly: GCF_030867145.1. Lineage (NCBI taxonomy): Eukaryota > Metazoa > Chordata > Aves > Opisthocomiformes > Opisthocomidae > Opisthocomus > Opisthocomus hoazin. The sequence goes on along the minus strand of NC_134417.1, from coordinate 75,648,050 downwards.
GGTAACAGTGCTGTACAAAAAGGTTTACCAGGCACAGTCCAGTTGAACTCCCCTGCTAGCTCTTCCTGACTCAAACTTCATATTGCACCATCCCATAATTCACATTCTTGGCATTCTAATACATTTACATCCCCATGAAGTCACTAATGAAGAAATTAATATATTACCTGTCCACATCTCCTCCCCAAAAGAGTATACAGCTGAAGTGGTATCGAGCTATGATTTGGAATAGTGCTGTGTAAAGCATCTGAGATCAAAATCACTGGATAATATATTTACAACAGAAATTCTGAATGAGCTTCAGCTATAGCTTCATGGCCTGGCAACAGCAGAACACAGCTGTAATTTTTTTAAAATCAAATAAATGGAAAGATCATTTTGCAAAATCAGAGCTAATGCAGCTATACAACTATAAGGACCAGCCAGTAAAAAGCCCATGATTTTCTGAGCAAATGCAAGGGGGAGCTTACCAAGTCAATAGACTTTGATACAGAAAATCTAGTGAAATTCATCATTTTATTATACACAAGGAGCAGTGGTAAAAACAACATTTAGAGTGCATAACCATTCACTGCGCTAGGGAGGAAAAGCAGGGCCTAAGTTTGGGATCAATAATATCATCAGAAGTATTTCTACTGGCTGCTGCAAACTTAGCTGAAGCTCTGGAAAACACACAGAATCTCGTAAGCAAATAGGGCAGCCTGTGGTAACAGCCACCACTTCACAGCTTTTATTGCCTGCTCAGAACTACGCTGCTTTTGTTCACTCTTCAATTAGGAAAGGTTTCAAAGCACCTTCCTCTTTTGTAGCATCATTTCTGTAAGATTCAGGGTTCAGACAGTAGTTCCAAGTACTACCATGTCCACATTACACTTAATTCATTTATGTCTGTGTTCCTACATGAAGACAATAATTTAGTATAATTCACTGTAATTTAAATGACTGCAATAGAAACCTTCCCTATTGAGTTTGAAAGCATGGCTGGCAAAGCCCAGATCCAAACAATAGGGCTTGTCTAAAGGCTCCTTTTACAAAAGGAGTGAAGCTGAGACAGACTCAGCTGAAAGGCAATTCCTCTCCTCGCAGGAGTGTGCAGGACAGGTCAGCTTAACTGCTCTAGGAGCTGCCTGTCTCTCTCCACTGACTACAAATGGAGCTGCTGCGGCTTTGTAACAGTCCTGGGACCCTAACGCAGCATGAACATCCCAAAGGACATTCCAAGACATTCTCAAAGAGAATTTTGTAAGAACCAAAAGGACTCAAAAGACTCTTTTTTTTTTTTTTCCCCTTTTCTAAATAAACTACTGGAATAATTAACTCAGAGGGACTAGATCAGACAGAATTGAAATTAAAGTGCTCTGTAAACCAGTCTCTCCCTGCTCACTGTGTCTGTGCAAGGCATTTCCTTGCTTCCAGGGTTTGGTTTCAGTGAAGTCAGCAACTTTCTGAACTGCAGCAAACGCTGATACCCTCTCTGGAGCCCAGGAAACTTTGCTTTTTGTCACCACTGACACCTGGCTGTCTGCTTTCTGCACATCCCAGCTCCTCGTTCCTTGCTACAGGACCCTTCTCCCACAGTCTGCAGCCTCCAGACCTCTCGACCCAGCAACGAACAAGGAGGAGACCTCTCTCCCTACAGACAAGCCCATTTGCTCCAGTCACTCCCTTTACAAAGTGACTCAACATGTAAACCGAGAACAAACACACCAAAATTATATTGTCTGTACATTTGAATTTAAGCATTTAACCCTCAGGTGCCTGAAGCAAAAAGAGACAAGCCTTAGCCCAAGCATTCTTATGATGATTGATGCCATCCCCCACTAAAGCTAAAAGAGGTTTTGTAATCTGGGACTTAACCAAAAGCTATGCAAATGTGGGGTTTGGTTTTAGCGTTTTTGGGTTTTTTTAAAATAACCTCACATCTTTAGTGAAGATGTGATCAAAACCAACATGTACAGAAAGCAAAGTGATGTTTGTTAAATATTAGAATGTGAGAGGCATAGCATTCACATGCTACTTAATTACATAATAGAATGGTAAAACTCAGGATTTTTTTCTGGACTTTTGCTTCACTCCATGGTGGCAAAAATTGTTACTGGTTACTGGTTACTCAGACCTTTATCATGTGCAGTATTCTCCAGCAAGGTGGGCCATAACATACACTCACCAGCTGTTTAAAAGATGCGGACCATGCAAGCCACAATGTTTGAAAGTATGAAATACTCATTATACAGAGAAATTATGAGTATTTACTAAAACCTTGAAGCATCAAATGATAGTTGCAGCCACACATCTTTGATCTTGAGAAAACAGCATACAATTCAAGAGTGAAAAATTGCTATAATTGGGAAGCAAAGAGGGACACATTAGAAATGGAGAAATCAAGGCTGATTCAGACATGTAATGGATCAAAATATTCAGTGTTGATCTGAACGGAGCAATTATAACCAAAGACATTACTGAAAAATGACCCATGTTGAAAAATACAAAAAAACAATTTTCAATTGTTTAATTTTTCTTCTATACATGTCATGTGGAAATACCTGATAATATTTAGACACATGACAACTCCCTTGCCCCCATCCCACTTCCCATAAAACCCAAAGGAAACAGTTATTTCCCACTGTGATAATTTCCTGAAAAATTATTGCTTTATAGTAAAATTCCCATATCAAAAAATGTGCATATCTCCTTTCGTAATATAACTCGTTATATATTCCATTATACAGAACAACTTCCATCCAAAGCCTTTTTTAAACTCCACAAACTCGCCTTTGTTCCCTTAGATGGAAACACATCAGTGTATAGTAACTGCTGTCTCTAACAAAAGCATACTGTAAACATGCCAAACGAAAATCCTAAATAAATTGTTCATCTGTACATGTGTACACACCACAAGGTCCTCTATTTCCTGTAAAAGAGAAGTAATGGATATAGCAACGTCTCTAATTTATCTCAGGTAGACTCACCTCTTTGAAAACCAAAATGAGACCACGAGGTCCCGCTTCTAGGCATTCCCACAGATTCCTGCGGGACTCACTTCACCCAGCACTCGTTACTCTGAGAGGCTTGAAGAAAAATGCATGTCACTGAACTTGGATTTTCCCACTCTTGCCAAAACTATTACAGTAATAAGAACAGCCCCAGTTTCCACACTCCTACCCACTCCTTACAACTGCATTGTTTTTCTAGGACAAAATCTTCATTCGAATGGAGTTCAACAACTGAAGTCCCAACAGCTCCAATGACATGAAACTGCCTGCAAAACTTGAGCTACATTAGTCTAAGTCACTCCCACCACGCAACATCCCAAAAGGAGATCGCACAATCAGCACCTCCCCAGGCTCTAAGCCTTCTTGCAAGCTCTGAGCCTGCAGATTTTTTCAGCCAAATGTCCTTCCATATCAAGAAGAAGCATTAGCTGCTTTGCAACACGGACAGCAGCTCCTCTCTCCCTCTTCTACACACTGAGAGGTGCCAGGAAGAGTGACAACACCATTAGCTGAGAAAGGAAAGAGATCAAGTTAATGGAGAGAAAAATGCTTCATTGCTGGCCATGAGGCCTCTTACATGGTGCTGGAAAGCTTAGCAAGAAACAAGGACAGGACTACCTGCCCTGCTCTGAGCTCTTCTTTCCCGTTTCCAGCCTGCCTTGGCACAAACAGCACTCTAAAGCAGTAGTTCACACCTGGATGCAGGAAAGGAGCAGAGGCTTGTGAAGAGTCTCGTTGTGTTGCCCATGCGGGGGTGACGGCACATTCTCACTGCAAGAACCATACGCGACCCCTGCCCCATATACGTTACAGGATTCCTTGCCCTTTTAGACTGGGATATGGGACTGATGTAAAGGCATTGCACCCCTGGTGAAGGAAGATTATCTAGATGAATGGATTTTTAGAAATATTGATCTATTTAACTAGCACACAGAACTTCTCAGTCCCCCTAGAAAGCTCATAAAATTAATGAGTGAGAAGTAAACATATTATCACTCACTGCAAAATTTGAGACAAGTGTAAAAGTTGAAGGATCTCTCTTAGTTGTTTGTAGTTTGGGGCTTTTGGGGGGGGGGGGAGGTGGTTGTTGTTGGGGTTTTTTTATGTTTCTTGTCTCTTTTCATGTTTTACATCACCCAGTCTCCCAGCTTTCAAACACCTGAAGCCTCACTCATGTTAAGTCACACAACAGCAGCGGAAATATTTGGATGATGTATGCCTACCTTTCCTTGTGTGTGTGTGGAGGTAGCAAAGCGATCTGAATTTCCTAATACATCGTTATGGTTGTCCTGATCCTAGAAGTTCATATTATGCTTCTGGCTATTTTAGCCTCATTTTTTAAAAAATACCAATACCTAGATGTTATTTTGACAGTGGTTACTCCTCTTTTGTAGGAAACCACACTGCAACCTAGAATTACACTGTTAGCACCTCAACTCCCCAGCTGAATAAAAATCTCCCTTCCCCAATGCAAATGGACCTACTGAGACTAATACTTCTTTAGATGCATAACTATACTTCTCAGCCAGGACATTCTATGAGAGCGCAGAGGATTTCTTCTTATTTAAAAAAAAAAGAAAGAAAAAAAGGTAACACTTCAGTGAATTACACCATATATTAGAATTACATGCAATGTCGAAAAAGCAACGTGATCAGAAACTCTTCCATGTATAGTAGGTCAGTGCAGGATCCAAAACTATTAGCCACACAAGATTTGGGCATTAATTATACTCATTTTTCTCTGACACATATGTAAATTGTGCTGTCACTGTTCATTTATGAATCTGAAGAAAATTTATACATATTTCATGAATTTTAGGGTGCTGCGACCACAGTGAGCATTTGCAAACATCTGGAAGCATCTGATTTGCTAATCTTCTCTCTCCAAGCACCAGATACAGCAGTGCAACACCTTAGTAGACTCACTCCAGGTCAGATGCAGCAGTGCAGATGTATTGTTCATCATTCTTCATTTTACCCAGGAGTTACTGCAACACCTTCTTCTCTTGGCCTTGGCGAGGTCTTACCCCTAACCAGCCACCTCTGACCACGCCACTCTTCCCTTGAACACTTACGCTGGCTGGCTCTTTTCAACCACATCAGATATGAGCTAGTTGCTTTTACTGTCAGGATCCATAGTAGTCCTAATATCTTTCCTTATGCAGCAACAGATCTACTCCTATGCTCCATCAACCCACAGCGCTGGCATCCATCACCAGCTAACTGTAGGCATGTTTCCTCTTCTGCTTTGAAGGAGCAGACAAAACAAACAGAAAACCACACTGCTGTCCTCCAAATCCTCCTTAGTAACTGTCCTGTGCTGCAATGCTGACAAATGCTTGCCACTGCTTGAGATCACAACTGATTTTTGTTATCCCCTTGATTCTCCATTGCCAAACCCATTTGTTCTATTTGGCTTAAAGCTTTGATGTCAGCTCCCTGCTATGAAGGCTCACTTTTAGGATTAGAAAGGAGTGAGTAATTGATACTCTAAGTGTTGTGCTGGGCTTTCCATTTCTGGTCAAATTCAAGAATGGTAATTCTTCTAAGGGATCTGCACAAAACCAGAAAGGACTTACACCAGGGGATCTCAGCTCATTATATACTCAGTATATGTAAGTGACTCACCAGACAACTGCAACTGCCCTTACAGTTGGTAACTGAGTAGGAACTACACTGGTTTGCTACTCTGTGCTTATCACACAGCAAGAGTCTTTGTCAGATAGCTCCCTCAAAGTTCTTACCCTGTTACCAGCATTTTGGCTAGATGTGCGAGGTTTCCCAGGCCAGGCAAGCCACCAGAAGTAATTGGGTAGCAATGCACTACCATTACCCTGGTACAGGTTGGCAGTTTGGTACACTGGCACTTTATTCCTTCTTTCTATACAGAGCTAGAATGTCCCCACTCAGATTAAACGGAATCCACACCAGGGGTTTGTACTTTCTCTATGCTTGTGAAAAGAGGACCAGGTGAACTGAAGCACTACAATTTTCTCTGCTAGTTTAATTCAAACTCCTGAGAACTTCTATTTACTGAGTTTAATGGTTTTGGTCTTTCTGAAAAAAGCAACATAAATGGAAGTGTCCCAAGGATTTAAAAAGATAATTTAGATATTTGTGTATTTAAAACATCAAAGTTAAGTAATAAATTTGAATCACTTCAGGTAAATTTTAAATTAGCAAGCATAGCCACCAACTGGATCACAATAATCCTTCATGATAATCTTTCTGTAATTCTTTTGAGTTACCAGTGTCTGGTTAGCAGGTTCAATTAACATCAAGAAATATCCAAAAGACTGAACTCAAAGTATACTACTTTGCCTGCAACAATGTAGAATAATACAAGCTGCCAATTTATTTGATGCATTTATTTTCCCACGTTATAAGGTTGAGAGAATGGAAAAGGCTAACATGTCACTTCTTTAGAAAAGCAGGTTCCAAGCACGAGCTGTTCTACGCTTCCACATGATTTCTCTGATGAAGATTACACCAGAACAAGAAAAGGTTCTACACAAGAATGAAGATTAATCAGGTTCATTTCAGTCTGGACTGTGCCAAACCAGCACCTGTACAGACTGCACTAGCTATTCAAATATTGTTTGTGAAGGTACTTTGTAAGTACCTGGTCAGAAAACAGAGCTCACAGTCCACTGCAAATTGTAACAAATTCCTCCCTTTCAAATGAAGGGGATTCTAAATCTCTTACCACACATTGAAAAATATTTCGATTAGAAAATGTTTTCATAACGTTGAACATTATATACATTTCAGTATTTGGAATATAGTATGTAGTAATAAGTATATAACAATGACACCAACATTAAAATTGCATGCTCTAAGAGAAGACCGTATAGCATGACAGTATCATCATCAGGTTTACTGTGTCCATAAATTGATACTAAACAGAATAGTCTGAGACATCCTTAATAAAACAATCATGGCTGCTGGAGAGCATGAGGGAAATCGACTGCAAAAATTGGACAGACTTTCCTATAAAGCATCTTCTAGTGTCACCACAGGAGACAGAATCCTGTGCTACATGGACCATTGGTCTAACTCAGCAGGGCATTGCAAATGATCTTGAAATGTTCACGCATGCACTAGGAGAACCAAAACACCTAAAAAGCATGCTTTGATAGTCTTCTTGACATTCAGCACAAAGGGATTTATTTCTATACCTTCCGGGTGATTCCCTCTACGTCTCCAGCAACGGACACACACCTCTACATCTCCAGAAAATGACACACACCTCTCCAAAAATGGAGAGGTTTCTACAAAATGCTTTGATATTACAAAACTGTATTTTTAGGTGGCAAGTTGCTCCATCCAAACTTTTTTACCCTACCAAGCTAAGTTTTAACTCATTAAAAACAAAATATTATTTTACTTTAAAAATAATGGATGTTCCCTCTGTTTCCTAAGCATAAAAATATATTGAGAATGATAAAATATACTAGCTTACTTATGTGACTCACAAACCCAAATCCATCATCTCAGATACTGCACACATAACTACATGTCTTTTTAAAATGGACTGAGATGTTTCTTCAAGTTCTACCTGATCTGTGTAGGAAATGCACTACAGAAGTAAGTTTCATTACGATTCTCAGCCTCTGGCTTACAACAGCAAGTAAAAGCTGTATAAGACCTACCTTTTACCTTGCTGTGGTATTTTCAGCCTTCACTCAGTCTTCACTAGGTTATTCTCTGCACCAGACCTCAGGCAAGCGCTGTGTCACTTGTCCTCCCCACCTGCCCTTGACCTACATGCTCACCTGTAGGGCCTGACACAATTTACCTCTGCTCTATCTTCCATCAGCTGATTTCCAACTACCTCAGATGTATTCCCTTCTGAACTAACATCAGGAGCAGAAAGAAACAGGCTATAGCACACTCTGCCTTAGCTGTGTCATCATGCTGATGTTTGCTGACATGAAACTGCTAGGCTGATTCATCCGAAGTATAATACTCAGGTGGCTTCTTGTCAACACAGACTCAATAGGCCAATTTCTTCTGCCTGCATCGCTGGACACATGTGTCAAGGCTTAATACACCTGGCAAGAATTCTCCCTCCAGGAAGGATTCTATATACATATTCTATGAACATATATATTCTATATACGTATAATGTATATATTCTAGAAACGTGATTAGAATAGCATCCACAGATGGGCAGATACTCAGCCTATCTGAGTGCAGCCTACAGAGAGAAGGGCATTTCTAAACTGAAAATCAGGAGTAGTGTTATTCCATACAGACACTGTATTAGATACAGCCTGTTTCACAGTCTTTCCTCTAGGTGGTTTCCTTAAAAATGCTGAACTGAGAAAGTTAGGTTACTTTATTACCAAAAAATGCTCATCACGCTAAAAGCTCTTATATGATTAGTTTTCCTCTAGTTCTTAATTATTGTTAAAATTCATATTCTGTAGTAGTCTCATATTTAGGTCCTTATGTGTTAAGATGAACACAACATAGTAACTTTCTACTTCTGCAAATACTGTACTAGAGTGTTACAAGGCAGAAGCGCATTATGCAAAATGGTTGTTTATTTTTCCAAGTAAACATTATGCATGTTTAACTGATTAGATCTACGCTTAAAGGTTAAATCAAAGTATGAGATTGACTATGTATCTCCTGATACTTTGTTATATACTTTCTTATATCAAAAAAGTATTTATTTTAACAGAAAAAAATTAATGAACAATAGCTCCTACTCTCTCAGAAGTGTATTTTCAGCTCACAGCACTGCAACATCAAAATGCTTTCAAGATCAGTTATATAATCTGCACATTAGCACAAGAAATACAACAAAGAAAATTAAATCCAAGTGTTCAGTAGAAAATGAGGAATTTCACTTCATATTGGAAAAAAGATTTTCTATGACAGCATGTGCTATTAGGCAATTATTAAGTGAAGAGACTCAGAAGAAATGTCATGTTTACCCAGGATTATTCTGTAATAGATCATTCCCATCATTCTGAAGAGACTGGTATTGTCTTCTATAGACACAGAAACTGTCAGATGACCCACACCAATAGGTCAGCTCCAAATTCCATTTAGTTGTAGCTAAATATTTCTTCATAGTCATCTGGTATAATGGTATCTAGTCAGAGGACAATATCTTCAACCTGGATTGTGAACATCCAGTGCCTCACTCTTGACATATGCCTTACAGTGAGCAGCAAATGAAAAGTGTCAATTTTAGTTAAAAATGAAATGTCCAAATATCTTGTCCAAGAATTTGAGAGTACAGGTTCAACAGAAATCAAATCATGTAAGAATAGATTCATTTTGGAAAACAAAGATGGGAGGTGTGGCAGAAAATATTTCACACCAAGACCTCAATAATCTCATCACAAACCCATCCAAGGTCTTCTCCAGTATTCAGAATGGATGGTAACATATGAGGTCCGACAATTTTATGACAATTCAGGTACTTGGGACTAAAATCTCTCAAGAACCATTGACAATATTGGAGGATAGACTTTTTAGCTACTTGGTCAGTTTTGGCCTCAAAACTGTACCTCAGCCACTTAACTTAGCCTAGTTCAAACCTGCTTAACCTCTCTTCTCCAAAACCCAAATATGATCAAGTGTAATACAAAACAAAACAGCTACCAAAAACTATGGGATACATCAAAATTCATCACACTCTAAACACTAAAAAAGGTGTAAGAACTGAACAGTACAGTTTACATTACCAATGCCACAGACTGAATTAGGAGAAAACAAACCCGGCAAGAATCTTTCTTTCCAGACTGACTTGCTGTTGATACATTGCATGGGACATGTCCTAAAGAGCTGAGGATTTTTTTCCTCTAGTAAAAAATGATTTAATAACATCTACATAAATGGATTCAAACACTCCACAGAGTAACTCTGTTGGTAAACTAGAGTGGCGGCTCTAAGCTCATTACTAAATGCTGAGTTTCACCATCTATCACAATTCATTCCTAGCGGAATTTGAGAAACTTTCCCTCCAAAACCTCCTGCCCATAGATCCCATCACAGAACACAAAAGCAGAGCAGAGCAACAAGCTCTGTTTTCAATGTCCCACTGCTCCCGTAAGCTCTTCCTGGCAGCTGCAGACTTGCAGGAATCCAGAATACTACAGTGCCCAACAGTCTGCATTTGATTCTCTACTTTTCCTCCTTGACATCATTTTGCATTCAGATGCTACGGATGCTGCTTCAGATTATACAAACTGCAGTGGTGTACACTCTTTGTCCTTTCAGTCTTTGGGAATGTATCTACAGGCTAGGTGCTGACTGCAAAAGATCCATCTTCATTTCAGAGGATCACACAGAATTTGCAGGGATTAGTTGACAGCTTTTTTGAGACAAGGAGGTGAGAAAGATCTCTCCTTGGTATCAACCTCTGCAAATCTAAATTTCAGGACTGGATTCCCTTCTTGAGGGGAAGCAACAGAAGTGAAATGATATTTATACTAAAATGAAGTAAAAACAAAAAACAAAACCCAAAGCAATGGAAACAGAGGTCTCTGTAAGCTAAAGTATAGACTAATCACCACGTTTATGAATTTAGACACAAATATCTTGTTAAAAAAACACAACAACAAAACAGAACAGAGATGATGAAAGTATCTTCATTCTTATAAACTGCACGACACCTAAACAGCTACTGCGAAAAACAAACTGTAAGGCTGCATACAAGCTGAAAGGAAGGTGACGCTTCAACAGAGGAATCTGTTCCATAGCAGTTTTCTTTCACAGATACTTTTACTAAAAGGAAAGCTTCACCAAAGTCACTACTGGAATTTATTTTTCTACTTATGCATATACATACCAACTGAAATCCATTGCATTGACAGAAAGCATCTAAGACTATTCCACACGCTCCACACTAGCACTTGCACATATACAGCTTGGCATGCTAAGAATAAATATAAAACTTATACTCCAGATGTAGGCTTGTGTTTTTCACATTAAGAAAATAAACCCATGTGAAATATAAAAGTTAAAATATAAACACTTCACTGTTTTCTTGCAGTCTGTTCCACCCTGGCTGTTTGGCATCCGTTCTTTACAGGCCAGAAGTTTCACAGATGGAGTTTCAGATGCCCAGCAGACACAACAGAAGCTAGATTTTCAAAGACACTCACTACACTAAGAGCTGACATCTTTTGATGTCACTCTAACCTAATAATTTTTTATGATTTCCAATGCAAACTATTCTTAAAAACATCTCAACGCAAGTCAGAAGAAAGGCTTTGAGAACTTAAGAATTTCTTAGAGCTTGTTTCCAGGATTAGATACCATTGTATCAGTGAGATATCTGGCAGAAGATTTGTATTCACTTCACTGATAAATCATAAAATACAACAAATTTTTCAATCTCAACCTTATCAAAAATTGATCAAACATTATCAAGTGCCTTGCTTGTTATGAAAGTCACGTTATTATTCTAATTGGAGACACTCTTCTTCATTTTCCTCTGGGGGGAGGAGGAAGTTGTTGCAGAATAGGTTACAGTGAATCTATAAAAACAGTAATGATCAAGCTCTTGGCTCCTAGATTAGTCAAAACTAAACACTGAAACACACAAATTACTGGCTTTACCTTGCTCTGAGTTCGTTTGAGGAAATCCTGCTACTTTCAACAGTATTTGGGCAGTATCCTGTTTTTATTTGCTTATTTATCTATTTGTGCATTTACTTGCACCAAAAAAGCAATTAAATTATTAATTTCTATCATTTAATCTAGAAAACAAATAATCATAGTGGGTTTTTTAACTGTTATGTCATATCTTAGCCATATTTAAAGAAATGCTACCAGAGGAAGATTCCCATGACAAGCTATTCACCAAAGAAAGATTTTAAGCAGCAAATCCTACGAAGTCCTATTAGAAATTATATCCTAATTCTGAAGGCACAGCACTATCAGTATAATATCAAAATAAAATCAATCAATATAATATCAAAACCATTAATTCAGAACACTGAAAAGACTAAACAACAGCATTTATCACTTCACGTGTAGCCACTCTAAACAAAAACATCTAACAAATGGCTTGCATCTCATTCATCGAGTTTATATTCAACATAGGAATGCCAACTAGAAGAAAACTCTTATTTTTCTGAATTATTTACCTCAAGAACTAGCCAAAGCTGGTCTCCATTTTTCACATCTTTCTTATAGTACATGCCATAGAATTTGACTACATTGGGATGATCAGAGAGAGCTTTCAAAATGTTGTATTCAGCTTCAATTTCTTCATCAATATCCTAGTGTCACAAACGAGAAATACATAGCAGTTAATAAATAAATAATGATACCCATTAAAAAAACCCAACACATAGCATTTTCTGGCTATTCAAATGTACTTTGAAATAACGCAAAGAAAAAACCAAACAGAACATGAATGTACCATATGCAGGGCTACAAAGCTGGTTCTGTTTACTCTACTAAACAGTCATCTGTTTTTTCACTTGGTCTTTATCAATTTCAACTAATAAACACATGGGGTATGACAGAGCAGCCCTCAGTAGCAGGGGGAAGGAGCATTTCAAGGCAAAGCCAGCGCAATCCACAACTGAATAGGTATGCAGATGCCTTGGGAAGTCACCTTAACTTCTCCAGTCTTACCTTTCCACCTCTCTGTGCACAAACACGTATGACTGCAGCCACATCTTACTCATTTATCATCCCACTTCCTAGAATCAACTGGGAATTTCTCTCATTTTCTACTACCATGAAATTGGTGACATCCGTGATCTCTTTGGCTTCTCCTACAGAGCTATAAGAGTTGCGGCTTTTTGTCAGTCTTTCATTACAGGCCTTGGGTTTCTTACACAGCGAGGGAAAACCATTTGGAGGTAAGAGATGAGGACAAGTTTTGCCAACACATGCACCAGGAGCTGTGCAAGCCCTTTCAGGCCAAACATGGATGCTAGCAGCAGTGGGCACTGGATGACTCCGGTAACCGCTTCCACCTGTGCACTGGAATTGCTCTTTGAGGGACACTATCAGGCTGTGTTTCAGTCATGCTGAGAAAATATTCAATCCATCCTGGCCACAGTTAAAGGCAGAATAGCTGCAGCCATTTTCCCCCATTGTTTTGATCCCCAAAAAATGTCAACATACTTGTTTCCAGATTTAAAACATTTTTAATAAAATTTGCTATTTACATCCACCCAAAAAGAAACAGAAATGAAAAAATCAATTCCAAAGGAAGGCTACCTAGGAAATCCACTATCCATATGAACGGATTTCGTATCAGTGAAAAGTACCTACTCAGTGCTGAAAAACTCTCTCAGCACTGCCAAATACAACTGACCATGGCAGAGAAAAGGAAGGCTTCATATTCGCAGTGAGTGATACTCCTTCTCATTTTGTTCGTCACCAAAGGCACCTGCCCCTAAGAGGACTCCGCTCACTTGTTTTTCATACAGGTCTCTCCAATGCTAAATACAACCCAAGTTCTCATATTAGTCCTTTGTGTTGAGACCAGCTTGACTGGTCTCAAAGAACTTTGCCTATCACCAGCATCTTCAGGAATTGGGCCATTAAACTTTCATGTTCAGATTACAAGAATTCATCTTCTAGCAAGGACGGGTTTTACACTTTTTTTTATTGGAGTAGCCGAAAAACAGCAGAAATCTTCCACTTTCAAAAAAAGGAGGAACTCTCCGTAAGTTAATTTTTCCATAAGCACAACAAAGAATACAGCCAATAAAAAAAGAGATGCCAGGAAGGAAGAAAGAATCAATGCACTGAAGGTGGCAGAGGAAGGAAAGGGAAGGAGTGCAAGATAAGAAGGGATGAAAAGAGAAAATGCATCTGGCAAAAACACAAGGACAGATCATAAAGCAAAAAAACACCCATGAAAAAAACAGAGTCGAAAGCCAAAAAACTACACACACCATACAATAGCCCTGGCTGCCTTGGGGAAATTGGAAGAGAATTAGCCCACTGTCCTACTGTGATTTAATAGAGGCTTCTGTCTCCTGAGGGGTGGTCAGATTTTATGAGATTTTTACTATTGTAAGGAGAAAAGAGAGAAAATGAAATGAATAGAATATTCATTCTGTAACACTAAAAAGAAAAATCTTCCTCTATATTTCAGGAAGGAAGAACACTTGAAATATTTGGTTGAATTGAATATATTTACCTGCACAAGAGTACCTCTTTTAGAAATGGTAGAGGGAATATTTTCATATGAACTTAGACATAGGATAATTTGTCTAAGAGCCCTAAAGTACAATGTTATTTACTTACAGCCCTAAGGACAAGACTAAGAGTATTCTCAATTCCATCTTTATATATTCTCATTTTACCACCTTCACTTTCCTGTTTCAGTTTCAAAAAGATGAGCTGTTATTTATCACAAAGAATCTGAGAGCTATAAAGGATTAAACATGACATCAGTCTCATATCACCCATGACAATGTAGTTTCCCAGTTTAATTCGGAAATATCAGTTAAACCAAGTGATATAAAACCACATTTCTTCTGTTTGTCTTTTTCAGTCCATCTCTCAAGTGGCACAATTCTGAAACTGTCTTCAAAGAAAAAAATTGTAAAATTTAAAGAAGAAAATATAGAAAGTATCGTTTTCTTCACTGCAATGGCTCCCTCTGCAGCCATTAACAATTCTTTCAGCTTAAATAAAAAAAAATAGTTTATTACTTTCACCCTATTTCTAATATAGGATTTTCACTTTAACAGTAACTTGGAAGTAACAGCAGCTACTCCAGACATCCTGTAAAAAGGAGGGGAAAAGAAGAATAGTGTTCTTAGAATAGAAAGGAGAATATATTCAATTAAAAGCTAAAAGTCTTGGAGTGGGATATTGACTGCATTACTGACTTCCATTTTTGCATTAAAATAGGGAATCTGTTTTCATCAGTTATACCTTCTCCCTTCAATTTCTTATGCTGCATCTTTATCCACTGTATTTCCTCTGTTTTCTTTACACTCTACTCCCTTATATCCTACTTAATCTATTTCTCTTTCCTCTAGCATCAACTTTACTAGCTCTTTTTTCTTCCTGCCATCATCCTTTACCCTTTTCTTACAACCTCCAAAGTGTACACAACACTGAAAGCTTCCGCTGTGCCTTCAGTAATCACTGCCATAGCCAGCTACCACTTAAGCATCCTTCCTGAACACTTGCAAAATAGATGAAAGCAGAAGTATTTCCTGCCATATAAGCATTTAGCCGAACACCAACTGCAAGACAGTCCTGTCTCTTCACAAGAACCTCTTTTACAGAAAGCAAAAGAGTCAAAAATGGAGTTTCCAATGCATTCGAATTCATCAAGATCCTTATCGCTTGGCTGCAAATCATGTTTACTTTGGGAGAGGTACGTGATATTAAACTGAGATGAGCCTCCTTTTGTTGCTTTGAAAGCATGCTGAAATAAAAAGCAAATCAACAAGAAACACAGCAAAGATAACGCAAGACGCTATGTTTTCACAAACACATTTCATGGACTTTTGGGCTGTGGGACGATAATTTGACATGGTGCAATATGCAGGAGCAGCCAGAGCCCTGTGTGGCTGTGTAGCTCCAGACCTGCAGCGTTTCACACGGCATGGCGTGCTCTTCCCCTCCTGCCCAGAGGTCGGGCAACAGAAGTACATGCCTCATGACCCTCTACTGGGAGTGCAAAAGATGAGCTCAAAGGGGCCACCTGAAACAGGAACAGCTCTTTATCCGTGTTTTGTGAGTCACTATTCTCGAGAAAAATCCCAGGCCACTTGCAGCACCACTGAAGTCAACGGGGTATGCCTTTACAGACCAGACTAATGTCCTTCATTACTCTTTGAGCAATAATCTGCCACCCAGCAAGTGTCAGTTATTGAGAACAAAAACATACCCTACAACATAGTAATTCTATCCCCCAGTCACCTGGTGCTTTGTGTGTAGCAGCTATTGCCTTTGTATTTTCTATTTGAAAAGATGGAAAACGTAGAACCAACAATAACAATAGAAATAAAGCATGCTATTTTATTTTTAAAGTATCACTCACAGCATGTAACTCAGCTAAATGCTTGTACTCAAAACAGATGCCTGAAGGTACATCTAAAGCACTTAAAAGTACATAACTTTCTTACTGGCTAGTATGTAATAAAAAAGGAAAGGGAACAACAGTAAAAACAGAAGAAGTTAGGACTCTTGGTAGTGAACAGGAAAATAATCAGCTCTGCTTCTGAAAGTAAGAGATAAACAAGGGGGAATCAAAAGTACAAGTAACAAAATTGAGGTAGATATGAAAAATACATTGATAGCTAGCCCGATACTTAGCCGTATGCTTAGTTAAAGCAGTTTATTTCACTATCACTTCTAATGCAAATGATCTACCAAGTTTACAAGAAAAAAAGACTACATAAATTCACTTACAATTAAATAAGCACAAACCAAGTAATTTAAGTAGCTTACATGAACAGGATCCAAAATTTTGACTGCTGCTTTGCTGCCATTTTTCTTATTTAACACCTTGAAAACTTTTCCATATGTTCCTTTGCCAATAGTCTCAATTATTTCCCAGGTATCTGAAGGATCAGGAAAGCTATCAAATATTATTGTTTTCCCCGTCAACGGAAGCATCTCATATGATGGCTCCTAGCAAAAAGAGATTTCAGTGTTTAAAGAAATGGTTAATAGCAATTGGCTACCTAAAAATGCGAAGAGAAATACACATTTCAGTCTCAAACACGAGAAATGTTTTTTGCATGTAGTGTGCACGCAATGAAAGCACAATAAACAAGAAATCCTGCATTTAATACAGGTACGTGCAGTCAACACAGTATCAAATGAAGGGAAATTCAAATAATAATTTGAACTAATTTCAGGCTTGAGTGAAGCCAGTAGAAGCTTTCCCACGCACTTCAATGAAACTATAAAGTCACTCTGGGATTTTCTGAGGGGCAGAGGAATGGGACTCAACTTCATAAAATCCTAAAAAATTCAGCCCCACTACCAAGAATCAGGCAAGAAGGGAAAAAAAAAGCCCACAAACCAAAACATGTTAAATAGTCGCATTAGGCTCATTCAATCTTTTACAGCAAATGGTCAGTTTTATAATCTTACTCTTACCATTCAGATTTTTATATAGATCTCATAAGGCCAAGCAGATCAAAGTGGCAGATCTTTTCACAATATTACGGTCTTCTGACAGCCAAGCATTCAGTCATGGAAAACATGTTTACTGATCTATATTCATTAGCAACTGTTTTAGATGCTGTGAAGGAAACACCTTTTACAATGATGGAATTGTTTCCATCACTGACCAGGTTACACCTATGCCCTGGTCAATGATGGACACAATTCAGTTACACATGCTTTCGTAGTGACTATCCAGCAGCTACAGTGGTAAAAACAAAGCACCCGCCACACACACACACACCCCCCAGACAAACAACAACAACAAAACAGAAATCCCTTTGTTAAAAATGCCCCAAAACTCAGTAGAAATGTGTTAAAAATTACATTCTCATATTCTTAATTGTAGAGCCAAGACTGAAAAAGAGGTCAGACTCAAGTCCTTACTAAGTAAGCAAGCCAGCTACTGAGTGCTTAAGTCCTTCCTGAGTACAATATGTAGTAAACGAGCTAGGTTTGGAGAGTCATTTTCATATACTCATTTTTAAAATTTTTACATAATACTTTATAAATAGACTACAATGTAATTTTTCTTGGGGTTTTTTTATGTCATCAGCATAAATCTACACACATAAAGCATTTTATATGATAGTACTCCAGTAACAGAAACTGCTCCATGACACCATACTACTTTTTTTGGTAATTAAGAGAATGGCTTCAATTTCAGTTTCATCCATGACTTTCCTCCAGCATGCTAGCCACACTTTCTTTCTTTATCTGCTTATTCATATAACCATGTACATCCTACTACACACTCAGCATGTATATCCACTACACATAAAGTACGTATATCAACTAGAAGCAACTGAAATGGACTGCTATACAAACCGATGTTGTACCAGCTCTTTCAATTACCTGATACGCATTCTGGCACATCACGTGTTTTCAGACTAATTTTCTGCTGGATAACACAAGCTGGCCTGGGGAACACAGGGCTCAGGATCCTTCCCATCACTCCACTCTTGGTTGATTAGCTCACTGATGAGTGAGAAGACAGTGTTTTCTTCCCTCTCCCTCCTCCCTCCCCCCTTTCTGTTAATATATTACATGACTATTACCAACTTCTACACCCGCTCATGCAGCAAAGTGGTGAAATATCCTCTTAACACCAGGAAAGCAGCAGCAGTCTGTTGTGTACCAAGGACTGCAACCAGTACTGCCCCAGCACCCTGATTTCAAGGGCTGTGGGAGCAAAATGACCCAATTTTACCTGCTACAATGGAATCTCCCTTAACACAAATCCAGTTTAAGGTCAAAGTAAAGACAGAGGATCAAGATCTGGAGGCGTGTAGCTGTAATATGTAAATCTTCAAATTTCCATTCCAAATTCAAAATTTGCTTTTTCCTTCTGTCCAACACTCTCCCTGGGATTCATATAGACACAACTCAGCCAGGACACTGACTGCAGTCTCTTCCTCAGGCATTACCTTTCCTCCTCATGTCTAGTATTTATCCATGCCCTGGGACCTCCACCACTCCCAGGCAAAGCCATCTCTTCCCCAGAGAATGAACACAAACGACGTACTTTTTTTTATTCAAAACTTTCTTTTTCTTTTGCCTGTAAAATAGCACTTAAATACAATTGCTGTGGTTTTTTTTTAAATTACTTTATATGTATATATAAATGCTTTGTAATTAGTTCATTATTCGGACTACACAAAATAATAACCAAACTGTGGATGATACAGGGATTAGGATTCATAATCCCAAACCCTTGCATTGAGGGATTCAACAACGATGGAATTTCAAAATATCTCTGTCTGAGCTTTAGTTTTTAGAATTGAGGTTAACTATTTGTTTAAAGATTTACTGGATACTCAATCCATAACTAGTTATTTCTGGGGAGAAAAAAAACGTAGAGAACTATCAAGGGGCACCTTCATAAGAACTGAGATGTCCAAATCATACTGGAGCCTGTCTACATACAAATTATTCTCTATAGAATATGAAGTTTTCCATCAAGATCTAGGGCCTGCTACGTCCCACATTACAACGATACACAGTAAGAGCTTCTGACCCAGGCAGCTTACAGTAGAAGAGATGTGGGAAAGCAAAGACCAGCTTCACATATTTAACCTGTGCCAGAGCCAAACAGGGAACTCCGATAACTTGAGTATCCAAACATACCCTTAAGCAAAGGTCCACCCCTCTGCTCAGAGGTTTTACAGCAAGTAGAACATTCTAAGAAACACCATGTACATCAAAACCTGCAGGTTCAGACATCTTCCCAGGCTTCATTAACTTCCTATATATTAACAGAATGCAGCTGAAATTCATTGACTCCCAGTATCAATTGCTTATTTGTCTGCAGAGACCGGTACCAGGAGAACTGCTAAAGGGCTTAGGAAACACGATCCTGCAGGTGCTATCTGGCTACCAGAGAAGAGTGCTAGAGACACTCTCATATGCTTGCATTTTCCTCTGCAAATCACACCAGTTGCACATCAGCTTGTCTTAAGAAAAGTCACCACATACTTAACAATAATGCATTCAACAGCTGTCATACTTAGTTCAAGAATTTGAGTGCTATTCCAGAAAGAATTATTCACCCTAATCCCTTGTCTTTTGATTTACAGCTCCAAAATCATAACTTGAATAAGTTATATTGAACATCATATTTCCTCACTTCCACCATGTTTACGAACAAGCCCCTGCAGATATATTATTTAGCTTCCACTTCTATTATTAAAAATATACTACATAGAACGATTTCAAGTGTTCTGTTCTGGGTGATGAATAATGTTTTATTGCATCTCAGTGAAGTTGCGGAAGCTAATAATGATTTCACCTCATATTTCAGCAATAAATTGGACTGTCTCTGGAACACCTCTGGATGCCCAAACAACTCGGTAATTTATCATGCCCCTCAACGTTAAAAATTTACCTTAAAAAACATCACTTACAACTTCATCCAGACTTCTGAGCTAGTAATGTACCCTTGAATCTCTAAAAAAATCCTTTAAAGTACTTCTGGTGTGCTCAGCATGACAACTCACTCAACTTCTGCTCAGATTTTGGCTAACCCGGCTCCTGCTAAGGCCTGATGTAGGCTGGGAGCAGTGCCATTTCGTCAAAGCAGGAGCACCAGGTGGGCAGGACAGGGGGCTAGAAAGAGCAAAAGGGCCACTATGCACCATTAGCACCTGCTCATCGCTGGCTCCTGCAGCCAGTACCTCTTGTCTGGCAGTTTCCTCAGAATCTGCTAACTTAGGGAAATGGTATAGGCCAAACCGCCAGCGTACTCAAAAGGCTTTTGAAGTGGGTTCAACTTTCCTGCTCCCAGCATGATACAGGGGATGCCTGCACCAGGGGGACAGAGGAGGAAGGGACAAGCACTCTTACCCCGGGCTAGGTAACAAAGTCTTTTCTCATTTTTTTTTTTCCCTCATAAGAGCATGAATTAACAGTTACAGGTTATAAGTTATGAAGCCTTATGACTTGAATGGCGAATAAGTGAATTCACGTGATAGACTGGTCTGGGCAAAAGGGAATTGAGCCTATGTTTGTTTGCTGTATTTCTTAATGAGCTCATGAAATTAAGTTTAAACCACTGAGTATGTTGTCCTGTAAAGCTGAGAGATCCAAAAGGACTGTGATACTTTGTGATTAAATTCAGGGTATTCAGGGCAGGGGAAAAATAGTTTTGGAGTTCCAAGACAACAAGTCAATATGGTTGGGTTTTTCGATTTGTGGGTTTTTTTCCTCTAAGTGGAGGATCTGGCATCACTGATCTGGCTGTCACAGTTATAACAACAAATTGGGTGAGAACTCTTTTGAGCCAGCCCTGTGTGATTTTTCACTTCCTAGATCACATCAAACATACACACCCCACGCAGCAGACCTCAGGTCACGTACTAAAGACAGCCCGAGATGCCAAACCCTGTTCAGCATCAACACTGGCACATCACTGCATTCTCCACCATTTTCAGTATCTAGCTAGTTTGGAGATGGAAGGGGAAGGGAAGGGGCAGCCTCCTGAAGAACACAGTGTGTCTCCCGTGGACTATCTGATTGCTGCAAAGGCAATTCAATGAAGCGCATTTATCACACCCCAAACTTAAGACACATACCAATTGCACTGTCAAGGACTTTATGGTCAAGGCCATAGACCACTACAGACAACAGAGTCACGTCGGAAGAAGCAATAGGCTGTGCTTCTGCAGGCTGGGTTGTAAGCACAATGGTGCATGAATTTCACACAGAATATTACACGTTAATCCAATATTTTTACTACTGTTTCATAACACCTAAGTTTGCAACTTCTTTCTAAACCTTCCCCCCCAACAGTTTCTGAATCAACCTCCATCTCACTTGGATGAAAGCATATCCATTTCCTCTATAAGGGGCTGATAAAATAAGAGAGGCACCTTGCCTCATGTCTTTCATCCTTCTCCATACAGGGAGCCTACATGATAGCAAAGCAGGTACCTGTTCATATATGACTAAAATGAATCCAGCCTTTAGGTTCCCATCAGCCTTGTCTCCTTTCTATCACAGTCTTCTGGTCTCAAAAATTAGAACCAGGACCTCATTGGTTCAGTTCAAAACACACCTACTGAGGTCTTCTTTGATCTCTTTTGTTTTATTTGTCCACATCACTTCCCCCTTCCCACTGCAAACACTTCTGTTTGACCAGACAGCTCCTGCACATATCCTACCCTGTAATTTGCCAGACATCTGCACTTGTGTCACAGCAGGTGGATGTCAGGAGCCAGCAACACTAGCTTACCTTCTCTATTTGGTCTGTTACCTCTGTGGAGGTGACACTTGCACTCCTTCAGATTCTGAAACTTAAACCTCTTGCCTAATGGATGCCAGAAAAATAGTCACCCTACAAAAAAAAAAAAAAAAAAAAGAAACTGCAGGCAATGTTCATGTAGAGACTGCTGAGGCTTGTTAGATCAAAGAAAAAAGCCCTTCACCTCAATTTTGCCACCTGATGCCTTTATCCAATAACTAGTTTATAAACAATTTGGTCTGGTACTGATCACAAGGCACAGTGGGGCCTTGAAATACTTAACGCAACAGCACAATAAAATCCCACAACACATTTCCTCTTATTTCATGAGTTTATTCCACACTGACAAGTACTTAATAAGAAAGTTAAAGGTTGCTGCATGGAATTGTTAAGGCAGCCAAGAGCATGAGGCTACAACATGCCATTCGTCATACTAACACCTAGCACTTTCTGGATAAAGATCCAAATAATTGGACTGTTCAACCACGAGCATGGATTGCAGCTCAGATCCTGAGCTAGTATAAATGTAGCTGCAATGAGCCATTTATGCAGCATACTAACTCATCCATTGTTCAAAGAATAAATTTTGCTCTGGAAACTCCAATACCACCGCCACTTAATTTTACGGGATATATGGCCTTCGATTTTGACGATGATACAACCTATATCTGAACGGGAACTATAGTCAAATCGAAGCTCAGTGTGAGCAGATTATCTAGTTCAACAATTAGTTAAAAACAAGTGTTTAGAACACAACTGTTTCTTTTACTTCATTTGTCAAAAGCTGAATACAGTTAACATTATAATTTAACTCTAAAACAACAAAAATAAAATTTTGCATTATTACATAATTTTTGTACTATCCATCTGTTTATCTGAACCATCCTCTTTGACCATACATCAGTTTGCTTACTACTTTCCACTCTATACACTCCCCAGCGTTTTCCCAGAACTGAAAAACTGCCTTTCCCATCTGCAAGAAACTTTCCAGACGGAAAAAAACCCCCACAAACTCTCTAATCCCAGCTATAGTAGATGAAGAATAAAAATCAACAACTTTCTCTAAAAGTCAGACCACTTCTTTCACTATTGTGTGCTTACACAAGTAAGAAAGACACAAGAGCTGGGATTCACCTAACTTGATATGTATACAACAAACCTATTGGAACCTATACTAGATACTATAATCCCATTTCAGTCAGTCAAAGCAATCAAAAATTGATTTACCTGACCTGGTTAGCATCTACCTTAGTGTAGGAAGACTTGTTCTCCAGACTCTGTTGATTATACTGGCTAAGTTTCCACCGACTACAACAGGAACCCACCTACACAGCTTCAGATGCAGACATGTTAGGTGAAATGCATCCTACCCTACTTAACTACTGGAAACAGTTACAGCTCGACAACTGACAAAATGAGTATCAGCTCCATGCTACAAGTCAGGGAAACTGCAAGCCAGCCACACCTCATTACCTGAAAATTGGCAGCCAACTTGTAGATTGTCTGATGATGCGCAGGAAAGGCAAGAACCATGCAATGACGTTGCCAAATAAACTTTGAACTAACAACTGAACCCTAAATTAATGTAAATGCGGAAATAAAAGGTTACTTTAAAGCATTTGGAGGCAAGGAGTGGTGATAAATTCAGCTTAATCTCAGACAGTGTATTTCCTGGGCACAAACCAAAGTATAATACATCAATCTTAGGCCTGCTCAAAGAAAAAATTGATCCATTTTTGAGGGCACATTTTAGCGTTCACTCTCCGAAGGGCTGGGTAACTGCTTCTTCTGTTTCTAAAAACACTTTTCCTCTTGCTGACTGTTATCCAGCGACAACTTTCCCAACAAAGCAAGACAGCTTTCAGAGAAATGTGATGCCTCTGGACTCCTTGACCTTTGTAAAACTTCTACACGCAGTAGAGAAACAGTACTGTGTGGTATCAGTACCTGATCTCCTTCTACTGATAAATGTATATTAGGTGTCCACACTGACATTTCATCTGCTGATTATTATTCAGCTGATCTTGACATTCTGACTTGCTGCAGACTGAACTGGCCAGCCCCACTCACGGGAAGCTACAGCTCTTCACTCTCTGAACATTCCCAGAGGACACTTCTGGAAGAGATCTACCTCAGGCTTAGGTTCCACCTTGGTTTTCTTGCATTACCCCAATGCTCCGCAACAGTTAAAGTCCTACTGCATGTTGAGGCTTACAGTTCCCAGGAAACTTCGTTGGAGGTGGGTATTTTTAAGCAACAGGTTAAAGAATCAGCAAGGGCTGTAAGCATTCAACCTAATCTCATGCACAGGGGCTGCCCCCTGGATGACAACCCTTCGGAGCTCAAACATGACATCAGTACAGGATCCCAATTTTTGGAGCCAACCTTTAGCTGTAGGAAGAGGGTATGAAAAGAACATGGAAACAAACTGCTAAATTTAATTATTGAAGTCAATTCTAAAAGCTCTGATCTTTTGAAAACAAATGAGAGCTAAAGAGTTTTGTGGCAATTGTCATCCAACAGAAAATATTTATGCAGGGGCATTACAATCATGAAAACAAGATTAATAACGGAAGGGGGAATGGTTCATTATCAAACTGTATTTGGACCTTGTGCCACCAGAAGTAATGAACTGACATTAGCAATCCATGAACTGAATCATACGCAGCTCATTTAGTGGCTCCCAGAAGAGAGGCATTGCAAGCGATGAGAATAATTTTTCAATGACTACACACTGGATCAATCTATTAGTGAAGAACTTCGCTTTCAAAGCTAAAGTACCACTTAATTTTCCTATTTTAACACGGTAAAGCTCTACAAGGCTCTAAAAATCAATACAGTGCGATCTTGCTCACTCCCTTTTTCTTAGAACTTCTACCAGCAGCGGAGTGGCGACTCAAAATTAATTCAGCAGCTGTATAAAAAGCTTTGACGGGGCTTGAAATGAAGGTGATACAGCCATTTGACAGCAAGGTAAGGAAGGCATTCTAGGCAGCAAGCAAATCCGCTAGCACTTCACATTCGCAGGGGAGAAGTTAGGGTGCAGGAGCGTATCTGGGGACGTCGCGGGCACGGTAAGATCTCACGCGTGTCTTGCCGAGGCCCACGGCCACGCTACGGGCCTGCGGGTCACCGGGGCGGGCAGCGCTGGCCCCGCTCTGCGGGCGCCTGCACCCAGCCGCAGTGCCCAGGCGGGCCTCAGCACAGGCACCGAGCCGCCCGGGCGTCTCTCCCGCAGACTCCACGCACTTTCCCGACACAGAAACTCACAGGGAAAAAAAAAAAAGAAATCAAACAAGTAGCAACAAGCAGGATTCACCCAGGGGCCTGAACGAGAGAGCCCAGAGGAAGGAGCCAGTGCCCGCCCGCCCCCTCCGCACGCCCCCCGGGGCCGACAACTCCCCGGCCCCGCACCCCGGCCACGTCTGCCCGCCCTGCCGGCCGCGCCAGCCTGCGGGGACCGGGCGGCCACGCCGGGGCGCGGGGTTACACAGCGGCTGCGAAGCCGAGCTCCCGCCCCGCCCGCCGCTGCCGAGCCGACAGCCGGCAGTTACCCGCAGCGAAAGCTCCGGTCCCCGCAGAGCCAGCCCCACCTTCCTCCTCCGGACGGCCCCGGCCCGGCCGCAGTCCCGCCTCGGGGTCAGCGGCGGATGAGCGCTTTGCCCCGCTAATCCCCCGCAAGCGTCGGCAAAGCCGGGAGGGCTCTGCCCGCCCCGGGCAGGGCGCGGCG
Organism: Opisthocomus hoazin; assembly: GCF_030867145.1. Lineage (NCBI taxonomy): Eukaryota > Metazoa > Chordata > Aves > Opisthocomiformes > Opisthocomidae > Opisthocomus > Opisthocomus hoazin. The sequence continues at coordinate 75,622,459 of NC_134417.1, read as the reverse complement.
GGGGGCGCCGGGGCGGCCCGGCCTCCCCTCCCGGCAGTGAAGCGGGCGGCTGCTGGGCGCGCAGCCGGGCCAAACCAACCTGGGGCCGCGGGCTGACCGCCTCCAGCGCCGGGCACAGCCGCCGGGGCCTGGCCCAGCCCGCGGGGGTTACGCTGTCGGCCGCGGCTGCAGCCCTCGGGCGGGAGAGCTGCGATCCGCTGCCGTGGGGCTGCCGATGGCCGCGCCACGCGGCGCAGACCGAGCGGGCTTGCCTGGTCCGCTGAAAATAACGGAGATCTGGGGCTTGCAGAGAGCTCACCTTCCTGCCCCTTGCAGAGAGGCCACAGCGGCAGCACAAGACGAGTAGAATACGCGATAGCAGGGTGACGTTGCAAGACAAACTACTCAGAAGTTGGGAAATGGATGAGTTTTATCAGTGGAGCTCCTATGCAATACGTGAGCCAGTCTTTACACGTCTTAGGTTTTCTTTGGAGGACCCCTGCCACATCCTTCCATTTTTCTATTAACATTGGAACCTGGGTTTTGTTTTCAGGCAGGTCTGACGGTAGGGGAGTTGTTTCAGAGCTCTCTCTTCTCTGTCTTTCACGAAAGCGGAGTAGAGACCATGTAGTTCATGGATGGCCTTTCCGTGTGAGTATGGAAAAGGCTGCTTATCTCATCCCACGCATCAAAGGAATCACACGGACAAGAAGCCTTGTAAAATTCTTCTCTGCGGGAAAATTGTCAATAGAAACCTCTGTATTCTTAAACCCCAAAGCTAAACAGCCATGAGCCAGATATTTGTAAGGACAAGAGGCCTCCTTAATCCCCTTCATCAAAGCACTGCTTCTTTACCGTATAAAAATTGTTACCATTTTTAGACTGTGCACAGCATTACGCACATAGGAATTTATGAGGGAAGTGTAAGGTGCCATGTAGTCTTTATTGACTCCTTTCATTGCTTGCTGCTCTGTCCCTTCATAACCTTTCCTCCTCCTATGGTTGAGACCCTATAAAAATATAAAATTAGCTTCCTAGTTTTATAATCCCATTTTACTAATTGGGGTTGGAAGCACTGGCAGAACAGGGCCTCAGTTTTAAACACATCCATATCTTTTAGGCTTGAATCGCTACCTGAGCAGCATTTGTGCAAAGCTTCCCCCTACCCTAGCAAAGCTCACATTGATTTTAGCTGTGCCTATGAGTACCCAGCACCCACTGACTTTAAGCTGTGTGTCTGGCTGGATGGCAGGTCACGTGCAGAAACATGACAGTCTAATTCCCCGATCATGCAGAAGCTTGACCAGAGTGCACCACGAAAAAAGGCTAGAAGCCTCTGCATTGAAACCCAGGTACAAGAAGGGGATGGTGCACACTCACACCTCTCCTCCCAGACAGAGCCAGTGTGCATCCGAGGCTGGAGCAAGGAGCTGAACAGCGCTCGGACACGATCTTAGGAGCCAGAAAAAAGTAACTTCAGCGATCGATTCATATGTCGCCTTCCACTCCTAGCAGTACTGTCTGAAGACAAAAGCAGTGCTGCCCAGCTTGTCTGCTTCTGGATATCTGTGTGCCAAAGTCACTGTCCGTTGGCTCTGAAGACCCGAAATTCCCTGTGAGCACTCCCTGTTCTGTGACTCAGCGGAGTCCATTTGGAGTGTTGTACACACTTTGGTCTTCTGCATTAATGTATTATTCATTGTTATGAACTGGTCTATGAAACTCCCAGAAACTACGATCTCTTTCATTTAGATGACCCTGAATGATGTGTAAATAATGATAGCTTGTTGCTGCTGAAAGGATGCTAGTTTAAACCAGTATAAGTCACAACCAACTTCTGAGGCCTGTGAAGGTAGGCGTTGTTCAAACAAATGAGGAGTTTCAGCCCTTAGCAAATAACAAACTAGATGTCAAATAGACACTGACTGTGCTGGAAGACTTAGGTGTGAAGTGACTGACATTGAGTGTCATGCAGCCTAGCCACACTTCCCCTTTCCCTTTATTTTCATTCTTTCATGTTCGTCTTTCTCCCTCTCAACATGCCTGGGCTTTTGTCTCTCTTTTCTCCAAACGTTTATGGTTTTGCTTTTCTCTAGGAAGCCTTCCAGATGAGATTTCGGAGTTCCTGAGTGAATGTGGGTATATGCTCTCTCTGCCCACAAATTAATTTGAAATAATTGACAAGTAGTATGTACTGACAATATCTAGATATGTATTAAAAGATAAATTGTGATCATCTCCAGCTGTACCTGGTATAAGTTGTGCTTAATGCCACAAGACAGCATCTATTCTACACTAGCTTTTTAACAGATTACGATTAGATTGGTTTCAGACTCTCTCGTTGCCTTTCAACATAGTTAACTTCATCAGAAATATTGTGGGTGTAAGTCTGAAAACTTTTCAAATTACTATGTGAGAAATGTGAAAGTAGCATGAACAGACACCCTTTCAGAGCATCTTCAACATTAGATCACACAAGATCTAATCTAGACAATTGCTTATAGAATAAGTCTTACTCTTCATTGTAATATAATGGACGAGAAGCATACATAAGTAGAATGGATCTCTTTTACTTCAGAACTGATAAACTCAGACTTTCACATTCCTAGAAGCTTCTAATGACAAAAAGAAAAAAAAGATGCTCTTGTGATTAGGCACCAAATTAAGACTATAAATTATTTAATAAAATATTTCCTGTGTTGTGAAAGTCCTTACTACATCCAAATAAAGTCAGGACCCTGAAATGCTGGGCACTGTGGAGCTCCCTTCAAAAGGGGATCCTCCTGCTGCTGGGCTCTGAATCCTGGGCAGAGCTCAGCTATGAAGGGCTTGTGGGAACAAAGGCACGCATTCCCTCTTTTCATCTATTTTCTTTTCTTTATAATTGAGCTTTTAATACCATTCTACCCTTGAGGAGGTATTTTGATGGCTAATTATGTACATATGTAAATAACAAGTGACACACAAAAAGATCAGCAGATACATAAATGATAACTTAAGAAAATAAACAAGCATGTTTAAATAGCAGAAGAGAGAGCACCACTATAAAAGTTAAAGAACTTACCTCTCTAGGGAACTGCTTTTTGACCTCTCTGGCTGCTTAACTGTGAGCACAGCCTGTAGCAAATGTGAGGAACTCCTCCCCTTTTGGTGTTTATTACAGAGAAACAATACTTCCAGCGACACCTGAGCAAATATCCTCTAGGAAAACCACCACATAGTTTGTCTACAGCTAGCTTATTATTCCTTTGATTGCAAATACCATCCACCAGAATGGATTACCAAGCATGCCCAAAAGCATATTATTTATTGAATGCATAGATTTCTCTGAAGCAACCCTGAGCTTTGCCAGATATTTTCATTAGTTGATCAAAAGAGCTCCATAACCCCTGTTGAAGGTCTTAGATGTGTGATCCTTGTAATCACATTTAAGGGGCTGGTTAGCTCAGGAGACTGTTAATAGGATACAAAACCTTTCACGTCTAACCTAGATCAGTACAGATGAAGTGTTGCGACTATTTAACAGCTCTTTCATGTCCTGTGACCTAACCCAGTTCCTAAAGGTGCAATGTTTGTATCACTTTAAATTTACAGAATGTGGTTTCCAGGCTTTTTGAAGTGCTTGTGTAATACAGAACATTTGACGAACAGGCAAATAATTATAAAACTCAGTAGTAATTAACAAATCCAATTAAAACTAAAATCAAAAGAATTTTGAAAATTCCCACTCCAGCACTATCTCCACAGTCTCAACAAGCCCATAAGCACAGGTGAGGGTTATAGTAATTAGAAAGCAGGAATTGCTGGGAAGTAGAAGTGATTTAGAAAACTGACAGTTCTTCGCTAAAATTTCATTGTAACAGCTCCTGTCACTGGACCCAGGAGCTGCATGTCTAGCGCAGAAGTAGGTTTGAATGGTGATAGCCTAACTCACACTTACTGATTCATAGCCAGTAGGGAAAAAAAAAAACAGCAAACATATGCAAGGCATTGTTTTGAAATTTCACAGCTGTTTCTACTTCAAAGGGAATGTGGTAGCAAAATTTTAGGGTTTTCCATTTAAGAAAGTTCTAAGATCCAATTCAAACTCATGCCTTAATTTTTTTAAAAAAAAGCTCTTAAATTTTTCTTTTTTATAAAACCTCAGGAAAAGGGATATTGCAAAATCTGGAGTATAAAACCTTCCACAGTTCTAAAAAAATCACAGGAGAGAAGGTCAGGGGCCAAATGATAACTGCAGAGAGGATTTATGCTACAAAATGGCTTCTAGTGTCAGCAGTTACTTAGAGAGTACCCTTATCCCTTCCATGGAATGCACTGATCGCCAAAATAACCTTAAAGGATTTTGCTTACGTGCAGTGATGTGAGGTAGTAAGAAGGTGGCGGGACATCTGAGGATTGCTGCTTTCTGCATAGCTGGGTGTAATGTGAAGTGCCAATCTTGAAAACATGAAGGTAAAGATTTGGGGTAGTAGTACTGCCATTTCCAAGTGTGCACAACAGGTCCCTCAGAGTCAGGAAGCTCGCTTGAAAATTGTGGGATTAAAAAAAATAAACTAAGAGATAAACACCAGTCGTGTGGTAATATTGGTCATGTGGGTCATTGGTCATGTGGTCCCACGTCATGGAACATTAGGTCAGTTCTCCTGCTAAATGCTTAGAGATTTCGGGTTTGGCAATTTATATTTTTTTTCAAAATATTTTTAAATCAGTTTTACAAAGGGTCTCATTTATATGCTGGAGTAGCAGTGCCTATGTTATGCACAATCCAAGTGAACAAAAACACATGAACTGCATATCTCTTTACAGCTGTATTTCTTCATAGTACCTGAAGGTTTAGGTTATTAACAGTCTGGCATTAAGAAAAATACCCATTAAATAAATATCCCCAATAACATTACTGAACACAAATATATTTTGTTATATAAATAGAACTGTGAACTAATGAAGTCTAAGCAGCATCAATGCATTGGTAATTCAAGCAGTTAAATTGATGTTTGTTATATACATCCAGTTATCATCTGTGATGTTCTAGTATGTACTTACAGAAGAGTTGATAAGACCTATAACTAAAAAGAAAAACCCAGAAGAATCTTTCTATAAGATTATTTATACTTTTTTCCTACCCTGAATTTAAAGTAAGACCTAAAACCCAGCAGCTGTTCTGTGTAGAGGCTCCTACATAATATATACCTGTACAGCATTTAGCAACCAGTCCCTGAGTTGTTGCGTTCCAGGTGCTGCCATTTAACCATGATTATTAATAGGGCAAATAGAGGTCTTTTCATATCAGGTGATAAAAGAAGGCTCAGTGTTGTGCAAGTGTGTCTTCTTCTGCCTCTGAAGGGGTCACGGTGCACGAATGGAAGTGTCAGCCAGAAATGATAGATGACATTTTGTATGAGTGAAAAGGAGAGGGAATCCGTTTCGATCTGTAGCCAGAGCACATACATTCCTGTACAGAAAGGGGCACCTGGGATCTGCCTGGCCAGTAGGTCTCCAAATCACTTGCTCACTTTTCCTCTACCTGATATGATTTTTTCAGTCATCCTTGGCTAGTGACAAAAGATTCTCCATGTTCATAGTTCTTGCAAACACCCATCACAATTCTTCAAAGTTAAATTTCGGGCACTAGCGACATGATGGTTTACATAAGACCAACTTTTCTCAAGACTGAATCAGTTCCAGTACCCTTGGCAAGAGTCACAGGGCACCGGCTTAATCTGTGGATTAACTGGATGTTGAGGTTACCATTTGGAAAAATTAAGCTTGTAATCCTTGTAATGTCTAAGAAACTGTGAAATTTAATCTAAATATTCAGAAACAAGATGGAACAGAACAATAACACAAGAAATTTCATGAGTTTTATTTTGCAATGCCTCCTTTTTTTCATACCATATTTTTTAAAGCAAATACTATGATTTTGAAGGGATATGACTTCTGAGGTTTGCAAATTTGAGGCTGGACGTATTCAAATTACTATTCTTGGACAATTTGGAATATCATATAATATACAGAATACTTCCAATGGATACACAGAATGTCTCAAGCGTTCTTTGATCTGTTCATTTTTTTTTTTAATTTACACTGTTTCAGACACACCAGGAGCTTGCTGTCAGGCTAGATCTTCCTCCCCTTGGAGCCAGAGGTAGCAAGCACATTGCCAGACTTCACATGCTTCATAAATCCACACTTCATTAATCCCAAAGATTTGCAAAATAACAAACAAATAAATATACCCTAGAAAATTCTCTTTTTCTTTCATGCACAACGAAAAGGAGACAGGTTGTTTGTATCACACTAGCCCCAAATGAAGAATGACTGCATAATCTGAGAATAGCCTGAAAAGTTTGTTTTTAAATTTGTCTCCATTATTCTGCCAGTGTTATTATGGATTCCTCAGCCTCCTAATCCAGAGGCACACCACAAATGAGTTTTATAAACAGTTTCCTGTCTGTGAGTCTGTCACTAATCTCTGAGGATATTCCAAAGATAGCCCTCAGAGGATTTGGATTTGTCCTCTTCTTTTTCTTTTTAATCCAGTTAGGGAGTATAGCAAACAGTGACACAAACAGGATTACGTTTTGAAGGGGCCCATGCCTGGCTGTGCGAGCGGCACACAGATGTGTCCAGCTCCATTTTCCTGCTCTGCAGTTTGCTCTCTTCCTGACTGCGCCTCCTCCTCCTTTCTAGTTGATTGTAAACACATTTGAAAAAATGTATTTATTTTTGAAAAATTACATATTTGGGGGGGGAAAAAAAAGAAGGAGGGAGGCTGTGTGCCACCGTGATTTTTGGCCTCTCCTCTGTCTTTATTACCATACTGGTGTCCCAGTGCTCTACCAGTTAACCATCTGTAGCATTTCTAACACATCATTCTCCTGAATGATGGGACAGCCTTGTCATCGCGGCTGCTAATAGGAATGCAGGCAATTCTTCTCCGCTCCTGCAGAGTACTTTCAGCATTTCTGTGGTGACAGTTTCTTTAGAGCCAAATTGTCATTAGGACTTTCTAGGTCCTAGAAATCAAACCACTGATTTTTAAACACTGAGGGTGATTTAAACACTGAAGTATGAAAGGCACCAGTAATTTATCTATTTCAGAATACCTTCAAATCAAGGCAAAGAATTTAAAATAATGAGAGGGTGTTAAAACATCAAAAATTGTGAGTACCTGGAAATATTAATTGCATATTGATTATGGCAGCTGGTGTGCTAAATGGTCCCGATTGCTCTATCCATAACGATGTCTCTCCATTATATAGAACTCCTCCAATTTCTACCATTAACTGCAAACTTTATAACACAATATTTTTTCTTCCAAGCTACTGTCAGGAAAAAGTACCTTAGGACCAAGACTTATTGATACAGACTTCCAGTAGAAACGTAGTTGGTTTAGGATGGTTTTTCATTTCATGTTGGATTTTGAGACCTACAAGTAGCCAGTCTGTAATCTGTCCAATGATGATGGACTGATTTTATAGATTGTTAGGACTAATATAAGTAGTCTAGAATGACTGGCTTTGGTATTTCATATAAGCTGATACAGTTAGCCAGGGTCCACGTTTAAGAAGATGCCTGATAATATATTCTGTCAAAAACACTCATAAGGCAAACAAGACAAACTTAATAACCCCCCCCATATTTTTCTGACCAGAGTCCCAGGTCTCAAATGCATCTCATCTGTGCTATGTTGTGGTTGGCATTATAAAAAATTAAAATAAATGTCACAGAATGAATTTTATAAGTTTATACATAATGTCTACATCAGGTAGTACTGTTTCTGTTGCTTATATAAATTTATGCCTGAGATGGTATCTGACATGGTTCAGTATGATCTGTAAGTCAGAACAACATGGCAGTTGTCCAGAGTAAAGAAAATAATTGAATAAGCTCTGAAGGTTTCAATAAACAAGACTTGAATTAAATCAAAAAGTTAAGATTCAAAACCTCAAAGCCAACAGTCAAAAAAAGCTTGTTTTGTCCATTACATTATCTAGATAGCAAGGAAGACTGTATGGTGTGTGTTTGTTAAATAATATACCTTTGCAAAGCTGAGGTAAACTTATCTGTCTGTTCTTTAAAACATTTAAGTTGCAATTAGTGTAATGGTCCAGCAGTTACTGTGCCTAGCTGCTCTTCAGTGCCAGAATTAGATCTTTAGTTTGCCACTTAAAATTGCTTTTTAAAAAGGATTGATATGCAAATCTGCAGAGAAGCCATAATGGATCTAACCATGTAGAAGTTTCCAGTCCTGGAGATGAAAATGGTCTTTATGAAGGTGCTCTAAGGTACAGGTTGAATGGAACAAACTTTGCTCCTCAAACTCAGCAGCCTTTGCAGCTGTTAATGCTGAACTGTGTCTGAGGAATGGATCACGCAAAGTGACATTTAATTTCAATCCGCCTTAAATTTTGAGCATCATGTAGGTGTTGGGTTTTCCCTTACAGAGTCCTGGTGTGAACTGGACTTTGTACTAATTTTCACACCAGAGCACAGTGTTTTAAGGGGTAAGAGAACGGAGGTGGAAATGTGTTGCTCGAAGTAGAGGTCAGGCTGTTTCACCCACTGCTACAAAGCCAGGCGCTGAGAAGAACAGCTTTTCCCAAGATGTGATCTGGCCTTACTCCCAGGAGGTTTTAAGCACAGCTTGTCCTAATGACTCTTCTTGACTTTGCAACCAGAATAATGTTCTCTTCATCTAAGCTGTATGTATTATGTATAATCATTTATAATATACCTAAGACTAATTCCACCTCCCACACCTGTCCTTACATAGTTGTGAAGCCACATACACACTATTTGGAAAGACCAGACAATTTCAGATGTCTAGCCAGTCCCAAATGAAGAATTAAGATGAGGCATTTTATATGGGATTGGCTTATCCCACCTTTGCCAGTTACAGTGCTTCCTATACCTTTCTTTGATGGAGACCCGGTGCTGGACACCAGTTAGGTTCACAGCTATGGAAATTCTGTGTTCCCACTACAGCCACTTGGCCTCAGGATTAGGGTGTTTTCCTACCCCGTTGTTGTTGCGTGCCATGGTCTCCTGTGGAGAACATCCTCAGCGCAAGCCAAGACTGTCTTCTTTTACCCTTTTTGCTAAAACACACTAGTTAATCATTGCTTTCACACACAATTGAGGCAAAACGCAATTTTTGATTGTTTTGCTAAGCCATGCGGGGGTCAGGGCTGCTGATGCTCTGTGTGCTGCCATCTTCAATCAGCCTGCCTAGTGCAGAAGAGGTGTTTTTTTCCCGGAGATGGTTTTGTGTCCTGAGGTTCTAGCTTTGATTGTGGCAACTGCCTTACTTAGCAGGCACCACAGGACGCAGGGGGAGAGGGAAATCGGAACAGCGGGGGGAGGCTGGTGCTCGCCACAGAGGCACAGCAAAGAGCAGTGCCACCTGCCACCTCCCCTGCTTGCATCTGACAATTGACCTCACATTTCTACCTTCCGTTCTGCTTGAATCCAAAGAAAGGAGCTGTGTGTAGCAAGCGGAAAATTGCCTCCAAACTTTCTGCAAGTACAAACAAATAATTTTTTTTTTTAAAAAGGGACTGCAGCTTAGGAGATATTCAAAATCTTATCCCCGTTTCTTGCCATACAATGCAAACCTCCTGACTGTTCCATTGGTAAGTGCTCAAAGGACAGTGAGCTTGATTCTCTGCTACCAGTACCTGTCTGACTCAAGAAGGAACTCCCAAACTGGTTATGTGAAAGCTATCTCATCTGGCGTAGTGTTCAGAATGCTACTCCATGCGAGTAATGAATAGCTAATCACTATATTTATATGAGGGAGTTCCATACGGCACTATTTTCTAGTTGGGGAGCAGATGCAGGTTTGTAATTATCAGATGCACCTATTCAGATTTACGTTCCTAACCCTATCTCATTCAAGGCAGCAGTAAAACTTGTTTTGGCTGGGAATGGGCTGATCCTTGGCAAGCAATATTTTCAAGTGAAATTCAGTTATTTATTTCCCTTACTGCCTGTTTAGGTACATGACAACAATAAGGAGCAATATTCTACATTTTCTGGCACTTTTTATTCCTAGGATTTCTGACTATGCCACAGTCTACATGCACATCATCAGCCCATTGCTAATCGTGTTGCAGCAGGCAAGATTTCCATTTTGAAATCTGATGCAGAAGACCCGCTGCACATAAAGCAACAGGGCACCTCAGATGGCTGTCTCAGAAGGAGCAAGGCGCAGGATATGATGTGTTTTGCATCTGTTATGCAACAGAGAACAATTTGCCAATTAATTCAGGTAGTGTTAGAGAGAAGAGCTAACATGTCTTGGATTTCCTGCTCTTAATTAATTGAACAGCTAGGCCCTTGGGAGTAATAAAAAGTATTTCATCAGCCTGCAGGAGGTCTACAGTTTCTGATATAATAGAAAAATACCATCTTTCCGAATGGCAAAGTATCATTAACTGATGCAGACCTTACATAAAGAGCTTCTCTGGTGGACTATTCAAATAAATGTTCTATCTCACCTTTAAACTGTACTCCCTGATGGGCAGAATGATAAACAACAAGGTACATAGAGTGAGCGTTTACTCATTTCATCCCCCTCTGTTTCTTTATAGTGACCAGCCATGAGAAAACAAAGTAGGAAGTAACCTTTCCATCCCTTTCTCCTGGCACATAAGTGACAGGAGACTTTCATTTCCTAGGCACTGCTTACATGGGGCTGTGTCCTAGGACCTAGAGGACAACCTGAAGTGACTTAGGTCCTAAACCACTACTGAGGGAATATGAATATAAAGAATTCCATTACTTTGTGTATTTACTTGTGAAAGAACTGAGGAAATAACTCATAAAAGACTAACTCAGTCGTTAGTTTCTTCCTTTCTGCAGCTTCATTAATACAAATCAGAAGAACAGGTAATCCAATAGAAAGTCTTTTGGCTTGACAGCAAATTCCCAGAATCTTCTCACTTTCAAACTAATAAATAAATCAAATGTTCCTTATTCATGAATACAGCAATACCATCTTACAATGCTTGCTCTAATGCCAAGGGCAGTTAAACTAAGACAAGATCTTTTTTTTTTTTTTCACTTGGAGGCAGAGGGCTTATTGAGGTATTGGCTGCTCTAAAAGTGATAACGTTTTTCTGCAAAAGGGTATTTAAAAATCAGTCAATGCTGAGTTAATATTCTTCAAAGAACTGTTTTTTTAACTAGTTCTAGTTTATACCATATTTATTGAGCCTGTCAGTTAGAAGGCCTGTACCTAAGCTCAGGTGATTATGCATCTCCTGATTTGTAGTCTTCTTGTGCAGGTATGCTAAAATGGATTTATCAAGGAACTGGTAGAATTATAATCACTTACAACAATAAACCACTGTACTGCCTCTTCTTAGTAGATGCATGATCGCTTTTCCTCTCTTTTCTAAATAGGCAGCTCTGTCTTCACTAGTTTAGGGACACATCCCCAGTCTGTAAAGATTGTTTCACAATGTGCTGAGGTGCAATCTCAGTTTTATCATGACATTCAGGACTCAAAGCTTCAAATCGAACTGCAGATATGTTGTCTGTTTTCTAGCTGAAGTGGTCATGTTTTCTCCCAGGGAGAGGAGGCTGTATCCTCTGAGATGAGAGGTGTGTAATTCATCCTACAGAAAACTGAGTACTAAACAAAACCTGTTTAGTTTGGAAAGTGGATGGTGTGGCCATCTGTAAAAACCTTTTGTCCAGAAGCACGTGGTCTTGAAGCACCTCAGCACAGACTGAAGTTCTTATAGTTAAAGACACAGTGACAAATTTGAATTATGTCCGACCTCCAGCCTTCAAATAGCTTCTGGGATGTCAACAAGATTCATGTGACTTCCAGGCAAACTTTGCTGGCAGTAGCTTTCATAAGATTCTGGCTGGAGCTGCTCAAAAAATTCATTCCAGCTTCTGTCAGTCTTCTCTGAGTCTCCTTCAAGTTTGTCACCCTCAGTCAGCATCTCAGGTTTGTTGCAATCCAGGTCGATTTTGGAGCTGTGGATTTCCTCACCAGCACTTTTCAGACTGCTAGGAGGATCAAGGCCTGTGCTTTTGTTCTCTAGGTATCTCAAAATACGTTTTCTTCTCATGTATCATATGTTCTGCAGTTTCTAAATCCAACAAGGTAAATTGGGATGATCAATTACTTTGATTATAGTTTATAACTTTGGCTCCACAACTTACATTGGGCAGCTTCTTATTCAAGAAGATAAATAAGAAAGTTACACTAGATAAGCAGCAGAAACCTTTGTCCAGTTATATATAACACTGAGATTTTTTTTTTGTTGCCGTTTTTATGTTCCATGAAATCGTTCTCAAAGGAGAAATGGAATGTTTTTATTTACTATTTTCTCCACGTTTACTATTTACTATTCTCTGTATTTGCTATTTTTCCATATCTCGGGGTTTAGTTCTCTTTTTGTTTTTTTTTGCTTTAGAACCAGTATAATGAAGACAAAACTGTGAAAGATGAAAGGCAAGGTTCGTTGTTTTAGAGAATGCTCCTCAATGCCAAGACAGTTTCACTCTCAGTTCTGCAAGAGGGTGTCTTGCAAAGGGTGCAACACAGCACACTGAGTCCATAATACTGTTTTTATTCATTTCACACAGGTTTGTAGACAGTGTCAGCCTCTGGAGCAGAACTAGGCCTGCAGAGTTATTGAGTGACCTGGCTCAGAGTCATCAAGAGATTTTTGCAAGTAGCTCCTGTTAAGCTAATGGGAATGTGACAAATTAATCTCTCGTGTACAGACGAGAGAATAAATCCATTCAGGTTCAGAATAAAAATACTGTCAATGTTTGAGGAACTACCTGAACCATGTAATAACAACAACCACTAATAGAATAATACTTTTGGCTTGTTAGTACCGTGCAGTCTGAAATCAGTACAGGTACAAAGATAATGCAGTGAGTCCCTCCAGTCTTCCACCTCTGCTGGGATTTTTCTTTGTTGTATCATACTGGTAAATTGCAACAGCATTATTTGGGCTTCTAAGAAAACCTGAGAATGAGTAACATAAATATTTAGGCTGAAATCCACATTTTAAGGGCAGAACTGAAAAGAACACAATATAAAAACATGACAAAATCGGGGAAAAAAAGCATGGGTTACATTTGCATTGGTAAAACAAGTAAATTTTATATTCACTTGTTTACTCTTTATTTTAAGTATAAGCAGATATTCCTATGATTAACACATGCATGCTTATTTGTAGTACACAATGAGTTGCTCTTTGGCTATTTTCTGTTTTTATAGTGTGATTTCATAGCTTCTTCCCAATAAATATTATTTATTTACTGTTGCATTCTTTTCATCCCAATAATGCAAAGGTGCTTCAGTGTTACAGTGAAATCCTGCACATTTAGTGTTAACTGGGAACCAGTCCTACCAGTATGTCTTTCAGATTTCTTGCTCCACTGCTGTAAGAATGGTAACACTAAAAGAGAACATTATAGGGACAACTGTGAGAAATATTTAAATCTCTCAGCTGGTTAGTACAGGACATGTAGGTATCTAAACCAGAAGAAAGACCTTAAAAGCATATGTTGGGAGACATCTGAACATACTGCAAGGATAGATGAGATTTTGGGTCATGGATGTTTAAATGTTTCCTATCTGCCCTTAAGAGGCAAAAGGTTTATTGTCCTGTTCCGCCACTTACGTGTTTATGAGGAAATGACCATATGCTGAGAATGTGTCTGGTGCACAAGGTGAGCCAAAGCAAACCTCTTCAAGACGTGGCATGGGCAGTGGTGCTGGACAACTTCAGGAGGCCATCCTGTCCTGGGCACATCCGCCGTGTGAAGAGGAGCACGATGTCCTGCCAGGAGCATCCCTGGCAGTGCCTTGCTGTTTGCAGGGGAACGTGGGGTTAAGCGGGCTCCCAGAGGGGCCAGACTGGCTGAGGGCACTGCAAGGATCAGCTGGTCCTCAGGTTTCTCCCTGCCAGTGCAGTGGGAGCGCATGTAAGACATTGCAGAGGCAGCCCTACTAATGAGACAGCGGGACTAGGGAACACCCTTCAAGGGCCTGCCTGGATCACACTGTCAGGACAGCCTCCCTGAAGCCATGGGTGGCCTCCCGATGGACATGCAACCTTGCCTGATTGACATACTGGCAGGACTTCTCATTTATAATGGGAAGTTAACCAACTCAGCTAATTTTGCTGCATACATTTAAATGTCAAAAATAGTGCTGATGCAACAGCATTTGCTAAATATATAAACTACTACCTACTGCTTTAGTCTAATTCAAAGCCAAGCGAAAAGACACTATGACAGACACCAGCTAAGCAAAACCCTCCTGTGGTGCACTGAAGTAAAAGTCACCCCTGTGGAAACCAGTGAGTGCCTTGGTAATCTGCTTTGATGCTGGTGTGGTGTTGAGTCACGAAGTGAGTCCGAAGAGTTCTGTCCTGCTGTCTGAACCGAGAACAATGCCAATGGAGGTGAGGCTCAGAGAGGCTCCTCGGGGTTTGAGGACCTGCCTCGTGCAGCCTGTGGATGCCTTGGAGGTTTATCAAAATGCTGAGGATCCCAGACAGCAAAATCAATGCATTTCTTGAGGAAATGAAAGCAGAGACGGTGCAGAAAGGAAGACCTGTCCAACTGCACTTGAAGAAGCTCTTCAGGCACTCAAAATAAGCTAGCAACCATCCATTTCTTGTCACCGCTACAGCTGCATGAATTTGACTTCTGTTTAAACATTTTAACATGCAAAACCCAAAAGGTCCAGGATGGCCCCATTGAAGGAACTAGAAACACTTCTGAGCTTTTTCCAGAAAATTGTATCAAAATTGCAGTTCATCTGTCAGCTTACCAGTTCTTTTGCTATAGTTTTGAAACCTGTATAACTCTATTTTTCTTGTGATTTATACTGAACTTTTTGTTTGACTCCAGTTTGACTCCCCCAGTTTGTCTTCTGGCTGGCAATTCAAGCAACATCCATCATGCAGTTCTTTTTGCTAGACCCTAATCTCTCTCCTTCTGGCAAGGTAAAAATCTCAGGACTCTGGGAGTTTACCATAATCCTGCTGTGCTCTCCCATACTAGAGCCAAGAGCAGGGCATCTTCTGTGGCTAAATTCATAGACTGCCTTCTTGATTTGAAAGATCCAGAATGGGATTTCTAGATTTTGGCTATATAAATCTATCCATGAACTGCCTCCTGTCCTGCTGGAGCCAAACTGATGCCCCTCAGTGAGTTTTTCAGTATAAAAAATGCCTGGTCATGCCCACGGGTTCAATACCCTGCCTGTGGGTTAGCTGCATTAGTCAGGTTTGCCTTGCTGACTCTCCTTATAAAGGCTGAAGTTCATTTCATGTGTATGGAAAATACAGGTAGTAGCAGCTAGCTAGAGGCTGCAGCTAGGTGCTTCATCTATCACTCAGACTTAAAGTTCAGTAATTTGTTTTCTGCCCCTTTAGTCTATGTCCTGTAGAAGGTCTAGATTTTAAGCACAACCTTGGTAGGAAACTTCACTTTCTCACTTCTGCCTCGGAGCTGCAGTCTGTCAGTATGAGCTGCTAGGATCGTTTCTTTCAAACTGCAGAAATGGGAGGAGGACTTTGTAATCTTAGATAGTCTATTTTGTTGCACTAGCCTTGGGCCTAAACTTGCTTGTGAGACCAACATCCCAGTTCATCCTGCTGCCCCAGTTTTGGCACTCTGTATTGAGTATAAAGCGAGCCAGCTAAGTCAAGAAACAGCAAAGCATGGGAGGATGCACCTGGCTGAAGCTCTGCCCCTGCCATGTCAGGCACAATGACCCTAACCATCTTCAGTGTTGTGTGGAGGGCTCTAGTCAACACTGGACTAAAAGAAAGTAGCTACTTCTACACTTGAAAAAACCCAAAATGAAATGAATGGAAATAGTGATATTCTAGGTGAAAAATATTGTATTTGGGGGTCCCAAAAGCAGCGCAGCATTGCACCCAGGGACCCGGTCCAGAAGAGGTGCCTGGAACATTCATAGTGTGTGTCACCAGGTAAGAAACATAGCTGCTGAAGATGGAGATGGAGATATCCATGAATGAAATGCAGAGGAAATACAGAAGGCAAAGTGTATAGGAATTGTCCGAGCATACCTACGTTTCTGTCTGAATTACCAGAAAATTCTCCTGAGAATTCTGTTGAGAATTCTCCTAGCTAAGCACATAGTTTTGGACAGTCGCACACCATGGACCAGCAGTGCTGTAATGGAGCTTGAACCACAGTGTGCACACTTGGCATGGCTTTTCAGATCAATGAACACCACATAACAGCCGTGGCTCCTCGTTACTACAATTTCCTTTGCTACATCAGCTGAAAACATATATCTAAGCCTGCCTATGTGCAGTTGTACAGGACTGCAGAAGGTCAAGACCAAAGGAGTAAAGTGTACTTGACAACCAAGGCAGACCAACAGATATGAGAAATCCACATATTGAGCAATGCCAGAAGTACACGTGGAAATTTTAAAACGAAATCAGTGGTCACAAAGTCACAGGCAAAGGGCCAGACTTTCACCTGCTTTTGGGTTGAGAGGTAATAGGCCCTGGGGTAGTTGAAAATAGCCTTGATATGTCAGGAAACTAGCACAGCAAGGACTGCTGCAATACTGCCTAACAGACATCCTGCTGCAAATGGAAAAGAAAATGGGGCTGTGGAGAGAAGGTAGAGAGCTGCACCAAAACTGCAAACAGGAGAGAGAGTTTCTTCTGCAGGAGAAACAGAAAACAGCTGCTTGAACCCATCTGGCAATGCTTGTATGCTAGCAGGAGTAGTGCAGGCTCACCCAGCCAGTCTACAACCATGAAACAGCCACCAGCGTAACAGGCTCTGTATGGCAGAACCAGCTCTTCGGTCTTTCTGCTTTGTGAATGAAAACAAGTGTTTAAAATTGAACTTGAGACCCAGTGTTAGTACCTAATATGCACAGAGTCTCCCCCTTTACAGTAGTTAATATGCACAGTGTCCCCCCTTTAGTCTGTGCTGTTGGATTCTTGGACAACTGAAGAACTGATTTTCAGACTATTGACTTTTACCAAATTTTCAAATAGTTGGTGAGTTGTGTGAGTGAGTCACAAGTCAAGGAGTGGCCAGGCTACTAAAGGACAGTCATTAAAAGTACAGAGCAGTCTTTCACCTGTCAAGAATAAAACCATCTACCTATGGTCTCCATTCCCACATCCTTCCAGCTAACCAGCTAACAAACAAAACTTGGGGGTTTACCAGCACTTATGTGTACATTCTGCTGTCTCTGCAGGCAGGATTCCAAATATTATTTTTTTAACATCCCAAGCATAACAACATAGGGGTTTTTAAAACAAAACTTTGCATTTAAATGCATGCATTTGTACGTATACTGCAGGTGGCTAGGGGGTGGTTTGTAACTCTGGGTGGCATAAACCAAAGCAGTACGCTCTGTTCAGGAAAAATCATACATAGTGGACCATAAGAAGAAATGTTCTGGAGCAACAGAGTACCACAGAGTGCTTTGAGCAAGCCAAGGCTCTCTAGGATACCAATGGACAGAAAAGCCAAGTATCAGTTATTCCATAATAAATTAATATGTTGTCAAGGGTCTGACCACTGCTAACGTGTCTTTGTGTCCAGGAGGAACCACAATAGCTTTTTTCTCACTCCTGTCTTGCAGAATTATCTTTTCTGCCTACATTAAATGTCCACTGAACTAATCTAAACCTTCTGTAAATGTTTCTCTTCCTTAAAATAAAGAGTTTCTGTCTATTAGTTCTGGCTGCATTTTTATGAACCAAGATAAATGTGAGTTGTTAACACACTCTTAGAGAACTTATTCAGGTTTCCAGGCTTGAAGAATGAAGCAAAGTACATCAGTAAGAAGTCTGCATACAGCACACACAGCATCTCTATCACTAAATCGTAGTTCCTCCACTCTGGGATCAAATTCCAATGGACCTTGTCCTGCAAGTGTTGCAGAAAGCAACTCACGAAGAGAGGCAATATGGAAAGGTATCACAATTTGGCATAAGGATGAAAGATCACATTTAAGGCTCCAATATGTCTCTTGATTCCTGTCATATATAGCTTGTAACTATTTGCTGAAGTGTTAGGTTACAGAGGAAGAAATCCAGGGGTTCTGTTAGCTCTGCCCTTTGTCGAAGTGCCCAGCTAAACCATTGCTTCAGTCTGCTCCATTGTTTCAGTGGCTTCAAGCTTATCCTGGGATCAGAAGTCTACAGCTCTAAGCAACTTTGTAAGCTCATCAAATCTTCTTTTTAACTACTATTTATAAATAAAATAATAATTCTCATATGATTAAGAGATGCAGTTTTCCAAATAATATCTGCATATGCAAATATAGATGTTTTCTGATTTGTACGTGGGTTGTCCTTCAAAACCAGAACAGTCACTGAGTTGGGTTGGACATTGCTTGGCTACCTGGAGTTTCGTGGTTCATATCTGGGGCGGTGTACATGCTTGTTCAGTGGTTCATTTTCCTCTGTTAAGACTCAACTTCATATTCCAGCCAATAATAAAATAAAGCAGAACTTCAAATGCTCTGGTCTGCTCTGTCAG
Organism: Opisthocomus hoazin; assembly: GCF_030867145.1. Classification (NCBI taxonomy): domain Eukaryota; kingdom Metazoa; phylum Chordata; class Aves; order Opisthocomiformes; family Opisthocomidae; genus Opisthocomus; species Opisthocomus hoazin. Next base: position 75,603,940 of record NC_134417.1, on the reverse strand, counting down.
ATTGCCCACTGCACAAACATTTGACAAGAGTATCCCAAGGGACTTAACTGGGAAGCTCTATGCCGTAAACTGCTCCAGTAAAATGCTCTGCATTAGGGACAGGTTACAGCTAACACCTGGCAAATGATGCGAAACAGGCTGGGAAGCTGTAATGATCGTATGCTATCATGTGTCTTGTATTTCAAGAAAGTACGTCTAGCCACCCGCAGTATTTTTTTAAGTGAAGTACTAAATGAGCCCCTAGTTCAATAGACCTATGTGAAATATTTTAACAGTCTAAATGTTCCAGAAGAAGCAAGGGTAATAGCAAGTTACAATGCACATATGTGCAAGAGAAATCACTTTAGCCACATATGAAATAGAGTTCCTTAGTATAACTCCTGGCAGCTGATTAGTAACACACCCCACATTTTACAGTTCACACCAAGATACGCAGAGGGTTATCATGGCCAGCTGAAATTGCAGGGGGCATTTCACTACAATAGGGCATAATAATGCAAAGACAAAATGGGAAGTTGAGCCTAGTGATCCTTTCTTATGCCAGATGTATATGTGGTAGGAAAACACAGACAGGCAAAGCTAGAGTTCTCTTGGGCTTTCGTGGGCTCCTCCAGGTGCATGCAGAGTGCCCAGATACCTCTCAGTTTTATAAAACTAAAGGGACAGTAACATAATGTCCCTAAACTGTTCTGAGGTGCCAGATCAGAAAGACAGGGAAGGAAGAACGCTACCTGCTGCCTCTCTGCAGCATCCAGATGTCCTTCACTCAGTCACTAGCCCAGTCTGGGTATATTTACATTAACTGGTACAGTCACAGTCTGTGCAGGCAGGTCTAGAGATTCCAGCATGCACAACACAGCTGATGCCACAGTTCATAAATACTAACATATTTAAATAAAGTCTCTGAAGGCACCTTTTTCTTATGTACACTTAAGTAAAAAGTAGCTATGACCATTTAGGTTTTATGGTCACCGGAGGCATAGAATTTTCTCTGTATATTTGCTACTTCCCTTTATAGCTGTGTTATTGTCCAGAACTGTGAGGTAATTACTGATCACACAAAGTATATAGCATGCTTCTAGAAACTTATTTCTTACATGTTGGTCTCAGGTCACTTTCCACTTTCTGTTTGCTGCAAGAATGTCCCAGAATGTTCACCCACATTCAGAGCAAGGAAGCACTTTATGTATGCAGGACAGGAGTCATCAGCCTGAGCACCTGAGTCCTTAGGCTGAAAGCATCAGACAGCACTTGACTTAGTTCTGCACTCTGGAGGAAACTCTTTTAACTCCAAACATGTGGACACTAGTGGACAGACAAGTAGAGGCTCACTCTCCCTCGAACATCCTTTCAGTGGCTTCCTACAGTGCAGCAAATGCTACATAAACCCTTTTGTGTCTGAATCCTACTTTTCTCAATACTCAGTTTCCTCACAGGGCTTTTGCATACTCAGCCTTTGTGCCCTTCCTTTCAGACACCTCCATCCCCTCAGCTGGCTTGCGTGGCTCCAAGCACTGGCATGGTCTTCTCTCTGCTCTAGAGGGTTTCCTTGGACCAGGAGGGGAGACATCAGGAAGAGGCTGAAGGGCGGCCTTCCACCTTGCTGCCCTCTCCCACCGTTTTGCAGGAACGTGCTGACACATGGTAACTGATAAGCGTTTTACAAAGTTGTGCCACCCACTCCCCCATTTAAGCCAGACTTTCTAGATAGGGATCCACCCTGGCTGGTATAAGGTGCACTGAAAGGACTGTGGTGACAGGTCACTACCAGAAGACATTATCAGCTGAATCAGTAGTATTTGCAGACCCTTGAGACATGGGTGAAGTTCCAGCCTGTAGCCTCTAAATGAAGAGAACAGAACATCGCAGAAGGCATGGCAGGCTGCAAAGTGACTGGGCTTCCTCTACATCAAACCCTCTCTCTGCTCTTTTCCCAGCAACTGAGAGAGAGAGTACCCAAGAGCTAAAGAGCCTTTCCTACAGAGAAAGGCAGCTCTGCTACAGAAATCACGGGTGCCATTGGGAATAACTTTTCGCACAGGGATCATCAAGACAGTGAGGCAGGTAATGGCCAGCAGTGAGTGGGGAGCAGTGATTTTGTTGGCTCGTTGGTGCTTGCCCTGCCTGCAGCACTGCGGCAGGAGCCCAGCTTGCCCTGGCCCAGCAGAGGGCAATCCCAGCAAATAGCTCAGGAAATCAGTGCTGGTGCCGGGATTTAATTTCCCTGCAAAAGGGAAAGGTTTAAAAAGTAATAGAGTCACAGCCACCCAGCTGCTTGCACCTCCCTGCAAACCCTGCTGCCTGCACCAGCCCTGTGAGTGAGTGTGCGGTGAGAGCTGGGAATAAGAAACGTGTGGGAATGGCCCTCTTTCTACCCATTTTGGGTCAGATTGTGACCTCAGGAGCTCTGCTCCATTTCAAGAGATTCCTTTCAAAGGTTTGTAGGGGTTATGAGGGTTGATTGGATCAAGCTTCACTGGAAAGAAAAGTCCTGGAACGCCACCAGATTTTGCTGACACGGGGACATGGAAAGACTCATCCTGGGATAACTGTAAGTTAAACCTTGTCAATGTCTCTCTTTTTTCGCACACCTCACTCGTATGGTTTTGAATCTTTTCTAGGCCTTCCTGGAAGAGTCTTTGCAACAAAAAGAAAATTAGAGCAGCTTAGTAGGCAGACAATCGTTTGGTGCTGATTTCCTCTCCTAAATGAAGTGAGTCACTTCTAAGCTTCCAGGTACACTGAATGTACATTTCCCGTGCACTCTGATATCAGCGGACATTTTTGCCATAAAGCATATTAGCTAGCCATAAGCTCTCTCTTTTTCTATAGTTCAATGGAATCTGTCCAAACCCCTGCTCATCTATATAGGTATTTTTTTTTTATTCTAGGCAGTTGATTAGCATTGAAAAGCAGAGATAGCACAGAAATCATGCAACACCAAATCTCATTATATGACTTTTCTATATAAAAAGGAAATTAATTGTTCTTAGCGGTATAAATATACATGAAAAATCATTGAAAAAAAACATACCTATTTGATATAATCTTGCAAGAAAGTATTTGACATTCCCTCCATCAGCAGCACTGCTCAGCAGACAACTTAAAATAGTTGCACTACGGTAGATGAAACTGGCAGAGACAGAGTCATGGATGAATGCTGTAAGGTCCGCAGTCTCTTGGCCAGCCAAAGGTGATTAACAGCAGCATGGACTTGTGTTCTGCTCCTTAAAAGCTGCTACAGAAGGGCAGGCTGGACAGGGCAGAGATGATTCCAGGAAGCGCCATTAAGTGGAGATCTGTAGCATAAGGACAGGGCTCTCTTCTAGTGACATCCGTTGTTCCATGCAAGAAGAAAGTGACTGCCGCTGATGCCTTGTCATTTTCACACAGGCCATCACTTATCCCACAACACCCATGGGTTCAGGAGGAAATGTTCAATATTCTTTGAGGTATATCTTCTGATATTTTATTTCTGATCTACAGTGACAAGACAGGATCCACAAGAGCCCTGAAGAAAGGAAGTGCAGTTGTTGAACTCTTCCCTCCAAGCCATCTTAGGAGAAAATCTACTAAAACGCAAGTCTTCAAGTAATGATTGACATTAAATACTCACAGAACTGAAGACTGGCACCTGCATGTCCCCCCCTCATGTGGAATTGCTCTGTCCCCAGGCCAGTGTATTCATAGGGCTCTTGTTTCCTGCTGTGTTCTCAGTTCCTGCATATTAATCACAGTGGGGCATGTGACAGTGGTTCTTGTCATGCCAGGCCAGGAGAAACTCCTTGCCCTCAAGCTGTGTGTGTCTTGTGCAACACACAGGTCTGGTGGATGTGCTGAGTCTGGGACATGGGCTGTGTCTGGTGCTGTGTCAGCAGAGAAGTCAGCTGCTTTAATACAGATGGACATCTGGGGTTGAGGGGTTAGCACTGCAGCACTGCATGTTATTGCACTAAATAGTATTTAGAAGAAAAAATGATTGAATCTGCATTTATGCCTGCCTTTGCTTTCTCACCTTGCCACTCTGTACTTCCTTTTGCTAGACCAGCCAGGATAGGGCTGTGGCCCATGCAGTGTGGATGGACAGCCTGGCCGCACAGCAAATATGGCCTGAAGCAGCAGCCCACACTGTTGACAAAGTGTGTAAGATGCAGCAGATCACCAAGAACAAAGTTAATTTGTGGGCTGTGGCAGCTCAGTTCTCGGAGAGTATCTTCTCATGGTGTTTGCATTTCAATGGTCTCCTGGCTTCTGAGAGCCTTTCTCCTTACACTCTTGAGTGTTCTCTCCTTCCACAAACTTTGGTCATTACCCTCTATCTTGTCCTCTTCCGCTGAAGTGGCGAGGAACAAAGAAACATCTCTAATGCTTCTCTCAAAAGTCCCTCAAGAGGATTCAGTCCCTGATACCTAGGGCAGAAAATATCAGTCGCAGCACTTCTATCACCCTCTGTGCTCTTCCTGTGGTCCATCTTAAAGCCATGGCTGCATCTGTAGTCATGGAAATATATACTAGACCACGGAGTGTCTACTGGGGTACTTAGTGGCTCTGAGAGGGTGATTATTATGCTTTCTTTCCCAGTATGACTTCCTCTGATCAACACACCTCCTCACAATCCAGGCAATCAGGTCCTCTGACCCAGTTCATCAGGGATCGCATGCAGCGGGGAGCGGTGCGAACGGCTCCTCCACATGGGCTGGCTCTGGCTCCAGGGCAGCCCCTGGCTGGGCACGGACTCTGCTGCAGTCCAGGGTGATCTGCACTGGAGCAGAGGTACCTGGCGTCAGGGAGGAAAGGTCCGAACCTGGTGAGGGGGGGCTGTATAATGCCTGCTCAGGGAGGAGACTGCAGGCAACCAGGAAAGGTGAGCTTGGACCATCGTGGAGACAAAGGAGGGGCAAAAAAGGTAACTAAAACGGCATGAGTGAAAACACTGACTTTCCCACGTAGTGCAGGAATATACTGTCTGATCCAGAGAAAAGTTAGAAATAATTAAGACAAACAAATTTTTTTGCCAACTTTGGGCAGAGTAAGTGGTTCAATGCTTTGAATCAGGTGGTGATGTTGCTTTTGTTATGGTACCATCTCCCTTGAACTGGAGAGGAAAATGAATGTCTCTTGTCATAGGAAGGAAACACACAGGGTGTTTCATACAGCTGCTAACCCTGGGAACAGTTACTGTGGTACGCTGGACCAAGCACAAAAAAGTTTAGGCAGAAACCTCAGTTTTATACAGTCAAATACTTAAAGTCTCTTCTAGAAGCTGTTTGACTCCCCATCTTTCCCACGGGACCTACCCACACACAGTGAATCGGGCTCAGTGTTTTGTGGTTGCATTCTACCTTTGAACTCGGTAATTCTCTCATCTCTTAATCTCCTTTGCTGCAGGAACTGGCAGCCTGCCTGGCTGTAAGCAGAAGCAATGCCAATGACTTTGCACTTTTGGGTTTTGCTTTTGGGGTTTGTTTTTTTTCACTTTTTAGATTTTTAGGGCACAGCTCAATCTTGAATGTCAGATCTCCCTGCCTCATATTCAGCTGCAGTGACAGAAGCAGAGAAGAAAACAAGTTACAACCAATCCAGTCTGTCTCGCAATACGGGAAGCAGTTATTCCTCAGTCCTATGAATCCCAGAATTTCCTTGATTGGCATTTGGGAAAAAAAACCAGCGACAGCTGTATGTCACAGCTGGTCTATCATGGCCCATAAATGAACAGGTATTTCCAAGTACCACAGCTGATCGCTGGGGACATTGTATAGCAGATTTGAGGTATCTGTCCTCTGATTAGATGTTGCTCTCTGCTTTCCCCTGCATAGACCTGGCTGACACAGCAGTCTTCCTGCCTGCATCAGTTTACTTCAGGTCAGATACATGCAACTCACATTTGGGCTTTCTGTCCTTCAGGTTCTTGTTCCATGTTACTACTTAAGGGTTTTTGCCAGCAGGTTTAAAAATGTATGTTTTGAGACATAAGAGAAAATATGGAACAGTAGAGAGTTAACTTGACATGGAGATCGTCCTTCCTGAAGCCACAGACGTTTGAACATTAAAACTGTGGGCTTTGTTACAGGAGTTCATTTCTTTTCCCTCAGCCATCTAGGCTCGGAATACTTTCCCCAGACTATCTGAAAAAAGAGGAAGAAATCTTTTACCGTTCTTCCAGCGTGGCTTCTGAAGGGCTGTGGCACATTGCTCTCATGTCAAATCTGGGACACATCCTGACTCTAATGTGGTTCCCAACTCCATCCACCCAGTAAAGTACCTGATCCTCTTCCGAGCAGTGCAATTTTGTGGATTTTCAAGGGTATGAAGAACTTCTACGTCACTCCTGCAGCATCACATGAAATGCATTCTTACTTGAAATATTGTGAATGAAAATAACATTGACTATACGATGACAACAGTGCTTTTGACATTGAGATTTACTTTCCTGTTCTTTAATGTTGCCATTCCTTTAAAGTGATAGAGACTGTACAGATTTTTTCACTGTTGTATTTGTTCCTTTTTTTAAATAGAATCAGTCACATCTCAGCCTCACAGAAACTGGAAAATCAGCTTCATGGGAAATTCTTTTACTGTTAACTCTTCATTATACGAGATATTAATCAACAGCCTGGGGCTTGGGCGATTAAAATGGAGAGATGCCAAAGTTGCTCAGCAAGAATCAGGTTGAATCCAGAAGGTCTGTTAGATATGACCATGCTCTGCCTGTGCCATATAGGACCTGGTTGTGTGAAAAAAATTCCTGTCATAAGTCTCCCAGTAACAGAAATTCAGAACAGACAGATCTGAGCATCTGTCTTCTGTTTGCCAAGGTGCATTAGTGCATGCAGATCACATGGAAGATAAGCTAAGTTTTGTCTCGCTCTACAAGCAGCTCTGCCCCGCTGTGTCTGGCACAGGGCGATGAGAGGATCAAAATTGCAGGCGTTGGGGCAGGAAGAGCCTGACTGCTGTAGTGGCTGTGGCTGCCCTGCTGTGTCAGAGACATGTGTGTATGGGGACTGAAGAGATGCCCCGATGGGTCACAGCTGGACAACCAGCGCTCTGTCTCTGCCAGCGTCAGCCAGAGCTGTTGTCTGGGGAGCACACATGAGCCTAGCCACGTTCTGCAGGCCGTCCTCTCACACCTCCCCAGCATCTGTGACTGTTGGATTAGGGATGTTAGAAGGACTGTCCCAGCCTTAGCCTTTTAACAAGTCCTTAAGGACTTGTCCAAAAACTGACATAAGCGCTTTTGAAGCTACTGACACCATTTGCCTCTGAAACCTCGCATGGCAGCAGGTTCCTGCAGCTGGTCACTACCTGCTGTGTAAGGGAGCGCTTTCTTTCATCTGCTGTAAACTCACCTCCTACTCATTTCATGAAGCTCCACAGTTTTCAGATTGTAGGATCTTACAAATAACAGGTCTGCATTCATTTTTCCCATGACCTTCACAATCTTGTAAGTGTTGAGCACATCCTCAGTTGGCGAATTACAGTTGCCTTATGAGGACAGACTCAAAGGCCGGGCTGTCCTCCGGTGCCTCATTTGAAGAGTGGTGGTGTTCTCAGCTCTCCTTGTAGCACAGCTATCCCAACCCTGTGACCCCTGGGGTGCCCCTGCCCCTTCCACATGTCTCTCCTGAGAAGTGAACACCAGAATCACACATGCTGCTGAAGATGTGGGTGTGCCAACATGCATAACAACAAAACTCTACCTTGTTCCTGTTGATGTGCAATGTTTTGTTGGCTTTCTTACTTGCTGCTGCGCATTGAGCCAATGACTTCAGAGCACCTGAGGATCAAAGATCTCCTTCCTGTGTTGGGCCTGCCAGTTTCATTCACCAGCATCTGGCATGGTTTAGATTGTTTATCCCCACACTTAGTGTCATCTGCAAATCTGGAGATCTCACTGTGGTTGATGAAGATGTTGACAAAACTTGTCCCAGCACTGGTCCACACTGCTGACTTCTCCCCATCTTGAAAAGTGACCACTAAACACCATTGCTTGCTTCTTGCTGTTTAATCAGCTTTCAACGTGTAAAAGGACCTTTATTCCAATCCTATGAAAATTTAATTTCTTTAATAATTTTTGGGAAGAAACCCAAGCAATACAAACTGTCACAGTACTGGGACTGATAGGTGGAAGCCTGTGCCCTGGTGTGGCTGGTTCCTCAGCAAGTTTATGTCACCTGGTGACACAGGTCTTGCCAAGTGGCAGGTAACACCAGCACACAGGGCCTGGCACACCCTGGGAAACAAACAGTCTTCCTCCCTCCTATGGCTGCTGTTTCTGTCTTCTCTCACATCGCAACTCATGAGCTACCTACTCCTCAGGATGGCTGTCGTGGTCTCGTTGTTTATGGTGTTTGTGGCTCTTGGACACCTTTGTTTGTTTGGCCAAAGAGAGAAAGGTGTCCTCTGCCTGTGCCAGGTGGTTGGCAGAGTGCAATATCATACAAATGTTGTTCGGGCTTGACATATGGGATGGCAGCGAGGTTTCACTGCCTTGTGGCTATGGCAGCAGCCGGGATCAACTGAAGGTAGGGGTAATCCCAGCCACATGTTCATTCAGACTGCTTGCAAGAGGGCCAGGAAGGGGATGGAGAGGCCTGGGAGATCTCAGTCCACTCATCCATCTGGTCTCCAGCCTGCTCTGAGGTCTCGAAAGCAGGACAGTCAGACATTGCCACACAGGTGCAGTCAGAGCCACTGTAAAGGTGAAGATACAGAACAGGTCTGAGCGAGCAAAACTGGTAATGGGCAACAACAGAGGAGACCATCACTGAGAAGAAGAAAATTTTAGTTGCCACCCGGAAAAGGAAGGAAATGGATTGAGAAAACTCGAGGGCTGGAAGACACAGCATGTAAATCCAGTTAGAAGAGCAGCTGCCGTTGGTTATTGGTGACCAAGGTACAGGTACCGTACCATCGACTGTAAGTCTAAGAGACATCCAGTCAGCCTCCCTGACATTTACTGAGGAAGCCATCAACACCAGTAGGTCAGCAGGATATAAATGCAGCGAGGATTTGTGCACTCAGTAATAAACAAAAAGACAATTGTTTAGAACTTTTTTCCACTGAGGTTTTCCAAACCTTAATGCTGTGTCAGCTGTAAGGGGACATCACTTCACCTGTGATTTGGAATGTATATCCTATCAACAAAGCAAACAACTCTCCAGAACCCCAAACCCCAAATGCTAGATTTTACATTTTTTGGCTACATACATTACCAATATGAAGCAGACCATCGACGAGAGAGGCAGCTCCATCTCTGAAATGGGCAAACAGAGATCCAGCAAAACAGAGTGATCTTTGGGAAAGAAACACTTAGAATGATGCTGACATTGATGAGTCTTTATCACAGACATCTGCATCTATTATAAAATATGAAGAATGGTGAAAAAAGAACTCAAATGCAAAAGTCTATGAGAATCATTAATCAATGATAAGGAATGGAAGGGCATGAGACAAATCAAAAAGCACAGAGTAATTACTTTAACACTTTATCACTGGTATATCATTTAATAGAAAAAAGGGGAAAAAAAAGAAAAAACAAAGAAAAGAGTCATATTAGCACAGTTGGCTCCCTCTGTCATAAACTGTGAGGCGTAAACAAGGACTGTTCCTGCAATAGGAAAACAAGGCTGTTACGGCGGTCTGGGTGGGCAGCAGTGGAAAGCTCTCAGCATGTGCGAGTTTCATTAGTGGTGCAATACCCACGACAGACAGTGATATAGGAATCTGTAACAGTAACTATTGATCTATATTTTCCCTATTGTAATCATTGCCAGGATAGAGAACAAACTGAAATGATGTGTGGCTCAAAAGATTAGTGTTTCAAGAAAAAATATTAGTCAAGGCTTTGCAAAGATGTGCAAGGGAATTAAAAGGAACGGAAGATGTGGGTCAGAATCCCCATACACCTGTGAAGAAGTTTCCGACAAATTGATATTTCTGCCTAGGTTGCAGATTGCTAATAGAATTATGTGTTTTAAAGGCAGAAAGGGACGGTTATATTCCTTTGGTTATGACTTCCTGCATAACATAGCTGCAAACTGTCAACCAAGAGAAGTTTTTTTAGACAAAAAAAATGCAATTTTAAGACTTCAAATGATGGAGAAACTACTACCTTTCTAATGCCTTAATTTGAATCATTAACTGCCGCATACTATGAAGGATACATACCTTCTCAACTTGATATTGTCCAGTCTTAATTTCTCCCTATTAAGTGCATTGCCTGTCTGTAATATGACATTTTGATTAAATACCTTTATTTCCTGAAAAAAAAGCACCTTGCGCTATGAGAAATCTTCATCACCTCCAGATGCTTACAGACAGCAGTGAAGTCACAGCCAGTAGTCCATAAAAGGTAGCAAAACCCATTTCAAATATATTACTCTTCTACGTTGTTGTATCTGATAGCTTAATTGGCAGTGTTCAATTCCCAGAGATAAAATAGCTTTTCGATCTTATTTCTTCTTTCTCTCTTATAAAAGTTCTCTTTTTGTCTCCTATACAGAATTTCTCTCTAGAAAAAAGGTAAAGATAGATTATTAGTGCATCATCTTGTCTGCAGACATTGCAAATCTCTTTTGTCAAGAACTTTCTGGGTGATGTTTCTCTCTTAGTCTTTAACAGTGCACTAGCAAAGCCTTCCTACCTGGGATATATGTTATGAGAATATTTTCTATGCAGAAAGGGTGAAGTGGGGGCTGACTGTATAAAGTGAGGTAAGCTAGTATGTTCTCTAATACTATTCTTTTTTATGTTCGCTAGTACTATTATTTTGCTTTTCCTAGAAACGTCCCCTTCTACCTAGCTTGTTGCATCCATTAGAGACACAAACAAACAAGCCAGCAAGCATCTTTGCTCACTGATTACCTTGTTCTTAAATCATCTCTGAAATAGATTTTCAGCTTTAAGCTGTCACTGTCTCCTTAGAACGTCAACCACAGAAACTTATTTAATTATATTGTGTAGGAGGAACCTGTGCCAACCTCCTCTGTCTGCCCTGTCTCACATGATGCACAGGTATGTCACTGCCACACCTCTCAAATATACCTGCCCTACCATTGCACCCTCACAGTGGTACCGGAGTGCTGAAACATCCCTTCCTTCACAGCCAGCATCGCCCCTCTCCTTCCCACTTTCTCGTCCATCTCCTGGTGACCTGCGCCAGCAGCCAACCCTGGCCCCAGCCCCTGCCACACCTCAGCACAGGCTTCTGCTGGGCCACTTGCTACTCGAATTTCTCTTAAAAGTCCTGGTTCTGCAACCAAAGAGGAATCTGGTTAATTAATAATAGGTACAAACATAATTAAGTGGGTTAAAATAAAATCTTTTCTCTGTTCATTTTGTCTTATTGTTGTTTGGAAAATACCTAGAACAATCAGAAAAAAACCACCGGCAGCTGGCAACGCTACTCCTCTGCATAACCTCAGGGGTAGAAGGCAATTCCATAAAGGGGGAGTTCAGACAAATCCTGTCCTTCAGACAGCAGTTACCTTGAAGGTCTGAAGACCAAACAGATTTCTTTAGAAGACAGGCTCAGACTGTATCTCAAAATACCTAAGGAAGACCTTTCAAAAAGCTTATGGGAACCTAAATGTCTGCATTGGGATTCCAAGTTAAGAATGAGAGTTATTCCTCAGGGTGATTTAATTGCTTTGATACTAGGGGAGACTCAGTCATACGAATGCCCTAAAGCAGCTCTTTCTAGGAGGAAGGACTAAATATGAATGTGCAGCTGAACTTCTCCATTAGCTGCAGGATGTCCAGAAACTAGAAAAGAGAACAGCAAACCTGCATGACACACAGACCCCTTTCGCTAAAGGAAAGCCCTTGTTTATGTAAATACCCATTTCCAGCAATTTAGAAGCAGCTGCTAACCACAAGTGTTTTAATTGCCACTGCACTATTTCAATTACTAATCTCTGCTTTGTTCTTACCTCTCTATGGACATGCTGTAAATTATTATAATTTGTTATGATGGACAGCATTAGAATGGCATCTATTAGCACTTCTATAGTTGAGAGACCCTGATAATGTCTATTAGCAACCCTTGCAGATGATGGCAATGATGGAGGGGAGGGATATCATCATATATCTACTGTGAGCTGAAATTCAGGCAACTGAGTTCTGAATAATTACTCCTTCTTTGTGTGTGTCTGTGTCTATCTTTTTCCCCTTTGTCTCTCTTCCAGACATAAATATTGAAATATGTAAGTAAACTCAGTCATGCTAAAATCCGTATCATAAGGTTCTGCACTATTTTGCTACTTTCAAAATTGTTTAAAAATCTAGCACTTTACAGACGAGTTCTTTATATGTCTAGTGCTGATTTTTTGGTACTTTGTTTCAAATATTGAAAGAGAGTAAGATAGCATTTTAAAAGGTAGCAGGAGGCTTATTATAGAGGGGGTGGCAACACAGAGTGGGCTTAGGAGAAAGACCGCTTCTCCGTAACCTTGCTGACCCCTGCAAGCTGTAAAAATCAATAGGAGAATCAACCCAATTAAGGGATACCAAGAAGTTTACAGAGGCTGAAAATGGAACTTAGGGATGAAGTCATTGATTTATTGTCACGGAGTGATCCCAAATAATAGATTTATAATTCCATTGTTTGCCACTGCATTATTCTTCTTCTTTGAAGCAATCAAATATGAGCCCCTCTTCTGATCAGATGCGTTAGGTAATTATCCTTGTGAAAGGTGCTTTTGTCCTCCTTGCTGTTTAAAATACTTGAAGATTCACTGAGTCAAAAAACAAATGACTGAAAATGGTTCATGACTCAGTAGGTGAGAGCATTATTCTCACTCTGTTTCTGTGTGGGTGGGAGGAAATGTAAATATTTTTTAAAAATCTATAAGAAATGTGCTTCCTGCCATCAGTCCTTCCCTGGTGATAAATACCTTAGAGACCAGTCTCCTGAGAGATGTCCTTGTCTTGAATCCACGCAGAGGAGAGCACCAAACCTGGCTCACCACCGCCACGTGACTGTTCTCCTAACAACCCGGCAAGGTGTCACACCTCTTCTCTCAGTTGCTCTGTGCTGCTGCCCCTTCACAAGGCTCATTTTTTCTCACAACAAGATGGTTTCACTCTGAATCAAAGCGAACATTTTGTAGCAGAGCGAGTGCAATGTTTTCCGGACCCTCTAGTTACGATGGTACAAGGCCAAATGCTTGGTGAAGGTGTACTGGTCCAGGGCACTGGCTGTCCGACGTTCAGTTCACCAGCACTGGTACAGGGTGGTCCCCTTCTACACAGGTTTGAACAGGTTTAGCTGCATTCACACTGCAGAAATTTAATCACTTGAAGTTTTTTGTAAATAGATCTGTCCTTGAGTGAAAAGGTCCATCCCTTGGTTTCACAGCTAGCTATGCAGAAGTGATAGCTGCTTGCAGTCAAGCTATCACAGCCATTATACAAGGCAGCTGCATTTGGCCTCGGTTTGCTTTAAAATGTCTCCACATTTTGGGGGAATTTTCCAGAATTATCTCATGTTTCAGTCTCTCTGGGATCCCTCCTGGGTAACGTACTGGCTGCCCTTTCTCATTGTTTTGGAAATGTGATGCTCCAGCGCAGTGCAGGTACCCTCTCTAGATATGAGTTGCTCATGTGTAGTTCTCCATGGACCTCCAAACTCAGAGACACTGTGGGATACAGCTGAGCGATTCAGGAGCATTTTGGGAACTGAATGGCTTAATCCTTTGCAAAAAGCCCTTTCTTCACTTCAGGTTACACTGAAAATGTAGAATTCTACCAAAGAGATAAGGCACAAATGTGTTTTCTTCCTAAACAAGATCTATTTGTGGTGTACAATTTCACTGCCTTGTTAATGCAAGCACAGGGGGTGTACAGAACAAAATACAGCATAGCTGACAATCACAGCACAGGCAAATGTAATTATTCTCCTTTAGGAAGAGGTGCTAGTGAAGATTTTGGAGAAGCAGCTGGACTAGGATGGAGGTATGTCTGGGTTTGGGGATGAGGAAAGAGGAACAGTGAAAGGTCATGAATGCAACTGATCTGCTGCTGCTGGGATACGAAAGAGAGTAGTAGATGCTTTTAGTAAAATGTACCAAAACTCTTTGGAAAGTAGTTGTTTCTCTGAAAGTCTTCACCCCGTCCTTCCTCCATGCCAGTAATTACCAGTCTGGGTCCTAGGGCCCACCATGGTCAACACGGGCAGCAGGGTCATGGCTGGCTGCCAGCCTCACAGCGACCCAGGCAACTATTTACCTTGTCTTTGGCAGTCCAGTTACTCCAAAGGACACAGACAGTTCGCAAGATCAAACTGGAACTTGTGTGTACAGAGGAATTCCTCACCTTAATACTTTTTTTTAGTAAAAATCAGTCTGAGCTTCTTGTAGAGACCCTGAGATCTTGCCAAAATACATGAAAATTGTGCCCTGAAAGTCTAGAAAACACTTTAAATTACATTGGCTATGCGTGATGGGAAGATCTGCAGATTATTTAGTTAATCATTGCAAACACTTTGAAGATAAAAAATCTCATTTATATGTTACTAGTAGCAGTAGTTATACTCTTATGTTGTTCTCTTTAGTAGAGAAACAGGTACTTCAGATGAGACAAAGCTGGGAAAGAGAAGGGAAGTAAGCACCTATGTATGGATTGCTGTTGTTTGCACCCCACCAACTCGGATTTACAGTCAGCCCAGATTCATTTTCTCATCTGTTCAGTGATTTAACTGTGTCACTTCCCCAATGTCAGACATCATCGCAGTGAGATTCCAGCGCGTTTCCCTGACAAACATGTCCTTAAATAACTTCTTTACCACTTACTAACATACAACCATTCATAAAGAGTCAATTCATGGATCCCAGTGACACTGTGCAGCTTCTGCCTTGATAGCAGCTAAGTGGCACTAATGTTATATTGAATTTGGGAAGCAGCTTGTTTGCATGGAAGAGCCTCATTGCTCAGCTATATTCTGTAGGCTGTGGAAATCAAGCAGCAGCTACTGGATGTGGAGACCTATGAGCTTTGTATTGTGTAATGCTTTGCTCTGAATGTGCTAGGGCAGTACAAGAGCTAAAATAGATACCATATACAAGGTGGTTTTACGGACCCTTGTCCAGCAATCAGCATCATCCAGTTTGTAAAAAGACAAATATACTTGTTTTTTTGCAGCATACAAATGAACTAAAGAAAGTAAAATATCCCACATTCTCCCAAATATACAAAAAATGATTAAAACCACCTCTTGAAAATAATTACATTACAAAAATAGGGCTATGTCTTGTTAAAACAGTTCAGAGTTACAACTTGATTCCATGATGTTATACAAAATCAATAGGCGTAGAATATTCCTGGTGACAGACTATTTACAGTTCCTGCTAGATATTGATAATTGTATGCATTTTCTTCTAATTAAAATGACAAAAGCTATTACTTTAAAACTATCTTAACATGACTGATGCGGTTTCATATTGGCTAATAATATTCCTCCATTTGTTTCTTACCCATTTATATGCTACCACTTAGTGTCAGTGAAGCGTGACACTGCCAGATGTGCCTGCAGAACTGAAGCGAGGGCACACGAGCAGTGAAAGCCTTACAAGCCCTTCAGCTAATTGACATTATTGCGTGTCCAGGAGGATGGAGGGGAACAGCAGAACAGTAGTTTGTTTCTTGGCCAGGATTCCACAGCAAAGCCGCAGTGACAGCATCCTGCTGAACAGAAGGGCCTTTGTCAGGAGACATTCCCTCTGGTTTAGTGTGAACTTTTAAAGATTCAAGTTCTTTATTGACAGGAGGATTTTAATCTTTCCTATATTTACATGTTTTATTAGAATCCAAGTAATAGCCCTGGGTGAGATTATTAAATTTCACCTTATCTGGATACAATTTTTTTGAAAGAGCACAAGATAGACACTCTCCTCCCTCCACACACACCCTCCTCATCCAAAGGCCATCTTATGGGAGAAAATGCCAAATAAGACACACTTTTTAAAAACCAGTATGACACACAGTTGTGTAACTTCTTATGGTTTCTTTTTTTTCAGTTAAATACACTGCTGGCATCTGCTTTAGATTAGAAATAAGTGTGGGCACTGGTGCTGAAGCCCGGAGGGGTTATTCATGGTAAGCTGCAGCTTGTCACACAGGCAGTCCCCAGCTCCAAGGTGAGAGATGGGTCTGCATCTACACCTGTGTCTCAGAGCATGGTGGTAGCACCTGGAAAAATACTTTCTCGACTACATGCATTGCTTTGCGATGGACATCTACCCAGATGATGCCACAAGGATGTGGAGCCTGGGAAGCCATGCAGTTGCCTGCAGAGATAATGCATTGCTTTTGCTCTTGCTGTGGTGCTCAGGGAAAGAAATTTACTCCTCAGATTTCTTCCTTCCTCCTCAAAAACTTCATGTGTTGCGTGTGGCAGGGATGGCAAAAGCCAGGGGGGCAGTGATGGCTCCACAGTGATGGCTGTGGGCCATGGAGAGGAGCTGGATTGGGCAGCAGTGGGTAATGGATGGGGCACCCTCACCAAGCTGGCTGCTGCAGGGATGCAAAGGTGAGCAGCTGAAGCTCAGCAAACTGAACAGATTCAAAATGAGGCCTTTTTTAAGTAGGGAGAGTAATACGCCATGGGAACAAATCGTTACAGGTGAAGTGTCCTTGCTGCCACCACTTGAAAATGTAAACAAATCTTGGGTTTCTTTTTGAAATATTTGCCCTGCTTCCTCCAGCTATTGCAGGTGTTATGACAGATATTAATGACGGGGGGGAATCTTTCTCCTGTGCAACATCCACAGTCACACAACAGTGAGCCCAGCAGCCTCTTTCTGCCCTTACAATAGACTGATCTGTCAGTCCCGTGAGACCCATCAGTTACCAGCCACGTCTCAGACAGACCTGTCAGTTGCTCATCTAACATCATTCTTCCTGACATGAGGAAGGAGTGGATAATCGCTGTCTGTGTTGGCAGGAAGAACAACATGGCAACAGCAGAGCTGACAAGCGAAGCAGTTGGTGCTGAGGGCCAGATGTCCATGCTGCCCACAGCTAGGGGCCACTATGGGCCACGTCCAAAGACCCAGGGCTAGCTGGAGCACCTGAAGTATGCCTGCAGAGCCCAGCTTCTGCTTGCCTTCACCCAAAAGGGAGACACTTTGCAGGCTTTCAGATTACACTGCATGATAGGTGGTGATGGTTTGCTGAAACAGTGCTCTCCTGATCAGAACCATGGTGGTGATGGGGACACCCACCCAGCAATGTGGCACAGAAATGCCTCAGTCAAGGAGAAGCCTTGCCCATGACAATAATCAGCTCTGGGTCCTCAAGAAGTGGGAAAAATTGCATTTTATGGTTCCCATGGCCAACAGTGCAGCACTTTAATATGAACTCAGGCTTAATCAGCCTTGACATGATAGCAGGATCTGGCTATCTGAATGAGGCACATGCGTCTTTTTGAATCTCTAGGACATATGGTTTAAGTCAGTTATGAAAAAATAAAAATATTTACATCAGCAAAACTCTAAGTGCTGAAACATACGGAACATTATTTCTAACAACCTGAGAGAAAATGTTTCCTAATAGCAGTTCTTGTCTTCTCTTTAGCAAGGCTAATCTTAGTCTTCATTGTTTTCTAAATGACACTATTATGCAGTAAATAGAATAGGAAGCCAAGGAACAGAAATTGCTCAGTTCCTGGTGAACTTTCTTCTCATCTTGCTCAATAATCATGATTATAATGATTTTATTCATAAGTCACATTAACATTTTCCCTATGTTAAAATTAAATTCAATGGGAAGTGAATGATCTGTTCCCTAAATGCAAAGCTAAAAGCAATACATCTTGCTCCTACATAAAACAACCATATTTATGCTCCAGATAGTCAATGACTGTATCAGAAATCACTATTCTGATGAACCCTGGCATTCAACTCTTCCTTTTCTTTTTGTTTAATAGCAGAACAAAATGTCAGTCTAATAAATTAAAGCATCGAGATCTCTATCTATGGAGACCCCAGAATGTCAGAAAGATTGATACTAAATTGCTGGATGCAGAGTAATCAATGTCATCTGAGAGATCAGGATCCAAGAGTCAAACACGACAGTGATCAGATGGATTTGTGCACTGTTTTGTTCTAAAACATGTGCCATTAACTCTTCACATTTCCACCAGATGTAAGGGGACCCACTTTAGGACTAAAAAGACACTTTGTTGTGAACATTTTGCTGAATTGGGGTATCCTATAAAAGCAGAGGCTGGACATAATTTGCTGACATTTTGTTTTAGGAGAAAGTAAGTTCCTACAATGAGAAGGAATACTCTGAAAATCAGACTCCCAAGCAAAGTGCCTACTATTGCCTAGTGAAGGTATGTTGGGCTGCAACAGCACACCTTCCAAGGGAAGCGGGATAACCATACTGAAGCCAAATAATCATTTCCCTTTGGAAGTGAACCAGCTGGTTTTTCGAGGGGGAGGGCAAGCAGCAGCACGATTACTTGGGGCTTGACACAGTCCTGAACCTGGCAAAGGACACACAGATCAAGAAGTAAGAAAGGCTGCAATGACTCAGATCAAAGACTTGCAGCCTTGGGAGGTGAGTGACTGATGTGCTGAGGTGAGTGACTGATGTGTTTGTAAAAGGCACTGTAATTGTTTTATATTTGCTTGGCATTTGTGGAGGGTCAGTCTTCTGGGTTTATATCTGTCACCTACAGCAGACTGAGGAGATTTGAGGGAAGAAAACGTAATAATAAATCTGCTAAGGCAGTATGAGTATAAAAGGATCTATAATAACAGTGGCAGCATTTACCTGAGATGTCTGCATCATTTTGGAGAAATGTTCACACACGATTTGTGGCTGTGATGTTCAGCAACTCACCAAACCTAAAACATGTTTTATTATGCTTGAACAATATATATTGCTTTAATCAAGGCTGTGGCATGTCTGTGACAGAACTCTTGGAGAACGAATGTCCCCAATGGTATTTTGAAGGCAAAATTAGTTAAATGCATGGGATCATTAAGCATAAAGAGGGCGTGTAGTCCTACTCAGGTTACCATAATACAATAATGAAAGGAGTCTACTGGACAGCAAAGCAATACAGCTAGGCATACTACATTGTGTCTATCTCACCAAGCATATTTTCTGTAGTATGCTAAATTTTCCTGAAGTTTTGCCAGAGAGGTCCTTTTTAGGTTTACCTTTTGTTAGCTTGGAAAAATTGATGGTAATTCCCTGGAGGAGTGTGAAACAGGGAGACTTGCGAAGACAGCGCGGGAGCATAACACCATGGCACCCTACCCTCCTATTAGTGAAGACAGTGGGTAAAAGCAGCTCTGACGAGGCAGATGTAGGCTAGCCCGATCTGAAACACGTGGGGCTAGGAAGCCATGCTTGGAGACCCTAAGGGCTGAAATGCCGTAGGGAGCCAAAAGGAAATTAGAGACTGAAACCATCAAAACCATGCTGGGCCCCGAGCAGTACTGCAAAAATGATTGCTTGGCTTGCTCAGGATGCTGCTGCCTGAAAATAAACCTAAGCAAATAATGACAGCTATTTCTTTATTCATTTCTCTAGATTTTTTCCAGCAGACCAGATGTCAGGAATCCATGTCTGTCTAGTTTATGCTGAATTATTTAATTTTTATTGGTGATGGCCGAAAAAAAATATGATCACTGTTGAAGCCACATTCCCTCAAATAAGGCAGTTAATCACCTAGTTCAACATAGAGCACCACGAAAGCAGCACTTTTGAAAGAAATAAAAGGTTCAAAATAACTTACTTTCTTGTATATGTATGCATATGTGTGTATGGTATGTGTAAGAGCTGATATTTATTTATACCTGACATGCCTGTGGAGTACCAGATACTGCCTTGAAGGAAGGAATATGTCCTTTTCTTGTGCCATGGATTTACCTCTTGAACCACACATGGAAGAACATTAAGATTTACAAAGCTATTATAACTGACAGATTAAATTTCATGGGGATATGTATTTTAATTGATAATCATAAAGGCAGTGCAGTAAAGGCTATCTTGCAACTGTATTTGGAAATTGCTTTCATAACATCACTTAATTCCTCCAGAAGTTATCTTTAATCAAAACAACTCTTTGCTGATATTATTACACACATTTTATCTGAAAGTGACCCTATTTTGTCTTGCTGTGACCTTATCTGTGATCCAGCAAGAAAGGGAACTCATTTACTTCCCATAGATCCTTTTACTTCAGATATCTTACGTAGATTTTCTATCCCCAAATAGACTAGCTCAAGCATATAACCACTTGTTATTGATATACTGAAATCCCTGCTCAGAAAATGGCTGGCACATAATGGTATCCTCAAGCAACTGACTACAAAACATTAGAGAATTGTGACAGAAAGCTGATTATTTTCCTCCTGATTTTGGAAAGTTAAGATTTTGTGGAGGGGAGGTGTGTTGACAGAAAACCAAAATAATACTGTGGTGTCACTTACTACATATCACATAGAGTTGTTTTCCTCATTAGAAGAACTCTAGTTTTTGTCTTGCCACACCGGCTCACGTCTCTCCCCAGCCACAGGTGGACAGTCCATCAGCACCGCAGTTTGCCTCCCCTCGCACTATCGGGTATCCACAACCTGAATGATGGTGTTGTGAGAAACAGCAATTTAAAAATCTCCCTGGGCTGTGTAAGAGCATCACCACTTCAGGGAGACATAACATCTTGGAAGGCAATTTGACTGGCAGCTTCAGCGTTTCAGTCTGTGTTTTCCCTCCTCCCTTATTAAAACATACCGGCTGTTCAGCTGTGCGGGGCTGCGGAGCAGGCAAGAGCGTATGAAGGCTCTAGGGGTGGCTGTAGGGGTGGCTGTAAGGGTGGCTGTGTGAGCACCAGAGAAGTCAAGGGGAGCCCGTTTCCAGCTACAGGGTGGACAGAGTATCCTGTGGTTTGCCTTCACTGGGGCTGTTGTTATCACACGGCTCCTGCTCTGACATACAACACTGAAGAAAAGCAGTGAGCAATAAAGACGGAGCGCCAGCACCCTCTCATAATGCTGCTGAAGAGCAGGCAGACAGACAGACACCTGGGAGTGTCAGAGGCATGATGGACAACAAGGCTGCAGAAGAAGTCTCCAAGCCAGGAGTAAGACACACAGTCTGTGGCCCCACAGTCCATGGGATGTACATGATGTTGTCCCAGCGGCTGGTGGGGTTCAGCCTGGTGGGTGTCAGCAGGAGCCAGGAGACCACAGCTGACGTGCTCTCAGCAAGGCTCTGCCACCCGTCACTTTGGCACCTCACACCTTTTCAATGTTTTTTCCATCCCACCAATGTTCTGTCAAACTTATTTGTGTGGGGTGTTAGCAGACACACCGTGTTTTTGGACCTTTTTATGCACTGTTCAAAGGAGGGCAGAAGGATTTGTACTGTTTTCCTGAAGAATTTTTTTTCCTTTGTTTTTAACATGACAGTTATTGTATTCATGACATAACACATCTAATTGTTAACAAAGAAGCAGCGTGCGTTAGGGAGTGTATCTATATTGTGCAAGAAAGGACAAGTGTTAGAATTACTTTCAGAATTGAGAAGAAGTAAAAGGAGAGCCCTGGTAATGCTCAGGTTGTTTTACCTTCAGGGCTCCTGTGCAGCACGTGCCTCATATGGTCTGCGCTCCAGGTGCTGGTTATGAACAATCAGACTGTACCAGAGACATCTAGTACTAACTATACATGGAGAAGACATCATGAAGGGTCAGAGGGAAAAGCTATGGAGCAAACAGGGACAAACTGAACTGCAACAGCTTACTGAGACCAGATGATTTCCAGCTGGCATCAATAGATCTAGACATCAATATACAGGATGTCACGGATTTAGATATCCAAAAGTTATTTGACAAGGTCACTTCTCAAGGGGCTTGTCAAGTAGTTCAGCTGTCAGGGAGGAAGAGAGATGGCCCTGGCCTGAATAAATTAGGTGGTTAAAAGAGAGGAAAAAGGTGATGGGAATTAATGGTCAGTTTTAACATTAGAGGTGGTTACCAGTGGGGCCTGAGTGGTGCAGCATAGTCACAGACGATCTGGAAAAGGGGTGAGCAGGGAGGTGACATGGCCTGCTGGTGACACAAAGTTATTCAGGGAGAAAAAGGCAAGGGCTGATTGTTAAGAGCAGCAGAAGAACCTACAAGTGCTGAGGGACTGGGCAAAAAAAATAGGAAAGGAGGTTGAATGTAGACAAGTGTAAAGAAAAAAGAAAAAAGTGTGAACTGGCTTGAGCAAAAACTTGGACTATAAGCATCCCATTAAAACTGTCAGCTCAAAGTTCAACAGCAGTCAGAGAAAGGCACCAAATGCGAGGAGTTATAGGAAAGGAATAGAGAACAAATCACAGAACATGGTTGTGCTTCTGCATAAACACATGACGTGTTTGCATCTTGACTTGTTTATGTAGTTCTGGTTCTCAGAGTCCAGCCCACGGGGGAGATACTGGAACTGGAAGAAGTTCAGAAAAAGGGAGTGGGATGGTTATTGGTACAGTGCAGCTTCCATTTAAGCATTGATTAAGTACACCAGGATGCTTTTCCTTGGAGTAGCAATAAATGAAAAGAGTATCTATAAAAGCATGAGTGACCTGGACAGGGTGAACGTCACAGTGAGGAAACAGTAGATGGACTTCAGATGAAAAAAATCATAGGATCAGAGCAAATCAAATGAGGTTGTTTTTCCCAGAGCAAATCAAATGAGATTGTTTTTCCCATGACGTACAGTAAAACTGTGTTACTCCTAGGTGCAGAATTGTGGCTTCTAAGTGTTGTTTCCATAGGACCAAGGAGATGAATTCCAGGAAGAAAAATTTACTAACAGATATTAAATATAAAGTAATTTCTGTCCCAAGAAGTGCCTCAGGTGCAGATTTTCAGAGGCTGGAATGGTAGAGCCAGGATGCCTGATTCCAAGCTTGCCCTATGGTTTTGCTGCTCTCTAGCTGCTGGGCACTGCTCAGGGCAAAGCCCTGGGCTGCCTGTGGTTGTGGCCTGGCCACTAGTACCACTCTTGTGAGAAAAAGCATTGAACAATAAGTACACCTTTCCACATTTTGCAATAATTATGTGAATACAAATATAAGGAAAGAATGGAAAAAGTGGCAAACTGACAAATGTCTTACAGTGCAGTAGTGGATCCCATGGTAGTTGCTGTCTTGTTGTGGTCTATCCAGGAGATATTTTCTATGTATTTCTACATGTTTCATCCATCTACAGTATGCCTGAACATTTTCACCAATCATCAGACTGAAAAAAATGGGACTTTCTGTGGAGTAAATCTGCACTGTTCAGCTTGGCAAAGGAGTTGAAACTGGTATTTTATAACTGACCCAGATCCACAACTCTAATCTGCCAGTACAGAACTGATAAGAGGCAGGAGGACCACCATTCTTGTTGGGGTCAATGTAGCTTGAGAGTTAGCATGACTAGGCTGCTTAAGCAAAACAGTTAGCAGAACTGAATAGGCCGCTGGAAAGGACAGCTAAGAATAACAATTGAGAAAGTTCTGATAGTGCACATGGTGTGGGTTAGCAAAAACAAGATGTGTTCAAGGACGTGGAGGCGGTCTGTTGGTATTGGCGTTAGTGCATAGTTACCAATCATAAGGGAATATGGGGTGCATGAACAGAGCGTGATTTATGTCTGTAGCCTATCAGAATAAGCGTGATCACGTGTACAGATATGAAAAATGTATATAACCATGCAAGCAGAGCAATAAATCGAATCGACTGTGCATTGTATCAATGTGTGAGAGTCGTTCCTGTCCCTGCATGGAAGCTGAAACTCAGCACATGCTCATATTAATTTAACACCTAGGATAAATAAAAAAATTTTGCTTATATAAGATTACCAAATTAAATAATTGCTGGCCTTTTTGCTGCTGTTTGCAGAAAGCACACTGGGGCTTCGTTATTCTTCTGTTATTTCTTAGGATTGATTCAGATTAATCAGAAAGCTCCTGAAACCTTTACATAGTATTAGAGAGATTATGCCGGTTCATCAGCATCTTTAGTCCAATTTTTTTGACTGCATAACAAGTATATATCATTTCCCTTTCCACTCCGGGAACTACACGTTAAGTGAATTAAACGTATGTGTACTGAAAAGTTCAGAAAAGTAGAGATGCATTAGGGGAAAAAAGAAAATAAACAAAAATTAGTACCTGCCAAGTGACTTCAGAAGCATATAACCCCCCTTTGCTCCCTGGGTGAAGACCAGACATCCTTGGAGAAAACATCTGACTTGAATGAGGAACTTGCATGCTGAGAAAATTCTGTTATAAAGAAAGAAAGGAAGTGTTGCAACCTGCCTCTTGGGGGAAAAAAATGTGTGTTTTAGATATGAAGAAACAAGGCTTCTCCCGAGGCTGATATTTTTACTTATCTTTTGGCACAACATATGACGTGATTTATTTAGCAGATCTCTTCTTTCACAATTGTTGTGGGTTCAGAAACCCTATAGAAACACATCCTGCTAAATTCCGAAGAGCTTTTCGATAAAATAAATATCTTCTTTTCCCAGTTGTTTCCTTTGTATATGTCTTCTTCAAAGGTTTGTGTTTGACTAAAGCTTTCTCCTTCAAAAACGAGACATTTGGAAAACTGCACTGCCAAAAAATCCCAATCAAGATTTAGAAGAGCCTGTTGCTATGGAAATAGCCGTGACATCATGTGTTCAATACAACTTCTGCTGTGTTAAAAAGCAGCCTGAAAAAAACAGAAAACTGGCCTGAGTGAAATAAATCAACACAGTAAACCAGTCGAGTGAATTACAGGAATGGTACATTAATAGTGAAAATTTAGCCTTTATTAATTATGCTTTCATTGGCTCTTTTTACCTGCAGGCAGAGGGACTGCGTCCCTCCCAGGTAGGGGGGTTGTAGCAGAGAGGAATTGCTTGCACCCAAGCGCCCCAAATGAGTTCACTATTTTGCTGAGTATATGTTTAGTTGGGGTGGTTGTATCTCCTCTCATTCAGCAGTGCTGACACCAAGGGTTGAGAAATCATGACTTTACTGTTCAAAAATTAAGTTGTTTTTGCAGAGCAGAGGCACCCGGCTCCAGGAGAGTGTGTGCATGGGGGCTGCAGTCAGGGCTGCCGATTAGTCTCATGAACTGCCAGGTCCCTACAAAATCTCAGCCCCACAGAAAGCCTATGGCAGCTTATTCTACACCCCAAACTAATCCGGTTGCACTGTCCAGGTATCATTTCTATCCCATCAAAGACCAAGACACAGTAGTCTGCGTCTCCAGCCTGCATGTCTGACAAGTCCCCTGCACCAATTTTGTCCTTTCAGCTCCCTCACATCCCATCCGTTCACCCAATTTTGGCCTTCTAATATTCAACTGCTATGCCACTTAAACTGAGGCAAAAACATCATGCTGTACTGCAAAAACTGACCACAAGTTCAGGAGTAACAGGGTCTAATCCTAAGTCTATCACAACATCAATTCTTGAGACTATAATAGCTCTCCTTTTGTTTAGTTCAATACCTAGTTAAAAGATTACTGAAGTTGAAGATAGAAATCATCATTTGTGCCTGGAGAGTTAACAACTCTGAAGGTGATTCAGGGGGATTTGCGTCCTGGCTCAGGATGTTTTTCATTTGAGGTAGATCTCACTGCTTTGGCAATTCTCAAGAACATGGAGTCAGTTTAAAAATGAAAGTTCAGGTTGTGGAACAAGAGCTGCTGCCAAGCAAGATGAGTAGATACACATCCTTTTTAGGGTTATTCATGGACAAATGGAGGTAGTGGGTACAACGGTAACTGAGTTCTTTACAGAAGTGACTTTACAGCACTGCCACATGCTATGCAGGGTTGCCCTGTGCATGTATAGCTCAACTGTATGTACATTGTGCAAACACGTTGCTTTTCTGGGTACCCTGCACCTGGATATCTGGTTTTAGATCTCAGCAATCACATGACTGCTGCAAAACCTTCCTGCAAAAGTGTATACTTTTGGAGAAGGATGAGGTATTTGATGTACAACATGGAAGAGCCCATGTTGTCCAGGGTGCCTAAATGTGGTGTTAGCGTATGGATCTTGAAAGTCTTCGGCCTGTGTGCTGTGAATCCACGCCTTAATACCAAGCTGATCCAATGCAGCATCTCGTAAGGCATCTCATGCCAGTGATGACTGCAGTGAAAATACTTTTAAAAACTAGAACAAAATTGTCTGGTTATCTCAGCTGAAATTCTGCACCTTTTAGTTTAACCTGATATGGCCTCAGGAGGCAAAAAGAAACAGGAAGAGTTAAGTCCAATGTTGGTGGAAGGACATGCTCTAAAAGCCTGATTATCCAGACGGAACAGATAAATCTGTTACTCTTTTTCTAAATATCAACACTGCATAATTAGCAGCTGCCAAAATAATGGAAGCCAATTGAAGAAAAACATGATATGCTCTACATTCATTTATTAAATACCTTATGTTTCCAAACAGAGCTTTCCATATTTGCTGCAAAACTTTGTAGCTTCATGCTCTACACGACCGAGCAAAGATGACAGCACTGAAATGAGCTATTACTATTTCCATCAGGAAGATATGGGAAACTAGTCTGTGTCTTTGAGGCAAAAATATATATTCATCAAATGGAAAAGCTTTAAAAAGCAGCACTATCTAAGACACCAGCATCCCGTCTCCCTTGGAGACAGCTAAACCCCACATTTATCTAAATTATCTTGGTAATATGACAGAGTGATTGCTCACTAATGGTCAGTAACAGTTTTCTTTGTCATTTTCCTAGTCATTACCTCCTCAGAATGAACTCCAGAATAAACTGCTGATGCGTCGTGACTAGAATATAAAGCGCACTGTTACAGCAGAGACCATTTCTGTTAAACTCACGAACCTGTACATTGGACTTCTGACATTTTCATTTACGAAAAATAATACCCCTCTATTCCAAACCCTGATGAGCTTAGAGATATTTTTTGCTTAAAACAGAAGCAAAGTAATATTTATTTTGCACAGCTGTCTTCTATTTTCTTCCTTTTCTCCCCACAGCTACTCACATACAGGAGCCACATTCTCTGCAAAGTGAAGAGCACCATTCAAAGAAGGCTAGTTTTGTAGATACTGTATTTTGTGGCCCATTCAGCTGCATTTTCTAATTTGGATGTTTAATTCTATTTGCCCTTTTTCAGGAGCTGGAGAAAATCACTGATTACACAGTCTGCCTGAGTCTCTTTTCCCCTGCTGAGTCTGAGAAAAGCCCTCACAGAAATGTTGTGTGAGTGGCAGCTGCTTATTGACTCCTTCTTCTCCTCTCGAAGAGCAGAAATTTTCAGTGCTGAAATCCATTGTCTTCATTTCAATTTAAATGGAGCTGATCTGTTGAACTGCAAAGATGGAGGAAACAAAAAACTCGAGCAGAAGTAGTAAAGGAGCCAACGTGCTGCTGTGCGAAGCTGCATGATTTTGAAATACTGCATCAGCCTAGAAAAACAGAGTTTGGGTGACCATAAAGGAGGCTCATATCTTCCCCAGTGTCACACCAAACAGATGCATACTGATCCTTCAGCGAGTCCTAAAGGCTAAAGGGTTGGGCAAATGCTGTGCTGCATCATCTGACATTCTTTTCTGCAAGAGGGGATCTTGCCTATTTGCTGTGCAAATGAGCATTGACAACATGGGCACCCATAGAGTGACAGAGGTGCTTCCACCTGTGAACTGTCAAATGCTCTTCCAACCTTGTAAAAAACACATGCACAAATAAACTATACATACAAAAAGCTATCAATACTTTTTTTTAAGCTCTGTTGTAATTAGGAGGGAGAAGAGGATCATAGCACACTCTGACTCCGAAAAAAGAGGGGCCTGCCTGAAAAGACTGAGATTGCTAAATCATTAGGGCACAAGGACTTGAAGAGTTAAATCAAATTTCTATTTCTTTTAAAACAGGCCACCAAGCCACATAATTTCCCTTGTTTTACAGAAAACGCCATGTATCTTTGCTAGCCTAACTTGACCATGGAGCTTAGGTCAGGACCATGGAGTTCATGACTAGTTTCCCATGATCAGGTCCTCAGTTTAGCTAATCCAGAGGTATACATCTTACAAAACAAAAACAAGGCATAAGACCCTCAAGAATAAGCAGTGGTTATTTGAATGCATTCAATTTCTTCCAAAAAGTGCCCTCCAGCAGCATCGGGAACCCCCTGCCCCAGAGCACCAGAGCAGAGAGCCCAGGGAGGAGCAGCCCCAAGCTGGGCTTCTGCCCTGAGCCACGTCCCAGGGCTGCACAGTGGTCCGCTCACCAAGGTTTTGGCTTATTTGTGGCAGGGGATGATACAAAAAGCTTGTTGCCAGCAGCTTTCAGGCACAACCTTCTAAGCAATACAGACATATTCTTTCTCTTTCAAAGGGTGAGAAAAAGACATGGACATGAAGTCTGACCGTGATTAGACTTTAAGAGTCCAGGCTGCCTCATTCCTATTGCCTTCCCTGAAACATAGTGTTGAAGATTTGCATATTTCTGTGTATATGCAAACAGTAGATCTCTTTGGCAGGCATTGTATTTACCTGAGAGGACAATGAAGGACTGGCACAGAAAGAAACATTTTTCCCTGCCAAAATGTTGGTGCATCATGGCTTTTCACCTCTATTCAGATTCTGTTTTCTTATTTTCAAAAAGCTGTCTACCATCTGAATGTGATCAGGCTCCTTGAGGGCTAAGAAACAAAACGGTGCATCTGTTCCATACGCTGAATGGGCCATGAGGCTCGGGCTGGGAAGCCATTCTGAACCATACGAGCCCTGCTCCCATGGGGTTAGGGAGCTATACCTTCAGCGTATACAGTAGGAATTCCCACTACATCATGGACTTACTTGTTATCTAATATTCTGAAACTAGATAAATTTCTAAATTTTCTAGGTGCAGGGTAAGAAATACAACAAGAACCCGAGAGTGTAAGACCCAACAGGCTGAGCTGGACAAAAGCTCAGTTTAGCTCATTACCGTATCTCCAGTGCCCAGCATTGCATGAGTATCCACATTTGGCATTTTACTACATCAGTAGCAGCAACTGAGTTCCACAGTGTAATTATTCATTCTGTGTCAGATTGCTCTGTTTTTTGAGCCTTGCTGGAAATGTCATTTAATGCCCTTTAGTTGCTGCATGTGAGAAACAGTCACTAATTTTTCACCTTCTCTATACTTCTCTATCTCCTAAGTCATGGGTTTTTTAAGCTGTGCTTATACAAAATTTATTCCCATAGACAAGTTTTGAATGTTAAATGACTGATTTGCAAATCAAGTAACTTAATGAAATGTTTTAAAATAAGGATAATATGCCTAAGAATAATAACTATTTGAAGATGAAGATCAGTTCAGACAGCACTGAGATCTGTAAGATTATTTGCACTGTTTAGTCCTCTGCTCTTGGAACAAACTCAAACACTCAAAGATTTGAAAATATATATATTGCAATAAAGAAGCAGTAAAAATATCAGCAGGAACCACCTAAATATGTGTGGGAGATGTGAGAGGAGGCAGGAGAAAAGAGAGAAGGAGTTTAAGCTAGCATAGAAAATTTCCTCCCCAAAATCATTTGAATGCAATAAGAAATTAATCTATTCTGTGTATTTCCCATTGTAGTGAGTTATTTTTGCCTCAGGCTGCCAATCAATTCTGCTGACAAAGACCCTAAACCTTCAAATGTCTTGCATCACACTCTTACACGAACTAAAAATTTGCACTTAAATGTAACAGAGGGTTAGGAACAGATACGGTAAAACGTTGCTAAATTTATTGACTAGAAGAGTGGCAATGGCTAATTTATAGCAAATAATTTAATTCTCCAAGGTGATTTAGTCTCTCTGCCTTTTATCACTGTGTCTAAGAGCTTAGCAATCTACGTAAGCAAAATAAGTCTTTTCAAAATGCGCGGTAGATCTGCAGACAGATATTTGGACCCTTAAGGAGATCTTAATCCATGTTTGCCTAATCCTGAACCCAAGTTTCCCATGGCCTTGCCTGAGGGGGAAAACGAGGTAAAGGAAATAGTAATGCTACAGAGAAACACCACTATCCCAGCTTGGCAAAAGGGGAAGTCGAGTAAGAAACCAGCCACATGCCTGGGGTGTGCCCCGCTGGTGTAAGACCAGTGTGCCAAAGTGGATTTTCACTTGCAAGCCGGAGTCTGGGGCTACCTCAGGACATCCCCTCTGGAAGTGAGAGCACAGAGTAATCACTGCTGATCACATGCGGGATGCTTCTCTTAGAAGACTGGCCTCTACAGAGTGAACAGAAGATATCTTAATTTTCAGCGTTATGCATATGGTGGTATTTGCAGGGAAACTGAATTTTTATACAAAGAAGTTTTGGTATTTTGAAAATGAATAGGAGGCCTTTTTGACCTGGTATGACATGCACAGTTCTCTAATCCTCTCAGAAGCACCCTCCTCAAGCCACACGAACAAGTTAGAGGAACTCCGGGCCACTCTAAAACTAGGGGGCATATGATTAGCATTAAACCAAAAAGCATTTTAATCCTGCTGCAAGATTAATAGGGTGCTGAAAAACAAAGTGGTGCTCCTGTTTCCCTCCAAATGAACTATTTCATTCAATAACCAAAGGAAGCTCTAGAGAAGAAATGCCTGCACATTGGAGTGGACGAGAGTGTGGCTGGAGGGCTTTTCAACTTCTATATATCCAGCTATCGACCTCAGAGGGGATGCTCCAAATCTGCATCTGTGCCGCTGAGAGCAGACCCTGGTCTCCAGACCTCAGACCTTGTCCAGTTCACAAGCGGCTTATCTATAACTCCCTAATAAGTGGCTCAGCTTGGTAAAAGCCACTTTATAAGCTGCCTGCTACAACAGAAAGCTTCCTTCTTTGATTAAAAGGTACTAGATTTATTGGAAGACAGCAGTGGTAGGCCTTCCTGTCGCTTAACGAGAGCACACTGTTTTATGAAAGCAGACAAGCCAATAAAAATGTATAGGTTGAGTCAAAAGTACTTTGATGGAGCTGAATAATATTATTTTAGATATTTCTAAGTGATGAACTACATCCTGGACCTAGAGACACAAATTGAGCACTTTTAAAAATGTCTCTATACGTACACACTGTGAACATGGGGGTGAAGTTATCCTATTCAGTTTTGGCAACTGGTTGACCATCATCAGCCTGGGCTATCTCTTGGAGCAATGGGATCAACAGTGCTCTGAAGGTGACTATTTATTTAGGCAGGACTGAGGGATCGTGGGTGATGAGGCTTCTAATTTTTGCAACCCAGAAAAGTTCCTAAATCCAGACCACAGACTGAAAATATGAGGAGGCATTACTGCCATCCTGCCATTCCTTCATTATTGTATCTGTTTAATTTGGTCTTGAACCAAGACAGGACAGGGATTTTACCTTACTATCTATCGATTTGTGCAGTATCTGTAATACATGGAACCATAAGAAATAAAATCCAGAGTGCTGTGGTAAGATGAAGTACCTACATTTATTCTCCCATCCATTTTCCATAGTTCATGGCAAGTTCCATCCCAGCTAATGGAAATTATAGTATATTGATGGAAGATGATCATTCAACATCTTGCAAAAGAAGGGACAGAAAAATCAAAGCAAAACTTGCAGATTCAGCATCCTTATTACAACATAATAACAGCAGAGCATATCTTTTCTTTTTGAGACATTTCATTAACATGTGACTTGCTTTGGATTCTTGGATTTAAGAAAAAAATGTTAACCAGCACTTGATGGGAAATGTACTGCGAGAGGAGCCCTGATGCTATGGTAACAGAGCTGCACGCCTGTGTGAGCCGCACTGATGCAAGAGCCGTGAAACCCCAGCTTTGCTCCTACCAAGTTCAATGGGAAGAGCCTCTGTGATTTCAGGTGTCATGAAATCACTCTTTGTTTCTACATCAGTGCAGGATAGTCTTTATCTAGATAAGTTCCCTTCAAAGAAAAATTTTTAAGGGAGCATGCGTACAAATCATGTACGGTAAAATGACTTCTTTGAAAAGACATCTGTCCTGGTTTCAACTGGGATGGAGTTAATTTTCCTCTCAGTAGCTGCTATGGTTTGGATTTCATGTGAGAATAATGTTGATAGGACACTGATATTTTTAGTTGTTGCTAAGAAATCAAGGAATTTTTCCAGCTTCCCATGTTTGGCTAATGAGCAGATGTGCGTGAACTGGGGGGGAGCACAGCCAGGCAGATAACCCAAGCTGGCCAGCAGAAATATTCCATACCATAGGCATCATGCTCAGTTTGTGAATGGGGGTTTGCTGGGGGCAGGAATCTGTGAGTTCTGTGATTGCTGCTCAGGGACAGGCTGCAGAGTTAGGCATCAGGTGATGAGAAAAATTGTATTGTGTATGGCTTGATCGCTTGTTTTGCATATTCATCATCACTATTAGTAGTATTATTGTTATTATTATTAATAACAATAATTCCTTTTTTGTCTCATTAAACTGTCTCTATCTCCACCCACGAGTTTTACTTTTTGTCCATTCTCCTCCCCATCCCACTGAGGGTGGCGAGTGAGCGGCTGTGCGATCCTAGTTGCAAGTTGCCGGGTTAAACCACAACAATCTCCTTTGTTCAGAGTTAACCACTCAGATACCAACTTCTACTTCACCTGCATCTTAGATTTACTCATGGTTCTGTTACCCTATTTGCAAATAGTCCGTGAAATGTAAGGAACTAAATATACATGCCAAAGATCTGAAAAAAAACATACACACCTTGCTCTGTATTTACCAAGTGGCCAGTGGCTTCCTGAGTCTGCCTTTTCGAGGTCCGATTTCAAGCACCGTGATAGGTGTGTACAGGCAGATAGCAATTCCTTCATACTAAGCTTCAATGATCACTAGTCATTTCTGAAAATGGAAGATGCGGACTGCTTGCATGGAAGCATTGGTGGGATCAGGGTCTGCTGGTGACTAGCAGGTATCTTCTGAACAGCCCCCAAATCCTTCAGGAGATTATCCGACTTGAACTGTAAATCTCTTCAATTATTTCTCAGTCTGCACTTACTTTCAGACCCTGACATAGTTTTACTGGAAACAAACCAAGAAACAAACAAACTGAAGTTGCTAATTTTAAATAGATTGCAAATGCAGCAGTACAACTAATTATGCCCAGTGTCATGACTCGATAAAATGGGTCACGGCAGAGATGGGGAAGCATACATGGCAGCTCAGTGTTTCTAGGGTAAGTGTGAGGTAGACTTAGCCTTTACTTTAGGAGTTTAATTTGGGTGCTGCATTCCCAGAATTTTAGGGGAGGGGTTGCCTACTCTTCCTAACTGCTGTACACCCATGGAGAAATGTGCTGTGAGTGAGACCCAGCCCACCCTGCATGGGAGCCTTGCTCCCTGCACCGACTGATTGGGGAGGTCTGAGGGACCGCAGTGGTCCTCTAGGCCATGGCAGTGGGGGGTCACCCTTTCCACCAACATAAGTAGCTGGAGGGGTATGATAGATGCCGTAACCTCCCATGGGTTTGGTCTGCATGGACCTCCCGTGAGAGCTGTGTGCTATTTAGGGCACTTCTCCAGGGCTGCAGGACTTGCTCAGCTTGGGAGGGATCAGACTCTGTCTCCCACATTTTAGGAAAGTGTTGAACCCACCAGAACAAGGGATGCACTGATGAAATGACTTTTCTTTTGGTGTGCTCCCCTGCCCAGTAACCCCTGGGCCACGCAGCCCGGTGAAGCCCGCAGAGGAGGGTGCCTGCCTGAGGACGTCTGCTGCCTGAGCCAGGCGGCTGGGGCCCTGTTCCCAGCCTGGCTTGCTTTTCACTCATCCACGGTCCCACAGTCTGGGAAGCTGGGACCAGAACCCCAGCAGAGGTGAGTAGGGGATAAAGCACAACTTTATTGCTGCTTTAACACACCTTGTTAAACAGAAGCTTACAGCCTCATGATTTTAAAATTGCTCTAGAGCAAGCCTTCTTTCATCTTTTGCCAGACAAGATAATGACTGTGGTGCTCATTTTTCCCCTTTAAAAGAAGAAGCCAAATGGAGACTGCACAAATAATACTATGACCCTCAAAAAAAAGAAGACATAAATATTGAACAGATGTAACTGCACTTCAGTAAAGATCTGCGAGTACAAAAAAAACCAACCCCAGCATAATATTGGAGACAGTAAAGAAATGAGATTGGTCTTTTCCAGAGAAGTTCTTTGAAGGAAATTAATCTCTTGTTGCTTGCAGATTGATCCTTGCAAAGTTTTGACCAGGCCTGCATGCAGAAGTAGGACTCAGGGTATCGTGGCAGCATTTTCCTCAGAAGTGAAACATAGTTTGAAAGCAGGTGTTTACACATCCAATACACAACACAGCAAGTATCAATGCAGAGACGCAAGACAATGACAGGACATTGCTTGTGCAACTTCCTTCAAGTGTTTTTCTGTGTTATTAGAGAACAAAATTTGGGCTCCAAGACCCTGGTGGGACTTTTCGTTTACCAAAGTGCAAGGAGTGTAGCAAGAAGTGGGCCCGTGTCAAGAGAAGAATATTATAGGGTCTCTTGAAGATATTTGTAATGACTTTCAACCCTGCCCATGTTTATGGCTAGGTGCTGCCCTCGCTGTCTTCACTGCCCCTCTTGTACGTCCCTCATTTCCTCCTGCAGTGCTCAGGCAGCCATCCCTCTCCTGCCTCTCAGGAGTGAGAGGCCTGGGGCAGGCGTTGTGGGGAGGAGTACTGAGCTACTTCAAAAAGTCACTTAGAGAAGGAGCAGCTGAGAGCAAGTTCTCATCACTCAAATGCGTGTCCAATGTACCGATCTAAAAATAAACCTGCGCAGTCTGTGAGATGTGACAGTCCGTTACAGCCTCCACCTTGCCTTTGCTCGCTGCGTCCTCACAAGCTACGGAGCAGCACAGCTTCGGAGGATCACCCGAGCTGACCAGAGTAAGCCTGCCTATGCCCCAACAAGTAAAATAATTACCCACTGAAGAATGAAGGTGGTTCTTTGTGTGTGTGTATGTGCTGTTCAGTGCAAGTAGTTGTCTAGACTGCAGCCTTAGACAAATCGGTACCTGTAATAAGGCTCGTCGTCTTCCAGTAACTGCTGCACTCTGCATAGGAAGACGCATGCTGGAAGAAGAGGAAATGTGTGCTCCTGGGGGAGAAGGCACTTAAGAGTAAATTCTCATTAAGTGAAAATTATTTGCTGATGAAAGATTAAGCCAGTTGGCAACTGGACAAAAGACAGGTGTACGGCAGGGAAAGAGCACATAAAGTTTCCCAAATAGATGAGCCAAGTTTGTGTTGTCCTCGTTCTACGTAAGCAGCAGAAAATACTGCAGTTTTGCTCCTTTCCTGTCAAGCACGGCCAATTTTTAATTACTTTTAAGAGTTTTCCCACTATTCCTACAGAAGAAATGAAAGACAAATCTATTGGAAAATAACTGGAAAGATTATTTTTCTGTCTTTAGTTAAATATTGTAAAGAAATTCATTTCTGAGAGAAAAATATGTTAATATTGTAGTGTGGGGTTTTTATCCCCAAATGTGTGGTTAGGCTATTAGAGATAAAAGCAGCGATGATTTTTTTATACAGATCTGATGGAACAGCTTTTTCATTTACATTTCAAAGGACGAATTGGATATGTGAATCATGCAAGAAAAGAAAAGAAGACAGAAGAAAAAGAAAGAAACTAAAGAAAGAAGAGCATCATACTGCTACAAACATCTCCTAGATGTACTCTGGAAAGAAGATTGTTCACAGCTCACTGTAGCTTCATGCCTGACAAATGGCATTTACAATGCAACAAATTTTGACCATTTTACTGCAGGGACAAGAGCATGCATTGTGTGTTCAGGAGCTGAGGGGGAGGGCTTCAGATGCTTCAATTACTGAGTGTTGGCTTCACACCACTAGTAAATGCCTCTTTACATGTGCCCCTGCAAACAACTCTTCCTTGACAAACCCAGGGAGAGATAGACCCATGCAGATGGAGCCCAACTCCCATCGATGTCCATGGGTCCTTGGGAAGCAGGACCCAATGTCCCTTGGGACCTTGCAGAACCGATCACCTCTGGCAGCGCACTCCTGCATCCAGTGGGACTCTGCACCATGATTGCTGAGGATGCTGGTGCAGAGGAAAGATTTGCATTCCCTCTGCTTGCTCTTGCCACAACAAAATAAACTGAAACCCACGGTGGGGAGGGTGTCTGTCTCTGACGCTCTGCCTCCTGCCACTTGATCTCCCAGCCATTCAGTCCCTCACTCTGCTTTCCAGCCAGCAGCAGGCGAGAGCCAGCAGCCCCATCCGGAAAGGGAACAGCCTGGTCGAGACAGAGTGAGTACGATGATTTAAATAGACAAAGTCGGATAGTTGTTGATGGAAAGGAAATGAGTTGGAATCTAAATCTAACTAAAAGAAGCTACCCAGATTACCAACGCTGTAAATTGGATTAAAATTGTCTTACAAGAAAATCAATGGAAAGTGATAAGAAATTAAGTCAAAATGACAGCAGAATGAGACAGGAGCTCTCTGAGAGCTTATTCAAGAGAACCGATCAGAAGCAGAAAAGAAATTTTAACTGACCCAATCCCTATCTAAATGGTAGAAAAATAAAGGGGAATTGGAAGAGTTAGAGAGAAAGCCCAAGGGACGTATTTTGAAGAAGGTTATAAATCAGTACACAAAACAGAAAATGGGGAAAAAATAAAAGAAAAGAAAGAGGCAATTTTAATTATGTCTTACAGCAAGTGAAATTAAGTGCCTAGGAATAATTTTTTTTACCATGCATTTATTTACATAGAAGTAGACTTTGATTGACATGCAGATGTTGTTTTTCAGATAACAGGTTGATTTGGTTTTTGCCCTGCATGTTCAGTTACGAAGCCTCTGAAATGCATGTGTTCTCACTCCATGCTCTGAAAAAACCGCTTCCCCCCCCCCCCCCCCCCCCTTATCTCTTTTACAGGTCCGTCCATTAGAGAAGTGCTGCCCTAGGCTGTGGGCAGCCGGAGCTGCCTGCGCCCTGCCAGCCCCCCCACCGAGAGGGACCCCGTTCCGGGGGTGAAGGGACCCCGTCCCGGGATGAGGGAGCCTGTCCCGGGGTGAGAAGGCTTCACCTTTCCTCGGCTACAGCTGCCGTGCCACTGGATGTCACTGTTGTTTCATGAAAGACAAAAATCTTACCGACAGCCTTTTTACAGCTGATGTTTAGTAAATAGAGATATATGCGTTTATATCCCCTTCCCCGCAACTGTTCTGCACCAGGATCGAAATTACCGAACGACTGTGCAACCCCCTGGCTCTCACCCACATTTTTGATGACTGTTTTACCGTGGTTGTGTTTATGGGTCCTTCTGTGGCACTCTAAGAGGCATCTTTTCCATAACAGATTGCTTGCTGCTGTGGTAGAGTGTGGCAGAGCTGACATGATGAATTTCAGTTGTGTTTTTGATTTTTTTCTTCCATTTGTATTACTTTATGGGAAATATTTCAGCTCGCCTGGGCTGGACGGACGGCAGCTGTGCCTGGGCGGAGGAGTGAGCGGCCCGGGGAGCAGCAGCATCGGCTGCGGTTGCTCTGCAGCCCTGGAGAGCCAGGCATGGCAGGGGAGCAGAGCCCATAGACCAGGACTGCCCTGGAGCTGGCTGCTTCTCTCCACCGTCACAGAGGCTCTGCCTCTAAATCAGGCACCTCTTGTACTAAAAGGCAGTGAGAATCTCAGACCCCATTGCTTACAAAGGGAAAAGCTTTTTTTTCCATGCCGGTTGCCTGAGGTGGTGTTCAGCCAGCCAAATGAAGACATATAACTCCCTTTAAAAGTCAGTGGAGAGGAACAGGCAATTCCAGGAAAGTGATTCACCCTGTCAGAGAGAACACTTCTAGCAGATAGGTCAGGTAGGTAAAGGCTTACAGGTACCTCTTTCTGCCAAGTGACAATGCAGGAGTCCTCAGAGACCAGTCGAAGGGTAGACCAGTCAGATGAGAAGAATCCTGTCTGTTTTACCTGCTATAGGCGCCTCTGCAGCACGGACAGTTTAAACAGTTTAAACCAGATCTTTCCTACATAAACTTCACTCCACTATTAATAATCTCTGAGCTGTCTTTTTACATATTTCCGTAATGCTAAACATGCCAGAAAAGGCACGCGATGCTGAGTGACCCACCCCAAGCCGCCCACCAGGAACGGCCCCGGCCTGGGCTATACCCCCTGGGACTGAGAGTGGTTCAAAAGAGCCCTTGATAACCCCTGTTGAAAACACACCAGGACCTGATCTGTCAATTTGACAGCCATGGACAGGGGCATTCCCCTGCCCAGCAAGGGTCCTACTGCCATTTCATTGTCAATGCTGCAGCCTAGGTGTAAAAAAATATTTCCTATTGGTGGCAGGTACATAAAACCCAGTTTCAGCATGGTCCCCAGCTCCCAAAGGCTTATCTGGTATATTGAGGATAACACAACTGTTGCTACCTACAACAGGATATGAAATACAATGCTGAGGAAGTGGTCCTCTATCATGAAAATAGACTGGCTCTGTTAGCTGTTCTCTATCTCACACCTGTATGAATTCCAAGCGATGCTGTTACAGACTTCTTTAAGACCTCAGTGACCTCACCCAGCACAAATGGTCCATTCAGTGAGACAGCAGCTGCAGACTTCCATACAGAAGCAGAGCACCAGAGTCTAGCTCTGCTTAGAAGGCCAGGCAAGTCCGAACAGTGTACATAAGGAGAATAAGAAATTTCTGATGGTTGCTTGAATCACTTCATGGGAGAGAACTAAAAGAAAAGGCAAAGCTTGAGACTTCAAGCCTAGTTATTCCAGCGAGGAGTTAACAAACTTGGGGCTAATGGTCATGAAGGCAGGCAGGCCTAAGAGATTTGCTGACTTTAATTAAAAATGATGCCAAAACCACTAGGTGGGATAATGTGTGCTGTGCCAATTGAATAGGAGCACTCCTCAGTCCCTGCTGTTTTTAGCAGTGCTATTTTCATTCTGTATCCCGACATAAAGGGTTGTGGAATGACTGCCATTCTTTAATAGGGCACAGCAAAAATGTGTGAATCATGCAAAGTTAGTTTCAGGGAATCAAAATGATAAGACATTTCTAGAAATGAGGATTCCAGGAGCGACTGCTTGGACTAGGGCTCCTCTGGGGTGTGACAGGCAATTGCCCTATTTCTCAATAGTACAAACCTTTGCCATCACCTGTGTCTTTGGGCTACTGGTACCTACAGAGGAAGGAAACTCATCTCCCTGGTGTATGCATAGACAGCTTAGTTGCATCTTCTGGGTTATCTTTTGGTTGCCATCAGTAGGTTGTACCTGCCAGGCAGCCTGGGCTCCTCCTTGGAGGTGTGCAGTGCTCGGCGGCTCCAGCCTGGTTCCCCACAGGCTCCCCTGAGGCTCCTCAGGAGAGAAAGCAAGGCTAAAAATGGCAGTTTTCCCATATGCATCTTCATATGCATTTTTCCCTAATTTGTTGCCATTATTTCCATCACCCAAAGCGTGACTAGTGGTTTACAGAAAATGGAGCAATCCTGGTCCTGCCCAGGAGAGCCTGCATGTGTTTGCTTCCCGAGCTGTTTCATGGTACGTGTCCCCATGGTGGCCGTGGAGATCTGATCTGCTCCACGCTCCTGGCTCGGGTGGCTGGAGATCATCACAGGCAGGGAGCTGGGAGACGTTGTTCCTTCACGCTCCACAGTGCAGGGAGGCCTGGAGATCAACACAGCCCACACCAGTGCGGGGCCTCGCAGACACAGGAGCTGCTCCGAGCACGCTGAGGGAACCCTGGCCCTGTGGGGAATGTTTCTGGGGACAGGGACACCCTGAGCGGGAGTGGGATGCTAACAGCATCGCTGCGCGGCATCCTTTCAGAGAATTTCTGCATTTGCTGTTATCTCCACGAGTTAAATGTATGCAAATTAAACATGGCTGGTAGCCACTAAATAGGTATTTCTTGCCAAAAATATCTGCTCTCTGGGGTCTCCACCTCTCTTCTGTTTGCAAGCTGCATCAGATGCCGCATAAGTCATTCTGCAAAATGTGCTGACACTGATACCAATATCAGGCAAGAAGTTCCCAGCCCTCCCTGCTTTTTCCCTTTAATCTTTTTTTTTATTATTATTGTGATTTTAGGCTTTTGCTTTTACATTTCTAAG
This sequence comes from Opisthocomus hoazin, assembly GCF_030867145.1. NCBI lineage: Eukaryota > Metazoa > Chordata > Aves > Opisthocomiformes > Opisthocomidae > Opisthocomus > Opisthocomus hoazin. The sequence continues at coordinate 75,563,838 of NC_134417.1, read as the reverse complement.
CAATTAATTTTTTGGCTCCCATGCAGGATCAACGGGTGTGGAGTGACTGGCACAGCCCTGATAGGCTCCATCTGGTTGCTGCTGATAAGGTAATCCTGCGGGCTGAGGGGCAATATCTCCAATAAGCTTAAGAGGCAGCAGCCTAATCTATTTGCAAGAGAGAACAAGCCCTTCAGCCAACATCGTTACTCCACGGGAACAATTAGGCACAGACAGCACTTTCACAGGCGCGGTGGGGGGGCTTTCACCCAGCTATTTTTCCCCTGGGGGTGATGATTCACCCGGTGCAGTTGTACCCCCTCTCAGAAGAAGGAGAAGCTTTGCTTTGTGAGTTACTTGCCCCCTAAACACACGATTTCTGAATCAAACCGATTATCGCTTTGCTTATTTGCCTCCGTAAACTCTTGGGTCCTTATTTAATCTTCCCCAAAGCAACGGAAAAAGATGCCTTGGCTTTGTGTTGATAAGAAGTATGGGGTTTTATTCTGTAAGTTCCATAATACTATTGCAGCGGCTGGGTTCTGAACATGGGGGTGTGATGTGAGCGACGCGGCTGTGCTCGGGGTGCCCTCTGCAGATGGAGGGCTCGGTGCAGGTTCGGGTCCGCGGTCCCAGCCGGGAGAGCTGTACCTCCCCACGGGGTGCTGTCCCGGCTCACGGCACCAGCCACGGAGCGGTGTGCCGAGGGCATCCCAACCCCACATCTGTGTCTTCCACGGCACCCGTTTTGTGGGATTTCAGCCAACAGCTTCAGGGTTTATTGTATTGATGATTTCTGTTCCCCAGGCTGGGGAAAGCGCAGAGGGAATTTTCTAGCCAGCCTCTGCCTAGGAAAGCAAGCGGGCAGCGCGCCGGCAGGCTCATTTCCCCACGCACAGGACGGGGTTACCCCACTGCCGTCACGCAAGGGCAGTGGCGTCACGGAGGTGCATGCCTGCAGAGCTGCCTACCCGAGCTGGGCTTCATGCCCCGGTCATGAGCACAAGCAGCATCACCAGCAAACACGGCACTGCTCGCAGTGGTGGCAGTTATCACGTCGTTGTGTCATGCTTTCTACCTTTGCTTCTGTCAGCCACGGTCATGTCTGCTGTGTGTGTGGAAACCGAACACGCTTCCCTGTGCCCATGCGGGCTGCAGCCAGCAGCCATCCTCCGGAGCGGGGGGAAGCCAGGAGCATACGGGATCTCTTGCATGAAAAATTAAGCTTTTCTTCGTGTATGCCTTGAGCGGGTGCTGGTGCCAAAAGCTGCACCATCTGCTGGTGAGCCAGGCGGAGGAGATCGCAGTGGTGAGGGGGGATTTCTGCCGTCACACTCCCTCCCACAGTAGGAACGTGTTGCAGAGGTGTCTCGGCTGTTTCTGGCGCACGGGGGTGCGGGGAGCCCCTCACCCTGCCAGTTCCGCTGCAGAGGGGCAAACAGGAATGCACCCCAGAACGTGATGGGGGGACCACTGCTGTCCTGTGCGATGGAGGCACCATGATGCCACAGTGATGGCCTGGCTGCGAGGTCCCGCAGCAAAGGATCGGGGAAGGCACCACAGGAGGAGGGTGGGCAGGTGACCAGGGAGAGGTGGTGCTTGCAGGGGAAGCATGGTGGGAGATGAGGCTGCTCTTCATGGGGCATTGTAGCAGCAATGCCGGGCTACAGCTGGTGCTCACCCCTTGGCTGGGGGGAACACGAGGCCAGGAGCTTCAGTTTTAACCAAATATACTTTTCCTGCCCCCATGGTTTATGGCATTCATGGATTGACCAGATGAAAAGTTAGATTATCAGATTAAATATACATAGTTGATCCTCTACTCGGAGAGATCTTTGTCTCTGGTGCCTCCCTTCCAAATCTCCCAAGGATGTCTGAGCACTGACACAAGACTTCCCGTTCCCAATTAAAAACAGGTAGTGCCTCTGCCAGCACTTTCAAAACTTACAGCTCAGAGATTAAAAGCGGCTCTTTCCCCTCCCAGCTCTCCCCCTGCCCAGTCCCAGGCAGCCCCAGGGGCAGGGTCTCCAGCTGCACCCCAGCATCCTTTTTTCCTTGTTCCTGCAGACCCTCTGCTGCTAGGAGCCTGTGCCCACACCGGGCGCTCAGCTGGGCTGCTCCTGTTTGCACTGGAGACAGCATGTGAAGGAGGAATGAGCATCAGTGACTACATGGAACAGTTTATATGAGGCTCTAGTACATGAATTTTGGGACAAGCACAGGGCACAGAGGTGATGAGGGAGGTCTGCGTGCTGTTATCCCATCTCAGACAGAATGGTTAAGGCCAAAATTTTGATTGCTTTTACACCTGGGTAGCTTCACTGGTGTTAATTATGTGGTGGAAATGAAGGATCTATGTAAGCAAGATTCAAATCAGACACTGGTATTTAGCTCTGCTTCAGGTCTTCTCTGTAGGGTTGCTTCTGTCAAAGTGAAGAATGAAACAAAGAGGGAAAAACCTAAATAGCAATTAATGAAGAACAGTTCATATTTAATCACAGCTTTCAATTCAGACTTTATAATTTCAACTTCAGTAATTGTCTTCATGATTTTGGCATCTGCTTGTCCCAGCCTACACACTATCTTTGAACTAACAGCATGGCTTATCTTTGCAATTAGGCATTCAGTGTAGCAACAAGTCTTCAATTTGGTGTGAGTCACTCAGCTGCTACATCAAACAATGTGTCACTAAACAAACCAGTTTCCTCCTGACCTCATATGATGATAATAACGACTTGTGAAACCATCTCGAGATTTCTTTGGTATAATTTACTGGTACTTTCTGACACACTCATTTTCATAAATATAATTGAGATACAGCAGTACACAAACAATTGGTAGTAGTTATTATTATGGAAATGCAGGCACCCCACCTTGAAACCAGTTGCTCAAAAAGCAAAATAACTGTCTAAAAATCAGAGCTGTAAGTGCAGGTTGAGCCAAAGTTGCAATTGCATCAGCTCCGATGGGCGGGTGGGGATCTGGACACCGGCTACGGGCATGGGCAGCACGGGGGTGGGTGCTCCTGGTGCAGACAGCAGCCCCGTGCCTCCATAAGCCAGCTGCACACCCACTGCTCTGGATCACAAGTGTCTGTATGTGAAGTCATTATTAGAAGTAATTCGTAATTTTTAGCTTAATGTAGTCAAGGTGACATTTGGTGCCAAAAGGTAACAGTACCTAGAAACTCCATCGCTGCATGCAGCTAGAGAAGAGGCTGGGGTGGAAGTTGGGATGTGTAGTCCGAGGGTAGGATGGGCTCCCAAAACACACGCCGCTATTTCACACAGCTGAATTTTCTCAGAAGCTGGATTTGGAGTCTTGGTGAACACAGGCAGTTTCTTACGCTGGCAGCACTGCCTCATTGCAGTCACTCATCTCTGAAGTCCATAACGCACAGAAACTGGTGGTGTCCTTGTGGGTGTTTAGACTATTAGTGCTCTGTGTCCTTGGAAGCCACCAGAGCTCCACCACAGCTCTTTCTCCACTGCAGCTGAGAACAGCTGAGAGGGCTTTTACTTCAAAGGTCTAGCAGTGGGACATCAACGCAGCTCTGCGTGGCTTTTGCTGTTAGCTGCTGACACAACATGGTCAGCAGTCATCCTCGTTTCAGACAGCAGCACAGGCTGCAGCATTGAGCTGACACTGCTGCCTGCTATCTGGGTCTTCAGGGCTTCCTGGACCTCGCAGAGGCTTATCTAGCAGATAGATACTCTGTTGCAGTGTCTTTAGTGGCATACTTTCTCCTTAACTGAAGGGATCCAGGCAGAGAGTCATTCACCTGCTTTCCCATTCCTACCTCTGATACAGCTCTTTGTCCCTTGACATTAGCTTGTTCACCTCTTGCAGTGAACCTAATGCATGCAGACAAGTTCTCATGTCCGCGTGTCAGCCGGTGTCACATGAGGTTTGCACCTTTTGCGCAGCACAAAAGGAACTTGGCAATTTGAAAAATGTGGCCTGGAAGCTGTGCAAGAGTCAAGAAATCTTAGTCATGGTGGCCTCCTGCATTCAGGCAAACATATTAATCCAACTGTAGTATTTAATTAGCTTAATCGTATTTTTCATTGTACTGCACCACTTCAGTTCTCAAAATGATGTGCAAAGGCAGAATCCTCCTTTTTCCAAAGGCGGAGATGGTATGAAGAAACAGAGGACTCAGCATTAGATATGGGACATCACCTGCCTGAGTGAACAGATGAACCTGAATAAATAGGCAGGAGAGAGCCACTTACTAACACAATTTCACATTTCAATCAATGCAACTAAGGTGAAATGAAATAAAGTCACTCAAGTTTGATACCAGTGCCAAGAGAAATAGACTTCATGCTCTGTGTTCTCTTTAATTACTGCCTTTGTCTGGTTCAGGAGCTACATTAGCTATAGTGCTATTACTTACAGTAGAGCTGCTGATATGTAAAAAAAAGCGGTATGATCAGATGTCAGCAGCGAAAAGGCAAGACTTCAAAAATCGATTGTTTCTATTAGGAAGAAAGCAGGTATCAGGACAGATGACATTCACCACAGAAAAGGCAACCACTTAGAAAGACCCTGAAAGCATGACAAATCTCACTTGGTTTGATTATATGCACTTTAAAAGTTTGATTTTTCAAACCTTCACATTCATTTGTACCACTGAGTTCACCAGCATCACTCTAGCAGCCCAGGCTGGAACAGAGTCCCCCTCCCAGCCATTCCAAGCTTGGAAATGCTGCCAAGTTGCCAAACCATCTCATTAACACACAAAAATTGAAATGAACCAACTTATTCCCTTCACGGTGGAAGCATGATGGGTATTTTCAATTTTGTACCTACGAACTGCTCTTGCATCATGTTTTCATGTATAGTTTTCATCTGTAGTAATTTTTTAAAAGGTGATAGCTGAAATGTTCGTATATCCTATGGCTCCAAGAGCTGGAAGAAGCACGCTGCATGTCACAAGGCTCATGGTAAAGACGGGTCACACAGCTATAGGAATGTTCGTGCCAATGCATGCAGTCCCAAGGAAGTGGTGCTAAACAGATCACACCTTTCACACTTCCAGAGAGATGATTGAAAGATACAGTTCCCTCCAAACTCATGCCAGACAGAGTTGAATAGTATTAGCAGAAAATGAAGACATTTCATGCAACCCTCTCCAGACAAAATTAGTTCAGCTGTTGTGAGTGGTAGGTTTGGAATAGCAGGATGCTCTGAGCTTCACCATTTACTCATCCAAGCCACCACATTTGGTATGGGACAGGGGGTGACAAGCAGGTGGGTGGGAAGTGCACACACTGCCACCAAAGTTACATCCCAGCTCATGTTTTCTCCACCCTAGCACATGTTTTCTCCATCACTTCATTTGCCTGGATGCCTCCAGGAACCATCGCTGGTGGGGCAATCAGCCTCAGGAATTTTGGGTTTCATCCGCACCAGAGACTGCATAGGCGGCCTTTCTACTCATAAGCAGCTGTAGCTTTGTGAGGAAATCCGCCTCTGTGTGTTCCACCTCTGGTATTCACTCACAATTTACTTATTGTAAGCACCCTTAGGAAAAATCTAGTGGCAGGCAGATTTCCTCACGGAGCTATGGCTATAAGCAAATGCCAGGCCCAGTGCAAGTAAGTCTTCAAAGTATCCCTTCAGTGTTCTTAGAGCAAAAGTCGGTCAGACCTTGCAGCTTAAGTGTGCTGGGACTTTGACTTTAGTTAAAGTGTAAGATATCAGCACACCACCCTCACCCAGGCACACAACAGAGGGGATATGCTGCGATTACCGCTTACAGATGCAAAAGCACAAGGAGGGAGCTCCCCTTCCCTGTCTGCCTGCCTCAGAACGGAGCCCTGGAACAGGCTGCCCAGGGAGGTTGTGGAGTCTCCTTCTCTGGAGATATTCAAGACCCGCCTGGACAAGGTCCTGTGCAGCCTGCTGTAGGCGACCCTGCTTCGGCAGGAGGGTTGGACTAGATGACCCACAGAGGTCCGTTTCAACCCCTACCATTCTGTGATTCTGTAAAACACACAGAAACAGCACTTTTGATATTATGAATCCATTCAACTGATACACAAATTATGCGTCAGGTGGAATGACACTAACAGCGCTTTTCTTTACACCACTGGCCAGCAGAAAGCTTCCCGGAGGGAGATGCCATGTTATCCAAGCAGCTTTGCCTCCACAAAGTACTTGGCTTTGGCAGTGCATGATCCTGGGAGGTCCCTGTGGGGGCTACCAGGCTGCTGCAGAGCAGAGGGACAGACCAAACCCCCAACATCTTCAAGCAGAAACTTGTATTTCACCACAATTTTCTGTGGCAACTTTGTAATATTTGACAGTTACAAGAGATGTTGCTGAGAGTGAAGTGTCTGAGGTCAGTGAAAGGCTGACAGTGAGAGATGTGTGGGATGCTGGAGCTGGTGGCAGGAACTGGAAACTGGTGTCACAGTGTGTGGTGAGCTAATGGATCACCTCATTCTCACATTTCCAGGACACAAGAGTGATATGGCAGCCTAAAAGAAAATATTTTCAGCTGCTTTGTGTAATTTATTTTAGCTTCTTGTCTTGCCAAAACAGCGCTTTGCTCAGCCTGACAAAGTTAGTTCAATTTTATTTTTTTAGATGTGGCTGTGATGGCATAAATACTGATCTGGCTCTGAGAAGAGAGGTAAAGTAGGAATGCTGGTTCCAAAAAGGCTTTATGAATTGCACCTGATGGCAGACATCTTCAGGTATGCATGACCTTATATCTACTCTGCCTACCTGGGATGAGTGTCAGCTTTCAGGGCAGTTTATGCTTACTACCAGACCAGGCTAAATGCCTCCTAGCTGGTTTGCTTTATTCTATCAGTAAAAATGAATACACTTTTGAGGAAGCAACACTGGGCTAGCCAGACTGTCTTTTTTGGATACCAAATCCTGACCCATGTACATATACACTCATGACCCTTCAGAACACTCAATGCAGAAAGATGTGGTCTTGTTAAGTTCTCAATGTCCATAATAAGTTCCCAGATAAAGTAGAATATCTAATATTTTCATCAAATGAATGCCAGTTTTGGAAGAGGGTTCTTCTTTGGTTCTGCTTAAACAATCTCATTGCTTGCCTGTTACAGAAAGCCGTAGGACTACAACTTCAGGGTACAAAGGACCACTTTGATAATTTGTGCTGGGTGATGGTAGAAGAGTGAATGGCCATCCGTGAACGGGCACTGCAGGTTTCACAAATGTCCTCTCTGTGTGTACTGGTTTGGGCTGGGGTGGAGTTAATTTTCTTTGTAGCAGCCCGTATGGTGCTGTGTTTTGGATTTGTGACCAAAACAGTGTCAATAACACACCAAAATTTTAGCTGCCACTAAGCAGTGCTTGCAAAGCATCAAGGCTTTTTCTTTTTCTAATGTTCCCCCCACAGCAAGTAAGGTGAAGGGTGGCTAAGAGACTGCGAAAAGACACAGCTGGGACAGCTGACCCCAGCTGACCGAAGGGATATCCCATACTGAATGACACCATGCTCAGCAATAAAAGTTGGGGCAAAAAAGGAGGAAGGGGGGACATTTGGAGTGATGGTTTTGTCTTCCCAAGTAACTGTTACGTGTGGTGGAGCCCTGCTTTCCTGGCAACTGCTAAACACTTGCCTGCCGATGGGTTGTAGTGAATTAATTCCTTATTTTGCTTTTTTTGTGTGCACAGCTTTTACTTTACCCAGTGCTTGATGTGCACATCATCTCAACAGTCATGCCAGTTTTCAGAAGAAAGGGGAAAAAATTCTTGTCTCATTTACTCTGCAGGGAAATTTGAGTTATTTTACCAGTCTCCTTGAAGATTTTTAACATTTAATGATGGATTTTGGCTCTGAGATCTAGGCTTTAGATGCAGAAATTGCTGGGCTGATCAAAAAAGTGACACATGATAAATATCTCAGATGGATGCACTCACAAAGGGCAGCTCTTCAAAGAAAAAGATAATCTTCCATATTCATCCACATTTACATCTTAGAAAGATTGAGTCAGAAGATACGCAGAAGCTTGAGATCTTCAACCCTGCTGACAGCAGCATTGGTGCAGGAAGGATTTCTTGCTGGGGTTACCAGTGAGCTGAAGTAGTGATAGCAAATGCCAGTGGCTTACGGTTGCATCATGATCCCCTTGTTTCTATGTCTTTCAAAGCTTACGTTGCCATTGGTTTTTTAGCTCCTGTGAGAAAACTTGGGAGTTGGATCATAGAATCATAGAGTAGTTCAGGTTGGAAGGGACCTTTAAAGGTCATCTAGTCCAACCCCCTCCTGTAATGAGCTGGGACGTCTACCACTAGAGCAGGTTGCTCAGAGCCCCATCCAACCTGACCTTGAATGCTTCCAGGGACGAGGCATCTACCATCTCGCTGGGTAACCTGTTCCAGTGTTTCACTGCCCTCATTGTGAAAAATTTCTTCCTTACATCCAGCCTGAATCTACCCTCTTTTAGTTTAAAGCCATTACACCTTGTCCTATCACAACAGGCTCTGCTAATAAGTTTGTCCCCATCTTTATTATAAGCCCTCTGCAAGTACTGGAAGGCTGCAATAAGGTCTCCCCACAGCCTTTTCTCTTCTCCAGGCTGAATAACCCCACTACAACTCTCTCAGCCTTTCCTCATAGGAGAGGTATTCCATCCCTCTGACCATTTTGTGGTCCTCCTCTGGACCCCTTCCAACAGGTCCATGTCTTTGATGGGATTAATCTATTCAGGGATTAAAAAAATTAAATAAATAGAATCAAGCCACTGTCAGTAAAGAGCATTTCTGCACTGCTACAGTTACAGTAATACTGTAACCTGTATTTAGAAACTTACATTAGAGGAACACAGGAAATATTCTAGACTCAAGTGTACTCTAAGATGTTGTCTGTCTGTATCTGTCCAGTCATCCTCAATATTTCTGCCTTGTCCATGTCTGTGCTGTTCTCAGCCTATCCCTGAGTTTTCTCTTGTCTAACTTAGGAAAATCAAAATGCAAATATTTCATGTGAAGTAATCACCAAACTGAAAGTCAGTGGATCAAGACATTACTTCTCAGAGTTAGTTCACTCCCACCTAAGGTAGGCACTTGCAGAGGACAGGTAGCTAACCACTCACTACAGAGGTTTCATGTTTTGAGGACTAGAATTAGGTGAGATGCCACTCACTGTTCAAATGAGGTTCACCCTCTCCTCCTTGACTTTCTCTGCTAACCCACTCCTGAGGAAAATTTCCTCCCCCCGGCAAAAAGAAGAAACCAGCGAGTGCAATTGCCATTGCCTTATGAGGCTGACATCCACTGGTGAGGACAGAAGAGCAAATGAGGCAAGTTTATGTGTTATTATGGCAAAACCATGTCAGATTTGGCCAGATTTCACTTTCTAAAGTAGAGTTTGTTGCTATTTGGCTTGTCTTTTCTTGACCACTGAACTGGGAGGGGGCAGAAGATGGGCATGTAACTGTGGGGAGCATAATTTTCCCCAGATCTGGATCAGAGACAATTCAAATGTCAAACATAAAGGAGGAACAGGGAGAGGTAGTAGCTGCCAAAGGAGAACCAGCCCTGGTGTCTGCACCCCTTTCCCCAGGGGACACCTTGCGATGCTCTCCCACAGCCAGAGGAGAGAAGAAACCTGCACTGAGCACCCCAGCCAGCATCTGCTGTCTGGCGTATGCTTCAGAGCACAACTTGTTTTACTCACCTCTCACCCCGTGGACCGATGGAGACTGGCTTTAGGGAAGCATCTCGCACCTTCCCAGGCAGTCACACACATTTCCAGCACTTGCCCCATCAAGTAGCTGCTTGTCTCTGTGGCTATTATCACCTGGGTCTTTTTAGTGGTCATTTAAAACTGCTTTCTTCCAAACATTCTTTTTTGGCCTCAGAATAAGAGTGAAATATGAAGACCAGAAAGTGGTTTTGGGGTTATTCTCACTGTGGCTTCTTACTGAACTCAGCTGAACATTTGTTGTGGTTTAACCTCAGTTGGCAACAAAGAACCACGCAGTTGCTCTCTCACCCTACCCCCTCTCTGGTGGGATGGGGAGGAGAATCAGAAGGAAAAGGCAAGACTCGTGGGTTGTGACAAAAACAGTGTAACAGAACAGCAAAGGGAGAAGAAAACAATAACAATAATACTGATAAAAAGAATATACAGCATGCAATGTTCTCAGCACCTGATGCTTAGCTTGCTCCTGAGTAGCTAAATGCCCTTCCTTCAGCCAGCTCCCCACGTCTCCCCACTTAAAGAGTGGGCATGACACCTTGTGGCACAGAATATCCCATTTGATTGGCTGGTTCGGATCTGCCCAACCAGCTTCTTGTGAAAATTAACCCTATTCCAGCTGAACCCAGAACAACATCTCTTAGTGAAATCCTTAAGTTTATCTAAAGATTCTTTGATCTACCTTGGCAACATCTTATGAGAATGCCAGGAACAAGACAGAAATGCTTCAGATCAACAGCCATGCTGCAATTTCCATTTCCATGCTGCAAGCATGTGACATGCTCACTCCATCCCTCCAGCCACCACACGTTGCGCCTCTGGAGGTCCTTTCCAGCCTAAGCAAGGCTCTGATTTTATGGCTGCTCAAGCACAGCTCTGCATCTTGAACCGAGTTACACATAACAAGGGCATTTGTTAAACAGCATGTCCTTTTGAGGTATGTTGATGCTTTTAGATTTCTTTTCAGAGATGTTTCCTGGAATAAAATATCACACAGCTTTTATTCTAGTCACATAAAGGGTTTATGCCTGTCTTTTTCTGAGATGAGTGAAGAGAGGCATTCTGTACAGGAAAAAGGAGAGCAACACTTAATATGTTGCTTCTTATGTATACTGAAATTAAATTTTCATTTATCACCATGTTACCTTCTAAATTATATGTGCATGGAAAATTTACAGACCTCCTCCGCCCCTCTTAGTGTCTTCCTTCCTTTCTTCCTGGAAACTAACATATCTTGGGTATTTCCATTGCTCTTTCCCCAATATAAGGAAATAATTAATATAACTTTCACTGCATTTTTGGTGCCTCTTTTTCTTTATAAGGTTTACATCAGCTCTGGAGGGAGATTTTCCACAGGTATGCACTTCCACTGGAGGAAGCAGGCTCCAGCAAATGCCTATTATTTCCTAAAAGAAAAGTTCACACATATGTGGATAAAAACGTTAGTCCTGAGCAATTTTTTGGCCTCAGCCACCGTGGTACTTGGTGGGAATGACGTGGGTGTGGGTGCCCCATGGCAGTCACTGCCCTGTCAAGCCACTGGCCCCATAGTGCGCCAGAGCTACACATCCCTGCAGACAATGGGCTGACACTACATGCCCTTGGGTCATTCCAACAAATAAAGACATTTTAATTCAGAAGTTTGATTTCAGTAGCAAACGATGACATGCAAGTTATTCAACATATGTGATGCCACCTCCCTGGCAGTGTTCAAGGCCAGGCTGGATGGGGCTCTGAGCAACCTGGTCAAGTGGAATGTGTCCCTGCCCATGGCAGGGGGGTTGGAACTAGATGATCTTTAAAGTCCCTTCCAGCCCAAACCGTTCTATGATTCTAAAATTCTATGAAAAAGTCTGTTCAAAAAATTGTTCTTGTGGGAAAACTGTTCCAAATACTTTTCTCTTCTAAAGCGTATTATAGATGAGATCTCCAATGCAATTTCTAAGGAATTCTTCAGGGAATATTATTGTCCTGGTTTTGGTTAAAACAGAGCTGATTCTCTTTTAGCAAATCTTCCTTACAGCAAAGTTCTTCTAAGTAGCTGTATATTTCTGAAGCTGGCTGAATGTTTTACAGACAGTGTCCGCTCCAAAGCTGATAACGCCTAATGCTTATAGGTACACTGAGCTAATGGTAGGAATGGAAGGTAGAAAAAGGCCCCTGTCTATAATTATTACTATAGTAGCCAAGGTCACTGATAGACCTTTTAGGTCCCGGAAGTGAGGATTTGTAAAGGGTCGCACATGCAAGGAGGGGCGACAGGACAGGTGACCCAACATTGACCAGCGAGGTATTCCATGCCATACGTGCCATACTCAGTTGAAAGCTGGGGGATTACAAGTGTCTTGCTCTCTTCATCCATGCCTGGCTTCTGAAGAAGACCCTGCTCTGTGCCCTGCCTGCGATCCTGATCCAGATCCTGATGCATGAATTCCTGAGTCCAGTTTCTGCCTGCTGCCGAGGCCAGTCCGGGACTTTCTGGTGCTGCCCGGCGTCTGCTGGTGGGACACCAGCGTCCGGCACCCAACTCTGGGAAACTCAGTATTGGTTTTGTATATATTGTTTTATTTCTCTTATTATTAATATTATTAGTACTATTAGTGTTATTAGTAAAGCTGTTTTAATATTCAATTTGTAAGCCTCTCTCCCTTTTCCTCCTTTTTCCCTTCACGGGGGGTGGGGTGCAGCGGTTAACAGAGAGCATCTGCCACTCGGTTGATTGATACCCTGCTCGAAACGGTGACAGATTTATTGACGCCAAACGTGGGGCTTGAGGGCTCTGAGTTTGAATCCAGTTTACCTCAATGAAGAAAGGTGGTGACCTCTGTGAAGAGCTGCTACCTGCACGCCAGATCGGAGCCCTCCAGAACTCTGTGACATAGAGCAGAGAAAGGAACCTGCTGGCTCTGGCTGGCCCAGGAGTTCTCCAAAGGTACAAATTTCCCTTGGAGGAAGGGACTTTGCAGAAAATACGCTCCAGCCCCGCTTCACACACCTGTGCCTTCCTTCTGCCTCCTCTGGGCTGTGGGGGAGAGAAGGAGGCCAGCCCCACGTCTCCGTCCTGCCATCACGCAGCAATGGAAAAGTTCCCAGAACAAACATCAGCCTTTGCACAGCCATGAATTTCTGAAACTCACTGTACTGTGTGGGCTTCATTGGTTAACAAACCAATTTTACTAGAGAACACATTTTTTTAAGCCTGTTATCAGAAAGGAATAGAAAGTAATGCACAATTAATTGCAAGTCATAATAATTTAGATACTTAGGGATAATCAACTAAACAAACTGTACTGGAAATGCTATTCAGTAAACCACAGACACTGAAGTAAATCAAGCAAACTGGAGCTGTTCATAAATAGAGTTGAAAAACTTAAGAATTAGGACAGTGCCACAGAGCACCTAGCTGTTTTCTAGCGTTTGTTTGGGAATAAACATTTGTTATTCACAGCAGAGGGCAGCTCTTACTGTGCCAGCATTAAATAATAGTCTTCCCTCAGTGATTCCACCAAGAAAGGAGAATTGATCGGCTGAGAACACTTTGCTTTGCACTAAAGCAGATTTGGGGTATGACTTTGCGGGCAGCCTGAAGGAAAGTGAATATTCCCCATGAATTTTCTATGGAAACCCAACTTCAGAGTTGACTGGATGTGCTTGTCCTAAGCCCATATGTCTCTCTCAAAATGTGACCAAAACACACACAGTCTCACACCCTTTGCTCTAAGATGAAACCTTGAAGTTCAAATACCTTCCCCCGGTCTTCTGAAACCTTACTGACCCCCTCTGGCTCCCTCCACCTCCCTGGGGGGACTGAAACTCTCACCACCAGGGCCATGGGCTTCCCCGTCACCTCCCACGCCGTCCCCATGCACCACACTTTTTGGTTGCTGCTTTTGCATGGCTCAGCAGCCAGCATCTCTATGGCTCTGCCAGGGCCACCTCAACCTGCCCATCTGCATCTTATATGGCACTGAAAAAAATCTCATTTTGACAATTTCCTACAAAGCGAAGTTTTTAAAACTAGTAGGGAAAGAGGATGTAATAGCTATGAGAGCAACAGGAGCCACTGTGGAAGACGCGGCACCAAATCCGCAGGCTGAGTTTTAAATACAAAGAAAATGTATGTGGCTCTGAGGGTCTTGGCCACGGGAAGGAACGAGGGCTGCTCCTCCACTCACTTATGCTGCTGTCCCCACAGTGGGAAAATAAAAAAGAAACTTTAAAAAAGCCTTCATTTTGTTTAAAGTCCTTTGTGCACAAATTTTGCAGGGTGACTCCCAGCCCTTGCGGGGGGAGCCATGCCGAGTAGCTGCTTGCCTTCTAGAAACTAGAAAATTGTTAGTTTTCTGGAAACTAGGAAATTTTAAATTGTCATTTAAAGTATTTCTAGTTTATATCCCTTTGCTCGTCACTTTTTCAGGCTGTTTACTCTTTCTTTGAACAGTAGCTGTTAGATACTCTGATCATTTAAACATACACCAGTTTTTTAGGCCTATTTTATCCTTTTATAGTATGGGGAAAGAAGGTGGCTCCAAGTAATAACTCTACAGTACTTACGTCATGGCACATGGCGTTGCCTGTGTTAGTCACAACTCTCCCACTGTTAGTTCCTGAATATCCAGTTTTTCTCTTCAGCTGCTATCAAGAGAAGGGCTGAGTTTTTTCCTAAGACTCCGGGATCTTTTTCTTACTTATTTGAGGGCCATTTTACATTTGCTACTTACATTTTGTCTCCTGCTCATCTTCCATTCCTGATGCATGTGTAGCACATGGCTACCTCCATCATCTGAGAGGATTTCATGGGCCCCTGTGAGGTACCTTATTGCTATCGGGACCGTCAGTGTGCAATCATCTTTGGCATCATAGTTCAGCTATTTGTTGAAAATTAAATCCTCCGTTTTTCAATCCCACATTTGCCCTCACAAACTTGAGGGTTAAATGCCCTCTTGGGTGGGAGAAGATCAGGTGGTACCGAAGGCAGGATGAGCTGATGTGCTCCAGTTGTGCCATCCCTGCTGCCTCTGCTCTACTTTTCAGTCCTTTATCCTGCGCGTTTTGCCAAATGCCAGCTTTCTCTTTTATGATGGGACCCTCTGAGCTGTATGCAATGTTCAGACAGATGCTTTTCCTTTTCTCTTTGCATCCACCCTTGTTTGGGAAGGTGATTTTAGGGGGGTGAGAAATGTGGTTTCGCTCGTTAGCCCCTACCTTAGACAGATACAGTTAAATTGTCCCTTCCTCCCACTGCCTACAACCAATATGTGATGACGTCTGTTTGCGGATGTCACACAGATGTCAAACTTTTTGCTAGCATTCTTTACTTGAGGGACTCAAAAAGCACTGGGACACGAGCTGTAGATGCTGCTGTTTTGTTCTGTGTGATGAGCTCCCTTGAGCCTCACGTGCCTCGTACCCAGGCAGGGCCTGGTAAGTCCACAGAGATTTTCATAGGAACAAAAGCAGCAGCAGGCAGCACCTGCAGTAAAGCATGTGAAGTTAGTACGAGTCTTTTAGGCTGTCACCTTCATTTTTTGCCCTGTTCTTTATCCTTTGCTCTTCAGTGCTTACACACCAGGAGAAGGCAATGGCTATTTGCTCTTCCCCTCGCACGCCTGCCCGCAGGAGGCTGCCACACAAGTGTCCATGCAGTGCTCTGCACTGGGGCTGAGTGCTCAGCGCTTGTGCCTGTGCCTACGTGCTGCATCCTGGGCCAAGGGGCAGGTCGCAGTGCAAGATGCTTCCACTGCATGCTTGTCTTTTAAAACCGAGGTGTAAACCATCTTGCTGGAAGCACAGGCAGTTCCTTTGATTTAGATTACCAAAATGCTACCTGGAAAGGAGAAACTGGGCAGTATAGCAAAGACGAGAGGAATAAATGTTACATAGCATCCTTGTATATTCACTCACTTACCTTGTACCTCTCTTTTCTATTATTTTGTAACCACTACATAAATAAGAGCATTTTTTCTTCCACAGCCATCCACATCTTTTACTTTATGCTGCAATGGCCTTAGAAACCACTTGGGGGTACTTTTTCCATTGAAGTTAATTATAGATAAAGAAACTGTGTTGTCACAAATACATACTGATCTGACACAGCTGCTTTTATGAGCACTGAATATCATAGAAATCCAGCTGATCTCACTGAGAAATCTCAAATGCTTCGGACGCTTGAAAACAAAACATTCTTTAGATTCCCTACTCTGGGTGTATAGTTCGGGAAAGTTTGGACTTCAGTGAGTCCCTAAATAAAGATCAAACTAGCACTGAAAGGCTTTTTTTGAGTCTCAAACCATATCCTGACCTACAAAAATGGGGAAATGTTATTTAGTTGCTAAATAGGATTTAGTAGTTCTGTAAGATAATTACTGTGAACGGTTAGATTGATAACGTGCTAGAAATGGTTCAACACAAACCGGTGTAAATATTGTGGGGATTTTTCTTCTTAAAAATCCTTCATTTAATATATTGTTTGGGCCCTCGTAAGCAGAAGCCGGAGTGGAAGCCGGGATGAGCACGGAGAGCCCTCACCACCAGCAAAGAGTTGCAGAACAGCACATCACCAGGTGGAGCTCTGCCCTCTGGTCGCCTTGAAAATCCTCCCTCTCAACGCAAGGCCGTGCCTTTTACGTGTGTAAGGCCATACGATTCACAAAATACAGTTTTTAATGTCCTGCAAATTTAATTTTGAACGCTCCATAGCATAGTGCTGCTGTGCGGTGCTGCACTGCCCGTGCCGGGGATGCGCAGCGAGTGGTCCCAGGCCGGTGAGAGGGAGAGCTTGCAGGGATGCTCTTTTGGGAAGGGGCACTGGGGAAGGCTCACGGGTGGGAGGCACTGGGACATCTGCGATGGGCACCGGGAGGCTTGCATGTGGGTCTTCCCTTCACTGAAGGAGCTGTAGATTTTGTCAGACACTTACAATACGCGCAGTGGATGTTTTCAGAGGGCTGATCCAGCCATCCCGTCCTGGTGCAGGCACACGGCAGCCCCAGCAGCGGGGGAGCCACCAGCACTGGTTGTTTCCTGGGGACTGGAAGACACAGCACCACATCCAGACAGCTCCAAGAGAGGGGACGAGGCCACAGGGAAGGGCCCTGTGCCCCTCCCACTTACAGCCCTGTAACTCTGCCAACGGCTCCCGCTGTTTCCAGCTCAGCTGCCAGGCACCAAGCGCTGCCCTGACACATTTTGCCCATTAATCAGTTTTGTCCCTTGGACGCTCTGCTTTCTCCCGCCCAGCCTGCTGGCGTGCGCAGCCTTTTCCGGCCAGGCCGCCCAGAGCACTGCAGATACCAGGATTACAACTCTTCTCATGCTGTGATTTTTCATGAAACACCAACACAGTAAACCAATATGCTTCCAAGAAGGGCAGAAATGAAAACTTACACAGTATGGGGGCCAGTCAACTTCATGCCTCAAACTACATCTAACTCCAGGAGCAGCTTTACTTAAAACAAATGGACTAGTAAGGCTTTAATTTATGCATTTGAATGAATATCTAAATCCCTTTACCTGCAGCAAATCATGGAAACCTCCATGTATGTTCCAGTGAAATCAATGGAGCTCAGGTCCACAGCTGAGGTTCAGCATGTGGCTGGTTGCTGTCCAGGACTGGGGTCGGTGAACACTGCCCTGTCCCCTTCCACCTCCTCCTTCTCCTGCTCCTCTCCTCACTCCGTGGGGCCAAGGGGAAATGCTCTGAGCAGAAGCATTTTTCTCTGTGATGTTACTGAATTCTGTAGCAGAGGCCCAAGTGTCAGTCCTCCTCGAAGTGCAAGTGGCTGGAACAAACCAATGGACTGGTGTGAGGAAAAAAAAAAGAAGGAAAGGAAAGGAAAGGAAAGGAAAGGAAAGGAAAGGAAAGGAAAGGAAAGGAAAGGAAAGGAAAGAAGGAAAGGAAAGGAAGAAAGGAAAGGAGAGGAGAGGAGAGGAGAGGAGAGGAGAGGGAGGAGAGAGGAGAGGAGAGGAGAGGAGAGGAAAGGAAAGGAAAGGAAAGGAAAGGAAAGGAAAGGAAAGGAAAGGAAAGGAAAGGAAAGGAAAGGAAAGGAAAGGAAAGGAAAGGAAAGAAGGAAAGGAAGGAAAGGAGAGGAAAGGAGAGGAAAGGAGAGGAAAGGAGAGGAAAGGGAAGGAAAGGAAAGGAAGGAAAAAGGAGAAAGGAAAGGAAAGGAAAGGAAAGGAAAGGAAAGGAAAGGAAAGGAAAGAAAGGAAAGGAAAGGAAAGGAAAGGAAAGGAAAGGAAAGGAAAGGAAAGGAAAGGAAAGGAAAGGAAAGGAAGGAAAAGGAAAGGAAAGGAAAGGAAAGGGTTCTGCTCTTCCAAGATTCTGAGAAAGAGCCTTGTCAGAGGAAGCCAGAGAGACCAGAAAGCAAGGGTCTGCTGCTCCCTGCTGCTGCAGCCCTAAGGAGAGAACAGGGAAGCAAATACCTTTAGAGGTCCCTTCCAACCCAAACCATTCTATGATTCTAAGTGAGGCAAAAAGCTCCACAAAGTACAGAGGGAGGAGGCTGGCCCTCAGCAAACAGACGTGTCCTTTAAGAGAAGGGAAGGTTAGAGAGCTCAGAGGAGGAGTGTCTGTCACTTTGCTACTATTTTGCACTCTGCATCCAGAAGCCAAGCTGACCGAAAGCAATCAGGACAGGGTTTTGATGGCCTAAACTGCTGCTTCCGTGGAAAGTGGATTTCATCTGTGCCTCTGACTGCCTAGCTGTGGGAGATGCCTACCTCTGAGAGAGGGACAAGCACAGCATCAGTGCTGAATATTTGGCCCTCCAGCCTGCTGCCTCCTCAGCACGGCCCACACACAGGGCAGCACTCCTCAGGATGGAGGGGCACCTCAAGGCATGCCTGAGCTCTCATTTTAGCCACCTTCAAAATCAAGATCAGTGCTGATGGCCCTTTCTTCTGGCCTCTCATTTTCTTTTTTTTTTTTTTTTTATGGCATCACTGACTCTTTAACAACATTCAGTTTCTCATCTCTACCCTTTCACATGGTAGTTCTAGACAATAACTATGCCTAACTTAACATTTTATCTATTTTTTGGCTGCCATGTATTACCATGGACCCATGCATTTGGAGAATTGTGGGATAGGTACAATGCCATGGAAAGGTGGCTTTCTCAGAGTCCACAGGATATGTCCTCACGTGCCTGACAGCAGATGTGTTCCAACTCCTCTGCAGAAGAAACCCAGTCTGGTCTGGCCTGGAAGGACAAAAGGGTTTCTGGAACAATGCAGCTCACAGTTGTTGGGAATGTTATCCACTCAGCTGAGAACAGAGATAGTACTAGGACAGGATGTGACAAACATGAGACCTATGAGGAGATGTGATTATTGAGAACACACAAAGTACTTCATAGTGCAAGGTATGCATATAAATAGTTATTCTAAGGTTGTTTTTCAGTAATAAATATGATTTTATGGTCTTTGGCAGGTGATTGGATAAACCTCAGAGACTCAAAGCACAGCTGAGCTCATGCAGCTGCCCTTGGTGGAAGGCCATCACTGCGATTTGCAGGAATTTGCACTGTAAAGGCTTGGCTTGGACCAGACCATCAGGGGATTTCTCCCCTGGAAAAAACAACAGATTGGCATTTGGTATCTCCCTGGTATGACTTTACACAGTTAACAGGAATCAAAAGGTATTATCACGCGTGAGCTCAGAGCCCCAGCGCTGCCCAGCCAGCTCTCTGCAGGGCTCCAGTTTGCCCATCACCAATAGACTGGGTTTCTTTCACTGTCAAGAAAGCCCCCAGCTTCTATCTGGGACATCTTGGGAGCATGAGGATTTACATCACCGTTTAAATGTTTGATTCACAGCAAACATTATATCTGTTATGACAATTTTTGAATAGAGATTGAAATGATTATTTTTCTTCTTGCTGTAGGAGTACACATTTTTCTTCCCCTCCTAGTCTAGAGGCTTAGGGTTGCCTGGTTACTCTGACTCAGAAGCTCTGTGAGGTGTCTCTTGATGAAGGAGCAGATACAATTTGGCAATTAGAGAAGCTTGATTTGTCATCTAAATGTAGAAATCCTTAGGAAAATATAACCATTTGAAGAGCAGTTGTACAGAAACTGCAGTGAGAAAACTCTCAGAATGTGCATTGGTACTGAGCGCTGCTGTTTTTCTTACTGCAGAGGCATGAAGGTCATTAATAATATATGCAATAATTAGGATTTTTTTCCCAGTGTTCAATTAATAGAACTCTGTTCATAGCATATATGAATTGCAAATGTGATCAGAAAAGCATTTTTGTTGAAGAATTTCCCCATGGACTAGTGCTATAAAAAAGACTCCATTCAGCCACCAATCTACTCATCTCGGCTGGAGTTAAAGGAAAATGGTGCATTCAGGTGAGGGCCACAGTACCACTGCCACAGCAAGCCAAAAAGTGTCTTACCTGCTTAAGTGTGCATGTGTGTACATATATATATTTGTATATGTTATATGTGTGTGTATCAATGCATGCAGATGTTCTTACGACCATACTTATGCACTGACTTGGAAAATCTGTGATTGAAGAAATGGATTTATTTTTCAAAGTATTTTCTTTAGAAGTGAAGCCATGTTGTTTGAGCTGTTGCTTCATAGACGCCACTTAGTTGTTTGCATTTTGATGAATGGCAGCAATCACCTTAAGAACAAGGAGGGGCTTCTAATGGTTGGAAAGGTGGTTTGCGGAAAAGTGAGGTCTGTAGACTGACAATTTTGGTTGGAGGTCTCCGGAGCAGAAAGACTCAGCCAGTGTAAACTCTAAAAGGTCAGAATTTGGTTTAATGAACTTAACCTTCAAAAAAACGAAGCCTTTTTCATGTAGGGTATCCGCTTAGGCTTGCTTCATTCAACTAGCAATAAATGCAGAACAAACTGATTGATTAAAAAGTCCCATTTTGTAATCTTGCCATGTTTTTAATCAAGTGTAGCCAACTCATTTTATATAGCCTAAGATCAAATTTCGGCTACCTAATTCTGTACCTAGTAGGGCTAGTGTAAATCTATGGCATTGTGCTGGTTCCTTTCTACCCTTGTATTATGCCCACTAGTGTAACCTACATTGCCAAGGTCTGAATCATCATCTGTAACTTCTGCACCAGATGTGCTCTCATAGATTCCCTTTGCATACTACTCAGTTGCAATGGGCTATTGGCTTAAACACCTGCATGCTGCTGGGATTCCCTGCTTCTCACAGTCTGCTTTATTCAGCATTTAAAATGCAATGGCTGTAAGAGAGAGAAACAGAAAGCTATAGGTGTTTTCCTCTTGTTATTAAAAACTAAGGATAACCAGGAAGAACATACATCACCCTGGATTATTTTTAGTATATAACTGGCTGTAACAATCAATAATTTAAAATGTGAAACAGTGAAACTCTTCAGTAGTCATGGTATCATGGGATTCTTGCCAGAACTTTGCCAGAGAAAAACGATGCCTCATTAATCTCTTACTTAAGATTTTTATTTTTTTTTTTTCAGAAACAATTGCACAGCTAATGAAACAAAAAAAATCAGGATAAATACCAGTTTTCAGCATGGCACAAGGTGAGCCTGATCGACAGATTCATGACTACAGGGATGATATATAATCTATTTACTAAGTACTGTGGGTAAAGTCCAGTAAAGTTTGCGGCTAACTCATCCCCCCAAAATTTGCATTAAAATACGGGAAATGGAGAAGAGTTTGGAAAAATGTACTACAGCAAAGCTGGGTAAGCAGTGACGTGGGTAGCGGCATGCGGAGTGGTGCTGGCAGGAATAATTAGAGATAATGGCAGTCTGAATTAGCACCACCAGTTAAAAAGTAGCTACGTACTTCAGCTGCTTGAGGTGGAAGGTCTGTGGTAGCTCCTATCCTGTGTGCTCCGAGAACCTGCAGGCCCCGGAGCTCGGCATTGCTGGGTCAAACCCTGCCCATGCCCTCCCCATCGCTCCGCATGCACCAGCAGCAGGGAAAGGAGCAGGGAAGAAATGTGTGAGAAATCAGCTTGAGAAGAAATGGCCTCAGAGATTACACTGAGGATTCGTTGTTGCAGATGATAAATCAGCATTCTGTCTGTGACCAGAAAAAGGATTTAAAATCTGTTCACCACAACAAAACAGGATTTAACAACAGGAGAGCTAACATCAGTGATATGGTTATTCTGAGTGAGTGGCTACCTCCCGATAGGCTGGTTATTCTGTAATGACTGATTAAAGCAATATTTGCATTCTCCCTTGAGAGTCCTCCACTTGCTTCTTTACTGAGCCGGTCTACTGGGTGAGAGCTGTATGGGAGACAGAGATATCCGGAAGGCAGTATGACAATACTTGTGCTTCTATATTAAGATTCAATCACAGGTTTAACAACATTATTCCAACTACTGTTATAGTTTTGACTGATATATGTCTTATGTTCTATTTTTGAAGATTATATCCATGTTAACTCTCAGGGAATCACAAAATAAAATGAACTTCACCAACGTGTTTTGTATGTTTTCACTGGCCACATGTATGCAATACACTTTGTCTATACAGATAGTGTATTTAGGAGAACTTAAAGAGAAAATTGCAAATCAGAGATGCATTATATTTTTATTCCTGTCTGTAAATGCTTTTTAGCTATTAAGATTTATATTTGCCTTTAGTTAGAAATATGGTCTTTCACATCTTTTGCCAGTCATGTTATGGCTTATAGAAGTTGTCACAGTAAAGGGATACTTTGCATTTCCAGGTTTCTCCAGCAATTGCCCCACATGCGATATTCACAGGATTTCCATGCTCTCTCTTGCAGGGGAGGAAAGATGCAATAACACCGAAGTGGAAAGCCCAAGGGTAAGCAGGATCTGCTTTTACCACAAATTTCTCACAGCATCAAGCACTTCTTTGTAATGCTGCAAGTATCTGGGTACTCCAGCAAGATGCATTTAACAAAACCACCTTCTGAAACGTACACAACACAGATGCAGAAAAAGCTTTCAGGTCCAAACCTGAGTCTAAAAAATTTACAGAGAAAAAAAGAAAACACAGTGTGGAGCAGACTGACTTCTCAAGCCCTGAGGGACGGACAGTCTCCTAACAGAATTAGGTAAATACAGTTGCCGAAATGTTGGCCTAAATTGAAGCCCTCAGAAGGATTAGACCAGGAGCAAGCTTCAGAACTCATTTCCGCTCTTTTGATTTATTTTTAGTACAAGGAAAAAGATTCCAATATTGCTCTTTCTTGCCTAATGAATGATCAAAGTTTTCCACATCTTCAGATGGAAACATGCTGGGCCTAATTTTTTTTCCTAGTCTATGCCCACACGATGCACTCACAGCCTCCCAGTGGAGTAACGTTACTTGAGGCTCAGAGAAAGAATACATAAACTAGTAAGAGGCAGTTGTATGACATATACATTCACATATATAGCTGTGAGATTCTGGTCTCATGCTCAGAGCTCCTTTTTACAGGCTAGTCCACAGCCTGGTATGCTTCTGGCTTCTGATTGCGAACTAGTTTACCCCTTTTTAGTCACTTCATTACATATCTGGTGCATAATATTAATGACATTCCCAGCAAATAAGAAGAATTAAACACCAGTGATGATGGACAAATAATCAAGAAGGAGAAGGAAGTTTCTAATGGGAAAATGGAGCCTCCCACAGAGAATTCTGCTTAAAATATCCTCTTTTACTAATTGATATGGCCACTGATGTTGGAGATGATGTTGTTTTGCACCTGATTTAAATAGTGTTCAAGGAATGCTTAAATCAGACATGGAACTTGAAGTGCTTATTGTGTTTTTTCCTGAAGCAATCAGTGTTGTAAAAGGAGTATTTTAGGGACCCTGGAAACTAGCTGTGTGGAAAAGGGCTGGGACAGTGCAGTTTTGTATTGTTAGGTGGCCTAGATACTCACCCAGGCACATCCACCTCCGCCTGAAGGAGAAATGGTGATGGTTGCCTGGATCCTTACTCCCCAGAGGTCAGTGCTGCAGGAAAAGGAGGAGGAGACGAGGAGAATTAACTCACCTGCCCAGTGAAAGGCTCTCTATGAAACCTGCAGTGGGGTGGGTATGGATTAGTAAGAAGATTTCTGAAATGAATAGTCCAGTCCTTCTGGGTTTCCCAGGCTCCTCTGAAGGATTAAGTGCACATTGCTGTGGATTTTCTTGCGCCTGGAGCTGTGACTGCAGAGTGACAGTATTCACACAGGACCCCTGGGGACCCTTGAATCCATTGCTGACAAAAAGTAAGCTGCATGTGTGTGTCGCTGCATGTAGGAGTTAGCTGCTCCTCTGCCATGAAAGTATCCTCCTCAAAGTTATTTTTGTACAGCCGCTCTTTCTCTCAAGTATGTACAAAGCCTCAAGTTTTAATTGCCTTCTGATGTTTGAGCCTTTAGGATTCATGTTTGCAGCTATTTAATTCATGCAAATTCATATAAATGAAAGCTGATTTTTTCCACCTAATAAAGTCCCTGCATTTAAGTAAGGAAACTAAAGACACACATTTCTATCAAAGAACTAACTGTTCATTTCAAATTTTTTTCTGCATTATTATTTAATGGTGTGGGATGATGGGGAAAGGGAAGAAATGCGTTTCTCTGATTCAACCACAGAGGTGCAAACCATGAGCCGCTCCTCCAGCTGCCTTCCTAGCAAACAATGGTTCTTAGAACCAGCTTAAGATCACTTTTTCATATGATTGTTGACTTCCTCAGCATTAACTTTGAGGAAGAGAAGTAATGCTGTGCAGCGGTCTGGCTTAGTGGGAGACAGCAGCAATATCTACAGGAAGGTTTCTTAAGCCTTTCTGAAAGCAACACATCAAAGGGCAAAAGCTAAGCTACAGACGATGCTTACTGTGCCAGGACAATAGCACAGATACCCTCACTGGAGCTGGATATTTTTTCTCAGGAAGGCTTTTATTTTGCTGTCAGAAAATGCCAGCCCATTGAAACTTTTCATGGCAATGTACTGATGTACCTTTCCTCAGTAAGAGCTTCTTTAATTCATAACGTACACCTGGTCAAAAAAAGAGAAGAGAACTCTCCACAATGCACCAATGTTGCCATCATCTCCAAGCTGCAGTTACTCTTCCCAGATTTTTTAATTAAACTTGAAAAGAACCATAGAAGTAAGAAATGACACTCTCCATGGAATACAGTTTTTATTTTTCGAGCTCTCCTTAGTCCTCTCCTAATGGCAACACACTGTGTCAGCTCAAAGAACATACGTCTTGGAGAATCTCTGCCAGGAGGAAGGAAATTGGATTGCTGTTGCTAGAGGGGCAGAGATGGGGTTTCCAAGGTATTTTAGCATTGCATTTCCTTACTTTCAAAAATGCTTATATTTCTTTTAGATTAAAAATTGAGGCTGAATTCATAAATTGCTGCAGGTTTTCTTGTGACTTATACATTTTTGTTCTCTTCAGGCTGCTGCCGTATATGATGAACCTGAACTGTGTTCAATAAGATATTAGGAAGATAGTATATTGCCAGTATCAATGAAGACTACAGCTGCAATAGCACAGTCATCTATAACACTCCTGTACAGAAGATACAAGCGTTTTGTACAATGGAAACCTCTGATGGGGAATGTTAACACCACCAGAGCATTCCTCGACTCTGGGAAAACACTGCCAGAGAGTAAACCCCAATAAAACAAGACAAAAGATGACTTAGATTAGCATCTCATGTCAGAGTAGGTTGGAGTAGATTGGCTTCTTTTTACTTAAATGGATTTCTAGAACAAGGCTGATGTTTCAGAGCTTCTTGATGTTTCACAGTCTCTTGTCTAAAGGTCTGCCTGCAAAAAGCAGCAGTTCACTCCATAGTGACTCACTTTAGCAGATAAAACACAGAAAACCTCCCCAACAGCACTTAGTATTCTGAGTCACATTTCTCGGAAGTAGTATCTATTCAATCAATGTACACGGACTGACTGTCACCTTACTTGATCAATTAAAATCTGGAGCATTGCATAAACATTACTGGGGGAAAGGTATAGCCTAATGGATTTGCGGACAAAATGGTGATGGAATACATCTGCATAACAATAAACACACAGAACTAGTCTCTTGCTTTCAGAGCTTTTTGTATTTTTTAAACAACTATTTCTTATATGTCAGGGTCTTCAGGCAGCACCTAGGATATAACCAGGGATAGCTGGATATAACTCTGTGTGTGCCTAGGTATGTCGTTAAATGCATTATACTTATATAGACACACGCACGTCACACACACACACACACACACCTGCATATACATATAAGCACACACACAAATATTTTTCTACATAAATTACGTTGGTTGGCTATTCATGAAACCATGGTACAAGAGAGAGCTCGGAGACTTGTAGCAGAGTCGTGGTACGCTGGTGGCTGCGCACCATTGGTGCTCCCAGAGGGATTCTGGCTGAAGTCAAAGCAGCCTTCATGGGGCGAGAGAGCAGGTCGCAGAGAAGAGCCCAGGGCAACCGGCAGGCAGGTAGTGCAGGAACACAGGCACAGGGGCAGAGTTAAGAATCAAGACTTCACTTGCCCCCTGACAGCAAACTAATTGCAAATTAAGGTGCAAACTTGAGACTCCCCCAAACTCCTATTAAGTGTTTCAAGCTTATTCAAGACAAGAATATTAAAATGGATAATCGTAATTATGGAATATTCGGGGGAAAAATACACTATACCCACAGAAGTTAAATGACAGCTTAACAGTTATAGTTCTTGACAAACCTGACAAACACAGGTTTTGTTACTCATAATTAAGTAGGAATCCTACTTAACGGTATTCTGGGAAGGAAATGTGGCTTTCTCAGTAAAGAAAACAGTGGTAGCTCTTACCCTAGTTATACTTTAGATGTGTACAAGGTCAGCACTGATGTTCGAGCTTGAACTTGAACCTTAACTTCCTTCATGTTGAAGAGAGAGAAGTTAGTATAGAATCATAGAATCGTTTAGGTTGGAAAAGACTGGCAAGATCATTGAGTCCAACTGTTAACCTAACACTGCCAAGGACACCACTAAACCACATCCCTAAGTGCCACGTCTACACATCTTTTAATTACCTCCAGAGATGGTTGCTCAACCACTTCCCCGGGCAGCCTGTTCTAGTGCTTGACACGATATTTTGGGGTGTGTTGCATTTGATCTCTTAGATGTGGAGTTTAGCAGGAGACTAATTGTGTCCCAGACTCCATCAACTATATTGATTCGATCTCCGTTTGTAAAGGGGACCTAAGGAGACTCACAGACAGAGATGTTGGGTGGATGGATGGATACTCAGATGGATACTATTTTGGGTAGTCTTTGCAAAGAAAGTTGCTGATACTTCCCAAGTTTCCTCAGTTCCCTCTCCCATCCCTCCCACACACCTTTCATGGTGTTCTCTCTTCTTGTTGGTTTTTTTCCCCAGCCCCTGCAGCACCAGGGAATCGTGGCTCCACTCAGTTCCCAGTATGGGATTTGGCTGAAACATGGTGTGAAGGACAATCATCTTGGTGAACCATCATGATCTGTACAGCAGGTTTGACAGCAGGCTCTGGTGCTCACAGGGACCATTTCACCTGCTTGCACCTGGGCTCAGCCCTTTCACCAGGACACAATGCCAGTGGCCCTGTGGTAGAGCTCCAAAAGACATGAGCGGAGCCCGGGTAGTTGCTGCTGAGCACGGTGGTGAAAGAGCATGTCCCAAGGCTGCGGAGTCATGTTGCCATTTGGAAATGCTGTGCCATTACTGTGCTCCTGCATGAGGGAACACAGGAGTACTGTCCTTGCACATTTAAGCAGGGTTAAATACAGGGTTTAACCAACAAAGCATTTGGAAGGAAGTCAACTCTCACCTGCACTTGGATCCTAGTATCTGTTTCTTGGGTTAATGAGGCCATCAGGGGGGATATGGAGTCATGGTGCTCAACCACGGTGCATTACTGAGGCATATAGTTTACTACATTGATGGTTGCTATGGACTGTAGAGTTATAATGCAGGGCAAAATACAACACCCATGCACAAAGAAATGTGTGGATATTCATTTTGCAAAGAAAGGGTATGATATTTAGCTGAGTGGTGTAAAGGATTGGCTTCAACAGCAGGCAGGCCAGCTATGTATCTCGGGAGGTGTGATCACGCTGCATGTATCACACCTGTGCTATGGCATATAGCAGTTTTTGAGGAAGAGAAAGAACTTAAATGGCTAAGTAGATGTGCTGATTTAGCTCAGTGATAAGTGACATTTTGGGGGCAGAAAGCAGGGGTGGTTAGATTTCTGAGTGGGCTGGAGTGAGATGTACCATTTGCACCCTCACCATTGATAGGGCGAATCTCAGCCGCTCCCCGTAACTATACAGTAACTGTCCAGCTCTCTGCACTCGATTGTGTATGGAGCATCTTGTAAGCCTCACTTCATCTTCAGCATGACCTGCCACAACATTAGCATTATGATCCATACGCTTCACGGATATCCATTTTCACTGTCATACAGCTTTTCAAACTTGGCAAATTATGGATCTCAAATTCATCACATCCATATCTAATAGTTTCCAGTGCTGGAATAATTCTGTACTACCTAGCACTTCCTACTCATGATTAATAGCCTTAATATTCACCTCACTATACACATATATTTTACCTGATACTATAGTGTCACTCTTAATTTCAGTAATTTAAGGTATTCTTTCAATGTTTAAAAACTATATCAGTTTCAAGGGAAGTTGCAATCCATATATTATTTAAGTAATTTCAATCTTCAAGTCACTTTATATGACATCATTTCAATTACATCCTTGCTCAAAATATAGAGCACTTAGTCATAAAAGAGAATGAGTTAGTCAGATGTACAGAGTTTTCAAGGTCACTATATTGTTAATAAAACTTGTTAACTGACACAGACATTAGTCATCAAGCTGAGTAAATGTAGTGATTAACCCACTCACAGTTCCTCACCATTCTGTTGCATCCTGCCTTCTAAACAGAGAAGTTTTATTTTGAGGCCTGATTTAAACCTACTTAAGTCGGTGAAAGAACTCCCTGTGGCTTCATTGGGCTTCATATCAGACTGCCACTACTTAACAGAATCACACTCATGAAAGGAGCAGACAACAGGTTGATAACTTGGAGACACTTCTACCTACCAGCTCCTGGCACAGTTCATAGCTTTAACGTCTCAGCAAAACAGACAGAGCTTGACCAAGCTCTAGGTGGAACTGTAATTACATTTTAGTACTTCAGACATCTCTCACTGCAGAAAGCACAGAAATTCCCTGCTGCAGCAAGCATGAAATAATTATTGTTTGGACTTCCTGGAGGTTTGCTGACCCCCCAGTGGCGGGCTGTTACTCATTCGCTGGGTGCAAGGGATCAAATGAAAGTACACGTGCAACATGCAACCACACAAAGCGTGCAACAGACAGAGGGTTTGATAACGAAATGGAGACACTTCAATTTAATGAAATCCCCACTCAGCTCCTGGGAGAGATCAAAACAGCTCAGCTCTCTTGTAGTGATAAGGAGTACATTATTTCTGTATACATTACCACGCTATACTGAATATTAATGACCAATATGTATTATGTTTAAAAGTGAAGGATTTTGTCTGGCCTGTGTCTGCTCTGCCTTACTCAGATAGTCACCCATGCTGTAAGATTAGGTGTTCGAATGATCCTTGCCAGATGAAAAGTTGAGAGGCTGGAAAGAAGACTAAGGCATTGTCAGTGCCAATATGTACAACATAGGATGAATCACGTCCTATGTGGGATACCACATCTCACCTACTATGAGACATCTTGGATACTTCTAAATCTGAGCTAGTCGTCCTGATCTCCATTGGAAAATGGAAAGATGGCGATTTCAGGGTGCCATTTAAATGACCTCTGGTAGGCATTGTCTTTAGTGTGAAATTAATTACGCCATAGACTCCAATGACTACTGAATAAATCTCCACTGACCATATAAGAGTCCTAAGAAGACTTACTCATATGCAGGTTTCCACAAGGTGAGATTCACTCATATCAGTCCCACCCGAAACATCTGCTGCTGGGTACCACGAGGCAACAGAAAGACCCAGTTGCCAGTACACATTCATAGAATCATAGAATTGTAGAATGCTTGATCACAGTGCCACCAAAACGGCCAGCATCCCTGCCTGGAAACACTGCACTGCACCCCTTAGGAAGCAGAGTCTGCCACAGAGACCAAGGCAGCACAGAACTCCTCTGTGAGGAGACTCCACTGCAGTCCCACGTAGGTGCAAGGGCCTGCATACCGGAGAAAATGCCCAGTTGAACAGACAACATGCTGAACGAAAACATACATATACAGGGTATACATAAAGTGGCCACTGACTTCAGAGAGTGAGAGATTAAATATATTGGAAAGTAGTGGGGGACAGGTAGCACCTCAGCCAGAAAGCCGATCTGGTTAGGACCAGCAAGACTGTGAAGTCTTCGTCATTAGGGGGAGCTGGAAAAAACAGAGTGTATGAAGGGTACCATCAGAGTCACACAGCAGAGGGACAACAGCGGCAAGGTGAAAGGACTCCTCCTCTGGTAGTAATGATAATAAGGGAGCACGGAATTCAAAACCCAAGACACTTGAAGGATGAAGAGCATCCAGCAGGTACAACAGAACAGCAGCAAAGACTTTGTCCTTTAGCGTGATTAATTTAGTAGCAATACAGCCCCTGCTACAGGTAGCTGCCCACTGAAACAGCTTTTTCTAAACAAAGCAAATCCTAATCCAGCATGGTCCTAAGAAAGGAAAATCAGCGTTTTGGGAGATGGACCAGAAAGAAGCAGCAGTCCATGCACATCGTTGGATTGCGACTGGCAAAGCAGTTAGAAAATGCAGCTATAAAATTATCTTAAGAATTTGCAGTTTATGTAAACAAGCATGGAGTCTTCCTACATAGAATCACAGAATGCTTTGGGGTTCACGAAACAGTATGGATACACGCAGAATTTAGTTTAGTCAACAGAAATATTTTTATCTCTTAAAACTATTTTGATCTCTTTTATCTTTTATTTTTGCCTGAAAATACTCTTAACAAATCTTAAATGATATCTTAATAGAGAAAAGTAGCTCGAAAAGTGGTGGATAAAATTTTTTATTGACAGTGATGTGTTCGTTCTACTCACATGATAGTCACCTCTTTTCCCCATTTGTCACCATCTTCCCATAATCCTAGGCTGTAAGGAGTGAAAAAAAGAAAATCAGCAATTCTTTACATGTATTTTTGTACAGTGCCTAGGATAACCTAAATTGACGTAATGATACTGCCACTCCTGCCTTGTGCTGCTCAGAGAATTCAGCAAGGCTGAGGGGGGGTGAGGCAGAGCCGGGGGTTGAGTCCAGTGGGCAGCCGTGTCTGGAGCGAAATGCATGTGTCAGTGGGGAGAAGAGAATTCAGAGCAGAAGCCAAGGTGAGGGGTGATACGCTCTGTGCTAGCTGAAATGATTTTGAAGCTGCAAGAACAGGAAAAGTGGTAGGGTTTAGTGAAGGTACAAGCACAGGCCTAACTGAAAAGGCAGAGGAGAACTGGAACACAAAGTTTCCATGGCTGAGACAAAGATAGAGAAGCTAAGAATCAAAGAAGGAAACATGCAGGAGAGACAGGGTAAACAGAATTTTTGAAAACACCTAAATTCTCAGTGCTTCAAAGTCTCTTTTGTTTTCAGTGTCCTACTCAGAAGCAACAGATAGAGCTAAAAAGTTCCACCTAAGAGTAAGAGCTGGATCTCAAGCATGCAAAAAGGGTTATACAAGAAATCCGCAGCCATGGGTTACAGACATAAAGCGGCAAGTTTAGGAAACAGTTGTGCATCTGAGCCTATGTTAGTAAATGAGCTCATTTTGATCACTCTTTGTAACAGAAAAGAGGGGGAGAAAATGCAGTCCTTGAAGGAGATCAGTAGAGAACACTACAAAGACGACTCAGGAAATGCACTTAAAGCTTTCTTCAATATCTGGGTTTACTTTGCGTGAAGGTTGTGACAGTGACATTAAATGTAAATAAACTGGATGCTCAAGACAGATTTGATCTCCAGATTGTGGCACAACTTACCTTTCTCCTGAGCAGAGTCAGCTCTGTTTACAGACCCCAGCTATTTTAGTTAAGGATGTAAAGAACAGACTTTGATATTAATTCTTTGAATTTACCTGGCCCCACAGAATTGAACAGAGATGAAGAGCTGCTGAAGTTAAACAGACGTACCAAATTGTACCAGATGTACCAGCGATGCAAACACCCAGTACCGTCCCTGTGACATTTGGGCAGTATTTGGAGAAGCAAGGAGGATTTTTAATGCGCTCCTCGTGTACACAGGAATGCTACAACAGCACCAGCAAGCTGTGCAGGTGGGCAAGGGAAATTCTGGAGAACTCCTGATGCTGGTGCCAAACAGCACCAAGGATTAATTTCCTATGTTTGAACAGCTCCGGAACTTTAATGCAGGAAAAGGTCAGGTCAGATCATCTTTGAGTTTGTCTGGGTTTTATCTGTTTTGCTGAGATAAAATGCAAATTATAAAACAGCCAAGAGGAAATTTCACATAGTGTAAAATTGCTTACATTAACCAAGCTTCCATAACTTGCAAGTTGTTAATCACCTACTTGGTGAATCAATATGCATTTTACTGCCATTCAACAGCATACAATCCATTGCCACATAAAAGGTGAAGAGCAGGACCATGCTTGTGTTTCTCAGTGGTATCAGGACCATCTGAAGACTGTACGATTTTGACTGCATCCTTCTTCGTACCCTCTTTTGGAAGCAGTCAGGTCATCCTCACAAAATGATGGAAAACTAAGGCACAGGGAGCCAGACAGGTGCCTACATAAAAATCTGCCCCTAAATGATGTGCCAAATATTACACTGGAAGTTTACAGCTAGGCAAAAAATTGTTTGAGTGTGGCTTTGTCCAAGCTGTCTCCGGGTTGGGGGGGAGGTATTTTACCAACACAGCTCTAGTCTGTATGGTAGCATGTGATTTAGAAAAAAAGTGGGATGTTTTGAGAAGATGAGGACAATAGTGCTGCCATCTGCCCGGGACTTGAGCTGGTGAAAGTAACTGCAGGGATCAAAAGCAGCTGAACAGCCAGTAGAAAAAGCTGAAAAGAGCTTTAGTTTGCAGCACAATGCTTCTGGCCTCTGGCTGAAAAGAGAGCAAAACCAAGCGTAAGCCACTGCGACATTTCCAATGAAAAGGCCAACCTTTTGTGCTACCTGCAGGGTGGCAAAGGGCAGCAAGCACCTGGTGGGACCACCAGCTGGAGAGCAGGCGTGTCAGCGGGCAGCGGCAGCTCTTGGGATGATGAATGCTTTTTTGTTCCTCAAGGGTTTTGTATCAGGCGGATTGCTGACAGCAGGTTGCTGTTTCCCTGGCAGGAATGTGAACCGGACCCTGACTTAACACGGGCCAGCTCGTTCGGTGGCCTAGTTACAATGAGCTTGTGGTCTCTCCATCCCAGTCTTGGTGAAAAGGTGTCTATGCTGTCAAACACATTCTCCTGTTTGGCTCTAATTACTCATTCCTGGTAGTCCAAAATGCATTAATTTAGTGGACGTGAGGTCCTGAGTGCTGTTCAAAGGAGTTTCCCATGCCAAGAGTCCACTCGGCCTAGCATCAGCCTGTTTCTCCAAGTGGCTGTATGAGGGCATGGACTCTTTTGCTGACTTTGCAGATTTGCTAGTGCCATTTGTAAAGATTCCTGGCACCATCAAAACCAATAGTCTAGTCTCTCAGACCGGAGTTTTCAAAGAAGTAATTGAATTCAAAGAGGACTGTAGACTAAATTCCTTTTCTGGTGGCTTTGAAAATCAGTATTTCTATACTAAGAATTAATCAACTAATAGTTTGCCTCTCATTCAGTACCTTGATACCTCCTGTCCGCTAACTCTTTTTTTGGGTCTTACTAAGTTACACTAGCAAATGTGTTTCCTATGTGAGGAGACAAGAAACAAGCAGAGGAAAGTAGGAACTCTGCGTGAATAGCCCCTAAAAGCTGTGCTGTTTGTTTTGTGTATTTCCTTTTATCACTTGCCTGTTTGATACTCTGAACATGCACACACTTTCGAAGTGACAATATCCAAATAATTTACTTCCATAGAAAGGCAATTTACTGTGAGGTAAAAGCAGGAACAGAACAAAAGGGTGCCTTAACATAAACACAATCATACACCGGCACGGACTTTAATATATGCAGATGTGGTTTCTGCACCTTCTGTTGAAATCCATCCCCACAGGGTCAAATGCACCACCAGTAAAAATTGTGTTTGGGACAAGAACTACAAGATACAAATTTGTTTCAGCTGAAATCACAACTAATTTAAATACACGGAATGTACAGGGCAGTCTCTGATCAATCAGAAATGTAGTAAAGTTTTCTCTGAGTTCCTTAATACTAAAAATAATTGGTTCTGAATGGGAAAGTAGTAACCAAATTCCTCATTATTTTGTTTTGTTTTCTTCCCCAGGAATGCCAGGGTTTTCACATTTTCACTATTGTGTTTAACAAAGAAAAAGAATATCCAGTTTTATCTCATTGATTTTCTATTATTATCTGCTAGGCCATTATATTGACTTACAACGTTGATCCCAAGGAATTAAGAATAATATCTAAATTTAGAAGGTAATGCATAAAACACCAAAGCAAGTGGTTCAGCAAGTAGTTTAGCTTGTGTGTGAAAATGCTTGTCATACAGTGGTGAGATGGCAAATCTAAAAAAACCCCAAACCCCATCGGGGCACTGGATTTTCGTCATATTATGATTTTTCAGTTCCAGTTGTAGTGTAGACAACAAACAGTTGAATGGAAAGGTCATGCAGTGCACAACTGCAATCTACAATTAATCATAAAACCTGGAAGCAAAAACACATTTAAATACCACTTGGAAAGCAACAAAGGTAGCATTTTGCTAGCAGTTTTTACACATTGCAATTTTGTTGGTCATTAAAACAGTATATATAATCAATCAGAATAAAAACTGTTAAAGTTCTATTTTAAAATATTTAACTAATTCTGAAGGAAAATTCCGTAAATTGTGATCCTGTTGTCTTCTGACTTCAAACACAAAGAAATCTGTGAGGATAAGGATGGCCTTGCAATGGAGCAGCTAAGATGCAAATCAGTTTTGTAGCAAGTTCCTGTAAAATAATTTGAAAGAAATTCATAGAGACAACAAAACTGCTGTCAACAAAGGGAAACTGATATATTATGAGCATTAAAATGAGTAGAAACATAGCTATTAAAATACACTGCCTACAGAGGAGCACTTGCCAATTTCGCTAGCTTATACAAATCACATGCACTTGCCAAATACCTCATAAAATGTGATGTGGGAACAGAGTTGGACAGGTGTCTTCGCCAGTGCTGCTGTAATTTTCCCTTGGTGAAGTCTCCAGGACGACTGCTGGGAACCACACGGCTCTTACCACCCTGCAGCTTTAAAAAATCTTCATGGAACACAGACATCATTACACGATACTATTTTTAGCACTGAAGTATGTCAAACCAACATGTTTCTCATCTGTAGTACTGCAGCCAGTCTAAACTCCCTGTCAGCATCATCTGTCAGGCAGCACAGCTAATAGCGTTTAACTCCAGATGGATCCAGGCAGCCTCCAAAAGGCTTGCTCTGCCCGGCTCTGGCATCCCTGCGTGCCCACAACACACCAAACCAGCTCAGCGCCACGGCTCCTGTGAACTTCTTTGCAGCAGCAGAGGAAAAGGTACGACAGAAAGCCACCATTATGGGTGCTTGCCAAGCAGATCAGCCAAAATCAAGGTTTTTAAGTTTATTCCATGATACCCCCTCATGAAGTAAGGGCACAGCAGGGCAACCGCAAGCAGGAAAACAAGGGGTCACACACATGGGCACGACAGCCCACGCCATGGTGGGACTGGACAGCCGTCTGCATTTGCTCTGCCTCGGAACATCTCTCCAACAGCCAAGGAGCAAACATGTCAGCAAGCCCTAATTTAGCACATATTTTATGCTGGTAGACCTGAAAGACACCCAGCGGTTTGAACTTCATTAGACGACTTCCATTGAGCAGGCTTAGCAATCTTCTAATTGCTTTTAAAGGCTGCTACAAAAATGTAATAATGATTGTGTACACTTGTACATAAGATATCTATATTATACAGAAGATGATAAATGCACATTTCAAAAATATATGGCTATTTTGGGTACACATAATGTTTTTCCATGCATGGCATAATGAAAAATTGCACCCAACTCATATATCCAGAAATCTAAAATCCAGTAATTTGATGGTAAAATGTCCAGTGTTTGATTTGTTTGTACACTTTCAGTGACTAAAAAAGGTAACCCGTAAATAAATGAAAAAAAAGAAAAATCACTTGCATAAATGGAGAGATAATGCTCAATTTTCCAAGTATGAGAGAAGCAGAAGATTGAATATTGCAACATGATGGCAGCCGGCCAAAGCAAGTGAAATAATCAATATCTTTTATTAAATTTCTAACATTGCTAAAGCTAATTTCCAAGTTGATGAAAAAAAGCTGCTTTAGAATTGGAAAGTTTGCTTCGCCTGTCAGAAATACTATTTTAATAAGGGAAAAAAAAGGTGTCCAGTGTGAAATAATTTCTTTGCAGGCAGGCATGCAGCCCTGTCACCCTGACATAAATCAACTGCCAGTCTGAAGAACTGCATTCACAACCCCCTCCCAAAATTTAGAATTTAATGGTTCCTTCAGAATCCAGTAATGCTTTAAAAGAATCCTCGAAGTGTTAGAGAAAAACATTATCCTTTTTTTAGGGTTTGGGGTGTTTTTGGTGGAAGACATTCCTTCCACTGTGCACCAGCTCAAGCACTTACTCAACACAGGCAGCTAAAACTGTTCTTCCCAGCCAGCTCTAAGCAAAATAATTTCCTTCCTCACTTTGTCACCGTGCTTACTCTGGGCTGTGGGGATCAGAAGAAAAACAAAATGCCTTTCTATTGCAGCAGCTGGTGTCTGCTGAGGGGGCTTGCCCACAGTTACACTTTGTATAATTGACTACACGACCTGTAGTGTCAGGCAGGAGTCAAAGCTGCCTGGGGTGCCCACCTGCAAGCTTTCAAAAGGATGACGTGAACAACGTGTTCTGGTAGTGAACACTGTTCATAGGGCGATAGGATTATTCAGGCAGGACCTCAGGAGGTCTCCAGTCCAACCTGCTGCTCAAAGTAGCATCAGCTACAATATCAGCGCTTTATGCAGTTGGTCCATTAAAAGCTCCAAGGATGGGAAGTGCGCAGCCTCTGGGTAACCAGCTCCACTTCTTGACCTCTCTCATGGTGAAAAAGTTTTCTGAATGTTCAGTCTGAGCCTCTCTTGCTTGAATTTATGCCCATTGTCTCTCTCTTCCTCCCACCACGCACCACTGCGAAGAGCCCATCCCTGTCTTCTGCACGCCCTCCCCATGGGTGCCTGCAGGCTGGTGGCATCCTCTCAGATGAAATACAATAGGAGGAGAAAGAAAGGTTATAGAAAATACAGCTGTGGATATTTTCCAAAGCCACAAAACTTTGCAAATCATTCCCTTACTTCTTAAAAGCTGTGAAGATGTCAGCAGCGGAGCTCAGAAGGCTGCTATTAGTTACAACATTCTGTGCCTGAGTGAGAAAAGCTGCCCTAGGTTTGAGCTGAGCCCCATGAAGTGGTTCAGAGGAAAATCTCCAGGCCTTGCTTTCTGATAGCTGGACTTCTTGCTTGCAAAGGACTTGTACATAGTTCTTTTACTGAATGTAAGTAATTATCTTCCTCTTCTCTCCCCATCATGTCCCCATTATGCCCGATACCATGACTTAGACTGGGTACCCAAATGGCAGCATTTCAACCCAGGAGCCACTGGGGAACATGCAAACGAATATATATATGTCTGTGAAAGAACCTAGCAGAACTCCTACATCAATACTGGGTCATTAAAAAACCAGGGATGACAACAGAAAATAAACTAATTGCGGCTAACTATCTGTATTTATGCAGACATAAGAAAGTACAAAGATTGTGCTGGATGAAATGCTCATCTCACACTATATCCATCCGTGGGTGATTCTGGAAAGAAAACTGGGTGATAATGCAAAGACAATTCTCCTACTTATCAGCCATCTACAGAAAAGCGATTTAAGAATTTTGTAGCCACTGTTTTCAGGGATCTTAATGGATTTCTCTTCCATGACCTCTCCAATGTTTTTTGAACTCATGATAACCACAGCAATCTGTGAAAATGAGCTCTGCAAGTTATTTATGCCATATCCAGAAGAAAACTTCATTTGTTTTAAACTGCTGTATGATGGCTGCCGTTGGCATTCTGTAGTTTCTGCATGACAAAACCCAACAAACGTGTTTCCTAATTATCTTTGGACCATTAGTAATTTTATATAGGTCTCATCCCTCTCTCAGTCATCTCTTGTCCAAGCTAAGCAAGTTGCAGTTGATGTAGTCATTGCCCACACAGCAGCCATTCTCTGTCTCTGATCATCTGTGTTACCATTCTTTGTGCCCTTCCTGTATCTGTTAGACATATATTTTAGACGAGGAATCCAGGCATGCACACATATAGTACAGATGAACTACAGAAGTTTACAATATCACAAAACGCTATCGATGTGTTTCCTAATATTTTCTAACATTGTATTTGCCATTAAATTAATGAGAATATAGCATGGACCCTACAATTTTGCTCTCAAAATTGCAGCCACTGAGAAAAGAGAGCTGCTGGTCATGCTATTTCCTTCACCTGAAATTCCGAACACAGTACTCAGCTAGTCTAAAGGTTGATATCAAAAAAATACGAGGAAAATCTGGAAAATGCTAATGACGTGATCGGATCATATAAGCTGTAAAACTCATTGTCAGTTATTTTACAAGTTTGATGAGAAACCTGTTTAGTTTGGATCAGTAATGACTTCAGAAAATCACAACACAAAAGCCTCCAGACAGGCTTCATATAAATGTGCTTTATTGCAGAGAAGTTACATTATTTACATGCTGCAACACATTACAACATAAATCTATCAAGTATTTCATGGTGGATGCTGTTGGTTGCCAGATAACATTGTCATAAGAACCACATTATAAAGTGAAGAGACTTACAGCTTTATATACTCTACAACTTGGAGTAGCTAAAATGTTAAAAGTCAAAAGGCAGTGTTTTCTCAGGCCTGCCTGTTGTCATATGCATGCAAACGCCTAAGGAGAGCAAATATAAAAGTATTGTCTGGTTTCAGGTCTATGATGCCACCAAAGCTGATGATAGGTGTGTACTGATTTATATTTTAAAGCGTATAATCTTGCATAAATTATACAAGTCTAGTAAGATTGGTAATAAACCTAATCATTTATAAACCATGGCTTAGAAATAAAGGAGGAATGCAGCTTGCACATGCATTTAAAAGGACAACCTAGCAAATGTTTGTGACCTTAGTGTTTATTATCTTTTCCCTTAACAGATCTGCTAGAAAATACCTTAATTCTAGAGTTGCACTTCTCTTGGTTGAATAATGACAATGAAACTCCAGAAGAAGACAACTAAGCAATCTAGTCAATATAAGCTGGTGGAGAAAAATCTATGAAACACATAACATTATTTATGTCTAACTTAGTATGTCTTCATTAAGCAATGCTTCTAGCAGCATCATAGTGAAATAGAATAGTTGAGTGAAGTTTGGCCCCTCATTTTCTTAAGTGCAAAATAATTTAAACTCCCAGTTGAAGCTATAGCCCAAATATCCGCTGCTAAATAAACTGGGGAAAGCTTTGTTGCTTTCTAAAGGAAAAAGTTCTCCAATTGTATCAGTCTTAGGATATGTCACTACAACAAGCCTAAAGAACCATAACAGACATTTGTTAAGAAGTCAGGGAAAGGGTCAGGATGAAAGAAAACAAAACCAGACAAGAATACACAAGCCAGTGCCTTCCCTGGTAAGCGGCCGTCGTTCTTTTGCTTGCCATGCAGCCAGGCTGTTTTACACCAGCCAAGGAACGGGCTGTGTTTCTGGGTTTCCAATGAAGTTATCTTTTAAAAAAGAAAAGAAGGGAAAAGAGCAAGGAATTGTGGACAGGTAGTGGTGGCACAGACAGAGTGATGCACAAAGGGCTTGATCCTGCCAGGGATGCAAGGGGCAGCGGTACCGTGGGGATGCTTTGCCAACGCGGATCCCCTCACCCTTGGTGCACGTTGCACCCCGACACGGCTGCTGCAGGGCAGGGGCAGCGTGTCCTCGCTCAGTCCCGAGGGGAAGGAGGGAGGGAGGACAGGCGAGGGCGCAGGGGCTGGGGCCCGCTCCTTGTGACCGTCTGTCTGCGAGAGGCAGTGAGTATGTACATCCCCTTCCATGACTCCTCTGTGGATGCCCACTTCTAAGCTCAGTGCCTGGCTCCGACACGGTGCTGACTCCCGCTAGTGAGTCCGGGGACCCTGCCATAAGCTGTCCCCCCGGCCCCGCTCACACAACCACCGCCGAGGTGGGCTGCAGAACCTCCCTTCGGGGGTAGGGGAGGCGCGAGGTGGTCACCACGCTCAGCAGGTTTGAAGCTGTGCGTCTCTCTGCACACAGAGTCAGCGTGCTCCTGGAGGACCCCCAGAAAGCTGTGTTCCCAGGATGGACTTCTTCCCGTGCAGGGAAGATTAGGGTTACTTTCTCTCTGAGGAGCTGATCAAAGCCTGCTGAAGCTGATGGAAAAGTTACTGCCAAACCCCGTGAGTGTCTGGGAGTGGGAAGGGAGAATCTGGGCACACCGGGTCTAACCTCAGCAATTTTCCACACTAAGCAGAGAGCTGGATTTGGGCTGCACATGGGATGCCACTGCCATATTGTGTGCAAAGTGGGTGCACAGATGCCCAAAGCACCCAGGCTCAGATGTCTGACTCTCTTTCACAGGTGAACAGAAGATGTGTCCTGAAGGCAAAGACCAGATCTCCTAGGCCACAGCTACACCCTACAAAAGAGGGGCAGGAGAGTCAGACGAGCCCAGGGCAGCAAAGACCTAAGTCTGCATGTCCCCATGGTAGAATGGAGCACCGTTCAGGCTAACCAGGTTGGTTGGGGCCGTTCAGCCACTTTAATCGGAGCTAATGAGCAGAATTTATGAGCGAGGCCAATGTGTTTCGACAGCACTGACCTGAGCTGACTTGTCCCCAGCTGGCTCGGCTGTCAGCACGTTCCAGGTTTAGGCTTAGCAGATGCAGTAGGAAGATCAGATCCATCTTGATCTGCCTGTCTAGACGTGCCCATAGACTCCTGTCCTTCACAAAGGACAAAAAAGGTCCTCCTCATGCCCAGCATGTCTAAGTCCCTCTGCTCATTGCATTTTATCTTAAGCCACTT
Organism: Opisthocomus hoazin; assembly: GCF_030867145.1. Taxonomy (NCBI): domain Eukaryota; kingdom Metazoa; phylum Chordata; class Aves; order Opisthocomiformes; family Opisthocomidae; genus Opisthocomus; species Opisthocomus hoazin. Next base: position 75,522,880 of record NC_134417.1, on the reverse strand, counting down.
TTTCTATGATGCCACAAAAATCAGTTTATACTACATACGTGTAGGTGCATGTGTGTATTAGATATGACATTCTATATATATATTAAACATATATAAATATCTATTTTTTATATATATTATATATATATTAAACAACACATTCTATTCAATCATCCTCATTTCATGTTCTTCCACTGAATCCCATCACTTCTCTCAAATTGCACCAGTTCTTTAGGACTGAGCCGTCTTTGTTTTGGAGTACTGCATGTATAGCCAATTCTAGTGAATAGCACTTTACTGGTACTGCATTTAGATGGCTGAGGGTTTTTTATTATTCGTGATACTCCTCAGAATCTTTACAAAACATCCTCAGGCCCTGATGGCGTACCATCACTAAGACTCATAGTTATGAATGGGCCATCTACGAATTAAGCTAATATGCACGATGAGGACTGCAGATCTCACTGAAAATTAGCACTGTATTAAACACTAACTTTTATTGTTAATATATGTAAAAAAAAAATTTAAAAAATGAGTGCGGGAGAGATGCCATCATTTCCATTCCCACTATCTGTTACGATTGCATATATGGGGGAAGAGTAATATTTTGGACTTCTCTCCTCACTCCAAAGGCAAATTTTTTGAGGTCTGCCAACAGGGATAAACAGTACACTTGTTCTAGATGAGCTAGCTAATATATTTCCCAGAGTTGTGCAGTTTTAGTAAAACAGGTGATCATTTCTGGGGTATATTCATTGTTGTTCTTGCTTGTATTTTTAGCAGGATGTGCTCAGTATGAAATACTGAACAAAATCATCACCATGAATGTTTAAACTAAGAATTCTGGTTTGCTGGATGATATTTTAAAATTAGTAACAAACAACAGATAAGTTGTCCTAAGACTTACCAGAATATGCAGCTAAGACGACTGAATTTCCACTATTAACAAAGTCTATGAGCATTAAAGGGAAGTACATAACAAGTAACTTACCGTGTATAAAACCCCTGAATAATACAGTATCAAACTATAAATTTAAATAACAGAGAGTAAAACAAAAAAATTCACTATATAAACCACAGGAAAGGAAAAAGAAATAATCTCCAAAGCCCAAAGGAATTTCCCGATATGAATTACAGCTTCCATAGCCAGTGAAAGGTTACTGCAATTCTATATATAAACAAAAAAGTCTACAGCAGGTATTTTAACTTGCAATTAGAAGAAAGTATCTGCAGATTGCATAAATGTGTTGTTGTGTCACATAATATCAAAGTTATTTGCAAAAATTATACAATCTGGAATGCTTTAATATGAGACACAACAATGTACTTAAACACACAGTAATAAGAAAATGAGAGCATTCGTTTTATAAAATGTATTTTGGGGATGCATTGAGTTAGCAGTGCTATCTAGATTAAACACGTAAAGTGAAAAGTCGTCATTTTAATAAGCTGCTCATTGATACCTCTTTTTGCCATCAGGTCATTTTCTGTGCCCTGTTTCTGCTGGATCTTTAAAGTCCCAAGGGCAAATGAAAGCCAGTTGTGGCATTCAGAAATTATTCGGTTAAGAACTACACTGTGCGTTTGTTACCACCATATTCTTCTTCTTTTAAAAGAGAATTGATTTCATAAAGGCAGATTTCTTTCACTGACACAGTAAAAGACCACATTCTGGGCACTGCTAATCACATTGTTGGCACTCAACAAATAAATAATAACAACATTAATGATAATTTACTTTGCTTAAATCCTACTTATTTGTAGTGCTGATTCCCTTGATTTAAGTGATGCTCCTTAGGAATTTTCAGATCCTTTTGGCCTAAGTCCCCTCTGTCTTTCCTGTTGTCTTCTCAATGTCGCTACTCTCCTCAGTCCCAAAGCCTCTTATTTTCGAGGTGTTGCTGTTTTATTTGCACTTATAGCAGAGGTGTTTGATAAAGCTACACTTCTTTCTGCATTTGGTAAATCTGGTGTATCATACTCCCAAGGGCAGACTTCTGCTCGAGATGCTAAAGGTTGCTGTAAGTAACTACTTGGCTTATGGGAGTCAGATGAAAGCACGTTTCCCTCGGAAGAGGCATTATTTTTCTGTTCTGCCAATTTATTGAGGTTTTCCTTTCCTGCTGCTTTCTGGGGTGGCTCCTCCCGCTCCCCAGCACAGGTATTAGGTGCATATCTATTAACATTCTCACACTTCAGCCCAGGGGAGACCTGAGACTTGGAATTGGACTGTTTTTTCTCATTTTCAAAGACCTGCTGCTCTTGTGTCTCCCAAGCGGTTGCCTCCACCTTCTCTGAGCTCTTTTGATTTGATTGTTGATACCCTTCAGGTGTCTTCAGCTTATGATGAGGCTTCCCCTTTGGCTGGGAAGGGTAGTTTTTCTCTGGCTCTGAGGAAGCAATAGACACATGTTTTTGAACTTTAGAGTCAGAAGGCACAGGACCAGGAGTTTGGTCATATATCTCCCAAGGACAAACTTCTCCTATGTCGAAATTGTCCTTGTGCAGAGACTTACCTGGGCCTGTGTCTGGATTTGCAGGTGTTTGAATAACCCTTTGCTGTTTCATAATCCCAGATTTATGGGTTTTCTTTGTTTCCTCAGAGTGGGTAGAGTTCTTCCGCTGGGAATCTTTATGCTCCCCTTTATCGGAGGCTGAGTGCTTTTTGCTGACCTCCTTACTCTTCTGCTGAGATTTATGAGATTTAGTGCTTTCTTCTAGACTTTGTGTTTTACCCGTTAGTCCCAGAGTCTTTTCCTTGGCACTGGCAATAACACTGAGGGATTTTTGTAACACAGATGTTCTTGGATGCAGAGGCTTCTTATCGGCACTTAAGTTATGTGCGCTTACTGATTTGCACACCAAAGGGACCGATTCGGTGGAGACAGCTTCAACTTTTTCTGGAGTATTTTTGGTTAATTTGTTACCATTCAGGGAATCCAGAAGTGAATTCTCAGCAGCTACAACTTCTGTGCTTTCTGTACTTAAGCTATTCGGTTGTTCTGTTTGATCCCTAACATGATCATAAGTGCTGTGGGACTTCTTTAACGAAAAGACTCTGTTTTTCAAAGTCTCTTCCTTTGGCTTTGCAGAACTCGTGGAATCCTGTGGGTTTTTTCTCAGGGTGGCCGTGTTCTTCACAGCACTGTGTTCCATCAGGTCCTTCTCGTCCCTGGAGCACTGCCTGGTGACCGTCTCAGGGATTTCTGTAATACGTCGCATTATTGAGCGCCCCAAGCCCTTTTTAGAGCACCTTTTTTTCTGGAGATGTGGGTTATTAGCAATCATTTTTTTCCTTTTATAGATTTCAAGCTGGGCATATAGTTTCTTCAACTCATCCTGCAAAGCAAAGTGAATGGCAAAACTAGTATGTACAGAGCGAGTCTAGTCAAACAAGCAGCCTGATGAATGCATTACCTATTGCTCTAAAACAGCATTAAATTTATTTCACTGTTCTTTTCCTAATTCTTGAATATGCCATTTCTCCATCAACTTGAATCCCATTTCCTTCCACTGTAAATGTAAGTTCAGCCCTCGTTCACAAATCAGTTACGTTCCACAGCTGTGCATCATATAGTATGCACATATACATTCATGGTGTATGTTTCAGATTGTGCAATGCTGTGGTGCATGCTTTCCTACTGAACTCTATAGCTATTCTTTATTCTGGGAACATAAGCCCTTTTATCATGTAAGATAGGAATAAAGTATTTTCTTCTGTTAACCATATGATTTTAAAATTTCATGTTATATAGTTATGTACAGTTATCTATATGTTACGTACAAATGACTCATTACACTGACACCAAATGCTGTTTGCACTTCAAGATAATTGAAAGAGCCTATGTAAACTGATAAGCAGCTCTTGCTGTGGATGATGACTCCTCTTTAGCCTCCAGCCTGACTTTTACTACAACTAGTAATGCAGCTTCTCTTCATACTAGTGAGTATTTTCCATGAGATTTTACATGACTTGATACCACAATCACTGAGGCACCTAAGCTGTCCTGTTTCAGCTGATAGCTGCAAAAAAAGTCAAATGGATGTAATTCAGAGGTTACTGAGAGGAAAAAGTGTTGTTCTCAATAATAAATGATATTTAAATGAGTTATATATACCCGAATATCTTCAGGATCCAAACTATGTTCACTCCATGCTGAATTGATACTGCTGTTCAGATAGGATCCAGATCGACCCATATCAAGCTCATCTTCGTAAGCTTCTGTAGCTATATCATCTCTCGGGTTATTGCTTGAATGTGAAAACTGCAATAAGTGTTTATAAAACAGATGTTGCCATCAGTGCAAAAGTTTACTTCAACATCACTGTAAGAGTTTACATCAAGTGTTTTTATGTCACAATGATCTTTCTATGGATTTCATGTGATTTTCTGAACTCAAAACACTAGCTATAAGCATCACTGGTATAAGTACTGTCCTACAGAATATCAGTATTGTAGGAACTCCATAAATGATTGCTTAACTTAATAAATCTTTAGAGATTTGCATAAGGAAAAAACCCCACATTTATTTTGATGCTTATTTGAATCTCTTTAAATTGCATTTAAATTAAGGTAGTATAGAAATAGACTTTCAGCCAGTACTTCCAATTACGCTGCTATAACCACAAAACTGTATTTTATGTTCCATACAGTTTAACAATCCTGCAGAAAGCAATTCTCCCATTTTAGATCCTGATCCTGAAAAGGAAGAGATGGGGTGGCAAAAAAAAAAGGAAAAAAGAGAAGCTAACAAATAAAAAAGTAGACAAATTAATTTCTCTCTTCTAAGTTTTAGCAAATGCTCGGATCAAGAGTTGTAGAGAGGTTGTCAGCGATTTTTTTATTCATACTGATTCACTCATCTGCAGTTACTATTGTCCACAGTCATCTGGCCTCAGGACTTTATGAACAGAACTAAACTTTGTGAATGTTCTCTTAGTTCCCTGAATTCTTTGGTGTGCTGGAAGAAAAATCTGTGTAGTGTTACATGGATAATAAGCTAAAAATGGAAATGTTCATCAGTAGTTATGAGTCAGCTTCAGAAAGGTCAACAAATTTTCTAGATTACTTTAGAAAGACATCTCTGAAGATACATAATAAAGTATATGAATATAAAATAGAAAATAATAAGTCTATTGCTAAAGACCAGAAAAGTAATTTAAAATAAAACAAGGTTATTCAGTATTAAGGCTGCATCAATGTGTCCCCTTGTTATGACTGTTTAATGTATGTATATTTGACAGTTATCAGCATACCCTGTTCTGACACATAGGCAAAAGGCAGGAATAGCAGCTTCATTAAACTGATAATTCTATCAACTTGAACTGCTTAAGGTTCTTCTTTCATATGTAACTTTCACATTTATGTTCTCTTTCACTCTTGACCTTTCGATTAATACAATTGGTCACTCCAAAAGCCATTATAAAATCACTCGCGCTGCTGAGCAGAAAGCTCCATTCCGACCATGCGGAGCGGTGCTGGGGACGGGTGGAGCTGCCGGCGGCGCTCCTGACCTGGTGGGACTGACTCCGCTCCCAGCGCCTGATGCAGGCATGCAGCGGTGCTCGGACCCTTCCTCTTCTCTGCCCCATCTCTTGCCATCCTCCATCTTCTCCTGGCCCACAGGCACTCACCCTCTTACCCAGTAGCTGGCTCCGTATCATAGGCCACATCTCCTCTCGGTAGTCAGCATCTGCCCGTCCCTGGCTCTGACTTGCAAAGGGCTCTCATTTTTCAGTCTGTAACAACTGCCTGGTTTAAGTCCCAACCTCTCTATCTCATGGCTATTCCAAGCTCCTCATTCTAGTTTTATTTAGCAGTCCATCCTAGTCTTTCTGTCCCCTTGCCTAAACTCTTCGTCTGAGCTCAGCTACTTCTAGCAGCTTCATGGCCACCCAAATACCTGAAATAAGCATCGTTAAGGAGGATTCTTTCCCTCTTCTAATAATCACATAAAAATTTTAAGTACTTTAAACCCCTGGAATTTTGAAAGCTGAAAGAAAGGATCTTTGAAAGTGTACAAGAGTTTTTAAAATAAAAGAATACACAGCTTTTTAGGTAACATAGCCAAATTTTACATCTTCCTTTTCTACCAGCTGCTTGCTAATTTTGTACAGCATTGCTTCTGCATGACAACATTTATCTTCCTCAGTGCTGGCAAAAAAAAAGAGACGGGAGACTCAAATACCTTAGGGATCAGAAGTAGCCCAACAGTGACTGTCACAGTCAAGTGTGTGTGTGCAAAGAACAGCATCAGCATCCAATCAGACTGAAGTCTTGAAGCAAGAATGAATCTGAAAATAGAATTCAGGGTTGAAATTTACTGCCTTTTCTCCAGTGCATTAGATTTAACATTTTTAATGTTCTTTAGGTTTCTTTTCGTTGAAAGGCCAAACAGAACTGGTTTTGTTCTGTACTGTTTTCATATAGACTAAAAATTACATCCACATGATTTACTTCTATACCACAATTTCAAAACAACTCTGAAAAAACCCCCAACGAACAAGCCAAAACAAAATATAAAAAAAAACAACAGACCTTAAAGGATATTGCTTATTCCATCATTCTCACTCTATTTAGCTGTTTTTTGGGATGGTTTATATTGTCACAGCTTCTTTGGCTTGAACTGAGTTATGGCAGTTTACATACATTAAGGAGCTGAATGGATGGTTTTAGGTTAAGTAAGCACATGTACTATGATCAATTGCAGTGCACTTCATAAATATGGGATGTCCATAGATCGCAGCTACAGAGTGCAGCTGATGAGTCACCAAAGAGAGAACTGAACTGAAATGCATTTTAGCGGGGAGCAGAGAAATGGTCTTGATGGCAGGACCACCCAGCTCAAACCCGTGGGGCCCAAGAGCCTTGTGAATGCTAGGAAACGAGTGGCTGAACCTCCCGCATGAAGCAATCCCTCGCTGACCTTTCTGAAAGAGTGCTAGAACAAGCGCTGCAGTTGGAGGTAGCTGGAGCATGCTTGGCTTATCTGCTTTAGTGGGCTCCCAAAGACAGAAATGGTAAGCAGTGCAATGGATGAATGGATGTACCACTGGCTTGTAATTTGCGGTTTTATAAAAATAATTCAGATAGAAATGACATTTGCAACTTCGCCAAGTCCACGGAGGCACATTTTGCAGAAGCTTTTGTTAACAGAAATAGTCTGGCATGAAACACTGGCTTGTATGCCATAATAATACAGTCATCATTTCTTGTTTAATATTTTGTAAATGAAATGTTTCATGAACACAATAAAATATTATCATTATTTCTTACAGAGATGTTGTTGAGGTGTGCAGGGATATGAGGATGCTCAGGCCTGAGGTTTAACTAACAGAACACAGCATGAGAACTATTGAAGATGACATGAGAAACTACTGGATATAACAAATAACAGAGCAAAAAGTGAACCAGAATTACAGACAGTGCTGTGAGGGATGGCAAGATTTCACAGGTGGTTAACAGGGAGTCATTTGAAAGATGGCCAAACTTCACAGGTAACTGAACGGAGCACTGGGGGCCTTTGGGGAGTAGAACTTGCAACGTCAGCAGTACTGATGTAACCATATCAGTAACAGCGTATAAGGCTGTGATTACCTAGCTAATGATAGTAAAAATACTGAATTTGAGTAGAGATGTGGCAAAACTGGGACTGATAGGAAAACGGTAACGAGAGGTGGGTTGTTTATTTGGCTGAAGACAAGGACAGAGGCAGAGAGGGGGAAGAAGCAGCATGGAAAGAAGGGGGGATAAAAGGGGCTAAGACACCCACCGAGCCCTGTACCTGGTCACTGCAGTATCTCGTATCTTCTCATTCAGTCCTTCTCCTAATGTCTGTGTGATCGCACTCTCTACACTGTGCATGTATGTATGCTCAATTCACAAGCACGTTTCAGGCTGGCCTAGCCAGCACGTGGGAGACCCACATCAGGGAAGACCAAGGTCTCAGTCCGTGACTGGGTATGGGGCCCCAAATTCAAAGATAGACAGTAGATTGGCTTAAGGACTGTGCTCGTATTTGATGGACCTCTGAGTGTGGTGTGCTTGTGCACCTACACAGCATACACATTTCGTTAGTGAACAGGAGCAACAGCACCAGGCTGCCCGTCCGTGTTGGACCCGCACTGGTCCCTGTGGCCAGCCATGTGCTACGTGTGGCTGCACCCAAGGTGGATGTGCTCAGCCTCCATAGGCCTGCAAATGGAAACAGCAGCAGACACATCCATCAGAGATGGTAGAAACCTCCCAGGTCCTGATGCCCACCGGATTTGGCTAACCCTTGACAGCTCCAATCCTCAAATTCTATGAAGGCTTTTTGCTTGCTTTTGTGTGAAACCCTGACTGATTAACGTAGCCATGCCACACCCCTGAAAGCAAAACAGCATTTGCAGTAGCTTCAGACCAAGCAGAGATGGGGTTTCTATTTGAATTTTTTTCCATATAAATTTTTCATTTCTCAGTAATACAAGAGAAAGAGAAATGCAGGAATTTAATGCTATGCTGATATGAAGATAATCAAGAACACTCTGTTTCTGAAATGGGAATAATACTTTTAATGGAAAACAAAATGCAAACAGTTCAAGGTTTTATTCAGTGCTCACATCAATCTTATATGAGCTTCGGGAGTTTCCAGACTGGATGGCTACCTCATAATAGTAGGTGTCCTTCAAGGCTCCAATGCTCTCAACTTCATGACAACTCAGATATGTCATATAAATCTGAGTCTTACATTTCTGCTCTTTCAGTTATATCCAGAACTTGGCAGGAAAGATAGATGCAAAAAAAAAAAAAAAAAGTAAGGAAATGTGAACTTCAAATAGACTGGATTAAGACTTGTGTAGACAGAAATGGACGTAATCTCTGGAGGGATCATGTACTTCCAGTGCATTTTATTCACTCCTATCCATAAACAGTACATGAAATTTCTTCAACAAACCAGCATATATCAGATAGCGCAAAGAATCAATATGAAATCTGTGTGGGGTTTAAAACAAAAGCAAGAAAGAACAAAAGCAGACCGTAGGCTGAAGGAACAGGATCTTCACTAGCATAAACTCAAAGGCCTTTACTGTCTCCTTCATAAGGCATGTACTAAAATGCAGCACTTCCCCCTTTCTCCCTCTCTTTAATCCAAGATTACTTTCACCCTGTCCTAGTGTTAAAAGAAACTTGCAGCTCACATAACAGCTCTCCTAACGCACTGAACTGTATCTTCTCACATGGCCCGAAATACAGCTTAGGTATACTAATTAATGGCAGAAAATTTTAACTGAGAAGCTGTCATATTGGTTATAATAAATGCAAAATATTGTAACTGAACTTTATATCTATCAGAAATTAAAAGAAAAATGCTTCCATCAAATACAGATTTTAAACTTTGTTTTTGCAGATGTTTGTGTTAGGGAGTAAAGAAGAAGATTTTGAGAGTATGTGGATGTTGAGATGTGGGGTTAGGAGAAGGTGAAGGAAACAAAAAGTTGCAAGCCTGAAAAGTGCAGCAAACTTTACCACACTGATAGGGGAAATAATGCAGCTGGAAGGAACAGAGATGACAGAGTTGCTTTGCTGATGTTTACTCAGAAAAAATGACGTCTCATGGAAGCAAACATCAAAAAAGCAGAGAGAAATGTGAGTTCCAAGACAGACCAAGGAACAGAGTATCTGAAGACTGTCAATGGAGCAATGTAAAAAAAAAAAAAAAATCTTAGTAGAAAAGGTCTGTCAGCAGGCAAAGGAAGGCATGAGAACGTCATAAGCAAGTCACAAGAATCTCTTACAGCATGAGATGAATTAATGCCATCTTGCTATTTTGAATTTTCTAGGATATTTCATTTTTACAGCATACTTTGTAGGAAAAGCGTATATAATAACTTTCATGTAGCCCTGGCAAAGACCCTTATTTAGTTGTTACCATTCTACTAATTTACAAGTATGAAATGTACAGTTCATGATAAACTTTATAAGAAACACACGCTTTATATTACTGTTACAGCATCATATGCACAACATTTTTTTATGTCAGCTTATAAAACACTATACTTCATGCACAAACCAGTAAAATTATCTTAATATACAGCTGCACCTTGCCAATCTGTTACAAACCAGGAATACTTCATTCAAACCAACACTCTTACCTGCTGTTTTTCTAGGGATACAAACCAGTCAGCAGTATGTAGATGACTGTAGGCAGACAGTAGTTTTGCTATATCTAATTTATCATATACACTGAACTTTGATACAAGAACATATCAGCTAGCTATACTGATAAAACTCCTAATTATACAATCAACAAGTTGATTGGACATATTCTTGAATCCTTTGAGAACAGTTTTAAGTCTAGTAATCACTTAATTTTCAGAATTAAATATTTATGAGACTTTCCGTTCTGCATCCTATCCCATTCACCCATTTTAAGTTGTACCGCATGAAACCTGAAAGATAAATAGTTAATTACTAGATCTACAGATCACTTGCCTAATTGTATGGAATATAGCAGAGATAATGAGCTCATTGTGAACTGCAACAGCCATATAACGTGGCTCATGAAATGCTGATGGGACTGTCCGCACTGCATAGCAGAGATAAACACCCCACAAGAGGAATAAAAATTCAGCTGTGAGAAGAACAAAAAGAAATAATTTGCAATTAGTTTTATATATGAAAAAGGAAGGAAATTTGAAGTACTATAGTATCTTCTGTATGTGTGAGTATCTATGCAAAGACAGTATACACTCATATATGTAGACACATAAGCATTCAAACTCTTTCAGATATTGTCACTGCACAAGATACTTTTGGTTTTCATTTGCACACTTCTTTTTTCCAGATCAGGAACCTTTGCATTCATGGTGTTTCAGATTTTTCAACTGACAAACTTTAAGACAATGTCTAATAATGTCTTGGTTTTCAAATTGGTACTATAGAAGTTTGACATCACTTAAAATAGTAAGTGTTTTTATTTGAGGCTTTGGTTCTTGTTATAGAGGCAGATACCGCTGCTACTACTAGACTACAAGTTTTTCAAGAGAACAGTTTCATTTCAAAGGTTTGTAACTCAGATAAAACAATACATTTTGGGTTAAAAATGATAGTTCATTCTGCTGGTGCCCATAATATGATGAGTCATTTCCGAGGGTCTAATGAAATTATAACAAATGACGTGTTTCTCTTCGCTAGGAGAAAAATGAGTAAAGAGAGAAAGGAGCAGGGTAAAGGGTCAGGATCAGCTTAAACCATCCTGTTAGAGCTAACTCGTCTGCACCCAGCAGTACTCTGACTTCAGTTTCCAGCAGACAGTCTGCTGTCATATCATTTTGCTTTTGATACCAATGAAATAATTTCATACCCATCTTCAAAAACCTCCACTTCCAGAAAAAAAACAAACCCACAGGTCTTCCATGTAGTTATGAGTAGAGCTGGCGCCTCTGCCTCTCACCTTGCAGTCTGGGTTGATGATGGCTGGAAGTGGTTGAGCCTATCCAGCCACATGCAATTCCACGACAGCCCTCTGCAATGCCTGCACTGCTCTGAACCAGCTTCAGAAATTGAGTGTGATCCTGTTGTTACTCGTATGTTGCTTTTGCCTTGTGAATTTTTGCAACAAATCCATTGACCATTGTATCCCTTTACTTACTGGCTATTACGCTAGTGACGCCACTGTACATTCAGCTCTGCTGAGAGCAAGTTCGTACACTTGAGAGAAAAAAAGTAAAATGGAAGGGATGGGATTTAACTCACCTATACCCAGTCACCGAAAAGGGAGGTGTCTAGCTCAGCCTGTGATCCTTCTGCTGCCTACGAACGGAGTTAGTTGGCTCTACAGCGCAAATCATCACATCCTGACCCAACAGTTGGTGCCACATCTCTCCTTGAATACCGAGAGCACTCTAATGAGTACTCTAAGCACCTAAATGGCAGACATTCTGGCAGATGAGCTGAACCCTTCCATAGCCCACAGAATCACAGAATCACAGAATAGTAGGGTTTTATCACTCAGCTGTACATATTATACCAGTCTGAGTCTTACCTCTACTATCTCAACCTCATATTCCAAGGCACGGTGAGTTATCATACTGCCTGTTTCACTCTAGCAGCATGGATCACAGAATCACAAAATCACAGAATAGTAGGGGTTGGAAGGGACCTCTGTGGGTCATCTAGTCCAACCCCCCTGCCGAAGCAGGGTCACCTACAGTAGGCTGCACAGGATCTTGTCCAGGCGGGTCTTGAAGATCTCCAGAGAAGGAGACTCCACAACCTCCCTGGGCAGCCTGTTCCAGTGCTCCGTCACCCTCAGAGGGAAGAAGTTCTTCCTCATGTTCAGACGGAACTTCCTGTGCCTCAGTTTGTGCCCACTGCCCCTTGTCCTGTCACTGGGCACCACTGAAAAGAGCTTGGCCCCATCCTCCTGACACCCACCCTTCAGATATTTGTAGGCATTTATAAGGTCCCCTCGCAGCCTTCTCTTCTTCAGGCTGAACAAGCCCAGTTCCCTCAACCTCTCCTCGTAGGGGAGATGCTCCAGTCCCCTCACCATCCTCGTAGCCCTCCGCTGGACTCTCTCCAGTAGCTCTTCATCTTTCTTGAACTGGGGAGCCCAGAACTGGACAGAGTACTCCAGACGAGGCCTCACCAGGGCAGTGTAGAGGGGAAGGAGAACCTCCCTCGTCCTGCTGGCCACACTCTTCTTGATGCACCCCAGGATCCCATTGGCTTTCTTGGCAGCCAGGGCACACTGCTGGCTCATGGTTAACCTGTCGTCCACCAGGACACCCAGGTCCCTCTCCGCAGAGCTGCTCTCCAGCAGGTCCACCCCAAGCCTGTACTGGTGCATGAGGTTGTTCCTCCCCAGGTGCAGGACCCTGCATTTGCCTTTGTTGAACCTCATCAGGTTCCTCTCTGCCCAGCTTTCCAGCCTATCCAGGTCATGCTGAATGGCAGCACAGCCTTCTGGTGTATCTACCACACCTCCCAGTTTGGTGTCGTCAGCAAACTTGCTGAGGGTACATTCTAACTCTTCATCCAGGTCGTTGATGAAGAAGTTAAACAAGACTGGGCCCAGTACTGACCCCTGGGGGACACCACTTGTCACCAGCCTCCAACTAGACTCAGCGCCACTGATGACAACCCTCTGAGTTCTGCCATTCAGCCAGTTCTCTATCCACTTCACCGACCACTCATCCAGCCCACACTTCCTCAGCTTCCCTAGGAGGACATCATGGGAGACTGTGTCGAAAGCCTTGCACAACATCCACGGCTCTCCCTTCGTTTACCCAGCCAGTCATGTCATCGTAGAAAGCTATCAGATTGGTCAGGCACGATTTCCCCTTGGTGAATCCATGCTGACTACTCCTGATAACCTTCTTTTCTTCCACTTGCTTCATGATGGCCTCCAGGATAAGCTGCTCCATCACCTTTCCCGGGATGGAGGTGAGGCTGACCGGCCTGTAGTTCCCTGGGTCCTCCTTCTTGCCCTTTTTGAAGATTGGAGTGACATTGGCCTTTCTCCAGTCCTCGGGCACCTCTCCTGTCCTCCAGGACCTCTCAAAGATGATGGAGAGTGGCTCAGCAATGACATCCGCCAGCTCCCTCAGCACTCGTGGGTGCATTCCATCGGGGCCCATGGATTTGTGGACATCCAGATCACTTAAGCAATCCCTCACACAGTCCTCCTCGACCAAGGGAAAGTCGTCCTCTTTGTAGGCTTCTTCTCTTACCTCCGGGGCCTGGGATTCCTGAGGGCCAGTCTTAGCACTGAAGACTGAAGCAAAGAAGGCATTCAGTAGCTCTGCCTTCTCCGCATCCTCCGTCACCAGGACACCCGCCTCATTCAGCAGCGGCCCCACGTTGTCCCTAGCCTTCCTTTTGCTGCTGATGTAGTTGAAGAAGCCCTTCTTGTTGTTTTTGACATCCCTTGCCAGCTTCAATTCCAGGTGAGCCTTGGCCTTCCTCGTCGCATCCCTGCATGCTCTCACCACGTTTCTGTACTCTTCCCAAGTGGCCTGTCCCTCTTTCCACATTCCATGGACCTTTCTCTTCTGCCTGATCTCTGCTAGAAGCTCCTTGTTTAACCAGAAGCTCCTTGTTTAACCATCATCTCTGAAATGAATTAAATCGGCTGCTTGAGCTGAAGGAAAATCCTTTATTAAACTTTTTCTTGGTGGTTTTTTTTTTTTTGGTACTTTGTCATTTCATCTTAAATTATCACTGACTTTATGTAAAGATAGAAAAAATACATTTACAGTAAAAATACAGTCAATTGTAGTATCATAGAAAATTAATTCTTTCTCATAATTCTTTTAGCCAATACATGTTATTGTACTGTAACTACAGCAGGTGATGAGTGTCATCACCCCATAGTAGCTATCAGCAAGTCACTGCTCATCTGATTTGGATAAGGAAATAAATGTTTGTGAAGCCACACTAGGAACAGATTGAAATAAAACATCTGCACTGGATATCTCATGCGAGGTCCTCAAGTTCTTCCATTTTTAACAGTGTATAACTGCTGTAAATTACTTATATTATACTGTTATAGCATTTCAAAACTTTAAATTTTGCTACGAATTTCAGGTAAATCAATAAGAGACAAGTTTTGATAAAATTATTTCTGTTGCACCAACCTCTCTGTGCTCTGATGAATTCAGTTTGAGTAACACTTTTCTGCTTCTTATTTCTATTGAATATAGATGGCCTAGCTTTAAACTCATCATTTTCATATTAATAGTTTGACTTGGGACCTTACTGAGTGTCAATATGAAAAAAAGCGTGGTATAAATCTTCTGGACTATGTGTCCCAGCCTGGTTTTGGGCTTTACAAAAGCACACAGGTGGTATGGCTTTCCCACATCCCCCACACACTCACCGCTTGGGCAAACTGGCTACTAGTTCCACCTAATTCCTATATAATTAGCTATGCTGCCAGTGAAGTCTGTTACTCTGGTTTCTTAAAAACACTATGCAGGAATGACCTAACAAGCCATCTTGTTCCTGAAGTCTTTTCTGAGCAAGTGGAATACAAATTCTGTTTCAATGAAACAGCATTAAAGGCCCCTTTACAAATGTTGGCCATTTTGGTTTCTACCTTGTAAGTACACTTGCCTTGCATGTGCACAGTCGTGCCACTGAAATGTCCTGCTCCTCAAAGCACTGAAATTTATTGCTGTAATTGCCCCATGTTGATTTAGAAGAAATTGAAAAGGAGAAAATGGTTAGAATGAGGTTGCTAAAGCCAAATCACTGTATCTTACTGTCCTATGTTCTATGGAAACTCTTCCTATGAATACGGTTCAGCAGGTATTCCCCTGGACAGGCCAGAGAGCCTATTTCCTCTCATTTTGCCTTTCAACCAAAGTCCCCCTACAGTAAAAAAAACCTCAACATTAGCAGCAGACCTGAATAGATGAGCTAATTAAGAAATAACAGGTACACTCCACAAAACTATCCATGGTCCATTCTACTTTCCCTTCCTCAACTGAAGTGAGAAGAGTCCCAAGTCTCTTACTGATTTCAAAGATCAGTTACAAGTCCTAACAGAGACTGAGATTTCGAAAAAGTTTAGCTCTTAAAGGGATGAAAATGCATGTATAAAACTCCATGTGCTGAAGGTATTGCTACTTAAACTAAAGAGTGTGGTACAAATTTTCCTTATTTTTACAAGAAAAAAAATCTGCTCTAAGTTTGAAGATTTACAAGAACTGGGTTTTTCTAAATAGATTGAAAAAAACTTTCAAGGTATCTCAGGGAGCAAATGAAAGTGAAAAAGCCACACTCCCATAATAAAAACCAATTTCAGTGAACTGGGGTAAGTAGGAACCAAGGTAGCATTTGATCTCCAGATCTTATTAATTCCAAAAATTTCACAGTTTTCAGTTTCACAGTCATAGTTACAAGGAGTTCTAAGACAATGAGAGGAGATTCCAAAGTACTAATAGGCTGGAGCATAACAGTAGTTTGCACCATTTAATGCATAAGGTTTTTACAAAAGCTTTACATTTGGAGCAAAGCTGGCATTCCTGTCTGCAGATAATAATTAGTGTGACATCTGGTATGCAACACAAATAGGGAACAGCTTTTAAAACACACAGTAAAATAACAGAGTTCCTACACATGCTAAGTCCAATGTTACAGTAATTTCATTAGCAAAACCAAACAAAACAGACTGACAAAAAAACAGTTTATTATCTAAACCACTAATTACACAGCTTAAATCTATCATGTAGAAGCTGTGCTTGAGGGGGGTAATAAAGTTCACATAGCTACAGACTTAGTGCAATTTATAACAAAACTCTGAAGGTGTTATATTTTTACTGTATGGCAAAATGGTCTTGTTGGCTTCTCAACATAAACTAAGGTGACATATTAATGTATTTATTATACTGATGAAAAACACAGATACAACTAACTTCAAATAGACAGACAGGTAAGATACAGATAGATAAATAGATAGACAGATGATGGAGCACATATGGTCACCATGCAGCAAGGTTCCTATGCACCACTCATCATTGAGGTCTTACTACCTCTGTTTATGGCACATTAGTGACCTCTTTTCATCAAATATCTTTAATGATTAAAATCGTGAGATGTGATACAAAATTTCTATTTGGCTTGCTGAACAATTTTCCACTAAAAGCCTGGTGTAGAAGAGTGACTTCCTGACCACTAAAGGACTATCTTAGCATACTGCGAACCTGCCAAGACAAAACTCAAAGCTCAGAACATGCAATCTTGTTCCTTTAAGTATGTTTTATCTTAAGGCTTGTAAATTATCCTAATTTACTTATTAAGCACAGGAACATGAAATACCTTCTTTCTCCCTTCTGAAAAAATGATGGAAATTCCTAGGAGAGAGAGCTGTCAACTGCTCTCTGGACAGAAAATGTGAAGTTAAAAAAATCAAGCATAAAACAGCTCTGAAAAACTTGCAGTAGCTGCTCTATAACAATCCAAACCAGGCATTCAGATTTCGGGTGCAAATCTCTGATAGGTAAGAGAGGAAGAAAAGGGACAATTCCTTTAAAGGCGTAAATGGATGTAGATATATGAATGGAAGATAAGAGATGAAAAAAAATGTGGCCCTGTGCACAAATGAATTGATCTTTTAATACCTCTCTTGCTAGTCATTATGTATTTGTTATCCACCAGGATTTTATCTGGTTTTTGCATTATCTAAATCTATCTTAGTTACATCCTTTGGTGTTTAAAACCACAATTATTCCTTTTGTTTGCAATGCGCATCGTGTTTTCAGAATATGGAGCATTCTGGAACATCATCCAACGCATTGGACCTGTGACAACTCAGAGCACACCAGATCTGCTCGCTTGGGATTTGTTTAGGCCATTGTTCATATTCTACATCTTCTGATAACAAAGGACAACGATACATTCACAGTATGTGATACCTATCTGCTCTATAGAGAAGGACAGACTCAGGGGTAGTATTATTGACTTCATCAAAATTCTCCAGAAGATCTGAGTTAATATATTTACTAGGATTTGCTAAACATGCAGTTGTCTGTGTTGCAAATTATTCTTTCTTATTTAAAGCCAGTACAAGGCAAAGCTGTGTCCAGAGACAGCCTCTGCAACATTTTCTTTCAGTGTCCATTAGCTGAGTGGTGTCACGCCTGGCACAGCACGGCGCATGCGGACTGACCCACTCCTGCCTGTCCAGCCCCCAGCACAAGTAAATTCCCACGTTAATCCACCTCCTCCTCTCATGGCCCGCTCTGCAGATGTCTGTACTTCACCTGACTGCACGGAACTGAAGAGCAAGATATGATGCACTGAAAGCAGTGATCAAAGTCACTTTCCTCTCAAGATTCGGGAAAGTCATTGAGAGCCTCCTGACACTTGAGTGGGTACGGGAAGAGAACACCTATAGGCGACAAATGGAGTAACGGCAGTAAGGGCATGACTTCAGGAGAGTTAAGAAAACAGATTAAGAAAAGCAAAGATCATATAAGGAAACACGAAAAATAAAAAAATGTGAGGCTGGATTTTTGAACATGGCTTACACACCAACTCTTAGAGGCCTTAGGGAAGTACTTCATCCTTACTTCTACAGCTTTGCTGTCCCTAGGAATTGGACAGCGCTCAAATAAAAATACCACATATGCAGCCTGAACTTGCTCTCTTTTGCATATATAATCTTCAATTAACTGTATCATTTCTTAAGAGACCAGACTCATTTAATGCATGTGACAGAGCAGTTCCAGAAATAAATCAAGGTTGGCTAAAGAAGAAAGTTCTGTAATTTGCTGCAAATGACATTTAGAAGTCTAGGGAACAATACAAAAGCCTGCAGGGGAAAAAAAGCAGTCTTGTGCACATGCACAATTGAATTCTAACTTTGTCTGCACCTCAGGCTCCTGCGCATGTGAAGAAAGTCCCCACTCAAGCCAAACTTTGCAGAGATGATCACAGAGAGCATTTCTCTTGCTATTTGGGTGCCAATCTAGGCATTTTTGCTGCAATTTGCAGCAGAACTAAGCACACAGGGCTGTATTTGTAGCCAATGAGACCATACATAACATGTTATACATGGATTTGACTAAGCTCTGTAACTGAGCCAAAGGCATTGCAAAATGGGCACCCAGATTAAATGGACCATATAACCCTAATCTTATTGTGCCTCAGCTCTGGCTGTGTAAAATGGGGATAATGCCACCCTGTTACTGCCAGATGACAGCGGAAATAAATTTACCCATATTTGTGAACAGCTTAAATCCTAAACTGTGAGTTTCCTTGCAGCCATGGTCAGGAAAGGAAAGTGAGTTATTTCAGGCTGTCCTGGTTGCTTCTCAGCCCTTCTGTTCTGCCAGAAATGCCTTTCCCTTGTGCTTCTTCAGGCCAGACTCTCGATGGAGATGGCCGTGGGCTAGAGCTGCTGAAAAGAGCTCCCTGGAGCTAGGATCCTCAACCCTGGGCTCTGCTGTCCAAATGCTACCTGCAAAAAGAAGCCACGCCTGAAGGATTAAAGGCCATTTGTATGACTTTGTGTGATGTTCTATGTCTGACCACACTCATTTGCTTAAAAAGCACTGTCATAGGGCAAGACCAGGCCACTGCTCTCCAGAGATGGTGACATGATCTGTGTCTTTTCCCTACGCTAACAAGGAGAGCCCATTACAGCTGCGACTTGACTAAGTTCATTTGGTATTCTGAACTTTGCACTGTTGGCAAAACAGTACTGTTCCAACAGTTACACCATTTTTTTCCTCAGGTTTTGAACACAAATTACTGATTACAACTCTACTTCCAAGCATAACACAGCTACAACAACTCATCTACTTCTCCATAACACTTCATTTCATGAGACTAACGTCTTCTACATTTTAAATCCCCTTTACTGAAGTGAGTGATGGATCTGGAAGCACGGCTCTTCCACCCATTCATTCACTCAGGGTGACGGCTGGAGCCGAGCACGCGTCATTTTAAAACAGGAAGAAAATTGTGTCCTCAGTTGCCCTTGTGTTGCCAGCCAGCGCAGTCTCTTTCTGCCTCACTGCGTCCAATCTCCCACCAGGAGAGCTGCACCATGTCATAGCAGAAGCTTTTTTCTTCAAGTGAAAGGTTTTTCACATATTTCAATGAACTGTGATTACATGTATAAATCTTTAGTGTTGAGTTATTCCTAGCAGATTATAAATTACCAGAGGTTTATCTGTCTCTCTCATGATATCTCAGCATTATTCTAATTAGCTAGGCACAGCAATAGAGAGACCTAAGAATTAATGGTGCCAGATCCTGACTTTTTTTTTCTACCAGAACTTCCATGGCCTGCGGTTGTGCAAGGCTGAAAGAAGAGCAGGAGTCCATGGGCTGGTGCGGGGGACAGCATGCTCCGTCCCCCACACAGACACTAGCCTGCCTTGCAGGTCCACTGGAAGTGACATGAGGGACACGCTGACCCACGGTCTGCAGGCCCCATGGCTTGAGGGTGACCTGGATATTGGCTTTTGCTGTCAATGGGGACATAGTCACTGACGTGAGTGTGAGCAACATGCCTAGGAGTCTCACTGCATGAAACATATGCCAGTGCTCAGGTCTACAGTCTGCAGAACTCCCCTCGTTTCTGCACTTTTCTTAGCCCTTATACTCACACGTTTTATTCCTTTCTCTACTCAGATGTGCTGTCCTGCCTCATTCTTTCCATAGCCCACTGTTGTTATTAAAGCCAGTTGGCCACTCTTCTGTCTCTGTGTGTCCCATCATCCTCTCCACTCGTGTGTGGATGAAAGCAGGAGAGCAGTATCAGAAAGATCTACTACCAGCAGCTGAAAGCAAGCAAGCGTGGGACCTCTTCTCTCATGTCTTAAAGAAGATGCATGTCTTGAAGGGCTGGAAAGACTGGGAGTAGCACAAGAAGTGGATTCAAAAAGGGGCGGTGCAAAGACAAGAGGAATTCAGGTCATCTTCCAGCCTCTCCCAAAGCCATCTCCTCCTGCGGTGGCTTGCAGAAGCATCTGAATATGGCACTCACCAATACACAAACATTTGGCTAAGGCAACTCAAATATGCCTTCCTTAGCAGAAATACTTTGTAGAAATTGTGCCTAAATAAAAGCTATGCGATTTCGCCTGTGCGGTAGCAGATACCACAGAAATGCCACACTACTGCAGGAGGTAATGCAACCCAAACTGCTCAAGCTGGGGGTTCCAACTATTTTTGAGAAAGGAAACCAGAAAAATGTTGGCTGGTCATTGTTGAAAAAAAGAATAAATTTTTTTTTTTAAAAGCTCCATTCTCCATCATCCTTGTGCGTGTTTTATTTTGAATTAAATTGGAAGAACAGTTAATCTGAGATAAGCAAATTGTACCACTTGATTTAGTCTTTTTTCACATAGAGGAGACATTCTGCACCACTCATCACCCTTCTTGCTCTTCCCCTTACCTTTTCCAGATTTACATATGCTAGAGATGAGGGACACAAACCGCACACAGCATTGTGGGTTACAAGCAGGAAAGGGACAGAGCTGAAGGCTCCTTCGCAAACCAGAAGTCTTTTTCTGTTTCTGTTGCAGACATTTTATACAGCCCTGGTCTGATCACTTAGAGTAAGCTTTTCACAAGTGGTCACTATTTTTACATGATACATTTTCTGAGTATCTAATGTGAGAACTGAAGCCAGATCTTCATCAGTGCTGGATTCTAACGAGTACCTCCTGGTTGTGCTTTCCACTCAGAGGAGGCTATAAACAGTACTCCGAAAAACCAGTCCCTAGATGTCTCAAGACAGATAGTC
Source organism: Opisthocomus hoazin (assembly GCF_030867145.1). Taxonomy (NCBI): domain Eukaryota; kingdom Metazoa; phylum Chordata; class Aves; order Opisthocomiformes; family Opisthocomidae; genus Opisthocomus; species Opisthocomus hoazin. The sequence goes on along the minus strand of NC_134417.1, from coordinate 75,501,653 downwards.
CAAATGGATAGCTACTGTTGACAATTTTGGCTTTAATCTTTGTACAATGATGTTAAGGAGAACATGGCTTAAAAATGCCCACTTGGAAACGAAAAGTTCTTTATTCATTGCATGCTCTGAACAACACACCCCGAACATGGCATAGGGCCACATCAAATGGGGATAACAAAAAGACATAATAATCACTCATTCGCTGAATGCAGCAGTGGGCCTGTAGGAAACTTAATAAAGGGCCTTGTAAGGCTGTATGACAGTGCCCTAGCTGCAAACTGGTCAGGCAGTCCTAACGTCCAATCTGTCAGAGCCTGTCCTGGCAACTCACACCCTCTTTAGATGCAAAGATTATGTAGGTTAAATAGCAACAAATGAACAGTGGGAGGGAGCTCTTCTGGGAACAGCCTGAAATGCTTATTTTGTTCCTTTTCCTGGATGAGGGCATGCAGCAATCATGACACAGCCGCATGCCTGAAACCCTCTCGATGCCCAGGACCCAAAGCATGGCCCACCGATCAGCGGGCTGTGGCAGCAGCTCCGGCCGGCAGCGTGGGAGCAGCACAGCTCCTGCCAGCTGGGAACCAACAAGGTGCTCAGGAAATACCTCCTTGCACTTGGTTAATACCCGCCATTCGCTTCTGGTTTAGATAAAACATTGAAAAACACACACAAAATGCATGAGGGGATTTTTAAAAGCTACAGTTCAAATCCTATCCATGCTGCGTGAAACCCGGGCCCTGCTGAAGTCAGGAACATCCACCTGCCAAGTTTTCACCTCTGCTTTTTATTTTATTTATGCATACGTGTTTGTTTGTCTGTCTGCCTTTCTCTCCTGTCTGGGGCTTTGTTCACTAAACTTATCATTTTGCTTTTTTTTCCTCCATTTTCTGGGAAGTTCTTTCAAATCCTGTGCTGATAGCTGTTTCACTTATAGAATTTTTCCCTCAGGATAAAGTGTAATAGCTTGATTTGCGACACTGTGAGCGCTTAGGTACCAAAAGTTTATCACTCGTTTTTTTTTCTAACTTGGAATCTGGCTGTGACAAGTAGAGGTATAGAATATATTCAGGCCGCAGGAAACAGGCTTTTTGGGTGAGCGTTTGCAAGCCCTCAGGTCTTTCTCTAAATTCTCAGGTTGTCAACCATGCCATGGCTTGTCAATGAGACAGATGCCTCGACCTTGGAAGCAATGCAGAAACAAACACAAAGGAAACAAAAGAATCTAGGCAAGTGACAAGTATGTTACCCGCAAGTATCCAATCTCAAGGAAAATGCATACTAACTTACATTACATTACATAGATTTAATAAGATTTACTGAATGTTAATTTTTCTCACCAGCTTATCACAGGGTATAGAGGCAATGCTAGAAATGGCGACAACCTTTCTGTCCAAGTCCCTACTTCTCTCACAGAGAGCATCCTCTTAAACTTAATGGAAATGTAAATATAAAACATTCACTGCAATAAAAGTCTCCGGAGATAAAGCCTAAGTAGCATGATTAGTATGGAATATGCTTCATAAATCCTAACTCAAATAATCTCTAGTAGCGTAAAGGTTTCATCTCATTACTACTTTCTAACAGAGCCTTGTTAATTCTCACTTCACTAATCTGCGACCTTGAAAATTCTCTCTCCAGTACAGCGTTGACAGCTGAGTGAAAAAGGGAGGTAATTCCAGCAAGGGCTACAGGCAATGGAATATACTCCGAAACAGTCAGTACTTTTATATAAGATATTGTGCCTGACTAAATTAAACAAAATAACAAGCTTTTCATAAATGATCATCCAGCACTTTTATTTTAGCCTTTTAGATGAAATATCATAATCTCTCAATTAATTTATCACATAGAATCTTTCACAAGGTTGCTCCCAGTCAATTATAGGAATAAAAGGGGTTCTGCATTATGGGTATTTCTCCTGACGTATCTATGAGATGAAATTTATAATTTTGGAACTAGTTCCTATTGGCTGTAAGCTTTTCAGACTGCTATTAACAATAAAAAACTTGAAGTGCATAAACACACACACACATATATAAATATATATATATATATACAGACACACACATGTTAGTACAGATTTGTAGGTGTACATCTGGTACCACTAATGTGGCTGCACAGTTTACTGAAGACTTGCACAAACATAACTCTACTTATAAGGTAGTTTGGGTAAGAAGGGAAAATGACAGAACACAAGAAATTCTGCCCAATTTTGTTCAGGCTCGACACATGGCTTTGCCTCTACTGCCCTTGAGGATTTTTTGAAAAACACTAAAAACCCCTCTAAATGTAAATACATCCTAAAAAATGATCCTTGGTTTTTCCAACACTAGGCAGACAGCAACTTATGTAATTTCTTACCAAGCAGGCACTATTGATCATAATTAGGTATTAAGATGTGAGTTGCTAATCACTTCACTACCATAGCTATAAAATCCAGACACTAAAAACATTTGTTTGCTATTATGCAACAACCAGCACTATCAAAGTTTTAATAAAACTACACTGTATTACTCGCTGTGAAACGCAGTAAAACTTCAATGCAAAATGGATTAGTGCAGATAACATCATCAAGTGTTCCACATTTAATTCTCTTTTGTTACTAATTTTACAACATCTCTGGCAACAGTACTATTCCATTACTGGAAAGTATAGTTATATTTTATCAGTACACCCCCCCAAAAGGGCTCAAATCGAGACACATTTCACAAGGTACTCCTTTATACTCCTCTCCGCTTGGTGTATCAGTGAGCACATTGACACATGGAGTACCAGAGTGCCTGACTACCTCTGAGATCTTACACGAAGGAGAGAGGAGCAGAGCACGGGGCAGCTGTGAGCCACAAAAAGTCCTTGGTGAAGCTGGCAGCAGTGGTTTGCCCTTTGTAACTGCCGTGCACTACCATGCTGGCTTTCTGTACACCTCTCTCAGAGAAAACACTCTTGATACCCTCACGCTGCTTTGATCAATCTCCTCTGCACTCTCATGTGGAGAAGCCACCAGTACCTCTCCCTAATCCTCAGCAGAAGCTCTGTCAGTGGCACATCCATGGAGGAAGCAGGAAAAGGGCAGAAAGGTAAGAAATTATTTCAGATTTCAAAAGACTGATGTATTTGAGATAGCGGTGTGGCACACCTGGGCTGTACTAGAAACAATGGCTCTAGGTGCGGACCGAAGCTGTCTGGCCATTGGGATGAAGCACATTATACTGTATATCTGGAGCCTGGCATGGGGAATTCACTGCTTGTTATAAAATTAAGATAACAAAAACGTGTCATTTTTCTCCTCGATATGAGTTCTGCAGAGTGTCATTTTCTAGCTCCTGCCTATCCCATCCCTGAGAGCACATCTAACAAATACGTTAAATTGAGATGTTTGATGTTCATTTCCATACTGATTTCTGTAAGGTTATGAGAGAACAGTTTTGCAAGTTCTTTCCCTCCTCACACGCAAGAGCTAAGCCCAGTTTCGTGGTGCAGAAGCAAAAAGTTTCTGTTCTTCTAGCCACAATTTCTCATTTTAATAGTGTAGAAGAGCATGATATCTCCTGCCTTCAAAGATGAAATTTCTTGAGCACCCATCGCTTTGTTACTACAATCCAAATTACAAACCTTTGAAAGTCATAAAAGTATCAGTATATTTTAAATATGTTTTACCTCTCAGTCCATTTCAAAAACATATATGCCGATATTTCATTCCCCTAGCAACTTTTCACGTGATGTTGCACAATCTGACAAAACTTTAAGATATTCCAAAAGAAGAAAAATTAAAAGGCAACCAAGCTTTATTTTAGAAATTAAAAGAAAAGCTAGAAAACGCACATACCAACAGCCATCATGTAATCCCAGCGGTCTATGAGGCACATATTGAAGATCAGGTGGTCAGATGTTTGCCCTTGGCCAATGAGTGGAATGTTTCTCTCCAAATTTTGGGTTATTGCAGAAGTCCAGCCAACGAGAAACCAGAAGACTATCAGGAGAATAACAGCCAGCATCCTCATCACTCGCCCACCTGTCATGTATGGAATACGCTGAGCAGTTCGGGACAGGAATACCTTCAAAACCCTGAAAGATTCAGACAGTGCAGAATTAAAAAGAGCACTAGCAACTAAGAATTAGACTTTCATTTCATTTCACTATGAGATTATTGAAGAAAATTATCGACTTTCTTTTCCCTGACAGTATGTACAAGAGTGAAATTTGAAGCATTATTACTTTCACATTCATCATATTTAAATGGAACTGATTGCTGCCCAGAGCGCGCTACACAGCAGTAACAGAAAATATTAGCTACTTTTACGTTAGAGACACTCATTCACATGCTGTGTTGTCAAGCTGTTTGTACCTTCCAGCTCCCCACGGAAGACTTCTGTCTTTGGAAAAGGGGAGGTCATTTCCATGAAACAGCAACAGTGTGTGAGATTTCATTTTGCTTTGATGCTGTCTGTCTGCTCATCCCCAATCATACTATTCCCAGAGAAAAAATTAACACTTCTTGGATATTTTTCCCATTGAGTTTGATGCCTCTGAGACAATGCTCTACTCCTTGTAAAAATAACTGTAGAAGGCACTTTGCTAATTAAGTGTTTTCTGACCTGTTTAGAGACAGCAACATGTTTTTCAAGCTGGGACAGAACCATCATAAGAAAAGTCACACCATGTATCAGGCACATATACCATGTAACAGCCATTGAACATGTAGCACTCACTTCAAAAATACTTGCCCTTACTATTAGGATAGGTTTACTCCCGCCAAGAACTGTTCAAGGAAATATCACCTGCACTCTCTACCCATCACCACCTGCTAAAGCAGAAAGAGGTCCTGCTGGGTGCATGACAGCAACCAAAATTTCAGGAAATTGGCTCAGGAAGAGGGAGTAGTTTGACTCTTCACACAGCACAGAATATCTCTTTGTGTTGCCTGCAGCATGGGCTCTGCCAGGAGCATCAAACCTTCTGCTGGTGTTTTCCTACGAGAAAAAGAGGCTGCAGCAGCTGCTGCTGCCACCACACTGTTCCTGCCTTGACCCTGCCAAGTCACTAAGGCCGGGCAGTGAGGAAAGGCTATCATGGAAGTTTTCATGTACCCAAGCCTTTACAAGGGGACGGGCTGAAGTTTAAAGGCTTTTTTAGAGATTGTGGTGAGGAGCCTTTCAAAGTGAAGAGGTGAGCTGTTTCAGTGATTTTGTCCTCAAAACCACTGTGGTTCCTGGTGTCTGAGCATGAGCACGTCCAGTGAATACTCTTGATATCTACGAAGGCACAAATTATCACTGAGATTTAGGGAACTTGATTTTTTTCAGAAAGTTGAGTTTTTAAATGCCCTTGTCAGCTCTCAAGCCTTTTCAGCGTACCAAGCACCAAGCCACCTCCCACGCCAGACCTACCTCTTCAGAAAAAAAAAAAAAAAAAATCACAGTCCAGATTAATATTTATGCTTGTATTTGTCTAAGGGAAGGTAGAAGCAACTGGCATTTCCTCTCAAACAAATAACAGAGCAGTGTCTTTTAAGGCAGAAGCACAAAAGGTTTTCCACATCCATAAAAATGAATCATCATTTGACTACAAAGACAGCCTTCACAGTGTGCATTAGGTGAAGTCAGAGATCTGAATATGTTCGACGTTATTCAACTGTTTCCCTCCCAACAGTTACTCCGCAGGGAGTCAGAGTTTTTGATCATTCCATGTTTGATAGATGTTCTGCTCTCCCTTTACGGATGCTAAATGTTTTATGCTGGAAGCAGCTTCCCAAAGACGCCAGGCAGGATAGACAGACAGCTCTGCGGTGGTGAGGCAGGCGACTCCCTCCGCATTGCTCAGCAGCACCACTCCTCTTCCAGGGCAGCACCGGTAGTGACAAAAATCCTTGTTTTTAGAACACTAAAAGTGAAGGCTTTCCTCCTCCCTGTTGTGAATTCTGATCAATCCTTTGCTTCTCTGAAGAGAAGGAAAAGGGATTCTTTTCCTAACACACTAGAAAAAATACCACACATATTTACGAAGCTTTAAGAATTGCAGAAATTGTACAAACCAGCTGAGAACTACTAGAAACTTTTCATTGTATTTTGGCTCTCTGAAGTCAGTTCTTGGTGATTCTACTGAAAGCCAACATGTGAGCCTTTTCTGGCCATAAGAAGACAGGACCCATTACATTTTTTCCAGTACTAGCTCACTAACTGTTGACTGTGAGACAGCTTCCTAAGGGAGAGGGGTGCGCTGCTATTAGACTGTTCATCTGAGCACAGTGAAACAAATAACGTTTTGCAGTATAGCAGTCAAAACGCCTCTAATTTGGATTAAACCACATTTCTTTTTTTCTCTTCTTTTTCACAAAAATAAGTGTCCACCACCACCACCATTTCTACCTTGAACATGGAGGACTACACTTAACCTAACCTTAACAATTATTTAAGGAAAGCTGGGTAAGATGCGTAGTGTTGAAAATCTCCTTTCCACGGGCTGTGGCATAAAAGTACTCAACCAGAACATGAGCTCCAGAGTTGCAGTTCCCTCACTTTCCTGCCGCAACACGAATCCAAACCTGCGCTGCTCACCCCCTCAGCACTAGCAGAAGTGCTCTGTCTCCTCTCATCTCCTGCATATTATTGAACATGTATCAAAGCAGAGACAAGTGCCCAGGAGTTTCCCCTCCCAAGAGCATGCCTGCTCACCAGGCTGGAGGGTCATTCTCCTTCCTGTACCTCTGACTCCAATACTATCAAACTTCACTGTAAAAAATTTGAATCGCTGCAATACGAGATCAAATTGCCTCAACAAATACATGTTGTCTGATGACTGCTGCCCTCCATCAGCAAGCTGGAGAGCTCTCAATTCAAATCCCTGCCCTGACTTCTGGGTAGACAATGCACTGTCCCTATTTTTCGCACTGGTCTATATCTCTATATTGGGTTGAAATACCTACTGAAGAGAGATTTCTCGCAGGGAGGTGAGAAGTGGAGCTGGTGGGCTGCACCTATTCTAGGAAATCAAATATGCCCAGGGTTGACCCCGGCACTGGCACCAACCGGCACAGAACAGCCAGCATCCATACTGTTATTACCCTCTGACACAGGGCAGCTGGGAAATGGCTGGGGAGCATTCACGTGCCAAGGGTAGGCCAGGGACCACGAGAACAATTCAGTGGGACAGATCACGGAGTTCCAGCACGCAGGAATGTTCTCTGATGTTACTTAATTTATGAATATAGATGTAGCTCTGGATTCCAAGCCCTGAGCAAACCACTGTTTAATTATGAGTATCAAGTAAGGCAACACCAACTGGAAAGACTCCTCCTCCTGTCCTGTGTCCCCCAGAACACCTGGTAGGGCCAGGCAGTGCCCTGGTAGAAGCTTAGGGTACTGTTTGAGATGTATGGCCTCTGATCTAAGGCAGAAGAGGAAACTTAACCGTTTTCCTCAGCATCTTCTAGCTCTTCTCCCAGCTAAAGTATTCAGCATATGCAATCCACTTTTATGTGCTGTTGCTGGATAATCAACTCATTTTCACTGACATATCATCACCTCTGTTTACAGGCAGATCAGACAGAACGCTGCAATGTGCTCTACCTGCTTCGCTGTAAGACACAGCAGCCTTCAAGCAAAGCTTTGACCTACACAGCTACTGGCAGCATTAAAGCTGATACGCAACAGCCATCCTTCTTACAGAGTAAACAGAAGGCACAGCTCAGGCTGAATGAAGTGCCTGGAGACCACTGCAGGTAACTCCAACTCTGCTGGCTGCACCACCAAATGTGGGGAGGATTAAGCTATATGGTCTGAGGTTTTTTTGGGGAGGCCTGGCTCCATATAATTGGACAAAGGCAGGGCTTTGTTACAAACACCGAGAGCTGAGAGCCAAGGGAAGCCCAGCAGCTGGGAAGAGAAGCGAGCTGTGAGTGGATCTCAAGCAGAGGGACAGAGCATGCTGGTTCACAAGCAAACCATGTGGCTGCGGCTGTAGAAGTTACATCCTGAGATGTGTAATGTGCAATCTTAGAAATTACATAAAACCGTACTAAATTTTCATGTTATAACAATAATGTGTTCCATCAACAGAAAATACAGCCCCTAAACTATCAGCTGACTGCAGAAGTAGCAGGAACAACAGATGAAGGATCCTGCTTTGACAGCAATGACCTGCCATGGTTTGTTTATTTTTTATTTCTAGCATCTGTCATCTTGTGGCTCTACTGAGTCATCCTGTCAAACTGTTCTGTTCCAGACTGATGGCTTTTATTGTGATACGAAAGCTACATCAGAAAGATAACAGGTCAAGCTCTTATGAAGTATATTGCCCTCCTATGGTGCAGAGATTATGTTTTACCTGCTTTTTCTGGAGTAACGGCTAGTTACTTCGGGTTTGTGAACTGATGCAATTCTACTAAAGCCAGTGAAAACGTACCGATGTACAGCACCATGTCAATACACAGAGAGCCTACGCTTCACACTTGACACACAGGCACACATACAAACACAATACTGAGTGCAGGTTTTATTTCCACATCAGGAAAGATGACTGAAGAAAGGACATCTACACTTCAGGCCCAAGACATCACAATTCATATTTAGATGCATGCATACCACTAGTTACTGGCTCTTGGCTGGAAAGGATAAAACCCAACTGAGAGAGAGAAATGAACAGCTTTCTAAAGCACATCCCAGCTGAAAGTCTCTAAATTAGTCATTATCTGCTTCTCAAGTGATTTCTCAAGACCTCAGCATAGAACAGACATGCAGTCCAAAAGATACTCACTGAAATCAGGATGATCTTTTGTTTTATAGAGTCTGACCATCTTGAACCTGAGCAAACCTGGGCTGAGAGCCATGCCATGTCAACAGCATGACAACGGGATGGTGCGACCTGCATCATACACATCGCATCTTGCCCAGTGAAAAGATACAACTAGAAAAACAAGTTCTGGAAATTATTTGGGTGTATGAATACTTCTGAGTCCCCATCCTTTGCGTAGCCAGCAAACTTGACCACATACCACTGATAGCCATCAAAATACCTCAACTGCTTCACAACATACTTGCAATAAATTAAAGTGTATATAATAGCATATATCCCATATTTTCCATTTCAGGGAAGAATTTTGTAATAGCGAACACACTGCCAAGATGACCACTGCCATGAAAGGCAAAAAGTTCTTAGAAGAACTGACTAACCCTTCCAAATGCACTGGATTTTGTCATCGGTAACAGAGCACAAACTGGCTGAAGGCTAGAATGCAGAGTAAGACAACTATGGTATCATAAGCTTGCTAGACAGTTACAAGGTAAATCCTAGGTGCCCATGGTACTTGGAACTTGGGGAGGGAGGCTGTGCTGCAGTATTGCTTCCTCTGTACTGGAAGCGTGCCTTGCTTCAGATCCTCACCTGGGGGTCTGTGGTTAATAAATGGCAATACTCATATCTGAGGATATCCTGATGGTACATTAACAAATTATCAATCAGATAGTCTTGTGTACTGACTGGTCAGGGAAACAGTGGTGTCTTTTTTCCTTAACAAATTATATTTAGTTTCAAAAATGTGATTTTGAAAGTACAGTTTCCTTGATACCTTCCCCAGAGTTTTGAAGTTATTTCCTTTTGTGGGAAATTAATGTGATACAAATTTATCAGATATATGGCTAGAGAAGCAAGCTGTGAAGAGGAGTTAAAAAAAATATTTTATCTCAGTGCTTGGTAAAAAATACCATTAGTAAGCACAGACACATGGGTCATGACAATGCTAACCTACTCAGTACAGTAGTTTCCTACATTAGCTTTAATACTGCATGTATAAATGGAATTCTACAGTGCTTCGATGAAAGTCCCCGTTCTGGATCAATGTACAGGAGATAAACTGTACTGCCATAACTTCCAAGAGTTTGACCAGACTGAGAAAGGTGGGAGGGAAATCACTTGCCATTCAGGAGAAGGCTCTGGGTATTGGGAGGCAATAGGAGTCCAATAGGTCTCCCGCCACAACCAGAACCACTCACTCATTCTCATGTGAGCAGCACTGGACTCTTAGTCTCATGCATATTTAATAACATAGAAAGAGTCTAAAAACATGACTTGCTTTGATGAAAATGTATTGATTTGAAGTAGCATTTGTCTGTCAATCTGTAGGTTAGCCTGGAATGAACAAACAAAATGATTTGTTCTTTCTTTAAATGCAGCCTAGATTCTGACATTTTCCTTGCTATACATATGTTTTATTTACTCCTTTCACCTGCAAGTCTAAATTCCCACCTGGGGAAATCTCAGTTTCCTGACGGATTACAGATCAAAAAAACCTTTCTGTGTCTGCAGTCAGTTCCAATGACTGTAGCTGGACTCTTCTGACACATCAGCTGAGGTTTGCTTTTCCCCAGTGCCCCCTCGCTCCCCAGCTCGCTGCCCTGCTGCCCACATCTGTTCCAGCTGCCTGCTAGCTCCCATTGCAGGAGACACTGAAACTGCATGCACTTGTTGCTTTTTGAAATGCTTTTGTTCATATTACCGCATCAACCAGGTGGGTCTCATCAGAAACAGCTGTTCCTCAACTGGGTTTGCCCATCCTGGGTGTGTGCTGATGGATGTACCAAGCACCAGGGAGCTGAGATGTAAGAAGGCTCAACAAGCGCACGTGCCACGTCACGTAATTAGGTTTCAGTGATGCAGACCAAGTCTCCTTATTTATGAAATCTTTATCTGCTTTGAGCTAATTATCTCTTCTCATAAACCACTTACTGCACTAATACCCCCAACGAATCCTGCTGAGATTAGCAGAACTACACAGAGCGTCAGTAAAACATCTGATCCTCTGCTGTCAAACTCTGACCACGCAGAGCTCCTACAGAGCACACTGTGACTATGGAAACTATTAAACAAAACGCCCATCATCTGTCCCCAGACAACTAGCAGTGACATGTCTCCTGTTTGCCAACTAGTCACGTTTAATGTTACATCACACAGTTGCTTTGGTGGCACCAAAATCAAGAGCTCATGACCACAGAATCCTATGGGAGATTCCTAAAATTCTGAACCCCTGGGCCTTCAGACAGGCACAATGCCACCTCTTTCTGTGTCTGCTACCAAATGGTTAACATAGCCATTTTAATAACTTCTTCCTGATAGATACGTTTAAATAACCACATCCCTCACCCAGTAAAAATGATGTTAGGTCCTCAGACATTTTTCTCCATATGAAAACCAATCTTGTTGAGCTCTTCTCTTCATTCAAATTTGAGGTGGTTTTGTGGCAGAAACCTTAATTCATAGATCCTTAAGATTCCTGCTGGTAGTAGTTTAGACTGAAGATTATAAATCCTTCAGCCTACACAAGCTTTGGCTAAGCTAATTATTTTCATCTTAAAAATCATCAGGTGATTATTATCTTTTTGTAAATCTAAACCCATTCAGTTCTTTACCCTTATCAAGGACTTTCCAAACAGGCAGTACAAAAGATCTCAAGGTCACGACGTATCAGAAAGCTTACACTGAAAACAGAGACAAGAACTGCCTCCTAGTAATCCTTTCCTACAACAGGTCAGGAACATTTTCAAGGCTTTCATTACAAAATTTGCTTCACAGAGCACTGTGGAGTTTAATGTACAAAAGCCCACTCCCCTCCCAATGCTGACTCACAACATTTCATTTAACAAAGGCTGATGAGTAAAACCAGCGGGGCCGACACAAATTCCCCTCCTTGTTAGTGCTACTCCACACAGGCATCCTCTCCGGCTGAAAACATTCATAGACAATTTCAACAACCTTTTTGAATGTCAGAGGCATTTTCTAGCAATTAGCAATAAAGTAGCTGGTGAAAACCTTATGCCAAAGCTTGCATTTTTGTTCTTAAAATAGTCACTCTACAGACAGGAAAAATCTTGCCACGGATAAAGCCCAAATCAAGGCCAAAGTAAATTTGGGTGTGGTTATATGTCTAGATCAAGAAAGATTTTTCTTTCCTTTCTCCTCGTTCTTAGTTCACTGGCAAGCCCTGCACTTCTGATCAGAGAATGATAAGCCTCACTTAAGAAAGGACGGTACCTTTTCAGCATGTTTAGTGTGGCCACAGCAACAAAATACCTCCCTCCTTTTAAGCTAAAGACAGTAGATATTCTGATCCACTTGCATGACATGAAAAGTGGCAGCTTTAAGAAAAACAATACATATGAGATTTCCAGCACAACTGTAAGATTTCACTACTAATAGCAGCTGCACTACATGCTTCACCATTATAAATTTAAGTTATTAATTTATTAAAGTACTATATAAGAACAATGCAAGGCTTTTCTCCAAATCAAAAAGCAGTGAACAAAAATTTAGCGAACTTGAGCGAATTACAATTCACTCTGTCCGCAGTTGTTTGTTGTGAGGACTGAACTACATATCCGTAGCATATTTACAGATCATTATACTTTGCTTTTTGCGAAATGCACTAAATACTAGTCAACAAAAGAAGAAAAAACATAACCATAATTTCACAGATAAATGTCTTAATGTTCATAGATGGATGCTTCATTGTTTTCCCCCTTCTATCCCACTATAAATGTGGTTAATATAATATTGTAACTGTTAGCTCATGTGTACTACATGGTGGATTGAACAAGATAAAAAAAATTCCAATAAAAAGATCTCATTAATTTACTGAGTTTTTATTTCTAATTACATAGCAAGTTTCTATACTAAAGCACCACAAAATGAAATGTGCTTTTATGTGATCTCTTTTGTCTTATTAGCTGCTTTAATAACATTAAAAACTACTAGTGGTGCTCTTATAATAGTATGATACAAATCTGCTACTGAATTTTCTACAGCAGGATCTCAGATCCTACAGCTTGAAGGCCAGATGTAGGTCCTCACTTCATTTCACTGAGGCTGGGCAGTCACTGGCTGACATCCCTGAGAACCCACTAATGACCAGATCAGTACAGGTGTTTTGTGTGGTCTCCCAGGCCCCAGCAACAAGAAGGTTCCCCATCCCTGCTCTAAAGGAACAAAGTCTAATCATAGAGTATGAGTTTGGATTTGTCATCACAGGAGCTTCAGTGACAAATGATTTCTCTGAACACTCCACTTGCAGGAGGAGATGAAAAGCAGAGTAAAATTACTTTCTCTTTAGGAGTCGAACTGTGTTTTCCTTAGACAGTTTCTCATGCTGACGAGATTTTCTTGAGGATCTTCAAACTCCATGTGACATCTGGTATCAGCTTGATTTGTTAGATACTAAAGATACAATTCTTTAAGAAAAGATGAGGTCAGTAGAATTCTCCAACAGAAGTGATATTGCCCTGTTTGTCAATGGACTGCTGAGCAAGCTCAGGAAGAGATCTGGGAGATGGCAGTGGGTGACAGCAGGAGACCTGGAACAAATCCACAAGCCTGGAAACAAAATTCCCAAGAGCCAGAGAAGATTGTGGAGAGCTTGATGCAACTCCAGAAAACACTAAGTTAGATCAAATCAAGACCTGTCTTGCAAGGGCACGGTACACAAATGAAGAATTAGGCAGAAACACTGCTATTTCTAGCTCAATGTATCTAGTTGCCTTGATTATTTTTCCATTAAAAAATCAGTCATCTTGGCTGGACAAAGAGATTCCTCTTTTTCTGAGTTTTCTCTTTGCTTTTTTTGGGGAGGTTCCTGCAGGAGAAGGTGCACACAGCTCAAAGCTGTCGTTGACTGTGGATCTAGCTGCATTGTGAGAGAAGATTCAAGAGGAGTATTTTTCAAAATAAGCTGGTTTAAGTGTACTGCCTCAAAAAAATTCCAGTGAAAAGAAGGGGACTAGGAGAAGTACTGTACCTGGGGAGTGCTCACTAAAGCACTATGTACAAAATCTTTTGGCACTAAAGTATCTCCTCACCAATTTACTTGCAAGCACTTGTTTCCTTTTCTGTTGTGAAATGATGTTCCTACACACTACTTTAAAATGACAATACATTATTAAAGATGCAGAAAGCAAACACCAGCAATTGAAAGGACAGGAACTTCCCCCATCTTCATAAACTGTTACACATCACCATTTTTTGCCCTTCTATTTTTTCCATATCTTTTGGAGTGTATTTTTTTCCTTTTGCTTTCCTCTGTCACAATGGTTCAGTGCTGGAAGTTACTGTGAACCGGATGAGAGAGGTTCATACAGCTGCTTCCATACTCGATGATCAAGAGCACCTTTACATATCCAAATAAAGCCATATAACTGTTCCTACTTCTTTATCACATTATCCTCCCAATCTTATCACTTCATTGCTAATCATACATAGATATGGAAACCTTATTTAAAAAAAAAATCTTGAATTCTAGCTAATGCTGGTAAGATTTACATAAGTGGTATTTCCAAGATTCATGCTTTTTCCTCAAATTAATACAGTTAATATATGGGAAAATCTCTTTTTCTAGTAGTCCACATAAATTAACCATGCAGACTTGTTACATATTTGCACTCAAAGTTATCTACATGTTCCTAACAAAATAAGAGTCAAGTAATCATGAACAACACCAATCCAAATTTGCATTTCTTTTTAACCACACGGACACACTGAAAGGTCCAGTCTTTGATGTGTTGTACTCTCATTTACATGCGTTCATAACCATGGCATATAATAAAACAGCACAGATGTAACAGAAAGAACATGTCCTACTATTTTACTTCCTTTAGGTGTAAGAAAGAGCAATCACACTCATTGGACACAATCCTCCTCTCAGATCCACAGTGCAGACTTCCTTACTTCAGCAGAGGTCAAGAAGAGGTGCTAGGTTGCCAGTACCCTTGTTATAGGATGCAAAGCTGACGGGTTAATAAAATGTGGTAGAGAAAACTGCAGAAAGGCACATAACTGTAATATTTAGTTACAATATTTGTTGAGGGTTTTGTGTCCACTTTAATAAAATATGTTAACCACTTTATAATGTGATTGACAAGCAGCAGCATTTTATATCAACTCTGCTGAAAATGAAGCTCTTTATCAGTATTGTGTTCTCCCTCCACTTGTGGAATAAATATTAACTTTATCTCATGGTTGTGCATGCAGGTATAAGGCTAAGACCTTCATGTGTATTTGAAAGGAAAGTTTATTCTTCAGCTTGGCTGCAAAAGATAAGATTCAAACCACTCTTACAACAGATAAAATCAGGAACATCTCCACCTGTCACCAGATATAGCAGTGTTACCACCAATAGAAACTGAGACCACAAACAATGCTAACTTCTTTGGATAAAATTTCCATGTGATAAAATATTGTTATTACTAGCAATATTCCTCTGCAAATGTGTGCTCGGAGTAGATTACACTGAAGGGAATGAAAATCTGGGCAAGGGTATTAAAGCTCATCAGGCATCTGGGGAGTTATTGTGGCTCTGGTCAACTAACTCACAGAATGCCAGAATAGCTGAGGTTGGAAAGGAGAGATTAAGAAATTGCCTAATCCAACTTTCCTGATCAAAGCTGGATCAACAAAGCAGGACTTGTACAGTCGGGTTATATGTCACTGGTCTATGTTAAGCATCTCCTACAGTGGGGAAAGAAAGAGGCCAGTTGCTGGCAAGGAGACGCAGTGACCCTCCCACAGAAAAAAAAAAAAGCCCAACATGCAAGTTAAATACCAAAAACTTCCACAGCAGCTTCACGTCCTTCTGTGCAACTTCCAGGCTCACAGGAGACATTTAAGATGCAGGAACAACATCACATGTAAACACCCCTCTATTCTATTAATAGAGGTGCAGATATGGCTATGGAAGGTTGCAGTACTACCCACAGACCTGCCCTTGCTTTGGCAGTCTTCTTATCTTTCATTTTTAAATTCTCCATTCTCAAAAACAACAATGACAAAAAGTTCTAAGCCTTCATTATTTCAAATCCTGGCTTTTCTTCTGAATTCAGATGATGCAGAGGACAGACACTAGTTGGTAAGGAAGCTGCTAGTCACATAAATTCCCTGACATATTGCCCAACTTATTAAAGTTTTCCTCTTTGCATTCACTAAGAACTTTAGAAAAAAGGAAATTCTACAGTAAAGGTAAACAGATCGAAATAGTCTTCTTCAGGTCCAGTCTTGCTCATACTTCAGTATGTCAACCCCCCCTCCAGATGGAAGAACAAGCACAGCAATGACCTTGTAAGAAAATAAACATCAGTATGTGTACAGTAGTTTCTCAGCTAAAGCAGAAAACAAATTCTGGCCAGAGCATAATCAAATACAGAAGAATAAGAATGTATATCTTCTGTTTATAATCCTATAGTATTTAACTTCTGTTTATACTACTATAGTAAAGTAACTAAGAAGCGGCAGTTGTATAAAATTGACATCTGATAAACTGTTGAAGAGAGATGGATTCTTCTGCTCCGACTAGCCTCAGCTTGGCCCATGCAAGCAGCACAGTACGCAGCAGGGCAGGCTAGCCCCGTGTTTCTTCCGTATGCTATTTCTGCATGAATCCGGCATGCTACTGACTATTGTTATAATAACAGATCAGTTACATTAGTGTAATTAGTATTGTTAATGCAACAGATCAGTTACATTAGTGCTCTGGAGGAGATAAATTGCACTCTGTATGTTGTTTTTCCAATGCTTCATACAAAACATAACATACAATTAAAGGAAAAGAATCCTGATGTGTCAGTGTGTCAGGAATATCCAAATAAAGTTAATCCTTTCATAAGCTTCCATGTTCTATTGCCAGGTAAATGCTCATTCAACTATGTTTACTCTGAATATGTGTAAGCATGTGCAGCAATCTGAAAAAACTGCTAATTATGTTAGTCATGAGCACTTCTGAGGAAGCTACAGTTTCCTGGAAACTACTTTCTGAATGTCTGTCTGAATTTAAATTTCGTGAAAATAATTAAAGCTGCATGTCTTGACAAATACTTGCTATTCCCTCCCCTGTGCTGCATAATTCCACATTGCTAGGGATCTGCCTCAGCAGCGAGGACTACCTCCTGGAGCAACACCACTGATGGTGTCCTCAGAAATAACTGCTGATCCCAAACCTGGAGCACTCCATGGACGAATACAGGAACTTTGGGAAGGACAGACTGGAAGGGCAAGTTGCTCTGTTTGCGAGAGGGCAGCTGGGATGCACGGAGCTCTGCGTTGGGACACCAGCTGAGCCAGCTAAGAACTGTCATGTACAAACCCACTAACACCCCTCAGCGTTCTCACTGCTTGCCTCCCAGGTACTATGAGATTATATACACATATAGTCTTCTCTTAGGTCTTCTAGATACCCCATACTGTGGTGGGTGTCTGCTACAGATTGCCTGATCAGAAATACAAAAATAGCAGGTCCTGAGGTAGGCCTTCTTCAGACATCTGATGGAAGCCTCATGCTCACAGGTCCTGTTCCTCACAAGGGTTTTCAGCAACCTCAGTATCTGCTGGAAGTGCAACACAGCAAAGCATAGGCAGTCCAGGAGGTTTCTGGAATGCGCTGATAACTGCTTGACACTGATGACTGAGGAACCAAGGAAGGAAGACACTCTGCTGCACCTCATGCTTATGGAGAAGGAATTGCTGCTGGGGCCGTGCAGATCAGAGACAACCTTGGTTACAGTGACCATAAATGGTGGAGTCTGGGATGCTGAGAGAAGAGAAAAAAGCTTCAAGCTGCTCCAAGCTCAGGAACAGACCACACCAATGTACACGAAATCAAGCAAAAGGTGGCAGGAGGCCTGCATGGATGAACAGGGAGCTCCTGACTAAACTAAAACACAAAAAGGAAGCATACAAGAATCACCGAAAGTTAGGGGTTGTAAGGGACCTCTGTGGGTCATCTAGTTCAACCCTCCTGCCAAAGCAGGGTCACCTAGAGCAGGTTGCACAGGTCTTTGTCCAGGAGCGTCTTGAATATCTCCAGAGAAGGAGAATCCACAACCTCTCTGGGCAACCTGTTCCAGTGCTCCATCACCCTCAAAGTGAAGAAGTTCTTCCTCATGTTCAGCTGGAACTTCCTATGCTTCAGAAGTGGAAGGTGGACACAGGTGACCCAGGAGGGATATAGAGACACTGTCTGAGCATACAGATATAGATTTAGGGAAGCCAAAATCCACCTGGAGTTCAGTCTGGTGAGGGTAGATTCAACTGACAACAAGAAAAGCTTCTACAGGTGTAACAGCAGCAAAAAAAAAGAAAAAAAAAAAAGCATAGGGAAAATGCAGGCCCACTGCTGAATGATGCAGGGACCCGGTGGCAAATGACACAGAAAGGACTGAAATACTCCATGTTTTCTCCACCTCAGTCTTTACCAGCAGGACTTGCTTCAGGAATCCCAAGTCCCCAGGACCAATGGGAAAGTCTAGAGCAAGGAAGATTAGACTTTGATGGAGAAGAATCAGGTTAGGGAATGAATAAGTGAACTGGATATACTAAAGCCCATGCATGGGATGTGACAAGATGTGGCCAATGTCATTGCCAGGCCACTCTCAATACTCTTTGAAAGTTCATGGCGATCAAAGGTAGTTCCTATTGACTGGAAGAAAGCAAATGTCACTCTGACCTTGAAGAAAGGTAAGAAGGAGGATCCCAGGAATTACAGGCTGGTCAAACTCATCTCAGTCCTTGGGAAGATGATCGAAATAAATACTCCTGGAAACCTTTTCTAAATACATAAAGGACAAGGTGACTGGGAGCATGGATTTATGAAGCTGAACTCATGCCTGACTGACCTGACAGTCTAAAGCAAGAAGATGACTGGCTTGCTGAGGGAAGAGCAGTGAATGTTGCTTATCTTGATTCAGGAAGACTTTTGACATTGTTTTCTATAAAATCCTCACAGACAAGCTGATGAAATACAGGTGAGATAAATGGATATTGAGCTTGACTGAAAACTGGCCAAACTGCCAGGCTCGCAGGGTTGTGGATTAGCAGCAAGAAGTCCAGCTGGAGGCTGGTCACTAGTTGTGTACCTGAGGGGTCAATACTGAGGCCAATACTGTTTAACCTCTTCACTGATGACCTAGGCAATGGAGCAGAATACACCCTCAAGAAGTTTGCAGGTGGTACAAAACTCGGAGGGGTGGCTGTGAGACCAGATGGTTTTGCTGCCATTCAGGGGGAACAAAACAGGCTGGAGAAATGAGCAAACAGGAATCTCAAAGTTCATCAAAGGGACATGCCAAGTCCTGCAGCTGGGCAAGAATAAGCCCATGCAACAGTACGTGCTGGGGACAACTGGCTGGAAAGCAACTTTGCAGAAGACATACTGGTGGACACCAAATTGACGATGAGCCAGCAATGCACCCTTGTGGCAAAGAAGATCAGCAGCCTCCTGGACTATATGAGGCAGAGTATGTTCAGCAAGTTGAGGGAGATGTTCTACTCAGCACTGGTGAGGCCACACTTGGGAGTGCTGTGTCCAGTTCTGGGCTCCCTGGTACAAGAGAGACATGGACAATATTGGAGTTGAGTCCACTGAAGGGCCATAAAGATGACTGAAGGACCTGAATGTCTCTCATAAGGGGAAAGGCTGAGGGCTGGGACTACTCAGCCTGGAGATGAGAAGGTTCAAGGAAATCTTTATCAGTGTATATAAACGTCTGCTGGGAGGGAGTAAAGAAGATGGAGCCAGACTCTTCTCAGTGGTGCCCTCATAGAATCATAGGTTGGAAAAGACCTCTAAGATCATGAAGTCCAACCATTTGCCCAACACCACCATGCCTAATAAACCATATCCCGAAGTGACATATCTACACATTTTTTAAAGACCTCCAGGAATGGTGACTCAACCACCTCCCTGGGAAGCCTGTTCCAATGTCTGACCACTCTTTCAGTAAAGAAATTTTTCCTAATATCTAATCTAAACCTCCCCTGATGCAACTTGAGGCCATTGCCTCTTGTCCTATCGCTGGTTACCTGGGAGAAGAGACTGACACCTGCCTCACTACAACCTCCTTTCAGGTAGTTGCAGTAACAAGATGATAGGCAATGGGCACAAACTGAAAACCAGGAAATTCCATTTAAGCATAAGAAAACCCCCTTTTGCTGTGAATGTGGTCAGACACTAGAACAGGTTGCCAAGAGAGGCTATGGATCTCTGTCCTTGGAGAAATTCAGAACCTGACTGTACATGGCTGCATGTACATCATGAGCATCCTGCTCTGGCTGAGCCTGCTCTGAGCAGGTGGGTTGGAATATATGATCTCCAGAGGTCCTTGCCAACCTCAACTCTCCTGTGATTCTGTAATCCTTGTGTAGTCAGTATACAGACAGATGGAAGAAACTCATAAGTCATTAATATTTTCTTAGTATGCTTTCTGCAACAAGCTTTTTATTCAGACCTTAGATCTTGAGATTTAATACACTTTAGAACTGTATTAGCATTAAAAAGTACAGTGAGCCTTAGAAGCTCTTTTGTATAACTTGTTCTATGAACTTCTTCATAGTTTTGACTGAATATTCCACAAGGTATCACAAATTCTGCTCTCAGGGGCTCACTAAAGTACACCTTTTCACTTTTATTTTCCAAATTTATTACTAGACAACACTGTCACCCATTCTAATGAAGAGGGTAATGCACTACTCATACTACCCTGCAAGGTTTTATATCTATATATATATATATCATTGCAGCATGTAACTTCAATAAATAAATAAAACATACTGTTCATTTGTCATTCTGCAATAAAATATTCAAGTTAAAACAGTCAAATGCAAGAAACAGTAACTCATCTTCTGTATTTCCTTTTATACGCACAGGAAGAAATAGCATCTTCTGACAAGATGAATTCTGAAAAAGTGTTGCTTGGTGTGTTCATCATAAAATAATGAAAAAAATTACAATTTAAAGTATGGTCAAAGGTTTAGTTGTCAAGGGTTCTAAGCCAATGTAGAAAAACAAGAATAACATGTCTATTTAAAGATGAACTGAATAAAAATTCTGCCATTCTGAAAGAGCATTAAGCAAGCACACAGACGAGCTAATCTAAATGTCACAATTTTCAGGAAGAGTCAAGGTTCTTTGCTATGAGATACATAAAACATTCAGAGATTCTCACTGAAATCAAATGTAAAAGATGTAAAAGATGCAGACCAAGGCAATCTACCCACACACAGCAATGAGACCCTACTGACAACAAAATGGACTGAACAGAATGATAGGAAAATGCAATCAGCTCGAAGCTCTGTAAAATCTGCAAAGACGAAGTTAGGAGGAAGAGTCCCAGCTCCACTCTGACGTTACACACACATTATAGAAGTGTTGATAGCCATGAATTTTTTCTAAAGATTAGTTGTTTAAACAGAAATATTGCAATCAGAGAGACTGCTAAGAAATGTAATGGCAATGACCTTGCTTCAGAACCAAATAACTCAAAGAAATAAGCAGGGGAAAAAAGGGGGAATTAATAAGATTCCCTTCTTATTAATAGGCAGACATTGACCCAAATTCAGACTTGGTGACATCCATGCAACAAGAGCTAATCACACAAGAAACAGATCTGGACTCTTAAATATAGCAAGCAGCTTAAATGTGGTATTTCATATAGCAGGAAGATGAAAATAAAACAAATCTGCCCAGTCTAACTGAACATGGATACAAAAAAGGAACAGAAAGCATGGTTTGTTTTGACTGAAAATAGTCTTGAGATACATCATTTGGTTTCTGTATTCTATCTGACAAGTCTTGCAAACAACATTGATGACTCTGACTCTGCACGCTAATGCAGATGCATGCTGACAGACCCCAGGCTTTCCAGGGCAGGGTGTGCTGCCAGCTCTTCCTACGTCCTGCTAGGGCTGCATTCAGGCTGCAACGAGATAGGACACAGCTACGCTTAAATGCTCAATGCCTTCTGAGAAGACAGCTACAAAACCTGTCTCACTCATTTTGATATCCAATACAGAACCATAGAATCATTAAGGTTGGAAAAGACCTCTAAGATCATCAAGTCCAACCATCAACGCAACACCACCATGCCTGCTGAACCATGTCCCGAACTGCCATATCTACCCTTTTTTTGAACACCTTCAGGGACGGTGACTCCACTACTTCCCTGGGCAGCTTGGTTACCAAATTTTGCTATTCTCAACAGTCTTGTGTTCATTCCAGAAGTCAGGGACGCCACCCAGGAAACACTTCTGGGATTTGGGATAAATAGTATTGTTTAGGTTTGCAGGCTGATCTCTGTCAGTGGCTTTAACACAGTCACTCTGCTTCCAGTAACAAGGTGCAGAAAACAACTACAAAGTTCATTGACTTCATCTATAAATTCTACCTTTTTTGTCACAAAAAAAGTCAGCTGGTGGCTGTGCCCCTGCCACCGCGCAGTGCTGACTGCGTTGTGCCCACTGGGTAAAGCACTTTGGCTTTGCGTGATTTCTGAATACTAGCAAAGGAAAACAAGCAAAACACAGACAACTCTTCGTTCTCTGCGGTCGGCCTGTCTTTCTCAGCTCAAGAAGCAGTTCAGGTGTTTCTTGATGCCTGGAGTTGGAACTGGCAAACTCTTCAACCCCAGGCATGCTGCGCGCACACAGCCAGGAGCACTGAGGAGCAAGCAGCAGGCAGAGACAGTGATAGCTAGCTTCAAAATTGTAACACTTAAATTTGAAAGTGCAGGACTTTCTTCACAGAAGCTGTATTTTAAACAGACACCCAAAAGAAGGATCCCAATGATCAGCTAACAAAGTGTACAGCTAATAAAGAATACCTGTAGTTTTGGAGATAAATGTTGAGCAAATATCCCATCAGCTGGTAAATTAAATATACGTATGGACAAATAGATAATTGGAAAAGACTCAGTTTATAGCATTTACCAATAGCATACGAATTAAGAGGATAAAAGCATGCCTCACTCTTGGTCTTGCTCAGCTATACATTTCTTTGGAGAGGCAAGCAACAGGCAATTGAGGAACATCCTGGTCACAGAGCCCAAATGACCTACAGTTTTATGATGCCAGTGATTTATGCTGCTTACCACATGGCAACACCTGAAGTGGAGTGGAAGTCACTAGCTGCTCTGACAAACAAGCAAGGGATTAGGTAATTCTGGTTCTCCAGAAGGAAAATGAAGATGAGCCTTCCTCCTGTAAGGCTACAATATAAGTAAGAATATAAAAGAAACATTGGGACGCCCTAACTAGGGGAAACCTGGAGGACATGGACTAGGCCAAATGCTTAGGCAACTGCACAATACTCTCATCTTCAGGAGACATTATGCGACACGGCAGAGACGCTGTATCAGTACAAAGCACACCAGTATCAGGACTGGAAGCACCATGACTATGTTAGTGAGGTGCACACCTCAGCTATTTGCTTAAGTTGGCTTCAAGTTGTGCCAGGGGAGGTTTAGATTGCATATTAGGAAAAATTTCTTCACTGAAAGGGTTATCAAGCACTGGAACAGGCTGCCCAGTGAAGTAGTTGAATCACCATCCGTGGAGGTATTTAAGAGACGTGTAGATGTGGCTCTTAGGGACATGGTTTAGTAGTGAACCTGGTAGTGTCAGGTTAACAGTTGGACTCCATGATCTTAACGGTTCCAACCTAAATAATGCTATGATTCTATGTTTGGCACGCTGTTGCAGTGCTCTACTGCTCTCAGGTAGCTGCATGACATTGTACCTTCTGGGAGAGAAAATCAAGTGTCGGCATTTGTTTGGTACTCCTGTACCATGATTCAATGCATGGCACATGGCTGCTGCCTCCTCTGGGTGAGATACAGGCTATCTTGGGCATGCCTAAATTTTCAGTCGGAAACACAACAGCCGTTTGTTAGCACAAAAAGCGTTAATCCACGTAAGCGTCATTTTGGTACAGGCAGAACTCTACAACAGCTGTCCAAGGGTCTAAGGATCTTTGATGAGACCTAGGGGTTCTGGGTAAAGATAAGCGGATACCAGAATGCCACAGCAGAGAAAGAGCAAGCACAGGAACAAAGTTCAAAGAGGAGTATAAATAGACAGTGGCCATCACCATTATGTTTCCTCCCAAATGAGAAAAGGATATGAAAAGACATAGAATGGTCAACAAGGATTTTGTGTCTTGCCCATATCAGCGATCCTGCTGGTGCAGCTGTGCAGCAGATGTGAGTGCAAATCCCAGTAAAGAATGTGAAAAACTGTAGGAGTTTGTACATGCGGCTCACAGCCCTGAGGTATCATTGTAGGAAGCAAAGAAACCGAACTAAGTGCCAGCCACTATTTCTGAGGAGGGACACTGACAAAGTTTCCTTACAAGAGACCGAGCCACAGACAAAAGTGAACATTACATAATACACGTCCTTGCAAAACCCTACATTTTAATACGTTCAAATAGTAAAATGGTCAACGTCTCTTTTTCAGGGGTATAACAGGTTTTTATTAATCAGAAGCAATGCTGCCTGATACTCACCAGAAGCCATCAACTGCTACTTCTAAAAAGAGTTTGATAGTCACCACCTACAAGGTTTCCCAGAGCAATACACAGGCTATTTTCTCAACTAGCAAAGTATGATTTGCAAATTGAATAAAAACTTGGAAGAGATGTGGTCACTGCAGTCAAATTCTCCAAAGCATTTGAAAAAGTGCAGAGGAGCAAAGTCCAGAGCTGGATTACGTTAACCCGATTTAAAAGGAAAAAAGCGCCTGTCCAGTAGAAGATAGAGGGCAGACTTACTGCTGAGGAAAGATCCTGCATAAAGTAATTAAGGCTGTTACTAAGGGATGGCTGGGACAGTGTAATTCCAGCCCTTTTATCAGTTTCAATGCTCTCAGCACTATACAGAGTTTTGTTCAAAGCCAACAAGAGAGTGATTTCTGAGGTGCTAGAGAAATATGTCAGAAGGAATATACGATGGTCATTTAGAGACTGAAGGAAACCACCGGAGAGCTAGGAAATACACGGTTTAATAAAAACTAGTATCAAATACAAAGTTCAATACAGAACTCTGAAAAAAATATGAACAGCGGCATAAAAAAGGTTATAAAAGGTTGTCACACACGCTAAAACTAGAAAGACAAATCAAGCAGAAAAACAGAAGATATCCTGCAAAAATGTGAGCATGAATTTGTTTGCAACATCTGGAAAAAAAAGTTCACAGATTTTTAGCCTTTTTTCAGTGAAGCAACGGTACCAAACAATTCCACACTTCTACATATCAACTCTCTTTTTACTTGCCTTGGTGAAACTGTCACAGTGCCTTCTGACATCGGTTCTTGTTTGGAAGCTGTGAATTTACATAGTTTGAACTGAATCAGACAGGTAACGCCAACTGGCATTACCCACAACCAAAGAGTAGAAAATGATGTCAAAGCAATGCTGAAAAACCTATCAGAGAAAGACCTTGGTCCACATATAGCAACAAGGCAGCACCAACGAATCCCTGGTTGCTTGTTTTGTAGAATAGAAAGCTGAAAACAAGAATGCCTGCGCTGGAGAAAATTGATGCCAGAGTCAGAGGGGCCTAATGGATATATAAAAAGACAGGCAAGGACAAACAAAAATCTTAGGAAGATTTGTGGTCACAAGAGTGCCTGCCACTTCCCAACAACTCTGTGCAAGCCAACGCCTGAGGCAGAGGCTGCCAACAGCAGTGGCTTCACCACCAGCAGCCCTGCACTCACACGCAGCTGTAACCTCCTCTGCACACACCCTGGAGGAACAGGTGGCATCTCCCCAAAATCCCAGCAAGGGAGAGAGGGGTTGTTTTGCTGAAGAAGATCTTGGAACAATAATAGATGTTACTGTTGTGGAGGCCAAGGGCAGAACACGGCTCCACCAGAACGACTGCACTATGAACTGTTGGAGTGCAACGGTGGTGATGCCTGGGAAGAGACCCAGAGGGCCTTGAGGAAAGCAGTGCTGCTAGCTAACTTAATCCACACATCAGAAATGGGCATTCAAAATTTTACACTGATTATTAACCCCTAGCATTTTTAGATTTGCCCAGAAACAGAGGCCCCAGCTTGAACTGTATACAACTCACTGCGATTATGTACAGAAGTTCACATTGTGCACCAGAGGGCTAAGACTCAAGAAAATCCAAAACTCAGCTGCATGTAAAACCTGCCAATGCACTGTATTGTAACACTCTGCAACAGCAAAAGAGTTTTAATTTTTAATAAAATTTTATTGTGGTAATTTTACATTTAAAATATTACAGATTAACTCTAAAAGAAATAGCTTGATACTTGCAACTGAATTAATAAATACTGCAGCTTTCTTCAGGACCTACTCTCTAGGTACTCCTAAACTTCAAGTAGCTAAGGCAGCATTGTCTCAGCCTTTCCATTTCAGATCATAGATTTAATACATTGCATCTAAAATTCTTAGTGCACCTTGGACATCTTTCAGAAAAGCATACATGAGGATAACTCACCAATGTTCAGACTGGTACAATGCTGACAAGCTTCACTCCTCTGTATTTTACACTTTATGTCACAAGTGGTTTGTTACCACTGGTCAGATAAAGACTCAATTTTTCAGGATCATAATGGCAACTTTTGGCCTTCACAACAACCCAGAAAACAGCAACAAATACGTGAGAATATTTGGTCGAGGCACCAGTTTTCCCAGTACTAAAGATCTGCATTAGAGTAAGTGATCAGGACTAATTTCAAAGCAGCTGGTACTTCCCATTAAACAATACAACCATAAATATGTCATTTCAATTTATAAATATGCTTAATTTCTCAATAAGCCCACACTAACACGAATGCTATCGCTTCTATTGCGTGTTCGTAAAACAAAGGCCAAATATAGGACAAACCACTAAATTCTATAGCTTGATCAGTTGTATAACACAGACCATTACATTTTCCTATAGAAACTCCTCTAATTTGTAGTAGTAACCAACTATAGAATATCTTCCTGTTTTCCAAGAAGGGATTCAGTCTGGATCTGAAAGCAGCACAAAAAACTCCTCATTTCTCTTGTTAGGTTTTTCTATAGCTAAGCACCCCTCTGAGAAGAATTTGTGCCAGATTGCTCATTTGAATTTCTCTGGCTTTGGCTTCCAGCTACCAGATCTTATTAAACCTCAGTCCAATAGATTGAAGAGTCTTTTGTGACTACTTTTTCTCTCCCCACTTGTTTATACACCACACAAGAAGTCATCTCTCAGCCTTCTTGCTGATCTAAAAAACAGATTAGGTTTCACAGTATCAAGCACTTTTCCCAGCCCTCAAATACTTTCTGAACCACATCCACCTATTGCACATCTCCTTTGGAAATGCATCTCAGGAACAGGACACAATGCATTTGTATTACTCTGAAAGATGTCACCTCCGGCTGCAAAATCAATTCTCTACTGACAACGTTTAAAAGTCCTATTCTCCACAATTTTGTGTCTTTAACTAGTCCCTAACTATAATTTGCCTTTTGACCATATTCAAGCGTACCTCTTTGACTAAGCCCAAGCTACCAAGAAATAAGGATTATTCTTCATTATTATCCTTTTTGAAATAAAATTTACCATTTCACCAAGCTTTGTGTTATCTACAAATTTAATGATTAATCATTTTGTGCTTGGTCCTTCACTGCAACTGAAAATGCTAAGTAGTATCAGGCTTACTCCTAATCCTTCACAGTAGCCCACCAGTAGCCTCCCCTCTAGTCATGATTTTTCACTGACAATCAGCCTATGTGATCTGCAAATCTCTGCTTCCACTTAACTGCGATCAGTCCCTGTGTGTGGAGCGCGAGTCACACACTTAACTCCCTTTTCACACTCCTCCACAAATAGCCTATAGGTCATGTATTGCAGTGCAATGCCTGCTTTCTCTTTCATGCCATAATCCCACCCAGAAGACAGCTGGGCAGCAGATCCCTTGTTCCACTGACCAATTCTGTCCTTCCACGGAGGAGAAAAAAAAAAGTCTGTAGAGCTACATTACTTGTATTGCAAATGCATGCACAAATGCTCACCCACCTGGAAGGAAGATGCTGCTGTATTGCACCACAGCACAAAGTTTTGCCAGCTGATGGGGTCCTGGACTTGGATAAGGTCTCTGTGAGGATGTTTTCCCAATCCAGTCCTGAAGCCCTCCCGCTGCCGTGTAATCTGATGTGCAAAATCAGTCCTTTCTCCCTTTATCTGCTATAGTGCTCTTGCATGACATCAACACAAAAGAGATCTGAAAGATCTTGTGATACCAGTGGATCATTGTGGAGGGTCTTCCAACCCACTGGTGGGTTTTTTTTTTTTAAATTCATGATGGGAATATAATTTAATATTAAAACACCAGATACTTTATTTTCTCTTTGAACTTTCCTAGCCAAACTGGATCTACTATGATAAAGCAGAATGTGTGCTATATTAAGGTGATTAAAAAAAAGCAGCCCATGGAACTGTACGGCTGTATCTACAATATTTTTATATAAATTAAATATTAATAGGAATATGAATGAGAATATTTTCAGGATCACAGTGCTCTAATAATCTTACGTACTTTACATGCTGCTGATTTTTTTGCTTAAAGATAATGTTTATTAGTCCCACTTCTACACTGTGCTCCATCAAGATTAATTCTGCACTGAATGTTTTTATAACAGTTGTGCTACATTTTATTAGTTTATACATATGAAAGTAGATATTTTATCCAGAAATATGAAACAGAACCATTATGCTGTCTAGTTAAGGCTAATTATTATTTGAGAATGGCAGGGATACAAAAGAGCTAAACAGGATTTTAATAATGCAGATTTTATTGGGAAAAAAGCCACAATAAAACAGAATGTGACTCTTATTTAATCTAGAAGAACCACCAGAATGAGAATTTTGTCTTGAATGTGCATCATGCAGGAATGGTATATGGAATTTACTAAACCCCCTAAGTTCTTGTCTAAGGCTCATAAAAAGAAATAAACAAATTAGCAGAGGTTTGAGAAATTAATTATACTCAGGAAAGGAATGAATTGGGTTAAGGCATGCTAACAAGAAGAGAGATTTTTCCATGACTAGCCTAATTAGTGAAACTTTGTTCCTTGTGAACCCCTACTGTCTGTGCGTGCATTTTTGCGGCCAGCCCAGCTCCCTGCCTCTCCGAACTGCCCCTCCCAGGCTCCGACTCTCCTGCAGCCTTGAAGCCCCCGTTTCTCTGCCGTGCCCCCGCAGCTGGGCACGCAGCGCAGCGTGGCACCAGCCAGCAGCAGGTGCCCACCACCCGCTCGGGGCATGGCAGGCAGAGAGGGACCTGCTCAAGCTGCAGGTTTCAGCCTTTGCTCTGCGGGAACATTCATAAGGTCTGTTTTCCGCCTGCTTTTCACAAAGCTTTGTAGGGCTTTGTGCATATGACCTCTTCTTCACTGCTATTTTTGAACTATCGCTTTTCATAAAAAGGAAGCATTGGTGATGTGAGCTTCAAATAACACAATCGATACGAGAATCCATGTATGTTTTCCATGTACTGCTTTACTTCTTGCTCAACGATGGGTAAATGCGTATGGCAACAGACTGCTACACATGGAAAAAGCAGTGGAAGAGGACAGAGATGCCCTGCTTTCACAGAAGCTTTACTTTTTCCTAATTAAGTTCATAATAAATGCAAAAAGTACCTGATGCCTCTCTTTTTCACCTATGTCCCTCTTTTACCTGAAACTAGGTACTTCCTCTCATCTCAGTCGTCACTACAAGAAAACAAAGCTAAAAGTGAAGTGACAGTAACACAGGAAGGTTCTTTTTTAATCCTCACAGTTTCCCCATTGCTGCTGGCTCAGATATTCCAAGCAGCACCATGGAGCCCTTGCAAGAACACAAGTTAAAGAGGCAGAATAGGGAGCAACAGTTGCAGAGCGTCGAAGAGGCATGGCGCTCCAGCAGCCCACAGCAAGAGCTATATGGCTGCAAGCCTTTCTGCCAAGCACCGGCAAATTTTGGAAGCTTCTTGAGTTAATTTTCCTTGTAGAAGGAAACTGGCAGCATGAAACATGTATCTTCTCAGTGCAGGATGTTTATTTTCAAAAGTCCAGCTGCCCTTCTTCCTGAAGCCGGAATGATAACAAGCAGTGCTGAGGCAACTCTGTTCAGCCAAGGCTTCAGACTGGGCGTTTCCCTCCTCTCCAGAAAAGTGTCTTCACATCTTCATCTCCCTCTCTCCAGGGGTCTGCACAGACTTGTGTGCCAGCCACAGCACTTACTGCTTCTCTGATGGCAGCTTCAGGTCTGACCACATACTCCTTCCTTTCTCCTGCTTAAGACAACGCAGTCAGAGATGCACATCGAACCTCCTTCCCTGAGGTGGCATGGTAGATACAGAAGTGTGGTGTCACTGAGCTTTGTTTGCATTATCAGGAATTAATAAGGAAAAGTAAGATTATGCCTTTGTTACATAACTACACAAAACTAACCTGGGTTTTTATTTGTTAATTCAAACCCCATTCCTACAAAAAACCCAGCCCACCCAAGACAGGATGAAGTTTATGAGTCTTGGGGTAATTCCCAACTCGAGTTGTAGCCTGCCCGCTTTCAGAAGGAGGAGAGGGGAAATGACTCACTTGCAGACAATTGAACAAATCCCTTGGAAGAAGAGGAAGACAAATTCTCCTTCCAGAGCCTGGGCAAGATTTTGAGCAAGTTTCAGCACAAAGAACCATGGAACAGACCCTGTAACATACACCCATAGTGTTCACAGCAAGTTTGTCTCTGGATGGTGGGTCTTCAGTGTTCACAGTGTTCACAGTGATGGGTCACCTGGCTTTCTTACAGCTGACGCTGTGATTTATTTTGTGGGAATACAACAAACAGGAATAGCTGCCCCCAAGCATTTACCGTAAGATCACACAAACTGGATTTACAAAATGAAGAGAGCTGCATAAATATAACAAAGGTCAAATTTTTCAGGTGCTAAAATATGCTACTTCCAGGGAAGAGAAAGACAAATGGCCAGAATGGTTATAGTAAGCCCCTATGGTATAATCATCTCTGCAGCTTGACTAAACCCCTCCTTTTCCTGGCTTGCAAACAGACTCAAACACCTCATCCCGCCAGTCAAGTTAAAGCAGCAAAATTCCAAACAATCCCACAAAGCAGTATCAGACCAGAGCTCAGGACACTGCACTTCTGCAACAGCAACATCTGCCTCCAAAACACTTTTCCCTCCCTTTTGTTTCACGTGGGATAACAACCACTACAGACCCCACCCAGTGGCAAAATCCAACAGTGAATGCATCTGCCTGAAGCCACTTCACACTTGCCTTCCATAAGAAGAAAAGCAAATAATGTGAGAGAAATTAAATCTCCCGCTTTTCTGGAATGTTCAACTAAAATGACCACAAGGGCCTGATTAATTTCAAAAAGAAAGGGTAGCTCACTGCTACAGCCGATGCCCTTCTCACTTTCCTTGCCCACCTAAGCTGAGGTTATACAGTAACCACTACTCCAAGACAAAACTTCTCTCTGCAGTCCATCACTAGTGCCCCTTTTCACGGAAGCATTGGGTAGTGGTGTGTTGGCACTATGGAATGATCATCTATTGGCACTATGAAGTGTTAAATACTGGCCTAAGGACCACCCAGCTGTACAGGCTCCAGCCGCCGAAGTACCTTCTGCCCCTTTCTGCACCATGTTCCCACTAGCCACTTTTAGATGGGATTACCTGTATGTTCTTTCCCTTCCCTAGCTACGAGAAGGGGTTACGCCATGTCCTCCTCTCTCATGTTCTCACCATTGATGCACACCTCCACCCAAGTGCTTCAAGAAGCAAACTGACATATCCTTTGGTTTCTCTGCTAGCACGAGTCTTCTCTTCTGTAATCACAGAATCACAGAATAGTAGGGGTTGGAAGGGACCTCTGTGGGTCATCTAGTCCAACCCCCCCGCCGAAGCAGACAAGCTGAACCACGACACATGACACGCTGCACAGCACACTACCCACACTGCTCTCCTCCTCCTTTCTTTATCATCTACAAAGATCTGTAGGAAGGGCCACTAATTGCTCCAACTGTACCAGATGGCAAGGCACAGCAATGTGATCTCAGCACAGCATTTAGATGAAGTGCAGAGTTCCCTCACAGTGTTAATATCTTCTTGTTCCCCCACTAACGCGCCCATCCCTCCATCACTACTTACAAAAAAGCCATTGTATGTCACTGTTTTGTTTTCCGTAATTGGAATGTTACTTTCTCCATACTTTCTCATTCTCCTCACCTCCTCACTCTCCTCTTTTTCTCTTAGTAACATAAGAATTGGAGACTCCCATAAACTAGAGACCCTATTCCTGGGTTTCATTATTCTAAAATGTCTAAGTTATCCTATGTATACACACACAAGTCTGTATGTATATACCTACAGCTTGCTTCTATTCTTATGCTTCAAACCAGAATAAAGGATTCTATATTAATCCTGACACCAACATCGCAGAAATTCACAAAATATTAAAAATGATGAGATAACCTGTTCATAAAATACAGGGCTTGAAAAAGGACACAGAGAATCTTCAGTCAGATAAATATCCTGAAAGAAGCAACATCAGCAGCTCTTTTAAACCCAAAAGGTTAAATTTGAAATATCATTATTTCTTGAGAGAATTGTTTTGTAGAATTCATTGCTGAGGAAAGTACTGAGTTTTATGTTCATGGCTCTACAGCTAGATTTCTGAAATCAAGCTCATTTCCTTACCCCATCCTTCCACCCCCGTAAACATCAGCACATTATTTTAAAAATGCACAATGAATACGAAAGAGGCAATTTAAGATGAGGCACTGCAGAGATCGACTGTAACGGGTGTTCAAAGAATGAATCAGTACATGACTTTCCTGTTCTTCTACTCTTTCTTAAGCATCTGCTTTTGGCTACTTTTCTGATTTCTCTTTGATGCTTGACCCTAACAAAATTTCAAAGACCTCCTTGGGAAGCAGGGAGCCATGGGGAAAAAAAAGCCACAAAGAAAACAAGTGTTTCCAGTGTCTCCTACCTGGCTTTGGATAACCTTCATGCTCCGGTGATACTCAAAGCACCTCATTTGTTGAGAAATACAGCTTTAGACTTTCTAGTTATCATTAATAGCTGCTTTTACACAGTATTGGTTTTCCCATTAAACTTAGAAAAATCACAAATTCTTTGCTAGCAATCAGTTCTTCCCCCAGGCAAGACACAGGCTACCTGCAGGAGGGAACCAGTGCTTGTCATGAGTATTTGTGGTGCCTGCAATAAACCATTCTTCAACCCTGCAATGACTGTGGATTAAATTAGATCTGTCAAAACTTTCTACCCAATTCTATCAGCATCATATTATTCCTAATTAGTATAACTTGCAAACATATAAAATAAAACATACATCTAAATTGACTCCATTTGTTGCAACGCACACTCCCCGACTGAAATATTCAGTGCTAAAAAAGGGACTACAATAACATGAATGTAGGAAATGAATGGTTGGGATACCTGGGTGGAAAACAAAGATAGATTCCTACAGAAAGTAATTCTAGATTAATATACTAACCAGAGTTTCTTTTCTCTTCATGTTTCACAAGGAGATGTAGAATTATGCAGGTTGGAATTAACTCAGAAGGCCATCCAGTGCTCACAGCAGGCTTAATGCTGAATCCAGACCAGGTTGCTCATGGCTCTACCCAGTCAGCACTTGAAAACCTCCATGTATGGAAATTCACAGCCTCATGGGCAACCAGCTCTACTGCTTAATTACCCTGATAGTGAAAATGTTTTTCTTGTATAACATTGACCGTGATGCTAATTTATATTCTATAAGGATGACAACTCCCATTTCAATCTGTCATTGTCTTTTGTTCTCCCAATATACATCGCTGCAAAGAGCATGGCTCCATCTTCTCAGTAATCTCCCTGTAGGTGTCAGACAGCTGCTCCAATGAATCTCTTCTCCAGGGTGAACAAGCCCTGTTCCCTCAACCTCTCCTTGCAGGGCAAGTGCTCCAAGCCCCAACCATCTCGACGGCCTTTTGCTGAACTCACTCAAGTTCACTGATGTCTTGGCAGAGTCCAAAACTGGGCACAGCATTGCAGATATGGTCTAAGGCATGCCGAGTAAAGGAGAATAATCACATTCCTCAAATTTCTGGCTGCTGTCCTGTTGATACAGTCCAGTCTGTGCTAGCCTTCATTGTTTTGTGCCGATTAAGGATGAGGATGTCGTTCACTCCTGGTTTCTTATTCAATCTTTGTCCTGGTTGCTGACCCCATCAGCACAGGTGCCAGGTAACACTGAACAGCTGAAGATCAGCTGCCCTGTCAGGATATTGCTTCCTCACATCATGAAAAAATCGTATACACAACCGAGTCTTCCATAGTCTTAAGTTGTTTCTTTATATGTCTGAGCTATAGATAATGAACCATCCAAGCATAGTCACCAGTTCTGTTCTGTATTTTCTATAATGATCTAGTTGTTATTCTTTTTTGCATCAGATATTGTTCATCCCAGAAAATACCATGAGGGGGTGGGATTTTCTGGATGAATTTCAATGCAAAGACGTGGCCAGACATAGCATTATACAGAGTTTACAGCAAAATGTACACATGTAACCAGGGATACAAATAAAAGTGAGCTGCAAGAAGCAGCTCTACTTCAACGGGAAAGCAGGGTTTTCCACCTAAAATGTGACAAGCCAGTAGTGAAACGTGAAACAAGACATTCTCAGTCCTCATTCAGTTTATGAGCATTATATCAAACCTCCTTTATCCAACATGCCAATACAGTAAGGAAACTAAGACAAAAAGATGAGCAAGCCTACTTCATCCAAGATGTCCAAGTACCTATATACACATACTGCATATCTCTTCGCTTCAATAAAAATACTTACAGAATATACCACTAATATTTTCATGAAAGATTAAAGAGGAAAAAGCATTAGGATTTTCTCCAGCACACCCAAAAAAGTCTTCAGTTTTTAAGGGGACTGTAGAGGTGGGATTTAAAGTTGGGTGTCTGAATCGCATGTGAATGCACTGCCAAACTCGTGGAACCCAGAACTTGCCACACATTTGTGCTGGCAGGCACTGACACTTGTGAGGATGCAGCCTGTCTGCTGCGATTGCCTGAAGAAAGCAGCCCTTGACTTACAAGCCATAGGAAAATACAGGAAGCATATATGCCATAGTGCAGAATTTTACCCACCATTGCTGTATCTAAACACTTAGAAAGCACCTCTCCATGAACACTTGACAGGGTAACTTTTTAACACTTTAACACTCCATAAACACTTCTGTATTTTCCTATATTGAAGGAAAACACATTCACCTTCTTTGAAAAGGGGTTCTTGCACAATTTTACAGCTGATGTATGTATTTTTCCATCAAATCCTGTCTGCATTCATAGTTCTCTACTGCGATTAATAGCACATAATTTGAGCAGGAATAGTTAGAACACACAGTGGTTTTAAAAATCAGAAATGGCACTTGTTTATGATAATATTTGCAGCGCTTCCATCTAAGTACCCACACAGATTGCACAAACTACCACAGAGATGGAAATTAATAATATGTGAAATACCTGTGCAGCTTGAGCGTCACAGTTCCATAAACAGTAGCAAAGCCCAGAAGACGAACCCATCTTAGGAGAACACAGCGAAATACACTTGGCTCAAAATACAAAATGACAACCTATAGAACAGAGAGATAGAGAGAGCTTCAGTACTGCTTTAATGTGAAAGTAGTTCTTCATCCAAATGCAGAATAGTTGCAAAACAGGACAGCAGACATATTTCAGCTCGTACTGCTGTATATTTAGATTTTCTAGTAAAGTGACGGGATGATCAGATCAACCAGCTGGCACAGTTCTAGGCACCAACTCCTTTTGAAGGGAGCTGGCAAAAGCCCTGTGACAGACTGTGAAGTGACAACACTTTTAAATGCAATTCCACTGACTTTTCTTAACTGAGTGAAAACATGTACCCAGAGAAGAGGATAGAACAGACAAGGGCATTTTCCTTCAGCTATTCCAGTAATATGCAGCTGGTCTAATTCTGGTTTGATGGTTTGTATTTACTAGGTTACACTTCAAAGTCATTCCCCCTAATAAACCTAGCAAAATGATAGCTGCTCTTTTTTCTCTGCCAAGTGATTCTGCCATGCTAAAAATGATTGCACTAGCCCTTCTCTGTCCAAACCACCAAAATCTCAATGTCATATCTGACTCTTTCTTCCTTGTATATTTTCCCTAAGCTATATCAAATCTCCCTACGCATTACCATTTTCTGAACAAAAATAACCTTTTTGTTCACTTATGAATTTCTCTAATGGCAACAACAGAACGTTCCTACTGGCCTTTTGCTCTATCTACCATGTACCATGCATGAGGACAACACTCCTTAAACAGTAACATAAAGCTATTTCTGCAGCTATAGCATGTATACAAGCATCATTACCAAGTAAAATGCCACCCTTCTCTACAACAGAGCTGCTCAAATGGTGAACTCAGTCACGAGCTGAACCAGGAGTCCATTTCTTCTCATTCCAACAGATGTTGTCCCTGGTGTCCTGAGGGATGATCCCATACTCCTTCCCACTCGCCTGGCCCCACCAGCAGACTGCTGTCCCAGGGATTCAGCTGTGCACTGCCCCTAGCCCACCGGTAGACCCTGCTTGGTCCACCAAAGCTAGATCCAGTGCACCCACCTGTCTGACCAGAACCTGGTTGAATGACCCAATGCATGGTAGTACAAATTAATTGGGTAATCCTGATCTAGAGAAAGAAAGCACTGAAACATTTCAGGCCATCTGCCACAGTTTCATTTAGAGTCAGTACATTCTGGCGGTAGAGGTAGTATTGTGCCTACTGGCTGCCATATGATATTATTTCCCTGACTAAATGCTTTTCTATGTGGGAATTCAAGCCCAGGATATTGGCCAAAAGCCCAGGACTACGTCCTTTGTGTGGCACAGACATATTTAGGAGAGTGGGGGCAAAAATGGCAGACGTGGGCTGAGAGAGATAGAAGAAGCTGCTGTGCTTTGCTGGCATGTGGTTCTTTTTTTTTTTACAACAGAATCAAGTTATTTCTTTAAAAGCTATGGCTTGTTGAATCAAACCACGGTGCAAAATTTCATGTGCTTTTGTCACTGTTATTGGACTGACATGTTTCAAGGTAGACGTGTTCTGGGAATCTGACAAATTCTACATATAGGGAAGGGAACAGCATGCAGCAAAAGGCCCACTCCTCCTTGGAAAATTAGCTGGAAAACCAAAATGAATCCACACACACATGAACACGCTTGTGTAAATAGAACATCCAGTGAGAAGTTTCTCAGAAAGACCTGAATGATATAATGACCTCTTATCCCAATATACAGTTACACACATTAGGACAGCTGCAGAATCAGAGCAAAGCCTGAGGTTTGTCAGGGGGTAGCAAACACACTGTTTCATCTTTGATTCTTCCACACTAGAAAAACAACGCCAAAAAAGACTGGCAGGGAGAGACTCCGAACATTTTAAAGTTGATCTGAAAGCAGAATTTTTCAGATGATTGAAATGGCAAGGTTTGAAAACCTTCTAGGCACAGAATTTTCTGAGCATGGGCAACAACTCTTTTTGCCGTGAAATTCGACACAGCAATTCTATGTGCGGTTGCTCATTGAAATATTAACTGCTTGTGTCTAGAAAATCTCATTGATTTGCATTGAACCATTTGTATGAGCAGCTGTGGCATTTGGCTGGATATCAACCAAGAAAACATCACTTCCAATGCAGCATGGTGTGAGCTGGCATGTGGCAGCTCACCGTGAAGGCTGCAGAGGCAAGGCTCTGTTGGAGAAAACTGTTCTCATTTCCCCATTTCAATGTAGACACTTCTGAACTACTCCTTCGCCCAGCGGTCAAGCACATTGCGGAAGCTGTTAAAGATGTGATCCAAGTTTGATTCCCTTTTGGGCCTTTTGAAAATCTCCTCCTACGTTTGTATGACAAAAACAGTTGCAATGCCCTCCCAAGGGCCAATATCCATTTCTACCTAGTCTTCCATAACTTGCATGTGGTCTGGCATGGACTTTGAACAGCAAGAATTGCTATACTTATATTTTGCTTGCTTCTTAGGCTTTCCTGAAAGTTATTCTTAGAGTATGTCCTTCCCATCAGGACTCACCAGGATGTTCAGCTGACTGCCCTCTCTAAGCTTTTGTCAGCATCAAGTCTCCTATAGTGAACTTTCAGGGCACAATTTTAAAACTGAATAATCTTTAATGGATTGGAGGCAAAGGGCTACAGAAACACTGCCCTGGAAGCTCAGTACATGAAAAACCATGCTCATGTTTTTCATCTTAGTGGAATCACATTCTTGCAAAGAATATATAAACGTATGGCTACTGCATTCCATCCCTCACTCTCCCTAGCTAAAAAACAAACAAAAGAAACATAACACAGAGAAGCCTTGGGTTTGCTTCACATCAGCCTCTTCTGCCTTCTGGTTACCAAAACCCCCATTCCCTACTGTTCTTCCCAGAGACAAGCCTTCCTTACAGTGACAAACAACATGCAGCAATAGGTTGCTGAGCTAGGAGTGTAGGATGAGCACAGGATTCACCCACATACCCAGGCTGCTCTGAAGAGAACAAGGGAATCCCTCTGCAGTTCTAAAAGACTATTCTGCCCACCAAAAATCTGACAAGAATTAATTTTTCCTTTTTGCTTTTAGAATGCATTAGACCATGATAGCAGCATAAATCTCATTAAAAATGCTTAGAGGTTTTGCTGATGGATGTCACAAAACCTATTTACTGTGCATAAGGAAATGTGGTATCCTCTGTTTCGTCAGCTCCTGAAATTCATTTAAATACTAGACATCAGTTTCTGTTCCTTAAAGGACAAAGATCTGGGGAAAAAAATGTTTAGAAACCAGAAGAAGAAAAGTCAGACAGTGCCTGTTAATGTACCAGTTACTGCAGCTGTGCGTGAGACTTCATAAACCGTAGCTCATCTTTGCCATATGGACAAATGCATGTAGATGTTTGCTTTTAACCTCAACGTGTTTTAGGCTATTATTACCCTTGCCAAAACATTGTCCCAGTAGTCACGCTACCACTTGTGGAGTCAGAGATGAAAAGACTTTCTAAGGTCACCAGCTAACTGTCAAGTATGTTTAGAGCTGGAGAATTACAGACAAGGAAGAGAGACTTAGCTGGCTGACACAGCATTCAGCCAGCTCAGTTATTCAGCTGACATGATGGACAGGCACACAACGCTCTCTAAAGACAATGACTAAAGTCGACATAGGTGCCTCGCTCACTACAGTAAATTTTTGTTATCGGGACAGGTAGGACAGTAACAGTGCAAAGAGAACTAACATTGAACAATTCTATGTTCAAAAGCATAACAGACATTGTCCTCACAAAAAATGAGCAAATAATGAGTTTTATAGCCTCAGTGTTACTGCTGCTTAAAAGATATACAGCATTTAGAAAGACTCTTTAACAGAACAAAAAACCTAGAGCTCTGTAATGTTAATAGTGAGCAATACTTCTGTGCAACACAAAATAGTCTTCTGTTTTTCAGATTAACTTCACTGTGCATGTTATGATAATTTTGCCCTTCACCTTGGGCATCAGATCCAGGTGAAAATATTTTAATTAATATTGTGCAGATTCCCAGGGTGTATTGACTGGGATTCAGTCTGCCTAGATCAGGCATATAATTTCCGCCTGTATTGTAGAGTTCTGGTAAATCAGTCCTACTAATGCAAGTCCCAGAGATAAACCATGGATAAAGTCAGGTACCTTGAAGAACCTTGAAGACGTTCAGGACTTCAGCTACTTGGACAGAATCTTGGCCTAAACGCTTCGCACACGTATCTCCACTGACTAGAAAGGTACTTCAGATGTATTTTAGGGAAGTCACTTCACTATATGTCAATTAATAATATGCATTAGGAGGACTAAGCCAAACACTCTGTAGGCAGCTCTAACAATTTTATAATGTATTTAAGACACATTGCCTTTTACTTTGATTCTTAAGCTATAAAAATCATACAAATAGATCAAAAACTCATTTTCCTTTTCAATCATCAAATTTCTACACTCCACATTGAGAGGGAATGGGCAATGTTATAATGTCTCAAAAGATCAGAAGTCAAAGATTTGAAAAAAATACATGGAATTGTCACTGCTACAAATCCTAAACCTAAAAATGAAAAATTTTGAGCAGGACCTTAACTCAAAAACCCCAAGGTGTTCACTTTTGAACTCTTTTTATTTTTGCCCTCAGTTGTAGAATCACAAATGGTTTGGGTTGGAAGGAACCTTTAAAGATCGTCTAGTTCCTAGTGCTGTGGACAGGGATCTTATCCATGTCAGATACATGGAAATGAGATCCAGAGCTTAGAATTTGAGCATCAGCATCATCTGGTTATGGATCTGAGATGAAAGTCACCTACTTTAGATTAAAGTGACGCAAAAGTATTAATGTTTTTTCTTATTTTCAAATAACCAGATTTCTCTTGAAATTGTGCCTGCTTAACTCAAAAAGCTTTTCAGGACAACCACATACATTTTTATTTAACTTCAGAATTTGCTGCAAGTACTCTGCACCGTTCAATGCAGGACATTACGCAGCCATTTAAGATAATGCCTTTTGGCCTAATTCCGTTAACAAGCACCAAGGAGATATTGTGAAGAGATCCATCTGATCTGTTCTGCTGCCCAACACCATCTGCCCTTGCCTGACTGCAATAGCTGGCTTCGGCTGTCTCTAGGCAGTTCTGCTATGGAACAAGCCATCAGCTGCCTCCTCTCAGTATCCCGCTGTGCTTGGAGATGGGCGGTCTTCTCTCTTCTGCCATGTTTCAGTAGTTTCTTGCAACACGTAAAATATCCTCCCGGGTAACCTAGTACACCAAGTCACCTATTAATGCTTCAGCCCTAACACTGAGAAGGGATTTCCAGCAACAGAGATGCAGTTTGCAACGTTAGATAAGCTTGCCATCCAAACTCATAGCAGTCTGGCACTACGCTTTTCAGAAAAGGACCAATCCACTCGTATGTGGGCACACTGCCACCTTAACAGATGGGCATGAATGAAGGCATTCATGAGCCTGTGTACACTACGGGCACCACATACCACTGTTTGAAACACGATTCACAGCTCAGAGCATCTGCTTAAATATTAGTGAATGCACAACTCATTATCCAATCCTCTACTACCAACAAATATTTCCAGTGCAATTGCACAAAACATTTTAGAGGTATCACAACAGCTGAATATATGCTTAGGCTAATGACATAAGAACACTTCCCTCCATCTCTATCCCATTTTTTCTAAACCATACATGCTTTTATGGACAAACAGCAGCATCAAACCCTGTTATCCTTGCAAATGTCACAATTTTAAAGCAGAGTTGTGCTGGATCATTAGCTCAATGCCTCTATAAAGCACACAGTTGCTGCAGGAAACCACAGTAACTACTTGGTAGGTTTTATGCTTGCCTCTGAATTGGAACTGAATCAACTCCCCAGTACACAGCATTGGAGGCACTCTGCTGCTGGGGGCAATATATTTCAGATAAGATGTATGTCAAAGTCAAAATACTTACAGCCATTTAAGATCTTTTGGGTTTCTTCATAAAAGAAGACAATTTTTCCCAGCCACCCACACCAAGTCCAGCTTGAAATCCTGCCTACTGAAATCCTCTTTCCCTCTCACTATACCTTCAACTGTAGATAGGTTTTCTCCATTGCCTGTCTTAAAACACACGTTAAACCTCTGGCTGTGTTTCAGAAAGGACGTGTGTTGCCTGTAAAGTCTTTTGGAAATCCATGATGCAGTGTAAGAGCACAACCCCCAGTATCAGTGTAAAATACCAGTACAGACTTCTAGAACTTGATTCATCAGAATGGTTTGCTATCACTAAGTTTTATTATACTTCGAATTCATCCCCATCAGGCAGTAACAGCAGATCTCTAAAGCTCTTTATGGAACATATTTTTTTACAGTTGAGCCCATTTAGCCTCCTGAGAGATTTATCTGGTGATTAAGCAAACGGAACCTTCAAGATAATTCTGGTTTGACACAAGACTGCAGACTTAAAATGCCTTTTTGTTGATATACCTTCAATTATTTTACCTCTTTTTTTTTTCCTGTTCATAAGGCAGATCTCAGCTAATGCTTGATAGGGCACCTCTGAATAGGTTATTTTGAAGAAAATAAATCTCCATGTGACTTCCAACATGCCATCATGTCTTTCCTCCAATTTGAAGACAAAAAGTCACATATCCTACCAGCTCCGGAAATCTTCCTTTATAAGTAACCTGAACACACGGCCTGAAAAGGCATTTATTTGCCATAAATTCTAGCCTCTACTTAGAGTTATTAATGATCCAGCTTCACTGTTCCTATTTATGTTGGCCTACTGAATAGTATGCTGAAGTTCAGTAATAAAAAGTTAACATACAATCCACAATGTCTTTAAAAAAAAGACATCCTTGCACTCCATAAACAGATTTGTTCACAACAAATGGAGTGTTATGCTCAACAAGGCCCATGCACTACAGCAGGGCATTACAGGTTTTTTTTCCTAATAATGGCTAAACCGTTGTCAGAAGACAATTGCTTAGCTTATGAGAGATGCCCTGGCTGAACCAGTAATAAATGCTAAGGGTCACAGGGTTCCCTAAGGATGATCTTACAACCAACAAGAGAAAGGGGATACAAAGAAAGACAAGTTT
This sequence comes from Opisthocomus hoazin, assembly GCF_030867145.1. NCBI lineage: Eukaryota > Metazoa > Chordata > Aves > Opisthocomiformes > Opisthocomidae > Opisthocomus > Opisthocomus hoazin. Next base: position 75,459,149 of record NC_134417.1, on the reverse strand, counting down.
ATATCCTCTTTGGAGAACGAAAAGGTTAAAAACTAGTATTACTAAAAGGACTAGTCCCCTGCCCCAGGCAGCTGTGGGAATCACGTGGGGAACTGAGGAGAAAGAGAAATCACCTTGAAATCCAGCTAAATCAAGACATGTCTTAGCACATGCTTTCTCTGTATCTGTCTTCAAACACAGAAGTTAATGCCTAGCTTTTCACTGTAATAAACTATTTATCTTTAACTGTAAACTTCTCAAACACAAAGAGATATTTCAACGGCGCTGGCCCAGGTAGTGGTGATCCTAAAACAGTAAAACATTGTCATTCAGGAAGTATTCCATCTCCCAGCCTAAGGGGCTATAGGCACTGGGCTGCTGGAGGTGGCAAATGCAATTTCTTGGGGGCAAATGTTTACCCAGGAAAGGTGTCTCCCTGACCATTGGGAGTTATTGGATGCTTCTGCGGCATCCAGTACAAGACAGTGAGAAGGTCTGAAGCTCAGAAGTTCTCTTGAGAGAATGACAAGTTGTAGCACAATGAATAAAATACCTAACACTGAAAAATAATTAAAAATCTATATAATAGCTCTAGTCACATCCCATCTTAAGAGAGAAGAGAAAATAAAGTCTGAACTGCATACTACTCTTTCCTTGTTCTCATTCAAATGTATTTCTGCTCCACCACCACAATAAAGCAAAAGAAGCAAATACTTTTCAGGGAATCCAAACAGGAATGGGCTTGGTTGACCCAACGGATCTTCTTATCCATCCGCTTTGATGTGCCAGTTATTTCTCCACCTTTGGTATCTATGTATCCCTCATACGTATATTGGCTCACTTGTGACAGCCTCACATTCTTTAATACAGTTACCCTAACAGCATCCCGAACAGCCTCCAAAGTCAGTCCCTGAGGACCTAAGAGCTGGCTGATTTCAGCAGTTCAGAGACTTCAAGCCGGCCAGATGTGGACTTGGCTGGATGTCAGAAGTTCCCAAAGAAATCCACACATTAACACAGAAGGTTTAAAATCTGTTTAAACAACATTTTTAAAAACAGAAACAACTGTTGTGTTTGAAAATTTAAAGCCCACCAGAATCCATGTAGCTAACTGTGCATAGGGGAAAAACATTTTTCCTGTCTCGTGTAGGTCACTAGCCACAGCCTTGAAGCACAAAATTAATGTATAGTCACTAATCTGATTTTAAAGATACTTAGGATCCAGCCAGGGAGTTAGAAGCCTTTAACTTCACTAAAAGGCAACTACCCAAATACTTAAAAAATATCTAGCTCCCTGTCTTCAAAAAGAGCTGCAAGTATTAAGAGCACTGTATATCACATTGACACTCTGCACTCTTTCATTTGATGTTTTCTCTTCCTAACCTTATACACAAAGGCCTTGGATTATTTTCCAATTAAATATTGAAATACATGTGAAAATATGGGTTTCCTGATCATCCAAATGGTCAGGATTTGAGTGAAGATTATTAGACATGCTCTGCCAGAAGCAACACTAAAAGCAAAGACGAGCAGGTGGGACATTCAGGGCTTCAGCCACACGCACGCTAAGGATGAGAAAAGCAGCACGAGTGAAATGTAGAGGAGACCCTGAGCTCCTTAACCATTCAATGCTTCTATTTTCAACGTTTGCACTACATTCAAAAAATGTAATTCAAAATTAATACAAGTAATTTCATTGGAACGCTTTATCTAGGCAACAGGTATGTATGCATAGGCATACTTCAAAAACTGTTCACACCAATGCAAAATATGAAAGTGGAAAATCAAAGGAAGTTGTAAAGTCAAAATATCTTCTAAAATAGTTAATTCTTCCACCAGTTAACTTTAATCCATGTATTTCTTTCATCTATTCATATGCATTTTTTTCAGTGTGACATGCCACTTGGGTAGATGACAACAGTCAACTGCATGTCCTAGTTTACCTATTTCATATGTGAAAAAAAGAACTTTCTTACTGGATGTACTACTGTCATCTTTCCTTAACAAAGATGTGGTCACCCAGGAAGCAGAAAGAGAAACATTTTAAGGAGCTGAAACATCTCTAATGAAAAAGACAGACATCTATTCAGCCCAGTCATTTGCCAAATACATGACACATTTTAGCAGGGTTAAGAATATGCTGGTTTCGTTTTATGAATAAAGAAATGCACTACACAACGCACCATTTTATTAAAACCAAGAAAAATCTAACAATTCTTTTTAAGACCACATCTTTGATTTTAAGAAAAAGGAACTTCTTCAAAACATAATGGTAGCCTGTATTAAAATAAATCTTGCAAGAGTTGCAGCTAAATCAAGACATAATAGACTAAATTATTCAGAGCAACTTGCCAAGTATACTTAATGCAAGACACAGGTCATAAACCAGACTCACACAGACTTTTGCATTCCATTACAATATGGCTGAAATCCGTACAAATACACAGTGCAGAGAGGGGTTTTTACATGAGTGTTTTCAAATAGTGACTTCTACCTTTTCTGGGAAAAAGAAAACATGCAGCTATTTGGAGTTCCAAAAAATCCTTATCTCCTGGTCTTAACCTAACAAAGCCAACGAAGCATTTAACACCAAGTTTGAAAGAAAAAACTACCCAATGGTTTAGGTTCTTCAGGAATACCTCCTTCATGGCTGCATGCTCTCTCTGAGGTACACATTGGAAGGTTCCCCAGCCAAGGTAGGAATTCTATTGACACCAACTTACTTGGAAAAGATAATAGGGACAGACCAGGTCTTTCAAATATCCTGTTAAACCACAGAAAGCGTAGAACAGAACTGGTTGTTTCCCTCTGCGGGAAAGTTCTTGCCTGTATTTATTTTGACAACCAGCAATTTAGAAAACCTCTTGCCACAAAACACCAGCCGGATATCGCAATCCAGCCAGTTCTGATTAGTTTACTGCAGACATCACTGCTGGAACTATTGACTTTTCATTTTCAGCTTACGTACCTGTAGCAACAACAGCAGTGGGGACAAGCTAAGGCCACAGCGTAACAAACCTCTAGAGGAACTGATGGGAACACTCCATCTCTTCATGTTCCCAAATCAAGCACGAATGCCCGTCTGGGAAATCCGCTTTAGGTAAGCTGAAGCTATTGGCTTCAGTAGAGAGGTAATTGGGTGAGATGTGAAAACGGGTGACATACTCCAATGACATGATCCCACTGGTCTTAAATCTACATTAACCATATTAAGCTAATTATGTCATTAACATAATTAATTAATTATGAGTAATTAACAAAGTCCAGAAGATACCAGCCATGGCTGCAAACTCAAAATTCACTCCATAGTAGAAACTACAAAAACAGGAAAGAAATGCTATTTCTCTTCCTGCTGACAGTCTTATGGTTCTCATGTCACACGGATATGAACATTCTTGCCTTCCAAACAAATTGTGGACAGTTTGTGTGGCTAAGAGGGCCAGAGTGCTCGCGATCTTTGGTTCTAGTCAAAAGGAAAAAAAAATTGTTTATATAAATCCAGGCAAGAAAAATACTTATGCAGTGTTGTGCAGATATTGATAAATTATTATGACTGAGAAATTAAAACAAATATAGCAAAATAAATTTCTATTTTCAAAACAATCAGGCTCTTCAGATATTTTCTCAGTCACATATGCTCTCCAGGTGATTTTTAAAGAACAGCGTAAATCAGCTCCACTCTTCTCTGCATCACTGGAGCAAATAAGCCTGCAGAATCAGCCCTCCTCTGCGCAGAGCGTAGGCACATGCGCCATGGGTCCTCTTCTCTGAAAACACAGACACATCCATAGGTAAGTCACTGCTTGCATACAGACGGCTTGGGGATGCTGCAAAGCAGTAGTCTAATAATCGCCTAATAAAGGCGAAGTGAATGCGATAAATGTATGAGTGGGATTGCTACCGGGGTTGCCTGGAAGAGCACAGGACTGATCTCAGTGAAGGAGGAGAACTTTCTTCTTATGCGTTCCCAAGACAATTCTTTTCCTCCAGATTTTCGTTAGCAACTTTTTCTTCACAGAACTTCTATTTTGTGATGTATTCTGCCATTCTGGTTCTTAAGTACGGGCAGAAAAGAAAAAACTCAATCACCTCTATAATTAGAGAACAGCTGAGATTACTGGAAGGACTACAGACAAGGAAATATGCTTCTCATTTCCTCACTGCATTTAGGCTCCAAGGTGCAGGCAAACGAAGACTACAGCACAGTTCCTGTCTTCCTATTCTCATTGTCAGTCGGCCATTGAAAACATACTAGAAATAAATTCTGCTACTGTACATTTATTGTCACCAGGGCTGCCATTTGTCTAGGCTTGTAAAGCATGCACCACATTTCTGACTGCTGCTCTTGCTACCTAAGAAGTGCCGGGAGCTGAAGACTCTTCAGAAAAGCATTTCCTTCAGGTAGGAGCTCCCAGGTCTTGGCATCTGAATCTGAATTCAGAGGTAGCTGGGCCCTTACACTCTTTGCCACGTACATGCAAGATACTGTCAGATCAATTAATCAATAACATTTTGACTCTTTTAGAGATAGGATATCCTGCCTCTCAGGGAATTTAACCAGCACACTTAACCCTTAAGCAGAGAAGTCTGACTCACCAGCCTTTCAAGTCCTTGCATTAAAGTGAACAACTAGGTCTCAGGAGACATATGAGTTTTACTTCTCCTGTCACAGAGCTTCAGAGGAGGAAAATATTCTTGAATAAACAAAAGCAGTACTGAATAAATACTTGGATTCTGCAAAAGTGAATGCTTTCAGAAAACTGCGAGATCCTACAGACTACAGAGCTACATTGACACTATGGTGCTGCAGAATTTTATTCTGTGTTCATGAGTATATGTGTTCATGTGAGGAGATAGTTGTAAATAAAACATCAATCCTTTATTTTTAAGCGTAAGTTCTATATACACAGGCATTTCCTAATCCCTTCTCTAGTTGACATGCATGTATGTGTGTGTTTGTATATATAAAATACATTGCAGTGCTTGTACGTATATATTTATATCTATACATTTATATACAGAAATAGATTTGGTGCTTTCCCTGTCATTTCCTTTTTGCCTGCAAAATCATGACTCTCTTTCAAAAGTTAACTACTTTTCATACCATTTCTACAGCGCATGCATTCCAGAATAGCAACATAATTCAAGTATATCTGTGCTGATATTTTCTTCTTTATGAAAAGGAAAACAGAACTTCATCAGTATCAGTCTCCTCCAATCCTAAGCAACTCTGAAATACACTTGTAGTGCAGAAGGGTTCACAGGGCATCTCCATGAGCCACAAAATACTCATTCACATGGTACGTGAGAAAGTCATCTTCTCTATATTCACTCTTCTTCACCACATTCAACTAGGATGATTTGATACTATAATCCCTATATTTCTATAGGAAACAGAAAACGGGAGTGGGGCTTCTACACAGCTGAGCTAGGGAAGACAAGTGAAACACCTAAATCCAAGACTGTCAGTGTCAGCTCCCTCTGTATTCAACGGGGAGCATCATGGGCAGAGGGCAACTCACACCGTCCTTCCACAGGCACCCCAGGTGGGTTACGAACGCTGTCCTCCAGAGGTACCTGCTTTTTCCACAAGCTATCAAGGGAGCCTAGAGGTAAAATGTGATGTTCAGAGTTAAAATTAATAAAAAAAAACCCCTGCACTGCAAATAGCCACTCCAAAGTTTCACTCACAGTTCTCAGCACCCTCAGCACTCTCTCCTTCTCAAATGAGTTCACATGCAGCTAGTAACCTGGTAGACCATATAAAGCCAATTCTTCAAATCTGAAATACTGGAGAACAAGCTGGAAAAGGTTTATTATTTAGCTTAATTTAATATTTACTACTATTTTAAACTAGGGGGTCTCCAAGGAAGCAAAGAACTTTAGGACAATCCAACTGATTTGGAAAGAAATGGGCCTAGAACACAAGGTATGTTTTGTAGATTTTAAGGTAACTATCAGGGAATGCAGAAACACAGAAATAAGATGGCAATGAAAGTAACACAGGCATTAGCTCGTTGAGGGTTATGTTCAGAATGGACATGTGCCAGTTCCATTACAGAAGAAAAATGCAACAGTCTTAAAATAAGAAGCAATGATCTCAGACTAGCCATATTGAATATAAGTTGTCAAGAAGCAATCTCAAGCAATGTATCAGCAACATAGCCAGATGAACTTGGAGAAGCCTGAGAAGAATTCTTCTTTACGGACCTCAAGAGGAATATTTCTTTCATAGTACAAGAACAACACACTCAACTCTGAAAGAGCAGTCTTCAAACGCTTCAACAAGGTGGCAACCAACTAAACAGAATAACAAATCAGAACAGAAATCTCCTCTTGGAAATGCTGCATGGAAGTGGAAAGTAGGAGGGATAGATGTTGGAGCAAATCTTCAGGAAACTGAGCGTGGACTTGAAAAACTTTAAAGAGTCTGTGGAGTCACTGAGCAGCTGGTGAGAAGTTTGAAGTACAATGGTGCAGGAGAGAAGTCAGGTGAAACGGGAGTTGCACAATCTGAAATCATTGACTGGGGGAGACTAAGGGTAATAAATTCTCCTCTGGAAAACAAAGTTTCATGACACCTCAATGATCTGTATTGCTGCTTATCACCTGAAAAATCAGCAACAGTAAAATCCCTAAGGAATAATAGGCACATGTCCTCTTCCAAATATTGCATTTGCTAACCTTTGCATAGATACTGGTTATCCGTAAAACGGCACTGGCAAATGCATGAGTAAACATATTGATGAATTCTTAGTTGTCTGACATGGGCAATTTCTTTTTCAAAAAGAAACAGATAAAGCACAAAAATATTTGAGATGTAAGGTTGTATTTGATGGACATACCTTTGATCTTTAACATCTTTTTCAGCTGTCATTAAAAACTTTAACCCTCTCTCTCACTTGATATGAAGTCTTTTCAGGTCTGAAAGATTTGAACTCAAACACCCAGAACAGCATTAGGACTTGCAGTTTGTTTTGCTGAACTATGCTTTCCCTGTATCTTAGGGTTTGGGGTTTTGTGATTAAAATTGCCATTCATTTCAAACATGTAAATTAACTGCAGAGAAATCAATTGTGGATAAGGAGAAGAAACTCAGAGAAGCAAATCTTTTATTATTTTGAAAATTTAGTGGAATTAGACAAAACAACAAACCTGTCCTCAGTGCAACAATTAGCAGGTTTCTGAGTAAAGTTCTTGACAGTTAATGCTTTGACCTGGAAAATAACAAACTTCAAGCTATGTTTTTCCAGTGATAATAGCTGAGGTCTATATGCTACTTACTGCTCGTACCTAAAAATAACTTAAGCATTCATTGGAGCATGCTACAGCATCTCAGAGCCAAAGTGCTAAAACTTTCTTCAAGGTAGTACAAGTTTGTATCTTCTGAGCCAGAGAGGGGAACTGAACCTGGATGTCACATCCAGAATGAAAACATAAACAAGTGGGATCTTGGATAAAAAAGCTACTGATAGGTTGCTTTTTTACCACCTATACTTAGTAAGAAAGTAAAGCTTGCATAGCGCACCTGAAGAAAGCGTTCAAATTTGCAGCCCTTTGTGAAGGAAGGCATTTTCCCACGCATGAAAACTAGGCAGACCATAAACCACAAATTCCTCTCTCTTCAGCACATTCAACTCTTGGAGCTACCAAAGCAGGCGTGCTGGCTTCTGTGTCTCTGTGAGCACACAGCCCTCTAATGTAAAGAGCACCTCACTTGACCTCAAGGCACCAAAATTAGGCACTGCAATCAAGAGCTGCAACGCCTAACCCTTTAGTAAGTTGAGTCCTTAAAAGACTCTCCATGATAAAAATTGAAGCTATGTTAGGAAACACGTTCTCTGCTAATGGCTTAACTATTCAACCATCTTTGGTGTCCTCCTTTCATAGACACCAACCAAAACAGCAATAACCCGTAGCTGCTGGTTCCCTCCTGTTGATGTAGCTGTAAAAATAAAGCATTAGAAATACCAGTCTGCCAGGACAAGATCTCTTCTTTGCATTCCTGACACATCTCACTTGCACGGTCCACAAAATGCGTCCATTAACAGACCAACAACATAGCAGAAGGAGGCTTTCTTCAAATGTTCCACTCCTTTCTGAGCACAGGGGGAGTCCTCCAAACATTTCATTGATTTATCAAAGGAAAGACCCACTCTCTGCATATTCTACTGCATTTTGTTGCTAGTCAGGCCTCTGCATTTCACAACAATTATTTATTTATACGAACTTCCTTCTCCATCCTCCCTACCAAGCTGCTTGGGGTGTTGGATAAAAAACTGTACAATAAAAACAGCATAAAAGCAGAAGGACAAAATATTTAAGAGCAAAATGAACAGTTATCATGAGAACTCAGAATAAGATGGTAAACAGAAACCAAAATAACCAAACGCCAGGGGGCCAGGAAGAAACACAGCAATTTTTTAAAAGAGAAGTCAGGCTGGTAAGATAGACAGAAAGACAGATAGCAATGAGATAAAACAGCCGAGCAGTGAGACCCCATATCTGAGACTGGCCAAAACAACTTCAAGACCCACATTTAGATAAGGAGCTGGGAGTACTCAAAAGGCCCTGACCTTCTTTTTCTTTCAGGTTTGTGAACACTTACTATATATATATCACAACTATTTATGATTTAAACCAAACCCACTAAGGCAAATTTTGACAGGACTGTTTGTGACATGTCTGAGAAAAATGCATTACTTTAGACGGTCTAAGGAAATGAATCTAGCAGATTCAGTGTATCATGCTACAAATTTCATCTACTTTATGAAAGACACACAGGGAAGGGAAAACTCCCATTTCTTTGTAACCACAAAAGCTCAAGAATGTCTGCCACGCTCTCCAGACCAACAGATTACTCAGGTAGCATTTAGCAACAGGGACTTCTCTGTCCTCTATTTCTTTTTCTCTCTTTCACTCTGAGTGCTTTAAACTTTATTTTGTTCCTGCTCTCTAACCTATTTCTTAATCAGTAAAGACTAAACATTACTTGAAGCCAGATCAAGGTTCCAAACTTTTTTTTTTCATTTGTTGAAAATAACAGAGAACGACTTTTCCCAATTTTACTGTCTTCTCAATAATTCATTCTCTGTCAACTTGCTTGTTTGTTTCATCTGATCCATATCTGGGGCCTTGTCATTAATATAACAATAGCACATACTAATTATGATGGAAAATATTAGTTATCTACTATGAAATTAATTTTATGTCTACAATTTCTTGATCACCTCTCCTGTCTGCTATGCACACTGGAGAGTCAAAACAGAAATGAGTGCCTCTCACAACTACTTTACCTGCTATGAAAGGCTTTTGATGTTGCTATCAGGTTAGCCCAGTTTAGAGATACTTGAGGAAAGTCTAATATACTAGAGGTTTCTTTTCCAAATGTAGTAAAGCACTGATAGCACTTACCCTAAACAGAGAAGATACCCTGCCTAAGAAAAGAAGTGCTCTTTATTATTTGTTAACACCCACCACCAACAGCAGTAACTATAGCCCACAGAGTCATCTCAGCTCGAGGTCAAAAGAGATCAAGTTTCTTTTCCTGTAAACCTCGTAGTGTGTCATGTCTGTTGGTTCCAGAAAAGTTACGTAAAGAGTAACTAAAAATTAAATTTAGATTTTTTTCAATATTCCTGGTGACATCTGAAATTGGCAGATACCTTATTGTTACCAATACCAAATCTGTTAATCTTGCTTAAGATTTACACGATAGGTATTTAGGGTACATTCTGATTCAGCTATCTTCCAAAATTCCTGGGTCTTCATAAAACAGACAATATGATTGCCTAACAGAGACTTGTGTTGAATTAATGGTTAATATAGATGTCCCTAGGGTTTTAAAAGATTTGTTAAGACAGCATTTTTCTTTCTTTTGTAGCAACAACTGGTGACTTCTTGATCATAGACTGGCTGCTACTACAGCAGTAACTTACTTGGAATATGATTTCAAAGATGTAAATATGCCTCAAGGCTTGGAAAGCACATACAAGTTTAATAAATACAGATATAAATAGCTGACTAAATAACCAAGCACACAGACTTTTACAGATTAGTTCTTCACAGCTTTCAAGGCGATGCCATCAATAAAGACAAAAGAAAGGATGAGCTGACTCCGTGGGTCAGGAAGCTCTGCCAGGGTTTCAAAACAACATTTCAGTGGTTCAGCATGCTGGTGATTTCAGATTGGGAGTTTAATAGCGTGAGCTGAACATTGAGAACTCGTGCTCGCTACCCCAATACACGCTGTATTTGAGAGGATTAGGCTAGTATAACAAATTAAGCAAGATCCGTAGATTTAACAACATACTACTGGAATATATAAAATTATTTTGGACTAATGTGACAACTTGCATACTTGGATTTTCATGGAAGAAGACATCTGAAGATTAAATCATAGATCCAAGATTTAAAAACAGTGGTTATTTTAACTAATTCCTACTAAAAATTCCCAAATTTAAAGGAAAGATAAAACTCTAAACAAGATAAAATGCTTGAAGGAAAAGTGGAAAGAACTTCCTTATGCCAACAAAACCTTACTTTTCTTCCTGAATGTCATTATAGTCTGCATAAATACCACCATATGCCACAAGAAATATACCTGTTGGATATATATGTAGCAGGTTTAAACATTTCTTTCAGTGAAAATGACCAAAAAAGTTTTGATCATACAGCAAAAGCAGTAACAATATGCATTTGACAGAAAAAAAGTTAAACGAAGAGCTATTAAGATTTCCTTTCCCTTTATCCAAAAAATGTTTCTTCACCAAACTTTGTACACACACCACGAAGCAGAACCAAACCGCTTTCTAATATGCTCTCCGACAGCAAATGCCCGCAGTGGCGATGTGCTGTTGCCTGATGGAGCCCAGCCACGGCGGCAGCAGAGAGCATGCTTTCCTACGAGAAATTCACAGCGCATCTTTCCTCCATCACAGAGCACTGAGATTTCAGCACACCCCAGGAACACGCCTGGCCTTCACGTCAGATCTGCTCACGTGCGCCAGTCCGATGCATTCAGAATATCTCAGAATTAACGTGTATGTACACTATGACTATGTTTTGCATTTTCCAGTGGATTTGGCCCTTCAGATTACTTTTAAAACCAATGACCCTGACACTGACAAAGTTTCCAGGTATTCTAGCCTGCTTAGGTTTACTTTTGCCTGCTTTTTGGCTTACTGCCTTTCTCACTACACTTGAATCAATCTCACACTGGACGTACAAAGCAAGGACTTCATAGTGTCTGCAATATGTAAGAGGACAAGAAGACAAGTAACTGGTAGTCTGTACTTGCCAAGGGGTGTAAGGCATCTAAAGGATTACATTAACTTCAAGACTTACGCATTGCTGTTAGTCACAAAAACCTTGCGTAGTCTTACCCGCAGCTGAAGCCCCTCCAGCACTACCACTCCACACAAACAACCCCCCCAACTCATGCCAGTGCCTAACTATGCAACACCCAACTTTCTGAGCCCTCTGCAGCTGTCAGCATATAGGAGGAGTCAGTCTGGCTGGCAAGGCCAGACCAGGGGACTGAGTAACCTCACTCAAGCCACGGAAAAGCAGTTTTAAATCCCCAGTTAGTCTGAGAGAGTTCAAACACCCTTATCCGTAATAGCAAGCCAACCATGAGGCAGCTCCGTGATCTAAAGCTGGCCTGTTCTCAACCCACACTAGCAGAGCCGCTCCAGTTCACATGGGATGCCTGAAAGCATTCACTGGGACAGTCTGTACCTTAGGAGCTCAGGTCACTCCCCTAAAAACAGTCAAATCTGAGTTCCAAACTCACAGTTCTGTGACTATTTAGTAGAAGACAAAAATATTTATTTGCGTAAAACTGGGACCTCTTCTTGCTCTTGCCCCTTGACATGTCAAACATGCCCACTGTTGTCCCCGCTATCTTAAATCCTAAAATCTTAAATCCTTAAATTTCTAGTGGGAGCAATGGATTTTCTTCTTACTATTCCCCGCTGCTTTCTTTATCAACTAATATCTTGTCATGCAAGTTGGGTGCAGCTCCATAGAAATCAGTAGATTAGCTCTGAAATACAGTTCACATTGGACTGGAACCAGGTTTTTTTCTGTTAGTATTTTTATGGCTTAAATCTTTTCAAGTCTAAATCAAATATTTTCAGATCATTCTCATAGAGTACCTATCATCTCTAGCAGTATAAAAAGTTGCATACTACCAGACATCTGCGAAGATGAAGAATTCACCATCAAATATGTCCTTGCTCATACTTTTAATAAAATATTTTAAAACACTTTCATTGTTATTATTAGTAACAGCCATTTGTAATGTAATTCTTACTCATTGATCAGGACCCTGCTGTGCACGGCACAGATATGCCAAACACCCCTGTACCAAAGAGTTCATAATTTAAGTATGAGATGAGAAACCACACATCAATACAGAGGAAGCACAGGGAAAGACTAAAAGATTTATCATCTACAATTATGTAAGTGGTGGTTTAGGAAAAGAGAAGAAAACTTGCAAGGAGAAGTGAGAATTAACTGTGCAAGCAAAGAACAAGCACTGAATGTACAATCTGTGGTTTTACAGATATCTTCTATTACATGTAATTGTGACAATGAGAGAAAAGTCAGCACTATATCAATTGTCCTGGGTTTGGCCAGGACAGGGTTAATTTTCACCAGACTCCAGGAAGGGGCACAGCCAGGGGGTGGGGGCTGACCCCACCTGGCCAAACAGAGCCCGGTATTCCATACCATGTGCCGTCACGCTGGGTTCCGGTGGGGGGATGCGGCGCGGCGGGAAGGCACTCGCGGCTTAGGGGGGCGCAGCGCCGGTCCGGTTTCGGGAGAGCGGCTGTCTGGGTCATTACGGTTCGTTGTTGTGTTTTCTCCTTATTTGTATCGCTGTTGTTCCTGTTTTCCCTCTGTTTGCTGTTCTGTTAAACTGCCCTTATCCCGACCCACCAGTTTCTGCCTCTTTCTTTCCATTCTCCTCCGCACGCCGGCGGGGGGAGGGGCGGCCGCGTGGCGCTTTTGTTGCCGGCAGCAGCCGAAACCAAAACATTTAATTTGGCGCCCAAGCGTGGGGCAGGGATAACGGCAGGGCTGAGCAGCGGGTGTTAAAACTGTTTTCTTAGATTTGCTTAAATTTTGTTATACGCATTTTTCTGTGTTAAGTAGTCGCCGGTAAAAAAGAAAAAAAAAAATGTTTCTGACTTTGATCAAGTGGCTCTGCTATGTAAATCCGTACTTGCACTATGTGTTCATTGCCATGCTGTTCATCATGGCTGGGAAAAAGATCAGGATGATGATTTTCCTCTACTGTACGATATCGACTTATGACATGATAGCATCACTGTGTATGAAATTAGGCTTGTATTTGCATGCGGCACTGCGGTCATTTCCATACCTCGGGTCCTATGTCTTAGAATTTGTGAATAATCAAACCCAGTCTGTGGGGAAAACCGAAGGGGATACCTTCCCCCACTCTTTCGCCCCCCCTCTTTCCCTCAGGCTGGTCCTAACGGCTTTTGAGAATTTCGAGTACCCGTGGGATGCTCAGGCCAGCACTCTCCTTTTGTTCTGCCTCCTGAATGGGTTTCAGCTTTTGTTTAGGGTTAAGCAAGTCGTTAAGAACATCGTGCAGAGACCTGCCCCGGGGCCGGATAGCTGTGAGTGGCTGGGTGTGTGGGACAGCATGGGCAAGTACCTAGGGCAGTGGACACCCCCGATGTTTTTTAAACTCACCCCTGAGCAAGTACAGAATCCGGAAAAACTAGTAAAATATCTGCAAAAAGTGTGTTGCCACCCTGGGAACTCCAGAGAGACACAGATCACAGCAACGTGCTGGGGTCTGGCCCACGCCTACCGAGCCCTGTTCAACACTGTTCAGTGCCTTAAAGGGGAAAGGGGGGGAAGCGAAGCGGCAGGCGCTGTGACTGGCGCTGCCCCCCCAGCCGGCCCTGCAGCCCCTCCAGCCCAGCAGGCAGTCCCAGCCCCCCCGACCGGCACCACGGCTGCTGCAGCCACAGCTGCAGGGTCTGCCTCGGTTTCCCCAGCGGACACAGCAGCTGCTCCAGCCCCAGCTCCAGCCACAGGCACAGTGACTGAGCCCAATGACCAACCTGTGCCGGTAGCAGTCGCCCCCGTAAAACTAAAGAAAGACGCAAAGAGAGCAGATCGCTCCGGGAGGGATGACGATGAGCCAGGGTCATCACGGGAGACAGAGATCATCACCCGGTCCCTGTCCCTGGGCGAGCTGCGAGACATGCGGAAAGATTTCAGCCGCCACCCAGGCGAGCACATTGCCACCTGGCTGCTGCGGTGCTGGGATAACGGGACCAGTAGCTTGGAGTTAGAGGGCAAGGAAGCCAAGCAGCTGGGATCCCTGGCCAGGGATGGGGGCATTGACAAGGCCATTGGGAAAAAGGAACAAATCCTCAGCCTCTGGAGGAGACTTCTGTCAGGCGTGAGGGAGAGGTACCCCTTCAGTGACGATTTTGTATGCTATCCTGACAAGTGGACCAATATGGAAAGGGGTATTCAGTACTTGAGGCAATTAGCTGTGCGGGAGCTGGTTTACTGTGACACAGACGATGAGCAGGTACCCACAGACCCAGATGAACTCCAGTGCTCACAATCCATGTGGAGGAAGTTTGTGTGGAGCGCACCCTCCTCGCATGCCAACTCACTGGCAGTTGTAAACTGGAAAGGTAAAGACGCACCAACAGTGGATGAGGTGGCTGTCAGACTCCGCCAATATGAGGAAAGTCTCTCTTCCTCCCTTGTCTCAGCTGTGGAGAAACTGGACAAGCGACTAGACAGGAATATGTCCTACTCCCCACCTGTACGGGCCAGTGTCTCAGCTATTAGGGGCAGGCGTTTCTCTGCTCAGGAGAGGGAATACAGAGGCTATACACCCCGGGGCATCCTGTGGTTCTACCTGCGTGACCACGGAGAGGACATGAGGAAGTGGGATGGAAAACCCACCTCAAGTCTAGAGGCACGAGTGCGTGAGTTGCGAGGTAAAACAATCACCAAAGGGGATTCTGTTAGGAAAAATGCCGCTCCAGTTTCCAGAAGCCAGCTCTCCAGACCAGGTAGACAGTTTGACCTTGATTCCGATCCTCTGGAGGGGACCTCCAAGTCATTTTTACAGCAGGTGAGCAGCAAATTCTCTGACGAGGATTAGAGGGGCCCTGCCTCCAGCCAGGTGGAGGAAAGGGACAACCGTGTCTATTGGACGGTGTGGATTCAGTGGCCTGGCACGTCAGATCCACAAGAGTATAAAGCTCTAGTGGACACTGGTGCACAGTGTACTTTAATGCCATCAGAGTTCAAAGGGTCAGAGCCCATTTGCATTTCGGGAGTGACAGGGGGGTCCCAAGAGCTGAGTCTACTGGAGGCTGAAGTGAGCCTCACTGGGCAGGACTGGCAGAAGCACCCCATTGTAACTGGCCCCGAGGCTCCGTGCATCCTTGGGATAGACTATCTTAGGAGAGGCTATTTCAAGGACCCAAAGGGGTATCGGTGGTCTTTTGGCATAGCTGCTGTGGAGACGGAAGAAATTAAACAGCTGTCCATTTTGCCTGGTCTCTCAGAGGATCCTTCCGTTGTGGGGTTGCTGAGGGTTGAAGAACAACAGGTGCCAATCGCGACCACAACGGTGCACCGGCGACAGTATCGTACCAACCGAGACTCCCTTCTCCCCATTCATCAGCTGATCCGTCAGCTGGAGAGTCAAGGAGTGATCAGCAAAACTCGCTCACCCTTTAATAGTCCCATATGGCCAGTGAGAAAATCTACTGGAGAGTGGAGACTGACAATAGACTACCGTGGCCTGAATGAAGTCACACCACCGCTGAGTGCTGCCGTGCCAGACATGCTAGAACTTCAATATCAGCTGGAGTCAAAGGCAGCCAAGTGGTACGCTACAATTGACATCGCTAATGCATTCTTCTCCATCCCTTTGGCAGCAGAGTGCAGGCCACAGTTTGCTTTCACCTGGAGGGGCATCCAGTACACCTGGAATCGACTGCCTCAGGGGTGGAAACACAGTCCCACCATTTGCCATGGACTAATCCAGACTGCACTGGAAAAGGGTGAAGCCCCAGAACATCTGCAGTACGTCGACGACATCATTATATGGGGCGACACAGCAGAGGAAGTTTTTGAGAAAGGGGAGAAAATAGTTCAGATCCTTCTGAAAGCCGGTTTTGCCATTAAGCGAAGTAAAGTCAAGGGACCTGCGCAAGAGATCCAGTTTTTGGGAATAAAGTGGCAGGATGGGCGCTGTCAAATCCCAATGGATGTCATCAACAAAATAGCAGCTATGTCTCCACCAACCAGCAAAAAGGAAGCACAGGCCTTCCTGGGTGTTGTGGGTTTTTGGAGGATGCACATCCCAAATTACAGCCAGATTGTAAGTCCTCTGTACCACGTGACCCGGAAGAAGAATGATTTTGAATGGGGCCCTGAGCAACGACAGGCATTTGAACAGATTAAACGGGAGATAGTTCATGCCGTAGCCCTTGGTCCAGTCCGGTCAGGGCACGATGTTAAAAACGTGCTCTACACCGCAGCCGGGGAGAATGGCCCAACCTGGAGTCTCTGGCAGAAAGCACCAGGGGAGACTCGAGGTCGACCCCTGGGGTTCTGGAGCCGGGGATACAAAGGATCCGAGGCCCGCTATACTCCCACTGAAAAAGAGATTCTGGCAGCATATGAAGGCGTTCGAGCTGCTTCAGAAGTGGTCGGCACTGAAGCACAGCTCCTCCTAGCTCCACGATTGCCAGTCCTGGGCTGGATGTTCAAAGAGAGGGTCCCCTCTACGCATCATGCCACCGATGCTACGTGGAGTAAGTGGGTCGCGCTGATCACCCAGCGTGCCCGAATGGGAAACCCCAGTCGCCCAGGAATTCTGGAGGTAATCATCGACTGGCCAGAAGGCAAAGATTTTGGAGCATCGCCAGAGGAGGAGGTGACACGTGCTGAAGAGGCCCCACTGTATAACCAGCTGCCAGAAAATAAGAAACAGTATGCCCTGTTCACAGATGGGTCCTGTCGCATTGTGGGGAAGCAGCGGAGGTGGAAGGCTGCTGTATGGAGCCCTACACGACAAGTCGCGGAAACTGCCGAGGGAGAAGGTGAGTCCAGCCAGTTTGCAGA
This sequence comes from Opisthocomus hoazin, assembly GCF_030867145.1. NCBI lineage: Eukaryota > Metazoa > Chordata > Aves > Opisthocomiformes > Opisthocomidae > Opisthocomus > Opisthocomus hoazin. The sequence continues at coordinate 75,442,022 of NC_134417.1, read as the reverse complement.
GGTGAAAGCCATCCAGCTGGCTTTAGACATTGCCAGTCGAGAGAAGTGGCCAGTGCTCTATCTTTACACTGACACTTGGATGGTGGCCAATGCCTTGTGGGGGTGGCTGCAGCAATGGAAGAAGAACAACTGGCAGCGCAGAGGCAAACCTATCTGGGCTGCCCCACTGTGGCAAGATATTGCTGCCCGGCTAGAGCAGTTGGCTGTAAAAGTCCGTCACGTGGACGCCCACGTCCCTAAGAGTCGGGCCACTGAAGAACATCAAAACAACCACCAGGTAGATCAGGCTGCTAAGATTGAAGTGGCTCAGGTGTATCTGGACTAGCAACATAAGGGTGAACTCTTTATAGCTCGGTGGGCCCATGACACCTCGGGCCACCAAGGAAGAGACGCGACATACGGATGGGCTCGTGACCGAGGGGTGGACTTGACCATGGACACTATCGCACAGGTTATCCATGAATGTGAGACATGCGCTGCAATCAAGCAAGCCAAGCGGGTAAAGCCTCAGTGGTATGGAGGACGATGGCTAAAATATAAATATGGGGAGGCTTGGCAGATTGACTATATCACACTGCCACAAACCCGCCAAGGCAAGCGCTATGTGCTCACAATGGTGGAGGCCACCACCGGATGGCTGGAAACCTACCCTGTGCCCCATGCCACCGCCCGGAATACCATCCTGGGCCTGGAAAAACAAGTCCTGTGGCGACATGGCACTCCCGAAAGAATCGAGTCGGACAACGGGACTCACTTTCGCAACAGCCTCATAGATACCTGGGCCAAAGAACACGGTATTGAGTGGGTGTATCACATCCCCTACCATGCACCAGCCTCGGGAAAGATCGAACGTTACAATGGGCTGCTAAAAACCACTTTGAGGGCAATGGGGGGTGGGACTTTCAAAAATTGGGATACCCATTTAGCAAAGGCCACCTGGTTGGTTAACACCAGAGGGTCCACCAACCGGGCTGGTCCTGCCCAGTCAAAACCTCAGCGCCCCGTGGAAGGGGATAAAGTCCCTGTAGTGCACATGTGGAACATGTTAGGGAAGACGGTTTGGGTTAGTCCTGCTTCGGGCAAAGGCAATCCCGTCCGCGGGACTGCTTTTGCTCAAGGACCTGGGTGTACCTGGTGGGTAATGCGGAAGGATGGGGAAGTCCGATGTGTACCTCATGGGGATTTAATTTTGGGCGAGAATAGTCCATAAATAAATTGTATAAAGTTAATTGTTAAATAACCCTGTCACTGTCTGTTATCACTGTTATAATTGTTATATTTTGTACCAGTAGTAGCATAGTAAGAATCGTCCAGATTAAAGAAGGATGAACTTTTTCGATGAAAACCTAGCAGAGCACAGCGATGATGGAACTGGACCTGGTTTTCAACAACTGGCATCCAGCAACTTCATCAAGATCAACATCTCCTGCAGACTGTGGGCACGGGCCGCACCAGATGCATCAGCTGTGAGCTCCGGATGCAGCAAGTGACCGCCCATCACCACACATCACCTCCCCTGCCACGGAAGACCATTACGACAGATGGAGCCCGAAGTCATGGATTAAATGAACTCAATGGACACTTTAGAGTGATGATCCATAGACTAAGGGAATGATATCTGGAGACAGGAGAAGTGGTGGTGATCAACTGGAAAATGGGGGACCTGGGCATGACGTAGATGGTATGGAATAAGGGGTGGATAATGTCCTGGGTTTGGCCAGGACAGGGTTAATTTTCACCAGACTCCAGGAAGGGGCACAGCCAGGGGGTGGGGGCTGACCCCACCTGGCCAAACAGAGCCCGGTATTCCATACCATGTGCCGTCACGCTGGGTTCCGGGGGGGGGGGGGGGGGGCGGTGCGGCGGGAAGGCACTCGCGGCTTGGGCGGGCGCAGCGCCGGTCCGGTTTCGGGAGAGCGGCTGTTGTACGGTTCGTGGTTGTGTTTTCTCCTTATTTGTATCGTTGTTGTTCCTGTTTCCCTCTGTTTGCTGTTCTGTTAAACTGCCCTTATCCCGACCCACCAGTTTCTGCCTCTTTCTTTCCATTCTCCTCCGCACGCCGGCGGGGGGAGGGGCGGCCGCGTGGCGCTTTTGTTGCCGGCAGCAGCCGAAACCAAAACACAATGTACAAGATGTCAGTTCTGTCTTGTTTTCACTTCTATACTGTTTGGTTGCTCAATTTTGGATTAATTTTCCCTTTGCTACATCAGACTTTTTGCTGTTTTAATTCTCAGGGGCAAAGTTCTCTATTCTTTTGTCTCACTACCATCCTTTCCTTTATCTCTTTACATTGCTTTTACTAACTAAACAATATGCAAGAAGGATTTAGCACCCTGGTTTATTTATAAGATAAAGATCAAAAATGAAAATGGTGGATGATCTAAACAATTTAAGTTAGAAAAATGATACACTGTAAGAGTACTGTATAAAAACGCCATTTTCTTCCACTTGCAACTTTCTGTGTGATGAAAGAACGTCTCACTTCACCTTCTTATTTTCTGTGGGGTTTTGTCCATATACATTACCTTGGAATTGCTTAAAATTTTTTTAAGCTTTGAAATCCTCCCGTCCATTGCCGACAAGTTTTGATTTAATTCATGTTTCTCTCTTTGCTCCTTTTTTTTTAAAGAACGTGCAGAACTTGCTGAACTGTATCATGCTACTACAAGAAATCTACTTTGGATTCAGATTTCAAGGAGAGATCAGCACATGGATGCTGTATATTGGCCATGAAGGTCACGATATTCCCTAATAGCTTCCTCAAAACCCGCGTATATTTGCAGATCCGTGCTTAGTCCCACAGATGCAGAGGAACTGGAAATCAAACAGCTTATACAAAACACTGTTTGCTGAAAATACTATTGGTTTTTGTATGTGGTCCCAATATACAGAGTTGTATGCAATAAATCAGAAGGTTTATATCGCATAGGAAAAGGCTGTTTCTCATAAAGACTTAAGCGCTTTCTCTCATGAACATCTTCTATTCCATCCCTAGTACTACTGTTACTTCTAAGAATAGAAATCTCACCTCTCCCTACTTGATATGGTATAGATTTAGACCCAGGCACTACTCTTTTGAATGTCTCATTTTCAGAAATCAATCTAGCTAGTTTCTGAACTTTTTATCAGCTGGCCTCTAACTCTTCATTTTTTTAACACTGGCAAGCTAAAATTTTGAATGTTTCTGCCAAATTACTCTATTATTATTAATAATAGAGGAAATACAGCATAGCTTATACACTATTACTTGTTGATCGGCTTAGATAATTTTATATTGCAACTTATATTTTATGTTGTAAACTTGTCCCTGCTCTCCTAAGTATTTATATTACTTTTTCCAGTTCCTCTCTACAAGTAAAAAGCTAATTTCTTATTTACATCAGGTGACAAGTACTTTCACGGTAAAAGCATTCATTTAAATCTCACTACTCTTTTATCCAAGAGTTTAGAAATGAGAAGTTTAAAAGTGCTACACAGCAATGAAAACTCTCCACTATCACTATTATAATTCTCTAAGATTTTTCCAGTGCACAGATTTCACCAGTTCTCATATCATTTTTCCTGCAAAACTGAAAACTGCTTAACAACGTCTAGCAGTTGGCATTAAAAATGATAAAGATATCATTGTCTACATCTTCTCGGTTCTCAGCATGTAGAACGACTGAATAAGGACAGTCCTGTCTCCGATGGATGAAATCTCCTTTCTCAAGGATCTCATCATCACGTTTTCTCTTTCTCCATTGTAGTGCATTGAATTTCTCATCTCTTCTAATCATTAGCCATTAATCATCTTCCATGGTGTGACACTTAAACTCTTAAGTAAATGTTTAGGAAGTACCTAATGCATTCATACACGAAAGAAGAGCGACAGAGAAGAAAAACCGAGTGAGAAAAAAAGCATATTTCAGCTCTTGTATTATTTGCAGTGAACAGACTTAGAGATGGAGATTCTGCCTTTCCCTTTTCCTCTGTGCTGACACAGAGTACTTTGTCAAGTGACAGGGAAGCTGGTAGGTAAGATACCACGTTTTATCACTCAGCTGTACATATTATACCAGTCTGAGTCTTACCTCTACTATCTCAACCTCATATTCCAAGGCACGGTGAGTTATCATACTGCCTGTTTCACTCTAGCAGCATGGATCACAGAATCACAAAATCACAGAATAGTAGGGGTTGGAAGGGACCTCTGTGGGTCATCTAGTCCAACCCCCCTGCCGAAGCAGGGTCACCTACAGCAAGCTGCACAGGACCTTGTCCAGGCGGGTCTTGAAGATCTCCAGAGAAGGAGACTCCACAACCTCCCTGGGCAGCCTGTTCCAGTGCTCCGTCACCCTCAGAGGAAAGAAGTTCTTCCTCATGTTCAGACGGAACTTCCTGTGCCTCAGTTTGTGCCCATTGCCCCTTGTCCTGTCACTGGGCACCACTGAAAAGAGCTTGGCCCCATCCTCCTGACACCCACCCTGAAGATATTTTTAAGCATTTATAAGGTCCCCTCGCAGCCTTCTCTTCTTCAGGCTGAACAAGCCCAGTTCCCTCAACCTCTCCTCGTAGGGGAGATGCTCCAGTCCCCTCATCATCCTCGTAGCCCTCCGCTGGACTCTCTCCAGTAGCTCTTCATCTTTCTTGAACTGGGGAGCCCAGAACTGGACAGAGTACTCCAGATGAGGCCTCACCAGGGCAGTGTAGAGGGGAAGGAGAACCTCCCTCGTCCTGCTGGCCACACTCTTCTTGATGCACCCCAGGATCCCATTGGCTTTCTTGGCAGCCAGGGCACACTGCTGGCTCATGGTCAACCTGTCGTCCACCAGGACACCCAGGTCCCTCTCCGCAGAGCTGCTCTCCAGCAGGTCCACCCCAAGCCTGTACTGGTGCATGAGGTTGTTCCTCCCCAGGTGCAGGACCCTGCATTTGCCTTTGTTGAACCTCATCAGGTTCCTCTCTGCCCAGCTTTCCAGCCTATCCAGGTCACGCTGAATGGCAGCACAGCCTTCTGGTGTATCTACCACACCTCCCAGTTTGGTGTCGTCAGCAAACCTGCTGAGGGTACATTCTAAATCTTCATCCAGGTCGTTGATGAAGAAGTTAAACAAGACTGGGCCCAGTACTGACTCCTGAGGGACACCACTTGTTACCAGCCTCCAACTAGACTCAGCGCCGCTGATGACAACCCTCTGAGTTCTGCCATTCAGCCAGTTCTCTATCCACTTAAATTTTACAGTTGCACTCCATTTCATATCAGAAACAGCTTGGCGGTATCAGATTATCTAAGTCAAGTCCTCCTTAGGCATGAACTGCTTCTGCTTTCATTTTGCTTCAGATTCTTGTTGATGCAGATCACAACAACCCTGAACTAAGGCAGCAGGCAATAGCCGAGTCTTGCAAGTTCAGCAAAATTTGACGACAAGCTACAGGCCTTTCACTTGACTACACTTGTTGCTCCTTGGGTCTCAGGTGTGAAAGCATGAATAAACAATAAGAAAAGACAGTTGGTAGAAAAATAGGAGCACACTCCTAGCTTTCACTGAAAGACATTTTGGTAAGTGAAAAAGAATGACCGAAATTTATCTCCCACCAACATGCAGTCTCTCAGGTGCTACAGTAATTAGTGAAGGTAAATCACTGACGTCAGGACTGTGTCCTACTGAGAATACGTGAAATGTTGACTGCAACTGTTAATATTTTACTTTCTGGCACAGTTCAATCCTGGCTCATCTGTAATATAAAAACCTCTTGCCTTTGGTTTTACATTTTAATGAAAATGTGGTATATAGTTTTACATTATCTTTCCTGTAAAAGTTCGGTCATGGTTGTATTTTGAACTAATACATGAAAGAGCCTTTTTCATGTGTTGATTTTTTCATAAACTTAAGTCACTATAGTAAAATTCGGACATGTTCTAAAGCATTGTGCATATCGACTCAGTTAACTTGCCCAGTGGTCAATGAGATCATCAAAACACGTTTGGCTGAGAATAATATTCCTATCCTTTCTAGCTCATATGCCACTAGGATCCAACAAGAGTTATACAAAATAATCATTCAATATTACTTTTTTTCCTGTTTTGTTACTCTAATTCAGCAGAAACAGGGGGGCCAAGTCCAGACTTTCACTAATTAGATTTTTTTTCTACCAGGTATCGTTCAGTAATTCCTTGGCTTGACTATGGCACTGCTGTTGTCTCTCGCTCAAGTGCCAGCCAAGCCCCTAATGGTTTAGCTTTAGAGGATGCATTATTAAAGCATGGTTCCAGGTGTTAGTAAGGAGCACACCATGACTATTTCCAGCACTATTTTCCTCCGTGTGAATTTACCCACATTGCACCCTTTGATTACTTTTGTGTGTCAATGCTTTCTATGACCAGGAATGAGCTCCCCACAACTTTTACTTTTCAAATGTAGTGAATTTCTAACTTGTTATTGGTCACACTGTATCAAAAAAATTTAAAAGCGCTGGCTAAAAAATATGCTTTGTTTTTCAGGATTGTGGTCGGCTTTTATAATTCTACTGTGAAAAGAAGATGTTAATGTAAAAAGTCATAGTAGTCAGCCAATGTCCCTGGTGACTGGAAAAAGGGAAACATTGCATGCTTTTTTAAGAAGGGTAGAAAAGAGGACCCTGGGAACTACCTACCTGTCAGCCTCACATCTGTGTCTGGGAAGATCATGGAACAGATCCTCCTAGAAGCTATGCTAAGGAACACGGAGGACAGGGAGGTGATCTGAGACAGCCAGCACGGCTTCACGAAAGGTAAGTCCTGCCTGACCAACCTAGTGGCCTTCTATGATGGCGTGACTACAGCAGTGGACAAGGGAAGAGCTAGGGTTGTAGTCTACCTGGACTTCTGCAAGGCCTTTCACATGATCTCGCAGAACATCCTTCTCTCCATATTGGAGAGGTATGGATTTGATGGGTGAACTGTTCAGTGGGTGAGGAATTGATTGGATGGTCGCATCCAGAGGGTAGTGGTAAACTGCTTGATGTCCAGATGGAGATCAGTAACAAGTGGTGCCCCTCAGGGATCCGTACTGGGACCAGTACTGTTTATTATCTTCATCAGTGACATAGACAGCAAGATCAAGTGCACCCTCAGCAAGTTTGCAGAGAACACCAAGCTGAGTGGTGCAGCTGACACAATCAGAAGGACGGGATGCCATCCAGAGGGACCTGGACAAGCTTGAGAAATGGACCTGTGTGAACCTCATGAGATTCAACAAGGCCAAGTACAAGGTCCTGCAATTGGGTCAGGGCAACCCCTGCTATCAATACAGGCTGGGGGATGAGGGGATTGAGAGCAGCCCTGTCTAGAAGGACTTGGGGGTACTGGTGGATGAAAAGCTTGACTTGCGCCACCAATGTGCACTCGCAGCCCAGAAGGCCAACCGTATTCTCGCCGCGTCAAGAGAAGCGTGGCCAGCAGGTTAAAGGAGGGGATTCTGCCGCTCTGCTCTGCTCTGGTAAGACCTCACCTGGAGTCCTGCATCCAGCTCTGAAGCCCTCAGCACAAGAAAGACATGGACCAGTTGGAGCGGGTCCAGAGAGGGGCCACGAAAATGATGAGAGAAGACATCTGCTATGAGGAAAGGCTGAGAGAGTTGGGGTAGTTCACCTTGGAGAATAGAAAGCTCTGGGGAGACCTTACCGTGGCATTTCAGTACTTAAAGGGGGCTTATAAGAAAGATGGGGACAAACTTTTTAGTAGAGCCTGTTGCGATCGGACAAGGGGTAATGGTTTTAAACTAAAAGAGGGTAGATTTAGGCTAGATATAAGGAAGACCTTTTTTACAAGGAGGGTGGTGAAACACTGGAACAGGTTGTTCTATGTAGGGTGATTATCTACAAATTCTTACGTATACAAGTATAATGTAAGTATATTCACGCGAGTTACTTCAGTGGAATTATGAGTAAAGAGGAAAGACCACAAGATCTTGCCCTGCTCCCCTAACCGCAAGATTAATTTCACTGAATGAAGGGCTGACAAGATTGTATCACATAAGTACCTGCAAGCTAGCAGTGCAAGATAGTAATTTAAAATAAATAGGTCAATGAAAACCCAATGTTGCATTTGGTTCAGGTCACTGACTGATGTCCTTTTCTCTCCAGCGCTCAAGCCCTGCATGCACACATATACTTGGCTATTCAGTGAACCTAGATTCTGACAAATCTGTCCTTCAAACCCAGTTCTCAAAAAACATTCAGAGTAGCAAAAATAACACCGCTTTCCTACAATCCTGTACTGCACCTTTCAATCCGTGGAATGAGGAGATTGTTTTGGCTTGGTATCGCAAGTAGAGTCACAAGTATGAGCGTGGGAGTCCAACACACGAAAGAACAGTACCATCAGTATCTGTACCTTCACCGACCTACCTACAGCCTGTCATTTATAAAGCCCACTATATGTTCCAACAACATCACATATTTCATCACATGATTCAAAAACTACAACCATGTGACTGTATTATGTGTCTGCACACTGCCTGGTTGGGTAGTCTATCCTTGCAGATTTTTAAGACCTATCTGGATAAAGCCCTTAGTGACCTTGTCTTCTAGCTAGTCTTATAGCAGACCCTGCTTTGAGCAGGAGGTTGGACTAGAGGCCTCCCAAGGTCCCTTCCAGAGTGAGGTACCCTGTGAACCCAGCACATAGACATACACAAACACACAGAACAATCTCCTCACCAAATTCCACTTTAATAATTTCTTAGAATTTATGATGTAATAGCTCTACTGAGTTTCCAATATCCCAGACATTTATCATCTACACAGAGATACCAGATTCAAATCAAAGTCATGAGACATAGCTGTGGCTAATCACAGTTCTAGATGTGGATAACCATATATACTACGGATTCTAGTTATCTCCTTGAGAGTAGCTACTAGATTTTTTTAGGACAGCTATGTAGATTAGTGACAACAGAACCATGAAGAACTATTGCACTGTGTATCTTGTCTTTCTGCTGTTTCAAATACACTTATTCAAAAAGCAGAAAATCTTCAGTGTCTGCTTCCTGTTAAAAAAAGCAGTCATAAACATTTTTTTAGGGAGGTTTAGGGCAAGGACACAAGTGTTCCCAGTGCCTATGAGGTTTCTGTACTTTGAAGCACAAGCTTGTAATGCAGAGGCTACACCAGCTTAGTTTTGGCTTCTGCATTTAAAGCAAGAAGGCTCTGAAAAAAGCTATTGGTTTACTGGTTGCACGTTAACGTCAAAAAGTATGTTTGTCTGACAAGGACATTGAGAGAGACAAACTACTGCATAATCTTCTGCCCAGTCCCCTCACTTCTCTGCCCGAGCAAGACAATGTGCATACAAAATCCTGGCAACATGATATTTAAAATCTGCTTTTTCCAGTGGCTGGACATCTAGAGTCTTAGAATCACAGAATCATAGAATCGTAGGTGGGAAAAGACATCTAAGATCATAAAGTCAAAACAGCAACCCAACACCACCATGCCTACTAAACCATATCCTGAAGTGCCACATCTACACGTTTTTTAAACACCTCCAGGGATGGTGACTCAACCACCTTTCTGGGCAGCCTATTCCAATGTCTGACCACTCTTTCAGTAAAGAAATTTTTCCTAATATCTCATCTAAACCTCCCCTGATGCAACTTGAGACCATTTCCTCTCATCCTATTGCTAGTTACCTGGGAGCAGAGACCAACACCTGCCTCACTACAACCTCCTCTCAAGTAGCTGTAGAGAGCGATAAGGTCCCCGCTCAGCCTCCTCTTCTCCACACTAGACAGCCCCAGCAACCTCAGCCACTCCTCATAAGACTTGTTGTCTAGACCCTTCACCAGCCTTGTTGCCCTTCTCTGGACATGCTGCAGCACCTCAAGTCCTTCTTGTAGTGAGGGGCCCAAAACTGAACACAGTAATGTTTAGTTCAGTTTAGTCCGGTTTAACGCACCATGATCCAAATAAAATCAAAAGACCCTTTTCTAGAGTACTAGGGATATCTGTAGTGATTATCTCAAAGCAGAGAGTTACACTGTGTCCTTGGACTTCAGTGACATGAACACTATAGTGAAGACAGGCATGTTCTTTAGCTACTGTGAAACCAGAATAAAATGATGGGCATTTACTGTAAAAGATTTAAAAACTATTTTATGAGTAAAGAAAATGTAGTTATATGCTGTAAATTAAGCTAAAACATCTGGTGTATCAGAGAGGGCTTGCAGTGTTAAAAGTGTTGGAAAAAGCAAAATCTTTCAGTTGGACTCATTGAACATCAACACGTAAGCAATAGTAACTGAGCTCTTGTAATGCATCCCTTATAGGCATACATGAGGGACAAATGCATAAAAGTATTATGCACTATTCCATTTTCATGTTCATAAATGCCAGAATCAGACCTCTCCGGTGACCTTCTTGCTCTGCTCAGGGCTGTGATTAATGGAGCTCCCACAGCCTAATCCTCCCAATGCTCATGGCTCACTTCTCCCATGCCAAGTGAAAAAAGCCCACATCCACATCTTAGCTCTGCTACTCCCCACTTTCTATGCAAAAGGGTAGGTCATTGTAGCTTGAGTGTGAAAGAGGGAGTAGCACAGTCCCAGAAACAGATCCTAACACCTACTGCATGCACAAGATGTCTGAGCACAAAGTTTATTCCAGGCTTCACTACCGCACTGATTCAAGAGCATTAGTAAGTCAATGCTCTGCCACCCAGCAGCTCCATTTCTCTAAACTGATACTAATATTACCTCACTAAAATTAGAGGTTTGGAAAAACAAGGAATAGCAGTAAAAAACAAATAATTTGGGTTCTTTAGCCAAAATAAAACTGAGGAGAAAAATCCTAACAGTCTTTAAAAAGATACTCCACAGCCTCCTAAGCTAGTTCATCTTATGGTCTAACTGACCTCACTGTTACAAGCGATCCCCCCCACTGTCTAATGTAACTTTCACTTGCTGGAATTCAAATCCAGTAATTCTTATCTGCTATATCAAGAACATGGGGAGGAAATTATTCCCTTCCTCTTTGCATCATGGTATTCACTAACTTTTATCGCTGGCTGTAGAAATTGTATCATAATCTTGCATGGATTTTCGAGTGCATTTCTGAGTTTCAGTTAAAGTAGACTAGCAGTATGAAGAATGTTTAATATATCAAATAACCCACAGTTGCCTAGGGTGGAATTTATCACCATTTGAGACAAGTACGTCAGGGTTCCTTTGTAGTCAATGAAGCCTTGGCCACGATCACCCTCATCTTCAAGCTGAAGTCTAAAACGAGTCATAAAAGGCCCAGTTTCTCTTCACTAACTATTTTGCGGGCGTAGGATGACTGTTTCTGCTATGGATACATACATAAGAAACACAGATTCATGGAATAATTTTGTTTGCAAGGGAGCTTCAGAGGTCATCTAGTCCAGTCACCTCCTCAAAGCAGCTCTAATCAGGTCACCTCACTCAGAGCTGTGTCCAGTCAAGTTCTGACACCTCCAAGGACATGTATTCCACCACCTCTCTGGGCAACCTGTTCCAGTATTTGACCATCCTCATGGTAAAAAGTGTTTCCTGGTATCTAACCAGAATTTCCTATTTTCCAACTTGTGTCCATTACAGATGTCTAAAATCAGCTGAGATCTGATCCCTAATGCTACTCTATTACAACGCTGTGTTTGTGCTTACTTGATCTGAAGGTCTTTGCAACATGCAAAGAGTTTTCAAACTTGTGTTAATGCAAGATGTGTTCCAAGCATTAGCGAGACAGGGAGTTAGGAAAGGTCTAAAAGCAACACCACAGTCAGTATTTCTGGAAAAGCAAAGTAATGAGAATCCTCCCCTCAGATGTCAAGTATAGAAAGTAAGAGACTCCTCCATAAGACAATCAGGTTTTGGCCCTCTCTTCAAAATCTAAGAACAAAGAAATATAAGCAAAATCAATTAAAAAGACCAGCGTTCATTTGGAGGAAGTCCATCGATAACTGAAAAGACTAAGTAAAGCAAAATCAGAGATGTTACTGTGAAAACTAAAGAAAATATGAGAAATGAGAGCCTCAGAAATGAGAGCTGCCCAGCAACTGCTGGGTAAAATCTGTGCATTTGTAATAGACAAAGCTCATCTGCCTGCTTATAATTCAGGAAAGATCAGTGTGTTGTTATCAATATAGCAGAATTTGAATAATAAATTTTGGTGGAGACCATCATTTGCACTTCCCATTTGGTTAGAAGGGCATTACAACAGCTGTTTTTCTCACCAAAGGCAGCTGGCTGGTGATATTATTTTTCAATTAATGATGCTACGCTATGAATAGATTACTGCATGTAGACAGGAAAACAATGAGAATTAGTGAAAGAAGTTAAGCGATGCAACAAAGTAGGTTTTGGCTTCCATCTAATTGGAGGGTAGGAAAAGTCAGAGATGCAATAAAGCCCTTCTGGACACAGCAAAATTTGTATGCTGAAGGATCTCAAAACAATCCAAGACAGGCTGGGTGAACGGATCTAGAAAAAGACAGAATTAGGAAAGTGTAGCGGAGCAGGGAGTAAAGACGCAGAAGACTTAAAGCAGTGTTGAGAAAATCCAGGGGTATTTTGATCTTTAAATACGAATGTAATTTTGCACTGAATCCTTAAATGGAAATTTGAGTTATTCAGAACTGAAATGCTGTCATTTTATCTCTTTAGATTGTACATGCACTAAGGCAAGCTGCATAATTCTGCATTTAGTTGAGTGTGAAAATAAAGATTTTTGGTTTTACCTTCCAAATCACAATAGAAGAGGAGATGATACAAAAAGGAAACCAGGCTTATCTTAAAGGAGAACACCTTACTGCAGTGATGCTTGTCTGGCCCAAACTGACGAAGTCCATTTCGTATTTTAACTTGCATTTCATGCTAGTTGTGGAAAACATAGCCTAATTCAGGTGTAGAAGAGGTGAGATCTATGTTAGTTAGTCTTAAAGCTCTAATGTACTCCTCTATCATAAAATGAGGACCAAATCAAAGAGCTGAAACAACTCTAACTCTGTGCCAATGTTACAAAGTCTTTAACCACATCACTGACTTACAGAATACTCCCAATTCTTCTCAGAAACCAATAAAACCATCAAATTCTTCTCAGAAACCAATAAAACCATTCAACCAACTGGAAGAAGTAAACAAACAATGGATATGAACCAGGAAAAATATCTGCTTTGCAAGTAGGTGAGTAGGAGGAGAGAGGTGATCGCGCCCCTGTACTCAGCACTGGTGAAGCCGCACCTTGAACGCTGTTCAGTTTTGGGCCCCTCACTACAAGAAGGACATTGAGGTGCTGGAGCACGTCCAGGGCAGGGCAACGAGGCTGGTGAGGGGTCTAGAGAACAAGTCTTATGAGGAGTGGCTGAGGGAGCTGGGGCTGTCTAGTGTGGAGAAGAGGAGGCTGAGCGGGGACCTTATCGCTCTCTACAGCTACTTGAGAGGAGGTTGTAGTGAGGCAGGTGTTGGTCTCTGCTCCCAGGTAACTAGCAATAGGATGAGAGGAAATGGTCTCAAGTTGCATCAGGGGAGGTTTAGATGAGATATTAGGAAAAATTTCTTTACTGAAAGAGTGGTCAGACATTGGAATAGGCTGCCCAGAAAGGTGGTTGAGTCACCATCCCTGGAGGTGTTTAAAAAACGTGTAGATGTGGCACTTCAGGATATGGTTTAGTAGGCATGGTGGTGTTGGGTTGCTGTTTTGACTTTATGATCTTAGATGTCTTTTCCCACCTACGATTCTATGATTCCATCAGCTTCATTCCATTTACACTGTGATGTCTTGCTTTATCTAGTCATTACATTGGGTTTATGTGTCAATTAACAAACTTAGGTTTTCTGTGATTTTTAAAAAGAGAAAAGACCTATATTTCTGTAAGTTTCATGATATATTCCTCATGCGACTGTCAATTACTTTTTTTTCCACTTACAGCACAGAGATAATACCGTCTCATTATCCCAAACACATGGTATTGCAGATGTCATGTAGCTTCAGAAACATCAAAATATATGCTAGTAATGCACTGAAATAATTACTCTACTTTGTACTACATTCCAGAGACATACTTGGTATAATCAGTGTCTTCCTTTTACACACCTTGCATATTTTTCTCATAGCATAGTTTAGAGAGGTATAGTCTTTCACAGCAAAAACTCAGCTTAACCCAGAACAACTAAAAACTTCCAAGTAAAAAACACTGGAAAGTTCCCTAAACTGAAAATGGAGAATTATTATAAATATATCAAAAACTTTCAAGTGTTCATAAGAATATTTACAGAACACAGCACATTTTATAGTCAGATTAAACTAATCATTACATAAACAGGTTTGACATTTATATTTTCACCAAGGTGATTCACACAATGTTTTAAAATATTGGCAAGGATATAATTTTTCAAAAAAGTTACAGTTTGACTTACCGGGAAGTACAGAAGAAGTGATCCAAAAAGAATGGTTTCCAACAGCACCAGGCCTGAAGCCCTGATACTCTAGAAGATAAAAAACAATACAAAATATTAGAAAATTCTCTCTGTGTGCCATGTAGATGCTAGGTTCTTTGCAGAAGACACCTTCACTTTTGTCAGTATAAGCCTTCCACAGTAATGCTTATAAAGCACAGTATTAAGCTGTCATACTGGCATGCTCCACATTCTTTAATTCATGGGCCCATTACAATGGTTGTGTCTTACAAAATCTAATTTTAAAAAATGACTCTTTCCTGTGTTAAATACTATTCAACACACATCACCTGGATATGGTTTGAAACTGCTAAAATTACTCTCAAGTGTGAAGAATTATGGATTGTAGTAATTACAGATATGAATTTAACTGTAGAATTTGTTCTGTACTGTTTAAATTTCAAGAAGCCCTTTTGACTTATGTAATATTAATGACTTGGCTTCTATAATGCATATGAATAATCTACAAAGTTACTGAATACAGAGTGTGCTCTTAGATTGAAAGCACCTTTATTTTTCCTGAAATTTTGTACAAAGATGTTGATTCAGACATTAACTTGTCAGGATTATAAAATATCATGCCATTTCCTCACTGATTCTAATGCAGTCTCTCCATCAGTTTTCTTACATTTTAAAATAATAATAATAATAATAAATCAATTCCTTTTCCTAACAACTAGCATATTCCAGTAAGTTTGGGGGCTTGGACTAGACGACCTCTAAAGGTCCCTTCCAACCCAAAGCATTCTATGATCCTATGAAGTCTGATAATTTATGTATAGTGCATCTGTGCCTTATCTTAAAGACAAAACATTAACACTGCTCCCCATTTCTTTAACCATCTCCTTCCCCTGAGATACTGTTTCGTACACTGTTCTGGAAGAAGGCAGTGTTTCCCGACTGCAAGCAATGCAGGCAGATAGGACAGCAGAAGAGGCTTTGCCAAAAATCTTCTGAAAAATCCTCTTCTTTCACATCATAAAATCCTCTTGTAGGCTGGAATCAATGGTTTGTGGTAAACTCTCTAATGGTTTTAGATGGGAGAAGTTTATCTTTCAGAAGCAAGGCAATTATAACAAAAAAAAAAAATCTCTTCTGAATGGATCTACAGACAAATTTTTGGTGCCCCGGGGTTTCATTTCTGCTTGCACAAGACTGGTGTAATCTTCTAGATAAAAATTCAGCATTTCACTGAATCTATAATCTTACTCAGATTTCCTACTTAGTCATTCAGTTTTTCAGCTGGTCACTTTCACAACATCTAATGTACTGAACATACATTGAAAGACAGCGAGAAAATTCTCAGGAAACCTTTTTAATATGAGACAATTATGGAGCTACCTAATTTCTTACAATAGTGAAATTTTGCAGCAAAGGTTGTCTAAAGCATGGATATCAGCAGGGATGTCATCAACATCCTACACAACTGTCCACCTCATAAATTATCATGAGAAGTTTCTTCCAGTGGGTATTCACACCAAAGCTTGTTTTAAAGAAAACAATAATGTAAAGCTCCAGGGGCATCTTGGTGCTATTGATGCTACTTAGTTTAACTACCTCTATCATACATTTTCCACTTCTTCAATTTTGTTTGCTTTTTAATTAACTGAGATCTTGGCTAAAACTATTATTATTATTATTACTATTATTAAGTCAAAGGAGGAAAAACAATGATTGAACTAGGCATTACCTTCAATCCCACCTCCATCCATGAACACTGGAATCAGATCAAAGGGAAGCAATGAAAATAGTATGGCATGCATTACACTAATGGTCACAACCAGGTATGTACTGGTCTCTATCATCTTCTTCATCCTGAGCCAGACTTTTTTAGAGAGTAGCTACCATCCTTCAATTCTGCAGTGAACAACAATGTCCACTAAGACAATTCCAACAAAGCTGATTTGAGCTGTCAGCCATGAGAGAAATTCAAGTGAGCTGCAGTCAGATATTTCATAGGAAGCTATCAAAAGGGCCAGCTAGCAAAATGCAAGATAGGTTTAGGTACATGGTAGCAAATGCAAATAATGAAGTAGTGTGAGGACACACAACATAAAGGCCCCTGTTTGGTTGGCTCGGTAACTTATGAATCACTGGGTATGCAATGTTATACCTACACAGAAAAATCAGCATACCACAGCAGTAAAATGTCTTGCGTCTGTACATAACGTATTTTGAGAGGTGTTTATGCAAAAAGTGAGTTCAAGTAAACTAGCATGACTTAGGCCATGGCACAGGACTCAAAGCTGAGCACAGACCCTCATGTTACACACTCACGACAGACTGGACCAGCACTCCAACTTCAGGAGCAAGACACCAGAAATATTCACCGCAATTCCTCTCAACTGGGATGTAGCTACTAACAGTTATGAGATGCTACTGATCACTTTGCACTTCAGTGACTACTCAAACTAAATGAGTGTTGGTGATCTAAAGTAAACTGATAAAACTGTTTACAAAGTCAAGAAATATTCATGATCATTACCGGCTCAGCGGTTAGTTAACACCTCTGTGTGAGATTCAGGTATATGGTCACAGTCATGGCACATGACATGACGCTACATGACGTAGCATGTTAATTTATAAATAAGTTTGGGAGCAGCAACACTGAAACTGCCTTTGTAGGCTTCCCCTTGGAAAACAAGACTTAATAGTGGGTCATGGTAAGCCCGTGGCACATTCTTTTTGGTCAGTCAAGCAAGATGCATTGATGGAGAGGAGAAGGAGCCTTGGGGCAAGGGCAGGGAAAGCAAAACCAGAAGACAAGACATAATAGCGGGTCATGGTAACCCCATCGCAGACTCTTTTTGGTCAGTCAAGCAAGATGCACTGATGGAGAGGAGACGGAGCCTTGGGGCAAGGGCAGGGAAAGCCAAACCAGGGTGCTGGGGTCCAAGGCAGCGCTGTGAGAAAGGAGACCTTGTCTGACTTTGGTATGGTACAAACACATAGACAGCCAGAGGCATTTTTCTTATCAATTGTGATTTCAGTACTGAAATCTCAGTTCAGCACATACAAAAATTCTGATTTAGGAAGACAAGGAAGTAGAGGCTGGTTCATTACTTCTGCTCTCCTGTGACGTGAACTTAGTGGTCTCTGGAGCAATTTCTTTATGGAAAGCCTCATTCACTGTTTATTAGACAAATACAGCTATTTTCTAACTTTCTCATACATCTTTTCTCATTAATAAAAACAAACCAAACCCACTATTACAGAAGGGAAGGCATTCACCATAGGTCTGTGCTGTTCCATGAATGGCAGTCCAGCTGAGACAGAAGCACCTCTTTAACACAGAATAACTCACGGGACTCATCCAGACCAGCAGGACTGGGGCCAATGCCTGCTTTGAAAACTGAGGACTTGAACAGAATAAGGAACAATGAAAGAGAGAGTGTGTGCCCAAGTGGAATACGTTAGATTCTTTTTATATACCTTCACCAGAAAAGGGATAAAACCCTCAACATATCAGAGCAAAATACAAAAAGGTCACGGCAGTCAGGCAATGTCCCTGGTGACTGGAAGAAAGGAAACATTGTGCCCATTTTTAAAAACGGTAGGAAGGAGGACCCTAGGAACTGCTGATCTGTCAGCCTCACCTCTGTGTCTGGGAAGATCATGGAACAGATCCTCCTAGAAGCCATGCTAAGGTACATGGAGGACAGGGAGGTGATCTGAGACAGCCAACGTGGCTTCACCAAGGGCAAGTCCTGCCTGACCAATCTAATGGCGTTCTATGATGGCGTGACTACAGCAGTGGATAAAGGCAGAGCTCTGGATGTCATCTACCTGGACTTCTGTAAAGCCTTCAATACAACGCCTCACAACATCCTTCTCTCTAAATTGGAGAAATCTGCACTTGATGGGTGGACTGTTCAGTGGGTGAGGAATTGGTTGGAAGGTCACAGCCAGAGGGTGGTGGTCAATGGCTCAATGCCCAAGTGGACGCCGGTGATGAGTGGTGTCCTTCAGGGGTCCATACCGGGACCGGTGCTGTTTAAAATTTTCATCAATGACTTAGTGAGATTGAGCTCACCCTGAGCAAGTTTGCAGAGAACACCAAGCTGAGTGGTGCAGCTGACACAATCAGAAGGACAGGACGCCATCCAGAGGGACCTGGACAAGCTTGAGAAATGGACCTGTGTGAACCTCATGAGATTCAACAAGGCCAAGTACAAGGTCCTGCAATTGGGTCAGGGCAACCCCTGCTATCAATACAGGCTGGGGGATGAGGGGATTGAGAGCAGCCCTGTCTAGAAGGACTTGGGGGTACTGGTGGATGAAAAGCTTGACATGAGCCACCAATGTGCGCTCGCAGCCCGGAAGGCCAACCATATCCTGGGCTGCATCAAGAGAAGCGTGGCCAGCAGGTCGAGGGAGGGGATTCTGCCGCTCAGCTCTGCTCTGGTGAGACCCCACCTGGAGTCCTGTGTCGAGCTCTGGAGCCCCCAGCACAAGAAGGACATGGAGCCCTTGGAGCGGGTCCAGAGGAGGGCCACAAACATGATCAGAGGGCTGGAGCACCTCTCCTATGAGGAAAAGCTGAGACAGTTGGGGCTGTTCAGCCTGGAGAAGAAGAGGCTGTGGGGAGACCTTACTGCAGCCTTCCAGTACCTGAAGGCAGCCTGTAGGAAAGATGGGGAAAATATTTTCAGTAGGGCTTGTTGCGACAGGACAAAGAGCAATGGCTTTAAACTAAGGGAGGGCAGATTTAGACTGGATATAAGGAAGAAATTTTTTTACAATGAGGGTGGTGAAACACTGGCACAGGTTGCCCAGAGAGGCAGTGGAGGCCCCATCCCTGGAAACATTCAAGGCCAGGTTGGACGGGGCTCTGAGCAACCTGGTCTAGTTGAAGATACTTTGAAGTTGCTCACTGCAGCGGGATTGGGCTAGATGACCTCTAAAGGTCCCTTCCAACCCAAAGCATTCTATGATTTTATGATTTCAGTGTTACTGCACTATTTGGTTTGCTCCTGAGGCTTTCTCTGTGGTAGGAAGGAACTATTCATCAGCTCCATGCATACTACCACCAGTCAGAGCTTTACTGTAGATTGCCTGTGAAACTGTTGAGGGGGTGGGGAGTTCCTAGGTAGCACAGACCAAGAATCCCCCCTCTTACCTTGTATTTCTCCCTACCAATTGCCTTAGCAGAGCACATTTACTTACCCAGGCCTGCAAAAAACATTGTGAAGGGCTGCTTTATGCCTTGGGATTTGCTCGGTCTTCAGTCCATCCACACTATCTAGACCACATTAGTAGCCTTTGAGATAAACAGTTATCCCTTATCCCTGTATCTCAGAAAGTAACACCACTTCTGTGGCAAATCACATTAGGAAAGATATTCAAGTCATACATGCCTCTTGGGCACTGCTAAAGAGTCATAAATAAATGCTTAACAATTATTTGCATGAGGGAAATTAAAAACAAAATGTAGCTGGCCAAGTTGTATCAAGTGTAACAAAATAAAAAGCTAAAACAATGGATAAACAAGCATAGAAGATACTGCATTTCAATTCTCTGTGGTCCTAAGCAATCCAGGAAATACAGCAGCATTAATTAGCATTGAATTTCTGAATATCATCACACAGTGATATGAGTGTCAACGTATTTTCAGAGAGGAGAAGAAAGAAGAAATTAAAAGCCAAAATAAAATTAAAGTCATTCCGTATCTGCTACATTGTATATTACTGAATTAACAGAACTGTAGACTTTTGGTGTCAGTCCAGGAAGACTGCAGATTTCTCCAGGGCCACGTGTCACTGTGTATTACATGAGCATGGTACCATGGAAACCTAGTGAGGGGAAAAGGTTGGCATATTTTGATTTTTTTTCCTTTTCATTAAACAGTTCTGCCACTTTTACAATATAAAGAATGTTTTACAATATAAAGAATGACCGAGCTGGGCTCCGATTCAAAGAAAATTTCCTTTTGCAAAGGTGGCTTATGACCAGAACGTGAGCTTGCCTTACAAATAAACAAGGCCTACATGAAATTATTAGACAAAAGTGAAGATAGATTTTGTCTTTGATCTCAACTTTGAATACAACAGATTCATACTTATTAAACTGTAAACGATATCTACCACTCAATGTACAGTTGGAAAGCACATATGGCTACATGACAGAATGGTACAGAAGCAAAGAAATACAGAGAACAGATACAGGTTTGGTCTGCTGTGCTAAGCTGATTTATTTGAAGTGACTAGATAATACTGTGCAAAACTGTCCCAAATCAAGAGAAACAAAAAGTTTTGCTAAAGGTACTTGTGATGGCAGTGCGCTCGCTCTCCAGTGCTCCCAGGAGGAGCAGCTCTGGCGTGACCCTCATGGTGCAGGTCTGGCAGATCCATTACTACTCTACACATGAGGACACAGGAGATGTGATGAGAAGTCATTGGATTGTATTCCCATATCTGTCTCTCACTTCTCTGAAAACTCCTCCTGTTAAAACTCCTGTTTCCTGGTATAGGTGGTTCTTTACTTCAGTCAAACAACAGAGGGGAGAAGAGATTTTGTCAAGCTGAAAATATTTGGTCTGAAGTGGAGCTAGTTGAAATATTTTATTACTGCTTTTCTAAAGACCATTGAACCTTTTTCCCGCCTCTTATTCCACATAACTTTTCCCAGTTACAGACACATTACCTTTTTCAGTGAAGAAGCTGTGTGGAAAAACTAAAGTGCTAATTTTCAGAAACTTTATTTCACTTGAAATTTACCTTTAAGAAATAGAATACAGAGATCTTTCTTTCTGTCCCTGAGGTTGAACTCCAACGAGCAAGACGTTCGGCTCCTCTGTTAAGAGACACAAGCTGGACCTGCCAGTTCCCAGAAAGCCGCTGACGTAAAGACAAGCAGAAAAGAGTGGAATTGCATTTCATTGTGGTGGCTACCTTAACACTGTTCGCACCTGGATGAGGACTACTAGGGACTAAAAAATGGGAACAAAAGCAACTGGAAGGACTCCCCTGAAGCCTCAGTTAGGTACCCTGGAATGGTGCTGCCATAATTTTTTTTTCTTGATAATAAATTCAGGGACTGATTAGGACTGCTACCCAGGAACAGGGAAATTTCAAATGCCGTAGCAAGTCTATGCTTTAATTTTGTTCTTGCTGGTTGACATACAAAATTCAAAATTCACTCCCAGCTAACTGCAGGAAACACTCTTCACTTTAAGGGAGAAAGGGTTGTATCTCTTTTGACAATTTCTTTGTAAAATAGTCAAGCTGAAATTCTGTTCACCCTCTTACCACACTGACAAATACTTTTAATGATAATTGTTCTATATGAGTAATTGCCTCCTAATAGAATATGGATTACAAATACAGTAAATTCCATAGCAAAGGCCAATTTTCCAAAGATAGGACTACAGTTATGTGCTGCCACTTAATCTATATTGGCAAACTGTCAGAATTTTCTGGCATTTGCAGGTTTTGTGCAGTATTCGTAAACCAAATCAATATAATCCTCATGTTTTTTCATTTCCCTTTAAAGAACACTTACACAAAGGTCAATTTTTTTTTTCTATTACTAGCTATAGCTGAGCTCAAATAGAATATAATTATTTACTTTTTACTCAAAAAAAATCAGGAAAAGCAAAGGTCAAGCAGCTATCAATCATAAAGTAATTTCATTAAAAGGGCACAAGATGCCATGGATCCAAGAAATCCCCAAATACTTTATTTTTCAATGCATGTGGCCCTTGATCCTTTCTGTTATACAAGTAACAAAACCCACTATGATATATCATGATGAAGATAAGGTGTTCTGCATTTTGAAACATGTGTCCTGCTGCATATAAGTTGCACTACACCCCCTGCAACACAGATACTTGAAAAAACAGTATTTGTTCATGAAGAACCCTCACAGTGAAAATGGTTAATGGCCCAGGGACATCTTTTCTTACAACAGCAGGAATTCCTTCCTTAGGGACATACTGCTCCAATCATGATACCTGGTTCTCACCAAATAGTGATGAATATGTAGACGAAGGAAAATCAGTTCAGTCTATTCACTTCCTTATGGTTAATTTAAAAGCTGAATGTGCAAAATGACGATCATCAAAATTCTGGATCACTTAAAGTGCCTGTTTCACTAGGTTATGCATTCAGTTAATGCAGAAATTAAAAGAAAGAAGATGCAAAGGCATTGTGATCTTCAAGAATAAAATGCACTTTAATATCAACAGTCATTTAATCAGAAAGAGATCAAACGGAATATACAAAAAATCTGATGGAATACAAAACCAAATTTCACAAGCAGGGGCTGGGGCTCAGTTACCACGTTCTCCCAATTTAGTTTACAAATAGCTTCAGAACACCTGAACTGAATTTCAGCTTTCTTATTAAATATGGCATCACCTATTACAGAAGATAATACCAGAACTCACTAGAACAGTCTGTATAAATTGTAGTTCAATCATGTAGAAAGAAATAGTTTATGGTACATTACAGGAGAAAAGACAACCTGACTGCAAAGCTCAAGATTTGTAATATCTCAGAGGAAACAAACTGAGAATGATGTAAGAAAATGAGAGTTAGAATAAATCTGATAAAAATAAAAAATCTCATTATTCACATGACTGAGAAGGCAAATGAACTATAGATGATTATTCTAATTTCAAATCAAACAAAACCTCATAATTCTGAAGATTTTAAATCCAACTCCAGTTTATTTTATTCACTCTTACTTTACAAGAGCTAAACTGCTTCAAACTAATAGCTTATGATTGGATCTGAGAAATGCTGATCCCCAAAATGGTGAGATTTTTCAGCTCTTCAGAATTTATTATGCTAAACAATCTCTCATTAAGTTTAGATCATGGGTTGTAGGTTTCACTGGAAATAAAAGCACATTTGCCTTTGAAAGAAATATTGCTATGTCTAACCTTAATGGTTCTTCCTACAACTGTTTTGCTGAAAGCCCCAGCCCCAGGTTCGCCTCAAGTTATCGTGGACCCTGCACAAGGATAAAGTAAAAAGACTCTCCTTCCTCCATAAAGTTAAGAGTTTAAGATAGGGACAACAGACAGACAAGGACAGATGGAAAGAACAACGGAACAACAAGGCAATAACGAACAATCAATAGTCCCAGCCCATCAGTATCCCGCCTGCAGTCACATACTTCGTCAGCGTTTGAATCTGAAGACGTCATATGGAGAGCAGGGGATGCTCTCAGAAAGGCCCTACCAAGCATGAAGAAAGCACGAATGGAACAAGGGGTGTTTTTTGAAAAATGTAACAAGATTATGATGATGCAGGCTGATGTTGACACTTCTGCATCAAAGAAATAGCATCAGGACAGAGAGAAAGCTCATGTGGGAGTTCAAAACCCAAGAGCTATAGCTCACATACGATGCCAACAAGCAGATGCAATAAGAACACCACAAAGTGGCAGGACAGAAAATCATTTGCAGCATCATTTTGAATAGATAGGAGCAGGCCATGACTGTATTTGCCAAGACCAGCTGAAAGGACACTGCAGTAGTCAAGACACAAGATAATACATTGAGACAAGAATATTTGGTCTGTGGACCAGCAGAAAACATGTATTAATAGGGAACTCAGGAGTTCAGTAAGGCTTAGACACAACTGAATGCAAAGTGAGCTCCAGAATCCAAAATGATGTTAGATAACAAGCAGGTTGCTACAGTAACTAAGAAAGCAGTAGCTGGGATGTCTTAGAGGGAAGCAGGAGGAGATCAAGATTTCTTTTCAGCTATATTGATATTGATGAGAACATGTCAGAGAAAAATGTCAAGATTTTATTCCAGACAGAGGCAGGCGTGGCTGGGACAGGGAAGGCAGAAAGCAATCTGACTGTGTTCACAGCACTAAGTCCTAAAGAGAAGCTGACAGCATAAGGCTGCTGCTTGTGAGCTATAAACCTTCAACTTTTGCCCAAAGAAATGAAAAACAGAATGAAGAACAGGCATATGTTTTAGTCTGCATGATCTGTGTTCAGCTTCCACCACATGATGCAGTCAAAAAAACACATAAAAAGCAGCACATAAAATCTGAGGATGCTATCAATAAATAAGTTTTATAATAAAAACCACGTTTAGTAAAACATGCAACACTTTTCCTAGAATAAGGTTTCCAATGCAGTTGTATTTCTGCTATTTGAAAGTTCTCATGCTACATTTTATCTGATATTGTTTGTTTTTCCAGTTTCTTCATTTAAGCTATTTCTTCCTTCTCTTTGAGTGAAAATTTTTTAAAAAATAATTTTCTCATCTTCAGATGTGCTCCTCCTTAGTTTTACTGGTTTTCAGCATCAAAATGAGGTCCAGACATTGGCACACTGGAATGCAAATCCCAGCTGCATCAAAAAACACATTTCAATCTCCAAACCTTGGCCCTGACTATTGGCCAAATGCATTTCCCAGAGACAAGGAGCTCATCAAGCAAATGACTGCCACTATGAAATTCTCAGCCTTGCTGGTTCAAAAGTCCCTCTGCTACAAATTGGGCTCACACTTGGAATAGTTCTTTTGAGCATACTCTTAAACTCTTCAAACAAAAAGAAAAGCCTACTTCAGACAGAAGTCTCCTCTTGGAAAGGGAGGCATGCCAAAGACCTTGTGCAAGCCACAAGGGACTTTGTTATTGCTATTGATTGTACAAGGAGGTTCACAGCAGCATACAACTCCAAGACAAATAGCAGGATAAATAAATAATGTGCTGTTATTCTGCTGACATGACAGCACGTCCCTTCCCAGCAAATCTGTAAATGCCCATTCACAAACCCAAATGAAACTTCAGGTAAATCCAACTGTCCTGAAGTTACTGCATCAAAGAATCAGTGGGGAAAACTTATTATCACCTGACAGATGATTTGGTCTACGCAGCTTCCCTACAAGGGCCACAAATACAAGACTCAGCAAGAATCAAATACAGAGAGTAACAGACAACCAAAAATCCTAGCAGATTGCTCAGTTTAATTTCTAGCACTGAAACAGCTTTGTAAAAATTATCTATGCTGTAATAGTTCTTATTGTTGGAAAATACATGCTGAAAATCCAGGATTTCATTACCATTATTTTACATAATTTATTGTAAAAGTGAAATCCTAGTGTAATACAATTAAACTCACTTATGCCTTCAAGACTAATATAGCCTTGTCTCTGGTGACAGCAATCTTCCCGGCCAGCACCCTACACTGAAAGTGCACTACTGTCAGCTCCATTAATTTGAACTTTGGGGCTCTGTGTTGTCAAGCTTTGTGGAGTACTGGCAGAACAGATGACAATGATTCATAGACTGCAAGGTCTTACACAGCAAGACCTTAAGGTTAAGAAAGTAAAGGCCAGGAACCAGTCTCATCGCCAAATAGAGCAAAGGTGTCATAGTCCACGGCTGATCCACATCACTTCGAAGGCCGTGCACTCCCCGATACACCATGTATGTTTTCCAGATGAGCCCTAAGATGCTATGTAATTCAACTTTATGGAAACAAAGGTTCACTTAATATAAAGATATATAGAGAAGATTGTATCTTTTGAATCCTTAGAGGTACTGTTGAGTACTGATGAAAAGTCATTTTTAAGACCTACCTTGTCCATCAGGGGTAGACTTCGTCTAGTGCACACTGTATATAGCCTTTATGCGCTTCCTACTGCCCTGCTCTTCTCAATATCTCTTCTTCATGAGACTGAACTGAAATCAACCAACATATTTTATATCTAGATCTTTATTTTCTTCATAGTTCAGTTTTTCCTTGGGTCTGAAGTGTCTGTAGTGAAACTAGGTTTATTTTTCTATTCACAAGTACTTAATTCCTCTAAGCCACACATTAGAAGGCAAACATACACAGATGTGAAACCTTCAGGCTTATGAAATGAACGCCACAACACCCTGCAAACAAGGGCAATACCACTATTGCAGCCATGCCTACCCAACGCCTGCTGTCTTTGGGAACTCCAGCAGCCAGCACACCATCTCTGATTCTCAACTGCTGCCGCAGGCTAACAGCCCCTGCACTTCTTATCTTTTCAATATGGCACTCTGCAATTATTTATGTGAGAGTTAAAAAAATACAGCATCCCTAAAGACATATCTTAACTATGCAGAAAGATGGAAAAGGACATTTTATGAGTTCTGTTTTATGAATAAAAGAAATGAGAATTCCACTAAAAACAACAGTTTTGAAAACAACATCGCCAATGCCTTTAAGCTGCATGCTTCAAGACTACAATAAACTTCCCTGAGAAATCACAAGAAACTAGGTTCTCATTCTAGGATATGAAGAAGAAAGGGTGTATAAAGCACTGCACAGAACGTGTATGTGCTGAGTGAACTGTCAGGTATGCCCACCAGCACAGTATGTAAAGGCAGCTGCTCCATCTGCGCAAGATCTCTCTATCAAGTTTCCACTTCAGCTGAAATGTCAGAAAGTGGTGTCTCGGGAGAAAAAAGCAGAATGTGCACCAAAGATGAAAGGCATCCAGGCATAAGCACATCAAGATGCCACTGTAGAGCTAAAAAAAACTGGCAAAAAAAGGTATGTTTGCAAAGCTAGCGTGCTTTAATATTTAAAGACATATCACACATCAATAGCCTGTGATTATCTCGCTCTGAATTACTGCATCCTATCATGGCTGCAGTAAGGCAGAAAAGACATTCTTGATTTCTCAGTGTTAGAAAGTGGAACTACAGCATTAATTTGCACGCTGCCTTTCCATCTATGTGCAGTTTTGTGCAGTGTTTAAAATTGCGTTGTTTAGGGACTATCTTCACAGTTTTGAAATCATATTTATCAGAACATTTAAAGGCATTTACACTAAATGGAAGAATAGGAAAGGGGTGGCACAGACTATCTAGCCACCCTGAACTCCAAACACTGGAAATCTGCACTCAACAGAGAGTAAAAACCATATAAAAACAGTCAGTTGCTGCTATTTGCCATGTTTCCCTCAAGAGAGGTAAAATTATTTATTCTTGTTGATGATTAGCCAAGTGGTCTTGTTAACTGTAAGTTTTGGCCTTGATCAGTCTTCCAGATATATATTTTTCTCCTCTCGTTAAAAGTATTTGTACTTCTGTATTTCCAGCAGTTCTTGAGTGCTAATAAACAGGGGGAAAATAAGACCAGTACAATAAAACGTCATTTTGTTATAAATTTCTAATATTTGGCATTGGAAATGGTTTTGAATGGGGCAAAGCCCTCCACTTCAGTGGGCTCTATCACAGTCCTTCATCACTGTTAATGCCACACGACAGCGCCATTCCAAACTGCTGTTCTGAAGACTCTCCTCTAAGCATTTTTTCCATTATTTTTCAGAGCTGAAAATAACTTTTTCCAAGTGTGCAGCTTGCTGTCATTTTTACCTTGACGTGCTGGTTTTACATCCAGAGATGCTGGCTACAGATACGTTAGAAAGACAGAAAGACCAGATCCTCCTGCGCGGCCACGGTTCCCCTCCCTGCTCAGAACCTGGCAGCACTGCAGTGCGTGACAAGGAAAGATGATGGGAAAGTGACTTGGCTTTAGTGCAACTACTCTGAAGCTTTTAGTGTTGCTGTGAATGAGAATTCACAGCAAACAAGACCCTTCTGAACAGGTCTAGTGTGAGTCAAGGCTGGCATCACTTTCTCATCTCTCCTTCATCACTGAAGTAGCAATTAGCCTCTTCCATGCTATGGCTGAGATCAGCTTCTCTGCTCTCTTTGCCAGTAGTGGTTCTTAGCATTTCTTAAGGGCACTTACAGTTCCTCACAGCAGTTGTATTCTACCTGATAGCTCCATGTTTGAGTTGGTACGCCGCTATGCAAAGGTCAGTTATTTTCAGCCCTTCTTTCCGATTCATTTGAAAAGGCAGCATGACAACTGATGAGCTCTTTAGGTGCTTTGCTGATAACGGCTTCCACCGTCTGGTATTTTTATAAGAACATGTTTACAACACAGCTGGCTTCCTCTCTATGGCTTGTGTAGATCTGTAGCCCTTATCCTGTGTTAACTTTGAAATAAAAAAAAAAAAAAATTAAAAATCTTTTTTATTTATTCTTGTTTAAATATTCTGTTTCTTTCTGGTGCCACACAGTTTTGCTACCGTTGCACTGCATGCAATCAATACTACAGTTGGTCACTCCCTATTTAAGCTCTCCATTGGTTCACATAACACTACTCATATAGACGAATTCTCCTATTTTGTTGATACTTTTTTTACAAAACCACTGTTCAGCTTCTCATTTTTCAGAATATTTGTTTTAGCATCAGTGATTTCTGTCCTTGCCTAGGCAGCTACTTTTGTTAGCTTAGCCTCACACTTTTTGGATGTGTTATTAGTAGTAATGTTTGCATTATCCAAACAATAATAATGCCACAGCACACAAGGATGTTTGCTAGTGTTCACCTTGAGCTGATCTGTTTCTTCGTTGCTCACCTTAAAGAATGTTTTGCACCTCTGCACACAGCCATGAAGATCTGATTCCATAGGGCTGAAAGTTGTTCTGCAAGATGGTTTCATAATCTGTCAAACCTTTTGAAAACCAAAGAAATAAGAGGAGCCTGTTCCTTTATACACTCCTCTACAACTGCTAGGGCACATATCTAGTCCACCCAAAGTGCTGACAGTCTCAGTTGAGCCTGTTCCTTGTTTTGCACCCCGTGTCCCTTTACTTCTCTCACACTGCAGATGTCTCAACGTCTCCCCAGCTGCGGTATTCAGCAAGCTCATCCTGTCAGGGCAGCCTACTAAAACTCCAATGTTTCCACTACTGAGGAAGAATCACTGTTTCCCAGGCTTCACTGCACGACTCCCTCGTTAAACTGGCGCCATCAGGTGCCGTCAACTTTTCTGATGGGATTTCATCCATTTTCATCTCCCAGGAGTTTTTCAGCCTCTTGCAGCTTGTGTTAATGACAGGCTCAGGGTTTCCAGCTTTCACTACTGCTTGGCATGAGGGTTGTCTAGAGTAGTTCAAGATTTCTTTGAAGTGATCCACACATCTGTTTTCCCTTCTGTATTAGCTGTGAATATTTTTTCCTTTTTTTTCTTTGTTTGGCACACTGCCTCCATTTAGTCTCCTGATGAAATGCTTTGTCTTTTCCCATTACAGCAGTAGCATCTGCTTTATCTGTTACATTTTTCATCTTTTTCTGTCTTTCCTTACAATGCTGTTCACTAGTGGTTTAGCGTCTGCTACTTCTTCTGTGCCTTCTTCCAAATTTTTTTTATTCTTATTTTGGAGTTCTCCCTTCTCTCGGCAAAGGGCCACATTTTCTGCCTGTGATTTTCTCCAGTTATGACTCTTGCAGTTTAATAACATTGCTGCTGAGCTAAACTTGGGGCTGCTGACTCACTATCACTTGTGTTTGACAAAGCCTCAAATGAATTCCTCATCATCGATCTGAGCTTTCTCACGATATCTTTCTGCAGATCCATTTTCTATTGTTTGCCAATGCTGACTGCTGCCTGAAGTCACTAATCTGCGGTTTCATTTGCAGGTCCACATTGCCAAGATTTTGGTCGGTGGTACTAGTGACAGTTTGGAGTAACTGTGTCTTGGACAAAGGGGTTAAATTTTGTTTTGCCACCTATCAAACGTGCAAGTTTATATGAGTAACTACAATGCTTACAAAAAGAGGCATGAAATCTAACTTCATGATTTTTTTGCCAAGAGAACAAAAGAATGGCTTTCTGATTCAGACTCCAGTGTCCTACCTCAGGTCATGGCCTGTGCTGCATTATTAAAGGAGGAGAACAGCAGAGAGTGGTCCTTCCTGGTCTATCCTCCCAGTTTCCAACAACAAAAATTATGTAATTCCTGCACCAGACATTTCACCAAAACCACTGTATTTAAGAGCCAATAATGGAAATATCCTTTATGATTCCTTCTAAACTCTATTTGAATTGATTTATACTTTGGAATCCATTATATTCTTTGCCAATGAGTGATCTAAAGGAACTATAAGTTGTGTAAAACGTCTACTTGATTTTTTTAAACCACTTGAGAGATTCCTTGGCCATGCTCTAGTGATATCTTCAGAGAAACCATGAATATTTATTTACATGTCAACATCTCCCTGTCTTACATGATTTTATACTATTTTTCCTGCACTGTCTTTTCCTCTGTCATCTCTTGGTTACTTACAAGAAGTGTAGCTCACCTGGTCTCCTGAGATCATAATTTTTAAGAGCTTTTGGTGGAGGAATTTGGAAGAAGTACTCTCCTATCCACATGCTCATAATCCACCTTCACAGAGCTATAAATACATTTGTAGGGCATCACATTCTCACAAAAGCCCACTTCCCACACTTATCCAATGACCCACTAGTTCTATTTTTCATTACCATTTCTATAAATGTGCAAGCATGTAAGTTGGACCTACTGATCTTTAGTTCTCATCACCATTACAGGAAGTCTTTATAAACACAGATGTCACATTTCCTATCTTCCTTTCCTCCTCTGCTGCTATTAATGTAGGCAGTAGCATACTCCACAGTAAATAATTCAGCAGTTTTGCAGACGACTTCTTTCAGAAGTCTGGAGAGGACTCTTTAGAGGAACCTTTAGAAGTTCTAAAAGAAGAGACCTAAAACTTCAGAGGCTTCTAAAGGTTCCTCTAAAGAGAAGCCTGGCTTTTAGGAGCCAGTCATCTGGCTTGCTATAGGCTTTGTCTATTTATTACCATTCATTTTGTCAAGATCTTTCACTTTGGTTGGTATTTACCAGGTTTCCCTGCAGATCATTATTACATCCTAGGTCAGTAACAAAGATCATGCCAAAACGAAAGTCGTATCATCACATTCTGTCAGTAACACTTTGGCAGTAATTGTTGAAAACAGCTCTGTTCTCATTACTATGTTCTTTGGAAGTGGAGCAGTAGAACTTTTACCAATGGTTGATCTTTTAGTAACTGTCTTGGATCCAGCAAGTATTCCGCACTGTTGATGAAACTAAGGCAATGAGAGACTCTTCCACAGCAGTTTCCATTATAAGTACTGCTTGGTCATAATATGGGTAACCACTATGATCTGCACGGCTGAGATATTTCTTCTCTTCTCTAAAATACTCCTGATCTGCATCCTCTCTTACCGATAAGCTGATTGTTTTGAGACCAAGGTTGTCACCTCCATCACAACCTAATGGGTCTTTATGGACCTTTACAATTCTTTGAATTATTATACTCACAATATCACAGTCAAGGTGCCAGGAGTGTTTCTTCTCAAAGTGCTTCCTGTTGGCAGACCTGAACCTTTTTGTCCTTGGCTTTTAGAAGTTAATATTTACCAGGAGCCTCCAAAAAGTACAAGCGTTAAGTAGTGTTTTGCACAGTCCCTTTTACTAGAGTGGTAACCTGATCTCATTTGCCTTCCCATTTTATTGAGTTCTTTTTACTGATCAAAAACCGTACCAAAATGCCATGTCTACTCTTCGTTCTCTTCAGCACTGGGGCCTTAATTTAGCGTTTTTTATTCTGAACCCCCACCTTCTGTGCTTCTAAAGATATGAAGATTGTTTCTTGATATGGTAGCAGTACGTGGTTCTTTCTGTTAAAATGCTATATTCAGAATTACTTTTTGTAACTACCTGAATATTGTAGTGCCATATGTGGGAGAGAATCCGAAAAATGTTCTTCTCTGACACTCATCCAGCACAATGGAAAGGAGCAGTTTAACACAGTAACTTTAATCAGACAGATATCTGAACCTAATTAAGGTTTGTTTCACTAACAGTTGGAAATTCTCAAAATGCAGATATTTTGAACACATTTTAATACCTGTTCTTTCATTTTCATTACTTTCTCCCCTTGGTGGAGAGTGCACAGTCAGTTACTAGCTTTTCTCCTTCCCTCCAAATTTCTGCCATTATTCAATGTAACCAGCAGTTTTCTTATGCAAATACTCATTGTTCTCAGTATGTTTGCCCTTCATACAGCTTCTCATTTCATGGCAACCACACAAGATCTTTTTCTTTTTAAAATCATGCTGTACCAACAAGATAAAGCACATAAAAGGAATCCAAGAAAAAAACTCTGCTGAATGACATGAAAAGCAATGGAGCATCTATTTATCAGTTTCTATTCCTTGAAAACACTGATCATACAGGAAAGGACTGTTAATCACCATATTACTTTTTTGTCTCATTTTTTCTTCCCTTTTTCTAGTGAGATATACATTTAGGGCAAAGTCAACTATCTTCTAAGGTAGCAAAACTATAATTGAATCTATTGAATTCTTCAGCCTGAAGAAGAGAAGGCTGCGAGGGGACCTTATAAATGCTTACAAATATCTGAAGGGTGGGTGTCAGGAGGATGGGGCCAAGCTCTTTTCAGTGGTGCCCAGTGACAGGACAAGGGGCAATGGGCACAAACTGAGGCACAGGAAGTTCCTTCTGAACATGAGGAAGAACTTCTTCCCTCTGAGGGTGACGGAGCACTGGAACAGTCTGCCCAGGGAGGTTGTGGAGTCTCCTTCTCTGGAGATCTTCAAGACCCGCCTGGACAAGGTCCTGTGCAGCCTGCTGTAGGTGACCCTGCTTCAGCAGGGGGGTTGGACTAGATGACCCACAGAGGTCCCTTCCAACCCCTACTATTCTGTGATTCTGTGATTCTATCTCTGTCCAACTGTCCAACTGAATGAAACACAAAGGCTTCACTTTTCTTTCTGGAAAAAAAGAATGTTTTGGTTTATGTCTGGTTGTCACTCATTCAGATGTCATAATGTCTAATGGTAAGAGGTAATCTGGAAAAAAGTAAGCTCAAAGTTTTTCACAAAGACTGAAAAGTTCTTTAGAAACAAGGAAAAGTGCATATATGCCTCATAGGTATTGCTTTGATATTAAATATGCAGATTCCCATCTGGTTCCTTACTCATAGCCTAACTTTGGAGAAATGACTATCATCACAAAAGTAAACATGCACCTTTTGTCACTAGCAGGTTTTGTGAAATACAAGATTTCTGTAGCATGTTTAATAAAGTAGTATTTTTTTTTTTACTGTAGTGGATACAAATATCAGAACACATGTAAGTGTACAAGTGCAAGAATGCATGCAGTTTTACTCATCTCTGATCTCAAACTATTTATGAGAAAAATCCATAATTATTTTATAAAACAATCAATATTTCAGTGTGAAAAACAATCAAGCGAAACTTGCAATATCTGCATCTGAAGTAATCTACTCTGTTCACTTTGTAGAGTAAAGCTTTTCCTCACAAGAAATGCCTCTTTCATGTTGTTGTCTACGACATTAAAAGCGAGTAACATTACCATGAGGACTAAAACCTCACAAAACTGGAATGAAGTTCTTCTGCTAAGTTAATGTTAAGCAACGAAACAGATGCCTACAGACTTTTCATAATGAAAAACTCTAGAAATACAATTAAGTCTGTAATTTGAATCATTTTATGCAGTATCATTAAATACAAAGACTCTGTCAGAAACAGAAAAGTAAAAAAAAGAACGTTACTTCTCCTTCTGTGATTTCCTGCCAGGATATTAAAGTCTTTCAAAATGAGCCACACATTTGCAACACACACACTGTAGAATCAGGAAGACTGTGGGATCAAGTGTTCTGAAAACCAAAATGGAAATGCTTATCTAGTTATGGAAAGTGGATGAAGCTATTAATTTCAACAACGTGGCATACTGTGTGCACACCTCTGCCTCCCAAATGTAGGTAGTGAATATGTGCCAGCTTCAATTCTTTCTTTTTTTTGGTAAATGGGGAGTTTCAGAGAATATTCTGCATTTACAGAGGCAACAGTGAGATTCCACAAGATATTACATGTTCAAAAGATTTTTGAGTGAGGTAAAAGCAGAAAGTTCATTAGGTTAGTACATAAAACGTAACCATAGACTGCATCAGCAATCTACAGAGGCTCCTTAATATATTCATACTTTAGAAAAAAAAAATCTTTAACCGCAGAATCAAGTTTCAACTCTCTAGGAACTAGAATTATTTGGAAAGATTTCTCTTTGATATAATAATTTTCCAGCTAGTCTCTGAAATATATTGAAACCAAGCATCACTCCCAGCAGTGGTAAAACAGAGACTTTTGAGATCCCGAGACTACATATACCCGCATGCTTCCTTAGGTACCTGTGTAATTGGCCTGATTTTCCAAAATTTCTTCTAACATGATAGGTTTCCTTGATTTTTGCTGACCATCTATAAATGTAAACAGATTTCACTGGCAGACACAAATTGTTTTTTTCAAAAATTACATAGACAATTTAGGTACCTCCACATCTAAAGCAAAGCATTTCTGTCTGGAAATAGCCCCCTCTCCCGAGTCGTGCTCCTTACCTGAGAAACTGACTGTCAAAATAAGAAGCTATACACCTAACGTAAATGAGTCTGTACCACAAAATGAGCAGGAATATCAAAGTAAAACATGTCTGCTTACCTTTGCCTTGCGAAAATGGTAGACTACCAGCATGCTTATGAAGTCCAGCAGCATACAGAGTGTTTGGAATGAGATGATAGCCAGACGTAAATACTTGTCCTCCTGTGCATAGCAGGGAGTATCATCGGTACAGTAAGAACATCCTTCCCTGCAGGGTAGGCAGGTGTAGACTTCCTCCGACAATTCACTGCCAGAAAAGCGATTTTCTGCTTCTTTTCCTGAAAGTATCAGATGGGTGAGGGGAGACACCTTTAGTTGTACCGTATGGGCAGTTCACCCACACAGCAGCACAACAGTCCTCTGCTGACTGCCCTTCCCTCCCTGTTGGCCTCTCTCATTAAGGTACAAAATGGTTTGCCAGGGCTGCTTTTCTCATTTCGCCCTCCTTTGTCACATTCAGAAAATGCAGACCCATTTAGACATGAGGGAAAGTGAGCTTATTAAACGCCAAATGCTTTTCCACTGTATTTAAAGTGGGCTAAAGCTGTGCACGAAATTCTTCAAAGGAGACTTCTGAATGGGGAAAAAATTACATCAAAGATTTGGGAGTAAGGAAAGGTTTTTACACAGATATATGAAGAGTAGACCCATTAACTACTTAATGTTCACAGTACAAACTATGACCCTATTTCAGATTGTTCCTCAATTTCATAAAGATGCTATCTAATGAATGAATTAGCTTCAAATTAGATAAAATCCTTCTTAATTAACATTTCTTCAACACGCTCTTGTACGATGGCACTATTCTATCCCCAAATCAAAACCAGTGCACTTACACCAAGTATAATTTTCCATTGCTCACACAAGCACACCAGGAAATCTGGAAAACCTATTGGCAAGTTAATATCTTGTCTACAAAAATCAATGATTCTTGAGCTGACATTTCGCCCATCAAACGGAACCCACCAAGAGAGCATACAGGAGGATTGCTACTTTTTCTGATCCATGAACACTTGCCCCTAACCCTCTGCAAGACTGCTTATGCTAGAGGCAATTAATGGAATAAAAAGGTGAAAGACAGAAAAAGGAGGTGAGAAAGAATATTGTTAACTAAGAAGAAAAAGTGAATTTGCTGAACATGTTTAATATATAAGCAAGACAGGCTTAGGAGCTTCCAGAAGCAAGAGAATGTGGCTGAAACCAAACCACTGGTGTGTTAAAATGTGTGATAACTTCTCTCACTTATCACAAGACTAGAGAATTGCTCCAACATCTTTGATCAAAATTCTCCTCTTCTTGTCAGTATAAGTAGTGAATCACACATTGTTCAGTCTTAATTCAAGAGACAACCTGTGTCACTACTGCACATGCATATTTGGCTTACGAAACTCTCTTCAGACTTTCAGCTTCAAACATTTAGAGCAGAAGGTTATCTACAAGGGTAATTATTCCTTGCTTTCTCAAATCTATGTACGAATGCGCATGAGCACGCGTCTGCTGACAGGCAAAGCCTATGAAAGCGACAGATAGGCTGTATAGCCAAGCCGGTTTATTTGGCATGCCGTCCCAGCAACCCTGTGCTCCTCATCCTCTGTGCAGGATGCTTTGCTCCCGCATCCTGCAGCATGCAGAGAACAGGCTAGTATATCTCACTGAGATGGCGGATTTCTCTTTGCAGCTTTATTCTAAACAAAGATGTTGGAAATCTGAATATAGTAGAGTAGTGCTGTCTCATGCTGGTAGCCAGATTTTCTTAGATACAAGCAGACAGTAAGAAGAGATCTTGTGTCTTTTTGACCCAGACTGTGGGAGGCAGGAATGAAAACGCTGGAGAATAACCGTGCTTGGGCATCCCAAGAAGGTGGAGAACCTCTAAGGAACATTAATCCTTAAGAAATCCTAGGACTGGAACTTTTTGCAGACCAAGCACCTAAGGACCTCAGCCCATTATAATTTCAAGAGCTTTGCCACAAGCCACTTCCTCCACATCTAACGTTATATACCAGCTTTTTAAACTGCAGCTAAAGCAATGGATGCACACTGTCCCATCAGAGACTGAAGTCAGTCTCCCGCCTTCCATCTCTGTACCCAAATCAAGAGTGCACTACCTACTGTCAGAGGTTTCCACTTCATTTCCTCAACATCTGCACTCACGTCAACCTGCTTTTCCACCACCTACCTGTTACTTTATAATTTCCACAAGGAGTTGCCCTTCAATTAGCCCATCTCTAAAAAGACCATAGAATCATTTAGGTTGGAAAAGACCTTTAAGATCATCGAGCCCAACCGCAAACCTAACACTGCCCAGTCCTATGCGAGTGACTGTAAAGTTACACAGAATTTTTGGTCTGCCAGCTGTAAGTGCATTAAAGAATATCCTAGTGCCAGTGTGCAGATGTACAGTTTCACATGCCCGCCATTGCAATGACATTTTTAACTTAACGTCAGCGTGCTAATTTAGGTTTCCCTATACAAAGTTAAAGAAATCAGACTTTGTACAGGTTGTTTGAAGTCCTAGAAAGACTGAAACGGCAATATAGCTTTTCCACATCTGCTTTACCTTTGTTCTTCTGACCATGATTTATGAGCTACTGTACCTAATAATTGCTTCAAGACACCCCGATTTTAAGTTTGCCTAGGTGTCTACCACGTCAGCTAGAACAAAGTCAGTGGAAAAAATCTCACAGCCACTATTATTTATCTAATCGCTTTAAAACTTCACATTTCTGAGCGACATGAGCCATGTGTTAATGTGTTTTTATTGTGGTAACTAAATAAATTAAAATATTTTCAGTATAAAAACTCCACCACTGCAAAAAATATAATTAAAATATTAAAATATAATTAAAAACCTAAAGTTATGAGATCACTTAAGTAACAAATATTATATGCATATGGCTTGACAATTTTGCTTAATCTTAAACCTGATATTCTTACTTTAATTCTGAAATGTTCAACCTTAAAAGCTGTTGCAAATACATTATAATCCATTTTATCCAGTATTTTCTTATCTGAGTCATTCATGGAAGTTCCTTCATGTGTATGCTCGTCACATACTACATTGATAACAGCCAATAAACAGTTGCACGTTGCTGTAAACATCCCAAGGATATGACTCCATAATGCAACGGCAAGCCTTTGCTTAGATGTGTCTGGTGTCATGCTGTCTGCTGTATACAAAGGAAGGTCACCGATATGCATCTCCTGCACTGCCAGCTACGACCGATTATCTTGTGAATATCTTTTGACTTTGAAATGATTCTTCATTATAGCTAATACAAGAAACATCCAAAAAACTGGATCTACCTGAGATTTTAGACAAAGGGATGAGGCATTATTTACAATCCTCTTTTTTTTTCCTCCTTGCCAAAAAGAAAGAACACTTTCCAGATCTTCTAAAAGAAGGTTCCAGAAAAGACAGAACCGATCATTGTATTTAGCACTGACTGGGAGCTTGTTTGTCCCCCCACACCCTTGCCCTCACTATATGTCTCAGGGCACTGCTGCTCACTGCGTAGCTGAACATGTCTAACCTTTATGCCTGGCCCTGTCCCCTCACCAAAGTAAATGTAACATGAATTTAAACCATAGACAGTCCACACCAAACATGAAGTTACTGCCTGTTACAGCACTGCTAGAGATTTCTCTGTGCCAAGCCTTCTCCTATCCCAGCAGCTCTTTGGGATAACACATACCTCTTCCAGTGAAGAAAACCACTTTTTCCTCCCCAGAAGATGGCAAAAGATTTTAAGCACTGGTAAAGGATTCTGCTGTATGTAAGGCAGCAGTGGTTTTAGCACTGACACAAATTAGATGGAAGCAAACACTGAAAGACTAAGTGTACTGCAGGAGTTCAAACTGAGGATGAGGGAAGTGTAAAAAAGTACCATCCTCAAGGAAAAAAGTAAAGAGAAAAAAATTAAATGCAATATCAAAGAAGAGGATAAAATGGAAGGAGTACAGAACAAAGAATTGGTGGAAAGTAGGAATAGGGACACAAACTATTATGAAGTATAATAAGGAAAATGCTTGAGTAATGGAAAAATAAAACAAAAAGCTTAAACGCTTCAGCTATGTCCCCTCTACTTTTTTTTTTGCTAGTTCTTCCCTCTTCTATCTTAGTCTTCTTTTTCTGTCTGCTCGGCTCATCTGTTTTTGAAATGGTCTCCTGAGGGTAACTCTTCATCAGCCTCGGTTCTCTTAAGCACACTCTGCTATGCAAGGGGTGCCTCAGCAGTTGCGACGGTGCCAGTTGAGATCTTTCTGCAAAGGAAGAATGGCACCACAGACTGCTAAATGCCAGGACAGGGACTGCCACCATCCCACACAAAATCTTCCCAGACCCCAGTCAGAATTCAGCAGATGAACACAGAGAGCACAGCGCAAGTCGCAAGCTGTGCAGAACAACAGACTGATACTGCGCCTGTTCTATAATAAACTAGGAACATCACCAGCAGCATCGGCGGTGCTGCAGTAAGTCAGCGGTGTGTGGGAATGTAACTGGACCTGCTAACACCAAAACCTGGTAATCAGCCACGGTCATAATCCTCACCTGAGGCAGAATCACTGAAGTCAGTGACAGCCTTCATACACACAAAGATCTGCACGTGCAAGTTCTGACGAAGAATCAGAGCTACAGGGCAGGTGTAAAAAAACGGGAATTCCCGTTGAACTGGAAGTCCCTCTTGGGACTTTTTATACGATCATAGCACCATTAGAGACAGTAAAGTCCCATATCCAAACAAAAGAGCCACTTTTTTGCACTGGGCAGGTTCCACATCTGAACAGCAAGAGCGGAGCAAAATCTCTGTGATGTATGGATGATACATTGCTAAAGAATGAACTTTTAGGTTGAACAAAGCACTGCTGTTCTATGAAGGATCTTCCAATGCAAACCTGATTACGTCATGAGGCAGAGAACGTAAGTGCTCTGGAGAGGGGTGTTACAAAATGTGAAAATGTATGTAGTCAGCAGTTAGTCTATTCTACCTATACAAATAGCGCTACCTAAAAATGAGCCATTCAGGAAAGTGCATAATCATGTACTCGAGCACTTACAGGTTAATGCACCTTGCATACATGAAATTCTAAAGTCATTTTCTGTCCTCAAAAGAGACCCTGGAAATATGGCAATAACTCTGCGCCCCACTAGTACCCAGGGTCCTCATTAACTAGTTCAGAAAAAATAGAAAGGTTTTACATCTTTTGGCACTGTCAGTTCTGTAGAACAAACTCAGCCTCGGGAGGGAAACGCTCTCCTCCATGGCTTCCTTTTCAGTAAGACAGCAGCCTAAACTCCAGCCCTGCCTCTGTCCCACGCACACTTCAAGAACCCGCAGCAAGCTGCGTGACCTCCCTGCGAGCAGCAACACCATGCTGCTTTAAGTCAGAAAAGCAAGTTGGAGAACTTTTCCTACGGACGACACGGTTTACGCAACATTGCATCTTGGCATTCAAGGTCCCAGCCGAGTTTGCAGGGGAGGCAGATAAGCAATCTTTTAAACCTTCACGCCTGCAAACCGTGTAGAGTGTCTAACATCCCTGCAAAGACATTTTATACAGCTATCTGAAAGACAGCCGTATATCTTCCAGATAGTTGTTTTAACCACGTCATCTTTTCCCCTTTTATTTTTTTTTTAAATAGAGTTCATCTGGGTGACAGGGCTAAGTTCCCCTGAACCACTGTTTTTTCTCTTTACTTCACAGTCATTTCCAGTCTCACACGAGCTGTGTCACGGTTTGCTTTTTAAAATCACCTATAGAGCTTGGCAGATTGAGCTGCATCTGGATGAATTAAAGCAGTTCTTTATTACTGATTGTTTCAAAACTCGTGCTTATGTTAGCTCACAGTAACACATGCTCAAATCAAAGTAGCCCCAGATCATGTAATTATACACCTTAAAATATCAGCATATGCAAACACTTTCATGAGACCAATTTCACTCTGTGTTAGCTATTTTGAAGCTAAATATTCGATCTAAGGCAGCTATATAGTCTCCTCCTTCTACAGTAAGTGGAGAAAAAAAGGTTATTTGCCTGAAGAGTTAATTTTCCCATCTAAAGATAAATTCTGCCTTTCTAAAGCAGCAGAGATACCCTCCAGTAGAGCCATGCCCTTGCTGCTGACTGCAGTTGAAACCTAGGTGACTAATACATACCAAGCATATACATTTTAGACAGCTGATACAAGATAAAAATGAATCTCATCCCCAACGATCAATGCTGTTACAAGCTCTAGCCACATTATTTTTGTGTGTTCTATGGCATTTAGTATGACAAAAATCTAAGAATGATTTTTGGTTTTATACGCTCATTCAAGGAGTTAAATCCCAACTCACTGCACTGCAGGAACAACCAAACATCATCATTACTTTATCAAAAGATTCGCACAGAGCCCAGCAAAAAAGCACTATCACAAGGCTGCCTTCTGCAACACACCACAATATGAAAGGAGAAGGGAAACAAACACTCACCAGGTAAACTGTTGAAGAAACACACTGTGCCATTTATGCTACATATATATACCGGAGATACAATGTATATATAGCTAAGATGTACTGAGTTAGGGGTACGATATCTTGGCCAATCCGCACCCAAACCAGATCAGGTCAATAAAAACCAGGCCAATCCATGACGCAGATCAAAGTATTTAATATCCAGAACTCAGGGCTGCGAACAAATAGCGAATTCTAAAGCTTTCCTGATACTTTAAGTTACTTACCTTTCAGCTATAACCCCTGTCACTTCTTATGTAAGAAAGCAGAGCTCATGAGTAACTAATGCAGGAAGGAACTTGGAAGCTTTATTTGCAGCTCTGGAGTCCACACTGAATAATGTATTTAACCCAGTTATCAGGTACTCTGTAGCACAGGGACATGCTTTTACAAGTACCACGTCATACAATTCTGTCACACAATTTACCAGCATGGAACACCTGAATCCGTATCTGTGAGTATTACAGGGGTGCACTTTGAGTGTCGAATACTACTAGAGATATTTCTATAGTGGAACAGGAACAGCTGTGCTCACACAAGGCAGGAGATAACACACGCAGTCCTGGACCGTGCTTGATGAAAGCTACTCATCGCCATTCCCTGGGCGTCTCATACAAACCGCTCCCGCAGCAGAGAGCTGACGACACGAACCTTCGGCTAAAGGATGGTGCGAAGAAGCTGGGGACTGTATTTACTCAAAAGCAGGAGGCAGAGAAGGATGCTCTGTTACACCTTCAAGCAACACCTTTACGCCTGTGACTGCAGCACGAGCTCTACTAGTATAACTGCAACAATTCTGGCACGAAATCTGTGCAGAGATTACACTTTGGTTGTATGATGAAAGTAACAGACATCGACTTTTGGCATTCAGTTTATGTATTTTCCCTGCTGAGTATCAACTGAGTTCTGTTTCCCTTATTGTGGAAAACTCAGTCTAAGTACCATACAATGTGTGTCCTCAGCACGTGCATCTGTCATTCACGTCATGCAGCCAACCAGACTCCCAGGCCTGACCCACCTCTAATACCTCATCAGCAACTATTAGAGTTTGGATGCTCCTTTGGATTCTCCTTTGCAAACGAAGTCAAACGAAAACAATTAAAGCCCACCAAAGCCAGAGGCTAGGGCATTCTGGTTTGCCCTGACCAAAGAGAAAATTACTAGATTAATTTCCCCAACACTTGCGCTTGAGCACAGATGCCAGAAATCTCTATTTCCCCATAGCAAGACCTCTTTTCATGTTTTTAAATTTATTTACAAATCAAATATTCTTCAAGTGGGTATGTTTTACAGGATCCTCAAGAGTACCACAAATGACAAACCAAAGGGCTAGAACTCCTCAAGCGATTATATAATCCGAGAGTTGCAAACCACTGGGATTTTACTGTATAACCCTGACAAGGATAAAAAGGAGCCCTGCATTATTAATGCTAGCTCTGCTTTCTTTTTTCTTTTTTTAAACTCAAGCTAAGGCACTTACTCTGAAAGCTGTTCACCGAGACGATGTTGGGATGATAGAATCCAGCCTTGCAAATACATTTGTAGGCTCCGAGCACAAATCCAAGGCCTTTAATTGGCATGCACTGTGAGAAAGGAAAAAA
Organism: Opisthocomus hoazin; assembly: GCF_030867145.1. Classification (NCBI taxonomy): domain Eukaryota; kingdom Metazoa; phylum Chordata; class Aves; order Opisthocomiformes; family Opisthocomidae; genus Opisthocomus; species Opisthocomus hoazin. The sequence continues at coordinate 75,399,205 of NC_134417.1, read as the reverse complement.
GAAGAGTCATGCAGATGATCATACAACTGTATACTCAGACATACATTCAAGCATAAAAACACTACAAGATACTGTGAGCAGACTTCTAAGAATAAACAGGCACTCCTTCCAGTCTGAGAATATTTTCTCAGAGACTTATCCCATTTTTGTCTTGTTCATCACCAACAAACAGCAAAGACAGCTACAACCAAACCCGTCTCACTGAAAAACCAAGTGCCAAATTTGACTCTTGTACTTTGGGTACTCTAGGTGGGACATCAGACGAATATCTTTTTTCCTGGAGAGTTTCCAGCTCTGTTTCCCGGCAGAGCAGGTGGGCTCGGACGGCTGGAGCTCACACTCACGTGGACACCTCAGCTAAGCTACCAAGCTTCTGTGGGCAGCACGTGCTGGTGCCCCCGCCGCACTGGCAACCCTAAAGAGTGGAGACTGACCCAGCCAAAACAAAGCCAACAACTGGTTAGAGAAAATGGCTGCAAACCTAAACCCGACTTAGGCAAACAAGAGCAAACCTATGCCAAGGGAGCCACATACTTCTAAGCTCTCTTGTCTCTTTTCGAGGAAGTAATATATGAAACAAGTTTTGTTTTAACTCAATTTAACTTTTGCTTAATTTTGACATCAGGACAACCACAGCAGTTCTTACAGTGACAGAACATCTACTGTCAGACCATTTATGTACAACAAAAACTCTGCCTAGTAGAGAAAGAAGAAACAGTTCAAAGACATAAAGGTACAAACACTGGTAAAATTATTTTCTCCCAGTGTAGCTTATTTCACAGAATCACAGAACGGTAGGGGTTGGAAGGGACCTCTGGGGGTCATCTAGTCCAACCCCCCTGCCGAAGCAGGGTCACCTAGAGCAGGCTGCACAGGACCTTGTCCAGGCGGGTCTTGAAGATCTCCAGAGAAGGAGACTCCACAACCTCTCTGGGCAGCCTGTACTAAATTTTCACTTTATCAAAGCAAGGTAGGCTACTGTACTAGATGCCTTTCCCATCAGTACAGGTGTACCTATACCAACACGCCTCCACGGATAGGAACTAGACACTACTACTTCCTCAGGGAGCAACTGAATGATTTAACTAAAACATCCCCCATCTTCCCACTTCCTTACGTTTCACTTGTTTGTGACTGACTGTGACTTTACAACATGCTTCATCCTCTAGCTGCCTGCAACTGGGAGGAAGATGTAGAGGACAGGCTTTAGTAAAAAAGAACTCCGTTTCAAAAATCAAATGCAAACCAAGAAAAGAGAGTCTGCACCGACACTTACGAAAAACTCCTTTTTTTTATCTCAAATTTCAGAGCTGTGACCTAATCCTGCCTGATGTTGGGAAAGCCACTGTGCATTTCTTTGCCCCAGTTCCCCAGATGACATTGTCTTTTCTCACACCCTTTGCCTAGCTGATGTCCTTGCACGCAGTGCGGGCCTGCGGGTGCTATTGGAAAACAACTAATAAGCAAGACACTGCCATGCAAGAACATTGAAAATTCATTCAGCCTTTGTATAAACATGAAAACAAGAAAAAACAGGAAGAGAATGGATAAATCATTTTTCTTCACACTTCGTCTTCACCCTACAGAAATGTGACTGTTGACAAGGTCGAGGACAGAAAAAATCGAAGCAGGGTGAGCGTGTGTGCAAGTCTCATGACAGGAAAACCTCTTTAACCAAGCACAGAAAAGCAGTTAAAGTAGTAAAAAGAATTTTTCAGGTGAAAATTCTGTTCTGCCTTTCTGGCTTCTTGCTTTGTAACAGGCAGGCACACGCTGCTATAGAGACTGCATTTTCTTTTTGAAGGCAAGGAAAAAAAACGTAGCTTCCACTGAATTCTGTGAACAGCACAGTACCCCTAGTACCATATACATAATCCATTCCTGCTGAATAAATTCTGCACATAAAATGTGTGACAGTCTGATGAATCTGTTCTGTATTAAAATAAATGCTTTACTGATGATCCTTTCACACATGTCCAATATTCACACCAAATAAAAGTCTGTAACTTTTATTTTATCGTCACTGACAATGAATCCAGAACTTGAATAAAATATTTCAAACGCTGTTATCTTTCCTTGGTCTAGGATATTATCCTTGTTTCCAGTCTTTGGCAGCTGTAATGCACACCTTAAAAACCATCAATCAAATTCTGTTTGTTGCAGTCCATATAATCCCATGCAAAGGTGTAATAGGGATCAGAACATCAGTCTGCTGAAAGGAGGGAAGGGGAGAAGGAAAGAAAGCAAGCCTAGATCCTTGTCGATGCAGTTTCAAGCTCTGAAATTCCACCATGTTGAACACTGCATGGAAACAGAACTATTTACAGCCTGACTTTATTTAAGAAATTGTAACAGCAAAGCAAGGAAGAACACTAAATATCATGCAGCCAAAAATGGGGAAAATACTTTTCCTGGAAAGAAAAGATTCCACTCTTTCTACAAACGATTCAACAGTTAATATTACATTAAACAATGGTGGTAAATATTATGGTGAAAAAGATAATAAACAAACTGAGTAAGAGTCTGCTGGTGTGCAGAATGAGTTTAGCAAATGACGTCCAGATCCGTTTAATCGGGGTTCTTCTGGCAGATACAGAGGCTTTTCCTGGCTGGCTGTGGGTGACCCCACACAAAGCATGGCAGGCACACGCAAGCGACTTCTGTCCTTGCCCTGGCGAGCGGCACCCCGGTTCCAGTGAGCCCCACGGCACGGCAGAGCCCCAGCCCTGCGAAGCTGCACCAGCTCGGCCGCAGCAGCCCACGGCGCCGGTCATGGGCTCCAGCCCACCGGGAGCACAGAGACTGAGCAGCCCGCAACAGACTGTGAGGACACAGCCAGAGAAACATTAATCTGCTGCTAAGTTACTTAAGATTTGATCCACATAAAACCTCGCACCGAAAAAAGCAGATGTGTGAAAAATATCCACCTCCACACAGGCAAAAAAAGGAAGCATAAAACTGACCTGGTTAAAGCTGTGGGAATAAAACCACCATATTCCTGAGTATTTTTTTTCTTCGTCAGTGATCACCAACTTTTAAAAAAACATGCTTTATCTAATTCAAAAGAACAACTACCTTAGCTTAGACTAGAAGCTCCATTTAGGCTTGTATCACGTCTCTCGTGTGCCCAGCAGCCAGCGTCAAGGCAAATGGTAAAAGACACAGGGTGACTATTGAGTGAGCTTTCCTCTGAAATGCTCTTCAGGACATCACACTCCTAAATGGAATTTGTGTTGCTTTAACTGCCAGCCATTAGTTCTTATAGATGGCTTAGTTACAATTCAGATCACCTTTATCATAATATTTGCTAAAAGGAAAACAATAGAGATCTGTACAATTCACACAGCACATTTATTCCTGCTATCTGTTCCCTGGTTTGCAAGTTTGTATTTTAAGCTTTACAATATTTGTATAATGCAACAACTCACAGGCTTAATATAGTATGCTTTAAATTATACAGTCAGCTCATAAAAAAAAGATATTCACTGAATAATTATCTTAAAATTATTTATAAATAATAGGTCTTGAATCAACACAGACACACCATCTAAACCAGTTTAAAAGGTTGTATTGGTTTAACTTTCATGCTGCTTGTTGTAAAGGGCAAAGCTGGAAAAACCTAATGTGCTAAAGCATATATCTGATTAACGTGCTACACAACAAGCTTACAATTTCTCCTCTCCTAGAAAACAGCGCATGAATTACAGGGGAACCTGTTAGCAGACACCAAAGAGACTGAGAATTTTATAGCCATTAAATAATGCAGTGTGATTAATTTGAAGGCACTTTCTCAGGGCGAGATTTCCTTGGCTTTGAGGATAAATTAAGAATTTTTTCACTATTAGCCCAGGTTAAACTGCATTCAGAGCAAACTCAAATTCACTTCCTCAGTATATTACCTACATCAGAAAGAATTCTCTTTATATTGAATCTCTATTCCATTTTTCCTACCACTAGGATAATTTTGTGCTTTACACGTGGTTAATACTGGAAATACCAAACACTATCTGCAGAAGACCTTCCAGAAGCTGACAAGGAACATGCCAAAATACACATAGGTCTTTTACCTTTGGATGGCTGGCTCTGCCAACTACTTCTGCATTCATCTGTGACTTGGCAGCAAATGTTGCAAAAGTTCGCCTGGAAAACCGGCCACGCGGTAACACAGGGGATTAAGAAAGGTTGCCAAAACCTGGAAGAATGTGAGGCATTTCCAAAAACATTTGGTGGGGGGAAAAGCTGGATCTATTCCTGATCCCCATGAAGGGTGCAGTTCTGAATAGTGGAGTACTCTTTCTCACCTATTCACATTTCCCTGAATTTCCATATCCCTGCCAATAAATGTGATTATCTACACTGTGACAATACAAATGACTACCATTCTGAAATCCCTTTTGTATATTTCTAAACTTCATTAAAAATATTTATTTACAATACTAAGAACAATCATGCACATTTTCTTCCAACCCAGTAACTCATCAAAAGAATTGTGGAGCTTAAGCAAGTAACAGAGGGTGCACAGGAATTGCACAGCTCATCTCACAGAAGTGCATGGCCAAACATCTTGAGACTCCACCATTCTCTAGAAACAGCCTGACTGTTAAATCACCCCCAGTGTGGATAGTCCGCTGGCCCCGTTATTTGGAAAGGGAAAAAAATTCCTATAGTTCATCCAAAAGCTAACAAGTAGCTGCTATCATCAATGGGTAATTAAGATGCATAATTCAAAGAGGCGAATAAAATGGTGGGAAACAGTGCACAATGTTTTAATAAGTTAACATGGACAATATTGCTAAACCAACATTTTCTAGTGAGCTGCTGTATCTGTCATCTCTATTGCATTTCCCAGCAACCATTAATGTAATTACTTCTTGAATTTTAAACATTGTTTTTAGGCTGATTCCACACACTAACAAGAGACGGGATCACACTGGAAAAGGTGTGTAGTGGCTTGTGTCTGTTTTCCCAACCCACGGTAACCTTTTGGACCTACTGGCTTGTTCAAGGCAGTGCAGTACAGGTCAGAAATGTGCTAAGTTCCTACAAGCTTCAGGAAAATAACATCGTGGTAAAGAGGAGATGCCTTATCAGTGTCCCTACTGAGGGAAATACTACATCATGAGAACATACCTTTTATTAGACTCTAGAGAATGTTCTTTGAAATGCCACAGTCACAAGAAAAGCTTTAGCTGGCACTGGTGCCTTCTCAGATGTCAGCTAACAGCATAAGAAAATGCGTTAGGAAACCAGGCTACAATAATCTGATGTTCCTGTTCCTTGGCATTCAGTCCATCTCTGGGATAAGTTGGCCCATTTTTCCAGAGGTTTTTACTACTGAGGACTGCCAGAAGTCTTGAGTTGAGTCCAAATATGTGAAGTTGGATAAATGATGCTCCTAGCCACAAAATCATGTCTTACTGAAATGCCATGCAAGCACTTTGCGTGACACATGATTGAGAAGACAGCTGCATAAAGGATCCGAATTTTAATATCTTTGCTCCATTTTGCAGTATACTTTCCTTTTATATTAGTGTGACATTAGACAGCAGTTGAAGGAAAATACCCACCTTGCTGGTACTTGAATGAAGACACAGCATCTTTTATCACAAAACAGAGTCTGACATGGTCAGTTAAATAAGCCCTTTTGTTTACTTGGTAGTCATTGGCAAAACAAAATGCCCAGCTAGGTTCTGTCCATCAGCAGCATGCATTTTAAAAGTATATTTCTTTCATTCAAGAAGACAGTCAAGTCCTGCAGCAGAGTGACTGCTCTGTCCACAACTTGATCAAAATCCTTTTATTAATTTTGCTTTATTCTGGATTGCAGCCTCTACAGCTTGACAATGTGTCAACTCATCAGGAAAGCTAATCTTGCTTACAAGATAGTATCAGACAAGTTTTTCTACTTGTCAAACATATCTCCACATTCCAGCCACAAGTCTCCCATCCTCAAGGCTGGGATGTCCCTCAGAACTGAAGTTCAGAGCACAGTTTCTAGGTTTAACCTACGACTTGAGCCCTGTTAAACTACGGATTCTTCTTGATTGCCTTCAATCTCATCACCCAGCTTCTTTCACAATTTCATATATCAAAGGAAACAATGATTTTGTGACAAAGCCAGCATTCCTCCTCTTGCCCACAAACACTGGAGACCATGGTCTGTCAGACTGCTGTTCAAGCACCATTGTAAGGGTCATCACAGTCAGAAGCACCACCATATTATTGCTGTCAGAAAAAATTCCTCTCAAATTCCCATTGTTTGACATACCTGCTTCACACTGATCTTCACAGCCTGGAGCTGTATACTCACTCATTACAAGGCACAAGTCCCACAGTGGTGCTACATGTCCCACTAGCACCATGAAAATACGGCACCCACTATTTGCCAGCTATTTGCTACCTCATTCAGCCTCTTCTTTAGCACTAGGCAAGCACAAGGGTTTTAAAAAATGCATCAGGGCAAGACTTTTGGGTAACAAATCAGAAACAAAAGGATGTAACTGAAATGAATATGAAACAGCAACATACTTAAGAAATTAATACCTGTCTAGTTGCTTACTGCTTCTCATCCAGGACACCAAAAAGAGATCAGCCATAAGAGTACACCATGAAATCCTGTTTTTTGCTTTGAACACTTGCTTTCTTCTTGCAACCTTTAGCAACTTTGAAGAAAAATGCCCTAATTTTGAGCAGTAACTGTCCTAAAGGTAAGCCCTCTCTTCTAAGTCACAGGCTAGCCAGAGGGCTGGTGATCCAGCTCCCTATATGCCCACCATATTCTAGACATGCACCTTGAAAAATCTTTCTTCTTTTCTTCTGCTTCCCTTTTCTCAAGTCTAGAATTTTACTTTTTATCCAAAGCCAATGTAGCCTTGATGACTCACGCCTCGCTCCTCCATTGCCTTCAGGAGCTGGAGGGTTTGGCTGTGAATGTAAATTCCTTGGAAAGCTCTCTCTAACTGTCCACTTTTGCTATTTAATGATGCTTCTCTCTGCCCATCATTATTTTTCCCTCAGGTTTGCACTTCATCCAACAAGGCTATTCCTGTGCCCCAGTGATTAAAAGCCACTTTTCCCTGTTCTGCTTGACTGCCTTTTCCTTCCCAAGCTGAACTCCTTCACACAAAGCTACAGCCAGCCTCTGTTTAACATTACAAAAACCACCCATTATAAAGATGCTCTCTGAAGCTCACGGTATAACACCACCTTTGATATAGACCTATAAGAAGCATTCTTATTTTAACAGACTGAGAACAAACTATTGTGTCCGGACGTGTATGAAAGCAAATATTCCCTTGTCCTGTCTCTGACAGTGAGTTTCGTGTTAGAGTCCTCTTGTATCCACAGAAGTTTTAGGTGGGTGTCAGCTAGGGCACATCGCCCACCGCTTAACGGGTCCCAGAGCCCTGCAGGGACTCTGTGTCAGTGTTGCGCCAGAGACCTCCACACAGCAGTCCAGACTCACAAGTGTGCCGTAATGGCTTAAAATCTTCGTAGCAGCCTCCTCCATTGTGAAAGCTCCAGCAGCTTTCTTTTCATACAAATCTGAAGTATAACTAATCTTTACCACAGAAATATAGCCACTTTTAATTAATCCTCCATCAAAAGGAAGGTTAAGTTCAAATCTAAGCTGGAAGGATGAAAACCACCTACAGTTCTAATTTGTTCAGTAATCTGCTTTCGATCAGTTCAGCAATGCACCATTTTTGAGCCAAGGTCCCAAACCGACAGACGGCTTAACCAATTCTAAAATTAGTTCCCGGCTAACCCCTATGGCAGATGGCAACACCACAGAGATGCAAGAAAGATGAAGTCGTTCCAGCTTGCAGGGGGAAGCGAAAGCAAAGCATCAAACAGTCTCTGGAACCAGAACTCCAGAACTTTGTATTCCCTCTCCTGGAAGGGTAACTACTGATAATGCTATCCAAAAAGCATGCGACGGCAAATTTGGAAGCCAATTTCCTAGGGATTATTAAGAAAGTCAGAAAATTCAGCAAGTTTATCTGCACTGCAATTATTTCTTCCTCAAGCACTTGCAAGTATACAGTGGCAGAAGGGTACACTGTAAACATGGGAATCAAAGTGGCCTTCAGGCAGAAGGGTACTTATCAGCCACAAATTCTGTTTGATGAACTTGCATGAAAACAGGGACTAATGAATAACAAGTAACATGGTATACCCACTGGAGAGAAAGCCAGCTGGACTTATTCTGTATTATTCAGCAGGTGCCAGGAGCTGGTTCACAAAGCATGATGGACTGGATCTTTTCTGACATCATTAAAATTAAAAAGGAAATTGTTTTCTATTATTAATTATAGAAGTGTACCACTTGTTCTCAGAGCTCTCAGAAATAGTGAAACAGCATCTGGTAGCAGTACACTATAGACATACAAACCTCAGCAGACAATAAGATGCTTGGAAGAGTTTGCCTCAGATTCAACAAAATGTCAAGTTTACTTTCCATCTGACAGAGCAAATCCATTTTATTGGAAGCCACCACAGAAATAGCACCAAAGACCTTCCAGCCTTAATGTGACACACACATGCACACACAAAAGCCTAACCTCGCTCCACACCATCTCACTTTTTAACTCTCACTTGAAATCACTTGAAGAGGCTGCAACACAGTTTTCACCTCTATTGAGTGGCAAAATCCCTGAGACCCAGTGAAGCTAAAGCCAGGACAACTGAAGGCAGAACCAGGTCCTGTCCCACATTCATAGGTTTTAGTTAGTAACATGTAGATATTATAAAGGTGACAATGGAAAAAGAAACAACTTTTAGGTTAAGAGAGAAAATGTTTGGTTAGTAACTTCATTAACCTGCAGTTAATGGCATCAGGTTTTGTTTTGTATTTATAAATAAATAATGCTCACTTGTCTTCCTAGGTTAACAATTCCACAAGAATGACAACATTATAGCATACAGGCTTGTAAAATTAATTTACTGTTATGTTTTGTGTTACTGCTTTCCCCTCTCTGTCCTTTGTGCTCTTATTCTGCTGTAAAGGACATGAGACTCATGACCCACCTCCCCAGAAAAGCCTCCCACCTCACCCCCAGGAACGACATGGACTCTTCATTTGCATCACTCCAACGAACTCTTATTCCCTACGCTTATGAAGCAAGAGGTAACACCAGGCATCAGTCTACCCAGTAGTCTGAAGCGCCTTCCCAGTTCAAATGCGTTGACCAGTACTTTTCCAAATCTTCTAACAGCACAAATGGGACACAGATCGGATCTTCCAAATTTCTATTCTGAGACTTCTAAAATTCCATCTTGACCGCTGACTTCACTAAAACAAAAAAGCCTCCTGAGTTAAATTGTGTTAACGTGCTGCTGTGAATTATAAACAACCCAAGTTTGAAGATGAGTTTCTACTGACTTTTCTTGAGTCTGAGGCAAACTCTGCAAAGTACCCTCATTGTCTCATAGTGTCCAGGAAGTTTCTGGATTCTATATTCAAAAGTTGTAATTCTATAATATCATGAATGCAATCCTATAATATGATAACTACATCCAAAAGCTTTTTTTATATAGTTATCATATTATAGGATTGCATTCATGATTTTATAGAATTATAAAGCTGCATGAACAGACCACAGCAGAAGCTTATGGTGAAATCCTACTCCCACTCACATCAACCTTCCAGAGAGTCAGTCTCAGATAATGTAATGAAATACTTAAAACTCAGAAACAATGTTTTGAAAGCTCAAAAAGTCAGAAACACACAAAAAAGCAAAGCACTCTGTTAGCAGCATGAGAGCCTTGTCAACTTGCAGAGCCCACATGAGTCCAGGTCAAGTTTGGAGGTTCTTGATGAGGTTTGAAATGCTCAGCAGTTCGCAGGCATCTGCATGGTCACTCCAGGACAAATACTTCAGCAGACTGTGAATGTGACTCACTCACTCACTAAAAATTCTTACCTCTCTCACTAGGAAGATGTTTTCTTACTTATCTACAGGCTTCTTTTTTGCTTGTCTTGCAAATGATACATCTTCTTTTTCTTATCTATGGACTTTTTGGAGGTGGGGAACTTTCTTTTTTGATCCCACTTGCAAATCCTCAAAGCATCTCAAGATTAGGCATTTCATACAGCTTTGTACCATGAGAAGTGTTTTGGTGCACTAGTATAAATACCAGGATATTTAGTGACTATCATATCCATAAGGAAACACAGACAAAACAGAAAAAAAGAGGGGAAAATAAAAAAGTTTCTTGCTCTAAAATGTGATAACTTGCTCATTATAATGTAAATACTATTAAAGTATTCCCATGACATAGAGAATGTTACGTGACAAGCTAAATTGTACTTAGATTTTGCTGTAACTCTTTGCTATCCTTATTTGCCCATTTGAGCCTAGTATGCTGCTTATAATTAGCCTGACCTGTAAAAAACACCCTGTTCATATTGGCAGGGATGCTGGTACTGGCACAGCAAGCTGTAGACACTGAAGTTAATTATATTCAAACTAAAGTAAATTTGGGAAACGTATTTGGATGCACTCAGCATTTGGCTACCTTTCAAATCCCAGTCTACTGTAAACGCAGAATTTCATTTCCCCAATGAACTTTTACAGGCTTCTGCTACAATTAACAGTTTTGTGAAGGAAAAGTTCCCTGGGTGGGGACCAAATGTAAAGAAGTGGGTGGGCAATCAAACACTCCACCTACAAAACTCATCCCTCCAGCAGCAGCCAGGTGAGTGCCAGTGCCCCTGCGTCCACCCCCGGCTGTCACACCAGAGAGAGGGGAAGGACGGGCATTTATGCACCCACCATACCTCTTCTCATTACAGTTTCCACAGCTGCAAGACATGACTTAACACAGAAACACTACTTTCAACGTCACTCTTTAGCACCTTACAAAATTTTACACAGGTATTCACACAAAACTATTAGTATCCTGCAAACTGTCTCCCTTCCTAGAGATACAGCCACATCTCGTAACCAACTCCTATTATAAGACTCCGAAATAAATAGGTGGAGAGTGAAAAAAAAAGACATCTCATCTCACACTAATGTCTTAGGAACAAAAGTAAATACCACTGTTAATTTAGAATAATAAATATGAATTATATAAATTTACATGAATACCAGCCATATGAAGTTAATATACAAGAAGAATACATAACTCACACCTAGCCATCAACGAAACGTTTGCATGTAAACCTGCACTGAAAATAACAGAAATAATGACTAGAGTGGATATTTAAGATCACCAGCAGTTAGCTATAGCTAAAGCAACAACGTGTCTCTGTTTGAACTACAAGGAATTTCAAATACTTTACAGTAGAAGTTATCAGATCTATTAATGACATTAGTAATAACGAACACATTTTTCACAAAATCTTATTTTTGTTTTGTAGCAACTCTATACTGCAATGTACTACAGCAGTCACTTTGCAACATATGTCCTCACTGAATTGCACCTTAATGTATATAGTCTATATATCTTTCATTTAATATCTCTTACATATACAGGTTACAAATCAGCAAATTTCAAAATTAGTGTTCAGAATTTGGATTAAAGGATGGCTTGGCAATGAGAAATTTCTAACTGTAATAGTGTAATATAGAACAATATCAAGCAAAATTCCAACAAAATGTAGATACAATCTAATAAAAACCTGTAATCAAGGATGAAGAAGACAGGAACAAGTCTGTAGCCGGAAGGCAGCTCACTGGAGAAGCAGACAGGGGCTGCAGCCCTGCCATGTACCAGGGTGGTCTCCTTGCCTTTGTGCACCAAGCTGAACAGAATAGATACGTGCCCTCAAAAAAGTTGCACCAGTTGGACTAGCATTTTTATAAAAACCTCCTTCCATCAGAAAACTGTGGCTAAGCTCCTCTTATTTTAGTTTCTCTCACTTCAAAATTAATGTAGAGGAAGGGAGGAAAATTTATCTATCTTATTATCCCAAGGACCCCATCCTGTATCTTCCTCCCTCACACTCCTCCTCCAACCTTGTAATCTCGAAATCTTCCAGACAAAGCCATTTATCCTCACAGGCAATTGTGCTGCTGAACCTGAAACTACAGCTGAGGAAACACATTTGAAAGGCAAACCAGCTTTTAGTGGCATAATGTCAAAAGCAGCTGAAAATACACAGTGGTTCATTAAAATGGACAATTCTTCAGGAAGTGATTAGCAGTTATTTTCAGAATCACAATAACATGCTCAGAGTTGCACAGAACAAAAGACATATATGGTCCCTGTGACATGAAGTTTATTGTAACAGACTCTTGAAAAACAAAATGAGAAGGATCCAATTCTGTTCTCATTTGCCTTTATTTTAAATAAAACAAAATTCCAGCAACTCCAGTGCTTCCATTCACCTCACTGAAATTACTGGCTAATGATGCTAGAATCAAATCCACTTTGCTTCATTCTGCTTTTATACTTTAATTTCTACTCAATTCCTTTAACATAAATTCACTTGTTTGGACTACTAAGAAGTTATAAAACCTAAACAACAAAGACCACTGATGGTGGTGATGCCAGCTTCCAGTAGATTCCAGAAGGCCCAGAAGGCAGGGCAGCCTTGCTGTTATTGCCAATTAGCAAGTAACACCCATTTACCCACATGATTACCCAGGTCCTCATCAAATTCCAGCTTTATTAGTGAATACTTTCCTAAAAATTTCCTCAAATCCTGTTTTTCAAGCTGCAGTTTCAGCAAGCCCCCCTCCTTGCCACAGAGTAAACTTGCTTTGAGATGCCAATCTGTTGCCAAGTTTTACCACTGAAACAGCTGGATTTCAGTGTTAGCAGGTGGAAAAAAATCCCTGAGCTATTCTTGAAGTGGACTGGGGGATCTTGGAGGGAGGAAGAGAGTTATATGATTGTATGACTGTTAGCAAGACTAATTATTTTTGCTGCATACCCTACTCACCATAATCAACACCAGAGAGATTATGGACACAGCCTGAACTTCACTGGTAGGACTAACAAAGTGCCTCCTTCTAAGAAAACCGAAGATCCCTTGGAATGTCTATTTGTAGCATGAATTGAGGTTACAGAAAAAGCTGGCTCAGAACTTCACACTGTGCCACGGCCTAACTGATTCACATCTTTATTAGACAACCAAAATAGCTACCAGGTTGCAACGAGACCCTGCCTCAAAAAAGCAGTTCCACTGGCAGAACTTCTGACAGCCCATGAGCTGATTTTTATGCAGCAGTAACACACAGCTGAGCTACGAGAATTTCACTGTTTCAATAATCACCCAGATCTCTCCACAGACAGCATCCTCTCCCTTTATCGTGCACAGCCACCATACTTTTCATGTCCCAGTTTATCTTTTATGCAAACCGCCTGCTGGATTGGAAAGTCCACGTCCCCCAGTGCACCAGTTGGGTTTGCCCTTTCCCCGCTCCTGCTGGCAGCCCCGTTTTCTTCCTCAGGAGGTTTCTCTACCTGCACAACCTGAAATGGTGCCAGTTAAAGAGCTCTCTTCTCTGCTTCTCATATTCCTTTATTCTACTTTCCTTTCTGGTTTATGACACGCTTCTTAATTGATAGAAAAATTGGGGAAGTCACTAAATGTTTTTAGGCGGTCATCTTGGGACTCACATTCACTACACACATCTCCTTAAAAGAATGTGTCAGCAGCTCCTTAGAGACGAAAATCATTACAATATTATGCTTATTAAGACCATGCAGATTTCAATCAGAACGTTTATTATGAAATTTCATCCTTTAAAATAACTTTTCAGAATTCTATTAAACTTCTTGTAAAACAAACAAATTACCTCTTTCACAGAGGTTAAGAGGCACTCCCCACCTGAAGAGACTAACTTCGGGTATATTTTCACCTCCTTTGCTCTCAGAGAAGTAGGCATCATAGCTGCATATGTCTTAAATCTACAACAGAAATTCCTTCTTTGCATGTGAGATTCTGTTGTCTTCTCTCCACTGGTTTGCTTCTTACACTGAAGCAGCTCCTCGGATTTTCATGGTTGCTTTGCTGGACGTACAAAGCTACCAAAATGAGCAAGACAATCAAAATACAGCCCTAAAATAAGGTGCTTAACAAAGCTGTTATCCTGTTATCTGTGGAGATGTCAAGCATTCCTCAGCTTTTGGAAGAATCATTTATACAAATATTTAAGCCCTCAAAGCCAACAGATTTACCAATCATTTAGACATAATCATCTTGTCACTTACATACAGCTCAACAAACATGTCATTGGGGAAACCCTACGGTATAATTAATGTTGGGTTGAATGACAACTGAAGAAAAACATTACAAGCATTTTCATTCAAACCTGAAAGGCAGTATCTAGTATGTCAACACTTGCTTCACCAGGAAGATTGATTTTGCCCATTATTATTCTTAATTGTACACATGTAGCTTTCAATTTAATTTCACTGAGTATTTTAATGGGGCTTGGCTTTAAGGTTTTCTGTTTAGCAGTGCAGTCCAAGGTTTTATTCTCAGGAACACAAAAGACCAAGCCATGTTGCCTAATGGCACTTTTAAGAGATCTGACGGTCAGAGAGGAGAGAAAAGAAAGAGGAAAAACTTCCTGCAATTTTTATGAACCTTCAATTTTGTAGGTAAAATTTTAAAAAAGAAAAAGTGCCAGTTCCACTCCAATAATCATGATATTTTCCTAAATATACTGTCCAGTCTTCTGAAAGAGCTGTGGCCTCAAAAAGGTCTTATTTTGCTGTCAGTGTTGTAAAATATCATAGAGCGAAACAACTTGCAGTCACGTTTACCTGTGTTATAATATATCTCCTCTACATTGACTGCAGAGATGTAAGCCAAGCTATCTGTCAGCGTATCCTTTACAAATGCAGACACAACCGTTCTGTAAGCAGCACAACAGCCCGAAGATCCAAGATGCAGCAAGGTCTCACCAGCACATCTGAATTCTGCATAAAGTGCTATTAGTGTCTGATTAAATATTAATTACAAGAATGCAGTTGCACAGCATTTAACTGGGGAAAGGCCATTAGCGAATCGCAATTTTTCTGCCAAAAAAACACCTAGCACAGCACAATGTTACTTTCTGCCCTATTTAAAATGGATCACAAGGAGGTAGTAAGTGGCCTGAAAGCACCAGTCCCACCCAGTGGCAAAGGCTGTGGTCCACTGTGCTCCCCACTTTTAACCAGACAAAATCCTGGCTAAAAAAGCATGTCTAGGAGACACGAGGACTATTTGTTTCAGCAGGAGCAAGAGGAAAACATTCCATTTCAAAGAGAAGCCAAGCCTGTACGCAGGGAGCCAAAGCCATAGCAGCTCCTGACCTCTCCTCCACCCCCTGTCCCCTCCTGCGTGATGGAGGTTTCAGGTGCCTGCCCTCACACCAAGCACACGTGGACCACAGCCACCTCTCTCCAAGAGGGAAGGACCATCTCTAGCTATCCATACGTATCTCTTGCAGTCAGTCTAACCAGCAGACCCAGCTAAGGACCCTTCCCATGCCCCTCGCCTTGCCCAGCTGCACCTGTGCCATCCTGGGGCAGGACACCAGCTCTGCCCACGAGCCCTGCCTGCACCTACGCAGCCATCATTCCACTTCTTCCCCAACAGATTTCTGCCGTGCGATCAGATCACAGAGACTTGAATTCTACCAACTGAGCAGGGCAGCACTAGAGCCTCCATTGAAAAAACTGGGTCATTCCTATTTTGTTAACTTACAGCAATGAGATATAGGCCAAAGGAAAGCTCTAGCACTACCACAGGTAGGGCTGAGAAAACACTATTTAACTATTATTTGCAAAATAAAAATTATTTGAGTCAAACTACTTAACCATCTGAATCCACTCCAGTGAAACACACTGGTGAAGAGAGGGAGAGCTTAAATTCTGTATGATTAGAACACGGGTTCAATAATAGTTGCAGAACAGTAGTCTTCCACTGCGTACTGAAAAACCAGGAGTACCTACACCTACCATGGTGCAGTAGGCATCACAGGTCCAGGTCCTTCCCTTGTGCTGAAGGGCCCAAACTTGCATCTCGCATTCCCAGAGACTGCTCTAGCACTAAAAATTCTTCTGGGAGTGGTTTCTCTCAGACTCTGCCAGAACAGTGCAAGATACTGGTCTCCAGGCATTTTAGTTGAAGTCTTTGAATGTACCTTAGAAAAAACATCTCACCTCTCAGATGCAACCTTTAGCTACCAGGCTACCAATCCATTCACACCTCCTTGGTGTTTCCATGCCTCATGGAAGCACTTTAAGGGATTTATTAAGTGGCACTAGTGGGGTAGAGTCGAAGCGTAAAATTTAATTCCCATTTCCTCACATCAAAACATCCCCCTTGCATTTTTTTTCACAAACTTCTCTCCTGTTCAAGGTGCCCTCTACATTTTCACATGTTTCACTAGAGCACTGAAATATTTTATAGCACTCATGAGAGCACTGAATGGCAGAAACACGTGATCCCTGCCCCAGGAACCCACAGCTTGGAGAAGCAGGCACGGGCAAGGCAGTTCGGTGTCACAGTTATGGAGCTCTGGGAGATGCTTCTCCTGGGCTTTCCCACATAGTGCTGGCTCCTCTCCTGTCTGCCCTCCACAGCCCTCACCTTTGGGAGGCATCTTGACAGCCATGAGCTCTGCCTGCAGGAACTGTTCTGCTGTTCTTTTTTTTCCTTCCTCCTTTTTAAATTTCTTTCTGTGTCTTTTTCTGCTTCTTGCTTTTCTCTCTTTTTGCATTCATTTATTAGCTCAGTTTGATACGACTAAAATCAAACCTATCACTTTTGATATGAAGAACAAACCCAATCACACTATTCCTCCCCATAACACACGACACATGAAATGCTTAGGAATTAAGAAGTCATCAAGCAGGTCTACATGAGTTAACTCTTTTTTGAGAGAAACCTATGCAATCAAAAAAGGACACTAACTCAGAAGCACCTTTAGGGTGGCTGGAGAAGCTGAGCATCCTCAGTCAGAATGAACCAGCTCCCTACAACCCCTTCTGTCAGCCTCCCAGAGCACGTCCTCTCAAGTGATCCGCGTCACCACATTTTCAGTACTTTCTGTGTCTTCAGAGCAGTTGTTAATGGAAAGCGGGTAACCTCCAAGAGGGTTAGAAATGAGGCATGCAACCTGGTAGCGCACCATCGCATTAAGAGCTCCCAAGGGCTCTGTGGGAAGCACTTCTCCCACCTGGGGCCTGCGAGAAACAGCGCTGCAAATAGCACCGCTTGCAGAAGTATGAAACTACGCTTGGGGATAGAACTGGAGAATGTTTTCTCACTCCACTCATTCTTTGCCTGCAGCTGCCTTAAATACATGTGAAATTGCTCCACATGCTCCAACTTCCTCAGGTTCTGCACTGGGTTTTAGAGTAACGGAACAAGCTGAGCTTGTGATTTTTTTGCTTTAGTTGTTGCCTCTGTATTAAACAGGTTATGCTGAATGCTGAGAGGGAATGAAGAAAAAAGACTTTTTTCTTCTCACGTGTTGTCAGCGTAGGATTAGCCTGCTAGGAGATGAATGCCAAGGAACCTCTCACTGGGCAGCCTGGATTCAGGCACTCTCGAGCTGCAGATGCCCTGGGAGAGCACAGGCTTTTATTTGCAGATTCACTTGATCCTAGCTTACACTTGTAATTATTTGTCACTGCTCATCTCCATAAAAATGAAAGGATTTACATCTTTTTAAATAACTGGTTTAGAATAATAGGTAAGGGTTTGATGAATTTTCAAATGTATCTTAAAGACAATTAAAAGTGTTCAGTCTGCATTATC
Organism: Opisthocomus hoazin; assembly: GCF_030867145.1. NCBI lineage: Eukaryota > Metazoa > Chordata > Aves > Opisthocomiformes > Opisthocomidae > Opisthocomus > Opisthocomus hoazin. The sequence continues at coordinate 75,381,489 of NC_134417.1, read as the reverse complement.
TAAAAAGCTGCTAGAGCAGAGAGGCAAACAAAACAGTATTACTCCCCCTTCTTTCACTAATGCATTTTTATGTTCTGCATACTTGGATATTTAGCTATGCACTTTTTAAATTGATAATGGAGAGCTGCAAGCACTATTTGAATGTTACATCTAGGATCACTGTGCCAGTTCTCAGGAGTCACAGGGAAGATTTTTAATAGGTATTTTTTTCTGCAGTATTGCTCTCCTTTCCTTTCCGATGTTTTTCAACTTTCTACTGCAGTATTTGGAAACAAAACTGACCAAGAAAGCCCAACAATTAATTCCAGAAGCAGTGATTGCAACAAGAAGCGGATATAATAGATTTAAAGTAGGCTAGTGCTCTGATGGCCCTGCCTTCCAGAGTCAACAGTCATAAATCCTAACTCACTCTTTGAAATCGGAAGCAGGTTGCTGATGCAGACAGATCCAGTTTCACCTGGGAGGTAATGAGGTGAAGTCATTGCATGGGAGAGGAGAAAGATACAGCCAGCTGACTCTGCACCATTTAACTCAACGGCTCCCTAGAGGGAAGCATCAACAGCAGGGGTGCAGCTGACAAGTGAAATGCTCCTTTGTATAACACTATACTACCCATTTGTGTGCTATCGGAATAGCAAACAGTTAAAAGGCCACAGAGGAACAGAGCCCCATCAAAGCAACCTGCAGAGGTACCCTTTGTGGTTAGCAGGCAAGAATTCAGCAAGCTTGTGGGTTGGCGCAGGGCTTTGTCCCTTGAATTTTGTTAGAAATCAGTTTTCTCAAAAATGCCTGCCCAGACTGTGTGGTGCTTTATAGTACTGAATGAATATAAAGTCCTTGCTTTTAGACCTTAGACTATATAAAGGGTGGGTGACAATAGGAATTAACACCTCTCTTGCTACTCTGGATACCTTTGTTACCATCTTAAAAAAAATTCCATAGGCAGTACAATGGAGGAAATCTGGTTTCTTAACAGATGTACCTTATGTTTCACTGCAAGCTCTACTTAAATCATCTCACATGGCTGGGACATTTACATCTCCTGCACTTGTGCAGCTTCTCCTATCTGAAACAGATGGAGTCACCCCACGGCTTTCAGGAGCTTCCACTTTCCTCCGCTCCTTTCCCTTCACAAAATGTGCAGGTCCATAACGTATTTGTGACCTCCTCCTACTGGCATATTGACCAACTGGTTCAAAATTTTCTGCGTGAGATGACCTGACAGTCACACAACACAGTCAGCAAATGCATCTTTTCCATGGGAAACCAGGCTAAAATTACAACAGAAAAACATCCAGCAGTAACACGGTTTCCCCCCGCTCCCGTCACTCACAGACCCCAGATTCTGTGTTCATTACCCACTGAGCTGCAAGGCTGTCCCTACTTAACCTAGATGGCTCGCCTCCAAAACACTTCCAAGCAGACTCCCCGTTTTGCAGCACTGGGGTTTTGGAGCGTGCCTACAAATTTGCCAAGATCTGGCTCTCTTTATCCCAGGGCAGCACTGAACACCATTAGAGAGAGCTCAATTTCATCACTTTTCTACTGTTGAGCTTGTACATGTCTGCAATCACAACTTCAGCTGTATGAGCTGGATAGAGAGGTGACTGTAGAAACATAGGACTTTTCAATATATTTGACACTCTACCAATTAAAAGTAGATTGTCAGAAAAAAACATTCTTTTTTGTAGAATCTTTTTATCTCCACCACAGGTTCCATGTTTCTACAAGCACTGCCACAGCTGCAGTCAGGTTAATCTCGCTATAGCTCTTCAAAAGCTTGTCTCTTGTGCCCGGTACCACTATGTGAGTCAAGTATAACAGATCAAAGTTGTGACATTAGCATGCTAATAGCCTCTGTAACCGTCCAACAGCAGAAAGAAGATGGGCTCCTACTGACTGATAGTGTCTTGAGAAGAGAACCACCTAACACTCCATGCTTTCCGAGCAAGGGCAGTGTAATATCATTTCCAGCCAGTCCCATCCACTTCTCAGTCAGCTGCAAGGAAGTCAGCAGCACCAGCCGACCACTGACCCCAAGCAGCTGACCACCAGCTGCTTTATTTGATGGAACTCCGAGGCATCCGTGCCCAACACCGCTGCCATGACTCGTTCTTCCCAGTACGGCTCCTGTCCTGTTCATGGCAGCAACTAAGCAAGGATAATAATATAATCCTAATTGCTTAGTGATCAATAATTAACTTGATTATCAGCAGAAACCAGCTTCCTGAGCAAAATTTACCCAGTGGCCTCACCACCAGACACTCTATCCTTCCCTCCTAAAAAAAGAAGAATTAATAATCACCATAAGCAAGAGTATAACAGTTTCTTCATGGACTTTTCCCAGCCAGGAAGGCCACTTGTCTGCAGCCTAAAAGAATCTGCTACAAAATCCAAAGATAATACAAAGCTGCCTAAAAAATTCGGTGAGCACCACTGACCTAGAGCCAGTCAGAAAACACAGCAGCATTTGATCCATCATCTGCCATATTTGTCGCCCTGGCAGCAAGCTGGGCAGCCTCGACCCGCATCATCTCAATTTGAGAATCACCGGAAATTTCCTCACAGCTGGGGGCCACTCCACCTTGTTGAAACAGACATTGTTAATCAGACTGTCCTATAATACGAGGATGGACTACAGAGAACTGCGTATGAAAAAACGTAATTTCTAATTTTGTTTTCCCGATGGATTCAATTCAAGACGTTCCAATTTGCTATGTTTAAAAGCAAGCGCACAGCAACAAATCTATATTCTTTCCCCCCATACCAGGAACACGTCTTTGCTGTCCTCTAAGCAGTGCAACAACGCTGTAGAAAGCTTTCTAAGAGACACAGGAGTCAGAGTCTAGGACACAGGCAATATCTATATTCTTTTTTCTCTTAGTAAGTCTCCAGAGTTTTAATAATTATTAGATGTTTCAGTGTCAGAACAGAAACATATAAAAAGCAAGAAAATGCAGAAACTGAAGTGTCAATTCACTAAGGTCATTTTTTAATTTAAAAAATAAAATCAAATTCAAGGTTGAATAAACCACTTTTGGGTTTTGCCAATATCATTACTGACAGATAAAAATGTCTTTGATTTGTGTGCTGCTACTCTTTCCAGTGAAGACATCAGTACACATTTGCATTTGTGCTTAGCCTTCTGTTTGAATTTAAGATTTGCTTTTTGGTGTATTGGGAAATTCTAACAACACTCTAATAAGATTTTTAATTAACAGATACGTATTTACACTTTTCAGCTAAATTAAGGACAGGATTTTTGGCTGAGAATTACATGATTTTTCATTGCATTTCTCAGTGGCTGTGGACTGAAAGCAGGCAAGGCTGATACTTCTCTCAAAGTGACTTTCCATAAAAGGATTTAAATTTTATATACCTTCTTCATTTGCACTGCTTCAGTTCAAACACGCACTTATCTAGAAACTAATGAAATGTTTATATTAGGATCATTGTATGGCTTTCATAAACAAGAAATCATGCTTTCTTTTTCTGTCATTCCAAATATGCATTATCTTTATAATTCATAAGAATGGTTTTAAATCATTAAATGCACATTTTGATATCTTATAATCATATTTTTCACATAATACTCTGGAATGATTAAAATTTTCAACGAATCTTCCCTTATCCAAACTCCCACATATAATCAGCCAAGCAGTTTATCAACAGAAATAATGGTGCAGACAATGAAAACTGCATGACAAACGACCAACAGCAAGCCATTTGTAATGTAAATAAGGGTAAAGAACATGTGACAAGCAAAACCAAAAGAGATGGCTTGAATTTGGAATATTAAATTGTACAGAAAAGCTAAGGTAAACCAACAATTAGCCACCTAAATATTTTGTAAGTGTCTGTGAAAAAAAACATATGTAAGAAGTCAATTTCTAAAACCAGCCTGTGTGTTTTTAAGTTTTCCCAGTTCTAACTAGTATAGCTGTAGTAATAGTACTATATTTCTAGTACTACAGTCTAGTACTAGAAACAAAAGAAAAAAACAAAAATATCAAAATTATGCAATAAAGCATTTAAGTCAAATACAGTCAAAGTTCGTGGAAAAATTCCTCCTGACTTATTAGGGTGTTTGAACCAAGCTTTAAATAAATACCAGCATGAAGACACTACATAGATTTCCGAATAAATATAGTCCATAGAATTCTAAATGCATTTTCTTTTTGCTTTAGTAGATAACTTGCTTGCACAGCATCTTTGCTGTTTGTCACTTCTTCCCTATTGCATCACTCCTCAACACCACTAGGCTAAGGTTACTTGAGTAGCAGTAGTTTCCTCCTTTTATTTTTCTTTTTTTCTTCTTTCCCAAGATTAATTGGATAATTATATATTACCACAAATCTTCCACAGACCATATGTGAATAATTTCAATCCGCCCCAGGATCATTTCTGTCGTTCTTGGCTATTCATTCCCATTAGAAGCTGTTACCCATCCTGCTATTCAACATAAAAATGAAATCCTGTACTAGCTATTCCCTGCATCACAGTGATGCCAGGGTTTGCCTCCTGCCATTTGAGCAGTTTGTGGCAGCAACAAGATCACCACTCTTAGAAAGTTTGCAGAGGCAGCTCCTCTGCTTATTGAACAGATGGTGCAAAGCAAGACATCTTGCTCACAGACATAACACACGTAATCCTACCAACCCTATTATTAGGCTGTCAGGAGTGGCATTATGTATAAAAACCATTCTGTATTTGGCAGCAAAGACTCAGTTGAAAAGAGGTCAGTGTTTACAACTCCAATAATAGTAATAAATAATATTAGTAATAATAAATAATAAAAGAAAAGGAGAGGGGTTTAAGTTTTACTGGTACAAACATGCAAGTGTTCAGCATGGTAAAACTGGGCGATGACATTGCTTCCCAGAAACTAACTGATCCTGGAGCATGGAAACCTGACCTACTTTCTGCAGGAAAAAGAACTCTGACTTTCTCCCCAAAGAACAGCCAAATAACCTTTACCCACAGTAATTTGGGGAAGCAGAGGCTGTAGGGAGAGGTCCAGGTCTATCCACTGCTCTGGACTTCTGGACAGTAGTAGGAGAGGACCATGGAAGGACAAGTGATCAGCGGTCTCTGTGGTCCCACTTCTAGATTAAAGAAAATCTTCTTCCCATACTTTGAGTCTTTGCTCACGCTTTACTTGCGGAAGACACGAGTCTATCTCAAATGCGGTATATACCTACCAGGTTGTATTTCAGAGGACTACAACACAAACCGTGAACTGTCTGCTCCAAGGTCTGACCAGCTCTGCCACAGCTTCTCACTGGTGGGAAGGAGCAACGATTCCGGATGTGTTTCCAGCCCCGGTCCTACACTACACCATGGCTCCCAGGAGCCCGCTTGCTCCATCACAGCTCCTCCTATAGAGGACATCAATCAGAAAGGTTGCTCCTGGTAAGGCTGGGGAGAGCAAACTGCAGCCTCGCTCCCCTCTAGTGGTTCCCTTGGCTTTCTGACCTTCCCAACACAGCTCACAAAGGCCAACACCATACCAAGGGGTAAGGGCCATTCCTTATCAGCACCCTAGGATGCTCCGGGTGACAATCCAGCATTGGTGAGCCACACGTACCTCTCCGTTGCAGACTCCCTGGGCTGTCCTTTCATGGCCATGTCATTAGCTGCATTTCTGAATGCCCTGCACCGCCTCCTTTCTCTACCATTTTCTCAAGCCATATACCACAAATATCACACATCTACTTTCCTCTGATGTGACTGATTATTCCATTTTACAAATCCTGATGTAATTTCCAGCTAAACCACCTGGACTACTTTTCATTTGTTTTTGAATCTAGCAACAGACTTTCTAAGATGACTTGTCTGACCTTGCCTCCTGTCTCCGCCCCATGGTCCTGAAATTCATATTTCTGTGAACCTTATAGCACTGCTTTATCTGACACGAGAAGTAAGGAGAGGAACTCAGGATGGCCCAGCAAACACCAAGACAAAGAGGAGTATCACAGGATACCATCTGTAATTGCACAGTCCAAGGCTGTCTCCTCTCCTTCGTTCAGGACACAGGCTGGATCCGGACTTGGGAGAAATCCTAGTGCTTATTGACAGCGCCTGCTGCCTGAGTAACCCTTGCTTCATTTGTTGCAGTGGTTGAGCAGTGCACTGAAAATGAGGCAAAACATTAGACGACTTGCAAGATGATTCTGTGATTCAGATAACTACATACTTCCCTGAAGAACCTGTTTCTATCCCTGCCCAGGCTGCCAAGGGTACGTATAGTTGATCTGGCAGTCTTGAGCTCACCCTGCCCTTTCCCCAAGTCAACATGAGCTCCCCTACCAGCGAGATCCAAGACCATGCACATCCACAGCACAAAGCCCAGGCTTGTATGCCCCGCGCAGGAAGTCAGGCACCCAGCCGCATGTAAGGTGCCCAAAGTCAGGAGAGTGAAGTATTTACTAAGAATGTGAGTTTTTTCTACTGAGGTCCCTTTGGTTGAACACCATCATACCCAGGGACAGCTTGTGCCCTGGTTGAACGCCATCATACCCAGGGACAGCTTGTGCCCTGTCCCAATAGCTGCCGCGAGGAAGGTGTGCTGCTCAGGGCAGTTCTTCTGGGCCCTCCTGACAGCTCTCCTATCAAGACAGGAAGCAAAAAAGAGTTTTCCAAGAGGCACAAATCTGCTCAAGCCTGGGCACAGTGCAGTTTGGTTAAACCAAAATCAAGAGAAGCAAAGCAGCAGAGATGACAAGCAAGAAACAAGCGCCCAGCAGATGACACTGGACTCAGGTGTTTTTGCTGCTGGGGAGCAAAGCCAGCTGAAGCAGTCTGATAACCACATGTGGTACGACCAGCAACTTCAGTGGTTAGCCAGATGGGAGCAGGAAGAAAAGATGGCATAGAAACAAAGCCCCTGAGTAAATAATGGAAAAAACTCCAGCAAGAGCCACCTTTAATAGTGCCTCCAAAACTTGTGTGTAAACAGTCCTTCAAAGGCCGTCTCACAAGAAACCTGAAATAAATGCTAGTCAGAGTGCTCAGCAGCCTGCAGCTATTCGCAGGCTGGAAGCATCCTGCCTGCCGAGCACCAGGGCTGACAGTCTCACGGGGTGCTTGTTCACCCCCCAGCCGCACAGCAAGCGGCACGGAGCCCGACGCCACTGGGCTCCGGCAGCAGGAGCGAGCTCTGCTGGCTTCACTGCACGCAGACCCGGCCCCAAAGCATCCTGCACACATCATCTGCGTCTTGCCTGGAGGTCACCTCTGTCCCCGGCTGCCGCCTTTGTCAATGGATAACAACTGCTGCAGTTCTTGCTACACATTTGTATGCAGTCATACCGCTCCACCTATTTCTGCACGGCCTAGCAAACGCAAGGTGGGTTGCACACTTAGTTTTACTTGCATAATGCTACATCTAAACTAGTATTCCCAATGGTGTGTTACAGTTGAATCAACCTGTAAATATTCTAGGAGTCAAAACGCTAAAAGGATGCAGACTGTGCTGTTTTATTTTTAAACAGGCAACTACTGCATTTCATTCGAGCAAACGTTTCTCTTCACTCTCATTAAAGGGAAAAAATGTTTTCACACAGGGGCTGACAAACTGAGTTAAGGATGCTATATGTCTTATGAATCCTATGGAATTCCCAGTTTTCACAAGCCTTCAGAGTTAACAAAAAACAGGAAACATCCAGCCAACATTTCATATAATTTAGCCAAAAAAATCAGAAACAAATATTGGGGGTTAATATGCTCTGAATGACTCCAACAATAACCTTAGAATAAACCTCCAAACAGAGTTTGATGATCAGATGGCATGCACCAGGGTGACAAGAAGTGTCCTCAGAGACCATGAGTTGTTTTTTTCCTCCCCCCTCCTGTGATCCCCGACCCTGCTCTGCAGTGATCATACGCTGCAGCTTTCCTTTTATCTAAAAAAAAAAAATCCTTGAAAAGGTTACAACAGGTGAAGTGACAATGCTGTAGACATAGCCTACTTCTCCTTTTGTGTAGCAGTTCTCTGGAATATTCATAAAATATGCATGTTTTAAGCTTCTTCGTGGCACTGACTATTCTGCTAGTTAGCTTGATGAAAGCAGTGCAGCAGCAAATTTAAAGGGACACCGCCAACTGGTTTGAGGCCTTAAAATTGGTTTGACTCAAATTCAGCATGTGTGTTTGGAGGTGCTGGATGTTAAACAAGTCTAATAACTACAGAAATTCATGTTGCAACAAATATCTGAAACTTTAATTGAGAACAATTTGAATTATTTCATCATAAAGTTGTGAAGCCCCTTCCAAAACATGACTGTGCCAAAATAAGAGTATAAGATAAAGAACTCTGCAAACTCTGTAACATAATCAAAATTATGTAATTTTTAAAAATTATTTTAAGTGTTTCTCTGGTTTTGCACAAACACCCCAAGCAAAGGTCTTTGCCTATTCCACTGTTCCTATCTTCTAAAGTAACAACAAGATTGCAGGGAAGTTCAAGCATCTTAGTTCAGTCTGAAAACTGCTCAGTCTCGGTGACAAAACCTTCAGAGAAGGTAACGCCAGCCTTCAGCTCTGAATCTCCATTACCTCAGTCCACTCAGGAAAGCATTCAAAAGCGGCAGGCAGACTTCAGCCTTAACACTTCTTCCATTACTAGCCTTGACAACCCACCCACCATCCCCTGCAAAAAAAGTGCAGAACTTGGGTCATACCATACTGAAGGCCTGTTGACAGTGTCCCGTAACAAGAGCTAACCAGGCTTTTACAGTCTTTGAACAGATGCTGACATCTGAGGGAGGTGCAGAAACTAAGTGCTCCTGACCTCACTCTCCCCGTACCTGGCGTGCAGCCCGGCAGGCACACGAGCCCGACAGACGCAGGCTCCCTGCAGAAGGCAGCTGCTGCCGGTGCCTAGCTGAGCATCTGCCCCTCTCCTCCGTTTCTGTGATAGCTTTTGGGTTACAGCAGTTGCACGGGACATGGAAAGACATAGGTTTAGGTCCCTCTTGTCTGAAAAAGGTTCAAACCCACACCTTGCAAATCCCATGAGCGAGCATCAACCACCAGACTGTGCACCCTGCACATGTGAAAGGAGAGGAATGGCAGCAGGAGGTGGGGAGTGCTCCTCAGCCACGTAGCTGAAGCATTATCAAACAGAACTAAAGATTCATTGTACAAGACAAAGAAACAACATATGCAGCAGGAAGAAGACAAGTCTCCTCCATATCTAGTGAGGTCCCTGACAATCTGGCTACACAACAGTGCTTTCCCCAACCCTTTTCTCCCATCCGATTCATCTTGAATCCTTGGTTACACAGTGACATCAAATCAAGAAGAGATGTGAGGGTCCCAGCTAAGAACAGCATTAGCCTGGTGGCATGTTACTTTTCTGATCTGAGTGGTTTTGTATTGACTCAGAAAGAATAATATTGGAATATGGTTTCCTTCATCCTGGGTGAGAGTTTTAATTACTGAGCCATTGCAGAGGGAGGATACCAGCAGCAGCTCTTCCTCCAACTGTATTTTAAATTAAGAATGAAGCATGGTGAGTTCCATGGGAAAAAACAAAAAAGCCTCCCGGTAATGAAGGGGGGTAAAGAAATCTCTCTGCTGCCTTCGGTGACTTGCCAGAAGTCATACAGTGGGTCAGCAGAGAGGGGAACTGAATCTAAATCTGCCTCCTAACCCAGTGCCCTTTCTGCTGCATCTTCTGAGCTCCCAGCTTCCACTATTGAAGTGGAGCTTAGCCACCTAAGATTCCCTAGCTTTACATTAGTTTGCCTTTCAGGGTGCCGAAGCCCTTCAGCATGCTCCTCTTGGACAAATCCAAGAAGACATACACCCCCTATTCCTCCCCTGCTGGTATTATGTCTCAGTGCCATACCCCTACTTCAAAAAAAAGGACACAGCAGAAAAAAAGTCAAATGGGGGAAGATTCAGAGAGACAGCCTGCCTAGCCTCTGGGGAGCCTTCACAGAATGTCTGTCTACAGTCAAATGATGAAAGTAAATCCATTTTTGCTGTTACCACTCTTCTCTGGGCCCTCTGAAGAAAAGAAATAACAGCTCACAAAAAAAGTGAATATCTACTTTTGCAGTTTGCATCATATGTGATCACTATCCAGCTTGTTTGGCTTTTGCTACAGCTGCTGACACGCTTCTTACAGCTATTGGCGGGGGAAAGCCTTCTTATTTTCAGACATCTGTTATTTCAGCCTCTTAAAGATGTCTCTCTCTCTTTTCCAGTTATCCAGCAAAGAGTCTCTCTTTAACATGGTCTCCCAAAATGCTGCCCAAGGAACTTGGCAGTCAAAGGAATAACATCCATTAATGTCACCAGAATAACCTATACTTTTTCACCAACACCACCTTCCACTTTCCCCTCTCCCTCAAAAGGATAAGTCAAGCTAAACATCACTTCCTTAGAGATCTTCCCTCTCTTTTGTTACCCCTCTCTAATGTCTCCTTCCAACTGTGTGGCTCAGAACATTTCTCAGTGTACAGCAGATAATACACTGATAGACAGTAGGACAGTCTTCATGCAAGAAAATTTGGAGTGACTCATCTTCATGAAAGCAAGCCATGTGAGTCACAGCCATGATGACTCAGAAGCCTAAAGAAAAGGCACCTTTCTGGGAGGAAGAACTGAAATCATCCTACTTTTCCAAATATACAACTTGGAGAGGAGCTTCTCATAGGGGCAGATTTGAGGGGCAAGGAGTGAGGGGCAATTACACCATCAAAAAGTAAAGGGACAACATGTATATAAACAGCACAAACAAAAAACACCAGTAACATTGTGACTCACTATATTTCCATTATTAGACATCCTATTTAATAAATAACATCCTCCTTTTCTTGTTATGGCAAATTAAATTGTGTTACAGGCTTTTTACTGAAGTGCTTGATTGCCTGACTTCATTGACCGTTCAGTAATCATTTCGTGAGTGACCAGAGGGAAAATAAAACTTAGAAGATCTACAGTTCATTAAAGCTGTCAGCAGAAGTGGATAAATATGACACATTGAATAACAAATTGTAATGTTTCTAGATGTAAGCGTGACAACGCATTTATCCGTCATGCTTCACTTGATTGTAGCAGAAGTATCACATTGGATCATCTGAAATAATCAGTATGAACTTATAAGTCTGCTTATCATAATTTATATATAAACCTTAAATTATAACTCTGGTTATCAGAAATTGTGCAAAGACCTAAATTAGCAAGCACCCAAATGTGATGGCAGACACGATGCAAATTTCCATCTATGGACCACATGGGGTCCCAGCTATGTGAACCACAAGGCACAACAGTCTTTACTTACAGAAGTTATGAGGCTTTTCTTTCAGGGTCTTACACAGAGCTACAGAAGGGAGACAATTCATTAAAAAGAAAAATCCAGTGACTACAGAGACAGGTAAGTTAGAAAACTCCATCTAGTTACCGGGTTTGATCCATCAAATGTTAGCTAACCTATCCAGCCGGTGCTGAAGCAGGTGCCGCAAAATGGTCTCTCACACCCAGCACCTCACTACCAAAGCTGAGGGCACACTGAACCGCATTGCACAGTTGTTCATCATTCATTTTGTTGCTTAACACACTCCGCTCCCTCATGCTCTTTATCTTTTTCATCTGTCTTTTCTTCCTTCCATATGCCCTTAAACAACTCTCTAGGTAGTCTCTTCTGTGATCTCACCTTCAAAGTTTTTAGCTTCCTTTTCTAAACTCTGCAAATATGGTCTCGCTTTTTTTTTTTACTGCTGCCAACAGGATCTGCACTACTGTTGAGTAAACTGTCCTTTGAGTGCTTCCAGTGTTAGAATCACTTTATTCTTCAAGTTCCAGCCCTTGCTGACAGATTTGGTTTTAGAAATCTGATTTTTCTTTCTGGAAATTGACCATCCTATCTGTGGCTGTTCTGGCCATGTCCTTGAAGTACACTGTTGCATGGACTAGACTAATCAATGGCTGTCTCTAAATACCTTCTCTTCATATGCTTCCTATTCCCCTGAATTTCTTTTTATATTTTGATTCCCCATATTTGTCCTAGAGTTATGAAGTAATGCAGTTCCACCTAAAACCTCAGCAAAACGATTTAAGCTAGCACATTTTATTTGGGAAGACGAGGAATATGCAGATGAACCCCTGTGGTCCCTTCCAATGTGAATTGCTCGGAGTCTATCAGATTGATACTTACAGTGTCTTAAATCACAAACAGCAGCTTGTTACCCCACCATAACTTCACTATCTGTCTGGGACGACAGTGCCATATGCAGCTTACAGCACACACCTACCACACGGGCAGTCACGCAGAGAGCTGCTTGAAAAAGCTGTCAGTGTTCAGACACTTCATAAGGAGAGGAAGCACATAAGTGTGCAAAACAGACAGGTTTTGCAGATGTTCCTTGGAGAATCCACTTGTTGTTAATTATTTTGAATATTTAACCTGACAGCCAGCAGGGCTGGCTCTAGCTGCCGCTGCTGAGGACATGACTGCCCTGAGCATTTATTCTGTCCCAGCCACAGCTGAATTACTCAGCTCACACTTTGGCCTCACCATCACCAGCTGGTAAAGGTGGGTTTGCATTAAAGCGCAGGATGGAAAACTGATGCAGGTAAGATACCTGCCCACAATCCCTTGTAGGCACCCTGCAGCAGGGGTGTGGGTCTCTGACAGCAGGGACATGCAGAGGGCTGGAGACAGCGACATTTCAGTCTGACACACATAGGTTTGCCAGCAAACATCTGCCAGAGCCTGGAATTTCCCTGGACTTAAATTCAGATAATTGTTTGTCGCTCCACCTGCATCCATAGGAACACATTTCTATTACTACCTCAGAGGTATTTATAGATCTTGGCGACATTTTACATAGCGGCCAGCTCTTGTATGTATTCTGATTTCAGGACGCCTCAGCTCGATTCACCTGCAAAGGCCGGGTTTCCAAATGCACCGAGTGCCAGCTCTCTCCAGAAGCAGGTGACGTTGAGGAGGTTGAGCTCCCCGGCCCCTCCGCACAGCAAAATACTTGACCCACCTCCCTGACTCTTCCTCTCTGCCAGGCCAGATCTGTGGTGGGCATGAATGAGCAAAATTACTGCTGGCTAATAGAAATCTTAGTACCATCTTCTCACAGGTTTTCTACTTCAGTTGTCACAGACATCCTGCCCTTCAGTTTTCTCTCAGTTTTCCATATTTTTTGTCATCTCTTAGAAACAAACTTGAGGTCACAACACAGAGTGCTTACCTTGAAGCAGCAAGTAAAGGCAGCTTAGAAGAAAAAGCATACAACAGAAGTACTAACCAAGCCAAAATGACTTGCTAATCTATGCGTATATATGTGATTATATGGTATTGCTACTTTTTCTGATGTACACTATTAGGGTCAGTGGTTTTGGAGCTGCCTTCAGAAAGAGAAGCAATTGATTAGAGATCCACAAATTCCTCTGACACAATTGTGTTTTAAAAGTCCTATTTCCCTGAGCACAGGCAGAATCAAACAGCAGGAGACAGTGGGTGTGTTGATGCTGCAGGACGCAGTGCAGCATAGAGATACCATCTTTAAACAGGCTGGCTTGCACACTGGGAAACCGCGCTGCCGCAGCACCGCAGAGCTCTGCTTTGGACCAGCACATCCACCCAGGTTTGCATGTTAGCTCCTTAACAGTTTCAAAAAATTTTTTCTTTGGTCCCTAGCTCCCTGCCTGTAGTGTTAAAAGTCAAAGGAAATGTGACAGGAGCAGGCTGAAGCAGGCTGCAACGGTGCCATTCTCAGCCAGCGTGCAAGCCCTGTGGAGCTGCTCAGGGCGGGTTTGAGCTCTCTGCTCTGCAGAGCAGCCCGGTATCACACCCAGGACTGAAGTCCAGGCTGCTCCAAGCAAGCACAGAAGTTTCTGGAGCCAGAGCGACTCTTCCCTAAATCGGGTGCCCTTGCTTTTAAGCATCTCCAGTGCTGCTGCATGTTTTGCTGCTATTATTTCTCCTACTCACCCTGAACGATTTACATGAGACTTCAGGAGCTATCCCAAGGTAAGACTGCATGTGGGAACAGTGCAGTCACTGTACCTTAGAAAACACACTTACACCTCAGACGAGTACACATTCTTAAGGAGTACTGACAAAAGGAACTTCAGCAGCTCCAGGAGCTAAAATCTGGATTAGGCTCAGGCTTGCCCATACTCTTGGCTCAGTCTGCGAGCCCCCCTGTCTCCCAGTGCCCAAGTACCTCTGCTCTTTCCTTGGCTCTTGCCATTCCCTCTGGGAAAAATCACTCAGAGATGCTGAGTGAACAGTGAGGACACTTCTTATCCCCTGCACCACACCCCACCTTTACAAGCTGCTTCTGCAGTCAACTGATAAGATCCTGAATTACACCAACAACAGAAATGGGCGTTGCTGCACAGCAGTGTTAATGCCTCTATTAATTCACAACCCCCACTGAAACCAAGGCCAAAATTCACGCTCATCACTTACAGGCGACTCCAGACACAGCCCAGATCAGACATAATTACCAGACCTTACATCTAACAATAAGGTATTGATACTATTTGACATTGAAATTACTTCAGAACTTCAACTCACAAAGGCTATATATTTTAATTATAAAGTTATTTATAGCTCTGATAAGAGGATAAAACTAAGTCCCTTCTGCCTATCTCTGGTTGCTGAGCACACGGATGTCAAAGATCCCCCTTGCTTTCAGGGATCAGGATAACCCATCTCACTTCTCTAAAATAACATTGTTCTTGAAACTAAGTTCACAAGAGTTGACTTTGTGCTTGTCATCATGTTTGAACATAAATAAATAAATATTGTTAGGGACAACTGCCTACACCTTAAGGTCCTAGAGCAGTATAGTGTTAAACTGGAAATACAAGTAAATTGTTCAGTTTTCACCAGTTAAGAGCACAGCTCATATTACAACAGTTGGTACAACTGTTGTATACCTAACATCTACATAATTGTAAACACATGTTCTGATCTAAAAAAAATTAAAAATAATACTTTCTATAAAATGCTGATTACCACAAGAATAAAGATGCAGAAGTAGATTCTAATGTGCTTTTTCTTGTGTATGCAGCTGACACATAATGCGAAGTTACATGGATAAAGGAACAACATATTTGAATTTACCTCTCAACACCCCAGACACAGAGCTGCACTGCTACCAGAAGGACCCATGGAAACCAGCAGTACATCAATTCAGAATCTATAAAACCACTTCTACAGTTTATGAATTCTGACAGAGTAGTTGGCTGTACCAAAAATGGTGCGACCATATTGCAGATTGGAATGACAGCATGATATTCATTTGTAATACTATTTTCATAGAGAGAGGTGTGAGAGAGATGGGTGACATTATGTAAAACACACACACAAGTCCCAAGTATTTTCTATTCCAAAGCATTCTTGAGTTCCGTATTCAGAAGTTGTAACCGCCTGTTCCGAAGAGTTACCAAACACGCAGGTAAGTAGGGGAAAAGCACAAATTACTGAGCACAGCAGACAAGGAACAATCCTGCTAGACCCAGAAGTCAGAGATGTGCCTTTTAAAATCCAGCCTTGCTAAGCCTTTCGGAATTAATAAAGAGATAAGCTACATACTTTCCTATCACCTCTTCCACAACTCCCAGTTCAAAATATAGGCAGGTTGTGCAGTCCTTTGCAAGGACTAACGTCTTCCTGCCTATGCAAGAATTTTGCAAATAGAGCTTCAAGAAATACCCTGCACAATGAGCAGAAGTTCCAGAACATTTGGACGGGACTGCTCAAATAAACATTGAAGACATCTGTTCTGAAAACTAAACTGATCTTCGT
The DNA here is from genome assembly GCF_030867145.1 of Opisthocomus hoazin. Classification (NCBI taxonomy): domain Eukaryota; kingdom Metazoa; phylum Chordata; class Aves; order Opisthocomiformes; family Opisthocomidae; genus Opisthocomus; species Opisthocomus hoazin. The sequence continues at coordinate 75,365,705 of NC_134417.1, read as the reverse complement.
GGTTTCATATGAGTAATACGCTAAAAATGGATCATAAGTGGCCAAATTCTGTTCTCAAACTTACAACTTCAATGATTTCAACACTACTACCCTAATTATCTCAGTTGATATGCACCATGTCTGTCTATTGGCAAAGAAGCTGCAATATTCACTATATTATAGGATGAGGTGCTGCTCGCAGTTGAAATTCTCTCCTTTCATTGTCTCTTCTCTGGTAATTTCATTTCCTTGTAGTCTTCAGCCTACTATAATTTAGTCATTCCATTTTGCACATTTTTCATCAAGTTGGGAATTACAGTTTGAAAAAAGTGCACAAGGAGAAAGGCAGAAATGGAGAAAGGCTAGCATTAGCATACATTTAATTCACTCAAATCACACCTCTGTTCAGTCCAACAGCAGAGTATGAGCTAATCACAGCCATGAGTAACACAGCGCGATAGATTACCAAAGGAACTAAGGCATTTCTCATTGATTAGAGTCTTGAATTTCAGATTGTAGGTTTCTCTCAAAGACATACCTGAGTTCAGCTACAATTTATCAGACTTAACAGCGTTTACTTACATCCTAGAAAGATGAATTTCCTCCACAGCAGGAATTACTGAGTGACATTTTGTGCTTTGAATTATGCAGGTGATCAGACTAGTTATTCACATCTTCTCTATGTGGCCTTGAAATCAGTGAGTCACGTCTGAGGCTACAATATCTGAGCTGATGTGGCCTAGACTTTCCAAGACTACTTCACTATGCAGACTGATCTCTGCCTAAAACAATTGTAACGTGGCACAGTTCATCAAGTTACCAGGTCCTGGCTGACTCCAACTCTTAGTGTTCTTAGATAGGAACATGTTTTTCAGCTTTGGTTTAATCCAAGTCTGAAATTAGGAAACATTTCATGTACGCACAAGCCATAGCCCTAAAGTAAATTAATAATCAGTTTTAGATTGTATGAGGGAAAGAAAACAAAACCCACCAGCATCTTCTTTCAGTAACATTAATACATTGATCCTTATCACTGTTAACTTGCAGTAATTTTGAGACAGAGGAATACCAAGTGATTTTGTAATGTTTACTGTATTCTTTTTATGTCTTTGGAGAACTCAAAGAATAAAAACTACGCTACTGCAAGACTCGGTGAATTCAAATTTCCACAGCTCTCCACAGAAAATCGTTCGAGGCTGGGGAAGTTAGTATCTCACGGGCCATCATCAGCAGAACATCCCTTGTGCTAATGGAACACAGCAATTCTCAATTACCAAATGGTAGAAAGCATTTTATTCTATTCCTGGCAAGTGGCACAATGTCAGACATTAAAATCACATAATTTCATTTTTATAACATTTTTACTTTCCTTTCCCCTCATTTCAATTTGGATGTGGTATTTGCAACCAGTAATCCCAGAGCAGCCAGAAATAGAAATCAGATCCTTGTACTATCCAAGAACTGCTTAAAAAACATTTCAAAGGCTATGAAGCATTAACCTTCTCCTTTACCTTTTAAGAAAAAGTATTACACACTGGATCCTTCAGTCATATCTGAACTGGGAGGAGGCAAGATTAGAAGCAGATATCAAAGGGTCACATCTCAATTCAGATTAAATAAATACTTTGGCAAAGGCATAAATAATACAAGGTTACATAAGAATTTCCAAGCATTATTTGTACCCCATAATCTTTCAGTAGCAGCACCATAAAGCATCCTGCAACTGACAGCAATGTATTCCTTGTCTCATTGCTTTTTTACACTGCAGTAACCAGTGTAATGGAAAAAAAAAAATCATTAAGGCTAAATTTGAGCAGGGAAGTAAACAGGGACCAAACTCTGCCCTTCTGTGAGTATCACACTCCAGTGGCAGCAAAAAGGGATAAATATGAGGCTTTATTTGGGCCTAATCTAGAGGAAGTTGAAGTCAGTGGAGTAAAACAAAATCTTTCTACTTTCTGTCTCACTCTAAAGGGTTCTCAAAATTGACAAGAAAAGATTAGAAACTTGTTAAAAATTTTGTAGAAACAATACAGAGTTGTAGCAAACTTCCATTGATACCACTACACATAAAATTGGAAGTCTCAAGCATTTCAGTATCTATAGAGATTAAAAAAAAAAAAAAAAGCACAATTTTGTATTTAACACCTTGGCTTTAGCAGTCTCATTTTGTACCACCAGTGGTCCAGAATAATATTCTGAATTTTGTAGTGCTACTATAACACCCAAGATACTGTGAGAAAGCATATTCAAGTCTGCTTTCAAACGCAATGCAAACCCAACACCCCAGGAGAACCCAGAGCACCTCTCCATAGCAGAGAAAGGATCTGTCACCACTTTTACATTACTGCAAGGACCATCGAAGGTCTTACGATGTCTTGACTGCTTTCATCAAAAGAAACCACTTAAAGTGACTGTGGGATGTTGCCTGCTGAGAATAAGGATATCAAGCAGGGGGATTTTTGGCTGTGTTATTATGACAGCTCAGCAAGGTCTCAGACACTTCAATATTACATGCATTAGAATAACATATATAGTACATCTGCCAACAGGCAAAATTGCTTTACACTGAAAAGGGACTATGCTAATTGCACAAACCTGTAAATGAGTTAAACACTAATAACAATGATCCCAGTAGTACTGACAGGGTTGAGTAAGCAGGCAGAACTAACAAAGCCAGCAAAGAATAGGACACTTTTAATTAAATTGCAGTATTTGTCATTTTAACCAAAAATAACTGTATCCGGAATCAGGGTACCTATTATTTGCATACCATAACAATCAGAAACAGCTACAGACTTGTGTACTTTAGCTGTACACAAAACATGAAGGAATAAAAGGAGCAAATTTGGCACCTTTTTTTACTATGCACAGATAGGCATGTAGTCTATGAAAATTCAAGATAAAAAAGCATGATGTGATATACTGGGATGTGTACTAGGTAAACAGGGAGATATAATTCAAGCTGCTGGATTGCTAAACCAAAGTGTGGGCTGCTTGAGGTGCTGTAGGTGTGAGCGGTAATTTCTGTCCTGAAACTGTAGAGGGTAGAAGACAAGAGCAAGCTAACGCCTTGCCGTGGAAAGTTGTATCGTGCAGAGTTACTGCTCAGCCCAGAACGAGTATCTGCGTGTAGTCAGTGCCGCAGACAAGTTAGTAAGCCCCCTTGTTGGCAGGAGTTACTAGCTCGACAGCCAGCTCAACAAAAATGCAAAGCGAAAACAAGCAGCTGTCATCATCTCACTTGCTCACCCTGGAAAACCAGGGTTGTGTGGGAAAGCCTGCATCACCTGCGGCACAGCCCCAGACCGAGCCGCCCAGCAGGCCAGGCGTGCATCAGGAACCACTCCCTGCTTGAGGGGTGACACAAATTGTCTGTAGCAGAACTCAAGATGCTACTAGCCATTCACAATCAAAACATAATCACATACAAAGTAGACTCAGCAGAAAAAAAAAAAAAATGTAACCGCACTCAGCAACGGGATAAAATTTCTAGGTTGCCTGTGTATTTTTCTGGGAGCTGTAGTGTAGATTTCTAATTTTAACACAGATTTGTAATTCTCCAGCTTTTAGGAGATCACTGTACAGTTGTGTGTGTCCTGTCCAAAATGATGCTTGTAAGAGGCTCTCTTGGGAAAAAAAATATTGCTTAAGTTTAGGACTCAGAATTCAGAAAGCTAAGCAAAAGAAAGAAATTCACCACTGTTTTTAACCCTTCCCATTCTCCATAAAGCTAGAAAGCTGCAGCTATACAGTGCCAGCAACCACTCCCACTTTCTGGTCCACATAGCCAGAGACCTCAGCTGGGTTTCCTATTCCGAGCATCCTTTGAAGAAAGCCCTCAAGAGCACAGGAGAGACACACTAAATCAGATCAAAGGTGCAAAGGCGCCTAGCATCCAGTTTGGTACTGTGGCTAACAGCAAATGTAGGGAAGCCCATAAGGACTGGAATAATATACAGTGATCCTCCTCTACAACACTCTCCCAACTTCCAGCTCGGCGTAAGAGGTGATATCATTGATTTGATTATCCCCGTTTAAATTTGCTTCCCTTCATATGTCCAGTGAACAAAGAAATCTCTTATTTTTGTCACCCGCTTGATGCATTTGGTACCTTCCTCCCTAGAATGTCACTATTACAGAAAGAGAAAGCATCTCTGGTACCTAGTCACCACTTGCAAGGGAAAGAATAAAAACAAAATAAAATCAGACAGATCTTGACCGCCTTGTATACAATAACAAGGCAGTGCTGGAAGAGAAGGTTGATATAGGATGGTATTCTCCCAGCAAGCTGAGAAACTAGAGCCCTCTTCTCCAGGAGAGAGCTGTATCCCAAAGGCTACAGCAGACCACTAAAGCTGGTGGTTGTCACTGCAGCTGGTGGCAGAGGTTGCAGGGCTCTGTCTCCCCGGGCTCTTGTGAAGAAGTCAAAGTGTTGCCACAAGTATCGTAGCCATTGAGGAACCTGAACTGTTTGCTGTCTGTCAGCCTGTTTGGGAGGGATGGGAAGCAACACTGAATACACTTAACAGACTAATCAATAAAATTACTCACATTCAAAGGAGTTATGTGCATGCTCCAGTGTGTATTTATATCCAGTCACTTAACAAGATTTTTATGTAAATGTTGAAAGAATACTCCTGAGCGAAACAGATACATACAACATATTTTCACAGAAAACTCCTTACAACTGCATTTCTCAAGTGAACATGGCAGGCAATTACATAAATACGCCAGAGTCAATAAGCATAAACTTAGGCAAGTTAACTAATCTAGAGCTAGTCCCAAGGAAGGGAGCTGAAAGTACTGAGGAAACAGCCACCTTACAGCAAGAAGCAAAATTGCAGTGGTTTTGTCACCACAGGCTTCCACTATGGTCACATAAGGCATATAATCCTGGGAGACAGACAGCAGACCCTGCTTAAAAGTAACAACTGTTATGAATAGACGGTGAGCAGAGCTGCTCTGTACCAGAGAGCCCAGTCCTGCCTGGTGGCACTGGTGACAGGCAACACGCTTTGGGCTCAGACACAGATGTCAGCCATCGCATGCGTTCCTCCCCAACACCAGCAAGGAGTGTGGCCTGGCTGCACTTCTTACACACTCACACACAAAATCCCTAACAAACATCTAGTCCATACTGTACAGAGCTATTTACAAAAACCTCTGAATTTAAGAGATATTCACCAATTTTAACTGGAAAGCTCCACTTTGATTCTAGGGCTACAAAGATGATGAGGGGACTGGAGCATCTCTCCTACGAAGAAAGGCTGAGGGAGCTGGGCTTGTTTAGCCTGAAGAAGAGAAGGGTGAGAGGGGACCTTACAAATGCTTACAAATATCTGAAGGGTGGGTGTCAAGAGGATGGGGCCAGACTTTTCAGTGGTGCCCAGCGACAGGACAAGGGGCAATGGGCACAAACTGAAGCATAGGAAGTTCCGTCTGAACCTGAGGAAGAACTCCCCTCTGAGGGTGACGGAGCACTGGAACAGGCTGTCCAAGGAGGTTGTGGAATCTTCTTCTCTGGAGATATTCAAGACCCGCCTGGACAAGCTCTTGTGCAGCCTGCTGTAGGTGACCTTGCTTAGGCAGGGGGGTTGGACTAGATGACCCACAGAGGTCCCTTCCAACCCTGAACATTCTGTGATTCTGTCCTGTAATTTTGATACATATTATGTTTCAAGTTATAATGTTCTTGCATTTTTCTGTTTCATTATTTGGGGAAAGGAGTAAATGTCCTTTTCTGTTAACCTTTCTTTGAACAACTGTTTCTCCAAAATGAAATCTTCAACAGCTATGCTATGTGCACATGTATACAGACACAAAGCCATGCCTTTTCACATCCACTGTTTTAAAGACAGCCCTCAGTCAAGATTAGCCACACGTCTAAGCTGATTTTCAACACTCTATCCATTTAACGAAAAACCAGGCTGCTTTTGCTAATACAAACAAGAACACAGATAAATTTACTGAAGAATGCAAGATCTCTTCCTTTTGCTTTTACACACCATCTCACTTGGCTATTAATTTATTGAGCACATCACACGATGTGCTTCATCAACACGAAATTCAATTTAACGCTCAAATAAGAAACAAAAATAAGCAGACATTCATAACTAGAACAACTTCAGATTTTTCATTCTGACTTTTTTTTTCTATTTGATTTAGTTCCGATTACTGTTTACTTTTTTAGTAGTTGATTGAATTTGGGAATGATGCTTGCTGACAAATTGTGCATTCTGCTTTTCAAACATTATCCGGTGGGTTCTGCTGGTGTTTACCATTCCAGACATGTGTGTTCCAAGAAGTGTCTTCACTGACATCTTTTTAAACTAGACAGATAATTATCTGAAAAATGTATTTAAAAAACTGTGCTAAAGTACTGGCCTTTATATTTTAAGTCCTTTTAACCATTAGTTTAAAGACAAACAAGGGCAGGGGAGTTGGAAAGGATCTTTCAGGTCCCTTCCAACCCAAACCATTCAACGACTCTGATTCCACGCTGCATATTCAGCGCTGTATACTGCCACAGTGGACTAGGCTATAAGGGTCACCCCAACCAGCCACCGCCACACCACCTGATGCTACCTACCACTCCAGGCAATGCTTTCGAGAAAGTAAGTGGACGAGGCTACAAGCCTTTTAAGCTTAGTTCTGATATATCTCCATGGTCTGCCCTAAAATTAGAAACACTTGTTAGTTCAGATTACATTTTCAAAATTAAAATGAGCTATGGGATAGCTACTTTAATTTAAAACAACTGCCATAGGGATAGACATTGCCTCTCTACGCTGTAGTCTACATTCTTACTGTAGAATACAGTGTATTGATGCACACCCTGATTAATACTACAGTCATCAAGGAAACTGCTGCCAATTACAGCTGAACATCTAAAGTTCCGGGCTTCCACAAACACAGAGCCAACACCTCATGGAAGCAAAGTGGTCAGCACAGGCTCCTGGTATCATCTTAGGAGAGGCACGACTGCGTATCCAAGTCCAAATTAGAAAGGAATGGAAACACTGTGGGCCCTGTGGCCCTGCTGCCTCTTGGCACTGCTCCTGGCAGAGAAAGCTGAGAGTGCTTCTGACCTCTGCTTCTCATGGGATCTTCAGCTGGCAGCTCCCTTGCACCACAAGCAACACTGACCAAGCAAAAATGAAATTAAGAAGAAAATGTATATGAGTGTGAGCAACTGAACAGACTGGGACTCTCCAGCTTGGAAAAGACATGCTTCACTGGAGGCATGACTGATTTTTATAAAATGACGGCCACAGAGAAAGTGAACAGGGAGGGACAATACACAGTTTCTTATAACACAGCTAGAGGCAGAAGAAAACTACTTTTCCCCCACAAAACATGTTACACTAAGCAGGGGCAAGGAGCTGAGACATTTTACCCCAGTCGAGTCAGCACTGAAGTCTTATTAGCCTTGTCGGATTTTGTGCGCGTTGGCTCTCGGAGAAATCACAGACATGAATCTTAGTAAGTTAGTAAGTGATTTTGTTGTTGTCAAGATAGAGTATCAAATCTAGGAAGACTTCTCCAGAAGAGCAGAAACAAAACTTCACAAGACTAAAGGGCTTTCATTTGTTCTACAGAATTATCATTCTTCTGTTGTTAGTGACAGCCTAAGTAGATCATGCTTTGCTTTCCTGAAGCTTTGAAATGTGTCTATCAAAATGCATTACTGCAGCAGCAGCCATTCCTACTAGAAGCCATTAGCCAGCAGCAAATAACAAAACTATTCAGACACAAGCAAGAAAAAAGAGCAAAAATTAGAAATGTGCTAAGACAAGAACAGGCTAAAAATATCAGTGAGCAAGTTGCCAGATATAACTGCAATACAGTCATAGGAAACACATCCAGCTCCCAACAAATGCTCATGCTTGCTCTACATGGGCAATGGTCACTAACTTGAAGCAAAATATTACACTATATACAGAGTAAACTCTCAGAACTTGGTTGAAAAAGCTAAGAATACTTTTCAAGATCATAGATCTACTTTTTCTGTGCTAATAGAGGAAGATCTGCTTCTCCCAGGCCAACAGTCACATCAGCAAAAGAACTGTCCTTACTGTACAGACTGAAAAAAGTCACCATTTTTTCATAAAATCTTCACTTTAAGTTTATTGCAGGATTTACTTTGACCTACGAAGTCAGCCCTGCGGTAGTATTTAACTGTGTTACAGAGACCAAAGGGAAGCATTTTATTTTCTGTTTGTATGACAACAGCAGCTCAGGGCAGAAGCAGATCAGCATCTCCACGATAATGGAGGTCGAACTACTCTGTTCGGAGTGCACTGGGCCACCTTCAAAAGTCACTGGAAAAGACATAGTCCTGACCACACTGTGAATCGTTCCCACTGCTGACCATAAATGGTTCAAGATGATGGGAGTTTTAACTGCTTATTGTGATCATCTCCACACTCGAAAACACCGACTGCAGAAAAATGCATAGCAGTGCCTCTGGGTGTATCTACCACAGAAGCAAAGGGCTGTGATACAGGCTGCAAAGCAGACAGAGAAACAAGATGGCTCAGCCTTGCTGTGACACTCCATCTCTAACTGGTCATTCACTTGGCCAGACCTTACTAATTTGTAGGTCTTCAAAACTTAAGTGCTGTCAATTTTAAAAGGCTACAGAACATGTGATAATCAGTTTTATCAAGAAAGACTTATAACGAACAGTAACAGCTCATATTTAGGGGCAATTCAAGCCTTCAGTGAATCACTTCAGGAATTTGCAATAAAAATATAAAGTAATTTCTTCTGTTTCTGGATACACATGGGGTTTTTTTCTGTTTGGGATTTTTGTACATTTTTTTTTCCTATATTCTGTATGGCCACTTAGTGCATGTGACAGGGACCTGCTCTGTGTCAGGTTCCATAACACAACGCAGTGATCACATTTCACAGCCGAGGCTCAGGAAAAGCTGAATTCCTACAGCTGCAGCTGGCAGGGGGAGTCTGCAGAAAGAAAAATCTCATGCCCTGAGAAAACATCAGGACAAAACCATCCTGACCACTTCCATTAGGATGCCAGGACATTCTGATTTTAGAACTGTCCCAGCCAGACAGGGATGTCTAGACATGTTATACAGCTACTAGAAACCTGAAGCTTCATCTGAACCCCAGTTGCTCATGCTGCCAAGCTATTGCTGAAACTACAAAGGAAAGAGTGTATGTCCAGTAGGCTACACTGCCTTTCTGCTACAGAAACATCTGCAAAAATTTCTCATTTGTATGAGCAGAACAAAATTTTACCCAAAATGATGACGCAAACTGCTTCAGTTCTGGATAACAAAAAACAACAACTCTTAGTAGCAAGAAATCCGGGGCCAATGGTCTGGATAAGGTTACTTGAGTCTTCTGACACCTAAACTAAAAATAGGCTTGGGCAGGTAACTCAGATAAGATGTCAAAGATACCATCTTCATCTAATATCAAATGCATAAGTAGTTAAATGTAGAAAAGTATTCCTTTTGAAAGAAGAGGAGAGACATTTTCTTTGTTTTTAACATATGGGAAACTCCTCCTGATGTCCTAGGAAATGGAAAGCCAAACTTGGAAATCCGCTGTTTAAAAGGAAGGCATAATCAAGAACAAGTGCTACTAAGCCTACATAGAAAAAGCCAGTTAAAGAGGTTCACAGAACATACAATTTAACATAGGTCTACCTGAAATTTTATACCTAAAGGAGCAAGGAGCTAAGGCAGATGAAGCACAGTGTTAGGGAAAGCAGTTACGCAGAACATGACTGATGTTCAGATCTGCAGAAAATACTTACGAGTCTGCTAACCACTGAACTTAAAATCAGGGAAAGGAAATTCTCAAGGACTTCTGAAGGATTAGAAATTAGTGATCAAAATTTATCACCAATTTCTATTGACTGCTAAGACAGCAGAAGTGATCCTCGCATATATCAGGAGCGGAATATTCCAAGAATGAAGAGATAACATTAATATACTATGGCATTCACGCGGCCATAATTAAAAGGCAGTGTCCTGTCTTAGCATCTAAATTTCAGAAAAGATATGGACAAATAAAAGGAAGAAGTCAAAACCAGCTATAGGAATGAGTTAAAGGTTGAGAAATATGCACAATGATAGTCTAATTTATTAAAAAATAAAATAATAATCAAATCAGTTTTATAAATACTTCCCTGACAGGCAGACTTCTACTATTGGTTGCCTCTTTATCCGACACAATGGCCTGACTCATTGCAATTATTAGAAATTGAAGTTATATAACCTCAAAATGGAAATAAGTGTATTATTTTTGCAAATTAAAGTCACAAACTTTTGGAACAGCCCGTCATCTCATGTGGTTGGATATAGATCACTAGAAGAAATTCAGCCAAGATCAGAAAACTTTACAGAAACCTTGTTGAAACTGAATGAGTAATCACAAACATGCTGTAGAGACAAATGAAATTGTTTAGCCAAAATTATACAAAGACAGTGGGTCCTCCCACCTCTAGTTGACAAAGCAATTTTAAGCTTCAGACATCAGTGCATCAGGGTAACTCCATTGATTTCAGATAATTTATCCAAGACTCACTTCAGTACAGCTGACATTAAGCACTGGCACAGTGACTCTGAGTAATGCACCAAAGATTACAACATGCAGTTCAAACTGAAATAAATCTATCTGGAAAGTTTTAATGCTATATTGTTGAATATTGCCTCTGAAGGATGTTAATTAAAGCCATTTGGTATTATGCCATCTGCTATTTTTAGTGGCACATTTTAAGTGGTGCAAGATATAATAGTCATACCAGTGTCAGGCCAACCAAAAATATAATCACGGCTGGTTCAAGTAACCAACCCGCTTCGGAAAGCATCCTAGGAAAATACTGAAGCATCACAGATCTGCAAGCGCAGTTCACTTCAAATTTCCAATTCTTTTTCTTTTTCGTATCAGTTACAGATATATAAATACACTACTTGCATGTATTTCACATTTCAAATTCTCAGCGGCAGCAAAAAAGTAAGTAAAAATATCAATGCATAGAAAATTTATGAAAATCACTTCCTATTTCACTAAAAGCTACAGTCAAGTCCACAGTCTGGGTAAAGATACAAACAATTTTTTTTTTTTCCAAAAGTTTTGATCCACTCAGAAGTCTAAACATGTTAAAAGAACAAAGGTAAACACTCCAGTCACCTGAAAGACTAAAAGAGAACATACTCTTTGAACAGAATACCAGGAAAAATATCAAATAGTGAAGTAGGGAGATTATATCATCTCTGAAGTCAGCAACGGTGAAGCACATTCTGGGATGTATGCCCACTCCTGGTGTATACATTTTGTGAAGGATCAGTGGTACACTGGAGAAAATTCAGAAGAAGATCCATAAAAAAGAGCTGAACACCAGAAACTGGGCTTTACAGGAAGACTACTTCATGATAAACGACTGAGTTGTCCAGATTGAAACATGTTTTCTGAAAGGCAAATTTTATTCAATTACCAGCCAAGCATCTATAGTGGAAGAAGTTAACCAATAGTAAAGGAGATCTTTAGATATATGGCATGACAAGGCTGATATTTACACGTTATATCTGAAACAACACATGACATTCATGACAAAAAACAAACTGAAGCTAGACAAACACAAATATGGAATAAGAGACTTCTGTTCACCAGAGAATCTATCATGCCACCAAACAGATTATTTACCATTTGAAATGCAAAACCAAGAGGGGATCTCCCTCTTCAAGTCATGACCTTGTGGTCTGCCAATTTCATGCAGGAATTCGTAGGTAACTCTAGGTAAGCTGTGCTGCACAAGGGCTTGGTCTTTTGATTTCTTTTCTCAAGAAATTACTGCACAGAATTGTTTCATGAAAGATGTAACAAAGCAAGCCTGGGGTACTCTCTTTGAGTAATAACAGAAGACTAGAAAGCTTCTTGCTCAGTCTCTACACCTGCTACCACTGCCTGATTTTTAACTCTATCAGTAATTCAGCGGGTGCCTTTGATTTTTGATAGCTTCACCTTGAAATACTTACAATCTTAGCATTCTGCAAAAATAGAAACTGTGAGAGCACCTGCAGTTTGTAAACAGAACCATGAAGACTTTCCTGAAAGCAAGAGAAAAATGATACCAAATAAAAGTAACAGCAGATTGATGGAATATGGCTGTTCCTTCTGTAAAAATGGATGACAGACTCCCTCAGCTTTTTTTTGAGTTAAGAACATGACTCTGCTTTTAATGTTCGTGGTAGGTAGGTCTAGTTGAGACTAGGGTGACAGCGAGAATAATTTCTCGTACGAAACAAAGAATTATTCAGCATCACTATTCATTTTAAAAAAAATGAAAGAAATAAATTATTTTACATTACAAAAAGACATGCATAAAACTATGTGTTTTTCTTGCTCTTGTGAAGCCTTAATGAAAAATACATCTTTATCCAATGGCAAACTAACTGATCTTAATCTGAACAAGCTGTGGATGCAGAGGGTGATGGCTCTTATCTGTGTTAACCACCCAGTAAACCTTCCTCTTTCCCTTTAAAAAAAAAAAATCCCTTGGAAACAGCTAATACCAAACATTGCAAAAAGGACTGTCCAGGCTGAAATGTTTCTATATTGTAAGAAATCTGGAGATTGCTGAGATGGCGACTGAAGGTGGAAGGACAAAAAAAAAGCTTGAAAATAGCTTTTAATAATTTCTAATTAAATAAAACTTGATGTTTTAAAAGACACTTCATAATGAGTGACAAAGAAATGAGGATAACTAGATTCTGTGACTCTTCCATTAAATAACACTTTTTTCCTAACATGACCTCACTATACCCAGTAGAGCTGCCTGTGAACTGAGGTGCAACTGAAGGCTCTTGCTGTCCCTCCCCACCCTGAAACAAACCCCAAACACACACTGTTTTCTTTGCCTGGGGAGTCTCCCCAAGCTCGCTAGATGATACATCAGCACTCTTAGAATTCTTTGTATGCCTTTATCAGTCTTCAAATAAAAATGGCTTGCTTTGTGTCTGTCAGACCAGAGAGGTTTCTAGTGTTCAATCACTTTGACAAATGCTGACACACCCTTTTGATTACCACAGGCAATATTATGCCATTCGTTGCAGCATTTTCCTCAGCTTTTCTCCTCCTCATAGAGTTCATACTTTTTTGATGTTACTTATGAGGAATGGTATCACAAAAGTACCTATGCAACACTTGGGAAATCATGTCTTCAGCATGAAGCAAAAACAACTGAGCTACCTGTGCTTAACCAGGCAACATATAGACATGTAAACTGCTGTAATCTGGCCCAAACTCTGTGTTACCTATCTTTCTTTGCTGCGGCTGCTACCTGGGCTAGGTAGATGAAAGTTGTCTTATGGACAAACTTTTGTCACTTTTATCCTTATTTACGTGTGAAAATACCTTTGCCAGAAAAGAGTAACACAAGATGGACCTACCAAACAATCCTTTTCAGTATAACAAGTCTCCTCCCAGAGGCACGTAAAAAAACTCACTACAAAGATGGGTAGCCCATACATCCAGAGAGAGGGGGTCTTGTACCCTTTTCTGATTGAAGACAAGTTTTACAACATACTGACCTCATTTCTTCAGTTACCGCCAAGCCAGACTTCATATCAGGAATGCACTTAAGCTTGTGCTAAAAACTAAGGCAGCATTTGAGTACCATTGAGGTTTAAGTCCTTCTGTCCTGTTCCTGATGGTTTCCTAATCTAGGACCTTTAACCAATATGTGAATAGATTCAAGGTCTGGGTCTTCATTTGAGGGTGAAAGACTTCAGACAGCCAACCTTACTGTTGGCAACTTTATCGCTGGTTCTCTTACTGTTGTTTGCAGTGTTGTAGAGAAACAAGGCTCTCAAACTTTTCTTCCTAGCATTGTTTTTTTAAAATCAGGTCATTAAGGACTAATGACCCTACAGCCACTAAAGACAATACAGGCATCGTCATTAAATTCCTGAGAAATGTAATTCTTCTCAGCACTTATCAGTCACAAGAGAACTGAACTTTCAAAGTCTTCAGGAGCTGAGCTCTGCTTCCAAAAACAGCTTGTGTATTTACAGTCCTGCTTTTTGACCTACTTTTCTTATTTCCAGTGAGAATACACAACCTAAAAAAAATGGAATTTAATTGTAGTAACAGTTCATAAATAAAAACTCCATTTTGGTACTATTAACCATACAGGGTAAGCCCCGGAAGCCTTTTCACAGACTACACATGCATACTAGTTTCCTTACCTTTCATTACTGGCATTACTATCTCCTGATTCATTAACAAATATTGTAGACAAAGTGCATACAAATACTTCGGAAAAGCAAGGTCAAAACAACATTAAAACACTGAACTGGAAATTGTTTAAATACATACTTGTATTTAACACTCAGACAATACTGAATTGTTCAAGCTATTCATAAGTTTGGTCCTGCTACAGACCTGGACAGGAAGAAGATGGCACTTCCTTACCCACAAAATTTTTTCCCCTAATTTTAGCAGTAACGTACACACACAGCTCCGGAAAAAGGTGTTCCTCAAGTACCTTAAAGACCAAGTAACGTCGTTTCAAATGGATAAACAAATTTCATTCTTATTTCTGAATTCAATCCTTGGTATCTATATGATACACTAATATGGTTGGACAAACATCAATCTGATTTTGTCTCTTGACTCTAATAAGCTCTTCATTCTCTCTAATGAAACAAGAGCACATATTATCTTGATATCAAGTTCAGTTTGGGTGGATGTTAAAGTAAAACCAGCTGTAAAAAAAACATGAATATAGAAATTAGGTAGTAGCCACATATACAGAAAGGAAGGGAAGGAATAATAACTGAAAAAAACCCAAGTCATGTTTTGGGACTTTTGGGGGAACTAAACATCTTTTATGTGACAGTTGCTAGAGCAATGCCTCTGGTTGAAATTCCTCAGAAATGCAAGGCTTAGTGATGATTTGACAGCCTAACTCAGAAGCAGCTCCTTGGAGTCTATGCAATCACATTCAAGTAAACCCTGTGTAAGCAAGAGGAAAAAGTAACCCTTCATTTAACCTGTCAGTGTTAATCTTCAATAATCTTCAAGTATTCTATCTCCTCCTGCCAGGGTAAGAGTGACAAGTGAAACAAGCGGCAAGATATGCTCCCTACCATGCAGTATTTCAGTTGGGCTCTTTCTTAAAATACCTAGTTCTCAAATCAGAAGTTTTCCTCATCCCATCCAGGCACGCAATTATATAAAAGCAAACTCAGTTACCAACTTTAGTAGTAAAACAATTCTCAAAAATGATGTCTACTGCTGGAGTTTCCAGTTTTAAAGCTAGGCCCAGCCTTTTCACTTTGGGTAAACTGGACACCTTGGCCTTGATCCATCTTAGAAGCCAGCACCAGCAAGCACATTGCTAAAATTTAAAAAAAAAAAAAAAAAAAAGAAAAGAGTAGGATCAAGGGTTTTTTAGCTTCTTCATTAAATGGAAGGAAATAGATCATATACAAAATGCATGAACTGGGAGCGACAGAGATGAATAATGTATCCGTTACTTGTTTGCATAATGGAGTTATTTGATCTACTTTGACTTCTCGGGCAGAGGAAAAGCAAAAAGTAATGGCTTTCCCACCTTCTTCCAAGAAAGTCCTCAGCAACTTCTGTTCTCCTAAAGGCCACAGGATGCTGTAGAATACTAATAAACTTCCAGCATTTGTGGGGACATCTGTAAAATAGCATATCAGATTTTGCCACCTGCATTGGGAAGATACAATCACTGGGCATCTGCCTGATGCATTTGTGCTCAGATGGCAAGAAGAGAAAATTTGCATGGGGGAGTAAAGAATGAAAGTATTTCAGACAGGTTATTTTAATGTATTTAGGGTCTTTTTACCCTAAATAAACAACCCATACTCTTGTGAGCTTTTAATACATTAGTTTCTCCCTGAATAAGCATTTTAGAAAGCTCTGAAAACTTCTAAATGCTGTCAAAAGCCTCTGAATCAAAAGGCCATCTGATAAGGTTAAGTCATTTGTAGGGCAAAGTTCTGCAGTGAGAAGTCCAGTCCTAAACTGAAGTCAACAGTAGCACTGTTCCATGAGGAGCGAAGTTGAACATCTCCAGGACCTACACCAGACCAGCTTCCGTTGACTTGACATGCAGTAGCCATCCTTGTGCAGGTAACACAAGGCACTGCCAACTCCTATGGTCTTAGTGCAACTTTTATACAACTGCAATGATTTTAAGGCTACAGGTCTTCGAGCTCCTGCAATTAGATCTCTCCAAACCCTTTTATGCTCCAGTGTGTGAACCAAAAGTATTTAGCCCAGATTGGCTTGAAATCATTTGTGGGCTGTGGAGGGCTAAAGGAGGATGTGGATTTTGTTGCTGAAAAAAAGCATTCCCAATTTGCACCAGCACCCCAGGATAAATAAATTGTGTTACTTTTGTTTGAAACACCAAAAATGAAAGCAAAGCACTATCCACAAAAAACAATCAGAAAGATTGTTATGTCTGGGATTTTTTGTTTGGCTTGGGTTTGGTTTTTGTAAAATCTTTTAAACTACACTTGAAAGGATGTCATTCACCTCAAACCCAACAGACACGCTTCCTCTGTGGCTCTTCTGCAGTAATATTCTGCTACGACATTCTGCAGAGGGGAAGGGATTTTCAGCTTCTCAAATAGAGTTACTCCACTTTTATATAAAGTAACATAGTATTCATGCAGAAACGTGTCAGGAATACAAAGGCACTTCTGAACAGGGAAAGACCCTTTTTGGTAAGAGGAATTTCCTCTGAAATTGCAACCATTTTTTCTACCCACACTCACTCACTTCGGTACCACTTTCTTTCTGCAAATCCCTACACAATACTTGTTCTGAGAACTATTCCCTCTATTTTTTTTTTTTTTTTTAAGAATACTGTTAAAATCAATGCACAGAGATAAAAAATAGTTTCCAATGTTTTCCAATTCAACGTGCCCTTAAGACAAATTATCTTGTACTCTGAGTAACAATGCCAAGTCTATGCACTAAGAGCAGTTTTTTGCATTCTTTTAGACTTATGCAGTTAATTCCTTGCTCCTAGCATCTTCATTCATGAACACTAAGATTTATGACTTAGTAGTATGAACCTTTACAGCCAAACATCAGCGAGAAAGGAGTAAAACAAGACAGAACTCTTCAACCATAGCAAATTTTTTGTCCTCATTTCATCCCACAATGGAAGTTAACAGTTCCCAAATGCCTGCAGTCCTTCAAATCATGCTTAAAGTCAGTACCAGATCCCTCAGGAGATTTGGTCCAGAAGCTGAAAAGGACTTCCTGGTCTGTTCAAACTGTTACCATGGCTCTTACGTAGGATTTTAGGATGTGGGCAAATATGGTGTACTTCAAAACCTTGAGATCACCTGTGGACAAGCTAACTTTATAGGTGGTTATTGTCATCTCTATGGGAATAGCTTCTTGCTCTGCTTTTTCTAAAAATTGCTTAGGAATCCTTGTCTCCTGTAATGGCAGAACTATACACCTACTGCGTAAAAAATGTCTTCTTACAGAACAGCTTTGGCATTACTTTTATCCTGGATAACCTACCATTAACATTAAAATCTGCAATTTTCCAATAAAAAAAACCATGCCTGATAGAAATTTATATACAAGAGAAGTCAAATTTAGAGTCTAAAATATAACGTAAGGTAGAACTAAGTTATAACAGCTTCCTACATGGTGCTCTACTGAACAAAAATGGTTCACTTACCTTAATGAAAACAATTAAATTAATAGGACTGTATTTTTCTCAGTATTTACATATGTAAAATTTAATAAAATGTGTTTTTTCCCCCACCTGATTTGTTTAGTTAATATCCTCACTGTGCTCTCTCTAATAACTGCATCCTCAAGTAAGAGGGTCCTGTTACTTATCTTTCATTACACTACTATTTTTTTCAACTAAGAAGCTTGCTGATCTCTTTTCCACCTTACTTCTCATACCTAAAAGCACTTTTTATTTTATCAATAGAGTATTGTTGTAGTTTTTAAGTTCTAGGAGAAAAAAAAAAATAACTAAGTAAGGATCTTCTCATTGTGACCTAGAAGATGTTGAGCTGTGTTTTACAAAGCAATAGCACATAGCAAGGTGCACTGGCAATATGGCAATACCACATGGCTCCTCTGTCAGAGCTCACTTGGGTGCACTGACAAACACGGTATTAATGCTTTAATCACTTCAAACGTGACTGTATATAGCCAAATACAACTCCGCTTTTAAATTACTGTCTTTATACAATAACTAACTTAATGGCATGACTTTCAGCGACAGAGGTTGACAAAGTAGTTCAAAAAACCTCAACTTTAGTCATTATGAATATTTGCAGTGCAAGTCATAATAAAGAGCAGTTTGCTTCCAAGATTCCTATCCAGCATCCCTGACTTCCTACCCAGCATGAGGAAAGGGATCATCCAAAATTGCCCAGCCAGGTCTAAATCCATCTCACCATTGTTAATTTTCACTACAGAGACAAGCTTAATAGGAATTAGACTCTTAACTGTCCACCAAGTTAACAAGTCTGAGGAAGATGTATGAAGGGAAAAAAGAAAGTTTCTTCTATCACTGCTCTATTTTTGTTTGGCTGTGCTAAGAAGAGTTTTCATATATATCAGCTGAACTGGTTCAAAACAGCTGCTGATTCGGCAAGCCAGACGCTGCCATTTCTGCATTCTCACCCCCGACAGGAGAGGCAGAGAGCTTTGCGGTACCCACCTGCAGCCACTCGCCCTGCGCAGCCCTGGGAACGCACCAGCCTTTGCTCCACAGTCCAGCAAGTAGGACTTTTACAGCAACCACATCAACTCCTGTCTTCTTCAAATTCATTATAGAGTAGTAAAATTTTAAGTTTTAAAGAAGTTTTGGAGTTTTTGCACATGCATTATGCTGTTAATGGCAAAAACTTCACAAGTGTGAGTGGCTGAAGCAAGAAGGAAACCAACTCTGAAGCAGAAAGCTCTCTAACGAGGTTAGGTGAAATAAAATTGGACTGGACTGTTGTGTAACTGTCTGGGTTTGGAAGAGACTCAGTCAATTTAGTTTAGAATAGACCTCCAAGAGGGGAAGACACTTGCTATACTTCAAAAACCCTCAGCGACTTAAAGAGTAACACAGGTACGTATGATGAAATGATTCAGCACTTCTGTGACTTTATCGACTATAACTTAAGCCAAAGGGGAGTATTAGATAACGTAATCTGACCAACTATATAACACAGACCACACCGCTTCAATCAAAACACCTCTGCCCAGATCCCAACAGCATATGAATGGCTAATAAGTCTTCCAGAAAGGCATCTGGTCTGCATTTGAAAACCAGAGCGAGAAGAGGTTGGGCCCTATTTGGATTTGATTTTCCTGGTTAACAGTGCAAAAAGCATCAGCCTACAACGCATTTGCGCTCACAGTCATCAGGGCAAAATAAACACCACAAACAAATGCATAATTAAGCCTTCACCCCCCCACCCTCCTCTGTGGCCCGGCTATAGGACAGCAGAAGGGACTTCACGTGGACTGGAGCAGAGGAAGGCCCAAGTCCAAGGGAGGGTGTAGCACTTTGCCGCTCCCCACACGCCTCAGCACTCGCACACTTGTACGATACAGAAGTTTCTGCCAGTGGCAAAACTCACTCCAGCCCAAAGCATTCCAGCATATTTACTGGAGGTGCTATATAAGCTGGTAAGAAAACAAAAATAATATGAAGAGAACAACAGAAGATATCAGAAATATAGTTAGGAAGAAAAGTTGAAACGCCAAAGCATTTCACTGGACTGTCTGTCTAGAGAGGAGAAAACCAAAATCAGATTTACGGCAAAGAGTTGCACACAAACAGTTTCATTTACATCTGCATACTTCCCAAAAGCAGGAACACAATCTAAAACTAAGGCTAGGCTAAGCTAGAGACTCCCTTTAAAATAAGACTGCAGGCTCAAGAGCGCAAATTTATATAGTTGTTCAGGATTGGTTTTTTTCCAAAAAAGCAAAGTGTGGTATTTTGTGGGAGAAGAAGGTAAAAGGAAAACTGTCTGATTATCCCAATTATGACACTGTATCAAAAGGTGAAAATAATTATCGGTAACATCCAAGCACGCCAAAAAGCCCCAGGGTCTCACTGTATCAGGTGGCAGACAGAGTCAGATTTCGCCTCCGTTCAGATAAATTGCCAGTGAAAGAAAACATTAAAAACACATCACTACAGTGGTGGCTATCAATACAAAGCTGTTTCTTGAAAGGTAAAATACGACCACTGTGATGTCTATAGTCATTTCAAAAATGAAGGGAAATGCCGCTAGTAAGGTAAGTGGTAATTTTATTTCAGAAAATACAAGGCTTCTCCTTTCCAAAAGAGGAAGCAGAAAAGAAAGACTTTTTTTAACCTGCACAGAGGTGCTCCAGAAGTCAGAATGAATGCCTGCCAGAAACCGGTCTGACCTCAACAAATTGGACCACATCCACAGAGCTACACTTACTAGGAGCACGCTGCTTGTACTGATGGTTAAATTGAACAAGAAGATCAATAGTACCCGAGAAGGTGGTAAAGGGAGAATGATCCACTGAAGGGTGAGCTGATTAGCCATTGTTGCAAGAGGGAAGAACACATCCCATTTGCTTTCATTCTGCCTCCAAGATCTAAAATACCTTGCTTACAGAGGATACTCAAAAAAGCTGGTCATAGAACAAGGCACAACAGGGGCTCTGAGGGCCAGCACAACAGGTGAGCAGCTCCGCTCATCTTTGCGGAGATCACAGATTACTGTCTCTGTTCTTCATGATCAAACAAGGATTAAAATCATATTAGTGAGAACTGTCTGCAATGCTCCGACTGAAACACCAGCTCCTACTGTAAAAGTACTCTTATGAATCATACGGCTATGGAACATCTGAATGGATAACTATAAACATATTCACAACTGCAACCCCAAAGTTATTTGGGACTTAAGGCAAGAAATAGGGGGGGGGGGAACACCAAGGTCTGTTCCCTGTAACAGTGTTTGTATCTTTGCAGAAAACAAATGGAATGGAATCAGAGCATAGACAAAGTCAAATGTTTGACATTTGCAACCACAAAGTGAGACATTATTTCACTGTAAGTGTTAATGTTAATAGGGTAATTCTTGTCACGTAACTCCTACTAAGAAGTAAGCATTCAGCTGTTGTACAGAATTTATCCTTTTCAAGCCCTCCTCTTCTTCCACCACTCTCTTCTCAACAGCACATTGAAGCTTGCAGCTCTAGTTTAAGGGGAGCCTTCCATGGCCATAGGATCCCACTAACATACACGGTGTTTCACATATGCACCAACTTTGCCTTCTTTTATACATCTGCGAGACATGGCAATCCTTTCTCGTGTAACATATACATATGTTTAAACACAGAATTCACTCAAGGGCTACGGAAAATTCAGAGAGAAGTGAAGACTTAAAAAAATCAATGCATCTTTTAATTATTCCAGGTGTTCCAATATTCTTACCATTTAGTAGTGTAATAACAAAGATATACAAATAGATAAAATACTTTTCTATTTCGTGCAGTACAATACAATGACAAAAATGAAAAATGTGACTCCTTATAATCATGTAATCACTGAAGAAAATATTTTTAGGTTACACTTGCAACAAAAATGACTGTTATAATGTATCATTTTTGTTAAGCAATGTTAGCAGCTAGAATAATCCACGGACGCATAATCAAATTCAGCTCTCAGTCACCTATGGAAATGAAACGTAACTGAAATACGCATTAAACTTGTAAAAATAATCTTCTTTAAGTGGCTTAGTGAGTAATACTTCATAAAACTAGCTTCTTGTAATTACACAGACTATGTAGCAATAAAGCGGTCCCTTAGAAAGCAAACATTATTATGGAGTCCTATCCTGCAAGAAACTCTCAAACTTCAAAAATCAAACTTCATTCCATTACCAAGGAAAAAAAAAAAAAAAAAAATCGGTCTGGGAGTTTTTTTACAAATGTATTCCAGAAGATTTACAGCAGGATGACCGGAGCATTTTATTTAGACATTTATTTCAAACCAGCATTCTATTAGTTCTCCATATAAAAATTCTGTATAATTGAACAACGAAGAAATGCCTCCTTCAGCTAGTGTAATGCAGTATTTACTTTTAAATGCTCTAAAACAATATGAATTCAGCAGTTTAAGCTCTACAGAGCAAATGTGTGCTCTCACACACTTAAAACCAATTTGTGTCTTGTACATATTAGAATATAAAGATGTTTTATCACGTCTTGCAAAAGTTCACAAGTTCTGGAGTGCTGTGTTATTTTAATTTCTTTCTTGGGAGACATACATACTGTTTGGTTGAGCTAAAAACCACAATGACTATCTAACAACATAAGATAGATATTATTAGTGATGGAACTGGACAAACAGTATCAGAAGTTTCTAAACTTTTCAAGAGGAAAAAAGGACATGTTTTTGGTGGGGCTTTGACTGTTAGATAGGTTTCCAGAATTGCTCAAACTGTTATCACCAACCTGTTTTCAGTTACCATAACAAAGGACTTTCTCAAAATGTCGTCTTTTCATTTTTTCCCCATAAGAAAGGATTAAAACTAATGCACCTTTTTAATCAAGTTTTATCAGTCTTTCAAATCATACAGTTTCCTAGAGCAGCTCCCTGAAATATATATTTTCATATTTCCAAATTATTACTTTTTAAAAATGTTAATTCAGGAAAACGCCCTGCTGGTGTTGGTTTCACTCTATTTCACGATGAACAGTACCAAAACATCATCATTTCAAACAAGCCAATAATAATTTAGTGAACAGCCCTAGGAGTTCTCCTCTCTCTCTAGGATGGTATCCTATACATTGTAGACTAATTTGCTCTCTTTAGAAAACTCACATTTTGTAATACAGCGTATGTTATCCAAATAAAACCCACTACCATATCTATATCACAGATCTTCCCCCCTTCCAAAGCTTTAACCATTAGATACTTGGATAATATATATGAAGGCATAAAAATATTTCAACTCTAGCCCAAGCAGCAAGCCAGTATCATCATTCAAAATCTTAGCGTAATCTCTACTAAATCAGCTTCTGAAGTACTGAAAGCAGATATGTTTGCAGCTGATAACTAAAAAATATGAATCTGAATATACTTACTCCATTTCTTCTATTGCAGTAGGAGAAAGAAGCATTGAACTTGTTATAGAAAAAGTATCTGAAGTAAACGATGTCTTAAAAAACTCACATGCACATTCTTCAGACACTTATGAGAAGTTTAAAAGAAACAACTGGTGAGCAAAAGCAGTTGGCAATAGAAGAGAATCGTGACATAAGTGTGAGTAAAACAGTGGAAACAAAGCTCAAAATGGATACCGTATTCTCCAGATATAAATCAGACAGGAAAAACGAATTGTGTGAAAGATGAAAGAAGAGCTGGCCACAGAATCACACAGCAGGCAGGCTGGAAGGCACCTCTGGAGATTATCCAGTCCCAACCCTGCTCAGAGCAGGCTCAGATAGAAGGTTCCGAGTATCTCCAACAATGGAGATTCCACCATATCTCTGTCTCTGGGCAACCTGTTCTAGTGTCTGACTACCCTCACAGTGTAAAAAGAAAAAAAGAGAAGAAGTTTTCTTCTTCTATTTCAGTTTGTGCCCTTTGCCTCTTGTCCTGTCACTGACTACCCCTGAGAAGAGTCTGGCTCTCTCTCCTCAGTCCCAGCTCGCTCAGCCTCTCCTTGTTCAACAGGTGCTCCAAACCCTTAATCATTTTGGTGGTCCTTTGCTGGTCCCACCGTAGTACATCCATGTCTCTTGCACTGGAGAGCCCAGAACTGGACTCAGTACTCCAGATGCCGCCTCACCAGGCTGGGTGAAGAAGGATCACCTCCCTTGACCAGCTTGCAACGCTCCGCCTAACGCAGCCCAGGAGGCTGTCAGCTGCCTTAGTGCAAGGGCACTTTGCTGGCATGTGGTCAACCTGGTGTCCACCAGCCCCACGCAAGCCTCTTCTGCAAAACCACGTTCCAGCCATTCAGCCCCACAGCCTGTACACCAGCACCCCGGGGTTAGGTGCAAGACAAGGAGCAGCACTTCCCCAGCCTCTGTCACGTCTCATCACAGAACAGTTCCAGCAGAACACCTACGTGCAAATGACCAAGTCATTCACAGTTCCCTATTTATAGGCATGCATGCGTATGCATTTAGATGATGTCCATACGTATACACACATATACACAGATTAGTGGTAAATAAATGTGTATATAAATACACAAAAAAATATTTGAGGGTTGCAAATGATTCAATTTGTCAGCTATAAAGAAAGCTCAGTTTGCTTCTCAGGCCAGGTCAACCTAGCTAGCTTTATTTTCAAATGTAAGAGTAAGACCATAACTGTTTTGGATGAAAGTTACAGGACTCACTTCGCCTAAATTAGAACGCATAGTTATACTGCTCCATGGATATTTTTTTCCATAGCCAACCATATTTGAAAGATGAAACAATTAACAGAATGATTAGATGGAATTGGTGGTGTAAAAAAAAGTAACTACTACTACTACTGCCTGAGGAAGCAAACAGCTAAGCATGCAAGTCAGGAACAGAGTCTGCACAGTTCATAGGAAGCTGGTGTCCTTTGCAATGGCAGCAAGCACAACAACAGTGTGTTCATCTAAGAGCAGGTGGGTGGCTTCATTCTTGACCAGAATGCTATCACAAACCCAGATCACTAAGAAAACTATGGAGCTGGTCAGACACTGGTTTCAAAAACGTATCAGGATGCTTAACTCTCCCTGGCAGTATCTGAAGCTTTGGGTGGACGCATGCTGTAATGCACCCTAAAACCCCACTCTGAAGATGATCCAGCCTGGGCCCTGCCTGGAGCACACCAGGATTCCCGTTCAGCTCACATGCTTGGCGTACTGTTCTGCAGAAACCAAACTGTGAAGAGGCTAATTTGCACACCTGGAGATCACACCTCAATTTGAGTCTTGAGTCAGGGTGTCTATCAGTTTAGAGATAATCATTTTGCCTCTGCATCCCAGTTGTAAGACGGGAGTAATAATCTTTACATGATCTCACAAGATATGGGAGTACGCGTGTTTCTTTCAAGATAAACGTATCAAATCTCACACAGGATGGACCAGATGCTTTGATACCGAAATGCTGTGTATTTATCTAATTGCATAGATCTAATTGTGTTCAATAGTACTAGAGAAATTTTCTAGATGTTGTACAGTTCTCTGAATGTAGTGATAACAAATGAGAAGCCGGAATAAAGCTGTGCTCTCTTTATGCCTACATCTGATACAGCTACTGCCACTTCACCTCTGGGAAAGGTAACTCACAGCCAGCCCGCCAAAGGAGAACGGTCCAGCGCAGCTACAGACCCCAGTCTCCTGGCTGCAAGCTCTTCTGTGGCTCCCAATAGACCAGGATCTTCTGTCTCTCACCCAGCCACAGACAGACAGTTTCTCATTCTCTCTCCATGGAGGAGCTGTTCTCTGCACCTGCCTCCCTCTGTGACTTCCCCTTTGCTCCCACCAGGTATATTTTGTCCACGTCCCCCCAGCTAAGTACACTTGTGGGCCTCCACCTCTTTGCTTCCCAAAAGCAATGGGGAGACCCACCAGTTCAGCTAATTGGCATCGCCTAGTACGATGCTCTGTCCAGGAGAAAGATCTGAAAGAACTGGTAATTGAGGCAATGCTGTCATCGCCTCTCAACTGCAAAAGAAATCAAATATCTCCCTGCTATCTTCATTTTTGTCATGCAGCTTCATTCAACCAATCACCTACTGCTTTTCACTTTTTAACTCTGAGAGAAGGAAAACAGCAGCAAATAGAACTGGCCTGGATGAATTTAAATGCTCAAGTTAACACTGCTAACTAGGATGAAAGGAATTGTGGCAAAGGTATTCTTCTTCTGAAGAAAACACTTATAACCAAGACTAGCTCCTGCAAAACACAGAGTCATTTAAATTTTATTCAAAAAAGGCAAAGACACTGTAGCTAAGCAACCTGACTCTTCCTTAAACTGAAGGTTGGTTTTCACAGCACCTTGTTTATCACTGAAAGCTCTGACAAACTTCCACCTTATTTTATGTAATCATGTCTGGGGGAGTGCCAGATTAGTTCTGGTATACTGTTGCAAAGGGACTTTTCCCATGAATGCAGATGATGCAAAGTTATTCTTAAAATAGCATCCAAAATGTTCTCTGTCTCTACTGCATGCTCTTCAAATACACTGAGTTGCGTGAGCAGCCATCAGTCTGAGAGAACAGATATGCTTTTCTGCTTTTGGATCCAAGAAGTGCTGGCTATGTTTTCTTTACCTGTGTACTGACCCAAGCCGCACCCCGTTCTGTCTTAGATTGTCCCTTTAGCCCAGGATTTGATACAGCATTTAGTATTTGTATTCTACCACTAAATACCTTGTTTTCTTCTAAGAGGAGATAGATCCTGACATATACTTTCTACCCTGGTCTGGGTACTTCTCTTGCCCTATCTTGGATGCAATCTGTAGCTCTGAGGATGATGATCATTTCCAAATCAGAAGTTAACTATATTCCATAAACCCTGTTCACCCAGACTGAATGGAATAGCTTTCTTTTCAAAATCTTCTCATTCTGACTGCATTTTTCGTAATGGATAAGACAGAAAATTTATGCAAGTAATAAGCAAAACCAATGATACTGGATATGACCCACTGGGTTATGACTTTGCATGCTAATCTGTCATGCTTCCCCTCCCACAGAGTATGTTATTAATAGCCTTTTCCCATTTTGACAAGGGCACTGGAAAGCATCTGTTTGAAAAACATGGAAAGCACTAGGTTTTTTTACCTCTCTTGCAACTCAGTCTCCATTACAATTTCATTTTTAATCAGCCCCTGCCTCCCCCTTTTTCATTTGGTTGTCTGCAACACAATGTACAGTATAATAAAACATGATGGTCCCAAATGTTTTGCTGAACAATAGAAAAAAGATTTTGGCTGTACTGCTCATTTGTTTTCCTTTAATTGGTTTTGTGTTTGTGCAGAATAAATACACACACAGTAGGCCTATGCATCTTTCTACAAACACAGATATACACACACCATATACAGACAGCAATGCAGCTTTTTTGTTTACTCTGCCTCTCTCGTTCCCTCTAGATATTTTTGCACGCTGTCATTTGTGGAATACTGTTGAAACCCAAAGGGATGTCAGCTGAGCCTGCCTTGCATTGCAAGCTGTTGGCAGTCTCATTAAGGATGGGGGAACAGCGTGGAGCCCGCTGACATATTTCATAGGCTGATGCTGCTGGTCGGAAGCATTCGGCCGAGCTCTACGAGCTCTACCGGCCGATTCCTTCAGATGCTTCTCAGCCTTCATTTCATTGTTGGTGTCTCAACAAGGACTCTAAAGTTGTTACTGAAAGTGCCAGCAGCTGCTACCAGCATCTATGGGGAAGGAATCTAATATATTAAAAGAAAAAGCTTCAAAAGTTTCAAACAGGGTAAAAATACATGTTTTCTTAGCCAGCCTTGCCTGTTCAATGAGATTACTTTTTTGATTTGTTATTGGCTGTTTTTTCTATGTTCACTAATTTCAGAATTATCTGCATCATTTTGCTCTCTACCCAATTCATTTCCATTATTTGTAACCCTGCAGATATTACCCACCTCATCTATTGCAGCCCCACAGAATCCAAATCTCTCATCTGCGTGTATTTTCAGGGAAACTGTTGCCTGTTTGGGTGTCAAGGTAGAGGGCAGGAATAAGAATGTATCTCTGTGTTTCACCATGAGTTGTCCCTTCTTCCTCCAGGTCAAGGAAAGAACACCTGGCCATCAGACTCTTTTTGGCCAATACAATTAAAAAAAAACAGAAAAATCACAACTGAAACAGACTTTAACCGCTGGTCACTGCTGCAGCATGGCTCTCCTGTGTAAAGTCTCACCTAACTTCATGCCTAACTGGACTGGGCAGTTTTCAGTCATTCCAAGGTTCGTCTAGGCTGCTATGAAATCAGGGACACATGGGTCCTGTACACAAAAGAGAACAACTCAGGGAAAAATATGACTATATAAAGGAATTTAGGTAGTCAAATTAAATATGGGGAATCTAGAATTTCCAGTGTTTGCTTTTGTTTTGTATTCAATTTCAGGGCACCATACATAAAGCAAGATATTTAACAGTCACCAACGCACCTACTGAGGAATGCCTAAATCTAAGGACAGATGGCACTTAGAGGAGGAATAGTATGTCTAAGCATTTTGTTTATTTGAGTTGTAATATTTTTTAATTCCCAACTACACACTATTTTTCTTTAAGCAAGGACTAGCACTACAACTGTTAGTCAGGTTACTCTTGACGACCTTCCAAAGCCAAATCCCAATGTCACAGTTACCATCATCTCCTAGTGATTCTGTGCCAGAGCATGTGAAGGCAGCACAGTACGTTCAACAACAATCTCTATTTTCTGGTAAAAGTTGGGTCCTATGTATTCCTTCCTTTTTTCTGTCTAGCACATACAGATCACTGGCTCACCATATGTAATGCACCTCCATCTCCCTCCTTTCAATTAATTTTTATTTAAAAGATAAACACTTCAAAAGAGCACAGAAAGTAAGAAAATTTGTCTGTGATGTGTCTAGTAGATTTTAGCCACTATAAAATTAGCTGCAATATAAGACAAAGTAAAGAAGCATTTTGGTAAGCCATAAGTGGCTTTTTTTCCTCCTCTTGTCTCCTTAAGACACTCCCTTTCCCTTCTCTGTCACTTGCTATATTTTCACAGTGTTAGGGAAGAGCGGAGTTGTATCTCTGAAATACTGAGCTTTATGCCTTAGATTTAACGGCACTAGTAGCCCGGCCATATAATATGGGCTATGCAGTAAACACTTTCAGAGCCAAATCAGAAATTCACTACAGCAAAGGTTTACCAGTCTGCGGAAAGGCTATGCTGCACTAAATACTCAAGTCACCTAACAAAACTATAGAGAGGAAGAAGGGTTTAAGCTAAGAAGAACTGGAAATACGGAGATGTCCATTCTCTTCCTTACTCTGCTGGAGACAGACTTTGTTATCTGGTGCAGAGCATTCCAGCATCAGCAGGTATTTATGTATCTGCCTCTGTGAGGGTAAAAGAGAGGATGGGGAATATCATTTCATTAGCATTTATAAGGCAAACTATGGGGAAAGCATCGTTGCGCAACTGTGTAATTTACCCTTTAGCCATGGGCCAGATTCCACTGAAACAAAGTGTGAAAAGCAGCATGTGGGACCTCTTGTAAAGAAAGAGCAGAAGCCCCCATCAGACTGAACTCTCCTGAACTGGTGACCACGGGGTAAAAGGAGGGAAAGCTTCTCTACAGATTGTTGCCAGCAACTCCCCATCCCCAGGGTCACGGTTATCAAGCAAGGAGTCTCATCCTCCTTAGGCACAATAAGGAAAGAGACACTCCCTGCTTGGAAGTTCCATTTTGGGTAAGGTTTGTATTACCTACAAATCCTTCTCATAGCCTTGTTGATTTAACACTAATAAGTGCTGAGGAGAATGAAGAACAGCTAGCAGGTTTTTGCTCTACATACAAACTGAAAAGACATTCATGAAGTGGCATTCATCTCCTTACTCATGTTATTGACACCTTAAGGCGTGAGCATGAGCCAGTCTCACATATTCAGCATCACTCATTAAAGAACTTCTGCCCTAGAAAGTATATTTTAATTCCTTTTTGCATCACAGGAACTCACTTATGGACTACAGCATCACAGTTGGCCTATTAAAACAAAAACATGCAATTGTCCAGTATGAAAAACAAAACATCCTTTGTAACATCAGCAAACACAGTGCTTCCTATTGTCAAAACGGCACAAAGCAGCTCTGGTTTTATACTGATATATCAGGTTGGATTCAACAGTAGCAAAAGTGCTGTATAGAAAAAGGTTATTGAAAACTACGTAGAGCAATCTTTGTTAGCTCTAAAGAACAAGGAAAACAGTATGCAGAATAAACAGGGACGGGGAAAAAAAGAAACAGAAACAACCGTGCAAGTGAGGGTGGTAAATAAAAGCTCTGCAAAGAAACCTACTTCAGCACAGCCAGCTTTACAACAACACACCGCAGAATCCCAACAGCAAGAACTGATCTGTAATATACATTTTAAATAAAAGAAATGGCATTCTCTCCTTCAGCAGACAGGAAACACCCACCACCCTCCCAGCAGGAGAGTGAAGCCCAGCATGCCAAGAACCCAGTGCTGGCTCAAAGCTGGTGGAGACAATGTCTCTGCATCCATGGTCCATGACACTGACCTCGGTTCCTCATGCACAGTAAAAGACCAAATCATAGAGGTGAGATTTTCCAGCTTGCCCACCAAGACACTAAAGACTGGGGAATTAAAATGTTTTTTGCAAGTCAGAAAAGCTTTCTGTAACCCTCAAGGTCTTTCATGCAGAAATTCATTCTGTACTCTGTTTCCTAAATGACACTCCACTTGCTCATGTGCAGTAATAAAAAGGAAGGTAGATTTTACTGAATGTCATATTCATGAAGAAAACCCCTTTTCATAATCAGAGAGAATTCCACAGAGAAGTAAAAACTACTTTCTACTCCCATGAAAATGAATTGTGAAGAGTGAAAAAAAATCCTTTTATTTCCCCCCCTTCTCCAACAAATTGTTCCAGAGAGAGTAGGTTTTTGCATTGTTCTCTCCAGGACACACTCTTAAGGACAGATTTGGAAGGGAAGTGTAATTGTGGAATTATATCCAGTTTGGTTTGACTCGGATTCTGTTTTCCTATATATTAAGAATAAAGAGCATGATTCAGAGCCCATTACAGCAAATGGGATGTGAATCAGACCAACTGTGCACTAAAGCCTGCCATTGATCTTTCTTCTTTATTTCCATTTTACTTTTGCCTTGTTTTTTTCCTAGTCTTTGCATGGGGGAGGGGGTTCCCCCCCCTCCTTTTCTTATTTGTTGCAGAAAGAGATACAACTTACAATCCCACCCCTCTGCTGACAATTTTGCCCACAAGACATTAGGAAAATGACGAGCACTTGCCAAAATACATATTCACACTCAGGATAATTAGCACATTACAAAACAAGGTTCACCAGATCTCATGGGAAACAATATTTTCTTCTAGGAAGAAACATGGTACTTTAAAAAAGTGTTCCCTTGAATTCAGAAGTCAAAGAGTAATTGACAAAGGAAAAAAAAATTCTTTTCCATTTGCAGAAATATTTCATTTAAAAGGTCTTTAACAAAGACTACTTGATTTCTCATTTCAAGTTTATTTTAAGAAAAAAAAATTCAAGCACAAAACACCAAAAAGGATGTTTACAAAAATTCTGAGTTTTTCTTGCCTAAAAATGTTAGTAGATTGATTCATCACAACCAACTCTTTTGCTAAATTTAGATTTGGCTTTGATAAATTGGCATTTTATAACAAATTAGGCAAACATCCCCTGGCTTCTGGAAGACAACCGTCAACTTTCCCTACATATTAATTGTCCTTTCTGAAAGCACAGAAGTGCATGAGGTGCCTACTTTCACATAAACGCCTTTTGCCTTTGAAAACAACATCATATGCCATAATAAAAAGAAAAATCATCAAATGCATTTTTTTATTAATGTTTCATTGACTGGCCTGGCTGAATGATCTATGATATGCTGACAGACGGAGCCAGACACAGACCTTCAGAAGAAAGGGGAAGCAGGAAGGAGCTGAACAGAAACATTTAGTCAGCTCTGTCAAAATGTTGGCATTTCTATTAAGAAAGAATTACAGTATCCAATTCTGCCTGTTATTCTGTATCATTCTACCAAAAGACCATGTATTTCTGAATAATTATTATTAGCATTTGAGCTACTTCTGCTGTATTTTGCAAGGCTGTCCAGTCAAAAGTGACACTGATATTAAAAGCTTATTTTGCTTTTGAGTGTAAAATAATTGTTTGACTCACAAGCAGAATTTCATAAATCATTTCACTTGTAAAATTCCTTTTCTCTATAGCTGTTCCTTCTGCACAACTTAGCTTCTGTTTTATTTAACACCAGTATTCCAAAATGCAGGCACTCCTGAAACTCACGTATACCGTAATGCCTTGCGCAGAAAGATCTTTTCAGCCTACAAGCCACATTTAAAGTCTATAAAATGGATAACATTTGTACCACAGAAAGTTATGCACAGTGGAAGACTTGTTACTGAAGTGCAGCTCAGTCCCTTAGGGACAGACGTACCTCAGAACTGTTGAGATGACACCTGTGCGTCCCCGAGAACCACCCCTCACTCGAACACTGGTCGATGTCCACCTTCTGCAGATTGATGTCGACTTTGACAACACCTCTGAAAACAGAGAAAAACAGCCTTGAACACAGCAACTACAGAAACAGGTTAAACTTCTTTGTGATGCTGTAGCCTGCAAAGTGGAGCTACATCTTTCTTCTAAACACAAAATTTGATGTAAAAACAGAAGTTTTGCGTTCCTGAAGCCACGACTGCAGAGACACATTCTTGTGTTAGACCCTATTGAGATGTATTACAACAAGATCTCAGTAAATCTAACACACTAAGTGCAAGGCAGCAGGTAAAAAGAAGTTATACACTCACAAAACTTAATGCCCTTCGCATTTTACAATGCAGCCAAGAACTAAAATAAATACATTGAACAACCTGCACTACTTTTTCTGAGGTCTGGCTGACCCCCGAGTGCAGTACCAGGGGCCGCACCTCACCCCCATGCCCGGTGACAATGACATCCTCCCCTTCGCTCCAGGGAATGCTGTTTGGCAACACAACTGGCAAAAGCCTTTTTCCGTGCTCTCCCCAGAGACACCCCGACCTCCAGAGACTTCAGGCCTCTCCCCCATGGCCCAGCAGGCACCCAAGCCCCTCTGTCCCCATCTCTGCCAGCCGACGCTGGTGTGATACCCGATACAACATCAAAAGGGCAGCACAGGCCAGGAGTGGGCCGCTGATGGCTGTGAAATGAAAAAAACATTTCCTACACACACAGGTCCTCAAGGACTGTCTGAACTGTATTACTTCTAAGTTTTTCATTAAAAAAAAAAATCTGAGCCAGCAACCCAATTTCAAAGCCAACACTGTTTTAGAAACAACTCGGAAATCACCAGATGAAAAATAGCTGTAAGACTGCAGTTGCATATCTTAAAACACCTTCCAAAATTTCCTTATTCTCTCTAAAATAACCTCCAGAATGACTTTAGATGTAGAACATTTATAGCATCATCTTGTAAGAGTACGTACCTGTGACTGCTTCATTGCTGTCTGGACTTAGCAAAAACGCCAGTATGAAACTTCTGGTAGCTGGATCATTACACGAACTCACTCATAACATAACATACAGATGAATGCTCTGTACTGATTTCCTAAACCTAGGGTACCACTCCTTTTCAGTCAACCGTTTCAGCCACTGTAGACAAAAGTTTTCATCTCCACAGCCTGAACTTCCACAACTACAAACACCATCATCCCTCCTTTCAGCCTGTGGACTACCAAAGGCACGGCCCAACCTCTATCTCCAGAAGACCTCGCTCACCTCAAAGCATGTTGCCTCTTTAATTAAAACTCAGTATATATAAGCAAGCTAATAATAATAAGAGTTACAGAGCTATATATTTGAGAAGCTGCTTATGAACAAAAGCACAATAGGCATAAGAGAGCAAGTTTTATCAAAACCAGGACAATACCACTTCCTCACACCTGAGCCCAGTACAACCAAGTGCAAAGTGTCCAAAACAGCTATATGTGGACAACCATCTTCAGACATGCTATATAGTCCTTGCAGAAACACAAGCACATCATTTAAGTGATCTGCAGAAGAATGTGTTAGGAAATTATGTAGGATAGCCAGTAAGAAGTTAGACAGTACAGGTACACTTCATGCCCCTCAGTATCCTGCCTAAAATCTAAATAATCTGATCCTAGGCACACTTAGAAATGACCTGAAATATTTGAGCACTGGCTCTAGCAAGTTCAATTTGAAATAGGACTCTTGCTTTGAACAACAGCTGCTCCAGGGACTGCTAGAACTACACTTCTACCCCAATTAACTGTTTTTGCCATGTTCCAGGTGACCAGTGACCTCAGGGGAAAAACTGCCATACTGTACAGACTAACACTTTGTAAAATGTTGATGTCAGTGGATTACAAGCTTATCTTCACCTGAT
Source organism: Opisthocomus hoazin (assembly GCF_030867145.1). Classification (NCBI taxonomy): domain Eukaryota; kingdom Metazoa; phylum Chordata; class Aves; order Opisthocomiformes; family Opisthocomidae; genus Opisthocomus; species Opisthocomus hoazin. Next base: position 75,331,571 of record NC_134417.1, on the reverse strand, counting down.
TACAAGGTATGTGTCTCAGATGCTCTAGGAGTAGAGGTAACTAATGCCGCATCTGGTCTCGTGCGGATCCCACCAGCTAGGTTTCTAATATTTTCTGGACCTTTCTGAGCACAAATATTAGCGTGTGGGCTGGGGACATGACCTGTTCTGCAAGTGAGTAATCTCACCGTGGCTGCATACAGACACGAAGTAGGCAGCAGGACCAGGACCAACAGTACTCTCCCAGTTCATGTTTTATACCAGGCATCTTGGCAAGGGTCTCTCAAGGATCAGCATCATTCTGACTACTCTGAAGAAATCAGTTTATATAGTAGGAAAAACAGATTCACCTGGATACTTTCAAGAACCTTAGGTGAGCAGGTCTTTATTTCCTTTTCATGGAAGCTTTTCCCTTGCGTACATTTTGTTTTTAACTGGCAGGAGAGGAAACTCCGCTCTCCCTCTACGAACACTTCCACGAAGAGAGAGGCACAGACTGCTAATTAAGGCTAAACTAATCACTGCCAGGAGAGGAGCAACACCTTAAGAGTTTGCTGTGTGGCATACAAGCAGGCCCTGCAGAAGCACAGTGTCAGTACAAAGCGATATAAAAATTTTCAGAAAAACAACTTACCTAGAGGTTACTTGTGAGACAGGCAACACATACCAGCCAGAGGAATCAGGGACATTAAGCACACTGAGCAAGCATTTGAGTATAGCCTTACAATTAGAAGAATTAGCGGCACGTTCTAATGGGCCAAGAGGCAGAAAGCAGGGCAGCATCCTAAGGCTCAGAGCCATGTAATGGAACAAAAGGAAATGTATTTTTTGATTTTTCACATCAGAATTTATTAAATAACCTGTATCCCTTAAAAACTCTTTGCTATAATTATTTTGTTCAAAACAGATGTGAAAAGTACAGATTCATACAGCAGTTATCATTGGAAGAAACCTCCTCTGATCACCCAGTCCAACTACGTGCTCCAAGGAGGCTCAGTTCAGTTGGGTGTTTTAATACCTCCTGTAACGGAGACTTCACCTCCTCTGGGAAACCTGATCTAGTTAGTGTCTGACCTCACAGTATCAAAAAAAGTCATCAATGTTTAAATGCAATTTCTTGTCTTTTAATTTGTGCCTCTTGTACTTTCTGTCCTTTCACGGACTACCCCTGAGAAGAATCTGGCTCTGTCTTCTTTACGCTTTTCCATCAGGTATTTACACACATGTGTAAGATTGCCCTGGAGCCTCCTCTTCTCCAGGCTGAACAGTCCCAGCTCACTCAGCCCTTCTTGTCTGTCAGATGCTCCAAGCTGTAATCATCTTTGTGGCCTTTCACTAGGCTTACTCCAGTACATCCATGTCTCTTGTACTGAGGAGTCCAGAAGTGGGGCCCCATCAGGCTGGGTAAAGAGGAAGTATCACCTCTGTCAACCCGCTGGCATCACTCTTCCTCTCACAGCCCAGGAGGCTGTTAGTCTTTGCCACAAGCACACGTTGGTGGTTCATGCCAAATTGGCATCCACCAGGACCCCCTCAGGCCTTTTCTGCAAAGCTGCTTTCCAGTCATTCAGTGCCCAGCCTGTACTGGTGTGGGGGGGTTTTCCTCCATAGGTGCAGCACTTGATATTTCCCATCGCTGAACTTCACAAGGATCTCATTTGCTCCTTTCTCCAGCCTATTTTACTCTTCCTGAATGGCAACACAACCATCTGGCCCCTCAGCCACCCCTCCCAATTTTTGTCATCTGTAAACTTGCTAAGAGCACACCCTACCCTACTGCCCAGATCACCAAACGAAAATGTTCCAACAGAACAGGCTCCAGTACCAACCCCTGAGGTGTATGAATAGTGACTGACCCCAGCTATCTACACACAGTAGGCTATTGGGTTGGTTAAACACTATTTTCACTTCATAAACTCCTGTTGAATACTCCCAATCACATTCTCCATGTGTTTCAGAAGTGGTTTCAAGGAAGATTTGCTCCATTGCCTTCCCAGGGATTGAGGTGAGGCTGATCAGCCTGTAGTTCTTGGAAGATACCAAGTACCTTGGCCTTTTCCATGTGTCCTGTCACAAAGTCCACTTCCCCATTCATTAGCAGGCCCACACTCTCCCTAGTCCTAGTTTTTCTGCCAGGGTACTTCTCATTGTCCCTCAGATTCAGCCCTATATGGACTTTCGTTTCCCTAACCATATCCCCACATAGAATCATAGAAACAAAGAATCATTTAATTTGGAAAAGACCTTTAAGAACATCAAGTTCAACCATTAACCTGCGAAGTCCACCACTAAACCATGTTCCTGAGCACCCACATCTTCATGTTTTTTAAACACCTCCAGGGATGGCAACTCCACCACTTCCCTGGGCAGCCTGTTCCAACGCTTGAACACTCTTTCAGTATAGAAATTTTTCCTAATATCCAATCTAAACCTCCCTGGATGCAACTTCAAGCCATTTCCCTTCATCCTATCACTTGTTAATTGGGAGAAGAGAGCAACACCCACCTCACTACAACCTCCTTTCAGGTTGCTGTAGAGAGCAATAAGGTCTCCCCTGAGCTTCCTCTTCTCCAGACTAAACAACCCCAGTTCTCTCAGCTCCTCCTTCTAAGACTTGTACTCTGGACTCTTCACCAGCCTCACTACCCTTCTCTGGACACGCTCCATCACCTCAATGTCCTTCCTGCAGTGAGGGGCCCAAAACTGAACAGAGTATTCAAGGTGCGGCCTCACCAGTGCGGAGTACAGGGGGACAACCACTTCCTTACTCCGGCTGGCCACATTATTCCTGATACAAGATGCTAATGCTCATGGTCACCCTCAGACCGTGTGTCCATATTCCTCCCAGGTTACGTGACCCTGCTTCCATCTCCTGTGCACCTTCATTTTATACTTGAGTTTTGTCAGGAGCTCCCTGTTAAGCTATGCAGTCTGAAAATTATCTAATTTCAAAATATTTTCACAATACTTCTTCAAGAAACACTACAAAATACTTCCATTTGAAACTGAATGTGTTTTGCTTTGCTTATCCTGTTTTAAAACTTATCTTACAAGAACATTTGCCTTTCAAAAAACCCAGTTGTCTTGATCTCAATGGAAGCATATTTACCTACAGTCTTCTGTCTGCAGCTCTTCTATAGCACAGTCTGAAGTCCTGATATGATTAAGTTGCTCTGCTTTTTCCTTTTCTCAGAGCTTTATGAATTTCTGGTGTGAAAATCTACTGGCATGAGAAACAGTGCAGTCCAGTAGCAGTCATATGAAAACAATCTCTCCTGACAGTAGCAATCTACCACAGGCTTTCCATTTTTCCCCTCCATGGTGCATATTATTCTCTTTTCACTTGACTTTTGCAATATATGTTCATGCTTCTTGGTAACACCACAGTTCTGCTGAGGTAGTAACAGGGTCTGCAACTGCTTAAGGATATAAAGCTTTCAAAAGAAAAGTTTCTTTAAGTGTACATGTGGCATTTACAGAAAGCATCATGACAGTACAAGACTTTTACTGCACTCATTTGGGATGCCTTGCCATTTTAAAACACCATCTCAGACTTCACCCCACCATTATTACACAAAGTACACCAAAATGTACATGATGATATATTTCTGAAATTCTGTGATTAATACAGTAGCTGGCACAGCCTGGTTAGCCACCCACATTTATAGTTATTTTAGATTCAGCATTCGGAAAACAGAACATATGGAAGAACATATCCTCCTAGAATGTACACAGACCAACTACCTATAAGTGTAATATTTATTGAACTAACTGGGAATAATTGCAGCTCTGCTATCTTGATAGAAGTGATGAAGACAAAATATCAACTGCGTAAGAGTAGACTCAGCTTATCAGCGTAACACACTGACATTCCTGCCTGGCTTAACCCAAGCCACGGTGATAAGTTAATAACAATATTACTGGTAATTGTAGACCATCTGGCAAGTAAGTATATTTTGTTAATCTCCTTTAATAATAAACATTTGGGTTTTGCCACAATTTCACTGTGCTTACACAAAAAAATACTTAAGGATTACACGTTCATGTTTAACATTTAGATAAAGAATTAGTTGAATTGTACATAATAGATAACCATTGAAGAATGATGTCATCAAGGATTTTGTTGGGTCAGAGGTTTGATTTAAGAGGCTTTCATGTCTGTCTTAATTTCCAGTACCACTGTTTGTTGGCATGCTGTTTGCTTTGAAATCGGTGCCAGAAATTGATTTAAGCTTATTTTCCCAACCTACTGGCTATCTTGATAGTTTTAGTAGTTATAATATTTCATTGTAACAACATGTTGTAAAACCTGTATCTACAGAAGATTTTTTTTTTGCCTGTACTGTTACATCATAAAACAGCAGAAGGAGCATGTTCTCTTTCTCCCAGCCAGCTTAAACCAGAGCTGCACAGACTAATAGCCTGCCAACATTTAAATGGTGACAAATAATATCTTTGTCCTCTAGATCTTCAGAAGCTTTTTGGGACAGAGGTCATCACAGCTCAGCTAAACAGGCATTCAAAGTTTGTCTTCTAAGTTTGTACACTTCTCTTCGTACCTGTAGGCATCGCAAGCAGCCGTAATTAAGGTATAAGGCACAGTTATCATATGCTGAAGCAGACATCATTCCCCAAATCTAAATGCCTGCCTAGATTCTTGCTGCCATGTTCACTCACCCCTACATGCTGTCCTGCGTAAGTCCTCCTTACCACAAAACAAGGAGGTTGTCCCAAAACCTGCAAGTGCCCATGCCTCTAGATAAATATCACAGAATATCACAGAATAGTAGGGGTTGGAAGGGACCTCTGTGGGTCATCTAGTCCAACCCCCCTGCCGAAGCAGGGTCACCTACAGCAGGCTGCACAGGACCTTGTCCAGGCGGGTCTTGAAGATCTCCAGAGAAGGAGACTCCACAACCTCTCTGGGCAGCCTGTTCCAGTGCTCCGTCACCCTCAGAGGGAAGAAGTTCTTCCTCATGTTCAGACGGAACTTCCTGTGCCTCAGTTTGTGCCCATTGCCCCTTGTCCTGTCACTGGGCACCACTGAAAAGAGCTTGGCCCCATCCTCCTGACACCCACCCTTCAGATATTTGTAGGCATTTATAAGGTCCCCTCGCAGCCTTCTCTTTTTCAGGCTGAACAAGCCCAGTTCCCTCAAGCTCTCCTCGTAGGGGAGATGCTCCAGTCCCCTCACCATCCTTGTAGCCCTCCGCTGGACTCTCTCCAGTAGCTCTTCATCTTTCTTGAACTGGGGAGCCCAGAACTGGACACAGTACTCCAGATGAGGCCTCACCAGGGCAGTGTAGAGGGGAAGGAGAACCTCCCTCCTCCTGCTGGCCACACTCTTCTTGATGCACCCCAGGATCCCATTGGCTTTCTTGGCAGCCAGGGCACACTGCTGGCTCATGGTCAACCTGTCGTCCACCAGGACACCCAGGTCCCTCTCCGCAGAGCTGCTCTCCAGCAGGTCCACCCCAAGCCTGTACTGGTGCATGAGGTTGTTCCTCCCCAGGTGCAGGACCCTGCACTTGCCCTTGTTGAACCTCATCAGGTTCCTCTCTGCCCAGCTTTCCAGCCTATCCAGGTCACGCTGAATGGCAGCACAGCCTTCTGGTGTATCTACCACACCTCCCAGTTTGGTGTCATCAGCAAACTTGCTGAGGGTACATTCTAACTCTTCATCCAGGTCGTTGATGAAGAAGTTAAACAAGACTGGGCCCAGTACTGACCCCTGGGGGACACCACTTGTCACCAGCCTCCAACTAGACTCAGCGCCGCTGATGACAACCCTCTGAGTTCTGCCATTCAGCCAATAAATAAAAAAACTGTAAATAAATAAAAATACTGTAATTTGTATAGCCAGTGTTTTCAGGGCAGATACCTTTTCTGACCATTCTCATTTTGGAGGCTGACACTTTCAAGAATATTAATTCTCAAACAGTGCACACTACCTGACACCTGAGGCTCCTTCAATGTACCATCAGCTGAGCATCCAAATATACTCCTGGTGTCAAATTCACAAGTGACTTTCAGCCATAGTCTTACTGGTAATCAACAGTTTCTGCAGGTTCAAGTTGCTGTTGAAATTTAATATTTAGGATACTGCATCACCTAAATATTTTTTTAAAACTGCTACTGTTGCATATCCAGACAGACTCACAAAAGACTACTGGCATATTACATACAACATGATTTTGATCTGGTCATGCAGTTACCACTATTTTCTTACTAATAGGGCAGAGACAGACTTACCTAATTCCTCAGCCATAGCACGACTGCTGCTTTTCAGCACACATTTTCACAGGAGAACCAGCTTTCACTAAAAATAAACTTAACTGAAGAGTAAGGTATAGAAGTGTGGGCACATGAATTAGGATCCACCTGCAAAGAATACTCCTCTAGGCCATTTGGAACAGTACTACAGGGACAGAATACTTAAAAGCTGAATCCTCTGTTGTCTGAAGAATGATTTTGGATTTAAATCTGCCTTCAGATTTATGGCATGTAGTGATGCCTCTGAGGATTTCCCTGCAGTTAGTCAGAGAGCTTCCTAGATACTTTGACAGGCAGTGATTTTTTTGCTTGAGGATTTTTTTGCTAGCATCTTAATTCTGTCACAAGGCATCACCTTGTATAGGAATGCAAGGTGTCAGTGATGATGGGGTACCACTTACATTACATTCTCCCTACGAAAAAAAGGTCTTGGAGCCAAATTCAAGCTATTTAGTATGAAAAACAGCTTTTTTTCAATGCTCCCATTACTATCCATGGGGTCAAAGAGACAGATGGAAAGAAAGGGCCTCAGGGAACAGTGTAGAAAGTGATATAAGAAAAGAGGTTAAGAACAAGAAAAAGCTTTTTAATTAGAAGGATCATATATGGGAGAGACGGCCTCAGCCTAACTACACCCAATCCACTGACATTGAAGATTTATTTAAAGGTAATAAGGGAATTTAAAAACTGAAAAGTAAGTGGAAGCCAACATTAAAAAAAAAAAGGAAAATGGAGAGGCATAAACCTGGGCAAGGAACACACAAAACTACGAGAATGTAAGACAAAACCAAAAGACATTTTCAGAAGCAGCAAGTTAAAGCCATAGCCTCTATTAACTAAAAACTTTTCAAATGCCTCAGAAAAATGAAGCCTGAAGTAGAATCTGTAAGGCCAACAGACACTTGAGATATAAAAATTGCTCAGAGTAGAGACAGCCTTTGCAGAAAACAAATTATTTTCATTACTGCACACTTCAGAGCCACTTTTGAGCCACTGTTGAGTGCATGCGAGCTTTCACATGCAGGGAGGTTAAGAAGCTGGGCACCACAACTATCTCTTCTTCGTTCAACACATTCACAGATGACCACAAATGTGTGACCAGTGACAAAGCTTGCAGGTGATAAAAATATTTAGTACAACCCAGAACTAAATCTGACTCAGAGAAGATGAATGAACACTTTCCAAAGTGGGTTGTTGTTTTTTTTTTTATCACAAGAATCTGGGATCTTCCAATGAATTTAGATTCATAGAGCAAATCTAAAGACAGAAAAGAACTTTTTTTTCCCAAGCAGTTCATAATTACAGTATCAAATCCATTGCCAAAATACATTGCAGAAGACAAAAATGGGTTAAAATGAATTAGAATCATGGAGGTCAGTTTACTCCATATTTACTGTCAGAACTCATTCAGATAAAGTCTGAAAAACAATTTCTTTTCATTGCTTATTATTTTTAAATGGGATATACCCAAGATAAGAGCAGAACTTGGCACTTCCACTGCTCTTACATTTTTCCCCTAAGTACCTGCCAGAAGCTGCTTTTTGAGACAAAGCTAGGTCAGCCTTTCATCTGACCTAACACAGCAATACTTTTGTTCTTACCTTTAGCAACATTTCTCTGTCTCAGCCAAGGTTCACAAATAGACAGAATAGGAGGTGACAGTCCTGGAGCTGAATCTCAGATAGTAACGACTGTCACACGTCCATTCCCTTCAAAACAGCTTTGATAACCTGCTGTGCTGGAAGCCTTGCCCAAGGGGGGTGGGGGTAGAGAAGAGAGAAGCAGAAACAGGAGTTTAACCCAAAAATCTAGTTCCTTTCATTGCAACTTACCATGTGCTACACAATTGTTGACATAAATACAGCACCTGTTTCAATCCTCTCATGGCCACATTTAATGTCTTTCTTCAAAGACCCACTTCCGTTTCTCCATTAGTGAAGAAATATGAACCACATTTCTAAAACAGAAATCCCTATTTACTGTTCCTTTTGTTTCATCACCATCCAGTTTTCTACCCTTATCCACGACCTTGTATGAAAGACGCAGACATAATTGATTGTCTAGAGAATACCAATAACACACTGGGGGTTTCTGTAAGCACACAGTAAACCATAGGAAGACATTTCTTGGTTCTCACCTCTTTTCAGGAACATAAATCCAAAGCTTTCAGAAGTTCCAGCAAATTAATTATGCTTTTTTATTTTTAAAACCTGTTCTAAATACACCCACATCCTCAATCACTTTATATAGGCCAGGGAATGTTATAGAAAAATGTTAGCCTGACCATTTTGAAATATTTTCAGGATTACACAACTAACGTACGTCACAAAAAATTAGAAAGTCTCCTTAAACAGTTAAAATAAGTTTTCTTTCTTAGTTCCATACTGAGACTAGATTAAATAAAAATTAGCTGGGAAACTAAAAAAGAGGCCTAAAGTAATTAATTAAACCATATTTAAAAGAAAAAAGTTACTATTTCTTACAATCTCTTTTTTTAATGTCTACATTTATGGTTATTTTACCAAACAATTTAATACCTGTGAAATATTTAGCAGAAACCACATATACTCCCCAAGAAATTAATTATTTGCCATATATAATTCTACATCCATGGTTTAATTTACCTTCAATAATACTTCCTCAACTAAGAGCCCCATTGTGGCCTAACACTGGTGTGACCCAAGTCATTGTTAATAATACACTGGAAATCACTATATTACACTGCCTTTAGGGAAGAAACAGATAAATTTAACCATGTAATAAAGATTAATCTTTGCACCAAGGACTACCGTTCTAATAGTTGAGAGAAGGTGCAAGTGTCAGGAAGACAAAAAATATTAAGAGGTAACACTTGATTCAGCTAAACTTCAGAATGAAGTTATCTGCAAATTCTCCAGAACATACCATCATTTAAAAATAAAACAACAAACCCAAACTTACTCAGCTTGATGGTTTTGGACCTTTTGGCAAAAACAGCCATTATTCCATTGCATTCTCTCAACAGTCCTTAAAAAAGATTCCAAATACTGCTCTTGATTTTTAGGACAACACCCTGGATTTAGTGGGAGAAAAAACCCAACCCACCTGGCGTCACTGGAACATGGGAAGCAGAGGGGAGTTGAGTGTGTGAAAAAAAACATGTGTTGCTGTACTCTAAAGATATTCCAACCCCTCAGATGAAAAATAGTGTGAGAGCAGTGACCAGTTCCCAAAATGTTGATATATTACAGCACATTAACCAAAATGAGAACAGCACGCAAGAGAACATTTTGAACTGCAAAAGCAGCAATTCATTCATCAGAGTTTGGGGATAATTGATGTCATCACACAAGGCTGGAGGATTGCACATGAATCTGACTAACCATATTCAAGAAATACTGGAACAAGACTTGGGAAGAGGGACCATGGCAACAGAGAGCTTCTGCCAGGAGACTAAAGCAAGCTGGTTTGTGTAGTCTAGTAAACAAAGGTGGAGAAAGGACTGTTGCCTATAAATAGGTCAGGGCAGTAAACATCAACAAAGAGTGCTATTTCAGATAGAAGGCAGTTCTGGAACAGGAATAAATAGACGAGAACTGACTGTGAATAAATGTAGATCAGAAATCAGATGTTGTCATTCAAACATTAGGCCTGGCATGCCAGTGGACTGGAGAGCCAAGAGGGAAACCCACCTACTTTAAGATGGAGTTTGGTCAGCAGATGACATTAAGTGGGCTTCTGACAGCAGGAGATCAACTCAGGAGGACTTTTTTTGAACTTGTAGGTTTCTAGCAGCTGACTACTTGCACATCTTTCTTCCAGGTAAAGGACTGATCCTCCCCACGGGCCTCCTAGACCGATGAAGCAATGAAAACCTCCCATTTCCTCTCCAGGGGCCAAGCAAGTGCTTTTAGAGAAGGAAATGCACTCACATCATGCAGCTTCTCACACCTTTCCACTTCCACAGCAGGGCTGCAAAGAGACCAGCTGGATCACCACGCACCTTGGAACATGGTTCAGTCTCATGTGGCAATGTGCACTGGCAGCCCAGAGGGCCAACCGTGTCCTGGGCTGCATCAGGAGAAGCATGGCCAGCAGGTCGAGAGAGGTGATTCTGCCCCTCTACTCTGCTCTGGTGAGACCTCACCTGGAGTACTGCATTCAGCTCTGGAGCCCTCAGCACAAGGACATGGAACTGTTGGAGCGGGTCCAAAGGAGGGCTACAAAAATGATCCGAGGGCTGGAGCACCTCTCCTATGAGGACAGGCTGAGAGAGCTGGGCTTGTTCAGCCTGGAGAAGAGAAGGCTGTGGGGAGACCTGATTGCAGCATTTCAGTACTTAAAGGGAGCCTATAGGAAAGATGGGGACAATCTTTTTAGTAGAGACAACAGTGACAGGATGAGGGGTAATGGTTTTAAACTAAAACAGGGTAGGGTTAGGCTGGATATAAGGAAGAAATTCTTTACAATGAGGGTTGTGAAAGACTGGAACGGGTTGCCCAGAGAGGTAGTGGAGGCCCCATCCCTGGAAACATTCAAGACCAGGTTGGACAGGGCTCTGAGCAACCTGATCTAGTTAGTGGTGTCCCTGCTCGCTGCGGGGGGGTTGGACTAGATGACCTCTAGAGGTCCCTTCCAACCCAAAACTTTCTATGATTCTATGATTCACCATGTAATAGGAAGTCGCAGGTCACCGGAGATCAGTGACAGATGCTACCATGCTCTACCCTCTGCAGCACTAGAGTTGTAGAGTGATTATGCACACTAGATAGTGAGTTCCAGCTGCAAACTGCATCAGCTTACACTTTTTAAAGGAAGGAGAAGGGAATGGTTAATATTAAGTGATTACTTCTAGTCTTGGTGGATCCTCATTTCTAAACGAGAGCCTACACTGTATTTTGTAAGCAGGTGGTAAAGTTCTCTGCCCGCACTTTGGGCAGAACAAAGACCAGTGAACACAGACACCAGAACACCAGCAAGCACTGCTAAGCAGCTGCAGACAGTCAGCACCACCAGCTTAGCATTGTGCCACGCAAATGTGGTCCCACCAGGCCTGAACAGCTTCTGGTACATTCATCAGCACAATCAAGTCATCTTTGGTTTCTCCCTCTCAGTAGTGGCCTACAGTGCTAGCCTTGGCAAGGCAACCTCAACAACCATATTCTCTCACCTTGCTTGGTCTTCACTTTGGACAGTTTGGTTGTCATCTCTTGGGAAGGGGGCGGAGAAGGTGGAAGGTGAAATTAAAGACAGCAACAGTTTGAGACACTCGCTTCCTCTGGCAGAAGGCACTATAAACCTTCACAACATGAAGAACAAAGCTTTTTTTTCGCTGCACTTTCAGAATGTCATTGACAACAGCATTGCAGTAGTAGCATGTATTGAACGTAACCAGTAGTAGTTATTAGTATTGCCTTCATTAAACCCTTTCCATTGCTACACCACACGACATACCCATCTGTTACCCCAACAGAAGAGATACAAAGAAGCAGGAGTAACGGCTTTTCCTTCCATAATCTGAAAGAACTCTCTTCCACTAAGATAATGTGTTCCTGAATGTCTCTTACACTAATGTACCATGTCATAAACCTGATGTCAGCAAAGAATAAAGTACATAAACTCTTAGAAGAATATTAAAGGGGCATGCACTACATTACCATCAATGACCTCATGCCAGACTATTAAATGGAAGGAGCATGTAAACTGATCCATTAGCGTGTTCCTAACAGATGGTTCAGAGATACTGTGTTGGGAGAATCAATGTAGCTTTCTCAAAAGACGAAGGTTAATACATACTGCTTTTTACCATATGGGCCTTAAACAGGAATTTAAGGTTAAACCATTGTCACTCAAAGACAGATGGTGAGGGGAAATAAATCTTATTTCAAGAGGCATCTTACAGTAATTAATACTAATGTTCTAATAACTACATTAGATTTTACATTTTTATATTACATGCTTATACTTTAAAGCATTTCTTCTCTTAGGAACTCACACTGAGGCTGTGTGCCTATCAAGTATAGAAAGCATTATGTGAATATTAAGACATTACATAAGTCTTGGGAGAGTGTGTTTTGTTTATAGTATTTCCTATGTAGCTGCAGAGTTATTTTTTCAATATTCTAAATATAGAAGCCCATCTTTCATGTAAGATACCTCAAACTAGGAACACAGGAACTATCATTTAGCCTTGTCAGAATACGTGCATGTATATACATGTATACACACACCGTACTTCTTCCACCTGCTTCCTTATATAGTTACCAAGGACGTACTGACCGATTTTCCTAGAAATGCTTACCAACGCGTCTCTAGTTTTGATACTAGAGAACTTTGTTAGTTTTGTCCTAACTGTTCAGTACAACAGCAATACAACACTTTGAACTTGCACAGCACACCCTGTCGCAAGATTTTCTAAGTTCTCCAAGCTTAGATGTGCTTAATGGATGCCCTTTTCAGTATCAGAGTTCCAACAGGTTATTCTATTTCTTCCAGTGAAGCGACTCCCACATGGTAAAGAAAGGCTGAGAAGACAAGGAATTGAAGGCAGTGCTTTGTACTGCACCCAGGAGGACCTCTACTGGTTGCCTTGTTTGGCCAGGGTTACTCCAAAATGGACCTAGTAGTCTTCTACATGCCAAAGCTACCACAGCAGAAACCTGCACCACTGAGATGCTTCCTGGCATCACAGGATCTTGGCACAGAGCTGAGACTGAAACTTTAGACTCTTTTGCTTAAGACACATTTTTTCTCTTCACTGAAGTCAAGACTGAATTTGAGTTAAGCTTTATATCAAGATTAAATTCTCAGATAGCTGGTTAGCAACTGCCACCCCACTCCCAGCCTGGCGGCTCTTCAGGGTATGTGAACCTCGATCCCCAACAAAAGATTATCGGCCTACAACTAGATTTCATCTGCATCTTATAGTTCATCAAGTGTGAAACGCTGCATTTCAATGACATATGAGAAGTTTCCTGAACTTTTCTGAACCCCCTGGGTCCGTAAGAGCTCTGCAGTAGAGCTGTTCTTGGGTTGTGGTCTTGAGAGGAATTCAGCAGTCAGCCCGCACATGAGCTTGTTTCACCTTAATCCTACCAGCCCTATAAGTGTGAAAATTTCAGAGCAAAAGGTAATTCAACAGAGAAATAAGCAGTCAGCCTATTCAACAGATCTCCCCCACCCCACCCCACCCCCAGTATGCGTGACTGCATTCATACCTGTTTGATCCCACTGGACTTCAGACTAAGCCAAGAAAACCACACTACTGCCTTGCCACCTAGGTGTGGCAAAATCTCTTCTGCATCTACTGTGTTCTTGTCTACCTTTACTACCACTTCGCAGCACAAAGCGAGTTCTGTGCTCCCCTCTCACCCTGAGAAATGCCAGCTGCTTCTGGGCAGTGGGCATTCCCCAAGGGACAGAGTGACCACAGAAGCGCCAGTGCGAAAGTCTGGCTTCTCGTGCCCCACAGGATGCTCTCACTGCTGTAAAAACACAAAGACACCAGACCAGGCCTTGTTATACCCTCCTCTCCGCTAGTCACAGTCCAGCGGCAAAGTCCTGGGGGCAAAAGCAATAAAACCCAAGCAATTCTCTACATACACCAGGTATCAGCTACGCAGCCATGTAACCGGGGGGTGTCCTAAGGAAAGCTTTCCTACTGCCAGTTCAGGTTGTAACCACATGCACTATGACAGAACTGCAGTCACAAACACATATCACTCAAACACACTGACCACCGACCAGGCTCGAGCACCCCACAGTGGATGTGCCCTGGAGACCAGAATTGCAGTTTACCAGCATAACAATGTTGCTTCCCAGCTAATTAAAGTCATAGCTGGGGTCAAGGTATGTTTAATTACGCAGTGTAGTTAAGAACTAACACCTCAGTAAGCATCTTCCTCTTGCAGTCGGAAATAAGCTACACCCGCAACCGCTGCTCTCCTCTCCCCACCAGAGGCACACCAGGAACGTAACCCAGACGCACACCCGTTTCAGCGGGAGCAGCTAAGGCAAACGCTATCTTACAGACGGAGATGAAAGCGATTCTTTCACTGAGCAACGGCCCCCTGAGGCACACGAAGGCAGAGCTCCACAGGAAGGCCCGAGGTTGCTCTGCGGTGTGACTGAGCAGCCCGCCTGGCAGGGGGATCGGGCCCCTCCAGAGACGCAGCATGCCCTTCCCCAGGAGCGGGACAGAACCAAACCCTACCCCCTTCCCGGCAGAAAGCCAGCAGCGGAACGCACCCCTCCTACCTGAACTCGGGGAGGAGGTTCGGCCGCAGCCCGTAGAAAGCCGCCGAGAGGGTCACCAACCAGCCGGGTTTGTAATTCCCATTCTCGCACTCCAGGTAAGGCGAGGACCACCTGATGTGGTTCCTGTCAGCGCTGAAGCTCTCCCGCCTCTTCCAGCTGTTGTCCAAAGTTTTGGGGCCCGCGTTTAAGACCTTCCTGTGCAGATGCGGCCTCCACTTGCGCTTCAAGCTGTGGAACCACTCCGTCTCCCCGGAGGCATTGGCCAGGCGGTGAGCCGAGGAGGACAAGTCCTGCAGGAGGACCTGGCTCTCGTGCCTGCTGGCCTGGAGGAAAACCTGGGGCGTGGAGGAGAAAGGCTCCGTGCTGAGAGTGATAGCCGCCCTGGAGATGTTGGGGTCCCCCTCCAGCAGGCTCCTGATCAAGGCGCGGTACCACTCCAGGTCCTCCTGCAAGTTCTGCTCCCGCGACTTATTGCTCTGGAGGATCATGTTGAGGAAGTTGGTGGCGTGGGTGAGGGTGTCCAGGACCCCGTGCAGGGCAGGGTGCGAGGCAAAGCGCGACTTGCCGACCAGGCCGGCCAGCTCGTACCGCCCGGAGCAGTTGGCGCGCCGCAGCTCCCGGGAGTCGCCCGTGTAGAGGAAGGAGGCCACGTCCCGGGGCACCTCCTCGGCCAGCCGCTGCGCCAAGATGGTGCTCTCCGGCGAGCGGCCCCGCGGAGGCTCCCGGCTCTTGATGTGGTTGTAAACCGGCTGCCGAGCGCCGAGCGCCCGGCCCCGCGCCGCCTGCCCTTGGCCGCCAGCAGCCCCCGGCGCCCGCTGGGCGAGGAGCAAGAGGAGAAGGAGCCGGAGCAGAGCCATGTCCCCCGGCGCTCCCGGCCGCGCAGGCACGGCGAAGCGGCTGCAGACGGGCAGCGCGCAGGCGGCCGCGGCGCAGGGGCACGAAGGCGCAGCGGCGGCCGAGCGGCCGCGGGACGGAACGCGGCCCCCGGCCCGCGAGTCACCTGTGGCGGCGGCGGCGCCGCCCGCGCCCGCCCCAGCGCGGGTCGCCGCGCAGCCCCACCGCGGCGACGGCAGCGGCCGCAGCGAGCCCGCCCGCGCCTCCTCCCGCCGCGGCCACCGCGCTCACTGAGCTGCTGCCCGGCGCAGCGCGCAGGGGCGGCGGCGCCCGCGCCCGGCGCAGCGGCGGGTCCCCCCGCGGCGCCTCGCCGCCGCCCGCGCTCCGCCGCTCCGCATCCTTCGGGCGCCGCTGTCGGAGAGGCGGGGGGGGCCCGCGGCGCGGACTGCCACTTGCTGCGGGGATCGGCGAGTGGGTGGGCGGGCGCCCGCCTCCGCGAGCGCTCGGCTCTCCCAGCGAGGACCCCCCGCCCCCGCCGCAGGAGGCCGCTCACCGGGCGGCTCCGCCACGGGCAGCCCCGCACCGCCCGGCACCCCTTCCCCGCCGGCCCTTATAGGTGTACGCCAGGCAGCCGCCGCCCTGTGTGGCCGCCTCGCCTGTCAGTCAGCCGGCAGCCATTCACGGGGCAGGAGAACGGCGCCGTGCGGCGGTGAGGGAGGAGGCGGCGCTGCCACTGCGGAGAGGCGTCGAGGCGCCTCGCTTCACCTGCCGCCGGCTCAGCGCGGGGCGGAGGCGGAGGCGGAGGAGCCGCCCGCCGCACCGGCTGCCGCCCCGCTCTCCCCTCGGCCGAGGGGCGGGGGTCGCGGGAGCGGGGAACCGGCCCGCGGGGGGCTGCGCCGCGCCCGCCCCCGCCGCGCCCGGGCCGGGGCTTGCCCGCGGTGTGTGGCAGCGACACCTGCTGGCCGGGTGCGGGCCGGCGCCGCCGCACTCCGCGCCTACGCGGCGGGGGCGGTCCGGCGGGAGCCGGCGGGGCGAAGGGGGGAGGCGGCTGCCGGGTGTTGAACGCACCGCTGCGGGGACGGGGAGAGCCCGGCGCTCCGGGGGAAGGCCGCTGCCGCTCCGTCCGCAGCGTGGGCCGCTGCCTGTCGGGGCTGCCTTGCCTCCAGCGCTGGCGGGGGTGGGCGGCAGGGGGGGTGCAGGCCGGCTCCCCGGCTTCCCAAGATGTCACCAAGCAGGTGACACCAAGCTGGGCGGGAGTGTCGATTTGCTCGAGGGTCGGAGGGCTCTGCAGAGGGATTTGGACAGGCTGGATCGATGGGCCGAGGCCAGCTGTGTGAGGGTCAGCAGGGCCAAGTGCCGGGTCCTGCACTGGGGTCACAACAAGCCCAGGCAACGCTGCAGGCTTGGGGAAGAGTGGCTGGAAAGCTGCGTGGTGGAGAAGGACCTGGGGGTGCTGGGTGACAACCAGCTGAACATGAGCCAGCAGTGTGCCCAGGTGGCCAAGAAGGCCAACAGCATCCTGGCTTGTATCAGGAATAGTGTGGCCAGCAGGAGTAGGCACATCGTGCCCCTGTACTCAGCACTGGTGAGGCCGCGCCTCGAGTACTGTGTTCAGTTTTGGGCCCCTCGGTACAAGAAGGACATTGAGGTGATGGAGTGTGTCCAGAGAAGGGCAACGAGGCTGGTGAGGGGTCTGGAGAACAAGTCTTAGGAGGAGCAGCTGAGAGAACTGGGATTGTTTAGTCTGGAGAAAAGGAGGCTGAGGGGAGACCTTATTGCTCTCTACAACTACCTGAAAGGAGGCTGTAGTGAGATGGGGGTCACTCTCTTCTCCCTATTAGTAAGTGATAGGATGAAGGGAAATGGCCTGAAGTTGCATCCAGGGAGGTTTAGATTGGATATTAGGAAAAATTTCTATACTGAAAGAGTGGTCAAGCATTGGAATAGGCTTCCCAGGGAAGTGGTGGAGTCACCATCCCTGGAGGTGTTCAGAAGATGTGTAGATATTGCACTTCAGGACATGGTTTATTAGGCATGGTGGTGTTAGGCTGACGGTTGCACTTGATGATCTTAGAGGTCTTTTCCAAGCTTACGGATTCCATGATTCCCTGAGCACACATGGGGCCAGCCACGCAGCCCCGAGAGGGGGGCGTTTGGCAGAGCACTCGACGTTTGAGCACTCCTGGCGTGGGCTGCCCCACGCATCTCCCTCACCTCAGGCCTGTGCTAGAGCGACCCAGGCACAGGGCGCATCTGCCACAATGGGAACCGAGCCACTGCCCTCTTCCTTCAACTACAGGGGCTGGCGGGTTGTATTTCTGGAACTGTAATCTTTCCTCCTTTTTATTCTCGGTGTTTCATCCGCCACACGTGTTTTAACTCCAAGTGCTGATTCCCGCTGCCGTCTTCGAAACTAAGCCCTAAATGCAGTGGCTTTCGGGGCTGACCTGCAGCGCACTTGCGTGGAGCCGAAGCGGCACTGGCCGGTCACCTGGCTCTGCTCCCGCTCTGCTGAAGCCGCCTCTGGAAACACCCAAACGCGGTGACGGTGTTGTTAGGGTTTTCCCGGTAAGCTGCCAGTTGTAGGGCCGTTGTGACCAGTAGTAAGCATCTAGTTCAGCAAAGCGTTTGAACACGTCGAACTTTGTGCGTTTTCGTGGGCAGAAGTATTTCCCCGCTCAGTATCTCACTGTTGGATGAAGGGTTTGTGACAGGAGGCAGTTAGCAAAGGGTGAATTTTAGGGGAGATAGTCCACAACAAAATCTCCTAATTACAATTAATTCACTTCTGGTTTAATATAAAACTCCCTTTGGAATTCAAAAGTGCAGATGAAAGGAGTAGTAAAAAGAGGGTCCTTTTTTTTTCTTTCTCCCACACACACATGCGCATGCACATCCTATATGGAGCAGATTTCAGTCATGCAGAATATATGATCTAATTTTAAACCACTGACAAGATATATCTGCTCCTTAAAGCATACTCTCATTTTAGAATTATTTGAAACTATACTTAAAGGAATAGTCGTTCCAATACAGCTAACTGTAAATTACATTTGCAGTCCATATATCCTAGCGATGTAATGCACTTTATTTTTGCCTATGGTCACTTTAATAATTATAATATCACATATGGATAAGAGAGAAGGTCATAAATACTTTTTTTATGTTTTCTTGTTGCATGCAGCTGAAGAGGATATTCACTGCTTAAGAATAATTTACTTGGACTGAACTTTCCCGCGAGTGACTAGCCTGTGAGATTATTTAGAAACCGCATATACTCAGCACCTCAGAAGCTGGTATTTACAGTTTAGCACAGCACAGGGAGCCTGTGCTTCCCAGTCTGCACTGAGCAAATACCTGAAGATGCATTGTTTGCTGTGGATAAGTGGGAACCGCGGCTTTCGACAGGAGCAGCTGTCAGGACTGAGCTAAGCTAACATGGGATCAGTTATGTGGGGAGATGTCAATGGCAACATAAATAAACAAGCTTTTCTTTTAAGGATGCGTCTGTGTGGATTCTCTTTACTGACTGTCACAGACTGCTCCAAAGGAAAGGTCAGTTCCCTGGTGGGAATTTGCTTTCCCTACTGTAGCCTGACTATTAATACCTATCTACGTTGCACTAGGACTGCTGAATGGCCACTTCACACTTTCTTGGGATAATCTCAGAATGATCTTAGAATGGTTTGGGTTGGAAGGCACCTTAAAGATCATCTAGTTCCAACCTCCCTGCCATGGGCAGGGACACCTTCCACTAGAGCAGGTTGCTCAAAACCCCGTCCAACCTGGCCTTGAACACTGCTAGGGAGGGGGCAGCCACAGCTTCTCTGGGCAACCTGTGCCAGTGTCTCACAGCCCTCACAGCAAAGAATTTCTTCCTTATGTCTCATCTAAATCTACCCTTTTTCAGCTTGAAGCCGTTACCCCTTGTCCTATCACTACATGCCCTTATAAAAAGTCCCTCTCCAGCTTTCTTGTAGGCCCCTCCAGGTACTGGAAGGCCGCAGTAAGGTCTCCCCGCAGCCTTCTCTTCTCCAGGCTGAACAGCCCCAACTCTCTCAGCCTTTCATCACAGGAGAGGTGTTCCAGCCCTCTGATCATCTTTGTGGCCCTCCTCTGGCCCCGCTCCAACAGCTCCACGTCTTTCCTGTGCTGAGGGCTCCAGAGCTGGATGCAGGACTCCAGGTGGGGTCTCACCAGAGCGGAGCAGAGGGGCAGAATCCCCTCCCTCAACCTGCCAGCCACACTGCTTTTGATGCAGCCCAGGGTACGGTTGGCCTTCTGGGCTGGCAGCGCACATTGCTGGGTCATGTCTGGCTTGTCATCAACCAGCGCCCCCAAGTCCTTCTCCTCAGGGCTGCTGTCAATCCATCCTCTGCCCAGCCTGTATTTGTGCTTGGGATTGACCTGACCCACGTGCAGGACCTTGCACTTGGTCTTGGTGAAATTCATGAGCTTCGCACAGGCCTCACCACCCTTGTAGTAAAGAATTTCTTTTTTATATCGAATCTAAATCTACCCTCTCTTAGTTTAAAGCCATTATCCCTTGTCCTATCATTACATGCCCTTGTAAAAATAACCAAATATCCCTTTAATGTACCTGTATAGTAACTTCCTTGATGTCCTCATCTCCTCATAGTCCTTGCAAATACTCTTCTCCAGTGGCACCCACCACTCCCCCACTCGCTTGTCCTTCACTAACACCCCCAGAAGCTGTTGTTCTTCACCTAAAGATCTGCCAGGAGCAAAGACCCAAACAGGACAGGGCACAACTCCAGCTGCTGGAAGTCTCTCTCTTACCTCCAAGGCAGAAGGCTCGCTTTTTCCTGTCTCATCCTTTCGCTCTGTGTTTGTGCTCTCTGCGCTACCGAGTCGGTGAAAGGATGAGAGGTTACCTGCAGGACTTTCTCATTAAGCGTGCCAGGTTCGTTGTTCGGTCTTGCACAGCTGCATCGCAGAGGGTTCAGAGAGCCTTTCTTTATCCTCTGGGGCTTCCTCCTGCAGTCAGTTCAGATCTGCTCCCAAACAGCTCTTGTGTACAGCCAGGTCCAAAATGAGACACAATCAGATTTTAAGTCATTGCCAATGTGCATCTCGTTATGGATTTGTAGAAACTATGCTGCAGGACCCACAGCCCACTGTTCATTGCCCACATCCAGGGAAGTGGCAATATGGAAAGACAGGATCCTCTTAGACTAAAGAAATCCACCAAGTATCTTATTTACATTATGTCACTAAGGATTGGAAGAGATGTAGGGATCTTTGATCATTGTATTTTGATTTTAACATTAAAATGCACTGATGATTCTGGCCTGTCACTTGTAGTCAGTTGACTGCCTCAGAAATCTGTTCAGCTGTGACCAGTACGATGTACAAATTGACTGTGGGTCCCTGAGACACAAGATTACTGTGATTGAATAATGTTTCCTCTGCTTCTGCCTCAGTTCTGCCAGAAGTGCTGCTTCAAGCCATCCACCTGCGAGGAATCAGGAGGCAGCTGACCATTGTCCTACACGTTTCTGAGTTGCTACAGCTATCGCAATTGCTGTGTGCTAAGTACCTGTACGTGAAGGGTCTCGATTGATTGCATTACCTGTCAGGCTAGAAGTCTGCATTTAGATGTTGTGAGAGCTCAACCTGAGTCTGATTACCGTGTAGAAAAAGTAGCAGTGCAAAATCTTAGCAGTTTTTAACAGACTAGAGTAAGAGTAACCTACTTGCTCCAAGTATGGCCTATACAAAAAGATCTTGGTTTATCTGAACTATTTGAAATGCTAGAAGTATCAGAATTATTGCATTATTAAAACCAGCTGGAACAAAGACTGTTGTAGCTGTGAAATATGTTTAAAAACTCAGTTATTTATTCATTTTTGTCCTAAGCTAATTAGGTGATATACAGAGTATACTTATTAAGAGTAAGTGCTACAACTTTGAGAATGCTGTGTTGTATTTCTCTCACAAAACAGAAATAAAATGTTTATCAAAATCATTGTTTATGATATTCAAAAACACATGAAAAATGAAGTTTTTAAAACAAAAATACTCTTAGCTTAATTACTCAACAAAATAATGTTCTTGCAGTCATATTTTTTGTCTGTATGATGGGTCCCTTCTGTCTGACAGTAACTTCTGAGCCCATTAGTTCCTTTCAGCTAAGTTTGACAGCAGTGCGAAGGTCTCAAAGTTTCTGTGAGCTTCTACAAATGTTATGAAACTCACAGCTGGATCAAGGAAAGCAACATCCGTTTTCTTGCTGGGGGAAAAGCTGCAGAGTGAGTTCAAGAGTTACGTACTCTCTTTGGTCTTTCATTTGGCTGCTCACATTGGCCAATAAGCACAGATATGCCCCAAAACACCTGGAGCATGTGCTGCTGCCACCCTACCCAGCAGACAAGGAACAGTGGAGGAGGCTAATGGTGGGGAACTCAAAAAGTCAGGGGGGAGCTTGTGGCACCATTGATAGTGGGCACAGGGACACAAAGCTCTAAAATACGATGCAAAGACTACGTGGGGGCTGGGAGAGATTCTGGATTTACTGCTGCAGAGGGTGAGAGAGACGGTGAACAAAAATCCATTGGAAACCAGGCTTCATTAGTTCTCTTGTTTCCTCTCACAAATGAATTAAAACCATCACCTAAACATTTCGAGGGGAAGAAAAAAAGAAATCTGAAATAGCCAAAATGCAGAGTACAAAAGTTGTCACTTAGAAGCTGATGGAAGCAGCAGCAAGAGCTTACCTGTCAATTAATGTTTGCTTATAGTCAGCAAATCCACTGGGTGTTTTCTTAGAAATACTGAGACGGAAGGAATCTCACAGAGGTTACCCAGTACAGCGTTCCTTCCCCGTGGAAGGATCATGTACAGCACGACTGTCTCTGGCGGGATTTTATCTGTCTTTGTCTCAGAGAACTTCCAGTCAGGTAGACTCCACAGCCACCCCAACCACCTTGTTCCAGGCTTCATCACCTTAGCACCAAGTGTAGGGTGAGGGGCTTCCCTAATATACCAAAGTCTTCTTTACTTTCTGTTGTTCTTTGCTTTCTTCTTCTCAGAGCACAGTCACCATAAACTAGTATCTGTCTGCCAAAGACCAGTCTGACTTACTCCTTTTTTTTCTTTGCTCTGAGCTAAATTAATTGGGTTTCTTAACAGGCTATGATTTCTAAAGCTATTGTTGGTCCTGCTGTTCTCTTCTTGACTGTGCATTTTGTTTGCCTGTTTCTCTAGGTGTCCCAGACAAGGCCTCCTGCTACGCATCTCCTGCAGGCTATGTAAAATTCTCTTTTAATAGACCCCATGTTGAGGTCTGCCTGCTTTTTCACCTTCACCACAGTATTGACCACTACTTGAGTCTGTAATGCTGTGTAATCTTCATAACCTTTCAAAACATATTGCTTCCTAGTTATCCATTATCTATTTTCACTTGAGGATTTGAGCTCTGCTTCCTCTGGGCAGTACTTTGCACTTGTCTTTGTTGAATTTTACCTTACTGATTTTAGGCCATCTCTCTGATTTTTCAAGATTATCTTTAATTCCTATTCTGTTCTTCAGAATGCTTTTAACTATCTCTTTGTTTCTTATAGTCATTTGCTAATTTTATGACTTTTTATTTCCTTATCCAATTTGGTCACTAACCTACTTACTAGAATGAAGCGGAGATCAGAACCCTTCAGCAACCTACTTGAAACATTCTCCTGGTTTGACAGTACACAACTAATGCTTAGTTTTTCAGAATGATTTCAGAGGCAATTGCTTACCCACTCACAACCCACCTACACAATGTTTCCTTAGCTTGCTGATGAGAACAGCATGCTAAGTATGTAATGAATGTTGCTGATGCAGACACATAGCACATCTACTGCTTCCTTGCTATCCACGAGGTCAGCTATGAGTCAAAGAAGAAAATTCAGTTTGTCTCATATGCAGTGTTCTTCACAACCCCACATTGGCTAATTTTAATCAATTTGTTATTTTCTAGGAGATTACTAAAAAGTAGTTTTATAGTTCTTTCCTGAATCTCCCTGTGATATTTATTTCATAGGCTTCTTTACAATCCCTCTCTTCTCTTTTTCTGAAAATACCTAGTATGAATTTTTTCCAACATTAGAATCTTCCCCCTGAACACTTGAAATGGCAAGTGGTAGTATATGTTTGAAAGATCACGTCTTACCTCCAACAGAAAATGTTACTCTAGATTAGGAGAAAATTGTCTGTCAGACAATGTATTGATGGCTTTGACTTCTGATTGTTTATGGAGAACTTGCATCTGATACGCAGATGTATCTGATATGCAGATATACATAGTCGCAGATGCAGTCTCTGCATTTTAAATAAACGCTATTCAAAAGCTTTATAAGCTTATTAACTATTGGGAAAAGATAAGGGGATGCTGAAGTTAAGGTTGCAAGCACAGTCCATTCTGCTTGTACTTTACAGAAATTATGTGGATGCTGGGAAACATTGCCCACGTGCTGAGAGCTGTCGGTGCCTTCAGACTCTGTTGCAAGGACACACAGAAACTGCAACTCAGAACACATACCAACGGCAGTCAGATCCCTGGCTGAGTCTCCATGAATTTCTTTATTTTAAATTTAAAAGAAGGTAGTAAACCAGAAACGTGTGTGGCAATAAAGGCAGAGTACAGCAAATGGAATAAATTACTAGCATAGTACCTGGGCTGCCTTCACAGAGTGAATCCCACTTCCCCGTAATTTCCAGTATAAATGTTGTGCTAAATAAGGACACTAAGTGAGCAACACCCCTAATAATGGTAGAAGAATCACAGAATCGTAGGAGTTGGAAGGGACCTCTGTGGATCATCTAATCCAACCCCCCTGCCAAAGCAGTGTCACCTACAGCAGGTTGCACAGGAACTCATCCAGGCGGGTCTTGAATATCTCCAGAGAAGGAGAATCCACAACCTCCCTGGGCAGCCTGTTCCAGTGCTCCGTCACCCTCAGAGGGAAGAAGTTCCTCCTCAGGTTCAGACGGAACTTCCTGTGCTTCAGTTTGTGCCCATTGCCCCTTGTCTTGTCTCTGGGCACCACTGAAAAGAGTCTGGCCCCGTCCTCCCGACACCTACCCTTCAGATATTTGTAGGTATTTATGAGGTCCCCTCGCAGCCTTCTCTTCTTCAGGCTGAACAAGCCCAGCTCCCTCAGCCTTTCCTCATAGGAGAGATGCTCCCATCCCCTAATCATCTTCATAGCCCTCTGCTGGACTCTCTCCAGTAGTTCCTCGTCTTTCTTGAACTGGGGAGCCCAGAACTGGACACAGTACTCCAGATGGGCCTCACTAGGGCAGAGTAGAGGGGGAGGAGAACCTCCCTCGACCTGCTGGCCACACTCTTCTTAATGCACACTGCTGGCTCATCGTCAACATGTAGTCCACCAGCACACCCAGGTTCCTCTCTGCAGAGCTGCTCTCCAGCAGGTCCTCCCCAAGCCTGTACTGGTGCATGGGCTTGGTCCTCCCCAGGTGCAGGACCCTGAATTTGCCCTTGTTGAACTTCATCAGGTTCCTCTGCACCCATCTCTCGAGCCTGTTCAGGTCTCGCTGAATGGCAGCCCAGCCTGCCGGTGCATCCACCACTCCTCCCAGTTTGGTGTCATCAGCAGACTTCCTGAGGGTACATTCTAACTCTTCATCCAGGTCATTGATGAAGACGTTTAATAAGACTGGGCCCAGTACTGACCCCTAGGGGACACCACTAGTTACTGGCCTCCAACTAGACAGCGCCGCTGGTGACAACCCTCTGAGTTCGGCCATTCAGCCAGTTCTCAATCCACCTCACTGTCCACTCATCCAGCCCATGCTTTCTGAACTTCCCTATGAGGATGTTATGGGAGACAGCATCAAAAGCCTTGCTGAAGTCGAGCTAGACAACATCCACTGCTCTCCCCTCATCTACCCAGCCAGTCATGCCATCGTAGAAAGCTATCAGATTGGTCAGGCATGATTTCTCCTTGGTGAATCCATGTTGACTACTCCTGATAACCTTCTTTTCCTCCACTTGCTTAATGATGACATCCAGAATGAGCTGCTCCATCATCTTCCCAGGGATGGAGGTGAGGCTGACAGGCCTGTAGTTCCCTGGATCCTCCTTCTTGGCCTTTTTGAAGACTGGAGTGGCATTGGCTTTCCTCTAGCCCTCAGGCACCTCTCCTGTCCTCCAGGACCTTTCAAAGATGATGGAGAGTGGCTCAGCAATGACATCTGCCAGCTCCCTCAGCACTTGTGGGTGCATTCCATTGGGGCCCATGGATTTGTGGGCATCCAGATTGCTTAAATGATCTCTCACACAATCTGCCTTTCACCAGGCTTCCTCTCTCACCTCCAGGGACTGGGATGCCTGAGGGCCGGCCTTAGCAGTGAAGACTGAAGCAAAGCAGGCATTCAGTAACTCAGCCTTCTCTGTATCCTCCATCACCAGGGCACCCACCTTGTTCAGCAGCATCCCCACATTTTCCCTAATCTTCCGTTTGCTGCTGATGTATTTGAAGAAGACCTTCTTGTTGTCTTTGACATCCCTTGCCAGATTTAATTCCAGGTGGAACTTAGCCTTCCTCGTTGCATCCCTGCATGCTCTGACAACATTCCTGTACTCCTCCGAAGTGGCCTGTCCCTCTTTCCACATTACATAGACCTTTCTCTTCTGTCTGAGTTCCAACAGAAGCTCCTTGCTCATTCATGCAGATGTCCTGCCTCCTTTGCTAGATTTCTTGCTCAGGGGGATGCACTGATCCTGAGTATGGAGGAAGTGATGCTTAAATAGTGACCAGCTCTCTTGAGACCCCAGCCCTCTTGTACCCAAAAGGAGGTATTAGTGTTTTAGTCACTATGTTATGAAGCCTAAAAGCTAGCTTAAGTCCCTGGCCTCTGCAGCAGAATGAGCAGCCAAGCTCAGCCCCTCAGCCATCCCTGGGAGAGCAGTAACGCGTGTGGAGGAGGAGTGCTCGCTCCCCTGTTCATCTGCTTTAGCTGCAGCAAGAACAGCATTTAACTGCAGCCTCTGCTTCAGAGGGTGAAAATGCTTTTTGTGCCTAGCCACTTAAGTCACGTGTTTGGGTACAGATTAATGGATGTCCACTAAAGTTTCTCGCCTTTGGATTAATAGCCAGCACCGGGAACTTTTCTGTGGCAAGTGAGAGATGGAGGCCCTTCTCAAAACCATAACTTTGAGAAGTCAGCCCAACGGCAGACTGGCAGCTGTTCACGGCCAGAATGGAGCAGGCAAGAAATGAATTAAAGGGAAGTGCACTAAGACAAGATAAAGGAGGAATCACCTGAAAAGTAAAGTTTAAAAAAAGTTATAAGCATCAGGAAAATTAAATCTCAACTAGGATGTGTTATATTGAGTAGTTAGGATTCCGATGAGCACCTTGCCTTCACTAATCAACTAGTTGATTACAACGAATATCCTGATCAATACAGTGCTTTCTAACAGCTTAATATACATCCTTCAGAACTATCAGGGAAGAATAATCTGCTGGATAAGAGCACAGGCAAGGTGGGTTTCTTTGATCTCTTATTACAAGAATAACATTCATAGTATTTCCAACTCCAAACTTTTCTCACCAAAATTAATTCTTTCATCAAGCAAGAAGTCATGAACGCACACTATCCTGCCAAAGTCTTAGTCTCCTATCCTAATATAGTCTGTACAGCAGTAAAATGCTATCTGTTGTTTTCTTCCTTGCTTTCTCTCTGATTTGGATTGAGGGCATTGTAAACTTTTTCTGAACTTTCAAAGGTGTGACCCACAATATGATGGCATGGTAACTAATTTGCATTTAACTGTATGTCTGGATTCAATATTCTTCCTCCCAATTATTCTATCAATGACTTTTTTTCCAAATACATTTCAAAACAAAAATCATCTTGTATTTGCTTTCAGTTACATAAAATAGAACAAATTGTCATCTGATGTAGATTAGCATATCTTTACTGAAGCCAGTGAAATTAAATGTATTTATACAGATAAGTATTTGCCCACTCACCTTACATACAGAACGCAAAATCCAGAATTCCTATTAAAATGTTTCAAAAACCTGCCTCCTGTTACATTTTGTTCTAAGAACCTGCAGGTGTCAGCTAATGAAAATAAACTTCAATGGGAGGCATAATTTGAATTAATTGGAAGCTAAATCACAATCTCAAAATAAGTTCTGTTTGGAAACGGTTGCTTTACACTGTGTTGTTAAGTGGGTATTAGCCTTTTAACAGCTCTGCTGTTTGACGCTTAAAATGTAAATATCAGAAGCTACTGATCGTGGACATTGAGGTCTGAGGCAGCCCTTGCTTCCATGCTGATAAAGTATTCAAAATAACTGTCACTTAACATGTGTCTTTTTATTCTTCTTCTTGGAAAAAATAAGATTTCCCCAACAAAAACAGATTACCCTCTCTCTACTCCTGTCCTTCTGCCCCATGCCATGTTCAACAGTGAAGCCAGATATGAGATACGGTAGATAATCTAATGCCTGTTACTGGTGAACAAGGGGGAAACACCAACCATAGCATAGAGGGAAGGAGAAAGAGGAGCCAAGGAAATTTCAGTTTCTGACTCTTTTTTAAATAGCTTGTAAAAAGAGAGGCTCTGCTTGACTGTATGTCAGCCAGACTACACTCTGGAGGAGAAAGGTAATGTGCAGGAAAGCAGCACAGTGAAATGATGATGATGATGATGATAATAATAATAACAACAACAACAATAATAACAATAATAATAATGCCTCTTGTCATATGTACAAGGCTCCAAAACACCCATCTTTTTGATTTACAAAAGCAGTTCTGAAGGACAAGAGGGCACACAGCTGGATAACCCTAGGGCAAAGTCTTCAACAGTCATAGAAACCTATAAAGAAAGGACAGCGGACAAGCAAGACTACACAGCTGTTTGTCACAGCCATGGTGGGAACTCTGTAGGGTTGATCCAGACTCAGGAGTCTCCTGGCATTGAAGAGGGAGGCATGACATGAAGATCTAAGGGAGACAATGGACAGGAGCAGACTGGCAAATACACTTTCAGGTCTCCACTGAGACCGTCCTCACCAATGCCCTTTATTTGCAGCTGTGGCATTCATATTTCCTGGTGTGGATCACAGGTCACTAGGACCTGTAGTTACTAACGATGCACAGAGCTACATCCTTCATACAGATGGTAAAGAGGTCTTGTGGGGATAAGAGCTTTTGGTCTTTGAACTCAGAAAAAAATCCACATAGATGAAGAAATCTCTTCAGCCAATCCAGCATTCTTCCAGAATCCTCTTCAAAATGAATGTCAGCTCAAGAGCAGAAGAGAATTTCTGTACATTTCTGTAAAATTTGAGACACTTGAATCTATTGTTCAACTGAACAAGGATGACACTCAGGAGAAAGTGTTTGTTTCCCACTTATTCTACAAATCAGTGGCTTCCAAAAAGATTGGAAGCTCATGTGGATGAGGTAGAGGGAAGATTCAATCATTGTTGTAAAGAGGAAAGCTGTTTCAGAGGAACATTTCCATTTACCTTCTCTAGAAAGAGCGATGATTTCCTGTGAGAAAAAAAAAAGACTTCACAGAAATAGAAAAGAAGGATAACTAGATTTCTACTCACAGAATCACAGAATCACAGAATCACAGAATAGTAGGGGTTGGAAGGGACCTCTGTGGGTCATCTAGTCCAACCCCCCTGCCGAAGCAGGGTCACCTACAGCAGGCTGCACAGGACCCTGTCCAGGCGGGTCTTGAAGATCTCCAGAGAAGGAGAGTCCACAACCTCCCTGGGCAGCCTGTTCCAGTGCTCCGTCACCCTCAGAGTGAAGAAGTTCTTCCTCATGTTCAGACGGAACTTCCTGTGCCTCAGTTTGTGCCCATTGCCCCTTGTCCTGTCACTGGGCACCACTGAAAAGAGCTTGGCCCCATCCTCCTGACACCCACCCTTCAGATATTTGTAGGCATTTATAAGGTCCCCTCGCAGCCTTCTCTTCTTCAGGCTGAACAAGCCCAGTTCCCTCAACCTCTCCTCGTAGGGGAGATGCTCCAGTCCCCTCACCATCCTTGTAGCCCTCCGCTGGACTCTCTCCAGTAGCTCTTCATCTTTCTTGAACTGGGGAGCCCAGAACTGGACACAGTACTCCAGATGAGGCCTCACCAGGGCAGTGTAGAGGGGAAGGAGAACCTCCCTCGTCCTGCTAGCCACACTCTTCTTGATGCACCCCAGGATCCCATTGGCTTTCTTGGCAGCCAGGGCACACTGCTGGCTCATGGTTAACCTGTTGTCCACCAGGACACCCAGGTCCCTCTCCGCAGAGCTGCTCTCCAGCAGGTCCACCCCAAGCCTGTACTGGTGCATGAGGTTGTTCCTCCCCAGGTGCAGGACCCTGCACTTGCCCTTGTTGAACTTCATCAGGTTCCTCTCTGCCCAACTTTCCAGCCTATCCAGGTCACGCTGAATGGCAGCATAGCCTTCTGGTGTATCTACCACACCTCCCAGTTTGGTGTCGTCAGCAAACTTGCTGAGGGTACATTCTAACTCTTCATCCAGGTCGTTGATGAAGAAGTTAAACAAGACTGGGCCCAGTACTGACCCCTGGGGGACACCACTTGTCACCAGCCTCCAACTAGACTCAGCGCCGCTGATGACAACCCTCTGAGTTCTGCCATTCAGCCAGTTCTCTATCCACTTCACCGACCACTCATCCAGCCCACACTTCCTCAGCTTCCCTACTCACCTAACCTCATTCTGCAGTTTCTCTCCTAAGACTTATTATTGTCAGTGGTTCAGTTTTTGCATTGATTATCTAAATTCATTTTCTAAGGCAATTCAAACTGCAAAGTCAAAACAAAGGTACGCAAGTGTTGTATTTTAACCCGGCAGCCAGCACCTAGGACCAGACAGCTGCTCACTCACTTCCTCACTTCTCCCCCCCCTCCACTGGAATGAGGAGGGCAATGGAGAAAAAGTAAAACTTGTGGGCTGAGATAAAGACAGTTTAATAAGACAACAAAGGAAGGAATAATAATAATAACAATAACAATTATAAGAACAACAACAACAATAATAATAAAGAATATGCAAAACAAGCAATACATGATACAATTTTCCTCACTGCCTGAAGACCAATTGTGCAGCCAGTCCCCAAGCAGCGATTGTGGAACTTGCAGATTTCACCAAACTTACCAAACTTACGGAAAAGTTCCTGCCCCCTGTCCAATCCCCATTCATAAGCTGAGCATGATGCTGTGCTCTCTCCCAGCCCCTGCACACCTGCTCCTTAGCCAAACATAGCAGACTGGAAAAAGTCCTTGATTTCTTAACAACAGCTGAAAACATCAGTGTATTATCAACATTATTCTGGTACTAAATGCAAAACACAGCAGGTACTGGGAGAAGAATTAACTCTATCCCAGCCAAAACCAGGACGGTATGTTATATGTGAAGTTACAGCTGTGCAATGTTCACAGACCGTCTACTGCAGACTCAGTTGTGAGTCTATGCACTAAAACACTGAGCTGAAGGAGCTTACGTAGCCAAGAGAGTAAGACAGAACCCCCAAGAATCAACGTGCTTGTTGATCCCCGCTGTGCTCCAGAAGGAGAATTATGAGCTAGGTCACTTGTCAAGCTGGTGCCTATCCTGCCTCAGCTGCAACGAATGACTAAATGCAAGGAAGCCATATCAGTGTGTCCTTTTCCAAGAGTGTAAGTAACGGGCCACTGCCTGTAGCAAAACATAGGTAACGGGACTTGCAAGAGGACCTGCAAAATGCTCATGTCCCCAGTGCAGCTCTGCCTGGTGTGAAAGGCAATCAGCCGGCTTTCAGAGACATACGATATTTTTGCCAAGCATAAGTTTCCTTTTCCTTTCCTGAGATACAGTACATTTACTGATTCTGGGCAACCTATGTAAGGACATACAGTTCTTCATATAAAATAGACTTTCAGGAGCTACAAGAGAAAACAGCCAGCTCCAGATAATTTATTAAACACCAGTGACAGTTTTCAGAGAGGTAAAAATACAATGACTGGTGGTAGTAAGATAATCCAGGCACCTATCTTTGCAACTGCTCTGTTGTTAGTGCTGCTGGCCTATTCACAATCTACTTTTTCTTTTTCAGTTGGTCTGTCGAAACTCCATCTTCATTTTCCTGTAAATGCAAAGGCTGAAATCTGTCTACGCTGCAATCAATAGTAAACCACCCACAGATTTTGCCAGAGTTGGTATTTTAGCCTACATTGGCAAAAGAGACACACCATCAAGTTCTGCACCGGACTGATGTTGTCCCTTGAAAACATGTAATGAAAGAGACTGGAAGGTACGGGTAACACAGCTCTCGACACTGTAAGTCCCAAGTCCCTCACTCTGTCCACCCTTGGTGCATGTTACGTAGAATGAAACAGCAGCTGGGTAATCCTGTAAAGACAGCTCAAGTACATCCAGCCCAGGCTGCTGGACAGGATTTGTGGAAAACCGGCACCCTTCACATATGAGTATGCTGAGGACAATTCAAGTCAATGTCTTTTTTTACTTATTTGCAAGAGAATGTCTTCTAGTTTTACCCTGCTGCGATGAGAAGATACATAACCTTCAGCTTTGGTCACAGCACCAGTCATTTGCAGCTAATATTTTCAGCAAGTGTAAGCAGCCTGTGCATCACTGATTCGTTCGAATCACCATGTTTTAGTTAAAAAACATTTTGGAAAGCGAGACTTGGACTCTTTATAGACTTGAGCAATTCACAACATTTTACTTTTTTTCTCACATATTTCAAAGAGTTATGTTAAAAGATATGTAAAGCATCCATTCTCCTCCACAAACAGGAGATGCGTCTTCTGTTTGATAAGCCAGACGTTATCAGCCGTCTTACCTCAGGCCTGCTATTTATACTGCCCTTCTGCAAATGTGTTATCACTGCCCTGCATGCTGTTCTAAGGCGTTTTCCACAAAACCTACAGATTTCCACATCCGAAATGAGCACAACCCAGATCAAATTTATACAGAAGCTGGAACGCAGTCTTCACTTTGGATGGCTGTGTGGGGGTGTGTGCATGTATGTGTATTTGTGTGGGCGTATCAGCATTCATTTCTCAAATTTTGTTCCTGCTGTGAAAATGGTGCGTATAGCGGTTTATTTTAATACCAAATTGCAAGGTTAGTTCATTTTACAAGATGGCAGTTTAACACATCCGGAGACGGACAGAGAATAGATTTTTCCTAAGATCTGCAGTGTCTGTGATGCTCTGTAACAAACAGAGCAGAACAAAATTCTGGTGACCATTTTGATGAAAAAGTGAATGTGCTCAGTGAGCCAACACGAAGCAGTAAGGCAAATCAAATATGAGACTTGATAATTTTTTCCTCTTCCAGCCATTCCATCTGAATTTCTGCAATTTTATTTAAGGCAGAAATATTGCACTTAAGGGGGTTTAATGCTTTTTTTAATTAAATATGCTGAATTAGTTTGTAAAGAAATGTTTCTCTGTAAAAATCAGCTGTGATACTTGGTGAGTTCATTCGTTCCCTAAAGCTAAAATCAGCTGTGATAGCTTTCCTCCTAACTCTAGAAAAAACATTCTGTAACTTTGGCACTTTAATCTCCACCAAGGCCGTATAGAAACAATCACAATAAATGAAGACTGAAGAAAGAAGGCAAGCTGGCTTTAGGGCTCCATTACACTAAAAATGGGAAGAGTGGTACTGTAGCTTCTGCTATACAAAAATGGAAAACTCAGCTGCCTGCAGCTGGCTCGCGTCCCACCGCCTGCGATTTAAGGCAGTAGGAGTCTCCTTTCTCTACCTCTGCCCAAATGAAAAATTTTCACTTGTCATTTTGATGTACCTGTTGGGTAAAATTCACATCATCTGCGTAAAACCCATCACCCCCGCTCTCTGCAGGCTTGCAGTGTCCCGGTGTCAGGGTCACCCTTCAACCCCTGCAGGCTCAGCCAGGAGGGCCCTCTTTTCAGGCCGTGTATCCCAGCA
Organism: Opisthocomus hoazin; assembly: GCF_030867145.1. NCBI lineage: Eukaryota > Metazoa > Chordata > Aves > Opisthocomiformes > Opisthocomidae > Opisthocomus > Opisthocomus hoazin. Next base: position 75,298,284 of record NC_134417.1, on the reverse strand, counting down.
GACCCCCCAACCCAAGCACAAGATTGCAGACTGTTGGCTGGGGTTCACCAAGGTCTGCCCGAGACCCAGGGACTGTCAAAGGACGAGGGAACACCCGCACAACTTCTGGGAGCAGTGCTGCAGATGCATCTCCTCCTGCCTCTTCCTTTGCTGTGAATGACAGTGCTTTTGTACTAATGAAATGTCGCATACCAAACACGCCAGGTACATCCATTAAACTACCAAGTGCAGCAAAAATAGTCCAACACTGAAAAAAAAATCCCTTTCCTTCCCTTGTCTTCATATTCTGATCCTCTGATGCTAATTAAGTTCTCTGCTTTTGTCTCTTCCATTGCACTCCTATGTATTCACCCATGTGCATACACACACACATACATCAACATGCTTTGAACCCTATGACATTGTCCTAACCGTGTTCCTTTTCTACTCCAGCCCCCTTATCCCACCTACATTTTTAACCCTGAAAGACCCTATTGCTCAGCTGAGGCAACGTCACACAACCGTTTGCGGGGACGAGAAGAGGAAGGTGGAGCTGGCTCCACAGCTGGGAAGGGACAGGGGACACGACAGGTGGAAGAGCTCCTTCAGCGTTCCCGTTATGCCCAGGGTGAGTGCCTGCGGGCTAGAACAAAGGCTGCAGTGCTGAGAGGTAAGGGGTTAAGGCAGCTGAGGTCCAGAGCACATACTCTGACAGAACCTTGAAGTACTTTCATTTTTCTGCACCCTGTGAGCTCCACGAAGGTGAGCAGCAGCTAGCCAGCTCTGCTGTGCTTTCTACCACTGTTCACTACGCTACAGATGCTCACCTGTCGCTTTGCTCTAGGCCATCAGGCTTGATAAATTCCTACTGCAAACAGAAGATCAGCTCCTGTTTAGCAAAGTAGAATGATTTTCATTTCTGCTGCCCCAGGAATATGCATTATGCATATATTTTACATTTATGCCAGTTGGACCCAGTTCTGCATCTCTCTGTTAGCTGAAATGATTACCTTTGGCTTTGGCAGTGGTGTGATGGCGCTGTATTACCTGAATAAGTTGGCGATCAGTAGCAATGGCAGAGCATCCCCCATAGTCCTTTAATCTTCCCCCACCCCTTGGAGGATTGGCCCCTGTGGGGGGGCAGCTGTGACAGGGCGCAAGGGCACAGTCCTGGGCAGCAGCACCCAGCCTGCACAGGTAGTGCAGACCCTGGGAGGCTGCTGGCCCTGCCCAGCACCACTTCCATGGCAGTCTTTGAGCGTTAATGCCAAACTGGGGAGCGTTCCCAACAGGCTTTCTGGACATGGCCACCCTGTTCAGTGGTTTGGAAGCATCTATGCCTATAGGTGCAAGCTGCACCAGGGCCAGCCAGCCTCTGAGTGCTCCCTAGGACATTTTGCAGACATAGCCTACAACTCCCACCTGACTTTGCTCCTGTCTTTCCTATTTTCACCCCATAGATTCAACCATTTCAAGCTCAGCCACACCTCTCCAAACAGATACACTCTCTCTTGGATGTTTCCTCTTTGATCCCTTTCCTGCATTCAGTTTTGCCAGTCTGCCACCTCTTGCCATCTTCCATTTCTTGTCATCTGAACACTCTCCTTCAAACCGTCTGTGAATTCCTGGTGCTCTTCCATCTTTGCTATCTCCCTTCTTCTCCTTTCTTCTGTTGATTCTGGTGGCAGCACCCTGGTAACAGCACTTTTTATTGGGAAACGATAACATATGGTAGCAAAGGTTTTGAATCTCATAGTTCTTTTTCTCTCTCTTTCCTTTTTCTCTTGGTTATCTTCTCTGTTGACTTTCGTTCCATGTCATTTCATATTCATTTTCCGCATCTTTAGAATTCACCAGCACCCTTCCATTCCCTTTGCAGCTTTGCAAGCTTTTTTTTTTTTCCCTCTCTCTTTTTTCCCTTTTTCTTTTTTATAGGCAGCGGCCACTCTTAATCTTCGCAAGAACTATTCATCTCTGTGCAGCACCTGTCATCTTTCGTGCCCCAGCTTCTCATTTTACATCTGGTCTGCATTTGCATAGTCTAGGCTTCAGCTGGGTTTCCTGGTGCCTTTCATAGCTTTCCCCACATCATTTTTAATCTTTTCTGTACTGCTTCTCCCTTCCTTTTTATCCCAGAGGCAGAAGGGCCCTGTTAGCTAGTTCTGTTTCATAGGAAATTTTCTTTCACAACATCAAAGAATACCAGATTGCAAACACTGTTAAAATTAGTGCACATCTCTCTAGATCCTGGTGAGTTATAGCATTGGAAAAAGATTCATGCCCCAAGATTTCTTACTCATCCTTGTTTTTAGTGCCAATCAATTTTGTCTAGCCCAGAGGTTTTGGCACTCAGTGTATCTCTTTTTCCATGTCTGTACCTCTATGTCAGTTTTGAAATCATTGTTTCCCTAAAACCTTGCCCTGCTGTTCTCAGTCACTCACTTTTGCCACTAAAATGCACACTGAAAGTATACCTCTGGGATTAATTAATTTCTCACAGTTCCTTACTGGTGGAGCTCCCACAGCGTTCCCAAGCAACCTGATCCCTGCCCCGCTAGCCTTGCTCCCTGTCCTTGCCTATCCCTGTTGCAATGTCAGCCTGTTTTTCTTGTGCCAGCACAGTGGCCGTGGTGCACGATTCACTCCTTCCTCTTCGCAGGTACCATTTCAAATTTGCATTTACCCGCTTTCAGCCTTCCCTTTTTCTGGACTGAGATACCATAGGGATTTCAATCTTTTTTTCTTGGGTCATATTTTCTCGAGCTGTTGCCATTCTTGTGTTCTTTCCTCAGGTCCCTCAGCATCTCTCTCTGTGATTACCCTCGTTACTCTCTCCCAGATTACTCACACTAACACACTAACCCTGCTTTACTGAAGAGGAGCATTTGCCTCTCTGTTGCCTCTCATTTCCCAGTAAAGTTTATACTTACACTGTTTTATGTTGGAGAAGAAGTCTCAGTGCTCAAGTCTGTGGTTTATAGATGATCTGAATACAAGCACGAATGCTTGTTATTATGTATAGAAGCATTTGAAATAATTCTGATATCATGTAGCACATGCTTGTTTCACTCCTCTGTTATACTTGCACCACAGAGCATGTCATTTTTTCCTAATAATTCTTCTCTTAACCCCCTTAGTAGTGTCTTTGGGCTGAGGGTACCCTTGGTTTCATTGTCAGTTCCTCTAGTCTACAAGATTTTACTTCTAAGTAGTTCATTTCATTTTCACTAGTAGCTTTCCTTCTCCCTAAAATAGCAGGGGTTAATTGCAGGATTTGTGTTATCCATCAGTATTTCATTTCTAGAATTTCCTGAAGACATATAAAGGGCCAAACACACAAAGTTCAGTGCTGTATTTCTGTTTGAAATAACAGAAGGATATAAATCCACCTACAGCCAGTGACCTTTCAGGATGTGCAGCATTAGATCACTTTGAAAAAACTGATGGATGAAAAAGATAAGTGTTAGGAAAAAGCAATATCTGGGATCCCTGGTGTAATGTTCGCAAGAAAAGATTTTATAGCAGTTATTTTACCCTTTGATTTATTCACACCTTTTGCATCTATCCTTAGGCCAAATTGCTCAAACTTCCCCATAAAAAATTCACATTTGGCCAAATTTTTCCTCTAATGAGCTGCTGGCTGCCTGTGGTGGTTTTCTCTGAGTCTTGTCTAAGTTTTTCCTGTGACAAAGGTCGCAGCTAATGTTAAGGCTGTAATTTCCTTACAATGACTTTATGGCTTCTGCCAATACTGTAGGAAATGAGGATGCCCCAAAGGGCAACACAGTAAAATGAATGGTGTGTATTTGCTCTGAGTGATAGGGAAGACCTATCGGAGGTGGACGTCTATCTGCAGACATATACAAACACACAGAGAGTGTGTTGAGGTCACAATGTGAACTTTTGCACTGATGTTCATTACAAATCTCACCAGAAAGTCTTTTCTACTTTTTAAAACTAGTTTAGACAGTAATCTGAAACAACTATAAATGCTGAAATACCTCTTTTTATGCTAGACAAATATAAGAGAATAAGCAACATCAGTTCTTTCACCCAAGATTCATTCATCTCTAGCTTTGGTTCAAGTTCTGCTCTCAAGTCACACAAAGTCAAACAAGTATTTCTAAAACTTGTCTGGTCCCCTCCTTTCAGTAGTTCAAATAGCCTTACAGAGGCTGTGGATGTTGTCTACCTAGACTTTAGTAAAGCCATTGACACCGTTTCCCACAGCATCTTCCTGGAGAAATCGGCTGCTTACGGTTTGGCTGGGTGTACTCTTCGCGAGGTTGAAAACCGGCTGGATGGCTGAGCCCGAACAGTTGTGCTGAATGGAGTTAAATCCAGCTGGTGGCCAGTCACAGGTGGTGTTCCCCAGGGCTCAGTATTGGGGCCAGTTCTGCTTAATATCTTTCTCAATGATCTGGATGAGGGGATCGAATTCACCTGCAGAGAGTTAACAGATGACACCAAGCTGGGCAGGAGTGTCAATCTGCTCAAGGGTTGGAGGGCTCTGCAGAGGGATCTGGACAGGCTGGATCGATAGCCGGAGGCCAGCCGTATGAGGGTCAGCAAGGCCAAGTGCTGGGTCCTGCACTTGGGTCACAACAACCCCATGCAATGCTGCAGGCCTGGGGAGGAGTGGCTGGAGAGCTGCCCCGGGGGAAAAAGGATCTGGGGGTACTGATCGACAGCCAGCTGAACATGAGCCAGCAGTGTGCCCAGGTGGCCAAGAAGGCCAACAGCATCCTGGCTTGTATCAGGAATAGTGTGGCCAGCAGGAGTAGGGAAGTGATCGTGCCCCTGTACTCAGCACTGGTGAGGCCGCACCTCGAGTACTGTGTTCAGTTTTGGGCCCCTCAGTACAAGAAGGACATTGAGGTGATGGAGTGTGTCCAGAGAAGGGCAACGAGGCTGGTGAGGGGTCTGGAGAACAAGTCTTAGGAGGAGCAGCTGAGGGAGCTGGGGCTGTTTAGTCTGGAGAAAAGGAGGCTGAGGGGAGACCTTATTGCTCTCTACAACTACCTGAAAGGAGGCTGTAGTGAGGTGGGGGGTCACTCTCTTCTCCCTATTAGTAAGTGATAGGATGAAGGGAAATGGCCTCAAGTTGTGTCAGGGGAGGTTGAGAGTGGATATGAGGAAAAATTTCTTAATAGAAAGGGTTGTCAAGCATTGGAATAGGCTTCCCAGGGAAGTGGTGGAGTCACCGTCTCTGAAGGCATTTAAAAGTCATGTAGATGTGGTGCTTAGGGACACGGTTTAGTGGTGGACTTGGCAGTGTTAGGTCAATGGTTGGACTTGATGATCTTAGAGGTCTTTTCCAGCCTAAATGATTCTATGATTCTCTACTTACTCAAGCCATTAATGCTAAGATTAGCATCCAGAATTCGTTGTGCTCTTTCTACAGCTACGACTGCCTTGTCCTGGTAGGTGGATTGCAGTAAATGAGCCTGGCAGCATCCGTTCTCAAATGTGTATCGTCCTACCGCCGGCCAGCCGAAGCCGAGACGCTAGCCTGCAGTTCCCCCAGCAGCTTTATTTCACCTCTTGGTTTCTGTCACCACACTGTGCCTGAGTGAAGGGTGCTAGAAAGCCCTCCAGTCTTTACGTGCTGTACCAGCCCTGTCTGCACCTTTTTTGAGGGTATTCAGGAGTGTCGCCAAGGTCAGAACTTGCGGGGGGGGGGGGGGGGGGGAGTATTTTTTTCAGCCTTGTGTCTACTCCAGCTACCTTTACCCACATGGGGCTTTGATGCAGTGGTGACGCAGCTCCAGTGTGCAGCGCTCCTCTCCTGAGCCATTTCTTTGGGGCTTTCCTTAAAGTCCCTGCAACATTTCTCACCACGTGGCAGCGTTTCAGACCACACTCTGCCGGCAGGCAGTGTAACTCGGCTCGTTTACCTAACCCAGCCACAAACCTCACCCAGAAGGCCACCTCCTCCACGCCTGTTCTTCTTCTGAAAAGCATCTGTGCCAGGTATAGCTTACGGACTTCTGCAGGCTTCTGAGCCCCTGGATGGACACAGGGACAGGCCACACGACAGCCCTTACCTGTTGCTGTTTCGTAAGCTAAGCTTTGTGCCAGGCTTGCGCGCCCAGAGCTCTGCGCTGGGCTTTGGAGACCAGCTGCTTGAGCATGTATCAAATCGGGCGCATTTCACTCTCCACAAACAAGGGCCTTTTCATTTCTTCTTGTGGAAGCAGGTTTAAAAATTTTAAAAAATAGCTTCTCTTTGCCGCGTGACTTCCAAGATCTGCCACGGGGGTTTGCGGCTGGCACAGCAGCAGCCACCGGGCCCGCGATCCCCGAGGCCGCTGGAAGAAGCGTTACCCCAGGCCGCCTTCGATACCGACCGAGCGCCCGGGTGACCCCGCCGAGCCCAGGGGCGGGCCACGAAAGGCCGCTCGTCCCGGGGGAGGCGGGGGCGCGCGGACAGAGCCCGCCTGTGCGTCTGCGCGGGCGCTTCGCGGGCCGGCGCCTCCGCGGCGGCGGTTCCGGGTGCGGGCGCAACGCCAGGGGGCGCTCCCGGCCCGGGCGCGGCGGGGCGGGGCGGGGCGGCGGTGGGTGCTGGCTGGAGCAGCGGGCCGCCGGCTCGTCCCGGCCTGGGGAGCGGCCGGTTACCGACAGCGGTTTGATCATCTGTGACAGAGCCGGAAATCCACGACTTCCCCGTTTCCGACAAAACGCCGGAGGCACCGCAGAGCCTCTCCCGACTGCCGCCCGTGCGTCCCCTGGCTGATTAGAGGACGGGGTCGGCAATTAGCCACGGGAGCCGCCTGGTGCCGGGCTGCGGTGCCTCTGCAATGGCATCTTTGGGCGGTTTCCCTCCCATTTTCAGGGCCGGTGACCCAGGCGGTTTTACCGCAGTAATTGCCCCAGAACATTTATTATTTCCAGATAAGCTGTCATGTGCATAACTCAATTTGTAAATGATCATCAGAGAAGAAATGGAGAAAAAGTAAAACAAAAGTTCTGATTCAAAGGAGATGGGAGGTGTCTGGGTTGCAGAGAAGAAGCAGGGGCAGATCATGGCAGAGCAGCTGTGGGGAAGGGCAAAAATGGGTGCTCTGGGAGGGTGGAGAAGAGCAGGACAGAGTGGAAGAGACAGTGAAGTCTGCGTAACCCTACCAGAGGGATCCTTCTTCTCTTAATTTTTTTCAGTTCTGGGACACAAAGATCAACTCCAGTCTTATTTCAACAGAAAACAATAAAACGCCAGGTACTGAATGGTCCCTTACCCATCTTAAAACGCTTCCTACCCTCGCTGGTCCCCGAAAGCGGCGGCCGTGGCCGCGCAGCAGCCCGCCGCTAGGCCTAGGAGCAGATTTTCAAGCACCTAAGACATAAGGAGGAGGCTTTGTGTTCAGGTTCTGTGCGCACCATCTGCTGAGAGGAGACACACAGACTTCCAGGAGGCTGCCAGCTGGCTGGCCATTCCTCTCGTCTCAAGTAAACACTCAGCATGTTTGCAGTAAATTCTGAATGATAAAAGTCTGCTTTTCGCTTTCTGCAGTTCTCACTGGAGAGGGTGAGAGCTTTTTTTTCTCTTGGCTGTCTTATATATTTCCAGCAAGATGAACTTTCACTTCAGATTGTTATTATCTCATAAAAATAGCCCACATGGAGTAATATTCATTATTAGGGTATTATATTATGAACTTTAAAGGGGTTATTAGCACTTTGAAGCAGGCTAAAGAATCAGAGCACCTGAACGTCTCTTACTGAGCCTATACCTGAAGTATTCCAAGGATGTTCCAATAAATGAAGTCATTTAAAAGAGAGATTTTGCTTCCTAACATTTCACTTATAAAAAGTGAAGAGTGCAAACAGCTCTGGGGTGAAGCACAAACACTGCACTGCTTTCACTGCAGAGTGATCCAAGCTAACAGGCAAGTGCCGTGTCTAGGTACAGGACACTGGTAAGTGTCATGGCTCGACCACTCTGTATTGAGCAAAGACCCTGCAGCCAACACAGGGTGTCCTCAAGAGTTAAGATCTCAGTTTCATGCCCAGGAGGACACTCATCAACCATGGACAACCAGACGTTCATGTCTGAACAGGATGGAGCAGTCTGGCATGGGGAAAGATAATTTTGTAATCTAAAAGCAATGCGCACCGGAACCACACTGTCACCCTCAGCAGGAATGCAATGCTATTAACACCCCTTTCCAATTTTATCTCAACATTTTCTAAATAACATCATGAGGCGTATCAAAGCCACTGGAGTACCTGATTCTCCGTGCCTCTCTTTTTTAATGCCTACGAGAATATGCAAGCAATCAAGTTATTGTTATTAGAGGAAATTCCAGAGCATCAGCTCTGATCATCTGAATGCTCTTCCTTGCAGGACATGTGAGCTCATTTTCCTCTCTTTCACTCGGAGATAAGCGGTCTCAGTCCCCTGGAGCTGGAGAGGTACACACACATTGCCATGTAGCCCCAAGCTGAAACTCCCATTTGTCTGCCTCCTAGGAATCTGTGCCTATGACCATACCAGCTCCATTTACACAGGCGTTAACTCTCAGTTTCAGATTCTTAATCTGTCCTGGCACTTTCTTCCATGTGCTGCTTTGCATCTTGCATAAAAGAATGTAATGTTTTGTTCAAATGTTTTTATTTTATGAGCCATGCACAGTTGGAGAGGTTTCATTGTACAACCTCAAGTGTAAGTACCAGGTTTATTGCAAAGGATTCAAAGGTTTTTGAGTGGCAAAAGACAGGTGGACAGGTAAACATACAGAACGTAGTGTTCTTTGAGAGACCTGGGTAGAAATATTCGTAGCAACAGCCTGATCCTTCAGACAAACATTCAGGTCAATAACTTTTCTTGGGCATATTCTCTTCTCACCTCAGTAAGTTTGTGTAAAATTATTCACATGCATAAACAGTTACAGAATCTTTCCAGGGGTCATTTCACATCACTCAGTTTTTTAAGCTCATGTTTTTCTTTGGTGATACATATTGTTCACACATCAAGCAGCTAAATCAAAAGCACAGTGATATTTTACTGGTTTTAAATCCTTTGACTCAAGCTATAGGACAATTCCTTCCAGGAGGATATGTCCTTTAAAAAAAGTTCTGACATAGCCTTTCACCCTCCACCCACCCCAAAAATGCAAACAATTTCATATTTAGCTCATTTTCTGCTGGGACAGAGAAATAACGTGAAGTGAGAGTACATAGGAGATTTGTGACCATTAATTTACTGGCAATACTGATAGCCCGTCCAATGAAGTAGGAAGGAAGTATAGTTCATTTCAACAGCAGTTCCTACTGTAAGAAATGTTTCACAGGCTGAAATGTTCTGTGTGGCCATGAAAATGCATCGTCGTGCTATAAAAAACAGACTAGGAAATTATTACATACAGAAACATAAACAAAAAATTCCCAGAATAGCATAAAAGAATGAAGAAAACAATTCAGTTAAGGAAATGCCGAATGAAGGTGGTAAGTACGTCAGGCAGTGGCATAACAAATATAGCACACATAAATAAACTGAGACATAATAAAAGGTGGATTTACTGAAGTGCATTCAGCACCACTCATATCCTGCCGCATTACTTCCTGTCATTAATTACCCCATCTACATCCAAATAATATCAATCAGCCAATTCGAAGCACAAGTTAATGAGCAAAATTTCATACTCTGGGGTCAAGTTCCTTTTCCTTCATTTGTCTTCATTAGCAGCACCTCTCAAGGCTTTCCCAAAATAGAAGGCAGTGAAGTAGTCAGAGATTTTAAAAGTCACACTCAGGAGTGCTCAGAAATAAAATGGCAGGGTTAGCCTCAGAGCTCTTAGGATGAAATGGAGGTTGTTATTGTTATTAAATAAGATCGCCAAAACTATGTGTCTTGCCTTCCTAATTGTTTTCACCATCTTGACTGGGTGTCACATTTGCCTGGCACCTTGGCACTGAAGGATATACAAATGCTTTACAAATTACTGCCTAGCCTGTAAACTGCCTGGCCCTGATAACTTTCCCTCTGGTTCCTCCTGGTCAGAACATCGCAGCCAGTGAGTTTCCCTTCACAGCACCCTGTCCTTTCTTCCTGCTCCAGCTAAACTGAGCTTATCTCTTTTCCTCCCAAGGACAAAGCAGGAAAAATCGGCCACCACCGGTACCCATAGCATCTGCACAGAAATCAGGAGACCAGTGCAGCCAAGGGATGGCCACGCAGAGGTCCTGCTTCTCCGCACCCACCCTGGGGACTTCCAGTCTCCTCCAGCTCTGCTGCCCATGCAGAAGTCAAGCACACTGAGACTCTTCGGAAGAGTCCAAATCCCTCAAAAAAATAGTTATGGGCAGGAGCTGGAGAGTCAAAGAGGGGAAAGTGGGGCGTTCTTGTGTCTATACTCCCAGGAAAACTCTTTGGCTTATGACATTTCTGCTTACGAGCCGCTGGGGCAAAGCAGAACGCAGCGTCTCAGGGAGCCCTTACCAGTAGCCAGTCAGCATGAAACCTCTGCCTTTGACTCACAGCTGGGAAGATATAATATAGCCTTATAGTCCTAGGAAATATTTTAGCCACCACAGATACGCACCAGCATGGGGTGAAAATGCAGCAGCTATTTAACAGCTCCAGTAGTTTGCGCAGACGCAGTGCAGGTCAGAAGCATCAGCATCGTTGAGAGGCAGCGCAAGGTGGGAGCGTTCGGAGATTGCAGGTGCACAAAGCGCATCTCTGCGCCAGGCCAGAGGCCCCTGGGCTTTCCTGTGACCACATAGGGAGGGATCTCAGACTTATCTCTCATGAGAACAGATGTTTCTTCTGCACTGATCCTGTTCTGTTTAGCACTAACACAGAGTCTGTTTGTAAAAGAGTAAGGGGATAAACAGCAAAAAGCTGCTCTTCCCTTGGAGCGGAGCAGTATTTTGCTTCAGAGATATAAAACAGACTTCCAGGGATCAAATGGTGTCACACAAACACAATCAAAATCACCCTTTGGTGCAGTGCTGCCTGCACACAAAGGAACACATTGGAGCATCTCTCCTACGAGGAAAGGCTGAGGGAGCTGGGCTTGTTTAGCCTGGAGAAGGCTGAGAGGGGACCTTTTAAATGCCTACAAATATCTTAAGGGTGGGTGTCAAGAGCACGGGCCCAGAGTCTTTTCAGTGGTGCCCAGAGACAGGACAAGGGGCAATGGGCACAAACTGAAGCACAGGAAGTTCCATCTGAACACGAGGAAGAGCTTCTTCACTCTGAGGGTGACGGAGCACTGGAACAGATTGCCCAGAGAGGCTGTGGAGTCTCCTTCTCTGGAGATATTCAAAACCCGCCTGGATGAGGTCCTGTGCAACCTGTTCTAGGTGACCCTGCTTTAGCAGGAGGGTTGGACCAGATCATCCACAGAGGTCCCTTCCAACCCTGAACATTCTGTGATTCTGTGATTGTGCAAACAGGAAAAGGAGAAAGAGATTTGAGCACTTGGAGTTCAGATGCATTGGTGGTGAGGAGGTTCGCTGTGCCTGTGAAACTCAAGCAGTTGGTGTGACTGGAGGTCTGCAGCACTGTGAAGGCGGAGTGCACTTGCCAGGGTCAGGTGGAGGTGGTGAGGCATGATTCCCCCGCTCTGGTCCCCTCTCGGGATGCTTTGCTGGATGCCCTTGGCCAAGTGCCTGCTGCCCACTCTGCCTGCTGCCTGCCTGCTCTCTAAGAAAGGAGGTGTGGAAGCATTTAAAAAACCTGACTATAATCTGTGTATTTGTGACACTGACCTCTCTAACCAGGTGTTTGGGACTGGGTGGGGACTGACAGGGCTGTTGGTCACACTCAGAAGCAAAGCTGATCTTTGTGAGGACCCACCGGTCCCTCCCACCAGAGCAACTCCTTGCAGCACCTTTCAGTAACCTCAGAACAACTGTCTGCAGAGCATTTCAGTCATCCAAGTTAAAAACTGCTGTATCATTGTGAAAAAGAGCCTTTTCAAAACAGTTTAATATCTTTTTGGTTTTATTCTTAAATCAGAATTTAATTTATAATAATTCCTGCCAGGGAATAGTTTCCTTCTCAACTATTTGTCTTTGTTATCTCCTTGTCTCCAAACAAAACCTCTCAGCTCTTTGAGTCAGATCCGCCATCAGGTGTGGGTCAGGTCCATGAAGTGATGGAAAGTAAAGCCGTGGCAGACCACTCCTGCATACAGCGGGCCCCATCACCGCTCCCTCTTGGCGCTCCACTGAAATGAAGCCAATTTCTGCCTTAATGGCAGCTGCTGACAGTGAGAGCAGGTGATACCACAGCGGAGCAGGCAGTGCATGGTTAAACTACCCCTGTGTAACAAGGTTCTCCAAGGATGGGCACCACGGACCAAGGCAAAGGAGGTGCTGTGGGAGGTCGACGGCAGGACACGGTGCTCCCATGGCGCCGGGGCCTGGAGGGAGGCAATCCCTCTTGAAGGAACAGGAATGACTGAGAAGTTCAGGGAGCACAGTCCTGCCTGAACACTTCCCTGCCCGACCCGGCTGGGCAGAGAGAAGAAAGGCTTGGTTGGATCTTTTTTTGTTTATAAGAAGCCTTAGCTAATGGAGCTGAGTGGATATTTAATAGATGAAATAGGAAAATTAATCTAATTAATTTTATCATCAATTTCCTTGAAAAAGCTCAAGAGAATTGAAATGCCAGACTCTAGACAGAAAATTATTTCTGCAAGAAACAAATGCTGAGCTGCAAAACTGGGCCCTGGAAGTTAGCCTCGGTCGTCATAAAGCAGGCTGAGACTTCTTTTGAAGAAATCTTCCAACTGTAATTTGAACAATTACCTCATCTCTGGTGTTTCTAGATGACTAGACAGTCCCTGTGAAAGAAAAAAATACGCCAGCCAATGTTTTGACCCTAGAAAAGAAACATATTAGTGACACTGCGACAGTCACTAATGAGACAGCTATTGTTGCTATTGGTTTTCTGTGGAAAATTGTCAGAATTTTGTATCTGAGCCTGATAAAAGGGATGTAAGATTTATTTTTATACCAACTCTCCGGGTACATTGGCCAGTCATTTAGAATGGCAGACTGATGGTAAGTAGAATAGTGATTGTTTTGGAAATCTGTCTATCAGCAATTTATAAATTCCAATTAAAGACTTCTAAGACAAACTCTCTGTATGCCGTAGCAGCTATATATTAAACTGCAAATTTCATTTTGTGAGGCTAATCTGCCTTTCTTGCTGCTGTCTTTCCAGTTCTTCTGAGGAGTAGATGCCAATGCCAAGACAAAAGACAAACTTCAAGATTTGTCAAAGCTTATGTGCCTCCTGCTCAGACAGAAACATTCCTCAGCAGAGAAGTTGGCCAGGTGAAGAAATCTGGCTAGTGTCTACGCAACAGATCCCCTGCTGTGAAGGCTTCAAACATCTGGTGGTGTTGATCAAGGGTTACATGATATGCAAAAGTGATACCCCAAAGCCCTAAAACTGTGAAGCCTTATTATTGTATCTGTACAAACGAAGTAGAGGTGTGCTAGAGCGTGCGACAGGTAGGCCATTAGACATTACGCCTGTCTGTGATCTCTGAAAGAGCTGACAAAGGTTTAGGTGAGACAGCTGTGGTTCTGCCTTGAGTACTTGCACCAGTACAGGCTTGGGGCGGACCTGCTGCAGAGCAGCTCTGCGGAAAGGGACCTGCAAGTGCTGGTGGATGACAGGTTAACCATGAGCCAGCAGTGTGCCCTGGCTGCCAAGAAGGCCAATGGGATCCTGGGATGCATCAAGAGGATTGTGGCCAGCAGGTTCTATGAGGAAAGGCTGAGGGAGCTGGGCTCCTTGTAGGAGAGACGCTCCAGTCCCCTCACCATCTTTGTAGCCCTCCATTGGACTCTTTCCAGTAGCTCACAGAATCACAGAATAGTAGGGGTTGGAAGGGACCTCTGTGGGTCATCTAGTCCAACCCCCCTGCCGAAGCAGGGTCACCTACAGCAGGCTGCACAGGAACTTGTCCAGGCGAGTCTTGAATATCTCCAGAGAAGGAGACTCCACAACCTCCCTGGGCAGCCTGTTCCAGTGCTCCGTCACCCTCAGAGGGAAGAAATTCTTCCTCATGTTCAGACGGAACTTCCTATGCTTCAGTTTGTGCCCATTGCCCCTTGTCCTGTCACTGGGCACCACTGAAAAGAGCTTGGCCCCATCCTCCTGACACCCACCCTGAAGATATTTGTAAGCATTTATTAGGTCACCTCGCAGCCTTCTCTTCTTCAGGCTGAACAAGCCCAGCTCCCTCAGCCTCTCCTCGTAGGGGAGATGTTCCAGTCCCCTCATCATCCTCATAGCCCTCCGCTGGACTCTCTCCAGTAGCTCTTCTTCTTTCTTGAACTGGGGAGCCCAGAACTGGACACAGTACTCCAGATGAGGCCTCACTAGGGCAGTGTAGAGGGGAAGGAGAACCTCCCTCGTGCTGCTGGCCACACTCCTCTTAATGCACCCCAGGATCCTGGCAACTAGGGCACACTGCTGGCTCATGGTCAACCTGTCGTCCACCAGCACAAACCATTCTATGATTCTAGGTAGAAGACCATGACTGAATGTTACCACAAACCTCAGCCTGGCTTCAATCATGCTAATTTAGGTTAATAGGAAATTAAGTCACAGGAAAGTATTAGAGGCAAAGAGTGTCAGATGTGGGTGATAAGCCGTGACGTCCTATCCGCTGGATTAACAGAAAGAAGCTGTACTGCACACAGCAGGGAGGTATATCTGCCAGCCTTAAAAAGGCAGAGATAATTTCATAATAGAGATAAGATGTTAAAGGAAGAGCTCAACCCGTATCTGAGCTCATGTTCAAGGAAAGATCCGTATCTGCAGATGGCTTGGGAGCTTCCGTAGGGCTCAGGTATGTTTGGGTAAGATTTCTCCCCTGCCAGAGAACTGGCCCCCTAATCAGTGAGTGATCTCTCCAGCATGGCTCTGCGCTTTCAGCTACAATTCCCTCTCCTATACTTGTTCTCAGATATTTAGTACTGAAGCCTTATAGAAACTCTTTTGCCTTAGCAATATCACATTGTCCTTTCACAGAATCATAGAATCACAGGTTGGAAAAGACCTCTAAGATCATTAAGTCCAACTGTCAACCCAACACCACCATGCCTATTAAACCATATCCCGAAGTGCCACTACTTTTTCTACTCTTTTTATCATGTGTTCAAAAAGAAAACTCTTCTCCATCCACAACAGTGAGCACATCATTTCTGTGGAGTGCATTCCTTGGACTTTCATCCTTTCAGCTGTGGTTTACAGATCAACAGGATCCCACTTAGCACGTGCTTAGCATATGCAAAATATAATTAAGCTGTTAGAAAAATGCATTGTGGGAATGGGAAAACAAATAAAACAATGTATGCGCTGCAATCTACGGGGAGCAGCTGATTTGTATAAAGGATGATCACTGGCTGCACCGCGTGGCTGATTGACTTTCTGTTCACACCAGGTGAAGAAATCTGCATAACAAAACTGGTGTCGGGCTGGAGTGAGGAAGGCAGAGGGAGTTTAGTCCTAGGCAGAGGTGGCTCTAGAGTAGGCTCCAGCACTGCTGCCCGTGCTAGTGGGTGAGCAGAGCTAACACTGGCCAGAGCTCGCTGTCACCAGGGGCTGATGGGGAGTGAGCCCTGGAAGATGACACTCAACACGACGAAAGGAGGCTCCTTTACCTCCTCGGCTCGGACCTGGCAGCCAGGTATGCGTTTCCATTGACCCTGAGAAGACAAACTCAGACCACCCAGAAGGTGGAGCTGTGGGAGGAGACATGCCATGAAATGTGTGAAGTGGAGTTTGTCCCCCACAAACCTGCAGCCAGGCCAAGCAAACGCCAGGCTGGAGCTGCCCTGCTAGTGCAAAGAAGGCAAATCTTAGTATGAAACGCAGCCATCAGGTCAGCATCTGTGCAGGGTGTTTGGAGAGGACCAGTTGACAGTGTGGGCATCTCTGGTGGGTGCAGGAGAACCAGGGCGTTGCTCCAGCATGCCCTGGGAGCACTGCAGAAATCCCTGTGCTTGTGGAGATCTGAGCAATCGTTTCCAGCGGCTCAGCGCAGCTTGCACAGTGCAGCTTGGGCCTCGGTGGCTTGACCTCAGCTACGTTGTGCTCCATTTGAGCAAGGAAACTAATTGGTCTCCTGGTGGAATTTATTAGCTCGGATGAAGCCTGATGTCTGTGTTGGAGCGACAGAGAGCAGGAGTTTGTCATGAAAAACTGCTGTAGCGCCCATCTAACGGTGCCTGCGCTGCATTCAGCTGCTTCCCCCGTAACTGCTTTGGCCTGCCTGCAGCTGTGTGGCAGCGCACGGCCACATCTCTGCCACTTCTGAGCCGGCTGCCTTGCTGAGATGGCTGCGGCTGCGTGTCCTGTCTCTCTGCATCAGTCCCCGCAAGTCCATTGAATTTTGAACAGTCAGAGAAACTCAGAGAGCCATGGTCCTTGTAGCCATGGTCCTTGTCCTTGCAAGAAAAAGCTTTAGCATACGAACCGGGTGAACCCACAGCTTGCGAGACAAACAAAAATGAACACAAACATATTACATAGAAAATCTTGTGATTTTAAGTCAGTCTGTTCCCTCGGGATCAGGGCCAGTGGTATAAATGCAGCTAAATAAAGTTTACCTATCCTGATTCTGGTCTATGCAGCATCTACCCACTTTTCACTGCATGACCTAGAACTCCAAGCAGGAGATGTTCCCCAGCCGTCAGCACCCGTCACCTCTCTGTCCGGCTGCGTGTTGCCATGCTCATGGTGCCACTGCCTTCTCCACACTCACTGCTCACAGCAACAGCCTCCTGTGATTTTTTCACATGCTTTTTTTTTTGGTCTTTCCCAATCTCCCCTCTCTTGCTCATCCTTCTCAATGGCTCTGTCGCGCTGGAGTTATCTGACTTACCATCTTGGTTGGGTTACATGAAGGGTGTTGTACAAAGTAGAGCCATGACAGACAGGTCTGCTTTTCTTCTTGTGGAGTCTGCCTACATACCAACCCCAAGCATCCAGCTCCCAGGCCCAGCGTGCAGCTGGGTGTCCCGTCAGCTGCTGACAGTCACATTTCCTTCACTTGAAGTGGGGCTAGTTTCTGGCAACGTTGGAGCTGATTAAAACTCTTCACAAAATCAACTGATTAATCGAGACAACAGAAACATTGATCAGCAGGAACCAGCATATCATGAATATTCAAGAGACCCTAAAGTAAAACTTCTTTAATAAATGACACTGCCTCTTTCATGGCGTCTGGAAGTGTTTCATTCATGACTACTGAGCTACCAGCTTCCCCTCCAGCCTCCTTGCACAGCAGACTCTGTTCACTGTCGCACTCAGGAAATACGCTGAAAACAATCAAAAAGAATGACGGAGATTTGTCATGCACTGATTGTCTGTCCCAAGAGAAATAACCTAACCTTGATATAAGAAAAAAATTTTTTTACAGTGAGAACAACCATTCACTGGACAAATTTCCCAAGGATGTGGTAGAGTCCTCATCACTGGAGGTTTTCAAGATGGGCCAATCCCAGGATGCTAGATACTAGGGTCCCTTTCCCACAAAAAGTTGGACCAGGTGATATTTCGAGGTACTTTCTAACCTAGGCTGTCCTTTGACTCTATAATAAAACTGAAAATGACCTCCTGAAAATACAAAGCAGGTGATCATGCTCCTCAGGTCTATTTCTCTGTTGGCTTTGACCAGCTGTACCTCTGAACCCACTGCAGCCTGGTAAAGTGGGCAAGGGCGACCTCAGAGTCCCCTCGGCCGCAGCATCTCTTTCCCAGGCAGCAGCAGCAAGGGCTTTGCAGGAGCTGGGAGTTTTGCAGCGTGCCAGTACCCTGGCCCCATGCAGAGCAGCTCCCAGCAGCAGAGAGGGGGGTGAAGAAGTCCTCTTCTCTCCCCTTATTGTGAGATTAGATACAGGTAGTTTGGCATATTTCTGTACACAGAGAAATCTGATTGGATTCATTAGAGCAGCCTTTGCATACATTAGCATCACGGCTGACACAGAGAGGAGCTGCTATTATACAACCGTCCCCATTTTGCAGGGGCCGTCAGTCAGCCACCTACGGCGCTGGCAGAGGCATTCTGTTGGCGGGGAGACTGCTGCAACCCGCTCTCCATGCCATTTGTTTGACAAACAGTATTGTATCAGCCAGGAGGCTCAGCTATCAGTCACTGCGATGACACATATCTGGTCTATAATTAAAAAGGGAAATCTCTCTAAATTTATATGTCTGTAAATTAAAAAGGTATTGTTTCAGCAACATCTTAATCTAACTAAATTCTGAGCAAAGTCAAGATACATTTTCCATCAGACTTTTTGTCCTGTTTTATTAATCATAACAGAAGTTCGAGCCCTTTCATAAATTACTTTAACCAGAAGCACATGCTGAAGCAAAATTTCTTATGTCATCAGTTATTCACAACCTTTCGTAATGTACAGAAAATTAGAAGTTCTGTAGCACAATCGATAGGTTGTATTCTGAGTTAGAAGACCTTCTGTAGAATCATAGAATCATTCAGTTTGGAAAAGACCTCTAAGATCATCAAGTCCAACCATTGACCTAACACTGCCAAGTCCACTACTAAACCGTGTCCCTAAGCTCCGCATCTACACATCTTTTAAATACCTCCGGGGACAGTGCCCCAAGCACTTCCCTGGGCAGCCTGTTCCAATGCTTTACAACTCTTTCAGTGAAGAAATTTTTACTACTATCCCATCTAAACCTCCCCTGGCGCAACTTGAGGCCACTTCCCCTCATCCTATCACTTCTTACTTGGCAGAAGAGAGCAACCCCCACCTTGCTCCAACTTCCTTTCAGGCAGTTGTAGAGAGCGATAAGGTCTCCCCTCAGCCTCCTCTTCTCCGGATGGAACCACCTCTGTTCCCTCAGCTGCTCCTCACAGTACTTGTGCTCTAGCCCCTTCATAAGCCTCGTAGCCTTTCTTTGGACACACTCCAGCACCTCAATGGCTTTCTTGTACTGAGGGGCTCGATGGGATTGGAGTAAATAGTCTGATTTCTGAAAGGTTTTAATGCACTTTTTTCTGTGTTTCTTTCACTGGAAAATGAGCAAACAGGATGACGCTCTTAGCAGCCTGATGTTAATCTCATCCCCTGACAGTGACATCATCCCCTCTGTGTGCCCATATGAGGTCAATTCTGTTGATGCAAGAAGAAACAGAAAATTTCTGAAACAGTAATAACTTTTTGATACAGAATTTACCTGGAATGTTTTACAAACATGACAGATATTACATTTATATTATTTTTCTTTTTGCAAGTAATATTATGCATTTGGTAGGCAAATAAATTTCTCATAAAAAAAGGTTATCAACCTGGGAGATGAACTCTTTTGTCACACAAGCCTCCTAACAAACAGGACTGAAGACCACAGATAAGGAGCAGAACCCGAGCCATTAATGCCTGTGTGGATAATGCAGCTGATGATAATAACAGAGCAGCGCTTGAACCTGCAGAAGCCAGGGCTTTGCAGAGACCCAACTTCCTGCTACACGGGAGGGGTTTGCTGCTCCTTAGAGTCCCGCAGTCCCAGACACACTCATCAATGACAGCCATGTAATCTGGGTGCTGATGGGTCCTTCCAAGAAGCTGGGGATAAGTACATTTGTGACAATCTCTGTGATAAGTGCAAAGCAGCCCCTGTTCTCGGCCTCATTACGGATAAAACTTATGATGGGGAAATAATGGGAAAGGTGGTGAGATACTGTCAAACACCTGTCAAGGCAAAAGCCAAATGTCATTTCCTAGACAATGCTGCTGTATTAAACAAGCACCGTAACAGTGTGCATTATACAAAGGAGGCGCAAGATGGACGGTTTGGCAGCAACTCAGTTACTTTGGACAGGCAGATCACTGCCAGTTTTTCTGGAGAATAAATATTTTGCTAATTGATAGAAAATGCCAGTGAAGAAACATGTGAACCATAGACCAAACTCAAAACTTTGACTGAAGAGATCTAGCAGTTACACTGAAATACAAGATAACTGTATACTTTTTGCTAGGAGAGGTTTGGAGCAAGGCTGTTTTCTTCTTTCTGGAGATACATGAGAATTAAAGAGAGAAGACACGGTGATGCCCTCACATTCCCATTTAGGACACCTCTTCTGACAAGACCAGTTTGGTACAGCCCTAGCCATTTCCCAACACCAGACTGCACACTTGTGTAACCTATAATGTGCTCAGTACGCTCATTGGAGACTTCTTCATCACCACAGGAAAGGAGCCACAGCACAGTCCAGTTTGGAAAGAATGGGAGAAACAGTATTGAAACCTGAGAGGAAGTGCTTCAGAGGGCGAAATGCAGCTACCAAAGCAAATTCGACCACGACATTCTTCAAAATGTGCTCTGGGCCATGTCATGCCCACAAACAGAGAGGACCACGCTTTTGCAGAGTGAAGAGAACTCCTGCCAGACATTCGGAGTCTGATGCAAAGCTGTCTCAGACACAGAGCTGGATCATCCATCCGGGGAAACACTGAGCTCCATCTATCTGACAAAAAAAAACCCACAAACAAAAACCTGTGTCAGACATCATTAGAAAAATACAGGCGGGTTTATTAGTCACAACTTGTTAAACCGAAATAGCTTTTAAAAACAAAGCCATGATTTGGAGAGCGCAGAGCCAGCCATTCAGAAACAAAACCGTTCTGCCCTTTGCTCTCCTTGAAGGCAGGCGGACAGCAGGTCCCCGCCACACAGCATCCCCGCAGCCCCCTCTCCGAGAACATGCCGCTGCCGAGATAAAGAAGCTGTTAGAGCAGCCGTCGCTTCCCGCCCAGATAAGGATGACTAATAACTCACTCAGCAGGCCCCTCTTTTTTGGAAGTGCCATTCTTAAAGGCTTGCAATTAGTCAAGTCTGACTGAGGAAAATAACGTTTCCCGGGGAGTGGTAACCAGCTGAGAAAGCTGGTGGCCTGAGATGAATCAATTAATCCTCATCAGCCAGTCCCCAGCACAGCAGATCGTTGGAGGTCACCAGGGCTCTGCATGCAGGGCCCACTTCTACCGAAGCGTGCACCAGCCTGCACTGGTGCCCTGGGCACTTGTAGAGGATGGGTCCCAGTCCATCCACCAGTGTAAAATCCTGGCATGACTGATCTGCCTGCAAGAGAGACCACCGAGCTTGCTGAGCCCTAACGTGAGATTGTTTCGATAGGTGCCTCAGTCACATTTTCACTAAAAGCTAAACCTGCCGCTCGCGGGGCTCAACCAGAGGAACGCCGGCTGTCGGCAGCTGGAGCCAGCGTGCGCTTGGCAGAAGGGAGGGCAAAAGCACCTTCACACCAGGGCCCGCTGCCTGGAGCCCAGTACTAAAGATGGGCGGCATCTCAGCTGCTGTCACTGATGTTTCCCCAAACGTGTGCCCCAGACAGCAACACAGATGCACTTTTTAACCCCATGGTGCCTTCAGCTGCTGTTCCCCAGTGCTGCTGCTAATGCACGTAGTAGATGAGGTTCGAGCGCCCAGAGAATTCTCAGCAGGGAAGGCCAGGTTTGGGGACACCTGTCAGGAGGAAAGCGGTGCTTTACCCATCGCTGCAGAGCAAATTCCTCAGGGAAGCAAAACCAAAGAGGGTTTGTGCAACCAAAAGGCAGTGCTGGATGCGTCCAGCAGAGGAAGCAGGATGGTACGGCTGCAGGCGTGCTACCGAGGGGCCTCGGCTCTCCCGTGGCAACCATCCAGGCACAGCCACTGCCGAGCAAGAAGAGACAGGAGCACGCACACCGTTCCCCCCGTGTCAGCAAAGGGGAACAACAGTCGGATTAAACCCTGCAGATTTCAGTCAGCAGCCGCTGCTTACACCGAGAATTTCGGGCTGCAGATAGAGGCTTACATACAGCATTTAAAATCAGTTCCTGTGACTCATCATAATACAAATATTTTCCTCACTGAATGTAGGCATATAAAAATTACCTGTGGAACTGCAGCCAAATTCAACTACTGCCATATTGTAATTATCAATAATTAAACAGTAACTATTCTGAAGATCACAGGAGGAGACAACAGACTAAACGTGTGATGCTGCGAGAAAAGGATATTTTCATATAACAGCTCTGAGAATGTCTTAAAAAGCCATCTCGTGAGACTGCATGTTTTCCGTGATATATCTAGCAACTCTTCAGCTTTCAAGTGAAAGCAATATAAAGAATTAAACCAATTGTAATTTTAAAAATTCAGTTAAGATAAAAAAACCTCATGAAATGGCACTTTCATTCTGCAAGTACATGCTCTCTCTTGCTTTACCCAGCCGCATTTCCCACCCCCAAAAATTGATGTGCCAGCCCCACAAAGGCAATAGCACAAGAGGATTGCAGCAGAGTCTGTCTGCCCTTTGTATCTTCGGGAAAACAGAATGCTGCCTTCTACCTTCCAGCAACCGATGTGCACGCATTGCAGAAAACCAGCCTGGCTTTTCAGCATACAGGTTATTTTTAAAAGGACTGGGATGAAAAAACGTCAATTGTAAGCCAAGAAAATAGCCTATGGTGTATAATAAAAAGATAATACCCACGCCACAATTGATAGCTACAGTTATGGCTCTAATATTGCTTGTTTTACAGGAGGACTGGACAATGGTTCTGAAACACAAAACCAGGCAGGCCACCATTTCAAGGCAAATTAGGTAGCTACATAACGATCTGCATGAAATGAGCTGGTAATATCACCCCACTTTCGGAGGCAGTAGACACTCCCATTAGAAAACCATCAAAGCTATCATCTTTCTTACCGGAGGCAGACAGTTCAGCCCTGGGCCTCTGCCTGTTCCCAGAAACGGTGCTTCTGCACAGCGGGCGGGTGGGCAGGGACGCGGCTGCCCAGGCTGGACTCCTCAGGCACCGTCCCCGTGCTGCTCAGCAGGCAGGCACAGGCGTTTGCCATCCCGGGGTCCCAGGCAGCAGCTGCTGTGGGTGCAAGAGCTGTGTCAGCACATGCTAACCTGGGACTGCACACCATTACAGCCGGGTCGGTAAAACTCCCACACACATAGTCTTGTTCCAGGAGCGAGTATTTCATTTCTTAATGTTACCACTGTGGACTGGAAATCAAAAATCCGCTGTTATTCCAGAGGTGGGGTTTCCCCGTGGGGATATATGACTGTGCATACATGTACCAGAATAAACATACTGGTTAAGTAGTAAATATTCCTAAGCTGTTTGGAAGTATAACAGAGGCAAAAAAGCCTGAGAAAAGGAGAGAGAAAGGGAAGGACAGAGAAGGAGCAGGAGGCATAGGGCTGGTCTGTTTAACTGCTCTCCAAACTAAGAAATCTTGGAGCTACATCTTTAAAGTAAGGTTTTCAGGGGATGCAGACATCCTTTCACATGTGTTTTATCAATCCAAAGAAAGCTGATGAGAGTCTCCTTCTGAGAAAGCAGGTGGCTCTGCTCCTTCCAGCTCTTTGAAGAGATCACCTTATGAGACCATTTCATCCAGGAGACAACTGAAGACCCCGCGCTGCACAGCAGCCGCTGAACGGCTGAGCAGTCTGAGAGTGAAGGGCGTTCAAGGTTTCAAAACCACATCCTCCCTCGTCTCAACATGATTGAATCAGTGATGAGACGGCGCCTGCAACAGCCCTTGTCAGCTATGAAGACAGAGCGACCGGTCTGTCGGTCAGCGATCGGCGGGTGAAAGGGAGAGCACCCTGGTCCCGGGGAGAAAGTAATGAACCTTCATTTCCACTGCTGTCTGCTCTGTGACAGATAAAAACTAGATTTCTCTGCTGAGTTTGTCAGGTGATAAATTCAGGTTAGTTTAAGGTAGGAAATCTGGAAAACGCTTATGAATGTTGTCGGCTGTGAGTGCATGGCACGGACCCTGGTGATGCTTCCCCGTCCAACAGGAGTGACCTGAGCAATTGCTGCGCTGGAGAAGTGCAAAAGCCGAGTGGAGACCTCACACTTAATTATCTTAAAGGTCACGTAATGTCATACAGCAAATGTCATCCCTATATCATCAGGAGATCTGTTCTTTCAGCCACTGATCTTTTTACACCCTTAAAGAAACAGTCTGCCTGTCTGCTCAGCCCATCAGGATTTCTCCAGTACATCTCCCTGGGAAGCCAGCTGGAGTCCAAACCCTTTTCCCAGTTCGTCACTTCCTACTCAGCAAGGAGAGTGCCATCACTGGCAAAACAAACTCAAAATTCAGGTGCTGGATTTACAGTCCTTCCTCGGGGTCAGTCTTTGGCTGGACAGGAGAGAGGGGAAATGTCTTCTGCTGTTATTCCATAGTAGATGATTTATGCCGTAGGCTCTTGACATAGCCCTCTTTTCTCTCCTCAGCTCTGCAGCAGGACTTTGGGGTTTGGAGAGCTGATTTCTGTCCTCAGCTACCGCTTTTCCTGGCTGCCCACAAGTGATCATCCAGGGCACGGAGCAGCTTGAGGTGGGCAGTGTGTCCCTGAGGCACCACCGAGCATCTTCAAAGCATGAGATCCTAGCACCAACAGAAACGACTTAATACGGTAGCTATTTCCCACTCAGCTACAAAACACCAAGATAACACAAATACCAACTGTCTAAGTCAGAGCTTAGGTTGCTGCACTGCAGTGAGATACCAATTTACATGGTCTTGATGAGGATAATGCTTTTGCTTGTTATACAGATAGTGTAGGATTTACACTCACGAGAATAATCAAGTTCAGAATTGCCGAGTATTTGAAAATGCATTACTGGGGGGCCAGAGAGGGAAGGTCTCCCTGAAGGCAGAGAAGAACAGAGACTTAGAGCAGACAGCCAGGTCACTAAGTCCTGTCTGCTGCTGTCACGCAGCCCAGACTGTGTCATCTCCTCCAGATGCTTGCCACTTTTCTCTAGCAAAATAGCAAAACATTTGCTCTGTGGATAGCTTGGAGGGCTTATAGCAAAATCTCAGTTTCTAGGTGGGTAGAAAAATTCTGAGAAGTATACTCTGTGTCCTCTCTGCTTGCTGGTTTGTGGGCTGATATCGTCCTTTCAGTAGATGTGTCTCTTCTTTCCCAACATTTCCTCTTCGGTGTATTGGCAGGCAGGGACAGTGGTTTGCTGGACTCATCTTGCAGCCACACAAGATGCTGACAGCGCCTGGACAGGCCGGACACCTCCCTGAGATCACTGACCAAGCTCTGCAGGGACGCCACGCGCTCATCCCTCAAATGGCCGAGCATCCTTGCTCTCCAGTCCATTCGATGGAACAAACTCTCCTGGGTCTTTGATAGCTTTCTACGATGACATGACTGGCTGGGTAGACGAAGGGAGAGCCGTGGATGTTATCTACCTTGACTTCAGCAAGGCTTTCGACACAGTCTCCCATGATATCCTCCTAGGGAAGCTGAGGAAGTGTGGGCTGGATGAGTGGTCGGTGAAGTGGATAGAGAACTGGCTGAATGGCAGAACTCAGAGGGTTGTCATCAGCGGCGCTGAGTCTAGTTGGAGGCTGGTGACAAGTGGTGTCCCCCAGGGGTCAGTACTGGGCCCAGTCTTGTTTAACTTCTTCATCAACGACCTGGATGAAGAGTTAGAATGTACCCTCAGCAAGTTTGCTGACGACACCAAACTGGGAGGTGTGGTAGATACACCAGAAGGCTGTGCTGCCATTCAGCGTGACCTGGATAGGCTGGAAAGTTGGGCAGAGAGGAACCTGATGAGGTTCAACGAGGGCAAGTGCAGGGTCCTGCACCTGGGGAGGAACAACCCCATGCACCAGTACAGGCTTGGGGTGGACCTGCTGGAGAGCAGCTCTGCGGAGAGGGACCTGGGTGTCCTGGTGGACGACAGGTTAACCATGAGCCAGCAGTGTGCCCTGGCTGCCAAGAAAGCCAATGGGATCCTGGGGTGCATCAAGAAGAGTGTGGCTAGCAGGACGAGGGAGGTTCTCCTTCCCCTCTACACTGCCCTGGTGAGGCCTCATCTGGAGTACTGTGTCCAGTTCTGGGCTCCCCAGTTCAAGAAAGATGAAGAGCTACTGGAGAGAGTCCAGCGGAGGGCTACAAGGATGGTGAGGGGACTGGAGCATCTCCACTACGAGGAGAGGTTGAGGGAACTGGGCTTGTTCAGCCTGAAGAAGAGAAGGCTGAGAGGGGACCTAATAAATGCCTACAAATATCTGAAGGGTGGGTGTCAGGAGGATGGGGCCAAGCTCTTTTCAGTGGTGCCCAGTGACAGGACAAGGGGCAATGGGCACAAACTGAGGCACAGGAAGTTCCGTCTGAACATGAGGAAGAACTTCTTCCCTCTGAGGGTGACGGAGCACTGGAACAGGCTGCCCAGGGAGGTTGTGGAGGCTCCTTCTCTGGAGATATTCAAGACCCGCCTGGACAAGATCCTGTGCAGCCTACTGTAGGTGACCCTGCTTCGGCAGGGGGGTTGGACTAGATGACCCACAGAGGTCCCTTCCAACCCCTACTATTCTGTGATTCTGTGATTCTGTGGGTCTCTCTGATGAAATTGCCCCAATGTACAAGGGAAGGGAGCAGAAGCCTGAAGAGGGTCAGGATGGGACATGTGAGCCTGCATGGTGGCCAAGGCAGCCTTTCTTCTGCCCGTCACTAAACTTAATGGGTAAGAAATGAGTGAGTTTTCTATTATGATTTCTTCTTGTTGCCATTGTCATCTACAAAATCTGCTGTATTTAAAAGAGGTTCATACAAATATTTAGTTAATATGCTTTAAACATCACTGCATATTGTCCCAGTACAAAGAAATAATATCAGGACTCAGTTCTGATCAGGCTTTTCCCTTGTGGGACGCCTTTTCCTGTTCATTTGGGTCCTGTGTAGAATCCGTCTCAATTAAAACCACACTGTAGAGCTTTGTGACTATTCCTTTGCCTTCGAGAACAGCAGCTGAGCCATATTTAAAGGGATGCAGTGGATCCATTCCTGCAACGTCTCCCCGAGCGGTTGCGCCCAGTGGAGGATCCCGCTGTGGCAGTAGGCAGGGGCCAATGGGGCAGCCTGGCTGGGGAGGAACCAAGGGCTGGCACAAGTTTTTGGTGTTCCTGTTCTGCAAAGCTCCCCAAAGGCTCAAGGACATTCTTTAAATTCCTTTCTCCCAGTCCTCTGTTTGATAGCCCATAAATAGCTCCTCCTCAAACACAATGCTGAAAGCCCCAAGTAATGAGCCAAGAGTTAAAAAGTTTCAGCATTTAAGCACTTTATTGTACTTGCAGAGCCCAAAAGATCTGTTCAGCTTTAAATAAAAAAAACCCCAAACATATTCAAGAAATGTTATCTCATTCCTGAGATTCCCATAAAACAGGGCTGTTTTTCTTCAGTTATCACTAATATACCTACAGAGCACAAAAGGTTGTGAAAATAGCAAGGATGAGCAGAGCTGCAGCAGCTCTGCGTGCTTTCATGAAGTCTGCTTGGAGATCACGGCCAGGGTTTTCACATTCAGATACCTAAATATAGAGCTGTGCATACTCACCATGGCTGAATTGCCAGGAGTCTTGATGTTCAGAACTGGAACATGGTCAACAATTTCTAAAAAATCAGTCTCTGTGATGTCTAATTTTGGGTACCAAAAAGCAAATCTATTTCAGAGCACAAGTTACGTATGGAAATACTGATATTTATTTTCTTGCATGTGTCATTCATGTCATTACTTTGTTCTATGACTGTGAAGGCAGGACCAGGGAGCAGCAAGCTGAGCTTTCTTAGTATCAATATCATATAATATTACTTTATAAATATCATACCAATACATACCTGTAATAACCCGGTTATCTCATCCTGTTCATTCCTCATAGCAATATGAAGTTAATTTTCTGGCTTTAAGGCAAAGCAGTGCTTTTGGGGAAAGCACTTTCCAAAGGGAAAGAAGAATGTTTTGCTTTCCTGAAGACTTTTTCACCTGTGCCATCATGTGTTACCTGCCCCATGCAGCACAAGCCCTGTGGTAGTCGCTGGGGTGCACCTCTGCTGGACACGTATGTGCAATGCAGAGTTCTTGAATTCCATGTCATTGACTAGCATTATTAGGAGTAATGTGATGTCATTACATGATAATCTTTGGATTATAACAGAGTAAGATATCTGTTATCAACTTGGCTCTGGGATCCAAAAGTACTGGCTAGTCTTTTTTCTCCTGCCAAATCTGACCCCTCTGTAACACAATTAACATTTCACATTAAGCTGCCCATAGTATCAGGGATGTTAATTTAGCCCCTAAGTAGCCTAACTCTGAAACATGTGTTTACCTTTCCACCTGGGAGCATTCCTTTTAAATGATACAACCTGTGTGATTAGTTTCAGCACATGCTAAATTGTCGCAGTAGAGAAGGATCTCCAGGAGAAGCAGCTTCCCCTTCCCTGCTTCGCTGCCGAAGACCTCGACATCCCATCCATCCTGGAGCAGATGAAGAGACTGAAGACGTATTGAGCTCATTTTGGTGATAGTGCTATAAATGTTAAGTGGACTGCAAGGCTGGGAATATCCTGCAGAGAGCAGCCACAATAATAAGTCATGATAAAAGTATTAGAAAAGCCTCAGTTCGTCAGCTAATGTATCTTTGCAGAGGAAATAAGCACGAGGAGCAGAAAGCTCACCTCCCGTCTGGTCACTCTCACGTAACTTTCTTGCATTGACAGGAGGTGGTTGATGGTGCAATTAGGTCTTGTGATCGTTTGGCTCCCTGTCTCTGGATGTGTTACTAACCTCTGCAGGCCATTGAAACGCAGCCCAGGAATTCTGAGGAGGGACACTCCCAGCCCCACTTTGCAGAAAAAATACCCTCTGTCTCCCCTGCTCAGGACGGCGATGCTGCCATCACTCCTGCTTCCCGGACGGGGAGAGACTTGTGCCTCCCCAAGGTCTCCGCTCCCGCTTGTCCCAGCAGTGCTGCGCTGACATGGACCCATGTGTAGAAGAGCTTGTCCTTTTCCTGGACTGGCTCTGTCTCCTGGTTCTCCCCTAATAAAATGACTTGTTGGCTTAAGATGAAGCTGTGTCTCCAGTTCTCTTCCCATTTTAGGATATTAGAGTATGTGTTTTTCAGCTTGATCTGTAACTCTGACAGTTTGACCAGTTAATCGAAAGCAAGACCAAACATTATGACATTTTTCTTCCCTCTGTCGGGTCTAGATTCAACTTTTTCCAAACATCTTGGTACTTCTGTCTAATCATTCACTCACATGTGATTCAAGAAACAAATATGGGCACGAGCTGTGAAAGATGTGGCCCCTAAAGATTTGAGGAAGACCTTCAGCTGGTGCAAATGGCATTTCTCCAGCTGTACAGTGGAGTGCTGCAGCTGTAGAGCAGCCAACCCTCATGGTGCCCAGCCCGCGGGGACCTGGCACGGTGCATATCAGAGTGCCCAGGCTGGAGAGGGAGGCAGCAGAGGCATTCTCAGCCAGGCAAATCCAGAGTCGAGACAAATCCAGGCTCACCCCGCTTTGAAGGAAAGCCAAAACCTACACATAACACAGAAAAATGGATGCACCTTAATGCACTTTGCAACATTAGGTCCATAAACACAAGAAAACTGGAAGTCCTTTTATAAGCAACAGGACACACAAACTCTGTAAAGACCACCAGGTGCTTCCCTGTCGCTGAACTGGTTACTCAGGCAGTGATCTTTGGCTGCAGTGGTGGGGATCTGTCAAGCATCTCAGCACAGGTTCACACATTCCGAAGTAACGCAAATGAGGGTGGTTTTGATTTAATACGTAAAACTACTGCTGCCTCCTGCTCCCAGGCTGTATCTGGTGATACCCAAACCTAAGAAGCAAATAATGATTTAGATTCATTTATAGAATAATATTAAGGAGTTGGAGATAAAAGATACATTTTACCTTCTTTTGGGATAAAATCTAACATAAGACAGTCTCACCTTCAGAAGTAAGATTGCTCTAGTAGTATAGCAGTCAGAAGTAGATCAGGCTTACAGACATAAAGCCCCAGCTGTACCGAAAGGGGAAAGTGATGCTGGCAACTGTTCGACTACCAGTTCAGGAAAGGGAATCCCCTCCAGGCCAATGTGGAAATGATGGGTGAAGAGAGAGTATCTTTGCTGTGGTGATATTAATAGCTCATTTGCAATTTTTTGCTGAAATCTATTCACATCAAAAGCTCAGCTTGGGGACTGAGAGAGATATTTTTCAACAAAACATTATTATCAATTAACTAAGTGCAACTAAGATAAATGAGCTGAAAAAAAAAATAAAGAAGATAAAACTGGTGAGGCCATTAAATCTGTAAAGGGAAGATGTGGAACCTTGGAAGGCACCTGAATATAACCCTGCAAGTATTCCCAGGAAGGGTCAGAAAGGGATAACGGGGCCTTCCCAGGCCGGAGACGGTATTGACACAGACAGTAAAATAACAGTGCAGCCCACAGCAAACACTGTGCACTAAGGTGGGAAAGAATTTCAATGAGCAATTTCAATCTCATATATGCTATGAAAAAAAGGACTTGGCATCGTTCCCAATGACAGTGCCCTCCAGGTTAGAGACTAAGTCACAGCATCCTCAAGGGAGGATGAAAAGAGACAGCAATAGATTTTCCTTCCTTTCTTTGATCCTGATATACTAATGGTGACATATGTCTATATGAGCTATGTTGGAGCAAAAAGTGCAAGCTGAAGAATAAAATAAAATAAAATAAAATAAAATAAAATAAATAAAATAAAATAAAAAACACATAATAAAAACATGTTCACTGATTTTAAGGCATTAATCCAAAGTTTTACAAACACCTATAGCAGGTCATGCACTCTTAGGTGACCAGTAACTTATTTAACCAATAGTACCCCCTTAAAAGACTATTTTCTGATGTCTTCAGAAGGACCAACATCCCAGTTCTCTCAGATGAGGCAGATGTACAAAAGCAAGCAATACATTGTGGGATGACAGGTTCTGCCCTCAAAAACACAATGGAGGAACCGGTGTGTACAGTGAAGGCAAAAGGAACAAAATGCTCTTCAGGCATCAGGGGGCATCAAGAAGCTCAGCTGCGTCTGCAAAATATCTGCAATATGTTATTAGCCCAGGGTAAATGAGTCAGATGCTTCCCCCAGGAGCCATTACACCCGCCCGGGCCGGGGGCAGGGGACTAGCAGATGGCTGCTGGGGATGCTTTTCTGTCCGGAAAACTGGGAATGAAAAGAGTGTGCCCCTGAGCACAGCTGATCGCTCAACGACAGGCTCCTCGCTGCTCGTCCCCAAGCCCGGTGTGCTGCGGGAGCTCTCCCACCCCAGGCAGCGTCAGCACCAGAGTGTCTTTGCTCTCCTGAGCAGAATGCAGGCGGCCGCGGCATCTTCATGGCCTTGATCCTGCTTTAGGCTACCAAAGTCTGATACGATCAGTCAGCAAAACTCATGAAAAACCCTGCTGATACCGTTGTAAGGCTGAAAGAGCAACATGCATGTTATTTCCCCAGCTCTAGACCATGACATGCCATGCAAGCCCTCCATTTTTATTTTTTCGAGCAATTATGCTGCCACGCTATTGTGGGCTCGGCCCCCTCGTGAGAGCAATTTCCCAACTGAGCTGCGGAGCCAGGGAAGGCCAGTTTGCTTCATCTGTTACTGCCACGGCTTGTTAAAAGGATAGATCCTCTCACCGCCGTACTGTTCATTTCCATTTGATCCTGTTCATTATTTCTAACCAGCTTTTTGTAAATCACTGTCCTGCAAGAACCCCCAAAATTGAGCATAACGGAGACCTAGGCACATATGGTGCTTATATCCAGATAAAGAAATATCAGTTAAACTGCAGATGGCTCTGTGTGATGCTGAATGTGCAACCTTGCTGCTATTGACATGGCTTCAAATATAGGTCTTCAGCAATCCTGATCCAGCGCACGCAGCCAGGACCACCCTGCGTGTCACCTGGACATCAGACAGACACATTCATCCTTTCAAACCTTCCCTTTGAAATAATTGGGACCTGGAACACTTGAAAGTAGTTAAATGTTTGAAAGGAAAGATATGCAAACTCTTTGTTCCCCCACAAACTTGTGAGTAGTGACATTCTTCTACCTGTTTGGAGAGATTATCATTACTTTTGAAAACATAAGTCTTTTACAGAAAAGGCTTTAAACTGTTAGGGGTTTTCTTTTTCCCTAGGTAGACCCAAAAATCTTCAGTGTTTTCCACATCCATGTATTCCCTCAGGTTTTTCACTTACAAGTCAAAAAGCTACAATTTTACCTCCGTAGATTATTTCTATTATTTATTTGTGGATTTTCCTGTAAACAAGACCGACAGCTTAATGGAAAGTCATCTCCTGCGTTTCTCAAATAAGAAAGTAGGTGCTGTCCCAGAGGCAGACATGAGTAACTGCTTGGTAACAGACAGTGCAGGGTTTTGATTTTTGCCATGAACCTATTCCCTACGCAGAGACTAATTAGCTACCGCCAAAAGGAAGAGTGAGACTTGCAGAGCTGTGTGGCTGCTCTCGTTCCCAGCGATTTGCAAGGTGTTTCCTTATACCCCCCCGGTCTCAGACCAGCCACTGCCCAAGTCCAGAACCCTCCTTAGCATGTTTGGCCACCTGCTCCATACCCTTCCTCTGTGACAGGATTTAAAACCACACTGCATTTTTCCTGTGTCTGGAACAAAATGAAATCCTCAACCCTCAAGCAGCAAGGATGAGCTCTTCTGACCTGGCTTGGGGCTTTCTGGTCAATCAGCAAGCAATGGGGCAGTATTGCTGGGGATGCACTGGGCCGTCACTTTGGTCACTGTATTTCCAGCAGAATTTAAGTGACAAACAGACACATGGCTCCACTCTGTCCTCTGTGGGCCCCCCACGGCTATCCTTACCCAGGGCTGTCATCCCAGGTTGACTTTGCCTTTGAAACTTTAGGAATCAAGAGTTTAGATCAACTCTTTCTCTGCTGCTTTCTAACATAATACTCTCTGTGAGACACAAAGACCCAGCTTATAGCACTACATAAATACATGTATGCTCAGAGTAGGTATGAGGAGGAAATGATCTGTGACGATGTAATTAAATACTACATTATAAACGTTATATATGTGGAAACTGAGCTAAGGCTGCCTGGGGAGTTATGACTTGGTTATTTCCTAGCAGCTGAATGTTTGACCTTGGAACTGTAGCATTTCTTTACCCAACTTTTCACATGTCATATTAATAGGGAACTTCAGTAGCTTCAGTCACAGACTTGACAAGTATCTCCAGTGACCACGTCCCTTGTTGTCTTTCAGCTTCATTACACACAGCAAGCACGAGGGAGATGGAAAGAGTGAATGAGAATTTTAATTGCTTTGGAAAGAATGATGTTCTGTTCATGTTCAAATTGATATGGAGTCATTGGTTGGGGTAGCTGGCTTTTAGCCTGTGTAAAACAACAATGAAAGGGTTAAAAGGGAATGTCATGGATAATTATTTTAAAGTTAATAAATATATAATTAACTTCCAGTATACATTTTGCAATAATCCAATCCTGCTGCCACTGAACTCCATGGTAGTTTTGAGATTCACTTGAAAGGAATCAGGTTGCAGAGCTATCATAAAATAAAATCCAGCACTTAAATAACCCCTTTATTCTGAAATTCCAGGGTCTTCTTCAAAGATGCATAGTACTGTTACTCCCTGTCACCATCTAGAGTGCCTCTCCTATTATACAGATGTAGATGCTGATGTTACACAGAGTCACCCAGCTGGTCAGATGATGGACAAGAAAAGAATAATTCATAGCCTGCTTAAATAAATGAGCTTCAACGAAGCTACAGATTTTATATCCAATGGATAACTTCTCATTTTTATTAATTACAAGGGAAGTTCAGCTAATTATTGTGATCCATTTTTAAATGCCATTTGGAATCTGTACTCCAAATATTTATTCCAGAATAAAATATGACCATCTCTATTAACTGTGAAGATATCTGTTATACCCAAATTAGCCGAAAGGCTCTCAGTAGCGCAGGTAAAATCACTCGCTGTGGGGAGGGAAAGTGGTGCCAGGCAGCTGTTGTACAGCAGCAAGGGGAGAGGGGGAAGGGGGCCGGGAGGGGATGGGGCAGCCGGTACTGGCAGTGCTGGGAAGCAGGACCCAGCCCTGCACCCGCCCCGGGCGTGATACCCACCTGCTCCCCATGGCAGGGCAGCGCAGTTCCCCAATTCCCGCATCGGCAATGCTCTGGGGAAACTGCATGAGTTCTGCTGCTGCAACAGTCTCTATGGGCAGCACGTGGCCTCTCCTAAACCTTGGCTTGGCACCTGCACGTTTGTGAAAGCCTTGATGAATCAGGAGTGAATCTTCCCAGTTTTCTATAAAAGTGCCTGGCAAACACAGAAAGTGCATTCACAGCTGCACCTTCCAACACTGCCTCCAAGCTACTGTTCCTTGGGTCTTCCTCCCATCAGGGCACCCGTACCAGCAGTTTGGGTTGAGGCATCTTCCCAGCCCTCTAACACACTGTTGTTCCCCGTGCACAGGCTGTATAAAGCAATGGGCATTTGCTTCACGTCATTATTCTGGGTCCCGGTTCCCAGCTGAACACTGTTTGGACTTCCTGGGGCATAAAGGCACCCAGGACTCCTTCCAAGAGCAAGATGCAGATTTCTGGTAGTTACTTCATAGTAGTGACTTCTGATTTTGACTCACAGCAATGAGTTATTTTCCTTCTGTCTGACAACTCTAAGGGTTTCTGTTGGAAATTATGCATTAAAAGGCTCAGTACACTGAAAATTAGCAGTGATTTTCTTTTTTTCTTTAATAATAAAAACAACCAGCATTTCAGAAAATACTCTTCTCATTTATGTATCAATCACAAGGCAGAAACTGCTCTTGAATTATCACTGCTTGTAGGAAACTGCCTTAACTTTACAGATACCAGAGCAAAGTGCTTATTTTCTCTTCTCATGAAAGCAAAACTCATACGTCCTTCGGCCTGTCTACATTTCAAAGCCCACCTGAAGCAGAGCAGCAGGCATAGCAGTTTCTCACAGCCAGTTGAAAATACTGATGATGAATGGCATATATGCCCCCAGATCTCTGCCTCTCCTCCAAAAGCCAATCTCTTCGACTAGGCTGAAGGCAAACAGGGCTGCGCAGGACCACCTGCTCTCCCTTGGGCTACATAAAATGTTTTTCCAAGCCCAGATGCGGCTGGAAATTCAGTGAATCCAAGTTCAGAGGAGGCAGCTAAGGACAGTGGGGTGAAATGGAGTTGCCTGCAGAAGAGGATTATTTATTTTCCATTCGCTAGATTGCTGTGAGTCTCTCTCCAAAATGTGCCTTTTGCCTGTTTAGCAAATGCCTCAAAGTAAACGCTATTGTGCACTGAGCAACAACCTTTCCAGCTTCAGCGTGCACCAAACGCAGACTGATTTGCTTAGAGGAGCTTGGGCAGCAGCAGCTGCTACAGAGCAGGAGCTGACAGGACAACTAGGAAGTCTTTCCTCCTAAGCACCTTCATCTCTTAAGTCCCACTTCTTCAGGTTTCTGAGTGATTTAATCAAGTCAGCAGGTTAGTTCATGGGATATATTTTCCTGTCTTTTGCCTAAATCTAGTTCACACCTTGTAGCTCTGAAGACCTCTTGCCAATATAATGTCTCACTGCCACTTTGCAGTTAACATTCATGGGGTTTCATTGTACGGCTGCAGAGGGAAAACCATCCAAGATCAAAGTTTATAGGCCAAATTGAGGTCACATCTTTCTCTGTAATAAACAGCCTTCCAACACGGCTGCCTGATTTCTTCCCAGATAAAAAAAAAGCTCCTTTTTACAGCTAACTTTTGTTTCCTGCTTTTTGCCCAATTATCAACCTAATGAGCCAACTTTCCACTTACTCCATTTCTCTGCATCACAGACATTGTACTCTGATCTGAAATTTTGCCAAATACTCTAAAAAGCTATTGCACTCCCCTTGTACACCAAAACATTAACAATTCCTCTACATTAATGAGTTACGACCTTTCTTCCTAACACTACAAACACTTTCCCTATCTTTGGCCCCTGCTTCTTAGTTGGTTTTCCATCACTTGTTTATTCCTCTCTTTAGTTAAGAACACGCTGAAGGAATTTCTCAACCACTTCAAGTACCAATTCATACCTCTAATTTCCCTGAATGTTTCTATTTTCCAACATTTAAAATTTTTCTTTAAATATCAGTTGGCAAGTAGCAAGCATCATTCATGCATTTGAAGTCGTAGCTAAAATCCACAAAATATCATTAAATACTATGATAAAAATGTATCGATTGGTCTGATTGAAACTAGTGAATCAAATGTAACTTCCACTATATGCCAAAATGGATACTCTAAGAAAAATCAGAGATAAATCCCATTTCAAACCTGGTCTTCAGGACTGACATTTCAGGGGCAGTTACATTGCCAACCATTTTGTGTTTGTATCTTCATTTAAAAAAAAACACAAACAAGCAAGACAACAAACAAAAAACAAAAAAAAATTAAAATGGATGGAACCAATGTATATTTGCAGTCCAGCTCAAATTATCCAGGTAGTCCCTTTTAGTCCAATGCCCTTTTGCTTGCTTGGATTGGGAAGTGTGATGAAGAGATTGACAAGAAATAATAAGGTGCTGGCAGGAACGAGCCTGTTACAAAAGACATGCAGAGAGAAGGAGACACAGCATCTTCAGTTTGGTTTGAGGAGCTGCAGACCATGTGCCAGACAGCACAACACATTTCTTCCATGTTCAAACCAAGTGACAACCAACACAAGTTCAATAAGGCTTTGCTGCATCTGAATGCCATCTATTTCTATGTATAGTACATCCAAACATTAAGCCTATGAAGGCTATATACACTCCCAAAATGAGACGATTTCTTTAATCAGAGGGATCCAAAGACAGCTGAGAGTCTACTTCTGCCATGTAGGAAACATGATGTGCTTCTGGGGACAGCTGCTGGCTTTGGCTGTGGCAGCAAGGGGGGACCTATGCAAGGGTCCAGCAGCCAAGTGACCCCTGTGATCAGAAAATTAGGTTATTTTCATTTAGGCTCTTGCGTAAGTAATAGTGTAGAGTCTTTATTGCTCTTAGTCCCTACCCTGACCCAGGATGTCCACATCAGGGCTGGGAATGCTGTTGTTGCTCCTCCAGCCCTGATACAAAGCTGGACACCTGCATGGGTGGCCAGCAGGGTAGCTGGTCACTGCAGCACTCCAGGGCCACCACACCATGCCAGCGTGGAAAGTGGGGTCAAAAGCAGTGAGAGCACAGTACCACATGCCAAGTGTGCCTTGGGGGTTATACGATTCAAGAGATTTCACTGAGTGAAATGAGAGCAAAGTGGTAAAGGTGGATGAAGAGGTACTTTTGACCAGAGGCTGATTGGAGAAGCATTGCTCAAACAGGTCAGAAGGGAGCACACAAGAGGAAATGAGGAACAGTGCAGAAAAAAATGTGGAAAAGGAAGAGGGGAAAAGAAGAGAAAAGCATATGAGGTGGTTTCTGTTGCTTTTTATTAGTGTTGCAGACTTTGTATTTCATAAGAAAAGTATCTCAGTCATGTTACAATACGCCAGTAAATCTGTACATGTCCTCACAGACGCAGAGATGCCATCTTCTAAGCCTCTGCTTTCTCCCTCAGGTTTTATAGATTCCAGGTCAGTATTTTGTTCCCAGCCCCTGAGACACTCTTGCCAGCTCAGCACTTTCAGTTCTGCCTGGTTTTACCTTTCTTATCTTGCACGGTTTCAGTTCACATACTCTCACAGCTCAGCGACAGCCTTCTCAGCGACCATGAACCAAGGTCAGGCAACGGCGCTGCACAAAATCAGCCAAGCGTCAAGGCCAGCCGGAGCCCTGGGCTGCAGACCACGCTGCGCTCCTCAGCCTGACCGCATGCCTCAGGAAGCTGGTGTGGTCCCTCTGCGACATCTCACCTGCACTGCGTAGGAAAAACGGCATAGGCCAGATCCCACCTGGACCTGCTGATGCAGCAGACCAGTAGCCACAGGGACACACATCTGTTTCTACACATGATCTGAGATGCATCAGTCAAGATGACTTTCACAACGATCCTATGAGCAAGATATTCTGTGCATACAATAAACTGAAATACATACACAATCTACATGCATATACTTTATATATACATGTGCATATACATAAATTCTCTCACTTTTTCTGTCTCTCAAAACATTCAGTAAACTGAACAAGGTACCCTGGGAACCTTCATAATCAGGAAGAAGCCATCCAGCTTCAGTTAAAAAGACTGCTAAAGTACAAATCATAGAATCTTTAAGGTTTGAAAAGACCTCTAAGATCATCAAGTCCAACCATCAATGCTCATCCCATGTTAAACACAATTTTTCAGCTTAAAAAAAAAAAAAAAAAATCTATACTTCCTTCTTCCTTTAATTCTCAGAATT
The DNA here is from genome assembly GCF_030867145.1 of Opisthocomus hoazin. NCBI lineage: Eukaryota > Metazoa > Chordata > Aves > Opisthocomiformes > Opisthocomidae > Opisthocomus > Opisthocomus hoazin. The sequence continues at coordinate 75,260,024 of NC_134417.1, read as the reverse complement.
AATGTTAAACACAATTTTTCAGCTTTAAAAAAAAATAAAAATCAATACTTCCTTCTACCTTTACTTTAATTCTCAGAATTATTGCCAGACAAAAAACAGAGCCAACACCCCCCACCCCAAAAAAGCTGTTTCCCTGGTATCTAGCCTCACTACAGCAGGAATTTACACAAATCTCTCAAGAAAGCCACATCTCCACTTTTATAGTAAGATTTTAAGGCTAGAAGTGTCCTGCTTTCATCATGGACATCTTTAAAGGAATTGTTTAAGGTGTCAGAACTTCAATCTTGGGCATTAATTCAGAGCCACTCGGCAGAACTGTGTCCGGCTTCTGACTATTCAATGGATATGATTTTTGCTGCTGGTTTTCCCCCTTTTTTATTTTCTACATAATGAGGTCTGATTTTAAAAATAGCTCTTCATTTTTGTGTCATTCATTTATGAATCTGGGGAGGAGGCAGGCAGGAAAAAAACCCCAACATCCCCTAATCAATTTGAACAATAAGAAATATTGCAAAAATCACCACTTTCAAGCTTTCTGAGAAAGTTCTCAGCTTATCAAATATCAGCAGACTCATGCATATACACCTCTTCTCCTCCTAGGTTAAGTTACAATAACAAAATAACGTATTCTGGTTTTCTTCTCCACTGAAAATTGTTGCGAACATACACTTTTCCTTCCGTTCAGAACTCATGGCAATTTGTAAAATCCTTCTGTCTGATAGCCATCAGAAGTAGAGTTAATGACAACACAGTTCACAGAATTTAAGAATGAACATTTCAAAGGGTGCCTAATTCCAGAAGGGAAATAAAACTCTTGATTTGCAGTCCAAGCATAAGCCTGAAAGGAACTTAATTACATTAACTACAAAATGCTTATTACAAGATTATTATTTTTTTTAATTTTACGATTCTGGTATTTTGAGTTGTAATATAGAGTTAAGTTAACTCTACAAAGATTGATTTTAAATTCTTCTCTGAAAAGGATTAGAAAATAAAAAAATAGTTATGTTAAAATGACTTTATGATAATGGGTGATGGTGAAGAATTTGAGTGCATTACACACACATCTGCTTTGCAAACAAAAAAAAATTACCAAGGTGGTCTCAATGACACTCCAAATGCTAATGTTATGTGGCTCATTTCTTCTGTCTACCCTGTAAAAACAGATTTACAAACTGCATCATCACTAACAGCATCTATTGCAGCTGTCAGAAAAGGAAAAACAAGGAAAGGCAAAGGAAACATGGTGCATACAGAAGGGAATTTAGGAACATAGGACTGGGCAATTGTTTCTGGGGAATTGGAGGCAACTGCATAATAAAATTTCTTTCAGAAGTTGATCAAAAACCACTTTAAATTAAAGTGACAAGAAACTCATTGGGGGAAAGTTAAGGGACATTGGAGGTTAAAGAGACCATTTTTTTTTCTTTTTAGTCCTCACCCATAGAGCCACAGTAGCCATAAGGCACAATACCTCGTCAGCTTCTCAGCTGCACAAATACTTTTAAGCTGCTCTATTTATATGTAATTTGATTTATGAAGCAGATCATGCAATTTATACAAGGAACAAAAACTCATCACTAAATCATATGATGTTTCTGCTGTCCCTGAACTGACTGAACAGCCACCACCATGGGAGGTGGGAGACCCACTCTTCACCCCATAGGCTTAGCACAACAAGCTAAGTGCTCTCAGAAGGCAAATTTTATTTTGGATAGATTTTTTTTAAAAAAAGAAATGTAGTTTATATTTCCTCATTTCCCCCGTCAGCTGTCAGCTGTGCCTTGCGAAAATGAGTAACGATTTGTGATATTGGGCACTACAGAGATCTTAGTAGTTTGTGAAGTAGTTTTCAGCCAGCTTTTACACCGGCTCTATACAGCGTAGGAAAGTTCACTTTACGCTCAAGATCTTCCAGCTCAGCTTTGCCACTCTGCATCTCAAAAAGGGGTTGACTGTGTATTAGGTTTGATTTGTCTTTAGTAAAGTAATTCCAGTGTCAGGCAAAAGTATAAATAATTGTGTCTGTTTTATATTCAGATACCTTTGAGCAGGAAGAGACCTGTACTTATAACCATCTGTTTTCACAATAATACAATGAATAAGAAAGTAACAGCTTTACCATCAGTGACGTAGGAGCACAAAGAATAGAGATGTTGGCAATTGAGGTGCTGCAAACTTCCTCAAATCCAGACTTAAAAGCTAATTTTACCAGTTTGAAAATGTAACATTTTTGATTTTTGTAAAGGAAGATGATGGCTGTCTTTCTGTTTTCAGTAATTATCAGTGGATCTTCAGCACCCAACATCAATTCAGAGAACCAAACATATTGTTCTGATGACAGATAAAGTACAATGATACAGTTTGGAAGTATATTAAACAGTTAAGTATCTGATAATTTTCCAAAATGCATATTTCTAGATTTCTGAGAACGAGGAAGTGAGAGAGTGAACAATATTATGTTACTAGATTGGGGAAATAAATCTCCACATTGCACAATGACCCTTTGTATCCCACCTATTTAAAAACCTCATGGAAGTGCTTTATAAATCTATCTTCTTTTCAATAGGCAAACCTGGTCATCTATTGAAGGTAAACAACTCATTTCCTTTGGAGTACAATTATGCCAGAAAAATCTTTCATCCAAAAATGTCATCCAGAGTGATAAATAATTTAGAACAATAAAATCACTTGCATGAACAAACACAGCTTCTGTCAGTAATTATGCTTGCTTGCCCTAGGCATAAGTTTGTTACATATGGGAAGCGATATCACTTGTGGTTACAGTTCCCAGTACCACATTTTCCTTTCCCAATTCACTCTCACAGCAATGCTTATCCAGCAGCAGTTACGTAAGATGTAAGTCCAAACATTTACAATCCACTTCTTGCAAACAATAAGCTGCATCAAATTAGCCCCTGACATGCTTTATATTAGCAAAGCACTTTGCAGATTTGTCATGAAGTATCAGTACTATTATCTGTCAGCAGTCAGTATGGCCATTTTGTCTGACAGTGCTACCTGCAAGGGCTCGGTTATGTGAACTTACAGTGGCTGCCATGTAATTGAGAGACCCTCAGGCAAAAGGACAAATTCAGTGCCATTTATTTCCTTCATTTCTGGGAGCTGGAGTACATATCCATCTGATTTGACATCATGAGATGTCTCAGATGCAACATTAGCAATGGTTGAGATCACTGATTTCCATTGGTGGTGTCCATCACACCCTATTCATGGCATTTTGGGGAACCCTGAACCCTGCTGTGGCTTTGACTAACCTGTTTCACTTGTTCAGCTGTGTATATTTCTACTTACAGACTGTCCTTCAGGATAAGCCCTCCCACATGCCAGCCGTCAGCCCTTGAGAGCAGAGAACGTTTCTTTCCTCAGCTTTTCCTTTTTTTAAGTCTCCTCCGTGATTTTACTGGCAGTCAACATGACCTACTAACTCAGGTTTGCCTCTGCAGCCCTTGTGCCAGATTCACCCAGCAGGTAGGTTCTACCAGCCTGATCATTCTGAAAGTGATTTTTTTGACTGACAATTGTTTTCAGTGAACAAAAATTCATATTCTGTTTTGCACAGCCACCTTTGAGAGATGACAGAGGTACAACAGCATGTTAGGAAAAAGAACATCTGCTTAATGTCAAAGTAGCACCCGCTCACTCGGCAAAGACTGTCATTAGTGTCAGCAGTGGATGCAGCCGCTACTCTGTCCTCTCAGCTGTGTTAAATGATGGGAACCAAAACCAGTGGGCTGAGACACAGGCGGGGGGTGGCACAGGGAGCAGAAGGATTAGCAGGAAATCTACACATGCTTTAGAAGAGATGCCATCAAAGTTTCGCTACCACAAAACTATTGAAAAAAAAAAAGCAAATGAATCTATCATAATCCTTTCTGTTGACCTGAAATAGACTTGAAAAAATACCACAACTTACATTGGACAGACTTAAGGTAATATCTTTTTTCCAAACCAAAATGCAACTAGGGCACTAGCTAGAACGGAAACATAAATGATTACTTAGCACAGGTCTGATCTTACAGAGTCAGCAAAAATAAGATGTAAGATCAGGACCTTAACTATGGGGTAAAAAAAGCAAGTATAATACGTGTGTCTCTGTTATATAAAATCTAGTGCACTTGTTTCAGTAGGCTGTATTATGCTCCCTTCATGCACGTATCTAAGAGAAAAAGAATAACAAGGTATTTGATTTTAGCATGCAAAGATCACAAGAAACTGAAAAAGATATAAACCTGAAAGAAAGCAGGGCTGACTGTGGTCTCTGTTATCAAGCTGGATGATAAGCGTTTGAAAACATGTTGCTTGGTCACTTCAACATTAAGCTATGAAAAATCCTCCCCTGCACAGCAAGACATATTCTTTATGCTGTTTTTTCCTGTGAATACTGTTATCTGCTTTTCTTTATCCCAAAACTCACTACAAGCCCCATATGCTGCATCATATTCAAAACCCCAAACACTTGGGTTTTACATATAAGACCATGGCATTATTTGTGCTCTCGATTTTAATATTAAAGAATTCAGGTGTTTTTTTTATTTTAGATTCTTATATTAAAGCAAAATTGATTCAAGATCTGCAGTTGAAAAGTCTCTAGCAGCCTATAATGCCATGAATTAACGTGGTGTTTCTCTGACCTGGAACCATCACATATTTCTGGGTACTCCATATAGCAATGAGTATTAACCTAATTATCATTACGGTTTCTTACTTAGATTTCTGTCAATTACATTTTATAAAAATTAAAATATAATAAGCTCATATAACATTACAAATGCTTATGATAGCCTTTCATTTAGAGCCCTTCAAAAACTGCAAACTTCTGTTAGGAATGCCATCTTGTGGTTAAAAGCTGTATATAACGATTTGAGGTAATTTTAACTACATTTTTACTTGCAAAATACTGTTTTTGCAGAAATGAACTATTCATGTATGACCTTTCAGAAACGTATAGTATTCTTCTATTAACCATTCTGGATGAAAACAACTACAAATATGGCTTTCCTGTCCTCATCTGTATACAATCCTAATTAATTATGCAGGGAGCACTAGTTTCATTAGGAGATGGGACGCATTTATTAGCATTTTAAACAGAACCAGATTGCCACATGTACTTAGTAAAAAAGTCCACTAAATGCCCACTCTATTTGGACATAATTTAGTGAATTAGTCTAAAATGCATAGAAAATATATTTTTCTCAATATATGTTTCTAGAGCAGAACCCTGTGAGCACACTTCACCTTCTCTAAGCTTTATAGAGCATCCTTGGTTGGCACATAAAAGGTCAAGTTTAACTATACAAAGGAAACACTGGATTTTTCAATTTGTCTTATATAGATGTTATTATACTCTGAAAATGAACTGAAAATGGCCATTGGATCGCAACTTGCTCAAGAAAGCAGAGAGAAATGCCAGGTAAACAAGAATGCAAAGAAGGGGTCCAAAAGCATTTAATAAACTTGAAAATATCTCTAACTTTTAAAAGCTTAGAAAAATGAATAATAATTATCTACATTCAATACAGCTGACATTTGCATAGGCACTTTCCTACTGTGTATGTTCACCTCATTTTCATAATGAAAGATGTATTGTCCAAACCACCACAACACATACTGTATAATGAAATTTAAAACTAATGAGCCACATCCTAATAGCCATGAGTCAAGCCAGCGTGTGCATTAGTAGTCCATTTGCAATTCTTGAGAGACACAAAGAACACATCTAAAGATATCCAGTAGCCTATTTAGCAAGCAACTTGTTCTGTGTACTGCTAACACCATAGCAGAACTGAAATGAGTTCACAATCGCTAGCAGTCAAACCTCTGTGAAATACTGTTCATACTTTTGTTAGCACGCAAATTACACCTGGGGCAGCCAAATAGGACTGCCATTGACTGTTTAGTTTGACCTCTTGCATAACACGGATCTGACCTGCCTGAATGAGTCCTCTTTCTACCAAACCACATCTTTTCAGGAAATCATCGAACATGTCCAGACTAGAGAAAACCTTACTGTTCTGTTACGTGCCTTTATCTCTTCTTGTAATGTAGCCAACTTCTACTTACAATCACTGGATCACTCTTGCTCTGCTAGACGGAATAGACTTTTATTTTATTATCAATTTTTTGCTCCAAAGATGGTTCTAGGCTAACTCTCCTTTCATTAAACTAAATAGATTCTGCTTATTGAGACTCCCATCTCAGTGCTTCTTTTTAATCCTTTTATTGCTCTCATGACGGTTTTCTGTCCGATTTTCCAGCATTACTGGAAATTGTGACTCCTGGAGTTGGGCATAGCATTCTTCCAGAAGGTTACACCGAAGTCAAACATAGACAGCAATATTAGTTCCCTGACATTATTCCGATTTCTGAACCTAAGGATCTCACTGGTCCTTTTGGACACAAGACGCGCTGAAAATTTGTGTTCAGTTGATCACGCCCATCACCTCCAGACACTGTTCAGAGTCTCTATTTCCTACAGCAAATTGTTCTATTTGGTAACTATGTCCTCAACCCTCTGCTCCTAGAGACACAGGTCTACTTTAAGCCACAGTGAAATGCAGATTGCTTAAAGCTCTCAACCAAGTAATTCCTCTTACTCTTCTTCAGTGGCTCCTTAGTATTTAAGTTTTGTGGCATCCATAGTTTTGAGCAGTAATTCTTGTATCTCCTTCCATGTTCTTAACAAACTCACAGTCAAAAGCCAAATCCTTTGTGAACTCAGTAAAAATCTGTTCAGTCACAGCTGTCCTTTCAGATTTACATTTTGAGATCTTTCAGCTTTGGAGTCAATTAGTGTTATGATGAATTTTAAATTTGAGGGTGATACATTGCATGTTTCCATAGTAGTAACTTACTTATAAGAAACTATTCGAAAATCTAAGGGTATTCCAAATACCAGTGATGAAATATCTAAATAAAATGCTAGAGTAACAATTCCTCTGCTATATAGCTGATTTTGTGAAGTTTGAGATGCACTTTTTATGAAAAAAGTGTTCCTATGTTGCACAGGGAAAATACTGTGGTTTCTCTACTTGGTTAAATTTCACAAGATACTGTACATAAGCAAGTAAATCAGGTGCTTTCTTAATTCTGCTGAACAATTTTCCTATTAAACATTTTATTTCCTGTGCTGTCAAGAAAGTAGCCAGAAACCATCCTAAACAGTTACCAGGGAAAAGTCTTCTTGAGCAAAAGGCACAAACAGCTTAGATCTACCTCCACACTGGGAGACCTTCAAAAGTTATACCTAAGTTGGACAGCAAGACCAAGATTGATGTCTTTGCTGCATTCTGAAAAATTGTGAAGCAACAGCTTCCCAGTTCTGATAAGTGTGCTGAGCACATTTATGACTACTGTGAAAAAACACAGTAACATTTAAATCCTCCTCAAGCTGCTAATATATGTTGAGAATTAACTGCTTGTCCACATTAATTCACTGAAATTAACTACTCATTTCTTATTGCTGTTTCAACAAGAAATAGTAATTATTGAATTACTATTCAAGTAATTTTTAAGCCCATGATCCTGAAATCATATTCCAAGTGAACCAAAGTTGCTCTGCAATGGTAACAAACCACCACTTCATCCCTCCACTGAACTTAAGTGTGAATACGAAAGATTAAACTGTCAGAGATTTCCTTTTCCATATTAATTCCTCAGAATACAGATATTCCATGCAGCACCAGACAAGTGTGTGGTGCAACATAAACAGAGTGTTTAGAGATCTGCTATTTCTGATGTGAGTTTATCTTTTTATACATACTTTCTTTCCAGGATGATACAAATTATCTCCCTGACATCTGTTAATCTCAAAGCAAATTACTAGATCATTTACTATAGACCTAACTTTCAAGTAAACACAGAACATGTCAAGATCTAAGAATATCAAATTCCGAAACCACTTATTTTAGTGAATTTTCTTTATATTACATTGATAAGGATTTACGAATGTATTTGCAAACAAAGTGCTACAGAGTAGATCCCACAGTATTTATTTAGAAAAAAAAAATAGTGCCTACAGATTACTAATGCATATTTCAGGCATGCCAAACAAGATATACTCAATAACAATGTGCGTTCTTGATGTCCTTGAAGAGCAAAGCTGACCTCTTGAAAAACAAGAATCTCCCCTTTAGAGTTCTACCTGCTAAAATATTCCATCACCTCAAAAAAATAAACAGCAATTCTTCCTAAATCATAAGATACTAAGAAAATAGAATTATATTCTGTAGTCATCCCTATCTGCTCTATTCACCTTTCACCTCAAATCACTCTGTCACCCTGAGAAGCAGGACTGTGACTAAAGGCAAGTAACGAGCAGCTGTAAGTCTGCAAGCAAAACAAAGTATTTTCCATATAAATATTCTTAGCATAAAAAGTGTAAATACAGACATTACATTTGTCCTTACATTTGTTACGTTTGTCCTCAAGATTTTTCATGGAGCAGCAGTGTTCAGCAAAGATTTATCTATACAGAAGAATACTAGCTTAACTAAAGCAATGCTATTACTCCAGGTCAACAAAGCTAGTAGAAATGCATATATACGCATGCTCACGCTCTCTGTAAACCTGGTTTATATTGTTTTAGACTACAACATCCTATCTTTAGACAAATAGGAACAAACTGTGTATACACCAAGCCTAAATGGCTTAAAGAATCCTGCTAGCCACCACAATGTAGATTTGCTTTTGTGCATCATTACCACATCATTTTTGCCTTAAGAAGTTAAAATATTGCATGACAACATTCAGTCTGCACAATGTCTGTAAAAGAAAAAAAAAAAAGGCACTTGTGTCCATTCTTTATCATTAATGCCCTTTGAATCTTTTGTAATACTGATAGCAGGGAAAAAAGTGCAGTAACAGTAGCACAATGTTTGTTAAACCACAGTATTTTGCTGACTGACATTTAGAAAAGCCAGGCTGGGCAGGCAGCAGGATTTCTTCCCTCACTATCCTATCTCCCCACAGTCAGCTATAGCAACGAGTACACTGGAAAGGTCTTTTCTTCCATTCCTCCAGGCCCAGCAGGACAAGGAGCATTCAAGGCAAGAGAAGATTGTACATCACAGCTACCACAACACAGCATCACCACTTTGTCAGAAATACTGTGTACATCCAGGATCATGACACTACTGCAGCATTTTATAGTTCCCATTACTAGAACTCACAAGCAGATGTAATGCACAAAAACAGTTCACTGAAGTTAGAAGAAAGTCCAAACATTAATTCATTGTTTTTAAAAATAAGTAAATACTGTACTGTAAAAGCCTTTAGACATTTTGATAAATGTACTAATACCATACGCGCTCTTCAACCACTGCCTTTATACACCTTATGTCCATATTGAAAGCCCATAACTAAATACAGCTGCTCATTTTCTACTTCTTCAATTCGTATCAACTGCTATAATGCCTCATGTGATATGAAAATAGCAACCAGAAATTTTACTAACACTTTCTCCTTCAAATCAAGCTTGAATTACTGCCATGAACTTTGAAATATTGATTGAGTCATGACAAAATAAATCCTGTTAGTTTAGTTCTGACTGTTTTATCTAATAATCACCTAACTCAAGGTACGACATTGGCTTCTAGCCTAATCTTGTTTAGAATCTCAGCTTTTCTCTTTCAGGTACCTTCTATGAAAACAAGCTCTTCTTTGTAGACATTTCTATGAAGTTTGTAACAGCGTGGGACAAACTGCCTTATGATGTCAAATGGCATTAAGCCCCATGGAAGCAGGTACTACAGGGTTTCCACAGAGTCTTTATGCTGAAACCAATTCCTGTTCCAGTACTTGAATGCAGGCAGCTGGATTTTTTTTTGAGATTTTGGGGGTTTTTTAAGGTTTAGAATTCTAGTTTTATACTGAGAACATCCAGTGAAAGCACTGCATTTTTTTTTTCCACTTGGAGCTACTGTGAGAATCAGACTGAAACATACAGAAATGCAAGACGGACACAATACAAGATCACCTACACAAGCAACACCTCTTTTTTGGCAATATGCTTACACAACTTTTTCTTACAGAACTTGGATTATTTATTTTAATTACTATTTACGGTCTTTCTCATGTCATGTCTGGAAAATGACAAAAATTCCTCTGCCCTCTGAGGGGAGACTGAGTGAGTTCAGTCTCTTCACCCTGGAGGAGGCTCAGAGGGCACCTCATCACAGTTTTCCAGTACTTAAATGGCAGCTACAGAAAGGACAGAGCCACACAGAGACAACAATGGGAGATGGGTACAAGTTGCACCAGGAGAAGTTTCATCTTGATATAAGAGAGAAATTTTTCACAGTGAGAACACTCAATCACTGGAACAGCCTACCCAGGGACGGAAAGCTGGGCAGAGAGGAACCTGATGAGGTTCAACAAAGGCAAATGCAGGGTCCTGCACCTGGGGAGGAACAACCTCATGCACCAGTACAGGCTTGGGGTGGACCTGCTGGAGAGCAGCTCTGCGGAGAGGGACCTGGGTGTCCTGGTGGACGACAGGTTAACCATGAGCCAGCAGTGTGCCCTGGCTGCCAAGAAAGCCAATGGGATCCTGGGGTGCATCAAGAAGAGTGTGGCCAGCAGGACAAGGGAGGTTCTCCTTCCCCTCTACACTGCCCTAGTGAGGCCTCATCTGGAGTACTGTGTCCAGTTCTGGGCTCCCCACTTCAAGAAAGATGAAGAGCTACTGGAGAGAGTCCAGCGGAGGGCTACAAGGATGGTGAGGGGACTGGAACATCTCCCCTACGAGGAGAGGTTGAGGGAGCTGGGCTTGTTCAGCCTGAAGAAGAGAAGGCTGAGAGGGGACCTTATAAATGCTTACAAATATTTGCAGGGTGGGTGTCAGGAGGATGGGGCCAAGCTCTTTTCAGTGGTGCCCAGTGACAGGACAAGGGGCAATGGGCACAAACTGAAGCACAGGAAGTTCCGTCTGAACATGAGGAAGAACTTCTTCACTCTGAGGGTGACGGAGCACTGGAACAGGCTGCCCAGGAAGGTTGTGGAGTCTCCTTCTCTGGAGATATTCAAGACCCGCCTGGACAGGGTCCTGTGCAGCTTGCTGTAGGTGACCCTGCTTCGGCAGGAGGGTTGGACTAGATGACCCACAGAGCTCCCTTCCAACCGCTACTATTCTGTGTGTGTGTGATTCTGTGTAGTAGAGTCCCCATTGCTGGGGATTTTTAAGACACGACTGGACAAGGTGCTATATAATCTCATCTAGGCTCTCTTTCCCACAAAAGGCTGGATGTTTTGAGGTGCCACCCAATATGGGTTGTTCTATGATCATGTGAAAAAAAAAAAAAAAATTTCCCAAAGTTACTACAGAAATAGTGAACAAGGATTGACCAGAGAAAAGAACTAGAAAGATCCTAAAAAAGCATCCAAGAATGGCAGAATCTGGAAAGCTATTGTGTCAAACCTTTGTCATGCACTACATTTAATTTTACTGTATAATGTACTGACTGTGGAAAATGCACATCATGCTTGGGTCTTTTACCCTACACTGGAAGTAATGACATTTTTTTTAAATAGTTTGCTAGATGGCGTCTTCTTCACCTCTGATGTAGCAAAAAGTACAAGCAGACACACAGAGGAAGCTGAGGGATATGGCAACATATGGTTCAAAGCCCCCAGTGAGTCCTGATATCAAGGAGATGCTGCCTCTTGAAGAGGCAAAAAATGTGATCAATTACCAACTCTCTTGCCAATACTTTTGCTACTCAAATCTTCGTGGGAAACACAACCTCCCATAGCTACAAGTCCTCACATTTGATGACTCTTAGCTCTTTACCTGCAACTGCATGCCATTCAAGGCTTGCCAATACATCATTTTACCATTTCTCTTAATGTGAAATGTAGTTATATTTTATGGCCTTGACAAATATAACCTACAGTTAGCAGAATACATTTGTCCATAACCACATGATCTCCTCGAGCAATCTGTTGTATTTTTTAGTCTGATGCAAAAAAACAATAAAGAGCCTGTCATTAGCAAACCCAGATTGCTAACATAGATCTATTTTATGTTACACAATGAATACCTCTGATGCTATCACACTTCCCAGACACTGGAATTCATCCTTCTCTTTCCTTGATGAGATGCCAAGCACTTTAGGAAGTTTCTTTCTTATACTAATTCATGCAAACCATGAATAGACTATAAAGGAAATTAATTTAACAAAAATATGAAATCAAAAGTAATTAGAACAAGAAAGCTATACGACCTCAAAGGTAAAACACATATTCCAAAAACTTAGAATACAAGAAATTAATGTAAATAAATGGTGAAGTCTGGTTGTTATTTAAGGAGACTGCTGCTACTATTAGCAAATTCTTCTACAGAATTAAAAAAAGATTCTAAAGTTTGAAGTTCAAAATAGAAATATCTAGCAAAGAGACTACAACACATTGGAGTAAGAGTCACATCTTAAAAATTATTAAAAATATTGAATGAAGGATTCTGTTTTACACAGGCAAATTTCTGGAAGGAAAAAAAGCCTGAAAAACAAAATAACCAGATTTCTTTTTTTTTTTTTTTTTTAAAAAAACACAAATGCTGCCCTCTCAGTACATAAAAACATTATACTAGAAGATAACATACCACCAAATTGAATGGTTCAAGGATTAACAATACAAGTATACTTCAATTTTTGCAGTGAAATAAACCCTCATTAATAACATACAAGCATCACTACAATATCTTATTGATTCAGTGCCCTAAGTGAAGCAAGTTTAACTAATCACCCACTGACCAAATGATCACATCATTCTTGCTACAAAACAGGAGCTATTACTTTCATAAAGGTCAGGCTTCATTATCTTCCTCTTTCCATGGAGAATGCTTCAGGCATGTGAAGGAGACAGCACCACCAAGCAAAGCCGACACGACTGTCTCTACTATGTATGACCTGCAAAAAAGTATTCCAGTCTTTTGTACTCTCAGTTCACAACCTTTCACCACTACTAGACATCTCACACACACTACTTCCAAATACTGTTGAAAACTTGACAATTGTGTATAGAACTGCAGACATTATGCTGTGGACTGGACATAGGCCAGATGAATCATGACTTTATTAAAACATGCAGCTTCTTTAGAAGGTATCACAATTGACACAGTGGACATCTGATCAGCTGTTCAGAAAACTTTCATAAAATGATTTTGAATTAAGGTTTCTATATGGGACATCAGCGTACTCATATCAGCAGCACAGACCTGGTGATCCTCATTCCCCTGCTTTTTCAGGGTCTCTAATAGGCCCCAGTGGACTGGAGGCAGAGGGCTGTAAGAACTCAGCAAGTGAAGCTGACTTAATGGATTCTGTTTTATTTCTGCAATCCTCAAGGCCCTCAAGATAGCAGGTGCAAACTTAGAATAATGAGCCGTAGATGAAATAATAATTGGGCAAGTTCTATCTTGTAATCGATCTGCAACTACTTTAGCAACAGCTGTGTGTGTATCCAAAATATATCCTGTAGTACTGTATACAGAGTGAATGGCAGCGAGACAGTCCTCCTCAGAGCACCATCCAGCCACCAAGTCCTGCTGAAGCTTTTCAAGTAGATCTTTCCGTAGCTGGAAGTGGCCCTGATTTTCCAGCTGGTTATAGAATTGTGTCACCAGTTGTCCATCCTCATTAGCAATCAGGTGCAAGCATCTCTCAAGATTGGAGGACTTCAGAATATCTACTGCTGGTGAAAAAGTGGGAATTAGTTTTCTTCCCCTCAGATCATAAACACCTGTTCTTATGAAGTCAGTCAAAACATTGTTTTCATTGGAAGCACAAATACATTTTCTAATAGGAATTCCCATCATTTTGGCATACAAAGCGGCTAATATGTTGCCAAAGTTTCCTGTAGGAATGCAAACATCTACAGGGCTTCCAAAAGGAATAATACCTTGATCAACAAGATCAAGGTATGCAGAGGCATGATAAACTATCTGAGGAAGCAGTCGTGCCCAGTTTATGGAGTTTGCTGCAGCTAAAGCTGTTCCATATTCTACTGTAAGGAAGCCAGTATAATCAGAATTAGTAAAGATTTGCTTTATAGCTGTCTGGCAAAAATCAAAATCAGATTTGACACCTACTGACCAGGCATTTTCTTTCTGACAGCAAATCATCTGTGATTTTTGAATTGGGCTTACTCCATCCTCAGGAAAAAAATTCATCACAGCTATTCTCTGTTTGTCAGTGTCATGGAGACGACTAAAGCCATCTAGGACAGCACTCCCTGTGTCACCAGAAGTAGCTACCAGAACCAAGTAATTGCAGCTTCTGGGAATGCAGTATGCAAATATATGTGGCACCATCTGTAATGCAAAATCTTTAAATGATGCTGTTGGTCCATGAAATAACTCAAGGAGAAACTGATTGCCTGCCAGATGCCTAACTGGGGCAATTTTAGAACAAGTAAAGTTGTCTCCATAAGCAGTTCCAATTATTTCTGCCAGCTTAGAAGCAGGAATGTCAGCAGGATGTATGCATCTTTCTAGCATCGCTTGGGCTCTCTCAATGTAAGTTGCTTCTACTAGGCTTTGCCATTCTCCAGCAGTGAATTTTGGAAGTCCTCTCTCAGGAACAAAGAGTCCTCCATCAGGGGCTAAGCCCTCAGTAACAACGTCACTGAAAAATTTACGAGAATCTTTTTCCGTTCTCCTTCCAGACCCACTAGACCGGGTTGAAATGAAAGTTTCCAGTTCTGAGTTTTGGTATCTCTTCACAGCATCAAGTACCTTTTTTGCCACAACCTCTGCTGCAACATCCCCTCCACAAAGAACACGGATGTCATACCACCTTTTGTAGAACTGCTTCCTAAACTGAAGTATGTCCTTGAGAGAAATACCAGGAGACTGGCCCACGATGCGATCCACTTTCATCGATTTCAGCCTGCTCATAATGACTGTTGCGGGCACATCCAGATATACAATTATTCCATTTTTCTTCATATGCTGCATGCCAGCAGCATGCATTGGATTGGACCCAGTAAGGGAAATGACACTTCCAGATGCTGAAAACTTCAACAGGGCTTTTCCTTCCTCCTCTAAAAATTGCTCATTACCAACATCCTGCAGTTTTTCCGACACACTCATATTCCAGGTTGTTTCAAGGACATCATCATCTATGTCTATGACAGGGCAATCTAGTTTCTGACCTACTATTCTCCCAACCGTTGTTTTCCCAGCACCTGGAGGTCCCATCAGGACAATATTTTTGTTTCCAACAAGAGAATGGCTTGAGAACCACAACTTCCATATCTGTGCAAATGCGACAGGTCTTGAAAGCACCAGTTTTAAACATATCCTAGAAAGACTGTTTTGGGTTATTAGTCTTAAAGGTCGATACTGAACAACGTGAAACATCTTCTGTTGGGTTGGTTTGTCTTTTTTTTTTTTTCCCAAGCCAACTTGACACTCAACTGCTTCAAAAAGAAAAAAAAACAAACCAGCAATTAGTCCTTCAGCAAACAACTAGGAAAAAACCCTAAAGCATATGAAATTCAGAACAAGAATTCAAACATAAACCCAGTTATGACTTTATCAGTGCCAGTGAGGTATTTTTCAGAATAAGACTCACTCCCCTCTCCTGCATAGTTCCAGCTCACTTCCACTGACAAATCCATCTTCAAACAGTCCATGTCCTCAGTGTAAACAAAGACACCCAAATCTAATACTATCTACAAATAATATTTTTATAGGAATACAGAACCAATTAGTTTTTCCTTTAGTAGTCTTACTTTTAAGTACAAATTCACAAGTAATGAAGATTAACTAAATTACCTTCTTGTAACCAAAATGTTAACAAAACATGCATTTTTCCCATCTCCCAGGATGCCTTTGATATCTTATATTTTTTTCTAAAAAGAAACAAATGTAAGACCAACTTTAATATGCAGAAAACTCACAAAGTTGTGCAACAGCAAGGCTGGAACAGTTGCATCCAATTCTCTTCTGAAGGGATGGCAAACCAAGCAAGTGATTTGTGAAGAACCATGACACTCCTATAACAGAATCGTACGGAGTGTAGGTTTGTTTAAAGCAAGAGAGAAAGAGAGAGAAAACACATCATGAAAACACTCTATCATCAGGGGAAAAAAAAACACAAAAAACCCCACAAAAATCACTAGGGAAGTTGGATCTCCAACAAAGATTAAGCAAGAAGCTCTCAACATGTTATTTTGTTTCCTTAGAGAAATCAACACCAGTATCAGCATGAATTGCAGCACATGATTTGTCCATGTTTAAAAAATGCTTAAAGAAAAGCAACACTGAACTTCCTTTTAGGAAATTAATTAAATTCTTGATGTAAAAATCTAACTATGTGTTTACTTATCAATTCTAAAACAATATATATATATATTTGTAATATATATAAAATCAGCAATTTTTAGAAATTATTACTTTTAGTTGGTATAGTATGCAGTACAAAAAGATGGTTAACTGAGCTGCAAGTTGTACTTTTTTTTTGTCCTGGCACTATAACACGTAACCAAAATGGCAATCAGCAACTTCTAACAACTACATATTAAAGACTCAACCTAGCTGCTAGCACCCCAGCATTTGCTTTACAATGTTTATTGATTTTTGTTTTAGTTTATATACCAGCTACTTTTATCACTGAAAACAAATAAATGAAAAAGCGTTTTCCCACGTTAATCAAGACAGACTAAATGAAACAATTAAAGAAATTCACTAAACGCTAAGTTTCCAAATCCTTCAGTTATTCAGTGCCTTTTCTCTTGATGCTCTGGAGTCTGACAGCCTTTTATCACTGTGGAGAGCAGTAAGTGACCTGGAACCACAGTAGAAGGCAGGTGAGCAGCCAATGGGAACTGCGTCATCTTCCTACTCACGATTAACCCATGTTTACAGTTATCACACCAGTCCTTTAAGACCCTGCTGGACACCACCAGTGTGCATAACATCAAATGACTCCAGAGACACAGGTCACAAGCTTCAAAAAACGACACAAGCTCAAGTTTTGTAAGAGCAAACCACAAAACAAAAGAATCCTCACTTCCAGATGCTCCTTGCTCTAGATTCTGCTTTGTGTTCCTTGGTCTGTCTTTTACACTCTACTTTCTTTACCAAACTATTAGCATACGTTACACAAAGTCAAAGTACTTCTAGTTGTTTAAATCTTTGCATTTGCTCACATCTGTAAGGAGAGATGAGCTTGCAAACAGTAAGTCCCTGTGCTTGCACCCAGTGCTGTGAAAAGATGAACATGCTCCAATTACAAGGCATAGATCAAAGACGGGCATATCATACTGGACAGTTTTTTCCCAATCCTTGTAAAGTAGAAGGGAATGGTCATGTGCAGATGCAATGTAAGGTCTTGTGTAACAGTTATTAAAAAGAAAAAACAATCTGTGAAGAAAAGTTGTAATATTCAATATCATTATAAAACTGTACCATACTGGTAATGCACTCTAGTGAATATAAACATACAGAGCTACAGCACCACAAAAAGAGATATTTGTATTAAACGTCCAGATGTAAATATGTTCAGCATTTTAAAAAATTTAGAGACAACCTTTCAGCAATTTTACTTCCTGAACGTAAGAATCACTTCAAGTATTACATATGAACTAAGAGAGTACAAACCACACCAAGCACAGCGGCCTGCCTACCCCATACGACAGATTCACTCTGAGGTGCAGGTGCTCAGTACACACTACACAGCTGCTGGACATAACATCTGGATTGCTTTATGAATCTAGGCCACAGGTACTTAAATCCCCCCCGGGTTACAGGTGTAGACAAGACAGGAATTCAACCCAGATCTCTCTAGTTACAAGCTTATCATGTTAACATGAAGTTAGAAGCAGTCTATGGCATTGTTCAAAATCAACTTGGTTAATTTGGTGCAAAAATTTACAGGGAATTTCTTTATTCATCTGCTCAGTTGGTTTAATCTATTTCAGTGTAATTCAATTTTGCACCCATATAAAGTACATTTACACAGACGCTTGCAACCATGGAAAACTGTTTCTTTGAAACCACTTTTATTCAACTGGCAAAACCTTACCATAAAAACCAGCTCAAATTAGACTTTGTATCTCGCAGAGTTTACCAGTCCAGTTAGAACATGAAACAATCCAACTTTAGATATAGCTAATTCTCCCAAAAGAGTCATGTTTTTTGAAGCAGAGCTTACATCTGTAGGCCCAATGACATTGTAAGTTTTGACGATCGACCTCGGCCCTTCTCTCGGACTGCTGCCAGCTCCTGTGTATCATCAGCAAACATCCACAGCTTCAACAACCACCGCCGATGCCAAGAGCTATGGCGAAAACTGGACTTTGTTACTGGTGTAGACACAAAGTTTGCAACAACACAATGTACAGCCAGAATTCCATAAACAAACAAGCCAGTGGCAGTGTGCAGCTGTCAAAGGCCTCAAGGTAGGCCAGGACTGACAACTACAGTATTTCAAAACTGTGAACACGAGACAACTTCCAACAGCTTTTATACAGAGAACAAAAAAACTCCAATGCCAAAGTAAACCACTGAACTTCTGCTGCCCCACGATCACCCCACAGACCAAGATCCCGCAGGGGTTCCCGTCTCACCGTTTCGACGCCCCCAGAGTGTCAAAGCGCGGGTGGGAGGAGAGGGCCGGGTCGCGCCGGGCCGCGCCGAGGACCCGCGGCACCACAGAGCCGGGTCAGCCGCGCCCGGCCGGCGCAGCCCCGGGCTCCCACCTCCCCCGGGGACCGGTGGCGGCGGCGCTCCCGCCCTGCCCTGGCCCCGCGGCCCGGCCCGGCCCGGCTCCCTTCAGGCGCCCTCAGGGCGGCGCGCGCCGACCTACCGGCGTGGGCGGGGACACCTACCGCAGGTACCGCGCGCGCTCCACGCGCACCCCCAGCCTCACCCGCACCTCCCACCGCGCGCGGGCAGTCACCTGCCGGCCCGGCCTCCCTCCCGACTCCGCCCAGAGCCGCGACCCACGCGCGATCCAGCCTTCCGACGCGCCCTCACTTCGCCCTGCCGGCTTCACTTCCGCCAAGTGCGCCTGCGCGGCGCCGGGCGCAGCCTGGTGCGATTGCGCCTGCGCTGTCGCTCCTGGCTCTAGCGCCTGCCGACAGCGTCCTTCCGCCGCAGGGGGGCGGGAGGAGTGCTGTGGGTTCCGCCCCTCCGTGTGGCGCTGTTACCTAGCAACGGGTTTCCCTAGCAACTGCGGCCACAACACTGTGCCGGACCGGCGGCCTGGGGGGACGGGCGGCTGGGCGAGGGCCGCCGCGGTGAGAGGGGGCCGCTCGCTGAAGCGGGCCGAGGGCGAGGAGGGAGGAAACGCGAGGGCCCTTCAGCGAGGCGGGCGCTTCCCCGCCTCCAGGCCCCTTGGCCGGAGGATGACCGCGCAGAGTGCCCCGGAGAGCGCCTGTAGCCTCCTGCCCCTCCTGGAGGAGAAGACTGTGAAACCTCCCAGGTACGCGGGTGTGACAGCACCGCTGGCAGGCACGGTGACTAGTTATGGCAAAGCAATACATCTTACGGGTAACAGGTATTAAAAAAAAAATCTAGCTTTTGCATAGTTACTGCTCCTCCTAATGAGTCTCTAACTAAGATCTGAAGGTTTACAGCCTGCTCTGTGAGCTGGTGGTTCAGGTTGGCATCCTCAATGCCATCTTGTTCATTGGCAAAGAATTTACCAAGCACTCGTTCCACGCAGAGGAATTACAGGACATCTTTGTTATTTGCACTTACAATTTTTTTCAGTGAGCAGCCGAAAAGTTGGGTTTTAAAAATTTTTCTCAGTGCTACACTGCCATTTTTTTTGTGTGTCAAGTGTGTCTTCTGACATTGACTCTTTTGCTTCTCTGTCTCACCACTTACCTTAAAAATGTTAAAAAGGCCTTTTGCCCCCCTAGTATCTATTCCTTTGAGAGTTTTGTAAAATTCTTATTCGATAATTATGCAAACATATGTTGGTTTTTCAAGTTCTTATTATTTTGTGTGAAAGAAAGCTGTTATAGTTAGTATTTTCAGTGAGTTAATGTAGGTCATAACTCAATAGCTTTAAAATTAGTAGAAATATCAGTGACACTCATTAGAACAAATATAGTTATTCCTTTTCAGGTAAAAGGGTTCAAACTAGTCAGGTTCCTAGTTCTGAACCTTTTCCATGTAAAAATACATAACACATTTTTTTTTGTTTCCAGTGTGAATGAAAGATACTTTTGGCAGACAGAGGAACGTGAAATGACAGTATGATAAGGCACGCAGCACACTAAACCCATTCCTGTCTTAATACCATTCAGGGATTTGGATACTGCATGACTACCAGGTTCAGTTTAGGCAGGGGATTCCTCAGGTTGGATGCAATCTGGCTAAATCCCCGTTCGATCTCGTTGACTTCTGTTGTCACCCCACTTCCTGCTCTGGTTCACAATGTGCCAGATATCCAGCCGGTAGCAACAGTGTCAAACCTGGTTAACAGCATGATCTGACCAGTTTTAAATAATGCATACAAAATCTAGGGTCTTCTTTTTCCCAAATGAAATCGTATCTATTGCACTCTCAACTGACCAGGTGCTACTCATGAAACCAAGGCAAGCACCCTCATTCCCCCCAACTTTGATGTCGTAAGAGGACACCTAAGGAATAGTAACTGTATTCTTACAAATGTATTGTCTTTTCTCCCCTTGCCAAATAATGAATACATTGATTCTCAAGTCCCCCATAACCACGTTTTCTTCCTTGCAACCCCCTCTAACCCAATATTATTGGTATATGACAGCATTTGCAAGTCACTAAAAAAATACAACTGCCACATCTCTTTGTCCAAAGGAATGCCTACAGCTGTCTACAAAAGATGTCTTTAAAAGACAATGTTAAACCTTATGCCAGTATGTAATTAACTCAATACCTTTTCATTCTCTTTCTCATTCCAAGACTCTGTGAACTTGTCTAAGTCACATTCCTGATGACATCACTACCTTTCTCTTCTGTGTGGCTACAATGCCACTCCTAGCAAATGGTGAGGAACACAATAGTTTATGGATGTGGTGCGTTTGTTCCTATGTCTATGGCTGTTTGCCATGAATTTAACAGAAAAAAACCCCTCGTTCCTTATAATTAGAGATATTTCTGATCCTCTTTCTGATTTTGGAGACCAAATCTCCAGAAGACAAAATAACTCCACATGAAGTCCTCTTACATTTTCTCATGTTATGATCGAGTACAGTACGTCGATGTGTCAGACATTTGCAGCTGATATACAAAAGCTTTTGTCAATGTTGCTACTATGACTCCCATTCACTGGCCCAGCATTACTTCGTTTCTTTCATGCTATTTCAGTTAAAATACATTGCATTATGTGTAATCTTTTTGTTCATTTTTTCCTTACCTGAAAGCACAGTATAGGTTTTTTTCATAAACACATGTTTTCTTCTGTGAAAGAAAAGTGCAACTGTTTGTCAGCTTTTGTCTACCATAAATTAATATGACAGGTTTCCGAAAGATTGACAGATTTTAGAAGGTACAATGAGGTAGCCTTAGCTTCAGGAGCAGGGAGTTCTGCTCCTTCAGGAAAACATCTGTGACAGCTCAGTCCTTCAGATAGAGGCAAGATGCTGCTAATCAGTTAATGATTGGAGAACACATCTGCATACTTTTACAGTGCCATATGCAACACTACACCAAAACAGCAGTGTGTGCATACTGCGTGCATACAGCTTCTCATAACTGAGCCCTTACTGATCTTCGTATTAGCCACTTCAGTTAGTGCCAAAACCACTGCTGATTACAATAGTTCAGGATCATAGTTTGTATCTGTGTAATACAAGAAATATAGAGTTTGCTGTGCTATTTCAGAGCAGGCATCCATCTCATCTCATCTCATCTCATCTCATCTCATCTCATCTCATCTCATCTCATCTCATCTCATCTCATCTCATCTCATCTCATCTCATCTCTTGTAATAGCCTGTAACAGATGGTTCAACAGAAACACCAAGACAATGATACAGTGGACAGTAATAAGATAAACTGATGATCAAGGACGTTCTGTCTAACTCTCAACTATGTTTGACGTGTTCTCTGAAGCATGAGGTTTTACATACCTCTAAAATATGTTTCATCCCATAGAATGAAACAGCATATATTCTCATCAATACAAGTCTCATCAATGCACTGCAACTGCAGCTTCTGAAATGGCCAAGATACATTGGCATTTGCATCTTTCCCATAATACAGACTTTCAAATACAAAAAATCCAGCAAAGCAGGTTCATGATGACTATTTTCCTGTAGATGCACAACAGCTGCATATTTTGGATGCATTTTGGAACAAAAGAAATAGCCCTAAAAAAACCTTTTCAAAATAGAGTTAGTTAAAAAATAAAAACCAAAGTGTGTAATGCATAACCTCATTAAAATAATAAATTCACATTTCTGTCAGACTTTTAGCAAGCAACACTCAAAGCAGTTTATTTCCATAATTTAGGTTTTGTTGAGTTTCAAGTACCTGTTTCCAGTATTTATATGAACAGTGCATACAGGAATCATTTCCCAAAGTGTGATAATACTGACCTTGGAGACACAAGAGAAGAAGGAAGAAGCAAGCTAACTCAGAATCACAAGTACAAATTGTCAGTGCAGTGTTGGCCTTAGCCTTAGGTTGTATCAATGATGGCCTTTATATGGAAGAGAGTACAAAATAAAATAGCTTAGGCTTTCGGCATGAACTACTGTGAAAATATATATTCCTTGAAGAAGTATTTTTAATAGTTTTCTGACCTTTAACTTCTTTATGGCTATTTTTTACTAAGATATATCTCAACGTTTAGACCATCTGTGAAACGTGAGGTAGCGAAAAATAAAACTCAGTGGAAAACTATGGGACCAGCAAAAGTTGCAGTGCCATCTCCAAAAAACTTTTTGCAGAAACGTTCAAAGGAACCCAAGCTACCAGCAAGTAAGTGTAGACATGAAATGTATGAAATGTAATGAGTATTTTTAATTTTAAAATTGATAATATTAATGTTGAATGTAACAGTTATGGAGAATCAGATTTTTTTTTAAATTTCAAATAATTTTTATGTGCTGGGGCAGTTTTCATTCATCCATTTATAGTATGTATGCTACCAAAATTATTTCTCTATTTTACAAAAATGTTTCTTACTTATTGTGTAAAATACTGAAACAAACAACAAGGAAATTACATATGTGATTAGAAAATACAGTAAGCATTTACTTTCATGTGGTACAAAACCAGCTGAAATACAAAGAAAAATTATATCTCTCTTGGCTGCAGCTATTCAGATGTTGAAGATGTGTTGATGATATGTTCTATCCTGCTGATATTTCAATCTGTAATTGTGTAGTTTAGATTTCTATGCCATTCTTTTCTGCAACTGATCATTAATATTAAAGTAAATAATATGAATGGGGGTATTAAAAGTGAATTAATGGTTTTTAATACTTAAAGAGGAATGGGAAAAGTATGAGTGCCTTTCTTGATGTTATAACCAATGTGCAGTTTTTACTCTTCAGCACTCATTGTGGACTCTTAATCCCGTAGCATTAAATTGGTTAGCAGTGTTCAAAGCATAGAATGTTCTGGAGAGCTGCATGTCACAGAAATAAGCAAATTGCAATATTTTGTTGCAAAATGTATCCTATCTTTGGGCACAAACCATAAGGCGTGGCGCACACAAATGGCTTTAGCACTGAAAATACAGGCTGTCCCAGGAGGTTTTGGAGGCTTAATGCCTCAGGCAATACGGATTATTAGATCTTAAGGTAAACTTTGGTCCCAGAGGTCCTGTAGGCATCCTCGGTTGTTTTTGAATAACGTCTTCACTTTTTCAGGAAATCTGAACAGCATTCAGTATACTGGAATGTAATATTGCGTGACTTCTGAGCATGAATGCTTCCAAGGTCAAGACCTTGTTAAATTACCACACTAGTGTTTTAGATGGGCATAGGAAAGAAGGTTGATTCACCAATAATTTGGAGCCGTTCGTAAGATCCCTTTTAAGTACTCATATTATGAAATTAGTGTTTTCTACTTCAATCTTGCTATATATTGAAATACAGCACTCTGACCCATTTTTCTCAGACAAGCAGCTCAAAATATTTCTATTTCAACTTGTTGATTTAGGGCTTCATAATAGCAATAAGTGCTTGAGTGTTTGCATTTGGAGTGAATGTACCAGAGCCTCAAAATGACTATGACACATTATAGCTTCAATCCAGACTACTAATTTCATTGCCATGATTAGATCCTAACAGATCTTGAGAAGGAACTTTATCATTAACTCAGAAAGTTCTTGTACGATTGTTGGATGGAATTTCATACCTACTTCAGAGAAGTTACACTGCTTAATCACCTCCCTTAAAGCAAGGCACTTTCATCACTTGGAATTTAACCAGTTATCAGTTGTCTAAATGGAATTATGGCATTATCTTTATGGTATCTGTGCCACCTTCAAAACTGGGCTTGATCCAACTAGTTAAAAAATAGATTGGAAGGACAAAACGGAAAGATTAAATTTTTCTCCTAAAGCCTGGGATAGTGTTATTCTTTTAGAGTCTGGTAACTAACCACTTCCTTACAAAAGGTGTGTTTCCTAACCTTCAGCTAAACCTTGTTGTATTACTGGACTCTGTCATTTGTTTTAACCAAGCTTGGTTGCTGGCTCCAGAAATGAGGGCTCCCAAAACAGCAAGTGTGCACCAGTGTACTGTCTGTAAGGGTGAGCCTGTGCTCATGAGAAGCTTCAGAGATCTTGTTTCCAAAAGGACATCATAAGAGAAATCAAGATTTGAATCTGTGTGTCCTACAGTACTAATTAATGGCAAGCTGTCAGGCTGTAGAAACAAGACACCAGGAAAGCACTGGTTCATGGAGTCGGTATCAGGAAAACAGCTGTTGTAGGAATGAGCTCTGTCACATGTGACATTACACTTAATTTTCTGTCAAACAAGAACATGAACTCAGACAACCTGAATGGAATCATTCTCTCTGATAATGAATGTGAGTTAGAGTTATATCTAGCGGGAAATATGGTGGGAAATGAATTGTCTTTTATCACTTACCTGAAGTCAGACTACTCAGGAGACTTACTGACTTTCTGTTGGTGCGTTGGAGAAAAGATTACACTAAAAAGGAAGAGTTCCTATATTCTCCAGAGAAAGGACTGTGAGAAGTTGTTTACACGTGTTAGGGAGCAGCAAGAGCAGGGCTTTCCCCTAAAAGGAGGTGAGGCAGAAATTGAGGGCAACCACAATGCAGGCTGGGCATTTTTCTTATTATCCAATCTAAATCTCCCCTGGCACAACTTGAGGTTGTTTCCTCTCATCCTATCACTTGTTAATTGGGAGAAAAGACCGAGCCCCACCTCACTACAGCCTCCTTTCAGGTAGTTGTAGAGAGCAATAAGGTCTCCCCTCAGCCTCTTTTTCTCCAGACTAAAACAACCCCAGTTCCCTCAGCTGCTCCTCATAAGACTCGTTCTCTAGACCCTTCACCAGCCTTGTTGCCCTTCTCTGGACACACTCCAGCACCTCAATGTCCTTCTTGTACTGAGGGGCCCAAAACTGAACACAGTACTCGAGGTGCGGCCTCACCAGTGCTAAGTACAGGGGCACGATCACCTCCCTACTTCTGCTGGCCACACTAGTCCTGATACAAGCCAGGATGCCGTTGGCCTTCTTGGCCACCTGGGCACACTGCTGGCTCATGTTCAGCTGGCTGTTGACCAACACCCCAAGGTCCTTTTCCACCACGCAGCTTTCCAGCCACTCTTCCCTAAGCCTGCAGCATTGCATGGGGTTGTTGTGACCAAAGTGCAGGACCCGATGCTTAGCCTTGAAGTACATACATACGTAGTACATTCCCAGTCAATTCTTTCATTGTGGATACAGTTGGTTTCTATTTCTATGTAATTTTGTATATAATTCTTCCCTTTTGAAAAATGTAGTAACATTAAATTGCAAAGCTCTTCATGGTTATTGCTGAGAATATTTACTTGCTCAATTTACAGGAAAAAAAGAACAGGACAGTAAGAAATTGCCTGCATTATCAGTGCCACAGAGGACAGATCACCCAGTTATGGGAATTCAGAGTAAAAAGAATTTTATAAATACAAATGCAGTTGCTGCTATCACAGGATTGCCTAAAAAGCCTCAACCTATTTATGTTGATAGAAGACAGGGAGACAAATATCTGCTTGAAACTTCAGGACTTGTTCCAAAATATATTAAAAAAAAGGTAAGTTTTATTAAATTATAGTGGAAATACTAGTAACAATGCCTATTTTAGATTCTCTGTTGCATTCTCCTATTAAATGTTTATGATTCTTTTTGAGATGTTTAGATACCACTGCTGTTTGCGGTAGACCTTTGAGATTCATCAAGGAGAAATCACTGGCACGAGAGTTGTGCTTTGCCTTTGCTCTGCATTCACTTGCTTATGCTGTCAGCAGAAAATCGGCAGAATGATGCTGCTAAAGCAATAGCATAAGTGTTGCATTGGGAACCCAGGGAGTACCTAATGGGGAGACAAATGGTGTTCTGCGATAAATGAATGGTCGTTCTTTATGAAAGACAGGCAGGGAAGAAGAGGAGGGATTGCCCTTTGGATGAAGGAGCGGTTCAGATATCTGGAGCTTTTTGTGCAATTTGCAACAGGCTGGTTGAGCTTGTGGGTCAGGATCAGAGGAAAGGCCAGTAAGTGTCAAAAGCATGTTTGTTATGGACTGTCCAATGAGGTGAGGAGATGGCTGAAATCTCTAAGCAACTACAGGAAATCTTCAGATCACAGTGCAGCATCTTACAGAAGAGCACCCTCCTTGATATCTGCTGAAAGGACAACACACAGGGATGAAAGCAATCAAAAAAGGTTCCTGGAGTATGTCAGCAACAACTTCTTAATACAGATGGTGGATGAGCCAACCAGTGGTCATTCTCTTCTGTTTCTGCTACTTGCAAATGAGAAAGAAGAGGTCAGAGGTGTGATAATCAACAGTAGTCTTGGTTGTACACACCATGAAGTAGTTCAAGATCCCCTCCTGCTCAGGAAGGCAGGTGGTAGGGTACAGACCCTGTACTTCAGGAGAGCAAACATCAGCTTATTCAGGGAATGAGTAGGTAGGACCCTGTGGGAGACAGCTCTGAAAAGCAAAGGAGCCAGAGAGAGCTGGTATGCCTTTAAGGATGGCCTTCTCCAAGCACAAGAACAGTCCATTCCAATACTCAGGAAAACAAGATGCATCAGGAGTCTGGTTTATCTAAACAGATAATTCAGAGCATTATGCAAAAAGAGACATGACATATGACATAACTCATGACAGAGAAAAAGCAAACATGTGAACCTGCAGCCCTTGCAGTACCTTTGCACAGCTAAACATACATATAAACAATGCTAGTCATAGTGCTACCCAACACTAAGAGATTTGTGAATCATTTAGCATCTGGTGGTGTAGTGGGTTGACCCTGGTTGGATGCAGGTGCCCACCAAAGCTGCTCTATCACTCCTCTTCCTCAGCTGGACAGGGGAGAAAAAATACAACGAAAGGCTTATGGGTCCAGATAAGGACAGGGAGAGATCATTCACCAATTACCATCACGGGCAAAACAGACTCGACTTAGGGAAACTAGTTAATTTTCTTACCAATCAAATCAGAGCAGGATAATGAGAAATAAAACCAAATCTTAAAAACACCTTTCCCCCACCTCTCTCTTCTTCCTGAGCTCAACTTCACTCCTGAATTCTCTACCTCCCCCAAGAAGGATGCAGGGGGACAGGGAATGGAGGTTGCGGTCAGTTCATCTGTCTCTGCCGCTCCTTCCTCCTCAGGGGGAGGACTCCTCACACTCTTCCCCTGCTCTAATGTGGGGTCCCTCCCACAGGAGACAGTTCTCCACAAACTTCTCCAATGTGAGTCCTTCTCATAGGCTGCTGTTCTTCACAAACTGCTCCAGCGTGGGTCCCTTCACAGGGTGCCATCCTTCAGGAACAGACTGCTCCAGCGTGGGTCCCTTCCATTGGGTCACAAGCCCTGCCAGCAAACCTGCTCCAGTTTGGGCTCCTCCCTCCATGGGTCCGCAGGTCCTGGCAGGAGCCTGCTCCAGCACAGGCTCCCCACGGGGTCACAGCCTCCATAAGTTGCATCCACCTGCTTCGGCGCGGGGTCCTCCACAGGCTGCAAGTGGATATCTGCTCCACTGTGGACCTCCACGGGCTGCAGGTGGATGTCTGCTCCACCATGGACCTCCATGGGCTGGAGGTGGATATCTGCTCCACCGTTAACCTCCATGGGCTGCAGGGGGACAGCCTGCCTCATCATGGTCTTCATTATGGGCTGCAGGGGAATCTTTGCTCCAGCAACTGGAGCACCTCCTCCCCCTCCTTCTTCACTGACCTTTGTCTCTGCAGAGTTATTTCACATATTCTCACTCCTCTCTCCAGCTGCAATTGCTGTTGCATAGGGTTTTTTCTCCTTCTTAAATGTTATCCTAGAGGCACTACCACTGTCGCTGATGGGCTTGGCCTTGGCCAGCAGCAGGTCTGTCTTGGAGCTGGCTGGCATTGGCTCTTTTGGACACAGGAGAAGCTTCCAGCAGCTTCTCACAGAAGGCACCCCTGTAGCCCCCCTGCTGCCAAAACCTTGCCACGCAAACCCAATACAGGCAGAAAGAAGGTAGACTCCAGTACCTTCTGGCAGAGCTAGACAGGCTTCATTTTACAAAGGATAAGGCAAAATAAATGTGTTCTCCCAAGGACATCTGGGATATTCAGAAATTATTTTTCTTCCCAGAAACACAATTCTGCCACACTGAATATGGGATAGTTTATCATTCCTACCTAGTCCAATTTTCATGTATATGTTAACACTATTCACTCTCTTCTGTGGCATCCAATGTTCAGCAAAAATCAGGATACCGGAAGACCTTTCAAAGAAAGTATCTAAGGAATGTGTTTCAGAATGTAGAATCTGACACCGCATCAAAATGAAAAATAGCTAGCTGTCATTACCAGGTTTCAAACTTCTCACTCAACCATCAGTTCTTATAAACAGACGTTTCGGTTTCTGGAGTCTGTTGTTTTCCACGGTTGCAAAAAAAATTTGAAGGGAATTGTTTATACATTTTGCCTAGGCTACAAAGACAATCATGTCTGATACTTCTAAGAACATGGTGATTTAAGATTTTATAGCTTGGTGGCACAAAATTCCATTTCAAGCTGTCTTTGCAAATGTAATATACTATGGATGACAGGTATGTCTTTGTTTCCTTCTTAAAAGCACATATAAGAAACTTCTTCCTTACTATTATAGGATTATGGTGTTACACCAAAATACATAACACAGAAAAAAGAAGAAATGAAGAGAGCTCAGAAAGAATATGAGGCCGGTATCTTGGAGCATCTGAAGAAAAGAGCCATGAAACGGTTATCTGATGAAGAAAGGACAAGTCTTCTGCAGGTACATGTTTTGATTTAGTTAATTAGTAACTTACAAAAGATTAATAAGGTAGTGTAAGTCCATACAAACAATAAAAGTATACTAGATTTTTTAAGCTAGGCAAATGAGTTAGCTACTTTTTCACTAGATGGAGCTGTACAACAGTTGTAAACTGAACTGAAGGGAGCTGATCTACTTACAGTTTTAGTCCAGTTCTACAAGTACTGCAATTCTGTTAGATTCCTATCCCCCTTAATGACTTGGAATTTCAGTGAAACTTCAAATGAATGCAGAAAATCACCTATGTGGATTTAGTGACAGTTCTGACTCTCCACTTGTGAATCATGACAAAATACCAATTGTTGTGGGCTTTTTTTTCCCTGATGCATAACATTGCCACTTTTATTGGCAGTTTCTAGCTTCACATCGTGACTTCATTCACTAAAGCATAGGGTCATGTTTTAAAATGTGGCAAAACCAGGAAACAGAATTAAATTGCCATATATTCTTAGAACTGTGAATGGAAAAATTGTATTTTTTCAAGCTGTTTTGGATACTGTCTTTCATACAGTTTTTATTGCACAAGATTTTCTAAAGAGAAATAATACCATAAAAGAAGTAGAGCAGAAAAGAGACATTTTAAAAGTATATCTGATCCCTGAATTGGAATTTCTCATGACCACATTTTAGCCAAATTTCCTATGAAAATGAGGCTTACATTAGTGTGATATCTGTTTATGAGTCTGTCCCTTAATAGCTTGATATTAGCAGCCACGTGAAACAAATCAGCAGATGGTTGGACATCTCCAAAATACTAAATTCCCTCAAAAACACCAGCAGAATATCTAGAGAGAAAACACAGTGTCTAACTCACTCACTTGCAAATATTAGCCTGTTAATCAGCAAGATCCAAAATAGCTAGGACAATGATGTCTCTTTCTTATGTAGCAAGCAGTAGAAGCTAGGAAGGAGTGTGGGAGAGAGGTGAGGGTATTGCATTGACAGCAATATAAAGAACGTAATAGCAAGGGTGAAGATTAAGATATTTTTATGGTGGGAAAGGCATAGGACAAGCTGATGGTCCAGCAAGTTAACTATGCTGCAAAAAAATATGTGCAAAAATGCATGTGAGTTCAGCCGCTCACAGTTCTGCATTTAGTTTGACTAAAATTATGTTCTAAGTTTTTAAAATACAAGGGTGTATTGAAATATTGTTAAATAGTTGTTAGATTTTTGTTATTAACACAGTATTTTCTTTATTTTTTAAAAATATGTTTGCTCTTTCATTGGCCAGATTACTTATACAGTTATATTGTCAGGAGGAATTAGTGTCCCCAGGGTATGTGGCTTCTACCCAGTGCTCAGCTGTAGACATATGGGAATTCCTGTCTTTTAAAATAATTGACATTGCTCGTGAACACATGATTTGAAAGAATATGTGGCAACAGATGTCTGAGAACAAAATCAAGCCCCATGAACTTACAAAAATAGAGGGAAATAATTTGTGCCAAAATTTTTTTGAACTCTTCATTATGCTTACTTTGGTTGGGATTTTATGAGAATAAAAGAGAATGTTCATAAATGCAGTACGTATTTCTCACTGATCCAGCATGTAGTAGAATTTCTGATATAGAGTTAGATACTCAGTTTGTGGTCTAGCCCATAGCAATAGTGGTCAGCGTATTACACTGCTGTTGGAGGAGCTGTAAGGGAGATTTTTGTGGAAGGACTCATGATCTGCTTTTGATCTGTCTGCTCTGTAGGGATAAATTGTGATGAGTGCATGCTCTAATGTGTTTTAAAATTCA
Source organism: Opisthocomus hoazin (assembly GCF_030867145.1). NCBI lineage: Eukaryota > Metazoa > Chordata > Aves > Opisthocomiformes > Opisthocomidae > Opisthocomus > Opisthocomus hoazin. The sequence continues at coordinate 75,228,788 of NC_134417.1, read as the reverse complement.
CTGTTTTCAATGATTTCCAAACTAGTTTTTACTAATGTACACAAAGAAGGATTATTTAAAAGAAGCTATGAATGACTTCTGTGAAAGTTTTGGAAATACAGTATTTATTTTCATGACTATATATTTGTAAACTATACCCAATGCATGGTAGACTAGGAGCTTTATTTAAGTACTTTACAGCCTTGGATTGCAAAGACAAATAGCATTACAAGACAGTAAATAAATAACCTTGTTGCTCCAAGTTTCACATGATGATACAGGGCTTTTAAACTTATGTAGATATTTGTATATGAAGATTGTTGGAATAACCTTTATGGACAACATTTAGATGCTTAATATGAATACGTAAGAAGCACGAATTGCTGTGCAATAAACACACTGCTTAGAATCAGTAAAAGACTAGAACATATTAAAACCTGTTCCTCTTAGTCTTGGCAGGGAAAGCTCATTTTTTCTGTTAAATCAATTCATACAGTGGACAAAATCAAACAAGTTTTTAAGCACTAGAGACTTTGAGTTCTGAAATAGAAGCAACAATCTTCAAAGTTAAATATGTATTAAGAATAATTCCTCTAAATCTAACTTTGCTATGTTAATCAATTAGCCAATCTGGGAGAAAAGGTGATTAATAATAGTGGAGAAGAAGGACATGAGGTTGGAAATCACAATGTGCCATAACATCCGTGTGTCAGCTGAATCCAGTTTTTGTTATGGAGGAGAACTGAAAACTTTCGTTCCCAAGAGAGTAACTTCAGTTCTTCATTTTTGAAGATACTTTGTGATGTCCTCTAAGCAAACAGAACTGAGAGCCAAAACAGTTTTGGAAAAGTGTTTTCTCACTGATAGGCATATTGTATTATTTACTGATTGCTATCCGAGTTCCTTGTAGTAGGTGTGATTATTGACTTCACCCATGTAGTTTTCACAAGGAATAAACTCTACTAAATCCTTATATATACATGTATAGGATGTGTAGATTTTGATTATCCTCTTGAGGAGAGAAAGTAAGAGCAGTTGTTGCAGTAATTGTGAGGCTGAAAGAACAAGTTTTCAATTTTATTTTTCTACCATAGTCTGGTTCCATTCAGCATATATTGGTGGATAAAAGTTTGTCTCTAATGTTGAAGTAACAGGTTTATGAGTACATTTCAGATGATTGTGTGAGTTTTTTAGGCAGTGTTTTAGTCTTGGGCTTTTATATATGGAAGATACAGTTCACTTTATCTAGTAAGGTAATTCTTTGCATAGCAGCATTCAAGAGAGGTAGCAGTTTTGAAATTATTGTTGATAGGGTCAGTGACAGCTAGGTTTTTTAGTCCAAATGATAAATAAGGTGCCTATAGATGTTATTTTAAATATAGATTAGGAAGGGAATGCAATTATTTAGAAATTTTCAAAGTAGTTCATAGAAGTTAAGATATTGTGGGATCAGCACGGTCCGAGAAGAGTCTCGATAACAGAAAATTAAGCTGGGGGTAAGATGAACTGAAACTGCACTGAATTTTGGCTGGAGTTCCAAGTGTTGGTACTCTTGTGATTACTTAAGGTAGGTAACACCATTGTGTGTGACATAGTGAGATCTGTGGTAGCCAGGTTGATGTTTCTGGGGATGTGCTTTCTGTAGTGCAATTTGTAAGATATGTCCTGTTGCATTTTGGAGAAAAGAAGGCATTTGAATGATAGGAGTTTTGAGGCAGCTTTTATGAATCCTAGTAGTTCCTCAGTGAGCATACTAGCATTAGATACAATGGAGCAGTCAAAGTTGCCTAGCTGTAGATCACTGAAAGCACAGAAAGTCTCTTATCTAGAATAAGGAAAAGTCACTATTCGTTTACCTTGTGCAGTTTTTCTTGAAGATACTGAGGACTGGAAATGAAGTGTACAGGCTTCCTTGAGTTTCTGGAAGGCTACAGAGTTTACTGTTAGTCACACTGACGTACTTTTTTCAGTTTAGCATTTTTGTAGCTCATCATTCATTGGCTAGTTCAATTATTGTTTCATTGCCTCTCAAAGACTGTCATTTTTTCTCTCAAAGGCACAGAGTTTTTTAAAGACCATTCCTCATACAGCATCAGAATGAGTCAAATTTCTGTTCCAACTACTTTGACTTTTAAGCATTTAATTAATTTGTCCAATTAAGAGGATTAAACATTATCCATATATTTATCTATTACTTTAACATTGCAGTGACACTTACGAATGCAAGATTAACAAAAAATCTTATGTGTGTATTATTCTTAATGAAGTAAGTTTTTCCCATGTATTTCCTTTTCATGTAATGGCACTAGGGGCTGAAAAAGAACTGGGAGGAAGTGTACCATGAATTTCAGGGTCTTCCAGTAGAAATAGACACCATATCCAAGAAGACACATAAAGGAAAGCTGGAATCACAGATGAAACAACTGGAGCATGACATAGAAGTACTTGAGAAGCACAAAGTTATCTACATCGCAAATGAATAAGGACTGTTGTTCAGATATTACCTGTTTCGTCCTTTTCTCTTTCTCTATCCCTACAACTCCAAGAACCACCCGCCCTAAATTCTCAGAAGCAATTGACACCACCAACTATTCAGAAGGAAATGTTCAACTAATAGAACTAAGAGAAGTATGTAGCTTGTTAGAAAAGTTGCTACATATAGTTCTTATCTGTATAATTCACAAAACATTTTGAAATAAAATTCTTAATTAAACTTTGAGTATAAAAACATGAATTTAATCTATTATTCTTTGTAATCATCTATAAACATCATACAAAAAGCATCAAAAATACTGTTTCATATGTTTAGAGCACTTCTTTCCTTGCATAGCCAAAACAAAGTGAAATAATTGGCTGCTGAACACAGCTTGGTAAATATAACTTCAGGGTGGGATGACTTCTGGACTAGTTATTAAAGAGCTGTTGTGCTTTATTTAAAAATGATTGTATTTCTAAACCACTTGGCTTCTGCATAACCTTTTGGGTACTCATTTTTTATTACCAAAACAATTTTTATAGTGGAAGCACATAATAATATAGACTTCATGCAATACAGATACCACATGTAGCTTGCTGTGTGTGTTTGTGTATAAATAATCCTGTAACACTATAGTAAATCTACAACTAAAGCAGAAAAATGTGTTTTGATTGCTATTACATGTGTAATGTTGGAATGAAAGGCAATATACTAGTATGTGAGTCAAAACCTAGGCAGAAATTATATCAGTACACTACACTGTAATTATTTGCATAAAAAGAAAAATTGTTTTTCTTTCCTACTGCTTAACCTTTGCTTCAGAACACAGCTTTTTCTGTATGGTATCAATCATTACCACCAGCAGCTGTTGTGACATCATAGTATCTGACATCAGCAGAGGATGAAGTAAAAAATTTGAAATGAACTATTAAAAGCCAGATTTTCTTGTACATCAAGTTCCTTTCATAAATTTGTCAGGGAATGGCTTTGAAGACTTCACAGTGATTCTACGCCATATTTCCTGTGCATCTGAAACTTGTCTATAACATATACTAGGAAAGCATGGGTGAGCAGGAATGTGTATTTTGTTCTTTGTAACTTATTGTTAAGCAATCGTATTTGGTTTTGAAAGATATAAACTGGAAGAAAGCTGTGGTTTTGTAAAATATGAATTTCATTTACTGTTTACTGAAAAGAATGACTGTATATTTTAACAAAACCACACCAATTATATGCACTTAATAACATGTCACATTATCTCCTAGTGAAGTATAAGATGCCTTTCTTAACAAATGGAATATAATCAAACATGGCTGTTTCTTGTGGCTTAAAATAAGAAAAAAAAAGATATGACTCCAAACCAGCATGCATTCCCACTGCCTCACTCTCAGCTTTTGGTTACTCGTAGACCATTTGGCTGTGTTAGGTTGAGGATCTGGATTTGGTTCTTCCATTTGTCATCAGTGCTAACTTTATGGAAACGCAAATTGGTGATGGCCTATCCCCAGATTTGGGACAAGCAACTAGGCCACACTTGGAAACATTAATCATTCACCAGTAGCAATGACTTCTTTTTAAAATTGTCAGAAGGATGTTAGTATATTATTGGGAAGTTAGAAAGTGAACGGGAAGGATGCAAAAAGTGTTCCTGCTTAACAGGATGGAGAGACTAAAGCCAGGGCACTTCTGTAGCTGAGTGGGCTGTCACTAGTGCCTGTCAACAATACTGGGAGGGGGGTTTGCATAATCCTCATGTAGCGCTTCGCAGGTGGTTCTATTGCCACACGGGATATTCCCCTCATGATACATGTGAATAGATTCTGTCACCCTACGAGGAGGGAGGTTACAACTCCTTCCATCTATTTTGATGTGTATTCCATGCAACCTATCAACACTTCTGAGTATGGAAAAAATATAACAGCAGCCATTGAAAATACACACAAAAGGATAACATTCTTACCCTTTAACTCTCTCTGGGAAGTCTGACAAAATAAATTTACAGAATCCAAACAATGTAACTCTATATTTATATGTTCAGGGAATGCCAATAATTGAAGGTGTAATGTTCATGAATCAACTAATACGTACCATCAGTATAACTTAAAGCAAAAAGGTGAGTAAACTCAATTGTTCTGATATAATTGTTCCTTCATAAAAGGTATTAAATATTAACAGAAACAAGTCTGTCCACAGCTAAAAAGTAGTATTACCAGTTGATATGTTCTCTCAATTCACTAGTCAATTACTGCTAATCAATGAAATAGTGAGAAAGAAAATCATCAAAATTCTTCTAGTACTTTGTAATTTTTTCATCAAGCTAGTATTTATAAATAGTCCAGATTAAATTGGATAACGATCAGAAAACATATCAGAAAATGAGGTATGAATGCTTTATTGGTCAGTAAGAGTTATGTTGTCACAAACTGAAAATATTTCCTGTTGGAAGTTGTGCATGACAAAACTGTGTATGTATTTTTTAAAAATAGTAACATGAAATTATGATAAATATCTCACTGGCTGCTCTTCAGGATGAAGCTATTTATATGCAGGAAGGAAGGGATGAGATATGGCATCATCATAAACACAGGGAGTTCCTGATTGTATGGCTCTGATAGAGCTGCCACAAGCGAGCATCAGATCTGACAGGAGCATATGGGCTCCATGTGCCTGGGCTCAAAGCACAGTGGTTTCTTGGGCTCTACATGCATTCCTGGAGACTAACTCTGAGATGGTTCCTAAAAACCTTCCTTGCAGAGGGATAACCTTATTCCCCTCACAAAACTGTAAGGGCAAAGTTCTGTGGGAGAAATAATATGGGAGAAATTCCTCACTGATTTTGTTTTCCTTAGTCTCTGTAGGTGGGTCTGACTGTAGGAGGGCATATTCTGGCCCTACACATATTTTTGTGAAAAATTAGCATCACAGACTACTGCTGTGATCACTGTGCCGCAAAGCTAAAATCTCATCCTTTCACTGGCATACATTTCAGGGAAAACAACGTATCAAACAATTTCAGCCCTAATGAAGGCAGACATCTTTCCAACAGGAAAATTTCACATATATGGAAATTAATGGGAGTCCTAGATAAATGCTAGTCCTAGTCAACACTTTCATCCTCAGTTTTATGATACTTATAATATTAATAATATAATTACAGGAGGGACAGGTGGTAAAACCTATTATTAAGGTTGCCTGAGATTTCCCATAGTGAAGGAAGCCAGCTGCTGAGCCCTGCAGCTGACTGGGATCGTCCACACCAGTTACTAGAGGTGTGTTGAGCCTGACCCAGCTAAGGAGGACTGGCCATTTCTCCCCATCCGAGGTAGTGGTGTATACTTGACTGCTGAATGCCTAGACTGTATTTTTTTTCATTCTGTCGATCTTGTTCCAGCTTCGGTTTGTTATGTAATGCTATGTAAACAAAATGTGAGTAAATTCAGGGTTTACATCCTCCAAGCTAAGCAGAGGCATTGTGGTAGGAATCCAAGGTGAGCTGCGTTTCTTGTTTATGTTTTTTCTTTACTGTTTAAAGGGTGCTGAAGTAAATGTGACTGCCATTTCACCAAGTTATAAAAAAACATGCCTAATTTTTTTTTCTCGACTGTACCTCCAACACATGGTTGTAGACGAGCAGGCGTAGCCAAATAGTAGACTACATTAGCTGGTCTTGTTGATGCTGCTATGGGGATAAACTTCTGTTCGGTCAAAGTACTAGCCTGTGTTGTTAATTTCTTATTCCATGCCTGCCTCCACATTGACTCCACAGCATGGAGGAATTCACACAAACATGCAAACACTGAAATAACTTTGTCTTCAAATCCTTCCTCAAATGTTCTTTGCAATGGTGCCCACCAAAAATTTAACAACAGCTGAGCTGCTGGTGAGCTGAGATTAGGGTTTATCTTGCTGACCTGTGTGGTTTCCTTGAACTCCCCTGGCACTGTAGCTGGTTGTTTCTTGCTTTGGGCTTAGATTGTAAATTATCTGTCATGTGCATCATCTTTTTCTCTCTTTGCTTAGTGCCTGACACAATAAAATTTTTGTCTGCATGTAGAGCTCCAATGTTCTAATAATAATAATAAATATGATCATCTGGGGATGAATTAAAACCATGCAATAAAGGGAACAGACTTAAGTTGTTTACTAAAAGGATCTGTTTTCCAAGAGCCCTCATCTCATTTGTTTCAACAACTGGCAAGTAGGAGCTGAAGGAAGAGAAATGAGATTTAAAGCACTTAACTTATTCCCTGGAGCAATATGATTTATTCATGTCTTTGTCATAGAATGTTTTTGAAATGCAATGGTAAATGACTTATACCTAGCTTTTTCACTGGTAACCATTAATATTGTGTTTCTCATTTTTGGGGTTCCTGGCTTCTGCAATTTGAGCCCATATGTTTTAAATACAGGATATGTGTGCCTAGAGTTCAAAGCATAGCTTCTAACCTAGACAGCGCTCTATAACAGTTTGAAAGCTATCATCTGAAACTAGTCACTCAAAATTAATGAAATTAATGTTTAGTTTACTCTTGCTAGGTGAGAGCCCCCATATGGAAAATTCAGCTGACTCAATCCTTTAATTGGCAGAGCTGCTGTAAAGACAGACAAGTACCTCCAGAACCGTTCCCATATTGCTTCGAGGCCCGTATTAAAGCTGCAGAAGCAATGTAGTACTTCTCTCTTCAGAGGAAAAAAAAATCAATATACTAAGTTCAACATGTGGCCCCAAGCACTGCACAATGAGGAAGCAACCACATTTTGCGGTTTGCTCAGGAGGAATGGTCTGTCTTTTACACAAATGATAAAATTAGCAAATAGTCTAAATCCAGCGTTCCAGCGCCCTCGGGAAGCGGGTCATTCTGTGCAGCCACAGAGCTCAGGGGTTAGCCAGCCATGAACATCTAGTGTGCTCAGCTACAGGAGAACTTGCTGGACCAGAATCTGCTTTTCAATACGCTTTTGTTACTGCACTGTTTATTCTAGGCAAGCTGTGAAGTATATAAAATTACATCAAAGACGACTGAGCTATTTTGGAAAAAAAAAAAAGTCCTTAAACTGTTATTTACTTGTTTAAAACACTCAGAATTCTTTTGTTTTGCAGATTTTCCCACATTTGCTGTAGTTTATAAAGAAAAAAAAAAGAAGAAAAAAGAGGGATGAAGTTAAGTGAACAACACCTTTTAGAAAGAGAACAAACTCTAACAGTTAAATTCATTACATTGGGTGTGACCCATTATGAATTTCCAATTCCCTGACTACTTTTCATGGCCGTGCGTGAAGAATTTGTCATAGGATATGATGTGAGAAGCATTTCTTGAAAATAATGCTTAATCATTCAAATGTCGATACACAAAGTTTATTCTAGTATTAAAGGACAAAAGGAAATTTTTGTTTGCATTTATTTCAGCTATAAAGAACTCCGTATTAATAACATGAACCTGAAAAGCAGGAAGAGTATCTTCAGGAGCCAGGAAATTGCAAAGTGAAGCTCTCGCTGCTGTAGTCTGGCATAGTGAGATTAATAACAAACAAAAATGTAGTTTTGTATTAAAGATGTTTATCATCAACCAGATAAGTCAAGCAGTGCCTAATACTGATTTAAAGATCATAAAAAAGTAAAAACCCAGATTAACATCTTGAATGGCAGCTTTTAGGCATTTTCTTGACATCAAAATTGTCGTAGTTAATTTTCAAAGCCCAAGTCAGTCTTGTAGACTCACTACAGGTTAACTGTGGTAGTGAAAGGCTCTGAGTTTCCCTCATGGATCTTAGATGCTGCAATTGTTCTAAAGATGAACTTTCCGGTTCCCCAAGGTGCTAATTCTCCTGAAATTAAAGGTGGACAGAAGGCAGATTCCAGCTTGCAGTGCCACTCCATCACCTGCTGTAGTACAGTAGTCAGGGGAGGTATAGCACCTATACTATGGTAGACCGTAGGATGCTCCCTAGCCCTGCCTAATTGGACAGCTTTTCCTACAGTCTCCCTAGGTTCTTGAGTGTAGGGGAATGGTTTGAAAAAGTGCTTCAATGTTTTCCCAGATGTCTGTAATGCTGTCTGGCAAATATGTTCTGCTGCACTCATCATGGTCTTCAGCAACCACCCTATGGACTGGGTAACTGCCTCAGGTAGTGCAAAAGAACTCAAAATCCTGGAATATATTATAGCTGGATATGAAAGCAATTTAGAATTGCTTTCAACATGCCCTAAAGTACTGTATCTTCTAGACTTTCAGTTTTAATATTCTCTTCAGTGGCGATTTTACCCAAAAATGTCTTTCTCTGCAACAACTGGGGAGGTTTGCTTACCTTGTAACCACTAAGAAATGCAGGTTTATGCTTGATAAGATTGTTTACAGTTCTGCTCTTCACATAACAGCTGCAGCAACAGGCAGAACCAGAATAAGAACTCTTACTTCATCCCCTAATAGGCAAGCTTCTACCTAGGTAAGCCGTACCCCTTGAAATATTCTGAATTTTCATGCTTTTCTTGTTTATTTTTGGTGTTTACATATTAAAGTAAGTTGTCAAATGTTTGTTGTAACTTCTTGGGAGGAGAATACATAATAGAGTTGCAAAGGCTAACAGGTAGCTCCATGATTTGGCTTTGTTGATATACCCCTGACCCCAGCCTTCTATTTTTAATATTTCGTTACATTAGAGTTGTGAAAGGGTGGATACTACATGTCCTGCTTTAATCAGTAACAGGGTAAGAGAGAAAAAGATGTGTAACTGAAATTATGAAGCTTGTTTTGTGAAGGTCCAAGATATAAATACGTTCACAAGGGATTTGCACTTAAGTCCTAACTCTGCTTTGTTTCTCTGTGTGTCGCTGCTTCTATCTGCTCCTTTGTGTCTTTTGGCTATGTGTCCAGACCTACCCAGACCTACTTGTTAATATGATCTATTTTCTTTGTTCTTTCCCTCTTTAATCATTTCCCATGGTTGTATATCTAAAACTATTTATTCTTTTCCTCCTATTTTTAGTTTATAAACAAACAGCTAAACAAAGATAATAGGAATGCTCTTCAGAAGGCTTACAGTGTTTTTCGCAGTCAAGGCCCTGGTATAAAGTTTTAAATAATCATATTTTGGCTCTAATTAAGAAAGGTTTTGAAAATCTACTGTAAATTCATTCATTCTATATTAGTTCATACTAAAAAACCAATGTAAACCAGTAAGTGCATATACCTTCATAGCAAAATCCTTAGCAGCTTCATTCCCATCATGCACAAAGAACTTCATTAATTCAGGTTTCTATTAATTCTGTGGGTTTCCAGAACCATGAATTTGTCTCATTTGCAACAAAACTAAAAAAAAGGTATTACATTTTATGCCAATTAAAAAATCTTACATGGAGAAGAGCAACTTTGTGGGTTGGAATGGTGGCTGCTGATAGCAGCACTACCATTCAGACTGTACCTCAGCTAAATTTATCTAGCTTTTCATTTCCATGTTCTTATTTATTGTTATTAGCAAGACATGACACTTCATTACACTTCTGAAGTGAGCCCTGTAAAATTGTTCAAAGAGAAGAATACCAAAAAGAAGACTTGACAAAATGCAGTCATCCAACCTTGACGGGAAAAACAAACATTTCCTGCTTGAGGTTTTCAGCAAAATGCTAGAGGATTTTTGCTTTTTAGTATCTTGTTCATGTTAATTTTTCCAAATCATTAAGCCTCTGTCCGTGGTGTTCTGTCTGTGGTGTAGTTAGAACAATCTCTTGTATTCTAGTGCTCTGATAAAGAATATGGTTAAAAAAGACAGAAAACTCTGTAACAGTAACCAGACTAGTCCAAAAGGTAGAAGAAACCAGCACTTATACAGCAGTGGCAAAATTAACCTGAGGTTCTAGCTGTAATACAAATAACATTAGACTTCCTTTCTCAACAGTGGTATGAAACGTTGACATGCAGTCGAAATGCAAAAGTATTTAGGGATTTTGTCCATTATGAAAATCTCCTGTATATTTTACAGAAATATTTTTATTTATGTAGCTTTGTACAAATCTGTATATGCTGTTTATCAAATGCACTACTTTTTATTAAGTTTATTTTAAAGCACTGTGAACAGGAACTATTTTTTTTCAAGCATACATCAGTCTTCATATACAGGCATCACTTCTGAGGCAGACATATTCTGGAGTCAGCCTTTGCCACTTTGTAAACCTGGTCTTCTGTTCTTTCAGACGTGTTATCAATTGTAGCAATCGTTCTGCTAAGAGTAGTTCCTTAAGCCACCAAAAAGCATACAGGTCTGGCTTCATATAAGAAACAAAGCATTTAGCACAGGATAATTTTCAGTTGCTTTAGTACTTAGCCAGACTTAAATTGGTGATTCATTTATAGAAACCTCTTAACACCAGATTCCTAAGCTGTTAATTGTCCTATCAGTTCTAACAGTTCTACGTGCCCTAACAGGATGCCCCTAAAAAACAGCCCACGCTGGACACCGACCTCCTCGTGTGGACACACCTATAACGTTCTCCCGATTCATATGTTATGACTTGTGACCTACAAGTCTCAATCACTACATTCTAGAAAAGTAGTGTACCAAACTGAAATGTCTTCCTACTTGGTCGGTAAGAGCCCCTCAGGTATCACGAAGTGTATTTCATTATGCCCAGGTCTCCCCTAAAAGCAACTTTCTTTTCCTTTGATAATTTCTAGTATAGGAATGGCAGATTTCTACAAGCTGTATATTTAACAAATAAATACCAGAAATCTTCACCAAATTTCACTTTTAAGAAAGTGAAAAGCTGTAATCTTACCCACAGAGGCCTCAGAGGCTGTTAGCATTTTTCCCAAAAGACAGGATACAAAAAGGACAGAGCAAGTCCAAATCTTAACTTCTTACATGGGAGTCTAAAGGTAAACAATGATCAGAGCAACACAAGAGAAGAAACAAGCTCCTTCTCATCTGTGAGGCTATGAAAGCAAAATATTAATAGTAATTTTAACGGAATTGGAAGGGGGGTGGCAGAAGACTGCATGGTTCCTGGTGTTTTCCTTCTACTGGACAGGCGGCACGAGCAACGTGGTGGTGGGCTGAAGGCACTGGGAAGATGTCGCTCGCTCCAGCATCTACACAGTGGTGAGGAAGAAGGAGCACCAGTTCAGGAGTCAGCAAGGAATGGAAAGCAAGATTAATGAACTGTTGGAAGTTTGCTTTCTGGCATGCTCATTTCTCCCTAAACCATACACAAAAACCTGTTAAAACGTCCGTTTAAACGACACCAGCTTAACCTTACCCGCTGAGTCACTCAGCCCAGGCCTCTGCCCGGCTCTACCCGAACCTCCCCATCACCCTGCCAGCCTCTCGCCTGCGCTGGCCTCCTTGGGCCGTGCCTGCCCCTGGCACCGCTGCACAGACAGCTCTGCTTCCCGGGGACCCGGGGCGCCGGCCCCACACACCGGGCCGCAGCCCCCCGCCCCGGGGCCAGCCCCTCGGGCACCCGGCGGCCTCCAGGCTCCTCGCCACCTCCCTGGGCCGCGGCCCGCCCGAGAGCGGCGGCAGGCACAGCCCGGCCTCCGGCGCGGCTGCTGCTCCAGCCCGGCTCCCCAGCCGCGCTCCCCGGGCCAGGCCAGGCCGGCCCGGCCCCGCCCCGCCCCGCCCCGCCCCGCCGCAGCCCCTCGGGCAGGCGCGGAGGAAGATGGCCGAGCAAGGCGGGAGCAGCGCGGGGGCGCGGAGCGGTGGAGGCCGCGGCGTTGTGGTAAATGCGAGCGTCGCCCGGCCCGGCCCGGCCCGGCCCAGCCCGGCCGCTGGCCCCGCGCGGTGCGCGAACCCCCTCCCCCTCCGCCCCGCTGCCGCTTCCCGCCCTCCGCCGTGCACTGCCGCAGACCCCCCGGCTCCCCCGCCGTTTGGTGCTTGGTCCCCCGCGGGGCCTCGGCACCGCTCCGCTCGCTGCCTTGCCCCTCTGCCCGCCGTCTGTCCCCTCACGTCCTTCCCGCCCGCCGAGCCGCCCTGCCAGGGCTCCTCTTGCTGCGGGCTCCCCCCGGCCGGCCCTTGTGCCGCGTCCCCTCACCCCGCTCCCCTCCCCGCGGCTGCCGGCGGGGGTCGGTCCCGCTGCGGCGGGAAGGTGCGTGCTGGGCCCCCCGGGCCCTTGACTTCCACCGTGCCGGGCTACCCCGAGCGGCGGGGTTTCACCGGCTTGCCCGGTCAGGACCCCGGCGTGTCCGAGAGGCCTGCGGTGGTCTGGGAGCGCGGTGAGAGCCCGGCGTCAGCCTGCCGCGTGGTCCGCCGTGGCGAGAAAACCCTGTCCTCTGGCAGTGCCTGCGGAGCACCCCTGGGGCTGGGTGAGCGCTGCGGAAGTAAGTGAACGTGCTCGTTATTCTGAGGGACAAAGCAGATTCTCCCATGAAACAAACACCACGCTGGCAGGGTATCACCACCACCTGAGTTATCTTCGTATTTTAGTGTAGCGTTGGGATTTTAACCGAGTTGCAGAGCAGCCGCCCTGGTCGTGGCCCGGAGCTGAGGGCCCTGTGCAGGCGGCAGTTACCCCCGTCCATGCCGGCAGCGTCCCCTCCGTCCCTCCTCAAGAAACTCGTTGAGCTCCCTCTGAAGTCACCATGCGTCAGCCACCTCTCCTGGCACCGGCGTGATAAATGACACTGGAAAAGTGGGTGACTGCGTTTAGCACCAAAGCAGCGTGAGGATATTGCAAAGGAGATGAATGCTTACAACCACGTTCTGCTGTCCTGACCTCATTTTGTTTGGTACACACCAATGTGTGCATCTCCCCAACCTCCCCAAAAAACCCAACCAGAAGTAAGGGCAGTGCAATAGGATTTAAGTTTCTGAAAGCTGGGCTTTTCTTGATGCTTAGTCCCTTTGTATCGAAGCAGAATCCAGATCACTGTCACTCTGCAGGGAGTACGGTGCTGAGACCTTGTGTGTACCCACTTTGCCAGACAACAAAACTTGCAGTGTTCTTCCAAAGGTGTTGCAGGAGAAGGTCTCCAGTTTCTCTTTTACACCTCGAGGGAACGCTTTTGGGTATTGCCGTGTGTTTGTGTTCATTTTTGGATATGTTCACATGAACCGTTTAAAGTCCTACTGAAGAATTTCCTGGGCTGCTTGAATATGCCAAACCGGAACTTTAAAAACAGCTCGTTCTTTCACTGTGGGATTTTTTCTACACACTTTTGTGCCAGTATATTTAGTATATATATATTCATTTATTTATCCAAATGAAAACTGTCTTTTTATTAAAACAATCACAAATATTTCCTTCATATTTTCAAGGGTTGAAGCCAGAAGTAAATTTATTGAAGAAGTTGAGTTTAATTTGGGGGAGGTATTTTTTGATGTGTAGCTATTAAACTGAGGATAATTGCACTTTTTTTTTTTTTTAATTCACAAACAGAAGACTCGTAAAAATTTATAGTTACTTGAAAATTGTCCTATAGGGTAACACTGTGAATAGCTTTAGGGTAAATGAGAATTTCTAAGCCTTATTGTTTGGAAGTGCCTGTTTAAAAGAAAGGAGACTATCAAATAGGCTTATTCTATTAGAAAAATAATCAATTAGAAAATACATGTGAATTTAATCTTATTTGTCAATTGCCAGTGAGCACTTGTGAGAACTTCTATATTATTGCAAAGTGGTGCAGTTTATGTTCTTCTGTTCAAGAGGAACAGAAGGATAGATAGGAGAATCAAAATTTCATCCTGATCCTGTTTCATAAAGGGCTTACTGTAACTTAAGTAAAAGCTATTGGCTTGTGTGAATTCTGAAGCAGTTTCCATCCATTTAGTTCCGTCTTCTGCATCACACTAAAAACATGCGATTTGACAAGGATTCATCAGTAAGCAATACTGACAAGGGTTCTTAATGGGTGCTTATAGTACTTAGGCAATTTAAAGCACTGTCTGAAATTGTTTCATTTTATGTTAAAATGCTTTTGAACAAAACCATACCAGACAGTTCATAGCTACAAAATGTTTAAAAAGTGTCAGCCACTCCTATGTACTGAAAATGAGGATCGGAAAATAGGCTTCCCCGGCCTTCTGCAACAGTGTTTTTGGAGCAAGATTTGCTTCTAAAAATCTATCCAAGGACGATATTTATAATCTCCTGTTTCTATAGAAATGAGGAACGTAACTAAGTAACTGTTTTTCTTTTGTGTATTTTCAAGGCTGGTATAAGATGGGGGAAAACCTTGCCTGGATTCTAGTGATCTCTGAGCCATGCTCTTTATGGGCCAATGTTCAGTAGTAGTTACCAACAAATAGCTTTTTTTGATGTAGAAACTCTTGGGCGGAGTTAAGAAAACACAACGGTCAAGAGGTCTGTAGCTGTCAATGAATATACATAAAAACCGCAACCAAACAAAAAATCCATGAGGCAGAACACTGTTTTAGTCCGGCATGAGGCAGGGCTATGCCTAAGTTCAGGAAAACTAGATATGCAGGAACAGCTCAGCATCAAATATGTCGTGTTAGCCTAGATGTGTTTGAGACATGATTTATTGCTCTACTGTAATGGCACTTCTGCTACTACTTGAAATTGTAAGCGGAGGGCTCTTCCAGTGATGGTCCTGTAAAGGCTATACTTAGCAGAAATGCCATTAAGACATGCACTTCGCAAAGGCGAGTTTCTCACCGTTCATCCTTCTACTCAAGGGTTGTGTGGCCAAGCTGTAGAAAGAAGACAGTGTGTGACACGAGGAACATGATTGTAAAGAAAACCTATTAGGGGTCACTTTTTATCCTGAACCAATATTGACACAAAGCTTTCTAAGGATTCCAAGATACCTTGTGAACCGACAGGTCTTGTCTTTCATAAGGAATTGGGGAAATTGTTGGTCTGATGTTTGTGTAGCTCTTGTGCTGATGACTTTGCATCTTCATAGCTTTCTGAAGCCTTTACCTGTTGGCTGATTTTTGCCCAACTTAATCTCTGCTGCCATCGTGTGCTGTGGGATTTCCTAATTGTATTCTGATATTTATGAAACTAACCTATATTAGAACTGTAAAATATTTTTTATGTAAATGTATGGATTTATAGACTAGCCGATAGTGAGGTGAGATGCAAGCATTTTGTAATAACTTACCGCTGATGACTTACCTGAATTAAGAACCTCATCTTTGGCAAGAAGTATGGTCTTCCACTGATCTGTACAGATACTGTCCACAAACCACGCAGTTTATTCTCCCTATGTACTGTTTCATCTGTAGAATATTTATTGATGTGCGACTTTAAAATACCTCTAAACCAGAAATGTACAGTTTTAATGTATGATTTTATGACTTTTAATCCCACTGTCTGAATCTCCCATTGGAGAACCCATTCTTACTGGTAATCTTATATTTGCATTTCGAGTTTGAAAGTCGCAAGGAACTTCAGCTTGCCACTAGTTTAGTGTTATATATTTCCTCTTTCTGTCTAGTTGTTTGTAATTTCGAGTGAAATTTCCCATGTTCTGTGGGGAAGAAACTGTAGCGTTCGATTTCTGAGATATACTGAGAAGCAAAATAATTAACAGGAAAAATTGAACAGTAAATTATAACTGGAAGAGAGTATGTCCTACAATTAATTCAGCCAATAGAGTGTACTAGAACACTCAGTTTATATCAGTTACGTATTGTCAAAGACCATGAAGTATTCTTAACAGTACTATTTGATGTTCAGATTTCAGACAATTGGCCTGGATACAGTCTGGATTTGTTCACTTATCCTCAGCACTACTACGGAGATCTGGAATATGTGCTCATACCTCACGGCATTATTGTTGACAGGTACGTGTAGTTTGAATGTTACTAAATAAATTCTTTGGTCAGTAGTATTATTCTTTTTTATAAAACCTGTCATCCACAGACAGTGTGTATGTAACATTTGTCCTGAAATATTGTATTAGCAATTTATAAATTACTTTTATTTATTTAATTTGGAAAGTAAAAAAATGCTTGAAGGTTAGAAAATGCTAGACTTGTAGTTGCCTTTGCAGCTCCTCGTCTTAATTTCTTTCACCGAATTTCTGATTTGGCCACTGAATGAGACAGGGGTCCCACAAAAAGGAGGGTGTGATCGTCTAGTGAAATTGGCATTGGAATGTAAATTACAAGAGAGCTGAACTGAAGGTGAAAGGGCAAGTACAAAGCCTTGTATAGTTATACTTGAATGTCCCACTTGCACTCTAACCATCCCGTGTTTGTAATAAAAGAAAGGAGAATAAAATACAGTCAGTTATGTACACTTTGCCAACTCCCTAGTACAAATCATTAATACCGATTAACCTAATGATTCCCGACTGCATCATTAACTTCTGCCATTTAGCACAAGTGAAAATCATGTGGACTCTTTGGGTCCACATGCTAGGTTTGGAGGGTGGCAGTGGGAGAGGTTGATCAGCCCTCATTCCTTACCTCGTGGTAGTTCCCGTGTGCTCTCAGTGTAGCCATTTGATGGTGCTTTGGTATTTGTGGTAGCCCAGCTCAGTGTTCATGCTCAGTTTCTATTTTGACATGCTGTTAAAAATCTTATGAAAAAGTTACAAAAAGGCAATGGTAATTTTCAACAGTGTATTTACTGGGAACATCTGAATGGAATTTCATGGGACATTTTCAGCCTGCATTCTACCTACCACATTTAAACAGCTGGTTGCAAATACTGAAATTGTTGGAACTCCTTGAAAGGAGATTGTAAACAGCTATCATAAGGAAGAATAATGACTCCTGTATTTGCTTTTAAACACAAACTTTCTTTCATTGCTTTTTCAGTTACCATTGTGTTGAATGTGTCATCTCTTTTGGTTAGGGTCAACTGACTTTTAATTTCTCTTCTGTAAATAAATACATTAAAATGTCAGTTCTCATAGAATTCAATAGAATTTTATTTGAAGTAAGCATTGAACTCCAGTGTTGTTTTTATACTTCAGCAGAATGAAGTCCACTGTTTTTTCCTACTATAGCAGAAAAGACTGATTCTATTCTAATGGAAAAGGACACAGAACTTAAAATATGGTAATCATGCAAAATTTTCATGTAGGAAGAAGCATCAGCACTTGAAAAAAATCTCTTGTCAGTTGGTAGCAATTATACATAGGTTAAAAACCTGGTATGTTTTTATTTAGAAATTGAAATTAGTATATTTTTGTCTATGCTGGAGTTCATACTCTTAAAATACAAAAAGGTCTTTGAAATGTTTTGAAATTTCAGCTCCTCAAACAAGCTGAGAAAGAACATAAAAAGATGAAAATCACCAGAGAAATGTTTCTTCTTAATGAGAGGTTTTCCCCATTATTCCCAGACTTGATAAAATATGATAAAAGACTTTTACTAATCTTCAGTAAAGTAAAAATGTTTTACTAATCTGGCAAATTCCCATATTACAGTGGGTAGAGGGAAAAAAAAAGACGAAAAATATAATCATGAAAGATGGGGTAAATTATAGGATTGTTTAATAAATTGCATCCTGTCAAGAAGTCCACTCTCATCGAAACTACTAATCTAATTCAGAGAGCTATCAAAGAACTTTCCAGTGAAAGTGTTTACAGGAAGTAATGCACTGAGCTGATTTTCCTCAAAACATTAAATGACATTGTTCAGTTTTCTGTCAATACCTGCTTTACATCTAGAAATGACCTGGTGCTCTGTTTTAGGTCTAGAAATGCCATCTACCTTGTTCTTTAGAAATCAAAGCTACTTAATATAAGCATTGATGTTTATTATTTTTATCTTGAAAATTTCTATACTGTTGTATGGCAGAAATGTGTATCTTTTGGTTTCAATCATCTGCCACATTGTGTTTGCAATGCAGAAGCGTCAAAGAGAAGACAGATACAGGAACCCTGCAATTCTGGGTTAACTGGAGCATAACTTTGATTCTTCTCATGCGTGCGACCTTGAACAAGTCACTTCAGCTCTTTGCACTCTTCTTTTTTTTCTGTGTGAAATAGTGATAATGTACACCCTTTATAAAATTTGTATTGGTGCTATATTTCTTTACAGTATTTGAGTATACTTTTATTGAAATTGTAGGGCTAGCATCTTCCAAAGCCTATCAGTGTGAAATATTTCTGGTAGTTCTCTTCCCTATCTTTCATTTAATTTATTGTTCTTGGGAAGTCGCTAACAGAACAAGTTGGGGGATTTTACAAGAATAGTTTATACTGGTGTTTCCTGTGAAGTAAAACTGAAGGCTGAGTTGCATTCTTTACTCCAAAGTCTCTGAAATGCTTATGAATTCTACATATGCTGAGATGTGTTACTCTCTATAACTGGGGAATTTATGCATTTAAGCTTAACCAGTTTGATCTGCATGCTTTGCATCTTGCATCCATCACTCTGTATCCACCCACTGTGAACTTGATCCAAACTCAGTGAAGTCAAGTCAAGACACTTAAACAGACTGTCAGTCTAGCTATATACTCACCATAGTGTTTCTTTGTAACTGCATGGAAAGCATACCATGAACTTAGAGAATATGCATCTAATGTTATTTTATCCTTGATTTTTTTGCCCCAGGACGGAACGATTGGCCAAAGATATTATGCAAGACATTGGAGACAATGATATTGTGGTTCTGTGTGTCCTCAAAGGTGGCTACAAGTTCTGTGCTGACCTTGTGGAGCATATTAAAAATCTCAGCAGAAATTCGGAAAGGTTCATCTCCATGAAAGTTGATTTTGTTAGGCTGAAAAGTTACCACGTAAGTCATCAACAACTTACTTATGTAGTTTCTGGTTGTATATGCATAATAAATAGTAGACTTTTAAAGTGGGGAATTTAATTTTTTTTCGCCCAAATTATAAGAAAAACAGTGTAAAAAATATTCTTGTTTGAAAAACGTGTGAGGTTTTCTTTCAAAATACTTGTTCATGTCCCTTTATACTTTATTGATAGTATGAATGAGGATACGAAGGGTCCTCAAGCTGTATTTTTTTTTATTTAATCTGTCTTCACTTTTGGACAGCAAATTATTCCAGTTTCCATCATGTAAAATGTCAGCATGTTTTTTGTTCCCCAAATCCTCAACAGTTCTGTCAAGTTTATTTCATGTTACTTCATTTTCCACCCCCACCCCCACATAGTTTGGCACAACTGCAAGATGATGAATCTCTTATTCTAAACGTTTAATGTTAAGTAAATTAAATGCTTTCATCTTCATAACAGAAAGTTTACATAGTAGCAAAATATACCACTAGATGATGATAGTGTTTTATAAGAAAATGAAATAAGCCATTGAACCAAATCCAGTGTTATAGGATCAAGACTTCCTGTTACCTTCAGAGGAAATTATGCAATAATAATTAATTTGTTTCAGTGAGGCAATGATAGTGAGATGACTGGCCTTTTTTTAGAATGCATGATTACAGTTTCTGTTAGTGTAAGCTGTACATTTATATTCCATCTCGTATGGAGTTCACACTCCATAGAGAGGGAGCATTTCTAGAAGTAAGTTGTCCTAGAAATGTCTGAGGAGGTACAGTAAATAAGTGAAGTGATAATACAGTTTCTCTCTGAGCACAAATGCAACTTGCTGAGTCCAGTAGTTCCCACAGTAACTCTACATCCTTTCCACAGACAGAGGCTGCTTGGTTGGCATTTTGCTCTGCCCCCAGTGACCGTAAGCTTTTCCTAACTTTCACAAATCCAGTCCGTTTTTTTTCCATTGTGGAAGAGAAGTGGATGAGAGCCTTTTGTAGCCATTTGGTTAGGATTTGGTCCTTGGACTTCCCTTTCAAGAATTAGTCAGGTCTATGAAGGACATGTGCAATACTAATATACAATTTCTTGCTATTTAGCAGTATTACGGAACTAATTAATAAAGTAAAATATAATGTTTGTCTCACATAAAGGTACATGGAAATCATACTCAAACTTTTTTGGTGTAGTAATGATAGCAATTCAATAATACTGCTTGGCGAATAGTGGAATTACTTAAATTGGATTTTATTTTGCACCTGGCATATAGGTAATACACATGCTTTTCCTATTGGATTATCTCTTATCCAGTATGAAGATACCCTGGTTCTAAAATTTCTTTCCTTGGTGACAAGTCAACTCTTTTTAGCCATACTAACCCATAATCAATGAGTGACAGGAGATGTATCCCACAGAAGTGTGGAAATCTTCACATGATGGCTTAGGAAATAAAATAAAAGCACGTTATATCAGGGTGAAGCTGTAATACAAATTTTGTTATGCACAGATGCAGTTATCAAGACTAAGCCCTAGATGATCCTAGCATTTAGTGGCTGTGCATATTATGGATCTTAGCCTCATGCTTTAGCAGGAAGGTAGTGCCTTGCCTAGGACTAGTGCTTGCATTTAGTTTTTAGAAAATAAATCCTTTTTTTCTTATAAGTTCTTCCAAACAGGTGTCAGCTATTTATAGCCTGAAGCTGTGCTTGATTTAGTGCTTGGAACAGTGCTTGATATCTGCCTGGTCTTGAGAAGCTGAATGACACTACTGTATAAATTTGAAGTGACATTAATATTGCTAGATTCATTCCATGAGATATGTATAAATATGATGCTGACTGAAGCAGAAGTGCCACTACCTGCCATCCTTTGCGTTCTGAGTTATCGGTGTGTCCTGCCCAATTGCAAGTTTTACAGAATGTACCCTTGTCAACACAGCAATGGTCAGAATACCTGAGCTGTTACCAGTTTGAGTGACTCTTTATCCCAGCCTTATATGAGACTCCCAAATCCCCCATGTTAGTTTATTCTGTGATAACATACCTCTCACAATGCTTTACACTTTAATCAGAGGCAAATAATTACAGTTTTAGAGGGAAGACTCTACATGAAGTCTTGGAGCATCACCGGTTCCACTCCTTTGCTTCCCTTCGCCTTTTCTGTTCCACTTTCTATTAAGACTTATTGCTGCTCTCAACCCATTTTTCTCTCTTTTTATCCCTTTTTCATTTTATAGACTCTTCTCACATTATTTATACTGCTTCCTTTTACTAACTGTTTTCTGTTTCTCTCCTAAAGGGAGTCCTGCTGCTCTCAATTCAGATATGTCTCCCTTCCCCCCTCCAGCTGTTTAAATCCAACAACTAATTTCATCTCAAACTCGTGGGATTTCTGAATTGTCTCATTCCAACTTCAGTACTGGAAGGTTAGTGGATTTTTAGAGGTTGTAATTTAAAGTGAGATTTTTTGGTTTAATCATGTAGTAAAAGTGGGCTGCAACTGTGACCCAGCGTCAGATCTTGGCATCAGTGGAAGTACACCTTAACTGCAGAGTATCAGAGGAAAATGTTGTACTTTGATGTCTGACATGCTGACATGATTGCTTTTCAAATAAAAGGAGATTGCAAACATGACCAGCTTTACATACCTTTTTGTTTTTCAAACCTGTCATCATATTCCATAATTTAGACACTTAATTAGTATGTTAAGATCTGCTTTCATATTAAGTAGCTTGAAGTTGAGCGTCTAAATTCATTTTTAGACTTCTTCATACACATTAATTGATATTAAAAAAAGCATAGTACATTTAGATTCTCTGGATATTAATGAGATGAGTGGCTCCTTGTACTTCCATAATCAAGATGGTTTTATCTGGTTTGTGAAGTATTGACATATGTGACTAAGCATGGACATTTTTATGAGAAACTTTCCTGTGTTTTACAAGTGGTGTCTTGTTTCATTATCTCAAATTGGAATGTCAGATTACAGAATTTAGTATATACACAGGTAATGTGGGAAAATACCGTTTTATTATTATTTGTAGAGGAAGCAAAGTGGAATCCAACTTAGGAAACCGTAGTCTAAAACTAATGTCATTATACTGTTTATATTCTACAGACATCGGTATTAGTTCTTTGTCTTTTAACAGAATTTCTGCAACTGAAACTGGAGGTGCAGCCTTGTCTGAAAGCATATTTTTACTTCCTCTAGAAATTGCATTATGATTTTCCATTTCTTGAGGGTTTTTTTTTCACTAGAATGCTGAAATGATACAGTAGAGAAAGTTAAGGAGTTTACACATGTAGACAGAAACTTACAGGCTCAGGTGTAGATCAATAAAGAAAAAATTAGGTGTGCTTAACTGCAAACAAAGTTTATATCTGTAGATTGAGAAATATATGGTATACAAAGAAACACTTGATAGCGTTGCTATAACTCAGAGTTTTAAGGCTTCTGAATCAGTAAGAATGATATTAAAAATAATTATGAATTGGAAAAGAATCATGACTTGGAGATACGTGGATAGTTTTCCTCCATAGAAATATGATTTTTGGAGAATGCCATTTCTTGTAGACTTACAGGTGATACGATACACTAGTTCTCATTTTAACTTTGTGTATTTAAATGAGCTGAAAATAAGGAGATTGTTTAAGTGGGGATTTGATTAGAGGCTGTATGGTTACTTCACAAGCTTCTAGCAGAGTGAGCAAATTAAAAGAAAGCACCAAAGTAAGAGTTAGAAAATATGATTTCATAAATAAACAGATAGGGCAGTAGCATGTAGACTTAAAGGTGAGAGTCAGGAAAAAGTTGGAAAGGAAAATAAAATCCAGTGATGGAAATTTGAATGGGAAGCAGCAGTTTTCAGAGGCAAAAAGGAAAAAGCATAGACTTATGTGAATGATCTCAAGAGTAGTGCATCAGTAAGTATAGTGGGTAGACAAGGAAGTACTGGAATAGTCTTCACATGAAATATGATGCAGGTATGGAAAGCTGCATGCCAAGTTTTAGGGGAAAACAATGTATTCTGGAAACACTGATGCAAGAACAGATAGAACTTGGCAACTTCTTAGACATTGAGTTCTAAGACATTGGATTTTAATGTACAGAAGTTAGGAACAGTGGAATTGACTGCAAAGACTTTTGAGTTTAAAAGTGAACAAATAAGTTTAATATATTCAATTTTCACCGTACGGAATTTTTTCCTGAGTGATCACTCCTCCACGGGGAATCAGAGCTCTGAAGTTGAAAAGAGGTGAGATTTTCAAATTGATGGAAGATTTCAAAATTATTTTCAGAAACAGGATAGGTTGAAGTCAAGGAAGAAAAGTAACAGAGGAAGAAGCTGGGCTTGGGAATGTCATCCAAGGAGAATATGACACCAGCAGGTGAGGTGACATGGATCCAGAAATTCTTTAATAAGATTGTGATACTGATAACTTTAGCAGATTAAAGAACTAAGTAGGAAGAATCCAGAGGGAAGTACAACAGAGGAAGCAGGAAGGTGTTTTACTAGGGTGTTTACAAATTAATGGATAGGACTAGACAAGAAAGAATGTTTAAGGATGAATGAGAAGAGAGAGCAAACACAGGAATAGAAGGACGTGGATGTCACAAAGAGAAGGGCCGAATGCGGTATGTTTTAGCAAAAAAACATAGCATGAGAACCATATCAGAAGAGTAGAGTGTTTGTGAACAATAATTAGAGCTTCTCTTGTTCAGTGTGGAAGAGACAATTTAGGACAGGCTGCTAAAGGTAAAGGTTGAACCAAAGCTCAATTTTGAAATGGAACCGGAAAAAATGAAATGGAGAAGTAGAGGAAGTATGCAGAATCTGTAGACTTTCTTGAGACGTTCTCAGCAATCTGTCAGCAGGAGAAAAAGTAAATGCTTGTGAATTAGGACTTCTTTGGTGGACAGATGATGGAAGCTAAAAATTGAAAGGATCATGCGAAGAGTCATTGAAACTAGTGATGGTGGCTGGTGGAAGAGAGGAAAAACGCCACATACTTTTATTGGGCAGACCAGTGTGCTTTCTACATGCATTGCTACTGGTTCTTGTTTAGTATTCCCATACTGTTATCCATGATTGTCTATTTAATTCTCTTAATTATTGTATTTTACAAAGTAAGTATGATAGTAAACCTCACATTTTGGGGAGTGGCAAAGAATCCCAGTGGCATAACTTTTTTTCAGTGAAAACCATGGTGAGCTAAACTAGGAGTGAAATTGATATTTGTCCTTAAGACTTCTGCGGTTTCTTTGGTTATTCCTGTGTGGACTAAAGTGACAGAAGATCAGTCATCTCTGTTATTCTGATATTGTGCAATGCACTTCTGAAAGAGGATAGTAGATGAATTGTTGATAATCAGGTTATACATCATAGTTGTTAATTCCATCTTGAGCACAGATTATTACAGAATATTGATCTGTTTTCCATACAGTAGCTGAACTGCAGATTCTAGAAGTGCATTTTTTATCTTCTGGTGTCGAGAAGATATTGTTGAAAATCGTCCTGAAAAATATGAATGAACTTCAAAGGAATATTGCTTTCTAGTCACTTGGAGGAAACTTCTAGAGGATTATGTGGATTTGGTCAATTCATGTAATTCTTTAAAATGAATACAGTATTTATGGTTTCCAGAACATAGCTAATAAAAAAATGTGACCTCTGAATTATAATCCATTCACAATGGTTGCATTGAAGTCTGTTCACAAACAAATCCATTGATATTATCTGTTTCCTCTTCAGCCTCCAGTTGTTTGAAATGTATTTACAACTGTTGCTTATTAATCTTGGCATAAACAGGACCATTAGTGCTGCAAAATTCTAAAAACAAGCAACAAACCAAGCATTGTTTAGTAGAAATCTGAATGTTTTTCCTATATGAAGCCATCTCAGTAAATAATTTTGCTAAATCTCTCTGCTGTAGGAGTAAGGAAGCAGAAGGATTTTATGAGTAAGTTGAAAGCCAGTGGTAAATGTAGTAAAAGAATTTATTTTTCTGCTGTGTAGCTTTACATCTCATACACCATGACTAAATACTTACATCATAAAAAACATAAGAGCATGAGGCATCAGACTGTGATCGCAGTAGAGGATGGTGTAAAATGTACATTCCTGCTTTGCGTAACCTTTTTTTTTTTTTTTTTGCTGCATGGAACTTGTTTTCTTAAGATCAGTATGAACTTTACATCTGAAAACAGTATGTTGTAATCCTGACCCTAAAAAGCAAGTAGCGTCAAAATGGTTTTATTCATTTAACAACACAGAAGAAACAACAAAGTGTGTTGCTTGCATTTAATGATTCATATCTATACTCGGACTCTACACGAGTGTCACAATGGTTGTTTATCTCCATGCCTACGTGTCATGAAAACACAGCTTATGATCTCTTGAGAAAAATGTGCGTCCTGAGATGAAAGAGAATCCACATTAGTTTTTATACTTACCAGTTTCCTCTTGGGCAGGCTGTGAGTTCCCTTTATTTTGCTTCATGCACACAGTTTAGCTGATGACCATGTCATCTTCTTGATGCTGAGTAGCCATGGAAGAATTACAAATTAGAGCCTACCTGGTAGAATGAATTCCTATGAACTTTAAGGCCAAATTCTGCAATGATTTCACAGGACTGAACGCCAGATTATCTTCAAATTATGGATTTGACATTCGTATAAATAGCTTCATTGTAGGCAAAATTTGGTTTATTTATTTAATTGGAGAAAGATTGTATGTATACTAGAAAAATTAAAAGTAATTAAAATATACTCTTTTAAACTTTTTCAGATGCATGATTTGTAGTCAGAACTGTAGACAGTGAACACCTGTAAAGAGAATTTTACAGCATGATGATATAATTTTAGAAGCTAATGAGCAACAAAAATATGACATTAATTTAGTCCACAGAAGCTACCAGTGTCAAAGATTTAGACTTTGAAGTTGTTATTGTTCTGAGAAATGTGTTCTAGTGATTGTAGACAGTGCTGCCAAATAGATGTCGTATGGACAAGCTAAAGATGAGATATTTCGGACTAGAAATCTACTCCTAAAGCTGCCAAAGGGATGTTATGTCTGTGCATTTTTCCATGTGTATGAATGGATAAAATGGCATTTGCATCCTAAAGTAGAAGTATCTTTCTGAGTGAAAGCTCTGTGAAATGCTCAAACCTGCTAAAACAAGTGAGTAAAAGGTTCTTTACAGTTCCAAGCCAAAGATACTCCTGTCTTAAGCAGGCACTGATGCTTTCTCTGTATCTCTGATGCTTCAGTTATTTTCTGAAACTTAGTAAGACCTGAGTTGGTTTAGAAGGTGAGGAACAGTGGAAACAGATCATATTTTGTGTGGATGGAATGTTTGGAAATGCTACAATTCACAGTCCTCCTAACTGTGTCCCAATGTTCATTTCCAAAGCGTTAAGACTTGTTTAAAAACAGAATATTTTCCATGAAAAAAACCAAAAATCACTTCTACATGCAGCAGTGTCTTACTGCAAAATGTCGGCCTCAGAGACGCTAAAGCTTTTCAGAGAAATAGCTGAAAATGTGTTAGTAGCGGGCGCTGTCCCAAAAGCTTATTCTTGAAACCAGCTGATGAATTTTTTTTAAGAAATTTACAAAAATGTTATCAGCAGAACAGCAGCCTCATTGGTTAAATTGTGGCTGCTGTTACTAGAATAACAGCGTGATTCAAGGAACTTTGAGAATAAAGTCTTCTGCTAGATTCATCTGTGTGTCAGGTACAGGTAGTTGGTGGTTTGGGGTGGAGGCTAAGATGCTGGCAACGGGTCTCTCTCCCGACTGCACGTGTGCTGGCTCTAATGGTGACAGTCTCTGGTTCATTCCTCAGTGATTGCCGTGCCCTCCTGCCAGCCACACTTGCCAGTTCAGCTGCTTCTCAGCACTGCCAAATCCGACTCAGCCCAGATGAGACCGGTTACCAGAGACTTCCTATTTGAACCGCTGCAGCTCGCTGGATTCATTTTTTCTGACCCAGATGCACGCGTGCATCTGAGCCTGCCAGACGGAGAGCCACAAGCAGCTGGGGACAGCTTGTGGGCAGAAACGTCTTTGGTCAGCCCAGCTCCTGCTGGAAAAAGAAGTCTGCCCGTAGTAGAGAGATCCTCGTCACCAGGGGTGCAGCATGGCAAGCCTCAGACCCTCTGCTTTTTTATCTGAGATGCTCCTCAGAGGTGCCGGAAGAAGCGTGGATATTTCAGCCCTGATTATTTTCTGAACCAACCTACTTTTCATAGTGTTCTAAGGGAAACTGGAGAAGTATGTAATGAAATGTGACCTTAAAATTCATTGTCGTGGAACTTCTCAGGTCTGGAGGCTGATGCTCTCCTTTCTAGGCATCTACAGCTTCCACTTAACGTGATGGCAGAGTTGTGAAATACAAGAGCTTAAATTCGTCATTCGCTCAAGGCTGTCTTGAGTGTAAGGAGGAAGAAAGTGTTTCTGATTTAAGTTATTTTGATTAAAACATACAGTGTTTTCCTGTTGGACACTGCTTAAGGGTTTGGAGTGTTACTAATAATATAAGTAGGCGCTAATTTGTGGGCATAGTTCAGGAAAGGTCATAATGAGCCTATCATACAGTCAGTTTATCAAGTTTATCTGTAATGTAAAACTTACTCATAGAGGGGTGATCTCTGCAACTCCATACATCAGATAACACACCTACACACCACTTAAATATGTTAGCACCATCGCAATTCGTAGGGATTTTTTTAAAGTATGAGTAAGTGTTTCAGTGACTCACATAGAAAAGATTTGGGGGAACCAAACAGCTTAGCTGGGGGAGAAGTGAGTAGGAAGTGGCCTGATTGCCATGAATGGGAACGGATGTGGCAGTGAAGGCAGAGTGGTACTGAGCTGTGCTACAGCTCTCCAGCAATATCAAAATATTGCTTTAAGGCATTTGTGGGACATACTAAAGCAAGTAACTACTTGCCTTGTCAAGATACTTTTCATTTTTATCGGTTGTTCCCTGCTTAGGTATTGTCTTCCTTTATATTGATTTGTGATTTTTAGCTGTGGAATGATTTTTTGTAACTGAAACAAAATTTACAGTTCTCTTGTATGTTGATACTCTGTTCTTCTGGACTGCAGATCTAATGCAAATTCCACAAGAGGTATTTTCTAATATTTCTGGAGAAATTTGTCTCCCTAAGGGCCACATTTTTCTAACAAGCTGTAATGTTTTCTTTTGAAAAATGTTTTCCAATTTGAAATAAATGTTTTAGATTACAGTGTGTTACAGAGGGTACAGCTACTATGTATAAATGGAGTTTTAGATCTGAAGTTCATTTTTTTAAATTTTTTTTTTTTTTTTTTTTGTGAGCTTAAATCTTTGGTGTTTTTAAGCAACCCAGGCTTCTGGAATATCTTAACATTTAAGACTGTAGATGTTTTTAAAATTGGTCAGTTTTAGAACAGATTCAAAGCATCAAGGGATTTCATTAAAAGCATTCAAGAGGTCATCTTTTCAAAGAGTTAGATTCTAAAGTTCCCCTGGATACATTATTTGTTGTAAAGCAGCGGTTTGTTACAATGCCTAAAAAAGTGAAGTTTAGTCTTAGTAAAATATTTTGTTTCATATTCTGCCAAAAATACAGCAAGCTACTGCTAAATTATGACATTTGCAGCAATACTACATATCATTGCTAGGAGAGACTATAGTCTGTATTTTCAGTCTG
Source organism: Opisthocomus hoazin (assembly GCF_030867145.1). Classification (NCBI taxonomy): domain Eukaryota; kingdom Metazoa; phylum Chordata; class Aves; order Opisthocomiformes; family Opisthocomidae; genus Opisthocomus; species Opisthocomus hoazin. Next base: position 75,199,984 of record NC_134417.1, on the reverse strand, counting down.
CTTCACAGATTTTTACAGTGACAGGGAGATAGGCTCTTACGTATAAGAAAGGTCCAGAAAATAATGGTTGCTAATCCTGTTGCACAAATAAGATCTGATGAGTTTGCAAGTATCGTGACATATTTATGCATTGGAAAAATATCACCTTGATTACTTATTTGGATGTTAATAATGCTATTTAGTGTGTGGGTTTTTATATTAAGATCTGAAACGGGGAAAAATTAATTAAAAGAAGCTGGAGGGTTCTAATTTTCCCAAGGAATTCTATGAGTCTCTTTTACTGGCATCTCTTAAATGCTGTTTCTTAAAACAGATCATAGCATGTGCAATGTTCATGCAGTGCGACATGCTGTAAGGCATAAACCAAAAAGGTTACTTTAAAGGAATATAGCAGTAACAAGAAGTACTATATTATTGCAGTGCTTATCTGTGTGACAAAATTCTTTTCCCTCCTCATTTGATAGACAGAAGTTAGAATATTTAAATAGAGGAGGGATACAATATGATAACCATGCAAGGAAACTCACAAAGGAAGTGTGTGTTGTCAAAAGTTTCCAGGTTGTCACTAGCGAAGGGACTAAACATAGTGGTATGAAAGAGAGCACAGCGGAGTTGTAAGAGTCAGTGATATGTGAGACTCCAGATTGCTGGGAGGGACTAAGCATTTGAGGTTTTTATCAGTCTCATCTTTCGTGAATTTGCTTACACTTATCTGTTATCTATTTTCTCAGCCTGCAGCTATTTGACAAATTTGAAGATTCTTCTCCTATCTTCCACCAAATTCTAGGAACTGCTGATAGTCAGGGTCAGTCAGAAGGTTAGTACTTGGTGTTAGTCTAGAGAAAGCTGTTTTCTCTTGTGCTTTCAGAACTCCCCAAGGGGCAGGGTTTTTAGTATGGAGCTACAAATTCACTATGCAATTTTTCATGATGTTAATTTACTTCTGTTCGTTACTTTACCACACAATTTAAGACAAGGGGTAAGATGGTGCATATGGATCTAGTAGGGTCCCAACTGGCATGCTGAGACCCTCTGTCGATGCTGGGAAACATGACTTCCAGTTCTGCTGCTCTAATGTTTATGCATTTACTGCTAAACAGTAATTGGGTAAAAGACAGATACTCCAGTTAACATGGACTTGAACCCGAACTGACCTTTTCCTAGCTGAGTCCAGTATAGTCGGCCATAGCATGCTTGATGTCCTTTACAATTTTTGTGTTACCATAGCATAGTTACAGGAGGAAGATTTTCCCTGCACTCTTTAGCTTATGGTGATCTTCTGAGAGATGAGGAAGAAAAGAAGTCCAAGTCTCCTATTCCAAGAGTGTGGGATTTTATTACTTTATTATCACAAAAAGTGGACACCCTTAGTAATACCTTCTGGCAGTCCAAAATGAATGCCTCAGTAGGATTATGGCAGTTCTGGAGCGTACGCTTCCTAAATTGTTTGTTTGCCTGTACGTTTTAGATTTTATTTGCCTCCCATCTCTGGAGACATCGTATGAACCTCACCTCCCAGGACTGAACAGCCCTATGAAACTGTTAGTACCTTTACTTGTCCTGGAATAGATGCAGATTTTATTTCTGTGTTTTAAATGTTATTTTACAGAATAAAGATGTTATAGTACAAGGAAACCTCAGACTACACTCCGTGGAAACTAACCTGAATTTTGAGGATATATTGTGTTTCTGGTTTATATATGATTCAAAACATTTGGTATCACATGTTCTGGATTTCCATTCTTGATGATCCTTTTAAGTGTACAGGTGCTGTTTGTGCCATATGGTTATATGTCGTGCTGCAATCTTACTTACAACCCATTGAACCAATAACAATCAAATACATAAAACTTAATTGCAAAACCAGAATGGAAAACATTAAATAATTTATATTCTATAATCCTTATTAGGTAAGTAAACTGGTCAAAATTCTGCTGCAATTTACAACAGTTTGGCCCTTTTCCAGTAAAGTTACTTCACGTTTATGCCAATATAACTGAAATAATATCTCTGTTTAGAGATTTTAAGAGAAGTTTTACCTGCAGTAACACTACAGGGCTAGATCATTTATGCAGTCATGTTTTTAGAAAATTTTCTTTATTTGAAAATATGTGAAATATCTTTATTCTTTATTTATAGGTGAAAATATAGTGTTGAACACATGCTTCCAGCAAAATAAAAGAGTGTAAAGAATTTGCAACTTTTAATATTTGCCCCTAGCAAATATGTTCTTAGTTACAGGTATAATCTGTATTAACCTGTGTTAATTGCATTAACATTGTATGTGAGTTCAACTTTGTTGATGCCTGAGAGTACACACAAGAGAGATCAATTCCAAATGCCTCGACCGGGAAGGGAAAAGCTTCAATGGCAGTTTATGCTTCATTAGATACCGGAGAATCTCCATGGAAGCAACTCCTGCAGGAGACGAATTTTCTAGTATCTTGTTTCAAGATATTTTACCTTCTTTGGATTAAATACAGAGAAGGCATGTAGGAGTCCTGGTACACAAGAAGTAACTGAATATGTGAACAGATGATTGAAAACCATCAAATTTATTAAGTTTAATAACTGACTGTTGCCCTGAGAGTTGTTTAAGCTGAATGATCTGCCTTGCTTTTACAGCAGGGTGGAAACATACACATGCGTTACAACAGGTCAGCTGATAAGGAGTACCTGGCTGTCAGTAAGTTCGTTGTTTGCATTTGGCTGTCCAAAGCCAGCTTCCTCATTGCAGAACTCTGGCCTTCCCTGGAACTGGATAGACTAGCCTGAATTTGAAGTACTTCCAAACCTGTGCGATGGAGTTTTTTGTTAAGGAATAACAAGAAGGAAGAAAAAGAGTGAAAAATACGCTAAATCTTCAGTTATACTGTAGATCTAACCATAGAGATGTAAAACACGTCTTACGCTGTAGTAACTGGAGCTCAGATAGGTATACCTATACCAGTTTAAAATTTACTATCTCAAGTTATGCTGGCGATAGCAATAGGACAGATCTCAGCCCATGATAGTCAGTGATGTGGTTCCTAAGCAACTCAGGAAGGCATCATAGCTGCAACTTCAAAGCTGACAGAGATACACGAAACTGTCAGTGCTTCGGTGCAAATGTGCCTTTACTGTCCCAGTGGGACAGGTGATGTTCTGACAGTGGGTGTATGCCAGTTTACTGTATTTGATTTTCAGCTGGTTCAGCATTGTTGGTGTGTTTGAAAAGTATTCAAAGCACCTCCTACAAATATAGCAGTGACCTGGCACTTGATTGTTTTCAGTACGGGTGTGCTGCGGAGGTTGCAGCCTGCCCTTTGGTATACATTTGATTCTGGGGAAGGGAAGGCATGCTTTTCAGTCTTTACTGGGAAGTGATCCGTATCATTCCCACTCATTTGCACAAGTCTCCATCTTAACAGTACTTACTGGTTGTCCTCTGAATGTTGCTACTTAAGTCGAGATAGTCCTTCTAGTTGCCTGGTATGAAAACCATGACAGTCCATGTTCTGACCTACACTCATGAGGTCCTTTTTCTTAGCTGTTGTTCTTTAGAGAAATATCCCAAAATGATATCACTTCAAGTGTATGTTGCTTGTAAATACAGGATCATATGTATTACCACTCCACTGATGTTATTCTTACTTCTGCTGATATACGGAGGATAATTTCATAACCTATACTTTATATCTCAGTTTGACTTTACCTAATAGTCAAAATAGGTTAACGGATGATGTAGATGCCATACTGACACTTCTACGACCAACATATTCATACATTGAAGCACTTCTCAGGAGGCAGACTGCAAAGCAATTAAGTTTCATACTAGGGTGTCAGCATCCAAACTGCAACATCAAAATTTTCATTTTAATTATTAGGTTCATGGCTGAGATAGTACAGCATGGTCATGTAGCAAAAGATATTATAATTATTGAACAGTGTGTAATTTCAAAACAGAAGTCTTTATAATTGCAGATACATCTATCTAAACTCTGCCAATACCTGCAATTAATTTCTGCAATGCTATTTTTTAAGTGCAGAAAGCTTGGTTACGTTATGAATCAGTTTGCTGCAGCTAAGTCACATAGAAGTAATAATTTTGTATTTCAAAGCTGTGTGAAAGACATTGCTTATGTGGTTTCATTTTTGGAAGATATTAACTGGAAAGTCATTTCTTGTCATATCTGATCTGTTTTCATCTGAGCATTATATTTTTTCTTAACTGCAAAATGTATCTGTAATATGTGTTAGTTTGTAAGCCAGAGTATACAGTTGTGCTTGATTTTTTGTCATTTTCAATTATCATTGCAGCAGTATATTGTAGCCATGTCTCTGAAACCGTATATCTATTTCGTATGTCAATTATGTCTATGTGATGTTTCAAAGTCTCAGCTTTTCTTTACTATATGAACTACCAAGAATTTTGTTCAAATCGTCATCATTCATTACCTTGGTAATGTCACCTCCCTTTGACTTTAATGCCATCCACCTTGTTCCCTCAGTGCCATCAGATCACCTTCAAAGTTACTGTTAGTGTAGCCTACCCAGTTGCTGGGTCTTTCCTCCAGTATCAAATTCAAGTTATTGTTTTACTGAGGTTCATTGGGACTCTATTCTTAATGATCATGAACCCAACAAACATGAAATCCAATTGTTGTCATTTTTCAGTTGGTAAACCCTATAGGTAAATTTATATTTCTACTCCAAGTTCAGGGTGTAGAGCCCTGTTAATCATCCAGTGTAATGTTTTCATTAAAAGTCTGCAAAGATTGGTTGCTAATATTTTTTTGTGACATAAGTTGGTAGAAATATTAGATTGGTTGTGTCTTTTGAAAGCTGTCCTCAAATATATTTCACCTAGATTAAAATTAAACCTTGGAGTAAACATGCAAGCAAATTAACATGGAGTGGTATCAAGGAGGATTGTGTTAAATGTTTGTGTGAGACAGAGCCTGAGTGGATAGTTCAGGATGTTACTAATGGATAATACTCAAGATCATTTCTTCTCATGTGCCTGTGGTAAATGCGACCGATAATTTCCTTCTGAGTCCTCAGTGAAGTTTTTAGGAAGAAAATATTGATCTCGTCTCTTAAGCTGGGATTCATCTCACCTAACTTCAGATTTCTCACAGTTAGATGTCTAAGTGTAAGTTATTTGCTGTAGATTTCCCTCATGGTGAAATAGATGATTTATGTGATCTATCTTGTTTTCTCCATTGACTATGAAGGGAGCCCAGGATGCATGGATTTAGATGTCTTAGCTTTCAGATACCGAAATTAGGAACCAAGTAATCCTATCTTTAATGAAGACATTTCAAGGTCATGGGTCACTGCGAGAACAGAAGCAGCATAGATCACAAGCAGTTAATGACAGTCTTAATGGAAAATAAAAAGGTGAGGCCAAAGTGCATGTAGAAACTGAACTCTACTCTGCTTTAGTAGACATGTCGCACCAAACCTGTTGGTGAAATGGTGCTTGGCTCTTGCAGTAATTCTGTCTATCCGTTTCACTTAGCCATTAGGGAAGGATAAGGGAAGCCTTAGAGATGCTCTGTATTCAACAGCTTGAGGTTGCAAGGGACAACTGAAAGTAATGGTCTGTAAATGACTTATTTTTGATCAAAACCTTCCTGGAAAACACAGTTGTAGGAGATGGGATGGTGGTGCAGAGTGAGCACGCTGTCCTCATGGGAATCCTCAGGTTGGCAGATCTCCTGTATCACCCAAGTGACAGAAAGCAAAGTAGAACAGGCTTGATGGTCACATCCTTCTTTGTTAAGAGTTTTCCTGATGAATTTGGGAGAAAAAGGTAATCACATTTTTTCCAAGAAATTCCACATGAATTGTGCAGACTATGGTAGCAAGATGTGTGATAATGACCCGGTGTGCATATTTCATAGTTTAGTTATACATTTAAACTCTTATGTTAGAGCTACTTTTTTGCCATGATTCAAGAATCTTTGTTTCAATGAGCCCAGTGTTAATGTACTCCAGATTCTGCTTCTTTAGAAGAGTAACAGATGTTCATAGTTTGGTGCAATTTTCAGATGAGCAATGCTGTTTATAATAAATTTTCCTGAGACCACCCAACTCATTTCACTTGTAACTTGAACTACGTCCAAGTGTTGATCTCGGGAGATGTCAAAGACATGTAATAATTCTGTGCCTCACCCAGTTCAAAAGACATGACTTAGTATAGATGGAATTTAAATATCTATACTTCCAATCAACATAGAAAGTCAAAGTTTTATCTTGCATGCTGTGAAAAGCAGAGGTGGAAATAGCAACATTCTTGCTTTCATTCACCAAGTGTTCGTAGGATCTGAAGATGTATATTGACAAGGTCTGACTGAAATAAAATCATAAACCAAAGATGAACAGGTAAAAAAATACAACACAGCAAATAAAAACAAAGAAACTCAGATTTATTCTGGAAAATGCAGATTGATTAAACACAGAAAAAAAAATCAGAAATGCAGTATTAAATGTAGCTTGGGATGAGGTGTAGGGATGTGACAAAATGCATCATGTCATATTAGAAACAGCTTCAATATATTTTGTGCTGCATTAAGTAAAACGTAGTGTGATTTTGATATGTCTCTATCTGGGACATTATATTTAGTGTCAAACACAGAACAGCAAAAATTGTGTTGATAGGGTTTAGGTATGTTAGAAAGCAAGTATTGAGGAATTTTGGGAGATGGAAAATGAACGTTTAATTCATGTCTCTGCATTTATAAGAAGTCCTAGAGACTCAATTGTATCAGTTTTATTAAGGTATGGAGCAACTCCCAAGGGAAAAAAGAAGCTCTGAATGACTTGAGACCATAAAAATTAAACAAACAGTTCTGAGCTGACAGTAATTGGTACTGAATGAAACAGATTTTTTTTTCCTGACATTTATTGTACTTTATACTTAACATTTACTGCAGTGTTATTTTGAGATTATAAACTAAGAACTTGGAAAAAAGCTTTGAGACGTTCCTATGGCAACTGTAGTGTGCACGTTATCTATACGAACATTATTATGGTAATGTGACATTGTGGTATTGAGTCTTGCTGTTTGGCAGGTATGTATTTTACAATATGAGTTAATTGATGAATATAGAGATAGTTATAAATGGCATTAAGATAAATGATCTGAATTTTTTTTTTGCAATAGAATTGCTCTACTGTGTGATGCAAGTAATTTCTTTAAATCTCTTGAAAGCACCTTGGCTGATGGATTCTGAGCTGCATTTTTCTATATGGTTTTTAGTCAGAGTGAATCCTCACCTTCTCCAGTCAGAACAGGAGGATTTTCATAATTGTGTGCAGTTGTGTCACAACAGCCAGTGTGTGAATATGCAGGTTGATGGGATGCTCAGATTCCCGGGTTCTCAATGGCTTTTGTGTTTGCTTAACTGCTTGCCAGCAGTGGAGATGCTATTTCAGCATCTTCCTTTCAGTTGGAGCCAGAAATACCAAATGCAAAGGAAACAGTGCTGCTGTGAAGACTGCTGAAAGAGATTTTATTTTTTCAGTTAAAAAAAAACAAATTCATTAATCTTTGCACCTCACTGTTATCTTTTTTCCCTCTTTTTCAACTAGCAACTCAGGGCAAACTGCCCCTGTAGTAATTCCTGTGTGTTGGTTATTACTGAAATTCCGGTCTTCCTCATGTGGAAATGAAAAAATATTTTGTCACTGCCTTGGTTACACATGCCGTGATAGATATTAGAAACGATCTGCTTTTCATAATCTTGTAATAGCCTTGACCTGAATATGTCCCAGAGTTTTGAAGAGTGACCTGTCTTGCTCTACAACAAAAGGCTGTGCTTTTAAGCCTGAACTTAAAATCTTCTCCATCTCCACTTTATATTTAGTTTTAAAATAATCTTCTGAGGAATCAGTTGCTTGGTTTGGGTTTTTTTCTTTCTGTTTTTCTTTACACAAAGAAGAGAAATGTTGAAACTTCTATCAGAAAACATACGGGATGTAACCTTCATTCCTGTTGTAGCTCTGTTGCCCAGGAAACGAACGAGAGCAGCATGAAAAGGATCTAAACCTCCTAGATCTGGTGCAGAAAAAGTGAAGTCAGGTCTAAAATCTGTCTTTAAGGCAATGACTGCGAAGGACCTTCTACAAAGCTGTGGTATGAGAGGGTTTTGGGGAGTGGAGTCTGAGTAAACGAGGAGCCTTTTGGTGGGTCTGCAGTATGCAAACCTCGAGAATTTGCATCTGGGCAATTCTGCAACCTTCACTTACGGTTACTCAGGAAGGCTGTGTTAATTTAGATAATCCCCATTCCCATGGGAACCACAAAATAGTTCCTGGGGTTGCCAGATCGCTTGTGATCCAGTGGCTGCAAAGGTTCCTTGGAAGTCCCCGGACCTGTGCCACCCAGGCTGTGAACGTGGGCAGATGTGGCTGTCACTGCACCACAGGGCAGGCACCTGCGTGCTGCCTCTGCTGGGGCTGCTTTCTGAGGGGAAGAAGAAGAGCTATAAACCCCTTAGTCCAGGAAATCCTCACCTACCTTGCAAGTCATGCTGTTCCATTATTTATTCGTGGAAAAATATTTTACTTCAGAGCACTGGAATTATGAAATAAAAGCAACAACTGCATTTTTAGCAGTTGTTTGCAATGATAAAGTTTCCTGATGTTACTAGTAAACTACAGTGTCACGTTGTGATACTGCAGCTATTATTAAAATTGTACTAACACTATTTTCCTTTGGGTAGGGAGATTAGATTAGCACGTGCACCAATTTTGCAAAAAACTCACATTAACTTTATTTAGTTTTGCTCTTGCTTTCTCTGGAAAGTCCATATAGCCTGGCCATGGCTGTATATTTTCTAACTTGCTACCTTCTTTAAGGCCTCTTTTGTCTTCCCTTAAAAGTAGGGCTTCCGTATGTCTCCCTTATGTGATCTTAACTTTGTGTGCTGCTGATAATGAGATTGAACTAGAGCTAGTTGAGAATTTTCTGTCAGAATGAATTTCAACTAGAAATGCCTGTAAAACAGATATATCAAAAAAAAGTTTTATTGATTTTTTTTTCAAAAAAACCCTTTTCTAATAGGGAAATCAAAGCATACTGTTCTGTTGCATTTGGTTTGACCTGATTGACAGTATTTTGTTTTAATGAATTGACCTCAAGGATTTTTATCTTCGAGTTACTCAAAAAATCAAAACCAAAACTCTTGAAACTGTATGGCACACTGAAACTGTTCTTGATAACAAGTGATCATTTTTGCAACACTTTTTTCCCCTGAAAAAAATACTGACTGAATTTCTACAAAATTAGCTGAGTTCTGTGTGTGCGTGACAGATGTAAGCACACTTTGCCTGTGTTTCTAAAGACTGTTCCAAACGAATAATGTGCTTACAGGTGTTTGGTCAAGTGTTGAGATGCTCCTGGCTTCCTGTTGTGAAAGGGACAAATACATTACTCAACGCTTGTGATACTAAGAAATAATAAGCTAGGGAACATTATTTATTTTAAAAAGAAAGAGGCAACTTTTTCTAGTTCGGTAAAGCCTGGAGCTTGATGTTAGCTGAAATCCAACCAGGAGATGATAGAAGCCACAGAAACAAGTGACAGGAGGGTTTTGTCATACACCAATACTAACGAGCATTGGAAAATATTGGTAACCAAGACTTTGAAAGATCCAAAGTTAACATCTTTATACTTTTATGTTATACAGTTATATCCAATTTCAAGGTTTTTTCTTTCTTCTTTCAGAATGATCAGTCTATGCAAGATATGCAGATAATGGGAGGAGATGATCTTTCAAAGCTGACTGGGAAGGTTTGTTAATTTTAAATTTAAGAAGACAGTACATCCACTAAAAACACTTGAGAAATGCTGTGTGATTTTGCACATGGACTATCAGATACCAACACTGGTATCAAAGAAATTTATTAGTCTCTATTAAATTGCTGTAATGCTGTTACTTTCAGATTGCAGATGCCCCAGAAGGTCGGAATGTATCCCCTCCATCCTAGTGTAGGGATTTCCCAATAATTGCACACATACCATTAGTGAGATTTTGAGCAAAATTTGTACTGGAATGCTTCCTCTGAGCCTGTTTATGTCTTGGAGCCTTGTTTTTAGTGCCCTAAATGGGTGCATGCAAGCAAACGGCATGCTGAGTATCCCCATTGAATTCAGCATATGAGGAGTTCAATACAATTTTGCCTGCTGCACAAAGTTCAGTTGAGGAACCTTTCACTCAGATAATCATATGGGATTTTTTTTTTTATTTCCGCATCAGGCTGGTTGTATGACGGAATTTGCTTTGCACTGTGCTTGAACATGGTGGTAATGAGAGAGAGTGGTTTGAGTCAGAGAAAAGGCTATTTTCATCCAACCATGGTGTACAAAGCAGTACTTTAAGGGGAAGGAAGGCTGATTTCATTAGGCAAATGGTCAGTGTGGAAAATGGTCAGAAATGGATTCTTACGTATTAAGGCAACATAATACTTACCTTGTTATCTGTACTGCACATGTAGTTACTTTTTTATTAGTCGGCACTAAATGCCAGTTTCTTCAAAGCCCTCAAATGCAGCACTAGGAAACTCATTTGTTTTGTTGTACTATAACACACAAGAAAAAGAAGAGAAAAACTTAAAGTATTTCATTACCATTAAATACGTTTTGATGCAACTAGAACTTAAATGAAAAAAATGCTGCTATACTCAGAATATTTTAGTGATATGTATGTCCTCAATTTGCACTTCTAAGTACTCCTGCTGGGTGTTTGTTTTCAAATTCTCACTAAAGCTTTAATCATGTTCTTGGGAAATATTAATTCATTTGCTACTTTCTAATATTCAAACACTGGAGCTACCTGTTTTTCTATGATGATTTTGCATATGTTTCTCTACCTCACAGGCAGAACTGGCAGTGCACCTATTCATCTTACCTAACATTTCACTTTCACAGATAGTCCAAATGCTTTCTAAGCAGGCCCAGCTCCGCTTCCACATCTTCCAATCCCAAATTTTCTTGATGAATGGTTTCAGTTATCAATATCTTTTCCAGATATAATCTCTCTAGTATTATTTGAATTCACTGGGGCAAAACATTATTTTCTTTTGCAGGACTTTTGTGTATTTGTGTGTGCCCACGTGTATATGAGAGAGAAGGGAATTGTCACCCCAAGTAGTTCTTCTCTTTCCAAAAAATAAAATATATTGTTTTCTTACTGTGAAAATCCCGGTGACCTTTTTCTCATCAGCACAACCCTCCTGTTCCCAGGTATGGAACAAGACATAAAATTTGGCTGTTGGGAAGGCAGGAGATGCTTGGGGAGAAGACTGAACAGCAATATAATTTGAGATTGCTGGGTAAAGAGGCTGGGATCTTGGGTAGGTGTGAAGGGGCTGGTTTGGGAGTGAAGGTGGTTGCTGATCAGAAAAGGAGCCCGGTGCTGGCAGCTGGGTGTGGAAAATCTGAAGCGGAGAGGGAAGAGGGGGCTGGGACTGCCAGCGGAGCAGACTTGCTGAAAGGGCATGCTCGGCAGTTGTTCATATGTGTGGCTGTCTGTGACACAGCTGATGTATGAATAATTGGTTAGCATTTTCACTATAACATATGAGAATGGGGTTTCCTTAAGACTTATTTTACTGATTGAAAAGCTGGGACGCAAAGCTTGAGCTCAAATTTTCATGCTTACATGTCTAAAGTTGGATATATAAAGGAGTGGCCTTGTGTCCACGGATGCCAACTCCTCCATCTGTTGTTGACTTAAGCAATTAGTGCAAGTATTCAGCACATTTTTCTAATCAGCCATTTGCGAACTGATTCAGAGCCTCCTACAGTCAATGCAAATATTTCCTTGATGTTTTTTTTACTACCTTAGTTTAGCTCTTGGCTTTTAAAACTGCTAGCTTGAGTAACCATTCTAAGTCACTGAGTGAATTAGTGGCAGACTTACTGGTAGAATTCAACTTCCCTGCTTTTAAGCGAGCTGGATGTTTCTTCTGCCTGCTTGGATTACTTATGAAGAAAAGATTGTAATTATATTGAAAAATTAATATGCCAGGTTAAATCCCATTAACTTCATGATCATGGAACGTGTTTTCAAAAGTGCCAGCATGGGTTTGAAATGTAAGTTCCAGTAAGTTTCCATAAAGTTCAAAAGCATCAAAAACGTAAGCAGTTTTGAAAGCTGCAGACAGAAGATGCTGAGATTTTGATCCTAAAGTGCTCTTCATTAAGTAATAATACGTGGAACCTCAGCTAGCCTATGATCTTAGTGAACAACTAAATCATCTCCATGCTGGAAAAAAAGATTACTGAGTATATTCATGAACATGCTGTTCTCTAACAATGTTCTTTTCTGAGAAAGCTTAAAGAAAGTAAAAAATTTTTGAAGTAATTAAAAGGGGGCTGTTAAGGATAATAGGTATTCAGAAGGAATAATATCTTCTCTGTACTTCTCTACAATATGCATTTGTTTATAAAAATATTATAAGCCTGGGAATAATGTATAATGAACCAAACTATGAAAAAGAAAAATATTCTGAGGGAGGAAAGTTAGCATACAGATCCAAACTGTTACCTGGAGAAAATCATCCACAATTTGAAATTCTTCTTCTGTGAAGAAGGTCACAGAGGCAAGAATGAAGATTTCCATGGCATAAATCATTAATAAAGGTACTTGAAAAATGAGTTCTAATACAGCTTGAGACTCTAATGCTTTATAACTATTCTTTTCCATGCAGAAAAAACATAATTTCAAAATCTCTCCTTTAATGATGTAAATGGTGAACATAAAATTTCTCACTAGCTGATTTCACAGTTAAGTAGCTGCTTAGTTTTCAGTTACTTTAAAGCGAAGTGCTCATTTGGGTAAAAATTATCATTAATGTTTGTAAAGAGGAATAAATTTTGGAAACGGGGAGATAATTAATAACTGTCCAGAAAACTAGAAGCACTGTTCCTTCACCATTCCAAGGTCCTGTGCAGCCTGCTGTAGGTGACCCTGCTTCGGCAGGAGGGTTGGACTAGATGACCCACAGAGTTCCCTTCCAACCCCTACCATTCTGTGATTCTGTGATTCTGTGTTTCAAAGCAAGATGGCTATGAAAATTTATGTAGATGAGATGAAAGAACAAATAATATAATTCTGTTTAGTATTAATACTGTAATCACACTGTATAATACTGTAAAAATCCGTAACATATTTTAAAGTATTTGTGGCATTTAAACAAAATAAATTTTAAAACATCTAGAAACTTCAGTAGATTCAACTGTACCAGCATTGTGAGTTATCACTGCCATTTACCTCTTGTACCTGTATGTGTGTATATTTTGTCCCAAGAGCTCTGGAGCTGGTTATGTAGTCCAAAGTCTCCACTGACAGGAATCATTCTGTGTATCACTCCATATGAAATATGTCTTGTACCCTTTGAAAAAAGCTCCTATACCACTTTGACTGGTCTCCTTGCAAATGAGACAAGTTAGACAAAATCATAAACCTAGAGTTTATATCATTTTGCTATCAAATGCTTATTACAGTTGTATAACATATTTGATGTCAAAATTAGATACATATGTTTTTGTCATTATCACTATTTCTACATAGAATGTGAACAAAATAATTCTTATTCGTTAGGTTAATAAGAACTTCTAATTAAAACAAAGTAGTTACATAGTTAGTATGATACAATCATGGAGCCAGTGGATTTCTGATACTCCATCTGTCTGTAATATGTATCAATGCCTATGTTCTTTATGAAAGACAATTCCCCTTGTTCATAATAAGTACATCTTGTTGATAGCCAGTGTTTTTGGCATTTTCGGAGAAGTATAGAAGGTAATAAATTGTGATCAAGAAAAAAAAGAAAGTGATTGTCTTGTATTCTCTCTGCACTTCATTGCTTTAGTGTGAGCACTCCATCACTACTCTGATGCTCTCCTAAAACGACTGATCAGCTCATATCAAAAAGAGGTTTCACTCAGAGGAAGATATCCACCATGCAGCATTCCTCACTTCCTTCTGGTAGGATTTGTGCTATAAAATTTCCAGACTTCCTTTATATATCTTACCTAAATTGGTTTATCCACTGTCTACCATTTTCATATCCCACTTGTCATATGGGAAGATGTTCCAGGAACATAATGCAATCTCACTTTCTTTCCTTATGCCTCTCATTTCTTCTCTTATTTTACTGAACCATTTATCTGCATGTCATAGATTCTAGCAACAGTTCTGAGAGCTGTTGCTCTAGCATTCTCCTAAATATGTTAGCATTTCAGTATTTAATAAATGATACATGTGGCAGCTGTGTAACACAAAGTTTTGTTCTCTAGATTTAAAATACATATTATCCTCTCCTTCACCATTCCAAGTTTGTTTCTCAGAATTCTCTTGGTTCTAAACTGATTACTTTTTCTCCTTCAGTATTCACTGGCTTGACTAATGTTCTTTCTCTCCCTGCATGCATTCCTCTCTGGAATAATGCCCGTAAATTGCAGAAAAAATAATGGCATTCTCTTAGAACTTTATGTACATGAGAGACTATTTATATGACAGTAAAGGTATACGAAATCCTCTATACACTTCTGCAATAGTCATGTCCCCCACTCATCTCTACGTCTTACTGTATTCCTATCAGATGTGCAGCTTTGCCTTTTTCATCTTTTCAAAGGTTGATTTTATGTGTCTTGAAGCATTCCACATCTTCAGTACCTCTACTTAACTGCCTCTTTAGTCACTTTTGTTGTTCTGTGTTTTTTCTTAATTAGATTTTATACTGTCTCCTCTTCTGACAGTTGCCATCCTTAACTGCTTTTTCCACAGCAAAAGACACTATTTTTTTTTCTTCCCCAGAGACAATGACCTTTCTTTGCACTTCCTTCTTAGGTAGTCTGTTCTACTGTTCATCATTATTTTCTTTTGGTGGTGTTGTTCTGGGGGAAGAAAAGTACAAAGATAACTTCCCAGCCTTCCTATCCCATTTTTCACATGGGCTCTGCTCACCCACTGTCTGCCTGCTTCTACATCATATGTGTTCATCATTCTGTTGATTTCACCTGCGTCCAGAAAATCCTCTTCCAGTGCCAGATGATCAGAAAATTATACTTTTTCCTTGAAGTAAGAGAATGGAGACAGTCATCCATTCCTGCATTACCTTGAAGTTGATTATGGTAATTTGCTCTACTTCTTATGCACAACTGAAGCATGCTGTAAAGATGGCTGCAAGCAGAACACGGGCACGTACAGCATTCAGCACAATACTCTCTAAGAACAAAACATCAGTGAGAGCATGTCATCATGCCCTCCGTTATGTCCCCCACTCTGTTAACTCTTGGAGATACTGAACTAGTCTTACAGACTTTAAGCAGCTGGAGTCTGTATGCACAGGCTCTTACCGTGTTGACCAAGTTGCTCCCATCAGCAGCTGACCCTGGTCAAATTGAGCGTCTAAAAAAGTAATGTTTTTGAGGTATGATGTCTGTCCTTTCAGGAAAGCCATAGGATTTGGATCAGCCCAGCAGAAAAGAATAAAATCAGACATTCATGACCTTTTCTAGAACCCTGTAGAAAGCTCCCACTTAGATGTCTAATTTCTCAGAAGTCTTTCATATTATTTTCTAACATCTTGATGAAGTGTTGGTATATGTGGATCTCATTCCTGTGCATACCGTTAAATGATTTCACTTCTACCAGCAGTCCTTGTAGCTTCCTTTGGACCTCCTCACTGAAACACAATGCGTTATTGTTGAACCTTTGTTTGCTGACGATCCTTCAGCCCTATGGCACTGCTTCTTCTAACCTAAGTAAAGTTGTCATAAAATGTCTTGGTTAACCAGTAGTACCTGGGGTTCCCCAAACACATCACAAACAGAACTTTGTATAGAGATTCCTATGTTTTAAGATCCCAAAGCACCATTATATTCTTGTCTGAACTTCTGGGTAATTTAGATTGGAGGGTCCCAAATGATAATTTCCTCACTGTGCCTACAGTTTTTCTTTTGAGCTACCAACTATTTTGATTTAAAGACTTGACAGAGAAGCCTTCAGGCATGTTTTACCAACATTCAACTGTCATCACTGCTAAAATGGTGAACCTTTCTCTTCTGAATTTGGATAGCTTTTTGCCTTTCTCTGTTATCTTTTTTAATACCTTTGCCTACTAGATTGAGCAGCTTGCTCAATATCAATATCAAATTTATATATTGCTATATGGTTGCATATTTGCCTATCATCCAGTCATTACTTAAGCTCCTTTTAGATAAACTAATACATTTGGACCCTGCTGTAAAGTACTGGCATACTGTAGGATGTAAATGAGACAAGGTTTGAAGGTAGAATTAATAACAGGAAATTAATAGTAGGCCATTGATATAGTTGGAAGAAACAAAATTTCAAGCATGCTGATCCTTCTTTTGGTCTGAACAGAATCAGCAAGCTTCAAGCTAAGTACAGATTGGGATAAATTATTAATTTTAACCTAATATGGTAATCAGACAATTTTGGAGAAAAACGTGGTTGCCCTAATGATCACTCTCCTTATGACCAAGGGGGCAGATAAATGTGCTAAGAATTCCACTGACCTAAAATAAGAGCACAAATTGTCAGCTATGGAATACTGCTAAAGGAGTTGGAGATCAGCTGCAGTGGAAGACTATAATGTGCCATAAAGCCAGTATTTTACGGAGTCCATGATTTCCACTAAATACAGTAGTTCTGGATTTTTGTTCCCAGGCTCAGCTGTTGAAGGTATTTTGTAGTCTCTTTGAGGTTGTGGGCTGAAAGGTCAAAGTTCTTTTGTGAAAAATGTTCTCCCACTGGGAATTGGGCTGTTAATTAAATAAAAGCTATTACTTCCTGCTACAAACCTTACTTCACTGTAAGGTGTTTTTTCCAGGTCTCAAAACATTCTTCTTCTCTCAGTCTTAAGTTTTTCCTGCTTTTTTTTTTTTTTTTAAACTGGGTGCATGTTATTCTACTGATATTATGCTGAGACATTTAAGGAGAAAATACCCTCTTTGTGTACCAACCTGATTTTCGTGCTATATGTGCAAGGGCTGTGTTTGTCCTCTTAGCTGTAGTATTGCATTAAGTGTGCTTGTTTATTTAATTGCCTAAGTGGAGTTTCTGCTTTCTAGGAAATACTCCAACTTTCTAAATTTGCAATTTAACATTTTACCTTGTTACAATTTTACATTTTATGTGCATTCAAAGGCAGCCTTTCCCTCAAACTCTTATTCAGTGCTAACTTCAAAGCACTGCTATTTCATAGCAATTTTTCCTTTGAAATCAGTCTTCTAAATGGAATGTAAAATCAAAATCTAGAAAAAAATGTTATTTTTTCCAGGAAGGTGAAAAATAGTTTCCATAGCACTTACTACTGTCAGGCAGGAGGCATACATGATCTCATTACTCTGCTTGGTCTTGTTAGCTGACATTGTTCCATTTGTTACTGACCTGTGGGAAGGTAAACAATAGAAATGTATTGACTCAGTGCTGGAGTATTTTTCAGCTTGTTACTAGTCAGGATTGTTCTTACATGTATTATAATAGCAACCTGCTTTCTTGCTGTGTATAAGCTCATGTGGCTTTGAAAAGCAGTGAACTAAAGATTTTCAATTTTTGCAGGTTTCCAGTCCATTATTTAAATTTTAAAATTCACAGATACGTTGCAATTTATTATAAAAGTGAAAATGTGTCTCTCTAACATGAGAGACAAATTCACATGGGATGCAGGGATTAGAAATTATTTCTTCTTCATTTTACGTAATACTAATATTGTCAAAAACCTCCTGCTTTTTCCAGATGTCCCAAGACATGCGGCTATGAGCCATTTCTACTACTGTCTAAAAAAGGATATGAGAGAACAAATTTTATTTCTGTGTAGATCCAGTTCACACCATAAATATTATTTCTACTCAGTGTGAGTGTCCATGTGCAGAGTCACAAGTCGCATGCACCCTGATCACTCAAAACTGGAAAATTTTAAACTTCACAGCACCTCTTTGCATTTAAAACCACAGAGTACAGTTTTAGGGCCAGTGCTCGTTAATGTTCTTGTAAATGATCCAGACGCAGGAATCGAATGTACATTAAGTAAGTTTGCCAACAACACTTAACCAGGAGAAACTGTGGACTGGGACTGCCTCGAGGGTAAAGAGGCCTTACAGAGAGATCTGGATAGACTAGAGAGCTAGGCAATCACCAACTGTATGAAATCTAACGAGCAAGTGCCAGATTCTCCACCTGGGATGAGGTAATCCTGGTTATATGTACAAATTCAGGGACAAGAGGCAGGGTAGCAGCCCCATGGAAAGAGATCTGGGGGTTTGGGTTGATGGCAAGTTGAGTATGAGTCAACGGTGTGCCCCGGCAGCCCAAAGGGGCAACTGTGTCCTGGGGTGCATCAAGCACAGCATCGCCAGCCAGTTGAGGGAGGCGACTGTCCCACTCTGCGCTGCAGTGGTGCGTGCTGTGTGCAGTTTTGGGTGCCTCAGTGCAAGAAGAACGTCAAACTGTTAGAGTGTGTCCAGAGGAGGGCGACAAAGATGGTGAAAGGTCTCGAGGGCAAGGCTTAACAAGGAGTGGCTGAGGTCACTTGGTTTGTTCAGCTTGGAGAAGAGAAGGCTGAGAGACGACCTCATCGCAGTCTACACCTTACTCAAGGGGGGCAGTGGGAGGGGAGCTGCTGATCTCCTCTCTCTGGTGACCAGCAATAGGACACGAAGAAATAGAATGGAATGGAATGGAATGGAACAGACTATTTCAGTTGGAAGGGACCTACAATGACCATCTAGTCCAACTGCCTGACCAATTCAGGGCTGACCAAAAGTTAAAGCGTGTGATCAAGGGCATTGTCCAAATGCCTCTTAACACTGACAGGCTTGGGGCATCGACCTCTGCTCTAGGAAGCCCATTCCAGTGTCTCAGTAAAGAAACGCTTCCTAATGTCCAGTCTGAACCTCCCCTATCACAGCTTGAAACCATTCCCACACATCATGTAACTGGATCCCAGGGAGAAGGGATCAGCACCTCCCTCTCCACTTCCTCTCCTCTGGAAGCTGTCAAGAGCAATGAGGTCGCCCCTCAGCCTCCTTTCCTCCAAACTAGACAAGCTGAAATTCTCTAGCCGCTCCTCACAGGACATGCCTTCCAGCCCTTCCACCAGCTCTGTTGCCCTCCTCTGGATGCATTCAGTTAAATTGTGGGGCCCAGAGTTGCACAAGGTATTCCAGGTGAGGCCACACCATCGCTGAAGACAGCGGGACGGTCACCTCTTCAGACCGGCTGGCTGTGCTGTGTTCGATGCACCCCAGGCTGCCGTTTGCAGTCCGGGCTGCCAGGGCACGCTGCTGGCTCCTGCTGAGCCCGCTGCCAACCAGCACCCGCAGGTCCCTTGCTGCAGGGCTGATCTCCAGCCACTCCTCTGCCCATTTGTACCTGTGCCTGGCATTACTCCATCCTAGGTGCAGAATCCGGCATTTTGACTTGTTAAATTTTATCCCATTAATCATTGCCCAATGCTTCAATCTGGCAAGATCGCTCTGCAAAGCATCTTGTCGCTCAAGACAGTCAACAGCACCTTCCAGTTTGGTATCATGAGCACACTTGCTAATGGTGCATTCAACGCCTGCATGCAGATCATTGATAAATATATTGAAATGGGATGAAGTTGCATCAGGGGAAGTTCAGATTGGACAAAAGGAGAAGGTTCTTCACTGAGAGGGTGGTCAGTCGCTGGAACAGGCTCCTCAGGGAAGTAGGCAGGGCCCCCAACCTGTCGGAGTTCAAGGACTGTCTGGATGACACTCTTAGTCATGTGGTTTAGTTCTAGGCAGTCCTGCGAGGAGCAAGGATTTGGACTCAGTGATCCTTATGGGTCCGTTCCAGCTCGAGATGTTCTATGATTCTGTATTGCACCAGCCTCCTTCCTGCCAGCTGCTGGTAGAAACAGCTGTAAACACAGAATGAATCACAGTCATCCATATCTGTCAGCTCTTAACCATCCCTCTGATCCATCAGCAATGAAAGCTGCTGATTCTCTTGCAGCGACTCAGTAGAAAGGTGTTTCAATCTCTGAAAGTTGAGCCACCACCCCTTCTTTATTTGGACTATATAAGAAATCTTTCCAGGACGTATTTTAAAAAACTGACTGTTCTCTGTGTCTCACTGTAAGATATAATAGCACCGTTATTAGATTTCTGGACATACTTCACAGATTGTATTGGTGACAATGGCTCTACTCAGAAATTAAGCCATCTTCAGTCTCGTCAACATGTCAGTAAATATTCCTATTTCCTGTTCTCCAAGCTCCAAAAATAGACAGAAAATATCATGCATGCCAGAAGGCCAGATTACTTTTCATGTGGTTTCCTCCTCTGCAATTGCCTCAGATATATCTGCAAGGACAGAACAGTCTTGATTTATGTGGTACAGGAGCTTCAAACACATATACATGAAAAAAGATCTTATCTTCAGCGTCCTTTATCTTCCTGTCATTTGTCCAGCTATCAGTAAGTGCCGCATCACCACAAGGTGATGAGCTGGTGACCATTCTCCTGCCCACCAGGAGATTTCATGGTGAAGCTGAATGAGCTCTTTCACGTACCTGTGACCTTTCCCAAGGTGTGCTGGATGCAGCCCGCTGTGCATTTAGGATGATGGTGACATTACTGATAATGTACCAATTTGTTGCATCCGTTGCATTCTTTTATCTTATTCTGTCCATTTGCTAAAGGATAAGCTAATCTATTTCAGCCAGTTTTAATTACACAGCACCACTCACATACAGTCTTGGATACTGTGTATCAAAACATTTCGTGGCGGCGTGTTACTCTGCTACTCTGCTATTGCCATCTCTTTACTGGAACGCTTCTATCGGTAGCCTGCTTCAACGGGAGAAAGGTAGGGGATAGGCAGCAATACAGTCGGTTTCCCAGCACATCGTGTTGGTTTGTAGGAGGTGGTTTCTGGTACCAGAGAGTGGCAAACCATTTTGAATGCCTTCAGTCATAAGCAAAAGTGAAGTATGATGACTTTAGTCACAGTAGCCCTGCCTAATCAAAACAGGGATTAATGTATCTCTCTCAAGGATGCCTGCTTATTTATATATATGAAATGCCTTCATATCTACATATTTTATAGTGGCTTTTCCACTGCAAAGTCCTTACATTCAGGATTTCTCCATAGCACAGAAAGTCCTCATCAATTTTTGGAAACAATGAGAATGTGCATACACGAAACAGAGAATCTGTGTTTCCTGACCTGGACTGATTAAAAGGCCTGATTAAAGGGCCTTTCTAAGGACCAGACCTCCCCGTGCATATCATTTGCAACTGTCGGGCTCCTTGACTCTGAGGAGAAGAGGCAAGAATAACAGAATGCTGGTCAGGCAGTTCCAGGGTCCACCAATATACTTCCTTCTCAAGTTAGTCAATAAATACGAGATCTTGCACTTCAGCTGAAGTCATGCCCAGGTGACTATCACTCTTGTGGCCAGACAAACCCTTCAGGCATGTCTGGATCCGTGTTAATCTTCCTTCTTTCATATGAGTCATTTGTGATATGGAAATGTAGATGAGACTAAATTTCTGTTAGACGGATGTATAACTGGTTGGAAAGCTGTTCTCAAGAAACAGTTAATTATGCTTCACTGTCAGACTGGGTGCATTAAAGCATGTTCTCCAGGGACTGTACAATATTTAATTCATGACTTAAGAGATGGAATTAGCACTTAATGCTAGTGATACTACCTGGAAGAATACTACAAGATAGTAATATGATCTGAAGAAATTAGTTTAAGAATTGAGTTCAAAGAATGACGTCTACTGACAATAAAGATGAATGCTAACTTCTGTGTTAATACAGAAGTAATCTTTTGCATAAATGCAGGTGAGGTAGAACTGAGTAAGCGACAGTTCTGAACTGGAGACGATAGGTGGATCACAAGTTGCACGTGAGAGCAGCGTAAGGTGTAACTGTTGTACTGGAATATATAGAATGGAGGATTATTTGTAAAGCATACAGAGTGGTTCTTTTATTCTTCGCGACACTGGAAAAGGCTTCTCTCTGGTTTGGGGCACCACAGCTGGAGAAGGATTCCGACCAACTGGACAGGTTCCAGAGGAGAACAAAAGAATGATCAGAAACCTAGAAAACAAGATTTGTGAGAAAATGTTGAATAAATAGAGTTTGTTTAATCTGAAGAAGAGGAAACTGAGGAAATACATCTGTCTTCAAATACAGAAGAATTTAAAAAGAGAAGACAATAAAGCTTTTTCTATGTCCACTGCAAAACCAGTTCAGGGCAAATAGCAACAGAAGGTTTCTAACTGTATTTTTGGTGTTAGATAATGAGGCACTGAGACACATTGCCTGGGGAAGTTCTGAAGTCCTCATCATGTTCAAGAACAGGTAAATCAGGTATCTGTGAGGGATAGTTTTAAGTTGATCCTTCAGACCAACAGAATAGTCTTGATGACCTTTCATGGTCTCCTCAGACCTATTTTCTATGAATGTCAATGATTTTTTTTCTCACAAGTTAATTTGTAAGGTCTGCTCCTCCCTATTGGTTTAATCCTGATCCCACAGCCAAGGCAGCTGCTGTCCCCTCATTCTGTATAATTTTATGGTAAGCAAGAGAATCTCTCTTGCTGCTTAGGACAGGATAGCTGAAGCAGCTGTGGTAGCAAAGAAACATATTTGTCTATCAATGAAATGTCCCAGGACTATGTTTTTCTCTCAATCTGTCACGACCCTGTGTGCACTAATAGGCCTTAATGGCCATGACCTGTGTCACTTAGGGCGTCTACCCACACCTGTGGGCACAGGAGCTCCAGTTCAGCTCAGCCCTGGGCTTTTAGTCCATGTCAGAGCTATGCTTGTATAGGTACCGATCTTCAGCTCAGCTACAGCCATGCCTGTATGTTACTAGAGGCATGGATCCAGACACAAACTCACAGACTGACTTCCTAGTTTAACCTCAGGCCTGTGGACCCACCTGGAGATCAGTGGGCTGTGTTCAGTCAGGGTTACTCTCGCTGAACCTGATCCCAGCCTATGGACTGACGTCCCAGCTGAACCTCGGATCTGCCTCGTCACCACGGACTCACCTGACGATATACTCTCTTGGCTGAACAAGTCTCAGGTCTGGCCGCACTGTGGGGTTGGGCCCTGGCTGGCGAGGCCCCTGTGCTGCCAGCCGTGTTACGACACTCAGCTCATGGCTACCCTTTGCTTGGGCAGCAGCCAGCCTCTGCGGCACCCTGGCACTGTCTGCAAACGTGGGACTTTGCAGCCCTCTGCTATGTCAGTTTTGGTATGTCCCATCTCACGCCATAGCTGCTGGGGAGGTCGTGTCACTAGAAGATCCATGCTCTTTGGTAGGAAAGTTCTTGTCAGCAGTACGAAGAGCAGCAGGAGATGCATGAAACCAGCAAAATAAGTTGGGATGTCGGGCTGGTGTCTTCAGGTCAGCCTCCACCAACTGCCACTCACAGCCATCCAGGACTGTTTGCTGGTACTAAAGGAGTGCATTTCTGTCTTTGGTTCTGGTGAGGATCTTTCCTTGTCAACTCTTCTGCTCTCTCGCTATATCGTACATACGTGTGCGTATGTATATATACACACATAAATATTTACGTGTATCACCAGCTGCGCAAGTTCCCTGGGGGATGGTTAAACCATTACTCCTGCACATAATCTTCAGGTGTCCACTGACTGAATCAAGTAACTTGCTTATGCCTCAGACCCAGGTGTCCCGAGCTAGTCTTCGGAGGTGTTTTTCCTAGTTATGACTTCATCCAGGAAGGCAGGTGAGAGCCAAACCCTGTTTGGATACAGATGGCTTCCTTTAAGAAAATGTGTCCCTGCACACCTGTCATAAGCATCTCCTGAACATGGTTTTGGTGTCTTCATCTTATCCAGAGGACTGACATACTTTCATTCTTTCTTGACGGAAGAAGTTTATAGAGGAAAGGCATCTTTGGACTTTTGTTGTTAAGAGGCCTTTGACTTTTTACCTACACAGGACTAGGTCTTTCATATCCAGAGTTGTTTGTGTCAGCAGCTGAGGGCTGACAGTCAGGAGTGCCAAGCAGGATAACCACCAGTGAAACCTGTTTGAAAACACCAAAAAGGAGCCACCCTCCAAGATTAACACACATTCCATCAGAGCTCAGTCTAAATTAGTGGCTTTCTTGAGTGGTATCTCCATTGCTGACATCTGCTGAACTACTACCAGGAGTTCCCTCCACACCTTTACCAAGTGTTTTGCCATTTCAGAAGCATCCAGGTATAACACAGTATGTGGTAACATGTTTCTGCAGTGGTTGATGCATGAAGCATGCTATGTCAGCCTACCAAGCACTGTGATTGTTAGGAGGAACTGCAGTAGGAATATAAATACGGGTAATCTATATTAATAATTTCTGTTCTGAAGATTAAAAAAAGACTTACATATCAGTTAATGAAACTGTTAAAGGTGTGCTGTTCATGAGCACGCTCCCTTCACACACTCCTACTCCATGGTGCTGGAGTCTTTTTCAGGACTCTCAGCCTTGGGATTCTGTGAAGTAAAAGGAAGTTCAACAGTCTCCACGTTGTGTGGGGAGCAAAGGCAACAAGCCTGATAGAAAAGCAGTGGAAGGTAAGCTCGTCTGTTGAAGACTGCATGGATATGAAACTACCTGTCGCAGGGTTTTGTGGGACATACAATGTGCACAGGCATGTAGTAGATAGATAGATAGATAGATAGATAGAGGTATTTGTGAAATAACTTTCCTCTTGCTGTTGCAGGTTTCACCTCAGAAAGTAGAACTTAATGAAGGATTATAAGAGTCCATCCTTTTGAACATGCATATGATAATGCCCACTAATAAATAGTTTTTTTCTTCTGATAAGAACGTTACTTCTTATTGTTGTTTTTAATAGAAGAACAGAAGTCGCCTTAGATATTGTGATTCCTGGAACAGTGATGAACCATTTCAGCAAAAACATCAGCCTATGTGATCATGCTGTCGTAAGGCTTGACATCACTGCTCTTGACTGGACCGCTCACCTTCTCTTCAAGTAATGCTACTGATTTCAGCAGCAGTATTTGAAAAGAAAGAGAGTGCTTCACAGTATGAGAATGGGTGGTACAATTTGGCCTGTAATCCTTTACTGTGAGGTTTCTGGGGGGCGGGGGGAGGGGGAGAAGAGCATTTATTTCAGAGTAAGGATAATATTGCTGTAGTGTCATATTAACATTGGAAATAGTATTTTAGTGAACTATGTGAACTGTAGTACACAGCTAGACACATCGGAATGAAGTGGAGCTCATCCCGTTTGGATTTCTTCCATCTAATTTTGTTTTCCGAAGCTACATCCGTTTTTGCACAAAGAGGATAATCTAGGCAAAGCTGAATAAAGTCATAGCCCCTGACTGCAGGGCTTGGTTTTATGGCTGGTGCTTCTTCAGGGCACAAAAATGAAACAGGAAACTCCTTATGTCCTGCCATGTTGCACATATGCACATGGACCTGTCTGTCTCTTTTTCAGACATTTGTTTCTTTCAGTTTGTGAATATTGGTGTAATTGTATTTCTTTTTGTTTGTTTCTTTCAGAATGTTCTAATTGTGGAGGTAAGTCAGGTGCTTATGTCATATCCTACTTAGATGAAGTCACATAGTCAACTTGTGATTGTGTGCTCAGTTTCTAAAACCCATCTGTGTTTACACTCCTTTAGCTGGGAGGTGCTGAAGAGGGAGAGGGGTTGATTTGCTTAATGACCTCTCAGTCTTTTTGCAGTTGCATGACGGATCAAACTACATTGCTGCCACTCTGATTTGTACTCTGGCTTGTGATAGCCAGGAGTCTTTGTTTCTGCGTCGTTTGATTTGTTCCTTCTATGGTTTCATCAGCTCCTGTTCTGCAAGTTGTTCTGTCCCTTGGAGGACAACGAATCAACTGCAGTGATGCACTACGCTCCTCAGCTGCATGACTTTGAAATAGTAGCACAGCCCTACGCATGCTTTACAACTTCAGGGCTGTTCACACGCTGGTTGAGAGTGTCAGTCATGCTCTCGAGTCCCCATGACGCTGCTCGTTAGCGCTGCATCCTGCAGTGTCCCCCAGGGAGGGCCCATCACAGATATGTTGCTGATGTGAACCAACAGCCTTTGGTTGTAGAGGAAAAGCATGTGTCACCTCACTGGTGCTGTAAATGCTTAATTAATGCAGGTGATTCTCTTTTAAAATGTTGGAAAAGCAGCTCGGACAGTTAGCGAGCACGTCAGGATCTGACTGGCATTTCAGGCTCAGTCGGCTGGTGTGAGAAGCTGGACGGTGTAATCAAGGAAATGTAGAAATGTTGTAATGTCTTTCGGTAGCAAAGGAGGGCAGAAACGTCGTCAGCCACAGAGATGGCTGATTACCTGAATGACTCTTAGGAGCCCCATGTTTGCTAATGCTAACTGCCGCAACAGAAGTGAAAAACTCCACAGCAATTTCTGTTAATGCCATTAGGTAGCTGGGGAGCAGAGACAAGGTGTTGCGCGTGAAAAATACCCACCCGCCGAGTTCAGGATCAGCAGCTGCTCTCCATGTTGCGGTCAGTTTTGTAGCCAGGTGTCTACTGATCTCATCCACGTCAGGTTGAGTACAGCAGCTCTGGAGAATACTCGTTTGTGCTGGAGTAATAAAACAACAAATAGGGCAGATTTAGCCCTGACAAGGAGAGATGTTGACGTACTGTAGTCTTGAGCATAATACGAAAAGTCTGATCCATGCATCCTTGCAGTGTCGAGTGAAGTCATCTCCAGTCCCATGTTGCATCCCAAGTACTAGAAACATAGCTGTTTTCAAGAGCAAGTGGACAGTCCTTTAACTGATGATTTTATGAGTGGAAAGTGCTTGCTTCAAAGAGTGTGAGCTCAGTTATAATCTTTTTTGGATGTGCCTCACAGTGCTCTGGGAAAAATACATGATTTCCACAAGATAAGATGGTGGAACTGCTCAGTCATTGTCCAGATTTCCTCTTTTCAGCTTTCCTTTGTATTTTACTTATTCTATTTTTCCTGTTTTGTAAGGATATTGTTGGAACTGGAAGGACTATGAAGGTTCTGCTTAATAATATAGAAAAATACAAACCAAAAATGATTAAAGTGGCAAGGTGAGTAAAACGATCACAAAACTTAGTAGTTAATTAGTCTAGCCCAACATATGTGGAGGTTCCCATTCCGAGATCCTGCTTGAATTCGATGCCACAGTATGGCGTGGGGAGCTCTGCAGAAGAGCTGCCTGAGTCACGAAGAGGAGGGTGGAGGGAAGGGGAGGCAATGCTTCTGTGTTGTTCTGCAGCAGCAGTGACCCTTCAGCCGTTTCCAGACTGGCACTGGTGGAGTTTGAAGGGGAACACACCCGTCTCTTCCCTGCCACCAGGACATTGTCGGGAGGAGAAGCAGAACGAGAACAGGGATTCATGTGGCTTGGAAGTGTTTTGATATAGGGAATAGTTTTTATGCATGTTTTTCAGGTAAATATATCTACATGGGTTTTGTTTTGTTTTTAATTACAGTTTGTTGGTGAAAAGAACATCTCGGCCTGATGGGTACAGACCGGATTGTAAGTGTTTTTGTCAGAATCTGTACATACCAGTAGAAGAAGTTACCACTGTTCTACCACTTGCCTTTCATATCATTCTATGGACTGCTAGAAGCATTGTAAAGTATCGGTTGTCAATGGGACTATGGGATGCAATGGAAGGATTCGTGCAGTTGTGGTTTAGAAAGCTTAGCCTCCTTATAGTCTGATGTTTTCTGCAGAGTACTAACTTTACAGGAAAGTTGTGAAAGGGTTTTATTTTATCCGTGAAAGATGATTTAATTTAAGAAGCATTTGACATGTTTTGGTAGTGCAATATGGAAACCAGTTTTTGCTGTTCTCAGAAGAAAATCTATAAATCTCTGAACGTTACTTCTGAATTAAAAATGTCCTTTTTTTCATCCTTATTGTGATACTAAAGAGTTGTCATCACACACATATACCAATGGAACTTCCAAACGTAGCCAGAATTTTTCAGCTCTGATTTTGGCTTCCTTCCACAATTGTGCCACTGAGAACTGTACACCACTCTCCTACTCTCCACCAGCTATTCACATCCCTGTCACAAAGAGTCTATGAGCGGGAACTGGGTATGGGGATGGGGCTGCTGCTGACCTTGGTGTCTCAGAGTCAAAAGTAACATAACCTGAACTGACTATATGTATCTATAGTTTGCTTGTCAGAGAACCAACACAGGAATTTAAGGGCTATATAATTGCCACTGGTCTTGTATTGATGGTGTTTGTTATTTGTCTCAATACAGATTATGGATTCGAAATTCCAGATTTGTTTGTGGTAGGTTATGCCTTAGACTACAACGAGCACTTCAGAGATCTAAACGTAAGTTTACCTAAAAGAAATAGTTTAAAAGTCAGTGTTTTACTTTTCCAGGGTGTCTTAAATACCCCATAATTTGCTTCTTCCCTGGGGCCTTAATGTCGTGGTTGGGATCATTTCAGTGAGTGTAGAACTCCCTGCAAAACCTCAAATAATCCAAAGGAGTCCCAGCTCAGCACTGCGAACGGCTCCTTCCCATCGCTTCCCCCTAAGAGCAGAATCATACCTCTGCTATGCTTCTGTCTCCTGCGAGCCCAGGGCTTCACGGGTCCACCATTCCCAGTACGTGCAGGGACAGCAGGGAAAAGTGAAACACAGCTACAGTCCAGACAGGTTTGGACTTTCACTGCTCTGTTGTCTGCCCCTTTTCTCAGTGAGATAATGATGGACAAAAAGGTGCAAGCCTTGCCTTTGCTTCCTGTGGTACTCCTGGGGTGGGCCTCAGAGTTGGGAATTGCAAGTGGAAAAACTTGCTGTGGCTAGAAAGTGAAATCAGAATTCAATTCCAGGTCTCTGGAAAGGAAAGGGTAATTACAACATCACTAGATTGGTCCAGCGAAAAGTATTTCTGAACAATTCATTAATAATTAATAATGTAATCAACTGTGCTGTTGCAATCAGCTTTATACTTTTTTCAGCACATATGTGTGATCAATGATCACGGCAAAGCAAAATACAGAGTCTGAAGTGGTAACATCCTCACCTGAAGATCTGTACGCTCCGTGAAGCAGAAATTTGACTGCACTCCCTCAAGCATCTCCCAGAAGAGCGGTTCGACTGACTTGTGTTTCTTTCAACTCAGTATAATAAGGGGTTTACTCTAGAGATACTGATTAATATTCACAGAAGTGAGAGCTCTTATCTGAAATGTGAAGTAGAGGGCTTTTAAAGTGATTACCTTTTTTAAGTATTAAAATTACCACATAAGATGCCTTTTGACTGATAATTTGTCTGCCTCAAGTCTCATTGTGAATGCTTCTTTTCTTCTCTCAGTCCGTCTCTCTACCTGTTGCAAGTCATGCACGTCGCTGCATTGCAGAAGATCACTCAAAAGCGCCAGTCTGTGCACGAAGATTATTTTACAGAGTATTAATGAATTCAGCATCCTTTTAGTCTTGGTCAGATATGCTGCTGCCAAGTTGAAAGTACTGTTTTGATTTAATTCCGCAATGCAAAAGTTTCAGCTGCAGCTGTATGTTGTGTGATAATACATTTCTAGCAGTTCACCATTGCCTCCTCCAAGCAGAAGGTTTAACTCTCAGAACGTGCTGAACT
Source organism: Opisthocomus hoazin (assembly GCF_030867145.1). Lineage (NCBI taxonomy): Eukaryota > Metazoa > Chordata > Aves > Opisthocomiformes > Opisthocomidae > Opisthocomus > Opisthocomus hoazin. Next base: position 75,170,333 of record NC_134417.1, on the reverse strand, counting down.
ACAGTGCTGGTACAAAATGAGCCTTTGCAAGACACCGGTGATCTGAAATTGGAGGATGTCACTGTTTTGGTATGTCATGTAGCCATAGATTTGAACTGTTTCATGTGCTGAATTTTAATCAAGAGAAAACAATGCCAGGCAGGTTTCGATTTCTGCACGGTATCCTTTCACTTCTGTGGGACACAAACAAGCGAAAAAAACTAACATAGTGTTCTCCTGTGTATGTATTCTTAATTAAACCTCATTAAGAACAAATGTTTAATGCTTGTCAGACAGTTATTCAGTTGTAATTTGATTTTTGTAGCATGTCTAAGTTGAGACTTTTTGTAACCATTTGCCGTCTTTAAGAATACAGATCTGATGATGTTGGAGACTTGTCTGAAAACAGGAAAAAAATGTATAGGAAAACAAGTTCACCTATGAATACTGTAGACTATAGAGAGTCCTTCCTTCCCGTATACATTGTGTTTGAAGAAGTTTGTTAACTTATGTGCTGTATTAGGAGTGAAAGATTCATTTCTGTACTGTGTGTAACTGTTCTCAACAACTTCCCGAGGGAAGCCAGTGCGAAGTCAGTAGCTGCATGTCGATAGCTTTGCTCTGAACTGTAAGAGGCAGATCGTTATTAGCTTCAGGTTTCTTTAAACTAATAAAGGAACAGTGAGAACACTTGTTACATTGCACAGTTTCTTTTCCTGCTTCAACATATTTCACACATCCCGTAAAAGCTCTTCAAAAATATGCATTTCATTGATAATCTGGACGTGCCTTATATATGTAACCTGTGGCTCATAAGCTATCGCTGTGTGGATAAAATCCATGATGCTAATGGCATGAAGAAATAAGATCAGAGAATTACTGTGGTTGCTAGAGAAATGCTTTAGCCCGCTCTTCTTTACTTTTATGACCTATATTTCTGTTCTGCTGAAAAGCTTTCCCTCACAGAACAACTTCTGTTATAGAGAAGAAAGCACACCCATACAGCCCCTGGAAGGAGCTGGCAAAAAAAGTTTCATCTCTTTTATGAGAGTGTTACATTTTTTCTTAATGCTTCTGATTTCTATGGATTTAGTAGCATTGGCATGCTGCGAAGGCAGACATGCTTAGGCTTAGGCCAGGAGATCCAGTAGGTTATTTCCTTTTTAGCTCTCTTCTTAAAAAAGTGCAGTCCAATTCGCCTTGCTACGTGATCAGCCTTCAGCAACAACAACAACAACAATGTAACAAGTGAATTAGTCTGAAATTTGTGTGAAAATACGAGTACTATAGATGCACGTAGTTCAGGCTGTGTTAAAGTTGTTTCATTGGAAGACTCAGATTATTAAAATTGACATACTTAATGGAAAAGACCAGAGTTACAGAAAAGATAAGAAGAAGAACTGGAATGTTTCTTCAAATTAATTTTATTTCCTACTGCCATGATGTTTTTAATGTTGTGATAAAGCACCGTACAGATTTCAGCAGTGAATTTGGATGTGGAGTTGTACTGTGAATAAGAACTGCTCTGGACTTGATGATCTTGGAGGTCTTTTCCAACCTTAATGATTCTATGGTTCTGTGATTCTCCTCTAACAGCATATTTGAATTTTGTACCTTTATGTGTCTGAGCATGTCCAGATGTCTCAGTTAGCATTCCACGTTACTCTCTGCTTGAAGCACTTCCATCTGAAAAACGAGTTTTCAGTTACTTTAATAATCTGATTCCAAAATATCATTAGTGTAGCTGAGGGAACAGGTAATTATGCATGTATGTCTGATTATTATTCGGTCTAGTTTCTTCAGTGTGCTCAGATAGTTCAAAACAGTGTGCTCAGTACTGTTTTTCTGTAGCTGTCTCCTGGATTCCCCGTGTCACAATGTGCTGTAACTAAAAGGCCACGAAACATTTTTTCAGTTGCGGTTGCACCCTATGACCCACAGTGTTGGTTTTTTTTTCCAAACCCGTTCAGCAACATCTGTTGCTGAAGCAGAGAGGATGTTCTTTACAATCGGTTATTTTCCTGGACATCGTGTTTTATGTATTTGGCAGGCATCCATTTTTATCTCAGTTTTTCTTCTCATGCACTCTTAACACCCGCATCCTTTCCCTACCTGTTGAATACAAATTAACATGGGCAGTAATTTGTTTGCAAGTTACATAAATGTTTAGCAGCCGTCAGGTTTTAGACTTTATTCCGTTCATTCATGCTTACATCTGGTCCAGTTTCAAAATATCTGAAAGTGATTTTCTGGAGAGAAAGCAAAAATAGAAGAATAATTCCTGCAGCTTATGATGTTAACTAAGCATCATTTAGGATTTCATGTTAGAAGCTATGGTCTGAATATCTAGTAGTTTCTGCTTAAAAGATAGAATTTAAACAGTCTAAAAGGTCTGTAATTAAAATATTTTTTGCAAGTCAATTAGCTGCTGCACTCTAGTATTTATAGTTGAACAAAGTAGAAAATAGTATCTGGTTTTTTGGTTGCCTACTATTAGTGTTATATTTCCTGACCATATTATGTTAAGTCTCAAAGTTCTACTACTGAATTTCTATAATGTAAAATTCCAACATTTCCCCCCAGAATAAAATGTCAACTGTATGTGGTATTCAGCTGCAGAACAGTTTCTGGTCTGTCAAAGAGTCAGATCATCAGTTTATACACAGTAAAATGCTTAACTTGGAGATTTGTTCATGTCGTGAGTTATCATTATTGCTCTGTGGTGAGAATAACATGTATTTCAATAAAAATACTGGAGTTTTAAATTTTAGTATTTCTTCAGACTGAAGAAGACAAGGGCTAGATCAGCTTCTGTGCATATGTTTGCATTCTGATTTTCTCGGAAAAAATAGCAGTGAAAACCTCTATTGTAATCCAGCTTGTTACACATGCAGACTGTAATTGATTCTAGCTGCCTAGAAAACTTCAATTTTTATCTTCAGTTAAAAACGAGAATCTCAGAAGTAAAACATTACAGGGTAGCATAGCAAGAGACAGAGGGATCCTTGCCCTTTTGTAAAACCATCACATTTGGGGATGTTTTCCCCTTCTTTCACCTTCTAAATGTTTTCCAAAAGCTCTGATAGTCTACGTATAACGATCTGAGATGAATGCAATATCTAAGCGTACTGTGAACGGTATCCTGAAGTCTTTTCCTCCTGAGACTGCAGGGAGGAATTTACACCTACAGGTTAATGCAGGTGTGCGTTGCCTCTGCTCAGTCTCCCAAAGGCTGGCTCTGGCCGTGCTGGCTGGCGAGCGTGGGGTGGCTGAAGCTGGTGGGTCGGCCTCTCACTGCGTGGAGGTCAGCGGTCCACAGGCAAGACCCCAGAGGCGAGAGAAGCAGAGTCTCGGGTGCTTTACCCGTCCGCCGCTCAACAAAGAGAAAATAAAGTGGAGGGAAAATAAAATATTTCATCCTAATTTCATACACCTTTCACAATTATTCATTTAATGCTGTACGCCTTCCTCTGGGAAGCTGGCCGCAGACGGCGATCGCCGTACCTGAACGAAGAGTGCTTGTACCACCAGGGAAGGACTGCTGGGTTTGCCAGAGCAGCCAGAACACCGCAACAACCAGTGGCCAGCTGGAAACGACTGACCACAGGCTGTAAACTATACGGTGGGATTATTTTGTGGTCATAAAAGGATAATTCTTTGTTAAGAAAAAGCAATAGTCTGCAGTTACCGTAACATAAAATAGAGAAGGGAGTGCTAACATATTGGAGAAAGGTTGTCATTTATTTTGCAGAAAAGATGGAGAATACCCGATATTTCTGAGGAGGGAAAAAGGAGACATCTGTTCTGGGTGAGGCTCTGCCAGCCCCTGGGAGGTTGTCAGCTGCAGTTCAGATGCTTTTTTGTGCTGCTGCGAAGTGCTGGCTGATGCTCCCTCCCCGGCGATGACCTGGCGCTTGGCTTCTCAGTACCTTCACTCGCACACCTGTATCCACAGCTGAGCTTCTCACTGTTGCCGGTGGTTGTTTTGGAACACAAAGAGGGTTCCAAATCTGCAGAAATTTAGACTCAGTTAAATACTTTGCTGTCATGCCTTGTTCCTTCTGCTGCTGCACGGAGCAATGAGCTACCGACACACTGCTGGACTTTGCAGTACAGCAATTTATTTGTAACACTGAAAGAGAAGAAGGTTTGGATACCATTCAAAGGCTGACCTTTAGTTTGTTTCAGGAGTGGCATGAAAGATTTCCCCTTTTTTTCTGTAGCACAAAGAAACAAAAATGGCTTGTATTATTGTGATCTTAGCAGTCGCTCTTAGACCTGCATGCTTGGGCCTCTGATCATGGTAAGACAATCTCATTTCTAATCACAATGCAGAATTTCATCGCATTAAATCATTACTACACATGTTCCAAAATCCATTGGTCCTACTGTTAGTAAAGCTTTGTACACTTGTCTACACTGTTCAGTCATGAGGTTATACAAGGGGCAACTCTATTGCTGGAAGATATATGTTGTGCCTTCATAGCTATTGAATTTGCATAGAAAAACATTGGAATTCAGTGAAGATGTTTTGGAAGCAATGCCAGAAAACAGAGCTGTCTTGAAGTGCCTTTTCTCAGTAGTTTTCCATTTTCCTAAACTATTAGAAGTATTAATTTCTTTTCTTCAGATTGCTTTTCTGCAGTTACACCCTATTTCAATGTTGTGTTCTCTCCTGGTGTCTTTTAATCAAATTCTTGCCAGTCCTGTAGTTTTTAATGACACTCAACAAACGTTTGTTGTTTTCCAGGAGAGATAAGACCTTGTTCTGAAACATTCAGAGGCAGGTTTTCGAAGGTGCTTCAGCATCCCAGAAAATTTTATGGCATTTCACCTGCCTGGGTGTGCGCCTAGCTGCATCCTTCAGTGATTGTTTACCTTTGAAAATATGTTTCTTGCCTAATCTGGATAGACTGGGAAAACATGCAATAATATCATTTGGTATGAAAACAGGAGGTACCAGAATAAAAAGGAGAGGCAAGTACAATTGTGTTGTTCTTTGACGTGGACATGAATATCTCTTTGTCTTTCTGAACCATGCAAGTGTTGTTTAATTGATTTATTTATTTGGGTTTTCATGAAAATCATTGTAGTAGTGTTTCTGCTTTTTCTTTGCAAATTTGGAACAAGGTGGAAGTGCTCAAAATTTAGCTTTTGGAAATTGTAACTCAGCATAAACACCAGCACAGAGAGACAAAAAGCAGGCCAGCTGCAAAGGAATATTCAACAGTAGCATGAGCATCAGAAGAGTCAAGGAGGGTAAAAATGAAGTGTCATTAAAAACTTTAACTGCAGAGTATTGACTGGAATGAATCCACCAGCGAGTGTACAGGAAGGATGTTAACATCGGTTAAATAAGACCTGCTGATTGAGTGCGGAGATGGAAGGCTTTCCGCTGAGAGCCAGTTTGGTCCTGGGCCCATTTGTGCCATATAGGAAAGAAAACCATAATAAACTGAAATTGTTTTAACTTCCTCCAGAAGGCATTGCACATAATAACATGCTGCTAGTAACTGCATTCAAACTTTTAACTACAAACACTCAATTTAAGCGTCCAGTACTATTTTGCTGTCCTGGTTTCAGCCGGGATAGGGTTAATTTTCTTCCTAGTAGCTAGTACAGTGCTGTGCTTTGGATTTAGGATGAGAATAATGTTGATAACACACTGATGTTTGCGTTGTTGCTGAGCAGTGCTTACACAGAGTCAAGGCCTTCTCAGCTCCTCACACTGTCCCACCAGCGAGGAGGCCGGGGTGCACACGAAGCTGGGAGGGGACACAGCCGGGACAGCTGACCCCACCTCAGCAGAGGGATATTCCGTGCCATATGGCATCACGCTGAGCAATGAAAGTGGGGGAGTCGGCAGGGGGGTGGCGATGGCTGCTCGGGGACTGTCTGGGCATCGGTCAGCGGGTGGTGAGCAATCGCATTGTGCCTCACTTGTTTTGTGTAGTCTTTTATCATTATTATTATTATTTTCCCTTCCTCTTCCGTCCTATTCAACTCTCTTTATCTCAACCCACGAGTTTTACCTTTTCTTCCGATTCTCTTCCCCATCCCAGCGGGGTGGGGACTGAGCGAGCGGCTGTGTGGTGTTTAGCTGCCTGCCAGGTTAAACCACAACATTTGCCCAAGCTGTATACGAAGCAGTCTCATCTCCGTAAAGTCAACCTGAATCTCTATGTGTCTTTAATCAACCACATTAGACTCCCATGTTACTCCATCTGAATAGATCTCACTGTTGTTGCTAACGGCCCCTCTGTCTTCTTTTCTGAGGTTTTTAGGCCTTCCCATCTCCGGCTTTACCCTATTCCTTAGATCTTTATTTGCATTTCTCCCAATTCCTCTTAGTCCATGCCAGGCAGAAACTAGTTTACAAGCTCAGCAGGTGCTGGGAGCAAGGTGAAGGATGATCTGGAGACATGGCAAAAACACCAGTGACTTCACAACCCTTAGAGAAGACAAACCCTATGAACCACTGAGACACTCTGCTGGGTGGCTGTCACTGATCTTTCATGAGAGATTTTAAGAAAAGTAGCAAATACTCAAGGGGGAAAAATAAATCTCAGGTTTGTGTCCAAAAGTATCAGAGCGGAGAAGCTAGTGAGGCATGGAGAGAGGACTCGGTGGGCCACCACCATCGCCCAACGTGGCTTCGTTTGCTTCCGGAGCTTAGGCAGCAGCCGCGTCTGGAGGAGGAATCTGGCTGTTGAGGCACAAATCAGCACAACAAACATCCCACTTTGCTGCGGCATTTCTAGCTCTAGTACTCAGACAAGCACAGGAGCAGGTTTATCCAGGTCAGGTCTGGCACACAGTTGATTCTGTCAGGCCTCAGCCATATCTTGCCGCAGCCTAGCCTAACTATGCCTCAAAATATTTTGATATTTTCCCCTCACAGGTCACAAGCTGGAGTCCAAAGCTAGTGAGCGTTTTCCTGATAATGTCCCATTTATTTATAGAAAAGGGTCAAACATAAGAACACATTTCCTGTGCAGAAGAGAAGAAGGATGTCAAGGCACATCATTGGCACTGCCCTGGGCTGGATCTGAAGTCTCCAGTCGGGCACAGACTTACTGGGGTTATTTTCCATCCCTTAAACTGTGTTTAGACTGTCTCAACTTCAGCAGTCTCTGAGACATGTAAATTATTTTATGCAGAAGGACAACAGTGTTTTGTGAAGTCAAAATAGGTTGCGAAAACTGTATGTAAAGCTATTGAAGGCGTGCGTGTTCTCTGTATTTGAATAGCAAACTAACATCACAGCGTACGGGCCCCATTCCTGCAGAGAATCACAGACCAGCTGAGCACAACTGCTCACGCCCCGAGTTAAGCCTCTGCTGAGTCTTGGCAAGATCAGAGCCACAGCTCTTAGTTAGTGTAGGTGTACGCATGAAAATATTGTCATTTTCAATGTTGATATTATACCAAACAGTCCTGTAGCCTCCTTTGGTATTATGGCATCGGCCTGAAAATAGGAATGTTTGTACTATAGTTAACTACGAGAATTTAAATTTTTGGTACAACATTTAATACATTACTAAATAGCATGGAAATACGGTCATGCAGTTCACGGTAAGGCTCACCGAGCATTCATCCACCGATGTGGAGTCACGGCGGCTGAGGTGAATCTTCGTTACCTGAGGAGAGAAAGGCAAGTCATAGCTGTTCTCAGCCATCGTTACACAGAATTTCCACAGTTCGTAATAAAAACTTACAAGTCCCATTTCTAGTAAGAAAAAAAGAGTAGAATATAAAATCTTGTTTATGAATCATAGCAATCAACACGGAAGACATCTGCATTTTTCTACTTTGTGGTTCCCCTGCTTATAAATGCCAGAGCACCCTTCCTTGAGGCTCCTCAAGGCCAAACCTGGCCTGCCTAAAGCCACAGTTCCATCCATGTCTGAAAGCAGCCATTATCCTGACAGAGCAGGCAGAACTTCTGCATCTCCCACCTTAACCTGCAATGAGAAACCCTTCCTCAGCCAAAGAACTAAACCACGTAAAATTATTATCTGTATTGCAGGAGTGGCCACAAAGCACTAGGTATGGGCTGAGTCTATGGGGTGGGAGACTTGGGCTGGACAGGGACAGTGGCCTTTTCCCCGGCCGCTTTCAGATGGGTTGGGCTGGGAGAGTGAGGAGGGCTATCCCAGTCCCTGGTTTACACAGCTGCCCGAGCGCCTCGCCAGAAGCACAGTGCTCCCTCGGGCCTCGGAGGCTTGGTGGCAGGGAAGAGACAGCAACGCAGCTGCCAGTGTCAGCTCCAGCACCCTGCCAACGTCTCCTGGTACGCTCTGAGCTCAGCTCTCCGTGTTAGCGCAGGTGGGATCACAGTTTAAACCTGTAAAGTTAGCTTTTCGCCGAGAACAAGCTCTACATAAAAAATGTCATCAAATTCACTTCTTTAAACACCCCTGCCCTTCTTCCGAGGGTTTGTGCTGCTCTCGCTGACTGCCAGGGCTACCTTTGTTCAGCTTCTTTCCAGAACCAGCTTTTCTCATCCTCCGTTGGCTCTCGCTCTTGCCCCCAGACTGCTCTATAAATGTGTGCTGTACAGCCCCAAAATACCGTGCCTGACTTACCATTCCCTTGCCAGCCCGTGTCTCCAACTGAAAGAATTCGGTGGGTGGGAAGTGTTTTGAAAATCAAGGAAGTAGGTGATTTCCATGTTTAGGTTTATTCAAAATTATAGCACCCAGATATGTGAAACACGAAGGCAACAAGGCCTGGCTCATGTCCTCTGCTGCCATTGACAGGAGCTGCTGCTTTCGCTCCTTCAGACGGTTTTGATATATAGCGACATGTAGTGTCCCAGGAGATAGTGCTGTATTTATCCACAACATAACTAATAGCTAACAGATAAAGATCTGCAAACTTCTAAACAATTACTTAAGAATTTAGGGTTTGGAGGGGTTTTGGCTGTTTATATTTAGGTTTCCTCACACACTTTGCAAAAGCCCTTTGCCAGCGTATTTTCAAGTCTTCCAATTACTCGTTCCAGGAAAACTAGCATTTATGATTTGATCTTTTCCTTATAGGTTCGTCTAAGGTGAAAAATCCTGGGAAGCTGCCGTCACTATTCCGAGGTAATTCAACGCAAAGTCGTTATACCGAAATTGCTCTAAAAGTTAGTTTTAAAATACGCAGTTAGGCATTCATGTTTCACTGTCTGCATTAATTGCTTTGTGACAGACAAAAAGTAGTTCTTCTTTATGTACGGTATTCCTATAATAATGATTGTGAAATGTGGACATAGAAAAACGGCTCAAAATAAAAATCAGTGGGTTTATCCCTGTTTGTGATAAAGTCTCAGCTAAAGGTATTTTCCTACTTCCCGTGTTCTCAGTTATTTTCCAGAGCTCTACCAGAACTTCTGTGTTCAGCATTTTGAGTCAGTCATGGGATTCCTGCTTGATTGCCTATTAAGTGTACTTCATTAGCTCTACCTTACTGACTTTAGAAATGATGGTTAAGGGAACCCTCGCAAGTTTGGTTTTAACTAAGGGTGCTCACTTTCCCTCCTTCCAGCCAGTGTGTTTCAAAGGTGGCACCCAGACTGCTCGTCCAAGTTAAACTCCTTCTTGCCCTCCCCTGTGCTCCCCGCTGCAGGTCCACGCGCCTTCCGTCTTCCGCCACAGCTGGTGCCTGTTGGTAGTGCGTTGCGGAGCTCCCATTTAAACGCCGAATTATTGCAGCAACCAGGACATGCTTTTCTCTTGCTCCAGTGACATTTTATGGCATAATAAGGCAGCCTTAAAGTGAGAACAGCTGGCTTTAGAGGAATATCCTTCATCATATGAGCCCTTCTGGCCGCGACAATAGCATAAAATATACGCCGGGCCTCATCCCAGTTCCTGGCCTAGATTTCTGTGGCAGTGCCAGAGCTTGCTGAAGTGCAGCCGTGCTCTGCTTTTGCCAGCACATTGCGTCGACAGTTACCTCAGCAACCCCAGCTTCGCTCTCGCCGACCCTCCGGACCGGGCAGGCTCCTGCACCCGCCGTGTGCCGTGCTGGGGTGCTGTAACCCCACGCTCGGTGCTCGCTCCACACCACGGCGCAATGGAGGAGGACAAGCTGATGCCTCCTGCCTCCCCTACTATTTTTAATTATTTGCAACACCTGGAGAAACTTCTAGAAGTCCTGCTTCTGGTTTTAGTCACCTTCACCTGTGCGCCAGCTCGCTTCTCTTTGTCTCTGGAGATCTGTCAGTCTTTTCGAAAACAAGAACTTTTTTTCCTGACAAAGTCAGATTCTTGGCACATTCTTCCAGCATTCCTCTGAACAGCCAGTCAGCAAACAACAGCGCAAACACTCGCCTGCCCTCTCATTGTTTCCTGACCCTGATTTACGAGAGGTCAGCGTGAGAGATGTTTAAACTAACCACAGGCTCGGTTTATGCCAGGCCACTCCATCTGAGCTTTCATGTCATATTAATTACAATTCCTTCAAATTCCATTGCAATTAAAATTGAAAGCAGCAGTTGTACGCTTTCAGCACCTCTCACCCAAATATTGTGTATCGCTCAAGGCCAGATTCTACCCCACTCGTTTCTGGATATCATCTTCCCTTCTATGCTTCATATTTTCAAATCGCTCTTGAAAAAAAGTGGAAGCTCATCTAATCGAGTGGACAGCCAAGTGTAGCGACATCCAAGAGCAAAGTGCTGCTTCAGATAAGAGTGTTACAAGCTGGCCCTTTGCAGACATTTCTAAGCTGGCTTTCACAATGGAAATACGTGATGTGGGCAAGCACAGAGTCTTGGATATTCTGCTTCGAGAATCGAGAAGTTACAGCCGTGATTTTAGAGATACGTATCAGCTCTACTTTCATGCTGTTGGGGAGTGTGCCACAAAAAATTTAATCAAGCTGCTATGGGAGCCAGAGGACCAATGATTTTTGCTACCCATCAGCGGCACTGCCCCTGGCAGTGTCCTACGCAGCAGCAGCAGCAGCAGCATCTTGCTGGGATGCCCTCGTCACAGCACCGGCCACCTGAGCTGGAGTTTACCTGCTCAGCCCCTTGCCCCATAGATCACCTCCTCGACCATACACTGCTCACTGCACCTTGGCCTCTTGCTAACACCACCCCTTTCCCCTCCCCCCCCGCCCCGCTGCATCTCTTTTACTGTTGTTCTTCATCTTTTGTTGTATTTTTAATTCTGTTTTGTCTTAATCTTGCTGGAACTAGCAGCCTTCTGCTGGGCTTTCAGACTCCGGCAGCTCTGCTGTATTTCCTTTCTGGTCTCACAGGACTGCTGCTGAAGCTTCTGGCAGAGTTTCTTTCTTGTAGCTTTGTTTTCCCCCCAAACTCTACTGAAATAGCTGCTTGACTTTCCAATAAGAGATGCTGCATTACTACCAGGAGCAGGTGGTTCTCATTTCAGAAATTTCAGTCAAGAAACCAAAGCATGTGACATCTTGTGAATCACAGATTCTTGGTTTCCGTCCTGACATTTCTCTTATCTTTTTGTGTTGAAGGCTGATCCTTAAAATGGATAACTAAGTGGAATTGCATACCACGCCACTACAGACCAGCCAAATAATATCTAGACAAATGGCTTAGGTGGAGTCACTGCAAAATAAATTGAAAAAGATCACTAGATTTTGGCCTATACAGTATTTTTATATTTGTACTATTACTTTCCAGATGAAATAAAAATGACATAGCCTGACAACTCCTAAGTCAGTGTTTAAAATCTCCCTATGTCTTATCTATCAGCATAGCCTCATATCTATTTTCTTTCTCAAAAAGTCAGCCTCAGATCTTCTTTGCCACTTTGCAGTCTTTCTTCACTCCTGCCTGAGAACCGGAGTGCCGGCAACCCCAGCCAGCCACGAGGTGCTTCAGCTTGTTCCCTGCTGTAGGAAGTCAAACTGAAAATGTATCGTCCTAAACCTTACAATCTGCCCAATGAGAAAAAATGTATAAGGCAAAAAAGCAGGAGGTCATAGAGAACACTATTTTTCAAACATAGATTTCAAAAGGTTACCTATGGCAAGAGAGGATATTGGGTTTAAACATCTAAAATTCAAAATCTGAACGTCTTACACATTTTAAAATCCATCTCTGGGCTTGAAGGTGTCTGGCTAGGGTCTATCTCTCTGTTTGGTGTTATGTGATTTGAGCTAGGTGAAAGGAGATTCTGCTGTCTCCAGACAAGTTCATCCAGTTTCTACCACTAGCCCATCACATAACAGCAATAATTTTACACTTAGCTCACGAAGATGTGCCAGGGAATCTTCTTCCACACCTCGCTGCCAGTGCAGATGGGCTGGAAGGCAATGCAGTGTCACAGAGCAGCCGTGCCTGAGCTCATAACAACTGGGTTTTTGTCCTACTTAGCATCTGAGTGTTCTTGATGATATCAGTTGTGTGCAAAGGACAAGAGCTCAGAGCCTGTGCGCATGCTATTTGAGTGGCCCTTGATAACGTCAGTGCCACAGAGTTAGGGTCATTATCCCTGATAAAAGTGATGTTCTCTCCCTGCGCCCTCCGTGGATTCACTGTGACAGAGGGACTAGCGTGTTTGCAGGTGCGAGGAGCAATGCTTCCCAAGGATACTTCAGTCTCTCCCACCTTAGAAAACCTGCCCTCGACTGCAGCTGCCCATCCAGGTGCCCTCTCCTCCTTGCTGCGGGTCTGCTCCTTGAGCAGCACATCTCCAGCCATTGCTCATAATCGTCTTCTTCAGTTCTGACCTAGATCTTCCCTGATCTGGCTTCTGCCGCCTGTGCTCCACTGAATCAGGGTGCTTAGCTCATGGCTTCCATAAAGCTCAGAACTGGAGGTAAGATGAATCTTTAGTTCTACTTTTAAACTGTCACTTTGAAAACATTTAAAACTGTTACTTGTAAAACTCGGGTATTTTAAAGGCAGGCGCTCGTGGGGGAAGGAGAAGGAATAGCGCATCTCCCTCAGCAGCTTCCTTACGATGAAGGCTAACAAGGAACTGACTGTTCTACTGATGCTGCATTTCAGCCCAAGCTTCCAGAAAGCCCAGTTATCTGTTAAGGCTCCCACAAAAGCCTCTGTTGATTTATTTCCAGCTAATACTGCGGCTCCCTCCTCTGATCTGTCTCCTGCTTTCAAGCGATTTGCTCAGGTTACTCTTCATGCTTTCATTTGGCTTCCACAATTCTATTTCAGCTTCCGCATCTTTACTCTTTCCCACAAGGTGTTCAGAGATCCTCATTCTCTTTTCAGCATTTTCTGCAAATTCAAGAAATAGCTGGTTTCAGTCAACTTTTCTGCCCTCTCTGTACTTTGCCTCTGAAGGATCCCACCATAAATACCATTTCAGCAGCCTTCTCCATGCTTATGATTCACCAGCCTTTCTACTTCAGATTTGTCACACTCTTTCCAAGAGAAAATCTTGCCTTGTCTCTCTGGCATTAATTGCCACGCTACTGTCTGGTATTTCCTAAGCTGAGCTAGTGCAGCACCCACACTGAGTTATTTTCAGTAATCTTTTTTAATGCCACTCCACTAAACACATTTTCTTGCAACTCTTCAGCTTCTGTGTCCTCTTATTAGAGAAACCTGATTTTGGTTTCCCACATCCGTTACTCCCACCTTGTTCCCACAGTTCCGACACAGGTAGGAAGGAGGGGGAAGGTTTGTGTGGGGTCACAACTCACTGTACCCTAGAAAAACGCGAGCAGGTCTTAATGAGGTTTGGTGAATGGAAGTAGATTAAGTCTTGAAAACATCCTTTAAGACTAACTTCTACTATCCTTTGCTTATATTTTTTTGTTTTATCTCTGCATTTGAAAAGGTGAGTAGCATACAATCAAGCCTACCAGATTTTTCTAATGACAACTGTATCCAACTGTGAAGGTGTGAACACAAAAGAGAGGGGCTGAGTGCTTAGCACTGACCGATGGGGAATAACTGGGAGTAATGAGATTAAACTGAACAAAGGAAAACCACTGAAGGTTGAACATCAGGAAAATATCCTGGCCGTGTCTATCAGACCGTGGACTAATTTCCCACGGGAAGTGGTGGAAACTCCATCCCTGGAGTCACTTAAAATTAGACCAGATAAACCACTAAAAACTAGAGGGCTGGGAACAACCCAGTTTGAACCAGAAGGAGACGAACTAGATGGTTTTGAAAGACGGCTTTAGTCTCGGGTTCTCTTATTCTGAAATTAAATAACATGCCTCGTTTCGGGTCTGCTCACGCAGGGCTGCCAAACCTGCAGCTGCGCCGTGTTCTCCTCATTACGGTCAGGTTGAAATGCTAATGTGACTCGAACCGATCATTCTTCTGCGTTGTGGTAATGCTGCAGCTCGAGCCTGCCAGCGTGGCCAGAATCGTCTGCCATGGGCCCTCCTCCTCCCCATACTGCGGACCTGCGTGGGGATGGTCACAGCATCTTTCTGCCAAAATGCTGCTTTGTTTTGGACCGACTCCTCGCTATTTCCGCCACCACATACCCTGTTGGGCTGAGCTCCCTTAGATGGCAGAGCTGAAGCAATTTAAAATGCAAAATGCTTTCTGCAGCCTTGCTGTAACAGGGGCTGCCATAGGCAGTCCACTAGTTTCTAGAGACCTACTTGCAAGACATAGCTTCTGTTGTCTTGGTTCACTCTCTGCTGCATGTGAGACATGGTCCAACTCCACGTGCCGTGGTTTAACCCGGCAGCCAGCCACTAGGACCAGACAGCCGCTCACTCCCTCCTCCTCCCCCGCAGTGGGATGGAGAGGAGAATGGAACAAAGTAAAACTCACAGGTGGAGACAAAGACAATTTAATAAGACAGCAAGGATATACTAATAAATATGCAAAACAAACAATGTGTGATACAATTTTTCTCACCGCCTGATGACCGATTCGCAGCCAGTCCCCGAGCAGCGATTGTGGAACCCGTGAGTTTCTGGGAGCTCACAAATTTTGCCGATTTTTCGCTGAACTCACCAATTTCGCAGAACTCGCCAAACTCACGGAAGAAAAGACTGAACTCCTGGGAAAGTTTGAACTCCCGGAAAAAGAGGATTGCTGCCCCCCAGCCAACCCCCATTCACAAACTGAGCAGGACGCCTATGGTATGGAATATCTCCGTTGGCCAGCTTGGCTGGCTGTCTGGCTGTGCGCCCTCCCAGCTCCTACACACCTGCTCATTAGCTGAGCATGGGAAACTGAAAGAAGTCCTCAATTTCTTAGCAACAGCTAAAAACATCAGTGTTATCAACATTCTTCTTGTACTAAATCCAAAACGCAGCAGCTACTGGGAGGAAAATTAACTCTATCCCAGTCGAAACCAGGAAATGCAGTTAGGATGTGGCCCCAAAAGGTTATTGTTTCCCGCAAACGATTCAAGTTTCCAGTTCTCAAAAGCATCAGGCCAAGAAAATGGTTCATATATGGTTGTGTCTTTAGAAAACACCCATGGACCAGCCACACCAACTTTTTGAAAAAAGATCAGCTTTGGTCCAGTTGGGCGAATGCCTGGAAAAGCAACAAACGTGATGAAGCAAGTTCAGAGGGGCTATGAGTGACCTCCTTGTCCATTTACACTCATCAAGCCTTCTGTTACGTAAAACTATGGGTTATCCCATTAGCAGTGTTAGTCCACACAGTTCTTCCTTCTGTCCACACACAGATGTTTCCCCTACTAATTGAATTCTACTGCAATGCATTTTTTCAGGTTGAAGTGATGCAGAAAGCTGAACTCAAACTGGGTCACATTTTGAGGATTTCTTTTGAAATTACACACGTAATTTTCTGTAAGTTTAAGGATCTGATAAAAATAATTTGACTCCTGTTGTCTCCAGAACTGTTTCTGTTTTCTACAGTTTGCAGAAGAGGACACCAGGTCAGGGGATTTTCTGTGTGTGTGTTACTTCTTTTTCAGCTGAGCAGCTCCACGTGGTGTGTTGCATTTCTCAGCTGGCAAAAGCCTTGTGTTTTTTTTTTAACAAAGTAAATAAACTGATAGTGGCTGTGGCAGAAATATAGAGGGGAAAAGAAAATTACGAGGGAAGCAAGAAGGTTGATCTGAATTATTTCAAGAGTCTCCATTTATTACATATCTGAGCATGTAGGTTTAGGTAAGTAAGGCAATACAAATCAAGAGTTGTGAGTAGAGAATAGCAAAAAACCAAATTATTTTACCTGTGTTGGTAAGTCATCAGCTCAGGATCAGGCTAACGTTCTCAGCTCTGAATTTGTATAGCTTTACAGTTTATTCCTGAATAATTTTCTTCTTCTATCATGGTTATTCTGCTTGCACCCAGTCTTTTTACTCAGCATTTCCTTATTACTTCTTGTATCTGTTACACTTTCCATTATTTTCATCTCTTTTTTGCTAAGAGTTTTACCATTTCTAATATCCCACTCATCTTTGATTGTCTCCAGCTCATTTCACATTTACTTCACATATTTTGTCAGCTTTTGCTTCCTTCCTTTGTCGATCTTGTCTTTATAATTACCATATATCTTTTTTGATTTTCCACAGTACAGCTTCACAGTATCAAATACTCATGTTGCAAAATTTCCCCTCATATGAAGATCAACAATAAGTTAGCTGGAAGTCATCCGTATTTCATTATATTTGGCACTGGGAAGTGCAGCTTTTAAAGAGCCTCCACCCTACAGCTGCATCTCATCATCGATCCATTTAAATGCACTAATCTAGCCAAAAAGCAAATGTTTCCCATTACAACCTGTCTCTAAGTGACATCTATGTGCTAGTTTAGGAGTAGATCTTCATAACAGAACTACTTTGGAGGTAAAACAGGAAAAGATGTTCTTCTGGTTCAGTGCTAAACACTTGCATGCTTTCAGCCTGAAATAAGTATGGAGCCATGTACTTCCATCCAGTTACATAGTGGGTAAAATAAACATTATGAGCCTTGCTCACTGAATACAAATTCTGTAATTACAGGTTGCATGTATGACCAGTTAGGTGACTAGAAATCGGCTCCTACATATGTAGGGATTTCTCCATACAAAAGGAAAATTATGAAAATCTCTGAAATTCATAATGAACATAGGGTAGGAAATCTAACATGCTACTAACATCCCAAAGGCCCTCAGCTCTTTACGGTGGTGATCATACCACTATAGATTCGTGAAAGGTGTAATGAGGACTGATCTGCCCACGGGCTAATACAAGATTGTGTGAGGTGGCTTTTTAGTTTGTTTGACTTCATTGACATAGTTATGCTACTGAAAATCCTGCTCATCAAGATGCAGTGTCTTAAAAAAAGAAAATGTGGTTTTTGCAGGTCCTGTGACGCAGGACCATTTCATTGTCAACCTCACAGAAAGCTGAATAATGGGTTTCTTACATTTAAGCAGAAAAAGAAACAGTATATTCAACATGATATTCATTATTTCACATATGCATATCTCGAAATAACAATCAATATCCAGTACAGATTATCTCTCAGTCCTCATGCTGCTTTCTCACCTCTCGGCTGTCGGTGGGCTGCAGGACTCTCCCCCAGCACCGCTCTGTTCCGACGGCTGTTGCAGGAGAGCTGGAGGGTTTTATAACGAGAGAGTGGGTAGCTGTAATTTTGGTACTCAGGAACTCGTGGGAGTCTGCTTCTTAACACCAAAGGCAAGTAGATAAAGGAGAATACACAGTGAGAGATGCACAGGCTTTGGAGTGCTTTGCAGGAGCTGCTACCAGGCGATCCACAGAGGCTGTACCCAGCTACTTATGCATTCTGGCACCTTTAGAAGTACTGTGGTCTCTCCTGAAGGCCCTTCCCACTGCCAAAGGCTTTTTGCGTGTGTTAGATGGGTCCTTGAATCATAGATTCTGCAGTGCTAACGCTCACAAAACCAAGTCTATTTTTGATCATACCAGCATGTCCTTTCCAAAACTTCATTTCTAATCCACAGCTGTAGTCAACAGTACCTTTGACATCTGCTGTGCTCTCCCAGGCGCTCAGCCTTAAGATAGACATACTGTTAAAACCCTGAGTTGTATTTGCTTTCTGAATTAACATCCCGGCTGGGCTAAATGTTGCAGTTCCTGGATAACAAAGTTATTGTTTCATGCTGTTTTCTGGCAGCATCAGGAGAGTAATTGCAGTGGTCTCATTTCAAGTCACACACCGAAGGCTGTCTTTACAGCCACAAGGTCTGAGAAATAACCTGCTGTAGGGAGGCTTTGGTTCTCCGTCCTGGTGCCATGAGAGGGACACTCTAACTACTGGCTTGTCCAGCAGTGAACAAGATAAGGACTTAGACACTCCTTGCTGCAGAATAGTTTAAAGAACATCTGTACTGAAAATCTTTCTGCAATGCTGACATACAGAACAGATCTCCAATGAACAAATAAACCCCAACCCTTGTGAGAGTGTGTACTGTGAAAAGACAAGATTCAAGTTCAGTTTTAACGCATTTGGCACATGGTACAATGATGCTTAACTCCTCACCTCAAGAGAGGTCAATTACAACATGTCTCGATATTTTACTTTTCTCTGGACTTACATACAATTCAGTTGTGAAACAGATCTTCTAATAATTTCTTATGGTAGTGGACACCACTGCTCAATTCTTTATTACTATTAAATGGATTCAATTTCTACGTCAATAAAAATGACATGTACTAGGCGTATTGTTTCCAGGGTTACAACCATTCCTGCTATAGTCCGATACAGACAGACTGTGAAGTTTTGTAACATGATGAATGAAACTCAACTGAAAATCAGTATTTTCTTTTACAGAAGCTTTCAAAATACAAGTCCTTGTGCCTTGCTCAGAGTAAAAATCCTTCCTTACTAAAGGCAAACCTCCAGTAATGCAGATCCTGCAGCACAGTCACACTGTTGCTCTCACTCCGCAAAACGGCATGACAATTTATAAAGTGATAAGCCAAAGAATTAGGAAATAACTAATTAACATAACTGAAATGTCTCAGTTAATAAACGTGCTTAACAGCAATGCTACCAGGAGAAAATCCCCCCTACGCACTTGGATGAAAGCCTTACTGTTAACTCATGTCATACTTATTTCTTAACTTAGAAATAATTAATACTTGTATATGTGTGGTTATATAGAGCAGAATTGCACAGCTGTCCCCTGCTAGTCATCAAATGGATGCTGTTTTATATACAAGAGTAAAGTGTTACTTTTATTGTAATTCTCACAATACGAGGGTGGACAAAAAGGAAATGGGCTAATAATACGTCATTACAGTTACAGCAGTCTAGGCTCTCCCAGAAGTCAGCAAAGACAAGTAAGAATCCTAAGAAGTTGATGCAAGCCATCTTAAACAGTGGCGTGAACGTGTCTGGTCAGCTTCTGTGTCTCTTCATTGATAGTGAGAGAGCCTAGCTGATTAGCTCAGATCAAATTAATAATTTATAGATGGGTAAAATCAGGTGTCATGAATACCATCCTCAGTGTCTGGTGCACCTGGAGAGCACAAGGCAGGCAGAAAATGTCCCTTGCCTCAGGATGTTAGGGGGTTGTGTTATTAGGCTCCCTGTTTGCCCAGAAACAGAGCCCTGTTGCAGCCAGATTTGTAAGGATTTGTTTGCACCTGGAGTTAGCAACAGTGGCCATGCTGGAACACCTCTATCCACAACAAGAGCCCCTTGTTCTTGTCTTCGCAGTGAGCTAAACTAAAGGTGAATAAGACATTCATATTTTTGAAAGAGAGTACCCAGTATGCTCTTTGCTAACCCATTAATGTTTTCAATATTTCAGCAGTGCTCCTGCTCTGAATTGGAACCAAAAGCAAGTCTTTTCATTAAAAGCCAGAAGGAAAGAGAGAGTACGAGATCCATTTAATTGAAACATTTCCAGCCAATACGCAAAGGAACGTTTAGACTCTGCACGTATCTTATGCATAGTCAATGGAAATTGCATGAGCAGAGGCTGAAAAGGCTTGGAGGAAGCTAATGTAAAATAAGCAAAGACCATACATTACAAGCATAAGGCTGTGGCATTTAGCAGAGAAAAACCAGAATATTTAGCTACTAACTGGAACTGCTGTCTGTGACAAGCGAGGCCTGACACAATTTAGAGCAACCTGCCAGTCTGCTCTGCACCGAGTGCCCCATTTGAGAGCAACAAGGTGTCCCAGCAGTGCTTCTGAGGAGGATGCTGCAAGGAGCAGTATCACGGACCAGCACAACCCCCTTGTCCAGCAGTGCCAGTCTCCCTACAGCAGGTATATCCTCCGGCTGGGTCAGATGTTTCTATACCCTCTTTCAATGCAGAGTAGCATAGAAGGTGGGGCAGTACTTCGTTAGTCCAGCAGACTGTGAAATAACTGTTTGGCTCTAGGTGTAGCTCAAGTAGGCAGCTGTTTGAGGTAGCTGTCTTCAAGAGACACTAACATGGACCATCCTTTCCCAATGACCCAAGCAGCATGCTTCACTCTCTGCCCTCATCTCTGTTCTTGTAAGAACAATATTGTCATCATCAAGAAGAGCTGAAGTCACAAAATACCTTGCAGGATGAAAAGCCAAAAGATGACTGCTGCAGCATTTCCACCCAGTTGAGCCCCTTCACTAAAGCAGCTAACTATTGGCAGGGGGCTTGCGCTCTGCCCAGCTGCTATTCACCTCTGTTTTGAAATGCAGATAGTTGCAGTAATCTGTTTATTTTTCTTTAACTCTTTTGTGCTTCAGAAGTATCACACAGTTCAAAAGGCAATATGATGAAACTTTGAGAAAATTATTGTGCTGGCAGTGTTTTAAGAACTGTTTCTTTGTAAAAGAAAAGCAATAAATAGGGGAAAGCAGATTAAATAAACATAGAAGCTATGAACAGTGCAAAAAAAGTCTTAGTGAATAGAGAAGTTTGACAAATGATGACTGGTGCAAATCTTTGCTTTTTCTCTGGCTTTCATCAAGATTTCTCTAAAACTTCAGGATGTCTCCAAAAGAGGAGCTTGACACATGGCAAATGGAATGGAACCTGTTGCTCCTGCAGCTGGTCCTACAGGTCTGGGCACGAGAAGAGCAAACAGGAACATGGCATATCAAGGAGGAGGGTTTGCTGTTTAGATTTCTTTTTTGTATTAATCAGACCCAGTTTTTAAGGCTAATTACCCTCACAGAAGTTGCATAATACTTGTGGCCCTCACCTCAGGCAGTTGTATAGTCCTGAAATCTAATAGTCCATCTCCACCCGCTCAAAAGGAAAGATCTCTCTTCACTGTATCAAAAAGATTACGCCCTGTCCTTTGGGGAAAAATGCTTTGCATTACTGTGCTCAAAGTTTGTTTTGTATTTTGCTTAGGTCTTCAGGACTGCCTTGAGAATTAAACTAACTTGGACTATTTCTAATAGTCTAATCCTGCAAGTGGCCTTTGTGTGGACATACTTTGCATCCACACGGAGCCATCTGGAGCCTGGTGCATGTGAAACAGCACAATATTGCAGCAAAGAGTTCAAATACATCCAATGAGTTAAAATATTTGGCTACTGCTTTCTTCTGGGAATGCTGTTCTGAAATGAACATCTGAGGATGTCTCAGCAGAAGACTGGGCTGAAAATATTCTGTAAACGTGGCTTTGTTCCTCAGCTCTTTACTTTCGTTTTGACTCTCCCAGCATTATGTTATTGCTGATCAGATTTCTGGACTGATTTTAGTCTAGATTTGCAACTCGAGTCCATTGCCAAACAGGGACAAACTGATGGAGGGTGCTAACAATTAATTTAGTCACACTAGAAACATGTTATATTCAATGCTTTCTTCAGTCGGTTCAAAAGCACATTTCTTCTTCATACATTACCGTTTGTACAGACAGTCAACACAGTCTGTTCACAGAAAATAAATGAGTGTTTCTGTTCATTAGTTGCAATCATTTACATGGATAGGTTTTTATGATTTCTTTTTCCGTACAGGCAGATGAGCCACTGGGAACCTGAACTCAACCCCAGGTGTCCCTAGTTCTCACAGTTGTCTCTCTTGGTCCCTAAAACTAGAGCAGAATCACTCATTAGATAATATATCTAACTCTGATCAGCTGGCATCTTCTGTAGCATTTGACATTCGTTCAAAGGGTTTGTAAAACACTGAAACAGAATGAATCCAGCATTTTCTTCTTGAAAGCAGCGTTCATGGACAATCGTTTCTCTGGAAGAAGGATGTAGCTTGCTGGGGAATTTATAAAACTTCTACTATACTATAATTTCAGGAAGCTATGGTGACAGTTTAGCTCTGTTAAAATAGCAAACATATTCCTAATCCAGCCTCTTCTGGAAAATTCATACCATACAGACATAAATACAAACCAGCTTGCCTCACAGATATTTTGGGGGGGGAATTCATGCTTTCCTGGACACTGTGTCCCTATTTTTAATTTCACTTTTTAAAAGCCAGAGTAGGAAGATGGGTGGTGGGAAAGCAATGAAAAAAAAACCAAAAAACAAATCCCCAGAACAGTGTAATATCACTTTCAGAGCCTAGTCCCCATAAATAGTTATCAGCTTACAGGTTTAGAGACCTTCAGGCCTTTAGATGGCTCCTGCTGTCCCAGAGAGCATCTCTTGTGTCTCTCTCTCCAGTGAAAAGAGAGCTGAGCAGTGGTCAGCTGGCGTAAGCAGCAGCACATGAAGTCCAGGTTTAGAAGCCAGTAAGAGCAGAGTACTTGGTTTCTACAGAGTCATGAGGTTCTGATGAGCTCAGAGTGAAGTAAAAGCTCTTTGGATGGGTGAGACAAAATAAGAAAGCAGCAACTGATACATTGCCTTTGGGTGGAGCACATCATTGTTGGAAGGAAGGAGGGTTCTGATGAAATCAATATATTTGTATTACATAAATGTGTAATTTTGACTCCTGAGGTTTTTCTAAATGCCTGAAAGCTATCTTGATCCAGCTTCAGCTATAGAGGAAGATCCGGTAAATGGCAGGGCTCAGGAGAAAGCCATCACACTTTGTCCATCTAGAGGGAAGCTGTGGATAGTCAGAAGAAACACAAGATGGGTAGTCTGAATTTTGGAGACGGCTGTTAGCACCTCTGTGCTACTAAAACAGGGTTTTTTAGGTTTTTTTGAAGGTTTCTTTCAAAAGGGACTTCAGGGCACTGGGGCGATTGGTTGAGGGATCAGGGGCGCAGGTGGTGTTTTCCTCCATCCCATCAGTGGCAGGGAACAGCACTGAAAGGGGCAGGAAAACTCACCTGGTTAACAGGTGGCTCAGGGACTGGTGCCATCAGTCGAATTTTGGCTTCTTTGATCATGGGGAGGTGTACACAGCACCGGGCCTGCTGGCAACAAGTGGAACTCAGCTATCACAAAGGGGAAAAAGAATTCTTGGCCACGAGCTGGCGGGGCTCATTGAGAGGGCTTTAAACTAGGTTCGAAGGGGGGAGGGGATATTGCCCAGCTCACTAGGGATGAGCCTAGGCTTGGAGTGCCAAGGCCAGGGGTGAGATTGACAGCCCAGCTCAAGTGTGTTTACACCAATGCACGTAGCATGGGCAATAAACAGGAGGAGCTGGAAGCCATTATACAGCAGGACGGCTACGACTTGGTCGCCATCACAGAAACGTGGTGGGACAACTCGCATGACTGGCATGCTGTCATAGATGGCTACAGACTCTTTAGGAAAGACAGGCCAACATGGAGAGGTGGGGGAGTTGCTCTATATGTGAGGGAGCAACTGGAATGCATTGAGCTTGGCCTGGGGGCAAATGAGGAACAAGTTGAAAGCTTGTGGGTTAGAATTAAGGGACAGGCTCACAAGGGTGACATTACGGTGGGTGTGTACTACAGGCCACCTGACCAGGAGGAGGAGTTTGATGAGGCCTTCTACAGGCAGCTGCAAGCAGCCTCACAGTCACAGGCCCTGGTTCTCATGGGGGACTTCAACCACCCTGACATCAGCTGGGAAGACCATACAGCTAGGCAGGCGCAATCCAGGAGGTTCCTACAGAGCATCGATGATAACTTTCTGATGCAAGTGGTGGAGGAACCAACAAGGAAAGGCGCGCTGCTGGACCTCGTGTTAACAAACAAGGAGGGACTGGTGGAGGATGTGAAGGTTGGAGGTGGACTCGGCTGCAGTGACCATGAAATGGTCGAGTTCAGGATCCTGCATGGAGGAAGCAGGGCGATAAGCAGGATCAAAACCCTGGACCTCAGGAGGGCTGACTTTGCCCTCTTCAAGGAGCTACTGGGAGGAATCCCGTGGGATAGGGCTCTCGAAGGAAGGGGGGTCCATGAGTGCTGGTCGCTCTTTAAACAACACTTCTTCCATGCACAGGAGCAATGCATCCCCCTGAGAAAGAAATCTAGCAAAGGAGGCAAGAGACCTGCATGGTTAAACAAGGAGCTTCTAGCGGAGATCAGGCAGAAGAGAAAGGTCCATGGAATGTGGAAAGAGGGACAGGCCACTTGGGAAGAGTACAGAAAAGTGGTGAGAGCATGCAGGGATGTGACGAGGAAGGCCAAGGCTCACCTGGAATTGAAGCTGGCAAGGGATGTCAAAAACAACAAGAAGGGCTTCTTCAACTACATCAGCAGCAAAAGGAAGGCTAGGGACAACGTGGGGCCGCTGCTGAATGAGGCGGGTGTCCTGGTGACGGAGGATGCGGAGAAGGCAGAGCTACTGAATGCCTTCTTTGCTTCAGTCTTCAGTGCTAAGACTGGCCCTCAGGAATCCCAGGCCCCGGAGGTAAGAGAGGAGCCTACAGAGAGGATGACTTTCCCTTGGTCGAGGAGGACTGTGTGAGGGATCGCTTAAGTGATCTGGATGTCCACAAATCCATGGGCCCCGATGGAATGCACCCACGAGTGCTGAGGGAGCTGGCGGATGTCATTGCTGAGCCACTCTCCATCATCTTTGAGAGGTCCTGGAGGACAGGAGAGGTGCCCGAGGACTGGAGAAAGGCCAATGTCACTCCAATCTTCAAAAAGGGCAAGAAGGAGGACCCAGGGAACTACAGGCCGGTCAGCCTCACCTCCATCCCGGGAAAGGTGATGGAGCAGCTTATCCTGGAGGCCATCATGAAGCAAGTGGAAGAAAAGAAGGTTATCAGGAGTAGTCAGCATGGATTCACCAAGGGGAAATCATGCCTGACCAATCTGATAGCTTTCTACAATGACATGACTGGCTGGGTAGACGAAGGGAGAGCCATGGATGTTGTCTACCTTGACTTCAGCAAGGCTTTCGACACAGTCTCCCATAATATCCTCCTAGGGAAGCTGAGGAAGTGTGGGCTGGATGAGTGGTCGGTGAAGTGGATAGAGAACTGGCTGAATGGCAGAACTCAGAGGGTTGTCATCAGCGGCGCTGAGTCTAGTTGGAGGCTGGTAACAAGTGGTGTCCCCCAGGGGTCAGTACTGGGCCCAGTCTTGTTTAACCTCTTCATCAATGACCTGGATGAAGAGTTAGAATGTACTCTCAGCAAGTTTGCTGACGACACCAAACTGGGAGGTGTGGTAGATACACCAGAAGGCTGTGCTGCCATTCAGCGTGACCTGGATAGGCTGGAAAGCTGGGCAGAGAGGAACCTGATGAGGTTCAACAAAGCCAAATGCAGGGTCCTGCACCTGGGGAGGAACAACCTCATGCACCAGTACAGGCCTGGGGTGGACCTGCTGGAGAGCAGCTCTGCGGAGAGGGACCTGGGTGTCCTGGTGGACGACAGGTTAACCATGAGCCAGCAGTGTGCCCTGGCTGCCAAGAAAGCCAATGGGATCCTGGGGTGCATCAAGAGGAGTGTGGCCAGCAGGACGAGGGAGGTTCTCCTTCCCCTCTACACTGCCCTGGTGAGGCCTCATCTGGAGTACTGTGTCCAGTTCTGGGCTCCCCACTTCAAGAAAGATGAAGAGCTACTGGAGAGAGTCCAGCGGAGGGCTATGAGGATGATGAGGGGACTGGAACATCTCCCCTACGAGGAGAGGTTGAGGGAACTGGGCTTGTTCAGCCTGAAGAAGAGAAGGCTGAGAGGGGACCTAATAAATGCTTACAAATATCTGAAGGGTGGGTGTCAGGAGGATGGGGCCAAGCTCTTTTCAGTGGTGCCCAGCGACAGGACAAGGGGCAATGGGCACAAACTGAAGCACAGGAAGTTCTGTCTGAACATGAGGAAGAACTTCTTCCCTCTGAGGGTGACGGAGCACTGGAACAGGCTGCCCAGGGAGGTTGTGGAGTCTCCTTCTCTGGAGATATTCAAGACCTGCCTGGACAAGGTCCTGTGCAGTTTGCTGTAGGTGACCCTGCTTCGGCAGGGGGGTTGGACTAGATGACCCACAGAGGTCCCTTCCAACCCCTACTATTCTGTGATTCTGTGATTCTGTGATTCTCTAATCAGCGGATCAAGCTGCTGATTATGTGATAAAGCAAGAAGAGAGTGATAACACTGTTGTCAATTCATCACCAGCTACTTCCACCTAAATTGTCAGTTCAGTAGTTAAACTAAACATTTTACAAAACAGGGCTGATTTATCACCTCCCAGTCGACAGAGCCAAACACAGAGCTGTTCTTTCAGTAAAGGAGCTAAGGTAACCCAAATAGTCATTTTGCTTTTCTCTGTGATTGGAGCACTTAAACCTTTTCTGTCATGGCCAATTTTAACAAGATTGGATATTTATTGTGTTGAACTCTTTTAAACTGTGCATGTGTGGGAGGGGAAGGTTTCTGAGAGAAAATGCTGCACATCTAATAGTCCCTGCTGGCTCTCTAAAACAAGTTAACATTGTTTGACCTAAAGTGAATAAACTCTCAGCAGAACTGAGGCTGATGACTTTATCTGTCAGACTCTGGCTCCTCTAATTTAAAACAAATGCAAGAATGTAGATAGTTCAAGTGAATGCAGAAAAGATGGGAGTGATATTTTTTTTCCCCTAGACCTTGACAAAATTAGGAAAGCTTGATGTAAACAACAGGCATGGCATTTTCAGAAACAAGTTGTTATTCCACAGTGACAGTTTCCAACAGCAAAACATGAAAAACAAGAGTTTTGCTTTGCTTATAGTTTCAGAATGTTTCAGTAAATTTTCATTGCTAGGAACCCAAGGTAAAAGTAAAGTGAGTTCTGCTGGGCTCCTGCTAGCCATAATCTTGCTTGCTAAAATTCTACACCACAGCTCATTCCCCTGGACTCAATGAATTATACTTGAAACTGTTTTTGTCTCTGGATGAATAATGGTAAATTCCTTCAGGCATGAACAATTGCATTTTTCTTTACAGAGTACGAAGTTTGCTGTTGGAGCTGAAATACTAATGCCCCAAACCCACCAAAATATACCAAACCTCAGACCCAGACTAGCAAGGATGGTTGGTGTGAACAACTGAGGCTTACTGCTGTCAAAGTGGTGCGTCAGCCTGCCTTGGCGCACATCAGCAGTCTCACACAAACACCTCTGGGTCCAGTTCAGGGAGACTACACGCAGGCACACATGGGAGCATTAATAAGTACTAAGTTAGGCTGTGAATTCACAAAATATCAGAAACTTTTCACCATCTCTGTTTTGGACACATTTGTCATGGAAGAATAACCTGTCTCACTGCTTGGTCATTCTTGCTCTGAGGGGAAATGAAGTACCTCGAGCCTTTTGTCTGAACACAGCTTCCTCTCTGGCAACGGATCAGTGATGCTGGCCAGGAGCAAGAGTCATCTTGCTGTCAACTCCCAGCTTCTCTTTACGCCTGGAGCCCTGGCACCCAGACTACACGAGGAGCAGCATCCTGACGCAGACAGCTCTCCCTTCACACCTCAGCCTTGTCTGAGAAGACTACACTGAAGAGTGGAAGGTGCATCAACTGAGACATTGGTTTTCATAGGGTAGCTAGCTGGTAGACAACTGCCAAAAGCTGAATGGTCCCTTTCTGTCTAAAATCCAGCAGGATAAGGACTAGATGCCCACACATCTACCCAAGCTATAATGTTAGTCTCTGTTGGTACCCTCAAACCCATAAAGCATTTTGAGAGTATGCAGTTGATTGCCTCCTCTCCCAAACCCTGTGTTTTAGCCTGTGCATAGACATACTCATCTGTTCTTGTGGTCATGTCACACCTCCTCTTTGCAAAGGTGTTGGAGGCACATGTACACGAGCACACGCACATGCACACACACAGAGTTGCTCTGCCTCTAAGAAAAACAAAAAGGGCCAGCAAACAACAGCAACACACAGCCTAGATGAAAAAAAAAAATCTCTTCTGGGTAGCACTGAAAGCCAAGACCCAGCTTCCTATCTCAGAGAAAGCTGACCCGAAACCATGATGCCTGGCAAACTACCTCTCCTCTCATCTACTGTCATCATCCCACAGCTGGTATGGGAGGAGAGAGCCTGACCACTTCTACACACATTTCAGGTCAGGACACCAAGGCCCCTACTCACACTGTGGGGTAAGTTCTGTGGTCTCATGCTGCTTCTGGAAAGATGCTGAGGTGTCCTCAAGGCAGTAGGTGAAGGAGTTGTCCTGGCACAGCATAGGAAATAAGCCCAGGGAATTCAGTTCCTGGTAGCTCCTGCATGGAAGGTGCAGTCGTCTTCCCATGCACATCTCTATCCAGTGGCCACAGCCTAAGGACACGGGTCCTGAGAGCATAGCCAGAAATATTCCTTGTGGCTTCACTGAGCACACCCAGTAGCAATCTTCACCTCATGGTCCTGGACCTGCCATGCATTTATGCAACGTCACACTTGAGCTGTCTCATTGCCTCAGGTCATTTACAGCTATGGCAAGAGGAAGGATCACAGGGGAAAGCAAGAGGCTGCATTGCCCATCAGACTAGTTAGCTTAGTGCTGGAGGATATTTGAAGGACATACGAATCACCAGTGACACACTTCTGGTCTTACAGAGAATCCCTTTCTTTCCCCCTCACCTGCATTCAACAGCCTGGTGATGCTGGCTCCGGTCTGCTTCAGTGCCCAAGCACTCGCAGGAGACTGTTTCCTCTTTGTTCAAACCCAACACATGCCTGCAAGCTTGCCCTGTACCTGCTCTGCACACCTCGTTGCTCATGGGCACTGCTGGCAGCCAGTCTTGTCTCAGACTGGAGCCCCTGCTATACATTTTTTTCCATGCCTTCAATACATTCTTCTTTTTGTAGTATATCCATTTTCTTTTAAAATTATCCACCTGAATTATGCTCCAAATAGTTAACCTTTCTCTGTATGTCTGAAGTAGGTACAGTCCTCTCACATCCTACCTCCTTTTTTGTGCCTTGATGGTGACTTCTTGCAAGGTCTACTTTCTGATGCTACCTCTCTGTTCACAGGATCTTTGGATGTCTCTGATCAGCGGTCCTAATCTGGCCACTGTTCCGGCTCAGAAATGACACCTTAACACCCTCAAGATGCACACCCCACCACACATCTTAAGCATCCTCCTTGGCTTTCTGGTAGGCAATGCCTCCTTTTCACCACAATTTTAGATAGGCAGAGATTTTCCCTCAGGGCTAAGTCCTGCAGAATACTGTACGTGTGTAAAATAGCGTTACGTCTAGGGGATATTGCCTAGCACCCTGTGACTGGTGGAGACAGCATGACTGAAGCAGAGAGGATGCCAAAATCCTCTCTTACTATGCACCCAGTGGCAGGTCTGGCTGCAATTCTCTTTGGCAGTGCTTCGGAGCACTTGAAAAGCATCAGCATCCAGGGCCAAGTGAGGTAGGTGTGATCTCCTGTGAAGAGAAGGTTGAAATAAAAGAGAGGAGATACTTTAGTCAGAGTTCAGTGCATACATGGGAGCCAAGATGTAGGCATGGCAGCAATGACGTTTATTTGTGTTGCCAGAGTGTAGGTGATGGGAACGTCCGTAGAGTGAGAGGGGAGTATTGTGGTGCAGTTACCAAGAAAACAGCCATCACCAGTGATGTCTAGAATGAATAATGTACTAGTGCTGGACAGGAAACAGATGCCTGTATCATGATGGAATCACAGGAATCTCAATGCAGAAATCTGTAAAGCACATACAGTTGCAGACAATGGTCCTATTACTGTGTAGCTCTAGTCATGATTCCATGGCTTTTACATGTCTAAGAAGGGACTACTACCTGCAGTATCTCGGAAAGGTCAGTTAATGAAAAATGTGTGCGTCATCCACTTCTCGATCTCCCGTTCTGGGAAGAACCTAACGAATCGTTCTCACGCAGGGCACCTGTCAACATCCTCGGGAGCGGGGAAGCTGTTAGACTGATGCCAGTTGGTGCTCTGGCCACGCGCTGGAAAGTCCGTAGCTGGGATGCTCACAGCGGTGCTCGCAAACACTTTCAGGGAAGTAGTAGCATTCATTCCCTCCAAACCAGAAGAGATTGTAGAGGTGTCCATGTTCAGCCTGAACCTCTCAAAGCAGGCCCGGACTGTGAGATTTAGGCAGCTGGGTTCTATGGTGGAAAGTGCTATCAGAATGATCATTACCGCAGCAGCTCCTACAAGCGACAATTTCTGAGAGCAAACGTCAGTACAAACATCTACTTGCTTAGAGGCATATCTCCTCCCTCTCACTCTTCCTTTCATCCCCAAACTCAGGTGTTGTTTAACTCGGGCCTTTTCCTACTTAACTTTTCAGGCTTTCTAGCCCTCTCCTTATCCCAGCACAAAACACCCCAGGTTTGCTGCTCTCTCCCACTACTGCCTATCTAATCCACCCTACCCAGGTACTCTAATTTAAATTAAAGTCCTGTAAGAAATCTGCTCTCACTTTAACTTCTGTTTCTCTCCACCCATGTTGTTCTCTAACACAAAGGTAGGGCGTTTGGGACTGGCTATGGCTGAACCTCCTCGCCGCTCGTGGCGCCTCAGGTCTGAGGTGTCACGGCAGGGTGCAGGTGGTGAGAAAAGACAGGACCGTCAAGATGGCAAGGAAAACATAACTGCTTGGGAAGTGAGTTGCTTCACAGCAGCCTGGGCGCAGGTTAGATGTCTGAACATGTTGTACATGCAAGAGAAAGGCATGCCCCAGGGCCCTGTTCGAGGCAGATTTTAAGGACCGTGCAGAAAGGAGGCAGGTAACAAACAGATTTAACGTAATGAGTTTCAGTCTTCCAGTCTACCTGCCCAAGTGAATTTTGACCTCTGCAATTTAGTCTCTAGAATTCCTACATTCTCAAGATATCAACATGTTCATTCAGCAAATGATAGTTTAAGAAGATAGAGCCCCGTAATTGTGCCATCACTGACCCAGCAGAAGGGGCAGACCAGAACAACTGAGCACACCTCAGCCCCTTGACTGCAGCGCAGGCTTCACTCTGCTGGCCTCAGCAACTTAAATTCAGCTGCTAGCCTTCGCACTGAAGTGGCTGAGATGCGCTCAAAGATGTCTGCGCTAGCTCTCCTGTGGGGATGATACTCTTTAGTAAGGAGTGATAATAAACAGTAGGATGGTGTTAACACTCTAAGCTGCTGCAGCTGTCTGCTAAGTGAATATGTGTCAACACCTTCAGACTGGAAGGTGAGAAAGTGAAATTATAGCTTTCAGTTACCTCAGTTCTGCTTTTGCAACCTCTTTTATTAAATCCCTTTAAGGGTGGTTAAGGGACTCTGAGGTTTTGCTTGTGTGTTACAAATCCAGATAACAAGAATGTTTCTGAAAGCTTGCCTCCTGCTTTAACTTTTTCTGTGTAACTACGACACCCTATTTAGAATGAAAAATCACAGCAGCATAGCCTTATACATGGAAGTCCTAAAAACACCCCAGCATCTCAAACAAAAACATCAGACATAAAAAAACCCGAACATTGATTAAGAGGAAGAAAATGAAGCACACAGTTTAATAAAGGTTTGCTATTGTAAATATTCTTTTGATAATTACACAAATACAACCTTCTCGAAGTTAATAATAAGATCTATTTCCTCAGCCTAGCTATAATTTGTGATTCTAGGATCACATTTTTCTCTGTGATAATTTCATCTCCCTGTTAATAGTTTGAAAGCTAAAGCTAGAGAAATTGATTGGCAATGTAAGAAAAGTAAAAGTGGAAGATTTGTTGCTGTACTGATGTAGCTGTGCTGATATAAATAGAGACTTGTCACTGTACTGATGTAGCTGTGCTGATATAGAGATTTGATAGGTACTAAATGATCACTCAGAGTCTACTTGTGGTTTAATGTCTCTGAGGCACTTTGTAAGTCTGACAACTTTCTACACAGATATTAGTTATGATGCTAATTTAGATTTGGAGTCAGTACTGTGGCTCCTACAGCACAAGTGACTATTATGAATACATGGAACTGATTTATACAATTCACGGATTTTTGACAATGTTCTGCAGGCTGACATGGTGACTACAGTGCAGAGAGCAGTATGCAGCCGAGCATGAACCGACGCTTCTTGGGTCTGTTTGATAACAGCTTCTAAACAGGGAAAGTGCCCCGACTGTTCCCCTTCTCCACTCTTCAAAAATCTCAAGTGATTTTAATTCTGGTCTTTTCAACTCCTTCACAAGCATGAACCGGAGTATAACATAACAGGTTGCTCAGGGTCTGGATGGCAAATAAATCTTTAAATGTTGTATGACAGTGAGAAACAATTAGGGAGCTGGACAGAACCATACTGCGGATTGCCAGCTGGTGAGCAGTATGCTTATTTAAAATACATGTATATAATCTCCAGTCCAGGTCAGGTTCAGCCACAACGTAGTCTTTAACATCACAAATTTATGAGGAGCTCAAAGTCTTCAGAAACTACTACAGGTTTTAAACTGTGTATATGCCTAATGAAATCCACGACAGCACACAACTGTAGGTAAGCACCCGAACCAGTGTGACAGGCCTCAAGCTGTAACACCCTTTTAAACTCAGCAGGCAAAAAGCAGCATTTGGACCTTGGGACTTTTCCTCCAGCTACTGGACGCAACGCTTTCCTTCTTCTCTGGATACCAGTACTCACACCCGCTGCCGGTGCGAGCTGCTGATGGCTAATCAGGCCAGACCCCTCTTTCCAGAGATCACTTAAAAGCAGCATAGCAAAAAACCTACCACGGCCCAAAATGCTATTATTGTTTCCAAACCACAAACAAGATGCGACCTGTAATTTCACACAAGACCTTTTCTATTTCTTCCAAATGCTCTTCCTTCGTTCCCTGTTGCGGAGACCTGACTTGTCCAGCCTCTACGCTGAAAATCACCACTCCAGAAAAGGGGAAAAAAAAAAAAATTCACTCTCCGATAACGAGAGATGAAGTATAGAAAGTGTTTACGTTCACTACCTTCACGGAGACAACAAAACCAGCCCCCCCCCGGCCGAGTGTGGGCCGCAGGCCTCCCGCCCGGACCCGTCGCAGAGCCCCCCGCGGGGCGGCCGTGACCGCCGCCCCCCGCCGGGGAGCCCCGCGGAGCCAGGTGCAGAGCGGGGCTGGCGACAGCAGCGCTACACCCGGCGTTAGGGCGGAAAACGGAGATCGTTCCCGTGTGAAACCTCCCCCCCACTCCGAAAACGCCGAGAGGGGAGAAGACAGCGCCGCCGCCTCAGGGCGCGCTGGCGGGGTGCGGGCCTGGCGGGGCTCTGCGCTCCCCGGCCGCAGGGCGGGCGCCCGGGAAGGCAGCCGGGAGCCAGTCCCTGCCCCGGCGGTGTGGCCTGAGGAGGTGGGTGGGTTTTTGGAGGGAACAGAAACCGCCAGCCTGGAGGCGGGGGACGACGACGGGCTCCCCGCCGGCCCCAGCAGCGGGAGCCGCCAGCGCGGGCAACGCCTCGTCGCGGCCGCGGCGCTGAGGGGCCGGAGACCCGCGGGCCGCCCAGTAAGAGGGGGCCGGCGGGGCAGCGCCGCCCGTCGCGGGGTCCCGCTGCCGGTCCGGGCCCGGCGGCTGGGGACGGTTGCCTCCGCCGCTGCTCCTGTCAGGGAGGGGGCCGCCGTGAGGCGCTGGGGCGGACCAGGGCCTTCCCGCGGCGGGGGAGAAGGGCGGCCACGCCGGCCCGGGGCGGGATGGCGGCCGCCGTCGCGGGGGAGAAGGCGGTGAAGCCGCGCAAAACCCCGCGCCTTCGGGAGGGCGCCGGCTGAAGCTACTGGGCGCGCCCGCGGCTCCCCCGCCCGCGGCGGTGGGCGAGGCCGGTGCCCAGGTGGCCAGGGGAGCGCGGCGGGCGCAGCTGGCGCGGCGCGATGGCCCCCAGCGCCGAGACGCCCTAATTGGCGGCGCAGGGGGGGGGGGGGGGGGGGCAGGCCCGGCCGGAGCGGCTGCCGTTGTCGGGGCGAAGCGGCGCGTCTGTGCGGAGAGAGGCGGGAGGCCCGGGGAGGGGCGGCGGGCGGGGCGTGGGGCGCGGTGGTCTGATCGGAACGGCTCCGGCTACGTAGACAGGGGAGGGAGCCGCCCGCAAGCGGGGTAGGCTCGCCTGAGAGACAAAAGCCCGGCTCGGCCCGGCCGCCGCCGGGAGGGGTCTTTTGTTGCACGTTTCCTAACCGGAGCTGGTGCGTTTCCCGCCGCTGGTTATGGTCGGGGCGGGGACCCGCGAACAGGCGGCGGTTTCCGCCCGGCCCGGTGAACGCGCGGCCCCTCGGCTCCCTGCCCCGGCCTCCACCAGTTGATCAAAGTTTGGTCGGGCTTGGGCGAAGGAGCGACCGGCCCGCCGCCGCCAGCCGGGGCTTCCCCGCCCTCCCTCCGCCGCCCGGGGCCGCACTCCCCCGTTCCCGCTCCCTCCGGCAGCGCGGACGCCTGTGTGTAGCGAAGTAGGAGGGAGCGGGCGCCCTTCGCCTGCCTCCGCCTCGCCTCCCCTCCCCTCCCCGCAGCTGGAGCTCGGGATAGGAGGAGCCGGAGGAAGAGGAAGATGACGAGCGGGTGCAATTAGCCTAACAAGGGCCGGGCGGCGGCGGAGGCGGCGGCGGCCCCGCGCCGGGGACTGACACATCTGCTCTCTCTCTCCCCTCCAGCCATGAAGGCAGAAGCCGGGGAGCGCAGCTGAAGCCCAGGGCCGTCCCGGCGCTCTTCCCCATGGCAGCTGCGTGACGGGGCAGGGCCCCCTCCCCCGGCGGCGGGGCTGGCCTCGCCGTCTCGGGTGTGCGCGAGCGGCTCTGGCGCTGGTTTCCCCCTCCCTTCCCGTCCCCGATGTGGGCTCCAGAGGATTTGCTCCTTCTTTGTAACCGGGAATGAAATAATGGCGACCCGGTGGGCAGCGGGGCCACCCGGCGGAGATGGAGACAACGAGCCCCCCCCGGGCGGCGGCAGCGGCCAGGTGGGAGCGGCGGGGGCGGGCGGGGCGCGGGCTGCGCGTACGCGGCGGCGGGCAGGGCCGGGCCGGGCTGCTGCCTCCCTCCCTCCCGCCGCGGGGAACGGCTTGGCTGGAGCGGGCTTAATGGCCGCCCCCTCTCTCCCTCCCTTCCTCCCTCCCTCGCTCTTCCTGCCCGCCCGTCGCGGACTTGCTGGGAGTTGGACGCCGGGAGCGGGGCGGGCGTGCGGCTCGCCGGCCGCGGGAGGGGAGGCAGCCGGGGCGTCGCTCCCGGGCCGGGCGGCGGGGGCGGCTCCGCTGCCTCACGGGCCGGGCGGCGGCTCCGCTTCCCGCCCCGCGCCCCGTTGCCGTCCGCGCCCTCGGGGCGGCGGTTTCCGCGGGGTCCCGCTCGCGTCCCGCCCCGGCCCCGCGGTGTGCTGCGGCCTGTCGCCCCCCAGGCCCGGCCTCTCCGCCGCGACTGTCCGCCCCGAGGCCGCGGGCCGGGAGCGCTGTGCCGGGCGGCACCGGGGGGCGGCTTCGTCCCGCACCCCCCACCCCCCGAGACCCTGTGCTTTTCGGTAGAGGCGCGGGCCGGGACGCTGCTGCGGGTGGCCAGGGCCTGCCGCCCTCCCGCCCGGACCCAGCGGCTTGTGCTGAACGTGTTCCTGTCCGTCGCGCTTGTCGCCGGAACGGTCCGCTCTGCGTTGGGTTGAAACACTGCACAGCGTGCCCTGTGCTGGCACCGCTGCGCGTTTGGGCTCGCAGCACAGAGCTCGTAACGCAGAAACACGTCTGACGCTTCCTGCTGCGCTCCCTACGAGTAGTAATAAACGTCTGGGAAACAACTGTAACTTCAGATCCATCAAAATATGTACAACACCTTCAAGGGAGTCGTTCCGAGATCTGTCTTAAACTTTATTTACAAAGACAGACTTGCTTTTGTATTTCTCAAAGTTAGGGCTTGTTGTGCCAAAGATGGAAAACTGACTTAAATCTGCGGAAGGCTGTGAAATGGGTGCCCTGTATATAGATAGATGCTCCTCTTGTTTGCTGAACCTGAAATACAGTAGAGTGATTTTAAACCTACAGAACTCGAAAATTAAAGCATGGATGTTTTTTGGTTTGGTTGTGGGGTTTTCTTGGTGACTTTCTTTTTTAAGGACACCGGCTTAGTTTACTGCTATCCTCATTTCACCCTTTTGCATTGTTTTAAAAGTGGCACATATGGGATTGGAAGATTTTCCTGACTGCTACCACTGTAATTAAGAGATTCACACAGTGTTTGAAAGCAAGTGGGTTAGGTGAGGGCAAAATGTGAGCTTTGAGTAGGAAAATAGAAGACGTTAAGATTTAAGGCTTTGTTATAAATCATGATTCTTAATTTGTGTGTAGATTTAATCATGCCTTATTGTTCTTGATGTGCTTTTTAAAAATGTAACTGAAAACAGGGCCATTTTTGGAGAACCTGTCCTTTAATAGTGTTCAAATAGTGTGGGAAGAGGGGGGGAAGCCAAATGTCTAAGTGTGAAAATGAAAATCTGCTTTTTGGTTCTATCGTGTTGAGACTGCTGCTCTTTTGGCACTGGGACTTTGTCATAATCCACCTATCCCTACTGTGGTAAACCCTAACAAGGCCTGTGGCACTTTTGGGGCTGACCATGTTAAAGCTGGGTAATTGGGGACTACTAATATGTATGGAATTGCAAAGTGGACTGCTGTGCCTGTTGTTTTGCGTGGTGCTTATATGTTGCAGTTAAACTTTAACTGCTAGGAAACATACGCTGATGATTGCGTTAATCATAGCAGGCATGACAATCTTTGCTTGAACATAGATAGCCCTCATGAATGCCTAATCAAGGTTGCAATGCTTTTTTTTACTTTGGTATGCATATTGCTGGATGGCTTGAAGGTCAGTTTATTTTCTTACAGCTTTCTTCATAGATTGGTGTAACATGCCAAGAGAGAGGGAGGATTGGTGGCTTGGGGTCTGCTGTCTCAGTTCAGTTGATGGAACAGTTTACTGTGTAGTGCTTGATGTCCTATATGTGAACAAACCCATTTAACTGAAGTCTTGTATTGAACAGTAATAATTACTTTTCTGTTGGGAAAAAACAGAAAACACCTTTAATGAAGCACAATTACTGTGAAAAAAGGAAGCTTAAGTTTGCAAAATAAGTTGCTGCGCTTGCAGGGTTTTATAGTGTGCTAATACTGACGTGCAAGGTATTAGCAATTTTAGGAGATGATTTTTGGTTTTGGGATGTTGTATCCCAGATGGTGTTTGCATTGTAATGCAGTATTAACTATGTGTAATGTTTAGCTGTAGACCGATACGCACAGCAGGTTATCATGTGAGGAAGACTCCAAGCATTGCCTGTATTCAGCATGGGCAAGGGAGTTGCAACAGAAATTAGGATTTTTCAGCCAGTTAAAAGTTTTGGAAATGTACAGCTATAGTCACCGAGGTTTGATCAAGAACTGAAAAACTTGTTCTCTGGCTTTAAGATCAGTGGTCACACAAAGAAAGGGAACATCTGAGAAAGTATAGTGCTTCTGTGTATCTTTGCATAGAGGTTGGAGAATTGAGGACACGCGATTTGACTCCTTTAGGTAATGCATATGCTGGTTGATAATTGTTTTTTGTTTTGGATGCTTGGTCACACCTTGCCATGGTTTCTATTTTTATTTATTTTTATTTTTGTTTCTTCCCCCCCTCCCCCTATTTC
The DNA here is from genome assembly GCF_030867145.1 of Opisthocomus hoazin. Classification (NCBI taxonomy): domain Eukaryota; kingdom Metazoa; phylum Chordata; class Aves; order Opisthocomiformes; family Opisthocomidae; genus Opisthocomus; species Opisthocomus hoazin. The sequence continues at coordinate 75,132,611 of NC_134417.1, read as the reverse complement.
ACACTGTACCTGGTGGTCTTTCTCACGTCAGAGCCCCTTCACTGAAACCATTATTGAGAACAAAGATTGTGCATTCAGGCTTGCAGGCTCCTGTCTGAACATACAGCGCCTGCTCAAAGGGACAGATCACGTATTCTGGGCTCTTGGGGGAGCTGGCAGAGAGGGCCAGGGACTCTCAAGGCTGTTTGCCATTCTGTTTGAAATCTGACACACATTTGCAAATGGATGCAAGAATTACTGAGCTTATATTCATAAGGACAGATACGTGAGAGCATGTTTTCTGGCTTCTGGATTAATAGGCGTATACTATCTCAGCTTCATGAGGTTGTAGCAGTGTTTTGCTGGAGTGATTAAGCCCTGCTGAGGTACAGGCAGTACTACTTCAGTCACAACATCCCATCTACAGGCCTGTCCAGATTTGAGGCTGGAACTGGCTTCATTAGTGTAAACTTAATCTCCCTTCCTCTGCCTAGAAAGTCACAGTAAAAAGTGCTTTTTTGCTCATCTGTTCCCACTCTTTTGCATTTACTTTAAAAGAATTACTAAAACTGTGATACAGTTTACTGTTAATCTGTATTAAGATTAAATTCAAAATGTTAAATGTAGGGTGGAAAAATAACAACCACAGCGTGTGTGGCTTTAAAAGACAAATTTTTATTGTAAACAATAGTTTCCTCAGTTTGAGTACTAAAAATACTTTCTCAAATAATTTTAGTAAGAGTTTAGTATTTTTCTGTTGGAGCTCATTAGAGCACACATGTATTTAGATGTTGCAAATTTCTAGTACTTCACTGCAAATTTTCAATAAGGGGTGTGGGGTTTGGGGTAGTTGTGGTTTTGTGGGATTTTTTTTTTTTTTACGCTTTACAGCTGAGTTGTTAGGGATAGTTAACTGTCTTCAGAGATGCCTGAGAGTTTCTGTATTTGGGAGTAATTAGGAAATACATTTTCAAAGACTTCTATAAAAGAAAAGTCAGTTTGTTTAGCACTTGCTTTGTAATTTTAGAAAGGGGGAGAAAAACCCACGATATCCTCCCTCTGGCATCTTATCAGAGAGGGCACAACTGCACAAACTGAAGAGAAGCCCATGCTGGAAGGGGCAGGAACCAGAGAAGGGCAATGATGATACTAAAAATAGAAAATGGTTGGTGTTCTCGGTAACAATAATTAATAGATCGCTTACTATTTTAACAACCTGCTTGGGATGACATTGGTAAACCTCGAGTGCTGGCTCCCAGGAGTTATGTCTCTCTACTGTAGGGGCACAAGCACTGAAAGGCTGTGTTTTGATTCTGTGTCTCAGTCTTTATGTAATTATGCCCGTAGACATGTAAACTGTTCTAGAACTCCGTATTGTTGGAGATCAGTCCTTTTTCTACGCCTGATGATTAGAGGCCAGAAGATTTAACCATAACTTTAAAAATCAGAATTAGAGAAATGCATTTATAAGATTTTATATGTCAAATAATACACAATACCAGAACCAGTCATTAGAAGTGTGTATTACTTACAGTGATACAGAATTCTGCACAAACCTTGTGTCAATGGAGGATGAATTCAATATAAATACCAGCATTACCAGGAGTTGTGATTGCAGCTATTCAAAAAGCTTGAGTCAAATCGTGTTTAATCATGCAAGCATAACACTGACTTCTGCTCTCATTTATGTTGCAGTAAGCCTAAGATAATTTGACAGAAGATGGACCTCTTCCATCAGGAAATGTTAGGTATTTGATAAGCAAGGATATAAAGTAGCAAATAGTTCTTCAAGAAGTGGAAGGGATTCGCTTTCAAATGTAGCAGCATCTGATGGTTTTTAAAGTGACTTTTTGCTTCCCAAAAAGACACCTTTGTTGATTGCACCACTTTGATAATTGTCTGAAAAAAACCCAATATTTGCAAGAGAAACCTGATGAACTGAAGAATGTCTTGAACTGTGTCAGTACAAAGTTAATTGCATTTGTTGCGTGCAGTATGTGCATTATAAGAGTGAACTTTTTTCTTCAACAGGTTTAACAAACATCAAAGCACTGAGTTCACTTTTTCCTTGTATAAGTTATTTTTAATGATTTCTGTTATTAAAATATGAAAATAGTGTATCTGCTACTTCAGACATTATTTCTTGTCTGCTGTATTTGCTTGCATACACAAAAAATTGAGAGAGGGGGAAGAGAAGGTGTTTGGCCTTGTGCACTGTATGCATTTGTGATTTTGTCCCTCTCAAACATATGAAAACATCTTCCTGTAGGTGGAGATGATCAAATCATAGCTCAGCAGAACAGTAAGGGCTCTGGAAAGAGTAAAAGCTGGTCTTCCCCCCTCCCCCCCCCTCAAATTTTGTGAATACATACATATGTTGCTGCGTAGATGATGATTAGAATATGAACATGTGTGGTCCGTGAGCCTTATTAGAAGAAAACCTTTCTGTATCTCTTCCTAAAGAAGTCTGTGTGGGAGACTGTTAGACTAGCCTGTTAGGAACATATACTGATGCTTTGTAGCTGGTGTTTTTTTTCCTCTGATAACTGAAAGAAAAATTAAGGTTTTCTAGCTATCAGAGGTGGCACGTTATTCTTACTTGCATTTGCTTGTATGTTAAATTGCATAGGATAGGAAGCAGATACAAAAAATTAGGAAATGATGATAAATGAAAACAGGTTTATTTCCTGTTGTTAACAGGGGTCGTATTTTTAAAAAAGCGTGAGTTAGCCCTAGTGAAATGATGAGGCTTCTGAACTGGTGTTGAAACAGTCTGAATTGACAGTACCCTTGAAGTCAGTCTGACCTCTTGGGCGTAACTCCATGGTTGTAGAGGAGTTGAATTTAGGGTCTTGCTACAGAGGAAGTGTTTGTCTGCCTACAGTAAGAGATAAGGTACATATACATACTAAATAATAACGCTGTGCCGAGCATAGTAGATAAACAGTGGATGAGAGTTACGCTGTCTGGTCAGATTGGTGGATGAATGGGGATAATCGGGTCACGCTTTGCCTGTTTATTATATAGAATTTATATTAATGTAAATACTGTGCATTTCTTCTGTCCAAATCCTTCTTATGTCTTGTCATTTTTAATGGTTTTGCAAAGACACTTCCATGGTATTTTTTCCCCATCATCTAGTAGTAGGTACATGTGGTAGAAGTGTAGCTAATGGATGGGGAACAGCAACATCAAACAGGCTTTGACTGTTCATATCAGAGACTCAACACATCTTGTAAAGCTGAAGGTGTCTCATCTTACAGTTGCAAGGTGGGATAAGCTGTTATGCAGTTCTTAAATATGTAAAGATCATTTAATGGGAAGACTTCCTCTGTTGTGTTTTTCATCTTTTAAACCAGGGTGAAATGCACTTTTCGTTTACTCCAGTTACATGGGAAGTCTAGCTGCTCCCTGAATTGTCGTTTACTGCCTTTTGTTAGTAATGGTGAAACAGTTTTCTGAATGTACTGTTTTATCGTTGTTAGATTTGAAGAGAACTCTTCTGGGGCGATGATACTAGAGTTTAGAGATTGGATCAGTTGGGTAACAGGAAAGTAAAAACTAGGCACAGCTGTATGCTTTGTTCTCTGAATCTCTTTGTATTGAGGGGCTAGAACTACTGCATCTTTAGGAACTGGTGCACCCTATTATCGTTTTGCATGTCATCGGTGAATTGCGTTCAGCAGGAAGTGTTACTGCTTTATATTTTCTGTTCTTGATTTTTGCGCTGAAAACTTGTAGTTTGGAAGGTGTTGATGAGTGAAGCGTTGGGACCTGTTGCTGTGGCTCTCTGAACAACACGGTGTTTGAGAGTGCCTGATACAGATCCTGTTAGTATTTAGTGCTGGGCATGAGAGGTTCTGTGTGAGCATTCTGGAAAAACACAAACAGCTGTCTAGACTTTGACTCTGGCTTGTAACCACGAGCATACACCTTTGGGAGTGTAGGTAGTATGCTTACTTGCGTTCTGAATTTCTTAATTTCCATTTGCCAGCAGCAGCTGCTGCTTTGCTGAAAGTGAATGAGGTGCCTCCTTAGAGGACATGGCTAATTACAGATTGGCTGTTGGTGGAGGGGTGCGCTTCGAGATAGACATTTTCTTTTATGTGTGCGTCATTTGCATAATGTGTTAGGACACACAGTATGGACTGCATTAAGCACTAGCAAATACTCTGTAGGGAATAATCTTGCACAGGCATCACTGGGCTAGCTCAGTGACATAATCTTTATTATTTTTAATTTTGAGGTTGGTGCTTTTTTTGCTTTAAGGGCCAGACAGGAGAAATCAATTCGAAACCTTTAAATTTTACCAAGGAGAGAGATTTTAAACACTTTTGAGTAACAGTTGCAGTTGGTGACAGATCAGTTGACAAGAGAAATGTGAGCCTGTTTCTGTAGTGATTTTTTTTTTCATTTACTAATAGAAATGGTAGTGTGCCCTACTACTTACATCTATGAATACTTCAACAGACTGCTATTTATTGTTGAAACTTAATTACAAATCGCCCACCCTTTAAAAGACTGTATTTTGTTCTCTTCTATTTTAACTTTTCATCTGAATATATGGGGCTTTGTATGTTGTGAAGTTAATGAGAACATAAGAGAATGAGCACTCTTGTAATAAAAAAATCCTAAAAAAATGTAAAAGTTTCTTAAACTGCCTTAACATTAGTGTTGAATATACAGATGTTCTCTACTTCAATTATCAGTGTGCTTTTTTTATTCTGAGGGCAGCAAAGGCTAAAATAAAAATATTTTCTTCTAATGCTATTTAACACTTTCAGGTGAAAAAGTGTCTTGGGTACTACCTGTTCTGACTGTGGGATGAGCTAAAACAGAGTCTTTAAATTTTCAGAAAGCCCTTCTAGATCATTTGGCTTGTGACAGACAGATGCAGTCCACCCAGGGATATGTTCACGGTATTGAGGTGAACCTCTTAATTTTGAGAACTAAACCCAAGCTCAGTCTACAACTTGAGTTGCATTTTTGTGTTGGAAAACGACACATGGAGAGAAGTTGTTCAAAAACTAGTTTATGGAGCTAAAGCCCTGTGGATTTCAAAACCATAAGACACTTCTAGTTATTTTTGAGGAAAACACATTTTAACTTGTCTAAGGACTGTCCTGTTGTGATGGAATGTTGAAGTGGTTGATTTCCTGAGAAACTTGATTGATATTTAAATACCATTCTTTAATTAAACTTAAAGTCTATTATAGTTTGGACATGTTTGAATCATATGTCCTCAGTTTTATAATGTTTAAAAGGGCTAGAGTTTAGTTGATGCTTGCGGGGGCGTGCAAAATTGTCAAAATTTCCTTGTGATGCAAGAATTGAGAACCGAAATGTTTTGTTGTTGTTTTGGCCAGCAAAAGAAGCAGCAAGTCTAGTATGTGCACCTCAAGCAGATGGCTCTTACTACCTGTAGGTTCTGACCTGTTTTTGTAAGATAAGGATCTGGTTAGGGTTATTTCCCAAAGGAATGTCACAGTTTTTGTGTAACAAGCTGTCCCATTGGAGTTCATGCTTTGTTATTGTTGCTGTGCTTTTCTTCTCAGCTCTTCAGTTTTGATGCAACTTTAATAGGGACCCTGTGACTCTGGTGATAAGTATTCCCATGTGTAGCCACAAACATTTCTTATTCATCAGTGGTTGTAAAATCTTACTTGTCCCTTCTTGCATGCATTTTAAAATTTTATTATCCTGAATCACCATGGTAAAAGGTGAGTAAGTAGACTTTGCCCGGAGTAATCAATTTTCATGGCAATTTTACAGGCCTTCTGCTCCATTCTGTGTACTTACACTGTTTTCATATGGGTCTGTCTGAATACAGTCTTGCGTTTTCTGTTCACTTTAGTTCTTTTTTTTAAAAAATGTGTTGGAGAAGTTCTTTTGGAGCTGTCTGAGGTAGGATTTGAACATGATCTCCTTTCTTGTCTTAAGGAAGGAAGAATGAATGGCTTGTGTACTGCACTTGGGATGTTAAAGTATCCCATCTTGCCAAATTAGCATTAATATGAAGGTTCAAAGAGTGAAACAAGTTTACATGAATAGTCATCAATGCTTCTCACAATCTGTGCATCTGAATTAGATGCTGGAGCAATTCAGTAGCCGTAAATAGTTTGGCAAGCTGATGTTCTGATCCTGATGTCATGGAGGTAATCTTACAAGCTTGTTAATTGTGTCTCTCTTGTTAGCATTTTATTTTTTTTTTAAAATGAGAAATAGTATTACTGCTGTTTAAAAATACTGCATACCTGACCAAAATGGTCCTTGTAGCTACAGTTTGTGGAACAAAGGATTTTTCTGTATGCAAGTGTTACAAAACATGACGTTGTATCATGGATGCAGGCCAATACTGGTAGCTTTTCATAGCCCGTGCCCTTTAGGTGTTGTTTTTCATGACTTCTTTATAGGTGGTTTTGAGTAATTTTTTTCCTCTGCTTGAACTGTGACTGAGAATGATTCAGCTGTATATCTAAATAGGTCTGATAGCTTTCTGCTGTTTTCGTGAGTTACATGGCTATGGAGAGGTAAAGTGCTTGTTTTTCTATCTTCCTTTGTCCAGAATTTTTGCTTGCTGCTGTTGTTATTCATGTTAGTGAAGTCAAATTATGAAGAAATGCAGAAGGGCCTTTTGATGTTAGCTGATAAAAAATATGATAAAAGTTGATTAAAAAAGCATTAGTTGATAAAAAATAAAATGAAGACTCGGCGTGCATAAATGTCAAGTAATATGTCACGCATAAAATACTGAGAGGTAATGATTAACTGGGAGCTTATGGGTGAGGTCTTAGAGTTTTAATAGGCAACGCTAGGGATTAAACAGCAGCTTAATGCTAGGTGATGGTCAGAAAAGTAAATTGTCATCCATTTCCTAATAATATTGACTGGTTAATGTTCTTTGTCATGCCTCAGTATATACTTCCACAGTACACTTGGTACTGGTGTATCTAGATCTAGTTCTGTCTCTTCCCTCTTCATTTTTCCCCATCTCGGAAACAAAAGAGCCATAGAAGACTCACAGAAAGAGTGGCTATGATAATTGAATATATGGAGTTGTTTCTGTACTAAAACCCAGTAAGATGCTAGGACTTGACAGTTTGGGAAAGAGGAGACTGTGGTGATGGAGAGATGTTTTTGAGATGTGGTAGCTTTCTCCATCTTTCTTGAATTTCTGTAGATCAGCTTTTTACTATCTGCTCCAAGAACTTGGGGGTGTCAGATGAACATGGTGGGGTGAGAACAAGCGAAAGGAGATGGCCCTTTGTGTGAAAGTTAATTAAGCTTGTTACTCTGCACCATAATATTTTGGAAGCTAAAAGTGTGTATGTAAGCTGAAGGATAACCCAGATATATTTTTTGGAAGAGCACTACTTACAGGGTTACTAAATATCCTTGTAGTGGAGTGAATTATGGATTTGTGAATAATTGAAGCTGGGAGGATAGTCTAGTGATGCTTGCTCATTGTTCTTTCCTAATTATCTGCAATTGTCTGCACTTGGTCACTGCTGGAGATGGGCTAGGTGGACCTTTGATCTGATGTATGGGCGTTCTTACATGTTGTGATGCCGATTCCATGATGGCTCATCAGGATTCCTCCTGCTTTCAGAAGGTTCGGTGCTAAGCCTGCTGAAACAAGGCAGCTGTTTGCCATCAGCAACAGGAAATGTAGCTTTTCAAGTATTCAGGACTTGGACCTGTTTTTGCTTCTTGAAGGCTCAGGCTAGACATCAAACTTAGTCTTTTGTTTTGCTCACTTTTGTGAAAGTTGCTATTAATTCTTGTTGCAACATACGAGTTTGTCCAGTTTTGATAAGTTAAAATGAAATGCACAGTTAACCTGCTCTTGTGTTCGCTCCATCTCCTCCTCCATCCACCCTCCCCTTTGAAGGAGAAGGCAAGGTGATTGTGTGGCTTGTACGCAGAACTTAAACATGCTGTTGTAGTTGTCATTTCTTTACTACTTGTTTGCAATCAGGCAAGTACTCTTTTTGTCTGTTGAATTGTTTTCTGTATCACTTCTTTTAGCGGACTGTATTACATTGCAAGACTTCATTCTTGATTCCAAGTCTTGCAAATACTGCAGCAGCAAAACCAGGAAACCCCTAAAAGCCAGTGGAAAACTCCTTTCTCCTTCTGTGGTGAGTGGTGCTACTGGGTCTTTTGTTTGCTGTAGAATAGTTACTTGTCTTCCACTCCAGGTCTGTGTAGCAGCTACACAGCAAGCTGCATAGCTTCAAGGGCTGCTGCACAGGACTGAGTGGTGTACAGGTAGGGAAAGTACTGGAGGGAGACACTCTGCCTCGCAAAACCGAACTTCTTCCATTCACCAATCTTGAAAATCAGTTATCAAAAAGGTTAAAAAAAAAAAAAAAGTTGAACTTTTACCTAAAGAGCTGTGAAATGAGGTAGCCACAACATAGTTTTGCTGAGTTGGGGTTTTTGCCTTTTGTGGGTGGGCAGACCAACAACCTCCACCCTCCAAAACTGTATTTAAAGCTAGATCTAGAATGTTAAAAGCCATCTGTGGCTAAGATGGTTTCTGCTCTTGTAATCAGTGATTCATGACTCTGAGAAACTAAATTCTCTAAGGTGAGAGAGTAGGCACAGTGGTAATATTAGACAGTTACTCAGCAAGGCGTGTTCAGGGTAAACAGTTCTCACTGGTAAGTTTGTAGAGAATAGTTTTTTCCTCATTTTATACAACTCCCCAGTTTATTTAAACTTAAGGAAAAAATCTTGTGTTCGGTTCAAGACTTGATACTTAGAGTTCAGTGATGCCTGTTTTTCACAGTCCTCCCCCCATCATGTTAACCTTTATCCATTTCATGACCAGTTTTCATGAACAGCTGTAGGTGGCTTGAATTGCTGACAGATATTGCATCATCCACGATGTAATGGTTGTTTAGGCTTCCTTGCAGCTCAGAATGGGAACCTGAAGTTTGGAAACGGAATTTTATCTGTGTATTATGTTCTGTGTCTGCTGTGAGGGAGGTGAAGCACAAACACTGCAATCATCTCTGTCTTATTTTGCATAGTGCCAGAAGGGTGAATCACAACGTTTTAGTGTGGGGTGTTTTGGGGTTTTTGGGATTTTTTTTTTTGGTGATGTGTTATTGTGTGGGGCTGGTTTTTGTGTTGTTTTTTTATGTTTGTGGTTGTTTTTTTTTTTGTGTGTGTGTTTTGTGTTTTTGTTTTTTTTTTTAATTCAAGCCATTAATGCCACCGGATGAGTTGGGGGGAAGGTATTATGTGAGAGATTAAGAACAGGATTTGTGGGAGTGATTTGACCTTAAGTTCAGTTAATACTGTGCTCACTTCCCCCACTTAGATAATCTGGCCTGGCAGATTTCTCTCTGCTGCTTAGGACCCAAGATACCATGAGCTTTCATTCCTTGGAAGGCTCTTGTAGTCTTCGCTACTTTTGTAAATGAGAAAGCAGGGATTACAAGAATATGCCCTTAGCTGAGTATTACTAGCCTTTTCAACTCATGAGGAGCAGTCGTGGTTCTTCCTCTGTATTGTTTATCCAATGGTGCAATCATTTTTTGAGGAACTTTGTTTCTTCCTTCTAGAGACTCTTCTCATTTGGGAAAGGAATAGGACTAGTTGCATTTTAGATTGCCTCACTACAGAAGGATCTTCCAGTTAATTCTTCCCCCTTAATAAAGACTTTTTGGGATAGCTGCACTTTGTTTCACAAGCCTGTTTTTTCACTATTACCTTATTTTATGTATTGCATATGTACATAGTTGCATATGCATTACAAAGTGGTACTAGAGTCTTTACTGTTCCATTATGCTCTTTTGTACTTTGAGTTCCATCTAATTCATAGAAGTTCCATCATATTTATTGCTTAATATTATTGCAGTCCAGACATTTTCTTTGTTCTTAATTGCAGATTTAAGATAGATGATTTCAGAAATTAGAAGAAGTGTATATGTAGAAAGATATTTTGGGATGGTTTATGTTAATAAAAGCTTTTTCTATAATTGCAAAAGTGTTCACAGTCTAAAATACTGGAATGGGGGGAAAATGACATTGTTCCTACTTCATAAAATAACCTGTGTAAGTCCTTTCAGCTGAAGTTTCTTGTGGGCTTCAGCAGGCTTTGGATCAGCAGTTGTAATAAATGAGCTTTTGAAAAAAGCCCTAAATTCTTGCAAAAACCAGTTGTGCCTATTCTATTACTGCTCTTCAAATAAAGCTGACTGCTTTTTGTATAATGTGGTAGAATATAAATAAATAACTTGCATCATGTATTTTCCTCAAACTTTCTTTTGAGGAATCAGTGCCAGATGTAAGCACAGATACCCCAAGCAACTAACGCTTTCTTCAAGTATTACAGTAAAAAGCCTACAAATCCAAATTCTGTTTCTTTTTATAGTACAAAACTATATATAATCTCCAAAACCTGACATGCTCTTATATATGAAGTCATGACATGAAAATGTGAAGAATTTTGTAAAAATAACAGTATTTTGAAAGTAAGTAAACACATAGTGAAAGTAGATGTGTTTTTCGTGAACGGAAGGTTGATACTGTTCTGTTAGTCCTCTAAGCCAAATGTAGAGGTGAAAAATCTTTGTCTCTTTAAAGGAAATCTGGGAAAAATAAGTACTGATTTTTTGAATGTCTACAACTTGAAAAAATTGTAGATACTACTCCAAACCCAGGCAAATACGACTGCTTACTGTAAACATAGTACATATTGTGAATTTATAAACTGTGTATTTAATCTAAAAAAAAAAAAATTCTTGAGCATCTTTCCATAGCGAGTCATGGATTGAAGTATAATTACACTTCATCTATTGTCTCCTTCCAGCATTAACAGTCTGCCTGTTTTAAGAGAATTATCTCCTCTTTATTCCTCCCCCCCCCCCAACTTTAAGAAACCAGGGTTCTAATCTTGGCAAAGTAAAGCTTATAGAAACCTTATGTGTGAAGGGCATAGTTATCTTACCTAGAAAGAAGAGTGGATGGTTAACTGTACTGCCTAAGCACTGAGCTGGGAAAGTAGTAAGAACATACTAATGTTCTGTTAAGAAACACTTAGGATTTTTTATTGCAATTGAATTTTATCTGTGCTTCTGCTATGTGATCCTTTTGCAGCTCTTTGTAGCCAGATGTGAATATCTGAAGCATTTTTTTCCTGCCTCCTGTTGGGCTTTGGATAATGAGGTAGATTAATGTGGAAATACACCTTATTAAAGAACGTGATTATGAATCTCATAAACCGATTTCTGTATAGCCTGAACTTGAAGTAAGGGGTTGTCGGAAGACTGCCCACGATGGCAAAATACAGGGATCAAGTGATATGTGATAACTAGCTGTGGTACAAAGAAAAGGCTTTTCTGTAGTATTCACAGAATTTCACGCGGAGCCTGGAAACCACTGCTGTACCTGCTGCCATTAGTCTTTGGTGTTAGATCTTTCTCTGACTCTTAAGAGTTTCTGGATCTATGAGATCAGTATCAAGGTGAATTTGTTCTTCTGTTTCCTCCCTTCCCTATACACATGCGATTGTATGTTGTAGTTTAGATCCTGTAAATGGTTGCTGAAGCCAGAAGATTGAGAAAAGGATGACAGTTGCATGAATAACATGATTTCAGTAAAATTAGATGAGGATGGCAGAGAAGGAACGGATACACCTTTACACTTACGTTTAAAGGCTTGCGTGCGTGTCAGCAGAGGGTACTGCCAGACTATATTGGACATGAACAGTAAAGGAATGTTAGGGATTTGAGCTAGAATGTAATACCATGCCAAAAAGCAGTCTGAACCTGATTTGTCTGCAGCTACCATATGTGTAGCTGCTGTGCAATGCATTCTCACTGTTGAAAATAAGGCATGGAGTTAAAAACAGTTTTCACAAAATTAGTGAATCTGAGGTTGGAAGGCGCTTTCTGAAGATGATTTAGTTCAACCAGCTGGAGCAGGCTTCCTGGGGCTGTGTCCAGGCTGGTTTTGACTCCAAGGATGGGGACTCGGCAGCTTGTCTGGGCATGTTTGATCATGCTTGTAGTAAAAGGGGCTTTTTTAATGTTTAAATGGGATTTCCTGTATTTTAGCTTTGTGTCTGTAGCCTCTTGTCATTTCATGTTTGGCACCTTATTCTTCACCTCTCCCCCTATCAGGTATTTGTACACATGGATAAGTTTCTGCACTGCCCTTCCAAGCCTCTCCAGGCTGAAACAGTCCCAGCTCTCTCAGCCTTTCCTCGTGTGACACGTGCTCCAGTCCTTTAAACATCTTTGTGGTCCCTCACTGGACTTGCTTCAGTATGTCCATGCCTATCTTATACCGGTGACTCAAGAAGTGACAGATCACTGCAGATATGATCTCACGAGTGCTGAGTAGAAGGGAAGGGTCCCCTCCCTCAACCTGCTGGCTGTACTCTGCTGAATGGAGTCCAGCAGGCTGTCGGCTTTCCTTGCTGCAAGGCTGCATTGGTCGATCGTGTTCAACCTGTTGCCCACATGGGAACCCTAGGGCCCTTTATGCAAAGCTGCTTTCCAGATGGTTGACCCAAAGCCTGTTCTGATGCTTGGGGTTATTTCTCAGGTGCAGGACTTGACATTTCCCTTTGAATTTCATGAGGTTCTGGTTTGTCCATTTCTCCAGCTTGTCAACGTCTGCCTGAGTGGTAGCACGTCCATCTGGTATACCAACTATTCCTCTCAGTTTTGTATCATCTGCAAACTTGCTGAGGGTGTGCTCTGCCTGATTGTCCAGGTCATCAGTGAAGAGGTTAGTCTTGGCTCCAGTATTGACCTCTGGGGCATAGCATCAGTGACTGGCCTCCAGCTGGACCACTTGCTGTTGATCATGACCCTTTCAGCCTGGTGATTCAATCAGTTTCCAGTTGAGTTCACTGTCTGTTTATCTAGCCTGTACTTCTTCAGCTTGTTCATAAGGACATTATGGGAGACAGTGTCAAAAGCCCTCCTGATGTTAAGATAAACAACATCTGCTGCTTTTCTTTCATCCACCAAGCCAGTCAGCTCCTTACAAATGGCTATCAGGTTGATTAAGCATGTTTACCTTTTCATAAATTTTCACCTGCTTGTCCTGTGTGTGTTTGGAAGCCTTTCTTGCTGTCCTTTATGTGCCTTCCTAGATTGAAATCCAGGTGGGCTTTGGCTTTCCTAACCCCATCACTGCATGCTCACAGTGTCTCTGTTCCTCCTGGATCACCTGAGTCTTGCTTGTGATCCTTATATGCTTCCTTTTTACGTCTGAGTTCAGTTGGAAGCTTCTTGTTTGTCCATGCAGGCCTCCTGCCACCTTTGCTTGATTTTCTGCACACTGATATGGGCCATCCTTGAGCTTGGAGGAGGAGACCATGAAAATTAACAGCTCTCCTGGACTTGTCTTCTCTCCAGGACAGTCTCCTCTGGGATTGTTCCAAGCTGATCCCTGAGCAGTCCTGTTCTTCTGAAGTCCAGGGCTGTGATGCTGCTATTTGGCTTTGTTCCATTCTCTCAGGATCCTGAACTGCACCATTCATGGTCACTGTAGCCGAGGTTGCCCCTGAACTTCACACCCCCAACAGTTCTTCCTTGTCTGTAAGTATGAGGTCCAGCGGATTGCCGCTTCCTTTTTGGATCCTCAGTCACCTGTGTCAGGAAGTAACTATCAGCACATTGTGAAAACCTAATGGATTGCCTGTGTCCTGCTGTGATGTTAATAAAATTATTAAAAGTAATATTATTTTTATAACATACATTTTTTGTGAGTGCTTTCTAATATGTTTTTGTGCAAGGTAAAATAGGAACTGCTCTGTCAGGCTGTTGGCCAGGAACTTCTACAGGGGAATTAAATGCAGAGAAGAGGAAGTTTCATTAGAGGATTAAACTGTTTCATCATACCACAAGATTTAAATGCCAGGATATAAAATTGATAAGAAAACCAATGAATAGGTTTGGTAAAAGACTATTATGTAAAACTGAAACAACAGCTTGCATTCCTACTATCAAGTAGCTTTTAGTTACTGTTTTGTGTCTGTTGCATATCCAAAGTCTGGTGGAAAATAATGTGGTAAATTTTGCCATCTCCATGTCTTGCTGCATGTTAGTGGTGTGCATGTCTTGTATCATGGTTTGGCATACGATGTTTTATGCAAACACTTCTTGTGCTTTTTTAGATCTTGGAACTTCTGCCATTTGATCTGAAGTTGCAGTGTGGTTTTAAATTATTTCTCACTTGAAAGACAAGGTTAGAAAATACATTATCCTTTTACAGACATAGTGAAAAATCAAAGCAAAAACCTCTGTAAGAGAGCCACTGCTCTAGTACCAGATATTTTTGGACAGTCCTATTACTGTCACTTATATAATGAAGAGCTTGGCATAGGCGTAGTAAAGTTTAGTGATTGATAGGTCACTGTGTGCGTACTCACATGTGGGACAAGACTGGTACAATTTGACATTCCTAAGATATACTGTGAGCTTAGCATGACACAAAGTGAATTTTTGGTTAAGTATCAAGACCTGCTGTTGACTGAAAGGAGGTTGTGGTGATACAAGGCAGATTTTCTGCTGAAATATAAGCAACTCTGAATTTGATTCAAGTGACTTGTTGTTTGCCATGTAGTCAACCTGTAGTCTTCCACTAGTAAACCTCCTACTTGTTTCTTTGTTTCTGCTGGTGTGGTTTTTCCCTGTATTCCACACATTCAGCTGTGCTTTTGTTTAATTTCTTCTTAAATGTCAGAGTTTTCAATAACTCATTTTGTAGGATTTTTTTGGCTGTACTCCCCCAAGCATTGACAGAAGTCTGATATCTGATACATCACGATTAATTGAGGACTTGCTTGTTAAAGTGGTATGTTTTTCTTGAAATTGTGATTTCATTAGGTTTCACTGACACATTAATTTCAGGCTTTGAATGTAGCTCTCGTAGGCTGTCTAGAACTTTTTGATAGCATTTTGTGTGGCGTGTTCCTTCACGTACAGAAAACTGGTTGGTGAGTGAACAACTTTTTAGTTTGTTGAAGTATACTGGTTCAAGTGGTTTTATGGGCTGTTTCCTGGGTTTGTGCATCTGGATTTCTGGCTTAGGTTTGATTAAGTCTTTAATTTTGTGGAGTTTCTTTGTGATTTTAGTGTTAATGCATGCTTTTTTTTGTATTTGCTAGTAGCCTTTAAGGGTGGGATTTTTTTACCTTTCTCATTTGTTTTGCATTGTAGCCCGAAACTTTTCAGTTAGGGAAAAAAAAAATCTTTGACCCTGAACTCTGTCCAGCTTTTGCAGAAAGGGAACCTGTTATTCATAACATATTTCGTGTTTTGTATTCAGTACAAAAAGAGAGTTTAACATGTGACAAATACTATAGATTTGATCATTCATGTTCTATTATATATTTGTGTGCCTTTGTACATTGTCAATCATTTCTCCTGTGCAGTCTGAAAATGAGAACCATTTAATGCCCTCTCTCACCCTACTCATCCTGTCTTCTGTTTACTGAACCGTTACTTCCTCCATTGTTGGGGTTTCTTTCCGTTATTTAGTGCATGGCAAAGACTTTTAATGGGTAGAAAACTTGAGAAAGGCCAAGGAATTACATGCCGGTTTTGCAGTGCTGGAGGGGGTAGTTCAAACAATTCGATGAAGAAAAAATTTAATACTCCTTACTACTGTGAGTAATGCTGGTGGTGTAATTGTTGTTGCTACACCTACATAGCATAGTAATATAGTTGGTCATACTGTTCACAGCACTTGCAGTCTGTTGTCTTCAAAACGTGTTGGTATCTTTCCCTATCTGTTTGGCGCTGTTGAGGTTCCTCCCAACAGGTCGTGCCCAGTTCTTGGCCCTCCCTGCAGGACAGGACAAGCCGGAGAGAGGGAAAGCTGTCAGGGGCTGGAGCACCTGGCTGGAGAGGAGGCCAGTGGCGCTGGCATTGCTCGGCCTGGAGCAGGGAAGCCTGAGGTGGCAGCTGGCTGGGTGGGGCCTTCAGCCGCTTGCAAGTGGGAGGGACAGGGGGGAACACTTGCAGCAAGGGAAACTCCAGCTGAATACACGGAGGAAAAATTGTCATTGAGGGTGGTTAAGCATTAGAGCAGCTTGTGGGAGGTCCTGGAACTTTCCTCTTTGGAGACTTTCAGGACTTCACTGAGCAAAGACCTCAACAGCTTTTTTTATCAGTAGTCTCCAGTGACAGTGATTACAGTTGTGTGTTCTTTCTCTAAATAACCTTCTGTTTTGTGACATTGTATAAACCTTATTGGCATGTGCTTTCTAATAAAAACAAGAGGTGTTTCTGAATATATTTATCCCAGGAAAAGGACACCGATCTGAGCCTGTAGAGTTCTTTTTAAAAAATTGGGAAAGTGGAATTAGATTCACTGCAAAACACTGACTGCTCTGTTGCGCTCTCAGTTTGATTTTTTTTTTTTTTTCCTGAGGCCCATCTCTATAGTACTTCATGAAGATTAAATTTTCAGTATAATGTAAAACTCTGCAGAATTGTGCTATTTTGGGCTAGTGGGGGCGGCATCTGTTTTAGAGATGAAGGTGTTTCAGGGGTAAGAAAAAAATAACAGATGATTCATCTTGATCTTAAGTCTGTCTTGAGAACTTCAGTGTGATGACTGAAGAGGAGACGGCTTTTCATCATCCAGCATGAGTTCTGACTAGGGTGATGATTAGGTCAAATTTACGATTCCTCTCTGTCAGCTAACTTTAGAGGATAAAGTTTGGGTAAGAAAAATTAGAAGAAAATTAGAATCAGGTTGACTTTCTTAAGACTGGTCTTGTCTATGTGGCTCCTGTATTAACTACCTTTTTGTAGGATCAGTGCTCAAGTTAAGTGAAGGTACTGGTCTGCTTTCTAGAGGGTTCTTTCTTAGCTTATGCTGTGGGAATTCCAGAAATTGTATTTTGAAATAAGCTCTTGGAAGACCTTTGTTTTTCTCATGATGCTTTAACTTTTTAGTGTAAATCATTCTCTTCTGTCAAGATCTCAGGAATAAGGAGTAGGAAAGATGGATCTGAGATCAGTATGCTTCTGAGAGTGATAAATCATGATGGTAGTGGTAGAGCTATGATTTAGTCCATCGTACCACAGATACCATGCTTCTCCTTCATTAACTGGTGAGATTACTGCAATGAATGCTGTTACTGGTTTCAGAATAGCATTAAAGCTACATCCATATTTGAGTGCAGGGTTGAAGATAGGCTTGTGAACAGCTCTCAAACTTGGTGGAACCCTGTTAGCCAGGGTTTTGGTATGGCTCTGCCTGTACCCCCTTGTAACAGTAAGCACTCCAAAATATTTTTCAGCTAAAAACGTGGTATCTTGCACAGTTTTCTCTTATATGGAAAGTTGATAGGAAAACAAAATTACTCGGTTGAGTTAGAAGTTAAGGGAATATATCTACAGTCCCTGCTCACTAGAACGGAGTGAATCCTTGCTTCTAGAATGATTTTCAGATGAGGCTTTTTATCTATTCGTTTTTGTGAATTGAACCAAGATCAATACCACTCAGAAACCAGTTTCCTCTAGTCCCTAGAAGTTTTTCTTCCATCTCCCCTGAGGCCTGGCGGTGTTTCTGGTGGTGTCCTTGGCAGTCTCTGGCTGAAGTGGTTCACTGAAGGGTCAACCAGCAAGCGGTTAGGACGGCCAAGCCCAGCACTTCTAGGAATAAGCATGCAGGCTTTTCGTGTAGACTTGAGACATCATTTGGAAAGTGAAACTTACTTATCATTAGATATTTGTTTTAGTGCTAACATGTCAATATGAGCAAACTTCTGCTTTTTGAAATGCTGTCTACTTTAACATTTCCTGTGTTGAGGGAGGGTGTAGCATTCTGTTTGCTTCACTTCTCAGAGGATGCGTGGACTTTTCCTTTAAAGAGTTTTAGAAGGATGAATTGTGCCACCAGCATAGTGAGGTTTAGAAGTATAATTCTAAGCGACACATTATTACTAAGATCTACTTAGATACCGTCCCTGTGGAGCTACGTATGTTGAGTCTGTGGTTTTTTGCAATCAGTGTATTTCCCTTTAGTGGTAACCACTGAAAATTACCCTGGGTTCACAGTGTAATTGAAATTTTGAGGCCAGAGGGTGAAGCTGTTGACTTCCTCTGTAAATGTAATGGGGCAGTGCTTCTAGTTGAGGAAAAACAGGTCTTTACCAGTGCTACAGGAGTATTTTGCATACTGTTTGTTTTTGTCATGAAAGTTTCTTCTATCCTGTGGTTAAGAAATAAAAAGGTTTAAATTCCAGTGCATGAAAGAATTAAGTGTCATGTCAAGTCTCTTTCATGCCACAGGTAATTGTGTGTTACATATGGACAAATTCAGACACCTGGCTTCTGTGCTTTTAGTTGTTTAGACACACATTACAGTAATGCTTGATTTTACATAGTGCTTTTCACATTGTCTAAAAATATGTTCAGTTGTCTGAACTCTAGATCTAAGTGGGATTTTTGGATGTAGTCCTTTCTTCAGCATAACACATTGCTGCTTTTAGCATCTGCTTGGTCTTTGCTGTTTTGAATTTCCGTACTAGATGGGCAGATCTGTCCATTGCTGAATCTGAGCCTGTCACATTGTAAATGCCACTCCAGGAGCTACGCCCCATAAAGTGAAGTGCAGCACCACCTTTGCTGTGCCTATATTTTGTGAATTTGAGCTTTTGGTCTCTAGGAAAGCACGCTTTCTTTAGCTATTTTGTTGTTCTTCCTTATAGACATACAGAAAATGGGGAAAGTAGAATTTAACCTATTGGAAAATGAATGTTGGTCAGAAAAAATAGTTTATTGTTCCACCTGTAGTTGTATAAATTTTTTGACGAGAATATGGCTGTAGGCTTTTTCTGACTTAATCATTTTCAGTTTCTAATTTTTTTCTAAAGAATTCGCGTGAGCATTGTAGGATTGACATGTATTAAAAGCACTAGCCTAGGGTTCTTCAAGTTTCTTTTTTACTTCTGATGAGACGATCATGATCTCTGCATTTCTGTAGGACAATTTGAGAATGATAATATATAGGATTATGGAGAAAGTATGAATGGTGTAGTGAATTGGCTTATTGTAAAAAAAAAAAGCTATGGAATGTAGCTTGTACAATAATAACAGCATGCTGAAGGAGTGGAAGGCAGCACGGTTGAAAATGCAGGGCCCGTGTTTTTCAGGCAAAAGATGTGATAGGAAGGATATGATGGAGTGAAGAAGTGAAATTCTTGACTCTGATTTCTTTTGTGCATGCCAGCAGTCTGTCCATCTGTTAGTTCCTCTACAGTTGCTCTTGAGCTCGTTGGCCAACTTAGGTCAAATTTCAAGGCAGGAAAAAGGTCTCTGAGATAGTGAAGTGCCTGGACGCTTGGAGAAACTCAGTAGCTAGATGGAAGAGAAGCCCAGGTTAGTGCTTCACACTGCAGGTGAGATGGGGGAGCGCTGGTGGCCAGTCAGCACATGTGATTGCTGTCTAGCAAAAAAACTCATTCTTTCCTTTATAGGGAATCTGACAGGAGGAAAGGAGGTGAGGGGGAGATAGATACAAGATAGATGAGACCAAAGTCAGTTCTACCACTTGTGTAGCAACTTGATGTGTTTAATTTGTTTCTAAAATAAACCTTAAGCCTTATTAGAATTCCAAAGCTTGCTGGAAAATATATTAACTTCTTTTTAAGTGTGTTTTCTTCCAAGTCAATCCACCTTTGGATGAATGAAGGCTTTAGTGAAAGGGCAGAAGCTTGCACAATGGTGGGGAAGAACTTTGATCAAGTGCACATATTTTATACCACAAAAAATACTGGAAGTGATTAAAGTTAGTTTCAAAATGTGTCACATGATTGTTCAGATAACACTGTTCGTGCAGAACCAGGCTTGGTCTACATTGAAAATGTAATGGAGAAATTGAAGGAAAATTTGGATTTTTGAATTTCTTCCAATTGCCTAAATTGCCTGCAGAGATTACAAGATGGGTAGGGTTTATAGAGCTTAATCTTTGAGTTCTTTTTAAAAAGTAAAGACTAGAGTTTGAACCTCTGAAAACACAGCATATGGAAGCAAGGTTATAGGGTCTAGACTAAAATTTTATTTATAAACTTGACCTACAGGGGGCAGGGATGTTTGATTATTTGTTTTTGCTTTTGTTTGAGGTACCTCAGTTTCATCTGAAGGGTTTTATGATGATAAATTCCGTTAAAATTTGTTAGACTACCCTCTGGCACTGTGCGACTTACTAAAATTTGGGGTCAGTCAGAAGAGAAGGCTAGACATAACAGTTACCAAGCTGTATTTTAGTTAACAAGCTGTTTTTATTTAACTCTTCTTCACTTAGGAGTGACAAGTGGTGATAGTTGTCTTTCTGCTGGGTTCTGTAGCTAGAGTGTGATAGGAGTTCTCTGTGCTGCATTATGTTGACTGATCAATACAAGAAATTGTCTGACTGGTTTGAAAATCTAACCCCGTAGTAGCTTTATTTGGTAGCATATGTTAGCTACTGTATTTACACTTTATCCCTGTACAGAACAAAAGCAGAAGTGCAGATGTGGGGAATGTTGCTCATTAGTAGTCTAATGTCTTGGTCTACGTCCCTTGTTTGTACATCTACAGGAAAAAAATGTGCTAGCCAATGACTCTTATTTCCTTCTCAGCAAGCTGTAGGTTTCCTGTCAATGGTGTTCTCTTAAGGACACTCTTTTTTTATATTCCTTGTCCATAGAGAGCGATAATTTTTAAATGTCATGCTTTTAAAATTTGCTTGAAAGTAGGGATGCTGCTGTAATAATTAACAAGAGTTAGGCTTCAAACTGCAGTGAGTAATTCAGTGCTAATAATGCTTCCGAGCAACACCTTTCTCTGTAGCGTTTGCATAACACTAAAAGTGTGCGAGTTCTACTCAAGCCTTAAATTTATAAGACCACAGGTGGGAACAGGGGAAAGGCATTTAGAAAGGCTGCTGCGAAGAGTACCTTGGGATCTCTTTTGGTGTGGAGGTGAAGTGGCCAAGGAGGGCATTCGGCATGCCTAGGCCTTGGTGGCTGGAGTGTAGCTGCCTTCAAGGAGTTTGCTGGAAGAGGTTGGAGCTCTTTCTTGCTGCTATGGGAAAACTCCAGCAAGGTATTAAGGAATGTGCCTGCTGACTGCACGTAGTGTTCACTTACAGCTTTTTTCTAGGGTTTTTAGGACGTGTGTACTATGACTTCAGTCATTACCTGATTCTCAGGAGAGCTGTTCTAAAACTTACATTTTCATTCTGAAATCTTAACACCTTCAAAAACTGGTGCTCAGTGTGAAGTTGCGTACTTGTGGTGTTTTTTGTTGGAATGGAAGCAAAATGGACATGTAATGTCTCTTCTTTCTTGACATGAAAGTAGTGTGCTTAATAATTATATTATTAAAATTCCAGTCTCCTCTTCTGCCTTTTTAATTTTTTTTTCCCTACATGGCTATATTTGGAGCAACGAAGGAAGCTAAAATGATAGAATACTATAATGATTCAGGGAAAGGTAAGACTGTAGATAAACAGTGCAAAAAATACATTGTGAATGAAGATCCCATTACAAATAGTGCTCTGATATTGCAGATGGCAAAGCTTAAAATTATAGAGATTGACCATCTGTAAGGGTAAGTTGTCATTTCACATAAACATGTTTTTGATACTCCAGTACACTCATGGAAAAAACCCTGTATGTTTAGAATAGCAAAATAAAGATGTTCTATGAAAAATAAGATTAATAATACTACATAGTATGTTTTCGAGCATGCCGACACTGATTTTCAGGGTTTGGGTGTTTTTTCCGTTCAGTCAGTGACATTAGTTAACTGCAAGAAATGTTAGGAAATTCTTAATTGTAGTTAAGATTAGACTTCAGCTTTCTGTTGGAGCTTACCTTTCTGACTGACAGCTTTGTACAGTCCCTTTCTTGTTCCGCCAGTGGACTGCCTTCCAGCTGAGGAAGGAGGAAGGCAAGGGGAAGCTGCTCCATACATGGTCTAGTAGTTTTATTTTAATGAAGATTTTATTTCTTCATTTTAGCTGGCTTCAGGAGGAGCTCAGCTACACTAATGACCTATTAAGTGAGGCTTTCTTAACTTCAAAATCTGTACTTCTTGTCAAAGGACAGTCTGCTATTATCCTGTATGGAATGTCAAAGTTGTATTTTGAAGTAGACCATCTAGTGAAGTGTTGAGAACTCACTATACTGACTCAAATATGAATATTTCCTTGAGAATGTCTTGGTGTTGAATAGTGTTTGTATTTACCGACAGTAATAATTGGAAATTTTGTTTCTCTTCTTACAGTTTAGTTCAGAGAGGGCAGGAAAATATGCCTTCGTTCTGATCAGGCTGGCAGAGTGTCTTCCTATGCAGTATGACATAGGTGTTGCTTTGTGCGACCGTTGTGCAAGAAGCTGAGGCAGTTTTCGGTGCACAAACAGTTCAGCCTTCTGAGTACCCCCTGCTCACAATGAGAGGATACTGGGCTGTAAATTAAGGTGCTGCAGTGTGGTTACACTTGGTGATTAGCTTTATCTGAATCCTGCATTTAGAGATTGCTAGATTATTGAGAAGACTTAACTATATTATAATAGATTTGCTGTGTAAATAAACATCCTGGTACATTGAAAGGATTTTCTCTATAATCACCAGAGCTAGCACTGTATTTTCCTACATGTTTCTATATACATAATGTATATTCATATCTCAAAGTGGAAGTTTTAGGATTTAGGTTTGAAGCCCAGTCTTGAGCAGACAAGTAACACCGTTTTAGCTTTCAGCTTGGATCAGAAAATAGCAAAGCTGATTGTGTAGCACTGCAGCATGGCAAAGAGTGTAAAGGAAGCACCTAGAATTACCCCTAGGAGAATTACCCCTGTGGTGGGTCTCAGGCTAGTTGTGGACCCATGTGTGTTCAGATAGAATCACTAGTGCTGTAAATAGAAAACCTTATTTGAAAGAAAATGTGTGCTGTTGGTACCAGAGGGGTTAGATTTGATTTAATGTGATTTTAATTTAGATGCTTTTACCATCATTCCCAGGGACACACACACACCCCCAGAAACCTCCCTGCTCTCTAATCTGATCATGGCTGCATCATCACCACTGTGTACAGTATGTCTTCTAGAGATGCACATGTAATTTAGTAATTACAATTAGTAACGTATCTTATAGTTGTTGTTTTCATGAGGACAAATTCAGTGGTGGGTGGTACATAACAGTATCAGTAAGCATTGCAGTACTTTTTTTGTGCTTTGGTTGGACATGAAAAAATTACCATGGAGCGAAAGTTCAGAGTAAGCCATATTGTGTTTCTTCTTTGATTGGAAATGATGTAAAATAACCAGGTGAATAGTACTAATGTGGTTTAAAATGCAGTTAACAGATACACTTGTTTTTCGTTTTTCTTGGTTTTGCTTTTTCATGTTCTGTTGACATACAAAACTAAGGATAGTGAGAATAAGTGAACACTAAGACAAAACTGATACAAGTGCATGGACACTGGGTTAGACAAACAGGAGGTCCCACAGGAGCATAGGGTCTTTGTTTTGTCGTCCAGGAACTTGCAGGTGGAAGGCAAGCGATCTGCTCTTGGGACATTGAGCTATAGGTAATAGTGATGATAGCTTGAGAAAACTTCTGTGTTCTTGTGAGTTTGATCTCGTTAACACAATAAATCTTACAGAAGTACTTAACAGTATCGCAGAAGCATACTTTGCGTAAGAGTACATATGGCTTGTATTTCTCATTCAGTCCCCGCTAAATTTGGCTGTGCATTTTTTAAAATAGAACAGTGGTAGAAGCTTGCTTCCCATTTCTAAAGATTGCCAGCTGCCTTACTGGAGTTCAGTTTGGGGACTTGTATGCTGGTTTTTTTCTAGTATATTCATTTTTGTGGAATACCATAGAAAATGATAGCTGAAGATAGTAAAAAGTAAATTCTTATTTGGATACCTGATCATTCTCTGAAACAGGGGAAGAAATCTGTAACTGAATAGGTCAAGGGAAGAGAAAATGCATCTTGTATCACATCCTGAACAGAAGTTGGTTTGAGTGAGGAAATGTCAGACTAGTCCACTGAAAGTGGCTGAGGCTAAAATCCAAGGCAGTGGGCAGTACTTGAGCTTCATTGGTGAACTGGTAGCTCAAGAGAAAAGGAATTTTCAAACTAACTCTTGACAGATGAATATCCCTAACACATATCCTTCTTGGAAGCAAACAGGGTGATGGCAATGTTGTCTGAGAGTGGATGTGTGAACAACTCTCTTTATATGATTTAGATACTGTGAATTTGTTTTCAGGGTGTGTGTATGTGTTCACAAAAATACATTTGTTTGATTTGTCTAATGAGCGCTTATGTTGATTAAAAATAGAAGTTGTGTCCATGCAGAAGAAAAATGGCAGTTATGATAACCTAAGTTGTTTTCTTTTGCCCTTAGTTTCTGATGGAAGAGTGGTAAGTCTCATGTACCTCCTTGGCTTTTCAGTACTTGGACAACCGGGAGAGCTGCAGCAGAGTGATACGAAGGTGTTAAACAGCCTGAAATTGCCCTGTGCCATCTGTTCTAGAGTTGCATTTTTCCCCCCTAAGGATATCTGTTGTGTTTCTAGTTCTATTAACTGTATTGCATCTTAAAAATAAGTTAATATAGGGGAAGGAAACACTCCAGTTTTTTTCAATATGGAGAGAGATGTTTTTTGTATTTACTGTTTTTTCCTTTTTTTAATGTTCATAGCTTTTTATAACAATTCCAATGATAGGAAAGAATTCAGAATGCAAATCATATTTCAGTCTCTTCCTGCTCTTCACTTGCTTTGTAGGAACCTTTTCTCATTGTCAGTCTGGTGAGCTGCACAATGGAAATACTCTGTTTTTTCAGACGTGCTTTTCCTTTTTGTTCTTGTGCACTTCTCAGTTTCATTTACAAAAACAAGACAGATTCCCTCCGGAGCTTCACTGTCATCATTATCAGTCTACACCTTGTTGGTAACCTCTGAAATGTATTTAAGTTGCTTTTGGAATTCTTTTTAAGTAATCACTGTGTACAACTGTGGTTAATGGTAGCGAAGGGGATTGAGGGGTACTGTAAAAGGCTTCTACCCCTCCTATATTTGGGACAGCAAGGGTGAGCAAAATCTTGTCCTTCCTTGGAGCTTGTAACTTCTGGTGGAAGATGATTGCTTTCCTGATTTGAAAAACATTTGATCTGATGTGGAAGAAAGGAGGAACCAATGAAGATGCTATCTGTTGCTTGTGTGTGTATGCTTTGTTTTATGTTTGAAGTCATTAAAGTGTCAGTACGAGGAAGGAAAAATTAGTTGCTTGGTGTAGAGTGCAGCAAAGCTTTTGTTATATTGAACAGTACTGCCAGTGACATTCCTGTTACTGGCTCCACGGGTGCTGGTTTCTTAACTGAATGAAGTAATAACTAGGTTTGCTTATAATGGGATTTTCTCAGTTCACATGTGTTCTCAGTCCAGTCATCATTTACTCAAGTACGTTTTCAGTGCCTGACTCATAAAAGATAACCTTAGAGAGTAATTTTCATGCATTAGCAAATATGAAAAGTCAAGGTGCCTTCTTACACAGACATGTTCTCTAATGATAGCTTGACTAGAACTAGGCGTAATGAGAAAAAAAAAAAGGTTTTCTTTAGTAAAGGATTTACCCTTTCAAAGAACGTGGTGCTCAGAGTTCTGAACGGCATGTTTTTGGGACACGCTTCAGTGTGTGCTGGCAATGTGGCTGACCCCTGTGTTCGGCTAGCGTATTTGCTCCTGTACAGAAGGTACCTGGAGTCATTAGGAAATGGAAGCCCTTCCTTTCTGTGAGCCTGAGCTGTGTTTTGTGTTTTGGAGAGCTCACTGCAGTTTTTAGATAGAAATCTAGATACATGAGGGGCATATTTTTTTTAGAGGAATCTTCACTTTTTTCTGCTGTTCCTTTTTAACCTTCCAGAGTTTGCATACAAGACGGACAGATTCCGAAAAATAATGAGTTGAGGAAGTTGTATTTCTGACCTGTTTTTAGCTTAGTTATCTCCAAAATATGGAGATTCTAAATCTGCAGTTTTTAACGCCAGGAGAAGACATTAGACTTCATGATGGGCAGTCTTTGAGAGGACATGATGCTTTGGACAGGCTGTTACTTTTTAGTTAATAAATTGCATAACTGAGCTTCAACTTGATTGTATTCTTGGAATTTTAAGAGGTCTCCTCATTATTTTAAGGAGAGGAAAGTTGACCAGCAGTAGAACTTCAAAACCTGGATGTCGTCACCATGATCTTTTTTTTCAATCAAATCTCAGTGTATGACAAGGAACTTTCTGGGCAGTTGGACACTGAGACCTTTGGAACCTGCTGCTGTTGATGTGTGTCCTCTGTCATTCACTAGTTATGCAAGAAGTGCATCTTTAAATGTTCCGTTGTCCTTTTTATACTCCAAATTGGGAATTCAGTGTGGAAGCCTTGCTTTTATATTTTGGGAAAAACTTCATAAACATTTAAAAAGTTTATAATATTTACAAAACAGATGGTTTTGGTTTTGAGTTAAACTTTTTTTAAGGAAGACATTAGCAAATTGAGTGTTGAAAGCAAAAAGGGAAGCCCTCTTTATTGTATGCCTACTTTAAGGAGATTCCGTCAGTTCTTCACTTGCACAAGAATCTTCTAAGCAGACCCTCCTAAGCATAGTTAACCATGCGTAGAAGAAATAAATAAGGTCTTCCAAAAAACATGTTAACAGTAAAGAAAGTAAGGTTAGAAAAGAGGAATGCTAAGCTAGTGGAATTTGATTTAAGCTCATACCAGGAAGGATATTGTCTCTTGTAAATGACAGTGCAATTGTAGGCTAGCTGCTGATTCCCAGAACAGTTTTCAGTAATGATAAATCAAATTTAGAAGTACACAGACTGACTTGGAGCAAAATTTTGAGAGAGTAAGTTTTGGGTAGTAACTGCAACTTATTGTTGAAGGTGCTGCTGTTGCAGCAGTTTCTGAGCTCCTTCTTTGATCTAAGGGACTTCAGTAAAGAATCAAGCTTGCAAAAACTTTGATCCTCACCTCATTCTATGCCTATTGGAATTTACAGGCATTTTGATACTGATTTTTGGTGGCAGCTGTCAGACCAATACTGATTGTTTCTGTAGATGTTGTCCTACTGCTCTATGTTGTTATTTATGTTTTTATCTGCAATAGTTAGACACTCCTGCATGTACTGCAGTGATACATAAGCACTGGCCAGACTGGAGGGGAAAAAAAAAATTGTTTTAGAATTTCCTTAAAACAGATTTTAAAATGAATGCCAAAAAATAGCAGGTTAATAATGGCTGCTGATTTTATGAGAAGAGTTGCGCAAATTTAACTGACTCAGCTTTTTTTTAATATCATACTGTGCAATAGCAGACTTTTGATATACTGTGTTGAATACTTTATTAGGAGTTTGAGTACTTCATAGGGAGTAAATACTGAGTAATACTTTATGGATTTTAAAGTAGATAATTGATAATGAAACCGATCACTGCAGAATTGTACTAAAATATTGTTTAAGAAGAACCTGGTTGAAATTCTTAGTACAAAACAGTAGTCTTATCTGAATTTTCCAGATCTCCTTTCCCTTCTTTCCTCCACCTTATTCAGTTGATGACAGCATTTTTCCACAGCGCAGCTCAGTGCAGCAGGCCGCCTTTCCAGCCGTGTGTAGGCTGCCCCGCGCGTTCTGCCAGCATCCCTGCTTTCTCGTTCCAGCGTTCCTGTCCTGGAGACTTCGCTGCCTTGTTCTGCTCCAGCAGCTCTGCAGTAACCCCCTGCTCCGTAAGGCCTTCCCAGACATCTTCCCTCTCCAAGATTTCTCAAGCTTGGATAGTTACGAAGTCTGTTAAGAGGAAGTGTATCGGTTCCACCTAGTAATAGTTGCTAAGCAGGACATTTCTTCTAGCCCCTTGTCAGCGTAGGCTGTTTCAGTGCAGACCATTTAACTTGTATGAGGAGATTTTCTTGTTGTAGTATCTCGAGCTCTTTAATCTTGTTCTTTAAGTGCTTTTTCAGAGGTTATATTTGTTTTGTGCTGTGTTGCACTGATACTACTGTTCTCCATTTTTCGTAATTAGGTGTTGTCAGGATAATAGACAATCTCTGCCTTGTATGTCTTAAAATGAACTGGAATAGTTTTGTTGTACACAACTGTTTTGGAAGTTTGCAGACTGCTCATGTGGCTGAGAAGGGAAGAGGTTGGCTTGGACTCTGGCGTTAATTCCCAGGGCCCTTGGGATGAGAAATTAGAACAAGATTTTTTTGTTTGGGTAGAACTGTTTTGAAGATACAAGCTGCTATTTGACCACACCATTTGTTTGACCCTCATATACAACTTTGTTTTATTTCTAGGCCACTTCTATAGCATGGATTTTCTTTCACATTTGAAGTACTTTTTCAGTCGTTTGGCCATTACTGAATCAAAGGTTGAACTGGCCACCTGTTCCTGTAGCTGCTCCTCCATACTCTTGCAAGATAGAAAAGCCTTTTGCATCTTACATATGTAATTCCTCAAGGCAGAGCATGAGGGCTGATGCAAACAGAACACTGCCGTTCTCCTCCGATGTGTCTCGTCTCCTGCGCTATCCTTATCCTTCTCTTACTGAAGGAGCGGCTGAGCCTGGGAATGGGGGCACCCCTGAGGCCCTATGTTCTGTGGGGCTGTCTCTGCTCCTTTCTTGGCTTCAGGTCAGAATATTTGGGTCCCTTCTTTTGTCACTGGAGGGATGTTTGGGATCTCTAACACCTTTGACAAATAACACAGTCTTATTTTAAATTATTTTGAGCTACAGCTGGTAGATAAAACCATGCCTGCCTGTTTCTGAAGTGTTAGTTAATTGTGGTGTTTACACTGCAGATTATTGTGAGTTATTTCTGTGACTAGTCGAATAGTTCATGTAATCATCAGATAAAAGATGTTTTGGTGGAAACGCATTTCCTGTATTTCTGAATCTCAGCTTTGAAGGGGAAGAGGGAATACAAGGTAGACAGTCAAGACACAGAAAGTGAGGTGCACGCTGAAATAGGGTGGTAGTTTTCAAATTGCAAAGAAGAAATACGTAAAGGAAGAAAAAAATCTTCTCCAGTATTTCTGCAGTTTCTCAGGATCCCACTAATCTTCCATTTCCCTATCAGCAGAGCAGTTGTCATCCTTAATTTTAAATGGTAGACGGCATTTCTGTTTGATGCTAACAATACTCTGATAGATTTAAAGGGGAGCCTGCCATTGAAGAACCCGAAGTAGAGAAATCTGTATAACTTTTATGAAAACTGTGAAGTTCTCTTGACTTTGAAAAGTTGCTCGTATTGTGGCTGTGTTTAAAATAGGAGCTATAGGCTTTTGGACCTCATGAAAACACAGAAGCCATCATCAGAATGGTACCTAAGCAAGTTTAAGATTCATATGATATAAATTATTACACTGAATTATTCATACTCAGGCTGGTTTCAGCAGCAGCAGAAATGAAGTGGGGAGGAGGAGGAGAACAAGCATAGTTTGAGTGCCTTTCTGTGTTTGCTTTAGTGAGATTTCTTAGGTTGTTCTTACTTCCCATTTTTTTCCAGGAATGCATAATTTGGCAGCTTCAGAAGTATTATTTTGCAGAATGTTATGCAGTTCTGTCAGTTTATCTTGTTGAGTTGACACATGGTTGGGGTGGGAAGGGAGACTGAACAGGAAGGAAGGTCCTTGTTCCTGAATGTCATTACTGCATAGCTGTGCTATCCTGGAGGATCACCCGGGCAAAAGCTGAGTCAGAGCCCAGCAGCAGCAGTCTGCGCTAGAGCAAGGCATGGCCCAGTTCAGGATTTTGGACTGCATGATCAATCACAACTGGAGTTTCATATGTAACCTGTATTGTGCGTGGAGTGGTCAGGTTTGTTGTTTGTTTATCCTTACATATTTTAATATGATTATATAATTTAGTATAAGGAGGAGGGGAAAAAAAGGCTCCAGTTATCTCTTCTCCCCACCCCCAGTCCTATTGAGGACGTAGTATTAGAAATGTTGCCATTTATTGAGGAGTTTTCTAGAGTTATTAACCACACAAAGCAAGCTTTGACTATATAATTGCTTTTTTTAACACTTTGAGTACTTTAGATTTTTCTCTTAGAGTCTTAAGCGTTGAGGGGTTTTACTTCATGAATTGCACAAAAATATAAATATCACATACAGGAAGGGGGAGGTATGCCAGGCTAAACTGCATTGTTAAGAAATACAAAGCTGATTTGTTTTCCTGCTTTAAAAGGTCTCAAACATCTTGGCTACTTCAAAATACTTGATCATGAATATGATTTTAAAAAATAGCATGAGGGGAGGTTGTTACATGGTGTTTTTTAAGCACACAGGGTAAAATAAATTTCCACAGGATGTTATTCCATTCTTAATGGACAGTTTAAATCTAATTGACTGACTTACTGCAGAACTGGAGGGGGGGGAAACCCTGCCTGGATTTTGAATGGAAATGTTTTAAAATAGAATCCACTTACTAAAGGATTTAAAATAGTGTATGCCATTGTAATACTATTTTCAAGGTATTCTAAATATTACCTGTATTTCCCATATAACATTCAGTCAATCACTGAAGAAAAATAATTTTATTCTTCTGTGGTGTAAGGGGAAGGTAAGCACTTCTTATAAAGTTGCAGTTTCAGTACAGTGACTGGAGGCAGGTGATTCAAAAATATTCCAACCAAACATAGAAGTCATTTGAAACAATAGGTCATTCAAAATACAAACAACTCCTGTATGTCCTGTCTGTACTGAAGCTTCTTAATCAGGAAAATACATTGCTGGGGGCGGGGGGGGGAAGGTGTTTGTTTTTTTAAATGATGCAAAAGCTGATTCAGTGTCTGGGTTTTTTGAGTCATGTCCTTGACGTTATAGGTTAAAGAAGTCTATTCTGTTGAATTTGGAAAAACAGAGGAAACTTGAGGCATTCTCTTAGGGTCTCAGTTTTCACAGATGCTTTACTGTTTCACGAACTCTGGTCTAGTTTGCTTATGCTTACACACATGTAAGAATTCACCTGTATAGGCAAATTCGATATGACAACTGTCTCCCATACTTCAGAGAAATGAAGGATAAATAAGAAAAGGCTTGGCTCGTGATGTGGGCAGTCCTGCGAAGTCTTAAAATGAGTTTGATGTAACTAGAGGGAAGGGGAAAGGATGATTGTTTTTTTGAGCAGATTGAAGTGAAAGGTTTAAAAAAAAAACCAAAAAACCAACCAACCAACAACAAAAATACAAAATCTCACAAAATAAAACAAAACCCTAAACCCTCCAAACCAGCAAAAAAATCCCAACCCCAGAACAGGGTTCCTGTATCCTAAAAACTGTTTCTTACCAAGCTGGAAAGAAAAATCAAGCCTTAGATCAATATGCCTCAAATTACTTGCATGCTTGAGGAAGAAAAGTTGCTGAACTGTTTGATTTTGCTAGATTTTATTATTTAATTGAAATATGCAGTTGCTGTGTTTGGGGCTTTTCGTGTGTGGGTGTAGTTTTTATTTTTTTAACTGAAGTCCCTGTAAACTAGACATTTTACTGAGTTGCTGCTGAACTTTTGGCTTCATTTCAAAGAAAAGTATCATTTGTGCAATATTATTGTACAGTTGCTCTCTTCCTACTGCTTTGAAAAGCCAGGGCAGAAGTGGGAGCTGTCAGGCCTGGTGAGAGATGCGCACTGCTGTGTATAGCAGCACTGCTCTGCGCGTTCTCCACCTAGCAGTGTCCAAGCAGGCTGCTGGTGAGAAGGCGGGTGGGTGACCTGATGTATGAGACTAACAGCTCTTTCTCAAGTATAGCCTTCAAAGCACAACTCTGGTTTGGCTCACGGTATCCTTGAATTATCAGAAGTTAGGCAGCTTTTTTGGCAGTTTCCATCCATCCTGACCCCAGTAAAACGTCAGGAGAATGAATTACTGCTTGTGATCTGAGAGCTGAGTTGGAGACTCATAGACTTATAGGAAAGTAAGTTTTCTTCTAACGAGTCAGCAGAAATATCTATTCAAGAAGAAAATACAAACCTGCTTAATTGTCTTTGTGTTAGTAATAATTTCTCAAACCAGGTTAGAGTCATTTTAAGGATTGATTTTTTTTTTTTGTTTTGTTTTTAGTGCTCCCCCACTGCCCAGCATATCTTGCCCAAAGTTTGGTTTTTAAAACAGGAAGTGAACAGATATGAAATAGTCAGGAATATTTTCTTTTTCTACCGTGATAATTTAGATTTTACAAAAAGTACTTTCACATTGCAGCATGAAAGTTACTACGACTGGAGACAGTTGGCCTTTGCACTCTGATACAGCAAGCTGTCCTGTGTATTAGAATGTTTTCAAAGGATATACAGTGTTTTGTACTAAACCAGAAACATCTAAAATCAAATTATTAGCTGATGCAAATCGGTGTCATTCTGTTGTTGTCAAACAGTTTTTAGTTCAAACCTTGGGTGGGATTGACAGCTGTCGTGTGATGGTCCATGAATAATCACTCAGAAGCCTTCTGTGGTAATATAGTAGTACAAAAATAAACCAAATTGCTTGCAGTTTTTCATCTTTCACTGTTTGTTCGTGGGACAGCTTTATTACCTATCTTTTAGTATTTCTTAAAATGAGCTATTGCAAAGTACAGAAGTGTATTGTTTATTTATTGTGGTGTCTGTGACTGTTGTCTTGTGGGACATGGGGTATGTTGAAGTGTGGGAGGCTTATGAGCAATTTAGAGCTGCAGTATGATTGCAAATGTAGGATTAGTGAAGGAGAGTAGCAGGTAAAAGGTTTGCAACCTGTGGGACACCACTGTAAATAGATTTATGTGCAGATTTGTGTCTGTACTTATCCAGGCTGCCCCAACAGTATCATAGATGGTTAATCCTGTTATTAATATAGCCTGGTCTTGGTAAACAAGGGGTTTTTAGTGATTTTTCTGTTAAAAAAAAGAAAAAAGAGAGAGAGAAAATGTCTTAAAAAATAAAGCTAAGGCAGTTTTTTGTTTGTTTTTTCTTTTCCTTTGATAGTCTGGTGTTTATGGAGTTGTAGTCTCAGAATCATAACTTGGCATACTATCTGTGATCCAAGTAACAGGAATTCTTCAACAAATGTATGGGGGTGCTAAGTAATATTTTTATTCAGTAACATGACAACTAGACTCATCGATAATAAGATGCAGGACTTACCCTCTCTGTCCTTTTGAGGACATTCTTTATCAGCCTTCAGCATACGGGTAAACTCTTGAGATGCTTGGTGCGTGTCTATTCACCTTGCGACCATGGTGGGATATATTAGAGCAAGTATGTCTAAAGCAATAAATACCGCTTCTGGAGATGGTTGGAAGAATTAGTGGTAGATGTTATAACAGTTTTGGTCTTTTTTTTTCTCCTTGCATCACAAATACCTTGCTTTCAAATGTTAGATAGGGAACAGTATACCACAAGTTGAATGTAGGTTGTCTTCTCACCGGTAAAGAGCATAGATCATCACTGTGCTCTAAGCAGGTGTTTGTTGGTCTGATGAGGGCAGATCTTCTGATGTACTGTTCTCATTAGTTCTTTGCTGAATAACATCTGGCTTCTCTTTTTTATCTGGTTGCTGCATGCTAACCTCTAAAAGTAACAATAATGTTCTTTCAGCCATGTAAATACTTAAATCTTGGGTTTCTCAGCCAGAGACAGGTATTCTGGAAAGTTCAAGAGTTGGTCAGATTCCATTGAGCAGGCTAGGCCTGACCTTTGAAGTTGTTGGGCTTGGAGGAACCTTCTCAGCAAAGACTGTTTTGATGTACATGGAGGTATGTTAGTATGTTGTGACACTATAGCAGCCAAGATTTCTTTATTTCTGTATTTTTAACTTGAGTTCATTATTGCTGGCTATATTTTCTGTGAGGCAGTATGTGAGAATGAGCTATTGCAGTGTAAGTCCAGCTCTCACACTGCAATCAAGCCCCAGAACGCAGCAGGACTGCAGCAGCTGCTGCACTGCAGCTATTTCCCTTACTTCAGAGAATCTTCGATAACATTAAAAAAAAAAGCTTCTCAGTCTTCCAAATACGTCACTTAGGGGAAACAAAGGTGACTGCATTCCTGCGGAGATATTTGCAGCTGATAACAGATTTGAAATGTGATATTTATGTTATCTTATGGTGCTTTTATTTCTGTTTATCTGCTGCCTCAGGGAGGGAGGGAATATGCTAAAAATCTTCTCATAGCTGTGTAGGGTGTGATGTTTTCAGTTTTATTGAGTAAAAGGTGTAAAATCATTGCAGGAAATAGCTTGTGGCTTTACTCATTGTGGGAATTCACACTGCTGGAGAAACATTTTGCGATGTTTAGAAGTAAAGGGAAATAACTCGGGAACAGAGAGCAATTCAAGCCATAGTAATAGGCATGCAAAGACAAGTAGTTCTTAAATAAGCAAGATAGGTTTGTGATAAAATAGATTTCTTCGTTCCCCCCACCCCAACCTCCAGACAGATACAAATATGGATTTAGTCATCTGTGTCAACCATTCTTACTGACGTACTCAGTGTAAACTGTGAGGAAATATGCAGGTCACGTATAATCACTTCGTAAGTCAATGTTCAAAAGCTTCTGGATTTGCAGCTAAACTGAAAATCCCGTGGACAACTTTCTCCTCTCTATCCTCTTAGTGATATCTCATCTCTGGGCGTAAAGATTTAAGACTTTTTCGGGTTAATAACTTCAGAGTCCTTTTTTAAGTATCTTCTTGTGCATTATATCTTTGTAAATGAAGTTCTTAACTGAAAAAGCTGCTTTTCTTCCTCTGTTGTATATGCACAACAGATTACGAATGTAGGGTTTTGAAATAATTTAACTTGGGTGTTTGGAGATGTGTCTTGGCATCTGTGTGTGCTAAGGGGTTTTTTTTGTACAAAACCCAGCCCTTTTTGCCTCTGAGTTTAAGGCTTTTAAAACTTAGTGTGGTGTTTTGCACATTATATAGTATGTTCAAATTAAGTATCTTGAAGCTCGGGACCAGGATTATAATTAAGTGGTGAGTTTGCAGGATTTTATTAATAGTCTCTGTATTAGAAAGCTTAAACACTAATTAGCTCAGGCTGTATATTTAGAGGTTGTTTTTGAGGGGGGAAGTTGTATTTGTGGGGGTGTGAAGAACCCTGACATGTTTGTGTTGCAAGTTTTGTGGTGTTTTGAGCCATGTTCTGTGTTAAACTTCCTAAGAAATTTAGACTTGATACGAATAGTTCTTCTCTCAAGCCAGTTGTTCTTAAAACTCCTCATGCGTATACGTAAATCTTGCACAAGCAGAGTCAGACTCTGCAGTAACAACTTGCTTCCAATAACCGTGTTTTTAGGGTGACAGTTTGAATTTTGACAGGGGGTCAGTTCCCTGATCTTCCAGAGACTTTGTTTTGGCTGTGGGCAGGTCAGAGACATTTCCATTGTACATGAAATAAAATCGTAAGGGAAGCTGCAATATTGCAGAATTGAATGATCGTAAGTCTTAACAGCTTGAATTATCAACAGGTACAATGATGCATTTGTGCAGATGAAGTGGTGTGCCTAGTCTTTGACTTCATTTTCTTGTTTGTGGAACAGGAATGACCATGTTCTGTTTACGTTGAAAAGTTCAGTAGCTTCAGTAAGAGAAGATCAGCCTCATACCTACATTCAATAGAGAGCAGGTGTAAGGGGTATTTCTGTCCCACTGCCCTTACTCAGCATTGTAGCTGCATCTTGGAGTAGCCTGGTCCAAGCACAGAGGTTTACCATAGGGACAAAGAGGCTGTGCTGGTGCTTTCCTAGTTGAAGTTGGCCAGACTACCGAAGTCCCTTGCAGAGCTGGTAAGTTTTTTTTGAACCAAGGCACAGCTTCTGGCTACAGTGGAGAGAAACGGTATGAGCTGAAGAAAATGTGTAGGTAGTTTCAGAGCTGACATTAGTTTAAAGCTGCGGTGCATCTCGTTATTGAAATGGGGACTGTGTGAGTTAGCTTTTATACTGTGTGGTGATTTTGTTTTTCTTAATGGCTCCTGCAAAACTATTTCACAAATCTAAATAGGTGTGTTTAGTCTGGTGAAAGTGTAGTGGAAGTTATCTGGCATATTGTGTGCTTGATGAAGTCCACGTTATTCTAGAAAGCAAGAGAGTATAAACTTCATTGAAACTCATTCCTGTTTTTGCAGTAGTGTACTTAGCTGGGGACATTGGCAGTGCTTCTTACTGTTCGCTCCCCATTTGTAGGAAGTAGAATGGGCCGTGGGGTGGCTTGTGTTCCTGGGTCTATCAGAAAAGTTCCCATCAGCTGAAAGAAGCAATGTAAGCCAGCCCTTGACAGGGGGTGACTCTGTACAAACCATTCTTTATCACTTCTGTCAGACTGCTGAGAAGGTTCTTTTATCATGCATGGAGTAACCTCAAACATTGCTTCAGTGCTTTGGGTAGAAACATGCTTACTGCGTCTCCTGTGTGATATTTCCAGATTAGACTGTAAGGTGAGGACAAAGCATTTCCTATTCTTAACAAGATACCACTGAACAAGCAGAGAAGGAAAAGCTTCAATTTAGCTAAATTAAGATCACATGACATTTTGCTGTTATGTTACCAGCCCTGCAGATGTTTCCTTTCTTTCCAATTTAAGGATGTAGCTGTTAAGAGGGGAGGCTTTTGCTAATGAGCCTATAAGAAAACAAGGAAGCTCTCAATTTCTTTTTGTTTTTAATGTTTTTCTGGCTAAATTTAATACTATATGTTTTTTGTTGTAGGTACTAAATGCAAGATATAAACACAAACACATGGTGAAAACAGTTTGCATCTCTGTCCAATGAAGTCTGGATAGTTTTTACGCTGTTTCTTGGTGCTGTGGCTTGAAATTGGCTGTTATTTTGTGGAATTAAAAGGCACGATCTAAACTGAAGTGCACTAATTAGCTTTGAAAAGAATCTCGATGAAATAGTGCTGGTTTTGGATATGGACAAGCTACTACAAATATGTATATATATATGCACGCACACAAAATACAGTCCACTGTGTGTATGTGTATAAAAATACAACAGACACATGGTAGATTAAGATCATTTTAATGCATTGAAGTGTGCTAAACTTGCTAGTATCTGGTGTTGAAAAGGAGATCTGATAAGTTGATATATACATGTGGATCATTTGGAGATTAGGTGCTAACTCTGGATGAGCTATGGTGGAGCACAGACGTGCTGTTGCTCTTGGAGAAGTTAAGAGCGTAGTGCAAAAAGCCCAGGTATCAGAACTACAGAATAGGAAAAACAGCTTACTCTGTGTAAAAAGTTCAAGTCTAGCTAGACTTAGTAGGTTGGGATTCTTCCTGCTTCAAAGTAGAAAAACTGTTTCTGGATCTCCCCCAGCCTAAGAAGCTGCATGCTGCTTTCGTTCAAGCAAGTATGTCCGCCCTTATTGCTTTTCTGTGTTTGACTTCAGGGGGGGAAATGCAGTACAAATTTGTGAGCATTTCAAGGTGAGGGAGGGAAGTAAAGGTTGCTGGAGATAGCCTTCAGCTTTTGCTTTTCAGTTCTTGTTGGGGTAGTGATGAGACTGACATGAGCACCAACTGCCATGCTTTACAAAACAGTCTTTCATGAACAGTAGAGCACAGTAGGAAAGTTTAAGCTGTGTAATAAACTGCACGTGGAGGTTTTTATTGTTTATTTTCTGTGTGTGCCTTGACCTTTTTGAGAACTGAAATACTTTATCTTGAAAATACTGTTTCTCCTTTTGAATGGTTGTGTTTGCTACAATACTAGTTACAAAAGTACACAGAACCACATGTCCCTCTGTCCTTCTCCTTCCACCCCCAAGGCAGCTCTGTAGCCATCTGCTGTGCTGGCACAGACACTTTGTTGTTGAAAGGTTGCAGATTTCCCACTTACTTCATACATTTGGAGTAGTCCTGTATCGTTTTGTTAAGCCTTTCTCCTAGCTGGACTTAGTTTGAGGACATTGTTTATACGTTTTATTTAACTGGGTTATTCAGTTTTGAGCTGCATTTCAAAGTCTGCATTGGTGTCCTCACTGATCACCGCTGCAGGCAAGCAGTCACTGACATCGTTATTGAAATAAAAGAATATTCCAGGCTTGTACTCCATCTGGGTGGGATTCACACTCCTAAAAGAAAGTGGCAGGTCTGCTGCCAGGACCACCTCCTAGCAAATACCTGACTTAATAACAAGAAGAGATTCTACAGGTATATCAACCAGAAAAGGAAGGTCAAAGAAAGTGTACCCTCCCTGATTAACAAGAATGGCAAACTGGCAAAAACAGATGAGGAGAAAGCTGAGGTACGCAACTTTGTTGTCTCAGTCTTCACTGGCAGCCTCTCTTTCTACACCTTTCAAGTGGATGGACCACAGGATGGGGACTGGGGGAGCAAAGTTCCTCCCACTGTAAGGGAAGATCAGGTTCGAGACCACCTGAGGAACCTGAGCATACATAAGTCTATGGGGCCTTATGAGATGCATCCCAGAGTCCTGAGGGAATTGGCTGATGTCATTGCCAAGCCACTCTCCATGATATCTGAAAGGTGGTGTCAGTCAGTTGAAGTCCCTGGTGACTGGAAAAAGGGAAACATTGCACCCATTTTTAAAAAGGGTAGAAAGGAGGACCCTGGGAACTACCGACCTGTCAGCCTCACCTCTGTGCCTGGATAGATCATGGAACAGATCCTCCTAGAAGCTATGCTAAGGCACAAGGAGAACAGGGAAGTGATTCGAGACAGTCAGCATGGTTTCACCAAGGGCAAGTCCTGCCTCACCAACCTAGTGACCTTCTATGATGGAGTGACTGCAACAGCAGACAAGGGAAGAGTTACAGATGTTGTCTGTCTGCACTTCTGCAAGGCCTTTGGCATGGTCCCCCAGAACATCCTTCTTTCTAAATTGGAGAAATGTGGATTTGATGGGTGAACTGTTTGGTGGATAAGGAATTGATTGGATGGTTGCATCCAGAGGGTAGTGATCAATGGCTCAGTGTCCAGATGGAGATCAAGTGGTGTCCCTCATGGGTCCATACCAGGACCAGTACTGCTTAATATCTTCATCAATGACATAGTGGGATTGAGTGCACCCTCAGCAAGTAGACAACACAATGCTGAGTGGTGTGGTTGACATGCCTGAGGGATGAGATGACATGCCTGAGGGATGAGATGCCATTCAGAGGGACCTGGACAAGCTCGAGAAGTGGGCTTGTGTCAACTTCATGAGGTTCAACAAGGCCAAGTGCAAGGTCTTGCACCTGGGTATCAGTACAGGCTGGGGCGTTGAAGGGATTGAGAGCAGCTCTGTGGATAATGACTTCAGGCTGTTGGTGGATGAAAAGCTGGACCTGACCTGGCAAGGTGCGTTCATAGCCCAGAAGGTCAACTGTATCCTGGGCTGCATCAAAAGCAGCACGGCCAGCAGGTTGAGGGAGGGGATTCTGCCCCTCTACTCCTCTCTGGTGAGACCTCACCTGGGGTCCTGCGTCCACCTCTGGAGCCCTCAGCACAGGAAAGACATGGATCTGTTGGAGCAAGTCAAGAGGAGGGTCACAAAAATGATCAGAGGGCTGGAAGACCTCTGCTGTGAGGAAAGGCTGAGAGAGTTGGGGCTGTTCAGCCTGGAGAAGAGAAGGATGCAGGGAGACGTTATATAGCAGCCTTCTAGTACCTGGCCTATAGGAAAGATGGGGACAATCTTTTTAGCAGCATCTGTTGTGATAGGACAAGGGCTAATGGTTTATAACAAAAAGAAGGTATAGACTGGATATACAGAAGGAACTCTTTACTCTGAGGGTGGTGAAACGCTGGAACAGGTTGCCCGGAGAAGTGGTAGATGTCCCCTCCGTGGAAGTGTTCAAGGCCAGGTTGGATGGGGCTCTGATGTAGTGGTAGATGTCCCTGCTCGTGGCAGGGGGAGTAGACTAGATGATCTTTAAAGGCCCCTTCCAACCCAAACTATTCTATGATTCTATTCTATGATTCTGTCACTTTGGTTAGTCCCCCAAGAAGGACCGGTTGCTGTGGCTGCCTGAGTTTAGTGCTGTAACAGTGCATTGATATTTACTTATTTCTGGTTTCCTGTTATTTGATATTGAAACCATTCATTGTAGTAACTTTCTGTCCATCTGGAGTCATAAGGATTTGATCTCATTCTGGAGAGTTAGTTGAGTTCTTCAGTTTGTTTGTGTTTATTATCCTTGTCAGTTACTGAATGCCCCTCAGCTTCAACTCAAGAGAAATGTTAGTGTTGGGGAGTCTCAGCAAATACCCTGCGCTTTGCATAAGCTCAACACCCGCCCCGTAAGGGATGAATGGGGCCCGCTGGTGACTCTGAGAGCAGACATTGTCCCTGACTTTCCAGTTGGAGAAGTCCTCCTCTGGAGACTGATTTTTCTTATTTTTCTTTTTTTTTTTTTCTTTTTTTTTCCTTCCCACCTTTCCTGCCTTTGTGAAGAGCTGCTGCATGGAAGAGCAGCTGTGCCTCCCAGTTCCAAACCAGATTGTCTTCTGCTGTTGGCAGTGGCCCCCAGAGAGGACCTGACGGGATCAGTTTTATCTTGTTTCTGTGGTTGCCATCTAGTGATTGTTGTATGTGTGAGGATTCATGCTCCATTTATCTCTACATCTCAGCTTTCTCTTGTGGTGAGAGTGGTTCTGCAGCTGTTTGATCTTTTGAGCTTTGAGGGCTTGTTTACATCCTCCTTTCCAGTTTCAGGTGCTTTGTGGCAAGGAGTCTCCTCTTGATAACTACTGAAAACAGGCTCAGCAGTTACTAGCATTGGGCAATCGAGTCCTTTCTGCAGATTTCTTAAATCTGTAGCACTGAAGTGGACAGGATGAAGATAGATACCTTCTATCTCATGCTCTGAGGGTCTTGCTACCAGTCGGTAGGTCCAGCATGGTCTGTTGGGTACGATCCGTTTCCCTGTGGCCTGTTCTTCAAAAGAATGGAGGAATACTTAGGGATGTTCTGGAGTAGGAAGCACTTTCCTGTTCTGTGCTTCAGTACATCTCTGTGTCTCAAACTGCCTGATTCTTCTGTTTGAGGTTTGCTTTTACAATGTCCGTCTGTCAGTAAAGGCTCATTCATCCTGAACTGCTTTCACTCCAATCTGCTACGTTCTGGTCATATCTTGTTTTAGTGAAGTGCTGTTAATAAAAAGTATATGTCAGCATTTAGCGTCAGCAATTACATAAATATGTATGTACTGTTGCGTTGTATGTATTGTACTATGAGTTTGTATTGCATCTAAGTTGTATATTGAGAGTTGAACTGCTTATTGGATAGAGGGAAGCTTTTATTTTTAACATTATAGTGATTTATTTCTACTTGGCAAAGTTCAGTTTGACATAGAAATAGGAGGTGATTACACTTAGCCATGCCCAAGTAACATTCATATTTTTAAAAGGTAGACGAGAAAAAAGATGTGCTTTGTGATTAAATTGGAAATCACAGGGATGCTTAATGGCAGGGTTCGAACATGATGAGAATTTAGTT
The DNA here is from genome assembly GCF_030867145.1 of Opisthocomus hoazin. Classification (NCBI taxonomy): domain Eukaryota; kingdom Metazoa; phylum Chordata; class Aves; order Opisthocomiformes; family Opisthocomidae; genus Opisthocomus; species Opisthocomus hoazin. The sequence goes on along the minus strand of NC_134417.1, from coordinate 75,091,167 downwards.
TGAGGAGAGTATGTACACAAGAGTCACAGATTACATGGGCAGACTCTCAAAGCAAAATGTTTTTTTGAAAAAGTAGTATTTAAGGCAAAGGCTCTTTGCCTACAGACATCCTTACAGCCTCAAGGCTGTATAATGACTTGTTACATGAAAGGAGAGAGCGCAAGAGAGGAAAGTCCCATGGAGCTGCTAGAGCATGTAGGCAGATGCAGCTAACTCACGTTTATTGTATATCTGCCCTAAGCTTATATCTGTGCATAAATTAAATGCTAATTAGTAATCATATATTAGTAATCATAATTTTTTAGCCTTGTTGCTTGTTTAGTGTGAAGGGTGACTTTAGGGTAGCATGCAAAAATCAGTACTCCAATTTGACACAATACTGAGATGTTTGGGATGGTTTGTTAATAAGCTATACAGGCTCACTTTAGCATTAATAAAGGATGGGCAGCTTCTTTGGGTGACTGATATTATGCATGCACACCTTCTGAATTTAGCTTTAAGTTTCTTGGCAAGTTTAGTAGTATAGCTGTTAAATATTTATTTGATGTTTTTCTCAATTTTTTTTGCCCCCTTCCTTTCTGCAAACTCTAGATGCCTTGTTTTTTTAATGGTGTCAGCTAGCATCCAAGATCATAGATGTAGGATTTGTATAGGTTTTCGTTTATCCCAACAATTTGGCAGACTGATATCTGACCATCAGCATGGATTTGAAGATACTGATGATTAGCCCTGCTAGCCACCTTGTGAGGACAGAAAATGAGGGAATGGTGCTGTCAGTACAGATACTGCCAGGTTATACTTCCTGCCTGTTTAGCGGAAGGCTACAGGATTTCGTTAAGCATAAATATGTCAGAAGTTTTGACAAGTGGATATGTGACATGGAGGCCTAAAATTGTTATGTAGGTTTTGGTTTTTCTGCATTCCAGTTTTCCTGCTGGTCTCTTTGCAGGGATTTTTTTTTCGGTGAGAGATGAACATGTTGCTGAGGCTGAAAGTGATGGAACTCGTTTGTTTTGAAGGCAAAGCTGTGTCCTGGATACCTGGAGGGTGGGTTTGCTTAAGGTGTCACCTTTGTGTCAGTAATTATTTTTCTTCAAATGGGAATGATTTCCTTCTGGGTGATGCTATTTGTACCTTCCAGTCTGGTTTAAAAACGTTAGAGATGTCTTATCTCACAATGGCTTGGTACTGTTTCAGTATGTGATCATTGTAGTTGTCCTTACATGTGACCCATCTCCCCTGAAATCTGGTTTATGAGCTTGACTGAAAGGAAGAGACTCATTTTGCACCTTGTGTGAATTATCCTGCTTTTGAGGTGCTACCGAGATAAAACGTTGGCTGGCTTTCTCTGGGTGCTACATTACCTTCCTGTACTGCAAATGAGGACGGAGATAATGCATCACAAAGAAAAATTGTGTAACTTTTTCTTTGGCTGTCTTAAGGGTCTGTCTTTCTCTGATGTTTCTTAGACGAAGTGTTACATGTTTTAAGAACAGAGAAGAGCTTTGGTTGTTTTCTGTCACATCAGAGGACTAAGGAACCATGTGTTCTCCAGTGGATTACAGAATCACACAGAATGGTAGGGGTTGGAAGGGACCTCTGTGGGTCATCTAGTCCAACCCCCCTGCTGAGCAGGGTCACCTAGAGCAGGCTGCACAGGACCTTGTCCAAGTGGGTCGTGAATATCTCCAGAGAAGGAGACTCCACAACCTCCCTGGGCAGCCTGTTCCAGTGCTCCGTCACCCTCAGAGGGAAGAAGTTCTTCCTCATGTTCAGCTGGAACTTTCTGTGCTTCAGTTTGTGCCCATTGCCCCTTGTCCTGTCGCTGGGCTCCACTGAAAAGAGTCTGGCCCCATCCTCCTGACACCTGCCCTTGAGATATTTGTAAGTATATATTAGGTCCCCTCTCAGCCTTCTCTTCTTCAGGCTGAACAAGCCTCTCCTTGTATGAGAGATGCTCCGGTCCCCTCACCATCCTTGTAGGCCTCCGCTGGACACTCTCCAGTAGCTCCTCATCTTTCTTCAACTGGGGAGCCCGGAATTGGACAGAGTACTCCAGATGGGGCCTCACTAGGGCAGTGTAGAGGGGAAGGAGAACCTCCCTCGACCTGCTGGCCACACTCCTCTTGATGCACCCCAGGATCCCATTGGCTTTCTTGGCAGCCAGGGCACACTGCTGGCTCATGGTCAACCTGTCGTCCACCAGGACACCCAGGTCCCTCTCCGCAGAGCTGCTCTCCAGCAGGTCCACCCCAAGCCTGTACTGGTGCATGGGGTTGTTCCTCCCCAGGTGCAGGACCCTGCATTTGCCTTTGTTGAACCTCATCAGGTTCCTCTCTGCCCAGCTCTTTGGGTTGAACTTTTACTCTGTCGGAGTTCACTTATGTGCAGGAGTCCAGGTGTCCAGGTCTGTGACCACAGGAGAAAATTATAAGGGTCAAAGGGACATGTCCTCTGGGCATGATTTGGTCTGGTGGATTTTTTCTTGTCTTTTTACTTTTTTAATACAGATTTAGGCTCCAGCAAATGTAGTTTGGGTAACACTTACAGAATGAGACTTTTTTAAAACAAAAAAGTTTAAAAAAAACTGTGGAGCAAATCTGGATGTCAGCCCTAAGTGTTTTTTAGAAAAAATTTTGAACAAGTGTACTGAACACAAAGATGAAATACAGATGGAAATCGATTACTCACACCAACTTTAAAATGGCTTGAATGATCTTTTTTTAAGGACCGATAGTGCAGTGTGTCAATTATTTCTTGTGTTCACATTTATTCATCTATGAAGGTAGTATTCAGAAGTCAGACTATTACCTATTTATCTGTTTAGATAGTCAAGAAGGCAATCCTTTATTGATAGCTTGTATTGCAATTACTGGTGACTGTCACTTAAGGATTTTTAGCATGCTCACTATAGGTCTGTAAATTGTTCACAAGTTTAAAAGAGGGGCTTTGGAGAGCGTGCAGATTGGGTGTGTTTACTATTTCAATTTTTTTAGACTGATATAATGGGAAATTATTGATCTGAGATTTAATTGGAAATAGTATCATTTACAAACATCAATGCTATTTAAGGATCTTACATGATTTTATTATTTTGTGTTAAGCTCACAGTGATTCATGTAGTTCTTTAAGGTGCCATCTGATTTTTTCATGGATGCTTTCATTGCTCAGAAAAAAAGGGTTAAATACAGTATTAAAAACAAAGCATGCATCTTTATAATACACTTAAGCATCTGCTGTATGTCCTTGTAATTGCACAGAACAGGAAATGATGCTTTGAGATACTTTGTGCAGAAACCTTGTATGAAGAAATCCTGAGGGAAAAGATGCTTGAATCATTTTTAGTAGCCTGGGATTCTTCAGTCCTTGAACTAGATTGCATGCATTCTGACTTTGATTTTGAGCATTGAATCTGTAGAGAAACAAACATACAGATCTTCAGTAACGCATATGGCAAAATAATCTTTGGTTTGTTAGATCTTGTATGAAATGATAACAAAATCAAGCATGCATTTTTTTCATTCTCTTAAAATAAGTCTACCCTAAAGACAGATCGCCGTAAGGATATGAGATATTTATGTATTCATAATTTGATTACCGTAATTCTTGGCTCGCAAGGAAAACCATGTAGGAACTCAGCCTGCAGTAACTCATTCTTGCCTGCGCTAAACATCATCTGTTTCTTGCTTACTGTCTTGCAACCTTGTTTTGTTTGTGTGTTTGAAAACTTTTCTTGTTCTTCTTTAAAAGCGTTCTCTGGCAAGGGATATTCTGGTGGGTGTGATGTGGTTGGACATGTCACAGGGTGACTCAACAGATATTGACTCTCTTTTCTTTATAATTCAGATTCTTGTGCATTGTGGTGGCTGACAGTTGCTGTTACCGTCTCGCAGTATTATTAGTGTTGGCTTTTTCTGTTGCCCTTTTGGCACACTTCGCAGGGGGTCCAAGGATGGCATGAAGATAACCTTCCACTTCTGGCAGGCTGTTACTAGAAATAATGATTTGGCTGGGGAGTGCTGGTGTTTACGAATAGACTAGTTCAGCAGCTTCCATGAATGCTAGAAGTTTACATGAAATTGGAAGGAAGTTAGAGGTTCTCTTCTGAGCACAATCAAGTGCTGCATCTCCCATTTCTCAGACCTGGTGAAGTTCTCTGAATGGCTGTATTAAAATAGTAATTAAATAGTGTAAACACTCAGATTACAGTATTTCTAGATGTAAACCTCAGTGATCAGTTGTTCAACATACTAAAATTACCTTTAGGCTAATTAGGGAACATTTTGTCAGAAAAAAGATAAAAGTATATTGTAGACTTTTATTTTTCAGTGGTGCATTTAAGCTTACTGTTTACATGTCCATAATAATAGGTATTTGCTTATCAGAATTTCTTGACCTTGTGCAATACCGGCAGTTGTTTATGATTGTTCAAAACTTCCGCATCAAGTGTTGCCTATAAAAAAAGTTGAGAGGAGAAACAAAATATTGCAGGAGAATGTTAAACAGATGGATTGCTGTCTGTCACTTAATGGAAGAAATCACTGACACTTTTTAGAGGCCAGTGATGTGTTTTCATTAGGAACTAGTTCTTTTGCCAATTTATTAGGATCAAAATGTTCTTACTGGCTTTGGTTTCTGCTCATGTCATGAGATTGAAAGACTGAGAAGGGGCATTTACTTGTTCAGAACTGAAAAAATGCTAAGATGTTCAGAAGCTGAACAGATTGGTAGGGAACACCTCAATAACAAACTTCATCCGCAGGCTAAAGGATTATGTAACTTTTAACTTAATCTTTGCGTTGCTTGAACTTTAAACTAGAGCCGCTCCCCTTGGCAGTTCCGTGGTACTCGCTAATTTTTTGTTCATTAGTCATCTAATTGCACAGTCTTTTTGGTTTCACACTAACACTTTAAGATGTGAATGCAGGTGATAGATGAGGACAGACGAGGCTGAGATGGAGTCCTTGATATTTACTACTGTTCTGTCCAAAATCTACTGATAATCCTTCCAGGCTGTTCAGAGGAACAGAGCCCTGTCAGGCTGCTCTCGGTTCTCTGTGTTTTCTGTTTCCAGAAGCAGCTCTGTTTCTTGTCTTGGCTGTAGCACCAAGACCCTTCTCTGTTTGTATGTTTTTCCTTGCTGAAGAACAGGGTTGTTGGAGGGAGGGAGGCTTATGTTTGAAGCACTGGCTAGCATTTCCTTGTCCTCCCTGTTGGATGTATCAAGATGTGGGTTTCCGAGGACAAACCGTAGCATCTGTGCAGAAATGCACGGTGTTTCACATACCTGTATGCGGAAGGCTGTTGTGGTGGGTTAACTATCTCACCAAGCAGCTGCAGCACTTCCCTTACAGTAATAGGTGTTGCTATCATTGTGGTTAGAGTGGAAATGCTTTGCCTTCTCTGTAGATGTTGACTGGAGTTGGCTGGGCCCCCTTGCCAATCAGCACTGCAGTTTGAGATCCCAGCTGTAAGGCTGAATCAAAAGGGATTATTTTGGAGCAGCCCAGGAAGAAAACCAAGCAGTAAATTCTGACACGTATCGGCCAGTTGCTGAGCCACAGCAGCAGAGCTGCAGAAGGACAAGAAGACTATTATTTCTGTTTGAATACCCTTTGAATAGGCTATAGGCTCTGGTATCTAAATTTGTTTCACGCATCGTTGAACTAGAATATTTAGAGGAGGGTCATAGGGTTTTGCGTGCTTTCTTTGTATGTCTTCTGCCTTTGATATGAAATGTTATGTGTGGCGTGGCACTTTGAAAATGGGAATGGAAGATTTAATAAAAGGCTGAGAAGATAAATATATTTATAATAATGTTTCTTGAGTCATAGGCATATAAAATCACCCTTAAGAAAAAAAAACCAAGATGTCTTATTTCTGCATGAGAGGAGGACTGTAAAAGGAAACTAGGCCTTTTTACTTGTGTGTGTAGAATTTGCATACTGATATGTTCAGAGAAAGTAGCTATGGGTGGAAAAAAACAAAGGTGAAACCAAAGATGTGACTAGAGGAAAAAGGTCTTGCTGAAGAAGCCTAACCAATTGCATAGGTTCTTCAATTCTGTTTTACTTGTTTGAAATGAGAAGATACTAGTCGAGAAAACCATGCCTGCATTGTAAGTGAGGAAGAGAGGACTTGGTTTTTTACGTATGTGTGTGAGCTATGTGCACCCAGAAGTGGGGTCCTGGAAGACACGTGTTTGTATCTAAGTAAAGTAGAAAGCAAATAAAACATGCAAGCTCTGCACACTTTCTTGCAGTTCATTTGAGCCTTTCATTGTTGTAGGTTGACTTTCTTAATATCTAACTTCATTTAAAATTTAAGAGTAGTTCTGTATGTGATATGTCCAGAGGTGCAATGCTGTAAGGGATGCTGCTTTTACAACACATGTTTCTTTTGAAATTAGTGATCCTGAAGTTACTTTGGTTATTGGGGGGAGACAGTGATGTTTGTTTCGGATTTTTTGTGGGTTTTTTTAATTATCCAAATTACAACTTCTGTATGTGTCTTTTTTATTTTAGGCCTCAAAAAATAAAGATGGAAAAGAACAGAGCGAAGCTGTGTCACCATCGGAGGAAGAAGAAACTTTTTCTTGGCCTGGTCCCAAAACTGTTGTGCTAAGGAGGACATCTCAGGGTTTTGGCTTCACCTTAAGACACTTCATAGTTTACCCTCCAGAATCTGCAGTTCAGTTTTCTTTTAAAGTAAGTGAAATTAATAGTGAAGCGTTTATCTTTGTTATACGTTTTAGGGTAAAAAAACTAAAAAACAGCTTGATTGAGAGTCAGTGTATGTATAGATGTGTCTCACACAAATGAAAGATCCCTTATGTGGAATGTGGATGGGCTCATCTGTTGCATCGTTAGATAACCATGCACTGATCTGTTCTAAGAAAATGGAATTGACTGGGTATGAGCTCCCCAGAGTTAAAATATTAGTTGCCATGGCTAAGACCAGTGGTTATTCCAGAATATGGGAATACTTCTCTATACAGAATTTTTTTTTTTACCTAAAGCCAGTGTAGTTAGTCTATACATCTTTTACAGTGTAGACTTCAAGGGTGAGAAGCTTGGATTTTTTCTTTTGTGGTGGTGTTGGTGTCATGTCCACCTGTGTCCCATCCCGTTCCTATCATTGTCCCTCCTGAACTGAAATTTGTCATAACATCATACGAAAAGAATAGCCTGGAGAAGCATCAATTTACCATAGCTTCTAATCGAGTATCCCAAAATTAATGTGCCTTAGAAAGATGGGTTGTGTTTCTATATTATGTTCTTTCTGCTGAAAATAACAACAACCTGCAATTCCCTGTTAGTCAACAGACAAATATATAGAAAATATATACAGGCCGATGTTAAAGGACAACTTTCTCAAAAAAATGCAAAATATTTCAAGATAAAACAAGTAGTTCTACGTGTTAAGTAGTTAATTGGTCTGTATTGCTCAAGGGGTTTATATATATATTCTCTGGTGTGACTGAACCGTTTGAAAATTGCTGTAGTACCTGGTGTTGAGAAAATGTCCGTTTAATAGTGATGGAAATTTGAATATTGAGAGAGGGTTTTTCGTGGTGAGTTCAAATAACATTTGCTCATTTTAAAGTAACCAGGTATGCAAGTTCTCATAATCCATGCTACCTCTCATTTTTGCTTTTGCTTTTCCACTGAGGCAGAAGAATAAATTCTTACCAAGATGGGGAATGGGTATCAGTTTCATGCTCTTTTCAGATAGCTAATTGACTCGTGTGTCTCTGCAGGAGTCTTTCATTAAAGTTGTCTTTATTACGTGTCCTAGGTGGCTATAGGATTTCTTCTAAAGTAGAAAAAGCTTTGCAGGAGAAAATCGGCACGTTTTTCCTGTTAACTTCAGCTATTCAGCCTGCACTTGAGTGCCCAAATCTTTTCCCCTTGACAAGGAGTCACTGAAGCTAACTGGAAGTGAGACTATTAGCAGTATCAGGTGATCCCAACATTTCTGTCGTTCAACACAGCTTATAGAGAGTCAGCCAAGAGCAGTATCTGGTTGAATTCCAATGTGAAACGGAGGAAGGAGGGTGGGGAAGCCTTAGCTGAGCAGAACAAATCACATGTACTTGTTAATATTTCCCAACAACAACCCATATTCACATTGAGGGTGAAAATACAAACAGCATGAGTAGGATGAATCTCCTTAACTAAGAAGTGACTGGATAGGTTTTTAGTGAAAGTATCACTAGTTCTCTCTGAGGGGGACGATAGCTTTTTCACGTGCAGAAGGAGATAGGCACAAGGAAGGGCAAGTAGTATGAAAAAAAAGTCAGCTCTTCCCCTCTTGTTCACATCTGATGGTTTCTGAGACCCCTGCATTATGTAGTGAGCCTCGTATCTGTAAATTTAGAGACACGTCTTGAAGTTCTACCTTTTTTTCTGCAAGAAGAGTTCTTGGCACCTTTTTTCCCTGTTTCTTCTCTGATGTGTCAGAATCTGGTTAATTCATTCCCACTTCTGTCTGGTTTTTGAAAAGGAAATAATGAGATTGTTGAACAGTTGTAATACCTTTATTCAGGAATTCAGTTACATCTAACAACGATAAAGTTCATTTGGACAGAGCCCTGGTCAGTACTTCTGTAAATTAACCTGAAATGTTATATTCTGTTTTCTTACTTTTAGTGTCTGTGAGGTGGTAGAAAAATAAACAGATCTTCAAAGTTACTGCTCCTGCGTATTTATAAGGTGGCTTTTATAGAAGTCTGTGTACCTAAGTTACGGTACTAAAGAATGAAATTCACCTGTTGTCAACCTGATATAATACAAGGCAAATCTGGTTTCTCTGCCGTTCTTACTTGACCAAAGATCGTATTGGTTAACAGCTAATTAGTCTGTCACTGATTCTAAGCTCAAGTGTCATTCCTCTCTTTTTCCTCATTGATGAAATTTGTAAGGGCCTCAGAAGGCAGAGATGTTTTGCTTTGCGCACCTTAGAGATAGTATATTAATGGTAACTATGATTTGATTTTCTGACTGTCATAAATCGTGTACTAGCCTTGACCCTTCCTCACACCTGAGAATGCATGCAGTTATCTCTGATGTAAGGTAGAGGTTAAAGATGCCATTGACATAACAGCCAGAGTTACTCAATCCTCTACTAGTTTCTCAGAGCCACAATCCTTTTGTTATCACAAGTGTCAACCTGATGCTGTCACTTTTCCTCTAGATCAGTGCAGAGGTCTTTTTACCTCATGGAAGGCTTTGCATTCTAGCTCCTCAGATTGCTTTCAAGGTAGGCAAGCAGTCTCTTGCAAGAAATTGCTTGCCTGCCTAGAGATTTCAACATCTCCAAATATTACTGCAAGTCAGCATAAACTGGTAGTGGCAGTGGAGAGAAAAGAACATCTTAAAGAGCTTTCCTTCAGTCAGTCTTTATACATACTTTGTAGATTTTTTTTTTTTTAATACCCACTGTTGATTCCAATTCAATAACACTTAGTGAAGATTTCTCCATTAGAAGTTCTGCTCCTGTTGCCTGCAGTTTGTGTGTGTTTGAAAAGCTGTTTGACAGGTCGGGTGGAATTCTCAGGGGAGAAGAGGACAAGGCTCCTCACGTGGCGGGGAGCGGGGAACAGAACAGTGGGCATCTCTAGGACAGAGAGCATAATGCTCCTAGGCTGCAGAGTGTGGTACAGGTCACACCACAGCTGCAAATTCCAGGGGAATGGGAAGAAAAGCTTCCCACAGGCCAGAGAAGGCTGTGACTTGGAAAGCCACTGAGGTGAACTTTCTTGGAAGCAAAGAACTCTGCCCCAAGGGATGCATTGAGTGGAGAAGAGTGAGCGTTATTTTATAAAAATTTTTTAATAATCTGTTTTCTGCCTAAGTGCATTTGAGGTGTTGGGTTTTTATTTAAATTTAAAGTAGTTCCGTGTTCTAGTTGTTAGTCGAAGAAAACTTATGTTCAGTTGTAAAGCCGTTTTATATTTGTCCTGGAGAGGTTGCTACAGGGAAGAGATCTAGGCAGATCTGCCTCAAAGCTCTGGCTGAATGGGAGTCCCAAACCACACTTGTCTTTTAATAAATTAACACCTAATAGGAGCTGCCTTGAGTTATCTTCAGTTCTTCAGGTTAATTTTTTTTTTTGGTGACACCTTCCCTTAATACTTCATAGACTGGAGGCACGCCTTACCCTTGCTATTCAATAATGAGAACTGTGAGGCTTCTCCTCTTGTTATTCAGAAGTACAGAGCACCAGTTTAACAGAATGAGGGTCACTTTTTTGCAGAAGCAAAGGCCAACTTGCTGTCAAGCACATGAAGTCCTAGCTGTCTGGTCCATCTCTTGGATGTCTCTGAGTTGCAGAACTTCAACAAGGGTTTCTTTTGTTTCAGTGCTGATCAGAAAAACCAAACAGTGCTGAACTTTCATTTTATTTTTAGTGATGCTACTGATTTTTCTTGGGGGGGGGGGGCAGACAGGACGGGACGACACAACAACCCATCAAACAAAACCTATTCAAAATCTAAGTAAAATAGGTGGAGTCGTGTTAACCAAGAGACTTAGGGTTTGGTGAGGGTAAAATTCTAGTTGCAGATATTTCTAGCCCTACCTGTAAAAAGCTGATGTCTACCTTTCATAGACTTCCACTGTTGCTGATGTGAAACTGCGGTTCCTGGTGGTATAGCTAGACCGTTCCTCTTAAATGGCACTGTGATAACACCTGAATAAGCAGGGTGAGTTGCAAGAATAAAACTTCGTACCTTAGTAACAAGGTGACAGTGACCTGCATAACTCTCTATGGGGGCCATCCATAAAGCTTTGTTTTCTCCATTTTCATTTGACTGGAAAACAGGGCTTATGTGCTGTTGTTGAGATAATTGAACGTCATTGATTATGATTAATTCAGGGAAGTATGTCTGCATATTTTAACTGAATACTAGTGTGTTATATTTAATTTATATTATTGTATTATATATTATATTTTCACAGTATATTTAATTAATTTAAAATTCATTGTGTACATAGTACTGCAGGTCTAGGTCAAATTCAGGATATTTTGCAAAGCTGTAGCATCTTTTCATGCTTCCTGCATAAAACAGCGAATTAAGTACAAATCTTAAGTACAAATCAAGGGACTCTTTCTCATTGTAATTGTTATTAACTAATTTGTAAACATTATTATAGAGAACAATTATGGAAGAAGGTGTTACTTGGTAGGTCTGTTGGGAGGGACAGCCCTGTGTGAAGGACGGTGTGAAAGATGACCTTGGAGCTCGAGACTGTGGTTTAACGCATTTCATTTTGGCAAAAGTACTTGGCTGCTTGTGTGGGGCCACACACCAAACTGGGAATAGCTTCACATTCAGGAGTGAGTGACCCATTATGTATCCTCCTTGCTTCCCATGCCTCCTTTCCCTTAAGAAAGTGAATAGGGAGTGTGTGGAAGATTCCTTAAGCTAGCATTGCAAAAAGCCTACCTTAAATTATGCCTTTAACATTAGATGTTCATTAGGATTTTTGCATGTGGAGTTTGTTCTCCAAGTTCAGTCGGTCTGAGAAGCAAGTAACTGGTAAAAGAAAACCTTCTCTTTAGGTATGGAAGCAGCATATTCTAACATCTTGCCATGTGTACGAGGTAAATGTAGGAGGGAAAGCTAATTCCAAAACATTTGCGTTATAAAGCATTCCATTTTTAAAGGCCTGAGCTCATTGGCTTGATACCATGAAAAACTAATGTTTTGCAGCTGTCTTTTATAACAGAGCTTTGCATACTCGGTGACAAACTGACAAACCCACTGCAGTATTTCATAAATTATGGCAATTCTGTGTTAGCTAACTTTTGACTTCCATAATTTTTTGTTTTATAGTATCATACCAGGTAGCCTCCCCTACATCTGACCCACATTTTCCAGACTATGAGCTCTAATATTCAAAGTCCTAAAGATGTTTTTTTTTCTCTTGACAGAATGGGTAGAAACTAGAGATGTGCAGATGTTAGCCTTGTCTAATTCTTTGCTGCAGTTTTTTTGTGTGATCGTAGTTCAAAACTAACTGGCTGCTACAGGGCTTCAGGAGATGCAATGGTAAAATTTAGCGGTACTTGTCTACTAGCATGGTATTTTTGCCAAATTATAGAGCAGGCAGGACCATCCAACTTAAGAGTGTAGTGTTTGCTGCTCTCTCAGTTGGGGTGGTAATGCTAATTATCGTGGTTTTTTAAAAGTAGAATGAGTACCAGATCTTCGTTAACTCTGTGTTTTGGTTTTTTGGGTGTTTCTTTTGTTGGTTGCTTTTTTTTTTTTACTTCCTTAAAGTGTCTTACAAAGCTCCAGCAGAACTCTTGTATGTCTCACAAGAAATGTATTGCACGTGAGAGGTGTCTCATCCTCATCATTAATATAGTGTTCATACCCATGTCTTCCTCTATTTCTTGAAGTCGTCTTCTCTGGAATAGTTTGCTCAGATCAGTGTGAAGTTGCTTTGAAAATATTTAATATGGAAAAGATAGTGATATGTCTTTAAATGGAAAAGACCCAGAAATTTGGAATTAATACATTTAAAAGTGGGGAGTATACAGGTGAAAACTATTTCTGATTATCTCCTTGCTCCTTCTTTCTTTCAGGACAAAGCTGTTTTTAATTAACTGAAGTGAATTGTTAGAAATACTTCCCAAATAGTACATATTTAGGTTGAAAGTTTATTACTCCAGAAAGTTTACAGTTCAGGAAGAAAGCATGTATTTCCATATTTAACCAATTGCACTTTTCAAATGGTAGAATTTTGTAGAAAAGATTAGCCATGATCTTTCAAAAGCCTTTCATTCATATTAATATATTGACAAGAAAGTAACTTAAGTAATCATTTTCTGTCTTAAGCATGCCATTCTCCCTCAGTATATTCCAGTTGTGTGAATTTTTTTGAGAGGACTGTCAATGATACCTGGTAGTTATGATTGTGCAGATATAGTGCAATGAGCAGAAAGAGAGTCTTCGAGGTTGTTACTAACAATTGGGGTAGATGTTTTTTCCCTAGGTAGTTGTACTGAAGGCAAAATAAACTTGATACTTCAAATTTCAGGAAGTGTATTCAGAGCTTGCTTGCAAAGTATTTTGTATCTCTTGCATGTTATTTAGCTTTGAATCCCTACATGATGAAAGTAACCTGGCTTTCAGGGTGGAAACACATTTGCAACAACATACAGCTCGGTATTAGGCCTCATGGCAGTGTTTTGGGGGCTTTGGTACATTTGTTTTCAAGTTAATGCTGTTCATGTTGTTTCTGTAGGGATGCTTCATGGAACTGTGCGTAGTTGTGGTTTTTTTAAAACAAGTATTACACTACATTCTCAGAATGAAAGCCTTAATTCTGTAAAGTTAATATTTGTGAAGAAGTACGAGATATCAGAAGGCAGACTTAATCTTACAAGTTCACTTCAAGTCTTCGTAGCTTATAGATGCCTGTGTATTTTTTCCGTTTATTGAATTTTTAATATTCACTCTTTCTTTTTCCGTAGGATGAAGAGAATGGGAATAGACAAGGTATGTCTTGTTTTTATTCTCTCACAGATCCAGTAAATTGAGCATTTCTCTTCAGCTGTCTAATACACTTCAGTAGCTACCTAAGAGTTTGAAATGTAAAATCACTTCAGTGTGACCATCAAGCTCATTGAAGTTCATGGCACTGGAGCAAAAGAAAGAAAATACCTGTCTTTTAGCTTCACTTACTTAGTGTAGGTGTTTGCTTGGCCACTAAGTTAATTAAAATATGTGCTGTATCACTTCTGTGCTGTGTATATCACCTTGTCATGTATATGACAAGAAACCACCTGTATTACCTTTTCAGTGCCCAAATTTTCAGTCTTTTAATTTGATCTGCATGTAAGACCCACAGTTATCTGTATGAAGTACTACTATAAAGCGTTTGAGTCTCATGGATATATTTATATACATGCTTTTTTTTTTAAAAAAAAAAAGTGCTGTATGGTGTGTCTAAGAGCAGCCAGTATGAAATTTGAATTTTGCTGCAACTTACTCCAATAAAAGCAACGCATAAGTATATAAACCCAGTGTTGGGAGTGATGGTAAGAATTATCCACAGAAGTGGTATAGAACTGTTTTAAAAACAGAAGATAGCAATGGTTATTCCCATTAGCTCCGTGATACGTTCTTCAGTATTTAACAGTAGTGATCTGACTTAATTCATCAGTTTTGGTACTCTTGTGTACATTTTAAGAGGTCCATGAAACATGCTTCAGTGTTGTCAGAGAAGATGTCTGAATAAACTTCTCGCATTGGATTTAGGAGGGATGGAAAAAATCGCTTATTTCTAGGTTATGCCTGTCAGTTCCCCTCCCTTTTCATCGCTTTCTCCCTCTCACATTGCCTGTGTCTGCTCTCTTCCTTAATTCACCAGTTAACTTATTGTGTATTAATTGGTGCTACATCTCAGTCCCACTTAATTTACATTTCTCTTTGGTATTTTGGTATTTTTATCATCCACGCTCACCTTTTTGCTGATACCTTATTTTTTTTTTAGAAGGGTGAAAAAAGTGTGGATTTCAGTAAGGAAGTTGGGTTTCCAGGTTGAGAGCCCAGTCGCACTTTCTGTTTTTCTTTCCGTTTCATCCTCTGAGTCTTACTCAGCTGTCATCACCTGCTTGTTAAAACAGTGAAAAGTCAGTCCTCTGTGCCACACCAGCGTGGAAGGTACCACTTGTGGTCTAGAGAAGGAAGTTCTGCAGTATTCTTCTTCTCACAGGGAGAACTGGATCAGCTAAAGATGCGAATGTTGGTCTGTTCATCTAAAATGTTATCTGAGATACATTTTTCAGTAAAGAAACAGCAGTAAGCAAACATTTATTTGGTTTACTATGAGACCTGTGCAGGTGGGAGCAAGATTACTTTCTGGAAATTTTTCTGTAGCTACTTAAGCTATGAATTATAGCTCAACTGCTGCTTATTTATAGCAACATAGTACGCCGTATGCCTTGAAATACAGATCAAAGGGCACAAAGTGCTCTGGAAAGATAACAAAATTCTCACCAGCAGGAGAGAAGGTTGGACTTGTGCTCCTTCTGGGGAGAGAAGAGATGACTGAGGTGGAGGGTGTCGGTGTCAGTAGAAGCTAACCTGTCAGGGTTGTGTGTTATACCTTTACAAATAACAAAACGGGACAAAGCATGTAAGGCATTTTCTCTAGGTTTTAGTGTGATCTTAGGAGGCAGAGGAGGATGAAATTGTTTCTTATTTACATTGCTACAAGTTGTTCCTGATCCTGGACGTGTTGCGTCAGTAGCTTACGAGGAGAAAATCAGGAAAAGCATATCTCATTTTTCATCTTCACAAACATCATGTGAGTTCAGCAAAAGCAGGTATGCCAGAAACTCAGTGAAGGATTATCACGAGGATTCTTAAAGTAATTAACATTGGAAAATCAGGCCGAGCTGCCTTGGAGTGGCAAGGAGCTGTGTGTTTGGCTTCTGGCTGCGGGGAGTCCCTGGCTGCGGGGGTCCCCCACTGTGGGGATCCCCAGGTCTGTGGCTGCTGGCTGCGGGGCTCCCTGGCTGCGGGAGTCCCGGGGTCTGTGGTTGCTGGCTGCGGGAGGTCGCACCGCTGCGGGGCTCCCGGGGTGTGTGGCTGCTGGCTGCGGGGCTCCCCGGCTGCGGGGGTACCCCCCGGCGGCGGGGCCCCGGCCTTCGCGGCGGGTGCGGCAGCCGGGGCGGAGCGCGCTGCCGGCTGTGGCGTGCGCAGGAGCCATCTAGCGTCCAGTGCCGTGTATTTTCTTTCAAACGTCATTGGGAAACTTGGCTCTGTGAAGCTGCGTCTTTAATGAACAGTGGCACTATCTTAATGATAAACATTTTTCTCTTGAAGTCTGTGGATGATAACTCTCTTAATTCACTTGAGCTTTCCTCTCTCAAAGACTAAGCTGAGGGGGTTCAAGCTTTTCGTTTTTGTGAAGCAGTGTGTGCCACTGCAAAATTGTCTGTGTTTTGTATTGATTCTGAGTGAAGATTTCTGATTACCTGGACTTTCTGCTTTGCCGTTTTCACAGGTTAAACTTACCTTTAAAAGTTGAGATTTTTGTCAGGTTCAGCATCTACAGATTTAAGTGGATGAGTGTAGAAAGTGTCTTTATTACTATTGTCTTTTATTGAAAGCACTTGAATATTTTGTTCAAAGGAGCTGGCTACCTAATTAAGTCTAGAGGGCAGAAGATAAAAGCATGTACCGGTTTTGATGTATGCTAAGAGTGAAAGAAATATTTTTGTGTGGTTTTATGTTCTGGTATAGAATTTTAGTGCAACTGTGTTAGTATATATTTTGATCATGCTTCTGGCTTGAAAAAAGGGACAGGCCACTTGGGAAGAATACAGGAATGTGGTCAGAGCATGCAGGGATGCAACGAGGAAGGCCAAGGCCCACCTGGAATTGAAGCTGGCAAGGGAGGTCAAAAACAAGATGATCTTCTTCAACTACATCAGCAGCAAAAGGAAGGCTAGGGACAATGTGGGGCCGCTGCTGAATGAGGCGGGTGTCCTGGTGACGGAGGATGCGGAGAAGGCAGAGCTACTGAATGCCTTCTTTGCTTCAGTCTTCAGTGCTAAGACTGGCCCTCAGGAATCCCAGGCCCCGGAGGTAAGAGAGGAGCCTACAGAGAGGACGACTTTCCCTTGGCCGAGGAGGACTGTGTGAGGGATCGCTTAAGCAATCTGGATGTCCACAAATCCAATCTGGATGTCCACAAATCCATGGGCTCTGATGGAATGCACCCACGAGTGCTGAGGGAGCTGGCGGATGTCATTGCTGAGCCACTCTCCATCATCTTTGAGAGGTCCTGGAGGACAGGAGAAGTGCCCGAGGACTGGAGAAAGGCCAATGTCACTCCAATCTTCAAAAAGGGCAAGAAGGAGGACCCAGGGAACTACAGGCCGGTCAGCCTCACCTCCATCCCGGGAAAGGTGATGGAGCAGCTTATCCTGGAGGCCATCATGAAGCAAGTGGAAGAAAAGAAGGTTATCAGGAGTAGTCAGCATGGATTCACCAAGGGGAAATCATGCCTGACCAATCTGATAGCTTTCTACGATGACATGACTGGCTGGGTAGATGAAGGGAGAGCCGTAGATGTTGTATACCTTGACTTCAGCAAGGCTTTTGACACAGTCTCCCATGATATCCTCCTAGGGAAGCTGAGGAAGTGTGGGCTGGATGAGTGGTCGGTGAAGTGGATAGAGAACTGGCTGAATGGCAGAACTCAGAGGGTTGTCATCAGCGGCGCTGAGTCTAGTTGGAGGCCGGTAACTAGTGGTGTCCCCCAGGGGTCAGTACTGGGCCCAGCCTTGTTCAACTTCATCAACGACCTGGATGAAGAGTTAGAATGTACCCTCAGCAAGTTTGCTGATGACACCAAATGGGGAGGTGTGGTGGATACACCAGCAGGACAGGCTGGAAAGCTGGGCAGAGAGGAACCTGATGAGGTTCAACAAAGGCAAATGCAGGGTCCTGCACCTGGGGAGGAACAACCCCATGCACCAGTACAGGCTTGGGGTGGACTTGCTGGAGAGCAGCTCTGCGGAGAGGGACCTGGGTGTCCTGGTGGATGACAGGTTAACCATGAGCCAGCAGTGTGCCCTGGCTGCCAAGAAAGCCAATGGCATTCTGGGGTGCATCAAGAGGAGTGTGGCCAGCAGGACGAAGGAGGTTCTCCTTCCCCTCTACACTGCCCTAGTGAGGCCTCATTTGGAGTACTCTGTCCAGTTCTGGGCTCCCCACTTCAAGAAAGATGAGGAACTACTGGAGAGTGTCCAGCAGAGGGCTAGGAGGATGATGAGGGGACTGGAACATCTCCCCTACGAGGAGAGGCTGAGGGAGCTGGGCTTGTTCAGCCTGAAGAAGAGAAGGCTGAGAGGGGACCTTGTAAATGCTTACAAATATCTGAAGGGTGGGTGTCAGGAGGATGGGGCCAAGCTCTTTTCGGTGGTGTCCAGTGACAGGACAAGGGGCAATGGGCACAAACTGAAGCACAGGAAGTTCCGTCTGAACATGAGGAAGAACTTCTTCCCTCTGAGGGTGACGGAGCACTGGAACAGGCTGCCCAGGGAGGTTGTGGAGTCTCCTTCTCTGGAGATATTCAAGACCTGCCTGGACAGGGTCCTGTGCAGCCTGCTCTAGGTGACCCTGCTTTGGCAGGGGGGTTGGACTATATGACCCACAGAGGTCCCTTCCAACCCCTACCATTCTATGATTCTGTGATTAATCTTGCTTTTGGTAAGCAGTGAGATTTCACAACATCTAGAATAAAAGGTAATGCAAATGTTTTCCAGGAGAGCTCTAAATTAAGAATGACACAGATGGCTAAGAAACAAGTGAGGAATTGGTGGATTGTATCAGGTTGTCAAGGGAAAGAGTTAGGATGCTGTGGATGGGGAGACACCTTATGGCCAACAGCTGGCACAGAAGACAACCACCTGAAGTGTATGCACATAACTAAGGGAATGCCTACAGGACAGGATGATGGGGAGAGATATCATGCCTTTTTTTGAAGGCCTCTCTGAAGGCCCTGTGCACTCATGCACGCAACATGGGGAACAAGCAGGAGGAACTGGAGGTCTGCGTGCAGTTGCAAGTTTATGATCCCGTTGGGGTCACAGAGATGTGGGATAGCTCTCTGGAGTGGGCTAGAGTGCTGCAATGGATGTGTTCAGGCACTTTGTGAAGGACAGGTTGGGAGAGCATGGAGATCAAATTGTAAGACAGCAGCAGGGGTGCATGGAGCTCTGGCTTGGAGTGGGTGGGGAGCTGTGGCTTAGAGTTTGTGGTCAGGATTTGCAGGCAAACCCATGTTTTGGTGGGTGTCTGCCTGATCAGGGAAGTAGTAGATAAGGCTTTCTTCACACAACTGGTGGAAACCTCACATGTGCAGGTCCTGGCCATTATGGGGGACTGCAGCACCCTGCTATCTGCTGGAAGGGCCACAGCAGATTTACCCTAAATATTTTGTAGTTATTATTTGAAAGATTTCTATTATTTCCTACTTTTACTGCTCCAGGCTGTGACCTTAAGCAAGGCTGTTAAGATGCTTTTTTAACAGGTGCACTTTATCAGAAGATGTAGATCTTTTTCAAGGGATTTCTTGGTCACTGACTGGAAACTTGTGTCAGCTTCTAATGTTTTCTTGAGAATTTCTGTTCTACTGAGCAGCCTGTATTAACTTAGAAGTATTTCTTTCATGTGTTTCGAGGATGGTATACCATCAGCGTTCTTCCTGTTTTCTGGAGTAGCCCTGTTTCAAAATTTTACTTAATTTTATTTAGAAGTATCACACAGGCAGAAGTCTCCCAGGAGAGCATCGTAGCAATATTTGGACACAAACTGAAAAATACCTATACCTATTAAAAACAGAAATAGTTTGTATTAAAAATTTGCGCTCTTAACATGTGGTAAGCGGTGCTGGAGAAAACTATCTCCATTGCTGTGCTTGCTCTGGCAAATAGAATAGAATATTTCAGTTGGAAAGGACCTACAGTGATCATCTAGTCCAACTGTCTGACCAATCCAGGGCTGACCAAAAGGTGAAGCATGTTGTTGAGGGCATTGTCCAAATGCCTCTTCAACACTGACAAGCTTGGGGCATTGACCTCTTCTCTAGGAAGCCTGTTCCAGTGTTTGACTGCTCCCATAGTGAAGAAATGCTTCCTAATCATGGAACCATTTAGGTTGGAAAAGACCTTTAAAATCGAGTCCAGCGCTGCCAAGTCCACCACTAAATCATGTCCCTGAGCACCACATCTGCACATCTTTTAAATACCTCCAGGGATGGTGACTCAACCAATTTTCTGGGTAGCCTGTTCCGATGCTTAACAACTCTTTCTGTGAAGAATTTTTTCCTACTATCCATTCTAAACCTCCCCTGGCACAACTTGAGGCCATTTGCTCTCGCCCTATCACTTGTTACTTGGGAAAAGAGACCAGCACCCATCTCTCTACAACCTTCTTTCAGGTAGTGGTCCAGTCTAAACCTCTCCTGGCACAGCTTGGAACCATTCCCACGCATCCCATCACAGGATCCCAGGGAGAAGGGATCAGCACCTCCATCTCTTGTTTCCCTTCATCTGTAAGCTGATGAGAGCAATGAGGTCACCCTTCAGCCCCCTGTTCTCCAAACTAGACAGACCCAGAGCCCTCAGCTGCTCCTCACAGGACATGCCTTCCAGCCCTTCCACCAGCTCTGTTGCCCTCCTCTGGATGCATTCAGTTAAATTGTGGGGCCCAGAGTTGCACAAGGTATTCCAGGTGAGGCCACACCATCGCTGGAGACAGCGGGACGGTCACCTCTTCAGACCGGCTGGCTGTGCTGTGTTCGATGCACCCCAGGCTGCCGTTTGCGGTCTGGGCTGCCAGGGCACGCTGCTGGCTCCTGCTGAGCCCGCTGCCAACCAGCACCCGCAGGTCCCTTGCTGCAGGGCTGATCTCCAGCCACTCCTCTCCCCATTTGTACTTGTGCCTGACAGTAAGGCTCCATGTCTGACAGACTAGTAATGTGAGCTGCTGTACTGTTCTTTACTGTGTCACCTTGTAAGGAATTGCTGGCATGCTCCAAAAAATTTGTTCTTTCGATATGAAAGAGGAAAAATGTGAAACTCGTCTGACGCTATTTAGTGCAGAGCTGGAGAACTGAGTGTAAAACTTCCCCTGTGATAATGTGCTCTAGTTGGTGGACTTTGCAAGGAGGGAAGTTCAGACCTGCATATTGGACAGCATCTTGCTTTTGCCTGGTGACTGGGTGCAGACACAACCCAGTGGAGATTTTGGCACAATTAAATTGAAGTGTCGTGATTGTTAAATTTTGAGATGTGAGTTAAGTTATAAAATTACCCATTTTACTTGAAATTTATTTCTGTAATGATTGACTGCACATCTACAAGATTTATTCCCCCTCAGTTGGTCTGAGGAAAGCATCGTTAGCTTCTACTGTCAGAAGATACTGTTTAGCTTTGCTTGAGTTTTAAACTAAAAATATAAACATGCACTTTGAGGCTATGTAAAGGAAGTTCATTTATATGTTACTGATGGAAAGAAGTTTTGGGTTATATCCAGGTATGTAAAAGACCAAGGAGAAATGAAGAGCATGTATTCATTTACTAAAGCTTGGGACTCCTAGATTTTCTTCTCATTTTACTTGTATTTGGATATTACTGAGCTGTAAAATGAACCTGAAAATGTAAACAACACTTCAAACCTTTCATTCTAATTTTATGCCCCTAAATTGATCTTTAGGGTGGTGTTTCACTTTTTTAGTTTCAATATAGGCTCCTTCTGCATGCAGGACAAAGAACGAAGTTTAATGCGTAATCAGCTTTGTGAATTGGTCCATAAAATAGCTGTGAAAACCTGAAGTGAGTGCCTGTAGTGTTGAAAGACCTCTTGATATAGCTGACAGATCGCTCAAAAACAAGATGTTCCGGGAAGCCTTCAGTCTCTGGTCTCCATAAATTAGAGTTTTTGCCTCTAACTCAGAGTGGAAAGTGTATTAAAGATACTCTGTGTTGGATATTGAATGGGGAGTAGCCTTAATCTGCTTGACCTCTTGCTTTGTGTGCTCAGGTATGGACAAGGCATAAAGTAGCATTTGGGCGTTAAGCAAGCTACCAGTAGGTCACTAACCTTTTTAATGAGCATTTTGTAAAGGAAGCTGTGGTAGGCCCTTGGTGTTGGGCTAGAAGTATCAGATATTGTGTTATGAATTAAATGTGCCATAGGAGCACCGTTATTTTTATTTTAGAATCATAGAATCATAGAATGGTAAGGGTTGGAAGGGACCTTAAAGATGATCTGGTTCCAGCCCCCCTGCCATGAGCAGGGACATGTTCCACTAGACCAGGTTGCTCAGAGCTCTATCCAACCTGGCCTTGAATACTGCCAGGGAGGGGGCATCTGCAGGGTCTCTGGGCAACCTGTTCCAGTGTTCCACCACCCTCATGGTGAAGAATTTCTTCCTTATATCTAATCTAAATCTGCCCTCTTTTAGTTTACAGCTGTTCCCCCTTGTCCTATCACTACACACCCTTGTGAAAAGTCCCTCTCCATCCTTCCTGTAGGCCCCCTTCAGGTACTGGAAGGCTGCTATAAGGTCACCCCTGAGCCTTCTCTTCTCCAGGCTGAACAGCCCCAGCTCTCTTAGCCTGTCCTCGTAGGAGAGATTCTGCAGCCCTCTGATCATCTTTGTGGCCGTCCTCTGGACCTGCTCCAACACATCCATGTTCTTCTTAAGTTGGGGTCTCCAGAGCTGGATGCAGTACTCCAGGTGGGATCTCATGAGAGCAGAGTGAAGGGGCAGAATCACCTCCCTCGACCTGCTAGCCACGCTTCCCTTGATGCAGCCCAGGATATGGTTGGCTTTCTGGGCTGTAAGCACACACTGCTGGCTCATGTTGAGCTTCTCATCCACCAGTACCCCGAAGTCCTTCTCCTCAGGGCTGCTTTCGTGCCACTCTCCGCCCAGCCTGTACTTGTGCTTGGGATTGCCCCAGCCCACGTGCAGGACCTTGCACTTGGCCTTGTTGAACTTCATGTGGTTCACGCAGGCCCACCTCTCCAGCCTGTCAAGGTCCCTCTGAATGGCATCCCTTCCATCCAGCGTGTCAACCACACCACACAGCTTGGTGTCGTCGACAGACTTGCTGAGGGTGCACTCAGTCCCACTGTCCATGTCGCTGACAAAGATATTAAACAGCACCGACCCCAGTACCGACCCCTGAGGCACACCACTCGTCACTGGTCTCCGCCTGGACATGGAGCCATTGACTGCAACTCTTTCAGTGTGTCCATCAAGCCAGGGTCTTATCCAACGAGGGGTCCGTCTGTCAAATCCATGTCCTTCCAATTTAGAGACAAGGACATCATGCGGGACAGTGTCGAATGCCTTGCACAAGTCCAGGTTTTTCCTGTCACTTTTGGGATTGTAAATATCTCCAGTAAAAGATCAAGTGGCACCACTGGGAAGGATGTTTGGTGGTCGTGTAGAAGCTTGTACTTTAACTTCACTCTTCTAAGTGGTTGAAGCAATCTTCTGTTCATGGCATCTAGGTAAATTATTCTTGGAGGTTGTCTAAACTTGCTGAAATGTTACTGCCTCTTAAAGGATGAGACCCATCATGTGCTCAGTGTCTATTTAAATCAGCAGATTAAAAATGACAGATATTAGCTTTGGTTCACAAAGAGCATTTTGTATGTCTTGTAGCCATGTCCTGCTAATCAAATTATAAAGTATTTGGAGACTGAGCTGCCAGCTGGCATTTCGTGTTTTATAATTCAGTTGCTTTGTGTATAGTAGTTATCTGATTCTATCAAATCAACTTTCTGCTTATTCTCTAACAATATAGAGTTATTTTGAGAAGGCCATTTAGAGCTGTATGAGTAAGCCATTTTGTTTAACTGTTCTGTGGTAAAATGGCAGGACACTCAGGGTCTGCAGAATGAGGGCATTAGGCTAAAACTTGTATTTGAAAAATGTGATCGAGAGTCAGAGGGAAGTTTGGTTTTGTGCGATTTATTAAAATTCTTCAAACAAGCTTTTCACATATGGAAACTGAACCAAAAAAGGGGTAAGGGCAGCAGCTTATATTCAGTAAATAATGCTGTGGCTTGGTAGACATGGTCAGGTGGGATACTTACAGCTGTGGCAAAAGTACTTACAGAAGCAGTGCCATTTCTGCCCAGGTCAAAGATTAGTCACTGAAGAAGCGATTAGAACCTAATATTGCAGTTGCAAGGAGCATTTCTTTTATCAGCAGTGCCAGTTTTAAGCAATCCCTTTATTGTCTCCTGCTGTGTCTGCTTTTTCTGCAGTTTTTACCACCCTCTCCACTATGCCAGGGTTTCCTGGTAAACGGGAACCCAGACCCAGTTTATTTTCAATCCATGCCAGTTCCCCAGGCTGGCTCATCGTGTAGCCTCCAAAGGGTGATGGGTCCCCAGCTGAGAGCGTGGTCCGGGGGTAGTAACTGGTGGTAGGAGTTGGGAGGGACTGAGACTGTTCAAACCAGCACTGGCTCCAGAAAAGCCTGTCCCCCTGTCACCTCTGAGATTCTGCCGCTGGTTCTGTGGGTGCTCGCGTTTTGCATGGTGTGGGACAGGGAGGTCAGGAGACACCAGTAACACTGTAGAACAAATTAAGCTAGTGCAGTCTTCTGGCAGACTGGAAATGAAGTTTCAAATTTATTTCTGGGTGGGGTTTTTTGTTTGGGTGGGTTGGTTTCGTTTTGTTTTCTGTTGGTTTGATTTTTTTTTTTTTTTTTTAGCTCATTAGCGTAAAAATTACACCAGTGAAGCTGTGTAGAAGCTGTAAACTTATTCGAGCTACATACAGATGTAGCTCAGGACAGCATCACTGCATTTTAGTCAGCATTACAGCTATGGAGGGTTTTTGTCTGTGGTTTTGTTTGCGTGAGGGGTTTTGTTTTGTGGTTTGTTTTTCTGTGTTTTGTTTTTTACTGCAATACCCTCCCACCCTCCTCCGCTGCATCTTGATATTTGGAAGCAGTGGCTAGTTCAGCCAAGAATTACTTGGATATGGTGGCATGCATGTAAAAGTACAAGGTGCCTGTGTTTCTGGAAGCATAGAAATGAAGTGTGTACCGAGAAGGCAAGAAGAAATAAGTATTATGGTTTCTA
This sequence comes from Opisthocomus hoazin, assembly GCF_030867145.1. Taxonomy (NCBI): domain Eukaryota; kingdom Metazoa; phylum Chordata; class Aves; order Opisthocomiformes; family Opisthocomidae; genus Opisthocomus; species Opisthocomus hoazin. The sequence goes on along the minus strand of NC_134417.1, from coordinate 75,066,524 downwards.
ACTACTGTAGATTAACTTCTACATTTACATTGTGTATATATGGATACGTATGGCACATGCAGACATTGTAATTTACTTTGAATTATACATTGCTTTTTGTATTTTGAGAAGTCTTTAAGAAAATTTTGGACTTCATCTTGGAGCATGTGGAAAAAACACTGTTAGAAAAATCAATATTACAGTTCCACGAGGACTATAAATCAATGTTATGTTTTTTTCTGCTGAGGAAAGATTTAAAAATTTTATTCTTCAATTTGGACTACTAATTGTTACTCATTTTGTCTGGCTTTGTATTTGCCAAATAGCAATCTAGAAGAAAAAGGGGTAATTCTTACTGAAAGGTGTAGGCATCAGCATGAGGACGAAGTAGCAATGAGATGAAGTGAACCTGAAAAATACCACTTACTGGGACATATTTGCAAGTTTAAGTTTGAGATACATCACCCTCCCTCCCTCTCCCTCTCTCCCCTCCCCTTTCTTTTTTCCCTAGACACCTAAGATATATTTACTATAACCAATAGAAAGGCTGTCTTTAGGACTCCTAGTCTCTCTTCCTTCGCTCACCCCAGTTTGAACTTGAGTATTTAATGTAATAATGAACATGGCAAGATTACTTTTCAAATTAATTCTTAAAGTAAGAACATTGTAATGTAGTATAATTAAATGCTTTTAATAAATATTCTTTCTTCCTCAGGAAAACAAAGAAATAGACTGGAACCAATGGATACCATATTCGTTAAACAAGTTAAAGAGGGCGGACCTGCTTTTGAAGCTGGCCTGTGCACAGGTACTGTTCTTCACCAGTAGCATGTTTGTGTACATGATGTAAAATACATACGATTTAAGCTTCTGTATATAGGTCTGTCTTCCACTTGAACCTTGTTATTTCCTTCAGAAGTTTGCAACCTCTCTTTTAAATTGTCCTCCAGTGTTTTTAATCTCAAAAGTACTGATGTGTTCTCTCAGGAGGTGCTATATAAAATATATTAAGGCATTAAAGTCTTAGTCTTCTTGTATTATTATTGTCTTTAAAAAAGTAAGAACAAGTGTATGAGAAGATGTGTGAGGAGAAAGAGAAAAGGGAGGAAAATGACACCTGTAAGCTCCTATTTCATGTGCTGTGTGGCAAATCGATAACCTCAAAACATTCAATTTTTTGTCGTTCAATTTAAATTACTCCATCTCCTTTAAATTAAATGGGAACAATCCAACTCTATCTCTTCTTATAAAATTTTGTTCAGTGGTTTGATGTAATCAAACTGGGGAAGAGAAAGCATGTTTTTTTGTGAAGTGCCAGGTACTTTGTTATGCTTTTACTGAAGTGTCGAAGGAGGAAAAAAAAGCTGTTAGAATGGGAATTCTTACAAGTGGTAAGACAGTAAGTCACGTAGATGGATACCACTACAAACACAGGTTTCTGTTCTTAGAAGTACAGCAAACCATAGGTTCTATCAAAGGATTATGTTTGTGTTGGTAAAGGGATGTTGATATTTTCTTTTGAAAATAATTATGTACATGCAGTTGACTGGAATAGAATAATTTTATGTTTTTTTCCTAGAGAAATGCAAAGATTCTAGGATGATCATGATTTAAAAACAGAGTACTAGATCCTGCTTGTACAACATAAGGCATTTTTTGTTTTTCAACTCCCCCTTAACTAGTTATTCAGGGAAGGGCTACTTTGGCATTATTTTAATGCTATTATATAAAGAAATGTTTTGGCTTGTTAAAGTGGAGCATATGTTGAAGTTGTATGGAGGAGCCATGTTAATTTCTAGTCTGTTCAGTGTTTGCCAAATTGAAAGAGATGAAGTCTGTAGAGAATGCTTTATTTTTAGGCGTAGAAGAGATTTTTAGGGGCCCAGAATAAAGAACAGAAAATAAATGAGAAAATATATTTTTAAATTACCAGAATATTCTTCTTGAACACACTGCTGATAGCAGTTATATCTAATTAGGTCATGCCACTATTTCTTGTTTAAAACTTTAGGGTGAAATATATTACTATATCTCTGTCTTGAAATTGTATTATAGAACACTCAGGGAATGATCAGCAAGGTAGATTGCTTAACCTCTGATACAGACAGTATACGCGTTTCCTATTTTGTGGCATCAACTGTATTGTCTTTTTTTTAATTTTTAAATTCAGCTTGGCTTTGTTTCATGGTCACATTAATGGAAAGAAAATACTCGAAAAATCTAATATGAATTTAAGTAGCTATGTATGTTTGCCAATTTTTATTTCCCTGCTGCAGGGTCCTTTGTAATACTGACAATCTCAACTCAAGCTTTGTCACCCAGAATCAATGATCTCTGTTTCAGGAGCCTACATGGCTGCTACTCACCAGAAAGCTTGGAATACTCTTGCAAATTTTAGGAATAGGTTACAATATCTTAAATGTAAGATAATTAATCTTGAGTATTTTTGAATACTCCTGTAAAAATATCTTTGTTAGAGTTAGAAAGATAATACTTTTCATATTAAAACTCTAAGGCATTTCATTAAAAAAGAACATATCTGTGATTTCCTAACATAAGTATTTTAGAAATACTGAAATACAGACAGCCAAAACAGATCTACATTTCCCATGTCTTGATCTTCATGCTGTCATTTATGTATATGCAAGAATATAAATAACTAAAATGTGTATGGAAAGGGAGATGGTTTAAGTGCGTTCAGATCAATTTTTAGTTTGACCAGAGGTATTTCATGGGCCACCAGATTAACAGATATTAGAAAAAGCCTTCATGCCTCTATACCCTGTTTTGCACTACAGGCACTGACCTTCCCCTTTTATACATACCCAAAACTGAGCAAAGTTGCATTTTGCAGTTACCTGTGCCCACTTCTTTCATGTAACCAGTTCTGCAGCGTGTCCCACCTGAGTATTTTGGCAAGTTCATTGTATTCATGTTTCAAGTAGACTTATTTCACTGCTGTGTTTCTTTGAAAAATAAAAACGACACAAGAATAGATAATAAGATATGACCTACTTTAAGGATACTGCTAATTATAGTTTTTAGTGGGAATACTGAGTAAAGATCTACATCTGTGAGTGAGTTCTGAAACAGTCCAGAAAAAAAAAATCACTTTTAAGTTCTGGAGAAAGACCTGGTGTGTTCTGAAGAAGTATTGCCATATGACTTAGCAGGACAGGGTTCAGAGCTTGTAAATAAGAATATGTTTTTTGGCAAAATCTATAGCATTTCTTTTTCCTGCAGCTTTTTGGAAGGATTTATTTTGGTGTGATACGGAGCATTTTAAAGTTAACTTTGTTTTCCTGAAAGTCCAGTTTCTTAGCCTAGTTACGTGAGGTGTCTGTGCGTATGCAACAGTGGGATAGGGCTTGCCATCCGTCACAGATGCTTATCTGTCATGTGGATTGTTAGCAGCCATTACGTGTTGCCACCAACCTTTCTGTCATCCCTTAGGAAGCAAGAGACAAAACTCTGAGAGTTTTCTCAGGCAAGGAAAAGGGTGATAACCAGCTGATAAAAGGGCATATATGAACTTTCATGAAATTGAAAATACTGCACCAATTTATTTGCATGATGTTACGTTGTGTGTACAGACCAAGTTAAAACCGGTCAGCAGATCCAGGTGGTTTGGTACGTCTGGAAATCCCTGGGATCTGTGCAGGGCATCTCTGCAGAGCACGAGCACTTGGAGCATTATTGCCACCAAGTCAGGCTGAGTATTCAGAGTCAACGGCTTTTTCCTTGCTTTGATTTGATCATGCCAGAAACACAAAAGGTGCTCTCAGTTTCTAAAGCAGTGTGGAAAAAGCCATTCCCTTTGCCTCACTTCGTGTGGGTCCTTTCTTTCAGTTCTTCTTTCTCCAGCAGCTTTGTAAAGCTCCCTACCTGCAATCCTTTAGACCATTTTCTCCTCATTAGTAAATCTCGGATACCTTTCTGCTCTTCTGATCAGAAATGAGGTAGATACTATCTCTGGTGAAGGAATGGGATGAGTTTTTCATCAAAAACTGAAAATAGCTCTACATGATATATTTGCCACTTAATTTATGACAATATGTGAAGCTCTTAATGAGGAAGGTGCAACAAACTATTTGGAGAAATCTGCTACAAGTAATGTTAGGTCTAAAGATTGGTCTATATGGATAAGAAATAACCCATTATGCTGTCCAGGACGCATTGAAGAGGCAGTAATGTCTTGGAAACAACCCAGATTATTCTGAGGAAGGAGGAAACTGGAGCCCTTCCTTCTGATAAAGAATGAATATTTTGAAGAAGTGTAAAATTGCAGTACTTGCTTCTGGCAAAGGAGAAGGGTACAGCTACACCTGGCAATGTTCTGAACTAAGATACCATATCTGAAAATGTTCTGAGAAAAGAGTAGAAACTTGGCATCCTATGTGTCGTTACATGTAGTTGTATTGTGCATCTTGTATTTTATTCTTTTTCGATTTTTAAAGAAGACAAACCTTGAAATTAACATATTGGTGGTCTTGATATTGTGAGGTACAGAAGTACAAAATAAAAATGATCAAATAAATGTCTAGACAAAATAATTTAAGGTATAACTATTCCCTTTACAGGTGACAGAATTATAAAAGTAAACGGAGAAAGTGTTATTGGGAAGACATATTCTCAAGTCATTGCTTTAATACAGAACAGGTAAGCTACTAGTATTTAATTATGGGCCACACGTTCTTTTTTTCTTATGCTAAGCAGGAAATGGCCATTTAAGGTGGTTCTGAAAAGTCATTGTATTTTTAAATTTTCCGTAATACACACTCAGTTTTACTGTTTCTGTTTTCCTGTATTTACTGAATGCTGAGAAAGGTTTGAAAACAGGTGTGCGGAATTCTGCCACAGTCTTTCCATGTCAGGACTTGTCCCTTGTTACCAAATCACACTGAGTGCTACAGAGGAAGGTTGTCTGAGCTTAAAGTACGCAGATTAGGTATACATACACCACACATGTCAATTTAAAAAGAAAAATCTACCTTGCGTGTGAGATCTGATAACTAGAAATCAGTGTATCTGGTAAAGGAGAAGTTTTATGCTAGTGCATACATGCAAAACATCTGCAATACATCTTGGCTTTCTTCTATTTTGCAGCAAGTTATGAAGCTTGCAAGGAGTTGAGGAAATGGCAATTCTTACTGCTCCTGCAACTCACAAGGGCTTGTTAAATCATGTCTGTACATGAATCTAGGTACTCATTTTCATGTCTCATATCTGCTTCCATTTTTATAGTTTTCTTGGTGTCAATTTCTGTTCTGTAGCAACAAGTTTCCAATATGATAATGCGCTACGTGGAAAAAAGCTGTATTATGATCAGCATGGAAAAACATTTTCTAAATACATCTCACTTGTCACATTCTATTTTTAGTGAATCTTCATGCATTAACTTAGTTATGCTTACAGTTAGAAGTAGGAAAAATAAGATCCTGATCTTCCTATTTAAGTGATGTCTTTATTCAAAATTTATTTCAAAATATGTACATCCCAGGTGCATTTTTTTTGAAACAAGAGATCTCTGTGTTCAAAGGTATGCCAGGCAAGGTAGACTGAAAGGTGTTTTGTGTCATTGGTACTTTCTATACAAGAGCTGGAAAGATGAAATGTATCTTTCTTCAGAAATCTTTACTGGAGATAACACTAGCTATGTGTTGGTTTTTCATTTTATATTTGTGCAGACAGTAATATTATACAACAGTGTATAGTCAAGACATGGGACAACGCTTTGCATGCCCAACAGGTACATCATTCAATGAAATCTCTTATCTTAGTCCAAAAAACAGACACACCAATCACATCTTCCAGTGCAGAGATTCTTAACTCTAGGTCTGCTTGTGAATAAAAGTTTTACCTTCAGCCCTGTGTGTGTAGGTAGTGAACCCTCCAAGCAGAATGCAGCCCCTGCCCACTGTGAATAAACCAGGGACACCTGAACAAGGTGATTATCAGTGATTAGCTAGTGCAACCAAGAACTGTATAGCACACTGCTGTATCTGTTCCCCAAATATTCCATGAGTGCACAGAAGATGAAACAATGCTATTGTTAGTTAAGAGAGGAGAACAATTTGTTGTCTTGAGCCAGATGTGTACATCACAAAAGATTATAAGAAAAGATCAGGTTTATCCTTGAGTGTTTTATACAGGAAAATATAACCATCAGGAAGTCTTTAGCTGAACCTCTTAAATAGATCAATACTAATTCTGACCCATAAAGAGAGCTCAGACTCCCGATCAGGTGTATCTTCCTGGTAGCTTACAGGCAGTGCTTCTCGTATGACTAAACAAGGAACTTTCTCTCATTCTTTCCTTGAAAACAGTATTTTTGAGCTCAGAGCAGTTTGTTCTGCACAAAGTATTTTCTTTCTTGTGCTGCCATTTCATGGCAAGTAAAATTATGTTGTGGTGTATGTTTCTTGCTTTAGCATGCTGTTCTTGCATAGCCACCCTGGGTCACACTGATCATCTATTTATGTCAGTATCCTGTCTGATAATATCCAGCAATGCATTCTTAGGAGAAGACTATGAAAACATTGGAAGTATAGAGTGAGATTTGGTCGGATAACACTAGTCCACTTTCCAGAAATCCAGAAATCCCTGGTTTAGGAACTTGCTGAACCAAAGGTTTAATCTGCATCATTTGATTTAATGGTTCTTGATAGGTTGGTCTTGCGCAAGTTCACTTTTGAATGTATTTAAACTCTTCGTATTAAAATACCCAGTGATACAGTTCTTGCTCTGTTTTGTATCTTGGCTAATCCTTCATCCAGCACACCTTAGTTTCTTTAGTAGGCTTTGAGCAAGCAACTTTCTGAAAGGCTGTTGTCAGTTGAAATCTCCTTTATTCGTGGCTAAAGACAGTTTCATTTATAGTCTCAGTATGTTGTATGATGGTTTTCTAGACATTTTATTTTTAGTTACTCTTTTTAATTAACCTTTCAAACATATTGCTGACTGTAAATGCTTGTTCTTTTGTAATTTTATCATCTTCAGAACAGTTTTTTAAGGGTACAGTACATTTTATCCTCTCTTCACTCTAAAGAACAAGTTCCCACACACACTCACAATTCAGCTGTTTTTCAATGAAGCTCATTTTGAACTTACGGGTTTTTGAATTAGGTTACTCCTGCGTCTCCATTTCCATAGCTGCTCTTTATTTTTCTAGAAAGTTGTTAAATGGTAGCTGTTTGTCCTCATTATATAATGCTGCAGACATCAGAACTTAGCTGCCTTAAATTAAATGATCCCTATAAATTCCAGTGGGACTTACAGGTGGGAGATATTTCAGCCACGTTTTGTGTTGTTCTCAGAAACATTTCAAGCTGTGTCTAGAATGTTATCTATTTTGCTGTGGTTGGAGGTAGCACAGCTAAACTTATGCTGGTATTTCCTCTGGAAGATGAAGGACACACCTCAAAAGAGTTGCTAGAAATAACTATGTCCTGTAAGATTAGTCATGAGATCACGTTTTTAAGTCTAAGTTTCCTGTTCTTTACCAGTAGTTGTTAGTGATCTATTAAGAATTTATTTTTTATCTGTTCACACAATCAGCTTGGAGATGTGTTGATTACTAGTATAAACAGCATAAATTGTTTACGGTTCTAAATAAAACAAGAAACAGATTCTGATTCCCAACTGTGTGTTTTTTTGGTTTTTTTTTTTCTTTTTAACTGTGGGGAATTTGAACCATGAAGTCTGTCCCACTTGTTTCTCTTTGCAAATTCTTCAAAGTGTTGAGATTACTCGATGTACAAAGTTTAGCTACTGAATTTGTTTCATTAATACAAAATAACACATCAAAAGATAGTCCTCGTGATGACAGTGCATCATAGTACTTTAGTTTGACACTGAGTCAATAAGCTTAAGTTTGGCTCTCAAAATGTGTCATGGAAGTCATCTGCATGATAGATAACTGAGAATTCACACTACTGTGTCTAATATTTTAGTGTAAACTGCCACTTTCTCTGTGGTGGTTCTTATTAACACTTTTAGGTTCATAATTTGCATGCACATTATATAGTGCAGTACACCATAAGTATTGCTTAATACTTTTGGTTTCTGATGAGAATTGAAAAACATTCTGTGAGCACGTCACAAAATATCAAATAGGAAGATCAGAATTGTCTCTAGACGGTTCTGCAGGGAGACTGGGATAGAATGTTAAGTAGTTATTGGAAGCATGTATAAAGCATTGTTCCTGAATGGAGCCCTTTCCTGTTATGGATGGCTACTGAAAAAGGTGTTAAACTTTGTAAATGGATTTAATCCCTTTCTTTGGTTAAAAAAGGGTGGGGAGAGGGCAAAAATATTTGTATAAGAGAGTAGTTTGTTCTGTGTCAAATTATGAGTGGGAAACTTTCTTCTGTATGAAAAGTATTTGAAGAGGAACAATGCTATTTATCATATTTTTGACTTCCAAAGTCTTAATCCTGCGTGTAAGCATTGATGATTGTCAAAACATAAGTTGCTTAATATAATTTACACACACATGCTACCTGCATGTAGAAATGAAATCTGAATACTTAATTGGAAATGAAGCTACGGTGTCTCTTGCATATTCTTCTTTTGTTTAACAACTGCTAGATAGTTTAATATCCATACAAAGGAGTTTAGGCACAAATCGGCTCCTGACGGCACTACTTTTAAAGAATCATTTTAAATAATTTTGCTGTTTATGTATTCAGTCAAAATCGGAAATGCTATTGTAAATGCATATAAAAAAGTCAATACTTCTGTGTTTCTTAAAATTCAATATTCTGAAAAATCTTTAAAAGACTTTTGAAGATTTATTTTTTCCTAGCTGTGCGTAGACTTAAAAAGAAAAACTTAAATCTATCACTGCTGATCTTTGGTTTTAAAACTAAAGTAATTTATGCTGCTTGGAGGACACTTTTTCCAAAATGAATGATGATTTAAGAAGATTGTGAAATCAAATACCCTTACTCTGCTATTTTGGAATGCAGCCTTATGTCTGCGGTTGCTAACAAATGGAAAGGAACCACAAAACAAAAACATTATTCATATATGAAAGCATAATAAATCTCATGTTACATGTTTGAGATGATATCTTTCATTTCTGCAGAAATAAGAAATTGAGGTTCTTCTCAGTGCTTTCATAGACTGTGCATGTGTTCCCTGAACTTGGTGGCCCGTCTCTATGCTGGTTTTGTCTTTTCTCAGTAAATGTGTTGTACTGACCAGTACAGATAAGCTAATTTCTAGTCTGATACATCCAGTTAAGTTGTGTGCTTTTTTCTTGTGCTGGTATTGGTCAGTTTGTTTAAATACCCTTTCTTCTTGTGACACGAGATTTCTAAATAACAGTTAACATCTCTTCATTTTCTGTTCTGTGACACTAGTTAAAGTAGTCTGTACAAGCCCATCTCTTTTGTAGCCCTTCATTGTAAATTTCATGAATGTGAACAGAATGTTCATCTATCTTGGATGAGATAATAAATTCAGCTGTTCTGTATCCAATGTAATAAGCATATTCTTGTCTCTTGCTTGTGAAAATACTTTTTTTCTGGTAAATTCTAACTGTGGGTTTCGCTGTTTCACAATATTTGACTCTCGATAACCAATATATTGTACATTTGGTGTCCTGATCTTGTCTGTGTTTGAACTGTATTAATTGAACTATCCAGACTCCTGGATCTTTATGCTGCTGCTGCTGTTCATTTCAGCAATTCAGGCTGACAAACTCAGTACTTATAAATAGCAAGCAGTTTTCATCCGTATTTCAGATGTCATCTGACTGACTAAATATGTTTAAGTTGATTTTGCTAGGAGGTGATTGGAGCTGAAAGGTGTAAGTCAGTGCTTGCCTTGCTGTTGCTCCACTTTTCACATAATATGGTGATTACGACATTTCCTCAGCAATTTTAAAGAGTGCTAACAGACTTTAGTTTTAAATAGAAGAAAGAGAGAAGTTTTAACTTGTATTCACAGATTTGCCACCTTGTTTTCTGAGAAGCTCCAAACAACTAGTGTACCTTAAGACTCAAGAATAACAAAACTCAAGAAACAAAACTGATAAAGACAGCGTGTTGGCTTAATACACTGGTTTTGCTGAGAACACAGATGTACTCTTCAATCAGATTTCTGTTCTACTGTTATTTGCTAAGGCTTTAATGGAAATCAGTATTTATTTCTGTTGTGTAATTTGACGTAATAGGTGAGTGTAGGAATTTTTGAATAGTTTTGGCCTATGGAAGTTAGTGGATCATCTTTGTAACAAGAATTTAAAATATTTTCCAGAAGTTCATGTGTGGTGTTTGTTTTTTCCTATTTCTTTCAGTGACAGCATATTGGAGCTTAGTGTTATGCCAAAAGACGAGGACATCCTTCAATTGGTATGTTTATGAAGCTTATATTCAGACAGTATGTTGACTAAACAAAAATGTCTTGCTGTTGGTTACAAAGTCTTTGAACTGTGCTAACAGCAAATAATTAGAGTTAACATTTATGTCTCCGTCACTCCTTAGATATTTTCATACTTAACATCCCTGAAATTTCAGAGGAGTCCAAATATAGGGGAGAATACCTTCTTCACATGATACTTCCAGCATCTTGTTAAAAAACTCCATATCTTAAAATAGTGTTTCTATTTTTATTGCATTTTGGATTAGTTTTCTTATGTTAGAATTTATGAATTGGGTTGCTTTCTTTAACTAGATTACCTAATTCTAAAGAAGCTGGGAATCATTACTAAATTTGAATTTAAAAAACTAGCATATGGCACTTAAAATTAGCTTGTGTTAATAACTCACTGATTGTCAGTGGATTTCTGGGAAAGAAGCAAGGTGATGAATGTGCTGAAGGTTATTACCAAATGTTTTTTAATTGTAGCTGCTGTAAGTATTGTTACGCTAGTGCCTACATGTTCTCAGTTTGAACTGAGGTTCTGCATACATAGTGAGGTAATTCATCTCCAGTTTAGTGTCTCTTAAGTCTAAATGAGCTGTGAATAAAATACGATGTGTAAGGGCATATTGTGAAGAATCAGAAAAAATGCTAAAGTGTTGAAATGCTCTAGCTTATTTTTAATTGCAAGTAGAAAAAAGGAGATGACAAGCAGGGTAGACTTTCTGGTTAGTAGTCGGAAAACTGTATTTTCTAATACACACAGAAATAGTAAGACTTGACTTTAAATAGTTAAGATAAACTTGTGGGTTTCAGTAGCTGTTTTTCGGTATTAAATGACAAATTAATGGTTAAAAAAAAAAAAAAAAAGCCCCAGAAACTCTTGTTTGGAGCTGAAGGTAAAGATAGAGGCTGATATAGGAACTCAACCAGTTAGGCCAACAAGCCAAGATTATTAGAACAGAAGTGATATTTTGAGAATACAGAATGGTAGGGGTTGGAAGGGACCTCTGTGGATCATCTAGTCCAACCCCCCTGCCAAACCAGGGTCGCCTACAGCAGGCTGCACAGGACCTTGTCCAGGCAGGTTTTGAATATCGCCAGAGAAGGAGACTCCACAACCTGCCTGGGCAGCCTGTTCCAGGGCTCCGTCACCCTCAGAGTGAAGTTCTTCCTCAGGTTCAGGCAGAACTTCCTGTGCTTCAGTTTGTGCCCATTGCCCCTTGTCCTGTCTCTGGGCACCACTGAAAACAGTCTGGGCCCATACTCTTGACACTCACCCTTCAGATATTTGTAGGCATTTATAAGGTCCCCTTGCAGCCTTCTCTTCTCCAGGCTAAACAAGCCCAGCTCCCTCAGCCTCTCCTCGTACGAGAGATGCTCCAGTCCCCTCATCATCTTTGTAGCCCTCCACTGGAACTACTCTCCAGTAGTTCCTCATCTTTCTTGAAGTGGGGAGCCCAGAACTGGACAGAGTACTCCAGATGGGGCCTCACTAGGGCAGTGTAGAGGGGGAGGAGAACCTCCCTCGACCTGCTGGCCACACTCCTTTTCTTAATGCACCCCAGGACACCTTTTCTTGCCAACCAGGGCACACTGCTGGCTCAGAACATTTGGCAAGAAATATTTCGGTAATCCAGTACAGAAAGTGTTGGGGGCAGGGAGTGAGTTTTGCTTGCATGAAGAAGTGGAAGGGAAAAGCTGAGTTGGTTTTGGGCTGGATTTTTTTGTTGTTGCTTTGGGGTGTGGGTTTTTTTTTTTTAATTAGAAGTGTGAATAGCTAGACATGCAGGAATAGTTCTAACTTTTAAATGATCTGAATGGCTGTAGGCGTCTAATGCAATCTTGTAGCCATAGCAGTTTAAGGATCTGGGCAAGGCAAGATTTAAAGGTTTAAGGTTAAATCTTCGTACTTCGCTGGGTCAGAAGCTCTTAGGCATGTCTTGCCTCTTCTGATGAAACACGAAGCACAAGCTTCAGGTCGAGTATAGATGAAAAATAATTGATCGGAATTCAACTTGTTATATCAATGAGGGAGATAATATAGGCAAAGGAAGAAAGACCAACCTTGCCTTTGGGCAAGAGAAGAGTATGTTGAGGAGTAAAGGAAAGAGAAAAAATACCTGCCTGTGGGAGTTGTAGGAAAAAAAATAATTGGAGATATGGGTGGGAATAATTTCTAGGTATCATTAAAGAAAAGGTTCTTTTGTGTCATAAGATATTGTAGAATTGTGAATTTTGTATTCCAGGCTCCTCTTTTGTAGCTAGAAAGAGGATTTGGCTTAAGAGGTGGAGTCATCATCTTGCAAAAAATGCTTTGTGTTGCCTCTAGCTTGTATGACTTCCTTCTGACAGGTGTTTGCTTGCTATTGTGTTGCCTTGGTACATGATTATGATACAACATGGAGGAGTTCATGCTTCTGTTTGCTATGATGTATTTGGGTAAAAAGTGGCCTTGTCTTGAGGACTGTCAGTTCCACGTAGCATCAGCCAGAGAAAAGCCACGGAGAGACAGATGTCTTCTGTAGTCTGTGTGTGCTCAGACCTACTGGGAAAGACTTCTGATAGCTGCAGTTTGTTCACGCGGTTCTGTCGTGATCTGTATTTTAGTATATGTGTTTTCAGGTGTTAATCTTTGATGGCAGAGTTGCAACATGTGAAGATACAGATGATAGAAATGAGTTGCGTCATACAACAGAAGTCGTCAGTTATAGCCTGTAGTTTTCTTCCTTTTAGACCACCACAGAGGGGGAAAAAACTTACCGCTTCTAAAATAACAATTAGCAGTCTTTTGAGACACAGTACACCATTGTAACTTTAGACAAATGAAAAATCTGTGTAATTCTTCTGAAGATGGTGATTATTAATCTTCAGCCATTGGATATTAGGATCCACTGTTCTCATGGCAAGATTTGGAGAAGAACTTTACTCAAAGCTGAACGCTCATGTTTAGAATATTTTCAGAGTAACAGCATAGATTGTTATTCCTTTCACTTCCCATGAAAAGACAATAACTTTTCAGATGAGAAACTGCATACTTCTTGTTTTTCTATTTTTATCTTTGTGATTAATGCTGTATGAGCTTCTGTGGAAATCTTATGCCTAAATTAAATGTAAACCTCAGAAAGATTTCTTATTCCTGAATGAAGTGCAGCTCATGCAAGTAAGTGATGATTCTGTAGCGGTAGTGTCAGTATAAATGCAAGGTGGACAATAAATGGTAAGGTGAAGTGCCCTTATTAACAGAGGAAAAACTTACACTTTGGTCACTGAAGTTGTGTTATTTAAATCATTATAGTATGTTAAAGAATTTAGTTGTTTGACATATGTCAGATTTCACTGTAAATATATTCAGATGGTATCACTCATTGTAAACTGTTAGTGTGAAGTACTGGTATGCTGTAAAAGTAGATAAACTCAAAGCACCACTGGATATTGTAGTAGCAGCCAATGAAAGGTTTATCCAGTGCAATGAGGATGAACTAGTTTCATTATATTCAGGAATGATCCTGGCTGTCAATAAATTGTGTAGTACTTGGCAGTCTACTCCGTGTGGCGATGACTGATTGCTAGATTCACTACATAAAGAGCACAGTTGCTTGTTTCTATCCTTAGTTTGCTATTTATAAACCTTGAGTTTAGTCTTCAGAAATGTCCATATATGTCTGTGAACCTCTTGGTATATTGAATTTCCTGAAAACAGGGCTTTAAATCCGTTCATCAATGGTAACAATGAAGTGGTCCAATCCACAGGTCATCGCCCTCTGTGGCATGTGCACGCTCCTTACTTGGAATAACGTGTGAAAACCTGCCATTAATGAAGTCACTGTCAGTCATGTTAGTTCACTGCCACGATCGTGGAAATGTTGCTTTTGTGGACGGGGGAAAGGATATTTAAAACATCTCTATCCGTGACAAAAACTTGCTTGACAGCTATGAATGTGTTGCATTTTTGTCATGCTCCTCCTTAAATTTGAGATTAGTTTACTTAAAACAATCTCTTTTGGTAATCTTGAAACGCTTGGAGGTACATAATCATTGTGAGACATGAGGAGGAGGATTATTTTTATATTACACTCTTCTCAGTGTTTCAAATTTGATGTATGTGTATATAATTCCTGTAGCATTCTCAACCTTATTTTGACAGAATTTTGATATCTTGTAGGTTTTAGTACCACTGACTTTGTACGAATAGGAAGACACATCTAGTTCAACTGTAGATAGTTACTTTTCTCAGGTGTATTTAGTGGAATTGTTGCTGTTTTGTAGGCTTTGGATAACAAATTTAACAATAAAAAGTTGGTCAAATTGTGACACATTTCAGTTGTTCAGAAGCTTTTTGTGCTACGTGGAAAATGCTGAATGTAAAGGTGCTCCCTAGAGACAGAAGATTGAAATTGCTAAGTCTGCTTACAGGTCAGCCTTATTATGACTCTTGTCAATGGACTTGGTAGTGTCTAATGTGTATGTGTTATGGTGTCCTTAGTATGCAGGATTTTTGGACCATTTTTTCGAGGTATGTTCATGTTGGAATTTGCTTGTTTGCTAATCGTTCCTTGTGTGTTTAAAGAAGAATATACATTAGAAGTCACTCAATTTTTAAGTGTCGGGCACTTGAAAATATAAGTCTCTAAAACACTGCGTCTTCAATATGATCTCATTGGAGCTGTTAATTTGGAAGGCTATTTGTAATGTAGCATATTAATGTCTATATGTAGGATTTGCGTCCAGCTCGGGAGCCCTTAGCACAGGAAAGACAGGGAGCTGTTAGGGCGGGTCCAGAGGAGGGCCACAAAAATGGTCAGAGGGCTGGAGAGGTCAGAGAGCTCTCATGTGAGGAAAGGCTGAGAGAGCTGGGGCTGTTCAGCCTGAAGAAGAGAAGGCTGCGGGGAGACCTTATTGCGGCCTTTCAGTACCTTAAGGAGGCCTACACAAAGGATGAAGAGGGACTTTTCACAAGGGTGTGTAGTGATAGGACAAGGGGGAATGACTGTAAACTAAGAGAGGGAAGATTTACATTAGATATAAGGAAGAAATTCTTTACTGTGAGGGTGGTGAGTCACTGGACCAGGTTGCCCAGAGAAGCTGTGGCTGCTCCCTCCCTGGCAGTGTTCAAGGCCAGGCTGGATGGGGCTTTGAGCAACCTGCTCTAGTGGAAGGTGTCCCTACCCGTGGCAAGGGGTTGGAACTAGATGATCTTTAAGGTCCCTTCCAACCCAAACCATTCTATGATTCTATGGTTTATTATATGTAAATATATGTAGATATTAATGTATAAATATGTGCAGATACTTGTGTACGTGTATATAAACACACATGCTATAGTTATTCTGGTTTTTTATCTTTCATTTTTTGGCACTTCCCTCACTACCCATTCAAAGGTTTCTTTTGCCTAACTTTTATCCTACCTCCAACAGTTTAATTTCGAAGAAGTTATAAAAAATCATTTCCTCGTAGGAATTGCCCCAAAAGGTAACAGGTTACTTCTAGTAGCATACAAATCTGTTGAAACATGCCTTACCATTCCAGAAAGATCTCTGTGGTTTCATTTACAAAGAGATTTTATTGGGCATTCTGTGAATAATGATAAATGTGGAAATAAAAGGGGGCTGTTGATTACTATATGGTTTTGATATGTTTAGTTCCCTCTTGCATATCTTTTTAATTTGCATCTTAAGCTTTCCTTAAAATTACAAACCATTGAAACTGTGTATCGATAATGGAAAGTTGACCACCTTTGAACAGGAATGTTTCTCTTGTCATAGATAGTAGGGGAACAAAAGAAAATCCTAGATGGAATGACCAGGAAAGTGAGTGATAGTCAGCTGAAGCATATTTTTTCTTTTATTGTTTTCTCTTGCGAGTTGGGTGATATGGAAGTTTTCAGTATATTGGGAGATCTGGGCACTTCTTTGTTATATTTTGTTATTATTCTTTATTATTTCTGATACTTGCAGTTTTTGTAGAGTTTGGCAGATTTCAAGGCCTTGTAGTACCCTGAAATTACCAATGATATACCTCTACTAAAAAATAAGAAAAAAAGAAAAATAGCTTACAGAAGGTAATTTATTCTAGAGTTTTACATGCCCCAGTAATCTCATGCCTCTGACTACAGATCTGCCCACAGTCAACTTTAACAATATTGTCTTTTTTTTTCTTCCCCTGAGACCATCCAGTTGCATCAGACGTAATGGAGCAACATGGCTGTTTCACTGGCAAACTGTGAAATACTTTCATTTGCTTTACTTTTAATAAATAGAGATGTTTTCAGATGTAGCTGTATTTAGTCCAGAGTCTTGAAGCATTTGTTTACTTCCAGATTTTGTACTGATGCAGTTACCAATGTGTGCAGTGGTTAGCATTAAAGACCCTGGCAGCAAGTACAGTGCAGGGAGGGGTGTGGTGTGAAGATGTAGTGACCTAGAAGAAGAGACTTAAACTTTGTTATGTAACATTGCATATGTTAGAAAATAGTATTTGCATGGACTCTCCTCATCTCAATTTGGCCTAATATTTACACGAAAGTCTCTTACAAAGCTTGTATTTGGAAATTAAATTTCTTGGGCTTAAGACATTAAATTTTACATACTAAAATTTCACTGCCATTGGGAAGAAAGGGTGTGCAGGTTTTTTTTCAAATAATATTATCTGACCATAGTGTTTGCCGAATCTGAGTGAAATGAAACCACCTGAGCTGTATTACTAACATTCTTGCCAGAGCAGACTATAACTGGAAAATGTTTCCTTTTAAGACAGCTAAAAACCTTTTCTGGTGCGCACTTCCAGTACTCACGGTAAACGTGAGAATGTTAGGACCAAGGAGGAGAAGAATTTAGCAGCAAAGAAATGTAGTCTGAAGCCAGACTGGTTGGAGAAGGAAGGAAGAATGCCTTAAGCTCACTCTTGCAAGGTGCTGGGCACATTAGCTTGTGATTCATCAAAACACTTATCTCCAACTTTGCAAGTAGTTCAGTTGAAATCAATGTTATTATTCATCCTTTAGTGAAGCAAACTCAGTGAAGCAAACGCGTATGTGTGTTTATGGATTTGGAGTAAGGGGTGTAGAACATGGTTGGCTCCAGCTGTTGAAAGTACGGGGTGTTCACCATGATGAGGAATCCTTGTACATTGGCTGTCATTGTTCTAACATCACCTGGGAAAAAATGCGAGTGAAATCCTTCAGCTGAATTTGAGGGTTCAAATATCTTCTAGAATGCTTTGTTTGCTTAAAATTTATTTTGCATATCATATGGCTCGAATGTATAACCGTACCAGTTAAACACTTAATGTGCTAGTGGTTATACAGATTCACAGTAAGAAATTACTTCTTTGCCTTCGGAGTTTGCAAACTTGGTGCAAAAAAAAACTAGATTGCAAGGTGGGGAAGAAATTGTACCCAGCAACTGGAAACACGCTGAGTTCTTACTGTAAGTGCAGCAGTTTTCTTCTAGTAATTGTTGCAGAGCTGTTATCCATCAAAGCTCTTAATGTCACTCTAAATTGTTGTATTTGTGTGTTAAGCTTTCCATAATTGCTGTTGTTTTGAGAAGGTGGGAAAGAGCTCATAAAACATCAAGACTGTTTTTTTTCGATCATGTTGGAACTCCTTAATAACTGCTGAGTATCCAGCTCCTGTAGGAATTCAAGTGGCTTGGCTGGTGTCTGGATCAGGAACATCCCTGATCTGGATAGTAAATTCTTTATTTTTGAAGTTGGAAGGCTTTTTTTTATTTTTTAAGGCTTTTTTATGAGTCTATCCTCTGTTGCAATCACTTAGAGATGAAGGTAGTATTTCCATCTACTGTATCATTTGAGGAACTAAAGGGACAGGAGAGTAATATTCAAACTGTGGCTTATATATAGTTGCAAAATATGTTAAGTATCAAAATAGTGTATGAATGCTAACAAGTATATTGATGTACTTAACATTTTTTAGTCTCTAAACCTCTTCTAAAAATTTAACTTTCACCTTCTGGTTAAAGCAACTAAAATACTTAATAGTAAAAAGGCTGATAATGCATCACTCAGCGTGACGTTATTTGGAATGGATCCGTGCATTTCTGTGTAAGTTGCAATATTTCTCTCTGGGCCCTGAATCAGAATTGTGAGACAAAGGTATTTAATATTCCTTCGCGGAAATTTCACAGCCCCTATTTATAAACTTTTTCTTTCTTGGAAGTAAGTTCAGCCTTGTTTCAGTGATTTCTTGACAAGTGGGTGAATGAGGTTCAAAGGAGAGCTACGCTTTCTATCATCAAAACTTTTTTTCCAGTAACTTGGTCTTACTGAGAGCTGGCAATCTGTCTGTCCAGATGTACCTGCAATCATGGAAACGTACTCTTTACTGGGGGCAGGGGGGAGAATGCCTAGCAGGTCTTGTTTTGGACCCTGTGAGAATGCTGTCTTTTAAAGATGTTTTAGTATCTGTGATAAATTTTGTCAGGAGCTGAGAACTTTTTATACTCATTTGTAGTCTTCAGCTACGATTGGATCACATCAGTTCTGGAATTTAGCCTTTCTGCCATCAAAGTCAATGAAGCGCTGTTTGCACTGGCAAATTTTACAGAAACATTAAGATTGTGTTTTATATTGGTGTAACGTGTGTATCCCAGGTTTTGAAATGTTTTGTCCGCTTTGTAAAGTAACAATTGTTTTCTGATTGAGGGGGATGATTATTTTTGTCTTGCATGCCAGTAGTCTCTTGCTCTGTCTGTTTTCTTGATCTTCAGCATCTTTTCTAATTTTTGTTTTCTTGCTCTTTTTTTTTCTTAAAATTCTTATAGCCATTTATTTAAAGATTTAGGATTGTTTATGTGTGTATGTTCCTTCCCTCCATTAATTGTGCTAGTGGAAACCTGGCTTGATTTTTACTATAAGCAGAGGAAAAAAAAATACAAATCACATGAGTAGAGTGTTTCTGCAGCATCATTCCTCTAATTTCAGATGTACAGCATGAAAGCAGCTGCAGTCAGCTGACAGCTTGTGGTCATGTTGAGATATATGTGGGGAAGGGGCGTGCTGGTTTAAATGCATAATAAAGCCGTTGTTTCGTCACCAGGAAGCAGGGATGGTAGCAGCCCAGGGGAAATGAGAGACAGTAATGTTGCTGTAGTGGAAGGGAAGTCTCGTTGCATAGAGCCAGAGCGCTCTGCCGGCAGCTGTAGGGATGCACCAAGGCAAAATGGTACAAATGTATTTTGCTTTCTGTAAGGGTAGAGGATAAATGCGAGGAGCAGAGAAGAACCCAAGATGGACATGCTCACAAAGAGGGTGAAGTTATTTTTTATGCTCTGCTGCCCTTTATCTCTGTTGGTACCTTCCAGTGAAATCAGTGCAGTTGTATTTTTAGCTTGCTGTACCCAACATCAATATGACAACGTAATTCTGTCTTTACATATGTAAGCAGCTTTTACTGTGTTTTCCTGTTTTCTGCCAGCTGCAGTTTACAAAGGATGTCACAGCACTGGTAAGAAACGTACAGTAGCCATTTCTCTGATGGTTTTGTAAGGCATGTTTTTCTTAATGGTTTGTGAGAAGCAAGAATATGAAACGGCAAGTTTTGATGGAAATGAGCTAGATATTCTGAGCTGAATTTTCTTCATAATGCTTATCTCTGTGGTTTGTGCCTGTGTTATTTGGTCAGTTTTCTCTCGGTGTGCTTTAATATTTTGCACTTCACTAATGCTCGGTGTAACGTTGCAACAGTATTGTAAATGCCTCGCCCTCCTCTGTACTTTGCTCGGTATTAATTTTATGGCTGCACTTGGGCTTTTAGAATCTGTCTCAAGGCACGTTGATGTTCTGGAATTGAGCATGTTATGATTTGGACAGGAAATGCTGTGATATGATACCACGCCTAAGCGTGTAAAAGCCCTGAGAAATCGTTTTAATCTTCTGTTGCATTGGCAGGCTCTGCATTGGCTCTTTATTTCATTACATTTAAACTGAACGAAGTCATGCTAAAGTTTTTCAATAATAGGATATTGTTTAAGTATGCTGTATGCTTCTGCAATTTATTATTTTGAACGTTTTGTTAATTTCACAATGATATATGCTGCTTTTCAAAAAGGCTATGGAAACATACTATGTGTAATATAACCATTTTTTCTCGGGAGTCGGGCTCTTAAACATAAATATGCAAATAAATACACTAAGGAAATTAATTTGAGAGTTCAGTTTGTGTTTTAATAGTGTGTAGAAAGTAGTGGGTATGTATGAATTTTCATACTGTTCATACCTTGAAGTTAAGAATGTTACATATTAAGATTTTTGCAGTGAAATTTGTGTGCCATGTACTGGCTGTCTCCTGTAAAATGTGAGATGACTTATAGGGTGTTGGCTCACAACAAAGATGTTACTGCTTCAATTTATTCATTTTATATTTAGAGACAGGAACTTTATGTAGAAGACATTGTAGAGGAGTGTGTGTATGTGTATTTGAGTGTACTTTTCATATGTACGACATTGAGTGAGTTCTTTATACACTAAGTGAACAGAGAATTTTCTAGTGCTAGCTGAATTTATTATGCAGCATTTTAGCCTGTCGATTCTGTGAAATTCTGGTTTCCAGCAATGTGAAGCTTAAATGGGAAGAATGCGTGAAGCATCACGATAGAAAGCAAAATTAAGGGGGAGAAAAATACTGTGTTTTGTGCTCGTGGATTTTGTGAAACCTGCCTCAGTGCCCTACCTGCAGTAGCTCCTGAAATTGGTCATCAGTTTTTTTAGTTGTTGAGGCGGGGAATGTATGTAGTGATTTTGCTTGTTCTGTTTCTGCTCACTAAGGGAATGGAATGCCATTTTTATCTCTTGAACTAACATTTTTATATAAAACGATAGTGTGATTTTTGTACTTCTCTTCCGTCTCTTGAAGCTTGATCGTGCAAATGCTAGGTGGTGAACTGTTCCATCTCCCTCACTTCTGAATATTCACTTGATCTTCTCTCCACAGGCGTATTCCCAAGATGCCTACCTGAAAGGCAATGAAGCCTACAGTGGTAATGCCCACAACATACCTGAACCACCACCAATATGTTATCCACGCCTGACATCCACCGCTTCTGTTATGGCACAGGCTGGTGACAAGCTATCTTCTGACTTCTTGCTGGGGAAACAGCAAGTCAGTAGACCAGTACGGGCATTGACGCAGCCAGAAAGGGCCTACAGAATGGAAATACAAGTGCCTCCATCACCAACAGACATTGCAAAATCAAATACAGCTGTGTGTGTTTGCAATGAAACTGTAAGGACTGTTATTGTGCCTTCTGAGAAGGCTGTAGATTTGCCGTCTTGTAGAAATAATCATGCTGGTCTATCACACAGGACAGAGGAAGTAAGATACGGCTTAAAAGATCAAACCAGCCTAAAAGCACGGACAACATCACCATCTTCTTCAGTGTCCACTGCCATTGTTCTTCCCCAGACTCCAATAACAAGGGCAGTTGATCCAACAGCAACACTAAGTAAAGTTTCAAATTATGTGATATGTCCAGAAGGAATCCCAAGCACTAGACCTCCTGCTCAAGCTACAGACTCGCCCTCAGTCTCTACTAATCATTACAGTTCTCCAACATCCCACCAGCATATAGACTGGAAGACCTACAAAACTTACAAAGAGTACATTGATAATAGGCGCATGCATATGTATGGCTCCCGAACAATACAGGAAAGGCTAGATAGTTTGAGAGCAGCTTCTCAGAATACAACTGATTATAATCAAGTGGTGCCAAATCGCCCTACTTCACAGGTACGGCGCAGGAGCACGTCTCATGACAGGGTTCCGCAGTCTGTTCAGATCCGGCAGAGAAGTGTATCCCAGGAAAGACTTGAAGATCCCGTGCTGATGAAAGAATGGCCGCGAAGTGCTTCACAAGATACTCTAACTTCACCTTCAGTTAATACTAGGAGTCACAGGGCTCGGTCCTGGGATTATCTCAGCAAACAGGGTGAAGTACTAGAAAATTTCCATTCTGAGAATCTGATTGCAGATACTAATGGAGATAGGAGAAAGACTTACAAGTGGACAGGGTTTACAGAACAAGATGATCGGCGAGGTATTTATGAGAGATCTAGACAGCATGCATTTCATATGTCCCTTCGAGGTCAAAATTTTCCCATGGCTCAGAGTGCTTATATTTCAGACAACAGGAGAACAGGTAGTAGAGCTTCTCTGCCTGGGTCTCATTTTCAGAAAGTTCCACCAGATGTAAAAATGTTACAGCCTTCTCGAGATTTGCAGGCTCCTGGGGGAGTTTCAAAACCTACAACTGTTTCACAGGAGAGATTATCTCTGACACCAGCCAGAAGTTCTAAAAGTAGCTCTTTGAAGAACTCTGCTCCCTATGCAGCAAAACCATTGTTTCCCCTTAACCAGAGCCTGGATGCTATTGCTAGCAAAGACCAAAGAACAGTAAATCACTTGCATCAGAGTGGTCTGTTAAACCAACAGTCAAGGATCCGAGCAGAAGGTGCCCCAGATCACAAAACAGAAACTGGCAAAACCATCCAGCCCTCCTCTCTGTCTCCGGCTTCCACCAAGCTTATTAAGCCAACAAGTGAGAGTTCAGCTACCTCTGACAACATAGATGGTTCCATCAGACAAAAGGTTCATGATTTTGAAAGGGAAGATGATGTCCGTGAGCCTGAAATTCTGCAAACGGATGTTCAGGAAAATGACAAACACACAGTGGTCATGCGGGACAAGTCGCCTTCTGGACACCAAACTCCACAGCCTTTGAGGCATCAGTCCTACATTCTTGCTGTAAATGACCAAGAGGCAGCCTCAGACACTACCTGTTGGTTACCCAACGATGCTCGGAGAGAAGTCCACATAAAAAGAATAGAAGAAAGGAAAGCATCAGGTTCCAGCCCCCCTGGTGACTCCTTGGCTTCTATTCCGTTTATTGGTGAGTTGAACTATTCCAGTGTACATCAATTGCTTTTCTCTGCTAAAGATGATGGAGGGAGCTGACTGCAAACCTTGTGGTGGAGGGGCGGGGGGGGGCTCTTTCCTCATCTGCAGTAATATTAGGTTGGTAAAATTAAAAATATTCTTCAGTGGAGGAAAAAAATGTTCTGTGTTGTTTGGAGTCCTGGAGAATCAGTATAAAAATAGTCTACAATGATTTAATATTTTTCTAGAATTTTTCTTAACCCCCCTGGAGAAGTCTATATTGTATGACTACGTCTGGCTATCACTCCACATAATGCTCTGGTGTTATTTATATGGCCAATGAGCATTTGCAGCACCTTTCGAAATACTTCTATGTCTCTAGTATAAAATATATTTGGAATCCAGTAAAGAAAGGATATGGATGCAAATCTATGTAAGGGTAACTTGTGAAAAAAGTTTGTCAGAGGAATAGGTAAGGAGAAAGTTTTCTGAGACAGATACGGGATAGAGGAAAGCTGTTTCAGGTGAAAGGATAGCAATAAAATGAAGTGAATTTGGAAGTAAAGATGCTTATGTGGATATGAATTAAAGGGTCTGTGAAAGCAGAATGTGAGAAGGCTCAAAGATTCGCCTGTGGGTATTACACAAACAGGATTGGAATTACAGGGAGTTTATATGAAGGGGGCTGAACATATTGGAGATAATTTGGAAGAAATAAAGAACTCACTGGAGGATTGTAAGTAGTAGAAAAAAAAATAATTTAAAATCCAGTTTTGAGTGTGTGAGGAATTAGTCATCTGCTGAAGAGAGAGTTTCCGTGGGCGAGCTTTTCTGTTCTACTCAAGTAGTCTGTGCCTCTGTCTTAGCCCCACTATTGGTTTTGAGTTGGATTTTCTTTTGTTGTGGCTGGTTTAATCCTTTGGAGTCTAGATGTCTGCAGACCATTTTCCACATGGTTTGATTTATAGCTGACTCTGTTCTTGAATTTAGTATAAGAAGTATTTAGAAAATACTGAATTTTGATTCTCAAACTGAGGTAAATGAAAAAACCAACTCTTCCTAATACTCTTCATTTTTTTTACATATGAGGTTAAGGGAGTTATAGATACATTGTTTCAGAGCACTTGTCGTCTTTTGTGGATCTACAGCAGTGATTTTTTTTTTCCCCGGAGTTCTCCGTAAGATCTGCTACTAGTTTAAATAACCAAAAATAGTGAAGAAGCTTTGTGTGCATCAAAGAATGGAAATTATACAAAAGATGTAATAATTCTGTTCTTTTGATGGAATTTTGTTATGACATAACAAAAATGCTTTCTTAGCTAGCAGATGGGTTGTTTTTATATTGGGTTTTCTTTTTTGAACAGGAGTTGTATAGATTTTTTTGATTACTGGGTGCATCAGTATCCAGTGTAATACTGGATTCTTCTTTAGACCCTATCGATCTTTCTTTAAGGATTAGTACAAGTTTGTAAGGCATGTAACTGTCTTTTGTGCGGGGTTTTTTTAATACTATGTCTAAAATCAACGTTGGACACTTGATTTCAGTTACGTGCGGTATTTGTACTCACTTAGGAGCGCTTGCTGGGAGTTTCCTAGTCCCGTACAATTTAAATGTTTTGTAAAAGTCAGATCAAGATTGTCAAAATCAAGCCCAACCTTTTCTGCACAGTCTCCTGTCTTGATTTTGACAAAGCTTTGCCATGAACTCTTACTCATTTGCCTCCAACATGGCAATTGTACTGCGTTCTGGTAGCAGCCGAGCAGTTCAGAAAAGACAAAGTCTTAACTCTCCATTGCAGCCTCTTGGCGTAACACCACATGGGACTGTGTGAATTCTTATGAGTTCCTCAGCGTCTTGGACTGAAAATATTAAAAAGTGATGCTGCTAGAGCGTGGGCACGGTCTGAGCCAAAACAGTACTTGTGGCTGTCTTCCTAGCAAGAAATTCTTGTGCCGGTACAGGTGCTGTGGAAAATTTCCACCACAGCTCCAGCACACTGAAGATGAAATAACCCTCTCTGAATAGGAAGAGCATCAAATGCCACTAAGAGTGGGCATCTTCCAAAGTTAGAATTAATATGCATGATTCTAACTTTGCTTGTTCCACTATCATTATGCCTAATTACAGCTTCACTTGTTAAAAGCCGTACTTAAATCAGGCGGCTAAAACCCTAGATCTACTCTGAAACTCAGTTAAAGGCTATTTAACTGTTCTGAATGAAAATCACTTGTATTTTTCTGTTTTGTGTTCTGGTTTGGGTTTTTTCTTCACATCCCCCCTGATGACTGAGGAAGCTATTACTCTGAATAAGAAGCACCTTGGTGTTGGCAACTTTTCTGCTTCCCTTATGTTTACATCAGCATAATTGTTTTTTGCAGTATTAGGTTTTATTAGGTATGGTTCATTTTGTAAATGCACTTATTGAAGTTATTTGTACAGTAGATCTTTGGAGTAGCATAAAAATGTAAATGGGGGGGGGATTAATATCTTCCAAGGTGACCTGTTACTGCCATTTTAAATACTTTCTGGTGTCTTTATTTTTGTTATCACTTTCTGCTCATTAGAAGTAGTAGATATGGCCACACCATATTTTGGTAGAAATTCAGCCAGGAGCAGTTGGCTTCTCTAGCAGTATTTGTGACTAACCTGCTCTTGAGAACAACACAAGAGCAGAATGATATTAGAGTACCTCTTTGTAAGTCGCGTGGTGCCCTGCACCACAAGCAGAAATCCAGGCAGAGTTTCCATCAGGCGTTTGGGTTCTGGTGGGTTGCTGAAGAGCTGCCTTTTGACACTAGTTCTTTCACAAAAGGCTTGTCTGAAGCAGGGAGATCAAATTTTGGTTTGTGTTTGCGAGAAGAGATCTGTTCAGAGCAAACCTAGTAGGTGGATGTAATATGTTTTGTAGGAGAAATAGATTTATTTGAAAAAATTAGGCAAGATTCTGTGTGCTCAGACTCTTCTTCAGGTAAGCAGATGTTTTTGGTGTGTGAGGAAGCTGCCAGTTTTACAGAACAAGGCACCTTGGTACTACAGATTTCAGTACGTCCCATGTGCTACTAAATGCAGGGTGCTGTGGTTAGCTTGGAAAGCTGCTGTTTGTATTTCAGGTCCAAAGAAAGGCCCTGTTCTTGAAATGGTCTCTATTGTTTCAAACTATACCAGCTAGTCTAATGAAAGGTTATTCCTTTTACCCAGAAATGATCTCACCCGTTCTCTAGACTAGTAAAGATGCCGTGATCTCTGTCAGTGACTAGATTAGCAATTGTGATATTTAATGTGTGTTTTTTCAGACTTGCTTTGTACACAGTTTCTCTGTTAGAGAACAGCAAATGATAAATTTCTGACCTACTGAGTAATTTTGGATGTGTTAACCTGCATTGGGACGGAAATTAGAACACTACTTAACATTCTTGTAACTGTTGAGAAAAGGCTGATTCAGAATATAGTTGTTTTAATGCATTTCTTAGGTGTAGATGTCTAGTGTGCGTATCTGAGATTTGCAACTAGCTTTTTTTTTTTCCTCCTCACACCGTGTATTGTAGAGTAGAAAGCAATTGGGCGGAAAAAAAAGATAATCCAACTCCCAGACTGACTTGAATGAACTACTCATATGAGTGAAATGGAGAAACTGCTTCAATGCTCAACCTGACTGCAGTATGTCTAGCTGCCAGCAGAGTTTAGTGCTTTGGCCATTGCTACTGGGTGTATGTTCTTCCAACCTCAGAGTGAGTTATCACGTGAAAATTAATATTAAATGGATATGTTTTAAAGTACTTAGCCTAAATAAACATTGTCTTGAAGTTCAGATTTTTTTTCAAATCAAAGAAGTTTGTAGTCATCTTATTATAGAACTTTTCTTTTAGATACGCAGTAGCATCAGTAAGTACAAAGGCTTTTCCTCAGAGGTGGGATCCCATTTTTGAAAATATTGTTACCCTAGAAAAATTTTAGGTCACTTCATTTCACTATTAATTTGTGAACAGCTGAGAGAAAAATATCCAGATAAAAATATTTGACCAAAATTTGATAACACCAAAGTGTTGTAAAAATTAGATGAGTGTGCTCTCTCTGGCTGAAATTCATACCTAAGGAAAGGTGTAAGTACAGGAAAAGGATACATGATACTTAGTTGTGGTACTTTCTGTTCTGCAGCCATTTGCACTATACAACATTCCTGAGCCAAATGTGGTTTTAAATGCTCCATAAATTTCTCCATTCTCTTTTGTACCACAGTAAAATTTTGCTGTCCAATACCCTGTATTGATTTAAATAAAGATTTGCCAGGAGTTTCACAGCTCTGACTGCATGGTATTTATTCCCTTTGTGTGTGTGTGTGTAGTTTTTTAAAACCTGTCTCCTCCTGGCTGAGTTTCTGATACAAATGTTGTAAGAGTGACCAGCAGACTGCTAATCTTGATTCAGCCTTTCCATGCCACTCATGGTTTTAGCTCTCTGTTGTTTCTACCGTTAGCGCAGGCAAACAACAGTAGTGACTTCTGTGCTAGTAATCAGGCAGACTCTGCTTTTCACCATGCTTTAAGAGCTGATCTTCGTAATAGTTCTCAAAACCAAAAAGATTTATTTTTTTTACTGTGTTCCAATATCTATTTTTCTACAAACTTCTGACAAAATAAAAGTATTTGGGTACTTGCTGATTAACATAGGATAAATGTAGCTGACTTCTAGTGAATTCTGCTCAACTTTCTTTTTGAATTCTTTTTTTCTTGTTCCCACAGACTGCTGGTTTTTTTTGTTTGTTTGTTTGCAGTAAATCAACGAAGGAATTATGAGGTGAAACATTCTAAAACACCCAGTGTTAATTAATCTTTTCAGGCATCTTTATTGTACATGTGATGGTGTTCTTGTTCTCCAATGCTGGAAGTAGAGACGTATAGGGTTTACCTGATCAGTACCGACCTTTAAATAAGTCATGTACATAACTCCAAGTACTTCTTTTTTTGAAAGTGTGATGAGTTTACTGCCTTTTCTTAAATACGTACCATACCTTTCCTCTCCTCCCCCTACATCTTTATGCCTCTCTCTGCAGGCTGCTTAGGCTCTGGTACAGAAGATGCCAATGTGAATACAGGCATACTGAATGCAGTTACATTCTTGAAACTAGAAAATAAATTGGTACATTTGCACAATGGACTATGAAAAGGGTTATGATGGTAGGAATATGAAAGGTTAGGGGAGACAACCAGAAATACTCTGACATGCAGTAAAGAAATAATTCAAAGAATGTACTCATCCTGTTTTCTCCTTGTGAGAAAAGATAAGCATCAGGCAGAGAGAATTTCAAAACCACAGACTTCTGCAGCAGAGATCGTGGCTTGTCAACCCAAAACGTGTGGATACCTTAAGGGCAAATGGTGACTGGATACAGATGGTTGATATGGAATGTTTTAAGGAAACTTCAATTTTAGCAAAAACTGGTAGCAGTCAAGGTGAATAAGAAAATCTTCAGCCATTGTGATAATTTTTTTTTCTACAAGTTACTGCCCAGCTATTGCAAACTATGAAAATATAAATGCAACTGCAGTAGAAATTAGACCTGACAGGTGTTCATTTCTGAGGGACTGTTGCTTCTATTATTTTAGCGATAGCATTGGCACAGCTTTTAACATGTCATCAGTGTTTCTAAGATAAGCATCAGTCTTATTTTTTTTTTTCAGGGTTTTGCAATGTGGCCTGCCAAATCACTGTTGCTCCAGGCTGAAAATTTCAGTGTTTCTTATCCAGAGAACAATTTTCAAATCATTGTGGTATTCTGAAGTATAGCAGCCAAAACACAAAATTACAAATTAGCATTTTAAATACCGTTTAAATACTTCTGTGACTAAAAAGTACTTTTTTTATTAAAACTTAAAATTTGATTTCAATAATTCATAACATAGAAGCATCAGATTTGTTTGATGAAAGTAATAGTTTCAAAGCATAAATCATCCTTAATATATAATTATAACTTAAAATAATAACTGCAGGTAATAAAGGAATGCTATCAGGGTTCTTGGCCAAAAAAAAGTATATTAAGGATTGTACTTTTTTTATGTGGCAGGGTAATACTGTGAACAGGAAACTTTAAAATTGCTTTGTATTACTTTGTATGGAAATATAGTTATACATTTGTTTAACACTAAAAGAAGCAACAGACTGTCATATTTAAAGTTTTCAGAATAGTCTAGCATGAAGAATAACCTTGGGAAGCCTTTTTCTGTTCGTATGAAGCTCAGTCAGTATAATAAACATACTCTTTACATGAACACCTTAGCAGAGGACTGGATTTGATGGTTCAGGAGGCTTGTTCCCGTCCTATGTTTCTGTGGCTTACAGAAATTAATGTGCTCAGCATGCAGACATGTTTCCATTATATTCTTTTGGCTACAAGAGGATAATTACGTAAAGTAGATACATGAGTAAGTTCTCTCTAAAGACAATCAGTGCTGTCAGTGCTAGAAGTACTTAAAAAACTAACAAACAAAAATCTTTTTAAACGTTCTTTTTTGAAAAATGAGATAGCGAGTCATGATGAGTCCAGGCAATAGTTTATCTTCTTTCTAAATCATGTGTTTTAGACTTGGAAGTCTTTAATTATTGGAGCTTTTACCTGTGCAGGTTGAAGTATAAGATGCAGAAGTTTGTACTTCAAGATCTGCAAGAAAAAGTCACTGCTGTGGGGTATTTATTAGTGCTTTGTTCTACCTTGTGTGATAGCAGGGTTAGTTCCATATAGTTTATTTTTGATTGAACAATCAATTTTTGTTTTGTTTGTTACTTCTGGCCTTCTCACTACACAGGTGAAATCATATACATGGTCTTTTTTTGATTGTCTTGCTGACAGGCTTTTAAGAAAAATGGTCTATATTAGTATGTCTGTGTTTGCCTTATAATTCAGCCTCTTTTGAGGTTTCTTAGAGATGAGGAGTCTGAGACAGACTTTTTTTTTTTTTAACTTCCTTGCCTGTGTGTGGATAAAGATCCTCTTTGTACCTCCAGTATTCTGACCACCCTCTCTCCTTTCTGCCTGCGTTATTCTTGCTGGTGCCTGTTCCTCATGGCCTCTGTCCCCCTGCTCTGCTCTCCCTTGCTCTGCTTGTGTCTGTGCTGCCTCAGCAGCCTTGGCTTCACCCTTGGGTCCTGCCTGCTGCCCAGGTGAAGGAACGGAGATCTGGTCCACGTGGCTGTGCAGGAAGGGAAGTGCTGCCTGGAGCAAACCTAAATGGAGAAGCGCAGAGGAGGTATTAGACGTAAGACAAGATCTTAAAGCTTTCATGTACTGTATTTAAGAAGAATACTTTGGAGCAAGGTGGTGTTCTGCGTTGTGATGACGCAGAGCCTGTCGTGGCATGGTGTGCTGTGGAGTGATTGGATAGGCCAAGGATGCAGCATGCAAAAGGGCTGGAAGTAAGGGAGTGCCTCTAAAGCCAGTCTTGCTGCAGGATCGGCTCGTATCACTGGCACGTCCTGTTCGTCCTTCAGTAAAGCTATTTTTTTTATTTTATTCTATTCTTCTAATGAGTGCTTGATAGTTTTTGTGCTGCCTTTGCTGCTATAATCAAAAGGAGTGTGAGTTACCTCTCTGTAGCTTTCTGCAGAAAACTGAGCTTTTTACAAAGAGCAATCACTGTTACAAGTCCACAGATCTATGAGTAACCAAAATTGCATTAACTACTAAAGGAGCATCTTTAAACATATACTTAATTTGAGAGTTGGATATGGTTTTCAGAAAGCCAATAATATTCAAGTGTAGTTACCATCTTCAGTGTATGCAGTTTGGGAAGCTGTATGCTGAGTGATTTTTGTGTCTGGGGGTGCATGCTGTCTCAACATTCTTCATGTGAATTTGCTCTCCATGTTTATATGTTACATGTTGAGTTAACTACACCATCTCCTAAAAAAAAAAAAAATGCCAAAAACAAACAAAAGAGGAAAAAAGAAAACCAAAAAACCCAACAAAGGCAAATAAAACCCCCAGTAATAACCAACTTGGATAAACTGGGAACTCTTAAGACCGTTCCAGTGCAGCTCACCCATACATGTCCATCTGCCCCAATGAAATGCATCTGAAGGTGCGGAGAGTTGGTTGGTGTCATTGCAGTGATACTGTGTCTCATCTTTGAAGGATCGTGAGGGCTGAAGTAGGTCCCCATTAACCGGAAAAAAAAGGATGAGAAGGACAATCCAGGGAAGGCAGTCAATTGGCCTAATGTCAGTCCTGAGAAAATTGTGAAGTTGGTCCTCTTGGAACTTATTTGTGGGCACATGAAGGAGAAGGTGATCAGGAATAGATAGCGTGGATTTACCAAGGGTAAATAGTGCTTGACCAATGTGATTGTCTTTTATGATGAGATGACTAGATCTGTGAATGAAGGGAGAACACAGGGGGGTCGCCAAACTTGACTTGAGCAAGGCTTTTGACCTTTTCTGCAACACCATGCGTGTGCCGTAGTCTAGTTGGTTGAACTGCTAGATACGTAGGAAACTGGATTGTCAGGTATAAAGGGTAGTGGCTAAGGGTTCATATTCTGCCTGGAGGCTGTTTATAAGTGGTGTTCTTCAGGGTCTGTCTTGTTTAATATGTTTATTGGTGACCTAGAGAGGAAATAGAATATGCTTATCAACTTTGCAGACCACACCAAACTAGGGGGTGCAGTCAATACGTGCGAAGGCATATTCAGAAGGACTTAGCCTAGAGGGGTGGCCGGATAGGAACCTCTCGAAATTCAAGGACAAATGGTAAGTCCTGCTCCTGGACTAGGCTAACCTCCTGCAGTGGTACCAGCACCTTGATGATGTTAAAGACTAATACCATACTGGTCTGCATTAATAAGACCACAGCCACGATATCAAAGGAAGAGATCATTCCCCTCTGTTTGGCACTTGTTGGACAAAAACCCTGAGCAATGTGGTCTGAATTCAGCGCTAAGCCTGCTCAGAGGAGGAGGAGGTTGGGCTAGGGGAACTTCTGAGGTTCACTCCCACCTGAATAATTCTATGATTCATTTAAATTATATTTGAGGCTCTCAAAATGTGCCCTCTTGTGTGTTCAGGCGTTTAGGTTGTTACTTTCAAATCTTCATGTGTAATCCTGAAGGACTGTTGCAGGAGATTCAGATATAAACAGTGTCATGAAATATTATATTAGTCGTGATAAAATTGTATTGCAGTGGCATAGTAGGGTATGATACAGATCTGTGCCTTTTTTTCAGTGATTTTTTTTTTTTTTGGTGTTTATTCCTTTGAATCTTTGGAAATTTGGTAAATACTTGTTTCTTAGTTCGTCATCCACAGGGTGTGGATAGTACATCCTCTTTGTCGTGCTTTCTCACCCATGTTTGCAAATCTCTAGTTCTCCTGAGCCTATTAAGTGTCTTTGCAGTGTCAAAAAGTTCATATTTTTCCACGTTACTTACACTGTGTACAGATGCTCTCTCTTCTTGTAGGTCCCTGATCTCCAGTTGCACTGCAGTGCTTTGATACATGAATTTCTCTCTGCTTTAGCTAGCAAATCAGTTAATTCAAGTTAACTGTAGTTGCAGCTGTTGCCTGTTTATTACAAGTTTTCATAGTCTTGCCCTCTATAAATGTTTTTGCATGGAAAAGCTCTTCTTGAAAACGACTAGTTGCAACTGATGGTCAGTTGTGTGCTCATGTTCAAATGGAGGTGGTGAGCGGCATCTTCCCCTTTGCCGGAGATGCTCTGTCACCGTGCTGGCGCATTTTCCGAAGGCCGGTCTCTTGGGCCGCTTCATAGACAATCGTGCGGAACAAATTGTATTTATATCCTTTTCTCAAAAGAAAAGGAAAACTTTAAGGAGTCCTGGGTTCTTTGACCTTTTTGTTACAAATATTTAAAGGGACATTGGTCATCCATGAGGTGACAGACTGAACGAGAATTATTTAGCATGGCTTCTCTGGCTTGTTTGTTCTGTATGCTTCACTGCATTTCGGACACAGTCATTTTCATTGATTGGGGAGCTGAACGCATCCTTTTGCACGCTGTGCGAGGAGTTTTGGGGTGCAAATACGCTGATTAATCAAGGAAACTGAAAAGGGAGACAAATACTGCAAGCACTAAAGAGGAAAGCCAAAGTACAGGGGATAGATATAGTTGTTTGGGTTTTGTTTTTTATTGGACAGCAGCAGTGGAGTTTGCCAGTGCATTAAATTAGTAGGCAGTAACTCATACGGCGCATGTCATGGTTTGCTCTATAATCACTTTACGTTATGTAAAAGCTTGCCCTTAGCTGACCTTCAACCTCTTCAGGGATTGAACCGAGTTATTTATTTTTCTCCTGTACCAATGCCATTTGCAGTTTCTTTAAAGCTTGGCTAATTCTGAAACCACTGTAACTTTTATTCATCGGGGGGATTGGATCCACTGTGAAGTAATAGTAATTTGAGTAATTATTGTTGCCTTCAAGGACCTAGGAACTGGTTTTCCTTGTCTGAATTCTTGGATTTAAGTGTTGTGGGAAACTGTGTAGTCATGCCTAATGCTTTCGTATTCACAGCTTGTGCAGGTTCGTTTCAAGCACTAACATTTTTGTAACTTTTGGGAGTAGAGACTGATGTTTTGAGAAAAGTCTCTAAAGTAAGTAACTTAAAGCTGACTATTTCCAGTTTGCTGCCGGGTTAAACCACAACAATGCTATAAATTAATTAATTGTTCAGAGAGTGGTTGTATTCCTTAGTCAATGGTAGTGTGCTTCTCTTCGGGTTTGCTGCAGGGAAGCTGAGCAAATGAAAAAAGGCAATAGGACATTGAGCTGTTGCAGTTTTGAAATGCAAGTGTAACTGAGGTTCTTCCTGTCTCCTAGTTGCTGTAGAGGTCTGTAAACACTTGTAATTTATCACTGTGGATATAAGTGAAATTTGGCATTTTTTTTTAAACTGTAGCATCACAGATTCGCTGTGAATTCTTTTGCTTTCACTTTTTATTAATGTTTCTAGTTTGCAGCTAGTTTTTTGGGAGGGTGTGCTTTTGTAACATGTCACTTCAAAATTATTATATTTTGCACTCCAGACAATTTAGAAGGCTGGTGTTGCTGAACCTTCCTGTCCTTTAATTGTTTATTGCTTTGTTTCAAATTGCCAAATTTGGATGGTACAAGTGCTGCCTTAACAGAACTGTTAGTGACTGTTGGAAGAGCACAATGCAGCACACGCAGTTGTGTTTGCACAAAGCAAAGAATAAACCTCTGTCTGTGACTGTTCATTGATTTCAATAGGCTTTTCAGTAGCTCTGCATATTACAATTCTTAGCACCTAGAATACATTCATATTCATTATGGCAGTACAGTTCAGCCCCTGCTCGTGACTTGATTTTTATTTTTTTTTTCCCCCATCCCCTCTTCTAGCAGAACATGAAGTAGAATTATTTTTCTAGTCCTAGTAATGCCTTCTAGAAGATGTTACAGCTCTTTACTCGGAATGGCTGAAAATACATCTTTTGGCTTCTTCCATCTTGTAAGAAACATATTAAATACTAGAAATACTTGAAGCTTTTTGGAATCTTTAATGATGACCCTTGTGGCTATTGAGACTGTGAGGTGCTGGGCATGTATGGCATGCAATCATTTGTATGATCAATTAGTGGAAGAACTAATTGGTATGTAGTAGTGCCATCTTCTAAAAATATGAATACTTCTTTATTTGAATGTATGGAGGATGGGAGGGATTGATTCTTTGGATGCTGGAGATCTGTTTAAAGTGCTTTTTTGTTTGCTTGTAGCTTGACTTTATTACTTGAACACTCATTTAAATGAAACGGGTTTTGGTAGTCTGAATGCTTATATTTTATTGTAGGAAATCGTACTTACCTGTCTCTGGAGTGTAGACTTACTGATGTAATAAGTGTGTTTTTCAAAATAGTCTACTTGAAAATAATACTACAAGAGTTTAGCAAATCTTGTTTCATTTAATCACAGCAAAATCTGTAACTGGGTATGGTGTTTTGGCCCTTACCTCTAATGTACAATCAACATTCTTAGAGGAATGAAACAGGCTCCTCTTTCTTAAAAACAAAGGAACGGGGAAAAGAAAGTACATCTGACAATGTGAATTAATTGGGCCCTTATGTTTGTTTGAAAGGCTGCATGTTTAAGACGCTTAATCTGATAACCCAATAATGAGAAGTTCAGACAGCTATTTGTTTGAGCATTTGATTAATGCACTTAATATGTTAATATATGACATATTACCTTTGTAGATGAACCGACTAGTCCTAGTATTGACCATGATATTGCACATATTCCTGCTTCTGCTGTTATTTCTGCATCTGCTTCCCAAGCACCAGCTGTAACAACTGTTTCTCCCAGTCCCACGTCTCCAGTCCCTTTAATTCGTCGACAGCTTTCACATGATCATGGTGAGTGTTGATTTCACTTTTTTTCTCATGCAACTTTTTCCTTTTACACTCCAGAGAACAGGAGTGAAAACTGTAAACTCTTTATTACTTGAAATAAATTACAAAAATGTGGTTCAGCTTCTTACATACTTGAAAATTTCTGTTTGCAGAATCCATCCGGCCTAGTGTCCTGGATAGCCAGCCTGCTGCAAAAACTGAGAGATCAAAGTCATATGATGAAGGGCTGGATGACTACAGAGAGGAAGGAAAATCGTAAGTTCGTGAAAAATAGGAGTTAATTTGGAGATCTGTTTTTTAGAGTGTATAACATCTCATTTTAACACTTGTTTTTCTCCCAACAGATCCATTAAGCATGTATCTAGTTTAAAGGGGATTAAGGTAGGTATATATATATACACCAATTTGTAAGAATTGCACATATTACTGTGGCGAGCTGTATGAATTACACAACTCAGTTATACAGACAGATGTGTTAAACACAGACTTGAAGTTTATTGGAAGTGCTACTCGTCAAATTGTTAGTGATTTTGATTGATTTTGATATTTAAATTGGTTCTAATGTTTTTCCCCAGTTGGTGCTGTATGCATCGCAGTAGTAAACATGGTCTCTGTTTTTTCTAGGCTAACCCACATGGTCCTTGATTTTTTTGCATTTTCCTCAGTTTCTCTAAACAAAGCATATCTATGGCGTGCTTTTGTAAAAACTTACTAATGAGCTTACTAAGAGCTCTGCAGTTTCTCAAAGTATTCTTGGGATGTGTAAGGTCACTTTTGTTGTATGGAGGCTTTAGAAATTATATTTTCACAGGGGGATATTCTTTGGGGCTTTTTGCTGAATGAAGTGTCAGCTTTTAAAGAAAGAAACATCTTGAGTGTAGGGGGTTGTAGAGAAATTTATTTGGAAGTACACTGTGGTGTTCTTTCTGTGTTTTCTTTAGGTCCCAGACAGCCAGAAATCTTCAGAAGACTCTGGTTCCCGCAAAGATTCTTCTTCAGAGGTCTTTGGTGATGCCTCCAAAGAAGGATGGCTGCATTTTCGTCAGCTTGTTACAGACAAGGGAAAGGTGCCTGTCATGTTTGGCTTCTTAAACTAGCACAAATACTAAGCTGGTGGAAACCTAAGACAGGAAACTTAAAGCCTTCCTGTTTTGCTTTTTTAATTAAAAATTAGGGGCTGTTATATTCATGTTAAATATAAATTTATAAATTAAAGTGTTTGGGATATGATATTGATAGGGATATAAGAGTGACAAAATTTTAGGCCTGTTAGGACTTTAGTTTTAGACCTGTTGGCTTTACTGAATTTCTCAGCTTCTTTTACAGACTCGGAACTGTCTTCTGAACTTCTGAACTGATAGGATGAGAGGAAATGGCCTCAAGTTGTGCCAGGGGAGGTTGAGATTGGATATTAGGAAAAATTTTTCAATGAAAAGTTTATCATGAACTGGAACAGGCTGCCCAGGGAGGTTGTGGAGTCGCCATCCCTGGAAGTATTTAAAAGATGTGTAGACGTGGTGCTTAAGGACATGGTTTAGTGGTGGACTTGGCAGTGTTAGGTTTACAGTTGGACTCGATGATCTTGAGGGTCTTTGGCACCCTAAACAATTCTATGACTTTAATTCTACATTTCAAAGCATCTGTGAAGTAAACTAATTTCTAATGACTAAATAAGTAGGAAGAATCAGTCCCTTGTTAATTGTAGTTTGAAAAAAGCTGTAGTTTTTGTGAATGTTATGGAGTTGAATTCAGATTAACTTTCAGCACAAGTATAGACTGACACTTAAGGAAAATTGGGAGTCTGGAATTGCAGAGGTGTGTAAATGTGAGTCTGACTTGAGTGCAGTTTAAAAGGCACAGGCAAGAAGTCCATTAAATATTTTACTGTATTTGTATTAATGCCTCTGTGAAATTCTAGTCACGTTCTGTTTGTTGCTACCTTCAGATGTGAACACATATTTAATGGGTGATCAAGGAGGGCAGGCTATGGAGCAATTCACTACTCTAGTGGAGAGCAGTTAGTGTACTTTTGTGTAGTCTTTCCACAGGTCATTCTTAAGAGTGGTATGGTTAGGTGGTTAGTCTTTCTCTTTAAAATTTCTGGAGGTACTTTTTTTTGATCCAGAAACATTCATTGTAACAAATCAGCAAACTAACATAATCAGTTCATGTTTTTCAGCGAGTTGGTGGGAGCATTCGGCCATGGAAGCAATTATATGTTGTTCTTCGAGGTCGTTCACTTTATTTGTACAAGGATAAAAAGGAACAAGTGACCCCGTCTGAAGAGGAACAACCTATAAGCATCAATGCTTGTTTGATAGACATCTCATACTGTGAAACCAAGAGGAAAAATGTATTTAGACTCACCACATCAGACTGCGAGTATCTGTTTCAAGCTGAGGACAGAGATAATATGTTAGCATGGATTAAAGCAATACAAGACAACAGCAACTTAAATGATGAGGTAATTGTATAATACATAATGCAGAAGCCATAGTTCTGGTCTTTTAATTAAAAATTGATTATATTTTCTTGCGATTAATACTTCAACAAAAGAAGTAATTTGCCGTTAAACAGTAGACTAAAATGTGTAAAGGAACTTAGAAGAAAATGAGGTGAAAGGCAAGGTAACTGAGTAAATAAATTGAGTTAAAAAAAGCCTGACATACTCATAATAAGAGCGCAGACTTCTGAAATAAATGAATTAATGTCATTGCTGATTTGACTGAGGATACTGTTTATATTAAACTGATCTGTCAGAAATCCCTAATCTTTTTAAAAAGGTAATTGCAGTATTAGAACCAGTGTGTTCTGTCTTGAGACTTACATTGCGAAGTGGTGTGTGCAGTGGTACAGGGTGATGAGTTTCTCAGTAGTGAAAAAGTGAAACTTTAAAGTATGACTGTTTCTCTGATTAAATGTTGATGTTTCTATGAATTAAATGTTAATGCTAATTACAAAAGGCAAACATATACTGTTGTACATAACATATCAGTATCTGTGGCAATATTGTCCTCTGCATTTTCATTTCAGTGCTGAGCAACGTGTCTGTGGTCATGCACATCTGCTCAGATTTAAAATAATTATCCAAAGGAAAATGAATTAACAAATATTATTAGGCCAATGCATAAAAATATGTTTGAATTCATGGCTGTTTCAGCTGTATATGTAGGAGTAATTAGTTAACACAAGTACTGTGTGCACATAGGATTAGATTTTTCATAGTAGGGTGTGTTGAATTGCATGTTTTCTTTTTACACTTACTTTCAATTTAACAGGATTTAATCAGATTCTATTGCTTTGAAAAAAAAGTCTAAATAGCAGCATTTAATTTGTAATTACTCACTTCAGTTTTCCTCATGGTTTTTAAATGTTCTGTCCTTATGTTCCCAAGAACTGCCTGTCAGATTTTTTTTTTTTTAAAACTGTACTGAAATGTTAATTTTTCATCTGCAGACTGTTGATAGGATGATTTAGTTGTATTCTTAAAATAAAAAATATTTGTTGTAGTTTATAAGATTGTAAAGTAGATCTCGGATTTATTTTATAGGATACTGGTGTTACTAGCAGAGATCTAATTAGTCGAAGGATTAAAGAATACAGTACAATGATGAGGTAGGTGAACTGTATGCTGCCAGTAGTTTTTGTAGACTTCTTATCTAGCTTCTTTTTACTGAAGTAATACATCTTGTTTCAGCTCTTCAAGCAGCAAAACGGAGCCATCTCCCAAAACACCTCGCCAGAGTCTGAGTATCAGACAGACTCTGCTTGGAACCAAAGCAGAACAGAGGACCCAGAGTCCACATTCCCCCAAGGATGAGTCTGAAAGGAAGCTTCTCACTAAAGGTCTGTACATTTTCTGTATTTATTTCGTTCCTTATAGCCTGAGTGTGAGGCCATCGAGGTACCTTTCTCAAGTTTTTTGAACTCACGAATATACAGGTGGAAAGCAGGTATTAACCAGATTTTTTTTAAGCTGCAGCTATAATCACTCCATTTCTTCTACTTCATTTAGATATTATCTTAGATGTACTTCAGGTCTCCTCGGATCCCTGAAGCTTTTTATTCCAGTTCTGTCTCAAGAGATTTTGGGGTTTTTTTCCTACAGCTCCACGTAGTGTTATTAGTAGTAAAATGTTTGTTACACTTCTTGTAACCAAAATTTTGCCAAGCTTTGGAATTGATTTTGTGTGTAACTCATACTTTTGTCTCCAGATGACTTGGAAATAACAAGGTAAATTCATATTTTAAATATGCTGTTAAGAAACCAGAGTTTTCCATTTAAGTGTTTTAGAAGTAGAGAAGAACTTTTTTTTTTGTCTTAATACAGTTTCACTCCTGTATTTCAAAGATTTATTTTTTTTTTCCCCCCACAACAAAATTAGTGCCTGCTGAGTTCTTAAAAGTCCAATGAGCTGATACTGCAAACTTAAATCAGTAGCTGAACTCCATCAAATAGTGTCACAAGCTACTGTTCTTTTCGGAATGTGTGAATGTGCGGTATTTCTGATCAGATTGTGCTTGTAAGGCTATTGCATACAAATTAAGGCAACTGGCTGAGCGATCACTTTTGATTAACCACTTTTGAACAATTCAGTCTTGAATTTAAGCTGTGAGTGAATTCTGGTTTATGTTACCAACAAATGTCTGTTTGCTGCTGCTATGCTACAGGTTATGTAACTAAATTGCAGGTGTTAAGTAAATGTCAAATCTGCTGAAAGAATATTTCCAGAAATACTTGAATAAGAAGGAAATGCTATTGTATTAGGCAACTTGCAGTACAGGATAAATAGGAATATTAATTTGCTACGTGAATTGCATGTGAGAGGTAAACAGAAGCTGAACTTTTAATCTGATTTTTGCATGGATAATACTTTTAAGTGTTTGAGTCCTGTTTGGAATGATTTAGGGGTGACTAAAATCTAGTAATTTTTGAAAGAGTGAGTACATCTGTGCAACTGTGAGCATGGCTGTATAGTTTCATAGGTATTTTGTGCAGCACTGTGTTCAGCAGAGACTTAATCTTGCTTTACTAAACATAGATTTTCATTTTTTACAATACAGTTTACCTACCTTTAGTCTTAGAACGATGAAATTCCACAGTACCATTAAGATACTTGCTTTTCTAAATCTGGGGTGCGAGTATGTTCAAATGTATCTTTTGAATCACAGAAGAGTAAAAGAAGGTATGTTTAAGACCACTGTTTAGTGAGTTATTGCAGGAAGCCAGGCCAGTAAGAGGTAAAAATGCAGTAGGTGTCACTTGATCTTTGCAAATCTGTTAACTGGATTCACAGTAGTTTTTGTGACTTAAGTGCTCTTACTTTTCTTCTTTATTTTCTTGTTTGCGTTATACTAACACCCAAAGATGAGACAAGCCCACCAAAAGACAAGGGAACTTGGAGAAAAGGCATTCCAAGCATTATGAGGAAGACTTTTGAAAAGAAGCCATCTGCTGTAGGAACATTTGGTGTCAGACTAGATGACTGCCCCCCAGCTCATACCAACAAAGTATGGAAGGACCATTTTTTCTTTCCAGTGTGATTTTAAAATACTTTTTGTATTAATTACTTGAAAATGTATATATAACTTATCTTTTTCTTCAGTATATTCCACTGATTGTTGATATATGCTGCAAACTGGTTGAAGAAAGAGGTCTTGAGTACACAGGTATTTACAGAGTTCCTGGAAATAATGCTGCCATCTCAAGTATGCAGGAAGAGCTCAACAAAGGAATGACTGACATTGATGTTCATGATGATGTAAGTCTTCGATCACACTTGTTTCTAGGTTGAACTCCCCAAAACTTCCGTTTGTGTAGTGATGATAGAAATGTAAAGCATGTCTGTCCTTTTCTTCTAAATATGTAGAAATGGCGAGACTTGAATGTGATAAGCAGTTTGCTGAAATCCTTCTTCAGAAAGCTCCCAGAACCCCTTTTTACCAATGGTAGGTTGTTTGTTATTAATTGGTCTTTAGGAATTATTGTTGAACAGTTGTCTTGCATCGCTCACATGATTTGTGAGAAAATACAGTGGAATCATCCAAACTGTAATAAATGCCCACTTTCTTCCTTTACAGAGCAGGGAGTTGTGGTGATCATAGACATTAAGAATGAGAGCTGTAAACAGAATTTCTGTGATGGTGAATGAGTTACAAATTTGAAAAAAACCAAAAACAAACAAACAAAAAAAAAACCAACCCAGAGTAAAATTTGGAATTTTACTGTTGGACTTTTCTATGAAAGCTGGATTTTTTCCCCACTGGCATCTTCTTATACATAATTTAATGGGCTAATTTATGACTTCCAAAGGTCATGGGGGGTGTGTGTGTGTGTATATATATATATGTTACCTGTATTCATGAGGACGGGAGGGAGGGTGTATGTACATAGTACACATGCATATATATACAAACTCAAATATATATGATTAATTTCTGCTTTTTTTAACAGACAAATATGCAGATTTTATAGATGCCAATAGAAAAGAAGATCCTGTTGAACGTCTGAAAACACTGAAGAGACTGGTAAGCTGAAATCAGGTGTGTTGTAGGTGCACTACAAAATTGGCATTAAATGTTTAATGTTCTGAATAGTGATTATGTGTTTCAGATTCATGATTTACCTGAACATCATTATGAGACTCTGAAGTTTCTTTCTGCACACCTGAAGACAGTAGCAGAGAACTCGGAAAAGAACAAGGTATCAGAAGCAAAAGTGTAATGTATTTTGCTTTTTGATTCATTAAGTACAGTTTTTGTGCAGGATTATTTCTACTAAGGTGATAATTTATTTTCGTAGATAAGACCTTTGCTATGCTGAGAAGATTTTTTGGATGAGACTAAGGACTCCTGCAAAATATGCACCTGTTTAATGTGAATTCAGTTTATTCATGGTATTAATTCTTGTGGGGAATAACTGCTTATCCTAAATCTATCCCAAGTCCGCAAATTTCTTATAATCCCATCTAGATGCCAATAGCAGTGCACCTGGGCAGGCACAGGTGAATGTCTGTGGCCTGAATGAACCTGCTGGCAGAGGCTGTCACAGGCTTTGTGAAGCCAGGCTTCCTGGATGCTCGAGTAATTTTTAAGACTAGGACTTGCTGTAATTACTTCAATGTTTAATGATGTTGTATGTGCTGGTTTGACTGGTTTTTAGAATATTTATGATGTAAAGGGTGGTAGTTGGCCACTACAGTGTCATAGTCCACTACTAAGAATAGCTTTTTGTCATTTCCATGAGGTAGGGAAGAGTTAGTTTGTGTTAAGTGCTTCTGTGCTGCTATAATCCTACACTAAATACAAATAATAGTGTAGCCTTTTTTTTAGCTCTCAAGAAGGGGTAGCTGAATGTAAAGCTGTGCACAATATGGGTGTGTGCTTACGGATGCCTGCCTCAGGGCAGGTAACATGGTGCCTTGTTACTTGGCTGCTGCTATGCCGAGTATAGGAAAAAAATTGGTGTGATTGATGCCATATAAAGGAACCTATGGCCAATCTGAAATAATTTAAAAGATCAGGAAATTATTCAATTCAAATAAATTATTCAATTCAAATAAATGTTGTAGGTTCCAACATCAGTTCTGCAAATAATGCCTTCTAGTTAAATGTGAAAGAAAAATGCGTGTATATAAAAAATATTTAACAAAATATAACATTTAGTGGAATCATAGCTGACGTTGTAAGGAAATGATAGTCAATGTCATTTTTAAGCATAATGTCTGAAGTAAACCTTTATTTATCATTTTATGGTTTTGGTGTGCTGTATAAAAGTTGTTTAAATAATGCTAGTATTATAGAATATATAAGGCTAGATGAATGAGGTGATATTATAGTTGTATGACTTGTCAAAGGCCACAATTCAAGTCAAAGTAAGCTTTAGGGGCATGTGTCAAGTTTGCAGCTTCTTTCTGGTAAGCACAAGGACCTTGCGTCCTATATATTACTGATCTGTGTCGCAACAGTAAACTGTTAAGTCAGAGAAGTAAGCAAAAAAAGCAGGTAAGTATTCTGCTGCTTTCTTGGAATTATTTGTCAGAAATGTAACGTTAAAAGTAAATTAAGTGGATGATTAATGTTGTGACATGATCGGATAA
Organism: Opisthocomus hoazin; assembly: GCF_030867145.1. Taxonomy (NCBI): domain Eukaryota; kingdom Metazoa; phylum Chordata; class Aves; order Opisthocomiformes; family Opisthocomidae; genus Opisthocomus; species Opisthocomus hoazin. Next base: position 75,022,815 of record NC_134417.1, on the reverse strand, counting down.
CTCTGTCTCATGAATAAATGTGTTGGGTCTATGATGTTGGTTGCTGCTGCCTCCACCAAAGTAGCTGCAAATTGAATGAGCTCTTTGTCATTAGACGTAATACAGTATTTGATTACCAGCTTAATTTTTTCATGTCATGTAAACATTTTCACTAAAAAAAACCCAGGGAACTAACAATGTCTTTTTATAAAAAAAAAAGATTCTTAAAACATCAGTGTTTCTGAACAACAACAACAAAAATCCTCCTAAAAGCATAAAGAATATATCCGAGTTCTTGAGTTTTCTGTGCCTGTGGAGCTCTTTACTTGCACTGGGTTAAGGAAGGTTGAATTCTGATTTGCAGAAATGTGGGATGTATTTATTGCAGCTGTGTATAGGAGAGTTTTAGTGTAGTGTAACATCCTACTTGAGTCAGTAATGTGTTTTTTAAAAAGCTTTTCTTTGTTCTTGTTTAAAACGGTTCTCAGATAATGAGTAGTGTTAGTGTTATATTAATGTACTTAGCCCATGTTATTGCATTTTCTTATTGTAAATGTATGATGTGGAAATATTTCATTTCCTAGATGGAACCAAGAAACCTGGCAATAGTATTTGGTCCAACACTTGTGAGGACATCCGATGATAACATGACACACATGGTTACGCATATGCCAGACCAATATAAAATTGTAGAAACACTCATCCAAAAAGTAAGTGGATGCATTTCATCATTTACAAAATAAGATCGTACACAGATGGACCAGCTTTTCTCTTCTTGGGCCAGTTTGGGCCTGGTATTTATCCTTTGAACTCCAGGATATTGTTTTTAGTGATGACCATGTTTGTTCCACATTTGGGTTTTGTGCTTCCTGTGGGGTTTTCACCTTTTTTATTTTAAATTGTAGCATGACTGGTTTTTCACAGAAGATGACGCTGAAGAACCTCTTGTAAGTATTGTCATAAATATTTGTGTTCTCATTATCTTAGCGTAGAATCTGCTTCTCCTGCCTCTAGAATGTCTGTATATTTCTTACTACATGACTGTATGGTTTGCTCTTCAGAAGCACCTTTTTAGCTCTCCAGTCCTTGCGGTAATGAATTTTTTTTTTTAAAAAAAAACATGCCTTTGTTGTAAAAGCATAAAGCAAAACGGGAAAATAAGAACACATGAGGAAAGCGTGTCCTCAGGTGAATAATGCAGTTTTCTAAATGATATTGAATTGTAATGAACTATTTGTGAAACGATGATGAAGAGATCTTTGTTTATTAACTATAGACAACAGTTCAGGAGGAAAACACTGTAGAATCTCAGCCAGTGCCAAACATAGATCATTTACTCACCAACATTGGAAGAACGGGCGTATCTCCTGGAGACGTATCAGGTAACTCTTGCCCGGACAGTGTCAGTCCATAGGCTAGAATAACCTACTCTCTTAACTCACTGTAACTCTCTCTTCCTATTTTTTTTTTTACTAATAAACTTTTTTCTCTTTTCCAAAAGATCATTAACACTTCTTAAAGACTTGAATTGTTGATAATCATGCATGATATAATTTGGAAAACTTTGTCTAACAGGAGTATAATCATTAAAAGAGGAGGCTTGCACATATTATTTTATTTATTCACAGTAACCCATGCAATCATCATCATGAGGTGAAGCAGATAAGCTGCTGTAAAGTGGTTTGTTGTGATGGCAGAAAGACTGATCTTCCGTGGTGTTCTAATATTGCTCCTTCCCAGCATTAGGAGTACAAAAAAATTGAGTTATGTTTTCTTGTCAAGTGGTGGGCACTTTAATAAGTATGTTGCAGTATGTCTATACTAAAGCTGATTTCCTTCTGTTTATAAATGCCATCCTCTTTTGTGGCTAAGGACAAGCATTGCAGGCTCTTTTTTGGTGACTTTCCCCCCCCCCCCCCCCTTCACTATACTATTGCACTAACCCAGCATGTTGTATCCCACAGATGTTATCCCTTCATCTCTAGCTTTTGTTTTCGAAGGGTTGTTCAGCACTTACTGAAACAGTCACTTTATACTGATGTTGTAACAGGCGAAGTGGGAGGAGTCTATCACACGGTGATGTCATTAGTGGATTCTGTGATGTCACTGATGGACAGCTGGAACTGTAGGAAGAAGGAGGACTGTTGCCCACACTGTAGCTGCCTTGTCTGCAGAAACCCCCGTTTCTTGTAAATGAAAAAAACCAAGTTGATCTGTGCTGTAAATTTTCTTTTAAGAGTATTTTAAACAGATCAATGCTACTTTTTAAAAGTTTTTCTGCTGTTTCTTGTTGTCTCTGAAGCAGACCCTGAGGAGAAATAGCATGGTATGGTCTACCAGTCTTTCTAGTCATAAAGCATTAGCCATGTGTCAAAAAGGGGTGTGGCAGGGGGCTCAGCTCTTTCTTCCTAGGGAGAAAGTCCCTAAAGCTGGAACACATCGAAGTTCATACTTTTGAGTCATAGTGCTAGCCCCTTCCTACCCCCTTTATAATTGTATAATCTTGGGTTTTGCGAGACAGTAAAACTATGGTGTCCATTTTTCATTTCATAATAGCGCTTGTTATAAAAAAAGTACAAAACTGGTAGCTGCTGAAATCTAGCCAATTTAAAAATGAAATTTTCCTGTACGTAGTCGGAGGTGGAGAGAGATGTATAATTGGGGTTTTACACACAAAATATGACTTAATTCCTTTAAAACCTAACAAAAATATTATGACTACATGAACCATGATTTGCACCTAGGGCAGCCAACAGTACTAAGACATTCAGTTTTGCTTTGTGTATCCTGAATGTCAGGAGAGTACACAGTATGGTCCTGAAAAGGTCTCTCAGCTGCGGTTTTGCAGGGGCTCTATACTTAAAACATCGAATAAACATTAGTATTTCTGGTTTTTATTTAGAAGAACAGGGCTCCTTTGCCATTCCTATCATTGAGCTGATTCTGCCTACAATTCACAGCATCCTTTCATGGCGGTGGCTTTCTGTGGTGCAGCTTGCATCTTTGTGAGCTCTGACTATTCACTCTGTTCTGGTTTTTATTTGCTTCACGTTTTGTTCTGTGCTTGTCTTTTTCCATAAGTCTAGCATTGTCTGTGGCAACAATGAAAAAATCGCACAGAACTCAGCAGAATTGTTTTTTTTTTCATTTTTCCACAGATTCAGCTACTAGTGACTCAGCAAAATCTAAGGTAAATCATTTGGGAAATGATGTAGTTATAAGCTTCTGAAATCTGTTAGATATTTACTTGGTTTATTAAAACACTTATATGCAGATGTACCATAGAGCTTATGAATTTTTTGAAGAAGTGGTAATACTGTTGTCTCATCAAATAATTTTAGATTGTTACATTGGAAAAGTATGGCTTGTTTGCAGTTAGCTGCATCTGCCAAAGCGGTCAGCTGCACACGTAAACAGCTTGGTTGCAGACTTTTGTGATTGTGAGCGCTTACCTCCTTTTTGCACAACCTCATTTAGTAGAGGTAAATGTATATAGTGTGTTCCCTCTGGTTGTTGGCGTACTACTTTCTCCCAGGTGGTATTTGCACTTCCCTATTTTGCTGAGAAAAGTATACGGGGAACTTAGCCTTTTGTTCCTCGGGAGGTAGTCGCTCCTCCTCTTACAGGGAGCCAGAGGTTGTGGCTAAAGGTTGCTATGCACAGTCTCGCTAGGGAGCACTGCTGCGCCTGGGAGGCCAGCCTGCTGGATGGGGCTGGCAAGACTGGAACGTGGGCAAGAGTTCTGTCCTCAGTTTAACTCCGGACTCCTTATCTGGCCTACAGATGAGGCTTTCGGTCTCTTAGGCTTGTTGCTCAATAGTTGCTAGCACTGGGTGTCTGTAGCGCTGGGTGATGCGGCAGCATCCAGCTGGCCCCAGTCAGCTGTGAGCGCATGATACAGCGTTATCTCGGCCTGCATTCTCGGTGTGTTGCTGATCTCCCCTTTGAGCTGAGAACAGGACTTCGTGCATCCTCCTGGTTCGTTGCCGAGACGCCAGCCCAGCTGCTTTGCGAGGATGCTTGGGTGGCTCAGCCACTGCCTCAAAAAAGCCCAGCTTCCAGGACACCGTGTCCCGCTGCCTGTGCCAGGACAGTGCGCTGTCTGCAGGCTGCCTCTCGCTGACCGCCGCCTGCGAGCGACACGGAGCAGCAGCGTCAGTCGGGCCACGGTCAGGGGCCTGCGAGCAGCAGTGCGGCATGCATGCAGATGGCCCGGCTCGGGAGCCTGCTCACTGCTCAGCCAGCCCTGCTTGCAGCAGGGCGTGCTCCCAGCGGAGCTCCAGCTGGCTGCATTGCTTGGTATCCTTCTATCCTTCTTGGTGAGAAGGACATGTGCCTGTTCCCAATCCATGGAAGAAACGCCCAGAGCTCACCTGTCCTTTAAGAGGGTGGTAGCTAATGCAAGAGCGCCACTGGAATGGTGAGAACAACTGCTGTGGTCACCTGGAAAATGGTAGGCTCCAAGACCCAGTGGTCCATTGCCAGCCAGTTTTGGGTTGGCGCTTGTCTGCTGGCTCAGCAATTCAGAGCTGTCACCTGCTGTCCAGAAGGTTTTTTGTCCATGCTGCCAGTAGGCAGTCGCTGTGTAGGAGGCCAGGCAGTCCCTGTAGGTGGTCATTGTGCAGGCTCCTCGGGTGCTTGTTTCCCTGGGGGCTCTCAGCAAGACTTGGTGCATGTCTTCTGCCTACTCTGTCCTGAGCTCTGAGCTGTGCATCAAGAATGTGGGACAGTCTTTGTCATGCAGCAGAAGGTTCTGGATAACCAGGAACATTTTTGTTACTGTTGGTTGAGTAGAAGTTTCTCCCAACTCTTCCCTGTCCTTGTTCACGTAAACAAATCAGTGCTCCTTCCCTGAGGCTGTCATGGTCAACATATCCACTGTAGTATTGTGTGGCAGTTTTCACCATTGCCAGCACCTCTTTAATTTCTGAGGAGACGGTGAATAGGAATGAAATTTGCAACAAGATAAGGTGGTTTGAGCAAAAATATTGAGCGCACTCTATCTGTTCTGTGGTTTGCTTTGTACAGTCAATGCATTTATGCTACAGTTCACTGTCACATGGGGGCTGTGGTTCGGTGCTTATGGAGCAGAGAAGTATCTTGGACAACAGCCGAGTGGTTAGCTGATGACTAGCATGCGTTAGCTTTCCCTTTGTCCTTAAGCTTATTCTCTTATCTAAGTATGTGGAATTGCTAGATGGTCCTTGCAGTAATGATGTCCCAGCTTTTTTCTTGAAACTGTTACCATGGTGATGGGCTCTTCTCCCGACTTTTCCTCTCCCTTTCTGAAGTGCTGCATAATAACAAACGATTGGGATTTCAAAGACTTTTTGAACATAGTCCATCACCGCTGCTCTGCTTCCCTCGGGTCAGAGAGGCAGGCTAGACATCTGAACGTGGACTAATGATCACATAGCTGATGCCTAAGCTGCTGTTGTTGAGCCCCAGACGGATGTCAGATTTCAGTCCCACTATGTTAAAGGCTGATGTGAGCAGCTGCCCTTTTCAGTAGATATCACTGCTGTGTTCTTTGCTTGAAGTCTGCGGCGTGCAAACTGCACTGGTCAGCAGTCAGACAGGGTGGTTCCTGCCCCAAACCTCCCACTGGTTTCAAAGGCGGCAGTGGGGCAGTAGGCAGGACAGGTGCGTAGCTTTGAGGTGGTCATGTTGTTAGGGTAGTTGAAAAACATTTTAAAATTAATTTTCTGAAACAATAGTTGGGCTTGTCCCATTTTTGCTTCTGTGCATTTCTAAAGGCAGATTCCTTGAATGGTGGGAAGAAGTTTGTTTCTGTTAATTTCCTATAATTGCACCTAAATTAGGGTTTTGTGATAGCTTTCATTGTATTGGTACTATTGAATTGATATGGCTTAGGCAGCCTGAAAGGTGAAAGATCAACTGAAAAATAGTTTGAGAAATAGGCCTTTCCACACAGTAAGACACCTTGAAAGGGTGGACTGAAACTGCACTCTTGGGACCTCATCTGTGAAGCAGTTTCTGTTGCAAACCAATCTGAAAAGGTGGTCTTGCTGTAATGGAGCCTGCTTTATTAGTCGATCAAAAACTAAATAACTGTATATACAAACTAGTCTTTGTCAAGTTAAAAGGATTCAGATGAAAAGTGGAATTCTTGGGATGAAAATTGACTTCTTGGGCAATGTCACGTAGGCTACAGAAAGAGCATGGAAATATTTCCTGAACAAAGACAGGTTTTCTGCTCTGAAGCTTAGGATGTTTTTAAGAAGTCTCAGGCTAACAAATGTTTCGTTGTGATTTCTAATCATGCCCTCTCCCTTTTCGTTTTTTTAACAGGGTTCTTGGGGTTCTGGAAAGGACCAGTATAGCAAGGAACTGCTCGTGTCCTCCATTTTTGCAGCAGCTAGTCGCAAGCGGAAAAAAACAAAAGAGAAACCGCAGCCGAGCAGCTCAGAGGATGAGTTGGATAATGTGTTTTTCAAGAAGGAGCTTGCAGAACAATCTCGTGGTGACACCACAAAAGAGGACATAGCTAAAGGGGAACATGAGAGAGAGAGAGACGTAGGGAGAAAACAGAGGATGTTTGTCCTGAAGGAAAAAGAGAACAGCAGTAAAAAAGATGTGAATGTTGTAAAGGACGAAAAGAAGACAGTAAAGAAAGAAAGTGTCCTGTCAGAGGAACCTTCACTGCCTTACCATGATAAATGTACAAAAGCGCCAAATCTCAGCTGTCTGCAAACCACGCAGAAGAATAACCCAAAAATGCCTGTTTCACAATCTTCTTCCCAGGTCGAGGAGACAGTGTCTGACTCTGGCACTATGCTTAGCACTTCCTCCCAGGCTTCCCAGCACAGGTACTCATGCAAAAAAGTAGCCAGCCCTGAAATCAAACACAATGAGTTTTTAGCAGCTGATGTCAGTTCCATCACCTCAGATTATTCAACTACTTCCTCTACTATGTATCTAACTGGTTTGGATGCCAGTATGCTGAGCCCTGAGGTGCAGTCGGTGACAGAAAGCAAGGGAGAAGATGCTGATGATGAAAGAAGTGAATTGATCAGCGAAGGGCGTCCTATGGAGACGGACAGCGAAAGTGACTTCCCTGTCTTCGCCACCAGTGCTGCTGCTGAGAGGCTGTCCAAGGGGAAGGGTTCAGAGGTGGTGAAGACCAGTCGGAGGAACTCTGAAGAAAGTGAAGTAAGTTGTACTGAGGGCAGTTCAACACCAAAGTTAGAGAGTCGCAGACTTTTCAGCTCACACAAGCTTATCGAATGCGATACGCTGTCTAGGAGAAAGTCTGCACGGCACAAAACGGACAGTGAGGGTTCAGGGGATGCGAAGAGTGAGAAGGACTTGCCTACTGTGACCAAAATGTTTGACATAATGAAAAAAGGAAGATCAACAAGCAGTTTAGCTACATCAGCCAGAAGCGAGGCTGACAAACAAGAGCCTACCTGGAGACTTAAAATTACAGATAGGCTAAAGCTGCGACTCAAATCATCTGCAGATGACATGTTTGGAGTTGGGAATCAAAAAGCGAACTCTGCAGAGACTACGAAGAGAAAAAATATCAGGCGAAGGCATACGCTTGGAGGACAGAGGGATTTTGCTGAAATAAGTGTCCTAAATGCTTGGAAAGCTCAAGAGCCAGGTCAAAGTAGAGAGAAAGAACCTGAGCTTTCAGCTGTGAATCGGTTGAAGCCAAAATGCCCAGCGCAGGACCTCTCGATCTCGGACTGGCTTGCACGAGAGCGTTTACGCACTAGCACAACTGACCTTAATACGGGTGAAACTGGAAAGCCCAGGCTTGAGAACACTAGCTTAGCAGATGTATCAAAGGTAGATCTGCCTTCATCTGCAGAGGTGCAGGCAGACGAAGGCAGTTCTTCCAGCAGCTTGACTTTAATTAATAGAACACCACCTTCGGGACCATTTCAGCCACCAGACCAGATAAATGGTGAAAATTATCAGAATATGAACAAAAACAACTTCAGCCCAGCAGTTGATGCCCATCCCCATAAACTGTCTGGGACCCAAGTGGTTAGATCTCGATTCTACCAGTATCTTTGAAATGGGGAGGTATGTCCACTACAGCAATTCATTAACTTACTGTTACACTTCCCAGTAACTGCGTGTATGTGTGTGTGTACATATATATATTTTTTTTTCCTGTACTGTTGTTGTTATGCAGCCTTCATTTTGGGCTGGTTTCATCAATATGCTCTGTGGAACGTCTTCACAGTGCATTACCACAGCCAGAAGAACACTAAAGTTAAAGTATATATATATTTTAAGAAAAAGTATATTTGATGGCTGCATACAAATGTTGAGCAAAGCATCTGATGCAACATGCTGTGTAGTGTGTACATGGTTGTCTGACTGGGAGTTGGCCTGGCATTAGTATGCAGAAAAATTGTTCTTTTGGTTTAGTCACTAACAAGTGCCTCATCATAAATTCATTTGGTTCGTTAGGGTGCCATATTGTTAAATTAGAGAAACTTATTACAAATGAATGAATGCATTTTACTGTTAACGAGTTTCATTACATTTTACAAATGTTAACACAGGTGGCTACAGAGCTTCCATTCCTTAGGCATTCCAGTAAATATTGGAGTTTTATATTTCCAGTTTTAATACAGATTTTGAGTTTTATGTGACTTGAATTTTTAATCTTTCTGTAAAATAAGTAACTTAAATGTACATATTTCATGTGTATCTTTTCTTCAGATACCAGATTTGATATAAATGTTGTAACATAGGCGTGTAGATAGTGGATACTGGATGGAACTGGTTTCTTTTATTGAGAATATAATTCTGCATGAAGACCTAATGAATCCAAACCTGTATCATGCCTGTGTGCATACCCACTTAAACACTGGAAATAAAATTGTTTTGGTGACTCTCTGCGTGATGTGAATTCATTCTAAGGATCAGTTTAAAAGTGTCACATTTAAAAGTTGCAGTTGGCAGCTGCCCTCGGGGTCACAGAACCTGCAGTTGCTCCTGGGTGAAGGGCACTTCCCTTTAAGGTCTCCTTTGTGGGGCGAGACCGTGGGGGTTAGCACAGGGGAGAGGGCTTCAGCTGGGGAAATATTCTCCTGTTGATGTATAATCTGATTCTGAGGTATGGAGCAAGTTGGTTTGTTCACTGTGCTGGTTTTGTAACACTGAAAAAAAAAACGTCCATAATTGTCCCCAAGTCGTAAGGAGTCAATACCAGTACCTGCCAGTCAGAACTCTACTGTAGTGTGGGTCTTGGACGTGTTACGAATGATGAGTGTGAGCTTGTACGCTAAAAACCCTGCTTTGTGTGAACTCTCTACCAGTTACTTTTTTCCTACTATTTTCTTGCATACTTCCTTGAAAACAAAGCGCCTGTTCATTGCTTTGGGTATTCCCAGGTCTTACACCATCATTTGCTTGGCAGAGGATTAAACCTGTGTCAATAATAAATAAGCAGTGAACGTTGTGAGCGCAGAAAAATCTGCTCGTAGGTGTGTGCCCTGTCGCTGAGAAGGAATTACAGTAACTGGGATGTGTAGGCTGAGGTGGCTGTAAGCAGACTTCTGTTTCTTTCCAAAGCGGCTGTAACGGGCCCGTGCTTGTTCTGCTGTGCTTTTGATCCTTGTAAGAAATCATCATAAAATATTAGCTGTCAGGAAGAGCATGGGATACGATGGTTGAAGATCTGTGAAAGTTCTCGCCGCGTAAGTGTGTGCGTCTGGTACAGTTCACAGAAAATTGAATCGTGCTCTTGGCTCTTTGCAAACTAAAATGTCTTTTCCCCCCAGAGCGAACAGGAAGCCGGTGCCGTGGCAGCGTTTCTGCGTGCAGCGCAGGGATGAATGGGTATGGTTTGTGAGACGGAGTAACTGACAATGACTTTTGTTTCGGGCCTGGTAGTAAAGTGCATTTGAACAAGAGATGTTGAAATATGGTGTGGTGATGCCTGTGTAAGGCTGTTCATCAGCAGCGACCCATCGTCTCAGCGGAGGCGTACTTTGCCCCATCGTTAGCCTCAAGCTCGCTGGAGTGCATGTTGAGCATCCCCAGTAAGGCGCGGGGGTCTCCTTGGTGAAGCCGGGTGCTTGTGGAGGTGCGTGGGGGGTCTGCCTTGTTCTCTAATCCGACAGCTGTTGTGATGGATCAAGCTAATCTTCACTTTGTGTGTTCATAGGTAACTAACGAACTTCACTTGTGAGTCTGGCTGTGTGGCTGCTGACTCTTGTGCTTGAGAGCACAGAACTGCTATTGTATTGACTAAAACGGAGCACAAGGTCTTTTGAAAAACCGGGAACTTAAAAACAGCCCACCAGACAGGAGCTGTGTTGGCTGGCAGTGCTGCAGGCACAGACGTGCAGCCTTGGTGGTACCGTTGCTGCCGCACCGGCTGCGTGGAAGCTGCAGAGCTGTTGCAGAAGGAGCTTGGACAAGTCAGGGATATCTGTGAGGGTTACAGCAGTCTGGGTGACCGCTGCCCTGCCTGTCCGTGTGAGTCGGGTCTCGGAGGCGGCAGCCGGGCGGGCGGAAGGGTGTACTGAGGTTTTGGGGAGATGGAGGGAGTGATCTGTCGGGCGCATTGGGGATCGGGCATGGCTGAGCTCTGCCCGAAGGCAGGAGCACGGGGCAGCGTGTCTGAGGCTGGGAAGGCACCAATGCTGCAGCTGCTGCTGCTCTTGGGGGACTGCCAAGGTTTGGGGCCACCTTACATTCCGGCCAGCGTGGCAACTGAGAGGACAGACATGTTTAGGAGCCATTGTCATGCCCTGATCTTAAGAGCAGCTACTTCAGACCCTTACCTCTGGTGCTGTTTTTTTCCTTTTTTTTATTATTTTGTTTTTGGATTTGAGGTGGGGTGTGTTTTTATTTGTTTTTTTTCCCCTCTGGCCCTGGAAGAGAAGGATGACAGCCTGATGACACAGGGAGGGAAACGCGTGCAATAACCTGCCCTGAGGTGAATGCCGTTAGTGCCAGCGTTTCCCCTGGATTCCGCGGGGTGGGCAGCCCCACGAGGTCACAGAGCCACTGAGGTGAGCAGGGACCTCGGGGTCGCCTGGTCCTGCCCTGGCTCAGGGCTGGGGCTGGTCAGGGTTTGAGTGGCTCTGAGGATGGAGGCTCCACAACCTCCCTGGGCAGCTTGTGCCAGTGTGTGATCACGCTTACACTCAAAAGGGGCTTTCTCTTTCTTTCATGTTTAAGCAGAATTTATTGTATTTCAGTTTGTGCCTATTTTTTGGTTTTATACTCTTCAGAAGGATTCAAACTGGCTTGGAAAGTGCTTTTGGTCTGAGGACTGCGTGGAGCTGTGTGGCTACAAGTGGTTAGGAACAGGTCTAAGCTGGGATACGACGGGGAAGTAACGAAAGGATGAACTGTGATGGTAGGTAGTAGCGTTTGGATTTTTAGAATGGTTCCAAACAGCGGGTTTTGTTTCAGCAGGGATCCGTGGTTTAGTTTGAAATCCTTTTTCTGGTATCTGGTAGCAGTCCTACAGCACCTCCCAGCTTTTTAAGCCTCTCTGAAGGGCTCGTTGTGGTCCCCATTAGTGTCGCTCACAGCACTGATAATGTGGAACTGGGACACGGCCACAGTCCTGACGGTTTCTTAACTTCTTTACGTGGCTGCAGAGCTGAAGGAAGATCCTTTGCTGAGCTGCACGCCAGGGTCTCTTCCTGTCTGCAGCAGGAGGAGGGAGCGTGAGGTGTGGCCTCACCTGCTACAGAAGGCTGCGTTCTTGTGTTGAAAGCCAGGTCGTTCCGCTGTCCCCAGTCAGACAGCAAGCAAGCAGTTGGTTGTGCCAGCCTGCGGAAGGAAGGGTGCAGTTTGATGCGAGGCTGGGAGGGTGAATGACTTAAAAACCAGATCTGCCACTGTTGAAGTGGTGCGGGTACCTGTGGCTCAGTCACGAGACAGTAAGAATCGGCCTTAACCGTCTGTTAGCAAACCCGTGAGTGTTTACGCGTGCGGGAAGAGCTGCCTCTTGGCAGGGAGCAGGCGAATTTTGGCCCTCTACATTTCACGGCAGATGTGTCCTGCCCATCCCTCCTCTTCCCTGCCCTGTGCACCCTCTTCTGCTCTGCCTTCCCACCCTTGTGGCCTGCCTGTTGGTGGGGCTGGGGGCTGCGTTGCTCTGTGTTTGCTGCAGCCCCCAGGGGCATGGTCAGCGGCATGGCGCGTGCTCTGCTGCCAGCTCCCAGGCTGACTCGGACCGTGGCAGGCAGCAGGACGGTCCTGCTTGCCTTCCAGCTCCTTCCACCTCAAAAGGGAGCGGTGAGCAGTGTCAGTTCTGGTTTTTTAGAACAGTGAGATCCCATCACAGTGAACCTGTGGGCTCACTGCAAACTCAGCAGTGGGCCTTTCCCAGCGCTGCGCCAGCGGAGGGGCTGGCACTCAGCGCGGCCCTGCTGGAACCAGACTCTGTTGTGTTTGCAAGGTGTGAGTTTTGACGTCCTTTAGTTACTCCCGCTGCAAGGGACGGCACCATCTGAGGGCTCGGCCTCGAGGCGATGCTCTGCAGAGACAGGAGGAGTAAAACGAAGAGCCCTTACAGGTGGGAGAGATGAGACCTCATTCAATCAAAGGTTCAGGTGCTTTTGGTTTTTTATTGCTAGTTTTCTAACCTGGAGTTCCAGTAATTAGCTGTTGTCCAGGTACATTTGAAAGACCCCATTTTAAAATTAATACTTATGTATGGCTTTAATCTGGGGAAAACAGTCAGCTTTTCTCCTGATGCTTTAATGCTCACAGGCAAACAGCTAATTGAGACCATTATAAAAGTTATTAGTGACAGAATACAAATATATAAGCATGCAGCCCTTTATTTTTGTAAAGATCTTTGCTCATCATAGTTCTGTATATTACATTATGGTGTTATACAAATAAATTTATTTACAAAACCATGAGCTATGCAAGCTTCTTGCCTTTTTTCCTAATTGACTGATAGCCATCTTTTTCAACCCTTCCCCGTACACATTTTTAAGCATGCATAAAAATTAACTTTGGTGTGGTAAAACTACTCTATGTGCCCAGCCACATACAGTATTTACTTATTTATATATATTTATAGGTATGTACAAAAGTTTGCCAGTATACAGAACAGTGCAGAAGTGTACATTTTAAAATCCACAAAGCAATACGTTAATGGGTTACCAGGTCTCAGTAAAATAAAACTGAAGGAAAAGGGTGGATTTAGCTAAGAAAAAAAGTAATTGGCAACGACCTAGATGTGTAAAACAATTTATTATGTTTTTTCTTGGCTTGGCAAATTCTTAAATATAATCTGAACGGCAGTGCAATAGGTTGAGTTGCCTCGTACACACCAAGACCAGTCTCGTTCTGCTCCTTGTGCAGAGGTTTACTGTCCAGCATACTACTTTCAAATGTACATTACAATAGTATCAAAATGTTTTGGCAAAAAGATCTCGAAAGGAACCATGAAATTTGTTGACAAAAATAGAAATCTGTAACAAAGCTAAATAACACCAAAATAAAAGAAAAATATTTTAGTTTCAGTTTTACAGTTGTGTATAATCACACTTTAGTATATCTCTGTTCACTTCTAGTCCCCATAATGAAAAATAGCTTTATACAAAACAACTTAGTAAATCTGTACCCATCCGTTTTCCCATGCTCGGCACGCCGCTGTGCACACGCGCTCAGGCCCACGCGCGCGCCTGCACCCTTCTCTGCACAGGGTGCTGCCCACAGAGAGGAAACGCTCTTCTACCATTACAGCAGCAAGGGAGCTTTACAAAACCGGCACGCTAATCTAGTGTAGTAATTCAGTATTTAGCACGTGATTAGTATTAAGCCTCCAGCAATACAGCAAAACGGTTACATTCCCTGGTTAAAATATTGGCTGTGGATTCTCTGCGGATGAGCGAGAAGCCCGGGCGACGTCGTGCGCGTGCTGCGCCCGGCCTTTAGGATGGCTCCTTGGCCGCGGATGGGGCGGACTTGCCGGCATTTCCGTTCTGCGCCTTGTAGCTGGTGAAGCTAGGGGTGTGGATTGTCCTGATGCTCTTCACACCTTGGCTCAGTGAGGTGGGGGAGGTGGAGGGGGCGGGGGAGGTAGAGGAGGAAGGAGGGGGTGGCCGGCCGTTTTGAGTCTGCAGTGAGAAGGAGAGATGGTGACCTTTCCCTGGGTAAGCGGGGCTCTGCAGCTTGGAGGAGCCGTTGGAGACAGAGGGGATGAGGGAGGTAGAGTAAGTTAGGCGACCTGTCTGAGGACCGAGAAGGTTAGAGGAGGGAATGGAGGTTTTAGTGGGGGGATTCAGAGTGTTAGAGCTGTCACCGCTAGAAGCAGGTGCTGAGCTGCTTTTCCCAGAAGTGGGAGAAAAGGCTGGGATCTTAGAAGCAGGTAGGGTAGGGGAAGTAGCCTTATAGTCCCCACCAGCTTTCTTAGCACTTCCATTAGCCTGCAAATAAAGACGGCAGGAGACAGTTTGTCAGAAAGCCAGTAACACGATAAACCAACCGGACCCGGGGAAACAGCCCTACGGAGAGTGAGAATTAACGGTTCGAGGCCTGAGCCAAGTCCTGCAGCCGTGGGCTGGACCCGGCAGAAAACCCCAAGTGCCCGGCGCAGAGTGCATAGAGAGAGCGAGAGCCGACACAGCCTCCGTCAGCAGGCGCGATCTACGGGTTAGGGACCAGTCACTGCACCGGTCGTGCTTCTGGGTTATCAACGCGCCAACAGACGGGTCCGGCCGGAGAGTTAACGTGCACCGACTGCCATCTACTACACCGACAGGTTAGTGTCCGCGGCTCCCTGGAAAGACTCTCTCAACAACAGAAGCGTTCCCAGCTCTCCTAAGGAACCCCCACATTGACTAAAGGGAAAGTAAACAAGTAGCTGACATCTTCAGATTACAGCTGAATACCACAGTTTTAAAAACAAAACGAAACGAAACAAAAAGCAGCAGGTGTTTTATTGCAGACATGCATGCACAAGCATGGTGAGAAGATCAGTAGAGACTGTCATGCCCCCAGGATCCAGGACGTCCAGTTAGGCCTCACTCGCAAGACAGGCAGCTGTTACTCGGTATAATCGCGGTCAGTTACTGGAGTTTTTAAATACACAAACAACACGGAATGTCCGTCCAAACACCGGGTTTAGGGTAAAACTACCTGTCTGTATTGGCGTGGATCCTGCAGCTTGTGCTGTTTGCCCGCTTTCTCCGCGCTTCCTTGCCTAGTCTTTGAAGCCATGGGGACCGGCATCCGGCTGGTCTGGGCGGCTGCGCTGGAGCCCTGCGGAAACGAGCGGAGGGGCAGGGAGGGGAGAGAAGGGGAAGGCCCCATCAGCACCGCCGGGCCTGAAGAGGACACTGCACACCATGCGCCAAAGAAAAAACCAAAAGCCAACAGTACTACATGCAGGGAAAGTTCAGGAGCTTCACACTGCAGGTGTTAATTTCCAGAATCAAATGGAGAAAACTGCTCAGCTACTGATCAGCCTGGATTTCGTGTCAGTGACGCTTGTCATTTCACACAGCGGATTATTTGACCCAGCTCCCCTGCATTTGCCCATCACCAATCAGCAGCAAAGATTAAAAAAAAACCACCCCAACGGTCTATTAGCTGTTAGACACCTCGTGGGGAGCCCAAACAAGCCACCTGAGAGGAAGCAAACAAATCACAAGACCCTCTGGTTTAACGGTGATTATTGCAGATTTTTAGAAAGCGGCCGGAGGTTTGGTTTCTCGGACTGAGGTACCTTACGTGACGTGGCTGGGAGTGACGGAGGGGGCTCTACACCAGCAAGGCTCTCATCCAGCACTACAAGCTCTTGGGGTGGGCTCTCTGGTACTACCTGGGCAGAGAAGGGGACAGTGCATCCCTCAGAGCTGTATGTGCTTTCAGGGAGAGATTTTGGGCTCATTTCACTGATGGTGTTTTCCAGCTGCTTTATAGTCTGCTCAAGGCTGTCTAGCGTTCGGTATGTACTCTGCCGAATTTCGTCAGTCCTAGACAGGGACACTGCAGCTCCCGGGGCTCCTTCTTGCTTCCCAGAAGGACTTTTGTCACTGTCCTCGGGCTGAGATCTGGTGATTTCGAATCTCTTTGCTTCTTTGTGCTGCTTCAGGGTCCCGTCTTCCTCCTCTTCTTCATAGACCACAACCTGCAAGGTCTTCTTCCCAGTCTTGGTTCCTGTCCGTATCGCCTGTGTCAGAGCAGCTAGCTGCTTTTTAGGGAATTTGAACTTAAATTTTTTCTTGGACTCCTGCCTGCTTCCAAACTGATCAGTGGAGTCCAGGTTTGCTTCCGTGTTCAGCCCATAGATCTGACGGTATTTGTTAAAACTCGTCTTCGTGCTTTCCTCCTCTGCGGGAGGGCTGGTTTGTGCAGGGTCGGAGGAAGACTCGGGGTTACACACGTACTGCTCGTTGAGCTCGGGAGCTGCTGAGGACTCCTCTGTGGTTGCTTTTTTGTCATTAACTACTGGTGGCTCTTCCTTCTGGTTCTCGGAGCTTTCATGTGCTTCATTTTCTTCCTCCTCCTCTTCCTCTTCTATCTTTTCTTCTGTCATCATTTTCTCCAACTCTTCATCACACTCCTCAAAAATTGTAGAAAGCCGCTTATAAGCTGACCTAATATCCATCGGTTCATCAAAAATGATGATGACGGGTTTTTTGTCCAGACACACCACTGGCTCTTCGCTGTCTGTGCTTCCTGGGACGCCCTTCTCTGACGCCACGTCCTTCCTCCCATCGATGTTCACTGTCTGCACATCTCCAGCGTTCCGGCTGACTATATCGTGAACTTCCCCGCTCGAGAGGACCTGGACAGCTGTTTTAGTAATCATGAAGGCGATGTTTTCTGTGGGTGGGCTGTCATCACTTGGCGAGCTAGCCGGAGACTCTGTCTCTTCAATGCTGCTCACACTGTTACTTGTGGACACTTTGGGTCTCAGCACAACCTGGTTGTAGCTGACTGCAGAAGCTTCTTGCTCCTGTGAGGAAGGTTGAGGCCCTGCAGCCTCCTGCGTGTGCCTCACGAGAGGGGCAACGCTACTGATGGGGATGTGCTTCCCTGTGCTCTGCAAAGCTTCACCCTGCGGCAGGCCCTGGCGAGGATCTCGTGAGACTCCATAGTTTGGCTTTTGTTTTCCAGTTTCAACAGCTGGAAAATGGGATCCTAAAATATCTGGAGCTCCTCTTCGTTTGTCATCCTCAGGCAAACTGACACCAGACAGGTTTGTGCTTGTATTCTGGAAGTTTTTCTTAGAATAGTCTCTACTGTCTACAAAAAACCCCTTGCTAAATGTAGGACTGTCAATCATTGAAAAGCCAATTTTACTGTCAGCTGTGCTGGATGAATCAGAACCCAATTCTTCTTCAGTTTTCCCTTCCCTCTTCGCTTTAGGATGGTCACTATCTGTGGGAGATCCTGTTGCAGCCCCATACACCTAAGGGGGAAAGTCGGATTACTTAGTTATTCAGGGCTGTCACCTTTACAGGACGGTTTTTTTTTTTCTCCCCCAAGCGAATTGTCATATTCTCAGGGGAAGCACAGACCTTGTGAACTCACCACTGTGTTTACTGCTGCAAAGGAATGTCTGAAGTTGTCATCTGATTCCTATCTTTCTTTGGGGCAAAATTCCCCATTCTGGCAGAACAGCGCGTGATGCTGCTGCTCTCTGAGCTGTGCACGGGGCCAGCACGGGCTGTCACCTGGGGCTCCTGTCTGACCGAGGCCTCCGGAGTAGGTGAAAGCACACTAGTTACTGTATTTCCAACACAGTACTACCCTGACCCCCTACTTTCCAGTTAAAAAAAAAATCCCTAGTTTGTGTAAAGAAAAGATTCACAGTTATGTGGTTAAGTTGTGCTGGGACAGACCAACGGGAGCGCGGCGTGGTCGGGCTGACAGCAGGGCGCTGTGGGTTGCGAGCTCACCGGAGTGCCCGACGCCAGAGGCTGGCTGGCCTCAAGAGGAAGCCCTGTACCAGTAAAAGCTGCTTTTCAAATTACGACATGTTTCTGCTTCTAACGTCCCTCACACCTGAGCAGCGCTGTTCCATCACAGTTAATACGATCACAGTCTGAGCATTTCTAAATCCTTGCTGCAGCTTAAAAGCCCTCCTTCAAAATTACCAGCGGCACCCTGCAGCGCCTGTGAAAGGGCAGAATGAAACATTGAGCTAACATTCACTTACAGAAGCAACTCTGAACAGCACAGAGAGAGGTCAGCCACTAGCTCAAAAGTAGTATATTCCCAGCAATGCAAATTTAAGGGCACTTTTTTCTTTATTGCCAAATGAGGTCCCCTGGAGATGCTGTTTTGTAATACCAGGCTTTTCTCTGGGGCTTGGTTTGTTGAGTGCTAGTGACAGCTTAGGATAAACACCACTCACCAGGATGAGGGAGTGACCTCAGGGGGCACCATTCCTATGGACGAGCGAGAGAGGCATCTACAGTCAAAAGATGGTTCGCCAAGAAGGAAATGAATCTGGCCTCAAGTGCTGGAAGGCAGTGAGCCACAACTGTTACTGCTCCCATTGCTTGAGACTGGACGCTGACTCCTAACACACCAGACGGACAGACTGCATTTATATGAGCATCCAGATGTGCAGAAGGTCAGTCGGGAGTCACGCCCCCAGCTGAGATGAATGAGTGACGGTACAGAAACCTACAGGTTGGCTAGTGCATGCGCTCCCCGTGCACGCAGAGGTTTTCAAGGTATAGTTTCTACACCTCGTGTGTTATTTTCTTACATACTGTGTGAGGATTTTACACAGAAAAACTTTACACATAGTCAAAACCAGGAGTGAGAAAGTCAACGATAAACCAGAGTCATGGTTCATCTCTACAAAGGCTTATTAGCAGTAACAAGGCTGTGCAGCTGCTCCACAGATACCCTGACACCCCTCGTATTTCTAAACAAGGAGGAGCTCTCCCACAAACCAGCCCCAGCCAGCAAGGCATCGCTGGGCCAGCTGACACTGTCTGCACTTGGTGCCGAGAACCGGCATCGGAACAAAGCGCCAGGCTTGTGGTCACTTCAGGCCCAGACCTGCAAAGTGGCAGGCATCTCCCAGTCCCGTGACACGTCCAAGCTCCCAGAATTAGCCTGGGCCATTTAATGGCACTTGCTGTCTGTCGATAAGCTGACTCAGTGACTGAGGTCCCATTGCTTTGCATCTTTTTTAGCAAGTTCTTGTTCCAAGCATCAGTGCTACATCTCGTGGTGTCATTGTACAACAGATCTCATTTTAGGACAGCAGCAGCCCTTCTACTAAACAGTAAAACTACAACAAAGTTATTTTCCTCTATGAGTTTATCATAACCACGAGACTCCATATTTAAAGCAAATAAATGTCATGTCAGATGACAAAACCAGATCTCATTAATGTTAGTTTCCTGGACTTTGTGTTATTCCAGTAAGTAGCAGTTTATGGCAATTACTTGGCAGCACCTTCCAAAGAAACCTCTGTGCTACAGGATATGCGGTGTCTTGAATGGTGACCCAGGTGTCCGTGCTACAATAGGATCTACTCATTCTGACACCAGTAGTAACGAGGATGAACAAAGATACATTCACACTTCTTTTTTCCTCATAATGCTGTCACACAATCCACAACAAAGCAGTTTTTCCCTTTTACTCGTACCTATGAAATTGTACCCTCACCAGCCAGGTGCCTGCAGCTTTAGACCAGAACTGCTGTTTGGGCAGCTCAAAGCCGACCCCTCGTGTGTGATGCCCCGATCTGCCAGCAGTACCTTCTGGGGGACGTACAGGTTTTGATGCTAACAAGACACCACGATCCAGGTGTCACCTGGTGCTTTACAGCTGCAGTGCCCTATGCAGCTGCAGCTCACTGCAGTTCAGGCCGCTGGGTTCTTCCCTGCCTTGGGGACCTGGCAAGGTCATTTTCTCTCTCCTTGCCTCAGTTTCTGTTAAATGAAGTTGAAGTGCAATGTCTCCCACGAAATCCTTTGGGAGCTACTCATGATGCTACATCAGAGAAGGTGTTGCTGCTGTTTCCGATTTGCATGCACACACAAAATGCACAAGTTGAAATGCTGTGCTGAAGAGCTGTGTTTTCTTCCCCACCACGTCCCCCTTCACTGCAAACTGGCATTTGGCTGACAAGCTGTCATGCCTGCATGACGCCCCCCCAACCCAGCAATGATCCAATTTGTTATTCTTGAAAAGAGGTCTCCAAAGGCAGAAATATTTGTCCTTCTCTTCATCCTGCACATTGGCCTCCCACTAAGACCACTCAACTCAACCAGGAACCTCAGTCCAGACACTGCTGTGAAATTCACCCCAGCCTGGCACCTGACATGAGGCACCTCTCCTAAGTCCCCAAAGACTGAATCTCAGGCATTAGCTTGCAGAGTAAGAGCAAATTCAGCCCACCCACCTTGACTCTGTCTTCCAATAAGCTGAATGGGATTTTTGAATAACTATTTCTGGGATCAACAAATGAAGCAAAATAAAGCAGAAATTCTCTAAAGTGGCTCTTGTGCCTGAGAGGAACCACTAATTCTCCTCAATACAAGAACAAGGCTTAGGAGAGATGCTACACCGTCCATTGGCAGAACAACACTGGAAGGATGTTGTGAGGAGTATGAACATCTCTTTGGCAGAAACTGATGTATCCTCTTTAATTTTGATTTCACAGAATCATAAAACTTCGTGCAATCCTTGTATAATTGCTGATGAGATACATAATGCAGATTGATACAACGTTCTGTACAAGCATTTCTGAGCCATAGGGAGATCAAAGGAAGAAAACCACCGGGCAGTGGTGGGTGGGGGTTAGAGAGAACCGGACACAAGATATAAGATTAGTTTTGAAGAAAAGAAGGTTATGCCAAGACCGGGTGGCATGTTTATAAACACCACTTGTTACCTTCTTTTCCTTGTGATGCATTAAAGTCCCAGGCCTTATGTCTTTAACATGTATATCATTTCTGGACTGTTCAGCATGACTGTTTGAGTTTACATCCACAAATGAGCACTTCTGGAAAGCCTAGGAAATAAATACTGCAGGTTATCAGAAGACCAAGTAGCTTTTACACAGAAATGTCTGGAGATGACCAACTACAAAGAGAGCATTTGTTTTTAACATTCACAGCTCAACAACATTATCTACAAGCTCACAAGGTAATAGAGATTTTAGACTATCAGACTAAGAGCAATAGCGCATCCCCTCCAGCCTGCCAAGACTGCACTCTTAACTCATCACGTTGACCTCAATGTTCCCTGCAGGGAGATGAGCTTGATTTCTGTTTTTACAGATGGGGAGACGAAGGCACACAGAGGTGCTGCAAACTATCCAAGCTTAAGCAGGAAGCCCACGACAAACTTCGGGCTTGTGACAGTACCTACTTCCTAGTGGCTGATAATCACGCAAGAGTTACAGAACTCCACTTCTCCCCACACAAACTGTTATTGAAACTTTAGACCTGGTGACATGTGGCTTTGCCGCAGCCATCACTAACATTCCAGATGGTGACAGTCCCGACATCTAGGCGTGCAGACCACTGGCCTCCCACCGTGTGTACCCCAGTGCCTGGCCTGGACTCTTCAGCCCTTTCTCTTGCTATCCTCTTTTGATTTCCTTTGGGTTTCTCTGTCTGCTGGCTCCCAGATCTGGAGGAGCAGAATTGTCACTGCCACCACTGCACAGTGCTGGCTGCAAGTGTGCAGCACCGGGATTTCTGCAGGCCTCTACTGACACAGCCTGCCTCCAGGGAGATGTGCAGGTAGGACATCTCCACCAGCCCGAGGAATGAGGGAGGAGTGCTTACAGGGGTCAAACACACTGTCACATGCAAGAAGATTATATCATTATACCATGTATTGGGGAAATTATTTAATTCCTGGCAACTCTCATGAAAGTAATAGCCCTGATTACAGACTAGAATCAGGCCGTTCTTTAAATGGTGTACTCCTCATATGTACTGTATGTTTATGCAAAACTCAGGAAAGTAACAATAACGACAAAAAAATAATGCAAAAGTCAGAGTGTAGAGGTTCTGGTTTTCCATTACATCCTGTTTGATGTGTTCACAGACCAGAGTACCTAAGACAACATGGAGCTACTAGAAAAAGTAGTCTTGCTGCTCATAGTACAGGGTACAGACTTTCCCCAGCTCACCCATTTGTAAGACCAGTGATGTGTTTCACAGTTAGGCATATCATCTACAAAAGCATCCTCAAAGTCCTTCAGACTTCAAGCGATGAAGAATTCACCATTTCCCTTGGTAACTGTTTATTTATCACCTTTGCTGCGAAATACGTATAACAGTGTCCAAATACAGCCTGTGCTATAGCAGCTGATTATTAGTATGCTTTTTTCTGCTAGATTAAAAATGTACTTCCCTTGAAAGTATCTCTACATTCTACTCAAGTCTCTTCTGAACCTTCATATTCTTTACAGCCTTTTCAAACAGGGGACGCATGGATACTTAATCATGGATGTAGCAGCCCAGCACTGATCTCACTGATCCTGCACACAGAGATAAAAACACTCCCTGTTCTCATATCCACACCCAAAGCAGACACTAACTTTGTGGCAACAGCACTGACCTGGGAGCTCCTGTCTACTTGTCACTGCAGTGCCCGCTTCTTTCCAAGACATGCAGTTGTGGTCTGGCCTGTATTTTGTTGTTCTTCATGTGGACTTACGTTTCAGTGAATGTATTATGACCATTAAGTGATTGCTATCATCTCCCTGCTCTCATACTTGATGAGTTTGAATTAAGCTGATGTAAACAGTAAGGATTTTAAATGTATTTCCAGGCTGCTGATGAAAATACAGAGTGACACTGGGCCTGCAGCTGATCCCTGTGGGACCTGACTATAAACACCTGCATCAAGGGCAACACTTTCAGAGCCAAACAGCTCTCAGTCATCCTATGATTTTTTTTTGTCTACTCTAAGGTGCCAGATTTTTATCAGAATGTTGTATGATGTTTGATCAAATGACTTCCAAAAATGTTTATAGTTATACAATTCAGTTTAAGTAGTCAAACCTGTTACCTGATCAAAGAGTGTTGTTTGCTTTGAAAGATCTGTGTTCACTAGCATAACTGTCTATCTCTGTCCTTCAGTTCTTCATGGATTGAATCCCATACCTGATTTCCCCTTATTCTGCCTGTGACTGACAACAGACTGACGAGCCTGCAGCTCCTGGATCAAGCAGTTTGCCCTTTCTGAGACATGGTACACTGCCAACCTTGTAAAATAAACCTGGTATTTTGGTATTTGTTTAAAATGAGCATTGCTTGTCCCCAGAGCTAGCATTGAACACTCATTCCCTGTTGAGATACCATGCCTATTTCTCCTCCTCAGCTCCTCTCAGTCCCCCCTTTCCAGACCTCAACCTCTACTTCATTGTTGCCATTGGCAAGGCAGCCGGGTTGCTTTCCTGGAGACAGGAGACAATGTGACAGTTTCACTGTCCTCAGCTTCCCTGTCGTACCAGCCACTAGCACACAAATGGGGGATAAGGGTAAACCGCTGCTCTCGCTCCCTGCAAACCAGCTGTTTGAAGCACTGGTGGGTAAAAGCTGAGCAAAAGGGCACGGTGCACCCATCACATGTAACAGTTGCTGCTTAACATCCATGCCTCCTGTGCTGCAAATGCTCCCTGGGCAGCACCAAACTCACCTTTCGGCAGGTGGACAGCGGGGATCATGCTGTGGCAGTGCGCTGAAACAACCCAGCATCAGAAGTTATAGCCAGTTAACCTGATCCACATCTCCTTTCCTCTTGTGGGCACAGAAGAGGACAGAGAGTGACCTTGGGAAGCTGGAGCTCGCTGATGGTAGCTGGAATAGCTGGCTTCTACTGCAGCAGCACCATTGCCGAACTAAACCGGCCTATGTGCTACCAAGCGAAGGACCAGCAAGAGCGCACTACTTCTATGCCACTGGCAGAGTATTGTACCAGTCACGTAACAGGGAACAGAACATGTTTCAATGTTCAGACACTCTGGGAAACATTGGACCATAGCACAGAACAAGTGAGCACGGCCGGCCAGGAGCAGACGCCGTGTTCTCTGCTCCCACTAACGTTAACAGAAATGACAGGCTCTCAGCACCGCTCCAGTCTGGTACTAAGTGAGAAATGCTAGGCCAGGGACAAGCACACCAATATTTCACTTGTCCCATCAACGTGTGTAAGATTCTCCAGTGGCAACACTGCATTCTCAACCACTCTCTCAGCTTCAGACTTCTTCAACAAAATTTGGGTGGTGCTTACAAAACGTGTACCACCCAGTGCAACAGAGTGGGACCGAGTGAGACTGGCAGACCTACTTTCTTTTGTGTTCTGAGCTAGAAATTGTGCTGGGGCCCTAGAAGTTCTACTGGGCACAGGTGTCTTTGTGTGCAACCCAAAAGGCATACCTGTAATTCTGCCATTATTTTATCTCCTTCCTCTTCCTCTTCATCTTTTGCAGCTGATGCTATAGCATGCCCTGTGCTCCGAGACAATGCGTGATCCTCGTTAGGGGCTTTGGATTGTGCTGATTGCCCAGCATCTTCACTGCACTCCTACAAGGGGATGAGACAGCACAGACAGAAAATACAGTTGTGCCTTTGCGAAACAACCACAGCAAATTTGACACTACTGCAATTCCCCTGTTGCAAGGTCCCTCTTCCTTTTTACAGAGACTGCTACTTCATCAGCTCAAAAGCAACCAATATTGCTGATGTGACAGCACGTTCACAGATTAAAAAGCTTCCTAACTTGGATTTCCCTCCACTTCCTTCAGGGAACAGAACAGATGGGGAAAGGAAGCCCAAAGAAACTAAATTGCAACATTTCTGTAAAAGCACTCTCAAATCTGAGCTGATCTTCCCCATCTGTGTAAGGCACGCTTTTTTATTTTTGATCTTCTTACCACTCTAAATGAAATCAGCCTGTGACTTGCCTTCTGCACTGCTAGGAGAAAAGCACAGCAAGGCTAAAACTCCTGTAAACAGAACTGATCAAACCTTACTATTTGGCCTAACAGCAGTG
Organism: Opisthocomus hoazin; assembly: GCF_030867145.1. NCBI lineage: Eukaryota > Metazoa > Chordata > Aves > Opisthocomiformes > Opisthocomidae > Opisthocomus > Opisthocomus hoazin. The sequence continues at coordinate 74,997,876 of NC_134417.1, read as the reverse complement.
TTTCCTGGTAAGCAGTTTCAGTAGCAATCATCAGGACACAACTCTGTCTCAACTTCTTTTGTAGTTTACAGACACAGCCCAAGCCTGGGAATGTTTCTCTGTGCCAGCCACTCATCAACAGTCTGATTGCCTAGAGTTTGAATCATCAAACCTTGACAGCAGCAGCCTCTTTTCTGGCTGCATAGACGACATCTCCTGATCTCGTTGTGGTTAATCCTGACCCTGGCAGGTAACTGCGCCGCGGAGGTGGAGGAGGTGGAGATTTGGTCAGCTTGTCATTATCCTGTTCTCCATCAGGAACTTCTTCTGCAAGTAAACAGAGCAGCACAAAGTGAGCATAGGTAAAGGAGGGATAAAAGGATTTGCATCCCCATCTCAAGTGGAAAGGAAAAAAAAAAAAAGTCTTAAAAGGTGAATATATATGAAATATATACATGAATAGAAACACATTTGTGATTTAAGTGGAAACGCCTTGAAGAAAAGCAGATAGTGCTGCACTTGCACGGAGAAACCATGTCACTTCATCCAGAAAGTTTCAGCAAAACTCTTGTCCCCCATGTCCCTGTGGCTGGGTGTCGGCCCTTTGTGTACAAGCATGACAGCACAGCACACTTCTGCAAATTAATCACTCATAAAGAAACGTGTAAGGTGTAGGCTCAGCTGGGTGCCTGGTTACAGATAGTGCCCCTGTAGCCTCCTTTGGTAGCATGGCCATTGATGTGGCTACTAACCAGACACCAAACCTGCAGGCTTCTTGCTCTCAGCAATTCTGCAGCAACCAGCACACATTTCCGTTCTGCCTGGGAGGTGCTGCCCACAAGGTGCTAGGAGAGGAGCCAAAGAGTTCTGTCCATCTGATAGTTGCAAAAAACAAGCTAAGTTTAAAGGCTTAGAGGGAAAATGTAAATATCACTCTAGAGATGCCACCTCTCCAGTTCAGCGAGTCCTCTTGCCGCTAAGCAGGGCAAGCGAGCACCAAGGGCAACTGTACTTGCTTCTCTTCCAAGACAGCATTTGTTTTCACTTTACTTACTAGTAACTATTCCAGGAATGCACAGTTTTGCCTCTGAATTATAAGAACCCTATATGTATATTTTGCTAACCCATGAAGATTCAAATACCAAATCCAACAGCTAAGCAGAGCAAGCCCTTGCGTTCCAAGGAGAGTCTTCCAAGACAAGACCAGTTTCTCAAACTGGTATTTCCCCACCACAACACTTCCCCATCCAGCTGACACTTCCTCTTCCCTGCCATCACCGGATAGCGTTTTTTCCAGAAGCAGCATTACATTGTTTGTGACCTGTCCCTGTGTGTTTCTGGTCCCAGGCTAAGCATAATAGATGGCAACAGCCACCATGTTCACACTGCTATTTACAGTGTTTGTTTTTAAGAGTGAGAGAACAACCAGTGTTACATAAACAGCTGGAATAAATATAACCCAGAAAGAGAAAACCTCCTGTTTTTGGGATTACCCAGCTGTTCAGGGCTAAGTATTCCTTCTGGGCAAGTTATTGCACAACTGCCCACTCCTGGGGCTGTGTCAGTCTTCTCCGACGCGCCGGCTGGCCCCTGGGGCTGGACAGAGAGCCCTTGTCTGACCTGGCCTCGTCTTTGTTCCCTTCTTAGCTCAAATGTTCTTTGAAACTGCTTAAGCTTAAAGAAATGCTCTGTTGTATTATCTCCTGCCCTGCTTATCTGGCACTGCCTCGCAGGACTGCAACGATGGTGAGTTTCCAGATGCACCTTACATTAGACCACTTCTTTGGTCAATACGCACCACCAAGTTTTTCATGACATCAGACATACTGCTGCTGTAAAAGTAGAGTAATTCTCTAAGATGGTGTTTAGCAGACTATGATGCGAGGCCTGGGCAAATCCTCACTCCTTTTAATGGGCTCAACCCATTACCCTCAAACTGGTAGCAGCTCTGACTGCAAGAACATGAAAGTTTTTCTCGCACTTCGTACGAGCAAGGCTGGATGAGAGACATGGAAGGCACAAAGAAAGAATGACTCCTACCACCTCTTTCACATCTGTGAGACATCTCCACCTTCAAAATGGGAGATAAAAAGGAGAAAGACAGCCAAGACAAATTGTCAGTGAGAGCGGCAGGTGCACAGGCTATCGAAGGCTAATGTCCTCACGTCCCTCAACTGAAGTCGTTAAGGAGAGGTTGTGATGGGGTTTGCTCACGTTCAATGCAATGACACCAGACAAGATGTAAAACTTCAAAGCTGAATTTCTATTTCCTTCACTAAACAATTTTATTTCCCCAATCTAAATGGGAAAGAAAAAAAGCTTTGGAGGAAAACAAATTGAGGAAAAGACCTTTTTCTAATATTTTTTCTTTCTTATGGCTCAGTTCTTCTAGCATATTTACAGAGGGAGGAGTAAATGGCCAAGTACAATCCACTCAGTTGGAGACTAATCATGATCAAAAATGCTACTTTATGGAACCTTGTTTGGTGCCAAAGGGCTCAGTGCTTCTGTGAACAAAATGGGAGTTGTTCTTTACTAGCCACTTCACTGAACTGAAGCATTCTTCAACAGGCACAGCCAGACTGGAATTGATTTCCCCCACCATACAAATTTCTACTTGCACCAAAAAAATCCATCATGTCTTAAAATGACCTCAAAATAATAATGCCTGTGTTGAGGCAGCCTTTGTAGTCATATAAGCAAACTGTCTTTAGTGGAAGCTACTGATCACTCAGCACTTGCAAAAATCAAGGCATTCTTACATATGAAGGCACAAAGAGACATGAAGGAGCCCAATTTCTAATGTACACGCTAGAAACATTACCCATACTTTTCACTGAACAATCTTGATAACAAAGATGAGTTAGAGTCAAGACATTAAAGCAGTATTTAGAGAGTCATCTGCAAAATTGTGTAAAGTGTATAATTTTACTTTGTTTTGTGCTTTGCAGGGGAAGAAAAAGTGTTTCTTAATTGGGTTCTGTGTGGAGAATGGCTGAGACAACATATTCTGGCAATGTGATCTATCTGGGTTCTGCAGCAAAGGCAACAGAGGTCTCTGCTAATTTATGGCCAAAACGTCTTATGCACTATATTCATAGGTAGGTAGTCTCTCTTTCCTTATGTTGCTCAGTTTTCTAGTCTACAGCAGACTAATACTGAAATTTTAATCCTGAGTCATATAAGACTTGAGTGGCATGTGAGATATATAATCAGATATTAAGGAAAAGTTTCACTGTTCCCTTATTTCTGTTACTATTATAGGATTCATTATGCACAACAGAAGGCAAATGTCTCAATCTCATCAAATTTCTCCTTACATCGGCTGGCTACACACTGTGCAAATTGTAATCTAGAAGTGGATTAGTTAACTGTGCGAGTTACAAAACTTCTCTGTTATTGTGTTCTGCACTTTCAAAGACGTCACAGCTCACTGCACCCATATGGTATTTATTTTCACTGACATTTTCTATTTATTCCACACATTATAAAAGTTAATTGTGTTGATAGCCAGTAACCTTACTGAATGGTGCCAGAATTCTAAAATTATTTTATGAAGTTGAACAGAATTTATTTTAAACCTGAATGTTGTGAAACATCCAAGCAGCCACAACTTGTCAGTGCTAAAGGTGCACCCAGAACAAAATGCTGGATCTGAAAACACTCTTCCCAAATTCTTTATGAATTTGTGTACGCAAGCCCCAGGCCATCGTTCTGCAGCTATTTACAACCTTGGTGTGCCAACACCTTGAGTGCAGCATGCAGCTCTGGTCTCCATCGCTCCAGAAGGCCACAGTGGAATTAGAGAAGGGCAACTCAAACAAGCCTGGGGAGGGAGCAGCTGTCGTAGATGGAGGCACCAGAAAGGCTGCAAGTTTGCAGTCTGGAGCCCTCAGGGCAGGCTGAGACCTCCAGAGATCAAGGTTTATCCACTGCCTTCATGATTTTACAAAGGGAATGCAGAGCTGCTGTTTGCCAAATCGCAGAATATTAGAACTATGGGGAACTCAGTGAAGCTGGTACTAGATCGTTTTAAAGCTGGCAAAGAAAAGCTCCTTCACAGGATGGGGAGTGAGCTCCTGGAGATTGCTGCCACAGCAGTGGGGAGGCAAATGGTATAAGCAGGTATAGAGAAATGACTGGATAAAAGGTCCATAATGAATATGAAAAGGAGGAGGCTGGGATATTCCCTCTAATAACAGTTGGAGGAGTTGGGGAAGTGCTAGCAGACTGCAGAATGTGGCCAGGTTCTGCGCTGCCCACAGACAGTATCTCCCATTGCTTCTGTCAGAGACAGACTGCTGAGCCAGATGGACTATTGCTTAAGTAGCTGGGTAAGAATTTTGCAACTGACTCATGTTTGGCTAATGAGGTAAATCCAAGGTTTGGCTGATGCATCTTCTTTGTTCCTTGAACTTTGAAGAAACTCAGACATGGATTTGTATGTTAAACTGTGAAAGAAACAGGACTGGAAGGACACCCCATATTGCTGCTACCACAGAGTAGCTCTACCTATATAATTCTTGATCTATGCTAGTCTAAGCCATTCTCTCCAGTTAGGGGGATCTTACCTCCTCCTCATTGCCTCATACAGCCTTCTTCAGTGCTTCACTTTCCTTATCGTTTTGAGTTTTTCCCCTAATACCTAACCTGGATCTTCCTGGCTGCAATTGCCAACTTCTACTGCTGCTCTACCCACACAAACCAAGTTAGTCTTTTCTTTTTTAAGCAGATTTTTATGTATTCAGAGATTGCTTTGTCCTTCCTCAGCCTTCACTTCCTCATGCTAAACAAAACCAGTTCTTTCTTTTTTGTTCCCCAGAGATCATGCATTTTTAGAGCTCTAGTCATTATTATCGCTGTCCTTTTGACTCTCTCCTATTTGTTCAGCATTCCTTGAGGTCCAAAACATCGAGTTTGGGAATTTCTATGTAAAAGCTCACCACTGCTGAGCAGATTCATGTGTCTTGTAGATATTCCTGTTTGTCTCATGATGATGTTTGACTTTTTTTGCTACAGGGTCACAGTCTACAGTCTGACTGACATTCAACTTGAAACACGGTGTATCTACAGCATAGCTGTGGACAGCCAGAATGCTTACTGTGAAAGTCACTCTCATTCATTCCTACATATCTGTCCACTTCCCCAAGACAACTCAGTTAGGTAGCATCACAGATCATCTTCAGACCTCTGAGGGACTCATCCAAAACACTGGTTGTATTTATAGTTTAAGATTCTGAAGCTAGCAAAGATCATTAAGATCAAATAGTCTGACTTTCCACTTAATGTAGGTTCAAGGATTTCTTTAAGCGGGTCTTGCATTATGCACAGAGCTTATGCCTGAGCAGCCTTTCAGAAAGAAACATAGCATTCCTTAAAGATTTGAAGTGGCAGAGAATCCTACATGCTCATAACTGAACTTCAGTGATTACTTACTCTAAATGTTAAAATTTGACAGCTGATTTTTTATGTGGCTTTTTCTAGCTTCAGCTTCCAATTGATAGCACTTGTGAGAATATGTTCTGCAAAGTTAAAAGCCTTTCTTGCTCCAAGAAACCTCAGGCATGTCTTGATCTTCTTTTGATAACAAACATGTCTACAAAAAGAGATTCTTAGGTTTCTGATGGTAAGATCAGTTGTGCTCAAACTCTCTGTGGTTCTTTCCAGAGCTCCCTGTAATGCTAAACTTGTAAGTGCAAAACTGAACGCAGTATACTAGATATAGATATAATATAGTATGCAGATACTCATCTCTGTCAAAAGCAAGGTATACTCTTACTCTCCTGCTCATGAGCACTCTTTATCTCCAGAGGACAAACTCACTCCCTCAGTTGTAATACAGGGAAATTTGTGTTCAGCTAGTTACTTCACACTGGCATCTGCAAAATCCCTGCATCCTGTCCACAGAACCTGCATTATTCCTCAGGGACATACTCACAGGTATGATCAAGAACACAGCAATCTGTAAATTGAACCCTTTCTAGAAAGCAGGAAGAATAACCTCGCTTTTCCAGATATGCAATTCTTCAGCACCATTTACTCTAGCAAACCTTACCCGAAACTTCTAGCTTTTCCACTGCATCCCCTTTAGGCAGGGCTGCTGGCTGGGGAGGCATCTCCAGGTTTGGAATTGACTTCATTATATTGGCCTGGGCCTCCTCCAAGAGCTTTTCAAATTCCTTTCCGTTGTAGTGATCAAGGTTTTGTCTTTTCTCTTCCCATTTCTTTTCAGCTTTCTAGACAAAAACAGTAAAACGTCTATTTATTTCTCTGATTTCTGCTACGATCACTAAAAAAAAATCCATGTTTCAACATTATGAGTCAATATGGATAGACTCTTTCAGTTCTAGTCAGCAACTAGAGGAAACATATTAACACTAATTGTACACTGTTTCTGACTTCCATTGTGCTAGATATGGCACAAACACACGACAAACTGACAGTGGCCACTGCTCACTAAAGGACCAAAGGCAAAATTTAAATCTGGATCACTGCTGTACTATATTGCACTGGTGATTAAAGTGCATGTCTGTAGTAAGACATGAGACTTCACTTGTGGGTTTTCTCAATATGATATGGATATTTTATGGAGATTTACAGAGTCAACGAAATCCACTGACACAAGTGTTGCCAGAGAATCATATGTTATTGTTCAAAAATAAGGTATTCTAACAGAATATTTTTTTAAATAGAGGATATTTAGATACCATAGTTACTCATTTTGGTTACATGTTACTATGCTGCTGCATTTAAAATCAGAGGATATCTTCAGAAGTTCATGGTGTAGTTAGGGGTTAAGCATATAAATCCCCAGAATGCATTTGAAAAACCCCACCTGCAGTCTCTAGCGTGAGACTGGTTGCTCAGACCCCAAGAGAGGACCACTGGTTGAGTAGAATACACCGTACCTCAATTGATACAGCTCGGTTTCTGGTACTTGCACTATGAATTTCCTCAATGAAAAGACTTTGCATGGTGGTGCCATTGACAGAGATCTGTGGTGCTGGCATGGTTTGTGTGGACTGGGATCCTCCTGCGGGCTCTTGCGGGGGGGCTGGTAGGGTGGCTGCGAGGTGGCTACCTGCCGGCCCACCTTCACTGTGGCTGGCTGCAGTGGGTGAACCCTGAGCATGGTTGACCAGAGCTGATGAATGCTGAGACTGATGGATGACAACAGGCGAGCTCTGCACGTGATGGACCGTCATTGTTGAGAAGGGAACAACTTCTGACTTGACTGATGACACCTGGGACTCTGATGTGATTGCTGTAAGGTTTTGCTTGAGCTCCTCCTGGTTTTTCAGAGCATCAGCTGCTGTGGCCTTTTCCATAGCAGAGTATTGCAGGGCTTGGGATGGATCCACACCCCTCAGCAGTCCTTCTGTAACATGTCTGCCCAGCCAAGTGGAACACAACAACATGGCACATGGTTAGCACACAGGCGAGTCATGAGTAATACTTAACAATAAACTTATGCAATGGAAAAGCACCTATATCAAAAACATCAAAATGGTGTTTTTTCATCCTGATGCTCTCAGTTGTGTGATTCTACGGCTTTCTCTCCGCATCAGGGACTCAGAGTTTTAAGGAGGCCACTCTAATTAGGACGGTTTTGCCTTCTACAATGTTTACAAACCTTCATGGATATACTGGCACTTTTTGACCAAACCATGAGTTACAGCTGGTTGATTTTAAGGGGAGAATGGAGATCAGTTGATCTGAAGTTTATACACTGTATCTAGCTAAACAACATGTTCCTGGATGAAGAGTCTGGAGTAGAATGAGCTGAGGATGTAAAGAGTCAACTATTTCTGACAGCTAGCTGTGAAATAGCTGAGCTTCGGAGTGTAGTTAGCCATCAAATGCCATCAGTTTTTCCATTACTGAAATAAAATTTATAAGGCTTAATACATAATTTCGCTGCAAAAAATTACTTTTGGTAAAATTTTGGCATGTATAGCTTATTGTTTTTTCCCCCAGAGTGATACAGGAAATAACGAGTCATTTTTAAGTAAAGGAAACTAATATGAAATGTTACCATAACTAATATGAGATGTTTACCTACATGGAAAAGTAAGTGATGACTCTTAGAAGACCTGTTACATAAACCATTTTATCCATCTGCTAGTACTGGCAAATCCTTTCTTGGATTTTTATATGTTTTACATATGCTCCAGGACATACGGAAACAATGACAACCCTACATTCTTTAGAATAATGGTAGCAACAATAGGCTTATGACTTACATTTTCTTGTAATCGAAGCAAAATTGAAACCACCACCACTGACAGTTTGGCCTGATTCACTGTTTTTTAGCAGGAATTAAATCCAATGCCTATTGCTTCATGTAAATCAGCAGTCAGCTACTGCTCATATATTCTGAAAAACATAGCTAAACACTGGCACTTAGTGGACACAACTTTTATCTAATACTTCAGCTCTCTCTAACACAACTTCCTTGCAAAGAACAAAATAAAGAATTTGCATTAATTCACAAGAATTAGTATTTCTTTCTTTCAGAAGGTTTAGGATATCTTTATCCACTTAGAATCTTTCTCTTAGTGTTACATTTTTGAGAATGCACTTTTCAGTGCCAGAGAATATTTCTGTTATCTTAGATTGCTGTAAATGCCTACAGTTAATTAGCTCAGATATGGGACTGCTGCCACTCTGTAAGCTTTCTCATCCAGGTACGTCCACATGGGGAAGTGCTGAGTTCAGAGGGAGCTAGCTTCAATTCATTGACTGGGGCTGTTGGTCAGAACAGAACCACTGCACAGAGCACAGGAAAGGCTAATCTGATCTCCCTTAAGAGGGCTCTAGGAAGAATCTATAAAATACTGCAAGCAAGATCCATTTCGCAAAATTGCCTGGGGAGAGGGGCAAACACAAAATCTGTTCCAGCCCTACTTGAGGAAATTCTGTAGTTTTGAAGGAAGAAAAAAACCCCTCACCTCCTGAGGATGGTAAGGATATCGGTCATGCTGCGTACACGTTTCAGCAAGCTGTCTAGCTTGTGTGGTTCTTCCTTTAGGAATCTCACGGCTTCTACCTCAATCCGGAGGATTGCACGCATTTTATTCTGCAATGTTGGGAACTCTCCTGCAAAGATAACAACTTTGAAGCTCAAGAGGCAATTATAAAAGTCGTGGGGAGAAACAGATGACAGGATGAATGTTAAATAGTCGAGTGTCTGCCTCTCTCCAGGGGCCATGCAACAAGCTGCTTAATACCAACTTTAAATTTTTTTGGAGGTGAAAGTTAATGCTCCCAGATCAAAGGCAAAACTGTTCTCAGCCACTGTGGTTAAAAGTGAAGAACCAAAAATAAAAAGCAAACATACATACCTTTTAGGGTGGCAACAGCTTCTCCCACTTGACGCAAAAGAAAGGCTCCATCTTCAACATCTTTCAGTGTAACTGTCTTGCTGGAAGCAGTGGAGTCCCTCTTCAGGTCTTCAACAAATGCCTCCAGCTCACTGGCAAAACAAAAGAAGTGGACATAGAATGTAAGCAGGACTTTCACATTATAATCAAATGTAAGTAAATGAACGGACTAAACTAAACCAGAAAGCTCACCTGTGGCATCTTTAAATTTGACACCACAGGCTGAAAAAACAGCAGGGTACCATGCGGGGAGGTGAGGCTGCTGGACACTCAGGCTCACAGCATAAGAACAGGCTTGTAACTAGCCCAAGCCCTTGCTTTCTCTGACAGGCTGCAGATGTGCAGGGCATATTGTCCTCCAGGCTGGTGGGGTGGTGAAACACATCTGACAGCCAGCCCTCTGGGATGCAAATCCTAGAAGGGTACAGACACACTGTACCACTACATCCAGTACTAGTTTGCACCTTGCACTTTCTTGTTGCTGATGGCATGCAAACAAATGCCCGACAGTGAAGTAACAACCCCAAAACTGGCACTAATGGCCCGTCGATGTAACCCTGTTAATCTGCGGGTCCTGCTAGACAGGATACAGTGTCTTGTTTCCACAAACAGCCAGACTGAAACAGCAAGTGTGCACTGTGTGCAGCTCTCGCTCAGCATTTGGATTCAAGAAAGAATCACTTCAGACGTTTCTTCCAACCAGTGCTATCCTGTGCTTTCTCCGGCTCCATCTGGTGCTTCCTCATCACCTTTCCTAATATTTTTTCCAGTGCTTCCACACTTCACATAAATTTTCACAATACTTCAGACACATAAACTTCATTTTTGTTTTGGAGGGAGCCCCTTTTTTCCAATTAAGGTTGAGATCGCATTGCTTTAGCTGTAGTTTCCACTCAGAAGCTTAGAAATTTCTCAAAAAATCCTGAAATGCATTATAGGCAACTATAAAAACACCCATACAAATACCTTAAAAAGGCTCATATCCTGAATATTTATTCTAAGAGAAATCTGCCTCTTTTGAGATACCAAATTCACTGACAGGAATATTCTGAGAAGCAGCTTAATTGCATGGGAGAAACCAATGCAAAGCGAACTCTGAGCTGACAAATCGGCTACTCATTTTAACCTAACTTTGGGCCTCATTTCTCGTATCCACTCAGGCAGCAGTTCTGCAGTTGCTGTAAGAGAGCCAAGATACGGGCTGATTGCCTGAAAAGGAGCAGGGGAAGATTGCCTCCTGCACCATCCAAAGGTCTTGCATTTCCACACATTTCCCTTGTGCCAGCACTACCATGCAAATCCAGCAGAAAATTACTTCATTTTCAGCCAGGCCACTTCCTAGATGCATCTCCGTGGACAGGCGACATGAGGAGGAAAAGAGTGGAGTAGGTAGACAGTAACGGGATAAAAAGCACAAAATCCCTCACAGCACCATTCTGCATTTAGGTCGACTTAAAGTGGAAGCACAGTCACACACAGAACAATAAATGGCAATACAATAGTACTTCTGATATATAGAGAAACAGAAATAGTATCATGATCTGAATACCAAGTGCACCCAGCACAGAGTTCATTTCAATCCAAAGACTAAGGACTTTAGAAACTATAAAACAATTTTGAACTAAGAGGCATAAGCTGCTTCTGAACAGATCATAAACAAGTGGAGATAAATGATCCTGTTCACAGTTTAAGACCACTTCTCCCAAAGACTCTGCCTTGAGAAGGACTGGGGAAGCCATGGTTCCCAGCAGCATAAGCATACTTGCAGGACACAATCCAAGGGGCCACACGATGGCAGCAAGGGAACACTTCTCGGGGAATTTTTCCAGTGGAAGAGGCTCCAGTAATGCACCTATCTGCTGTGTGTCTGCAACAAAGGGCACTGATACAGGCTAGGAAGGAGCTGGAAAAAGAATCTGGCTTTCTGTCACTCACTACAGGGCAAAGGCTCCTGCCCTCCAGACCAGTGCGTGTTCTCCAGCCCCGTGTCCTCCCTGTCCTCAGTGCCCTGATGCCAGCACTCAGGCTAGGCAGGGATGCTTTGGGAACCACAGGGTAACCCCCCCAGCCCCAACCCCCTTTTGTAGATCAGCACTGGAAAAGCAGGTCCTCAGATGCTGGTGTCCAACAGGCAACAAGGAAGATAAGGGTAGAAGCTTAAATTTGTTCATGGGTGGAAAGAAGAGAAAGGAACAAAGACAGAACAACGTTACAATGTTTTGGTAGGTTTCTGCTTGTTGAAAATGTAGGGATAAAGGAAAGACTTTCATGTAGCAGACAATGGCTTGCTCTCCCCTTTGTTCTTTGAACAGAAATGGAAGGGTCATCACAAACCCCTTTGATTCCACACAGTGATACTATCAAACAAGACGACTGATTCTGAAACTATTCAGGGGATACCGTATTACACTGCCTCTTGTTGCTAACTGCAAGGAAAAAGAAACTTCATCCCTCGGGAGCTGAAGTTTGAAACAGATCCAGCGGTCTCCAGCACTTCTTTTCTGTAACTGGGGAAACAACTTGGCTTTATAGATTGGACTGAGCAAACTCAGTTAAACAAGACACTCACCTTAATGCAGTTTCAGAAGGGTAACACAAGATAAGTTCTTTTTCTGCACCTATGTTTTACACAGCGGAGCCGAGGCAGACTCTCACACTGAGATCTTTCTTTCGGCAAAAAAGCATCAGAGGATCTGTCTCAGATTGCAGTATCAGTAGAACAGGTTACAAAATGAATTGACCAAATTAATAGCAACAAATCACCCAGGCCAGATGGCATTTGCCCTGGAGTTCAATAGCAACTCAAGGGTGAAACAGTCGGAGTATTAGTGTTAAGCATCTAACTTCTTGATTAACATTGCTTTGCCACCAGAGTACTGGAAAGTGTCATAGATGATACAAATAAATTTTTTTAAAGGGGATGGAGCTATCCAGGGAATTGTACTCTAGTGAGACGAACACCTAGACTGGTATAATTGATAGATACCAAAATAAAGAATAACGAATAAAGTATTAGTGGATCAATGGATAAATATGCTGTGTTAGGTAGGAATTAATGTGATTTGTGTAAGGAGAAGGTAAGCCTCACCAATACACAAGGAAACAACAAAAGCATGGGGAAAAGCTATAGTCCGAAAGGCTTTCAGTAGGTATTTGATCAAAGACTTTCAAGAAAGCAAAGTTGCCATGGGACAAGAGAGGAAACTCTCATCGATAAAGTACTGGAAGTAAAGGGAAGGGATCAATGAACAGCTTACTCAGTGAATGTAGTTTGCTGGTGGGTTCCACAGGGATCAGTGCTAGGGCTGGTGCTTTTCAACATATTATAAATTATTTAGAAAAGAAGATTAATAGTATAATAAATCTCAAAAGGTTATTAAATTATTCAGGGGAATGAAAATGAATTGTGACTGCTGAGGCCTGCACATGGACCACCAGATACTAATTGACTAGGAAGAAACCGAAGATTAAATTAACTTCTAATAAATGTAAAGTAATGCTCATGTGAAGAGGAAAAGTAAAAACAAAAACAACCCCACCTAAACCCAAAGTTTTTATACACAGTAATGAACTTTGAACTGATAATCAACCGTTGTGAGATGTGGGAATTGTAATGGAAAGCTCACGTTGAACATGAGGACAGGTGAATGATCACCACGCCACTGCATGAAGTCATGGCATGCCTACAGCAGATACAGCCATTGCAGGGCTCTCCTCTCTCCCCATTCCCATCTCACAGATACGCTACAGTTAGAAAGGGCATGCAGAAAGTCAATAGGCTGACAAAATGTACAGAATGACTTCTACAAGAGGAGTAACTAAGCAGACCAGGACTTTTCCGGCTGGAAAAGGCATGATTACAAAACGGAGTAGGGGAGCGTCTGTAACATTGCAACTAGCATGGAAAGGGTGAATATTCTGCCGTGCACATTTTAAGAGTTTGGGGATTGATTGACACATGAAAGATTCAAAAACAACAAAAAACTAGTTTCTTTCTACCCAAATAAGAATGACTCTGTGGAACTCACTGCACCTAGATGCTATACTCAACAAAGTTTACACAATTTTTAAAAAATGCATGTTCATGAAAAGTAAACAATCCGTGCATAGTTTTTGCACATGAAGATACCATCTCTGACTTGGAAAATCCCTGAGCTACAAGTCATTAAAAGCAAGGAGATATGCTCTGAGCATTTTGCCATGTATCCTTGCCTTCCCCAAGTATCTGCTACCAGTGGCTCTCCAAGACTGCTACAATTTAAATACTGTGCTTACAAAACCCCCTCTATTAAAATGCTTACAAGAATCTACAACCTATAGTAGACATACCTGTAGCATACTCCTCACAACATAATTATTCACTAGTCAATGTGTCATATCATTGTAATTTGTCCTTGGTATGGTAAATTTTAAGGCTAGTCTATCTACAACCCCAAAAGTGTCACATATGACATCTCTCATGTTGGATCAAAAGACTAGTTAGAAAAAAACATACCCAGTTAATTCTGAGTATGTATTTCACTGTTACAAGTGTGAACAAACACTACGTTTAAGTGTTCCTTAGATTTCATTAGATATCTCTGAATTGTAATCCTGCTACAGCTGTGACACACATGGCCACACTTCTGTAGGCACCATCATGAACAGCTGATCAACAGAAAACTTGCTCTGAAATGTACACCAACATTTCTGCTGCTTAGAACATGAAACAGCCAATACATTTATTTTTTTATTTCCCAGCGATAATCTTCAGAATTGCAGAAGGGAGAGATTTTTAAGCTGAGATTTACCACTTCAGAGTAGTAAACATCCTTTTGTAAGTATTGCAGAAATTCTTAAGATACCTTGTCTTGCATGAAGCCAGCCTACTGATTTAGTCCTATGATTCAGGAAAAGTCAAGAGGGCAACAGTCGAAAGACTAAGAAATGATAATTATTCTGCCCTGTTGCTTTGCATTTGTTTATGCATCTGCACTGGGATCAGCTTAATTGAAAGTGCCTATATGGAATGTTAACCTTTTTCTGAATACTGCCAGTGACATTTGTTGTCTGATTTTGTGATGTATGCTGTTCGTTATTAATAGCCATCAGCTGTTGAACTTACAGCATTGTTGTCAGATGTGCTTTTTTGGGGGGGCTTTGATCCCACAGACGTGCAAATATATGACAAGGAAATCTCATTGGAGACAACTGAGGAAAAATAATTGTTTGTGATTTAATGTTTGTTTCTAGATGTCTCTAGAAGGGCTGAACTAACATTTAGAGCCTATGAATTATCTAAGCAGGACAGTTTTCTGTAACATTAACAAATGAAGTACCACAGAAGCAGCGGAAACTCTGTGAAAAGAAAAAATGCCAAACAGTGATAAACCAGAACCATATTGCAACCAAAGTCGTATCCTAAATTAACAGCTCTAACAACATCTAACAACAAATGCCATTTGCGCTTGACCTCACACAGTTTCCATTTTATAAGGCAACGCGACAAACAGCCATCACACAAATTTTCCTTTCCGCAGAGAACAAACAATCTAGAAACTAGGCAATGAGGTACACAGCAATAAAGTGATGAACAGGAGGGTAATTACGTAAGACAACACAACATTATTCAAGACTACAAACCAGCTGAGCAGATTAGATACACCAGCATGGACTATTAGTACACATTAAACTTTTCTTCAGAGAAAACACACACTCCTTTAGTAACATTCCAGTTTGTCTTTACAGATGAACCATTTTTATCACAAATCTTACACATCTGACAACACATTGATCAACAGGAAAGTTTTACTTTCCTTAGCTGTCAATAACTGTACTCCTATGGCTCTTCAATCATAATTTCCAATGCCAAGCTGACTATAAAGTTTCACTCTATTATCGAGCAGTTCTTGAGGTGTGAACTAAATGCAGTAAGGAGAAATAATTAGTTATATAGTGTCTTATGAATGTGAGTGTTAGAACTAGTTAAATTGTTTATTGATTTCTGCTTCATCTTGCCTCCTGATGACTGAACATAGACTGAAACAAACAACTGACCCACCAGTCTTGGTAGGCCAAAGTTTTGGGGAAAAAGAGAGTCTTACAAAGAGCATTTACACAACAACCAAAAAACCAAAAGTATTTTTACCTGCATTTAAGTGTATGGAAATCCCAGCAAGTAAATTTTAGATGGAGACTCGCACTGCTGATTGTAAGTCAACTTCAGTTCTCTATTTATGAGCTTCCCCTACCTCTCCCGTTCAACAGCCAAAGCACTTACTATTGAAATCTGATTTTCACACTTAAAGACAAACTCATTACTTTCCTTTGCATCCATTTATTTGTGAGGAAATTCCTTCCTCCTTCCCTAAAGCGTAATACATAAAGCTGAAGGGGAGAACTAGGGTGGAGGGATGCTTTCAGAAGATGGAGGTCGTCATGGTCCTCACAGTCATCTTCCCTTCACAGGGGACTTCTGCAGAGGCTGAAACTCTTTGTACTGGTGGGACTTACCCAGTGGGCTGTGCTTAGAAGGACTCCCAGTCAGGACCAGTGATTTGTACGACACAGACACAGTTTTACAGCCAATATGAGTACAAAGAAACACAGCTAGAACAGCATACACAGGTGCAGTTTCACTAAAGTTTTACTAGCTTTAAGTTTCAAGATTTAGTAAACTAAATTTTCACTAAAGCTACTACTTTATGGAAGAAAAAGCCAGGCAAAAGCAACAAATTCTAAGAGGTTTCTCAACCCACCATAACTTCTTCACAATCTTCTCTTCTTCGTTGAGGTATTTCTGCCTTTCTTGTTCCACCAGGTTGCGCTGTCGCTGCACAGGATCTTCCAGCCTCTTCACTGTTTCGATCATTTTGCCATTGATTTCCAGCTCTGCTTTCTTCACCATTGCCCTTAGCATCTCCTGGTTCTGCAGCTGTTGCACAAAAGAAATCAATTTTTCCTGCTTGACTGACATCCCTGGCAACAGAATACATTGCAGAGCTCAGAAATAGGTTGGGATAAACACAGCCCTACAGCGAGAGAGAGTTTTTACCTTCTTCTTTCCCTCTTTAACTTTACCTATAAACCTTATTCCACGAGGTAAGTGTTGGGGGTGAGAAACGCCTGAGTCTGACTAACTTCTAACGTGTATATCTGACTTCCAGTTGTGAGCTGACGAACAAAAGATGTTGGGATCAGTACACCACCTTTGGTGCATAACTTTGGCAAGGATTGTGACCCCTTTATTCTGCTCAGTCCAGCATGAATCAAGAATCAATCATGCCTCATAAGAACGCCGGAAGCTTGACTTCCACTTTGCACATATCTCGTAAGCTCATGCAGCGCACTGCCCATACATGCCTGGTGGATAATCCCACGCATTAAGGACAAGGCTGGAATGCACTCCTGCTCTCGGAATGGAATTTTTCAGTCTCTCAAGTGGCAGAGGAAGGGTTGTGCCATCTGGTGTAATTTGGTACAGACATGCAGCTCATCTGCAATACATAAAACCTCCCTTACCCATCAAGAAAAACCCCTTTATAATATGGTAATTTTCTGAGCACTGTAAAAGTCACACTTTCTTTCTTTTCTTAGCCTTATGTGAAGTATTTAAAGCATTAATTTTCTTCTTGATATTAAGTTTGCAGAGCAAAACACAGCTAAGAAAGCAAACTAGACTGTACTCTTCTGTGGGTAGCCCTAGAGCAGCTAGGCCCCACACTCACACAAACCAAGTCTGTTGAAGTGTCTTACACAAATCAGAAGATTCAAAGTGATAAGCAGGGCTCCATCTAGTCACAGCTTTAGGATATAAGCAACATGAACACAACTCTTGTTAGCCCAGCCGTCTTCTCCTACTGTAAGATTTTAAAAAACATCTGTATCAATTGGGAGACAAAGTTCCAGTTTTAAAACTAGCGATCGAACTGTCAGCTGTCTTCTAAACATCGCTTAACAGCCAAATCACATTTGACGTAGAAATTAAATCCACTGCCCAATAGGAAGAATCACCAAAATGGGTTACCTACAAGACAGTATAATGCAAGAAGACTTCTTTTTAAGTTGATTTAAGAGAATTCACGGGAATCAGAGAAAAAAGTGCCTTTGCCCAGGTCATTCTTTCCAATCAGTACAGGAATTAGAGCAACAAACTCCTCTCTCCCCTTCCAACTCTTCAGTCCCTGTGCCTGACTCTGCCTTCCCTAGCGACACAACTGTGATGAGAGGGAGGGTAACACTTCACTGAAAGTGCATGGGAGGGGTGGGTCTGAGCTGTGCCGAGCAGGAGGTGTTAGCTCAAAACTCAGCTGAAGGTGAGTGTCAGTAGTTAGGGAAAAAAATGAAGCTGTAAAACATTTGAAACAGCACAAATTTATATACATTGTCAGCTGCTTTATACCAGACTGGATTCTTTTGAAGACAGTGCATATGTGTATTTTTCCCCACTATGGGATTAAGGTTTGGGTCTGATAAATTAAAACCTCTTGCAGCGAGGCGAGCACACCTATCTGAGACACACATCTCTCACATTGTGCAATATTTTCAAGAAGAAAAACATAAATGAATGAATAAATGAGTGAATGAGCATGTAACACTTTAGTCATAGTTTATTCACAGGTCTTTAAAAAGTGGGGAAATTTGACACAGGGGAGCGTCTTTGGAAATGTGAAACAGCTGATCCAAGGCCAGTGAGAAGGTCAGTAACAGAGTCAGACTTAAGTCTCAGGTGTCCAGAATTTAAGTCCTCTGTGCTCCTCAGCTGGTAACAGCGACCCCCAGTAATACCAAAATTGAGTATATCTGTGTGTGAGCTTGTGCAATGGCAGGTGCATTTTTTTCCTATTATGGGGGTATATAGGGGATTCTATATTTATTGTGGTGCCCACAGCTAAGATGCTTCTCAATTCCATTTATGCAGCACTTGAACAGAAAGTTTCAGTCATAAAAGTTCATCCATTTCTGATAACAAGATTAGGGAATGAAAACATAACTCAGCAACATTTCAAAAAGCTTGTATGTTGAGGACTCCCAAACCTCAGTGATTGGAGTGAGCTCCTGAAGGCTGTGAAATGACTCATCTTGGTATCAAAGAGATGGTTTTGCCATTTGTATGAAAATTCGTGCAACACTTGGCTAATTCTGGAAAACCTGGTTTTGTTCATCCTTGGGGAACAGGGACAGAAAATGAGAAGGGAAAGGTACAGATGGGTGCAGAGAGAGAAGAGAAGGAACCTGTGGAGAGGAGTAATTGTGGGTTTAAGCAGGGCAGTCACCAGCCAAAGGACAACATGAGGCAGGACGAGCAGGAGCAAAGGGGGAGAGCTGTGGGTGAGGAAGAGGAGGTAGTCTCTGGCCGCTACAGTACATTTATCTCCACGTTCACGAACTGAACTTGATTCTTACCTTTCTTCTGCCAGCAGGTATCAGATCTGAGACTCCCTGGCTAAGTCCACACCCCATTTGTCCCTCAGATCACCTCTGCCAGTTACTCTACCCTCTCAAGTAGAAGAAATTTTATGGATAAGCCAGAGTTATTCTGGTTCCACAGAGCAGAACTTATTGTACTTTAAATTTGCTTGAAAACAAGCCAAATAAACAATCTTAGACATTCACACTTGAAAGGCAACTTTGTCAAAACGGTATTCAAGTTCCGAAGTCACGGGCCCAAATGTAAGGAAAAGCAATGCAGGCTTTCCTGTCACCACCAAATGGCAATTTCTTGCTAATTAGAGTTAACTTGACTTCTAACTGCAAGCAGCAATCAAACAGAAAGAAATTTAACATGCTTTTTTAGAATTCTAGCATCCTCTCCTACATTCACACCCTTGGCCCTCACTCCCAGCCTCACCAATCTCTCCAGGTACCTACCTTGTCCCTGTTCTTTGGCTGCTGCTCCAGCCCTATCTATCACTGCTGTCTTACAAGTACCCCAGCACCGCCTTTTGTGCCCACTTCAAGAATAATCTGACAATCAGTTTAGTTCACTTCGAACCAATTATTATCTATGAGACAGGTAACTGGAAAACCAAGTATTAGTTCACAGTCCTGCTTCTCATTAGGAGATGGGCACGACCTATCCAGCGGGAGCCTCCCAGGCCCTGCTGGGAGAGGCTTCTGGGCCACCCACCTCCCCACACACTGCAATGCACAGCCATGAGCAGGGGTTGACTGCCTGCAGCTCAGGATCTCTGTAGAATCTAATTATCTAATTCCTGAAGTTTGTTACCACGCATAGATTAAACGTAGTCTCACCAATTCTATAATGCAGCTCAAAACATATTTGAATTGCTAATTCAAAGTTACACTTGTGAGACCAAGTATCGTATACCACTTATGACAGTGTTGTTATTACATTTTCTATCCTTTCCGCAGCACTCATTTCCCTGCAAATAATACACTGAGTGAAAGAAAAGCATGCATGCACACACATTCCTAACATTGAACCTTAATCACATCTCACTGCTTTCTCTTAAAATGTATTCAATTAAAGAAAGGAAGGAATAGACAAAAAAAATCCAATGTACATATAAGCTAATGATACATACCGTGACCACAGACTCTAAGGCTTGGTTCAAACCTGCCACTAAGAGTTCTCATTACCTGGGAGAGCAGAAAGAACAACCCCACTGAACTCATCATGGGCTCCAGTCTCACCAAAAACAAATGCATTCAGGACACAGGCTGAGCTATAGCCTGTCTCTGGCAATCACAAAAACTCAACGACACCATGAATCTAGTCTTTGTTGAGTATCTCTGACAATCAAAGAACTTAAGGAAGATGCTAGTGGAGTAGCAAGAATTGTACCTAACCTCTAGCAAAAGCCATGATGGAAATCTTTTTATTTCAAGAATCTCTGGTTAAAATCCAACCACTGACTGACCAGTCTTAACTTTCTGATTGCATCTGGTAACCTATGCATTGAACTGGTGTGTGAATCAATACATCTGGATCAATTGCTGCTGGATATGTTTTAAAAACAGGATTTTGCTGGCACAAAGGCTACATGAATGAATGGATCTTTTTTGTCATGTGTTTCTCTGATTCTATTAAGAAATGAGCAAGAGCTTAAAGTGACATCATTGATTGAAAACTGAACCACAGACAGTACTAAATGCAGTTCTATGTCCTGTTTCTATTTCTTAGTTATCCTGCCAACTTTTGTGCCCATGCAACCATCTTTTTCAGTTCTTTGGAAGCGTTTCTTTTAGTCTGTCACTGTATGAAAAATTCACACAAACAGGAACAAACTGACTGCTAACCCAGGAGAAACAGTGAAAGTGAAAAACATGAAGTACTGTCAAACACATTATGCAAACAACCTGGAAAAACAGAAAAATACTTATCCCTTTTACTTAGAATCATTTTCCAAAAAACACAGCGCAAAATTTTTTCATTTGAAGTGTGATATTTCAACACTCTTCAGTTTAAAACACTACCTGTTTCACTTGCTGCCCTACAAACTGTGAGCTCTTTTTGAAAATAATTCCACCCACTCAGGACAGCCACAACAAAAACTCACTCTCATGAATGTAATTTATATGTAATAAACCGAAGTTTCCCTTGAGCTACAGGTTCTTCCATCCGACTATCACAAATTTGCCCCCTTCCTTACTGGCACAATGCACCGAATTTGCTATCATTTCTGATATAAGGGAAGCCAGCCAGAGTTAACGAGCACATTTGGGATATGTCCTTTTTTTCCTTCTCAAGACTTCCTTGGCAGATGATATAAGTTTCTTCACTCCTATGGGCCATAATGCTGTATTTGATCAAAGGAAAGGTTACGCCCCAGCGCAGGGCCGTGGAGACCAGGTGCAGCTGGGGAAATGCCACCTCCTCAGTAAGCAGGCCCTGCGCGAGTGACGCGCTCCAGCACAGCACTGCAACCTCCATCCCACTTGATGAGGCCACATGCTAAGCACAGCTAATGGCCAGACTGCAGGCGTTTGCCAAGAGCTCCATTTGGCACATGGAATTGCAGAAGGACAGAGGGACTGCAGTGGTTTGCAGCACAAATGTGGAAGAACACGTATTTATAGATAAAGTGCCAGGGCAGAGAGCCCAAGCCAGAGTCTTGAAATTAGATGGGGACCATCATGGCTGGCATGTAGGCAGCACTGCTGGGAACAGTTTTCTGAAAGATACATTTGCTATAGGACCATACTCACCCTAAACTGGAAATGTAAATACATGGATACTGTATCACAAGCAGAGGTCACCTGGCTGACACAACTGTTTGCTCCAAATACCTTCTGCCACCTCTTCATTATCAGCAAACTGAGCACAGGACCTTGTCACAGCATCTTCAGTCTTGGCCACGTTTTCTTTACCCTGATGTTTACCTCACCCTTCTGCTCCCTTGCCCTGTGACTGGTTCATAATTCAATTTCCTGTAGTTAATGAAGTGAAGGCAAAACATGTTCTGAATTCTGATCTGTATTATCATTATTCTGTTCTAAAACTAAAGAGGAAATCAGAGGAGATTCCTGTATCCAAAACCACCCTGGTCATAACAGCAGTAGCTGCAGCCCTATAATACCAAACACATGATGTCACTTTCCAGGCAAGGAGGACTGGCAGAGTATTGAAGTTTCCCCTGTTGTCCACTTTGTATTACAAGAAATTGCTTTACCTCCCTTTACATCTTCTGAGACAATAGACAGTGCTCTTCAGTTTCCAATTAAGTGAAGGGCTGAAGACCCGTACAGCTGCGTAAGCTTACTGTCACGGTGTCTGAGATGAACAGCATATATTTACATTTGCAGTGTGGTGGTATGTGTCAACAGAACACTTTGGTTAACTCTTCATTGTTCTTATTTTCTTGCAGGTTTTGAGGTGTTGATGTGTGTTAGGAAGGTACTGGTAAAATGTGAATGTAAGTAGGGTACAACAAACCTTTGCAGCAACTTTTGAAATATCTTTCTTCCTTGCTGCTCACGTTGGCTATTCTTCTGGATTCTGCAAATACAGGACTCAAACTCCCTCTTAATGCATAGCTACTGAATCTCAGCTACATTTGGGTTTCTTGACATCAAAGTTGTTTATTCAGGAATCTAAAAACTGTCTCAAATGTAAACAGTATGGAGGAGGAACATGGCTCTTCCAACATGTTTATCCAGCACATAGCATAGCAGGGTCCAAATTGTAATCACAGACTTGATATTATTGTAATATAAATACTGCTTTAATGCCTAGAGTCATCAAACAAAGCTAGAGATGAAGTTTTTTTCTCAATATCTGAGCAGCGGTAGTTAAACTGAGCTAATTCTCATACCTCTAGGACTATGCAAGTGGTGTATGCTACAGCAGAATATGCTTTTGTGTCTGTGAAACTTTGGTTTTCCCTTTGCTAGAACTCTGCTACTGAGAATCACTCATGTACAGCAGGTAAAAGAGAGAGCAAGAGAGAAAGTAAGAAAGGAAAAGGGCATTTGCTGACAATCCCCTTTCCCAGCATTACTCAGATAAGCATACCTGTAGCTGCTTCATCTGATGCAGCTGCAGCCGCAGATCCGACACGTTGCGTTTCATACCATGCAGGCTGACTTGCACTGATGGGGCTCCAGCAGGGTGATGGATGACAGCAGACTCCACAGTTGCCAGCGTGTTCTTCCCCCCAGATATGTTAGCAGCACCTGCAATAAGCAGCAGCACAGGTTGAGCCTACCAGCAGAGAAGGCGCAAACATGATCCTTCCTCTGCCCACTGAATTCACACGTTTCACACAGATGGACAAGAAAATAAAATTACTGCTGCCAATGTTCACTATTAACAGGGGACTGGCACCTCCTTATCCAACATATTTTGAGGGAAGACTGTACAATATCAGAGTGTATCTGTGCTGGAACCCCAGCCATATCAGAGCACTGCATTACCACAAGACTGCTTCCTACCACATGTAGTGGAGATGGGATAATAAACTGTAACTGCAGATTACACACAACAGCATCAAATCAAATTGGTGCTGAAAGTAGGTTAAGGATTGTCCTCCCAGGAGCCATTCGAGACTGAGCTGATGCAAATTCACAGGACTCCTGAACTGCATATTTGTTGATTAATTATCACTGCAGAGAGATTCAGTCAGACTGCCAAGTACAGGGAAAAGGTTTCTATAGAGAATCTTGTTTTGCTGCTTGGAGTATTATCTCTATCAGGTGCCTCCAACAGCTAATGTATGAAACCAGAAGAAGAGAAATGAAACGATAGCGTGGCAGAGAACTGCTCTCCAGCCATGTTGCATCCACCCACTCTCCTTTAGTTTGCCATTAATTCAGGACTATTTTTTCAAGGGAATACAGCATAACACAAGGAAGTGAGCTGAGCCCCACTCGAAGAATAACCGCCAGTCTCCTCACAAGACTTTCTTCGTTAAATAATGCTGCTCCTCTACACAGCATCAATGTCAAGCTTGTTCTTGTCAGTCTCAAGTACCTGGGAAGAAGCTTTATTTACAGGGTACAAGCAAATTCCAGCTCCTCAGCTAATACTCATGTTACAGCTTCTTGTAACTGTTTGCACTAACACCCATATTCAAATTTTCTTTCTAATGTGTCCCTTCCCGTCCCCACCGCCAACAGGCAAAATGACAGACTGTCAGTAGGACAAACTTCAGTTTCCAAGTCCAGCACTATGTAGACCTGCATACTCTTCTGATCACAGTGCCAGATTCACCCTGTCCCTCGGCCTCAGATGGCTCAGATGGCTGCTACTCCCTAAACTATTGCATTATCAGCCCCTCACTGCAAGGAAGATATTGCGGTGCTGGAGTGTGTCCAAAGAAGAGCAACAAGGCTGGCGAAGGGTCTGGAGAACAAGTCCTATGAGGAGGGGCGGAGGGAACTGAGGTTGTTTGCTCTGGAGGAGAGAAGACTGAGGGGAGACCTTATTGCTCTCTACAACTACCTGAAAGGAGGTTGTAAAGAGGTGGGGGTCGGTCTCTTCTCCTAAGTAACATGCGATAGGATGAAAGGAAATGGCCTCAACTTGCACCAGGGGATATTTAGATTGGAT
Organism: Opisthocomus hoazin; assembly: GCF_030867145.1. Lineage (NCBI taxonomy): Eukaryota > Metazoa > Chordata > Aves > Opisthocomiformes > Opisthocomidae > Opisthocomus > Opisthocomus hoazin. The sequence goes on along the minus strand of NC_134417.1, from coordinate 74,973,522 downwards.
ATTAGGAAAAATTTCTTCACAAAAAGGGTTGTCAAGCATTGGAACAAGCTGCCCAGGGAAGTGGCTGAGTCACCATCCCTGGAGGTATTTAACAGACGTGTAGATGCAGTGCTCAGGGACGTGGTTTAGTGGTGGACTTGGCAGTGTTAGATTTATGGCTGGACTCAATGATCTTCAAGGTCTTTTCCAACCTAAATGATTCTATGATTCTATGCTATGACTATGTCATTCCCCACTTCATTTTCTTCCTTCTCTATGAATAAAACAAAAAATCTGAAGAAACAGAAAATAACTCATCCATGGATCTGCACAGGGATTTTTGTCGTAATTTCTTCCCACAAGCACATATTCTATCAATGTCAATGAAATCAAACAGAAGCTAGTGTTGTGAGCTTTTCTTTGCCTGTTAAAGGCAAATCTGCAGCGCACCAAAGGTCATGACACATTTTTCTGGGTGAAATGAGCATGAACTCAAGAGCGGTAGGTTTTATCCCTGCCTTCTCATCCCTAGTAGTCTTTCCAACCAGTAAAGTCTCCACGATTATTCCTTTGCCAACAGATGCAGATACCTCAAACGTAGCCTTTGCAAAATTCATGTGAGGGAAGCATTTTAAAAGATGGAAATCATGCCAGACCTTTTTTATTTAAAAATAGACTGAAAGATTCCTGAAGAATCATGTTTCTTGCTTTACCTACATTCGCAATTTCTGTCAATAAAAGCACAGGTCCCTCTGTCTGCACCCATGCTATATACAGTGTGCCACGCCACAGGCTTCCAGAGACATGCTCAAACAAAAAGCCGTTCTAGCCCGGTGCTGGCCGTTGTAATGCTATACCTTACCTAAATGTGCTCCAGCTAGATCTGCTCAGTGCTTCAACAACAGCACTTGTCATTTCACTGCTGAGCAAGCTGCTGCACATTTTTGCTATACTCCATTACGATTCAATGCTCTCTTGACTTCCAAAGAGCTGCTTAACAGAAAGCAACACTCAAGAAACAAACAGTCCGTGTGCCCTGCCGTTCTGTATCCACTCCATGCTTCAGTCTAATATATGCTAATATACTTCTCTGTCTACATGTACACTGCAGTTTTTTCTACAATCATGCATCTATTTTCCTCCCACCCGCACTGTTTTTTGCATTTCTTTTAAGAAAAGGATATTTAGTTCATAAACCATACAGACAGAAACCACCAGACAGTCTGAAAAATGTGAGTAAGCCTCCAAGAGTTCTGATCCCTAGCCACAAATCTGGACTATTTTTGAAAGCACATCTACCTTTCTGCTATTCTTTGCCTCAAGCAAAATCTCCAAAACCTCAGCCCCGAACCTGTGATGATGCAGCCAAGGCATGAATCAGTCCCCCATCAGTCTCTCCCCCCCATGTTGGACCCCAATCAATTCACATCTTTTCTCAGGAAGGGGTGTTTGCTTGCTTTCCTTTTGGTGTAGATGGACCGTGATCTGCTTCTGTGAACAATAAACATCTCCGGCTACCTACGAAGTAGCTCTCCTCCTCCTCTGCTGCCTCAGCCACCTCTTCTCCCCATCAGGTACTCTCAGCTGCCACAGTGTCCCTGCTGCGGAGTGTGCTCAGAGCCTGTGAACCACAACGCGCGAGTCCCGAGGGTGTGAAACACAACCACAGACATCAAGTGAGCATGGGAGCACAGTAAGGATCAGCAGCTGATTTCTCAGAGATACATATTTTCATCAAAAAGGAATAAAAAGGCAGCTGAATGAGGGGCTGCTTCATCTAGTGAGTACAGCTCACTCCCAGGCTGTAGCTTTGCAATTACGTGTGCAGCCAGATGGATTGAAGGGAAAGAAATAGCACTGGCTCTCAGGTTTTTAAAGAAACGCTTGCTGGAGCTAGGTAAGGGGGCCTGAATGCAAAAACCCTTCATAATTCTCTAATACTCTGGACAAAAAACAAATGTTGACTTTTTTCTTACAAAAACTAATGAACTAAGCTGCCATTTTTAAAGTACAAAGAGAACTGATGTGCAGTAAGGGGAAAGGTTTTCTATCTGCCAGGCTCAGGAAGGTAAGGAACAGAGCTGCCACTCCCTGACACTTGACCTTTGCTACAGTTGCAAAGACACCGCTCTCCTTCCATTTTCCAGATTTTATTTTTCTTTCTAAAATGCTAAGTTTTGTTTTAAAGCAGGCTAGAATAAAAGGCCATCAGATGACACCCAGCAATATTTCTTCACATATTACTCATCTCCTTATTAAAGAGCGACATTTTCAAGTATCATTTGGGGAGACATGTGACAGTTACTTAGTTCTCTTTCTATCCAGTTAGAATCCACTAAACAAATAGGCAAATACAATGTTAAGATTGCAACTCCATCATGAACAAGCTGTCATGGCCAGGCACTAAAGCACCCTTAAAAGAATAAAATATTCTATATAAATATATTAGTGTGCAACTTCACGTCATTGATCCAGAATGAATTCAGGATCATGTTTTACCCGCAAACACTGACAGAGTTCAAAGACTGGTATGACTGATCTTCAGATCTGACATAAGTAAGCAGATACAGACAATGTTTTTAATTCACAGATCATCACAGTAAAAGTCATGCATCTGAAAAAACCACACAAGACAGTTCGCAAAGACTGAGCAATCAAATCCCAGCCCTACACGTGTAATACTTTTCATGCTGCCATCTCCCTCTCTTGGTTTGTACTGGTGGTGTTAGTGCAGAAAGATGTACTCCTTGATCTCTTTTCAGGAAATACTGAAATATCCTTCTTCCTCTTTCAACACGGCAGCAACTAGCAAAAAAGTATTGCTTTTTTTTGGTAATCCATGATACAACTGATGTCATTTTAACCAATGAATCCAGGATTTAACCTATAAGTCTCACCACTTGATGAACAAAAATATGACAGAAAAGAGAGGTTACCATTTCTCAGCATGTTTGTTAGTAATCTCAAGGAAACTTTTTCCAGTATTATTTGTATTTAGAGTCACATGCTGTTTCTAAGTGAAAAGTCCCTTGATGCCTTTCACTTTTGATGAACTGAAGAAAGTTATAAAGACTCAGTCATGGGATTTCTCCTAACATTAGCAGAAGAGACATAGCCAGTCTGTGGAAGATTGCTGCTCTTTGAACCCATCCCCCATGAAAGAACTGAGCCTAAAGCAATAAAACATAAGAAATGCAGACAAGCATCATCGTTACACGCTCATCTTCCCCAGTCAAAAAGCATTTTTACTTAGGCTCTTTAATATTGGAGGCTAAAGAATCTGCTACAGAGTGGCAAAGCAAAAACATGTTAAATACAACAATTTGGTTTACATGAAATACCAGAGTATTCACAATCTAGCTACATAGAGTTATCTAGGATTTAGAAAGTTTGGTTTCTTTCCCTTCCCAAGTGAGCTAGTTCTCTATTTTTTGCATTAAAGTCTCCTATCATTGGAACATATACTATAAAATACAATGTTGGTTCAACATCGATGAGCCAATTTTATCCTGCACAGAAGTTTTATTATTCAGGATGGGAAGCAATTCACATTTCTGCTTACCAGTGCTCTAGAAAGGACTGCTCAATCAACATTTTATACCACATTTTCTTTCAAATAGACTTTGAAATTGCTAAAACTGGTATCTCAGTGCACAGTTGTCAAGTGGAATTGTACACTTAGATCGTCGACTATCTAAATGGCTATATTTAATAAGGATTGGGGTGAACTGAAGAACAAAACAGTGGTCAGCAGAAGTGTTTCTAGATGCTGCTGCACATTTAAACCCAAGCATAATCACAAAAAGGAGAAACATTGTCTAGCATATTCTGGCAGATTGCCTGATTTTCAAGTAAGCAGGGCCTGCACTGACTGATCAGACCATGTCAAATGCAACTTCAAAAGCAGGTGCAAAAGCAGAACACTCTATTATACAGGAGTATTCTATTATACAGCAGTCTTCAATAATAGCTGATGTGGGCTACAATACTGTAGTATATTGGGGTCAGCATCACACCTTGTTTCCCTTACCTGCCAAGTTTAATTCTGTGGCTGAGTCATGCTGGAAGGACAGGATTTAGGGATGAAGATGCTGGAGTTACAACTACACTTTACAGCCCTGATAAGGACCCTTGCAGACGGCTGGCTGCACGGCTGGTCCCACTGCCCTACCCCTGCCCCCCAAGCAATCAGAAAGGCATCTACTGCACAACCTGAATGCTGGTATCCTCACTCACATGCTGGATACGGGCATGGCCATGTGACAAAGTCAATGCCTCTGTCGGTACATGACAGATGCTGATCTGGTCTTTTGACAGTAAATTACATGCCCTCCCGCTCCAGGCTTGGACATACAGCTGATATATGGAATTTTTCCATTTCAGGGACATGTGTTCAGTCACACGACAAGCTAATGCAGAGTCTTTGGGAACAACAATGGCAGGGAACGGCTTCTGGTCAGATGAACTATGCTATTCTGGTGGGCTGGGCATGACTTCCACACTGAGGAATCCGCATCTCCCCTTTGTATAAGGCCATTTTCCCAATGTATATTATTTAATTTCTCTTTTCATTGAGAGCACATTCACACAAGCACACACGAATCATTGAATAATTCAGGTTGAAAGGGACCTCTGGAGGTCATCTGTCCAAACTCCCACTCAAAGCAGGGCCCACCTAGATCAGGACTTCCACCTCAGTGCTCCCTGCTAAGTACTTATCTGAATTAGTACAAACACAGGGAAAGTGGAATGGCCGAACAGCAATACAATACGAAGAGGAAAACAAGGCAATGTGTGCGCAGATTGTGGTGGTTTCGTAGGTGTTTTCTATGAGACAAGGCCTGCGCAGGTGGGAAATACCATAAATTCTCAGTGTATAATGACAATGAAATAAGGAAAAGTCTAAGAGCATTTTGCAGCTGTTTTGAAAAATGATGGAGTTTTCAGTAAGTTGTCTGAAACTGATAAATTACAACTTATTTCTTCACAGCCTGAAGTATCCTTCTCCCTATCCAGGGGCCAGCAGGAAGCGAAGAGTTGGAAGGGGACCAGAGAGTGGCTTGCGAGCAAAGCTCCACTATCAGGACATCAGCTTGCTTGCTCTTGCAAATGCTTGATAGTTTCCAGGTCTGATTTGATTTCTGTCCGTTAGGAGGACATACTGCAATTCCAGATAAACCGGAATCCTGAACGTGAACTAAGAGCTTCATCAGAAAGGCTAGTTAAGAGCATAACAGATCTGCTAATAAATGTGTGTGGTTTACTACCTGCCAGAGCATAGACCTCCCTGTGGGAACAGCATTACCAGGAAGCAGGGAACTGCCTTTATTTGCATTCAGTGCATGACAAAGGGTGAAGAGGAGGCATATAAACACACACACACCCTGCAGGCATCTCCAGCAGCAGCCCGTACACAAAGAGCTCCAATCACATGGAGATCTTCTTTCACAACAGCCTTAACCCCATCTTTTAAACACTTAACAGCTCTCCAAGTGGGAAGCTAAAATAAACCCTGCTCTTATTGGCTTCATAATTGATGCCTGCTCAGAACAGTTTAGGCACAGGCTAATAATTAGTAACAGATCAATACGGCTTAATCAGGGAAAGTGCTATCTTGCTGACTGCTAAATTCCTTAGTGTCATTACATCCATAGCGTCCTACTGACAGAAGAACCTCAGAGAAAAGTTCATGGGACCAGAATAGGAATGAAATATTTAACCTTCTACAGCAATCTGGATATGTCTGAGGTTAATGACAGATATATACTACAGACGGGATGAATCACTGGAAAATTCACCGTATGAAGAGACTGTATCTCATTTACACCACTCAGCGCAGGTACGAAATTCATTCCAAAGACCACCTCAACCTGTCAGAAATTCTTCTCTTAACAAAGATGTGATCAACTCCCATATCCTAAAGTTAAACTTCAGTTCTGACAGTACAGCTATGGGAATTTAAGTAAATTTGACATTTCCATAAGCTGGAATGGTAATAACATTACAGCTATCCATATACCAGAATAATCTGTAAATGAAAAGTGAATTATCTTACCTGCAGTGTCAATGCTGCTCTTGCTGGACACAATTTTCAACATCATCTTCTCACTAAGTAATAAAAAGAAAAATCATAATTTTAACTTACTAAGAATAAAACTGTAGTGAAGTTTATAATCAGCAAATTAAATGGCCTTATCTAGCATAGATATTTTTAATTTAAATCACTGGTAGCTTGTCAGTTGTTTTTTTTTTTTTAAATCAGTTTTTAATACAAGCTAAGCAAGGAACGGAGTATAAGCAGTAGAAAGCACAGAGATGTAGCTACATTAATTCTTTTTAACACAAAGAAGAGTAATGCAGTTAATCTCCATCTATCATTTGGCATATTCTTCCTCTCTGCCTAGCATTCTCATGGGGATGATAAAGATATTTAAAAATGATTGAGCATTCAGGATTTTTTTACTATTACATTCAAATATTATTTTTGTTGATTGATTACTAAAATGATTACAGAGAAACAGATTTAATGAATTCTTTTTTTACCTAGAAGCATCTTTGCTATTACTTGTATTTGGCCCTTTAAAAAGCGCAGACTGAACAAGACCAGTTAAACTGGCAATCTGTTTCTCCATGGCTTGTATCCTCTCTCTGTAAGACAAGAGAACCGTTTGTTAAAGCCAGATATATTTGCTTTCAGACTTGTTTTTCTAGGTGAATGATTACCACAGGATTGGAAAGACACTACAGAGTTTGTGCAAAGGCCCATGGGTACCAGTTTGCATATACCTTGTTGCAGCAGCTTACCGCATCTTGGTTTGGACAGCTTTTGCATGGTAACAGACAATGAAAAAGACATCTGTTTGGTTAAAAAAGAACAAAACAAACAACCACCCAGATAATAAACTTCTAATGATTTGATGAGACAGGCACCTAAAACAATCAGCGCCTGTTGGAACCAGTGAAAATAATTTTTTTCAGCATTACATACATTTTCTCTTTTACCTACCCAATAGTTTTTTTCCTGTATATAAGCTTTCAGGATTAAACACGTTACACTTCTTCTTGTTACTATTTTTACTTTCCCCAAACCCAGGATTTTTGTCTGCGAAGCATTTAATCTGCCCAAGATGACTACTTGCCAGCCCAAATCCTTCACACCTGACATTGCAACTGTCTGCTTTGGAAAGGACAGCAATGCAACAGACGAGGCACAGGACACCAAATGCAGACTGTACAGCAACATTATCATAAACCACATTTGATTTCATGCACATATCCTTAGAAATTCCTAAAAAGCAGAAGAAAAGACATGAAGAAGAACCGTAATAGGTATGATCAGCGCTTTCCATAGGTACCAAAGGCCACTAAACAACAACGACTTTTTTTTGGATAGAAAGGCTAACATTTGTGTGTTTACCTGTTTACATAAATGCATATACTAGTCAGGTACCAGGTGACTTCCTTGGTGGGCTCCAAAACAGCCTTTTGCTCACACAGGTGCCTACTTTCACATGCCAGTATGTCAATGGCACATCACAACACAGACACACATCAAATACGGGACCTCAGACAGGACCTTCTGAAAATACATCCCTATATACCAGCAGTTAAGTGACTGGGGAGACACACAAAAGCAAATGCTAACAGCGCGCTGGGATTTGGAAGATGACTGTGAACAAAACTTCTCAAAAAGCAAGAGACTAAGACCAGCAGCGACTACTGGTGAGGATGAATGGACAGACACATGCAGCCCCAGATTTAGCATCCACCACCACTGCAGCATCCTGGGCACGTGGGAACAGCCGAGCTCTGGCCACCCCCAGCTCCAGTTGCCGTTTGGTGGCCAAAGCAATAATGCCAATCGATAAGGGCCATATAAACTCAAATGCAGGTACCAACACCAGGCAAAAGCAAGCTGATGTGACACAAAGCGAGTAACCAGCCCAGCTTGTAGCCAGCCAGATTATCCAGGCTAATGATTTCATTCACATTCAGGGAATGAAACAGAGGTTTGCTGGGACAGCACGCAGATACCATAGCCAGGAGAGACTCCAAGACACCCAGATGTCGAGAAAACAGGGCAGCAAAACAAGTAATGAGATGATAACAGACACAAGGAGGGGAGAAGAAAGTGCTCCGTCAGTCCCCAGCCGGTAGACGTGTTCTTACTGCGATTTAATACAGCATGCGCGTCTTACATTTCTGTCTTCATGTTGAAAGGTATTTTGAACGGTGATGAGAAGACTAGTGAATCTGACCTAATTCATTCCAAACCAAGAAATACGTTACAGAATTTCCACTATTATAAGTTTTAAAATAAGAAACTGGTTCAGGCTACAGTAACCTTTGGAACAAAAATGAGTACTAAAAGCCTGGGATAAATATATTCTAACAAACTTTAATACAGCATTTTTGACACTTAATAATGAAAACATTTTTTTTTTCCCAGATAATCATCACAAACCCCTTCTGGAACTACACTCAATTGGAAGTCTATCTGTTTTACCAATTCATAAATATGATGTTTTTTCCATCCCACATTCGATAATCTGGAAACAATTTTCTGGTTCAAAAGAGATTACGGCAACACAAAACTGATCTTGTCCTTTGCCATGAAATCTAGGAAACTATGTTGTTAAGAGGGAGAGGGATGTTCCAGAGATAGGAGATGATGAAAAACGAATGAAATACTGGAATTATTTGCACAGAGCACATTATTTTTCATATGGTAAAAGCATTAAGAATGTGAAGAATCTACATGTGCTCTGGAGTTACTCCATTAAAGACAAGGCAGGATTTTTCCTGTAATCGTTTCACTGTAAATACCCAGACTCGTTATGGCCATCAGCACCAAACATTTCAAAAGCAGGTGTTTGAAAGGAGGCGCCTTTTAGGCACTAAATAAAACCACCTGATTTTCGGAGACCTGGCGGTCTGTCTGAAGGTGGTGGGAGGCAGCGAGCTCCAGGGCTGGTGGCCCTGTCCTGACACCTGCCGCAGGGTCACAGAGGAGCAGGGACAGGCTCCGCAGCCACCCCCTGCCCCTCCGACTTTCTTGTGAAGGGCTGGAGCAATCTCAGCTCTGGAGGGAGAAAATGAACGCTTTCCTCAGCCTCTGCCAGGCCAGAGTCTATCAGGGATGCCGGCACTGTCGTGACAGTTGCACATTTTTGGTTCTCAACATTATATTCTCTACCTCTTGCTGTGCTCACTGCTGTGGAGAGGGAAGGTGAGGACAACAGCCTGCCCCACCATCCCTTCCTGCATCAGGCAGGCTGGGGTCCCAGGGATGGGGCAGGCCAGGGTCCCCAGGGCAAGGGACAGGCCGATGCTACAGTGACACGGGGCAGGCCGGGGTCCCCAGTACATGGGAAAGGCCAGGGCTCCGGTGACGTGGGGCAGACCAGGGTCCCCAGCGCATGGGAAAGGCCAGGGCTCCAGTGACATGGGGCAGGCCAGGGTCCCCAGCGCATGGGACAGGCCGGCGCTCTGGTGACGTGGGGCAGAGCAGGGCCCCTGAGTATGGGGTGGGCCAGGATGTGGAGCCCAAGGAGAAAGGGTCAGGCAGAACAAAACACAGTGGTGCCTCTTTGCTGACGGTGGTGGCATGAGAAGCACGAACCCCATCTCTGTTCCCAGACTAGTTTCCCAGAAAAATCTGCATCTCTCCACCACCCAGGAAGAGCAGGGAGGGTCTGTTCTACAGCAGTTGGGAAAGAAACGGCTATTTTATCAGTGTGAGCACGGAAGGGCATTGTTTCGCATTGTTTTCCTGTGAATGCTGGGAGAGTCAGAGGTGGTAGCACAGTGGGGGAGGAAAGGAGGGGGCAAGGTCAGAAGCTGCTCCCAGCTCTGGCAGGCCTCTCGGTCAGACTTGGCTTTGGCTTGTCACAGACCTTGGCCAGCAAAGCAGGCACCAGCCTCTCGCCAGCCCTGTTCTCCTGGCAGCCTGATCCACAGCCCTGGCACCGGGTATGTCCAGGCACTCCAGCCCTGCCTCAGCATCTCGCCCCCCAGATTCACCAGAAGCAAAACAAGCCCTTGCTTCTCCAGGGTCTGTGCACTGAGACATCAGATTTCATCACCAGTTTTCTTCCTTACAGCTTCATGGAGGTTTCATGTCATTCCCTCTACTGCAACTAACTGGAAGTAATCCCAAGCAGGGTACAGTGTATTGTGGAATTGGAAACCACTTCTCACTGTGATGCTATTTAAGCGTGACTTGGTTGTTCCTTCCTTTTCCTGGGGACATCTTTAATATTCACATCACTGGGAAGATACTTCGTACAGACACAAACTAGAACTGAGCTGTGTAACTGTTCATTCATGTTCCTGTCCCACCCTAGGCTGTGCAGTGCATCATTCGTAACAGACGTATTCAAATACCACATCTGACACCACAAACTAATTGGCACACTATCCTGGAGAAAGATTTTCAGTGACTTCATATTTTATAGTTAAATCCTGAATGAAGTCTCTATAATAATCAAAAAGAGTGTCAGAGACAGGGAAAAATACATTTCTTTCTAAATTATCCTATGAGAGAAACATTTCATTAGAGATTTTTTTACCTCACCGGGGGAAAAAAGGAAACAGGAGCAGGATGTCTTTCCCAATGGCTTCCCTAGACCCAAGTGAAAGTGGAACAGTCAGACTTTACCCCAAAGTCCCCTCAAAACAGCAGAATGGACATCCTGGAAGGGTGTGAAGCAAAGAGCACCAGAACTCTTCTGTACTCTGCTCTCCTCCCAAGGGAAAGATACACACAGGTGAATATTCCAGTCTTCTAAGAATAAAATTAAATTCAAACTTTCTACAGGTTGAAGCTAAAGCAAAAGGGAAGCTCTGAAGCACTGCCAGCTGTGATACTACTTGACAACTCTTATTTGAGAACCTGCATCTCATCTTCCTACAAACAGTTCCTCCAACAGAAGGAAGCTGAAGTACAGTTTGCTTTTCCTCCATCCTCTGCTGGTCACCTGCCTTCATCTTTTTCTGCCTGGTTATTCAACATCTTTCAGAAGCGAAGATGCAATTTTGGCCCCATGAAAAATGTCTGCGAGGGTGTATCTGCAAAGTCCACCTTTCTTACACAATTCTCAGTTCATTGCTGATGGAGTCTCCCACTGCCCATGCCTTTACAGAGTATCACCATTTTTTTCTAAAGCATAAGAGAGTCCATCAATACTTTAAAACATCAAACAATAAAGTGGTTTTGTGATGGGAACAATATCCAATAACCTACACATGGCCACTACACTTTAGTCTTGAGCTGCAAGCCACAAGCCATGAATGTGGTCACATTTTTTGCTGAGTTCTTCCATCATCTTTTCTCACTAATGTGACATAAAAAAAGGACAAAAGTTATGTTCAGGCAGAAGAGAACCACAGTACACTCCTGAAAGGCTTCTGAAGGAAAAACTACCTTGTTGTATAGAGCTACCTTGCTATTCCAAGCATTGTATTTTAGTGAGCAGCAGCATTTATTACATACATATGCAGCACTATCAAATAACCTAGAATTTTGCAACACAACATGTGTTTTAAATGCAAAGAAATTAAATGGCATTTAATTTAATGCACTTTTTGGGTAAACAGCTTCTTTTCCAATTTATCAACATTTAAACATCTGCTTTGCCTGTAGTGACTTCCAGAACTGTCCACCATAAGCTACATAAACAGGCCATCCAAAAACATGATAGCAAATCGCTGTTTAAACAACTCATGCTCCCTTACAAAAATTTACTCATTCTTTCAGTAAACTTCAGATCTAATGGATGATGACCCCTCAAAGATGAACTGCTGTAACCTGTTACAACTGCTAATATTTTTTGTGTATATGAATACTAACATATTTTATTTTTTAAAATATCCATGAACTTCTCACTGTTGTAAAAGAGCTTTATATGGAACTCTTCTGGTAGATGAATTACTGTGGGAATTTATTCGATGCTTTAGACCTCAGAAGTAGCTAACTTGAAAATACCCAAGGTAAAACAGATACAAGAAAGAATTACATGAAGCAATTAAATCCCCTTCAGCTCTGGCTTAAATAACAGGCTTGATGACACTGGCTTCCGCAATACAAAACTAAAATGGGAAACTCCAGATGAAGAGATCAGAAATACCATTTTTCTCCTTTTGTAGACCCAGATCTGCTGCAGTTAACATTCCAAAGGTAATGGACCCATTTCCTTCAACAAAACAGGGATACGGTCAATGAGAGGTCTGACCTGCTACAAATACCCAACATATTCTGATAAAGTACATATACCCCGTACTGGAAAAATTTAAGGAGAATTAACAGGGGAAGAGAGATTCAATTTAATTTCTGGCATTGTCACTATCCATCTTAATCTTTTCTCTGACTTTAACTAGGCATTGTCCTGAGGTTGCGACAGTGCTACTTCAAGGTAATTTCCACAAAGAGATGGCACAAGGGATGTTTTCTTTGTTCTCAGTGCACTCCACTAGGGACTGAAGGAACAACAGTGCTGCGATGATGGCTTCGATGCTTGCAGGATCCTCAACTCACTCCTGACAGAGCTGGGATGGGGACTCCCCCTTGAGACAGTGCACACAGTGCACAAACGCAAAAGGCCTCCCTCCTCAGCATCCCCATGGCTAACAGGTACTCAACCTGCCCTTTTGCTGCTGCCCCACACCTGACACCCTCTGCACGCAGGCTGACTGAACACACCGCCGTCTGCTTTCTCTGGGCTGGTTTTTAGGCTTTTTATACAGTCATCAGCAAGTGGACAATGTGCATGACAGAGCAGCGTACACCTCTTTTTTACGATGCCTGGAAGAGAATGAAATCGGCCGTGTGTCTCCAATCCCAAAATATTCTTACTGACAGAAGCAAGCCCAGCTGTACTGCTTTTATGGGTAAGTCCTACACAAGAAGGTACAGGATACTTTTCTGCCTTTATGCACATCACCTTTCAGGTGTTCATATAACCTTGTAACAACTCAGCCCCTGCTGAAGCAGGAAAAAAGAACCTCAGCCTGGCTACCCTTCGTGTTCCATGTTTAGTTTAGTACAATCTCAAAGGTGTTTGCTCTCAAAATTTATGAAATTATTACAATGGTAGAATAAGGCTTAGAGCATTTTCTATCTGTAGAACTCAAACCCAATTCTTAATATTGCAGTGGTTAGAAAACACACCAAATTACATGCACTGTTTTGGTATTTACAATTATTCTTTTAACAGTCACACTTTCTCAAGGTTAAAAAAACCCACAGCCCATAAGGGCAGCTTTCAAAATTATTTTTTCAGTGCTGTGTGGCTAATACACACCATGCTGAATTTTAAGGTCATGTTTTTATTTGGAAGTGTAATGATGCAAGTGCTATTTTCATCACTGTAAATATATTCTGGGACCAGGACTACAACTTCTGGTGCAAAGCTCCCCTTAAGGAGCTACAAAACTATCTGTATAGTTGCTCTCTATATACTCACAGATACACAGCCTTGTGTATATCTGTGTAGCTGAGTGAACAGATGAGTTGCCCAGATTGCGAAGTTGTTGTTGTCCTTCTTTATTTTCAATCCCCTAACACGAACATTCTAAAATTTTTGATCTGAAAGCTATCTCTTGGATTAGAATTGGCAAATATAGTTCAAATTACTTCCTAGTTGTAGTAATGGAAGCTTGAAATGAAATTTCAGGTACTTGCATCTTTTTCTTGGAAATAAATGCATACAAATAAGGTTTCCCTGACCCTAACTGTAGTATGCCCTAACTCATACACTTGTGTCAACATAACTACCAAGCTATAAGCCTCTAATTTTTGTGGATGGCTGATTTTCTTCTGTCCTTCATTTTCTCCCCACCAGTGGACCTCACAACACATTATTTTCTCTGGCCAAGCGTGGTCAGAGGCAACTAATTGTTGAGGAAGTTGCTCAGGTGGAAAGGAAGTTTGGGGGCTATACGAAGTTCTGCATCTCCCCAGTGGTTAAGGTAGTCAGCAGTTACCTTTGGCCTCTGTGAGCTCAGCATTTTCCAGCTATTCATCTTCACTTCCCTAAAGAGCTCTATGAAAGTTAACAGCACAAACAATACACTAGAGATTAGCGTATCATACAAACACACAGCAACTCATACAAATACACAGCAACCGACTGGAAGTGTAACGATTTTTCCCTCCTAGCACAGGGTCTATGGCAGGAGAAGCCGTCACAGACCTTTGCGTAAATCTGGTCCTTAAAAAAGACAGGAGAAATCATTGTCATCACTGTCAGTGCACAGAAGTTAACAGTCAGGTCACCAACTATATGTGAAGTGGGAAAAATCATTGCGAACAGCGTTCGTGCTTCAATTTCTTCCCTGGGACAGACTTGCTCTTCTCAGCAGTTTCCCCTCAAGGAACATTATTATAAACAACTGTCCTATTTTTATGCAAATTCATGTTTTACAGGAGATAAGACAGTAATGATAAATTCTTCCCATTTCCTAACACTAGATGAGAAAAACTCTACTCCATAAAGAACCAAAATTGTAATATCAAGAGTGTCATTCGTAACGGGGGTGAAATATATTCCCTTATTAGCAGGAACAGAACATCATTTGTTCTTGTAACATGATCTGGTTGTCTGGAAAGAAAAATCCTAGTTAATCATTTTATTTTATTATATTCTTTCCAATGACTGAAATTTACACAAATGAAAATAACTAGGAATTGATCATGGGTTGACAATACTTTCAGATTGTCAGGTGGTGTCACATCTCCTCTAAATTACTAACTACCTTAACAGACGGCTAATAAACACTGCAGCCCAGTGCAGCAGCCTCCTACACATTACATTGTCCCCGGGGTGTTAAACGACACAAGGTACGCAGATTAGGAGCATTTCTCATTTGCATAAATTAAGTTCCAGCTCTGGCTTACCTTGTCTCCTTGTCCTTGGGCATTGCAGGTGAGCCGTAGCCAAAAGCCTGCTTGTCGACTGGGGAGGGCACCACCTCGACCATGCCCGGGGGGCCGAGGGTGCTCCGTGCTTTCACGTCCACAAACATAGGTGGTCCCGGCTCCTTTTTGAAGGACTGGCGGCTGGGGGAAGCCCTGTCAGGCTGGATGGCGTGGGAGGGAATGTGAGCACTGTGGTGAGGATGAATATCAATCATTCTCATGTCGGTCACCCTGTGAGGTGAGGCGGGAGGCGTCTTAGAGCCGAGAGTGGGCAAGTGGCTCTCCGGGTACTTTCGTGACTTTTGTCTGTACAAGGACTGCTCCAGCATTTCAGGCGGCATAGAGGGGTTGCAGTAAGTGCTCGATGACCTCATGGCACCGCGATGGTAGGTTACGATGTGATCAGGGACATCAAGGGGGTGTCCGGAGTGGGGTGCAGCCACACTCATCCTCCCCTCGTGAAACAAGTAGGGATCACTGTACAGACCTTCATTTCGGATCAGGGCAAGATTTTTGTTACTCATGTCCTCGTCTGGCTTCACGTCCCGTCTCTCTAAAATGGCGCTTGGGCTGGGTGATATTGAGCGCGAGGCTGGCACGCTGGAGAGCCGGTCCCTGGGGATGGTGGCATTGCCTGGCACACCCATGGGCCGGCCCCCGCCGTACGGAATCCTGGACGGAGAGGGAGGCATGGAGTGGGGCACCGGGGTGGAGGGTGGAGAGCTGGGCATCGCGTGCGAAGGATGCGTGGCAGATCCGGGGCGGGAAGCACTTGGGCCATCTCGGCCCGTATAAGCAATTTCCCTCTGCATCTGGAAAGGAAAGGAAAAACATGTAAGATATAAAATTACTGAATGAGCAAAACATGATGTGGGTTACGACAACCTTGACATCTACAGAAAGAAATGGGAAAAAACCCAAACCCTCACAACCAAATAATTTGTCATCTGCATATACAAAACACTTGGGGACCTCAGTGCCTAAAGAAGATTAAGAGCTACAAACAGCAATAAAATGGGCTGCTTGTTAAAGGAATACAAGAGTTTTAAAAATGCTTTTGCTTACGCAAATACTACCTTACCCTAATCTGATATTCACAGCTACCGAAGCTGGGGGATTTCAGTGCCAGGTGCTCTAAGTACATGTAGCCAGTGACAGACTTAAACAGTTTATTGATCAGACACACAGGCTCACTGATTCCAGGAAGAAAATGCTGATGCTGTGGCATCACAAATAGAGCTGAAGTCCTTACGCAGGAAAAATAAATATTGCAACTAATTGGCCATTTACTTCAGTGCAGGATTTAGCCTTTTGCTAATAATTTGTGCGGTCTTTATCATACAAAGGATACACAAAGCATAGGAGAACAACACACACACACATTTATTGACTGTAACAGTCAAGTTGCATGGAAACAGTTTGACCCTACAAAACTTGTGCCACAGGTTTCCTTCATTGCAAAGATAACAGTGCTTCAGTTAGTTTGTGGAGCACGCACTCAGAAAGTCACCAAACAGTTTACCACAGTTCTGTAAGCAGCAAGCAGTAACTGCCAGCAGTAAGGAATGAGCAAGCAAGGAAAAGAAAGGGAAAGCTCCATACCAATGTACTAGTGCTTTGTTACCAGAGGCCTTGGCAAAAATCTGCCACGGAGACATGTGCTTCTGAGACTGCAGCATCTCACTCTGCCCAGCAATGACCTCTGTAGATGGCTGAACACTGTCAGTGACAGATACAGGAGAAATTCTCCCTCTAGCAAGCATCATGTGCCTGCCCTGGTGCCATTAGGGTAAGGTGGATAAACAGAGAGATGAAAAAGTCAGCTGGGTTCCACCAAATACAGAAGAAAAAAAATTACAGCTTCTAAAATTTGTGTTGGCAATTTCAGCTTCTCTCTCCATTACCTTCAAGGGATTGTAGAAAACTGAGCATCACCAAGCCTGACTACACACTCCTAAAGTTACAGAGCTCACACTAATGTGCCATGGAAGTTGCTGATGTGAAATCCTCACCATTTTTCTGCTCTTTCACTCCTTGCTTTGACAATGTCACTGGATTCATTGCAGTTACAGTGATCCACAACTGATGAAGCAAGAAATTATATTCTGTTCCTGCCCCACCACAGGTTTTTCCACTGATAAGGGAATTGCGATGGCGGTGTATAAACAATAGCTGTTCTCATCACCGCAGGCTCCGCACTTGGGAATTACAAATGACATTCCCCAGGGCCAGAGATCAAAAGTCTGGAGTATCAGGTATCAGAAAGAAGAAAGGACATAACCTGATCATGGCAGCAGCAATAATAAATAAGTAGAAGAGAACAAAGGAGCGCTCTGGGATGGGTCATAAAAGAGCCAGACAAAAGTCCTCAAGACAAAGGGGAACACGGGATAATTTTTTCATTTGCACAGAGAATTACTGTAGTCTGGACATTAAAATATAACTAAATACTATTAATAAAATTAACAGTGGGCATTCAACATACTTTTCTATCAGCTTGAAGAAACACTGCAACATACTGAGCTGTATTGTGCGTTCAGAATCTGGACCTGGGCCAGCAGAACAAAAAGACTCCTACTGACTTGAGCAGCTTTGGGATCACGCCTCCAGGGACAGGCAGCCGTAGACGTTTTGCACTCAGAGAAGAGCCCAAGGAAATAAAATCATCCTGGGTTTCTGCTGCACAAGCTATACTATGCCCTGTTTAGTTGCTTCAGCTAAAGCTACGACACATGCAACAGTATCTGGCACAGAAACCATAGACACTGGGAAACCCTGGGTTGCAGTGAGAGAAAAATTCCAATGTTACCTCGTGGAGAGGAGAAAATTTCCATGGGAGGCTTTGAAAGCAACAGGTTTAATTTCCCCTAACTTCTGGACTTCATATTCCTGTATATGCTCGTTCATTTCTTAAGTCAAAGAAAAATTCCTACTTTCCACCTTAACATATTGCTATAGTTAAGATGGAAATCAGGAGTTCAAATCCAGGGCTGAACTATGGCCAAAAGCCCTGTGTCTGAGTACTGATGTATGTAATGCTATCTACTTTTGCTTTAAAATAGCACTTGGGAGTACAGAGACTGAACCAAGCACCCGCTGGGATGGGCAGGGCACAAACGCCTGGGCAGACAACCCCTTTCCGAAAAGGTCCCTTTCGATGTTCAGCCATGACTCAGCCCCTGGGTGGAGCGCACAGAAGGGGAGAGCAGCTGCAGCCATGAGTCCAGGGTGGGCTGGGCAGGGTCGTGAGCTGGTGACCAGGAGCCAGGCAGCCTTACCAGCTGGATTACTGTGTCTTCTGTCACCTGGTTGGTATTTTCTCTCTTTCCACTTTTTTTCTCTTCAAAATCTCCAGATTCTTTCCTAATGACAACTTTGAAAATGTGAATGATGGTTTCTTTTTGCTTTTCATCTATACATCTTTTGTGTGATACTCAAAGCACACAACTCTCTCTCATATATACCCCACTTTCTGTGCTGTTTTCCTTCTTCTGTCCTCCACCACAAAACCCCCATGTTGCTCAATGAAAACATGTACTCTAATATGCAGGCTGTCTTGAGCCACGTGCTCTTGGACTTCAACTGCATGACTCAGGGACAGAGAAAGAGGATATTCGTCTTATCTGAGCCTCTAAACACTAGGTCCTATCATAGCCAATTGCTTTGAGGGTGAAAGGAAGAAGATTTTTAGTGCAAGCACAGGATCATATGCTTTTCGACTGCAGCCATGTAATACGATTGCCTGAGGGTGTGGTTTTCCTTAACACATAGCTCTTCCTTCTTCTTCCTGCCTATAGACTTTACATCCCCAAAACAGAAACTTGTCTTGTCGATCCGTAGGTTAAAAAATGGCAGCTAGCAATGATTTCTGTATGAGGGGAAAAGGCATCACTAAGAATCTTTCACTATCTGTAGGAAAAATGATCACACCATGTCTAAACATCTCCTGTGGAAAGGTTTTTGGACAGTCTAACAGCTTGAGTCTGTAAGATACAGATTTGAATTTTTTTTTAAACCAGACCAACAGAGACACTCTTCACTTAAGAAGAGTGAACATCATATAAACCTAGCTATGTTCTTTATTTCAAAACTAGTTGGCATACTCAATGACTTTCTATATTTTGAATACGACTATATGCAGAAAGGTAGCAAACCAGCTATCCACCCAGCCAAACGGATGACCTTACAAAAAGTCTCACTCCTGGTAGCTCACGTAAGGGTGAGCAGACCCAGTGTCTCTGCATAGAGCAGAATACAAAGCTTGTGGCAGCTCCCGGCCTTGTGAACAGCACAGCTCCCCAGCAAGGAGGACAGAGTTGTGGTATCATAACCCTTATGGATAGCAAAGAGCTCTTCAGTGGTTCAACAGCTGGTGATGTCTGCAGTACAATCCAGTCTGTCTTGTTGTCCATCAGGACCAATACAGCACGATGCTGATCTTTATTCTAATTGTTGAGGCTGTCCTGCCTTCTAGGTCACTCTTGTGGTCTGTCCCAGCATGGGCATCTCACAATGAAGAAACTATCCATACTCCTGTTTCTCCAGCTGCCTCAACACCCCGTCCACTCCTGTGGCACACACCAGACAGGGCACGCGGAGCTGTGCTGGCACGCACACCAGGGCGATGCCAGGTAGCACTAAGCACTAAGCCTACCACTGATTCATCGGCACCACACCACCCCTTCACCTCACCACGCAGCTGGATACCAGAGGTGCAGCCTGACTCACACCATTATCCGCCACCTTCTCACAGCAAAACACGGGCAAAGTAGGCCAGAGTTTCTGACCTGGCAGCCCTTCCCATTGCTCTCCCAGGCCTCGTCTGTCAATACAGAACACAGCAACTGGCTTTGCCTGCCAAAATACCTACACGGAACATATTGCCTAGATGGAGCTCATCCATGCACCCTCTCAGAGATACTTTGAAGTTCCCAGTAGACTCCATTAATCACCTCTCAGACATGAGAAGCTATTACCTTCCTTCCTCTCCCATTGTCACCCTGCATCTCCCTGAGGAAACTGCACCTATGCTCCTCAAGTTGGCTCACCCAACAGTAAACAGGACACCTGCAAAGAATTTTATTAAGAGCTTGGAGAATCTTTTATGAAAAAGGTGCAGAAACACTAAGCATTGATGCAACACTGATAAATTCATCTGTCTGTAAAGAGACCTTTCGTGGAAATTGCTCACCAGAAGAAAATCCTCTAAAAGGTGAGGCAATCCTTCACTTTTCTAATGAGGAAAGACTGATTAAAGAACTCCAAATCCAACAACGAGTTCACTAGTTTGTTCTTTTCTCATAAAAAATGAATTGACAGCTTTACTGTACCAGTTGTCCAAACCCCTCAGTTTAATGAGGAGTTGCACTACATGATACCACTTCTGTCATGAGTGATGTTTCATTCAGGCTGGGTTTGAACAGCTGAAAGCACAAACACATTTTTGCAAAAAACCTGTCATATACAGTTTTAGTATTTCTAAAATAATATAATTTACAATAAAAAATAGTGTAGTCGAGAATTAAAAAATTGGTAAACAGTCTGAAAATGAAATTTTTTAAGTGTCTGTACCATAACTATCTGTCTGAAGCCAAATCCTTATGCTGTCAGACATCACTGAGAGGTTGTCACACTTGTCTGTCCTTGCCTTCCCATAGTATGCCTTTTAATTCCTACAGATTTCCCCATTCTGTTGGGTCACTGAAGAAGAAAAAACAGGCTGGCTGCAGCTGTGGGTTCCTCTAGCTGCCCAAAGACATACTTGAAAGCTGCAAACATATTAGCGTAATTTTTAGTTTTTTCTGGTCAGGAACTTTCCAGTGAAAAATACTTTCAGCAGACAATGCTAATCCAAAAGAGCTGAAACATTTGTTAAAAATATCAGTAAAGACAGAAGTTGGACAAAAATCACCCAGCAGATTTCAGTCAAACACTGACATTGTTTCTTATCAGACATCCCTAGAGTACTCTAGAGTTTTGGCTTTCCAGATTCATAGACCTGGGGGAACTCAGTCAGAGTCTGCTCCGGGGCAGGGACCTTGGCTCTTCCACAGTCTCTTCAGCAGGGCGGGTACTTGATAGTTTTGGGATGATCTTCTAGACCAAGCAGTAAGAGATGCCAGGGGTTTCAATGTCCAGTGCTTCTCAGCAGGGCTTCCAGACTAGAAGTTTATTTGGCAATTTTGGCTAAGAATGGGCCCCCTGATGCCCAAAAGAGAGAGTTCAGACTGTGAAACAGCTGACCTAGGCTAAGCTGGAGACCTGGCCTCAGCTGAGTCTGGCCTTACAGTACTAGGCTCTAGCAGCTGCCAGGGTTCACAATTGTTTTTCATTATGGGAACCACATGCTGGTGAAATAAAACTTCAAACTTCCCACGAATGGGGAACTTCAAGACCCAGCTAGCTGTTCTTAACATGTCCCACATATTTCCATTGTTTTTTCCTGGATAATTTTCCAGACAAGGAGTTGCAGAACCCCCTGAGAAATCTCTGTATTTATTGTAATTAACTTCCCACTCTTAGCATGCATCTAGGTTTCAGTTCTTTAGCTCCTTTTGCACAGTTTCAGTATATGCCCAGATGTAAAATCTCTGTATTATGGTGAAACAGGCGTTGAGCTAAAAAACTCAGAACACGTATGAAACTAATTTTCTGGTTCTAGTGACTGATTATACCAGAACAGAATACTTCATTGGACATACATGGATATGACACGAGAATCACTGGGTTCTGCTTCTTCCATTTATGCACTGAATTCTGTGTTTTTTCTTTCCCTTGACCAGGAATGCTGCAATCAGCCAATACAAGATGTTTATTAGGATGAACCTGTGATGGTAAGTGATGTTGAACCCACTCAGTCCTCCAGTTTCTATGTTCATAGACTTTTTCTTGCCAGGCTCAGCTGGCTAGAAGCTGACATGAACTATATGGGAGAATGAGAAGATGATGTTCACCACCCTAGGAGGTGGAATCTAGAGCACATAAACATGACCCTCCAGAAAGGAGACATCCTGAGTGACCCTCAGGTGTCGTCACCATACTACTCAATATCACTGCAACATCCAGTCTCCATACCTTTCTGCCAGTTGCGCAGGTGTACACAAAGGTTATGGCACACACACTATTTCATCCTCAAGAGCAGAATTTTTAGGATATCATATTGCAACTGCCCATACACTGGTTTGAAGCTCAGCCACAGCATCACTTCCCTTTCCATGCCATAGAGCATCAAAACACATTCTTAATATTATTGTTTCTTATTTTATACCTGTATCTTTAATGTATACTGGTTCATGAACCCAGTCCCTGCAGCGATCCAAATGTTTTACCTCAAGGCATTTTACATGTCTCAGTATGTCCTTTTATATCCCTGACTACATATAAACTTAATTCATACCATATCCTAAAGCTCCCATGGGGAAAAGAAAGAATACCTAGTTCACTTTTTACTGAATGTAAAACAGATCCATAAAAATCTAAGCTAACCACAAAACAAATTTAACAGTAATATCAAAAAATATGTTTGGTTGCTTCACCTTGCCTTTAAGTCAATGTGCATGCTGAAGATGGATCATGCAAACAAGCAGAGGAGAGTTTCAGACCAAATCCTACACAGTCTGCTCTTTCAGGCATCATTTCTTCAGCTATCCTGATGCTACTCTGGGTCATTTTTCTCTACAATTTAAAACAGTACCACTCTTCTTGCACTCTTAGACAACATTGTTACCTATGGAGAAAAAACTCAATCTTTGATAAGATTTTTGCTCTTAAATAAATAAAGCCACTTACTGTTACTTAAGGAAATCACCTGTATGGCTACAGCAGTGAGATGAACATTTGGTTCCACTTCTTCTAATAAAGCGCTTTTTGTTTTCAGCCTTGAGTCTAAATCCTCAGTCTATGGTATAGTATTTGGTACATCCATGCCTTCTGGGAAAAGGTTTTGAAACAGTAAAAATGTTCCTTGTTGCCTCTGCTCACAACAGGGGCAGGCCATCTTGCTTTACCCGGTCATCTAAGTAATGCTGCTTCAATAGACTGAAGTACTTTTCCACATGACAAGCCTGCAATTTCTCCTCCCCTTCGAAATTAGTCACTAAATAACCTCCTTGGCATGTCACCCAGTCACAAACTGTGCAACACTATGTGATTCAATCGCTCAACCATTTTTTAATGTGTGCCTATGAGATGTATAGAAAGAGACTAACATTACAGAATGAAGCACAAGAGACTCACAAAGGGGAAAGTCATAAATAAACTAGTAACCTCCGTTTAGGTGATAGTGCATTTCAAAGGCAACAATATGAAACACATACATAATAATTTCCCAACAGTGAAGACCTCTAATTATTTAGCAAAGCCAGGAGATACAATTCTAGAAAAAAATACAGCAGTTCTAAACCTCAGAAGTTTTTCACGCACTCAGATTTGTAGCCACATTCGGCAGAGGGAAGCGGAAGCCCCTCCCGTCCGGCGAAGTGCGGAGACACAGGAGGAGGCTGTGTACTCATTAACCAGGCACCTGAGCTGCTTGGCTAACCTGAACTTTGGGGCCCCCATAAATCAATCTCATTGTTATCTCCGCAGCACACCACACCAGCCTTTTTTTTAAAAAAGGGCACAATAGAGAAGGCAAATTTTCACAAAAATTTAGAACAGAAAGGATGCTTCCCTCCCTTCCATTCCCTCACCCCAAAAGACCACAGAATATAGAAACTGTCTTCTTAAAAATAGCGTATCTACAGTCTAAAAGAAATGACACTTAAATATCATAGGGGACAATCTCATGACACAAGTACTTCCCAGTGCTGCAGTTATCTTCTGGTTTGGGTGAATCCAATTTTTCCTGTTGCTTTGGGGCTTTTTTTGCTTGTTTTTGTTTTTATGCAAGCAAAAAATGGCCTATACCACCACGATTGGCATTCAAAAGAACCACAATACAATTTAAGCACATGACCATGAGCTAATATTGCTGTAAAGAACCGGTTATAACAGGACCTTACTGGAGTAACACTTCTGCTTCACAGGAGCGCTTTCAGTCTCAGCCATTAGTGAGGGAGGCATCATTCATTTCTGCTATGAAAGGGCAATCTGACACAAAGCATTTAAGTAACAGGACAAAGATCAGAGCAGATGTGGTAGCCAAAACTAAAATCCAGGTGTTCCACCCCTTACTACACCGAGTCCAACAGCAGAGAAGTCCTCCGGCTTTGTAGACAGCTGCTGTGTGTTCTGATTTGTAATGTACATTGTAAATTTGTGTGCCATTATTGATCTTGACCAGAAGTTCAAAAAATTTATATGTAGTGTAATACAAGCAGTCTTTTCAGAAATGTACAAAATATTTATTTTGTCTTAAATGTTTCGTTTTCACTTTCACTGTGAAATATTTTAAAATATAATTTTTATTAAATATTTGCACTAGAACTATAATAAAGTATTATTATGGCACAGAAACAATGTTAAACCTATTTATTTTTATTTCAAATTTAATCAGTCAAGGCTTGTTTCTTGCAGTATAGGAGTAAAGCAATATTTACCATTCAAGCATCTGGCTTATATTTGGGAGGTTTAACTAACCAGTCAAGCATCCCCTTTTAATGAATGGATGTATATACTTGACCTAGTTAAAAGGCTGCTTAGGTCTGCTGACCAACCAGACTCACAAACATCAAGAGTAAGAAATACAAGCAAATGATCCTAGTCCACTTTGATGCCACACATGCTTTCCAACAGTTGCACAGTATATTCTTCCATCCACGTTCTTCTTACAGGCTAACAAACCTGCAGTGAGAAATCACACTATTATGCTAATACGCAGGATAAAAAAGACCACTATATTTCACCACAGTTTCTCTGCAATGAATTGCAAGCTGGCAGGATGCACATTTTCAGTAATAGGACTCTAGCATGATAAAGTATATCCCAGAACATCAGACATACTATAGCTAGTTCTCCATACATCTGGCACTATATGCAAGAGTCTTCAAGCACGTCAGATGCATACGAAGTTTTTCACATGAGGAATGAATCTTCTTTTAATTTTAAAATACATCAGGCACAACATCATAAATATCGTGCAGATATATCATTACAAAGGCTGTAATTTAATTTGTAGGTTCTAACAATGTATACAAACCATTCAAGCATCACTTTCCATTTCAATTACTTTATCAGAGCCCTCAAGCCTTGTCTAACTTGCCATGTATTATCCCATGTTTAATTACTTGCCGTGTATTTGTTTATAATGTACTGTACAGAACAAGAGTTCCTTTTCAGCTTAACCCCCTGTATATATAAAGGGCATGCCCCTAAGAGGCACAATACCTACGCTTCACTGAGATCAAGCCTGGAAGTTTAGATTAGCTTAGTATTTTAAAATCAGTGTTAATGTCTATGTTAATGATAGGCCCAAGTTACCATCTAGCTAAATCACCAGTCACTCTACTTTCTTCTACATTACTAACAATGTTGGTTCCCTCGACCTTTGCATCAATTTGCCCATCACATTAATTTATTTTCTGTTTGCTTCCTTCACTTTTAAGTGGAAAAAATGTTAGAGACACAGCATCAGCAAAACACACAATTACAAAGCCAGAGAATACTTTGAAGTCTACTGTGGGGTATAAACATATGGCATACATGTAACTTACTGCTTGACTGCTAATCAAAGTTCTTTCTGTTCCTGATAACAGCTCTTTTGGTTCCTATTACCTTAATAATACTTTCATGGATGGAAATAATTAAGCAGTTAATGCCTTGTACTGCTGTAAACAACCATTTCCTTGACAGAAAACAGGGAAGCAGTTACTGGCTGGATTGCTTGTCACTAACTCGGGACATGGTTTCGTTCTCAGCACTCTGGAGCAAAGCTTGTGATGGAGTCAATGGGGTTTTGCTTAAATGCAACAACTTAGTTCAGTCTAGCAGAACCCAAATGGGAAGACAGTTTGCTGATGATGGCTTTTACAGCTGTTCTACAAAAGAAGCATTATTTTCTCCTGGTTTTTTTGGGGGGTTGGGTTTGGGTTTTTTGGGGGATAATTTTTTTGCCAAGGAAGGTCTCATGCCACCTCACCGGTCCTATAGCCCACCCAGCTTCTGTTCCAAAAAAACAACAGTGTAGGAGGACAAAGACCTACGTAGGAGATGTCTGAAGGATCTCCTAAATCTGTGACTCTGATACACAAGACTCTTCAAGGCAGCTGGAGAACCACCATCAGCCCTTTCTTCCCTCTGCTTAGGCAAGCCTCACGGCAGAAACCTCTCAGTGGGGTTATCCCCTTTCCGCAGTGAAAGAAGAGATGAACGCCTAGCTTTGCCTCCAAACATTCAGAGAGGAAACAACGTACTGCGTCCAGCTCTGGAGCCCCCAACATAAGAAGGACATGGATGTGTTGGAGCAGGTCCAGAGGAGGGCCACGAAGATGATCAGAGGGCTGGAGTACCTCTCCTACGAGGACAGGCTGAGAGAGTTGGGGCTGTTCAGCCTGGAGAAGAGAAGGCTCCGGGGTGACCTTACAGCAGCCTTCTAGTACCTGAAGGGGCCTACAGGAAGGATGGAGAGGGACTTTTCACAAGGGTGTGTAGTGATAGGACAAGGGGGAATGGCTGTAAACTAAAAGAGGGCAGATTTAGATTAGATATTAGGAAGAAATTCTTCACCATGAGGGTGGTGAAACACTGGAACAGGTTGCCCAGAGAAGCTGTGGCTGCCCCCTCCCTGGAAGTGTTCAAGGACAGGCTGGATGGAGCTCTGAGCAACCTGGTCTAGTGGAAGATGTCCCTGCTCATGGCAGGGGGGTTGGAACCAGATGATCTTTACGGTGCCTTCCAACCCAAACCATTCTATGGTTCTAAAAAGTGCACCATCCAATCCTGATCTCAGTCTCAGCTGCTTCCCCATGGCAAAAACGGGGGACCAGAACACAGCCCTCCCCAGCTGCTGTCCTTCACAAAGGCACCAAGGTGACACATGGCCAGGCTGTGCTGGTGCCACCCACGACCCAGAATAACTCTTTTAAATTGGCCTCAAATTTCCCACATCAGCTCTCCAGCCCACTGCCTGTATTTACACCTACAAGGATGTGGGTGGTGTTTCCCTGAAGACTGAAAATCCTACAGAAGCTCTTTGAATTTGAGAGACCAAGCTAAACAAACAGGGAGGGAACAGAACAGTTCTGGCTGCCTGACACATACGGGATGTGAGATTATGTACAGACTATACAATCTTCTCCTAAACATACATACTGTTTGTTATTCCCTCTGTTCACCGATTCCAAAGGCACTCGGTGTAACAGATACGCCTTGGGGTAGACACAAATACCATAATATTCTCTTATACTTATTCCAAACTCCCTAGTTCTTAAAAAAAGATGCAAACAAACAAACAAAAAGCCCTCCCACATCGCAGAACACATAACTACTAGCTAGAATGAACCACTATAAAGCGGAAAGGCAGCTCCACAGCTTCACTTCTGGCAAAGCAGCACACTCGGTAGAACAGCTGGAGCCTGCAGCGTGGAGCAACCTGTACACGAAGCCTTTGAACCAGCACACAAGTGAGCATCTGAGCTCTAAGAGAACAGTGCTTCATCGTGACACGTGTATTAATGTTACGTATACATACGCACCTACATACATACACGTTTTGCATGCCAGAAGTACATTTCTGGCCTATCCTCTGGTGATGGCAGATCAACGTAATCAGGAATTCTAGATTTTTAGGGATTTAAAAAATTAAAGGCAGGCAAGTGCAAGTGGGAAATCCTGTGCTGGAAACTCTATAATAGCCTCTCAAAATTTATTTTAAGTTAACCAGAGCAAACATAGCCAACTCTCACTGGAGCCGCATGAAGAAGGTTCTGCAAAACTGAACTATTACATCAGGTCTGCAGTCTGTCTCTCAACCCTGTAATTTAAACCTCATGCTTCCTCCTCATTTCTGTACTGATTTAAACAAAGACGTTTTCCTAGCCGTAAGAAAGTATCACAGTATGTATCGCAGACGTACGTGCATTAAGCACCTCTGAAAAGTTAAGATGGCCCTGTCAGTTGCTCTGTATTGAGGATTTGTCTCACCTTGCGCTGCATTAAGAGACTGGCAGCCAGGCCCCCCCCAGCCAGCTCCCTCCCTCCACAGCCGGGCGTGACAAGCTGCCCTACGGCGTTCCCAGCCTCTCACCACCGACTGCACTGGGCCGCAATTTCTACCCTCAGCTTACAAGGATGAGACTTTTTTCCTAATCTTCTATAGTGAGCCGGCCCATATGTCTTCTTATTTAGCTCACACTCTTCTCTGGTTTTCATCCTGTTTTTTCCTTCTTTCTAAGTCAAGCTGAGATACTGTAACTAGAAGGGATAATGGCAGCTTCATTCCAGCTGCTGCTTGCTAGTCCATGCAATGGGCTCGGCTGTGATTCACCTTGGTGGATCCAACCTGGCCTGTGATTCCTGGTTGACTGAGCTAAGAATTAAGGGTCTCTAGCCTGAAGGTGGTAATAAACATTATTTATTTATCAACGGACCAATACAGAAGCACCTCCACTTTTCATTCTCCTCTTCCTCTGTCCTACCATTAGCACGTTTACTTATGCCTAAACTTTTTAGAGCCTAAATGTAAAGGACTGAGTTTGCAGCATGGATGTTTTCCTGCTTAGTCCTTATGTAATGCAGAAATATTAGTAAAAAATAGTAAGAGTCGTATGCTGCAAGCATTTAACTAATACTTAACTCACGATGTGGACTTGATGATCTTCCAAGGCCTTTTCCAACCTAAATGATTCTATGACACTGGGAAGAGATGGAGTAGGTAAAGAAAAATTATATGGGAGGGTAATAGGGAATTGTGACTGTAAAACTACAGAAGAAAGAGGAAAAAAGACAAAACAAAAAGGGAATGAGACAGGGTGAAGGACAGTAATAGGAGTTTGTGAAAGAGGCCAGAGATGAAAAAAGGTAATACTGGAGATGGAGTGCTGAGAACTAAACAGGGTAACAAGAAAGGGATGACAAATAACAAAGAAACAAAAATAGGAGACTTAAGTCAGGAGGTGAGGAACTGATGAGAAAAAGAAGAGTTAAAGAGACTATAGCATATGAAGGGAAATTCAATGAAAAATTCAATGAAAGAATGAGTAAACAGAATGAGAGGGGAAAAACATGAACTAATGCAAATTTTCTTCAAGGCTAGAAGATTTTGCATTAGTTCTTGTTATTACAATGCTGTAGCCTAGCAGAGAGGTATGGGAGGTAGAGGGAGAGAGGAAGAAAGGATGGATAAGAGGGAAGAGAAAGAAAATACATCCATCATAAACTACTTTAGTTTGGGTTAATATTCTCAGGTCTTGTGGTCTTTTTGGCGGGGTAGTCAGAACATGTGGGTGATTTTTAGGAAAGTAAGCAGAACACTTCAGGTAAATCCCAGCTGGAGGCTGGGAGGACATGGGCAAAGAAGCTATGATCACCACTTGCCGTTGCAATCCACTCTCATATTCAAAGCAAAGATATTTGAGATGCACTTTGAAGCTACAAATGGCTTTTGAAACTTAGCACTTAGTTCAGCCATTCCCACTGAAGATGTAGTTAAGGTTCAAAATAGCTTCATCTCCTTCAGCCATTGCAGAAAATAACAGCTCTCTACAATTGTAGCACCTCCAAGACTCCACGTGCAGTGGGACTGAGTGCTGAGAGGTCACGCCAAGGGGGCTGTTGCCCTTTGTACACGTCTGGTCATTAGTGGGGAACAACAAAGATTCCGGTTTGATGAAACCAATCCCAAGCTCTGGCATATGGTGAGACATGTATGTGTGTGCACACATGTGCATGCAGCCCTTACTTCTCAGAAAACTTTTTCCCATATCAATTCCATTGTGTTATCAACCCCCTGACTGCAGAGTTATGACCCCAAGCACACCTGAAGATCAAGAGCTTTCTGGCCATCATAATATCCAACGGCCCTTCCCATTCCTAGACTAAGACCACCTTTCTTCATGTGTAAAACAAGAATCCAACAGAAAGATAAAGGGAAAGCCATATCACACTTCTTGCCGTAAAATGCTGAGCTTACAACGTGCATCAGCTTAAATCTAGCTAGAGGAGCAGGCTCTGTATTTGGACTGGACTGGTTACACCCGTACTGAGCCTGCTGACGCTCCCTAGTTGGCACTGTCACAGATTAGCTGTCAGTGAGACAATGCTGGTGACACACTGCGTCAGCTCTGCTTGGGTGGGAAGGGAGCACAAGGCCATGGAGAGCCTGACCCAGAGCAGTCCCACGAGGGCCTCTAGTCTAGCCACGCGTTAGGCAATCTGAGCAAAATGCTGCATGAGACACAGCACATTTTGCATTGGCCTGACTGAAACCACAGTGCCTCTGCGTGGAGGGTTATTCCCCCTGCAGCATCTCCTTGTTTGAGCTATCCCCCTGCTATCAGTCTGCATTATTTTATTCCTGATTAGCAAGACAAATACCCAGATCAGTGAACCTAGCAGGCGCTCATTTCTGCATATTTACGAGTGTATTTCATTTCCTAGAAACAAATGGAATGTGAGTTTAAAAAAAAAAAAAGTTAAAATTATCCAATTAAGCAGACAGAAGTTAATAAATCTCTCATGTTTGATTTTCTTACGCTTCCTTAGTGTACTTTCCAGACAAAATAGTGTGGTGAGTACACTAAGAAACCTCTTAGCATTTCAGCCAAGATTTTTCAGGGTGTTATCATAAATGACAAAAATATAAACACACTGAAACATAACACACTTAAATCCTAAAAAGGTCGGATTTACATAATTACATCATTGGTTTGCCAATATCCACATTTATCTCATCAGTATAGCATGGCGCACCCATTCCATAAGCTATTACACTGTTTGGACTGAACATATAAAAGCTGTTAGTGATTTTTTTTAAGTTAACATTATGACACCCCTCATAACTAGTGCTGCATTCAGGCCAACTGTTTCTTTTGCTTTCAAACCATTCATTTCTGTTGCTTTTCCACAGCTGCTTTTTAGGTAGAAAGTCCTGAGAACAGACAGGAGTCATGTAATTCATGAAGATGTAGCAAGGGTTTCCTCCTCCCTCCCCATCCTCCTTGAAGAGATCAAGCACATCATGTACATAACATAGACAGCCACCACCAACACAGGGAGCCAAACCCTTCAGACCAGTCTCTATTTCAGCACTTCCTCAGGGCACCACTGAACTGATGGGGTCATGCCTTTTTTGTCCAAAAAAGGAATAGTTTCAAACATGTACAGTTCTGGTACAGATCAGCATTTTTATTTGGTTTAAGTATGCTGTATATCAGATTTCTGCTCTTGAAAAAAAGAAATACTGTTAGTAACTGCACTCATAAATCAAAATAAATGCATGGCTTTCTGACTCGCTGTCTAACGACTCAGCTCTTATTTTTGTTCCATATTTGTATCTCTTCTCACTGCACTGAAGCCAAATGAAACCGAACAAGTTGATATGGTCAAACGAACATAAAGCACAACCCTTGGTCTCACCTGGCATTACTGAACAACTGAGTCAAAAGCCAGTTTCCATTACAGGTATATGGAATAGGGTAGGACGTAAATAATATAAAAATGTTATAAAACAGAGCTGATAGTTAAAAGACCTAAGCAGCATGCTTACACCTGTGGCCAGCTGTTTCTTCCAGTATAAGGACATAGCAAATCAGAAGAAATAATTGCTGTTCTGAGTTTTGGAATCAGCACTATCGGCAGGAGAAGTGGGCACAGAAGCCTTATATACAACTGGATTTTGCACTGTAAGTGTCCAAGCTGCACTGCATCTCATACCTCTAAGGCCCAGTGGTATTTGCAGTTGTAAGTACATCCTTTGCAATGTTAGAGGTGCTACCAGTGCCTCAGTTAAGAGTCTTTTGAGATCACAAACTTCTTATACTGTTCGAGCCCTACCTTTTCATTTCATTTTACTTCCTTCTATCCAAAAAAAACATACAGATTGGCCAGCATGACTGAAGTAAACAACCTAATTTATCCTAAGGTCAAGCTATCTATAGTAAATATTAAGTGACTGAGGGACTAGCCCTTTACTCAACACACCCTTTCAGTGTTTTCACTTAGTCACATAGATTTCTGATTTGCAATGATGTAAGAAAGGCATCTATTCACACAAAAAAATAATTTCAGCATCACATAATTTCTCATGGAGTCCTGTTGCCTCCTGATATTCGCAACTGTCTTGCTTCTGCCAGCTGAGGCTTTTTCTTAACAAGTATCCAAGAAAAGATATTTTTACTGCTCATATTTTCAGAAGTCTGATTAGTTTTCCAGAGCCCATATTATAAAAAGTACAATCCAACATGGAGAAGAATAAAGGTCCTCAGCTATGTAGCTGGGTTCTCCTAGACATCAGGCACTGGTTAACTCCTCTTTGTTACAGGGAAGATAGGGACAGGATTAATTTTGTTCAGTATTCATTAGGCTTATCTAGAGGCAGGTAACGAATAATATACTGAAGTGAACACTCAGTGGAAAGCAGAGAATTTGGGTCATGATCATGAAGTATCATGTTTTGCATTTGTGAAAAACTTCTTGGGAAAGCTAAGGTCCTGAATGACAAGCGAATGGCAGGTTTGAAGACGAAAAAACATTGCTTAGAACTTTACTTGGGTTCTAGCAATGATGTTACCAAAACATCCACCTCACAAGTGATTTTTAACCCCTGTTTGAGTAACAGCTCATTTGGAAAGCTAACTGGAAGTCATAAAGCTTGATTGGACTTTGGCTTACAGACTCCAGCGTTTCAGATAAACTACCTCGTTATAAAGCAAGTAAAGGAGAACCTCCCCTCCTAAGAAGGCAGGTCACAGCCATGAGCACTTTCATCATCTGTCAAGGTGTTTAGGGAGCTCTGGCAACATCTGACTCTGTCAGCTACTTAGGAATTTCAAGTAAACAAAGAGCCAAATTAGTGCAAATTGTTCTACTAAAAGCAAGGCCAGTGGAAAAAAAAAAAGAGTAAAACATCTGAAGAACTGGAACAAGGAAACATTATGTAAAAAGAGGTGGAGCAGGAATAAAACTAGAAACTAGGAGACAATAAAAATGGACTCAAATCCAATCCTTATGTTTTTATTCAGGGCAAGCTCCCAGTGAAGGCAGTGAAAGTTTTGCCCGAGAACCTCAGACTTATGTGAGAGATAAGACTTCTAATTCTAATGAAGGGCTGAAGAGACCTTCACACAAGGTGGATCATACATTGTCATTAAGTAACTTCATCAGCTCCAGGGCAAGCTCGAAGCACACCTCAACATGAAAGGCAGGCTAGCTTGAACACAGGCCTGTTAGTGGGAAATAAAGAACTCACCCCCTAAAAATTCCACTAAAACAACTGTATTGTGTTGGCAAGTTGATCTGTTTCCACAGATGAAAGTCCCTGGGAGTTTCCAGGTAACTGGTTTGTGATATCTACCATATGACACTCCTCTTACAGTAACCAGAAGATTACTGCATGGGTGCGGCAAGCTCATGTTCCTTAAACAGTTTAATATCACGAACATGACACTTTCTTTCAACATCCAGCTTGATATAAACTTAAAATCCATCCTCATTATTCAACAATTAAAAAAAAATCTTTCAAAATGTTGGTATAGTAATAGGATCTACAGAGTTATATTGCCTACACACTATGTTTGCAAAATAAATATAGTACACCAAAGCACAAAGCCACTGTATTAAAAAAGGCACAGTGCAGTATCCATCCAGCTATCATGCAGGATCTGTATCTTTATACAGATCAACTTCTTGCCAGACAACACTTGAAATTTATATATTGTTTTATATGTAGCTAAAATAAAATTCAAAAAAAATCCTTAAAATTCTATCCACTTTCCTACCAACTTAGGCTTTAAACAGCAGTAGGTATTGTATATCAAAGGACATATGAATGAAAGAGAGCAGGTACATTTACAGTCTTTCATCATAGTCTGATTTGATGCAGCTACTTCTCAGTGTCTGCAGCTCTGTAGTTGCATAAATGGTTGGCAACTACAGACAATCCATTCAAAGCAAAACTAGTAAAATCCGTATCAGTAAAAAAAAAATCCAGAACATCAGAGACATCTTTTATATATTTTTTTAAAATCTCAGCAAGATATGTAGTGGCAAGTTGGAAAATAACTGTTGATATTTAATATGTATGTCTGAAACTAGACGTAAAATCTGAGAGTATTGTGATTCACAGAGCAATTAAACATTTATTTTCTCATATGACTCAAGGAAGAAGAAACAGCTTTCATTTTTCCAATTTAAACTCCTAGTTAATCTGAAAATATCTTTTAGTTTGAAAAAGAAAAAGAAGAAAATTCATTACATATCTTTCATTACTTATAAGCATCATCTTACCTTACATCTCTTGGTGAGTTCCGTTTCTAGTCGACTTTCGCAGGTATTTTAATTCAGAATTAGTTTCAGCAATACATGCTATTACATCTTCTCTTTAAAATAAACCCTTTTTTCTCTTCTCCTCAGACAAAGTATGTGGGCTAAAAGAGCTGCAGCGTCTCTGTTCAAGCGATTTCACGGACACTCAGAGGCTTTCTTTCTACTGTATGAAAGTTAAATCTGAGTAAGGAAGGCATTTTTCCTGTCCCGGAAATCAGTATAACCAAAACCAATGCTGAGCTAATGAGAAATGTTTCTTCCATGTGTTCTGTTTGGCAGACACTGCAAGCCATATCAAGGAAACACGTGATGTTTATAAATACAATATGGCTCATGTTGTCATAACCTCTCAATGACAAAAAGAGCATTAGAAAAAGCAGACAGCAAAACAGCAGGAAAGATGAGATTTGTATCATTTGGAAGGTCTCTATCAGATAATAGAGGTATTAGCGTTTGCTTTTTCTTTTTTCTTTTTCTTCCCAAAAGAAAACAAAGTTTTATAGTAATGGGATCAGTGAGGCAAACACTTCTATAAATGCTGTCCTATAGGCACTCCTAGCACTATAAAGCATTCACCCAATTTATTGCTTGAATTATTTTCCAATAAATACTTTTGTTCTAAATACCTCTACATAGTTCAAGAAGCTGTTATTTTTTTTAGCTGTAGTATGCAATGAACAAATGTAATTTTGGCAGCATTTGCAACTTTCATGTTTATTGATGTTAAGATCACACAATGCAATGAAAAGAAGTTTAAAATCTCAGAGAAGCTGGATGTATGTTTACAGGCACCTTAAGAACACAGAAGGACGATCCTGCTTTTATTAACTATCCTTCCCGCACATCAGCACTGAATTTCAGGCTGCTTGGATGCTTTAAATTCCTGGGGAGTTATTTGAGGGCTTTTAGGACTTGCAGAGTTTTTTTAAGTTCACAAATTGCATCTAACTCCAGAGAGCTAAAATGTTAGCAACCTGCTAGCCAGACACTTTCAGGGGGAAAAATGAGAAGTTGCTGTTGAGTAATTTCAGTAATAGAAGCTATTCAGCACAACAGCTTACCCAATTTATCAAAGGTCTGTCTCGTTTTACTGTTCAACTCATTTTAACTCGTCCCCTCTCATTTTGGCAGCCCAAACCCCCATCAGCGCCAGGAACATCATCACCTTTTTGCCATTCTAACTCGCAGAAAATGTGGAGTTTCCAGGTACCCCTCGCTCCCCCCAGCCCTAACTCAGCTTGACCTAATTGTTGTTTCTTGGAGAAACAGTCTCTAAAAAAAAATCCAAACCACCTCAAAGTGTACCTTGATCCAACAGCAACCACCACAAGCATTCTTTGGATATTCTGGCCCACCCACCCAACAGAGGCCTGGGATGAAGCGCTGACCTGCTAAAGCCTTACGCAAGTCAGGGAATTCAGCAAAACCATGGTGGGTCTACAACATTTTAAAACAAAGTGTCACCCACAGACTTTACGGCAGGTGGTTGGGAAGAGAAAGACTGCCAAGCAAAATAGCCACCAGTTTGTTATGAAGTAAAAATTCCCTCCTGTTTCTCAAAATTGGCAGACAGATCAAACCACCTCATAAACCAACATTATTATATCCAACTGTGCCACCAGAAACGCAGACAAGTTGCAATGACAGAAGGGGGCAGATTGTAATTTAGGACTCTTCCCCTTTTAGACACTCCATAAAAGGAGGGTGTAGGGAATGAAGACAGAAAATACGCTGCGCTCATTTGGTGGGGGAATCACTTCCAGTTGGAGTCACCAGGGGCTCACAGAAACAACTCATGATAAAAAGAGCTGTGACACTTCCAAAGAAATTCAATTCATTCAGCAATATACAAAAAACTGTCGTCAGTTCTTTAGTGTCATCTGCTGATGGTGAATCTATACACCACTGCTAAATGTGAGAGGAGAGGCAATGTGGACCCTACACCTAGTAAAGTCTGAGAAAGTCACTTCCTCTTCGAATCTGTGCAGA
Source organism: Opisthocomus hoazin (assembly GCF_030867145.1). Lineage (NCBI taxonomy): Eukaryota > Metazoa > Chordata > Aves > Opisthocomiformes > Opisthocomidae > Opisthocomus > Opisthocomus hoazin. The sequence continues at coordinate 74,937,218 of NC_134417.1, read as the reverse complement.
CCACAAGTATTAACTCTGATGGGACAGACCAGCATGGCTGTGTACATGCATTTGCACTGGAATTCAAAACAATTCCAGAGAGAATAAAAAGATCATCTAAACTTTTGGACATGAGACAGTATTTTATCAAAAGAAAGTACTGTTGCGCAGAGAGCTAGAAAATGCTGATAAACGTTACAAGCTCAGGCTAAGGAATAAATGAACGAAATGCAGCAATGCGAAGATCCATTTCTCCCAAGAAACCAGCTGCTACAGATTTTCGGCATACATTTTGGGAAAGGAATAACAAAAAAAGGAAGAGCACAATCACAAACATTTAGTGAGACGGCACTATATGGCTACTTCTTGCTTGAACAGCATTCAAGATGGCAGACCTGTCACACCAACCATGCTCTTCAAGATGTAAACGGCCATGGCACAGTATCAGGGAGCAAGTAAGGCACTCAAGTTCAGGAGAAACTGTCCTTTAGAACTTGCCTAGGCCCCAAGCAAACCTCTTCTCAAACACAACCCCTTCAGAAAACTGCATGAAACAGAAAGAAGACCAGGAAAATTAGAATTAACAGACATGAAAGCTGAGTGGCTTCAAAGGAGATCTGAAACTCACAGCTCCCACATTCCTCTTGCACACTCTGAGTCTTCTTGTCCATATGGATAATACTTAATACTTCAAGTGTTACTGCCAATTCTTATAGAGGTCTCACATCTGTTTGGTAGATAAAACAGGTGTCCAAGCTGGCAGCTAACATTATTTTCTGAGATTATTTTGGGTCTGTTACATGGAAATGATTATAAATCACATGAATAGAAGCCTGAACGTCATCAAACTCAGGGATAAATGTTCCAAAGGGACAAGAAGGCAAACAGTAGAAAAATCTGTAAAGGCAAAACTTTCCCAAACCTCGAAAAAACAAAGCTTTCACTCACATATGGCAGGAGATACAACCACACTCACAGTATCACTGTGGAAAACTGTGCTTACAACGGCTAATTCATGATATTCTAAGTACTGTTCTTTCAACTGATCTGACAATAAGCTGCTTTTCTGTAGGTTTTCTGAAACAGTTAACCACCATGCAGAGCGCAGCAGTTACAAGAGTTACTTCCTGCTTCCCGCTGTAAGGAATTTAGCTCTCACATATCACATGAAATTGAAGAACATCAATTTACCCAATGCAAAGATGCACAAACACAAATGAAGAGATGAGAACCAAAGCTTTTCCCACAATCTTTTGGTTACCATGCAATACCAGTACATAAAATGTACATGTTTCTCACTTACTTCCCCCGCATTTCCACCCTCTTTAATCTGGTTCGCTAAGGAAAGCGGCATAGATAGTCCATCGGCTGACAGGTGGTTGTCTCCCATGACTTAATAACCTGTGAATCTGCAGGCAAATTTCAACCAGATTTAACCAAAGAGTAGAAACCATTAGACTACTATGTCCCTACAGATTTTGCCAAGTTAGAGATTTGTGAGAAGATCCTACAGTACTTCTGCCAAATGGAGGAAAAGTTGCAGTGTGTGCTCCAGCTTTGCAGTCTCCGGAGGACGAGGATCAGAGAGAGCATTATTAAATCCCTCTACTTTGGGAAAGCCTCAGTTCGGATCTGAGCATTGCCGCACAAGGAAGAACCCAACCAGGAGACACACATCCTTAGACAAACAGGTTTCATTATTTCCAGAGCTCAAGAAATCACTTGTTTCCACGCTCATAACTTTGAAGTGCAGAAGTTCACACAGCTCAAAGGGAAGGCTTTTTGCATGTTTCTCCACAAAGTCCCTATCAACATCCTGGCTCTGACTTCACCTCTCAGACCAGAAAGACAAGAAATTTGCCAATGCCAAGGAAAAGCCAAATGAGAAAATAGCTGTTTTGTTGGATGCACGGAATTTCAAAATGGCATCTTTGGAATTTCAGCAGAGCAAAATACAATATTCTACCGTGAAACCACCACTTCTGCAAAGGTCATCACTGTGTCACCATTATTTTTGAGTTGTGGCCAAAGAGATATAGCTCAGCCATAATCAGGAGGTGTAAAGTGTGCATATCTGTTGTACAACACAGTATTTTAAAATAAGCAATACAAATTAGTACAGGTTTTGCACAGAAGCAGCACCTGTGTTCAAAACAATTCTCTTTAGGCAGTAAATGCCTGGAAGAGGGCCAAAGAAGTAATCTTTAATTTTTAATATATGCAGCTAACACAGTAGTTAACCATATCCGAAAACAGGTGTAGAGCCTACAAATAAAGCCACAGCAGATACCTTCAGCATCCACTGCACATGGAACACAAACAGTATAACACAACTTTATAAAGTGACAGTGAGATCATTGCATGAGTTAATGTCGTAATGCACAATGATGGTATGTCATGCCTTCGAATCTGAATGAGATGTATTGGATAGATCCAGTTACTGCTACAGGAATATAACTAGAACTGAAGAATTTCAGGACCTTAAAGAAGACACTAAAAACTATCACATCAGCCCTTTGAAGCACATCTATTTGCTCTCTCATATTGTGTGTGCAGCAGTGTGAATAATCAAGCAATTAGATTTCTGACCTATCAAAAGAACCATTTTATACTTGAAGTACAAAAACGAGAGGTGGCTGAGAATAGTGCCAGCAAATAAACTATTGCAATCTTTCTAAAATAATCAGGCCCTAAACTGTGAAACAGCAAAAGTACGTACATAAAATATTAATAATAAAGCAGTGTGACATGCTCAGAATTGATAATGAAACCAAGAAGCAAATGTACAATTACGCAAATCACTTCACAGGAAATTTTCTGCACAGTTGAATCAGGTTTGGAGCAGACATAAAAGCCACAAAGCAGGTAGGACAGTAATGGCATTCCCTTCTGGCCCCACTGAGCTCATCTGGTTGTACCGTTCGCTGGGGACAGACCTAGGATGGGTGGGGAGGAGATGACGGTGGAAGAGGTGCCACTGCACAGCTGCATCTCCTGCCATCAAGGTGGGAGATTATGGTCCAGCAAAAGACAGAGACAGAGAGAAATCAAATATGGTTCAAATGCCTTCTCTAGAGTTTCCCAATACAAAATGTTTGCTTGAAAATGCAAATATACTAGTCCTTGTTCAGTACAGGTAGAAAACTTTAGAAAAAGACAAACCATTTACACCACAACAAGTATTTATCAGAATTTCATATTTGAAATGGTCATTTACAAAGTGTTTCAAGAGACTTCAAGCTAGGTGCATCTGTTCAGCCATTGTCAATCAGTCCATGCCGAAGCCTTGTTGGAGTGAACTAACTCCATTAGTAATGCCATACTTTGCTGTAAAGGGTTTGGAAACACAAAATAAGAAGTTGTATGAACTCTGAGCACTGTCTATGTCCTGAAATAAGTAATTAAAGGCTATGTTTTGATTCACATGCTTTAACGCTAGTAAGCAAGAACAAAAAAACTGTTAATGGTCAGGGCAAGTAACTGGAAAAAGCAAAGCAGTTAAGAAACATTGTGGTAAGCATTATTAATTCCCTCTTCTGTATACAAGTTGTACATATACCCTTGATTTTATGAATTGTTGTGTACATATTACAGTTAAGAATGTAAACATCTAACATAAAAGCTGGAGAGAAAAGGAGTATAAACGCACTAGTACTTACCCTTATATCTCCATTTACAGCTCTGGAAGTGTGATTAAATGCGTGTGCAGGATCTTTGTTGTAAACTTTAAGGAAAGATCGGTCTTGAATATTCCTGGAATCAAAAGAATCAGCAATGATAACAGATGAAAGTAGTTTTATTTACTTTGTTGCCTGAAAGTCTCAGGTAACAGACAAACATAGTAGGTCTGCAGCCTACCTACAAGAAAAACCTAAATGCCATAACTCAGACACACACAAACAAACAAAAGCCTACTTTGATTCTCTTTCCCATGGGAAGTATCATTCTTTCGCTACAACTCCACACCCATAAAAATTAGATAGTGTTAAGTTTCTTTCAAGATCCTGCCATAGAGCGAAAACACTTTGAAGACAATAAAGCTTTAACATTTACACAGCGCTCAAAAGGATTTAGTTAATATTTACATGCTTTATTGTGTACTCAGCCCACGTGAATTTTTGCTATTCTAAGAAGCAAGAATATCAAAAGGAAAGCAGTCTTTCTAACTGCAGCTATTCTTCAGGCAATTCTAATTACCAGCTTGTTCACAAACCTGAAAAAAAATCCACAAAAGCTAAAAATTCAGTACCAGATAAATCCTTCCTCTAAACTTGATCTATAATAAAGACAGGTTTTTACGGGAAAAAATAGGAATTACAAAAAAAATAAACAAGCAAAAGTTTTGATGAACGCTACCACAGAAACGGTTTAGATGGCAAGCCCTAAGAGAATATTTTTGTTTAATTAGGACCCAACACTTTGTCACTGATTAGTTAATTTTTAACTACTACATTTAGAAAAGAGTTAGATGACAGTCGTTTTCTATTTTGTTTCAAAACCTACCTTCCAATAATTTTATGGCTTAGACACTTGCACTGAGTTCTGCTGATCTCTTGCTCACATTTAATCAGCAGAAAAGCCTCCAGTCTATGCTCACTCACATCCTTTCAAAGCTGCGATTCCTTTCATTTCCCAGTAGTGATCTCTAGAGAATTTACTTACACATGTGACTGAATTCCTCTCCTCCAGGTGCAGCTACAAGTCTAGCGAACTGATCTTAATCAGTGGGATTATCATTTAAAAATGAAGGAAAGGATTCTTGGGCAGGTTCAATTTCTTTCTTACAATGTCATATTACAATCAGTGATTGCTTTGAATGGGTAGCTAGTCAGAACTTGTGCTGCTGTTGTAGATGTCAAGTAATTATTAAAGAAATCCCACAGCTTAACAGACAGATCAGTGCCTTCTGTTTAAGAACGCCAAGGCTGATGAGAAGTTCAGCATTTATGAGTGTTTACTTGTAGACTGCATAGGAAAATAGCTACCTTGCGGCAAGTTCAAGTTCTTCTATTATTTATGGTAACATAAACTGTTTTCCGTCTTGCAAATGTGACCCTTTCGCTTTGAGACTTGCACTGGGAGTCTCAGTTACCATTTTTCTGCCTCAGACTTGGAAATATGTTCTTTCTGATACAAAGCAAGCTCTCTCATTTTCAGTTCAAGAAACAGTACATTATTCATTTAAATAAATTTTATGTGCTGTCTTTTCTGTCTGGTGGCTATGAGATGGCACCTCAACTAACTGGAGTTTGTTTTAAAAGCATTCTCCATAAATATTTCTTGTAGAAACATGACACTTTAAAGTAAAACATTGCTGCAAGGCAAAGCACCAAAATACTACGCATTTGATCTCCGAAGTGAATTCTGTTTCACCTCACGTTGCTACTCGAAGATAAACATTACTGATAACAGGTATATATTACTGTACTTTTATTATTACTATTATCTGCATTACTGTAGCTCCTCGATGCTCTTGGCATGTTCAAAGGCCTCATCGATCCGTGTGTGCTGTACAAACACCCCAGGAATACAACCACTTCACCAGCTTGCAAGGTGAATAGAAGACACAAAAGATACCAGGATAGCCGCAGAAAGATAAGGGGACAAAAAGCAGCCAGAAGACCATAATCGCTTCAGCCATAGGAGCAATAAAGAGATACTGGGACCATGGGCATGCTCCGAGTAGGCAGTGCAATAGAGAGTGGGAAGGTGGGACTGGAGAGAGACCAACGCAGTGGCTTTGTGCATGTCTGCAGAGGACGCCTTCGGAGCTCATTAGAGGGCTGCCTGAGAGAGAGAGCGCAAAGGCACTTGTTTGAAAATTAAAGACATGTAGAATGAAGATTGGCATCATCCACCAAGTGGAAGCAGATGGCACTTGGTGCTGAACAAGAAATCAAAAGTAGCACTGAAGTGGGCTTGCAGGAGCCCTCATAATGAAGACAAGTAGTTTATATTTAATGAGATGGAAAAAGATATAGCCAGAGGACAAACAAAAAAAATGCATGTGAAACAGTCTCCTTGTCAAACTAGGAGAATGATCTTTGCTGCTTCATTTGAATGGGTAAAAGCAAACAAGATTACCTGTGTCAACTGCTGAGAAAAGACCATTAAAGCAGTTGCTAATAAAACGATGATGAATTAACTGGTTGTTTTTTCATTATGTGCTGGGAAAGGAAAGGCTGCATCATAAGGATGTTATGCCGAAAAAGTCTGAAATCTACACGGGATGCAGAGCCCTGAACACTTTAACGAAAGCACCAGGTTACTGGCTTAAGTAGAAAGATAGTGCTTTGTCCCCAGCAATTAAAAAAACAAAAAAAGGGGAAAGGAGTGTGATGGCCTAACGAAGGAGAACATAAGATAGACAGAAACTAATGGTCTATGAGACTATATTAAAAGAGAAGATCAAGATTTTAGTTTGGACGAAGGGGTAGGATTCAGTTCATCTAACTACAGACATTCACATGGAAGACAGTTCTCTGGCATGTATAAGTTATCAGACAATTGTATAGGTTTAATCACAACTAGCTCAAAATGTGGATGTAAAAATCTCCATTTGGTCAGACAAATCCCATCCTAAAGGAAAGATTGAAAAATAAATGGGAGAGTCACCCAGGTAGGTATGGTAATTCAACTAATCCACGGGGATAAGATGATGAAGACAGGTACAGACAAGGAAGAGGAAGGAAGACAAAGTCCTGAAAAAACACGACAGAAAATCAATGTTTGAGAAGACAACTTCTCAAATAATACCTGAAATGAGAGGAGAGAGACAGGAAGAAATCAGGAAAGAATAGCCATTGAAACAAAGAGAGATCAAAGTTTCAGGAAGAAAACATTATATGTACATGATAGATCTGACAGAAAAAGGATGTTCACAAAAGCTGGCCATTTGTTAACTTTGACAATTGCAGGGAACAAAACACAAGCTGGAATTTGAAGAATAAAACCCCAGACAGATTGGAAATGGGTCTAGGACAGAATTTGAAGAGTAAAAGTCCAGCCAACAGTTGTAGTGAATGCTCACTGCAAGACAGAAAGGTGATGGGGTGGGAAGTGGAAATGTATGTTATGTTCAGGGACAGTTTTGTTGGGAGGCACAGAAACATGTCAGCAATATAAAAGTAGGCACTTTAATAGAGTAGTAAGTTAATAAAAAGACAAAACAAGGGATGTGAGGCACAGAGGAACATGAGACAGCCTCCAAGGGAGGTGGAGAGCTTAAAAAGTCCACTGAAAGACTTGTGTTTAAGAGAAGAAAGAAAGAAGAGAATTGAAGGAAGGCATAACAAGCAAAGGAGAGAAAAATTATACTTCATCTGTTCTCTGAGGGGAGACACTGGCAAGATCTGGTGAAGACGAAGGAAAAGAAATGGAGAAACTGTAGTGGAAATTATTAAAAAGTGGTGAAAATGCAGCTGGTAGTGCATGCTTTGGACTCCATTAAGCTGAGGTTCCCTTAGTGAGTAGGGTGGCAGAACCGAAGGAGGGAATTCTGCTACGGAGGAAGTCAGCTGGGTCATGGGATTTCCTCTAGAAAGGCTCTACAATACAGGCATAGGAACAGAGGAAGCAGATGTTGCGACTGAGCCAGGCCTGAGGTTGGCAGAGTGACGCCTGCAATGAGAGCAAGGGGAAACAAGGTGGAGTGGTATTAAGATAATCAACAACCACATGCTTGGGGGGCAGGGAGGAGATGAAGTCATAAATTGTTAGTCTGAAACTCAAGGGAAGATGGGGGGATAAAGTGAGAGAGAAGGAGCAATGGGCCAGATGATGGCTGGCAATAATGCGCTTGGCAACAGAGACATAGTAACTCATATCTTGATTTAATCAGTTGATCCAATCTTGTTCACAGACTGTTTGATGTACAAGAAACTTGAGCACATGATGAATGATGATGCAAAAAATCAGATGGGTCTTAACATAGGCATTGCAGTGGCCATACAGGAGTGTGGGAGTCTGCAAAGCAAGAAAGATAAAAAAACAGAAACCGAAATCCAAGAGGCTGGCTAATGACAAGACATTGGGTAGACAGCCTGAGGAGAGCAAGATGGAGGAGAGAAAACAGAGTGCGGTGCTGTTCAAAGACTAAGAGGAGGAATGGGGGAATTGGAAGTGACAAGGCTAGAAAAGCTCGAACTTGCTATTTTAACTACAACAGGATATGGAGAAGCACCTGAGCCACACGATCTCCAGAAGAAACAAGGCAGCAGTGGACAATACACCTCTTACTTTCACATCATATTCCTGCACTAGTGGTAGACTGGCAGTGAGGAAACACCTTTTCTGCTTTCTCCTTCATCTCATGCTCCTCTGTCCGTTCTTTTTATCACATAACTTTTTATGAAAGGTATGGCAAAAAGGCCCACCATATTTCCTTGCACAGTTCTACAGAATGTAACAAGTCTGAGGTGTGCCTGAGAGCTTTGCTGCTATATGATTTGGGACTTTCTAGGGACCCTGAGAAAGTGGTCTTTCTGCTCAAAGAGCACAGAAATCAGGACTGAAGGAACATAGTTAACTAAGCAGCTGCACTCCCACAAAATAAAGCATAGAAAGATGCACGCAGATGTTAGTTGGATCATTTATTGACCAAGCGCTGAATTACTGAAGGGAAGTGACTGCATCATTTGCTGCATTCTGACATAAAACAGGAAGGTGCTGGGGCTGCTGCAGCAGTGGTCACCAGTGCCACAGATCTTTAGCAGTGTTAGATGATGAATAATTGGCACTGTTGTGAGGACATCGGTGACATTCATATCTGTAACTTCAGGCTCACAAGGATCAGCCTTTGCTCTGCCAGCAAAGAAAAAACAGCTCTTCTGTAAAAGCTTATTTTGTGTTCCCTATTTTAAATATTTATGACTCAGTTAAAATTCAATAAAATATTAAATATGTGAACCTGCATGTATTATATGAATATTTGAACAAGCTACACCATTTATCAAGGGCTTGTGTAACACATATCGCACCTAAAGCTGAAAGCAGTGTCAGACCAAACCTCCCATATTACTCAGATACCACTAAACATGCCTTTATGTGCCAGGCCACTATCTGTCAGATACTTATCAACTCCACTCCTTTTTATTCTGTAAATGCACTACAAAAAGACCCAACAAACCCAACAGCCGTAATTCCATGTTTACTTACCTCACATCACACAATTCATAATATATGTTTCTGCTCTCATCCTTGATGTAAATGGCCACACTGGGTGATTCCAGCATTTTCATCGTCAGCTGCTGGGGGAAGGCACTTACAAAAAGGGCACGAATTGTGTCCGTGCTTGTGATTTCATTCGGCATCCTCAACTGCTTTGTTTCATCTCCATACTGAAGATACAAAACACCTACAAGCAAAATATAATAGCAAGTTACATATTCTTAAGTGCACAGAAATGATCTGGGCTTCAAAATTCATGGGGAACACGGACCAAGCCCATAATAAGTAGAGAAAAATCAGTTCGCACTCCTTACTCCTAAAGCATATACATCTTCAACACACTATTGGAGTAGAGCATAGAACAGTGATATGGTTGTGCCTTGACACATATGCTTGCTCCAGTACTGCACTTTGCTTAGAACCCCTTTTTTACTGTTCTTCAGTTAGACAAATCAGAAGTTTACCTTAAGAAGGGTAATGGAAAATCCCAAACACACCAAGTCAACTCAGCAATGGAAGGTATTGGTAAATCACAAGCTACCTTTTTTTAAAGCAGTTGAGGAAGAACTTTATCCTTTTATCTCACCCCATTTCCCTTAAACATAAATATTGCATTAGCCTCACGCTTACCCAACAAAACCCTCTTAAAAAAGACTTTCATTTTAGCACTAATAATTTTTTACTCAAAATTCAATTTGCTGGCATTATATAGTATAAAGACCTACGTGAAACTCCTAGCAGGAGCAAAACTGAGGTCTCACACAAAAACAAGGGCAATTTCAGATCCTTTCAGTTTCACAGCAGTGTTAATAGTCATCCTTAGCACTCGGGGAGAAACATGAGTAGCCTTAGATGCTGAACTGCAAAATATGGACATTCTTATTCACTCAAGACAAAAAGAACACCATTCTCTATTTTCAGGGAATGGGAGGCTGCGAGATGCTTGATAATGGAAAAAACCACGGAGACCAGGGACTCAGCAAAGGGATACTAACTACTTCTCCCACGACATCCGTATAGGCCCTGCCAGGGCTGTGCCGACTCCCACACAACCGGTGGGTGGGTGCACCCCACTGGCTGGTACCGCATGATGAGTGCGACTCATTAGCTTTGCTACAGCCCAGTCCCATGCCATCCCAAGCTACAAAGCCCTTCAAGGACTGAAGTACTGAGAAGAGCCATCTCAGTCAACAGCAGAAACCAGACTGGACTTGATGGGGTTGATTAGCTCTGATCATGCTGGGCCTGGCTCCTAAAGACCACCAAGAGGTCTTCTCGTGAGCATCTCCAGTGTGGGAAGGCTCATCAGGACCTGCACAGCAGGAAGCAGGCTGTCATGCGATTTCAGCCAAACTACGAAACTTCCTGCGATCCACAGCACTAGGGAGTAGGTGCAGAGGCAAATGCTCAGCCAAACAACTTCAGATACAGAGGAAGCAGGAACTGGTAAGCCCAGCTGAGCCTACACATTCAGTCCGTACCCAAGGCATGGATGTCCTGCCTGGGCATGGATTGGTGAAAGCACACTGTGCTCTTTCTGAGCCATCTCAGGTGTCTCTGTACAACATTGCATTGTGTCAGCAACAAACACTTTTACTCCCTTGTAATCTGCAAGAGATGGAGCAGGTATAGCTTCTGCAGTGGTATCAAAAGACACTAAAATGGCATATCACAATGTTTGAGGTTAGAAGGCACTTCTGGAAGTCATCTGGTAGGGACACCTACAGCCAGTTGCCCAGGATGGTGTCCAGACAGTCTCTGAATATCTCCAAGGAGGAGATACAACCTCTCTGGGCAACCTCTTCCAGTGCTTGGTCACCCTCACAGTGAAAATGTGTTTCCTGGTGTTCAGAGCGAATCTCGCATGTTTCAGCTGGTGCCCATTGCCTCTGGTCCTTTCACTAAGCATCACTGAAAAGAGCCTGGCTCTGCCCTCTTTGCGTCCTCCCTTCAGGTACTTTTATACATTGATGAGATGCCCCCCTGAGCCTTCTCTTCTCCAGGCTGAACAGTTCCAGCTGTCTCAGCCTTTTGTCACAGGAGAGATGCTCCAACCCAGTTAATCATCCCTGTGGTCCTTCGTTGGACTCTCTCCAGTATGTCCATGTCTCTCTTGTACTGAGGAGCCCAGAACTGGACACAGCACTCCAGCTGTGGCCTCACCAGTGCTGAGTAGAGGGGAAGGATCACCTCCCTTGACCTGCTGGCAATGCTTTGTCTAATGCAGCCCAGGATACCACTGGCCTTCTTTGCCACCGGGGCACATGGCTGGCTCATGTTCAACTTTGTGTCCACCAGGATCCCCAGATCATTTTCTGTCAAGCTGCTTTCCAGCTGGGTGGCCCCCAAGATATATTGGTGCATCCACTTTGCACACGTTTAGCAGCCCAGAATGAGATGGAAGAGAAAAAAAAATGCAGAAAAGAATGAAGAAAACACCACTGAAATTTGTATTTGCACTAGCTGTCTGAGAGGCACTGCCACAACTAAACACTTTATAAATGGCTCAAAAGCTCTCTAGCTATTGGAAAGTATTTGGAAAAGGAATACAGCATCAGATCTGCTCAAGAATTAGTGATTACAGAAACATCTGCACTGAATTCACTGCAGCTCATGCAGATACACAGTCAGGGCAGTTTTACACCTCCCAGTTTGAATGCTGCTAGTGACATAATGGTAGGACAGCACTCAGGCCGAACTAACCGCTAAAAGTCTTTATTACATTTTCAGGCAGACTTCGGGGCCTGAGCAGATTTTCTGCTGCCACATCTTCGCATCTACCAATAACCAACACAGGTAGGCTAAACCAAACTATTCCATGATTCTACTTCACACAAACTAAACTCACCATAGTAACTGCACTGTAGATGCACAATATAAACAGGAGGGTTGGTAACATAGGGTACTCAATGTGATTACCACCAGCCATCAACAAATCTCAGCAAATCACAAAACTTAGGTGGTAACTCAGTGATTCTTGCTGGAAAGTCATCAGCAATGGGATGGGCAGTTTACAGTCCTGAGATACAAACACTGAGCAAAAGCAATGGGAAAACCTAAGGTCCTTAAATACAAAGGCATTTGATGAAAAGAAGGGATTTTAATCTAAGATGAACCCTCTTTCCCCTTAGTCTTTAGTATTTTTGTCCCTATATTGTCCATAACTGCCACAGAGGAATGAACACATACATAAGCAGATGTTCCTACAATCAGTGAGTAGATAATTATGCTTGCACCTAGCGTAGGAAGATGTTAATTTTTCTGAATACTAAACAGAGTACTCAGTGTTACCTAACCATTAATTAATATTAGGCTGCTTTTATAAAATGGAGCTGTTAAGAACATTTTCCTACTATTATCAAGAACTGATACTTTTTCTTCGTTAAGATCGCAGTCAGACCCTTTACGAATCCTACTACAAACTTCCATTTTCCTTTCAGTGGTAAAATTGTTTCAAAGTGAAAAGTCACTAGTTTTCTTTCAAAGACTGAGGAGAATTTTCCTAATAATTTTATTTTTAATGCCAATATTTAATGGGTTATTATTTTTCCTTTATTATTTTGAGACATCATTTATTTTTTTATGTTCTAGATAAAACTGGCTTTTTAGAGTTCATTCAAATATTCTATGCAGCTAAACGTTCTTTAGAATTCAGAAACAAAGTATATTTGTAAAAAAATTAAGTTCACATGTTTTTAATGATTGTATTTATTTCACTGTTCCAAGATGTGCACAAACATATTCATTTTTTATGATAGCTTTCAGTTTTCAGGAGGAACATAAGGAACATTCTACATTTTGGCATTTGAAACTTTCTTGGATTAAACAGCAAAAAGTAAGGTTTTGGCTAAAAATACAGAACTTGCATATCAGCTTTGCAGGTGTGTGTGACTCTTTTCTGCCCAGTTTAAAAGTTAGTGCAAAATGCAGAAAATGCTGGTTTTGCATTTCAGGCCACTAAAAATATGCTGAATATTGAGCTACTGAAACCATTAACACAAAATAAATGATAGAGTTGAAAAATCTTCCTTACACACAAGTCTAAATCATTTCAGAACAGTCTTGACTCTGCCTCTCCTTCTTCAATACTCCCACAAAACATTGATCCAAAACAAAATTACAGTTATCTCTGGGTCATGAATCTTCAAAGCAAATATGCAGGTTATCCAAAAAGATCATGCCTTAAAATATACAGCTTTAACATACAATTCAGAGAAACGTTTTGGCCACAGTCTTACTGTAGGGGTAAAAGACATTGTCAAAGGCATAACAGAATCTTTTTTCCTTACTCTCTCTTAAATCACATGCCCTTAAAAAAACCTACTGCCTTTTCTCTTGAGTTGTCTGATCCATATCATGATATAGCAATGCTTTAGGGCATTTCTATTTGACAAAACTAAGTGCTCACTTCTAAAAATCCAGCTTCAGCACATGAGGATAAAGAGACTCAAAATCCATTATTTTAAGCCATTGATGCTACTTTTCTCCCACACATTGCTGGGCTGAAACTCTGAGCACCAGCAATACTCACAGGCCCAACTTCACCGAAGCTGCTGGAGCTCTGAGGTTTGTTTTACCTTCAGCTGAAAAACTACTCCCATGGTGAATTAAAGCAAGAAGAAATAGAGTATAACTCAGGCATGGCTTTTGTTAGGGCACAGCACATATGTCAGCAAAGCTGCTGGACAGAAGGTTAAACACAACGGATGTTAATGTCTCCATGTACTCTGAAGTCCCTCTTGCACTTACGCTTCTGTTATAATGGATTTCCCTGAAACATGAAAATTATGCTGAGTTTTAGAAAACACAAAGCAAACAGGACTGCGAAATGCCCTGCTACTCTCAGAAGGCAGGTATGAAGAACAGTGAGGGAACTACACCAAGCAATTGTTTTGACAGTCCAAGCCAGACAACACTGTGGCTACCACTTCCAGGTGCTCCTAGAGACTGCCAGCCCTGTGCTTTCCTACAGCTACCAGGTAAACTGCCATCTTCAGCCTTCCCCTTCGTCACGCTGGTTTAACTTAGTTTCAGAAATACCTCTCATGGGCAACAGACCATGGCATTAAACACAGGCCATAGAAGAACACATATAGGTGTAAGCCAGGCCTTAGAAACTTAAACCTCTTTACAAATTGCTTCACAACACTCCTGTCAACAGAAAGGTACGTTTTATAGGAGGGGAAATTAAACACCCGAGAGGTGAAAGGACGTGTTCAAAGAAAGGTTTACAAGCAGAAACCCCAGATCTGATGATGATCATGCGAATATACCACGTGATCACCCTTTCTTTCCCTCCCTGCATACAGAGCTCTTTCAAAACCAACAGACTTTCTGCTGCCCCTTTACCAAGGGTCAGTGACAGAAGGACTTGCAAAATGTTTCATCATTTCTCTCAGGGCTGGTCCACAGGAAGCACAGCACAGTGCAATGAAAGATGTGCTGTTAACCTGATTCACGCAGGCAGTGCCTCCTGCACAAGCTGAACCCATCAGCGCCGGGTTTAGAGGGTGCCCGGAGCAGCCATCGAGCCCCATTTGTCCATCTAGCACAGCTCCATGGACGGCCTGTGCTGATGCACCAGACACATGGCAAGGTGCTTGGCTCAGATACTGCTGCTGGGCTGGAAAACCCACCTGGCAGCTGAGGACGTGCCCACACGGCGTAACAGAGAACCGTACCTGAACTCACGGGGTCCAGGCTGGCTTTAGAGCAAGGAGCTGCATAACCAAAACAACTCAACACTGTACCGATACCGGTAAGATCGTAACTCCTTAGGCACAACTGGTAAACGTTTACTTCTTATAGCAAAAGTTACTGTCATGTAGGCAGCATGACCCCATCCAGCTCTCACCTCTCAACAGCTCCATCTTATACATGGTGCTGACCTAACCCTGACCAAGCACGACACTACCATGATTTTATTGCTAACGATGATCTCAGTGCTGGGCAGCCTAGGTGCTTAGAAGAGCTTTAACCACAACTTGTTTTTATTTACAAAACAGGAATTCATAGAATCATACACTCATAGAATGGTTTGGGCTGAAAGGGACCTCAAAGATCATCTAGTTCCAACCCCTTTGCCATGGGCAGGAACACCTTCCACTAGACCAGGTTGCTCAAAGCCCCATCCAACCCAGCCTTGAATTATCCTTACAAATGATTAAAACAGAAAAACATGAAGCACACAGCAGCAAAGTTAAATATCTGATAAATCAAGAATAAGTTAACAAACATGACTGAGTCATCTTCTGTGACCTTTACAAATATCAGTTAATTCTCTCACACCATGAATTTTACATGGAAAAATACTGGTACTCACATAATCCTCTCATTATTCTCTTCTCATAATGAAGACAAGAAAACTGAGGCAGAGGAGTTAAGTAACTCCTCAGTGTTATGAAATCAAATACAGTCAAAGCTTAAATTTCAGTTCACGAGTTTCTCTCCTGTGAAGCTACACGACACTCTCTGTGTGTAGGCAAGACAGCTTGCAAATTTCTGCACTGAAAGATCTTATTGACATTTGGCAACGCCTTATTCCATGGGGTCCTGTCTGAAGAGAAGTATTAACTGATGATAATATCTGTATTTCACTGATGTTGTGTGTTTGGGTGCTAGAGCACTGAAGCCTTCCCACAGAACCAGAAATCAACAAGGCACTGCTACTCTCTTCTGACCCAGCCACTCTATGTATCCTGTGGAAATTTTGTGTCCAATTTGAAAATTTCAAGTAATTAGTAAGCTGGTTTGACTACAGCAATCAAAACCTGGATGCATTGCAAGCTCTGGAATTTCTTTAAATCAAAGGTGCAAAGCTAGGTACAACTAAAACAGGGGGAAAATACGTACAGGAGGCCTCCAGATCTCATCAGGTGAATAGTAACATCAAAAAAGTATATTAGTATATTAGGAATTGGTACAGGATATATAAGTAATGGAAGATTAGATAAACTAGCAAAGAAAGCTGTATCTTAAGGTGAAGAAATATGGAGTACCTGGTGAGAAAAAGCACTGAGAACTGCCAGAAATGAAGCTGAGCTGTTTTGTAAAGTAAATTGAGTTAGAGGTTGGTAAAGTTGTCATTAGATTTGTTTCACTCTTTACCCAAGCATCAGTTAACCATATCTTTTTGAGATGATAGACAGTCTTTGTCTTTTCAAGCTGGTTGAGCTTGATCTTCCACCGCAAGCCCACTGAGTCACCAGCTCTGTTCGTGCTTTCCCTCACACTGAGGTCAGCAGCAATGCCAACAAGCAAAGGTGAGAAAACACACCCTCCTTTCTTCCTCATATTTATAGAATCATAGGTTGGAAAAGACCTCTAAGATCATCGAGTCCAACCATCCACCCAACACCACCATTCCTACTAAACCATATCCTGAAGTGCCACATCTACACTTTTTTTAAACACCTCTAGGGGTGGGCACTCAACCACCTCCCTGGTCAGCCTGTTCCAATGCCTCACCACTCTTTCAGTAAAGAAATTTTTCCTAATATCTAATCTAAACCTCCCCTGATGCAACTTGAGGCCATTGCCTCTTGTCCTATCACTAGTTACTTGGGAGAAGAGACCAACACCTGCCTCACTACAACCTCCTTTCAAGTAGCTGTAGAGAGCAAGAAGGTCTCCCCTCAGCCTCCTCTCCTCCAGACTAAACAGCCCCAGTTCCTCCAGCCGCTCCTCATAAGACTTGTTCTCTAGACCCCTCACCAGCCTCGTTGCCCTTCTTTGGACACGCTCCAGCAACTCAACGTCCTTCTTGTTGTGAGGGGCCAATCATTAGCTGAGACTTGCATCAGTTTTAAAAACTAAGGATAACTTTTCAAATCTTGATGATATATTTGTTGGGATACTTCAGGACAATTCAGAAGGGATCACAATAAAAACTGCCAAGCATTTCCTCAAAATCCATTTTACAATTTTTAATTTTTTTTTCCAAAATGCCAAGATTCTTCCAATTTTTATTTGACTTTTATTTGACAAAATTGTAATATATAAGACTGTAAAAGGGGCATAGGCCCATATTGTTCTCCCCCCTGCTATCAGACAAACAGAGATAACACATAGTTGGTGTTCGTATCACCAAATTCTGCAAAAGTTATGCAGACACAAGTTTATTACAATAACAACTCTTGCAGCGTGGAAGAAATTCCTCAGTATGCAGTTCTTACTTTCCACACCCTTAAGACTTGTCTCTCCTATTTCACCACACACATTTTCAACTAGTCTGAGGTCATTGCCATGATCCTTGTGGTATTTCTAGCCTGAAGCTCTCGTACTAGTTTCCATTAGCTACTCCCTCCTGATAATCTGTCCTCCATATTCAGAAAATGTCTGTAAAAATCCTTAGCTGTCTTCAAGTACTAACAGAATCAAAAAGTAGATCTTTTAATGAAATAGAAACAGTTACTAACTTTATATCATTTTCTTCCACAACAGCCGGAAGAGTTTTGCTCAAGGTATTAAGATGTTTGATAACAATTTCAATAAAAATAGGAACTGTTTCATTTAGTCCAGCACTACTTCTTACTGCTATTTGATCCTTGTCTGCTATTTACAGTGAAAGCTGCAATTCTGCAATAGATTTGTTAACTAATGAAAAAACACCTGGAAAATTCAGCAGTCGCATAAAATTTCTACCAAAGTGTTATGAGAAATAAAGATTTTTTAAATGTCACTCAAATACTAGCACTTTTATACAAATGGATACATTTAGCTGGCTAAGAAGAAAAAGCAAAAACCAAAAAGAAAATGGACAAGTTCTTTTAGCGAAAGAAAAACTGGTACTTGTCCAATCTGATTGCAGATAAAATCTGTGAAATAGCCTATTGCCAAGAGACCCTTTTGTCCACACACCTATGTCAGCGAGTCCATCAAGTGTAGACAGTTACTTCTGAGAGTCTGAGGGAACATTTCCGTTTAACCCAATTTCCCAAGTGGAAAATAATGTTCTGTCAGGATGACTTTTGGACAACAATTGCATCTATACCCTTGCTCTTGTCAGAATAGCCCAGCTGACCAGCGACACGACTTTTTCATATCCCTGACAAAACAATGCCAGAAAACTTAGAAGAACACAAAAACCCTGGGCCACTTAGTGACAAAATATAAAAAACTGACAATGGAACATCTCAGTGAGATGAACTAGAAATTTCATGTGTACCAGCGCTATTTTTCAAAGGGTCCATAGGCTCTGCCATGCTCCATTTACTCCAGTTCACATCCACCAATTTAGTGTAGTAAAATCAGAGACGCACAGACGAGCAGGCGCAGGACTTGCCTACGTAGGCTCTTGCAGCTGCACTGCTTCTGCCCACCAGAAGCTAAGCACTGACTCCTGAAGAAGCCAGCAAGCCGTGGCTAGCCAGCTCCCAGCCAAAGGTAGTAAGCTGGCTAGTGCAGCTTCACAGCATGTGTCTGCCAAAGACTACATAGACATGTTAAGCATTTGTGGACACTGCAAGAAAGTATTTTACAGAGTGACATTTTTGTTAGCAATTTTAAAGGGGTAATAGCAAAAAAGACAAGAAAACAATAATTAAATTTCTTGCAATATGTGTTCTTCCTCTTGAATAAACACAGAGAGAGAGATCCTACCCAACTGCATTTTCAACTGTATCAAACACACATTACTTGAGTGGTGATTATTTTTATAAATCCTGATTTTCAGTACTAACCTATACAGAATTGATGTGTTCATGGGCAGAATGTCACCATTTTAATACTCCATAGTTATGGAGTATTGAAGTCACGTAAGCCATACATGACTCGGTAGTTTTGCTGCATCTATGAAATTTTCTGTATTTACTGTAGGAATTCTCTTCAATACTTCTGAAGTTATTTCATTTCTGAAGAGTTCATTACCGTCAGTAGCAAGTTTAGGGATTGAGCCATCAGCATGTAAGAGCACAGCTGGTTACAGCATCACACCAGAAATCCACCTATGTGGACTTCAACAAGCAGCATGACTTTTTGTTAAGTTGTTAACGCCCATATTAAATGGGATCTTGGACCCATGAGCCTAGTTAGCGTGGTTAAGGAGAAGAACACCAAGAGGTCATTTGCTGGGTTGTCTCCAGTTTGTCATTATCTTTTTTGTTCCAGGGATATAAAAACTGGTCATAATACTCCATGTGCAACATCACAAATGCTGTGAAGAGAGGAATAATCACTTTTCTCAACCTCCTTGTTGTGCAACACCAAGTCCTTTCTGCAAAGCTGCTCCCAAGCCAGTCTGTGCTTGCCTATGTCATTGCACAGGGCTATTCTGTCCCTGCTGAAAGATGTTATTTGCCTCCATGGAGTTTCATGAAGTTCCTGCTAGCCCACTCCTCTGGCTCACTGGGTTCCCAGTGGGTGGCTGGCTGACCCTCCAGTGTATAAAAAGCTCTCCCAAACTTAGTGTCAGACTTGACTCTGCTGATAGTTCATTCCATCCCAAGTGTCAGGTTGTTGATGTTAAAAAGTACTGGCCCCGCAGCCTAGCCCTGAGGAAGGCCACTGAAAACCAACTACTAGTTAGACTTTAAAGCATTAACCTCTACTCCCCTTGAAGGCCACCCATATCTCCCTTGTGTGGCTACCAGGATGCTATGAGAGACATGTGAAAGGCCTTGTTAAAGCAAAGATAAACAATATCCACTGCTCTGCCCTCATCCCCACAGATAGTCTGTTCATCACAGAAGACAGTTGGGTAGAAGCAGGGGTACCAAGTGCTTGTCCTTTATGAAACAGCTGAGTAGTTAAAAATTTATCCAGAAGGGCTCCCATCTTGAGAGTTGCTCAGACCATTGCCTCTAATATCCCAAGAGAGCACCCTAATCAGCAGGCTGTCAACAAGCCTCTGATGCAGTGATTATCCTCTCATACTGTTTAAACTGGGCTACTCTACAGCCAAAAATGCATGAGAGAGAGAGACAATGAGAATAAAAACAAGAGACAGCCTTATATGATACCATGGAGATAAAAGTATTTCCCTTTGAGAACAGAAACCTGAACTCAGGCCCAGCATTGTAACCATGCATTAGAATCACTACCTAAATATATAAACAGCATTGGGAGCAATTACTAAATCCAAGAGCTGTCCTCATTCAGGGACTTGCTGTCAGCACTGGCAGCAAATCCTAAATCCGCTCTGCTGAGGGACAGGCTTGTACTATGGTTCTCTGCTTGGCCAAAAACTTGCACGTCTTGCAAAGCATGGCATTGCAATATACTCTTTTCTTTTCAGGCCCTTGAGCAAATGGAAGAGTCTGGTGTTGTGTGTGTTGCTGTGTGACTTACTGTATTAGACGTAGACTTACAAATTTTACCTAACGTGAAAATTAGATCAAATTTGTCCCAGTGATGGCTCCTATGCCAGATAGGACCCATGGGACAGCGCCATCTAGCCAGCTACCTTTCCTCTGAAGGGTAGTTTGGCCTGTACAAGCTATTCCAGCTGCCAAATCCGTCTTCCAGCAGACACACCAAATGTTGAAAGCCCAAATTGCTGCTGCTGCTAAATCAGAATCGTAAGTGGTGATAGAGCAGGATGACATTGTACCTTCTGTGCAGGCGTGATATGGGATAAAGAGGAAAGCCATTGCCACCTTGACACAGCTTTATTCAGCTGATCAATTTGGACCCTAATGACTCTACCTCTCCCTTTATCTTCACCACTTTTCATTCTGGTTTATTCATGTTGCAAGGTTCTGCAATAGGAGTATTTTCTCACTGAATATATTACCCAACTTGGAGAGGTCCCATTTTCAGTTGGGGTCCTTTTGTATTACTGCAGTACAAACAAATAATAAAGATCGCATTCAAAAAACATTTAACAGATATAGCAGTGACAGATACAGATGTGCATAGCTAATGATTTTATTTAGCACACTGCACACCTACTCCAGTATCACAGCAATGAACCCACTGGATCCATGCTGATACAGCCTGCTGCAATGGAGTCAAATTCAGCTCCAGTGCGACACAACATCTAAAATATACTACTTATCGCTTTTTAGTGGCAGATAGAACGTGCTTCTGTTGAAACAGTATGTACTAAATAAGATCTTACTTCCTAGAAGTATTTTATTTTCCAGGTACACACATAAGGACAATAAATGAAACAGGAAAAACTCCCAGCACTATGATATATCGATAGGATGGTTTACCTTCTTCTGCTCTTTTGACACAAAATGTTTCAGGCAAGAGGTATTGGGTTTGGTTTTTTTTGAAGTCCAAAACCTTCAGCTATAATTTGAAGAAATCTGAAAGCAGATAAAGTCTAAAAAAGTTGGACAGGAAAACTACTGTTACCTTAGAATATTTTAACTTCCCAGGATCTGTGTTTCAATTCAATAATTGGAACTAGTTGTTTCAGGCTGTTTTTCCTGTAGACCTGACAGCCCATGTTAATGTATCTGACCATGACAGCAAATATTTACATGACTTTTTTGCGTGTTGGCTGCTTTGCGTACACTCTAAAAAGAGAAGATAGGGAAAATTTCTTTTAAATGACTGAATACATTAAAGCTATACTCAGTCTTAACTGGAAATACAGTTCCCAGGGAGCTCCTCTCCCACGAATTAAACTGCAGATCCTGCTGACTTCATTAGGCTTCAATCATGCCCTAAGGACTCCGAGAGAGCAGTGCCACTCCTAAAAAATCGCAGACTTCTCTTATAAAATCTATGGCCGCTCACACATCTTCTGCCTGATTTAACATGCCCATTTTAATTTCTAGTTCATAAATAGTAAATAACAATTAATTACCGCCAATATAATATGTAAGTCTACCTTTAGCATTTGTATTTTTCTGTGTAAGTCTTACAGTACATCACATACATATGTATAGAGAGTTACTTCTACCGTCGGGTGACAGCAGCCAAGTCACTATCCCTCTCTCCACAAAAGTTTTCCTATGTGTAAAATTGTAACTAAGGCCCTGACTCTCTTTTTAACAGGCTTTGAGAAACACCTGTACAAAATACTATAAAAGAGCCAGGTGTTACTATTATAATCAGTAACACCATTTCCATAGAAGGTGGCAGCAAACTAATTAATCAGACACTAACATCTGCTCCTGCTAAAACTTGGGGTTGGGGGGCTGACAAATAATATTCAGAGTATTCCACGGTTGTTTAAGACTGTCACCATGCCAATCCTTAAGCAGTTGTGTGATTTTACTCCTGAGAGTAATCCCTCTGAAGGCAAATAAAATGTAAAAATTGGCAGAATCAGACATTCCTGCCGAGGCGTTTCAATGCCACTTAATTTCAGGCACCGGTCTGCCAGCAAGGAGCCCAGTCATCCTCTGCCTCTTACACATCTGGACCAGAGCAGCTGGGCGTCCTGGCCGGGACACCCAGAGCAGGCGTCTGCAGCCCAGCAGCCATAAAGCTTCATCCTCCTTAGTGACCTCTCAAACTCAAATCCTTGTGCATTTCTGGAAATCCCTCCTAATATCATATCCTTCCTTAATCCAATCCTGCACATACAGCTGGATCCTGCAGGAGCACCTACAGCTGTTATTGCAGTCGGAGGTTGTAATCACACCCTGCCCTTCAGGGCTGCGACCGATCGTGTCAACCGCCCCAACCGCTCGGTCACCACAGAGGATGCCGGCACCTGCCCTTACGAAGGATTAGGCCCATTGTTTGTACAGATGTGCCACAAGAAAGACTACATGTGAAAATACTTGTCAGCCTTCATTTCGTGGCGGACAGCAGTGAGCCGCAGCACGGGCGCAGGCTGGCTGCTGGCGTAACCTCGCTGGGCGCTTGTCAGCTCGGCTTCCTCCGGGCAAATTGCAAGTGAAGTTTGTTGAAAGCTTTTGAGCACTTTCCAGGTTTCAGCTGATTCTCGCTCTGACGGTTGTGCTCAATAATTTTTTCCCACAGTTATCGCACTGGAAAAACTCCCAGCTTTCAAATACATATTTTAAAATACACTTAATTTTCTCTTGCACGGTGAATTAATTTATTTTAATATCTCACTTTGTCTCCAGGCTGCAGATTGATGAGACACGTGCTGATTTCTGATGGACCTCTTAGCCAAGAAAGACCTTCATTTTGAAAGCTGTGACTGAAATTTTAAATGGGCCCAAAACTGGAATACTGTTTTCTGAGTCGACTCCATATGGCACGCGATAGCCTCTCATGACAGAATACTATGTCCTGTTAGGTTAGTCCTGACTGACAAAATCGTGATGTTGGGGTAGCCAAAATGCATTACCGCTCTTCCTTCTCAGGCTCCACGTTGATTCTGACCACAACTGAAAAACAAACTGGCTCATATGTACTTAATAAAATAGGAACCTATAGAAGAATTAGAATTTCAGAAAGAAAACATCAGGTTTTTAAAACAACGGCATTGACATATTAAGTGTAAAATTAATCAAAATTCACAAACGTTGGTCATTTTTCTCACTGAAATTATGTTGGCTGAGGATCAAAACATAATTAGTATTTAAATTAGATTAAATTAAAAAAAATAGAGATGGAAAGGGAGGTGATTACACATAGCTTATTATAAATCATGTGAACAGAAATATTTTCATGATGCTTTTAAAATTGAAGTTATAAACAGCTTCCTGTTTTTTAAAAATAAACACTCCCCTTGTACTGCTGGAAGTAAAAACAATCCTAAACAATCCTAACAGGGCCACACTCTGCAAAGAGTCTCAAAATTAAGATTTCAGGACATTGCTCATGGTGATGTTAGAAAACACTGGCAGAAAAGACTGAAAAGGACATTATTGTAAAGGAAATGCATTGAAGAATAATAATCTAAAATTGAACTACTTTAGAATTATTTTTAGATGACCTTTTAAAACAAACTATTTGCTATTAATAGTTCCTAGAACAACTTGAAAATGACAGATTGTAGGGTGGTGACAATATACTACCTCCTATTTGGCTAGTATGATGATCCCTTAAGCCACACACATAGCTGTGACCCCTCCTATAGTGCAAGTGGGAAAAGGCTTATTTTGCTCCTGTTTCAAAGCTAAAAACTCTCAACTTAAATGCTTCATGTTACATTACTTCCCCCCCAGGACAAACCAGGGTCTTGTCTCTACTATATGAAAGAAAGGCTGAGACAGGGTGCCTTGCAAAGTCTGAAATCCTGGCCATTAAATAAAATGGTTCATCTTCATGTGGCCATCCTCCATTAGGACCTGAACAACACATTTCAGTATACACAACAGATGCTAAAAAAAGGGTTTAAGAGTGGGCTACTTAACAGTGAGCTTCTGCAGCTCTGGTCCTCTCATCTCAGCAAAGATACTGTCAAACTGGAAAAAGTGCAAAGAAGGGCAACAATGGTAACCAAATGTCCAGGATGATTTCTGGTTGAGGAACAAGGGATTACAGCAGCACTTTTCAGCCCCAGGAAGAGATGACCTGAGGGAAATGATAGCCCTACAAAAATCAGAGATGGCCCAGACGGAGCAGACAGCGATCTAATGCTTGTTGTCACTTCCAACACAAGAATATGGGGGCTCAACATTAACTCAGAGCAGATAAGCAAATGTGAAACAAGACAAAAGTGATGGTTGGGCAGTTAACCAACAAAACCTGCTGCCTAAATCACAGCTGCACCTTGGATGTGAAAAATTTACATGGGTTCAAAGGGAGACTGAACAAATACCTGGAGGAGACATCTCTTGAGGGTTATTATATAGGCAGAAACCATAACCACAAAATCCCTAAGCTAATGTTAGCTTGAGGCCAGGAGACTACTGAGGGGAATGATCATACATGCACATACTTACCCTGTTCTTACTCTTGCCTAGGCTAGCTGCCCTATGGTCCCTCTTGGGGACAAAATATGGGGCCAGGCAGATTCTTGGTCTAATCCAGTACAGTCTTTCCTATAACCTACCAGGTTTATTTGTAGTCATGAGCACTTAGGTCTCTTCCAGAAACAGGGCTATTATATTCTTTTCAGATGTACACACTGACAATGAGAAAGCTGTTTCTAGCTCAGCTTTTGGGGGAGAAAACACTGCACAAAGCACTGGTATATAGCAGGCCACCCTCTTTGATGCCAACAAAAAGCTTCCCAAAAGCTGTTTATCAATTCTCATCCCATAACCCAAACAGAAGTTCAGAGCTGAGATACCCTGTGCGGCCTGGGCTAATCGCTGAATGCCAGCTGAAACCCACGCAGTGAGGCTGAACTGCAAGTCACACAGGGACCTGCAAAGGTCCAGTCCACTTGACCTCACACTGAAGCAAACACATGACATCCAGAACATCTCAGGGTGAAGTAAGCCTTTCTGAGGACACCCTAGCCAGCAGTGACATACAGGCAGAGATGGATCCTCTGCATGTATAGTAAACATACATGTGCTACATGTTTGTTCTTAAAAACACCTCTACACCAAAAAAGTCTTGTCCAGGTTGGAGTCTTCAAAATTTCTCCACAAAGAGCCTGACATATTGGTGGCCCAACAAGCTTTGGGAGGGCAGCAGTGCCACTCTGTGAGCTGATGTGGGCAGGCATTGTCCCCAGCCCCAGAACTCTGCACTTCCAGGGACCCCTTCCAGCCCTGTTTTCTTCTCATTTGTTGTGTTTGTCAGATATTGTAATACTCTTGACAGAAACTGTCTCAGATTGTTGAGGAAGGAGTAAACCATCGTGACAAGATTACAAGCATGTTATGATTTACAGCCCAGCCTTAGGTTTATATCATTCCCTATGTTGGGAGATGAGTATACAGGAAATAGAATTTCAGTTTATTACCCCTGAGCAAAACCTTGCCTGCCTCAGCAATCCACACGTGAGTTACTGCCACCTTCTCGCAGCAGTTTAACTGCCCTCTGGTGTCCTCCCTCAAAAAACCAGCCTTTGGTCGTACCATCCATCAGCTGAGAGCAGAGTCTCCAGGACAGAATCCATTCCGATAAAAAGGAGCTCTGGTTCCCAGCTGGGCTTAATTCAACCTGAGATATGGGAAGAACGTGGGAAGCAGAGTCATCCACCTGCGCTAACATATCACCCGTGTCCCCACGCAGATGGAAGGACACTGCCCCAAAGTAAAGGGCATCTCTGTCAGCATATCCATTGAAATCCTCTGCCTGGAAAGCTACTGTCACACACATACCAAGTCTTGTCACTAAGAGCTGGATCTGTCAGGCAATAATATCTGTAGGTTTCTTCCAACCAGGTTCGGCTTTGAAGAGATGATAGAGTAAAACCCTTGTGTCTGCCGTCTGAAAAAGAGGGTGTAATCTTGTACTAAGTTCACTGCCACGGAGTGTGCAGGCTGGGCAAAAAGTATTTGCAGTGTTGGGTTTTAGCTATTTGTCAGCATTTCACGTCAGGGTCTGCATCTTTCTCCTTGTCTACCATGTTCCCAGCACACTTTCATGTTTACGAAAATAATTTCACCATTCTCCCAAGTTACCCAGTACCCCACACTGAGTTCATTTCCAAAGAACAACCTGACTTTTAAAATAATGTGCTACCAAAGTCTACTTTTTGAATGCCAAACTATTTTAAAACTATTTTAAATGCACAAAGGAAAAACACAGGCTAAAAGCAGAGAGGAGAAGGACTGAAGCAGGCTCTTACCCAGTGATCTTTCCTTCGTTTGGTTTGCCGACCGCACCACGGGAAGGCTCGCCCGGGTACGGCTGCCCCTCGAAAAGGGCGTTGGAGAATCACCCTCGGACATGGCCTCCAAGGAATCTGCAGATGCTTCAGAGAGATGTTCTGTCTGGTCAGCCAAATTGGGCTGCGGGCTCTGGGACGGCTTTGGACTTCTTGTCTGCAAAACAAAGCATTTCATTATTGGTCTCCTGAAACTGGAACATGGGGGAAAAGAACCAAAGAGAAGAAGGAAGAAGTCCAAACTTCTTCAACTACTGGTATGCTGAAGGTCACTTCTGTGTAGCTTATTTAGGAAAAAAGTGTCCTTGGGTATTCTGCTACGGTTTTTATGGTTGTACATCCACATTGCAAATTTTGCTGCTAACAAGGCCCTGAGGATAAGACATGTGCTGAGGAGATGTACGGTAATGCCATTCCTTGCTGCTCAAACAACCACTACAGCATAGGTATGTACACACGAACACACACTTTTGTTGAAAAGTCTGCTAAGAAAAATCCTCTAAAAAGAATACTGTGAAGTATCTGTAAGCTATCAAACTCAGTATATTCTGCTGTGCCATCTATGAAAGGTACAGGTCATGCAGCAAGGCCAAAAGAGCCATCCAACAATTCTAGCTGAAATCACAAGCAATTATTTTGCTTTTTGTTGCATCAGCATAAATCAGAAATGTCTTTATTAGCTGACCAAACTAAGTATGATTTTTACTGGGCAATCACACTACTAAATTGCTAAAACCAGTATATGGAGACAGCCGACTGTTTCAGGAGGGGAGAGAGATGGTTTCATTTATGCACTTCCACTGACTCTTCATTGTAGTATCTGGCTAATAAAAACACACTCCATAGGAGATACAACATCCTGAACATTTTTTGGCTAACTATAAGTGACATTGCAATTGCTTTCTACAAAGAGGAGTTGCTTTAAGAAGTATACTCAATACTGTTTAGTGAAACTCCCTCAACCACATGTTACTGTTCCTCTGGAAGAATAATTTTCCAGTCTCTCAAGCAAACTCTGTATCTCAAAAAACTAGAACAGACACTGTACAAGCAGAAATTCAAAGCAAAGCAAGTTTACACTGTCCCAAAACTAGTATGTGAATATGGACGTTATAAGGGCCTATAATCAGCACCAGGCACAAGATGTCATAAAATATATATGCTTTTCTCTTCCCTATCATTTAAGGTCAGATGCTAGTACATTAAAAATCCCCTGTATTAAAATCAACTTCAACTCTAGGTTTGAAGATTCAGTCAAGATCCAGAAAAGATTTTACTTCTTTCTGGAAAGCCAGGATGACTTCTCTTGCTGTCATCTGGTTCCTCCAGTGGTTTTTCAAGTGAAATGAGGTGAGCTTATTTCAGCAACAGCATGCATCACATAATATTCCCTATGTGACCTTGAACGTATGAAGAACTTTAAGTCTTATTAGATTTTCATTAGGTGGCTATAGAGGCCTGTTGTTGCCAAGTTGTGCAGTTGCTCACAAACTACAATAAATTAGAAATGCCTCACAAGAAACCTAAATCCTCCAGAACTTCTCACTTTTGAAATGCTAGTATTAAAATATCAGGTATTATTCAATGTCCCACAGTGGAATTGTTTGAGAGCACTGAATTTTTGCAGGACTTAAAGCTAACAAAGTTTGTTCTCAGCAAACTAAAGTATGCTTTGAAGTGCCTCTGACATGGTCAGCACTAGTCTGCAGCTTGTAAATACAGGGACTTGTGCCTGAAAACTTACAGAGGGGACAAGTGACCTGCAAACACAGAAGAAGAATTTGATTAGTCAGTACTTCTTCATTCAACTTTTGAAAATGGCTTGGGAACCTTCACTGCCGAAGTATTTTATTTACATAGGCATATTACAGAAGTACTACCAAGCGAAGTCATTACAGCTTTGTGGTTCTTGTACTGATTAATAACTTACCTGTCTGTATCCATTAGTAGGAAGCTAGAAGTCACATAACTCTCATTTTCTAGAAAACCATAACTAAAATAAAACAAGATGCAAAGAAAAGCAACAAAATCAACATGCAAAAGGTCTTTAACTTCAAAATTTGTTGGGAAGGGGATTGCTTTTGTTTCTTTAAAAAAAAATACTCCGATAATACGAATCAAGCTTATTTTGCTTTGCTTTTGGTTATTTTTGTTTCCCTTTCTTTTGAACACCCAGATGTCATTTGAGACATGCAGTTGCACGTGTATCATTTATCAGCACATATGAACAGGTGCATCTTTAAGCAGTAAGGGGATACTCCATTACCAGGAGCAACAGACACAGCTTTGGCTATGCAGTTACCCAGCGTGTCCTGTCAATGCGCAGATGGAGCCAACCTCAGCAATGTTGTGTTTCTTTGATTGTCCCTGGGGCAATTCTTTTGGACCTAACATACAGCATCTCAGATCCCCCCAGATGATAACACCAGCATTACTGTGACTAAAAAAATGCACCTTTTTGGCAACCCTCATTCCTCAGCCCAAATACTGCAGCCCCAAGAGGCACACTGGAGCCTTCTGAAGCAAGGCAGAGGCACAGCACGGATTCTGCTCAGACATACAGCCCAGTCCTCGACTTCACATAAACCAATGCAAATCCACAGTAGTTCCACTCTAGTAAGTGGAGCAATGCAAACGTAAAACCAATGAAGCTATTAATGAGATCCACCATGTATACACATACCCTTTATGAAATATTTCAAACTATTTGTCACACTCAACTTGTGTAAATATTGCATTTCAGAAGTAATTCTGAATTTTAAACATGAAAAAATCCTCAAGCACAGCAACAACAGTGGCTATTCAAGTAACTGACAGATATGAGTGCACATCTGATAGGAAAGCATTCCCATTATTGGCAATGAGCACTAGGCTTGATGCTTCTCAATAATCAAGCAGATTCCTAGGCAGCACTTCTTAGGAAAACCAGTCCACGAAGCGAGGAGAGGACAAGCAACATTATGGAGCCATAAACTACAAGGATTTGTAAAGATGGTTGAAGAAAGCAGGGCAGAAACATTCAGCATTATCCAATCCTTGCAATAATTATTCAGCACGTTGATTCCAACATCAAATAAGATAAATAAGACAGATAGCAAAGAAATACTCATTAAATTGTACCATATATATTTTTTCCACAGAATGTTCACTAACATATTCTGAAATTTTTCAAAAACTTAAAATAGTATTTCAGGAAGTGTCCCTTTAAATACCCACTTTTCAGGAACTAGCGTGCAGTATAAGCACTTACAAAATCAAGATTCACCATATAGCACATGTTTCAGGACCCATCGGAACCCAGCCAGAGTCGCAGCGGAGACTGCTGCTCCTAGAGTCAGGATGGTCCTCTAGCTGCCTGTTGCCTAAATGCAGTGAAAGCAATGAACGGGACACCACTGTGCCTGGGTGGCTGCCTTTTTAACAGCTCTGCTAGCAAAGGACAAAAACCATAATGCCTGACAGAGAAGAGAACTCAAGACATGCCCGCTAAGGAGCAGCACCACCCAAAATCAAGACATTTGTGAACAGATACTCCACACATGCACGCAAACCAAAAGGAACACCAGCACTTTCCTAGCCACGTCTCTGGAATAAATTCCGGAAAACAGAAGATTCAGATCTCAGCAGCAGATCTCTCTTTCTCTATGCCAATACTAGTTAGGTTATGATTTCCTCAGTGGGCCATGGTCTTCCCCACCTCAGCTGTATGTCTGGAGACATCCCCCTGCATGTCTTGCAATATGCTCGATTTTTCAGCCAGCCAAATCCAGCTTAACCTCCTCGAGGCCTTCTCTGACAAAAGATCTTGCCCCTGCTAGTTCTGGGTAAGAAGCTCAGCAGAAAGGAAAGGCCAAAATAAGGATGAACGATGCTGCTGAAAACAAGGATATACATTCCTGTAACCTTTCCAGGGTATATATTTAAGTATAACACATGGAGGTAGCAGTTACAGAAGATCCAGTATCTTCTAACTACTCTTGGGATTTGATCAAGAATTAAAACTGTGGTTAATCACGCCTCAAGACTGACATCTGTCTGTTACAGCTTGTCCAAAGCATGCACTATCTGCTTTAGTTCTTTCACTGACTCAGAAAAAAAAATGCAAAAAAAAAGTGCAGGGACCCCTTAAATGCAATAAAAATTCAAATAATGAGCAGTGAAACCACAAGGTACCTGAATAAGCAAAAGTAAAACACTGCAGAGATGCCAGTGTAGCAAGCAGCCACAGGGCACCAGAGATGCCTCTCTCCAAGCGCCACACAAGCTGCTGCTGCTGCTCCTTCGCTCACATTTGCCCCCTCTAATACCATCACCCTTTTGTTCTACCCAGTTTTATGGCTCTGCTCTTTGTAACGCCCTTCCATGCTCACTTCCACTTATTTTTCATATTAATCTATATAACTGAAACCTTTTTTTCTTTTACTTCTCTTCCTTTTTAAAAATCTCTCCTGCAAATTTGCTCCATGTATTTTCACAGAAAAAAAGAACTAAGAAAAAAGTCCCAGGACCTGAAGATGGATTTAATTTCATCTCTTGATCATTTTACACTTTTTATGTCCTGTCTCCAGGAACTTCCTTAGCCTTTATCTTGACAGAAATTTATCTCTTCAGGAGAAGAAACTTACCATGCACATCTTCGAAGTTGCTAGCACTCCTGGCAGTGTAAAATGGTAAACAAAGACATCAAAAAAATGATACAGCACTAGTAAAATAACTCTTTCCAGTCACGTGCTTTAAAGAGCACACTTAGCATAGGCGAAAAAACCCCACTTGAGTGTCTTCTTGACATTTCAAACAAAGAAAAAAATGAAAAGAAAATTGGAAACCTGCTTTTCTTGACCTTCAAGTAAACTATTTGTCCTGTGACTTTTGCCGAAGATGGCTACAGAATATGTGACAGACTGCCAATATGCATATAAACAGGCTGTGTTTAATGTATGGTGAGTTTATTAACTCTGGAGTATCGTCACAGCACATGAACTCTTATTATTGCAACAATAGTATTTCTTCCTATTTATGTCAGAACCAAATTATGGTGGTGTGAAGGAAGGACCCACTTTTTACAAAGATACAGAGTCTTTAGGGTCCCATATTATCACAACTACAGGGTTTTACTTGTCTGGACATGCTATTAGTGACATATTGCTGTTTGAGAGAAAGTGAATACTACCCACACGTTCTTATTTTTAAGCATTTAGAGTAACGTTTTCCACAGCATTTTCTCTGAAAAGTTAAATGCTTATGCATGTCTATATAAACTAAAGTTCATGTTACATCTATGCCATGGATGCATTGGATACTCTCTTTCAGTGGGGGAACTGGGGGCGGGGAGGTGATTCGGCAGCTGAATACAACATAAAACCATCTTTCATGACAAGCTCACTTTTCTCTGTGTGTTATTTTACCATTATGAGATGGAAAAATAATGTTCCTTTTAGACACCATCAACTGGAGACAGTACCACGCCAGGAGCAGGCACACGCCAGCATCCGTGCTCTCGAGTGCTGAAGCGAGCAGGAGGGCAACTGCTCACTCAACACCGTAAAGACTCTGTAGGAGTTATTTATACTGTTCCCTGTTGCCTGCTCATGGGCTGGTGGATGCCTCTGGCTTTTATTTCCGTATTTCGACCACAAACATTTCACTGTTTCCTGCTGAATCAATGACGAGGAATTACAAAGCTGGTCCTTGCTCACAAGCACTCCTAGTTTAGTGGCAATGCCAATTTATATGCTCTGAATGGCCTATAGTCTTTCCTCCCTGATAAGGAGAGCCCCAGTGCCTGCCCATGGCTGCCCACCATCCCTAGCACTGAACCAAGGGACTCCACCTGACTTGGAGGCAGGTTCTGTGTCGGATGCTGCCCAAGCTCCCCTTCGGCCGCAGTGCTACCAGCCTCCTCCTGCCGCCGGCGGTCCCGAGGGAAGCCTGAGCTCACCATACCCACCACAGGCATAACTCAAGCGGAGCACGAATCGCAGCCCTCCCCATGTTGCCTGCAGCGCGGTAATTAAGCAAAGCAATGAATTCAGTGTACGTGAACCTGAGGTACGCCTCTGGTGCGGATCTTTTCATGCACTGAGGAAAGTAGCAAACAGACCCAGAAGAATTTTCCCAAGTAAGGTAAAAGAAATCGTTCCCCTTCCCTCCCAGCCTGAACGAGCAGGAGGGGAAAACAATTCAGCCGATGGCACCAGCCCGCCACAGGAAGGTGCTGCATTAAAACCTGGCAATGCTCAGTCACAGCCACGCGTTACCAGAGCCCATCGCTACGGCGGGGTCAGGACGCCACGGTGAGTGGTTATTCTACTCAATTCTATGAATTTATCTGAAGGCAAAACTCCTCTCTGCTTATGACAGGATCTTCATCACCATTCTTTGTACTGGCTGATGCTGACCCCAGTGTCTTTCACCTAGTGGAAAAAAACACGGCTGATGAAATCTCAGAATTTATCTGCCTTATTTTTAGGTTGGAATGATATTCAAATCATCCTAAAAATCTGTACATTTCCCCAGGAGCCTTGGTAGCTCCTGTTGGTGGCCAGCTGCGTGCTCCCTGCTATGGCAAGCTGCCAAAACCCATTTCTTTTAATCCCAAGTGCTCTCAATCAGCGAGCAGCACAGCCACAGGCTGCCGACTCCCGCTCACCCTTTGCAGGACCATGGCTCACTCTTCGGTAGGGCCATCCCCAGAGTTAGCAGAGAAAGTTTTTCACAAAACTCTGTTATAAATGACAGACATCAAGCAACATTTTCAAACTTTGCTTTCTAACTGTAAGCTCCTAGATAAATCGAAGCTTGTTTTTCAGGACAGCTGTGTGTTTACAGTAAAGATATTCATTAGAAGCAATAAAAGCTGTAGGTGCTCAGCACTTACACTGCCAGACCTCTTATTCAGATGTTTAATCGGAAGAACTTGCATTTGAAAATGTTGCCCTAAGGAACTCAGCAGCCCGTCTAAGAGCAGATTAATTGGTCCAGACATGTCCAAACTTAAACATGCAACATGCTGTGGCATCTCTTTGGAATACACGAAATATCAGAAAAACCCAAGCCATCCACGTTAAAGTGTAAAAATATTTCTCAGTATGTTTCTGTCCAAATCCAAGGTTTTCTGTTTTCACAAATGCCAGCCTGAGATTTTAGGGTAGAAACTGAAGTAAAATGATAGACAAAACTAATAGTCACCCATTAGTAATAAGCAAAAATCACACTGAATGGAAGAAATCTTGCATTTAAAAATAAAATTATGTAACTCTCTGCTTCAGTCTTTGTGACATGAAGTATTTATTTATACTTGATAGCCAAATTTAAAAAGTGACAGAGCACCTCACTATTTTTCCCTGCAAAGGCTTCTATGGCTCCATCAATTTTGCCCACAGCAAAATTTGTTCTTTCACAGTCTCTGTCATATTCTTGCATCATAGCTTCAGCTTATTATTACTTTGTTTAAATAAGTTATCCATAAATTCCAGCCTGGACATCAACATTTGTCTTAATTAAAATCTTATGACAGTTTCAGTTGGAAGCTATTTCTCTTTTCCCTCCTAAGAACCCTACTGTGAAGTATTCATGAGCCAGCATGACCCCTTGTTCCAGCCGGGAGATGGCTGCGTTTCATCAGCAGCGGGTGAGGTAACTCCTACCTACACAATCCCCAAAACCATCATGAGAACTCCAAAGATTAAAAGGGATGATTTAAACAAAACTGTCATTATGCTGATTAAAGGGGAAAGATCCTTACATGCTTAAAACCACATGCAAAAGGGGTGGGGAGTGAGGGGTGGGGAGAAAGAATATATACCAGATGCCTAAATGTACCTAGGGGATAGTATGTTCTGATTCAAGAAAGTGATTACCTACCCATCCCTGTTCTCCCACACATGTCCCTAAGGAAACGCGAGGAGGGTCTGTTTTTGTGGTGTCTGTTTCCCAAAGCAAAGGAACATAATGCAGCGGTCCTGGAAAAACCTGTTTTTCTGTGTTTCTACAAGCTAAGGAAGAGATCTTCATTAACATGCTATTTTAAAAATAACTGAAAAGTGAGTGACGGATGGGAAGGCTGGTGAGCGGGAGCGAGGTCTTCGGGGCAGGGTGCAATCTGCCTCTGCGCTGCTGGACCCCAGCAAGAGCAAACGCCCAGGAAAAGCCAAGCGGCAGGCAGAGCTGCCGCTGGCAGCAGCACACCCACGCCGGCGACTTATTTTTAGCCTCTACTCATGGAAGCAAACGTGTGATGAAGCGTTTGTCAGAGCTTGTTGCTCTGGCACCTGGGGAGAGCTGGGGGCCTGCCGCAGGAGGGATGCTGTGGAAGAGAGGAGCTTCTCCTGCTCCTCTCGTCCAACTTGTCACCGTGCCCTTTCACTTCTTTTTCCCTCCCTCGAGGCCATCTCCTCAGCAAAGGAGGGAGCAGCCTTACTGCTCTCCACACCTCTGCCTCTCCCACCCTTCCCTGTGGTTGGCATGTTTATTGGCCTGCTTAAATCCTGTACCTGGAAACAAAATGAGCCGGGAAGCAACAAAGCAGGTGCAAATAAGCCG
The DNA here is from genome assembly GCF_030867145.1 of Opisthocomus hoazin. NCBI lineage: Eukaryota > Metazoa > Chordata > Aves > Opisthocomiformes > Opisthocomidae > Opisthocomus > Opisthocomus hoazin. The sequence continues at coordinate 74,901,925 of NC_134417.1, read as the reverse complement.
CTGTGCACCCTGCTTGCTCCGCGGCCTCGTTCCTTGCTTGCAGCACGTGTTGTCTCAGTGCTTTTGTGGCTGCGCTTTTGACTGCAGTGAAAACCACACAGAGGGACCTTCTACGTAGGTATCTAAAAGGCATGTGCACATGCACTGCCTGGGTGGGAAAAAAAGTAACTGTAGCAGACATCCATTCCACACCGCGTTACAAGCCATAAAAAAGGGGAAAAGGAGCTCAACAGGAAGAAAGGAGAGATACAGGTGACTTCACAGGTGCACAATGTACATACAAAATCATTCTGCAGGTTGCAGAACTAAGCTTTTTTGCATGTCAAATAGAAAAATATTTACTCCTGTGCCCACACAGCTGTCCTTAACTTTGCAGCAAGACTTTACCCCTTAAGCCAGTTCAAAGTATGTATAAATACATAAATAAAGTTGGAATTGGGACAGCTGGAAGGGATCACTTATTTATCTATGACCTCCCACTGAATTTTGGTAGACTTCAAAGCATCTAAGACAAGAGTGTGGACTTCATGTCTATCATGCCATTAAAGGAAAAGCCAGAATTAAAAAATTGTCAAAGGATGCACATGCATCACACTCCCATACGCAATTAATCTATATGAACAACACTTCACTGCTGTGAAATACAGAGAAAAAAAGCATGCGAATCCATATTTATTTGAGAACACTAGTTATGAAGCAAAACACACAAAATTAAAGGGCAACAAACTCAATCCACAGCAGAGTGCAGAAAAAAGAAAGTACAATACTAACTCTCTGAGAGGATTCAATTTTCATCAAGTACCTTTGAATGTCAAGTTCTGAATGAAGGGAGACCAACATGCACTGCAAAACCTGTGGATCAAAGAGAGAAAAGAAGGGGAGGGGGAGATACAATTGTTAACAGGAATAGAAAAAGCAGAACAATAGAAATTGAAAGAGGATAACCTGTACATACTGAAAGTATACTGAGTAAAGGAAGAAGAGAAGAGAAGAGAAGAGAAGAGAAGAGAAGAGAAGAGAAGAGAAGAGAAGAGAAGAGAAGAGAAGAGAAGAGAAGAGAAGAGAAGAGAAGAGAAGAGAAGAGAAGAGAAGAGAAGAGAAGAGAAGAGAAGAGAAGAGAAGAGAAGAGAAGAGAAGAGAAGAGAAGAGAAGCACTGAAAAGTAATGAAGGAAAGGCACATGTGCCAGGGAACAATATGCTCTCTCAGTACTTAAAATCCAATATTCTCAGGACCCTTGCTGGACTCAGTTCGGATACGCAATGTGTGGTAGTGTGTCAAAGAAATGGAGAATGTTCTTCTAGTATAAGAGTTAATGGCAGAGAGTTGAGCCACACAGATTCAAACATACATCTAGCAACCGTATCTGACAAGAAATCGCAAAATATGCATTCTTTCTAAGAAATGATACAACTCTTGGCTGGAGTTAGCAGAAGTCATTACACTACTGCGTTGATTTCACACTTACTACAGAGACACAGAATCCTTCAACCATACTTAGAAATATTGTAGTACTCTTGATTAACCACAGCTTTAACAAGAATAAAAGATAAACAATGGTATGATTAAGAAGTATTCTCCAATCATATCTCTCTTTACTATTCTACATCTTATCTTAAAGCACACAGAATGTGAAAATGTGCCAAAAAGGATTTAAGGGCCCAAAAAACTCGAACAGTTTTTTCCCTCCAACACATGCATGAGATGCAAATTGGAGGGGAAATTGTCTACTGCTGTTTTGAGTCCTTATAGGTGGAGGTCCTATATTTTCCTTCGTCTTCATTTGCCTGTGGGGTGGAGGTGGGGTAAAAGAGATTTTGTGTTGAGCTCTAAACAACCTTCTCTGAACAATCAATTCCTCCTTCAGCCAGAGTCAGGCTCCCACGACAACTGCTGCTGCCCCGTTCAGAGCATGCAGCTATTCATACCAGGCAAAGAAATGCAACTGCTTTCATAACAAGGATGTCATTGTTAAAGAATCTTATTTAGCAAGTAATTATAATGCCAACATCATAATTAAGAGAGTAATTCAAAGAATCTTTTGAATTTTACAAACCCAGAGGATATGAGCATATGAGAGCTGATTCTGGGGACGAGATAAGCAACATATAAGTATGCCGTGATTTTTCATGTTTTCGTCAACTGGATACTTTGGAAGGGCAGTACCATTTTATTTAAAAAGAACAATAGATCATTCTTTTCCCTATGATAAATGCATCATTTAGAATTGTTCAAGTAAAATGCAACTTTTACAAATAAGCTATTTATGCAAACACAGTACAAATTAAATGTAGCCTTCCGGCAACAGCTGGAAAAATTCCAATTACAAACCACAAAGACAAAACAGTCTGTTGCTAATGTCTCACTAATACTGAAACCGTATTAGGGTTTTTCATAGTTTTCTGTCACCACCCCAAACATGCAAACCTGCAAAGTTCTATTTGTCCTTTAATTAACTGTTCTTCTGATTAAAAAGAAAAAAAAAATTATGGATTCTCTAAGGACTAAATCCCATCTCAATGCCAAAAACACGAGACTTCCAAAGGAAAAATTCATGCTGCCTATTTGCTTGACGTTCAGGCTTCACCATACATCAAGTTCCCGCTTTGGCAGGGACATTACTCTGCACAACGGCAGCACTAAAAGAGTGCAACTGTCGCCCTCCCTAAAGCCATTGCATAGGATCAACCTGGGCTATTTAGTTTCCTCAAACCCTGTCACCTCATGCGGAATCACAGCTGTGTGGCTTTTCTCTGGACTTTCCTACTCCCAAAGGAAGTGAGACATCCGTTCTGACCTAAGGGCGGGTAAGGAAATGAGGGTGCTTGACGAAATCGGCAACACTTCCCACCCTCAATCCAGGGAAAATGCTGTCTGTATCCTTACCTCTCCCCCTTCTCTTCTCATAACATGGTATTCATTTTAATTTTAAAGCAAGTATATAGATGAGGATTTGCAGTTAAAATATATAAAACTAGTCCACCTAGATCCAGAAGTCTCTCCTTCCTCTTAAGGGAGCTGATATGAAATCATATGGATGTGATGCAGGATTAGGAGCTAGCATTCTCTGAACAAACACAGGCTGGGAGGAAGAAATGAACGACACACGAGTACGGAACCACCACAGCAGTGCAGCAGCAGGCTTCGCCAGTTCCTGCATAAGGTAGCAGGAGGCAAACGAGGCCTCCACAGTGTTATACAGTAAACTCTGGATCACCTAAAGAAGATCCAGACATGCCAATATGGGAGAAATATAATCAAGACCATTACTGCAGACCACATAAAGATCTTATTATGAATGAAATTTGAAGACATTTGGGTCTGAATCCAAACCTGAAGCGTGGCTTCTGTTGGAACTTTCCAAAATATTTCTTAACTTTCTACACTCCTTTCCAAACTCAACACCACACTGATGCCTTCATCAGCACTCTGATGACCTCAAGGATATTTAAAGAGGGAAAACAGTAATGATCTATTTCTTCCTTTCCTCCCAGATTGTAGGGGAATATTATTTTTTTTCCATATGTGGGCATGCATGTGGATATATATAGCCCACAATGATGGAAATGAATTCAAGGAGAGCTTTGCAATTTCCAAATGCAGCAAGGGCTGCAATCTCGCCCATCCCAGGGACAGGTTTCTGGGACAATACCCTGTCTCCCACTTCCCTCACCGATTCCGTCATTGTTCCAGAGAGGTGAAGCCTCAGAGCAAACACCCAGCATGAGGGGAGAAACAGGATGTTGGAGCAAATCCCACAGCTGATTAAAAAACTCTGGACTTGACTTATTCAGAAATAAAGAGCTGTAGAGCACAGAACACTCAACTAACATGCTCTGAGCAACCTCTGCTGGCCAGCAGACAGGATCCTGTGCCTCCTCCTAAATGGAGTTGTACAGAGCCTGTGATTTCATTCCCATATATGAGTGTGCAGATCCTTAGCTGCCTTGAACGAGTATTACTTGACCAGCCTGAACAGCACAAGGATAACCTATAAAAGGTGGGCCTGTCCCAGTGAGCTGGTAAAAATTACAGGGATTTCCACTGTCTGTTACCAAATACCCTCAGAGCAGTGAGGCTCTTGTTGAAACTAGTATTCAGTCTTCAGGAGCTGTGAAAGCAAATAGCCAGAATACATGAGGTACCAACTCACTGGCATGCAAAGAAACAGATTAATTCAGGCAGGTAGACGTATAAAGGTAATACGAAGAAAATCAACAAAAGAGTGTAAGTAATTTCCTCTGGAAAAAAGTGGAAAATATTAGAGGCCAAGGAGGAGAGTGGAAACCGGCGCTGGGACATGGTGCGCAGCTAACGGAATGATTGCAGAGCCTTGCTAACGGCAAGTATGAGCAGGATGGGATGGAGAAAAACTAGTTTCAGGAGCCAGTCTTTACTGTAATGAGAAAGGTGCCAGAGACAAAGGAAACAGCTGTCAAACATGTTGCTTTTGAACTTTAAACCTAAACAGAGTGAGTGGTGGCCCTGGAAAAAAAAGTGGAGAAAGCTAAGGAGGAAAGCAAAGTTGCCAGGAATGTGCTGAATGTCATCAAATGAAGTCGTAAGAAAAGTCTGGTGAATACCACTTGTAAGGTAGCACCCAAAGGTTTAGCATGCAGTAACTTAGGGAGGACAAGGATTAATATCTTGGGGCTGACTGACTGTATTAGTCATTATTCCAGGGCCTTCAAAACAAGGGTGAATGAACTGTAAGTCTGTCTTGTGGGATCTGCTTGCTAAGCAGATCAAAGTATTCACCATTTCAAGCAGGATCAGGCCTGTTGAACACTGAAATTCTAAGTTTCCGAAGGAAAACGCAGATACTTGAGACATTTGTGTTGATGATTTAGCAGGAGACATCTGTCCCCCTGAGTCAGCCTGAAGTAATGTCACAGAAGGGCGTCAGGAGCGCGATGTGCTCCCACCGCAGGAATGCAGCACTGCTGTTCTTGCCAGCAGTGATGATACAAGCCAAAGTGCCTTTTCACTGAGGTACTAGCAGTGCTGCGAAAGTGGAGACACCGAGGAGCACGTCAAGCTTTCTCCGTTTTTCCAGCCTGTGTAATATACCCTTGATTTATGCTTCTGACGGAGTTCACAAGGGAATCTCTTACAAAGGCAGAATACCTTACATACGTTACATTTATCGTGGGTCACCCAGGAAGATGACACAGCTGCTGAGATGAGAAGTGGCTAAAATCAGAGCAACGCATGGGTACAGTGTGAAGCAAAGCCGGGTTAGGCAGGACATTGCGATGCCAATTAGTGTTCCCTAGGTTTACAGTCTCTGGGTGAAATCCTGCAGAGACATGCAATCAGCCGATGCTGGAGGGAAACAATAATGAAAACACAAAGGGCTGGAGACGAGTATGTAGATGATGATACATGACTAAATGAGATGCTGACTCATAAGTCCTCTGAAACAGCTTGAAACAGAAGGAAGGAAATGCAGATCAACGGCTTATTTCCTGCGCACAATGGTTTAGCGGGGAGGCTCCGAGAAAGTGGCATTTCTCAACAATGCTGGGATGGGAAAAAGTCAGGATGGGAACTCAGCTGGGTTCAGGCCAAAGATGTTCTTCCAACAGAAAATTTAAGCACACAAGTGCGTCTGCCAAAGAAGGGAAAGGGTAAAGTCTTTCATCACATGAAAATACTGTCAATGTACAGGATCAACTGCGAGCAATCTGCAAGACAGCCTTTAAGCAACTGGGATAAAAACGGAGAAGGGCAACGACAAATGGTTCAAAATGAAGCACGGAAACAAAAAGACCAGTGAAATGTAAACCAGGAATGCAGTCAGAGAGATGAGAACAAAGGAAGAGGTCTGCACAAAACATTAGGACTTCTTACGTTTCAGGATTTACATTTTCCAGCACATTCTACATCTACAGCATCCCTCAAATTGTGTATGTTCTTTGGCTCCGACTCACTGAACATTACAGCTGAAAATGACACGTGTTAACTTGGTAAAAGTTAAAAAAATTAAAAAAAAAAAAACAAACAACAGTGAGGAAGGGTCTCCACTGTCATTTTTGTCTTTTTCTCAGTTTTTGTAAAAAAATTCCTAAAAAATTGTGTTTCATTTAATTTTAGCGAGGATTAAAGCTAAGTTAGTATTTTATATACTTTCATATAATATTTAATAAACATTAAAATCAAACAACTAGACCTAGACAAATTTTAAAACATCTCAAGGAAATCCAGATCATATTCCAAATCATAATTTTTTAGAGATATTAAATAGTTACACCTTTAAAGTAAAAAATAGTCTGGTATTCAAGAGGTTCAGAAGTACTCCAGGGTCACATAGCCTTCCACCTTTTGCTGTCTCTCCACCCATGTGGAGATGCTATGTTGAAATTCCATATTTTTCACTGTCTCAACAGAAATATAACATTGTATCTATACTCCAGACCTAATACCAAGGAAAAACATAACTTCTTATTCACCTTAGATATCTTACAAGTTTAAGGATTTTTAAGCAAGATCCTGCAGGTTATTGTATATTTCAGTCTTGGCTCCATCATGGATTTATACTTAAAAGTGTATAATTAAACACATAATTAAGAATAATCATATAAGAAGTCCATGAGATTATTTTCATGAATAAAGTTAGGCATGAACTGATAATCTGGTTGTTCTTGGGCCCTAACACCTATAGTGGTGAGTGCTTATCCGAGTCTTCGCTTTCCACATTTCACATAAAAGTAATCAAGAAAATAAATAAAAGAAATTATTCCCGTATTTATGAATTGTCTGTCCGCTGCTACAGTACTTAAGTATCACTGTGCAATGCACCATGCAAACCCAGACTGGTTGGCGCAGGCTGGAGAAAAAATGACGGCTGGGTCTAGTTTCTCTAAGGTAATCTGAACCTGACTTGAATCTGTGAATCCGAACCTGCATCACTCTCCTGTGATGCGAAATTCTGTATGTGAAAAGCCTACATTGTACAGACATGGAAAAGTGAAAAAACATTGGCTGAAGATCTCAAAGTTAGATGCCTAATGAGGCGTACAAGCTTACAAAGAGGTGCCTCACCATGCCTTCTACTAATTCTGGTAAAATTTGCAGGGAACAGAGCAATTTTGAATTAGTGGCTCTGTTAGGGCTTTGCAGCCACTGACATGTAATATCTGTTATCTCTGGCAGTTTAAATATGGACGGAGACACTAAGCTTTACTAAGTTAAGTGGCCAGAATATTGTCTGCCATTTTTCTGTATCTGTCCCACAGTTAGAAATAGGGACAATCAGACAAACACTGTATCTTTTTCCAATAGTCTGTTTCTCCTATTATTCATTCCTTTCCTCCTATCGTTATCATTTCTTGGAATCACAATATATTGCTGAAGATAAACAATAAAAAACTATTATGAGTCTTTATAAAGGAATAAACAATGATAACCTGAGAAGGAAAAGATTCTCATAAGCTGTCTCCAGTATTTTGAAAAGTAAGAATAATAGAGAAAATATGATGTTTAAAGAATATAGCTGTTCTTCTCTCTCATTTTTCTGTGGTATTTTTCTTCCAACTTTATTTAAACAACTGGCTGACCTGGTTATTCATACAATAACCATCACTGAAAAGCACAGTATGGTGTATGCAATGACAACTGATGGGTCTACTGAGAACAACATCCTCTGAAATGCAGAAAAAACGCATGGCCTTGTCATATTCCATTGCTCACATTTAATTGTAGTGTTTCTTTCATAAGTTCTTTCTTTTACACTTCATTTTGGCCTTCACTTACTGATTAAATGTACCGTATTTTCTAGGCTGTCATCAGCTCATCCAACTAAACCTTTAAAAAAGCTACTCAAAGTGATCAAAATTTGGATTATTTCCTATTCAAAACTTTAGGGTTACAGGATTTGCTCCTCCCCTCCAAACTAAAAAAAAAATAATTGTATGGTAGTTACTCAGAAGACAGCATAAACCAAAATGTGGCTGTGCACACATTTTGTTCCACCTTTCTGCTGTGTTCCTCCATAAGACAAAAGGACATTACTGGACAGGTTTTCTAACAACTTAAACCCCACAACTCCAAATGATGGGAACTGCAGGTCTCTGTCAAGAATCACCATTTTAACTACTGCCTGAGACAACTTCTGGAAAGATCTCGTGCAGTATAGCACCTGCCCACGTCAGGACGATCAGTGACGGCACCCAGCAGCCTGCTTTTGTGCTCAGCTCTTATAGAAACCATAAACTACTTCATTTATGTGCTTCAATAGGCCTAATTTCTTTTAAGAAAATAGGTGGTAGAGCAGAAACAATTTAAAGAGGGTATTGAGGGTAATCTGGGTAAGACAAATCAATATAGAACTGTACAGGCAACTCTATTCCTTTGTGAGTGGTTCTCTTAACAATTACTTCTTGATATACTAAAGCGTTCTTAGAAAACTTTCATTAATCAGAATTCCTTTGACCACAGACAAATGGGCGAATAAACGTGGTTATATTCACTTTAAACTGTATAAAGCAGTAATCTTCCAAAGGGGCTCTAATTCTCTCCCTCGGGAAAATCCAGAATCTTTCAAAAAAAAAAAAAAAATCCAAACTTCTTGTTTAAGTGGGCCGGCAAAGATGTCCAGTCACAGCTTTCTACAGTCCAAGAGTTATCAAGCTTTTGTTCCCATTTCAGTCCTTACAAAACCACTTTTCCTGTCCTTGGCCCACCCGACACAACAGAATTCACAATACCCACCTACCTTACAAGGCTTCTGCAACAATTAACTCACGAATAGTTTCCAGCACACTGCAGGGGAAACCGCTACAGAAAAGTATCACATTTATACACCACATTAAGTTTGCTCTAAACCTCTTGTAAGGATCACAAAGACTCGGGACAGTAGTGAGGTTTTGTTAACCACAGTCTCCTAGATTTTTTTCCTAAAACTTTGAACTACAATATCAAACATAAAAAGCCTACCTGTCTTTATTATTAACTGAATTTATTACCTTCCACCCTTTCTTAAACACATACCTGTCATCTACACAATTACAAGAGAGATATGAGCTCAGAAATGCCTTTGTGCAGCATATACCAGCTTACACTTGAATAGTATACAGAGTAATTAGAGTGGAATCCAGCTGAATAAGTCAGTCTTATTATCTCATAATATCAGTTATCTCATATTATTGAGCTAAATATTAAGTACATATAACGCTACACACAAACAGTGAGGTTCTGCAAGGTCCTGAGTGAATCCTGGTTTTGATACAATCAGATATCACTGCTATGATACTAGGGGCTAATTAACAGCCACCATTAGCTTATGGAAAATTATCTTGATATCACTATTGCAAAACAACACTGTAAGTTTTTATTGCTAAGGAAATTTACATATTACTTTCAATTTCAGTTTTTTAAATATATATAGATATTCAAATAATATATATAGTTCAAATGTCCTCACTGCAATATGCTTTATTACATACTGCAAAATCTGCTTCTTAAAATTATCTACTCACATTTAAGGGATACAATGAAAACGCAATAATAAAAAAACCATAATGTCAGCTCATTCATCAGAAATGCCCGTTCAAATATATCCCATTTGGAAACAACAGACAGATGCTACTGGCTTTACAAGCCTTACAGAGCAAGGAACAGAGTTAGAGTTGGATTTCAAGAGTTGATGTCACCATTGTTCACAAGCCAACAAAGGGCTTTAAAACTGAAAAGAATCTACAGCACATAAAATGGTTTCCAACTTGTAAGGGGTCCAGGCCCTGCGCCAGTGGATAATAATTTGCAATACAGTTTAGGGTTTTTCAGAGGAGAAGCTGGGGGAGGGGATATAACACATTCATGCAGAAAGGAATGTGCAATTCCATACTCTTACATGCTACAAAGAGAGAAATCTTGTTTCTTTGTGTTGTATGTGTCCTCTCTTCAAATGTTTAAACATTTCCCACACTGGGATCTTCCTTTTTAACATCTTTGTTCATCAAAAAGCTTTCTTTATAGTTAACAGTGCTAGCACCACTCGTAAATGACAAAGTGTCAAAAATTAGGAGCAAGCAAGCCTCATAAGAGCCAACAGATGTATTTTCTGGATATCAGACGGAGATGCAGTGAAAATAGTATGTACATTTCAATTTTCTCTTTGTTGATGTACTCTTCTTTTAGCACATATGCATTTAGTATTCTTAGAACTGCTGAAAATTTACCAAATCAAAAGGTTAAAACTTTGCAATGAAGTAACTTTTAGTAGACAAAATCAGACGAGCAGTACACAGTGTCTTCTGCTCTTGCGTGAACATTCAATGACCTCCTATTCCTCAGTGCCTCTCCTCCCCTAAATTCAGCAAAAGACAATGTTATCTGTTCAAACAAAAAAGATACACACAAATATTTGAAAAAGCTGTGTCTCGGTCTTTTCTTACTACATGGCACAGTCTTCACTAGCCAATAAATACTGTAGCCAGAACATAATGTTGGTTTGTACTTGAGCATTATCCATTTGCCTGGTTACTGAAAATGCGAGCACATGTGCCTCATGATTTAGAGGTATGCACACAAAAGGAATCCTGCCTCTGCAGAAGCTCGTGGAATGTGCTTTGCTACAGGCATTCAAAGAGGGCCAGGATTTTATCCCTATCATGTTACTCCTCTTTTAGTGTCTCTAACCCTTACAAATGGATTTGAAAGATTCAAAGTGAAGAAAGAATGGGTTCTAACCTACTGTTCTTTCAGGAAGCTTCTGAGAATAATTAACTCTCCAACAGGTGACTCTGGGAAATGAAGTTATAAAGCAAAACATACAGGCAGTGGTCCTCCTTATGTGTGTCTGAACATGGGTGAAGGCAGCTAACCTTGTGAAAATAAATGCATTGACAGACTCTACAGACACTCTATGGTAATTTTTGCCTGCGCTGTCATGGTGTTATCTTGGGAACTAGAAAAAGATTCCCACTTTGGCCATGGAGCAATACTCACATTCTCTTTCTTTGGCCTTTGCTCCTCATCATTCACTTGCCTATTTTTGTTGGATAGCAATGCATCTTTATTCTCCAAACAGCAGTGAAATGCATGTTCTCTATTTCCAAACACCAAGACCTCCTATTCTCTGATGTAACTGTTAGTAAGGAAAATTCCGTGCATTGCAGGTTACAGCATCTCAGTGTGCATTGTAGATGTACATTTTTTCCCTTCAGTGTCCTTAAAAAATTATCTCCTTGCTTGCAACTTGCATCAATTCTGATTGAGAGAGATGATGACCCTGAGATATACTCAGCAGTGCTCTACTACTCAGTGTGCTGTTCACAACATAAACCGACGGCACAGCTGTAGTCGGTCTCAGGAATAATCTCCAGATTGACTAGCTAGAAAACAGCTCTTACTCCCATCCACACAGAAAGGCGATGCAAAGATGGTTTATGTTGTAGGTAATAGGTGTATGACAGATATTCCATACTACAGGATCTTTCAGCAGATTGCTGCAGAAGAGAGACCGAGGAACTTTTTTTTTTTTTTTTTTAATCTTGAAGGTTCTGGGCAAAAGTAATTCAAAACTGAAGAGATACTCTGACCTGAGTAACTCAGAAGGGAATACTAAGCTCTTATGAAGACATTAAAATACTCCAGACTTCTATTCACATTGGCTGTGTTACCCTAATATACCTTTAACCCTCTTAAATTAGTTCCCATCATCAGTCATTTTCTCTAGTTCTTGAAATTCCTAGAAGCATCATTATTTCTCTATTTCTAAAAATCAAACAGAAAACCCAATCTGACAATGAAGGTGGACTAAGGAGAATTCTGTGAAAGCAGATGTTAAATGGAGTTCACTGAAGGTTTAGAAAAGAAAGCCAAGTGGAAAAAAAAAATCTAGTGGATGATCATATCAGCTCTGACATGCATTGACTGAGCTTTCAGTTCTGCTTATCTCAGGAACTGAACAAACAACTAGTAATTTTGGTAGTATTCAATAAGGCAAGGGAGTAAGTTGTACAGCACTGCTGAAAGAAATAAATTTATGTTTCATTTTTCTGAAGGAACACTGAATTCTAAAAAGAAACAATAATTTGATTATTTCTGAAGGTATTAACAAATAACTTCATGTCATATATCTTTCTGCCAGAGTCCTAACTGAATAAAGTAGGGGACAGCAAAAGGACCCAGCAGCAGCAATACCTAGTTATCTCTTTCCATTCACTGGTGTAACTCAACAAATCTATGACTCCTTTTGGATATGAACTGAAGGACTGTTTGTTGATTTTATAAATAACTGTTTACATTCCTTCCTAATATCTATTACTTTTTTATAAATTTCATTTACAGATGCCTGTCCAGAAAATTGAAAGCTTTTAGGAAAATTGTTATGGAGGAATTTTAGGTTCTAAATGGTAATAATTGTTAGGACAGCATTTGCTGAATTTCAGAACTCAAAGGTGTGAAAGTTAAATGCTTGTGGCCTCTTGTTTGTAGGACACAGAGCTAATTCATTATCAGGTTATATGATTTATAAATGAATGCTTTAAAACTCTACAAAAATTGTTTTTCATTAAAAAGATAGACCCTTCTTTACGAAAGGTTTGACTAAGGGCAAATAGAACTCTCCAGCAATATTGCTTACGTTGAAGATTACAAAGACAGCTTCTGTGTGGAAGGAAAACTGAAATTGTTCTACCAAGAGGAATGAAAGACAGACAGTTGAATAATATGGAGAAAAAAAACACAAGTGAAGAACACCCAGAAAAGTATGTTTCTAAATTAGCTAGACATTCATCTTTTTTCCTGCCTGAAAAGCAAATGAAAACGAAAAAAATATGTTTGGCCTAAAATATGTGGCCTAACAGTACAAAAAACCATAGATATCTTTAAAAGCAATTTGTAGACAATGCTAATATGAAAAGACCCTCTCCCATCATGAACCCTTTCAATCTAGTTAATAGAGCCTGCACGTCCTGTAATGGAAACGTGAACAAAAACTGTTCTGAAAGCAGGCAATTCTCTCTTTATGCCTTAGTAAATACTATACAAATAATGATAATGTACGGTCTAGAATGAATCCTTATTAGATAGCATTTAAATAAGAGGGGGGACACAAAACAGTACTTACCCTTTGAAAACTTTCTTCTGAGGATCAACGATAGATACCAGCTTATTAAGGTCTGCAACACCAGCTACAGTATATATTGCGTGAGAACTGAGAAAGGTGTGTTAACGTGGTCCAAATAACAGGTAAAACAGTTTGCAAACTCCTGTTACTTTGTCAAATGTATACCCCAAGCAAGCAAGCAAGCAAACAAACAAACAAGAAAACCCTACCAAACGTTAACCTTCACAAGGTGAACGAACCACTTTTCCAAGCTCTCAAACTCTGGATGACACAGTAGATGGGATACGCCTGATTTTGGCTGTGGGGATGACGAAGGCAAGTAGCTATCAGCCACTTTTGAACACCCTCAGCTCCTTGAAGCCAAGGTCGTAAAAGCCATGTTATGGCTCAGATAAGTTAAGGTGGGTACGGTACGGAGCATTCCTAAATTGCCCCACACTGGGCAGCCACACACCCTTCACCTGCTGAGTGTCACCTATAGAGCTGCACATGTTTAAATCCGTAGGCAAATCTCAAAGCAGCAATTTTTGCTAGCTTTCAAGCTACTTGATTCATGTTGGTGCAGGGCTGATCATCAAAAGAAACCAGGACCTCTGGCCCACCGCACAGCAGCTCCTCCAGTCATGGCCCCTGTGATGGCACCTCCTCAACTGTATTTGCATGCGATGCTTGCATCAAATATTGCAATTGCTTATATGGGAAAATACTATATGGCAATATACGGACTAGATTTAGCTTCATTTAATTCACGTGCAAAAAGAAAAGCCAGTCACATGCAAAGAGCCAGGTCTCTCTCTCTAGACTGCCACAAACCACCCATGGGCTATAGCTAGGAACATCTGACAGACCATATCTAGCTTTCACATATGCCTTACGAATTATTGGTATTTCCAGAGTGGTTTTAGTATTTGTCTTTTTGGCTAAAAGGAATAATAACATAGCATTTTTAAAGTGCGATCACAATGTATTACAGCACTTGAGAAATTCTTCTAAGTATCAACTCGTTTTGGGTAAGATAAAGTGCATCTCTTCCACAGTCAAAAGTTATGGCAGCACAAAGAAGGGAAAACCAGTAACTGTGTAAACTTAAAAATACGGTGGGTATAGAAGAGTGGGATCTGGGAGGGCTACGCTTCGTTTGAGCAGCATAATTTGCAAAGACTATTTTCTTTGCCGTAAGGGGGTCTTCCACTTCTTTATCATGGGAAATGAAATAGTAATAAAAGCTAACTGATAAAGACCTGCAGAAAATGCTATGCAAATTGCTGCAAGTACAGTCACAACCTACCACCTCAAAGTGCCGCATTCCTAATGCCTGAATCTGCTGTTTCACAACATCCTGTATTACCAGCAAAACACATTTCCAAATCGTACCTCTCCATTTTGTGTGTATTCTTTCTTGACCAGGCCTAACTCCTTAAAACTAAGAAAACGCCCAGAGGCAATTTAGATTTCCTCTGTCTACTGGAAAAAATAGAAGCCTCACAAGAAACCTTTCATCAGTGCGCTATTGGGAAAAAAAAAACCTAGGAGGCAGAAATGGGATAAAATCCTTCTAGGCCCTCTTACAGTTGAAAACTGGCCAATTCAAAGAATAATTTCTAAAGCAACAGGCCATGCTTCATCTCTTTTCCACTTACGATCTTCTGGTTAATAAATATGACCTCCCTAGCAAGTACTACAGCTTTCTTAAGGTACTGTAGTTTAAAAATGGAATTTTAGTAAACTTACTGGCAAAAGAAACACATTTCAGTATTAAAACATAAAATGTTTGCCAACTATGTTTCAGGCTATCGTTCCTTTCTTGATTTTCTTATGTTAACTGGAGTGGTTCAGAAAAGCACACAAAAATGCTTGCTGTGAAGTACATATTTTGCTGGAAGGAAAAAGTCAGCTTTTCATACAGTTGAATTCAGTGGCACAGAGCTGATGTAAAATCTAAAGCACTGATGTCTTATTTCTATAACGGCAAACAAAAGCTTGGAACTCTGAAAATAAGTAGCTTTAACAGTCTGGCTTCTGACAAGACTCACCAAAATGATGTTAAATATCAATTATTAGTTTGATGCTGGGGGAATAAAAGAAATAATGTG
The DNA here is from genome assembly GCF_030867145.1 of Opisthocomus hoazin. NCBI lineage: Eukaryota > Metazoa > Chordata > Aves > Opisthocomiformes > Opisthocomidae > Opisthocomus > Opisthocomus hoazin. The sequence goes on along the minus strand of NC_134417.1, from coordinate 74,886,758 downwards.
GACTATTACCAGCCTTTACTTTGAATTTTCAGTGGCTGTTTTGTTTCTGACAAACTTGCTAAATAAAGCACTTAGATCTCATCATACTATTTACACTTCAGCTGTAACTGCTTGCCTTACCCAAGACCAAACAAGACCGGCCCAATCTGCCAAAAAATATTCAGATCTTAGAGAAGAAAAAAACAACTGCTTACTATTTACTAAACCGAAGACTAGGTAGTAACAACAATGTACATGAACCAAACAGAGACATGTTTTGGCTCTCAAATATTGTCACGCAGTCAAATTCTGCTAGCCTAACTCATGTTCAGTAGTAATTAATACCACAATAAATCTCTCTCCATTGCTAGCATTGAAAACAAACAAACAAAACCAAAGTCAGAGTGTTCACAAGAAACGATCCAACTACTTTCAGGTAGGTGGAGGCATGGCTGGTGGTGTCAGATGTTTAGGGGATTTCTTCTGTGTATTTTGTCTTCACAGTTTTATATCTGTATTTTCATCATTCATTACAGAATCACAGAGTCACAGAATAGTAGGGGTTGGAAGGGACCTCTGTGGGTCATCTAGTCCAACCCTCCTGCTGAAGCAGGGTCACCTACAGCAGGCTGCACAGGACCTTGTCCAGGCATACCTTCATACTCCTCCCTTTATTTTCTTCAGCTGGTGATCCTCAGGACAATGCCTTACCCCTACGATACTGTGAAGACACACAAAGTAAAAATGCCACATGCATCTGGTGGCTGTCCATAGACCACTGCGGTAAGGGGAGAGGCTTGCCACAGGAAAGAGCTCAGTGGCACCCAGAATGTGAAAGTGACCCTGATTTTCAAGGAAAATTCCTATTTTCCTCTAAGGATTCACCTTTGCTGGTAAACAATGCCCCCATGCCAGCTTTCACACCGAGAATATTCAATATCCAATGTTCAATGGTTTGCAATGCTCAGTCACCACTCTGACGGCATATGGTGTACCACAGGAACAAGGCGTCTGGGGAGGGAGATGCCCTTAAAAACTTTATGCCCAGTGCTGAATGTACATGGGGTCACATATAGCAGTTATACAGGATGGAGTGATCGCAGCTAGTTCTGCCTGGCGAGCTCCACCAGACATGTTTGTGAGAAGGCCCCCTGATTCGTAAAATTTTCAAAAGATAAAGCAGATACAGAACACTCTGTTAATAATATTGCTGAAATACTTCAGATCTTAAGCACAACTGAATTACTCGGTACTGTGTCCCTCAAATGGTCTGAAACCTCCCATGTTTATACAAAACCAGACACCCCTTCGGGCAAAGAGCACTCCACATTTCAAAGCAAAGTCAAATACCAAAAAATTATTTGTTTGGAACCACAGCGAAAGTTCAGGCATGTTACCGAGCAGATTTCACTCAAGGCTCTAATGATCTAATCAGGATGACTTAATTGCATTTGGCTTTGAAACCAAAGCACTGTGCCCAAAAAGGAGAGGGTTGTTCTGCAGCACAGTAGCAGCTCCCAGCTGTAAGAAGAATTGCATGAAAAAGGATCCCCACAGCCCACAGATAACTCCTCGCAGGGACGCAGTTGCCTTAACAAGATCATCTAGAATTGCAAGCACAAACAACATGCCTATTTTTGGAAGTACACTTGATGTATCGCACATGTAGGGATCTGAACACCTTGTGAGAGAGAGAAAATGATGAGGTTATGAACATTTGCACAACAATTTGTTTAAAAGCTCAGAAAACTCATGAATAATAATCTGGGCTAACCTTTCAGTAATCACTTTCTTCCTGCTGTATAAAAACGTATTATTTGAAAACCATCATCACTGCTATCTTTTTTTCCATGCTCCCTCTTCTCCAATATATATCTGACAAATACACTGCAACTGTGCTCTGAAGGAAGACCTGAAGACAGCTTCTGAAAATTCTCATTGTAAATCTGTAAACAAAAAAGAAACATAAAAACCCTATGGCTCAAACAGCCCCTTCTATTGATCAGGGTGGAGAGTAACACTGCTTTTATTTTAATTCAAAGGATTCAACAGTTCTTTGTTCATAAGACTGTTTCTCCAGTCTGCTGCCCTACTATTGGAAAGTTTTCATCTCCAAGCATGACAGAAAAGCAGAAAATCTAGTATCCCAGAAACTGCTATTAAAATTTTTTTAATTATTTCAAAAGGTGAAAATTCGAAATGCTCACGTTCTTCCTGAAAATTAAAACACACAAACCAAGATTACGTTAAGAGGAACCCACTAGTCTGAACCCACGCCATGGGGCTAATCCAAATTAATTTCTGTTAGAATAAAGCACACCTTACGAAAAAAAAGTCACCTTGATTTAAAAAAGAAAAAGAAAGAGAACTCCTCGCAACCCTTAGCTAGCTATTCCAGTAGATAGTGTTCCTCATGTAAAAACACACATTCCAGACAGCATGTATCTTGTCTTGACTACCAGCTGTTTGGATCTTGACTAAAGTTGGGAACTCCTGCTTACTTTGATGAATAATCCCCTCAGGCTATTCACTAGAAGGCTTTTCTGGGTCTTCACCATTTTGGAACACTCTTTTTGAACTGGGAAAAGCTAGAAAAAAATCTTTCTTGAGTAATTCCTTCAATTCCAGTTGGGTAAGTAGCATAGTCTTCCTAGCGTTACTCAAGTGTCCCCTGCTCCTACAAGCCCCAACGCCATGCAGGCTTTCCTCCTCCAAGCCATATCGGGAAGTCAGGACTGCTTGAACATCTAATAAAAGCTCCCAATTTCTTCTGCAGTCAGTGCTTTGCAGGCCCGAGTCTTCAGCACCTTGCGTGGCCCATGTTCTTTGCTCCTGGATGTACGCCTTGACACCTGGCTGCACTGAAAATTGCATTGTCGCTTTGAGTCTAGTTCATCAGTTAATACAGATCATTTTGTACTAAGAACCTTCTGATTGTTGACTATTTCCCCATCTTGTACCATCTGCAAACTCCCTCCCTCTCCCAGCTGATTTTACTGTTTTCTTCCAGCTGAAACCCCAGTAAATATCACAGGCTATCATGAGCAAAACTTCCCATAATTACTAGACAAGTTGATAATTAGTGTGACCAGCCTGAAAAAGTAACTGGAGGTGATCTCCTCCATTCTGTGCAAATTTTCTGGAATGCTGGGTATTTCAATTAATATTGAAACAGTTCTTATATTCTTTGTGTTCAGCTAGTAAAATTACGTAAAAAATTGTTATGTCTCTGTCATTAAAAAAAACCAAAACACAAAGGCTGCTGGAAGAAAACTCTCTAACTTGAACAGCAGGGAAGTAAACTCTTCAGACTAGATACCATGAGTACAAGACCAACTTAGAGAAGGGGGCATAATTCTGTCCCTTAAAAATAGCAGGGGGAAAAAAAAAAAAAAGAAAACAGCTTAGTTCTGGCATACTGCTGTAATAAAATAAAATAAAAAAACACCAACCAACCAACCACACAAAAAGTGTCCTGGTTTAGGCTGGGATAGAGTTATTTTTCTTCCTAGTAGCTAGTACAGTGCTGTGTTTTGGATTTAGGATGAGAATAACGTTGACAACACACTGATGTTTGAGTTGTGGCTCAGCAGTGCTCACACAGAGTCAAGGCCTTTTCAGCTCCTCACACTGTCCCACCAGTGAGGAGGCCGGGGGTGCACACGAAGCTGGGAGGGGACACAGCCGGGACAGCTGACCCCACCTCAGCAGAGGGATATTCCGTGCCGTATGGCATCACACTCAGCCTATAAACTAGGGGGAAAGCTGACTGGGGGCTGCTGCTCGGGGACAGGCTGGGCATCAGTTGGTTGGTGGTGAGCAGTTGTTTTTCATTTGCATCACTTGTTCTTCTTGGGTTTTATTTCTGTCTCTTTTTTGTTATTATCCTTTTCATTAAAATGTAGTGTTGTTCTTCTTATTATTGTTATTTTAATTAAATTACTAAAGTGTTCTTATCTCAACTCACGAATTTTCTCAGTTGTACCCTTCCAAGTCTCTCCTCCATCCCACCGGCAGGCATAGAGAGTAGGCGAGCAGCTGTGTGCTGCTCAGTTGCTGGCTGGGGTTAAACCATGACAATACGGCCAAAGATAAATAGGAGAATATTGGCTCTAAAGAATAATGGTTCTTTGGCTGGTTATCTTTCAAAAATGCAAAACATGACACATTTTCTAATCTCAATCTCAAACTGTGTAGGGCAATCAGACTGTTTCCTGGACCTGATCTGCAAACAATATGGTAAGACTTCAAAGTCTGTTAAAAAATAAAAATCTGTTGTTTCACTGCAAAGAAACTGGAAATGCCCCAAACTGAAAGAACATATAACAGAGGAGAAAATATTTGGAGGTAAAATGTACACCAGTAGTGTAGGTGTGTAATGAGCATAGACTTACCGGTATTTACTCCTGCAGTACCCATGCCCTAAGTGCCCCCTGCTAGGACACACCTCTACCAAAAATACAATTCTTCTTTCCCCATTTCTAGAGGGACTAATTAATTAACCAGGTTCATCACAATGATCCTCTACCACATCAACAAAGATGCACAATTCACTTTACTAGACTAAGCAAAGATCTCTAAGTATCTGGAAGGATATCGTAAGGAAAGCGTGTAAGTACGTGCATACATACGCAGATAATAGATCCGGTACCTGCTTGTTGACCCACTAAAGACAGGGTTTTTACTAGCAGAATACAGAAACACTGACAAAACAGAAACACATAAACTCTCAGTCCTAAAGCTGGAACAGCTGCTTTTGACACCTTCAATGCCAAATGCTTTGAATTCACATGCATGTGGAGCATGGTGACAGACCTGAGACCTTTCCGTGGGAACTTTATATGTAGACATGGTCCACACAGATCTATCCATTCAGCATATTGATATATTTATACATAGAACTCCATACTAATCAGTGTATATAATGATGTGTGATTGCATTAATATCTACCCTCCATTTTTCACTTGTGTATCAACTCTAATTTGACAGGCATTCACTTTGAGCTTTATGCTTCAGCTTCTTCGCCACAACTATCACCAAGAAACCTTTAAAAAATGTCTCCCTGTTGAAATAAGAAAATAAAATATTAACAGAGTTCCTTGACCAAAGAAACTTTAGCCTGTTGACAGATATTCAGCCTGCCTGCCATTGAACTCCACCACATAAGAATATGGATCATTAAGCACAAATCCATATCTGAGTTTATAATGATCTCTTTTCTATCTCCGTGCAGAGCAGGTCAAGTACTATCTTTTTTTAACCTATTCCAGAAAAAATAATGAACGAGGAAGATAAAAGAACTGCTGAAAGTTTCTGAATAGAACTTTCTGCTTCAGATCAACATTTGAAAATCATTCCCAGCTGTTACATCTGAATTCTTAATTGTACACAAGAGGCTGAGGAGAAAATAATCAGCAGATGCAGCTACAGTTTGTTATATCTGTGATTATCTATTCTATACATGATTTACTGTTTTCAACCATTTTTGGAGAGACAGGCACCAAATTTATTTTTCTAATACTGCTATCTATGCACAAGTGTTTAATTATAGGCTCCCTCACATTTTCTATGGAATAATTCTTGAGTGCAGAACACTATATTTCAATTCCTGGAGCTTATACTCTCAGAGAACAGAAAAAATAATCAGGCATCTGTGGTGGCAATTCCAAGACACTAAAAGCTCAGACCCACTCCCTGTGCTGTTCTGTCCCTTAACACCTGCTTTCCCCAGAAACCCAAATAAACCTAGCCATGAGGGGAAAAAAAAAGGAAAGTAGGAAATGCCTGGGGAAGAGAGGATGGGGAGGGGGGAGGCAAACAGAGCAGTTTGGGTTATCTCATCTTTTTCCCATCACCTCACGTATTCCATCTCCATACCCCAGGTCTCAGACAAATCTATAAAATTACGCTCTACATGTGCTTCAACATGTTGGCTTAGGGAAGCGAGTTTACAAAGAATTCAAGCCTGAACACTTCTCCATTTGCAGCCTTTAATCATAATGTCTTCCATGCACGTTAACTTAGGAACAACACGATGCTTCCAGGTGTGCTGAAGTGCGCTGGAGTCTCCTCATGTCTGCTGGAGCCTGCATGCAGACAGTCAGGGTGACGGTACGCACTTTCAAGCTCACAAATGTGTTAACAATTTATAGTATAGGTCTATCACACTTTCATGTCAGAGAGGCAAGAAAAATGGATATTTAACCCAGTAAATTGTGTTGCTCCGTAACACAGAAGCCATTACAATATGGATGAGATCTGGAATCTATTAAAAGACATAATGGAAAATAAAAGCTAAACACATAAATAACTCATCCACTTGGAATTTCTTTTAAAAATATTGAAAGGCATTAGACACAACCAAAATTAAGTGTCTGTAAAATATATTTTTAAAAGACACACATTTCTTTCACCAGGGCATACGAGAACAAAGCAGCATCTAAAACCTCAACAAAGAGAAGCTTTATTACTTCTGCCCAGACATCTTAGGTTCCAGCCTTAATTCACTTTGTTCCTCATGGCTGTGGTTGGAAACTACAGCAGTTTACTTGGCATACGCTTTATCTATTCCAGCAAAATATTCACTGAGAGCTAAAGATGCCCAGTGACTGCAACACTGAACCTCTCAAATCCAAGGACTAAATCTTTCAAGGATGCACTGAGTTTACATTGGACCATGGAAGTTCCTACTCAATGACCAAATATCTTCTAGTATTCAGGACAAAGTCTCTTTAAAACAGATGGGTCAGTGGTATGGAAATTGTTCTGCAGACTGAAAATTTCTGACCATTAACCATAAACATGCAACGAAAATTAGTTCCAGCATGCTGTGTTTCAGGTAGGAAAACTTACATCTCATAAAACACTTAAAAATACTTTTCTTGTTAAGTTATTCCAATGGTCACTTAGCTATCTTTTGGAAGCTATCAGAATAAGAATTGTACATATACATAAATTACGTATTTATACTATGACACTGATTCAGTTAAACCTTTAGCTATGTGTTTTAGCTGAAACAGCTACATATGGAGAACAGATGAACCAAGGTGAAATTATTTAAGTTAAAATCCTAATTAAAAAAGCATATATTCAGTAGAAATACATCTTCTCTTAAATATACCTTTGTTCTTCAGTGAACTGTGGAGTATTTCTCTGATCACGTATACATTCAATGAGCAATACACTAAGGCAGAAATCTATAGGACTACTTAAACAACCACAATATATACGCTCCCCCAAAGGCACTTTGTTTATAATAATTTATAGTTTTAACATTTCCAGACTACACAAAGGTGGTGGGTTAACATACCAGCATAGCTCTGGACTTCAGACATGTAAAATAAACACAGGGTAATGACACTGTAGCGTGGCAGTGACTACAAGCATGAAAGGGCCACACAGCAAGCGACATTCCCTTCTGCAAATGCTCGGGCACTGTCTGAAGACATGATGCCTTCAAACAACCCTGCTAATTATACCTAAAAACTAAAAAAAATTTAGAAACCTTATGATCATGGATGTACAGCAGGAGGGCAGGGTAAATAAACACTCCCCAGCCAAAGTGCATATTACTATCTTCGTTAACAGTCTCTTGTAGTGGTGGATCACCAGCTCTGTGGATGGCAGAAGGCAGGACTCCGACCTCGCACCCGACCTGGGGGCTGCATCTAGCACGGGACCTGCCAAGACAAGGGACTGATAACCAGCTGAGGACACGGGCTCGGTCAGGGCAGTAATTTAAGATTTTGGATGAGACCCTGGTTTCTAGGCCTCTAGAAATTGTTGCATGTTCTGAAAAAAACAAAAAACAAAAAAAAAAAAAAACAACAAACCACAAAACCAAAACAGCCCCAAAATAATAATTTTAAAAGCCTCTTCCCTTCCCATAAAACTGGGAGGAGTGGTAGATACACCAGCAGGCTGTGCTGCCATCCAGCGAGACCTGGACAGGCTGGAGACCTGGGTGCAGACGAACCTCAGGAAGTTCAACAAGGGCAAGTGCAGGGTCCTGCACCTGGGGAGGAACAACGCCATGCATCAGTACAGGCTTGGGGCGGACCTGCTGGAGAGCAGCTCTGCAGAGAGGGAACAGGGAGTGCTGGTGGATGACAGGTTAACCATGAGCCAGCAGTGTGCCCTGGCTGCCAAGACGACCAATGGTGTCCTGGGGTGCACTAAGAAGAGTGCGGCCAGCAGGTCGATGGAGGTTCTCCTCCCCCTCTACTCTGCCCTGGTGAGGCCTCATCTGGAGTACTGTGTCTAGTTCTGGGCTCCCCACTTCAAGATGAAGAGCTACTGGAGAGAGTCCAGCAGAGGGCTACAAGGGTGATGAGGGGACTGGAGCATCTCTCCTGCGAGGAAAGACTGAAGGAGCTGGGCTTGTTCAGCCTGAAGAAGAGAAGGCTGAGAGTGGATCTAAATGCTTATAAATGTCTTAAGGGCGGGTGTCAAAAGGATGGGGACAGACTCTCTTCAGTGGTGCCCAGCGACAGAACAAGGGGCAATGGACACAAACTGAAGCACAGGAAGTTCCAGCTGAACACAAGGAAGAACTTTACTCTGATGGCGAAGGAGCCCTGGAACAGGCTGCCCAGGGAGGTGGTGGAGTCTCCTTCTCTGGAGATATTCAAGAGCCGCCTGGACGAGGTCCTGTGCAGCCTCCTGTAGGTGACCCTGCTTCGGCAGGAGGATTGGACTAGATGACCCACAGAGGTCCCTTCCAACCCCTACCATTCTGTGACTCTGTGATTCTGTTTGCAAATGGGACGCTACAAAATGCAGCCTGGGGCCTGCGCAAGACTGCAAGACTTGCCCTGGAGCAGCAGGCTGGCACAGGCAGTGAAGAGGAGGCAGGCAGTCAGGTTCAGGGAAGCCATGTCGAATTCTCCCACACTCCCCTGAGCTGCAGAAAATCCTCGGCTCTGCCCTTCGGCAGCAGCAGGGCACCCCCTCACTCTGTCTTGCACCAGCAAAGCGGCAGTGGGGAAAGCAGAGGGGCTGAAACTGCAGCTCAGAGAAGACCTCTCAGACCAGGATCCCTTCAGTTCCTGTCATCTCCTGACTTTTTTTCCAGACAGGACAGGCATGGAGGACCGATCCAGGTTGTGAGGCAAATCTGGCTGAAATGGGCAATCCCCTTCCAAGCGAGACAAGGGCTTGCAGTAGGCTCCAAGGAATCAGCTGTCATCAGAAAAACAACTGGTCTCCTGAGCAGAACAAGGAACATCCCAAAGAGTCCTTTGCTACAGCAACACTGGGTGACTGGGAAAGGTAAAAGCATCAAGTACACTGAAGCAAAAACCCTCTGCAGGTACAAAGGGTAGCCAAACATACATACTGCAAAGAGGACAACCTGCTGCCCAGGAGTTGCCCAGCATCTGGTCCAACAGAAGTATGCAAAGTTCCTAAAACAGTTATTGTTTTAGTGTAACTACTAGGTGAGCTTCTCCTTCTAGTACAGAAGTTTCCATGATGCAGATCCCTTGACCTAAGCCCCATATCATTACAGCAAAGAGAAAAAGGAGGCACAAGAGAGGACTGAGCAAGTCCTGTGAAACACTTTGTGTCTGTGTTCTCCATCATAAAAATCAAAAGATGCTTTAGTAGACTTGACAGGACTTCTAAGGGTTGAAGAGCATCTATCTACCAGGGTCTGACAATTCCCAGCGAGGACATGGAGGTGTTGTAGGAACTCAAGCACTGGAGCACAGCAGGCTCTCCTGATCACGGGATGCTAAGTCGAAGCAATGCCAGGAGTGAACCACAGGAGACAGAACAGTCGCCCAGAAGAAACTTGTAAGTGCACACTTGGAAGTTTTCCTCTTCTGCTGTTTGATCTTATATTTCAGAAAGAAAAAAAATTATAGTTTCACAACCCTAAATAACAGTTGCTCTATAAATAATGAGATAAAAGGAGTACACATAACAAAAAGCACTTAAACTATTTGCCTCATAAGCTATTAGTGAGGAAACACAGGACTATGAAAACAGTAGGTCTGGACACTAGCAGTATTCTCCTGCTCCACGTGCCAAGGAATGCAGACCTGTTGCGCAAAGCAATTCATGTTGCCGCAATCCTTTTCATGCTCTGATAAGACCACTAACCTGTACAACACTGCCCTAAAAACATGTATGAGCCCCCAAACGTAAGGAAGCACTTTCAGAACAGCATCATGATGGAGTGACGTTAAATATAAAATTTATTCTCCTAAGCAGCCCGAGAAGGATGAACTAATAGATCACAGACTCAGTAAAACTAGGTTCAGTACAGGTATATCAACACCCCAACCACTGACAACTTCGTGCCTCAGTTTCCCTACTTCAAAATGAAACGGCACCTCCCCACTCTATAGGGATACTGAAAGACTGCAATTCTCTATTGGCCATGACAAGTGTCAAAAATCTTAAGGAAATAATAAATTACTGATTCTATGATTATTAATAGGCCTTGCCATCAGTTAAAGAGTTTTGCTTAGTAAGGTAAACAGCTTTAGTAATGTAAAGAGCTAATTAAAAAGTTAAATAAAGACTAAATTAGTTGAATTTTTTTCCCACCTTCCATAATTAAGTTCAGGAAATTTGGGAGACCTTTGCTGGTCCTGCCACTGACAAATGACATTCTTTAAGGTAATGGTTTAAAAAAAACCCAACCAAACCAACAAAAGAGCATGAATTCCCAGTGCTACGCAGCGACCAATGAATACAATCTCTAGATATATGGGGGGAATTCAAAGTAACAGCAGGAAAGCAGCATTACTCCCCTGTATGGCTCTGACAGGACTATAAAATAATGCAAGGTTAGTTCTGGTGTGTATATTTCAAAAGTAATGTTGAAAAACTTCAGCACGTTCAGAAAAGAGCTATAAAATTCTGAATTATGGGAGATGCCAGAGAAGTTCTGCCTGCAGGTTTTACCCAAAAGAATATGAAAAAGTTACTTGAACATGTAATATATACCTATGAGAAATTTCTGATAAAAAAGTACACTTTAATTCAGCAGAAAAAAGCACGTAAGACAGGGAAAAAAGCTACTAGAGTAATCTGTTTGGTCCTAAAATGTACAGATGTACATTTTTTAATATTAGATTATGTTTCTAGAGGTGGAACCCTGATTTTAATTGATAGAGTCAGGGACTTCATTAGGACAAAAATCTGAGGGACAGGATTAGCTTTCATTCAGATTATTAAAGAGAGCTTTAAGAACTGAAATTTGCTCATCATGCTTTTCTTTGTTACTTATTACCAGGTCTGGTTGCCATGACATTGAAAAAAAGAAAATTATAATGGAAAACACACAGGAAATAGTGGCTTGCAACAGTTTAACTAAGGTGTTTAGCAAGAGAAATGGAGGAAAGTCCAACCAGTAATTTCTGGTTTTCAAAACATTGTTTAATGCCATTTAAAGATACTTGACTAACAGCTTTTAGTAATGTAAATGCTGCACACTCCACTGAACACAGTCAGAGAGAAAATACGTTGTAAACAAGGATGCTAGGTCAGCTACCAGTCGGCCAGTATTTCGTTTTTGTCACGATCACGATTTGACAAAGAGGTAATATGGCAGGACCATATCGACCTTCCCCACTGGTATGAGGGCACTGCCGTTCTGGCTGAGCTTGGGTTCAGTAAGAACTAGTGACACGGTAAAACAGCATTCAACAAAAGCCCCAAATTTGTGCATTTTCCTCTTCAGTTCACAGCAACTAAGAATATTCCTCATCAGCTGGGCTCAGCAGCTTTCTACCGCAAAATAAGGCCCTGCCTAAGTTTGAATCAGTTTTTGTGATGCAAGATTATACTGACGCTAATCTTAATGGAAATGTCAAAGTGAAGCTAAACAGGTATTTCCTTTGCATCTGCATCATGCAAACAAGCCTCTATGCAAAGAGAAGAAGAGCTAAAGCTTCGTTTTATTAGAAATCTGTCAGACGCTGAGGAGACAGAGAGAAATTTGTTTTGAATGCAGATGTCTAAAGTTACCAGTGTTTTAGCAGCCTTGTGGTTGCAAATCGAGTTATCATGTTGCTGTTCCAGTGACTCCTTAGACCGTCTCCTATCTCCCGGCAAAAATGACAGCGCAACCTGCAAATAGGTAATTAAAGCAAATGCCACTCAACCGGACACAATAATCATCCACGCAAACTCCACTTTAGTAATGAAACTGAAGGGAAAAAGAACACTTACTGGGAAAACCACATTTTCATCTTTTTGGATGACCCACATAGTGAAAACCAGAGAAAGGAAAATTTGGCTTGTTCTGTCCCCTACATCACTCCAGTAAACCCGAGTCAGTTTAAATCAGCAGGACTACAGAAGTCCGACTGAAGTCAGGGACTGTATGAAGTCATGTCTGACAGTGTTTTCTCTAGCAGACTGTCCTGCTTGGAAAGATGATGGGGAATCCACAGAGTTCATGCTGCAAGGTCAGAAATAATGATTACCATGTAAGCAGTATAGCTCACAAACATTTTTATCCATGGTACACACTGTGTTTAATTGGTCTGCTGATATGCCTTGCCTTCAGTTTTATGAGGTTTCAGTCTTGCTCTACAACAACCGCAAAGAGAACATTAAATCTCCAAGCAACGCAGCTCTTGAAGTCCTGCCAACAACAGTACCGCTTGGCTCCAGATACATCAATGTCTAATTGCCACAAATACGTATTTGTTTTTGTCATCACTGGCAGTCCACAGTCCTATCACCGTCTGTGTAACAGACAGCTAAAAACACAGCCATGAGAAACCCTGGAGCTGACTCAGCTGTTCTAGGAATCGAACACAGAAATTTCCAAATCACTGTACGCCCTGCCTGCTGGGCTCCTACAGAGAGGATAAAGGGAGTGAAAATGTTAGAAATTTCTGCGTTTCATCTCACCCATTGCTAACAAGCCAAAACCATTCTATTTGAGTTCTGAAACTGTCTAACTTGAGGAGTTTCTTTTTACAGTCCCCTAAAAATGTTCCAATGGCAGTTCATGTACAGCAAGCTGAAGCTTCGTAAGAGCCTTCTTCCCTCTCATGGAGTTTGGGGCCCAAAGGAGCGGGGTCCACTGCTTCCCCCCCTCTGCAAACACAGCTGGGATACTGGGAATCTTGTCCACAGAGGATTAAGGGTAACATCTGGCCACGACCACAAACACAGCGTCACAATCTTTGGATGCCCACTGGAAATTTCATTTAGTAGAGCTTTGTAGATTTGAGTCTTGGTCCCTGCTCCAATGCTAGAGGCTGCTCCAGCAGACAGGAGAAGGAAAGCTGGCTGCAGAAACCAGCTGGCACAGGAGAAGCCACGAGAGGTGAGAGAGGAGGTGTCTATGCACAGCCAGGGCAATTCTGAGACGTGATGAGGAGCATGCATCCTGCAGCATGCAGGATGTTCTGTAGTCTGGTGAGCTTAAGATAGTCAGGCTCAAGGACCTTCCAAGAGATATCAGCCAAAAAAAAAAATCCCTGGAGTTGCTTACATGAGCAGCAGAGACCACATGCAAACCATGGTGTTCAGCGCCCTGGGAGACAACAGCTACTGAATTCAGCAAGAAAGAAGCCGCAAACAGCTGATGTAGCTGATCTCCACACTATTACAATGCATAGAACATGTCACTGGTTAGAGACCCAATAATAGTATTTTCCTGATAGACCACTTTTTTTTGCATTTTCAAAACGGAAGAGAGTTGCTTCAGAAACATGTAAGCTGCTTATGGTTACATATTTCCCCAATATCGAACAGCAAAAAGAAAAAGCTAAGACTGATTGTCACTACAGATGATTGGAAGTGCTGTTTCCTCCTTATTTAAAGCTGTTCAGTTTAACAAGTACTACTCTCTTAATGAGGAAGGAAGACTATTATTTAGGTCCTGCCTTGTTTAACACGCTTAGTCTGCCAGGTGCACTTGGGCTTCTTCCGAGGCAGGACCGGCTGCCTGGCAGAGCTGGCCAGAGAAGCGCAAGGGCAGTACATGAGGGTTTCATTTGGAAAAGAAAGCAGGGTAAGCACCTTCTAAAATAAGTAATTTCATCAAAACCTTTTTTCATTTTGAACATACTTGATCACTATCACACACAAGAGTATTTGGAAGATAGCTTCGTTAGTGCACCTGCTCTGCCACACATGGTCTCTCCATGGACTCCCCCTCCACCAATTCTTCTGATTCTCAGGTCAGTATTTTTCTTATTGCAGTCTCCCAACTGCCAGTGTAGTATGACAGGAAAGATACTGCAATTTCTGTAACATCACTGGAGTTACCATTTTCAGCACTGCCAAAGTGTTTGTTTTAAAAGAAGTTTCTCTACCCTCACCTTTTATTTGTATTCAAGAAAGTTCTACTGCCACTGTTAGCAAACTGGGATACATAGTCCCTAAAGGGTCTAACAGGAGAATACAATTTTTCAAACTAGAACTGTAATTTATGAATTAAATAACAAAATATTCTGTTACTTTACTTTTTCAGACTGTCCTTACTCCTGTTTCCTCCTTCAACTATCCCACGCAGACATCCCATACAGTACATAATAAAAACACATAGTTCCTTTTGAAGGCAAGAGATCAGGATAATTAAGAAAATGTTGCAAGGAAGGCTACTAGCTATACAGACTTGGAATCAAGAAATACATTGAGTCAAAAATTATAAGTGAACCATCCTGAGAAAAAATAGCTAGGAAAAATAACAGGCTCTTTCAGCAGCACTGATGATGCCGTCACTGCCTGGGGTACCAGCAGCAGGGCGATCCCCAAAGGTTCCTCACGCCAGAAGCTGCCTTTCGCCTCCCCAGTGCAGTCCAGCCCTGGGAGGCTCCACGACGGGCATTCTGACTGGCTACAGAGTAATTAAAAGCTCAAACTAAAAATCATAAGCCCCATCTACAGTGCTGAATGACAGACATAGAATGGTAAGGGTTGAAAGGGACCTTAAAGTTCATTTGGTTCCAACCCCCCTGCCACGAGCAGGGACACCTTCCACTAGACCAGGTTGCTCAGAGCTCCATCCATCATAAGAGCAGAAAGAGAGGAGAAACAACTACCTTGGCTAAAAGGCAAGTTAATGGTCATTGAAACCAGTGACCCAGCCACGTCACTGGGACATCTCATGGCTGAGAGGTCGATCCAGTGGTTGAGCTGTCCCCTGCCTCAGTGAGGCCAAGATTTCACCTCATCACAATTCTTGCTTATCTGGTAATCACCTCGCTCTTTTACTTTCGGAAATAAATGAGACATGCTGAGAAAAGTAGCATAATGAAGTGACGACTGTATATCTTTTCCAGCATCAGCATTTTATTGGAAGGGTGTGTTTGCCAGCTTATTTTTACAGGAGCTCAAGAGGCCCGACTGCACACTTGAGAGCCTCTGCTCTGCTCCAGTTTTTGATGACAAAATGCCAAAGTTGAACATGCAGTGCCAAACATTCCAGAAACCTCCAGCACAATCGCCATTTTCAATGATGTCTTACTTTTCCTGCTCTGCAAGGCATACAGAGTAGCAAAAATGTTCCTGCCCCTTTTTTTTTAGACACAGTTAAGACACAGTAATGGTATACAGTTACCACTTCAGCATGGGAAAGCAAACAAGGAGACCAGCTCTTCAATTCCATGTTTTGCAAAGCCTGTAAACTGTGCAGCAATCCACACATCTTACCTTTCAAGTAGATTAGGGTGTACAACGTACAGAGACTGGCCACAAATCAACCCCCTAATCCAATATACACAGGGATTTGTTTCCCATGCTGTATAGTGGATTATTTGTAAAACACCGAATTGTGTTACCCCCATATAAGCTGCTTACAACAGCCAGAAAACCACTGTAAAACTAGTATGCCAAACAGGAACTGAGAAAGAGCAACAAAACCTCTTTTGAATGAAGCCAAAATAGAACAAAAAACATTGACATGTAACGTATTTGTCCTGCACGGTTAGGAACGGTCCCCAGTTGAGGATTCGGTCTCACAGTGCAAGGTGCTGTATATAGACATTGCAAAGCTTGAAGAAGGCAACAAAATCCACCCGAAAGCAACCATAAAGAAAATGTAGTGACAAAGAGAAAATGTGAATATACAAAAAAAGGTTGCAAGAACGAAAAACCACACACCATTATGGTCAGTTCAGTAAGGCAGCAATTAGCATACCGGCTGCCCAGTCATTCGTGAGTGCTGTACGGGCGACATGACAGACCCGAGTTACACAGAGCAGTTTGAAAGAGGGTGTGTAACCGACTTTGAGGAGATCCTAATAAAAATGGGAAGAAGCATGTGGGAGTTTGAAAATGCTGATGCAGCCTAGAGACTTTCAGCACATCTCTCCCATAACTGTCAGTGCAAATGCCATAACGAAGCACTATGATTCACAGCAGAACAACGTCAATCCTCCTGAATCTGAAATGCAATTGACCAAAACTGTGTAAATGAAGGCAATTATGGAACGGCCCCACAGCACTGTGCCCCACAAAACCTTCGTGCACTAAGAAACTCATCTGAAGACCAACAAATTTGCTGGATGACTTTCTAATGACTGTGTTATATTAAGTCAGCCACTTAAAAGAAGTTTTTATAAGCCACTTCATTCCTCCAAACCAATGTATTAACATTTTCTAAATTATCGAAAATGCTACCAAATCAGAATGCAAATTTTATGTTTAGATGCAACTGGGAAAATATGGACACAAGTGGGGTCATCAGAACTTGGAAAACTGTGGAATTTGAGTATGTTTGGGCAGCAAACTATCTGGGTGATAAAATAAATGAAGAGGTTCTAGATCATGTAATAATTTTCACTTAAATTATGTTTTTTCCTTCCAAACAAAGGAAGAAGAAAAAAAGCAAGCAAAGAAACAGAAGCAATAGCTATTATGCTTGATATTCCTTCTGTTGCAAATGAAAATACATACACCTCTCTTACCCCTCTTGCTCACAAATTTGCATTTCTTTCATCCCCACATATTAGAAATTTACCACCTTCTCAGTTTTTATCCAGACAAAGCAAAAGTTGTTCTAAAGACCTATACAGAACAATTTCTTAAGGCAGGTACACAATACGGAGAACACATACAATTACTCCATTTCAGAATGGAACTCAAAGCAGATATGAGATACTAAGTAGTACAGTACAGAGAGCTCACTACTGCAGTATGATTGAGTTAGGAACTCTTAAAGCAGACTAGATGATCATGAATCACTAAACAGAAAAAAAATCCACCTAAATGCTGAGCTATTCTAAACAAATAAGTGACACCTTTTTTCACCAAATAAACTATTTTACAGTAAGCTTTTTTCCTTCTGTCCCTCCTCAACAGGAACAGATTATGATGATTATAACCAAGATTTGTTATTCAAGTTCTACTTTGTTGATGATAACCTACAAAATCGTTCCTAAATTATGGCCAAGAAAAACAGCCTTGCCCACATAACAATGCAAGGCCTTACTTCACACGTCTAGAAGAATCCCACAGCTTCTACTTCTGTAGTTCTTTCAGATCCTTTATAGTAGCATATCCAGCCGTGCAGTATCTGGTCTGCTTTCATAAAGCTTTTGTCAAGCTTTACAAAGTTAATTGCACTCCTTTTTTGTTGATTTTTAAGTGCCTTTGTTCTTGATGCTCAAACAATTACTAAAATCTGCTTTCCAATTAGCTTACAATCCCAATGTGTTACTTTGCTGGGCTTAAAAGTGGCACAAACGTCTTAGGAATTTGTCTTTTGTCAGAAAAAAATTTCAAACAATCCCTTATCAGAGAATAAGAAGTTTCCCACTTTCCCTTAGGTTCTTCTTGCTTGTTGTAAAAGCTGTTGGGCACACTGAGATGTTTAATACAAGCCCTGTAGTACCTAAAAGCTTTATACATGGCATCCACAAGCATCTCAGAGTTTCTACGTTAAAAGTAGACAGGGACAAAAATACATAGATATTTAAACAGGTCATAGCACCTTACAAATGTTGTTAAATAAATATAAACTAAAACTCACCATATGCAGTTCTAGAAAGCTCATATGTTGTTTTACACACTGATTAATTTTGCAGTGTCCTGACAGTACAAAGTAGTAGTGTAACACTACTTTTTAGTGTAACACTACACTGCAAGTATACACTACAGTGTAACACTGAAAAGGGTCGTCTTGGTTCGCTCCACAGTTTCACTTGAGAGAAATGTAGTTTCATGCTTGTAACTCAACAAAGAGGCTGCAAGAGTCTTCAAACAGATGGCTCCGTGCTTGTGCTAGTGACTCTGGAGCACGGCACTACCGCAAAGGTCCTTACGCATCTGGCTGTTCTCAGTGAAAACTCACTGACTGATGCACAAAACACAATTACAGGATTTTGCATGAAAACAAGTTTAATGCAGAAGTCACAGTGAATACTGATTTACAAACTCTGCCTGCAGCTGTTACTGTATAAAATTTCAGCGCATGGTCTATCTGCAATTAATTGCATCTACATCAGCTTCCATCTATGGTCAGTCTACTCCAAAAGCAGCATGAAGGACATGAGGCCACGAACAGGGATATCCTTTAAAATAACCTTACTTAAGGGACATAGTGAGTGTTAAATAGCATCTTTCACTTCCAGGTTTACCAGCTTCTACAGAAGAACTGCTGCAGTTCATTGCCAGCATTCGTGCCTTACAAGCAATGTCTATCTTGGTCACAAAACACCCAAGCAGAACTTTTTTTTCCACTGTTTGATTAATTGCAAATAAGGTAACTTCACTGGAAATAACAAACGCAGAATTGACTGTCAGCACCAGCAACTGAACCTGCTGAGGAGCTGAAGGTGGAATTACACAAACCTCAGGCATGCCATGAGCCATGACTACGTGTGGCTTCCAGCAAGACAGCTGGTGGACAGGTTCGATTAGGTCATCTCTCTTTCGCAAACAATAACAATGTTTTATTCTTCTCAGAAATCTGACAAGAGTAAGCTTGAATGGTTTTCCTTCCAAGGCGAACAAGCGACATGACTCTTCTCTAACACACATTAGTATAAAAAGAAAATGCTCTTGATAATAACCATGTGGTGATAACTCACCTCATTACCACAGCTTTGTAATTTCAAGACTTCTCATTTCCTTAAAATATCAAAGTAGATAAAATATAAAAGGTCCATTTGTGTAGCACAGCAGTGGTTAATGTTCATTACAGAAGGCAGCAGTAATCCCTCTTTTGCTGTGGTCTACATGCAACGGCAGTAATTGGCTAAAAGGCCCCTGGCTACTCTTTCTGTGGAAAAGAAACTATTTCCTTCGTATCTGTAGGAGAGAAGCACTTCACGTGGAGAACAGTGCCCATTTCTCTTTGGGGTTTTTTTTTGTGCCCAAAATAAAATGGATATTAAATAATGAACAGGAAGGAAGACCTTAGAGGCAGGAGCTTGTCTCTAGAGAAGGCACTATACAAGCACTAAATGATTCTCTCCACTGCTCCTTGCAGGCAGCAAAGACTGCACTCTGGAACAATTCTATGTAGGACCCTTCTCCTGACACACACAGATTGGAGGGGTGGGGTAAGCAAGCTGGGCTACCGATGAATCCTACCCATCAAACAGTAAAGAAACACTCCCTCATAGAAAAGAAAGTAAATAAGGGAGTAAACATTCTAACTGAATTCTCCTTTTCATCACTAACACACCACTACAATCTAATTTCTGATCATTCCCAGTACATCCTTTTTCCCTACCCTAATTTCAGGCACACTAGAACCATAAGCTTGGTTTACAAGATCAAAGAAGAATGATGAATTTTCTCCTCACTCCTTTAATCTGATGGTCAGCCAGGTGTCTGCTTGCCACTGCACTGCCCTCATTACTGTGATATATAAGAATAGACACATTTATGCTCTGTTCTAGCAGACAAAAGGTGCTCATAGATCTGTCCTTGGTGCATTTGCTGTCCATGAAACCTGTCTGCAACCTTCTAAGGAACATCTCACTTCTCACCTCTACAGAAAATGAAGGTATTTGTTATTCAGATGTCAGCTCAATGTCTCCCTGTCTCTCCTCAAACTTTGCAGAAACACATATATGCTTAACTTCAAGAAACATGCCTAACATCCACTGTACTATAATACTGTACCTTCAAAGATAAAGACATGTACAGGAGCCTGGAAAACAAGATCTTTAGGTAAGACCAGGAAAAAATGTACAATGAATGAAAAAGTCTCTATAAAGCAGTTGGTAAGCCCAGCAGGAGGGAGTAGTCAACACATCAGTAGCCAGCTTTGTGCCTCGTGCACATCCACAAATACTTTTGAAGACAATGAGTATATAGGTACACAGAGAATAAAAGAAGGCACAGACAGAACATACACTTTACCTTTTTCCCAGCTCATAAGCCCCACCTCTAAGCTACTGCTAAACCAACACCATACTAGACACTCCACATTAATCCAATCGGAATAATTCAGCACAAAAGCTGTAAAAATGATGTATTTCTAGTATTTATGAATGTTTCCATATTATTTTGTCTCCAAGGACATTAAATGAATTACCATTTATGTACAGTAATGTAATATGCAATAATAGAAACAAATTTTCTTCAAGAAATAAGTCTTCTAAGTTTTATTGCTGTATACTAATAATTCCTACTTAACTTCTGAACTATTTTCTCTTCACTTGCTTCTATCAGCTAGTGCAAATGAAACTTGCATGTCTTTTGCAAAGCACAGAAGGAGCTGCAAATCAACTGTTGCTGATTTGCCACCACTAGCCACCTCTTAAGTAAATGCGATCAGCCACTTCAGCAAAGATCATCGCATTGCCACCGTTCAGTGGAAGGAGCTGAAGTCACATGAAACAAAACTGCTTGGCAGGGGAGAGGAGTTCTACACCTCTGAAGCTTGTTTTGCCTTTTGTTCGTGTCCTTTGTCCCCTAACCCCTCCTCATCCTCCCACCACGGCAGTGTGAAACCCACCCACGCTCCCTCCACCACCCCGGCTCAGGACAGAAGACCCGTGCCATGGTCAGTCCGGAGCAACGTATGTGCTGCGTGGAGCCAGCTGTCCGCAGCGCTGCCTCTGCTTCCCTCTCACCGCGGGCTTGCGCCGGCGTAGGGCGCTCACTTGGGGTTGCCTTCTCTACCCAGCGACCTGCAGGACAGCTATTCTCCTTTCAAACTTCAATCAGTGTCCAAGACAGTTTTGCAAACAAAAAGACACATAATTAATCCTATAAACTTGCTCCTCTTAGGAAACGAGTCCCAAAGCCAAGTAAGCCAGTGCACCCAATGAGGGTGTGTGCTGCAGACAGGTCAGCAAGAAACAGAGAAGCGGCTTTGGGAGGCAGATGAAAGAAGTAGGCGGCTGATGCTTGACAGAGAAATCCAGCTGAGTATATTTTAGTACTGTCCCAGGAGCTGATCACATCATCGGTGGCTGTGGGGGAAACAGGAAATCCCAAATGACTTACTCTGCCAGTAAATTTAAGACTCTAAGCACACTACCAAAGAAATCCTGGATCTACTGAAGTCAAGAGGCGCTACGACATTAATATCAATGCACTTCCAATTTCACCCTCATCTGCGGTAGGATCCCAGTAGGTGATTTATTAGTACAGCTTGGATTACAGGATTTTATTGGGTGTATTGGCTTTCGTTTAATTTTAGAAGTCTGATTTAAATATAGCAAATGAACTGAGACTCGGTATTAAGTTTCCACGAATCTTAGTTCATGATGTAGCATTTTGGCACAGGACTGCGGGCTTAACTCAGTCTCTAATTAGGTGTGCAGTACTCTCATTTACTTAAATGGGATCTACTCATGTGTCTCTGGAAGGACAAGTGAAACAAATGGTTATACTTGTATCTGAATAAATATTTTTGCTATTAGTAAAAGAGCTTCAGCAGTAACTCCTTGGGAAGAGCAAAGATGAAGGATTACATCCTGAACCAATCCAAGGCTGAAGACACAATTTATGGCTCAGCTGATTAAACAGCTCAGGGCAGCTGGAAGGGGGGGGACTCCTCCTTGGTTCTCCTGCCCCCATCCCCACCACATATCCCCATCTCCCTCCCTATGCATAAGGTGAAACAATTTGCCTTCTCCTCTCATTCCCAAACACCAAGGTTAATTTTCTCCTGTTTCAGTGAGTCTTTAACCAGTGTGTGAGAAAAGAGGAGAAGGATAGGCATTGGAACAGGCTGCCCAGGGAAGTGGTGGAGTTCCCATCCCTGGAGGTGTTCAAAAAATGTGTAGATGTGGCACTTCAGGATATGGTTTAGGAGGCGTGGCGGTGTTGGGATGACAGTTGGACTTGATGATCTTAGAGGTCTTTTCCAACCTATGATTCTATGACAGTAGGTTGTTAGTACAGTATAGCCATAATGTGCAACTTCACCCTAAGTTAGCCTTGCTGCAGTAAAAATTAATCAAAACAGCTGACTTACATTTATTGGATAAATGGCTTGCCCAAGGTCACAAAAGAGGAATCCAGTGGCCCTGGATACCCTCATCTCCCAAGTAGCACTTGCATGCTTCAGTGAAGCCTGCGCCTTTCTCCTTCAACAGAGACATTTTCATAGCCATTTGCCTTTAAGAAACTGAAATCCCAAGAGCTCTCATTCACTTAACTAGATGCCATTACCACCAGCATTCACAGCATTCCTCATATCAAGTACAGACAGAGGCACCAGGAGCCACAACCCGTCTCTTGGCTCTTCCAGCTGCCGCCTCGGCTTGCTCCGTCCCCCAACCCCCGCCTCTACCCTGGACTCCGAGGGGAACTCCGCTCCTCAGCCTGGGGACCCCCACCTCTGCACCCCAACCAGGGGCAACAGGGCACCCCAGAGACCAAGGTGCATTAACCAGACGTGTGTGCAAAGGCGACAGATGAGAACGATAAAGCTAAAAGGAATCCAATATCTCATGCTTCGCAGCAGCAGTTAATGGCTGAGAAAAGAATATAATGATATGGTACAGGCACATAAAGCTGATGGAAAATTCACCTAAAACCACCTGTAAAACTATGTTTTGTTAGTGATTTTTCCCTATCCGCATTATCTGCACAGATTTATGGGCTGAAGCTTTCCAACAGCAGATACACATGCTGAGGGAAAACACTGTGTCTAAGCTTTTATGTCAAATCTAGGCTATAATTAAGTTTGCATAGTTTTGACAGCTGAATTAAAAGATTCCCTAAATTCCCCAGACTGCATTTCAGGCCAGGACTGATCGAAAGCATGAGCAATACTCACGGAGGTGCGCCAGTGCCTGCCCTGCCCGTCGGTGGTGCAACATGGTCCCGCAAAATCCGCTTCACAGGCAGACTGGGTTTTGAGGCAGAAGGTTTCCCAAGGCAGCCTCTAGAAAACTGACAGCTTTTCCATCATCCAGCCATATCCAATAATCCAGTCATGCATTTACTAAGGAGGACGGCACCGGGATGGCTTAGCTGTAATGGCCTTGAGAGCACAGAGGCATAACAACTTTTGCTGGATTACCACGTCCATTCCTTGCAGGCAATCAGGCATAGGAGGTGATTGATTTTTGGAAGCAACCTCTGCTCACACTGCTCCAGAATGGTGTTCCACCTACCCCGGCAGCAAGAGCCTCTTGCCTAAATTCACCCAAGCCAACACATAGCAGCTGGCCTTACGCCAGCACTCTCCTTTAACTCGGCCCTTTGTGCCCCTCTTTTTCACCCAATAAATTTACAGAGAACAATCAAATGCTTCCAACACCAAAGCTCTCTGGGAAGGGACATCATTTTTTTTTTTAAGATGTGCTGCTTGTTCCCCCTCAGCCCACAATTTCCCAAGACAGCCTCCGTGCCCTTCTCTCTTTGGGGTGATCTCTCTCTTCAAGCGAACAGCTGAGTTAGGAACTGTGACCCATCGCCCATGAGGGACATAAGGCCCCTGCCACAAGTGGGCAGGAGCACTGGCATCAGTGGGGCCCCGGCCTGAGACTGGACTGACAGCAGCACAGCTCCTCATCCCAGCTGCTAAGCAGAAAGGATCATGCTGATGTTTTCCTTGATGTTTGCTTAGCTTCTGTGCCCGATTCATAGATATCCATTACAGACAAAGTATCTTCCCTGAACTGTCACTTTGAGAACAAAACGACAAAATTTCTTCCTTTCCCTTCTTCCCACGCCACAGGCTGTAGCTACTACAGGGGCACATATCCTTCAGGACACATTTTCCCTAGCCTTCAAGCCTACCACTTCCACAAAATGCTCCACTACTTATTTGTAGCTGCTTGGGAAAGCTCTGGGCCACACCACTGTTCAATCTTAATTTGAATGTTGTCCTTCTGTTTCAACAGATCGATAAAATTATGAGTATGGTCCAAAGTAATGTTGGTCTTCCCATCAGACTAATGAGCTCTGGACCAGCATTATATTAAATTTCAGTATGAAAGGTATTTTGTGTTTCAAACAGTTTCAGCATTTGATTAAAGCCTGATTAAACATTAACATAAAAGATGTTGACATTTTAAAAAATGCCATTGTAATTGTGTCAATTTACATTCTAAATTAATACAATTATCGAAATGACAAAACTGTAGCACAAAACTGCTAGCTGCTACTACTAACCAGCAGCTGCAATCTGACCTATTAATCCATTACCCAGATAAAAGTAAAATAGTCTCCAGATTCAATTATACATAAAACAAGTTTCACTTAAAAAAAGCAATGTATATGGAAGTCAAAGTTGCACTGCAGGCATGAAAGAGTATAATATTTTGGATAATTGGTTTTAGGAAAAAACACAAATTACAAAAATATCTCCAAAAGAAAGTGTCTTTAATTGCACATAAAATAGTTTATGATTATTTCCTGTAATTAAAGCCATGATTTTCTGGGACTAAGCCTTTTTGCAGATGAGTAAGGTATTTTTGATTCACATAATCCTCACTAAACCAGAAAAGCAGAGTAGTGGCTGTACTTAAATACACAATCATAGACTTGGCTTTTCATATATTATTTAAATTCAACCCAAATGTAATTACAAGTCTTTGAGTAAGATCTGAAAGGACCAGGACAAGGCTGACCAGCGGGCCTCTCTCGTGCCACGGCACTGACCCTTGTCAGAAACCCCAGGTTTACTCTGGGTCTCGCTCCCAGACCGCATGGTGCCTCCAGTGTAACGGATACAGAATCACAGAATGTTTGGGGTTGGAAGGGACCTCTGTGGGTCATCTAGTCCAACCCCCCTGCCGAAGCAGGGTCACCTACAGGAGGCTGCAGAGGACCTTGTCCAGGCGGGTCTTGAATATCTCCAGAGAAGGAGACTCCACCACCTCCCTGGGCAGCCTGTTCCAGTGCTCCTTCACCCTCAGAGGGAAGAAGTTCTTCCTCATGTTCAGACGGAACTTCCTGTGCTTCAGTTTGTGCCCATTGCCCCTTGTCCTGTCACTGGGCACCACTGAAAAGAGCTTGGCCCCATCCTCCTGACACCCACCCTTCAGATATTTGTAAGCATTTATAAGGTCCCCTCACAGCCTTCTCTTCTTCAGGCTGAACAAGCCCAGCTCCCTCAGCCTCTCCTCATAGGAGAGATGCTCCAGTCCCCTCACCATCCTCCTAGCCCTCCGCTGGACACTCTCCAGCAGCTCCTCATCTTTCTTGAAGTGGGGAGCCCAGAACTGGACACAGTACTCCACATGGGGCCTCACTAGGGCAGTGCAGAGGGGAAGGAGAACCTCGCTTGACTTGCTGGCCACAATCCTCCTAATGCATCCCAGGATCCCGTTAGCTTTCTTGGCAGCCAGGGCACACTGCTGGCTCATGGTCAACCTGTCGTCCACCAGGACACCCAGGTCCCTCTCTGTAGAGCTGCTCTCCAGCAAGTCCGCCCCCAGCCTGTACTGATGCATGGGGTTGTTCCTTCCCAGGTGCAGGACTCTGCATTTGCCCTTGTTGAACCTCATCATACAGCAGCAGGAGATGGACAGGACTCTCCATGCCCCTGGAGGTCATGGTCCTGAAGAGCCAGTTCTGTTCACACTGTGGTGCTCCCCTGGGTTGTGGAGCAGCCCCAGATCTTGCCTTCGCTGCCACTCCCTTGGAGTCCTTGGGCAAGTCCACAAACTGCCTGGTCTTCATCTCCGCACTTGTTAAGAGTGGATTACAGGCCACTCGTCTTCCTTCTGGGATTCTCTCACGGTGAGTTGGCTTCTTAAATTTGGTTAACAAGGACACTCATGAGATCTGAACAAAATGGCCCGGGGGAAATAGGGGAGATGTATTTTTAGCTAGTGTGGAGCAGTCAGCGGGCAAGCTTCTCGGTGGCCATCAGGCTGCACTTGAGGACTTGCCTAGTTTGAAGGCAGAACCCCCTCCTTCATTCTGCCTGTTTCCAAGATTACTGGTAAGCAACGGCCCATTCTTGTTGTCTTAACAGAGATTTACTTGCTAGACTTAAGCTAAGGTCTTAAAATTTAAGTTGCACTTTAATTTCTGAAGAACATCGTGAATAATAACTTCTCTCCACTTAATGCTGTCAGTGTTCTGGTATTCGTCTTCATTTCCACACGGTCCATGACAGGCTAAAGCACATTTAAGCCAGTCCTGAGATCTTTTAGTGAACAAGAACCCCAAAAGAAGAGGAAGCAACCTTGTTGCATTCTCTGCCTAGCATCATCCCAAACCTCATGTCTCTATCTCAGGGCCATGGTGCACTCAACTGCTACACAGATCAGCTATCTCAAAGACGGCTGCAAAAGAAGAGTAGATCTTAAAATCTAAACACCAGGGCCAGGACAGCACTTCTTGAACATTTTCTCTGAGAAAGAGAGAGATCAACTTCCAAATCGTTCCAGCCACCTTTGTGGCAAGTGAGAGAACCTTCCTTCAGGTCTGCATCAGCATTGGAGCATCTCTACAAAACTGGAAATCAAGATGCTTGATTCTCACTCAGCAATACTGTCCTTCTTTACAAACACTTAGGAAAAGACACCAAATTCCCTCTTTAAAAGCCCAATACTTTCCCAGACTAAAGAATATCCATGCCAGGATGAGATATGCAGACAAACAGGAAGACAGGACCAGCAAATGCAGCAGTGTCACGTACAGCCACTTCCACCAGACCTAAGTTTTTTAAAGAATGGGAAATGCTAAGTTCCCTGTCACAGGCCTCAGTGACAGAGCTTGCCTACCCACTGTACTAAATCACGCCAATTTGTGCTTCTGCTGCACATATTGTCACTTCGGTGCCCGCATCATTCGTCAGACGACGGCACGCTCCGGAAAGGCTCCCGGCAGCGGTTGCAGAGGAGAGGGAATGGGTCTGTTGGCACCAGGGCGGGGAGGCTCTGACCCGCCACTCAGCCACCAGGTTTGTAAATCAGATGTGACATGTATAAATGCAGGGCACAGTTTCGTAAGCACTGCTCAGCACCGCACCAAAGGCAGCCAGCGAGACGCCACCGATGTGTAACGCGGTTTCTGACTTGCCTTTTTATTTCCACCCTGGAGTTATTTGCTTTCTGTTTCCAGCATTAGCAGATAACGAAGAGGTTTACTTGCTTCCCCCTGGATCACAGCAATAAGCAGAAGTATGTCCAAACCTCTTTTTCGATCGAATCATGTCCTGTCTTATTTACACCCTGCAAACGGCAAAGCTAGCAAAGCCACAGGACATGGTGCAATTTCACCTTGCAAATGCTCAAAGGCACGAGGACAAAGACAAAATGCCTTTGGGAGCTGCCTGAGGAACTAACCAATGACCCGCACAGGGCAGCCCAGCTGTGCTTCTGCTGCTGCTAGAACAGGATTAAATGTAACTTGTTCTAACCACAGAGACTATTTGCGGGCTCATGTTTTTCCTGAAAAGTTTGGGTTTGTATTTGCTGTGTACAATGGTTACACCTCACTGGGAACGCATTTATGGCATTTCCTACTGCACAGAGGCAGAATTTCCCTTTGTGTCTCCTCTGCTTATTTTCTTTACTAGACAGAATTTCCCATGAATAAAGTTTTTTTAAAAAAAAGTTAAAAAACTTATATAACCCCCTCCCTATATTGAATGTATCTATTACCAGATTTCTTTCTTGTGCTTTTTTTTCCCCAAGACTTGCTCCTCAGAGACCTGCTCCTCCAGCAATGTCATGTGACCAAGGGACTGGTTTGAGTCTTACTCTCTTACGGAAGAGCCAGGAACCAAGCCTGTCCCTGCTCTCTGCTCCTCTCTTTCTTCCAGAGGAACTATTCAGGATGACTGAGCCACAAAGAGCTGCTCACAGGGCACCTTTGTTCTCAGGGCAGAAGGAAGAAAGCCGTTTTAAAGCTGGGTATCTTTCCATTCCTGCCCTTTGAGCCTACCTTTCTGTCCAAAACACTCCTCACTCCATGCCACTAAATTTACTAAACTTTATCCAGCTTAGTGCTTGCTTCTATGATGAGCTTTATGGTTTATGTAGTGGGAGAGATGTGTTGATGTGAGTGATGGCCAGCCAGCCAGGCCACCAGTTGAAGGCTGCAGCTGCTGCTGAAGGAGGAAGCAGCAGACCCACAAGGCCCCAAAAGGTCTCGTGAAAAGGCAAGGAGCGGAACGTGCTTCTTTCATTGTGTTCTTCTAGAAATTGGAAATACCTCTGCCTCATCGGAGACACATGTAGTAAGTCGTCCTTCTTTCTGTTAATCCAATAAAAGCTGGCCAGAAGGACGCTGCTTGCCACAGGGATGAAATTTGAACTTTAGTGTTGGTGATTAAACAGTACTGAACATAAGATGCTGCATGCATGATCAGTGCACCTAGATAGTGACATTCATAAGAGCTTGGACAAGATTTCCAAGACCTGGAATAGGAATGGATTATTTTCATTTTTGAAAAATAATACATTATTTTCTTTTCTCCCTCACATCTTACTTCACCTCCTCTATAAATCTCAGCAAAGCCGCCTTTGGTTGAGATTTCTTCTGAGGCAATCTCAGGAAAAAGAAGCTCTGGAGTTAGAAAGCGTCAGTTCAAGAGCCTCATGCAAGCAAGAAAGGTACAGCAAGTGTGCTCAACAACAGACTCTGTTTTGAAGTTGGAATCTGAAGAAACCACGTGAGGATCACACCGAGAATCAACTCTGCATGTAGCTTATTATGTTCAAGTAGCAAGGAACAATTTAAATACAGCTGAAAGCTATCCACTTCTGGATGTAATTACACATAAAAAAAAAAGAGCCAGAATTATGACTAAACTAAACTATACACCAGACTACTGTCAATTTTACATACTTTCATCTTTTTTATGTTTTGACACAAAGTTCTTGATCACTAAGAGCCAAAACCCCTACTTACTCCCTGCTGGCCACAAAACCTCCAGGAAAGGGAACCAGAAAGTCACTTGGCCACAAACCTCAAAAGCAGATCAGGCACACTCCTCTTACCTGATTTGTAAACCTGGAGATCAAGGATCTCAGGCAAAGCTATTCACAAGCAGGCCACGAAACATGCATTTATTCTTTTTGCTCTTTAGCTAGAATAATTTTTAAGGATTTCAAGTCCACATGCTACTCTTACCAACCACTATCAAAGGAAGATTTAGTTCACGAGTGAGTCCATAGAAAGAAAGAGATCACAGGTCACAAGCAAATTCTTTGTCCACTTCATTTGGGTTTCGATGAACTTCTGCGACCACAACAACATAACAAAGTGCTGAAAAACAGTAGAGGCACTCAGAGCGTATCCTAGAAAGAAAGGTCTTTACCCCCATAAACAAGTCTCCAAAGTTACACATAGCTTGTGTGTGGATAACAATCTTACTGAACAGTCAGAGTATTTAGATAAATGTGTTACAAAGTAAGTTTTCTATTGCATATGTATGCTTTCTTAGGGGAGAAACAGAACTCAGACCATGGAATCCTATTAGCATTAAAAATGCACATTGAGTAATGGTAACTTCTTCTAAATTGAATTTGTAATTAGTTATGCAAATACAGTCCCCTTTCTAAATCAGCACCAAGACACCTCCTCTTTCAAAAGATGTCAGCAAAGGAAAAGTAGTTTAGGACTACTGGGTTACCTATTACTGCTGTGGATTTACAGTTATGTTTTCTTCTGAAAAAAACTCCAACAAGTCAAACAAGAGATGAATTATTGACCAAATGTACAACAAATGTCAGCAAGAAGATTAATAAGCTGAAATCAAAGGAAATTTTTCTCTAAGCCTTCTGTCTAATAATTTCATTTATCACTTGCACAATTTTTTCAAGCAAAGTGCCAATTCTTAGTCAATAGTGTTTCTTTAAAGGCAACAGCAGCTATGCATAGTAAAGCACAAATTTAATAGTATGACAAACTTTAACTTCTGCTCTTCTGCTGCTCTGACCCACTCTAGCCTTCTGACATTTGAGTCTCACAAGCTTAAGCTCAATTTAGCAGTACAAAGTCAAAGCTCGTATGTAAGATGATATAAGCTGCATGTCACTAAGTAGGTGAGAGTTTAACTTCGTGCGACACAAGTATGGATGGGGATGGAAAATTTTCAGCAACACACTCCTGCCTCCCACTCCTCTGACTTTTCAAACTTTGAACAGAGCAAGCCAGCTGCACGCAACCAGGCTTTCATTTGCATCGCAGACCAGCTACTGAAAAACTGCTTGTGCAAGTCATGGAAACAGATGGTCAAAGCACCCTCAAGGAACAGTTCAAACAGCATGCCAGAGGAGCAAATACTGACAAAAAACAACAATCTTCTGGCGATAAGAAAAACTACTCGAAGCAGGATATTGAGGAGCAGTTGGAGAAAGACAGCCTGGTGAGATTTGGAGAGCTGGAGACATTTTGGGCTGGTAAAGTCTTCCCTTTTCTCCTCAAACCTGGTGCTTCTCCTGGTGTTGCATTGTACTTCATCCTAGCCACCAGGGATTACTGTGGCCTAGAGATTCTTTCAGGAATACAAGGACCAGACCAAAGGTCCACCTACTCCAGTAGCCTGTCTCCACCACCAGCTTGAAGCAGATACCTAGGGAAGAGGTTAAGAACAGGGATGCAAATAGTGATGCTACCCTAAAAGTCTCCCCCAGTCGCTAGAAATTTGCAGCTCTGTAACTTGTGTATTCTTCCGCCCCTCCATGATATCCCACTCGGTCATCTCACTTGTTACTGTGCTGACTTGTCCCTGGAGCTGCTCCCTAACTTCACCATTGGTGTTCTTCTCCAAAACTTGTCCTCCAGTTCTACTCCACCTTTTTGGTGTTAGAGACATCTGAACTGCACACACCACACACTCCCCATGAATTTATAGCAGCAGGTGATTCTCTCTGTCTTGTTCTCTGTTCTCTCTTTCTAATAACTACAAAGATCAGATCTGCTTTTTTGATTTTTATTAAACACTGCATTGGCATTTCTAGGGATCTATAATAACCTCCAGATCTTATTTCTGAGTGGTAATCCTCAGCTCAGTGCTTACCATTTTACAATATGAAGTTAAGATTAGTCTTCCTTATGTGCTACATTTTACAGTTATTTAAACTGACCCTCACCTGCCATGTTAAGATCAACTCTGAAGATCATTTTACAGTTCTTTACGGACAGCCTTTAGCAACCATTTGTTAATTATTTTGAGACATATCCCTAAAGAGTTATTATGCAGTTCATCTTATGCAAGCATAAGGAAAAAAAATACAAATTTTTCACTTCAAAATACCAAAACATTAAAAAAAAAAAAATCATCTACAGACTAGGATATAACAGTCTAATTATGATGTCCACAGAAGCTCAGCCTTTCAGGTTACTATATCAAATATCTCCTGTAACTCAATAAAGCAAATCAAGTGAACCTATAGTGACCTGTTGGTGTCAAATTGTTTTTTTCCACATCATAGAGACAGTATTTTCCTGATTATTCAAAGCTATGAGAATACACTGAGATGACCAACATGAGTAATACTGTAGCTTGGCATCTGTCCTCTGTTTAGCAAGCTTCAAGTCTATATAAAATCTTAAACTCCCAGATTTCAATCCCATTTCAACTCTGCACTGGACAAAACCATCCCAATTGAAAGACCAACTTGTATCAGGCACTCAGCTACCATCATCTAGCCTCAAATTTTCAACAAAAGAGCGGTTACTATGTAACTGTACTTTAATGAATTTGTATCTTCTAGACCTGAACTGTATTTTTATATACAAATTTTTAAAATTATTTGAATCTTACAGATTTCATTCTCCAATAAATCCCATGTTTTAAACAGTTTGAACAAGACACCAGCTGACAACACCAGCAATTCTGATACTGCTGTACCTAAATATCAAGCATCTTACTTCTCAGTGTTCTCAAGCACCTACCTCACAGACAGAGCTCAATAAACGTTTGTAAAAATCTTTACTTTTATATATACACACACATAATATATAGGCAGATAATATATAGATAGTAATTATATATAATATATATATAAAAGCTAACATACGAGCATGTGCATTTAGTAAACTCTAATGAGTTATTTTACTTTGAGGATTTCTAAAGGTCTCTAGCTCTATGTATAATCATGGTTGTTGTCTGGTCCTTATATAGCTTTTCTGCAAGTTATCTGCCTAGTTCAAGAATACTTACATATTCTTCTCTGGATTATATTAGAACAAACAGAAGTGCAAGCAGTCCCCAATCAACAAACACATCCAGCAGAAACCACTATGGCTATAAAGTAATTGTCTTTCATTGCAAGCAGCTGTTTACTAATAAACAACTACATGAGAAGCCCTTGAAGGAAAGGCCATTGGAGAAAAAAATGGTACTTTAATTAAAAAAAAAAAAAAAGACATGTAACTATAAGCACTTCTGAACTGAAACCATAAGTCTTTCTGGCATCCTTCCCAGCTACTATTTGATTCTATACCCTGTGTGACATTTTATATATCCTCATATTTAAACTACCTAACCATATTTTGTTTCTTCTATCTACTAGTTTTTTAACTACTGGCACAATAGTGTCGCTGTATAAAGGAAACACATCATTCCACAGTGCTTTATGCTTTCTGTTTGTAACCTGGTTGATGCAGCTGTTCGAAAACTGTCTAAAAGATCATCAGGTATCTCAATATTTTTTACAGAGGAACATCAGGACAGAATCCTGCATAAGAATTCTGAATTTTGAATTGAGTTTTGCAGCCCTTGTGTTGCCCAGTAACACCTGTGGTTTTGACAGACTTGACCCCAAGTTCTAAAAATTGTTATTACCCTAATTAACTAACATCATGACAGTATCCACTATGCACTAAGCACTGGGCAAACACGAAGTTAGACGGCCCCTTCCCCACAGAGCTCAAACTTTAAGAAAAACAAGCAAAGGATGGCAATGCACTAATTTCACTAATTAAAATCTCTTAGAAGACGAAACTTTTCAAACACTGATCTTCCCTAACCCAGGGCACTCACACTGTAGATTCCCATAGCTGAGCTTTTCACTGTGGGTTCCCTTAAAAATCAGCGGGCATTTTTAAGACACAGGTCATCTGATCCAATTTAGGTAACTCCTTCAGGGTGAGTATTGAATTGTAGATTCCACTCCCTAAGGAGAGCCTCTATTAATTAGCAAGATTGCTTGTGCTAACTAGCCGTGCAGCTGCATCAGGTTAGTCCATAAAGATGCCACGGTACGAACAGATCTCACAGAGGAATGTGCCAGTCTGCAAGAGGGATTTAAAAGCAGAAAATCTTAAGGGACAAACTTTTTCAAGCAGCTTGTTTAGGGCTTAATGGGTACATAAAAGAACATGAAAGAAGGAAGCAGAGAAACATGTTGCAAAACAAAGGAAAAAGTGTAATGGAATGAGTAGTAGTAAATGATCTCTCAACAATCAGTTTGTTGGAAATAATACTTGGAAATGGAGCTGAGAATTTCAGAGAAATGCCTAGTGCTACATCCTGTTCACAAAGGGAAGACAAACGAAATCCATCACGAAATTGTTGGTATTTCACTAAGCCATCCCTGTAAAAGCACAAAAATATGCTCACAAATATTATCTAAATTACCTTAACATACTCAGCTCCAGCAAGTCACCAACCATCTGAACTTACTGTGTGCTCCCCTGCAACCTGGGGATCATTCAGACCCTGTAAATCCCGAAGAACTGTTTCAATAGCTGCAAACTCCCTCACTTCTCATCATGTAAAAAAAATCAGTGTCATCCTTCCTCTTTTGATTGCCCCTCCTCAGTGCAAGTACACAGCTGTCCAAAAGGATCAAGTTCCATCTTCCTAAGCTGTTGCAGTTGTGATGGATCCCATACTGCAGCGCATAAACTGCCTTAGGTACATCATTGGTTATGAACTGGTACATTTCCTAACCAACATCATTAAAATACGAGGCAGTTCACTGAACTTGGAAAACACTAAGAAATTATTCTCCAGAGTGTAACATCTGGTATAAAGGAGGAGAAAAACACTGTTTTCAAGTGCACGACATGTAAGAACTGGAGGCTAAAACAAAACCCATTAGCCTACCTCCACTCCCATGCTCAAAATGAAAAACAGAAAAAACACCCTTTGGTGCTTCACATTAAGAAGACACAAATCTGAGATATCTCCCATCTGTTTTGTCTGCTGTTTTTTAACAAAAAGCAAAATCACCCTGTCCATTTTTATGGTTTCAGCAGAAATTCTGAAGGATGTTCTCAGATCTGTTAGTTCCAAGGTTTTTACACTGTTCTCATCCCATTTTATGTGGGTGCCTGTCAAATGTAACTACTCTGCCTCAGTGAACCAGTATCTGAGCTTTTCAGATACTATTAAAATTATCATGACTAAACTTACGTGAACGACAGGTCTGGCTGAATTTAGGGAGCTGAGTGGGGAGGTAACTGCCTCTGTGCTCCCGTAATAAACTCTTGACCTGGGAGCCCTGGTACAACTGTGAGCAGCCCATGCGCTTTCTAAGCTCCTGGTGTCCCCTGGAAGCTGTCAGCAGCCATGGACCACCGGACGGTGCCAGCACTTGCCATGACCCCTCCACCTCCTCCTGCAGCACCACAGCAAGGAAATTGGGTAGAGTTAGACATAGTGGCTTTAAACCACCTGGCAATTTCCTTTCACCAGGGAAATTCCTGCCATCTAGCCATGGCTTATGGCTTATCTGCACCATCAGAGGAATGAGTCAAAATCCCACAACTGCAATGCTTTGCCCACGTGGGTGCTGTGAAGGCTGCCTGGACAGTGCCCTTAACCCTTGCTGCACAAACATCACCGTACACGCTTTCAGGAGTTACCTCCCAATCTTGGATGAAGAGCTAAGACAAGAGTTGTCTTTCCTGAGGACAAGAAGTGTTTGAAGCTGGCAGGTGGACGGCCTTCTTCCTATCCAAATGCGTCCCTGTTGTGCTTACAGGCCTGAATACCCACCTTTGGCTCAGTTCTATCTGGATGAGCTTTTGTTCTATTTTTCCTATTTTTTTTGCAGAGAAAGCCTCCATGCCATGGCCCATCAGCTGAACAAGTACTAGCTCACTTCACAAAGCTTAAAATAGTATCTGTAATGGATGCTACTGTTCCTACATATTTAAAACTGAATATAAAGGTGGCCACCACTTACAAGGAATATAAAAATGCTATTAAAGTCCTTGTGTGACAATGTCAAATTCTCTGAGAGTCATACGACTTAAAGCCCTACCTGTTATACATGGACTGCAAACCAAGGCAGAAAATAAATTTTAATATGCATTTTTGTTTTTCTAGAACTATGGCTGCTTTCATTATAAACAAACACTATATATTATAATACAGATCTCTGTAAAATTCTCTACCAGCTGTAGGTGTGGTGGGATATGTCTTGGTGCTTTTTTTAAGATACTGAGTGACATTTTGATGTTCATTTTAATTCAGGACTATGAGTTTCCTCAACTTTCAGTGAAGAAAACAATTAAACGTAAACACATTCTAAGATTTGTTTCCCACAGCTGACATTTCCTTCTGCACAGTTAATAAACATCTCTCCACCTAGGTACATACACGATCATATAAGTTAACTTCAATAGTAAAACTCTATAGCTGTTCTTCAGCACCTTGCCAACTTTCCAGGCAAGCGGCTGGTAAGTTATTTCAATCTTATTAGAAAGAGGAACATATTTGTAAGGTCTCAAGTAAAATGTGCTATTGTCTTACTCTTGCAACACAACAGCACACAGACATTCCTTCAAGTAACATTTTTAGTATTTAAAAGAATTACATGAACTTTAAAAGTGCCATGAACTCCAATGTCCTCATCTTACACAAATAGTATTATGCTGTGCAAAACGCTTCACTGACAGGAACCACAAATATGCTCCCTTAGCACAAACAGAGAGCAAAATTCCCCTCCTCTCCAAGCCTGAATACAAGAGACTTCCACAAACATGCCATGGGAGAAAGCTTTCCCCTGGGAAAGGTCACGCGGTGACACCACTGACCCTGGCTGCCGGCCCGGGACGGCCGAGGGACGCCCAAGGTCGCTGCTGCCCAGCCGCACTCGGCTGATGGCGCGGGTCTGTTGGCTGCTGCCATCACTTCGCCGGGCTCATCCGTGCTCTCACAGCCATCCCTCCCTGCCCCATGCTCTCCAGCCTCACCACAGCGAGGAGAGGCAGCAACCCTTTGAACTTTTATGAAGGAAACAGCTCAAAAGTACAATTTCTGTACAGAAATGAGATAGTGTTAATTCACATATACAATGTGCTCGCACTTCAGAGAGAAACTTGTTAGCATGCATTCAAACACTGGCCTCACTTCAGTGTTCCACAGCAGGACAGAGCCATGCAAGCTGGGCAGAGGTCCCAGAAAGAAAGGGTGCACCACACTCAACATTGCTCCCTTCACTCCATGGAGAAATGGACGGAAGCCTCCAGAGAGAATGAAACTGAGGCTTCACCAAGTGGTGGAACAAAGCACAGGGTGGGTATTTGTGGAGAGGATGGTTGGTGAGATTGTGCTGGGTCTATAGCAACAACAGAGTCAAGGGGATGGAGCTAAAAAACAATGTCATGCTCCAGCATGCTTTTCAAGGAGCTTTACAACCTCAGTCCCTCCAACTCATGCTGGTTAACACATAATTTTAAAGGTCTTCCATAAGCTCAGTGTTATTGACAATATTTATACCGCACTAGCAATCCACAGCTTGAGAACAGGACGCGTCACTTTGCAGGTGGAACTGGTGATGGCTCAGGTACATAACATCAGAAGCACATTTCTCATCAGCTGCAAAGCTCTCCACACAGCCTGCAGACTTCATAAAGAACAAAGCCCCACGTCAGGAAGAGTACACAGAGAGAGACCCAGAACTCCGTAACACATGGCAAGATGGCATTTTGGTGTTAGGGTTTGTTTTTTTGAGTAATT
Source organism: Opisthocomus hoazin (assembly GCF_030867145.1). Lineage (NCBI taxonomy): Eukaryota > Metazoa > Chordata > Aves > Opisthocomiformes > Opisthocomidae > Opisthocomus > Opisthocomus hoazin. The sequence continues at coordinate 74,849,562 of NC_134417.1, read as the reverse complement.
AACTGGTTGACTCCATCACCCACACTCTACGGGTGTGCTGCAGCTGTTAGCAAAGCTCAAAAAGCCTGTGCCAAATAATTCAGCCCCATCAAGAGCTCTAATGAAGAGTAACTATATATCACAGAATCACAGAATAGTAGGGGTTGGAAGGGACCTCTGTGGGTCATCTAGTCCAACCCCCCTGCCGAAGCAGGGTCACCTACAGCAGGCTGCAGAGGACCTTGTCCAGGCGGGTCTTGAATATCTCCAGAGAAGGAGACTCCACAACCTCCCTGGGCAGCCTGTTCCAGTGCTCCGTCACCCTCAGAGGGAAGAAGTTCTTCCTCATGTTCAGACGGAACTTCCTGTGCCTCAGTTTGTGCCCATTGCCCCTTGTCCTGTCACTGGGCACCACTGAAAAGAGCTTGGCCCCATCTTCCTGACATCCACCCTTCAGATATTTGTAAGCATTTATAAGGTCCCCTCTCAGCCTTCTCTTCTTCAGGCTGAACAAGCCCAGTTCCCTCAACCTCTCCTGGTAGGGGAGATGCTCCAGTCCCCTCACCATCCTCCTAGCCCTCCGCTGGACTCTCTCCAGTAGCTCCTCATCTTTCTTGAAGTGGGGAGCCCAGAACTGGACACAGGACTCCAGATGAGGCCTCACTAGGGCAGTGTAGAGGGGAAGGAGAACCTCCCTCGACCTGCTGGCCACACTCTTCTTGATGCACCCCAGGATCCCATTGGCTTTCTTGGCAGCCAGGGCACACTGCTGGCTCATGGTTAACCTGTTGTCCACTAGGAAACCCAGGTCCCTCTCCGCAGAGCTGCTCTCCAGCAGGTCCACCCCAAGCCTGTACTGGTGCATGAGGTTGTTCCTCCCCAGGTGCAGGACCCTGCACTTGCCCTTGTTGAACCTCATCAGGTTCCTCTCTGCCCAGCTTTCCAGCCTATCCAGGTCACGCTGAATGGCAGCACAGCCTTCTGGTGTATCTACCACACCTCCCAGTTTGGTGTCATCAGCAAACTTGCTGAGGGTACATTGTAACTCTTCATCCAGGTCGTTGATGAAGAAGTTAAACAAGACTGGGCCCAGTACTGACCCCTGGGGGACACCACTTGTTACCAGCCTCCAACTAGACTCAGCGCCGCTGATGACAACCCTCTGAGTTCTGCCATTCAGCCAGTTCTCAATCCACTTCACCGACCACTCATCCAGCCCACACTTCCTCAGCTTCCCTAGGAGGATATCACGGGAGACTGTGTCGAAAGCCTTGCTGAAGTCAAGGTAGACAACACATATACTTAACTCATTATCAGTTTTTCTGGATGCTTTGTTTTCCTTTAAATTTTTTATTTCATGTCAGATGTAGAATTAAAACACTTCTTATAAAAACTGAAATGTGTATTAGTCTCCTCTTTTATATAACAAAACATTCATTCCTTTCCAAAGGCAGGAACTACTGGTTGAAATGAACCGTTACAGGGAATTTGACATACTTTCAGTAAGCAGAAATGTTTTAGATCACAATTATCTGGAAAACAGGCAATAACCTTATTCTTCAGAAGATTTCCATTCAAAGGTGCTTCTTTTTGGGGGTGTGGGGGCTGAGGAATGATGTTTTGGTAGCAGAGCTGAAGAGCCTTAGTTTAACAAAGTATTTCCGATGTCAGTGAACAAACCCCCAGGTTGATAGACTTAGTTCTTAACTCATCTTTTTAAACGTGGCTGCTTTTTCATCTGAAACTGATACAAACTTGCACAGTCTATATATTCAAGCAGGTAGTCCTCATGAAAAGATGCATTTTCAAAGCATTCCAGTATTGCTGCTTTCAGCTGAGGACAAAAATCCCTCAAAGCACTTCAGAAACTATGCTTCCAAAATCAGGACTGGCAATTAAAACAGAGACCTTTAAATAAATAAATAAAATTTTTAAAGCAAACTAAAGTTAAAAAAGATACATTCTGAGGCTGGGACAAAGTTGAGATTAATTTTTATTCTTAAACTAATTGATTCATCCAGGCTGAAATGTCAGGGGAAAAAAACAGGAAAATGTGTTCCTAAACTCTCAGTAACAGCATTTATTTTTTGAAAATAGAATCATAGAATGGTAAGGGTTGAAAGGGAACTTAAAGATCATCTGGTTCCAACCCCCCTGCCATGAGCAGGGACACCTTCCACTAGACCACGTTGCTCAGAGCTCCATCCAACCTGGCCTTGAACACTTCCAGGGAGGGGGCAGCCACAGCTTCTCTGGGCAACCTGTGCCAGTGTTTCACCACCCTCATGGTGAAGAATTTCTTCCTAATATCTAATTTAAATCTGCCCTCTTTTAGTTTACAGCCATTCCCCCTTGTCCTATCCTACATACCCTTGTGAAAAGTCCCTCTCCATCCTTCCTGTAGGCCCCTTCAGGTACTAGAAGGCTGCTGTAAGATATTTAAAGACCTGCAAAAGAGTCTGGAGATGAACATCTCTGCTTATTTTGCAGAGCCAATGTAGCTGACAGTGAGATTGCAAACCCCCGTGGAGGTACCCATACAAACTTGGGAAGTCCACCACTGGGGCACAGGGAAAATTCAGTGCTTATGCCTGTTACTGTCAAGCTTGCTAGTGTTTAACGCAGTAACGGGGTATTTATGAATACAGCCTGTCTAGACTAGACAAAGTATAAACTGGTCAGAGACAACTTTTTGTTTGTTTGTTTGTTTTTTTAAACTTAGACTATTATCAACTCTTAGTACAAATTCAGTTTTGCTCAAAACCTAATTCAGGTCTAAGAAGAAAGAAGGAAAGATAGGCCTTACATAAAGAAAGTAGAGCTGGATAACAACTTTACAACTGACAATACCAATGTATCCTTCATGATTGGAAACTACAAATCACAAATTAATTTATGCTGATGGTTTCAATAAAGAAAGTTTTACAAGAAAACCACATTTTCACATGTAAATGTGTTTTCAAGTAAACATAGTTCAGATGGTCTCCAGAACCATTAGTCCAAACCCTAACCATCCAGTCAAGCAAGATCCCCACACCTACTACACCCAATCAAATCAAATTTCCCCAGGCACAGACACACAGACGTTCTGTACATCACCCAGGGCACCCTTCCCAGCTATGGACATTGGGCTCCTCAGCATCGGCAACTTTGTGCAGCACTCGCCTCAGTCACTGGGTCCACAGCGCTCTTCTGCTGCCACCAGCTCTGCAGCGCAGCAGGAATTCACTTAACCCCTTCTAAAATTGTGTAAGCCTTTCAGCAGGATCCATGCTATGCCTCCAGTGTACAACACCACATATGCAATACATTGCTTCCCTTCCTTTTTTTACATACTGCTATGATTACAACAGCATATCAGGAATTATTTTTCTGCTTAGAGATTTCCCGTTTTACTTTGGCAAACGTAGCAATTGTCCTTTTCTTGTTCCTGGCCTGAGTCCTAACAGAAGTTCCTCATTCTCAGACTACATCGCTTCGTTCTCATTCCCCTTGGAAAACTCATTCTGATTTCTGTCACCTACTTCCTCCAGGCAGACTCCCATTTCTCCTTCTGTTGTGCCAGCAGAATAACTGTCAACGTGGTGCAATGTCCCATTTTCAGGTACACTTCTATGCATTGCTGAACACTGCTCCAGTGAAGGGGCTTTTTTGTCTCTTCCTTATCCCACCATGCCCCAAAATAATTTGGTTGTGGGTTATTTCTTGATTGCTGTAAAGTGTATTGTAATTTTGTCCATGTTCAGAAAAATTCACTGTAACTTGCAAGCGACAGCACATGAAGAAATGGGGGACTTTAGTGGTACCTTACAAAGTAACAATTTCAGGGTGGACCAATCCCCAGACCTCTAACGGTGCCAAAACTCTTATTGGTGTAAGCAAGAATTTTCCCAAGGAATAGTTGAGGGGAAATTAAAATTTTTGGTCAAAGCAGAAAATTGCTGTGAATTAACAGCATCTTAAGTCTGGGAAATTTTTGAGGCAGTAATCACTGAGGCCTTTCTTGTGCTTGTTTATGACAGTTATATATTGGTACCATGACTGGGATACCAAGAAAATATACATTATTACTCTAATTATAAATGGTAAATTATATTTGCCCTAACTTTACCCTAATTCTATTCACTCTGATTCTTTTTCTTGTAATATTTCACTTACAATTCTTCTTCTTGTAATATTTCACTTACAGTTCTTCTTTGCATCTTTAATTTTCAAGTAACCTAAATTTCTAAACACTAGAGCAATTTTTTATTTCTGAAATAGCTCATTCTTGTTAAAGTGCTATATTCAAAAGCAGCTGGGTCAAACTCAGCTCCTTATGAACGGTCCGCGAGACATTAAAATTGCATGAACAGCGAACAGCCTCAGTTGCATAACCAAGGCCAAGGAGGAGCCAATAAATCTCTGCCAGTTAGCCCTATTCATCTGTAACTGCTGTTTGACTAATGCCTATCAGCTAGAAAAGCAACCTGTCATAGTTCGAAGATTTAGAGAGATGAAGAACCTCTTGCTTCCCTTGATAATTTGTCAGAATAATGAATCATTTCTACTGTGAAAAACGTTGTGCATTACTCCTGATTTGAATCTTCCCAGCTCCCCAGCCATAACCTCTAGTTTGTGTTATGATTTTCACTGCTGTTCTAAAGAGCCAGTGTAAAACCAGTATGTTTTCTCCTGCTTCAAGAAACTTGCATTTCTTAATCAAGGAGGTGCTCTATTTTGATAGAGTCAATGGATAAAAAAAGAATCATGGTTCTCAGAATGAAACAGTTTCATCAGATCTCAAACCCTTTGGGGCGCCTTTCTTCCCCAACACTCCCATGCTTCAACACCCCTTCCACAATACTGAGTCTGAAACTACAGCACACATTCTGGTCACAGTGCGCATCCAGAGGTAAGGCTATGCTTGAGTCCTAATCACTCTCTTCCTGGAAAAGAACTTCTTCTCCTTCTACGATAGCATCACACTAGGAACTCTTCTGAACCTGCAGTTCAAAAGATCCTTACATCCCATCCAGACTTACCGTTTTCCAGGCTGCAGCTCACCCTGTTCCTGGAAATTCCATCTGGCTATAAGAAAAAAAAAACTCCACCGTGACAATAAAAACTTGCTATACATTGCACAGAGAAATGGTGGAATCTCCTTCACTGGGAATACTCAAGACTCTACCTGACAGGGTGAGGATAACCTAATCTAAGTCTCTGCTTTCTACAGCAGTTCAGATGCTGTCCAGGGGCCCTTTCCAACTCAGGCTTTGCTGTGACACACATGATCACACACTTGCTCAAATGCAGTTAGTTCATTCTCCATCAAAGTTTTCAAAAGCTAAGGCAAAAGTTTACAAAGTCATTTCGTCTTTTAGGTTTGTAATGCCACTGCTAGTTCTCTCAATACCAACTCAGTATCTTCTTTCAAGCTCTTACGTGTGAAAAGTTTGACCCATGCAGTATTGCAATATACTGAACACTTCTCATAGATTCATCATGTATTTACACCATGCTCATAAATTAATAGGTTCTACTCTTTACCACCAAAAAGTGACTCTGCGGGCAGCTGCATGCCCTATGCTACCACCAGCAGATTTGGCCGCACAGGAACTGCGTGCGGGGCGTACACCTGTCTGCGCACAAAACCGCGCGCACTTTTCCTAAGACGGTTACTTGGGTCTGACAGTTCATTACCTCTGGCTTTATCTCGGCCCAAAGGGTATGTTTACACATCTGACTAAAATCTTTCCTCACCTGTTTTATTTGTAATTTTCTTTGAAAAAACACCATTCTAACACTTGTCTCTCTTCACATCTTTAAAGAATGGCTTGCCAACCTTTTTTGTATATTTTAAAGTATTCAGGAAACAAAAGATAATCTCTTACTAAAATGTGCTCTCTGAGGTTGGGATAGACTCCGATTTTGTAACAAGATACTGTGTACCTAACAGGACAACACGTCAAACTCCTATGGCAAAAGATTGCAATGCAACTGTTTGGCAGTCTAAGCAGAGTGAATTTCTTTACCAAAATCCAGATCCCAGTCAAAAGCTATGTTTATATAAAAGTTGCCTTTTAACATATTGCCAACAACTGTTTCAAGAGGTGACCACTTTTAATGTTCCTCTACATGGAAAATTTTAACTTCTAGCTATATTTACCTCACATGAACTCATTTCACCTCAAATTTACAAAAAATACAAAATAAGGTTGAGCAACCAAACTCAGATTTTTGTTAAACTCCAGTTGGAAAACCAGGACACGAGCACTTTATTACTGACCTTCGGAGCAATCTGTGGATTTCTTCAAATGTTAAATGTCACCTACTTCTCCTCCTGCTAGTCCCAAGGGGCAGCAAGTCTCAGGGCACCTTGATCATTCTCCTTAAAACCTATGCAGGGAAACCTCCAGATGACGGCCTTTCCCTGCCTGTGTCTGCAGGTATATCACATTCTTGGTTTCAGTTTTCCAGAAAGAGTAGAAACTATGCTGGTATCACTGACCGGCTATGTCCCAGGACTAAAATCACGCCAGATGACCTATTCCAATGGTCCAGCCATGCTGGAGCCTAATACACCTCCGACTCCTCTACAAGGGGCTGAGGCTGGGAGGAATCTGTATCTTTTTTATATTTCATCCTTTACGTGATTTCCTGGATGCTATGACGATGATCTCTCTCAAGCTATCAAGACAGTGATCCCTAAGCACCTGCTACTACTAGTCTTTCTGTATAGGTCACTGTACTCTACAAATGATTTGTGTCAGCCTGTAACGCAGGAGGGAAGGCAAATACCCTGGCAAAAGAAAGAAAAAGCAAAACAGCTGCATCATGCTTTGCTTTCATTTTGTTTATCTAATCCTGCAGCTGAACAACACTCTGAGAAGTTTCTTGACCTGTGTAACAGTATCTGCAAATCTTTAAACAATGAGCTTGTTCTTAATGGCTGGATTAATTCAAACTGACTGAAACTGCTTAGATTAAGACTGCACTGCTTTCATGTGAAGTAGCACAGCAATGCACCAGAGAAACAAATACAGGTTTTGTCTCTTGACTCTCAGACTGCTAATTGTGAAAAAGGGGGGAAAGGCCCTGCTACATGGCCTGTGATCTTATCCCTTATCCTTTCCGACCAGCACAATCTGGCAGGAAAGAAATGGTTCTACTGATAAAAAGGAATATCTCCCTCTCTTTTAACTGAAGGCAGAGTAGCTGCTCTCCTTCAAGTCAAACAGAGCTCGTAGTATAGTATTTGTTTAAGAAATTTTCCAATATGATGAATTATTAACTTGTTTCAACTCTGTTTTTGGATTAGACTGAGGGAAAGAACTCTAACAATGTCTCCAGATCTCAGCATCACTCTTCTTTTGATCAGCGCACTTCAGACTCACAGAAGCAAATTACAATCATGGTATCCGTCAAAAAATGCTGCTGAAAAACAGCAGTTGTACTAATAATTTAATCAGACATTTTTGAAATCATCTACAATGAATAACAGCTAACCCAAACATCCACCTGAGACGGTGAATTGAGTCTGATGTTTGTATATCCCTATTTATTGAGACCTTCCAATAGGAAGAGCTTGGTTATTACACACTGTCTGCCTTGTCACGTATTTACATGGACCTTTTAGGAAAGGCACTGGGGACAAATGGTGCCTTTATTATACTGCTGACAACCAACTTCACTTCCATGGGGATGAGCATCATGCCTAATGTATGTCTGAAGCAGGGGCTTCGATGAGAAACAACTGGCTGATCCTCCTCTTAGATGAGAACAAAGTGACAGGAGAGATAAGAGACATCACACAGGCTGTGAGGCTGGGCAGATTTGTTCTTTGCAACGCTTCTTGGTGCCTGAAATTTCAAATGAACAAATAGTAGAGCTATGGTTATGACTGCTTACCTGTCTCCGTTATTAACAAGAAAACTGGAAATCGTCTCTTTATTTGTGAATCAAGGCATTCTAGTCATGTAAAAGCCAAACTGCGTGGTTTTGTTGAGCGTGGTATCACAATACACTGGTAACCCGGCAGTCGGTGCCAGTCATTAGTTTTTCAAAAGGATTTTAATGGTTCTGCTCGTAAGTGCAACACCTAACACACCTAGAACTGACTCAAGGTGTGCTGCTACCATACCTGCAACAAGAAAAGGCTCCTAAACTATCAGCCTCTGATTTAAAAAGTAAAACATTTTCCATGGCTAATTGAGGTTTTTCTTTCCCACATAACTCTTACTCAACTTTCCCTCCCTCTTACATTTCAGATAGAGAACTTATATCCGCCTATTGCAGCAAGGCACTGTCAGACTCAGCTACTTTGCTGAATTTGGGTGAAAAAATGCAGGTGATTTTGTGGGCTGGCAGAGATATCAGTATGAAATCAGGCTGGCTGCTTTAGTTAAATGAGCAGTCAAATGATACACAAGGTCATGATTCCAAACATAGGTCCTTGCCACACACTGAGGTAAGTAAAACTAGCTCATCACCTTCATCTCCACTGAAACTGTCTGAAGGCAGAGTGAACATTTTGAAATGATGACTACATTTTAAAAGATCTCTGAAAGATCACAGGACCCAGACATTCAAGAGAGTTTTCAAACCACAGGGAAGATAAGCCAAAAACAAAGCAGCAGTGGCTAGACAAACCTCACTTGAAAGGCTTGATAATTTTTGTCTGACTGCTTTTTTCAGAGGAAGTTAGAAAAGCTATTCTGCTCTCAAAAGCTAATAGTGTGACCCTAAAATTTAAAAAAAAAAAAAAGAGAAGGACAATGACAAATGCATAGACATTTTGGCAGTAACCGGGGAGTTCTGACAAGCGGCAGCATAAAGCCCAGATCAAAAGAACACATAAATTCTTTTATTGCAGAAAATACCTAGAATTCCATGTTTATCTTACCACAATAAGCTACTGAATGGTTATCTAAGCTGCTCTTGTTTTGCCAGGCAACTCAATACATCTGTAGGTTCTACCCGGCATTAGTTTTATTCTGGTGTGTTTAAAATGCTACACAGCAAGTAAATCTAACCTGAAAAGTTATATGTCTCCTTAGGAGAAACAGTCTTCACAGACAGTGATCACCTTAAACACAAAATCTTACTGGTATCTATTCAGAATTATTTGCCCCAGTTTCTACAACTAAAACCACACAGCTGTGATATACCACATAAAGCCCAATCCCTTCTCCCTCTAGCAACACATTGCTAACAGGTATTGTGAGAAATCCAGGAAAGTACATTAACAAAAACCCACCCCAACATGAGAAGCATCTCACAAGTACCTGTTTGAGTACTTGTGAACTGCTTTTTTTTTTTTTTAATTTCCTCAGTTCTCCTTTTATGAACTACTAAAACTTCCCCTAAATTCCAAGCTGGCTTTGCCTATATAATACAGTCACAAAGAAATCTGTCTAACATATTGTAAGTGGAACTATTCTTGGCAAAATAACATCTCTGAGATAGGTTTAAGTCATGCAGAAGCAAGACTGAACTTGTGAGTTCACAGTTTCTTTAAAACAAAGCAATACCTGCTGCCACAGCATGAGGAAAAAAGAGATCTCAAACCCAAAATACTACAGCAGAAGCAAGAGAAGACATGGGGAAAAATGTAGCTCACTCCACTGTCCGAGTATCTAACCCCTTCAATTCAGCAGAGGCCCGCAAAGTAGCAGTTATTCCAGAGTCCTGGGAGACTTCCTATATATTCAACCTTACACAAAAACACTCTCTGTAGTTCGAGAAGAAAACATCCTGGTTTTTGGACAGCATACGACAAATTTTGAAACCATGAGATGAAATCAAATTGCATTTAAACATGGTTTAAGGGAAGCTTTTCTTTTGGAGACTGCCAGTTTCCCTCTCAAAAACATCTGAGAACCACTCTAGTAGCCTAAAGTTATCTGAGCCTTTCAAAACCAATCTAGAAACACATACAGACAATAGGATAATAATAATGAACACGTGAGGACACTCCTTCTTACAGGGAACCGTCTTTTGAAAAAAGTTATCTCCTCCGTAGCTTCCATTAAGTCGTACACAAGCCCGCAGACGAGAGCCCCGGCTCTTCATCAGAGCTGTACCTGGCTGGCGGAAGGGGCACCAGAGGAGCAGCAAAGAGCTGACAGGCTCCTTTTTCTTCCTGGCTGTGCCACAGGAGCACGAGTGGTTACCTCCTCCTCCAAATCCATCCCCTGGGTAGCAGACTGCAGCCAGCATGCAGCGACGGAACCAGGAGCAGCGCGAGCCCCCTTCCTCCCGGTGCAGGTTTTCTATAGGTGTGCAGATGCAGCAGAGCCTCATCTGATGTGAAATTTTGTCACACATCCGGGTGTATGAATGACTCATATATAAAAAATACTGGTTTCTCACGGTTGTATGCTTGCATACGGGTGGGGATTGAACAAATACACATTTGCACGTGGGCTAGAACTAGCCTTTTGTGACAGGATTACTACCCGAGACCAGGAGGTCGTGATTTAGCAACGAAAAGAAAAAAGACATATGCACAAAAGTGTGATCAAAGTAATACAAATGCTTAATGTTATGGTGAAATCTTTTGTGGAATTCAACTACAGCAACAACCAAGTATCACACGCGACCCCCGCAATGGTCCTGCATTACTGAAAGCTGTTCACTGGCCTGGGGAAGAAACCTGACTCCCGCTTGCAGTAGGGTCCCAGGCTCGGTGTGGGATTAACCCAGTTGCTCAGGCCCGGATCAGAAAGCTGTGGCTGGGAGCCCCGCGCTCGCAGCCGTGCCCGTCAGCTGCCGGGCGCAGCGAGCTGTGCGAGCCCGGCGTGCCGAGTGGCAGCGGGGTCCTGCACATCTGCCCGCGCCCACAGTGTCTGAGGCGGAAAACACTCGATAAAAATAAAATAAAAGGGAAGTACACATGAGCCAGAAATTAAATGCTTGCATCTGATACCAGAGGAAGAGCGCCTGGGTCAGGCAGCCTGCTAGGGGTTTGAGCCAAGTGTACTCCGGTCAGCCGGAACGTTTTTACTGACATCAATGCCAGCACCATGAGGGCCAAGAAAAACATTTTGTGGTCTGCACCTCCTCGCTCCATCCCACCCCACCCTTTTGAGATGTTCAGAAGGGAGCAGCTCTCCACCGATTTCCAGAAAGCTTTTGATGCTGCTTCTATCACGTTTTCATTTAAATTCTCCAGCGACAGACACCAACCAATTGCCCGTGGTAAAGCAGCGAGAGTCCCAGGGCTGCGTAGCGCAGGAGCCCTTCTCGGCCCCACTCACCCGCACAGGAGTGGGCCAGGGGCTGGCAGAAGGCACCATCCCGCCTGTACCCCCAGCGCTGGACTTAGCATTAGCCAAAAAGATGGCAGCTTGGATTAGCAGCTGAAAACTAACTGAAACAATAGGGATCCTCAGTAAAAAAAACCCAAAATACTGCCAGCGGCTACTGCCAAATCATGGTACCTGCGATACCGCGGTGACTCCAGTCTGAGAACAGAGGAACACCAAGGTTCTCCCATCCCTGGGTAGTAGATATTGACATAATATTCTCTTTTTAATATAAAGCTATTAAGCAATTTTAATATGAAATTGCTTTTTCGAAAATAAAGAATGCATGATACACATAATGACAGCGCGAAATTAGCACACAACATCTGTGAGGTTTTGGAGGGATTTTTTTAAAGATTTTCAGGGAAAAATATAATCTAGCTCAGGAATTTACTGAAATGATCATTTCTCTCTGTAAAAAAAATAAGAAATAAAACAGTTTTTTAAGATCTATAGGAAATTTTAGAAATGTCCTAGATTTTCAGGTACACATTTTTAATGGAAGTGCTTGCGTTATATGTTTAATTTTTTACATTATGCTAAATAATTCTTCTTTCTTCCAAACAATGTTTACTGTTATTTAAATCAACCAACCCATGTCATTCAATTATTTATTTATTCAGCCAATGAGAAATGTGACATTTCTTTTTACTTATTCTAATCAAAGTCAAATATTTGTTCCTTCTGTGACTAATTTATTACTAATTACAACAGTCTGATGTATGGTAACTTGTGTTACTAAAAATAGGGCTACAAATGAATAAATGCAGCTAAAATTACGCTTTCAAAGCACAGCGGAAGAAAGCCCAAAGCTCATACATAGACATTGACAGCAGGTCTGTTTCCAGACTTTAGATACCCACACCTCCACAAAATAGGTGCAAATTGGAAAAGCTCTGCTTATTCATCTGGCAGTAAGTGTGTCTGGAAATTAATATATCATGTAAAAATTAAAATCAGACTCAACTTCTTTCAAATTCAAAAAATGTTTTAAATCTTTGTTTTGTCACTGTTTACTTCTTCCTTTTGCTGCCTTCCTCCTTCTTTGGAATACAAGTCTCCCTCCAGACTGAAAAAATACTTAACTTGGATTGAAATTGAATTACAATTAGTTTTTCTATTTTGAATGAAATCAAGGCAAGAGCATGGAGACAGTTTATTACATGTGTATGCACGAAATGTAAACCCCTCAGAGGTTGAAATATTCTTTTAGCTTAGCTGAGCTCTGGAATTTACAGTCACTGGACATTAACATAGTCAAGAATTTAGAAATCCAAAACAGAACTGGACATTCATGTAGGCATCAAGAAGATCTAGTCTTACAATCAGCAAGAATATAATTTTGGAAGATAAAATAAATCTCAAGATGTGGGACAAAATAATCTGTAACTACTAAAGATCAGAACGTACATGATGTGCATGGCCGATTATCCAAGATCCACTTCTTGAGAGAATCCGTGGGAGAAGCCATGGTGAAAGATATATTATTGGTCTTCCTGGATTTCAGACACAACCTAAGAAAACAGCTGCTCTGTTCCTCTCTTTAACAACTAATTTCGATTTTTAGGTTAATTTCTTTTTTTAAGTGAAGTGCGCCTACGGCATTATATTAATCAGCCACTGAAAACCTTTCCTAAACTTAAACAACAACACTCAGTGTTTGCTAAGGCAGCAATGGCCTAGTGAATGAATGGAATCACTACAATCCACAACACAAGGGACTACACAAACTGCAGCAGTACAAAAGGTACTAGTTAATGACCAAAAAGCCCCACAAAACCAAAAAAGGACCCGTCAAAATGTAATCTCATGCAACCAAAAGACCCTGCGTTGGCTTCATGTGTCAAGACGCAAAACTTCATGTGACCAGATTCTCAATTTACTGAACTGACACAATGACAGGGTGAACACTAAAAACACACATTTCAGCAGCTGCTGTCTGTCACAGGTGTTGGCTGCAATGTTAACAATAAGACTGTTTCTCCTGGTGTACTCAACTCACTCGAAGAGAAAGGAAATTGGAACACACGTTTGTAAGAGATTTGCTTGTCTTATTTACTCTTCTTCTCTTATTTGAGCCCAGAAAGGAGATTTAAATCCCAGGGATTATGGCCAAACCAAGCCAGTTAATTAGGTAACTTTGGTGCAATTTGCCTTTGTTAGAAAATCAACTGAAAGATGCTGTAATGCATTAGCAATGGTCCAGAGGTGCAGCAGCAATGGTCCAGAGGTGCATTTATCTTGCTAATGACTGACATAAATACGTGCTCCCCTCCCAATTGACAAGGTGTAAAGAGCACAGAAAAGTTCCCAGTGGGAAGCTACCAGGACTATTCAGCTGGGAAGAGAACAACCCAAGCACATTCACAACCATTTGCAGGGAAATGATCTTGAGACACAGCAAATATTCATAAATACTAAGACTAATCACAGGCTACACAAGGAACCCCTGACCAAAGACCAGCGAAGCTGCGCTGTTGTGCTGTAACCTCAGCTCTACCACCAGCACTATTTGTTGGCTTCACCCAAGACCTCTGCCTGCCTGTGATGCTCCTCATCAGCCAAAGCAGCAATCCTCACACCTTCTGTAAAACACCTCCAGACCTACGGACAAGAGAGAACACCTACCCAAAACCAGCACGGCCAAAGATGTCTGTAGTCCAGGGCTCCATCTTCACTTCTGTCACAAACTTCTTGTGCTCTCGTAAGTGAATAAGGGGCTTCAAATACACTTTAGGGTCACTGACAAGTCCCATCTACAATGGTGCTCTGAGGATGTCTGCCATGCTGTTCACCCATGAGCTGGGCACGAAGCACAGCAACCTGAGGTGCTTCGGTTTGAATGTAGAGTTGGAAGAGGAAGCAGTGGCAAAGTACCCTTCACAAACCAATCTACTTCTGCAGTATACATAAAGAAAGAGGTGAAGATTCAGCTTTCTGTTTGCTTAAGCCTGAAAGAAGTTCTACAGCCACATCTCAGTCTCTGGGCAGAGGACCTTGATAACCAGGCTAAAACAACACACAGGGCCAGGGCCCTCTACATCACTGACTCCTCAAACTTTGCTGCCAAGAAGAAAGAGGTGCAAGGTCGTTATGGCCAGGGAGAGCATGAAGAGAAGAGCTCGATTCTGCAGCCGTGCGCTGAGGTTCATTCGGCGGCTGACCTGAGGGGCTAACCACAAGGCTACTGAGACCGAGCCCTGAAACACATCATTGCTCAGTGCCTTCAAAAGGGAAAACGTAGGGTTTGCCTACCACAAACGCCTCCAAGCATCCCCAGAGGAAGGAGGGCACCAGGCGTCGGCTCAGAGGAGGCAGGAGGTGCCTCTGCCCCAGGGGTGGTCATTGCCAGGCCGCCGTGCAGGACACGGGCTCCCCCTCCACCACTGCAGAAGGGGTTAGTCCTGCACTGAACCCGTCCACCAAACAGGGGCCCGCTGACAGCGTCCATGCAGTTCTGGGTAGTCATCTACAGAGGCAACCCAGAAAGTACCAGGACTGAGTACGTGCAAAAACATACCTATAAATGCCTCAGGATATTTTTGGCCAGAAAAGCTTGAGTTTCTGAAACCTAAGGAATCTCAGGTGCCTACAACAACTGGGAGAGGTTTCCCTGGGCAACCCTCCTGAATGCAGCTGCCCAAACTGTGCTTTAAGGGATAACAAAATCCTAGATTCTTTACTGGATCTAACCGTAAGTGCCAAAACAAGATTACTGCAGGCATTTATTCAGTCAGCTGAATACAAAGACTTCTAGAAACACTTCTCTTTGTCATAAAACTAGGTTAGAAAAATACATGCACAAAACTCTCATGAACAAAGGTAAGCACGTAACAACTACCTGGGACTTCTGAGTTACAAACAATACATGCTATTTAAAATATTGAGGCGTTGCCACAGAAGAAGAGTTACTAATCGTGTCGGGGCAAAGTAACTGCGCTGGCATGTGGTTTGCACGGGGGGAGGGAAGGAAAAAGAAAAGGAATTACTTTATTAGCCTTTTTGCAGCTTTGTTTTGTTTGCTCTTCCAAAAGAACAGCTTTTTTTTTTATTACTTTTAACTGATTGGTATAAATGAAGAAACCTCTGTTTATCAAAGCCAGTATTATCACTCTAGTCAAACTCCACTTACTCCCAGAGATACCTTAGGGCTGGTAGTAGTTTAATATGTACCTTTATATGTTGCCTTACTTATTTAAAGTAAAGAGTAAAATGGAAAGAGAGACATTCTACTAGGAATATTCTTCCTCTTCAACATTTTCACTTACAGCAAATACAAAGTAAATCCACTTTACTTTGCTAATGAACTAGCTCTTTGTTCATTTATCTATTGAGCTATTTATAAATATCTCGCAATCACAGCATTATCTGGGGGCTAAAGAGCATGTTTCAACTCAAAACAAATGGACATGTCATCTCATGTCCTTCCATAAACAAAAGCTAAGTGCTTGGATTCCAACAGAGATTCGAGCTTGTAATCATGTTTCATATGTTCATTTTCATACCTTTTCTTAGGTGCTTTTAACAACGTAAAATAAGAGCAGTTGCCCTTAACATACAGAAGCACTGGAAAGCAATAAATTGTCGTACCAGATGGTACATGAGACAGGGGACACGTGTGGATGCTGCGGAGGGTCCCCCCTTCCCGACAGTGCAACATGCTCTGTTGGGCTTACAAAGACCATCCAGGGAGGAGGGGGAATTGTGGCCTCGGTGGAAAGGAGCCAGGGACTCACAGAAATCTCCTGAAACAACTTCTGAAACATTTTTTTTTCCCTGAACAAATACCTGCAGCCTATGCTGACAGAACAGCAAGTTCTCGCTGTATGACACGGACCTCTCAGATAAAAAAAGGCGTTTTTTGATGACACATTACACACAGCAGTATGTGAACCAAGCAGTAACTCAACACAGTGGGTTTTCTCAACTAGAAAAATCAGCAGCATCATTTATCCAGACCAAAATCACGTTCTTCACAGACACTGTGTACATTTTAAAATCAAATATAATTTTTTAACTCTCGTTTTCAGCTGGTACAGAACAGAAAAGTATTCACACAATATTAACGCTACATCAATTTCTCCCTACCTGACTCTATGGCATCAACCAGCAACAGTGTAATGAATGCAAAATATGCTAGTTCATTTGAGACATTGTCATTTGTACATATCCTAGTACTAAATAGTTAGCACTCAGACTTTGGGAGAAAGGTTAAATTGAAATTAATTCTATAATATTCCCATTACTGGCTTAGTTTCGAGATATAACTAGGAGTGTAAAAGCAAAAGAGCTATGACAAAATAATTAGTTAGTCATTTCTTCACTTTGTACTCCTTCCAAATCCATTCACTTTAATAATCAATACATGTTCCAAAAAAAGTTTATTTAACCTTGCCTGATCAAGCAATGCAGAATGTCAGAAATCCTTTACACCCTGTTTTTTCACCTGGAATTAGATAATGTGCTTACCGTATTCTGCAGCCTCCTCATTCCTTAACTCCCACTGAGGATTTACACCGAACTGAAGTTTCTCTCAAGTTTACATTTCTCAGGTGTCTTCCGGCAGAACCAAAGATTGTTCTCTTTTCACATATTTAAGCTTGGACCCAAACTACCGCAAGCCCCCACCCTTCCCACCTAGGTCTAACCCTTTACAAGCTGGGTGATTTGAACCGACGCAACTTGGTAGCCCCAAACCTGCTTCCCGTTCCCCTATCACAGTAGTGCCCGCGGCGGGGCCAGCCCACACATATTGATGTTTGCTTGGTCTGTTGGGACCGATGTAAGCACAAAAGTGCTTGCAACTAAGAACCCAGAGATTTTACCCTCTCTACAGAGGGACTGAAAATATCCCCTTTTGTTTACACCTAAAACGCAAAAGTCCCCATAGCATTTCTGTTGCTGGACTTTTATGTCCACATACGTTTATCCTTTACTAATGTACTTTTACTCAAGAAAAAAATCTATTAAGAAATGCCCCAGTATTACCCTGTGATATCAAACCATATACTCAAAGTCTGTTTAGCCAACTGATACTATGATTCATTAAGCAAAAAAGCCTCAGTATTTTTGCAGATATCAAATGCTGGAATAAATGCTGCTGTAATTCTAGGGTTCTTTTTTAACAGCAAAGGAGAGACATCTGGCAATAATCTACAAATAAATACAGTGTCTCCATTCTTAGTTTCTCCTCCAAAACACTACCTAGGACATTTTTGCAGCATGATTCATATAATCAACATAATACATTACAATACCTTTCAAATAATTTAGAATTCTCAGTTCATTCAATAAAGAACTCAATTTCGAAAGAGAAAAGGGAAAATGGCATGCCAGAAAACTTGCTTTCTTGACTCAGCCCTGCGGCCAGGAGGAACAATGTGGTGCAGCAGACTCCACGATTTCAAAAGCATTTTTTTACAGCGAGGGCAGAGAGAGACAGAGGCTTATTTACCGAAATGCGAGATTCCACAGGTGAGGCCAGAGACGGTCTGAGATCCTCTTCCTTTAGTTCCAAAAGTTTTAATTTATGATGAAGCCTGTAATAATCCTTTCAAGCTGCCAGGTAAAACGCACGCCATATCTCAGCCGTATTTTCTTTCACCCTTTTGCAGTGTAACTTTGTTATTTGCATAAAGCTTAGTTCTGACCTATAGGACTTTTTGAACATCTACATGTTAGATTAGCTGTCTTGACATGCTCTATCAAGCATGACATCATGGATCTCCATGGCAACCTTAACCACACCTGCCCAGATGCCAGAGTTACCTGTCATGTTCAGACCTAACTGCGCATAACAAAAAAACCCTCAACCACCATTTTCTAGGCACTCAGCCTTGCACAGGCACTGGAAGGGTGTTTCCTTTTTTTTAAACTGGTGGAAATCTAATTTTGTTTGCCAATAAATTTGTTCTTCACGGAGCACTGGCTGAAACGCTAGAGCTGTTGCTGACCCTTCCACATCTACCAGTGTATTTCCTAGCCAAACAACAACAAAAGAAACCTGTGGCAAACACCTTCCAGCTCACTTTCCAAAGGCACGCTCAAAAGCTTCAGCTCTGAAAAATTTCTATGTACTCATTTTTGCTCCCTGCTCCTCAGAAAGGTTTTTTTTGGCGAGGTGACTTGCAAAACAGGTTCACAGCAGGGATTACCCCCCCCCCATGGCCAGGTTAGCATTTTAACCTCTTAATTGCAGGCTCTTTTTCATCCTCACAGCCGTTGGCCCAGCTTTTACGCTGGTTCCTGCTCTTTGCTTCTCTGCTGACTGGAGTCAACCCCACCTAAGCAGCGACCATGTCCTGCCATGAGCTCAGCAGCAGATGATTCACACCATCTCAAACTTCAGAAGACCGAGACTGCTTCTCTCCTTTCTTTCTAACTTTCCTGGGGATTACATTAGTGCCTTGCACTCACTAACGCAGACAAGACAGCCTTGGCAGAGGCAAGTTAGCCAAAGCTCTTGCAGAAGCTTGAATTACCTATAAAAAAATGTTTTCTTCCTCAGCTTTGCAGGCTTGCAGGTGGAGGGTGCCCAGCTGCACGTCCATCTCACCGGGGGATGGACTGCAGCATGAGGGCAAGCTGCGGGGCGCAGAGCCACAGCCCTGGGGTGCTGCATTGCCCTGTGGGCGTTTTGGGGTGCACAAGGCACGGCACGCCTGCATCCCTCACGCCCAGCTGCTGCGAACTCACACCCCAATTTACCACACAGACCAGCTCAGCTGCAGGTTATTTGCCTTGCAGCAGTATCCCCGGGCCCTTGTGCAAATAGAGACGGCCCCTGTCTCTGAGCTTTCCTTTGCAGAATAAGATATCACAAACAGGGCAACAAACCTGCGGGGTGGAGGAGCGATCATCTGTGTGCACAGCTGGGAGGTTTCAGGTCACTGCGGTAGTGAACCATCAGTAATCCCCGCTGGCATTTTACCTGACCTCTTTTGATTTGCGGCAGGTTATCAAGAGTAGAAATGGGTCCTCAGGAGGCACAACCAGGAGGGATTTATCTGAATAAACGAAGCCTGGAGGAAACTATTAATACATAGTGGAAGATATGGACAACATTCAGAGCTGACCTTGCTGGTGGAGGTAATACAGTATCATGTGACGACACCAAACGTTTTTCCCTGATGTTTATTTTTTGCAAACCAGGGGTCAGTTTGCCATGTTCAGATACTGATGGTTAAAATGGACAAGCGAAGAAAATCCACAAAAAAAAGAGACAATTATCAATCTTGATTTTCTGGCTCATTTTTGTTCGTTATGGACCTGACAAGCTATAGAGCAACATAGAAGACAAATTATATGATATCCGAGGGACTATCTCCTGACCGTAAATATTGGGATGTTTTATGTTCCAGCTGCGCCACTTGACATAGAGATTAGAAAATGGTGTTGCATTAGCTACTATCCTTGATAGATCTCCCACAGTGGGGAAATTCCCACCACAGATAACGTTGCTACTTTCCAGATATTGGAGCAGCTGGAGAAGTAAGAAGGGAGGAAAAGAACCTGCAAAATAAATCATGAAATTTTATTTCATGTCTTCCCATACATCTTAGAGATTTTGCATGTGATACATATCTATATGTTACATACACATACCTACTACATGTGCACGCAGTTTGTCTTCTATACCGCTCCTAGACACGTACATATACAAGGTGGCGGAAAAACGAAGTATGTATGCTCAACACACGTATACGCCCTCCAAAGCAAAATTATATTACGGTCTTCTTCATGAAGCAGCTAAGTAAGCATGCATTACACATACACATGTATACACACACACATACAGCTATGTGTATATATACACATACCTACGTGTATCTATACAGAGATACATATACATACACACAAACACACACACACAAAATACACAGATACATGTGTGTGCACGCATAGACATAGCTGGCAAGAAAAAAACCCCTCTGAACTGTAATGCCACGACCATAATAATCTGTTACTGCATCTGACCAGCCAGACTGTTGATACATTTCAACTAAGCCAATTTCTTGTAATCAACTGGTATAACTTATTTCTGCATGATTTTAATGTGGCTGCTGTTCAGCTTATCTTTTTTTTCTTTTCAAGTTATGCTGAATGGATGAAGTCTTCGGTCTTTCGCATTCCCAAGAAAGATAGTTTGATGCTCCAATACTGAATTTAAAGTTATTTACATAAAATACATATGTCTAATCATCAAAAAATAGAAGCAGGAGACATTCGCATGAATTTTACCCTCAATAAATTAGCAAGGATGACACATTTTAAACAAATAGCAGGAACAGTTACTACATTCCTTCTGTAATTTACTGCCTTCAGAAAGGGCTCAAATTACAAAATGTGCAGGGTGTAATGCTGTAGGCTGTTCAAACTGGGTTTGCAGTGTCTGCAACACTGGAACTAAATATTTACATGACTCCAAAAGATCTAATCTCTGGATTTCACCCCCCTCCCACCCCCTTTATTTAATTTGTATGCTATCTTTATCCACCACCCAGCACATTCCACACAGTCGCTAAAGTTCATGGAAGATAAGTGGGGAGGAAAAAAAAAAAATCAAGACTTTCAAAGGAAAGGAGGGAAGCTGTTTAAAAGTAAGGAATAGATCATTCTTGTTAGAGCTGAAGTCTTGCAGCAATTGAGCTGAATACATATGGATTCTAGCAGTTGTGTTCTGAGGCAATGACAGCACCTGGGATCTCTAGAGACCTTGCCAAAAAGAAGTTGTAGGGGAGAGTTACCAAATGACAATCTATCCAAACCTGTAACTATGGTCTGATCTCCAAAGGTTTGGAAGGCCTCAAAAGAGGCTGGGAACTTAGTTAGAACTCCCATAACAGAGTACAATATTTTTCCAACTTGTTTTTATTCCTTACTGACAATTAATTTGCTGTTAGTGCTAAAATATCTGTAAAACACTAAGAAAAAAAAAAGCTTCTCTGAAAGGTTTGCTGTCAATTATTTGTTGAACTGAGAATAATGGGCACAAGATTTTTGAGCCTGCACTCTAAATTCTGCTAGTTGATTGAAAAAACTGGACTATGGAATAGAAGGTAGATTGTGTGTAAAGCCGAACAGGGTAAAATCTAACATTGCACCCAAAACCATAGTCCAGAGTTAGGCTGTGAAGAGATCCTTGCACGGCATTCCCTGAATTCAGAAGGTCGGCATGACAGCAGCCTCCACCTGCTCTGAGAAATACATCAGCGTGTCACATCTCCTCTGACCCTACATTTACTTTTCGCTGCCCAAAAGCAACTGCAGGCAGGCGAGAAGCAAACCACCTTAAGGTACGCTGCTGACAGACCAATGTGGATGTCAAAACCACTGGGAAGACACAGGCATCTGTGGATAAGTCCGTTCCGTTTGTATTAAAGGACTCAAAAATAGAAAAGAAAGCAAATGAAAGGGTAACAGAGCCAGCTAAAGCATACAGACACACTCTGCGGATATTTTCTTTTCTCCCAGGCAGCGGTGCCAACACTTAAAGTGTAACAGAAGTTAACAGCTGTTCCATATTTTCCCTTCAGCTGTGAAAATTAGATGGAAATGCATATGCTAAAATCAAGAGTCTCACCTTCATCTTTTTCTCCATGTATATTCTAAAAAAAATGAAAAGCTCTTCAAAAATGTCAGTTTCAATCAACAATTCCAAGGTAATATTGAATAGTTTCATTTTTATTATTGTGTCTTTGAATTTCAAGGGAGCAACTGAATCTTAGGCTATATCAATACCCTCACCCCCCACCCCGCCATTTAATGCTTTGTTACATTCTCACCTTTTGTAATGAGGTAATCTTCAATTTTGTAGGAGTTAATAAGAACCACTTAACAAAAAGCAAGATATGAATTTGACTTTCATACCTGATCTCTCAGTCTCTCCTGGTGTCCCATTATCGCTGTAGCATGGTGGGGATATTTCTGTTTCAGATGTTCAAGAAAAGCCTCTCTCTTCCTGTCCATTTCCGAGGTTTGCATTCCCAGTATTTCTTTGGAACTGCGAGGGCCACCTACTGTATGTCTTCGAGGGATGTTGCGGCTGGACTTTGAATTAGAAGAAGTGTGACTGTTCGGGGTCGAAAGGAGCTCTTTAGATCGGAGACATTCCGCATCGTCTAGCGATGTTACATGCAAACTGTTTTTTGCCTGGTCTGAAAAAAAAACCAAAAAGCAAAACCAGACTATTATAAGACCTTAATCTCAATGTTCACATTAATAAGAAAAAGAAAATAATCAATATAAAAGCCAGGTTCATTTAAAAGTCTGGTAGTGTTCTGCATCATTAGGCATATATACGCTGTAAGAAGCGGACTGGAAGTAATCACTTATGCAAGCTATGCACGGTACTTACATACTTTTAACACACAACAGCAGGACTGCTTCCCACAAAAGTGAGCATCATTCAAGTAAATGTTCATTTTATATCATCTTTACCTCTACGAGACTTGAAAAGAAGATCTGACAGGGCCCTGATTCCCTGACCTTTAAAATCTACAGGATGCTTCCCATGAGAAGAAACAGGTTTCTTCAATGGGCTCCAGTACACTTAACGGCCCCGTAACTAGTATCCTTAAGGATACCAACTGATATAATTCCTTTGACAAGGAGATCTGAAATCCTTAATCTTTCTTCAGTGTGTTTTCAACATGCTCCGAAACACCTACGAAATAATAAGAGCATTTTGGAGGCTTTTTTCCCTGATTTCTGACTGTGGTCTGTTTTTAAATTTCATGGATCTCCCTTGGATTTTATACGTCTCAGGACAGCGGGCTGGAAAATACTACATCACTTTTTCAATAAACCATTTCTTAAGAAACAGAATAAAAGCAAGTTTTGTGTGATATAAAAAGAAAAAAATTCAGATAAATTTTACAACTTCAAAAATCTACTTTAAGACCAAAGCCCATAATGAGGTTTGTAAAGAGATAGGCAGACACCGAGGGTATGTAAGTGCTGGCTTATCTTCAGGTGACTGTGTAACACGAACCCTCTGGTGCACAAAAAAGTGTAGTCTGGAGCCTTGTTACCTAATATCTTTGAAAAATCCCTCACTCCTTTGTCAGCAAAGGAAGAAAAAAAGCAAAACCCAGAAGCATTGAAAAGGCCTCACCAAGTCTGATGTGGCCTTAGGCAGGCAGCCGCAGAGGTCCCTGTGAGCGTTAACCCTTCACTGCACCGCCCAGGAGCTGGAAGCTCCTTCCTCCGCGTGTTTTTAACACATCTCTACTTCTCTCCAGCTGACACTTTTCTCCTTGGAGCCCTTTATCCTCCCAGCGACCGTCTCCCCCACGCGCTGCCATTTATACGGCGCTGCTGTTTGGAAACAGGCACCTACTCGCTTCTTTTTATGGTTCAGTCAGTCAGTTTGACACCCTGCCTACCACTTGCCTCGGCATTTTATGCTGAGGATTTTTCAGCTTTCTGGTGTGCGTTGTCAATTGCCTGCCAAGTCCCACCTAACACCAGGCCCTGGTGGCACAGTAAATCCTCCAGCAGTGGAGCCACTGCCGGTGTGACGTCCCACCAACTCACATGGGGAACCAATTCCCTGGGGTTTCACAACAGGACTGGACCCTGGAAGGCCCTCAAAGACTTTGCATGTTTCTGTGAGCTCCCTATAATGCTCACAGACTCCAAAATACCAACATCTTCTTGTTTGCATTTATGAAAACCCATTCCGAAAGCAGAACTGGACACAGACGCCCAGACTACAGGTGGTACCATGCTTCGATGAGCACAGCTCTAGGCACAACTTTGGAAACAGGTTTGGTTCATGGGGAAGTTTTGCTCTCACACAGATTCAAAATGCCATCTTTGATCTCCACAGCACCTTCTAAGATCTTCTTAGAAGCACAATCCCGGTTCAGCCTTCAGAACAGCAGCCTCATGTGTACATACACACACACACATTCTAACACACTTGACATTTCCAATCCCAAGTCAATTAAAAAACATCCAGCCTCACTGATTACCGAAAAGGCAGAGCTCTGACTGCCGGGTACCCTCAGCTTGTTTGAGACAAGTGGCAAAATGGAGAGTTTTGCTTGCAAGAGGTAAGCATGGCTACTCCAGACACACTCAGTCAAAATGGTTTCTGAAAGCTGCACGGTCATTTCCATGGATTTTACATGGGAGGAAAAAGATGTGGGATGGGGCTGGCTGGAATTTACCATCTTTAATTTGTCGCACCAAGAGCCCGAAGGTTATATCCCTGAGGCCACTGGAACAAAGGCAACAGACATAAATAAGGGATTTCCTTGGAGCTTGAGGGAGTCGGAGTGAGCGTGAGTGACTGAGTGCAGCGATTTGGTATAAACCCTTAAAGTACGGTCACAGCAGCAGTTTCAATCACTGAACCGGTGGCAGGCACTTCCTCAGGATGGCAGGTAAACCTGAACTCACAAACACAGCCGAGAGCTCACGACTCAGTGTTTCGGGTCCTAAATCTCTCTCACGCAAAGCCTTTCCCTACTGTGCACTTCAGTCATTTCAATAGCTTAAGAAAAAGCTAATTATTTGGAACGTAAAGAGACTTATTGAGGGAAGCGTTTTACCACTATTTGTTACTGGGCAAAACCTTGAGAAGGAATCAAAAATAACATATTTTTCTTATACTGTATTAGAAAGATCAACAAATTCTCTTATTTTTCTTTCATATATCTGGAAAATACTATACAAATACCAGTGAAAAGAAAGGAATGTAAACTATGCAAACTAATTGCTAGCCTTGCCAGCAAGCTGACCTGGGCATTCAGCACGCTCCCACCACATTACAGCCCACAGCAGCACGTGACTTTCTTTTTCAAACCAAACTCTCTGTCATGTTCGAATATGGGCCCTTCCCTTAGTAATTGCTTAAATAAAACTTCCTTGGCCACTTCCTAGACAGGGACAAACAGCTTTGATAGCGAGGCTGAAAGCTGGGATGGTGAAATCCCCGTGTGTAACCCGGGGCACATGAAGTCCGCAGCTGCTCTGTGGGCCACAGTGCTACAGGGAGGAGAAACTGAGAGAGGTTTTCTGGATCCTGGAGTTGCTCAATAACAGTGTGGGCAAACTTGCTGTATCTTCCAAGTGAAGATAATAGGCCTAGAAAATCAATCCCCACAGATAACTGTGAAATGTGTGAAGGATCATGTGATGGTTCCCAGAAGAAAGTTAAAAGTAGCAAAAGGATAAATTATGTACGTACCCTCCCTGGAAAAGGAGTAAAGAGAAGCGAACAGAAAACACAGAGGTGTGAGATAAGCTTGTCTCCCTGTCTTCCCTCCCTCATATTCAGAAGCTAAAAGCTGAAGGTCTTTCTGTTCAATAAAGTAGCAAGTCTAGAGAGCAACAACAAGCAAGACTTGCTGATTGACAAGGAAGGGTTTCGGTTACCCAGAGGCTTGGGTAACCCTTACACCTGAGATGCTTCTCTGATCTGAAAACAAATTTCAGGATTTCTTAACATCACCCATTACTACTGTGGCTGTAACTACAGGAAAGCCCAGGTATGCAGCACAGAAGCAGTATCCCTAGGATTATCGGGAAGGATTAATTGCTGTGAGCTGGAAACTAAAAAAAAAAAAGTCCTTCAACATGTCCTGGTATGCAATTCTTCTAAGTCACACCCTTCATGAAGTCTACACAGGTCAGGAAAGTCACTCTGCTTCATTACTTCAAATGTTGTGAAGATTTCAGTGGTCCTGTTTTGCAATCCAGGTGACATGAAAGAAGAACATTTTCAGAATAATTTCAGAAAGGTACAAGTATGGACCTGACCTGTACTGGTACTACAAAACTGAGCCTTGAAGCAAACTACATTCAATATTTAAAGTTTAAAAAAGAACACAGTTTTAACAACGTGAGTCAAACCCACCTCCGCTCTATTTCTGCCAGCAGTAAATTCGAGATTATTTGGAATCTTTCTAATTTACTCCCTTGTCTTTACAATTAGCTCTCTTTCCAAGGAACTTCCGAATGTAACATTTGGATAGGGGCCAAACCTACTGAATCCGGCTATGAACTCCCAGCATTCAAAATCTGGGGGATCAGAGGATCCGGTTGGTCAGACCTCTGGTTTCCTAGCTCCACGCGTATCTCAGGCAGCTCCATGCAACCCACACAGAAGAAACACATTGCTGAAGGCTTTTTTTCCTTTCCTCCCTATTCTGACACAGCCTTTGAGGGAAGATCT
The DNA here is from genome assembly GCF_030867145.1 of Opisthocomus hoazin. Lineage (NCBI taxonomy): Eukaryota > Metazoa > Chordata > Aves > Opisthocomiformes > Opisthocomidae > Opisthocomus > Opisthocomus hoazin. The sequence goes on along the minus strand of NC_134417.1, from coordinate 74,823,111 downwards.
CCGTCCCACTACACGTAAACATATACACAGATGCACGTGACTTGCGCTGCCCCACACTTCAACTTGAAAAATGATTCAGAAGAGGTTCAAGAAATTAGTGAACCCCCAAGAAAAAAAGTTGTTGTTTTTTTCTCCTAAGCTGTCTACGCACTATTTTCTGGTGTTACTTATTCGTAAACTTGGGTGACTTTTTCCTTAAAACCAGGTGTACCCGGCCACGCACTGTTTGGGTAACGGAAGACCGGTGAAAGCAACCGAGAAGGCTCAGAGGTGCTCCGCGAACGCTCTGACGGACACAGCCGGGACGAGGTGCCGGCGACGCCACCTGCACGCCGCGCTCCCGCGGAGCGGCCACGCAGACCCCGCGGCAGAGCGGCCCCCGCAGACCCCGCGGCAGAGCGCTCCCGCTCGCTCTCAGACACAGCGCCGGCAGGGCGGCGGCACTCCCCCGGCCGCACCGCAGCCGGCCCGCCGTGAAAACCACGCTCGCAGCTTCTCGGCCTTGCTCCCCCTAAAGAAGAGCCGTTCCCCTGCCATAGGTGCAGCACTCAGGGCATTTAAAGGGGCCGTGACGCTATTCCTCCCCCGTCGCGGGAGCGGCACCCTCCCTCCGCACCGTGACAGCCACCCGGCAGGCTCCCGGCCTCAGAGGTCGGGCAGAAAGCGCTCCAGAGAGAAAGTTAAACTCACGAAGTCGGAGCGTGAGGGAAATCTGCAGAGCCGCTAGCACAAGAAAGACACGCTTTCCACCCCCCACACCCCCCCATGCATTCTGCCTCCAGTTACAAAAAGCAGCAGCGAGGGGCACGTTTAAACGCAACTCCATCTTTGCCTGCTTCTCCTGCTTACCCTTCATCTGCCTGCCGTCCGCCGAGCGCGCCAGGCACAGCTCAAGTTTCTGGCTTTCGTTTTCCTCCATTGTCCCTGGCTACCGCACCGGCTCCCCTCTCCCACAGCTCGGGAGCCGCGGCGCCCGGGCGGTCAGCGCCGGCCCCGGGGAGGGGAAAGGCAACTCCCCGGGCCCCGCCGCGAAGCCCCCCCGAGGCGCCCCGCACGCCCTCCGGGCCGGGGCTGGGGCCGGGGGCCGGGGGCCGCGGGGCGGCGGGCGGGCGGGCGGGCCGGCGGGCGGGGGGCCCCCCGAGCGCTGGGCCCCAACAGGTGATGATGGGCCGTTCCGCCGGCTCCCCTCCCGCTTCATGAAAGGGGACGCTTCAAACACCACCGCAGGCCCGAGCCCCTGCTGGAATCCCAACCCACAGCCTCTTAAATCTCCGTCACGGGACAAAAGCCTTTCCACGGAATATTTTTTAAGCCCATAACCACCAAGCCCACAAACATTCCTGATAAATGCTCCTCTGTCTTTTTCAGCATCTCGTTTGAGGGTAATTCATTATACAAGCGCTTTGAGGTTTTGTTTTCTGTTGAATTCTTTCAAGCTGCTCAGAGAATGAATTAGGGAAAAAATAATCAAGATACAGGAATTCAACTTTACTGAAGCCAATAAAAATGAATGGTAGCAATATGTAAGCAAGGACTTTGGTGAAGAGGGATTCTGAAGCCTCAGTAGCGAAGCATAGAGAAACGTAGAACTAATTCTCCTTTGGCAGACCAGAGGCAGGAAGCCTGCGTGAGGATCAATAGATCCGCCAGGCTGCGAGGCAAAAATGTAAAGTGGCTGAGAAGGAGGAGATCAAATCCCACAGATTCCAGCCGATGCCACACGTGTTGATTTAGTGGGAGAATATCAGACCGAATTAGTCTACCAAAACGATAACGCGGAGCAGAGATGGTGGAATAAACCGAGTGTTGAGTTACAGCATCGAGACCAGATTGTTTATCCATGGACAGCTTCTGAATTAGGTTAAGAACAAAGCATAACTGAGGTATTAATAAAAATATGCAATTTCTCATTTAAATCAACCTCGTACTGCAACACCAGATAACAGTTAGCATCTTGGATGTCTTTTTAAACAGACCTAGCATAATACGGTCTTCCAAGCTTTCTTCAACTCTGACTGCAACGCAACATCAGCTAAATTGCTTGCAATGACCTCTCAACCATCCAGTCCAGACAGCCTAGGAAAATTCCCCTACGTTTCCTTCTACATCTCTATCTGGCAGAAATGTCATCCTGTCTACTTAGATTATTGAATGCAGAAATGTTTTGTGTGTATATAAATTCAATACAGAAGCTTAAGGAGAATCACCCTCCTCGTGCCCCAATCCTCCCCCTTCCAGACAGAAGAACCATTTCAGTAAACGGCAATTAACAACTGATAAATGAACAAAACTGTTGTTCGTTAGATCAGACATAAATATTCCCTAGCACTTAAGAAATATTTATTTTCCTTTTTAACAATTAATTCTATATAGTCTTGGAACCTGGCAAAGGTCCCAGAAATCTGGCATGGAAAACACAGAAAAGATGAAAATACAATCTAAACATTAGCACTGCTATTTAAGGCCTGCAGTACAGCGCTCCCAGCAGAATACTCCTGTAGTTGCCCTGCAACACGCTGTATTTAGAGTAGTGTTTTTACTGGCCTTGGGTTACTCCTGCTCATTCTGATTGTGGACTATTTTTGGAGGAGAATCGATGGCCAGCCATCCCACTTATCTGGTGTTGCCTTGTGTGATATGGAGGAATGTGCCTTTAAGTTGAGGTTTTCCAGAGTCTGGACAAGCCTGATGAGCCTCTTGCAACTTACACTCACAGCCAGCTGGAAGGAGAAGAGGGCTCTTACAGGAATAGTCATCACTGAACACCACCAACTTGAAGAAATGCATAATAACTCAGAAACCCCCGATGGGAAAAGAAAGCCAGTGTGGTTGCCTGGAGTAGCAACGTGAAAGCTGTACTAAGACATTACCTGCACACAGGGCTCAGAAATTGACAGGAAACTTAAGGGCATTTAAAAAGATCTTTTCCTGAAATAATGCAATGGAAAGCACAAAAAATATTTGCCTAAAAATGCCTAAAAGGAAGGTGCTTTTGCAGCTTTGTACAAAAGCAGGGTTAGCTCTGGAGGTTGGTACAGTGTGTACCAAGAGCCTTAATAAGATCAAAATCAATCCACTCTAGCCCCTTAGGAGGTTTTTACCTCCATCCATGGTGGGGAAAAACACCCATAAAATTAGTTTAAGACTAAAAAAAAAAAAACTCCATTAAAAGATCTTCTTTTAGCCAGCACCATTATTTTCCACAGCCACGAGCACAAGACAGAGAGTTGATCTCTTGACCATCACCACCACCACCCCCCCCCACCGTGTCCTGCTGAGCAGCCTGCTGTCCGTTGGGACGGTGCCAGCCTGGTCTGAGACTGACGCTTTTGTGGCCACGGCAAGATGCTCCCACTGCTGAGACTAACAGTAGATGGTATTGCTGGTGCTGCTAAGGGGCCTGAGCAACACGGACCCCCAAAATGCAGAGAAAATGCAGAGATGATCTAAGAGAGATTACGTATTTGGTTGTGGACGTGTGACTTGAAAACGGGGTGTCACCTTGGGAGAACTTCTGCAGCTGCGGAAGTAGTCTCTCGAATAGCATTGGCAAAAGGTGAGACTAGACATGGCATGCTTCAGTATCATCAAAATCAAACCAAACAAAAGAGCCCACCCAGCCTCAGAGGAAACATAATCACTTCTGCTCCTGGACAGGGAACAGCTGGGACAGCAAGGTCGCAAAGCATGTCCTCACTTTAAGGAAAAGTCCTTGGTCCCAAACTGGATTTAATTAATATATGTAACAATGCCATTCCTGAAGATGTTACCTAAGTCGATTTAAAAGAATTACTGAAGCTCCTTTAGCAGCTAAGAAACTGAAGACAGCCAGAACCATTATACTGTTTGGCTCAAATAAAGAGCTCCCCAGCACAGTCACTGGGATGAATCACTAACGACAAGCTAAATAAACTTGATTAACCAGTTCACAGCACGCAATCAGCATTTGTTTATCTGCGGGATCAACAATAACAGTGGTTCCTTTTGATTACTGTGCTCAGAACTGGACCCATCAATATCAAAACAATGCACAGAGAATAATTGCAAATAGGTTATGCTGTTTTAATTGTGTTTAAAATTAATGTCCCAGAGCAGCTTAAACACTTGCTAAACCCATGTGTGTGAAAGGAACAATTAACAAATACTGGCTCCGCTCAATTGGTCCAACTTCTAATATACAATGACTGCCTGGCTCTAGCAATTATTTACAACTAAAAAAATGGGAAGTTAATTATTAATCGTTAAATCAAAATAAACATCCCATAATTAAAGACCTGTCCATGTGAAATCATGTAGCCACCGAGAAATACATCATGAATGCTCTCAGTAGGAACCAGCCTGACACTATCTAGCCTGCTATAGTCCAGAAACAAAATAAATATTAAGACTGAAGCGGTGAGGCAGAAGTCTGGGAGGAATTACGAGCACTCAGGCGGGTCACACTGGAGCACCTCTCCACGCCATTACGCAGCCGGAGATTGCTTGGGCCTGCCCCTGGCGGAGGGGATCATCAAGAGGATGCTCCAGCGGGTCAGGAAACCTCCCCTCCATGCCAGGGAGTTGCGGGTGGCCATTCAATACCAGCTAGTCAGATTTGAAATGGAGAAAGTAACTTGAACTAACTGTGGAACAACAGCACTGAGGGTGGTGAAACTCTGATTTCCACCTCGGCCAGCAAAGAGCAGCTCCAGTGCTGCAATTCACCTGAGCACATCCCTGTTCTCGTTTGCACTCAGAGAGCTCACTGTGGTCCTCGGTGTGGTCTCTCAGTGCTTCGTAACTAAAATAGGCTCACCCCTAAAAAGAAAAGGACTCTGTTCAGATACTATATTATCAAAGATGATACAATACTAGCCACTAGCTTGTACAAACAAAATGAAAAAAAATCCCTGAGGTCTATCGATGCGAATTCATGCAAGTAGATCTGGGGGGAAAGAGGTTTACACTATTTTAAAATCAATTGTCTACTGATTTGGTATTGTACAACAAGGAATCATAGATTTTTAAGATGTGGATCATTTAGTCTCATCTGCTTAGTAAGGGATTTCAGTGAGCTGGGTCCTATTTCTAATGCAAGGTTAGTGGGTAAATTATTCAGTGGTTAAATTAAAGGAAAACATCTGAACTTGATTTTAAAATTTATGATGACAAGCAATCTAATACAACCTCTGGGATTATTTATCATGAAATTACCTTCACTGTTAAAAAATTGGAGAGTTTCAATATCTATACTTGGTACGTTCCAGTTCAGTGAAGAACTCTCATATTTCTGAGGAAAAATTAGCCAAATGAGTGAAATGGCAAAACTCCAGCTAAATCAAAAAAGAAAATTGAGTATGAGCTTCTCTATACATCTCCACAGCAGAATTTCGTTGTGTCTTGTCAGACCTACAGGTTTCAGCTCTCCAAAGAAGTTCAGAGACTGACAGGGGTGCCCAGAGCCACCACCAGCCTTAATCAGTAAAACAACTATTAAAGAGTCACTGAGAGGTTGAACATGAGATAATAAAGCAGAAGATACATTCATCTTTCCAACGTCATTTCAAATGGAGCTCTGGGGAGCAGCTATAATCACCCGCCACTCGGCATCGCTGAGCTCTCAGATACGAAGAAGGATGCAGCATCCCAGCCCACCTCCCACCAACAAGCACTGTAGTGTTACATGCCTTACATATCTCCAAGTACCAGTGCATCTGAAAGACAGCTTGCTCAAGCTCACAACTCTCACACCTGGGCACCTACATCTTGTTAAATAAGCTTTCTGTTTTCCAAGTTTTATTCTTGTTTCCTTCCTCCCCCTCCATTTTTTTAAATAAATGAAAAGGTCTGAAAGCAGTAAATGCTTGTGCATGCCCTAAATCAAACTGTGAAAAAGCACTCTGGTCATCACAAAGAGTCACTAACATTCAAGTGGGGAGAAAAAAAAAAGATGATTCTTCTCTTTCATCCATAACTTTATCTCCCTCTTTTATTTGGGACAATACCAACACAGCTAACTGTAGATACACTTTAACATGACTTCCCTTCCCGCCACCCAAGATAAGATGGAACAGAGCTAAATGAGCATAATTACAGGATACATGTTTCTGACTCATGTAAAGCAACACCTTATTTCAGACTTTTTACCCCCTCGTCGTTGTCATCCTGCCGTAGCACGCTAACGTTGACATTAGTACATTGCCACCAGCGCAGCCACCTTTGAAGTGAAGACCCTGGCACGCTACAGCTCCTCCTCGCACCTGCCAGCCTGGCCAGCTCTTCACACATCACACTTTCCATACAGGTTCACCTACAGTAAGGAATGAGATCAGCTTGCAAACACAGAAATAGAAAATATGAACATCTGTTTTTGTAAGGTACCAAACAAATAACTCTGTGAAAGGAAAACGTGCCTCACATCGTGGAAATTTCAATCACTAGAGTTTAATCAAATAAAAAGCAATATGTGGGTGGGAAGGAACAGAGTAGAGAATTGTTTCTGAGGGAGGTGGAAGAAAGGGAGGGGAGAAGGTCACTTTCAAGGCCATCTGCTCTACATTGAAATTCTATTTCTCCCCACTGTAAAGCATTTTGATTTTGATAAGTTCCCTTTTGGTTGAATTCACTCAAACAGAGCTCTGGTGAGAGTTTGGATTCAAATCGGTCCAATTCTTCAGCAGTGCCAGAACAATAGACTTAATGCCCAAAACACTGACTGTTGCTGGTTTCATGGATGTCTGCAGGGTCTGGTTGTAAATGTACGAGGCGGCACGCTTCAGTCACCAAAGGTATTGAGAGTTGCTCTCTGCAAAGTACAATTATACTTAAAAAGAATAATGAGAGATCCTTTATTTCAGCTCCTACCAAGTACACACGAGGTTGATAACATTGTCAGGCGACTGCTTGAATTAATAGGAAACACAAAGTGTACTTTGACAGAGCTTGGGTCCAATATTAATACAATAGTTCAAACTGTGATTAGTGTAACTACTTACTTATCAACAGGCAATTCTGATAAATATTCCACCAAAACCAATGGTTTAAATAAACTAATTAGTAAATAATGATTAGAAAATAACACAATGGTAGCAGTATTGCCAACCCACAGCATTCACACAATTCATGATGATGGTTTTTCTTGAAAAGTCACCCTTTTGGGAACAGTGTTCATTTTATTCATCTCTGGGCTGCACCCAATCATATGTTCAACTTTTCTCCACAATGTCACTGACAAGAACTAGATTTTTTTCTGAGACTCAAGACTAAAATCACAGGAGAGGTCAGCACCACTGTGACTTAATGAGTTGGACATTTTTAATTGCTCTCACTATAGTTTCTCCCTGTCTCCTGCCACAAGGGCAGCACTACACAGCAAACGACAATCTGAGCATCTGAAAAGAGCTAAATACAAGTAGAATAAACTCTTACAGCTTTGTTTCCATGTGGATTTCATTTGATTTTGTGGATTTTTATTTGATGGTCACAGGTTGCTGTTTGAAAAGCTTTTATTTTTTTACTCCTTGGAGAGCACCAGCTCCTGGAGGCAGACACAAGAGCAGAGGGCTAGAGTAGAACCTCCTACCTGCAAATGTATCAATGACCTCTCCAACAGTATGTACACCAGCTTCCTTCAAAAGGGCGTCTCCGACCTTCCCAGACCATGCTGATGCGATCATTAAGATCCCTGATTAGTAAGAAAGCAATCAAAGCTGACAGCAGTGGCACTCCTGTTCTTTCTCAGGCCTCCCCAGTCTGTTCTGCCGGGATGTACACTTAATAATTCACTCTTCAGCATTTACGATTTCATAGCTTTAGGGCAACGGGGACCATTTGATTATCTTGTCCAACTTCTCATTTATCACAAGCCATTAAATTTGATGTGGGGTCCTCACACAAAAGCCAAACATTTAAATGAGTTGAACAAGACATTAGCGATCTCAGGAGATCAATGCTGCATCTGCACTCGTGTTTGTTTCTGACCCCACCACACCATGTGATGAGATCTACCCAGATGATCGGCACGAGAAGAGTGCAGGACGTCAAGCTCCCAGCTGACTCCAAGAGGAAAATTCTTTCCTCCACCTTTGATTTCCCAGATCAGACATCCACCTTCAAAAACCCCCAAACTATCCTAACCTCAAAGCTGTGGTGCGCACATCCAGTCACTGTCTCCAGCACAGCCAGCCTCTTACACATGAAAAAAAAACTGAGAGGAAAAAGAAGAGCACCTCGAAACACACCTAGCCCGATGTCCTCTGAGGCGGCAAACCCTCCTGAACGCAGCCCATTACCAGCCGAAAGGCTGAAGCGTGACTGTTGATTATAACCACTCCCTTTAATACAGAGCTGCCAGTGCTACAAGTGTGTTATTTGCGGGCGTTTCAGCCCGTAGGCCCACGCAGGTGGCTGATGGAGCTGACAGCTCAGGCACATCACATCCAGCAGTGGCAGGACTGCCACCACTCCACACCCTCCGACAACCACCACGATAAATACGGGATTTCTTGCTGCACCTGGGCTAGCATGGCTTTGCAAGTATACCCATTCTTGTTTCACAGACTATGTCACAATTAATTGACTGATGTTCAGTTACACTCAGTGTTAGAAATTGTTTCCTAGTTCTTCAGGGTGAAGTTGACTTAACTTCAGTTTCCAGCCATCAGACTTATTCCCCCTTTGTCAGCCAGACCCATCAGTGCTGTCAGACGTGTGCTTGGCGAGAAAGCCACCTCACAGCGTCCTCCTCAATCACTCGCATCAGATGAGCTCCTGAAGACTTGCGTTACACCTCAGTCTTGGTTTTCCTCTTGGAAAACCAGTCCTTGCCTCTCTTCTTTCCATTTTCTTTCTAGTATTCCCATCTCCTCCTTGCAGTACATCTAGCAGGATTATCAGAGCCCACTCTTTGAACTTCACGTACTAACAAAGGAGTACGTGACCTAAATTTACCTCTGAAAACACCGGTGCAGCTGGATGCTGCACAACAGCGCAGAGCCCCCAGGGCAAGGGGTGTGAGGCTGGAGCCCTCTCCACAGCCAGGACAGGGAGCCCGTGCCCACGGCTGCCTCCTGCTGAAAAGGGAGAGCGTGCTTCAGCAAGGGCACAACGTCCAAGCATCGAGGAAGCCGCAGTGACACGGCTCTGGTGTCGTAACCTATTTCTCCTACATGGGGAAGTCTGCTCCTTCTGTGCAGCACTTTTGCAGAAGATAAAAAGTGGGAAAAAGTGACAATGATCCATCTCATCAAGCTCCAAGCAGCGCACAGAATTGCCTGGGGTGAAGACAAGAATAAGCCACGTCAGCATAGAACTGTGTCATACAAGGTTTAAGCTTATTCAGAGGTAGAGCCTCTGTCTCTCTCATGAATAAATACATAACCCAAGACAATTTAATTCCAACTGTTTTGTATTTCTTACAAAAACTTTTCAACGTGATGACTCACAGGTGAGCTCTCCACTGACAGCATAAGATGGCATTGTATTAGTTATCTCCCTTTACAAACTGCAAGTCTGCACTGAGATATACAAATATCTCTCATAATACAGCACATGCCTTTACATGCAGCATAGCTGAGGATAGGGAACAGGCAGTAAGTACTGGCAATGACAGGTTTTCTTCACTCCAAAGGAAAAGGCTATTAAATACTAATTGGTAACTCAAGACAGCTTTTACAGCATACACATATACTCCTTTACTCCGATTTCCAATACTCATCTGCAAAAGTATAACTTTGTGATTTACTCTGTTTATGATTTTCATACCATTGCCTCAATCTTTCATAATTAACATAACAAAGACCAGTGATAAATTCACACTTTTTCCCTCTTTTGCTGTTTTGCTCTACAACTGCTACTAAAAGATAGTATTTCAAGACCACGGCTGGAATGATATCGAAATCCTTTTACCAGTTGGAGGAAAGTCTGGGCAAAGTGCTGAATGGAAAAAAGTATCAAAATCTCTTTGAGACAAGTTGACAACATTACTTACATGCCCCTGTTTCAGTTTTATAAGCTCCTATAAATCCTCTCTCACACAGAGAGTAACGCAGGAATGCCCTTGGAAGACGGCATTGGGTGAGCGAAGGATGAGTTTGCAGCCCATGAGTAGTAGTCATTCAATGCTTTTAGTCTGGTTTTTTTGCAAGGATTCTTGCTGTAAGAGCTCAATTCAAGAACAGCCAGATCCCAGTAGAGGAGTTTAATCCAGAGCTATCCTCTCTCCAGGACTGCGGGAGTAAACCTAAGTGCAGAAGATGGTCTGCAGTATGGAAGTTAGGACAGAGGGGTTTACAGGTCTGACATCACTTAAACATCTAACTCAAATCTGAATAGTTTTCTGAAGAAGTGCCTAAATGCAGCCAGAAAATACAGGCTGAATACCACAATTAGGGGTTAAAATGCTACAGGCAGTAATTATCAATCACTTTCTTTTCCCAACCATTAAAGAAGGCAATTTGTTTGTCTTGCCCATCCTACCAGGAAAAGGCTGGGTGGTCTTCTGACTTCAAGAGTCTGAGAACTATTCTTCTAGAGGACAAGGCCACACCGGGCCTCCTGGGCAGCACATGGTCCTTTTTCAACACTGTCTTACACTGTACTTGATTTTAGTCATAGACATTAAGACTGTGGCAGTGCTTTGCAAATCATCACTAAATACCTTTTCTTCATAGCTCTATGCAAACCTCAGGAGCGTTTCCAAGACAGGAATAAAGCCTCGGTTGGTGAAAGGTAGCATGTTTTCAGTTCCTCAGCTGTCTGCATCAGCATGGGACTGCCATGCCGCCGGGATTCTTTGTTTGGTTAAAGACCCCTTCATCTTGCAGAAGTTGTCACCAGTTTTAAGAATATAGCAGCTTTATTTAGTACATGATAAGTAACTGTGAATTCTGAGGCTATTAATTCGTTGAGGGAGTGACATCTCAATAAAACGTAAACATAAAAACTCAGCCCCTTGCAGACAGCTTAAATAATTCACCTTCTATTAAAAAAAAAATAATACATTGCTACACATTTATACTTAAAAAAATAATTAAAAATTTTTGTATCTCACCCCCTTCTTAAATAACGTACATCTGATAATACCTATGCTCAAAGTCATACCATTTAATGTCTAAGTTGTTTGCGTACTAAAAACCCCAAGTCATCAAGCGTTCAGCGTTGCACTTCAGCTTCCTTTTGCAGTAAAAGGAAGCTAGGAGAAAATGGGGAAGGAACCAGGCTGAAAAGCTTTCTGCAAGCTGCAGCTGCAGCCAACAGCTGAAATTTAAAATCAGACATTATTTTCTCTCCTCATCTTGTGGGTTCTGCCATAGTTTTCAATAAACAACAAATTCAGCCACAGAAGGCTATCGCTCGTAATTTTCTCTTGCTGATGGAGCTAAAATAAGAACGATAAATGCTTCCCCCCGACTTCAGAAAGCAGCATCTGTCACTCCCCAGTAGGACTCCTGACACGTTGCATGTGGACAACACGTTAGAAATGTAGCAAAACCCAAATGTGGTCCTGTGACATTAATAATTTAATGTTGCAGAGAGAACCTGAAATGCATGATCATCTGGGTCAAGGAAAGCAGAAGCAGAACTGCATTTCCATTTCCCAACCTGGTGAGAGAACAGACATGTGATAGCCAGCAGATATGGTTCCCTTGGGTTTCCACAGGGCATGTAGCAACACTCCTTCATAAAGGAACAAAGAGAGGAGATCCTCTCATTGATAAAAAACTGAATAAATATAGGAAAGACTGGGTAGGAACAAAAGACAGATTTCCCCGGGGATGGATATTACCAATGGCATCGCAGAGAACGTGCTAGTCCAGGCAGCTCTCAACAGCAGTGAGCTGGAAAAAGGGGTGTAAGTGAGGTGACAGAGCTTGCTGAGAACATGACAATATTCAGTGAAGACAAGGGCTGATTATGAAGAAGAGACTTCACAAGATTCACTGACTAGGCAGTAAAGTGACAGATTAAATCCCATGTAGATAAATGTAAAGTGATGCACATTGACTTTGAACAGACTATTACTACTCAAAAAGAAAGTTTGAGGGTATAACCATTTTTATGAAAATTTCAGCTCAGTGCTCACTAGTGATTAAAAAACCAAATAGATGTTAGAAAATGCTAGGAAAAGAATAATGAAGAAGACAGATTATATTATTATGCTACTGTACAAACCCACGGCCTACCCACATTTTGAATATTGCATGCAGGTTTAACTCACCCCAGGTCAAAAAAGATATAGCAGAAGTAGAAATGTTGAGAAGGCGGCGGCATGTATGATCAAAGTTATGGAACAGTTTCTGTACAAGGAACAACTAAATTATGTAGGACTCTCCATTCTGAAAACAGATGACTCAAACATCTGTTTGAAGTCTATAAACATGAGTGACAGAGAGAAGCTAAATAGGGAAAGACTGTTCATTGTCTCTGTCAATACAGACTGTAGCGTCATCAAATGAAACAAGGAGGCTCATGATTCAAAAACACGTAGATGTGAATACAATTTCACGGAGCACTACGGAAGTACTGGTAAGCTGGGGAACTTCTTGCTGTAGGACACTGCAGTTGCTGAGTTTACAAGAGTTCAAAAAAATAAAACCAGAAGTTAATGAAAAAAAATTCCACCAACCACTGTGAAAAAAAGGACATAATCCTTGGTTTCTTTCAAGTAATCTCTTAATCATATATTGCTGGGAGGATATTCCGGAAGTATCACCACGTACTCTCATTGATCTTGTTTTCTTCCCTAGGTAACCATCACCATTCAAGACAGGTTGACGAGCTGGACCTCTGGTCTGACCTGCTACAACTGCTATTCCACTTGAGGAGTTACAAGAAGCCCTAATGCTGACAGTAATGCTTTGTCATACTTGCTAAACATAAATAAATAGAAGCACTTACATTACAACAGAAAAATAATAACCCCAGATCTAATCAAAACACTCTGCTGGGTAGTAAGAATCGTACAGAAATCTCCTCCTGGAGCGAGGACATGGGAGAGAACGAATGGCATACAATATGTTAAGTCGTATCATATCATCTGTTGTAAAAAAAGCCTTAAACATTTGCTTACACAGGAAAGTGTAGTGGGAGCTAGAGAACGAATTTGCAGTGCTTCAGCCATTCCACAGAGGTGGCGGACAATGCAGGGTAAATCTTACGTTGCATCAGCATCGGAAGCTCTGGCTACCACCAAGTGTCAGAACGCTATTAATCCCTTTGAACAAGGGATCAGTGCAGCTCTAGGGGGGCGCTGAGATCTTTTCTCCCTCATCAACTCCCCACTACTGAGAGGCCACTCCAGAGAACTTTAGGTGCCGTGACTTAGGCTGAAGCACAGGGTGGTACCAAGCCTCCCTCGCCCTTCCCCATCTTTCTGGGATGTGGGACCCAGGGTAAGGGCAGGCAAGGCTGCGCAGATCAGCGCACAGTACTCCACAGCGTAGTACTGGGATCTGGTAGCAGCAGGATTCTTGGCAGTTTGCTCATTTAGAAGCATGAAATCTGAGTATCTGCCCACACTACCACACACAACTTCTCCATGAAGGCATCAGATGTTTTGTCCCTGTAGTTCTTCAGAAATTTGCTTTTACTATTTCCTTACCTTATTGAGATGTCTAACTGCCTCCCTGCTTTCCCATTCCAGGAAACAGGAGAGCTTTTTTTTTTTTTTTTGCCCTTTTTTTTTTTTGTCAGGAGATTTTTCAAGGACAAAGAATAATACACCTTTTATTAAGCGGCTATGCACAGTAAGAAACTTTTTACTAGCAATTTCTCAAGGAATGTTATGACTGGCTGACTTGAAAGAGGCCTATCCAGAATCTCATTAGATTTTCAAGCACTTTAGAAAGCAGTTCTTACTGAATTATCAAACTTGCAGGAAAACAATGGCAATTTCATACCTGAGATTATGTACTTCTGTGTTAACTGCAGAAACGTATCAGACTAGGAGGGGGTGCCACGCACGTGGAGCTACTGCAGTAGCAGGGAGCTGCTGCAGTATGTCAGAGGAGACTCTCTGTGAACGTTTTATTTGCATGACTAAATACTCTTTTTCAAAGTGATGTATATGTGACATGATATATAGTGATGTATCTCAGTAACTCCTGACCCAGAAAATCTGAAGTGGTTAAAAAAATAAAAACACAAAAGCTTCATGGGTGTGGAGCACACACAGTTCACACCACCTTGCGTAAGCAACCTTTGCATACTGCTGTTTGGATAGAGCAGCCAAATCTGTCCTCTGTTGGAGACCAGGGCCCCTGCACGCAGACCTGCGAAGGTGGCTGCAGGCTGGCAGAAGCACTGGTTGTTCCAGAGCTGGTTCACGCCCATCTGCAATATTGACACTGCAAATAAAAGAAAATCAGCATGCTATTTTCTAGCTGATGGGACTTGTCCTTAGATACCACAAAAGAATCCCAGAGCTTCCTTCTTCTGAAGGGAAGCCAACCTGCCGCACCTCACTTAGTCTCAGCCACCAAAAATACAAGCACCTAGCATAAGCTACATAAGCTATTCACCTGGTAAACCACAGGGGTGAAACAGGAACCTGCTGAAGGTTACTCATCCCACTCATTCTAGACATCTATTTCAGGATGGGGTGAATGAGTCTCCTGTGATGTCTCTCCATGACTGTAAAGCAGCACGCACGTTAGACTAAACGCCCAATACATATAGGGCCAATGTTACAGGAGGTGACTCTCACACAGGCAGAGCAGAGCTCTCCATTGGAGGTAGTGGTGGTCTCTTGAAAACATCTGCACTTACAACTTTTTGGATAGTTCTGAGATTAAAATAAAATTATTTTTTTATTTGGAAAAATGTATACTGTCTGTACATGGAAATATCTTCTAACACTCTTTTTAACTTTTCCACAATTTTGTAGACAGTGGGTGATTCCCATGTAGACTGTTTTCCTCAATACCCAAGCATATATTTGATCCTAAATTTTAGACTCGCGTTCCAGATTCTCTGTATGAATACTTTCCTACTTCTGTTTTTGCCCAACACCTTCTGTCATGCTCTTTTGCTGCCAGCAGGCCAGACAATCAGTTTCTTCAACACTTCTCTCTTGAAACAAAACAATCCAACCCAGAGCATATTCTAAGGAGACTCTCACCATCATAAAATGCCATTTTACAAGGGTGACGACTGTCTGTCTTTCCCTCGCAACACATTTCTGTTTGCAATCCCGTACCAGATGGAGTTGTTACACGACTCCTGGCCAGGCTTCGAAAACCAAAGCATGAAGCCTGCTCTTAAACTTCTGTCCGTAACACTTCACGAGTGGCTGCTGCAGCTGTGCCAGAAGAGTTGCAAACAGCACTTCCTTCTACACTTTGACCCCAATCCACGTAGACACATTGCAGCATCCACACCGGGCTGTGCTGAGCAGCGGTGGGATCCCAGGTCTGTGCAGCATATGGCACCATGCAGAGAAGGTAACGCTTCTTCCTCTCACGCAAACACATGTGCGCACGCTGCAACTGCCTGCTGAGCTGTTTCTTCTCTCATTTCTTGGCTCATCATCTTCAACATATTTTCCTGACAACATATCTTACTTTGCCCCACTCCCCAAGAAAACACGTGAAGAAAAGCTATGGCAATATGCAGAGATGAAGGCATCGTTGCAGGGCTGAGATTTCAAAGCTGTTGGTAGCTGGACAGAATGGACAGTTGGACTGGTGAGAGGCAGAGAGCTGGGCTGGGGCTTACAACAGCTGAAGGCTGCTCAGCACCAGCGTGACTACCTACGGGGAAAGCCAGCACCCACCTCCTGCGGGCGTCGAAGCCGCCGTCCCTGAAAGCACGCGGCCCAGCAGGAGGAGAGGGAACTCGCTTCCCGTCTTGCGGCTTTGTCTTAAGACTTGTCGTAGCTTTTCACTTTGTGGTCATCAGAAGGCTGTGCTCAATGTCCTGCCAACGAAATACATGCATTTCTGCAAAACTAAACAAACAGTTTCCTACCATGGAAAGTCCCAAAGCACTGAGAAAATGGGTTGCTCTCCACCCACTGTCTGTTGCAAAACTTCCTTCGCAGCTTCAAATTACAGCCTTCTAATGAAAGTAAGGGAGATCAGATGAACAGTGAACTCAGATTTTGCCAATAGAGATATTAACAACATGCAAATCACTTTTTTTTTTAAAAAAAAGCGAACATCTTTTCAAAATTTCCATTTGCTGCTCATCCTCAATGAAACAAAATGAGACCCAAGAGAAGAACATGCAGAAGCACGTCCTCCGTGCTCCCTGCGGCCGCTAACGGCGGGAGCTGTGCCCTGGGCAGCGGGCAGCGAGCCGGGGACAGCGGGGCAGAGGGAGGCGGGCAGCGGGGCAGCGGGCGGGGGGCAGCGGGGCAGCGGGCAGGGGGCAGCGGGCAGGGGGCAGCGGGCAGTGGGCAGCGGGCAGGGTGCAGCGGGCCGGCGGCAGTGGGGCAGGGGGCAGCGCGGGTCCGGCGGCCAGTGCGCTACTGCCCCCTGCTGGTCAGCCCCGCCGGCAGCAGCGCCCCTTTGGGTCAGGGCCACGCAGGAGCTGCCGCGTGTTTCCGAGACGCGGTGCGTGGCGATTTATAAAGGGAAGGGAAGCAGAGGCGAAGGGCTGGCAGCTCCTGAGATAGCCATCGGGGGTGAGGCTGTTGCAGACACGCGAGGCAAGGGCCGATCCTGCCAGCAGCGTCGCCAGCGGAGTGGGAGCGCCGAGGGAGAGAGGGAGATGCTGAGTGCAGACAGGCTGCTCCTAGAGAAGTTTCTCTGGCCGCATTTATAAGGCATCTCTCCCATAGCAGAGGGTACACCATCAAATTAAAAACAGGCAGACAAACAAAACAGAAACATTCCCAGCCAGTTTACATCTGGATCCAAAACAAAGTTGTTTTCCATAAACCTGAGTCTCCCACTGAAAACACGTTGAGACAAGTTCTTTCTTTGATGTGCTTACCCCCGAAACCAAAGGCTCACACCCGCTCGGAAGGGTCAATGTGCTCAGTTCCCTCAGACCGGGAGAAAAGTCTCCTGGTATTTGAACCTGAGGATTGCGAAGCCTCGCGTAACCTCAACCACTGCTTTCGTCCACCGGAACAAAACCAACCCCACAGGATGACATGCGGCCCTGCGTAAACCAGAGACACCGCAGGACTCAGCAGACAGGGAGCCAGTGCGGCTCCAGAGAGCTTACACAATCTGTCCTTGCTGCTCTACAGCATCTCAGGGCCAGCCAGCTCCTGCTTCAGCCTTCTCCTACCAGGTAGCTCTGAGCAAAGTGCTGGGCACAAACCCAAGCCTGAAGTCACGTCAAAGCACATTGCTAAGCTAAGATCCCCGTCTGAGAGAATCGTCCAAAAACTTTATCAGGCCTGGATAAGAAAACTTATTCCTAGATGCTGTGTTTGGGAAAACTCAAACTGTGATCTTCTTGAACACAGAGGAGAGGAGTAGAAGCTCTCCATAAGGTAGGCATGAAAAAACTTTAAAAGTCCGATATTTCTCTAAGACCTTATTTATTTTCAGGGTGAAGCCTCAGACTGTTGGCTCTCACCACAGCCCCAAACATGGCTAGACCACAAGAGAATCTGCTGCAAGCCAGTATTATAAGACTGATTAACAGCTTAAATTCTACTTAGGATCTCGAAATCGGTCTTAAGTGGAAGATGGTACATTTTACCCTGTAAAAACTCATGACACTTGTTTTTGTAGTTGCCCTGATGGTGCATGCAGGCATGCACACTTGGCACTTTGCACACTCACTGCAAAGCCATCAATGTGAGCTGCTGAGTTCTGACGGAAAATTCAACTTTTATAACTGCTCTTTAGATACTGGGGCTGATGTCTGGTTGAAGATAAAAGAAAAACAAAACATGAAGTCTTACACCAAATACAAGCTGTGATGCTGGAAGAATTTTGAACTGCTCATGTAAAATGCTCGCACATGGGACATTCTGCATTACTTCTTAACATTACTGCGTTTTCTTTACAGGGATGGGGTTAGATTTAAACCCCAAGAATGCACTAGTGTTGCCCGTGGAAAGAAAAATACCCCCAAAATTTATAGCTGATATACCAAAAAAAAAGAAAAGAAAAAAAAAGCTTAAACTTGACTTGGCAAAGTCTTTACACATATTAGATAAAAGACTTAGAAAACAGATGCTCCTTCCTGCAAGCAGCCAAGATCTTCTAATATCCCTGCAACTTGTTAATCAACCAACATATGGTACCACTTGAGGAAAACACACCATTCTGATTTTGCATTTACATGGTCTGCTTCCTACAGAACCATTGTCAAGATTTAGCTATTGTAATATAACATAGCAATTTTTATTTCTATACTTTAAATTCATCAACACGCACAGAAATAAAAAAAATATTAAATTTAAATCCAAACAGTAAGTAAAACTCATTCTCGCGCAGTTTCCAATGATGGATGAATTTCTTCTTACCATGCTGAACATCACCAGTCTGTATAAAAACCACATCTTTCTGCAAAACTACAACCCAAAAATTCTGTTGACTTTAAGCCCTGAAAACCCGATACATTATGAAGTTTTTTGGGCAAAGCTAAACTGTCAACGCAAAATTTAATGTAGCTTGGCAATACCTGCACAAGGTGGTTCCCACATACACAGAACTTTACTAATGTGTTTTAACTTCTATTTTATACACATATGAGGCCTTACTGTCTCCTAAAAAGACACCATAATTTACATACACACAATATAATACTTCTAAACACATATTAGGTGAAAACATTAAAATGTAATTAAGGTTTCTTGGTTAATGAACCCTATGCACTTCTTTAAGTTTTAAACCAGTATTGCTCCGCTGAGCTGGTCTCTCTCAGCCCACCATTGGCTTGATTTACCAATACTCAGCTGCCGGGCCCTAACAGCTTCTGCCACCCTCACACAAATGTGGTGCAAGTCCATCCACGCTATCACATACCTTGCACAAACCCACCACCGCCCAGTGCCGGTGCCAGGTCGTGATTTCTGCTCCTTTGCCACCGCACAGCGAAGCCATCAGCCTGTTCTCCAGGGGTGTTTTGCACACCCCGCTTACAGACTGCTGCAACAGTTCACCCCCATCTGCGCTGCCTCTCCAACACTGAATTAAAGCCAATGTTTTGGGACCACAGACAGGTGGGGTTTGGCTGCTGTGGTTCTTTCTGCTGTGCCACGGTACCTCCGCAGCCCTGTCTGTGTCAGCCCTGGGGCAGGGTGGCAAGGGTCGACGAAAGAAGGTGCAGAGGTGTGGGGCACCGGGCGCTCCAGGCTTTGCAGCAAGCGGCGCGGCTATTTTGGCATGTCACCCTGCAGACAAGGTGACATCCAAATAGCTCCGCTCAGAGTGTGGAAGGGAACAACTGCCTCTGCCCAGACACGGAAACTGTAAGCAAGAACAAAGAAATTTGGCAGAGAAAGTCTGTAAAGCAGTAAAGCTTGTGGAGAAAGCTTAGGGGGGCATTTATGTTTTATGTCTGCTATTTAAATTAAAGATAGGCAGTTTTGAATATATATGGTGTATACATATTCTGCATTTTGAGGCTGTTAGGAAGGCTTGTATTTTGGCTGGGTTTTAATGCTTTTAACATCAGACACAGATGTACTACAATTTTCAAAACACTTTCAAAGTACTGTCATATGGAAGCTTGTTTACAAGTACAAAAGGAATTGCCCGACAATGCCACTTTTCAGCACTTGGAATGACAACGGATGCAGTTCTATTTAAAGGAAGAGATAATTGTAAAATTTCTGAATACCTGAAACACACTAAAAGCACCCAACCTGTTTTACGGACAAATTACCAATTTTCTTCCAGGATTTCCAAAGGCAGAATAAAAATGAAAGTAAGGAACATGAATTCCTGAGATTTGTCTAAGACACAGTTAAAAAGTTGAAATCTGGGCTTTCACTTGCAAGAAATACAAAAGCCCAAAGTTGCAGGAAAATAAAGTGATGTAAGAAAAGTGAAACAAAATGCTGCAACCTTTCATTATTTGACACTTTTCAGAAATTTTATAAATTCATATAGATAGGCTGGAAGACAATCTGACATTCTCAATTTATTCATGATTAAACTTCGAACTATCCCATATATACACCTGCATGCACAAACATATAAAGCTATATCTGTATGTTTGACAGCATGTCTCTCCCTCTCTATATTGCTCATCATCAATTAAATTATAAACTCTATGAAGAGGCGCAAGATTTCCTGTACAGCGTGTGGTATAACGGTTCACTGAATTCTGGTACGGGTTTCAGGCTACTACTCAAAAGATAATAAATGATACTTTAAAATCGATTGCAGAAATCGTCTCTCAGTTAAATATTTAATTTTCATTTAAAAGTAGTAATAATCTTCTTAAACAGATGCATAAATGAAACGAACATTAATAGTTCTACATTTTGGCGTGCACATCTGGCAGAGATCTTTAAGAAATCCGAAGCAGGTGAGACTGTCTGTCGAAGATAAAAGTGAAAACTAGTCCCACCAGGCCAAGTCCCAAAGCAGAACATGGGACGGGACGAGACGCTCAGTGCCGGAATGCGTCTCTCCGCGAAGGCTAGCACGTAGGTGGCAGGGACAGGGTGTGAGGGTGGCACACCTGGGTATACAAGCAGCTTCGTGAGCAAACTAACTTCACACTTGCAGCAACCTTTTTGGCTTGAAAGGGGTTGCAGAGAATACTTTGATAAATGATCTGGTTGAAGGTATTTCTTCCATCTCCAGCTGTTTTTTGGTGGGTTTTTTATTATTTTTTTTGCTTTTGCGTTCTGCTGCACGGAAGTTGAAGAAAGTCCCTCATTTGCTTACAAAACCTCAGCTCCTAGGGGCGGCAGAAGGAGAACAAATGTGAAGTTCCAACAGTTTAAGACTTCTGGGGTGCAGGGCCTCTTTGGCCTTCGTCTGACGGCTCCTTCCAGGGGCCCACAAGCAGCGGCGGATCCCCAGGCGTGGGGCTGAAGCGGAGCCGAGGGGTGCAGGGGGGGCACGGACCTGGCGGGGAGCCCGGGCTTTGCCCCGCCGCTCCCCTGGGCCAGCCCCGGGGGGGGACGAGGGGGGCAAGGGGACTTCAGGGGGTCCCACTCCGCTTCAGCACCCACCCCACCCCGGCGACAGGAGCACCTTCCTCGTGTCATGGAGGAGCAGAAGGGCTTTCCCTCGCCTCCGCGCCCAGGTCCGCTGCTCCCAGCACGGCAGCGCAGGCTGCCGGGGGAAGCCCGGCAGCGGGTACTCCTCCTGCACCCCTCTGCTTTCGACTGAAGTGGAAGAGAAACGCATCTCGACAAACGCTCGCGTTCTAACATGCTCACCTAGGGTAGCTAGCTCTGCCCTGAGGGAGGTCTGAATTGCCCTGCTGTGGATAACTAAACGGAGCCCTTGATTCTAAATTGTTAATGGAAGTACCCTCAAGCAAACTGAAACGTGAAAAGGTAAGAACATTACAGATGCATGGATGGGCAAAATTACCTCTCTCTCTCTTAATCCAAGCTCCTGAATAATGAAATGCACTGCTAGTGTCTCTCAGAGGTAACTCCTCAGCTTAGGCTGATGCTTTGTCATACAAGCAGTAGCTGATCTGCTATTGCTTGCTTTTCTAACTGAACATTTCACCCTTGCTATAAGACCAGATTAGCATCTACGGAGTTCAAAGCCATACACAATACCCACAGTTCCCCCACCCCTTAACAAAGCAGGTAAAACATACCGTATTTGTGATACAGACAGTGAAATTCTAGATAATAACACGATGCATGAAATCAAAACTTCATATAAATGTTTTAACTTACTGAACTATTCTCCTCTCCCAGCATAGCGTTCTGCAGAGCTATTAGCAACAAGAAGGGAATTTCCTCCTCCTCAGACTATTCTTGAAATAGATTGCAGTAAGTCTTCCTTTCCAGCCTCAGCCTTCAACAGCAAAAGGAAGCAACTCTCAATCTACAGGCAGGAACAACCTCATGAACTAAAAAAACCCCAAACAAAACAACCCCCCTCCCAAAATTTTGGCTACCCACTTTATTAAAGGTTAACACAGCTGCTCAAGAAAGAAGATCTCTATGAGCTGTTTTAAAAGACTTGCCACTGCAGAAACCTAAATCATAGCATAGTGCTTACTTGCTTTGCCTTTTAAGTCCGGAAAGCTCTTTGTTAAGATCACTTGTAGCAAGGAAACAAGTTTTCACTCACTTTGTATGTGTATTTTTATAAGCCAATATTGTAAATAAACCAGTGACACTTTATGGAGGGCAGTAGTGGACAGACTGCCTTTGCTGTGAAGGTTAAATGAAAATTTCTGCATCAGCCCCACACACCCTGGCAAGATCTGGGAATTTACCCCCTACGACAGGGCCAACAGTCAGAAAACAAACAACAACAAGAAGGCGGCTCATGTGGTTATGGCCTCCTGACAGCTTTACTCCAAGCAGCTATCGTTAATAAGCAAGGAAAAGGCAAAATATTTACTGAGTGGCTGTATAAATGTTCACTGCACAGCATGGAACAATGTCGTTTCAAACATTCAATTAAATGGAAGCCAAATCAATAGCTAAACCATATGCTAGACCCTGAGATCGGCATTGTCTACAGCAATGATGAAAGGTGGGCATTAGCCCAGCTGTCAGACTGCTGAGTTCAGTAACTGAGAAAATAGAGGGGTCCTTTGGTTTTGGGGTTTGTTTGGGTTTTGTTTTTTTAAAGACACCAGTCTTCTCTTTTTCTTCTTCATTTCCTCAGCCTGGACCAGATCCCCTCTTCTCTGAGAGGCTGAGGAAGGGGGCTTTGCACAACAGCTCATGAGGCTCCCAATCTTGGAGATCCCTCTGTATCATTAAGCGATTTTTGGCAAAGAGACGCTGGTGCTGCAGCCCCAGCTAAAGCATCCTCAGCATCACTTACAATCTTAAGAAGGGTGGAAGGCCAGGATCATCCCTGTGTAGCCCATGCCTTCACCCTGCGATCTCATAAAGAAGCTTGAAAGCTCTGCTGTGCTATGAGCACTTCAGCCTTGACACAACCTTCCCAGGACTCTTCTGTGGAGACTGTGTTGATAAAGTTCTCTGCGAGATTTTCTGAAGCATTGGGTGGGTAATCACAGGCATCCTCAATACATCAGGCCACCTCTAGATTTACCAGTCCCTTACTCTGATCTTCTTCTGACCTTGCTATAGACTCGAGAGATAGAGAAACCATGATCTAGCCTTTTAATATTTGTCTGTGAAACAGAAGAATTTTAACAGCACAATAGAATCATCACCTTCCATAAAAAGCAAGAGACAAAGAAAGTCCTTCCTGAGGACCTACCTTCCTCCACCCCTGATCAGCTTAGGGCAATCTGATCCATGATCAGGAAGACCTAAGTGCTCTGGACTTATCTATGGAAGTTTTATTTGCTGTATCAGAAGCCCAGGCTGCTCATTCAGGCGCTGAAGTTAGATGACCAGAAGTCATCTTTGAGAATAACAGACTAAACTGGAATTCATCCCTGACTCAAAGCCTCAACGTAACAAAATGGCTTTTCATGATAGAGAAATGCAAATTACGGTCAGATGCTCCACCAGTGCAGAAGAACGATCACAAACTGAAAACAGAAACTTGGAAAAACAAAGCGTGCAGGAAATCCAGAAAGAACAGCGTTGGGGTCAACGTGACAAAGGAAAAGAGCTGAAACTGAAAGATACTCTCTATTGGGAAAAGTATGAAGAAATACAGGAAAAATATTTCCACAAGTTATCTGGCAAAGAAATCCTCCATTAGGAAGCAGGGAAATAAAACTGAGCACACTTCTGGGAGAAATGGAGAGAGAGGTGTTTGATGGCTCATGGCTACCTGCCATCTGATTAGCAGCGAGTGCTCCTACCACATAGGCAGAAAGTACAAAAACGCACCAATATACTGAGATCCTGTCCTGGGAAAGCACGTGACAATACTTTAATTAACACTGGCAAGGCTTGCACCTCCCAAAACGTCAATAAAATTTGTTACAGTTCTATTGAGTTGATGATGATTTTTATTTCATATGAGAAAAAGGAGTGCCGTCTCAGACTAATTAGGTTTCCGTACCAAAATCCATGTTCATCTAAATACCAGACTAAATGCTAACAGATGCTATCTTGACTTCACATTTTAAATCCAAGACAGCGGTTTCCAGAGTAGGGTCCCAAGCTCCACAGGGCCCATCGCAGGTTACTGAGGGCTCTTCAAAACTGAAATCTCATTTTATAATGCTCAGAAAGCATTTTGGGGAGTAAAGAGAGTGCAGTTACCCTTCCTACCCATGGACTTTGCCCCTGCTTGGAAGGGAGGTGTAAGGAGGGTAGGGACAGGAGCCAATAATGGGCTGCATCCACAGTTTGCAGCATGTTATCTCCGATTATGAAGTTACAGAAGGTTTGTTTGCTACTGCTAACACTTTTTTTTTTATGAAAACCATTGCTGACTGTAGCCTCCTCTGTCAGAGTCACCCTGGATACAGCTGGGACGTAGCTGGGAAGAAGCAGCAGCTGAAAGGATCATACACCACAGCTCAAATGGAGACTCAGAAGTTTCATCCCAGTTCTTCCAAAAACTTGCTGTGTCCCTGTTTTGCCTTAATTCCCTTCCAGAAAGTACTGATGTAACCTCTGACAACCTGCAACGGTGGCGCATTCATGTTTTGCCACAGCTGCTACAGAAATACTCTTTGAAGACGTAACCTTGCGCTTCTCAAGAACAGTCCCTTAGATAACCCACTGCAACACATTTCGTAAGGGTCCTCTGCAGGGGTGACGTGCTGGGATCACTGGGGAGACTTGTTTCAATGATTCAGCTAACTCTTTTACCTCAGTTACACCATTCTCAAAAATAATAAACTAATGCTTTTATTTCTGGTTTTGACAGTCCTGGCAAGGGGAAGCTATGGACAGAACAACGCAGTCAGAGGAGAGCCCGGTGACAAAAATGTGTATGCTTATGTTAGTTCTGTGGTGACAGCACGGTATCTGGAGCTTCTCCAGCCCAAGGGCAGATTAAGACCACAGGCCAAGAAGCAGGTGCTCAGGTTGTTCTCTTGGATTTAAGGCATTTAAAACGCACCACGGGTGGGTGCTGCCAGCATCTCACTGCCTGTGCTGGACTGTTTGGCATTGCAAGAGGCAGGCAGTAGATCTGATGCTGAAGAGATGGGCCATACTGGGAACTAGAGATCCAGCGTAACAAAGGCTGTCGAACGTCAGTGACACTGTCCTCTCCTGTGTCCTCAAAAGGAGGTTTCTAAGATTACAAGCTTTTTAGAGCCATTTGACTTAAGTTCTTGCTCTGATCTGGCTGCATCCCCACAACGGACAAGGACAAAATACAGCCACTGTTAAAGGATACAGGAGCTGCACAGTACTTGGAGTACTTTTGACAAAGTAAAGTAGTACAAAACTTGTAACTTAAGAGACAGTAGAATAGAATAAAGAGAGCTTCACCAGTGGGTTCAAGAGCAAGCAAAAGCCAAACACTTCTTTAGACCGGTGACAGCTAAAGTAGAACAAAACATCTGAGAGACAGGAGGCCGGGAAGCTGATTCGTTAAAAAAAACATAATAGGAAAATTCATTACAGTGAAAAAGAAGAGCATCCTTCTAAACGTACAAGACTATTAGGAGCATATTTCTGTAATACTGTAATTGTTTTACCACGTTAATATACCTTATTAAAAATACAGAACATTGACTGGCATAAGGATGAAGCTCAGCAGTAAATGTACAATCCAAAACTAAAAATTACAGATAAAGAAGCGGTTACTGAAACTTCTGGAAAATGCATACACATTACCTGAATTAGAATAGAAAGCTAGAATGGACACAAAAATGGACCTTTGAAAGACAGTGAAACACAAGAGATGTGTCCCCTGAAAACATAATAGAAGAGGAGAGGCAGCAGGATGTTGATGCACAGAACTGCAACATCCTGAGGATGAAGAGTGAGGAAGAGGAAGAATGTTTAATTGTAATTAAAATTAATATCATAACCACAGATGTGCCAGGTCTGAGATGGATTAGAATCAGGACTCCTGTTGTAAATTGATCTCTCAAGAGTGGGCACAGAGCATAGTAGAGAAAAAGGATGCAGTTCCTAAAATACGGAGCTATTCTGGAACTAGTCAGTGCTAGTCAGAGAGAACAGAGAGCTGGGTGAAGCCATCTGACTTACGGATGTGTGCATGCCTCGGAGGAGGCCCTCACAGCTACGGGGAGTTTTCAAATGTGAGGGACAAGCTGAATGCACAGGATACCAGACTACCCTACCTCCCCAGCTGCAGAAGGAAATCTGGGTTGATTTATTATTACTACATGGAAGTTTGCAGTGCTGTTACACACTTGCTAAGGGTGTTGCAAATATTTAGTGCTCAAAGCCATGAATTTACCTCATGTGTGCTCTAAAATACATTCAGAAAATGCGTGGCTCCATTTATGCTGTCTTCTTTTGCCTTTTACTACAAAACTGAGAAAAAAAAATGCTCTAAACAGAAATACATTGTCAGAGTCTGGAAGCAGATCTCAGAGAAAGCAACGCAAGTCTTCAAGGGAGCGAAGGCTAACTAGCAAGAAGTGAAGGAAGAAGCAGCCACAAACGTCTAAATATAGAAAGTCCAGTAGGAAGTTCCCCTACAGAGATTTAATCTGCTATTGTACTCGGATCCTGGCATTACGAGTTAAAATCTACCAGAAGCTATCATCTTTAATACATCATCTCCTTCCTACTGTTCTTTAAAGCAAAGAAGCTGATTAAACATCCTGCCACACTCCGGTAGCCTTAACAGTGCGTTTCTTCATTTTGCACTGTGAAAGGTCAGCCACACGTTAATCTGCTCTTCTTTGTGTGAATTGACACTCAGCACAGGACTAAG
Organism: Opisthocomus hoazin; assembly: GCF_030867145.1. Taxonomy (NCBI): domain Eukaryota; kingdom Metazoa; phylum Chordata; class Aves; order Opisthocomiformes; family Opisthocomidae; genus Opisthocomus; species Opisthocomus hoazin. The sequence continues at coordinate 74,796,265 of NC_134417.1, read as the reverse complement.
TCAATAACGGTTGTACTTCTGGTCTTTCCAACAAACCAAGCACTAAAATCTAGCAGATGGCCTCTCATTTCAGAGAGATGTTAAAAATTCAAGTATTTCTCACTCGTCTAAAAAGTTTAATTTTCACCTTTGCTTAGTGAAGCTCCAGATTAACTACTGTGGTCTGTTTTACTAGGATATGAATATCTCTCAAAGCACTAAAAAAAGCAAACACCCTTACCCTCACTTTTGCAAACCAGGTAAGAATCTTGAAGGTTATGGCTTTATAGTTGCTTCAAATGTAAGTTGAAGATTGAGAAGAAAGTTTTAAGGCTTTTAATGAAAATAATAACACCAACAAAACAAATGTGAAAATATTAGACATCTAGCATATATTAGCATTTATTTTCTTTAAGAACTGATATTACTCCATATATACCTTAAGGAACAGCTGAACTGCTGGCTGGAACAAGGTCATTTCTATACAGCTGCCAAAGTCCCATTTGCAAAAAAAGGGTAAGACTTTGCTTTAATTTTATGGGAAATACAGCTGTGGGATCTATGAAGAGCAGTTTTTTGAGACCCAGTTGCCTGACAACTCTCTAAGGCTTTTGTGAGTTTGGGTCCCTCCTGAAGTTGGTGGGAAAAAATATTTGTTTTTTAAAGGCACCAGGTTGGCGCTTTTGCTGGGTGATGCTTTTCACGTGCATATCAAAGGATGAATCCCAAACTGTACTTTCAATCACTTCCCTCTCACCCTCATGAAAATAAAACCACACCAATGACTTCACCAGACTGCCGTGACAGCACATGGGGTCAACAAACCAGAGGGGGACAGGGGCAGGATACTGCCAAACGTTTCCCTACACAGAGAAACAGGCTGGCCATAACCATTTTGACCCTTGCAGCACAGGAGATGTTTCAAGTGCTAAGGGGTAAATGCTCTTTGCTACAATTCTGGCTAAGAAAATGAGTGGTGGACAAAACAGCTTTCCAATATGCTCAGTAAGTATCAAAAATGAGCTGGGTTTTGTTGGAAATCAGCAAATCTGTGAGTGCGATTCCACACTGCTGCAGTCTGGGACAACAAGGGGGCTGGACTGGACACAGGAGTCCTCCTCCAGCTGTGGACCCCTAAACAAAATGAAGATACTAGGACTTCAGAACAGCCCTAAGGGCAGGTGCATGGGCTGGGGATCTCCAGCAGCCCCTGGCACCATCCCTCCCTGCCAGCCCCGAGGGGCTGCAGCTGCATGACCGTCCCCAGGGCTTCAAGGCACTCTGCATTGCTATGGGTCAGAAGGTCTTCTGTAGATGAAAGCTATGGCATATTTTGCAATACCGCTAGAGTCACCAAATACAACCTGCAGTGTAATAGTCGTTAGCGGACATCCACGCTCTGAGTTTCACAGAATCTGTCAAATGAAAACGAAAGGCAGAACTGACCTTCACAGCAACTCTCTCAGTTTTATGTACTTTAAATACAGTGACCTGGATGAGTAAATGCATGGACTCCGTGCCACACCGGAGTACATCAGCTGTGCTCTCTCACCTGCATTGCAAATGTATCCAAGACCTTTAAACTCCCTTCCCCCTTCCCTTCTCATTAGGCTTTAAAGCAATAATAGGTACCACGCTTTGGTGCACAGTTAGGTTGTCCCCTTGGTATATGCGACAGTAAGAAAAGGACAGGCAATTATTTACAGCTATCCACAGTTAATAGTGCACACAGAACTCCTGATTACAGAGGAAGCGTAAACGCCATCCTCACAGGATAAAAAGGCAATATATCACAGTCTGAATACACAATGTACTTATTGCTCTCGGCATTTGCATTTGCTAACCTTTGAATCTAATAATAGAACATTAATATTCTATTAATACAGTGCTTATATAGAATTTCATTTCTTCTTCTTTAATATACAAAGAAAAGAAAATAATTCTGTATCGTGAAACAACTGGCCAAGATACTGCTGGAGCATCAAATCCCTTATTGTTTCTCAAAAAGATGCACAGAACTCCTTGCGTACCGCCTCACGGTGTTTCATGCTGTGCAACACACACATCCACTGCCCAGAGAAACTGGGCACGTATGCACCCAGCATGAGAGGTGATGGTGCAGGCTGACGGCACCCCTGGTAACTCCCTCACAGGATGAGAACGGAGAGGCTCTACAAGAGCCCACAGAAAGGCAAACACCTTTGCAGAGGTAGGAAATGAAGCAAACCAGCCGTGTAGGAGAGGAGCAAAGCAAAGGCAGCTGCTGGGGAGGCGAGGAGCCACCTGCGTGAGAAGGACCAAACTACCCCCCACAGCTTGTCCCCGCCCAGCACCATGCTGGTTTTCTGCAATGGAGGAGCTTCGACATGGAAGAGAAATTAGATTATGGTATTTTTGTAATTCTGGGCTCCCAAGACATAAGCCATAATTTCATGAACTTTAACCTGACACGAGGTGGTAATGTTGCTGCAAGAAGACATCCCTTCTTCCCTCAGCCCCTCACTTCCCGTCCCTGTCCCCACAAACTGCTGCACAGTCACACCCTGAACTTGTGACAGCTCAGGGAACTGACCCTGCTGAAATTAACCTTTAAAAAAAAAACAAAACCAAAACTTATCTTTTTTTTTTCTTTTTCTGTGTTGCTGGTTTCACTGCAAAACACAACTCACACTGAGACTCTATTAGCAGGGAGGAAACTATTAATTCTAAATCGGGTTATATATTAAACTATGGAATTGGTAAAAATATTATTCCATATAATTTATTGGAAGGCTAACTGTAATTTCCCCCACTAACTCCAGTGGCAATATGAATATCTTTGTATGCTTTTAAGTTAATTTAAATTTTCTTTGATATTGCACCTGTTGGGGACACTTAGTAGGTGTGCTGAACACAAGGCACGGAAGATAATTTCTTTGCTCTGCTTGGCAGATGTAGCCTGTAGGTATGCTGGTCTCACTACATCCAATCTCATCTAATTTCAAAATCAAAGGGGTCCTGAACACACTGAAGTCTGAGTCAGATCTCTTACTCTCCCCCAAAAATGCAGCCACCTCTGGTGCACCATATGGCAGCAATCCTGTGTCAGCAACACTGTACAGTAGTTTTTCAGAAGAAGAATGAAGAGCAAGTTCTCCACTTGAAACTGAAGAGAGATTTATCCCACAAAAGTATGCAACACATCATTACCCAAACCGGAACGCAGGCAGGACGTCAGCACTCAAGTGTTACAGGAACTGTAATGGTGAAGGGTCAGGGATACGATTTGATGTCCAAGCAAAGTGCCAGTTAAAGTTTGCACAATGCCATCAGTCAGACAATGCAGTTTTGCTGAGGAACTATTAATGTAATGTTATGGAAGCAAAATATTCGGCTATGAAGTTCCATTATACTTGGAGCCTTTGACCCTGGTTTATCCTGGAGTTCAAGCCCTGATAATCTATGTGCTTGAAGTTCATCTTGGTGGATAATGGAAAATTCTGCTCCATTTCCTTTGGGACTTCATGCTCATTAGTCACAGCATACCAATTAAAAGCTTTGTTACAAAACCAGAGGAATGTGACACAGCACATGTACAAACCAGGAAGCTTCATTCACATATAACATGGATGAATGGCTCTCTATGGAAAGCCAAGCATCGCATTAGCAGCTCGTGTGCATCAGCATGCAAGATCAACAAAAGACGTGCAAGAATTTTTAAGTCAGCACTCCCACTAAGCAACGGATTTTCATTTTGAACACTGACAGTTACAGTATTTTTCGCAGCCTACACCTTCCTTCTAACCAAAGGTAACATAAGATATTTTTAAAGTTATGCTTTCTTGCATTGTTACTTTGGCAATCATCTAGTTGGAAATCGCTAAACATCACCACCAGCTACTGACCAGATTCTTTTCCAGACCATCAGAGGGGAAGCTGGGGTTAGTGCCCTGGCAAGTTACTTATGAACTAGAATAACAACCATTTTCAAAAGGGATTATTGCCACTATGAACCACTGTCAAGTATCTGTAACAGCAATTCTCAATTAACGAAAGAATAGGACTCAGCGTCTGCACTCTGATCATGCAGTTAATAACTGACTCCACCTCAATCAAAACAAAAGTGGGATTTAACATGCAGATTTATTTTTGCAACAGTTTGTGCTGCCATTCTGTGTTAAATCATTTATTACAGAACCTGAAAAATAATAGTCAGCTTTAGCTGTGAAAAATTCAATTAGTTGCATTTTATTAACCCTTAATTCTGCTGCAGCATTTCCCCACAGTGAACAAGCTGCTCCGAGGAGGTTTGAGGGTTAACAGCTCCCATTGACAGCATGCTATAAACCCAGCAGAGGCAATAGCTCTACCTTTCAACTTACATTTTCATTTCTACATTTCAAATGCAGCATAATGGTGATGTTTAGCATATTTCTTATATTATAGACAGAATACTTTGTAAAATATTCCATCTGTGGCAGAGATCATCACATTGTGAAAACTGCAGCATGACTGATGCACCACAGAGGAGAAGACATTTTTGAAGGATAAGAGGGTCTTACAGCCACTTAGCAGGACCTTTGGGGAGGGATCTGGAACATGTTGGAGCAAAGTGCTTGTCAGGGACAGCAGACCTTCTTCGCTTCCACCATCCCCGCATCCCCTCATGCCCCAGTGAAGCCTGTGCCATCACTGAGCAACACCGCCTGCCTCGTCTGGCACCTGCCCACTCCCATCCAGCTCTGTGGCTGCTCAGACAACCAGTTCAAGGAACCCATCCGGTGAAAAACTAACCTAGTAATAAAAAACCAGAAATAAATCCTTGGGTGACTAGCTCTCAGTTGGACCTTACTAATGCCAAGTCACTGGCTGGACAGCAACAGTCCTCATGTAACCAGCTCCAACAGCGACATGTCTGCACTGGGATCCCATTGGCATACACAGCTATGGCAGCTCCTGGGCCCTGGTGGGACCCACGACTTTTCCCTACATAAGGTCTGGCCGAAAACTCAGCAGAGTTTATTCCTCCTCCAGCACTCTTTTCCTGTCCTTTTTTTCACTAGCCCATCCCTACATCCTTTAGTCTCAGTGATGGCAACCCACCAAATGGGGCCATGAACTGAGGTGGTGGCCATGGCCCCAGCACCTCTGCAACCATCAGTCTGCCTCAGGGATCCAGGCCCTGGCAAGGGACAGGGACAGCCCCTGCCTCAACTCACCCCAGCACAGCCAGAAGGCAGCCAGAGGTAAAAGAAGAGGGAGTAGGGGTCTTGGGCTTCCTAACCTGAACATCACCAAAAATTGTTGGCTATAGGCATTGGTCCTATCAGGCACAGGAAGAAGCCAAACTTTCGAAAGCTCCCTCTTACAGAAATCTTAACTCAGTCTCCTTTCTTTGTACCTACAAGTAACTGTGGCTGAACTCTGCGGTACCTAAACTAAACAATTTGCTCATATTGTAGGAAAAGAATGTCCACTTGGGCGAAAAAACCCATAGTTGACGAATCCCTGCTGTCAGGAGCGGTGACACTGGGGTGTCTCGCTGAAGGAGCGGACTCAGCTGGGCTCGGGGAGCTCCTCAGGGCCAGGCTGAAGCCACGTCCATCACTGCAGCCCACAGCCCCACCACGCCACAGGCTCTGCCCACCTTTGCTGTGTTACACATGATGGGCACCAGGGAGAAGCTCATGACAACTTGGGAAGAGAATGGCATCTCCTTCCTCCCCAGGTGTCAGAGGAACAGTGCAAAGCAAAGCCAGTGGCAATTCAAAGGGAAGCTAAGCACGTCAAAACAGGATGGGTCCTTCTCCTCCCCCAGACCCTCCCAGCCACAACTGACACTTTCTCTAAGAAAGGCTGTGATTTTCCTTACATTTAGATCTGATGTGAAGCTGCTCAATGGCATATTTAGTAAAGGTAGAAAGACAACATGAAAAATGGAATGACAAATAGCTAGCTTCTTTGTATGAAGTCAAAGAACAGTATTAAAGCTGCTCAGAAATCCCATTTTTTCCTGCCAGTTTTCACAGAGCTTTTATTACAAATCCACATCCTCCTTGGGACATGTGGGGAGCAGACAGAGTAAAAGCTCTTGAAAGTATTCTGTGGTATTTTGAACTTAAAGTGCTAAGAAGTTCTTCAGTTTAGCACATCCCTGTCCCCATCCCCAGTGAAATCCAGAATAAATTTTGGACTTTTCATTTGCTTCTTGGATTTTGAGCATTTAGCATTTAAGTTACAGGAAAGTAGTATTTCCACAATTTTTATTTTATAACTCTAATGAAAAGATTCTTTTTTTCTTTTCCTGAAATCAGAGGTTTAAATCCACTTTTATGATTCCAGGAGCTGGAACACCAAGAAAACTAAAAGCTGGAAAAAGACATGAGATTTTTTTTCTATCAACACCAAAGATGGCTTCCTTAAAGCAATACATTTATGGGTTCAAGGTCATACTAAAATAAATTAATAAGAAAGTAATAAAAAAGAATTTTCCTTGCCAAAATGTCTGTTATTTTGGATCAGGCTGAAGGCTGCTAACACACCATACTAATGTTAAGCAGTTGCAGGAAGGCAATTTTCTCTTAATGTTCACCAGGGCAGGTCATACACAGTCTCTCACTGAAGCAAAGTATCTGCTCTTTTATTACTCTAATTTTTCATGTTGCCTTTCTACTTTATGTTTGATGGGTACAGCTGCATGTAGAAGTTAGACCATTATCTTGGGATAGCTATAGTCTCATTCAATGACACATTAAACATCTTCTCATCTTAAATGGAATTTTATTTTAGTGTAAGGCAAAATAATTCAAAAACTACCAGTATGTGCCTATCCCTCTAATCACCTACTTAATGAAAAAATGGAAGGAAATTACTCACAAATGAGTGGAGCCGAACATTAAGATAAAATATTTTGGTTCAGGTACCTGCTTACAGCCCATACCAAAAAAATTTACCAATAAAAAAATAAGAATAGATGTATATAGATATGTTGAAGTAACTTGCCCTTTTTCTTCATCAGAAAGGTGAAAATAAGTTTCAGTATACAAAACACATGTAAACTACTGAATTGGTAAAATAATCTTTCCTGTACAGAGAAAGTAGTTCACATTTTATTTACAGTAGCAGAATTCCAAAGAAAAAGCACTTACTTGCAATTTTCTTGTTGAAATAGTCCAGTTTCCAGTTAGTAAACAGAAAGCACCTGAGAGTTATTTTGTGGGTTTTTTTTCTTAGGGAGTAGGGAAATCTTTTGAACTTCTTCACATTACATTTCTCATCATACCCCATTCTAGCTTAAAAGAATAATTTTAAAAAGCACTTTTATTAAAAATATGTATCTGTTTAACAGATAAAAATTTAACCCAGCAGACTCCCCCGGAGCGTTTGCGCGGGTGCCTGGTCCTCCCAGTGACCGTATCGTCACCCAGCTCATGCTGCGTTACAGCAGTGGGAGGACATCTGAAGGAAAACAGAACAGGCTCTGAAGATGCGCGTGCTAAAGGATTCCCTGCTGTGGCCTCCCCGCTGAGGCACAGATTCGAGGGGTGAGGAGCAGGCTCGCTCGGGATGTCCGTCCGCAGGCCTCCAGAGCACGAGCCCAGCCAGGGAGGGATGCGCTCGCTGCCTTGCCATGCCAGCCCCCAGTCCGACGCGATGCTCATCCCTCACGCCAAAGGGGCAGTTTCTATCTTGTAACATTTTTCACATTCAGAACTTTGTCACTTTTCTAATCACATTTCAGTTTACAGAAACACATAAATATGCTTTTGTTGCACCTAGAGTCTGTGCTTAGCTGTTTCTTTCCTTCTTTCCTGTCCACAGACATCTGTCCTTCCCCTCTACCCTTATCTAAGATAAGCAGCTTCAGCTTACACACGTGGTACCTTGCGAAAGCATGGTTTGGAAAATTAATTCTTGAACGGATTAATATTTTTTTTCCCTCCATCACAAATTTGTTTCTGCTTCTGGAGACAACATGTTTCACTCTGCAAACAGAAGAGGCACTGCCTGTTCTGGCATATGGGAGCATTTCTCTTCCGTGCAAAAGGAAAGCTGCATACAGCCCAGCGCAGGAATAATTCTAATTTCCAAAGTAACACGTTCTGTCACATTGATGTGGCTGAAATCTCAGAAAGTAAACAAAACAATTCCTCCAAAAAAAAAAAAAGAAAAAAAAGAAAAGCAAAGCACCTTCGGCAGGCACTATCATAATTTTAGGGAGGGTTTTTTTTTTCCATTCTCTAGTCTTTGCAATACCAGCCTGGACATTTGAAAATAAAGCAAATTTCTACCACTCATTTTGACTCATTTTTAAATGCTTTCCCCTTATGTTTTGCATACAGTTGAAATTACATGCAAAGGCTTGTCCTTCAAATGCAGTTATGCAAACCAGAGGGAAAAATCCTCTCCTTGCCTACCTTTCAATTCACGGTGCAGTGCAATGGAAGCCCTTCCAAAGAGGGCTCCACACTCCTGTCCTGCAGGGGCTCATTCCACTATCCCATACCAGCAACCTACTGTATGCAAGAATCAGTGATTTTTCTCTTGAGGAAGCAGATAAACCCCTTCCTCTCTAAGTTTTTCAAAGGTTTCTTCCTTACCACCAGCCTCCGGTGTCACATGAGTGCTCCTCTGCTTCTTGATTGCCCACACCAGGGCCAGAGACAAAACCCATCCAGCTATTTGGATCACTCCCAAGAGCAACCAACTTTATATTAGGCAATGGCATGGAAAAAATGGGCTCCCCACCTCTTTTTTATAAGAAAGATGTGGTCTTCAGGCTTCCACAGCACTCAGCCTGACTGCATTATTTTTACAGCTACAGACTTGGCCATCAAAGAAGCTTTAACTTTTCACCCCCAGCACCATGATCACTCATTCTCAGTGCATCCAAACGCAGAGAGTGGGCCATACCACAATGAAATACATGGCAAACATTAATGACAGAAAGAAAAACATATGTAGAGAACAGGAGAAACAGCAAAAACAGAAGCCAGATGCAGCGCTGCAGCAAGGAGAAATAAAAACCTTTTACAAAGGGAAGAATAAGAGGTGAGAAAGCTGAGGGAAGACAGAGGCAAGATAAAAGAGTAGGATGAAATCTAAAGCTAAGGGAAAGGAAATACATGACAACAGTGAATAGAAATAAGACTTTTCAATCTTGAATACAAGACAAATTTTGACAGTCTGTGACATGTGCAACCACAAATTTTATTTTACAAACCTATCTTCACAGGGTGATGCTGAACTGGATATTCCACTGACCATATTCTTCCCTCAAGGCTGAGTTGTGCATGGGCTAAGACTATGTGAAGCAGGTAAAATGGGAAAGCTATAAATCCAGATATAAAAGACAGGAACCGACTTTGTGTACGTTGATGAGTGTATTACCTAAAGAAAAGTTGTGTAAACAAGCAAATAACAAAGCTGGCCATTACTGTTCGCTAAAGCAGGCTCGCCTCTATTTATAAAATCCAAAAAGGAAATGTAAATCTTTAGATGTCCTTTCTCCATTGCTTTAGGGGGCTTTTTAAATAAAAAAAAAAAAGAACATTTAACTTGAACTGTCCCACTTTCAAAGTTGGAGTTATGTAGTACATCTCCCCATACCGACTGCTCTCCCAAGTAAGAATTTGCAATCTCTCTCAGTAATTGAAGCAAAGAGAAGAAGATTTCAGCTTTGATAATGACTGGCAAATTTCAAGTAGTTTGGATAAGCAACCCCCAAAAGTTAAAAATGAATATGCAGATTTTGTTCTGCAGCATGGTCTGCAAATTGAGGATAGAAATCTCAGATGATAGCTATCTTAGATCTCCTCCAAGATCCTCCGCATGCCCTAGTTATGTCTAAGCAGGGAACAACACAAAAACACCAACATATTTAGTTATGAAATGCAGAGAAGTCTGAACATTCGAAACGAAAATATTGAGGGAAAAGATTCACTGAGAAATCACCAACTTGCAGTCTAGTTTCGTATTGCACCCTTTCCTCTTCCACCTAGATTTCTTAACTAGTTTATCGTTTGTCTCGGCAGTCTCCCACCTGCAGCGGTTTCCACTGGTGACTCATCTTTGCCTGCCAGGGAAAATCCTCCCCACGCTCACACCCGCTGGTGACCTTGCAGAAAGACAGAGAATAGTGCCAACCGAGGACAACGCTAGATGAAGCTCTGCATCTCTCCGGGGGCCGAGCACTTGCCTTGCATGCAGGTCGCGTCTCCCCTGCCTGGCGGTGCCCAGCTCAGGCGGGATGCGGCTGCTGACGGGCAGCGGGGCCAAGCCGGCAGGCGCGGGAGCATCCTCCCCTCGCCGGGGCCCTACACCAGATTCCCATCTCAGCTGCACCATCCCAACTAACTGAGCTGAAAGCAATGCAATTGCATTGATATAGCCACAATCCAAAAGGCAACTATGTGTGAAGCAGGACTAGCCGCTTGCAGAGCAGACGCCAGCACAAACCGGCATAGCAGGGCGAGGAGCTCACGGCTGGCGCCCGCCCCATGGCAGCCGTCCCACATGCCACCCTCCAGCGGGAATCAGCCTGCTTTTCTGAAATCGCTCGCTCTTCTAAACAAGACTATGGGAAACAACCCAACATTTTCCTGGGATTCATTTATTCATCGTACTCGCTAAGTCTGTGTAAATTATCATCATTCTCTTGAAACCAATTGGAAAAAACACCAAACAAGCAAACCACTTAACCCAATACTCTAGTCCCAGGAACACATCACTGTGTCGTTACCTTTACCCTTAGAAGGCTCCCACTATGTATCACCTCCAAGGCCAACCATTGTGGCAGAGGGATAATGCACGCAGCACGCCATCCAAGTTAGAGATTTGGTTTTGGTCACATAGTTATGACTTACACATTTCACAAAATCAACAAACAATTTACGCTACTTCAGATATGGATCTTTTCCATCTCTGTGGGACTTAATTCCTTCAGGCTGAAAAAGGATGCCCAAAAACCCCCGAATAACTAAAGTGACATTATACGAAACATAGCCTAGGGCTGCCAATATTTTTCTGTGCATTGAGGGAAAGACTGCATAACCGAGCTAGACCAAACATCATTTCCAGCAGAAACCTTTCCTTCTTCTTTGCTGCTGTGAGGAGGATCACATTACACAGCACTGCACTAAGCCTATTTATTCCATTCTATTTTTTTTTAATCAGGCTATAAAAATAATCAGCTCAGCTACTCATACTAATCATAGAAATATTAATACAAGACAATAGCTACTCTTTTGCTGTGAGATTTTCCTCTCTATGCTAAACATGAGAGCCGTAAAGTTTATGCTTCCCATAAGTTGCAAGAAATTGTGTTTTACTACAGAAAGCTAACATCAAAAATAATTACTGTTATAAACATACAGCAAAATACAGTCACACTTGGCACATATCAAGGTTTTATGTGGAAAATTTAGCACAATGCCAGCTGCAGTAGAATTTTGCTTTTTTCAGATGTACAGTATAAAAACCACTTTTACGAAAGTAGAAAAAAAAATGTTCAAAATAAAAAATGTTTAGAAATAGTAATAGGTTTTCCTTTAACAAAACTATCCACATAGTAAAAAGGGGCCAAATTAGGATAAGCTTCCCCAAACAAGCAAAAATCTGTTTAAAAAGCAAATTTGATGTGCATTTTTTTGAGACATCAGACATACGTGGGGTTTTCCTCCCTTCAGAATCCAACACATATGAATTTCTTAATTTACAAGTATATCACCATGCTACCTTTACCAGTACTATTTTGAACAGCCTTCCCTTCCCGTCTTTCCAGTGTCTCTTTTTATTGGGAAGAGAAATCCTTTTTATTACCGAATCCGTTCCCTGTAGGCACTATGTAACACGCAATTTCTTCATGAATCAACACAGCTTCATCTAAAAATTAGTCAGGTGCCTTGTCCCACCGTGCTTCATATTTGGAAACCACCGAAGTTTCCACCCCACAGATTCTCAAGACAAATTTGTAATTATTTCTTTTTGTGCTAGTATTATATTTTACATACAAATCCTTCTGTCTATGAGACAGCAATTGTATTTCCTCTCAATTTTCTTTTTTTATAGTCAGACCAAGCAAGGATTTTAATTTCCCCTCATAAAACAGTCTCTCCGTTCCCCAAGGCATTTTAGAAACTTGCCTTGGCACCTATTCCAGTTTGAATTTGCTTTTCTTAAGTACATATGATCACATTTGCACAGATTTTTCTGTGTTATACTTTACACATACCTTATACAAAACAGCATTAAGGTTTCCTTGCATTGGAAACGTACTTCCTAACACTGCCAGATGTTAGACGATCAAACTTGTCCTTTTTCCACTCATGTACCATTCTGATGCCTCAGCTGCCTTGTGATTAGCACTCCGGTGTCTGTCCAGTCTCTCCCCACGGCCCTGGCACAAGCCCCCAGGTGCATGACTCTGCACCTCTGACAGCAGCCTTTCATCCCACTTGCGCTATTTTCCACTTCACGTGCTCATCTCCTTCTACACGAAGTGCCAGTCTTCTGCATAATCCCTCTTATAACTTGCATTATCAAGATTGCATTTTTTTGCAACATTGTTGTTCTTGTGGTACAGTCACTAATCGAAAGGTTATGTTGGACTGATCCCGTGATCACTGCTTGGGAGCTCCTTTGGTGACCTCCAGCCAGCCCTCCAGCTCCAGTTTTGCCTCTAGTTAATTTTTTCATCTTCCTTCCTCTCCTACAACTCATTCTTAATTCCTGTGTTAACAAATCTCTACACAGCAGATGACAAACACAGTATTTTTTTTAAGTCCATATGGATTTGATATGTGATTACCTCTTGTTTGGAGAATGAGCTTACCTATCTTTTCAATTAAAGATATCAGCCTAGCCAGGCAGGACCTTCTTGTGATCCTACATTGTATTTTAACTCATTTATCAAGTTTTGTGTCATTTGCTTATTCTTTCCTTAAAAGTTTTTTGTAAAAGACTTTGCATATGATTCAGATTGTACTAATGCTCTTTAACTGAGTAATTTTTTCCAGTTGAAATACTATTTTTAATTTATTCCCCCAGGTAATACCGATTCCTGATGTTCTATTAAAAGTACTTGCTTTTGGAATTGCAATTATATTATGCAAGCTCTTGGATGTGGATTGTATGGTCTCTTCTGATTTAAACAATTAGATAATTTAAGTTTTGCTTCCCCCTGGAGGTGAGAATTTCCATTTCTGCATAATCAGTCCTATTAGCTGCCCTGTATTTGTTCCAGGTTTGATAGCATCATTTAAATATGAGGAATGCTACCTATTACATCTAAAACCTATCCATTGACATCATTGCTAATGTCAAAACTTTCATCTTTTTACACTGACTGCACTTCCATTCTTTACTTTCTATAATTTTTATTTCTAAAACATTAGTTAAATCTTAGTTAGGTGGATTCTTAGAAACTTACAATTTATTCACATGTTTTCTGATTTTTAAGGTACAGTTCTCTGTATTGGTCAATCCTCTTTCCATTCCTTCCAGACTCCTTTCTTATGCTTAATACTATTTTTAGGATGGTGATTTATGTAGTGACATATAGGGAACTTTTTTACAATGTACATCGATCATATTTATATTAATTCAAGCAGTTTTTTGAACCTTTGACTAAAGATGACAGTCATGCCTGCTTTACATAGCAGTCCCTGTGCCTTTTATTCCAGATTAATTAACTACTGCCTGCAACTTCTCAAATATTTGTCCTTTGGAAACCTTACAGACCTATGGCAGCTTCTGAGTCATTCATTCTCTCCCTGTCCTTATTCCTATCCACCTTTGGCTTACTGGAACATGACTCAGCAGAGCTTTTATCTAGTTTTCCTTCCAAATTATTTTTATTCCAGGAGGTTCTATTTTATCCCGTCTTCCCTTTCTCAAAGCTTTATGCCTTTCATGTGCACAAACACCCACTCCACTTACCAATCCAGGCCTTCCTGGGCACATTGCCATTTTTTGGATAACACCTCTTTTCCCGTGGGCAGAGATGAGATAGCCCTCAGGTTTCCATGCACCTCCCTGGATCCTTACACTGACGCATCAACGCTTCCACAGTTCACACTGACCTCACACAGACTCCCAGCCAGCTGAGGAGAGATCCTTTCACTAACTCTATCTTCACATCGCAATTGTTACCAACAGTGGGACTTGTTTTTTCTTGCTAGCTATCACCTAACAATATTGTTCCTTTATCCACTCTGTAGTCTCATTTATCCAATTTTAATTTCCCTGTGCCTTCAAGGCTTGTACAGTCATCACATGGGTCTCTCTTGCACTTTCTCCTGTACCCCATTTCATCAGTTTAAAACTATTCTCATCAGTCCCACAAAATGAGGAAGCTGCGTGTTGTCCACCCACTGACAACAACCTTATTTTGTTACTGACATATAATAATGAAACAGTCCAAAACTTTCTTCATTGCACAGTTCATTTCACAGCCTTCTCATGTCTTCCTGCTTCTTCTGTAGAGGCTGGCAGATCTACTAGAGATCATCTCCGCTCTCAATTTTGCTGCTCCCCATCTTTCTACTGTCACTCTTGATCTGCTCCAACAGGAGTCTCCATTCCTCACTCAAAATAGCGTTCGTAAGGACTTTTCCCATTCCCCTCTGATTTCTTTACAGATTCAGGTATCTCATACCCTTGCAAGCAGCAAACTTTTTGCTCCCCCAGTCCCCTTTGGTGTTCCCATCTGTACTCTGCAGGTGATCCATAATGATCACAACCTAAACCAAACATGTGCTTTAATTTGTGTTAGACATCCATCTGACATGCAGGAACTCAGCTGGATGCCTGCGCTCACATTTTAATTTTATTTCCTCATGTAGTTTAATCCACCTAAAATGCTGGCAACAGGAGAGAACAACACAGAATAATTTTAAAACAATGGGTCTATTAATATACAGTAAGTATTAACTTTTTAAGGTATTAACAATACCACCACAACAGATGCACAGCCCAGCCAAAAATTCCTATCCTCTTTACTTCTCCTTTTCATCATAGTGTCTCCAAGTTCAATTACTGTCCTTCATCAGTACTGTCATAAGGTAACCCAGATCTCACCCTATCCCTCCAATACAGTCTAGAATTCATCAGATGTAATTAGCTGTATGATTCCAAAGCCTTCTCCCATCTCGTTTCCCCAAAACCTTAAGAATTCTTTGGCTGCTTTCTACAGTTATTCTCTTAGAAGTCCTAGATTTTCTCTCCTTATCTACTTAGCAATTCTCTTCAATAATTCTGTATAACTTTCCAGAAAAATTATCTGTTACTCCATCACCCAAAACAACAATCCAACTCACGTTGCACTTGCAAATGTATGCTAGTGCCTCACCATTCACCGTTCCTCAAACGGGGGCTAAGAAAGAAATTATATACTACCTGATTCTAGGTATCATTTTACCTTTTCTGAAACAGTCACATTTTCTACCATTTGCTATCTGAAGTACAACTCCTTTCAGATTTCCAAGCCATTTTGATGAACTGAATTACTAATTCTTGTACCTATCTGGGCCAGTATGTCCTAGCAGCAATAGGTTCAGCATAAACTCTGCTATATTCAAACACGTTGACAAAATCTACATTATATCATTATATAGACAGAACAGTACAAAACTACAAAACACTTGGATTTTTTAACGGGAAATTTTTTCTTGCTAAATGCACAGTCAAGATGTAAGTGTAACATCGTAATCAATGTAGCCACACATTTTCCAGTTTTGCTTTGACACATTACTAAGAACTTCCTGCAATTCTTCCTGAGTCTTATGGTATCTGGCATTTTTCTTCAAGCTCAAACTTACAAGCTGTGTGATTATATTAGATATCAGCTTCCTTTCAATTTTACTATTTAACCTTCTTTTCATTGTTTTTAAAGTAAGATTCTGGATATTGTGTGTGAAGTACCTGTATGGTATTCTCAAGTATGAGTACAAAAACCTCAAAATCAGAGAGCAAATAATGAAGAATACAATGTGTACACATTTTTAAAATACTGTAATTCTTAAGCAGTTCAATGATTTTGGTGTCTCTAACAAATAGCTTTTGAATGTTTGATCTTGGCAGCTCTCACTGGTGCACTGCTAGAGCCACTGAATTTTCCTGTGAAATATGTCTTACAGTTCGCTGTTTCATACATTTTGCTAACGTGAGTTTAAGCTATACTTAACCCCACCCTGATTCAATTCCCAGACACTTATACCTTACTAAAGATGATTCATTCCCCAATGGATGCCAGGTTTTGCGCAGACCTTTAAAGCCCTGCAAAAGTCATAAGAAAACCAGGTCCCATTGCAGAGATGAGGAATGAAGTTTGGATGTATCACAAACTGCTCGCCTGGGATGCACAATGAGGGCCACCATTCAACCAGTGATCTTTCAGAAAAGATTCTCTGTTCCTTTAAACATCTTTTTTCTGTAGTCTTCTAAACAGCAGCCCACAGACAATGTCTAATATTGGTTTAATTCTCAGGAGGTTTAATGATGCATCTGGATCTAACAAACCCTGAAGTGCTGGGAGTGCCCACAGCGGTACCACAGGTACTTGCATAGTTTCCAAACAGCCCCTTTATGTAAACAGTCCAGCTCATCACCTTCACTTCCAGATACCCTGACACCTCACATCCCAGCTTCATGGCAGCCTCCTCCATATACATACTAAGACCAACCACAAATACTCTTTCTTTTCCCAGTAGCTCCCACTCCTCATTTTCTTCTGCACTTTAAGTGAGACAGGATAAAACCAACCCATCCGACACGGAAGCAGTCTTCAGAGCACACGGTTCCCTAGCTCTCTGCTCCGATGCAAGGAGCAGCTCTGAAAGAAAACATATTGCTCTCCTTGCTGTCCCCGAGAACACCATTTTATCTTTGGATGAAACTGTCACAGAGAGCCCACAAGATATACAATGGGCAGCCAAAGTATTTATGTGGCCTACATGACTCTGTCATTGAAGTGAAATTGTGGTTTTGCCTACAATTAGAGCTGCCCATCACCTTCCAAGGCAAAATTCTATTCTCAAGTTGCTCATCATAAAGTCCTATATCTACAATGATGTTCCACAGGCATCAAAGAGAAGCTCAACTTCATTCAATGAGTTACAACTTTTGCTTTGCTACTTTGGCATTATCAGACTAGAAGGGGGCAGGGAGACACCCTTCATAATGACTTCTCAGGGAGTGGAGTTTTACAAGGAGAAGACTTTCAAGAAATCAGAAGAGTTGTCTTTAGATGCATTATTCTGAATTGCCCAGATACAACATTTATACGGCATCTTGCACTATACTGCGAATACCAGAACTTCAGCATAACAGTGAGGAACGTGCTCCTTCCAAATACCTATTTTAAAGCCAGCATTACAACATTCCTTAAGCGAACTCAGGGAGGCTGAATACCATTCTTCTTTAGCTGAAGCAGTTTTTAAAAGATGAAAGGAGCATTCTCCAGGATGCCTCACAGGATGCAATTCTTTTAACAAATGGCACGTCTGGCTTTAATAAGTAGACACTTTTCTTCATAAACTGCAGAAATAGTTAAAAAGGTTTCCTTTGGAAAAACGTACTGGAAAGAGGATGAAAGAAAGAACAGAACCTTTTAAAGGTAATACTTACGTTACTACATTAAGAGGAAATCTTTAATTATATACAGCAATAGCGTTAGATTAACCAAGCTGCAATTTTAAAAACTGTTAGAGACAGTAAATATATCCTAAGCCAGAGTGTGTTATATTATTGTGACACTTTGAGAGTGCTAATACGTTGCTAGTCAATATTATTTACTATCATTACATACACACCTGCTAGACAGCCACATCCAATAAGCTATTAGTGTCCTCCTCATAGCTCAGCCTTGCAGCTCATCAATTGCCCAGATGAGACTGTGGCAAGCTGGACTGGGGGAGCAAACATAACTCCCTGCTGCCCGCGGGACACGACGCAGACACAAGCCCTTGCATCCCTCGGCAGTGAAACGGGGGTGTGCAGCCATCAGAAGGTACCTGGGCGAGGAAACATGCTCCCCAGCTGCTAACCTCGCAGGAGGGCTGAAACGATGCTAATTAGACACGGCAACTAGGCACTCTGGCTGTCTGATAATGACAAATGAAGGGTACCTCAACTTTTACGGATAGATGAAGGTGAAAGCAAAACCAGACAGATGAATAAGGAATTGCATTACTCCTGCTGTAGAAGAATTTTTTTAAGTCTAGGAGAAACCATAATTCTAATTCACTATAAAACAAAGCCTACGGACTCGGACTTGCCTGCATACTGAGTCCAGAAATTTTCCTAGCTGGTCAATAGCTGAGTAACAATTTAAATCAGCTAGTGCAAGTCATTCTTCTTCCCCTCCTTACAGATGGTTGTCCCAAACATCAAGACAACAAACTGAAATCCAGTTGTCTGTGAATATTGACTACGACCACTTAATAGAACTGCTGAATACACATCACTTTGGTTGAGTAAAAATGTCTGATAATTAGCAATGTTTATGAGAATGTTTAGTAACAATGCAGGTAGGATGCAATTCACATTGCATCATCCAAACCCGATATTTTCTTTGAATGTTTGGGGTTTTTTGCTCTTTTTGAAACTCAGAAGAGATCTGATAGTTTCATAGTACTCCCCTTTTGAAAAAATTTATAAATATCTCGCTTGCCTTTCCCTAGTTATCAGGCTGACAAGGGGCTTAAACACACTGCTGATTTTACAAAAAAAATGGTGAGGGTGCTTGCTTTGTTTACTTCAAGTCTATTTTCAGGGCAGTTGCAGTGAGCTGAGAAAGTAAAAGAGAAAAGCCCAGGGCTCAGACATACTTCTTTCAATCCTTGGAAAAAGTGAACATTTAATTTCTGTCGTAATTCAGAAAATTAGAGCTGAAGTAGTTAGAACCGGTTTTGAGGTTACTGAATGTCTTCTTTAGAAAATCACTGAAGATTAAAAAGGCATTTGTATAAATTTCTGTAGGAGTAATTTTGTGGTAATTTGAAAGAGATCTTATACAGTATTTTTACCATCTTCAACACAAGTGTGATCAGACATTTATTCAGTTTTTCCATGAATGTATCAGTAACGTTGTCTGCATGTATATCAGCTTTCATTTAAAAATTTCAGAATCCTTTACAAAGGCTTCAAGTATTTTTAACCACATATCAGCATGGTGAAAAGAAGACACAGATTTTGCACAGATTTTCTGACTCAGTCAGAATTCATCTTCTAAAGAGTTGCCCAACACACACCTCATCCCCTTCCTTCACAGCACCTTTCACTTGCCACCCAGCCCTTGCCACTGCTGGAGTCCCATTCCTCCTAAAGACACCCTGGTGCATGGCTAAGGTTTCGTTGTCCTGGTTTCAGCTGGGATAGATTTAATTTTCCTCCCAGTAGCTGCTGTGTTTTTGATTTAGTACGAGAAAAATGTTAACAACGCTAATGTTTTCAGTTGCTGCTAAGAAATCAAGGACTTTTTTCAGTTCCCCATGTTCGGCTAATGAGCAGGTTGTGCAGGAGCTGGGAGGGAGCACAGCCGGGCAGCCGGCCCAAGCTGGCCTGTGGAAATACTCCATACCATAGGCGTCCTGCTCAGTTTATGAATGGGGGTTGGTCGAGGGGCAGGTGATCCTCTCTTCCATGAATGCTCTTTTCCGTGAGTTTGAATTGTCTCTTCTCTGGGAGTTTGAACTTTTCCAGCCTTTTTCGGGAGTTCTGCAAAATTCACAGTGTGTTCTGGGTTCTGCGATCGCTGCTCAGGGACTGGCTGCAAATCGGTCATCAGTGAGTGAGTAAATTGTATTGTATATAGTTTGTTTTCCATAGTAATCATTATTATTATTGTCAGTATTAGTATTCCCTTTGTTGTCTTATTAAACTGTCTTTGCCTCAACCCATGAGTTTTGCCTTTTGTCCATTCTCCTCCCAATCCCCTTAGTAATAATTCTAAACAGGGGCCTTTTTCTGCATTCCTTTCCTACCATTAGCTCAGTGTAACTATACCATCAGGTGTTATCAGCTTTGGAGTGGACGCTGTCTGTAAAATACGCAGCCAGATTCAGAAAAATGCAGTTACTTAGAAGAACTTAGCTGTAAGGAAGATTCACTAGAAGAGAATCGGTTCCGTTTTAACAAAAACCAGGACATTCCCACTGGGGGAGAAGGGGAGGGGTGAGCGAGCGGCAGTCTAGTGCTTAGTTGCCAGCTGCCAGGTTAAACCACAACATCCGTCCACACAGGTTGTGTCTATATTATCACATACTGAAGCATACATTTTTCAAACACATCTTGTGACCAAGGATCATCTAATCTGGCAACAAGCAGATTGCAGCTTGACGTTGACCTGCTGCAAGTCACTTCCTTCTCCCTTCATCATGTGTCTTCATGGCAGCTACAGCAAACATATGCGTGGAAGATGATTCAAACTGTAAGCAGACCTGTACCTGCTTTTAACATCCTCTAAGCAAGCATACAGATGAAAAACAGAAATGAACTTACTCAAAATCTTTTTAGAGGGTTAAGGAACTCTCTTTAAATACTCCTGTCACAATCTCCAGGATCTTTCATCTCATATATTAGCTTATTTAATGATGCAAGAATATCTAGTCCCATCAGGTGGTTGCATTTCCTTACTGCTATGAGATACGATGTGCCTCCTGAAGAGATAAGGAGACTCGGGCAGACTTCCTCTCATATCTCTCCAGAACTTGTCTGAGAAAATACTGAATGCTTAAGCTCATCGGCCACACATCCTATCAGCACCATTGTAAAATGATTAGTAAATGTTGGGTTTGGCTTTCAAATATGTAGCATGACAAGGCTTCTGGCTAAGAGATGACATTTTATCAGAATTATTATATGTAATAAATGTATAGATTATATAGAATATAAAGATATGAGCTGTTACATGCCATGGAGTGTCACAGAACAGCTCCAACTGTCATGGATATGGCTTAAGTCAATGTACTGATAAGCATTACACAACTTTTTGAGGAAGATAAAAGACCAACTGGTGTTACAACTGCATGCTTAAACATGCAGCGATTAAGAGTGAAAATTAAGGCTGCACCTGCTACGTACTGCAAGTATTTTCACAGAGGGCTTGGAAAAATCTCTACTCTGCGTATCATCTGCAATAGGATTTGTACTTATGGACAGAAAAGGGAAGAGAATAAAGAAATTAAAATTGATGCTTTTAATTGTAACTTACATTTGAAATTTAACTCTGTGTTGCTACTGAGAGGAAAATACAGAAACCACTATTAAACTACAGAAATCATTATTATACTACTACTGTGGTTCACCTCTGTGGATCTTCGTGGGCCAGCTGTGATGGAGCGATATTCTGTACCATGCACCAGAGAAGCAGCCTGGAGCTTCCCAAATTTTCCTCCCTAAACCTTTTTGCTTTGCACTGGTGGAACCTTCCTTCTTGAGACAAAAGATTATTTTCTGCATTTTCAGTGATTAGCTGACTAAAAATATAAAGGCAGTCCATTTTGACTTCTTGAAAAATTACACTTTTCATGCAAGGCTGACAAGAAATTACTAAATAAAGAAGATGACTACAGGCCACCATTTTTATGTCTGGAAGCATAATATTTAGTTAGCACAGGAGTAAAAGGAGATATCAAGGCTATTGTCACTGGCTCCCAATCCTTGAAACAGGAGGATGTCACTGAATGAAGCTCTTAGATGACATCAGGGTGTAGCTCCAGTAACGTACTGGATGAGAGGGCAACCCCTAATACCCACAGAACAAGCA
Source organism: Opisthocomus hoazin (assembly GCF_030867145.1). NCBI lineage: Eukaryota > Metazoa > Chordata > Aves > Opisthocomiformes > Opisthocomidae > Opisthocomus > Opisthocomus hoazin. Next base: position 74,774,541 of record NC_134417.1, on the reverse strand, counting down.
ACAAGGTCAGCGTTGTGTTCGAGGAGGTCATGTCAGTAAGGCACTCAAGGGGATTTTGTGCAGCTAGGCACACCATTGAATCTTTCATTTACACTGTATAAAAATAACTTACCAGTCAAGCAGGAAGGAGTTGCTTTGCCTGCCACAAACCATACGGCTAACTAGCAGCAGCTGCCCTGATGCTAAGTATGACTATTCCCTAATTTCACTAGTTGTGAAGACAAGCATGGCAGTGGATTAATTACAATCATTCTCAAACTTGTCAGAATTTTCTAGCAAAGACTAGTTTGTAAGACAAACCAAAAATATTTATGTAACTTAAACTTCTCTTTGCTATGCTTTTGATTGTATCAGGGTATAGCAGCATTTAAACAGCAATATCTGTCATGGAGAAATATCTCCATGACTGATAAGCCTCTGAACTCCTCTAAAAATGCAGAACTAGCTTACCTGGCACAAGTATTTTTTTCACTTCTATTTACTTTACATGCAATGATACACATCAAATTTCTTCATCAACGACCTGGATGAAGAGTTAGAATGTACCCTCAGCAAGTTTGCTGACGACACCAAACTGGGAGGTGTGGTAGATACACCAGAAGGCTGTGCTGCCATTCAGCGTGACCTGGATAGGCTGGAGAGCTGGGCAGAGAGGAACCTGATGAGGTTCAACAAGGGCAAGTGCAGGGTCCTGCACCTGGGGAGGAACAACCTCATGCACCAGTACAGGCTTGGGGTGGACCTGCTGGAGAGCAGCTCTGCGGAGAGGGACCTGGGTGTCCTGGTGGACAACAGGTTAACTATGAGCCAGCAGTGTGCCCTGGCTGCCAAGAAGGCCAATGGGATCCTGGGGTGCATCAAGAAGAGTGTGGCCAGCAGGACAAGGGAGGTTCTCCTTCCCCTCTACACTACCCTGGTGAGGCCTCATCTGGAGTACTGTGTCCAGTTCTGGGCTCCCCAGTTCAAGAAGGATCAAGAGCTACTGGAGAGAGTCCAGCGGAGGGCTACAAGGATGGTGAGGGGACTGGAGCATCTCCACTACGAGGAGAGGTTGAGGGAACTGGGCTTGTTCAGCCTGAAGAAGAGAAGGCTGCGAGGGGACCTTATAAATGCCTACAAATATCTGAAGGGTGGGTGTCAGGAGGATGGGGCCAAGCTCTTTTCAGTGGTGCCCAGTGACAGGACAAGGGGTAATGGGCACAAACTGAGGCACAGGAAGTTCCGTCTGAACATGAGGAGGAACTTCTTCTCTCTGAGGGTGACGGAGCACTGGAACAGGCTGCCCAGGGAGGTTGTGGAGTCTCCTTCTCTGGAGATATTCAAGACCCGCCTGGACAAGGTCCTGTGCAGCCTGCTGTAGGTGACCCTGCTTCGGCGGGGGGGTTGGACTAGATGACCCACAGAGGTCCCTTCCAACCCCTACTATTCTGTGATTCTGTGATTCTGTGATGGTATTAAAAAAACAAACAAACAAACAGCACACTATAAAAAGAAAAGAATAAGGTTCATTTAAATGCATTTCCTCAGGCAAAGGGAAAACATTATTTTATTTTTCAGATGAAATTACCAAGTCATGTTTTAACTTTAACTACGTACGATGAAAACCTGTTAATTTGATTTCTTGATCAGGAGTGCAACCATTCTGCAAGTTTCCAAGAAGAAAATAGTAACCCTTATGTATTTTTCTTTTAGACAGAAAGCTTGAGATTATAATGAAAATAATACAGCGTTCCAGAGCTATTTCAGTGTCCTTCATTTACCTATTAATTCCACTGTGTTATATGGGAGATTAACATAGCACAAGCCTTCTGGAGCAGAATAAAAAGGGAAAGTGAAAACTCACTGCAGCCTCTGATCCTTTGACTTTGTGGGTCTTGTACTCAACTCAAGAACCAAGTTGAGCTGTGTCTTGTAACTCATGTAGCCTGCACGTAAATTAATAAACCTCTTAGCTTGGGATTATCTGCATTCAGTGGACAGACAAAATCAATTTTGTTTACCCATTACAAGTTCCCAGGAGAAGGGTTTCCTCTCTGCACTTTCTTAAGCAGTGCACGGAGCATCCACTTGCTTTGACAGTTATGTATTTTACATGCTTAAGCATCAGCAAGTAAGTTCTAGTTATACTGGTTTTCTACTTAAAACCATCTCTTGACCAGCTAACTCCAATCTGATATTTACGTGGCAACTACCATCACCATCGTGTCCCCCAGAAGCTTCCCTGGGAGCTGCATGTGTTTACCCCAGCTGCAGGTGGATGGCTGTGTGGAGGTACAAACCACATACACAGCCACAAGCATTACACGGATGTGTATAGGATGTGTTGGTGCCGGAATGACCTATTTTAACCATCACGCAAGGCAGTACAACTTTTCTTGATCCTGAAGGACTGCTGAAGCTATGTACAGATACCTTTTCACGTCAGTAGTCTGATTTGCCCAAAAGCTGCAGCTTTTCCCCACACTGAGACTCTGCAACCATGGACAATGCAGACCATTGCAGAACATGGGGCTATGAGCTACAGAGTTCTGTGCAGGAAGAGGTCAGCAAGTACCACTGAGGTCAGGGCTGGCATTCAAAGTGATGCTATTCAAGCTTGGAGAATAGGAAGCATAAGTATCTGAACTGAAACCAAATGGTAATACGAGAGGTAAATCAGCACAGAGCTAAACTGGATCACATAAGTGCACACACTATGACAACAGGAAACACAAGGAAGGTGGCAGATGAGCCTCAGTTAATTATAAATGATGTGCACATGGTCAGTACAAAAAGCAAACTGCAAGATGAGATGTGCATGCTGTAAAATGGCCAAGTGTAACATCTGAATTTACACGCCCAGTGCATGAACTGAATGCATGATTTTAACACTGCCTGAATGTCCACCACATGGATAAGGTCATTTATCATGGACTCATGGCTTCACTGGTAAATCTGTGTTACAAAATAATAACTGATAGGGCAGCACAGGGCTTGTTGCATTGAAAACATTTTTAGGGGAGGCTGGACTTTGGTCACAAACTGCTGGATTAATTTTAAGTGCTATTTGATCACCCACACCAGGGCTATGCTTGGTATTTATCCTCTGCCCTAATGAAACTGAGATTTGAAAGAGAAAGTTCCTAATCGGCGGGCACTGGCAGCCATACATAACGGGAGAGAGGGAGCATCTCCAGCCTGGCACAACATGATCACCAAAAGATAAATGTGCAGCCTCCAAAGCAGGCGATGCACCTTCCAGGTCCTAACTGCCAGCTCAGGCTCTGCGAGGTTATGGCCAAGGCACAGCCAGGCAGGACAGCTCTTTCTGAAGCTTGCATGTCAACCAGGCAGCACCTGCACCTCAGACAGCAGGGCTGGGTCTCACCTCCTCTGGCTGAACCTCCTTTCCTCTGTCTTCCAACGAGAGGTGCTTACGTTTGATTTCAAACCATTGAATTAAGTCTACCCGTCTCATGTCTAGATGCTGGAAATGAATCTGAGTTTTGTAAGACAGACAATTGAGGAGGTCTCTCTCCAAAGTTTTCACTGCCCCAGAAGCTTCACATACGTCCAAGCTGCAGTAAAGACATTAGCCTGTTCCCAATCTCAAGGTATCAGACAAATGTTATCTAAACCAGGACACAACCACAGCCTATGTCAGCAGGAGATGGCTATCATAAAACACACATTTCCCAGTAACAGTACAACTTTGTTCTTAAATACCTAGATATTAATACTCTACATATGTCCAGTCAGCTAGCTGTTCATTCCAGATGTTTTGATTTTTTCATGTGTTTGCAGCTTTGCCTTTTCTATTCTTTTTTTTCTTTTTTTTTTTTTTTTTTTTAAAGCAGCATTAGTAAGTGCTTTATTTTTTTCAGAGAGAGTAAAAAGGGTGAGATCACGACTGGGCCCAAGTATTCTACCGTTGCTCAAAATGAGCAGCAGGCCTGGGTGACTACTTATTGCATAAACACCTTAGTAGTCAGTGGAAGAGCAAAGAAAAGATGGATTCATTAGTGGGAAAAGACAGTTTCTAACACATGATATGAAGAAAGCAGAATTTTGAATGCCTTTCTCATATCAGGCTTCACTAAGCGAGTCAGCTGTGACCACGTGTCTTTCATAATTAATACCAGCAACAAAATATAAATAGTGAAAGAGTGAAACGAGACAGTGTACTAGGTCTCATAAATCTCATCCTAGGACACTCCAAGAACTAAATGATGAAAATATCTGTGTTCTTAAATATTTGTCTGAATTCACTCAGGATGGGTGAAATCGCAGAAGATTTGAAAAGGGCCAGTGTTGTTCCTAACATTAAAACAAGAGAGGATTTAGGAATTAAGATCATCAAGGATGATCATCTTTCCAGGGCAGGGGGAAACCTTCCAAATGCCCAGAAGACTTAAAAGATGATTAACAGCAAAGTGGCTCTAGGAGTTAATCAGCAGCTTAAAACATTACCATGCTGTTGTGCAAAAAACTCTACTTGCACTAGGATTTACAAATCTTTGTCTGCAAGAAATGCAACATACTGCTTCCACTGCACTTAGAGATGGAGTGCCATGTCCAGCTTTGAAAATCCCCCTTTCAGAGGAGATGCAGGCCAGCTCTGGAGGGTAGCAACAGGACTCTTCAGGAGGTTGGTGACACTGACATTTCCATCAGCGTCACTGTTTGTGTATGATACCAAGGCCTGTTTTCACCAAGAGACTTCTGAGTCCTCTGAGATTCCTCAGAATCCACATTCTGGGAAAGACCATATGAAGAAAACCCAAATTGTTTCACATTGAATGCTCTGACTGAAAGGGAACTGGTATCTCCCACAAAAACTGATATGAAAATTTCTGACGTGGGCTGATACCAATTTCTAACAGCCAGCCACCGCTGTGGTGCTGCTCAGGTATTCCATAACACAAGCACACAAAACCGAAGTCTCTTCTACAAGATAAATTGAGTTTTCACAACCCTGCAATAGGGCTTCAAATAACGCTAGGAATTTGGATTAAAAAAAGTTCTATCAATCTCATCACTTAATTAGCAGGCAAGAAAAACAACAAAAGATAGGAGCTGACTTTCCAGTCTAGCAGAATACTGCCGTCCATCCACCAAACGAGAAAAGATACATAAACATATCAAGTACAAGAGATATTAAATAGATGGGCATTGCTATTGCTTTTTATTACATGTGCATGATGTTTCCACTTTCAAACAAGAACCTCTCAACTGTAGAACAATTCCTGTCTTGATATGATACAAATAAACTTACTAAAAGTGAACTCACAAGTAAAATTTTAATCTACTAGAATATCCACAACTTTAAATACAGGCACAAATCTGAAAGTTATGGTTTCAATTCAAAACTCTAGCTCTTGTTCTGATAACAGGACACATTCAAAAATTATACATATTATATCTATAAGGTCATTTCTGCACAGAATAAAAAAATGTTTTGCAGAAACAACCAGACTTGAGGGGGGTTTGATAGTGGGACTAATATTTCTGAGCCTTCTCATCCAAATTTAGCAAAATCAGCCCAGATTTACATAGTACTGTTTGACTGGCATCTACTAAAACCTCTAATAAAGAAACACTATAGTTCCAATTTAGCCACGCCACTTCAGTGTGGCACTGCACTCTTAAACCACTACAAATATTGTTCATACATAAGAAGATATATACTTTATATGAAATATATACTTACATCCTACACATAGCATATTCATATTCATAAGTTACTTTATGGAACAGGAATCTATTGATAGGGAACATTTAAGTACCTATAATCTGCACCACCTCTTCAATTTCTTTATTTATTCTAAACTTCAAAACCTCTGACTGATTTCAGAGAGACACAATTTAAAGAAAACAGCAATCTTCAAAAAAATTATACCTAATTTCCCCCAAAATTGTAGCCTCTCCAAAATTCCCTCATCTAGAGGGCTTAAGCTCTTCTTGAGTTGTGGGGGCATTTGGTCAGCTTTTTCCCATCTCATATTATTAGCCCTCATAGTATAAGAAACGGAAGATCTTGAGCTTCCCCAGGGGTTGTACAGTGCTCTCCTTCCTATTCTGCCAGGTCCCAAAGGAAGAGATTTCAAAGTGAATGTACTTCTGCAACTGAAAAATAGTTCTGTAGGCAGTGCAACTACTGTAACCTGTTTTCCAATGCATTTTTTTTTTTCTTGTGATTGACTACTCACTTCGTAACCTGAATTATACTTAGGGTGCAGCATGCATTCAGCTCCAAAAACTTTCCATCAGAATTCACGCGATCTCGTCCACAGGCTGAATTTGCCACTCTGGTGAATTGTCTGAGCTGTGAGCTACAGCCTGAGCTTGTCCCTGGGGTATGGCTTTCATGAGGTCTCACCCACATGTGAACTCTCTGATGTGTAAGAAGAGTTGAGCACTCACTGCAGCTTTTCCCTGAACATGATATTTATCAGGTCTTCCTTGTCCACCCAGCCAGCAATTTCCCACAAAATTACAGAAAAATATAGACATGTAGTATTTGACAGGTACAGAACAGAGTATCCTATAGAACGTACAGTGTACATAGTATATCACAGAAATGCAGTATTTTGGGGGCACTTACCTCTCCATCATAATTGCACAAATTCAGATAATGGGTAAAAAGGTTACCGATGAAGGAAAGCCTGCCAGGGTGTTTTGACATGACCAATTTTTGTGGGAAACCATGCTTAAAAAAAGTGCTAAAATATACTTTATACTTGGCTCTGAGTCATGATCTCATAGCAAATGAGAACAGAGGCTGGTCTATCATTCCTTTACCTAAACAAATGTCCAAACATTCAGTTTTCAATAACCATAACTCCAGTTTATATACTGCATAAACTTAATTGGAAGGAAGAGTGTTTAGCTGCCCTATTCATCCTCCAGGTGAAGCCATACATCAACAGCTATAGAAATAAATGTATATGGGTGATGTGTCTACTGTCTCATACCTGAACCTTGTGTCTGCAATACAACTGTAAATTCCAAGAGTGATTTGAATAATATTCCTTTCTAGCTTGAAAAGTTTTTATCTAGATTTCTTTTGTATTTAGATATCTAATGGTCCATATTTATTTATTTCTAATACTAACATACTAAAATGAAATAATACATTCCTTATCAATTTGCAGATCTAGGTGTCTCGAGCTGGAAATATTGAACAATTAACTGTATTAGGATGCACACATCTGTTACCAACTCTAGTTACATTATAGTTCTTCAGACTACTGTGCGAGACAGTAAAATTTCTGATTTTTTATTTATTTCAAGATCACAGTAAAAACTCTGCATTTTAAAATGAAAAAAATATGTATTGGCAGCAAAAAGACAGCTAGCATTAAATTTGTGAGATAATGAATTTTTGTATATACAAGTACTTATAAGATCTGCGTTTTCTGTCTTGATGAATATTAAACAGTTGCAGAGGAAACAAAAATACTGTAGGCTAAATGCAAACATTCTCTGCTTTGCTGTTCTTTTAATAATGAACTTCCTTGGCAGGCTAACCCCTAATCTTACATGTGTTCTGTATTTGTAGGTACATTCCTGTCAGGAAATGCTGTGAAATGGAAGTTCCCGATGGATAAACTCCTTGGCCTTAAAAATACCATAGGTATTACTTGAATGTCAGAAAGAATATTTTCCAAACTTTGCCCATGATGCAATATCTCTTTATTTAAAAACCATAACAATCCTGAAGATAATTAGTAATACACATATGGATTATATAGTCATTGTTATGTTAGAGTTTGCAATAAAAATAAAATGGGAAAAACATAATTAATTCCTCTTTTTATGGTGCTGTTATTGCCTGTTTTGCATGAAGAGCCCACGGATATGAATCCCACTATATCCCAAAAGTCTTTTGGCCCCTATGTAATAACTAGGCATGGGACAAACCAGTTTTGTCTAGTTTTGGATCCAACTGAATAAAAGATACCAAGAGTTTTAGTCTAAAAGTATTGGCCTTGCATTCCAATTACCATAGTCTGCAAGGTAAAATGCAGAGGAGAAACCAGGGAGAAAAATCTGATGGAAAAAAAAAGAGTGAAAAATACAGCAAAGTGAAACAAGGTTAAGCCAAATAATAAAGTAAATATCAAAACTCAATAAAATGGGACAGAGAAAGGAAATTGAAAAGACAATCATTAGTATATTCTCTGCTTTTCTTGGAGGAAAGTGTGGGTGACAGAAATTCATAAAGCTCTCCTACAAGTAACATATCCCAGAGGTGAAAAAATCATATTTTAATTGATTCAGTCTAGAAAAAGAGAATGAAAAATGAAAGGTTTACCTATCTCCATTTTTTCTTCAAACCAGTAAATTCTAAAATGATATTGAGCTTGCAGAGACAGTCACTTGTCAGATGGCAAATACCAGAACTCAGACTGTTTCTGCCATCCTGTTTCCCACCCCACGTGCACATGCGCCGTGGTACCGTCTCTCCTTACCACCACCACTCCCCATCCTTGGCATGGGCCGTCGTCTTGTTCTCTGCACAAAATGAACCGGGCTCATTTCACGCGCAGGGAGTCCAACGCTTCATCTCAACTGCTCTGGGTGTGGACCCGGGGTTCACATACTGCATGCTTGTCAGACCTTGGTCTGAAGACCAAGCAACAGATTTCATAGCCTGGGCCTCAGTATTCCTCATTACTGCGTTAAAGTAGGTAAACATCTGTGAAATGCCATTCTCACAACAGTCCCTATAAAGTAAGGATCTTATTCTACCCCTTCCCCCCTTTTTGGTGAAATCAGAAGCTGGCACCCAGAGAAATTATGGTAAAAAATGTTCATTAAATTCAGGTGAAGAGTAACAGATAAGTACAAGACGACCTTCTTGAGTCCTTTGTATTACTGCATGCAATAAAATCACAGCTGACACTGACTTCAGTTACTGTTATGTGTGTTCAGCACTGCAAATCAGAACCCGTAGTCTCAGACTTGCATACCCAAAAACTAAAACAAAGAGCAAATCCACACAGCCAGCATTCCCCTGTGGAAGCTGAGGCAGCAGTATGTCCGACACCACATAGACCTCTGTGGCAGAGGCAGAGAGGGGTCCACTCCAGCCTTTAATGGCTTTACCTGTAAGGACTACTTTTCGCTCTGCCATAAACTGCTCCCCTGCCTATACAACCCAGCTTATCAGTTAAGCACAACTCATCCCATGCACAACACAGGGCAGGAATCCTGTAGAAAAAAACCCAACATACAATCATAATTAAAATGAATCATCATGCTTTATAGTCCCACTAAAACTGTAACCGCAATTTTGGATTTTCTATCTGTTAAGCACTGAGCTTTGCTGGATTGCTCTCTGTCAACACCATTCATGCATGTTATCTCTTTGGTTGAAACTCAAAAGAATTTCAAAGAAACCAGAAATTCCATCGTGTTGCTCACGAAGACATGCAAAGCTCACCCGCAGGAACTAGTCCGGCGGTCGTAGGCTGTTCTCTTGTGCACAGAGCAGCATTCGAAGGGGTAGCTCACACACGGGGCCACAGGGCTTCACTGGCATTACACGGCAATAGAGGAAGGCTGGTCAAACAGATCCCCCTCTTTTATGTGAGGTTGTTCTGAACCTTGGTCCCCACCTGCCAGAGCCTCCTGCTCCCCCTTCCCCACCCCAACCCCTCCAACCCATCCGCTCATAAAATCCAATCTTCCTTTGCCATTTTTCTCATCCAAGCCCTGGTCTTCTTCCCATGGGAGCTCTCAGCCTCTCCTCACCATGTTCCCTGTTTCAGCCATCACATTCAGCCTGTACCTGCCCTCTGGAACCTCTCCCATTTTCCCTCTTTTCCTCTTCAAGAATACTCAAACGCCCTTCGGCTGCTGCTCGCACACTCTGGTGTTACTCAACCCCGTCCCCAGGGTACAGTCCTGTGGTACCAAAGAACCCTTTGCTGTTTCTTTTGGCCTCTGCCACATCTACTGCCCCTCCACCATCCAGCTCTGAGCCTGCTTCTCACAAAACGTGTTCCAAATCACTTTGGCCAACGCTTGGACTCCACTGGGAGCCATCCAGCCAGTCCCATTTTCAGAGAAAAGCCACACGCTCTGCATTTCCATCATCCTTGTAATATGCTCCGTTCAGATGTATCAATATTTGCTCTTCAACATCTCTTGCAAAAACAACTCAAAGTAACATCTTGCCCAACGTACACAAATCATCCCAATGCAGAAAGTCAGTGCATAACAGGGATTAATTCATGCTCCAGAAAACAGTAAGCATAACGCTATAAATACTAAAAGCACATGCCAGTTTGCAGCACTACTGATAGCCACTAGGTTTTTCTTTAAGAGAAATCTTACCTAAAACACTAAGCAGTGAGTGCAACCCTTGCTTTTAGTTGCAAAGCATCATATAGCCCAAAAACATTTAAATAAAATGAGTAAAAGCAGGCCCAAGAGCTCCACAGAAATCACATCCCTTAAAAGGACACACTTGCTATTCCATAAATCCCACATCACCTCCTTTTTTCAAGGCATCAAACAAAGAAGAGAACAGAAAGGGGACAAACTATTGTTTAAAAGCATTTATCTTGGTGAAAACCCTTTTGTTACAGGGATTTCTATGAAAGTTTTCAAATTTCAAAAACTTGACTGGGAAACGTCACTTACTACAGCATCAATAAATACTTGGTTAACAGGGTAGAAAAAAATGGACATCTGCTTTTTTTTGAATAAAGGTTTCAATTTCTTGCATATATCACAAGATCAAAAATGAGTTTCCACATTACATCGCTAAATAAGCAAGACGGTCTCTGAGCGAGACCAGAAGTCTAAGCCCTCCCACCTCCAGTTTTTCTATTTGCTCTCTTCTGCCTTTAATAAAGTGCTTCAGACCCAGTTTCCTTTGTAGAAACAAACAGATCATCCATCTCCCTGAGTAAGATTAGGTGTCATCACTTCTCCCTTCTTTGTGAAGTAATAAAAGTCATATTGCAGGAAAAAAAAACATTCTTTTAAACCTTATTCAGCCAGGAATGAAAGCTGTAACCTCGGATGCCATGTGTGTGAAACAAAAATACACAGTTTCAAGTTACAAAGGTCTATGATTTGCACTTCTTTTTCATATGGATTTAGGATGGAGGGATGGCAATTTCTATTCCGGATTGAAGGGATTCTGCTTCTCATTCATATTTAAATATAAAACCTATAAAAAGTCCAAGTAGAACACTGCTACTTTTATTTTCTACTAGAATGGCAATTTACCCTCAGTTTTCACCATGCAGATTAAACGGCCACTTTTAAGTGTAGTTCTAAGGAGTACCATCACAAAAACTAAGTTAAAGAGAGGTAACGGTAATGCTCCTGCAGCCCATTGCTTAACAGATCAGTGAAAGTAGATCGTAATCTTACATTATCCTCCACATTTGTTTGCATTCTGAAAGCATATAAGCCTTTCCAAATATACTTCTCTCTTTAGTTTTTATATGAGAAATCAGCTCACAGCTCCCTTTTTAGGACCCACCACCAGGAGTTTTACTTTGCAAGCTTGAATGAGATTCTGTGCCTGCACTGATGTCTATTTTCTCGTGTTATTTAATCTTTCTCATGTTTGCTAATAATCTCAAATTATGATTTCAAATTAAGCTTCACGATACATAGTCACATTTAGAATATAAAAGATTGTGATCTACTACTTTGACAGACCAACATTTTTTAGCTTGTATACAGCACCCAGCCACAAATGATCAACAAAAATATTTTGAGTCCTTTTATTTTCAAAACAAATGCTTTATGTACCAGAATCTGTCATTCAGAAACACTACACACACACACACACATACATACACACTCCTTACTCTACAATAACTGATGTTTGGGGTTTATTAAAAAAGCAGCAATTGCAAATGCATTTGATCATTTCTCTTGCAGCATGAAATAACCAGTTACCTTTCAGGAGAGGAGCCCTCCGTGGCACAAGCCCTTCTGTGATTTCCACCTGCTCTTGCTGATGCTGTTTAACCAGGTTTCCTTCGCTGCCAGCTCTCAAAATCTTTTCACCTAGCCTAATTTTTCGTGGTCGGCTGTTAAAATCTTCTTTCCTAGACGAAGGCGATTTAGGAGCTGTATTAGCTGACAGAGGTCGAGCCAAGCGAGAGGGTTTGGACATTCTGCCTGTGCAGGAATGTACCTGCCCAAAAGCAATTTCTAAAAAAATCCTTCCCAGCTCACTTTCCAGTGCAGAGGCTGGGGAGTTTGTGTGTGCAGTGCAGCTGGATGTGAAGTGCCGTGCTGCCAGCCCGATCAGTTTTAAACACCAGGCGTTGGGTGGTCACGCAGACAGTTTCCCAGACCTGTGGAATTTAACGTGTGCCGGGGCAAAACAGATGACTCTGCTCCGGTGCGGAGTCCCAACCGCACCGTGGGGAGCAGATGCTCTTTAGGGACTGCCTCAAGCTCCCGGCGTGTGCCGACAAGGCGCCGGGCAGCACGGGAGCAGAAGGGGAATGCCCCACCTAAGCAGGTACAACGTGAAAAACCACCCCGGCGCGGGGTTACCTCTGCGTGCGGGACCTTGCCACGTTCCTCTCCCAACCCTCTCTCTCAAACAAGCACTTTCTTGTTCTAACAGATTTCTTCACTGTGCGCCAAACCCGCACCAGTTCAGCGCTGTACAGTAAATGCCTGATGTCAAGAATCCATTTGTCTTTGAGTTAAGCATGGTGTGAGCTTAGATTGGATTAAATGATGCATATTTTCCTACCACTGTATTTTCTAACTTTCCTAAATAAATAAAGGTTTGACAGTGACTATCATCTCTTTTTGAAAAATGGCCCAAATCCCTTATTAACTGGCATTGCTTAGGAGCAACACTGCACAGAATATTGCCCATTATACTTCCCTCTTTCATTGGTACATACACACCTAAAAAAACCCCAGCTTCTTGCACACTACAGATAAACATGTTCTTTACTGACTCTCTAAAGAAAAAATTCCTGACCTCAGGCTACATCATTTCAAACCTCAGTTTCTGGGTGCTTTTCTTTGAAAATGCCTAGGCAATTCCTGCCTTAACTTTCTCTGCCAGCCCTGTGCTTGTGAATGCTGCCAAGAGGCAGAGTATTTGGTCACATGAAAAGAAAATTCCATTCACCGTAATTTTGCAAACAACTTCTAAAGCAAAAAAAACCCAGTGTAAACCAGAGAAAACATCACAGCTACAGTTACAGGAAAGTCTTCATGCTGAATTTTAAAATGTATTCCTCAATATCCCAGACAGCCAGTATGCTATATCAACAACAGAGTACGAGGGACCATTTTCTTTCAAACCTAGGACAAACATAAGCAAATCAATACTACCAGAGCTAAAGTACTAATAGTCATTTAGGTGAAATGCTTAAAAAGCAAAAAAAACATGACCAAATTATTACAGACATTCCTCATTTTCTCAGATGGCAATTGTGCAATGCAGTAAAATATTTTTGCATGCTATTTCCATATTTTTTTCAAGAGTTCCACATTAAAGAGGTAATTGTTTATGCTTCCTCTGTAAAGCATATTGTCTATTGCTTTGTTGCCCCATCAAGAATGGGACAGATTAAGTGCAATACAGCAAGTATTGCCATGATACTGATAATATTCTGCATATTATTTTATCAGCGCAGTAGGAGCTCTAAGTGAGTGGGAAGACTTCAGCTCTCAAGGAGGGACTTGACAGACAGGAGAGTAACTCTGGGCTGATGAGCAGTGCTCAGGCGCAGCAGGTCATACAGAAGAAGGTATAGAACAGAAACAGGAGTGAAACAAGAAGACGAATGGAGAGTTAATCACGTAACTGGAGAGAGGAATGGGTGAAGAAGGCAGAGAAAAAGGGAAAGCCAGTAAGCATGTGAGAGCTCCTTTGTACTGAGCCTAAGAAGTACTGTTATTCCCTCTAAAGATCTTGGACCGTTTTGCAAACAGTTATTTTGAAGATCTTCCACTATGATTTCTTTACCAAATGCAAATATAGACATACATATTTTAATTGTCCCAAACACAGGACAATTGTGATATAAAATACAGCTCTGTCTGACAACATAAGCAATGGTGTTTTGGTTTCTGAATCAATACTGTGAAGGTGAATTCCTAGTGACAATACTGCACATTGATCATCCACCTGAACTGAGCACCCCTAGCACAGCACGTTCTTGGAAAGAGCAGCCTCACCTGTGAAGCAGGAGTCTAACCAGACAGTCATGTTACCTGTAAACTAAATAATTTCATTTCTAAGCAAAGCAAGGACACCATGAATTCCAGTTTTTCCTAAGGTGCTCTCTATAGCAACATAACAAGAGATGGGAAAAGGGAGACGTTATCCATCTGCTTCTGAAAGGAGAGGCGTAGGCCCTAAGTCCTGTCCATCCAGATATTAAGGTGACACTTCTGCACTGTGAGACAGCAGCAACATCCTGATTGACATTCATTTTTCAGCAGTGAAGAAGCTCTTCGTCTTACAGCAGAGACACAACCATGCAGAAATGGGGTGAGTCAAACACATTCCTCACACACGGGAAATTCCCCGAATACTCCAAAGACGACCATTTCCAGTAATATCTCGGTGTCTGAATAGCAATCAGGTGCCTAATGGCATTATGACATGTGAGGAGAGGCTGAGGGAGCTGGGACTGCTCAGCCTGGAGGACAGAAGACTCAGGGCCTTCTTATGCACGCACATAAATATCTGATGTGGGAATGAAAGGCGATGGAGCCAGGCTCTTCTCAGTGGTGCCCAGCAACAGGACAAGAGGCAATGGGCACAAGTTGAAATACAGGAAACATAAAGAACATTAAAAAAAAGCTTTTTATACAGTGAAGGTGATCACACACTGGCACAGGTTGACCAGAGAGGTCACAAAGTCTCCACCCGTGGAGATAATCAGCACCCAAGCAGGCATGGCCCTGACCAGCCTGTAGCTGAGCCTGCCTGAGCTGGGGGTTGGACTAGGCCATCTCCAGAAGCGCCTTCCCACCCCAACTGTTCTGTGATTCTGTATGATCAAAGATATTCAGAGCCTATTTATAATGTGGAAGCTTAAATATTTTTAAATCTCTCCAACGGTAGATGCCCAACCTTCTTTCGCCAAAGTCCCAGCAATTAAACTATCACATGCCTGACTGCCGCTTCTGGGAGGATTTGCTTCCTTTCTGGGCATTACTCCCTTTTAGCCTCTTGCAGTCTGTGGCACCAAAAAAGGTCTTGTCTGTTTGTTTTGAAGGCTCTGAGATGTGAAGCTGCTGATTCCAGCCATGAGCATTGCACCTTTCAAAACAACACCCCAAAGATAAGCCCAGGTTGCTTAGCTGGTTGTGTTTCATGCTGGGTGCACAGTAAAACTCCTCACTCATGGGGTGAGACCGCCCGAGAGCGTGCGGCCCCGCGTTGCTGCTAGCTCCCCATCAGCTGCATCCCGGCTGCATCCCCCTCCACGCCCCGCTCCCCAAAGCCCGGGGCTCCCCCGGCTGTGGGGCAGGGCCCTCCCTGCCAGCCTGGCCTCCCCACCTTGGGGTGCTCATGGAGCTGCCTGGGCAGCAAGGCTTTCATCAGCTCCCAGGCTTTCTGCAGCCTCAAGGTACTCTTTTGAACTACCTAAAAAAAACCTCACAAAACAAAAAACCCAAACCAAAAAAGAAACAAACAGAAAGCCCACAACAAACTCAACCCCTTTTCCGTAAGATTTCAGATAGCCAGCTTCAGCTAGGTAGAGACATCATATTGATGTAACGTACCATTAAGCAAAAAGCAGTTCAGTTTGTCAGGTTTTCGTGAAGTGCTGTGGGAAGTTTTCTAGTGCTTCGGGTCAATGAATAAACTCTGTCACTGCCTCACACAGCAGAAATTAATATTAAGGGACCATCAGTGCAGTCTATGCTTTTGAATAATCACATATATTTAAACAAGTGCTATTTTTAGAGTACCATACACTTTCCATACACTGTTTAAAACAATGTCTTATTAGTTTCAAAATACAAGTCTCCTCTTTCCTGCCTAGAAAATAAATAGCCTAGAAAATAAATAGCTGCTGAAATATGACAACAAGAATTTGTTAAGAGTTAGCTAACAGAAGGCATTTTTACCATAGCATATTAAACAGGTTATTATATTGCTATTAACTTAAGTAACGTTTGTGCCCTCCGGGATAAAAGAAATGACTAGAGATGTTATTAATCCAAACAAAGCATTTGCAAAGCTTGAAATTTCCTTTTTTGGGCACCTATGAAGTTCTCGTTTACATTCACACATAAAGAGCTGGGGAGGGGAGAGGATGTGAACCAGGAAAAACGGGATGCTGTACAGTTGAGGTGTTCTCTCAGCCTCACCAAATCCTTTCCTCTATTTTGGCCTGCAACTATCTAAAGAAGAGAGAAGCATGCATATACAAATATTTCAAATCCAGCAGACTGTTTCTAAACTACTGAGAGGCAACAACTGCTAAATGGAAGTTGCAGGTGCAGAAGTTAAAACCGTAAATTAATGAAGTCCTCTCTTTACAAAATTGAGCAAGTAACCAGATGGCATAACATTTTCAGCGCGAAATGAGAAATAAATGTATAGGCACCAAAAGAACAAGATCAGTGATGAAAGCAATTTCAGATGCAAGTCACAGATAGGTATGTAATGTGGCAAAAAAAAGTTTAGTGCTTCAGAGAGGTACATTTTCTAGTAACTGAAGCATGCAAAATTAGTGACAAGTTAATTCTGCAGATGTTAAAGCTTTCTTAGAACTCTGTGCCAGTGCTTTATTTTTCCATATATGATTTCTGAAATAGTTGCATAATACAGAAGGTGTTTCATGTTCAATATCTTGGGACCCATTTTAAAACATTTCACACAAATCTAAAAACATTCTTCCTGGAAAAACAAACCATGCAAAAGGAACCTAGTCAGTCATTCAATGATGGGTGAACCCCCCAACAGAAAGCAAGCTGTAATTATGGCAAGCCCTGTTACTCTTTAATACGGTCTTAAAAAGAAAAGTCTGTTAAGGGTCCTGCTGCAATATAATAGCTGCCTAGAAGATGCTATAATTAAAGTAGGGTTGTCATTTCTATCAGGAAACCCTGTTCCAGAGATTTACTACTCAGCCATAAAAATTTAATCTCAGCTCCAAGACTTTAAAAAAAAAAAAAATCAAAATCAGAAAAAAAACCCCTTCAGGTCTAGTTTAATTCCTTTTCTTCAAGTTTTAGAAAATTAAACCATAGCAAAACCTTTCTTAAAGATAGACTTCACAGCTGTGGAATCGCAACACCTTATTCTGCCCCAAAACTGTAAATACCTTCAGTAAGGGCAGAATGAATTTTCTTTACTATTCTGTCACTTCTGAATCTTACATTTGGCTTTCATTCAAGACCTTTGAAGGCCTGTTATTTGCCTGAGCACACAGGTCTGTGGCCTACTAATGAAGTGTTTACACATACTGAACTAAGTCATGGTTATGGTTTTTCTAAACCAGTACAGTTACACCCCTACTGTCCCCCATCTGGTGTTGTTCTGTCCTCAGGGTGCCTTTTGACAACGGCACTTGGTGCCCTTCCCCACCTGAAGGGTTACAGGAGACCAAGCACACTTGCGCAGACGCAACTGCAGCCACCCATGGCTGAACGGTGCAGAAGAACAAAGCGGTGGGGCCTTTGCATGCAAACACAGCCAGTAACGTTTGAACTATTTGCCAAGATTGTTGCTAAGATTTCCAATTGGTGCCAACTGTGATGGCGGGCTTGGGCACATTATCCTGATGAGATGATGTTAATGATTAAGCAATTCCAGAAGGAGCAATCAGCTGTGAGCAGCTGCCCATGCAACTCATAACAAACACTTTTTTTTGCAGAACATTACCTTTTTCTATGTATGAACCACTCACAGAAGAATACAAAATTAAAATATTTATTCCCTATGCAAATTATTACTAAACTCTACCAAACACTGTTCTATCATTTGGCTCTTCTTGGTGCTATACTGGTTGGCTGTATGACTAAAAGAGTTAAAGTTCATACAATTTTGGTTCAAAGTTGTTTCACTTGTTCAGATGTTTTAATCAAATCAAATGAGAACTTCGGTTCAATACCTTCTTAAAGGAATACCCATTAGCTATAAATCACAGCAGTTCATTACCATTATTACTTCATTGTTCAATAACGTATGGATACTGACTTTCACATCTGCAGTTATTTCACATCAGAGTCTTAAAACATTTTAAAGATGTGCAGAAAAATATCTTTTGGCAAATTTATAGCATTAGTAGTTTTTTAATAAAAGAGAAAAACATTGACGTTTCAAAATCTCTTCTGAAATTATGTAAGTGAAACTACGGCTGGCTTAGTCTTTAATGCCCCTATAAAAAGGGGAGGGAGAGGAGCAACGTGAAACACTATACTGACATTTTACTCTGGAGAAAATGTTAGTTTCAAATGATAGTTGCTAATTTGTTTTAGCCTATCTTCAGCCTTCGCCAGCTTTTTGCATCATCGTTTTCAAATGACCACCTCTTAATAAAAGGCTAACCTTTCAAAGAGATCTAACACATCAAAAATACAACATGGAGAGCTTAAAGTTTTACAGAAGATAAAATCTGCCTTACAGAAAATCAGCCCATACAATGGTTTGAATGAAGTCTTGCAATGAAGAAAATGAAAATGCACAGATAAACCAGTTTAACTGTTTCAATATTACTCTTTTATCTTAAAGTTCTACATCACCCACATGGGAAGAAAAAAAAAAAAACAGGAAAAGAAGTAAAAGTGACTCAAAGGACGACAAACTACAGGTGTGAAGTTAAACCACTGCCCTGGGTTCGGCCAGGACAGGGTTAATTTTCACCAGAATCCAGCAAGGGGCACAGCCGGGGGGTGGGGGCTGACCTAACCCCAACCTGGCCAAACAGAGCCGGGTATTCCATACCATGTGCCGTCATGCTGGGTTCCGGGGGGGGGGGGGCGCAGCGGGAACTCACTCGCGGCTTGGGAGGGCTCAGCAGCGGTGCGGTCCGGGAGAACCGCTCTGTGGGTCGTGCGGTTTGTGTCGTGTTTTCCTCTTTTCTGCATCGTTGTTGTTGCTGTTCCCTTTGTTTGCTGTTCTGTTAAACTGCCCTTATCCCGACCCACCAGTTTCTGCCTCTTTCTTCCCATTCTCCTCTGCACCCCAGCGGGGGGAGGGGCGGCCACGTGGCGCTTTTGTTGCCGGCGGCAGCCCAAACCAGAACAACCACTCATATCCCACATGAAGAATTCTACCAATTCTTCATCCAGCAAAGTCCCATCAATAGCACCCTCAGGAATGGGTGCTGCAGTGGATGCTCTCATATGGAGGAGTCAAACTACAACGAAAAGAGAGAAATGGGAAGATGATGGTCATCCTCTAAAGAAGGTGGTAAGAAAGGAATAGCTGTCTGGGGCAGCCTCTAGCTCTGGCACTCTCGACTGGACTAGCACAGTCGTCCTCCACCATAGACCTCGGGCGTAAAGAAAAACCTCCACAGGTCTATGGAAATGGGAAGGCAAATAAGCAGATATAGGACTCTTTATAAACAGGTATTACAATACCAATTTGGACCAGAATTCCATTTTGGGGCTTTTGTTTTAAAAGCAAAAAGAACTAGCCAGAGCCACTATCTAAACTGCAAACGGGCACAGAAAGAGAGTGTTGTACCAATCCGGTGTCCTTTCCTCAGGAGCACCCCTGGGAGTGATGACTTAGCCAACAGCAGAAGAAAAATGTATTTGTCCATTTGTCAGATGTAATTTTTTTCAAAGACCCATTAATGAATATTTCAAGAAACTCATCTGATCAGTTTTCTGTGATTTTTGTGCTTTTTTGGTGACTGGGAAGAGACAAAGGGAGAAAATGTGAGAGTTGTATTTTTGCACATGTGTTTTTGACCACCACAGAATAGAAAAAAAGTATCTTTCCTGTAAGTCCCATTTAAGATGGGCACCATCACACAACAGCAAACTTTACTTTTTTGCACAGTGTTACTTAATACAACAGATATGATGCATGAGGTTCTCTTTTGTGTCAAAATTGCAAGTGACTGGTGTTGGATTCGATCCCTTCTGGCACTTGCTGCCCTCACAGCACCAGAACAAGTGCCCCACAATGCTGACTCCATGCGTTTGTGTCAATTGCCTACAAACAGTCAGCTGCTAAATTGCTTGCTGCCTGAGCAACTCTGCAGAGATGAACATGTTTGTTAAAACAACAATAAAGAAATTTGCAACTCGATTTATTCATGTTTATATAGCTATATATGATAGTTAGGTAATCTGAGTTTACCACTGCTCCCCTAAAAAGCCCAGGCAGTGCATCCTCATGTGCTAAAGCCATCTGGAAAGATATTTCTTGGTTTCAATCTACCCATACTTGTAGAGACTAAATGTTCTGAAATCTGGAGATTTTATGCAGATGACTTAATATCCTGCTTTGCATATTTGATGATTCATTACCTCATTTACATAAATGACAACAAATGGTCCCAATTACTAGCACTTAAGTCTGAAAAGGCTGCAGCACAGAGTATGCTTTAGGAATGCAGCAACTGCTGTTTTCTTTATTTCTGGTATATATTTGGGGTGGCATCCAGATTACCCTGATGGCTCCTCCAGCCTCCATCATTAGGTATTGCTCATCAAGAACATAAAGGAAAAATCCAAGACAGCGATCAAACAACAGACAATAGTAGATGGCAATGAAGCAAAGAAAGCTTAAATAGTAGTCTTTCCAGCCAAGAGAAACCTTGAAAAGAACCAATAACCCTACCGTTAAAACATAATGGTCTGCAAAGTATGTTATTAACAACCCCAAACTATTTTCTGCATGGAAAACTGAACTGGAGACCATGCCAAGTGCAATACATAAACACAAAATCCCATTGGAAAAAAAGCTCAATGGCCATTTGTGTTAACACAAGTTAAAATAAAGAGGACAATGCATGACTAGCATTTCCGCCTAGAACCATTAAAGAAATTGGTAAAACGATGTTTTGAATGCATACTTTATTCCCAAAGAGCACGTTATTTACTATGCTCTACAAAACTGTGTTCTGTGATCTGGCTGTTCTTGATGCTATATTGGTTGGCTGTAACAACTAAAAGAGCTAAAAAGATACAGTCTTAGTTCAAAGTTGTTTCATTTGTAATGATGCGTTAATCAAATAAAATAAAGATTTAACTTCAATACGTTCTTGATTGATCTAAAAGGGTTAAAATAAAAATGATGCTATTCTACCTGCTACATAAGAGCAGACAGATATGTGTACTTAAAAACACATACAAAGCAAGAGAGACAAAAAGTAAACAGGCAAAAAGAAGAACAGGAAGAACAATAACACCCCTCCAGTAAGCCCTCCTTTGCTACTAACAGGCACCAGTCTGTTACCAGGGAGGCTTCAGCAAGTCTGACCTGAATTCCCTACACTGAAATACAACCACCAAATCTACTGTGTTATTATATGAACCCTAAAATAAACAGAATAATTCAGAAGCTATTAAAAATTAATGTTATAAATTCTGAAAGCAACTCTTCATCATGTCACTCATTTTAATAATCTTTAAAATGCTTTTCAGGGAGAAAGGTCTGTATGGGGGAAATTGTGGAGTAACTTGGGTCAAGAAAATCAGGTTTCTCACCTCAATAAAGACTCCTTTGAGAGGGAAGAATAGGATCTGAGTAGCTTCCATATTTAATGTTAGAATTAAGTGGATTTTTTTCCATCTCTGCAGGCCTTTAAAGACCAGTTTGTAAATTATTTACTCCCACGTCAACAGTAAGTTTTGCAACTGGGAATTCAAATAGCTCCCAGATAATGCATAAACCTAAAGAAAACTACTGCCTTTTTCTTTACATATAACAACTCTGCAATGCTAACAGCCATAAAACATAGTAAAAACAGAGGCAGTGACCACAAAGTTAGCTTCAAGCAAGTAACTCCTCCAGGTCTAAAGATGAGACCTTAACTAATATATCTTTCACATATAGTGATGTCTTCAGCTGAATAAAATAATCACATTCTTAGTCACTTGCCAAGTAGTACAACACACAACTTTTGAAGAGCAATATTATATAACAACAGAAAAAAAAAAGAAAAATATTTTTTAATTAGCAAAGGTTTGGAACATTTGCTGCCTAAACTTTCCCTCCCAAGCTTCCCCACAGTCTTCTCCAGCACAAACAAATTAGCCATCTTCTTCCACTAGCAGCAACTACCTCTGTTCCATGTATTCTGCAGCTAATAAGATCACAGTCACTTATCCCTTAGTAACACCAATTTCATTCTAGTGATTAAATCCACCCATTTAGGCTCATCTTACAGTAGCTGCTACACTATACATAAGCCTTGGTCTCATCGCTATCTCATCCACCAGACTCTGCAGTTAGAGTTGCTCCTTTGGTTTTCTTTTCATTTATTTTGCCAAGCATCAGGTCTTACTGTGCTAATGACACCACAAAGCCTGCCAAAAGGAAGCCTTCCAGTCTGCAGGGTGCCGCACACCCGAGGTGTGATGGGGAGGAAGCCTGCTGGGCGCTTGCACAGTGCGGCCAAGGGACAGCCTGAGGAAGCTGCCCATGACAAAGGCAATCTAGGGCAGAGAAAAGGGGAAAGAAGCAAAGATTCAGCAGTCAGAGGGCTGAGATAAGGATAAAGAAAGAGGGAAAAAAATCTACCAGTTATCACGACTGTACCACATCAAGCATATTTTCAAGCAGGAGAGTACATATGATGGTAAGTTGTTACAGAATTCGGCTCAGTGGAAATACAAGAGATGTCCATCTGCCTGCTCCCATGAACGCAAGGAGCTGTCCTGGGGAATCTTCCTCACGGAGCAGCTTTGACCTGCTCCCCTTTCCAATTGCCTGACAAAGCATTAGGAAAGAGGCCCCCTTCACCCCTCTGTCCCTGGTGGAGCACAGCCCTGAACAGCCCTCAGGACCAGTCCAGGTCAGCCCAAAATTCACTTAAAACTATGCTCATGTGACACATGAATGTGATCCCCTGAAGCCTCCTTTGACCACAGTTATGATTACCACCCATTATTTCCAGAAAGTTTATAATTAGATAATCTTTTTATTTTGGTTACTATGGAAAAAACAAGGTCAAATTTCAGCATGGTGCTAATGGACACACATTAGCAATCTGCAAAGCACAAATCTCAGACTGGCTCTGTGAGAGATAAAAAAACTCCACCACCTTGAAACCTTGTTTAAGACACTTTATAGCTAATATTATTCATTAATAAAAGTGTATTATTTTACCAATGGTCCATAAGACCCTATTAAAATCATAAATATACCACTTAGACTTCAGGGAACTGGGTGGTTTTACTAATTTCTAAAAATATGCACTATTGATGAGAAAAAACTTTCCTAGCAATACAAATGACAAGAGTGGCAGGCTGGAGCGGTGGTGTGCTTCAGGGCGATTTGTTCAGCGAAAGCAACAGGTGCAGCTGGCTTTTTCCAGCCATAAATCTTTCCATTTGCAAGCTAATAGTAGGCTGCCAAGTCAATATATGCCTCTGTAGCTTATGTTACATAGAAGGAATTTTTTTTTAAAGTTCTATAATTGTCACAGAAGTTTAATTTTAGATGAAACAAGAATTCAAAGAACAGTTAATTAAACCCTCAAAAGCAATCTTTTACTAATTTAGGGGGGAAATGCCCATTCCATTCACAGAATAGCAATTAGGATAAGGGATAAATCAATACATTCACATTTATCAATTACTGTTATTCACCAAGCAGAATTTGGGAACTTTGATAAAGAATCTTCAATTCCTTCAGTCCTTAATTACAACTCATTAACTTTTCATTAACTTCAAGCTTAGTAAAAAGCAACAGCAAGTCTTTGATGGTACCACTGTTGGCAGCGCCCCACGTTAGATGGTTTTGTTGAAGTCATTTGTGTTTAGCCAGTTCTACCACTGCTGTATCACAGCAACACATCAATCAATCATAAGAAAATACCCCGTGCCTCTTCATTTAAATTGACTCTCTGTACACTTTAAAGCTTTGCAGTAACTTTCAAGATAACACATAACACCACTTGGACTCTGAAGAAAGGGACAGTGAAGTGTGAAAGACATGCAGAGATTATTCAGGAATGCCTGTACTGCCAACATGCAGTCAATCTGTATCTAGATGAGGTTTAATGAGTGCAGAGTAGAGGAGGTTGATTCCTCCCCTCAATTTCCTGGCCATGCCACTGCCCATGGGGCCTGGGGCATTCCTGTCCCTCACTGCCACCAGGACGTGGGGCTCTGCAAGAGGCTCTTCTTTCCAAGGAACAGCACTTCGTGTTTGCCACTGCTGACTCTCATGAGGTCCCTCTTGGACCCATCCCTCCAGCCTGTCCTGGTCCCTCTGGATGGCAGCCTTGGCCCCTGAGGTCCCCTCTAGCTGGGTGTCCTTTTCAAACTCAATGAGGGTGCCCTCCATCACCTCCTCTAGGTCCTGATGGACAGGTTAAACACGACAGGTCCCACACAAGCCCCAGCAGGACCACCCTGTCACTGGCCTCCAGGCAGAGCGCAGCACTAACCACCACCCCCGAGCCCCACCATCCCACAGTTGCTTTGCCCACCCCAACCACGGCCCAACTTGAGCACAAAAATACTGTGGGAGACAATGTAGAATGACCATTTAACATCAGGATAAATGGTGTTGACAGCTATGCCCTCATCCCCAAATCCAGTCATTCTGCCACAGAAGACAATTGGGTTGGTCAAGCATAAATAGCTGGCTACAGAAGTGTGGGAATCGGATGGGCCGTGGGCGGTCTTGACGGAATAGAGCCATATCTATGAGCTAATTATTTTGTGCACATGTGATGGAAAAACAGGAGGAAAGGAACGAAGAAACAGGATGGGAAAATCCAACTCTTCGATAAGAGTGAAGGTCGTGTGAACGGACACATGATGACCAATCAGAAGAACACAGGAGCTACATGCCAAAAGACCCTCACCAATGAGACTCTGGGGTGGGGGACAAGGGGATATAAAAATGTTATGATTAACAATTACAGTGCTTCTGCTGCTGCTTCTGTTTGCTTTTGCTTGCTTTGTGACTGCCGTAACTTACTGTGGCGTGCTGCCACACAGAAGTTAACAAAAAGAGCCAAAACATGTCTCGCATGGTAATGACAGATAGATAAGAACAATAGGGGAAATGATGAAAAATCAGGCCAGGCAAAGATTTTGGGTTTTTTCTCCTCCAAAAGCTTGTGCACATTTTTGCTATCGATTTTGGTAGGACAGAAGTTCCACCTGAACAAAACGTTGTGAAATAGGCAGGTAGAACATATGGACAAACCACTTTTTCATTTGGACATTTGACTCAGTTACGATTATGAAACTTTTTATTTTAAACTAAAGGTGACACAAGAAATCAGTCTTTAATGGAGCTACCACAATAATAAGCACGAAAGCTGTAGGAGAGACGGAGAGGATGAATGAATGCACACTGCCCAGGACCGTCTCTTTACACGGCATTATGTATTTCAGAGACATTTCAAGGCTAGAGTGTAAACTTAAACATGTCAGCAAAGAGGAACTGAATTTTAAGCACTAACAAAAAAGCATAAATCCTCTTACTAAGAGAACAATCTATTTAGTATCCATTTTAGCTATATTAATTTGAGATAATTTTTTTCCTTCTTTGGTCTAGCACCTGATATAAACTCCTGCCTGTGTTAAGTGATAGTCTTATGCATAATCCAATTGAGTGAATCTCAGTTTACAACAAACATAAAAATTTTAAAAACCATATATAAAGTAAAGATGTACTTAAAACTAATTTTACATGATGGTATTTTTACTTTTCTGAAATCAGATTCTCCATTATTTATGGACTTATTTAAATGCACTGCATATTAAAGTCATTTCAAAAAGATTTGAAAATGAGACCTTTACTATTAGAGGAAAGACTCCTATTACACAGCTCCTCCTAGACCGGGATCAGATACCAGATGACAAACAGTTGTGTGTGTTTGTGGCTTTGGCATTACCAGTGGATGAGCTAGGTTTTAAGTTGATGATGCGATCTGGACTGTTCCAGCTTCCTTGTTTTATGCATGAGCATGAGAAAAAAAATGCTATTGAGAAAGAAACACCTATCACCCAGAACTGGTAAAACAAGCAGATTTTTTAAAAGGTTAATATTTTGCTTAAAATGGGACCCAAACATACTAAACTGGCTACAGTTTCTATACTATGTGGAATGATATTTTTTCCACAGAACCACAACAACCTCTTTTTTAAAACAGTAGTTCTCTATAGAATTTATTCAAGAGGTATTTTGCCAGCAGCATGGAAGCACAAGTGCTTTGAAACTTTGTATGTTCAGTGGTTAGACTGTGCAAGTTTTACAAATGCCTTGTTGAACTATGTAGTATAAGAAGGTTTCAAAGCATACATATCTATATAGGTATATATCTGGCATTATTTAAAAATGTGGTCAGATATGATTACCATTTAAACCAAATGCGGCTGAGCAACCACGTGCCAGAAGTGGGGTTCACTGGGGCAGGAAGAAGGGCTGTCGTCCCCTGACTCACAGGGTAACATTTGAACAACAAATTGATATACAACTGAGTATGTTGTTATTCTTGTAAGCGTGAAGTTTTACGTTACACATACTTCACGGTACAAATGCTGACTGCTAAAAAGTGAGATCTGCTTTTCTTCTTACCCCAAGACAGACCCATCTTGCATCTAACCTTCAAAGCAAGCCATAAAACGTTAGATCCCTCTCTTGGTGGCCACCTTCCCACTGGCCTGGCTGGTTTAACTAATTTACCCTGAATCTGCATGAGCACTAGATCTAACACAAGGGAAGCTGAAAGACTACTCAGTGGTGGGCCCCTGTTTTCTCCATAGCCCGTAGTTTCATCAAATTAGATATAACATCATCCTGTTCCCTAAGTCAACCTTAAAGAATCATTACATGCTTCACACCGTGATTTTAAACTTCTTTTCTCACTAAGTGCCACAAACCATACATACATCAGTCTTTCTCCAGGCAGTCAAAACTCTGCAGCAAGATCATCCAAGACTATAAGACAGACAACAAAGGCAACATAAAATATTATTATGAACACTGTATTAATTCACTGTCTCATTTATTCCTGTGCAACATGCACATTTACACAAATATACAGCGTCACAGAATTTGGATCCAGTTTGTTGCATTATACCCAGAAATTTGCACAAAACCTATGTGCCTGTGGGATTTTTATTCTGTTCTTCAGGTGTCAGCAAATAGTAGACAGAATTGAACTGCTGGATCTTTGCCTGAAATGCATACTTGCCAGTCACCTCAATAAAATATACAATGCTGTACTTGTGAGTAAATCTATGAGCCAGATCAAGTACTTTGGGGTATGGAGCCGAAGCATGTGTTATCTTCTGGCATGAGGCACCTGCAAAATTCTTCAGATTTTTTTACTTCCCC
This sequence comes from Opisthocomus hoazin, assembly GCF_030867145.1. Lineage (NCBI taxonomy): Eukaryota > Metazoa > Chordata > Aves > Opisthocomiformes > Opisthocomidae > Opisthocomus > Opisthocomus hoazin. The sequence goes on along the minus strand of NC_134417.1, from coordinate 74,747,099 downwards.
TGCAAAAAGGGCCCCTCGCAAGTCCAGGACAGACAGAAGGGCATGAGACTCCCGCCACAAGTTTGCAGACTGCTTTGTGTGCCATCAGGGCAGCAGGACACAAGCAATGCCTAGTGCATCCAGCCACTTCTTGGTACTTCATTTGCACCCTTTGCTTTTTACCGGATCACCAGAAACAACACTGACAATAAAAACACTCTGCAAGTTTAGCATCACAACTGGCAAGAACATCGCCACTGTTCGATAATGAACCACCGTAGAGGCCATGCTGACAAACCGGAGCTGTCCTACGAGCTGTCCCCAGGATTATGTTTCCCCACTAAACAGCTGTCTTCAATCACAAAAACTTCACTTCCTTTTTCAGCATTATTAATCTTATGAAAAATGGTCATTTTCCTAGTGGTTTGACATATTCCACGTGGCTGCTCAGCAACATCTTATACAGATGGTCATTTAAACCTTTTTTTCGCAATAAATGCCATATGGGAAGGTTGGAGAAACAGGTGATGTTCAGTTTGAGCCAAACTAGTGCTACTCTGACTCCAGCGCTCCGAGGAAAATGGGACTGAACGCATGCTATCAGCTCATCTTTCCCACCGCCTGTGCTGCTCCATGGGGGTCTGGTCTGTGGTGGAGGATGGCCGTGACATGACACAGCATCACTATGAAAAACGTGTAGCCAGTTACACCCAAGTAAGGGTCTGACAATTTCCAGACTAGGCAAAAATTTTCAAGCAAGTGAAATTTCCTGAGACAGTACAGCAAGAAGAAAGAGCTACGTTTTCTGAGGTGTTCCAAAAGAAAGGAGAAGTTCAGACTGTCATGGAAAGGAGAGGAACGTCTGCCCAGGACAGCACTTCCTTCATTAGCATGAACTCTAAACCTCCAGTATCAGCAAATACACTGTTTACTTTAAGGCTGCTTGCCTGATACCTATCACTGCTAGGTAGTACCATATTTGTTATATTTCAGAAATTTCAGAAGTCAAAATGCAATTTGTATTATACAAAAATAAGAGGGGAAAGGAGTTTTCATCCAAATATAATTCAATGGTTTTTGTTTTCTAAACAATTTAAAGAAAGACTCCAGAGACTGAAGCTTCATAGAAGATCACACCAGATAACACTGGAGGAATTTTTCCTATAGCAGACAGGCAGAACAAAAAGGAGAGCAAGGAAGAAGTTATATGAAATATTTCAAATCACAAAGAAAACATGTACTGTAATTTAGATACAAGTGTTAGAACTCCAAGAGGCTGTCAAGGAGCATCAATGAACTTACTTTTCCTCATGGGTAAAATAATGAAAAAGTAAAATTTCCAGAGACAGGAAAGCAAATATATCATTTCACATACAGAACGAAATTGGGCATAACAAATATTGAGTCAGCCCAAATTGGTAGCCTGCCACATCTCCTGATCTCTCAGAAAGTTTCTTTAAAAAAAATCAGGACACCACCTGCTATTTCCTATCTATCCTTGTGAAGCATGCAGAAATCTAAGATAATGACAAAGAAGCCATAAATCAGTTAAAGGTGTCTGCACGGCCCATTATCTTCTTCAAAAGTTTCACACAATGTTGTGTTGATTAACAAGAATTGCAGCTCACCTTTAGACCAAGATGAAAACAAATTCTCATCTAACACTTCAATCACAGCCCTGAAGTCAAATAAAGGCTTTCTTCCCAGCCTCCAAAGACTTTAAAGTGACATCCTGAGTATGTTCTAAGTTGTTATCCCAAGCCTCAAGAGTGTGCTCATGACAGGCTGCTTAGGACACCCTCCTCAACGATGGGTCAGGTGCGCACTGCAGATCGACATGTTTCTGCTTTCGTATCACATAAGAGGCTGGGATACCTCCTCAGTTTGACTGTGTTTTAAGGAATGAGGATGAAAAAAACAATGCAACCCAAGACACCATGACTCTGCAAAATCTTGATGTTTTCTGAACTAACTGAACAGGAACTGAAATACAATCAAGAAATCAGATGGAGATGTTCTCCTCCCTGCACAGTGCTTCACACTGGGCAGACATAGAAAGGTGCCAAGAAAACAGTCAGTCAATGGCTACAGTGCTCCATGAGGTGTTGAGACAGTCGCAGCTCTTCTTCAGATGGTTGCTAGCATGAACTGAGGCTTCTTAGCCTCCAGATTTACACAATTAGAAGATCTTGAGCACAAACTGATCCAAAGCCCATATCAGAAACTTCTGACTTATTCCCACTAGGGTTAACTCAGATCCGTCTTCAGATTAAACTGAAGTATTCAACTCAAATTTCAACTTAAATTGCAAGGAAAATACACTCATGTTTTGTCTACCAAAAAAAGACTGGTATCTGATTTTCATGACTCTCAAATCTGACTAAGAGTACCTTGTAAAATGACATTAGGAATCCAAAATACAAACCCTAGAAAACAATTTTAAGAACAATTGAAATGAAAACATCTATTAGCAAAGCAAAAAATAACTTACAGCCTCCTTATTTTCCCCCTCCTTATTCTTCTTGGAAACCAGCAGCCTTACAATAATGTCGTTACGGCTGAGTTATTGCCAGAAGTCACACCTTGGGGATGAAATCTGCTTATATTACCCACACTCGAACGTAACAATAGCACAAGTACCTCACAAAGGGGTTTGCCTGTTTCTGTGGTTTGTTTTGCAGATAACAAACACTCTCTATGTATTGCTTTGGGATCAAACAGATAATAAGGAGCCCAGTCTGGCACTGGCCTGCAGCGTCCGTGACTTAAAGTCAGTTAAAACAACAGGGCAAACCAGCAGAGGGTCATAGTAGCGTCAGTTCACGCCTCCTCTGAGCACACGCAGCCGATCGTACAGTACCCAAATCACAAAGGAGTCAAAAGAATAAACTACAGCCTGACGGCCAATGTGATGCGGCAGAACACATTATTGCAGATACTAAGCCCCTTCTTATCATAACAGAGTGATGACCATTTAAAAACTGAGTTAAACAAAGAGACCTTCCAAATGTGGGCATGACCTCTGTCCCTGATTTTGCTTGATCTTAGCCTCCCCAGCCGGGCTTCTTCCAGCCTCGCTTTACTCCCTTTTCCTCTGTTTCACTTGACAGAGACTGGAGAGAGTCAGAGACACCCACAGATCCTACCCAACACCCCTGCAGATCCTCTGATAAGAATAAGCTGCAGGAGGCCCTCCATAGAGAGTTGGTCAATTAACCCTTTCCTTACAGCACCAGCCCCAAAGCTCATGCACTCTGTCACAGACACTCAGGGTAGATTGAAAAGGTTGCTTAACACTCAACTCCCAGTGACCTCAAAGGAATCTGCAAATACTTATTGCTTCTGACAGGCCATGTATTTAGACTGATAAACACAACCCTGCCAGATGAAAAAAGGATTTTCTATTTTCATTTCAGTTAGAAAAGAATGAAAAGCATTCAGCGTTTTGTGGTGCCAAGTTTAGGCACTTTAATTTTAAATTTCATCTCAAATGCTCATTAAAGTCATCTGCGTCACCTTATCTTTTCCACCCAGACAGCTCCTTTAGTATCTATCTTTAGATCTTTACATCTTTAACAATAGTTGGCATTTAAACTAATTTTGTATTCGGTATCTCCTCTCCATCAGGTGACTTACTGAGTCTTGTTTCATCCTACATGTATAAGAGGCAGTTTTTCCAAATACAAATGCTGCCTTTATATAATCTGCTGCTGAAGAAATGACTAAAGACAAACATAAAAAAAAATGCTTAAGCTGAAAAATAAAGAACATTTAATTGCATGAAACTACCTGAAATAGACAAAATAAATTCTGTTTTTACAGAAAATGCCTTTCAACTGCAGTGTCACGGACAGGTGATCTTTGCTTTATTTTTGGTTGGGTTTTTTTTTGACAATGTGAAATAATTTGCTTTAAAGACGGGTCCTGCAGATATGCTTAGCTAAAGTAGTCGCCAGAACCAGAGTGGCATTCACAGTGTAAGTGCTCCAATAAGTGTGTGCACAATGGGATAAATTCAGCTATAAACTAACAATTAAAAATTAATTACAAAACAATTAATTCAGAATATGATGATCAAGTTTATTAAGAGTCTGTGCATATCACTGAGTTGTTTGGGTTGGAAGGGGTCTTACAGACGATTTAGTTCCAACCCCCCTGCCATGGGCAGGGACACCTCCCACTAGACCAGGTTGCTCAAAGCCCCATCCAGCAGCACTGCAGAATCCATCTCACACTACCTAAAACCCGTGTGATGTTCTGCAGTCATCTGCAGTCACAGTATGGTGTCCCAAAGTCATCTCAGAGGTACAGGAAAATAAAAAGTTACGCAGTAATGTCCTTCTCTCTATCAGGATGTTAATGGAGTGTGAACTATATCAAATGAGCACAAGGAAGAACATTTGCTGCAAATTTTACTCAACAGCAGTTCAAGCTATCATACATCAGGAAAGGAAAATAAGAGGTGAAGAGTACATATTTTATTATTTCAAGAATCTACTGTACTAATGGAATAAAAACCTTTCCTCATAAAAAGACATTAGTCTGTGCTGACCGTACACTTTCTCTCTCCCCAGGAATGAACTGATACACAGCTGAGTCTACTTCAATACCTACAAAATGAATTGTCAGTTGAAAACAACTAATAGTCTTCCACTATATTTCACAGACTTGTTTTACAGCTTCTATTTTATGACTCGCAGGTTAAAAGCGAGTTCTTACAGCATGTGAGAAATTTTTGTTCTATGACCTTGAACACTACAGAAGTTATCAGACATTTTTTGTCAAACTTTCATAAAATCTGCAGCTACAATATATGTCTATCCTATCTTTCAGGAATACATATTGATGCTATTGAGCTGCTTATCATACCAGTTTTAAGGCAGCAAAGTAAATACTCTTCAGAAAGAAAAAACAAAGGTAGTAATAAGGAACGGGTGTTCAGATTTATCCCTCACAATACAACATGTGTTACATGCACGGGCTTTTGGGTAAGATCGCTGGACTTTCACTAACACCACCTTAAGTTTGTTGTTCAAAAGGCTGATGGAAATATTTCTGGATTACACACAGTTGCTGAAATTTTTAAGTAAAGTAAAGCTCTTACAGCTGTATAAATATTATTAAAGTATATATGTTACTCACATTTATTTCTTCTCATGTGGACTTTCAGACCACCTCAGGACGCCTGAGTTTCTACAACTCTAGAGTCAGACCAACAGCATTTCATGCAGGGATAAGAATTCAAGCTTAACGTTCCCTTTACTAACCTGGGACAGCCAAATACTTCTTGCTCCTTCCTTCATGACAGATACAAATAAGGTTGCGTGTAGATGTACTGTGCAAAGCTCAGACTAGGGACAGCTGCTATGAGGGAGCCCTGCTGTTTGCACCGAAGTCTTATCAGTGGTTCTGTGTCAGGAGGGACAACTGAACGTATTCCTATTGCTCCCATACAACATCCATCCACACTGTAATAGTGTCTTTATCAACTTTTCCCTTCTCCAGTTCCTCCTTTGATTGCTCTCCTTTCTCACAAGGACGCAAATACCCGGTATTTTTTTTAAATCATTTGAACCTGGTATTTTGTACTGCCCCTTTCCTGCCACTTCATCCTCCACCCCAGCCCGCTCTCCTCCGCACAGCGCGTCCCCACTCCCCTCGGCAAGCCCAGCTCTTCCCCTCCGCCTGCGGTAAGCTGCTGTTCAACACGGCACTGAAGAAGACGCCTGTCCCCTTGTGCAGAGCCTGACCCTGTTTTACCTGTTAAAGACAGGAATTACATAAAAACAGGGACTTTCGCTAAAAGAAAACCTAAGAGACTGGTTAAAAGATTAAAATAATTGCATGTGCCAGGATGCTCTGTCAAGACACCACGTAAGAAAACCACAGTAAAAGCCCAGCATGAGAGTAAAAGCCACCAAAGCCAAACAACAAACGCAGTCTAACAGGTCTGCCCACTCTTCCATCTCCAAAAGACAGTACGAAGAAGAGAGCAAAGAAGGTTATCGGACAGCAAAAATATTCTTGTAAAGAAAGAGCATGGCCAAAAAGGAAAACAGAACTCGTGATCAGGAAAGGAAAAGGTTATATGAGACTCGGCAGTCCAATACAGGGAGTAATTAAAGTCATTATATTTAATGGACATTTTTAAAAAACACAAAGTATTACGAAACAGAAATGAGAAATAGAAAGCTTCACCCTCTAATAAACTGAGGCCAAGCATTAAAAGCCATTGCATCAACAAAATCCCAAGCAAACAGAAAAATCCCAAGCTATTTAGATTTTTTTAAGAAAACAACACAAATAATTTGCAGTCTGTTCCACAAGCAACAAAGCAGTATTAAGATACAAAGAACACAAACTGAAAAAAGACACACTGAACGAAGGAGCAGACATTGAAAGTAAGCATTTAGTAACCTCTCCTAATCAGGCTTTAAGAGCTCTAGTATTTTGTGAAATGTTTGAAATATGCACTGACCTACTTAGGACGTTCACAACCAATTTTTAAAGAAAAAAAAAGCCTGAAGTCTGGGAGCTGCTCGGTAAAGCCAGCGCCTCCCCCTCCGCATAGTGCTGTGATAACTTTGAGAAGCACCGCTTTCCCCACAAACGCTATCTCACTGCACCACCACTGATAATGATTTGGGTTCCAAATTAATCTTAAATATCCTGTTTCTGCCAAAAATGTAATCGCCTTCAAGCCGCAGAGTGCTGCGCTGCTAAAAGCTTACCTCAGCACCAGGCAGCTCAGGGCACACACGGGTCTGTCCCACCACCTCTCCCCAGGGACACCCCGACAACCGGAGCAGCCACTGGTGCTGCAGAGCTGTCAGCGGGACAAAGCAGTTACCCCCCAAATCTGAAGGCAGTCCACATACCTCCGCAGGTTAGGCCAGCCTGCCCTAAGTTATCAGCTAGGCAAGCAGCCAACCCACAAATTCAAGGTGCGGGCTCCGTGCTCACGCGAGGGCTTACACCTCGTGATGTCCTTTGGTGGCTCTCCCCGGTGACACCGCTCTGTCCCAGCAAGCAGCCCCTTGCAGGGCAGTGATGGATCCGTCAGACCTGGTGCTCCCAGCCCCTGCAGACCAGGGGAACACAGGGATCATGGCACATGCAGACAACTCACAAAAGCAGCAAAGTCAATTTTGAGCTCTACTGATTTCTATATTTTGCCTTCAGGTCAGGCCTGCATCTCTAAAAATAAGTTTCTAACCTCTACCAGGTGACGGTTTCTAACAGCAGCACTGAGAAGAACAACCATTGAACGTGTGTTACCTAAAATCCTGATGGAAATGAACCCAAAGCCTTTCCAGCAATGTCAGAGAGGAAATTTAGAGGGCAACCGAAGGAAGAAATAGCCTGAAATCCTGCAGGACAGAAACCCACTGGGGATTTCGAAATTAGACAGGTAACACAGGGACATAACTATGTCTCACCATCTTCTGCAGTCAAAAATTTAGACTAATACCTTCAAAACTAAGATACTGAAAGAGGCAGTTATCAGAGTAAATATTTGGTCGTACAAAAAAAAATACTATGAAGCCAATGAAAATTACTGCAGCTCTAGCAAGAAAGTAAACACTCCTGAGATCTTCCTGGGTAGATGATGACTAAGCAGTGGATTAAAACACACAAAAGTTACACACTGTGTGTTTTTTCTGTGAAAACACAACCACAGTGATTCATCTCCATGGCTTCAGCAGAAGGCGATGGGAGCTGGCTCCGCTGAGCTGGGTGCCTACAGATGCACGGGCTGCTGCTCTGCAGAGGATGCGCAATCGAAACACAGGAGATCATCCCTCAAAATACCAGTATAATGCAGAAGTGACAGATGGAAAGACATTATACTACTAGCTTGTTACTGGGATGAGAATCCAACATTTTGATTATCCATGCTGCAAATAAACCCATAGCCTGGCTAATTCAAACACCCTTTCTCATTTGTGGGGAGACCTTACAGCAGCCTTTCAGTACCTGAAGGGAGCCTATAGGAAAGATGGGGAAAATATTTTCAGCAGGGCCTGTTGTGATAGGACAAGGAGCAATGGCTTTAAACTAAGGGAGGGTACGTTTAGACTACGTATAAGGAAGAAATTTTTTACGTTAAGGGTGGTGAAACATTGGAACAGATTGCTCAGAGAGGCAGTGGAGGCCCCATCCGTGGAAACATTCAAGGCCAGGTTGGATGGGGCTCTGACCAACCTGGTCTAGTGGAAGATGTCCCTGCTTACTGCAGGGGGGTTGGGCTAGACGACCTCTGAAGGTCCCTTCCAACCCAAAGTATTCTGTGATTCTATGATTTGAGTCACTACACAGCACACGCTTGTCTAAAGCGCTGACAACTGTCCTCAGGAGAAAGCCTGAAGCAACGAAGGCCAGAGGAGAAGCAGGTTCTGGCAGCCAAAACATCTCATCAAAAATGTGCACAAACCACAAATTATCCTCTCCAAACAGCTTTTAAGTGATGGATTCTACTACACACTAAAATTTGAGATACAGTTTTCATCCACACAGCTACGTACTGCCTGTCCAGGTGTCACACAGAACAGCACACAGACTGCTGCACCACCAGCAGCATGGCAACGCAATGTTTAATACTTTTCCATTTAGTTTTGCCTTATGCTGGGGAATTTTGCCACCAGATCAGACTACAGCAAAATCCTAAATAGGCACTGAATAATTTTTCATCATGAGCTCTAGAAGACAGGATTGTCACTCGCTGCATGTCTGCGCAGGGAGTGCCCAGCTCCCAGGTTAATGCCACCACGCACCGGGCTTCGGCACAACGCAGACTCATGCAGTAGGGTTTGGCTCATGCTCAGCACTAGAAAAGTGAAGGTGGGGGACAAGCACAGGAGGAAGGAAAATTCTCAAGTCACCTGCCCCCCATTTCCCAAGTGGCTGTCCTGGCCTTTTTTGGAGCCGCACGCGACCTTGCACTAAGCAGCATTGGGAAGAGCTCCTGGAAAGGGAGCAGCTGGAGGCTGCCAGCTGTGGCAAGCTCCTAGAAGGGATGCCTGAGTAAAACCGCCCCATCAAGTCAAGGACACTGTTATCGTAACATCATTAAAATCCGTGGGCTGTGGTATAGGCTGCCTCTGCATATGGGCACAGAATGCAGTAAAGAGGAACGTTAATTAATTATTTGAAACGTGAGCGATTGTGGTGCCAGAGACTGCTGGATTTAAAGCTCACCTACAACAATTCTGTAACTCCCAAGAGCAAGTTTTATGAACGCATTTCCTCTCTTAAACCTGAAATTAGCTTCAGAAACTACTCTACAGTTGATAACAATGTGTGTTTTCACATGGCAGTGAAGTTCCAGTCAAGACCAGGATGGTTTTATATTGGACATGCTTTGAACGTTGAAGATCGACCATTTGCCCTAGGAGACGCTGTGTTTTGTATTAGACTGTAAATTGTGGGGAAAGGAACAGGAGCAAGAGACTGGCAAGATCTCACAGAAGGTCAGTAGCGGTACCAAAAGCAGATCTTGTTTCTTTAACCCCTGACCAAAGCTTGATCCACTAAAAACACCGACTATTTAAATATGTGAATTTTATGTGTACCTTATAACTGCAAATATTTTTGCACACATTCAGAGAGTTTTCAGTTAATATGCCTTGCAATGGTTGAACAGGTAAGATGTCACACTGGGCATAAAAATAGTAAAATTATTTATGTGCAATGATTTTCAGCCACTATAAAAATATTCTTCCCTGGCTCTACCTAATGTCCCTACAATTTTTCCCCCCTTTCAAAAATCCAGGTAGCAAAACAAGTATAAATTTTTGTAATAAGAAGCCTGATCTTGTGAGACATGGATCTTCACAGTATAAGATAAAACCCACCAGTGCAACCCTTGTTTAAGATGATCATGGAAATGAGAGCACTACGGGAATAAAAAAACCCGCACCTATTTCACTTATAGTCAAATATTTAGCTTTCTTAATTTTAAGCAAGCCTTAACTGAACGGACTTAAGCAAAGTATCAGTAAAATAAATTAGCTACCTTGTGACTGAGGAACTTCATTTGATAGCAGCTCTTCAGCTCCTTTTTCAGATATAATTAGACCATCTGCATTTTAGCAAATGGTTTTGAGCCTCTAAACAAAAAAGATAAAAATGTCTACACGGAAATATTGTGATACGTTTTAATGAATTCAGACCTGATTCTCTTTTCAGTTACACAGGCAACAAAGCTTATTCAGGCAGCCATGGCCCGCCTCCCATCGCATGAACGAAATTTCTGAATTTACTGCAGATGATGGGGCAAAGGAGAATCCCTGGAAAAAGATGGTAACTGGGAATAAATGGCTGCTGCCAGAATAAATAATCCTGGCTGCAGAGCGTTTCATGCCCGCAGAGGCCAGGGCAGAGGGGCGGGCTGGGGGCTGAGGGCTGTGCTGGCAGCCCGTGCCCAGCACAGGACCCCAGCCTTGGACCCCGCAGCACCCCAAACCCCCCAAGCCTGGGTCTGCCGCCAGCCCACCACATCAGCTCAGGCCCTTTAAATTATAGGGGTTCTCCTCTGAGAGTACAGCGCCATTTCTCAAATATCTATCAAAGCAAGCAGGGGTTTGGCTTGTTTTATAATTAGCAGCTCTTTGAAGCCTTTCTGATGTCTGGAATGTGAAAACTATGCCTAGTGGCCTAAACACTGCAACTGAAGTTGCCAAAGCCACACAAGTACATATATACCTTGTGCTATTTATCACATTTGCTGCCATGCACATATACATTTATAAAATACACTTAGTACATACACAGAGACCATGTGAAAAGCAACTCAGTCTTCAACTGACTTATTTACAGCCACATGTCAAACTGAATTATCCAAGTAACAAAATGTTTTAAAAATATAAATGCATGTCTTTCACGTTAGGAGGGATATTTTACAACAACTGCTTTGTCTTAGTCACTCTTCTCTACATTCAATCAGCAAACATTTTTATGTTTTACAGGAATATTCTGTAATGCCAATTTAAATATTTTTATTGTTGACTTGGATGAAAAATATAAAGCACTGAAAAAGACCAAATGATATACAGTAACTCCTGAGATTTTACATCAGGCAGGAAATATAAATAAGGAAAGATGGTATAATTGCTAGGTCACAGCTGCCAATAATTCACAGACATTAACAGTTCAAAACAGAATAACATTTGGTGAAAACTCATTTTATGGGGTCTGTAGAAAGCCACGAAAATTCTTACTTTTACCACACTGAAAAGAGTTTCAAATCCTGCTTTCCAAGGAAAACGTCACAACTCTCAGCAGAACCTATATTGCCTTCTAGTATTTCTGTCAGAATATTTATTAACCATGATAACATTCATAATACACAGAAGTCTGGCATTTTTAACTTTCAGTATTCCACTGCATTTAGTTTGGCTTTTTCCAGTTATTCTGTTTCTCTAGGGTTTTTTTTCCTTGTCCCAACACCATGAAGTGCCTACTTTCCTTAAATGTTAAATCCAATACTCACACATGTTTATTATGAATGACATCCCAGACATTTGTTTGCCTGCTTGCTGGTTTTTTTTTAAGTGGACACTTTACAGACAAGTAAACATGACATACCAATTCAGCAAGTTTTACAGTCATTTTCACTCTTTTTTTTTTTTCATCATATTACTTTTTTTGTACCAGGTTCCTGTTTTTTCAAATGTGTTGAATTAGACACCACAATTGCAAGTGGCCCATAAAATTAGAGATAACAGCAAATAGCTTCGCGGCTAGCCATACTTCCTTTGTTAGGAGACCGAATGAAGAAATTAATTCACATCAAGCTTTCAAGAAAGAAGAAGAGAGATCGGTATGGCAACATCCAGATTCTGCCTCAGCATAAGGGAACCAGTCAGGAATAAACCTGATAGTTGGATAAAAAAACAGCTGCAAAGGCAAGGATAAGATAATATTTGTTGAACAACTGTGTTTCCTCATTGACCTGGTACATGGGGCAGACTGGAGAGGACCTAAGCAGTGAGATACAAATTTCTCTCACTATTGTAGTGTTGTTACAACATTTTTTATTTTCTTAAAAAATAATTCCTAATTTTATTTTAAGCCACAGGCAGGAAAGAAGCGCTAAAAGAAGCACTTTTAAACGCTGCTGCTGACAGCAACTCTGTCCTAGAAGAATCTGGCACCTTTAGCTCTCCAGACAACTTCACATTTTCATTTGACTTACCGAGGTCATCTTAACACAATTCAGTTTTGTAGGTACTTGATCCTGTCATGAAGGGAAGGTGTATCACAAAGTGAACGCTGTGTGGACCCTTCCGCTGTGCTGCTGTCCTGCACTGCAACACACTGGACCTAACAATCCAGGAAATCTCCCTTCCAGCCTACGGTACCTGTCCAGCAGCACCCAAGTATTGGAACTGCAATAACTAGTGGTATACTGATGTAAATGGCATATTATGTATTTTTTAAATGGAAAAACTGAGAAAGGAATCTCAGAATCCCTGTCAGTGTATCTTTATAAAATATACACAATAAGTATATCACAGTCTCACTGATTTCTGGATCATTTATTCTGCAAATATGAATAAGCACAGTTTCTGGATACAAAGGTTAAAAGTATTGACTGTGTTTTTCTGACAAATATTAAAATCGAAACACCACAATAACATTCTTTAGATACTAAAATCACCACTGAAATTTGTATAGCAATATACAGTTGTACAGCATTTATGAGTTTATATGTATCTTCTTCAGGTTAACATGCAAGTTTAATGTTAACTGGAATTGTATTAAATTTCTTTGATTTAATGTTCATAAAATAAAACCAAAATAAATTAATTCTCAAAAGTAAACAAAATCTTTTTACCGGTATTTTTTTACAAGTTCATTGGATTTAGAGGATGGAAGTTAACCCTTTTTCACTTACCTTGCATAGACCCAGCTACAGCGCTGGTATTTAAATACAGTACTAGGAAGGAGAGATAGATTGTACCTGTCAGCAATATCAATGCCATCTTTCATTTCACAATCTAAAAATAGAAACACCAAGAAATAATTAAAATTCACCAACATGTATACAACCATAATTAGTGATGGAAGGAACCAGAAGATAATTTCCCTGAGAAGTAGCATTTTCACCAAACCAAAGACTCAAACAATTTGCTTGCTTATAATAAAATCAATCCCTCCCCGGTTGCTGTGAAGCAACATTGCCAGAAATTGGCTTATTTATGGGTTCATGCAAAAGGATTCAAGAGAGTGAGCTACTAGATTGTGCCCCTAAGCACGAAGCTATGAATTTCTTAAGCCCTTGCACCATCCCACTTTTGCTACGTTAATTCAGATGGGAAGAGTTGCTTCACCCTCTGTTGAATCACTGGCACATTTCTCAGAAAAGTACCCTTCATGGCCAACGGGGTATGGCAGTACGTGCTCTACAACTCCATGTCCAAGTTGGGGGAGGTCTTTAAACCAGTAAACCAATATATATATTCCTAAATATATATGATATGCCCTTAGATGAACACAGAAAAACACAAAAAAAAATTGCAGTAACAGGGTTTTTTGCTCTTCATACTGCCCATTTTGAGAATTTCTCCATGGTAACTTGCTCTTCTTCTCTCGGTCAATATGATACATCATGTTTCAATTCAGCAGATGTTTCCTCTTCTTTTCTCTAAGATTCATTATTTATTCTACATTAATGTGCACTGCATTGCATCTACCATCTGTTAACCCAGGCATACAAAATATCAAGATCCTTTTATACTCATCTGCAACGTCCCTCAGAACTTACTGTTGCTCCTAGCCAAGCTCATCCTCCTTTTAGGGATAAACCCTGGAACCGCTGCTCAGGCGGGTGAGGCCCTACCCACACAAGGAATCAAAGGTGCTCGCAGCAGCCTCAAGGACAAGCGACCAAAACCTGCCTCCAAGCGACCTCCAAACCTGCCTGCTAAGGACAGCATCACTTTCATGCTTACCTTTATTATTTCTCAGCCAAAATGAAATGGAGAAGCACAGCTGTGAGAAGCACTCATATATGTCAGAACCACCAATACAATAGGAATATGAGCAGCATTAATGTCTAGATGGATAGCTTGTGTGAACATTTCTAGCTTATTTTAAAAACCTCTCACGTTGTGGCTTGTCTGGATTCTAAGTTTCATGAACCTGAAGCGAGATAAAGGAATGGTCTTGTACTCTGATAATTATTAAATGTAAAATACAGAAGCAGTCCTGGTAGCAGAGAATGGCATAGAAAGACTCTTCTGATGATTTCTGAGTACCCTAATCACTCAATTCCTAAAGCACTTAATTTAGAGGAGGTGGGCTGAAATGCTCTCAGGAAAAGAAAAGCATTTCACCAAAATCTCACTTCTAGTGTAAGCACTTCAATCACCGCATTCATTAAGTGACATTTAAGATAAACCAACCTCCCCTCCATTCTCCCTAGCTAGATAGCAAAGCCTGAAAATGCCAGCAGATCAACTGTGCCATCAGCTAAGCTCATTTCTGGCTCCCCTGCCCGGCATCTCCCCTCTGCACCCAGAACACCAGGACACCAATTTTCAGCAGCTCCTGTTGCGACATTTCATCTTCCTGGACTTTCGGGGGGGGGGAGGGGGTGTGGGATGTCAGGTGGCAATACTCACAACACCTTCATGTTATGTTTGTTCCAAGCATCAGCTAGAAGACCACCACACTGATGGAGAGCTTCCAGGAACCTGGCACTCGCCTTCCAACTCGTCAACTTCATTAATGAGCTTTCCCTGCAGCTCTTCAACTAGTAAGGTCTAATTCTATAGGCAGGAGATCTCCAGGGATGAGCAGCAGCCTCTCATTAGGAAGGGCAGCCCCACAACCACCAACTACTTCTTGCCAGACCCACAGAGGGTCTCTGGTCATTGTGGCAGTGAACGTCAGCAAGCTCCATGGCTTTGTGAAGTCAAACATAAACAAGAAATATGTTACCACCTCCTGCTACTATAATTAGAGACACTTAATGCTTCTCCCAAGGGGAGCCAGCACCAGGGAGCAATCAGTGATTTCATGGGATGAAGAGTGCTACACAGTGAAAGGTAGCAGCTTTCATGCCATCCTGGTGGCATCACCAGGACCACCAGTGGGAGGGAAACTGCGGTCTTCAAGCAAACCTGGGAGTTCTCATCACTCACGGCTCCTCGGGAGCAAAGCTCCATGCTTGACTTGGAACCATGACTGTGTATCACTTGGTAACAGGGTAAAAAGCTCCAGAGAAGGGTTTCTCCACAGCAATCCCAGACAGTAGGTCAACAAACCCCGCTGATTCTGGCAAAATGTTATGCTTGGGCCTGCTGCATTTTGGTGAGTAAAAATAAAACCTGTGCATGACGTCAAAGTATAAAGACTAAAAGAAAATTCCAAATGTTACCCTGCTACTTTTCATGAGGCTCTCTGGTACGTACATGATTAAGCACAACCCAGATTCACAACACAAAGACCAGGGAAAAGAAATGGCACTAAAAAAATCTTAGCATAGGAGGGAGAGTATTGACATTAAAGGCCAGAGCTGACATAAGTGGTGAAATATATCTATTCATGGGAGACATACGGTTTATCTCCTAAGTAATCAGGCATTAAAACCTGCATAAAGACATGTAACAGAGAGATATGACTATCTGTAGAAGCTTCTGTCATGAACCACAGCACTTTGTCTCTTTCCATACAGAACCCAGCGAAAAGTCAGCTTCCATCTATAAACCTTCCAGAATAATCTATTAACCAACGAGATGAAGACAAGCACCTGTATTTCTTTTCTTCCTATTCACTGAAAGCTTCACTTTAATTGAAGATGCCTTGGATAAAATAGAAGTTTGAAGTTCATCATTGAAATTAAACTACATTTCAGCTACAGGCCACAAAGAAAGAATGATTAAATTAGTACTTAATTTCAAGCCATGCTATAAACCTCTTCACATTATCAGAAAATGAGCACACTGTAGAAAGAGTTGCTCTTCACTAAGTAATATTGTATGTAATTTTCTAAAAATTGAGTCTTTAAAGAAGTTAAACTTTACCTCCCTATTTCTCCACTAAATGAAAATTAAATGTGCAATTTTACTCAGGTATCTGTAATTCTGCACCGTTCAGTTAAAAGTAATAATCAAAAAGAAATAAAGATGCAACATGTCTGTCCTAAGAGAGAAGCCACCCCGTTGTCCCCAGCTGCCATCCAAATGCCCCCTTCTTCCCCTGCGTGGCTGGGGGGTATGTGGTTAGCGTCCAGGCTCAAAGTAAACTTGCAGGGAGAAAAAAGGGATCAGAGCAGGATTGCCTCTCTCAACACCCAAGAGTGTTTGCTTAGAGCTGACTAGTCCAAAACAGCACAATGTTTTCTTTATCAAAGATGCATAACCAGTTTTAACATACCTACCCACCCACGGTTTATCTCAGCAGACATCTTTCTGGCATATAACCTTTGAGCCTCTCATTCCTTGTCTCACCAAAAGCAAAAGCAATTACACCCCAGAACAATTATATTTACAGTGATTTATATGGGAGTTGCAACCCCTGAACAGAAAAAGAAACATTTATAGACTACTTCTGATAAACTTCAGATAGAAGCAAAACCCCCCCCTACGTCTTAGTGCAGCAAACAACCAGCAAAACCTGTTCCAAGAATTAGAACCAAACATCTTTTTTAATACACAGTTCAAATACAGTTTATACAACTCAAGAGAGATACGTCTCTTAGTAATACAGAGAATTTTGAGGGAGGCTTCTTAGAATCGGGAAGGGTTTGTTGACCTAGAAAGTACAGAAAAAATTACTGGCATATCACCTACAATCCGCACTTCATCCATAGAGCACAGGCTTCACAGAGGCTCTTTACCCCATCATCCAAACTGCAGAAACACAAATGAAGTTTTTCAGAGGTCCTTGCAGAACACAAAATATCTGATTTAATAGTCAAATGCTTTCAAAATAAACAACAAATAGACAGAAACATTTCAGGGGGGAAAAATGGTGGCTTTCAGGCATAAAATATATGAAGGCACAGCAGATGGTAGGTGTACAAAAGAGATGGAGGGAGATCCAAGTATGAGCTATGACAGAGAAGTCTACGCAGCATCAGTAGGGGAGTGATATTTCCAGACATTTCAAAGACCAGAACAGATTGTCCTGCAGTTTGGAAGATCTTGAATACAAGACCCAGTTAAAGCCTGGCTCCTGCTCCATAAAAGCTTCAGCGATAAAGGCTGGACCTTCCCATGCCATAAGGCTGGCGAGCTACAAGGGAAACCGAGGGCTCATTCCGCACTGTTCTTCCCAGCCTGGAATGCAAAGCCAGAGGCAGACAGGGGTTCTCCTTCCATCTTTGTTGCAATCGCAAAGGATACAAGTCTAGAACCCTAAAATGAGGAAGGGCCCCTGAGTAACAATGCACGCGTTGAGGATATCTATCTTTAGATGAATTTAGAGTGTAACCTCTCAGATGGGGTAGGCAGGTGAACAGTACTGCAGCACCATCCGTAACTGTGGAGCAGTAATGGTTGAACACTGTCCAGAGATAACCACTTGTTATTTACAAAAAATAATTCTCTTCCTCCCAGAAAGCAGCAATTGCTTTCTTTTATTTTAGAAGAAGCAGGATATTAGACAAGCTAAACTTATGTTAGTGTAGTAATGGAACATTTATGGTTTAATTGCTACCCCAAGAAACATAAAACGTTCCTAAAGTAGCATTATCACTGCTGTGCTCTTCTATAAATTTACACTCCTGCTTTACTTCTTGCATATAACCTGATGCAGGGTAGGTTACGCTGGTATTTGTACTACTGAACACATGCAGAGCTGTAAAACAGGCACACAGGGAACCTGAACCGATTTTGCTGTGGGAGACTTAGCTTCAATATTCCTTGAATTGTTACGATTTTTAACAGTGTAACCTTAAAGTTGCATTAGTGCAATTTCCTTCATTGAAATATGTAGTCCATCTACACAACGTATCTTTTTGTAAACATCACTATTTTTATCATTCCTCGGGCAACCATCCCTCCCAGCTTTCAGACATCAACATCTAACAATGAGCACTGTTTTTGACGGGCTACTTTGTTCCTTGTTCAGATTTATCATTACATGAGCATTTAGCCCTAAGGAACCATTTCAGCCACATATCCATTTACTCACGCTCTACAAGAACTTGTAAAGCCTTGCCTGGCATGCAAGGGAAAGTAGCAATCATTTCACATAAGTTCAAGGGAGGAAAAAAGAACCCACTCATTTCTTTCATTCTTTTATTCATGATCTACAACTTGCCTCAAACATTTTAAGCGGGCTAAGGCTAGAGTTGCTATAATTAATGTTATAAATTTAAAAGGGTTGTATCATACTTATGATCACAGATTATAATCTTTGATCATAGTTGCACATGATAAAAAACTAAATTTCTAATCTAAGTCTCTTAATATGTTAGACATCACCAACAATTACACATGGGCATCACAAAGCTGCTTTTACACATTTACTTAGAGGTTTCTAAGAAGATTAAGCTTAATCAAAGGGTAAATTAATAAAGGTTGTCTTTCCCTTCAGCATCTCATTCTGCTACACTTTTGAAAACTTACATTTCTCATCTTGAGTAGAACAGATCCACCAAAATACACATGAACACATACTGGGGCCATAACACATGATGTTTATGAGGTGTTTTTTTTAATGTTTATACATAATTTGAGGGGAAACAAGAAAGAATGAAAGAGCAAGGAATAACCCAGCCATAACACACTTGGGACTGTGAGAGTACTAGGTACGTTCTCACAGAAGGTACGTTAGAATGTTGTCACCAAAGCTTTAAGTGGAAGATATCATCACGTTGACACCCTTCTATTACCATACAACTGCCCTTTAAATTGGCACGATTCATCAGGAGAAGTAAGGAATTACATATGAGATGGGGCAGAAAGGATAGAGTTGTCACTTTCCAGTTTCTTAGGAGTTTCGTAATTTTCTCATCTGTTTTCTGTCCATCAGCTCACAGGACATTGCCATGACCTGCTAAGGAACAGCACAGCAGTCCTAGAGGTGTATCTCCATTCATTACATGTGTATTCTGTCACAAAAGGCACAGCATGCTATGCAAAATCATTAACAGCACCTCTTGTCCAGATAAATTAAGGCCAGAAGTTACTCCAGAGTGAGCTCAAGTTTACTGTACAATACAGTTTTTATACATATATGTATGTCAGTTTACATGATGCCTTTTTCACAACACACTTTACAGAGCAGTAATATCTATTTATTGTTGGATAAATCATTGGATTTGAATGCAGTGACACACAAAGAGGCCAAGAGAAGAGTATTTTTACAAGAAAAAAATGTCTTTCCAAAAACATCACCCCTTGGGTGTAAATCCCATTTTTCAGAAGCAGTAAAGGGAGACTCTTTGGAAGAGCCCACCTGAATGAGATTTGATGGGATGGATTCATCTTATCATGGAGAACACAAAAAAGCACGATGGGGCAAATACAGACCTTTGAATCAACATAAAATAGTTCAGCCAGCTGAATTATGATACTCACACAACGTAACAATCCTTTTCCATGCACACTTCATTCTCGCCTTGCCCCATGTTATCGTAGCCCTCACCTTCCCAGCCCCCTTCACTCCCCTACGAGAGAAACACCTCATCAAGAAATACTCTGCAGCTCATCTGCTCCCATCTCTTGGGTCACACACCACTGACAACTTCAAATGCTTTGACTTGCCTCATTATCCTCATTAAGATAAAGTTGTTACTTCTCAGAGACAGAGATACAAGCAGGAAACCAGAGATGAGCACGCCTGCCCCATCTCCCAGCCTCATGAGCTGGCTGCCTCTGGGCTCTGACCCTGGCAGCCAGCTCAATAGTGAAATGATCCCCTGTGCCAAGACCGAACCCAGCTGGGACACGCAAGATGACTGCCTGCGGGGCTGTGAGGCGAGGGAAGATGCTTCAGGTGTGCCGAATGATAGCTCATTTTTGCAGCGCAGGATCTGGAGACCACCTCAAAGTGAACCAGAGGCACCGACTGGATTGAGATTGTCTAGCTGGTTTTCCCCAAATTTTATAACTTGTTTAGCTTGTTTTGTCTACATGCAGTCATTACTTATTTATTATATATAGACTGTCAAATATCAGGCCTTTGTGGATAAAAAAGGGGTTTGTACTGCTGGCTGACCTACATTCCCATGAATAAAGTTTTTCTTCCTTTCGAGTCAGTTGTGGTTGGAGGAAATATCCACCAAGTGTACTGTGTTCGGGGAAACAAATTCAACTGATTCTCTATTCCAACACAGTCAACAATTTTTTTCCAAGGTTGTTTTTACACAAGCATTTTACTAGTTTCAATTTAGTTCAAAGTGGAGGCCAATATTTGCTGAGAAATTCCTTCATAATTTGAATTCAGAGAATGTAATAGATCTGAAAAATAAATAATGGTGGATATATTTTAGTGTACCTAAAGAAGAAATCTGCAGCAGGACCAGCAAAGCAGGATGTTAATAAACAGCCAAGGGATTGGAGCTTGAGCAGTCCTGGGAAGCTGCCCATGTTACTGCTGTGCTGCTCGGACAGGAATCCTCTTGCCATCCATGGACACGGTGCTCCGATACTGCTAGGGCATCTTTTGTAGCCTGTCGACAAAGCTAGCAGTTCTTGGCCTGTGAAGTTAAAAACATCCCTGTCCTGAAATAAATGCCTTAATTTCTTGGCTTTTTGAAATGCAGAAGCAGGACATTTGTTCTTAATGAGCAATCTTCAGTACCAATAGAGTTTCTCCAAAGGGTGACTAACTAGATGCTATTTTTGAAAGCATCAGGATAGAAATTCAGAATATTAACTTAATAACCTTGTTTACTGAACTCTGGTATAAAGTTTGTGAAGTGCCGAGTTTCAGCATCCGTGCAGGGACAGGAATGACTCTCACACATTGATGCAATGCACAGTTGATCCGATTTATTGGTCTGCTTGCGTGGTTATATACATTTTTCATATCTATACATGCTATCACGCTTATTCGGATAGGCTACAGACATAAATCACGTGCTGTTCACGCACCCCATATTCCCTTATGATTGGTAACTATGCACTAACGCCAATACCAACAGACCGCCTCCACGTCCTTGAACACATCTTGTTTTTGCTAACCCACACCATGTGCACTATCAGAACTTTCTCAACTGTTATTCTTAGCTGCTCTTTCCAGTGACCTATTCAGTTATGCTGTTTTGCTTAAGCGGCCTAGTCATGCTAACTCTCAAGCTACATCAACCCCAACAGTGAAGTGGATTTTTTATTGTCTGGTTTACTAATTTTTTGTATTTTAAAATACTAGAATATTTGCTAAACAGTTCATTTATACCCTGTTCTACCAGCAAGCAATCCTACCCACATCATCCTTGAAAGGTTCTTATAACACAAGGTGCTGATCACAAATCCAACAATATCCAAAGGGGAAAAGGTAACACCTAAGCAATTATGACTTCAGCATCACCGCAATCGCCGTACACTCAACTCACTCACAAGGCTGCATAAGACAAAACCAGTTTTCTACTGTCAACACCCAATTGAGTTTACACCATAAATTTCACCTGGAGTGCTAATGTGGGGAAATGCATCTATGCATTTGTTTTGGACGGCACATATCAAGTGGGTTTTAAAGAAGCAGTAATGCTACTGTAGATATTTACAGCTTTTATTTTCCTTAACTAAGGTATAAAAAAAAATAGTGGCAATTTTACAGCTTCTTCCCAGTGTCCCTCTATAATCTTTTAGTTAGTATTGTGCTTCAAATAACACATTTTTGTAGGCCTCCCTTAGTTATTTTTTTACTATTATTTTAAATCACTCCCCTTTCTCTTGCTCCATCACTTTCATTTCTTCCTCCCTGTCTATCACAATTGCTATGTGCTAGTTTCTCACTTGCACTGAAATTAAATTTTTCCTTAAAAATGCTTTCCCCTCCTAAGCCTTTTAGTCCCAGGCTACTACAAAGGGAGAACAATTACAAATGAATTGAACAAAACTTTATCACCACAGAGTCAATGTCTGATCTGGCCTGTCTTTATTTGGAGATGGGCAAAATCTTGCAAACCACATCTCTACAAACTAAATCTCATTTTTTCTACTTAGCTTTTCGCCAGAGTGATATAGTGACATATCATCCAGATAAAAAAATATTTGGTAACCATATCCTAGCTTTGCTCATACACTATTTCCCAATAGAATTTATGTGACACGTTTTAATAAGTTAATATTATTTATAAAAAGTAAGCACATACAACTGATCAGACTTAAACCTTAATGTGGAAATAATTTTTACAATTCTTGGTTAATGATGATGAAATTTTATGGATGAGACTTCAGGAAACAAATGAAAGCATTGTATTGTTCACGGACCCTAACACAAAAGTACACAACGTAAGAGTGATCCACACATCATGGTCTGCTATTTCAACTAATACATTATCAATTCAGGTCATTCTTTGGGCACAATATCCAAGTATCATTTCAAAATCTGATGCATTGGACTATTACTTTTACTAACATGGTTATTTCAGTACATTATAGATGTTTCATAACTGAAAGAGTAATTTTACAGCAAGTAATATTAACCCCAACTAATAAACTATTTTTTTATTTCAGTGAATCACAAAACAAAAAATTTTGAATGATTATACTAAACTCACTCTTGGCTGTTGAACAAGTATGGAGGCACATACACTTCATTCGTTTCTCTCTTTGATGTTGGTTTTAGTTTTTGTGGGCATCAGTCCAGGAAAATGAATAGTATCTGCAGAGCTGGAACACCCACTCTCTGCTGCTGCTGCTTCTCTCCTTGACTTCTCCCAGTTTGAAAAACATGTGCCAGCTCCAGTCACTCCTTTACTTGTCATGACCTGGGCAAGGAAGGCCTAGTAAGGCTGCCCTCATACGACAACAAAGTAGTTAATAATGGGAAAATGCAATTCATTTTCCTGGACACTCTCGGCACACACTGGTGAGAACGGACAAGAGACAAAACCAGCTGTGTGCAATTCAAGCAATGTACATTTGTTGGCGCTGGCAGTCACCCAATCAAAAATCCCTTTCTTCCATCCTGTCATTTTTCCCTTTCCCTTCCTTGCCACACATACGTATAGTGACACCCCCCAAGGCCAAGATAAAAGACATAACCAAAGTCTTCCTTGATAGACATCAGAGAAACCAGGAATATCAGCTCAGAAATCTCTCCAAGATGTGCTTCACTTGACTACTGCCCGCGTGAAAAAAAAGAAAAAAAAAAAAGAGGAAAGATCCTATTTAAGAAAACTCTAGATAGCATCAGTTGAAGTATACAGTTATTTCACCTTTTGATGAGACGAGGTGTGAGTGATGACCAGTAATTTGCTGATGAGAGAGGGAAAGCCTGAAAGTCACCACATGCTAAGAGATCCCCCAGGAGCCTGGAGGTAGCAGAAAGGCAAGTGCCAAGGAAGTAAAATACAAAGGTGAAACTTAAAACCTACTTAAGTTGTAGGACAGACATCATTCACTCATTACCCAGAACTACCTAACCTTCTAGGCACTAAAACTCACCAGGCAACACCTTACGTTTCTGGCAAAAGTTCCCTGTGCATTAACCTTAATTACCCACACACAGGCTTATGGTAGATAGGCATCTGCTGTTCAGCTGCGCTCCAAGACACACACACTCCAGAAAACAGCGTTTTTTATTTAAAAACCCTGAAAAATGAGATGCAGCCAAGACTGCGGTAGTGACGGCAAAGATGGAAGCACGTGTAAGCGTTTTACTCT
The DNA here is from genome assembly GCF_030867145.1 of Opisthocomus hoazin. Lineage (NCBI taxonomy): Eukaryota > Metazoa > Chordata > Aves > Opisthocomiformes > Opisthocomidae > Opisthocomus > Opisthocomus hoazin. The sequence continues at coordinate 74,723,328 of NC_134417.1, read as the reverse complement.
TTCAGTCACTGGATAAGCATTTTAATAGCAAGAACTGTCTTGGAAATAGTGACCAGAGAGTTAAACACCCTAATCCCTGCCTTGGAGCCTGGATCTACCTTTGTTTGCTCCGTGACTGCTGAGTTCTTGGCTTCAGAGTGGCATCAATTCAACTTAAAGAGTGGACAGTGCTTACAACCTTCACTCTCCCACTGCTGAGATGCTCACACAAGACATGGCAGGGAGCCATTCATGTAAGTTAAACTGTGTGGATCGCTCCCCTGAGGTATTTGTGCTCCTCATACAGTTGACAGATAAAGGCAAACACCTAAGGCAAGCAAGCAGGATTGCCTGTTGCATGTCTCCAGAGATGCAGGTTTCCAACAGCTTCCCAGGGAATGCAGGTGGTTACGCTGCGCTGGATGGGAGTGGATCACCCTCCTGGAAAAGGCATCTAAAATTTCAGTGAGGCAGTGCCTAGATGAGACATCTGAATAAGAGACTAGATCCCATCCCGCCAGATGCCCTTGGAGCCCCAGGAGAACTGAGTCACAACAGCTGTGCCTCACTCATGTTTCTAAGCTTCAGCTATTTCAACGTCTGGAACAGGTGTTATTTATCCCTGCTCACACAAAACTAATGTGTGCTATATCATAAATGTCTTGTGGGGAAATAAATTTTTTAAATATATATTATTAAACATAGAATAAAGCTGAGGGCCTCTGAACTACCTGAGCCACAGAAACTGACCGCTTACATTCTTTTCAAAGTCACTAAGAGTATTAATGAAGAATCCCATAAACATAAAACATTGATTTTTTTACTGCAGATTTTGGACTGAGTTTTCAGAGCAAAAGCATACAATTACTTCATTGAACTAAGATTTTTTAATTTCTACTGAAAATTATATATAACACTACAAAATGCTGTGAAAAGAGGAAAGTAAAATTGTTTAGTGTTTCATCGCCCCAACCCCTGAGTTTCACTAGTGGACATAATCTCTAAGAGGACTAGTGAGGCAATGCAGTCACATCTGTTCTTGCCTTCATACCTGAATTTCAATTTTTGTGTTGAATATGTAATTTATAGACATGGACCTTAAAATCAAACAACAAAACTCACCTAAATAAGAAGAAAAACCAAGAAAACACTTTCAAAAATTCTCATTTTTTCACCTGTGTTCACATGCCTAGATGTGTAACTCTGTTTTAATCACTACCTGAACTAGTTCATCACATACCTAATTTACACGTGGTAAAGAAAACTGCTTATTAACAACCCCTTTCACATGGCAGCCAACCACAAATCCTTTATCATATGCAACTCAGCTGCTGAATAATAGTTTTTTTTTAAATAAGGAACTAACATGAAACTCTACAGCATCAAAATAACTTACAAAAGTATTAGGTATTATAAAAGCTCATCTATTAACAGTAAATGTGGGTTGTCTGGGTTTTTTTTTTAAATCTCACCATTCGACTTGATAAATACAAGAGACTCCCACATGCTTCTTCAGGTGAAGTCCAGGTCTCCTCCTTCATTTCTTGGGAAAATCACAATTACATAGTGCCTATTATGCCTACATTTAGCTTCAAAGAAGGATGATATCCTAGTGCTGGGCATTATTGCACCTGGCTTCTCCGCACCTGATGAAGATGCCTCAGGTCACTTTAGAGCAAGGGAGGAAACTCAACACATGAAAGGCAGAAACCGTAAACACCAGCATGTCCAGTGGGCACGAGTCTAAGCCAGCAGATGGGAAACAAGAGAGGAGAGGAGGAGCTTTGCCCAAGCCCCAGACCACAAGTGGTGCAGGAGGCAGGAGAGGCAGGTTCAAATATCCTTCTCTCCCAGGTCCAGCCTGAACCCACAACTCCAACCAACCAGACCAAGGTTTCACCAGCACACTGTGGGAAACGCTGAGACAAGGTCTCTTGGTGAGCTAATTACATTCCGCATCAAATAACGAAATACTTATTGAGAGAGGGAGGCAGAGAGGCAATGCTGCAAACTTAGTAGTTTCCAACACCTGCCCAAGAGGAAAGAGGCTTTGCTTTCAATTTCTGCTGATATTTGTTTTATAAAACACCTTAAAAAACCCTCATATCACAAATTTGTAAGTGAATAGTCCTGTTAAATTTGCATAAATTGGGAATGTGAATGATGGCTGAGGGACAAAAAAAAAGTCTAGGAAGTATTTCCCCCATACAATGGTATGCATTGCGTTATTTGCTACAACTTTATCTGCAGCTGATTGAGAGTAAATCATACAGAAGGAGAGATGAAGAATTTTTGTCCAAAGTACAGATAAACCCAGGCTTTTGCTAAAAAACATTGTTAAAAAATAAAATGAGATCTAGATTCATCTCCTGTTTAATCTCCTTTACTCTGCTGGTAGAATTTCTATATCCCTAATGCAAGTGAGGAAGAACTGCAGGTCCACTGAGCCTCAGGAACTGTATTGATGAGGCATAAACTCACTGCAGGATGTTAATACGTTTTATGCCTTTTTTATTTATTTTACACTGCAATCTTTTATGTCTACTTAGATTTATTTCCAAATGTTTTCCAGATCTGAAGCTTAATATATCACAAATATTTGTATCCTTATATTAAATACATAAACACAACAGATAAGTACCCTAGCAGTGGAAAATGCAGACGCAATTAAAGTACACTGTCAGCAACAATGGAAAATACTATTTCCATTCAGTGAGTCACAGGTCCATCTTCTATGTTAAAAGACAGACAAATATACAGGATCAATTCTCAAAAGATGCTGAATGGCTCAGCTTCATTTCTGTCACCTGTCAGACCCACAGTCTGGCCCAGGCAGTTTGACTTGGGAAATTAAAATGTGTATCGTATTTGAACAGGCAGATGCAAGGTGTAGTTTTATCCAGTAAATGGCATTCACCTCCTACTGTTCTCAAATAAAACATGTGTTTTTCTGTTACAATCTAAAGTTAAAAGGGCAAAACATTCTCCTTTCTTGTGACACCAGGGTGAATCCTGCTTATAAACACAGATAATGTTGGGGCCTTTTCCAAGGAACTAGCCATGCTGTTGCAACTCTGCTCTCATGAGATGCTCGGCATCCAACAGCCTCACTGCAGGATACCAAGGGTGCCAAAAATCCCTAAAAATCACCGATAAAACTCTCACCAGCCCCAGGGATTCATGAAGAGAACCTAATTCAGAGAGGTCTTAAGAACTCAAATTTGGAGAATTTTCAACCACTCAGTCCCTGATGCACAAAATTGTTTAATCTTTTTAATTTAAGTGTGCTTTTACTTTGCATAGGTGAATAATTTATACGGACCTCAACTTCTGCTGCATGACTTTTAGCCTGCTGGCAGGCTAGCATCAGATAACACATGATCAAGTGTAAATGATTTTTTATTATTATTTTTGCATTGTATAAAATATTTTCACAGTACCTTCTTAATCTCAGAAAGTAACAGAATTGCTATTCTGTGTGATTCATAGAAATATATAACATTTGGTACAAAAATTGAGCACTAAATGCTGGATATCTAACTTTGAAAGTAAAGCATATCCAAAATGCTGATTCAGCGAGTTGTTTAAAATAGTTTTCTTAGCTTTAAAGTAGTGGAAAAGACTAAAATTTATATTCTTTAACACTTGTTAAATCAGGCTTACCTGATAAAACTGCTTTACTATCTTTACTATCAAAACTGTTACTGTCATCAGTAACAGCACAGCTGATATCTCAAACTGCCACCTTTAATTAACTGTGCCACAATACAGACAATTGGTGATCCATTTAGAATATTTCAGAAGTGCATCTAAAAAAGCTGTGGTGTTGCTAGGGAGCCTTTTTAAATGGAGATTTATGGGAATCACGAAACCTCATGCCATCTTCTTTTATCCATTATCTGAAGCCATTTTTCCCCTTCCTGGAGATGAGATCAGCAGCAGCCTGTGTGGAGGGGGCTCTTGGCATAGACTACAAGAGGCTGCTACAGTTGATGCACATGATTGAACAGATACAGCTATTTCCCCCCCCCCCCCCTCTTTTTTTTTAAGGGACATTTTTCTGAAACCGACTTGCAACACCAACTCAGCAAGATGTACACAGGAGTAGCTGGTATCTATACTCCAATTAAGTCATTAATAACATGAACCAGGTATCAATCCAGTCATGAAATACATTCTGAAACTTAAGAGCACTTCAAGAGTAGACTAGAGAAAGGCCATTAATCTTTGTGGAATATGTCTCTATATACTATGTTACCACATCTTTAACGGTTGCATCAGGAATTTTTACTGAATTCTGCTGTTGCTGTGATATTAATCATATTGTTAAAAAAAGATATAAATAATATAGCCCCAGGTATAGATACAGGCATAGACACAGATATGTAGTCCCACCCTTCCAGTCATCACATGAGATCACCAAATCTGGTCAAACACTTCCAAAGCACTTTGCTTTAACTTTAAATCTTGCGCTTTCTTGAAAGACTTCCTCTAAAATATCAACTAAACAGAGGCTTTCCTCTTCAAAATGTGAAATAGCTGCTGTCCATCATCGTCTGAACCTTTTGAACTGCTTCTCATACTCACATATGTAACAGATACAAATATTTGCTTCCTGTAAGCCTAGCACAAATTATTGGAAATACCAAGCTGTACTTAAAAGAAAGTAAAAAGTTATTACTTTATTTATAAGCAAGTTTTAGTCCTTTGCATTAGAAATAAAAGTGCATGTAAATAATTGTAAACAATGTTTGTTCAACAAGAACGGTCAGCTCCTAAGAACAAAAATGTGAGCATGCCTAAAGCCTAAAAAGAGAGTGGATTAGACTTGCTGAATGACCCCAGGGTTTACTGAAAGCACAGAGCAGTAACGACACTGAACAGCGTCTACAGTATTTTATTGGTCCCCTAATGTCTGAGTAAAGAAAATCTCATGCAAGAAGGAACACAACAGGTTGGATCCCTCTCTACTTCTGTCTCTCCCAAAATAAATACATGCAGTCTCACTCACTGATTACTTTCTAATCTCCTCCTCGTAACCAAAAGGAAAACCTGCAGATGTGAAGCTCACTGCAGCCAGGTTAAGCAGAGGGGCTCAGAGTTGGCTGAGTTTCTTTCTTTTCCTGAGGAAAATCTCTTCCAATTCCTCTCCCCACCCCCTTTTCACTGCTAGCAACCTCTTTCAAGTCCTTTTTTGGATACTTCTCCTCAATATTTTCCTTATGCCCTCCAGACTGTGATCAAAGGCCCTGCCATATCCCCTTTGTAGGCAGGAGTCATCGCTCCTCTCTGCTGCTGCTGACAGCAATGTCTAGGGGAGAGAGGATAAGACCCACTATCATAAAAAAATGCTGAAAAATAATGCAGGTTTCAGATGCCACTACTGTTTTTCCCCTAGCCTCACTGCACTTATTTATAAAAGTCAACAATACCATCACCAGGTAACCTCTGAAAATGGTCTATAAAGCAAGATCTTCTGCTAAAGCCAAGGACAGCATAAATAATAATTTTAAAAAATTTTTGTTTCTTTTCTGGATGCATCCTATCTGTTGGCACCTTCAAAGAACACAGCCTTTAAAAGTTCATTTTTGCTCCTGCTCCTTGCTGTGTCTTTGCCTGCTCTCGTGCAGCAGCTCCCTAATCTCACACTCAGAGCTGGTCTGTGGTACTGGAGCTCAGCTCAAGAGGAGGTGGCTTGGCAAGCACTCTGCCTTGCTGCTGAAACTGGGGTAGTTCCCCAGCCAGAACAGAAAAGAACAAAGGAGCCTGTAATGCTGCAAGAGCACTACAAGGAAACACAGGAAGGAGCTCATTCTTGTTTGGAAACAAAAAAAAAATATATATATTTCCAATCAAAACACTGAATTAACATTGTTAAGCAGTTTCTGTGTTGCAGCATAGCAGTCAGAGCAGCAACACAGACAGACCCCAGGAGACACACGCAATACAGTATCTTGCACAAAAAACAAATACATAAAACTTACCAGTGCTACTTTGTGCTTCTCTTGAAAACAGAAAAATAACAAGCAGTACTACAAATCAGACTTTCAAAAGATCATAAATGACTCGTGTCCAAACTCCACAAAGTTTCTATGAAGTTAACTGCCTTACTTCTCATGAGGCTTCTCTAACCCACACAGTTATTCAAAACCTTCCTGGAGGTTAGACAAATCATTAAGATAAACAAAGGCTGGATTCAGAAATACTCAGGAAAAATTAAAGTCATTAACATATGTAGCTCTACCTTGAGATATCAAATTACTGCTGAAATTCAGAGCTGATGTAGAAGCTCTGCACACTGTGTACTCACACGTCAGGGCTTTGGCAGGCAGAAGGTGCACCAGAAAGCTGTCGCTGCCAGCATCACCTATTAATCAACCAGATTCATACGAGAATGAGAAACCATCCAGCGAGATGCAAAGTTCCTGAGAGTGCATTTTGTCTTTTTCCTCAGCAAAAGAGGATGAATAACTCTGTAAAAAACTGACGTTTCCCCTCCTGTTTCTACTATCACTGTTAGGGCTTTGCGAATGAAGACTCGGTGTGTATAGATTTAATCTCCACTGGGCATTTGCTTTATTCCCCTGACTGTTCTTACAAAGCAGACACAGTGAAAGTGACTGCTGATTCCTCTGTCTGGGCATTAGCACTGAGGCATCAGCCACCAGGACAACAGACACAAGTTCTGCACCAACAAACTATTGTGTCGCTTCCAGCGTGAAGCCACTTAAACTGCATTTGCTAATCCCACAGTTTTGCATGCCTGACTCAGACAAAGCAGGCAAGGCTGCACCCAAATACCCTCTTTCCCTTTAGACATAAAAGGGACTTTCCTGATCTAACCCCAGGGATTGGAGTCTGTTGTGCAGCTTCATTTGATGTTGTCTTGTTTTTCCTGCTGAGAAAATCAGTGCTTACAGTGTGCCAAATGCACTTCCCCCGTGCATAAATACAAGGGAGATTAGAAAAATTAAAATGGTCAAAATATTCTCTCATCCCCATTCAGTAAGGGCTTCCACTGTTGCACAGAAAGCACTGCTGGTGAGGGTGACTTCCCCTGCACTCCCCTGGACATTCCTGACAGCTAGGATATATTAAACATTTTAAATTATTAATACCCCCAGGCACCCTGCGGACAATCCATGCTGCCTCCATACCTCACAGGCCATACCCTTAAAATCCGTAATAAAGGCCAGTAACTTCTCAATGAAGATATTCCAAATACCCAATAAAAATGAAAGATTGTAGAATGGCATCCAGAATGCTCCTTGTCCTCAGGGAGGCAAGGTCAGCATGGGCCTTCCCCTGCTAAACACACTGTACTTTCATAACTCTCCTTTATGTAGACTATGTGAAATCAGCCGCTTACTAGATTTAAAACCCACATTTCTTCCTAAGCAAAAACATAAGGGGGAGAGAGACGGAAAAACGTCTTAATAGCGAATGATAAAGGCACTCATAGAACACAATATGCAGTTTTTATTATTAAAATGCTCAAAGATCAATCATTGAAATAACCTGTTACACTCTCAACATCAAGTAAGTGTCCAGACTCAGTTCCTAGATGCTACATGCCCCAAGTACACTGTCCTAGTTTCCCTAGGACGCCTGTATTCAGAGGATATCCATACCCACCTAAAGCAATGCAATGGGACTATTTTAAAGTGCAGTGCTTTGAACAATTTTTAATAAGATTACTTAGTCACAGCATAACAGGGAATCAAAATAAAGGGAACTCGCAGCACTGGAGCAGTGGCATGCACTTCAGGCATGAGGCTGTATATACATGGCCACGTACACTTGTCTGTGTATTAAACCTAATTTACACACAATCCTACCCACGCGAAGTAAGTATATAAAATCCATTAAAAATAGCTTGCTGTAGTTTCCAGTGGATGAGGCTGAGGAAGGAAAAGAGGTTTGTTCAACGAAAATTCTCTTTTCCTCTTCCTTACAAACCAACGTAACTTGTGCTTTGCCATGGAGGAAGTTTACAGATGACAGTTTCAAAGGGGAGCAAAAAGATGGAGGGAGAGAAGGGCCACCATTACCCAGCTAGTGCCTCACACTGGTGCAGTCGGCAGCAGGAGCTGGGCACCCTCGGGACAGGATTAGTCCTGGCTGTACCCCTCCACCATCCTCCCCTTCTGAAGTGCACGGCCACGCACAGAGGATAATCATGACAGCAGACACCAAAATAGTTAACAAATGGCATCAGTGCTAGCACTGCACCACAGAGGAGGCGGAAACCCACCGACTCGGGGCATCTCAGATGAACTGATACACAGAAAGGGAGAGGTGCAGCGTTCACATGTCACCAACGCACTGGGGAGAGGGGAAGGTGAAGGTATTTCTAAAGAACAAGCCAGAAACAACTGGTTAACATCCCTTTGCAGTGTCAAGAACTGGAAGGTGGAAATAACAGTGATGCAAGGTTTGGCACTGAGCAAAAATTAAGTGGCTCATGGAAATAATGTGCACACGTGCACACTTGCCATTTGTATCTCTACGTGGTTTTGCACGATCATCCTACTTTCAAAACATTTCAGTCTTTACTGTAACTTTTCCATATTCTAGGCTATCCTCACATAAACTGTAAATTCGTAGATGACCTTGTGCTTCCAAACTATTACTTTCACTAGCTTCTTGAATAATAAGTCCACGCTTGCAGAAACTTGTCATTTAACAAGTTATTTATTAATGAGAGGTCATCAAGGTTGATTAGTTAAAAAAATATTCAACAGTCCAGTTTAATTACATCAAGCACAGGAACTGAAATGGCCTGAATGCATCTAAAATACTCTGGGGCTCATAAATAAAGTGTAAGGAAATTCATAAAATCCTCAGATATTGGTATGCATATGCTATGCACACTGAATCACATTACTATTATTTATTATTTGATAGTATCAATAAAATGGCATTTTCTAAACTTAAATAGACATGCTTGCCCTCCAAAAAAGCATATGCATATTGATCAATAAAAAGGAGAGAACAGAAGGAAGAAGCAGATGAGATAAATAAGCAGGGATGGTGAGAAATCATTACATTTCTATGTCATCACTGTTAGGTCCTTTCATATTGCATAAATTCTGTTTAACACATCCAGTAGACTTGTCCATGTACCTACACAAGCTGCCCTGTGATTATGAAGGTGAGGCCCCTTCCCCCCCCCCCCCATAGTGAGACAACAGCTGTTGGAAAGATCTGGAGAAGAACTGTCAGACTCACCAGAGAGCTGGCACTAGTGAAAACAGGATCCCAAACCACTGGAGCAGTGTGGTTTAAAGCCTCAGTGTCCAATGGCACTAACGTCATCTAGGTGATATTATCATGGCATGCATGACATTGGCAAAGTATTCTTCAGCCTTTTCTGGTGAAAAGTTGTCCTTAAATAATACGTACAAAATTCTGTGTAGAAGAACTGCTTGAGAAGCCAAAGAAATGGAGATTGCTTCAGCCTTCTTGAAGGGTTTAAGAACCTAGATGACAGGTCTCCAAACACAGCAGCGTTGTGTTAATCTTTTAGCATGTTCTGAGTGAAAAGAATAGGGCGGAGGGATGGAAGAAAAGACTATAAAAGAAAAACAGAGACAGCAGGTAATATTTCATACACAGATTCCCCAAATCACTACAGTCCCAAACACCAAAGTGGTTGAGATATCAAAGTTCTGGGACAGGGAGAGACTGGTGTTCATGTTGTTTTGGGGCATGATGTAGTGGGGGTTTGTACATACACACATTGTACAACTGCTAATAGGATCCTGGACAAATACAAACTTCAAACCAGTTATTTTCAGCTGGAATACTACACATGACCGCAGAGACAAAGACTGTGAAAGTCTTAAACCTACCCAATTCAAGATGAGCACCCACTAGGTGAGTGCTTGTTACCTATACATCACAGCTGCTTATATTTCCCACAATTTCTGACATTTTTTTTTTTAACAAGTGTGCTAATAGGAAGTGTTAGGCTCCTCTCACCCTCAGCGAAGACACGCGAGCACCTTGTCAATAGGCTCCCGTACATTTGCTATACAGGAATCTGCAGACTGTAGGGGGTAGAAGGAGGAGCAGCTAAAAACCACATACTTAAAGCAATGGGGAAAAAACAGATGCGAGCCTCTTGTGATGAAGGAAGGAGTAGGAAGATGTTGCTTAAGACTGCACTAATTCCTGCTGTGGTGGAGTGGCAGTCCCAGAACTGCAACTCAAATCGCAGTTTCCTGAGCAGCTTTACTGTAAATATCTAGAAGTGTATCTATATAAATGAATTTCTTAATTTTGTATAAATCTGTTTTAAAAACTTCTCTTAAAAGGATTCATAAAGGATGGATAAGAAACTCATTGCAAATGGACAATATAACTGGTTTTGCAGCTAATTCTAATCCAGATTTCAGGCAGATGAGACATTATCTGGCCTTTGCTTGTCTGATGGCTCCCTCTCACTGGAGCACATCAGAACCAATTGCATTATTTACACTCCTCAGTATGAATCAAAGTCCAAAATGTCTTCTACAACAGAGATAAAAGAACAGGTATGATCCATCACACAAGTGAAACATAATAAAGCTCCAACCCTAGGCAGGACATCTGTCTGCTGTGCTGCAACACGAAGCTTCCAAAGCCTCCAAAGTCTTTGAAGACTGATGTGGCAATTCCATTTGATGAAAAGGACCATATTTAATGTCTTACACAGTGTACAAAGTGAGTTTATATTTCAGTTTTGGTTTCTAAATGTTGAATTGTGAAACATCTGAATCAGCAAAACAAGGAGGATGGTTCTCTACACCAATATGTTTTCTTTTTTGTTTTGCATAATATTTAATAAGGACCACATTTATGAATCCCGTCTGCAGATTTCACGCTCTCTGCAGAATTCAGACTGGAAGTGAGGTAGAAATTAAGAAAGGTTTTAACGCAAAGACATTAGCCATTCAAAGGATTCCCAAATATTTTTTTCCCCCCAAAGAAACAACTTGATGGGCGGAACATCAAGCTGGGCAACACCTAGGAAGATCCCTGCCTCTCCAACTGCAATGCAGGGCTGGCACAAAGGCACGTACAAAAGCTTCAGAGGTTGCAAGGGGCAGCAGGCACAGTAGGGGACATCTCGTCTTTGCATATGCATGGGGACAGGAAGGGCAAAGGGAGGATGGCAACACAGATTTTCGGTCCATACTTTTCTTTTACAAGCCCAATGTAAACAGACTACAAAAAGGTGTTTCTTTGGACCTTAAGTGCTATTTGGGAAATGAGCAATACTTCAGCTGGTTCCTGCTGTTGGCAAATAGTCCCACTACTTAATGAAATGCTCTTTTTTATTACCGTAAGCCTGATAGATTACATGCCACAAAGACAGACGAAAAATGTTAAGCAGGTTTTTCCTGATCCAGTTTTCTACAACATCACAGGCAAAAAAAGGCAAACCACAATGTGAATGATTTTGAAATAAAAAAGTATGATTTCTAACATGGTATCATCAGCCTCATCCAGTTAAGTATTACCTTTAACTACACCTCATAAAACTGCGAAACTTTAAAATCTTTCTTAAATGCCAGAGAGCAGACACTTAATAAATATTGATGGCAGGGGTGTGTTGCTATAGGGCAACATTTTTGGGTTGTCTGTTAAAACCATAAGAGTAGATGGCCACACTTCAACACAGCTTTCAGAAACCCTTCTCATGATATTCCTTTGGAGATCTGTACCCCAGAAAGGGTACAGGTAACTCATACTGAAATCTGTTGAATTTTCAGGCAGCAATAGCAGACATGCCGTGAGGTCTGTGTTATTGGTATACAGTCTAATGGTTTGTTTTGTCAGGTATTTAATGTGGTGGCAGCAGGAAATTTTGGACTGCAGGTGTTTATTTCAGTGGAATGTACATAAATACAGCCTAGAAGAGCAGTAACCTTTTAAGGACAAGGTATTATTTTAAAATTATCTGCCTACATAAATTTGACAGTGTGCGCTATGGAAATATAGTCCTCCTGAAAATGCACATCCTGAAAATGCTTATATTTATAAGCTTAAAAAATACAATTATTAACTCTGCTAAAACCAGGAATGATTCAGAATTGTATCAAAGCGCATTACGAATGTTCTTAAGTTTTACATTGTTGGTTTATGCTTACAGCATCAACTATACCGTTTCTGCTCCGCCCCGGAGCCTGAAGAGCACCAGGTTTGTCGAGGAACACGGCAGCTAGCAAGCCAACTCCTTTCTACGCAGCACAAGCTGTGCTGGAACGCTCTGGCTTGCTCTCTCTGCTACCCTCTAGTGAACAAGCAAAAATCAGCGGCAAGATTCAAGTGCCTTTGCACAAGGACAACGTGAATCAATTCAGTGTTCCAGTTTCAACCTAAAACACAGACCTCTGTCAACGCCACTTCTGGAAATTATTTTTCCTGACTTTGTCACTCCGTAATTTGAGACGTTTAAGACTGCAAACTGCTTTTAAAAAAAACGTATTTATTGAGGAGCTGATTTGACTGGTTGACCTTAAGGACTTTCTTTAAATTCAATACTTTTTTTTTTTCTTCCCAGTGACACACATCGTTTAGCGGTTTAAAGCATTTATTTTTTAAAATTTTAACTTGCTTTGAACGCTGATAAATGTTCTGCTTACAATGAGGGAGTACCTGTCTTCTTTTTACAGGGAATGCTGCGGATGTGCAATGCAGGGGAGAACTGAGCATCGCATAAACTTACAAAATCCTCAGTATTTTGGTATCCGCCACCAGATACAAGAAATGGTTATTTCACTCTAACTACTTAAGAAAAGCACCATTCAGGAGATATTGTGAAGGTTACTACACTATTACTGTTTGCTGTTCCTCTACACCACCTCTAGGTCCTTTCCTGCCTCTTTCTGCGGATTAAACAGATGGTAAACAGAAGCTAATGCCAGTGTAACCCACCATCTGGCTAATAGATGCATTTTTGCATAGGCTCATTAGCATGCTTGTTCCATCCCAAATCCTCCGTAACAGTTTCGTCTCCGTCTGTATCATCTTCATAACATAGTTAATAAATGCAAAACGCATACAGAAAGTTGCAGTTCATGTGGAACATAATCACGGCTTTTAACTAACCAAAACATCAGAAGTGGGACTAGACCCAACCCTCCTCAGCATCAGCTGCATTTGCTGTCTACTCCACTTTTTGATTATTATTATTTTATTCTGCTTGAGTATTTGCCTTTACCACTGATTCATTTTTTGCCAGGTACGTACTCTGTAGGAAGAAGCAACTGTTCACTTCATCTTTATCATTTTTGTTTTATTTGGAGGGAAAGGCAAATGAGCAAAAAAATTGCATTAAAACTTCAGATTATTTGAGATATAGCCTGGCTGGCTTTGCCAATTATAATTACTCTGAGATGCCTAAAAGCAAGAGCAAGAATGACAGGGCTAATTTTAGCCTATTCAACAGCATTACAGCAGTTCGTCAAGAACAGGTTTTTTTCTCCTTGACTAATCCTGTCACCATTTACTAATACTGGTCAGGAAGTTCAAAACTTGGGTTATTTGAGCTCCGCAAATTACTGTTTAGAATCAACCATGTCACAGCAGGCTAACAGACAGATAAACACAATGACAAATAAAAATACATGCAGGTCAGACCGAAAATTGGATTCATCAACAGTCAAGTGGAAGTCGAGAGCACCAGCACTGTGCATTGTGCTAATTCAGGATGCACTAGTGTCTCTCCTCAGGTATTTGTGAATCATGAACTTCAAATGAAAATGGGAAACATTTGGAGGAGGGAGAAATATACTAATGTTCGCTAACATTATCTATAAGCATTTTTATATAATTAGAGCAAGTAGTTAAGAGCGTGAAACTGTTAAGCCAAATCCTTGGGGAAAGACAGCCAAGCCAGTCGACTGAAGCCTGCACAGGAGGAGGATGATTCAGCAGCACAAGCTCTACGGCCAGTCGTTGCCCTGCTCAGCAGCTGTGGTTCACAGGTACAGTGTTTCAGCCATCCCAGACTTAAGATTGATCTAAATTACTGCTAAGGTTTGAAAGAAGAGAGGCAACCAGCAGTAGACACACAAGGTTATCACTGAACTGAAAAGAGCAGAGCATCAACACTAGATTTTTGTTGGTTTAGGTAGCCACATGACTTGGAGCTAATGGAAATGGAAGAAAAGAGTAGAAAGTAAAGAAGTGTGCAAGCAGCAATGATGGAGAAGAACAAGGAAGCAAGAAAGAAGGGAAAACAAATAAAGAACTGAAATTTGTAGAGAGAGGGGAGAATCTGGAGATGCACAAAAAAGTGTTGGTTGCACAAGCCAGCAGGAATAAAGCTTGAAGTCTAGATATGCCCAGTAAATTTCAAGAGATAATATTTTAAATATACCAAGGATATGCTTCAAACAACTTATTTATCTAGATTCATCCAGATGCAAATACAGCCTACAACCAGTTTTCAGAGAGCCAAGCTTACATAGAAATTTTTTTTTGGCAAAAATTCCGATATGGACAGCAACACAATTTATGAACATAACTCCTACTCAGTGAGATTACCACTTCAGTAGTGGTCTGTTGGGTTTTGCCCCAGTTTTATTTGGCAAGACTATCATTACTTTTTTATACTTGCACTTTGACTTGAAAGCATAATGGTTTGGCTTAAGACTACTGAGTTACTACCATGAATTGAAGAACTCCGAAATACCTGTTTTTTAAAAATAAAATACAGAGAGAGTTACACTGACTCTGAAGAGAGGTGGCTAGTTTCAGATCTCTTTCCACAAGGTGCTAAAGACCCTCAGTTTGAAGTGATGGTATTTTTGTCATAGGTGCTTAGCATTGTGCAGGCTTTGACCTTAGTCTTTCAAGTTTTAGAATTCCCATCTGATCTTCTGGCAAAGCGCTTCAGTTTTTAAAGTGCTATTCTCAATAGAACAATGCATTGCTTAATCCCACATTGGACAAATTCCACACTTCAGCAGCAAGCTCAGTTCCAAACAGAATTTGCAGTTGTCAGCCCCTAGTAAAAAAAAATTAGGGTATTTCTGGCCTCTTTTGTAATACCAACCATTTATGTTTCCACAGCTCTTTTCCAGTCCTTTGTGTTTCTACATCTGATCTGTGCCTCATGGCCATTGGCCTCATGCTGTTCTTCAGCAGAAAACGACAGGCAGCAGCATGAAAGGGATGGCTAAGAGTCCAAGGAGCTATTTTTCTCAGCTCCAGACTGCAACTCTGTTTCAGCAAGCTGCTGTCAATAACCATCGTCCCACACCCAACATGGCAATATTAGGATGTAAGGCCCACTGTTGTGCCAGGGTCTAACACAGTACACAGAAAGCTCCCAAAGACCAAAAAAAACCCAAAAAACACAAACCAACCAAACAAAAAGACCCACCAAAGCCCAAGGATTCTGCACACAAGACAATTAACTCCAAAAGAGTTAAGCTATCCAAAATAACTACTGTTTGGGCTTGCTGTCATGAATATAGTGCATGTCTCCCAGCATTACTAATCTGGACCCTTTAAAGGTATCCACCACGTAGAGTGCTGGGACAGGGCCAGCACCACTACTTGAGTATAAATCCTTCCAATAGCTGATGATGTGCAGTTGGCTCTGGGGTGATGCAAAATTGCAAGGTCTTCACTAAGGATCAAGAACTTTTGAATCAACAAGTTTAATCAATTAGCACATGTCCCCAAGACAAAATATGAGAACTGTGTGGCTTATATATGACGTTGTAGTTATATGGAACATTTTGACATGCCAATCCCAGGTGAGGATCAGAAAAAATACAACAGGATAATTACTACCTTATTAGAATGTAATGTTATGATATTATAGTCTGCACTTAGCCCGATAATACTAAAGACATAAAACAAGCATCCACTTAATTATTTCAACACTTGAACAATACAGCTAAGATGAAAGATTTTCTAGAACTGAGATAAATCTCTGTGGAAAATTCCACTTTTTTTTTTTCCTTTTAAAGCAACAACATTCCAAATCAGGATTAACAAAAGTGGGAGTCTGAGGCAAAAAACCAGAACAATTCAAAGGGATTCAAGCAAATTAAAGCATTGTGTATATAAATGTGAAGCTTTTCTTTCAGCTGATTTTATCTTCAAGGTGCATGCACTCAGAATAAAAAAGTCAATACAAATACAGAAACATAGCACCTTGCAACTAGTGTTTTCAGTGTAACAGGAGACTGCTTCTCTCTCCTTCCTCACTGCTCCTCCACCCACCAAAAAAACCCCAAAACATCACTGAAATCTGATTTTTCCAGCAGGAAAACATAATTTTGACCAAATGACATTTTCCAGAAGAAAAACAGCAGCATGAAAAAAGCCTAACGATTGCTTTCTCCAAAGCTATTCCTGTGGCAATGCCAAGAAGGATGCTATGCTCTTTGTGGGACAGCTCTATTACGACCTTCGGCTCCCTGGGTCCTGCTTCAGCAAACACCCTGTTAGAGCAAACAGAGAGCATGCTGCCTGCCTTTGGCTCAGTTCATTCTCATCTTCCTGCTTCTGACTGGGGCGAAATTACCTAAGCCGTCTGGAAACATTACAATTATCCAATTGCAGAGGGAAGTCTGGTGGTTCTTTCCTTCTAACTTCTTCAAAACACTATATGAACCATTACTGTTTCTCTGTTCAAGAACTGCAAATGTTTTTTTAGAATACAATAAGCCAAATAGGGAACCACCCCGGAGAGAAGACCTGCCAGAAGTAACACCCACAGATTGAAAAACCTTCGCCACCCACCAGGCCCAGTGCAGAGTCCTTCCCAAGCCAGCCCCCGGGATTGCCATCCAAAACTGGTGCCACAGGCCCAGTGGTAATCCAACTTCTGTCACTCAAAACTCAGCTCTGCTAGCTCACAACCCTGAGCTCTCCCAGCTCGAGTCCCTGAGCTAGCTCAAAACCTCAGAAGTTACGAGCTACTGCAGAAGGAATAATCATCCCAACACCGCAGTTCCTTCTCACCACGAAGCCATTATTATTCAGGTCTTCATGCTGCAGCAGCAACAGCTTATCTGGAGCAGATAAACCTTTAAATCTTTTCTGATTTAAAAAGGACAGTCTGTAAATGGATTTCTCCATACAGCTCCTCCTCTGTTTTAAGTAAACCAGGAGAAATTTTTGGTTCTCAGACTAGTGGGGGCCGATGCAAGGCTGCACCTTTCCCCTGCCGATACAAGCCTGCCATTCTGCCCGTTGCTACTACCCAGAGCCTTACAGGAACTAAGAGGAGTTCTTTGTAGTTTTGTTGCCTATCAACAATTTAAAGCATGCAGTAAGCATCTTTGCTCCACCACCTTTGCCTACGTTTAGAATACCCAGTTGTCCCAGATTGCTACCAGTGGCATTTCAGAAAATAAAACTAACCTTAACCATGAATATACTCAAATGTGCCATGCACGTACTGTAACTTTTCAAATGTTACCCTCGGAGATATCC
The DNA here is from genome assembly GCF_030867145.1 of Opisthocomus hoazin. NCBI lineage: Eukaryota > Metazoa > Chordata > Aves > Opisthocomiformes > Opisthocomidae > Opisthocomus > Opisthocomus hoazin. Next base: position 74,705,901 of record NC_134417.1, on the reverse strand, counting down.
TAGGAGAAACCCTAAGTGCAACTCCATGGCTCTTGTCAGCTAGAATTTAAAGGAGGGAGAGAACAACAACAGGACGAATCGCGCACGGGCACCTTAGGGGAGGAAGCGGAGACGCTCCTGCTCGTCTCACTGGGATGTAGCAACTTCAGTGACTGCAGCCCAGTCCCTTCACCAAACTGGTTTGTGCCTTGAAAGGTATGTCAGGAAATTACAGACACATCATATTCTTTTGTTGTGGCAACATACTTACATATATTTTTAAATAATACATTTGATCAGAAAATACACACTGCATGGGTTTTTGTTGCACATGTAAATAAAACATCATGAATATAGAACTTAGAAACCTTTCTCTCCAGGCACTCAGCCTCCTGTAGGCTATAAATATATGCTGTTAGTGCATGGCTGTTCTACGACAATATTTTTCCCGAAAAAATCATTAGAAAGATACATATTCAAACCGCTTGCTAAAAGAAAATTCAAGCTTAAATTAGGAGCAGAAAAATAAAAAGCCAGTTTAGATGGAGCAGTAGAAAATTCTTTACAAGGAATCCACACACAATTCCTTCAAAAAAAAAAAATCCCATCTCTTGATCTTCATGAACTGTTTATAACCAGGTTTGGTTAATTAGTATAGGTCAGTACGAGACAATTGTGAAGACAACTTTTAAGCTGAACAATACTATCTGTTGGATCACTAATTCAGTTCCAGAAACTAAGGAGGTAAACTGAGTTCCTACTTTACTGTACCCAGCAGAATGTGGAAACGTCTTTCCTGACCTCCACCAGGCCAGGATGCCACGCTGACCTCCTGCGCCACAGCTGCACTGACGAAAATCCTCGTCCTTGCTCTTTTTTACACATGAAATGGACTGAAAACACAGAGAAACTGAAGACACACAGACGCAACCCACCTCCCAGGAAGGATGTCTGCAGGGATCGCTGTGATACGGCACTTTGCAGAGCAGGGCTACAGTGAATGATGGGAATGACCCAAGTTTTGTGTGGTCAGAGACAAATGACAGATGACTGGGAAATCACCAGCAGTGATTTCCAAGTGTGCTGCTGTCTGTAGGGAGACTAACAGTGTTCAGATAACACTGAAAACCTGTGCAGATTTTATTGGCACCACCAGACAGCCTAACAGCCCTCCCTCCCCTGGTCTGTGACTTCTTACTCTGTGTCTATAATACACCTCACTTCTGAGGTTCAAAGGGAACTTTTGGAGGGTAACAGAAAAGGATCCAAGTAACAGAGCCACATGCACCTCTCTGTGCTTCTATCTGTATTTTTGTGCTCCTGAGGTTCCATACAGCTCTGCCTGGGAACTTCTCTACACAGAGATCAACCTTATTCCCGTCTTCAAGATCGGTTCCTAGTATGCAACAGAATCAGTCCAAAATGCAGAACTGGCAAAATCCATCATTTGTGCAATTCCACTCAGAGCAGGGTCCTGCAAGTATCATCCACCATTTATTCCTGCCAACACTGTACATTTCTGTTCCTTCCCTCCTCCTAGACAGGAAGGAATTAAGCCTTTGGAAAAGAGCAAGTGATTTACATGGATTATTAATACCTCTCGATGTAACAGTATTCAGTATGTTATTCTTTGTTGCTTCACATCATAGAACCATTAAGGCTGGAAAAGACCTCTAAGATCACCAATCACAGTCTCTTAGATTTCAGAGGAATATTTCCCCACTCACTGTGTAAAGCCAAGTATTACAAAAAGGAAATTCTGTTCATTCCTTGACTGAATTTAATTGTGTTTTTATAAACTTATAGTCTTGTGGATCACAGGTATTTTGGAATAAACTAAAATATATAAAAATCATTACAGGCTACATTTTTCATGCAGCACTGGCAAATTCTACATACAATTTCTATCATAAATGATACGGATTAATCAAAATTCTTCTGATCAAACAAAAAAAAGTTCAAAACCCTTCCACAGTATCTCTCATAAATGCAGTCATGTTACTTACACCATTATATATCATCACAGAAAACTATGAGACACATACAGACTGTTGTTCTTCAGTAAGTATGATTTGCCAAAATGGACTTTCATTTAGATATAGATGTCTTCAGGAAAACCTGTACCTAAATGGAATAGGGCATCAGCTACAGGTTTTACATTACTACCCTTATGAATTCAGTGAGGAACTAAAAATCACACAATGATGAAATTACTTTCCCAAGGTTATGCAGGAAGTGCCTGGCAGAAATGGGAATCAACCCTTAAATCATCGGAGCCCATGTAAGCACAAAAATTAAACTTCCATTCTCAAAACTGGAAAGAAAAATTCACAGCAAACTGCTGCCATAATCCACCAGAAAATTATAATACTATACTGCATAAATAATGCCTACTTTACTTGCAGCCATATGTCTATTTTGTTAATATTGACAGCTTGTTCTGTATTTTAATCACCACATATAATAATTTTGTTCAGAGTTGTCACATACCAACACTCTTCTCTAAAAATGATCCAAAATTTGTTACATTTTTAAAGTATTTCTTTCAAAACCTGTAATCAAAATTTGCCTGAAATTTTCTCCACCCTTTCAAAACTCAAACATACTAGCCTCTAGCTTCATGAAGACCATGTCTAGTATCAATGCCTTGTTCATTTTAGCTCTGTGTGCACCACTTTCAAACAAAAAGCCTCTAATAAGATTAAAGGAGAAAAAATAAATCAACTAAATAGAACAACTCAGTTGGGCATCTTAGAAGATCTTTTCACATCCATGTAAAAAGTTTGTCTGGGTCTTACAGCTCTAACACTGAGGAAATAACATACTGGCCGCAAAAGCCTGTGGTTTACTTTGGCCACAGGATAATGGAAAAAGCAGAACAATAAATAAATGGCCATTTGTCTCCACCTTCACCGGTGTTGTATAGTATGTTAAAACAATGCAAGCCTGAACTGTGTAAACCTTCATCCCTCAAAAATTATGAATGACTTCTGTGTGCTGGAATGTTTCACCAATTCCTGCAAAGTGATTTGCAAGGTTGAGTAGAAAAGCAGAAAAGAACATAGCTTCTCTGTTTCTCATACGAGGATCATCACATTTTTGAGTCACCTTAGGAACTAGCTATGAGAGAGGATCAGAATGGGCAGTGGTTCCCACAAGGCTTATTTGGGTCCAAATGATCAGATTGATATCATTCTTGGTGTCACTGATGATAATAAATGTGATTCTTTCAGTCCCTACCTTACTGATAAATGTCAAAAGATCTCCATATAACTGCAAATAATTCACAGCCATAGTTCATGAGCTCCTGAACTGAAAGAGCCAGCAGGCAAATAAGATTTGTGCTGCAGTGGTTTAGTTCTGTTTAAAGAAAAAAAAATCAAAACAAAACAAAAACCCCCACACTTGTACCCGGGACTACAAATACCTGAAAGCAATGTGTTTAGTCTTTGCTGTGAAAATATTACAGTCACTCATATCTGTCTAAATGATAAAAAAATAAATTACTATTAGAAATAAAAGGAGTTGAAATTATTTCTATGAACATCTATACATTTAAACTCCAAAATATTTAATAGTAGTAAGCTCTGCAATCAAATGACACAGAATTCCTTAGACACAGACCTACTTACCCACCTAGCAAGCCTTTAGAACTAACACATTAAAATCTAATTTACAATCTCAAAAGCCCGTACAAGGAAATGTGAATTCCTGTTTACAGGATGTTATAAGGCAACATTAACCCAGGTATCAAGATTAGACTTTAGGAATGTTACTCAGGACAAAACACCGCTTACGGGCTTTGCCTGCTGCCACTGCCAGGTGTTGCTGTAGGAGTCTGACCTGCCCCACGGTTCCTCCTGGGACACCTTGATCATCTTGGCTGTGTGTCTCAATGCAGACATACAAATTGCTCTGTGCGACTATCCTAAACGCTTCACCTCAGTTGAAGCTAGTTCTGTCATGGGATGCTCAACGAGGAGGAAAATGAGCGTGAGGATTTGTCTGAGATCAGTAAATGTTCTTCCTTCTACTTTCCCCAGCTTCTGTATGTACATGCAAATTACTCCCACTTACAGTCTTCTCATTACTTGCAAATCAGAGATGACACCTGAAATAAGCTGCTTTCTGTAAACCTCTACTTAACTTACTCACACCTAGCCTGCTATGCAGCACCTAAGGCAGCCTATATTGACAACAAACTCCCGAGCAGGCTTAGTAAAGGTCTCTCTTGCCATACAATCATTCCTAAGGGAAATGTTAAGTGAGCAAGTGTTGAATGGAGCCTTCAGGTGTTTCCAACTTGAAAACCTGCATGGGAGGGGAGCATCTCTTTAATAACACAGAATGTAAAATTTAGAGAGTAATAACCATTCAGACAAGATCTTTGTCTTCTGTAATGACGTAGTAGCTCCTTGATGAAACTGATTGGAAGTTATCCACCAAATGAATTAATTTGTTAATGTCACAGAACTTATTTTTTCATTATTCCTGGACATCAATTTACCACCATACTGAAAAAAAAGAGAGTGCAATTTATAACTAGAGAACTGACAGTGACAACCCCCACAAGATCTCTTCATTCACATCATTTATCAATAAAACCAGAATGAGCAGCAACACACATATTGTTTGTTTGTCTAAAATTCCACCTATGCAAGTATTTTAACCCTTCCCCAAAGACCCTGCCTCTCTGCTGCCTGCAGTAGGGCCTCGAAATTCAGCAACAGCAAAGCCTTGACCTTAGATGTACATCTTCCATCATGTTGTGAAATTTCCTTCTAGGTTCTGGGAGACAGAAACCTTTACAAACCCGTAATTTGCCTTCTCAAAACAAAATACTAGCAGCATTTTGACATGACTGAGCAAATAGCTCTTCCCACAGTCATGCCTTGCCACCTCCCCTCTCCAGTGAGGTCCAGTCCGTATTCAACCCTGGCAGCTGATCCCACTTTCCGGAGAGGAAGGGAGGCCAACTGCTGGGATGCTCCTACAGAACTTTATCTCGGACAGCCCATGTCAACATTGGAGAAGCCACCTAGGAAAGAGCAGTTTCTTTCCACAGGGAGGGCAGAGCAAGAAGCAGAATGAACATACGTCAGAAAACGTCCATCTCCCAAGTAATCTTCCCTACTCCTAAAGGACTGCTCACTTTGTCCCTAAGCTGCAAGGTCTCAGGTGCTGTCAGCAAGACGTCAGGGCTGAAGCTCCCACGATTCATGCCTCACAACAGCTCCAAGCTCGGGTAAGGATAGGATTGTCAGAGCCCTGCTCTTACCTCCACCCACCTTTTAAAGTCCAACTTTTGCTGATTGGAAACTAATGCCCGATTCAGAAAATGGCATTCTTTCAGAAGTGCCAGAAAGTTCATTTATATCTGTTTACAGTTTTATAAACTTCTTGAAATTCAGAAGTTGGAGCTAATTCCAACATTGCCTAAATATTCAGCCAAATTGCTTCTCTGCTCCCAAGTCAGAAGGTAAAAAATCGGGCTGATGCATCTCAAGGTTTGCAAACATAATTGCTTTGGCATCCATAGCTGTGAAGTACCGACGGCTCTTCATAATATCCAATCTGCTTGAATATTCAAAAGTTAGACTTCAGGGATCACTGAAATTGATGCAGTTTTCCTTCTTTTTTTTTTTAATGGGATTGTCTTTTTTATGCTGTAAACTGGACTTCAGGCACACTTCCTTACTAAATACCATCAGTATGCAAAACACTGGTATTTTCCACTACTAATGGAGATAAATTTGACACAGAAAAAAATACACATGTATGTATATATCTTATCAATAAATCGTAATCAGAAACAAGACTCAGATGCAGGAAAAGTGTTAATCTTTACTTTTAACTGCTTTTCTAAAACAATTACCTTTCAAGTTCACTGTCATTCTTAGATATCATCTCTGCCCTCCAAAACAGCTACCAGTGGTGCTTCTCCCGTCTTTATTTAGCAGTTGGCCATGAACTATGAGAGCAAAAAATGCACCCAGCATCTTTTGATTAGGATTCTAATTTATAATTACATTCCTGTTAGCAAACATCTCCACATTAAATATTATTAAACTCTCATTCATCCATTTGTGAGTGATTTCTGTCAATCATAAACACAACATTTCTGTTTTTCAGAACAGTAAAAGCTGCAAGAATGGTTGACAAGCACATAAAAATGGACTTTTTGTATACACCTAACTCCAGGTTTCTGCTTTGGGGAAGGAAGAGTGAACAGTCCTCCTGTGCCCAGATATACTGTAAACAGTGCAGCTATCTGACAATTTTGGCAGATATAATTTTCTAAGAAAAGTGAAAGCCAACTGGAATATCTTAAAAGATATCACAGGGCTGTTCTGCTATGTTGAAAACTTCCTGATAATTCTGAGACTGCCACGCATATTTCCTACAGAAATACCTATGTTTTTTTAAAAAATTCAAGTCCTAATCAATTAGCGTCCCCTTTTCCACCTCGCTGCCCCTGGCTAAAACACCACTTCTTTTCCTTAACCTACACGACCCTCACTTAACAAATCTGTGGGTGCCTAAGTGTTCTCCCACTTGACATCTTAAAATCGTTTTTAACAGCTTAGTTTACAACTGAATGCCTGTAATTTCCTAACACGTCCTGAGGCCGTTTCCTGAACTGCATCACTATCCCGACAAGTCTTGAGGGATAGGGCTAAGCAAGGTTTATCTACAGCGCTCCTTCGGAGTTCTGAAAGAGTTTTTCTTAGTTGTTTGGGTGCTTAAGATCAATGGAGGAGAAAGTGCTTTTATTTTTTTTTTTATTTGGCATTATCTTTCCACCGTGTATTTCCCACAACCAACAAAGTCATTGCCCATTTTCATTTGTAGAAAGCCAGTATTATTTTATTACCTCTTTTGCATCTGCTCTAAATGTTCTATCATTAATTTCATAACACCTACTTCCACTGAACATTTTTGCCCTAAGCACTTCCTAAATTGCTATTAGGAAGCTCCTTCTCCCTTATTATATGTTTAATCTTTCTAACACTCTACCTCCACTAAATTTTACACAATTATTGTAAAACATTTCAGAAAAAAAAGACATTTTGTCACATTAATTATAAAATTATTTGAAGTTTTACAGGAGCAATTTTTTCAATTTATTTTACTTTTATTCAGCATCATCTTATTAAAAATGACAGCGATTACATGTCTCACTGTTTGAGTAAGGGAAAGAAATCTGCAACCACAAAAAAGCTATACACTTTTTTTTTCTTCCCCTCCTTGAAAATACACTGCAGATTTACTCTGAACATCTGAGTATCAGAGGGAACTGGATGTTTTAATGTTGTACAAGTAGCTCAGCAAGGTTATTTTGCCTTCATTTTTATCTTCTTTACAAACTGATGAAAATAGGGATTGCTTCATTGACATAGAATACAGGTTCACTAAAAAAAAAAGAAAAAAAAAAAAGAAAAATGGCTCCTGCTTTTGACTGAACTTGCTTATTTGTTTCAAAAATAACAGAGTGAACCACGACTACTGGCCGACCTCACTGTACCTGGGAGAGGGGGACTAGCACAGGACCATGGTTAAGATTAACATTAAGATCTGTAAAATTACTGAAAAATTACAATCAAGAGAGAATTTGGGGTTAGGGTTCTAGCAGAAATTAAGAAAATGCTTTGAAATACATCTCCAGCTACAGGCGCTCTTGTCTATTTGTTGGTTACATCAGCGGGATTATGCAGCACCCACTTGCACCCAGGACTGCACTTTCAGCTCTTACACTTCTGCATCGGCGTATGACCATCAAATACTTAAACTTTCTCTATTGACATAAAGCCTGGATATGTTATAAGATAACCATGCCAACAGAGGTCATTTGAGGTAACAGAAGAAATATATTCAAGCCTATATTGCAGCTTGCGTGGAGCCTGATTTGAAAGCCTTGCTCTAGCTCCCATGACGGCAGCCTCTTCAGACAAGGGCTAGCACTGATTTTTCTGAGTGGTTTCTAAGTTAACTGCAAAGCCAGCTCCCAGGCACGCCTCTGGGTGGCTGGCACAGAGGTCCTCTTCGCAGCTAGCAGAGGCTGGTGGTGTCCTGGAAAAACTGCTCAGAGTTGGAGCTGAGCAGAAGACCCACGCTACAGGGTTTCCATGCAGTGCTGCTGTCAAGTCCACAAACACAGAAACCTTGCGCAACTAAGAATATCTGTTTTTCTCCAAAACCCTGCAACAAACACATAACAACCTCCCATTTAAGAAATGTTTCCTGTGTTTATCTGCTAACTTTGATGAAAAAGATGTTTCTATAACTTTGTCACATGTCAAAACAGAAGACTGAGCTAGATTGCACTCAGTCACAAACCAAATTAACATCCAAGATCCCATCTAGCTCCAAAGAGTGTAAGTGTAATTGTGATCTATGAATTCCAGATTTGTGCTATAGTTATGAATAGCATTCCACGGCCATGTTTGAATCGCAAAGCTAAAACACATCCTTCACCACAGTCTTAAACCTATTGAGGTCAGTAAGATCACTAAATGAAAATTAACATTAGTTCTCCAGGCACAGTGTGGAATCACATTTTAAATTCTCTATTCTGGTTTCAGGAAGCATAAATAACAAAACATAGAAAATAAAATGGAAAATGAAATATGGATTCTAGTCTTAGACAGCCACATTTTTCTCCTCACATAAGATTACTTCTAGCATGTTTAAGTTAGTAAAATGGAGGTAAACATAGGAATAAAAGAAATACTGTTCTTCTAAACTTGGTGACAATGTATCATATTTAGTAGAAGACAGGTTGAGTAATACAGGCACCTGTATTAGGTATTTCTAAGCTTCATACTTTGACTTTTTATTTTTCTTAAGTCAGGATACTGTTCTTGACTATATGTCAAAACTAGCTATAGCTAACATCATTCAAGAGTTAACTGTTTGGTTCTGAAAATTAAATTATGAAATCTAGTTTTATTTCCATTTATGTAGTAGAATCATTTCTCCATTAAAACACAGTTGATTCAAAGTGGACATTAATTAAAATTTAAACTAGTCGTGTAATGCAATTAAAAGATCACAAACCTAGAAACAAAACATTAGTGCTCACAAAATATTTTAGAGAGTAAAATATTCTCTTGAGACAGAAATTCACAATTATTTGTATTATAACTACCAGACTGGTATTACTTGTTTTCATAAGGTTACATATTAAATTAAATTTGTCCAAACTGATTTTTTAAATCAAATTTGTTTTCTTACCCATTTGAATGAGATTTTGGCAGAAGATTCTAATGTTTCTGAGCCTTAAACCTTTTCATATTAAATTCTATTTAGAAGGTAACAGATAGCTTAATGCACTACAGGAGGATTCTTTGACCTAATTGCTATGACTAGTAAGCTTTAACATTTTTCTCAGCAGTTATTTGTTTGTTTCACAGCAGGAGATCAATCAATTTCTTTCCTGTTACTAGAGGAATATGTATTTCTATTTTCCATGTAAATATTTTTAAATGTTAAAAATTATCTAGCAGTTGATTAACTATATATATATCTATTTATATTTGAGCTTGAACTACTAAATTAATGCAAAGAAGAAAAAGAAAACAAACTATAACTGTTAAAGAGGTTGCTGGAAAGTACCCAACAAGGAAAGCACTGACAACCACTGACGTGGAGCTCCAGCACAAAAACAATTAACGCTGGCCAGCAATGAAAGCCATCGGTAAATAACTACTGACAAGCAGAGAAACAAGTGAAGGACCCTTGCCATTTAGCTCAACCACCAGGACAACCTCCCAGCTGCAGAGCTGCTCAGGGCCCTCTCTCCTGAGTGCCGGAGAAATTCCCAAATGGAGGCTTGCTCCATAACCTTCCCTGCAGGGTCCAACCCAGGAGCCATGGTCAAGCTCAGCCACTGGACTTCTGGCCCCGAAGCAGCAGTGAGCAGGAGACCACAGTGGCATTTGTGATGCCCGCCCTGTCTCCATCCTTTGTGGAGGGCTCTTCAATGGCTGCAGCGCTCTTGGGCTCTGCAGGGAACTCAAACCCATTTCCCTTCCTGAACCCAGAGAGCGAGGATCCCTGGGTCTCCTAGGCCTGCCCTAAGCACCAGCACACACTGCCCTTCTCAGCATTCCTCTTGCACATTAATTATTTAAAATGTTCCACAGACAACTTCTCATATAAAATGTATGCTCCTCACTGAGTTCACCACAAGATGTCCTGTGCGGAGTGGTTCAATTCATGCCAAGGAGGTGGCACACCTGGGCTTATGGGCATCAGAAAGAGGGACATGACCATAACTAGATCCACAATATAAATTAAATCTATGTTTGCTCAGAAATAAACAAGACAGAGATGTTAGATGTATCAAAGACAGGGTGAGAGGAACAAAACAGGCTTTACAACACAGGATTTCATTTCAGCTATCCATGCAATATATTTACTCACTGAGAAATCTTTTCTTCCATACCACTGCTGCAGAGAAAGCACGTGAAAATAAAACTAGGAGAAATGATCTTGCAAAGAATACAAGTACAGCCCCCAGCTATTACAGGCAGTGGAGTCACCAGGCACGACCCAAGCTGCCACATGAAGAGAACAGACAGCATAAATCACCTTCACTCCCTACATACAGTAAATCACTCTCACCCATCTTGACCTCCCGCAAATTTGTTTTGCAAAGCCAGAGTTATCCAGCAAGTAACCTAATCTGAGCAAGCTGAGGAACAGCCATACCTGCATGTATAAATAGCTCTCTCCAGAAAAGCAATCTAGCTTTTACTTTCATTCATTAGTGGTCCTGTGCAGACGGATCAGCTCCCAGACAAATTCTGAATCTGGTAAAAAAGCCCAGGAAGTTAAAATAATGGTGAAATTTCTCGTGCCCATTTTTGCGGTCAAAAATATTTCTTTGTGTTGTAGAACCACTGACTGATGCCGACACAGCTTGTAGCTAACCATCCTTGCAACATTTACTGGGCTAAACTTTCAGCACAATGATTTTATATATGCATAAAACAAGATGTTGTAACAGTACATCACAAGCTCTTTCTGCTTCATAAAAGAATGTGAAACATAGGAAATGAGAAATCAATTGCTCTTCTCTCCATAGATGAATGTGCGAGATGCCAAGATTGTATAACAAATGCACGGCATTCGTTCCCTGTAAATCAGTAGCTACAGATTCACAATTTGTGTATTCCCTGAACTGGCAGAAACGTATGATACATTTCGAGGTAACATATATTGAATTTGGAAATCAGTCTAAAGTTGCGGCTGTTAACAGGGACAGCCAAATACTCACCTTCAGAAGGACTTCATGCTTCTGATTTTCCTCCTCAAACTCTTCCCTTTTTCATCATAGACACCAGCTTTTTAATGGCAATTTATTATGAAACAAAAGCAGCTATTGAGCGAAACAACTCTTCCATGAATGTCCATATTAACAACAAATCTCACTAGCTGGGACTGTTAAAACATGCAGGTCTCACAAGGCTTTGCCAGTTCAGAGGCAGCCAAATTGAACTTTTCCAAATTCCTGCATTCAGCAGCGGCCCCCAGGGCACTGGGAACCCCTGACATGGATGTTTCAGAATTCAAAGAACAGACACTGCAGCCAGCAGAGTCACAGGCTACAGCGGCCAGGTCTCTGCTAGAAATCAGCATCGCCACAGGAGAGCATCACACTCAGTTTCAAATTCAGGTAGCAATTGTAGAAATTAAGTCATTTTATATCTACAGCAAGAGGCGCCTAATAAAAACCTCAGATAACTATGCATGAGTTTGTTATTATGTGTTCAGAAGGGACTAATAAATGCTGGAATGTGACAGGAAACTTCTGACACCGGATTAAAAACCCCAGGGCACAGCCCAGGTCGCTGCCTATGGTCTGGGATCCACAGCCACGGCCAGCCTTGACGAAGGCACTGGATGCAGAAAGCTCTGAGCCTTTTGACATGAAACTGCTCTGTTTTGACAGACCTTTTCCATCCTGCAGGTGCTCACGACAGACTTCGAGACATCACAGTATACAAAGCAGAGATTAATTTAGCCTTCAATGGGGAATGGCAAGCGGTTTTGCAAGTTGGAAAAAATCCATGTTTTTATGAATGCTATGAAGTGTTTGTAAGTGTAAAAATGTTTACATTTGGGTTCACATGACAGTGATTTGAGAGAGACAGGAGCAAGCAGAATAACATCTCCTGAAAAACAGTTTGCTGAAATTTTGATGCGAGTCAGAAAAAAGCTCCATATAGTGATACTATCAACTTCTTCAAAAAGAGAAATAGATCTTCATCTCTGTTTCATGATAAAAGAAATAGGTAGCACAGAGCAAAACACAGCTTAGCTCACCATTACAGATATTAAATTGCAGGTTTGTTGTCAACATCATAAGAGGAAAAAGTAAGCCATGCTTATAAAATGCATGGGAAAAAACGTATTCTCCTTTTGTAAGGAATAAGATAGATAACTCTTAGGAACCACGCCATGTTTCTTGAAGTAAGAACATGAAAAAGAAACCCCCTCCCCCATGTTCTCACCCCCGTAAATCCCTCCCTCTCCAGAAGGTGACAATTCCACATCAGAGTGCAAGTTCAGGTACAGAAATCAAAGTACAGGCAGCCTCATTTCCACCGAGCTGTTCCATTTTGAAGCCTGTGGTTAACACACTTTTTTCCCAACACTAATTTTCTTCAGAAACTCCTATACAGAAAATGCAAGCCGAAACAGAAGAGTCTCTTGAAAGTACAACACTTATTTGAAGAAAGAAAATGTAGTCCCACAGACATGCTGCCAGGTGAATTATTTTTTTTTAAAGCTAACATTCAGTGTTTTTCTTTCTGCTGGCTGCAAGACTCAAAATACTTGAATTTAGAGAGAAAAAAAGAGTAAAATGATTTTTCCATCTCAGAAACCAAAAAGATGTCATAGTATAAGTGTCAGTTTCTATCCTCCTTCTTGTCCCCACATCCCTCGTTCCTGACATTGTGTTTTCATTTCAGTGACCTGTAGATTTTCTGCCATAATCAGTCTGTGTGAGATTCCTTCCTAAGCTAAAACTCTTCTTTTTCTTCAAGCTATTCCTTACACACACTGGGTTACAGCTGGGCTTGTTTTCTACAAATGAATTCTCCTAAGGGAAGAGAAAACAGTTGTTACTCAGAGAATGACGAAGTTGCAACTATCACTTCATTTTTTTATATTTCTCTTTCCATTCCCAGTTCAAGCTGTTCAGAGCAGAAAGGACTCTTCTTCAAAACAAAATCCAGATTGGAGGATGGGTACCAAGCATTGTACCAATCTCTACATGCATGGGAGTCCTCACCATTATTTCTCTACCAGTGGTGCACAGTACTTGGAAAGACGTATCTGGGTATCTCCAGTAGATCATACTTATTGCAGCCTCCAGTATTTCAGGTAGGTCTCCATTTCAGCAACTACTTTCCAGTGACTTCCCTTCCTGCAAGCCAGTGTCTTCTCCCTCAATATCAGAAAGTTGCACCTTCAAATAAGTGCTCACAGACACCAGTCTGCAGACCCCACAAGTCAGCATCCCTTGCATTCAGACACGTTCTTGGCTTAGAATTTATTAAAACTGAGCCTGTTAAACTCAAAGATGGTATAAAAACCCTGCTCTAATAAATTATATTTCATAGTTTGGAAACACCTAACTGCTCTGCCGTTTAATTAATGGTTTTCTTTTCTTGGTTTTCTCCACATGGTTCACCTTCATGCTAGCCAGGTAAGAAAACAGGCTCTCTAATATAGAGCGATACAAAAGTAGGTGCATCTTTCTCTGAACTACACACACAAGGCAGATTAAGTTCAAACTCAACAGCAAAGCCACTGTGTAGCATGGAGTCCAACATGAACATACCCTAACATCAGAAGAGACTACTCCAGCTACTGAGTCCATCCCAAGCAGCTCACATGTCCAGCCCAGAGGAGGTCACAAACCGCCTACACACACACATAACTCAAAGCACATATACAACTCCAAACACTCTATGCCAAACCCAGAACCTACAATACAAAATGCTACAAGTCTAAGCTATAACAGTCAGGAAGAAGAACCTAAGGCATCACTAATAAAGAGTGTTACCATAACAGCAGGGAATTTCCTAAGTTAGAATACTCATCTGATGTGAAATAATAGACCATAATCCAGGTTCCAAAGCACAACAAGGTAAATTTGAAAAAACAGAAAGTAATTGCCAGATTATAACATCCAGTCTTCAACTCAGTCTAAGTCTCACTGCCTCTCCCTTTTTCTCTACATAAAGCCAGCTATCAACCACCATTACTTCCTTCACAACTGCAACGAAGTGCCACCGTCTGTGTAACTTTGCAACCATTACATAGTAGCACTGCTATCCAAGCAGATGACAAAGTGACTATTCAGCTGAGAAGTGACCATCCTGGGGTCCGATGTGAAGACCTTTGCTACTGGCCAGAGGCTCTATGCTAGAATCAGAAACCACCCAAAAAGCTTTCTTGGGAGTTTCCCTTTCCTAACCAATGCCTTGACACCAGTTGGCTGCAGCTGGCAAAGCAAAAGCGTTTCTGCCTCCTGCCCTGGGATGAAGGGCAGGTCAGAGTTGATCATTACATTCCTGCTGCATCACTACAGTTCCCAGGCTGGATGTAGTCCTTCGAACAATTAACCCAGCCCAAAGATCCTGTCCTAAAACACATTTCCCACACGGGACCAAAGATTTCCATAGTGTAAGCACAAATATACAGATATTGCCTCACACATCCATCCAGCCAGAAGGCAGGATTGCACATAAATGTTGGATCCAATGGTAGGGCTTAACATGGCTGGTCTGATGGGTGGCATGTTTCTGGTGACAGGGCAGGAGAGTGGTTCAACACAGTAATCCCCAAATGCCTCCAAGGGCTGTACGTCTTCTCAAGCCATAAAACTGATGTCATTGCATTGCACGTTTCCAGCGGGGTCCTGCTTTGGCAGAGAAAATGCTGCAGCTACTGGGTGTGCAGAAGCGGGACAACTCCTTCATTTCAGCTCCACCAGCTCTTTTCCTATTTCTGGCATTCATCAGGGAACAGCAATACTGATCTATATCCTCCTTATTTGGCCAAAATTCACTTGTGGTCATCCAAAACATTCTTGCTTAACGCTTAGCTAATAAAATGCACAGATACTGTCATCAAAAGAAATAAAGCTGTATGTCAAAGCAGCAACAGATACATGAGCTCTTTTCAGACCACTAGCAACTCTACATACTTACTGTAACAGCTTTGGAGGAAGAAATTTTACACAAGTGGAAAAGCTGAAGGTACATGAAGAGAAAGTATAGCCCTACGACGACAGCATGAATCAGGGTACTGCTGATCTACAACCACCAAGTGCCTCTCCTGCATCTCCTATATTGCACAAAGTAGGGCAGTCCAGATCCAGTCACTCACCTTCTTTCCACAAAATGGGTACATTGTATTTTTGTCCCCATATAATGCTTATAGGAAAATAAGATTTAAAAAAAAATAATTTGAAGTTAAACTATACTTCCACTTTTGCCCCAAATTTCCAGAGAATGGGAAGGAATAAAGGTGTTTGCAGGCTTTACAGTAAGCAGCCCATCTTCTAAATTCTGCCAGCAACACAGACTGAAAAAAACCACTTGACCTTTACAGGTGAAAAGCATATCAGAAATGCATCACAAAATTCAGAACGGTAATTCTTCTACATTTTTTTTAATTAACAAAAAAAAATCCATTATTACATAAGAAAACGTGAATTCCTTTCTAATACATATCACTACCCTATGGCAGGATACCCTACTAAATCTGATAGAACGAAACAACCCTCAACTTGTGCTGTCTGCACTACCAATGGAGTAAATGATAGAACTGGTCAGGTAAAACCCACATTTAATTAAGAAGCCTACATACTGAAAAGTACTTTGCTATTGCTTTGAGCCAGAAACCCGGTGATAGTTTCATAAAAATCACCTGGTTTATTATTCCTGATCAAATAATATTCACCTAAGTATTTCTGTGAGAAAACAACACGACGCATATTGCCAGCTGTTCTGAGTTACTGCTCTCGAACGTTAGACACAGATTGCTACGCAGCGGCAAGCCAATCTACACAACCACTGCTGTATATAAACATCAACATTCCTCTTGTGTAATAGAAACTCTCTGAATACTTCATAAGAATTATCACAGGATATCAGAAGACACAGCATGGCCAATGTCCACCCAGAATTCACAGGGTTTAAAGACCACAGGCTCCAACATTTTGCCTGGCCCCTCACCCAGCCCCTATCTTTTCCAGTTTCCTTTTGTCCATGAGGGCTTCAACAAGAATCTATTTAACATCAGCAGTAAATATTCAGCAGCAGGTTCCCTCTTCTGGATTTATGAGCCATCATAGGCAGTTTTCAAGGAAGTGGAGTAAAAATCCATCATTAATCCACGTGGCACTTTTTATACAGCAGCTGAGGGAAAGCAGAGTCACAATCTCCACAATCTCTCGCACTCTCAAATCTCTGGATTCCTTCAGGTCCTTGACCTCACACTGCCAATGCAAACAATTTCCACTAGATGGAGCGGGATATGTAGGACATGTAACTCTAAATTATTAGTAAACATACATTCCGTAAAAAGTATTTCCCCAAGTTTCAGTTGCAATTCTCTTCCTTTCCAACAGAGAGAATTAGTTCACAGGAAAACTGAAACACCCACGTTACAAGGCATTAATTCAACCCACGACGTATGCACACTGGTTCTCCAGAAGGATAAAAGCAGTAACCCTGAAATCCTATTATCCAGCAAATTGCCTTAAAAATCAAGCATGCCAGTTTACTTCTTCAATTAGAAAAAAATCAAAGTCATCCCAGGAAAATAAAAAAAGAAAAAGTGAGAAGTCTTTTTTTTTTTCACCCCTTAAAAAAAAAAAAAAAAAAAGAAGAGAGAGAGAAAAATCTAGGAAGTCCAAGAGAATGCAGAAGAAAATAGAGTTTGGTCAGCCCGGTTTCAGGCCACATCTGAAGTGCTCTTCTGTTTTGAAGCTGTGACTACGAAAAGACAGCTTCTTACTCGGGAATCTTTAACGAGGAACCCGACGTGACAAATTCAGCTTTCTCTGGCCCTCGGCCATGTCGCCATGGCACAGCGCTCCATCCCTCTCCCCAGAGCCAGGACTGCGTGAGCTGGGGAAGGGGGGAGGAAATTAGTTGTCAGAACTCCTACGCAAAATTCAACACTTAGTCTTTTGTAAGAATTAGTCTCAGATGATCTACACGGTTATCACTAAGGACTTGATAAGACTTGGGTACTACAAAATTGTTAATTAAGACATAATTTCTTCAGAAAAGTTTGCATTATTGAGCGAGAAGAAATGAACTCAGCTTGACTCTTAGATCACTGAATGAATCTGCAGAGTGCGGAATAAATAATAATAATTAAAAAGAGAAAAATCATAATCCTCACTTATTTTTAACCTAGGCACATTTTAAAATAGAAACCACTAAGACATAACAACCATTAAATCCTACTGACATTTTAGGCAATTTTCAGTGTTGAATAGCATGTTAAGCCTACATGCTATTGAAAAAATTTGAAGCAAGCGCACATGATTTAAAGCAGAAACAGATTCATTCCCCACTGACTAATAATCAGAAACAACTGAATGAATTCAAACTGGCACAAAATACTATGCCACAAAATATTGTTAAGCATGTTCTACAGCACAGGGAGAAACGGGTAAGTCCACGTGGGCCACGGCTGAAACACAAAATCTGCTGCAAGAGGGAAGGGAGCGGGCAGGACCAGTGAAGCAGAGCAGACTTGGAGATCTTCTGGGGGTGACCCAGGAGAAAGCTCTGTGAGGCGGCGAGGAAAGCCCAACAAACCGGAGCCAGGATCTTTCACTGGGGAGAGCCCCACACATGGAGCAGCTGTATTGATTTCTAGGAGATTTTGATGCCTCCCCAAATCAGGCAAACAAACTAAAACAGTTACAGCTTCACATGAGGAGGGGAGGATTTTTTTCCTTTTTTTAATTTAGGTTCACCTCTTACAGTCAGCTTCCAAATTACAGCCAGTTACGAGGATAGCCCACTCTGAAAGGTGCTGCTGCAGGAATCTCCCATGCGACCAGACTGACCTGCTGCCAACAGATTCCCTGCCTGCCCATGGATGGCTACAAACAGTGTTCTTTCCAATAAAAGATAAGTGTATGGAGATACCGAGCTTCCATTCTCTCATAAGAGATTAGCCCACAGCCTCACGAACATCTCACCATTCAAAAAAACCCAATTTCTCAGTTCTCTTGGCATATAATTTAATCTCTCCTAGATTCCAGATATAAAATTAAATTCACAAGGAAAGTAAAACGGAAGAAGTAACCACCTGCAGATTAAAAGATAGCCAGAAGATAGGATTGCTCAGAAGACAGCCAGCAATCACCAAGAAAAAGGACCAGGAAAGAAAGGCAAAAAAGAAAGGGAAGAGACATAACTGTACCCAGCACGAAGAAACACTGAAAGCAAATGGAAAAATAGGAAAGAGTGTGCTGTGAGAAGGACATACATATTTTAAAACTTCTTTCCAGCCCTTGACAACTAGGCTATTAATTACTATTTAAGAAAAAAACTGAATCATTATCTCATAACGACTGCATCAAATTTTAAACAAAAACTGGTAAATCCAAGTGACTTGTGTAATACAAGTAACAATACAATATAATATGAATGTTGGAACAAGGACACTTGTTTAAAAAGGTATTGTGTTCCCCACCCCACAAAAATGATAATAAAGTAAAAAAATCTCAGAAGAAGACAAAAGTTCTATTAAAGCTTAAAGGTGACAAAAGAAAATAAAATTTAAAAAGCAAAGACTGAATATTCCAATTTTACCACAATGAAAATGTGAAACAAAATTAGGGTGATTGGTAGACTACTACATAAGACAGATAATGCATTATGTTACCTCTGAACAGTAACAAACTATAGTTATCCCCTCCCAGCTTCAAAGCACAGAGACAATACTGAATTCAGTATGCGTGAATTGCGTAAAAATTTTCCTATTTTCTATTATAAAAACACAAGAAAATATCATTACCGTATACTTCTGATGCTGACAGAATGGCCTTTCCAACTTCTGTACGATCATGAGGAAATGCCTTGCAATTAAACTAATTCACCTCTTCTTTCTATGGAAGAGTGGTTAAGACAGTCATTCTCACAGTATGCCTCTTCTGTTACTGCTCCTGCTCTTTGGGTTTTTTTCTTCCTGGGTGGAGCTCTTCCCTTTCCTATTTCCCTTAGCTTCCTGACTCTCTTGCTCTTGAGTGTCTTCCATGCTCTGCTTTTTCCTTCCTCAGATGGTTACTTTTTCCCTTGCAGCTCCCCCAGCAAAGCACACAGATTTAGGGAGCAGCTCCTTGAGCATCTGATAATGGCTTTATATTTTGGAATTACTTGGAAGATGTGTTTGAGGGTATTTCATTATTACTTTATAACTCAATGCTAGGCAAGACAATTACAGACTCAAATGAAGAGGTCATACAGCTTTATTTTTAAAAGTCCACGTATGAGACAGCGATACTTACGGAGCCAGACTATCTGGCAGCAGATGCACAAAGTTACTTTATTAGGAGTTCTTGTCAACAACTGTCTTCAGTTTGTGATTTAATAGGTTTTTAGAATTAACTACTGTAAAACAGGTACCTGGGAGGAAAACACAAGCTACTTGCTTATCCCTCTTCAACAGAAGCCCCATGAGAAGAGTTTTCATTGTACTCTCATAAATCATTATTACAAGTAACTTTCAAAGAAGGGGGAAGAAAGGTGGAGGGCAGGGCAAAAAAAGCCTTTTCATAACAAACTGGTTTTGCATTACTAAGAGCATCATCCATATCTACCTCGGGAGGAGCTGATGTAGTGTAGTCACCCCAGAGAGCCCTTGATGGAACCAAAACCAGTTCTCCCCTGCTGTGTGGGGTTGCAGCATGCAGCTGTCCGGCACCGGCTGCAAGAGGAGCATCCAAACAGCCACCCACGAGTGGCTCCACTCCACGAGAGGGAGCTGCCACTCCTATTATCAAATGTTCTACAGGGACATTCAGGAACAGCAACTACTATTTTTACCCACTGCTGTCGTACTCTACACCATATATCAAGTTTAGCCTGTCTTTGCTTCAACGAAAGTCAATACACGGCCCTCTAAAGGGCGTCTCCTATGTCCCTGTTTCCCCAACCCTTGCTGTCCTTCATAGAATGCTTTGGATTGGAAGGGACCTTTAGAGGTCATCTAGCCCAACTGCCCTGCAGTGAGCAGGGACATCTTCAACCAGGTCACATTGCTCAGAGCCCTGTCCAACCTGACGTGTCACAGGGACATCAGTTACAGCAAACTTCTTATTCTACCTACACAAAGGTTTCCAGGGTGAACTCTGCCTGTGTGAGCACTTGTCCTTTAGCTTCAGTTAATTACAATTATCCCCAAAAATATAGACAGTATTTTGCCTGTGAAAAACAGAAGTAGATGCATTGCTATTTTGAAACAATCATGTGTTAAAACAATCTGAGAGGTAAACTGACCTCACAGGATAATCAATGGTCTGGTTTTAAACCCATCTGCTTTTAGTCCCATGTAGTGGGAACTGCATCTTCTAGGGCCAGACCCTGACACCATGGCTTGAGCAAAAGCAGAGGACAACATCCAACCCAGAACAAACGCTGAACTTTCACGTGAGCAGCATCAGAGAACACGGGACTCCTGGGTGAATAGATTTTCAGATAAGACTTCAGATAAGGACACTCTGAGAAGAACAAAAGAGATTTTTACAGTGATTACATGACACATCGGAGATTCAGTGACTGGGAGGGAAGAAACAGCCACGAGAGATGTGATAGAGCTTGGTGCAACATGAGAAGGAGAAGCATAAGAGACTAGTACGCAGGAAGCAGGCTAAACAGAGCTGTAAACAGAAGTATTAAAAACCGGGGCACTTTTAAATCTTACATATTCCATAAAGGATTTAATTACCTCAAAATATTGTGCTACAACATTTCTGTCTTGCTATGCCATCAGACTACTAACAATATGTTGTGAGAAGATATAGGCACTTAATAATACTAATAAAATCACTGACTCAACTCTTTGTATACATCAAGAGAAAACCATATCCACAGGAATATGGCTGACACAGCAAGGAAACACCAGCAGACTGTGTTCAGTGTTAGTCTAGAGCATGTAAGTGCATCAAGCCAGCAGACCTGACCCAGTCAGCAGACTGGGGCAGCAGCTCCACAGCAAGTCCCTTCTCCCTACACCAGTTTGGGGCAAGGCCCATCTGCTGTCTCCAAAGCTGGTGGAGCCTTGCACCCACAGGTCTGGCCCCTTTACCTCCCAAACAGATTGACCTCTTACTGACTGGGAACAACTGGTCAGCCGTGGGGACCAGTGCTGGTTGTTCCAGGCCATACTGAGCCCTGACCAGTGCTGCTAGTGTTCACACCTATGCCCTCGTCCTCCTTACTAGTCCAGGCACAGCCTATGAGACCAATTTCCCATTTCAGTTAACACCAAGGTGATGTGATTTACTTTGCTGATGCCCGGGCAAGCCTTGCAGGTGCCACAGCACCAAGATAATTATGGCAACAGGATAAAGAGCAACTCACTATGAAAACAGGGTACTGGGCTCATCTCCAGCACCATATTTTGTTCCTTTTAATTTATTTGCTGAGTTCCATATTACAAGCACTTGTATTTTTTGCCCTTGACACTCATTACAAAGCTACCCCCCAATTTTTTTTTTTTTTTAGAGATGTTCTCTTTCATTTCTAGTTTAAAATGTCACTGAAACACAATGCTCTGTTCTCCCAAATGTCTCCCTTGGCTTCAGATACGCATTCCAGATATGTACTATTTCTAATCTGAGGGGGGGAGGGGGGAGAAGACTTCTATATTCAAGCCACTTCTATATTCAAGCAGCACAGCCCACTAGACTTAGCTAAATTAGGGAATCAGCTTAATGTAGTCTGTCCCTTCAAAACCCAAAACCTCAACTTACATGCATGTTTGTGCTTATCTTTCCTTTCATTTTAGCTTGTGAGAACTCAATCCAGGGCTATTTTCTAGAGCCAGCTGTTTTAATGGCCTTATTACTTACCCAAACCCACATCTCAGTCAGGTTGGGGCAACTGCCAAAGGATTTGGCTGAATCTCTTACAAGGCCTCATAACAAATAGTAACTATCATTTTATTATCTCACTCAGTGATATGAAGATCTGGCTGGATTCTGCATTTCCGGATGATTAAAGAACAGCAGCGAGTTTCTGCTTTCCACCCATCACTAACAAGGAGACTGTGACTGCTTGGACACGCAGACATTACTGCTATGATAAGCACCTTGTCACCTCCAGGCTCGAACCCTGGAATTCACAGTAAATCAAGCAAAACCACTGGGTTATATTCAAACACCAGGGCACTGCTGCCTGGTACCTTCCTGAAACAAGAGCTCCAATCTATGAACTTTGCAATCGTCTAGGACACTGGTGGTTTTCCACCACAGCAGCTAAGTGGAGACACTCAGCCCAGCTCACCATCGTGCTGAAGAGAAGCAGCAAAGGTCACAAAGAGCCCCAAAATGAGCTCCACAGGAGTCTGAGTTCATTTTCCTGACACGTGAAGCTGAGTCGTTTGCTTTCAGAGAAGACTGCAAAAGATCAGGCTTTTGAGTAGACAGATTGGAATGGCTGAAGTTGTCCAGGAAACCCCAGGATGAGATGCTTCTGACGTAGAATACCTTCTTTGGTGCCTGCTTTCATGCAGCCAGTTGGTTTGCAGTGACCGTTACTGCATTTCAGCAGAGAATGAACCCCACGCTGACATTCAGCTGAGACAGAAAGATTGTTCTCTGTCTTAATTATTTATTCAAGGCCTTAAATTGATATTTCAGCAGACAAAAGGAAAATTACATGTGAGAATAAGGAAGTTTGAGTTGTTTGACTTTATCAATTCGCTCCAGTTCTGCTTTTAGAAAACAGTGATGTGTACGTAATCACACTAAAAAGGAATTCAAATTATGAGAAATTTGGCTTTACAGCTTTATGCTGGGCCTTGTCTAAACGAAAGCCCAATCTGCACCGCCAGCCTCCCTGCAGCCTTCTGTGTGCTGGCCCTTTGGTTGCATTTCCATCATTTTTGATGTGCTAGTTAACAAAACACTGCAATAATAATATGAAAAACACAATGTGGAATGGGAGAGAACAACAACCAGAGTCATTAAAAAAGCCATGCATAAGACAAGGGGTCGCTGAAAGAGCAAGAAAATAGGAAACTCTGCTTCTGTGCAGAACTGCTGCTACTATAAAGGTGTAGGTAACTATTACAGAACACATCAAAGACACACAGGCTGGTGATTCCCCTGAGATGATTTCTACAGCCAAATTTCTCCTTCACCTCTGAACAGTGTTTCATAGCATGTCCTGCTGCATGCACGTGAGTGCCTGAGCTCCAGAGGTGCAGCTTCTGCCTTTGGCTGGCTCTGCATGGTCTGGGTGTGTCATCCTTCTTAATATAGATCAATAGCTAAGGATATTACCCCAACAATATTCTCAAGTTCCCAGCAGTTTCCAGCTCAGTTTTTATGATCTGTTACACATGCATCTCACCAACTATGCCACAGGTCTCTTGTATCTTTATCAACCATTCAAGTAATGTTAACATTTTTTTTCAAAATTGGTAATATTTACTCTTTTCACTCTCAGTGTGCCTTAAACCATTTGGCTTCAATTCAAACTTTGAGTTTACTGCTTTTACTTGTGGGGTGTTTTTCTATCATGTTCCTATATTAGACTGCTGGCGCCTACCAATTCATAAATTTGTCTCTATCTTGTTAGTGTTTTTTGCACATCTTGTCTTCGCAAAGATTCAAAAGATCATTAACAAAATACTACTTATCTCTCTGCTTGCTGAAAAGTCTTATGACAGATAATGTCAAGAAATTTAACACAATTATGACAACGAAATTACATAGCACTACACAGGTCTTGTAAAGTTGCAGAAAACATTATAAGTAATTAACTGTTGTTAACAGGCTTACACTGACTCACCAACGCATGCTCAGACCCAAACCTGAACTGTTAATAAGTACATCAGTAATTTCTGTAAGGAGTCAGACTCAGTTACTCCATGGCAGGACATTACTCAGTTTGCTTATTGTTTTCCTAGTAGAGGAAAGAGGATTATAGCTGATTCTTTACTCATCTATGCATCCTGGAGGACTTCCTAGAAGCTTTTTTCGTAGTGCTAGAAGCCTAGTTTCCCTCTCTGTCCCATCAACATCCACCAGCAAAGTCACAGAACCAAATTTCTAAAATAACTTTCCATGGAGAAGATCCAAGTGTGGAGGGGAGGAGGCACAAGGTTACAACCTGGAAGAAGTTATTTCGCTGCAATCTAGGATGGAACATGCCACCTGGAACAAAGGTACTTTCAGACTACAGAGGAAAGCACATAATGCATGGGAAAACGGTATGGGGGGAAAAAGAAATAAATCACCATTTAATGGACAGCAATTTCCCTGCACAGACATCTTAAAGTGTCCTTAATTTACACAAATGAGTATGTGAATAAATTTACAAAAAGGAATACATGAATAAAATTCTCAAAAACAGGCTGGCTGTCTCCACTGGATTTCCTTCAGTAAATGCAGAGGGATATTATATGCAGAAATGAATCCTAGTCAACATTGCTTTTACTTCCTAGTGCTTGCAAGGGATCTGTGCAAGGATGCTCAACAAAAAATACCACCCCAAAAATTCATAATTTAAATAGTGAACACATTCTAGTGCAAGTATCAACAATTCCCTATAATCAAAACCTCTCTTTTACATTGGGCTAAAATACAAACTCTTCAGTTGACACAAAATATTTAGTTTCAAATTAAGCTCCAAACTAATCTGTACCCTCCTAGCACTTGCTTGTATCTCAGACTCCACGAGCAACATGCCAGACAGTCTTATGCTGGTAACAGTTGAGTGGTTTCCAATTTACGCTCCTTCGGAAATTACCATCAGCCTGTACAAGTGTCCTGGTGCTTCCTGGTGAAGTAACTTCAGAAACAGGAGCCTATAGTACAGGCCAGATAATGACAAGTACCAGTTAAAAAAAGAATGAACTGATCAACTCTCCTACAATAAAAAAAAAGATGTTATTTATTGTCTGTCATTAATCAAGCTGTCACAAATCTTTTTTTTTTTTTTTTTTTTTTTTAAATAAAGTCCAGACTTTTTACTGGAAAAATGCTGTGACAGGGTGTTTGCCTCAACATTTTAAAGTTCTCCAGAAATCTTACAAAGGGAAAGGGAACAAAAAACCTCACAGAAATGTTCCAAGTAATTTAAAATTTATGACATTCCCTCCTAGAATAACAACTAAAATGAGACCATGGTTCAGAGCTATGGTCAGACACGACAGTAGCCAGTCTTCTATTTATTTTCAGCAACAACATGGAAAATCAGCATCACAAATGTGTTTCCCCATTCACAGAAAGAAAATGAAGTTAAATGCTAGGTAACAAGCCTTTTCAGCAGCGTAAATATGAATATTTAGTAAAGTTTTCAATGACTCTTCATATGAATTTATGGTTATCAGAACAGCAGTTTCAATTAAGATAAAATGACCTTGAATGAGTTAAAATACATTTTATCTCATCAAACTACTAGTGAGGAAAGTAAAGTTCATTAAAATAGTGCATTCTCCTTCAGAATAAGAGGGAGCGCACACACATATTTGCAACAGTGACAAAGGTGCTCCTAGTTTGACTGAAATAAGGAAACATGATGACTATGTACTTAGTAAAACTACCACCACAGTACAAATTCCTGAATGTCAGAAAAAGATCAAGTGCTAAAGCCATGTGCATACACACAGCTCTGAAGAGAGAGGAAAACAGTATTCAAAATTTCTGTGGAAAAAAAAAATGAAAAAGCACTGAGTAAATGTAATCCAGTCCATTAAAAAAAAGTCAGCACGTATATTAGGATGAACTGAAAGCCCATACGTTTCTAAATGAGAGTTTCAGTGATTTTCAAGTCACAGGCAAACAACATCCCGAAGGAAAGCAATTGTTCTGCATGTGAAGTGATGGGAATAATTATCGGTGGTGCCTCAGCCCTCCAGCTGTAGGATGCGCTCAGCTCTGTTCATGGCAGTTGACTCAGCTACTCAAAGGATTAAAGAAACAGGAAAAGACAAAGCTCCAGCACCAGGCAGACATTTCTGAGTTAGTAAATTAAGCAATTTGTTCCGTGATCGCAATGGCAGCCAGCGTCAGCAGAAACTCAGTTACAGACTGGTAAGGGTGGCTAGCCCTTCATCTGCAAATTAAGCAGTATTGTGCTGCCACATCTGAAAGACATTACTTAGTGCCAAATCTCATTTGAAAGGGTTCACCCTTTGCCTTTCTCCATGGAAATGCTATCCAGTTTAAGGCACAGCCCAGTACTTCTCAGGACATCGCTGGGCGTGCGTATAGCCAGCTTTGTCCACCCGGCACAGCTGACATGAACAACGTCTCCAGAGCCACCAGCAGTGACTGCCCTGGTGTTCTGTCTCCAGTATCCACGGCTGTCAGCAGTTCCTCCAAACACAGCCCCGAGCTCCGCCTCCACCATGGATCTCCCATCCTAACAACAGAAAACAAAACAAAACAGCCATCCATAGGACCTGCCTCACAAGCTGTTCAAGCACCTCTACTTTAGAAAACAGAACGTCTTTTTTTCCTCCAGACAGTCTTTTCAACCCATCTTTAAACAGAACAGCACACATAATTCCATTGGCTTTGAACTACAGTATTGATATCCGAAAGCTAAGCATAAGCATACCAACTGATCTGTGTCTTTCCAAATTCAAGCTTGTTCTTTTCAACCCTGGAAGATTAAATCCTTTATTAGAAATTGTTTGCGCTGGAAAGGTTTCTCCACCCTATTATGCCTCATGCTTGGCCTAACTATGTTTCCATAACAAATGCTCTTCATGAGCACTTACTGACTTATTTTTAAAGCATCTGAAGAAGGTGCTAGAAGTTTCTAATTCTCTCAGGTTGTGTGATATGATTAGTTGTTCACCAAAATGCAAATTTAAGTTTAAAAGAAGGAAATCTCACAGAGTGCTCCAGAGGTACATGATGATGGAAGTTTTTGATCAACATAAGGAGGCAACGAGCAGTTTCCTTCAACTCATTAGCACCCTCCTGGATCACGCCGTCTCCCTTTGCCATTCCCATACCCCCTCCTGCATTAGCAGCACTCAAATAAAACAGACGCTCCTATGAATCGCACAAGATGTTTGTTATATACAGTTTATTATTTGTGACATCTGGTAGCACAATACTTATTTGAAGTCAGCCACTGACGGCGGAGGTCAGAGCAATGACAAAGCCGTTGGCCTCTGCACCACATGAGCTGCTTCTGCCCTGTTTCTTCAGTGGACGGGATGAGTCCTGCCTGTGCTCGCACAATGGTCTTGTTCTGATGTTGTCTACAGAGGTAGGAATTCACTTTAAAAGTATGATTTCTCATTTTAGTAACATTTTTTTCCCCCCCCCTTTTTTTCTTTTTTGGTTTTCCTTACTGGTTTGAAAACCAGGAGGGTCAAGCAGAAGATCTGCCTAAAATCAGCATCTGTGCAGCCACACTCCGTGCGAGAGCAAGCACTGTGCCAAGCAGAAAACTGTCAAGCAGAGGATGTTAGCACAAGTTAAGCAGAGTATGCCAGCCCAGGCAATCCAGTCAAAACACTGCTATGCAGCCCACCGGAACCAGAAGGAAAACTATGACAAGAAGCCATAGAGGTATGGCCCAGAGCCAAGGGATGAAGAACATCATGCTGAAGGACGGGATTAGAGGAAACAAACATCATAAGCTTTAAGATCAGGTGTGCAGCCTGTAAATGTCAACATATTCAGACCAGAGAACTGCAGCACGCCTGGATCCATGAGGGCTCACCCACCCTCCTCACCACCATCTCCTCGTGTTGGTACTAACCCTTCCCAGCACCTACCCAAGAGCAGGAAGCTCCTTCCTCTACATCTCCATTTCTCTCCATCTGCCAGTTTTTCCATTCAGAGCCTTTTATCCTCCCAGTGACAGCCTCCCCCGTGTGCTGTCACTTATATGGCACTGCTGTTTGGAAACAGGCACCTACTCGCTTCCTTTCATCATTCAGTCAGTTTGAAACCCTGCCTACCACTCACCTTAGGACTTTGTGCTGAGGATCTTTCAGCTTTCTGGTGCGCATTGTCAATTGCCTGCCAAGTCCCACCTAACATCTAGCCCTGGTAATACAGTAAATCATCCACTGATGGAGCTGCTGCCAGTGTGATGTCCCACCAATTCACATGAGGAAGCCCTTCCTTTGGGTTTCACAACAGGACTGGGCCCTGGAAAACCCTCAAAGACTTTGCATGTTTCTGTGAGCTCACTATAATGCTCACAGACTCCAAAATACCAACAACACCCTCTTGTTTGCATTCATGGAAACACATCCCAAAAGCCGAACGGGACACAGAAGCCCAGACTGCAGTGATTAGCACAGCTCTAGGTACGACTTTGGAAACAGGTTTGGTTCAAGGGGAAGTTTTGCTCTCACACAGATTCAAAATGCCATCTCTGATCTCCACAGTGCTGAAGAAAGAGCACAGCCCAGTTATCAGGGGGATAGTATGGATCCAGAGCACCACGGATCCCTACATGCTGCTTCACCTTCTTTTTCATCCCCAGGAACTGGCAGAACAAACTATGGGATGCTGTCAACTTCAAAGTGAGGATTCTTTTCTCAGTCTGCCCTCTTTCGGTGGTCCTTTAAAGACGGGCAAGACCAAAACCCACACAGCATAGTGCTGAAGATCTCCAGCTCATTTTGAGGAAGATGTTCTTAGAAGCACAATCCTGGTTAAACCTTTGGAGTAACAGCCTCATGGGTACCTACGTGTGCACACACACAAACCCCACAGCTGCAATCACCAAACTGATTGGTGGCAGGTACCTCCTCAAGAAGGCAGGTAGACCTAAGCTGAGAAACACAGCTGAGAGTTCATGAAGGTGTATTTTGGGTCCTAAACCTCTCTTATGTAAAGCCTACCCATAGTCTGCACTTCAGTCATTTCAATAGTTCAAGAAAATATCTAATGATACGAAGCATCAAGACACGTATCAATTCAAGATTATTTCAGAATATGTTATAAAGCCTTCATCAGTGTGTTTTGTACAGACTGCTTCATATGTGTGATATCAAAAATGCTTTCCTCTGTCCCACACACTCTTTAAACCACAACAGAGATATAAGAAAGCATCCTTCTGCTTTTGCAGTGCTGGGCCCTAAAATGTTTGCCATAGCTTAGCAACGTCTTTGTCTCTTATTAACAAGACCTTAATGATGGACAACCTATATAATGAACTAAAGATCAACAAAATTACATACAAATTACAGTTGATTTTGGTTGTTTGGTGGGGTTTGCTTTTCGGGGGTGGGGGTGTGGGATTGAGGACAGGAGGGTTGGAGGTTTCTTAAGCTAATTACTAATATAAATTGTACACCAAGAAAACCATATTTTTAAAACTCATATCTTATGAGCTTTCTAAGGGTAGGATTTCATTTATATGAATCTCCTACATAACCAAACAGATTAAATGTATTTTTTGTCTGATACATGTGCATTTAATGTAGAATCTTTCAAAACCATCACAAGCACATATTTCAAAGCAAAATAGCCATTTTTTCCTTTCTGTGATAGAACCATATGAAAACTCAAACCAAATGAAAAAGTGATAGACATCATCACTTTTTAACTATTTCTTTAGAATGTGTCAAATAAAAAACATTTCTATACTAAAGCTCACAAATAGGTTTAATCAAATAAAAAACATTTCTATACTAAAGCTCACAAATAGGTTTAATGGACTAAGAAGGGGGGGGTCGTTTGTTTTTTTAGAAGTAGCTCATTCCAGTGAAAATGTCATCTTCCTTTCACTCTACAAACTCAGAAGACCAAGGGTTACATATTTAAGTACTAGTCCCATATGGGAAAGCTGCCTACAGATACAAGGATGCACAACCAAATTCTCCTAAAAAATACCATAACTTGAGTTAATTTTATATATATGTAAAAGTTAAGTTGAGTTATATATAAAATCAAAGCTGTGTGCATATATATAGTTATAGTTATGTTTATATATATAAATGCATGAGATCAGACCTGGTATGCACTGGACAAACAAGAAGTCCTGCTGCTACAAAATTGACTGAAAAATGTGAAAACACATGAAACCTCAAAAATGTTACCTTAAAATAGTTACATTCAAAAATTATTTCAAAGTTAGGGCACTTTGTGAAAATACAACTGTGTTACAAGTACAGTAGTAGCCAAGAAACAAAGCATTTTATTAACATATCCCAGTTTTTCCATAGATTTCTAACAATTTTTACTGTAAAAGAAGCACTAGCAGATTTCTTCAGCCAAGGTTAAATCCAAAAACGTAATTTGTACACTAACTTTATCTGCTTTGTATACAAGGTGCTGTACTTGCACACAGAATATTCAATTTTGGTTTTGGATCTAGTTTATTTAGAAGTCAGGCACAAAAGTGCCTAAAAAAAGTGCTTAAATCAAAACTGTATTTAGGAATCTGTATGAACGTGACTAGTTTTCCAGATATACGGGGCATGCAGAATTCCTATTAAAGCCAAAGGAGCTGCAAAACTTAACACATATTAAACAAAAACACAGACATGTAATACGAAATACTCCTTTCAGCACTCACTTGCTGATGCTGGCCCTAACTGTATGTATCAGGTATATTCCCTTCCATTTCCAGTTTTCATATGCATGGTCCTGAAATAAAAATGAAAACTGAACCAGATCCTCAGATTTAAAAAGCAGATCACAATTAACTCTTTTGTTTTGGATACAAGGGTTGCTAAGGTAGTAGAAATTCCACAGTCTATGGGATTTCCCCAACAAGAAAAAGCACATATGCTTTGGATAGGAAATAATTTCCAACATTTTATAAAATTCCTTTTTAGGCATCACTTCCCTCTTGAACAAAAACCACAACTGAAAACCACCTTGTCTCACATTTAATAGACAGATGAAAGCATCCTTAAAACCACACACCATAAAAAAGTTCTACAGTCAAAAGAAAAAAAAACCCACACATTAGAAGCTCTGGAAAAAATAATGTACTTAAGAATACATGGTAGGTTGTTTAGGTTCCAAGTACCATAAAATATTAGTAAGTTCACAACCATTCAGGTGTTTTAAAACAGGCTTTTGCAGAATTCCTTAGGAAGGCAGAAAAACTAAGGACATCACCTGCTTCCACTCACAGTTCACACACACACACAACCTCCACCCCAGCCCCACATTATCTCTCATGCACTGCTAGAAAAACCTGTTTCATGTGTGCCTGCATGATTTTAAAATGTCAGAAAAATAAAATATTCAGGAGAGAGATGATTTTAAAAAGTGTCACTGGACTCTAATAAGGTGAAAAAAAAGGAATGATCTTTTAAAATAACAGCAGTTTATTTATAGGAAAATCAACTTCTCTGCTAGACATAATTTTAAATTCATCAATTTAAAAACTAATAGTTAGATAACACATCTGCCCAAGCACGTTGTTTGTGCAGTACCTAGAGAAAATAAGGAAAATTCATGAGACAATGTTCAAGGTGGTACGGTCTCTAAACTATTTTGGATCTGCTGCTGTGTTCCCAGATTTGAGTATGGAATGTTACTCTTCACCTTCGCATACAAGTGGGCAGAAACCTCTGAACTTCCAAATGTGTTGTCATGGTGTTGAGGTAATAAAAGTAAGCTCCAGAATGGTGAATAGTTTTCTACCAAAACCTTCAAAACTCCAAATTACACAAGAATTAGTCTCACAACTGGTGTCCAGTGGGTTTTCTCTTCCTTGATTTACTTTGTGAATACGAGTAACCTCACTAATAAACACCTTTCCTCACCTCTGTTACTACCTTAACAGTCAAATGTCATAGGCATAATGTCTCACCTTTAGGAAAAGCAACAGAAGTAGAACAGTTATCAATCTTTTTTATCCAGAAATGGCTACAACTTTTTAAAATTACTCTAAGAGCCAAAGATGCATTTTTACAGAAAAAAATAGTTTAAGATGTCCTGTAAATCTGTCATTCATTTAATTTAGGTGTGTCCTGAAGTCTCCTATATTAAAGCAATGAACCGGAGTCAATGACACAATACTTTCTTGGGTGATTATTTAAAGATCAGTAGGTCTTAAATCTGGACCTCTCTCTTGCTATAAATGTTCTTCCTGAGTTCATTACCAAGCTTACTTCAGGCAGTTAAGAAAAAGAAGAGTCAGCAATAGCACTGAGTGAAAATTGCATGTAGTAAAGGACATCTTCCAACCCTTCCACACTTCTCAATCGTACTGGGTTTACCCTAGAGATCTTCTACTATACATGCTTCCTTTAAGGCATATTAAATACTAGTAAAATAAGGTAAAACTAGATGTTTACAAAAAATCTAGCAACTAGTCTTATGAGTACCATATGCTGTTAGTTGCCAGTTTTCATGCCTTTTGGTCATAGTTGCCCTACCAGGCACATCCCTTAGCCCAGCCATGGCATGTGCTCAGGCCATACTGAGCATCTGACAAGAGGCTGCTAAATTTTGAGCAATAAACAGCTAATGTAGGAACAGCACTACCAAATTATTGTCATGTGGTTCCAAGTAGCTTTACTCCTCTGCTTCTTCTGATGCTCTCCTGGGTTTTCAGACCAGCTATTTCCAGGTGTGCCAGCTGAGACCACGACAGACCTTCTGAAAACTGGTATTACAGTGATCGCAGATTTCTGGGAAAATTCTTACCTTCAATGGGAACTCACATTTGATTCTGAAAAATTTAAATGTAAAATTAATTAGGAGTATCTCAGACAGAAAAATTCCTGGGCAGCAACTTTTATTCAAAATATTTACATTTAACATAAAAAAAGAAAGGAAATACCAGGATCCTATGAAATTTATTTAATTTTCAAGTTTACCACACAGCTGTAGAGAAAAGTCACACAGTAAGAGGAGCAGAAACTCCTCTATTCAGCAGTAGGACAAGAGCATGGAGCTCTCTGTGATGGGGCAGGAGTGCTCTGAAACTGGGAGCTCTGTAGCTGCCTCCACAGCTATTTGTGTCTGCTTTGCCTTCAGAGCATGCCAAAACATTGCCAATTACAGGAATAGTCTTTGAACTGTGAATATGGGTGCTCTGAAAACTGGACTGAGACCAATAACTCATTTTGCAGACCTCTAGCTAGTTATTCAGATGCTAATGGTCTTCAGCCACTACAATCAAGACTGAATTTAAACCAGTACCCTAAAAGAGAATAATACCATTTCCTCACTACCTATCTCATCAGCCATCTAATACTTCCCAAAGCACTAAATATTTTCAAGTGCACATATTGCCATACCTTTGACTGTTGCTATGCAACGCTAGGTCTTATATTTCCTAGAAAGATGTGAAGGAAATGGGACTCTTGATCCTTAGCTTAACTACTATTACTCATCTTCATATCTGCTATACACAATTTGGATTAATACTCATTGAGGAAACCAGGTTATAGTCTTCAACAATTTACTTTTAGAATCTAGGCTCTGCTCCAATGTATTTTCCCCCTCATTTAATATTTAATTCTTTTTTGAACATGACCTGCCCTGCAATTTTAAGAGAAACCATCCAAGTTCTTCATTCAGCTATATTACAGTCATTGTGCTTCAGAATTGCTCCCACAACAGTATCAGGCAAGTCTTCGGGATAATTGTGGTTTATGGTTATAAAAGTTAGCATTGCTGGAATGCAAGAGGACTAAAAGGACAGTGCACACACAAGGTTCATAATTCAGCCCTTCTCGCATCCACAGAGGAAGGAATCTCACCCCATAAACTACCTCCCTGCCGCACACAACTCCTCATCTTCAGGCATTCTGGGACAACAAATCACCATATCAATCAGCATAACTTTCAGAAGTAACAATAGGATTTTTTTTCTCTTCCTAAGGCCAATTATTTGCTCCTCTGTGGACATGCAGACATTTTTAGTAACACTTTCGGATAATCAGCTTTATCAGCCAGATGGTACATTTTTTTGAACAACAGACATGGGCTGTTTGTTTCACCACAAACTGGGGCAATCCATTTTGATAAGAATTTAATTCACAGTTAATACAGATTGTTGGCATCTGGTTTTATATTAATTGATTGCACAGAGAAATCAGGTCAAGATCGGCTCTGAGGAGGAAGACTGACAGATCTAACAATGAACTCCTGCCACTGGATGTCAGCGTGGAATTTGCCTAACCAGAAGTTGTCTGTGCCCCAGCAAGACAGGGCATGTGTTACATGTGCTCCCCCCCTCTCAAGTACTTTAAAAAAGAGAGGAAGAGGGCAACACTGGTAAATGCTCTCCCATTTCACTTGGGTACACACACCACCAGCAGATTCCTTTACAATGTGACATGCAACCAGACTTCTTAACGCTTGTGCTTCCTAGCATCCAAGTTAAGATGAGATCAGTCAACGAGAAGTAATTATAAGACTGATACACATAAAGTACACCTTCTTAATTTATTTTGTAAACAGTTTTAGTTTAGTAGATACTTTTTATCACAAGATAATCTGCTGACCAGGATCACTGCAAGTTCCAAGAATTGCAAAATATTTACATTGTATTTGCAGTAATTTCCAGAGAAATTTTCAGCAAATCAGTTCATCTTACTTCTCTCCACACTCACACTAGGTCTTTCTTTATCACATTAGAAAGCTTGTAAGTGAAACTGTCTCTAGGAAAACATAATTTCAGAGTACATAAAGTTCAAACTGCAGATAGATTTTGAGAATGGGAATGAAATTATGACTAGACCTCAAAATGCTTACTTTGAGACTTGGTATGTGTAGGGTGCAAGACTACAATACTAATGTATGGCACAGAATTAGATTTTATCCTTTGTGTAGTAATACATTTGATATGTGTTCTATTTTCTACTTAGATTACTTTGTAGTACCTGAACTGGATCATTTAAAAGCAGGGTTATAAATCTAATACAAAATTGACATTTTCCTGCACATCTCAGCTGCTGACAGAGGCTCTGCTAGACTTACAACCACAAGGAGAAGGAATAAAAAACGTTTCCCACCAAGTGGGAAAAAACAGTTCCCATTATGCAGTTTTATCATGTAAAGTTCTTTACTCACTGAAAATTAAGAGTCGGGTTCCCAAGTCACAAATAAGCACACACAACAGCATGTTTATGCTCTTTACTGATTTCGAACAGTAATCCCAACCCCAAGCATTGGAAAAAAATCATGACCCAAGGAGAAGATGAAATTCAGAGGAGGTTTTTATTTGATCTTAGAGATTTCACCCTTCAGAGTTCACATCTTCATGTTTTTCTGCAGTAATCACAAAGACAAGAGATTATCGGCATTTGAAGAACCAAGACTGCATCTCCCATAACCACAGGACTTGGAGAGGAACCTGTAGATACCAACACAAGGCAACCGGGTAAAATCTCAATAGCTACCAAAAATCCACTAAATCATTTTCAAGATCCCTGTCACAGACACTCCCAGCACCCACCTGTGGGTGATACTGCACTCCTTGGCAACCACAGAGTTTGTTACCACTCCACACAGTAGCAGCAGGTGGACTTCACCGCCACCTCTCCCTCCTTGAGCCCCACGCAATGGGCCAGCTCTTGTTTCAAGTTTACAGTAACCAGCAGAAGAGCAGGAGGATACATCCTTTCTGTTCCATGTGGGAACAGCAGGGGAAATCAGAAGCAAAAGGGGGGGGGGGGGGGGGGGGGAAGAGAAAAATTTGCTGTTGATTTCATTCGAACAATGCACAATGCAGAACATTAGGAGGTCAAAAATACCCCAAAACTCTTGCACACTGAGTCTGAGTCTTCAGTTCCACTAAAAACCGGTTTGGGGGCTGAGGCAGCTACTCAATTTCAGCAGACTTATGTCAGGATAAAGTGAGCCTAGAAAATTCAGTGTTTCTCTCTAGTGACATACACTTTCCTTTTTTTTTTAAAGTGGAAGTAGGAATTTTTGCATGGCTTAAGATGTAAATTTTATTGCACAGTGGGCTCCATCCAGAAGA
Source organism: Opisthocomus hoazin (assembly GCF_030867145.1). Taxonomy (NCBI): domain Eukaryota; kingdom Metazoa; phylum Chordata; class Aves; order Opisthocomiformes; family Opisthocomidae; genus Opisthocomus; species Opisthocomus hoazin. Next base: position 74,669,764 of record NC_134417.1, on the reverse strand, counting down.
TTTTTTTTTTTAACAAAACATGAATATAATCTTTTGAAAGAGAACCAGCAAAAACTGGAAATGGCATTGCAAAACTGTGTCTGAAACAGCACTGAGAGAAAAAGTGTTCTAAGCCACTGTTAATTGGCAAGCTGAAGTGCTGTATGACAGTAAACAACATAACCTAAGCCTGAATTCTCGTACCTGCACTCCACAAATGAGGAAGCAGTGCTGGTTTTACATGACAACTATTACAACGGGTGTTTGGAGCTCCCACCAGGCACCCAGGTCACAGCATACGTCATCACCCAATACATTAGAAGGAGGGGAGAAGGGTCCCCCTTGCACTCCACCTCATTTCATACTGGTTTTGCTTTGAAGCAAGTTACTCTGTACTGCGCTTGACGAACTTTGCAATGAATGTGTGCTTCATTGCTGACGTGAAGTTTAGCCAGCTAACGTGAAATTTCAGACATAAAATGTATTACTTCCTGCATTTGTTAGTTCTACAGTAAAATAGCAGCAAGTTATTGTTAATAACTGGGCATCTGATCAAAGTACAACAATTTGGAACCCTCTAAAATCTTTTAAAATACAGATATATATTGTGATAGCAGCAAATAATCTCATCAACAACGAAAAGCAACGTACAGCTCTGACAACACAAATCTACAAGTCAAAACTGCAGAAGAGATGGATGGGGGGGTTATGTTTTGTTTCAGGAAGCCTGGCAATCTTTCAGCAGCTACAAAAGGACAAGGCCCATTCTATTCTATCTATTCCAGCGTTCTCTAAATACCACAGAAGATCTCTAATAATTTGTGCAACTGGTAATTATTCCATCTTTCTGGTTAGCCTGGAAAATCTCTAGTTCACCTGGAAAATGCCTCCAACGTCTGCCACATCCTTCTGTGGGGGACGGCACCAAATCAGTCCTCAAAGTCAAGCCCTCAGCAAAACATCTCTACAATTTCACAGAGGTTAAGGCCAGCAGGGACTATTCAATCATCTAGTCCCATCACCTGCATTTCACAAAATGTTACATTTCACCCTCAATCCTACTTCAAGCCCAATGACTCTTTATGACACGTCAGAAAACATTTGTCCTACAGCAGAAATGCCTGTATTACAAAGGCAGCACTGATGCTGTAACACGACGTAGAACTGACAAGCTGTGACCAGAGTCCCAGCCCATGGCCCAGATACCAGTGTGCCAAATTTGGAGAAGACAAGCAAATTCCCTCTGAAGCCTAAATATTATGACCATGTGAGTTAGAAATGCCTCATCTTCCCAAAAAAACAGGGCTAGAAACCCAGATAGAAACCCAACCCAAATACATTTGGCCAACAGCATCTCAGTTGCATTAAATCCTGACTTGGGCAGCCGAATCCACATGCGTAAGAGCCGCTCACAGGCACCGAGCGGGATATAAGCACATGTGTGGAAACATCAGCAGTTCTGCTCTCTCCATGGCCCAGCAGAGAACAGGAGGATGCACAGAGGCTCAGAGCACAGCCTACAGAGCAACTGGCTGCTCATGGAAGGACGGTCACAGCTACTGAGCTCGCAGAGCCATGCTTAGCAGCACTTGCAAGAAAAGGCCGCAGACTGTCAACTCAGAATTAAGCAGCCAAGAGTGCTGATAAACAGGTTTACTTTAAGAGAGTGCATCTCTGGTATTTGTGTGTCATTTACGTTGAACCCTAGTAGAAAACTGCAAGGGAAATTCCATATTAAGAAAAAAACAACAACTAAATAAATAAGCAAATCAGGGATATCTGTGAAAGAACTTTTACAGACTCACCTAAGGGTTCTTTGTGATTTAAAACAGATGAAATCTAAAAAGTTAAACAACTCTAAACTAAAAGGCATGATTCTTCAAGGGCTATGTAACAATTATTTCCTGACATTTAATACAGTTTAAAAAAAAAAGATAAAGTAAATAAGCAATGCATGCAGCTCTACTTCAGGAAGCTAAATGGCAATCAGTCTGCTGATTTTCTTAATCAGAATAAACATGCTCTTGCCTTCAGACTGTACTCTCATTTATCTCGTGCTTCACAGAGTATTACAGTGACAACCATCACTGCTGCTGGATGAAAAAGCAATCCAGGATATTACCACTGGGAGTATAAAAGATAAAAATAAAAAACCCCCAAGAAACCTTTCAGTCTCTAAACATCTTCCTTTGTTTCCCGCCTCAGCTGCTGTTCAAAGCCCTCCGAACATCCTGCCCTCTCTAGTTTCTTTCCTTCAACTGACAGGGCAATTTAGCTCAATTTGACTAACAATCTATATAGGATCTTCCTCCCGCTATTTATTCTCTCTTCTCATTCACTGGGGCTCTTGGACAGAAACCAGCATGCCAACATACTGTTTTCTCTTAATACTGTCGCTTCTTTCAGTCTTTGCCAATTCCCCCAGCATAGTGAACATGTGGTGTCATGACTACGGAGCACTTTATTATTTGCTATATTATAGCAAAGAATAATACCATGAAATGTTCTTGCCATCACATCCATATTCACAACTCCCATCCCTGTGTACCTCCCTCATTCTTCTTTCCAAATTGCAGCTGGAGGATGACAGAAAGGTAACAGCTTTGTATTTCAAAGAGAACTGAGCATACCCAGCACTCTCCTAGGATCAACATCATAAATTGGCTGGGAAAGGGCAGGCAGGTACTAGCATGAAACTGCATTCCTTGTGTGTCCTTAGTTTTGGGCAAGCAGAAGCAGCCTGTTTTGTGCCAGGATGCTTGTATGCTGTAACAAGAGCAGTGAACAAATCTCCTTTCTTCGTTCCTGCCTCTCTGGACAGTGTTAGAAGTACCTTGTGGCTCCTGACCATGAAAAGATAAGTAGCTCAGAAACACCTGCCATGTCTGCCCTGCAGCCCAAAGCTGAGTGTTGTCAAAGTCTGATGGGTCACTAATGTCACCCCTGGTAGCAGCTGCTGCGTGGTACCACACCAATGCCACTGTCACGCAGCAGGGACCAACAGATACCAGCAGGTTCCACAGGGGTAACCTCCACATCAGCGAAACCCCAACATCGCCATCCACCACTGAAAATAGCTCAATGGTGCCCCAGCTGCCCCCTTAAACAGAGGGACTTCATTCTCCTGAACACCTTCCACATAGGAGACACACACATTCACTTTCTTCCCTGTTTCTGCACACAATACCTTATATCCCCATCTTGTGGGCTTGAACTGCTCTAACAGTTAAAGAAATATTTTAATGCAGATGGGGGTGGGTAGAATGTGATAAAACAACAGGTACTGCCTGTTGAGAAGGAGGAACAGAAGATTCATCCTACCCATCTCTGAGGGGATGCAAAGGGACACTCAGTTGTGAGCTTTTGGAGGCCACTCCTTTTTGGATAGAAGGTACTTCTGACTTTACAAGGTCCTTGAAAGAAAAATTAATTTGCTATGATATTTTAAAAACACTTGAACAATATAAAAGGTCTTCATATTGTAATCCAGAACTTTTTCTTGCACTTCTCAAACAGTTTTAAAAAAAATTACTTTGAATTTTATATTGTAGTTAATCAACAGTATTTCTGAGGTTAACATCAATTCCCTTTGATGCCAACATACAAAAGAGTCTAAATGCCTGTTCTCAGAACAAAAATGGTACAAGCTAAGTATGTAAGAACTAGATTATAACAAACCCCACCATACACAGTCACCCTGTCATTCCCAACCAAGTGTAGCCAATTTGTGGCAATTAGCACATTGTGCATAGCACAATTCACCCGGCCATCCGCTGGGCTGCCAAAGACATGCTGGGTGGCAGTTCGCCTTCGAGCTTATCAGCAGTGCTGACAAGGGATGCCAGCGCATCAGCGAACACCTTCTAAAACATGAGGCAGTTTGGCTGCTGTTTCTACCTGTCAGCCACTTTTCAGGAGGGAGAACACCTAATCACAGTTCTCCAACAGCTAATGTTAAAGGAGAGGGCAGGATGACTTCCGGCAAATTAAAGTCAGCTGAAGTTATCACCCTTTCCCTCATGGCCACACTGTTCCCCAGACTAGTGTGGGATAATTTTAATCTAGTGCTGCAAAACAGCTACAGTTTTTGTTTTCTCCCATTCCAGATGCCTTTTGCTTGAAAGGCTGGGCCTTAGCCAAGAATGAGCTTGCAGAATTCTGGCTTGCTAATGCAGGATCTGATTCCCCAATCCATAATTGGACTTACACTGAATACTTACTACAAGGGTATCCTTATAAAACATATTAGACATGTAAAATTTCCAAGAAGTACCATGTTCTGAAAAATATCCACCATATTAGCAGCTAATAATTGATGCTGGATGCATCAAAGACCCCTTAACACAGAAGGACCTTAATTATAATGTGTTACAGAGAGATTAAAATGAGAGATGCGGTCCTTCAGGGGCTGTGGTCCTCAGACATACTGCTTTTACTGATGCCTTTTTAGTGATTTTCAAAGGGTTTCTATTTGCTGCTTTTAAAAAAAAGGAAAGCACACCCCCTCTCAACTTGATCTAGAACTCATTTTTCTTCAAGAACTTCACAGAAATTTATGATAGCAAAAATGCCTGTGAATTTCTACCTTTTTCCTTCCTTCACTACTGCTACCTCAAGACTGCAAGCCTGATCTTCCCTTCAAACCTCATTTTTCCACTAATATTTTCAAGAAATTACTGCATCAACACCCTGACAAAGGCACCCTTGAGAGGTGCGAATGATGACAGACAGGGAGCTGGATTCAAACTCTTTGATAAATTGGTCTGAGCAAGAAGGCTCTACAAGATGCACAGAATTGCAAAATTCATTTTCTTCTTGAATCCATTATCAGATCTGAATAAATTAGTTTTGACAAACACAGCACATTCTCACTAACCAGAAAAAAAAACCAAAACACGACACTGAAATGCGATCTCAAGGCGCTCCCGGAGCTGTGTGGAAATAAAACAGGTCCTTACAGCAACGTTTACACCAGCACACTGGACTGACAGAAAACTAGAGGTAAATTTTCAAATCACATCATCCGCACGCTGCAAATGCAGTAGCTTCGCTGCTCAGCATAAACACTGTCACAGCGTGCCAAGGACGTGACTCAAGGATGAGGGTCCACACCTGGAAAGCAGGGCCGTGCCAGCGTTCCACCTCCTGTCCAGGGCTGGTCTGCCCATCCTGCAGCAGCATTATGGGGCTCGGCCACCCTCGTGGTCACCCCAAGAGCTGTTTGCTCTGATTTGTCAGCAGTGAAGCCAAAGGAGATGGAGGAAGCTGTTCTATCCTGGAGGAAGCCAAACATTTCTTATTATCTCATCCTCAACAAAACCCAACACGTATTCGTCACAGACCCGAGCGAGGACAGCACTGTAGCAGTGGTGGCTGACCTGGGCAGCTGTAACACTTCTGCTTATTACCAAGACCCAAAGAATTGCTAGAGAAAACAGCGCAGCACAGCAGCTCGACAGGTACAAGCATCCCAAAAAGAAGCAAGATCAATTTTAGATAAGACTACATATTTAAACAAGCATATTATTGAAACAGTAAAATAGACCATAAGCAAAACTGAATATACATTAACATATACATGTATAAACTCATATCACAATATGCCTCAACACCCAGAGCTCCTCCGTTTTTACAGATTTTATTTGGCAGCTGTATCATGTAGAAAGAAACACACACAAACTCAGGAACCCTCCAAGATGGTATTTCACCAAAACAAAAGGAAAATATTGTGTTTAACCAGAGCTTAGGGCATTCCCTTTGACACAAAATGAGGTATGTCACTGTGTGACAGGCCACAGCAGGAACTGGCACAGGGTTCAGCGGGAAGATGGAGGCACTGATTGATGTTCAGGTCTGTGCACCCAGGTCCCAATACAGATGGAGCGGAGCGAGCAGCTGGGCGCTGCTCCAGCCGGCACTGGGGGCTGAGCTCCGGACCTCTGCACGTGCCGTGACATTTCACTGGTGTGCAGGCCTGTAGCTAACAGGAGCAGGAGGAAAGGGAGACACCGACTCTTTCTTCTGGCTGCCAAACATAAGAGCTGTGCAGGGCATGAAGGATTCACACACGTGCAATTCCTTCCCCTCGTGAGGGGATCCTGAGCCTGTCCTCGTGGAATGTGCTATAGGGTACTGAGTGCTCTGGGACAGGGACTCCCCGTTCTGCTCAGGGCTCTGTATTAGGACATACGTACCCTGTTAGGACAAGGGATGGGACAGAGTCCAGCTCTACACAAACCTTCCTGAGGTGAGAAACTGTGGTTCAAATTCTGCTGCGAGCAGGGCAGCGAATGGATTTGAAATTGGATCTCTTCCCTCTAATATTTTACTTATCAAGCTAAGGACATTCTCTGACTTTTAGTCCGTGGGTCAGTGAAACATAATGACACGCATTAAAAGGAGTTATTTTTAAAGCATGTCAATACAACAGCCATGGAAAGGTATCGCCAGTGCTTCAGAAGAAAAACACACATCAATATTCACATTTTTTTTCCCCACATATTTTAGTGAGACTAAAAGCTCACTTACCTTATGTGAATCTTAAAGTATAATATTGGACATGCATGAGGATGAAGACTGCAAGAGTGCTTACTGTTCTCTGGTTCCTGGACACAAGAAAAAGGTTGATGTCTCTAGAAGAAGCCTCCCTATGCACACAGCACTACAGAGTTTTTTCACATCTGACTAAAGAGGCAGAAGAGACAGTTACCAGGTCAGACAGTTTTAAAGCTGTTTGCCACAACTATCAAAGTATTTTTATTATTTTAACTCCTGTTGCATCCATGCAGTAAAAAGACCAACGTTAAAAAAAGTACTAATAGAACCGTGGTAGAGAGGGAGAATGGCGAATTTAAACCAAACTCCATATCCACCAATCACGCAGAAGATTTTTGTTTGGTTTTTCCTTTTGCATGGCAAGTGCTGCCTCTTTGGGCATAAAACTCATCCCGAGGGACCACATGTAGCATCCCCCTGCTTTCTGCCACAACCAGTAGCGCAACCCAGCACTGCACAGCAGCAAGGAGGCTCCCACCCAGGACATGCCATGTGATGCTAATGACCTTTCTGTTCATGATCGTTTTTCTGCTTTTTGGGACATAAGGAGGTAGCAATTGTGCAGTTACCAAAATATTTGTCTTCTGATTTCTAAACTGGTTTGAAACACAGTATAGACCGAAGACTGGACCTGAAGTACTTAATGATTTTCCTACTGTAAACGAGGATGTGTTTTTTCATATTTTTCAACTGCATTTGAGAGAGTTTACCACTACGTACTATTGAAAAGGCTGCTAGCTCTAGATGAAGAGGCTACAATAATTCCAGAGAGCGTTCTTCTGGCTGTGAGAAGGTTCAACGTGATTTTGAGTGAACAGTCAGTCACCTATAAAAGTGTTTCTAATAGCGTGCTGGGTTACTCAGGTCCAAGCCGCATGCAAGAGCTATGCACCGCCCCTAGGAATTTCAGTCATCAACCATGGATTATGATGTCTGTGGCAAGCATGCAAGCAGCGTCGAGCTTTACATATCTATTGCAGCCAATGAATCTGATGAAGCTGACTCAGTGACTCAGGGATTTCTGTGGAGAATGACTCCTGAATAGTGTCATACAGCTACAACTTCACCTAGGCAAAATGCACAGGAGAGTAATAGGCATAAATAAGCTTCTAGCAAGTTGGGACGGTTTTCTGCTATCATCTAAAGTACCACTGAACGATGTAGAGCTGGCATTATTTATTAATTGGGTGGTTAATAATCTTGTTAGACTGCATCCACAAGAGCAAATGCTTGTGCATAAACATAGCACTGTAAATATAGTGTTTTATTCTGAAAGACATTCTTGCAATGCTAATCCATGATTTCCACTTTAAGATTAAATCCTTACTACGCAGAACCCCTTGTTAGGAATACTCACAAACTGCATCCGAGATGCTCATAAAGACCTGTTAGGAGACAGCATGTTTCAGAAAAAGCATATAAACGCTTTGCTCCAGAAATAATAATAATTTCTTGTGAGCCTGCAGATGGAATTGAAGTTACCGATTTTGACCTCTGATGATCACTATCATGTGCGACAGCATTAGCAGAGTTATTCACGGCCAGAGCACTCCACCAAGACGAACAGTTCCCATTGCAGTATTTTCCCTGTTCTCACAATGCACATTTCTCACCCTGTCTGCCAGAATCCAGATTTGTTTTAGTTACAAGACCATCTGCTCTTTGAAAGGTTTTGGGTTTTTTTTGATGACAGATGGATGAGGTTCAAATTTTTGCTGTAACCAGCAATGAATTTCTACAATTCATTGTCTCTGCTGCTTACTGTCTTGCTTTAATTACTTGAAAGGAAGATATCTCATGGGGGGAGGAGGAGAAGTTTTCCAAATGCATAAAATTTTTAAACCAAAATAAGCATATAAAATAAATTTCTGATGCTTTAACCATGAATAGTCTAGCTCCAGGTTTGTAACCTAGTTCTATAATCCTGTATTGGCTCAGGTTTCCCTTTCATGTCCCAGAATAAAGGGATGTGGAAACAGAGGGAGTACTTTAAGGGGCTATCGTCATATTTTTTCCCCCCAGAGTCTCATAGTATCATCTGGCTCTTTCAAAGTCTTAGTTCTTAAAGTCTGGTGTTTGCAGAAGAGCCACATTTACTTTTAAAAAGCTCTCAAAAACAATAGACTTCTAGCCCTTAATATTTGACGAATAAAAACTATAAAAGTTGGTAGACAGATTTATGGGGTTTGCTTAAATTCTTTCATATTTCACAAGCCTCTCCATTTTTATTTCACATTTAATACCCTTTATGGAGTGACAAGCTTGGAATAGCAAACAAACCTCTATGATATCATTAAAATAAAGTAAGACTGTACCCACTAATACCACGTTGCCAAGCTGGCAAGCCTCAGTCCGCAAGCCACGAATTATACATCCACTAGCCACGAGCACCCTGCTATATACCTCAGGAGGAGGGATGCAGCGGGAAGCGCGTCACTGAGCATACCAGGATTTGGGGGCCTTGCCTCTGACCGCAGCTGTATCGGGAGCCACCCAGACTCCAAACCAACATCACCAGGTAGCGCTCAGCCTCAGCGCTGCTTTACTTATTGCTCCACGGGTGAACTACCAGCCCCTGCCCCACCACAGCTCACCGGCCAGTCATGCACATAGCCCCAAAAATGGGCTGCACACCTGGACTGGGGAGAGCCTCAGGCAGCTGAAGAGCCCCACACCAGCTACTCCTCTATAACAGGAGACCTTAGCTGTGTGCGAACGGGGGATGGAGGGGAGGGGAGACAAAGAACAAATAATTGAGCAAAGCGCTAAACAATTCTCTAGTTTACATCCCTAGGTTATGCCGCAGGCTTGTTCCATCTGTGAAAATATTTTGCAGTGAACTACATGTCGTGTTTCTATTAATTTCTTAACAGTAAATAAGCGCCCAGCATCACCCTGACACCCGGCGTGCCAGCCTGGCAGACACGCATCGCTGAGAAGGGCTGTGTCCATGTCTCAAACCAGGAACAAACGCTACGGAAAAATCGAGCCCAGATCAACAACGTTTGGAATCTCTGTCCTTTATTGTTCGTTCACTGTAGAGCCTTTGTAGGCTTCAGTCTTGGTTTCAATGAAGCGACTGTTCCATGAAAAGGAGAATAAAAGACGGAGGAAAGAAGAAAGTCTACGGGCTAGGGGGAAGTCTGACAACAGAAATAGAAGTGTAATCCAAGAAAAAAATATCCATTGGGTTTTTTGCTCCAGTTGTTGCTTGATTTCCCAGAAAAACCAAAAGCAGATGTTTTAATTTACTGTTCTCATACTACTGTTTAGTGCACCTTCATCTAGTTCCTGATGTTAGTCCCCATTTTTCTCTCTCATTTACAAATAAAAGGAATCATAGATCATAATTAATATAGATGACAGTGACAGATAGCCAAGGCATTTTTCATAGTGTTAAAAATAATTTTCAAGACAAAGTCCCTAGTAACCATGTTCTTCTCTGAGACTAAATATAATAATCTGCTCCTCAAAATCACTACAGTCTAGATGATGCCAAGCTTTCTAAAACTACCTGATTCATGGGTATTTTTAATAATAAGAAAAAAACCCCACTACCACTACCATAAAAAAAGCACATTTTATTTACACAAGTAGTTTCTAGAACAGCCACGATGATTGTTCAACATTCACATCCACTTTCTTGTACCCAAACTATGACCATATTTCACACATTCTCTTTAGATCCTAATTAATTTAAAAGAAGAGCAGGCCAGAAGGAATCTCTGTATTGAAGACATTTCTCCTCAAGTCATATAGGATCCAAAGTAGTCATGATTATATATCACAGGAGAAATTATTTAAAATTAAGATAGTAATAAAAGTGGTACAGAGAAAAGTATTTCAACAGCACTGACAAGCTTCACTGCTGTAATATTTTCCTCATAAGTCTCATCATCAAAAATCCAGCACTGAATCTCTTTTCTCTTTTTGAATGTTGGGATAGGCCAAAGGTTAATTTTAAAAGACAACACCCACAGAGGTTACTGCCTGATACCCGCTGCATTTTACAACATGCTGTCTGCCTGTGCATCACTCTGCCCCACCAACACTCTCCTGTACCTGCGCAGCACCGACTGGGCTGCACGCCGGTCCTCGCACCTCACCAGACATTTTTAAGAAAAAAAAAAAAGTTGATAAATAATTTCTCCCCCACAACACTCAAAGGTCAAATAATCTCTAGATACCTCAGCAATAGCCTAGTTCATAGCAGAAACTGGAAGGGAACTGCAGCTAAGACTCTCAATGATCCGCAGAGGTTAAGTGATGCCACTGATCGCTCATGATCTGCAGCCAGCAACAGGGAACCCATTAGCAGCTTCATAGCAGATCCCCAGGCCCTCCTGGGGCCAACCAAAAAGCTGTATGAATATTTCAGCCCCAAAGGTAGGAGTAAGGCTTAGGAGTAAAAAAAACAGCCAGACAGAAAACCCAGAAAGAAGCTGGTGTCCTGACACAAAACTGGGGGGGAGCTTTGAGGGAGAATGAAAAGACTTCGCTAGGAATAAATACTCTGCAGAGAAAGGTTGGCCATACAGGACGGCACATCTCCCATTCCTCTGAAAATGGCGATAGATAACAGGGGAAAAGAACACAGCAGGAAAATGCAGAAATCAGGAGTTGGTCCCAGGTTCAAGCAACTGAAACACAACATTACCAAAGACCAGATCTCAGTCTGATTTGGGCAGAGGGCCTCATACGTGACAAAACAGTCTCACATACTTCGACCCTGCAGGGACAACAAACATCAACTCATCAGCAGCTGTTAGATGCTGAGCAAATAAAACTGCCTCACAGAAGCAATAAGAAACCTCTTCATCCTGGTTTAGGATTCAGCCCTCGTGTCCTTATGTTAAGGGGGATGGACCTAAGCCTCATATGATTGAAAAGTTCAGTACGTTTCCCTAGTCACACTCCCCACTGCTAAAGATACATGTTCTTCTACAGTTCTCACTGGAAGAATTAAGACCATCCTCCTCTTCAAGTTCATGAGGGACCAAAATTCACCCTCTCCCATTCCAGAGGAAATTAATCCTCCTTCTTGGAAGGTGGTCAAAGTCAAAGGGAAAAAAAAAGCAGGTAACACCTCAGCAGCTCTTGACAGGGTGATACGAATCAACACCCAGCTGAGTGAGACTCCTCCCTGCTTCCCTGGCTACACGCTGTGGGCTACTTCTCTCAAGTTGCACCTGCCTTCAAAACAGGCATAGGCTCATTGCCCATGGGGCTCACCACGAGGCATCACGTGTTTGTTGTGTTAATGTCACCCACGTCCTGCCCAGAACAAGTGCTAAGCCCAGCCTCTCAGGACAACACGATGGTAGATGGTGTCCTTACTGGGATTTCAGTGGAAGACACACTGTTTCCACAGCTTGGGGAGGAAGGGGTAGAGCAGATAAATTTAAGTCTCTAATTAAAACAGACATCTTTATGTTCTCACCATGAATGTACTAGGGCAGTGCTGAGGGCTACAGAATTGAGGCTCTAGTAAGTGCTAAATGAATGTGCTCCAGTATGGAAAAGATAAGGAGAAACATGGGGCCTCTTCTCCACAGTCGTGTCCAGCGTGTCAGGATCCAGGAGCTCCTAAAAGTTACATCTTGGAGTGCATAACAAAACAGAAGAAGGTGGAAAGGGCCTTGCAGTACTCATTTTTACAGACCATCCAACTCCCTCAGAACCTTACAGTCCTCACAAGAGCTATTTTGCAGATTTTATTAAAAAAAAACAAAAAACCAAAAACTGCAGAGATAAGTAAGTGCTCTCAGTGCCAAGTCTCTTGACTTGCCAGGTCTGAGACAGAATCCAGACTAACCAAGAAAATATGTTTGCACATATATATACTTTTTTATTATTAAAAAAAAAACCCCACAGGGTAGAGCTTAAAACATCAGCAAATTGAGCATTTGCTCAGGATGCAGTTTCCTGCTATACAATATAATCAACTCACATGAACATCTGAGACAAGTATCCCATTATGGGATGGGCAGAGTTTATAGCCATTCCAGAAACGAAGGAAGGAAATTAATAAAAAGGAAGGAAGGGATGATAGAAAAGTGCCATACAACTAGGGTATTCCTCTTGATTAACATCTAAAGAAAGGTGAAAGCAAAAGAGAAATCCAGAAACCACACACTCCTAAACACACAGAAAAGAACAAGAAGAGAAAACAGTCCTGAAAGCAACACATGGCCAAAGGTAAAATCTGCAAAGTAAAAGAATTCTGACTCATTCAAATGTATGAAAGGAATTGAAAATCGTGTATCAGGTACATCTGTTTGGCTTATGCACACAGCCATGAGACAGACAGGGTGCAAGTACTTTATGTATACTGTCAAGGAAAGACCAACATGAATACATATGTGGAGATAAGGACTCAGAAGGAAAACCATAAGTTAAAAGTACTACTTGACCCAGCAACACACACACACACACTTTCTTCTTCCACAGGAAAAACAACAGATTTGAAAAACATCAGTGAAACTAAAACCACCTTATGAACATGCAAGTTTGTTAAGTGATGAACATTTAATGCAACTAGCCAAATACATGCAGTGAATACCCATAGCAGCAACAGTAACAGCAATAGCAATAAACAATCACAAGATTCCCTTTAACCTCCTCTTTTTCACAGGATTCTCCAAATACAAGCCTGGGAGCGGTGCAGGGGAGGAGAGGTATAGTAGTGCCAGGTTGATGAAGCTCAAGCTGCTCAACAGCTTTCACCCTCAGCTACCCAGCTACTGCAGTGGCTTCTTTTCAGCTCCCAAAAATCACTGTACTGGGCTGGAAAAAAACTCCAGCTCAGCGCTGGGAATCCACACAGGTTCAGCCGAGGCTGGGGAACAGCTGTGTGCTGCAGCTCCACCCCACCACATAACCGTTTCCATTTTGAGATTAGGTTGCCTAAAATGGACCTGTTTCTTTTGGTATAACCAAACTGGTTAAAAACAGTTATTTGCATAAACAAGAATCAACTTGCAGTGGATGCTGGTCATGGCTGGATGTGAAGCAACTGACCCCCCAAAAAATCTACTTCTGGAAATTACTCACAGATAAAAGCACCATTAAGAACTACTATAAGGCAAATTCCTGTTGAATTAAACCCACCTTACCCTAACTAAAATAAATAAAGTGAACAATCAACTGTGGAAACAGTTAAAAAAAACAGCCTGAAAAAGATGTGCTTAAAGCAGATACTAAAGGTTGGAGTGGCACTAACCAGATTTGCAGGGCAAGACTGAGACACCACCTTCCCAGATCCCACTTCAAAGCTTTGCTGTTTCCCAGCTTGAGTTAACAGCAAAATCCCAAAGGGAAGGTCACTTGCAAGTACTAAACCTACTTAAAAAAAAAAAAAAAGTGGTACTTCAGATTCAAAGAAAGTGTCTTGCACAGGCTCAGAGCCTGGCCTCCAGAACTACAAACACAGCAGTAAAGTGAATTTAAACTCAGTCTATATAGGCAGCCAATAACAAATGCAAAGCATGATGAACAGGAACAGCTTCAAACATTTGAGCTAACAGTGGTGGTCCAGTCTTACAAAACCTAGCAACAAGGTAACTCCACTCTTCATCTGACCAAGATTTCAAGACGAGAAGAGCAGGGATTGCTGCCACCACCTACCAAAGAGGCAATTAAGAGTGCAATCCTCCAAGGGCACAGAGAGCAACCATGGTCCTCAACACATTTATTCCCTGAACAGGACATGATCCGAAGTCAAAGTGACTGTTACCAGCATATTGGTGGTGCTCTGCTGACAATGATTTCACAAGTAGCTTCACATCAACATGGCTGACACAATTCACATTGCTGTTGCTGCAAAGCATCACCCACCACTGCTGCAAGTCCTTCCAAAGAAGCTGCCCCAGCGCACCACCCCTCAAGGCACCAGAACAACAGGCCGCAGTCAGTGCTATCAAGATCTGTTAGCCCTGGTCATGCAGACAGATCCCTCACCTGTGTAGCCTCCATTCCAGGGGAAGGCAGGACAACAGGTTTAACAGATTGCCCTCCAAATTCAGGGGCCTCTAGACAGAAAATACTCTCCCTCTCAGTCATTTTCTCCTGAACAAGATAATGGGACAAGATGGGAAACAACTGGTTAACAGTACAACTTTGAAAGATCATTTCCTGGGAATCAGAATGTTTTTCAAAATTAGCAGCATCTTCCCCCATTAATTCAGACACTGACAACGGATGTCAATCACTGCATAAATGAGCTGGCACTTGCTAAAGCAGCTACAGTAGCAGACCAAAAATGCAAGTATTTGGCCTCAGGGAATCCAAAGAAAAAAAATGCGTTCTTGTCAGATTCTAAATTAAATCCAAAGGGCAACAGTCCATCAGCAATCTATAAGTGTCCTAAATCAAAGGTCAGAGGAACTGTCCCAGCATCAATCTGCATTATCTACATAAAACAGGATAGTTTGTTCTCAGCTCTGCCTGGTTTATTCAGGGTCCAGAATGTCCAAGAGGATTCGGCTGAACTTCTTGTTGCTGTACAAAACCAAAAGACAACATTTCTTTGTTTCAGATACATCTCTCCTTCTTGTCCATACAAACACTTAAAGCAAACTATCAGATGTCAATCAGTTCTTTAATCATCCTCGCCCTTGGACATAGAGCCTAGCTGGATTAATTCCTAGAGATTCCCCTTAGACCCATAGGACTTCTTGTCAGGGCTATTAGAATAAGGATCAAGGTCCAGAAGCCCACTATTCTGTCTAACAGCTAATAACTATCCATAAAGCCACAACCACTGACACATAAATATCTAAATTTATACCCACATATGAGAATCATAAGCGGAGTTTGCTGTGACTCAGTAAGACTCCCTAGGAGACATACCGATTTATACACTGATAAAATTGTAAAGAATGGCCCAGTTCCAATTCAGGCACTGAAAACGGCCAAATGCCTTTCCTAGGGGGTCAAACAGGAGGTCCCAGCTACCCACCACGTCTTAGTTTTTCAAGAGGAAAGTGATTCAACTGGAGCACCACATAGAGAGTGATTTTTCCATAACAGGTAACATCACTTAACAAATTTTAGCAATACATGGAAGATGTGATGGGGCTCACAGTGTGTGAAGGAAATCAATACTGTTCATAGCAGAAAAACCAAGTTTTTCAGAAACTCATTGTTTTTAAAAGAGGGGAGGAAGAGGACATCTCAGACACATCTCCTCTACACATACCATCCCCACGCCAATGCTTAAATTTTGTCTAAAAAAAAGGGTCAACGAAGGGATAATTCACAGCTTAGTGAACGTCTCCAGCTCCTGTTAACTCTGCCTCTATATCCTCCGCATCCATCCAACATATAACCACTTCTCCAAAGGAAGCGGTCTCCCACGCATGTCAAAAATAAAAGACAACACATGTGCATCCATCACCACCCAGCAGACCTCCTTCCAATGTACACGAAGCCAGGTGAGCATGATAAGACACACAAGACAGGGCCGATGAAAGCAGCCCACGTCACCAGGTTTATCGCGGCTGCAGCTGTGTCTGAACACAGGCGAGATGCGGGTAGGCATCCCGCAGTGGGGAGGAGGATTCACACTTACCCAGCTCCCTACAGGGGAGGGCCACGCTCCAGCGGGGCGGCCGGGTAGCTCTGCCATGAGGCATGCCAGCGCATCGCAGCACAGCAGCTGCCGGCAAGCTGCGGCTTCAGGAAACCTAGAACGGGAAAAGAGCGAGTCGAGAGTGAATGCGCCGAAACCCCTTTTGAAACCTGCACTGACGGCCTCCCACAGACAGCTGCAGCATTGCCACAGCTGAAAACCCTGCAAACAACACGTCACCAAGGTCGACTAACCAAAACATTGTTCGTTAAAATGCAATTAAAGCTGGAAGTACGAGCAATTTAGCAGCTATACACACCAGAAAATATTGCAATGATCTCAAAACCAAACATTTTTAAACCAGTAGCGATGCCCTGCAGCAGTTGTTCAGCAAACAGATAATCCAATTTCTAAAGCATGAGCTGCCGTTCAGTGTTTTGTCACATAGCAGAGTTGACATACACCCAAAGAAATTGTGAGCTCCCAGCATTTGTAATACTATCTTTCAGCCTTATTTCACCAATACCCATTTCCAAGCTTCATTCATTTGAAAGCTACTTTCAGTCATTTTAAATAAAATATTATATCTAGAAGCAAGAAAGTTAAAAAGAGGAATAACAGTATTTCCAATAATTCCAGAATGACAGTATGAGTTTAAAGATTAACTATGCAATTAATGCGATTTATTTTCAAGGTGATAATACCTTGAAATAATGAGCACTATCAAAAGTACACCAAACAATTAATGAGAATCTACCAGAAGTCTGATATGTAATTATGCAATTTGCCCTTTAACTTGCATGCGACAGTGGTTTAAGTGACATTTCCCAAACTTCAGGCCAACAGTCCATATTTGAAAAGCCTTGTAGGCTGACAATCGGAGCCTATGCTCTCTCAAAACTTCAGAAGAGTAATTTTAAGAACACTGTTTAACCGTAGGGCATCACTGGTCACATCTGAAAACCATTGGCTGCATTAGTGAGTCTCAAACTACCCAAAGAGAAAGCAAAAGGCAGAATCCCAATGCCTCTGCCTCTCCTTGCTTCAGTTTCCCAGTAGAAGTGCGTGGCACTGGAAAGATGCTTCGGCATTGCCTCCAGCATCCCCGTCAAGACGCACAAGTGGCATTTTTCAGAACAACCCCAGACAACCCATTAACAAGAACCACAGATTCGCATCTAGGATTAAAAGGACTGACATACTTGAACACGTACAGGTAAGTGAGCCAGGAGAAGAAAGAGGAGCCAGAGAGGGCTGCTGGGTTTATATCTTCCAAATTGAGACCAGCAACACCGCTTATTTAAACCTGAATGCAGTCTACACAATCACAACTGGCATAATCAAAATCTTTTGTATGGGCTATACTTGATTAAATTAGATTAATTTTCACTATCGAGTTGGAAAAGAATTACTGGTTTAAAAAAAATCATATAAAATATCCTTTCTCCAAAGATTGCTGTACTTTCAGGAGAACACAGTTCTTTCCTCATACAAAACAGAAGAGGCTAAATTGCTTGAACACAAAAGATAACTCAAATTCAACTACCAAGTTGTGCCCAGCAACTCTGTAATAATTGCATAGAGACAAACATGCTTTGTTGAGAACTCATAATATCTAATCAGCTATAATTGTAAATTTTATTTTCCATTTGTAAATTATCAAGGGAGCTAACTGCAGAACAGGGGATGTAAAATAATATTCTATCTGGGGATATTTTGTTAACACATAAGCCTCTACCCACCCCATCCCTAATGCCTACAAGGCTTTTCAGCTTCTGAACTTATTTTGTTAGCTTCTCTTTGAAGGTATTTCAACTATAATGTGAGCAGTGTTCTAATGAACTGTCAGCTCTGTACTATTTTTTCCAAACAGTTCTTTTGCGTGATCTACAAATTTGGATGCCAAGATGTAGTTTCTAGGCTCATGTGCATCTCTGTTTCTGAGGAATAGCAATATTCCCATCAAATGAGATGTTTCAAATTTTCTAAAATTAAAAAAAAAATCAAAAAAATCCCAAACATACACCTTTCTATGGGTTTGTGGTTTTCTCACATGAACCCATCTTGGCACTTAACCCATCTATCCCTTCTCCACCTGCCCAGTCCCACCAAGCTGTGCAGCTTCACCAGCAAGCACAGCTCCCTGGAGCCAGGCAGCGTCACACCGACACACTCCACATCTCTCCTTTACAAGGTTCTTCCCTTGGGCAAGCAGACTTGGTAATTCACATTGGTCTCCAAACTTGCCTCTGCTAATTTATATTTTTCAGATTCATGAGTATCTACCCCCATCCTGAACTCCCAGAACACCACCAAGAGCTGCACTAAAGACTGGACGTACTGGGTACCTCAGCAGAAAGCAGATGGCTGTGGCCTCATGCATAGAGCATCCAGACACCACAGCACTTATGGCTTAAAGGACACTTCTGACATTGTCCCATGTCATGCCTTCCCTGTGACAGCATCTGACTGTGTCTTGCCACCAGTTAAGGTCCCACTGTGACAAGGACCCCTCCAGAAGGGCATAGGCAGCGCGTGGCATAACATCCGCCTTTGTCTCCTGCTCCAGCCGTGACAGGCAGACCTTTCAGTGAAGGAAAACTATTGTCAGCTGCATTTCTAAGATGAACTATCTGAGACTAAATATAATTTATAAGGGGAATAATAGAAGAAAGGATAATGGTCTGCCTTATGAACAGGGTTTTTTTGTTTTGTTTGTTTGTTTTTGGCTTGGTTTTTGTTTTTTGGTTTTTGTTTTTAATAAGCTTAAATGTGCTTCTTTGAGGCCAGCAGTCAAGTGAGCCAACATCCCACTTTTACTGGCCCCACTGCAAGGGCCATGCCAAGCTCACTGAAAACGCAAAGGCAAGCTAGGAGAATCAGCCAGAAACTCCTTCCACTCCACAGCACTCTGACAACATATAAACGGGTGGAAAAATTAAGCCATAATTAGCTGTCTTGTTGACCCAAGTAGTCATCTTGTGTTCTTTCAAAAAAAAAAAAAAAAAAAGCAAGCAAGCATTTCCAGGTTGTAAAAAAAAATGATAAAATGTCACTTTTCCAAAAACAGCAGCTGACAATTTTATACAATAAATTATGCTCTTTCATAGTAAGAAGTACAACATCAACAACACAGTAAGTTAACATATTAACACTGACAGAGATTATCTCCGTTCTCTATTAATCTGCATTCTTTATGGATGGTTATTTACGAAAATTAAGAATGAACCTGAAAGGTTATCTATGGCCATATTAGCAAACATCTGCTTGCAATTCTGATTTCATGTTTGCACGCTATTCTTGGAAAAGCAACCATTTTCGAGAAGTACCAGATGTGACCAAGTGTTCTTAATCGTAAAATATTCATTTTAGCAAGATAAAAGTTCAGTGAAAAAGCAGGGCTGGGAAATCATTTTCTCTTAACACAGCAACTGCCTTCTACTGCTCCTGCCCCTGAATATTTGGGGGGGGGGGGGGGGGGGGAGGGAAAGCAGTTTTAGTGTGCCACTACTGATAATTACTCTCCATTTTTAAATAGGAAACATTCAAAAGAATAAACATGGACTCAATTTCAACTTTAAAGCAGAGATGTTATGCATTACATGAACTGAACTGCCTATATACTCTCAGGCAGTGGGATTGACACAATACCCTTCAATCTCCAGTGGCAGGAGCTCAAGCAGCCTACCACAAACTGGCTTTAAAGGTCTTGACTTACTCCTCAGATGACCTCACCAAGATCCCTCACAACCTACAACAAGGAAGAGATGGTTAACTTTGGGCAGGGAAGTTGTTGCAGGCAGCAGGCTCTCAAGGGAAGCTCTACAAGGGAATTAATCTAGACTGAATCAAGGAGGGAGGGGTTATCTAATTTTTACTTAGAACCTTGCTATGCTTAACCTAGTGCCTAAAAATAAAAAGCTTCTGCATCTTTGAAATATTTATTCATTATGTTTGATAACTACTCTCTTTGAATGAGTAATGCTGTGAATTCAAAAAAAATTTGTAGATGAAGGTGTCAATTTATTTGTATTATAATACAAAAAGGAAGTTGTATCCTTATGTTGTGGTTTAACCCAGCAGCTGTCAACAAAGTACTAGACAGCCGCTCGCTCACCCCTCCCCTTCCCTCCCAGGGGGATGGGGAAGAGAAATGGACAAAAGGGGAAACTCATGGCTTGAGACAAAGACAGTTTAATACGACCAAGTAAATACTACTATTAACTTTATTATTAGTAGTAATTATAATAATGAATATGCAAAACAAACTACATACAATACAGTTTTTCTCACCGCCTGATGACTGATTCACAGCCAGTCCCTGAGCAGCGATCGCAGAATTCCAAAATCCCAAAAGAAGTTCAAACTCCCAGACAAGAGAGGATTTGAACTCACAGACACAAGATCAGCAGAGAGTTTTCTGCTCTCGGGCCAATCTCCATTCACAGACTGAGCATGACACCTATGGTATGGAGTATTTCCACAGGCCAGCTTGGCTGGCTGTCTGGCTGTGCTCCCTCCCAGCTCCTGCACAACCTGCTCATTAGCTGAATATGGGAGACTGGAAGCAGTCCTTGATTTCACAGCAACAACTGAAAACATCAGTGTTATCAACTTTCTTCTCGCACTAAATCCAAAATGCGGCAGCTATTCCAGCTGAAACAAGGACACCATAGAGCTCCATTTTTTTTATGTATATATCCACATACACACACAGACACACACTTGCAGACATATATATTCTGTTTATAAACCATCATGGACTCCTCTCTTTGCAGAGACAGTGCTTTTGAAATTAAAAAGATAAAAGTAATAATGAAATATTACAGTGAAGGATTACAGGTTTGGCTACCAACACTTATTGGCCTAATTTGAGGACTTTGTATTACAGAGTGTCATTTTAAATAAAGGGTCCTGAATAATAAAAGTAAAAAACCAAACCACCCACGTGCCCACCACCATCACCCCCTCCCCCTCCCCCCCCACCCCAGCAGTTCAGAATAGCCCTGCTAGGCTTTAAAATTACTCTTCTGGTGAAGTCCTCATGCAAAGTTCCGAGCAACACACTTCATTTACATACTCTAACAAGCTTTCAGAGGAACACTATAGCATATAAAGATTCAACTTTGGGAAAGCTCCTGAATACCATATGACAAGAAAGTGTCACACTCCCAAACTTATCTGCAGTTCTGGAGATTTTGTTATTTGGTTGCTTTTGTTGTTGTTTGGTTTTGGTTTTTGTTTTGGGTTTTTTGTTCATTTGTTTTTTTTTATTAGTTTGTAGATTTAATTTAATCCCAGATTGGCAAATGACAACTCTCCTAACATTTAAAGTAAAACAACAGGCAACAATCAAAGACCTGCATTATTAGCTGAAGCTGCTTATACATCCTTTTATGTGAGGAACACTGATTATCACAAATCCCAAGTATTAAAAAGTCGTAAATTATCTCTTTACCTACAGGAGGAGTTTGATTCAGGAGACTATTGTTTATTAAAAAAATCATCTTAGATCCTTTTCATGGTCTAACAATTTGGGGCATTCACTGAATACATGATTCATAGTTTGAAGATCTCTCCATTGGATGAAAATATTTCTTAAACAATTAAAATTCTCTTATGAGATGGCTCCTTGCACTGGAGCTTTAAGAATAAAAACCTCATAATGAAACTCAGTTAAATTCTGTATTCTGAATCTCCACTACAATTTTTACAATTAAACTATTCATTTAGAAAAAAATATGGCCACATTTTTCAATTTATAATACATACTTCCTAGTATTCTCTCACTCCATGTCTGATTCCCCTCCAAGACACTCAGCTTCAATTTTAGGAAACAGAAAAATCTTTCCAAATAAGAGAATTTGGAAACTAACACGTGCTCAAGATATGGGCGTTTCAGCATATCAAGAAAAAGCAAGAGAAAAATAAAAATATGTCTATTTTAAAATTATTATGAGTTTTGCATTAAAAACAAGAACATATTTCAGAATTTCTGTTTAAGAATAGGCAGGACTCAGCTCCTCCTCACGATGCTCCTTTCCTTGTGACAGGGCAGCACAGTGTGTGTTCCTAAATGACATGATGTGGAGAGCAAAGAAAGGAGATGAACAACTGAACGCTAATTTAATGGTGATTAAAGAAATTATGAAATAAATTAAATTCTAAGTATTCTAAGCTTCTTTGTGCACCTCAGAAAACATGAGCCACCCTTTTCTTTTATGGCTCAGCAATGCTTTCACATGTTTTGCTCTTCACTCTCTTGGCCCATCCATTCATGCTCATTTTTAAGACTCAGATTAGGGCTCCCAAAGGAGAACACACCGTCTTCCACACAAAGCCCTGGAAGGTGCGAGGGTTTCACCACCGCAGCCAGGCGGGGAAGCAGCATCTGGCAAGAGAGTGGCTGGCAGAGCTGAGTCGCTCACCAAACCCCCATGCACCCCAGCCATCGCCTCCCACCCTGCTCTTCCCAGTGCTGGAACAGGATTTTGGTCTGGGCGGGCTGCAGGCGTTTGTTTTAACATTTGGGACCTGGAAAAGACTTCTCATGACCATAACAAACAGGAGAGGGTGAAAAATAAAAACAATTTTAAAAGTGCATTTTCCCTTTTTTCTTTCCCTTCCCTGAGGCACAAGAATTCACAGAAGGAGCAAATGACACAAAAATCTGCCACCACACATACAAGAGGCAAGTCCAAGAGCTGCCCTGAGAGAAGGGGACTCTGAGGGGCAAGTTATGCCACATCAAGCTATATAAAATTTAACTAATTGAACTGCAGAGCACAATGTAACTAAGGCAGAGCCTGTTTCCCCTCACATCCATGGGCCAAGCAGAGATGACGCCTGCAGCCACAGAGTATAAAGTGCAGAGCACGCCTTAAGCTGTGCACAAGAACATCTGCATCTAGCTACAGTGCCTTGAAATCAGAAATCTCCTCAACAAAAGAACTGTTTTCAGCAATCAGATAAGCTTTAAAGCTGTTGTAAATTCATACGGTTTAGGTCTCTGCTATTCTTTAAAATTCTTTGGGATAAAGAATAACTTTAGTGAATTCCTCTTGCGTAAGAGAGCAAGACAAGCAGTTAACACATGCAAAAATTGGAGCTCCCTTTGAAGGGGTGGGCAACAGAACCCCATTCAGGATTGTCTCCAACTAGCATAATCCATCAAAGAAGGGAAACGATAAACAAGATTTGTGTTTTAAATATTTACATCACTGTACTCTGTATCTTTGCATCTTCATATTTTTCAGCTTACTTGGTGCCCTTTACAGATATTTGTTCAGAATTTTTAAAATGTCAGCCACAAAAATAGAGTTCTACTTTTCCTTACGAGCTCTATCATTCATTAAAAGTTGCCAGCGACTCCAGAGGTCTGCTACACGCTGGCAGCCTGCATAAGAAAGAAACTCTTGTTCTTGCCCTGCACACAACGCCCCGCGCAACCTTTAAAACCCTGTTGGTTACATAAAATCGCATTGATCCCAGAGCCCCACGAAACAAGGCCCTGCAAATAAGAGAGCTAAGCCACAGACACCCTGTCCAGGGCAAAGCTATAGGGCCGTAGCAAGGGGCACAGCTGGAGCTGGGGGTCCCCGAGGGCCACGCAGCCCCCACGACCCAGCACGGTGCCCGGGAGGAACTCCAGCAGCAGCCCGGCTGGCCCGTCGCATCCCTCCCGTGCCCTGGCACAAGAATCCCAAGGGTGACGAAGGGCAGCAGAGGCCGAACTCCTCCCGGTTCCACAGAGCTCATGTCCCAGCTTCCATCTAACCTCACCCCCAGCAGCAGCGTGCCACCTCTCTTCTCAGTCCTCCCGCAAACATGAGTGGGATTTGTGCCTGTGTAGGCAAAAAAATTTAAAACAGTTAATTGCTCTGCTGGATGCTAGTGAATGGTCTAATTTATTGTGAATGATACAAAGTGTTCAGAGGCCTGGTCTTTATTGAGCGATCCAGAGACCAAGCTCTGTGCCAGAGACCATAAAGTGAATCCCATAAAAGAACTGGTTACAAGACTTGCATTATGAAATTAAAAAAATACAGTAATACAATCTTAATATCTACCCATGGAGACACTGGTTTAAAAAGAAAAATTTGTAACATTTAGCATAAACAAGACAGCACCTTGAAACCAGTAAAAAAAAGTTAAAAAGTTAACCTACCAGTAAATCTGCACCTACCAGTAATCAAGGAAGATGCAGTGACCTTTGTCAGGCAGACACAGAAGAAACATTTGTCATATGTTAGGGATACACTTTTTAACTTAAAACAAAGTTAAAACAGAACTAATGTGCTCACTGCATCATTTAGAAACTTTTAGATGTTACACTGCAATTTCAATAATAGCATCAGAAACTAATAAACAGTCATGGGCTGTTAGACACCGAAACAATACAATCCCATTGCAAGCTGGCACTCTGTTAACATTAAAGCAAACACCAAAAAGAACAATCTCTCACACTCAGACTCATCTGCCCCCAAGTTTTCACCCTCAAATTTTCCCTCAGTTAGCTCCATCCACTGGAGTTGAAAGAGAAGCTCAGACATGAGGCTAAGTGCAGCCCCTGCCTTTTCAACAGCTGTGTCATTTACCTGCTTTGAGGATAGTTAATGACGCTTATTAGCATGTTGACAGCTGATGTATCCATCATTAATACAGTTAGTGACTACCACAGCAGTCTGGAACTTCACAGCAACACAAATAAAGCCTGAGAGACTGCACCTGCAGACAGTGAACTCCAGCTCAGTGACATCAGCACTCATTGGTCCATTTTTTCATCATTGCCATCACGCTAAAAAAAGCGAATAGCTTTATGCTTTCCTGCCCCCACGAGCATTGAAGTTTGTTCATCCAGCTGCAGAGTTTCAACACAAGGCACATAAACAGCCCACAGCAGCTGAAGATACTAGGGTACAGAAGATGTGGGTTTAAACCTGCCTAGACTGAGGAACTGCTGAAGGTCTTTCCTATTTTCATGGCAAGTGATGCTGGAAGTGCTAACTAGGGGCTGAAGTGTAGTAATTCCTTAAATCACCACTTACATGACACCTACTACAGAAGAACTGCTAGTTTGAAGACAGCAACATACAAGGTAACTTGAAACACTACTGCAAGTCCTTCCAACTAACCTGCTTGTCTTTGACCTAACACAACCTGAACTATTTATAATCAGGTCCCAAGTTTCAGAGAAGCAGAGGTAAGTCAACAACTAAATGTTGGCTCTTCTAGCTGCACAATACAAACTGACAAAGCTTCAGGAACTAGGTCCTGGTCTCGGCCTCACACACTGCTTTGCAAATGCTAGACTTTGGACTTCTTGCACACCCAATACTTGGCATTGCCTCAGATGCTTAAGCTGCATGGAGACAGGATGTCAAACATAACCCACACTCAGCATTTCCTCTCTCTCTGCCCTACGAAGTGGGTTTTAACTTGGATTCCGAGATACCAAACTTCTCCACACGCAAAAGAAACAGCCCAAGCACACAGGTGAAACACCTAAGTCCGGGAACTGACTCTCTTCTAAACATCAAATTGCAAAGCCTCCTGTTAGAAACAATGAATTATAGAATAGAGTCACAGAATAGTTTGGGTTAGAATTGTCTAGTTCCAACCACCCTGCCATGGGCAGGGACACCTTCCACTAGACCAGGTTGCTCAAAGCCCTGTCCAACCTGGCCCCTCTCCAGCTTTCTTGTAGGCCCCCTTCAGGTAATGGAAGGCTGCTGTAAGGTCACTCCAGAGGCTTCTCTTCTCCAGGCTGACAAGCCCCAGCTCTCTCAGTCTTTCCTCATAGGAGAGGTGTTCCAGCCCTCTGATCATCTTTGTGGCCCTCCTCTAGGCAAACAGGTCCATGTTTTCTCTGTGCTGAGGGCTCCAGAGCTGGATGCGTGACTCCAAGTGGGGGTCTCAGAGTGGAGCAGAGGGGCAGAATCCCCTCCCTCAACCTGCTGGCCACACAGGTTAGATGTGGCCTAGGATATGGTTGGCTTTCTAGGCTGCAAGCGCACACTGCCAGGTCATGCCAGGTTTCTTATCAACCAGGACCCCCAAGTCCTTCTCCTCAGGGCTGCTCTCAATCCATTCTCCACCCAGCCTGTATTTGTGCTTGGGATTGCCCCAACCCACGTGTAGGACCTTGCACTTGGCATTGTTGAACTTCGTGAGGTTCGCATGGGCCCACCTCTCGAGCCTGCCAAGGCATCCCTTTGCTCCAGTGTGTCAACCACACCACACAGCTTAATGTCATCAGCAAACTTGCGGAGAGTGCACTCAATCCCACTGTCCTTGTTGGCAACAAAGATGTTAAACAGTACCGGTCCCAACACTGACCCCTGAGCAACACCACTCGTTACTGGTCCCCACTTAACACATTGAAGGCAAGATCTAACACAGAAGCACATACCAACCATACAGGTTGGAGAAACCCATCAATCTATTTTTACTATGAGGTCAGCCAAGCAGCAGCACAGGTTGCCTTGAGAGGTTGTCCAGCCTCCATCCTTGGAGCTTCTCCAAGACATGACTGGATCAAGCCCTGAGCAACCTGGTCTGATATCACAGCTGCCCTTACTGTGAGCAAGAGGCTGCTCTAGAGATCTTCTGAGGTCCCTTCCAGCCTGATTTATCCCATGAATCCTTATGATACATGCCACAACACGTCACACAATTGGATCTTGATGTTATTCTAGCTTCTGGAAGGTACTATTATGCAGTTAAAACACATTAGTAGAAATTGATTCCATAATAAGACTTTGTATTTTACCATTTCTGGATTTCCTATCTGGCCCAAAATATTCTTTATTATTTGGAGGAGGTAATGAGAATTATTTTGAAAAGACTATCAGCTAGATAACACTCATCTCCAATATGATTTCTGAAGCAAGATGCTTGAAAAGCAATTTATGTATACATTGTCTTCATCCAATTTTTGCCTAACCCCAAAATAAAATAATGAACTGTTCCTACTGGAAACCAATGAGATAGCACAGGACAATCCTTTTCTTTTTAAGAAGAGAAAAAGATTTTTGTTTGCAGAGAGTCACGAAACTATGGGCTAGATTTTATGATTTTGTGATAAACATTAACTTTGCTAAATAAAAGAAGAGACTGCATTCATTTAAAGCTCCATATTAGGGAAACAATGTTTCCTTTTTATGGCTATCTATTACATACTAGCTGAATTTCAATAATGAATTGTAATTAAGCACCATATCATCTATTTATATCCACTGTTTTCAGCCAACTGCAGATTA
Organism: Opisthocomus hoazin; assembly: GCF_030867145.1. Classification (NCBI taxonomy): domain Eukaryota; kingdom Metazoa; phylum Chordata; class Aves; order Opisthocomiformes; family Opisthocomidae; genus Opisthocomus; species Opisthocomus hoazin. Next base: position 74,642,398 of record NC_134417.1, on the reverse strand, counting down.
CTACACACTCTTGAAAAGTTTGGCCAGGATTTCAGCATAGTTGGCAAAGGTAAGCTGGCAAGCTCATAGCCAATTAAAGTCTTTATAATGACAATACCACCACATATGAGACTACATAAACGGGACTGGACAAAGTACAAAAATCTTACAGTCATGCTGTTAATATGCGACTCCTTCGCGCTTCTCTTTAATTTTGCTTCGCTGATATTACGGTAGCTTACTACAACCATCTCATCAGTGTTTAAACTGAAGATGTGTATGTATCAACTTCATGTTCCAATTATGTTAAAAGCGGATTATACACACTAAAATATGGTTTATTAGAATAAATCTTACAATGGAAAGCATTTCCTCACTAAATGCATAATACATGTTCAGCCAAAGTACTAATTGCATACTCCATGACTAAGTAGCAAATACGTATAATCCATCCTTATGAATTTCAAAATGAAGACAAATAATTCCATAAAACTTTTTCCAGCAAACATTATTGTACATAGGCTACTTGGATAGAAAATGTTTCCTAACCACAGAATTTACACACTTGCCAGACAGAATGCAGTTTCCAAGGTAGGACTCGTCATTACTAAAGCAATACTCAGTCTTATCTATCTTGACAGTCCACATTCTGTTTTATGTGGCCCCAAGAGAACCCTGTAGTTTTCCCCATTGGCACCCCAATATCCAACAACAACATAATGCTGAGCCCTGACATGCTTGTAGAGGATCTTCTATTATTCTATTTTATGCAATACTGCAAGAAAAATTTGGTCTAAACAGGAAATACTAAGCCAGTGATGAGAAAAAGTTAATACTGCTACATTTCACTTCTAAGAACCTTCCTAGGACAAAAAGCTATACACATTTAGTTTCTAAAACAATTAGTAAATGCCTAATTATCAACAGTTTTGAATATACATGCTGCACATTATACCCAAGTTATATGGTAGGACTGGATTTATGCAATATAGTTTCAATAAAGTACAGAATAAGGTAGCAACATCAGCCATGCAGTAAAACATTTCACAGCCTGTAACGTTCTTAAATTCTAAGAACACATCACAAACAGCAAATTAATAAATGTTTATTCCCCAGAAAATCTCCTCTGAGACTTAGGACTCCAGCTAGAGAGAGGTCTGTTAGAACTGCATATCCAGACGTGTGAACAGAGGGATAAAGCACATGCGAGCATCAGCTGGGTCAACCCTAACGTCACACCTAGAGAGAAAAGGAGCAGGAGGGATGCTTACGTGTTGGGATATGTGTTGTCCAGAACTCCTAAACCTGACAAGTTGCGTTCTTCTAGAGTAAAGGGGTCCTTTAGGTAGTAGTGCAAGCAGGGCTTCCTGCTCTGTGCTCGTGAAGGAAGTGAGCATGAGCACAAGAAACATTGAAATTGTCTTTTGGAATACAGATCACAAGAAAACTGAATGAAAGGAAGGCAGCAGGTAGGCAAGCTGAAGAATAAAACACCAATTTTTGTGAGTTTGAGCAGCACAGAAATGTATATAGCATCTCGGCAACAAGCAAACCCCCAGAAGTTTTTTGTTGTGGTGCTTCCTTCAACAAGTACACATCTCCAGTCACCAAGCTTGTAAGGACTCCTCTAAAGTTCCACCTCAAGAAAACCCCCATCATTCTTAGAAATACTGACTAAGCACTGACACAGGGTGCGCAGAGAAGCTCTAGAGTCTCCATCCTTGAAGAAGCTCAAAAGTCAGCTGGACAACCAGCTCTAGGTGAGCCTGCTTGAACAGGAATATTGAACAAGATGACCTCCAGAGATCCCTGCCAACATCAACTATCCTGTGATTGTCTCAGCCAGACTCCTACTGACTTCCACAAAGGCACTATTTCATGTCTCAGCACGGTTAAAGAAGGGATGTAGAAAAGTAACAGCTTCCCCTGCATCTCGTAAGATACACAAACTGATTTTAATCTACACTGCATAAAAAGAAAACCACACGCTTCCAGAAACCGCATTTTAGAAAGGGGCAGTTTGGGGCCTAAAGTAGAAAGATGCAGAATAATACAGGAGGAAGAAAGAGTTACAAGGAAAGGAACTATATGGTAACAAACACAAAAGCTACACTGTATTAAAAAAACCAAATACACCCATGGTCCACAAGATTTTACAGACTTACCATTAAATTGCATAAACTCAAACACTGTATCAAGTGATTTGGAGATACCCCAAGGAGTCAGTGAAGGGTTTCCTGACAGGATTTCAGTGAGGAGCTAAAGGAGGGTTTGTTCCCCTTCCCCCATCCAAGGAAACCGGAGCAAAAGCGATAACAACTTGTCATTTTAATATCTCCTTAATCAAAAAAAAGATAACCTTTACCATCAAGGGATATTTGTGGAGAGACCACTGCACTGTTCCAATCCATTCTGTCCCTGCCACAGAACATGTTTATTCTCCTGGCATGACCCACTGCCCTGGCACAAAATAATGTTATTACCGCAAGATCTGGCAGTATACCTCAGTGTTAGCAACAAATCTCAGATTTTTCCTTGACTGATATAGGTTTAGAGTTATTTCATTTCATGCTGGCTTAGAAAACTACCGTTCCATTATTTAATGAATTCTGAGACACTCAAGCATATATCCAATTCCAGCTTACATTAGATGAAAAATGGAAGAAATACTATTATTCAACTGTGTTAAGGAAAAAAAAAAAATCAGAGCAATCTTGCATATATAAACTATGTATACAAGTTCCCAGGCATCTTCAGTGAATCCATATCTACAAGTACAAATCTAGACAGACTTAGAGATAAACTTAATGTCAAGCATTATGTGCAAGTCTTCAACGGATTAAGATGAAGGACCTCAGCTTTTTCAGTCAGAAGGATACCGATGTTTGGTGTGACAGAAAAATATGACATTGCACCAAGGCACAACACATTCAAGGAAAAGCAATTTATTTTTTGCAGAATTAAAGAACCAGTGAAGCCTAGCTGGAAAGCACTGTTCTGGAAGAGGCCCAAAGGCCCAAGTAATTGCAATGGACTGGAAAGGCCTTCACCCCAGGTCAGCAATTTACATGCCAGCCAGGCTACTTATGAGGGAAAGCAGTTACCACCAACTGCCCTTTGAATGCTCCCGTTGCCAGTTTCGGTGCCACTGCCGGGGCACAAATACGTGCAGATACCATGACAATCCAATCACATGGACTACTTCAGCAGAAGAGTCCAGAAGTGAGATAATCCACAAAATTAATTACTCAGTTGCCAGAAATGGACCAAGATAACTAAGCTGGGCCTGCAATACAATTCCTCTCTACAGGCTTGAGCTTCTGCCCACCACAACAGTGGTAAATGCAGAATCAGCATAAGGAATGGCAAGTAAAAATAACAATTTGATAAAAGCGATGGGTCAAACAGAAAAAGAAAGTCCATGTTTTCCCTCTTTCCCTGCCAGCTAACATTAGTTCCACCCCACTTTCCCAGCTATTTCTTCAGTTCCCTCCCTCTCAACTTGCTTTGTGTCCTCTGCTTCTTGCTTCAGTGTGTTGCCCTTTTTCCAAGTCCCATATTTGCCACTATAGTCTACTTTTGCCTCATTGCTTTCTTCACTGCTTCTAACTTAACTTCTAATAGTCCTCTGCAAATACTAACTGATTAATCCAGATAACAATTATAAAAATAAGCAAGTCTTAGCTTTAAGACTTCTGTATCTATAAAACAACCTTTAAGTACTTAGGTTCTCAGTACGTGCACAAATTTTTCCACATACATGTAAAAATCCCCAGCGTAATAGGGATGCAATAGAACATCAAAAAAAGTGAAATTTCAACCATGGCTGAGAGTTAGAATAGGAACTAGAACTAAACATCCTCCTTTTCAACTCTAAGTGAAAGACAAGCTTCAAAATCATTAACTGTCTCTCTTTGCTTACAGCAAGAGGTCACAGCAAATGTCAGACACAAGAGAGCTGTTCAATTAGGGCAACCTTACAAAATCCAAACTATTACCAACAGCAGCCTAGACGTCACCCTCACCCCAACAAAAGCACTGCCCAGACAGCAGCTATTACACAAGATTCCACACTAGAGAGCTGCCAAGCTTTAACCCTCAATGAAGAGAAATGAATTTATTCTCTTAGGGAAAAAAAATTGCCATAATGGAGTCTCGGCATCCTTAGGAATATGTCAGAAAAATAGGCAAGCTAACTTTTCCCACCTCTTCCAATATCCCAAACCAAAAGCTACACATATGGAGTAACAGCACAGTGATTTTTTACAAACCAATAAACAGAAGATTACTATTTCAAACAGCAAAAGTAGGTAGACAGCAAGTTAGCTTTTCAGAACATCTATCTGTTTAAAAAAAACAAAACCACAAAACAAAAAAAAACCCCAACAAACAAAGAAAAATCCCACAAAACCCATGATGAAGAAGAATACAAAGGCAATGCTTTCAGCAGGGTGGGGAGCATATTCCAGAATAAAAAGTAACTAAATGCAGTAGTTGTCTTCAATGGCAGTTTTATTGTTGTACATTGAATGCTTTACAAAACATAGCTGGTCTAAACTACAGAAAAATGTCAAAACAGTTTTAGAATAATTCAGCTGCCATACAGGAAAAAGCAGTATACAGTTCCAGCCACATAAACATTAAAAATACTCAGTACTAAACCTCCTCCTCTGATTTTGCAGTGATCTGTGGATAAAGGTTCTCTAAAACCCACAAGCCCAAACTATGACATTATACAAAATCTTTCGGGCTATGCACATCAGCCAGGGCTCCAGGTACACACAGTACGAAGCCAGAGAAAGTTTCTGGCTGCAGAAAGACTTGTGCCCTATTAACACTGCGCCCCGGACACTGCACATGCAACAAGACCAGCCGTGTGCACAGAACTTCCTGCACGCATTAGTCTGGGTGTTACCAAGGGACTTCGAGATTAGGTTATATTTCTTGGTAAACATACTGTTAAGGGGAAAAAAAAAAAAAGTTACATTTAATCAAAGATCTTCTAGCTCGGTCACTGTATAAAAACGTCATTCTTGGAGAGCTGGATGCTATGGACTTCAACGCACTGCTTACTCACTGCACTTTGCTTCACCCAGTTCACAAGGTCAGAAGAAAAATAAATAAATAAAGCTTTGCTTTTCACCCCTAACTTGCAGAAAGTCCACTAATTAGAAGTCACCAAGTTTACATCTTCATGTCTGATTCCATGCAATACTTTGCCTTATAGCCTGACTACGCTTTCACCATAAGCAAAGGCTACCGTCCACGCAGCCGTTCCGAGCCACCCCAGCCTCGCTAACGCTCAGCCAGCGATTTCCCTAGCAGTACACAATGCTCGTCTGCAGAGCGCCAGGCTGCTATTTTGAAGGTAGAAGGACAGAAAACGAACAAGAAATGCAAGGGAATTAAGAATGACTGATTTTAAACAGCAGCACAAAAACAAAGCACTGAACATGACATTTAAGTACTCCGAGAAACTTGCATCCCCACATCCTCCAACACTGCATGCTGAACTTTGCCAAACGTAGACAAGCCAAGTTCTGCTATTCTTGAAGCTAACAATAATTTTGCTTTAACTCCTGAAAAAAGTTGGCCCTTGGCTGACAGCAGACCATATCTCAGGGCACACACACAGGCAAAGACACACGCAGAGCACCCCACCGAGCATCTTCCACCCTCACCTGGTCCCTGGCCGCAGGGCAGCGAGGCGAGGCGTGGGGACCCTGCACCTGGGGTGCCCGGAGAGCTGCGCTTTCCTCCTGGGGGCTCAGAGCAAAACCTTCCGACTCGCACCGAACGTTCTTGAAAGATTGGGTTTTTTCCCCTCCAAAGAGCACAGCAGTTTTGTTGTGGGAAGGTTCTGACTGCAGTCAACACATGCCATATGCGCGCTCCCCCTCCCCCTTCGTATTTTTTGGGAAAAAGTCATTTTTGTGGTACTCCACGCTTACCAATAAGTAACTCCCAAGTTCGGCGTATGCCTAAGTTTACTCACACCCAGCAGACAGGCAGAGGTGCGCGCGGGGACAGCCAGACCAGCCGAAACCGAACACACACCCATCTCCCCCACGCCGGAGCCCACCGGCTAGCGGCCAGCGCTGACCCGGGGGCTGCCGGTGCCTCCCCCGCCGCCCGGGCACCCGCCCGCACCGCTCCCGCGGGGCCCTTCGCCGGTCCCGGCAGGCAGCGCCGTCGGCAGCGGGGCGCAGACCCCCGTCCCCCCTCCCCCCGAGGCGCGGCCTCCCCAAGGTCACCCCCTCCCCCGGGAACGCCAGCTTCGGGGACCACTCACTTGCGCGGAGCGCAGTGCCGGGACAGTGCCGCCGCGGAGAGCCCGGGGGCGGCGCGGAGCCTCCGCCGGCCGCAGCGCGCAGGGCGGGCGGCGCGCTTCCTCCTCCTCCTCCTCCTCCCTCCTCTCCCCGACGACTTTCACTTCACCTGCAGGCAGCCCGGCTGCGGCGGGGCGGGCGGCCCCGCAGCCCTCCGCGGGACTGCAGTCACTGCGGCAGCGCCCGGCCTTCCCCGCCCCGCGGGGCGAGCCGGGCCGGCGGGGTGGGACGCGCAGCGCGGTGCGGCTCAGCCCGGCGGCCGCTCGTCCCGCCGGGGGACGCGGGGGCCCCTACCCTGGAGGTGCCCGGCGCGGGGAGGGGGGGGGAAGGCAGGACCTCTGGGGTGCCGAGGGCCGTCCCAAGCCCCTCCGCGGACGCTGCGCGGCCCCGCTGCGCGCACGCTCAGCTCCCCCCCCCCGAGATGCTTTCCTGCAGCTGCTGGGTAGGGATTGCCCCCGTGCTGCCAATCACCTCCCCGGTGAGGGGCTATAAATATTTATTAGGCGCCCTAATAGCTGCATCGAGCTAAGCGGAGCGCCTTGCTCATGTCGCTCCTCCGGTCTTGAAACCAGTCTCCACGCGTGCTTAATGTGGACTCCCCCACGCAGAGCCCCGGGAAAGGGGTCTCCTGCCCCGGCCAGGCAGAGAGGTTTGCTAGCAGGGTACCAGCGTGTGCCCCGGCACCTGGAGCCTTCCGCCCTCCTTTCTAAGGGCAGTCAAATCTTCGCCGGGTTGAGCGGTCTCCATCAGCACACAGCCCTCACCGGGGAGGCGGCTCTCTGCTGCCGTGGGACCCTCGCGCTGGGGGACCTGTTTGGACACACCGGGCTTTTATGCTCTAGTCGAGCTGTGAAAAATATCTTAATCGAGAATCTGAATGCACGGAGAGCCCTGAAATAAGAAGTTCAGCTTAGATGCTGTTCACTGTGTAATCCCTCTAGAAAATGAGGATAAGGAATGATAGAAACTTCCTACAACTGCATATGTGTTTGAAAAAACCCACAGGGGCTCTCAAGACAGAAAAAATGTGTATGAATGAAGTATACTAAATTCACCTCTTTTTTTTTGCCTTCCCCCCGTACAAAAACGACTCTTTATTCTGGGTGGCGTACAACCACACTCATAAGAGCTCCCCAAGCTTGCAACACCTCTTGCAACAGCTGCCATCTTTGTAAATTTTGCTTACCTGAGAAATTTTAGAGATAACAGCAAGAAAGATCAAGACAGGCAGCATTTAAAAACCCTCGTTACAAAGGCACAAGCTTGTCTCGGTTTATTTTGACAGAAGGTGGTGGTTTTATTTTGCAGGTGGTCTTTAAAACGGAATAAGCTAGTAACACAGTTTTGGTTTCTGCTTTTCTGCACCTCCTGTTCCCAACCAGCTGACACTTCTGTCTGCAAAGTGGACAGCCTGAGCTTGACTTTTCTATCATGAAGCATGTAGCTTTGTCTGCATAGTGTGCTGGGGAAAAAAAAACACAGCAGCTATGAAGCTGAATAATCCGACTTAAACATGAGCTGGGGCTGCAACAAAACAACATTAATGTATATTCTTCCAAACTTCATGCTTGGTAATATAAGTAAATAACTAGTTTGCAGTTTATCCGTCTCTCTGAGATTTTAGATTAGATGCTTTAGAGGCAGGTCCTGTTACCAAGACTTTGGTTTTGCGAAGTGTGATACACTGCATTTATGCCTATGAGAAGAGGTAGTATTTCTATTCATACTATAGCAATGCACAGGGGCTCCAGCTGAATTAAGACTCGGTTGGGCTTTCCACTGGCCATACACAGAGAGAGAGAAAGCCTGTCTTGGAGATTACAGTCCAGACTAAGCAGATAAGACAGGAAGAGACGGCAGGGCAAACAGAAGCACAGAAAGGTGAAATAATTTGCCCAAGACCATGGAGAAGGTCTGTAACGGCGTTGCCTGCAAGACCCGGTGTTCTTTGGTTCAGCAGCCCGTACAACAGCTCCAGCGATGCCAAGCGTTGCCTTAAATGATGAACTGAGCACAGTCCCGAAAAACAGATGTACACAGTGTGGTTTTAGTAAGACTGTTTGTTGTTATGGTGCATTAATTTGTGGAGGTTTTGTTCTTCTCAACAGCACTAAGTACTAGCAGCAAAAGGTGTTCAATGCAATTTCATGCTGGTGCCCTGAAGCCAGGCTATTTCAATGGAGTTTTGCTCTTTCTTCCTAAATCTGCCCATTTCTTGCTAAATTGCAAAATTAACAAATTCAGATGGGGTTTCCCAAGCATTAGCGCGAATTATTGCCCCTCCACTGAAGATACTTGTGAAAGGAATACTTTTTGAATGACATTTGACTTTACATGCCAGAAATAAAAGGAAGTACCTTTATGTCCTACATGCTGTTATGTAAAATACAATACCTACAATAATGGTAGCTTAGTTCCTGATCATAATATTAACTACATTTTTCCAGCTTTGAATTTTTCACTTAAAGTAATCCTAAGGACTTGTTTATTATTGTTACTTATAATGGCTCTTGGGCTGTAAGTTCCTACAGTAGAATGTGCTTTTGTAAGCTAACAAGATGGTGATTACTTTGAACTGGGGTAACTTTAAAGGAAACTTCTGTAATGGATACAATCATAACATTAACAGTATCACTATAATAAACTGGAAAAAAAGAGATGCCTTTGCATTTAGGAATGCTTCAGATGGTTTCGTTCAAAAACAACTGAAATTATCTACCTCAGCATTTTCAAAGGAAGCTATTCAGCCCAGCTGAGACCAAATCTGTATCATTTCTTTCTGGAAAGGGAAGAAGGAAGCTGTGAGGGACTGAAAGGAAGATGCTGCCCTGCAAGCACCCATTGATACACTGCCATGTGCTGCATGAAGAGGTCATGCTGTGGAGATACTGCTTCACAGCACCCACAGAGGTCCTGGGGGATTTCTGCTCTCACTGACACCGGCCGAGTCAAGGTCTCCTGCTGTTCCTCAGGACGCTCCCCGAGCCCTGCTGAACAGCGGGAATGAAGGTCCCAGTCTTACACAGTGACCTGTACAGGGAAAATTACTTCGTCTGATAGGAAAATCCCAGTGATGTCCATCAGATTTAGCATAGGACCAAGACCCCCTGTCTGTGAGCCTAAGAAGCAGGTTCCAGCCCAAGGCCTTGTAAAGATGTACTTGCAACAACTTCTTTCACCAAAGAAGTGCACTGAAGAAGTCATTGTCTGGGGTTAGTTCAAACCCATTATCAATCAATTTAAGATGGCCTTAAGAAAATATATGCCAAGTCTGCACTAAATTCTTGTGAATTAACAGCTTACATTAAAATACTGCATTTCCATTTGCAGACAAGAACTAATTTTTCATGTGCTTCTATTGAAGGAAACAATAATATTTCGTGCGGGCAGAATAAGGGTCTTAGAGATGCTGAAAGTGCTATCTTCCCCGTTCAGTGGGATTTTTCAAAAGGAATCCCTTTTCAATATTGTTTTCATGTAAAGTTGATTATTTGATAGCTGTTATATATGGCTTCTGTAACAGTTGCAAACAGCAAGATACTGATATGCAGCTATTCACAAGTGGAAAGCAGTAAGCAAAATGTTATCAGCTGGAGATATTCCATTCTAAGATGAAGCTTTTTTTTTTTAAATATTTGGTATGTGATAGGGTTCTTGTGAGGGTGTATTGTGCTCCTCTAAGTATCCCATTTACAAGAAAGTTCTCATTCGCAATAGGACGATGAGAAATGAGAGGAATTTTTGTAGATGCAATATCCATAAAACTTCTTCATTCAGTGATTTTATTGCTCTTTTGTCTTCCTGAGACAAACATGAGGTTGCTGTAAGTTACCACTACATCTAAAACTGTTCAGCCTAAATACAACATGGCTAAATAATCCCTTTTGTTTTCCAAGAATCAAGTAGAGATGGGGAGTGTTAAAAAAATAACAAACTTCTCCAAAGTTATATCACCTTACAAAAGGGAAGAAAAGTCTGACACAATATTTTCTTTTTTGCTTTCAGCTGTGCCCCACCTTCTGTTCTTCTACAGGAGAATAACTAATATGGGGACCAAGTACCTTCACTTGATCTCTGGATCTGTGCAGTGATATTCATGCTGGGCAACGAAGTATTTCAAGATACCTGAATTGATTAAATATAGGATTGCGCTGCTGCAGAATTACTTAGGGAAGATGCAGTTCCCAGAAAGTGCTGTTCGTAGCAACACAGAGCCACTGCAACAGAACCAAAGCCCCGGGGAGGCTGCAAACTCAGTTAGACTTCTGAGCCAAATTCATCGCCCTTGCAGCACAGCCTGGCATCCACGTCAATGGATTTTACATTTTCCGTGACTATAGCATGCACTTGTTTTTATTTCCTTCTTCTGTAAAATTATTTAGACTTTATTTATATTTCCCTGGATTTAATTCACCCCTCCAAGCAGGGAGCTCTGCAGAAAAAACGTCCTTCAGAACTTTCTGCATTTGAAAATAAAGGTATACTGCAAGGTACGGCCTCATCCTGGCAACATTCTCTCCTGTCTTGGAGCATACAATCCTCCTTGAAACTACAAGCAGCATGGGAAAATAGAGTTATTTAGAAAAATTATGAAAATAAACACAAAACATTTATGTTTATCAAAGAGTATCACAGGGTTTTGTAATAGTAGCAAAGCACTCAGCCAATTTCAACAACGTTTTAAAGCAAGAGGGAGGTCTCAAATATAATTAAATTCCTATGAAAATCAACTGCCTAAGTGTCCACACCCAGGACAGGACAGGCGGGATCCAGCTGATTAATCTCCAGTGCAGCAGCTTTTCCCATGATGGCCTTTCCCTGAGCTACGAGGTATCCTGGAGCACCGGCACCTTCCAGGGCAGCTCTGTGAACTGCTGGAAAACGCAAGGTCAAGTCCGAGGCAAGCTCCCAGATCTGGGTTTGTAAACGAAGGGTCCTACATGTCAGCTGAGTGGACGCAGGTAGAGTCCAGACTGGGGGGTCAGGGGAGCATCTCCAGCTCTAGCGCCATGATCATCCATATCTCTGACATGGGGGTTTGCCACAGACTCCCAGTTCTCTCCTGTGAACCTAATCCCAAATCTGCATTTTTCCCTGCTTCTACTGGGAAAAGCCCCTAACTAAATATTTCATTTCAACAACAAATGGTCTTATTGAATCCCTCACAGAGCTGCAGCTTCTTGCCTTCCCCCACCCCAAGAATTCCCTTGGTTTTGTTTGAGCCAAAGGAGAATCGATTGACAACTCTGCCCATTTTGGCACTGAAGTGGGGCGAGGCCATTTTCTGACCTTCCTAGCAATTCAGTTTCACTCATTTTACAGTATAATTTACTCGCATGTTTTCTATGCCTTGCTGAAGAAGACTAGGTTTCTGGTGCTACGTGATCTTGGAATCATCTAGTTTCTTATGAAATATATTGAAGAATATATTAGAAAATAAAAGCTCACATGAAAAAGAAGTTTTATGTTTGGACTCTGTACTGGACTATGCCCACTGAAATTACATTAAAATGCCAAAAGCCATAACATTTCAATAAAATGGAAATGAACAATGACACATCAGCATTAACAGGAAAGTAACCCAAATATCCTCCATTCTCTTCCCAGCTAATTCAGGCATTCTGCTGCTGGCTTCATCAGAAGTTCGTGTGTAACTGAGAGCAGAAGATTAATAAGAGGAATACACTGGACAATCAACCAAATTTTTTTGTAGGATGTTGAAAGCTCCTAGTTGTCAGTCTTCCTGGGGAAAGTCAGAGGATGGGGACAAATGCTGTATCCTTGTCTTCACTGGCAACCGTTGGCATGTAGACTTGTTAGATGCTGCTGAAGCATTGCCAGCCATGGTGTTGCAGCAGCAACGGGCCAGGAGCTGTTCTGCAGTGTAGGCAAGATGCCAGAGTGGAAGGAAAGTGTACATGTTTGGTTTACGTGTTTGCTGTTTATGTGCCTGTTTCCAGGGATGAAAGGACAGCTAAACACTCAATATAAAACAAGGTTATGAAGAGCAATGCAAAAAAGGAGGCTAACTTTCTCCTTATCTCTACAACAGGCATTAAGAAAAGTTCCAGAACTACCTGACTGAATCCATACTTAGGCTGCCAGATTTCCTCCTGTAAAAGGAGCCATGTCTTTTAGCCATGGGTTTTTAACCATAGCTGACCTCTGGCAGGAAGCTAAAATCACTTTTAACTATTTTATTTTTAATGGTTTGATTTTAGAGGTATTAAGTAAAGCTGTAGATAGTTCTTCACACATTTTGAAGTCTTTTAGAGCCTGAGTTGTAATAATGACCCTACAGGGATCCCACAGGGATCTTTCTGGTAGAAGAAATTCTGACAGGGGATAGAACAATTTCCTTGCAAAGAGAAACTGAGACGACCAGAAGTCCCCAGTTTGGAAAAGAGATAGCTGGAAGGATATAATCAAAGTATTAATATCATGGACAATATGCAGATGGAAAATAAGAAATCATTATTTACTCTCCCTCATAATTCAAGATCTATAGTTCACCAGTTTAAATCATCCAACTTCAAGTTTAAAATAAAGAAAAGGAAGCACCCAGTGAGACAATGTCTGTCTCGGCCTGAAATACAAATGTTTTCAAAATCAATTATTTTTTTAAAACCAATGTCAAAGGAGGGCAGTTGAATACAGTGCTGTGGATGCAATGTTTGGCATAGAAGTCCCTAAACAGGCAGAAATTGGTTGCATTTTTGCATATACTTACTTTCTTTATAGTGATCTGCCACTGTTAACCATTAGAGACGATATATGAGTGAGGAGGGTCTTTGCTCTCATCCAGTGTGATTGCTCTTACCTTATGATTAAGCAGTTCCCAGCAAAACAGAAGCACCTGTGACAAAAACACTATAACTGCTGTTGTCTTTTTTGACTTATGGAAACCTATGACAGACACATCAGGCATAAAATGATGGGCTATACATTTATTTCTAGATTTATAGAGTATTTTGGTTTACATTTCAAGTAACTGAGCTAACGCTCTGTGCAGCAGACATCTGAAGATGGAGAGCCATCATGAAAACATGAAATCATTAAATAAACACCTGGAGCTTCCAAAAAATAAACTCCTGTAAAACTGGCTAATGGTATGAGCTTCATTTTAAATATTCAGTGATGAACTACTGATCAACATTTGAGTATAGTTTATGAATACTGGCAATACCTGCTTGGTTATAGGGATAGTTATTTCCAAAAAGCTAAAGAGAACATGAAGAATGTCAAGACTGCATATATGATTACTATAGGAAATAAAGTACTAAAACTATATTTCTACATAATTCATGCACAAAGCCAAGAGGACATGCTGTCTTTTGAATGGTGGCAGTGATGACACGATTCAAAGCTAAAAAAATGTACATTAGACATCCATAACAAATAGTAACATGTTGAAGTAGGTCAGAAAGTTCTGAGCAGAAAAAGTCTCTTAAACTGTATTCGCATCTGGAGCTAAAGGGGAAACACTGCCTAGGCAGGGCTTGCACTCTAATAACTATACTGTAGTTTATACTGGTCTGCAGTTTATACTGGTTCTTACATTTTTTGAACCACAGAAATCAGTAAATACAGCATTTAGTGATGCCCAGAGAACTGCACAGGCATGTTTGATTACCACCCCTGCCCAACAACACACCATTTGAAATAAGAAGGCAGCCAACAAACCAGATGTAAACTTGCAAGAAAGGCCATGTTATCCACCATTTAGAATATCCACTCTAAAACTTAGTGCATGATAAAAATTTTATCAGGCCCAGACAAAACACTTCCTGCAGCTGAAAGCTGCAACAGGACACTGAGGCAGAGAGGACAGAAAGAAACCTTTCCCACTACCAGAAACTTTGGCAGTTTCATGTACCCACCTAACTTGCCACGGCTCCCACGTCACCTGGCAAGGACAAATCATTTTGCCAAGACTGGATGAGCTTTTGCCATCTGGGATAGCCCCCTGAGTGCATGTGGTTTCATGGAAACGCTGTGTACGTGCCACGTTCTTTTTAAACTGTAGAGGTTGCTAGGTTTCTCAAGGCAAAGTCTGCTGACACACAAGTTGCTTTTATCTGTCTTTTAAGCCTCACCTTATTTATTTCACCATACAACAATTGCTAAGGATAAATAAATAACACTGTGACCCTGACTGGTATCCTTTAAGCACTGATGATCTCAACCCCGCTGAAATCATGACGATGTACCTGAGTGCTGGTACTACCGAAATGTTGTGCAGGCTTCCCGGCAGCTAATGCAGACCCAGGTTTTGGCCACACCACATCGTTGTAATTATTTATTTATTTATTTTTGCAGGAAAGCAGGGTAAGACGGAAAATCTAAGAGGAAGATAAAGCCATTTGAAAAAAGTAAAAAGTGTTTTTAGTAAACAGGAAAGTGCTGTAACTCTGTGGTTTTAAGATGACTGACTTGTAATTTCAATACTCCATTAGCAAGAAGTTTTCAGAGACATGTTTGTCCTCTTTGGTCTGTAGAGTTATTAGAATATACCAGAATTGTATGAAAGAATGTTGCACACAATGAAATAAGAATAGCTAATGCAAAATATTTAATTAATATTTTATTGCAGGTAAATGAGACATTTTTTTAAATGATGCCATCCAGTTGAGCACCCTTCTTAGTCTGAGAATGTGGTGTTGTCTCTCACATACTGCTGAAGCCCCTGTTGAAGGGGCTGACTTTAGCTGTATCGTCTTTGTTTTTAGCTGCCAACATGTTGGCTGCCTAAAGAAGAAAGCAGACTAACCTGAGGCCAAACAAAAAATTGGGGTGGGGGGAAGGATATGAGAAAATGGTTTCTAAATTGTTTCCTTTACTTCAAGATTACAGACAGCCTGCGCTATTTTGATTATGCTCAAGGACTTGGAAAGCATGAAGCAAAGAGTATGGCATGCTGCATAAAATGAAGAGCAAAGGCACAGCAATTGCTTGTGTCCTCTGGGTGCAGGATGAAATTCACTGTTACGTGCATCAATCATCCTCTGCTGCAGGGCCTTCCAAGGGGTACTACATACCTTAATACAAAGGTGAGAGACATCACTATCTGTCTACTTGTTTGTGTTCTGTTGGCTTATGGAGTGTCTTGCAAAGGATAAAATTCACTGCACTGCCCCACTGTTTCAATTGCAAACTCACCTTGCTGTTGTCTATGGTAGAACTCTGCTATTTAAAATCCTCTCCAGACAAAGACTGATATTGCTCTACTATGCATTGCAAATTCAGTCAAACATTCTTATGGGACTACTGAAAATTGTACAAATATATTATTTCTTCAGAAATTTGGAACCTGCTGAATTATTTGGATGCTATCACAGTGACTTTTCCCCTAAAAATATGTATTCTACTGTTGAAAGGAAGAAAAAGCATAAAAGGAGGTCATATTCTTGCAGAACCCCCCCAGAAAAATCTGTCCAAATCCCGCTGCTTATCTGCCACCTACTCTGAGGAGAACTGCCAGCAGGGCAAACATTTGTTCCAAGCACAGAGTCCCTCCAGACTCAGGTCCGTAGGTTGTTACCCATATTGCAGCTACGCAGGACTTTGTCAGCAGGGACTTTTATAAATACAGACAGCTTTTGTTAAAGGCATGAGGCAGGTGAGAAGCAGGAAAGCAATGCCTACAATTGCTGATAACTTCTATTAAAATAATCCTAATAGATATCACTGGTGTAAAATTTTCAGTACCAAAGCTGTAATTGCTACAGGTGATAGAATACTTTCAGATTTTTATTGCTGTTGTCACAGATTTTGGTGGAAGCTAAAGCCCTGGCCATGCTTGTATCATTGGGGAGCAGCGGTTACAGCAAGGTTATTTCTTACTCTATGAGACACGCAACAAAGTGAAATCCAGCCTGAACTTTCTCCATGCTTGTGTATGGGACAGAAACAGCACAAGGAAGAGGAAAAATGATCCAGTAGCTTACAAGTGCTCAAATAGCGGAGAAGTCCCAATGCCTGACCCTTCCCCGCTGAGCAGTCTGTTTCAGCCAGGCTTACCTGTGTCTGGCGTGAGACCATCTCGAAGCTGCAGGGCTGCCAAATGGCCTGCAGGAAGACCTATATCCGAATATTCAATAGTCGAAGGATTTTTCTTCCTTTCTCTGTACAGTTGCAGCAAAACAACAATAAGAAATTGAAAAGTTGTACATCTCTACTGCATTTACTTCTGAAAATCAAATCCATTTTTGAGTCACTTTTGTCCTAACACTAAGCACAGAAAATGACAAATTCTTTACACTTGTAGAATATTTGGGGAAATTATACACATATGAAAGCTTTGCTTTCATCTTAACTTGAAGACACAAGTTGCTATATTTTGCCAGTTTCTGCCCCTTTTATTCACTTATTCTCTGTCCATACTTGGTAACTTGTCTCTGTTTAACTTTTATTAATACAGCACGGGCTTAGCTTTTTTCTGTTCTGTGGTTTAATGTACCAAAACAACCAGGAAAATAAATATGGCTTTACTCTAAATTTCATGTCATTTCAGCTTCCCTTATTAAGCTTCCCTCTAGTTTCTCCACTTATTACACCAATAGATTCATATATATTTTAAAATATGGTATTTAAAGCTCTTATAGAAATTGTTTAGCCAAACATTTTAGGAGAATATTCAGCAATATTTGGAGACATTGGAGATATAGAACTTGAGTCTACGACATTAAAAATAAGGAATATTTATTCCAGTCTAGAGTTCATTAAAAATGCACAAGTTTTTGCTGAATATAATTTTACTTTTGGTATAAATCAACAAAACATGTAGTTACTGCTGTCTATACGGATGTCCAAATGTTGGTTGTTCATTTAGGGTAGTGAGGCCAATTATCATGTGACAACAGATATTCTAGGCTCCTGTAAGTACCTGAAACCCCATTTGTTATATGACTGCCTCTGGTTTAAATCCTGACAATTTTTTTCTTGATACCAGCCAACGCTGGTATTTTTCCTATGGTGGGCAACATCCCTAACGTGACAGATGAGCAGTTTATTTCACAGGTTTTGCAAAGCAACTTTCAGGCAGTAAAGCTTCACTGGCCCTACCGATTTGGAATGTATTTGAGCCAATCATGTAAAAGCTGAATGTCTTTGCCAACTCCGTTACCCATCCAGCTCTTTCTGTAATCAGATTATCCAATTTTATACAGTTTCTGCACTGGCCACTTTTGGATTTGAGTTCATGGAAGGAAATTCAGGGATTTTCTTCTCTTTCCAGCTGTATAAAAATATTACTATCTTGAGAACATATCACACAGAGTAAAAAGATTTAGATGAGAATAGTGCTAAAATGAGTATCACCCCTGAGATGCCAATGTTTATTAATAATTGGCTAGTTTCAGGCATTGAATGTATTTTCACATAAAGTGCATTAGCAGAAGGCTGCTGCTGTGCAGAGCAGCCTACGCCTGGCAGCCTGTTGTCAGAGAAGGTGAAAAAATGGATCATGCTGGTTAGACAAGGCATCTCTCCACAACCATCAGGTGACGCACTAATTCAGTGTTTCCAATTTATTTGCAGACTCTGTTAGCTTAGTCCATTATTTCAAATGTGGGTTATCAATTTGACTGAATTTGTAGATAATGAAGCCTCATTTTTCAAACTGCCAGGCACCCAAAACTTTATATGAGATCAGTGGGTTATGGGAGTGTGCTTAGTACCTCTGAAAATTAAGTCCAAAATTAATTGCAAATGTAAAACCAGTAGCAAATAATTAGTTTGAGTGTGCTTCCAATGAAGCCAATGACTATGGTTTTATTGATGTTATTGGGTATGAATCAAGCTCCCTACCAGGAATAATCTAGTGATTTTAAAAAAATGAAAAATTTCCACAAAACTCTGAATCTCATTTAAAGATGCCCGGTAAAATATTCTTGTCTCTTACCAGGTAGTTCCTCCTCAAGAAAACTTTGAATTTTTCTACATTTAGGTTTGTACATACCAAGCTGCTCCTCTTCTACAAAGAGATAACAGAGATATAGGTTTTTTAATAGGCCACTGCTGAATATTATTAGCATGCAGTGTCATTGCTTTGAGATCCATTCTGCTTATACTAAAAAATAGCAGGGATATGTTAACAAGGTAAACTGCAAAGTCTTCAAGAGCTATCAAAAATTTTGGCCAGAGGTAAATGCAAGACACATTGGCAGTATCTTACATGAAATCTACCACAGGGTGTGAATGTGTTTCAGTTGCTGCCTTAGCCCTTATCCACCTCTCTGCACCAGCCCCAGCAGGAAAAGATGATACATGTTTCAAAGGGGTCTAGAGGGGTTTTCTTACATTCCACCTAAGCCATACTCTTTAGGAGCAAAGCATGGAATTTAACTCTTGGATTTGGAAAGGATATATTTCTAGTAGTGTCCTAAAGGTTCATATTTACGTAAGAAAATATTTTAAGATCCAGTTGAGTTGCGATAATGAAAGTGTCTGAAATTTCTGGGTCATATATTCAGGAATTCAAACTACATCAAGTAATATAAGCTTTCAGCAATTAGTTCTGGGCTGTAAAATAATCACATCAAATCTTTTTCTGATTCCTTGTCACAGAGAACTAGGTTGTCCTTACGTCTGGGCAGAGCTGGACAGATGGTATGATTGTTCAAGAGGAACCTGGGGACTCAGATGCAGTAGCCAACAAATAGCCCCATTTTCAGAGGGTCTCTGAAGCTCCTGTTAGACTTGGTTATCAAGCCCTCCTGAAAAAAACAAGCAGTGGGAAACTACTAGTGAGGGAACATGCTTCTGCATTTTGTCATGTCCTGAGCAAAAGGTGATTTGTCCTGGTCCTTGAAGCACTTATCGCAGCACTTTGCAGCAGTGTAAGGTGCTTATTTATGGCTTGGGACTGGTCTGAGCATGGAGAAAAACGGTAGAAATCCTCCTTAGCTCTGAGGTGATGTGTTGTTAAGTGCTGAGAAATTGCTATGCCTTCACAGCTTGCCTGCTGGGTAGTTTCCACCAGGAAGCTCACACACGGCACAGTGAGAAGTTGCACAGGAGATCACCTATTTGTATGACCCACTGCATCACCTTTGCAGCCCACCATGCTAGCACATGCCGTGCTGCCTGGGGTAGCCATGCCCAAAGCCTCCTCCTCCCCCCAGAGCACCACAGAAACTGCGAACAGCAAGTACTGTGCCCAAAGCCACGACGAGTCCTTTAGTCCCTTCTCAGGGCTCTGTGAGCTGCTTCTCCTTTTTGCCACACCACACACCGCCCCCCCCCCCCCCCAAAAAAAAAAATCCCCCCCCCAAAAAAAAAACACAGGTCTATGTGGCAGCAGCAAATGCAACTTCTCACCCTCACCTACAGCTACTGGTCTCAGGGAAACTCCTCTGCTTAACGCTGAGACCTTGTCACATAGCCCAGTGCTCTTATCAGGAAGGTATCTCTTACTTAGAGGAAACAGAACAGTTGATTAAATAAGCCATCCTCATTCTCATTTGCACTTTTCTCTTTTTTTTTCCCATTTGCTTTTTTTTTTTACTATTTTAGGTTATCTTTAGTTTAATTACGGTTAATTCAAGAGCATAAATGACTTCAGATCTTACAGTCCAATTCTATTTTTGACTCATTTTAAAGAATAACTTTAATTTTTGGAGAGAAAAAAATCAGAAAATCAGGCATGTGTGACTGCTCCTTTTCACATAGAAAGTAAACACATCTTCCTATTATGGAGCTATGCATCAAGACAGGCTCATTTTAAAATGTCTCCTTAGACTGTAAGAATATTTTATACAAAGTAATTCATCCATCTTTATGTAATACAAGAGTCTGGCCAACATTAACGTTCATGCAGTGATGACAGAACATATACTGTTCTGTATTTTTATTTTTTTAGATATATAGTCTGTAAATACTCAGACTCTTCAAGTTGGAAGAATGTTATTACCTGTATTTAAAGGATTTGATATTTCACTTGTCTTCAATTTGGGGAAGAGGGAAAAGGAAAATAATTGCTAAGTTCCCAGTTTCAAGAGAGAGGAATCAGACATTGTCCTAGCGCTTTCCCAGGTGGCCACCAAAAAGAAGCACAGGCATAGAGGAGAAGCACATATCACTGTTCTTCTGTTGGCAGCTGAAAGCTTCATTTCTGAATAGCATGGGGGGAAAACTCCATGTCTTAAGTAATATCTATCCGTGTCTTTGTTGTATTGATTAGCCATACAAAACACATACAGCACAAAAGCTTTGGTGCACTGGGAAAACTGAATTTCTGTTAAAAGAAAACTCAGGTTATAGTTCATGATGTACAATGGTTTCATGGGAGAATGAACAGTGCAGGAATCGGAGAAACAACTGAAGTGTAAGGTACATTTTAGAAATATCTGTCCTGACACTGCCGGAGTAAGATGATCAGCAGCCCTGTTTCTGGCAAAGTCTTTGCAGGGTTTCAATGAGAATAACCATGCAAGTCCATGTCTTTTTGTTCTGAAGACAGCGTATCTATTTGCTGCAGCTGAAAACTCTGACTTGGAGGCATCTTGCCTTTCTGCCTCCTGGGTTTTGTTACTGGTATCTCAGTGCTCATCCTCACTTAGGCTTGCTTTACCATTTGCTGGCTTAATACCTAGCATTTCAATAAAAACTGTCCCCTGCCCCAAAATTCTGCCGTAGAATATGCCTCAATATTAAAAAGAGCTCTAGCTCTAACAATTGTATTTCCCAGCTTTTCTGGGTCATGATACAAAATTGGATCCTTAAAAGAGTTCCCTGTCTACAAGATCTTTCTTCTCCATTCAAATCATCCCTCCACAGACTCTTATGTGTTTCACATAAGACAGGCCATGAAATAATTAACAATAGTAACAATTTGCTGGATGACTTCGTTCTACCTCATGTTTTACAGACCAACTCCCTTCCACGGGACTGATTTACCTGAAAATATTAAATGTTAAAAAACCCAACACTCTCCAAACAAGATCAAATAACACAGCTCTTCTTTCAGTGGCCATGCTTTGTAGGCTGTTTACAGAATAACTTGTTAGTTATATAATCTGTCAAGGAGATGTTTGCTTTTTTCCATAAATTTAATTAGGTTTTGATAGATTCATCTGTTTTAATCTAAATTATTTTTGGTGAATTCTAATTGGTTCCTGCTGTGGCTTGGCAGCCAGATAACTGATCATACGCCTATTTAATCCACTCACGGGATATTTAACAAATTGTTAGCTATTTCACTGTGCACTGAAGTGTAGCTCTACCAATTCTTTTTTCCTGTCATGCTACTGGGGCTATTATGACAGACCATTACGTGATTTATTTTGTGAAATAAATGTGAAGTGTTGCAAAAACAACAATACATCATAATCTTCACATAAAATACAAGAAGGTCAAGAGACATCTCTAAACTTGTACATGTAAAACACTAATACCTTTCTTTCCAACCTGTGGACAGTATTTTGCCTTTTCTGACGTTAATGTACTAAGTCAGATATATTGCCGTGAAATAGTTACATGATAATTCATTTTATCCTTCTAAAATAAGTACTTAATTGTTTAAAAGAAAAAGTAATAGGCCTATTTATCAGATGTTTAGGCTTGTCTACCTGGGAAAATAGCCCGGAATAGTTATTGCATACTAACTCTTCAGGTGGACATTCTTAATCCATAGTGAAAGTGTTTCTGAGTGTTTAGCTTAATCCATGCTGGGAAAGAGTACAGACTGGATGTTGCACTTTATATTCACCCCCTAAATTTATTCAGCAACAACTCCCCCACATAGACAAACTCTTAGTGAAAGCAATTCAAGGAGCTGAGCAAAATAGCTGTAAATCTTAGTTCTTCCTTTATGCAGTATAACGCTCACTGTCCTTCCCATGATGCAGCTTACTGGGCAGAACTAGAGGAGGCCCCTTCAGAACGTGGAAAGATGTTTCAAATAGGAGCACCTGAGGTACAGGTCCATATGCTCCCTCTTTTCTCCCAGCTGCCCAAGTCATTTAGCTTAGGTCGTGTTGTCTTCTCTTTTCTAGTTTTTTTTATTCATTTGTTTTGGGGTTTGTTTTGAATTTTTTTACATGATGTAGAGAAGAGTACACACAACAGTCTGGAATTTATGGTACTTGCTCCTGGTTTTCCTAGTGGAAGGTGAGCTGCTGAGGTGGTTCATCTGCAGAACAGTCCTGCAATACTTCACCTTTCTACTGGAGGTATGACACTCGCTGTTCCTTTTCCTGGCACAGAGGCTGAACCGGTGAAGACGATGGTCTCTGGTCAGACCTGTCAGTGTGAAATGTTGTTTCGCTCTCTCTAAATTAAATATCAGGGTAATGATGCCTATAAAATGGTGTGAAATTTTGAAAGACAAACATGATAGATGTGAAAATATAATAAATCATCCTCTCAGTAGAAATACCAAGTTTTCTCAAAACCTGGTAATTCAATGTGCCACAACTGACATAATATGAGGCTTTAAAAATCCATAACCCAGATATCAGAAAACAAGACAAAGCAGAGCTTCCAGTACACTAGCCCAGCAAACTACCTAAAGTATCATCAAACTTCGTTATAACGCCGGTCATAGGAGACACACAGCAGCTTCTGCATATCCACGTTTCCTTAACAGACTGTAGTAGAGGAATACACAACACATGCAGTAAAGCACTGTCAAACCAAACCATTAGGGATGACAAACCCCAGCGGATTAAGTCATGATGGCAAGGTCAGTGGGATGTGAAACCTGGCTAATGATGCCATGCCCTTGTCAGCTTGCATTGGCTAAACATGTCAAGGTTTACCAGCAAGCCCTATGGTTTAGTGAGCGCTACTAAAGCAAATTTCAAGCTGAAATAGGTCAACATGAGCAGAATACAAATGCTTGCACCGCAAAGACTCTTGGTGAAAGCCTGGCGCTGCTGAAGCCAACAGGAGCTTGGCCAGTGACCTCCATGAGGCCGGGATTTTGCCCTTTATCTTTTGCAGATATGACATTCATTTAAATCCCTTTTCTTATATTCCATAGATCAGTTTTTGTTGTCTGTCATAAGACATCTACAGATTGTAAACTGTGTAGAAGGGAACTGGGTCTCCTTAAAGATATGTACAGATCCCAGGTTAATGGGACCGTGGTCCTTCCAGGCCCACTTTGCGTATGCTGAAGAACAAAGCAATAAAAGAGAGCTCATCTGCAGTGCAAGAAGGATCATGCTGTAGGAGTTAGCTAACTTTAATAATCTGAAAACGACTGCATGGGATGCTCTATGCAGACGAGCAGAGCAGCATGGGTAAGTCTGGAGGTAGCTACAACCAGCTTCCCCCTGTCAGAAAACATTACGATGAGTGGGGGCTTGGCGGGAGGAGATGTCTCCCAGCTGAGACTGAGTTGCTGTGACAGGTCCAGGAGCCAGCCAAAGATTTCCAGAGGGGAAAAGGGCACTAAGAGAGGGGCTGGACAACAAGCCAGGATGAAATCTGGCTGCAGTTCTTTGAGAGACAGAGATCAGCGGTGCGTCTCTTGCTTCGGATAAGCAACTGACCTTGAAACTGCCTTGCAGAGGTGGTAATTGTTTTTTATACCAGTTTGGTTTGCTTTTGAATTAACACTTACTCAGTAAGCACTAAAGCTAGTTCTTTCAAACAGGTTTTTGTTTGTTGTGGGGTTTTTTTTGCTGCTAGGCATAGGCATTGCTAAGCTTGCCAACTGAGCAAAGCAAAAATACTCCTCCATATCCAGAGTTACAAAGGCGAAGGAGCAAACATACTCACCCCTAAGAGGCAATCAGCAGAGATTCTCAGACCGTATAGAACAACGTTTGAAAGGTTGTATGGGCAGTATCTGCCCCCCCGTCACTTCGTAGAAGCACAGGTCTCCCAAGCTCTGCTTAGCATATCTAAGGGCAGTAGAAGGAAAAGAGTAAAGGCATGATATTTTATCCTTCTTCAGTGCATCCTACTGTCAGACCTTTCAAAGCACACTGCTAAACCTCTCCAGATTTATTTTTAGAAACATTTTGACTCGAGAACCTTGAAGTTCAACAGAATCCCAATGGCCAGTGGCTATGAAAAAGTTAGAAATCTCATTCTGACACGACACATAGATCCATGTTTAGTTTCCAACACAGTTGTTTTGGGTTTTTTAATTGGCAATGCACAATTGTTTAATTGCAACATAGATAAGAATTTAAATTGTACTTCAGAGTTTACATTAGCTATATCTGCTTTTTTAAAAAAAAAAAATTGTTCTCCTTCTAATGAAGTAAACTAAACCAGATGGGAGAAGATGGAGTTTATTAATTCAAAAAATGTAGAGGTCAAAGTCTTAGATACATTTAGGCAATTAAAAATGAAAAATTATAGTGAAATTTTTAGAAGTGCCCAACAGGCTAGATGCCTTAATTCTGCTAATGTCAAAGATGATTTTACTGTCAAACTGCCAAAAGAATCACAATCAGAAAGATAAGAAATAGAGTGTTATTAGTGTCAGTACCAGAAAATGTTAATGCAGGTGATATTATGGTGAATGAAATCAGACACAGGCAAGGAGCTAAGAACAAGCAGGTTCAGAGAAGAAAAATCGTATCTTGAACAGAAATTTACGTCATTAAGAATCCTAGAAGTGAACAATATCTCTAATAATAGTAATTCAAGAGACATTTCATAGAATATAGTGACATCAAAAGATAGTTAGAACTAGATAGGCGTAATAATCCTCTAGTGAGGAGGCAGATGCGGTCAGTCAGAAAAAGCAGTGTAACAGGAGTGAAAAGTACAAAGTTTCCGTGTTACTGCCACAGCCTTTTGGGCTGGCCATGGACAAGCCCAGGAGACATTCCTGGGCAAGGGACACTGTGAAGTTCCTGGGACTGAAATGTGAAATTCCTTCACTGAAATGTGATGACCTGTATTTTGCTGACATATCCCTCCTCACAGTTTCTGTGCACATACAGATAAACCTCCAAAGCAAGGAGTAATAGGGAAGGCCACATGATTCAATAAGAAGACCAACTTTGGCAAAATTTAAATGATTGTGAACAATCAAAACCAAACAGGAAATTCTAGGAAATATACTTACTTTGTGAACAACAAGAAAGACACTGAAAGTTTCTAGGAATATGAACATTTCAGGCAACATGGAAAGCAACGTAGAAACCTTCTGTCAACATGTACAAAGATGAAGCTATGCAACAACAGAGGATCATTGCCATCAGCATGCAGAACAGAAGCAAGTCCAACCACAACATGGTCCTAAGACAAGACAAGAGCAAAAAATTCATTGTAATTCAGCAATGTCCTCTATATCAAAAGTTGAACTGAGTGGCAAAATTACAAACATCGAAATACGTGAACAAGGGAGATACTAACGACCACAACCTGTCATACTGAACAAGGACCCAGGAGGTACCAAACCAGAAGTTCAACAAGTTCAACAGCAAATATCAGCCAGAAGCCAATGTCGGGGTGATAAAGGGTCTGTGATAGAACAACAGAGCGACAAACTGGCATAAGCATAAAGTGAGCTGCAAATCAGCCAGGCATAAGCAGGTGAATGGAAAGGCATCCAAATTTTTTTATTTAGCTGAAGAAAAGAACACTATAATACTACTTATGTGCCTTTTAAATTGAAATCCGCTTTCCACCCAAAAGTAATTTGGCACAATCACAAGGATAAAGGTATCTAGTTATTCAGTGTATACTAATGTGATAGAGAAAATGTAGAAATGTTACAGAAAAAAGCAGGTTATGGTATGTATCTGCTGTAATAAATATGTATGTAGGGCCAAGAGAGTAGCAAATCTGGCGCAAAAGTATATTCAGCTGCAAATCTGTATATGTGCATGATTATGAAGATCAATAAGAATTTTCCTTTCTTCACTGCAGTACAAATACAAAAAAAGATCAAAATTAATGCCTTCAGCAAAGTTCCCTTGTTCCTGGTTTCAGGCCAGTAAAATAAGAGTTTGAAGAACAGTTTTCAGAAGGCATAAAAACCTCATAATTAATCATGTCTTCAAACACATGAGGAGCAGGAAGGTTTGTAGGCCCATTAATTGATCAAAGTACAAAAGGAGCTCTCAGAGAAGATAAAGCAGAGGAGAGAAGTTAAATGATTTTTTGCAGCCTTGAAGGAGTTTAGGGAAATTTCTGGGCTGGAACCCTTCTTCATACATCAGAGGGGATATGTCAGAGGAACTATCTCAGAGTGAGTTCATTAGAAGAATCTATAGAAGAAATTGTCAAAATTAAGGTAACAAATTGTCAGGCCCAGGTGATTTAAATGCTGACCTACTAAAGGAAGCTGCAAGGCATTTAGAGCTGTCATTGCACTGCAGGAATGGATGGCAAATGTGATGACAAATTTTTAACAGTTGCAAGGTGTATCTGGAGAGCTACAACCTAGGAGCTGCAGCACCTATTAGTTTGACAACTGTATTGTGAGGATTGGTAGGAACTAAATCAGCACATCTTGGGAAAATGTCGTACCCTGGAGAAGAAACTTTCAAAAAAGGGAGTCACGCCTAGCAAACCAGGCAGAATTCTTTGAAGGCATCCAAGAAGAGACTCTGTTAAGAACATGGGCCCAAAATAGCAAAAGAATGGCTGTGCTGGGTTTGCAAAGTGCCCAGACTCCTGTCTCCAAAAATGAATGCCTGGGAAAGAGCAGATGACCAGGGCAGATGTACATGGTGCTTCTGATGAGTACTCTTAGGGCTTCCAATCATTTTGACCTTCACGAACTCCTTAGGCAGATTTTCTTTCTATGCATTTAGTAGCCTTCAGTGGAATTGTCATCTGTGAACTAGCCCAGCCTATCCCTTGAATCCACAAATACCATCCACATTAGGTGTAGCAATGAATTTGGAAACTAAACTACACATTGTGTGGAGATTCACCTTGCGTTTTTGTTCTAAGTATGCCTTCTAGCAACGTCCTTCAGTGTCCCCTAGTTCAGGTACAAGATACGACAGTGAACTAGCAATTCCCACCCTGTCCTGCAGATAATAATTGGGATTTAATCTGCTGGCATTCCTGAGAAGTATTTGACAGCATCCTTCACCAAAAGCTCTTCAAACACCTGTGCTGCTATGAGATAAGAAAGAAACTCCTTTCGGGGATAAACAAAGAGTTAACGTTTAAGAAACGAGAAGTAGGAATAAACAACCCATTTTTTCAGTGCAGGGAAGGCACCAGTAGAGTCCTACTGGGCTGTGTGATAGGTCTGCCCTGTTCAACACACTTCTAAATTACCTGAAAAAGGAGGTGAATAGTAAGATGTAGTGTTTCTGTTGATAAGAATTTATTCAGTGTAATCATTAAAAAAAAAAAACCACGACTGCAGGATGCAGACTGACTGGATGATTAAGCGGCAGATGAAATTCAAAGTAGATAAATATAAAGTAGTGTGCATGAGAAAAACAATCCTAACTTTACATACACAGTGACAGTCTTTGAATTAACATTATAATTCGGGAATAATACTTTGGAAATATCATAGACAGTCTATGAAAGTGTCAGCTTAATGCTCAGGAGTAATAAAAAAGCAAACTGAAGTTTAGGAATTGTTAGGAAAGGAAAAGAGAAGAAGAGAGAGAACATCATTCCACACTGCATAGATGTGGGGCACCCACACCCGGAGTGCTGCGGGCAGTTCTGGTCCACCCATCCCCAAAGAGTACAGCAGGTCTGAAAAAAGGATTCGGAGATGGAATATCAGGGCAATAAAGGTATCAAATGGCTTCTGCATCAGAAATTATTAAATAGATTAGGCTTTTTCATTCTGAAAAGAGATGACTAAACAAGGCTAGAAGAAAGGTCTATGAAACCACAAGTGTATAGGGAGCATAAATTCAGATCTTGTGTTCATTGTGATCCCTAATGCAAGAACCAGGAAATATCAAAGGAAGCTGGAAGATGGCAAATTCAAAACAAACGGAAGAAGTAAAACACACAGCTGTGAACTGTCATTCTATAGTCTTTTACAGAGTTTCCCTGGCTTCTGAAAGTGACTAGTCAAATCAGGGTACAAAAAAAATCCATCTAGCTCTATTAAGTATGAGGACAAAATGTATAGCCCAGCAACCACAGGTCTCCAGAAGCTGAGACATTGTGCTGGGGAAGAGTTTTGTAGCTGCCCTGGCTTGGTACTCCTCCCAGTGCATCAACAGTTGGTTGCTATCGGAAAGAAGATAATGGACTGAATTAATATTTTGGCTGTACAGGCTTAGGCTTTCTCACGTGCTTAAGCAATACACTCCAGTTTCTAAGTCTGACAGCTAATAAAATAAATACTTTTATTTTTTGTTCTGGTAAAGTAAACCTATTTGGTATTGGACACACTGACAGACAATGAGCACAGAGCCCCACCAGACTATGAAAATGATTATATTTTTCCAGTGGCACTTAAAAGTTTCACATTTGAAAGCTATAATATCAGCTGTGAAATAAATAAGTGAATGCAAGTTACCAACAAATAGACAAAGGAGCAGGGTTTCAACAGGAGGTCTAACCATAGCTTGTCATCAAGTCTTTATGGCAACAGAATACGGCCAAATATGTTGACCGTAGCATACCAATTTGGGTGCAAATGGAGTTCATCTCAGTCACAATACCCCTCAGGTTTTAACTACAGCAAATATGGCGATGGCAGTTTAAGTCTTGTTTTGTCACTTTGCAGTAACCACAGACTGCCAGTTATAGAGCTCAGAGTTCAAACCGTGCTTTACTTTCACTGACTTCAGTAACACTGGGTGGCACTATTTGGTGGCATGGACATCAGTGAGTCCTGGCCCTTTCCCGGAGCCCTAGATGGGAGAAACGAAGAAGGTGTTTGTGAATGGGCATATCAATGCCGGAGGCTCAGCAAGCCTCAGGACAAGCCTGAGATTTTTTGGGGAGTCCCATAATAGCATGCATAACTGAGACACTTCTGGCCACCAGACTCTGTCATGTTCAGCTGCAGAAAAGAGTTCTCAGCTCTTTGAAAAATAGAGTATCAAGATCTTGCTGTTAAATAGACCAGGCTACACCAGAACTTGGCAAAAATACTCCATACATGTCGTCCTGGGGGTTGATAAAGACAGGATACTCTAGAGGGGTTTAAAGACACACACACACACAAAAAAAGAGAGACTTCAGCAATACCACCACTTATTTCTCAATGTTTTCCCACAGAAGAAATTGAGTTACAAAATATTCCTGGCTTTGCTTTGCTCCTGTTGGTTGCTGCACGGCATGTGATGGAGCAGGCACTGCTCTCCACACCATGGGCAAGTGGGGACCGGCTGGGAGGTGTTCGGTGTCACCAGCTCAGGAGCCCTGCGCACACAGGAGTGGGCACACACACTTGTGTACGCACAGACCCCCGGCCCCAGGTGAGGAGGGAACACGCAGACCCCCAGCCCCAGGCGACCAGAGAACCCACAACCGGGCTGCTACCCCGGGGACAGCAGGCACCTTGCCACTGCCTCACCTCCCTACTGGGAAACCCCTCAGCGTGGGCAGGACTTCTGTGTGTTTATGAGATATCTAGAGCACCTTCTAATCCTAACTGTGCACAGCACATGAAATCGTGATCAGCCAGGTTCCAGACAGAATTTAAAGCATAGATCTGCTCTAAGCAGTATGTGCCAAGTCATCCTACCTCACTTCTCTGGGCAGGTCTGACAATCCAAGGACCATCCTCATCACAAAGACAGCATTGCTTCAAGTTTTCAGGGGTACAGTGCCCCAGCAGCTCCAATTACCTTCAGCTACAGTTATCAGTGTTAAGCACTCTGAAAATCAGAGCCTTAAGGGCTTGATTTTGGTTAGTTTTATCTGAGATGCAGCTGAAAATACTCAGTTCATTTATCCCATTAGTGGGACAAGACACTGGAGTGGTTTGGAAGTGAAGGGAAATTTTGCTAGGGCTTCTTGCTAGCATTTTAGTAAACTTTCCAAACAGGAATTTAAGAATTCAAACAGGTAATTCTTCAGAACTGGCAGCACATAAAGTGTCACAAAAAAATGAAATAATATAAGAAATCTCCATGTGTCCTTTGCCAGATAATTGGAAAACATCCTGCAAATTGTTCTGACATGATTTTGAACTTGCATTTTACTCTATGAATTGATGTTAAACTGTGACCCTTTGCTGGGCCATTTGCAAATAGGAAGGTTGTCATATTAAATCATTATAAAATATAGCCACATTTACGTTCCAATTTTAGTCTGCATTTCTCTAGTAAGCCACACAAAATAAGAATTTTCTTTAATTGAAGTGACTCCCCAGAATGCTAATGAACACTTGATTGAGTTTGGATATTTTTATAATTCTGATGTTCTTATTTTGCTGACAAAAAGTCAAGGCAACAGCTGACCTCCTCTAATATCCTCCTGTTCATCGGAAGGAAGCACAGAGGGAATTGTATTTTTTTTTTAAATTACAAAGATTGTTTCACTTGTCTGGAGATTGACAGAAGGTGATAGGACAAAAGAGGAGTGAGAAAAGTTATCACGTTTTTGTATTCACATTTTGCTTACTGGGAGAACATTTTTCCAAGAGCACAGGCCGTGCTGGACTTAGAAAGCAGAAACATGTAGTCTGCTCATTTCTGCAGTGGCATAAAGTCAGCCTTCCTTTCTTTACAAGACAGACTTCACAATAAACAGATGCAGAAAATGTGAAGGTTTTTCAGCGCAGCATTTTGTCTTTACCACTTGACAGATTCTGCCTTCAGCAGGAGCACAGTCCTTAGGCCAAATGCTCCCTCTTGCATTTTTCACAGTAATGTACACTCACGCGGAGCAGGACACGGTAGAGCGGGAGAGCAGGGCTCGTGCCCTGGCTTTGCACGGGTGCAAGGGACTACCCATCCACCCTGAACAGCGGATGAGAACTCCTCCACCGCACTTTGCCTTCCACATGGCACAGCCGGTTCAATCTGCACTGCTCCTCCCACCAGAGCCCTCAGCTCTCTGCCAGAACACTGTCGGGCTAACTCCTCTCTCTTCTCTCCAGAATCCAAGGTGTAGAATCAAAGATGCAATATTACGAATCAACACAAACGTGTATTAAAGAAACCCTAAGAGTGATAAAATGCAAATAACGTGCAAGTAAGTTATTCTCCATAGTTGCTGAGGCAACAACCATGTCCACAGCGGATGGCCTCCAGAGGCAAAGTGGAGAAAAGTCAGGCACTCAGCAGAGGGAAGCAGGTTGGTGACTCCACAGCTGTCTTGAGGAAAGGGGGTTTGTGAGCACCAGCATAGGAGACCTTCTGTACACTTTGTTTTGGAAATTTCAAAATAGAACAATGTTATGAAAAATACTTTTCTTTGATTTAGCATTTCCAAATCAAAGTTTGGGAGATGAACAATTTTAAAAATTAAATGGCAAACAAAAGCAAAGTGTTTTCTGCCAATATTTCTTCTATTTCCAATGCTGATTGGAAAGGAACATGGAAATGGGCATGGAGTAAGAAAAACAGATGTGAGGGCAGCATATGCACATCTGAATAAACAAGAGCTGACACAGAATCTTCACTCAATTTCCAAACCAAAGTGTTACAGATTCAGACAGCTGAGATCTTTCTCTTTTTTCACATCCATGTATTTCCCTGCTTCATCTGGCAGTAGAAGTCATAAAAACCCCCAGACAGGTGCTATTTCACTTCCCCACAATTAAAGGACAGGTGAATCTTTGAGGAAAAGCCTGCCTCTCAAACTGCCAGTTACTGATGTGACAGGCAGAGGAGCTCTCCTGAGATTTAAATACTTAGCCAACAAAATACTGCTATCTGTCCAAACACAGCATTGAAGTGGTGTTGATATTATACATAGGTTTTCAGCTATCAGAATATTCTCAGTTACAAAAGGAAAAAAAATCTTTTTTCTTCCAGGATTAGCCTTTTCTTCAGGCTTTAAGATACGGCAATGTGGAAAATATAAAATGCTTCACTTCTTAGTTAACAAGGCATCATTTGCATTAAAATAAGCAGAGTACCCAACGTTTTACCAGCAGAGAAGCATGCTGGAACAAGGTATCCCAACAGCAAACGGTTCTCAGGACAGCAGAGGAAGGACTTCCTGGTGTCAGCAGGCTCAGCTGTTGGCTATGCACAGACCTTAACAAGCTTTTGCGGCATACTGCAGGTAATTAAACTGTGAGGAGCTTGTTTTGCAGAGCGAAGCCCACTAATTCTGTGCCTTAACAACCACAGGGTTTTTTGTAGTTCTAGTTTCATGTTATCATGAAGTGTGAGGTTGTATCACACTTCAATTGATTAAGTGCAGATCGCCCCGGTAGACAGATTTGATTATGTTGCAAGTATGAGCTTGGTAGAGTAATTAGTAGTTTCATCCTCATTCTGCATCTCCAGTTCCACATTTAGATATGAGCAGAGCCTTTCATGTTTCATAATTTATTTTTACAAGATATCACAGATCCACAGCTGTTTGGCAGCAGACACAGAAGAAGGTGCATTTGTGAAACATATTGAGCCCTTAATCATTTAGGCACTTCTTGTTTTGGTGCCCTCTGTCCTTGTTCAACTTCTCTGCAGTCACAGTCAACAATAGCTGTGGAAGAAATGGAGCAAAGACAGCTAAACTGTTTAGGCAGCACCATTAATGCTGACTTTGATTGCTTTCTTCACCTGTTCACTGTCTTCTGTTTAAAATTGTCAGGTGGCTGGCAAAGCACTCAGCAAAGTTTACATTTGTCCAGCCATGATTTTCAGAACACAGTTTTTTTGTCCTTGACTTTTACTCTTCTGTCTTGCAGGGACATAGGCACAAAACCAGGTTCTGAATTCTATGCTAGCCTGATGTTAGTGAGAGATAAGACACCCAGGCTAGCTCTATAAAAAAGATTTTAGTGCCTAGTACCCAGTAATGTACGGTATAGATATAATTTAAAACAGAAAAAAAAAAAGGCATTTAAATACTTTACAAAGGTAGCATGATCAGATTTGCTGATGACACAAAACTGGGAGGTGTGGTGGATACACCAGCAGGCTGTGCTGCCAGTCAGCGTGACCTGGACAGGCTGGAGAGTTGGGCAGAGAGGAACCTGATGAAATTCAACAAAGGCAAGTGCAGGGTCCTGCACCTGGGGAGGAATAACCCCATGCACCAGTACAGGCTTGAGGTGGACCTGCTGGAGAGCAGCTCTGCGGAGAGGGACCTGGGTGTCCCGGCGGACGACAAGTTGACCATGAGCCAGCAGTGTACCCTGGCTGCCAAGAAGGCCAATGGCATTCTGGGGTGCATTAGGAGGAGTGTGGCCAGTAGGTCGAGGGAGGTTCTCCTTCCCATCTACACTGCCCTAGTGAGGCCCCATCTGGAGTACTGTGTCCAGTTCTGGACTCCCCAGTTCAAGAAAGATGAGGAGCTACTGGAGAGAGTCCAGCGGAGGGCTACGAGGATGGTGAGGGGAATGGAGCATCTCTCCTATGAGGAGAGGCTGAGGGAGCTGGGCTTGTTCAGCCTGAAGAAGAGAAGGCTGCGAGGGGACCTTATAAATGCTTACAAATATCTGAAGGGTGGGTGTCAGGAGGATGGGGCCAAGCTCTTTCCAGTGGTGTCCAGTGACAGGACAAGGGGCAATGGGCACAAACTGAAGCACAGGAAGTTCCTTCTGAACATGAGGAAGAACTTCTTCACTCTGAGGGTGACGGAGCACTGGAACAGGCTGCCCAGGGAGGTTGTGGAGTCTCCTTCTCTGGAGATATTCAAGACCCGCCTGGACAAGGTCCTCTACAACCTACTGCAGGTGACCCTGCTTTGGCATGGGGGTTGGACTAGATGACCCACAGAGGTCCCTTCCAACCCCTACCATTCTGTGATTCTGTGATTCTGTGATCATAAGTAGCCCCCAAAAAGGACCAAAGATTTGGTAGGGAGAATTGCTGACCAAAATGCAATGTGCATAAGTAGTAATCAATTTACTAATCTCAGTAAATTTACTTAAATGCCACAGGTGGACTGGCAAATTGAAATACATTTATTGGGGTACTACAGGGGTGCGTTACTTTCTGCCAGTATTTTCTTCCCGCCTATTTGGGGCTTTGAGTGCAGAGCTTTGGGTCATTCCCATATTTCCCAGGTAACGACTCCTACCTGACTGGCAGCAGTGATCTGTCTTGACTGAGCTGTAGCCTCCAGAGAAATGTCTTCTGGATTTTGAACATCTACATTCACATAAAAACCTCTCTCTAATGATTGCTTAAAATCTGCAAGTACATATTTGTTTCAGAAATATCTTTTCTGAAGGTGATTTGTCTTTATGGAAAACATCAGCTGGAAGTCACAAAACAAGTTTCAGTATTACTAAAAAAATTCTTGTTTAGAAAAGTCATGTCAGCAATGTGCCGCAGTCTTAATTACTACAGAGAAATTAGCAAATAATTATATGCAAATAAATGAAGCTAATCAAAGTTATTAGTACATTTTGCTAGTCAATCATTTCAATTGCTTTGGGCTATGTTACAGCATTGGTACGGGAGAATCAGCTGAAAAAAACCCACAACAGAACTTTTTTATGTGAGTATCCAACTTTTGTAGAAACATTTCAAATGTGGTATTGAACCAGCTAACCCACTTGATGTCAAACTGGATTGGGTCTGGTAATGCACCTACATTATGAGAAGGGTTTTATATGCCAGGTGAGGTTGGCAGTCCAATATATCCTATTTTTCAAATTCTTCCAGAAGCGTGTCCATACAGTTATAAGAGATTTGCTTTGGGCTGTATTTGTTACTGGGGCTGTCTGTTTTGAGTGTTGCTGCCTAAATGTTTCTATCATTTCAGTGAGCAAGACTCGGAGAAATCTGTTGTTTTACCAGTGTTAAAAATTCTGATGGCAGAAGAGACAAATCTGGCACTATCATGTTTTGACACAACGGCTGATTTCTGCTTCTGAGTCGTGCTTTTTCTGCTCTGTGATAAATCTGCCCAGATTTTGCCAGTTTTTAAACTTCTGGGTAAAAAAATGCAGTTTGTTCTTGTTGGGTGGGGACTTCTATTTTCTCAGGGCAGTTTCCAAGAATTTTCTTTTCTCTGGTCTTACTCAAGCTGCTCCGGTGACTGGGAGGGCACTGTCCCTTTAGCATGACTCACAGCCTCCCGGACGCCCACCCAGGGCAGATCTGTCTTTCATGGGTGTTGTGAGCTCGGCTGCTTCTCAGTGCTGGAGCAGAGACCACTCAAAGGCCGGAGGTAGGAGAAAGAAAGGAACGAGGATCCTGGTAAAGCTGAGGCTCGACGCTGGAGGAGAAAAGAATACTGGCTGCCCAAATGGATTGGGATAGAGCCAGAGGGAAAACAGAGCCTGGGTTTGCAGCGGCAAACATTGTGGAGGAAGGATGTGACTAATTGGTGAGGGA
Source organism: Opisthocomus hoazin (assembly GCF_030867145.1). Taxonomy (NCBI): domain Eukaryota; kingdom Metazoa; phylum Chordata; class Aves; order Opisthocomiformes; family Opisthocomidae; genus Opisthocomus; species Opisthocomus hoazin. The sequence continues at coordinate 74,606,766 of NC_134417.1, read as the reverse complement.
GGGGTAACTGGGAGTTCGGGAGAGCTGGAGCCAGCTGGAGAGGCAGAGCTTGGGTGATGGGAGACAGGACTCGCTGCTCAGAGAGACCTCGGGAGCGCAGGGAAGTTGGCAGCCGCAGCGGGGAAGCCGAGGGGCAAGCAGGCAGGAGTAGGGCTGCGCGGGCAGGCTGCAGGCAGCCGCGGGCACCCCGGTCAGCTTCGGCAGGAGAGGAGTCGGGCAGCTCTGAGCTGTCTACATTTCACTGCTTCACTATTGGAGTCTTCTCCTCGGGGACAATAGGGACTAGTGCAATTAGGAGTGGACTTTAATCAATGCCACTGTGCTACATGGTGAGCAGAGGTGCCTGGGTATTAATCCTGCTGACACTTGCTTATTTGCTCACTGCAAACACAGGCTCGCTTAGTTTATCTCAAGAGATTGACTCTCCCCATCTGTACGACCAGGCTTTTGGTGACTGAGGTTCAAGGGAGTAACCACAGGATTTAAACACACATAGTTACAAAGACAACAAAAGTGTCAGGCTTCAAGACTTTGTTACAATTCTCATACACACGCATACTCAGCTGTTCCTTTGGGACTGTCTCTTTCATTATGTCAATACTAGTAAACTAAACAATTTGAGGGAGCATTCCTAGGCACTGGAGCTGTCAGAGTTGCCTCCAGCTCCTGTTCTCTCAAACCATCCCTAGAAACATTTTGGGAGTTAGCACAGCTAACTAACTAACTCCTAGAAGCGAGTTCAGACTGAGCATCCTCAGAAACTTCTTACAGGTATTAGCATGCAAGAACGTACTATATTAGTGGTCTATCATACAGCTCCAGAATGGTGTCATCTTCAGAGTAGCAAATGGATTATTTGTTATAATGTCTTCTATTATTTCTAATATTGACTCCAATCATTGTAATAATTGCAAATTATTGTGATGGTCACTTTTATCTTTGTAGGCTGGGCCTCCTACCCACAACTCAGTTCCACAGTCAGAAGGTCTTCATTCATTCATTTGTGAGAACTCTGAATTCATTCATTCATTCAGGCAGCACCTCATAAGCTCAGCCCTGATAATGTCCCTCCAATTTTTTTTCCAATATGTCACAACTTCAAGTATTGAAATACTGAAATATTGAATATTACTTCTTATCTGGGAAATGAGAAATACTTCTTTTTACAGTTTATGGATTATAAATGACAGAGGAGTCACTGTTTTCATAGTCTGCAGAATCACCACATACATACATAGCGGAGTGTTTCTAATATTGTAGATATGGAATGGCAAGGTTCTTCCTGATATTAAAGCATTTCCTCCATGTGACATTTTTTATTTATTTTACCTCATTATTTTATTCATGAAATTTTCAGTTATTGCTGGATTAAAAAGATTGATTATGTGTGTCAACATTTTATTTTACCCTTCAGTGATATTTTCTCTTTTCATTCATCAGACTTTTAAGAAAAATCTTTTTCTTTGTTTATCTTTACTTGTCAATTTAAAGAAGCCTGAATGTTTGATTTTATGTATATTTCCAGCAGAAATCAGAAGTTAAAAATATATTGCCAAACAGAAGAAGAAACAGGATATCTTGTGCTGCTTTTAATGTGGGTAAATGATGTAAAATTTGGAAAATCAGAAAAATATATGCTTAGATATTACCTAAGACATGACAACAATTGTATACTGGGTCCTTCTTTTTCCTGTTTCTCCTCCTTCTAGCCACAGTTAATAATTTATATACAATTAAATATACTTATATAGCAGATTCATTAGGCACATTTAAATTCTAAACAATTGCCTTATACAACTAGAAAAATACTACAGTAAGAACAAAGTAGAGTAGCTACTCAGAGCATCTTCAAATCCTTGGAAAGGAGAATTATTTACAGCAATTGCAAGATTAAGGTAATTACTGTAAAAGTCCACCACTCCTATATATGTCAAATGAATGTGTATTTTTATATCAAGCCAAAGGCCATATGGGCTATCAGGGTCATTTCACGACACTGCTGTAGTTGAGACAACATCTCACAACAGTTTAGATTTGTATGCCTAATAATAGTCACCTTTGTTTAATAAGTATTTTCGGCGATTTTGTGTGGCCTTTCTATTTTGTAAAGTAGATTAATGGCACTGTGTTTATTTTAGCAGAAAGGCTCTGCTCCGTAGCATCGCTTGTGCAGACTGTGCAACGTTACCCACTAAGTGTTTACCATATGTGGCACTAAAACCCAGATTTATGCCGCATCTTTAGAGGTGGTAGTCAGCTGGAGTTGCTATTACTACAATTCAATTTTTTGTATAATACACAGTAAACCTCCATTGAGAATGGTTTTATACTCTTTTAATGCACTGCATATGCTGAGAGAAATAGTTTGAGATTAAGGGAGGTTTATAGTAGATGCTTGCTAAACTTCTTGTTTTCATTTGGAAACCCCAGAGGCCCATTACAGCCCCATGTTAACGTCACACTCCGGCTTTTGGGGCTGGCTGCCATCTCTCTTCTCCATAGCATGCAGATCTCAGGAGCTGTGCAGGCCAAAAGGGATGAAGAGTCACCGTCCAGCCTCGTCTGGACGACAGCTTCTCATGTCTTTGCCTCTCCCGCCTCCTTTCCCATCCGATATGTTTCTTCGCATGTTAGGCCTCTGTTTTGGGCTATTTAATATGAAAAAAACTGCAATGGAGAAGTTTCTGTTCCAATATTTCTGCTCTTTCTTTTATGCTGGCATCCACACAAACATGGATCTATGCCATCTTTCTTACCCACAGATCCCTAATTTCTGTCTCACTTTTCTGTAACTTAATACTGTGTTTGGCAGTACATGAATATAAAGATTATCTGTGAAATTTTGAAAGGAGAGAAGCCAAACAAAATTGTAGTTATAGATGCACTCAGTATCTCAAAGATTGGTTTCAGAAAATCAAAAGGCAGTCAATATGTCTTTACACAGGGTGCATTCCTATGCTGTCCAGATACGTAAAGAACTATGCATCAAACTTTTAAAGCTGTACAGTTTCTCATGCTGTTGACCACATACAATTTACAGGCAGGGACAGTAGCAGAGAGGTTTGTGAGGTGAGTCATGTTCCCAGAAGAAGGGAATTGCCTGCGCTGATGGAGCAGCTTGGCTAAGAGCAATTTCAGCTAGGAAGTATCACAAGCAGCAGAGCAACATGAAGTCCTCCAAACCAGGGGGGAACAGTATCACCTCTAACAGTGAAGCATAAATCCAGCTTTTAGCTCCCCGCACAACAAACCCTTGATGGCTAGTGTTACACAGGCTGTGCTGCAATGCTGTGGACCAGGGCCTGTCTGTGACAGCAAACATAGCCACTAATCTACAGTAGAAAATATGAAGGCCACATAATAATGCACTGATGGCCACTGACAATGCTGGAAGTAGCATGATTCAAGGACCTAGAGGAGCCTGGCTGCAGCATTCCAGAAACTTCAGAGCTTAGACACCAAAGATTTAGGAGAACCATAAATGAAAATTGTAATAGTCAAGTCACGTGGTGGTTGGGACATGATTGGAGATTTCACCAGAGGAGTGGCTGGTGTGGGTCTGGGCCGAGCAGCTGGCAGCCCATCAGACAGAATTGGGAGAAAGGCAGGCAGTGCCAAAGCTGACTCAAGATATCTGCCCAGAGAATGAAGTAGAAGGCTGATTTAAGGGAAATAAGCATATAATTGGGAAGGAAACAGTCAAAAAAAGTGCTGAAGGTAGGAGGAAGATCCTTCAGATAGTGAGGTTTTGGTGTAGGCTGGAAAGTGAGTCAGTGAAAAGCGGAGGAAGGTCTTGGTTGAAGAGAGGCACGACTGTGCTGTTCAAGACACAGTTGGAGCAGCACGTCTGGAGACCACTCTGAGCAACATTAACTTTGAATTACATTCCCCAGAGACAACAATCCTCAGTGAAAAAGCCTGGATGTAACTCACTTAGGAAAACAGTGTGAATAAATAAATGTTCCAGGAAGAAACTACATTACAACCGGAATTAACTTATGTGAAATTTGTCAAGTTAAAGGCCTCAGTGTTACTGGTTTCACCATATGTTTGTAATTTTTTTCTTTCAGAGCATCTGGTATTTTCCTAGGATGTTCAGGTCATGCCCCTATTGTCTAACCATGACTACCAACATTAAAACATTTCCCAAACAAATATAGTCTGAAAGCCATTTCTTAACTAGGTGCACATGATTTTGTTTCTTTCTCTTTGTTCTTCAGATGCAGTTCAGAAAAGTGTGGACTCCCTTTATGAAATCAATCCCTCTTTAAACAATTTGGCTTCCTTTTTTTTTCTTTTAAGCTTAATCGTTTTGCTAGGCATGTGACTGTGAATTGAAGCATCATTATAAACGTTTCGCAGGGAAAGGAAAGCTTGTGAGAAGAAAAGGGTTACTGTGGGTGTTGCTGCTGAAGCAGTGCTGGGAAGGCCAGGCAGCCTCTCTATAGCTATGTGGGCTTTTGGCTGCTGCAGTTAATAAACAGAGATCTGACACGCTGGGATGACTGCTCCTTCCCTCTGGTGAAGAAGCTGCTGTACACTATCATCAATGACTGGGAAGAAAATGTAAAGTTTATCCTGCAGCTGAGAGAAAGCAGTGAGCAGTAAAGAATGGAGACAGGTCAGTAATGCAGAGTGAGCAGGCAGATCAATTTATAAAGCAGGCAGTGTCAGGCAATGCACATTTTGAATATGACCAAAGGAAAATTACATATCTAGAAAGAAAAAAGATGGCTTGTAATATGCATTAATATTCTCTGGAAAATAATTGCCCTGCACAGGCCATTGTGTATAACCGATTGAACATGAGCTCCCAGTAATATACTGTCATCTGAAGTGTCACTGTGATTTTTGGATTGATAAATACATACATACACACCTGTGATCTGCATAAGTCTTTGATGGGGGAATATAAACTTTATTCCTGTCTAGACACATTTGGAGGGTCACAGAATCACAGAATGTTAGAGGTTGGAAGGGACCTCTGTGGATCATCTAGTCCAACCCCTGTGCCAAAGCAGGGTCACCTAGAGCAGGCTGCACAGGACCTCGTGCAGGCAGGTCTTGAATATCTCCAGAGAAGGAGAATCCACAGCCTCTCTGGGCAACCTGTTCTAGTGCTCCGTCACCCTCAGAGTGAAAAAGTTCTTCCTCATGTTCAGACGGAACTTTGTATGCTTCAGTTCCCCTCTCAGCCTTCTCTTCTGCAGGCTAAACAAACCCAGCTCCTTCAGGCTTTCCTCGCAGGAGAGATGCTCCAGTCCCCTCACCATCCTCGTAGCCCTCCGCTGGACTCTCTCCAGTAGCTCCTCATCTTTCTTGAACTGGGGAGTCCAGAACTGGACACAGTACTCCAGATGGGGCCTCATTAGGGCAGAGTAGAGGGGAAGGAGAACCTCCCTCGACCTGCTGGCCACACTCCTCCTAATGCACCCCAGGACACCATTGGTCTTTTTGGCAGCCAGGGCACACTGCTGGCTCATGGTCAACTTGTCGTCCACCGGGACACCCAGGTCCCTCTCCGCAGAGCTGCTCTCCAGCAGGTCCACCCCAAGCCTGTACTGGTGCATGGGGTTGTTCCTCCACAGGTGCAGGACCCTGCACTTGCCCTTGTTGAATTTCATCAGGTTCCTCTCTGCCCAACTCTCCAGCCTGTCCAGGTCACGCTGAATGGCAGCACAGCCTGCTGGTGTATCCACCACTCCTCCCAGTTTTGTGTCGTCAGCAAACTTGCTGAGGGTACATTCTAACTCTTCCTCCAGTCTGTGCAGCTCTCTCTCTGACCAAATAGAAATTACTTGGTGGCTGCAGTCCAGTGGTTGTGCTGCATCTAAAAGGTTTAAGCATATTTCCTGCATGACAAATTTCCTGAGCCCCAAAGATGAAAATGACATTTCTGCACTCTGCAAATGCATATGGGGCTGAAGGACACCTGAAATGGCAAAGCTGACAAAGCCAGTGGTAGTACCCACACAGCCGCCTGCACGCGTCCAGTAACTGTTCACCTGCACCAGGCTGGTACAGCAATAACAAATCTGCCTCAAGTCAGGCTTGGTTGTGGAGTCACACAGCTAAACCGCATCCAGAACTGTGCGAACCGGCCAATATGGCAGTTCAATAGCTTTGTCTCGAACAGTCCATCCTTTGCTACACAGTTTCTATCAGCACACGGTTTTCTTGAGCAGGCTGACCCAGTCTGTCACTCTCTGATATTCCAGCTATTGCTCCTTTCTAGCTTAGCCTGTACATTTTGGTGCCACTCAGCTGCCTAACACGAGCCAAAGACATGCCCTGCGGCGAGGTGCCATGCGAAACTGTGGACAGAGGCAGGGAGAGCGGGTGGGACAGTTTTCTCAGGACCTGGTGGCAGTAGCAGTGTGGGTCCCACATGGATCTCCTTTTCCCATAGCTACCCCAGGGTTCACCCAGCACACACACCAGTCTGCTCACCAGCCCACGCTGCCAGCTCCAGTGCAGAGCAGCAGGGGACACGTGGACAGCAGGGAGGAGGAGGCTGCAGGAGGGGTGTAAAGCCCCAGTGGTTTCAGTGCACCTCTGTTGTGCAGGACTCACCTAAAACCACTGCCAGTCCTTCTCTGGTGAAATGCTCTAAAAGAGATTTTGGGAGGTCCCCAGAAAACGTCCTTGGCTCAGTATCTCCTCCGTGCACCTCCCTGCTGTATAAAGGGGCCAGGCAGCAAACTCGCAAACCCCTCTGCCCACTCTGGCATCAACAACGGCCCGCCCAAGTTCACTGCACGCATCTCTACACAGACACTGCCACGTTCTCTGGCCAGAAAATGGCAGAATTTATGCCAAAGTTTGTGTCAGATGGAACCGCCACTGCCATTGCTCTGCCAGGAGACCCTGGGTTGCCGCAACTCTGAACCCTCCGCTCCAGGGAGGCTGTGGTGTCTCCACCCCGCTGCCTGTCCCTGGGGCGTGCTGAGGAATTTCCCATCTCCTTTCAGCAAATGAACCCTGGGAAGAGATAAAGTCAGGTTTTGAAGAACTGCCCCTTTGTCTTACAAGCGCAGAAAATCGATGGATCTTGTCCTCAGTCACTTAGATAGCCTGCTTATTCCTGGGATTTTTGTCTGAATGACACTCCTAAATCCCTCTCTGGATCTAACTGCTGGTGATTTGGGGTTTGCTATTTCACACTCAGTACTTCCATGTGGACTGGAAGAGGGGCTGGTCTCCACCACCCCTTCAGGGGAGCAGCCAGGATGTCAGTTCCCATGCCCACCTCTCCCGCTCACCCTCATCCTCCCTGCAAAGCCAGAAAGCTGCTGGGAGTGGTGGAGGTCAGGAGAAACACTCCCACCCGGCGGAGCATGCTGCGGACCCACAGCCCCCAGGTACAGGGCTGATAGCTGGGAGCCATGGCGGCTGCCCAGCTTCTCTCCCTCCAGTGTTCGGGGCAGTGTCTGAGGAGGGCACATCTAGCCGAAGCGTGGTGGTCTCCAGCGTTGCCTCCATCACTCCCTGCTGGCTGTGCGGGCAGCTGGAGCCCAGCTGTGCCGCTCCGACCTCGAAAACAGGCGGCACAGCAAGCGCTGAGCTTCGTTTCAGACCACACAGGCAGCAGTCTGGAAATGACGCATCTTTTTCTGGATCCGGCCCTTCAGCAGAAGAGACAAAATCCCTCTCCTTGGCCAGGTTCATCCCCAACCTGGTGTTTGCCTTCTTTGCACTCAACATGATAACAAACATCTGGCTGAATTTCTCTTCCCATCTGGGCCCTTTCTGTGGTTTCCCTGTCCCAGCTGACATTTCCTTCCTCTCCTGCTTTACAAGGAATTCTTGTAATCCTTTCTACATGTTTTTCAGAATTAACAAGAAATAACGAGCACTTGTCTCCATATTCTGCCTGTAATTATCTTTCAGTTTAATAGGCCGGGTTCTTCCCATATCCAGTTTAGAAGATAATGAAATAGAAACATGACATACAAGAAGCTTGAGCTGTCACACAGAAATTACAATTGCTAAAGGGGTGGGGAAGTCTGGAAGAAAAGGCAAGGCATATTCTCTTTGCTAACACTCTGGAGATTATTTGAACATCTTAACCTTCAGGAAGAACTAAAGACATCATATTCAAAGTTTTTTCTCCTCTCTAAAGAAGAGCCCTGCTTTTTTACTACATGTTAAAAACAGAGGATGAGCTATTTTATTTATTTTTTAAGATTGCTCTGAAAGCATATTTCGGTAATCCAGCTGAGAATATAAAACGTAATATTTAGAGTTTTTTTTGGAATGATACATAATCTTAGCATTTGGAAGTTGTATTTAGGGAACTGAGAGATATATGAACATAAAAGAAAATATATGCAACATGGCATCAGGGAATGGCCAAGGACTAGAAAGGCTTCAAGAATTCAGCATAGAAACGAAAGGTGACTGCGGTTTCTAACCTGCCAGATTAGCAATAAGGATTTAGTGATCTGGATGCTCTGGAGACCATTTTATGAGAACACGGACAAAATGAAAGATACTTTGATGTACAGTTCCCATTTAGAAAACCCTAAAATTAGCTACAGTCTATCTGAGGTGCTGAGCGTATCTCATAGACCGTTGAGCAGGTCTGTAATTAACTTTGGTTCTTTGAGTGCAAAAGGACATGTGATTGATTACCATCCAGACAACAGGTCTGGAAAATGCAGCTCTGTCTTGGCTATATGGCTATATAATGATCCCTGCTAATTCTAGCTCAGTTACAGGTTGTAATATTTGGATAAATTGCTCAATTTTGGAAAGTCCTATTTTTAAGATCAGATTTTGATATTAGAATACACTCATAGATCAGACATAGATCAGAGCCAGGGGTTTCCATTCACACTTGTTCCCTCCTGACCCTACACTAGGATATTTGGGGAAATCTTCTCAAACCATTGCTGCCCAAGGGCCACAAAGCGATATTGCCCAAGGCTGCCTGACTCTCCGCACAAGCTTGTGTCACCAGTGGAAGAGTGGCAGGAGGCTGAGGTGAGGGGGCATTAGGCACAGCCTGCTGCCACGTCTGCCAAGCACCGTGCAAACACCTGGTGAGTCAGACAGTCCCCAGAAAGGCTCTCAGAGGGAAAAGGGGCTTGAAACAGCCTCAGCAGAGACCTGCAGCAGCCCATCAACAGGATCAATCTGAGGGAACGATTTAACTCCTTGATATTAGGTAGCATTGACATTTTTACTATATTTCTGACAAAAGAACCAGCTCTTTAGCAAAAGGGACAAAATGTCGAAGTCAGTAATTTTACACACACAAATTCTAAATCTTCACCACAAAAAGTTAAATATTGGTGCAGGATACTTATACATCATAAAATCATAGAATCATAGAATGGTTTGGGTTGGAAGGGGCCTTATAGACCATCGAGCTCCGAACCATACAGTGCAGAGGTTTTATTCACTTTGCTGAGCTTAGTCCCATTAAGTTGCACATAGGTGCTGAGAAAGGTTCACAGTTCTTCAGCATAGAAATTTTATCTCACTTCTGTTACCACTAGGTGGCTCAGAATCAGAGCAAAATATACTGCTGCTCAATCTATGATCAGAATAAACACACACAATTTGAAGACTATTACGTGCTGTCTCATAATTGTCATACTTCAAAATTTTCTATAAAACATCAGGCTCCCTAGGTTAGGGGTAAATGCTCCCTTGAGAGTGCAGAGTTCTTGTAGCCTCAGACACATTATAGTACTTAAAGACAGACGTTGCTTGTGAATGTGTGGCAGAGAAACATCCAAATGAATAATTTGTGTTTTTCTCCTTCTTAAAATCAATTGCTACTCAGTGAAGTCACCATCTGACAGAGACCAGTGAAGGATGTTCAAAGGCATCTAAACAGCAGGCTAAGAACCACATTATTTTTTAACTCATTCTAACAAATCATCTGAACAAGTAACTTGTTTTGTTTCATAGTGATTACCTTTCTTTATAACTGTTAGCAGCTTATGACTTGAGGTCTAACTTTCTATTACACATTGCTTTAGATTTAGGACAAAGCTTGCAAATCAAACCCATCCTGACTTGAAAGTAACTTTCTGATAGGCAAGACTCCTGGGTATGGACATATATCTGCAATCAACCAAACCTGCTGGCTTAACAGCACTTTGCTCTTTCCAAGTCAACTGAAATAAATAGAAAGGATGGTTTCTGTAGAACTTCAAGAGACAGAACATGTTATCTGCTGCTTTACAGCCAGCCATTACCCTACCACTGACATATGAATTGCCTCCTATTGAGGACGATGGGACTTGTTAAACAGGAAGGTATTAGAGAGAGAGAGAGAGAGAGAGAGGCAGAAAGGATTTCTGTTTTCTCATAGTTCAAATGCCGCAAGTGTGGTATGCAAATCTCCCATTTCTCACACGAAGCAAGGCAGGGTATGAGCCATACTGAGTACTTTCTCACAGTGGTCCTTGCATTTTGCATGCAAATAAAACACTTTCACAGAAGCTATAATCTGGGCAGTTAAAATACACTTGGACAATAAGCATGTTTTCATGAGGCGGTTCACTGATGAAAACTTTAGTACCAACATGTGCTCATCACGGCCATAACTAAGAATGACTGACAGAGAGAAGTCTCCTAGGGGACAATATCCAGGCTGATACCAGATTGATACCTACACAGTCTTCCCTGGCGTCTCTAGAAAAATACAGCGTGTGCTTGTTTTGCTCGTCCTTCCTGTTTGACGAGGCATGCTCAGACCTAGGGAGCTGTAGTGTCAGAAGCAGAGATAAAGCCGAGGGCCTAAAATCTGTGTCAGGCTGCAGGACCTCATCTGGACACTTCCTCAGACAAGGGGATCTCCCTGGAGCACATACCATCCCACCTTGGGCCTAGGGAGGAGAAAGCTCCTGGTTCCTACCAAAGTGATGGACAGAGTTTGCCTTTCCCTCCTACAGAAAGACCTCCAGAGAGGAGCGATGCCAACACGAAGGAAACACCGAGAATAATACCCCTCCCTCACAACAGACCCCTCCCCTGGAGGCATCAGTCTGTTGAATCAGTTACACCTTCAAAACCTTCCCAAGTGCCTTGCGAATTGCGCTTTGGGGACAACACCCCACTCTTTCTACCTGAGTTGTCATCACGACGCACACCACCTTCACCCCCAGGTTCAGAGGCATGGCACGCTCACACACTCTGGGTCCTCGAATAAAGCTTCTGCCCAAAGACGCCCTAGATGGCTCTGAATACAACACCCTGCCCAGCAGCAGGGGTTACAAGCAAGAAGGTAGGAACCGCTCTTACTTCAGGGATGCTGGGCTGCCCCCACAGCTTAATTAACCCCGCCAAAATCTTTCCTTGGCATTTTGCCTTAGGAGTGAAATTCAGCACTGGCAAAATGCAACGGAGCTTAACCTGCATGGTACAAACCTTGCAGCAGCCTCAGAGAAGGCAATTGCAGACTATGCAAACCTGTTACAGCAAGTAATAAGCTACAAGATGTAGCAACTTGCTACAACAAGTAACAAGTTTCCCTACCTATTTGGTTTTACTGCTGCTTAAATGCCTTTCACAGCTCTCATGCATTTGTGAAACCCTTGCAACAGTCCCTGGTGGGGATGTCACTGGCTGTCCCCAGGTCCACAGAGACAAGCATGGGGCGTCCTGGGCTGAACACAAAAGGGGCATTCAGGACAATCCTACCTCCTCCACACAACAGCTGTATTCTTTGGTTTCCAGCATATACATCTAAAAGCTCTAATCTCTTGTGCAGTATCTTGGCAGCGAATAACGAACACTCTTGTTGTTCTGTGTGGTATTGTTGTCTTGAACTTCCATTGTGTTATATGCGCGTGTGCACACGCACAGGTTTGCTACACTTTGTGGTTCCCTGCCAGATAACCGGTGTTGGAGCTGCCATTGCTTGCAGGTCTTTCTCGTTTTGACACACTGGGCACTGGTCCACTGCTCTGCACTCTGCTCCTGGCCCAGAGTCTACATCCAGGTCACTTTCCTGATGTTCAAAGCCCTGCATGTCTGCTTCTGCCTACAGTGACAAATCATTTGTCCTTCTTGTGAAAAAAAAATAAAACCACATTACACTGTTGAAGCCAAAACAAGTTCAAAACAAAGTAAAAATATGCCTAACTGCACCAAATCCAAATGAGCTGTAAAACCCACCTCTGTGCTCTCGCTGCTGGAGCTGACTCCCGGCCCAGGTCACACTGCTGCTTCCTAACATGCGAGTCTGGTTCTTGTGGCTGGGCGGGAAGGCAGACCTCTGTCTTAAAAAGCTTTCTGGTGCTATGAAACAGCACTATGATAGATGTAGATGCTGGCCATAATCCACAAGTTTTCTTCTGAGATGTGTGCACCTGATCTGTAATCTTTCCAAAAATAGGCATTTACTCTGCCATCAAATTGTGCAGCCGTTCAGGATTTCGTCCTTGCCGTATGTCCCCAGTGTGGGTGCTGGACACTTCTGTGGCTCTAGGCTATAGTTTCTGAAACCACAAACCTCTCTGCAACACAGCCACAATTTCTTGCAGGATGACGGGGTTGCTCTGGGAAAGCCCCCCTGCCTGCAGCCCAGCACGGCCACCACCTACAGCAGAGTGGGAACAACGGGGCAAAGCAAACGATGGTGGATTAGTGTAGGCAAAGATAGTCTGGAGGTTTGACTGGAATTAAGAGTTGCAGGGGTGAGTCATAACCCTCAGCATTTTGTATAAAGACTGGTTGGTTTACGTATGCTTCTGGTAAGCCTCTCTGCACCCTTCTAGTAAGCGTTAGGGCTAGGTGTGTGGAAAGTAAATATCCTGACTCATCTGGGAAAGCAAAGTGCCATAGCTGATGGCTCCTCAGCCGGGCATCAACCTGGCTGCAGTTTCCCACGTTCAGCTGATGGCCCTGCCTGCGATGCTGGCAGCCTGCACACTGCGGGGTGTCCAGTCCTGCGTCTGTGCTGCAGGAAAGGACACCGAGCGCCGTGATGCTCACCTCAAAGTCCCCCTGCTCGCGGTAGCGGAGGGCAGTGCATACTCACCAGCAAAAAGTGAGAAAAAGCTATGGGAAAATATGATTCAAGTCTGACAACCTTCTTTTTCTTTCTCACTTCAAAGAGAAAGAGCAAGCAGGCATTTACCATCTCCATATTCTATAAAGAGGAATATCCATTCCTGCAGTGCCACCTTCAGTTCTTTCTTGCTTATAGTCTCAATTTTACCTAATCTGTTTCATTTTCTCAACAACTTCTACTATTTCTGTTAGTGAAGGCCCAAACAAAAGCATTCCTGTGCATTTCTCTTTGATGGTAGCTTGCATCTCTAAAACACAACGCTCTTCAGACCCAGAAGGGAATACGTGAAAACTTCTCAACAGTGTTAATTGTCTCTGCTGCATCTGAGCACATTCTGGACTGACAAGGCAACCAGTTGTTTGCTGGGGGAAGGTAATGGGTAAGTAGGAATAGGGAGGGGTACACCGAGATGGTGTATTGCTAAGAAGGTGCTTTTTTCCCAAACAAATCTGGTAGGCGTTGGTGTACGCTGTATACAAGATACAGATCTGAACGACTGCTGTGATAATAAGAATGAACATATACAGTAACAAACACAGTTTCTTCTGTCAGAGCATCAGACAATGAAGTTATCAAACAATTATGACAAATCTAAAATTACGTTGGTTACACTGGCAAGGTTATGTGCAGCTTGACAGTTCACTGAATGAGCTTATCCTCTCTACTAACAAATTTTATACCTGGGTAATTCAGTGCATCTATAATAAATGTTTTGTTAAAAAATGCATAAATATAATCTACAAGGAATGTGAAATATATTATTACCCATTTCTGTAATCAGAGCTATTTTTTATATGTGGATGTGTAAGAAATAGCCAATTTAAGTAAAAGGAGTACCATATTAACATTTCCAGGATGAACAATAGGCATATAAAACTTGTGTGGCACTCTTCTCCATGCCACATGCTGCCAAGAGTATCTGCAGTAACTTCTCAGAGGACAGAATTTTGTTAAGTACCACAGGCATGTGCACATCAGTGCTTATGCTGCATTCACAGGGTCCTGTCCTCAGGCATCGAAGGTGATGGTGATGGCAAACCCTTACTGGGAGGTTTTGTGCCTGGTGCTGGCCATTGCCAGAGCCTGTATCTCCCCTGGAGTGATGAGGAGCCACCTCTTCAACACAGTGAGCTGTCAGAGGCAGCATGAATGTCCTCTTGCAGCCCTGCGCCGGCACGAGGACCTGAGACCAGGGCTGCCAGGTGCCCCCAGCCAAACACCAAAGGTGAGGGTGGAAGGGACCCATTGCCCACCCACCCCTGGGGAAAGGAGGTGGCAGTGGTTACCTGCTCCATGTGAGTTTACTGAGCAAGCGCTGCCCTTGGCCAGGCTCTCATGGGCATTGCCTTGAAGAAAGGGCAGTGCAGGATGCCCTTTCTTGATCTTTTGGGGCTCTTCAGGCCCAAATGCTGCTCTGTTGGGACAGAGCTACTTCCAAAAGCTTTGTGAAGGGCCATGACTACAGAGATTTCTCGCAAGGCTGCCCAACTTTCATATAGTCTTTGCTTCAGACTGGAACTCAGGGCTTTTCCAAGGCAGCTGGGAAGGAAGAGGGCTGCATCTCCATGCCTTGGGCAGTCCTAGGGTCAGAGGGCAGAGAGGCCAAGGGGATGCTGACTTGGGTGTGGGCTGTGAGGAACTGTCTATGTTCTCTGTGTGTTAGGGATATAAATTTATTTAGAGTGCCAGAAACAAAGGTGGCATTTAGTTTGAGACTGAGGTATCTAAATTTAAGCACTCAATTGCAAACCTTTATTTGTGAGCTGACTGTCTCAGTTCCTGCTGCAGTCAGTAGAAATCCAAGCCTTAATTCAGTTCCCAAAGCATTGGTGTCCAGTGCCATTAAGATGCCCTGGAGTTTTCTGGCTGGCCTCCAGCTGCTGCTTCAGAGGATCTAAGGTCTCCTGTAGGTCCTGTGTTACATTTCCAAGCCCCATCCAGATGTCTCAGGTAGCCTCAGCTATCTCAGAGTTACCAGTTGTCAGTACTAGTAAGACGGCAGCTGAAAGGAGCCTTTCAGTGCCTTCCTCACCATGGGTGGACTCAGTCTTCAGACCCTACCATTTCTGCTGAATACACCTCCCCTGAGATTTGTGGACTGGATCTTCACCATCTATAATAGGAGCTTAGAAATCTCATCTACACATACATTAGATGACTAATTTCAGCGTCCCAGGCTGAGTCCTGCCCCAAGTGTTTATCACTTGGCAACGCACGTTCTCTCTCATGACTCAGTTCCATGAGGAAGCTATAAAAATCCAGTTAAAGCATGCACACAGGAAGGGTCTCACCTTCGCATCTCCCATGGGGCCTGTGCTGCCAGCGTGGCTGCTGGGGACCTCTGCTGTGACTGAGGTCCAGGAAGAGGCTGAGTCTGAGATGAGCACAGCAAGAGGGAAGTCGCTGGTGGCATCATGTCCTGGCCCCAGGGATCCCAGTGGGGACTCAGCTGGTGGGTCTTTGCTTGCAGCAGTTTCAACCTTAGGCAACCTCTGGGGAAGCAGTGGGACCAGCTGCAACTCCAGAGGTCCAGGCAAGCGAAAGAAAGGCTCTTTCCTTGCTTTTGCTACTGGCAATCACGAATAGAGGCAAGCAGGGCCGCTTAAGTAGAGCTACATGGTAGGTCTCATAGAGAGCATTTCTCCCCCAAAGGATCTTGCTGATGGTGCTGAATGCACTGTAGGATAGGAGATCCCAAGGACACTCAGTGCCGCTTTGTGTGGACACATCTGGGGCATTTGGCAAGCACGGTAAGGGTCTGAAATGTGCATGTGAACTCCAGCTTGGGATGCCTTCCTGGGTCAGTCCCCAGGAGCAATCTGATAAAGCAGAACACATATTGCCAGTGAGACCATGATTTCAAACCTCATGCAGGTGTTTTTTTCTAGCTAATAAATTTATGTCTTACTTGTCTCCTGCCTTGAAGCTAGCGCAGCTATATGCATGTACAAAATGAATGTGACACACTGCAATTTCTATTTACCAGCATTTTATGCCTACGCTACCCAGCCTAAGTGGGTGAAAAAGGTTTCTGGCACTGTTAGTTCAGACCTTAATGCAACCGCATCAAAGCCAGCTTCTTCTAATGGACTGGAACACTGAAGTATTTATGTTAATTTAAAACGTTTAGAAACTGAATCTAGAAATGGAAGCACTTCCGCCAGATGCGGCACATATTGCCAGGAGAGCTGCCGAGGCTCAGTCACTTCCTCCCAGCAGCGAGAGCCAAGGTAGCAGGTGAGATGGCTCTGACACGCATGTCCATAATCCCTGGATTTCAATCCCCGTCACAGTTTCCCAAGTGCACTGTTTTATCCCGTTGTGCTGAAGGAAATGACTTCACACAGATTCTACTGATAATTGCATGCAGAAGTTATGATTTTTTTGCCTGCCAATAAAACAGGACTCTCCCACAGTATATTGCTACCAATATGTTCCACACTCAGAGTGGAGCTCCTGAGAAGTGCGTCTAACTATCATCAGCTTCCTGAGGAGCGACCTTTCTCTTTGTTTCCCTCTCTATATCATAAAGTAGAACACACTTTTTGTTTGTTTCTGTCGCCAACATAAGTGATCAAACTATCCACATATTTGCTATGAAAGTGAAGTTCTGTTCTTATATTTTTATCTAAAACTTGAGATTAACAAAGTGTCATTCATAGACCGCATCTGAATCATAGAATCATAGAATGGTTTGGGTTGGAAAGGACCTTAAAGATCATCTAGTTCCAACCGGCCTGCCATGGGCAGAGACATCTTCCACTAGACCAGGTTGCTCAGAGCTCCATCCAACCTGGCCTTGAACACTTCCAGGGAGGGGGCAGCCACAGCTTCTCTGGGCAATCTGAATCAGTGCCTCACCACCCTCAGAGTAAAGAATTTCTTTCTTATATCTAGTCTAAATCTACACTCTTTCAATTTAAAGCCATTGCTCCTCATCCTATCACTACACGCCTTTGTAAATGTCCCTCTCCAGCTTTCCTGTAGGCCTCCTTTAAGTATTGGAAGGCCGCAATCAGGTCTCCACAAAGCCTTCTCTCCTCCAGGCTGAACAGCCCAAACTCTCTCAGCCTTTCCTCATAGCAGAGGTGTTCCATCCTCAGATCATCTTTGTGGCCCACCTCTGGACCTGCTCCAACAGCTCCATGTCTTTCCTGTGCTGGGGGCTCCAGAGCTGGATGCAGGACTCCAGATGGGGTCTCACCAGAGCAGGGTAGAGGGGCAGAATCCCATCCCTCAACCTCCTGGCCATGCTGCTTTTGATGCAGCCCAGCATACGGTTAGCCTTCTGGGCTGTCAGCACACATTGCCAGGTCATGCTGAACTTCTCATCCCAAGTCCTTCTCCTCAGGCCTACTGTCAATCCATTCTCTGCCCAGCCTGTATTTGTGCTTGGGATTTCCCTGACCCATGTGCAGGACCTTGCTGAACTTCATGATGTTCACACAGGCCCACTTCTCTTGTCTGTCAAGGTCATTCTGGATGGCATCCCTTCCCTCCAGTGTGTCTACCACACCACTCAGCTTGGTGTCATCAGCAAACTCAATCCCACTGTCCTTGTTGGCAACAAATATGTTAAACAGCATCAGTCCCAATACTGACCCCTGAGGAACGCCGCTCATTACTGGTCTCCATACAGTGCAAACTATTTTGCGACCATAGTTAGAAAAGGGGCTGAAATGTCTGTACCTATTGCTTTAAGGCTGTCTCATAGGTAAAAGGTTTCTTTGTGTTTCTTCTGCCAAGTACATTCTGAACTCTGCAGTACAAAACCCCTGCCTGCTAATTGACATGGTGTTTCAGCATCAGATTAATAACCTCTCAATTGTTTTTCTGACAAGACGCTAATCAACTAACCAGTGCAGCTTTGCCTGGGAGGAGACTCATAAAACAGGACTTGGAGAGACAGTCCATAAATAGAAATTGGTCAGATTGTATATCTAGTCCACCACAGTATAAATGAAGATTTCATCCGGAACAAATGAGTGCACCCATTTCCTGCTGGAGCCATTCATTCACCTTCAACTCACACCACTTGTATCTTGCAGCTGTGACTCTTTCTCTCAGTAACACCTTATAGGTTTGCCCACTTTCTGTGATTTTAGCATCTTCTGAGATTATGTATTTCAAAACTATCCTCTCATGTTGACAGTGTTACAAGGGAAAACCTATCTAAACTACTTTGGGAGAACTAGAAATGCCATATCTGGGGTTGAAAGACACGTCAGGCACATGTGGTGGATCTGATCCACTGGCTGCAGGATGTATGTGCCGCACAGATGGCCTGAATTCGAGCCTTGAACCCCACACATGCCCGTTCCCCCAGTCCACGCACACACGACCAGCAGACAGCCACTGCCCGTGCCCATGTAGGTGTAGGGACAGCTAGGGCTATGGCACCTCGCACACGCCAGCTGCTGCGAGGGCATCCGCCACCACTCAAAGCCTTCACATTAGTACTGGAAGACTTTAGGAAAGGCTCTATGCGCGTGAGGAAGTACGGGCTTGCTGCTATTGAGTGAAGTCCTGTGGCCTCTGGCACAACCCTGCAGCAGTTCAGACCTGCTGTTCAAAAAAGTCCTTTCTGACCTCAAACTCTTCTCAGCAGAGTAACTGAGAGCATTATTATTATACAGTGCCTGACTGACAACTTACATGATGTGATCTGCTCACAGTTCATTTTTGAATGTACAGTTTCTGTCCCCATTACAATATTTGCTATCAAAAAAAGAATCTCTGATCCACATTCTGAACAACCAAACCGATGATCTGAAGCAGAGTGATTCCCTGGGATTTTTTTTTTTTTGTTTGGCGGGGGGCGGGGGGGAAGGAGGGTAGGATATGGTGGGAGAAGTGAAGCCAAATGTTGTTTTCTGAATTCCTCAGTAAAAATAAAGTTAGTAAAGTGAGCACAAGCAAAGCCATTTAAGCACAAAACAGCAAGGCATCCTAGGAGAGCAAGAACCAGAGCTTGTATAAGAGACATTACACACGTCATTATGGAATTCAAAATATTTGACAAGGCAAAGCCTGTTGAGATCTGTAAATAAAGTATGAATGCTGGTGCTCCAGGGCAAAAACGAGAACAAGCAGATACCTAAAGATACAAAGATGAGTTTAAGTTCCTCCATCTAAAGTCTTTTAAAACACTTTAAATGTTCCCAAGTTTCTCAGTGACATCCTGTTCATTCAGCGAAGCAAAATGCTGAGCAAGGGACAAGTACGGGAAAAGCCTGATTGCTCAGACTGTAGAAAACACACAGCAGTAAAACCATCACCTTGGTATGCTAAGTGTCACAGTGGAACATAAAGCTATCTGGCTAGTGATTAAAGAAGTGCAAGAGGAATTTAGTAGCATTTTTATGGCAAATAAATACATTCTTGCTTGTAACTTAGCAGCAAGTTGAAATTGATAAATAAATATCTGATGGATGAAAGTGTCTCATCGCTGAATCTCATATGTGCAAGGCTGCTGAGTCAGGCTGTGTGGTCCTTGCTGCTGTAAGCAGGTCTGCTCGCTTTGGTGGGATAGCAAAGGTCTGCATTCCTTCAGCTTTTATACAAACTCAAAGCCCACAAAACACAGCTACCTCAGTGAGGAGAGACAGCAGCAAACTCAAGAATAGTACACTTACACCCTTGCTACAGCCTGGTGTTATTCCCGAAGACATCACAGACAGTTCCTAATCTCTCAAAATGTAGTCGAAGCTGGGTTTCAACAGAGATTAGCTGAAAGCTCAGCTCAAGGGCACTTTCTGAAGATGAAGGGCTCAGCAAAGGTCCGTGGCTTGCAAAATTTGAACCTGCTGCAACATTATATGAGCAACAGCTTTAAAGTACTGCCAAAGGACACAGATGAAACTGCCTGGTTCACTATTGGTGGAGAAAATAGGCCGTATCTTTACTTGTAATAGAGATTTTGTTTTTCATGTTTAAAAGGTAGATGCTTGCTCAGCAGAACATAGCTTAGCATTCTGTTTCTATACAAATCACAACATCAGACAACAGACCACCAATAGTAAAAGAGCACAGTATAAGATACCACACAGATTTAGCTTATTGCAGCAATTTCATATTACATTCACCTAGCTAATCCATTTGGAGTATTAGCAAGCTAACAGTTCTCTATTCTTTATTTCTTTGCAAGAGGTTACCACTGAGGCTAATATAAAAATTAAGTACACTCATGCAACCCTCTAGATTAAGGAAAATAATCTAGCTAAAATAAAAGAAAAAAACTCTGGTGTTATGTTGGGCATACAGCACAGACTTATTTGCATTCTGTGCAATAGCAACCAGAGAAATATTCCCTGTAAAGCCCATTGTACTTATATAAAGAGACATATAGAAAGATGCATGTACTGGGCAGCGGAATAAACTGAACACACATTTTTGCTGCAGGAAGTCTGTGAGAGAAAGGCTTGAATGTCATGGCTAACTCGGATTTGGTAGCCCAGCTCATCCCTCTCCACAGAGGTCAAATGGCTCAGGACTGTAACCCTGACGGAAGGAGGAAGTGAGTACACATCGGAAAGATTGCTTTGTCCTTCCTCTCTCCCTCCCCAAGGCAAGAGAAACACCAAAAAAGGTCTCATCCTGTGATGAGGTCAGCTAACTACATGGTGAAGAGAGGAGGTTTCCCCAAAAAAAAGCACTTTCTCGGGTCTCAGCAGCAATTGCATGTAAAAGGCTTGACCATGGTTTGAGTATGTAACTGAGCTGTTGATACAGAAGGGGGGGACTATCTCTGTATTCCCTCCTGTAGCAGCACCTGTGATTAAACTGGCCACAGGACTTTGCGTACAGTATATCTTGTGGCACAGAGCCTTGGGCATATCAGCTCCACAAATTTTAACAATGTTAGAAATCAGCCACATACGCAGTGTTTGATACAAGAGCCCAAAGGTGTAAATGTAAAATCGCATCTGCAAGTTGTTCCCCGCGGGCAGCCAGGCACCCTCCTTCTGGTTTGGCATTATCCCCCCTCAGGTTTTGCAGACCAGTACTCCCAGTGCTGGGGCCTCATCCACAGCACTCAAGTGCAGATACATCACAGTTTTGCACCAAAGCATAATCCTATGCTCTTGTTTGTTTGGAGTTCCTTTCCTGAAAGTTTGTTTGATTCAATCTGCCTTTGACCCTTGACAACCATTGAACTGATGCCTTCAGAAAACTATCCTCATTAACTCTTATGCCTCTTTCATGAGTGCTACTAGGGAATTAAATCCCTTACTGCGTATGTTTATATTTAAAGGTTATGTTTTTTTCTTGTGTGCATTGTCTTATAATTATTGACATTGAATTTCATTTGCCATTTTATCAAGCAGTCGACTCTGCAAATCTCAGCTAACTTAAGATCAGACTATTCTGAGAAAATATTCTCTTTTATCATCTACATTACCATCAGTCATTTCATTATTTACCTCTTCTTGCCATATCTTTGCTGTCTTAAATGGCATAGTCATAAGCCATAATCCAAGTGATAACCCACAGATAACCTCCTATTTTCTCCAACGTACAGTCATGAAACATTTGAATGTGAAGCAGGCTCTGTCGGAGCCCTCCTCTGAAAGCCTGACAGCCTGGCATGCGCCTCCATATTGGGCACCGTACCTGCCCTTCGCCACGCGCCTTCCTGCAGGCTGTGAAATCTCCCCCTCTCCTGATTGTGGTGCGGTGCAGAACGGGGGGACTCAGCAGGGTGACCTGAGGCCCAGAGCCCTCCTCATCACACATCAAACTACATCCATGAAAGTTCCTACCAGCAGTGGGGAGACAGTGGCAAAGTGTCCAGGGCCAGATGTATAACGTCTGAAAGGAAGAGGAGCACTTTGCTCTGGCTGTCCCTGTGTCTCTGTGCTTAGGGGTATCGGGTACTTGTTTTGTTGTCTTTGGCCATTGCTGAAGACAAGGAGCTGTGGAAAAAGTCTCCTTACAAGTGGGAAAGTTGCTCCTTCAATCTCCCACTGTCTTTTCAATAGCTTCTACCAATGCCCTTGATATGGATGTCAGACTTCTTAGTCCATAGTTTTTCAGATTATTCCTCAGTCCCTTTTTTAAAGACTGGTGTCCCATTTGCAGCCTTTGGTCATTAAGTACTTTAAACAGTAACTCAAACAGGACAGTTGTGGTTCCATACTTACACACCAGAATACACCTGAAGCTTCTACCTGAATTTGTTCTGGTCCTGGGAACTGATTAGGTTCAGTTCACTGGTTTATTCCAGTCACAGTCTCTCACACTCATCTCCTATGAAGAATGACTCCGGTGGGAGCCTCACTGACCTCTCCTGTAACCAGCACTAATAGAAACACATCATTTAGCTTTGCTGCAAGGTCCTGCCTTCACAGACTGCCTTTTCTACAACTTCATCACTTATTGGCCCCATTAACTTTCTGGTCAGCTTCCTCCTTTGATGTTTTTGAAAAAGGTTTTATAGCATCTTTCACACCTTTACCAGGTTGCCCCTCTAAATCCTTGCTGGTCTACTTTATTGCTGTGTGACACTCAGCTTGCTACAGTTTATGATCTTTCCTGTTTTCCTGCTTCAGATAAGACTTCCACTTTTTAAAAGATGCTTTTGATGTCATTTAGTAGCTTCCACTTGCCTTGATGTTTGACTATGCCAACATTTTGCTTTCCTTTCAGTCTTGTAAAAAAAATCTTCTCTGGTAAAAAAAATCTTCTCTGGTAGGTGGTATACATTTACTCCATGCTTCTAAAATAGTGTTCTGAAGCAGTCTCCATGCTGCCAACACACATTTTCCCGGTTTATTTAATCTTCTAGTTTCCTATGTACTCTCTCCCTGATTTATTGCAGTTCTACTTTCCAAAAATCCTTAATCAGCTGCACATATTATCTCAGATTTTTGTTGTTTAAGAATAGAAAAGCTACACTAATTAGAAACACCATCTTCTCATGGGAATGACCCCAGTGGCATAGGCTCTTATGAGAGGATGCTAGTGGAGGCAGTGGATTAGCATGAGAAAGGGCTTTGAAGAGCAGAACTCTGTAAACTTTTACCCTATTAAAATAAAAAAAAATCATATTGCTCTTTCATGCCCTCATTGTCTGCCTACCTTCTGCTTGATTTTGTGTATTTACACACCAGAATAATCATTTGCATCTAAATGGCACAAATTAGGTATAGCCTTGTTATCCAGCCTTATGGAATATTCATTCTTCAGGGAATTGTAATTAAAAAATTGTTATATAAAAGAAAGGATTTGTAGTTAAGAATGAAATTTAACCTCCTTCTAAAGAATAAATCTGTGTTCCATATAGTTATGAAAGTTATGTCTACTACATGCATCCTGAATTTCTTCTCTCAAATAGCTATTTAAAGAGCTGCATTAATTATCATCTTCTCAAGATTCAAAAACTTTCTGTGGACTGGAAGAGAAGAAAGGTTTAATCATGCCACTTCTTCACTCCTGTGACTCTTTTCCTAACCTGTATGAAGGCAGCTGCTGTCTGAGCTGTTGTAAAAAAAGGAGGGTAGCAACATCCTGCAGAAGAGTGTGCATCATAGAGGTGTTCGGTTTTGCCTGTCAGGGTTCTGACTGTAAGAACCGTGCCTATGAAAGGTAAACCACATCTCTTCATATCCCGAGTCTGAGGGAGCAAGGGCCTGAGACTATATCTGAACTGCCACACCCTGGCTTCCCAGGTGACTGCAGTGGGAAGGGGATGAGGCATAGAACAGGTCCCCTTTGGTCCATGGACTCCATCTCCATCCCGTGGAAATCCAGACCTTGCAGAGGTACAAAGCATGCTTGGATCTCCATTCAGTGGGATGCTGGGATGTGCTGGGGCACATAGGTAGTCCCAGGTGCTGCAAGACACTCTCAGGTACTTCACCTTTGACCTAACCTGAGCCCAGTATCAAAGGTAGGTTGGGGCTGCTCTGCTTCATGTCACTCTGCTACAGTGCAGCCTGGGAACGTCACCCACCCAGCGCGCAGCAAAAGGAGCCCAACTCTCTGATCCACCACCCTGTCCCCAGGCAAGGGACACGTGTCCTCTCAGGGAGAGCAGAGGTCACACCAGCAGCTTGAGGATGCCCAGGGAGCCTTTGTGTTGGAAGTGGTCCTGAGTGAGGAGACACACTGATTTCATGGCTTCTCCAGGTCCATGCATCCTGCATGTGCAGGTCCATATCCTGCATCCCCTGTGCAAACTCCTGGTTTTCTTCTTATTTTGGTGTAACTATAAAGTGATTTGTCTGAAATAAGAGAGAGCAGAAACAGATAAGCCAGAAGAACTGAAAAGTGACTTTGCCTTTATAAGCCTTAATTGACCTTTCCTCCAGGCAGCTAATGGCTCCGATGGACTTTGTGGTGTGTCATTCATCGTGGGGTTTTTGCGACCTGTCCTTCATGGTGGTCTCCATCTTCTCCTATGGTTTCAACAGAAGCAGAGTCAAATTCTGTATGTCGGCTCCTGCCTGCCTTTGGAAAACTAAATCTGAAACAGCAGCTAATGCCCCACTGACCATGTGCAGCAGCCAGCAAATTCCACCTCTTATTCCAAAAACAACATATCCAAACCAGAACAACTACCATGAATGCAAGGATGTAAGTCCAACTGTAGAGAAAACATCTGTTTCTTTTTTACCAGACATGTAAAGGTGGCTCACATTAACCGGGCGCATGACTGCCACCAGCTATGATATGATTGATTTTCAGGTGTTCAAGTCAGGTTCCCAAGTGTCCCCATGACTCTGGGCTTCACTTTGCAATGACACCGGCAATTCAAAAAGGAAGTGGTTTTAGCTGCTCACACAAGGCAGTATCAAAGGCGTGCCAAAGTAGATTATAGAAATGTTCCTGCAATCCTGCACCTCCCTCAGGTCCCTCTCAAGTAGGTTTTGTTTGTTTCTTTTAAAATTTACCTCAGATTCTGCAGAGATAAGAATAGGAGACAAGATTACCAGGAGCTGGCAATTTTGTTCCATTTAATACCTAAGTAGAGAGGATAATAAAAGTTTATGATTTAAGTGTCAGCTCAACCTTTACCACTAAGTCCCCAATGCAGCACTAAAACGACTCTATCGGTGAAGAAAAAACCACTATCACAGAACTGAAGTGGTTTGATCTCTCCCAACGTACAAGTGACAGAAGTTTAATCCTGGACGTATTTCAAACAAGAATGAAGAGCACAAATAATCCAGCAAAGCTCTTAAAACAAGGCTGAGTAAGAAGTCTAGCAACCACAACAGATGAGTTGTTTTAACATATTTACCCTGAAAATTTCCTCAACAGTTTTATCCCCCACTAATAGAGGTTCCATTAGGGATATCCTGAGAAGGTACTTTTCAGTTTTAATCATGTTTTCATGGTCATGCAGCGGGTAGCCTGTCAGGTGGTTTTAAGATTAAGCTGCTTTTAAACTTCAGATCTATGTGACTACTGGAAAGACAAACACTACAGATTACAACACTGTGGCCCTACCTTTTCTGGAACCAAACCAATTGCACAACAGGTCACATGTTCAAATCTCTGTAAATATTAAGTCCCAATAAGCAAATCACACCGTTCAAGATTCAATGGAAAAGAATCACCTTGTACTCAAAACTTGAAGGTGTATCCTAATGAGTCAAAATATAATATCTCTGTTTAGAAATTACAGACTATTTTTGCTTTCTATGGACATCCTGTGCTTCACTAACTCCTGTGGGAGTTTTGAATACAAAAACACTAGTAAAAAATCATATCATAAAAGCCAACAGAAAAAGGAAATTCTGGAAGTCGGTCTCTATACAATGTATTTCTTCACTATCTGTGATAGCAAAAGCACTCCTTTAACACTTCATCTGATTATTTGATCATGATGTTGTATAGAGTTGGTCTGTGAAAATAAATACTCAGTATTTTTGTTTCTTTATGATTTGGCATTTTCTGGAGTATTTGTAACCCTTCTAGAGAATGAGGAAATTTATTCCAAATACGGATTTGTGATTATATTATTTTGAAACTTAATACAGTTATCCTACACTCTTCTTTCCTTTCTCATCCAGTTTACTCCCTACTAAGCGAATGCGGGAAAACAAAAATACCCACAGAGTTTTATTCTAAAGAGATCTTCACAAAGGAGATCTTACATAGGTTTCCTCAACTAGCCGAGTACAGCTTTTTCTGCTGATGAAAGATCCCTTAATTGACTTCATTCAAATCACCCCAGGTGGGTGATTAAAAGATTGATTAGGGATTTGTCCCCTGCCTGTCAAGTCTGACTGCATCTCACTTAGATTAATAGTGTATCTCTCCCTGAGCTTGAAATGATAAGGCATTGCTTGATCGACTGAAGTGTCCCTGGGTCAAATCAAATAGGACAAACTGATGCTACAGAACATCTCTCTGGCTGGCATGCAATATTAGCTACTTTTCAATGCACAATATATTTATGTTCCACTGCCCTACAGCTTTCTGTGATCACTGAATCAGAGAAAGAAAATCTCTTCAGAGGTGGGGAAATGAGAAAGCAGAAAAGAAAATAATCCAGAAAAAGATGAGTTTATTCACACTTGCTTACTCTCCCAGAGCCAATTCTCCCCTGGGAAGACTTTTCTCTAAACACCCACTGGGTTTCTGCTCTCCCCCTGCAAGTTTGGCATCTTTAACTATCAGTTTCTGTCAGGACCACATGCAAGGTTATAACTTTGCATGCCCTTGTGTTCATCTAAACCTTTCTGGGAATAAAACATGTGAAACTAATGTCATTCCTTTGTTGCCTAGAATCCAGAACAGGATATTGCAACAGCAGGGAAGGTGGGAGGTTGGCAGGATTAATCTGAACAGAATATATCAAAGACCTTCTCCCAGGAGGAGATTCCCACCTATCTGATACCTACCTTCTGGGGTGAGGCAAAATGACAGCTGTTCCCCAGATGGAAAACTAGTAAATACTGGGAAAAAAACCTCTCTAAAGTGGAAGCAATCAAAAAGTGGAATAAAAACACTTCTCAACAGGAGACATTTCTTGAAAAAGATTCTGATTTCAGCTCGTGAAAAAGGTCAGTGTCAGCAAGGATTGTTGCAAAGAGCTGCAGAAGTCTTTATGACTGGTACCACGAGCTTCAGCGTCAAAGATGACTGTGTAAAGATTTCCAGATTCCAATGAAATTAAGTCCCCAAAAGTTGAAAGATGGATTGAGCTGAGGGTGTCTATTTGGAAGAGAGAAGTTATAAACAGCATCACAGCGAATTCGGAGTGAATTGTAACCAAATCAAAGCTGACGGTGCTCGGTTTGCTGGTGGCCAACGAGCGAAGCAGACCTGGACTGGAGAAGTGCTTGCACAAAGACAGAGGTGTGGATGAAGCACCAGTGCAGTGGCTGGTGCTCAAGAGTAGCTGAAGAATAATAAACACTAGGGAAAATCCATTTGCAAATCTCAGACTCCAAATGATGCTCCTTTTTCTCCACAGACAGCAGGTCTTGCTGACTGATCTATAGAAAGCCACAGCATGTCTTTTCAGAAATCCCTGTTACAATCTGAGCCATCTTGATCCCCTGGGCAGCTGAACTGACCTCACTTGTGCTTGGATCATTGCTCATCTGCAGCTCTGTTGAGAGACAAACTGAGTCCTTTCACATAGGAATTTTTGAAATACAGCCAGCCATCACTGACCTTTCTACTAAAAACAGCATTAAAATTGATTCTCAGGCTCAGTACTGCTTGAGAAAGAAATGCAAACTGCACATTTCTCAGGGAACTGGCCACGAATAAAAACATGTATTTTAACATTTGTCATTTGAGGATCCATCTCGTGGAGTGGAAAGGTGTTCAAACCACAGTCTCGACACCTAAATACTCGGGTGGTGATTATTGTACAAGTTTTCTAGTATTGTCTTATTACTGAAATATTAAACAAGGCAAAATAAATGACTGCTCTAACAAGTAATGTGACAGCCTACCTCACGACATCTAGCTGGACATCACAAGTTGCCCTCTGACAGTAGCAGGCAGTAGAAAGCGGCTGCCATCAGAGGGAGCAGGACAAACAGCATCCAGCACTCCTGGATGAGAAAGTCCACGCCAACATGTGCCCCATCACATCCCATCCCACCACATCTCATCCTGCCCTATCCCATCGCACAGAGTAGAGCACACTGGGGGGGCATTCTCAGGGAATACCAATGAGCAGGCAAATCAAGGCACTCTAAAGAATGAATAACCATTAAAACCAAGAAGAGATTTATTTTGCGTCATTCATTTCCTACCACACACTTTGCTCTGCCTTCTACACCGGCATTCATTCTCTGCACATACATTGGCAGACTACAGCTCCACTGCCTGGAAGTACAATAAAAGACAGGACATCCACTGGGGGTGGGATTTTTTTCAGATCCTGATAATACTTCAGTGTGCATACAACACTACACAGACTCTCACCTTCCTGAACCTGCCGGTGTTACAGCCTCCTTTTTTAATACCATCTGCAATGAGCTAAAGCCATTACAGGAGCCTGGGAAGCCCCAAGTATTTCAGCAGTTGAGGAAGCACAGTGAAGCTGCTTTTTTCTTGCAAGCAGCGTAACTGATTGAGTTTGATAAAAATTGTAGTACTTTTGCTTTTAACGTTTCAAGCAAGCTGGTATTAAATGTAGTGCAAGTAGTTCATACACGACAATGGCTGATCAGCTAAAAGCCTTGAGAATATCAGCTTTAGAATTGTCCTCCTAACGCAAACTGTCTTAATGCCCTGTTACTCTGAAGTTCACAAAAGTCCAGGTAAAACACCTCTCTTTCAGCTTGATGCCATGGCTTTAGCTCTCTGTTCTAATTAAAACCTACTTAGTGTCCAGTAAGTTCTGCTAGTGCTTTTTTAAAGGCTGATATGAAAAGAAAAATTATTAATGGCTAATGATTGACATTTCCCCCTTTGCCCCCAATTAACAAAATTTCTAACCATTTGTTCAATTTAGCCTAATGGTAGCAAGACCTAAGACCATTAAGTAATATAAATGAAACAGGGAGACACAATGTGCTGCAGCTTATTAAAGAGCATTTTACGTTACCCTAAAAGCTCATAACTTTTGAGTTGTTCCATTAAAAAATTAACACAAATCATAATTTTTTTATTCTGTGGGTTGTATATACAATGCTATATGATTTATTCAGCTTAAGAATGTCCAGAAGTGAAGCCCCTGTGGTATCTATTTGATTCTAAGAGAAGGATTCTTAAGCATGATTATAATATAATGATAAACAGCTAATAAGGCTGGCAATGTAACAATTTACCTTCTTTTGCAGACGGAATTCTTTGTGGGAAAAAAAACTGTTTCCTCTTATATCTTTCTAAATTTGAGTTCTCTGTTTACTGATTTATTTTGATTCTCGCTGTTCTTGTTGCATGTGTTTGTTTTGAGGGGGAAGCAACTGGCTGAATCTGAGAGACTGACCTCAGTTTTCTTAACACGAATTCATTATGCAGCACTTCTGTGTGTCTGTGGTGGCCTTTTGTTTAAACATCTTAGTTAGAGAGACCTTTACATTTTAAATGACATTTTATGAAGAATTTCTATTCTATTTCAATTTTATTTCTCTTTTATCCAACATTCCCTCCAGGCTGAGAGAGACCTTCAAGCTAAAGGTTAATGCTGACATTTATGGTTCAAAATTTTTGTTTAGATTTGCACATAACCACTTAAAACCAAACAAATCTCATTTACATATACTCTTGATAGCAACAACAATTTTCACAGCACTTTGTATATAGAAGACAAATGTTTTACTGTCATTACTCAAAAAATGGTGATGATAATGAGTTGAGCAACCTTTTGAGCAGAGGCAGACTGTAGAGCTCTCACTGCACTATGCAAACTTTGAAAATGTAATTGGGTTACCAAAGATCACATTAAGTTGTCATACATATCATTTTGCTCTCACAATATTGTTGATTATTAAAATATTCTGCACGGATGTGATCTTTTATGAGGCACTTTAGAAAGTCCCTTGTATACTCATTGACTTTAAACTCCAAATCATATCTTTGGTAGTTAGTGATGCCACTAACGTTGAAATACACTTGGCCACATGGAAGAGAGCAGCCCCAAACCATTGTCCATCAAATTAAGATTCATGCAAAATATGCTTCATGTATATCCTGTCTCCTATTCAAAATCCGCTTAATACAATCACCTGTTTCTTTAAATCGCACGTTACCTTAATACTTTCACTTTCTAGAATCATACCTTTATTATGACTCCTGAGTATACATTAGAATAAGAGGCTTTATTACTAGCTTAGTATTCCTTCCTTGTTCAATCTGCAAATATGCACGGGTTTCAATTCAGAGTCCTCTGAATTGAACAGACATGCCAAAAACTCCCTTATTGCACCAGGGTCAGTCTCCCTTGACGTCTAAGCGCAATAAAGAAAATAAAGAATTTTTTTTTTTTTTTATGGTTAGCTTAGGCCCAACTTTTTTTGGTGGTAAATATGATTCATTAGATCACTTCTGACAACGTTAAGAAAAAACTTGCAAAGCAGCAAGCTTAATTCAGAAAGCAGTCACCACTACATTTTCCTTGCACGGTGTCCAGCGGCTGAATGTTGTTGATCTGCTGAGTCCAACACATGGCTCCAGTCTGTCACAGGTTTCCCAGCAGTGATATCAATCACAGAATCGGAAGAGAGGAGCGAAAGGAGAGAAGAGGCTGTATCATTTCCTCTGATTTTGCTGCTACTCTTCTTTATTTTCTCTCACTCACCTCAGCCATAGCGCTCCAATTTATTGTCCCTCTGCTGTGACAAGGGCCAGCCAAGCAGGAGAATGCCACCCCCAGCTACTCCTCCCAACTGCTCCGCACTGTCCACAGTCACCCAGGCTGACGCACAACAGGATTACGACATCTACACTGGGTGCTGGGCCTGGAGAATCCCATTTCTCTTTCCCGCTGCCCCACCGCGGTTGCGCTTCTGCAGCTGTTCCAGGTGCCGCACTTGCAGTGTTTGAAGCCCCCTTCCTTTCTGCCAGCCCCAGTACAAGCCCCCTCCCCAGAGCTGGGCACCTGGGTTGTCACAGAGCAGGTCCCAAAGGGCTCTGACAGCTCATCCATCCCCAGCGTTTGCTTCCAGGCCACCACTCTTGCCGTGGAGCTCGGGAGCCCCACCGCCTCGAGCAGCCAGCAGCTATGGTACAGCCAGGAGCTG
Organism: Opisthocomus hoazin; assembly: GCF_030867145.1. Classification (NCBI taxonomy): domain Eukaryota; kingdom Metazoa; phylum Chordata; class Aves; order Opisthocomiformes; family Opisthocomidae; genus Opisthocomus; species Opisthocomus hoazin. The sequence continues at coordinate 74,575,575 of NC_134417.1, read as the reverse complement.
CCGCACAGGGAGCTCCATCTCCAGTGCAGCGGGCATTGCCGCTCACCGAGCTGCCTCACCACGGGCATGGGTACTCTGGGCAGTAACGGCATGGGGTGCAGCAGAAAAGGCAAGCTTGAACACAGAAAAGAAAACAACAAAGAAGGAAGAGGAGGAAAAGCCTTCACAGAAATGAGTACTGCTTGAAACACAAGAATATTCTACACAGAAGATTTGTCTGTACACAGGTTTGTCTAGATCTTTTCCTACCGTTTGTGTTTCAGCCAACATTCCCCTTCTGTTCAATCTGTTGTATCACCACGGTACCACTGCCACCACAGTACCACTGCCCTTGTGGTACCACTGCCACCACGGTATCACCTGGCCTTCAGGAATGCTTCCCTCCCTTCTCTCTCTTCTCTGCCAACTCTTGTATGAGACTTCCTTTACGCTGAACATTTTTTCCGTCACTAATTCTTCATATAATTCCACATTAAGCTTTAGATGCATGAAGAAAGACCTTTACACAGGTTATTTTTGATAACAATATGGAAAGAACGCTCAGTCTGTCTCTAACAAAGATGGAACTCCTCCCATTGCTGTGGTCTACGCTGGCAATCCTGAACTATTCCCTCTTGACAGGGAGACATTTGCATTTTCCATTGCAAACCGCATTAAGACTATTAGGTCACTAGTACACTAGTAAATAGAAGAGGTCAAGGCTTATCCTCTGGCCTTGAGAGCGAGGGACATGGCCTAGCTTGCATCTCTGCACGTAAACTTCCTCACACTTCCAGGAAAAGAGAGTGATCCTGCCTTTTGGGAATAGTCCCCAGCAGAAGCTGAGCTCTGGACTGGATCCAAGAATTTCTGGAGGAAGTGCTAGACAGCACAGGCCAAAACTGTGCCAGGAACTGAGCTAACAGTCTAGTCATTAGCCCGGGCTGAGATCCTGGCATTGATTAGATTACTACTGTAGCTGTAGCCTGAAAGACCCACAGAATCTGTCCAATGCAGTAAGGGCAGCTAATTTTTTGTAGCTATTTTGTAATACATTATCTTGACCAAAAGTTTAAAAATAATTATCTTTCAGCCATTCTCATAAGATGTTTTACACAACACAACCATATAGGCTTGCAAATTCTCAGCTACTGCCCTGAAAACAGCCAGCAATGTACCAGTGCTTTCCAGACTAAGCCCCACAGGCAGCGTCTTAGGCTTGTTCGAAAGGGATGGAAGAGGCAAGGAAGGCATAAATGGAGCGGCAGCAAGAGTGCACGGGGCTGAGAGGAACCCGTGAGGAAAGCAGACTAGGTTACACAGGCACAGCAGTGGGCTGCTATCTGGAAGCAATAAATAAATGGACGGAAAATCAGACAGTTAGTCTTGGTTAGCAGAAGATATGCACGGCTGTGCTGCGCCAGTTCACTTCTGCTGAATGCAAAATGCCATGATCTTTGTTTTAGAGAAGAATTTCCAAGATCCAAAGGAAAAAAATAAACCCAAACTGGAATCAGGTTTATCATCTGCATGGATTCCCATCTGTACCTGATGCCAGTGTCTTGCTCCTGTTCAATAAATGGTCCCAACTGTACACCTGCAATCCACATGCAGCTGGAGTTAGCTCCTTCTTCTGCAGATGTGTATGCACCCTTCTCTCCAGCCACCTTTTAAGTGCCTCCACCTGGTCACTCGCTCTGGATTTCTCCAAGTGACAAATAGTTTCATGCTTTATATAACAGCCATGTTACTATCTTCTTCTGAGGAACTTTTATTCTTATTGCTTCCTGCTATTTAATTTTCTAACAACTATCCATCAAATATTCAAATATCCCTTCCTTCAGTGAAATACAGGAACTTCATCTGCATATGCAGGAAGAATCAGCCAAGGAAGGGCAGCTTAAAATATGTACAGCCCTTCTCTGAACTTTTCAAAGCCACATGATAATGACTTTGAACCCCAAAAATGTGTAGTTGGTACATGGTACAAAGTACTGATTGCACTGGGAGAGTAGGCAGGGTCAGGCTCAAGTTTAAAAGAAGACAGCTCGGAAAATAGGAAGCTGACATTACATTAAGGAAGATTTACAGTTGGTGGGTGTCATTTCCCCATTCAGAGAGCTGCAGATTTTAAAAATGCCTTTTGCAAGACAAAAGTATGACAGACTAAATGAGTCTGCTTTCCATCACCAGCTGATTTGCCCTGTGTGCTTCTCTTGTGTTAAAGTGAAGCATCCCACTACTTAGAGATTACAAGTCACTGGGAGAAGAGTTATCCAAAGAGTAAACAAGACTCCCACTATAACGGTTTATTTCCATAGTGATATGCAAAGCCGCCTAGTAAGAAGCAGAGTTTGTCCAAGCAATAGCACCAGTACTTAGGTTTAATTACCATACCTCCCTAGCAGTCTCAAACCCTTTTGGAAACCTCATCTAGCCTGTTCAGGATGACCACTATGCTTCTTGTATTTTACATAAAGGAGTGACAGCATTTAACATACGTAATTTCATGAAGTATTGTTTACCTTTTTCTTTTAAAGGAAGAAAAAAAAATCCTTTAAAAAAATGTAAGGCTTTTTCTCAACACTTTCCTTAAAAAATGTTATTTTCTCAAAAGCTCTAAATGGGAGCAGAAGAGAAGCTTTCAGCAGAGAAGCCAAAGGCCCCAACCCCAACTTTTGAAGCAAAGACAGCACAAAGGAGACTGAGGCCCCAAGACACCTTATGGATGCACAATCTGAGTTCGTGCTGCTAACTTAGGACCCTTGTTGGAAACCCAACAGCCTCTTGCTGGACCTCAGAGGCAATGGTAAGCTGAGTAAAACACGTTTCACTGCTAATTCTTTGTACTCCACAGGGTATGAAAAATTCAGCTGAATCACTCCTTACTAGTCATGCAGGACACATTTTGACTCAGATAAAGCAGCAGACATGAAGAACTTCTAAGATTAAAACTTAGAAAAAAGACAGATCTGGTAAAAGGCAAGATCATATAAAGCTTGTATTTCATTTTGTTTACGGCTGTATTAAGTTAAAGAAATGTAATGTTATTTCTGAACCTGTAATTACTGTCAGCAACATATTTTGACCTATGATAAGCACCTGAGTGTGCATGTGTGCATATGTGTATATATGTGTGTGTATGCATAGACATATTTGTGTTATTAGCCTGGATAAATGTCTTATGATACATATTACTTACAGGCTTTGTTTTCAAATGGGTGGATGCCACAACATCCACTATAAAATGTATCCCCAGGCAGTAAGCTGGTACTTTGACTAAACTACTCATTTATTTATTTTTGAACTTCTCAGAATGCAGAAGAATGATCTGGCTTACTTCATTCATCTGCAACAACTTATTTTGCATTTGTGCAAGGTCTCTGAAACACAGACTGACTTTGTTACCTGCTTATACAGTGCTTAACACAACCTTCATCAGGGGCTCCTATATGTTATCACTGCACATAGTATGTCTAGGCCTATAAACCATCAGTTTATTTGAGGTCATGTTTAGGCATACCTGCCTTGTAGGTCTTGATGAACCCTGACCATGGCTGAACTGAAATTATGGAAAACTGTTCCCACGTAGACATCCACCATTCAGATCAGGCCTACACCCTACTCTGGTATGTCTGATATTCCTGTGGAGTTTGTATTTGTCTTCTCAAAGAGAAAGATACACTTGAAAAATAAAAGATACTCAGTAAGACCAGTGGTTTGAATAATTTTTTCTTGGGAATATTATCCCTCTGAGAACTGGATGGATCCTGCAGTTTCTGTTTATGGAAAGAAAAAAAAAAAAAAGCCTTTTAGTGAAATCAAACTAGCACATGCAGTTTTGGTTTCCAGGTCGAAGCCCAAAAACTTTCATGGTTCAAGGAAACCCCAGTGTCTGTTAATGACAACAGATGTAGAAATGCAGCCTTCCATAACTAGATAGTTTTGGAGAGGGGAAGTTAAAACTCAGAGAGGCCACCTGCAATCCAAATAATGCAGCAGAAGGAGTGAGGCGTCACCCTGCCCCATCAGAAGATCTACAAAGAACTGCAGAAACTGCACTGTTTGGTTCCTGAAAGCTTCAACACACCCCAAGCATCTATAAAGTGATCTATTGTGCAACAAGGAACAGAAAGAAGGAAGTATTTTAAACGGACAAGATTAAGAATATGCTAGGAAGAAAGTGGACTTTCCCAAGCCTTAACTATGACTATATCACATGGGACCAAAGAGCGAAGCAGGAGGAACTCAAGCGCCATGTCACCATTTTGTCACCAGTGCTTTCCCTTTCAGCAGGGGGAATTTCTCAGTTCCTTCTCCAGGCTGCAGGCAAACTGCAAACTTTAAATTTAGACCTGTCTTTGAAGCTGATTGGTCTGTTTTGGAAAAAAAAATCGTGCACTTCTGCAGACTCAGGAGATGCTGCGGGACATGTTACAACAATATTCTCTCCTCTGATCCTCTCCTCCCTGCTGCAAGCGAACTGCTGTTAGAGCATATTCAGAAAGACAGTAGTAACACATTCAATGATCACTGTTTTCCTTATCTTTTAAGAAAATGTTACAGTGTAATCCTTGCCTAGTGACTTCTAATAACATAGATGAAAAGATAAAAACCAAAGCTGGCATGCGTTCGCCAGGCTACAAGACTGTTACTCAAGCTCTAAGTTCTTCAGAGAGGAATCTCTGGGACAAGGATATAGCCTTTACTACTGACTTTAATTTCTAGCTTTTCATTTCTGGACAGAAAAATTTCTAGCTTTTCATTTCTGGACAGAAAAAGAAAACATCAGCAACAGCAAGAAAGCAGAATATGCAGCTGTGATGTGTTCTCTGAAGGTTTCCTTTGGCATTTCAGCTGAGCAACTTCATGGCAAAGCTGTATCCTTCTTTGTGTAGTTGTCCTTTCTCTTTCAACCCACATCTGTCTGTGGTTCTTTTCACTTATGTGCTGCACCAGGCAACAGTGACACTTGCAGAAGAACACCGTTCTCTCACTTTGAGACAAACTACAGGAAAGATCCAGAAGAATTATTACCCCATGAACAATCTGACTTGCATCCTACTTGGAAGCAGAGAACCTGTTCCACATACGCTGGCCTAGACTCAAAGTTGCGCAGACTTCAACACAAAGAGGAGCTGGACTGAAAAGCCCAGGCACAATAGACATAAACCCTAAAAACAGTAGAAGAAAAGACATTGAAAGAAAAGCAAGAAATGCATTTCACCTGGAATGTCACATCTCCAGTGCTGAGCACAGTCTGCGTGCAAATATTCATCACAGATGCACCAAACTGCTAACCACGTGCTTTTCTTTAATAATCCTTTTGAGTCACATCAGCTGCAGGCTGTTTCACTTTGAATGTGTTGCTGGTTAAACCTTTCTCATCTTTCCATTTGCATTAACTTCAGGTTTGGGCTTTCAGTGGTCAGTAATGTCCATCTACTGTATCACTCAATGTGAAATATTCCACTTTACTAATACGAGTTACATTATCCTTTTTTCATCCAACAACACAGTTATTCCTCGCCATCACTGTCATTTAATTTTAACTTCTATGACTACGACAGTGCTTAACAAGTTATTGCTGCTTCCGGTAACTAGTCCTAAGAAAATGATCGCTGACAAAATGTAGAACAGAGAACTCAAGCAGGATAACTTTGGCCATTAATTGCTGCTACTAATTATCCTAACCTTCTTATCATAATTACTTACTGGCCTACTTACCCAGTTATCCTAACCTCCTAGCCTTGACTTCCGCTACGCTCAGGATTCAGTGCTAGTAAAGATTAAGTCTTTGTTACTGACACTAAATACAACCCAAAAATGAAACGAGGATTGAGCAGTGTCTCAAACAACACCATTCCCTTGATAGCCATTTCCTTGGCAGTAGTTGTTACCACCATGGCTGCCCAAGTGCATGAGAAAGGGAAAGTTTATGGGCAGAGGAGAATCTTCCAGGCACCAGCTGATACAGAGGGCAAAAAGCTTGCAAGTGGGCAGGTCTTTCTTCAAACAGGGCAGTGATATTCAAAGCTAAATACAAGCTGAAGAAATTCCTCTGAGTTTAGTTAGGTATACTCATCATCCAAGAGGAAAGGTAACTGGAGTCTCCAGGACAGTGTTAGCAAGGCAAGGTGGTGAGATGTTGATCTCCCACAGGGAAACTGGACTGGCAAGTCATTTCTTGGCTGTGGAACTTCAAGGAAAGCCTTTTTCTCTATTTACAGTGACAGCTGCAGCTCATCTTCTGAAGGTTCAGCTTCACCTTTTTAATAGGTTTTCTTGCTCAGGCCCAAGAGGTCCAAGACAGCGGCGGCTGATGCCGCAAAATGCCGGTGATGGGCAGCTGGGAGCTCCTGCCCCTGCCAGCGCTGTCTGTTCTGAGGGTGGGAGGTGCTCGGCTTCACCCATGCCCTTTCCCCGAGGACATGTGGTGCACGGCATGAGATACAAGGCATTTGAAGGGTGCCATGCATGGCCAAAGGAAGTTATAGGTCCAAGGGAAACCAAGGGAGACCACCTGCTACCTGGGGCACACTTGCAAGAGAAGGGGTTACCAACTAGACCAATCCCAACAGGCAATCCCCTTAGCTGCGAGTAGTCAGGTGTGGGGAAAATGTTAGGGGGAAATATCGCATGTGCTTAGCCTGTTCTTGGTCCTCCAGGTGTCTGCTCATAGCTGCTACAGGAGAGAGAATACCAGGCGCTGCTGAACCCTCACTCTGAATCAATCCAGCTGCTCCTATATTCTGGTTCTGCAAAATGCAGATCATGTCACAGTCATGGAGGGGTGCTATTTTTTTTTTTTCTTTAATGAGGCACAGTCTGGATTCCTTCACTGCAGATATTTCTTTTTTCCTAATGGCAAGTTAAGTGACACAGAGGTGTTCGAAGCTGAAGGGACAATTCTTGGGAAGACTGGAAAAATTCCTAGAAAGGATTTCTTTTCTGATATAGGTTATAAACCTTAAATCATATTCTGAACAAGTTCCAAGCTACCGAGAGTGTACAGCTGTTAGGGGTACAGTTTTGTGTTGAAAGCATAGGTCTGAAAAATGTAATCATTTCAGAGAAGCGTTGTTACACAGTAAAAACTTTTTCACATTGTAGAACTGAATATTGAAAATGCTGAGCTCAGACACCACTCACTTGGGTCCAGGGGCCCAGCTGTATACTGCAAACCAGTTAGGTTTCTTCAAAGTGGTTGCTGTTGCAATAACAATTTTGCGTGCCCCGCAATGCATTATGCATTACCCATACACATTTACCCATCATGAGGGGAATGGAGTTGCGCGGTCTTAACTATATAAATAGCAAGTTTAAAAACATTATGAGTTTTACATAACAAATATTACAAGAAGCACATTTTCATACAGCTTTTAACAAATTCACTATACAAACAGCATTAACAGCACAGTGTTCAGTAAAAGTCTATTGCATTCTTTAATTAATGTACAATTAAAAATAACTTCCACGTAGGAAATTTCTGTTCCAATTTTTGTTGAAATAAGCATTGTACTTAAAAAAGGTTCACCACATCAGTGGGTTTTTTCAGTGTGTTGTAAAGCTAAACTTTGATTCTCCCCCTCTCTAGCAGCAATAGGTGCTCTACATGTGTTTATAATAGGTGTTCTGGGTGTGCTTAGGCATTCTGGCATCAATCATGCTTTCCACATCAGCCAAAACCACATCTGCTCATAAGGTTAGAAAGTGCACACCCACATACCTATATCTTTGCAAATCAAGCAATGTAACACCTTAGATTGCCAGTACTTTTAATGTGAGTCATTAAGAGAGGTTTCTAATCCTCTAATAACTCTCCCTTCAAACTGCAATGTAATCTGTTAATCTCTTTAAGAAGCTACTGAATTCCTCCATCATAAGCATCTGTTTGTAGTGACATATGTAACAAATTAAAATGGTGTCTCTTTTCAAGATTGGTGAACTTTTCTGGCATACTAATTGAAAGCAATGAAAAAGGAAGGTAATGAAGTTTAACCATAAGCACACTTAGCTCACACTGGCTTTTACAATGGAGCTAGGCTTCTGCTTGACTAAAACCTGTGAGGAACTGCAAAGAGTAATGAAACACAAGACACATCACGAACAACATAACTATTATTCTCGTTCCCATTATTTAGGTGTCTGATTCATTTATTTACAGGTTCAGCACTGTGAGGAACCAGAGTGCTGAACATCGGAGAAGTAAGCACGAATTGTTGTTGTTACAATGATAAGCAGACATATGCGTGACATGTATTTACTGGGACCAATTTTTCTGCAGGGTTGAAACAGCGTAGCATTGCAGTATTTCAATATATATATATGTACCAATGGAACATAAAGCAAAAGGTACACGGTACAACTTACTTTTCCCTTTCTGCTTTTAAAGGCATTTCTGTTGAAGTTTATTCATGCACCTATTGCTTGAGAGAAGAACATATGATGGTAATGCTATTTTCCTACAAAATTGTTTATCCAGTTATGTAAGATAAAAAAGACTCAATCTCATCTGTCAGTGGAATATAACATACTGAGGTTTTTAATCTCCTTATGCTTTTTAAAGGCATTGAAGAGATGCTGCAATAAACAACTCAGAAGTTTAGGAATAAAAAGCTTTGTGAATGTGTTTCTATCCCTAATAATGTTTGGGATAGAGATAAAATCTTTCATATAGCAAATTGAAAAAAAACAGTGATATGAAATAGCCTGAGAGGAGGGAACTTATTTTGCAAATTATTATTCATCAAAGAGCTGGCTCAGAGTTCTGCCTTGGCCGAAGTACAAACAGCATTACTGGTCCTGCCAGGGCTGCACATACAAAGAAACGGATGGCAAGTCTCTGTCTTTTTGAAAGTTATGAAAACATAGGTGAAACAAATGTGGTTTTAATGATAACTATATGACTTTTTTTTAATGGAAATTGTTTCACAGACATCATTCTATTTAAATGCAAATCTAGCATTACAATGTTATCCTCTTTAAGGGATTTTAATTGTTACGTATTTGAACATAAGATACTTCTGGCTTTTATAAAGACTGGTTTTAGCAGGGTAGTTAATAACTGTCTCTATTGTGTGAGTTTTCCATTTAATCTGCAAATACTTACAGATGCATGAGTAAATGCTATCATTCTCTCCTCCTAAACATTGAGAATAAATGTTATATTTTAGTATATAAATAGACATATGCACATGTACCTACTCAAAAACAAATACAAAGAAAGTTTGCCAGAAAAGGGTTACAGTCTAAAGGAAAACAGCAAAAGGAGCCTACAAGAATGGAAAACTAGAAATGTCAAATGTTTCAATAGCATCTATCATGAATTAGCAATTTACAAGTACAGAAAAATAAGGAAAAATAAAGTGCGTGTATCAAATCTACCATGACTCATAGCAGCTCTGTTGTACTTTCTGCTGTTTATAAAGCCTGCTAGTTGTAGCTCATGGCACGCTAATGCTATGAGAAAGTTGTTCCTTGCATCTCTGATATGCACAAATGGAGCAAGAGCAGCTGCACGACTTGTCACAGCCACGAGCCGCCGATGAAGCTGTGTGTAGAGCTGTGCTGTTGCATGGATTTTAACTTACAGTTCCCAGTCAGGGTGGGAGTTTTATAGGGTGCTATGTAGAGCACCAGATGACCCAAAAGCAGCAGAATTTGCAGTCTAACACAGCTTTTAAAAACCGTAAAATAATACGGACCTCACAAAACACCATTTTTTCAAAGGATGGAGAGGTAGCAGGTATCGTAGCTTGTCAGACCTCCGTGTTCCCGGGGAGCAATAGCTAAGACACTAGTGGGCTAACCAACCTCTCTGCTTGTTCTGGTGCCTCACGTGCCTACTGTCAGACCAAGCCACGGGCTCTGGCCCGTCGGGATAGCTGGTGGCCCTCTCAGTGGGCTGGTTTGTGTGTAGCGTCTACAGCTCTGATCTCTCCAGCAATGCAAGAGAAGCAGAGTGCCATGGTAAAACAACCTTTGTTACAGCTCTTGGCGGTTACCAGCGACTGTGCAATGAACTGAAGTTATTTAGAACTACAGAGTTTTAGAAAAAGCAGGTCTTAAAACAATAACAAAGTCTTCAGATCTTGCTGTTGCTGCCTAAGCCCCCTCATCCCTGGATCAGGACAGAGCTGAGCTTTGCCAGGGCCTGTGCAGAACCAGCCCTGGCTGCAGCGGCTCCTCGTCTCTGCCCCGCTCCCTGCCCTCCACAACAGTGATCCTGCCAGCAGCTCCAGGATTTGCAGTGCTGCAGAGCCTCGTGGTTGCATTCAAACTTCTGATTCATTTAACTTGCTCATGAAAACAAGGTGAAGACTGCCTTGTTCCAAATGGCCACTCGATCCCATCATTAATAAGGGATCTAGTTCCTACCAGTAAAAAAAAGGCTTGCTGTTGATACGAGCAGTGTTGCTATGCTCCCTCGAAACGTAGCTGCCACTCTGTGGGTCAGGGGGGTTAGATCCAACACTACTCGAATAGATGCTGTGAAAACTGATCATTACAGCAAGTGATGCATGCTGTAAGTGAGGGGGAAGAGGCACTGGGATCAGAGCACGGCGATGGGTTGGCAGAAGGATAGGGAGAAGTGGCTGAGAGGGTAAGAGCAAAGATGAAGGAGACAGTATTGCGGTTACAAGCTGGTGGGACAGTGATGGCCCTGCCTGGGATGACGGAGAGTGAAAGCCATATTTTCAAGTAGCCAGAGCAATGAGACTTTTTTTGGTGCAGCAGGGGCTGTGTTTTGACCTTTAAAAATGGCACGATTCAGAAACAGGCAACTTCCTCCTAAACCTTCAGAAAAACAACAGAACAAAGTTTAAATGTTTCACAGAAATATGACTGTTGAGCATCTTGTTATTCTAAGCCACCCTTCTAAGCTCTGCAGCTCTAGCATGGCACTTTCTGAGCGGGGTCCAAGGAGAGGTGGGAGGCGACAGTGCAGACCTCTGAGTCCCAAGGATTGGCAAAGCAGCTAAGTCATATTAGCTAGGGCTTGGAAATGTGTTGCTGTCATGCAATTCCCTCTCCTCTCCGCAAGAATTGCTAAAAAGTGGTTTCTGTTCTTTATTTATAACTGCTATTCCATTTTTCTACTTGCAGTCACCATGGCTTCCCATTAAACAGCAATTTGGTTATATATGGAAGTTTTCTGCATCTAATATAGTATCTTCAGCTCTCTCCTGGGGCTACATACTCCTCACACAATTGTTGCAGCTTGGTATTGTACAACATTCTATTCAACATAAGAATACCTTGAGATCTAGTCCGCAGAGTTAAACCCCTGAAGGCTGGCCTGTGCTCCTGAGTGTTGACACTGAACCTCGCCAGAGTGCCCAGGACCCTGTGTGTGCCCCGGGAGAGGCAGCACAGCAGTCCTGTGGCTCAGGATCCCTACCAACCTCCTCCAGAGAGCTGCTTTTCCCTGCTGCCTAAAGAGCACTGGGCTGCCATTGCAAGGCTGCTGCCCCTGCCAAGCTCTACGGGGTGTCTCTAGCACACACTTCGTAAGACTGGCAGAGTAATTTTCTTCGTTCATCTCACTGGGCAGGATAGAAGGAAGAAAAATCAAGAAATGGCATTTCAAATACTGTACAGGTGATGATGCTGACCTTCCGCACAGCCGTGGCTATTACATTCTTCCCTTCAAAGATTTTCTTTCAAGAAACTGTATAAACAGACTCCGTGTTTAATTCCCCATCTGCAATAACTGGAGGCAAAGGCTGTTCTTTCAGGAAGACGGCAAGGCTCAGGGTTTTGCTGGGCCAAGCTGTCCCATCAGCACAGCAGCAAAGAGCCCAGATAAGCTCTGTTCTCAATTTCTTTTTTCCCCCTAAGAAATTAAATCTTGAAATTTACTATAAAGTACATAAGAACAAGAAATGTCAGATTTTTATAATATCTTATTCACATAATATTTCCTGTTCAGAATTCCCTTACTATTTATCAAACTTTACACAGCTGTAAGCACTTCCTTTAAAAGTCTATAAAGGTGGAATTAATCCTTCTTTACAAACTTACTTTTCACATCTGTATGCTTGAATTACACCATAAAGTTTGTGAAATTGAAAACAACACATAAATCAAATCTTGACATATGCAAAAATTTCTAAAATATATTTTGGACTTGACTCCCATGAGCCAAGATCTCTATTCATATTTAATCTCTGGGTGGAAAAAGGTAATGTTTTGCAAAAAATGTGAAAAGCTTTTTTTATGCCAAGGAAATGAAGGCAGTTATAAGTGAGACGCAAAGCGCACAGGTCAGGCCATTGAAAGGCAGAGCTACACTTTAATCTCAGAGACAGACACATCGCTTTCATTTTTGTTGGCACAGTCCTGATCCTCTCTTCAGAGCATTTAGCAAATGCATAGGCATGCACTCAGTCTAAGGAATAATTAGTGAGAATAAGGCTTTCTAAAGAAGACTTACAGTCTGAAACGAATCTTTTCAAGTGATAGTCTTTTCAGTAGTGAGAGAATAGAAATCCATTCCTAATCTTTCAGGTGCGGCATGTGTACAAACATTTTTGTCTATTTATTTTATTGCATTTTTTCTTCCTTGTCCACAATCACTACAGATATCTACATGGAAAAGGGATCTATACGAAAGATCTGGCCTCATATCACAGCTTCATTTTTAAAAAAATACAACTGGAAGTTAAAGTGTCCATGTCAAGAACTGATTTGGAGGGGGTGAGGGTATTCTTGGTTTTAAGCAGTCATGTAACTTTCCCTACCATAAGGTGCTACTCTCCTCTCCTTTCTAGCTCTGACAGTATTCACTATCACAGGAAGCAATACCCAACATTTCCTCCCTATGCTATGGGAATAAACACTTAACTTTTATGATGGGATTAAATACATAACAGTGGTAGCAAATAGACCGAAACAAATATCCATGCAGCAGATAAATCTGAATCCAGGGTTGAATTTGGTAGAAAATCTGATTGCATCCCATTAAAGGTCTGCACGTGACCAAATTTCTGTAGCATTTTCAGAGCTGTAAAATGCCTCCATGGCTAGCTATAAACTACTTGTGATATATCTACAGTTTGTAGAAAAAAAAGTAAGTATCACTGGCTTGGCGCAGATTTGAAGATTTTTATCTGAGAGATTTTAAGTGAGTAGTGAGAGAGAACTGATTCCGTGTTCCAGTGGTGTATAATTTCTTTTTCTTCACACTTCATACTAAACAGAAGTGATATAAGACACTCTTAGGAGAACCAGTGAGACACACTGGAGCACAAGTTTCACTACACAGTGACAATACCTGCTTCTTGTCTACCTTGTCTATCAGTATCAAGTGACTGAAAGAGATTTGATACAGCTGCTTGCTGGCTAGACCTCAATCCAGAGAGCACTGAGACAAAGCTCAAAGGCTTGAGGAAGCACCAAAAGTCTTAGCAGAGATTAACTCAATCCCCTGCCTTAAGTAGAGCATCTACTATTACCTACTTGGTCTTACAGGCTAGAAGCCTAGTTGGGAGAATGATTTCCTGTAGGTGTTCAGGCTGAGGCCACTGCCAAGGTTCTTGTTGTATAGCCTGTCCCTGGGATGATGGATGCCACGGTTCCTTTCAAATACAGCCTACTCGGAGCAGTTTCTCTTTTGGCACCTCTGGATGGGTCCAGTGCCATATATCATGTATGCTTCCAGATAACAACAAAAAAAAGTCAGATTTTCTCTGGCATTTGCTCTGTTGATACTTACTCATCAAGGAGTATCACAGAAATTCATAGTTTGAAAGGGGAATTCAAGGAGCAGTATTGACACACTGAGCTCAGGGCTCACTGACCCCGCTCCTTCTCCGAGCCATCCTGTCCCAGCCGCTGAGCCAGCAGACGCCGGGCTGGAATGCCAGCTCTTGGGGATCATGTGCCTGACTGCTCCCAGGGACGGATGGCCAGCCCCAGAGAACCTGGGTCAGACCAGCCCAAGGAAATCCAAAGCCACCCAGGACTCACAGCTGCACAGATAAATGCTGTAATTGCCTGCTGATTCTTCCATGCGACCAAAGTGTATTTCAGGTACATATTGCAACTTCAGGTGTGAGCATACAAATAATACCCAGCATGGTATATAACCTGCATCAGTTACATGGTGTTCTGATCTAGTCATGCATCTCTGCCAAGTTTCTTAGTTGAAATTATGGAGGTTTTTGTGATAGGTATATAAACCTAAGCGTCGCTCAGCTTTTGGACACTGGCTAACGCAGAGTGTGGTGGTGGTGGTAGCCAGAGCAAGCTCATGCATGGGCAAGTAAGCGCTACTCAGCTCAGGAATCATATTGCTGCCTCACTTCCAAACACCAGGCCTCCAAGGTTACAGAAAAATGTTCTCCCATGTGTTAATTATCACTTTACTGATAACTTCAAGGACTCCTGGAAGCAAATACAGCAGGAAATTTGTTGTGACAATACCATAGAGAACAGAATGGTTAGAGAATTATTGCAATCCTGTCCAGCCATTTTAGTCAACATTTTGTTGTAAAAGATGACATTCTTCTTCACTGCAGATGCCACTCTTCACACAGCTTAACTGTGTGCTACTGTGCTGAAGATTCAAACACTGTTAACTGTGCCTCGTAGGAAGGACACAACGGTTTATTTTCCACAACTTCCAGTAAAAAAACTGTAGGAGATAAAATATGCAATAAAAGCATAATGGTTTAAAAATACACCCTAAAAATACAGGAAATGCCAAATTTAAGATCATGCAGGCTCTATGTGTGTACATGCATCATGCTACTACAATTGCACACTCTCGTTTCCTCCAGAGAAGCCTGATCTTCTTCAGTAATTAGGACAAATGTATGAAGAGGCAGAATAATAACCACTTGTGCAACAGAAACCTGGAACTTGCCAGTGATTTAATTCTACAAATTTACAGTCTGAATACCATTAATGGCTTTCCTAATATAAAAAAGATTTTAAACAGTAACTCGAGAAAAAAAATTACTGAAATACAATATATTACTGCATTGCTATGGCTTTCTACCCATTAATACAATAAAATTGCTTTTAAAAAGACAGATAATAAATTAAAACTGAACTGGAAGTATGAAATCCACTTTTTTCCAATTAAAATGCACATGTACATTATAAATCAGCCTGTATATTACTAAAAATTTCAAAGTTTAAATTTTTATGCTTCTTTAAAATGTCCTGATGACTACAGAATTACATTTGGGAGAGCTGACATCCTTTCAAATGGTTACTCACAACCTTTCCGCATGCTGCATGCTTTCATACAGCCATGCCATTCAGAAATGGGACGATCTTCTTAACACAAAAGCTGAATTTTTTTTCATTTTGCACCGTTTTACACAACATCAATGCATATCAATAAACTGTTAAATACGTATGAAAGAGTATAAGCAAAAAATAAGCAAAAAACAGTTAGTGCCAGGTACTTGTCCCTGTCATGAGATACCGGTCATCATTTTCTTTTTTTGGATTCAGAAGTTATGTGCGCATTGACACATCACAAAACCAAAATTAGAATTCTATCCTCAAAAATCCTATAAACTAATGACAAAACAACAAAAGCTAAAGCAGACAAAATAAACATTTGGATGCAGGCGGTTTTGCACACGTGCAAGGAGTACTGGAATACACCTTTATTTACAAGTGACATTAATGTAACAGATTTACCTTGTACACATGTAACGTACCAGCCAAGTACAACAGGACAGCTAAACCCAGTAACTGGCATTAGGCAACTTTTATGCATCCTAAGTAAGTCACTAAACATGAAGAACCACCCACTGAACTTTCCAAAAAGAAAACATTGACTGAGATGACCAACAATGACACACAAATCTTCCCTTTCCCACTTGTCCACCACCCGTATTTTGGGATGCATCCATTGTACCTACAAACCAACTCGGTGCTTGCAAGCCTTGCTTTGTGTAACAGAGTCTGTTCAACACACATGAAAATTCCAACATTACCGTTGCATGTTTAGTGACAGAATGCCATAATCTTGGTAACCTAAGAAACTCCTGAAATGAAGCATCCGGCATGTCAACTAACTGTTCTAAAAGGCAAGCAAAGATGGCGCTGCAAAGTTTATGCTACCACAAACTCCAGTTCAAATTTGCTCAGTTTAGAATTAAAACATTTTCTACCTGGCTTAAAGGACCATACAACCAAATATTGAAAATCAAGCTCTCCTTCTCACTTACTGCCAATAACAAAGAGTCATCACCAATAACAAACAGTCTGTCGACCAGCACCCCCGGACAGGTCTAAGGATTAGCTGGGTTATGCAAGTAATTAGCCAAGGTTAAAATAATCAGGTACTGAAATTACGAGCAAGGACATTTGTCCCTCCGTCTTTGTTGAACAGGGGACAACAAACGAAAACTCGCATCTAGTTGTGCTTTTGCTGGGGGCAAGCAGCAATGTCACCAGCAGTTTTGTAAAGCTTTGTCCATATTGGGATCACTGCCTCTACAAAACTACTCCACAAAACTGCCCCTACTGCTCATCAGGCAAGACACCGCTAGCTTGCACCTGAACTCAGGGGCTCGGCTGAACTTTAAACACCAGAGCTATTAAAAAATTTTCACTTTCCATGTGCCTGGAACATCTGCCATGCCATTTTTGTCATTTCCTTTTAGAATAGACACAGTATGTAACACGAACTGCAAAATATATGCTTTAGCAGTATATCCTCAACGTCTTTGCAAACCAGTTCAACAAGCAACCTATTTTCTCAAATTCCTTTAATTTGTCCGCATGCCCCTGTGACTCATGCAGTAGCATCAAAATTGCTAAGGAACCCTGTGGGAACTTATCCCGCAGGGATAACTTATCCTTAACACTACCTTTTTGTTGATATTTTAATACAAATTATATCTGAGTGGACACTATATAATATCAGTCTTTCTTTGCTTAGCTTACTCTATGAGTGTTTCTAAGGTTTGTGCCACAAAACACAAACAAAATTTGTAATCACAATCGTGATATAGCTGAAAATGATAATTTTGAAAGGACCTAAATAAGCGTTTCGTTTAAAAAGTTTGGGATATTGACAACTTCGAAGAAATTCACCATATCCAACCCAAAACCTAAGCAGTCTGGATGCAAAGTTTTTAATCAGTCAAGCACATCACTGACATTTAATGATGCTGTATCAATATTTTTGTGCTTACAGCCACCTGAGTAGCTGTTTTCCTCATCAACTATCTCTGTTCCTCATGAACACATCCATGTCTCCATCTGTGCCTTGCTCTCACCCCAGAACTCAGCTTTCCAGAGATTTAGTAAAGTTAAGCAATAGTGGACTAGCAAAACTCATTTTTTCCACCATTATTCGATCTTTAAAGAAAAAGCATGACTGTGTGAAGAAAATGGGGAAAAACAGTCTGCACTTACCAATATTTTGAAAACAACATAATAAATTTATTTAAATCTACTCTGTACGTTACACAAACCAGTACCAAATACACACACAATCAATCCTGCAGCTCTTTAACACAAGTGTGCTCAATTAAGACTGCTGCATTTCAACTATTTAGTTCATTTTTAATCCTAATTTAAACCGAGTACCCTTCTGTCATTTAAGGACGACCTCCTAGTATCTGTAGAGATTGGGAGTAGATTTGAAAATGCATCCATGCACACCCACAGAGTACTGTGTAACAATTTGCAAGGCATTTCCACCTTGTCAGGGGAGCAAAAAGCTGTATTTCCTTATGACAATACCTCAAGTAAGGAGAAGAGGGCTGCTGAGGTATCACTGGTGATAGGGCAAGTCTCAAAACAAGTTTGAGACTGGCTGCAGAATGGGGATTCCCAGTTACCACAGCCCAAGGCCAAGCGTGCACGGCCCAGCAGGGAGCTGGTCCGTCACAGCCACCAGCATGACCAGCCCAGGCGCTACGCCTGGGAACCCCTCTTCTAAGGCATATTCATAATACACAGAAGTGTTTCTCATTGGCAGAGATACGCTAATCTCTTACACTTACAAAAGAATTACAGATATTCAATTGTCTTTAAATGCTTGCATTTCTTTCACATTCTCACAGACCACAGAATTATCAGTGGTTCATACCTTGTCAAGTACCATGCCCCTTCCTCCCGCCTCTTAATTGGAGAAACTAAGGCAGAGGAGCTAAAGAAAGGGTCTTGGGAACCCACCTGCAGTCCTTCACCAGACCAGGAATGCAAAGGTTGGAAAAAAAGAGCACAAGTAAAATTATATTCTTTATTCATTCAGTTTTAGCTGTGAATAGTCCTATTATACAAATACAGTATAAATTCCAAAATCACAATATATTACAAAATAAAAAAGTACAAACTGCATTACTTAATAAATATATCTAACAAGTTAATCAAAGTAGGAGACAGAATTCAGATTGGAAACATTCAAATGTTTGATCCAGCAAACCATACAAATCTAATTTTAAATACTTTTTTTTCCTTTTAAACCACAATGTAGAATACCATTCGTGATTCCTTGTTAGAAAATAACATCACGTGAATAACATGTTGTGATCAGATAATGATTTGTTGGTGGAACACCAGTGCCAGAAAAGAAGCAGGGCTTATACAAAGGACACCATAACCCCAGAAACAAGAACACAAATACCGAGGTGCAGCCAAGGCAATTATTGCCAAAGCGGGAGACTATTATCTAGTCACAACATTCTATTGCAAGTTAATGTTCTGTTATTACAGATAAATAATATAAATGGAGCAGAGGGTGAGCCAACCAGGCAACAAGAGGCCAGTTTACTCAAAACAGTAATTAAATACAGAAGAGTCAATTGCTCCCTGCACTGTTCATGGGTAGCTGCATTCCAACCGGCTCAAAGGACCTGTTCTGTGCTCCAGGCAGAGAAAGCAACTGGTTTGAAAAGCAGTCTGTTCATACTTTGCTGCACTTTTACAAAAAACATTGTTTTAGTTTTGCAAGAAAATACGCACGATGCTTTTTGGGGAGGGTCAGTTTGACATCAACTTTATCTGGTAAAAATATAAGGTTTATGGGTAGAAAACACCGCAAAAAAATAGCTGTTACATCATAAGCCTTATTTACAAAAACTGTTTACAAATGGTTTTGGCTGTACAGCTGAAAGCCAGATACTAAAGTAAGATGCAGAAGATGGAGGTAACAGTTTAAAAATATTGTGCAAAAAATACATTCTTATAGAAAATAGAGAGACGGGGGGGGGGGGACGACACAAACACACACAGAGCATCTGCTTGCAAATAATCCGAGGCTACGTTTTCACAACAGAATGTTACAAACATGTTAGGATTTATCCCCCACTTTACAACGGAATATTACAAACACTTTTGGACTTGCTCCCCCACAATCGACAGTCCTCCTCAGTCCTGGGGTGCTGTTGCTTCGTCAAGGATTAAGGCATCACCGCCGCAGCCAGCACACCTTCTGCCTGTCCCAGTCCCTGCAGCACAGCTCCCAGCCCGTGGCCCCGGCGGTCTCAAGAGCAGGCGTTCTGCTCAATGTACATCTTGGACAAGGAGACCGCCATGGACTTGGCCAGCTCCTCATCCCGCCGGCGCTGTACCTGAGTCTGCCTGCACCACGCCTCGTACTCCGGGTTGGGGCACGGGCGGTCCAGCACGGCATCGTAGTGCCCGTTGCTAAGCCAGCTCAGCCAGATGCTGGGCCGCGTCGGGTCCTCGGGCCCCAGGTAGTGAACCATGGTGGAAACGGTGGGGCTCTCGGGCCGGCCGCCCGTGGTGAGGTGGATGTTGACGTTCAGCATCTGCCCCATGGCCAGCAGCTCCGGGTACCCGGCCCAGGCCCCGTCCTGCGCGGCCCCGATGAGGAACTCTCCCACGTCGCCCTCGATGATGGGGCTGAAGTGGTCCAGGTGGTCGGCGATGTAGTGCACGGTCTGCTCGCGGAGCTCGCCGTGCGGCCGCTGGTCCCCGTACACCGCCTTGCAGACGGCGCGGTAGAGGCAGTTCCCGTCGGGGATGATGTGGAAGCGGAACCGGCCCTTCTCCCGCAGGTACCCGTCCTGCTTCTCCACCTCGGCCAGGTACAGCGCCAGCTTCTCGCTGCGCTGCGGCGCCCGCCGCGCCTCGGGGCCCGCTCCCTCCTCCTGCTCCTCGCCCTCCGCCGGCGCGGGGGCCCGCGCCTGACCGCCGCTGCCCTCCGCGGGCCGCCCGCCGCGGGGCAGCCCGGGCGGGGCGCCGGCGGCCGCCGCGTGCAGCGCCTGGCAGTGCTCGCTGAGGCGCAGGCTGCGGTTGCTGGGCTCCGCGGCGGGCGGCGGCAGCGCGGCGGCCCCGCCGTCCCCCCCGGCCTGCCGCACGCTCTCCAGGATCCCCTCCAGCCAGGCGCGGCTGCGCGGCGAGGCCGGCACCAGCTCGCCGGGGGCCTCGGCGCGCTGCACGATGCGGATGGGCACGACCCGCTCCAGCGGCCGGCGACGGCTGACGGTGACCTGGGCGCAGGAGCTGTACTGCGGGCCGCCCGCCGGCCGGCTGCCGGGGCCCGCCGCGGGGCCGCTCGGCATCACCTCCAGGCAGGAGGAGAAGGCGGGCATGGCGGCGGCGATGCTGCTGCTGTTGCTGCTTCCCCCCCCGGGAGCAAAGCTGTCCTTGGCGGGGCTCTCGGCGGCCGCGCTTGGGCCCGCGACGTCGGCGGCGCTGGCTGCTTCGGCGGAGGGGGGTCCCGGAGACAGGGAGACCTTGAAGACTCCGGCGGCGCCGGGCGGAGGAGCAGCGGCTGCGGCGGCCGTCCCGCCCGCTGGGTAGTGGGTGATCACGGAGCTGTAGAGCTGCATCCTCGGCTCCCCGCGGGCGGCGCTTTATAGGCGCCGCCGTCGGGGCCGGGGCGGGGAGCGGCGCCGGGGGCCGCGCCGGGGCTGCCGGAGAGGATGAGCCGCCCAGGTAAAAATAAACCGGGGCATCGCCCCCCCGCCGCCGCCCCGCCCCTACGCACCCCGCGGCCGCCCGGGCCCCGCGCCTGCCACAATTCCTCCTGCGCCACCAGCGCCGCGCGGCCCCGCCGCCGCCCGCCCCGGCCTTTCTGGAAGCTGCTGGAGGCCGGGCCTCTGGGCGGGGCCGCGCCCGTGTTTATCTCAGGGCCAAGGCACGTTGGAATGCGCGGGGGGGCGGGGCCGGCGGTGTGACCTCACCGAGCGCCGCGCCGCCCCCTGGCGGAAGGAGACGGAGCGCGGGGCGGGGCGGCGCCGGGCTTGAGGAGGTGCGCGAGCTGGTTTAGGCTGGGCTGGACTGGGCCGGACTGGGCCGGACTGGCCTGAGCTCTGGCGTATGCGACCGGCTTCCCTGGTCTGCTTCAGCGCCGGTGCCGGGGCAGCCGCGCTCCGTGGCCGAGGCTGCGGCGGCCGCTGCCGGCGGGAGGCGCGGGAAGGCCGATGGAAGGAGGTGCCTGGGTGCGGGGAGAGCGCCCGCCGATCCCGGCTCGGGCGGCCGGCGCGGAGGTTCTGCGGCGCTGGGCTGGGTGCTGGCGGTGGAACGGCGTGGTAGCGGGAAGGGCTGAGGGAACTCCGAAGCGGGGAGCGCTGCGCTGGGCGTTCTCGGGAAGGGACCTGGGAAGTGCCACGGGAGGCGGCGAAAGCAATTTCTCCTGAGACAGTTGGGCAGTTTGGTTTTTGGGCTTGACCATCAAGTGTAAATGACTGGAGATGTTCTGCCTGCGGTAGACTGGTGCTACGTTGTATCCATGTTATTGTTGAAAAGTAGTGATGCTTCTGCCTACGTATAATCAGTGACATGATTCATAATTTGCAGCTGGGGTAGGAATAATATTCATTCATTAGTTTTCTGACAGTCACTGGCACAATCTGCTATTTGTCCACCTGTAATCCTACTTTGGAAAATGTAGTGCATGCATACATAAAAAGTATTATATCAATCATCACGTAATAACAGGAGAGACCAGATCTAAAATACAGGTCTCAAGGATCATTGATAATTGGTTTATTAATGCCTGCAGTGTCTTCAAATTAAGTCATGTCTTTTAGCCTTAGCTGTGGTATAAATAAAGTCATATCTAACCCTTTGTCCACGAACGATGACGCTATCTGTACATACTGGATTTGATTATGTTATGACAGGCATGCTGACCTAGAGACACCAGTTTACACTGTGATCAAATGTTGACACATTTATTTATTCCTACCAAAATGGGAAAAAAAAGGTATTGATATACATAATTTCAAAGTGATATTTAAACAATTTTCTGGATTCCATCCCATAGTCTCAGATATCTTTGGAAAAGTCTTAATTATGCAAGCAGATTGCAGAACTTTAAAAAACCAAACAACCAACAAAAAACTTGTATTTGGCTATTCTGAAAAATTTTTCCATGTTCCATTTACACGCTAATTAAAAATATGTAACTAAGAGGATCACGTGCAACAGACTGCAATGTCAAAAATAATTGTTTCTTTGGACCCTTTGTTGTCTTTTGGATCCATATCCAGGGAACTATTTCCTATCTTCAGTCTCTGCAGCTGATTCCAGGGCTATCGGCAACACAATACGGAATTCCATTCTCTTTATATAGCAAATATGTTCTGATCTCCTTGGCTAACTTGCATGTTGAAGGAAAAATGCTGAAATCCTTGGTGCTGAAAACTGGATGCTTAAGGGAACAGTTTTCACATCCACCTCACTTTTTTGTTTTGGATAAAACATGGTAGCTAATTCCTTGCATTACTGAGAACCTCTCGATAAAAATTCACAAAGTCGATATATTTCCGAAATTATTGCCTCCGAAGTTGAAATGCAAGAGCCATATCAGATATGACTCGACACCCAAATGCTCTGACTTATCTGCTAGAGCCAGAAAGTTGATATCTTTAGAACAAATGGTGATGGGCATTAGCCAGGAGCATTTCTGGCAGGCTGTTACAGGGGGATAAGGTGTTACAACTGCTCTGAAATTACAGAGTGACTCGTGCATTTCAGAATGTTCAGAACTTTGCTTTAAATATAGCTTGTGAGATCAGTCAGCAAGTCTTTATTTCTGAACTAATCATTGCTTAGAGAGGAATGTCTATTGATCAAATGGTGGTAAACTGGAATCTTTCCTCCTTGAAATGAAGGCTTGGAGCAAAGGAGAGATTTCTGTTTAGTTTTACTTCTTAGTCAAAACTTGACAAGGTGTATTTCCAAGTTAAAATGTGTTCTAGTATATTCATAGGTGATTTAATGTAAAATCACTGGAAGTTGCCCCCGCCTAGGGGGTTTTAAGTGTGCCAGTAGCTGTTCATTTGTGGGTTTGTATAATAAAGATGTACATTGCTTCGTGCTCACCAGCCCTTAGGTTAAACTAAAGGTTTAAACTAAACATTTTTAGTTTAAAAAAGGTATCTCTTAGGTTTTGCGTAGTGAATTGCTCTGTCCACCAGTAAATGCCAGAGCTGACTACACGATGGTGAGCTTAAAGTCTTAGTCTGGTAACAGAGAGAGAGAGAGGCAGCTCTTTCTGTTAGAGAATAATAAGTGGATCCAGCAGAATAAGAGCACTTCTGTCATAAGTGAGTGCTACATTTTGAATACTTGATACTGCAATTTTCTTTCTTCTAGGATATTAGAGAAACTCCGGCTAATGACTGTTCTGCCTCTCCAAAACCATAGGTTATTTGTAACAGTGGTACATTAACGGATGGGCAGCTATTTAATTCTGTTAGTTACAATGAGGTGCAACGTTTGTGGTGCTTCATTTGAGGAAAGAAACAGATTTATTATGTATACCCAAATTACCATTGTGTTAGTATGCTGATGCTCTGCTATAGTATATTCTGGACAACAAAACTTGTTTGAACAAAAATCCAAGGAGTATCCTGAAATACATGCTAAACGTGCCAGCAGTTTTTGGTAATGGTAGCAGATAGGTTGTTCTTTTATTCTGTTTTCATTTATGAACAGATACAAGGTCTTTCCTATATTTTCAGTTAAAATGCACATAATAAGTGTGCTAATAAGGTTAAAGTGCCATCAAAGTCTGTTACTAGGTAACTGAGAGACACAACAAACATTTATACCACTGTCTTAGTGTTAATAGTATGCTACTTTTAACATATGTATTACCTCCCATGTGAAGTAAATGGAAAGAGAAGCTCACCTTGGTGTGTTTTACCTGAGTTGTTATTAAATACTGACAATGTAATGTAACCAACATTTTCCATAACTGAGCACCCAGTCAGTCACACTTGCTTGGCCTGGGTGGAATCCAGTCTCTCTGGATGATCAATGACAAAATCCCATTGAACCGCTGCAGCACAAGCATTTCATGGCTAGTTTTCAGCTTTCATACTAGGAGTTACTAGAAATCAGCACGTAACCTAAAAGGTCGCTTTCTTAGATGTCTGATATCTGGTTTTAGCAATAACGTCCTAAACTATGGTCTGCTTCAGAGAGGAATGATGAAGTGCTATGAAAACAGTTCTTGTGACAAAGAAATTTGGATGAAGAATTTGAATGTCTTCAATGCAAGTGTATCTATAAAAGATGAGCACCCATGGTTGTGCCTTTTGCTACCAGAAGATGGGGTTTTGCTGTTTCTCTGAGCTGCATGTAGAGCTGCTGTCCATTCCAGGGAAAAATGAAACGTTGCTTTCGTGTGGCCTAGACAAAACACGACATAGATTGATTTCTTCCAGAATATTCCTGCTTTTGCCGCATCTGTCACTTTGCCTGCACGCTGTGGCCTCACAGGCACTAGAGGGGTTTAGAAAGCAAGAACACAGTGTGGAGATGCTTTTCAATGTCTTCGTAGATTAACAATCCTGGGGTTCTGGTTCACTCATTATAGGGTAATGTACAGTCCTTTGCTAATACAGAATAGATCTCAAAACAATCTCTGTAGTAATAAAGTGTAAACATCTGCTGTGGTTAAAGTTTTTCCTGACGTGACTGTTATCGCTGGTTACGCTGCACATTCCAGGAATTGTGTAGATTGTTCAAAAGGCAAACCACGATCACAAAAAGAGCTGTGGGGCTACAGTGGTATTCACTGACGTAAGGCTAGATGCCTGAGAGTGGAACGACTTTCAACTTTAATGTGTAGTAGATACAGGATTGACACAGAAGGAACAAATTAATTACATCACCAGGAACATTTGTTAGTGAAGAAGGGAGGAGAAGTTAGCTTAAATGATGTATTGAATGACACTGAATAAGCATTTCCACTGCTTTTTTTTTTATGCCAACGTAACAGCCCTTCAGCCAAAGATATTTCTGGCTGAAGTATTTGATTAATTAATAGCTCTTTGTACGTAATTGGAAAATTAAATGTTTAATATTTATTAATAATTTCAAGTGGTATATCAAGGACAAAATTTAAAAATTAATAGAAAATAGAAGTATATATCAAGGGTTTTCCAGTACAGGGAAGAAATACATATAAGCTGGAACTAGAAGGAACTTTCTGAATCATCAGTTTTATCCTCTGTTGCCTACAGGTGATCATATCATATCATTCCTTTCATGAAGTTACCAAGTTACAGGTAACTTATTTGGAGTATAGTGAATGAACCTGTAAAGATGTCACAAGCTATCAGCACTGCCAAAAGAACCAGTTCTGCTCTTTCCCACTCCCAGTCTCCTTTTTCTTCTCCTGATGCTGCTTTGTGGTGGCTTAAGCGTTGGTATTAACTAGACTACCTACTTTGTTCAACCCTAAATGTACTACTAACATAAAAAGCAGAGGAAGTGTATGCACACTTAATTCTCAGGGGTGAATACACTGCACAAAACAAGGGCTGTGTCTTGGAGAGATTTGCCTCACAATTTGTTCAGCTTCTGCTATACTGTCCTGTTAAAATCTTACTAAAACCTTATTTATTGTATGGGTGCACTAATCATTAGAGAAGTAACCCACACTATGACATCATGCGGCAAGAGTTTGTGGAAAAAGGGCTGTTGGTGATAAATATAGACATTTGCTCATATCTCAAGGTCCCGGGTGGTATCCCACTTGCTAAGTGAGTCTCTAAATGCGAGCAATGACGCAGGTCAGGTCTCTCATTTCTACTCAGAAGTGTAGATGGCATTTGTGGTGGTCATTGTGCATAGAGCCTTAAGATGCTACCAGAAAAAAAGGGATCTCCAATGCTGTTTCCACTGAAAAAAACATCTAGTGCTAATAATGTGATGTAAACAAGCTTTATAATGTGTATGACATTCAGAAAGCGTCATCTTCTTTGTTTTAATAAACCCCACAACATATAAAAGTGTTTCCAATGTTTTGTTATCAGTTATAGCAAATAGTCACCTTCACTCCCTTTCGTGATAGTTAACAAGTAATTTAGGGTAGAGGGAAGTAGGTATTTTGGCTAATACCAAGAGCAGAACAGGGTCAGAACAGGACAAGCTGTGAAGGAGGTAGGGGAAGTGGGCAATACAGAAATACCAGAAGCAGGAAATTGCCACTCACAATTATAGGAAATATTATTAATACATTAATCTTGATAAAAGCTGCAAGCATAAAATAACTGTGGTAGAAAAGAAGGTGCAATACTGCTTATTCTTGAAGTGAAAAAATACTCCGATGAGATAGCAAGTAGCCAGCACCTCCATGTATGGCCTGGCAACGGAAAAGCTTTGGAAACAGGGTGATTCAACGGGAAGTGCCGTCCCCTCTATCCCCCACAACCTTGCAACGCACACCTTTCCCCACCTTTCTACCATCAGTAAGCAGCAAAAGGAGGAATCGTCACTTCACACGGAGAGGTGAGTGTTGCAGAAAACCACATTTCATCGTCCATGTTTGGAGAGTCACGGAATAGCACATAATTACATTAACCGGCTTTGTTTTTCCACTGCCGAGTCCGTCCTGTGGGAAAGGGCTGTGGTTACATGCTACACAACCAGCTCAGCAAGTCCTGCCCTAGCCCTGATGAAATACAGGGAGAGAACTTACCTCATCACAGTTAAAAACCTGCTCTGTTTCCGTCCGTGTAGCATGCGGCAAGGTCAGATCACAGCTATTTAACTCCACTGTCTAACGAGAAAAAATAACATAGGTAGAGACATTAGAGAGGAGGGATTACATCAATCCATCCTGCCTGATGTCCTACTCATATGTGTAAATAATTAAACCTTTCCTAACCTAGTTTTCCATACCTAAATCTACAATATGGAATTATTTTTCTGATTTGACATTTGCAAAGTTCTAATATAGCAAGAGATCATTTAAAAGAGCATTTGTAACACTGAGCCCAAATCTGAAGTCATTTTCACTGGAAGAAGTCAGAATCATAGAATTATAGGTTGGAAAAGACCTCTAAGACCATTGAGTCCAACCATCCACCCAACACCACCATTCCTACTAAACCACATCTTGAAGTGCCACATCTACACGTTTTTTGAACACCTCCAGGGACAGGGACTCCACCACCTCCTTGGGCAGCCTGTTCCAATGCCTGACCAAACAGGTCAAGAACAGCTACACTCCAGTTAGTCAATTTATACCATGAATTCCAATCACAACGGAATCTTAACTCAATTTAGTTAGCCTGAAATGCAAAGTAGCATTCCTGATGCTTTGAGTGAGTATCTATAGAAATTTTATAATAACATTTTAACAGTTTGAGAGTTTCAGTACTTATTCAAGTGTAACAGAAACATTACAACTGGTAAAAAGAAGTAATAGTTGTACAAGTGATATTATCTATACATGCAAATGTAAACATTATTAAAGTTGTGATTTATATGCAAGCTCAGTTTTTTGAAAATTAACCATTACTTGATTAGTAATTCAGAGTGAGAATCCCAGATATTATCAGGTTACTATATCAGACCTGGGCCCTTCAACTGACAAGAGGTTTTTGTGCACTTCTGTCTGAGTCTGATATAAAGTTATGATAGGAAATTTAGTGTATCTACTCTTGCTGTATCTCAGTAAAGCTTCTGACATTGCATAGTACGAGGAATTACCAAACCAGTGAAGACAGGGGTTAGCACATGAAATAAAAGGTGGCGATGGGCCTGCCTAGGGGAGAGACTACTGAAGATAATTTAAAGGAATTGTTACACTGAAAGAAACTTAATAGTGGAGTTCTTCAAAGATCCATCCTGGGACTGACTTCAATATTTTCGTTAATTACACTGGCACTCAGGGCGTTACTGATTTTCACTAATGACTCAGAGCTGAGCAGCATTTTGACCCTTAAGAAGATTTTTGAAACATCATATGGGAAACTTTTGAAGATTAGAGAAGGAATTGCTCATGTGACTAGAGGAAATTCAACAGTGCAGAATGAAAGATCATCCACCTGGTGGCACGTTAGTGTTTCTGTTATTAGCAGACTCTCATCTGTGGGAAACCATCAGGACAGGAGAAAGACCCACACATGCTATTCAGCTGCAGAATCACCGCAGTTTCTGATGTGATGTAGCTTTCAAAAGGACAAACAGGATCCTAGAACACAGCAGGTGAGAATGTATCCAAAATACCTAAGTATTTCTTGTAGAAAGGGCTTGTGAGACTTCATCTGGAATATTGTGTGCATTTCTGGCCAACATTGCTTAAGGATGTCGAGTTTTGACTGGATCATGAGTAAAGGGGAATTAAAATGATGAGGGCACTGGTGACTGTCTAACAAGAGGAGACTAACTGTTCTTGGCTTGCACTATCTAATGAAGGTTGAGAAGAGATCCCTATAAATACATCACAGATTAAATACTAGGGAGTGAGAAGAGCTCGTTAAGTTAAAGGACAGTGTTGGCCAAAAAGAAATGGATACAAACTGGCATTGAATAAATTTAGTCTTGACTCACAGCCTTGGCTTTCAGATATGACTTAACTGCAAATAAATTTACGAAAGGATCCTGGTAACAAAATACTAGCGGCAGCATGGTGAAATCAGGATGGCCTATGTATGTGAGGACCATTACAGTTTAATGATAACAGCAGGGCAATAGCTTGGTGAAGACTTTGATCTTAATGAGCAATCACATCTCATCCTACTCTTTTGTTCCGTTTATCTGTTTCCTGGGGGTTTAGATCTGTCATTCTCTCCCCCTGCAAATACAGCTCTCTTCTGAAAATGCTGCTATACTTTTTTTCTTCTAAATTGCCCAAGGAATTAGTGTAATTAGTTTAAACAAAGAGAAACTTGCTCTTACAAAGTCTGCTGCTGCTTTATCAGACTTGCAGAAGGATCTATATGCCTGAAGATCTGTTTTCCAACAAAGCCAGTGAGAATAAAATAGATATATTGTATTTCTCTTAGATCAACAAACATGGCTTAGATAATGAGGAAAAATAGGAAATGTGTATAGTTTTAATTGTCATACTTGTATTGTGACCCATGCTAATTTAGAAGATGATTTGTTTGTCTGAAATACAGGACTAAGATTATGGGTTGCAAGAAAAAATATCAAGAACTGTTAGCACATGAACCTGGTTTCCTTGGAGACTCAGTCAGAAATTAATGAGCCAACATTAACTCCTGATCACTTCAGTCAGAGGAGACTGAATGTGTAAAATGATCGCAATCAGAATCTGAGGCAAAAACCTGAGGTAGCAAGAAGGGGAGAGATTATCGTGCACTGCCAGTTCCATCCTGTCACTGAAACCCAACGTTTCAGGGCCAAAGAGACAGACAGACACGTTACCAACAGCCACAGAAGCTTTGTTGTTCCATTCTATCGGAGCCTAAATATTGTGGTTAAGTAATAAAAGGGTGTCTTGTTCTAAAAAGATGATAAGTACAACTGTAAACTTCAGTTCCTTAGAGGTCAAGTTCACCTAAGCTGAGTGGGAAGCCATGGTGAGAGCGAGCGGTGCCGATGCAGAAGCCCAGTCTCTTGCTGGTGGGGCCACAGTGTTCCCTGAGCAGAAAGCAGAGCCCTGGCCAGCAGCACAGGAACACTCCTGGAGGGACGGGACAGACATCACGGCCAAGCAGGATCGCCTTTTCAAAGACTGCAACTCCTTTTGAAAAGTTAAAACCAGTATTTTATTATGCCATAAATACTATTAAGATTTGGCACCAATACCATTCCAAATCCATTTTCAGCAGCTCCTAACTGGGTTAAAATATAATACCCATTTCAGGGAACTTTGTAAATGAAGACTATAAACAAATAACTGTTGATTATTACCTCAAAAGAATCAATAGCTGGCCTTGCCCAGGCCAGACAGCAAAGACATTTCTAAATAAACAGGATTATTATGACTGCAGTAGGTAATCAGGGTGTGAAGCATCCAGCTACTTAGCATAAAGATAGTAGTTAGAATAGCTGAGACCAGACTGTAATCAAAAATAAGTAAACAACCAACACAGGATGAAATATGTCATAAACAACGTGTTGATTTTTTCAGTGTTTTTCAGTGTTTATAAATAAAGGTGAATTTTCTGATCAGTGATTTAAATGCGAATCTTCTGATCATATCCTCTTATGGATGCAACTTGCTCCTTTCGTATGTATCGAAGCAATATATGGGATTAAGAAAACGAGTCTTCTTAGCCTGTAATCTGATTCCTACATGTCATAAAAACGTTGACGTAACTTTTTGGCAGTTTTTGCCACGTCACGCTACAGCCTATGTTAATAATCTTTTTCTGTTTCCAATGGCAAATTAGACTTTTTCCCAAACCAAAATGCACTCTTCTCTACATTATTATTGATGAAAGGTTTTACAGATGGCCTTTTTAAGCCAAGTAACAATTTCTGCCTTTCACTCAATTACCCTTATCGTTTTTCTAACTGAAAGAAAACGTCTGAGAATACCTGAGTTACAAGTATCAATTTAAACTATTACTCAGCACAGGTGACTTAATAATGAAATCTCCCTTTTTTATATCCATTTAAGTAACATTTGTGAATGTATTGATGACTTATCTCCTGTAGTATATCTAACTTCTTAAATCTCTTACCAATGACGTATCACTAATATAAAGAAATCCTTGTTTTATCCCTTTTTCAGCTTGAGCTCAAGGAGGAGAACAAATCTAGCACTTAATTTTATCTTGGTAGTTTGTATCACTTTCCATATTTCTTCTGTGGATGAAATGAGATAGTGACCAGAGCTTTCAGAAAAAAAAATTAATACAATTATTTTCACTCTTGAAAATAAAGGCATATTTTTTCTATAAGCCACATGAATTCCTGACACTTCTGTGGACTCACAGAAGTTAAAATGATTTTATCCATGCTAATCACTCCAAATATTGCAAATGGTGATTTATTCTTTTGGATAAAGGAAACCGAGTCTGTAACCTGGCCCACAAAAATTATGTATCAATCACGTTGAAAAGTCATAGGTGTTAATTCTAAGAAAATTCACCTCCATTAGAAGCAACCACCTTGTTTAAAAATCCTTACACTTTCTGTTAGTCATGATTTTGCTTCTATGTTTATAGAGTTGTGCCATGTTGATATGGTGTTTGATATTAAATCACCTAAAGAGATGTTTAGGTGCAACTTGAGTTCAAGCAAAGTTGATGTGATTTTTAGTGTCAATGCTAATACTATTGAGCTCAAAGAGCACTGCAGATCAAATAGTGTATTCAAACACAGATTAATAACTTCATCATTTTCCCAGCTAGCCCATACTCTCTGATGGACGTCTGTCAAGGGAGAGCTATGAGAAAATTATGCGTTGCCTTTGGTCATCACCCTGTTGTCTCCTAACCATGTGAAAACTAGAATGTCAAAGCATGTTTGTTATTACAAAGAAAGCAAACGGGCTGCTCATAATGGCTTATACTCATGTTTGACACCACCTTCTTCTAGCCGGCAGTCATAAAGCGCCTGAGATTTTTTTCTTCTTCTTCCACCTCCATTACCTAAGCCACTAGTCCATATTTCCTCCACATTTTCTTCTCATTCTGACGTATGTTTTCTTCTCGTTCTCCTGTAGCTTAAAAAGCCCACTGGAACTTCTCACCTATGTTTTCAAATAGACTGGAGAAGGGAAAGGTGGATGAAATTCGGGACGGTCGATGTGCGGTGGGAATCCTCGCGTTCGGGTGCCACATCGTACACAATACTCCCTGAAACATGCCATGATGTGGGGAAATATTTCTCCACCTGACGACAATTGATGTGGAGTGCACGAACTCTCCTCGGGTAATTCCTCTCCGGTGAGGGTCCAGCCGTTTACATTTTCAACTCAGCAGCACTTGTAGCTTAAATACGATGTCTTGAGCTAGCCAGGTGCTTGCAACAGCGCGGGGGTCCGCTGAAGGTGGGGAAAACAGGCCACTGAAGTAGATTAACGCGTGCTCAAGAGAAAAGCGCCTGGAAGCGAGGGAGGCCGGAACACAGGCTGACTGCTACCGCCCGGGATGCCCCTCGGGAGGAGGACGCTCGGCCGGAGGGGGGGGGGGGGGGCCGTGGAGCGGGGGAGGGTGGCGGCGCGTCCAGGCCGGGGCCGGCGGGCCGGGCCGCTGCCTCTGCGGGGGAAGGCGCGGCCGGGGGAGCGGGGGAACCGCCGGCGCCGCGCCGGGCCCCGACCCTGCCGCCCGCCAGCGAGCCCAGCGCCGCGCGTCATTTCCCGCTGCGCGCGGGCGGAAGCACCGCGGTGCTGGCAGCTCCAACCGGGGTCGGGTTGCCATGGCTCCGCGGGCGGCGTCCCCGGGCCCGGGCCCTCCCCGCCGCGGGGCCGCCGGTCCCCGGGCCCGCAGAGCTGCCGGCGCTGCCCGGAGGAGGTGAGCGGCGGCGGCGGGGCCCGGTCCTGACCGGCCTGTACGGGTGCGGTTGCTTCCTGCGGGGATCCCGCCTGCTTTGACCACCGCGGGGGCCGAGGGCGGTGCGCGATCGGCCTCGAGCGGTACCAGGCTCGTTAACGGGGCTCCGCCTCACGGTGCGTGGGACCGCGAAATGGGGCGCGGCCTAAATGTTGCCCTCGGGGGTATTGGCGCAGCGGAGCGTTCACCTGAGGGCCCGTCCTGTCCGTTGGACGGCGCGCCCGGGGGTCCGGCTGCTGGTCCGGGGGCCGGCAGGGCCGGGCCATGCGCCGGGCCCTCTGCTCTGGAGTGGGAGAAGCCGCTTGTCCTTGCTGCTGAAAGGAATCGGTTTGTGCACGAAATTAATGTGGCCCCGCGGAAATTCGGGGGGGGGGGGGGGGTGGGGGTTGGCAGCGTAACGCGGCCGCAGCCGCCTGGGGGGGGAGCGGCACGTCTGCGCGGGAGCGCGGAGCCGCCCGGGAGCGGTCAGGGGCCCTGGCGCTGTGCTGAGTCCCGGGGCCTGGAGTGGAGCTGGGCGCTCACACGGTGTGGAGGGCTCCAGAGCACCTGCGGCTCAGTGCCATGAAAATTTCAAACCTCTTCTCCGGCTTGGAATGGCTGGAAATTAGGTAGGCCTGGCCAGGAATATTATGACACCGTAGATTTCTAACGGAAAGGGATTTTCACGGTGTCAAAGTATTATGTTTTAACAATCCGATGTTCTAATTTTTTATAAAAAATGTAACAATGTTGTGTCTTTTTGACTATGTTAATAATATGAACATAATCAAGTTTATCAGTGAGACAGAAAATCCAGCTCCTAACTACATCTACAGTCCAGGACTTCTGGACTGATATATTTCTCTACAGAACACTGAAAATAATCCATTTACTGACAGAATACGCTCTGCTCTTTTGCATTTTCTTATCTGTTCTTAAGGATAATGTTAGTGTTGTTTAACTTTTTAGTTGTTGTCTGTTACTTGATTAAAAACACTTGTCTTCATGAAATAAACATAGAAATAAGCTGTTAATGTGTTTATTACACTCTTTTAAATTCCCCTCTGTCTTAAAAAAGTCAGACAAGTGAAATGATAAAAAAAATACAGGTACTTTGCCTCCAAATTTCCGTTATTAACAGGAGATTGATTAACTTGATTAATGCAAATACTGCAACATTTCAAATGTTTTTTCAATTCTGTCTATTTTTGCAGACCTTGCATTTCAGATGACTTAAAAATAGGATATTACAGCACAGATCATGCTACACAGATATCAAAGAAATACCAGAATTAAAGGATCCAGCTATTGCTACACAAGCTTTAATCAATCAAGGTAAATTAGGAAAGTATCACAACAGAGTCTTCCTCATGCTATAGAATGTGTACTTTTGTCACTACCATCTCTGTTTTGTGTAATTCTTACAAATCTGTTTTGGCTTTTCTTCTGTCTTCATATACCATTTCAGTTAAATTATATAAATTTCAGTTTTCAAAATAGAATAACATACAACAGATGAATTAAAGGCTGGATTGCTTGGCTATCTGAATCAGAGAAAGTTATGAAGGGATTAACATTGTTTACTGTACAAAAAAGGTAGACATAAGTGAAAATTCGGAAGGCTTAAAGTTGTGTAATAGTGGCTAAGAGTCTGGAAATAAATGTTGACCTGTCAGTTGCATTGATACCTGCCTGACATCAGTTACAAGTATGTCTAAGGAGACCGCACACTTCTGATTAAGGAGTTTAAATAAAATAGTGCAATGCGTCTAGTTTGCACAAATCGTATAAACAAGCAAATAAGAAGGTCCAAATCATATTGTCTACTCTTGCACAATTATATGTGTACCTTAAACAGTGTCTGCTGACATTTAATGCTTAGACATGGGAGTCCATAAGGAGCCATGGTCCAGTCTGCTTAACATCAGTGCCTCAACAATTTGTGATGGAAGACAGCTGCTTCTAGAGACCTGCAGAGGGAGATCCGTTCCGTCAAAATGAGGCGTTTCTATCTATCTCTTCACTGTGGAAGAAATCACGAAGGAAGATGCTTCAGGATATAGAATAATTATGTGCTCCAAAAGGTTAATTTCCTAGGAAAAAAAACCCTTTTATTTTTAGGTCTTAGATAGTGTATATATAGATAAAAACTAAAATTAAATGTTTTTGGCACTATTTTTAGGAGAAATACTGCATTCTACCTCACATCCCTGAAAAAGTGTGGAGTATTTTACTCATCTGAGCCAGTGGCAAGCAGAACACATTTCCTTTAATACTTCCTCTGTCACAGCTTGCTACAATGCAGATATTTTTAGTCTTTTTACCGTAAAATACTTTGCAGAGTACTGAATTAGGATTTATGAACAAGTTTTGACCACTTTCTGGGCTTTCATTTTGATACCTGTATTGAAACATATGTATGGAACTCCTTTGCAGAATCTAACTAGTCACCATCTGGCAAATACATGAGTGTTCCTAAAATAGTTATTTTTTTGAGAAAACCAAATATCTTTACTGCATAAATATTCTCTGCCTGTCGAATATTAAATCCCAATATCTTTAAAATATGCAGTACTGAAGGTTGGGGACATGGTTTTAGTTTTTAGTTTTAGGTTTTTTTACAGAGAACATTTTATACATCTGCGTACAAAGTATGTTTATATTGAGGGTCAGTTCTCATTATGCTTTCCTTGCCTGGGACTACTGAAATAGATGCTTAATATTGTATACTCAGATACTCCATTTCATGAGTTGCAGTTTTCTTAATTTCAGTTTTAAGTTTTTATCATCCACAGGAGTGATACAATGGAATGGTGCTTACAACAACCATTCCAAAGTCATCATTGATGCTCTTGACACAGCAATACATCATTTTGGCACATTTTTATAATGTAAGTTTTGTTCTGCAGAAGTAGTTGCCGTTTTCTTCATATAATTGCTTTTTAATTTCATTAGCATTATGGTGCAATATATCTTATTTCCATTATAGAACACTTCCCAATATTTAACAGTTGAATTTATTATTTGGCGTCAGCTCATAGATTAAGAAACCTACATTTAGATCTCTCATGGGGCTATCTTTGAGCAAGGCACCTGAACTTGCCGTACAGTCACCGTAAATCTGTCTTTGTAGTCAGTGAAGATGTCCAAAGATATGCTACTTGGCCTCTGTCTCTGGTTTCAGAAAGGGACGGATTTCCTTTAGCTCCTGTGTCATGTCTGCCAGCCCTGCATAAGGTGTCTTTCATATCTCGTTTCTTCTGACACTAAACCGTGTGTGCATGAGCAACAGAGTCGGGTTCCATTGATTTCATTGCCTGTAACAGAAACTTACTCACCTAGTTCTTACAGAAACACTTAAATTTAGGTGGTTTAGTCTGCAGATTGAACTCCTACTGACAGCCTAAGAAGTCCAAAGCATGGATGTGAGGATGTGGGCTCTGACAGAAGTAGACACCCATGCTGAAGTGATTGTTGTAGACCAAAGAGGATACCACAGGGCATAGAAATGCATTAGATGCTTGTGTTTAGGTGAACGTATCTAGCCATCAGCATCTTGAACAGAGTAATGAAACCATTGTACTTTTCTTTTGACTGGCTTACTTTGTTTATAAAAGTAAATAATAAGATTTTGATTTTTAGCTTGTTCACTCCCTCCAGCAAGATTTGTTTATCTACAAAAGCATCATTCAGGCACAACATGAAGTAAAAATTGAAGAGCAGGCTTCAAGTCTCTGTGAATACATAAATGATCAAAAGACATTGAGCTTTTTCATAACTGGAATAAGAGAAAAAATCTTGTTCAGTTACATGTTAATCTTCACTAGATGCCAGTTCTCATTGAAGTGTCTTCTTTGTACAGATTGATACAATATTTTACTTAGTCAAAAGTAATCCACTGAAGTATTGAAAATAGGAAATAAAGAAAAGTACCAATACAGAGTTAAAAGTGACTTTCTAGGGTGTCTTTTGCGAATTTGCAATTAACAGAACATGGATTACATTGCACTCTGCATACTAACATATCAAGGAAAACAAATTGTAGCGTTATTTCTAGTAAAATATTTTGTAATCATATTTTAATAGCTAAGAAATGTAGCATACTTACATGCGTATAAATTATTTACAGCTCTTTTCCCATGTACTTGTTTGATAATATATAGCCAGTGATCTTTAGGTAGTAAATCACAGCCCATGCCAACATGATAGCGAGCATTCACTACAAGAGAGAAGTATGCATAAAGCATCAGTTTCAAGCTTCTTGCATTTTAAAAAATCAGAAAAAAAAAAAAAGTGACAGAAAAGGAACATGAGCTTAGTGGTTTTTTCCACATTCAAGAGCTTGGATAGCATTTAATGTTCTTAAATGAAAAAGGAGAATATGTAAAAGTTGTTTGGTCTGGTTTGGTTTTTCTAATTGCTTGTGTCCTTTTATTGCACATCAAAGTTCTCAGTAAGTTGTTATGAATTGAATTGCAGAAAGAAGTCCAAGTTCGGCAAAGCTACCAACAACAGTTATGTGATGCACTGGCTGTTCTCAGAGCAAATTTTGAGGTGGGGTTTAACCATTAATGTGGTAGTAGGCTGCTGGTCTGAGTATTAATATGTCATAAGCCAATTACAGAGAATAGCTTTGCACTCCAAAATCTGGAGAAGGGCATGTGTGAATTTTTTGCAAAGACTAAGCGTTTAAACCAGATCAAGTAGAAACAAAATAATGAATGCAAAAATGTAATTTTCACAAGTACTGTTTTCCCCGCCTCTATATTGCAGTATGCAGTTTGGCATACTCAAGTATGATTTTAGATTAGTAGCATCATAGTTACTACAACATGAATGGGGTATGTTAGTAGA
The DNA here is from genome assembly GCF_030867145.1 of Opisthocomus hoazin. NCBI lineage: Eukaryota > Metazoa > Chordata > Aves > Opisthocomiformes > Opisthocomidae > Opisthocomus > Opisthocomus hoazin. Next base: position 74,538,094 of record NC_134417.1, on the reverse strand, counting down.
TACCAGTGGAAGAAAGCAAAAATTGCAGAGTTTTGCATTTCTTGACTAGTGAAAAACAGCTGACCACAAGATAGGCAGCGTAGGAGTAGACCCAAATATGCAGTCAAGGCTTTTCCATGTTACCGAGGGTAGCAGACAGAAGCCAAATCAAATGAAGGGAAGAACGTGCTTTAATTCACAGCAAATGACAGGAACATGCTTGGACTGACAGTCTGCGATTGGGTCTGCTAGGAGGAGGAAACATAGTAATCCCATAAAACGCGGTTGGCTCCGATAGAAAGTGGAAATGCCTTGATAAAGGCGGTGAATGAACTCTTGGGCGCCCGGACAGAGCGCGGTGACCCAGGGCGGGCCCGCGGGTGGCTGCGCAGTGCCCTCTAGGGACTGTGCCACGAAATGCCTTCCTGGCGGGTGGCGGGGAGGCGTTGGAACAGTGAAAAGAACCCCAATTAGAAAGCGTGGAACTTAAATCTCGTCTCTCTTCCCCCACGTGCAAGTGGAGCGTGCAAGTTTGTACTTCTTGACAAAACAAAGTCCGTATTTAAAAAAAAAAAAAAAGGAAAGAAAAAAATAAACCACTTCTGTGGATAGTTGTAAAAGTGGGTAAAAATATTTAGCTATAATTATTCTACTGTTGTTTATACATAGCACGGTCAAGGGGAGATATATGGTGACAATTGCACATAGTATATTAGCAGCATCTACTGTACAGTATAGTATGTAGAAAATCATAAAGAATCCTGGAAGGAGAAAAGAATGTGTTTTTACAGAATGAATGATCTCCTGGGCATGTGAAGGGAGAGAGGAACAGGTGCACTTGTGAATGAGTTCAAACCAGCATTAATCATGTGGCTGTTTCAAAGAATAGGATAGAGAAATGTGAAGCAAAGGAGAAAAGTTTACAGAAAAGATGCAAGGAACTGTGAGACTGAGGAATTTTAAGAGATGTGAGAGGAAATCAGAATGCTGAAAACACTGAGCAAGTGGCAGAAGATGGGGGTTGGACTAGACGACCCACAGAGGTCCCTTCCAACCCCTAACATTCTGTGATTCTGTGATACGCATTTCAAGAGTGTTGCATAGCTTAAAGTGGGTGATTGGAAGGCCAGAGCTAGGCTATAGCAGGGAAGGGAAGGGTAACTTCTGTAAAGAAAGAAACTGCAAGATTTATTAAGACTTTGCAGAAAGTAAAGGTGTTTATTTTTTACTTTTGTTCTCCTTCGTTCCTGAATAATGATATGTAGCACCATCACTTGAAGAACGCAATTCTGCTCCAAAATCAAGTGTAAGATAGAATTTTTTTATGAGAATTGTGGAATCTTCCTAGCAATGACTGTAACATTTTAAGCAGGGTTCGTTTAAAAGAGTGCTGTAGACTATATAGACTATTTCACGAAAAACTATGTTCCCTTTCAGAATTAGATAGCGAAACACTCCTTTTGGGAAACAGTCACTTTTGAGAAAAAATAAGAGTGGCATTTGTCTCCTGTAACACTCCATCAATGATGTAGACATGTTTATGATGCAACTGTGCTGACCTTGCTTTCTGGATAGTCAAGGCAGAGAAAGAGGTGTTTGTCCCTCATGTTTGATTTTTCCTTATTACTCTTACATGTTTTTCTACTTAGAGGACTCAAAAGTTAGCAAGTGTGCAGAAGGACTTACAGGAGTAGAAGTTCGTGGATTATGACAGCTACTTGGGTACAACCATTAATAGACATGAGAAGCCATTTTCAGTTATGAATCTTTTTCCACATCCAAATGCAGACATAAATAGCTAGTTATAATGGCTAAGAACTGTCCTACTTACTCAATCTGTAGTCTTCAAATAGGAAACATAGTTCAGTCTCTTATGTCCATACATCATCTTTGTATCCCTTCTGTAACATAAATGTATCCTTCTCCTACCCAAATTAATTATAATCATCTGCAGTTCACTGAAAGTGAGAAATCTGTAACACTTTTTCAAAACTTGACATATGCTTTAGGCTGATAAAAAGCAGTGTCAGGCTCTAGAGGTTCTAGCTAAGCCGAGCACTGGGTTGCCCTTTCATCTCTGCTCTCATTGAGATGTATAGTACTAATGAGATCTGAAGATGCCATGTAACTAACTGTGCTGGCAGCCACCTAAAGTGGACAGTATGGCCTCTAAAGGAGAAATACGGGGTCTACGATGTACCCTCTGAGGAAACCAGGTAACTCTCCCCCGCTGGAATTCATAGCTGCACAACCTGTTCTAGAACTGGATCGTTAAGCCAGGGCAGTCATTCCTGCGTACAGAAGGAAGTGATAGTAATTCCTTCTTGTAACAGACTGTGAGCTACAGCGGTCAACACTGGTACAGTTCATTTCTCTTTTGCTTCATTTGAGTAAGCCCCGGTGTGGCTGTTTTACTTTATGAAAATAACGTATATTTAAATGTTCTCTGTAAGGGGGGCTGCAATCCAGACTCCCATGTGAATATATCAAGAGGCTGTCATTGCATTCTTTATGGCTCAGATTTCTTCTCCAAAAGAGGAGTAGGCTGGCTGTGAACAAGGGCTGTCATTATCACAGTGGGCTGTGGATTTTTAGTGGTACGGAATCACCTCCTCACTGTCTTAGAAGTTATTATTTGGTGGAAGTACTTTTAGAACACCTATCTGGATCTGAAAGCAGCTTGTAAAGCAATGTTTGTAACTTCCACTGGAAATTAGATATTAGACCTTTCATTAAGACTCTTGTAATCCTGAACTTGTGCTAGCATAACTCTGGTGAGGTTCCATTACAAGCAGCAAGCTGGAGAAGAGGATGAGTAACTCTTGAAGCACTCCTTCATATCACGTGAAGACACGGGCGCTATGTTAGAATTTTTTTTCTTCCTGAAGTATATTCAGGAAATGAGAATTTTCTGTCAAAACTTTTTGAATTGGCATAACCAAATTCTGCTTTCGACCTCCTAATTTATTGCTGATAGTAGTTTTCTAAGGGATGAATAGAATAGAATAGAATAGTTTTCAGTTGGAAGGTACCTACAATGACCATCTACTGCAACTGCTTGACCAATTCAGGGCTGACCAAAAGTTAAAGCGTGTGATCAAGGGCATTGTCCAAATGCCTCTTAACACTGACAGGTTTGGGGCATCGACCTCCTCTCTAGGAAGCCTGTTCCAGTGTTTGACGGCTCTCTCAGTAAAGAAATGGTTCCTGATGTCCAGTCTAAACTTCCCCTGGCGCAGCCTCCTGTTCTCCAAACTAGACAGACCCAGAGCCCTCAGCCCCTCCTCGCAGGACTTGCCTTCCCGCCCTTCCACCAGCTCTGTTGCCCTCCTCTGAACGCATTCAAGGGCCCTCACATCATCCTCAAATTCCAGGGCCCAGAACTGCTCACAGCAATCAAGATGAGGCTGAGGTGAACAATAAGGTAATAACTTACGCCATAAGTATATGAGCACATTTGTGTATGCGAGGGGGTTTGTATGCACATGCATGCAATATTTCAAAAGCTTCATTTATGCTGGTGAGGGAAACTGACTGAGGCTTAAAATCTGAGCACAACAACATGAACACAAATGCTGAAATCTCTAGAATAAAAGGTATTATGTGACCAAAAAGTCATAGTCTCATAAGGAAGAGGACAGCTTTTACTAAAGTCCTGTTTTAGTTCCATGGCAAGGTGACATTAGCAAATGATAGAAATTGAAGCAACAAATAACAAATGTGGGAAAAGGTAAAGAAAATATGGCAATTAATATAATTAAAAGTTTTTAAGGGTATAAAGTAGACAATGGATCAAGGAAAGAACTATAAATGGCACCATTAAGGACAAAATAATCTGAATGTATTGGGAGACAAGGAAGTGGCTGCAGCTGTATGAGCTTACTGTTGGGTAAAAAATGTAGAATCCTTAATAATGTGAAAATCCTGGCGGCGATTTTAAAAACGATGTCCTATATAGAGGAGACAGAACAAGGTGGTTTAATCGCAGGTTAACGATTACTTACTGGTTTATTAACCTCCAGGAAGGATTTTAAGTGTTTACAGAGACCACATATTTCTAGATGAGGAAACCCAGATAGCTTAGATCCAGAGGTCCCCCAGAGACTGCTGCCCTGTTTATGTTAGATATCTTAACATAATGGAAAACTTAATGTGCGTTTTCCTATTCAACACTAAAGGCTTTATACAAAATAGACATTTTTCCAACAAAGCTGATTTCATTATTTCAGTAGAACACAAGTTGGGTTGAGTGGTACCTGTGACAAGACTTTTGCAAGGTGTTTGATTAAGTAGCACTGTTTAAAATGTAGTATTTAATATGCTACAGTAAGATCTGTCATGCCTTAAAATTTAGTTTTGTGGTCTTCCACTAAGGAGTGGGAAGCTACTAAAAGTCTGTAGTTTCAAACCTCAGGTAGAGGTAGGCACCCATGGATGAGGCCCTTTGCCTATGGGGCAAAACCAGGAGGTACAGCAGTGAAGTTTTTTGCTTCAGCTCGATAACTTCAGTCAAAGTTACATTAATCACATAGACTGTGGAGTCTGTAGGGTAAATATCTCCTGTTGCCATTTGTCCTGTTAACTCCAGTAAGATGGGATGCTGCTCAGGTCCTGCGCTTTGCATAATTGCATAATCTGAACCAGATCAAGCCATTTTCTTTAGGCAATGCTCCTGCTCAGCAATGAAAGATTTCCAAAAAATGCCTGTAAATGAGGAGTCAACATGGTATAGGTCTTGTTTTTTTGTTTAGTAAAGTTTTGTAATAATTAATAAAGTTTTCACATTATTCATCGGTGACCTGGAATTAAATTAAAACACTGCTGATTAAAGCTGTAGGCAACACCGAGTGATAGGTAAGTAATGACAGCACATGGCAGTTGTAGCAACCTGTGGTGCACTGGAACAAATTATTATTTGTACCTCTAGAAGCAAAGAATGCAGCCCAGGCCTACAGAATGGGGAGCTATATTCAGGAATTCAGCATCTAAAAACAAAAAAAAAAAAAGGGAAAAAAAAGGAGGGGGACAGGTTGGAATACACTGGCAACTGAACACAGACTCATACTTTACAACAGTTTTTAGAAGGATTGGTATAATACTTCAATGATTAGATGAGTGTAAGGAGATATTTGATCTCTGGAATCTTGTGAGTACTAGTCCTAGTCTGCACAGTTAGGGAAGGGAACAAGAAAAAGTCAAAATATTTTTTGAGCTGGAGAAAATGCCCAAAGTGGAAAAACTCAGCTCAAATCTGTTTATCAAATAGTTTGAGATTACTTGAAGACAGAATCTGAATACCTGGCCAAGGAGAGGACTTGGGGATATTTGCCTAGGGTTTGGGATCTATACAGCATTCTCTGAAGAGGTACTGTACACGAAAACTTCTCTCTCTCCAGGTGACAAGAAGTATTCTAGCAAAGGTTCACAAAAATTCTTTGAATTGATCTTTGTCCCAGACATGTTTCTGAACAGGTTAAAAAAAGGGACGTGGAGAAGGCTGGTTGGAATAAACAGTGTCAAACTGGCTTGCTAACCCTGCATCCTCAGGGTGCACTTCAAGGACTGCTTCAGGGGCCACGCAAGCTGGAGCTGATCCATACAGCACAAGTTTGTCATCATCAGCTTCTTCTCCAGAGTTCTGCATTTATACAAAACAGAAACAAGAAACATTTGCTGTTTTCCTCCATTGAAAAGTTTGCCGTGCAATGCCTTTTTTTCCCTCCAAAGCTACGCTGTCTTTAATCTTCTTTCCAGCTCCGACAGCCTTGAAAAGGTGAATAGAGGTATTTGGGACAGTAGCAATTTGTTAGTCCTTTCCTGGCTTTTTTTGTCGCATTAGAAGACCTCTGTAGATGACAAAATCAAATATAGTGGCTACAAGCTCAAACCGCCGTGAGACCAATTGCTGATTAGAGCAATTTGTCAAAGGAATGACGGCATCTCGATCTCCTGGAAACTTCAAGACTGGAAGCCCTTATAGAATGCGGGCATTAGCTGAACTGGAGATACAGGTGTCAGAACAGGGTGACTGACTGAAAAGGCTTGTATTCAACCAGTGGCCATAGTAGAGGGTCTCATGTTCAGCCATAAACTGCATTTCTTTGAAATGTAGAGCTATAAACCGTGAAAGAATTAAAACTATAAACATACAAATGTAGCGTATTATGGATAATAACAATACATAAAAATCAAAATGATCGTTTCCCTTGCACCTCAAAACTGGTAGGTTTGTAGAGTGGTGTTCATGACAGCTGGTACAATTGCACCCTCTTGTGGTGCACTTAATGGGGACTTTACCTAAAGTAGAGCTTCGCAATGGAAAGGTACACAGTCATTTGGATTACAGATTTTCAAGAGTGGATTTGTTTTCAAGGCAAATTCCCCATAAATCAACAGCAATAACGACTTCGGTTTATAATTTTAACTAGCATATGCTCAAATATTTTCTTCTTTGGTGTCATGGGAGAGCATGAGTAATTTGCATCATATTTCTTTGCAATAAGAGTCAAAAAATCATGGCTGTTATGCAAAAGGCCAATGGATCGTTTCGAGTGTATGTTAAATGCCAAATGGAAATGCGTATTTCTTAATTGCATAATAGCTATATTTTCTCACCTTTACCTGTTTGGCCAGAATACTATGACTACGGGTGGATAAATCTAGTTCAAGTGGTTATATTCCAAAATTATGTACGCACATATGCCTAGTATTATTTGAAAAGTAATCATATGAGTCTACAATACATAACCTTAGCAAATATATAGTAAAATTTATTAAGGCTTAAATATGCTTATTTTTTCCTGAAAGTAATAAAATGTAATCAAAAAGTGATAAAATGAAGGCAATAAAACAGAAAAGGTGAGAAATGTTGAAGCACCCCATACAGGGCTTGTAATAATTGCCTTCCAACCTCTGGCCCTTTCTGCTTACAACTTAAAAGTTCCCTCGTTTAAGCAAGCCAAACGCTACCGCTGTGGGCAGATGGTAGAGAGAACATTGCTACAAAACCTGCCACTCAAAGTGTAACAGATGACTGTAGCTACAGAAAATTGTCCCTTTGTTCATTTTGCTAATGAGTGTCCTCATTGCAGCAGGAGACTGAATAGTTAATGACGTGCAGTGCTCGGTTCCAGCAGATGGTGGAGCCAGAGCTAAAGGTTACCCGAGTGATGCGCCAAGAACGAGCTTCGGGAGAAAATGTCTCGTGTGCTTTTATATCCGTTCCTTAACCGGTGACAGGTTATGATTACACTTATATCTGAGATACCGTTTAAAACTTACTCACAGGATTAATTAAAATCTTTTTTGTTTGTTTCGTGTAAAGGTTCTTGGAGCATCGGCCATTGATGCTCAGATACAGCCAGAGCAAAGGAACAAGCGCTTAAGCCTATTAAGAGCTGTAGCAGTTACTTAAAAGGTCTTTTGAAATTCTGAGTTTGTTTTGCAGTGGTTTAGAGTTGAACACTGCCAGAGCAGAGTGTTAGCTAATTGCTTAAATGTTGCGTGTGCTGGTTTCTGAACACTGCAATTTTCCCTGGGGCGTGCTCGGCTGTCTACAGGATTTGGTAAAAGTTTTCAATAAAAACGTGCACTCTAACAATTATCTCAGAGGAATAATTTTAAATCTGTTACTTCATAAAGACTGTTTAAAGTGAAATACTGTTGAAGTATTTCATTAGCATTTATTAAAAATTTACGTTATTAAAAGTAACATTAATGTTAATCAGACTTGGTCTTTATGTAAACTGCTGCTGTTTCTTCAGCAAAGCGAGGGGAATCGCAAAGTAACACGAATGAACTTTCCAAAGCACTTGGCATTTCATTTACATGATTTCTTATAAAATCAGGGAAAATTTTGGGGCCAAAACTTTATGTACATTGGTAATTTCTTCTCGTAAGCAGGAGGTCAAAAATGTCTTTTTTGAGGAAAAACAAATAGTTATGGACTAAATTTTACCCATCATCACATCATAGTTTAAGTTTACGTGATGTTCGAAAACCTTGGAATTTTATTTTTGAAGGTCATTAACATTTTTATTTTTAAATATTTTTTTTTAAAGCATGCATATTTTTACCAAGCAAAGCAAATAGTATCTTAAATTTTCTTCAGTAAGCGCAGGAACTGCTGTCTGAGTCTTCTCTTTTGTGTTAATATTTTAAATGGTTTCAGGAGTTAGTTAATATTCTGGTATTACTATAAAGATCTGTGCCAGCTCTGAAAGCTTTTCTATAATTTTAAAAGAAATATGTGGCAGTAAAATCTGGACAGCCATAAGACAATATATTCAAATGTTTTCAATAGCTTTGAAACCAACAAGAAAAAAAGAGTAGCTGTCCCAATAAGCTTCAGTTGCATAAGAAGTCTTTTCCATAATGGACATGGCAAGATGTAAACAAAGGACACGCATAATAAAAATGTAAATGAGTTTGCTTTACTAAAACTATAACTTTAAAGTCTTTTGTTGCGTGTTATCCTGGAACCTTCTTACAAGGTAATCACTGTTTGCATAGAGATTTAAACCGTAGTCTTCAATAGCATTAAACCCCTGCACGGTCTATGTGTGACAGGCATGCAAAGCCATGTTAATGTTCAGAATATGAATTGCCTCTGGGTGGCTCCGACACCAAGTGGAAAACCAACTGCGTCGATATCAGGAGGCCTGATGGACTCCATGCGGCTCCCAGCCTGAAAACTTCACCGCTTTGACATGTGATGTGCTCCTCATGACACTGGCAGCACTGTCACTGAGCAATGGCACAAAGGCGACAAGCCCCCCGCCTTCGCCATGCACTTTGCAACCCCCTGGAGCTGCCCGGCCGCCGTCCCTCCTGCCTGCCTGGTGACGGGCGGCCCTGCCGAGGCCAGGCACGGGGGGACGTGTGGGTGGATGGGCCCCAGCTGCCTTCCTGGACACAGCCTCCATAATAAATTGACCTGAATGATGAGGGCACACAAACAGTATGATATGCATTATTCCTGTCAATAAAACGTCCCCATGTGCTATGGGCTTTGTATATAATGTACTGCAGCCTTTCTTCTGGCGGAGACCCATTTAGAGGCTTGACTTTTTTCTATTCATATCTTGACTCTGTAACAGAATTCAGAAATTATATGATACTGTGTTGCATAATGTTACACCAGCGCAGCATCTTTAAATCCCTGATTCCTTCCTTACAAATTCCGGGCATCACAATCTTTCAGGTCGTCTTTGAAGACGATAGCCATGAAAAAAAATAATGCTTAAAAAAGAGAACGAGGATTTCAGAGAAGAGGTTTTTAAGCTGCACAACGAGATTTCTCAGCTTGAAAATGCTCTGAAGTGCTGGAAAAAGAATAATATTTGTTAGGCAAAACTTCAAACCAGTGTTAGATGAAGATGGTTAGTTTAAATGCAGTGCATAAGAAATGTTGCTAAAGTTGGAATGAATTGTTAACAAGCTTCAGAAGGACAGTGACTGATTTCTGGGCTGTAGTCTTTTTCTGGTATTGAATGCTAATTTTGTATGTATTTGTAGAGAAATTCATACATATTTATTCTAATTTTAATGCATATATTTACATATTTTTGTTTTATGACAAAGGAATATTTGCTGCAGCTTCTGAGACTTCTAATATTGCCTAGCAATGTGGCTAGACTTCATATTTTGTGACAGACACAGGCTGTAACATTACTGAAACATCAAAGTGTCAGATGTAGATAGTTATTTTTTTAAATGACGGTCTACTATTTTTGCTTAAGGGAATGTTATTAAAACCTGCTCTCTCTCTAGCATAGTTTTTGAGCTTCTGCAAAATATTTGAATGTGCATTTCTTCATACAATTAGTTTTGTGTTTCTGTGGAAGTTTCTAAGAGCATCAGTTTCTCTGAAATAAGCCGTCACTGCGTTTGACACCTGTGCTTTATTACACTTCTTAAAAGGAGGGGGTTTTCCTGATAAGGTACCATGTACAGTCTTTACCTGCAGGTTACTTTTCACATATTGTCAGAGTGAAATACTTAATGGAGGACTAGAAACTGTGGCAACAGAGTAGAATTTGGCTGTTTAGCTTTGTTATGTCCATGTAGATTAGACCCAGCATCACCTTTAACAGCGGCAAGATGAATTGAACACAGACGATATTCCTGATTCCTGCTTATCCTCTTGATTCAATGGCACATCTTATCTTTTGATAGTTTTGTACGAGCACTAAAGAACCACCTGCTAAAACACTTTGTATTGGCTGTGACTAACAGCAAGGATGTCCAGAATTAGTATTAATGAAAAGCTGTGGGCACTCAGTCACACTTGGCTCTTGAACTTACTTCTCCATCTCTATCTGACCAGCCGGCTGAACAGCAGGACGAAGGCTGTGAATGTCAAGGGCGGTGGTGAAGGTCACCGTTCTGCCAGGACTCGCGTCCCCGGTGCATTCCACTGGGTTTGGAGGCTGACCTGAAGCAAACATTTTGAATACATTCATGCAGGCATGTAATTTCATGGGTTTTCTCTTTCCCCTCTCATGTTCAGATAAGCAAGTTCGAAGAATGCAATCAAAAGTGGGAGCTGAGGAGCAAACTATTCAAAAGGTACTGTCATTTTTACTTTTGTAAGGTAAAATTTTTTTTTTGTCCTTGGCAGAAAAGTTATGAGCTTGGACCGCTGGCACTGTATAGTCCAAATAATGCTAGAAAGCTGACTTTAACTTGAATTGTGTTACATTTTTGTTTATGGTACTATAACTCACTGTAAAATAGTAATGAATATTGAATAGGTATTACTTTAATAAATACCGTGATTTTGATGTTCTCATCCTATCATATTTTATAATGTTGTTAAAACACAGTGAAAATTCTGAACTTTGATAAACTACAGTAAAATGATCAAATAATTTAATTAAAAAATAACACATTCACTAAGCTTCTAAAGGCAGGGAAGGAAAATTTGTACAGGTGAATAGCTAATAACTTCAAAAAAGAAAGTGGTTATTTTTTGTAACATGTTAAATATTCCACTATTCCTGGGTTGAGCTGTTAGTATATATGAGTTATTATTTATATGCTATCTGAGCAAAACAATAGCTGTACAAGGTATACAAGTCAAGTTTAAAAAAAATCTTTCCAATGTTTATTAATTAATAAGTGATCTCAATGAAAGCTTGACAGCTCTCAGTGTTTTGCCAGTATAACATCTAGACGTCTTTCCTGGGGGCTTGCTATCTTGTGATAGTTCTCAAAGGACTGCATTCTGCAGTGTATAGTTCTCATTCTGAAAATTAAGAAGTAGACTCAGAACTTCTTCCTATAACAAACCTTCCTTCTGTGAAACATTTCCAAAATGTTTTGTAGATAACTCACTTCTTTGTGGTAAAATTTAAGGGAAATAGTGATACTTATATATGCTAATTCCATAATTACGAATTTCCCATGCAAATTCATATTTTAGAAAAAATATTTTTGTGGGGACTGAGGCACTGGATTTCTAAAATCATCCCTTTCATTGCCTTTCCTTGTGGCCTTAGATGAAGGTCTCTTCTGGGATCAAGTTCCCCACTCTGAAAATAGTGATACCTACTTATCTTTACAGGAACACTGAAAGCGTAGGTTCATTAGGATTCTGTACGTGAAATCCAAAATCAGAGGTGGAGTATGAATTGGTCTGTCTAATGCACTAGTCTGTCAAAGAAGAGTTGTGTCTTCTGTTAGTTTTTCTCTTTTCCCATCTAGGTGTGGCAGTGCTCAGGAACCCCGCTTAGGTTTGAAGTCTCATTATGCTGGAAAAAAAGGGCCAGTCATCACTTCCTATGCTGAACGTTTCTTCTTAGTTCATTTGCAAAGTCCGAAGAATATTTTTAGTAGTACATTTTGTTTGTCCTTTCACTCACAGGAAATTTTTGCTGAAACTTACTCTATATTTTCCTTTCCTTCCCTTCATCCCCATACAATGGAGGACGTTGTCTTACATCCAGTATTTTCCCACAGATGCGACCTTGGTTGGAGGATTTGAGCAGCAGCACAGGACCTCTTTTCTGTACCCCTCTCACATGAGTTGGAAGCACTATGTTTGTGTAAATTTGGATCATGCGCTTTCCCCCCGAGGTGCCTCCGGTGCAGCTACCCGGACAGGCAGCCTTTTGCAGTCACTGCCCAGTCTGCCCAGTGGGCCAGACTGTAGGACTGAAGTGCTGAGACAAAGCTTTGGAGCAGTCCTTCTCATTGCAGTTCTGGTAACGAATCTAATTGTATTTCCATTCCTGAAAGAAAAACTACAATTCTAGAAGATTAACTACATTGATTGAAGTTTCTGACTTACCCCCCCTCCCCCTTCTTTGCATATTCCATTGAAAGATGTTCTCTCAATAGCCAGAATGTGCATAAATTCTTCTTTCTTTAAAAACCTTTGATCTTTAAAAAGAGGAGCTGGGCATGAAGGCACACACTGCTGTAGCGCCTAGCAATTGGACATTTCACTCCAGAAACGGAGTTCATAAAGTTGGTGCAGACACTGGCATCCAATATACACTGCAGAAGGACAAGTTAACACTTAAAAGTGGGTTTCAGAGCAGACACAGTCAGTAAAAAGGGATGATGAAACACGTTGGAAGCATTCTTGCCTGGAGTAACTAGAAATTGCTGATTCACTTCTTGTAGATGAGACCTGGAGTCTGGATCTTCCTCCTGTGCCCAGGCAGCCAAGCCGTGCACTGGCTGTGGGCAATTGCCTCTCTAATTTCTCTCAAAGCTTCGTAAGAGGTGGCAAGGACTGAGTTTTTCATCAGGACCAGAGCACTCACCCAGGGTTCTGATTATTGAACATGAGGAGCTATGAACCTGTAGCTCTGTATACCAATGACTTCACTGCTCGTTTACACTGCATTCTGGCAGGAAAATACTCTCTTTAAAGCTGGATACAGGGAGAGTAAGCACAGAAGAGCTGTCATCTCTAGGCTAGATGTTAGGATACTCAGCACAGAGGAAGGGACTTTTCTGTAGCTTGTTCTTTCTTTCATCGGACTTTTGCTGGGTGTTTTTGATTGGGTTGGGGGAGGGTGTTTTCTATATTGTTTTCTTGTAATTCATAGTCTAATGTAAAATGCATAAATGATCTAGCAAGTGAAAACGCAAGGTTCTCCCTTTCTCATGCAGTCACAGCTTTGGTATGTCGTCAAGCTCGTGCATGAGTATTCTGTATCTAGTCTCATGAATTTCATATTCTTTGAGTCCAATGGCACAGCTTGAACAGAACTGGTGGCTTATTCTCATCATAGAGGGGTAGTTAAGCTACTTTTCCATGACTTGGGATATTGTAATCAAGCCCCATAAAACTCCCAGCGGCATACAATGTCGGCTGCCCTGATTTGTGGCTGAGCATTCTAGCTTCTCGGTTATTGTGCTGAAGGGGAGCATTTCTCCATTTTTATGAAAGAAAATGAATGTCAGTCTTGTACTCAACGTTGTCTGGTTTTAACTATGTTCGAAATGCAAATTTGGTAAGTAACAAACTCTGCTCCTGGTGACACTGAGAAATATAGATGTTTAACGTACAAGTCCCAAGCAGCAGCAGCTCTTGCGGAAATCCCAGACAGCTCAAACCCAGCAGAACCAAGGAAGCTTTGCCATGCAATGTAACTGTTTAAGGGAGTCTGACTCTGCAACGTCTGAAGAATTCTTAAAGAGTTCTGCTGAAATTGCTCATTAGGCACAATCCTTTGTCCTCTGTGAGACCTGATGTGTAATTTGCCGGACGGTGTTTGTCTCGCGAGGCTGCGTTGGAACTTGCTGCAGATGATACAGACGTCTGCTGATCTTTCTACGAATTTGCAACAGAACAGCAGAATTGTCCCCGTGGTTCCAAACTGCCACTGCTGTTTGACTGTAACCGGTTTCCAGAAATACCCACTTTTCTGAGAGTTTCAGTCACTGAAGTCTCTGTTTCTAATGTTTTCATCATCTTCCTACCTCCTGCAACATCACACTCGACTTGGCTAATGCCAAAAGAACTTTATCTGTGTGACTTGTGACATTGTTAAACTCCCCATAAAAGTATTTAGCTCTAATTGAAGATGTCTATCTGTTACCAGTTATAATACATAAATATGCGTATGTCCACATGTAGTCTCTTGGTCGGGAACCCTGTACTTAGAAAGGATTTTTAGAGAATGATGTCTGTTTGTAGTATGAAATTCAATGTTAATTCTCACATGTTTATATTTTAGTTGATTGAAATTCAATAACAAATGCAGGCAGAACTTGAAACTGAAAGACCATTAATAAAAATTCTGGAAAGATACTTGCATATGCATTATTTTTTGTAAACCATCATTTATTGCAAATCTAATAAAATATGCAAAACTTTTTTAATATCCCATGGATTGAATAAACTTATTTTTTAAGTAGGGAAGTTGTTTTACATGTGAAAAAGGTAACAAAAATCCTTTACAGTTTTATTTACTTCTAACCATATTTTGAGAGTAACAGATGTAAACAATGCTACTAGAAATATTTTTTTCAAAACCACTACTATTTTGTTTTAGGAGGACTTGGAAAATATTTAATAAATGCAACATTATTTGAAAGGATTTGCTGCTGCTGTTTACAAATGTTATAGGCAATGATACAGAGTTTTGTCTTAAAATATTTTTGTATTCTGCATTAGTCTCGTAAGAACACTGCCCTTTATTTTCTTTTTACATGATCCAGGAACTTTCCAGACGGCTGGTCCTTTATTTTACCATGTGACTTTTTTTTTTCCCCTAGCCTGGTTTCGTACTGGCTTTCACACTGATCACCACTAGTATGTCTTTGTTACAGTAAACTGACTGGGTTTATTATAATAAAAAATAAAACACAGCTTGACTTGCAATCTAAATGTGCTGGAAAAGAATATGATACTGTTCAGAAGAGAAAAGGTTGTGAATAGAAAATCAGTACCACTTCAGTTATTTAAACATTTGCTTTTCTGCAGCTTGTCAAACTTTGTGCCAAGTCATAGCTGCTGTACTTTGTTTTGTTAATCTCAGCACCATGTGTCTTGGGCTTTTTTAATAGGGGGCCAATCCTGGAGTACTTACTCAGTTTTCAGTTTCAATGACTCTGGGGTAAGTACTGTAGGACTGCATCTTTTTGAAAATTAGAGAAAAAAAAATATAATGTTATAGAGTAGGTCTTTCAAATCAGTTTGTGGAGGTTATAAAAACCCTACAAAATAAGTTGCTCATTAAATAAACTTCAGTAAGCACCTTCATATTTAAAATAGTTTATAGTTCTCATCACATTTTAAGAAAATTTCTTTAACCTGAAGATGTAAACAGGACTGTGTTGGAATTAGGAAATTATAAATAAAATATTTTAACATTTAATTGTCTAAATTTAGGCCAGGGTACAGACTTTGCTCTTTCAAGGAAAACCTTTTTGGAGAAGAATGTGCCAGCAGAGAACCCTAGCTCATACTAAACGTTACAGTCTGATTTGTATGTTTACCAAAAGCATTCGAAGGCTTTGTTGTAAGATGACATAGCAGAGGGTTGATTTGGCTTCATAGTCTGTTTCTGAAGTGGTGTGTAACACGAAAACAGCTCGGACAGATTTCTGGATCATAGCTGAGGCATCTAAAAAAATCATTTTAAGTCACAAATTGAGTTGTGATAGTTCTAGAAATGCCAATGGGACCTTTAACATCAAAGCCTAAGTTGTCGGTTTTTATATATTCTTAATGTATATCAAGAAGTCGAGATATTAGAAAGCTTTTATTAATTCAGGAGAAAAATGAAATGTCAAAATACAATTATTTTTAAAAATAAATGTTGTGAGACATGTTTACTTCTTTTCTATTATTGTTATTCCAGAGTTAGTTCCAATTTTTATCTAGAAATGCTTCATCTAAGGGGATCTTCTTGGATGAATTGGGCAAACCTTTCTTTGTGCAGATGTAGGACTAGTCTGAGTTCAAAACAAACAAGTATATAGGAGTCCAACCTTTGCAAAGCCTGTTGAGTGAGATCTGGCCTCACTCTTCCCTCTCCTCCTCATTCTGAAATGAAGCACACAGCTGTCAAATATCTAGAACATATTTGGGAGGCTGGTTCTAAGGTGTTGAAGTGCCCCGAAACACAGAGAGTATGCATTGCAGTTAGTTGTGAAATGTGATGAAGATACCTTGACTCATCTGCAATACGGAATATTATTTAGCATGCAGCTTTTTGTGGCCTAATATTTTCACTGCATATGGACAAACAAATCAGTATTAAGCACAACAGAAATACAGGAGTTATGCAGTGAAGTCAGGTAAGTCAGAGCAGTAATGTGCAGAGTGAATGGAAATAGCATTGAAAGAGGAGTGCTTATCTGCTGGGAAACAGCAAGGAAGGAGTAGAGTCAGTGAGAAAAATGCTTTACTCATTGAGACTTCTGGTTGGTACTCTGAGTGCATACAAATGTGGAAATGAAAGATGGACAAGCAAGAGAATAAAAACTCAGAGTACATAGTGCTCGAGGGAATTGAATGAACACTGAATGTAAAAAGTAATTTGTAAGTAAGGCTGAATCTGAAAGTATAGATCCTATGACATATGATTGTCATAAATCAATGTTTTAACAAGTTTTGAAAGTAATTTCATGAAGATTATTCCACAAATATTTTATTTTCTGTATTACCTTACAATTCTGCATATTTTCATTTTACCACAATAAATAAAAATGTTAGTAGCATAAAATGATGTTTCCTAATAGTTTAAATCCTGGAAAATGTAACAGTGTTAGGTGAAAATAAGCAATTACAAAACAGAATCCTTACCAAAGTACTCAAAATTGAATCAATAGTAAAATCCTGGAATAAATCTTAGGGGGGAAAATGTCAATTGATTAAATGTTTCCCTTTTGTCATCTTTAATGATTTTGTCAATATTCAGTTTCATTTCATTGTCTGTAAACAATATTTTTGCTTTCCTGTCATTTCAGTAGTACAAATTTATGAGCAACGCTGAGCAGTAGCACAGAACCGTCTGGCTTCGTTACAACTCCAGCCAAGCCAAGGAGCTGCTGTCTCTTTCTAAGGCTGGTGACAGTCCCAGCTTATATCCAACAGAGTTTTCAAAGAGAAAGTGTAAGTGGTTTTCTCTCTAGTTATTATGTACACAGATGGTGAACTGAAAGACAGTTTTTCACTGTCAGAGATCAAAGTGCTAATACAATTAACTTTAAATCTACTAAAATTTGTATGTCTTTGGAACGTGCGATTTACAGATGACTTCTTATTTTAATAAAATTTTTCAAGAAACTGTAATTCTGAGTTAACATTAGACTTTTTCCACAAGTATATGCCTGTAGTTTTTTCACATTTCTTGGTGGTTCCTTTTAGCAACAGAAGAAAAAAGAAGACACTGAGACAGAAGTGCAAAGTGTCCTGGGTGTGGCACAGAAATATGTGTGCAATTATCTTCATTTCCTAAGAATAATATAGACAGATTTTATTAGCTAATATTGCAAAGTGCTCTGCTTGTTTCGTACCTCTTGTTTCATTTGTCTTAGTTTACTTTTTCTTGTTCCACTGCTTTCTCTTAAACCTATGTTTGTGTTTTAACTGGGTAGTGAAATACTTTCCTTACATGGCACTAGTAAGTACTATCATTGCAACTATACTCTTTTCAACAGTCTTTATTTCTACTTAATCCAAATGGAGTGAAGTAACATCACTACTAGACTTGGTCCTTATCTTCTGCTCACGACCCCTTCAAACTGAAAGATGCACACGCGGTTCCTTGTCCTTTAATCTGGAGCGAGTGAACATAACAGGTCACAGGGCATGATGTTTGACAGCTGTAATTAGTGGGTAAGCACAGCTCAGGGTTTGTCTGCCTGAAATCAGCTCAGCTAAGGTAGGAGTCTGGGGGAAGAAATCCCTTAATTAGCATTGCACCTTATAGACAGCTAAAAATACTGAAAAACATTTAAACACTAGACCCCAAATCCTATTTTTTTCCACAGGCAGCAATGCTGTACCAAAAAACACAATGCCATGAAGAACAGCGACAGAAAACTGGGATTCTTGCTGGTCAACATGATACCTATACATTTCAAGACCAAAAGCAGCAGAAATTCTACCTTAAGCACATGCCATGGTATCGCAGAAGGCCAACAGCTTACTGTGCTACAACAGTGTCTTCACACAGCAAGTTTAAAAAAAAGGTAGTCCAGGTATTGAATCAAATTTTATTTCTGAAATTTAAGCTGAGGATCATGTTTATCCACGTGTGAAGAATATTTCATCTGCTTCATCAAGACAAACTAAGTAAGAAGTGATCCTGAAGGGACTATAGAAATAGAAGCAGATTTTTAAATGCTGCTATGGCATTTGGGTAAAGCTGAGTTAGTAGCCAGCAGGACAACCCTAAGTATCTAGGTCCTAAGTACTGCTAGGAGGCTCTTGAGAAATGATCACAATACCTGCCATGAAGGTCCTCCAGTTCTTCTACATTTTTATACCTGATATGAGCTATGGTTATTCTTGCAAACATATGCATTTGATTTGTCCCAGCCTTCAAGGAACAATATGTGCATCATAAATACATACAGCTGAAGGAAATCCCCAGCTCCCCAGTTCAAGAAAGATGAGGAACTACTGGAGAGAGTCCAGCGGAGGGCTACGAGGATGGTGAGGGGACTGGAGCATCTCTCCTATGAGGAAAGGCTGAGGGAGCTGGGCTTGTCTAGCCTGAAGAAGAGAAGGCTGCGAGGGGACCTTATAAATGCTTACAAATATCTGAAGGGTGAGTGTCAAGAGGATGGGGCCAGACTCTTTTCAGTGGTGCCCAGCAACAGGACAAGGGGCAACAGGCATGAACTGAAGCATAGGAAGTTCCACCTGAACCTGAGGAAGAACTTCTTCCCTCTGAGGGTGACGGAGCACTGGAACAGGCTGCCCAGGGAGGCTGAGGAGTCTCCTTCTCTGGAGATCTTCAAAATCCACCTGGATGAGGTCCTGTGCAACCTGCTCTAGGTGACCCTGCTTTGACAGGGGGGTTGGACTAGATGATCCACAGAGGTTGCTTCCAACCCCTACCATTCTGTGATTCTATGATTCTGTGAAATCTGACAAACAGATAAATATAGGTATCAAGTGATCTTACTGTAGCTGTCAGTACTCAAAGGCTGTTTCAGGTTATTAAGAAACCATTGAATTCTCTTGAGATAAAAGTAAAGATTACTGCAAAAGAAAACTTGTTACTGGGGTGTAGAAGCATCTGCAAATATATATATAATTTTATTTTTAAATGGTTTTAATGTTTAGTGTAATTTTTGAAAGCCTATAGTCATCCATCTCCTAAACACTGTAAAATATGTCCATGGTCAGTTAAATACACTAACTCCACAAAGCAGTTCATTCAAGCAATTCATTTGTTCTTCATGAAATTCTGGTTTCATTTTAAATGTAATGGGAGGGGATTCCAGTGGCAGTGGCCGGACTCATTTTATAAGAAAATTATATGGCTGTGTGTTATTCTTGATGTTTAAGGAGTAACTCTCCATTTATGCTTTCCTTTTTTCATGCTGAATGATTGAAATCACGTTGATTTGTGGAGAGAAAGAGAGAAAGTGTGGTCTGCTTTAAGTCATCCTCCCTTTCCAGAGACTTATTCTTGTAAGGCCTTCTGCACACTTGCTAACTTTTGAAACCTTTAAGCAGACAAATATGTAAGAGTAATAAGGAAAAATCTTTTAACATTTTAATAGGATTTGAAGGTTTTGCTTTACCAATGCTCATTCCTCCTTTGTAAGAATGTTTAGCGCTTGCTTTAACTGTTTCAACTATTTAAAAACTCATTCTGCTATAAGGTTTCTGAATGTAACTGTAATCAAATAAAAAATTGTCACCTGTACTTACTACTACATGCTGTCATTTACTAGAGGTGTGAGGAAAGTTAAACTGTTTGGATTTCTCTTTTACTATGGATTATATGGTAAACATTTTAGAAAAAATAATTGCCAGGAAAAAGTATATGTATATTTGTGGGCACGCTTTAATCCTTGCAGAATATTTTAAAAATACAGAATAAAAGTAGTGGACCATTATAAGAACAAAGGATTTTTTTATTATCCTATTATTCTTAAAGTTGGACTGAATTTAGGTTTCACAATGCCTTGATTTTAGTAAAGGTTGTTGATAACCCTGCTCTTCCCAAAACTCCAAGTAACAGAAAAAAAAAGTCAATGTTCAGAAGTTAATATCTATATCAATGTATTAATCAGCCTCACTTTTTGAAACTGGATTTCCTTCAACAGCTATTTGACATATCCTATTAATCATAGTTAGATTTGGAAATCTATGGCATGTGGTGAGAACAAGCCATATGCTGAGGTAAACTGAACTGGAGCACATCTAGGTTAGCTGAAATACGAGTGATGCTTGAAAGTGGTATTTGATTGTATTAAACCAAAAAATTGATATACTGTTGGTAATTATCTGTTTGTTACTTAGACTTATGGCTCAAAGTGTTATAGGCATAGAGGAATATTCTTTACTGAAGAATTTAGCTTATATTCATGTCTAATATATTGTTTAAGTACTATTTTGACACTTACCCAGATGCCTACTTGCCCTAATGCTGTAATTATACAGTAAAATCTCAGCAGCAATAAGATAAAACGTCAATCATCTCAGTAGCAACGATATAAAATTTTAACAGAAAATCAGCCTCCACACTATCTCCAAAAACTTTTTTTGTACTTTTAAGGACAGTATTGCCCTCAAGCATGAGGAGATTTTTGTTTAAAGCCAAAAAAAAGATGCTTAGATACTGTGAGAACTATCTTCCTACAGAATTTTCCCTGGTCTTGCACAGATGCGCATCCGACCCCCTAAAGATTGTGCAGGGGTTGAAAACTAGATCTGCATCAGAAGCTTGGCTCATACAACTGTGATGTTGAGGGGTATAGGGGATAAAGAGCTGTAGGCAATAGTTACATCATTTCCATACTTGAAAAGACTACATTCAAGTGTTTCTGCATGCCTAAACTCTTACCAAAAAGTTGTGAGTTTTTCCAGCCAACCTTTCCCAGTGTTGGGCTGGTCTGTTTGGAAAGAGTAGAGTTTCTGGCTGAAAGTAATGTGACCAGCTGCAGGGAAGGAAAGATGTGAAACTGAGAAGTGAAAAGAAAATTCTAGCTTATAGAAAAAATAGCACTCAACATTTGTACATTAATCATTCTTTAGAGCTCATCTTTTATTCTAGCACAATTTGATAAAACAAGAATTTCAGTTTTTCCAGTATTCTATCAGATATATTTTTTGTAGTTGCAAATGCTTTTTTCCTCATGCATTTTCAGTATTTTGTGAATTTTCTTGTTATAAATATGTCACAAATCCACTATCCATGGACCAAGTCTGTATCTGGCTGAATACACCTGAGGAACCAAAGGAGCACTTGGTTGCAGTTTCACCTTTAAAATTATCTGGCCTAGTTCTTGTCTTGTCAGAAATACTTTGAGGAGTCTGAAAATGTGCTAATGTTTTTCTGTGTTCCTTTAGTACCTGATTCTCCTGTTCTATCTGTCATCATCCCTGGCTGTACAATATTTTTTGACCAATTTACTGCTGCGGTTTCACAATATTTTTTCCTGTTAGCCAAATCTCTAAGAATATCCCATCCATGACAACCAGAGCTCTGTTATGTTTTTACTAGCTCTCATACTGTTGTTCTGACTGATGCCTACAACCTTCATAATTGCTATTGTGCTTTAAAACACATCAAAGATAATAGGATTTTAACCTGGTGAATTAAAATTTCATTTTTCAGAGCTGTATGGTTTTGTATTGATATTGATCAATACTGTATTGATCCTGCAAGAGAGTATATGAATCCTCCTCCTCCATGCACCCGTGTGAAAAAAGCAAAGCATGTTTATTCCCTTCAGTCTCTTAAACAAGCAGATAAATGCCCAGACCTGACCACTCCTCACCGCCCATCACAAGGGCGATGTGGGGATGTCCGAGCCTCACCTGACATCCAGCCCGCAGCTCTGCAGTGCCGGGAGCACGGTGCCGCTCAGAAGCCCTGTGGACACTGGCATGGCCTGGAGAGCTTGCAAGATACAATCTGCTGTTAATGAGTGAAACACTAAATGATGTTGGTAAGGTTCTGTTGCACAGTTTTTAAATTTTTGAATGTGGGTTTGAAGGAACACACAAGAGCACGTTCAATAAAGTTCAATTACTTTTCAATTACTATTCAATTACTGTTAGGTACACACATGGTGTTAGCTG
Source organism: Opisthocomus hoazin (assembly GCF_030867145.1). Classification (NCBI taxonomy): domain Eukaryota; kingdom Metazoa; phylum Chordata; class Aves; order Opisthocomiformes; family Opisthocomidae; genus Opisthocomus; species Opisthocomus hoazin. The sequence goes on along the minus strand of NC_134417.1, from coordinate 74,515,878 downwards.
ATATTTTGCTCTGTGTTTGTATTGTAGCAGATTTGGTTGTGTAATTTTGTTTTGTAGACGGAGCAGGGGACACCTGCATTCACCTCTAGAAATTTTTGTGTATCTAGATAGGGATTGTATTTACACTGGAAAATCCATTTTCAAGATTTTGAAAATAATAGGATCTGTTTATACTGTTTCAGCTGATGACTGCATACTGCACTGTTGATAAAACAGGATGTATATCCAAGAAGAGTTTATTACGGATAAACACTAATTCCAGAGATGGAAAAATTTATTAGAAACATAGAATCATTTAGGCTGCAAAAGACCTTTGAGATCACCAAGTCCAACCATAGACCATTCTAGCTAGTCCCATCAATGGGGAGGTTTTTCTTATTGAATGTTTTTCATTATTTTCTTAATTTAGAGCAAGTAATTCATATCCAAGTAATATCATGATGGGGAGACTATAATAGTAGAGCAGAGTGTCACAGGTAAAAGGATTGCCACAGTTCCCGTGAAATCTGTTTCATAGCCTCCTGTCTCTTATTTGTAGTTCCATTTCTCAGTTTCATTCTGTTTTCTAACATCCCTCAATTCATCCCTTAATTCCTAATATTTAGTACAGACTAAATGGTTTTCTTCCTTACTATTCATAATCTTCAAGATTTACTCCTTGTTATTGTAAAACCTTATAATACTGCCATGATTAATGGGAAAAAGTATTATTTAGGGTTTAAATCTGTCCTGTTAATACTGTTGAGGCTCATTCAAGTTTGCCAAATCTTTCTGAACAGAAGTAGACTAAAAGGAGTGAATTTGCTATATGATCTTGACAGACCGTAGCACAATTTTAATGCCACTTGTATTGCAAGTAGTTGAAGCTATAAATATATACAAAAAAGAGGACGGTAACCTTTGGCTTGCGCATAAATCTTAAGGTTCAAGTTGTTTTTTTTAAATGGCTCACGTAGTGGTAATTTCAGGACTTGGGAAAGAGTACTCCTGAAATTCCCCAAAACGGAAGGTTCTCAGTCGGGTCACTGTGTCTCGTATTTACGACACCCTTCTACATTAGGCATAAAGTGAAAATCCATCAAGCCCTCTGAGCAAGTCTATAAACCCCATTGTATCTTCATCCGTCTCCAGGCCTCCACAGCTGTTCAGTCAACAGTGTTGAGTTTTAGAACCTTTTAGGCAATTAGGGGCCTTGTTCAGTGTGAAATCTAATCATATTTGAAATGCAGTGGTTAATAATTTTTGGCAATAAAGCTACAAGTAGCTTTTTGTACTTAGATGAGTAGGATAAGTTGTATTTCAGACTTTCACCTTTTACGATGAAAATGAGATTGGGAGGAGGGGAAGATGTTACCAAAAGACTAGTTGCAGAGTGCTCTTTCCTACTCAGTAAATTACTGTTCCAGTGTCTGAAAGCTGAGTGTGTTTGAACGGTGGATGAAAAGCTTAATGAACCTGAAAAACTTTAGTTATTAGATTCTGGCCATGCTTGATTTGCTAAAAATTAATTATGTATTTGATTATATATTTGAAAGATATGAAAGGTTCTTCCCTGAAATACAGTTCTTACAATCACCATGCTAATATGCAACATCCTAACTTACACTACAGAGGAGCTCAACTTCCCTGCCAAGTTAAATTCTGAAATCCTGTTCAATAGGATTCATATTTTGATTTCCAGGAGGCAATAGACTTTATCTGCAAGGTTTAGATCAAGATTCAGTTCTTTTACATTGCCTGAGGTACTGAGGTGGTGTAGCCATGCTGAAGCAGTAGCTAAGCAGTAGCTTCCTCTGCCAAATGCATGGTTAGTTTTCATCTGTACTAAGAGGTGTATCACGCAAACTTATCTAATGAAATTTGGTGGTTTTACAAACTGTTCATTTGCATATAACATGCCCTCATAATTCCTATTACATAAAAGCTTGTATAAGGAGACAAATATATAGTTATGTGCTGGGAACACTTCATTAATGACACAGAGAAAGGATTTCCTGTAGAACAGATGGTCCTTGTAGTGTTAACCAAACTGTTAATCTAAACCAGCATTGTCTGGAACCTAATGCCCTCAGGCAAGGATCCGACCCAGTTGTGGAGAGGCACCATGCAATCGTGACAGATGGTCAAGTGTTGAGATTGCAGTCCAAAGACCATGCATCTGTACCAAGGGTGGCTGTTGAGAGCTGAAGCTCACAGTGGAGAATATTCTGTAGGCTTATGGTTATGGAGTGTCCTGGTGTCCTGTTCTGAACAACATTAATGTGAAAAAATGAAGGCACGTGAGACCTTAAATTGAATGGAAGGAAGAAAGCAATAGTTTCTTAGCCCTTCACCCAGGTTTCACTGGGTAGATGAATAGGGGGCAGAAATTTGTTTCATTAGCTGCTATCAGCTTAAAGCTGGTGTAACATTTAGTCCACCATTCTGCAGTGAGTTGAATGCATGACAGTAATAAATACTTAGAATTATACATTTCCAACTTTTGAAAAAAATTTCCATGCACTAATGGTTGTTACATTAGTGTTTGGTGTTTCTTATCAATTTTATGTATAAATCTAAATAAAATCTTAATTAAGCCTGCCTGGGGATATGAAATACAGGCTCAAGGATATTAAAATAACAGTTCAAATATCAAGGACTTTTCTGATCAAGAGATTGATCAGGACTCCTGCTGTACTAAGAATACACTTCAATCAGCTGGAGATGCTCTTGAAAAGGGGCAGGAGCCTCACTTGTCTTCAAAAGTTGAATTTTGTTCCCATTGATGTTTGCTTTCCACATTTGAGGAGAGGTTTGCTCTTTTCAGCCAGGAGGAGCATAGTTTTGAGAGATGCATGCTCTGACATAGATTTCAGAGGAGTTAATAAAAACGTGGAAAGAATATGAAAGCACAGAAGGGATTAAAGTGATGTAATGAGAAACATTGTAATGGTTTGCAATGAGGAAAAATCTTGAGCTGGAAATATATAGTGGGAGGAATTTATACACTTAAAATTGAACTGGTTGAAGCCTGGAAAGTAGCTGCTGTTAGCATTAGATTTAAAGTGGGGGGGTTTTACCATCTTTTCACAGAAAATATTACAGGAAGCACAAGTGCAACTGTCATTCATTTCTTTTTGACTGCCATACTGAACTGGAGTTTGGAAGTGCCACTGCTTCATCAGGGGACCATCCCGAGAGCTGGGGTTCTTCAGACTGTGGAAAGTCTTTAGACACGGTCCTTTCTACCCTTCCGTGTCCCAGTAGTCAGTGAGGTTATCAGTAAGGATTATAGAAGCCCTATTATGTTTATATTTCAAGCAGCTGGGAATCAAATCTTGTGGCTTTAGAGCTGCTCTGCACCATTATCCCGTGGCTAGAGATCTAGCCCATGTTGCGTATAGATGCAATGGACTTGAACCTGCTTTTACAAATTCTCCGTTTACCCACCTATATTGCCAGTGAAACCTACGGTGTTACACCAGTGTAAAATCCATGTGTGGAAAGAGAATTTGACCATGCAATTGGTTTTGCAGTCATTTAGTAGTAATTAATATTTACAGTGAATTTCATTTGCAGCTTTCACAGGAAGTAGATAAAATTACTTGTCTGTCTTTGAAAAGGCCTGACACTGCGATGTAAATGCAATATTATCTGTTCTTCAAGTCTGGTGTTTACACCTCTGAACTAGCCACGTAGCGAGCAACGTGTGTGACTGAGAGAAAGTGGAATGTATCTGCAGCTGAAAAAACAAAACGATGACTTGCTCTGGATAGGGCTAGGGCTTAATACAAAACACTACCGAAACATGGCAGTTCTGCTCAAGCGGACGGGTGGATAATGCATTTGAATTACCAGGTTCATGTCCAGTGTGTCTATGTGGAGACCTGTGGAAATGTAACAGGGAGGAAGTGTCTCTTAGGGGAGGGAATATGTATTTGTGTGAGGTGAGAAGAAGCAGGAGGAGGTTGCTGGGAGGAGATCTGAAAAAGCATCTGATCTTTGTTTTTTTCAGATTTGCTCTGTGCTGTGTAGAATAGAATTCACAGCTGGAAAAGTAACATATATGACACCCTACTGAGAGAGAATGGAAGACCTGAGGTTGCTTGGTTTCTTTCAGCTATCTGGTATGGCAGGCCCAGTCAATGGTGCCCTGTTTTCCTGAATGATAGAGGTATTACAGAAAACTAAAACAGGTTTGTGTGCTCATTAGACTTTATTTGTCAGTTTTCAGCACTGCAAGGAGAAGAAGAAGAAGAAGTTGTAATGACCAATCTGCCAATGCAAAGTGAAACTGAAACAATAATGCCCAAGGGGAAAAGAGAACTAGAAAAGGAACATCTTACAAAACAGGAATATCTTACAAAACATAAAAAAGAACTTACTGTCAAGGTGGTCTTTTAATTATTACAAGCTAATACATTTAGGTATATATGTTATATATGTTTATATAGAGGCATTTTTGAAATCTGTGGCTCTCACAGAACTACTGCATCTTTAGCATTTTAGTTGCTGAAGTCATGGTAGTAGCAGGCATATGTGTAGCAGCTCAATCTCACGAATTTATGGAATTTCTCTTGGCATCTCTCTAGGAATCAGCTTCCCAGAAAGGAGAGTGAAGATCCAAAGTCACACAGGCTGTGTCTAAGTTGTATGGCGTGTATGCTCCATGGGCACTGGCATAGGTGCTTCCATCCAGTCACCCAGACTGGAAATCTGCCACAGCTCCCTTCTGGTCTGCGTACCTGGATTTTCCTAGGTCTCGCACTTGACATGGGACTGATTTGAGTCAGGGCATCCACACAAAAGCAAAGATTAGGAAGAATTCCTGGGCCCCAAGTATAGCCATAACAGTGAAAATCAGAGTTAGGTCTGAGTCAGGAGTTCAGTTCTTTTTTCTAAGCGCTTGACCATATACGTTCCACAAACGCCTGGTTTTGCCATGGGGAATTTATGACGATAGGTCTGGAGTCCTTGTCCATTTAAGGCAATGGCAATTTTACCATTGATAGCAGTGAAATGAGGTTCAGACACATATACATAGGACAAGATTGCATTTAATTATCCACAGTGCTATTTTTGTTATATTTGCCAAAGTGTTGCCTAACTGTTGGCAATCCTGAGAAACAAAGAAAAAAATTGAGCTGACTGAACTACTGGTTTAGGGTACAAAACCTTTCCATTTTCAATAGGATACTGGAAATATCTAACAGCCCCAAAGAGGAAAACTTGTCTCAAGAACAGCACTGTGTATGAGCAAAACTTTGTTTTTGTTTTCGCATGGTTGGCAAAGAAAATAAACACTGTTTTACTCACTTTCAGATAACATATGTAGCGTCCAAGCTGCAAGCTGCTGAAAGAACCCTGACTGCTGAAACTGAGAAACATAGAGGTCGAGAAAGGCAAACCACAGAAAGGCAGTGGCCAAAATTTTGAAGATGTGCTTTGAAGACATTTAAGAAGCCTCTGTGTTGATAGAACTTCTCTTTACACTTTTTTTTTCTGTCTTAGAAAGGAAGCTGAGGAAAGTAATGCAATGTGGAAGAAGAAATTCCAGATTCTACAGAACAGATTTAGTGTTATTGTGTTGATTGCATTGATAAAATACTTCAGGCCTATAGATCTTGCAAATTAGATTTGTGAAAATTAAGGTAGTTACATGCATTGTTCTGTTACCTAGTCATCAGTATTTGAGGATGTAATAGCTAGGTTAAAACTATTGGAATTAGATAGTAACGGACTGAATAATATACTGTTAACATGCTTGTAACAAAGATAAACACTTCAGAGAGGTAATTTTATACAATTGTATTAACAGTACTCAGTTCTTAAAACTCGTTTTGTGTGCTGTTCAACTACATTTTTCTTTAATGTCTTTCTTATGGCAGTCTTGAATCATATTTTAAGCTGTTAATACTCTTTTTTTTATGTATTTCTTTCTCTTTGTCTTCTTTCCTAATGCCCCTCTTTCCCAGAATTCTTTTGCATCTCCTTTGTTTCATACTTCACCATTTTCTGCCACTACACTTTCTCTATCCCGGAATCACAGTGCTTTCTTCTGGTTTTCATGTGGTCACAGCTGTCCTTTATGCGCACTTTTTCGTCAGCCAGTTTTCTCCTCTGCTTTATCAATCCTCTCTAGAATCTTTGTCTTTTACAATCTGAAACATTTTGGCTGAAAAATGGTGATTGTTGAAATCCACATATTCCCTCTAAGTATCCAGTGTAATGAACTTCTAGCAAAAGAGCACAGAGGCTCCCATTGAGCTCTGTCAGAGTCATAGAGACCAGCTGAGAACTGTCATGCTTCTGAGTCACACAGCTCCAGCGCGACTGCTCAGGATGTCACTTTCTGGTTTACCATGAAGTTGTGACTGAGACTGAAAACCTTGGAAAAGTTATGAACTCCCTTGGTCTGAAGCTGGTCATTGTATAAATCTTGCCCGTCAAAATAGCCTTATGCTGTTTCTTGGGCAAGTTGCACTTGGACAGGCAGATGTGCTAGGACGAGATCGATACTGACAAATCTTTTTTCATGGTGTAGATGCTCACATTTAACCTTGGGTCTTGGTGCTGTGTCAGCCTCAGTGTGTCTCTATTGCTTCACTCATATTCTTTTTTTGAGCAGAGCAACCAGCCCCTCAAGACAAAACCCTAGAGCCGTTCTGGTGCTGGTTTGTTCCCTATAGGCAGTACAGATGAGATGGCATGCCTACCTAACATCAGGCCACATCTCAGAATATGCAGCATATATATTTGGTACCATGCTATAAAAACACCTCTCTCACAGACCATGACATAGCCCTGTGCTATTTTAGGGAGAAAACTACAGACTAAATATATCTAAAATCCACACTTATGCCCTATGAGACCAAATCTGGCCCAGTATGAATGCAGCCAGTCCACTCTGGAGGTCACTAGTACTGATCAGTGTGGACAGCAAGTTGTGCGGCGTGCCTTAGGTCTGTGATTTTCTCCCTGCAGCAAAATATTTTAGTGGTGTATATCTTCTGCAGTGCATGGAGCATCTTTATTGTCTGAAGAAGCACGCAGGATTTACTAAGACTGAACTCAACAGCACGCAAATAGGGTGGAAAGCCTCAGCAGCCTCGGGTTGTCAGAACTTCCAGAGTCCGCACTATGAACCTAGGAACTGGAGTCTGAAAGCTCTGGAATGAAATGTGGAAACTATAGGATTTACAGTTAAAGATAGTTTGCATGTCAGTGTTGCCTGGAATGGCAGGATGGGAGAGCCCTAGCAGATGCCAGATTACTTCAATACATTCTTGGTGGTATCTTTGCTACGGTTGTACAGATTAATCAGACAACCATTATTTTAAAATTTATGGAGTCCTGATGGAATCTATTAATCTTGTAATCATTATATTTCATTTTTTCCAAGACTTTTTTTCAGAATTTCAAGTTTATTTCAAATCCCTCTGGATCCATATCAAATTTTAAAGACCAAAATTTGCCACCAACTGCACATTCTGCTGTATTTCAGGCAGTTCTTTTCCTGTATTTTTTTACCTCCACAACACCAGTCAAAGGTGTGGAAACGCAGTAATTCCTGTCCTACAAATGGTAAACTGTAATGAAGGTACATCCGTTGCACAGAAAACTCTGTATTGTGCTACCTGCTTGGTTAGTTTGATGCAGTAGCTCCAAGGTCAATGGATGGTTTCTCATTAAGTTCAGTATTCATTGAAATAGGCCTCGAGTTATCTTCTCATCTGAAAAAGGTGAGAACAGACTATGTCGATAATATAATCACAGTGTTATCAGTGTTTTTAGCAATTACGTAGGTCTCTGTAGAAAAATAAAGTGCTATTCTTCTTCCCAGGTCTACTTTAATGAGTGTATACTGTGTTACCTGAATAGGTAGGTACGGGGTGATTTTGTTAACAGAGATCATTAAAATTACTTGCTTAAACAAGAGATTAATTTGTCATTATTTTATACATAGCTAATTGTTGTAATATCATAGAAACAGATTCATTTTCATGAAGGGCCAGTTAATGGTGAGATCTAAATAGACTACAAGAACATCCTTATTTTTACTTCATTTCTTTCTGAAGGTTTATTAAAGAACCATGCAAATCATTTTTTTCATGGCAGTGTGACTATCTGGGCAGCAGGTATTTACCTTGAATTTAGTCTGTATATTGTTAGAATTTTATTATACTCATATTTTTTTTAAATAACTATAAAATATGTGAGCCTTCTTGTGGCCAAAATATCTTCTATGTGTCTTATGAAATCATCAGACTATGTGGCCTGGTGAATGAACTGCCTGAGAAATATCTAGAGAACATTGAATGCAAATTTGTTTAGTTAGTACTTCTAGTGGAAGTTCTCCTTCATTCCTCGTAAGAATTGAATCCATTTAAGTTTTCCTTTACATCTTTCTTGATTTATTGTTTGTAGTTAAAGAGCTCGTGAAGGTCTGGGTTCACAATCAGACACAAACAGGGCACAGAATTCCAAGATCTGTAATAACTTTGTCCATTCTGGTATAATTGCGATGAAAGGTGCTAGTTAATGTAAAATGGTTTTTGCAAACATTTTTTTATGAGACGGTGTTTATTTACTTTTAAGTCTTCATGCATGTCAATAATTTGAGTCATGGGATCAAACATGACTAGCAGAGTTGTCTTTTCGTGATTACTGAACTGGATCTGAACTCTGTGGTGATTCTGAGACAGGCGAGACTATGCAGCATTGCCACTTCTTACGCTTTCCTCACAAATTCGCGGGAAAATAGCCCAAACCATCCTAACTACATATAAGAAAAATTCTCATCAACTGATACAGTAGTTTTCATCTTTTTTGAGTTTTCTGTGCAAACCTTCATTTAAAAGGTCTGTTTCTGCAATGTAATACCTTTATCTGTAAAGAAAGAGGAAAAATTTCACAGCTGTTCAAATTACCTCATGAACTGGACCTTGAGAAATTAGGTAGCAATTTTCATTGATTAGATAAAATATCAGCACTCTGTGGTTAAAGTTATAGTAAATTTACAGACAGGAAAATGATGCTATTTTAAATTCAAAGGGCGTATTCTACTCCTCACAGATTTTTCCACTGCATAAGGTCTGTTGCTTTACTCATACATTCAATGTAATACATTAATCGCATTTTGATGTATATGTGTCCCATAGATTGCTGAATGCTTACTGGTTATTTGTTCTAATTCTGATCGATAGTGTTTGCTTTATTATTTCTGCTGAGGCCTGAAAAAGATACAAAAAACCACATTTTTTTTGTAACCGGCTATTTTAAAGCTGTGCTGGAGAGTATTGATTGCGATGTCTTAACCTTCTTCTGTACCACAGTGTTTGTGGTACTTATGTAAAATTATTTGTTAATGACACAGCTTTATATGTATATTAAAGAAATACAAAATATCGACACATCTATTTAAGTTTTTCTGATTTAATCTGTTTTCTTATTTTTGTTTTCTGCTATTTTTATTTGTGTTTATCACAATCTTTTCAGTAGTATGGAATCAGATTAAAACTAGATTGTGTTTGTTAATTCTTGCTCTGTTACTCCATCGATTTTTGTCCTAAAAAATGTAACATAAATCAAAAGAGATGCCATATTCACAAACCTACTTAATGTTCATTGTTAAAATGCAGCGTATCATTGCATCCTTTATAAACTCTCGAGGGACTCTTTGTGAAGACTCACTGCAGAATGAACAAAACTGGAGATTTCTAGTACCTGATACCCTAGAAAAATTATATGCACAGGAAATACACAACAGTTGGTAGAAAATATGTCAGAGAAGAGGCAAAGATTAGTAAATTTAGTGAGGAGAGAAAAAAGCCAAACCTTATATTCATTACTGGTGAAATCAGGTAAGTTTCTCATTTTCAAAATTTGAATGAGTACAAATATTAATTGGGCAGAGCAGTGGGTAGCAGTTCATTGGTTGATTGATTTCTTTAAAGGAGAGGAATTCAGCTGCAGTGGGTTTTGACCAGCCTTCAATGTTATTTTAAATGGAAGCATCTCCTAAGGTTAGCCACTGGAGGTGAAAATGCTCCAAACTTGAGTTCAACTGGTTAACGATCATCCGGGATAGATTAAGGCTACCCAAAACTAGTGTGCTCCACCTACACTTAAAAGTCTCTCACATGTACAGCTCTCAAGTGAATATCAGTCAAATATCTTCTTCATTATAGTTATTTTTATGTTTTGGAAATTCAGTTTCAGTGTGTTTTTAATTATGTATTGTAGTTTGTGAGAAGGACAACAGGCTAATGTAGGTTAATTTGAAGCGAAAAATCTTTTCAGTCTGCATGCAATTACGGATGAGATATTTCTTAGACTAACCCTGCAATGCCAGGTACTAGCATTTAAAAGTACATTTCTCAGTGAGACAGTGAGTAAAGACGCGGCAACAGGTTTATTTAACGGTTTGTTCTTATTGAAAGAGACCTTTCTAATACAGCAAGACGTAGAAGCCAGCTCACGGCTTGAAGCCAAACAGATTTGATAAGTGAAAATTGTGAAGTGGCAAGCCTGACGGAGGCAGATTCACAGAATCACAGAATCACAGAATAGTAGGGGTTGGAAGGGACCTCTGTGGGTCATCTAGTCCAACCCCCCTGCCAAAGCAGGGTCACCTACAGCAAGCTCCACAGGACCTTGTCCAGGCGGGTCTTGAATATCTCCAGAGAAGGAGACTCCTCAGCCTCCCTGGGCAGCCTGTTCCAGTGCTCCGTCACCCTCAAAGGGAAGAAGTTCTTCCTCATGTTCAGACGGAACTTCCTGTGCTTCAGTTTGTGCCCATTGCCCCTTGTCCTGTCAGTGGGCACCACTGAAAAGAGCTTGGCCCCATCCTCCTGACACCCACCCTTCAGATATTTGTAAGCATTTATAAGGTCCCCTCGCAGCCTTCTCTTCTTCAGGCTGAACAAGCCCAGTTCCCTCAACCTCTCCTCGTAGGAGAGATGCTCCAGTCCCCTCACCATCCTTGTAGCCCTCCGCTGGACTCTCTCCAGTAGCTCTTCATCTTTCTTGAAGTGGGGAGCCCAGAACTGGACACAGTACTCTAGATGAGGCCTCGGTAGGGCAGTGTAGAGGGGAAGGAGAACCTCACTCGTCCTGCTGGCCACACTCTTCTTGATGCACCCCAGGATCCCATTGGCTTTCTTGGCAGCCAGGGCACACTGCTGGCTCATGGACACCCAGGTCCCTCTCCGCAGAGCTGCTCTCCAGCAGGTCCAGCCCAAGCCTGTACTGGTGCATGAGGTTGTTCCTCCCCAGGTGCAGGACCCTGCATTTGCCTTTGTTGAACCTCATCAGGTTCCTCTCTGCCCAACTTTCCAGCCTATCCAGGTCACGCTGAATGGCAGCACAGCCTTCTGGTGTATCTACCACACCTCCCAGTTTGGTGTTGTCAGCAAACTTGCTGAGGGTACATTCTAACTCTTCATCCAGGTCGTTGATGAAGAGGTTAAACAAGACTGGGCCCAGTACTGACCCCTGGGGGACACCACTTGTTACCAGCCTCCAACTAGACTCAGCGCCACTGACGACAACCCTCTGAGTTCTGCCATTCAGCCAGTTCTCTATCCACTTCACCGACCACTCATCCAGCCCACACTTCCTCAGCTTCCCTAGGAGGATATCATGGGAGACTGTGTCGAAAGCCTTGCTGAAGTCAGGTAGACAACATCCACGGCTCTCCCTTCGTCTACCCAGCCAGTCATGTCATTGTAGAAAGCTATCAGATTGGTCAGGCATGATTTCCCCTTGGTGAATCCATGCTGACCGCTCCCGATAACCTTCTTTTCTTCCACTTGCTTCATGATGGCCTCCAGGATAAGCTGCTCCATCACCTTTCCCGGGATGGAGGTGAGGCTGACCGGCCTGTAGTTCCCTGGGTCCTCCTTCTTGCCCTTTTTGAAGATTGGAGTGATATTGGCCTTTCCCAGTCCTCGGGCACCTCTCCTGTCCTCCAGGACCTCTCAAAGATGATGGAGAGTGGCTCAGCAATGACATCCGCCAGCTCCCTCAGCATTTGTGGGTGCATTCCATCGGGGCCCATGGATTTGTGAACATCCAGATCACTTAAGCGATCCCTCACACAGTCCTCCTCGACCAAGGGAAAGTCGTCCTCTCTGTAGGCTTCTTCTCTTACCTCCGGGGCCTGGGATTCCTGAGGGCCAGTCTTAGCACTGAAGACTGAAGCAAAGAAGGCATTCAGTAGCTCTGCCTTCTCCGCATCCTCCGTCACCAGGACACCCGCCTCATTCAGCAGTGGCCCCACGTTATCCCTAGCCTTCCTTTTGCTGCTGATGTAGTTGAAGAAGCCCTTCTTGTTGTTTTTGACATCCCTTTGTCAAGGCTGGATATGCCCAGCTTCATGCAGGGCAATCTTGTGTCCGTAGTTTGTGTCTACGAAGAGCACTCAGATTGTGCCTTCGCTGGCATGCGTCACCAGGCAAACAAAATGTCACAGCCCTCTGCAGTGCATGGATGAACCATGGGGATTGCCTTTCGCGGTCAGTCTGTGGGTTCAGACCCGTCCTGTGCGTTGCCCCTTGTAGCCACCTGAGAGAAGACAGAGAGGTCAGGAACCAAGAGGTTTGGCGTATTACTCGCTCTGTGGGCTATGCACATTGCAAGTCTTACCACAGCAAGGAGCCTCCGCTTAAAAGCCACCTATCCTCCTCTTATGCAAGTGGGTACAGCAGGCGAGAGTGACATTTTGGTCCTTCTTTTTCCAGGGAAGTTAAATAGGGGAAGATATATTCCAGTCTAGGAGCAGGACTAGCACAGACTGCTTAGTCCCTGGATCAGGAAAGGAGGGACCACAGTAACTCAGACGCATTTGGGATTTAATTTAAATCCTTTAGATGTCAGAAAAGTCTTCAGTCAATTCTTCTTTGGATGGACCTGAGTTAGCACAACTTGATGCTGTCTCTAAGTCATGTCAGGTTGTGTCCTTGCAAATTAGACACACAATTAACACTGTGCTTCCAGGAATTTAAGAAAATTATTTGGGCAGCACAGGACTGGGAGGTGTAAATGTTTAAAATCTATTTATTACATGGTACTTGGTCATAAACAGAAGAATCACTTTTATTTCCTTCATACAGAGTTGTATGTGTTCTGTCCCCTATCATGCCATTCTGACAGCCTGGTAAGAATTTCGGGGAGAATGAACAAGGGTGGAGCTTCTCAAACTGAAAACATTTTGAGTTTACCATCACAAGCATAATGAATGTTCAAACACAAAGAAGCATTAAAACAGTACCTTCCAATGATTTTTTTTTCATCATAAAAGTCACACATCAAATTTAGCTTCAAATATATTCGTCTCTCAACGTACAAGATGTACATTTCAGGTACAGTCAAATTGAAACATAATCCCCTGATTCAAGAATGATTACAGAATCATAGAATCATAGAACGGTTTGGGTTGGAAGAGACCTTCAGAGGTCATCTAGCCCAAACCCCTGCAGTAAGCAGGGGCATCTTCAACTAGACCAGGTTGCTCAGAGCCCCGTCCAACCTGGCCTTGAATGTTTCTAGGGATGGGGCCTCCACTACCTCTGGCAATTTCATATTCAATTAGAGTCAACAAAATATTGCTTCCTCTTAAAAATCTTTTATTAATGTTGATTTCTCACTTATCAGCTTATATGTCTTAAGCTACACTTTCTTGAAATGTGTTTAGTGTGTGATCAGCATATTATTCACAGATGGCTTGTCCTGTTTGTGTTGAAAGTGACACAAGAGTTATAAAGGGATTCAGAGCTGGGTTATATTTGCCTTCAACTTTGGTATGTCACTTCTTTTTTTTTTTCCTAAACATAAATGTTTAAATGTGTTCTGTACTTACTAATTAGAACATTTCTGACAATTTTGTGAAGCATAGGATAAGACTTTTGTATGTCCAGGAGTAAACATTTATCACTTGCATAGTGGAAGGTTGTTTCAATGAGAGTTTCTTAATGTCAGACAATGACTTGCTGCAGAGATGTACGGAATTTCCCATTTCTCCACAATACAAACTATGATTATTTACATTCATTTTACGTTATAGGTATTATTTTAAATAGTTATCATATACAAAATTTCTGAGGTTTTTTGTTTTCAAACGCATGCAATAACAAGTGTTAGTGAGAAGTGTGCCAGCTTCAGTGTTAAAGCCAGCTGCAATATAAGAAAAAAAAAATGTGTGGCTGCAATTGTAACCATCTGCATATGAACTGAAGTAGTATTGTCTCTGTGGTTAGCAAGGCTACTGTAAGCCTAAGTCATCCCGTACTAAAATAAATGAGAAGACCAAAATAACTTAAATGAGAATTTAATGTGTTTCTAAAGTTATGAACACCACCAGTTGCCTGACAGGTGAGCTTTTAATTTGTCTTGCTACATTTCAAGCCTCAACCTCAGTAGATTATCAGATTACTTCAGGGGATGGAGAATTCTACATGCAGCTTGTGAACACAGGTAGAATCTTTATGAGAAGTAGATGTCACTCAATTGGGATTATTGTTAGAAATTCTGATATCTAATGTAATGTGAACATAAAGGCCTATATGATACAACTGTTTATGACAGAGAATGACAGGGATCCATGGGCCAGTGTAGCACCAGAAGATATTCAGGTGGCAAAAAAAAAATGGCATTTAAGTAAAGGCTAGTGAAGAATAGATATTGTTCAGGTTGCTGCAGGTAATAACAGAAGAGATACCAAGGTTACAAAAATAATGATCTTTCCATTTTAACCATCAATTCACATAAAGTTAATAAAGAACAATTTTCAGTGAAAAGCATCCTGACGTATCTATTTTCAATCCTCTAAACAAGTCTCTGCAGATAGCAAAGGATGAATTGAATTTCAGATATTTCTCTCAGAAAAGAACATGAAAATATCTTAGCAATTCTTTAAAAAAAGTGAAATTATTTAGAAGGAATATTAGATGCTTAATTGTTTAAAATTATGGGTATTAATAGTCTATATAGTATACTAGTGTGTCTGTTTCTAACAGCAGTCAATTTCACTATATCCATGATTACAAGACCTTCTTTAAAATATTGAACTGATGAAAACCAGTTTCTTAAGAAAGATGGTAGAAATGTGCATTATTCACGTCATAACAAATTGCCGGTCAAAAATACATGTAGGTATAGGTATAGAGAAATACAGACTTCTCTGTATATATTTTTCTGAAATATATATATATCTGTAAATAGGCACACAAACATTAAATCCCCATGTTCTATCCTACAAAATGGGCATGCATGAAACAATTCCAGTTCTCAAAAGTCAGTAGAAATATTTATGTCTATTTTAATTAAAATTGAGTCAGGGCCTAAAATAGTGTCTCAAGAATTAAGGCTGTATTAGGTTTGGCTTAAATGCTGGTAGCTGAAATCTCTCTCAGGGGATTTTCTTCCAGCACTCTTTACTAACCCAAGCATGAGAATTGTTTCTATAAGTCTCATTCCTGTATTTCATAGTGGTTAAGTGTTTCTTTATTGTAAGAAAAGTTTTAACTTTATATCTTTTTCCTGGATTTCAGATGAACTTAACTGCAAATTGGCTTTCTAGTTATTTAGTCAATGAATAGCTTCTAATCAACCTTGATAAGAAAATATTTCTCCTCTAGCCCCCAGTGTATTCCCAGTCTACAGAAGAGCAGAAAGAAGACAAAGATTAATTTCTCAAACTTCCAAATGCAACGAAAATGGACAGTGCTTGAAGATGGTGAGGCTGAAATTTGTGATGTGTAGTAACCTACTCTGCAATATATTGCTTTCTAACTGCTTATCATATCGTTGAACATGATCATATTTCTCCAGATCTCTCTGTCTTGTAAGATTTTATAAGGGTTTAATGTGTTGTCATCTCTTTCCATGAGAAATCATAGATTAATTTAATTCCGTTTTAACACTGAATTCTAATAATATCACCATGAAACTGTGTTAGTGAAGAATATTATGAAAACTTTTTTTAACATCTATTTTTGTTTTCTATGGGGTGGGTGTCAAATCCCTACTTCAAAAATAATGCATTAAAACTGTACACTAATCTCTCTTCAATATCTCTGCTATCAAAAAATGACAAGTGTAATATATGTTAAGTACACCGATCGCTACATCTCTTAGAGTGCTAGTGAGCAGGGTGTTTGTTCTGACATACAATGTCACAGTTTCTTTACCCAAGTCATGATTCCTTCTCTAGCAAGAGGTTTAAAAACATCTGCTTAATATCAAGCGTGTGGATAGCACTCTGCTAATCCAGTGTCTATTCTTAATGGCTAAAACCAAGCACATACTGTTAAATGGTGTGGTGTAAGTTATGTTTCATACGTGTATTTCTCGCTGACTTTATAAATGTAGAGAATCGCTACCTTTTCTACATTAGTATTTCTAAATGCAGGAGCATAATTTAAACATTTCTCTTTGGTTTTGTTGTATGCTTTAGCCAATTTAAGTGGAGACACAATTCTGTTATTAAAGACACAGGATCTGAAGGCTTGGAGGCAGGCTCTAAGAGAACATTTAATTTTGACTAGATAAGTAGGGATGTTTAAGTATTTATACTCATTGCAAATGAGGTGGTTTCTATTCTTGATGTGTAGATAAAACTCGGATTGCTTCATTGACTGGAGGTTTCACACTAGTTCCCTTTACTCTGCAAAGACTGTCTTACTCTACAAAGACTGTCTGAGAAATGCATAAGCCTTGCAGGTACCTACCAAGCAGGAATTTGACTAACTAGGCACTGTTGCCAACATTTTTTGGTAACTGCCGAAGTTTCTGGGAATTTGAGCCAAATGTTGTACCATTTTTTCTCTCAAGAAAAGAAAGAAAAAAAAAAAAGACAGTTTATCTGTGTGAAAGGACTTCCAAACTGTCTCCCTTCCTTTTCTCTTTTCTTCAACCTCTAATATGTGCAGCAAACTTCTAGTCTTTGGAGACTGATCTCAATAGCTTCTTGACTGGCCATTACCTTCTTTCTACCACCATTACTACAGTAATTTCCACCTGAGTTTTTCCACAGACGATGAGCAGAGGAAAACCAGGCAAACAGAGCCCATGATTCTTTGGGTTTCCAAGTGCAGTCTATGACTCCATCCCATATCTACATGCCAAATGTTATTTAGCGGTCTTCATGGTCTTTTTCTCACCCAGGTCTCAGGGGAAGAGCGAAGCTAGGGGGCTTCAAACAAAGCATAGCAAAACATGAATGCAATTGTGTGACAAAGAACTCATGGAAAATCTTCTCCATTCTCTTTTAACAAACCAGAAGCATATTTCAGCTTACAGAATAGAATTTTTTTAGTTCTTCAGACCTATCACTTTTACTGTATACTGGCTGAATGAAGAAAAAAACATGGGGTTGGGGTTTTTTCTGAGATACTGAAAGGTGATCAGCTGAGTTGTGACTATTGAAGCAGAAAGAAACCACACTTCTAGCAACAAGGTTATCGGTTTTTGCTGGTGGCTTGAAAGAATTGTTGCTAGCTTCAGCGGGGTAATGTGGAGCACAAAGGAACATAGCGTGATTGAGAATACTCCTATTTCTGAAATACTTCAGCAATTGTTTCCCATAACAAGACCAGGTTGTCTTCTCATCCTGTTCTGATGATGGTCAGTGTTTATGTTATATGAAGCTACTTATAGCATTCCTAGACACTTTGTAAACTCCTGCTCTAAGCTATTTTAGACCTCAT
The DNA here is from genome assembly GCF_030867145.1 of Opisthocomus hoazin. NCBI lineage: Eukaryota > Metazoa > Chordata > Aves > Opisthocomiformes > Opisthocomidae > Opisthocomus > Opisthocomus hoazin. The sequence continues at coordinate 74,498,191 of NC_134417.1, read as the reverse complement.
ATGTACCAAGGTTCAAACTTAAGAGTTCAGGTTACTTTTGGCACTTGGCTGGAGTAGACAAGGAGGTGACCAACTGGGGCAGAGGGTGGATCGATCCCACTGTTCATAGGACCCACCCCTGGGGTCACAGCAGTCGAGAACATAAGACGTTCATATGCCTTGCTCTGGTTTCGTAGTTTAAAGGAGCAAGCTATTCTTCACTAAATAGTAGTGGGAAATGTTTCTGTAACCTGAATTCCTTCACTGGAAAATGCTCCTGAGGTCTGAGAAACTTTCAGCTTCTATCTATATGCCACACTAGGGACTGGTTTTCTTTGATGTTGTACGGTGGTTTGTTTTCAGCACTTTTGAAAGAAAAAGAAACGCATTAGTTAGCCAAATAAGAATATTGACTGCAGTATCAATATTACTGAAAGCAAAATATTCTCTGAACTAGAGAAAATGATTAGAAACAAAGTTCTTGATTAATTTCCTTTAAAGCAATCCTAACCCTGACATTTAAAAATGATTGAAAAATAGAATAAATTCATCAGTTCAGTTATGCAAAGGAGTATATTGAAAACTACGACTCAACAGAAGACTCCTCCAACATATAGTGATGTTCTGTCTTCTGCATAGAGCTTGATAACTTTCTCATTAATAGTTTATTAGATTGTAGAGTGTAATGTGTACATGCATAATTGAAGCCATACAGAAATAATTCTTTTAATTACCAGTGCTATATATCATTCCAGTTATAGACCCATACCACTGGGTGATGTCTGCCCTACAGGTTCCCCTTGAAGAGTATATGGGATATTCTGAAGGAATCCTTGGTATTTCCAATGAGTCTTCTGCCCTGCGAAGTCTCTTCTTGATAACTGATAAACTCAGTGTTGAATGTTCTGTAGTAACCAACCTAATCTGTACTTCCATATCTGAGTGAATTTTTAGAGGGCATCCAGTCTATTTGGCCATATGGATTTTCTGTTTTGTATCCCTACACCCTCTCTTGTCATAGATACTGCTGCTGGTGGAATGCACAAAATACAAAATGTACTAAGAAAATGAACAATTTTTAAAGAACAAAAAACCCTGTGTCTCCTCTTCTTCTCTTCTCTTCTCTTCTCTTCTCTTCTCTTCTCTTCTCTTCTCTTCTCTTCTCTTCTCTTCTCTTCTCTTCTCTTCTCTTCTCTTCTCTTCTCTTCTCTTCTCTTCTCTTCTCTTCTCTTCTCTTCTCTTCTCTTCTCTTCTTCTCGTCTCTTCTCGATTTTCACTGTTGACCTACCTAGCCTTAATTGCAAGATACACTTGGAAAATACTTTACCTTTCCTTCTCTCATGGAATTATTGCCACAGGCTTTCTGTGAAGATCATGAACATTCAGCTGTCATAGGATGTACGGAAGAATAGAATTCAAGCGGTGTAAGTAGCTTCTTTGCAGAATGTGTCATTTCCACCCATGTTATTGCTGAAGTATTGATACATGATGCTGCACATGGGAGGACAGTCCCAGAGCCCTGATTCAGTATTGACTGCATGAGCCTTCTCTGGGCATATGGAGTTTTAAGAGATGCACTGCTTGGAGTCACAAACCGTATGAATATATATATAAGCACACACCAAAAGAAAAAAGTTATCAGTAACTGCTTGTCTTCAGATTAATTTCCTTCATGTACCTATGCAGGTCCCTGTGGTCCAGCCTGCCCTCCTACCTCACCTTCTCAGTCTTCTGAAGACTTTAAAAAAAAAGCATAGAGAATAGTGTTCTTTCCCAGAGCTTATGATAAGTGTGAGCCAAGGATGAGGAAAGGCCTTCCCTGCATTCCCAGTCTTGAGTTCCTGGGTCTGTATATCTACAGTAAAGGAGAGAGAGCCTATCTTAATGAACAGCAATAAGCAAGTACCAGTCAGAAAACAGTGGTTATTGAAATAAGATTTTTAAACTATTAAACACAGTAGATAGTCTGTCCAAAAGTGGGCAACAATTCACTCTTCCAGTAATAGAACGGATTTGCTTGACTTGCTTCAAATCATCTGATCAGATGTTCAGGGATAAAAACTCTAGCAAGTTCCAAACCGAAAATAGTATGTTCGAGTTTTCCAAGGAAATATACTTGGAACACTGCTACTGTAGTTCAAGAACGAAATGTCTATATGGCACAAATGTAATTGATTTTTAAATTATCATTTTTATGTCAAGAATGGCAAGCTAGAATTTCTTTTCAAGATACTAAAGCCCTCATAATTGGTGCAAGCATAAAGAAATGCTTCAGGTATGTGATTCCTATTTAAAATATTCTTGATTGATTTTTGTGCGAGCTGCCAACTTATGGAAAGGTTATTGACATCAGCTCATAAGTTTTCACTTAGTGGAATGCATGTGAATTGCTTCTCCATAATGATGACATGCATTGTTTTGATGACATTGGCAAACAGTACAGAAGTGAGAATAGTTTCAGTGCTCCATGTCAAAGCACCAGTGAAATCATCTCTTGGTTGCATCCACATATGCACGGATAAATCCAGTGGATTGCATATACTGAGGAGGAACTAATTGCAGTAAATCTCAGGTGAATTCACTGTTTGGAACTTTTTCAGCTTGGGAAATTGTTCTTAAAACAAGGAAATGACACAACGTTTTAATTCGTAGTTTGTTCTGTGAATGTTTGCTGACATTCAATGAAATAAGTAATCACTTAAGCAAAGACATGAAAAATAGGGACTTAAGAATGTAAGATAATCTAAATCAAGGAAACTTTAGGAAGTGCACAGTTTCCTTTATCTGTTGTTGAAGTTCCTGAATCTGGGATTGAAATTTTGCATCACAGAATCACAGAATGATACGGGTTGGAAGGGACCTCTGTGGGTCATCTAGTCCAACTCTCCTGCTGAAGCAGGGTCACCTACAGTAGGCTGCACAGGACCTTGTCCAGGCAGGTTTTGAATATCTCCAGAGAAGGAGACTCCACAACCTCCCTGGGCAGCCTGTTCCAGTGCTCCGTCACCCTCAGAGGGAAGAAATTCTTCCTCATGTTCAGCTGGAACTTCCTGTGCTTCAGTTTGTGCCCATTACCCCTTGTCCTGTCAGTGGGCACCACTGAAAAGAGTCTGGTCCCATCCTCCTGACACCCACCCTTAAGATATTTATAGGCATTTGTAAGGTCCCATCTCAGACTTCTCTTCCCCAGGCTAGACAAGCCCAGCTCCCTCAGCTTTTCCTCATAGGACAGATGCTCCGGTCCGCTACTGATCTTTGTAGCCCTCTGCTGGACTCTCTCCAGTCACTCCTCATCTTTCTTGAACTGGGGAGCCCAGAACTGGACAGAGTACTCCAGATGGAGCCTCACTAGGGCAGAGTAGAGGAGGCGAATAACCTCCCTTGACCTGCTTCCCCCAATTGTCATCACTCCCCGCAACAGTCTGCCTCCACACACAAGTTTAATAATACAATAGTATTTATAGTAAAATTGTCACTTTATTAGCTTCAATGTGGATTATTTATTTCCATACAAAAATCTTTTTATTTAAAATTTATGATGTTTGATGTTAAATCTTTTTAAAGGTAAAAGAGAAAATCATATTCTAGTTTAATATCTCACAAAACAAAGTATTTTGTAAATGCTTAGAAGAAGTATTAAACCTCTTCATAGAATCATAGAATAGTTTGGGTTGTAAGGGACTCTTAGAGGTCATCTGGTCCAACCTCCCTGCAATGACCAGGGTCATTTACCACTAGATCAGGTTGCTCAAAGCCCGGTCCAACCTGGCCTTGAATGTTTCTAGGGATGGGGCACCCACCACCTCTCTGGGCAATCCGCTCCAGTGTTTCACCACCCTAATCCTAGATAGGTTTCAGCTCATGCACTTCCCCCCACCTTACCTATATCCTTTTCTTTTTTCAAATAGAACTTTTTCAATTCTTCACTACTTTTGTAAAGTAGTTACAGGTATAAGCTGTAACTACAGCCTTGCTGGTCACAAATACCCGTGTGTAAACCTCTGCTGCGGAGGAGACTGTTTCAGGTTTCAGGGTAATGTTTGTTTGAGATTCTGCATAAAGAGAAAAAGCACTGTACACCTGAGTGGATAGTGAATGATGATAATACACAGTACAGTCAGGAAGGGTTAATTTAGGAGAATGAAATGGAGTGCCAGCTGTAAAGCATCAGGCACAGACAGTTACGCAGCCTGTCCTCAAGTTACCTGCCTCCCTCCCCTCCAAAAGTGAACTGGCGCATCAGAGAGGATGCCAGGTCTACCCTGCTGCTGGGGAATGAGAACATCTTGAATCTGCTTGGGTCTGAAGCTGGATTGCTCTCTCAGCATGCATGCTGGTGTCCAGACAATAAGGGAACGATGAGTTGGTGTCAATATAGAATGTATCTAAGTGATTGATTAAAAGCATGGTTTGAAGTGATCTAGGAATTTTCTCTGAAAACTGTTGCTCTTAACCTATTGAGCACCGACTCTTCAGGGGGAAGGAGACATCTCTGAACTTCAGCCCACACTGAATGCCATTTCTAGCCCCCTCCATGAGCTGCTACCTGTGGCCACCGCCCATGGCCTTGCCGCCATTCAGCGCCATGGACATGCTCCGCGCCCACGGCCACCTCTGTGCCTGCGGGTCCCACTAGCCGTGAGGTGGGCTTTGGTTTAAGCCTGGGGACCTGCAGCCTAATGCTCCTGACCCTTCCCCCGGCAGGTCGCTGCCCACCTGGGCTTGGTGGCTGCTCCCAGTGACGCCGTTTCGGTCCCACATACACGGCATGGGAGCGGGCTCTGACCTGTGCAGGCTTTGTTTTGCCTGCAGGTAGAACAACTTTCTGCAAAGGTTGCCTGAGTTCTTGACAGTGGGAGATTATTTCATTATTTTACCCAGCTTTTCCATTTAAAAGTACCTGATAAACAGACGTATTTCGTAAGCATGTGACAGGATTGGCTAAATGCTCTTTCCAAGCTTCTTCTTGGCTGTGCGTGACCTCAGAGGCATGTGAGCGAGTGTCCAGTCCCCATGGCCATTAACCACTGGGCTCTTCACCAGCGGTGGCAGTGCGGGCGCAGACATTGGGTTCCTCTTGGGTAATTTCCCATCACAGACCTGCTGGTATCCACAGGAACGTTTTGGAAATTCTGCTTTTTGTCAGTCTGTAAAGATGGTCCAAAATACTGCTTGCAAATATTTCAAAGAGTATTATTCAAACTAATATTTAATTTTTAAAAACATCCATCGAGCTGAGCCCTTCAGCCTGCTTGTAGCTAAGTGCCCTCTCCTGGAGATTGGGTTGGAGCTGAGGGTTTTGTCCGAGCTTTAAATTCAGTCTCTCTCTACTGTGAGTGCAGAGAAATATTTGGAATATACAAATTCCAGCATTAACAAAATATGCGTATAATAATTTGGATGCATTAGGGTAGGAAACACTGAAAATCTGCACATAGAGGTGCCTCTCAACAGCTGAAGGAACCTGTCCAGGGCTCCAGATCCCTCAGTCTTTTAATGAAGTGGCAGAGCTCCACTGGGTTCAGTCATCCCTTTACAGGATAATCCATAAAAGCAGCTGCAAAGTCACCCTGTCCACATGGTAGCTGGACTGATAATTCGCACTATAATGATGTGTAGAAAACTCAGAGCACTTAGAAAACTATACTTCAGTCTGCCATTCAGAAATGGTGATGCATAAGGATCCACCTTTAGGAATGGTGAAAGGAAGCGTGCAACACTGGAAGGTGAAGTTTTGCCACAATATTTACTCTCTTCCTTGTTTAAAGATGATAAAACCGAACACCTAAAAACATCTATGCTTTCCATTGTATAGCATCCACTGCTGTTGATTTTTATGTACTCAGGGAGACTTTTCTCACAGTCTGGTGTTTGCATCTATTGACTTTGTAATCTGTAGACAGACTCTTAATGAGTGCAAAAGACAAGAATCTCAGAGATAAAACCTTGGAATAACAGTGAGCCTTTACAGCTTGTCAGTAAGAGAAAGCTCAAACATAAATATCTGATTTACAGAAGTAACACAACTTATTTTGGTAGATTACATTGTTTCTGTTTCAAATTACTCTGTCAATCGAGGAAGAAGAGGTTAAGAGGTCATATTCTTAAAAAAATGCTTGAAAGGGCTCTTTCAAGGGATTTTTCATAAATTTCAACTCCATACTTACTTGTAATGGTGCGTAAGCTCTACTTTGCTTGTCAAAGATGCTGATATTGTTAAATTTTGTTTTACAGATGCCCGCAAATAGGCAGGAACAGGACCAACCCCCCACATGCTGACCGAAGTGTAGTGATTTGCCCCACACAGTAGTTCCTGACAGGTCTTGAGCACGTCTTCATTTCAAGTTTGATCTTTTTTCCCTGTTGGGCGAGGCTGTGTTGTTGTGTTGAGCTGCCTTACTCGGGAGCGGAGGATGCAGAAAATGACATGGACTTTTTAAGAAGAAGTGACATCAAGCTTGAGAGTCGTCAGTGTTGACTACTTTTAAAACAGTGATTACCCACTAAGAGGAGAAGGGTTAGGGTTTAAAATCTTGAGGCAAAAATCCCCTTGGCCACAGTGGTGCTTAACGTCACTCCTGAATGCGGACGCCAACCCTTATGTCAGCCTGTATACCAAAGATGAATCCTTTTGCTTCTCCCATGCCCTCTACCTGCCACCACCAACGTGGTGGCATCCAGGGCAGGAGGGGACACGCGACCCTGGCATCCGTGGGGTCAGGCTGTGCTCCATGGGGCTGGGGGAGGGCCCCGGTGAGCCCCTCCAGCCTCCCATGCGTCCCGTGCCCAGGCATGGCTCAGCTGACACAGGGACAGCAGGGTGCCAGGAGGGCACCGCGGCCCTGGGCAGGGCAGGACACGCCATTTTTGACACGTTGTGCCACAGGCAGAGGCGTTTGTAGGCCCGTGGAGTTTTGCCCATGGAGGCGGCACGGGAGACCGGGGCGGGTGCTCACCATCAGCCTCGTCCGCCCCGTCCAGCACGGATGTGCAGCTCTGGGGCACAGCAGCCATAAGTTTATCAGTGGCCGGCAGAGTGGAGAGGCTTCACCACGCGTGGGACGGCCAAGGCCTGCGAGGAGCTGCTGCTTGGCTCCAGAGCTGCTCTTGCCCGCGGTGTCTCTGCTTTTCCAGTGCCCTCGAGTCCCCGGCAGCCAGCAACATGAATAAATTACAAACCCGCATTTAATGTTAGTGACTCTTTAAATGGAATTTTTCATTCAAACTTTGTCATTAAAATAGAAAGGCCTTTTGGTTGTGACCGTACAAGCATAATAAATTGTATATGTTTGCGATACTGAATGAATCTGGCCCATATGCTGCACTGCAAGGCTACATGAATGAAGCATTTACCAAATCAGGCCCACCACATTAAACAGAAAAACAATCTTTATTCATGGTAACTTATCAGTTTCAATTAATCAACCTCAACAATAGAAATTCTGATGTGTTCAAGCAACTTGAAAGCAATAGGTCATCTCCAGGGCAGCCATGTTGTGTCTTTGTGCCTATGGTTTCAAACAAAGCAACATCTCCAATAAATGTACATCCCCACACACAGATGTGTGGCTATATGTCTATAAACATCCAGGCGCGCCGAGGGCCCTGGTATACACGTACGGCTGCACGAAGAAGTGTTTATCTTTTTGTCATACAAAAAGTAATTGTTTTCTAGTATTTTTTTCTTGAGCTCCGCAAGTTTAAACAAAAGAAAAGAAATTTCCATTGGATGACCATCCTTTCAGTTTCTCTGCTGCTATGTGAATAGCATTGTGCAAACCATTCCAATGGTATTGAAAAGGGGTAACCATTGGTTTGATTTGGTTACACGGTTTCGTAAAGAGCTCCCTCCCACTGCCTTAGGGTCTGTGAAAGGTCCGTGACCTGTTTAGAACTGCCAAGTGAAATGTCATGTCGCCCCTCCCAAATGGGAGTATCTGCATTCATTTGATCAGTATAAAAAATGATTGGGGATGGCGAGATCAGGGCTTTTGAATTGCAATTTATAGCAGTTTACAAAAATGCACATTGTTGGAAAAGAAAACATGGAAGTGCCTCTTTCTAAATTGCATTACCTGTGAAATGTCATTAGGCTTTTTAGGATATCGCATCCTATTTTTTATGATCTCGGAGAGAGACTTTAAGGCAAAAGCCGCGGGTTTGCCGGTGGTGGGCAGGCGTACCCCGCTACCCCCAGCCGCAGGATGCGTTCCGCTCTCGGCTGCCGCGGGGATCGTGGCCCCGTCCCCCCCCGCCCGCCGTTACCGTTCTGCCGCCGCTGCCCGGCGGGACTGCGCCTTTCCCGGCGGCTCCGCGCTCGTCCCCGCGCACCGCCGCCGGTCCCCGGGAGGGCGGCTCGCTGGGGCCGGGGCTCGGCGTCCTCCCGCCGAGCGCTCCGACCGCGGCCGCCTTGGCCGCAGACGGGCTCCCCGAAACGCTGAATTTGTTCCTCTGGCAATCGTCCCGCCGCCGGAACGCGAGGGAGCGGTGGCACTGATTTCAAACCACCCGCCCTTGAATTTGTCACCCCTCGCACGCCGCTTACCCCGGGAGGGGAGGGGGTGTCACCGGCGGAACCGACGGGACGGGACGATGGGCAGCGGGGCAGCCCCTGGCCCCGACGGGGCTGCGCTGGGCGCGGAGCGGGGCGGAGAACCGCGCTGCGGGGGGGAAGAGCGGGGAGGCGGGGGCCGGGGGGCCGTGCGAGAGGCGAAACCGAGGGGTGAGGGTGCCCCGGGGCCGCCCGGGACGGCAGGGACCGGCAGACGGGGCGGGCGGCCCCGGGGCTGCTCCTCCTTCTCCTTCAGGTGCCGCGACGAAGGGAAAAGCCCCCCTCCCCATCGCCTCTCCCCCCACCCCGCCTAGCAGGGGCCCTACTGCCAGCAGGTGGGGGCTTGCTCTGAAAACAGCACCCTGCCCTCGGGGCCACCTCACCGGGGCCGGGAAGCCCCGGGTCTCGCCTCCCCGGCCTAGACCGTGTGTCCGGGAGCCAAACGTCGCTCGCCTGGAGATGGAACCTCGATAAACAGGTCCCCCGCCTCACCGGGAGCCTCCGGAGCGGCACCGCCGGGGAGCATCGCTGCCGCGGGGACCCCGGGCGGGTCCTGGCAAGCACGGGGGGGCTGCGAGGGCAGCGTGTGGCCCTGTGGCCCCGTGTCTCCGTGTCCCTGTGTCCCCGTGTCCCCGTGTCCCCGCCTGGGCTGGCCCGGCCCGCGGGAAGCAGCAGGGCTGAGCCGCCGCCGTGCAGAAGTCTGATGCTATTTCCACATCTGCGCCCATGGCGTCCCGGCAGAGATGCTCTTTGTAGCTGTCGCCCAAGGCTGAAACGTTTAAACGGGGCAGATAAATTATTCGGAGTAAAAGACTGGAGCGGCTTAATTGGGAAAAGCAGTCCTGGTTCCAACCAATGTCCGTACAATTGCACACTGCGGTCCACCATTATTCGAGCTTCATCTACTATGCACTATGTACCACCGCCTCCAAAGGATTGTTGCCCTAGAAACTTGTTTTAAACCTCCAGCTATATATCAACACCTTGTTTTAGCAGTCCTTGGCTGAATTACAGTTACACAGTTTGGCGCTTCTTTCAAATTTCCTCCCATCAGTTTGGCCAAAGAAAGGAATTTTTCTCCTTTAGAAATGAATTGGCTTAATTAGTAAGTAGATTAATGGCAATTGCTGGTGAGTTGGTTTCCAGCAGAGTTTCACCAGAGAGGGTTAATCGGAGTCAGGTCTGGAATCTTTCCCAGAACTGGCTGCCAGCCATTTCCGTCAACCAATCAACCCCGCAAACAAACGCGCCGTCCGGGACCGAGCCGATTGCTGACCGTGCCCCGCCGGAGCCGCTTCCCCCGCGGCGGGCTGCAAACGGCTCGCCCGAACCGGGGCTCCTGGCTTCCACCTGTTTCCCCGGACGCGTGGAAACCCTTCCCCGGAGAGGAAAGGTTTCCCCGGCGCATCGGCACCCCGCAAACACGCAACCCGCCTTCGGCAGCCTCCGGCTGAGGTTTTTCTCTTCTACCTCGCCGAGAATTCGAGGCAAAACCAACGAGCGTAACGGGGCGCTCCAAAGCCCTTTTCCAAAGCCGCCGCCTCAAATTCGGGACAAGCAAGAAAAACATCAGCACGGACCTTGACATCTTTTTCAGCCTTTCCACTGGTTTTTTTCTAAACCTATAAAACGCATTCATACTTCGACTCGCAGCTGCATTAGTCTTGCAAAAAAAAAAAAAAAAAAAAGGAAAAAAAAATCCCCGCTGAGAAATGCATATAATAGGAAAAACAGATCGGCTGGACAGCAGCGTAATTAATGCCAGAAAGGCCTGAGGCCGGTTTCATAGTTTGTCTTTTGAGGATATCAAGACGAGACCTGGTGAAAAATGACGCATGCTTTAACATTTGAGAAAGCTGGCAACTAGCGGCGCTCCCCCCCGCCCCTCCTTCTTTTTTAACTTTATGCCTCCGAACAAAGGGGTCGGCAGAACTAGCTAGGTTGTAATGAGTTCTGTGTCCCTAGCACATTAAGTGGATCATGGAAACATATTGTATCGAAATAGTTTGGAGGAGAATACTGGGGATGAAAGAGAAAGGGTGCTTTGATCAGCTCCCTGGGGTCCGGAGTGCGCGCAGACCGACTTGCAAGGACTTATTCAGCTCCAGCGAGACACACTTACAACGCCATTCAAAGAAATTTGCATATCTGTAATTTATCACATTTGTCCCCAACATTTTTGCAAGGTAAATAAAAGTTGGCTGAATAAAAAATATCAATCATCACAGAGCGGGAGCGGGAGCAAGGAAAAGCGTTTGTTTAACCGGAATCCCTTCGGGAAACTTTTGCTGAACGCGGGGCAGAACACACCCCGAGGGTTTTTTTTGCACGGTTGATTTCAAGCTCCGCGGCCCCCGGAGCTCCGGGACACCTCGCCCCTCACCTCCCCATCCCCCCATCGCGCAGCTCCCCGGCCCCTCGGGCCGCGCCCCGGCCCCCGCAAGCCCCCGCAAAGCCCAAGGGGAGAAGAGGAAGGAAGGGAGGTGAAAGCGGAGCGTCGGGGAGAGACCCCCCCCCCGACAGTCCCGCGCCGGGCCTTGCTCGGCATCGACCGGCGGCGGCCGCACCGCCACCGGCATCTTCAACTTGACCTTGGCGAGGGCCCCGCGCCTTCGCCTCATCCGTCACCCGCGCCCGGCGACAGCGACGCATTCCGCGGCGTTGTCGGGGCAGGGCACGGGGAGAGCCGTCGGGAGCGGGACGGGACGGGCGCGGTGTCTCTGTGCGTTTGCGGGGGACAAAAGTGGTGGCGAGGACGCCCGCGCGGCTAATTCCGTGAAAGGCGCGTCCCGGTCCCCCGTCCGCCCCCCGCGGGAAGGTCAGTGTCGCGGGCTGCGCTCCGCTGAGGGGACCCGCAAGGCTCCGCGCGGCCCCAGCCCCACCGACCGCCAACTCCAGCGGGGCTGTCCCAGCCGCGTCGAGACCCTCACGGACACCCCTCCGCCCGCCCCACCTCGCCCCGGGCCGCTACTCGCTTCTGCAGCGAGAGGTAGCTCCCCGCGGCCCCGCCGTCGGGGGTGCCCGTCCCCGCGTCCCCGCACCGGGAGCGTCCCCGCACGCCGGCCACGGAGGAGCCGGCGGCCCTGCAGCTCTCCCCCGGGACGCCGCGAAGCGCGGGACTCTGGGGCGGTGGGCGGCCGCCCAGGAGCGGCCCCGGCCCTCGGCGCACCCCGGGGGCAGGGCAGCCGTCGGGGCGCCCGGCGGTGACATTTCCCGGGAGGGGAAGCCGCCTCCGCCGGCCGAGAGGGTGAGGAGCGCCGCCGCCGAGGGCTCCCCTCCGCCCGGCCCTCTCTCCGCGCCCCGCGGCGGCGGAGGGAGAGGGGCCCCCTTCGGGGCACGGGCCGGGGCGGCGGCGGCGTGCCCACCGCCCATGCGACCTCTCCGCGCCGCCCTCCCCGCGGGGAGCGGACAGCCTCCGCCCGGCGGGGCCGCGGGCTCGGCCCGCTCAGCTCTGCACCGGGGCATCCCGAGGGCGGTGAGGGTCGGGGGGGGACCGGGGCTGCCGCGGCCCGGCGGGGCCCGGCCGGGGCGGGGCAGGGCCGGGCAGAGCGTCCGAAGCCTCTCGCCGCCCCGGGGCCTCCCCGCGGGGCTCCCCGAGCGGGGCGGGCGCGGCGGGGCCGGGCCTCCCCCGCCCTCTCCAAGCCGCTCGGCGTAACGGGTTGCGCGGCGCAGGTGCACGGGGAAAGCGGGGGCCACGGCGGGCCGGGGCGGCGGGCGGAGGCCGGGGGCGCGGGGCCCGGGGAGGGCCGGGGGGCGGGCGCTCCGGCGGGGCCCCCCCCGGGGGCCGCCCCGGGCGCGCGCCGCGCCCGCGGCCGGAGAGCCGAGCGCTGCCTTCGGAGCCGCCGCCGCCGCCCCAGGGGCCGCACGGGGGGAGCCCCGCTCCTCTCGGCGGGGGCCGCCGCCACGCGGGGCCCGGCGGCGCGGGAGCGGCGGCTCCCGGCGGGGTCCCCCCCGGGGCCGCCCCCGCCGCCGCCGCCGCGCGGGGGCTGCCCCGCCGTCGCCCCCGGGGACGCCCGGCAGCCGGGCCCCCTCTTGGAGACCTCCATGCGCAACGCCGGGCCGCCGGGCCGGAGAGCCCCGCCGCCGCCGCCCGCCGCCGCCCTCCGGGGCCCCGACGGCGGCGGGGCGGTGGCGGGGGCTGCGGCCGGGAGCCTCCCCCGGCGCGGGGCCGCCCCGCTCGCCGCCTCCCGGCCGCGGCGGCGGCGCGGGGAGCGGCGGGGAGCGGCGGGGCGCACGCGCGCCCGAGCGGGGCCCGGCCCCGCGGCGGGACGCGCGGCGGCGGCGGGGGAGCGGGGCGCAAAGCGGCGCGGGTGGGGGGGGCAGGAGGCGGCGGCGGCGGCTTCGGTGTGGTGGGGGGGGTCGGGGGCCCGGGCAGGGAGCCCCTCCGGGCCCGGCGGGGCGGCCCCTGGGAGCGGCGGCGCGCTCGTCCCCGCCGGGCGGTCTCCGGCGAGGGCAGCGGCGGCCGGGCGCGCCGGAGCTGCAGCCGGAGCCATTCATCGCCCGCCCCTTTGTTCGCCCTGAGAGTAACGCCGTGAATTGGAAGAAATGACAATATTTCGTATCTGCTCGGCCGGGCAGGAGAAGGGCCCTTGAGCCTGGCAAAAATCAGGCGGATCATTCATCGTGCCACCCCGCACCTGTGGGCTTGGCATTGAAAACCCCGCGGACCTCTTCCTATTAAACTTAATTATTCCCCCAAGGCGCACAATGGTTGAAATGGAGCAGGTTGGAGTCTGTTTATTGGTCGTAAATGTTTTTCTGAAGATCTTCTGAATCTCATTGTTAGCTCGTTGTTTGAGGCTGCCCTCTTTCTTTCAGACGAGAGTAGCCTTGGACTTTTCAATTTTCAATCGTAACATCTGCTTAATCGTACGGATCAAAATATGGAGACACAAAACATATGTAATGGTTGATTTGTTAAATCCTGGTAATGAGTTATTAACAAGGGAAAACAATAGGGCAGGATGGTGAGAGCCTTATGGTAACAGAGTCACTTTATGTAACGCCTGACGTTTCCCTTCTTGATAAATGGAACTAAGGTCTGAGCGCCAGGTGATAGCAAGAAAATCAATGTCTTTAGGGGCCGGCACCGAGACTTTTTTTTTTTCTATGTGAAAAATTAGGAGACATAAAATTTAATTGGCTGATCGGGGGAAAGCGGTGGTCTTAAGTTTAATTGCCAGTAGGCTTAGCGAGGGAGACAAAACAAGATTTGGGCCTGTTTGTTTGCTTGCATCCCAGCGCCGAGTCCAAGTGTATCGTTGAAAATGTGTTTTATTATAACACATGTCATGCTTTACAGTTCCCATATTGTGTAAAGACAATAGTTAATGGTACATTAAAGACAAGCAAACCATGCCAACACGTCTTGGACACATTGTAAGGGCCTCTCTCTTTGCTCGCTTTAGGCAGCTGCAGTCCAGGACCCAGAAGCACAAAAAGAACAAGTTTGAAATACCAGGTGCATCCGAGAGAACCACGACAGGGATTGATATGTTATAGCCCAGGACATGAACCTAGCAATAAAGATATCATTGCGATTGTTTGCGGCTTCCACGCCATGTAAAGCCCGGAGGCGCCGGGGCAGGCTGCTCGCTGGCGGCGGAGGCTCTGCCTCCCCGGGCTCCCCCTCCGCTCTGCCCTCCGCCAAACCCGAGCACCTGTTGCCCAGACCCCCGGCCCCGCCGTGGGAATCGCCCCCCGCCCGCGCTTCCAGGTCCCGGCGGCGCGGCTCGGCGCGGGGTTATTGAGGACCGTTCCCACCGGCCGCGGGAGCTTTACCGGGGGACGCCCGACCGGCGTTTGCTCGGCCTCGCAGCTGGTACGCGGTGGCCGGCGAGGGGTGCGTGAACCGGCGAGGGGCGAGACCCCGGGCAGGGGCAGCTTCCCCGCGCCTCCTCGCCGGGCTGTGCCGGCAGATTGAGCGGCCCTGGGAACGGCGGCGGGGCCGGTTCGCAGCGCCCGCGGCAGCCCCTGCCCCGCGCGCGGCGCGGCCGGGGAGCCACGCACGCCTCCGGGCCCCGTGCGGGCTGCGGGGACTGCGGGGTGGCGCAGCCCCTCCTCCGGGATTGGGGGGGGGGGTACGTGAGGGGGGGGTGGTTGCTGTCGTCTTTTTATTGTTTCCTTTTTTTAACGGGACATTGTCCGTTTCGGACGGTTAAATCGTCCTTTCACCCGGAGCATCACGAGTGGGAGGGCAGCCTCAGCCCGCACACCCGGAGCCCGCACCTCCCTCCCGAGAGCCTGCGGGAAGCGAGCCGCCCGCGAGTGCCCCCGCCACCCCCGTCACCCCACGCGGGGATGGGGATTTCCGCCGCCCCCCCCAGCCCTTTTTTCCCTCTCCTGCCCCACTTTGCAGCCCCGGCCCCCTCGGAGATGCGGGGGGGGGCGGGCAGGTCCCGGGAGGGCCTCCCCCGTCCCCCCGGGGAGCCGTCGGGGCAGCGCGGCGGCGGAGGAGCAGCCCCCGCGGGGGCCGGGTTTCAGGCGGGCGGTGGGAGCTCCGAGTGCGGGGCAGGGGCGCGGGGGAGGCGGGGGGCAGCGACCACGGCGGTCCGTGTGTGTGTGTGTGTGTCCCGTTCACGGCCGCGGGGAGGAGCGGGGACAGGCGGCGGGGGCTGCCGGTCACGCCTGCCCCGGGCCGGTCCTCACCGCGCCCGGCCGCGTTCCCCGCCCGCAAACACCCCCCAGAGCTGCCGCGAAAGCTGCGAGCCGAGCTTGCGGGAGCCGCCGGGTCCCTCCGGGCCGGGGGACCCGCACAGGCGCTTTCCCCCTGCCCGGTGCGGTGGGATTCTGTGGCAGGAGCGCGGCGCCGGGGCGAATGGATGACGAGCCGGTCAAAAGGAGCTGTCAGTCTCTTTGAAGGTCGCGTTTAAAGGGACTTGCCAAGCCAAGACGGGAGAGTGACAAGATAGAGACCCTGGTGTTTTACATGCGAAGGCCGGCTCTTCCGCTTCATCTGCACCATACTAAAGGATGTGTCGCAGCTTTGAATCACAAAAAAAAAAAAAAAAAGCGGCACGCCAAAGAAAAGGTGCCACATAACAATGATTGTAGTGTTTTAATCGCGGGGGACCGCATCGCCCGAGCCAATTGAGACGGACGGGGCTGTACACAGAAGGAAACGGGACAACACTTCCATAACTTATAATTAAGCCGAAGTCCGACTAACATTTGACTTTCTAATGAGTGTAATGAGATTACATGCCTGATGGAAGCATTTGTGCAAAAGCGACTTTCTGTGTTTAATGAGGTCCTAATACAGGACAAGATCGAATTATAGGTCGGCTCTTTTTCTCGCTCCAAGAGCCCCGTTTAAGTTCAACGACACCGGGACGGGGCGAGGCCTGCAGCCCGGGAGCCCCGGGCTCGCACGGAAAATGAGCAAATAAATAAGCAAAGCCCCCTCCACCCCCGGCCCAGCCCCGGCCGTTTGTGTGGGTAAGTAGCTCCTCTAATTGCTATTGGAATAGATCCATGCCATCCGCGCTAGGGAACTAAATGTGTCTAACTAGGTTAATGCAATTAGCATGCACGCAACATATTGCTCCCACTTTGCGGCAGCTTTGGGAAAAAAAAACCAACCGAGAGGGAGAGCTGTGCAGTATACGATGGGTAATAATTACACCTCGGCTCCCCCGGGCAGTTCCCACCCGCCCGGGCACGGCGCGGGGACGGCTCAGCTCCGGCCGCGGGCCGGGCCGGGCATCTGGGGCTCTCCCGGGGGCCGAGCCGTCGGGGCCGCGCCGCGGATGCCACGGGAAAATCAGCACCTGCGGCGCCGGGCCGAGCCCCCCGCCCGGCCCCGGGCCGCCCCCCCCCTCCCCGGGCCGGCCCCGCCGCCCCCTCCCTTCGCCCCCGGGCAGGTGCAGCCCAGCCCCCCCCCCCCCCCCCCCCCCAGCAGCCGGGCAGGCTGAGCTGGGGCTACGGGGCCGACTCTGCCACCAGTTGCTCGATGGCTTTGGCACCCCCTCCTCTCGACCCCCCCAGCGACATCCCCAGGGCGGGAGGGGGTGCGGGGGCTGGGGAAAGGCTGGGGGCAGCCGGCAGAGCGCCCCCCGCAGGGACCGAGCCCGGTCCCCCGCCCCGGCGCTTTTGGGACGAGCTTTGTCCGGCTCTGGGTATCGCGCCCATCCCCGTGGCGGCGGGGCCGGGGGGACAGGGCGGTGGCGGGTCGGGGGGGGAGGACGGGGACGGACGCCCTGGCCAGGTTGGTGTTTCGGGACTCGCGTCTTTCAGCTGGAAACCGCAAGCGGAGCAGCGGCACTGAAAGGAGGGGACCTCCTAGAGACAAAGACATCAGTTGGAAGCACTTCAGGAGCGGACGTCAAAGGGGGTGGAGAGAAGGGAAAAGTGTCCCCCCCCTGGCTGTATAAGAGCAGCTCGAGACGGCGACGGGGCAGAGCGGGGCCGGGGCGGAGGGCGCCGACCGGGGCTCACCTCCTGCCCGGCCACCGGGCCGGGCGGCTACCACGGGGTGCAGTGGGACTCCCGGCAGCCGCTTCCGACAAACACACCGCTCCTCCACAACGTACGGTCAGGGTTTATTATTGACAAACACAGCAAGAGTCCACGTGCGGCAATAAATTATTTTCAGAGGTTCTGGCATTATTTGTCCTTCCCCCCCCCCAAAAAAAAAATAAAGGTGCTGGTGGAATAAACCTATTGCATATAGTAAAATAAAAAAATCAGGATAAATTATATAAATTATACATTCAAAACAGACGATTCTACCTCATTATCACTACTTCGCAATAAATAGATAAATAAAGTTGATTGCCCTTAGATTCTGAATCTTAAATTACATTTACAATATAGGTCTCTACATACAGCATGTACAGGGCGGGGGCCACCCGCGCGGCGCCTCACGCCGCGAAGTCGAAGGGGGGCTCGTTCTCGATGTCTCTGAGGGAGGGTTTGCTGTTCACCTTCCGCGGGTCCTCGGGGGTCCACACTTTGGCCGTCCGGATGATGTTCTGCTCCTTGAGCTGCTTTTCGTCAGTCCACGACAGCGAGTGACCGGCCAGAGGGGGGAGTCCGTAGTCGGGGTCGCTCGGGGAGGGAGATCCTGGGGGACGGAGGAGAAAGGCAGAGCGTTATTGCCGAGGCCGGCATTCTTGCGCAGCGCGGAGCCGGGCCGCTCGGGCCGGGCCGCCACTTACTTGTGCCGCGGTGGCAGATGATGATTTTCTTGGGCTGGCTGGGGCTCTCGGCGCCGGCGCTGCGCAGCGGCAGGTCGGACTGCACCAGCTCGCTGAGGAAGTTGATGTAGCCGATGGCCAGGCGGAGCGTGTCCACCTTGGAGAGCCGCTTCTCGTAGGGGAGGGTGGGGATGTGCGAGCGCAGCCCCTCGAAGGCGTCGTTGATGGACTGCATCCGCCGCCGCTCCCGCACGTTGGCGGCCTGACGCAGCTGCTGCAGCTCCGCCTCGGAGCGCACCCGCCGCCGCCGCTTGGCCGAGCCCAGCGCCCGCAGCCGCCCCCCGGGGGACAGCAGCGCCGCGCCCCCCGCCCCGCAGCATTCGTAGGCGAAGCCGGGCGAGGCGGGCGACGGCGGGAATGCGGCGGGCGGCGCAGGGCAGCGGTAGCCGCCCTCGGGGTCGCCGCCGTCGCGGTAGTACTCCTGCAGCTGCCGGCTGAGGAAGTCCACCTCCGGCTCCAGCAGCCCGTCGGCGGCCAGCGCGTCCCGCGGGGGCGGCTCGGGGAATAAGTCCTCTTCGTCGAAGTAGGGGGGCGAGGAGAAGGCGTCCAGCCCCCCGGGGAAGTGCTCCAGCAGCACGGTCTCCATGCTGCGCCCGGCGCCGCCGGGGACGGCACGGGACGGGACGGGGCGGGGAGCGGGGGAGGGGGGGTAGCCCCCCCGGGACGCGCCTCCGGCCGCTCTGGCCGGCCCGCTGGCCGAGCCGCCCCGGCGGCGGCGGGGCCCCGGCCCCCGCCCCGGCCCTGCCCGGCCCGGCGCTGCCCAGCCCTCCCCTCCCCTCCCCGGCCCTGGGTGGCCGGGAGGCCGGCCCGGTGCCGCCGCTCTCCGGGGAGGAGGCCGGAGCCGGCTGGCGCGGCGGGCCGGCACGCGAGGAGTCTTATAACGACATCCCCGGGCGCGTGCCGCTGACCGCCGCCGCCAGCCAATCAGCGCTCGCCGGGCGGGGGGGGGGGGGGGGGGGGGGCCAGGCCCCGCCGTCGGGGGGACACCGCGGCGCTCCCCGCCGGCCGAGGGGCGGGGCCGAGGCGGGGGCGGAGCCTGAGGGCCCCGACGGCCCCTCCCGCCCGGCCCCGCCCGGCCCCGCCCGGCGCCGCCGCGCAGGGACGGGCCCGGAGCCCAGGGAGCCGCTCAGACCGGCGCTCCCCGCACGTCGGGGGAGCGGTCCCGTTCGCCCCGGCGCCTCTCCCCGCCAGCCGCCGAACGAAACGCGCGCATTGGCAGCGGCCGGGCAGCGGGAGGGGATGCCCCCGCGCATCTCCGAGTCCCGTCCCCTGCCCGGGGGCACTTTCCTCGCTCCCCCGGGGCCGCCGGTCACCGCCGGAGCAGGCGCCGGGCCGGTCGATGGCGCGGAGCTTCTCGCGGCGTTCGAAACGCAGCCGGTTGCGTCGTAACATCAGAACAAATCACGTCAGCTCCTCGCGCCCGGGCGGACATCGATTTGGACCGCATCGGGCCCGGGTTGCGTTTCCCTTCTCCCGCCCCCATCGCACTCTCGGGCCCAGCTCGCTCGGCGCAGCCTCTGTTAATGATTCCCTGGCCCGCTTTCGCTGATTGAAAGCCCCACAAACTCTCGCCGGGGGGAAACGGATTGCCCGGCAGATTGGGGGGGGGGGGGGGCGCGGACGATTATCTCCGCCATCAGCGCTGCAGCCGCCCGGCCGGCAGAGCCTGTCCAGGTTTATCGAAAGTGACTTCCCAGCGTGCCACCGGCACGGGCAGAGATCAAACCGCGAGCGGGAACGCGCCCCGCTCTATCAGCACGGCGAGACGGGGCCAGCTCCGGGAAAGTAATAAATGACCCGACTTCAAAGCCCCGTGATAACGGCGGGGAAACGCGGGAGGCACGGGAGGGAACAAAGCGCTTGGCGGGAGCGACTTCCGTGGGGAGCGCTGCCCGTGGGGGGACCGCGCGGAAAAACGAGGAGGGAAAACGAGGAAACCTTCGCGCGAAGACGGGGACGCGCCCACGCGCGGCCGGGGACCGTCGCCACCCTCCCGAGACAGAGAAGCGGAGGGACCCCCCCCCGCGTGGGACCGGGACCCCAGGCCGGGAGGGGGCTGACGGGGGCTCCAGCGCCTCCTCCCGCCCCCAGACGGCGCAGCTGCCAGCCCGCACCAGGCTGCTCGGGGCTTCAGCCGAGCTTCCTCACCGCCCCCCGGCACCTCGCCCCTGACTCGCGTCTGTCCGTCCCAAAGCCGGCCGCAGTGCTCCGGCGGGAGGGCAAGGACCCGCCGTGCCCGGCCCCTGAGGCTGGAGGGGGTGGAGGGGCCGCGGAGCCCGGGGGAGCCCCCCGCCGCCCCCGCATCCCCGCGGGCCCCAGGAGCCCCCGCGGGACAGCACAGGAGCCGGGCCCTCGGTCCCTCTCGCCCCCGGTGCCGCTGGCCGCGCCACGCGTGCCGTCCGAGAATCCAGTTTTCTTCTTCTGGCCAGTAAATCAGCCGGTCTCCCGCGGCCTTCCCCGGGCCGAGCGCGTCCGGGGAACGATCGCTGCGTGCGGAGGCGTCGCCACTAGCAGCCCAAGTGCGGACCTTGCAGGTATCGCACATGAAATGCTCTCGGACCCCCCCGTGTCACCCTTACCCCCAGAAAAAAGAGGAGAGCAAAAGCCTAAATCCTAACAACGCTGAGGTGATTTCGGGGGGGAGGTGGCCCCGTTCCCTCTCCTGCGTGCCGAAGCAGCCATCACCCGCGGGATGGCGAGCGCTGGCTCCTGCCACGCCTTGGTTGAGGCCGGGGAGTTCAAACTCGATGCGCAAACCACGTCGAGTGGCCCGTGTCACCACCGCACCCACTCGACACGCACACACACAAACATACGGTCTCTCTCTCCTACTCTGACTCAGGACCCTCCTTGCAGCATGTCCCCTAGGTCAGACAGACCAAGGGCGATGCAGAGGGGGAGCAACCCCGCGGAACAGGCTCTTTTCCCCCAAAGCCTCTGCCACCAGCCTTCTCGCAGCGCAGCTTCTCGACCAAGGTCCGTCCCTGTCCCTGAGCGGGACAGGCTCCAGGGCATCTCTCGTTAACGTGGTGGCGAAGCGTCTTCCCGAGGCTTCCGGAGGTGGCAGCGAAGGGGAAGCAGGATCTCCGCTGTCGATCCAGGGACTGTTGCCCGAGGGGCTGCGGGACCCCAGCCCGTTTCCCCGAGAGGCTGGGGGAGCCCCGCATGCCCACCACGCCCGGAGTCTCTCCTCGCGCCCAGGCTCGGGCGTGCCCGCGCTGCTCAGGCGCAGGCCGGTACCGCGCAGCCGGGGCGAGCCCCACCGCAACGACGGCTTTGAAGGCTAGCGATCCCAGTTTTGCACGTCTGCCTTGGAGAAACGAATACGTTGCCGTGCCCCGGGAAGCGACACCGCCTCGTCCCGCTCTCCAGTGCACAACACGCACGATCAGCTCTGTTCAGCTCCCCGAGGGCAGGAACCGGGGGGGGAACCCCAAGGGGCACACCGCCTTCCTCCCAGAGTCGGTGACCGCACGACGAGCCCAGCTGGCAGCCACCTTCGTGGGGACCACGAGTGGCCGAAGGTCCAGAGGCGGGGCAGGACACGGGGCCAGGGCAGCGCTGCATGCGGGCTGTGCCCCACCGGCCCCGCTCCAGACCCTCCGCGGGCCCACGCAATGGCACACACCCCCGGGGGAGTAAGCGGAGGGTGCGCACCCCGCACCGGGGGGACCAGGAGCACCCGGGCTTGCTCGGATGAGGGATGGGGCTGGACCCTGGCTCGGGAAAGCGGTGAAGACCTCCTCCGGGGGCGAGGGGCTGCGCAGCACAGCTGGGAATCCACAGCGGCTCTGCTTTCTCCAGGGCAAGAGGAGCGCCTGGCCGGCCGGCGCCCGTCCCTTCTCGTCGGCGGGTTCCACCTCGAGGTCTCTCGGGCAGCAGGAGCAGCCCCTGGCCCCGGCGAGGCTCTGAACGGGGCGCGGAAGGATACCGGCGCCGGGTCGCCGACTGCCCCACGCCCTCGGCGCCGAGCTCGGCCGGGCAATGCCCGAGCGATCGGGCCCCGGCGGGCTTCGCACCTCCCCGGGCTCTGCCCCGGCTCCCGCAAACTCACCGTTTCACCCGCGCACCCGGCTGTCTCGGGGCGACCAGCGGCCCTCTCCGCGCACCCGGGCGGGGGAGTCCCCCGGGCAGCAAGAGGCAGCCGGGACCCTGCCCCCGCCACCTCCACCGCGCCCCATCCGTGCGCGCCCCGGCTGCTCCTTGTCGCTGCGCTTTGCCCGGCGTTCGCTCCGCGGTCTGCCGAAGCAGCTCCAGACTCACGAGATACTCCAGAACAACGCGACCTGTTAGCTAAAGCTCAGGCAAGGCCCCAGGTCCCCTGAGGTCCCCGGGTCTGCTGGGTTTCCCATCCAGGCCTAAAATACAGCTCTGTCTCTTCTGTTACCTGCGTATTTTTCCCAACTCCTGTTGCTGATCCAGCGCCATGAAACCACAGGCATGGAAAGACAAGCTAGGAGAGTTCCCCCATGCAGGCAATATTTTTCTCAAATCCTCATCTCCTTCCCCCAGTGTTTGGTTAAACACGAGGTCTCGGGTCCATAAAGCCACAGCGGGGCACATACCGAGCATGGCCGGTTTTTCCTCAAGACTATAAAACTCCCGGGCTCACCTATTGGGACTCCTTAGTGTGCTGCAGTCTTTCAGAGACGCAACGTTTGGTGCAGAAAGGAAGCAGAAGGCTTTTGAAAGACAGTACCAGAGTTGGCCCAGTATCTACGCGAACGATGTTTTAACAGGTAAGGATTAAAAAAACGTAAACCCTATCGCAATTCCTGATTTCAAGCGGCACTCCCTTTAACTGAGAAATAACGCATCTTCTCAGGTCTTTTTACCGTTGAAAGCGTAATCTAAACTAAGGCTTGCTCAGTGCTGCCTCAGGGGATCGTGCGTTTCCCGGCCGCAGACTTTCAGACCGGTTCCCGGCTCTGAGGGCGAGGGGAGGAGACCGGCACCTCAGGTGTCCCACCGCACGCCCGACAGCGGGCGGCTCTGCGCGCTGCCTGGCCCCGCAGCAGGAAATCCGCTTTGCAGAGGCGCTGCGGGAGCTCTGTTGCTTCCCGCGGGTCAGCAAAGCCCCACCAGCCCCCACCGCCTCCGGGCTGTGCCCCGCAGCTCCCCCGGAAGGAAGCGCCCGGGACCCCCGCGGCCCCGCGGGCGGGTCCTCCGGAGCAGGGCCGGGGGGTGCGGAGGGAGCGGAGCCGGCCGCGGCGTGAGGCCCGTCAAGAAGGCGGGGTGAGGCGGTCCCCCCTCGGCGCCGCTACCGGGGCGAGCGCGGCGCGGGGGGCGGCGGCGGCGGCCCCACAAAGGCGGAGGAGGAGGAGGAGGAGGAGGCGGCACAGGCACCTGCAGCCGGGGCCGGCCCGGCTGCGCGCCCTCCCCTCCGAGCTGGTACCTGGGCGCTGGGCTGGTAACGCACCATAAAGCGCCTCCTTTCAGGCTCTTTCAGGCCGAGATCGCGGAGGTCACCGCGCCGACAAACCCGCCTCTGTCGGCCGCTCGGGCCGGGGTGCCAGCGCGGCAAGCTGGCGAGCAGGCACAGCCCATGGGAATCCCAACACTTGTGCCGCCGGCTCCCCCGGCCCGCCCCGCTCCCCCGCCCCGAGGAGCCGCCTGAATGTAACAAATGAGCTGCAATCGATCTGCGGGCGCGGGGGGGGGGGGGAATCAAATTATATGGTGCGGCTGGGCGGCCGCGGCCGGCGAAAGGTGCGGGCGAGCGGCGGGCGGGCTGCCGGTCGGCTTCCCTGCGTCGGAGCTGCCGGCCCCGGCCCCGCTCCCACCGAGCTCCGCCACCTCCCAGCCGCCAAGAGCCCGGAGGGGGACGGGGACTCCAGCATGGTCTGTCCTCCCTTCAGGTGCCGCGGTCTCCTCCCCGAGCTCCTCTCCCGGGCCGGGGCCGCCAAAGGTGCCCATCCCGCACCGTCCCGGCGAGCGGAACGGCGGGGACCCGCCCGCCGGGACGGGCAGCACCGGCCGCAGGGTGCGAGCGGAGGGGGGGTTCAGCCCGCCGGCTCGTACCTGAGCCCCTCTCCGACCCCGCAGACGTGCGTGTGGGGACGGCCCCGGCTGGGAAAGCCCCGCGCAAGGCCGGCGGTTGTCTGCGGGTCCATGGGAATCTGGCCACTTGCGCCGGTCGCAGCCGGGAGGGGGCTGTGCTTCCTTTACAAAAAGAGACACAATTAGGCAAAATGCTCAATGAACATTATAAATGATGTGCAATCGCCTCGCAGATTGCTTAGCAAATCAAATTATATGGTTGCTCACGGATGATTTCCATGTGCTTTAAAACGCAAACAGGTACTTTCTGATTTTGGTTTTTTTTTTTTGTTGGCGTTTTTTTTCCCAAACAAAACAAAAAAAGAAGCGCAGCGCTCCAAACATTGCGGAGCAATGCCACACGCTGAAAGGCGCCTGTGTGAATATTCACGTTCTCCTTTGTTCGCCCCTGCGTTTCACAATAGCCCGGGGAGGGCACGTCCACTGCGCTCTTGTAAATTTACCAATCCTTGACTAAAAACCGCCAGGCACCTGCTTGGCAGGGCACAAAGCTGCCTACGCTTCCACCAACGATTTACTGTTCCATCAGCTTCTAACCCGGCCCGACAACAGCAGGGCTCGAAGCTACTGTCATTTAAACCCACCGGAGACGGCCGCGGCTGCGGGGCGGGAGATGCGGGGCGGGCAGGGCGCTGGGCACGGCAGTGGGACGGAACGGCGACGAACGCAACCGGCCCCGGCAGGGAGCGGGCTCGCAGAGGGGCGGCGGGCGGCCCGGGAGCAGGGGCTGGCTCCCCCGGGCACCCCGCGGCCCCCCGGCACCCGGGCGTCCCTCCCCGCTCCCCCGGGGGGGTCGGCAAGCCGGGCCGCGGGGCAAAGCAGCAACACACCGCACCTTCGGTAGGGAGCCCGCGACCGGCAACGCCCGGAGCCACTCGGGGGAGGGAGCACGGCTCCCTGAGACCAGGTCCTGACAGCACCCTGCTCCCTCCCGGAGGGTCGCTCCTCGGCAGAGCGGCACCAGACTGCCGCGGTCACCGCAGCGGGGCCCGCAGCCAGCGCGGCGCAGCGGGGGGCTGCGGGCGCAAACGCCAGCGCCGGCGCGCAGCCCTGCGCAGGGCGGCGGGCGCCCCGGCTCCCGCTGCTGCGAGGCGCTGGGATTCGGCGCCCGTTTCTCTCCTCCCGACCGCTTCCGGCGCCTGCGAGCCCCGTCCCAGCAGATAACCGGGCGTTGCTCCATTCCGGTAAACAACCGTGTTACATCTCCTCTTCCGTAGATACGTCCAGCTCTAGATTAGATAGAAATCAGTTTTTCTCCTCACTGCTCCTCTTTGTGGGTCGGAGACTCTTCTGCTTTCGGTCCTCCTCCCTGCATTTCTTACCCCCAGGTTTATGCCCATTTGCTCTTGTGCGAGCGAGGGTTCCCGTGAAAGATCTCTGTGTCCCCGGGATCTTCCCTTAGGTTTATACACAGTTACCATGCTCCTTCCCAGCTCTCACTCTGCCAGGGCAAGCAAAGCAAGCTGAGGATCAGACTCCCTGTTTCTTCACCAGCCAAATCACCTTTCCCTGCCCTTTTCTCCACGCGAGTTAATCCACTGGGACAACCAGAACCATAACTGTACGCAGCCGTCCAGGAGAGTCCTCACAGCCCCCTGGAGAATGCCATCAGCATTTGCCTGTCTGCCAAAAACCCTCACTTTGTATTGCAAGGGTTATATTTACCCTTTTCATGGCCATGTTCCTCCAGCGGCTCATGACCACTTCGTCATTAGCTAGTGGCCCAAGACCTTTTTCCTCCTCTATCTAGCAAGGACTACAGAGACCACGGCCATAGCACATGTTCTCACCATACGGCCCAAGTGGGTGGCCTCTCACTACCGGATTTTATTCCTTCGTTGCCACTCTGGCACTCACAGTCCTACGCCTCCTCCTGACGATTTTCCAAGCCTATGCAGCGCTGGGATGCCCTTCCTGCTACGTGGCTTTGTCAGATGCCGTTAGCAGAGTCCTTCTGTGGTTCTGAAAACTGTTCATGAAAATTTTTTGTTGAGTCCATAAGAGCGAAGGGATGAGTATCCTGGGCCATGGCACAGGTCCATCCAGTTCCCTCACCCGCCTGTGCCAGTGGTAAGAGCTCGGGGATTTCTTTTGCCAGAGATTGTTTCTGTGTGTCTAAGAGCTCTTGACATTCTTCTACCTTCTGTGAATTTGCCTAATGCCTTTCAGAACTCAAGCACCAAGTTGTTTTAATAAAATTATTATATACTACTTAGTAGAGCTGAGTTTTAAATGAATGACTCCTGTCTTGAAAACAGATGCAAGACTTACAGATGCAGGTAAAACCAGAGGCCTAAAGGCATCCTGGGGGTCCATGTTCCTCAAGGATCTCTCTTCAGCTACCGCCTAAGCCTACAAGTCTCTCTCCTGAGGACACATCCCACACAGTTCATGTTTTGTTGAATAGTCTTGGCTCTATAACGATGTGAAAGCTATCCTGATGATCTTCAGCCAGGAAGAACTGACTTGTCATGGTTGTTCAGATCCAGGAGAGGATTTCCAGTGGAGATCCCTCGATCCCCACTTCCAAGTGCAGTTAGGTTTTTCTCCAGACCGGAGTTAGATGTCTTACAACATTTGTTGGCTCCTTGCTGAGCCCACTGGCTCACTCCTGCATTCTTTGTCGATCACCAGCCTCTCACCATACCGGGAGCCTTGGGGCTGGGTGCCCAGCACCTACAGTTTAGGCATTGCAAAACCACATCTCTGCATCCATTTAGCCCTGAGGCTTTTATCTTTGTGGCGAATTATTAACCAAGTCAGGGACATGAAAAACATCTAACACAAGGAGATGCTGCATTTTCTTTGGAAGTTGTCCACACATAAATAGTACTGTTTTACCTAGCCTGGTAGCTCTTCCTATGCTCACCTGCCTGCAGGCATGGGAGAACACTGTTCATTCCACTCTACGAGAAATTTCTTATAATGAGGATTGTTATCATGTCTCCTCTTGATGTCCTCTTCCTGAGACTAAGCAAATTCATTTCCCTTCAGCGTGCGCATTTTAAACACCTTAACATTTTTGCTCTTCTCATTTCCCTGTAGCTTTTCTTCAAGTGTAACATCCAAAATATCCAGACACTGTACTCAGGCTAAGCCTCACCAGTGCCAAGTAGAGCAGAATAATCACCTCAGTGTTTTACCCAAAACACTACTGCTAATACATCCCCAAATGGTGTTTGGTTTTCTGCATAGGTTTTATCCCACTTTACCTGGTTTAAAAGGTTTATGACAGCCAGTCGATCCATTCCTGCACTATTGCTGCCTTATCAGTTATTCCTCATTTCACAAATCGTGCATTTGATCTGTCTTTTGTCCCAAGACTGCATTTTGCACTTGTCTTTATTACAGTGCAGCTTATTGATTTCAGGCAAGCTCTCCAATCTGTGAAGATCAATGCGAGTCCTGATCCTGTTCTCCAAATCAACCTCTCCCAGCCAGGGCTCTTAGGAGTTGAATTAAGTACTCTCTTCTCCAGCAGCCAATTCACTGTTGAAAATATTGGGGCCACAACAAAAGCCTGCAGGACCCCACTTGGCAAGTCCAGCTTTGACAGTGAACCACAGATGTGTGTTTTGGTATGACTCAAATATTATGTGCTCATTCTAACCTCGATTTGATTTAGATCTCATTATACAATTTTTTATAAGAAGAGTAAGGCTTTTGACAGTAACAAAGTCGACATCTATCACATCTATCTCTTTATACACATGGCTAGTTAGTCCTTCAGATAGGACTCTGAATTAATTTGAAGTGATATGTTCTTGATTAATCCATGTTGATATGTTCCACTGCCTTGTTATCACTTTTGTGCTTACCAATTGATTAATAATTGACTCTCATTATCATGGTTGCGCTGATGGATTTATACTTCCCAGGATCCTCTTCTTTACTCTTTTTTGGGCTTGTAAACACATGCCTCTGGCATCAATGTCCTCAAGCAACTCACTTAGGGTGTGAGTCATCGTTGCCTCTAACTTCAGCCAGTCAAAAGCTGGACACTAATTAGGAGACAGATTCAGTTCTTTACACACAGGAGTACGACATGCATGGTATTATCAAGTTAAGCACTATATAGTATCGAAGACATTTCTTGGGGCTTGCGAATATGACACGTGACCCACAGGAGACCTCCACCTTTCTGGAAGCTGAGCTGGAGCTTCCACGCAGGTTATCCATGTGGGATACCTGACAGCATCTAGAATGGATCCCATTCCATTTAGGGCATCCTCATCGATGTTAAAGTAACTTGATCCTTAAGTACAAGGTGTTCAGTAATCCACTGGTAAAAGACGGGTGTAACTAACCACCCTCAGGAGGGAACTTCTTTAAGATGGACTCTGATGGCCTTTGAAGATGCCACTGTCGTTTTACTGGCAATAGAAGGAACCCAAAAATTGTAACTTCAGGTTATGGGACTAATATTTAGGCAGCTACACATTTTTCAAGGCATTCTGACATTTAAATTGTTCAAACGCTCAGCAAGAGTTTTGAAGCGCCTAAGTGCCTCGCTCCCAGACTGGCCCATGCTTATTCTGGCTGATTATCAGCACTACCAAAGACACCCAATGCGGGAGGCTAATTACTGCAAAGCCTCCCGAAATCTGGAGTGCCCTCTTTATATGCTTATAGCTCTCTCACAATTACCACGAGAACCTGCACTGATTAAACCTTAGCTTGGGTGTTTTTGTTGATTGAGAGGAATCCAGGGTTTTATAACTCAGCCCTACCTATGCAGTGCAGAAAACAGCCTTTCACTCACTCTCAGGCGTGAGGATAACCACATGAAAGCTTGCCGGGCACTCTGATCTGTGGTAGCAGAGCCACATGCACCCAAGGCAGAAGGTTTTGATGCACCATGTAGTACAGATTGCAATACTGGAAATTTACCCGAGCTGCCCACAGCCCCAAGCTGTGTTAAGATCTTCCTCCACATCTACCGACAGGACACTGATGGCAGGGCACATTTAGAGCAACAACAAATGCAGAAAACTAAGAAAACATCAAAGATGACATCAGATAACAACTGCTTCTTTTTTGTCACCAAAACGCTCAAGACTTCTGGACACAGCAAGTCCCATAACTACATGAGCACTGTAAATCCACAGGCTGAGTTGCATGCATACACTCATGCTCTTCTGGTGTACAAGATCTTTATGATCAATTATAGCTGAACAAATGAATGACATACAGTACTGGTGAGAAAGGGGTAGCTGAAGAAAGCAGCATTTATCTCGTCTGTGACTTCATTTGCAAGCTGTCAGAAACTCGTAGGAATAATTCCACTGCCAGTAGCTTACAGGCTGTTTTGATTTAATCCATGCCTCCATCGGCTTCCCCATCAACAGAGCCTACAAGGAGCTACCATGTAATAATTCAGATCCAAATGAGCTGCTGCAGTTTCCCGCCCCAGCGTGAGGACTGAACCCGAATTACCCTAGGCCACCTGTCCCTGCTCACCACTGCAATGTACAGTAGAGGGATTTAGCCCCTATTTGTAATCTTTTGTCTGCAGCCTTGTTGTTTGGGTGGGGCTGCACCTGTTCGTGGGGAGTGGGAATCCCTTAATTACAGCTGTGGGGCTGGGCAGCGAGAGCTGGCCCTGCGCACTGGCACACAAAGGCTTAGGGTAAGGCGTGTGAATTCAGTGCCCTCTTTATGCCATGCCACCATTCATTGCAAATCCTCCACAGGTCTTCACGGCTCAGCTCTTGCATTCCCAGGGCTTCTGCCTGGTATTTCACACACTGGATTGTCCTTTCTTCAGAGGGCAGAGATGCTGCCTCCCTGTATTTTGGATTCTTGGGGGTCTGCAATTGTTTAGGAATAGCAGTAGAGAGACAATAATACATTTTAAGGTGTGCTTTTGGCTGGAGCATCGCCAGTTCTTTCCTGTTATCAAATGTAAATTGAGTTCAGTTGGTGAGCATATCCCCATTGCTTTGAAGTGTCATGTCAGTAAGGACAGCTTGAGCCGCAAAGACACCCAGGTTACACACTCTGCAGAATCTCAGGGGTGATGTGACCCCAGTCTCTTCCCCCACTAGTCCCAGTTACCTGCTGAAGCCCCTGTCCACGCCGCCTCACTTCAGCAAACGCTTCACTCCCTCCCTCCCCTGCCCTATGCTCCCCTCTGCCCTCAACACCTGATCTCCAGGTGTCACCATCTTTGGCTCGCTCTTCTCCCTCCCTGCCCGAGCTTTGCCCCTCTGCATTTCAAGCCGAATGTCACCGTCTCCCACGGAAATGCCAGCAGAGAAGACACAGATAGCACGGCCGCCCTCCACTTTTGAACTCCAGAGCCAACGCCACAGAGACCTCTCAAGACTACAAATAAACTTGTGCCTAGACCTTGCACTCCTGGGCTGAAGCGTGACCTGTTCATAAGGAAACGATGGTGTACCTGTCTGCCAAAATCGACCAAGCTTCTGCTGAGCGTCAACAACGACATCCCCCCAAAACTCACAACACAACAGTTTATCCCAGCCCTTTTCCAGCTCACCAGCTCCTGCCCGCTCTGGCGATCCCTCGGGGGAGAAGCCGGCCGGCCGGCGGAAGGCGCCAGGGCCCGGCCTCGGGACTCTGCCGCCATCTTGTGACGCCGCGCGGAACGGCGCTGACGGGGAGCGGCCCCGCCATGGCTCCCGCCCCCAGCGCCGGGGGCCTCGGGGCCTTCGTCCCCGCCACCGCAGGGGAGACCGAAGCTGGTACCAATAATGAGCGGCGAGTCCCGCCACGAACGACTCCTGTGAAGAGAAGGCAGAGGGGGCTTAGCTGTGCCCCCCCTCCATCTCGTCGCCCGTACACCCTTCTCCTCCCCTTGCTCCTTGGCAGCGTGCAGGTGAGGACCCTGCCTCCATACCTTCTTTGAACCTGTTGTAATAGCCGTGAGGAGAACCAGGGCTGAGGGCCAGCTGTTGTTGAGTTTATATGACAAATGAGAGGTTCAGATGCAAGACTGATAGCAATTAGATTGCCACCTGCTATCGCTTTAATCCGTATCCCAGATTTTTAATTGTTCGGGGGGGGCTGTTGGCACATGAATACATAAGAACTATCTTAAAAGGCACAAAGCGTTAGGATTGCATCCCAGCCATCAATAGTAGGGCTGCCCATTTTCTGGTTTTAACTTCTACTGGGAATTTTGGTCCCATTTTTGAACAGTTTCGTCCTGAGCTTTCTAGGACTTCTGTACTCTATACTTCCATCTATTATTGTATTTTTTGATTTATTTTAGCAAATGTGGATGATTTCATTTTAGGCTTGGCCGGCTCTTTCGAGTTTGGCTTCCTGACAACCTGCTGCTGTCAAGAGGCCTGCATTCATTTGCATTGTGTCTGATTTTCAGCAGGTCCCTACCCGAGGCCTCTTCCTCCTCTGGCTGTTACCCAGGTGAGCAGTCCTGCTGCAGTCAGAGTGATAATAGCTGTCGGTAATTGGTACTTCCACAGGTTTGTGGGGTCAGGCCTTGCTTCTTCCCCCCCTTTGGATAGCGCTAGTCTGCTTTCAAGTCACGCTTCCACAGAAAAAGAGAACGCCAAGAATTTTGAAAGGTTTGCTATCAGGTTCCACAAAGGGATATGCTTGGGAGAAACATGCTGATTTTGTTGGAGAGACGCACAAAATAGACTACGATTTGCATAAGGAGCTACTGAGAGAGGGGAACTGAATGAGAGGTCAAGGGAAGGGTTTTCATTGACTTCAAAGAGTATTGGATCAGATCCACGTGGAGCATCTGCAACTTCCTTTGATGCACCAGCAAACCAGAGATAACAAGCCGCCCTTCCGTGTACATGCCCTACCTAAGGCATTATGTGGAGAAAGACTGGGAGACTGGCAAAGGCACAAGCCAGTCTTAGAAGAGAAAGTAGGTCCGTATAATCTGTTGGGGACAAGCTGTTTTTTCTAGGTGATGGAGGGTTGCAGCAGGTTTGAAAGCAAACGTACCCTAGAGGTCACTGCAGAGCAGTCATTTGAGCCGCTCTGCGTTCTGAGGGAAAACTGTCTAAATATTCTGGAATATTAAAGTAGATTTTTTAAAAAATGTATTTTGAGGTGACTCTGAGTAATCACTGTCCATCCCTTGCCAAAACGACCCAACCGTATGCCATAACTCCACAGAGCAGGGTCCCCAATCTGTACCCCGTTACCTTTCTCAGATGCAATATCACCTCCTTCATGCTACACCCTCCACCTCATATTCCCACCTACTCCCTATACCACACCTCACCCCGCGAGGCCTTCCTGCTGCAGGGTAGCCCAACCTCATCATCCTCTCTGCATCACATCTCCCTAGCACCCACATTTCCCCACCCCACCATGGTCACAGCAAATAGTCTCGTTTGTCCTTCACCAGCCAGAAGAACGGTTCTAATAGCAGATAGGTCCCTGCAGCCACTGCTGTGGTTGCCGTGGGCTGGGAAGTCTTCAGGAGCACAGCTGAACGCCTCTGATCACAGAATCACAGAATCACAGAATGGTAGGGGTTGGAAGGGACCTCTGTGGGTCATCTAGCCCAACCCTCCTGCCGGAGCAGGGTCACCTACAGTAGGTTGTAGAGGACCTTGTCCAGGCGGGTCTTGAATATCTCCAGAGAAGGAGACTCCACAACCTCCCTGGGCAGCCTGTTCCAGTGCTCCGTCACCCTCAGAGGGAAGAAAATCTTCCTCAGCTGTAGTTATCTGTGAAGAGGTGCTTAATGGGCTTAGTTAAATACCACGGCATGGGCAGAGTGGAAGAGTTTTACTGTTGTCTCTTTGGAGCAGTTCATCTGCTAGCTCTGTTTTAGGTGATGTGTTTTTATTGGCAATTTCTGCCTATTCTTGGGGCAGGTGTAGAGCAAGAAGGTGAAATCTTGCAGAAAAGAAGATAAATTGGCACATGGGTAATAAAAATAAGAATAGCAACAGGACCAAAATAATAAGCCATCATAAGCATTTCTACAGCCCTTTTCATCTGTGGATGTCAAACAATTTGCAAGAGCTAAAAAAATTAAGCCTCTCAGCAGTGCTCGTACGTCAGAAATACGCAATTTCTTTCACCTATTGCTTAACTGCTGTCACCCCGAATTAGGACAGAGAAGCTGTTCATTGCTCAAGGCAATGATGCCTTGCAGTTTAGGGTGTGAGAGGCTAACTCAAACTGTAAGACAAGGCAGCATTTAGAGTCTGGAGTAGGCCAGGCCACTGCCTTACAAAAAGAGCCACGGATCTTTAACACCAAGTGGTCAGGCCCTCAGTTTGACGTCTCAGCTGATAAAACAGGAAAGGTGAAAGCAGGGGCAGAACCAATCTTTTAACAGCTGGCTATAGGAGAAGACAAATTTGTAAACTGAAAGAGGGACAAAGGAAAAACATTTACCCCCCGCTTTTAATAGAGATTCATTCATAAAAGTAAAGCGAAGGCTACAAGGTCATAGAAAGTTACATGTGATCCGATTTTGGAAAATGCCCTTCTTACAAACCAAGCCCAGAGGCAGAGGCTGTTTGGGCTATTGCCAAGGAGAAGTGTCATGGAGCCCCTTTTTCCCCTTCTCTGGGGGCCTAAGGAAACTCCAGCTAGACACATTGTACATGACAAGGTTTAATGACCTTTACTCAGAATGGACCCAAGCATGAATACCCAAGTGCATTCAGGAGAGGCCCAGGACTAAGAGGTAATGTAAAGCCTGAAATAGGGAGGGAATATTTTCTGGATTGGGAATAGGGTCATTTCTGGGGCAATGAATGTGTGAGGGTTCATTTTGCACCTGGTATTCTGATTAACAGTGCGGTCAATCTCCTGAACATCCCGAGCATGAACACCTGCTTCTAGCTCTGCTCGGATCCTAGCCCTTCACAAGGCTTTCTCCTTCAGTAGTCCAAGAAAACGCATAGGCATCCCATGGCTCTGTCAGAACTACCCCCAAGAGGCTGTCACACCAGGGAGGACTGATCTCAGCTCCCCCATTTCTGAGAGCTCACAGTCAGCTCTTCAGCTGCCATCCTCGGCATGCTCTCAGTCCACCAGCTGTGTCCTCATCCTTCAGCGCTGACTCCTTCTGGAAAGCAAAACACAAATTCCCCTTGTATCTCTTTGACTCCAGCACGTTCCTCTGTGTTGCCTTTGCCTCTTTCCTGACAGCTGTGCAAAATACTTTCTTGTTCATTCCTTCTGTCAAAAAAAGTCTGGATCCATCTTCTGATCTTCCAGAAAGGACACCCAAGCAAAGATGACCTAGCTGTGGTCCACATTTCTACATCCCACACATCAGTACTGTGGCAGGGCAGCACAGTCTTCATTTCCAGAACTAAGCAGGCTCCTTGAGCATCCCTGATGACTTTTTAAATTTTTTTCCCAATTTCGGGGGCAACTCCTCTGTCCCTGACAGGTTTTTCTGGGAGTCGTGTTGTAAATGCTGTCAAACTGTGTGCGCAGAGGAGGCGAGCTGGATGAGGACAGCCGATGCCTGCTCTGCCGCCCTCCCCAGGCAGGCCAGACCCCCGGGGTCGCCTCCAGCATGTGCAGATAGCTGCTGGCTCAGATGCGGGCGCAGGACCGCGTGTTTGGTCGTCTCTCTGGCACGAAGGGAAGCGGACTGACTGTGTGGAACTAGGAGGGTTCAGGCACAAGGTGAGGGTGAGCGCAGTCAAGAAAGCCAAGAGCCTGGGGGTGGGTATTACAAAGGGATCTCTGCGGAGGAGAGAGGAAGGATACCACAGAGAAAAAAAAAAAAAAAGACAACAAAAGAGAAGACAGTAAAAGGGAGAGCAATAATGGGCATGAATTCCTCTTTCTTCTGCCCCGTGGCAGGCTGCCAATCCCTTCCACACACATTCCTCAGCGCTACTAAAACCAGTCCCCATGGACACACCTGCCTTGAGACAAATTCTTTTGGTCTTGAAAAACTCTGGGCACTTCTTCAATAAAGAGCTTTGCTTTTAAACTACTTTGCCTTTGTGAATTTTGGCAGCAGTTCACACTTGGAGAGCTTTTGAGAACCCTTTCTGTAATCAGACTTCCCTGCCCTGCCTGGGGGGACTGTGGGCGAGTCACTTCCCACAGCTGTCCCTCAGCTTCCCATTCTGTGGCATGTGGCTCACCACTGCCTCAAAGGGCTGGGGCTAGGCATCATTTGTGCGTAAAGAGCTGTGAAATCCGTGAGGTTGATGGGGTGCCGAGCGTTACAGGACATGCTGTGAGCGTAGTGTTACCGGTACAGCAGGAGGTGGGACGGGCACAGGAGTACAGTTTGAAACACTTCGCTGCCCAGTCCGAGAAGTCATCAAGTGAATGGGAGAGGAGGCAGTTCAGTTGTGTGGTGGCAGGACTCATTTCTTCTACACAGCAGGGCCAAGGTTGAAGACCAGAAAATACAAACACTTAGGAGTACTAGCTAAGCCCTCATCATCTTGCTCAAAACCCAAACTGAGACTTTTTCAGTTCCTTCTCATGCAGGCTGCCTCCTGAGCCACCTCATACTGGAGATGTTCTGGGGTGGCAAAATCTTATTTTTGCTTTGAGAAAAGTCTGTCTTCTCTTGTTCTGACCAGAATCAGAGTAGGTTGTCAACAAGCTTAAAGGAGAATCCAAATGATTTGCAGCATGGTGCAACAGAAAAGAGCATCGCTATAGTTCTGTGGATACACAGCTAAAATAATAGGCATTTTCTGGTGAAAGGAGGGTGAAGGTGCTGGTGATACAAGAGTAACCTGCTCATTCTTTCCTGTCTTCTCTGTGTGCTCACAAAAAAAGCCATGCTACCTCCAAAGAAAAGAAGTTACTGTTAGCAAGCTATCTTGCCTCATTTCTACCTAAAGCTGTCATGGAACAAAGAACATCATTGCTTCTTTTTAGACTGCATGGCAATACGCAGCACAGCCAGAGAATACAGCTGCCTAATTCCTAACCAAGCTCATACCACCTTTGCTCTGAGAAAGAGGTCAAGTATTGCTCTTTATGTGCCAAAGTTGCCCTAGTTGGCTTAGCTTTGGTTTTAATACCATAGCTGGAAAAGCGTATGTGAATTTTACTTCCTCTCTTTTGATAATTCACCCTCCCCCCAAAAAAAAAAAACAAGTATCAAAAGAAGTTTTAGAAAAAACAGAGTCTGAAGATTTGGACGCTGCTGGGAGCCATGCAGAGTCTAATTCTGGCTTGGGTGCAAATTTAATTTGTAGTCTTGAATAAGTCAATTAAATTCTTCTCATCAAGTCTTCCCTCAGTAAAATTGAGAATAATTACTTGCCTTGTAGAGATGCTGCAAAGACTAAGAAAGTAATGAAATAGTTTATTTAATGTGTTAATGTCTCTTAAGAATTCTATAGAAATCTCAATTAAAAGCACAATGGGATAAAAAGTATCACCATTGAAACTAATTAATGAAATAACGACATTGAAAAACTCAGATGTGAAGAATGGAACATAAATCTGCAGTTGCCTGGCAGAGTATATTCAGCTCAGAGAAGAAACTGCTCGTTATTCGCTATGGTGGAACAAAGTCAGTGCAGATACAGGAGGAAATTCTTGTAGCTTATGATACTCTTTTAACAGTGTTTTCCATCATTATCAGTCTTTATTATTCATGGTCTTATAACACTTTGGGCCTTTAGTGGGGACCTGTCCTGGTGTGGTTGGTACCACAGACACAGAAGATAATGAAGTTCCCCGCCCCAAAGATCTTATGGTCAGAGATCCTGAATGTCCAGCAATTTACATCACACAGGAATGGGACCATAAATGTCAACAGCTCTGTTTACAGACATAAAATTAGTTTGTGTAAATGCATCATCATGGGAGATAAGCTCAAATACATGATGAGAAATGTCACATGGATTCCCCTGGCAGATGCACGAAGCATAAGGTGACAGTGGCATCATTATGGCTGGTGGAATGCCAGCTGTCAGAGCACACCAGTTGCTTAGGTGTGCTCTATGGGTATACGGAGAGATGCGAATTTCAGGGAGGAGGCCAGGAGGAGTCAGGGTAACTGAGTGGCCTTGCAGAGCCTTAGATGGATGTCCTCTGGTGTTGAGAGCCCAAGATAAAGCACAAACATATTTGAAGAAAACTTGACCTTAAATAAGGACGGATGTTGCTGGCAGAGCACAGGCCAGTACCATCAGCATGTATGAGACAAAACACAAGGTGGGACCATGCTGTGGTTGATCTTAAAAGTGAAAAATAGAAGCTTGAGCTGATACATAGACAATAAAAGGCCAGCAGATGGAACAGTAAAACCAAAGACACAGACAGCTTGCAGTTTTATACACGCAGATCTTGGCGCATCCTCAAAATTAATTGCTAACTTAATAATAATAATGCTCTGCTCAAGACATAGTTATCTTGTACCCAAATTAACATGGGCCTTCCCTACCATCTTGTACTGTAAACACAAATAATAGAAAACAAGGCGATCAAATTTGCCATTTTATAAAGGACTACTGAGGAGTAACCATTTCATCCGTAGCATTTTTTCACAAGTGATAATGTAAGAAAAAGATGGATCAGGTAAGAAACCCCTGCCTTATCCCCACCACACTCCTCGAGATTGCTGTGCAGCCAGTTCCAGCCACTATCTGATACAGCAGAAAATGTAAGAGGAGTCAGATGTTGCCAAAAATAAAGCACCAGAAGGGCTAATTCAAGAAGTTCATACCCATTTCCTCCACTCATTCCTCCCTTACCTACACCCTCCCTTTTCCCCTGCTCAGTCCTGTGTCATTCATTTGTATGGTTGCGTTTTAACAGACGAGGCACAAGCTGTCTGCAGTGGGGAGGGCTGGGAGTCGTAAGAGGGCTTCTGTCGATTTGGGGTTTTATTCCAAACTGATTACTGGCCACGCTTGCAAAGTGAAATTATGTCCCTTGTTCTCCTACTGATATACACACATGGGTACATGCAGACATCTAAACAGTTTTATATTTACAGTGAAGCTTAAGGGGCAGGATATTCAAATATCTCTCAGTACAGCTACTCCAAACTGCAGGATACAGAGCTGCACTGAAAGGTGATGGACCATTACTCTGATTTTACACACGTGGTGAAAGCCACACCTTCCTCTTTTCCCCATTTTCATTTGACTAAGCAGAACAAGGTTACTTAGCTCGGTGTCTCGTTTCTGTGGTGCGGCAGAGTTATGCTTTATGCAGTTTGCTTGGTGGTATGTCAGTGTGGTGCAGGTCAGGTGCTGTCCTTGAAGATACAGGTCTGTTCATATGATTACATGTCTGTAATTAGCACTGCACAAGCTAAACCGGGCCCTTAGAGGACTCTTTCCTCAGGTCATCCTGCTGTATGAATGAGGAGGCACCAGCTGCTGCTTAGGCCAAATGTCCAGTTGCTTACAATGATGTTTACAGGTGTAAAATAAATGTGCTTTCTGCTCAGGCAAGCTGCTTCTCTCAGTAACAGTTACTGACTTGCCAGTTCACTACGAGTGGGTCTCCACAAACCATGTAAATCCAAGGTACTAAACTGAGTGCTATTTGCACACAAGTCTGTGGGCGGGTATTGGTTTTGTCAGCTTCATGGTCTATTTTGTTTGTATGGCATTCAGTCTCACCTGCAGAAGGTGTCAGTAAGACCTGGTATCTGTGGGGACAGGTCAGAAACAGGCATATTGCCAGTTCTCATCCTATTTTCTGCCACTTGCAGAAATGAGGAGCCTTTCAGTTTGGTATCCCAGCCAAGAGTCACTGTACTCAGGCAAGTGCTGGCTTCTCCACCAGCACCTGGCTGAGCACAGGAGTCCAGCTGACACCTTCCAGTGATACTCCTTTCTGAGACAGCCCTCTCGTGATGGGAAAGATGAGGAGAGTGAAGGGGCTGCCTACTGAAAGAATGCCTGTAAGGGCCAAATCCCCTTTCCAGTAGCTGTGCAACAGATTTTAAGAAAAACAAACAAGCAAACAACTAGTGAATGAAAATATATCAGGATTGGGGGAGGTGGTACATGAATTCACAGCATGCAAGGAAGGTGATTTCTGTACAACCTGTGAAGACTCATGGCTGCAGAGACCTGAGCAGGCTGGGCACATATGTCATGGTGAGAGCAGGCAGGCAACAGCAACAGGCGATGCAGGGGCATCTCTGCGGGGCAGAGCGTGATGCAGCATGGACACAGCGAGCAGCATGCTGCTGCTGCTGACAGACACGCCTGTTGACAGTGTGACCATCACCATCTATGACACTACATAAAACCAGCGGCGTCAAGTGTCTGCTTCATTCATGGTCCCTCACATCTCTGGTGGCCTTTGTGCCATGCTGGTGTAGGTTGGCTGTAGCGATCCCTGTCTTCGTATGATGTTTTAATTTAAAAGTTACGAAATTGTGGAGCTCTCCTGTAGAAAGTACAGGAGAATGAAAAACTGCAGAGCTCCAAAACAGAAAGAGCAAAAATAGATTCAGTGCAATAGAGGTCCACTTTCTGAAGACATTAAACAGTTTTAAGACTACACTAGTAAATGAACACACCCTTTTTATTACTGAGGCAACCAAAGTGGGGAGAATGGAAACAGCCTGTTATAGGTAAAGCCAAATGAGATGTTGCCTAGTAACCCTCAGCAGGGAAGCCTTTAAACCCGGCCAGTTTAGGGAAGCTGATGTTCTGACTCAGATTATTTTTCGCTGGGAAAAAATCTGAAAGCAGGAAAGCTCAATTTAACAAATGTAAGATTTATTTTCTGGTTACAGCAAACCATGGTGACAATGCTTGGGAGAAGACGGAAGTGTTTATAAACTTGTACAAGGAAGAACAGACAAGGCATGTTTTCAATAAAAGCATCACTCTACTGAACATGTTTTCTTGATGCTGATTTTTTTCCTCCAAATACAGTAAACTTCACATTCTTTTTTATTTTCAGATTCTGAAATACACAAGTGGTAACAGAAGTCTGGAGATATTACCCAGATTGTTACATTATTATCATATTGTTTCTGTAAGAGGAAGTTTCTGCAGCAAACCCTACTTCAGCTCTACTATTGGACACAGAATCAAAGGCATGGATTCAAAAGAAGAAAGACTCCGTGTCTCCACTGGTTCGGTTGTCTGAAATAGTTTTAACTAGGCCCTCCTTCAGGACTTTGCTTTTATGGGTTCGTGGAAAAGTCACTTGGCTTGGCTAAAGGTCTTTCACATCAAGGGAAAAAACCCCTCAAACCTTACTTGGAGAGTCATGTTACTTTTGCTTCCCTTTAGAAAGATACGGTGGTTTTACAGAAGTAAAAGCTCTGGCATGATCAGCCACGTACGTCTGTATTCCCAGGTGCCACAACTACTGTTCAGCACAGGCAAAGTCAGGTTCAGGAGAGCAATTCATTTCAGCAGCCTCAATACAGTTAACGATCTATTGCATAGTTGGTTTTTTTAATTAAAAAAATAAACGGATCAACACTTACATCACTCTAACCATGAAAAGGCAGACTGCCACAGAGTTACCACAAAAATATGTATTTTATTGATGCTGATAATAGGGGGAAAGCAAAGCTGCAATGGCATAAGTACTAAAATTTGAGTTCTGTATTAAAAGCGTGAGAGTTTTTCACAAGCCTGTTGTATGAGCAGTGAAAGGGTGTTCTGTAAGTCACAGAGATCCACTTCTCACTGACTGGAGCCTGGTTTGAAGTTTAATGAAACACTGTTGATACAGAACCTCTGCCCAGAAGGTGTGGGACCATCATCGAAGACGTGGCCTAAATGGGCGTCACACTGCAACAGAAATTACGTGCCATTATTACCACTACAATTATGGACCAACATTATGGCGGTAGCTACTGCGCTATCCTGAATGAAGAAACTTGTACAATGAATTCACTGTCGAGTTGTGTGGGTGGGGGAGTCTTGTGGAGAGACTAGAAATACATCCTGGAGTAATCACCTCTGGCCAGCGGGTGAATATCCGCCCCCAAAAAAGCAGTCGCAGCAGAGGAAGGCAAAAGGTACCAATGCCAGAAAGTATAGGAAATAAATGGGATGATCTAGAATTCTCAATACTTAATGAAAATTTCAAGTGAATTGAGACAGTCACTGTAGGTCCTTCTCACAGGTCAAATGAGGATTCCTTCCCCTCCCTCCCAGAAAAAATGATGGGAAAAAATTAGACTGAGAATAGCTATCAGTGGCTCATTATAAAATTGGAAGGTTGTTTTCAGCTGGACTTCTTCAAAGGCAATTGCTGGATATTACCGCAATCGTGAACTCCACCATGGTAATGGACTGCAGCGAATGCTGGTTACGTTCGCAAATAGTACCTAATCCTGCTAGAAGGGGCTGCAGGCACGCTGGAGGACAGTGTTGGAATAAAAAGCAATCTGAACAGTTTGGGAAAACAGGCACAAAAAGTTCCAAGATGCAAGCCATTAAACTCAACTGCATACTTTTATACCTTTACAGAAGTAATAAACAGCACAGATTTAGGGTTGGGAAAAAATCGTTAGGGGTGGCAGTTCTTCAGAAAAAGACCTGGGTATTACAGCAGGTCCCAGTAGAAGTATGGGTGATGAGTAGGGGAAAGGTAAAGGAGTAAAGACGGGAATGCTGTCTATAATGCACCTAAACAGCCTCTGATCTCTGATGCAAGCTAGGCCCAGCTGCAGCACCATGTCCAGCTTTGCACTGTTCTTCAAGAGGTAAAAAGCTCAATTGGAAGGAGTGTAAAATAAAGCAACAAGTGGATCAGCGCTCTAAAACACACTGCATGAAAAGGAACAGTTGAAGGAACTGGCCCTTGCTAGTCTAGAGAAGAGATGATTGAGGGAGTCAAAAGCTTCCCAAAAAAAGAAGAGTGGCTCCTGTGAAATGAGAGAACCCACGGAAGATAGCTGTGAAGTTGCAGGGCACCACGACCGCCGTGCTGGACCAATAGTAGTAAGCTTCAACTGCTGCAAATCAAACTTAGTGTTTAAAAACCCAGTGCCTAAGACACGAAGGTTACAACTCATTACCTAGTAAGGCTGTAGAGTCTCCACCACTGCCTATTTTAAGAATAGCTTCAGCAAACATCTAGCAGGACTAAATTAGGAAGAACCAACCCTGTGATGGGGCAAATAAGTGGACTAACTCTCGGAGTCCCTTCTACTGTCTGTTGCCACATCCTGTGGTTCACCTGAGGCCCTCTATGTAAAGCTTCTGTCTAAACTCCAGCCCTTGGCTGTACTTACACAACCACTCTCCCCAGTCACATCATTTTCTTTGCCCCAAACCAACTGTCTGTATTTGATACTTTGGACGCTATTCGTGTTTCATACCAAGTGAGACAGAACGGTTCCAGTGATACCATAATTCTCACTGCTGTATTTAGGTAGATTCATTCACGGGCACAAAACCCCCTTATTTGTTAAGTTTTGGGTCTTTGGATGTTACCTCCAAAATAAACATACCTGTTTGCAGACAACTTCAGTTCTGCTCGATCCCAATGAGTTATCTGGTCGTCTCATGATATTGGTATGACTTTCATCTCCGCCACAAGTACCGTAAGCCTCAGAAAACGATGGCCATCCAGTCCCAGAATTGTACTTCTTTTCTGAGCTATAGTGGAAACCAGATCTTCTTGTTAATTAAGAACAGAGATGTTACAAAATGTCTGGTTTTAATAAGAACATTGGCTTTTTTCCACATCTTTGTCTCATAATACTATTAATAATATTTGACACAGTAGAAGTTTTCTCACTGGCATCAAACTGTGGTGGAACCTCTTTTCCAAAGGGAATTCTTGGTCAGCCCACAACAGGAGCTATTGCCTCACCATTTCTATTACACTGACAGTTTGGCATTTTATAAAGCTTGAAGAAAGGTTTTTCCAACAACTGAGCATATTATTTAGCTGAATTACACCTGCAAAGTTGCAGTTCGAAGCCTGGCCCAATACAGCACAAGCTCAAAGAAGAGTTTACAAGAAGAAACGAGTATGGAAAATCAGTATGGGAAATCACTGGGTTGGCCCACCGGACCAGGCTCTCATCCGATGATGGCTTCGGCTTGCAGTCAGCCATCAAAACGGTTTGGTGAATCAAACAGAGCCTTGCTCAAACCATCAATCAACCAATGACAAATCCTCACAGCACAAAGATCTGCTTTTTCCAGGAGATAATTGCAGCCATCAGAAACAGAACTACAGATTGTCAGCTTGTGGATGCCTCCTGCTGACATCCAGGGTTATCAGCCCCATTTAGCTGCATCTTAAAATCTAGAACATATTGGACAATATGATCAGAAAATATTTTGGGGATTTAGCATACAGAAATGAGATAATCCCTCCTATTTAAAGGTGTGCAAGTTTAGATAGCAGTAAGTACTTTCTTCTAGTGAAGAGTGACCTAGTGTGAGAGTTATGGGTTTGCGTGGCAAGGTTTTGGAAGTGGGGGGGCTATAGTGGTGGCTTCTGTGAGAAGCTGCAAGAAACGTCCCCCATGTCTGATAAAGCCAGTGCCAGCTGGCTCTAAGATGGACCTGCC
Source organism: Opisthocomus hoazin (assembly GCF_030867145.1). Taxonomy (NCBI): domain Eukaryota; kingdom Metazoa; phylum Chordata; class Aves; order Opisthocomiformes; family Opisthocomidae; genus Opisthocomus; species Opisthocomus hoazin. Next base: position 74,454,972 of record NC_134417.1, on the reverse strand, counting down.
GCTGGCCAGGGCCAAGCCAATCAGTGACGGTGGTAGAGCCTCTGTGATAACGTATTTAAGAAGGGGAAGAAAAAAAAACTGCAGAGAGACGGCAGTTGAGAGAGAGGAGTGAGACAATGTGAGAGAAACAACTGCAGACACCAAGGTCAGTGAATAAGGAGGGAGGAGGAGGTGCTTGAGATTCTGGAGCAGAGAGTTTTCCCTTACAGCACGTGATGAAGACCATGGTGAGGCAGGCTGTCTCCCTGCAGCCCATGGAGGTTCACGGTGGAGCAGATATCCACTTGCAGTCCATGGAAGGGACCCCACACCAGAGCAGGCGGGTGCCTGAAGGAGGCTGTGACCCCACGGGGAGCCCGCGCTGGAGCAGGCTCCTGCCAGGACCTGTGGACCCATGGAGAGAGGAGCCCACGCCGGAGCAGGTTTGCTGGCAGGGCTTGTGACCCCGTGGGGGACCCACGCTGGAGCAGCCTGTTCCTGAACCTGGTGGGAAGGACCCACACTGGGGCAGTTCGTGAAGAGCTGCAACCTGTGGGAAGGACTCATGTTGGAGAAGTTTGTGGAGAACTGTCTCCTGTGGGAGGGACCTCATGCTGGAGCAGGGGAAGAGTGTGAGGAGTCCTTTCCCTGAGGAGGAAGGAGCAGAAGAGACAACGTGTGATGAACTGACTGTAACCCCCATTCCCCATCCCCCTGCGCCGCTCAGGAGGAGGAGGTAGAGAATTGGGAGTGAAGTTGAGGCCAGGAAGAAGGGAGGGGTGGGGGGAAGGTGTGTTAAGATCTAGGTTAATTTTCTCACTCTCCTACTCTGATTTGATTGGTGATGAATTAAACTCCCCTTTCTCCTCAAGTTCAGTCTGTTTTGTCCATGACAGTAACTGGTGAGTGACCTCTCCCTGTCCTTATCTCAACCCTGGAGCCTTTCATCATATTTCCTCTCCCCTGTCCAGCTGAGGAGGGGGAGTGATATAGCAGTTTTGGTGGGCACCTGGCATTTATCCAGGCCAAACCAAAATAGTGAGTTAGGGTGAGAAACGAAGACAGACTCGCATACTACTAAGAGAAGTGGTCTGGAGACCCACCGCGATTTCCCTTCTAGTCGCCCAGTTTCACAAACCCAATGCCTTACTGGCATCTAGTGGTGGACGGAGACACCAACACCAGCAGCAGCTTTGCTGTGATCGAAGGGATTAGTCCATTAGTCAATATAGAATTTAAAGCAAAATATCAATTACATACCATGTATATTTTGGTGGGATATTGATACAGTGAAGAAGAATCTGAAAATCTTGCAATGCCTTGTAGACAGACAAGACAAACAAGCAGGGCAAAAAGCTTAAAAAATCCAGCCCAAAGAACCGTGCATGCTTTAGCAGGCATTTTATGATAAACTGTTTTTGAGCAACACAGCTGTGGAAATAAAAGAGGATTTGGAAACACAGAATGACCAAAGTCTAGTTTTGTGCAGGCTCTTGCTCAGCCCATTGCATCAACACACGAAGACTCACGAGCAATGCTCTCCCACCTCCTCCCATCCATAAACCCAGGGAGAAATAGGACAAAACCATGACCGCTGTGCCTACCAGCCACAGAGTCCCAAAGAATAACCTCGGGGAACACAAATGTCCGTACATGACTTCTGAGTTTCCCTGACACATACCTGTGCTGGTTTTTTATTTTGAAAAGATTTCAGTCAGAACTCTTCATTTTCTGACGCAGGGATCCTTCTGCTTCGTACACAGATATGAGGATCCTCTCTGAAACCCTGTGGAGCCAAGGAAGGTCTTTAATGCTCTCTGGGTTTTGCATCTGACCCTGACTGACTCCGTCCCTCACATGCCGCTCACAATACTCATGTTTATTGTAGATGTTTTCCACTGCTAAAGGATCAATCTTTTGAGCTGTTAAAGTAGCTCTCAACAGAAGTGGTCTCTGTGTGGTTTTACTAACAGTAATATCACTTAGATTCCCTAATAGAAACATTTTAGTACCCAAAAATACTGCTGTTCAAGATCATATTTGTCCTTTGAAGTATTTCACCACTTAATTTATGGATAAATGGACTTTCCCTAAACATATGCATTAGATTAGCCTTCGACACACCATTCCTCCAGCACATGTCATTTACTTTGATCCCTATTTCAGTTGTCCTGGATGGAATCCAGATAATTCTAAAAAGTGCTTTTTGCTGTATGAATCTCAGCTGTAGGTTTACGGTTCGCTGAAGGTTTGAGATTTCATTAAAGCACCACAATTTGCTATCTATAAAGGTTAGGGTTTTGTTCCGTGTATTATTTCCAACTCTTTCAAATGAATATTTGGCAGCAGAAGGTAATAAATTCTGGAATAAATGTATACACACACGTGTACTTTGAAAGGAAGGAGGAAATGCTTCATGTTTACCTGTAGCTGATGAGGTAATGCATTTGAAAAAGAAAGGACATATTTAATGCACGAGGAAATAAACATGATGAATGAATGTCCTATCAAATACCTTTTTTTTTTTTGCCTCATTGTTAGTGTCCTCCACAACATAATGCATTCATGGAAAAAATATTTTCAGACCATTTTGCACGCTTAATCATTTTCAATTTTCTTAAAAGGTTTTTTCTGTAAGTTTGGGTTTGCTTTTTTTTATTTCCCTGTATCAGTCTGTAAGGCTCAGGATTATTTTATGTTTAAACAAAGTACCTGTATTCTCTGAGAGCTGGATGCTGCAAAAAGCAGCGTGTCTGGCTGGTTACATTGTTGGTTTGTTATTAGTTTAGCAGCAGCAGCAATTCCCTTCAGTGCTCACCCCTCTTCGTGTTGGCCTCTCAATATCTATTGTCCAGTATAAAGGATGTCTAAATTGAAGGAACATTTGAAGGAACACTTTCCACAGCTTAGTAATTTAAAATTTCTCTAATTCGTCTGACTTTTCCAGAGGTATTTTTATTTGTCTTCAGCATATCCTGCAATGCTGCACTAGCTTCTGAAATAATTTTATTTAAAAGCATTTATTAGCAAACCTTTACAGAAAAACATGCATTTACTTAAACATTCATTTGCACGACAATAGTTTTCTGTACTCAGCCAAAGGAAAACTGTTGACAATTATTGGCCTCCAATTTTACCATTTAATTGCTTACTTTAGGTTTATTTTTAATATAGCCACTACATTTTTTCCCCTTTTACCGTCCAGACCTCTTGTTCCTCAACTTTCCATTTGAAGTTCTGATCTGTGATGCATCCTTTAAAGTATTCATAAAAATGGGCATATCAGCCGTCTTCCATTGAACTCGCAGTTGGGAATATATATAAAGGCTATTTTCTAGATCAAAAATATGAGGAACTGTCTTTTCTGGTTCAGTTACAGAGAACAGAACACCCACGCACATCCTGCTCCGAGGCACTCTCTTTCCTTTTACTTAGACTTTAATGAAGCTGCAAAATATACAGTATTGTAAAGAGCGCAGAGGTTAATGGCACAGTTGTTCGCAGTCAGGTTTTAAAAAGTGGAAGTAACCAAAAAGGCAAAAATAGTGGAATTTAATTTAGGGAACAAGAAGGTGGTGGGGGTGCAGAGGAGGTCCCAGCTGCGGTGCTGGGGACCCAGCAATAGGGACGTGACAGCAGCTGGGCTGAGGCAGAGCAAAGGTCTCTCGCTAGCCCAGCAGCAGGACTGGCAGAAGATGGCTGTGGGAGAGCACAAGAACGGAGCAAACATATAGCGATACACAGAATTATTATCAACCGGAAAGGACAGCGTGCGTGGCAGGAGAAAAAGGCAAACCCTAGCGTAGCAACTGCCGTCTGCTGGGCGCTGGAGACCCTCATACGCTCGAGGAAAGGGCACACCACGTATCTGTGTCACTGCAGGTACCCTGGAAATCTTGCAGGTAGCTCTCTGGCACCAAAGGATTGTTTTTCCCACCTACACTTTCCCTTCCTCTCATGAAAACACACTGCCCTCCTGCCACAGTGAGGATGTTTCAGGATACCGTGAAATCTGGCGGGTGTTACCTGAACAGCGGGGCACTGCAGCACACGCAGTAGTATATTCCCGATTCTGTGTTATTCAGATAGATCCCACTAAATGGCTTTTAAAAAAGGAAGAAAAAAAGAGAAGTTAATAATGCAGGTCTTTAAAAGCTCACCATCTGGAACAAGCATGTAGGCATCAGATTCAAACCAGAAGAAAAACCATAAAAAGAAGGCTTCACAGGGGGGCTTTGAAGAACAAACATCAGCAGCCTAGAGAAATGAAGGGGAGGATGGCCTTGGATTAACAGCGAAGACTACCCCCTGCCCCCAGAAACTTCGAGAGCAGTTGGATGCGTAAATCATCCAGGTACTAGGGCCGGAGTCGTGACCTCCGAGGAACTTGTGAAGCGTGCAGGACCTAAAGACCAGGGCTCTGCTGTGGAGTGCCACAACTCCAAAGTGACCCCGCAAAGGGACTGTCCTCCTCCCTGCGTGGTCTGGAATTGGGATCCTTATCTTACAGGTAAGGATTTGGGTACGGTTCGCATGGTTTGGTCCCACGGTACATGTTCTGTGCACGCAGGAGCCCTGGCTCTGGGCTAGGGATGTTGGCGTGGCCTCCGTCACAGAGGGAAGCAAGGCGTGGGTGAATGCTCTGGCACACGAGGGATAACCCAGCTCCTGAAGGGAGTGCCGTGTGTAAGATTCCATGGCTAATCTGCGTATGGTCAATAAAAGGAGACTACATGACAAAAATGTGATCTCCCTCCCCTCTGGAGAGGCCTCCACTACTGCCACATGGACGGCTGAGCTGGAAGTGAAGTATCCCGGAAAAAAAACCCAAGAAGAATGCAGAATGTTTTTTCATCTGCAAACCAGCCTGGATCAGAACAAAAATCCACCTGGTTCAGTACGAGCCCAACTTTCATCCCAAGGAAGGGAGGGGGAAACCTGTGGAACAACTGGATGGTGGCAGCTCCCCAGGGCAGGTGTTCCTCTGCCCAGCGGCTGGGGAGGGGGCTTAGCCTCGGGCAGCAGCCGCGCTTTTGCTTACCGGTTCCGTTCCTCTTTCTCTCGTGACATAGAATTGCTCTGGAGTCAACTTTTTTTTCCAGTCTGCAGCCACAGTTGCTTCAGCTTGTTTAGTCAGAGAGCCCGTGTCTTCCATTAGATGCAGAAAGATAATTTGTATTATTTCTAACACCGCCTTAGCTTAGACTCTGCTGATGTTTTCCATCATCACCTCAATCCTCCCCAGGTTTCTGGGGGTACAGGCAGAGTGCAGGAGGACAGCTCAGGGATGTAAGAGCTGGCGTGAGTGCAGGACTTTGCATCTGCTCCACCTTTTGAGTGCCACGCATGGAGAGCAGCTCCAGGCCACCGCTTGGGAAGACTCTGCAGGGGGAATGGGCACCTGCCGCCCAGGGTCCACCCGCTCGCCCAGCGCAGCCCTCTGCCCTGGCTTGGGAGAGCTGCCGGTGCTCTTTCCTTGTCCCTGGGTGTCGCGGAAAGGCTCGGCAGTTGTTTGTCTCTTGGAAACCCTCAGGAACCAGAAGCAGTGCTCATTTGTGGGCTGTTAAAGACTAGCGACATCCACAGACCCCAGTGAAAGGCAGCGCTAAGAAGGAGCCTGGCTGAAAGCAACACCGACAGCCCGAGAGAAGTGGGGCTGTGGTTAAGTGGGTGGCACACAACGGGAGGGCAGAGGCCCCCCATCATGGTGCAAACCTCTGACACCGCCTGCTGTGAGTCTGTACACACCCTTGCCATGAGTCCGTACACACCCTGCAGCACATGTGTGGTGGTGTGAGACTGGCAAAGCATTAATAGATTTGCTGAGAAACAATGAGTAAAAGAATTTCATTCCTTCCTAATCAAAAATTCTGAGGTGGGGAACTACCTCCACACTTATCTCCCATCAGCGTAGGAGCCTTAAAAAAAAAAAATCAGCTCCTGAGTGATGAGCGCTTGCCTGGACTGATTTATTGCAATGCAGAGGTGATACTGGGCGGGCGGGGGAAGGAAGGAATGTAAAAATCACAGTTTAACTATAAAAACCGTAGTTTAGCCTGCCAGTTCAAGAGAAATACCTACAGCAGGCTGACTCAGCCCTTTCCAGCTGGCTAGAGGACACCGGGGACGGGGAAGCCCTCCCCTTGCATGGCTGCGCCTGCCCTTTCCCCCCATCCCCGCGCTCCGGGTGGAGGGTACCTGTGCCGCTGCCGCCAGAGCTCCATGGCGGGGAGCGGAGGAGGAGGAGGCGGCTGCCGAGCATCCTCCGGAGCAGATGAGCCGCCATATCGATGGGGCGGGATCGGGGGAGACGCCGGCCGCGGCCAGTCGGCCGCGGCCGGCGTCTCCCCCGATCCCGCCCCGCTGGGCTGTGCACCTAATCCGTGCATTCAACCTCAATAATTACACTTTATCCAAGCAAGGAGTAGAGCACCCACTTAAATACCGATGCGGGGTTTGCAGCCAAAGGTTTCAATCACTTCTTACCGAGAGGCAAAGAGATTGGCTTAAAAACTGTAACGGTTGCTGCAGCCGTAAATACGACAAAATCCTGTGAAGACATTTGCTTGCAGCCGTTATGGGTCTCTTGTAAGGAGAAGAAGTCTAGCATCTGCATGCAAAAGCGCTCTTGCTCTCCTAAATGCATGCTGTAGGAATTGCTCTCAGTTGTATTGATCGAGTAATTGCGAAGGCGATGTTCTGTCGAAGTGGCTACTTGTTTACGCGGTGTGATTTGCAGTCACAGCTGCTGTGACACGGCCTATAAATATACCTGTAATGGGACCCGTATTTTAGTTTGGCCTCCTGTCCTTAAAATGTAGACCTAAACCCGAGCCAGTCTGACAGGTTAAGCCTCAATGCTGCTGTCTACTCTTTTCCCCGATAGCTCCATGTCTGATGTGGAATTTGTTCATCAGTACTGAATGATGTGGAAGGAACTGTTTTGATTGCAGCGGACAACAAAGCTAATAATGGTGTGTAATACGAAGTAACTTTCTTTTTAGTCTAATTCTTCTAGCATAATTTTAAAATCGAGGCTAAAAAACAGTGTCACATGATCAGTCTTGTCTATGCACACCTTTTTACTGAACCAGCCTCATGTCTAAGACAGTTTGCTCAGAGGCAGCTGAGGACATTCAGCACAGCGTATGAACGGTACCGTGGCTGCAGTCAGATCCTCTGCTTGGATCCCCTAAGCCGTGCACGGAGAGACGGACAGCATCCAGGCTCATAGATGGCTGCATTTGCTGTCTGCAGCGGCAGGGGAGAGGGCGGCACACTGCTGGCTAACGGCTTTGTCCTGTGTGAGAAGACACGGTGGAGTGAAGCCGGAGTACCTTGATGCAAATCCTGGAGGTGTGATGCCTGCGAGTCCTCTGGACTGTGGCTCCGGATGGCTGGGGAGCGGGGCAGCTGGGCACGGGGCAGGGGGCTTCACCAGGGCTCTCGATGCTGGTGGAGGGCAGCATCTGTGCTGCAGGCAGGAAGGCAACGCTTTTCCACGTTCACCCATTTTGGGAAGTGAAGATCAGAAAAAGATCTTTCCATGAAGATCAGAGAAAGATCTTTCCAACCCCCTTCTGGCTTACCCCTGTGGCGTCTTAGACTGGTCATTTAGCCAGGGTTTAGGAGGGAACTGGAACATGTTAGGGAGCCTCTGGGGAGGAGAGACCCCGTTAGACACTCTCCCAGCTCTGGCAAACGGCTTAGGGCTGGGAAGTGGTGGCAGGCAATGGTGTCGCTCCCAGGGCTCGCTGCCACAGTCTCCTGCTCAGCCATGGGAGAGAAGTGCTTTTCTCCCGCTCCTGGCCTTGCTCTCAGGCGCTGTTTGCTGCTGAGGAGGACAGGTAATCGATGGGGTTCTCTCTGAAGTATCCGGGAAATCAAGGAGGGTGAGAGAAAGTGATTAGTCCTGGAGCTTGCATGTTTTAATGTAATTGACATTGATTTAACTGGTGCTTTTTTTAAAGACAAAATTCATTAAAAAATGAACCGCCAGTATCTTCCTTGTAGTGCTCTGTTATTGGTGCTGGCCCAGACTGCAGCCGTTGCAGGCAGTGGAAAAAAGCAGCACAGGTCCGTCGCTGTGCTGTCTGCTGCAGGCTCGGGGTGAGGGCCAGGTGCCTGGGCAGGGCACCCGGGGCAGCGGCGGGAGCAGAAGGCGTTAGGATCATCAGCCCGAGCCTCGTCGTCCTCTCTGTTGCCCGGCTTGTTGCAAGCCACTCCATGATTAAAAGGAGCGTGGCGGTGGCAGAGGCAGACCCCGCTCGCCCCAAGGGCCGTGATCCACCTTTGAGGTGATGCACTGGCAGATCAGGTCCTCCGTTTTTCCCTTCAACAAAAACCTGACCTGCAGTCCTCCGCACCGGCGTGACAGGTCTTCCTCAAGTGGAAAACAATCCCCCCCAGCTGCAGGCGTTTCATTTTTCAGATCTTCAGTGCTGAGAAACCAAATCATTCTCCTGTCATGCCTGTAATATTGCCTCCCATGGTTACAGCACATACCGAGCTCCGTAGCTAGGCAGAGAACGGGCCTGCATTTCTCCCCACAGACTGTTATAAAAGCCAATTAGGCTGTTACTTAATTTTCCTCCTTTTTTTCTCCCTTATGCACAAGGGGAAGCAGTTAAAAGTCTCCCCTAGCTGCATTCTGTAAATTTTCAAGTAAATTCTCCCCGAACTATAACTGAGCGGGTTTATTGTTAAAAACGTCGCCCGACTCCAGCACACACACAGGCTGCACCCGGGGAAGGGTCACCCATCAGAAGCGCAGGCTCCTGTTGGGTGCGTGTAGCTGGGGAGAAGCTCCGCAGCTCCTCCTGTCGCGTGGCTTTGCGCCGAGGCCGCGGCAGCAGCATGTGTGTTGGTGGGGGGAGGCAGCGGTCACGGTCCAGACTACCTGCTAATATTTATTGGGCTCTAACCACTTCCCAGCCCAGGCTACATCTTGACAGACAGCTCTGGGGACAAGCAGAGCGTCACATAATGCCTACGCAGGCAGATACCGAACAGTCAGTCAGGAAGCAATGAGGTGCAGAAATCAAACGAACCCTCTTCAAATTCAAACCTCTGTTTGAGCAGCTTTTGTTAATAAAGCCCCTCAACATTACTACGTAGGGAAGAAAATACCGAAATTGTGGTATTTTTACTTGATATGCATTTGTATGCAATCAGTTTTCCTCTGCTCATTTTGTCATACCTAATGTATGGCCCCTCCTATGGGATGTTCCCGTTGAAACATACGGGAGCTCAGCAGGCGAGAATTTGGCCTGGATGTGTCACATGTAGCGGTACTGCGTGCCCAGGCCCCCGGCGACTGCAGAAAAGGGACTTGCACAAGCACTTCGGTGGGTAGGCTCTGTCTGTGGCGGGCACAGGACTCCTCACCGCTGTTGTAGGAGGTGATTGCAGGAACTCCACATCCTTCCTCAGCAGAGTCTTCCCTCTGCTCCATCAGATGTGGTACAACTCCACAGCTAGCTTCTGGCCGCTCGGATGTGGCCCTGGAGGTGTTTAAAAAACGTGTAGATGTGGCACTTCAGGATATGGTTTAGTAGGAATGATGGTGTTGGGTGGATGGTTGGACTTGATGGTCTTAGAGGTCTTTTCCAACGTATGATTCTATGATTCTATGTGATGAAACTCTGAGCTCCTGGTATATGGAGTTACTGTTTCCACGTGGAAATGCTATCCAAAGATATGCGGTAATGCTCCGGTGCTGAATGCCAGTGATGGAAAAGGGACTTCAGCAAAAATTATTAGTAGCAGAAGTGCCAGAGCATCTTGGAAAGGGGCATTGCAGGCGTCCAAAGGCACAGAGAGACCGAACGCAGGTCTGAACCTCCCTGAAGCTGACCCACGAATTCTGCTGAGATTCGTTTGTGGAGCAGCCTGATGTAATTCAGGTCAAAGACATCATCAGAAATAATGAACATGTAATTTCTTGCCTTGCTTGCTCTATAGTTTAGTATCTCTTTTTGGTAATCATAAGCTATTGGATATGTAATTATTCTGATCTCTCTTTCTAGAAAAAAAGAAGGTCATATTTATGGACTAGCTTAAGCAGGGGCCTTCTGCTGGAGTCTGATGATTGAATTAGAACAGAACAGAACAGAATAGTATAGTTCCAGTTGGAAGGGATCTACAGGTTTGGTCCACTCTGACAAATGTTTTGAGTTGGATTAGACCAAATGCCCTCCATAAGTCCTAAATTATTCTAGGATCCTAAATACTTTGAGAAATTTCTTGCAAAAAGAGTGAAGACATGAATTCGAAGTTAAATGGACATTTTGCAATCACTCCTTGATAGAAAACTCTGCTCTGCAATCAGGCCACCCATGCACCTAAATTTCATCCACTCTGAACAGCAGACACGCTCCGGGATGGAGTGAACGGGTCTGCAGGGGGAACAGCAACTCCCTGGCTTGCCCCATGCATCCCCTGTATCATCCCACCCAAATTCCTTGAACCACATGGACAGTAATAATGCATTCCCCAAACTTGTGTGTGATTTCTTATCCCTTCTACCTCAAGACAGTGAAGAACTGTGATGGTTCTTCTTCCACCCAGTGCCCAAAGCCTGAACAAAGCATTGGATGAACAGTTATTTGGCAGCAATCGCCGCAGGAGCAGCTTTCTGCAGGTTATCTTAATGGATTTATCACCCTGAACTAAGCCCTGACCATCTGTTCTATCCTCTAACTACAAAAGCAGAAAAAGCTAATTCACGATGGCATCATAAAAAAGTGAAATAGAAGTGATTTAAGAATGGGGTATGCCATGCTTCACACTCCGACTGGGGGGAATTGCTCTCCCTTCAATAGACTGACTTCCCTGATAACAGAGTTTTCCTCTTCCCCAGCAAATGAGAGTTCCTGAGGAGCAGGGCTCACCAGAACAGGTTTTATTCCTGCTCATTCAGCTTAGATGTGTTCTTCAATTTGGGATTCACATAACCGCGGTTACGAACCTTCTTTCCTCCTCTCTTAGACGAGCCCCAGAAGATTTATTTCTAATGCATTTTCTAATCAGGGAAAGCACAAAATCATGCTCCTTAAACCCCCCCCCCCCAACTCTACGTTTCCTCCACCTGACTTTTGCTGCGATGCAGGCATGCCTGGTAGAGTCTCCCGCTGGGTTTGTGCTGGCACCTCGCCTTTGCCCCAGTGCTCTTGCTTTAGAAGACAGGCAGAAAGCAGGGGGCTGAGTGTGCCCGCCCTGCTGCTTGTGAAGGACCTGAAGTGCTTTTGCATGGCCACTGTCCAAGCCTGCAGTGGCAGCAATGGCTTGGCTGGGAATGCAGGCTCTGATCCGCTTGTGTTGTGTGGGTAAGGACTCCTGGCAGCCTCTGTCCTCTGTCCTCTGTAAGTCTTCTACTAAAAAATGGATGCAACTGGACAAGTCAAGTTAAGGGGCCAAGAAGTAATATCTTGGTCCTCTGTGTTTTTATGGTGTACATCCTCCTGCTACCCGCACCCCTTCCCAGGGTGAAGCATGGTAACCTGGGTCTGCAAGCAGCTTCGGCAGAGCTTTCAGCAGCCCCAAAGGCCATGACCCAGCTCATGGGGGTTTTGGTGGGGCACTCGAACCTCGTGGCTGGACAGGGAGGCTGGACTTGCCTCCCAATTTCACTTGGGTAAGAATTATGGATTAATGAACATGGATAGAGCAGGGAGGGAAATACCTCAAAATGAATTTGGCATCTGGGTTTTTGGAGGCTTGCCCCTCCCCTGCCCCCCCTGCAGTTATCTAAACCAGATTGTGATTTGCTCCAATGTATATGTTATTTGAAAAAGAAGAAACATGTAGTAAGGTGGAAGCAGTGTAAGAGACCACTGCAGCAGACTGCCTGAGGGATTCTCAGGCGTTCAGCGTGCAGTTCTGCTTTGCCTAGTCTGATATGCCTGCCTTAAACGCGTTCTTTCAGCAGCACTTCAAGATTTTGTTACAATGCTTGGTCTGCAGCATGCTCACCAGTCATCTGTTGGAAAATCTAGCATTCTGTTCTCCAGGCATGAGTTGGTTTTGCATTTCATGAAAATGGAGTGCTCGGTGGCGGTCTGGCCCGGCTCTCCCCGCTCCCACAGGGACGGGACTCAGGGTTTCCTTTCTGGGCCCCATCTGAGCAGCTCTGGGCTGAGCAAAAGCTACTCCAGCTTCATGTGATATAAGGACTGTGCTGCAAAGCCCCAGCTCCTGTTAATTCCCGATGATTAGCTGTCTTGTCATCAGGAATTCCTGAAGGAATTTAATACCTGAATATGGGAACTGCAGGTTAGGAGCCTTTTACAAGACGGAGTGTACTGAGTCCATGCTGCTGCTGTAAATGTTCTGGCCCATATCTGCTGCGTAGAAGAGGGTAGAAAGGATCAGAGCAGGCTCTAGGTTTTACACAGACTTCTTGCTTCCACACCGCGCTGTCATTCATCTAGCAGGGAAAAATACTGGTAGCTCAGGTATTGCTAGCACGTTCGTTAGCCCGCGTTGCTTCAATTTTTGAGTGGCAAGCAAAGACACTTTCCCAGCACACCTAATGTCCAGTGGCATTTCAGTACCAATACTGAGCACAGACCTGACTGAAATCTGTCCTCCTGTTTACGGCTGTGCTTCTTTGGTCAGCAAATACACAGCAAGTGGCTACGACACTAAATTGGTGGTGGCCCCTTTCTTATCCCTCCTCTATCCCATGGTAACAAAGGCTACAGACTAATCCCTCTGTAAATAACTGGAGATTTCTGACCAGAGGTTTTGCTCTGCAGAAGGCACCCCGACCAACTGGGCCGCGTGCTCCTTGGCACATGTAACTCTGCATCCTGAACTCACCCTGCCTTTCACGTTATTTGTATTTTCGAAGCACACCACATGCTACACAGCGCTTGGCTTGTACAAACTGCCATGAGACACTTATACCCAAGATAACACTGGGTCCAGTGCTGCAAAGCCCCAGCTCCTGTTAATTCCCTGTTAATTAATGATTAGCTGTCTCATCATCAGGAATTCCTGAAGGAATTTAATAACTGAATAGCTCTAAGCTCAGCCAATATTTGGTCTTATGGTCACTGACTTTTTTTTCATATATTTGCACTAAGGGCCAGCCTTTAGTCATCTAGCTCTCTTTTTGATACTGCAGCTTCCACTAATAGCAGGTGGATCTAGGATTAAACTCACTTCCATTAGAAGTCTACAACAAAAAACAGTGCAATGAAAAGAAATTGGCAGTCACAGCATGTGAGTCTTGCGTATGATCTACCATAGACAGGCTGTGTCTTAAGAGTGCTCGTTTGTCAGAGAATACTCTAATTCTCCAATTTTGGAAATTAGGTATCATTACCAAAATCTCTTACATCTTGGGACACCAAGCAGAGCTCCCGCCCTTTCCTAATTTGTTCCCTAAAGCCAATTGAAACTAATGACTTGGCATTTTGAAAAGCTTTTTGGCACTTGAATATCTTTTTGACACCTGGTCTTCAAGGAATCTTCTTTCAAACTCTGTCACCAAAAGCATCTTGTTTAGAGAAGTTCGTATTAAAAAGGAACTAAAAACATACTATGGCATGGGTTTTTTTCAAATTCTTCTTATAACTAGGAAGCACTGCTGATCTGTAGAAGGATGTAGGTTAGAAAACACAAGTGATGGATGTCAGAAATAGTAAGACAATCTAGGGACATCTCCTGGAAACAGCAAGGGACAGCAGTAACAAAGACATGGAGAACACAGAGTCTGCGAGCTGTTGTTTCGGTGCGGGACTGGCGTGCGCTGAGGTCTATGGTTGGGTATTTAGCTCAACCTTTCTTGCAACAGAGGGTGAACTGGTTTTGGAGAAGTTTCTGTTCCACAAGCACTTAGCACCATGTTTTAAAGCAAACCTGCACAATGCTGGCACCACGGCAGGGAAAGATGTTACACATTATGGAGTCCACGGAGGAGTTTATTACTTCTGGTGGGTTTATGCAGCGTGGATGAGGGAGTGAGAAACAGCGGTGGACAGTCTTAAAGATTTGTGTAGACTGGAAATGGTTTGCTCACAGGTAGACCTTCACATAAATCCTAATGGCACTGTGCTTTCTAGAAGAGTCTTTTGCCAAAGAGCCTTTTTTTATGTCTAATTCTAAAATAGGCAAGGCAAGGCAATCCTGCACAGACCAAGCGTTAGGGCTGCTGGAAGACAGGGCCAAAGAAACCCTCAGCTGTGCTTACTGGCAAGGTAGGACTAGAATGAGGACAGCTGGTTGTAAGCAGGATTCGAGCAGGTGGCTATAGCCCGGGCAAGGGGCTGCATGAGCAGCACCATCCGCCACCTACTTTGACATGATTGCTTTTCTCACCTTGTTGTATTTCCCCCAGTGTTTATCCAACTCCAAGCAAGAACTGGCTTCAATTATGCTTTGCACATGGTTTCCATAGATGGCATCTGAGCATGTCACTGAAACGTCAATGAGCTGGAAGAACTAGCTGGTTCATTAGCATGCAAATAAGCTCGCTTCTTAATGAGAGAAAAGCTCTTACTAGCTCATTGTGTCTCCAGTACACTGATTTCTTCCATGTCCTACAAGTAACATTTTTATAGGTCAAAGACACGTATGCGTGTATGTCTCTGCCTTGGTGTTTCTGTCATTTCTGCACATACCTCTACCTGTACCTGAACCCTAAATTCTGCTTGGGTGACAGTGCACAAGGAAGGACAAATAAAGTTATTCCAATATTTCTGGTATCTTTCAGTGTCAGAGCCAGTGTTTGTAGACTAGAAAAACAATTAGCCCATTAAGAAGGCTAAAGAGCTGTTAATTTACCTGCAATGTTTTGCTGTAATAGCTGTACCGGTAAAAAGCATGAAAAAATCATGCCCCAAGTCCACATAGCTGCACTGCAAAAAATGCTGGAGCAGAGTCCTGTGGTCATTCCCTCTGTGCCCTGGGAGGAGTGGCCTTGGCACAGCGGTGGTGGGAGGGGGTCTGCTCACGGGCAGTTGCCCACGTCTGTCTGTGCTGCCGTACGTGTTTTCCTCTCCGTGCGGTGCTCCGTGCTGTCGCGGGTGTGTTGATGGGCACTCGGCAGTTCACACAGTTTAGCTGGCCACAGGTCCCCCCCCATCCATCCGCAGGGACAGCCCTGCCTTCCAGAGCTCTCCGCATGGCCCGCCTCGCTTCTCTGCATGCGGGTGGCATCCCTCGGGCCTGCAGATGTCCATCCAGTGCCTCACATAGATCCAACGTATGGCGTTGAAAGAGCTCTTTTTTAGCTTCTGCAGTTCAGGGAAATAGTTTACACAGGCAAAAAAGAGGTCTTTTGTCAAGGCGTGGTAAGGGTTCTGCCATTGCTGCAAAGCTCGTTGAGGAAAGACTGGTCACAGATGTGGAGATTTTTTCCTGCCAAGCAACATCTGTGGTTCACAACCACCCTAACCACAACCAAACTGATGCCTATCAGCACGTTTTCTTCCCTGTGGCAAAAAGATGAAACCAGTTTGCGACTGACTTGGTTCTGCCCCAGCGCTGCCGGATCCCAGCAGCGGTGGTGCCGGTGCCTTCGGAGCCCGAGCACCCGCCCTCGCTGCCCGCCTGCAGCCGGAGGGGGTCCAACATTGGCTCGCCACCCTGAGCTGCGCCCACGGGCCCCAGGCGCTGCCCCGGTGCCGGGAACGGATCGCCCGGCCGACCCTGCCACCAGGCAGCAGCAGCCCTGCCGGGGCAGGGGTGCTGGCTGGGGGTGTTTCAACAGCAACTCGGCAGAGCATTGTGCGAGCGAGTCAGGGGTCTTGGAGGAAGGACCCTGGGAGCTTGAATCCCACCTTCCCAGGCGCTCTCAAGCTCCCTGGAATCCCACCACCAGCTGTGGATACTCTGCTCTGCGCTATGACCCCAAAGTGGCTCCCGGCACCCCCAGACCCCCCTGGCGTGGTCTGCTGGACAGACATGCTTTGACACGTAGGCTACAAACCTGCATGAATGTGGGGTGAACACACGCACAGCCCACGCAGGTGTTTCAGCTCATGTGCGCTGATGTGTGCTGCTATGCTTGTGCTTCTGCGTATGGGAAAGTCCTCAAGAGAAGACACAAAAAGAGAGTAAAAACCAAAAGGAGGGAAGGTGAAAGGACGAAAGGACAGAGCGGGCTAACGGATGATGCTGTTACACAGGCCAGTACCATGAGTAACTTACAGATCATCTTTGATGGCACTTTTACTCTAGAAATAATTATTTGAACACATCTTGGTTGTCCCAGAGCCATGATTTTCAGAAAGTGTTGTGCTTTCCCAGTTCCCTGCTGGTTTGGCACCCATGACATGAGGGGTCATTATTAGGATGATGCGGAAAAATACTAACGAGCACAGAGACGGGGTCTGAGAATACTTCTTCCTGTTAACTGTGGCTTGGCACAAGTAATGTTTTACTGTCATGTTGGTTTGTGTCTTGTTCCTCCGCAACAGCTGTCACCGGACAGGCCACGCTGGGTACTTGGTTGTGACTCGCATCTCTGGGGCAGGGGCTGGTGGCCCTGGGACTGAGCTGAAATGGGGTCCTGGGCCACAGGCAGGGGTGGCCTTCGGGGCCCTGACAATTGATCTTTATGGCAGGAATTTTTAGCCAGTATCTCGTGCCATAGTACCAAATAGTCCAGGGGCCCAAACCTGAACTGTCACCTCCCTGCTGGCAGCAGCTGCTGTGCGGCCATACCGTGTTACGGAAAAAAACAGTCGCTTACAAAGAATGGAAACCTTTGTAGTAAAAAATCAATTGATCTGAGTGACTAAATCAATAAATGTGACTGCTGACTGCTCATTTTCATGTATCAGTGAAATCCTTGAGGTTTTTAAATGGAGTTGCCACTGAACATCCATTCTGGCACTTGAAGCTTTGTACCACCGAGAACTCTCACACAGGACTAGAAAACCCGTTTTCACAACCAGCCTCTGAGGACAGAGAAGGAGTAGTGATTGGAGAACGCCTTCGAGAGCCTGTGGGACTCCATAAACCAAAAGAGAGTACTGTGAAAGACTCTTTTCTCCCCTTTTGGCTAGCTAGTTAGTCCTTACACTGTGGGAGTGAAGACATGGGAATGAAGGAATGAAGCTTGGCAGATGTAGTCTTCCAGTTAATCATGGAAGATACAAGAGGTATGAGAGCTGTATATTTTATTATTCTTTCCTAAGTCTTGAACTTCGGGCTTGTCTTTATTGGATACATCCTGTTCTTCAGACTCTTTCTCCAGTGTGTCTTATCTCCCTCTAAGATCAGAAGTAACAGAGCGTAGACATGGATGGGTTAAGTCCATGAAGTCAAAAAAGCATCTCCTAAAGATCTGGACCTTCCACCTACTGGAGTATAAAAGCTGTCATTTACTGTTGCATTTAGCAGCTCAGGATGTAACAAAGGCATAATGGCCAAATTCTTTATTGCACAAGGAAATCGTGTGAAGGCCTGGAGGATGAACCGCAACGCCATGTGGATCATATAATTTCCAGAGACAACCTTTTTTATTTGCATGATGATGAGTCAATTTGGTACCTCTTGCTTGTTCAGCTATCGTATGGCAATGGAGTTATCTGTCATGGAATCACAAGGAAACTTTGACTCATGTTAGGGCTCAGGAAGACCATGGAGTTATACAGAGCATCCTGAGATGTACGATACTGGTACAGGTCAGGCTTCCCACTGCTGACTTTGCAGCTAATCCAGAGAACTTTAAAAACACCTTATTAGACCTTATATACTAAGATTCTTGAAATAAGCTGTACCTGCTCCTCCATTTCTCTTCATTCTAGGAAATTGTGTAGCTAAACGCTCAGAATTGTCAACTGTAAATTGATTATTAGGAGCCATTAGGAGAAAAAAAAGAGAATACATGACAAACTCTTCGCTAATGTATGCAGGTCTAAACTCATTTCTAAAAATATAGTATAACTAAAAAAAGATACAAGTAAGGAACAGAACAACGACCAAAGGTATGGGTGGGAGTCCACACAAGAAGTGATTAAACATACCCTGCATATAAAGATACTTAGGGAAGAGCATACTGAGGGAAGATAGAATGGAGACCCATAAGAACATACGCCTTATGGTGAAGATAAGTAGGAAACGAATGTCTGCTGTCTCTTCTACTACAAACACTAGGAGATGTTAAATGAAAGCAGCAGGTGACAAGTTCAGACTAAATAAAAGGAGATGCTTCTTTGCACAACTGTAGTGAAGACAGAAAACTTCAAGAGCTATTAAATACACAGACACATAGAAAGTCACTGAACTGCAAACTGCTGAATGCTACCAGAGTACTCTGGAAATGTATAAATGTATTTGTGCCATGTTCTTACCCTTTTCTGTACTGACCGTTGCTGGAGATGGGCTACTTGGTCGGACAGACTCATGCCTCAAGTCTCTTTGTCCATTCTTACGCTTTCTTCTTTTACTTCGCTGCAGTGGCATACACTGTCTTCGGGCTTTGAATTATATGGGGATTATTTTGCTTATTTTCAGTCTTCTCAAGGAAAACAGAAACTGCCAAGGAGTTGTTGGGGAGAAGAATCTTGTACAAATCAGCAAAGGAGCTATTAATATAATAAATGTTTTAGTGCACTTTTCTATCTTAAATAAGCTGGCACGCTAGCTAGTAAATGTCCACTGCCTCTGCACAGTCTCAATTTCGACACTCTGCATTGATAATGAGCTGGATTTATGAAGAAATTAATCATGCAGTAGGAGAGGTGCAGATTCATGCAAAGGAGCTATGAATGAAATAATATGTCACTACTCAAAACCTGTATTTACTAATAAAGGACTTTGTTTTTCCCTGAAGCCAAGTTTGATGTCAAAAATAACAGAATAAAGGTTCCTCTTGGATCTGAAAAGAAACACCTGTTTTGCCCTAAGAGCCTTGGATTCTTCTCAGGATCCAGAGTTAATCAGCGACGGAGATTTACCGGAGGAAGAGCTCGTTTCAGTTTCTACTATGCAAGGCAGTACACAGTTTTAGGCAGTGATATTCTGCCATTGCTGTAGTTTAGCAGTGGGTAATCAGAAACTAATTGAAATGTGTTAATTCTATAAATTACACAGCAGTCGTCCCCTGCAAGAATAAAGATAAAACAGGTGTAAGTCAACCTCAGTGCTCCTACTGCTCAGGGATCAAGGGCAACAGAAGGGAAGCATGACAGTGCTGGTACTGGTGCTGCCAGCAATCTGCACTGCCTCTGCGCCTGCTCGGGGGAAACCAGGAGAATCCGCTTCTGTGGTGAGGTGTTTACCAGAAGCACTCCTCAGAAACAGGTCTCAGCCAAAAACTGGTCTGAAGAGCCTGGAATTATCCACTTAGAATCCCCTCAGCCACAATGGTTCCAGCACACACAGAACAAGCAAAGGCAGAGAAGCGTGCGGGGTCAAAGCATTAGACTCTCTCATACCAAACTGCAACTTGAAATCACATTGACAGCACCACCAATTTCAGTCTGCTGCTTTGCTGGTTCGTATTCATTGGAAAGTCAGAAATCATGTCTGACCTTTCATCAACAGTCCAGTTTTGTATTTCTTGATACGAAGAATTTTGGTTTTGATTTTTTGTGTAATTGGTTTCAGCTGTGGAGGCCTGAACCTCCCTGTCTTTGCTTAAGACAGGCTTTTGCCTTGCAGGAGGGCGTCTAGCCGGGAGGCGGTGTTCTAGGGACGGTAGTGTTCCTACATTTCACAGTAGACGCTCAGTAAACTATAAGAACATTTCTGGCAGCGAGCACTGGAGACCCAGACTCTCTTTTCCCAAAGGAAAAACCTAATTGTTACCCCTAATATCAGGCTGAAGACGTTGCTCAACTTTTCAGTTTCTATAGCCTATTGATTCTGCGTTCTTTTCTGCATGATAGCAGAGCTTCAAAAAGAGGCACAAAGAGCAATTAGTGCCTAGAATATATCCCGGCAATTAGGTAGCTGCAGACTGTTTTGCTCACGCTTAGGAAGGCATCAAGCCTGACTCCGGTGTCCCGAGTGACTGATCTGCCCACTGAATTGTGATGTAAAAGGAAACACGAGGCCCTTCCCTATCTGCTCCTTAAAAGAAGGTAGGGGATCACTTCACTCCGGCACGGCCCAAGCCAAATGGTGTATGCTGGGCATGTCCTGGCAATATTTACTCAGCTGAGCCCTGAAGAAAAACATTTTGTTTTCCGATTCAGATGTGGAATGAATGTGAGCTGGGCTGCTCTTGTCAGGCTGGGGGAATTCCTAACCAGGGCATGGGCACAGCTACAGGTCCCTGGGAAGCATCAAATACGAAACTGTGGCATCTTTTGACTTACTTAACAACTGAACTGCAGTTTTAATAATAAAAACTTGGGTTTCAGTGTTTGTATTGTACTTAGATCTCATTTCTGACACCCAAGTGCATTACAATTTTGAAGTGACAGAACTCGGCCAACACAAAGCTAAAAATTGTGAAAGACATAAAACAACCCCAAACATTTTTGGATCATCAAAGTCTACATTATACAAGGCTCTGTAGTTTTTTTTCATTTGCTTAGCTAATCATTTTACGTAAAGTAAGCTTGTATGTCTAGAACAGAAGTTTCCCAATTTTTATTTTGAAAAACTTACATTTTCTTTTTTTTTGAAATACTGACTTCCGTTAGAAACAACAGTAATGGCTTTGTTTTTCAAGACCTCAAATACAATAAGTCACACTTTGACATTATGGTTCCAATACAAAATAATGATATTCTAATGTAGAAAAACTATACAAAATGATAGCTAGTAGGAAATTAATTCTTATTTTACTTCCATTTACTGCACTTTCAAAGTTGCAGGTTTCTATAATCACAGAATGGTAGGGGTTGGAAGGGACCTCTGTGGGTCATCTAGTCCAACCCTCCTGCCGAAGCAGGGTCACCTACAGGAGGCTGCACAGGACCTTGTCCAGGTGGGTCTTGAATATCTCCAGAGAAGGAGACTCCACAACCTCCCTGGGCAGCCTGTTCCAGTGCTCCGTCACCCTCAGAGGGAAGAAGTTCTTCCTCATGTTCAGATGGAACTTTCTATGCTTCAGTTTGTGCCCATTGCCCCTTGTCCTGTTGCTGGGCACCACTGAAAAGAGCTTAGCCCCATCCTCCTGACACCCACCCTTCAGATATTTGTAAGTATGTATTAGGTCCCCTCGCAGCCTTCTCTTCTTCAGGCTGAACAAGCCCAGCTCCCTCAGCCTCTCCTCGTAGGGGAGATGTTCCAGTCCTCTCATCACCCTTGTAGCCCTCCGCTGGACTCTCTCCAGTAGCTCTTCATCTTTCTTGAAGTGGGGAGCCCAGAACTGGACACAGGACTCCAGATGGGGCCTCACTAGGGCAGTGTAGAGGGGAAGGAGAACCTCCCTCGACCTGCTGGCCACACTCCTCTTGATGCACCCCAGGATCCCATTGGCCTTCTTGGCAGCCAGGGCACACTGCTGGCTCATGGTCAACCTGTCGTCCACCAGGACACCCAGGTCCCTCTCCGCAGAGCTGCTCTCCAGCAGGTCCACCCCAAGCCTGTACAGGTGCATGGGGTTATTCCTCCCCAGGTGCAGGACCCTGCATTTGCCCTTGTTGAACCTCATCAGGTTCCTCTCTGCCCAACATTCCAGCCTATCCAGGTCACGCTGAATGGCAGCACAGCCTTCCAGTGTGTCTACCACACCTCCCAGTTTGGTGCCATCAGCAAACTTGCTGAGGGTACATTCTAACTCTTCATCCAGGTCGTTGATGAAGAAGTTGAACAAGGCTGGGCCCAGTACTGAGCCCTGAGGGACACCACTAGTTACCAGTCTCCAACTAGACTCAGCGCCGCTGACGACAACCCTCTGAGTTCTGCCATTCAGCCAGTTCTCTATCCACTTCACCGACCACTCATCCAGCCCATTACTTCCTCAGCTTCCCTAGGAAGATATTATGGGAGACTGTGTCGAAAGCCTTGCTGAAGTCAAGGTAGACAACACCCACGGCTCTCCCTTCGTATACCCAGCCAGTCATGGCATTGTAGAAAGCTATCAGATTGGTCAGGCATGATTTCCCCTTGGTGAATCCATGCTGACCGCTCCCGATAACCTTCTTTTCTTCCACTTGCTTCATGATGGCCTCCAGGATAAGCTGCTCCATCACCTTTCCCGGGATGGAGGTGAGGCTGACCGGCCTGTAGTTCCCTGGGTCCTCCTTCTCGCCCTTTTTGAAGATTGGAGTGATATTGGCCTTTCCCAGTCCTCGGGCACCTCTCCTGTCCTCCAGGACCTCTCAAAAGATGATGGAGAGTGGCTCAGCAATGACATCCGCCAGCTCCCTCAGCACTCGTGGGTGCATTCCATCGGGGCCCATGGATTTGTGGACGTCCAGATCCCTCACACAGTCCTCCTTGACCAAGAGAAAGTCATCTTCTCTGTAGGCTTCTTCTCTTACCTCTGGGGCCTGGGATTCCTGAGGGCCAGTCTTAGCACTGAAGACTGAAGAAAAGAAGGCATTCAGTAGCTCTGCCTTCTCTGCATCCTCCGTCACCAGGACACCTGCTTCATTCAGCAGCGGCCCCACATTGTCCCTAGCCTTCCTTTTGCTGCTGATGTAGTTGAAGAAGCCCTTCTTGTTGTTTTTGACATCCCTTGCCAGTTTCAATTCCAGGTGGGCTTTGGCCTTCCTCGTCGCATCCCTGCACGCTTTTCATCAGTCCCCTACCTGCTACATAGCAATAAGAAACACATCCTCACCTTCCACTCAGTTCTGCTAGTATATTGTGTATTTTGTTTCCAGAATTGTTCTTCATTCTGATGTCTAGAGTACTGCTGAACATAAGCTAAAAAAAGGAACATAAGGCCATGTAAGCAAATTTACAACAGAAAGTTAAAATGTTCCCCAAAGGGCTACCAGAAAATCATGCGTGTCAGAGGAGCAGGGCAGGGGAGTGGTGGGATCACATTCCTAAGCAGTAATGAATATAAAAGATTTAAACCTCCTCAAACCAAAGCAGACTGTAGAAGTGACTGTGCTTATACAAACATTCAAAATCTAAAAAGAACACAGATGCTGAATTTCTCTATCGCATTTTGGTGGGCAGGAAGTAAATGTCTTGCTGGCATTCTGGTCTTCTGAAACTCCGTTTTGCACAATGTTGTTTGCATTGGCCTAACTTCTATACAGGACTTTTTCTCAGTTTTCTACAGTAAAGCAAACTCACTTGATAGTGATGCTCCCTGAAACACTCTGCTTCAGATATTCCCGACAGCTTCACCTGAAAGCGTTTATCGTAGAATGTTCTAGCCAGTGTTTTACCTCTCTTAGATGCAACACCACACTTCGGCAGTACCAAAGGCTGCAAGCAATACCAATTCCCTGTCCAAAATTGCTCCCTTCTCAGGGTCTATTTTATCTTCAAGTGAAAAATGAAGAATTTAAAGGGTGATTTCAAGAAATAATTTATCAATCATATGTCTTCTCTGTGCCAGGACAAACAGTATCTATGCTCACCCAGAGTATGTTGTTGTCCATAATTATTAACTCCACCAAGTTCAAAGAAATATAAATGGGATGTTTTCTACAGAGGCTGAAAGTATACTGTTATCTTACTTCTAAGTTCTCGTGTTATTTCACACAAGAAATTGTCCAGTTGTCTTTAGGTGACTTGTTATTTCATCAGATGTCATATTTTCTTGCTTCATGGACATACAATTCCTATAAATACGCACGGGAGGCGAAGGAACGTAAGAAAAAAATAGTATGTATTTTTGAAATAACTAATTATTTAAATAAAACTATTTAATAAACATTACAGTGTTAACGCATACCAAATATTCTTGGTCTACCAGATTTTAATCTGTGGTTTTACACTTTAGTCTTAAAATAGTACCAAAAAAATCACAAAATATCTAAGCATTGAAGTTGGATATCTAAAATATTTTTAATTAAACATTTTGGACAACATACCAGATATGCTTCTTTTGGATAGGTGGACCTGAAAACACTTACGCTTCACAAATATTAGCACTGCAAACATATTTAAAATAGTTAACCATCTTGACAAATCTTGCCAAAGTAGACATGTTTGTACTGATCTGCCTTTGCACTTCCCTGTTTTATCAAAAGGCCTGGCTCAAACATTAGGTCTACAATAAACTCTTGAGGAGGAAGTAGAAGCCCAGCTATTCCTTGAGGAGAGTCATCAACCAATTTAACTTCGTTCCAAGCTCTGTTATACTCGCCACGAACTAAACTACAGCCAATGCCAATTCTGTCTGCTATCACCTAAAAAGGAAAGAAAAAGGTTAAGCATGGTTAATACATGTACCTTGTGCATACAAATACCTCAATAGCCAAGAGGTTTCTTGAAACAGACTTTGTAAATCTCTAAAGTGTTCCAAACTGCAAATCTTTATTACAGAATCACAGAATGTTCAGGGTTGGAAGGGACCTCTGTGGGTCATCTAGTCCAACCCTCCTGCCGAAGCAGGGTCACCTACAGGAGGCTGCACAGGACCTTGTCCAGGTGGGTCTTGAATATCTCCAGAGAAGGAGACTCCACAACCTCCCTGGGCAGCCTGTTCCAGTGCTCCGTCACCCTCAGAGGGAAGAAGTTCTTCCTCATGTTCAGATGGAACTTTCTATGCTTCAGTTTGTGCCCATTGCCCCTTGTCCTGTTGCTGGGCACCACTGAAAAGAGCTTAGCCCCATCCTCCTGACACCCACCCTTCAGATATTTGTAAGTATGTATTAGGTCCCCTCGCAGCCTTCTCTTCTTCAGGCTGAACAAGCCCAGCTCCCTCAGCCTCTCCTCGTAGGGGAGATGCTCCAGTCCTCTCATCACCCTTGTAGCCCTCCGCTGGACTCTCTCCAGTAGCTCTTCATCTTTCTTGAAGTGGGGAGCCCAGAACTGGACACAGTACTCCAGATGAGGCCTCACTAGGGCAGTGTAGAGGGGAAGGAGAACCTCCCTCGACCTGCTGGCCACACTCCTCTTGATGCATCCCAGAATGCCATTGGCCTTCTTGGCAGCCAGGGCACACTGCTGGCTCATGGTCAACCTGTCGTCCACCAGGACACCCAGGTCCCTCTCCGCAGAGCTGCTCTCCAGCAGGTCCACCCCAAGCCTGTACAGGTGCATGGGGTTATTCCTCCCCAGGTGCAGGACCCTGCATTTGCCCTTGTTGAACCTCATCAGGTTCCTCTCTGCCCAACTTTCCAGCCTATCCAGGTCACGCTGAATGGCAGCACAGCCTTCCGGTGTATCCACCACACCTCCCAGTTTGGCGTCATCAGCAAACTTGCTGAGGGTACATTCTAACTCTTCATCCAGGTCGTTGATGAAGAAGTTAAACAGGGCTGGGCCCAGTACTGACCCCTGAGGGACACCACTAGTTACCAACCTCCAATTAGACTTAGCGCTGCTGACGACAACCCTCTGAGTTCTGCCATTCTGCCATTGTTGGTTCTGCTTAGAGAGTGTAGGCTTTTAAATGTTATTTCTACTATATTCTATGCACAACATGAAAAATATTCATTTTAACTCTTTTTCAGACACTGGTACATTTGTTTATCAGCCAGTCCTTCAGATCTCAAATGCAGTGCAAAACCCACAGTACCCAGCAATGTGTTTTTCTAGTTGGAAGACTTCTTTCTGAATAACATTTTGAAGAACTGTCTATACAAGCAATAAGGTGTAGGTACGTTGCACACATATAGCTAGTACGAAATATTAAGTGTAGAAATGTAACATTTTTATCAGTGTAAGCTTAGGACAGCTGCTTCACTCCAAAGCACACTCCTTGCTTTTCAGCCCTGCAAATGTGGGAAGCAATGAAATGTGAGGCAAGTGTCTGCTAGATGAAACACCTGCCTTTCCTCTGTGCTGCGCTGTCACTGACAGACCTATAATGGTTTCCAGCTACAAAAGTGCTTTCTCAGAATACATCTGCTGTGAAGGAACGGAATCCTGAAAGAGTTCTAAGTTGTTACAAATGGACAAGGAAATCCATTGCTTAGACTGCTGTGGCTTTAAGAGAGACGATCCATCTCTACAAAGGTTTCTTAGGATAGTGGAGGGTAAGAGAACATCAGTGCTGCTTCAGCACAATTAATTCATGTCCTCAGACCTCCATAAAATGTGTCAGAAACTTTCTTTCCTCGTGGAGACCATAAATTTAGGATTGTGGTCTTTCTCCTGTCTAGTTTCCTAGGTCCTTCCCACTTTATGTGCTAGGCCCTTGCTTCTCTTTTCCTTTCCATCTAAGAAGCAGAAAAGTCCAGCTACCCAACAGCCAAGGAATGGGACAGATAAGCAGGCTGCACCAGTATATCTTCTCATGAAGACAGAAGAAATGAATCTTCCCAGTCTAAGAAACTAGAACATAAAAGCTGTTATATCCTGTCATAGAATACTGGATAGATACCAAATAAAAATTGTCCCAACAAGTTTACATTTGTAGCATGGAAAAAAGAGGAAGCTGCATAATTCAATATTTTACAGTTTACAGAAAATGTAAAATGTTTTGACTCCCAACCAAATATTTTGGCTTTTTGCCATTTATCAAGTGTTCTGCTGATATCACTTAAGACAATTTAATGACAACAAGAATGTTTACAGGAAGAAGCGATGCTGGCTTTCATTCACTGGGAAATCAACTTTGCCAGTGAAAAATGACTTGAGTGTTTACAAAAGATTTTGCATGAATATAAATATTATATTGTACTGATGCAAGTATACTTTAGTTTAGAATATCCATTTAATATCAATGATGTTATGTTTTAAAATAAATGTTAATGTACCTTGAAAAGCAAAGCCCTGTGACAGAATGTCCCTTTTTTGACTTTCCCGATAGGCACAACGTTGCATTTCAGTTCAAATTCTATTTCACTTATGTGAAGTTCCCAGCTGAAGTCATGTAGTTTGTCTCTTCCAATCGGGCCACCCATCTTATCTGCAACAAACCTGTTCCAATTTATACCAGGATCAATTACATCTATAATTCCTTTTGTATTTATAACAAAAATACAGCAGAATTAAATATATGCAAGCAGTAAGTGAATGACATATGAAGTCTTTAGTACTCTTGCTATGTTTGCTTTAATTGTTTTATTTTTTAACTCGTATTTTAAATATGCTCACTGTTAAATACAGGTAACGATAACTCATGTCATTCATGTTTGTCACAGACCTAAACCAAAGTGCAACAGCTGTCAGCAGAGATTCTGGAGAGGTCTAGTATAGACACAAAGTCCTCAGAGAAAGTCACCCATAACAGTGTAATTACTGAGGGAGTAGTTCAGAAGCTAGTGTTCACCTTTACGGCTAACAGATTACATGAGGTACGTATCACAATCCCTAGCCCTTCCATTTGTTTCAAATAGTAATAAAGGTGTGAGAATAAATATGACAAAAATAAAGCCATATGTAATGATCTCAACATAGGAAAGCAACTATATCAGAAAGGGTATTTCAACTTCTACACGTGCTTTCTTATACAGTGTTAGTTTTACAGTTGGACTTGGTGATCTTAAAGGTCTTTTTCAACCTAAATGATGCTATGATTCTGTTGAAGCCAGTATTTGGGGGGTGAGGGGCATGTATTCATCCATTAAAAATAATGGCTCAGTCAAAGAAACAGAAGATCAGAACTCACAATCTGTGCATGTCTTTGGGGTGACTGTGCACAGGACCAAGCCCCTACCTCCTCATACACACACTGCCACCTCCCCTGTGCATGGCTCCTGTATGTAAGGACCTTTATTTCTCAAAGTTCCCTCAGTCACGTGCCCAAATGTTATTGAGGGTTCTTGCTCTGGTCAAGGTGTTGCAGAGCTGACATGGGAATCGCAAGCCACTGCTTCAGACAGGGAGCTAAAATCTGCATCACCTCCTCTGCAGTAACTGTGCACAGGTTCTGTCCTCACAGTACATTCAAGGCCACCTTGAAGGCCGTATTTCTCAAAACCTAGGGCCTGAGGAGGCACTGGTTGCAACAGCATGGGTACGGGAAGTTATCACTGAGCAGGCTAGACGTGGTATCTTGAAGTCGGGAATTACTGGATGAGCCTGAAGAAGCGAGGGGCTCTGGGCAGTCACTTGTGCTGCTTGTGCCTGCAGCCAGCCCTCAGTGAAGAGAGCAAAGCTTCTTGAGCCTACACGCACATCACTCTTGTGTGTGCACAAAGATGTGCCGCGTTTGTTTAAAAGGAGAGAGCCAGCACTGCTGCGTGTTCCCTCACCCAGCCTGGCTCCCTCCCCGGTGAGCACCGCAGGAACCCTGATCAAGCTGCCCCATTGCGAGGGTGGCTGTGGCTGCCTCCTCCTCCTCCCCTTCCAATTCAACACACACTGTTCAGGCAGCTGCTTAAAATGGAACACACGCATAAAAATCCTCGCAGAAAACATTCTACTTAAATCTCCTGCAATTTTGTCGCTGCATTGTGTGTCTCCAAGTATTTCATTGGTGTGCTTGAAGAGTGGATTTGAAAGAGCATTTTATGGATTCCACCTTGAAGAAGGCAGCATGATTTATACACAGCTGGATAGTTAAGGATGAATACCTGTCCTGTCAAATTCTGCAATCAACAGAAAAGTCATTCCTCACATCACATTAGACCATTTCATTAAAAATGAGAGTTGGTAAAAAAAACAAATTTTGTGAGACTCAGTGGGATCTGATGCCAAACTCTGCAGATTCAGGAGGCAGCCAGGAAACTGCTAAGACAGTAAAGGTTAAACTAAGGAGAAGATGAAAGCAGATACACTGCTTGGAGACAACAGTGATTGGTGCCCAGACTGAAGAGTCAGTGTAACTAATGTACCACACATTGAAACACCACCACGTACACGCACCATTGCAGGATTCTGGCACTGTGAAATCATCAGGATGTTAATTACAGTAGCACCCAAAAACTATACTAGAAAAATGTCTCATGCTTTTGGCTCTACAGGAAAAAAAATGCAAGAGACTTTCTGTCCCAAGGGGTTTCCAAACCAACCAGGCAAGAGAGACTGTAAGAGAACACACGATACGTGTAAGCTGCAACAGCCTCAGTATTAGGCTAGGGTTTTAGCCTGTGCATTTAGGCTCTGCAGCATCTGGGTCTCTCCTGTTCCCTGATGATACGGATGCTATATGCAGCTGATGTATTCATTGGAAAGGATCAGTACAGATACATAAGGATCAGTACAGATACATAAATCTGAAAAAAACCTGAAATTGTCCACATGAAGATTTTCAAAATTTGCACCCTTTTGTTGCACGCAATATTTTATTTTTTTTTTTAATTAAACTAATTACAACAAAATCAGAAACAAGAAGCTTAACATCTAACGTTACGTCAAAATTCTGGACCAAAGCTGATTTGGATTCCAATTAAGGATGGGAAAAATAACAAATTTGGAAAAGTTGTCCTTGGACGAGAAAAATGTTATTTTACAAATTTGACTTATTTGCATTATTTATGGAAATACAATTTGGTACTCACTGTGCAAGAGCCACAACCTGTTCCCGGGTAGTAGTTAGTGGTAGAATTGTTCTGGAAGCATCATTAATATAATCCAGTAAAATGAAGTCAGGTGGTGGTAGCCAGTGTGAATTTTCTAGATTTATTTCATCCTGGACTTTAGATACAATCTGAGTAACTTCCTTCATTTTTTCCTCTTCTTTTTTCCCCTTCCCTTTTCTTACATAGAAAACAATATGCACTTAGAATACTGTAATCTCCAAAGTCCAAATTCTAATACAGTAGTTCTCCAACAGGACATTTTAGACAAACTGATTGTGGGGGAAAGGTAGGGGAAATCCTTTCTCTTGATAATGAATAGTCCAAAATCTACAAAGCTATAGAGAATATTTGTGGAACATGCCCTCAGGAGATAGTTAGGAATCAAATGACATTAGCTCCTGTAAATTCTCGTTTGATATTTGTCTGTGGCTTTGATATACTTTTTCCCACATGTGGATTATCTAGGGGAGAAGACACTTACCTACGATCAGCTACAGAATAATAACATGTTTTTAGAGAGTATATAGGAAACATTTTTAGACAGTCCCAGTTTGGTTGCATATGGTCATGCGTCAAAAATCATGAACTCCCATGAGTTTTTACTCGACAGAGATCTAGACTTCAAATAAAGGAACAAATGGTATCAAGAGCACGGCTGAAATCTTGACAGAACATGCCAAGTGGTAGTCTCTGTAGTTGCAAATCCATGTACTTCAAGCATTATACAAACTACAACATGGTTTGTCAGGTGAAGATTTTGTAACAGATCTGTTTTGCTGACTTTTTTCATTGTACACGCTACATTTTTCACTAATGTTCAGAATCTGAAAAATGACTGTGATCCTGAACAGGCATCATAAGCACCTAGCAGAGGTATAAATGAAATGCTTGTTCTGCTTAGCTAAAACACTCTGCATTTCACAAGTTATGCAGTAACTATAAAATCAGTATCTTAGCAGAGGTATCATTAAGGTCTATACAATCAGACAGTTTAGGGTTTTTCATTTGTGGCAAAACATGGAACTTGTGTTTTGTAAGCATTATGTCTTTTTTCAGTATAGGTCCTGAATAATTGTAATGTGAAATACGACAAAATTTCTTTCTTTTGTTTAACAGTTCTGGTTGTTTTTTAAAATCCATAATAATTCTGGCATTCTTGGAAGAAAAAAAAAAAGAAATAAAGGACCACCAGAGTACATGGCTCCAGGGCACACTATCCTTATTGCCTGCTTTTCAAATCATTCTTAAATTTTTTACAATGAACCCAGTCTTAAGATGGAAGGCATTGGACAAAGCAGAAGGGCATATACCATTATCAGTAGTCTAATTCAAGCAATTTGTCTTCAGAATACTTTGCAAACTTTTACCTATTGAGATTTATCATCTTCACAAAAAGCCCTTTTCATAGATTTCATAAAGCACTTTTTTTTTGAAGGATAACCAATTAAGATTTAATCTTCAAATTATAGAAAATTCACCACCCTCTGAAATAAACTGTTCTGGTAATTAATTACACTTATACTTGAAAAAAGCAGACAAACAGTTTTCTTTAACTAATGTGACTCTATTTAACTAGAGCCAGGTGACCTTACAATACCAGATGAAACAGCTACCTACTTCTCCATTTATACACTCATGATTATGGTTAAGAATACTCTGTTTAAAAAAAACCTGAATTATTCCCACCTCTGGTGTCTGACTTAGCAGGTTTTCAAAATCACGGTTTTTACAAATGGTATAATTGTTGTTCCTTGACCATTTTCTCTCTTTGTTCCCTGCTCTTCCTTTCTATTCTCCCAGTGCTTTCTTTTCCCTATGCAAAGCGCACCGCTAAATTACAGTGTTACAGCAGGAGAATTTGTTCCGTCTATCTGCTCAAATGACTCTTGAATCACTCTTATTCTCCTTCTTTCCAGTTTTCAGGAAGAAAAGATCTGAAAAGGATGGGTTTGAACAAGCGTTTGTTGGGTTTTTTGCTGCTTCTTATTTCTCTGAGGTGTGACCATGTTCTGTTCCTTGGTGGAACGGCTGATATAAGGTTGTCTTCCACACCTGTCTCCACCCTATTCCTCAACTCTTCAGTTTGCCATGTCTGTCTAATATTTATCTCATAAGGAACTGTGGAGTTGCTGTCTTACAGCTCAGTGCTATAAAACAATCAGTAACCATTGCAACCTATCCTCTTTTTTATCCCTGTTTTATTTATCAATGGGAAATATGACATCAGAAAAAAAAATATATCACTCCCCTTTCCAAAAGCTGTCTTACTGCTCGTGAGACAATACTTGCTGCAAATGCAGAACAACATTGCCAAGGAGAACTCATGGCAGTTAATAGACTCCAAGCTGTTTCTGATTCCTGTTGCAACTTCAGTACAAAAGTCCAGTGGGTCACCAGAGAGTCAGTGTGAGGAAGAAGGCACCCAATACAACATCCTACCACCAAAAGACAGCCATGACACCTATTTTCTTTCCTTCTTTGCATAGCTTAATGCCTTGGCTGCCTTTAGAAAAGGAGTAAATGAGCACTGGAAAGTGTTTCCTTAAATGTTGTACTAGAACATAGCATGGACTAAATGCACATTTATCAGTCTACATTAAATATTATCTTTTAGTCCAGTCAATGTGTATATCAGCTATTCAACTGTTTGATCAAAAATGTTGCTATCTGTCTATGCAAATATATGTCAAACTATCAGCTAGGCACTTCCTCTACATCCAATTCAAAAAATTCCAGCAGACAATTACAACTGCCCTTTCTCTTAGCTTTCAACTATGGTTTATATGAAGCAGTATCACTTTTTCAAAACAATGGCTTCAAACTGTGTTCAGTAGTACTTTGCACAATAATGACGAACAGAAACATATGATCAAGGGAAAAAAATATGTAGGAAAAAGTCTAACCATGTTTGAGACTTGGCTGTCAGATACTGACCTTCAAGTAACTCCCATATATCTCACAAATTAATAATAATAATGACGTATGAATTATGGATTCAAAATGAATGACAATGAGGTTATAAATCATACAACTTGATCATGACATTTAAAAGCAATTATTTCCTACTTGAAGAAAGAAGTCTTTGTATCCCTGCAAGTTTACTATGGGAAACCGAGCCAGGTACTTGTTTTTTCTTAAATAAAATTTTTTGCTTTCCAAAAGTGTTATGGTTACAGTCATTTACAATGTAACTGACATAAATTACACTAAAAAGCAACTATCCAAGGGTATGTTCATCTCATACTGTAATAAACATATCATCTTGTCAGAACAGGTCTCTAAGCTCTGCATAGCTGCTTGAGACTATGCAACATGGTCTATGACTCAAGAGCATCTTCTGAGATGAAGGAATCCCCTACTGGTGCGGATGAAACGTAACTGGGGCACCACATCTCCCCTTGCTTCCTGCTCCCTTTGAGTAAAACTGGCATATGCATGGTGGGTCATGACCAGAGCATGCTGGACATCAGGAGGACCTGGTAAATGAGCAGAAGCTAGAGCAGGGCTGGTAAGACACTCAGGATGGAGTATCTACTCTGCTGCATCCTGAAACAGGAACCTTCCCCAATGCGACTCATATGATCCATTTCAGGTATCTACTACAAAATGATATACACTGAATTCCAGAAGTACTTGCTGTCCAAATAACTAGTCAAATCTGCCTTGTAAGTCAGTAACTTTTGGATAGACTTCTCTCATAATTCGGGTCCTGATTTAAGTCAGAACCTCAACCCTTCACAGTCAGTAGCTATAATCTGTCAACAATTTGCATGTCAGTTCTAAATAAACTGATACACACATAATTCAAATATTAAGCCTTTTTTTCTAGTTCTGCTTTTGCTCAGTGAAGACCGTTGTCCAGATAACTCCTGCTTTTCCTCCATTAGAGATACCACTGAACTACTGAGATCACAAAGCAGGTTCCAATTTTCTCTTGATTTCACCTCTCAAGCACACACAGATACATACATATACAGAAATATGTAAGCAGCCTAAGAAATCAAACATTATCTCTATCAATGAAATGCCTGTACGGACAGTAGCATATCATAGTTCATGGATGAGCTCCAAGCTACAAATAGCAAACACAGTACCTCAGTTCCTACAACATACACTCCATCTCTCCCTTTTTTTCAAACACTGCAGCGCTTAGCATTTTGCAACGCCTACCACTGACTAGAAATAACAGCCCTGAGGCATGGCCAAGGCCCCCTATACCATAACATAAGGAAAATCAGGAAGCCAGGACTGGTACCCACAGAAACCAGCATAATAAATGGTCAGCTCACTAAGTTAGCTAACAGAAAAGCCAAGGAGAGTTGTAGGTTACATCACGTTCCTATCATGGACTAGACACCATCCCATTCATGGCAAGGACGCTCTGTTTGGACTGGTTTTGGAATCCTGAACACTACCCTGGAATTAGGCATGTACACCTGCCTTCTCTGAAAAGCACTGTTGCAGTCGTGATTGTGCTGCTATTTTATATAAAGAGTTACTGGTTCAGTTGGGAGACCACGGTACAGTTTTCTTCCACAGGAACAAACTAAAGGTTAAGTATTTTATATTAAAAGTCATCAAGACAAGGACTAGAACTTTGGTCTCAGCTCGCTCAGAGAAGTGTCCTAACAGCTGAAGTAGAAAGCTCTGTTCATTATGCCTCTTGATTAGTGAACAGCTACAACGAGGCTGCTAAACTCCAAATATCATGTGATCAGCTGTCTGCACGTGGGAGGGGCAGGCTCAGATCCTCTTGCTGTAAAAGAAGGAAATTAATTTCCCACAATAAAGTTAGAGATTCTGACCTATTTGGTATGAGCAGACATGTCCACCAGATCAGTTCCACAGGAAGGACTGCAGGAGTTTACCTAGTGTATGGCACGGAACAGAGGAAGCCCTGCAAGAGCGACGCATTTTTAGGTTTGTTGTCATCAAAACTGGGACAGTTCTGAGCACACCCTTCTTGGCTTTTAGTCATCTACGGAATTTAATTGGAAGAAATTTAGTCTAGAAATAAGGATGCATGTAGGCAGTGTAGGAACTTTCCGTGGGTCTAGGTTCTAAACTGAGAAAGAACTGCTACCCTAATTTCCCTGTGTCTTGGTTGTCAAGCTGTAAATCAACAGCATTTCACTGCCTCCTAGGGATATTGAAAAGAAAAACAACCAAATAAATGGGAGATGTTCAAATACAGCATGAGTAGGGACGACAAATTATTACTCAGATAGACAAAAGAAGATTACTGCAATTAGGAGGTGAAAGAAAGACTCTGCAAACATACTTAACATTGTATTTGAGCATTTGTACTCTGTCAGGAAACTTTCTATAACTATTTTCAACCAGAATTCTATTTCTAATGTTAGAGAGCAATAACAGAACATTGACAGGTAAATCTTCAGCCCATACCTTGCTTTTTCTCTACTGCTTTTTCTTGAAATAGGTGACATGATAGTCTGTTCAGAAGATGAATCTTGTGCCTTTTCCTCTACTGCAAGGACACTGAAACAGAATGAGATATTTTTGCGTATTATTTGCAGAGACAGTATTTGCATGTTAAGCTTGTTAAGCTATGAAAATGGTGTTCTGATTTTAAAGGGCAGTAAATATATTCACAGGAAGTACGTAAGTGGAAGAAATAACATAACCATGAATAAACCGAATACTGTCTCAGGATTAAAAATGAAGTATGGAATACCAAATGACGGACACAAGAGTAACTGGGGAGTAAGACTGCTGCCAAGGTGCAAAGGCAAGAAGCTGTACTAAAGCCAAAGAAAGAAAACCTGACAGTTCAAGACAACTCTAGGGATCAACAAAGAGCATGGAAGTTTAATTTGTCATAGACATTCTCAGACATCTTTATGGTGTCATATAGAAGCCTAAAAGGGAAGCTAATGATACTGTAAGCAAAATATGTGACGTGTTGACAGAGAAGAAGGTTTTGGACTTGCAAAATATTGGTAGAGCATTCTTTGATCTGTGAGACTGTTTACAGGAAATGACTCCCAGTTAAACAAGCCCAATACCAACTTCCTGCATTCAAATCTAAGAAGATCTGTTAGGCTGGCTTCAACTTAAACAGAGAAGAAATGGACTCAAGTTCTTTATCAAGCCTGAAAGCTTGATGCTTGCCTTTGTCCTGCCTCTTGGGATGTTTTGCTTAAAATTCCATGCATTTGTCTGTACAAGAAGATCATCAAATCATAGGTTTCACTGTCGCATGTTGACATTAAGCTTAGATGACATAATTACTATGGCAGATGACAAGCTTTGTTGTAACTAATAAAATACTGGGTATCCTACCATCAGGAAGGGTGTTAAATGAATGAGTCTTAATGGCTAAGTTAAAAAAAAAACAACTCAACTGACTAAATCTTTTCTGTATAGAGCGAAAAAATGTTATTTTCCAAATTCTTATTTTATAAAATGTGTATCTCTTGCCTTCTAGGACATGAAGCACTATGCTGAGATCTTTATTATACATATATGTGTATATATATATACACTATGTAGTTTGTACTGAATACAGTGGAAATGATGGAAAAGACGAGCTAATGCAATAAATGTTGGTAGATCAAACATGACTCACTCTTCTCGTGGTTTGGCATTAATGAAGATTATGGCCCGACGGTCAGTAAGCTCTTGCATACTCAGTTCCTCCAAAGATAACAATTTCACTCCAGGTTTTATCTACAAGAAAATTAGAATAAAAGATAAGGTATTCTGTTCAGTTAAAGATGAAGAGAAAAAAATATTTAAAAGATACTTGTAGAGTAATTAAAAATTCCTAATCTTTAGCAGAAGACTTACATAAGAACTTACAAAGCCATTCAAAATACATGAAATTTGTTTCTTCTTCATTTGCATTTTCTTCATCAATTTTCTTACAAAAGATTGTTTATAAGTAATTTCACTTGTAATTATCATTACTATGTCATTCCAAACAGTTCTAGAATTAGGAAATGGTCCTGCCTCTTTACTATATAGGACAAAATTTTCAAACGCAACCAAGTGCTTTAGGAGCAGGTATTTCACTGATTTTCAGTAAGACTGGTATTTCTAATTTATTTGGGCATTTTGAAAGTCCTTCTCAGATTTAAACTGAATACAGCACTAACAAGTGATACATAGTAGAGTCATTCTTTATATACAAACAGTGCTTTATGAGAGAAAGGGTCATGACCAAGGTGAAAACATCAACTCTCTCTTTCTTCCTGTAAAACTAAACAAACAGAAAGTCCACAGGTCATTCAGTGTCAGGTTAGCATTAAGTATATTGCAGGGAAAGAGACCAGAAGAACTGTGGTCTGAGCAAGGATCTGGAAAGGAACTAGGAGCTGCACAGCTTGCATAGGATTGGGAAGAAGATCGCAACTGCATGAAGATGATGAGATTTCATCTGTGAAGAAAGATAATCAAAAGAAATTAGTATAAAATCTGGGAAACTTCAGAACAAGAAAACCAAGTATTTCACGTAGCCAGATTCAGGCTTTTGCTATAGTACTCTTACTTTTTCTAAAGCAAGAAGAAAATTTTAATCTTTCTGAGTAATTTATTTAAAGTAGCTTACCTGACCACAATCATAGAATCCATCAGTAATGATGTTACTTGATGATAAATATCCCATCTGGCTGTACTTTTGGGGAAGATTGTTGTCAAGTAGCTTTTCCAGAGCAGCTTCACTGACTTTGTTTTTGTGTCCTGTTGATAAATTTATTTCTTCTAGGATGTCTAAAGCACTGTTAAACACAATACAAAGGCTAATTCATCATTAAATACCAATTAATTGTTATTATACAATTCAGAGTTAGTTTTCAGCATTGCCCAGGCCAAGACAGATTCATTTCCAAGTGCTAGCCTGCTGGTCCCTGGGCCAGCAAGGAGCTGGCTGTGCTGCACAGAATTCTTTCTCTAGGGGAGAAGAATGCCTTGCAATGCTTAAAAGCAAAAAGCAATTCCTTTAGGCAGTTACAGAGTTACATAAAGAAATGCTGACAGGATGCCACAACCTTTTAGCAGAAGGATGTTAGATACCACAGAGAACTTGAGAAAAAGAAGGATGTAAAAGCAGAGTAAAAGCAATAATGTTCAGAGATGACCATATGATATGGTTTGGGGAATCTCTCTCTCTCTCCAACTTGCAATGCTCTTTGCAGATTCCATTACCCAATGTGTGAATCCTTCTGGTTTAGGACTGTTACTGTGTTTGGGGAGGGATAGTTGGCAAAGATTTGCAAAACACAGATGAGCATGGAAACACAATCAGTTGTGTCAACATCACCAGATGCAGGATTTTTGCAGCATGGAGGTAGAAACAAGTAATCACGTGGGGACACAGGAGGACAGCAGTTCATTCCTTAAGCTGGTTTTGGTGCTGGAACAGACATACCGATTACTTCTGACCTGAGAAACTTAGGAAAAGGTCACCAAGAATAAAAAGGAAGCTGACTGAGCAGAACATACTATAGTGCAATTTTGGAACTATTTAGGAATTAAAACAACAGGAAAAAAGAGGGAGATATATTCGTATGTTTATATTCAAATTTATATCTGTGTGTGTCTATACACATATGCAGACATTCTTCGCATCCTAAGGAATCAATTTTTTATCTATATAATGAACTCCACATTTAGACTGCCCATTTCTCTCTGTGAACTACACAGGGAGCCTCAGCTGTGGACATTTACAATGTAGACTTCTGAAGGTATGTCAGATGGATTCCAGAGAACAAGTTTTTCAGGCAAGGCAAATGACAGCCTTTTATTTTAGAAGAGAGTAATGGGAGAAAAAAGTGGAATGGCAATACAGGCTATTTGTCACGCAGCATAGTGCAACGAAGTCATGTAACCAGCAAGTAATGCAACAAAGAACTCTAAAGGGGAAAATGAGCAAGAAAAGCCCGAGTACAGCAGATGACATTACAGGCACAATGGCACATTATCCTCATGTGGAGGAAAGACAAACCAAAAAGGGACAAATATAACTGCACCAAAAATTCTGTGAAGACCCAAAAGCCAAAAAAGGACTCATACAGAAACAGAAACATTTCCAACAGGGAAGAAAAAGTAAGGGAAAAACCCAAAAGACCCACAGGCAAAGTGAGATACAACTATTCAGGGACTGAAAACAAAAATAAATGTTTCATATGCTTCAAGTCAAGAGGAAAATGTAGGCCTACTACTCAGTGTGGGAATAAAACTCATAACAGATGGCATAGAAAAGACTGAAGCGTCTGATGCCTTTTTTGCTTCAGTTTTCATAAAAAGGTTGCAAGCAGATGCCTGGCAGTAATATTAACAAGGAGATGGAAAGAGTAGGCTTAACATGTCTAGAATAAGTTTGAAGAGACAAAGTTATCAGTGCCTGAGAAGACTTACCTCATACTAGTCTATGAATTGGCAAAAGCAACCTTTGAACTATTTATAATTATATTTGAAAATTCAGGGAGAACAGACTAGGTGCCAGGAGAGTGGAGAAAGGCAAAGATAGTATCTAGAATTGAAAAAGGTAGAACAAGGAAATAATAGAGATCATTCAGCCAAATTTCAGTGAACACCATATCAAATTATTAAACAATCAGCTTGCAAGCAACAAGAGATAAGACAGTAAGAAATAGCCATTATGTATTTGTCAAGAATAAATCGTGTAGAGCCAATCTAATCCTTTGTGTGATAGGGTAACAGACTTAGTGTAGAGGCAGAAGAAGTAGATGTGAGATATGAGTTGACTTTGAGTTATGTTTTGACTTTAATAAGTCTTTTCACATATTCCTACTTGAATACTCATGAGCAAGTCAGGGAAATACGATCTACATGAAAATAACATGAAGTAGTGCCTGACTGGTTGAAAAACCATGCTTAATGTATTATTATCAATAATATGCTGTCAAACTGGAAAGACACATAAATTAGAGTCCTATTCCAATAGTCACAAAGAAGGGATTAAATAAGAACAGTGCTATATGCAAGATATAGAAAATAATTACTGAGCTTTATTTGATGGTGGTATGACCTCAACTGAAGTACTTCATCCAGGCTGGGAGATGGCACTTCAAAATGGCATAAATAAATGAGAGAAATTCAGAGATGTGTGACAAAATGATAGAATCTTTTTTTTAAAGAAGTTTAACATTTTTACTTTGTCATGAAAAGGAACTGAGAGAGGGACACAGAACATGAGAAAATTCAGTAAGTTAAAATCAAATTCCTATAAAAAGGTGGTTGTTCAATCCCACTGAAAGTAGGACAACATGTAGTTGAACTGATCTGCTGTAAGGAATATTTAGAACTCAGAAACTCCTTCTAATTGTAAGGATACTTCAGCACTGGAACAGGTTACCTGAGAAAGGTGTGAAACCCCCTCACAATTGATATTTACACTTAACAAGCAAAAATATGTCAGTGTATCTGATTCAGTCTTACAGTGGGTATATGGGTAACATCACCTTTGAGGTCCCCTCCAGACCTAAATTTCTGAGACTCTCACTCTGCAAAATCCCCTCATAGATGGATTTTCAGTATCTGTGCAGTAATCAGAGAAGTGTTCAGCAGAGGGAGCAGGGCAATTACATATATTTGAATTTAACAATAGCTGAAAGGGTCACCCCGTAGAAAAAGCCCTGTGCCATAACTCTTAAAACAGCTTTTGTAATTCAGATATTAATATATGGACCTTGGAGTTTCTTAGAAGGAATACAATAAAGTCTCTTTCATGTGGCACTTGGAACACCTGCAGTTGAACAGTCATCCAAATTTAGCCTGTGTGTAGTAAGTGCAATTTACTGTATATTGAACTTAGCCTGAAAACTTAATTTCAGTTTCACACGTAAGGGGCACTACAGTCCCTAACTTTGACTGATATAAGCACATCTTCAATATAAAGCCTAATTCAGTTACAGAAATAATAAATTTTTTTATAATTCCACACAGTTCTTTCTTCAGGCTTGCATTTTTTTCTTAAGACTTGTGTTACTTAAAATCAATACCATTTCATCTGTAACATCTGGGGTGCAAAATTAGTTTCTGCTTACCAGAAAGCATAGCTTAACTTTGTTATTCTGATATAAACATGTAAAGATCAACTTAATGAGAGTTCTCTCATCAAAATCTTCCTTCTGCCCCTTGATACTATTTCTACTCACCCTAGCCTGCAGAGTTCAACAGCGGTTAGTTCGTCACTTGCACAGACCGTAACAGCCAAACAGGCATTTCTTCTGACTCCTTCATTCTTAGAATGCAGCAATTTAACGAGTGGTCCCAGTCCAGCTGCATTTCTTAACTATAAAAAAAAAAAAAAAAAAAAAGAAAAAGATGGCATTGCCACTTACGTATTTCATCTGTCCCAGAAAGAACAGCCTGTGAAATTCACCTTCCAAAACATTCAAGCCTTGTAGGCAAGCTATGCTGGGCTGGTAGAAAGACCATTTATGGGGATTCTCTGCTTCTGTGAACTCTGCATAGGCTGGAGCTGAAGCGAGCTTCAGAGGGGTTGAAGGCACTTATCCCTTCTGGCTCTGGCTTGCTTTTCAGTTATTAGATTGTGGTGAGGGAACTGAAGAGGCTACGCAACCCAACACGGTTATGGAGAGTTACACAGGTTTTTCTGTGTTCTGTTGCCTCCTAGCAACTAATTTACATTACAATATATTTGAATTTGTATCGTATGTATGACAATCTTACTAACATCCTATTCTCTTGTGTGCTACAGTATCTTTCCTCTACACGCTGGAGGAAATACTGTTCATTTGGATTTTTGAAGAGAAAGACATTTTAAGGAAAGAGGTAGATTAATTGTGTATGCCCCTTATTCATGTCCTAATTAACAGCCTTGACCCATGACAAATCCCCAGCTTATGATCTATGAATGCACACAGCATCATCCTTATTTATGAAAAGAAAATAATATGACCACTGACAAACAGCAAAAAGTTTGTCTTGCTGGATGCCACTGATCAAGGGATTAATTACATTTTTAGTTTTATTTAAATTACGTTTACTCCATGCACATCCACTATCTTATAAATCAGGATTAGACATTGCTGTTCAGGCCTTGAAAGTGGGCAATAGAACAACACTGAGGGAGAGTAAAGAGGACAGAACTTCTTATCTTCAAATACAGGCGACAGTTGCAGCAGCGAGAAACCTTAATGTAATGCTCATAAACATGGGGATTAAGATATAGCCCTGGTTAAAGCTCACTGAAGCCACTGGAAACCCGTAAAACATTACTTTGGTGTGAGCAAACACATCAGTAGAAATACAAATTACAGAAAACCCTTTCCAAGTTCTCATGACAAGCATAGCTAAATTCAGCAGAACAAGCCTATGATGAAAGTGAAGAATTAGTTACCATCTAGAAACCCCAGGACTTTTACGACAGACATACAAAATGCAAAGATCCTGGGTAAGTATAACACCAACCTCAGGACCTAGAAATGTTACAAATAACCACAGCCTTGAAGAAGAGTTTTACCTCAGTTGTTGCATCAGCGTCACAACCAAACACAGCCACAGCAAATGCTGCTTTGCTTTGCACTTGGCTGTTGGTCGAGCGCAACGGTTCTGCAAGTGCACTCATAATACCACGGCTCTGGATATTTATGCGGAATGGCTCTTGCACAGCCAGATTTGTTAGCACTGTGGCAGCATTAGCAATGGCCCCATCTCTCTGAGCACTCAAGGTATTTACTAATGGCTCAATTCCTTCAGCCTCAGAAACAGCACTAGCAAAATGAAGGAGAAAAAAAGAAATATTTGTTAGTTTAGGACCATTTTTTCTTCTTAGTGTGTTATACTTACCACCTAAATTAGTATTACATTTCAAGAATATAAAATATTGCTTACCTGCAATAAATTGCAAGACTGATGTTTACATTCCAAATTATAGTATGAAATTGAATTTAAAAATTGAACTGTGACACCTCTCTTTCTGATGCCTTAACTATATTTGAATCACAGTGTGAGGCTCAAGAGGTACAACCTAAGCAGACGAACCAAGTCACAAACTTCTGGATTCTTTAACTTCTTAGGACATTGATTCTTTCTGAGGTTTTGAACAAGCGATTGAAATCTTGCATCTTTTCAAAGATGCAGAATTTCTGTATCTTTAGTTCCAGGCAAATGCCTCTGCAGAGTTTTATCACCTCTTCCCATAATCACTCTAGCATTATTTCTAACGAGGATTATAGTGCACAGAATATCACGTTGCTGTTTTGTGCTGTCTCTGTAAATTTCTGTAATTGGATACTTTGGCGGAATAAGCATAGTACAGCAAGCTTCTGCCATTCTTACAGTGGTGTACATGGTGCAGTTCAGTGCAATGTAGAAATTATTGTACTGGCTTTATACAACCTGATTTAGACAGCAGGAGTACAACAGACACATCAGCATAAAGTTCAGGGCTGGCTATGACTATGGATCCACATCAACTAGTCTATCAGCAGCAGGTCCAGTTTAAATGCTCCCTCTGCTCCCAGATGATCGTTGCAGCCGTGGCTAAAGGGTGCTGCCCCTCAGCAGTGCTGGGACAAATGCTGGGGTGGCCAAGTTCTGACCCAGACCTGTAAAACAACCTGTTTGCAAATAAAATTGGGGAAGATTTTGGGATTTTTTTAAAATGATAATTTCATTGATTTATGTTACAGAACAGCCAACAAAAAACAGTTGAAGAAGCACTGCTAAGAAAATAGTAACTTCAGGCAGGGCAGGAGACAGCAGAAGGTGCAGGCAGCTGCACCATTAGAGGACACATTTACAAATGACTGAAACCTGATGTGCTGCAAAACTAATAGTCACGTGTGCCTACATCTTAGTCACAGCAGAAGGAACTGGCCTATGAGCACTTTGTCTTAACACTGCTATTGTGCTTCTGGCACTCAGTGGCTTTTAAAAGAAAAAAAAAAGTCAACTTCATATTTAGTATCTGGGATTAAGAATATATTTGAAAGCAGCTGGTGACATGGCTTATAATGATAGTAAACTCTTGACTACAACTGATGCAGGCCCTGAAGAGAGAACCTGGCCTGGCTGAGGGGAAACTACCATGCTCTAACAAATGTGAAAAGGCAGAGGTTTCTGGGTTATCACTTCATTATGTGGTCTTTGGTTTCTTTGCCACAGGCAAAAGAGACTACTGACACAAATGCAGTTTACATCCTTCAAATGCCATAAGATACTCAGTAACTTAAGACTTTTGTTGACTTTCTTGCCAAAACGTTGCTTTCTACTAAACAACAGGAACTTCTTTGTCTATATCATCTTATGTTTCAGTGGTTTTTTTTTCCAATGTCGTTATAAACCAGCACACTATAAAAACTGAATTGTCTTCCTTCTGAGTTTGTATATAGAATTTGATCAAATGATTTGAGGCATATGTCCAATTTACTATCTGCTCTTAGTAATTTTACATTGGGCTCATCTGTTTGTTAAACAAAAGTTGGCAATATTGTTAGTAATGGAAATGCGCAGATGGTAATTTGAATTTTCATTGCAACTGCTTTTTATACCCCCTTTTAGTACATTTTGTCTATATCAAAAACATGACAGTGTCCTACTTCTATACAAGCATATCAAAGCATTTCAGCAACAGAAGAGTGTACATTTTTTAAGTTTTACTAAATTTCTGTCAACACATTAATAAGAGAAATCTGGATGTGAAAATCTTACTTTTACTGTAATAGTATCTTATTAAAAATCTAACTAACCTTTTGGCAACTTTCACAGT
Organism: Opisthocomus hoazin; assembly: GCF_030867145.1. Classification (NCBI taxonomy): domain Eukaryota; kingdom Metazoa; phylum Chordata; class Aves; order Opisthocomiformes; family Opisthocomidae; genus Opisthocomus; species Opisthocomus hoazin. The sequence goes on along the minus strand of NC_134417.1, from coordinate 74,410,815 downwards.
TACAAAATAAATACAAGCTTAGAAGTATTACATATACATGGAACAGTTCTGCTATCAAAGACTGTCAAGGCATGGATAAAAACAAAAAACCTCAGGAATGCTGATGGTCATGCTCTTGCGCAAACAGGACAGAAAGCAGAATACATGCCAACCTGTGCTATATAATCCCATTACATGGGCAACATGAGGTAGATCCTACTGTGAACTGATCCTTAGTGCTAGTACCTCCAAACCACACTTTCAGAGAAGGGGATGCACATACTCTTGAGCATACCTGGAACGAATCAGCAGAGGCCAACAGGATTTGTTAGTCTGATCTCTGCCTCCGCTATAAGGTGATGACAGCTCACAGGTAGCGCTGGAACGTGGGTGTAAGGAAGGCTGGCAGGCAGGCAGTGGCCCCCAGTTTGGAAAAACAGGGAAAAGGCAGCAATCCAGGGACTGGATATCAGTTTGGGAGCAGCATAAAGGTATAGGGCCAGTTTGGTGTTGGCTAATTAACCCTCCTGGAGCACCAGTAACTTTAATGCAAGCACTTCAGTCTCTGTTTAGCAGCGAATCACACATTTTCAGACACTCCTCAGTATCTTCAATTAGCTGTATTTCCCCTCATCTGGATATCCTCCCTCCCCTTCTCTGCTTGATCAGATAAAGAAGAGCTGAAAATGGTTTGTTTGGTTGTCTGTTTGTTCGGGGGAGGGGGGGGGGGCGGGGGTGATGGTGGTGGTAGTTTCTGTTTTTTGTGTTTTTTGGGGGTGTTTGGGGTTTTTTACTTAGGTAAGGCCACTGTATTTCTAGGTTCTCTGTTTCGCATTGTTTTCTCTTCCCCATGAAAATTTTATCCAGATTTCCAGCGTCAAGAGTGTGCAGCTCTATCCAGGCTGCTGTATGTGAAGAAATCCTGGACATGTTGATTGCACATGTGAGGATCAGCTATACACCACCAGAAAACATCGCATTCATAGCACGTTAACAATGACATGATGGACCTGCTGGCAAAGTGTAGGAGAGACTCACCATGCATGCTCACAGCCATGCACAGTAAGGCATGTCCATAAGCTATCAGATTTACAGCATTACACAGTATATACACACATACCTTGTGCAGGGGAAAAACAAAACAAAACAAAAACCACAAAATCAAACAGGTTTTCCTGTACAATGGATACACAGAAATTCCAGGACTTATGGGACAGATCAACTGCTCATGAAATACATCACTGCATCTCACAGGTGTAGCATATCCAATACTTCTGCAGTAAGTTCAGGACTTACTATCCCTATACACCACCCAATAACACATGTATTCTCCCGTAGAAAATCCTAATAAATATATAGTCCCTAACAGCCTGATTCCAGGATGATACATGGAACTGAATGATGTAGCCATCACATTATAAGCAGATTTATTATAATTTCCATAAAGCCAGCAACTACACAAGTACTTAACAAAAGAGCAAGGTGACAGCTCCTCGTGCATTCAGAGCTGACCTCAGCAAGGTACAGAGCACAGCCAATTTTCTCAAGTGCCACTCAACTTCAAAAAGGTTGAGAACCACTGATTTAGAAGATCATACATATTTATTTCAATCCTGTGTTCTACTTCTGCACAGATTCATTCTGAATCACAGTTTCATGAGTATAGTTTTATCAAGTAGCACAATGGATCACAGGGCAAAAAGAATTCGTTATACATAACAACAGCAGGTAATGAGAGTTGAAGGTAACCAATACCCTTGAGAAGAAGATTTTAAGAGGGCACAAACACCTAAGGGCAATGCTGTGTCCTGATAATAGATGTGTACAGAAGAGGTTATGAGGGAAGAAGGAAGAATGAGGAATCTATAGCTCAACTCACTCCTACCCCATAGCCCTCTGGAGAACACAGAAATAGGGCTGTCACCCTGGGCCACAGAGCCCCAGCTACTGAAGAGACAGGAGTGCCTGACCTCAAAAGGGAGCTGAAAGAATGAATATGCTGAAGTTTTTAAGGTGCTGAAATACTACAATATGAAGATCTAAGTATGGAGGTCCTCGCTCCCTTCCATTTTGGGCAGAGATATGCACTGTGTAGTTTTATATTACAAGGAAAGAGAAGTCAGAGGAAGAAGCTTTTGCCATTGTCTTTGCCTAACATTGATAAGCACTAGCCTCTCTCCCTGCCTCAGACACATCCTACCAAAATGGTGTACTTTATCAGTGCTCCCACTATAGGACTACCTCCTCAAGGAATAAGGGAGTCTTGGTTTAGCTGAAAAAAGCATACTTTTTTTGATGGGGAAAAGGAGTAAATTATACAAATCCACAACTTTTTCCTCCATTTTGTGTAAAGACTCAAAATACACCAACTTCCCTAATCACAGAAAGGAAAGATTAGGGAAGAGGAAAGATGACAATGACAAGGGGGGAAAAAACCCAAAGGATGTTGCATTTGCATTATTGCCATGTTTTTTTGAAAAGTGGAAGCTGACTATTGGAATGACAAACAAACAAGCAAGAAAAACCAGACAAGATAGGTGTAAAAATTACAGAGCTCAAATTAAAGTTAAAATAATTCAAATGTTATGATTTATAAGCACATGGTTATGATCATTAGAGTGCCAAACCTAACAGGGTTAGGCATTTACCTTAACCAGGATATATACAGTTCAGGTACCCTAACGACCTTAACCACAACCTGTAGTGAAACAGTAAAATTCTGATTACAATTGAATTCAAATTATTGTGTTCAAGAATAGCTAAAATATTTTTCTCAAGTGTCATTGGAAAGGCAAACATTAAAAGTTCAGATAATAAATATTTCATTTAAATTATTAATTTTAAATATACATTGTAACAACTTATTAAGAGATTTCTTGAAAATTCTCTAAAAGATCCCAGGACTCAAAGAATAAATGCTGAAAGTTTGAGAAAAACAGATGTTTTCTGTACTGTTTTTACTGTAAAAATAAATTAAAAGTTGTCAATAAAATCATTACCAATACTTTCACAATACAAACTTTAACAGTTACTTTGGAGGTGCAGATCAATTTCAGTGAACTGAATCTTTAGTTGCTTTAGTCGGCTGGGGTGCAACAGGAAAGCTCAGACATTGGTAGAGTGTTGTGAAAACCATCATCAGTAAAAACTGGACCGAAAATCCATGGTGTTGTTTTTTATTTTCAGGACTGTAAGCTCTCTGGGGCAAGAACCACCTCTTTGTTGGCATCACATCAAGCATAATAGCTCTGGTTCCTGACCAAGCCTCCTAGCCATGGGAAGAAAGATAACGAATTATTTGCTTCTTTAGTGTATAGGGAATGGTCCAGCCAGCTTTTCCTCCTGAAGAGAAGGTTCAGCAGAATGGAGAAAGGAACTATCAGTGTACACAGAGCTGACAGTAACTCCTGAGACTGCCCCCAAACTCCTAAACTAAGCAACCTCCCATGGAGAGGAGACAGAGGGGCAGAGCCATGGTGCAACTTCACACCACTGTTTACTCTGGATTGTGCTTAATTCACACCAATGAAATTGACATTTCATAAAAACAGTAAAATGTTTGGTTTTGCTTCTTCTACCCCAACTGAACATAAACTGGTTTATATGAAATTATACTTTTATTCATGTCTATGCCGTTTACTTCCTCCTTCTCACTGAGCATTTAACACAATTTCTGCTCAGAAAACAATTCCGATTGTTCCTCCTCACAAAGGCCATTGCACTCCTCATAGACTTCATTTTCCAAATGTATTTGCAACTGCATGTTTAATTTCTGTGCAAAATTACTGTGATTGTGTGTGAGGTGCTTAGCTAGCCATTTATGCCTGTGCATATCTCATTTTCATACATAATTGCCTGTAAATTGTGCATAAGAATTATGCATCTAATTACACACACATTTTTAAAATCAACTCTATCTGTGTTAAATCGCATGACTTCTTTTTCACACCAGGCATTTTTGACCCAGCTCTATTACATAATTTCTGATCGAGAAAGAATATCATAACCAGAAGTTTCAAAAACTGCAAGAAATACATTCCTTTTTATTCCTTAAATGTATTAGTATTCTTCATTTGCCTTGCTATACCATCAGAATAATCACACCAAATAAATGTCTTCCACATTTACAAAAAATTTCACTTTGTAATTTAATTCTTTTCCAAAGCAATTAACTTGTATATAGTCACTTGATTTTTATATAAAGACTGATATTACTTCCTTTTTCCTCACTATACAAGGGAAATTAATGTCAGTGCTTTTATTCTGAGTAAGGGAATCTAGCACAAGAGACTCTGATCTACAATTTGGGGCCTCTTTGTACTACAATAAAAATATTGATGATGTCAACAAACCATACTCATTTTTCATTTCAGGAACTCAACCCGCTATTCCTATTTTTTTAATAACAAGTACCTTGTTACAACATCAACAAACACAAACCTCAATAAACCTCACAATGGAAGCAATAAAACCTTAAACTGAGTTAGTAGAGACTGTAATACCTGCCTCCCATTTAAAGATACAGAGAGCTTCTAATGTCTGCCATTGAACTCATCTGACAGATTTACAAAGCTTTCAGTCCTAAAACTGTAGTATACCTAATTTAAAATATTACAGGTGCATTGCTAATGAACTATCTATCTATCCCTGATATCTGATCCTTCAATTATAATATTATTTGCAACCTTTAGAAAGAACTTGTGACACTTCCACTGTTAGGAGAAAGGCTTGAAATTCAGCAGTAGAAAGCCTTTTTGCCCCTTAAAGATCCCATGTAGCTTCAGCCAGGGTAAGTTCATGGAAAAAACACTATCCTCCTCTCTCTTTTTGCTGATCCAAGAAGCTGTGCATGCAAAAATCTGTAACTCTGCACAAATGCTGAGAGTCTGGGACCCACAATGTTACAAAAGCAAAATAACAGGGAACATTCAGGAGTTGCCAGAGCAGCCTTCATGGAGCTGTAAGGGAAGAAAAGGAAGAGCCAAAGCAGGGTCCCCACAACTCATCTGAACACGGGGACTGAGGAGACAGTGGCTCCTCTTCAGCTTTGGAAGCACCACCTGAGGAAGGACAAAAAAGCCAATTTAGGCTCTCTACCAACAGTACTCTAACTGTGAAACCTGACCTCATCTTTCATGTCTGGATAAGTCTTTCCTGGACAACTGTGAACTTCTCTCAAATGGCAGCAATCTGCTTTGCCTTGCTAAAGGTTCAACCTCTTATGATGATTCAAAGTAGAGAAACTTGTGCTTTTATTTTTCTCTCTTAAAATTAAATCTCTAAGAAATTACACATACAGCACTATGTTAAGATAAAATTACTGAGGTTGCAGGTCAAAAAGTTTAAAGATACTCATGAAAGCTTATTTTTATTCCCTTGTGTGTATGACAGTCCAATTAGCATGCCACAGTCAGTGCACAGGTTAAATTCACAGCAGGACAGAATTAAGTTTGCATGATCAGCCATAAACCTGCAATTCCCTTATATACACTTAAAAGAAATAACTTCACACTGTACTAAAATAATTTAAAATGTATACTTAAATAATTTGCATTTAATTTGGAAATATGCTAGAAAGAAAATGTGCATGTAAAAGCACCAATACATTTGTCTGACACTTACTCAAATGTAAAATAACCCTTGCCACTTTTCATTCATTAAAAATGTAATTCATCTCAGTGCATGTCACCAAATGGCATTGTAGGGATACACATTCAAGAGAAATTATTGTCTTTGTGCCACTATATAAACCGCAGTTTTCTCTCCCAGGCTTAGCAGTCTCCATCCAAGCAGTAAAAAGTCTCACCTGATCCCACAAAAATCTACCCTGGGAAGTTACAGGTGAAAGTACACATACGCCGAGTGAAGTTCCAGCCTTCCACAGGTGAAATAAATAGTGATCATACTGCAAGGCTTTCAAGGTAGGAGAGTACAAACAGCCCAAAAGATGTTACTATATCTATAAGGGGTAGAACTTCTACACAGTTAACATTATCCCCATTTAGAAGTGTTCTGTTTTCTGTCTGAAACTATTTTGAATACGCTTTAGGATGCTCTGACATTAAATTTGTGTTAGATAGAGAAGAAGGCTCTGTATCGGTTTCTGTCTTCAATATAACACCTGATAGGCAACAGAGTTTAAAAAAAACTACAAATAGGGAAATATACAACAACGTTTCATGTGAGGGAAGAGCTGTACAGGGAACAAAATGCAGCTGCAGTGCCTGAGTCTATAGAGAGACTTTTCCACAGGCACATCTTCACAAATCTAAGAGACAAAACCAACAGCTGGCTGAATTAAACATTTTGCACCTGCCAGCAGGGCATAATTTAGGGTACTGTCCATGGGTTACCTATCAGTCATCTGATGTGACGTTAGAGTCACAGTGCGAGCCCATTTCTGAATGACATCCCAGTGTTAGGCCTTGATTCAGCTTTTCAGCCAATAGAGAAATTTACCATAAAACATTCTGCAGTTTTCAGTGGAAGTCATTTTGTAATTTGTAAGAAAAATCTTGTGAGGTCTTGGGCAATGACCGTGTTGTCTTTTTCCTTTAGAAAACACCCTTCACACTATGGATATACAGTAAAAGACAGTCAAAACAGGAATCTGTTCATGGCATGAGTTAACTGTTTGTATTTGTCTAGGGCTCAGCAGAATGGGCGCCAATGTAAAAAATAACAACACAAGCCACAAAACCCAACAAAATCCCTTTACCTTGCAGCACACTAGCTCAAAAATATAATTCTGTCACTAGGGGTCAGTGTTAAGACATATTACCTTTACACAATACAGCTAGTGGCATTCTATTTTTGATTCTCTTCAGAAACACTAACTTACGTTACAAAGAAGAACTATTAAACCATATAGAAGACAAAATCTATACAATGGATTATGACCTATTTCTGTTTTTAAATTTAGCTCTCATAGTAGAAATTTTTGTTCCTGTTCTCATAAATTACCACATATATTCATGCACCTTACATAATACCAATGCTTCAATATTGATCCATTTATGTGAATTAGGTTCCATCTACAGCCTTGAAAAGCTATGACTAGGTTTCCCATTTTCTAATGCGGGAGATTACTATCTAGCGATATTACCACCTAACTGCAATAATCATTACTTCCTAATGATAATAACAAAATTTGAAATGTAAGAAAGCTAGACATTCTTTAAATCTATTCCTTGACAGCCATACCCGTCTTAAAAACCACAAAAATCTGTTGTGGATACTGAAAAATATCCATTTAAGAAGGTGAGAGACTCTCACTACAGGTGAGGATTATACACATGGAATAGACTGAGGATGTATTTTGGGTCATTAGATCAGTATATGAATTTCAGTTTGGAAGAGATGCAACCCTGACTGAATTCAAGAGAACAACTCACTTTATCCTCACTGGGCACTGGCCTGTAACCAATGAGTTCCCAAACTACCTTCCTATCCCAAACGTACTCCCAGATCTTGAAAATCTTGACACACATTCAGATGCTGTGATAATGCCTGTAACTACCTAAAAGGACATAAGTTTGCTAATGTAAATAGGTCCACTGATTGCTGTGAGGAATTCAAGAATTAGAAAATTAAATACATGAAGCTTGCCGTGTTTGCAATTTTTGGGATGACATTTTACTATCTTGAATCTAGACGTGATACTAAGAAATACATAACATTACACTAATTATAAACCCTAGGAGCCATATTCTGCCAGATCATAAGTCTGTCGTGTACCACAATTTCCTGCAACCCTTAGTACAGCTGAACAAAAAAAATCCCCTTCCTTCTTCCCCCAGACCAAACTCTAACCAAACACCATAAATTTTGCACTTAAAATAAACAATTTAAGACAAATATTATTGAGGCTGTTAATTAGTTTTCATGTCCAGTACAAAGCTCTAAATTTCAGAGCATATGTTTTTCTTTAGTGGTAACTCCATTAAGTGCCCAGAATTCAGACGTGGCCAGATTTATGAAGACAGCTATTAGATATGGCATTTGTACTACAACAATACTGAAGAAAAGAACTGGTCAAATTAACATCTGACTAACGGGTACGCTTGAGATCTTATATCTGTGTGGTACTTCCAACTAATATCATACTTATAGTTAACACAATTAGCTTATCCTAAATACATGAAAAGTGAAAGTAATTGTTTATACTTTAAATAGGGAAAAATAGGCAGAGTAAATCGTTTGTTCTGTCGTCAGCTGGGTAGCACAAAATAATTTCTTTTTCTGTCCAATAGATGGCACTGCTGGCTGTTTGTTTGTGTGTAATTTTCCAATTTGTGCCTAATCTACATTATTGACGTGACTGTGCCTACATTTCCCGATGCGGGGACACATCAAAAACAGATAGATTTCACAGATTCTTTAAAATGGCATTCTACTGCCCAAATATCTGCATGCAATTTTCAATAAAGCAAGTTAGTGTTCTGGATTAAAAAACGTGGATACAAATACACAGCTGAACATAATTCTCTTCTTCCCAGCAGCAGATCCACAGAAACAAATTCTGACACATATATCAAGCATGGTCTCAGAGCTATACGCATAGTAACATCCTAAAATAATTTCTTTATTGGATGTTGGGATAAGTACATGGGATTTTAAACTGCAGTATACTTTGCAATTTTATTTCTATTTAGCCTAATTATTGACAAGTTTACAAAGAATTTATCATCAGCACACAGCAGCATTAAAATTCTGCCACTACTTTATAACAAAATTCTGATATAAGCATCATCTGGGGGTGTCAATCTGTAAACTTGTGAGGCATTTGACCACTGCACTTTTTTCTACGTGCTACTGAAGCATGACACAACATCAGCTCTGCAGCAAAAGCTTAAATGCTCAAATATTTTAAAAGTTATTTATAGTAATTTTTATGTATTCTGATAGGGATCATATTGAAAATTCACGTTTTCCAGTAAACCTGAAAACTCCAGCCGTTGGTGTGGGACTCATGTCCTGTACTGCTCTAGATCTTTGGTTAAAATATTATGGGGGCCAGAGTCATTCACTAGTTTATTTATTTTTCCCAAATCGTGGTTGCTTGGGGACTTGTGTGAAATGACAAGCTGGTCTCTGTCCCGTTCATCGTGAACAGGTGTTCTAATTACAAAACCTCCACCATATTTGACACCTTTATTAGCTGTCTCAGTTGAGAAACAAAGGATTGATTGGGTAGGGGTATAGAACTAGCCTTTCATTGATGTGGGGAAGCACCTAAAGGTCAAGGTTAATACACATTAGTGGGGGGTAGTATTGCCCATTGCCTATGCTGTTCTTGTGTTATTAATCAATGGAAGACTTTACCCGTATGAGCTAGCTATTGTGGGAGCCTTAATTACACAGTTTGTTTTAACTTCTGTTTTTTTCCGTATTATAAGAAAAGCAGACATTTCTTGACCAAATATTCTTAACAAAAACAACAAATCTCCACCAAAAATAGCAGTCTTGTACTTTGTTTACATTCTGTAATATATACTGTGTAAAATGAAAGAGCAAGGTACACATTCTTCAATCAATATAATACATGCAAAAATGCTCATGAAATGAAATATAGCAGAACATATGTATATGAGTTCAACAAGATTGAATTTTTGGCTGGCTGGTAAAAAGTGCAAGCATTTATAGTAAACAGTCTTCCCCTTTACTGTAGCTATTTTGTTCTTGCCACTTAAGGTCTACCTGCTACTACTAGCTTTACGATTTAATATTCTTGGAGGGTTTATAACAAGAATCTAATATATAACCAATAAAAGGGCACTAGTCTCATTAGTCTCATTTGGGACCAGAATATTGTCAACATAATTACCCAGCAAAGTCACATCATTATAAAAGTATATCAGCATCTTCATTATATATACATTTATTTTCAGTTTACAAGACACACACACAAAATATTCCAGAATGAAATATGATTATGGTAACTCAAATCTGGAATACATTTTCTCCAAACTATTTTTTTTCCTGTTATGTGAATGTAAAATAAATATGGGCCAGATACTCAGTGAGCTGGAACTACACAAATTTGCATGAGCGGAGGGTTCAACTCTATATATTCATTTAGAGATCCTAGTCACACTTGGACCTTTCTATGACTTATTAATGGTTTTGATTAAGAAATGAAGCTTTGAAGTAATTATATAGTCACATGGCATTCATCTAATATACATATTTAATGTAAATTATTGCTTCCTGATTTTCACAGAAGACCTGCGATTAAATTATCTGGTGCTTCCATATTGTACTTGGAGCTGGACTGCAAAGAGAGAGAAGTATATGTAAACCACCTTTACAATTTCCTGACTCTGCCCAGCAAGAAACAAATACGGACTCCATTATGATGCAGAGGAACAGAGACAACTATTTCCCTGCCTGAGGTCTCATAGAATTGTTCCAGCAGTTGAGTTAAACAATGTCCTGACTATCTCCTCAGAAAAAAAACCTGAATGAGTTGGCAAAAACTGCTATACCAACTCAAAACTCTCCAGAGATTCCCTTTTCACAATGTGAAACCTCAAAGGGCTGCACTACGAAAACCAGCTGTAGCAGAGCTGAAAGTTTGACCCCTGGACTCCAGTACTGTGCTCTTTTTTTATGTGTGTATGACTCCCACTGACACCAACTGAAGAGTCATGCACATAAGGAGAGCAGAGTATCAGACAAAAAAATCTACTATGTGAATCTGAGAACAGAGTATTGTTCTCTTGTGTCAAATTATGGCTCCATCTGGTAACATTAAGTGAATACTGGTGACTATTAGAACTGAATTAATAAATTGAAACAAATAATTTATTTGGTGAGCTATTCTACTTTTTCACTTATAAGAATGCTTGTGAATGGATTACAACTTCCTTGAGTATATTCCAGGAAACTTTTAAGGAATTTTATTTTATGGTTTGTTAGTTAGCTCATATACGTCAGACCGTTCTGTTTCTTTTCCCTGAACAGAACTTTTAATAGAGTTGGGATAACAGAACTCTGCAACTGACACTAGAATTTAGCTGATACAAATATTTTGGAACTTATAGTCAGCTAACCATCCTTTGTTAGTTATTTTGGATACTGAAGCGATGCTTCTTTTCTTTTAGAGAATGCACTATGAGTATTCTCTATTACCTGGGAAACAATAAAAAAAGACAGTGACAATATTCAGAATATCTGAGTGCCATCTGGCTCAAAGACTGGGTTTAAATAATCTAAAGAAGTTGCATGAACCATCAAATTTTAAAGGATACCTTAATGATTTTGAATTTTCAAAAAATACCCCACATTGAGTGTCTTAGATTACAAGTTGTATTGATTTATATCTCTTCTTTCATTACATCTGCTTCATACTTTTCCTTGATAAAGCAAACATTAGTAGGGATAGTGTAACTCTTGTAACACTGATGAGAACCAACCTATTCCAGATGACTCATAAGCACCAAAAAGTGCTTTACTGTCGAATTCAAACAGACCTGCCTTGTAGGATAAGGACAAGATGCGGCATTCTTTAAAAATAAAAATATTACCACTTGTGTTCAGATTAGTGTTTTAAATAATAATTTAATTATTGCAGACTCACCTTGCATTACTAGGACTGTCTGCCGTCAAATTAACTAATGCTGTCACTGCAGCTTCTTTTACCTCTTCATTGTCACTGCTTAGCAACTGCACTAGCTGGGAAATCCCTTTGATAGAAATAATTGTATACATGAAATTTTGAATAAACCATGGCAATCTGAAAAATTATAGTATGTTCCTTATAAAAGGAAAAGTATAGATTCTCAGTTCATCCCTTCCCACTTTACTTACCCTGCAGTCCAAACACACGTTTGCTAGCTAAATTCTCACACATGGCAGAAATTGCTCGGGAAGCGGCAACTTTAACTTCATCATTATCAACTTCCAAAAGGCTTATGAGACACTTCTCAACCTCTTCCTCATTTAAAATTTTTCTATTTTCAGCTTAAACGAAAAAGAACAATAGTATTAATCTTCATTCATATGCCAAATCAGTGAAAGAACATGAATTTGATTTCATATAGTTGCTTCCAAAATAACACTTGCTTTTGATACCATGGAAATGGAAATATTTTGGTAACAGAGCCACCAGCAATAAAGAAATGCGCACAAAGGACCCAATCCAAAACCAATGAGACTTCAGTGAACTCTGAATCGAGCCCAAAAGATGACTATTAAATATAGCTCTAAACATACATAGCCCAACAGAATGCAAACTTTGTTCTCTATAAGACTTAAAACCCTAGAATGTATACAGATTTGATGAAAACAGCTTTTCCAGTTCAACAGATCATACTTACTCAGGATCACGCTCACTTTGGTTTATGCTAACAAAGTCCAAATGCCTAAAATTGAAGAACATACTAGTAAATGTACAACTGAACTTGGTGGAGTACCAGTTAACATACTACAATAGCCAAAAAAAGGCAAGAGGTGTCAAAAATTGGATTTTAAATTCTGCACAACCTGCAATTCTTCATTAGTGCACACTTTGCAAAGAATTTCAACTTTCTGTTTTAGCCCGGTGACATAAGGTTCACTGCTGACCTACACTGCCCTGATCTGCAGCAGCTAAGGAAGGACATAGATGTTCCCTTCCTCTATACAAGTAACAACATAGAGCATCTACAAAGTATCTACAAACATCTGAATTCATACAATGAACCATAGAACGGTTTGAGTTGGAAGGGACCTTAACGATCATCTAGTTCCAACACCCCTGCCATGAGGGGTTAAAAATTATAATATTAAACTCATCCCAAAATGGATGAGATCAGAAGTGCAGGTGTTTGTTAGAAAGAGCCCTGAGTGAAACTTCCTCAGCCAGAAAGGCACTGGATAGCATAGAAGCTCAACAATACCAAGGGTCAATAAACATTTAACAATACACATAATTTAAAGCAGACTAATTGCATGGCTGAAGTTGTATCTACATAGTAAAATTCTTGAATGTATCAAAGAAATTCAGGAACTGAGAAGTCAGAAGGACTTCAACACATTTGGAAATCTTACCAGTGCTTACTAACGCTTTGAGGGATCATTCCCTTATTTGGACTGCTGTCTTACAAATAAAAAAATTAAAAAGGAAAGAAAAAATATCAGAAGTATTCTTTTAAATAAAACTGAATCCGTAGTGAATAAAGGTAAACAAATATAATTCCACAAATCCAATTAAAAGAAAGTTTCATTGAAAATCAAGTTAGGGCAGAAATGACTCAATGCATGTATATGAGACGGCTAGCCGTCTTCTCTCTAGCTCAATTTTAAATATTTCTAGAATCATCAGAGATACACACTTGAAATCACAAAGCAAAAGATGCAACAAATAAGATGGGTAGGACTTTAAGCGTCAGCAGAACCTTGGCCAAAACCTTGATGTATATCAGCCAGCTCTCAAGAGAAGGCCTTAATTGGGATTACAGGCCATTTTGACAAGTAATCCAGTATGCCACAGGCCTGTTGCTTGCCAAAGTAGTCCATAATCCCTAATAATGATCTCCAGAGGTTCTTCATGCCTCAGCAATTTGGTTCTTGTACAGCAAGTTACTTATTACCATACAGATTTTCTTAAAAATTATTCTTGCTTTTCAAGGCAGTTACAATCTTGGGTAAGCGTTTCAATTTAAAGAGAATTTATGCCTATGTGAAATAACACTATTAACTGATTTGAATGAGCAAAAATAGTGATTTAAAATATTTTCAATAGAATACAGTCTTTTTCAGTAATGTGGAAAAACAGATTTTGGCTTGGAATTTACGGTAAACAGTATGCACTTATATTTATCTAGTTTGACAGATAGATGAAAATTATTAATACTTTAAGACCCTGGTACCAATTCTATCTAAGGGATGATTATTATTATGATTATTATTTTCTGCTGATCCTCTCTGTGTTTGTATGAGTTTTATCCTTTGGTTTTTACTACAGAAAAGAACGTACAATTGAAAAGCATCCTTTGTACTTAAGCACTTCTTATGTCAGTGCCAACACCGTATTTACACTGATTAATTTCTTGACCCATGAGTAATTTGAATACATTGATTTAACATGAAGTAAAATGCTTATGCACATCCAACTAGAAGTCTGTACTCCAGACTGGAGTACACTTCTGTCCAGTTTTCCATGCATTGACCCAATCATGAGCCAACATTTGTTTTTCAATGTATTTTCCTATTTCCCCTTCTTAACCCAGAATCATGGTCAGAGTTCTACTGATTACCTGTTCAGCTTGCTGTCATCACCTGATGGAATTATTTCTACCAATTTCAAATGAATAAAAGATAATGTCGAATAATACCATGACCTCTCACTGATCTCTACTAGCGATAACCCAGATAAATAAAAACCTGTATTATGAAAAGCATATGTTAATCAGGCTACAGAGTATGTTTAATATGCTCCCTTTTGAAAAGATTTGCGTTTAGATACATGTAAAGAATGGGGAGAGCTCCAAACCAGGTACATGTAAAGAATGGGGAGAGCTTCAAACCAGAAGTTTGGCAGGCTGAGGCCAAACTCGAGTGAGCATGATCATCACCTTCCCCATACACACTTCATAGCATTTTGTTGTTGCTGGTATGTCTGGCATTGTCAGGGGAAAGTCAGGCCCTCCTTAAACAACAGTCCAGATAATCCACTCACAAATATTCAATAATTTATAGTATTAAATTATATCATGCATTCTGAAATGACTGCATTATTTGCTGGGCAAGGAGGGAATCACAGTAAAATTCTCCATTGTAAATTTGAGCATACAAAATAAAACCACTGATAAATTAATATATTAAATCCAAAATTACGTTACAGAACAAAACAAATTTTCAGAGGCAAAAGTATAATGATTATGTATAGCAATATGATCAATATGAATTTACTTAAACAAAGCAGCATCATAAAATGCTATTTAAAACTGAATATAGTGTTTGTACCATGAAATTTATTCGGAGCTTAAGAATAGCTCTTAAGGGATATATCTGTCTTATAAAAATAACAACAAAAAGTTGCAGGATTCCCTTTCCAAAGGGCTGAAAGGAGCATAAACCAAAACTGTTTGCTATGATCACATCCATCAGGAAAAAAATTAAATTTGATCTGTCAACAATAATAAATTCAAAACCAGACACTGCTGTATACTCAGCTGCCAGGATTAAAAAACCAGACAGATGCACATTCTGTCATACCAGAAGTAAATTTTTCATTTCAATTAAAAGCAGTATTTTTTTTTCTCAAGTATGCAGGAACTATTTGTGAAATGCAACCACAATTATCAAACTTGAAGACTGTGGGCTACTGTATGGCTACTGCAAATTTAATGAAAAAGTCATAAAAGAACTTAGACCTGTGTTGTATTCTATTGAATTTACATC
The DNA here is from genome assembly GCF_030867145.1 of Opisthocomus hoazin. Lineage (NCBI taxonomy): Eukaryota > Metazoa > Chordata > Aves > Opisthocomiformes > Opisthocomidae > Opisthocomus > Opisthocomus hoazin. The sequence continues at coordinate 74,395,449 of NC_134417.1, read as the reverse complement.
AAGGCAAGTATTAGTATAGTATACATCAGTGTTGCAGTTCGGATAGGCTGTTTGGTATATTTACAACCAGGATACAAACAAATAAGAACTGCAAAAATTTCTGTTTTCTTACACTTGGACTATTTCTTACAGTGGCCCCAATGCCACTTTCTTTTCCACTGGAAGGCCGACTTTAGACCAGTAGCTCTATATATCCGAAATAAATACAGTACTTCTAGGTGCCATGTTGAACGGCAAGTTTACTGGACTCTGTTTTCCACTGCACCAGTACAACACGTTGCCCTTTGTCTAACTGGTTGTCACCAAAATTCTACAGCTTGGAAGCAAACATTTTAAATCTTCTTTTGATCTATTTTCCCAGCTTGCTGCATCCATACCAGCCGTCATATGCTGAAGAAGAGAACAAACCTTTATAATGAAACCACACTGACTCCATTTGTAAAGAAGTATGACAAGAAGATGCATCTTCACTGACGGTAACATCCCATGATATAAGATCATAGCACTGTAATATATTATGTGTAGCTCTTGCCACCATGTTTTCAAAATGTTGTGTTCAGACACGCTTCTACTAGCAGCTGCTAAAATATTAGGCCACAAAAACTGAAAAAGGTGTGAAAGAGGAAAAGAAGGCTATGCTTATTTGAAAATAAATATGAAAAAGGAGTAAGACGCAGTAGAAAGTAGTAGGAGCAAATATAAATCTGTTTAGCATACTACTTACAAGCCTGTCACAGGACTATAAAAATGATACTGACAGTCCTAAGTAGCATAATAAAATAACAATACAGGAATATACACAAAGAAAATACTGGCATAAGAAAGTCCCTTCCTGTGTTTGATACCTAAACATTAATGAAAATAATTTTCAGTGACTTGCAAAGCTTCCAATAGATAATGATAAAAGCATACAGAAACCCACAGAAGACTAGGAAAGGTAGGTTCCACTCTTTTCATGTATCATTTGCAATCCAAATAATTACAAATATTCAGGACGTCAAACTAAGGAAGGTGAGAAAAGAATTGGAAAGCTAAGACGGGGAGAGAAGAAAGCAGGTCTGAAATACTGTAGAAAGGAGAGATTATTTTAGCCATATATTAAATTAGATAACACATTCTTAAAATACACATAAAGCCATGATTTGACCACAAGATGACAGAAATATGAATGAAATATTTAAGCTCTACTGTCATAGTCGCTGTCATCAAAATCCCTTGACAGAATTAAAATCTTCTATAGGCAGAAGTATGTTATTTCTTACATTGCATTTTGTTATATGGCACTACTAGGCATATGTTGCAACTCAGAAACCAATGTAAGGAAGGAATTTCAAATGTAGATTTATTTAAAGAGCATCCTTGTGGGCAAAAGTGATGAGCATGTTCTGTCTAATTCAGAATTCCTTTGTGAATTAAAGAAAAGCATATAAAAAAGAACTACAGGATGAATAATTGTAAAAGATTACAATGAAACTACTTAAGTCCACTGGGAATATTAATCTGCAAGCCATTTAAAAGGCTTTTTTTCATGTCCCTGTTAAAGGAATTTGTATTTGAAATTGCCTGACATTTAGACGAGCAGTTGTATGCAAAAGGAAGTAAGCTTGCGATTAAGTCTGAACCAATACCAATGAGAAATAGTGCCAGCAGAGGTGGCTTAAGATGGCAGTTACCTGGCATCACTAAACAAAAGATAAAGATCATATCTTTAGAGATCCATTTGCCTTTTTGAGGACAGCATTTTGCAAGAATACATTACATTTAAAAATACACTGAGGCAAAATCTGTAACATTTTCCTATATATATATAGCCTAGCATCCAGTTGCTGCTCCGATTACCAAGGTTCATCGCTATAATTCGTTCTTGCTAGTGTTTTCCTCAGCACAAGGACTACCCTGAGCCAGACAAGACAGCCTCATTCTGGATGAAAATTTACTTCATAATCAAATTCACGTGCATGGGTTTTTAAAAAGTCACATACAGTCATAAGCCGCTTTGGTAATTGCCTTTGCTGCATTCTTCTGAATATCGGGAACAGTAGAGACTCCTACACATGCAAGTAGCTTTTTAAGGCCTCCTGTCTGCTGAATCAGCTGCAGAGTATGCACATCTTCCAGGCAATTTCCCAACACAGCAAGAGCTTCCACGTGTAGATCGCTGAATTCCTAATACGGAAAAAAAACCCAAACAAATCACCTTCAAATCAGGATTAAAATATCTTTGACTTTTAACTTTGTAGGATAATTGTCATTACTTTCTTTTGGACAGTTTATTTATACTGCAAAGTACACCTTTTCATACTAATACATTTTGTATAATTTCTTTGATGTGCCTTAGGATGCAGCACAATTTATCAGTAACAGTACATACTCCAGAAGTTTCTCATTTATATCAAAATGGGGTAGGCAGGTGTTCAGAAAGCACCTGTCATCTTCAAACTTCAAAAACTCCACAAATTTTGCTATGCATAATATTTCCCATGGTGACAAGTGAACTCAAAAAGCACTAAAATGAGTCTTATTATAAGATAAACAATAACATTTCCAAGGTAGGGAATTCTATTTAAGGCTATTGATATCAAAGTAAACTCAGAAAAAAAGACCAGGGTTCGAACTAGGAACCAGCACCAGAGTTCAGCACATAATAAAAAATTTTGGGAAAACATCATATAAAAAGCTATATGGTGAATTTTTCTGGTACTTACAACAGTTTGAGAAATGGACAGTAAATGCAAAACAGTATTACTAATAGCAATAAAGCAATCAAACAAATATAAACATTTTGATGAATCCCTTTGCTCCCTTTCTTAGTAAGCTAGATATCGTAGCTTATCCTATTTTAGTCAGTTAACTCCAAGTAAGGAGCTCTTTCTTCTTTTATCACTCTTCCATAATATGAATAATATTTCTCATTAGTCATACAACAATGGCAGCAAGAACAAAAAACTTTTAAGGCAAGTAAACTGTACATTGGTTTCCAGTATCTTCAGAAGACAATCTAATCCTTCATTTTCTCCCAGTATTATCCTGGTTTCTCTGTCTTTGCTAATTACTTCTAAGGTTTTAAGGGCTAACAACTGAATAACTGGGTATTCAGATTTCAGTAGCTCCAGCAAGGGTGGAATTACATTCAGTGCACGAACTGCAGCACAGCTTTGAAAATCCTGCAGTAAAATATTCAACAAAGAATGTTAGTGATAGAGAATGTAACAGTACCTCAACTCCTGACTTTACAGAAAGAACACCAAAAATCTGATTTCAAATGTACAAAAAAGAGTCAATATTCCAGAACTTCCTGTTCTGAAGATTTCTTTCTTTTCAGCTAAGAATCAAACTGAATGCAATCAAGCCCCGGCAACATTAAATCGCGATTTTTTTTTTGCATGACTGAAGTACTCACTACAGAATCTAGTCTAAGGAAGCCTATTTACTCTTGTTTTTGCCATGTTTGTTTCAACATACATCTTTCTTTGATAAAGTTTTTTAAATTTAGTTTCAGCATTCTTATTTACCTCAGTGGAGGGAAAATAGTTTTCGCGCTCTACTGTGGTTGCCTGGTTATATCTTCTTTTGGTTTCGTAATTATAAAATGACAAGTTAAAATTTCAACTTTAAACAGTGCATATGCAGCTTGATAAAAAGACAGTAGTTGAATACATTAAAATAGAAAAAAATAAAGAAATTACAATTTGCTTTTAAATAGCTTATTGCACGTGTGCAGCATGCAATTATCCTTATCAATATAAGCAAGCACCAGGTGCAGTTATCCAGATATACCCTGCAACAAAGACAGTGAGATAGCAAAAAAGGAGAAAGAATAAAATGTGATTCTGAATAGACATGCTCTGATGCCCCAAAAGAGATAGAGTTATAAACTGAATTCATTACTGAATTGACTCGCTTAAGCCATGGAAGAGAACTGCCATACAAACGCACCATTCTTTTGCGAAGCAGCATATGGATGACATTAGTGCTGAGTGTGAAAGTAACCAATAACAAATCTATTCCTCCCAGTATGGAAAGTAGCTGTTGACAGCATTCACCTATCATCAAAAAGATGTTCAAAATTGTGACTATGGACTTGCTGGCCAAAACAAGGCACGACGCAACTGCTAGTTTTTTAATTTACAGGATTATTCCAATCTTCTGGATAGACAGGTTATAACTCTCATTACCAAGATTAACATTTTCCAACTAAGAAAACAAATTCATATTTAATTAAAAAAATCTGAATCTGATTCTGATCTCACTTACATTGCTGTAGACCATGGATAACTGCATTAAGTTCAACAGAATTAGAGTCAAATTAGCTATACTCATAACTAATGTAACAATCAAGGACTTCGGTGTAATGTTTTCAAATACACTGACGAACGCTGGAGAGTAAAGGAACCAAATCTTTTAAAATTATTAACCCCACAGAAGATGGTGGGGGTTGGGCAGGAGAGTACTCATCTGCCTCTGTAATTTAAAACAATAACAACAAACTTTACCTGCACCAGGAGGTAGATACATTCAACTGAATTCTTCTTAACATCAGGATCAGGGCTACCTAGCAGTCTGATAAGTGGTTCTAGTCCACCTTGCTCAAATATTTGTACTTTAGTAGTATATTCAACAGCCATATGTGCTAGACACAGAGTAGCAAATTCATGGATAACTACATCTTCTATAGGAAAAAAAAGAAATATCTTGATCAAGTTTTATTCAGCACAGTATATGTTCACTAATCCAGTGGCTTAAAATATTATTTGAAGTCAATAAACAATAGCTGCTAATCATACCTGACATCTCCATAAATATGTTGCTCCATCTATACATCAGAAAACACTACTCAGTAACAGAACTACTTCTATAAAAGCAATTACCTATTTAACATGTAGTATCACAAATCATAAGTTACAAGGAAAATTTTATTAAATTGTCCAGTGAAATGGCAACCATAAATTATTTCTGAGTGTATTTTTGCACAAGGAATGAATACAGCAAGCTACCTTCCGGCGCCAGCTGTGATATAAGTGAATTTGTGACATTCAGTTCCCTCAGTAACTTCTTGACGTCATCTACAATGAAATAAATACAAATATGAAGACTTCTGTTTGGCAATCTTGGCTGAGTAAAGAAACAGATTCTACTTCAAGGGAAATGTACTTACGGTTACTCTCTGAGTGACAAAAATATCTGACTGAGAATGACACACAACTGAAGTTATACCAAGATCATAATGAGCCCAGAAAACATACAGGAGATTTTCAAGTAGCAGACAACATTCTTTGACATTTGATGTAGACAAAGTTCCTCAATACTTCATTGAAAATTCATCAAAATACTTGCATCTAGCAGGTTCTAATTAGTTCACAGTTTTAGTTGTCAAAGAAGTCTTACCCCAATAATTAAAACTGTGGTTAAAATTATCAAACTAACAGGAATCCTTCCATTCTTTAATTTTCAAGCCATTACTTTCTAATTTTATGCTAACACAGCCCACATTGCAAATTGAAAACATGAATTAGATGCGTCTTTAATCACAGTAAAGATTTTCAGAATGCATATTTATTGTTGTCAATGGCAAACTAGCAAAACCACGACGACTGGATAGAATAACCAAAAAACATTCACTGGGACAGACCACTTGATGTTACAGGGCTGTGTTGTTACTATCAACATTTACAGTGTTGAAATGTAAGAAAAAAGGTATGAGCCAAATATAATTTTAAAGAAAAAAAACAATGAAGATGAGAATATGCATGGAAGATCTTCAGTCGTTCAAATCCATGTTTGTGCAGCAGTGCTGGAAGCTGAGGTCTGAAGGGAACAACTATATGCTAACGCTGAGTTGAAAGTAAGGTAAAAAGCGTAAGGTCCAATGCAACACGAAAAGCAGGTAACAGCTGATGAAAAGAAACAGCGGTTAGGATATCACCATGCAAGACAACTGGGTAGAACATCTACCAAAATCAGACCTGATTAATTACAATAATTAGATGTAGGTTTATAAAGCAATGTAAAAATAATAGCCACTGAAACTCAACCTTACGTCACTTCTTTCATCTTTAAGTATGTCTACACACCACTCACTGCAGCTTGATCACCTGGCACTCAGCCACCCAGCATGGATGTGATACATTCATTCTCACCTTATAAAAAGGTACAAGAAAACCTGCATGCACTGTGGTTAAATCATTCAATAATGGTATGACTACAGTAGATACACCATCTTGCCGTGAATGCAATGTCTCTGAGAGATACTCAAGACCGCTTGAATTTAACTAGCTCTGATACAGATAACAAAACATTTACAGCAGCACTGACCTGCCAAAGAAGCTGGGTAAATAGGCATGCCAATGCTTGATAGTTCAGGGCTTTTTTTGCCATCAATACTTGAGTTAGCTACTTTAACACATTTTCTCCCTTACCACTGTAGTTACACTAATGCCTCAAGTAACAACTGATATTTAACCATAGCATTTTCTGTAGATGATAAACACCACTTTATCCTTCTCTTCGAACATTTGTAAAAGAGAAGAGTGTGTCACATCCACATTGGCAGGCATCTTATGTAGTCAGGTTTTCCCTGACAGTCATAAATCCAGTATTAAACTGTTTCAAAAGAAAAATGAAGGCTGGATGAAAATTAACTTGTCTTGTAATTCTTTTTCAAAAACAGTGCAGTTCACTCTAGTTGAATTTGTTCCTTTATTCTGGGCCATTAATATAGGATTTTTTCACATGGGCCACCTATTACTTTGATGACCACACTCATACCCATTGAAAAACATTAAAATATTGAGACTCTTACGATTAGAAGCCATGATACCAAATGTCATGATGGCATTTCTGCGTACAGTTGGATTTTCATGTAAGATGAGTTTATAGAGATGTTCCACTGCTCCAAGACCAAGAAGTGTGACTTTGTTCTCATCACCTGAAGAGTAATTACGTTAAAAGTTCTGTAAAAACGCCACAAGCTCACAGTTCTAACATAACAAAGTACAACAGCTATCAATCTTTTATTGGACTGTAGAACCAAAGAACAAAGGCCTCGACAGAACCTTGGGAGATTGTCTAATCTATACCCCAAATAAACACGTATCAAATAGTATCAAGGATTAATAGTATCTAGGATTAATTCACAATTGTAAAGCAAAGGATGTTTCTGTGTATCGGACACCCACATCCAACTCATTTGCTGGAGACTGCAGTGGTAGTACAAAGGACAGCTTTATATTTAGTGAAGTACAGGTGAATGATATCATTTAGAACCTCATTTTATTCTCCTCTTTTCTTGCCTCCCAATTTTATTTTCCTCAAAATAACAGTTAATTCAATCTGTGGATCCGCACTACCCCTCAACTGAGGCAAGTATCAGGATTTGGATCATTAAATCCCACCTCAGCTTTCTACCACCTGAGAATGGAGCACTTTGTACTGCATAGGGTCTGGCTATGCAAAGAACAGAAGCGTTTTGTTTCTGCTCACTCAAAAAACACCCAAAATGCAAGAAGCAAAATCCAAAATCCACTTCTATTCTCAGTTCCCACAACAGCTTTATAATTCATTTTCTAATGAATCATGCCTGTCCTTTCTGGCTACAAGTGAGCAATGTGAGAAAAAGCTGGAGAACTATGCTCATTCTCAGGCCAAAACACAATTAAAATACAAGAACTATTTTTTATTGAGGGATGGGATTTAACTTACTAGCAACATTCAATAAATAAATTAACTGCAAAGTGAAAACAACTCCTTCTCTTGTGCCACACTGCAAAGTTACAGTCTAGTCTTCTGGAAGATTACAGGAATATCTACATTAACAATTTAAAGGATTATTCATTTAGTAGAAACAGAAAAAATAAATATCTGTCCTCTTGCAGTGTGCCATATGCTACTGTGGACTTCAGGGAAGGAGCCAAGAAGAATTTATGGTGTGTGGTTCATAGCTGTCTCCCAACAGTCCAAATTCTCTCCCCGCATATCCAAAATTTGGTTGCACGCCCCCAGGCATGCTTGCCATATTAAGCTGAACATAAACATCTTTCAGAACCCAATGATCCCATGCCAACTGTCAAAGCCTTCAGCTCTTCTCTCACAACTTCAGCAGTATCGATAACTGCCATCAGTACAACAATCGGCATACAAAAACATAATTTTTAAAGAAAACACAAATTAAATGGAAATTAATATTAAAATACATTAATTATACCAAGAAAGCTACCAGCATATACCAATTTGAGTGGCTGGTACAGAAAGAGTAGGAGGCAACTTAGGAAATTATATAATTTTGAGCCTTTGCTATACAGTTGTCTTCTGGCTACCTGGAACATGATGCTTAGCTATATATAATACAGGGCTCTTTGGAAGATTTGGAATCTTGGAGACTCGTTAGATTCCCAACACATACAGAAATAATCTTCATAAAGGAGGCTGAGTGGTCTCCAATAAATCATCTGTCACAGAAGTACTGACACAAGATATATACAAAAATAACACACACAGGCTAAAAAGTAATTTTCATTGAAAACTGAACCTTAAAATAACTACACTAGTACAGAAGTTTCAAACTGTAACATAAAAAACAATTTTTTCCCAGATGCAGGTCTGTTGCTCATAACAAAACAGATTTAGGTTATATCTAAACAAAACTCTATTAAACAGAGAATACAAAATTCTACAACAAAATGATTAAAAATTCCTTCACTCAAACCACAGGACTTCTTTATAACTGCAAATACAGGTTTGACAGATATTTCAGAAACAGCCTCAAAACCTTGATAGAAACCTTTGAGATGAAATGAAGATTTCAGTGCTGGGAAACTAAAAAATTGTGAAATACTATCAAAATCTAAGCAACACAAAGGAAAGCTCATTGCAAAAAGACTAACCTTTTGATGCAAATTTATATAGACCATCACATGCTTTGGCCAAAACTTCCTCTTCAGGAGAGCTAAGCATCAGCACAACCGTCGCTGCTGTTTTGCTTTCAATCAATAAAGGATCAAACTACAAACAAAAAAAAAGGAAAGAAGTTTGATTTATACTGAGCCTTCCTGTGTGCTGCAGTAGACTCCCACTTCTCATTAAAAAAAAAAAAAATCTAGGTTGAGATCTACACTGAGTTAGAAATATTAACATAAGTCACTATTTACTTGAAGAAATTAATTTTTTAAATAACAATTTGAGAAATTATTGAAAAATAAGAAAGAATAATTGACTTCCAAATATAATTATGATCTCATCCCATATGAAGATTCTGGGAAAACCTGAACACTTCCCTGTACGTCTAGCAAGTCTTGAAGACAAGAGACTATGTAATTCTGTCACACGTGTAAGAGCATCCTGTGGCTTTGGAACCAAACACAAGAAGAAGTTTCTTTTGAGCAGCTATGCACAGAGACTATGAACACAGGTGTTGTACAAGGAAGAGGATTTGGTTACTCTGTGGTGTTAACATATTGTGGTTGCTTTAAAAAAAAAACAAAAGGACCCTTCCCGTGCCTTTGTCAATTCAGTTCCCTAGCTTACCATGATCTTGTACTAGCTGAAGTATTTCCATGATATAATCCCCACTCGGCCGGCTAGAAATGATACAGTGTTCACTTCCATTTTTGACCTCTCATACAGAAAGAAATCTTCCAACAAATCTGGCAGTTTTCACCCTCTTCATAGACTCTTTAGGACTAACATCACTTGAGAAATGGAATCTTCTAAAAAAGCCTTTCGCTCTTAAACAAAACTCAAGGATTTCTGAAAATTCTACCCATTAAAAAATTTTAAGCTTATTTGGATTTAAAATTATTTTTTAATATAGAAAAACTGTCTTCTGTCCTCGCACTTTAGGCCTATAGAGTATCTGTGATACATACAGAAACTACTAGATACTGGAGTAGTGCAGTCTCTCAATATCAATGTATTTATCTTTAAAATACAGTAGATTAATCACTTAAGATAGCAATACAAATTATTTAAAAATATTATTACAATGTATATTTATGCCGCATATATTTTAAAATGTATATTATTTGTTTTACTTAAAAGCCCTCTAATAGCTACATCAGAGGCACATGTTGCTGAAAAATAAGGGCCTGAAGATACATACAAGTCAGTTGTCAAGCAAGGAAATTATTTGGAGCAAATATTCAAAAATGTCATGAGTGTGCTAGAAGGAAAATGAACAAAGAGGAGGCTTTTTTTCTTCTCCCTCCTCTGACTTGTTCAAAAATAAGGCAAAATACGATACTAGTATCCCAATTTCTAAATTCATATTTTTGGTAGGTTTTTAAATTTAACTAATTTCATCATCTTCCATGAGGCACATCGCACAATTTAACAGTCTGCAAGATCAAGATCCAAGTTTCATTAACAGTTAACAGGCTGCCTGGCTAATGTGCTTAACTTGTCTCTCCAGCTTCGAGCAGGTCTGAAAACCTGAAGACACTGTCCAACTTCATGCTTGGTGTGACAAGCTGGAGGCACGGGACAAGTCATGGAACAAGTCATGGAACAAAGCTCCTTTGTAAAGAAAATATAATCAGCTTACTGTACCATAAGTCATTCTGCTTAATAATGACTCAGCAACAAGAATTAAACCAAATAGTGTCACAGTCGTCCAAGTTACATCTTAACGAATCTTTTTAGATTGTAAGGAGGCAAAAAGCTCAGCTTATCACAGGAACATTCATTTTACCCATTCTACACAGTTCATTCATTCTACCCATATGAGAGACAGACAGAAGAATTAAGAGATGACTGAAAGTCCCTTTAGCCACCTTCATACTTCTCTACTTCTGCACATTTGTATCCTTGCATGGACGGAACATTATCTTCCAGGTAAGCTCTATGACTCAAGCACTGACATATCTCCTGAGTTTGGCCAAATATTTGGTGAAGGGATAAAACTGTAATTTTTAGTAAAGCCTGTTAGTCCTCCAGAGAAAAATAAACACAAGTATTGATCTCAGATGAAGTTTAGTAAGAAATGAAATATGAAGTAAGGGTTTTAAATCTCAGTTATTTATTTACATTGATCTAACACCAAAGATGCTATTATGTTGTTCCATTTTCACTGTCTCTTGTGTTCACAAGTAATTGTATGAACTATAATTCAACGATAATTCCTAGAATTTAATGACAGATTGGCACAAGAGCAGACTGAAATTGGTCTGATCTCTACTCATTTGTATAGACTAGATTCACTACTATTGTCCAAAATATTCAATGGGCACTTTCCTATTAAAAGCAGTTTTGTGCTGAAAACACAGATCACTGAAATCCAAGTGTGTTCAAGAAGTCAGAGGCCTGAGCAGGTCAGCAATTTGCTGGGAAGTACCTTGTTTGTCACAACTATCACAGAACTGGATGTGACTTTTGCTTATCATAATGCCAGCATAGCTAGAGTTCCCCCTTCCTTTTTTTTTTTCTCCTTTGAAAATCAAGGCTTGCCCCTAAATCTTCATACATCACTGCAGACTCTGCCCTTAATGGCACATACAGGACAGATTATATGCTAGAATAATACACCTGAAGTTACCAACAACCTTGAATTAAACACAGAAATTTAACTGGTTTATAAGCAACAACATTTCCAACATGCAGTTTGTATTACGAAAAAAATGAAAAAGAATGCTAAAATTCAGAAACTCCTATATGTATTTGATCACCATTTTTGTGTACATTTGACTTCAAAGCCATTAGAAACTGCAAAGTATTTGGAGGTGTTTTTTTTGGTTTCCATCAACTTAACTTCGTTGAAGAGGAAGGTAGTACAAAGTACGTTTCCAGTCAGACCAGAGACCCATCTAGCCCAGCATCCTGTCTCCAACAAAGGCCAGTAACAGGTGTGAGCAAGCAGACCATTCAGCTTTCCTTGTATTCCCTCCCAGCCTCCAGCACTCTACAACCTAGAGAACTGGTGAGCTAGTGATTTTATCTTTGTGTTCAAAAAGTCCAAGAAAAATTTTCCACCAGTTAATTTGGCAAATGATTTTTTTAAGCCATCTGTATTTTAGCCACCCTTAATATTCTGAGACACAAGTATCACAGTTTAATGGTCATATAAATAGTTGTGCCTTTTCTTTGTTTTAAAACTACCACCTGCTAATTTTATTTGTCCTCCACAGTCTATTCACCATAAGAAACAGTGAAGTACATGACACCCATATGCCTTCTCTGCATCATTGTTTTGCAAGTTTCTACAATATTCCTCTTCATAGCCCTTTCCTTTTGGGGATGAAGAAGCCGACTGTCTTTGATCTTTCCTAATACAGAAGCCACTCTGCCTATTCTTGTTGTCTTTCTTCGTGCTTTTGTGTAGTTCAAGTGTACCTTTGTTGAGACAGAAACACCGCAACTGTTAATGGCATTCAACACATACATGTATAATGCATTTGCTAGTAACAGTGTTTTGCCTTTTATTTCTGGAATTCGAGATTTTGTATTTATACACTTTTGCCTACTTAGTAACTGGCTGCCATCTCCCTGAAAGTATTGACATTAATTCTGATAGACTGGATGACAGGTTGCAGAATAAAACCCCATGACACTCCACTGGCAACCTCTCTCAGTTACAAAATCCAAACAGTAATTGGTTTTCTCATCTTTGCTTTCTGTTTTATAACCAGACATTATTGCCAGGAGAGAAATTTCTTTTTAGCTGTTAGTGTTTATGTGAGTGAAGGGCCTGGCCTAAAAACTTTTGAAAAAGCTAAATAACTCGATCAACCAGATCACCATTATCCACTTGCTCACTGACTCCTCTAAAGAATTCAGACAGATTTCAGAGACTGAACTTTCCTCTACACAAGCCATATTGATTCTCCACCATTACTGTCACACTTATCCACATTTTTTTTTCCTCTACCAATTAACACAGCATGGAAGACAAACTTTCTGGCCTGTAATTACTGATGTATTTCTTTTTGAATATGAAATTTTCTACCCTCCATTCCTCTAGTACAAAGGATACACATTAAATACCAAAAGTAACAGTACCACAATTTCAGATTTTAGTTATTTTTCACTTAGAACAAGACCTGGGCAAATACTATTTATTCATATGTGGGCAATTTCTTCACAGTTGTTTCAGTGATTTGTTACGTAGCTTTGTCTTCTGACACAAAAATAAGTCATTTTGCTTTTCTTTTATGACTTTAATCACCTAATAGCATCCCTCTAAGACGCATCTTCCTTCTAGTCAATTTGTACAAGCTTTATTGCTAGTTTTTATATCTTTGTTAGTTCTCTCCCAAAATATTTTGGTGCATTGTGACATTATGCTTTTGATTTGTGAGTGCAAGGGGTTTCTTCTGTTTTCTCATTTAGATGCAAATCCCACCTTTTGAAGGATGTATTTATCTGCTATTATTGTATTGTTTAATCATGCTGTCATTTTTCTTAAAAAAATACTTTAAATTTGAACTAACTGACTACAGGTCTGTTTTATGCTTGCACCCTTCTTAGACTCTTTCGAATCATTACCGATATCTTTGATAGTCTTAACCCCTTTCCCTTCATCGAGAAAAACAGAGTTAGTATGTACCGAGTCATGTTAATTGTTTCAGTTCTGTCATTGTCTGATCTCCAATACTAACAATATAACACCAAGATATTCCATTGAATCACAGTTGATGTTGGAAGGCACCTCTGGAGATGATCTGGTTCAAGTGCCTTGCTCGGAGCAGGGTCAGCTAGAGCTCAGGGCTGGTGCACAGTTTGATTTTGAATATCTCCAAGGATGGGGACTCCTAAACTTCTTTGGGCAACCTGTGCCGTGTTCCATCATTTTTACAGTAAAACAAAATTTTTTTTGCTTATGTTGAAATGGAACCTCCTGAGTTTCAGCTTGTGCCCACTGCCTCTCACCCTTTCAGTGGGCACTAAGAAGAACCTGGCCTGACTTCTTTACTCTCTCCTATCAGGTATTTATACCCATCGACAAGACCCCTCCAAGCCTTCTCTCAAGACTGAACAGTCACAACTCTCAGTCTCTCCTCATATGACAAATGGCCCAAGCCTTTGGCAGATTTGTTCCAGTAAGTCCATGTCTCTTGTACTGGGGAACCCAGAACTGGACACAGCACTCCAGGTGCGCTCTCAGTCACCAACATTGAGTGGAAGACAATAGCCTTCCCCCTCAAGTTGCTGGCAGCACTCTGCCTAATGCACCCCAGGATTTTGTTAGCTTTCTTTGCCCCAAGTACACATTGCTGGTGCATGTCTACCAGAATCACCAGGTCCTTTCCTGTAAAGCTGCCTTCCAGCTGGTCATCACCCAGTCTGTACTGGTTATTGCTCCCCCATGTGCAGGACTTGGCATTTCCCTTTATCAAACTTCATAAAATTCCAATTTTACCATTTCTCTAGTTTGTTGACGTCCCTCTGAATGGCTGCACAACCATGTGGTCTATCAATCATTCCTCTCAATTTCGTATCTTCTGCAAACTTGCTGAGGGTGCCCTCTGTCCCATCATTCAGGTCACTAATGAAGAGGTTAAACAGTACTGGTCCTGGGATCAAGCCCTAGGGTACAACACTACTGCCTGACCTCCAGTTGGACCTCACGCTGCTGATCTCAACCCTTTGAGTCTGGCAGTTCAGCTAGTTTCCAATTAATTTAGAATGTCTATTTATCTTGTCTGTACTTCATCGGCTTGTCTGTGAGGGTGTTATGAGAGACAATGTTGAAAGTCTTACTAAAGTCAAGTCAAATTAATATTTAGGCATTAATTACTCAAAAGAAGGTGTTTCTGTGGAGACTGAATTTCAGGAGTTGACAGTGCCACTTCATATATGCCACCTTTTTAACAACAATATTGTGAATGAAGCCATTATCAAAAATACTCAGGTATCTATAGTTTGCTTTCAGTGATATTGTCTCAGTATTTTCTCTAACGGTAACCTTAGACTTCCCTTTTTATGTGTATGCCCTAGGTGATGATCAAATAGTAATATTGTCTAGACCAAAGTTAATGGAGATCTCATATGAAAAGTTCCTATCAATCTATGTCAAAGCCAGCATATTTTATCTGCCTGAATTACTGTTTAAGGTCATCCATACAGAGATAAAGGCTCAAAGCAGTATTTTTCCTGGAGAAGCCCAATTCTCAGAACAGATAATAGTAAAACACAAATTATGAAAGGCAGGGAAAACAGACTCCTCAGGAGTACTTTCTGAGACATACAAGCAGTGGCTAGGCTAAGAGATGTGTTTTCCACCTGTTCCTAGAAATCTATAAAAATCAGTGGTCATCTGCAGTACCTTATATTCTCAGAGCATTCCACATGCACAAAGGCCCTCTTTTATAAGCCTGTCCACATTATCTCAAGGCTTTTCTTGGACTTGACATTTTCATAAGCAGATTATCAATCAGAAGATAATAGCTAATACCTCTTTTATTTTGTCTGCATCTCATTTCCTGCCATCTGAAATATCCATGTGAAATTTAAAGTTTTGAGATTTCATTTTACATGATCACTATTAACAATATTCTCACAGCTCGACGATTTCCTTGGTTGATAGTTACAACTAATCAACGATCTATTTTCATATTAAATACTGTTTTGTTATGCAACATTCATGTTTTTTTTCTCCTGATAGGACTGCTAGAAGAGATATGCTAGCCTGAAGTACAATAAGGGTGAAAACCAAGCCAAAAACTTCAGATGCCATCTAAACGTCACTCTTTCCAATTCTTTCCTTTTTAATAGTTTGATTGACCTCTTCTGTAAGTTTAATTTTTTAAATGGTTGAATAGTTTTTCTAAGATTATTCACAGTTTATTGTGGTAGTTAGTAGGCTGTACCGTACTATTCTCCAGAAACTCTAATGTTGTCTTTTGGATCTAGAAATCATGGTGCTGCTTCTACTGACTTTCTAGATATTTACTGAAAAAGTCAACTTTTATTACTTTGGAGGGGGTTAGCTCATCTGTATGCCTTAAATCTACTGTCATGCCTTTCGACATTTTTTTCTTAGACTACAAAGACACTTAGTTTTAATTCTTCTTTTTATTATTCTTATTTTAATTAGTCCTATCCACACACACCTTCTTTGTGTCTCCTCCTGGTTTTCTAGGTCATTCTATACAGAAATGGCTTTAGATCAATTTATCCTCTCATGTTGAAGTTTTATTTCAAGTCTTCTTTCATAACGATGTATTATTGCTTGGAGCTTATGAATTACATGTCTAATATTCATCTTTCCACAGAACAGTTGGGCAAAACCTGATATTAATTGCTGCACTTCAGTGACATTATGGTTATTGGATATTTTTTAGTCAAAATTATTTATGCTTATTTAATATTGAAATTGTGACGTAATTTTTTGCTTATCAACTTTTCTATGACCTTTGAAAAAGCTCTTGCAACACCATGACTCCTTACAGACAAACCAATTGTTTTTTTAAAACGGTACACTGAACTTCGTATTTAGTTTCATGTTCCTCTGTGGGACTCACTGAGGTCCTATTTTTCATTAACTTGGTTATTAGCTGGCACAGAATACATATTATCCTCTTTTCGATGTTTCTGTCTTATTTCCTCTACTTCTTTCTCAATAAACCAACTACATTTTAAAAATACTTATATTTTGAACCTCTGTCTTTTCTGGGGTCTCTTTGTACCTTGTGAATTTATAGAAACTCTTGAAAAAAGTGTGTTAGTGCCAGACCCTTAATTTCCACCTTTTTAAAAAAAAGTCACATTACCCCCATTATTCCATATTTGGCTTCAGCTCTTGTACTTCTCACTGTGGCACTTCCAATGATACTAGAAAAACCTGAACTGCTGATAAAGACTGTATATCTTTGCAAAAGATCCAGAATACGTACTACTGTCATTCAAAATATCTGTAAAATCTTGTATTCACTAAAAAACTCTACGAAACCATCTAGGCTCTTAACTCTTTCATCCTTAAAGAAAGGGAACATCTTCACAGTCGAAAAGACAGTCAGATTTCAGGTCACTCTTCTTTCTCCTTTGATTTTTACAAATGGAAAGCTAATACTGTTTTTCAAATAAAAAGAAGCCTGGATTGTTTCATACATTAGTATTTGCAAAGCCTGCCAAAGACAACAATCTCCACAAAGAACTACACATGCCCAGTCATGCTGGTTTGTATGCTGTCCAAGAAAAGCAGAAACAGAATCATCTTTAAAAGACATTTTTAGAATAATGTGGGTAAGCTAGGAGAGTAAGGAACTATATAAAGATGGTAAAGCTGGGCCTACAATTGTGTAATGTTTATTTTACAGCACATAGCAGTTTATAAACTTACCACATCCTTGGGTGGAGGCTCTACTTCCTTCTTTACTTTTTTACCCATTCTAAAAATAAAAACAAAAAATAAAAGCAGACAAACAAACTCCCTTCTCTGCTTTAGGAATCAGTTTACCAGGGATTTGGGAAAGCTTGTAACACAGACTTTCTCATTCATCTGACATACCTAATCAGTTTGAAGATTTCTTTGACATAGTAATTTCTATGCAGAAGTTTGTCCCTTATAAACAAAACAAACCTTCTAACACTTGAACAAATTTGGTAAAATACATCTGTCAACAAAATATATAACTAAAAAGAAAGATCTGAGACATCACAGGCTCAAGTTGTAACATGGTACAAATACATAGCACATGCTTTTCTGTAAGTTGGTTTTAGCCGCATCTATAAATTATATGTGAACGTGAAGATCCTATTAGGGCATTTCCCCATGTTTGCCTACACATTCTATGTTGGCAAACATTCTACACAACTGCAGAACGTACAAATAAGTTCTACCTTGAAAATGTGGTTAGAATTAAATTTGAATTCTCTGTTCATGTTTCACAGAAGATAAAAATCAGGTCTGCAGGTATTAAGAAGCTGTTCTGCACAGTACAAATTACACTGATTTTAAAAAGTCACATCTATTTACACCAAGTCCAGCTTCTATCTTCTGCATTTTTCGTAATAGCACAAGTGCACGTGAACCAGGAAGACCTTCTCAGCTGTATCTAATAGTAGCTTCCGAAGCATGTGGATGCAATACCTCATGTCGACCTAATTTCATGTTGCTTGCAAAACTTCAGCAGACCCTTCCATTTAGCTACAGGCAAAAGTAAAGAGCAACATGACCCACTAGCACTGGCTACGCATAGAACATAAGCCAAGCCGTGCCAAACTTAGGTTTAACAGTGTGTAAAAGTGAAATGTGCACTGTTAGTACCCCTTAGTAACTCCTCAGTTAGTTCTCAAGGTGAAACCTCACCTTCACTCTCAGCCAGGAATATCCTGACAGCCTCCCTGTGGTATAAGAGATTATCTTCTAGTGTAATATGAGCCATAGGCTGTTTGGTTACAGAAATCAGGGCTATTGTTGTTGTTCAACAAAAATTTGGCGCTCTTCTTGAATCCTCTGAATTTTTTCAGGTATTGCTCCTCTACTGGCCTCTCATATATATTGTAAAACAGCAGTAGTGAAACCAGTTGATAAGCACATCCTAAAAATGGATCTGAAAATTAAAACTTCATGGGCAGGTCACTAACTATAGTTTTGAGAGGGAGACACATAAAATCAAAGATTCTTCAGCTCCAATGTGCTTTACCCTTGTGCGTATCTATATACACACATATGAACACATACTCACATGCTAGAATTCAGTGTTTCAGAAAATGCAGCTTTGGCTAGGGAAAAATTAACTCCATATAAGAGAAAGCACAAGGACAAATTACTGACAGTACATTCAACAAAAGTGATGGACATACTACCTTCTGATTTATGCAGTCACTGTAGAAAGTAAGCATCATGCCCACATACAAGAATCAGATTCACCAGGACATTCAGGAAACCTGGGTTATTTAAATTGTGTTAAATCCTGGTATGGCGATATGGACACTTATTTAGAATTGTTCAGCTCAATTCATTTCAGATATAAATTAAGTTAAAGTAATAAAAAGCAATTTTAATTCTGAATGAGTTTAATTAGGTTTAAACTAAACAATTTTAAAAGTTAATGCCCATTAAAAAATAATGTTGTACAATTAATGTTCACAGATTCAAATAATTATACATATTCCAAGACCGTGAATAACTAAAGCTTTTAACTGTAAATATTTCTTCACGCTGAACAAATACATCGAACTTCTGAGAATATTTTCAAGAAACTTATACATTTTTCTACATGTTCAGAAATACTTGATTCCTTGGTAATATTAAAAAAGCAGTATGATTTGTAGCAACAAGGACAGCGAACAGGACATCTACTTTATTGTAGATTATGGTCCTCAGTCTGCTTCTCTGCCACAGTTACTGTTCTGGATTTCAGTGCATTCTGCCATCAAATGTTGGTGTTAGCTTTGTTCCCGTAAAGCTCTCTGTATTCAGCAGTCACCCTCTGACTTGAGGCAATGACGCACGTGGAATTCTTTGGCTTACTGATAATTAAAAATGTGTCTTCTGCATTGAATTTTAATTATCACATACAATCAATGTGTACAGGTATTGAAAGGTTACTGACCCATAAAAGAACTTCTTACTCAAATCCTTTTCTCTCCACGATAACTGCATGTTGTGTTTTTCTCAGTAGGTTTGCAGATCTTTGATTCTCAGTTTACTATTCAGAACAAATTTGTACCCAGGATTTATAGCAGGATTTAGTTTTTTTAATGTGATTAAATGCTGGGTTTATGTTACCTGAAAAACTTCTTTTAAAAACTAAACCTCTATTCTCTAGTAATTAAAGTGATTAATTAAATCTTAAGGACAAAATATAGAATATTCTTATCTGAGTAATCTTCTCTGCTTCATGTTCTGTATGTTTCTAGAATCACAGGAGCATATTTTTTCCATATATGTTTTTCAGAGATTAAAGGATTGATTATTTTAGATTACGTAGAGCTAGAGGTAATACAGGACTTTGACATAACAGATGTAGCCAATGCATAGCCAAGCAATCTATGAAGTTCTTATTCTATGGTACTTCCTGTCCTTCACCTGGAATTTATTGCCTTCAGCAGTAGACAAATTAGCCTCCTTACTTTGCTCCTACCAGTTTCAATGCAGTGGTCTAACCAGGCATTGTATCTCAGCCAGCAGGCAGCCATTACAGCTAACTAAATCCTCACTCCAAAACTACAATCCCCAACACTCTCCCTCAGCTCTGCCTATTCTTGGTGCCTAAGCTCACTAGGCACTTCCCTGTTTCACTATGAACTTCATTCGGGCCTCTGGCTTTCCCATAGGACCAGAACTACTCCAGTGTATCTTAAGCTGAATCAGTATCCAGACACTATGAGTAGTGTCCACTAAACTAAATTAGACATCAGTACTTAAGTTAGTTGCTCTCCTTGATAATCAGTGGAGATCTAGTCAATATATTCCACAGCTCTTAAGGCAGATTCATCCTAAAGTAGGTATCTAAAATGGAATTGCACCTTAAAAATAGCTGCTTTTTCCTCAGACCAAAACAGAGTCTAGATTTGCTAGCTCACGTATTGACATTTACACTGACACCTAAATTTAGTGAGATAAACTTATTACCCTGTTTCTCCACGTGAATCCACATGCCAGGCTAGGCCTGGCAGATACTGTCACAGTAGGCTGAACATTAATAGAACTAGGCATATGACAAAACACAGCCAACTTGTCTTTTAAAAAGTGGCTGAAGGAATAGGCCCATCTCCAGTAACATGTCTGCAACTACAACATTTTGCCCAGAAGTGTAAAATGACTCTGAAGATCACACATGTGGACTTCTTAGTTCAAAAGTGGAACCAGAGACGTAGATTCCAAGTGCTACATCATACAATAATGATGGCCATGATCCCTCTACTTACTTCATTATATTGGTTTGCTCTAGGAACCGCTCTGCTCAGTGTGAATAGTTTCTTAGACTGCAAATCTGAGATACCCACTTATTTCTAGTCACTATACTTTTTCTGGATTTTTTTGGTTTTTGTTTTTTAAATATGAGATGATGGATAGCAAGTGAGCTTTAACAAAAAAAGAGTCTGTAAATCATACTTTGAAATATGAGGAACGCCTTATGGTGTTTTATCTGTTCAAAATACTGAAATGTTAATAAATACTTCCTTTACAGTATGGAGTGTGTATCTATACTATCAGAGTCCTGTTGCATACACTTAAAGACCATAATATTTTGTGGGTTTGTCGGACAGTGCATTTAAAAAACGTTACCTGTTTCATTTGCCTCTTCTGTTTTCTAAAACCTTAGATAACCACCAACACAACAACCTAAGACCCTGCACATACTGAATGACAGCAAGACATGAGACAAAGAACAGGAATAAGTCAAAGACACAGTCAGTTGTGGAGCTTACCTTCTAGTCAAGGAATCAAATGTCTCTTCTGAGAGCAATTACTCCTATGGAAAAGCAGTGCAAAGAGAAGGATTTAAGAATAGCTTCTAACTAGTTATTTATTACATGATCCACTTAGCAAATCAACTGTTCCACACTTTAAGACAGTCTGAAGCTGTGCTACTACAACCTGAACATGATTATCAGGTTCTTCCCAAAAATGACACACAAGTGAGATTCTTTTAGCCTTCCAAGTGATAAGTACGCAGTCTTAACTTAGTCTACTTAGTTCAAGTAAAGTTTTGCTGTTTCTTCTTGTCTCACAGAAATTCTTTTTTTTTTTGTGATAACAGTGAAAATTGCCTATAAATTTGTTATCTTCATTGATCAGTTCAATGAGTCAATTGATTTCTGTATGGACGCTCTAGTTCTGTTGCCTTCCAATGCAATCTAAAGGAAGATACTAAAATTATAATCATAATATTAGCAGACAATCTCACTCCTTTCTTGAGTCCATAAACTAGTATGCCCTTTGTATGCCAGGTTAAATATCCTCCTCCTCATTCTCACATAGCTTTGTCATAATTAAGAGAGCAACGCGGAATAATCTTGAAACTCCTTTCTTTCTCCCAAATTCTTCCAGCTTTCTTCTGTCCTACTCCTTAAATATGGATCAACAGACTCTCCTTGTCCAGTGTTGTAATGCCAGTGCAAGCATTAACACATTATAAAAAACCTGGCTTCATAGAAGAAGAGAGTTAAAAAGAGATACCAGGTCCAATTCAACATTCAGTTCCTGAAGATATATGCTGTATGAAAATAATAACATTGTACGAGAGACCAATTAAGTCAAGACCTTTGAATCTGCCCACTGTTTTATCTGTGCCCATGTGCGTATTAGGCAAAAAATGATCAGGATTAAGTCAAGAATTAGCTACCACGCAACAGATGTTAACTAACCAAACTTAACTAGAATCTGTTCCTAGATACAATTTGCTATTTTGACTCAGACGGACAAAGTTAATCCCATTGGAAAAAAAAACCACAACTATAATATACTCTGATCATTCTGAGAGTTCATTTATAGATTCCATTTTTTCAAATGATCTATGCATTTATACATTATACGTGCACAAAGCAAAAGAATCACCAAAAAAAAATACTGAGAGATGCAGAGTGGAGCACTCTAAAGACATACCCTTAAAACCAAAATGAGTTTGTAGTTAGATGTCAAGTTGAGGAAACAGCTATGAGAGAGAAAAGACAGGGATTTTTAGGAGAGGTAAAAAATAATACAATTATTTATCTAAAATCTCAGAACTTCAAAGATACACCGACACTTTTTATTTGCATTCTGGTATCCCATTAACATTCAGCTGAATGTTACTTTCAAAAGCCCAAGGGTAGATGCTTAGATTTTGAACAAAAGCAAAGATTGTCAGGTATTTGATTCCACAACCTGATGCTGTGAAAATATGCAAGGTTTGCAATAAAACTTTGACTCATGTACAGCATCTGATGGATAGCGCCTTTTTTCGTACTGCCCAAGGACCATACTTTGCTGTTTTCTGAAGCTGAACAGCTCGGTACACCTAATAAGAGCTGTACTAAGTCAGGAGTGTTTACATCATGTTAAGCTGGAGAAGCAGAATGTATTTTCCAACTTGTACAGTGTAAAAGATGATATAGGAATGTTAATAAAAAGAAGTAATGGGAATTACAGAACATGGTAGCATTCTTTCCAAATCACAGAATAACTAAGAGGCTTCAGCACAAAAAAACCTCCTTCAATGAACAAGAACAGTCTTCCATGGCAGAGCAGTATCCTGCCTGCAGAGTGGTAAGGGCTAAATGCTCCCACTAAATGCATGAAACCAATCCCAAAAGTCAGATTTCCTCCATCTGTTACAGGTTTTTTATTTCCCTAAAGTATGAAGGTTTAGATCTCCTGAAGTTTTTATGTTCTTCGTAAGAATAGTAGCTATTTTTACTGTCCACATAAATGCTTAATCCTTTTATTCTTCATTCTTAGTCTGACACGCTACGGCACAGGTCCAGTTGTCAAGTGTACTATATAAGGAACTACTCCTTAGATTTCCAAAAATACACAAACAGTTTAAATGTGTTATTCAACACAACATCCCCTTGTTCTTGTATTACAACTTTAGTTAAAAGATGTCCTGACTTGATCGTTTCTACTTTCTTTTATAACTCCCTGTACATTCTGATTTATCACCTTTCTAAGCTGCCTTAATTATTTTTTTCGATATAGCTTTTCCAGACATATATGTTTCTTGTCTCAGAGTCCCTCTGTGACTGTTAAATCTTTCTCAGATATGATGAACCTAACCTGAAATACCATAATCAATTCTAGAACACTACTGATTTATTCCAGTGACATTATAACTTTTTGGGTATTAATTTTTACCCAATTTCCTCAGTGAAGATTTTCACTAAGCTATCCACATATGGTAAAGACATCATTTTCCCAGCTGATCACAATTAATTTAGGTTCACTACTGAAGAGTATATTGTTCCAAATATTCCCAACAGTGTAAATTACATTGCTTTCATCAACAATGAATTTTATCTGTCACGGTGTTATCAGTTCATCTGACTGCAAAAGAGCTCTCAGAAGTTTCTAGCAGTCTACTTTAGTCTTAACAAAAATTATTTTATCTTACCAGAAAATTTTGATTTCTCTATGTTATTGCTCATCTCCAAATTATAATGAACATATTAAGTAACACCAGACCTAGGATGTATCCTTGGAGAATCCAAGCTGCAACAACCTGAATGAAGGAGATCTTCAGAAATTACGTGTGTGATCTTAAATGTCTCACTGACACGCATAGTGAAATCTCTCATCCCATGAGAAAGAGACTAGAGATAAATGGTTTTAATCTAAAACACATGAGAGTAGTTACGCAACAACTGTCTGAGCAATAATAGCAGGACACTTTTCATACAGAAGTCAAAGATGGTCTGCCTTAGGAAGAAAGTAATATTAAAGACTAGTAAAAAATTAAAGACACTCCTAAGTTTTTAGCCAGCTGTGCCAATCTGCATGTCTTAAAATGAATGCCTCCTTCCACAGGTTTCATGGGGACATCAGGTGAAAGGGACAATTCTGAACGACCAGATCCATTCCCTTCCCCCATCACAGCCACCGCATCACATTAATCCCACGAGATACCTATCATGCTGTATCTTAAAAACCGTTAGATATGCCATTCCCACTTCTCTCATTAAAAAGACAATTGCTCAGACAGCCAGGGACCTTTTTAAATTTTTAGTCTACATTTATCTGTGGCCAGTTTACTGGATTCATGTCATGCTCGAACATTTGTCAATTACTTTCTTTGCTGCCTTGTATTAAAATATATTATTTATACTAAATATTTATACTATACAATATACATTTACTATAGTCTATGTTCTATACATAATATATATATGTATACTATATATGTTGACATACATGGAATCAGAATACCTTTGACAATAACAAACATGTCCCCACTCAGTTTTCATTTTGTTAGATTAAAGAACTCTTCTAATTTCCTCCAGAAAATGATTCTTCATTCCCCGCATCATCCCCGTAAGCCTTTTTTAAGTCAACTTCTTGAAAGCATGGATGGCCTCAGCTGAACAGGTGAAGCCTCTCCTGTCTTGTACAAAATCATATTCACACTTTGTTGACACTGGAAGTACCTCAGCTGTGTCACTAGCACGTTTATCACGACTTTTATAGTTATGTCAAACTGCAAGGATAGCCCTATCATTTAATTTTAACTGCTCATTTACCAGGCTTTAATATGGTAACGGGTTTTTTTTTGTGTTTTTTTTTTTAAAAAAAGACAACATTTGTTACAGTTTAGGACAAAAATACAGGTAGCAGGTTTGCAAACAAAAGTAGGAACTATAGGACATATAAGCCCATCCTGGCATTCACTGTGTTAGCAGAGCATTAGACAATCAGAAAATGCGTGATAAAAATCACAAAAATTAAAAGAAATAATAAAAAAAGAAATGTTCCTTCCATCAACACAGGTGAGAAAGTGAGCTTGCTCAGTCAGTGAACAACAGAAAGCAGATGTGTTTATCTTGCATAGGATAATACAATATCAGACTACCTCATATAGATGATAACTTCAGATTAGCAATAAGATTATAGAAGAGTTCTGTTCTACAGATGATGCTCCTCTGCCAGCAAATACCTACTTTGTTTTGAAATTCCTGCCTGCAGATGCCCCAACACCTTTGAAACATCAATAAATCAGGTAAGATTTCCTCCCTAATAGTCTAATCACCTGTTAGCGTTCTTTAAGATAAAACCTCTGTATTTAAAATTTTTTCTTTTTCCTTCTCACCCATTATTCATACAATTTTAGGTCTCATAACTTTCACATTACTGTCACACACAAATTCTATGTATCTTATCTGTAATACACTGTTCTTTCTTTGTTCATATTACCCATATTACCAATTTTTAAATACTATATTCTTTTTCTCTACCATAGAAGTTCCCTTAGGGCAGGTCCACTGAAGTTTCTTGCTTCCCAGTTCACATCTGAAAATACTGGTCACAGCTATCTCCTGGTGAAGAAGTACACCCACGTCTCTCCCTACCTTTGCTGACACCAGTTCCTAAGCTCCCAGTTTCTAGTAGGAAATAGCATTGGGAGCCCGCAAGTGCGGGATTTGCTCTGCCTGGTTTTCAATTTTATTTATGTTAATTCTGATACACTCCAGCTGTCATAAAATCTTACAATTTTATATAAATCTTGCAATTGTCACTGCTTAAAGGTATAGATACCATTATCAAGCAGACAGTAAGTTTTTCGGGTTTTTTGGTTGCGGTTGGAGGAAACTTCAACGTATGCCTTTAAAAGTAATAATAGTAATAAATAATTATTCTTTTTTGACTCACGACTTTTGAAAGTGCACAGACAGGCGGAACCCAGTTCACTGATAAGGCCTCGGAGAACCAAACCCGCCCAGCGGTGAGGCAGCGGCCCCCTCACCACCTGCCCCGCCGCCCCCCGCCCCGTCCGCAGCGTTAGGCCTCCAGCCGCCGGCTCGCCAGCTGCGCAAAACGGGTTATTTCTCCTCACCGGAGCCCGAGCTCTCCGCCCCCGCGGTGCCTGCCCCGTTCGCCCGCCTCCCCTCAGGGGCCGCTGCTGCCCTCCGCCACAGCCTCGCCGCGGAGACCCCCCGACCCACCGCCCCTTCCCCTCGTCCGCTCCGGGCCTGCCGCCGGCCACCTCAGACAGCCGGGCCGGGAGCAGCCCCCACTCACCCGCCGCGGCCGAGCACGGCAATACAAGACGCGCCGCGCCGCCCGGGGGCGATCACGCAGCAGCGGCCCGCGCTGTTGTTTCTCCAGTTGCTAGGAGATGGCTGCGGCGCAAGCGCTGTGCGCCGCGCGGGGGAGCGGGCGGGAAGGTGGGGCAGGCGGCGGGCCGCGCCGGGCTGGGCCGCACCCGCCTGAGGGGAGCCTGAGGGGAGCCGGAGCCCGCTGCCGCCGCTGCTCCTTCCCTCCTTCCCCTCTCCTGGTTGTCCCTGGGTAGCGGCTTCGAGCGCGTTCGTTTAATACGAATTTCCAGAGTCCTTAGAGAGTGATTTCACCAGGACACATGCATTAATCCATTTCTTTACAATTTATCCCAGCTCCACAGTGCTGGTAACACATCTCTGCGGGAAGCATGAAGTCGTTGATACTGATGGGCTGAGGCAGTGATGGAAAAATAAATCAGTTGTTTCTCAAAACTATAGGAAAAGGCTGCTTTCTCACCCAAAGCACACTGAGTATTTCTGGAAATTAACAAAATGCGTACAGTCTTGTCTAAAAATTAAGAGTTGCTGTGTTAATGCTTTTTGAAGAGCCGTCTCCTTCCTATTATCAGCTCTGGGTGCCTGATGGAGAAAGCCATACTGTACGGAGAATTGTGCGAATCTCAGAATAATCATTCATTGTAGTATTCTCTTTTGCCAGCCAGTGCTATTTTGGAAGAAATATGAAGCCAAATTCTGAAATCAAATAATATTTTCTAGCTTGAAATGCAGCTTAATTGCTATCAGTAACTGCAGAAGTAACAGGAAACAGGCAAATGTAATCATTTTGGGGCCTCAGAGTCATGTAATAATAGGTAAAGAAATTACAGCTGCTATCAGCTCTCCACTGCGATTCCTTTTTATCACAAATCTCATTGCTTTCTCCCTAGATTTCTTATAATGTTGCGCTGCAAGCTTAAATTTAGTTCTATTTTTATAAGCCTTATCAATCTGTTGAGATCATAGCACAAACAGGCCCTGGCCTTACACTGAGATCGATGTGTACCGCCGTAACAGGACAGTTCGTGGGTCATTTTTAGGTACAAGCCAGCCATGCGTGTGAAAGGGTCTCATTCCACTTTTAACATCACCGGTCCCATAGAAAATGCATAGAGATTTATAATCACCTTCACTGGAAAGCAACTGCAATGGTAGGTCAAGAACCATTTGTACCGACCCGTACGTCAGCAGACAGGAGAAATCCCACCAAACTCCTAAGGGTGGCTTCTGACTGCCCCACGCTCCATGAAGCCTCGCCAATCCCTCATGCTTACAGCAGTTAGTAGAGGCTCTCACTGGCAGGGAAGAAAGAGAAAAATTTTGCAGTAGCTTGGTAGACGCAAGCTATCTGCTTTGCAAACTTCTTCGTGGGCTTTTATTTCTCTGAACAGACTCTGGCACTGCATTGGCGGGCAGGGAATAGAAATGTAAGAAAAGATGAATGTAAACAGTGATTGCAAAGATCTTGTTTTAACTCCGTGCTGGGTCTGTCTGGGATGGAGTTAGTTTCCTTCGTAGCAGCTTATATGTTGCTGTCTTGCAGATTTGTGACCAAAACAGTGTTGATAAGAGAGCCGTGTTTTAGCTATTGCTAAGCAGTGCTTGCACAATGCCAAGGCCTTCGCTGTTCCTGACGCTGCCCGGCCAGGGAGTAGTCTGGGGATGGCAGGAGGCTGGGAGGGGACACAGCTGGGAGAGCTGACCCCAGCCGACCAAAAGGTTGTTTTATGCTGTATAACATGAAGCTCAGCAATAAAGCTTGGGGGTGGTCTTTCCAAGGTAGCTGTTGGCTGAGGACTGGCTAGGCCCTGGTCTGCTTGCTGGAGGTGGTGAGTGATTGCCTTTGCATCACTTGAGTTTTTTTAAATTTTTTCTTCGTTCATTTATTAAGCAGTCTTTATCTTGACCCACTTGGTTTTTTCTCAGTTTTGCTTTTCCAATACTTTCCCCCACCCTACTGTGGATGTGGGGGTAATGAGTGGGCAGCTGGTGGGTGCTTAGCTGCTGGCTGGGACCTACTCACCATGAACCCAATGATTTCCATGACTGGGAAAGCTTTTCTTTTTCTTGTCTTCAGTGATGGTAGTTCTTATGGCTATTTCGAACATAATTCTGGCCAAACTTGATTTGGTTACATCTTTTCTTTATTTCGTGCGGGTGGTCACATAAAAGACATATGACGATGCAGAATCCATGTGAAAGAGCGACATGGTAATTGGGTGCATATCACTGTGTGTTTCAATACACTCCTGGAACAATGGGCTCAGTTATCCCTGAAGACTGAGACACTATCAAGTGTCTCATGCAGACAGGACACATGTGGGTAGTCTGAAACTCTTAACTGGCACCTTCTCACAAATTTTGTGAAGAGTATGCATCCGTATTTTGAAGCAGACAGAAAGGAAGAAGGGCAACAGCAGACGATCAGGAGAAAGACAAGCATGCTCTTACCTCTCCAGCTTTGTTATTCATGCCATGTTCACATCTAACCATCAGGACCCAGAAGCGCCTGCAGGTGTGTGCTTTTGTGGCATTTTGACTCCACGACTGGTGAGATCTGAGCACATCCCTTCTGTGTTCCTTAGTCCAGTGTTATTTTCTTTCAGTTGTGTGCCTGGGAGTTAAGGACCATGAGCACATTGTGGGCATCTACCTACTCCATAGACTATAATCTGGTATTACCATTCTGTGGAAATGAATTCTGCAGAGATTATCCTTTCTGTTTTTATTTTTATCTGTATTTGCTATGGGTAGAGGCAATCAAGCGCTGTGTGACAGCCATATAATTGCAGTATTTTTATTATATTCTGTCACAATCATTCCAATACATAAAGAAAAATATATTTTCATTTTGTGAAAATATTCTGAGGGTGTCATTAAGTAACAACACACTAACAAGAAAGCAAAGGAAGAGAACTAGTGAGAACAGTTACAAAATGTAATGAGAATTCACAACTGACAAATAGTCACAAATGACAGAAATATTTTATTAAAGTATAATTTATTCTAACACCAAAAAATACACAAACCAGAATAGTACAAATTGTATTAAAGAGAAGACATTATGAAATTAAAACTTTCTAGAGACTAAATACCTAATAAAGTAAATAAGGACTTTATTAACTACACATTTTAATGACATTTCATGACTTCGCTTTTGACAAAGCCACTATAGAATTTGTGTGCTTTCCTATGAAGGAACAGGGCCAAATGTCCTATCAATTTGATTAAATTAAAGCTTCTGCAAAAATAAATCAAATATGGATTAAAAACATATTTGAAAGAATATTGTGGAATAACATTTTAAATATTTAATTTCGTAAGGGATTTAAATGCATAAGCTACTGCTAAATCAAAGTATTTGTTGAATTTAAGTGTTGGAAATTTGCATGTTGAGGTGTTTGAAATTATCTTTCTAGTGTTACTGAAAGCACCACTGGGGGAGTCATTTCTCATTTCCTGAAACATCAGAAGTGGAATTATTGTTTGCTGGATTGCTTGTCTGAAATAATTCTTCTTTCCATTAAAAAAAAAATCAGTCATAATTTATGCTGTAAGAAATACCTGATGACATACAGTACGAACAGTCTTGTCATATAACTTGTTTTATATCAGTCTCAAAAGACACTTAAAAGGAACTTTCCATTTCTGACAAGAAGCAGCTGGCTTAGGGAGTGATGAATTTACAACATATCATCTTGGCATTTCAGTTTGCTGTATTACTTCACGCATTAAAATACTCAATATCAATGTAAATGGACCTCTTTCTCTAGGAAAAAGACAGAAATCGAAACAAAGAACAAGCCTTTCATTCTTTTGGCTTGCAAGTGAGATTTGTAAGTCTTCATTTTTCGCAGGCACCCTGCCTGCACAAAGTGTATGGTATGGGAGTATTGAAAAATGGTCTCCCATTGTGATTGTATTCTCTAGTCAGTTTTTCTTAGGGCATGTGTATCCTAAGAAAATGAGATTGTGTTTAAAGTCACCATGACTATCACATTTTTTGTTTTTAAAAAAACAATGGTTAGGAATAACCACAGTCAGCTAACAGAAATGAACATATACAAGTGTGTTTTTGATCTAAAGTGGTATTTGGAAACTGTAGATGTTATCAGAGATGTTAAAGGTTGACTGTAAGGAATGATTGAAGGAAGGGGTAACTGAAGAAATCACCTTTTTGACGTTACATCTAACTCAGATCAGAAATTTTGCCTAAACACTTTCACAGTCTCTTAGCAAATGTATTTTTAAACCTCTCTTGTTTTCCCAAGACATAGATCCTTTTTAAGGCTAAACTAAATCAATTCTCTGGGATACTATTAAGTGTCAACCTGGATATCCTAAGTTTGATATCAGATGTTCTCAGAGGCCATAATCTCCTGTGCTGATGAAGGAATACACAGATTGTGTTTAAAAAAAATTAGACTTTTCTTGTCCAAATTTCAATTTACAACCTCAGTCTTCAAAGATGAAACATTCTGTAGTGTCCTCAGGACAAATTGTGCTGTATTGCTTCCATTCTTACAACAGCACTGATCATCTGAAGCCTTGCCAAAGGCTGCGTTTCAACAAGGAATGACAACTCTGTTCTTATCTTGGATTTGAAGGCTAGAGTTACAAAATGCAGAAGATAGTTTAATGAATGTTTTAAAGTTGTTTCAATACTGTAGCATTCAAAATGGAATTTTTTCTTGATCAAAGTCTATGCTCTTTTAATTACATTAATTAGAATTCTCAGAATTTGAGGTTTTGGTCCCTTTCTTTTCCTCCCTGTGTTTCTTTCTGACTCGGAGGAGAAACTGAGCAATATTTTCACTTTTCTTCAGTTCCCCTCCATTAATCTACTCTGTAACTTACATAACTCTCTCAACTCAGAAAACAGTACAGAGTACAGAATTACAGTTTCATTTTCCTTTTGCTTACTGTGTAACTTTTAAAAATTTGAGGCAAAATAGGTTTGCAGCTGAGTGAGAGAGAAGAAATCTTCCATGTAGGGATTTGGTTTTTTGAGTTTGGAAATCAGAAAAGAGACAAACATTTTAAGTTTGAAGTTATGCACACAAGTCATACAAATAAATTTTCCCAAGAAAGCTACTACTTTTACTTTTATGCCCTATATTACTTTTATGCCTTTTACGTCTAGAAAATGGGTTCAGAGATGAGAAATTTTATTCACAAGTTATTTAAACTATCAGTCTATATATTGCTTTTAAATGTTATTTATCACATTCCTTAATCTTAGCTGGGATACCTCTCTCTGTTGTGCTTTCCAATGTTGAGTTGTGAGAGTATGTAAATAGCCTGCTATTGCTGAAATATTGTTAAGTCAGACACATGTATTTAGGGATACCTAAGTATCTTCACACTGTTTTCCTCTCTTCCCCCTCATAGTCAGTCAGGGGAATTTTTGTAAAAATCAGAGCATCTGTTCCCACACCCTACTAATTTTTAAGGAAACACTTGTTGTGGAGGGCTTTTGCCAGACTTTGACCAGTTATGAGAATCCAGCATCTTGCTGGCCAACCACTTAATGAGCCCATGCATAGCTTGAAAGATGCCAGCACTGTTGTCTGAAGCCTGTTTGTGGTGCCAGGCCTTATTGTTAGAATAGTGTTGTTCACAGCTTGAATTAGATCTAGATATAGATCTAGACCTATCAGCCAAGCTCTTCTTACATTTTTCTCCTCTAAAAGCTAGACAAAGTGGAAGAGGAGCACAAAAGCAAGATGAGCTGTGCTTTAGGTCAGTGACCTTGAAACTGCATAGCAATGAATGAAGCTTTTGTTTGAACTTGAAATTATTTTTAATTTCACACTTTTCCTAGCTTGATTATTATCCAGTTCTTGTTTTGGCATTATTTGTGTCAAAAATTACCTTGGCATATTGTCAGCCTACCAAAATTTTATCTATTTCTGGATTTTAAGAAGTAATTTTACGTGTATTTGGTAAGGCATATGCACAGAATTGTTTCAGAGCTGTGTTTAGTTTAGGGTGCTGAATAAGACGCTGACTAATGTGTTCTGCAACGCAGCCCTCCTTTGTACTCTGCCTTTCCTATGTTTAGTTAGGGGTTGTTGGATCCTGCACTCCCTTTGACTCTAGAAGTAGTATACTTTTTGTACCTGCCCAGTACTGATTTATGAATAGATACCTACTAAATCATCTTTTTCTATGCTTAAATCAGAATGGGACTAAATACTGTATGGTTTCACAAAATCACTGTTGTCCAGAGCAGCAATAATTTGAGTTCAGTTGCCTTCCATGGTTCCTTGATGGATAATATGAACACAGCATAAACTTTCCACTTTGGAAAGTCTGTGACCTGAGGGTGTGGTTTCCAATGCAGAGGGTAATGGTGCTGAAAAGAGATTTTAGATCATATAATTGTGTTCTGGTTACCTTCCTTATAATTAGGTAGACATGCAAATGACTGTACCTGGACGGAACGAGGGCTATGTTTGTGGTACCTCAGGATCTTGTATTTTCACACTTCGGATTCAGGTACCGTCTTGCAGAAACCAAAGCAGGGGGTGAGAAGGGGAAGGATGCAAGCTGGAGAGTTCACAGGTTTTAGTCCCTGACACGGGACACACGCAGCCGAGCACACTCAAACCAGGGAGCTCAGAAGCACTCCTGGGCCCCTGCTTTAAGCTACTGCAGGTTTGGTTCTGTACTCATTCCCAGGAATTTTGTTCTTGGGAGTGGGGTGTTGTGCAGCATTCTTTTATTGTAACATAGATCAGGTCCTGAAAAGTTACCTACAAACTGCCTGTCTCTGTGTTTTGGTGGTAATTTAAAATAATTTCTTTATGTGATGTACTCTTAATAGATCAACTTCTACAGAAAATGTGTTGTGGCTCACGGCATTGCATCTCAACCTGTCAACTTTTGCAAGTGACCTGAGATGAACTAAAAAGATAAATGCAGTAACTGTGTGTATTTCTATAGTATGCACCTCATGTCTTCACTAACCAATCCAGGAAGCCACCAGCAGGCGAACAATTCTGTATCTAAAAGCTGTTTTTAGGCCACCTGCTCCTGTCTCCTTTTCCATTGTGGTTACCTTGAAGTAAGAGATGCCATCACAGCCGATGTAGAATTACTAGCCAGTGTTTAAATACTGCTGGTTTGTATAGTGTTTGTATATTTGCTATATTGTCTTCCCTGTGACTTGTGCTATTGGTTAATATTCAGGTTCTGTATGCTAGAATCAAAATAGACACATACTTTTAGGATACAATCTTGTGTGTTTTGAGGCGGTTCCTCTTTCCACAACAGCAGAAGTTTCTTTGCTCATAGTGCCAAGCCTCTCCCCAGACAGCCCTCCCAAAAACTGTTCATCCCTGGACTACATTACTACTTGCTGCATGTTGCTTTTTCTGCTCCTTTCTTTACTTCCTTTGGATCGTCAATCCATTTCTCCATTCAATAATCCCCAGTATTGGAACCTATGTCTAAGTCCCAGTGCCTGGTACGCATGTAGTTCAGTTGTTGGGAGGATCTGGCTGTGCCTTATATTTTGTGCAGTGGCTCCCAATGTTTCTTGGTTTTGGAAAGTCTCTTACTCCAAAAACTCCAAACTTACATGAGTGAGTTTTAACAAGCTCTCCTTGTAATATGTCAGCTTCTTCAGTCATTTGTAGATTTTTTTTTTTAACAATGTAACTGCAAGGAAATGAGAGCTAAAGTTAATGGCTGGAGACTTAGGATAGCTCAAGCAAAAGGATAGAAAATAAGTGGCAAACAACAACAATAATAATAGTAAAATAAACTTTATAAGTAAATAGCATTGGTTAGCAAGTGGACTAAACAGGATTTGGCCCTCTTCGTAGGACCAAATGACGCAGCGTGCTGTTCTGTTCATGATACCTTTGTGTGGTTGCACCGATCTCTCTCTACAGACTGCATCTGCATCAGCCTTGATAGTACGGAGTCTTTTAAATGCTGGGATTTACTTGACAATCTGCACAGCAGTTCAGTGTTGCACTGGCATTCCATTGTAGCTGCAAACTGCTGCAAGCCATAGTAAAACAAAAGCACAGGAAGCACCAGATAGAGGAATAGGATAAGGTGAGGTTTTACTGGAGTTATTTGTAGGCTTTTGTAACTTAGCTAAGGGAAGGAGCCAGCACTGAGTCTGAAATACATAATATTTGTATTTACAATTGCAGTTATTTTTTTATTACATTCTACGATTTTTCATGTGCACTGCTACCTCAGAAAGCATTGCTTGTATATAACTTTACTTCTGATAATCAGGCTGGTGCGATGTATTTAACAAACCCGTATCTTACAGCTCTATCTAATTTGCCCTATAGGAAGTAATTTTGGTGATTGGTTGGGGTTTTTTTTTCCATTCACTGTGCCAGGATTTAAGATGTGGCAGATACACCCACACCTTATTCTGAGCTCTTATTATAAAGATGCCCGATTTGAAGATGTGCTGGCTTTGTGATTATTTACTTTCTAAACATTTAAATCCATACACTAGAACTGTGCTTTTTGTTGCTTGCTGGTGGTTGATTGCGGTTGCTTGTTAAACTTGGGTAGGGAGGAGAGTGGCTTGCTTTCTTGCAAAGGGAAATCGAATTTTAAAAGCATTGAGAAAATGATGGCTGACATCTGCTTGCAGACCTTGCAGCATATTTTAATTTTTACCTTCATCAAGTTCTGTTGGACGTCTTGTAGTCTACTGATACCAGAGTGTGTATTTAATAGCTTCTCACATAAAATTAGGCAAAGATGACTGTGGTAATTTTTTTTTCTTGATCAGCCCAAGTTTTGAGAGATGTATTTCAGTGGGAATAGCTGGTCACGCAGCCCGTGCAGTTAAGCAATGGGTTAACTGTTTCTCTCCTTGTGACAGTTCCTCAGTTGCTATAGATTAGCAGAGCTGACTTCAGCAGAACCAGATCTATTTCCAGCAGCTCAGGATATGGTCTCTTGAGCTATATTAGAATTAAACAAACTTGTTCAATTAGCAACAATTACTTTTGACAGTGAAAGGATAATAGAGGATTTTGCTCACAGGTGTCTGTCTTTGATCTTAGTCCACTGAACCGTTTAATGATTCTGTTTGGTTTGGTGCTGCAAGCTATCAACTAGACAAAAACAATTTAAAAAGATTAATTCTATAATATTCAAAGGCCTTTGCCATTAAATGTTCATGCCTAAATGTCTTTGCGTGTGACTCAGGAGGCAGTAGCAGCAAGAAGAGCTGCAACAAGAAACAGCACAAAGAAAAGAGTTGCAAGGTGCACAGAGGAGGCTGAAATGGATCGCTTAATGACAAAGCTGAAGTATGAGCAGTCAGAGAAATAAATCACAGGATGGTATTGCTTATTCTGTTGGATTTTCATATACTTGTGCAGGAGGCAGAGACATATGCTTAGGATTAAAGCTAATGTGCCTTTCAAACAAAAAATCGTTCTCTGGCATTTATGTTTGCCATTCCCAGAACTCTTGAATTTAACGTTGAAGTCATTAGCAATTATACAGGAGAAGATAAATCTCCCTTCCGGTCTCCCAGGCTGGACCTAAACAATGTGGACACAACATTTCCCCAAATGACAGCTAGCTCAGCTCTGCTGCATAGTGTTTCAACAGAGTTCCTCTATTTTCTTCTGTAAAGTGTTTGTAAATTTACACTAAATAAAGGCTCAGAGTAAGGTAGATGCTGAAGACCAACACAGACATACTGTCATTCTTTAGAACAAGTATTAGTTCATATTTGGCAGGCCTATAGATAACTAAAACTTTTTTTTCATTCTCAGGAATACTCCATGCTGAAATCTGTTTGCTTACTTCGCTGTCACGAACAATAAATCTGTGCACAGTAAGTCATAATGAATCATGCTTATTAGCAATTAATACCTGATAAGATTTCAAGATTATTAGTAAATGGAAACAACTGGTAAGGATTTATATACTCATATAAATTACATTCAGGGTGTTATTCATAATATTCAGCTCTATCTTTCTCAGAAGAATATGGAAACCATAATGATTAACTATATGTATTTCTGTTATTATTCTGACAGGTTTATCAGGACACTATTTCAGATTTCTGTAAACTGTAACAAGATATGACAGGCAGGTGAGATAAGGAAAGGTAAACATCTTCATGAGGAAAAATTGGAACAATTATATATTGCACGTGTTAAGACAGGGATCTTGTGGGAAAGACAGACGAGGAAGGAAATTATAACAATTTCAAGGCCATAGACAATTTTAACTAAAGTTTCTACTTATTTTTCCACTTGACAACTATTATATTAGCTATAGCATAGGGAGATCAAATGGAAATAGAAAACAGGAAGCTCTTTCACATTGCAGGCAACTGTAATGGGTATTGCAAACAAAACCTAGCCATTTTCATTTGTCCCTTTCATTGTGCTAATGAGACTCTCTTGCTTATAAAGGATTTCAGTTGGCTATTGAGCTTTCTGCCAGTTCAGAAATTGGCTAGTACTACATGGTTGTATTGTATGTTTTAGCACCTGTTGTTATGGTCATTACTCAGGGATAATGACAATTGCCCTTTGGTCTTTTGTACATGCTGTTCTTTCCAGCTTCTCTATGGCTTATTGTTTTTTGTGCTCGGAACCTGTCATCTTCCCAGCCCGAATCATTTTCTTGCTGTAGGACAGTTAGTGTCCATCAGTCAAATCCTTCACTATGGAAGTGATTTATTCAAAGACATGGGGTTTTACAAAACTATCAAGATCGCTTTCCTGAATGACACAAAATACCATTACTAAATACAATATAGAGGGATTTATCGCACTGTCTGCTTTAGAATAAACTGCAGGTTCTGTGCATTGTATGGTATCAGATATCAGTGCTCTCAGGTTCCATTTATTTCAGTACTTGTGAGAATGCTGTGCTAGGCCAGGGGACAGAGGGGGCACTGAGTGATGGGCTAACATGGAGCTGGGGAAGTGGGCTGCATCCAGAGAGTATATCCCCTAGCAGGAGCTCTCTGAGCAGGAGGCTCTATTAGGATGGTGTGGACTTGCAACGGCTTCATTCCTGCTCCATGATCTCATTCACTGAATCAAAGGATCTGTGTAAATGCTGAATAAACATGTCTGTTGGATACCCAGCTGCAAGAGAATGCCAGGCGAGATGACTGCGTTAACCCTGGAAGCAGTATGAAATACTTGGCAGGTCTGAAGTCTAAATTCAGTTACGCAGTGGATGTGATCGCCACAGACTAGCGTCTTGTACAGTCACTCACATCTTTCGGATGAAAAAGATAGAAGGCTATACCCACATTATGCTTACTGTGCCAGAAGCAACATATAGCAAGAAAACGAGTTGAACACCGGCAGATATTTTCGAATTCTCTACTAAGGAAGGAGAGAATATAGTAATAATATTCAAAAATAGATAGAGACTGTTATAAAAAGTGTCCTAAAACCAGAAAATAATCCTTTATTATAAGTACAGTCATGGGTTAAACTTTATGTCAAAGTGTTTTTATGAAGCTTGTCATAGCTGTCAAGCTCAATCTGTAATTAATATATTGTGCTGAATAATGATTATGTGGATGCATCTGGGGATATTCTGGTGAGTTCAGTATGCAAATGTTTTGACCGATACAGACAGTATTATTTAAGATTTTGCCAGTGTTTATATTCACATGTAGTTACACAGTTATTTGTGGTCTAGCACCTCATAGTTATCTGGTGAGCGAGGCTTTCTATAATTTTGATGAACACTACATTAATTTTTTCCAAACACCAAGTTTGTATTCATATTGCTCCTTCTCTACCTGATTTTGAACTTTCCAGTAAAGAGTTTCAAGCAAAAAATGACCAAAGATATAGGAAGTGACCAGTGCTCACTTCCTTTGAAATAAGAATCAAATCCACATCTCAGTTCCAGTCAGTGGGTTTGAGTTCTGTCACCTGTGTAGT
This sequence comes from Opisthocomus hoazin, assembly GCF_030867145.1. Classification (NCBI taxonomy): domain Eukaryota; kingdom Metazoa; phylum Chordata; class Aves; order Opisthocomiformes; family Opisthocomidae; genus Opisthocomus; species Opisthocomus hoazin. The sequence continues at coordinate 74,356,906 of NC_134417.1, read as the reverse complement.
CTGAGGTCCAACCACAAATGCTTCTGACTTCCCATTATGCAGAAAGTCCAATATAAAGCTAATTTATTAGTTATATTACTATTCTTCCCTTACCGGAGCTACTATTTGTCAGACCACTTTGAAAATAACGATATTTTTTTTCTGTGTTGATCTATGAGTCCTGAATTTATTTATTCTCTTTTTATTTGGGATAAGATAAATAAAATATAAGGGTCTAAATAGCTGATTGTCAGTCCAAAATGGACAGAGGCAGTGCAAAAGGAGATGTCATTATTTGTAGTTTTTATTCTGAAGACATGAAAAATACAGAGTTGTTGTCTAGTAAGTGCTTCCACCTTCTGTAACAAAGTTGTAGACAGATATCCTATAACTTGTAGGTTGATATCCAGCTTGACTGATATAATTCTTGAAAATCATGCTCTAAACGTGCTCCAAAAGAACGGAAAGAACATGAGAAACAATCAAAATGTAGCTCTTTCCAGTGAAATATACCCCATATGTCTATCACATATATCTGTGGATTATAACTGATGAACACATTTTGTTGTTAGTTGGAAGAGCAGTAGTTGATATCTGCTTAAGGACAAAACTTTGTGTTTTTGGAGAGCATCATAGCCTGTCGTGCCAATGATGGCAGGGACTGGGCTCAGTAGCACTGGAAGCCCTTTCCACTCATGTGTGCCAAATACTGATTCACCTAAGATTTGAAACTGAATATCTGATGATGATTTTTTTTTCTTATTTTTTTTGTTCCTCTGGATTTCTTACAATTTTCTTCTAATTATTTCATTGTATTTGTAGGATTAGCTGCTTAGTTATTGTTATTGTATTATTTTACAAGTTATATATGAACTAGGGACTAGGGGCTCCAATTTAGTTACCTGCACATAAAGGTACTCTATATCTTTTCAGACATCCTAGAGGATCTCAGACATCCTCGAGTAGCTGCCAAATGCAGTGTAGGATTGGTTCTCTTTTTACAGTGCCCAGCTAGAGGCCATGGGGGCTACGCAGTAAGCTAGGACATCTCAAATGGCATCAACAGGTGCCTACATACAAGTGTGTGAATCACACCTTTGTGATGGACTTTACTTTGCAGATTTATTTTTCTACGTAGAGCACAACATCTTACAGTCCCCTCTTAAAAAACAATCAGCAAAAACCCGAAAGAATACTGGACTGAAAAACTACTTAAAGATTAAATATAATCCTTTGCAATGTTTTTGTTGTTGCTATTGTTCTCATGTCATGTTAACAACCAAATTTTCAAGACTTGCTTAGCTAAACGTGTAGATTTCTGCTGGGTGGGACTTTGAAAAACACCTAGGCAGGATAAATACGCTGCAAGAGGGCACACCTAACTCTCACTGGTATTTCTGGAAATGAGATATTTAGCCTTTCTAGGTATTATAAAAGATCATGTCCTGTAGTATCTATGGGAACCTATGTACTTTGAAAAACTGCTGTAATTATTTAATTGAAGGCAAGTAATTTCTGAGCTCTGCTCAGAAATTGAAGACAGACCACATTAGAAGTATTAGGGAATATGTAGAGTACATAATCATTTTAAAGAAAGAGACTGACAAACACCATGACCCTTCTAGTTATGGATCATCTGACAGCTTCTTCAAAAAAAAATCACAATAATTGAACTCTGTGTGGGAGAATGTGGGAGGCTGGAAGGTGTTTATGCACTAGTTCAGAAGGACCGGTCACGGCATGTGACTTGCCATGCAGATCTGCGAGCTCAGGCAGATCCCAGTGGCAGAATCTGACAAATGGGCAAGCAAATCCGCTGTGCTGTGGGGGGAGATAAGCAGTGCTATGATGAGACACAAAAAGGCAGTAATGTCAGAATTGTGGTCAGGGACTATCATACCCACTGTATTTTGTATACACTCAGTTGAAAGGGGGATATGTATAACAGATGGCCTGAAAACAGCAGTTTTGAATTAATCAGGATGGAAGATTACGAGGATCTAGATGACAGATTTAGTGTATAGAGGCAGAAAAGCTAAATATGAGAAGTATTACAGTGGTAGGAGTGGCAACCCATGCACAAAGGCTTGGAATTTAGTTAGAAAGGACTTCTGGAGGTCATAAAATCCAGTCCCTTGCTCAAAGCAGAACCAGCTTTCAAGTTGCAGTGGGCAGTCCAGCTGAATTTTGAGTATCTGCAAGGACAGATTCCTACCCTTTCTGAGCAACCTGTTCATGTCCTTAAGTACCCTCACACAAGAAGTTTTTTCTGTGTCCACTCAGAATTTCCTTTGTTGCAACCTGACTGTTGTCTCCGGTCCTTTCCCTGTACAGCTCTGAGAAGAGCCTAGCTTCATCCTTTCTGTAACCCCAGTTAGGCAGTTCGAAGCAGCAACTGGATTCCCACTTCGCCATCTCCTCTCCAGGCAGAACAAACCCAGATACCACAGCTTCTCTTTGCATGTTATGTTTCTGGTTCCTTAAACATTCTGGTGACTGTCTGCCAGACTTGGTCCAGTATGCCCATGTCTTTCTTGTACTGGGGTTGCCAAAACTGGACAGAAGTGTCAAACAGAGGGGACCACTCACTTCTGTCGGCCAGCCAGCTATGCTGTGGCTAGTGCAGCCCGTATGGCATTAGCATTGCTGCTGCACTGATATTCAGAGCCAGAGAACAGGGAGTTTGCAGGGAAGTGGTCTTTGTAACTTTAGTTTCCAAGAACCATTAAAAATCCCAGATCCCATTAGGGCCCTTTTATATCTATCATGATGTTGGATAACTCATTTAAACAGACAACTGAGAGTTCTCCTAGCATAGGTGAGTAGCCTAAATTATGTAAAGGAAAGTCTAACTGCAGTGCTCAAGGATAATATGGTTCTTCATCTATTGGTTTTTTTGCTAACAAAACCCCAAAATAATGAATTTACTGAGGCATACAATGCAAGGACATTGTGAAATCTGAATAATAAGAGAAAAATAATACAACCCCAACAAAAAAAAAAGTGCATGAATTTCATATACAGTGCACGGATAAAAAGCTGTATGCATTTTAAATCACATTTATCTGAAGTCTAGTATATGAAAATTCAGTAGATCCATCCATGACTAGAAAGAAACAAATACTTTGTTTTCATAAAGTTCTCCATATAGTCATATGACAGAAATATACCACTGAATATTATGACAGAAGTTTATTCTTTGTAACTTACAGGATATGCATGTAAAATATGCAAGTAGCGCTGTATAAGTAATGGTGATTATTTTTACAGGATGCAGCCAAGAATCACATATATTAGGCTTGTTTTTCATTTACAGTGTTATCATGAAATTGTTGAGTGTCTCTTGAAAGATGCTGAGGACCCTTAGTTTCCAGTGTAGGACTTTGTCTTTAATTTCAATATATATTTTAAAGGCGTATGTGAGCTCTTAAGATTCTTAATATATTGTAATAAACATGCCTTAAAATATCATTCTTTTTCAATACAAAACAGATGGTACAGATCCATGATGTATACAGAGAACTTAATCTAAAGCAGCCTTGATCTGTGTAGTCCTGCCCCAATTTATTCTCTTTTGTAGGTTAATTCTATTGCAGACTGAAATCACAAGGCAGAAGTCAGAGGTATGTGGAAACCTTCATTTCCACTTTTTAAATTCAGACCAATAACACTTGGTCAAATCTTTCATGTTCCCTTTGGACAAGGACCATGGAGGATATGTCTTGGGCTTTGAGTCAGATTAGTTTTAGGCTCTATCGTGATTTCCTCTTTACTGTAGTACTCAACAATCTGCAACAGCAAAAGTTGCTATGCTGTTAGAGGATGACCTTCTGATACTATCTATCAAGTGCACTGGTATAAACTCTGGAAGTATATGGCTCTGATTTTTTTCAGTTGTTTTAGTTCTGATTAATGCTAACATGAAGTCAGAATCAGACCAGTAGAATTATGGTGGATTTGAGTTCACTTATGTATATATTTATATTCCAGTGAATGTACTTTTAATGCCAGGTGATATACAGAGATTAAAAAAATACACAAAATTTAATCGGATACACAGCACATTAATAAAATAAAACTGCATTTGTAGGTTTTAAATAAACCATCAGTAAAAGCAGTATGATGGACTTTAAATCTTAACCAAGCAGAGCTATGAAAACTGACAGCCCTTGTCAGCCCATTTCTGGGTCTCCATGGTGGCATGTCTCCCACCTCTCCTGACTTGTAAACTCACCACCAGTAATGCCAAAGAGTTAAAGCAACAGAGAGAGGAACAGAAGCATTCAGGTGTAAAAAATATGATTATATCTGTCTTCTGGTTAGAATAACTAAGCATCAGAGGCCAGTGTCTAATGGCAAAGAACATTCTGCTATGTCCACATTAGCAAGTAATTTGGTGCAATTAAAGGAACAGTCAATGAAGTAACTAGTACTGAGGTCTGTACATCTAAAGTATGTACAGTTCGGGGTTTTACTTTGGAGCAGATTTAATTTGGTCCCCTGAACCACCACAATCATCATCATTACACATGTGGTCTGAAGCTAGCTGAAGCTGTGTTTAAGTTAGCAAGTAGTGTGCTGTGAGGAGAGACAACCTGCAGAGTGAAATAGCTGGTGCTGAGGACCACATTATATGTGTTCCAGAGGGTTTACTTCAAATTAGATTTCATTTGGTCTGACATACTGAATATCCATTAGTAGCTGCAGCGCATTAGGAGAAAATCTCAGAGTGCGTTTTCCAGTTTAGTTTCACCTACACAGAATCCAGTTTAAGCTCTCTGCGACCCCTCTGCATCATGAATCAAAGAGTAAGTGGGACAGCCAGACCTGTTTCAAATGCACATTTGTGATCAGAGCTGATATCAGTAATGTAGATGTACCCTGAAGCAGCAAGCACTGTTACAGGTTCATGTGTCCCCATTAGGGGGGCAATTGGTGGCCATATGGAGCACTGCCATCAGGTTAGATTCCTCTGGTAGGAGACCCAGTTAGTGCACATAAACACTGTTCTGCAGGCTCCAGCAATGTGCAGTAAATGAGGACTGCCGGGATTTGTATTGCCTCAAAACATAACATTAATATAGATGCAGTTGTAGCCTCAATTTTGTGGCAGAACATTCAGTTCTTCTTGGCACCTGAAATGGAGGTGAAGCAGACGAAGCCTCTGCACGGGGAGTCAGAGGCGAAGACGAGTAGTAGAAGAATTTTTGGGGATGGGTTTGAAAATTAATCTGTGTGCAAAGGTGACAATCGAGTACCCTTACACAACCCTAGGCATTCAGTGAGATCATACACCACGCAAATTTGCCCTCTGTAGAATACCACTGCTAGAGGAATTTCCCTGGGCTCCTGAGCCAGTGGTCCCCCTTCCAGCCTCGGAGCTCAGGGACAGTGCTCACTGGAATCGGGGCAGGGCTTCATTCCAGAGCTTTGGGAATGGTTTGTGGTACGGTTTGTTTGTTTGAGTTTTTTTGGTTGTTGTTTTGGGTTTGGGTTTTTTTTGACTACACAGATTCCAGTAGGTCAATTTTCGAAGATCTTCAGCGCTCATGGGAGAAGGCCACAGGTGTTTAATGGCCTACAGCTGTAGTCTAAACATGTGGGTTTGAGTTTAAGAAAGGCTATTACAGCTGTCACTGAGAAGACAAAAGACTTTCATTATAAATTCTGTTTCTTAGATAGCCTTAAAAACTCCTATTATAAACGAAACTCACTTTGGCTATTTTTCAAATATTCATTCTTTACACATTATAGTTTGTTCCAACAAAATAGAAGTGGCCCCGAGAACAATTATAAGCACATAAGAGTATTCACCTCACAAACAAAAGAAATACTTTTTCTGTATCTAGACCAAATACCAAAATTTAACACATTATAGCTTTTACCTAAGGAATGCCATAGGTAAATTGGAATGCATTCGTGTTCTAGGCCTTGTAAGAGACATCAGATCTATCTGGTAGAAAACTATGTATAATTATAGAAAGTAATGGGCAGAGGCAACTGTTGTAGTTTCAATAATGATTAGCAAGTGTTTTTAATTTTATCTAATTGCATATGCTTGAATTCCAGATTGTTTTTCGAAGCTTTAAAATTCAAGTGTTGCTAATAAGATCCTTCCTCACATCATATTCCCTGTGATTCCACTGAAACCAATCCAGACAAACATATTGTTTATTTAACTTTGAAAAATTCTGAAGGCTAATTCTATACTGAATTAGCAGTCATTAAGAACTATTTAAAAATACATTGAATTTTGATCCATTCTGCTGTTTAGAAACTCTTTATTTCACAGACTTGCGCAAGGGAACTTAATAAAATTTTTTAACAGTGAAAAAGTTGTAGCTCAGACAAGATTTTTGGAACAGTTAATGCTACCTCTTGAAGCTTTTTGTTTTGTTTAATATGAATCTGCACTTCTGGCCTAATGTTTACTACATGATAACTCTGTTTCCTTCTTTAGTAGTATAGATCTGCCCCGTTAAACTGAAGTCACGGCACCTCATTCACTCCATTAGAAACAAAGTAAATAATTTGTGTACAAGTATTAAATAGAGACAAAAGTACGCAGAGAAATGCTAAAGCCAGAAACTAAAGTTGCTTCAAAATTGTAATCGTCTAGAGACCTGATTTGGTCACATACAGTGCTTTTAAAAATGTTTTTCATAAAGATCCTGATGTTTCTCCTGTGGAAATTAATGGCAACATGTCTGTTGATTTACAGAAATTCAGGATTAGATCTAAGTACTAAGGTAATTATAATAGAGACAGGTAGGCTTAAAGTAAAACAAAGAAAATTCTCATCTGTTGATTGATACACTGTGGCAAGTGTTTAACCACCTCATTTATTAATAGCTGTCAGCTAATAAACACCACTTTAATTAGTTTAATCAAATGCCGTATTCAGAGTGGTGATAGCTGGAATTGTAAATGTACTGTGCAAGGTGAGTATGCTGGAATTTTCCTAGACACCCAGCACATGAGTGAGGTCAGGCCAAAGATATGAGGTATTTGCTTTATTGTTAACCTCCCCCATCCTCTCAGAGAGTTAAACCTTGCATAATTTATTTATGAGCTTGCCTATTAACTTCTTAAAAGAAAAAAACATCCTACATCTGTCTAATGTAAAGACTGGTCTCTGGAGAGGCAGACATATACTTCACGTACTGCGAGTGCTAAGGAATGGTCAGCGTTTGTGCTTATCACACGGAAGTGGGGATTACGTGCATACGAAGCAGTGTGCAGTACGTAGGTAAGACAGGTATTTGCAGGAGAGCTGCATGGCTGTGCCAAGTGGTGCGAGTGCGTGAGCTGCACGTGCTGCCCTCATAGTGCAGGGAACGAGGAAGGAGGGATAGTCTTCCCTGAAAACAATGTGACAGAGACAAAAGAGAACAACATTTTGGATCACCAGCACAGGATGAATTTCAGAAGCTTTTATCTTTGATGAAATGGTGCTTTAATTGTTTCTCTTTGAAATATGTCTTATTTCTGATGGCTGTTTGTGTGGAGAAGGAACAATATTGAGCACTTAATGCATTGGATGGAGATATCTGCGATTTATCTGTCTCTGATTCCCTGTGTGACCTCCAGCTAATTGTTTCCTCTCCCTGTCTCAGTTTCCTTATCTGTAAAGTGGAGATCCTTTCTATCTCCCCTTGTGTAGTGAAGTTAGACAACTCAATTAATAGTTGTAAAACTAATTTAGCTTCTGGGTCAGAAAGTGATAAAAAACTGTAAGGAATTATTCATAAATGTGGTAAGCCATCACTGTCCAAATCTGAGGAACAAATGTTCTGCTTCATATTTTTCCTAACTTCTGCTAACCTACTTGCATCACCACTTCTCTTTCTTTTTACCTGACATATTTGTATTAATGTAAGTGATACCCTTTCATATGGAATATTATATTAGCTAACTGCTAATATCAAATAAATTAAAGGTGTGGGCCATATTCTCCCTTGGTGGAACACCACTGATGGTAAGTCTGAAGTCAAGACCTACAGAGTTATTGAGTGAATTTGGCTTATTGTAATAAACACACATTCTAAACACTGACAGAGTGATTAGTTTAAAGGAGTCATACATAGTTTGAAGCTTTCATTTTACTAGCTAGCTGTACAGACTTCTGTAGAAGCAGACAAAAATCTATTGTGTCCTTAAATTACTGCTTCTCCACATGCAATTGTGTGTATGGGAGGACGGCTAAAAGCAAGTACAGTGTTCTGTTACCTGCATGGCTTTGATATGCGGGTTGCAATAATCAGTAATACGGGGTATGCTCAAGGAAACAGATTCTTTGAAATTATAAGGCTTGCAAAAAGATTAATGGAGCTATTGAAGAGATGTGAGTGATGAGAACAAGTTAGAAAAAACTCTTCAGAAAGCTGGGAGAATAGAGTTGCAAAATTTGTGATGAAACCATTATTGAAATGTTTCCCTCTCCCACTCCCCCCCGAAAAAGTACCAGTTATGAGCTGTGATTTTTTTTTCAAGATACATATATTGTGCTGCTTCATGACATTAGCATAAACACTAGCACACCCTGTCTGTGTTGACATTTCTCATAAATGGTCTAGAAGGCCCTAATGGTCTAGACTGTTAATACATGAAGTGTCTCCTGATGCAGAGCGGGGTAACAATGCTGAGGGCTGCTGAGTCTGCTGAAGCACTTTGGTTTGAAGGCTGATTTCATGGTAGCCCCAGCCTCAGCAGATAATGCTCTGTAGCAGCTAGGTGTAGCCTCCCATTCATGAAACATCAACTGAATTGGCCAGGATGCAAAACTGCTATGATCAGATCTCAGGCCCAGGTGTACCTACATCACAAGCTGAAGGATGGGGCTTGGCCCAAGAGCCTTAAGTCCCCAGTGAAAGCAACTTCCATCATTCCTGAGCTTTGAGTGACTAGAGCAGAAAGAAGGGAGTTCACAGGGGGTGGCAGGAGAAAGTCAAGCAGTATCAAGAGAAAGAAGTAATCTGCATTCCTCCTACAGTGGCACAATGTTGGTTTTGTCTATAGCAAACAGGTATACAACATTTCAAATACCTAGTCTGGTGAGAACACAGAGATATCTAATTCATTGTGCTATGAGTGTTGCACCTATAGGTCAACAGATGATTGTGAGGCAGGGCAGACAGCAGCACAGTTACCAGGGTCAGTTGATACTTTCCATTATAGATTTTTTTTCTCAGTTACTTGTAGCTTTGCATACCCCCAGCAATTTGAGCTGAAATTGTCCATCTTGCATGGAAAAAAAAGATTTAGCCAGTCAATTTTTCCTGTTTGTAAGACTTGTAAATTCTTATAAAATCAGAGATTGCTCATGCTCAGTAGAGAAATGTGCATTTTGAAACCAAAAAAACGTGAAGATTCTACTTTTCCTGTCATGCTCAAGTGTCTGACAGCTCCCAGGATTGCCAAAACTTCACAAGAGTTACCTCCACAAAATAAGTGAGCAGCATCTTCTTTCCAACTTGAGGACACAGGGACAAAGTTGAACTTTCTTTACGATGATCTACACTTTGGAAGAGATGAGGCTGAGCTTGAGGCTGATCCTGTCCTATGTGAAATCCAGCGATATGCAATAAATAACAAGATACATGGAATTCTAAGCTAGGAACCGCTAAGAGCTGAGAGTATTTTACTGGGAAACTTGTAGGCCAACTGCAAGCTTGCCCTGTGCTTATATGGTTGCCCAGGCATCTATCCCATCAGCAGACAAAGATAATGAGCCAAAAGAGCACAATGGAATAGGAAAGCATGGACAAAAAAAACCCAAAACATCAGGCAAATGGGAGACTGGCAGTCTAAACCAATGACATGGGGATTTCCTGGGGTAATCGCCTCAGAAGCTCAGAAGCCTGTAGAGCAGTGACTTGCAGAGGAGTATGAGATGGTGATGGGCAATGAGAAGTGGAGAGGAGGACTGCGGCAAGAACAGACTGAAGGGACAGCAGAAAAGAGTTCAGGCCTGGGAGCAATGGGAAGAAGAAGCCGTTCCAATTAAATGACACTTCCTTTTCAGAGAATGGAAAAGAATATGAGATTTTTTAGTCTTCTTTTGTCACTGCCAACAAAAGTCAAAAATATCCATACACTGGTGTGTGTCCCATCCTATTCCACTCTGCTGTCACTCCATGCACAGACAAACAACTTATGACTGCAAATTACTCCACTAACTTAAATGGCAGGTGTCTTTGGAGTAGATCTAAGTTTAATCACCTTCTACTGGTCTGTTGTGGGTCTCAGTAAGAAACTGGTGAGTTTTCTATCTTTTCAGATTACTTTTCTAAATTTGTGTCATTAAAAATTTACAGTTTGAATTCTCTGTAACTTACAATGCCAATCTTTCAAAGCTAGGATTAAATTGAATTTACCCTGCCCTCTTCCTCCTCTGCATATATACCTTGTGGTCAGTCTTTAATTTCATTAATACATGTTATGTTTTTCATAAAAAGACTTTAGTTTTCTGGTCCCAGGATGGACAGTATTCAACTAATGAGCAGCATTTCAGTCTCTCTCTCATTCTTTTGTACTCTTTTTCTTATGTTGGAGCAGTTCCCCTTTGTATAAGTGAAATATTCATTGGGTCAGAGCGGCTCTGTAGCCCGATTGCTACAGTGTTCACCCGAAGTGTAGGAGTCAAGACTCAAGCCTCTATTTCTATGTCTAATCAACTATTTCTATAAAATGGAATGTCTACAACAAAAGAGAATGAGACACCCTTTCCTCAACAGCCATTAGACCAGATGACGGGGCAATCACAAGAGAGGTGTGACTCCCACACAGGTGTTGGTCAGCAGTGGGCAGAATGTGGATGTGGACTTTAATTTCCTACCTCACACCAGTGAGTTGTGACTTCTACGCTTTTGGCTTCTTGGGAGAAGGCCAGGTGGTTTTGGTCAGACACTTCATTCTTGTCCATAGTGGTACAAATACTCCTGAAAAAAAAATTTCCTTTTTTTTGTGTAATAAATGTTTCATTGCAAAACAGTATATTCAGAAAATCCCCACTCAGCCCTATAAATAAAATTCCAAGTCATGAGGACTTCTGAGCCTCTTCTCTACTCAAGGACTTCTTTCTGAGTATATCTGGTAGGTTGAGGCAGTTACTGCACCTTTGGGACAAACTTAGGTACAAGAAGAATGATGATGGTTACGTAAAAGCAGTTGCATTCCAGTATAATCATTCAAATGGGGTTGGGGAAATCCCCTAAAAATTCTGTCCTGATATAGACTATTTACAGAATGATAATATGAACCAAAATATCAACTAAACTTTAAGTTTGCCAAAATACTATGAGGTTTGAGGGGGTTTTCCCCCTTGAAAAAACCACTTTAGATAACACTCTAGTTGCCAGTCTAGATAGGCACATGATGACCCACTGAAGTATAAAAATGAAGTGCATATTTTCACAGTCATAAAACGAAAACATTTGAAGCAGAAGTAATTGAAAAGACAGCCAGTACACTTCCTGTAAGGAAATTAATTTCTCTTGGTTGGAGCATTGGCCTGTCCTTACTGTGCCCTGTAATGGCAACCAAATGCCAGATGCCTGATAGTGTTACCGTTTCTGGGTTGTCTCATCAGAAATAAATCTTTCCTCACACGTTTTTTTTTAAGCAAGCTGATCTTTCTTCATAGCCTGAGCTGACAGTTTCCAGTGGCTCTCTTATAGCTTCTGCACAGACAGGGGCTTTGGGAGGGCTTCATCTCCCCTCACTTTGGGTGGCAACAGCAAGGGGTGTCTATCAGACCAAGTCATCCTAACCTCCTTTTATCTTCAACTGAGAGGAAACAGACACTCTCAGGGCATGACGCGCCTGTCCTGCTCTAGGATGTGGTGAGTGGACCTTCAGTGCTTAGAAATGGGTCTGGAAGACCAGATCTGATGAAGATGACTCTTCTGAGTTGAAAAAAACCTCTTCTGATGTGGAAATCTCCCCGTTCTTTGTTATTCTACAGATCTGAGAAACAATGTGCTTCTAAGCACAAAAGTGAAGTTTTTAGAGAACTACAATCTCCCAAATTAAAAAAAGAAAGAAAAGACAGACAGAAAGAAAAAGAGCTTGAGGAAAGTGCTGAAGAGATATCAGGTTACTTTCAATTATTAAAAGCAACTGCATTTCTTTAAAATATTATAATGGTGATATATTTAGATTCCAAAACTTCCAAAGGAAAAAACAAAATAACTATATCTGAATAAACATATTCAAGAACATAGACGTAACTACTTGTAATGCCAATGTTAGCCATGCTATAACAAGAGAAAGAATGAGTGACAGCAATTCATTGCAGTGACATGTATTAATTTCGAAGGTCAGGGCATGCTTACAATGATACTCACAGAGTAAATACTACACCAATTAATAACATTAGTAGAAAATATCAATGAAATTCTATATTTTAGCGTATGAAATATGAAGTACAATATGCTTTCCTGAGCATTTATTTTCCATGTCCAGCAAAAGGTAATAATGCAAAATGATTGGCATAATTTTCTGAATATAATGGAAAACTCTGACACTGCATCAAAAATTCCTTTAATGAGAGCTTACATAATTGGTTTAACAATTCAAATAAAAAAGTTAATCTTTCTTTTTTAGTATTTTTCTTTGGTACTATTTCATAGTAGTTATCTGTCAAAATCTTTTTCATTTCAACCAATCTTTTGAAAATGGCAATTCACTGAATTCATCCAGTCTCAAGAAAGCACAGTTTAACTGGGAGCAGAGAAACCATTGACCTTTATCATGAGCTATTAAAAACGCCCATGGTGTGGAGAACAAGATACTCCCGCTCTGTAATAAGTGAACAGTGGTCCCAGGTGCACAAATTCTACAATGATTTACATTAATTTTCCTTTATAATTTCCACTTTTCTGATATCAATTATTCAGTCAAGATATAAAGAGATGACAAAATTTTTTAGAATCTTCAAACTTTCGTAACAATTTGTAACATAAAAGTAAGTTGAAGATGTGCTTCAGATGTTTGAGTTTGATCTCAGCTATGACCACTTGATTATTCCGGTTCATTAGTTAGGCAAATTGCAGAAATGTCACTGAAGTCACCTTATAAATGCCAAGCTGAATATCAGCTGACCGCTGAAATGGTGACATTACTAAAATCTTTCATATGAGGGTACTTTTTGTCACAATAAAAATTGTTTCTGTCCATTGAGACTACTGTGACTCAATGGTACCTAATTTTACATGTACAGAAGAATGGGAATCATGGCTTCTGCTTTCAGGGCTGCAAAGGAAACAGTTTTAGGAATCTCAGTACGAAGATCTTTTGTAAAACTTCTTCAATGTTTCGTGTTGCACACATAGAAATAATTACTTTGTAGGTAACTTAATATTATATTCATGACTTTTGACGAAATGAGATCAATATGTTTATGTTCCAAACTCAGTGTTTCTTTTCACATGTTAGTACAGCCCCTAATTTGGGGATGAGGGGGTTAATTCCACCCTGATTACCTAATTGTCTACCCACACTGAAAACAAGCAGAGCAGCAGCACTGCACTTGATTGTAAAGTGGTGGAGTTTTTGATTCTGCTGGCACATTGGAAGGCTTCTGGGCCATTGCGCAAATTATAGTATAATGCAATACTCTAGAAGAAATAATTATACCCAGCCTCTGTAAGCCAGGAATTGCACACAAAAAACTTGGGCCTTTTAATTTGGTCACGTATAATGTATGAAACACAGTTCTTCCAAAGCTAATGGAACCAGAGGGAGCATTACGATTAGGACTCTCTTAATATATTTTTCCGTTTAAGAACTGGGGTCCGACTTGAACAGAGCAAAAGGATGAAGTATGATTTAAGTGCTAGACACTGGCGTACAGGATAATATGAAGTGAAAAACATACTCAGCATATGAGTAACTCCTCTGTGCCATTGCGTGTCTGAATATCCACTCCATAAGCTGCCGTTTCAACAGCAATATATACATTGCAGGTATGGCAGGTAATAATGAATCATTCCCTGTTTTTTTTAAAACCTTCAGAAAGGGTAAAGTATAGTATTATTGGCATGGGGGAGTGGGGCTTTGCGGCTCTCTTTATCATTTCTTTAAAATGAGACATGAAGAAGCTACTTTGTTTTGTTATGGCTAGGGGGGATTCTGATTAGTTATGTACCAGTACGGTTCTCAGGTTTTTTTGGTATATCTTTTCTTTTGATATCTTTGTAGCGAGCACTGCAGCAGGCTCCTATATTGTAAGAGGTGGAGGATATATTCTCATTCATTTAGTAATACCGAGTTTTACCTCATTTAGCATTAGCACTTTTTGAATTTAACAGTAATATTTGGAGAATAGGGTGTCCCAGTTTGGCCCTTTGCAAGGGAGGGATGCATTCAAGTCTCTGAAAGTGCAGAAAAGCAGCAATGTTTCAAAGGGTACAAATGGGACATGGAGGCAACGTGACACGCTGGCCTCTGAAACTAAAACTGCAGTATTGTCATGGCATGGGTGATACAGGTGAGATGCCAGTAATCCCAAAAGGCAGCTGAAATTTCGATGTAGTAAGAACATGGTTATGATATGTGATTTTCAAAATCAGTGAAATTAAGTGAAATGTGTCTAATTTCAATACCTAAGACAAAAGAGGGGAAGAAACAGAACTCTGCACTTCACAGGAGAGGCAATCTCAGGCAAATTTCAGGTTATTCCATTTTGTTCTCATGGATGCTGAGCGTATCTTTAATCATAGTATAATGAGAGAGATCAGGAGATAGAGAAATACAGTGCTCCTGGAGAAACAGAGGGTTGTTAAAACATTTGTTGACGCTCCCTGTATATCCAGTGGCAACTAGAAAACCTCCAAGTTGAATACAGTGAAAGCTGAATAAGTGAAAGCTAAGACAGAAGATTGGTAGTGACATATTTTATACTTGCAATTACAGAATCACAGAATGGTTGAGGTTGGAAGGGACCTCTGGAGGTCATGCAGTCTAACCCCTGCGCTCAAGGAGGATGACCTAGAGCCATTTGCCCAGAAACATGTCAAGGCTTCTGAATATTTACGAGGAGGCTTTTCTTCTGTAATTATGTCAAGAATAAAATTGTTATATTCATATTAAGCTTTCTAGGGTAAAGTGAACTCATGTGAAGCCAACAAATAGATGGTATGTTGCTTCCCTGGAAGGAATGATTATGGCCAAGTGGTCTTAAGAGGCTTTGAATGCCTGCAGAAATGGTGTGGATTTGGGACTTGCAGAAGTTGGGTTTCCCCTCATGTGGAAAAGTACTGACAACTGAGGACTCCAGTTTCAGTCCAGGAAAACTGTTTCCAAGGATCTAGATTTTAATCCAGACATTGATGCTCAGGAACCACAAAACAAGTCCTTCTCTACCAGCAGCAGTTGTCCCTGTAGGTACAATTAGCCCTGCTGCAGGCTGAGCAGAAATTGAGGCCAAGGGACCGACCTTGCAAAACGACATACTGCTTCCTAGCAGGTAGGGCAAGTGTCGGTGTTTGCATCCACAGATGTCAACGAAGCGAGCTTCCTCTACAGAGAAGGGGAATGCATCAGAAAGGGGGTTTTTTAAATGTCTGTAAAGGTTGTGTGTCATCCAGAGAGACATACAAAATGGATTGTCTGATTCCAGCCTGAAAGGGGAAGACGTGACAGTTTTTAACAAAGTGATGACAGACCAAGTCAGAGATTATAAATTGTTTAAGATGGTTGTATTGAACAGTCGTCCATCATACCTGAAATGCCTTGGCTGAAATTCAGAAATCTGAAAAAATTAAGAAGTTGAATCACATAAATCATCTCATAAACTAGATGACTTTTTAGAAAGTGACTAAAAGAACTGAGGATTAAAAACTAAAATGTATTAGGAAACTTAATTGCTGTGGATTAGGTTGGCAAGGCTTTTGACAATGATGGGAAAAAGAAGGTTGAAGTTCAGCCCACAAAAGTCAGCAGTTAAGGCTTTTCTGGACATGACAAACAGAGTCCTCCAGTGAGGGACAGGGGCTGGTGTAGGGCAGTGGCTGTGGCCAGACGTGCCGGGCTGCGGGCCCTCCTGGCAGGCGCAGTGCCGCCTCTCTGGGCAGGAGGCAAACGTGGGGAGGGCGAGCACGAGATACCAGATTAGCCCGTACTGTCGCAGTGGCACAGTTGGCAGAGACTTGTGCCCTGTTTGCCAGGAGATACTGATTCATGTTCCTGACTGCCATTAACTTGTATGGCCAATTTATTCTAACCTCTCAATGTCTGTTTCCCCCATCTGCTGAAAATCAGTTAATTAACAAGTCAACTATAATTTGTCCTGTTCCTTAAAAAGCTAACACAATATATAAATGTCAAATAATACTAGTAATTTCCTGTGGGATACTGCATAAAACTTTTCCTAAAACAACAGGTTCTGCCTAGGAAAGGACACGTGCATCCCAATAGCTAAACATCACATTTCTCTCAGCAGAACAAGGCCAGCAGGCCAAATGCCCATTTTGGAAAGGGCCAAAATATTGGAAATTTCCTCCTACCATGAGGAAGCTAAGAATGCCCCAAACAGTCGTTTCTAGCCTTAGAGGTGGGAGATACAGAGTTTTGTTCCATTTGAGACATTAAGGCTGCCTGCAGCTTTCTGCCTCTTTCACCTCTGCCTGTTGCAGCTGTTTCGCATGGTGTGGTTGTCTGCTGTGCGCCGAGGTCTGGCTCCGACAACTCCACATCAGTTCCAGTGCTCCCTTCCTGTTGAGCTACGGCCTTTCCTTTAAACCATTCAGCTTCATTTCCAAGGGAAAAACTGTTTTTACCAAGGCCAGTGTAAGTAGATCCTAAGTCACACAAGCAGTCTCATGCTTCTTGGGGCAAAATTCTCCTCAATTAGAGTTGTTCTCCTGAGGGAAAATTAAAAGAACAAGTCTTCAGGTGTCGTTATGAAAATTTTCTTCTCTCTAGGTAGCAGCCTGAAGTAGTTTTGCCATAGAATAACTATTTTTCAGGTAGTTCTTTTTATCTGAATGTTTTTCAAGTGCACTTCTATTCTGGTGATAAATATATCATCAATGACACCATCCTTCCCTCCTTTGTGTACATCTGGTGTGATGACTCTCTACTCAAGTGGTTAAGTTATTGTTACAGTGCTTCACTACTATGTGCAGTGCAGAGCTAATCTTTCTGAAAGGACTTCGTGTATGACCAGAACCCTTTACTGAGATCCACCCCAGTCAGCTGACCAGGTGAAGTCAATGAGCAATTCTTTATGCTGCTGAACTTCTAGTACCAGAGATCGGTAACAAAAAAAACCCAACCAACCAACCAACTAAACAAAAAAATCCTCAAATTGGAGTCTGAGTTCTGAGATTGATCGTTACTCGTAAACGTGATAAATTTCACCTGGAAATAATGGAAAATACGTCTGCATATTTATGGACAGTTTTCAGGATGAGATTTTAAAAACCAAAATTTTCCACTCCTGTAGAAACCAGTTATGAAACTCTCCAGGACAGTGGTGGAGCTTCTAGAAACCAGAGTTTTAACTGATTCAGCCATCAACCTTAATCCCTTATGGTCATGTTATTTACATGGCTGTAAATTTTTACCTATATCCTATATTCATCTTATATTTAATGTATCTATTGACTTTGTTAGACTGTTGCCTAAAATTGTTAAAGCATAGTTCTTAAAACACTTAAATGTGGGAATAATCTCAGAGCTGCAGTACAGAGCAATGACTGACTTTCTCCTATAAATTGCTAACTGCTTTTGTAACGATGTTTTTCTCTTTTCAATTTTTAATATTGCTCCATTAGTAATTACTATTTAAGTATTACTACTAATATTAACTAAGAAGTGGTGTGGCAGTTGGAAGAACATTAAGAATTTAGTGTATAATTTCCTTGTGTACTGGCTGGGATAGTCTAAAGCGAGATAGCAGGTACTGTCAGGGAACGGTTCCTTGGGGATGGTGTCTGTAGTGCTCCTGAAACGTAACGAAGAGCTGACCAGTATAAATGGTCATGGTACGGGAGAGAGGGGATTGCATTTCCCTCTCCAGCTTGTTAGGGCTAACCACAGCACAGACCATTCCTTTACCATACCCTGTGCTCTCTGAGGTGCAAATACTATTTTCTTCATAGAAATCAAATTAATATACAAAAGTTTACATGTATTTTTAAATAGTTCCTAATGCAAAAGATATTCAGACTTGGCTTTTTTCCTGCTTTTCCCTAGAGACTGTTAGAAGCAACAATATTTTAGACTTATTCAAATGCCTAGAGAAATACATCTTTCTCCTTGAGAGATTTGTTTCAAGCTAATACTACTTTCTGCCAGCGAACATGACAAAGGACAGAGCCAAGAGGAACCTGGTAACTGATAGTAAATATCCCAGTAATGGATGAGAAAGCAAATTAATAAAACAGTGACGTGATAACTCATACAAATTGTTTCTTTGCTTTGGGCGAAAGGGGAAGCATGACTTGCTGTCTGACAGAGTAGGTCACTTTGATGGCATACTTCACGAGACCTGCTGTCCCAGCAGAAGCTATTTGATTTCATTTATAAGGTAATGCTTGTTTCAGAAGATCAGTCTCATTCATGCTTTCTCTGCTATTCCTTTTTAAATATCTAATCGAATGCCTAAACCTCCAAAATAATTTTCTTGTCACAAAGAGCATGCAGAAGAGGAAAGAAAACGCCCACTGCTTCCTCCCTCCCTTTTCATTGTATTATTTACTTGTCTCTCCTTCATTTCCCTTTTTGTCAGCTCTTTCCTGCAACAGTTCTTCTTTCTGGCTGGGGTATTTGTGTATGTGTGTCTGCATAGTTGTGCAAGCAATAAACAACATGGAATAATATTTTCTTGTAATTTTTTTTAATGATGTCTTTGCACTGGTCTTTGGTAGTCAGAGAACAATCCTGAAACACGGATTCTGCCTGCCAATTAGTGAAAAGAGCTGACCTGTTTGCCATGTGTAAGAATGACTAAATCATCTCCTTTGAAATATTCAGCAGCCAAAATAATAGGGAAAAGGACAGGAAAATATCAGGTTACTTGGTTATATTTACTGAAGTTTTCTCTGCATTGGAAATAGAAGAGACCCCGCAATCTGCCACAGGTTTTCTTTCCTCCTCTACTTTCCCTGCAGGAACCTGAAAAGAAACCCTGTGGTCTGCAAACTGTGAGGAGCATGGAAAGGGTTTCCTTCCCCATCACAAATATTTAAGCATGTCTGACTTTTATTTTTGTAATTGTAATTGTCAGTAAATACTGGTTTTAAACTGAAAAATAGGGTCTGCAACAGGAAGTGTGGTGTCGGGCCACCAATACTCTGCTTCTTGTATTTCGCACAGCCTTTAGGCCTTGCAGCCCTTCCCTGCCATGGGGCAGGAGTGTAAGACATTTCTTAAGCTCGAGCTCAAACCAAAATATAGTTGTTCAAGGAATTGAAGAAACACGCTGGAACACATGAATATTTCATTCATACACAGCCTTTATTCATCCTTGCTTCGAAGCAAAACAAAGCCTCTTGGCTTCTTTGCTGTGTTTTTCAATGTAGGATGGCGAATCTGTCTTAATTTCTGCAGGGCTGTGCAGCACCTAACATCAAAAAGCTGCCATTTCTATCAGCATGAAAACTCCTGCAGTGCTGCACTTACTCTGCAGTTTTTCAGGCTTCTCAGCTGCCCTTTCTGCCTGCCTTGCGGAGGAAATGTGGCTGCAACTTCATCTGCAAATGTAGAAACAGCGACAGCGTCGGAAAGTTGAGAGCCAAATGAGCTGTGGTTTGTGGTATGTCCTCTTTTGCATCCAGTTTCTGACACTCTCATCCCACCCACCTCGCACAAGTAAAATCCTATACTTTAGAGAGCTTTGGGTATATATCCATTGTTCACTCATGATTTCAGTCTTTTTTTCCCCCACTAATAAATTAATCACCAAGCCTACTTTTAGACAAGATGCTCTCCTGGTATGGATCATTGTAACTTCTATGATTTTGAAAGAACTATGCCTTTTTGGGTGAGAAGAGGAACTAGCTGGGGTTGAGATGTGCTCTGTGCTTGGAAAAGACATTCCTTTTTGCCTATAATAATTTGCATGGATAATTCCATACCCTGTCTTCATCTGTGTTATGTCAATTGTACACCCGCTCTCTGCTGGATTTTGCTCTCACACAAAATAAATATAAACCAGATTCTTGAACGTTTGGAAAAAAAAAAAAGAAAACTGGTAAAAAAAATAATAAAAACCAATGCAGAATACACTAATAACCAATTATAAGCTATTATAAATCACATACCTATATTGTGTCACTTTAAAATAAAGTATGGCTCATATTATTTGACCATATTTTTACCACCAACAAAAAAGGGGGGAAGTCTATCTTCATTTACTTGTCAAAACAACATCTGCAATGTAAAGAGTGCTGGCCCTAGCCCTGGCCATATCTGCCTTCCCAAGTCCTCCACTACATATTGAATAATTTTTGGCAGTGATCTAACACAATTAATTTGGAGCAACCAAACTGATCAGGCTCCTGCCTAGAATGGCTCTTTTTGCACTGTGGGACCACTGGCTTACTCCAAAGCTGAATTTGTAGAAATTATCTTGCTTTCCTAGTGAAACTGAGAGAACCTAAAGCCTGTTCGCTCTGATAACAGAAGTGGGAGATGTGCTGCTGAAGACTGCTATAAAGTTTACTATGACACTGTACAATGATCAAAGCTTTCCCTGCACACAGATCACATTGTTTGACCAACACCAATAATCCCTACTAATTAATCTCATACCAGGACTCTGGTTATTGACACCAAGCCACATGTGCAGACTGAGCAGCACCTTATCAGCCCCATGATCGCCAGGAAGTGCCACCTTCACTGCTAAAGCTTACCAAGGAAGAAGCCGTGGGCAAAGAGGCACCTCCTTGTCTCTAGAATAGCTGCAATTATTTTTATTAACCTACTTTTAAAACCAGAATAGGCAAAGGACTACAATCTCTTAGGGTAGAGGATGTCATACATGTACAAAGGTGCTTTTATGTTGTAGCAGCTTCTCCTAAGAACAGGCAATAATCTATCTTTGCTACCAAAATTGTTTAGTACAAGCAGCTGCAGCCATGTCTTCACTTATAACTATCTGTATTAAAAGTCACACTGCTCATTAATTGCAAAACATCAACAAAAAAGAATTGCATAGATCAGGCCTCATACACTCGCATTTTCAAACACCTACAAGAGGGAAGAGTTTGAGTGAATTGAACTCAACCATTACTGCTGCCTCACATAAACCAGTGGTGGTCTTGTGGCGTGCAGCTGCTTAATCATATCAAAGATGAGTCCAGTCGCAGGTTTGCAACACATTACCGTACACTCAGAAACCTTTCTCTTTATTCAGGTCTACAGCATTTTATGCAGTTTCTTGGAGATGTCACTAGAATCTCTTTCAGTCTTGTGCCTAAGCAGCTCTGGCACCATTCTTCCTTCTGCTCTCATGAGAAATGAGTTTCTTTTTCTCTGAAATCCTTTGAGTTTTACGTAGCAATTACAAAGTAGTTAAAATGGACAAGTTTTTCTTCATAACATTTGTTTTTTCTCCTTTCTTATTCTGGTGCTTACCAAACTGATTAGTCGCATTTATTTTATATAAAATAATATTTTAAATGTCCATGGGCATCAGAAAAGTATTTTAGTAATTAAAATAGAGTTAAAGAAATTACTTTGTCTAATTTCCATTTTCTTACAGCATATTTCTTGGAAAACATGTCTTTATTATGCAAATCAGAAGAGTTTGAGACAAGATTGCTACCCAGGTTAAAAATTTCTCTAGCAGAACCGTACCACAATTTCCTGAAAAGTAAATATTGCAAGTTTTTTACATTAGAATATAAAATTTCCTTAAAAGGAGAGACCTGATAGATTCTAACCCTCTAATAGCATATTAGGGTCCCATTGTCATTTTTTTATTGATTGTAATAATAATATGTTACAAACTAGCCACAAAGAAGACAGAACGCAAACTCACAACTGTCCTGGAGAAGAACAAGCAGGAGAATCTGAGGAAGTACAGGCCACTCAGCTGAACGGCACTCCCTGGGAATGTTACAGACTGAATTCTCCTACAAGACCTTTCCAAGCCCAAGAAAGATAAGCAGGTGATTGGGAACAGCCAGCACAGAATTATCAAGGGCAAATTGTGCCTGAACAACCTGATTGCCTTCTGTGATGAGATGACTTGCTCTGGAGTGAAGGGAGGAGCACTGAGTGTTGTTTACTTTGCTGCTAGCAAGGCCTTTGATACGGTCTCCCATTATCTCCTTACAGCCAAATTAGTGAGGTATGGACTGTGTAAGCGGGTGATAACCCAGCTAGAAAATCAGCTGGACCACTGTGCTTGAAGACTTGTAATCAACACTATGAAGCAGAACTGGTGACTGGTTGTACAAGTGACATCCCTCAAGGATTCATAGTGGGGATAATACTGTTTCATATCTTTATTCATGACCTGGGTGGTGGGATGGTGTGCACTCTCAGCAAGTTTGTAGGCAATATGACATTGGAGGGATCAGCTGTTATGCTGGCAGGACAGTGCTGCTGTTCAGAGGGATCTGGACAGACTGGAGAATGTGCTGAAGGAAACTCATGAAGTTCAACATGGGCAAGTGGGATCTGGGATCTTGCATCTGAGACAGTATTAATGGGTTGTATTAGCAAAAGCATAGCCGCCTGTTTTGGGAAAGTGCTTATTCCCCTCTATTCAGCACTTGTGAGGCTGTATCTGGAGTACTGTGTCCAGTCTGGGGGTACCCAGGACAAGAAAGGCATTGACATACTGGAGCGAGCCCATTGAAGAGCCACTGGGATGGTTATGGGGTTGCATGACATGTTATGTGAGAACAGGCTGAGAAATCACAGTTTGTTCAGCAGCGGGAGAGAAATGAAGGCAAAGGCAAGGTGTTACTGCTGACTCCAAAGACCTACTAGGAAAAGACCATAGAGAAGACAGAAACAGGCTCTTCTCAGAGGTGCCCAGTAACAGGACAAGCACCAAGAGACACAAGTCGGAGCATGAGGAATTCTTATTAGACATATGGAAAAAAGTTTCCCCCGTGTGGGTGGCCAAATACTGGAATCATAGAATGGTTTGGAAGGGGCCTTTAAACGTCATCTAGTCCACCCCCCCTGCATTAAGCAGGGACATCTTCAACTAGATGAGGTTGCTCAGAGCCTCATCCAGCCTGGGCTTGAATGTTTCTAGGGATGGGTCATCCACCACCTCTCTGGGCAACTCGTTCCAGTGTTTCGTCATCATTTGTAAAAAATTTCTTCCTTATATCCAGTCTAAATCTACCTTCTTCTAGTTTAAACCCATTACCCCTTGTCCTATCGCAACAGGCCCTACTAAAAAGACTGTCCCCATCTTTCTCACAGGTCCTCTTTGAGGACTGGAAGGCTGCTATAAGGTCTCCCCAGAGCCTTCTCTTCTCACAGCTGAACAGCCCCAAAAAGGGGAAGGTTGCAGGACTTCCTTCTTCAGAGATTTTTGGCCTGGAATGGATGAAGTCTGGAGCAAACTGATGTGTGGTGAAATGCTGACCATGGGAATTCTTTACATAGGGCCAGATGTTTTAAATGTTACTTCATTTAGATACCAGATGGATACATGGGAGACCTGGTTTTCACAAGGACTGTGCCGCTAGAGCTTCAAGATTCAGTATTGTTGTTAGACCTCAGGGTCTTGGTGTCTGATGTTTTCTGTTCAAAATGGAGGCATCCAAAATAAAAGGATGTTTTTGTAAATTGAGCTTTGAAAACTCTGTCTCTTACTTTTCCACGACTTTCACGAGACTTTTTGAGGGCTGACCTCATTCGCATCAGTGTAGCTTTTCAACGTCGCCAGAGGAAGAACGCTAGAAAGTCCTACAGCAACATTGAAAGAGCGCACAGACATAACCTTGTCTTGAAATAAAACCCTCAGTAACAGTGGCAACCACCTAAATTAGAATGTGTGGGAACAACTGTAGCTCTTTAACAGTTCTTCAGCTATTGTAGTTCTTGTGATTAACCACAATAAGCAAGCAACGCTAAGATGGCATGTGCTAAGGAAGCTGTACTTCTGGGCTACAAATCAAAAAGGCTGCGGCAGTGATGTAGCAGGAAGTAAAATTTTTCTGAAATTTTACAAATAATAAAAATAACAGCTAGAGGAAAATGGAACTTACAGTGTTTTTTACCAAATAAGATAAGCTCTGCAGCAAGCATTTTTATTAAAGGATGTGCAATTAAAGAAATTAAATACCACATTTTATTTCTTAATCTATTATAAAGAAATTAAATACTATATTCCTTAATCTATTATTAAAATGTGTGCCCTTTTATGTTTTAAAGGTTATTAAAACCAGATACAGAAAGCTTAAAATCTTTTCAATAAGAACAAGAGCGCATTTTAAAAAAGATCAGCTTTTAGACAGGTACAAGTGCAATTGATAGATTATTCAACATGACTTTTCTTACCTGATGTTGAGCAAAATACCTTTCAAGTTGAAGAATAAACAAGAAGATGTATATACACAATGTCCTTACTGAGCTTACATATATCTGATGCCATTCATAAAATATCACAATTTTAATAGTGAAATCTATTATTTTTGGTCCATTTGCTGGGGAAAAATTGGCTTAAATATCATTTTATACGCTGTCCTCTAAACCCCCGAGCTGGATCAACAGTCTACAGGAGCAGTTCTGCAATTTCCCAGCTGGCTACACCTGACAAACAAAGAGTTTGGCTCAACAGGGAGACATTAGAAAATGCCAGTTACCCTGGGAAGCTCCACACAAACACCTCACAAGTCTGAGCTGCAGTCACACCATGAGCTTAGTAAGGGTTAAAAGCCTCCACTACAGAAAAAGGAAGAGGCTAGCCCTTAAAGGGTATATAAGCTGCAAAACCTGGCAGTTGTGTCTTGTTAAACTGCTGGGCGGTGGAACTGACAGCTGTGCTGCCTAAGTGGGGAAGTCATAAAAGGGAAGCGGAGGGCCCCAGAGGGAGTGGGGCAGTTGGGCTTTGCTGTTGCTCTGCCTAGGGAGAATTGACTTTGTTTGAACTACAATGGATGTTGCTACTGCTGGATGCTGATTGCAGGGAGACTTTTAGGTATTTTGTCTATAGAGAGCTCAACAAGGTGAAAAGAAGCTGCCTTGGCTTCCACTGCCTTTAGGATTATGACTAAAGGAGCTATGCCTGACTGTACTAATTTCCCAAGCCTAGACTGGAGTGGGCTGTCTACTTTTTCACCTTTAAAGAAACCAAACAAACAAAAAAAGAAAGCATTGCTTAGGTTAGCTACTTGATCTCTGATTGGGGCTGGTAGTCTCTTTGCAGGCCGTTGGTCATGTGCTGTGCTTGCTGTTGAAGAACAAAAGGAAACCGGTAGCGCTTAAAATGAAATGTCAGGATCTTCTCTGCGTAAGAAATCATTACATTGATCTTTGTAAGTTGATTTTAATAATTTTGATTGTGTATTTTAAATTTTGTTCCACAGACTGTTTGAAATCTTCTGTAGTGATGTGAGAGTCTCTGAATCCCGTAGCTCTTGATGGCACATCTGAAAACTGGCAGGCGATGCTTTCCGCCCGTAAACATACGTAGCCAGTAATCATTCCCACATACAGATTGTATTTGTTCTTCTGAATACAGAGCTATTAAGGAGCCTGCATTTTAAATAGCTTCTAGATACTGGTTTTCTATTTCTTCTTTTCTGTTTTACAAATGAAGGAAATGCTTTGTCTTCAAATATTTGGTCTGGTCTTGATGTGTTTCCCATAAAGTTATTAATAATTTTATGTCCTTGTAGGTTTCATGCTCTTGCAGAAGATTAACTCACTCAGATATTATTTATTTTCATCAAGTCTTTAAGACATGTTCTTTAAAATAGTGGCAGTATTTTAGAACTACAGGCTAGATTTAAAGTAACCCAGCTTGGCTTGAAGTGACATGTGCCCAGACCAATTTATAGAGTAATGGAACAATTTATGAGTCTGCCTTAGCCGAAATTAGTTTCTATGGCAGTTGGCCCAGGGAAACTCTGTGGGCCTTCTGTTCTTTGCAGCTGCAGAAAATAATTGTAAAGGGAAATATTACCTTCCAGTAGCTAGGCAAAGCCTCACTTACAAATTATGTGATATCCCTTTCCTTAAAATTAAGGACCCCAATGCACCAGTAGATTTGCTCTTGATGACCAGCGAAACAAAAAGCAAGTCATTCACATACATCCTGGAATAAAGTAACAAATTAGAAAGTGTTATGTTTAAACAATAAAGCTAAACAAAGCTTTGCCGCAAGCTTCAAAAAGAGCAAACAGATTTTAAAAATGAGCTTTCTAGTCATGGTTAATCCTGGGAAATTCAAGGGAGATCGCACCCTTGTTTTAATTTATTCTAAATATTGATGAAGTCAAGGAAGGACAGCTATTTGTTCACACAGTTGTGCTAGATCATTCTCTCTTCCTTTTCCTGGGTCCACCAGCTTCCAGCTGAGAGCATCTTGCACCAGAAGTGGGACAAAGCAGAAATTTTAGTACCAATAGCAGAAAAAAACAGAAGTAAACAGGACGAAACAAAAAGAAATAGTTTTCCCCAAGCGTATCTTGTAACTTGGTACAAGCCTGAAGGATCTTTCTCTCAGTCTCCAGTTGAGCTTCCAGATACATACTGTTCCATGAAAGGCAGTAAACCACTTTGTTGGAGTCAAAGCACCTTCTGTGCTTGCAAAAGATCAGCTCAGTCCACTAGTGATATCAGACCTACTAAATTAAGTTTCCAAGCACTGTGAACTGACCCTGACTGTGTTCCCCTATTCAGTCCTTGTGGAGTGCAAAAGCTTTACATTGTCATCAAAAAACTCTGAACACACCGAAGGAGCCTCAGACACTTGTATGTCTGTTGGGGTGGATTTTAAAGGCAGGTAGGAAGTGCCAGTCAGGGTTCGAAAAGCGCAGTAAGTCAGAGAATGAATCTCCTCTTCTATTTTCGTAAGTGTTCTTGCCAGCTGAAACCTACAGAACTTGATCAGACTTCCAACAGCCAGCTAAGGACCCACTGCAACCTCAGAAGAGGTGGTATTGTCATAATTTTGCCCTTCAGTATCCTGTCAGTGCCTGGACCATTATCATAGCATCTAAGCTAGTTTGCTTACAGGTTATCTGTGAAGTGAAACAAGCAGTTCTGCCTGCAGTGCACCACAAATGCAGCAGTGGAGATACATCACCAAAGAGATGTCTCTCCACGAGCATTACAGGCAACACTGTACCAAGTTTGGTCTTAGCTCTGAAGTTTTTCAATACTGTCACAGAAGGTCTTTCATCTCCTAATATTGTATATGCACCATGGCTGCTGACTGCAATGTGTATTCACAGTGTCATGCCATAAAGAAACTGTTAATGGACTGAAATATAACCTTCATGTTATGCCAGGCTGTATGAATAAAAACCTCCTTTGCACATGCACAAGAATGTCCATAAGGCATAAAGGAACAAAGAGAAGACCTGGGCTGTGAGCTTTCTCTGAATGCAATCGCCCTGCACTGGAGTGGGGAGAGCTCCAAAGAGGCCATCAAAGAAAAGGGCAGGCTGCCAACACAACGTGGCTACAAAGAGAAGCTTTTGGTGTCAGTGCTGGAAGGGGGGCATGTCCAAAGTGCAGCCTCCAGTAAGGATTAGGGCTACAGTTAGGACTACAGTTGAGGGAAGGAGAACTGGCTGCAGCAGCTGGAATGGGGTTACAAAGGAGCTTCAGGGAGAACTTGGAAGGGGAATTTTTTTGGTATGGGCACTCGTGGGGTGTCCTGGTCTAAGGCTCACACTGTGGTCATGGTTAGGGCTGAGGGAAATAGAAAGCCAAGAGCTCCAGTTGGTCAGAGACGTGAAAGAGGCTCCAAAAGGAGAGGGTGGGTTGCAAAGAGAACATGGCTGGGAGGAGTTCTTGGTGTGGGCACTGGCTGGGGAGCTTGGTCTTAGCATATGGTTTCACATAAGAGTTAGGGTTGAGAGCGAGCCTAGAGCTGCGGTTGGAGTGGGGTATGAGAGGGTTCAGCCTTCAGTTAGTTCTATTGTTAAGGTCTGTGTTGGAAGAAGGATCCTAGGGATGCAGCTGTAGAGGGGATAGAAAGGGACTTTGAAGTGGAGGCATGGGCAGCAAGGAGAATTTGGCTGTAAGAACTTGTTGGTGTGTGCACTGAGGGGAGTTGGGATAGGGCTCCGTTTCCAGTTTGTGTTAGGGTTTGGGTTGAGAGAAAGAAAAAGACTAATGCTGCAGTTGGAGAGGGGATAGAAAGGTGCTTTGGAGGGAAAAGGATAACGTGGCTGAGAGAACTTTTTGTTGTGGGGTCTCCTTGGGGATCCTGGTCTGCGTCTGAGTGTGTAGTCAGGTTTAGGATTCAGAGAACGAAGGAGCCAGCTGCTCTGTCTGCAGTGGCACTGGGAAGGATCTGCTCATCAGAAGTGAAGGCTGCAAGGGGAACTTGGCTTCCCTATCATGTGGGCAGTGGAAGAAGGCTCAGTCTTCCATTAGGTTTGGTTTTAGGATTTGAGTAAGGGCTAGTGTTGAGAAGAGAAGGGCTAGAGCTGCAGCTGGAGGGGGCTAGAAGAGGGCCGTCAAAGTGAAGGGTGGGCTGCAAAGAAAAATTGACTTTGAGAACATTTTGCTGTGGGTACCGGCTGAGGGCCATGTCTGAGGCTCAGCCTCTGTTTGAGCTTAAAGTCAGGGTTAGGTTTGAGAGAAAGAGCGAGCCAAGAGCTCCAGCCGCAGTGGGACTGAGAAGGAACGGATAACTGGAAGTGTAGGCTGCAAGGAGAATTTAGTTTCCAGAACTTTTTGGTTTGGCCTAGTGAGTTCTAGTCTACTGCTCAACCTTTGTTTTGGTTTATTGATATGGCTGGGGCTAGGATTAGGGTTGAGAGATAGAGGCTAGAGCTGCAGTGGGAGTGGGGTTAGAAAGGAGGTGGGCTGCAAGGAGAACTTGGCTGGAAGAATTTTTTGGTGTGGGCACTCAAAGGGAGGGTTAGGATAAGTCTCAGCATACGGTTAGGTATATGTCAGGGTTAGAGTTAGGGCTGAGAGAAAGAGAGCCTAGCATTCCAGCTGGAGGGGAGAGAGAAAGGGACTTTGAAGGGGAAGTCTAGGCTGCAAGGAGAACTTGGCAGGGCTGCCTGGTCTGAGGCTCAGCCTCCCATTAGGGCTGGAGTTACAGCTGGGGTTAAATGTGACAAGAGAAAGTCTAGTGCTGCAATTAGAATGGGCCTAGAAAGCGAGGGGTGCAGGAAGAACTTGGTTGCAAGAACTTTTTTTTGTGGCTGCTGCTCGGCAGTCCTGGTCTGAGGCTCAGCATGCAGCTAATGTGAGGGTTAGGGTCAGCGTTGGGAGAAAGCGAGAGCCTAGAGCTCCAGTTGGAGGGAGGCTTGAAAGCAGCTGCTCGAGGAAAGGCTGAGCCACAGAGATAACTTGGCTGCAGAAACTTCTAGGTGGAGCCAGTAGCTGAGGGGCCTGGTCTAAGGTTCAGCATAACTTCCAGGTTTAGGGTGAGGTCTGAGGTTATGGTGGACAGAAAGAAAGAGCCAAGAGCTGCAGCTGGCTTGGGGCTAGAAAGTGACTGTCCCAGGAGAACTTGGCTGCAAGAGCTTCCTGGTGTGGACACTGACTGGAGGCCATGTCCAAAGCCCAGCATATGGTTTGTGTGAAGGTTAAGACTAGGGTTCAGAGAAAGAGAGGGCATGGAGCTGCAGCTGGAGTGGAACTAGAAAGGAGCTTTGAAAACAAAGGGTGTGGGGTAGAGAAAACTTGGCAGAGAGAACATTTTATTGAGGGCACTGTCTGGAGGTCCTGATCTAAGCATCTGTGTTAGTGCTGGTGCTCAGACAGGCAGCCTAGCTTAAAAGGGAATGTGCCGAAGGAAAAGGTGGGCTGTGAAGAGAATGTGGCCGTTAGAATGTTTTGGTGTGGGCGCTGGCTGGGGACTCTGGGCTGAGGCTTAGCATAAGATCACGTTTGCTCTCAGCGTTAGTGTTAGAGCTGGGAGAAAGAGAGAGCCCTAGAGCTCCAGAAGAGCTAGAAAGAGGTTTGACAGGGAAGTCTAGGCTGCAAGAACTTGGCCGGGGAAATTTTTGCCATGGACACTGGCTGAGCAGCCTGATCCCAGACTCAGCTTCTGGTCAGTTTTATTTTAAGGGGTAGAGTTAGGGTTACAGTTGAGGGAAAGAAAGAGCCTGGAGCTCTAGATGAAGCACAACCATAAAGAGACTTCCTAAGAGGAGTGTAGGCTGCAAGTGTAATGAGGTTGAGTCTCTTCCAGCTAACCCTGCGTCCAGCTACAGGTATATCATGGATGTGGTGGAAAACCTGTACCCATAGTGGTCGCTACAGGACAGACAGGTAAGGCAACCATCCTGTTCTTGGCGCTTAAAATGGGAGAGGACAAATATTTGCCCCAGACCTTGCCATGAAGATAGCCCAGGCCCTTGATTTATTTTAATTCTGCTGTAAAGGTTATGGTCAACATCTTTTGTTCCTCTGATAGAACAACCTTCCTTGGTAAGGATTCATATTCACAGGAAAGAGCTCTTTAGAATCTAGGCCGAGATGACAAGAAAGTCTCCTGGAAAAAAAGAGCAACTCCCTTCCTCAGCCTTCCCTTCCCTGTAATAAATCTACCAAAGCGTTTGTTGCTTATTACACATTTATAAACCATAACGATTCACTATTTGGATTTACTCTGGAAAGGAGATGAAAGACACGTATGTGACAGATGTTAGTCAGGTTAATGTGTGCAGCATTGCCTGGTGCTCAGCTGTCATGTTCTAAGCATCATGCAGGGAACAAAATGGGTACTGAACTCTTCTGAAAGTCTGACTTCAAATCTATATTTAGGCATCTAAGTGACCTGCTTTTATTCAAAGGCGCTGACTATTCAGCTTCTTCCATTGGCTGCAGGAGAAATGTAAGGGATTTTTTGTTGTTGTTGAATCTATTTTCAAGAGCAAAAATTACAGTTTAGTCTCTCTGTAACTCCTCAGTAACTCCTTGCTCTAAAAAAAAAAAAAAGACAGAAAATGAAACATAGCATCTCTGTTCTCTCCTACTCTCCATAAGATGCAAGAAAGGGATCATATAATAAATGTCAGTAACTGCTTCTATGCAGAAGGGAGATTAAACACTACGGGTCTGGATTCCAGCGTGATAAATGACTTTGCTATTGAGATCACAACAGCAAAAGAGAAATGGAGGGGAAGAGACACCTGAACAACTGTGTTTGCTGCAACAAGTTTTTAACTTTATGAGCAGCTATGTAAGGCTGTATCAGCACCCTGAGTGCACCTACTGACCTTAACTGCCTGGAACAGCCTCCTCTGGGAGCACCCTCTGCCCAGAACCTCCATTCAGGCTCAGGGAGGGCTCAGCCTAGGTCTTTGCCTGGGCTATGTTGTGGGTCTACCTGTCTCCAGCACTGTTTTCTGGCTATGTCTTGGGCCTGCATTGTAGGCAGCTTGCCTGCAGGCCTGTTTCTGACCGAGTCTCCTGGATAGACCCTGTGCCTCTGTTGTGCCTTCCTGGGTGGACCTGGTTCATCACCTCAGCTCCTCCGGGACAGCCGATGGGTGCTGTTGCCAGCACCTGGCTCTGCCCACTGCGTGTGGACCCCGTCACTGAGGGTACTGCCTGGACGGGGAGTCCACCCTCACGGAGCAGCGCCACTCCTGCTGCTGCCTCCGTATCTGGTCACCTGGCTGGATGCTCAGCCGGCGAGCAGACCCAGCTCTGCAGCAGGCGGGTCAGTGGGTACGGTTCAGAAGCTGACGGGTGACTCGCTGTAAGGCACGGAAGACGGATGCGCTGCGTTACCTGTGTGTATCGACCCTGAGCAGCGACTGGAGTTGTCACTGAGGTTCCTCATGATACAGTGGAGGAAAGCACGTGTTGCGTACGACATTTCTTCCTGAGTCGGGCAGATGTGACACTGTCTGTCACTGACCACATCCTCTGCAGCCATCGGGGCAGTCAAGAAACATTTTAAAACTTAAATTTAAAATTGAAAAAAAAATTAGATTTTTTTGCGTGGGTATGACTAGAGGCGTGTAGCTTACGGGGTGCAGGAGGCCGAGTTTCAGTGTTTGCCGTACGCCGGCTGCAGCAGACCGCCCAGCTCAGGCAGCGGGGCCAGGCGGGGGGCGGCGGGCAGAGCCCTGCCTCGGAGCGCCCTCCCAGCGCCGGGAGGGCCCTTCGCAGGGGGCGGAACTGGAAACTCGGGTAAGCATTACAACAACGGCACAAAGTAGCGATGTGCGCCGTTAGTCGAGATTAGGACGACGGCAGGTTTCGTTTTCCAGAGCGAGCGTGAGGGTGGGAAGCGGGCACCGGGCGGGGGCCGAGAACCACCCTCTTCCCCAGGCAGGCGCTGAGCTGGCGGTCGTCCCTAGCAGCCCCTCTCCCCGCGGTGAGGAGAGGGGCGGTCACCCTTCTCGCACCCGCCTCCCCCCCCGCTCCCCTCAGCCTCTCCCCTCCCCGACGGCCGCCGGGAGGGCGCTGCCTCCCCTGCGGCGCCCGCGCAGGCGCGGTCCCCGGGGGGGGCGGTGAGGGGAGGGGGGCGTGGGCATGCGCAGTGGGGCGCCAGGAACCGAAACTCCGGCGGCGTTCCCGCGCCGGCTGCGGGGGCGGGGCGCGGCGGCGCGGTGCGTGGCGGGCGGTGGCTCCCCCGCGGGGGCGGGGCCGCGGCGCGCGAGCGGGGCCATTTCAGCGCGCGGCACCGGCGGCCAGGCCGGGATGCGCTGGGCGTCCCGGGGCTGCCTGCCCGCCGCCTGCCCGCCGCGCTGGGCCGCTGACTCGCCCCTTCCGTTCTCTGCTGGCCGTCCCCCCGCCTTCTCTCCTCCCGCCGCCGCTTCGGCTCCTCCACCGGCCGCGCCATGGCGGCCCCCGGCAGCATCGCGCCCGTCGTGGCGAGTAAAACCAAGACCAAGAAAAAGCACTTCGTGGCTCAAAAAGTGAAGTTGTTCCGGGCCAGCGACCCGCTGCTCAGCGTCCTCATGTGGGGGGTCAACCACTCGGTAAGCCCCCCGCCGCGGGCTGGCCCCGCCGGGACATCGACCCCCCTCCCGCGGGGGAGGGCTGCGGGGGGGGCCGTGCCCTGCCGGCCGGCGCTGCCCGGGGCGACGGGGCGGCCGCGGCGCCGAGCCCGAGCCGCCCCTCGCTGCGGGCGTTGCGGGAGCGCGCTGCGGCGACGGAAGAGCCCCGAATGCCCGGGGACTGGCGTTTAACCGGCGAAGTTTTTGCCGTCTCCCGCGCCGTTTGCTGAAGCCAGTGTCTCTTGACGGATTTGTGCGCTCGGCCGGTGGGGGGGTGGGGGGTGTGGACGGCGGCTTTTGGCGCGGTAAAGCAGCGGAATCGCAGCCCCGGTGACCGAGTGCGGTGACGCCGGGCTCCTGCTGCCAAGCTTTGAAATCGGGAGGCTGGTGAAGATGTCACATGGCTTGGGCATTACGAGGCTCAGGTTGCAGCTTTACGCCTTTAAATATCTACTGTGGAAGGTTGGAAGAGCCCTAAGATCAGCTGAAATCGGGTGTCGGGGCAGTTAAACCAAAACCAACTTCTCCTGGCGATGCGAAGTCGGTGTGTCCTAGCGTTGGGTTTATGTGGGTTACTGCTTGCTGCTGAGCTGGTAAGGATGACTGTGAATGTGCAATTTGAGATTAGACTGCAAATTATGTGAGAGCATCAAGGCAGCCGGTAGTATTAACTCGGTATCCCTTTTGTTTCCCGCACATCCAAGTCCTGTGAGGTTTATCCTTTGTGTGCGTTCTGGTAGCTTTTGCCCAAAGCCTGGAGGCTGAGCATCGAGGGTCCGCACCGTGAGGTCCGTGTTAAACGGCACAACGCCCAAAGTGGTGATCCGGGGGAAGCACTTGAACTGTGCCTACCAATATGTCATGCGTGGTGGAGGAGAAGCTCCGGTGAGGTTAAACAGTCTGCCTAAGATAGCCGTGTGAGTCGGTAGGAAATGGTGACAAAGGATTTCAAGTTTTCTGTAGGTCAGTTGTAACCAGTGACATCCTACCTGTGTCATGAACTGTTAAGAAACTAGATATTTATATACGAAGCAGGAAGATCTCCAATTGTGGCACTGCATGATACAGTATTTGCCAGAATTGAGTTTAAGTTTCTTTTGCTCCTTTTTCACTGGCTAGCATTATTCATGGAAAACCTCCCTCTTT
Source organism: Opisthocomus hoazin (assembly GCF_030867145.1). Classification (NCBI taxonomy): domain Eukaryota; kingdom Metazoa; phylum Chordata; class Aves; order Opisthocomiformes; family Opisthocomidae; genus Opisthocomus; species Opisthocomus hoazin. The sequence goes on along the minus strand of NC_134417.1, from coordinate 74,322,707 downwards.
AATGAAAGAAAGCAAGCTGATAATTACAGGGTGAGAAACTTCTGCTGAATGGCAGTGCACTAGCTATCGGCAGTCTTCCCAGAGAGAGAGAGAAGGAGAATATCTCTGAGGAGAACAGAGATCTTCATGTTGCAACAGCTTGTTGTTACCATGTGTTCATACTGGAAATACCACTACTTTTGGAGGAAAGATGTCTCCAATACTGTGCAGATAACAACAAAACAAACAGTGACAAACACAACATTGTAGGTGACACCTATGATCGTGTGCTACCGTGGCATACATAGCTGTTCCTGTCAGAAAACATGATAAAAGCATCCTAGTTCATGCACATAAAACTAGTAAACTAAAACCTTTTCACTGAGGAGTCTTAAAGAGCAAGCTCGGCAGTACAGTAGGCTTGGAGAAATGTGGCTTCATGTTCATATAAAGACAATGGCTGTAGGCGTGAGTATCCGCTGCGTGTTCTGCATATATTCTTCCATTTCTTCACCCTGCTGCAAGGTGTAATAATAAATAATGCTTTGGGCCCTATGGAAGCAAAATCCCTCTGAATGAGAGAGCATGAAAAAAAAGTTAATTTGATGTGTCCTAATCTAAACATCTGTGTACTTGGCTAAGAAGAGCATTGAAGTGTTGCAGGCTCCCCTGTTAGATGCTTACCCTGTCAGTTTGTAATGCTTGGTGTGGCACCGTCCAGCAAATGAAAGTGAGTGTTCAGCGTGGTTGGGCTTTGTTATCACAGATGAGGATTTCTCATGGGAGAAATACAAATTACGTGTGTGGATTCATTAAAAAATGGGAATTAAGTATCCTTAGCAGAATAAACAGAAATCCATAAGAAAGTGTTAGACTAGGAGATGAGCGTAGATCATAGTTGATGATGATAGTACTGAAATAAACTTAGAATATAGTAATAACCTGAGAAATTGTATTTAGGACTGCTTCCGGTCTGATGTGTACCTATTAATGAGCAAATAAGTCTTTGTCTTACTAACTGCCTTGGGAGATAAGTAGATGTTGAAACGGTGAAGCTGAGATGCAGTTCCCACACATCTGACAGGATGTGGCATATATTGAAAGGAAGTACTTGATGAAGACAAAAAAGGAAAAGCAGATTCTTCTGCAGGCTTTTTAACTTTTTGATCTTGGTGCTAAAATACCACTGTACTTGATAGTTGAGTTTTGGAGGATTTTCAGATTTTGGATTCAGTATGTGAAAAAGTTCCATTTAAAGAAAATGTTACAAGAAATGTTCTCTTAATTCTCCTGCCCTAGGGAGGAAGCGTAACTCTAGAAAGGGAGATCTTGAGCATTGGTGTCACAAAGCACTTGGGCTTACAGCAAAGGTGTGAGTTCTTAATGAGAAAAATATCTGCAGGGAGGTGTCTGTTACCCAAGGTTCTTATAAATTACCCCCTTCCCCCCCCCCCCCAATCCAAGAAGCTGTAAGCAAATTGGTTTGGTCTCAGCTGTTGTGTAGGTAGAAGTAGAGAGATACCTCATGCAAAATCCTGCTTGGTAACGCAGTCAAATTCAGTAATAGCTTAAAGGGCATGTGAGGGGGAAGAACATGTAAACATTACCCAAATATATGAAGAGGCAAGAAAATATGTGCTCACATTGAGCTGTAATTTCATTTCTCAGTATGCTGAAATACACTGTTGAATGAAACTTTCTGCTAAGTGAAAGGGAAAGCAAGCGTGTCCCATTTTGTAGATGAGATTATAATACTGATGACTTGTAGCAGCAAAGATTAATTGTCATATGTGCACTTGGATCTTCCAGGCATCTGCATCACTAAGAGCTGATCTTAGTCTTTTACCCTATGTTAAAGATGATCTGGCTGTGCTACTGAAACAAATACTTAAACTCAGTGCTTAGTATGACTTTAAGCTATTTTTCTAGCTTGTTAACATAATTGTAATAATATTTAATTCACAACTGACTTGTTAAGTAACATCTTTGTTCTTACCTCCATATTGTCACTGCTGGTAGATTCCCGGTAACTGTGGGAAGAAGAGGAGGGAAGGAGGGTGGCATGTAACTTTTGCCTAATGCTTTTGGAAGTAATTCTTCCCTCCTTGTTTTGTGTACCAAAAATGAAAGCCAGGCATTCTGTGTTCTGCAGTCTATGATAATCATCATGGGCACAATGATGGTGAGTCTGCTCTTGCTCGTTTTGATTGTCACTTCTGTTGGAAGCTTGTTAGGAAAGCTGGGAATTTGTAGGCAACTAGGCTTAGTACATAAAAACATATCACCCCACAAAGATGGAAGAAAATTTATAGAAGTGGGGGGTTTTGTAACTGATTCTGAGGTAAAGAATGGGCTGCTGGAGATCTCACCTACTGTGGCAACCATTAAATTAAATATGTTTAGGAGAAGAGAATGAATGCCTAATGAAGTTATTGAGTATACTGTACAAGTTTTTTTTTAAAAAAAAAAGTAACCCAAACCAATCAACAGGCCCCCCCCTCCCCCAAGCCCCTGGAATCTGTAATCGCCATCTGTTTCATGGATGATTACAAGCTGATCTAAAAATTTAGCAGCGCCTGACTTCTCAATGGCACTTGCTGCCTAATAAGCAAGTGGAACAATAAGAATACATAGATCAAATGACTACCTCTCCCCAGCATATTGCAGAGTACATGAGAAAGATGGTACTTTCTGTGGGTTAAGAATTCAACAGATAAACTCCACCTCCTTCAGCTGCTCACATGAGGCACTGCGAGGCTGATGCTACTGTTGCACTCTCAGCTGTAATCTGTCTTGATCTTTTTAACGAAAGTGGAACAACACAAGGACAGAATAATAAAAGGAGTGAGAGCCGTGGGACTACTCTATCCACCAGTGTAACTCCTGGATTCATTCACAGTTAGAAGTGGTGAGGGGAAAAAAAGCATGGCAACTAAATGCATCTTTCCCCTTTATACATACTAGTATGCATTTTATCGTGTTAGGAAAGCTTCTGTATCTCTACAGAAACCTACGAAATCTGTTTTCTTGTCGGTTTCCAGTTTAGGGTTTTTTCTTAGCTAGCTTACTTGTCTTGCCTGTTACAAACTTTGATCCAGACAAATACACAAATGGCTCGCTCACTCATGCCAATCCTGATGTTTTAACATGGCACTGGAGAGCTTGTTAATAAATGTGTACCCTCTTGGTTGTGGCGTAAATGAAGTTCCTTGGTACTGACCTGCCTTGCCTCTCCTAAGAACTTCTGATCCTGAAACATTTTACGTTTAGAAAAATGGTACTGGAAGGAGCTTACTGAGTAGGCCACTAGAAGGGTGAAGCCTAAAACAATTGAAAGCTAGGTTATGCCCCCTAGAATAAAAACTATTGACTTACGTTTATGGTTAGTCTCTTTTAAAGAGGGGAGAAAATGCACAAAACCACACCCACAGCACTCCCTACTAGCAATATCTCTTCATCAGGTACAGGAGTTTAACTTCTGGGTCCATATTTTTAATATAGTCTTAAATGACAATGAGACTAGTGACACCCTGAGGATATGGAACTATAATGTTGACTCATGTCATCAGCTGTCAGTACAACAAGTTGGTGGGAAATTGGCTGAGAAGGGGAGGGCTACTCATCAGTTGTGTTGTCAACTGTGCTGCTAGTGTTTGTGTTTAATGCAGAACATCACTACAGCACTGGTGCTCTAAGTGGCTTTTCAAAATGACTGAGCCAAAGTAAAAATAAAGTTACTGATCTTGGAGTTAACTCGACATTTGTAACGGTGAGCTTGGGGAAGAAACCAATGAACCTTAATTGTTTAATGGAGGTGGTGGTAGGCTACATGGGAGAAGGCTCTTTCTAAGAAGCAGGAAGAAATAACGTATTAAAAAGCATTGATTACAGAAGAACAGATAATAAAACAATTAGAACTATTTTCAAATAAAGTCAGCTGGGCACTCAGCCCAGATCTTTTTATATAGAAGGAAGTAGAACGGGAAGAGCTATTTATTGAAAACCTGGTTCTTTTTTGGGTGTCAAGCTCTGTGAACTGCAGAAATTAATTTGATGCTGCTTTTGCAGCTGAGTGGCTAGACTAGTAAAAGTACAAATTGTAATTATTTATTATGGTTAGGTTAAAGGTAGTAAACATTCCTACATGAAATACAGATAGGAGTGATATTTCGTGTCCTTCTCTGAACCATTGAAAGGGATGCACGCAATTGCTTCTGTTAGGGAGGAGATGGGAAGAGCTATGAGAAGAGTTCAGACAGCAATTTCGACACTGCTTTCTGTAGTTTATACCGCTCTACAAAAGAAGGTGCTGCCAAGGCTGGGAGGCTTTCCTATAGGTTTTTGAAACTGAATTTCGTTAACCACAGTGTGGAGAGCTGGACAACATTCAGCAAGCAAACAGTTTGCACAAATTTGTTTTGCTGACTCAACTTAGTCATCTTATTTGAGTATCCTGCACCAGATGCCTTAAGAAAGAGTCTCTAGGGGAGTATTTTTTAATTCCTTGCTCATTAAAGCAGACACTTGCATTATGCCCATTGGTCAGAGCCTGGTGGATGCTTGTTTTCCTCCTGTAGTTTCAGGGTGGCAAACTTTGTTTGATATAACTGACTCACCCATTATGCAGTTCCTGCTGTACAGTTCTGTTTTCTGCTCTTCCTTGAAAACATCTTGTGCCGTAGGGTTCCATAGGCTAGCTGTACATTATGTAACTTCATGACAACTTTAGAGCGAGGTGAAACTGCCTGTTACTTACAGATCTTCCGTGTAAACTTGCCAGAGCTAAGTGATCAGTGTGGTAATCATGTTGTCTTACAGCTGTCTTGACTTTTTGAAAGGTTGATCATCTTTGTTGAACTATGATGTTTTAAAGGCTTGAAAGAAATACAGGTTCATTATCACTTTTTCCTGACTTAAGTGATTGACTGCTGTCGTGGTTAATGGACTCCAGCATGAATTCATTATTTTGTGTACTCCCAAGGCCTATTTCCATGTTTTTCCACTTTTTATACTTGATGCTTACTATTTAGATGTCTAACAAAAGTCTGGATTTCTCTTCCTCATTTTCACTGTTGGTAAAGCACGTGCTTGCACTTAGCAAAATAGCTGAACCAGTCAAAGAAATTGCTGCCTTGGCTGTGGGATGGTAATGACAAACCTTGTTAGTTTTCATGGTCTGCATCCCAGTATGTGGTGAAATGGGTTAGCTTTACATTGTTGAGGTGGTAACTTCTTGCATGTGGCTTTCTATGTGAACATCTGTCTTACGATCTTCCTGTAGAGCCTGGGCTGTTCTGTAATAATTAGTTTTGTGTTGAGAGATTGCTTAATAAGGGTGTTGTGAAAATTGTTTGAAGTAGCTGAATGCTATAGTGATGGATGTCACAAATGAGAAAGAAAACACTAGCTTTATCTTCAAAGAGTGGGGCTGAATAGTTTGCAGTAGAAATACTTATGGCCATACACCTTTTAGAGTACTTATTTTTCATCAGGCTTGGTGAACAACTACCTTGTGTACCGAAGCAAGGTAATTAGTCTAATCCAGCTCTTTTGTGTGTATTGTAAGTTCCCAAGGCAACCTTAATATTCTTAACACAGCTGTGAGTTTATGCGTGATCCTTTTAGATTGTAAGACAAAACAGAAAAAAAATCACATTCCCTTGTGTGGCATTATTAGAAAGCCTGCAGAGCTCCTTGGTGGGGCTGAAACACAGAACCACCTTGCAGCTGCTTGAGCTATCTGGTTTAATCTTTCACTTTTCTCAGTCTCCCTCTTCATGTCTCAGTCACATGCTGTCTCATCTCTTGCAACTCTGCTGTTCTTGCATTTGTATTTTATCAATTGAGTCTCTGCCATTTTAGTCTTCCTGGTTAACTAGTCATATCTGTTTTCCTTATCAGTAATTACCCAGTAATCCAAAGTAATAATTCAGCAAAAATAATACATTTCAAGGAGTTTTTAGATGGGCCATAATTCACTTAAGTTTGTCCAGCCATGCAAACAGCTGTGCCAGCACAAAGAACATGGAGTTGATGCAAAAGCAGAAAAGGTGGGGCAAAATAACTTCTTTGTAAGGCAGCGCTGGTTTAAGCTAGCCTAAGGTTAGTCAAACCACAGCCCTCATAATACTGAAGCCAGCTAGAGCTGGGGCTGCTGGACTTGTTTCCACTCTCTCTGGCACTGAGCTGATCCTGTGGTAAGTTAGGGGGGAGAAACTAATGCAGAGAGTCAATAGGGTTAGGGTTGTTACACCACAACAGGCCACATCCACAAGTGTCAGTCCCAGTTTGAAAGAGGAGCTGCAAAAACACTACAGGAAGAGTGGGAGGGAAGAGGCTGATATAGGTGTACTTTAAGTTTTTATAGTTGCTTAGGACTGTTGGAGGGACTGGGATAGCTCTGGTGTGTACTCTTTGACTGACCAGTGGTCTCCTCTCTACACGCTCAGTTTTGTATTTGGTAGTGTGGGGTTACTCTGCCCATAGTAAAAAACACTTGAGTAGAGAACTCTCACCATGGGTTCTGCACTTTCAGCATGGAGACCTTTCTCACCCGTTTTAACCTTTTGAAATAGTCATGTATTTTATAAGAGATAGAAGCGTCCATATTCTACCTGCTGGTTTCTGGTCATCTCTTCAGTCTTGGTCTTTGGAATGTGCTAAACCATCTAACCTCATAATTCGCCTGTCCAGGTAGAGAGTAAATGTCTTCAGAAAAGTGATAATAGCTTCCTAGGGGCTGAAATTTTTGAAGTTACTTTTGAGGCAAATGCCAACATTTGGAAGACCTTCTATACAATAGTAATTCTTGAGAATTGTACTTTAAATGTTCTTTTGTAGGATATCAAGCATGTGGCTATAGCAGTCACTGACTTCTCTGGGATTTTTGGAGGAGGGAGAGAGGAAAATACCCAACTTGGTTAGCCTAAGACCAGTCAAAGGAAAGCAGCTTAGTAACAGTTTTATTATACTGAACTGAAGCTGAGTAATATCTGATTAGATTGTGGTGCCAAGCCTCAATAATTCAGTTATTAAACTAATAGTTGTGATATAATGCCCTTCATCTGTGGCATGTCCAGTTGCAAACTTTAGACTTAAAGCTGTTTTGCAGAGCTTACTTCCGCTTTGTGTTGCGCAGTGTTTTGTAGACCCTTGCTAGATCATTTAGATACCAAAACCATTTATGGTACAGCAGGTTCTGATGTCATGGTGTTGCTGGTTGTGCCTCCGTTTGTTCAGTGTGCTTGTTTTCTCTCTCAGCTGTGTAGATTGTCTGTAGTTGGAGAGTATATACTGGTGTTATGGTGTGGTGTGGCTCTCATTGTGGCTTGGGATCTGTATGATTATAACAGAAAACTTTCTAGAGGAGCTTGGAGGGAAATACTCCTTAGGTCTGTAATTGTCAGGGCCTTTGCAGTGTGCAAGTCAGATGCATTATGGTTGCCTGAAGCTGAGCAACAATTGGAAGACTGACATAACAAAAGCAAGGTTGCTAATCCCTGAGCTTCCTGCTTCTGTCTTTCTGACTTTTTGTGTATTAATCTGAATCTAGAGCTAGTTTTAGAAGACCAAATTTCAAAATGCCAAAAATCTAGAAATTGGTTGCGTGAGGAATGGGATATCTGCTTTCATTTTAGATTTTGAAGTTATGATCCTGATACTGTTTTCTACTTTGTTCTTTTTAAGAAAGGCGTAATGGTAAAGATTACTGTTGGCTTCTATGCAAGTTTGAGAACACTTGCATTCAGGGTTGTGGTTCTCAGATTTGTGCCTCTGAGTATCACTTTTTCATGAAGTATTGCATGATTTGCAAATAATGAAAACAATCAGTGAGATGCTGTTTGAGTAGATTTCTCTGGGGTTTGTACTTGCATACTATTCTGTTTCTAGGGATTTTCTGTACCTTTTCCAATCCTGGAAGAAAAATAATGTAATCTCTTCCAGACTTACTCAAACCGCCTGTATAAAGATATACAGCTCCAGTTTTAAAGATAGCATGCAAATTGGTCTGAGACTGCTTGGTCCAAGTAGTGATAATATTTAAAGGCTTATACTTGAAATCATTTTATTTTTACAGTAAGTCCTTGAAGAGGAAGTACTTATCAACATGTGCTGTCTCAGCTAGCTAGTCAAAAGAGCTGGTTGTCTTTCTGGGAAAGATAGCAGTCTAAAACAAGCTGACCTCACTGGAAAGCCCATACCCAGCCTCCTCTTCTGTCACCGCAGACTTACAGTTGGAGGGCTCAGAAATGACTCACTCGAACTGAAAGGCAGTGTCCCATGCTCAGCACCACGCTCTTGTGCAGCAGCTTGGGCCTGATGCAGACTGGGCTTTCCCTGCTGCTCACCGCGTTTTCCCCCCCTGGTGATAATGAGATTAGCAGAGGAGGATTGAAGAGAAATTTGCTGGTCTAGTTATTCTTTTTGGTCTTAAGCAGCATTGTCAGATTAGTGAGTTTTCAGTCTGACTGGTGATTCACTTGTGATCTGTGATGTGTAAACCAGCCTTCTCCTGTGCTTGCACAGCGGACAGGACCAAACAAACAAGAAAACCTTTCTGGATATTCCCCAGGCCCACAGAAGACAAGTGATACAACTAATTTACAGAAACAAAATCTTAGTGCACGTTAACAAACGCATGTACCTGCTTGCAGGCGAAAAGCACTGCAGTCACTGTTTTCAGAACCTCTTGTCTGTTTCTGTGGGTGCAGGGAGTTCCTGATATAGCAGTTTCTCCAGCGGTTATTCTGGGCTTCAGCTGATTCAACAATGCTGCTCTTTCCTACCTACAGCTGCAGGCGGTTGTAGCTGGTTATTTCATTTGAGTGAGCAATGTCCTTCAGGCTATGTTGCCTTGGGGATGTTAATAGGGTTCAGATGTCTCTGGGCTCACAGAATCCTGCACTCCTGTCCCTCCTCAGCTCATTCTGTTGCAGCACATTAAAACAGTATTGAAATCTTGAGCATCTTGCTGGTGCTCTATGCCTGTTTCTTGGTAGGAGTGGGGTGGATTTTTTTCCTTTTCCACCACATCTCTCAATACCACTTATCAGGGCTTTCCTCCCCCATACAGCATTTATCTGTGGTTGGTAGTGGTGTTTTTAATTCACTTTTCAAGTTAATTACTCTTCAGACATTATTTTTGTACTTTCAGAGAAGCTATATTGCAAGCTTCTCCTTGGAAGGTGTCACTCAGTAGGTTATTTTTAATATTCCTATCTTGTTGAGGAAATCTCCCAGGCTTTCGTATTTAAGCCATCAACTTTTTCATTTTCCTCTGAATGACTTCCAAAAGTTTTCTGCTGAACATGACTTGCTTCACAATTAAAGGCTGAGCACCTAAAAATTTACTGGAAGAGCATGAAAGCAGTGGTTCCCCTCTACATGATGTGTTGGTCACCTGAAAGATGAAGGTCCATTGGGATGCGAATGGTGGTGACTCTTTTTACAATGGGCTTGTTCTTGCTAACTAATCTGGAGTGATGTGCCCAAGGTCTTGTTCACACCATTATAAATGCCTTTCAAAATGCAGAGACTCTTCTTTCCTAAAAAGCCATGTTTCTAACCATTTTACAGTAAAATGTATGTAATGTTGGGTAATTTGGAGAGTGTCTTTGTGTTGCTGAGGTGGTGAAGCCATCCTTATGTTACTTGGTATGTAAAAATGCTGGTTTATCTACATGTCTTAAGAGTTATTAGGAGCAGGAAAATATTCCTCTTGTTTGGCTTTGTCACAGGATACCATGCTATTCTTGTGGCAGCCCAATGCTGAACAAAAGTTCCTAAATGAAGTTTAAGAACAGAGGGAGTTGAGGAGTATAGAAATATGGCTAGCTGGCAGACAGTAATTCAGTCACATAAGTAGCTGTTGCTACATGTGTATGTTTACCTCAGTAGTAAGGCTAAAAGTAATTTTAAAACTGCATTCATGGTTTAATATAGCCTGTGTAACTTTGTTTACGAAGTAGAATTAAAAATCTGGTCATTTAAATCAATGTATGTTACCTTCTGTAGCTGAGTTGGCCAAGGGCACCAGACACTTGGCTGGTGGGAGGTAATGCCTGAAGCTGAAGCAACCTGCTTGCTTTTATTTGTGGTGCAGTGGGACCCCTTTCTGAACTGAAGATCTCGTCCAGGAGATTTGTCACATGAACACACTACTAGTATTTCAGGATTGGTTGTTCTCCAGTCAAACTTGTATTCTGACTAATATTAGCCTCTTAATAAGCAAAACCAAAAAGAACCTGGATCATCTGCCTGGCTGATAGACTCTTGACGTGTATATACCCTGTTCTTCAAAAAAAAAAAAAACGGGGGGGAGGGATGTTTGAAATGTTCTGTGAACATTGGACTTACTGGTCAAAGGCTTTGAAAAGTGTTAACTTGGGAGACTAACTCATTTCTGACATGGCAAGCACGGTTTATATTTAAAAAACAAAAACCCTAGGCCCTTTGTTGAAGGAAAAACATAGATTTGGTTGTGTAGAGTTCTCAAGATGGGAGTTGTGTAGCCACTCATCAAGACAAGTACTTTTACTGCAAGGGCTTCCCTGCTTTCTTTCACCTGCTGCTGAAAACTGACTCAGTGGTGCAATCTGGCATGGATCACTTGCATGATGAAATTTAATACTATGTCTTCAAGTAGGTGGAAGAAGCAACAGAGGGCTGAGATAGTATGGCATGATCCCTGAGCCTCATTGCTTTCCTAGCTGACAAGTTTGAGCTCAGAACTCGTTTGTCAAATTCATGCTAGCTATGTTTTGTGCCATTTTCCCCTTATTTGATAGTCTAAGGAATTGAACCCTAAAATAAGCTTTTCACAGAAGCTATCACTGTGTCACCTCCCCTGACATGTAGCTCTGCTGAGGAATGCAAATACTCAACTTTCCAGATACTACGGAGTGTATCTGAAGCTTTGCTCCGCGATTCTGATGCACTGCATTTTTTCCCTATTAGATTGCATTATGGGCTAATAGTAGTTGTCTGGGTAGTCATGTCTTTCCCTCTCCATGTGCTTGATCTGCCAGATATTTTAAATATCATTCTGTGGGTTGTAACCATTTAGGGTACTTAGTTCATAAGAATGATGTCTTAGTTGTTGAAATGTATTTATCCAGGAATGCTAAACCTTGTTATAGTATTGTTGCTGATGCAGCTGTGTGGTACAGTAATCTCTACAGTTGGTGCCAGACTTCTTCATCGCTCTTTGAAAAACATGTATGTCTGACAAAACTAGCTTCCAGTATTCACCAAGTCTTCAAATGTATCTAATGGCTTAGAGCTTCAGGTGGGGTGGACAAAAGTGTCCAGTCCCGCCTTCTGCATTTGGTGATGCTTGGGATGGTTTGGCTGTAACAGCTTTTCCAAGCTGAGGCTTCAGAGACCAGTTTAACAGGCCTGACAAACCAGGAATGAAAATGCTCAGCTTTTAGGCTCCTTGAACATAAAATAAACAGTATGCAGTGATAGGGCTGTGACTCACTGCACAACTGAGGGGAGCTTGCATTTTTTAAATGTTTTAATTTTTTTTTTAGAAATAGACTAGTCAAAAGATTGGTATTGTTGAATTTTACAGTATCTTTCAGGACAGAACAGCTGATTTCCTGCCTAATTAACCTACTGCTTTGCAAAGTGTTTTCTACAGCCTTGAGAGCCTGTGTATTTACATATATTTGCATAAGTAATACAAGGAGGAAAGTGCTCTGGAGAACCTGGCTGGGGCTTCTGGTGGAGTTTGCAGGATTCACTGTTGCAGTCACTAGCTACCTGTTTCACAGCTCCCTCTGAGCACACAGCTCTGCAGCTACCTTAGAAAGGCATATTCAATGAAAGAGTGACAGAAATAGTCAAACAAATCCGGCCTAGAGCTCTGCTCCTAGGCTAGTCACGCTGGCCTGGGTTGTGGGCAGTGAAAAGCACTCTTAAAAATGTGCAAGGTGACTGATCAGATAGAGGTGGGCGTCTAAAGTTTTGGAAAGGCAATTGCCACCAAAAACTTGAATGAAACAAAAAAATAGTGGAAGGTTGCTTCTTAGGCTAACAACCAGTGGAAACTCTCCACAACATTATTAATCATCTGTAACTATCCAGGCTACAACTGCAGAATAATTGAGTTGCTTTATTGGAAATATAAAGTCTTTGCTGTATGAATATAAACATCTTTTACACAAGTGACATTTTCCTTGTCACTTAGCTCCAATGCTGTGAAACTGAAGGCATTTAATTAATCTTGTTAGCTTTCCATGGTGATTTACTAATGAACTACTTCAATTATTTATCAGCTTTTTTCCCTTCCAAGGGTTACTGAAGATCAGAAAGGATGAAATAACCAGCCTGAAGCCAGTGATGCTGCAGTGCAGTGGCTTCGCTCCTACGGATTTCCAGAGATCTAAAGCTGTCGTTGCACCTTCCCTCTCTGTCTGGAATGGGATGAGTGTTTGCTAGGACAGAGGGGAGTTTTGTTTGGGGGTCTGCATGTTTTTTGGATGAGTTATGTTTCTCTGATTTCTGGCCAAGTTGTTAAATAAAGGCACGGCTTTGTCATAGTGGGCAGATGTGCTGGAACGGTGGCGGAAGGGGGTGGTCTTGCCTGAAACCTAGCCTTGGTGTGGGCAGGGGGGAGCCCCTGCTGTCAGCTAGGCCAGCTGCTCTCCTGCCCAAAGCCACTCCCCGAGGCAGGGATGGAGGAGCAGGAAGGACAGGGATGCAGTGGGAGTTGCTGTTGTTCAAGATAACAAGCAGAATGGCTTCTCATCAGGGCCTTATCAAGCACAGGTAGGAGCAGTTAGTGGGTGAGAGAGCACATTGCAAGTTGGGCTACGATTGCTTGCTGCCGAGGAAGGGTGAAGTCTCAACCTAAGCCAGCTGTGAACCAGATCCTCCTCGGGGCTGTATTTGTTTCTCCCCCTGCACAGAGGCTAGTGACTTTGAAACCTGGCAAGTGTTAATTCTGGTGATGATCAAGAGGAGGACCGATAGAAGATGTAGTGAAATCTCTAAGTTGGCTGCTGCTGGAAGGTGCTGCTGGTATAGGCTTTATCAACAGACATCATAATAAGCCAGTTTATTCTTGAGCTGCTTGTCCTCTGGCAATAGATACCAAATTCTGTCTGATCAAGTCACTTCTAATTAGCTTCACCCCTCTTAATCAATATTGCACTTGCTATCTCATGTAAAGAAGCAGTAAAATCTGATAACTCTGCCAGTTTAAATACTAGTCTCTTAGTGGAAATGTTTTTCAGATTTTCAGCAAATGCTAATCAACTAAAATAAAAGGAAATGAAGGTGTAGTCTCATTATGGCACTTTGTTAAAAAAAGATTTGGAATACAGATAGTCCATATGCGTGGTAACTTCCAGGGATCTTGGAAATGCTGCTGTTTGTCCCAGTGGGAGACACTGACACCAAGTCTAAGTCTATTGCTGAACCTATAAGTGAATCTCTTAGGCTTAATCCATTTTAGTATTCTGTCTTCAATGCCATGGTTTTTGCAGTAAGTGATAAAGAAACCTCAGCAAACTGTTCTCCTGCATCTTTGCCGAGTAATGGGAAAATTATTCTACTTTTTTCAGCTGTTCCTCTGATAAGACTTCTTCCTGGTATTATGTGAGACTACAAAAAGTCATCTTTACAGAAAAGAAATTGTATCCCTTTTTCCATGCTTAGAGTCTGTTCCCTTCTATGTTTGAATGTGCATCACTCATACTTCTGTGGCTGTGTCCCTTCCCAGTCTAGGGTTGTGTCTTAGTAAACCTTTCCCCTGAGGGACAACTTATGCTTACTCTGAATAACAATTTGCTGGATCGGTAATGCTGTGTTAGCTTGTTCGCATGTATATGTCTTTAGTGAATCTGACTATATGCTCCCAGTAGGAGTGCTCGAAGGGATAACTTGTGGTTCAGTTTTATGTTCTTTCATTTTCACCTCTTTTCAGCAGGAGTTGTTGGTCTTGGTCCTATTCTTTCCTTCCTTTTTTCACTATCCTCAGTATTGTATCCTTGGCCAAGGATACAACTTACCAATTCAGCAGGAAAAATACCTTTTTAGGAAGGAAGGTTATATTTTTATGAAATTAAATAATTGGTTTCTGTGGTATCTGGCAAGTACCAGAGCCAGTGCAAAGGGGTGGGCAGAGCTGCCCGGTGGGGTGCAGGGAGCAGCTGGGCAGTGAGTCCGTAGTCTCCCTTGTGATGCGAGCAGGCTGTTGGGTTTAGTGTCTTGTGTCCCTTCAGCCTCATTTTTTTTCAGTTTTAGCTTCACCCATATTGGGTACACTTGCAAACTCTCACAGCAGTACTACTCTATAGCTGTCTTGACTAAGCAGGTATAATATTTACACGGGTAAAAAATGTAAGAGGACCCTACTTGAAATATCATACATTTTTCTGTGCAGCTGCAGTGCACTGCTGTGTTTGATGTGGTACATCTAGTAGTTAACCAGCTTAGTAAAAATTCTCTTCTGCATCTACTGTTTTCCAACACACCGTTTTAATTTGTGTCTTTGTTCGGAGACTGACACAAGTCTCTTCTCTCTGCTGTTCCAATAAAAGGCATGTTTCGGTCTCCCCCCAAGTGACCTGTTTGTCTTATGTGGTCTTTTGTCTAAACTGCATCCCATGAGTACAGATTGCAGGAGATCAGCAGCACTACCTGTGGTATACGGTAAAGGGGTAAATAACTCCAATCAAGCCCTTTTCAGCTGTCTGTGGCTTTAATAAAAGGACATCTGGCTATTTTTTTCTGCTTGCCTTTCTACCATAGTTTTTGCAAGAGTTGTTTGTCATGGCTATCTGTTTTATTCTTAATTTTTTTAACCTGGACGTTCTCCGATACATCTGAAGGTCTCCAGAGAGTTGTGACTGCGTGTGTTTGAAGATGATCCTGGGAGATGTAACACTCCCCAGCTTTCTTGGGATGTGGCCGGAATTGCTTACCTCATTTTGATGTTGTATCATAAAGACCTTGTTAGTGTGATTGGTTTTAACACTTCTTTGTCACTTCAGCATTTTCTACTCAATGCTATTGTAAGAGCTATGTATTAGTGCATGGTCATGACTGAGCAGTAGACTTCAGTGAGGTTTTTAGACAAGAATTTTGATGTTTGGCTCTAGTGTACTTGTAGAAAGCACTGGTGAATGCTTGAGACCTTTCACTTTATCTCCACAGATTACATTTAATATTTAAATTTAAATTCAAATTTTGGATGCTAGCTATGGCTTGCTCATGTTAGGTGTCACTACTGCCTTGCTTTCCTATTGTTCAAGAAGCCTGGAAATGTAAGGGTTAGCAGCTTTGCAAAAAGTACCAAACATGCTTGAAATTTAGGTGACGTTAAGTGTGTCTGTGTATGTCTGTAAAATGCAAATGAATTGGTGGTGAGGTAGACAGCTACTTTTATATGTGCAATAGAAGAAAATTGTAAATACTGTAGCAAAAGTGGAGAATGGCATATTCAAATACATCCTTGTAATTTCAGGGGACTTAAAACACAATCAGTGGTCTTGGCAGATGGCCAAGGGCACAGGCAGCTGCTGGAACTCTTCCAGCTGCTAATGGATTGTGGATTCTGATTAAATTTAACTCTGGCCACTGAGTCCTGGTCTGGATGTTTCTATATGTGTTAAAATGTATGTCTTGAATATTTTTAAATGAAATATTAATAGTTAAATACTCAAAGGCAATTCTACAGTATCCTCATGACATGGAACCCTCCTATATGTTAAGCACAGTAAAGACTGAAACACCAGCGTCATGCGAGAGGCTGTAGTCAGTATGTTGCATTTTCTAGGGCTATACTATAAAACCTAGCTGTTCTGAAAGCCTTAAAGTGTTCCTGTGTTGTCAGCCTCAGATTCTCCCAGGAAACACTGATGTATTAGTTATATAAAGCCTGGTCTATTGCTGACAGAATTAACTGGTTAAAAAACCAAAAATCCAATGTAGCAGAGTTGTGGTGTGGTAGGTGGGGCCTTTGAGACTTCAGACTTGTAGCTGGGACACAAGCCTGCTGGGTCAGTTGCCTGCTCACCTATTTTAATAGAGCTGAGATGGCTGCGAAGAAAGAGTCGTAGGGCAATATCTCGTACTTTAAGATGTCAGTGAAGGGAAGAACATATAGAAGTAAGGTGGTAGGATGAGGTTATTCTATTTAATTTGGAACAAGTGGGGAATTTGTCAAACTTCAGACTCCAAAGAATAAATACATAAGAATTGCTAGGCTAATGTCAGAGAGGTCTAGTTCTGCAAGTGCATTCCTGTTAAAATAGTTACAAATGCTTTTTACTTTGATACGGCAACTAGTTTGGGAGAAGGGGAAAGCAGATTACTGTAGCATTTGTGTAAGTGCTGGCATGATCCTACAGAGTAGGTGGCTATATATTGGATTAGTTCAGCGCTCTACATAGAAATAAATTAGGATTTTAATATTGTTTTGCATTGTGAGTTTGTCAGGTCAAGGAGTCATTTGAATTGAATTCAGGAGCAGTAAAAGATGAGGAAATACTTTCTCTGGAAAGCATCTTGGACAACTGATGTAAAAACATAACTGTGTAAGTGTCTGCAAAAATAAATGGCTATGCCTCGGTAAACTGGTGAAGAATTGTTGATGAGAAGATTTCAAATAAAGTTGTGTCTGTAAGAGAAATAGAAGTCAACCATCTGGATGATTCGAGATTCTTTAGGTGCTTGGTTCTTGCTTAGGTATGTTTTGTTCCTAATTATTAATCTATCATTTTACAATACAGTGATGTAACTACAGTGATGTTACATAGGTAGGTTTTAGTGTCTTTGGACTGCCCTTGTCACTCCTTCAGTATTGTTAAATTCTGTAATAAAATTTGAAATGTTTCAATGTGCTATTACATATGCTATGTTATTATACAGGTCTATGAGTTTTAAATAATGACTTTTTATTTGAAGAAATGATAGGTCCAATTCATTGCTGCATTTGTCTCCAGTCTTACTTTTGGTCCTTGCACCAGTTAGCTTGGGAATTGTTGGAAGTGAACAAGCAGACATCTATTCACATGTAGTGAGTTCCTGCTACAGCTCGCAGTGTTTCTGATGAGACTCCAGCAATACTTCGCTGAGCACTTTTTTTTATGCTGAAGAGATGACCCAGGACTGATAGTGAGGGGAGGCTGTTGTTTTCAGAGTAGTACCTTGACTCTTACAGAAATGGGAGTGTGTATTGTGCAGACGGGCTAGAAAAATGAAATTATCTTGAGACTAAGGCAATTAAAACTAAGGCTAAAGCGAAGGGAGTTAAAACTAGGGACCTATGTTCAGTCTCCCACTGAAAAAACATAAGGTTAAGTGACTTCTTATCATGATGTGGTAAGCATTAGATACACTTATTTCAGTGTTTTAAAGCCACTACTTGTAGTTGGAAGAGATATTGAATACTTGGAAGTCAAGTGCGAAGTACTAAAGTCTTATTGTAAACATTGAGGTTTGGGGGGAAGACTAAAGAAATACAAATCAAATTTATTTTTAGTATTTCTGAACCTCCATTGTATCTTGTGGGTAAATTAAGGTCCTGCCATCGTGCTCTGGAACTACAAGGTAAACTGTTTTGAAGTGCATTAGCCTCATTCTAAGCACCATTATTCTAGAACCTGATGAGAAAAGTAATTCTATAGCTAATGCAAATTTAATGTTGTGGTGTAAATTATAGATATTCGTATCTCTTTTGTAGGTGATGCACAGTCTGCAGCCTGTGGATGGGAAAATGAACAAAATTAAGACTGTGTGACACTGTTTAGGTCTCTAGTTCTTGTAGACTTCAGCTATTGTTCAGTACAAGTTTTGTCTGATAATTTTAATGTAGCTATAATTTTTCTTGTGTAGAGGCCTTCTATACATATCATAGTTACTTGTCACTACAATGTGTGTGCATGATATACATGAACTAACACCAGAAACAGGGTGAAAGAACAGTTGTTCTTGTATGTAGTTCTGATTTTTTTGAGAAGAGTCTCACCTACCTGTCAAATCAGAGCTGACCCTTTCAGCGGTCATGGTGTCAGGTAAATCTATCAGGTCCCAGTGTAGATAACACAAAGCACTCCTGTGTCAAGTGCTTCTTAACTGAGTACAGTTTCTTAATGTAAATCTCATAATTTTGGGGTTTTCTTCTTTGTATTTAGATCCTGGGTTTAATGCATGTTTTGCAAACATAACTTGGAGAGTCTTCCTCCCTCCACTCTTTAGAGTACTAACCTAAAAAATACTTGGATGCTTCTCTGAGAGGTTGCTTCAGCTGGTGGAGCATCTTCTGTTCCTGCGAGTTCTGCCTTCAGAATACTTGTGAAGGGATATTCTTCAGCGGGTGTACAGTCTCGTACCTTTTGGAAAACCATTGGCTTGCATAAAGCGGGAAATTTGGCTGGTTCTGCTCCTTGCCTTCTCAAAAAGCATCGAAAAGAACACTATCGTGCCCAGCTCCCCGTCTGGCTTCTGCTTTTCCTTACTATGTAAATCACGGGGCGGGGGGGGACACACACCACCAACTTGTTTACAGTGGCAGCTGGAGGAAGCAAGGTGGATAGAGAAATACCTCAAATGTGTGGGTATTTCCAGCTTTATCTGTAGTATGCTTCACGGTTTCAAAAGGTTAAGTTGCCTTTTGTCTGATCAGAACATTCATGTTTTAAAGGACGCAGTGCAACTGCTTCATTACTGATGCAAGATGAAAGCAAGGTGAAGCTGAGCGTGGAAAGTGGATAAGGGAAGATGATACTCTGCAGCAAGTGGCTTAGTGTCTGTAGTGTGCTCACGTGGATCTGGCTGTTCTTACTCAAAATGGTATAAACTTAAGCATAAATGCAACAAGTAAGTCTCTGTTTTCCTATGCTTATAGAAGTGAGTTCTTCAGACTTTATCAGTAATTTCTGAAAATCCATTCTCTCTTATCCCACCTTTTAGCAGCTATTGGAGAAGACGTTCTGTCAAAAATGAAATACTCGGGTTCAAAATAAAGTTTGGGGCAAGTGCCTTCCTTCTCTTTGGGAAGGTCAGAAGGGACCCTTTAAAAAACAAACAAGAAAAAACTTCAGCCACAGCTTTCTTTTAGCTACTGCAGTTAGTTTCCTCATGCACTAAGTAATTCTTGGCCTTATAAATGTTCTGTAAGGGTTGACGTTTTTGCTCTGTGCTGGGATCTGTAGGTTTCTGCAGTAATTTGACCTGTGAGAATGCCAGCATATATAGTTGAGTTGAAATAAACACTCCATTATGCATGTGAGGCTTCTGCTTGATGAGTTGAAATAGCTACTATGACCCCAAAAGACTTACTGAAAATATATTTCTTCTTGCTGTGCTGTGTGTGAAACATACAGTCAAAAGTAATACTTGCTTTATCATGCATTTTAAGTGAGACTTTTTAAAATAAAGAACTTTTTACGAGGACTACACTGGAAAATGACATATTGAGCTGTATTCTTCTCCCTGGTATAGCTGTAAAGCTTTTTGTGTTATATGATTTATTCCAACTGTTATATAGCATTACCACCTATATCCAGACATTTACTGCCTGTTGCTCACATCCAGTTATTCGGTGCATATATATGACCAAAATAAAAACATTGACTTGCATATCATCAGTTTAGTCATAAAACAGCTTCAAATTTTTTACTGAAGTTAGTGATTTATGCAATATATCCACAGATAAATTTGAAGCAGTTAATCTGTTTTAAGTGTTAGCAAAAATTCCTGAGGTGCATGGGGGCCTCAACTGCAAAATTATGTGTATGGGACAGTGCATATGAAAGGATCAGGTTAAAGGTAAGCAGTTACTAATTTCTTTAGGACGTGCTTCAACATTGCTCACAATGCTCACAATCTGTAAAAATCTGATCTGCAGAATTAAATATGGCAAATATCAGCTGAAAACGGTCTGAAGTCTGCTCTTACCTGGACTTCTCATCTGTTTAAACCAAGATCCTGACTCCCTTGATATTTTTTTTTTTTTAGACCAGTTACCTGCTGTTGTATGATACTGAGACTGAGTCGTCTCTACTTGAGGCTTGGCTGATGAATGCATGGCTCCAAAATGAGGAGCAGTGCTGCCCTTCTAGGGTCTGTGGCACCCTGGTCAATAGTAGGAATGCCATTAGAAAGCAGACTTACGTTGGAAGGAAAATGAGATTCTCATACTGGCAGAGAGATGATCTGGGTCTCGGGAGCTGCAGGGTGTTAGGCACAAGTGACTTGACAACAGTACTTAATTATCAGCCAGGAATTAGCGTAAGCAGTTCACCTCAGCTTGTGGTGTTGTGCACTGACTGCTGCTAGTGCAAGCTATTAGTTTAACGCTAGCTCTGGTGTCTTCCCACCGTGTTGCAGCCTCTGGAGCTTTTTTGTTTGTCTTTGTGGGGGCTTTTTTGTGTGGCTTTTTCATATTAGTGCTCAGACATACCAGTTACCAAAACAGATAATGGAGGTATTCTTTGTGCCTTCATTTCAGAATAATGAAAAGAAGTATTCTGGTCATCTGCATTTGACAGGTATACTCAGAAATATTTGACTATTTTAAACCTTCTCTAATTATGAAGGAACTTTTCCAAAAGGCAGGAAACAAGAGCTCAGCTGCTCCCTACCCCTCCCACACCCTTTCTGTGCATAAAACTTCATACACAAGGATAATTCTTCAATACATTTGTCCCTTTCTAGGCTCTGCTCTTGCTCTGCTTCTGCTGGGGAGCCTGACTTTGTCTTCCTCCAAAGCTGCATCTTTAACAGGGGAAAATAGGTAGCTTGATCACTTTCCTAGGGAGTAACCTATGCGATTAAAAGAGGAACAGGTCGGATTTTCAGTTAGTGCAACACTGTTTGTGTGTGTGTGAGCTGCTGACTTGCCTATATTCTCTTCCAGAGGAATCCTTTCCATTTGCCTACAAAGGGATTTTGTCTTCCTTTCTGCCCTAAGCTCCTGTATGCTCCAGATTGAAGTCGTCACATACTTGAAATGAAAATCCATGCTAGTGCTTCTGTATCTTATCTCACAACTGTAAATTCATCAGTATTTGAAAGCAGACATGTATTTAGCCTGTTTGCAAAAACTTAAATGTGGTAGCATTGAGCTAATGCTTATAACTAATTATATCTTTGAGCACAGATGCATTGTTTCATCCTGTTGGCTCTTCTTTCAAATCATGTGTCTCCCAGATTGATGTTGTTTCTGTATAAACCCTTTTGAAGCCTTTTAATCCTAACCTTGATTTAGCATGTGCAATGTATGATTGATGTAAAAGGAACTGTTTCTCTATTCAGTGGTTCACAAGTAACAAACTACTGCCACGCACTTGTTTCCTGTAATAGTCAGTGTTTGTAAACAAAATAAACTGTTCTTGTTTGTGAATGGTTTTGTGTAGTGTGTCGATAATCCACATGGACTCTGTGTTCAAGAGTGTAAAGTGGCTTGAATTTATTGACTTTCATTGGGCTACTCTGCAGTCTGGATGATAACATTGAGGGGTTCTGGGGGGTTTGATCTGGGTGTGTTTTGTAAATTTGCATATAAATTACATATGTAGAAACTGGACTTACTCCAGTGTTGATATTTTGCAGTGAGGGGAGGAGTTGGTGAACAAAGTTCAGCTACTGTTTTACGTGTTAAACCAAAACACCAGATAAACTGCTCTGACAGATTTAGGAGAGCCATAAATCTAACTTTATCAAATCCATGCTGCTGTGTCTCTGGATTTTTTGCCCCCACCCCTTTAGTAGATTGAGACATAATTTAAGATCCAATGGAAGTGTCTGCATTTGTAACATGAGTGCTGTGGTGTGGGCCAGCTATGCTTATTACATGTGTGTCATAACACAGCATGGCTCAAAGAACTGGTAGGTGAGAG
Organism: Opisthocomus hoazin; assembly: GCF_030867145.1. NCBI lineage: Eukaryota > Metazoa > Chordata > Aves > Opisthocomiformes > Opisthocomidae > Opisthocomus > Opisthocomus hoazin. The sequence goes on along the minus strand of NC_134417.1, from coordinate 74,300,874 downwards.
CAGACTAGTTCGTATTCTTCAAAGGAAGATTTAAGCCTTTCTAATCTTTTGTACATCATTAAATACATGTATCAGTCTATCATTCAAAAAAAAATCATTCATATTAAAAAAGACAAAAAAAGGTTCTTAAAAAGAAAGTAACTAGACCTCTCTTAAAACCTAAACCTCTAAGTGACATGGAGTGTAGGGAACGAGGTGGAGATACAGGATGTGGAGATCGTATCTGAAGCAGAGCACCACTGTGTGCTATCTAGCAAGAGAATTACGAAAGGGTGGAAGAAAGATGGATAGTATGAAGGACACAACTAGAAGCAAGGCAACTGCCTTTAAAACAAGAAAAAAAGAAAGAATATTCAAATGAGTTAACTAAAAATTGAGTCTAGTGTCTAAATGTAGAAGCACTGAAAGGTTTGTGGGTAACAAAAGGCATCAAAACTGATAATACTGTTTTCTTCCTGCAGGTCAGGAGGATTCCAGACTGCCTGTAGGAATTGCTGATGATCAGGATGTAAACAGAGCACATCTAGTAAATACAGCCTTTGCAGAGATACTAAGTTATTTGTGTCGTTGTTCAGTGGGGGGGAAACGGGGGGTATTCCAGTTTCTGAACTCTTCTTTGCAAGGGATTCCAATTGATGGGTCTAACAGAGACAGGAGAAGAGTTTGTGCAAGTAGTGGACAACGTGGTGAGCAGTAAAGTACTAGGACAGCATGATATTCACTCTGGTTCTAAAAACTAAAAGATGAAATAGCTGAAGTGCTGATGGTGGTATGTAAATTCTTGTCCAAATCTCCTGTGGTACCAGGGGTATAGAGAATGGCAGGGGTGATGCCAAAATGTAGGTAAAGGAGACTAGCACTTGCAGGGCTGTAATCCTAATGTCTGAAACAGTCAAATTAGTAGTGTTGTTTTTGTAGATACCCACCACTTGTTTGCTATTATAGTCTCAGCTTGGGAAAAGTTAATGTGACTTTTGTAAGGAAACCTGTCTTGTAACCTTGTGGAGGCTGTTGGAGGGCCAATAACCATGTGGATAAGAGTAATTTAGGTGTCTCTAATTTCCAAGTGGATTTTGAAAGGGTCCCTCACCCAAGGCTTTAAAGGAAGCTAGTTAGCCATAGTATAAGAAGGGAAGGCCTTTGTGTGAAGAAATAATTCCATAAAAGATAAAGAGCATAAGGTAGAAGCAAATGCTTGGCTGAATCGGAGAGCGTCACTTCTAGCCAGGACAAATTACTGTGGGAATCTAACATTTTCCTAAATTACCTGGAAGAGCCCTGGTGACAGGGGCCTAATAGCCCAGTGGAGAAGAAAGCTTACTGATGATATTAAATTATTTGGGATATTAAGGGTGAGGAACAGTTGCAGAGAGCCAGAGAACAACTCTGGTGACTGCATTTCCAATGTTGTTGGTTGTCAGGGTAGCTACCTGACAGCGATGCATTGAGGAGGACAGTCCCAGCTTTGCATACAAAGTGATGGATGCTAAACAGGCTGTCACCACTCAGGAGTGAGGTCTAAGTATTAACTATCAGCATTCACGAGTAGTCACAGGCAAGTGTTGCAAGTTATTAGAAGAGGAGTAAAAAGTAAACCAGGCATGGTTGCTGTGCTACTGTGTAAATCCAGCTTGTGTCCACATTTTGAATGCTATGTGCTGTCCCCTCCTGCTAAGAGAGTATAGTAGGGTTTAAAGCTCAGTTCAGGGCAACAAGAATGATCAAGAACACAGACCAGCTTTGATGTAAAGACTTGACTGAGAGTCAAGACTTCTCAGGCTGGAAAAAGATGATTGAAGGAGATGTGAGAGGTCTCAAAAATCATGAGATAAACTGAGGACTGGGTAGGAAGCAATTTTTTTGCCTTTCTCCATGGAAGATGTAGAAGCCAGATTCAAAACAACCAAGCGGCTCTTCATGCAGCAAATTTGAGTTTTTAGAGGATATAAGCTAATAATCTTTATTTAATCTTCAATCACAAATCATTGACAGACTTGCTGTCTACAGTGCAAGAAGAGCACTGGATTTTAAACTCTGTGATAGATATCTGATTTGTCAATGACAAGTTACTGCTACTTCAGTTCAAAATTAATGTGTGTATTCTGTATTATTTCTTGAACATCTTACAGCACAGTAGAAACTTAATTGAATTGTAATGATCTTGCTGTAGTGAATTTGAAACTAATCCAAATATAGTGCTAGCTTTGTGTTTTATGCTTCTATTTTGCTTGTCTTGAAGGCTTTCCTAGCTAATTCTTTGCAGTTCGGTTATGTATTTCATATTTCTTAATATAGTAGTCTAAATAGAAGTACTATTGATCGAGGAATGTTGCAACATGTAGTTACTCATACAAGTTCACACGGAGGATGCTACTCTGACAGAGCTTAATGTACTCTTCATCAGTTAAAGCTGCGAGACTGCAATCAGTTTTGTCAGATGCTGTACAAAAGGTTCATCCCTGTGAAGGAGGCAACTGATAATCAGGACCTGTGTTTAGTTTTTGCTCTACCGTCTAATCTTGGTGCTTCCAGTTGTCCACCTGGATAATCGAAATGATGAACCTTGCTTTCCCTTGTAAAATGACAGATGGAGGGAAAGCTCTGCTGAAGAGTTTATTGTAAGAAGTAAATCTTGCCCTTGTCCTCAACACACCACCTCAGCTAAAATTAAAGATTTCCTTGATTCAAGTAACGTAATCATCAGCTAGAGTAATAGCTTTTTTCAAACACAGGATTTTTACAGTCAATGAGTTTTAAACCTTTACCTCAGGTGCTGCACCATCCAGCAGTGACAGTGCCTGCTTACATGGACCACTGGCTTTTTTCAACATATGTATATATTTCTGCTGCTGTGTTAGATCCATCTCATTCTCCTTTTTGAAAATGCAACTAAAATCTGGTTTTGTATCGAGTGATATAATCTTCATTTACTTTGTGTATTGAGAGGTGCAAGAATGAGTTACAGCTTTAACTTTTTCCTACAGCTTGTAGCTGAGGAGATGAATACAGAACTCTGAGAAGTGACCTTTGATAAAAGTTCAGAGCTGCTACTAGTTCCATTTGAGTCTTAATGAAAAAATGTAAGGCTGAAGTAGAATAAAGGAATTGCAGTGAGTGGCCAGAGATGGACACTGTGTAATCTCTTTACAGTATCTAACAATAAAATTGCTTTGATGCTTTTACTTAGGCTTTAACAGGGTCTGAGCAGAGTTAGTAATATGACTTATGAGTAAAACATAAAAATATTTAAGTAATTAATGATTACTTACCTACTTCTCTGTGTGTGATGCATACAGTTAAATACTTTCTGTTCAGTGTACTCTTATTTATAAGTGTTTTTTATCATTGATAAAAAAATATTTTAGTGAATGAAAGAGGTTTTCATATGACAGCATGAAGTTTATGTGCCTTGTATTTGTTATGTTCATGGTAGACTTGAAGTCTCTGGATAACTTGTGACAGATTCTGTTGCCCTCTTGCCAGAAAGCTAGTGGTGTTCCCTAGGGCTCATTACTAGGCCTAATCTTATTCAACTTGTTCATCAATGACCTGGATGAAGAGACAGCGTACCCTCAGCAAGTTTGCTGGTGACACAAAGCTGGGAGGAGTGGTGGATACACCAGAAGGTTGTGCTGCCATTCAGCGTGACCTGGACAGGCTGGAGAGTTGGGCAGAGAGGAACCTGATGAGGTTCAACAAGGCCAAGTGCAGGGTCCTGCACCTGGGAAGGAACAACTCAATGCACCAGTACAGGCTTGGGGTAGACCTGCTGGAGAGCAGCTCTGTGGAGAGGGACCTGGGTGTCCTGGTGGATGACAAGTTGACCATGAGCCAGCAGTGTGCCCTGGTTTCCAAGAAGGCCGATGGGATCCTGGGGTGCACTAAGAGGATTGTGGCCAGCAGGTCAACGGAGGTTCTCTTTCCCCTCTAGTCTGCCCTGTTCTGCTCCCCAGCTCAAGAAAGATGAGGAGCTACTGGAGAGAGTCCAGTGGAGGGCTACAAAGATGAGGGGACTGGAGCATCTCTCCTGTGAGGAAAGGCTGAGGGAGCTAGGCTTGTTTAGCCTGAGGAAGAGAAGGCTGAGAAGGGAATCTTACAAATGCTTATAAATATCTTAAGATATAAGGTGTCAAGAGGACGGGGCCAGACTCTTTTCAGTGGTGCCCAGTGACAGGACAAGGAGCAATGGGCACAAACTGAAGCATAGGAAGTTCTGTCTGAACATGAGGAAGAACTTCTTCCCTCTGAGGGTGACAGAGCACTGGAACAGGTTGCCCAGGGAGGCTGTGGAGTCTCCTTCTCTGTTGATATTCAAAACCTGCCTGGACGAGGTCCTGTGCAGCCTGCTCTAGGTGAACCTGCTTCGGCAGGGGGACTGGACTAGATGGTCCCCAGAGGCTCTTTCCAACCCCCACCATTCTGTGATAAAGCACATCTTATGTGCTCTGTAAGACTATCATTAAAGCTGCTCAGTTAGATTGAGCTTAAAGGAAAAGATGACTTGAAAAACTAGTAATTGATATTGCTGGAAGTTAAAGACATACTTCTCAATATAAAGCATCTTAACCCTCACTGATAGTACTGTATCTGGTCTCAGTTATAAATAAACTTCCATATATTCTCTGCAGTCTGTCACTCTAGTTGCTGTGCCTGAGAGAGGATGAAAATAAACTTCATTTTCCTTTGTGTGGTAACTTCTCCCTTTGTCTGTTTCTTAGTTATTATTTTATCTGAAATTCAAACATGTTGCATACACATTAAGGCACTGTAATCTTATCGTGTTGTCATCTTTGGTTTGCCTTGTGATTGTTTTTTAGGGTCTGTTTCTGTGAGCGAGTGTTCTATTTCAAAAGTTGGTAGTGATGGGTCTACAAGTTGAAATTGAGACTCAGTGCCTTTACTTTTTCTTCAGTCAACTGGAGCCATCTAAACATACGGAAGGAAGATTTGACTTTGTATCTTCCTTGAGTACCTGTAAGTGAAGGGAGTTGTTTCTGATACATCAGGGTGACCAAAGGCATCAGTTACTTCTGAGCTCATCAGCATCAGGCTTTACCAATGTGGGTGTTGTTGGTTCTGTTACTTGAAGTGGCGTCACAGCATATTATTGAAATGTGAAAAACTGTCCCATTTACTGGTCCTGAAAAAAATACTGTCTGCATCAGCAGTCTTTTAATCTGTAGTTTTACTTGAGGATATTTAAGGTGTGGTTTAGGGTCATAATAAGCTCATCCCTTTCTCTTGCCCCTTAATGCGTACTTCCTACTCTAAAGCAGTAAATTTGTGGTTGTACAACACCTTTGCCTCACAGAGGACTGCAGTGTTATGTTGTCAGATATCCCATATGTTTCTGCTGTTTGTTGTAAATGGCTTTAAGGTGCCAATAAAAAGAGTAAAAAAGAGCCTGGGCTACAGTTCTAACACCTGTAGTTTACTTGCTCATGGGCTAAAGTATCTTGTTAGGTCCAGTGTCCGTAACCATTTAGGTACGGGTTTTCACACTGATTTTAAAAAAAAAAAATGTTTTAGGGGGATCAGCAAGAGCAGTATTTGTTGATCAGGGTTATTAGAAGATGGTCAGAAGAATGCTGTATTGACTTGCAGTGAGGGAAATGAATGCAAAGTGACCTTATTCCATTTTAAGAGATTGCTAAAGATCTGTAACAGTTTTGAAGAGACCCTTTGATAGCTTTTGTTGTACAACTTAATTCAGTTATTCCTGAATTAGGACTGCCTGTGTCAAGAAAAAATATTGATATTTAGATATCACTAAGTCTGTAGGAGGAAAATCTTTCCCAGGTGGTAGGATAGTTAATTTTGTCTTTTAAGTATGCACTGTGAAACAATTGGCTGTCTCAAGTGAGCTGTACAGTAGCAGCAGGAAAGGAAGGTAGATTTACTTCATCCCCGAGTACCAGCACGTGTGGGAGGGGAGGCTGAAACTGCTGTGCTCTAATGTCTCGACCTTCCCTCCTGCCCGCAGTTACAAGTCTTCCTATTTAGTATCCACTACTTCTTATCCTTTTCACTTCAAATTTCATTTTAACTGTTTGTCTCTGTTTATTCTTTGTCCACAATTCCATACCCATTGCTCTAGCAACCCAAATAAATGTGAATGCGTATAGCTTTGGTCTTTTGTCCTGAATTTTGTACTCAAAATTATTTTGTAGTACTTAAATTTTAACAAATTGTAAAATACCTTAGAAGAGGATTTTAATAAACTCTCTTAGGGTTTTTCTTAGGCTTCTGTTGAGATCCATCTTTCACAGAGCTGAGAGGAACCTGTTGGGACTTTCCAGATACGCAAATACATTTTTTTTTAATTTCAAATTTGATTTGTGTCATGGAAGTAATCTGCAAGGTAGTTGGGCAGAATACATCTACACTGTTTGCAGGGGAGCACAAGTGACATCAAGCTGGATTGCTGATCAGCCTGATAGTGCTTGAAGAGAGATAGGGTCCCATAAGCTGTTTTAACTCCTTAGAATAGCAGAAAAGTATCCTGGTTCTCCTTCCCATATGAAGCTGAAGCAGCTTGTGGGGAGGTCTGCCAAATGCAGGAGCCTGTGGCTGGAGCAGGTGGAAGGAGGTGGCAGGAACCTCCCTTTTTGGCACTGTTTGGGCTGTTATATGGGCTCCATAAAATGCAATGAGCTGTACTCTTAAAATCCGTATGGATTTTCAAGAATTTAACACCTTCTGAAGTCTGAACTTAAACTGTTGCTTAAATTTGAAACCAGATGCCTATCTTTAAAGTAAAGAAGTCTCTACTTGTTCTTTTTCCATGCATAAATGCAAGAGTTTAGAAGAGGCAAATGGGGAATAAAAGATTTTGTTGAGTTAGGAATTTTCCCCTTAATGTTTTGCTACCCAAATACAGCAGTAATAGCTGTGCCACACCCCCTCTCCCATCCCCAAAATGAAAAATACCTATGTCTTGTTTAGAGAGAAAAACAAACAACAAAAACCTACAAAAATACAAGAAAATTTAAGAGCTTTGTAATGCCTTGAAACTTTAAGAATTAAAGTGCTACTTGTGCAGCTGAGAGGCAGATGTAAGAACCAGGTTCAGCACTGGTACCCTGAGGAGCTGATGTAAAGGCTCTCCTCTCTGTGCCTCCTACCTCAACAGAATGTGTCCATCCAGTTTTCAAGGTGGATGAAGCATGGAGATGGCTTGTTTCAGTTTTTGGAAGTTGTATGAAATATATTTATGAATCATCTAGGTAACAGTGGTGTTCACAGGATAGGGGCTTTAAACATATGCAATGAGAAAATACATTAAGAGGTCTTACCTGTTCCATCCTACCTGTGGCTGGAGCAGCAGCTGCCCAGCAGAACTGTTTGGCTGCTGATTTAAAAACAGACAAACAACAAACCATCCACTGCCGCCTTTCCCCTGCTCTTCATTTCCTCCCTCCCCAACTTACAAAGAACAGTTCCCAATATCTGTATTCCGAAAGGACAATTTAAAGAAGTCTGAGTGACTTCACATTAAGCTTAGAGTGGGATGGGCTGGAACATTTTGCTCCAAAGAGTTGTAGAATGCTTTGGGTGGGAAGGAAACCTTTAGAGGTCATCTAGTCCATGCCCCCCTGCAGTGAGAAGGGACATCTTCAAGTAGACCAGGTTGCTCAGAGCCCCGTCCAACCTGACCTACAGTATTTCCAGGGATGGGGCATCCACTGCCTCTCCGAGCAACCTGCGCCAGTGTTTCACCACCCTCATTGCAAAAAAAATTTCTTCCTTATATCTAGTCTAAATCTACCCTCCCTCAGTTTAAAGCCATTGCTCCTTGTCCTATCATAACAGGCCTTGCTAAAAACATTGTCCCCATTTTTCCTGTAGGCCCTCTTTAAGTGCTGAAAGGCCACTCTAAGGTCTCCCCGTAGTCTTCTCTTCTCCAGGCTGAACAGCCCCAACGCTCTCAGCCTTTCCTCATAGGAGAGGTGTTCCATCCTTCTGATCATTTTTGTGGCCCTCCTCTGGACCCCCTCCAACAGCTCCATGCCCTTCTTATACTGAGGGCTCCAGAGCTGGATGCAGGATTCCAGGTGGGGTCTCACCAGAGCGGAGTAGAGGGGCAGAATCACCTCCCTTGACCTGCTGACCATGCTTTTCTTGATGCAGCCCAGGATACGGTTGGCTTTCTGGACTGTAGGTGCACGCTGGTGGCTCATGTCCAGCTTTTCATCTACCAGTACCCTCAAAAGTTCTTCTGGCAGGGTTGCTCTCAATCCCATGATCCCCCAGCCTGTATTGATACCAGGGGTTGCCCTGACATAGGTGCGGGACCTTGCACTTGGCCTTGTTGAACCTCACGAGGTTCACAAAGGCCCACTTCTCAAGCTTGCAGACATCCTTTTTTCTAAAACTGAAAAATAATAAACATTAGTACCTATTTGTGTTGAAGTTCTGAATTAGTCCTACTGTATCCAGATAGCTGCTGAATACAGAAGGCAAACACGGCCAGCAGCTCAGGCCTTTTCCTAGTTGGAAAGACTGGGTTGCAAAAGATAAGAGACTGACAAATAAAATGGACCAGTTTTTAAATAAGTATTTCTTTACAACCTGGAAGAAAATCATCATCCTGTTTAAAGTCCCTTCAGGTTCGTACTACCTACAAAGCAACATCAAATGACTAGTTCCATCTGGAAAATGCGAAGACTGAACATCAGTAAGAGCAACACTGTCAGCTCCCACGTACATGAAAATAAGACCTGGGGAGAAAAACCAAAACTCGTTCAGAGGTTGTTTGTAGCTTCAAGCCTCTATGGATTATATGCTTGTGCATCTTTCTACAAGCATTGTGGGCCAGACATTTAAACTTTGCTTTTATATAAAAGCAGATGCCAACAGTGATCCTAGAACTGGAATTTTCCTATATGATGAGACTTTTTAGAAATTCTCAGGAGTTAGTAACTGCAAACCAATGTTGCTGCACTTTAAAATTCAATAGTAATGGATTTTTGTACGTTGTTGGAGCAAGTAAGGATTTTATGTAGCAGATATACCTATTTTGTATTTTTTCTTTAGATCTGTGTAAGAGTGGAAACAATTTTGTTGTCTTGGAGAAAGAAGACATCCTCTTTTTGAAGACAGTAAATTTTAACCTCTGACAGCTATACCATTTCAGATGCCTATCGCGAGATGATAGCACGAAACAAAGTGGGAGTAAGTGCTCATGGTAAAACAACAGGGAAATAAAATGCAGCAAGTGATGGTTGTCAGTTTGTCATAGATTTGCTCAGGGTTTGTTTTGTCAGAAGGTGTGCATGCGCCCGATTGCCAGTGCTGCCTGTGTCATTCTAGCAACAGCTGCTATCAGCTGTAGAAGCAGAATCTGAGCTTTTAATATTAAAGAAACATTCTTCAATATATAAGTAGTTATGTAACTTCATTTTGGAGTAGGAAAATGAAGAGCGTGGTGAGAGCATAAATATGTCTTATTTTCTCTAATAGATTTATACTCCCATTTGACGTGTGTTCACTATTACTGGATATAATACAGTGAGAACTGAAATGACAGAAAGATAGTGATTCCTATGAGATGTTCTATGGCTTCAGTATAGAGCAAGCCATGGTAGAAAGCATTGTTATAAAATCAAATATCTAAGGCTTTATCTAGTTTCCAGTTAAATCAGTAAGACTAACTGATCCTAATGGAGTTTTGATTCTCACTCTCCCCGTTTGCTGATGGGTATGGGAACACAAGGGACTTGATTTTCTTCCTGTCTCAATGTAAAAGTGATTTCCAGCACTACCTTCTCATCCTAGATCTGACTCTGCTGCCAAACGGACCATTAGCAGCTTTGTCCGGACCCGGAGTTTGGACGGCAGAAGCAAAGCATGGCTTGGATATGCATTTTATTTATTTAAAGCAGAGATGTGAAGGCACATCCCCTTGGCTGCCAGCTGCCTTTGGAAGGTGAGCTCTTTGGACCTGTTGCTCACCAGATTCCCCCACCTAGTCATGAGGATTTCTTGTGGTACTTCAGGAAGTGAAGCCTATGGTTGAAGAATTAAAAAAAAAAAGACCTGATTTTGCCTAGAGTTTTAAAAATAATAATTTTTGGAGAAGACAGATGCCTCTTTAGAAGGAGATGACGATGAAGGCAGCACCTAATGGCTTCACCCCAGTTACTCAAGCAAGCAGTCATCTCTTGTTAAGAGATGACTTTATGGTTAAAAACCCATTTTAAAATAGGGTTCTTTAGTGATCGTCGTGATAGGCAACACAGGCACAGTCTTTTTGTAAAGTTGAAAGTGTTACTGCTAATAGCTACAGTAGTTGAAATTTGAAAGTATTGTATGCTTGCTTCTTCAGATTTTGAAGATCAGAATACTAATCTAGAATAAGAACTCATTTGCAACAAATACCTTGATCCAAACTTTAGACTGTTAGAATTAGCTTTTCCTGGCAGAGGCCTATTTTGTAGGTGTTGAGAGGACTTCTGTTTTGTTTTAAATTTAAGCTTATTCAGCTAGGTAATTTAAAGTTGCGAGAGTTTTTCTTTCTTGCTCTGTACGTGAATAAAACTGGGGTATGAGAGAATGAAATATGCTATCTCAAAAATCTTGAAAGATGGTGATTAAAAGTAATCCGGCTGGTTAGCAAAGATAGCTTAAAAACAGCTTTGCTAAAGTCATTGAAGTATAGTCAGGACTGTTTAAGCAGTTAATCTTTATCTGGTATCCACTTTTAAGCTATTTTCTTTTTCAGAATGTTATACAAATTCTGAATTGACAAGTTGCCTTTTTGTAAGTAATTGTCAAGCATCATTTTCTAATATTCTAAAAAGCTAAGGAAGTCTTTAATTTCTCTGTGCTCCACAGATTTATGTGTGTGCCTGCATGCACCCTATTACACAGCAAAAAAAATGAAAAATAAAATTATTTAATTTAGTGGAGACTATATTTAGTCTCTGGCAAATGAAAATAATAGTTAAAGCTTAAGCATTAAGGTTAATATGTATTACATAAATCAAGGGATTTTTGACATAGGTGTTGCATCCTTTCATGTTACACCTGTGGTCATCTTTTTTTAATTCTGTTTTGCCCAACAGAAGTCTTCTGTTCTGGAACAGGCCCTTCCGCTGATCTGTTACTGTTTTATTACTGATAACCAGCTTCAAAACTTGAGATGGTTACTTGTGACATCCCAAATGTAGTTTTCAGATTGAAACTGTGTATATGTACTACGGGGAATTCAGAGGCAGAGGCAAGAGAAGAGACAAGATGGTTTTTGTTTTCTACCTCCTTCCTGCAGCAAAACTAGCCCAGGGGAGAGCTGGAAGATACATTAAAGGCTTAATCCTTTAAACTCATCTAGGCGTGAGCTCTGTGGTCATTGAAGAAGCTGTGGAAATGTAGAGTTTTGTAACAGAAACATGAAGATGGATACAAATGCAGTATGAATAGGAATGTGCGTGGTAAGGGTTATAGCAAACTGCAGAACAAAGAGTTTAAGAAAATGGCCTGTGTCGATAACCCAGGACACCATCCCTAGCTGTGAAATCTGAGGAATGCATTGTTTATGTCAAGACCTGAAGGCTAGAAGGAAGGCCCTGCCGACTGGCCGCCAGAAGACGCTGGGTTGTCCTGGCACCAGGAGAAGGGTAAGGCAGCTGCAGCATGTCCCCGGTGCTCTCCCTGCTCCTCTTAGCTGTGGAGGAGAACCAGAGAGTGGGCACGCAGCCTGACCAAACACTTATGGAAACTGAAGTTAAAGTGATTTTGAGACAAAGGACCACCCAATATCAATTAGCCACTCCTAAAAATCTGTCTGAAATTCACTTTTGATCAGCAGTTGGAAGCCCCGAAAATTTCAAGAGGACAAGATGAACAGGTTTCCCTCTGTGGCAAAACCAAGTCGTGGGCATGATATCTTGGTACTTAGGATTATGTGGGAGTGAGCGAGTGAAATCTGAGGGTGTGAAGGTGTAAAATCAACTGGACTCTTCCCCCCCCCCCCTTCTTTTAATCTTATCCTTCCTGTAAAATCTTATACTGGCCTGTATGGTGCTAATTTCACTGCAGAGGCTTTCTGGAAGATGGTGAATGTATAGCTTGCTGCTATTTTATTGTTGTTGACAGCTGAAATTGTGAGGGACATTAAAGTTTGTTAAAAATGAGTTGAGACCCCCACCCTTGTGAAGGGAAAAATAGTATGAAGTATCTTTAGTTACAAAATGCAACTTTCTGCAAGCAAGGAAGTGGGTATGCAGGAGGAATCTGAGAACTCTGTGGACTTTATTACACAAAAAAGGAAATTATTTTACAATTTGGGTTCTTCGTCATGCTGATCGTACTTACTACAGGGAAGTATGTGTCCTGTGGGAAAGGCTAAGATTTCCTCCGGGACTTGTTAAATACTCCTGGTGATAACACATTGTAAGTATTCATGACCCTCATCCTTCATGTTACATCTTCCCTGCTGTCCTTGTCTAGGAATGGGCTATTCTAATGCTCCTGGTGAATCTTGTTGAACTTTCAAAATTTGTCATAGCAGCACTTAGGATGATGAGCTGAGGATAAGACTGAGGTTAAGAGCATCTAAGTTGTTGCCTGACTATGTTGGTTCTGAAAGATCTCTGGAGAACAATTTGGAGTAAAGCGTTTGAGGGCTCTTGCGTCTTCTCTAAGTGGTATCCTTCTGCCCTTGTGGCATTACGCAAGCCTCCTGAAAGCAATGATGAATGCCGCGTGGCGTAATAAAGACATGCTGGGTGTACTGGCTTGTGAAGCTGCCACATTAAACTAAAATAATTCAAGTGGGTACAGGAACTTCCAAAACCTTCAGCCTCAAAAAAAAGATATGCTCTCATTTGCAGGGGAGAAGAGGAGGGGTGGTTCGCAATGGACCAGTGAACGAACACTAACTGTGGACCTGCGTTTCCAAGACACCATGTGGCTGAATGCAAGGGCAGGGAGAAAGGAAAGCTGTATCTCTTACTAGGAAATAACCTTTTTTTGCCAACAGCAAAGATTTAAGTCTAATCTACTAAAGCATTGAACAATATTTAATACTTCCGTAGAACCAAAAATGCTCATATTACTATAGCAGGATTAGAAGTATGTAAATGTGGCTTATGAACTGTAAGAACAATTTGCAGCAAAGCATTTGAGGGCTCTTGCATCTTCTCCAAGTGTTGTGCTTTTGCAATTATGTATCAGACAGAAGTATCAGACAACAATTACTCCAAAATATTGATGAACATAGCTAATTCTTATTTGTTTGTCATCGTCACAACTGAGAAAGGAGAAGAAAAATAATCAAAAATTCTCTAACAAAACCATCAGACATTGCTCTGTACAATCCTGGGGATGTTGATTAGAAAAGTTTTATTTTCATTTTCCTCATATTAACAAGTCATTTTTATTAAAAAATCTGAAAGACCACAGAGCTGGTTTATCAAACTGCCTGCAACAGGCTCAAGGTCTGCTACCTCTGTTGAAAGAGAATTCACACTTACGCAGCGGCTGCTCAGTACAGATGTTTGGTCTACAGGTGAAGCTGGACATCTGCTAACCACTGCAGGTCAGTGCGCTGCTGCGCAAGCCCAAATTTAGCACTTTATCTAGGGGGAAGGAACTGATGCAGACTGTTTAGTGGTGGTGGCATTCAGTAGCTTAAATTCCCATAAGCTGTACACTTTAATCCACATGCATTAGAACCTAAAAGCAGAAGATTTAAGTCATTTTGTCAGTGCTCATTGACCAGGTGTTTCTGGACAGAAATTTTACATCCTAACGCCAGCATTATATTCTATTTTATTTTCTCAGATGAGTTTTACTGCAAATTTCTCCATGCAGGGTAGTTCTTATGAGAGCATCTGACTCAGTTTGGATTGTGGTTTTTTTTCCTGTAAGCAGAAAAGGGTCAGGCTATACCGTGGTTCCATTTAGGATTATAATCACTTTACACTGGAATTTGCCATCCTGGACTGGAGGATTACAGTTCTGTATGGTTGCCCTTAAAGCATTTTGATCTAATTTTGTTTTTGAGCCATTAAAAGGAAGTTGATATTCATGTTTTTCTTACAGTGGACAATATGGATTCAAATAATATTGCAAGAGTTTTAAACAGATCATAAATAACAGCTCTAACAACTTTATCATGCCTCCTTTTTAAAATGCTTTTTGCAAGCAGTGAATGTTTAGAAAAGCACCCTTCTGTAACAGGAGAATTGGAAGAAACCTAGTTTACAGAACAGCACTTAAATGTTCTAGCACGTAAATTAGTCTAGACCCTACAGCTGCTTCTGCAGAACTGGACAAGTATGACTCTGTTTATGCAGCCTCAGAGCGCTGTGTGTGACAGTTAATGACACCATGTTCCTCCCGAGACGGGAATGGCTAGTACAGATCCAGCTACAATGAAAAAACATCCTTGTGTAAGGAGGCAATTGAAGCTTTTCATTAAAAGAGTTCAAAGTGACAATAATTTCCATTGAAATCTCATTTTAAATCCTAAATATTGAGGCTACAGAGAAAAGAATAGTGAGCCAGCTGTAGCATAAACTTTACTCAAGAAGTTAATTGTTTTTTAGAATACAGTGATTTGTTCACGAGTTTCTGTGGAAACTTGAAAACACAGGGAATATGAAATTAAAAATTAAATAGCCTGTAGAGACTTGTAGTCTAGTGGAAGTGGAATGGAACATCAGTTACTGCTTGCTTAGAGAATGGATGCTGTCTGTCGAGAGAATCTGTTTCTGCAGTCCATATCACAGATTTCTGCAGCAGGAATTGATGCCACTGTGACAGCGTGCGTGGGGATGCAGTTGAAGATACCAGATTTGTGCAACAGGCAATCACATCACATCGCATCACTTCCCTCCCCTCCCAGCCTGCCCCTTCAGACACCTCCAGAAAGAAAAGAACAAGCTGTTGCCAGATGAAACTTGCTGCCCAGACTTTCCTTAATCAAACAGTCTTTACGCACATGGCGTACCCCAGTGAGCAGGTCAGTCTGCAGTCCTTGCTCACACTGGTGATGGATTGAATTTATGCTGTCTATCCTAAATTTCTATTATAGTTGAAAAAGGGTGTGAATAATTGTTCTGATACCTGTTTGGCTACTTCTGAATTACAAGTCTGATAAGGTTTTCTCATCCTTTTTCAAGCATCTCAGAGCCAGAGATTGCTTAGCAACAAACACCTGAGAAAAACTTACTGCATAGCTCTCTTTGTGCTTGAAACAACATGCAATTCCAATTTTTACGGTTTTCTTAGGGGTTAAAAATGCTAATTAACCAAATGGTATAACACAGTAATGATGTTATCTGTGCTGCTTTCTCCTTCCTTATGAAGCTTCACCAGTGAAGGGTTTAAAAGTTTTTCTTTCTGTGTGGAGTCATAAAAAAGGCAGTCTGTTAATCTGTTTGCATGAAGTTTGCTGCTATATTAATATAATTGTTTGTACTAGAAAAAAGTTAACTGATGGCTCTTGTTCCTTCTGTAAATACCTTTCCTTTCTTCCTTCCTTTTCCTCCTTACTCACCATGTCTCCTGCTAGATAATAAAATATGGGATGCAGTGAAGGAGAGAGAGGTTTGTTGACCGTTCTTCCTCTCCTTTTTCTCCTTCCCTGCATTATTTGTAATGGCCTCATTCCCCTTTTTCATTTTCCTAACACTTTTGATTGCTTTGCTTCTCGGGTTGCCTGTATATAGTAGATGTTATTTTATATTGTCTTTAAATATTGAAAACTTATTAACCTTAGAGTTCTGTGAACCCAAATGAGTTAGATTTTATCAGCAATGTGTTGTATGTATCGGTAACTGTGTTGAAGGAGTAAAGGCAGTTCAGAGCTTCAAGGTAAAAACTGCTGCTTCCCAAAGATCCATTTAGTCCACATTCTGCCAGCAAATAATGCGTGTTGAGAAAGAGGATGTAGATGAAAAAGGATACTGTTCCTATTACTGGCAGCAGATGTTTTAGCAGTGAATTTGCTTTCCTGAGAAGGACCTTGCTCAGTAGTTGTAGTTTGTGTTGTAACAGGAGGTGTTCCAGTGCTTGAGAGCAGAATCTTTGTACCTTCACCTGATTAATGCTCGGTAAGGTTTTCACTTCTTTGTATTCTGTGAAACATTTTGAAATAACATGGAGTTATAATTCGCTGCAGGTAGACCTCAGGAGTTTCAAGCTGCTCGGTTTATTGTCACCTGTTGCTACTCTGCCGTATGCTTGTGTCACAGTCTGTAAAAGTTGGTTCTTTATATGATGCAAATAACTGGTAAAAAGATTTCTTTAGTCATCTGGTTGCAGAGCATAAGTGGAGCCTCCAAGGACAAAAGGTGGAATGCATATGAACACTGCTGTTAGCTGCTAGTGAGCTGTAAAGTTTTAAAGAAAAACAGGCAAAGCTCCGTAAAATGGTAATGTTCTGCATTTTTTCCATAGAAGTGTTTGGAATATGTGGTGGTTTGATCAAACACCGGAGCACACAAAATACATCTCTGTTTTTGTGGGTTGAAGGATGTAACGAAAATAGCAGATTCAGTAGTGTCATTGAAAAAATCCTACACAAGCACAGACATCTTCCTAAGAAATAGCGAGTCATTCCTGTTGCATTATCTTTCTAAGTTATGTGCATCCATGTCAGACAAGCATCTACAGCTGACCTGATAACAAGTGGTTAGCAATTAAATGGATCCTGTGATTTCTGTCGGCTGATGGTTGTTGGTGTGAAACAAAACAGGGATTCCTGTGGTATCGTGTGATCTCTACAGCTCAGGATCGTACCAAGGGGAAGGAGAATGCCCCTTACCATGCTGGCATCATGCAGTAGCTGGTCAGAGCAGCATAGTCTTCTTCGGTTAGCCTATGTTGATTGCTGATGCTTTAAAAAAAAAAAGTCACTGCATCTTTCCAAGGTAATTTCTGAATATTGTCATTGTCCTTGTCATGATTCTCTTTCTTGTTGCACCAGAGCTAGCCGCAAGAAAGCGGAAAGGCAAGTGGCAGTCCTCCTGGCTGGTCCAAAAAAAAATCCAGCAGCTCACAGTGCTAATGGTGTGGGAGTTCGTCTCCGGAAACTGCCTTCATCCAGCAGCCTTGCACGAGCTGCACAAGCCGCTGCATTTTCCTTGTCATCAGTACCTTGGGAGGAATAGCAATCTCATCTGTAGTAATCCTAGACATTTGGAAGATGGGGCTTTCTCCCCTAAAAGAAAAAAAGATCGATAAAACTCTAAATAGTCCATAACTTCCTCTGCTGCTGAGACTGGCGGCTAACTGCTGCAGTGTTGTACGGTGCTCGCTGGGACTGGGGTGAGCTCTGAAAAGCCTGGGATACCCAGCTGCAGCAGTGATAGGGCTTTGGGAAGGAATAAAGGAATTTCCTCCATGTGGAAGAAATGATTCATGTTATGAACAGTCAGCCTCTTGCATTTGATGTGCCTGGTTTTACTTATCAATCAGAAATTGTGTGAAGGCGTTTCAGAAGCTATATTCATTTTATTTAACAGGTGCTCTGTAAGACAGGACAAAAACCAGGTCTGCAATATCTTGTTATATTGCCCGTTCTGAATTTCATAAGCTGCGCTTCGATATGAATGTACTAAAAGCTGTAAAATGCAGGTTTTCTAGATCTTCTGTTTCCTGTTCATCACGCACTGGTTTAAAAAGAGTACATGGGATGATATATAGTCAACCTCTGCAGTCCTCCACTACATATCCTCTAGTCCCCATCTGCAGGCAAGGACACAGGAAGAGTATTTTCTGGTGTGATTTTACTATTCATATTTTTAGATTTATCTCTCTTACTTTGAAATCTTCAGGATAATTTGTAAAGCTTGGCATTTGTTCCTTTTTAAGAAAAAGTCTTTAAACCTTTAATTCAGGCATTGCAGATGTTTTGCTGCAGCACCCTATAGTTCTCGAAACCCACAGCAGGGATGCGTAAAAGTCAGGAGTTGGCAGAGTGTGTGCCAATATGCTCTGGTAGACTTGCACAAATGAGCTTGTTTCTTCTTTAGCAGTTCTGAAAAAAAAAATGTTGGTCTGGAATTCATGCTTTTTTTTTCACTGATCTCCAAAAAATTTAATACTGTTTGTATACAAGAGAAACTCCTATTGAAAAGACAAAACAAGACTGAATTAAGTGAGCATAAAATGACTCATTAGAAAAGTCCACTGTAAGTTTCTTATGTATTTCAAGGGATAAATATTTATTGTGAGAACAAAGCTGTTCTGTAGCTTCAAGTTCTGGAGGTGGGGAGGGGTTGCTTTTGTTCTTTATAAAGTGCTAAAATAATGAAATATCAATAGCTGAAGACAGACTCTGCCATTCTGGTTTCGTCCTAATTCTTTTTGCTTTGAAATTAACCCATCATTGGAAGACAGCATCCAGCCCAAAGACTTCTCCTTGCCTGGTTAGGGTTTTCTAATACAGTTATGGACACTGGTGTGTCTGCGTTCGAGTTGATGATTGTTAGTAGCTTGGGCTGATCTGTTGCTACTGCTAGTAGTGTAACAGCGGGGGCAACACATACTTCTGTGCTGAGTGGAATGTAGGCTTTGTAGTTCCTGGGGTGGGTTTTGCAGCTTGGGTGGGGCTCTAAGTGGGCAGACTTTCGCTGCTGTGCATGCCTGGGCTGATTAAATATACACCTGTATGAGCTCCTGCTGGATCTCTCTAAACCCAAGTAAAATTTCAGGTCTGATAAGGTCGAAATTACTTCCATGTATGTTCTCAGCTTTGCGGCTTGCTTCCCAAGTACTGCTGGAGGAAACCTGAAAAACTTGCCTTGTGTTTCAGTATCTTGTTGAAGACCTGCTTTGGACTGATTTAGAGGATCTGACCCAACTGGGGGCCTTCTAATGCATTTTATATTTTCAAGTTGGGGAGGTATTTTTAGATGCGTTTTTAAACTTTCAGGAAGATTAGTGCTATGATTAAATATAGGATTTTTCATGAGACTCCCTGATTTAATTGTATTTTCTAGGGAAATAGGGGTAGTTTATTACTCAAGAGTCTGCAGTTCCGTACTGTTTGGTGTTGTGCTGTCTTAAACACCAAACTCAGGAACTGAAACATAACTATTTAACAAAATGTGATTTTCAGAGTACTAATTATGCATTATGGTTATACTGTAGGTAATATAATGGGAGTTACTACATGAGCTTAATACCAACCAGAAAATGTGGTTGTTCATAAAGATTTTTATTTTACATCTTTTCAAATACATGTAACTTATCTAAAGAGGTAAACAAAAATGTAGTATATTCAACGCAGAGCATTAAATGCCCTGTTAAGCAAGTTATAGAGTGATATGGTGCAAATATTTATTTTTGTTTCGGTTTTTTTTTAATGTAGAGGAAATGCATCCCTGCATTTCCTGGTTAACCAGAGATATCCCAGAAAATCAGATACTACAACCTATTTCTAGCATTCTGTTCCAACTAAAATTGTCAGAATAGTGTGGGAAGAATTAGTTTGATGAATTCAGTGTTTGAAACCTATAAGTAGATCTCGGCGAGCTTCTGGAACTTCAGAAAATGATGTGGCATGTGCTATGTCATTTGCTTATTTATAACTGTGGTCTGAGAAATTAGACTGTCACAGTCCTGTCCCGTCAGTCTCCTGAGAAGGTCCCCTTCAATTTGAGGCAAGACAGTAGTTGTTTAGATCTAGCTGATGACTTGGCACCAGAAATACATGAATGAAAAGCCTTGATATGGACAGAAGGATTACCACAGGGTTATGCTGTGGGCTGCTGGGGATGAAATGCGCTACAGCAGTATAATATTCTGCCTAATTCACCGCTTGCTATCATACCGTCCTGCTGTCTCGTGCTGGCTTCAGCACTGATGTGGCACAGGGGTGAGCTATTTTGGCCTGTTAACTCACTGAAAGGAGAAGGAAAAACCGATCGTGGTTGTTCCTGTGGCTCGGCAAGAGCAAAGCAGCTGCTGGGGCCCAGTTGGGGTGAGGGGAGGAGGAAGGGGAGAGGCACAGAGCAGGGATGCACCAGCTCGGCTTGGGCTCTTTGCAGCTCCCCAGCTTAGTCAACACTGGACCCAAAATCTGCCTTAATACTAGGTACAACAAATGACTTGGATGGAAAGTGATTTTCAGGAAAAAATGCAAGGCAATTTTGACAGCCCTTTGCCATTTCTTCTCACTGAGGCTTTAGAATTTTTGTTGTTCAGCTTATGGAAAAGCAGTTAAATTTAATTCAGAAAGGAGCTGACTTAGCCCTTCCTTGCAATAACGAGTTGGGTCAGAAAAGATTGGAACGAGAATAATGCTCTTTTCTGTTGAGTTTGTGGTGCTTTCCCTACAATGCAGAATTGCCATTTTACCCATATTATTGGTCGATCTCCTTCGTTTCCTTTCCGAATCTCTGTGTATGAAAGGTCAGGTAAGCTGCTTCTGTTGTTGTATTTATTCAGAAACATGCACAACTGCAAAGATAGTTGGGCAGATGATGTGCCCAGAACATCTTGTAACTCCAAAAATAGATGTTTTAGGTTGAGTCATGCTGATACCTTGGGTTTTGCCTCAATTTTTTTTCTTTTTTGCTTTCTTCCTTCCTATCACTGAGTTTCTCCTTCATTTAGTTTCTTTCTACAGTTCTTGGCTTTTCTCCCTGTTAACCTGTCAATGTCAGTGGGAATTTCCATGGAGTTACTGTAGTTCGAGTACTGCTGCACTTTGGTGGAGACACTCGGGGATATAGTTACGTCAAACTCAGAAACACCAAGGGTGTCTTCAGCACTCCTACGTGCCCAAGCACCTAACTTCAGACTCAAAGGCACCTTTACTTCAAATGTCTTGTCTTTAATGTATCTGTCCTACATTGCATGTTTCGTACAGTATTAGTTTGTCTTGAATCTGAATATTGACATCAGCATTAATTCTATTGCGCAAAAACCAGTGACTGTTTTTCCCTCCTAGATAAAATCACTGGTTTGTTCTTTTCTTTCTGTCTTAAAGGCTCTGGCTTGTTTTATCTTTAATCCAGTGTCTCGGTGTGGTGTTTCAGACAGAGAGGAAGGCTACCGACAAAAAACCTGCTGTGACACTAGTTTATTCTGTTCTGCTTTCCTTGGTTTACTGCTGGTTCAGCAGAAAAAAAAACAAGAGATTATTTTGGAAGAGACCCTGACATGCATTTAAAAAAGATGCCATCGAGATCAGTCCCCATTCTTGATTGCCGAAAAGCATTTGTGAGGAATCTTTCTTCTGACTGTAAACTTTTGCACACTTTTCATAATAATTGTTCACTCATCTTGACTATGTCCACGACCACCTATTTATGTGTCACACCACGTGCAAGGCTTCCTGCAGAGTACAGTCTGGGAGGGAGGGGCAGAAGGAAATCAAGGTGTTTGGACTTAAACCCTGCTTTGCCCAAAGGCAGAGATCTTTACTGGAGCTCTGACACTGGGAGATGAGCGACCAGGTATTGTGAGCGGAATTTCCTCCTGGAGTTGCTTTGGTCTTCTCAGAGCAAATATAGCCTGTAATCAGTCAATTATTTACATTGCACATAGATACTACGTTTAGGACTTTATCATTGTTGCAATACTTCTTTTTTTGTTAATAAAGATTTCTGCTTCTGAAGGCTTGAGCGTGTTTTGATTTTTTTCCAGAAAAGAAAACTGGTTATTTTTAGCACAAGCCTGCTTTCCACAGTGCTGTTCATCGCTGTGTTGCTGAGTGGCTCCTCACAAATGTGGCAGCAGGTTTTTGCCTCTGTGATCTTACGAGACATGTGTTGCTTTTTGTAATACTTGATCCAAGTCCTGTCAAGTTTTTCCTAAAGGTATGATTAAGCTCCTTCAGTTTATTAGCCATTTCTCGTGGGTAGTGCTCCTGCTAAAAATAAATATTTTCATTCAGACAGTGCCAGATAAGAAAAGCATGGCTTTTCCTTGAATAGCGGCACTCTTCATTTTTTGTAACTCGGGTTCCCTAACTAATGAACAGAAAAATCTCACTAAATCAAACTTGATGTGATTATAGGTTAAGTAGTGCACTTAGGATTTTGTATTTAAAATATTTGGGTACCTTACTAAAATTACAGTGAAAGTAGGTGTGGCGTGGATTAGTGTATGAAATATAAGAGATTTCACATGGAAATGATGTATGGTAATAAATATATCCTAATCAAAGAATCAGACTCACTCCACGTGGGGTAGAAAGTCTTTTGGGATGGTTAAGAATGAATAAATACTTAAAATTACTAAATACTTCTTGGTGTTATAAATGTGTTTGCTAGTTGCTCTTTCCAGTCTAGCATTACTTTGGCTAATGATTTTTTTTCCCCCCCCCTTTTCCCTACCTATCCTGTTATTAAAAACTGGATAACAATCTGTGGCTGGTTGTAAAATACAATTTTAGAACATCAGAAAACTGTTCAGGAAACATAATCCACTGATTTAAAAAGAGAACAAATCTCAAGGTAGTTACAGTGTAAATGGCTGATAATTCAGATGTAAATTTAGGGCCAGGCAAATATCTTCTGTCAATAACACTGCATATTTTGTGTCAAAGTGTGTTGACAGATACATGCTTATGTATAAAAGTTGCATCAAATTAAGTTTAAGAAACCAAATGGAGGCTTTGTATTTTTTTTCTCTTCTTCCTTCCTCCTCTTCCCCCTCCTCAGCCTGCAGCGAGCAGTACCACGAGTTCAAAGCGCTTGCATAAGTTCAGTTCTCACAAAAAGAGCGGCTGCTCGCAGACCTCCTGCTTGTTCTGTGTCTTTCCAGCATTGACCATTCAGGTTTTTTCTCCTGGTACCTTTGCACGTGCACCTTGCTCATGTGACTGTATTTATATTCTCTGCAGCGTAGAACGTGTTTTGCATAAGAGTCAACAGTCTTTATCCTTGGCCATGAAAAATTGTTCATACTACATAATAGTTCCCAGTAAGTAGGTGCTTTGCAAATATTTGATTAGCAGAGTAGCGAAGGAATGATAAGTGAAATCCACCCTGCCTCTAGAGTAGCAGATGTCTAGAGCTGAACTAGTTGCCCTTAGCTCTGCTTGGAATTAATGCAGAGAAAGAGGTGCTTTAGGGCTGTTATCTTGTGGCCTGTTTTAAACACTTGACCATGGCAAGATCAGTCTGGACTCAGTTTGTTCTTGACTGGATCTCTGTCATGAGGAATGCAGCTGAGCCTTGTGCCTCAGCTCATGGTATTCCCATAGTCAGTTGAATTCTGCTCTGTGTGAATATTGTCACTCTGATGATTTATTATTAGCAGCAAAAACTATTTACAACTTTAACAATTGCCTTAAATCTTAAAGCAGCCTAAAGTTAAATCCTGCAATCAATGTAATTTCTGTCCAGGGAAGACCAAAGTTTGCTGAAGGAGGATGGAGGAAGGAAAGTGAAGCAAGTGAGAAATCGCTACGGTGCTTGCTGTATTCCCCGCAAATCAGGAGTTACTAAAGGCTGATTTTGGTTAAAGTGGACTAGGAAGAGAGAAGGTTAAGAGGCTGATGACCACTCAGTATGAACACTTCAGGTGCTGCTTGGTCAAGGTATAACTGTGAGCTGGTCACAGACCCTGGCAGTTTGGATCTTGGAGTTTGTTTATGCTTGTGCATGGGAGCTGCTTGACAGCGACTGAAACAGCGACCAGTCCGAAAGGTTAAGTGGCTGCTCGTCAAGTGTCATCTCTTGGTTGTTTTGGGGGTGGGATGTTTCTTTTTTAGTAAAAACACACAAGTAAACTGCTGTGGAAGTGTCCCCACCGCAGCTAGTGAATGCCAGGTTTGCTTTTGGTTTTACTGCTTGCCAGGAGATACTAATGTAAGCGGGGTACTTAAGGGTACTGTTAAAAAGCACTTTGTTGCTGAATTCAGTCTGCTGTTGAGATACATTAGTAGCACAAGGAAGGAAGGCTGTCTGTAACTGGTAGCAAGGTAAAAAGCAAGTTACATAAATTTCTTGGTAACAATTTGCTTAATGTTTTAATACTATTTTCCTCTTTATTGACGCAAATGCTTTCAATATACTTTTAAAGTGTTAACAGCAAAGTGGGTGCTTTAAGGATAAATTACACTTGTAATTTTCCCTAGCTTCTATAAAACAACAAATACGGTAATTTGCAAATTCTGAAACATTTTTCCTTTAAACACACTCTTTCGAAGAATCTACTACAAAAAAAATTAAAATGACCAGTTGTATAAAGATGGGATAGATGCTGTTAAACAGCCACATAAGCATTTCAATAATTTTACTGCAAATGCAGCATTCCCTCCCTCCCTCCCTCCCTCTCTCTCTCTCTCTCTCTCTCTCTCTCTCTCTCTCTCTGTGGAGCATTAAGTCCCCATGGTCTGGACTTTTTGCTTTCTCCAGAGCAGTTGTTAAACCAGAGTTCAGGTGTCTGGTGTGCGGAGGTGGTCTCAGGAACTGGGAGAGAGATTGTTGCAGTGATGTTAGGTTTAGTAAATTTTTCCTTTTTTTGAAAAGGACAAAAAATATCTCCTTGCAGCTGGTGACAGTTTGTGGGTTAGACGTTCTGAAAGGGGAGCTGGGCAACAGTGGTTTTGATTTAAGGCTCTTACCAGCATTTTCTCTATCAGGAGATTCTTTAAATATCTAAATTCATACTTTCTGGAGTTAAAGTTGTTCCTGTGTCCTGACACTGGCTGTTTAATACTTTCCTTAGGCTGTAAGACCCGTATATTTTATAGGAAAACAAGGTTATTGGCTTGCAGGGTACTAGTCAACAGTAAATTCATCACTTAATGCTAACTTATTTACAGATGTATTTCCCTAATATCTGTTGTGGATGTTTATTTTGATTGTAACTGACAGTTTTCACAGGAAAGAGATCTCCACAGCAGTTAATGCTGTTTCAGTTTTAAAACTGTGGAAGGTTGGGTGCTGGAGACACCGGTGCACCAGCTGTGCTTCTCACGAGAGGGGCTTTCTGACAAGCATAGCTGATAGGCAGGAGCCACTATGTGTTTTCAATTTGCTTGTGAAACCATACTCCTTCCAAAGCAGCTGGTACCAATGTCTCCAGCTCACATGAGATGAAGTGAGCTACGATAGCTAAAGTGCAATTTTTTTGCTGGCATAAATTAGACCTGCGTTGTGGTTTATTGGTGACACTTTCCAAATTCATTACGACCTGGATAAAACTAATAATTTCCAGGTGGTAGCCAAAGTGAAATAATATGAGAATACAGCATTCTGTATATATAACTTTCATGTATACTAAAACCTCAAAAGAAGTAACTCAAATGTCTTTCTGGGTGGTACTAGTCCTTAATTCTACCTTACTGTTGAGGAAACTTGGCTGTGTTCCTTGTGGGATTCATCTGAGCTAGTCATATTCGGTTCTCCTTGACATGTTTTATGTCATTAATGAGTCACTGAGAAAGAAAACCTCTACTTCTACAGAGGGCGATAAGTTATCTCGGTTCTTTGCATATACCTGTACATCAGTCCCTCTGGAGCTTATGCCATGACATTTGCTCTGCAAGTGATGCTCAGGGGCCCTCGTCTTGGAGGAAATGCAGGACCTTTCCTCTCCTAGGTGGTGTACAGACATGGAACAAAATACTAGTTCTCGCTTCTAGATCTTTCAGTTCTGGGTCTGGTAGGCACATTCACTGCTACGGTTAGAGTGGTCACAGTACAACAGCATCTGTTTATCCATCATTCAGTATTTTAACAGATTAATACAAGGCTATTCTTAGCACTGGCAGATTGATGGTATGTTATTTTAGAATGTGTATTTATTTAGTTTTTTCTTTGATAATATCTGTGTTCGTATTTGAGGTCACTTGAACCAGCCAGGGCCCTATGAGTCATCTTTATCCCATCTAGTTTACACGTTGTGATCTAAGCCATTTCTTTATAACCTCTTTTTTCTTCTTCTCCCCCCCACCCCCTGGAATATGACCCTAGAAAAACAATTTATTCCTCATGTTGTGCCGAGTGCAGCTCTCCTGAAAATTTGCTTTAGTTGATCTGTCTTGCTTTCTGGGCTTACCTACTGCTAGGCAGTAGAAGTGCGAGGGAGACAATACAGAAAGCCTGGAGACAAGCAGATGTTCTTACACTGCTGGCAGCCTTCCTTTCTTTGAAGCCTGCAGAGAAGTCTTCAGTCTAAGGAAAAGAGACAGAGATGAGCATTGGAAAGATAATCTTCCTGACCAAAAATTCAGGAGAGCTTTCAGTTTCACTGCTGTTTGAATTCAAATTTTGGAGTATGTGATACAAGGTTTGCTGGCTGATGAAGAGTTTATTGAGAATCTGAAGGCCGTACGTAACCGCGACTGTAAGCCTAGGCAGAGATAGTGCACTTCAGAATTTATTAATTGCTTCAAACTTTGACGTTCTACAAACCTAGTCTTAAGTTTTTCTTTTTATACTTAGTGTCACTAGAGTAAAAGTATTTTTTTCTTATATCTGGAATGTCCAAGAGAGGATACATCTGTTTTGCATTTGATAAATAATGCAAAACTTGGTAGGAGTTTTCTTTTATATTGAGACAGTAAATTTACCTGGGGAAAATGTGTAAATACGGAAAAATTGTTGTACAGACTTGAATTAGAGAAAGACAATATTTTAAGACTTAAAAAGAAATCTAATTGCTTTTCTTTTTAAGGATGTATACTTTTTCGGTCTTGATAAGGCTTAGTCATGGCAGTTCCTAACCAAGCATTTAGGATTATTTAATTTTCTTCAGTACTTTTTAGCAGTTGTACATATTCTTGCTGTGAATAGATAAAATTCTGTTTACTGGGGAATTAGAGAAGTCTCATCTACTGAGATTCCAGAAGGTAGCTTGAGGCAAAAATGTATCAGATAAGGCTGTCCTTAAGAGAACCTGTAGAGCTGAGGCAGAAGACTACGTGAATTTTAAAGCAGAAGTTAAAATTTACATGAAGCTTAAATTGATAAGCGACTGATTTTTGTTAATATATAACCAATTTTAATTCTGTTTTGCATTTGTGTTTAGTGGAATACTGCCTTTTTAAGTAGGAAGGTACACTGTATGTCGGTCTTCTCTGAAGATTCTTGACAGTGTGCCAGCAGGCAAGGGTTTGTTTTTTAAACGAAGAGATCCTTTTTAAAATCACTTTTGTCAAGCTCCATCTGATAAATTGCGCAGCAACACACTAACCCAGCATTCTTTCTCCTAAATTA
Source organism: Opisthocomus hoazin (assembly GCF_030867145.1). Classification (NCBI taxonomy): domain Eukaryota; kingdom Metazoa; phylum Chordata; class Aves; order Opisthocomiformes; family Opisthocomidae; genus Opisthocomus; species Opisthocomus hoazin. The sequence continues at coordinate 74,273,740 of NC_134417.1, read as the reverse complement.
GAGAAAACAACCTTAAATATCCTGGATCCACAAAGTGGAAAATAAATTAATCAAAGCAATTTTTATACTTGACATCGTAATATTTTTTTAAAACAAAGGAAGTATTATCTGAAGACTATAATCAGTTCAACTCACAAACATGCTTTAAGATTTCAAAACTTGATCTCATCTTCCATGACATTTTTTAATTAGGGGACCAGAAAATGAAAACAAGTCTTTTTTTGACTCCCAATTGGTTTCTCGACTCTGAATGACCTATCTGTTCAACTCTGTTAGCAGAAATGAAGAAAATATTCTGCCTGCACCTGAAAAACAAATTACTTACCCAAAGCTGGTTTTGCAGGTCAGCAGACTCTGGGGTGTTTTAAGTACTTGAATGTTGGCAGCAAAAACAGATGTCAAAATTGTTTTGTGTGCAGGAAGTCCAGTCATTAGTGCAAGTTACTGTTATTTCTCGTTTTAGGGTAGATTTGACAAGGTATTGAAGTTAAAACTTCATTTAAATTTCAAAAATACATTTTTTGGTGAATCTTTGTTTGCCTGGTAGTAATTGCATCTGACTGCAGGCAGTGCTTCCAGCTTGGGGGGGGGTTAGCTGGTAGTCCAAACCTTTTCAGCTAAGGAATCACAGAAAGAAGTATTTCTCTGCTGCCTTTGCTCGCGTGTGCCTCACAGTGAGTAGGACTGGCAAAATGCTCCAAATACGCAAAAATCCCTTTTGGCAGGTTTCGGTTGGATTTTAGCTTTGGTTTGTCATGCAACCGACCACATGCCTGCATTGGTCAGAGAGAAAAAATGATGGCGCAAAAGCAAGGAAAAATGGGGAAGATCAGAAGTGCTGCTTCTTGGATGGGTGATGTTGGCAAGGCTGACTTGTTTGAAGCACGAGTGGCTCACTGAACCTGTTTTCTTCCTGAGTCCTTTCTTGTAACCGGGCAGAGGTGTTCCTCCGAGATTTCCTGAAAAATACCCCGGTGTTAATAGTGTATTTTCGGTCAAAAGTGGTATAAAATCAAAAATTCTTCCATAAATAATTGGGGAGGGGGTAGTCAAAGACAAGAAAAAAGGCCTGAGCTTACAAGCTTGAAGCAGATACTTTCAGTCCATCCTAGTTTTTGTATCTTTCCTGATGGTGAAAAATGACAGGCATGTTCTGTAACTTGCTGCCAGTGCGCTTCCCTCTGATTCTTGTGGCTTGGAGGGCCAGCACTTCACCTTCAGCTGATCTGCCTTTCTGCCCCTGTAGAAATCAATTAACAGTAGAAATTAATGGCTGTCTTGTGTGCAGGGAGTCCAGTCATTAGTGCAGATTACTGTTATTTCTCGTTTTATGATGCATTTTACAAAGTATGGCAGCTTTTGGTCTTGATCTTCTTGAGAAAAATCACAATAGCTTTTACTGTGAGTTTCTTTTTAAAAAAAAATCTTTTTTTTCAGTTCTTTAGGTGTATATTCAAGTTAAAACTAAGGGCAGTGTTTTAGTTTTTAACATTGTTTTTTGAAAAAGATTTCTTAGTAAGGCTGAAAATGGAAAAACGAGTATGTGTGTGCGGAGGAATGCGGAGGGCAGGAGGGAGCACATTCCAGGTCGCCTGTGCGAGTTTGGTGATGCAAAGCAGCTGTGAGTGGAGTCAACTGGCCCTTGTGCTGCACAGGCAGCCTCCTCCTGCCCCTCGGGTCCCGAAAATACTGCTTGATTTGGTACTGCGTGGCTTCAGATCTGCAGAAATGCAATGGTCTGCTCACTGCAGTGCATTATTCAGAACTTTTTTTTTAATTCCCATTGGAGAATTTCCTGTATTAAGATTGGTGCTAATGGTTGAAAATGTGTGCTGGTAGCTCAGGGTTTTTATTTATTAATTTATTTACGTGTGTATATGTGTGTGTTTGTAAAATATGTATATCTGTATATGAGATTTTTGCTTAAGGGATAAATTAAGTCTGTTAAATATTTTTAATTTGGATTTTCAAAGACGGAAATAATCAAAAAGCTGGATTCCTTTTCACATACTACTCATCAGCAAATGCATAACCTGAGTGAAACATCAGTGATGAGAGAGAGTTTCTGTGGGCTGGTTGTGCTCTCTGTATCTTGGAAATGTGATTCTGGAGTCCAGGAGAGGAAATGAGTGGCAGCTGATCAAACACTGGCACCAGCACCTAAGCATGGGAAAATGCTTTTTGCCTGGATTTGGAACAAGGCTACCATGGATAGTGTAGTAGAAAGTAATGCAGAAAATTTCTTTTCTTTACAGTTTGATGTAGGCTTTATCTGTAGAGTAAAAGTAAATGTTTTGTTGTCTCCCAGTTTACTGAATTGACACAGTTTGGCAATTTCTGTGTGATCTCCCTCCCTTCAGAGAGGCACCGTGACACCGATGCGTGTTCAGATTAATGGCACTAAAGCCACCAGAGTTGCTTTTTATTTATGGGCTATGACAAATATAAATAGAAAGTGGATTTATGTCCTCTTGCCTATTGAACGTGTCCTGTTGTCCCACTAAGCTCGTGCAATCCTGCAGTAACAAAAGTCTGACCTGTAAACTGAGGAGAAAGGTCGTGCAATTATATTATGTTGCTTTTAACAAATTATATTTTATTTCACATCAAGGGATAAAAAAGATGCTTACCTTGGGTTGTTTAATCATTTCAACTTCCGATTTAATTGGACTAGGAGTGTGATGGGACCTGAGAGTCGATGAGCTGCTGGCGGCTCCGCTGCGCCCTCCCCTCACCCCTCCTCTTCTGCAAGGCCAGGAATATTCAGCTTGCAGCTGTTGATATCTGGACAGTTAATATCTGATAAGTAACGATAATAAATCCATGGAATTTTGTATGTAGTGTTACTGCCAAAATAAATTTGGATTCTGTGTGGAAAAAGAATGTCCAGAGCAGAAGCAAAACCTGGCTTATTGCATTCAAGTAGACGCACCAGGATACTGTTATTTCCCAAATACTGAACAACTGGCACATGAACTCATTGTTTCAATAGCAAGGAGCTGCAAAGTATATATATATGTGTATATATATATGAATGACTGTAATAGGTCTGTGAGAAGGGGAGAGTAAAGCATGTTTAGAAACTGTATATGGGAGAATAAGTAAGGATTCCTGCATCAGTGGCCACAGAAGAGGTGAACAGGAAGATGCTAAAACCACACTAGCAATCCCAGATGGCGGTTCCGATGTTGCCACCCAGCTCGGGCTTTTTTTGGTTTCCTTGGGCCTTAAGGCCTTTCCCGTCTCCTTCCAGGAGCTGTCACGCTGTCGTGACTAGTGACGACTTGTGCTTTTGCTCTGACAGCGTTTTTACAGTGGCTTCATGTAGCAAAAAAAAGCCTGGATGGCATCCTGATAAAATCTGATAACCCTCCCAGGAGACTACAGACCCATTACCCTGACCTCAGCTGTTGGCAAGGTATTACACTGCTTTGAAGTGAAAAAATTACGTAGTAAATGGAAGAGGAAAATACGGTGCAACCAAGATGCATCAGAGAAATAAATGAAGGGATTTCTCTAAACCAAGGCAACGCAATACTTACCCTTTTGGACTTCTAATGCAATATTTTGCATGGTGCCGCGCACAGAACTATTGCTTCTCCTGGAGGATACAGGTTGAGAGCTAACAAAAGATTGTTTCAGCTGAAGGCCAACGGGTGTTGGCAAAGCGAGTTCACTCCGTTGTGCGCTCCCATTGCTCTGTATCGTCCATGTTACCATGAAAAACTGCTGTGCTGCTTTACAGTACAGTTAAATACTTGTAGTATGACCTTCATATACTTGCTGGTGTCATTCATGTTGATTTAATTAACTTCATAAATTAGATTTGTATAATACAAATGGCATTGCTTCTATTTTCAGAAAATTTGCCTTATGGCTTCAGCCTTCACCAAATCCATAGTCAGAAACGGGCAGAAGGAATCACGTTTTAATGTCCTCTTTTCACAAGTAACAATTTCCTAAATAACAACGTATTTGTGAGGTTGGAATGTGCCACAGCACATTAGAGTGTGTTACCAAAAAACCTATGCACAAGTTGGTCTTCCTTCTCCTTGAAAATTATTATTAATAATAGTAATAATGTGAAATACATTACCTTCTTTATGCCAGTGTAAAAATAAGCAAAACATTTGGCTTTTCTTCTTTTTTTTTTTTTTATTGCTTCTGAACAATACTGAATTCCGTCTGATGCCTTAGTGTTGCTTTATGGCATTTATTTTGCGGCCATCCCAATTTATTGTTCTTAGGCAGGATGCTTTTAAAGTCTGTCTTTTTATTAAAGAAGTGTTATATGTGAAATGGTTCCTTGGGTTTCTTTTTCCATTATACTTTGCCTTTCTTTGTTAAATAGAATTTTTTTCTGTTGAAATTCATTTTGCAGTTACAGCATTCAGATAAGGGTACAGCATTTCCATATTTGTTGAACTGCTTACTGGAATTTGATGTGTAACTGTGCGGAATAATTTTTCCTGTTTAGAAAAGTTATACTTGAAAAATATGATCTTAAAAGCTGTTCGGAGAGATGAGCATTATTTAATAGACTACTTTAAGTCTATTGGTTTCTTGGTCAGTTTGGTTGTTTTCCAAATCTGAGGAACATGATTCACGGAGTGTAAGTGTAATTCTGTTTCATTTTGTTCCTGCTCATTGAACTTTTCTTCCAGAATCCACAATAGATCATTTAGAAAATCAGCAGAACATTTACCTGTGAATTGTGTATTACTTTGTGTATAGAATTGAACTTATTTTCGTTAAACACTTCCCTATGTTGTAAAGATATATTTGGTGCCTCCTAGCATCCTCCTCTGCTTAGGTGTTCTCTTGTGAAGCTTTCAGGGCAAAGTCAAGTGAACTAAAGTTATCTGTTGCAGATAAGTGTTTTGTTCTTTAATTAAAATTATATAGACCAGATTGCTCTCAGACCTGGTGACAAGTATGTGTATTTTAAACCAGTATTTCAAACAATATCTGCAGATACCTATAGCTATGAAAGGTTGTATTAAAGTGCATCAACTTCCCAGCACACAAATTGAAATTTAAAAAAGATTAGTTGAGATATTGTTGCTCAAAAAATAAAATGTTCTTTTGTCAATTTTGTGGCAAGGCTACTAGCTAATAGCTTGCAAATCGTCATCTGAGCTGTATGCCTTGTCTTGTTTTGTTCTTAACCATTACTTTAGCAAACAAGGATGAGCTCATCTGTATCGTGTGCATCACAACTCATCCAAATCTGAAGGACTTTCATTGCTTTACAGTTTCCTTTTCGACAGAGACTGCACTTTATTTTTGTGTGCCATTTGCTTCTCAAACTGTTTTGCATGTCAAAAATCTGGAGTACAATTAAGTCACATTTCCGTTACTCTGTTTTCGATTTCATTAATGTGCACTAGTATCTCTGTACACACTATTGCATTTGTCCTAGCTTTTTAGGAGAATGGGGGATTGTCATGACAGGCATTATATCTGAGCTGCTTAATTTATATTTGGTCCTTGATTATTTGGCACATTATGAAGTGTTAATTTTTGCACTCATTGGAAGGTGTAAGCAGATTCAGAGGAAGTTTAACCAAATCTGTAGAAATGTGGCTTTGCGCTTGTCTGACAGTATAAAGCAGATGTTCTGGATTTTCTAGACTATGCAAATGTCCAAGAGACTTGAAAGGCTTGAAAACTTTTGCCAGAACACTTGTAAAGGGACTGTGGGTTTGGTGCTTTTGTTGTAGGTTCTTTAAACAGTCACTCCAAACTCTCTGAGCAGGAGTGATAACCAAGCTATAAAATCCTTTGTTTGGATTTAGGACCCTGATATTCTGAATTTGAAGATAAACACCAAGAAATAAATGCTCTTCCAAACCATTTTTTCCTCTGTTTTGGGACAGTATTTGGTATGTCACAATATCCTGTTCAGAGCTTTCTTGGGTATGTCACAATATCCTGTTTTCCACATGGATGCATATACTACAGACCTTCCCTTCCCAAAGATATCCTTGTACTGTTGAAAACAGCAGGTAAGAAGTCTCATAAAAACATCTGGGGTTTGCTGTGAAACTTTTTGTTTTAGTTCAAGGTCAGACCACAAGGCTTCAGAAATGTCTTGCTACTTTTTTGATAAAAAGTAGTTGATGTGTTCATTTCTCAGAATATCTAAATCCGTGAAGTGTGTTTAGTATTTTTGCAAAGTATTTTAGCTGTTCTGTGTTTGTACTTTGGGAAAAGTATGCCTTTCTGCATTGAGGCAATTTGAAAAAAAAATTGCTTCAGTTGGGCCTACTTTTCTAGCATTAGATTATTGAATTTCCTTGAAAGCCAATAATCTCATGACAGATATCGCCTGAACTGTAAAACATGAAGCTGCTCTGGTAACTATTGGTAGATGTTATGAGACGTGTAAAACTTCAATGCCTGTTACTCTGGCAGCTAGGTGGGCTTTTATGTTGGTTTGGGATTTTTTTCTCTCCATATACCTTTTTATTTAAAAATTAAAATGATCCTAAGAATCAGAGAAAATTAAATACTTTACCCTGTGTTTTTCTTAGTTGTATAATTGCTTTAATTTCAGGACTGGTTTTTGACTAGGTAACCAGAAATTACTTATAGGAGAAATCTCCTGTGTCATTTAAACTCCTAGCACGTTGTGTTGTTAATAAAAAAAAAGTTCGGGTAGGTATTTTTTACCTTGTGCTTTTTTGGGGGAAGAGATGAATTTGTGTGATTGAAATGATGAAAACCTCATTTAAAACAAATTAAGGAGTATTTTGCTGAACTGATTTATTTCTCTACAGTGGAGCTTAGCTTAACCTTTTATTTCTCTTCAAGAATGGCTTTGAGTGTAATTCAAACTGTCAAATGACATTTATCAAATGATGGTTTTGCCCTGTAACAGGCGAATGTCTTCCACAAAATTGATTAGCTGCTGACCTCATCTACCCTTTTCAGACCCTTCAAGGTAGATTTCAAAGAGTTGTAAAATAATCACTTCACTTTCAGTTTATACTTCAACACAAGGCGTTTACTGTCCCAGTAGCGATGCGGCGATGGGTTCCACATCTGGGAAGGAGAAGATGTAAACGGCTGCCTATAGCTCTGCCTGTCACTGCACAGCCCATTGTGCTTTAACCTAAAGTCTCACTTCTTGCAAAATAGGAACAGCTTTGGAAATGGCTTTTTACAGGATAATAGAAAGAATAAGATTAAGAAACTTTATCTCCTAGATGATTGTGCTCTAGCAATCAGGAAAATGCTCTCTTTGGCAAGACCTACAGGGTGTTCAGTTATCAAGAAGATGCCAGAAGAATGAAGGGTAATAGTCTCCTAAATGTGAAATGTTATACCCCAGACAGTTTTCCTCTGTTGCATTCTTGTTCTCCAGCCTTGTTTTGTAAGAGCAATCCATTAGAAGCCAATAGGCTTGCTTTTGCAAGCATTAACCTACTGGTAAATGAATTTGCTGTGCCTTTGAAGAAGCCTGTGGCCCTGTCAAAATGGTGGCTTCACCTCTGAACGAAAAGTACTGTCTGGTATTTTTTTTCTCTTCAGAGCTCTGTGCAAGTTTCCTTGCCAAAGAAGAAACTGAGATGCAGGAAGTAAACCATGAACATAAAAATGTCAGAACTGCTGGTGGTGTTAAAAGTTCAATTCTATTTTTAGACCTCAATAACTTCTTTCTTCCAAAGTCTCTTCCACTCCCACTTCCAAAATCTGTGTTCAAAAATACACAAATTTGTGAAAAATGCACTTGACTTTCTTTGAGTAACAAACCAGTTGTAGCTTGTTGGTCTCAGCATGTCAGACTGCTGTGAATTGGCTTTCAGTTCAGAAACTGAGATGGGAGATACAGAGCTAAAAAAAAAGTAGCACTTCCACAACTTCAGCCACATCCAGCATCTGGAGGAGCAGGGATTTTCCCGTGTGTGAAACTGCCAAGAGCCGTAACTGCGATGGAGATGTTTTATCAAGCTGTTCAGCGTGAAAACACCTCGTCCCTCAATAGGTTCAGCCAGCGAGTCTGGCTGGCTGAGAGGTTAAATTAGAAGGAAGTAGTATCTATGCTGTATGTTAAAGCTGAGATATTAAATACAAGAAACCATGTACAGAATGAAGGCTTTAAATAGGAAGAGCTTCAAAAGGAGCTAGTAGACATTGCAAAAGTAGTCTGCATGTGGTTTGTGGTGTGCTTGGAATGACATTTTGGACATTGATGTATGTGGCTTCTTCAATTTTCTGTGGTTTTTGTTTGGGGGAGTGTTGTTCGGTTTCTTACTGAATAATATGACTTGTAATGTGTTACGCAGGTTTCTTGCTGAAGCATCAGCTTGTATTTGTTGGAGAACAAGATCATTGTTCTGGCTTCTCTAGCTAAACATGCACTATATGCTGTAAATTGCCTTTATTATATGCTGCTTAAATATCTCATTGTCTGCTTTGCATACAAGCAATTTATTGCTGCTTATGTTCTGACAGAATGAAAACTAATGTTTAATTATGCATTGCCCCAGTAATGTGGTGTTTAGGGTGAATGTATCTGAATTAAATAAGGGCCATTAATAATGCTTAACAATTTATGATATATTCATTGCTTGATTTCAAATCATATAAATTAGAGAAGCTTATTTGAAATGTCACCAATATAAGATGGCTTTGTGGGAACACCTCTCTGTGTGCTAATTTCAGAATCATTACCAGCTGGGTCTTACTATTTATTCAATGTCCAGTAGGCTTTTATTATTCCCTTATTTGCAGTTTAATTACAACCTCTGTTTTCCTGACAGTGTGAATTCAATCCTAAACCTGCAGGAGCAAAATGAGTTGCAATCAGGCGGTTTTTGCCTGAAAGCCTCCTTTCACTTTGCCTCGCTCCCACCTGCCATGACCGAGCCACAGCTCTGAGCAGATCCCTACAGCCACTGGTTCTGGTACCATGTGTTTAAAGGGGCGATGCCAGCCTAAGGGTTTTCAAATTGTTCTGCCTTAAAGCTACTAAGTTGTGGGGGTGTCTCCATCTCACGTAACCACCTGGTTTTATACCAACATCACAGAAGGTACTTCAATAAATTACTTAAAGGGAGGTTTCTGGGTCACCTATTAATATCTTGTGTGCAGGAGTTTACAAATGTTATTAATACACGTGAGGTATTTATATATAATGTGCATGGTTACTGTCCAACTAAAATCTTAGTCATGCAAATTTAAAATAATCCATTCTCTAAGCTATTATATGGGATTTAAATTCCTCAGAGATATAGTAAACATTGTCTGTTTCAAATAACAGCACGAACTGCAGCAAAATTTTGCACTGGCAACAACAAATCAGGGCATTTAAAGGATGTAGGTTACAGGACTAAAAGAGCTTTCTTTCTCGGTATGATGCACATGCACTTACTGTAGAGATACTATAAATGTGGGTTCTCCTAGAAGTAATTGTAATTAAATGACTGTTTGATCCTGAGTCCTCAGTGACAAGTCAGTCCTCTGCCCAGTGAGCTCTTTCTGCTCCATTTATGCATTGTGATTATCTCTTGTGGGAAATTATTTCTTGCTTATGATTTTGTTACATTCAGAAGCACTCCTTAGAGGAAAATAGGTATTTCTTATTTCTCATGTAATTATTACAGCTACTGTAACACAGTTTTTGTTGTAATTGGGAATACTGAACCTTCATCCTCACAGTCACATTTCATTTGCTATTGCTGAGGGAGCTGGCTGTGTTTAACGGGTAACGTGAAGAGATGCGCATAATACTTGGCAAAGGTATTCCGTGCATCTCGCTCAAAATTTTCTGTCACGGTTGATTTTAAAGAAGCAAGATTTTCATCTGAGATGAGTTGGAAGGGTTTCTTGTTTAGTGTCTTTCAGATGTGACTGTTTCTTTGCACGGTGATGGCAAAGTGGAGAATTGATCCCTCTGACCTTTCCCTTTTCTTCTAGCTTTCCAAGAGCTGTTTGGGGGGGAGTTTTGGATATTGTTTCTTCTTCCTCCCCCACAATGTGGTTCCAGTTTCCACCAAGATCTAATGACACGGGTGTTCATTTCTGTCTTGTGTGCGCTTTCCAGTCTGGCCTCATCAAATCTATCTGAAAAATGTACTATTGCACAAAGAACCAGACCTTACACTTGAAAGATTTAAATTAATTAATGGTGTGTGCTTCTGGGACATGCCATTACTCAGCTGGTGTGCTATACCAAAGGTCATTTCTGCTGTGTGTTCATCACCTGCTTTTTTTATATTCGTTATCTTCTAGAGAGGAATTCCCTAAAATATTAGAGAAATTACTTTTACATACCTCAGAGTTGGATGAATCTCAAAAAACCCCGAAAACCAGAAAACAAAACCCCTCAGAGAAACACCAAATCAAACCAAAAAAAAACCCAAACCTTCTGCTAGTCTGCAATTTTTTGCCTGATTTGGAGGGTGAGGGGAGTGTATATTCACATCTTATAGGGAACTTCCTAGGAGAAGTATTTTGGAATTTTTCCTTAGCATAAAGGAATCTCTAAAGTGTGCCAATACAAGTACATATTACTATGTTATTCCCACATATAGATGTCATTTGTAAGCCCTACAGGTACAATTAAAACTGTACCATTATAGCACAAATTTAAATATTTGCAGCATGAAACCAAATCTATGAATGTAGCCAGAGAAACTTTACATCAGCAAATTAAGACAGCAAATGTATTTGAAAATTTGATCAATGCAATTTTGATAATCTAAAATCCAAATTTTCAAGTGAACTTGCTGTTGTTGTAGATAATTGAAGATGTGTGAATTCAGCAGTATTGACAGTATTCAACAGAAGATGTTCTTGGGATTGCTTTTGGCTAGAACATATGTGCATGTGCATCTCTTATCCCGCTTTCAAGTGTGGGATTTGTTCTACGATCTAGCAATCTGAAAGAGTAGGTAATTCTCTATAAGCAAATCTGAAGTTTCATATCTCTGCGCAATATATATACTTGTCCCTACTTTTATTTGTACAACAGCTAGGCTAGTTCTGCAGGCTCATGAACCTGCCCTGTGGTTTTAGGTTGAGATTGATGTACAGCGCTGTCAGCTGTAGTAAAGAGCACGTATGTTAGATGTAGTGATTTTCAATCAACATTTTGTTATTTTATGTGGTATTTAATGAGGTGTCAGCATGATTTATTAGGTTTGTACAGCTGTGTTTTCAGAAATTTACTGGAGTTTCTTCTTTCTCTGCCTTTGGAACAGGGAAGAGCATACTCCCTACAACTCCAAGGAGCAGAGCACATTCAGCCCATCCCAAACATCTTTCTATTTCCTTTCTCTGCTCTGCTACATAACTGCTAAGTCCCTGTCTAGAGCTTTTCAGGGCTTTCGAAGAAGCATTCTATAAAGTAAATTCAACAGATTTTATCAGTTTTCGTGTGGGCTGCAGGGATCTCAATAATAAAAATGAGACATGGCAGGGGACATTACCTGGGACTTGAAAGCACTGAAAAGTGATGAGGCCGCCTGGCCTGCCTGCTTGTGTTGGTTTATTTCCTCTGTTTAAGAGCTAAAAGGCTCCTCGCTGTTTTCTTATTTTGTTGAACTTCAGTTCTGGAAAAGGTCATAGTTGCAGTGAGCGCATTTTTTTCCTCCAACATTTATAACCTATAGCTGCCTCAGTGAAGGTTTCTCCAAAAGCCTCTGTTAAGCAGGATAGCATGTACAGGCAGCCAACAGCTTCCTGGTCAGAAAACAACATTGGATAAGGAGTGCCAAGAGCAGAGGATCACCCCTGTGCTGCTATATCCACCCCTAGCATGCATCTCTATTCATATAGGGTGGGGTTTCCCCCTAAACCCTATAGAAAACTGCCGAAGCAAAATGTGCTTCACACAAGCAGAAATTTTTGACAGGGTAAATCGAGATGCATGACCAGGGTGTAGAGCACCATAAGAACAGAGGTAAAGCGTGTGTCATGGCTATTTGGTGACTGTTGTTGTAAAGCGTATCTCATCAGTGGTTTGAAAGCACCACCCTTGCAAGCTAACAATTCTCTCATTTATGTTTATCATGTTTTAGTTAAAATTTACTGAAGTAAGGGTAGATTAATACATGCAATAATAAAAATCATGCCTACAAACTAGATAACGGTAAAGCTGTCAGCATTTTACCCTAAAGACAGAAGAATAGGTCAGAAGTGGATTTGAAATATATATGAAAAATCCTAATCTTGAGAAGACTGACAGTAATTATTTCAAAGCTAGAAAGAATAGATGGTCCCCATAATATAACAAAATAAGGAAGACCTTAGAGCTTACTTCTCCGTCTATTTCTAAGCAAAAATTTAGCTATTTAAATAGTTTTTCCGACTTGAACAATCAAAAAAATGCCTGAATGCTGTGACTTGCAATAACTCAGCTGAGTTCTGCACAAGTGTAAGAGACAAACCTCTGCTTATTGAGCCTAAAGTGTGTGCATTCACATGTAAGCAAAATTTCACTTTATTTTCTATAAATAGTTCAAGACACAGACATGTACGACTACTTTGTAAGCTGCAAAGGTAAATGGTGGTTTAAAATAGAGAATTTGAACTATCTTTGGAAAGCATCGCTCAAATGACAAAATAAGAACAATGTGTTGGGGTTAAAGACCACTTTGCTGGCATCCTCATTGACCTTCTATAAAAAGTACACTCCAGGTGTGCTTTGAAGCACTTTTTTTTCTGAAACTGGTATAAATATGCTGTTTCATCTTTTCCAAAGTGTCACTTTTGTGATCACATTTAATCTGGAGAGAATAAACCTACTTTTGCGTTCTTTTTTTACTTACATTGACTCCCAGGACATATACACAAGAAATAGTAGATTGAATAACATTTTCGTAGTTGAGACACATGCAGCATCTTTGCGAAGACATCAGCAACTGAATATATTCTGTTTTCTCTAGATCAATGAACTGAGCCATGTTCAAATCCCCGTTATGTTGATGCCAGATGATTTCAAAGCATACTCAAAGATAAAGGTGGACAATCACCTTTTCAACAAGTAAGTACAAGTAACGATTCTTTGTAGAAGTGAATAGTGGCAGTGATATTTTTATGAAGTACTATAAACTCTGGTATTTTTCAGTTCAGGAGACTGAAGTTTTGATGATTAAGTTAATCCTGTGATAAACATAACCATCTGTACTGTTCTGAAAAGCACCAGCAAGGGCTGCTGGGTAGTATTTTTCCTCCATATGGTTTATTATTGCCTTGTGAGTATCTTACAGATTGAAGGTGATCCTTTCTTGGTGTGATTATTTATGGCTTATATAAGCATTTATTTGTGTATTTTTAAAAACAAATTCATGTGCATGTACTTTTTATTAAATGAAATATTTGAACAAGAACGAGAATTTAAAGCATATATCAAAGCTGAATAATGTTCAGCTTTTTATAATCTTTAACACAAAATCATACCAATAATATGGAAGCTCCAGAAGTATTAAGATCATTTCATGTAATGTCTACATTTCTTAAAAATAAAATGCTCCATAAACAGTATGTACAGACACACTAAGCTATTAATGCTATTTTGTGTATAACCTGAATTTTATTCAAGAATATATTTAGAAAAAGGAAGAATTCTGCTACTTTGGCTCTTCTGTTCTGTGGCAAGGGTCAGAATAACTTTTCTCATGTATAAGTCTGAAGTTAACACTAGAATATTAAAATTAGCCCTATAATGAATGAGTCAAATTTTCTGGAAGCTTTGGCACTGTCAGTAATTTCTGGTGTCACAGATGGTATAGTAGTTCTTGTGTAATACAGTCTAAGGTTTCACCCTTGAAGTAATTTTAGAGCAATGGGAGACTATTCTTTTCTGCTTTTGAGTACAGGTTCCAAAGTTATCAAAATATAGTTTGTGTTAATTTCATCCAGTTATGTTGTAGCATGGTAGAGACAAAGATGTATAAATTTGTCAAACACTGTAAAAAAAAAAATAAAAAGAACACAGTGAGACCAAATCTCATTGAAAAAAAGAAAGCATTAGAAGGGCTATTGTAAATCTCCTTATCCTCGGCTTTGTATGAACAGAATTGAGACAGAATACTCTAGAGTTATTTATTATATATGTAGATGAATGAAGTTGATTTGGGTTTCTATTCTTTCAGAGAAAACATGCCAAGTCATTTCAAGTTTAAGGAGTATTGTCCAATGGTTTTCCGTAATCTGAGAGAGAGGTTTGGAATTGACGATCAAGACTTTCAGGTAAATTCGCTTTCAAAACACCTAAACTGGTGATATATACAGGTTTTAAAGGTTAATAATGCTGCAGTTGTGAACAAGCAGGCCAATGTGCTCAAGTAAAGTTCTTTTGGTTTTGAATAAGCTGGAGAAAAACTAAGAGAAAAAGAAGACATTCTTTCTACTCCTTCCCCCACCTGCAAGCAGAACATTTCTGTTTTACCTCTTTGCCTGCCCTAGCTGTCTGCTTGTTCCTACCCTTCTGCTATCTTTAGCCCTTCATGTTTCCCAGTAGAGTACCTCCCAGTCATAAGCCACGTTATTAAGACTACGGGGTGATACCTCTTGCAATAGGAAGAAAAATACTGTCTGGACACTAGTGACAAGAGAAGCTATATTTAGCTGGGTCGCTTAGATAACAGTTGCTTTGGTGGTGTGTCTATGTGAGATGTGGTTTCTGAAATGACTGCAGCCTTTTTTTTTTTTCATGCTCTTTTTGTTTAGAAAAGAGTAAACTGTGGCCTGCCAACTTTGTACTGCTTCATTATGTCTCCATTTCCCGTTGTTAAGAGGATCTGGAAACAAATCGTTTACGTAGAGCAGATGCAGCAAAACAAGAAAATGCTCTCTGTTTGGCAAGGTTGTTCCTTGCAGGAAAAGCTTCTTTATGTCTTTGCAAAAGAGTTCTTGAACTCTGTTGCAGTCTGATTTGCCAATACTCACTGAAAATTCCCTTTTCCATTAACTGTTCCTAATGCGCACTATTTCAGTCACAGGGCTAATTCCTTCTGCAGCCACACTGTGAAATGCCCTGTCCTAAAGAGCACTTGCTGTGTAACCCAGCGTCCGCTTTCTCTCCTGCTCTTTTGCTCTTTTAAACTATTTTGATGTGGACTGCAATTGTGTTTGTAGCCCATTGCTAAGATAAATGAAGAGAAGATACTTAACAAATGGTTTCAAGTTGCTAAACAATTGTATAAAATGCGTTTGTACAAGAACACTCCTGTTCTTGCTACATCGAGCAGACTGAATACTGCATCCAAAATCTATAGCTGAGTCCTTCAGCTATCCTTTTTACCAGTTTTCCCCTTTTCAATGTCAAGCAATGTGTTAGAAATGCATCGATGAATTAAAACATGCTTGCAGGAGTGTAGATGGGAGGCTAGGTTATGGATCTCGGTACACGGCCGCTGTAACTTTGGTAAGACCTTTTGCCAGTAGGTGGAGAAGAGGGTTGCGTTGGGTTGGCTTCTTTTGATAGAGCTGTTGTGATACTGTCGCATGATTCTTCATTATCCTGTTTACCGAAGAACTGTTTAAGAGGAAATACACCAAGACATGGGCCAACAGTTAAAACAGTTATATCAAATTACATTCCTGGTTCAATTTTGCTGATGGACCAAAGTGGATCCTATTGTTTGGGAAGTTATTTGATCCCTTTTTATGAAGATTTCTATTTTCTTGACAAAGGAAAAGGATCCGTGTGTCAAAGAGGAAGGATAGTTGTTGCTACCAAACTTAAAATGATAATGTCAGCTCATGCTTGATGTCTTTTAGAAGATGGGGTGATAATGTCACTAGGCAATCAAAGTTGTATTTCAGTAAACATATATTAGAAGACTTAAGATGCTTTATTAGTTAAAACTGGCAAACGTAGCATAATCAAAGATGCTGCATTCCACAGCACTGTGAAATGTTTCCAGCTGCACTGCTGTTCTACAACAGAAATTCCTGTTGTAACTTTGTTATGCTGCTGTTTAGATTTATTAATGATAACAATGATAAAACAATGTTAAAAGACTGTCACTAAATGAAATGTCTGTATTTTCAGATTAAAAACAAAAATACTTTTTTGTAGCTATGTGTTTTGTGTTTTTTGACAATGCAACCAAACAACAATCCAAAAGGAGAAAATGTAACAGCATCCTGGGTTTTGATTCAACAAAATTATGTATTAGTTAGAAAAGATCTTCAATGCTATATAGTATTTCAAATATGTTTAGCAAAAAACAGAAGATAGTTAATTTTGACCCAAGGGAAGGCAACGTCTGCGTTCGCTATTCTTTTTTTCTTCAACCAAAGCAATTTATCAGCCTGAGTTCTTATTCTACTGGACTGTTTTGATACTTTTTTCTTTTAAATGTTCAAAGTAGTAATGTATTTTGAACACGCTTGCAAAATTAAGTTATACACATAAACAAAAATTCAAGTCACCCTATGTGTAAGATAGGGGTTATCTCTATGTAAAAGTAGAAGTTGCTTTCATTTTAATATTATATTCTCTGTGATTTAAAAAGGGAATCTAATTTCACAGAGGTAGACTCACTGTATATACTTTTTTCCCAGAGAACCTATGTCTTCAGGGAAGTTATTCCAATGAATGTTGGTTAAAATGATTGTCTTCTACTTCGAGCCAAACATGAATTGGAAAAAGCCTGTGCAGTATTGAACACTGAGGGAAAGCTTATGGAAGAGATAGCAAATAACTTTGTCTGGATAGTTTTTCTTATATAATGATTTTCAGGAAAGTAGTCCTAATCAATTGTGAACAATGTCATTTCCATTATTGAGCAAGATAGGATCGGTTTAGATAAATGAACCCAATTACCTTGTTCATTAGTCAGACACATCAGTTTAAATCAGGAAGAACATTCATTTTAAATGGTTTTGTTTTCAGAATGTTCTGCAGATATACTTGATGAGTTGTTCCAGAGGCCAGATAGTGCTTACTCATAAGAAGAGACTAAAAAAAAAAACCCTGCCTCATGAAAAGAATTTGGTAGTGTACACTCTAATTACTGGGCTATGCCCCTTTTAATTCTTGACATTGTATTAATCACTTTGTACTGTAATTTTGCAGACTGTTTAACACATGGGCTTAGTTCACATATGGAATGGTTAATATAGGGACCTTCTCTTACAGAAATCTCTTATCCCTGAAGAGAGATCTGCATCTCATAAAGTACATTTTTTTTCCTACAAGTAGTCCAACTTCGGAGTCGGGGGAATTCCATAAATTGTATATGGTTCATGCCTTACAGGAAGCCATTTCTAGTAATGGCAATTACAATTCCTATAATGGACTCCCTCCCTTCACATGATGAAAACCAGCTCCTTTTTTTGAGGCATCTTTGGTGATATGTCCTAAATCTATCTGTCTTTCATAGCTAGTTGGGCAGTACTTGATAGGTACTGAATCAGGATTGAAGTTTCATGGAGATACATGTGTGGCTGCTAATACTGAGTGGGTTTTTTGGGTGATTCATTCTTTATTATGGACAGCAATGTGGAAAATATGGTATGAAGTTAGTTAGACCTTGAGTTTTATTCAAAGGTTTCCTGTAGAAACTTGCTATGACTAATGAAGTCTTCAATCTAGGTTAAGAAACTTTGTTCTTGCATCAAAAAAATCTTTCATTAGACCCCAATCTTCCTTCTTGGTGATCACATATTACTAACATTTATTGCATCCAATTAAAAAACGGCCTGGCTGTTTTTTCTTAGAAAAAGGAACACAAGTGATGATTAGTCTGTATGAATCAAAATTGTATTTGAATAATGGAAAAACTTTAAAACCATTTTAACCACTTATGTAGACTATTAATTATCAAAGGGAAAGAGATATTGTTTTGCTTTGTACTGCTGGATGTTACAAGTAAGCACATATGGATCTCAGATTGAAGATAATTTTTTAAAGTGTTGACGTAATTCCACATGCCAGAGCATTAAATGATGCTTTAATGATAGATTTTGCCTTGATAGAGTAAATTATCTTGATCTTATATTTTTGTTAGTGTCGTCTTATTTCATTAAAAAGGAATCCTTAACTCTCAAGATCCTCCTAACATTGACAGGAAAATACTTGAGAGCATTAACTGTTGTTAGCAAAAAAAATAAAAAAAATTATTAGAAAACAGATGTCGTAAAGTTGATCCCTCACTACAGTCCTAAATTAATTTTTAATTTCTGTGTTCCATCTCATCTTTAGACATTGGTTTTGCAAAGGTTATTCCACAGAAAGGCCTCTTTGTTCCAGACATGTATGGAGTAACTATTGTAATTTTGGAGTTTCTTTTCAGCTTGGTTGACATTGTTTCTTATCTTACAAAATCAAAGAACACCATTCTGTCAGAACAATTATAGGACTAGCTTCAGTAAACTGCAAAATTATGAGAGATTAACAAGCAAGCAGCTAGCTCAATGGCCCCAGTAAACTCTGCTGGGGATGGGGGAGAGCACGACCGATTTCCCTGAAGGTTTTAGTACTTGGTGTAATAGGACACATGCTCAGGTCTGACTTGACCCATCCACAGGTGCAGTTTGCAGAGGTTCTCTGTACAGGACAAAGCATTCATAAAGAACTTTTAACAGGTGGTCTGTAAGTTCTTTTTAATTTTGAGATGCTTATTTTTTTCTCTATATGCATTTTTCCATATGAAAGATTGAAATCTAAAATGAAAATCAAGAATTCCTGCTTTTAAGCAATTTCCATAATAACAAACCATATGAACTCAGTAGCTTTCACATCTCCTGGTATGGGTGTCTCCTTACATTTCAGTATCTCTTGCAGCTTGCTATAATAGTCCAGAGTCTAATATGGCATCAGGAAAATAATGCAAATTCTATGTTCATTTTTCAGAAGTTGGCCTTTAATATCATTTTCTTAGGTATCTAAACTTCAAAATTCTTGTCAACCTGTGGAAACTTTTTGCTCCTTTTGTGTGACTTACCCAATCCTAAGATGTCATACTAAGAGCTTTAAAACTATTTTACAATGTAAGATTGTATGTTTCTTCAGACAAACAAATACTGATCAGAGCGCTCTACTGGTGCTTCTGCACTGAAATTCATGCCTCTGTTTATTGGCCCTTGGTTTGGGAAGGAACAAGCGACCTCTAGCATCAAACTCTACAGACAACAAGGTCAGCAACAACTATGTCAGGAGTTGGATCTTCTTCCTAAGACACGATCTTTTCACTGAATGATTAATAAAATGCATTAAAAAACCCTGGAAGCAAGAACTGTCTTGAAAAGAAAAATCCTGTGCTGGTCATTTTAGCATGGTCAATCTGTCAGTGCATGAAAAGTTCTTGAGCTCATGTGTCAGATGAGGTTCCTCTAGCAGCGTATACAGTTTGTGGATCCCAAATGGACGTTGGCACCAAGATGTTCAGAACTGCTGACATCTTGTTTGATGTGGGAATAGACAGTAGTGGCAATAAGGTGTTGAGCCAGCTGTACTGACAAAAACTGGGGCATGTGTGATCCTTCCCACATGTAAATATGAAGTTTACAGTCTGAATATTATGCTCTCGGATTTGGTGCATTAAGTGTGAGCCCAACGAAGATTTTAGTTACTGTGGATCTTAACCTTAATATGTATGGCAACAGAAATTTTTTACCTTCTGGTTTCTCTTAGTTTTCCCTAAAGAAAACAATTTGCCTTGCTTTCAGCAGTTCCTTGCTTAAACTGTCATTCACAACTGGGTATTAAAACTAGAAAAAAGTAATTTAGCGTATGCTGGCAACATCAAAACAATGAGCTGATAGGCACTCCCTGAGCTCTTGTGGAGACAGCCGCTGAAAGGGAGGCATCATGCCAAGCTTTGTAGGGCCAAAGGGGAAAGGCCCCCAGAAAGAGCCCGAACTCTTTCCAAAACAAGTGCATGCCTTAAGCTGCCAGCTCCAAATCTAGACCTACAGTCTCAGTAGGATGACTTAATTTAGGAAAGAATCATATGTTTTATTCGTTAAACTCTCATTCAACCAGGTCAAAGAACCCATAACCTTTCTACTGGAAGAATAGCTCCATGCAAAAAAGAAAAAGTTGGTGTTCCACCTTTCTCTGTCAAACTTTTTCATGTCTCTCACCACAGTAATCACTCCCTCCATACAATTTGCTTATAAATTTTCATAGGTGTTCAGAGTCTGTACATCTGCATCTTGACCAGATCATAGAAGGGACTCGATATTTCTGATAAGTGCACCACAGGACCAGTGGTATTCTGTTTTCGACTTTTGGAGGTCCCATGGCATTAACCATTGGTCTTTTGAGAGCCCTGCTTTGGAGCTGGCAAGAAATCATCGTGCAATATTGTCCATACAGCTGCTAAAGGAAAGGGGAGGTCATACCACGGAATGTGCTTGTAATGTGTGTTACTGGTCAGGTACGCTTTGCTACATGCCAGGCTTCTTAAACACGTGTCAGTGTCTGAGATCAGTGTTTCCCGATCATGTTTCCTCATCAGTGCTTCCAGGCATGAACCTGCTCAATGGCAATGGTAGAATGCACGGTGCAAGTGTACAAAGTAAAGCTGAAAGTCTTCGCTACCCGTCCTTGTGTGACAAAACCAGACATCTCTGCTAGCCCTTTGCCTTTCTTCTCTCTAGAAATCACTGCCAAAACACTGTCCTGGACACCTTCCCAGAAGTGGGCTGCTTGTTTCAAATTACAGCAAAAAAACTTGGGGCATCTGTGTCCAGCTGTATGACACTGTGTCTCTCTGATACACTTCTTGATCAGTAATCCAGGTCTAATTCATCCATATCCATCATTCCTGAGGTCTTGTAAAAAGTAAAAGAGGTTGGGGGGAGCTGCAAGCTTGTCTCTGGGAGGAGCTATGCATGGGCCAGGCGGCACCACTGTATCTGCTGTCAGAGAAGAGCAACCAGACTGTGCGTATGTAATTCTCTAACAGCTATGAACCACCGCCAGGCTTTTCCACTGACCTATGATTTCAGTCATCACAGAGCATCATCTGTCCACTTGTTTTTGCCTATTTGTTCATGCAAAGCTTGCTCAGAGGCACTCTTAAATAGCCTGGGATGTGAACTGATTTGTCTTTAGGGTACGTTGGGCTTGTGAAGCTCATTTTAGCATTCCACGACTTTCAGATGAGATCACAGTACCAGAAACCATTGTTTGTCTTTGTCCAGACGTCACAAAATGGGAAAGATTTAAATCAATGAGAAGCTGTTAAGCCAGTCAGTTTGAAAGATTACTGTTCTTCTAAAGCTCTCCATGCTTTATCACCAGATTTTTCCTATTACCCTTTTTCTTTCTTTTGCCGGAAAAGCTCTGACTCGGTGACAATTTTTATTAGGCTTCCTTTTTAGGTTAGTTACATGAAGTACTTGTATTACATCCAACACATGGTTCACATGTTCAAAGTTTCTAAAATATCTTGTCTGCTAAAGTAGCAGTTAGAAAACAATGACATATATGTTAGATGTGTAAGAGATTAGAAAGAGCTAATTAAATTGACCTTCAAATCTCTCCAGCCCCTTGGAGGCTGTGGCTAATCCTTGGCCTCCCACTGTGGAGATAAATATCCGTGCTGTGAACATTTTAAGAGAAGTGGGCAGAGGAGGAAGAGCCTCACCAGCAGTTTGTCTTTGAAGAGGAGGGCAATACTTTGCCAGTTATAAATATAGCTTGCAATTATGTTGGGAGCGGGGGCACAAGCTTTTCCTGTACTTCAGTGGCTCTGCTCCATGTGTTTTCCTCACAAAAATGGTTTCAGTTGGAAAAAATAGCTCCAAACAGCTTAACTTGTTGCTCTTAGAAACAACCAAAGTCTCTCTGGAAATCAGTTTACTTGTTTTGGTGTCTGGTGTTGGTATAACTAGCGTTATCAATAATGTTATTACTGGTACTTACTTACAATAGGCTGCTATTTTTATTGACCAATGTGCAAGGTAAAAATAGACTTCCAAAGGATAAAGCGTTAGGTGGTGTTTTAGCTGGCTTCTGAGGACTCTTGAGGATGCCTCTTACAAAGTAGTTGGCTTGATATTTTGTGACTTTGGGGTTTTTTAAATGCCGATTATTGTGGGACTTTATAAAAAAAATGTAAATAATAGATTATTAAATGACAACAATCAGAATATAATTGTCAATGAACAATTGACATTTCATGTAGTGAAAACTTGCAGAAGAGGCACACTCCATCCAAATGGCAAAGTGGGACAAAGCCGAGGAATTTGTACAAAACCCACTTTGATTGCCTGGCATTCTGAGCCTGTCCAAATGAGATGTCTTATATTAATATGGTCAGATGAATAGTTACATGGATAGATAGGAGTGCAGAACTACCGAGGTGAAGGCTACGTTCAGGGAGGTAGTAGCTCTGAGAAGGGATAAGAGGTCAAAGAGGACAAGAATTTAGCACTAGTGTAAGCTCCTGACTAGGAGGAGTAACTGCACTCTTGGGTAGATAAATTAGAAGGTATAAAATAAGACCAGAAAGAGCTCTAACTTTTTTTAACATCTGTTTGTTTTATACCTGAAGCTAATACTGTATATAGTTTTGGTAGTAGTCATCTTAAAAAAGGATGTTGAAAATTTGGATGTAGAAAAAATACAGGAAAATGGTGTCAAAGGAATTTAAGGACATAGAGAATGCCTTGTGGTGGGAGTGGCAGAGTTTGACCTGCACACTTGCAAAAATTAGAACTGAGAAGTTAGTAATAACGTGAGTATCCTTGCAGAAAAACAATGCTAGATGCTTTAGGAAACAATACACAGGAATGGCTGGAAAAGGAAATCATTCAAATTCAAAACAACTTTCCAGCAACATGAATTATTAAATACTAGAAAAACTACAGTGGTGCATCTTGGTCTTTTGAAGTTGGAAGAATCAAGACTGCCTGTCTGGAAGTTGTACTGTGTCCAAAAGCAGAGATTGGAGTTCAGTTTAGGAATAGCTGGGTGAAATGAGATTGTTTCAGATGGGTAGCGGTTGTGTTGGATTCTAGTTCATGAAGTTCTGTTGAAGGCTCCAGAAGAGCTCTTGGGAACTTCAAAGAATTGTGGATCAAGTCCAGGTTTTTGCACCTGTAGAAAAAACCTTTTTCCTTACCAAATAAGTATTTACTGTAGGATGCACATATTGCTGAGAGTTTGGGAAAGAGACGCTGAGGGAAGAGAGTTGGTCTGTAGTAAAACTAAATAACCTTCCAGTTAATTTGCTAAAGAATATGGTGTTCTTGGGTGAAATGATGACATGTAGTTTAGGTGTGCTGATTAACTTTTTGTATCAAGTCTCTTTGGGAAATGAAAGACTAGTAAGTGGTCTAGCTTTTACCCATTTATATTTAAAGCTGTATTTTGAGTATTTTATCAGAAATTAGTTCTGTGGTATGGGGCAAATTCTTTGTGGTTTGTAGCCTCTCGGCGCTGAGTATTTCTGGTTGCCTGCTACTCAGTGCAATATAGGTGATATTTTTAATATTGATTTGTGTAAGGGCAGTGAGACTTCCAGCCAGTGATTTCTCAGAGGGAAACTTTGGGAGAGAAGGGAAAGTATGTGAAAGAAATTCATCTGGTCTCTGAGCTTGGCAGGTTAAATGTGTCTTCAGTTGTATAAGTAATTACACAAGTAATTTAGCATAGTCTTTAAATGACCTCATAAAAGTATTCACACTTCAAAAGTACAAAACCTTTTCTTTCTCCTGAGACCAAAAAAACAGCAGGCACAAGATTAAAACTTCACAAATGAGAAGCGAGTGGGGAATTGGCAGAACACGCACACTCGGAGCAGGAGACTTGCAGTGAGTTGCTAAGTGAAGCTGTTAAGTGGATCAGGGTATGTGTGGCTGACAGATGTTTTGATTGTGCCAGAGGACCCAGGCACACCGTGGTGGGAGAAGGCTGGGAAAATCTGAAGGAGGCAGGGCACAGTGACCCTCTTTTCTATGAGTTTTGTGCTTACTAATGCTATAGTATAAGCAGGTGATTTTTTGAGACACGATGACCAATGCTGCAGCGTTGCACAGCTAGACGTGTGCCCCACTGGTTCCTGACACAGTATGGAAGTGCTGTGTAGTAGCAGTAAGTGATGGTAAAGGGTTGTTAGATCATCAAACCTGTATCTTTTGGAGGGTAAGAGGCGGGCATTTTTTTGTCTATATCTGAAGTATGTCCTCCCTGTTCTGGCTTTGTGGCTCATAGATCTGTGCTAAGTGAGGAGTGGCTCATTTCCCATCTGTTCATATTCCACTTAGTCTTCCCCTAATTAAGAAGCAGGCCAGAGGGAATTCTATCTGGTACTTGCCATGATCTATCTCTGTCTCTCCTTTCCCCCTCGCTCAACTGCGCTTATATTTTCCTTTTAGAAAAGGGAGCTGCTTGAGTTTCATTCTTTATTTCCTTCCCAGTCCCCTATAGATCCCTCACCTAAGAAGGAGATATTGTCGCTGGGGAGGGCGATGGGTCGCACTTAGCTGAATTTAGTGCTGAACAAGGAAGCAGAGCAAAAGCCCTATGCTGCTGCCTTTAGCCAGCTTCAATCAGCTTTTCCTCCAAGGCATTTGTGCAGAGATGTCTGTAGTACAATTTATTTTACTCACTTTTCATACAAATCATCACTGAAATTTATCTGTGTGTTCTGGCAAAAGTCATCTGGATCACAGGAGTGTTTTACCATGTACTGCCTTGCAAAACTGCATTTGACAGTAAGAGACAAGTCTATACAGTGCGTCCGGTAGCAGTCTGAACTACAGAGCAGTATGATTCAAATAAATGCACGTTTTCAGTCTGTCTGATGATAACTACTACATAACTTTTGTATTGTTGTCTGTATTGACATAAAGATGATGGACTTAAAAACTTGGATTAGATAACCCCAAAATAAGTCAACCTTTTTTACTTGTCAAGATATGTCTAAAGTCTTGTTTTAAAAGAGAAAGCCCCACAAACTTTCCACAGTCTTTGTGGTGTAAAGTACACATTGGATATCACATGTGGTGGTACTGGTATTTTTGTCTGGGATTTCTTACCAGTTACAGGTTTACTAGTGGCTGTCCTTCAGAGTGGCGTAAGTGCAGGACCTTCGTGGCCATTTTGTGTCTTAACTTACAAGGGAAATGTTTTCCAGCAAAGAATCTCTTCACTTCTAAAATATGTATTATTAATTTGTTAGCATTTGGCAGGGTTGAATGGGGCACAGAATGCTTCAATTTCTGTTTATCAGTCTGGGTCAAACATGTAACTTCAGTTAGCTTCACCAACATCGACAGGGAAGGATCGTAGTGGTTTTAAATAGCTGTATTGTTTCCTCATTAAAGCCCCTAAACTCTTGTAGTTTGATCCTCTCAGTGAAGCTGTTCCTCGATCTTACTTGCTATTGGTGGCTTACCAGTGCAGGCCAATTCTTGTCATTTCTTTGCTTAAAGATTCATCGTTGTCATGATCAGGCAATGGTATATGTATTTTATTGAAGAATGATTTCTAAACTATATTCAGATATAACTAGTATAATGGAGAGGTAAGGTATTTTGCATGGTAGCTGCAAGCTTTATTTAGAAGGAATTTGAACTTTTCCCTGTTCACTGCAGTGAGAGTTAACCATTACAAATAAAATCATCCACAGACAAAATTCAGCCATGCATTTATCAGCACAAGAAAGTGGTAATGCAGTGACTAGTAATGACCACAGTATGATATAATTAGATATTTTTCAGCTTTTTAAACCATACTTATTAAATAAATTTATGCAAGTATCAAAAGAAAATACAGCAAATAGTAATGCAGCAATATCCTCCATGTTCCACCTTCTTTCATAGTTCAAAGGAACTACATTCTGTATCTGAAAAGAGCATTATATTGAGAAA
Organism: Opisthocomus hoazin; assembly: GCF_030867145.1. Classification (NCBI taxonomy): domain Eukaryota; kingdom Metazoa; phylum Chordata; class Aves; order Opisthocomiformes; family Opisthocomidae; genus Opisthocomus; species Opisthocomus hoazin. The sequence continues at coordinate 74,247,949 of NC_134417.1, read as the reverse complement.
GTTATCACAGGAGTGGAGAGTTAGTAAAAATAAAGTGTCAAAGAGGTTGTTTAATTAGAGGCTGTTTCTATCTTAAACGTGTTTAATGTTTAAACATCTGATCTTAAACTCTAATTTGTTACTAGAGTCAGAGTATTGTAGAGAGGGCATTTGGGTTATCTGCATGTATGGGAAGGTGCTGCTTAGCATAAAGTTGGTTGGTTTATTCTAACAAATTAATATGCATGTGGTAAAATGATAGCTGTGTGCATTCTTAATTAAGCTTGATATAGATAACTAATAATAAAATAGCCACCTACTAAAAAATAAATGCATCACCATTTCTAACCCATTAAAGCATTAAGAAACAGTAAAGCATGTGCTAAATAATTATCTACAGATGCATTATACTCTCTTGATAGCAACATTTTTGGTATAATTGTATTTGCAAATTAACTTGTCATTATAGTTAGCAATCAGGCAGAATTCATTTCCATTAGGAAAAAAGCTATAGCTGGAAAAAACAGTAAGAAGTCAGTGACTTTACGAGGTTGGCTCCAGTTAATTTAAAATATGACTAAATTTATTAATTGCTGTTTGTATCTGACTAGTTTCTGTATTTTTTCTGTCTAGCCTGAATTGTAATGAAAGAAGGATGATAAAACAAGTACTAGTTGATTCGTTCTCTTAGTATGATAGCTGTTATTTCTTTAAGTCAGAATTTCTGATTGCTTATTCTGTCCATATTTTTAAATGCATCAAGTATCATAGGATCATTTTGGTTGGAAAGGACTTTTAGGTCTACGGTTGGACTTGATGATCTTAACACTGCGAAGTCCACCACTATAACTATGTCCCTAAGCACTGCATCTATACACCTTTTAAGTACCTCCAGGGATGGTGACTCCATCATTTCCCTGGGCAGCCCGTTCCAATGCTTGACAACCCTTTCTGTGAAGAAATTCTTTGTAATATCTAATCTAAACCTCTCCTGGTACAACTTGAGGCCATTTTCTCTTGTCCTGTCACTTGTTAATTGGGAGAACAGACCAACCCACACCTCGCTACAACCTCCTTTCAGGTAGTTGTAGAGAGAGGAAAAAAAGTCTCCCCTCAGCCTCCTTTTCTACAGAGTAAACAACCCCAGTTCCCTCAGCCACTCCTCATAAGACTTGTTCTCCAGACCCCTCACCAGCCTCATTGCCCTTCTCTGGACGTGCTCCAGCACCTCAATGTCCTTCTTGCAGTGAGGGGCCCAAAACTGAACACAGTATTCAAGGTGCGGCCTCACCAATGCCGAGTACAGGGGGACAATCACTTCCCTGCTCCTGCTGGCCACACTATTCCTGACACAAGCCAGGATGCCGTTGGCCTGGGCACACTGCTGGCTCATGTTCAGCTGGCTGCTGACCAGTACCCCCAGGTCCTTTCCCCCGGGCAGCTCTCCAGCCACTCTTCCCCAAGCCTGCAGCGTTGCATGGGGTTGTTGTGACCAAAGTGCAGGACCTGGCACTTGGCCTTGTTGAACCTCATACAGTTGGTCTCGGCCCATCGATCCAGCCTGTCCAGATCCCTCTGCAGAGCCTGCCTACCCTCGAGCAGACAGATCAACACTGCCGCCCAACTTGGTGTCATCTGCAAACTTACTGAGGGAGCACTCGATCCTTCATCCAGATCATTGATAGAGATTTTAAACAGAACTGGCCCCAGTACTGAGCCATGGGGAACACCACCTGTGATCAGCTGCCAGCTGGATTTAACTCCATTCATCACTGCTCTTTGGGCCTGGCTATCCAGCCAGGTTTTTACCCAGCAAAGTGTATGCCTGTCCAGGCCATAAGGAGCCAGTTTCTCCAGGAGGATGCTGTGAGAAACAGTGTCAAAGGCTTTATTAGGTTCTAGGTAGACAACATCCACAGCCTTTCCCTCATCCACTGAGTCGTCTTGTCATAGAAGGAGATCAGGCTAGTCAAACAGGACCTGCCTTTCATAAAACCGTGCTGACTGGGCCTGATTACCTGGTTGTCCTGTACATGCTGTGTGATGGCACTCGGGATGATCTGCTCCATAACCTTCCCTGACACCCACTGAGGTCAGACTGGCAGGCCTGTAGTTCCCCAGATCCTCCTTCCGGCCCTTCTTGTAGATGGGCATCACATTTGCTAACCTACAGTCAACTGGGACCTCCCCAGTTAGCCAGGACTGCTGATTGATGATGGAAAGTGGCTTGGTGAGCACTTCCACCTGCTCCCTCAGTACCCGTGGTTGGATGTCTTCTGACGCCATAGACTTGTGTGTGTGTAGGTGGTGTAGCAGGACGCTAAATATTTTCCCTAGGATTAAGGGGGCTTCATTCTGCTCCCTGTCCCCATCTATCAGCTCAGGGGGCTGTGTACCTGCAGATCCACTGGTCTTACTGTTAAAAACTAAGGCAAAGAAGGCATTTAGTACCTCAGCCTTTTCCTCATCATTTGTCACCATGTTCCCACCCACATCGTATTCGTCACGGGGGGGGGGGAATCTGAATAAGTTTGTTTTGATGGGTTGCTACATAAATATACCCATATACTAGATATTCCTGGTTAACGATGGGGTGACAGGAGGTTGCTGGAAAGCAGGAAGAACTGTATTATTTTAAGGCCTGACACTTAGAAGAGGTCTTCTGTGCAAATAGTGCTTATGAAGACAAAAGGAGACAGATTTAATTTAAAAGAGCAGATAGTTGTAGGAATAGCATTCAGAAGATTTGAAGTCAGAAGTGGTCATTTTTGTGCCTTTGTGGCCACAGAATTAGTAACTGAGCTTCTGCAGCTGAAAAGTCCAGTGAAGAAGCATCTCCCATGGGTTGTATCTCAGTCAAGACATTGCTAGGCAAGGTATTTCATTCATACCGAGTACTCCCAGGTCTGAATTTCACTCAAATCTGACAAGTCTTCTGGTGAAGAATGTTAAATTATACCTTAAGAGTATTTGAAGTTTTGAGAATAATGCTAGTTCAGGTCCTTCTTCCCATCTTCCCCCTTTCCCTTCTCCTTGAGAGATGTAGTGGCACACTAGTAAGTGCACTTCTTTGCAGCTTTTATAGCAAAACAGGTCTCCCCCCAGGTTACCTGCTTTCAACATTTATACCACATTGTTTATAGTTTGAAGACTAGGGTTCTCTGGGGAAAAATACATTCAGAAAACTGTGGTTACTGCTTTATTGCAATAGTTAACCACAGAATAGTGCACCTTTTTTCTGCTGGGAACAATAATGAGTTGTTACCCGGTACCCTTTGTTATTGCTAACTGAATTACAGCCTAATAACTTAGCAGTAGTTCAATTCACTGCATACACTAATGATTACCCATGCTTTAATTTTTTTCAAAATCAAAATTAAGTATTACGTTACATCATCTTTTCTGGTTTGTGATGAAGGTAACTGAATTTGCATGATTTTTTTAAAACTTCTGTTATCAGTTCTTCAGCTTAAACTATTAAATATATGCACTAGAAACAAAGCCAAGTCCTGACTCTAGAACAGAGAGGGTTTCTACAGATGATGGTTTCTACAACTAACTCGGCTTATGATTCTATTTCAAAATTAATAGACTACTGATATCAAGTCTAGCATTAAGAAAATTCACTCCATTTATGATACTTGTTCTCTTGAATAGACTTCATCAGTACGTAAAAACATTTCAGTGGTGGAGTGGTGGGAAATGAATTTGAATGGGAAACATCTGAAAACGGATAAAAGAAAACTGCAGTAATACTTAAATTCCCTTCTCTAGTATCTTTAATACCTATCAATATCTTCATGTAAAGTGATGGCGTATCAGGACTCGCATCTGTTAAAATTGGCAGTCCAAAAGCCAGTGCAGAGAAGGAACTGAGTCTGCAATGGTTGTCCCTAAAGCTCTGCTCTGATCACTCTAGAAAAATTGTTTACTTATAAACATTAGGGAAGCACCCACATCCTTTCTTTCTTCAGTGAATAGAGAGGATAATGGAGAAAGACATCACATTTTATCATAGGCTTTAGTAATGATTTTAGTTCATTGCACAAGCCTAGAAATATACAAGGAGAAGTGCACAAAGTTTTATTTCTCCTGCGTGTCATAATTAAGGTTTTCATTCTCATAAGACCTTGTAGGACTGTGTGCTTTTAGATGATTTACTGTTATTCCTGCTACTCCTGAGTATTTCTGTTGAACAAAGTAACCTTGTGGGAAAATGTTTTCATATAAACTGATTTCAGAAAGCAACCTACCTTTAGGAAAAGATTTTACTATGCTGAAGGCCTGTTGAAGTCAATGGGTCTCAAAAATATGGAGACATAATTGTATGTGTTCAAGTGCCTTCTTAAACTGGGGCTATAGTTGCCCTCATCTTTTGGTTGAGGTTATTACTTTATAATAATTACTGACCTTCTGTCACTGGGGTTGAATCTGCATGTCCAGCTCCTGCCGATGTCTGTAGAGCTTGTGAATGGATTTATCAATGGTAAAACTTCCAAATAAAATATAGCTCCTGTGAAAATAAGATTTTGTGGGTTTGGTACCTGATTGAGCCTATTTGTAATTACTTTCTGAAAACATCATCGTTTTTCCAGTGTAAATCTGTTTTGTGACTTAGTTCACAGTCCCTTATCAAACCACACAAACATGTTGTATGCTGTAGCTGCTGGAGCTGAATTTTTGCTATTTAGGAATCTGCCGCGTTTACATTTATATACAAAATTTTATTAAACCTTTCTGTGAAAACAGCTTTTCTTCCGTCAGGAACAATGTTACTCTATGTGAGTGTGGAAGCAGAGGAAATATATTTCAATTTAGCAATAGCTGTTTGTGCGGTATGGTACAATGAGAAATGAGAGCAGGAGATGGGGTTTTCTGCTACCGGTAGGGATATACCAAATGGGTACTGCAATTTTATTTCATAAACATAGAAGTGTTCCAGCAGTCTGTAATTAACTTGCTTAACCTTTTCAGAGTATGGTCCATTCTTTGGAAGTACACATGGGGTGCAAGAACATCGTTGTGTTTTCTCATGGCTGTGCTGCTGCTGTTACTACTTATTTAAAAAAAAAAAAATAATAGTGTAAGTCAAGCATGTAAGAATTGGCGTAAACTCTTACTGATACAGAAGGATGTTTCCAGCCAAAAGCAAGTTGTTATACTTTGTCTAATTTATTTTTACTGCTTTTAAATATAAAGAGATCTAATCTGAATACTTCTTATTTTCTGAAAAAAAGTAGGTGGCTTCTTTTGCTACTGTTGAAGCGCAAGTAGTCTCAAGCTTTGGTCTGAAAATGATTACTAATCTATAGCAGTTTTTCTGCTAACTACTATACAGTCATTAACTAATCTTCCCCTCTTGAGTCTGTGGGAAGGTAGGTCTATTTTACAAAAGGAGGTGCTGTACAATATTACTTGCTTAACACTAGATAGGAAATCATTGGAATGGTTCCGATACTAGAACTCAGAAATCTACCTGTGATCTTGTTTACGTACCACATCACATTGGCTCAAGAGTAAATCCTGCTCAGTTTTTAAGTGGTACTGTTACTACAGATAAGTGCTCTGTTTATAGTTATTGTGGCATAATACAGTGTTTCTTTTGGATTTTTAATTACTGTATGTTTTCTTCCCAAAAGCTGATAATGTATGCATAAGAAAGTGCAGCAAGTTCTCATTCAGCATTGAGAATTACTTTTGAACCACTGATGGGCAATACCTTCCCCCAAACATTCTTTTGTTCTCAGAATATTTTTTAAGTGATTTGTCAAGATAATGCTGTCTGTGATTACATGCCTTGCAGAATTCAGCTTGGTGCAGATGTATTGAAAAAGATTAAGAAATAAATGTAAATGGCTTATATTTATTCTAATTAAAAGTTGCATATTTTTGTCTGACTTGATGCTTTTTTGTTTTAAATCAATTGACAGAATTCATTGACAAGAAGTGCACCCCTTGCCAATGATTCCCAAGCACGCAGTGGTGCCCGCTTTCATACGTCTTACGACAAAAGATATGTCATCAAAACTATAACAAGTGAAGATGTAGCAGAAATGCACAACATACTGAAGAAATACCATCAGGTAATATAATAATTTTTATCAGGGTGTGGGATTTCTTCTTAAATATTATAGTGCTGTAATAAGTCTTTTTTAGAGTGCTAGAGGTTTTAAATGAATAACTGTGGAAAAAGAGTCACTTCAGACTTTTTCCCTTTTGCATGAGCAATTTATTGGATATCTGCAATTCACAGGGCTGCACTTTCCTAAATTTTAATCTAAGCTAGCTTTAAGTAAAATGATATGTCTACACGATACAGAGAGGGTAACGTGGAGGCCGTAAGCTCCTTCGCCTAGGAGATGCTAGGAAGATGCTCTTTGTTTCAGGTAGTGGACTCTCAGGCTTGAAGCTACTTTATTCTGGGCTAGCTTGGAGATGTCCAATGGTGCAGGTGACCTCTTTCTTCCGGATCTGATCATTGAGTGTTCTGTGTTTCACTAGCAACAGATTTCAAAGATTTTAAAATTGTATTGTGTGAGAAATTAAAAACTAGAAGTAATTCATGTAAAATTCCTGCCAATACAAAATCAGGTTTTGCAAATATGAATCTCCATAAACAACAGTAAAGTCAAAAGTGAACAGTGGAAATCCCTCAAATCAGCCTTGATAGCTGTCATACTGTGCCAGTGTGAAATTTGTGTGGATGGCACAGGGGGGAGCAGAACTTGGGAAATACAAGAAGCCTTAACAAAATCAGTGCTGATTTTCTTAGCCCCAGATCTATTTGAATAAGCTCTAAAGCTGCAGAAATCAGAAAAGCCTCTAAAAATAATCTCAAATATGATACCAAATAGGAGGGGTTTCTTATCCTTCTTTCCAGCTTCCTGCCCACTTCCATGGGTTGGGATTTCGGGTAAGGACTTCAGGACGTTTGGGGTTGGGACTTTGTTGTTGTTCTTTTAGGTGATTTATTTTTTTGTCTTGCAATGTTTTTGTCTGTTGGGGTTTTTTAATACTGTTACTTTTGTAAAACCAGTTTTTAAGCCTTCTTTTGAGGTGGAAGGGAGAAAAGAGCATGCTTTCAGGGTGCTTGGGGTTGAAGGTATTGCTAGCCATTTTTGTGGTGCTGCCTGAGTGTCTCTGTCTCTGCTCTTTCTGTGTTAAAGGGAGATCTCTGAATGTCCTCCAAGTCCAGAGTAGCTTGGGAAACCTTCAGTGAGTTAGAGATGAACTCTTTTCTTTCTTTGCATGTTGTTCTTTTGTTTAAATAACACATAGGATGACCATATGTTTGTTTTAACATAGATACATATTCATAGAATCATAGAATGCTTTGGGTTGGAAGGGAACTTTAGAAGTCACCTAGCCCAACCCCCCTATAGCGAGCCAGGGTATCTTCAACTAGACCAGGTTGCTCAGAGCCCCGTCCAACCTGGCCTTGAATGTTTCCAGGGATGGAGCCTCCACTACCCCTCTGTGGGCAATCTGTTCCAGTGTTTCACCACCCTCATGATAAAAAGTTTCTTCCTTGTATCTAGTCTAAATCTACCCTCCCTTAGTTTAAAGCCATTACCCCTTGTCCTGTCATAACAGCCCTTGCTAAAAACATTTTCTCCATTTTTCCTATAGGCCCTCTTTAAGTACTGAAAGGCTGCTACAAGGTCTCTGCGCAGCCTTCTCTTCTCCAGGCTGAACAGCCCCAACGCTCTCAGCCTTTCCTCATAGGAGAGGTGTTCCATCCTTCTGATCATTTTTGTGGCCCTCCTCTGGACCTGCTCCAACCGGTCCATGTCTTTCTTGTGCTGGGGGCTCCAGAGCTGGACGCAGGATTCCAGGTGGGGTCTCACCAGAGCGGAATAGAGGGGCAGAATCCCCTCCCTCAGCCTGCTGGCCACGCTTCTCATGATTCAGCCCAGGCTACAGTTGGCTGTAGGTGCACATTGGTGGCTCATGTCCAGCTTTTTATCCAGCAGTATCCCCAAGTCCTTCTCGGCAGACTGCTCTCAATCCCTTCATCCCCCAGCGTTTATTGATAGCGGGAATTGCCTCAAACCAGGTGTAGGACCTTGCACTTGGCCTTGTTGACTATTGTCACTATCAGAAACGTTCAGAAGACTGTCTTTTAAGTACAATTTTACCAAAGAGAAATTCTGAACTATTGTCTAATTGTAATTGGGGGTTATTTTTTGTTAGCATTTACAAACTTACAGTTTTAGCTTTGATCTGAAAGGGTTTGATCTGTGAAGCAGTGCAGCGGAATTAGTTTTAGTCTGTTTCATATTTGGCATTAGAAGCTAATATTAATGATCTAGGTTTTGAGACTTAAACCAGCTGAATAGCAATATTGCTTTTTGAAACGGTCATCTCCTTTCACGAGTGTCAATGAAGACAGTGCTAACATGAAAGAACTTAATAGTTTGGAATCTTTGTTCATTAATGCTTTCAAACATCAGGGTTCATAAGAGGCTAGGGTACAAGGAATAATGATCTGAAAGTTATCTGTACCAGGCATCTAATTTCACTTTATACTGGAAAAACGTCTATATCAGAAAGCTCTCATTGGTGCCTCCAAAAGATTCATAAAGATACAATTTGTATTTCTTTGTCTCAGAACTTGAGAGCAGTTTACAACGTGTTGTAAATGCAGAGGAACTCAAGTACAGAGACAGTTTGGACTTTTTAATGAAATAAATTAATTTCAGTATCTTCAGCAATGTGCTGAACAAAATCATTTTAATTAATTAAACAAAATCTAAATTAAATCCCACTAACTCTGGTGACGGCTGATACCATGTGGTGTGTGTTGCTGCTGGAAATTGAATGCTTGGAAGCATTAGGTACAGCAGCTTGCCTTCCCATTTCTCAAAATGTTTTCTGACAAGTGAAGGTTATCTTAGCCTTCTTGACAAAGTCTAGAGAACCGGTTTTCCTGATGGAAAGGCTTTAATAATTCCGTTAACCAAGTCATCCCACACAGATTGGCCTTAGACTACTAGCAAACGACACGATGCCAGGTAACATCCACTGGCAGTTGAGCTCATAATGGTGCCTGCTGTGGTTTCGCTTTGGGCCAGCTAGCTGTTTGCTAAATAATTCTGGGAAAGATTCAAGGTATTAACTCAGGCCAGTTACTATTCCTGCTTATCAGGTTGAATATGAGCATCCTGTTTTAGAGGAGAACTTAATAATTTGGATGTGATTCCATTCCAACTACAACTGATGCCAGAGGACAGTCCGAGACCCGTCCAATTTACTGGTGGGGATGTAACCTTACGGTTCTGTCGGATGGCATACTTGCAGTAGTACAAGACTTTTCAGATACTATACTGGTACTCCTGTGGAAATCTTTGTCAATAAAACAAATTCTCTTGAGTTCAATTTTACTTTGTCATACTCTTTGTCTGCCAGTAGAGGAAATGTCAAGTTCACTGTACTGATTTACATATTTACCTTACTGCCCAGTATCTTCCTTAATTGTAATTGTTGCTACAGTTAAAGAAGCTATTGTAATTACACACAAAAGTATCACATATTGGGTTTTTAGGGAAAAGTCTGCTTGTTAGTTTTTCTCCAGTTTCGGTTCACTGATCACCAGCAGCACTCACCACATATGAAAATTTCTGGCCCAGCTAAGTGTGCTTCACAGCCCAGGTGTCATTGTGTTTAGTTTGGGACTTCCAGTGGCGTGCCCTGCCATCATACCCCGTGCCAGGCTGCTCCTAGACCAGAGCTGTGTTTGAAGGGTTCAGCCTGCCAAGGAAGGGAGCGTGCGGACGTGTTTGGATCCAGTTATGCAATGAAGGGATCATTCTGGGAGGAATAACCTTTCTCAGGTACACGAAGACTAAGGAGGTGATTCATGTGAATTTTAGAAGACTGTTTCTCCCTTTTTAAAGATCAAGTACCCGCAAAGGACCTGAAGTTATATCATCTATCCGTTATGAACAGTAACATGTAAACCCTCAGTATCTTGCACCCTCTTTCATCTACCTGAGAAGGCAGTAATTATCCTCCAGTTACTTCTGACATGAGTGAAGTTCATGCCATTTATGACAGATCATCTCTGTCCTCTCCCTTGCTTAGGCTTTTTTCCCCCCCCCCCTCTACAAATTCATTCTAGGTTTCTTCCCCAGGTTGAAACTCTGAATGAGTTTCATTTAAACCGTAATATTTACTCACCCATTTCCTTATTAAGGCTAACAAGCTGATAGAATCATTCTCGACCTTGGAAGTACCTCTGTCCTTGCTTAGGGACAAAACAAGCCTCATCAAACGTTTTCCAAGACTGCTTGAACTGCTTAACAATAAATACAGGAGGACAGCTATCTTTAAACAGAGAATACTGGGGAGGGGACCATGTCAAGTCAGAAGTGTGAGAGATGGGGTATGTTCTTCATTCACCGGAACAGTCTTCATCCCTGGCAGCTGCAAAATAGCTGTCATTGCCCTTGCACCTATTTGAACTACAAAGCTACCAATGAGGCATCTGGGAGTTAGCGTGGTCGTCAGAGAAACACAGCAGGGGCAGTTTTCCCATGAACACTTCCGAAATCTAGCTCCAAGTACTGATGATTTTTTTTGTGAAGTTGTCAGAAGGTTAGAGAGAGACATGTAAACTGCCTCTGAGAAGTAGAAATAAAGGTCATTTTATGAGTGACTGGAGATCGTGGAGATGTGTAGTCCACAAACCCATCAGATTCTTTCCGTCTTTCCTCTCCATCTGTCTGAAGGTGAAATAGCCTGTCTATTCTTTGGAGCTGTGAGGAACTGAGGTTATAGTTACACAGGCTGTATACTCAGGCATTTACAAAAGGAGCAGGAATTGTGCATAGACTGTAAACACTGGTAAGTCTAAAAATACCATGTCTAGATTGCCTGGTTTTTAATTAACCAAAGTTACAAAGGACATGACTGTACACCTTAGAGAAATCAGGTTGTTTTCAGGAAACAGAATAGCTAGTAACTTGTTAGGAGTGAAAATAAAATAGGTGAGTTTGGCTGAGTTATTAGCTTTCTCCTTTCTGGGTACATTTCTACTGCAGTATCGCTGTCACATGGCATTTTGCAAAAGTAACCAAGTTGGGTGTATCACAGTTTACAGTATTATTACCACTATTGAAAATCAAAAAAAGTATCAAGAGTAAAACAAAAAAAAAAATCAAACTCCAAGCCTAAGGCTATGTACTAGAAATGTGTAGAAAACTAGAAGTGAACTAGGCTTGAATGAGTGTCAGAGGAAGTTACTATAGAAACAGCACATAAGTATATATAGCAATTCTAAATTAAGACTGTTGAATTGTAAATAATAGTCCTGACAATTGTAAATTATAGTTGCTACCCAAAATTGTGTGTTGCATTCATTCATTTACCCTGTCTGATATGATGTCTTTTTTTTTTTAGTGACAGTCAGTTCCACAACCTCAGACAGATGGTGAACACTTCAGTCTAAACACTGACGCTTTCTGTCAACTCATCAGATGAGTCTTACGCTCTTAGTACTGAGTAGGAACACTAGAGAGCATGATTTTCTCTTGCAAAATAAAATAAAAAAGAAAAAAACCACAAACACAAAAAAAACAACAAAATACTAAGCCCACCACTTCTAAGCAAACGGGGAATAATGTCTTTCTCCGTGCTTAAAGCTGCAACGCATCTTGTTGTTTATGGCTGGACTATGAAGTCCATCATGCATGGACCAGCCTTCTATCTACATTTAAAGACAAAAAGGCCTAGAACATGAACCAGCTAGGTTTCTAAGTGTTATGGTAAATACAAGCGTGTATGACATGTTAGGTTCTTAAGCTGTGAATTTCTGTGCTAGCCAGTTTCTAACTACTGTAATATTTTCTGATACAAAGTGTGAAATACTACTTTTAGTCACATTTCAGTGATAATTTGCAATTGGTTTCGGCTGCTTATATTATTGATATGCTATCAATTATTAGTAGAACTCCTCTCAATACTATTCAGATGTTAACTTCAACTGAACATCATTTGCTTACCACATGCACTAGAACCATTTTTATGCGAAATGGGTCAGACTTTCAAATATGAGAAAAGCTGTTGCTGTATGTGCTCACAAATGTAGTTTGATTAGTTAAAATTGTGTAAGTTAGTCAAGCAAGTTCATGTTAAACACTTAAATAGTATTTGAGAGCAAAATAAAATATTCATTTGAAATACCTCCAAAGCTAGTGCAGTTTTGTTTTAAACCTATGCTCCTGACACCAAAGTCATGGACCGGAAAATAGAGTTCCCTTTGGCATTGTTAAAGGAGAGCTCAGCCAAGTTATCTGTGATAAGTGCATTGCTAGGATTTCCCCCTATGTTTAAGGAATAGGTAATACTCTGCTTCCTCCTAAAGGAAAACTTTTCATTTCAGCATATATTCAAGCTGTGTTTATATGTTTCTTTTGCACATATTGTCCTATGCAAAAAGTTTATTAATTTACGTAAAATACGGAATATACTGTTGTATATATTAGTAGGTGTGTAGATATTTTCTAAACTACAAATACGATTTTCAAGGGTGGAAATAGGTGACAGTTGAGTAAAATCCTGTAGGCAGAGATTCTAGTTTATGAAATGTCTGAATGAAGATACCTTGCCCTTCCCAGAGAGATAAACTTGCTTTAAATCTTAAATTAGTGTACAAGTGGAGTCCTGTGCTCTTTGAGAACAGATGATGGGCAGGATAGATTTTTAAAAATAAATGAAAGCAACTTGAATGTCTCAGAAAAACCAACACCTTTTGAGCACCTTTTTTTCTTTTTCATTAAAATGTACTTCAAAAGGTATTTATTATTCCTCAGTGCTGACACCCAGGTGACTTCAGTAAAGAGTTGTTGAGAAGCCATCTCGGAGCAGATGAACAAGAGGGAATTGTTAGTGTACAAACCTTTCAGTATAAAACTACTCATGAGCGCAGGTACCCTTTAGGTTTTCTATAGGTTGCTGTCCCTGTTGACTACACGTTCTCTTCCCTACACAGGTAATTGTATGCAGAACCAACACCTATTGCACTGCCTGTTTGTCTCCCTGGCAACCAGCAGAAATAGCGAATAGTGGTAAAGGAGAGGGACTGCCCATTTACCGGAGGCAGCAAACAGCAGAGTGATGGAGAAGTGAATGCGAAGAAAGGAAAGAATAGAATGAGCTAAAAAGGGGAGATGACGGCATAAAGGAGAAAACAAAAACAGGGAAGAAAATATGACCCTAGCTTCTGGAGAGGAAAAAAATGTGAAAGAAACAGGCAGGCAAATAAAAGGGAAAAATGAGGTAGGCAGTAAGTGAAAAGGGGGGAAATTGCACCAAGAGCTGGTTTCAGGGCTGTACAAGAATCAAGGAATAGCACACGGTTATTGAGTGGAAGGTAGGAGAAAACATTAAAATCATAAATAGACAGAAAAACATCACTGTAGGTTAAAATCAATTTTGTCACACAATTGGTGACAACATAGACTGGAGAATACCCTAGAAAAGAAAGTGGGGGCTAGGTGTCTAGGAATTTGCACTGAGATGGGCTGGCATCAAGCCAGTATGTTTCTAAAGTAGAGCTACATTTAAGTTTGTGTCATCCTCCCTCCTTGTCATTACGTGCACAGTTCATTAGTGGCTTGCTTCCTCCCAGCTCCCCGTGTGTCTTCATGAGCTGCATCTGTATGTATCACAAAAAGAAGGGAAAGGATAGGTAAAAAGGCAAAGTAAGGCAATATAATGTACAATTATTTAAACACAAATGCACACGAAGAAGGATGCATATCATGCAACAGTGACCCTGACTCTCTGTGTGTGTCCTCATGTAGCAAGAGGTGAAGATTTATGGTGGGTTTGTGAAGAAACAAAGTAGAGAAAAGCCCTTCAGCCAGTTCTTTGCGCGAATCAAGAGGCTGCACAGAATGGCCTCTGCCCAGTGCTGACTGACCTGTAAAGCGGTTTTGATATGAAAAACCAGGAGAAGCAGAAGAAGATATGAGAACAAGCACATTCTCGTCTGAACAATCTACTTCTGACCTGCATCCATGATCCCACTGTTTCCTGTAGGAGAGCTGACCCCAAAAATGTGAAACTCATTGGAGTGGGTATTAGGTGGAATTGCAGAAGGGCAATATGCAAAAGGGCCATACAACCACAGGCTAGAAATGTTACTGAAAAACACATTGAAAATCTTCATTGAAAGATGTGAAATTTCGTAGAGAATATCCAACTACACAAAATGGCAGAATGGACTTGGTGCACTGGCTCTGTTGAGGCCTGGGCTTCACCAGCAGATGTTTTCTATGTATTTGTTATATTTTATGTATATAAGCTGTTGATGCTGTGCACAGCACTTTCAGAAGAGATCAGCACACCCAGTAACTCATTTGATTGTAGCAGTACCAAGTGTAATGTTCCTGGTAGCAGATCTGCAGCCTAGATAATCACAGGTGGTGGTAACATTTAGATTACGTTGCCCTTTGAAGTAAAATTAACCATGGCCCAAGTCTGAAACAACATGAAATGTAAGGCTGTGAATCACAGAGCTTGTATCTGAAAAGCCATCTATTTTTTGAACACTTCTTTAAATTAAATCACTTTCTTACATGACTTACTAGAAGAAAACAGCTTTATGTGCCTTGAAAATCTATAACTTCCTGTAGTGCGCTGTAGTTCAGCTAATTAATCCTTTTGCCGTGTCACATAAGTACCCAATGGATAATTTTCCATGAAATTATTAGGGTTCAAGAAAATAGCAATAACTGGAATATTCTGAAACATGATATAATTCTGGACAACTTCTTAACCTCCTTTTTGGGGAGTGATACCCTGTGTCAATGCACGTGCACACAACACGGTGGTTGAGGAAGAAGATTTGAAAGAGAAAGTTGAGCCAAAAAGAGGAATATCACAATCTTTTCCTTCACAATGTCAAAATGTTTTTAAATAATTATATCGCTTGACATTTAATGTCTTTAATGAAAGTACTCTAATGAATAGACTTGTCACATATTTGATAATTCAGGCATGATTACCTTAATCATGATGCAGAAAATCATGAAAATAGCATATAAAGGGGTCACCGAGATGTTGTGTATTTCTGAATTAATGTTTGCAAAATAGGGCTACCTGTGAGAAATAGGAATGTTGAGTTTTCACATAGAACTGAGATAGATACAGTTCAGGATTTAGTCTTCACTGATGTCAAATCATTCCACCAATGATCTCCAAGGGGAGGAGGAGAAGTAGCAGGAGCAGGAATTTCACTGCATTTTTCCAAGAAGAGCCAAAAATGGCTTAACTTCTTTGTCAATAAATTGCATGCACTGTTATCTTGTAGTCATCCTCGTATCTTACTAGCATTGCCATGGGGAAGCAAAAAGCTAACAATCTTATTTTTTACATAAAATGAGATAGGAAAAGTTCTTTTTAAGGAAAGTTGAAGCTGTATTTGTACAAAAATTAGTGAGAATGTAGGGTCATGAGGAATTTCTTACTAATTTTCAGCTTTAAGCATGGGGGTTCAAGAGAGCTCAGAAGATTACATATCTGAAACCTGTGCTGCACAGCTGATAAAATGGTCAACATGCTAATGATACTTTATTTTGTTAATGGTAATATTGTCCTCATGCTGTGCAGAAAAGTGAAAATTGTCTGAACGATGGGGTGTTTATTCCAACACTCTTTTTAAAAAACGATGGATTTTGTTGCTGCGTATAAGGACTTGTAAATGTGTTAGCTAAGTATTACAGTTTTATTTAGCAAGGCTGCTTGGTAGAATTTAAATGTTCTTTTTAGAAAGAGTTAACATAGAGGAGTGAAGGTCTTTTCTTTCACTGAAATTTAGCAGTCCTGTTAAGCATGTACCGGCTTATTTTCTAGGCTCACTTTTATTCCAGCTGTGAGTGGGAAACTTCAGGAAATCATTGCTAAAAAGCACCTTGAGGTGACTAAATTGCTACTTCATTTATATCAAGATGGACAAATTGAAAATCTGCCAACCACAGTCACGAGTGCAAGTCCTGCTGGACTCCCACCCAAACAGATGACACGTTTTGCCTCCTCTGTGATGCAGATATGGGGGATTGATAGTTTCAAAGGTAGGAAGTTCTAGACCAACATTGTAGATGCTGAAAGCAAGTGGCATTTCTCCCTCTTTCCTTTGTTTCCCCATCCGGATAAGAAATGCTGTCGTGGAAAATACTGAAATCATTTTAGGGGCTTTTCTTTCAATTGCAATGGCACGAGTGTCCACAGTCAGCAGCGAGTAGGAAACAACTGTTGCAGTACATGGTCTGCTTTGAGAAAGTCCCTTAGAAGTCGGCAAGACATGGCCAAGTCGCTCTTTATCAAGTGAAGAGAGATGCTAGCAGAGCATTCCATGTCCTGTGTTGCATGCTAGTACCTCTGCCCTTTCAGAAGGCTTGTCTGCAAAATACTAAAATGAAACAACAGCGTTAGGCTAACCCTAACTTACAAATAGGACTGAGGCAACTCTCACTAATTGCCTTTTTTTCCTTGTTACGTAATACAGAACAGTTTGGGAGGGGATTGTATACTGCTAACCAAAGGATTTATTTTATGTGATTAAAGTGGGTAGGTTGCACATGTTCTGGGTTAATGACGTTGCTGTCTGGTACTCGAGATGCCACACTGACATTCCTTCACATGGCCCAAACTCTCTGTATAATTTCAGATAAAGTTTCTGCGCCTCAGATCCCCATATGGAAAACTGGAATAATAGTACTTGTTTTGATTCGAATTCTGTAGTTAAGAGCCATACGATTAACAATGGCTGGGTCCATTGTAGAGAATGGCTGGGTCCATTAAATTCTGTGCAACTAAATTTTTCATGGAAGCTAGATTCATTTTTATCATCCTTGTGGAACCTAATCATCTTAGAGAAGTAATCACTCAGTAAATGCTTTTATAAGAACAGCTCTTCCCACCTTCTATAAAGCATTAGAAAAGTATTTACTTTCAGGATACATGCCAAATATTTGATGTTCATAACAAAATAATCAATATAGTTTGACTAATAAGTATTAGTATTTTGAACAATTTTTCTGTAACCTCAGCATTAATAGTTCTAATTTCACTTCATGATCAGATCTCTAAGAGAAACTACAGATGGTCAAAATGAGCTGTGTATCCTGCATCACCTTATAACTGCTTTGTGAGGTTGATGACAGCCCTATGATTGAAAATCCTCCAATTCAAGAACTCCACACTAATACTTCTGCATCTGTTAAACACAGAAGTCTTCTCAGGTGCAAACTAATCAATTTTTGTGCACTGCTCAGGTCTGACATTGCTTTTGTGGCCTTTTACTGTCAAACTTCTTTGTATTTGGGGGCATACGATCATGTTTGCTTCCTAAGGTTTCGATTTGCATTCATCGAGCCTCTGCAGCAGCTTAAGATGTTTTGCCCATTCATAGACAGTTTGAGCTTAAGAAATGCTTCACTGTGAAGTGACGTAAGTGCGTCATGGCTATGCGTTCTCTGCTCTGCTTGTAACCTCCCGTGCTGCTACGGGGCGGACAGAAAGGAGTGTTACAGCCCAAACTAACAGCAAGATTCAACAGAGCTCGTGTGTCAGAGTTGTTAATCAAAATTAAGTTCAATTCACAGTCACCAATTTCCATCTTTGTTGCTCATCCCCTTTGTTTCCTGGTGGACAGGATTCTTTTCAGGACTCTTAAGTCTTTTTATTTTACCATTTAATAAAAGGAAAGTCTGTAAGTGATATGTGCAGATTCATGTATAAAGTTAGAGAAGTTCCTTAAAATTAGCAGAGGAGCCCAAAACTTCAAAACCTCCAAGGTTCCAAGAGCTTTGTTATGTTATTTGTTACCAAATCCTAACTATCTTTGTTAAACAATTCAAATGGCTTATTCAATTAACTTGTTCCGAAGTCTCCTGTATTTTAGAATAATGTGTTTCTAGTAAACGGGTCGATATGGCACGAAAGAAACAGCAGCTTCAGTATTCAACAAATATTTAAAAGCTGATCTGCTTTAAAAACTGTCTGTTGGTTAGTTTTCATGTTTCCTGTTTGGGGCTTAAATTTTTAATTTTTCTGCAAGTTCCTCTGTTTGAGACTTGGTAATAGAGAGGGGAAAGCTGGTGAGTCTTTTTCTGGTTTGCATCATTGGGGCTTAACTTTTCATTGGTTCCACAAAATATGAGTAGATGTGTTTGAGTTAGTTTTAGGATTAATACAGTATGGGCATTTCTACTCTGGGAATAAATATTAATTCTTCAATAGTTCTCGCCATCAACATGGTCTGTACTTTTTCTGCTTCCTCCAGTAGTCTTTCCAATAGAAATTTGAACTATTAGTTGTAAGGTGAGTGATTAAAAAAAAAAAGACAGCTTCAGGTGCAGGTGGCAAATCTTTTCAAGATTAATAGCCCATTTATAGTGGAATATGGTGACCTTAAGGAGATATAATGTTTCGTAAATACAAAAATACAGGGATCTTGCACTTCACTGCTCAACGCTATTGACCCTGAAATGCAACCATCACGTGGGAACTAGTAGAAAATTGGTGATAATAAATAATACTCCTTGCTGGTGACAGCACCATAAATGTTCATCGTAATAAACAAATATTGAGAATGGAGAAACGTACAAATGAAATATAATCTGGGACAACACAGTACAAAATACAGCAGTGTGATGTTTGAAAAAATATTCCTGTTTTTGACATCAGTACCAAATATGTTATCTGCATTAGGTATGCTTTTTGGACCATAGAAGTGTAAAGGTCTGTCAAATGGAGGCTGCTCTTTCTATGAGATTGTCTGTAGAAGTCAAGAGTTCTGAGTTAAACAATTCAAAATTTTATTTTTTAAACACTGGGCTAAACGGAGGATAACATCCTGATGAAGGGGTTTGTTTTGGCTTGATTTTTTTAAAGGTTTGTCTCCACACAAATATATATTCAGCAAATAAATGTATTGTTTCGGGGTGTTTTATCTTTAAAACTGTATAAATACATATATATATAATATGTATCCGTCCTCTTTTCTGTTTTTGTTTTTGCTCCTGCAGTTTATTGTGGAGTGTCATGGGAATACACTTCTTCCCCAGTTTTTGGGCATGTACCGGCTTACTGTTGATGGAGTTGAAGTATATATGATTGTTACAAGAAATGTGTTCAGCCATCGTTTATCTGTTTATAGAAAATATGATTTAAAGGTGAGAAATAACTGCTGATGAAATAACTGACAAAGTAGCTGAAAATCTTTACTATAAATGTCAGATTGTGCTGATGCTTGAATATTGCTCAGAATTTTAGTTGATTTGAAATTGTGTTGTGTAAGAGCCAGCATTAACCGGTTGACTTCTGCATCTAGGTTTAGCAAAACCGAAGGATGGTTTTGTAGAAATGTTACAAATTCATTTGTAATGTGCGTTTTTAAACACAGTAATTTAACTGTTCGTCCAATGTAACTAATGGTTAAAGGTAAAACCCTTCACACAAGTACAATAATAATTCTGCTTCCTATAGGTTTTTATCAACATTATGGAAAGCCACAGCTGATTCTGCAGAGGGCTTTTATAAAATGACCAAGTATCATCATCATTTAAACCAATAAAATGCTATTAACGAAGTATATCACTACTACAAAAGCTTTGTATTTGATTCTGTATTTTAGAAATAATTCCAGTGAAAAAGAGAAGGTTCTTAAAAAAACTGAAATTTCTCTTGCTTTTATCGTTAGATGTGTTTTAGTTTTGTTTCAGAAGGTTCATCAGCTCATTGTAGTAGTTAATATACAGTGCTTGCAACGAATGCCCGAAATATAGTCTTAGTCTTTCCACCTAAGGGATTGTATTTTAATTTCCTCCATAAAGTCTCCCCTTAGAAAACTACTTCAATACACTTAATTTCTATGTCTTGAACCACTAAGTGTATCTGCAAACTTGTTTTAAGATGTTTATTTAGCATTCTGTATTAAGAGATTTGTAATGCTGTGTACAGCACCATCCTTTCCTACTGTCAGGTATCTGCCTAGCAATTGGTTAGATAGTTGACTTAATGTGATTTATGAGAACTGATTTCCAGATTGTCAACAATTGACTTTTTGGTATTTAGTATTATTGGCAGCAGAGTTTACCCAAGAAAGGTATTGTTTTAATCTGAGAGAACAGTATGTGTTTTAGAGCATCATAAAGTCCAGATACAGTAAAAAATGGACAAAGGCACAACAGAAAGAAACATAAATGATATACAGTACGTTCTTAGCATTGATGTCAACAGCTGTTGCTACTATTTACCTCTGTGAGTGCTTCTGTACTCTATTCAGTTTGTCCAGCGGGACAGAATTGCTTTGAAGATAAACTTCTCTTGCAATTTAAACTTAGCATCAATATCATATTATTCTTCAAAACAAACTCCTTCACCAAGCAGATTTCTAGTGATATTGTATATATTAGAAATCACTTTTTCTTTATTTTTATTGCCACAGCATCTGCGGTTCTAGGTTCAGAGTCCTTTTTTTATACGTGAATATTTTTGACACCAGCTTAGCGCTCACTTGTAGTGCATTTCTACCTGTGTAGATACTAAGAAAAAGAGACCACAGGTCGGCATAGGATTTCAAAGGTATTTTCCTGGCCACTGAGGCATTTCATTAGAATGACTTCAATGTCAAATTTGGCAATCTCCCTGATTTTTACTATTGAAAATCCACTTTTTTTCCCCTCCAGTTTGGTTTTCAGCTGATCTCTTTTCAGGCCCGAGAGCCTGTTGGAGCACAGAATACAGCATAAAAGATGTATCATCAGTAAACTAAAATGTCAGGCTTTTACCAGGCTTTGTTATCAGTTAATGATACTATGCTGGGCCATACATAATAACTAAGACGTACTGTCCCATTTATCTTTTCTCTCCATCCTTTCGAAGTTTTCTAAGTTTCTTTCTACAAACAGACTAAAACATGATATAAATAAGATGTGGTTGGGAATCCTCACATTCTTTGAACTAGTAGGACTCCACTCCAGCACTTTCTTACATGATGTACGCCTTCCAACAAATGACAGAGCTAATTTAGCTATCTTTCAATGTCCAGTTATCATATTTTTGGTTATTATTTCTTGCAGTGCTATTATGTGATGAACAAATGCTGGGTACTTAAAGGTGTGGTCCTACTCCAAGAAATTTGCAAGGCAATATAAGCAGCCATTTTTTTGTCACCTCGAGCTTATTCAGAAAGTACCATGTTGCCTACTAGTTTTAAGCTAAAAAATCAATTAAAAAAAAAAATTAAATAGCCAAAATATCTCTAGCAAGCGCTGTAAATCTTGTGAATCCACAGCTGGTCTCATCTCTTCTTTTGACTTCATGTTGCTGTGAGGTGCTTTGTTCTTGTTTGCACTTTGTGATCTTTGAAATATTTTTATGTGTTTATGTTATGTGACATCTTTTTCATACATGTATTACATATCCACAAATAGATATATAGAATAGGGTATTCCGTAACCATACAGCTAAATTGGCACAAAAAGATGAGAAGTCTGCCAAACAAACCGAACTTCCAGGAAGATGGTCTCAAAATGAGAATGAGACATGAGGAAGAAGCTCCACAGTCAGGAGGACAATAGATGTAGAGCATTTGCGGATTTAATCCATCTTTCTTCTCTCATGATACATCTTCTTCAAGTGATGGCAGCAGTTCAGCGGCCCTGGGCCTTCTACCTACTGTATCACCTTTCTTTAAAACAGCTCTCAAGTTCAGAAGAATGCAGTTCATCCACTTTTTGACCTGTTACCGTAACATTTTCAAATTAGTTTCTGACATATGCACATTTTTAGATCCATTTTTTCTGTTTCAGGGCTCTACTGTGGCTCGAGAAGCCAGTGACAAAGAAAAGGTATGGTGCATTTCTGTTTCTTTTTCAGTTACCTAACCTGCTAGCTAGTCTCAGGACAAACATAACCAGTGCTGTTCTGCCCCTTTTCTTTATTTTCTGTCATATTCTCCCCTCTTGAGTTCTACCTTATTCCCTCTTTTATCTTCCCTCTATTTTCTGCAGACCTTTGAATATTGGTTTGCAGTGGTGTTGAGATTTCAGAGGTAAGTGAGCCAATCGTCTACCTCCTCCTTTTCCTTTTTTCTCTTCTCTTCTTAGTTTCTTCAGGGCCTACCCTGTGCTAGGAGAACATCAGGACTGTCTTCTCTTCCCTCTTGCTTCTTCATCTTCTTTCTCTTGCTCTTTAATATTGAGATTTATGGATACTCCATGTCAGTTAATGGAATGATGTGACGTGGCACAACTTCTAAAGTGAATGCAAAGATGAACCAAACCTTGAATTGTGAGAATCTTTGGATAGGTACAGATCATACAAACGAGCAGACAACTGACAGACTTAGGTGTACGTGGAGCTATAATGAGAGACAGTATCTCCCTCAAATTCTGGGCTGAAACTTTGCTCTAAAAGAAAATCGATCACTTTGTTTTTCTCTATCTCCAACTTCAGTTCATTTGGAAAATTTAATGTTCTCGGAATCAGTATTTCTATGAGGTTTCAGTGGAATAGCTTGATGGCACTTTAGGAGAGGTTTGTCTAGAGATTCCACAGATAACTGAAGGTGGAACATAGTCTCCATCTTCTAAGACTTCTTAGATTTCCAAGTTTGGGTGAAGTCTAGGAACCCATAACCCTTGTTTTCTTAATTTTTCCAAGTACATTCCTTCTGAATTAGCATAAGATCATTCAGGACTTCAGTTAAAAGACTTCATTTTATGTTATCCCCAAATTCCATTCAGATCATTTGTTTTTCTCCTAAGCATTAGTTGTACCATACCTGCCACTCTGAGTCTTCCACAGACCAGTCAACTGTACTAAGGAGTAAGGGACATGCAGTAGCTGTCAGTCCTGCAGTTCTCACTGCCTGAAAAACTGTGTGCGAAGTTTTTTCACTTTGTCCTAAGGTGTGACTGAACACTTACAATTCTTCTTCCAGCTTTAGGTACCTACCATGTCCCAAATGCCAACTGCAGTTGCAATAGTCAGCATTAGCTCTCTTTTGCTGTGCCGGGCCCTCAAGATGATGTCTTGGATGGTCTCTGTTCTTTTCTTGTGGTCTATTTTTGTTCTTATTTAGTAGCACAACGCTAGTGTTTTTAAAGCAGAGGGATAAACCCTTTGTTGTCTTACAAACAATATCTAGTGTCACTGAAAACCTCTGCTGGTAGTACTAAAATAATCTGATAGAAAGGAGGAGAGCAAATTATTTGGATGAGACTACTTCAGGTTGCAACATTAATGCTTGGAATAGTAAAATTTAACAAGATTATATACATTCAGCTGTACAGGAGCTGATACTATACAGATATTTAGTGCAGTGGTTTTGAGTAGTTTTAGGAATATGTCTCATATTAAGAAATAGATTAATAATAGTACACACGTACTGTAATTAATACGTTGAGTGAGAACCTCAAAGAAACAATGCCTTAATTTTGTTCCCATGTAAGTTCATGGTAAAATTACTATTGGACTTGATTATAGCTAAGTTGAAACAAAGTTGTGTAATTTTTTATAACTGTATACAACAATTACTCTCTAAATTTAATGTGAAATCATAACTTCTGTAAGGCAAATAAAAATTCTTATCAACTTCAACACATCTAGAATCTCCCCTTTTATTTTAAGTACTTCTGTGAAAGAAATATAGAAAAACTTGTCCTCCAAATTCTTCTGCTGTTTTAAATCTCACATATTATTTTCTTTTCAAAGGAATTTGATTTATTGGAGACAGAGCTACACTAGACTTATTGATGTTGCAAGCCGACAGTCTGAGGCTGTTAGAACATCCCTCGGTTCCTCATCGTTCCCCTCAAATGCCAACGCAGTGCAGCAGAGAAGCCACAAGCTAGCACTCAGAACAAACATTTCTAAGAAAGAGAATTAATTGGGTAGATTTCCACATTCATAGAGGGAGCAACATTTTAGAAACATTTTAAGAAAGACTCTTAGGGATGCAAGCAAGGGAAAAATAATATTTTGCTTATTACATGTTTTTTGTCGAAGTTCTGGAGTCTGCTGTTTGATTTGAAAGGGTCAAAAGAATACACTACCACGTGTCTGTATTGTAGATGTTCAGAATATTCATCGTCGCTGCTATCTGAACCTCTTGCAAAAGGCACTAGAACTGCAGTGGTTGACTCATCTAAACTACTCAAGTGTTTCTAATGCACAGTTTTTAAACTTAAATGAAAAGGGGATTGTATATTGATACAAATAGACAAGGAAAGTTTGTTTTTGAAACTCTGATCAGTGCTAAAGACCTGCTATGGTGAGAGGTGTCTGCATGTGTGGCACTGGTTTCAGGACCTGGAGGACTGTGTTGACAGAAGTGTGTAAACTGTCTGTTATCTGTAACTGGCAAGGGAGAGCTCTCTAGCATGTGTTCTCACTTCCATTTTCTCTTAAGTAGATGTCACTATTCCAGACTTTTTGATTGTTGTCTTCTGTGGGAGTCTCAAGCCAATCGTAAAGATGTTAAAACACCTGGAAAATTTTAGCTTGAAAAGGAAAAAAATAAGGCATTTTAGCAAACGCTCTGAAGAGATTTTAGCATTTCCTATGTTAGAAGAATTGCTCTGAATGACTAAACAAAACCAGACAATCTCAGATACTTGGCTGGTGTAGTAACTTATAAGCTAATTTTTAGCCAGAGGCAAGTTAAACCATCTATTTATTAATATTATCCTGAGAAGACGTTAATAATAATAGAATTTCAATTAATGGCAGCATTATTTAATTGCTTATTGTAAAGGTATCCACTGCTACTCACATCTGAAAAACAGAAAAGTAATAAAAGACAGGAAGCTTTTGGTGCTAAAATGTACGGCTAAAATGTCTGGCAATGGTGTAGTTTTTAAATGAGCTTCTAAGTAATTCATATTTAATTTCAAATGCCAACATTCAAGTAATCAAATTGTTTTCAGAATATTTAGCGTAGCATGTTAGCTTCTTTTAAAGCTGCAGAAGCCAGAAGACAGAAGAGCAAGTCTTTCAGTCACATCCTAATGCAGACTGCAAATTTTAGATAAATTACTTTGAAATTTCAAACTTGCTAAAAATGTGATGTTCTTGAATCTTTTTCATATCGAACTATTCTCTTGTTATTTACTCAGTTAATAAAGAGAGGCAATTATTTAGAAACATTTATTGGACTAAAACAAGAAATCAGGAAAAATAAGTATTTTTCTACCTTAGTTTTGTAGCATAAAATAGGTATTAGTATTCAAACATTTTTTTAAAATCTTTTTTTAGGAAGAAAAGCTGGCTGAAATGACTTGGAGAATGTTACTTTTCTGTCCTGTTTTCAGTTTATCTCCCGTTTGACTGTCTTCGACTGTTTAATACCCTAGCGTGTTGATGAGCAGCTACAGCAGGACGAGGGAGGTTCTCCTTCCCCTCTACACTGCCCTAGTGAGGCCTCATCTAGAGTACTGTGTCCAGTTCTGGGCTCCCCAGTTCAAGAAAGATGAAGAGCTACTGGAGAGAGTCCAGCGGAGGGCTACGAGGATGATGAGGGGACTGGAACATCTCCCCTACGAGGAGAGGTTGAGGGAACTGGGCTTGTTCAGCCTGAAGAAGAGAAGGCTGCGAGGGGACCTAATAAATGCTTACAAATATCTGAAGGGTGGGTGTCAGGAGGATGGGGCCAAGCTGTTTTCAGTGGTGCCCAGTGACAGGACAAGGGGCAATGGGCACAAACTGAGGCACAGGAAGTTCCGTCTGAACATGAGGAAGAATTTCTTCCCTCTGAGGGTGACGGAGCACTGGAACAGTCTGCCCAGGGAGGTTGTGGAGTCTCCTTCTCTGGAGATATTCAAGACCCACCTGGACAAGGTCCTGTGCAGCTTGCTGTAGGTGACCCTGCTTCGGCAGGGGGGTTGGACTAGATGACCCACAGAGGTCCCTTCCAACCCCTACTATTCTGTGATTCTGTGATTCTGTGAAACTGTCATTTCAGTATTTTGTGATAATCAGTGCAGAGACAAGCTCCATCCCTTAGATTTCACCTTAACACAATTCCTCTCATTTGCATTGTAAGTGATATTTTTAATAATAAAGGCATCACTTTGTTGCCAACAAGTATCAGCACATGCACTTACAGGTGTCTTGAATTTTAGAAGAACAGTATGTCTCAACAGTTGTCAAATTCTGACAGCTGCTCCTTTATTGGGGGGAGGGGGGCTTTAGTTCTCTTTATTTTTTTATTTTTGTTATTTTACTAGTGGGCATTTTCTAGTCATTCCTGGGACGATTTTGCCCTCTTAAGTGAAACCAGGATAATGCAGAACTCCGCAGGTGGTCTGCCTGCTCACAATTACTCTATACTTGCAGTAAGACATCAAATTAGCAGTTACAGCTGAGTCTACTTGTACATACAAAGAACTTAAGCATGTTGCTTGTGAGTAAGCAGCTTGGAAGGAAATTTAAGGAAGAAAAAAAAAACCTAACTGAACTGAAGCCCACCATATGTCATCTTTCTTGAGCAATTTCAGATATTACATGTTTTTAAATGAATCAAAAACTGGTTGCGTTGCCACCTCTGTGGTACATATTTCATAAATAAGCGTAAAAGCAGAGAAATTACAGTAAATACATTTGAACTGAGGATTTTCTATTCAAGTTTCTTTTTTGGAAAAAAATTGTTGTAGTTGGCAGCTATGTTACATCTTAGTTAAATTGTATGGAAAATGCATAGCTCTGATAATTAGATTGCAAGATGCTGCTAGATGTAACAAATCACCTCTTAGCTTTACTTCTTACATTATATATTACAGCATACAGTAATTAACTGATTTCTGAGAGGTTGATTGTAACTAAAGGAAGAAAGATTTTAGTATAGGAGCATAGCAACAAGACTACTCAGTCTTGAATTAGTTTTTTTCTTTTGATGTCAATAGGTAAAACTTCATTCAGGGTAGAGCATCCCAAAATCTGAGCTACTTTTTCCTGCTATTTTAAAATTGCTAATTTCAGAACAACATTTTTTAACTTATTTCTTTTAGTGATTTCAATCTGCTTCATATGTCAGACTCACACAACAGACCTGTGAAGAATGTCTTAGATTTCTCTGTGAAACATGAATCTCAAGGTTGCATATACAGCGATTATGACTTTCAAAACATCATACTGCAATACATTGCAAAGATAAGAATAGACATTCAGAGTTCAGATTCCTGTTTCAGTGTTTAGCCTTCATAGGAGACTAACCCCATTATTGTTTTTCAAAACAAATCACTAGTTTGCCTTTGTTTGTTTGGGGTTTTTTGTTTAAAAGTCTGTTTTCCATATGTTAAAAGAATTAAAAAAAAAATAAAAGTAGAACTTTGTCTTGCATTTTATATGTTGCTTGTTCATTTTGCAGCAGGAAGGCATTAACCCTAGGGATAATTCCAGATGCATTCCCTGAGCATTGAAAAGACGTATGGTTACTATTTTGGTGCATGCTCGAATTCCTAATCCATCTACAACATCCTGCACAATTTTTTTTGTCCTACAGAAATGCCTGTTATACAAGCTAGAAGCATTGCAATGTTCCCTCTCAAACCCCATTTTGGGGTTACAGTTCTATTTCCATTGCCATTTGCAGTCCTGTGATGCCAAGCGGAGCTGCAGACCCTTGTTTGGTTAGAAACCGCTGCCTAGGACAAGGCGAATTGTACAGCAGCAGTTTGGATACAGCTCCCGTAACTACTGGAGGGAAGAAGCTGCAATCTTCGGCCTTCCAAAAAGCCTATAGTTATTCTTCTGCCTTGTAGATCTGGTGACTCCAGACTTTTAATTCAGTTCGGAACCGTCTGTGCCACATTATTACAAACTATATTTAGCATTGTATCCTTCTTTAAAAAATACTGCCTTCCATATATGCTGGTGAGCCCAGTCAGTCTAAAGTTAATCTAACTTTTTTTTTTTTTTAAAAAGGTGCATATGAGACCTGTACTGTGAAAAGAAGCCCAGGGTGTGGAACTTCACTCTTGGCAGATGTTTTATACCATTTTCAAAATTTGTAAACTGTAAGCCCAATATTGCCATGATGAGCTGTGTGAATAATGTCATTTGTAGCTAGTTCCAAACAAACAAGAAGACTGCTGTGCAACGTTTCTCCTACAACTTAATCTTTGCCTTTATTAGGTGAGAAGTTGCTGGCAGGTTGTGAAGACAATTAGTCTTTTTCCTTTTTCAATCTAAGACTTATTCTGAAACCTAACTGTCCTACAGCTGTTTTAGCAAGCTTCTTCCAAAAATGTTGGCATTAATGTTAGCCATGATGGTTATTTTTGATCATGATGCACAAAAATCCCTCTGGATAAAAAAAAGCTAATATTCATTTCAACACATTAGGATGGGATGCTGAATTGAGATGTGTTAAGAAATCTGCAAAAACTATTTCCATGTTCCTATAGAAAAAAAACTTCACCTGGTTCTTACCTTTCAAGTTTTTTTTTTTCCCCAAAAACGTCACTGGGATGTTTCACCATAATTTTAGTTTTCGAATCAGGCTTTACACATTCTGTCATCTTAGTCAAAGAAATCTTTATTGCTTTTCAGCCTGTTCAAAAGCAGTAAAATCTTCCTGCCATTAAAATTCTCTGCGACCATGGCAAAATTTGGAATGCAAACCTGAAGTGTGCAAATAACATGCTTTTTTAATAAATACTTCATATTTTTAAAGTCTGTTGTGCCTTTCTTGCATCTTTAAGTAGGGGATTAAAAACAGAGGAGATGGTTCAGAAAGAAAATCTATTATTAATTTCGTGGAAGTAGTTAGATGTTCATCTCCTGTGCAGCTCTTAAAATATTTAGTTCTTTAATGATAGTAATATGTTATTATAATGAATTACATTCTAGGAGAATCTTTTTCCAACAAGGATTTTGCTTCGTTGGAAATATTTGAGACTTCATTAAAAATTAACCATATCAATTATTTCATTAAAGCAAAATCTCATTTTTTTCGTTCAGATTGTGTTTTAAACTGCCACAATGTGGTTTTCTTTATATTTGTTTTTTTCAGTGCATAAGAAGAAAATGTACATGTTGGGATTTTTCAACATGCACACAGATATTATTGAGTTTAAATGACTACAAGAGCCCCTCCTAGTCGCAGATTTCATAGGTTTTAATTCCTAAATTCACAGATCAATTTTAAGACATGAATTCAGTTAAAGTACTACTAGAATAGCTACTAGTGCTGGCTGTCATTAGTAGTATTTAGGACTGCAACAGTATCCTAGGGCTATTCAACTTTAAAGAAATAGGAAGAATGATATTGCCTAGCACACCAAAAAAAACCTTTGTCTACTAATACCTAGAAAGAGGGAAGAGAATAGGCTGGGAGACATCATACAAATAATGTGGTGAGGGCAACTGCTGACATGTAGCTTTTTAGCTTCAGTTTTCTGTATAAGACCCACTGCTTTTACTCCTTCCTTTTTTTTCACATGCCTTGGTACTGGCTTTTAATTTATGCAGTTCTGCACTTGCCAAGTCTTCACAGCTACAGGCGTTGGCGTGAGGAAAAGTGACCTCAGATAAAAATCCTCAGAGGGATTATTGAGGACTGGGAGAGCCTGCACACAAGGCAGTGAGGAGTCTGGCTTTTCAGGAGAGCTGATTCACTGCTGCGAATGTCCTTGGGAGTGCCCCGTGGTCTTGTGAAGGCAGGCACGAAATGCGGCTGTCTCAGCTTTGCTAGCTCACTTCTATTAAAAATAAAGACAAGGTTAAAGTGGAGTATGGCACCTGCACGGCTGGTTTACCAGCTCTAGCATCTTCCAAAAAAGACATTGCTTGTAATTTAAGTTTGTTTTTACCAAAGATAGGACTGTTATCAGTGGAGTAGCACGTATCCCCCTCCCACTGCCCGCCGGGTCTGACTGGCTGATGCCAGGCTGGGCAGGAAGTCTGTGGCAGAGCCTAGAGCTGAACCTGCATCTCAGCATCTTAACCGCGAACACATCTTTCCTCTTTATTCACCCTCCAGCTTTAAAAAGCATTAATAGGGGGGTTTTTTTTCAGTGTTAATGTGTTTGTTTCACTTTAACCTCTGCCTAGTTTGTTAAATAACTTGGAAAGATAATCTGGGGTTTTTTTAGTGACTTTGGGCTAGAAACAAAGGAAGCTTGGTTCCTTGCATTCTTTTCATTATTGTTTTGTCTGAAATTAATTCATCCAAATCTCTTCTCCATTCTTAAGCATCCCACGCACTAGATTCCATCCTCCGATGTTGGCAGCATCCCTGGATCTGCAGTCCTGCCTCTGCAGAGCTAGCCCTCGTCCATGGGACAGTTTGCTCAATTGTGTATGATAATCTCTACAGCTGTTAGTCTGGATGCTTATCTGATGTTTCCCCTACTCATTTTCATCCTAAACCACTCACTGAGTAGGCCAGAAAGAAAATCGATGCACACTGTGCTGTCGTATTATAGTAAACAATTGATTGTGAGCTTCAAGAAGTGTCTGACGTAATCTTTAAGTAAAGCAGCAGAGCACTGCAGGATGACTCCTCCATGGAAGGAGTCTGGGACGGATAAATGGCTATAGCTCCATCTCAGCTGCTTCGGGTTTTTTGATTTTATGTTAAAGTAGAGGGTCTTTATTAGAGGGTATTTTAATATATCGGAATGTTCAAGATGCAACACAGTAGTAATTCAGAGCAGCCAGACTAGGACCTCATTTTTTTCCAGAGTTCATAGATGTCAGGATGCAATGGATTTAACATGGATTCATAGCGATTAAAATATTCTTAATTGCTGATGTGTTTTTGAGCAGTTATTGGAAGAGAAAGAACACTTTTCTAAACAAAAGCAGCATTGTGGGATCTTGAGAAAATCCCAAATTCCAGGTCCAAGAAAAAAATTTGGACAGTTGGGGAACTGAGTATTTCAGCCACTTCTGTGCACGGCCCAACAGCAAAAAGAACTTTTGGCCGTTGTGAAGATCTATAACAGTGTTTCAGGGTCTGCTGTGATGCTCAGATTTTAGTGCTGTGCTTTCCAGTATGTACATTTTGGAGCAGAGAAAAGAACCTCTGAGATTCTTTTCCTTACTGTGTCATAGGAAGCAAATAAACTTTACGAAAAGTGCCGTCTCTGGTCAGGTTATAAGCAGTGTCTGACTAGTTAAACTTAAGGAGGACATTCCAGTAGTCTGATATTAGATGCCTTTTATTCCTAGCGGAAGGACTTCCAGATTAAGTATAAATTCTTTTATTCAGTGTACCTGTTAGTTCATGGTCATTGAGGGTTTCAGTACTCGGTTGTTCTGCAGCATTTTCTTTGTGAAGTAAACCTGTTCTTCCCTACTACTGATTAAAGGTGGAGGGCAGGGAGAAAGGCTCTTCGTTGCTCTTAATGGGCTAATTTTTTAAAGGCTCTGATTGCAGAAGCTGCTGTTACTTCTAGTTTGCTTGACTAAATACCCTGAAGGAACGGCTCTTTTGTTTGTTGACTTGCTGGGGTTTTTTTTAAGTAAACTTTCAGTCAGTACCCTTTGAAAATAGAGCCCACCTGAGGGGTCTTACTACTGAATCCCATGGTTACTCTATCTGACTTTCCTTAATGCTGTTGCAAATCACTTCATGGGAGAGTTGAAGATAATCCACTAATGCTCCAACATGAAGAATATTTAATTACGTTTTTAAAAGGCAGTGGTCTTCTCTGGCATTTGCCACGTCTAAGCAGCATTTCATAATTCATGCTCACTTGATGCTTTCAAATAATTATTTGGTATTAGGGACTTGGAAACATTCACAGTAGCTATGTAAAATGCAATCCAGTCTGATTTCATCTGTAAGATCTGATGCAAGCACTTTGTTATGAAGTACAGATTGTGTTTCGATTTCACTTATTGCCAGTCACTTTGACAAACGACGTCTTGGAGGAAGCTCAATGCAAATCAAGGTTCGATGCAAATCAAGTACTGGGCTGGGGATTTTGTCTTAGCTACATTTGCTGCACACCCCGTAAACGTATACCTTCCAGGCCATTTACAGGAGGGATAAACTAAGGAAACGGCTCCATGGGTGCAGTTATGGAGAGCTGCGTGCGATGGAGGTGCCTCTGCTTGCGCCAGGCCAGCAGCTTCACCACACTTCTCTTTGCGATCCCATTCTTACCGGAGTTTTGGTTTATTTTAGGCCAAAGAGCTGCCGACGTTCAAAGACAATGATTTTATTAATGATGGCCAAAAGATTCATATTGATGAGAATAACAAAAAGATGTTCCTTGAGAAACTCAAAAAGGATGTTGAGGTAAGAATGTGCCTGTTCAGTTATATGTAATTAAAATGTGTGGCAAATTACAGATATCCCAGGAAATCGTACCTGTAATTCATCAATGAAAATGCTTGTTTGTAAGACTGTAAGCACTGACTGTTTTAAATGCAACATGATTTAAACTTTCAGGAGTTGATCGCTGCTTTTGCTGATGTGATAAATGGCTTGCTGCCATAGCTGGTTGCCATGCATTGGCCCTGCCTTGACGATGTGATGTTAAAATGATGGTACTACTTAGGACTTAAGCACTTTACAAGCTTAGTACTTCCAAATGCCCCTGAGAGGGAGGTGAGTATTGGTAGTTGTATTTTACAGGTGGAGGTACACCAGAGCTGAGGCCATACACGGACTGTAGTCCGTAACAGAGGATATAGCATCCCGTACACACAGCCATCCATGTTCTGTTTGTTTCGTATTAGTAATCCAGTTTTAAATCATCCTTTGTATTGCAACAGTAGAGTGCTTCAGTAATTTGTATACAGCAGTTGGACTTATCCTAATGTAGTCTTTCATATAAATGTATAATTGGCTGAATATAGTTAATACTTAATCAAAAAGTGTTAATATGTGAATTTAGTGTAATATTTTATTATAACTGTTGTAGTTCAGCAGATAAAAGAGAATAAATATTGGGCTAAATAGTTCACACAGCTTGACTTTCATTTCCATAATTGAAAATACTGTCACTGAACACAACATTTTGCAGCCCTTATACTCAAAGCCTGAAATCTCTTTTCCTTGTTGGAAGACACCTGATAGCAAAATGTGTCTGTGACTAAATAAGACTTTCAGTTATTTATATCAAAATGGCGCTGTCTAGTTCTTCAGATCTCATCTATCTCATTGATTACACGAAACAAAATACTGTAACTTTAGAATTTACCCAATAATTTGCTTTTGAGGAAATCTAATTTCCCATCATAGTAATGATGAGAAAAGTATGGTGATGATAATTATGAATGCGTAAATATTTTCTGAAATATCCATGTGTATTTATTTTCTATTTAAAATATTGTGCTGGAAAACAGCTCTGCTGATGTCACAGCTCTAGAGATAAGTTTATTTGGGTGGAAGTTTTGTGCTTTTTAACATGTACTACTGTTGCTGACTAATGCCTTTACAGTAAGTAGGTTGCAGACAGTATCTTAAGTATGTGCAAGGAACGTGGAAGATATGTTACTACCCCAGAAAATGGATTGTGTGAAATCTTCTACGTTATTTACTGGATTGTGTATATAAAGGCAGATTCCAGGTCATGTCTTGAGGGGATTTTTTTATGGTTTTGAAATTTATACAGTGTATTGTTAAATATCTGTGTAAGCCACTAGTGTGAAGTGATCTGGCACCTGATATTAACCACGGCAAGCTGTTCTTTACCCTTGTTTTTGTTTTATTGGTTCTTCTGCCCTTGTCAGATGACTGATAGTATACGCTTTGTACTCGAAGTGTAAACACTCGCATTTCACTACAATGAAAAGAAGTGCGTAATACTTTGCGCATGATTATCTTATCACACAGTATTTATAGTTAAACATATTATGGAGTAGTATTCTAGACTATATGACTTTATATCCGTTCTTGTTTGCCATTAAGTAAGCTTTGTTTCTATATTTCTCTCATAACCAAGTCTCACGTCCCCGTCCTGTGTTCAGACAGACAAATATCTATTACTATTTTGATGTCCTGTTGTCTGTTTTCCTGCCTCCTTATTCCGTTGAAAATGTCCTGAGAAAAAGCACATAAGGATATTTTTTCCATTTGGAATTAGATGATCTTTTCCTTGTGCTGGTCTTCCTAAGTCTTTTCACCATCAGTAGCAGCACACTTTTCTCCCAAAAGCCTCTGTCTTCTAATGTGCAGGTCACATTTTTTCCCAAGAGTCTGCTCTCTTTCGTGCTTTTTGTATGATTATTGGTATATTTTTCTCTGTCTCTCTCGGTATTTATCAAGTACCTAATGATATGCCTGGAGTCTTTCCACTCCATCACCTTTGGCTGGTCTCATCTGTTCTTCTTGTATATCGTTGTACATCATCTCTGCAAACTTAGATCTCTTCTAATCTTGTGAAGAGTCTTTTGCT
This sequence comes from Opisthocomus hoazin, assembly GCF_030867145.1. Classification (NCBI taxonomy): domain Eukaryota; kingdom Metazoa; phylum Chordata; class Aves; order Opisthocomiformes; family Opisthocomidae; genus Opisthocomus; species Opisthocomus hoazin. The sequence goes on along the minus strand of NC_134417.1, from coordinate 74,213,603 downwards.
TTTTTATATTAAAATGATTAGAAACCAATTTCATCTTTCTTCTTTAAACCTCTTCTCAATCTCACAATATTTCTTCCAGCACTTGAATATGCAGTCACTTTGTTATCTCTGATTCCTCTCTTTTCTCAGAATCGGGATTTTGACGAACCGTAGTTCCTCATTTCCTAGTATTTTGTACTCATCTCTTTCATCACTATCACTATTCCAAACTCTGGCTTAAGTCCCTTCTTCTCTGGTCTGCTCTGACTTCCTTTTTAGAACCATTTGGAGTTTCTAAACACTGAAACAATTTGTGTTTTCAGCCCATTTCTCTGCAAACCATAAGCAAGGACTCCACAAGTTCAGAATCACAGGGTTGCTTCCAGGCTGCAGCACAGCTCTGCCCTGCCTATCCCTCACCCCCATGAACTGTTTATCCCATCTTCCTGCTGTTATACCTTCCTTATTTCCATCCTCCTCTATTAGCTTTCTGCCTTATCCTGGTCCCCTCAACTAAAATAGCACTTTGTCTATACGTAAAGTGTATTCATCTTCCAGTTTTCTAAAAACTCCCATCCTCAGTCTTTATTCATAACCACACTTTCATTCACATTCATGTTTTGCTTACATGATTGAAATGTGTTGATTTAAATTGTGTCACTGTGAAGAGAATGTAGCATCATTTCATTTCTTCATGTTGTAAAACTTCACTACTTTCCACTGCAAGAACATTTAAACACTTTTTCATGAGTCTTTAATAAGGCTTAAAAAGGAGCAAGGGGGCAGATTCAGCACCAGATCGTGGCATACCACACGCCTGATGGCACAGAGGCTGCTCTGGACGTTGAGCAGTGCCGGGACAGCCCTAACTGAGACAGGAGACAGGAGTGACAGTCCTCGGCTCGCACAGGCACTGGTCTTCACTACAGGAAAAAATATTTTTCCCTGAGGATTTTGGGAGAATGGGCTCCAGTTTTTTTACATTACAAGTTGCAAGTGGCCTGTGTGCTGTTACAGCATCTTAATAAATTCAAGTATCTCTCTGCTTGCTGTATCACTTAATCCTCCCTTTTGCTCCCTCTTACAAGTGACTGTTTTTCTCAACTGGTGACATCTTTGTGTAACGTCTCTTGTTTGTAAGTGGAGCTTACATTTTTCAGCAGTACTGATAAGTTGCATATTATCACTTTCTAGTTCCTTGCTCAGTTAAAACTCATGGACTACAGCTTGCTGGTTGGAATTCATGATGTTGAAAGAGCTGAACAGGAAGAAGTAGAGTGTGAAGAGAATGATGGAGAAGAGGAAGGTGAAAGTGATGGGACCCACCCCATTGGAACCCCTCCAGACAGTCCAGGAAACACACTGAACAGCTCACTGCCCTTGGCTCCAGGGGAATTTGATCCAGCTATTGATGTTTATGGAATAAAATGCCATGAAAGTAAGCAGTATTAAACATTTTTATGTTAAGATGTTTAGATTCTTACACCAGAATCCTAAAATCTTTGCAACCATGTAAAGGCGAAGTTAAACTGCAAAATATAAATTCACTTTGTAGAAGAGGAAATTAGTTGTTCTTTGGTGCAGCAGAAAGCAGACGACACCTATAATGCTCAGCATTGCTAAGAACATATTTCTTAAATATTGTGATGTGTGGGGATGCAGTCAAATAATTCACCTACTACACAATCAAATCGTATACTGGCTTAGCTATTCAGATACAGCAGTTCTCAGTTAATTCATGGGTTTTTTCATCCCTTTCAGGAAATCCAGTATCTGCAATTGTTCTTCTCCTGGCAGATAATACTGTTTAAAACAGCCTAGAAAGAATGAGAAAAGCAACATTCGAAGTTACATTTCACTCTTTTGGTTGCTGTCATGGTTTAATGCTGCTTTTTTGAAAATTTGTATGCTCGTACCAAATTTCTGCATTCCAGCTAAGAAAGTCATTATAAGGAAGTGTGTAAGAAGACTGAAACTGGGTTTGATGTTAGTGCATAAAACTAAGTATAACTAGTTGCCTGTGGCTGATCAAGACAGTGATCTCTTTTTTAAAATAAGCATTTACATGGATAAATACATGGTTTTCTTTATAAAGAAAATATGCTCTTATTGTTGACACAGAAGCATTACCTTTCATATAAAACTTCATAGCTTTTCCACAAAGGAAGATGAAATCCACATTACTTTAAATGAGCAATAATTCCTGTTTCTGTGTGCTGGTGTTTTATTTTGTGTTCATTTAGGAGGTTTTGCGTTATATATGAGTGCAGTTAAACTCCCAATTAAGGATAGCTTCAGCCTGTGGTCTTCACAGATCTGTGATTCTGACTGACATTAACCTGTCTTAGCTGCTGATTGAGCCTGATAAAGTCTCCTTTGTTAGAAGGAGGACTCACGGTTAAGATGTTTCAATAGTCATTCTTACTGCCATGTGTTTGCCATTTGCAGATGCACCTAGGAAGGAAGTATACTTTATGGCCATTATTGACATTCTTACTCATTATGATGCAAAAAAGAAAGCTGCCCATGCTGCAAAAACAGTAAAGCATGGGGTAAGTATCTGGGTTGGTTTTTTCCTCTAATTCCATTTCTACTACTGCATTTTTGTTCTTTAGTGCAGTGATATGGCTTAGTTCAGGAAAGCAAAGGAAAGGGGAAACAGAATTTTTTTTTCCTAGTTTAATATGTAATATGGAAGTACAGAGTAACTGCCCCACACTACATACTGAGAGGGGAACTCCCTTTTCAGCTGTATGCATACCTTTCTTACCCATAAGGAACTCCATGAGATGCGTTTTTAGGACTTTGTCCTAGATTTGTGAGATGCACTTTATTCTTGCAACCAAAGCTGTTCACCAGAGACCTGTATTAGTATACAGCACTGTGAAAGCTGTTGTGAATCATATTTCAGATGCAGGGACCTAGTGATGGTTTCATTATTTGGTACAGCCTGTTGAAAGTTATTTCTTCTTAAAAACAAATAAGTACGATTTGCAAAATCAAGCAAAAAATGTTCATGTTAAATACTCAGAAACCATTCAGTGAAGGCTTCTGTTTGACTGCTATGCATTTATTTTTTTCGCTGAAATTGCTGTTTAGCAGCAGACACCAAAGAACCGTGGCGAAGCAGCCCAGTCTTCCAGAATTACAATTTATGTCTACTATTATCATTCCTATGGTGATTTAAAGTTCAAATTTCATAAACTTTTTAAAAAGACCATAATCGTTCATGAGGCTAAAATCCCTCCTCTGTCTAAGCATCTAAAGAATCAAGGCATTGTGGGGGGTTTCAAGCAAAGGGCTCAGGGCTTTTTAGTTTACACTAGAGAGTGATGTGGAATGCTCAGCAATAAGCCTCACACAGGCCTGTGGAAGGTATTTTTTGTCTCTAAAACAATGCTCTTGTTACTCTCTCTGCTCTCAGAGCAGCTGAAAGTTGATGCAAGACCATACGCAGCCATTATCTGGCAATTATTAATGAACTTTGTGGCAGACTAACAACTCACATTTCTGGCTTAAATAAGGGGTAGAAATATGTTGTGAATAACAATTATGATTATTAAAGCTGACTGTGATTAGAACTTTTTACAAAACATTACTTTCGTACAACCATTTTGTTTATTTTGCTGTCTCCATCCTGAGCCACCTGACACTGAAGTTTGTTCATTAATTGCATGCAGGCAATTTTCCCCTTTTGTATAAGAGGAAAAACGTAAATGAAAATGTGACTAAGGCTCTGGAAAACTCGAAGAAAAATATGAGTGAAATTGTGACTTAGTTGAAATAACAATTGTACAGCTTATTCAGTGAGTCCAGATTTAAATGCATATATGTTGAAAAAATGTTAGTAATTGTTACTATGCATTTCAAACCAGGTTACTTAGCATTCAGATAGCGATATACGTTACACAAGTGTTGACACGCCAGATCCGAGTAATTCAGTCTTCTCTATATGAAGACACTGCTGCTCAGCAGACCAGAATCTGTTGATGGATCAGTGGGTGGCATGGTTAGGTATGCGGTAGAAATCACATAGGAGACTGGTGTACAATGAAAGTAGAGAAGTACGGAAAGTAAAGAGAATAAGTTTCAGAAGTGGAAGATGGGTGTCCTACAGTTACGGTGGTGAGTCCTGAGTATCATTGTACCTGCGTGAGGCCTAAAAGGCGTCACGAAGATTCTGCTTGAGGGCCATTACAGTTTGTGTTTCTAGTGTCTGGTTCTGAGAGCACGCTTGAAATTCATTGAGTAAGTAACACTCGGTGACAAAGCATCAAATAAAACTCTGGTTCTTCATTCTTTCCTCTCCCCTCCCAATTCTCTGTATAGGCTGGTGCAGAAATTTCAACTGTTAATCCTGAACAGTATTCAAAGCGCTTCTTGGACTTTATAGCCAACATCTTGACGTAACCTATCATGTTACATGGGACAGACACAAGACCTGGGGACAGCAGCAGTGGCTACAAGTGTAGGGAAAAAAAGGAACTCAGAGAAGCGTTCATCTTGCAGAAAGCAACCCCTTTGTTTACATCTGCTGGCAAAGATGACTGAAGTGGGGTGGAGTACTCGCTTTAACAGCTGCCTGATATTCCCAGCATAGTTCTAGCTATTTCTGACTCTTTCGTGTGTGCAAAAAAAAAAAAATTAAAATAAGTTAAATAAATAGAACAGCTTACTCAGAGTGTACTGTGACAGTAATACTCTGATGCTACCAGCTGAGACAGAATAAATGAGCAAAGAGGTGTGGGGTGGGGGTGGGGAGGAGTAAATGCATGTTAAATCTACAATATTGATATCAAATTGTAAACTGTGGATCAGTTTATTTTTTGAACTAAAAAGATACATGACAGTATTCTTCATGATGATGGTGATGACGATAATAATAAAAACCTTACTGCGAATGTTACACTTAACACCCTGCACACTGGCACTCCTTAACAAAGCAGCTGCAACAGCCCTTGGTGCCGGAGCCTTTTCCCGTTTGGTTCCTAGCAGTTGGGGGTTTTTTCCTTTTTTTTTCCTCCCTCTCCCGTTTTTTGTCTTCTGTTCAGCACATTGCATCGGGAAGTTCAGCCTCTCAGACATCTGAGAGCCCGGCGTCTCTCAGCTTACAAAGAGCTAACGTAATTCATGCTGTGTGTACATTTTTGCTGCAGTAAACTTCTGTTAAGGGAAAACTTTGCTTGTTTCACTTTGTTACCCGAAGTTTTTGTTTGTTTTATATTCTTGCAATATAGGAACTAATAATGTTACAAGTGGAAAAAAAGCGTATCTGAAGAAGCGCATAGTTTTGGGCAATAGTAGCTCCATCTTTCACCCGTCGTGAAAGATGTGCACACTGATAGAAATTCCCTTCCCTTGTAATTTACTGGGAATTTGAAGTTTAAATGCTTATGTTGTACTGTTGAGACAGCGGTATTTTATTATAGATTATCCCTCTAAAAATGACCCCTGAATTTTACTGTTTACATTATTAGGAAAGCAGGGATATTTCTGAATTTCAGAGCCGTGTACAATATATGACTTTTGAGTTTACATGTAAAGTTATTTTGCAGTACAAATGAAGTAATGTTTGTCATCTTCCAAGGTGTAATGTGCAGTAGTGTACTAAAGTGAATGTCTCGCTCACTTCTGTGGTGGACTCTTTTACAATAAAATGAGAAAGGATATTTCAGAGGGATTTTTCCCAAGGTCGTCTTGCAGCATCAAAATGGCCTGTCCTACCATTCACTCAAGTTTGATTGTATAGTACGTTGCCTAAAACTGTGCTGATCATGCTTAACTTGTTTAAAATTTTTAAACAACAACATTGTATTTCTTCTCTTCTTGTATTGTTCCCTGAAAGACTCCATGCTTGAAAGAGACAAATTTACATATGCTTAAAAGTTTATCTACTTATACACTGTGCTGAAGCTGTGCCTTTAAAATTTCTTTATTGAAATTGTTAGATTTTGTAGGCAACATCAGAGAAGTCAAACCCTCCCCGCCATCGTTTGTAACTCAGATCAGGAGTGCCAGCATGCCTTCTCCATAACTATGTCAGTGCTGTTAAGCCTGCAACTGTGCGTAACCTATGTAGTGGTTTACTTCAGAGGAGCCTATACAATAGCAACCCATTACCCTCTCTTCAGCAGCCAAAGGCAATACTATTCCTGTTGCTGTGTACTAATTTGTTTCTCCTTTCCCTGACCTTTCCGACAGGATTTTTTGTTACGTTTGACTTAGTGATGTCCGCAGCACTGTAATGTATGTGTATACTTTTGTATTGTATGTATTTAAATAAGTTGGTACTGTGGCTTGATATTTTTTTTTGTTCTCTCCCTATATACCCTGGTTGTCTACGTTCTCACCCAAATTTCATCTTCTGAAGCATTCTGTGGCTTCTTAAAGCGTGAGGCCACAGGGAGACCCTGAGGTAAAAATGAGGTACACATACTTGGAGTACATATTTAATTGCGGCCAACGAGTGTACATTTTTAGAGAATTTTAGACATTTACAGCAAAGCATTCTTTTTGTCTGTGTAGCGGTTTTGTCACTCATTCTTGTTGATAAACTGTTTATTTGGACAGGGCAAGAAGGACTCATTATTGTATATGTTAGTGCTTAGATTACACTCCAAACATGAGCAAGGCTTTATAAAATAAAGCACTTTGATGACTCACTAGGTAAATCCTTTGTTCTTGTGTTTGAACTATGGTTTTGATCAGTTACAGATGAATTTTGGATGTCAAATGAACGTGTAGTCTGTATCGCAAAGGAAAAAATAAGAAACTTAAAACTTTCTCATTAGATTTTACCCTGCTTCTTCCATGCTTACTTTAAGTGGCTTGAAACATTTAGCCTTTGGGTTTTTGGGCTTAGGCTGGGCTCTGAGAGCAAATACTGAGATTTGTAATTGATGATTCTACGGACTAAATCCTAATATTACTACAAAAACAGGAAGATAGTCCACAATAATTGGTAGAAGGACTGGCAGAACTTTGCTAACATGTGTAAGATCTTATGCTAAACCAGTTATTTGAAAAGTACTTGGGAATAAGCCCAAATAATTTATGGGGAAGAGGGAGGGCTTTCTGTTCTAGAATTTCAAGGCTTTGATTGCCAAGGCTACCAGCGTATGATACAGCCTGTGCCGCACATCTTGGGCAAATGGCAGAGAAGTGTCTTTTTGTCTTTATTCTGACTAACTTTTAATTCTCTTAATACATTTGTCACTTTTCCTTTCAATTTATTGCAGAGATGTAACAAGACAATATTTTCAGCAATATTTCTACCTGTAAAATACACACTACAGAGTGAATGTTAAAGTAGACATTCCCCACAGGGAAGATGGTTGAGGAGCTTTTCTATCAGAAGCAGGTGAAGTGATAGGGAGGGGAGACATTCAGCTTCTTAATTACTCACGTAATGATGTCTCTAGTATTAATCTAAGCCTGCACATCACATAGCTGCTCCAGCTGCTTAGGGTTTAGTATGCACATGGTGATCCAGGAATGCTGCTCGAGTTACGCGGACATGTTGGCCACGGTGGACAGCAAGCTCCCTGGCTGGTTCTCCGTGCGTGCCACTCGCAGCATCTACCATGCTCTCCACACAGGCTGCCAAACTCTTGCCCTGCTTTTATAGTACAAATGCGCATGGATTGTTGGTAGGTGATTTCTCAGTGCCACCTCCCTCGCAACATAAAATGTAAGCTTCTAATATGCAAAACCAGCACAGTGTGCCAGATCTGAAAACCTGCTCCAGTTCTGCTCCAACAAACTATTCAACAGCTGAAGTGTTAGTTAGGCTTTCCTCTCTTTTTTCCTAAGACTTCTGGACATGCTCAGATTTCTCTTTCCAGTAAGTATACTACACTGAAGTTTTAAGCCAGCCCTGTCTTTTGAAGCAGTGGTTTAAGTGGAATTACTCCTGCAGTCCCCTACAGCGCTGTTCTCCAGCTGACACTGAGGAGTCGTCATCCAGCTACAGAGGTAAGACGTACATGGCCCTGCTGCTACCTGTGGACACCTTGCTCACCCCATGCTCTTGGCGCAGGGGCATTCCCCAAGCTGTCCAGCTGGTGAAGTTTCCCTCCTGCCACTTCTGCATCAATCAGGGTGATTGCTCTTTGTGGAGTTGGCTGCAGGGCATGCTGTGTTTGACAGCCATTGTATCTTTTCTGATAAAATGTTTTCTCTCCCTCTCACCTGAAGAAAAGCTGAAGGCAGTGATGATATTCAAGGTGGGAGATCCAACTGACTTGTTAATGCAAGCACTGTGGCAAAAGAAATGTTTAAAGTAAAAATTTTTGGAAACAATATTTTTCTGTGTCAACTACATAACCTAAATGTGTAATCTGGATTTCCAGCTCCCTCCTTTGTACGCTTCTTTTGCAATGTAATACTAGTTAGCAAGTCCCTGCATCAAGTGGGAGCATTGCTTTCTGATGGTCTCATACCCCACCTTTATCCAGTGTCTTCTCTGTATGTGCTGTCCACTTAGTTTCTTTCAAACTCTTATATATTGGGGGGGAGGGGAATAAGAGTAGTTAAAGCAGACATCTGTTTCACCCCTTCCTTTCTGTCCCGCTTTCTCTGTGGCAGGTGTCGTTTCTGGAAGTCAGCATATCCTTTGCAATGCAGCGCGATAGCAAAAAGCAGAGGCTGCACAGGCAGAGCAGTGTGCTGTCTTTAATCTAACCTGGGCAGTGATGCTGCTTTACTCCTGCATGAGGCTGGCCAGGGATCCACCTCCGTGCTCCAGCAAGGGAACGTGCATGAACCGGTGACTGAGGAAGAGCTTGCGAGCAGCATCTTCAAGTGGCAAAGGCGATTTTTGTGAGATTAAAATCACTAACAATAGCCTTATTAAAACTGTTAGAAAACAGGGCTGGAAAGGACTTGAAGAGAGAGTTACAGTCTGTCCCAGAGCAGTTCAACTGTAGATAAACATTGGCAAAAATTGGGTTAATCTTTTCCAGGGAGGGTGATTACATGACTTCCCTGTGCTGTCCTTTCCCATGCCTCGATAGCTATATCATTAGATTTTATCAAATACCTAACGTGACTCTACGTTACTACAATTTAAGCCCATTAATATTTGTTCTATCTACAGTGTACCCTGAGAACAGTTTATTCTCTTCCTCTTTCAGTTTCTCTTAATGTGATCCGGCCTCTATGTACTGAACAATGTAAATATTAGCTTTTGTACATATTAAATTGACTATTCCCTTTCCTTATTTAACAAAATAATCAAAATAGTTGAAGCCACACAGAATTACCTATTCCTTTTTCTGTAATGCCGAATTTTAAAAAAATCATCTGTTAAAATGGTGCTTCTTACTTGTCAGTCACATTTTATAAATGGATTTACAGATTTATATTTTGAGAATTTCCTAGCCATCCATTTACCATCTAATAATTGCTGTTTGAACAGAATGCAGTTTCAAAATGAGCATGCAGCTACTGCCTAGCTGCAGTTGTTGCTATAGCTGCAATAGAATACTAACTGCTTTTCTCTTTTACCAAAGTAAACAGTATCATGATCTTAGCTTTCCTAACGATACTCCCTTTTCACAGCTTCCAGTCTCAATCCAATCAGTGATATGACATAAATTAATTATTTGGTTGTAAGTATTAAGATACAAAAAATAGTTCTTTGTGAGCTGGAATAAATGCATTTTTACCTAGTGCTCTAAATATTTGCAGGCATTTTAGTGATTGCCAAATATGCTTTGAGTTTAGAAAGAGCTCCGACTTTGTTCCCACTCAACCTGATTCATTCACACTGACTCATTTTATTTAGCGATGTGTATCCTATTGGAATAAATGGCATTTGTAAGAACCTTGTTTGGCACTTGCACACAAGCCTGGAAGGTGATTTAACTCCTTATGTTTCTCCATTTCTGCTATTTCACCTTGCCTCTGCATAGCAAGCCCAAGGCCAGAGCATTTTACTTTCTTTTCCGTTTTATGTATTTTTAAGTGGATGTGTAAAAATATTTGGTTGTAAGAATATCTCGGTCACTCTAATGTGTACAGCGTATTTGGCATACGGAGGCAGATAACAAGGGTGAGCTGCAGTTGCTGGGATGACAATTCTAGTTTGCCTTCCACCACCTGAGGAGAACAGGGTCTTGTTTGATTCTGGTAAAGAGAAAGTCCCATGCTCCCAAGATGTGCCCGCATATGCCAGCAGCCTGGATTCAAGTGATGCATAAGAATCCTTTCTACCCAAGTAGGTCTGATTAATTAGTGCCTACTTTAACTGGGCACATGCTGCTAAATTGAACTTTACACTCTGGGTCAGGGCCTTACCTTCCTTCGCACTGTGTAACTGCATAACAAAACCAAACCATTTTCTGCCTTGAAGGGCGTTACTGGTAAGTATTTGCCTTTAGTTCAGTAGTCAGTCTTAGAAGTTTATTTGTACATCCGCTGCACAAAAGACTCTGTATTTGGGGTGGGACACTGTTAAAATACCAAATTGTACTGTGCACTTACGGTCATCTCTTTATAGCGTGCAATGGAAAAAATCTGGTTTTAGTTACGCATGATAGTGAGCATGGTAGCAGTTAATGCTGCTCGGCTGCTTCAGTCGTAGCAAAGCCCTGTGGAAGGAAAAATGATAGTGTTTGATCTGATTACACTGTAAAGTGCTCTAGAGCAAAAGTATCCAAATCGTGTTTCACATGGTGCAAGCTGCAGCATCTCTGGGCTGGGCTGCTCTTTCACCCCAGGGGGCGGGAGAGTGGGGTGGCACTGGGTCTGTTGGAAGGGGAAAAAATGAGTACACATTTGTAGCCTTGAAACTGGACCCATGTGTACAGTGGTGCTTTTGGAGGCCCCGGACTGGAGGGACTAAAATGTGCTTTCTGTACAACCTGGTATTTCTTGAGGAATTGTGGTGTTTGAAGTTGCATCCTGGATTTAAGTAATGTCCTTAAAAATTCCTGTATCACTCCTCGTGGCACTTCCTGTGTCAGCCACTAGCCTGACAAAACCAGACTGCAGCTCCCTGCTTACCCTCTCGCTGATGTGCTCTGAGGCCACCAAAGTATGTCACAGGGCTGAGAACGACCCTGGGCTGCTGGCAGGTGCAGCTCGAAGGGTGTTAGTAAGCAGAAGAAAATAGATGGTCTCCACCTATTATTTAAATGTTTTCTAAACATTTTCTCATGCATTATGTAGCCTGCTGATCTCCCACCTTCTTAGCCCAGTCTCTTGATCAGACACACTCCCCCAAAACACACCTTTTGGCTTCATTCATTCAGAGAACTGTCTGGCCTAAAATAATTGTTTTCACAGGTGTACTTGGGCAAGGGATAGGGAGGGCTAATCTGTAAAGAAACAAGCTTTTCAGATGAGAAGATGGCTGTGAAAAGACTGTCATTCTTTTAAGGTCCACTATGAAGCAGCCTCTTTCTTCTCGAGCGTTGGGGGTTGGGTTAGGACCCTCAGTCCAGCCTTTAGGTTATAAAACAGAGCTCTGAGTGGCCTTCTTGGGGAAGGTGCTGTCTCACCAGTCCATTAGATGCAACCACAGCAGCAGTGAAAGAGCAGATCACAGCTGATGTTTTTCTAGAAGTCACCCAGTCTGATGTATATATTGCAGTTGCAGGCTCATGCTTTGAAGGTGTGGCTGTTCTGGAAGATTGGAACACAAATGTTTTAAATACAAAATGCTCTACCAAAATGGATTTCTGTACTTATGAACCTCCAGAGAAGAGCTGCTGTCCCGCACATTCCTGTGCTGGTGAGCAGGGCTCATGATCCAGACCCTCCCCGAAGGCACAGTGCCCTGCGTTACCATGCGTTAGCACTGAGCAACTGTATGTGCGTTTATTCGCAATATTACTAAGCCAGCATTTGTTAGATTCCTGTCAAACATAGCTTCAAAGAAGGAGGGAAAGAATGTACAGAGCTGTTGTTAGTAATCAAATTCCATTACACTCTAAAAATAAAAAGAAGCTTTTTCAGAAAGGTGAGAAACAAAGAAGGTTGCACCATGTCAAAGATGAGTATACATCACGATTTAGAGCAAGACGGTGGGAAACAGTACACGATGAGCCACGGCCAACCACAGATGCCCAGAAAGTGAAGGCTGAAGATGACCTTCAAACATAGCCAAGCCGTATGCTATTAAGCACTTTAGAAGTCAAAACTACCAGTTTAAATCTGTGCTTTATAGGTGGCCACCGTAAAGAAAGCAGCTGAGACATAATAGGATCACAGCAGCTCGAGTCAGGGAGTAAATGAGTTGCTGCACTCTGCACAAGCTGTGAGCAAAACAGAAACCCTGCTGAAAGGCTGCTCAGAGAGAATCGCACCCGCTGAGCCTGGTGAGCACCAGGGCAGGCGTGGCTCTTGCCAGGCAGCCACAGCCCAAATAAAGATGGGGCTGTGCTCTAGAGCGAAACCCTACAAGCAGCATCTGAGACCTCTGGGAGGAAGGAGTGGTCGGAGGGAAAGCCAATGTACTTAACCTGTTATGATGTTTCCAAACATTCGTCCTCTCATGATGTAAAGCAACTAAAGAAGAAAGTCTGCACAGTCACAGGGCTTGCCAGCTCCTAGAAAACATAGTTTCACAGCCAGGCGTAACTGGAGGGCGACATTTCACAGCTTATCCTGAAAATGAAAGGTGGAAAAGTTCAGACAGTTCAAAGAAAGCAGCCAGAGATCACACACAAACATACTTCTAGATATTTTCCAGATTTTTTGACCAATGTTTGGGTTTAGGTCTTTCATACGATACAGATATTGCCATGAAGTCACAGCAAGGAAATTACTTTTAGATGTTAACAGGCAAACTTGTTTCTAATCCTAATTGTTGCTTTTTTGTTAAACAAAGTGATTCTAAATAGACCTCCCACGTAGCTTAATGTTGTGTTTAAGCAAGCTGCTCACAGTAAGTGCTTTAGCCCCTTCTTGCTTGTTCCACAACTTGAGACATTACCTTTCCAAACTAATTCACAGACCAGAGCGCACTGCTCTGTTTTTCAATCACTGTAGTAGAAAATGGTCTCACCTACTTCCCTTGCATTGCCTTCCCTACACAATCAGGTTTGGCTTTAACTATGAATTTCCTATAGCAAAGATTTACAGTGGTAAAAAGTAAGTTGTACCATTTCTAAAGTCCATTCTGTCAAGCACAAGCCATTCCTTCAAGACATTATTCACTTTCGAACACAATCAACACATCAAAAGAAATCCAGAGGCATTTGAAGTATCTTCTAAGTTACAAATACCTTAAGTTAGAAAAGCAAAATTTGATCCGAACTCCAGGAAAGGCTCCATCTAAATACAATAGTTATTGAACCAGGTTCTTCAAGCGTAACATTTTCATCATCAGTGACTCACACAAAGTAGTCCCTGTGAAACTAAAAGGTGCTGCTGGTTTAACACTGCCAGCATAAACTCGTATTTCCTGTCTTTCCTACCATGAATCTGGATATGTCATGGTAAAAATACTTACGTTGTTAGCCCATATTCCAATATTTATTTAGGATGCTTATTGAAGTACATTCTGCTTCGTACCAGTGTAGAAAGTATGACTATACCTGTACTAAAAGCTTTATGGCATAACTGCGGCTGTAAAAAGAGAGTCAAACTTCTCACCAGAAGTCTTGCTGGATGTAACTATACTGAGTCTCGTTAGTTAGCAAGACAGATGTTTGGACAAACCTTCTCCTGAACAGTATTTTCAGTCCCGTTTGTCTAATGCTGCCGTAGTACTTAACAGCCAGCTCAAACATCCCTTCAACTGTTAAAAGAATTCCCACAGACTAGATGAGAGCAGAACAAATCGAGCTCCAGCACACACACAGAGTATGTGCTGGCTTTCCTACAGCGTAATTAGTACCATACAGCTTCTGTATGCAGCAGGATAACTCTCTATCCTAACCAAGGCAGGAGAAAGCAAGCTCATACTGTCTCTGTTAGACCTTCTCAGCTCCAGAAGAAACATAAGCATGAACACATCAGCTTTGAATTGACTGAAGTGATGTAGTAAGGTGATGCACTTCAGCTTGGATCGCTCCAAAACCTGCCTTGAGGAGTAAGACATGACAGAAGCTTGGTTTTCAGCCAGACATGAAAGCTTTAATGAGGTGAAAACATGGGAATAATGCTTCTTTCACAAATGTACAATATACAACCAACTTTGCTAAAAGCCTTTTTAATACTACTCATTTTTGATTGAGAAAGAAATACCACAAAATCAACTCAGAGAATTTGATTGAAAAAAAACGTTGGAGAGCAGACCTCAGTCCTAACAATGTCCCTGGCAGCTGGCACCGCTGGGGTGCCTGTGCCTTTGGTAAGTGTCTTCTCAGTAATGTAGACTTGTGTCAATGTGCTCCTCCTACAGGTTCCAATACAGCAACACATGGAAGAACCTGCCCAGGTGTTCTGCTGACTCTCTTCTGCTGCCTTGCTCTGGTAAAGATGGAAACAGCATCAGCAGACTAATAATTACACTTGCGTTTACGAAAATAAGTCAGAAGAAGAGTCTCAACCGTTCTGAAGTATCAAACTTTTTAACTCGCCAAGGTGCACCATGCAAATGAACAAAGCATGTGGGAGGTGAGCAGAAGAGAAATGAAGGGTGACAGCTGTTAATGCACTTGGGCGACACACAGCAATGGATGTTGTTAAACAGCAGAATGGTGTCAATTCCCATTTTTGCAGCTATGGCACACCCCTGTATTCATGCAGCACATGATACACAGTTATCCTGCAAAGGTCACAGAAGTCAGCTATCCCTTTCACCTCATTCACAGCAATTAGAAAAATATGCCAAAGTTCACTTAGATTGATTTTTTTTTACTTTTTATGGCACTTAAGGGACTGATTCTTGACTCCAGAAGCTCACAGCCTGCTACCATGTCCTCAGGGCGAGGGTAGGGGCTGCAGACAGAAAGAAATAGGCAGCTGTTCTGGAAAGAAAATGACAAAATTAGAGATACCGTTGGTGCACGTGCCAAGGAAATATTATTAAAGATGCCCCTGGAAGTCACAGTCATTCGAAAGAGAAACAGTAAGAGAAAAGACAAAGGATGGTAGTGGTGTGACTTGATTTTGAAGCAGCAATTTCACCACCCACAACCAGCTATTTGTAGGGCAGAAGCACCAATTGCGCTGGTCCTGGGACAGCCACCAACTATTGTCCCCAAAACATCCATCTGCAGCAACAATATTAGCTGTCAGTGCATATTTCCTAACGTGGTAATATTCCTTCTGCCCGCTTGCTTTTGTTTGGGCTTTAAGCTTGTAAGTGGTGCCAGTCTTCTTCAGTGTGCTGTTAGCAGTCCATCCTCAAATCCCCTCCCGGGTTCTGCCAGGCAGCTTTCCCTAGCATCTTCTCCCAGATGCTCTTTCTGCAATATGTGTATTTCTACATATGCAATAAGGTTCTGGAAATGTATACCCATTGGAGGACTGCATGAGATCGAAGCATTTCTTTGGCATAGAAGTTGTAGTGTAATGTTCAAAACCATAAATACACACGTACAGAAAAGTAACACCTTTAGATCTATAAAGTTAACAATTTCTTTTCAAGCTTCCTTTTTCTATCACTCGGCTTGACTGTATAACAGAGCTCCTGAATGAAAACATGCTGCATTAGATCCTCCTGTGCCATTTTTGGTTATCACCTCATCAAGAGAGAAATCCTCTTAAAATTAAAAATAGCCTCCAGGTTCAAGCCTAGGCAGCAAAACGATTCCCAGTGAGACAAAAAAGAAAAAAACACATTCTCTAGCTGATTTATTAAAACAGGCAAAGCACATGTACGGTGAGCAGCACACTTTGCTTTCATGAGGAGAACCAGTCTGGAGTCATGCCTGTAGCAGCTCCCCCCAAACGCTGCCTCTCCGGGAGCTTCGTGTTCTCCACTCCACCACTGTTTCATACACAGCTTATGGGAAGGTAATGCAAAGCCACAGTGAAAAAAAACCACCTTTTTTCTTTTCCTGAGCTTATACAGCCCTCCAATCCCTCTACAGTTTAGTACTCTGCAATTTTTCCTTTAAGCTACAACAAACCGAAGACAAAGCCTGAAGCCTCCTCAGCTGCCAGAAGGCACTGACCTGCTCTGCAACGATCTGCGCTGAGCTGCCCTAGCCCAGGTCCCCCCAAACACGTTCCCCCTTTCCAGCTACTTGTCATTTGGAAATGCAATGCGTTTCTGAAATTCTTGTCTGGATCACCTGTGATAGAACAAGGGGCAATGGCTTTAAACTAAAAGAGGCTACATTTAGATTGGACATAGAAGTAGTGGATGCCCCATCTTTGGAAGTGTGCCAGGTCAGGTTGGATGGGGCTTTAAGCAACCTGATCTAGTGAAAGATGTCCCTGCCCATGGCAGAGGGGTTGGACTAGATGATCTCTAAAGGTCCCTTCCAACCCAAACCATCCTGTGATTCTAACAGTGCATTCACACACCGTAAGTCAGATGCTGCCTGGAAGCTCCAGATTTGCCATTAATAGACTGCACGGCTGATTCACACATTCGCAGTAAGCCCAGAACACTCCCCGAGTGCCAAATCTATTGCACATTTACAGTAAATCCAACACTTCCCAGAAGCTTCAGCCTCATTGCACATGCTACGCATGGTAAAAGCGTAGTGATTTCTGTCTGGGAAATCCCCTGCACGCAACGAATGGTGTGGTAGCCTTCCCTTGGCGGCTAAAACGAAACACGTCTTGGCAGCCGCGTTGCTGATGGTGTTGGGCCTGGCGACACAAGGAGACTAGCCCATATTCTGAAACGCAGTATGAAGCAAAACCAGGAATAATACCTCCGTCAACTTACTTCTCTAGTTGCTGTGCAGGAAGGGGCATTAACAGAAACCACTTTTCGCTTGTGGTTGGAGCTTGACTTCAAGCAGAAGTCCTTGAGTTAGAGTCTACCCACCTCAGTTGTGCTTGTGCCCGTATTTCTAGCTGCCTTCCTAGGAGAAAGGATTCTCAGTGGCTGGCATAAAATTAGTGACATCATATATGTTTGTTTAATTACAGCTGTTTCTTCCAAACCAAGGTTTTGCTCAGACTTGTGATTGTCTGCACAAGAAGTTTGCCATACAAGATTAACCTTCTTCAGTGAACAAAGACTGCCTCTCGGCTTTTCTTTCCACTTCTGCAGTTACACAAAATCTATTTTTGAAAGTGCACTCTGAAGACTGTCATGCTGAATGGAGCGTGTTAGTGAAGCAGCTTATGATGCCCCATCCCTGGAAATAGTCAAGGTCATGTTGGATGGGTCAACATGATCAGCAACCTGATCTAGTTCAAGATGTCCCGGCTCATTGCAGGGGGCTTGGGCTAGATGACCTTGAAAGTGCCCTTCCAACCCAAAGCATTCTATGATTCTATGATTCCAGGATTCCATTATTTCAGTTTAAAAGAAACATAGAATCATAGAATCATAGGATGGAAAAGACCTCTAAGATCATTAAGTCCAACCATCACCCCAACACTACCATGCCTGCTAAACCATATCCTGAAGTGCCACATCTACACATCTTTTGAATACCTCCAGAGATCATGACTCCAGAACTTCCCTGGGCAGCCTATTCCAATTTATTCAAAGAAATATATATAATTAAAGCAAAAAGTTTCTTTGTACATCAGAGACTGAAATTCCTAACATCTGGAAAATGTACAAACTCTCAGTCTTTACGCTACAAAGTCTTAGCAATTGCTAAAAATGATACAAATACCCAATACTGTGCCACATTTCTAAAGCTTCAGTGCAATAATCTGTGAAACATACTCTTCCTCCACTTTGTATATAAAGCAGTTTATTTCAGGTAGTATATGCACTGGTCATCTCTAAATTATTTTCAAAAGGTTTGTTTCAACATAGCTTATCACGTGCAATAGTAAGTAGATTTGGAAAGTCTGGCAACTAAATTTCTTAAAGCCTTACTGAAATATGATCTAGGATTATACTTCTTGCCCTGTAAAGAAATAACTTGCAATCTATATCATCTAAAAAAATGCCTTTAGGACTACCATGGTGTTTAATTTTTTTCTCAACATTTCTATTATTGGGGAAAAATAGGACACAGAGACAAAAATATTTTCATAGACTCCCACAAGTCTTTTATTAGATTCAAGAGGCAAAGAAAACACAAAACACCTGGAAGTCTGATGGTAAGAGGAAACTGGAATTATTTTTATCTATTTCCCCTCTACACCTCCGCTACATTTCTTCAGCCCCTCATTAAGTCGTATGTCAGTTTGGGAAGATACCTTTTCCTCCAAACTCACTCTGACAATGCATTAATTCTCCAGCTCATTTCTGCAGCATAGCATTTTTCTCTCAGGTTTAACCTTCTTAGAGAAGGATTTCACCTTTTTGCCCAAAGTAATATGTTCACACACACACACCTCTTTGTTTTTTAATTCATCATTAAAATGGTATTCTGTGCTTCAACCAGGTTAATCTCAAGTGTGCACCACAGACATTACCTCATCTGTGCAGCATATGCAGTTCAGGGCATGCAATCTCCTTTATGTGACAATCTCTTCAAGATTGCAAATTATCATTTCCCTATCAGAAACATGAAAGCATTTCTCACATTACGAAGAGAATGATGGCACATAAAGGTACCATCAAAACTTGCATTATCTTTAAAAGACAATGAATGCAGGGTAAAAGAAAACACGTGCATGTTCACATGGAGTTAACAATAGTGTCCTTTTGTTTTGTAAAGAAACATAAAGGCTGCAAACTTGTCTCTGTCCTAGTTGATAGATATTCCATTATACCTGAAGGGATAATAATTAAAAAAAAATTATGCAACCTATGCACACAGCAGTTGTTCAAATGTAGCTGCTTGGGCCAATACTAAAACAGTCAAATCTGCATCGAAGAAATATTTTTAGTGCTTTGTGTTTTGGCACAAATTATTTATGACCCAGTATAGCTGGAAAATGACTCCCATCAGCAGCTTGCTTTTCTTCTTTCTTAACATCGTTTTTCCTCTAAGTGCTGAAGCTCACCGTAACCCATACCTACACTCCTTTATGTGTTCTGCTAGTGGTACTCAGTTCACTTTTGTTACTGTATGTAATTTGTGGCTCCCTAAACTGCATGTATTTAGCATTGCTAATTTTTCAGCATTTGAGGCTCAATTCTGTTCGTGTTGGTAGAACTCTACTGGATTTCCAAAAAGAACAGAACAAATCACTCAACAAAGAGCGCTGTCTTGCTTGCTGAAACCTCAAGCTATTATACTCTCCTATATGTTATATTATTTAAAGGAAGCTTCATAACGAGTGCATTTTCTTTTCTATCTTTGAGAAATAAAAAACCCGATACATTTGCAACACTCATACATGATTTTGTTATGTAGAAAAAAGCCACATACTAAGTAAAAACATCTCCAAACCCAAATATGTAATACTTCAAAATCTCCTGATCTAACCAAACAATTTGCATTTAGAGTCCACATCTCCACTAACACCACAGTTGCATCTGGACCATTACATTTAACAGCCCTCCGTGGACCTACCCCTCCCTGAACCCTTTAATGCCTTTGGCCTCCACAAGTGTTGCATGTATTCTCACACTTTTCTCTCACTGCAGTCCTAGGAGTCTGAATTAGCCGTATTGGCAGAAACCTCTGGGAGGTTTCAATAGTGTGTTTGGAGGATGAAAACGGTCAATACCCCAGAGCAGAATAAAATGTCCCTCTAAGAGAAAAAAAGGGAAGAAAGCATTACCCAAAAAAAAAAAAAAAATCTGTCTTTACAATTTACATTAGTAAGGCTTTTTGATCACTTTAAATATAAACTGGGAAAAAAGTCTGGGAAAAAAGTCCCTGCACCTTCCCATTTCACGGATTCTGTCTTTTCCTTCAAACTATTCACAGCGAACTCCAAAGATAACAAAGAACTGACCTTAAGGCTGATCTCCATCAAATGTCTTCTATGTTGCTTTTAAGTTTGACTAGATCTAGACAGCATATAATATACAGCACCGAACTCAAGGAAAGGAAAACATTCCTACATTAAACACAGATAACGCCTATATTACTTATTAGGAGACAAACCACATCCCTGCTAGTAAAAGAGAAGTCACTCAGTATTTCTAGGACTATGCATTGACAAAGTCAACAGAAGGGTGCAAAATATAAACATGTTTATTTAAATAATAAGATGTAGCTCAGAAGAGAGACCGGCTATATATGTAAGCCTGAGCGTTCATTAAATCTCACGTTCCACCGAGGACGAAGAGAGGATGAGGGAGAGCAAGTGCAGGGCTGTGGGGATGTTAAGGAAACAACACCCACAGCAAATATCAGAGAATTACGCTAACTTGCATTCCTTTATTTCTAACATAAAACTGCTCCAAAACTCTCTATTCATCAGCCTGAGAGCAGCTGAATAACGCAAGCATGTTCAGATGTACAGATACTGTCTGCACGATCTCAGCAAACAGACACAAGCAGAAAAGCAAACACAAAGGCAACTGAACCAAGAGTTTTGTTAAGACACAAATTCTGCACAGTATAAAATATTTATCATCCCCACAGGTGGTGTAACAGTTTGTTGTGCAGATGCTCACAAGCCTGCCTATTAAATCTATTGAAGAGCCAATTTACCAGCTTTACCTGAGCTCAGAGCAGTGACTGAAACACAAAACCCTGAGGCAGAGTCCCCAGACTCCCTTCCCTTTGGGTGATCGTCCTTTGCCAAAATTTTCTTAACACAGACAACTGTTTCTGGACACAAGTGTTACCAGAAGGTTGATAAAACTTGAAAGGGATCTAAAACCTGTGGCTGTGAATGTTGGTGTTAGCGGCAAAGCAATTCAGCTGCCTGCCCTTCCTCTGAATCCTCAAATTCACAGAGTGCGTAGTCCCATGCCCAGAGCAAAGGTCTGCTGGGGAATACTTCAGGGCACCTACTCAATGGCAGAAAGACCAGATCTGATTGCAAAGACCCAGAAGTACTAAATCAACCAACAACCAGAGCTCCAGCCCAGACTCAATTTCCAGATGCTCTTCCTCTTTTCATTTCCTCTCTGAATTGCTCTCTAACATCTGTGTTTCCTTTTAAATACCATGCTACGATCCAAAAGCATTTGTAAAATATGTTAGTTTATACTAGGGTAGAGTGCTATTAGATAAGAGTGGTAGAATACAGGGGTTATGTGGAAGTATATACAGAAAGTATGGCAGAGCAAACGTCCAGAAGGCAGCATCTCCTGTTCGTGGTCCCTCCAGGCAGCATTTCCCAGCTCCTACATGCGGTCGCCTCCGGTGAAAATTTGCCTCAGTTGTTGCTGTTTCCTATTTTCTCTCCTTCAGCTGTAAGACAATCCGGAGAGCAGCACATCTACTGAGGAAACAAGATCTCTAAAAGCTTGCTATTCAGTTACGTAGCTTTTTCAAATCTAGTCTCCCCACCTTCAAATTCATCTTCAGACTCAGTGAGTTTTCAATCGCATGTTTACGTATTGCTGAGCCCCTGGAAGGCAGAACTAACCAGAAATACAACAACCCGGGGCCGTCTGATCTACGTAACAGTTTTAAAACCCAAGCAGAGACACAAAAAGTGATGGAGAAACAGTACAAAAGGTTGCTGTTCCTGTCTATAGAAATGTCTGCTCCTACTCCCACCTCATTAATTGCTAGTTTTCCTGATTATAGAAACAGCTTTTGCTGCTGCTGAAATGTATGGCATTGTGGCATTTGCATATGCAAACTGACATAGGAACAATGGACCAGTTGCACAGTTCCTTAGAGAGCAACAATGTAGAGGATTTACGACATCAGTATGGCAGCAGCCAGGGAGGGGAGTATGGGGAGACGGACATACAAAACAGCTCATGATGTTCTTTATATTGTTTTTCTGATAAATAATCTTTCAAGCAGTTTCTTGAAACAAAATATTTAACACAGTAGTGGATTACTGACACTGAATTTGGGAAAAGAATAGAACTAACAAAGTCTGTGTGACTTTGCTTCACCTCCGGATGCACACCTATTTACCAGATTTTAATATATGATTTGTGACTACATGATAGCGCGCTGTTCTGCCACAAGATCTCTACATTATTCAGTGCAGAGAAGAGAGCGTTAACGTCACGAACAGAAGTCTAGCGTTTTGCTTTCTTCGTGTTATTCAAGGTATAATCCAAGACTTTATTTTCACATGCTATTTCAACTCTTCTATCTGAAAGGAGTCACTTATTTTCTTATGGTCATGCATCATGCATTGCTATATCAGAATGCTTCAATTTTTTTACGATTTTACTCCTAGGTTAGATGGCAGACACCATTATTACTCCCGTTTTACAGACCATGAACTGAACTAGTGACAGATCAGGAGAAAAAAATAAAAAGTAATTTGAGATGCCAGGAGCCTGCTTTTTCAAAGTATTGGACATTATATAGGACTTCACAGATTCAAAGCACAGCTTTCATTACATCAACTCCACCTTTGAGTGTCTAGCATTCCCACAGGTCTTATTTCACAAACATAAAAACAGTGATTGACTATAGAAGATCTGGCTTAAACGATCTAACCAGAAAAATGTAGAGCCCTGTAGCAATGGCAAGGGTCGGCTTCAGTTCTCCAGAACATCATTTGGCTGCCTTAATCATTAAACAATGGTTATACCACCTCTGTGATAAATGAAGACATTTTACTGAAGGCAAAACCCAGAAATTGTAGCATACAGACTGATGCTGAACCGCAAGGCTCACCACTGGGGCTGACAACCTGAGATCAACCACAAAGGCACCTGCCACTTGAGGTAGGAAACCAACTGGCACCGGGAGCAGGTTGTTACATCTGCGTGGATCGGCACTGGAAGGGAACACAAGGCACAACTCACCAGAAAACTTCTCAGCTATTTGGTGGCTGTAAAAGAAGGGTGAGATTTAGGAACCCTAGATCCTACATGTGCTTTGTGCAGGAGCATGATTTAATGAAGCCAGACTTCCAGTCTTTCTCCTTGAGCTTTCCCCCTTTCCGTCCCATCCTCCACAGCATGTTTCAGGCCCACTCACAGCCCTTGGTCCCACCTGCAGTATCTCACCCTGAAATCAGCATGGACAGCCCCACCTCCCTGGGCAATACCAGACAATGCCAATAGTGTCTCCTTATTTTAAAACACAGAAAAATTGCTTGGAAGGTATGGACTATTTGGCCTGACATCAGTAGACAGCTGAGTAGAAAGCAGAAGACAGCCGCACCCGTACAGTACAGTTGGATCTCTCCCAGGCATCTGACTCGGAACTACACAACAGGTGAAACTTACTTTACATGAAGATAATAAGGCATATATAGATTAAAAAACACCTTACCAAAGAATATCAAAACATGAAGATGTAGTTTAATGAGTAAAATATCTGAAACGAACACTTTCCTGCGTGAACCTTCTGGGAGTAGTTCTGTCTGTATATCTATTCGTTGATGGTCTACACAATGTTGTACGATCTAGATTAGCAGAGCTCGCACATGGCACTAAAAGCAAGGGCTGCAGAAAGTCATGAAGGGAACACGTTATTCTTATGAGCCCTGCTAAATGGTCACAGCCCTACAGGACATTTCAGAAAAGACAAATGGAAATCAGAAATGCAGGTGATGCTGGAAGGACAGAAGACCACTTTGAAAATCAGTTTCTTAGAGGGAAGCCGAAGAATCTGCTCAAATAAGCACCAGAACACAAGTTTGTGGCATAAAGTGCAAATGAAAATATTGAGTGAAAAGAATTGATTTTGCTACAGTACAGTTCACTCCCAAGGCCACTACTACGTGCAGTCCTGATGCCTACTTCTCCAAATCTCCAATCTTCCTTACAGACAGTTGCACAAAAGTGAAAAAAATTTGGAAAACAAGTCAGAAGAGTGTGAGCCATGAAACAACTGCATGGCTAGGTTGGCCCAGAGAGCCGTTGTCCTTTCTGAGCTTTTCGTACCGTATGGACACTCGCCAGGCCCATAAGTTTTGCAGCTTTCCATGAAGACAGTTATTATTTTTCTCAAGTTTTGCATTTAAGCTTTCTGCCACTAAGTACAGGAGTCATAAAGGAAGGATTTCCCCACGCATGCAGATGTAATAATTTGGCTTCTGATCTTAGGAAAAGGTACAGATGTCATTTTTAACTTTGTTTCCTAATGAAACCAAGATGCAGAGGCACCGTTTGTCTCTGTGTGTGTATGACCCGGTAATCATCCGAATCTTCTGGCCAGCTTTAACTAAATTTGGCAGAGGAGTACAGATTGCTTTGAGCTGCAAAGTTTCTACACATTTTCCTAAGGGCAGGAGCTTGGGTAGAAAAGGGGGACTTTGTAAGCACCCTGCACAAGAGGAAGTGGTGGTATGATCCCTCCTGATACCAGGCACTAGACCAGACACCACATGGATGCCCCACTCACAGCAAAGCTTCACGTGGAGCTCAGAATTGCAAAACACAAATCTGTAGAAACTGCTGGAAGGGGCAAAAGCAGACTAACAGAATTAGTTGGTTTGGTTTTCCTCTGAAATAGCACTGCTTGGCCCCAGCTGCGGCCAGGTGCTGACAGACCAGACCTGCAGGGAGGGGAAGACAGCTGTCCCACGGGGCTCTGCCTAAAAACGCATTCACCTAAATATGTGTGAAATCTCTACAAACTGAAGTGTATCCTTCTGCTGTAAAATATATACAGAAGTTCTAGGTACACGGAAAAATCCCTCTTTTTTTGACTAGGAGGATATATGATCCAACTCAGTGCACTGGTACAAACAGTACTTTCCAGACAATGTTTAATAAACTTCCTTAATGAACTAGCTTTGTAGTAAAGTATCTGAGTAAATCATGACACTTTGACTGATAATCTGCAAACAACACTGGTACCAAATAAAAACAAAAGTAGGAGGTTAACTCTGTCTTAATATTTTTGTTGAAACTCTAACAAATACTACGGTAAGTTCTATTAAACTATTAACAGTGCTTCTTCCCAGCAGCTCTGGAAACACCGCTCCCCCAGTCACTCTCTTTTCTTCTTTATTCCCAAGGATAAACATTAAGTTTACACGAGTAAGCAATCCTTATATTATATTGTTATTCCAAATTGTTATCAGTTTTCTCTTGTTAACTTTCATTTTCGTTGACATGAAAAAAAATCTGTATTTTCTGTTCTAATCCCTTCAGACTAATATTAGTTAGAGGTGAAAGGTTTACAAAATCTAATACTGGCACAAGCACACAGAAGAAGCAAGTGCTCAAGCAGTATCAAACTCCTCCTTTACCTAGCTGTACTTCACAGAGATGACACACCTGAGAAACAAATGTTTCTAGAGCTAGTTTATCAGTTCTAAGACCACAAACCAGTCTTTTAGCAGATATGCATTTAATATCACAGGATGATTTTCTATAAACACAACAAATGTTTTTGCTTAGAGAGTTACAACATTTTCGACTGGTAAAGAGATCTTTATCTAGAAGCAAAACATTTTGGGTTTTAATCGTAGGAAAATTATTGTTGAATCTATGAGCTTTAGCATTAGTATAACCTGACAACATTTCTAAAATAGACCTACGTCACAGCAAGTACATGTTCCTTTAAATATTTTAGGTGGAAAAATCCTCCAGGGGAATAAGTAGGACAAACATGTTTACGATTATTCAGCACTGTAGATTGCTGAACTGGTGATGTCAACTGCACAAGGCATTTCTGCAGGAAAAAAAAAAAAAAGCAAGCCAAGACACCAATTGAATGGCTGTATCTATGTCCCCACACTGAAAGCAAATTCCTCGTGCTGCTGGCTCAGAGCAGGTGAGAGGGCTCTGCTCCTCACGGCGGCATGTAAGAAAAATACACCTGTAGTAACATGGAATATAGAATCACAGAATCGTAGAATGACTAATATAATTAGAAGCATTTTTTCTTAGCAGAAAGTATTCTAGTTAATAGGTATTTTATATTCATGCAAAAGGGTTTTTAGCATTTTGAAAAGGTGAAGAGAACCTGTTCCCTCAAATTCTCAGCGCTGGCTGTCGGGCAGATGCGTCCCTGTTGGTGAGGATGGGAGTGAATGCCGTGTTACAGGATGACAGGAGCTGTGTCCCTGACGCAACGCGGGGCTTCTTGGCAGGCCGCGCTGTCACCTTGCGCCGGTGCCCGTGGAGCTGCCTCTGGGCTCAGCACCGGCTTCGGCTGCCGACAGGAGGGCAGCGTGCTGCCTGGCCCAGCTGCCAGGCCGGCCACCAGCACATCTGCAGGTGCACACCTTGTGCTTCACACCTCGTGCTTCACACCACGTGCTTCACGCTCGCGCTGCACACCGTGGGGCCAACGGGTCGCCCAGGCCACCGAGCTCCTCCAGCCACCCGCTTCCACGGCAAGCGAAAAAGCCGTCCCGGCAGGTATTGCTTCTCGCTCGGCAACGAGCTGGGGCGCCGAGCCGGCAGCAGACCACGGCACCTCTGGACGGGTGGGCAGGTCCCCACAGCCGGGAGCTGAGCGTCCCGTCCTGGCGTTCGGCCGGGTGAGCGGCGCCGGTGGCCGCGGCCCTGCCGCAATGGCACTGTGCCCCCTGCAGTCCCCACGGCAGCCGGCCCCGCGCCCGCACTCCCCTCCCCAGCGGCGGGCGCGGGGCCTCCCCGCCGAAACTGCCGTGTTTCCAGCCCAAAGGAAGGCTGGGCTGGGGCTGCGCCAGCACAGCGGGCAAGGGCTGGACTCGGGCGACGAGCAGAATACGAGAGCGCGGGCAAAGAGGAGCTCTGCACCTCGTTAACCGCTTCTCATCGCTGTGAAGGTACTCAG
This sequence comes from Opisthocomus hoazin, assembly GCF_030867145.1. NCBI lineage: Eukaryota > Metazoa > Chordata > Aves > Opisthocomiformes > Opisthocomidae > Opisthocomus > Opisthocomus hoazin. The sequence goes on along the minus strand of NC_134417.1, from coordinate 74,186,871 downwards.
TGGAAAGTCCGTATCAGCACAAAAATACATTTTCAGGGAAAGCGTCCTTTTTCCTCTGGAAGCTCACGCTCCCTCCTTCCTCCGCTGCCAAGACAGCCAGACACCTGCACGCCGTTTCCACGCTGCCAGACCAGCTCCAGACCCCGCAGAGCCAGCACTGCCCCTCGAGGATCCCTCCTGCTGCGCTGCCCACCCGTCGGGGTGGGATGCTGCTGCCAGGGCAAAGCCCAGATTCAGGGCAAGTGAATTATACTTGCACAGCAGGGCTTTCCAGCCAAACTTGCTGAGAAATACTACCTGCAAATTCACAGGCAGTATCTTACTGGTTGTGTAAGTACCATCCCAAATCATTTTCCCGCATACAGTTAAGCTCAAGTTCACAGCAATCCTATATTATTAATATTGCAAATGATGTTCATAACATTACTGCAAATAATGCACAGAGCAAATAAAATACAGAGCAGATGATATCTCTGCAGACTGATTGAGAACTAGTGATAGCACAAGCTTCACTGACTATACCTGTTCCTAAAAGCCTAAGAGTTAACCTACAATTTCCCTTCTAAACAAACCGTGGTTTCTGTAGCGTAAGTAAAACACTTCTTTGGCTCAAGCCCCGGCAGCATGCTGACCCATTTACACAACCATAGTTTCCTGCTCATAGGTGGTAATTATCACATCTGTGCATGCTTCTGAAATTGGAATTTAAAACACAATTTGGTTCAGCTAAAACAGGGACAGTATCTGCAGGCTCAAGGAAGCAGCTTTCTGTAACGCTGAGGGCTCACCAAATCCACACTGACCTTGGCTGAATTTAAGGAGCCAAAAGAATGTAATTTTTTTTGCCCTGTGTGAAATGCTCACTCTCATGGAGTGAGGGGAAAATTCCCATTGACTTCAATAGGGCCAGTATAGGCTCATCTCTGTCACCATATCCCCCTTCAGCGAGTAAAATTGTGGGAGGAGGGGAGTAACAGGCTATGCACTGAAAAATATTAGAGTGCAATATTATTTTAAGTTTTACAGAACAGCTAACATGCCTGGTGGCTTTCGAGGGATCCTTAAGCAATTTAGCTGCTCAAGACAACAGCAAAGAGTAAAACAAGAAGCACCCAGTTCTTCACTTCCATGTGGTTGCTTTGAGATGGGCTCTGCTGTTGCGATGTTCCGGTGGGGGCCCTCCAGCCTCTCGCGATGCCAGTAATTTCTCCGTGGGGCTTCCTCTGGTCTGCCCACCTTGCTAGCTCGTTTTGTTAGAAATACTAAACTATTTGCACTACATCACTGCGAGGCAAGGTGGCATTATTCTCTTAGTTGTATATGCAAGACCTTAAAAGACAAAATTTAAAGCTGAAACTTTTAACGTCTCAAACGGTTTTCCTGAGGGAGCAACAAGCACTGGCTGCTCCCTCAGGACTGACAGGGCAGCGGCTGCAGCATCCCACAGCATCGCCGGGGCAGGGCCGGCCAGCTGCGGGCTGGGCTGACGAGGGGTCCTGGGCTGACGAGCGGTCCTGGGCTGATGAGGGGTCCTGGGCCGATGTGGGGTCCTGGGCCATGGGCAGGGTCGGGTCAGGGAGATCCCAGGTGAGGCTGGGCAGGGACAGCAAGGCCTGTTAGTGCCCTGAGTTTGGGATCTCCCAACTGGAAACACTGGGAGCTGGGTCTTGGGATACCTTTGTGTTCTGCAGGACTTCACGGATTCACAGCGCAGCTCTCAACCACTTAAACTGCAGCTTTTCCCAAATCAGATCCCCTCCAGCACGGGTCTCAGCTGCTCTTTGTGGACCTGAAAGAAGAACGGCACAAAATGGCCATCTCAGAAGGGTTTGCTGCAGGGACCAGCCCAGGTGACAGACGAGCTCCGCAGCAGAGGCAAAGCCGTGGCCCCAGCAGCATGGAGTGGCTGCCCACAGGGTTTCCCCTCCCGCACTGCCTGCTCCTGCCGCCCACACAACTCCACGGCCCGCGGCAGGGAATTGAGATACGGCCCAGACTCACTCACGGCGCATGAGGTGCCTCCTGCATTAAATGAGGGAGTCCTGCGGCAAAGATGATGTGAAATCTCAAAATCAAAACGGACCAAGAGCCCTTTACGGTAAGGCCACGTTAACTTGTAGGGAAAAGTTTCATCCTGTCGTTTCCTAATTTTTGAGTGCTTGGTGTTATGCACTTATTCTTTTGATGGTATCTTCTTGTGTGAATTTCCTACTCAGGAAAACAAGCCTCCTACTGAGAACACTAAGCATCATGAAGAAGAAACGTTTCATTGGTTATAATTCTATCTATCCCACGCTCCGTCACCTGGCTCGGGATATCAGAAGCTGTGGGTGAGTCCAGTGTGACTTCTGTTAATGAAGATACAGTAGGAGTGTGCCTCAGGAAGGGAGGTGCACAATTTCCCTAGAGAATTCAGAGTCATTAGACTTGGGGAGGAGCAGGAATGAAAAATAGCCATAACAATTCTTCAGTCTGCGTCACTCACGGCCACACAAATAGCTCTGCAAGCACTGCACAGCGGGCAGCACAAGGGCAGGGATGAATAAACTGGAGATAAGAGGGGAAGAGCTCCTTACTCCGCCGTACCACTGAACGTGAGACTGCACACAACCAGAGCCAGTGTATCGCCTTTCTGGCTAAAGACAAGGTGCACTCACAGGTAGTGCTGTGGTAGATCTCTTCCTAGGTTCTAATTCACAAACTTGTGCTGTTAAGCAGTTTTCTGAAAGCTTGAACTCGTATTTCCATACAGTATATTAGTTCTCGCCCTGTCAGTCTGGAAGGCAGCACACTGGATTTTAGACTTCGCAGACAGCAGCACTAGCAGACCAAGTGCAACCGGACATGCTCTAGCATCTGACCTAAAGGGTGCTTACATATTTTGTATGAGAATCGCTGCATGAAGTGCATAAATCTCAGCACGGACTTTGGGATCCCTTCTTATTTGCCATCTTGCTGGCCCAGCAAACCCAGTATTCCTTTCTGCACAGCACCCCAGCTTCACCCGGAAGGATGCACGTCCTTTGTCGGGGAACAGTGCTCTCAGGTACCCCCAGCTTAGGGAGAAAAATAAGGCTTGAAGAAGGCCCTAGTGCCCAGGCGTGGGTTCCCTGGCAAGAGCTGCAGGGGACCAGCAGCACCCTGCCCACGCCTTGGACTGGGTGTTGATGGAAGGGGCACCACCATGACACCTCTTCCACACACCTGGGCACTGGGCTGTCCCTAAAAGACCCCCCAGGCCCTGACCCTGGCCTCTGCTGTGCCAAAGAAGTGCGTGTTCCACTTACTCTTCTCTCTCTTTCTCATGGCCCCATCCTAGGGACTTCCCAATTAATTTCAGTAAAGTAGAAATCTCTCCTCCTCCTTTTCCCTCCTTTGCATTGCCTTGTGAGTATAACATGCCTTTTTCATCGTATCACATAACATTTTACACTGTAGTCTGTATTCTGCGTGTTTAGCCTGTTACTTCTTAGCAGCTTTAAGGCTACTGGTTACTTAAGAATTTGTAGGTGGCTGTGGCCAAAGGAGAGCTACTGAGAATATTGTTCTGTTGAAAAGATTAATTTTTTTGCTTATAAAAGCCAAAGGTAAATGAAAGAGGACACAACAAATTATTATGTTAGCCATTTTGTAGTAGATGCTTCCAAAAAGGCTGAATATAAGCTTATTAAACCTACAGTGAGCTATATTTAAAATATTGTGCACCTTCTTGTGTAGGTTGGAAATATCAGGAGGTTATGTGGTTCTATCTAAAATGTAGTATTGATTTTTTTAAAAAAAGCTCCAAACAATCAGCATTAAACCCCTCGGTGCTCCCGAGGATTCGGTGACGGAGCGGGTGCTGGTGCGGGCATCGCCGCCGCTGCTGGGCTGCTTCGGGCCGAGCCTTTCCCGGGGGTCGGCACCGGGGGGGGGGGTGTCCTCTCCCGGCGGCGGGGTTGCCCGAGCAGCGCGGCACAGCTTGCGGTTCACGTGTTGCCCTGACGCATATATAATAAGATAATTACGCCTCTCAGTAGCGCGGAGTAATTAATATTTAGGGGACGAGCCAGGGGCTTCTTCGGCCGGGAGGGTGCGGCGGAGCAGAGGGTGAAGCCCCCCGCGGTGCCGGGGAAGGGAAAGCTCGGAGCCCCCAGGCGCGGGAGGAGCGCGGCTGCCCCCGCAGCGCTGATGGGATCCAGACCCCGCCGGAGCCGGCGAAGATTTATACACGTCCTTTTGTACATACTTATATCGCCCGAGATACGGACGCTTGCTCTATAAACCTTTTGCCATTCAGCAGGCACCTCCTTCACCTACTTCGTTTTTACTCCCGACTGCCGATCCCGGCGGCTTTCCGCGCCTCGTTAACAGATTGGCGAGTAACTGAGTAGAATTGATTTTTAAACCCCTTTAATTTACTTTATTAATTACACAAACGTGCCCCTTGACTGCCCTGCGCGTCTGGCTCCCCGGGCACGCGGTATGTCGGGGAACTAGTCACGACAGGGCGGAAAGTGGATCGAAAGCGGTTTAACACCTCCCCGGCGCGGCTCTCCTGGCGGTGACCGCGCCCCTCCCCCCCCACCCCCCCCGCCGAGGGGGCATCACCCGCCAGCGCCGTTTGAAGACAGCCCCCCCCCTGCCGCCGGTGCCGGGCTCAGCACAACAAAGGCGGGAGACCGGGGGCGGGGGCGGTGCTCCGCCAATTCCGGCCGCTTTTCGTTTCGGTGAGAGAGGAGGGAAAAGAGGCTTTAAAAATTTAGAGCCCGCACCCCAAAAATCTCTGCCTCCCCGCCCCGCATCCCCCAACCCCGGGGTGCGGCCGGTGCCCGGTGCGGCGGCAGAGCGGCGGCCCCGGTCCCATGGCAACCGGGAGGCCGAGCCCGGCGCGGCCCGGCGGCGGGGGGGGAGGGAGGTTCCCGTGAGCTGGAACCCGGTAAGACGGGGAGAAGCACAGCTGCGGGTAGCGGTGTCACCGACAACGAGCCGGGGGTCCGTCACACCGGGCACCTCCGGCTCCGCACAGCTTTGGTGTCCTTGTCATTTACGGAGCAAGCTGCTCTTTTCAGCCAAGGTGGAGGGGGGGAACCAACAAAAAAAAAGCGCTGCAGACCAGTTTCAGGGGGTGGAAGGTGGGTACATATAGTATAGCATCTATAGTATATATAATGGCACAGCTTCGTGGACGCGGAGGCAGGCAGCCCCGCAGCCGGACCGCCTGGCAGCAGAGCTGGCGCCGCTCGAGCCGTCGGTGCCACCGGGATGGTTCGTTCCCGCAGCTGGCACCGCGTTTCCCCGCACTGCCTGCAGCGGGGCACCGCGGCGGCGTTGGAAGCTCCTCAGTGGCGCACGGAAGGAAAACAGTCGGATGCTGAGACTGCAGCTCGGTTGAAGGGAGGGACGTAGGTGAGGAGCCTCAAAGGAGCTTTCTGAGAGAACAAGTCCTGCCCCCCCCCCCCCGCAGATTTCCAGCCGACGAAGCACCCCGGTCCGCAGGACGAACAAGAGACCTCCGCAGCTTCTAAGTCTAATGCTGAGGATCTGTGGGATTAAAATAATTCACTGACTTTGTACCTGTCCCTCTACAGAGTATTTAGGATTAATTTTATCCATGGCTGATCCCATTGACTTCAAAGGGAACGCTTTGCATGAGTGAAGTGGTTGATGTTTATTTAAGTGAGATCTTAAATACGTTTTTAAAAATGAAACAGCTTTCCCATTTAGTTTCCAAGGTTAATGCTGCTTTGATTCTGTTTCTCAGAAAGTTCAATTTTTAACTCCTCTCTAATCTGAACAATTATCTCTCAACAGGTCCTAAATTTCTGGACAACAGACAAGCAGAAAGACTTCATATTGTTCACAATCCGCTAAAGTGAAATCTGGTGCGATCTAGTCCGGACTCAATCAGAGAGACCCGTGGACAAAACATATGTTGTTTGTTTGGGGTTTTTAAACGCACAACTTAAACACAGAGAAAACTGCATGGTGAGATTTTAATCAATGCCAGAGGGTTTGAAACTGTGGAAAGGGAAGATGTATAAACCTGTTCTCTGGTTTTCCTTGTCACTGTTAATTTCAATTAGCATCTCTAATTGTAACTTCATCCTCTACTTCTCAAAATGTTTCTGAAGACAGTTTCTTTTACAGTGATGGAGAGTCCCACTCCCAGTAGTTGGGTTAAGTCAAGCCTTTTATGTCTCTCCCTTTCTGATAAGTTCAATGTTTCCTGTTTTTACGAGATCCTCACATGTTAGCTGATGTGTTTATTATCGCTGTTTGATCGCAGCACCATTCTCATCATCCCCAGTCACAATCTTTTTCCAAAATAACTATGAACTCCAAAAAATCAGACCTGTCACCTTCTTCAAACCAAACAGCAACCAACTCTGTGGCCAAGAGGGCTGTTTGCTGGGTAAAACAGTCTCCAGGCTTGCCCACAGGTAAACAGGCTACGTCGAGATGTAACATCCTTTAGAATGTCCTGGAAACTCCGACCATTCCTAAGTGGTAGAGACACAAAGCTGTGCCACTACTTTACAATGCAGGTAAAGCGCAAAAAACTGCAGGTATAAAAAACCCCTTCCCCTCCAGAGAGGCACATCTTTCACCATCTATGGATTACCATTTTTTTAAGACAAGTGGGCAAGAAGATAAATCAAGCTGCAGAGTTTATCTGATGAATGCTGCCTTCATATGAGGTCCTGTTTGGTCTTTATCTCTTAAGCAGAGAGTGACTTCAATTGCAGTTAATATAAAGATTTATTAACCTGAGAAGTAAATATTGACCTAGGTGAAGCCAAGGTCAATGTTTACCTAAAGGACTAATAAATCTTTGCATTAACCTAAATATGGAAGCTGGTGGGCCATATTTTGCTCTCAAATCAGCATCTACCCTAAATTAGTCCCAGTAAGATCAAGGTATTTGCACCAAATGTGTTCAGTACACAAACTGTTGTAAAATCCATTCTGAGTGGGTTTATCAGAAATACAACAATTAGGTTTTGTTTTTTTAAAATGGATAACTGATTATTTCTTCACATATGAAAATGTAAAGAATAAATAACAGCAGATGGCTAGAACTGTTTTTTGCTTGAAGGTGAGCAGTGATTTAAGTGAATATAGGTGCAGATGAGGATTTTGGTTTCTTTTACAACCCGATTGATAAATACTGTAAACTAGTGTGAAGAATAAAGTCTAATGAATCCACATGACTGATTTCAAGAAATCAAAGCTTTTTACTTTCTTGTTTGTAGCAATACTAGTGCTGGCCCCTTCGTTAGGACATGAGACCCGCCTGTTCTAGGTAAAACAGCTAAAATATTCATCAAGTCTGCTGGCCTGCCTCTCTCCAGTCCCTTCTGAAACAATTTCACTGTTATAGAGGTTGAGTGCTTTTGTCTTTATAACATTTAGTTTCAAATCCAGACAGCTGTGCTGTTTTATTGGTCCTCATAGATTCAGCTGTTTAGCTTATTTCACAGGCATTACTGGGCCTTTAACTTATAAAAATGCCAAGAAATCACCAGTCCTTCGGACCTACCTCAAATGTTCTACTGCAGCCTAGTCTCTATGTGACTTAGAAGAATATCACCTTTATAAACCTCTTAGGATGCTTCGTGAGTTTTGACAGAATTAGTCTAAGTGCTTTTCTCTTTTGTTATCTCTTTAATAGATTTTCTTTTTTTTCCCTGGGTTCTCTGTCTCAGTTGTCTTGTTGAAATGCTGCTTTCTCTATTCTCGGGAACAAAGAAACGGCTCCTGTTTAACTAAATCAAATACTCTGGTCTCTTTCTGATAGAAGGAATAGTGGCCAATTTACCTCTAGCACTATTAAGTCCCCAACAGTTTTCCCGTGTTTGATTTCTGTATGTGCTTTCAGTACAGCCTTTCTTCCCCCACCCATTTTCCTTTGTCTCCCTCTCTTGAAGAAAACTGACACAAAAGAATATCTTACCCGTAACATATTTTTGTTGCAAAATTTAGTGGTGTTTCATTAATTTATTTCTTGACATTTATTTGCAATTAAATTAGTTGTAACTTCTGCGCGCATGAGGTCTCAGTAAATGAAAGTACTGCTGCTCCGAGTACCAGATCTTTCCATCTTTGCTTTTGTTAGCCTTTGTGCAGCAGAAATCCTGTTGGCTGTAATGGAAAAGCAAAGTATTACTGACTTTAACAGTCGTGTCTGTGTGAGAAATGAGTCTCGAGTTTTGTCTGTTAGCAAATGCGTTCTGGATCATATTTCACAATCAGACTTTCATACGCTCTCTGCTAACATTAGGTTTCTAGGCTCAATTTTTTAGTTGCACTTCCCATTCATCACACAGAATAACTGATCCTAGAAAACGAATCTGTGTTGGATGAAACAATAAAACGAGCATCCAGTCTCTGCTGCTCACTTTTCTCATGCAAGTGGACCCCCTGAAATCAATAGAATCATTCAGGGGAGTCAGACAAGCAAGAGCTAACTCAAAACAGGTACTCCGTGCTGCCCAGAAACAAAATGCTTCTGTCCTCTCTGGCTCTATGAAATATAGGTGCCTGCGCTTCTATCAAAATTGTGAAAGGAAACTAATTTTTAAAATAATTCTGTGGAAAAGTCTGTTTAAATACTGATGACTGGCTTTCGCATAGAAAGAGCACGGTTTGGCAGACAGGGAAAACTGCTATGGTCAGGCAATGTTAGGGGGCATGTTTTTAAGGAACTGCACGACTGTAAGTAACGCACAGTTCAAGCTTTTCTGACTTGTTTGGAATAGCAAACGCAACCTCTCAACTGCTCTTTTTTTGAATGGTGTTACGACATGAAGACTGGGAATGCCTTAGCAAGGTACTACAAAACGGTCTGCTGTTTAATTAATTCATTTTCACTCCTCATTCCTTTCGAATACAGTGTTTTCAAGTGTGTTTCAGAGGGATGAAATATTGTCCAGTTTTTGTGACACCACCACCGATGCAGTCATTTTTAAACAAAAATGGAAAAATGTGCAGAGAAAGGGAATCTGGAATTTACTGCAGTGCATGATGGAAACTCAGGTTTCCAGAGATGTGTTTCAGGGAAAGAAACATTCCTTGGGGTCCAGTCAAAATACCTCAGCTGTCTACATGTTCATCAGAAACTTCTTGTGAAAAAACTGTACACTAAGATTTACCTGTTTATATCATTTTAAATTACAAATATAATCAGATCTCAATGAGTATTCGCAGCTTACATTCAAATAGGAAAAGAGATTAATTTTTTTTGTCTAACTGATGGAATACAAATCATACTTACAGGATTGACGGCATACAAGTTGTACTACATACCACATTTCTGTGGCAATGAAAACCTGGCCAGACTGGTGGTGTTTTATCTCTCCAGACCCGGACCTGCAGTTATTTTTAGATAGTTCTCTTAAGTGTGGACTTCGCCCATCAGTAAAGCTACATACATGTTCAGGCTGCTCTAGTTTTAGTGTATTAATCATGCTGATCTAAACATTTACAAATTGCCTTCTAATTTCTACTATGTCATGATAATTAGAATCTTTACAAATACCACTGTGAAGTCAAAAGCCTGGCTAAAGCATCAATTAAAACCTTAAGTTATGTTACTGCCAATAAGTGGTCATTAAGGGCATGCGAGGGCAACCAGCGTTTTTGTAGAATCAAATTCTTAGGGATTGGTCTCTAAAGCAGATGGTTTTCATTTCTATTTCATTTTTAAATGACTTATGAAATACTGAGACCGCTGTAAGGATAGAGAAGATTTTTATTTTATATTAGCAATGCATTATGAATGCACAGCTAAGCTTTTCAACATTAAACTTTATTATTGACAATGGAGGAATAATCCCTGATATGCAGAGAAAGAAACACTGCAACAATATTGATGGTTTAGGAGAATGCTCCCTACATTTTAATGGGGAAAACAGGAATTAGTAACTTTCTCTAGTGTGACAATTTTCGTGCAGCATGAGAAAGGGATTTCATCATATGTAATAGAGGAGGATAATACAATTTCTTCATACTTATTGTGAGGATACTACTAATTTTCAATACATGCTATGAAAAGATAGAGTTTTTAAAGTCTGTTCAGTGTGGGAGTTTTTTTCCTTTTAGTATGTCATGCATACTCAAAATGGAAGTAACTCTTTCTGATGAGCTTTGTATTTTTGTTCGTGACCTGCAAAGTGTAATATTTGCTCAAAAAGAAGTATTACTGCTAAAATACAGTCCCAGAAGAACACTTCCAAATGGAAATAGTTAATTAAACAAACCTCAGAGTAGGTGAAAACTGTTAATTTCACTCGACTCCTTATTCCCATATCACATTGCCACCCTAATTAATTTAGTCCTCACTGAAAATGAAGTATAAACTCTTGTTTGGGAAGTAATAATCACAGCATGCAACAGGCTGAAATACTGTTCTTAGTCAACACCAGCTGTTTGGCTTGAGGTAGTTTGTGGTGTTGAAAAAGTATTTAAATTATACAGCAGCAGTGGACTTTTAATGGAATATCTGTTTCCACTCAGTAGAAACTTCTCTGTTGAATCTCAGTGTAAAGGAGAAAAAAAGACAGACTCTCACCTCTTTTTTTGTCAAATTTCAGCATGAAGTAGACAAAAGTATAGGGGTTTAGTTATAAAGCCCAATGATGTAAAGAAAAAATAGTATCCTTCCTGCACATGCCATAAACTAGGTTCTGAACACAATTAGTTTTTTAAGGCAAACCACAGAATAAACGGAAGTTAGTGGAAGTAGGTTTCTGTCCTGCAAAGTGACTGGACAATTTAGCGTGTTTTGTGATACCCTCGGTGTGCAGCACAGATTAGCGCTTTCTGTTTCCTTTCTCCACAACTATTTTCATCTAAACTCGAGAACTACGGAGTTAATGGAATGGAAAATTCAGGCAACCTCATGCTCCTGGTTTATGCATGACAAGAGAAACCGTTCCCACAGACGTCTATGATAAAACACGTTCCTTTTACTACGCTCAAGTTCTTTCGGTTTGTTTGCTTTTTGCGGGGGTGGATGTTACCTGTCACAAGTCAGACAGGACACAAGTGCTTATGAGCTACTACAGGGTTCTGCTGGCATAGGTATGTAGGTCACGATGGTTAATCCCGGAATACAGATGCAGTTTTACTTGCCTAATTTTGATTTTTTTTCTTACCAGTGCAGTCTGTGGAGAGCAATCCCACAGCTGTGTGCTGCACGTTCACAGCTACAGTGCTTTACCAGTACGTTATACCACTCTCCCTATTTTGGTAGTGTGTTCCTAGTATAGGCATGACAAAAATATCCACCAATAGCACTGCCAATGTAAGTGCAAACAGCTCAAGCAGGTAGAAGTCAGGCGTCGTAGAGAGCTATTTGTACATGCAAACCCTGACCTGCAGTGTGTTATTTGCAGCCCTCCGCCAGATATCTACATTTGACCCTTCAATGTCAACAGAAATGTCTGACTACAAGAACCTAGTTGTCATCTCCTTTCATTATCACAGGATTTTCTTGGGCCTTTTTCTATTCTTCATATTCACAATGCTAAGCTTCCATATTAATTAAATGTCAACATTCACTAGTCTGAGACTATGTTATCCAATAAATACCTGCCCGAAGCCAACTACATGAAGGGTGGAACTTGCATGATTTTTAATACAAACTATTTGTTCACAAGGTTTGATCAAATTAATCAGTGACAGAATAAATGGGAGCAGTAACCACGGCTGAAAAGGATTTGAAAAAAATATTAATGCTGCTGTTGTATCTCGTCTCTCCACTTTGCCTCTGACCGCTGTCACTTCGGGGGTCTTCACCTTCGTCGGGACCAGAGCTGGGTTGCTTGCCTGCACGCACAACAAGACAGTTACAGATGGTAGGAAGCTTCACACAAACAGAGTTTTATTAGACTGGGTGGTTTGCTTTTTCTCTCTTCCAGATGTCTTATTTTCAGCTGACTTTTAGTTTTTTATTGATAGAAGGTAGAAAAAGCAGAATCCTGATGGGAAATGTAACAATGTACGGCCCTTTTCTCTCCCTTGATTTGGCGATTTTAGCCACTGGCCGTCACTGACGACACTCCCACGGGCAGATATTATTATCCCAGTTCCCGAGATGAGGAAGCCGAGTCACGGGAGGGGAGAGGGGCTGCCTGGCCGCCCGACCCCGCGCAGAGAGGCCTACTCGCAGGGTAGCCCCGCGCTCAGCCTGGCGTTAATCTGCAGAGATAAAAAGCACCTTTCGGCACGTCAGAAGCAGCGCTCGCTCGACGCGGACCCGCTGGGAGCCCCGGGCCCGTCTCTCCCGCCGCCCGGGAGCCGGCACCACTTTCTCGGATTCTGCATCGCGCCCGATTGCTCTCCCGCAGCCGGGAATTAATGGCTCGGGGCTGGCTCCGGCGCAGCAGAAGTGATATTTCCCCCAGCAGTGCTGCAGATGGAGCTCCAAGCAACCGTCAAAAGCGCGGGGACTTCCACCGCCTTGTAACTGGAGGCTGCTCGAAGCGGGTGACCTACAAGCGGAGGGCTCGGCAGCGTTTGCCCCAGCCTCTGTGCAGGCCAGCATGGCTGAACCTCAGCAGCCATCTAGGTTGTCACCGGGATGGTGAGCCAAGGGTGTGCTGCAGCGCTGGAGGTCTCGTCTCCTCGTCAGGCCCCTCGGGATTTCTCACCTTCCACATGCTAGGTGCCTTCATTTCAGTGGGATTTGCTGGGTTTGCTGGGAGAAGCAGCCCCAGGAGCGCCCCAAAGCTCGAGGGAAGCGGCTTCTGCCATGTGTGGGACCCTGTGGTGTTCACCTACTCTGCATCCAGAGCAGGAGAAACTCGTTCAATTGCTTGTTGTCGCCTTTTCTTCAGGGGTGTTAGGGAAGGACGAGATAGCCCCAAGGAAGAACCGTGTGTATGAGCTCAGCGCTGACCGTGAGTCTGGCTGGCATCTTCTTGCTCCTGTCCACCACCACCATCCTGGCTTACCGCAGGCTGCTGCCTGCTGTCGCTCTCTCAGCTGCGGCAGGGGTGAAGGCGGGAGGGCAGTAGGATCTCATAAACGGTGGTTCAATAGCCCTCGGAAAGGACTCAGGATTTCAAAACAAAATACTGCCACTGCCAGCATCGCAGCGTTTTAATTACAATTCCACGCTATCTATATCACAAAACCTGGCAATTTTAATGACAAAGTACTGCGATGCCACAAAGTATTATTAGAACTAATAAAACCTCTGCAGAATATTTCCCTGGAACGTATTAAGATCCAATTTCTGCTTTCATTAGTAATGTCAAATAGCATGTGGTGGATGGTTATTTGGAAAAAATGCATTCAATGTAAATTGATTTTGTATTATCAGGAATAATGTGGAGAGAGGCTTTTCCAGCATCTTCAAGCTTCAGCCATTCCGCCGCCTGCTGCAGTTTATGCCCTAATCTTGTGAGATTTACATAGCATTTTAATTTTCAGTCTTGCCTCCATTTGCCAGCTGAGGGATTCTTATTATATTTTACATTAATTCCAAATTCACACCATAACAATAGCAAAAAATCGAGTCCTGACAACAGCGAGAGGCCAAACATGACTCAATTAAAATAATATGTACCACTATTAATCACCTCTGCCTGTCCATCTACATTCCCATGTCTGTGCCTCTCTCCGCAGCGGCAGCATCCGTGAATAAAGCCAGCTCTCATCCCTCCGCTCCTCCCTCCTCCCGCTGCCTTCCTGAGGGATGACGAGGAGCCGGGGAGAGCGGGAAGGAGCCCCGAAGCGCAGTGCTGGGAGAAGCCTGGGGATGAAGAGGAGCCGCTGCCAGGGCCGACCCCTGCACCAGCATGTGCTGGGCTGCCCTTCCCGCCTGCCCACCCACCACGTTGTCCTTGGATCTGCACGGAGCTCAGCTGGCAGCTGAAGCCAACGCTTCACATTATTGTTATTAAAAGTTAATCCACATGAATTTAAGGCAGGGCCAATGACAAAGAAGAAAAGCAGACCAGGAATAACCACTCTCTGCAGAGGAAACCCCCCTGGGTAAGCGAAACAAGGAGGACAGGGCTCCCACGCAACGTGCCACCACCGAGGCCAAGGCAGGAGGGGTGGCCCTGGCTGCCACCTCGCCGGTCCCTGCCATGGCCAAGGTGAGCTGGGGGCCCTTCCCCTGGAAAGCAGCCGGCAGACTGACAAGCCCCAGATCTGCTCGCTGTGAAGGCTCGCTGTCGCGGAGGCCAGGTTTAACGCAGACCGTTGGGGCAGGTCTCTCCCCTCTTCTGTGCTTTATGCAAATACTGGCGTCTGCTCAAGGTGGGAACAAGCCACTGCTGGATCCAGCCGACAGCAGCCCTGTGCCCACGTGGGTGGCGGGAGCACTGCTGCAAGAGAAAGTCCCCGCTCAGCGATGGAGAGCAGGGCTGGTGCACCTCTGCGCGACGGAGCAAGAACACAGCCCCACACACTGCAGACTTGCCCAAACGTGGTTCTGAAGGCCATAATATGAGGCTGGAATTGCAATGCCTGTCTATGAAATTATGAAGATTTTAAAGAACGAACTGACAGATTTCATGCATCTGTCTAGCCAAAGGCAGGTTCCCTTGCCCGCCAAATCATGTGAATACAATCCAGGGAGCTTCTCTTGAAAAGAGCTTTGATGAGGTCTCACCTTTAATAGAAAAGAACAGGACTGTGTGTGCAGGAAGCGATGTCTTCTGCTCCCCTCTCTTTTTCCAGCCAAGTCCTGTACGTGTCAGCGTTGCCTGGAGCCTACAGCACAGAGGCAGCAATCACCAGAAACCACAAGACAGCTTGGTTCAAAGGAGAGCGAGGCAAACCACGCGACGTTTACAGTAAGCACGCGTACTTGACCTGGCCGTGCTAGCTGCTTGCGAAGCGCTCCAGCCCAGTGCGGATGGGCTCCATTTCATTTGAATAAAAACACTTTGGGTAGCCAGGGAGGAAAAGAAACAACTTGCAAGAAGCACTTCTTAGTTTCACAGGAGTAATCACTCATCTGAAACTGGTAACAAAAAAATGGCCCTGTAGCCAAGCACATCAAACTTCGGCTTGACTAATATGTGACTGGTTATCTCTCTGTGAACAGTATGTTGAATCAAATCTGGGGACAAGTGAGTAATTAATGAATCAGTCAATGACATCAGCTCAGTTAGAGACAAAGCTCAGCATCTTTTTCAGCTTGGGACTGTCATTCATTGCAAATTATCAAACACCTAAAGAAAGAACATTTTTGCTGAGAAATGCACTGCACCGGGCAGACGCAGAAGCGTTTGCAGCAGAGCTGGGCTTTGGGTGCTTCCCTGGCTTCCTGCTGTACCACAGCTTTCCTTCACTAAGACAGCAACACAAAATGACACATCAGGCAGGTTAATAGCAAAAGAAGTTATTTTTCTCTCCGTTCCCATTGCTGAAACTGCTGGGAGAGGCATTTCCGATTTCTTTCTTCAGTAGCAACTCTGGCCATCATGTAGTTTATCTGACCTTTGGCTATGCCGCACCATGAAATCAGACACCGCTAGGAGGGGGGCCAGAACAAAGCCTGGAGAGATTAATAAGAGCATTATTTGCGATGTGGCACAGGGCCATGAGTCACCACGCAGCCAGGCTGCTTCACCTTCTGGCAACAGGCAGAGCCCAAGTTCTACATCAGGCTTTCTGCTTTTTTTTGTTGTGTTTTATTTTTTTAAAAAGTTATATTCTTCACTTCTGTTTTTCTTTTATACAAAATCCTGGTCAAATGAATGAGTGGGAGAAGGTAGAAAAAAACACATTCAACTGGAGTGGAAGCAAAATATAAGTGTAAAGTTAATGTGTGACTTTCATTCAAAAGAGTCTATTCTTTGCATGATTGTTTGGGGCTTTGGGGGATTAACCAATGAAGAAAAAAATTCTGCTTGTTCAGCCTAAAGTTAATGTTGGTGTGGTACTTTCATTAGTGAAAAAGTTTGCTCACATCCCCCTCTGATACCTTCCGTCTTCACAGCTGCAGCATGCTAGGGTGCAAATGCAGCTCTCTATGGCCAATATAACTTCATCTTCTGATATCATCATCTGTGAATGTCTTGACTTGGAGAACACTAAGTTCTGTACAGGTCAGGTTCAAAGAACTTGAGGATAAAGAAATATATGTAATTATTATTATTACAGGTCTATACCAAGCCTGGATAATAAGAAGAGGAGTTAGATTTCTTAGCTTCAACTGCATTTGACTGTAAGGTTAGAGATCAGCGACATCTTGATGAGGGAATAAGAATGATACAAATCAAGAGATTCAGAATGAATCAAGGTGATGCGAATCAAACATGAACTTTATGAATTGTGCTATGTGTCAAGGAGCTCCGTGACTGTGCCAGGTTCCCACAGGAAAGCCAAGACCGGGGGGTCTCTGGGTGAGGAGCAGAGGGGACGGTCCTGCTGGGGACTCTCACAGCATGCCCCACCAGGAGGAACCCGTGAGCAGGGCTTTCTACAGACAACTGGCAGAAGTGTCCTTCTTACCAGCCCTGATCCTTACGGAGGATTTCAACCATCCAGACATCTGCTGGAAGAGCAACACAGCATTGAGCAGGCATTCCAGGAACTTCTTGCTCTGTGCTAGTGATAACTTCATCATGTGAATGCTGGAGGGGCCAGCTGGGGTTTACACTCTCCCTGACTTGCCAGTGGTGAATGTGGTCACAGTATCAGCTTGGGCTTATCTTGTGTGACCATAATTGAATTCTGGATCTAGAAGAAGGCTGGGAAGGTAAGCTGCAGAGTTTTGACCCTGGATTTCAGAAGAAACTTTGGTTTACTCAGGGAGTTGCTAAATAAAATCTCCTGGGATGCAACCACGCAGTGGAAATGTGCCCAGAAGATCTGAGTGACTTCTGAAGAGATCTTACTGAGAGCTCATCGAAAAACAACCCTGTCATGCAGGAAGATGGAATTTTGGCGGAAGACCTGATTGGCTATGGGACCATCTTCTTCATAAAACCAAGTGCAAAAAGGGAACATACAAGAGGTGGATGCGAGAGATGGCACCCATTTCCTGAAAGAACTGGCCAATGTGATTCTGAGACTGCTGTGTACTGTCTGTGACAACTGCGGTGGCTGGGGAAGTCCCTGATGGCTGGAAAAAGTCTAACGCTTCATCTATCTTTAAAAAGGCGAGAAAGGAAACTGGGGAACTATCTGCTGATCAGCAGCATCTCGGTCACTAGAAAATCAGGGAGCGTTTCCCTCTTGGGATCCAATTCCAAGGCCATAAAAGACCAGAAGGTACTTGGGAACAGTTAGTATGGATTTACTGAGGGCAAACTGAACTTGACTGACCAGCCTGCTTTCTAAGACGAAAGCACTGAATGTGTGAAGAAGATGAAAGTGCTGAGTTTAATCTACCCTGACATTAGTGAGGCTTTGACATCATTTCACACAACATCACCACTGGAAGCTCAGAGGTTGCGGCCTAGAAAGACAGGCTATAAGAGGGGCTGAAAACTGGCAGGTCATGTCTGGCAGGTCACCAGCAACCAGAGGAGCACCCCAGGAGTCAGTACCAAGATCCACACTGTCCACTGTCTTCATCAGCAACACCGATGGTGACACAGTCAGATTTGTTGATGACTTAAACTGTCTGGACTGACAAACGGCAAAGCTTCAATGCAGAAGCCCCTTGATAAACTTGAGATCTGGGCCAACAGGCACCTCATGAGGTTCAATGAGGAAACATGGTCCATTACAGGCTGAGAAGCACTTCACTGAAGAGTCATCCTGGTGAAAAGGAACTAGGGAACACAGAGGGCACGAGGCTGAGTGTGAGTCACCGGCGTGCTCTCATCGGAACAGGGCATGTCACGTCCTGGGCCACATGAGAGGTACAGTGGCCAGAAAACTGTGGGAGGTTACGATCTCCCTCTGTTCAGCTTTGCACCCAGTTTTTGGCTCCCGCAGTCCAAGAGGAGTGAGGTGAAACTGGAAAGGGTCCAGTGGAAGGTTACTGACATGCTCAGAGGCCTGCAGCAACGTGAGAGGGGCTGAGGAACGTTAGTCTGATCAAGGGGAGGCTAAGGGCTGCTGGAACAGCTGCCCATGGCTCTTTCAAGGGTGGTTATGCAGAAAAGAGACAACCTTGTCTTCTTAGTGCTAGATGCTGTAAGATGAGCCAGTGGCCACAAGCTGAGGTCTGGACATGAGAAGACATGTTCCCCAGGAGGGCAGTGTAACCCTGAAACAGGTTGCCCAGAGAGGCTGTGGGAGATGCTTCAATATTTAGCTAGACCATGGCTGACCTTGTCCACTGTTGGTGACAGCCCCACTTCAGCAGCGTGTTGGTCTAGATGAACTCCAGAGGTCCCTTGATTCTATGATTAACTAAACTGAAATAATAACTTTATGAAATTATAACAAAATATGATTATAAATAAGTGGATTCATTTCCAATTTGTAAGAAGAAGGTAGCTCAATATTCACTATTTCATATCTTTGCACTGCACTAGAAGAAACTATACAGTGATTCCTGAGTTAAAAACTGCAGGATCAGGGGAACAGTAATCAACAAGGAGGAAAGACTGTAACCCAAAGAGTCAACTTCATCATTTGCACAGGCACAGTGAAATCAGAAGCTTTCTAAAGCAGCCAAAAGCAAGCTCAGACATTTACAAGGATGAAAGATTTACACCAGAAGAGATGCCATGCTGATCAGCAGAGGCTGGGAAGAAAGACTTGGAGAGCATAGTAAATGAATTTGAATTTGCAGAGCATTTGCTGTCACCAAAGGAGCTAATACATGAAGATCGGTGCACACCAACACGGATAAAAGGAAACGCCAAGTATGATGCAGTAGGTTACATCACCTCCGACATTGTCCCTCGTGGGCTGTTCTGCTGGCCGCCTCCTGAGCAGAATGCGAATGAACAGGAGAGACTCCCAGAGGGTACAAAACATCCTACGGTGAGAGACTGAAACATTGCATTACATATCTTTTCAAAGATGAATATAATGGCGATTTCCCCACTGGTTTGAAGAGACACGATTCCACGTTTCTCAGCGGCATGAGGGCAAAATTGAGTTTTGCTGCTTCCTAGCTGGAAAGAAAAGAGCTTTCATGGGCACTCTGGTGTGTCTTGCTCCAGCTCCCATGCAGAGGCACAGCCAGGGAGACCTGCAAGCCAACACTGAGCCCTGCGAGTGAGCCTCTGCTCCTGCCTCTGCCCCAGCGCTGAGGGAGCAAGGTCCATGTGGGACTGTGGGCATGGGCTGCAGGTCCATGGGTTTCCCTCCACAGATCTGTTTTGCTGCTTCCAGCCATTTGCCGCCTGGGGCATCTGCCTGTTATACCCACACGCAACGCAGGCTTTGGTCTCTGCATATTTAGATGAGGAACAGCATCTCTGAAAGCTTTCCCAAAGGCTGGAAGTTGAAGCTAGATCAGTTTAAACAGGAGACAAGCCACAGTTATTTGCACAACATATATACGAACTGAATAACGATCCTTCACTATTGAAATAAATTACTAGTAACTGGCGAGTGAACACTATTAAATTGAGTGTATGTTTGTCCCAAAAGCTGGTGTTTTCTGCAGCTATTAGGCTCGAAACATGACATCCCCAGGCTGGCGAGGTGGGAGGTCAGCTGGATGATCACGCTGGGTCTTTCCGGCCTTAAATTTTGTGGCTGTGTGGAAATTTTGTGTCAGAGGGTGTTTCTCATCGTAGCCAGACTGAGAGCTTGAAATCCACATGGTTACTGACAACTCCCAACTGTCAGTAAAGCTGTTTCACAGAAAGTGTTACATGACTGATGTCTTTACAACTGCACTTTTCCAAACAGATGGGAGGAAAAAAATGGCATTGGTCTCAAATCAAATTAGTCTTGATGGATTACGCAAAAGAAATTTAACACATGCTCCACATTTTAAGAAACTTCTAAATATAACATCCCCATTGAAAACAAAGTATATGATGGTGCTAAAAATATGTAAATACACAGCTATAAAACTACGTTCACACTACAGAATGAGGACCACTATTAGAGGCTGGACAGACAACATTTTCTTGATGCAGGAGAGCCATGTCAGGGTTGCCACACCTTGTTTAACCTCAGAGATAAGCTCATTTTTGAAAGCTTACTGTTTGACTTCTAGGAGGTTGTCTCCATAGAACACAGCACAAAGATAAAAATGCTCCCATTGTAACTGATGTCATCACTGCATTTAGAAATAATAAATCCATTACATTATGGAAATAAAATGAAAATAACCCAAAAGGGAAAATGTGATATTTAATTTCTGTTGCAGCTGGAAACATTCTGTAATAAAGAATTAACCAGTGAGTCTTGGTCTACACCTTGGTTTTATTTCATTATAATTGGGCAGGGGTATAATTTTATTTTACTAAAGTAGTTCTACCGGTAAAACATTTACTGCGTATGAAATTTTATTCATATAAAGGTTTGATGCATTAGTATATGTGATGCCCTCACCATTTCAGGCAGGAGATACAGCAATGTAGGAATAGCCCGCTAGTATACCTGCATATCCACCAAGCAATTGTACTGGTTTAAATGGAGCCATGCAGTGAAGGGCACACACTGTATATGTGCAGATAGCTTTTTGGAAAGTTAGAGAGTGACATTCTGAAGATACAAGCCTTTTACAATTACTTGCAGGAATTAATAATAGCAGAAAAAGCAGAGTTAAAGGTAGAAGTGAGATTTGCACATACCAAAAAGGCAGATATTTTTTCTGAATTATTTCAAATTACACAGGTAAAACAGGGCCTGAGCAGTATAGCAATTAGGGTCTGTATAACAGAGGAACTATTTTCTCAAGAAAATTACATTTGAATTAATTTATAGCCATTTTGGTGCTCTAAATGATAAAAAGCAAATCACATCTGTAGCTTCTTTATTCCATGTAGAACCTGCTTTGAAAAAAAGACTAATGACAGCTTCCTAATTATTATTTTTAAGGTAACTGTGAAAATAAGAAAAAGAATCTCTCATGTTTGTCAAAAGGGATTAATATCCTTTCAGGAACAGCAGCAAAAAATTGGACTGTAGCTTCCTACCTGGTACAGGGCCAGGGAGTTTTCTTTGGTAAGAGTGTGGCAGGCAGAAGGGGGAGAAAAACTATCGTAGCAGCAGACTGGCTGATGAACATTAGCACAGGGGACAGTTTTGTTCCACCTGCCAGTGAACACGTACAAGATCATCTTACTTGGCTCAGTAAAGACTGGTGTGGCTCTGCGTGAGTGGCAGGAGAACAACGTCCATTTCTCCACGAGAAACACCCAGAGCACCACCACAGGGAAAAGCACTTGCAGTTCTTGCAACAGCAGTTAGAATTATAGCTGGGGGTACCAAAAAAAATGTTAACTGGTGCCTAAGCATTGCTTTTTTATCTTCAGTATATTTTACAAATGTTAATTTTGATCCAGCCTTGGTTTACGCCAGCTTACGGCAGCAGCCAGATGGGGCTCGCTGCCCCACCAGGCACCGACACGACTTTGTGGGGACATTTACACGGCGGGAGGTGCTGCCTGGGAGAGGATCTTGCTCGGGTATGAGCTGAGTCCGTGTATTTCTCTGGCAGCTTGTACTGGCACAATAATTACAGTGGCCAAAGAGTTATTTATAACTGTCCTCCCACAACAAGATTCTTGAGGGAGGATGTTGGTACGAACACTGCTGTTCCACGCACACACATCTACGCACACGGCAGCCGCATCTCTAGTTCATGAATGCAGAATACTGTTCTGACAGAAGTCTTGGGGTTTTTTTCCTAAGGAGGTCACTTTTCGGGGGGGGGAAAAGAACGCAGCTCCAGCCGCAGTCTGTCCACACCTCATCCGAAAGCCTGGAGGCCTCCCCACAAATTGCCATAACTTCTTCATGAACTCCTCAGAACTGACAGCGTGGGTAAGCCTCCGACCGTACAAACAAACCCAAGTGCTAATGTGGCTGCACTTGCTTCGGTTTGCCTTATACTCACCTCCTCTCAGAAAGGAGCCACCACACAGCTTAGGAAGGCCATGTGAGAGTGGGGAAAAGAAAACTTCCCTCTCAGAAACTCAGGGCTCCCAGTTCACCCCCCCCGCAGGAAAGCCACCCCCGCCAGACACAGTCAAGCCTCATGCCCTGCTGGCTGCAGCCCCTTTGCTTGCTCCTGTGGAACCCATTACAAAATCAGATCACTGCCTACCCAGTCTAACCAGCAACCTACCGCAGGTGAAGAATGACCTTCACAGGCTTCTTTCGTTCTTGTGCTCTAGGAAATGGATGAACCAGGTAGAAAAATGGAATCATCTGAAAATGCAGTGGCAAGTGCCTAATCTGCACAACGCAGCAGTACTATGCGGCCTCCACACAGCAGTGTGCCTTCATCACTGTACTGGCTGCGAGCAGGCTGGGAAGGAACAGAAACAGTCCTTGGGCACTCAGGAACATGTGCCTGCTAGTTTATTTTCTTTGTTTTGCAGTTTCAAACACGAGCGTTCAGCCTGCCTGTCTGCTGCGAGAAGGCTCGGCAGCGGAGGAGACGCTGCTTCCCGCACTGAGGCTTTGTACATTTTCCTGTGCAGAGGGAAAAATATGCATTTTGCTCTTTGTGTACAGAAAATATAAAGAAACTGGGAAACAGGATGGGTTTGTTTACTAACCCTCTCCACAAGCCAATGTAACGGTGAAGGAAGACCGAGTGCAAAATCTCCATGGGAGAGAAAACAAAGCCTGCCTCTCTTCCATCTTGAATCTCAGGGTCCTGCCAGGCAGAGATGATGCTTCGCACATTTAAAGGTGCAAAGCACAGAACAGGAGCTATATCAGAGGGGAAAGAAATATGTCTGCATGCATTTCAGAGAAGGTAGGACTGGAAGCAAAAAAAAAAAAAAATCGCAAGCACAACCCCTCCTCCACCTTTTTTCTTCAACACACGGCTCTGTACGTTACAAACTACCACAACAGCAGAAGGAGGTGCTGCAAAAGCGAAACAGACGACTGACTCCAAAATTGGGGTTCAAAAACTCTTGCATGCGGCACAGAAATTAGACTAGAGAAGTAATCTTTTGTACTGAGGGGGCTGAATTTTCATTCGTGGTCATTCTGTATTTATTTCATCTACAAAAAAACTGGTTTGCTGGGGGAGTTCAGGGGAACTGGAAAGATTTCACAACGCCACTGTGCCAGAGTTTGAGGCTGGTTTTCACTCCAGACAACAGAAGAGATGTACAGCAGCTATCAAAGTGTCGGTATCAAACATACAGCAGCGATGTTGCCCTTTACAATTATTTTTATTCTAAGACTCATGTGCTTTGTTACATTTTCCTAAAAAAAACAAAAGGAAAAAATCCCTCTCCTTAGTGGCACTAAAATTGGCAATGCCAAGAATAGATATCAAAACCTTCTTCTTCCCCATTTATTTTGCTCAGATGTGAATGACGCTGCGTCAAGCATAGAAAAGGAGTATATTAGTCTCATGCTGCTGGAAGAAGAAGTATATTACACTGCTGAAATGTCAGGTTTCCACCACGCATCCGACTGTAGTTTGTGTGCTCAGTTTCTTGCACCCGCTGCAGCAGCTAACTGAAGATACGCTCTGCGTTCGCCCAGAAACCAGCCTGCCCTTTGGACTGAGCCGTTCCCACCAACTGTGGCTTTATCATTAGCTCTTTTAGGCGTGGCCTGGCCTGTCAGATGGTTGTGTATTTAAAAAAATAGTTAATACTTTCTTAACAACAGAATCCTTCACATGATTGATTTTTTTAATTATTATTATCCCATAATCTTCCATCATTCACTCTTCCCTCAAAGATTTTTGGCTACCGTAGCAGGTGAAAGGTCATACCTGGACATCATCCATCACAGTGGCATTCTCTCCGCACCGCGATTGCATGGGTGGCTGTTTGTTTTGCAGGCTGCAGTAAGCAGGTAGGAACAACTCTGGCAAGAAGGGTTGCACACTCTCAGTGCAGGTCCCCAGATGACTTCTATCACAATTTTAAGGCTCTGCATGTCATGAAATGCCGTGACACTAAGCATCAGTCTGTTTCAAACTATATCAAATGCCTGCATATAAATCTCATTCAGAGCAGTCCTCCTGAGACACCGGCTGCGCCAAGCTCAGGGTGCAGAGAGCTACATAACTAGGTACGATCGCTGTATCCTAGTTATCATTTTGAAAAGAAAAGGACTTTGAGTATCTTTCTTCAACTCACCAAAAATCAAGACTGGAAAGCATTGGTGACCATACACATCTTCTCTGAAAACTCCAGAGAGAAAATGGCTTCTGAAAATCCTTTCTCTTCAGCTGCAGCTGAAGGGCACCTGCTTGTCTCCCAAATCTTACAGCAGTAGCTGAACGAGCTGTGCTGTCCACTGCCTGGTTTTAGACACAGTGCTGATGCAGGCTAGAAGATCAACGTGGGGTCAGTACCCGAGGTTTGGGTGCAGAGAGGGAGCCATAAGAGGAGAGGAAGGAGCCTGTGTCTATGAGAAGTGACCCACTTAAACACCCCTCAGCCACCGTCTGCTTTTCTCCCCCTGCCTCGCCCCGGCGTCGTGCTGTGGGGGATGCCGGGTGGTGTGGGAAAGACGAGCTGAAAAGCAATGCAGGAGGAAGACAGTAACACAGCACCAGGCACTGGAAAGTAGTCAGCATCTCCACAAACAGGGAAGGCTGAAAGTAGCAGTGGGCGCAAGAAGATGCTACCAGCTCAATGAAGGTAAGAAGCGCTATAAGAAAACGAAAGGAAAGTGGAAAAATTAGCTGAATAAATTTTGTGGTGAAAACAGCTGGATGAGCATCTCCGGAGACTGAGAAAAACCAGAAACAGAATGGAGAGATCATCATCACCTGTCCATGCTTATAATGATGACAGATATGACAGCCCGCCCAAGCCAAGCGTTCCTGTCCTGCTGCGGCACTTCCTCTTCCCAGAACAAAGCTCCTCAGCAGTCACTTCGAGCCCAATAAAAAACTGACAACTTCTACTGCTGCCTTCTGTGTTTTTATTTACCATTCACTGTTTCTTTTTTTCCTTTTATATTTTCCTTTCTCCCCATCTTGGTGATGATCAGGAAAGAGCATTACCTGCAAAACTCCATTGCCTGTGAGCTGGCACAAGAAAAGGCTTCGCAGCCTTCAGGCCTCTTTCCCAAGCTGGATCCTCTCAGAGTCTCCTTCGCAGCATTTGTCCCTCGTCAGATGTCACGTAAGAAATATCTGTGTTTAACAGTTGGGCCAAAAACTTTTCATTGTGGCATTTCTCTAGCCCAAAGGGTCTGTATTCAGCTATGTCCCCTAGTTTTGTTCTCAATTCTGCTGTTAAATCCTAATCCATAAGATTTCAGTGTAGAGTTATGGTCTCTCTCTCTCTCTCTCCGCCTTTACTCCAATAAACCGCTAATGCAGGTATTCCTGTCACACCATAGGGAATATTCCACCAATTACCAATCACACACCAGTAGCAGGTATGAGTCCTACGCCAGAAATCGTATTATCACTTAATCTGTATACATCTTCTCTGTATTTTGCAGACCATTGTATGAGAAGCCATGTAAAATGCCTTGTCCCTATGGAGGGAAGAGCAGGAAAAAATAACTGGCACCTAAGTACTCACTTCAGAAGTTGAGCAAATGTGCTTTGAAGCTAAAAAAACAAAGAGTTACTGACGTTTCCCTGGGCGGTGGTTTCCACTTCTGAGTAAAGCTCCACTCTGTCCCTGACCACCGTTCGTCCTCACCCCTCAGCCTTGGACTGCACAGGATAGGGAGGGTAACCCAGCACGGCAAGCACCAAGCTGCCATCATAATTCCCAGCCACAAAAAGGGCTTTAGAAGGGATCCTGGGAACTGCAGACTAGGAAGTTTGCCACCATCCTTGCTAATAGCAGCAGGGTCTAAAAAAATAAAGTCATTGTAGACAGGGATAAACATGGTCTGTTGAGAATAAGGCAGCGTGGCTTCCACAGAGAGAAACCCTGCCTCACCAACCCACCACAGTCCTCGGAGTGCATCAGTAAAGACAGAGAGCGGGTCCAGCAGACACAGAACGGTCCAATTTTGAAAAAGCTTTTGATGAGGTTCCACATCAAAGGTTCTCAGAGAAACTAGCTTGCCACAGGATGGGAGGAAAGACTCTCAGAGATAAAAAATTGGAGGCAGGACATGAAGCAAACGAGAAGGCTTAGTAGTCACTTTGCAGGGTGGAGAACAAGCATCAGCAAGGTCTCCCCGCTGTGGGATTCATGGTGGGACTGGCTTTACTCAACATTTGCAGTGAGTACCTGAAGAGGGGAGCGTACAGTGAAGTCCTCAAGTTTGTATGTGACACTAAGCTCTTTCAGGCAAGTAACTCTAGAAGGACCTGACAAAATTGAGTGAGTGAGCAATGCGTCCATAAGCCGACACTAGAAGGGTTAGGCAGTGATGAGCCTCTAACATCCAGGTCCAACAGTTGGAGACGCCAGGGGAGTACAGAGAGGATGGGCCATGGGACGTGACCAGGCTCACCAGGTCTCTGTAGGTAGCACTGCCTCCTGCCACTGCTGGAGACAGACTCCGGGCCGGATGGGCCATTGGTCTGACGCAGCAGCGAATGTCACCATCTCACAGGCACTTCGCAGTTTCAGCGCACACTCCAGCGGGGTGAATTCCCAAGCTGGCAATATGCTTGGGATGTGAAAACCCGCGGAGTCCAATTGCTTCAGCCCCCAAAGCCCGTACTGCCTGCCTCCTTCCACTTCTTCCTGGTAGCTGACCCGCTGGCAGGCTGACCCGCTAGGCATGCTAAATATAAAACCCTTGAAGGACCACAGGACAGTTAGAGAGAAGGAAGCAGACTTTGCAGATGCGCTTTCGCACACGTGCACTCTCTCACTTCCTCCTTCTCCCTTAGCAGGCCTTGAAGAGAAAAGGTCTGTGCAAAAACGACAAACACGTGACTGGAAATCGCTGTTTTCACCTCCTCACCTTTCCTTGGATTTCTCTGGGGTTTGGAGAGCATGCTTTCAAGGTGCAGGATCACTCGGCTTTCCAGTCTTCCTTCTCTGTCTGCTGGTGCAGGCACGTCCATCCCCGAGCTGCAGGAAGGCCTGTCCCTTTTAAAGGCAGGGTCTGCTGATGCTCGTCCCTGCCTCTCCTCTGCCCGCGTCCTCCACAGACCCTGCCTCGGCGCAGGCGGCTGCTTGGAGTCAGTGGCTCGGTCTGCCAGCTCCACGGCCAAAATGGTAGCCAAAACTGTCCTGGCTCAGTTCCAAAGCACAGGCTGCCCTCGACCGCGACAGGGATATCTTAATCCAGGCAGAAGGTCACTGTCAGAAATACCGTCAATGAAACGAAGCTGAGCGCTGGCAGCCGGCAGGACCAGGACGGACGCCCTCCGACCGCTGCAGCCTCGCCACGGTACGGCTCTGCCTCGCAGCGCTGGCACCGCCGGCACAGAATCAAGGGCTGGAGGGGAACTGAAATCAAGAAAGCATGATTTAGCAGCTCGCGTAGCCCGTCAGCCCTCTGTGCTGTCTGGTTTCTGCAGTGACACGTAAAGGGTAAATTCTTTGTCTCTCCCAGCTCCTCCTGCTTCCCCGTTTGTTTGGGTTGCATCCCACAGCCTTTCCTGTGTTACGTCCCCTTTTCCAATGCCCAGATGCACGATGTCGGAGGTTCCTGAGCTCACTTTACCGAGGGAGGACTGATGAGCCCAGCCTGAAGTGAGACCTCTGTTACCGCTCCGAGGAGCTGCATCCCCGCTGCCCCTCCCCCAGCCCCTTCACCACCACCCACACAGCAATCCATCAGCATCACCCACGGAGCATCTGGGGGCAACGTGTAATTAGGAACGATGCTGTCTGCCACTTACAGACATCCTACTGCAAAGAAAAGCTGGTGAAAGTAATAACCACCGACAGACGTACCTTACAGCGCATCGAACATTAATCGGGAAGAGTAATGTGAAGGTGGAGGAAGGACAGAGAGAAGGATGAAGGCAGCAGTGTACTCCACACCACTTTAAAACAAAGCAGTCATTAAAATACATGCTCAGAGTGATCGTGATGTAGTTGTCTGATAAAACAGTTTATTTGAAGCAATAATTGAATTCTGTAACATAAGAACATCCTGTCTTGCTGGGTAAGTACAGCTGCATTCACTCCATGATCCCTTTACTGGGACACAGCCCAGCAGAAATTGTGCAGGCACCCACATGCTGCATTGCCTATGTGCATGGCACTATGGGGCCCATGGTCTTTTCTTCTCCTCTCGAAGCCTTTCGCTGCAAGAGATCTTCTTGGAGATTTTACTCACAGCTGATACTGTGTGGCTCATCTCAAGCATGCCTGCTCCTCAGTTAGGGAGTGTTTCTTTTCAAATATTTCCTATTTTTAATCTCCACCTTAATTTTTTTCCAAGGATTTAAAAAAATTGGTTGTGCTTGTCACGACAGTGTGGGTATTTAATATGCAGCCCTGTGTGTTCGCTTCCGAGGCATACATCAGCCTATTGTCACAGTGAAAACCAGCTGTTCGTGAGATGCTGTAACGATTCTGCCAAGGCTCGGTAACTAGCCTTGGAAAAGTCAAATAAAAGGAGCACGAACTACAACAAGCAACATGTGGAGTGGTAATTTAGAAGGGCTGAAGGAGATGTGAAAAGTAATTAGCCAAATAAACAAAAGCACAGGACAATTTCTTTAAGTGCATCACAATACGGAATCAAGGAACAGAGGGAGTACCTGAGCTCTGGAAAAGCATCGGAAGGAGCTAAAGGAGAGATTCTTGCACCTCTCCCACAGATCAAGTCACGTAGGAGATGATACACACATCAGTGAATTTAAGCAAATGAAAGAATTAAAAATCAAAAAGACAGAGAGACAAGATGAAGGAAATGCAGAGGAAAGCAACTCAACCACTATTTTGTTCAGTGGGAGAAAGCAAAGGAAGCAAATGAGCCAGCTGCCTGCTCAGGGCACAACGATATGGCAACATAAGACAGCGAAGACCTCAGTGCTGTCCTTTTGGGGCTATGCAAAACGCTCTTCTAATAGTTTTTCAATTGTATTATGAAGCCAGATCAAGTCTCTCCCTGGCTTTGTTCTTTCACTTGGTTTGCTAATCTGCAGCAGCAGAACTGATGGCAGTTAAACAGGATGGAATTTATATCAGGCTTAGAAATTGTACTTGCTGTCTATGGTTTCCCTGCAGAACGGCTTCAGATTAGAGTGCACTTGGTGAAGTTGCAGAGTTTTGCCATCCAACCGCTCCACCAGTTCGGGGCACATCACGGGAGCTGCGCCGCCGTCATCTGATTGCCATCTGCCCGGGCCTGGGAACCTTCCTGCGGTGCAGAGTCACCCTCAAAGCCACAAAAGCTTTTGCCTGGCCAAGGGTTTGCAGGACCAGCTCCGCAGACAGCCAGGACAGTCTGTCTGCAGGACTGGTTAACTAACATCCATCTCTAGCATATTCTTCATGTGTCTGTCACTTCAGGATTCCAACAAACTAGCACCACATTTCAGATTGGAACGAACATTCAGCTGAAGTTTTATCAGCTTACTAGTGGATTTTCCCAAATTACTTTTTAGTTTTGTAGATTTTTTCAGTTCCCTCAATAGCTATTGCTAGGGGTTTTCACACTACGATCCTGACAGGCGACTTAGCTGTGTATAAAAGGATCTCTAGCTCTGGTCCTTTGGACTACTCAGGTTGAGGGGAAGGGAGAGGTATACCCCTCCTTCAAGATTCAAGTAATTTCCATTCCAATTACAGAAAATTACTTGTGGTCTCAGAGGAGCAGGAAAAATCCAGATTTCAGATTGCTTTTGTAGTTCTGTGTCCTTCCTTTAGGTGTGCAATGATGTAGCTCTGCCTGTTTTCACGCAGAAGGAATCCAGCTGAGAGCACAGTTTATTATAACTCCAGATGATGTTCAAGAGGATGAAAACCTCATTTTTCTCAGGTGGTCAGAGAACAAGTCCCAGTAAAACGGCATTCTTTCCTCTCTCGTCTGAATTATGCAGACAAATTCAAAGTGTTGATAAAGCCATTTCAAAGACGTTTTAAGAAAGAAACACACAAAATGAAAAAAAAAAAAGAGAGGACAGTTCTGGACTTTTTCAGCTTTTCAATCTTTTAAGAACAGTCATTTAGGTCAGAGTACTCAGCTGCTATAAAACAGCTGCTAAAACAGTCTTCTATTGTAAGTCAAACAGCAATTTTACCAAACATTCCCACTGCACAAATGTATTAGCATAAACACAAAATCAGGATTTTGAAAAACACTTGGAGGGGGAAAGGCTAGGCCCAAAATAATGATTCATGATCTCTCTATAATTTCAGTCAATGGCAAAAATTTTAACAGATTTTGTTACTAGTGGGTCATGTCTGATACAAAAAGATACATAATGTGGGGAGATGGTCCAAACTGGAGCTGCACACCTCAGAGAGAAAGCCAGGTTTCCACCCTTGCTGTCAGACAGGGCGATGTATCACAGCCATAGCTACAGCTTCTGAAATGGCAGCTTCTTAAAATACTGCATCAAAACGGCCCATTTTCTCCACTTTAACCAAGGGAATTACCCCAAGAGCATGAGTTAAGGTCAGCTACACATTGATCACACCGGCAAACAGTAGTAACACTTGGCACTCACAGCAGTTTTCAACCTCAAAGCACTTACACAGGACACCCCTGGGACATCTGGAGGAGGTGGCAGCACTCCCTGGGCCAGACCCAGCCAGAGCACAGCCGGTGCCCTGCTGCCAAAGAGACATGGGACGGAGGAGGGGAGAGGAAGCTATAACTCCTCTCAGCCCTATGGGTATG
The DNA here is from genome assembly GCF_030867145.1 of Opisthocomus hoazin. Classification (NCBI taxonomy): domain Eukaryota; kingdom Metazoa; phylum Chordata; class Aves; order Opisthocomiformes; family Opisthocomidae; genus Opisthocomus; species Opisthocomus hoazin. The sequence continues at coordinate 74,156,121 of NC_134417.1, read as the reverse complement.
GGCTGTACTCCACGTTTTCCAGAGCAGGATGGGGTCTTAACCCATGCAGTTGAGGTCAGACCGATTTCAGCTCCATCTCTGTGGCTGTGACGGCACACAAGCAGCACAGGCACAAGGCCTGCTCTCCTCGAACCCTGCCCAGTCTCCTACTCCCAAATTTCCCTGTCCCTGGTGTGCTCCAAGCCCTCATAGTCTTCACAGACAAGCCAGCATAGGATTTGCTTTGGAGTGATTGAAAGCAAGGAAGTGTCACATTGTTAAGCTGCTTATAGAATTGCTGGAGTTACCCTCCTTTCTGTTTCCATGAACAAAAATGTCTGTAGGAATCGCACTCCAACGCTAGGCTAGCATGGGCAGCGCTGCCACTGTCACCGACCGATGCAACCGCCTGGCCCCAAAGCAGGAGGCAGAGACGAGCCCCGTGACCAAATTTGGAGATGGCTACAGCAAGGAGTTATTACTCATGAAAGGGGATAGAAAACTCGAAGCTTCCTTACATATTAATTTCCCAAAGCAGGTAATAGCTGCAACACCAGTATGTTACTGATTCTTCTTCTAATCTCCCTTTCTTTCTCACGCCCTGCATGGCTGGGGATTCAGTCTCCAACACAGAGCATGAGCCATCCCCCAAAAGCTCCAGAAAGATTTTCCTACCATTCCCTCATCTGAAACACTATCGAGGAAGAAAAAAGAAAGTCCTTTTATCACTTCTGCTCTGTTTCCAGCAAGAAGCAGCGCTGTTCAGAGCACAGAGGAGTACAGGTGATGCAGATCCAGAGCCTGATTCTCACTGCAACGGAAATCAGATGGGCGCTGCTGACCTTAATGGAAATTAGTACCATAAAGCTGGCATTAGTGAGGAGAGGACCTGCTAATGACCTGCTGTCCTCCAGCCACTAAAGATGCTTTACAGAGGCAAGTCTTGTGAAAGCAAAGACAGAAATCATTACAATTACATTTTGGCTGACGACGCTTGCAAGTGTGCGTGTACGTGTATACAGGGAGGGGTTACATAAAGCTCAGAGCAGACTACAAATGGGAGCTGTTCTTTCCAAATTTCATACATTGCTTGAGTCATAAAAAAAATAACTTTGCCCAACTCAGTAAACTCCCTTCCCTCTTTGTTCGTATTCACTCTAGTATAACCATCAGTTTTGACCCTCTACTGATTTCCATTGTTGGAGCTTATTTTCTGTGACTTGAGAACCTGAAATTACGCTATATATCTTTGTAGCTCATTGAACTAACCAGCACTTATTTTAATTTAGTAAGGAAACATTTGGCTGGGCGTGACCACATAAATACTGTGTCTAAACCAACACAAACATACTTTGCACAAGGCTATAAACCTGCCTCACAGCTCTAACGATATTGCAAGTCAATGAAGCTTCAGTGTTCTCATTAACATGATTCCATCAGACCTTTATGTTGCATATTATTAATTTGTAACAATATTGGCATATGATTTATAGCACTGTGGGGCAACGAAGGCTGAATCTTGGTAGTAATCCAACCTTTTTAGTTGATAATGGCTTTAACACTGACCTAATATTGAAAGGTGAACATGTACAGAGGCCCTCAGACCTAATTATAAATAGGACAACAAGGATAAAACACATCACTAGTCTGTATCCGTGAAGACAAAACTTTCCTTGAGAGCAAAGGGTAAAGATCTTGTCACAAGATTACAAAGAGTTTTGTTGTAGATTTTGACACAAAAAATATAGACATTAACACACTTCGCCCCCTCTCAAAATTTAATTTTTGTTATAAAAGGAACAAAATATAGAATAGCTAAAGTTAATCTGGGTACCTATTTTTTAACTCAATTTGGAGGTAGGAATTAGTAGGAACAAGTGTATTTTTATCAACAAAAAGCAAGCCTTCAAGATCTCTGTGGAAAGCTGTTAAATGACGACATTGGTACACTTGCACTGTTCCTCTCTGCAGCTTGCGGATGCACGATAGTAAACACAACCAGTTTCTGCTACAGACAGTAGACCATGGTCCTCAGTACTTCATCGAGCATCCAGTGATCAGACCTCTGGGTAGGAGGGAACACAAACACCTAAGAAATGTGTTTAACCCAAGGAAGAGTAACTTCTTGTGAAAGGCAGAACAATACCATTTCCTGGTTTAAAGGCATTCTCATCATCAAAATATGCTTTCGTATTGCTTACATGTATTTTCTAATTCAATCTTTGGTGCAGTATCTAGAAATATAGTACAGCGGTAATAATATAATTAGTATTTTCACTAGCTGAATTATAGAGCTGACTGCAGAGTACAGCACAGTAGCATCAACATTAACTGGTATTATACAAAAATGACATCAATAGTTTTAGTATAGTCATGCGAGACGTTGTAATTTCCTCTTTCTCCAAGATCCCTTCAAATTGTGTCAGATGAGGAAACTCACAAAATCCACTGGCTTTTAGTTCAATTCAAATTCTAAAAGTCAGCATCTCAAAGATTTCTTAGGCAAATTTTTGTAGGTTCTTGAACAATGTTCCTTTCAGAACATGGTATTAGTTATAAAGAACTTAAGTTCTGCTGCATCGACCTCTCATATGAATTTAATTTTCCCAGCACTTCTGAAAGTTAACAAAGGAGTGTAAAAGATACTTCACAGCTGAAGATAATGATACATAGGGATTTGTAATAATTATCCAAGACCATAAAAGCAACCCTCTGTCAGTGCAAAAAAAGTGGAACCACTGGCTTTGCAATCTAGTGCTAGTCCGTATTTCCTTCCTACCCTGGTCACACAGTGAGATCTAAAACTCTTAACAACCAAAATACTGGACACCAAGCAGCCATTAAGGAAGATACTGAGGCAAGCATGCTGTCACAGCTTCCTCCCCTGAAGGGACAACAGTCAGCCAGTAGATCACACCCAGAAATCAGAGGACTCCAATTTACATCAGAAGCCGAAAGCCATCCCACAGCATCCTCCATACCCAAAACTCCCTTCTGGACAATCTAATTCACAACCCCAATACACCAAATCAAGAACATTGAGGATCTACCCACACTTCATCCACTTCCTAATTACAGTAACTTTATCCTTTACTTCACAAAATGAGATTCATTTCTTCTCTCACCAGTTCCATTCAGCTCCTTCAACATTTTGTTCGTTTGTTTGCTAAGATGCAGATCTCCAGCAGATTGATCACCTCAGATGAGACAAAGCAACCCCTTGGTAAATCCCTCTGGAAATGTCGAACATATTACATGCACAAGAGTTGAACTCCTTGAATTTCCCCTTTTCAGATGCTCTTGGTTTCCAGTCATTCAGATAAAGAATGGAGCTTTTGTAGGCCAGTTACAATTCACCCACTGAATGAAATATGGTAAAGTTTTACACATCCACATGTTCTTTCAAGGCCCCGGTTTACATCTGTAGATGTAATAATAGCTGTAGTAATGTAGACAAAAATCATGGCTCAGGCCCCCAGAGAAGATCTTTAAAGACTTGGGTTGGCAAGTCCCAATGGTGCAGTCAAAGGAACTGGCAAAATGATTTAAGGGCTGCCTCCGCTTACATTTATTTCTGCCAAAGCACTGGCTTAATTTTCTTTGTGTGTCTTAACAAGCCACCTCTGTGAGAAGGACTCTTACTTAAAACACTTGTATGTCCTAAGCTCAGAAGTAGGCACTGTTGAGTGGTAAGCCAAGACAAACATCCATAGGCGGTGTTGGGCTCAAGCTGCAAAATGAACCTGCTCTTCATCTTCTCTAGCATCACAGTCACAAACTATCACGAAAACAGCATTTACACAATTAATTAAAATGCAAATCTACATTTTATTCTATGAAATTGAGACAAATGATGCACACTTGAAGCCTGCCAAAGCAGTAATTACAAACATTAATATAGTTTGAGATGATTACTTAAGCCAAAAGAGAGGATGGAATAGAAACGCTGTACACTGGAGCTTGTGCAACACCACATGAAAAAAGCAACTCTTGCCCTAGTAATTTAAGCCTGAAATACAAATGAGCGATAATTCTGCCGTAAAGGGCTAGATCTGCCTTGCACAGACGCGTACCTTCAGGGAAGCCTCCAGCCACAAGCTGTACGTACACTGCAGGGAAGCAGCCTGCCGGCGACGGAGAGCTGACGGGGTCTCAAAGTACGTGGGACAGGACTTTGCACTGCCACAGCCTAATGGGACGTGGCATCGTCCAGGGGAGTGCTGCCACAAGAGGCCAGACAGCCACTGGCCTAGGACAGAACTGCCTAGCTGGTCTGAAGATGTATTTATGCTAGGTCTGATTTAGATTGTGCTCTGCACAATCAGATCGCTTTGAAGGTTTGCCTTGTGCAATCATTTCCTTTGTCAGGAATCAGAAAAAGACTGTGAAAAGACTGTGAACAAATTGTTTAGGCATTGAAATTTAACCCTGTGGAATCCTTACAGTGTAGCACAGTGTGACACAGCAGGAGCACATTTGTCAGGGAACTGAAGCCTCTTTGCTCTCTCCGCACAAAACATATACATTAGCATTGTGGGGCGTGGGTGTGCTCCCAAGCACGTGACGCAGCCATGGGTACGCAGCTCTGTGCCTGCCCTGCCTCCCGTCGGCACTGCAACTGCGTTCAGCCCTCTGCACCATTTCTGTCCCGTCAGCGAAAATAAAGGCTTCAGATCTTTCAAGACTGTCTGGAAGCCCTTCCATTACATTTTCTTTTAGAGACTGTACAAGATTTGACTTCCAAATGCATGTGGGAAAATTACTGAGTATTACAACAATCTTTTTAATAGACCTAATGTTTTTCCACTAGTGGCCTAGCATTAATAATGTCAGAATATAAACACCAAAAATGAAAAGGCATTTGGTAGAAGCTAGTCAGTTCCAAGACTTTTCACTCTGATGTGGGCTAAGGGAAGAACCCAGCTGGTGTAGTTTCTGTCCCAGCATTCATGACACCAACATTTCCACCTCAGTCAGGCTCCGTTCAGCAAGGTACTGTGCACCCCCTGCTCCTCCTGAAGAGCAGAGTCTGAGAGCACCAACTACCTCACAGCAGAAGCACAGCCCTCTGTAGAATTAAACCTTAACACAAGATAGCCCACCGACGTTCTTGTGAACTGCTGAAAAATACGCTGACAAGAATAAAAGAAAATAGTTCTTTGGAATTTGGCAGAGAAGCGCCACTCTAAATCATTTCCAACTGCAATAAGTCTTTGCTCCTGTTTTATGAGTAATAGAAGAGACTATTCCTTGTTTTATAAACTCATTCCATTAATATGTTCAAGAAAGTAGACAAGTTTCTCTCCTGCAGGGGTTTTCAAATATTGTCTTTCCTTGTGGCTGCCAGTGTTTCAACATCCTGTTCCAGAAACACTGTTTATTACGCTGGGGCGGGGGGGGGGGAGGTGTTAGGAATACTAAAGGGTTGTATGCTGCTCCCTGCTGCTACAGGAGTACACCAGAGGAACAAGCAGAATGTAGAAGTCTTTTCACTCTACGTAAGAAGGCAAAAAATATTTCCAGGGTGTTCTACAGACAGGCAAGAGCTCATACCTCCAATAACCTCCACATCAATGTGATCTGCAACTTCAGGACTAAGTTCCATGTGTGTTTCAACTCAATTCTGCAGCAATTTCAGCTCTTGAAGAGTAAGTACTGAGCAGCCTTAGTCCCATCACTAAAATCAGTGGGACTCAAGCATCCTCAGGCTTCCTCTGAATGTGCTCAGACCTTTACTAACGCTGTTCCTGCAGCCAAGAAATTTTCCTCTCTTCTGAGCTGCACAAATTTGCTGCTGACCCAAATGGAGCCGAACTTCCCAGGGTCCTTCCATTTGTGCCAGAGGAAGTTCTAAGTCTCCTCTCTCCTTTCCAAGAGGAACAACGATGCATACACCAAACAGTGTATCACTCCTTCCCTCCACAGTGAATCCTGCCTTAATTAGGAGGACTTTCTCAGAAGATGTACTATCTACCATGCTGGGACCACCACACTATCATATCACGCAGAATTCAGCCCTTTTATCATCATCAGATCTGATTACTTTTTTATTTAGCAGCTACTAACATGTTTGGAGACGCAAAAAACATCACTTTACTTTCTGAAAGGTAGCAGCAGGAGATATCTCAGTGCAGAACAGATTCCATAATTAGAAAAAGCACAGGGGCCAGCTTTCCCCACCTCATCAAGCTTGGGAAGCTCTAAACAATATGCAAAGGCAAAAGGGGAAAATGGTTACACTACTGAGAAGGCTAAAATTTGAACAAGATAATAGCAAACCTTTCTTGTGGAAGGAAAAGGAAATGACTGATTCTAAAAAAGCTTCTGTGATAAATCATCACTCCTGCATGAAACTCCATTCATATATGCTGCAATATCTGGTAGTAATGTTAAACAAAAACAAAAAGGAATAAAAACTTCACAACAAACAAGTTTATAAAAAAAATACAGCTTGCTGGAATTGCTGAGCTCTTTCCGTAGTTCAAACAGTAGAAGGACACTTCAGAATCAAATGAGAGTTTCAACAGCTGTATTTGTATTACAGTCATATAGGCATAAATGTGAAATACAGCTCTAATAAAAAACTGAAGTTTATAAAACTGGATGGTAATTTTCCACCCTTTCCAGAAGCATCTCAGAATATCCAGGGGAGTAATACCTGAAAAAGAAACATTTTGTTTGTGTATTAGACTACAAGGCACGTTCTGTGCTAGGTAATGAAACGCTATTCATATTTCTATTGATCGGGAAAAAATCCTAGCATTAAACACTAGTCAAGGAATTCTACAGTTATTCCCCTACAATGTTTTAAGAGCCCACTTTTCAACTTATGTTACCATTTATATTTGGAAGTCAGGTTTTCAAAAGCATATTTAGCTTCTTTTAGGTCACGTAAGTAAGTGGCTAGTTTTTAGATAGGTTCAGCAGCCATAAGCATTGTCTTTGCTGAGAAATGTAGATGTTAACTTCTTTTGAAATTACGGCCTTTTATAAAAAAAGTATGAGTTTACACAGAACCACAGGCTGCCAGACGACAATAGTCTACTGCTGTTCATCAAACACAGGCACACACCCCAAAGCTAATGTGAAGTCTACATCGATGCGAGAGACATTGATTCTGGAACAAAAAAAATTATCACAATGACCTTCTGTCTCTAATGCCAACTCAAGGACAGAGATTATCCAATAGGTTTTCATTAGAGTAGGACTCTATGGTGCCATTATTGTCCTGCTGTCATTCAGTTGGTTTTCCAAAATGGACCAACTACATGCTTCCAATATGCAAGTATCACCAAAGCTGCATTTGGTTCTTGTTTTCCAGGTTAAGAGTATCGGAAATTTATTACTGTGTTATTCTAAAAACATACATCTCAGTACATTTCTGGTTTTGCAGGCATGTAAATTGTCATCTCTGAACCCTGGAAGCTTTAACTATAAAAAGAGAGGAACACACTTCCATGTAATGCATGCCTAAAATGTATTCAAGTAGAAATCCCCAATGTTTTCACACTGAAGGAAGATCCATTTACCTTGCTGATTTTCATTTTCTGGACGATTTCTGCATAATGTAACGCTTTTTAAAACTCATTTTAGTTCTCTGATTGTAAAGCTAACTTTTCAATGCATTATTATATTCAGTCTGCAAACAGCCTAAAATAACAGGTCTCCAGGACAAACCCAGAGCTGGAGTCTATTATAGCAGCTGTGCCTCAGGCAGCACAACCAGCATCAGGGAGTAGCACAAAGAGGCAAGCAGGAGATGCTCAAAGGGGCCCTTTTCTTTATTACATCCCAGCCTACATGAGTAACCTTGTTTCATTTACAGGCAAAAAAACCAGCCGTAATAAATATAATTATATCCAGAAAAACGTAAGCAACTGTCCTCTTTCCCTCTGAAGTGTTAGCTGCAGAATAAAGTTTCTTTATGATTCTGCTTTTGCCCATTTGACAGCGACTGGCTTTCCCTTGTGGAGATAAACAGGGCTTCATTTTGCGTGACTTCGTTTGTAGCTACTATTAGCTGAAGAACTCTGTTGCTATAATTAAAATTGATGATGAAGATTTTCAGAGCCTGTAGAGGGAGTGCAGGAGTACAACATCCTTTTGATGTGTTGATGGAGTGAAGGACTGGTAAATGGATATCTAGAATCTAGGAGGGCATTTCTCTCATTATTACAATTTAGGACGGTGACATTTTGACTGTAAGCTATTTAATAGTGTTTCTGTATTCATTAAGGGCAAAGTTCAACTTGGTGCAGACAGCTGGTGTATGGTCCTTTTATATAACACTTAAGCCTCATGATGAGGCTGGGGGAGGAAGGGCAGCTGTGGGCAGAGCAACTGTGCAGGAGAGCCTCTGGACCCTCTGTACATCAGAGGAAGTTTCAAAGGAGCCTCTGAATATGCTAGTTCAGTCAGGCTCTTAGGGAAGTCAAGAATGCAACCGAAGATTCACCAATACCTGTATCTTGCAGCCTGAGCAATCCATACATAAGTTACCGAGATAAACTAAACTTCCCATAGACATTCATTAATATGAGGGCAGTTGTGCTGAAGCCTCAGAGTCTGTCTGGGTAGGGCAGGACTGACTTTTCTTCCCAGCTTCCTGCAAGACCCCGATTATTTGGGCTTTGTTTACAGACAAAGAAATTTGATTCCAAAAACAATCAGAAAAGTGAAAGTGTTCAAAATATGTGTCTAGCGGTTGTGTTGCCACTGGGGCAGTTAACCAAATGTTACGCGGTTTTATTAAAAACAAAAATCACATAGAAGTTAAATTAATATTTTAAATCCTTGCTTTGTGTTGTTCCTGTGAAAAACATCTAATAAAAAGTATGAAATTCTTAAATTTCGTATTCCCTACCTTACTATTTCCTCTGGATAGCAATTGTTAATAGTGTTGATATATTCTTGAAGAAGTGACCCAGGTTCTGCTTTTATTTCTTGAACCTTTTTAAGCCCACCAGTTGTTACAAAGAGACGACGTGCTTTACTGTCATGTGGTAACACCTACACACAGAAAAATACATTAAAAAAAAATAATATTTTCTTTTAAAGGAATCTCTATGCTACTATAATATTGCTTATCTGTTTTTAATTCAGAGGACAGATAAATGGGAACATCAGAGGTACAGCATCTGTGACTACTGTATTTTAACACCCAGTTTTACAGGAAAAAATTATAAACCAGCCCTTTATGGTTATAATATAATTTAACATGTAGTTTAATACATAACATATATAAAAAATGAATTGAATATTTATCTTTACATAAATAATATTTCTTGAATTATTCCTACGGAGTCAAAAAGATTGCGGAGATTAAATAGATAATAAAAACAGCACACTAACATGGAATAACAACAGCATCTGTTCCACTTAAACCAAGTTATTCAGGTCTTTTATGTCAATTCCCACAGTTTAATTGTAGAGCAGAATTTTATATCATTATAATGATCTAGTATAGATTAGCGCATGAAAACAATACTGAGAATTGTTGCAAGTGAACAATGCAGCCTTGAAGCATTACATGCTGCTATTAAATTCCTAGATATTAAAATCCTACAACACACTGTGTAGTCATGGAAGCCTTTTACAAACACACACGCACACAAAGCAAAAATGTGAAGTTTCTGCAGCCAAAGGGGATGAGAAGCAGAAATGATCAGACAATACATTCTGCGCTCCCTGAGTGATGCCAATATGCGGCTCTGTCCAGGGGATGGGAGGGAGGGAGGGAGGGAAGGAGGGAGGGAGGGAGGGAGGTGGGGGCTGGGCCAGGCGAGGGAGAATGACAGCATGTAGTCCATAGGCCCACAGGGCTGCAATAATATTAAAAAAAAAAAAAGGGGGGGGGGGGGGGCGCAGATAATGCAAGATGTCAGCTGCATCTACAGCAAGACCAGACAGGTTTAAAACCAACTCTGAGAGTTACATACTATGGGGGCAAAAGCATTTCGTAAGCCTTCACACTGGTCAGACAAACCAAGCCATAAATTTGACTGTATCTCAGTGTAAAACAAAAGCCCCAAAGGAGGAAGGGATTGTCTAAAAGGATGAAGGAAAAGAAGGATGAGATTTCTGCCATGCATATGGGCAAATACCCTTCATTTATCTGGTCCCTCTAGACTGTACATTATCAACAAACAGATAAAGAAGAAACAGGGGAGCATAGAGACTGCTCCCTATTCTGGGTTCCACAGAAGTGTCAGGGACGACTGTGACGGTTTCATTGTGGGAACTGAGAAGACGACTGTTTCCACATATCTCCCACAAGAACTGCCAAGGAGGAACTAGCAGGGAGACAGGATACAGCCCTTTCCCTGCCTCCTTCCTCCACACCGTGACTCCCAGGCTGGGTAACTCCCTTGGAAAACTATCTTGGAAAAGGCCTTAAGGCAGACAGCACCTCTGAGACACAGTCCCTTCCCCCAGCCCCAACTGAGACAGCACAGAACTGCACAGACCCTGAAGAGGATAATGCTAAAACGACACAGTCCAGCAGCAAGAACGGATAGCACCCCACTCTGAAGCACAGCCGGGAAATAAGGCTTTTACTGTGCTATAAATAGGCCCACAGAAGTAATACACCACAGCTCTAAGAATAGGAAATTCCCAAGTAATGGTACAGGAGAGATAAATGCTTTTACTGCAGAGAACTGAGTTTTAAATGTATAATTCAGAAAACCAAATGCCAGACAAGTATAGTTTGTTTAATGCGAACACTGTTTAATACAGTGTAGGAGAAGAAGAAAAACGAAACAAAACAGAACATCAGCTGATATAAGGCCACAAAACCACTTCAACAGCAAACAACATTCAAATCCATACACTGAATAACCAATTACTATGCACTCAGCTCATTAATAGCCCCAGTCAGCACACAGCAGAAAAGGCACTGGCTTCTGCAAAAATCTCCACTCTTTCCACAGATTTATCAAGCAGACAGGACAAACCAAAGTGTGGCAGTGTAATCAGGAATATGCACTACAAACAGCAGTGCTTCCAGATCTGTGATAACCAGAACTGAGTATCAGGAGTGTTTTATTTGGCCATTTCCAGAAAGAACATCTCATCAAGAGAGCCTGGTATCCCCTGCTAACAGACTACACTGCACTATGTATTGCACAAAAGATAGTCTGTAGTTGAGCAGGACTCCCAACAGCTGGTGAACATTGCAGACACTGGAAATCTTCTGATTAGTTAGCAATTACTTCAATAATTCAAAATATTTTTATTAAATCGTATCACTTTTTACACGCTGTGCTCATACCAACAATGTAATTAACAACAGTCAGTTTCAAATTTTGAGAGGGATGAGAAAAGATTTGGGATTTTTATACTTACTTAATTGAGGCTGAAAATAAATGAGGATAAAAGTGGTGAAACTTCTATACTCTAGCTTATTGTGAAATACCTGCCTTAAGTCACTCCTGTACAGACAGCTTGTACTTTATCTAAAACAGATGTGACTGGAATTTATGTGATACATTGGCTCAGTAAAAATATTTGCACGTGAGTTAATATTCCACTTAATCTCAAGAGGCAAGGAAGAAAAAACCACCTTGCTTATAAGCAACTGTTTTCCCAGTCTTAGGATGAATTATGGCAGGTTGAAACAGTATCCAGCTTTATCAGATAAAAGAAGGGGTTGCTCCAAACTGCTTCTGCAGGGGGTGCTTGAGGATCCTAAGAAAACCACTGAGATCTTTAGAGAGACTTTATCTTTGGAAAGATAGCTTCCTTGCTAAACGGAAAACAATTAACATATCACTCCTGAAGCAGAGCCTTGTCTTACCTTACTAAACTGCCCAATGATATGTTTCATAATATTGGGAGGGGCATCGTGCAGCAATGGTTCAAGTGCTGGAAGATACGTACATTTCTGAAGGATGTTCTTTAAGGCTTTTTTAGTCTATTGAAACGCAAAATAAAATTTCTCTAGTAAGACAACAATGAAAACAACATGAATTCATGTTATATACCATTGAAGCCTGATCAAAAAAAGCAAATTGATCAGAATTCTCAAAGAGCATTTTCTGAATAAATACTATGACATCTATCAGGTCACTTAAGGAAGAATCAATCTTTTACTTAGATTTATTAAACCTCAAAACCTACAGTGCATCATATTCTTATTATGTTATCTACAGTCAAAGTAATGGCAATTTTCCTTTGACTACAGTGGAAGCAGGAGTAGACCCTTTAAGTAAATTGAAGTACCGTAATATAATAAGAAAGCTAAATCAAAACACATTTTAAAAGATTGTGTTTTAGAAGTAGCATACTAGGAGAGTCTACTGGTCTGGGATAGCCAAGTGCACTACCGCCCAAGCAGGAAGGGAAAGAGAGAGCGAAACAGCTGTACATCAGCGCTTAGCTTCTGAAAACAAACTCCATGCTGGCTGCCACCAGCAGTAATGACCTTCTTGAGCAGGATTACAGGTACAGCTAATTTGGCCTTGATATTTTGGTGACCACTGAAAATGACTATACAAAAGTTATTTTACAGATCTGGAACATTATACTTCAGCGTACAGAACCATGGTACAACAGGAGAGATGTATCCAGTCATGTTATACTCTGCAGTTGGTTCACTTACTGTCACTCAAAAATACACTTTACCAAACTGCAACTCTACCAGCTCCCACACAAGGAGAGCCCTAAGCACGAACAGCTGCATGTTTTCAAGAGCAGAGCTTTGAGTATTTGTTATAGTTTTATTATAATACAAATGTTAGCAAATCTACTACAAGGACTATAATATTTTGTACAAGAGCTTATACTTGCAAAAAAAAAGTAGCTAATTAGAAATTAGTCACAAGAAATTACAGAATTTACAGGTGTATGCAACTCTGATCTAAACTGGGAAGAAAATGAGGACCTAGACTGCTGTGCCTGTGCCATATGATTTGTTGTGCACCATATGCCCACCCGTTAGGACCAGCCAGTCCTAATAAATGACACACAGCCTTCAGACACCCTACACCCAGGAAACCTGTGACTCGATGAACATCAATAAAAGCACATACCATTTAGTAGTTTCTAAGCAGCACCTATACCTGTTGATTACAATAAATATGTCATACTGCAGATACTACAAATATACTTGCTTTCATTTGAAGATCTCCCGAACTGTGTGTGTCCATATACATAGCAAGCAGTGTGGGTAGCACGTTTGCTACTGCAACAGCACGTGCATGCTCAGGAGTATGTCTTCCGATCTGCCCCAAAGCCCAAGCAGCTGCTGCCTTAATATGATCCTCATGTTCTTCTATCAAGCAGGCACACAGTGGTGGTATTCCCTGTAGCATTAATCAAAAGCACAACCTTTACAAATCTACACCAGGTAAGGACAATCTGAAATTGATACAGATTGCTAGAAAATGTTTCTCTATTTACACTCTTCTTCTAAAATGAGCTATAAGAAAATACATGCTAGAGGTGTCATATTTTTACAGCATCATGACTCACAAGAATTCTGAATAAATCTTAATAAATCTAGTTAAAGAAAGAGAGAAACAGGTTCAATGTTCGAAGATAGAAGGCAGTTTGAGCTAACACACAAATTAAAGGGATAAAAGGAATACGTAACACAATTCAGGTTGTACTAAGGCTTCAGTTTTGTCAGACTGAAAATAAAAGAATTTGAGTGTTTACGAATCTATGAAAACAGTTTAAGGCCAGAAAGGCTCAATCATTGAGTCTTCTTTTTTATTTTATCCACAGCACTAAATTTCAACTTCTCAACCTCTTCCTGAGTCCAGTAGTTCATGTCACTCATGCACTCACTTCCAGAAAGGTTTCAGCTCTTGATTTGAAGACATCAAGAAATGGAGAATGCCTCACTCGCATCCAGCTGTTACTGAAGTTCTTCTGGTTCAGGGTCACAGCCTTTATCCTTTCTCCACAGGATTATGCAGCTACTTAGTAGCTGGTATTTTATGCTAGGATACTTCAATAGGAATCATTTCATGCTACTTTAGGTAAGGCAAGGCTAATAAACCTCTAACTAGAAAACCTTTTTCTCCATCCCATGAATCATTTTTCAGTCTTTTCTGCACACTCTTTGTGTGGGATTTTGAGGGGTTTTTCAAGATCCTTTTCAAATACAAACAGAACTGTATGCACTAGTACTACAAATAGATTAACTTCTCTTTTCCAGCAATGCTTCATCTTCCACTCTTCAATACCAAAAACGACTGAACTTTTTTTTTTTCCCCTGCACTGCAGCAGAAGACCACAATGAAGTTTTTGTCCAGTATGACCCCAGAAATCATTTTTCAAAATTCATTCTTTCCAGGATACAGTACCACAGAACGGATCTATCCCTTTACATCATAGCATCGTAGATGTGTAACTGCACGCAGTTATGCCACAGTGCACTTCTTTCAAACGGCTCCAGTTCACCAAGCCCTGTCCTCAGCACTGTGTACCATTCCAGAAGCTCAGTTTCCCCTGAAGCAATTTTTTTAATGGGTTTTGAGTTTATTTGGGTTTCTTTTGTGGATCATTCATTAAAATATTTAATTTCATGAGAGTTTGCACAGATCCCTGCAAAATCTCTCACTGCGCTCTCATTCAGCTATCATAAGAACCATTATTACTCTTCAAAAATTTATCACTTAGGTGCTTCCTTGTGAAGTTAACCCTGGATTCATCCCACTTAACATCAAGCGCCCAACAGCAGGAGCATATTTGCTCTAAGCATCCCTGAAAGCAGAGAGATAGAGACACATCCAGACAAGAAGGGCCTCCAGAGAGGGCAAGGAAAAAGCGTCTCTTTCTTTAGTTTTCAAATGCAGAAGAGCATTTTTTGATCACTCCTACCTTCCCTGCATACTTCTTGATGTTACATTGTCGCAATTTCCATTTTTTAACTTGCATTCCTACTAGGAGACATTTCTGTTCCTCTGGTTTTATTGTTTTCACTGTTTCCACTCATACAGTATATTTCAAATGACTGATGTAGTGCGAAAATGGGCCAACAATGCTCAGTGAAATTACTTCCTTCTTCTTGTCATTAGTTAGCTTTATTCACATCTGAATATTATGTCACACGCTAATTTCACCTATTGCAAATATTGCAAATTAGCTCCCTTCTGTATTATTTCCCAGCAGAATTTACTTAAACCTGAAAATGTAAAGCTTATCTCCTTTGAAATGTCACTTGCATAACTGAATCAAACCATACTGCATCAGAAACTAATGTCTTTTCAAGTCTGAAGACTACTCTAGAGGTACTGGCAGAGTCATGCTAGTGCAATAAAGAAAGTGCCATTAAACATTCTTGTTTCAAAAAGAGTTTTGATGTAGCCACAAATATTCATTTTAAGAGGAAACAGACCATAGAAATTCACTGACTTATTTTCTGTACCCATGCCATTGCAACACAGAAAAATCATGTACTGTAATACAAATGGATGTTCATAAACTAATCCAGGACATTTGATAAAAGGTTCAGCTTCATAAGGACATACTTTTATCAGGTTACCACATAATTTCAGACACATTTCTATTAGGAGAAAGTGCATTCATCAACAGCAAATATATAATTCTGTCACAAAATATGTTCTCTGCCCGTGTTAATTTGTTAATTCTCTTTCTCAGAATACCACTGAAGAATCATAGGAAGACGACAAAGTGATAGCTAACCTTGGAGACAATGACTGCCATTGAAAGGTTCTCCGAATGAACTGCTACGTAACCAAGCATCATGATGCCAGGCAGTCTGACAGTCCCTCTGCAGCTGCCAATACAATCAATCACAGCAGCAACTCCACCTGCATTTACTATAAGCTGTGAAAGCTGAAAAGATAAGCGGAAGAGATTAGATACTGTGAAGTATCAACAGGCATAAAGCACTACATTAGAAAAGTCTTTAACTGTATTGCTCCCAATTTACAAAATAAAGCTGGAATAAGAGTGATGTGTCATATAGACAGTTGGGCACTAAGTGCAGCATGAAGTTCTCAGGAATGAAGCTATTTTGCTGTTCTGTTTTTGATTGACTTTACTGCAAGGAAGTCAGGAATCTGAATTCTTGATGCTGTATAGCATGGAATGACATATGCTGAGCTCCATTAGTACACACCAAAGAAGCATGCAAATGACAGCCTAACATATGAATGCCCTTAAAGATGCACCTACTGAGACACTAGTGCCCACTCATTCCCAAGCCAACATCATATGTTCTGTGCAGGGACAGAGGGAAAGGCCCACTCCTCCTCTCACCTGCATTCTAGATAACCTCTGCGGCATAAAAGCCTTTGTGGATCCCCCTGCTGAGGCACGAAGCCAAAGACAACTGTCACAGATACCCAAAACCGACTTGGACTACACCATTCTGCCAAGTTAGAGTATCCTGAGGGAGGTGTCCGGGGAACACACTGGATGGGCAATGGAGTTTGCCCCAGAACGCCAAATTATATAGCCCTGCTTATAAATGATAATCATGTCCACAGTCTATGATGCTTGCTGTGCATACCAAGCTATGCAACATGTTTCTTTCCAAAAGGTATCACTTCTCACATCACTGAGGGGCAGCACTAGTGTACGTATGATATCAACACTGCACAGAAGCTAAAATAATTTCATATTATGATTATTTTCTTCTATCTTGTTAGGTATATCACATTTTCCCCAAAGATTCCAAAGCACAAGAAACACATTCTTAAAAGTCAAAATCAAATTAACAAAACTGAGGCATGTGGATTTCCAATCCAGTTGATTTATATAAATGTAAAATCCACCGTTGCCTTAGAGCCTTTTAAAGGGAATTCTTTTTTTCATGAAACGGATAGATGAAACTTAAAGTATTTGCCTAGGAAAAACTGTTCACATGATTGTAATCTGCAGCCAGTGATGACCAAGTCCTACGTCTGGGCACAGCCATGTATGCAGAGCTCCTGCACAGACACCCTCAGCTGTGCTGTGATCCTCAGGCCCCACTCCAAGTCCCCCAGATCCTGACCTTCACATGAATTTTAGTGTATATACAGATAGAGCTGAGATCCAAAAGCCACAACACTCACATGACTGACACAGCCAGTTCCTCTAGAAATATCGTTTGCCAATCTGTCTCTGCTGCAACATGTGTTGCCTGAATAGAGTTGCTCAGAGACGGACAGAGATCACGGCCACTCTAAAGCCAAATGCGGACTGTGACTTCCCACTGGGAGTCACCAAGATACTTCCTACCACTCCTTCGGAGGGCTGCTAGAATGGCCAATTCTCCTTCCACGGAGGATCTTGTGCCAGCAGCTCTTCTGACTTTACCTGCAGTCTTGTGAGTTTGGCCTCTGTCTTCCAACTCTAGTGCCTCCCTTTAATAACGATAATTTCTTCACTTGTCTGAGAAAGTGAAGTTGCATTGCTGATGAGGTGCAGAGAGAAAGCAGGAAATGTGACAAGTCTGCAACCTTTAGCACCAGCAGCTTAAAGACTAGCAGGCTGAAGAAACAGCACAATATTCATGTTTAAACGCTTCTCAATTGTTAAGCTAGTATCACGATTTTGAAATGGCCACACTCAGCATTAGTGTATTCCACAAATAGACTGCTTGTATGTCATTCCAGAGTCACATTTAGAGCCTTTTAATTATCTCTATGGTCTGACAGATTAACACAGTCATAATTATTTAGTTTTCCTATTTATTTTGTATTGACTTTCCCAAACATCCCCACCTTCCTGTATCAATTATTGACAAAAGCACTGCAAATGCTGAGACTCAGATTACAAACTCAAACTAATAAAAGAAACTACCAGCAGTTTAATAATAAGAGAATTTTTTACCTTCATTGTCATTGGAAAAATAATTAAAATGTGATCCCAGCACCCCAGAAGATTTTTTTAAAAAGACGCACACCATCTACTACCGTTATAGGATGATCTTGTCATTTATTAGCTGGTATCATGACTTCTGTGAGGCTTTTCTCACGGTATTTTTAATATCTAGGACTGACAATACCATCAGCCTAAAACTCCCTCTCTGTGCAGATATTTTCTGGCATGAAGTAGCTAGGTATACATTATATGATTCCCAGTTTCCTAACCCAATTCATATTCAATACACATCTCATAATATCAGCAAGCATTTCCATATTTTTCCAATGAACATGCCAAACAGCTATTTGCCCTCCCTTTCAAAAAGCAAATGACAGAATAATCCTGTATTTTATTTAAAGTGTAAAATCTAATGATATGACCTTGTATTTGCATTTTCAAGGTTTTACCTCAGGCGTGTGCTTTGCTATCTCTGTAATTAAAGTTGCACCATTTTTCTTGACACAATCATCTGAGTCCTTCAGGCATGTGAGCACAACTGGGAAAATTTCTGCTTCAACCACCAACTCTGCGAGATCCACTGAATGCTTGGCTATTTGGCTTAGAGCTGACAGCACCTGACACTAGTAAATAAAAATTGTTATAATATCAATAGTATACAAACATCCCACAACACACACTCCTCCTGAACACAAAAATCTATTGCATCAAGGAAAACAAAGCAGGATAGGGAAAACAATTACAGCTATTTTACAATTCACTGAGTCAATTCATGCACAAATATAATGGCACAGAACATTCACTGGCTCCTGAATAAAAGTTTCTCCTTTGTTTTATCCCACTCAAGCTTGCTATGTGTTAAAAACCCAAAAAATAAATATACACCATTTAAAACTACAATTTCAAATTTAGTGAAATCTATAGAAAGTATCTTTATTTGCGTAAGTTTGGTCTGTCAGCTAAAAATTCTTTAATATCAGGTCTATTTGTTTGAAGTGACATTTTTGTGTTGTCCTCTATTTCTGCTGGAGTAAGACAGAAAAATTATATTAAGAAACAATTTTTTTGTCAATTAAACTGGAGTCATTAAACCTTTGACAACAGCTGTTCACAGCAGATAGTACATTCTAAAATACAACAAAGCATTAACTGTTTTATAGTATAACCTTAAGTATGCAAAACCTTTTTTGTCACCGAATTGTGCAAATTTTATCTATAAAAAATACCTGCTGCGTTCTTCATACACTATATAATTCTAAAAAAATTTCATACCATTCACTTTAAAGATTAGTTTAGCTGTTCCTCATAGAACAGCAGCTTTTATCCAGTAGCTAAATCTGTGAGTATGTTCAGAACTCTTTGTCACTAACTATGTAGTTACATTTTTGTTAACGCCCAAAGCAAGAGCTTCCTAAATAAATATCCACATCAGTGTCTTTGATTCAGTATCCAGTAATGACTGGTATCATGGAGATTTAAAAAAATAATTTTTAAATGTACCTTCAGTTTAGCATCAGGGTTCAGGATCATCTGAGCTAAGTGAGCGATAGCTCCTGCATCCACTACTGTCTGTGCTAACTCTGGAGAATGCTTTGAAATATCACTGAGAGTTGAAGCAGCAATCCTTTTCAAAGCAATTTCTGGCTCCTGGATACAGAGCACTAAAAGAGGAACAGCTCCTGCATCCACCACAGCTTGTGACAGTTCTGTAGGTCCAAGGAAAGTAATTAAGTGAGTATGGGTGACTGACCCTTGTGCAAGCCATTTTTCACCCTGACAGATACAGCAAAGGAAAAAGGGGAGGGTGTAGTTCACTGTCTCGACATCTGCATTTCAAATCAGCCCTCCTGGTTTCATAAACCGTGTGGACCAATCCACAACTGAAAAGAATGCAGGTCAATAGATGGACCTCCATTTACATGCACACATTTGAGGTAGATTAGGCTGAAATGGTTTGTTATTCTGTTTTCTTTTTCTTTTTTTAAAGTAAGCAGATGTCAGCTGTTTAAACCCTGGCTATTCTACACTGATCAATAGGAAAGCATTTTATGCATGGCTAACAACAACACAGAAAGCCAAAGTACCAAAATTTTACCAACCACCTAATTAGAGAGCATTTTACCCTCTTTAAATGATAAGCAGATATTAGCATAGATCAAATGCCAAAAACAGAAATACAAAAAACATACGTAAAAGATTTCTCTTACATAAAAGATTGGAAAAACGGAACTTGCTGATCAAAACCAGGTTTTCCTACTATACATGGGACGAGACAGAATTTACACTTAAATAACATGAAAATGTTGTCTTACACAATTACACAACTGAGAAATATCATCAGTAGGATATTGTGTGCCTGAGATTAGTACAATATCCTTAACTAACTGCATCTTAACTTAAAAAAACAAACAAACAAAAAAAAAAACCAACAAAAACAAACTGAGCATATTATTAGCTGACACGGACAAAAATTATGCTATCAGAAATTCATTAGCTCTCTGTGTATGCAGCATTAATCACAGTCCTAAAATAAGAGTTACTGAATATCAGAAGCAAAATTTATACTATAACCAAGCTGTGCTATTTCAAAATAGTGTTGAAAAAGTGGTAAAAATTATGGGGGATTCAATAATCTATTAGGTTCTTAGTTCAGTTTTGCTACATCTTATTATGCATATCCATTATTATCTTTAACATTTATCTTGACTTACAGTACCATGGCAACATACGGCTGTTGTATTTCAAGACTCTAACTTAGCTTTTGATTTATATTCCATCTATAAAGAGATTTTCATACTAAGAAAAATATAGCATACTTCATTAAATATACATAGACTAATACAGTTTTTCATGAAATCTGTAAGTCATGTCATCATTACGTTGTTAATTTCCAAATAATGTTCCTGACCAGATTTGTTTTCAATTAGTGAGTTACAGCTACACACTCCAATACATGTGATAAGTCAAATATTTACACTGTATGTTATTTTATGATACAATATTTTAAAGAAAGTATAAATATTACCTCACAAAATTATAATAATGCAGTCCTTTCTAAACTAATACAAAATTAACCCTTCAAGGTTCATTTTTCAAATAACTATTTGACTGAACATGTAGAGTGTGCATCCCCCAAATACACACAAATCATAAGATTTCAACAAAACCCAGATGCTACATCTTCAGTTGTACAAATTTGAAATGAAACGTACCTGAAACGTATCTGAAAACAAACCCGAAAACTAGCTAATCAATATAAGTGGTATAAGGTACATTCAGCTTTTCATGGAAAAAGCCATTCTTGACTTCTTCAAATTGTATTTTATGCTGTACATTGACCGAGTGAAATACATCATGAACTACTGACCAACCGTCCAGATTAATCCATCTCACTGTGCCTCAGAAGCAACTTCAGAGCAACCAACTCAATTGCCTACAGTCTGCTAGGAGATACTAGTATCAGGAAAATCACATCAAGAGGGACAAGATACTACTAGAAGAACACATTTCCTTCATGCCTTATGAGCTGAAATCATGAAGTTCAAGTAGGGAGAGAAAGAGCAACACTTTAGGGTCACAGCTATGCCCAGGAATGCAAAAATAATCATAAAAGCTATTTTAAAAGAGAAAACTAAATCTGATTCAATTTAGATCAGCTCTTGCTGTTAGAAGTCTGATATCATTTAAATACTGATGGTTACTGTTGGTCATGGTTAATTAAATGGTTATTCTTCCAGTGGTGTTTATAAGGTTCACAGCTAATAACTTACCACATGGAGGGCTGGACCATGTGTCAAAAGACAGACAAGCAGTAAACAGACTGTCAGAAAAACAGAAAAGCTGGGGCAGCGACAAAAGAAAACATAGATCTTCCCATCATATTCTCCTGTAAACTCAGCTCAAAACTACACTTCTAAGTATTGATGATTCTATGACAATTGTAATTCTTTTTTCTCAAAAACAGGCTCAACCAACCTTCCCATTCAGTAGAACATCTTTAATTCAGACTGTACACCAAAGGATTCATGAAACTTTGCTATCTAATTACAAAACACAGACAGAGGTAAAAAAAATGAAGGCTGAGAAAGAGTTGAAGGAGAAAATACAGTTGTCAAGAAGAATTTTTTAAAAACAAATATTCAGTCAAAGAAGTTAAAAGAGCTAGAACAAATTACAAAAAGACTTTTCTGAACAGTATGCCAAGACTGCATTATAAGGGCAAACACAAGACCGATAGCTGAAGAGAAGTAAGATAGCAGAGAAACTAATTTATGAACCTCACTTAATTCCACAGAAAGTTATAAAAACTCGGGGCTTGGAACTTCAGTTTGGGGTGCAGCTCAAGGAACCTGTCCAACTACATGATGATGAAGTAGGACTTCTCCCTATGTGAGTGAAAGTACGAAATGCTGTTCTACATATGCTCAGGGACAAGAGAACTAAGACTCCAAACCCACCATAAATTAGTTGCTTTTGTACAGAACAGTATGAGGAAGACTTTAACAAACGGAGATACTGCAGACATGAAGACAGACTGACATGGAGGTAGAAGAAAGGCTGATAAAGAAAGACTCTGGAGTTTAAACTGTCACCAGTTCAACTAGAAGTTGTACTAGAGTTGTACTGATTTGTCTCAATACAAAAGTACTCATCAGGGACTAATAAATTAATTCAAAGTAAGTTGAGGCCTAGTCATGAGTTTATGTGATCAGGAAGAGTGGAAAGTGAATGAAGAGGAGTCAATACATACCCACTGAAGTCAATGGGAAGTCTTACAGGATCGATCTAAACTGGTCTAAGGTGTTACCAGAAAAAAAAAAAAAAAAAAATCCATGCTAACATTAACATGTTGGCAATAAGACTATGGATAAAAAAAGATTAAGGAGAAAAGATGGAGGTGAGAAAGCGAATGTGCAGATAGTCGCCAGAAAGAGAAAATCAGATCTGAACAAATGCCATCTTCACATAGTGGAGCACCAGCAAAGCCCTCTTTGCATGGAAGCAAATGCAAGTTTCAGTCCAGACCAGGGTTCTCAAACAGACCCTGCTGTGGTGGCAGGTGTATCCACAGGAAATCACAGGTTTTGACCAAAACAACCACCAATACTGTATTTTTCTGAGGACTGTGTGATCGTGTAATGGCCACATAGGAAGACTCTAATCCCCACAAGTAGTCCAAAGGCTGCACTTTAAAATCACAGGTTTATGCAGACCACTACAACCACAGTGCTACAGATTCCACTGGAACCAGTGGGAAAACCTTTCATGAGGAGAAGGATGGATGTCATTAATTGCGGGGCAAGGTTAGACCCTGGAATCAGGCACAGTTACTGCTAGACTCAGACCACTGAAGAGCTGAGCAATCTGGTCTAATCTGGTAGCTGACCCTGCTTTGAGCAAGAAGCTCTATTACGGACCTCACGAGGTCCCTTCCAAGCTGAGCTATCCTATGGTCCTAAGAGTACCACTGCATGACAGAAGATGAGCGTAACTCTGCTCTCAGCAATACGTTTCAGAATAAATAGTGGTGTTTATTTTTGTTTTCCTACCAATATACAATATGCTGAAGCAGGTAAGAGTCAATTAATAAATTACACCTTTTACGTAGGCAAAGCAAAAGGAAAGCTGAGTTTTTTGCACATCTCAAACACAAGAATTTTGCAGTTTAAAAGTAACTAAATATGGTATGAGTAAAAATTTTCATGGACCTGATGGTATTTCGATGGTATTCGAAACACTTGCACTTCTTTGCAAACACAAATAGTAGAAATAATGAATGGCAAAATTATAGCACACCGATCTGTGTACTTTGGAGTAAGATCAGCTCAAAGAGATCCTTAAGAAAGAGCAGAACTGCCAGAGCTGTTCCTAAATTTTTGAATCTGACCTGGCAAGATTTCAGTGTCTTGAAATCTCATGAGACCTCTGTCTTAACCTAAAATCTCACAGGTCTTCTGGAGACAGCTGTTCACAGAAGAACCCCTTTTTAAGAGATTGTTGCATGAAGACAGTAGGGAACTTGCTAACTAGAGAATGTTTTCATCAGGAAAAAACAAAAAAAAAAAGAAGTCGTGATTTCTCAAAATGGAAGCCTTTTCATGGGAACATACACCGCCATTCCTAGAGAGCAGCTTCACCAGGTCATGGACAGAATTTCTGATTAAAAGCAGAGAGATCCTGCCATTGCAAACTGTTATCACCAAATGCTGGAATCCTTTGCTTGCATTCGAGGAGACAGGGGGCTCATAACCTGCCTAAAACAGATCAGGATTTTAATCTGTCTCCCACATACATCCCAGACATATGGGCCAATTATTGAACTTTTCTTGCTGGGGCAAACAAGCCTCCCTACCCCCCCAGCATTTTCAGGAGAGGGGAAAAAAAAAATCTTGTCTTAATGTTGTCCCATTTTGGAACTGAAACAATTTTTGAAACCGAAAAACCTTTTGTGGGTGGGGAAAATCATTTCACACTCTATTTTTAGAGTTTAAGCTGCAATATGTGTCCACAGACAGTCAATGACAGAAAATCATAAATGCCAAATTTTGTCAACACAACCATGTGAGCGTAATCCAGAGTTTCTTGAACAGTAAACACCAGATGTTGGTAAGAACAGGTCCATCTATCTTTGTATCCCATTTCCAAGAATATCCTGTTGCAAGGGCATGCTTGTGGGAGTGTAAGAAACACACCATGCACAGAGTGGTCTTTCTTCAGTATAACTCCTCTAGTTTCAGTAATCGTTTTCCAGACTTCCTGTCACTGTGTTACAGAAGAAGGTAAATCCCCCAAACTGGCCATAGCTGGGCAGAGGAAGAACAATTTTTTTCAGAGTTTTTTTTTTGTTTGTTTATTTGGTTGTGTTGTTTGTTTTTTTTTTTAACTGATTACATCTAGTGATCTATCTACGTCCTGATGCATGCAGCTTGGTAGCACTCACAATTTCAACCTAATTTCTGAAAATGCTGTTCTTATTGCTGGTGTAAATTGACATAAGACATGCACCCATTCACTGTCAGTGAATAAATAATTCATAAACACAGAATAAAAATTTGTACAAGGATTTTGTTGTCTTCGATACTCCCACCCCACCTCCATCTTTGCAGACAATGCCATCACAGTGAACTGGATCACCCTAAAGATCAGCCAGCATTCATGCAGTGAATAGCAATTGAAGTGAGTCAATATTGATTTACTGACATAACAAAACTACATAAACGTTTATATTAAGAGTAACACAGACACACACTTACACTACACACATTTATACAAAGGAATGCCTTCCAATGACACTTAAACAAGTAACTTTCAGATAGAAGCAACAATTATTTTCCACCAAGGGCGGGATTCAGACCCAGAGACCAAAAGATAAAAGATCTTTAGCACACAGAGGTGCCTGAAGAATGAATTTGTTCCCCAGAAAAAGCAGTTTGTTAGGAAGGTGCTGACAACTTTGGACTCTGTCCCAGTAAGTTAACCCTCTCCGTAAGTGGGAAGGGGAAATACCCCATGCCTTCTACAGTCCAACACTCCATATCGATTAAAAAAAAAAAACTTCCAAATTCAGTCTGTGTACATTTTAGAGCCAAAACTAAACATAAACGCATGAGTTAATGTTATGATCCTAGAATAAGTTTCTTCAAACAATATGAACACAAGCCATTTCGCCCACCCTTTCCAGCCAGCAGTTTCTTCCCTCAATTCTTTGATTCATAGCTCTAAACTTTTTTTTACTTGAACTATATAAATAGCTGGTAAAAGAATTATCAACCACGTGGATCAGCTTTTAAATAGGAACACGACACTGCCAGCAAGTTATACAACTGCTTGTGAGACAGCGACGAACTGCTCGATACCGGATTCCTAGGATCTATTCCTGACTCTCAGAGAAGACTGGCCTACTGGCTAACAATACTACAGTCAGTGCGATGACTTTGGCATGCTCACCCGGCAGGCACTGCTGTAAGCTGAATGAAACTTGGTTCTGCCTAGGCTTCTCCATTTTAGCACGTATATAAAATAAGAACTAACGTTGAGAAACTTTGTTCCACAGTAACAGTTACACGATACATAAAGATTTGGAATTTTCTTCACGAAGGACAATAAAGCAGAGTGTCCTTTCCTGGCCACAGGCCCAAAGCATCTCCTCTTAGAGCACCTCTCATAACCGGCCACTGCTGGTGTCACACATGCCAGTTTCCCACAAAAGGCACAGCATTGTCAGACTGGTATAGTTAGAGTAGGTTTTAATTCCAAATTTAAAATTTTATAAGAGTAGAGAAGAAAAAGCATCTTGTTATATTTATGAATATTACAATTATGCAATTTATTGTAACTCTTACATAGCATTAAGCTGAAAGATAACACATGTGAAACCTGTTACCTTCATTGTGTCGGGCAATATACCCAAGCGCCCAAGATGCAGCTTCTTTGACTCCAGGGTCAAAATCTTCCAAGCAAATCACAAGCATTTCCAGTGCTCCACACTGAACTATTGCCTGAGCAAGCTGTGGAGAATGTTTACCAACTGCTCTTAGCACAAATGCAGCTGCTTTCTTGTAGAAACGCTATACAAATCAGAAAAGGGGAGAAAAAAAAAAAAAGCTTTTACAAACATTAAGTAGCTCAAAGCATAATACAGTACAGACATGCATAAACTAGGCTTTTTTAGTAGCAGCAATATCTCATACAGATCCAAGGCAGGACCACCAGACATCACACAATGAACCTTACTGTCCTTCTCTGAGACAGCTCATGATCTAAAATTTGCAGTAAGTGCATAAACAAACAAAAAAAATGAGAGGCCTAAAAGGATATAGGGAAAAGATAATAATCTAGATAAGTCTGTTTGTTTAAGTGAGTAGTGAATGATAAGAGCTGCAAAAACAATAACTCTTAACATATTTAACCAAATTACACAGGTTATGCGGGGCAAGCTCCTAAAATAATTCTACCTATCTGTGACACTGGCAAGGTTTCACAATTTCTAAGGTATATAACTTCACAACATCTCTATGAGAAAACATTGTTTATACTATCAAACAGGAAACAGAGGCACAGAGAACTAGATCCAACAAAAGAGTTTAGGATCTGAATCCTGAAATGCCTAAACATGGCCTAAGCCCCCAGCTAAGATCCTGAAAACCCATCCCCCCAAACACCCTACACTGGATGACCCTCAGTTTTGACTGGGCAGCATGTAATTCTGCGTGTGTCCAGAAACAGCTCACTTTTTCCAGGGCTAAGTAGCTTGAGATCTCTCTCACAAATTCAAGCAAAATGCAAGCACTTGGCTCTGTTCTAGCCATCTCCCTCAGTGCTGGACCAAATACATGTTTTGAGCATTATATATAATGTACGATGCTGCACACATCATAGGGTTCCACGTGAACTGCAGCGGTGCTTGTGGTTTCTTCTAAAAGCACAGTTAAAGTCGTCCCCCCAAAGTCACATTTCGGTCTCCTGCAGTTTCACAGCTATCGTTGGGATGTGGAAGCTGAAGATTAAATTTCTTCCTCTGCCTCAAAATCCAGAGCCCAGTTAAAGAACTCTGGCCACAGACAACTGTGTTGGGAGAAAGGCAGTTCAACTCCCTTTTGAAGGCACTGTGCAGCAATGGGTGCAAGATTCACTAGGACACAGATAACTTACTGCTCCGTCCTTGTGCCCAGAGCACGCTCTCCAGCCTGGCAGCTGACAGATCAGCCCTCCAGACCAGCTCTGGAGGGCTCGCTCTCTGTGCCTGCTGGCTTTAATCTCATTCCAAGATGCTGGATTATCCCTTACTCTGCATTGGTAGCCTGGGCACTTCACAGTGCTCAATTCCTGCTGTCAAGGGACTCAAAACTTAAACAATACAAAGCCCACATCCCTTTTGGACCAAGCCCAGAAAAACAACGAACCACGTGAGTGCTTTTGTGCATCCTGTGAGGTGCCCAAACACCTTCAAAAGTCTGATCAAAAGCACCGAGGTATGGCAGCAGAGGAGTGTCTACAACAGCTCCATGGGAAGCAAAACGGACCCCAGCCCTCTCCCCAGCCCTGGCAGGGATTGACACAGCATACCACATCCATCCCCCTGAACTCCTCTTCCCTCCAAGCACAACGGCCTTATCTATACCACTTGAAACTGTCCCTGCCTTGTGCTATCCCCTACACCATGCCCAGGCGTTGCTGAGTACTTTCACGGTTGGCATTGGCTAAAACCACATCAGCGAACACATTAAAGATTAAAGAGCACAGTCATCTTCTGGTGCTCAAACGCATGCCCTAACCCTCCGCAGTTCATGAGTGCTGATACAATTGCTTAATGCCAAACATCCAGTCTTCTAAGTCAAAGCCTACAAGCAGATACATTAAACATAATTTACAAGCAAAGCATTAAACATCATTTAGGGGGAACAGAAGTTAAGGGAAACAGTACAGGCAACTGGTCAAATCCCTAGCTAATGCAAGTCATAGTAAGTTTTGCTGAACTCAGTGAAGCTATAGTTGTTTACACCAGTCTATGTCTGTGCAAATACAAGTATGTTATTTCTATTAAGTGTAATTATGCTCCTGGCAAAGAAACACACTTCTTTGTTTTTATTATTCAAAATACATTTATTTACAAACAAACCATATTCACAGGCACAGTCAGAAAACACTGTAAAACTGTATTTTGCTCAGTTTAACTGACAAAACATTGATCTGGGATGCGACCCTGTAACTGTTCTCCATAAATCTGTAGAGTCAGTATTTACTCTGTGCTCAAAGAATCGGCTCCTTAAATACAGATGTTGGTACACAAAGAGTAAGTGGAATGGAAACGTATCTGGGTTGGGGGTTTTTTTTGCCTATGGGAAGTCACAAACTGCATGCATTGCTAAACTCTGCATGAACTGGATAATGAGTTTCCTTCACTTGCCCTCAGTCACCAAGGCATAGTAGGCTTTCCATGACCTCACACTAATCTTGCTGCTGCCCCAAGTGATTCTGAATTACAGCCATCTCGATGTAAGCACAGCACGGGCAGTAACATGGAAGAGATAAATCAGGGTACTCAAGCTAATTTAGTGAGGGTTTTGAGTAGTAGCAGGGGGGTAGTTTCCAAACCAAAACAGAGGATAAAGAGTTTTGTTCCCCTTCTTCCCTTAAAAATAAAAATAAAATAACCAAAATAGTTACAAACTTGTTTAACTAAAACCTTAACTTTCCTTCCATACTATACCAGTATCTTGACACCAATTTCTTTAGCTTTTTTTTTGTTTAAGATTAATTCTATAGGCAGTGACCTATATGCACAAAAAAATATGCAATGAGCACTTACATTCACGTTTTCCTTAAAAGACTGAAAATGAAAATACATATAGTTTTCCAAATTATATTTCCACTCAAATCCTACTTCTCCTAAATCTAATAAATCAAAACTGCAACCTAAGTATGGCTGTGATGCATGGCCAATGCACTTAACCCTCAGCTCTCTCTTTCCAGTTATTAGAAATACTTTCAAATAAGGTTCCTGTTAATCTAGGTTAGGATCACTGGAAAAATCAAAGCTGCAATACAAGCAAAACCTGAAGAAAAATGGCAAGAAGGAAGAAAAGGAGACCACTACATTTATTTACATTGCCACTGTGACTTCACTTTTTTTGTTTGTTTGTTTCTGACAAACACAAAGATGAAAACCTTTCAGCGTATTTTCCTGTGTCAGTAGTTTGATATTTCTCATGCTACAGATTTCAAAAAGGCTATGTTTGGAAATATTAAATATTTCATTACAAAACTTCAGTGTTTTATATGTATTCTACAAGTGTTTGGCATTATCAACAAATCCTAGTCAATTATCACTACAGCTTTCAAATTGTCTCATTTTTAAACAGGGATCTTTCATAAAGCATCACTCAATATTTTAGAAACATAACAGTGCCATGAATATATTTCCTATAGTGCACTAAAAGGTAAGATGATATTTTAAAGTCAAGCTTATTTGAAGTCACACTTAGGCACACAGTACACATTGGTCTCTCAGGGGTTCAAACACACATGCTGTCTCCGACTTCCGCGCAATTACTGCTATATTGGACTAACAGCAGACAGCTGATACAGAAAGAGTTCCCTTTTCCTGTGCAATAGTTAAAAAAATGATTACTTAAGAAAACAATGATGCCTTACATTCTGCTCAGACAATGAACACACGAGCTGTGGAAGAATGTCTCCCTTCACGACTGCCTCTGCCAGGTCATCATTATAATTGGCAAGTCTCCCAAGAGCCAAAGCAGCAGTGTGTTGAATATTTGGGGCGACATCCAGCAGAAGAGGCCTCAGCAAAGATATTACACCTGAGTTACACCAGGAAGAGAAAAGCCCATTTGGTAAGTAGAAATTATTTTCTAGACATTTGCCTTTATTCATAAAAATCCATTAAATTACTCTTCCAGGTACTAAGAACTTGTAGGAAATCCAGACGTTCCACTGAAATGAAGTTGGCACTTGGATAGCATTGCTGATCCACAGCAATGTTTCTGCCCATTTTTCATAGGTACAAAACACTTCTGAAACATAAAAAAAGTCACATGTAGTAACAAGCTACATTCAAAGATCTATAAAATACATGTCTTAAAGTATACACAAGAAAATAAGGTATATTCAAACATATATATAACACGTGTTAAAGTACACACAGGAAACTCCATCTTGTGGTCCTGGCGAGCCGACGTTGGCACGTCACTCACTCAGCATAACAGCAGAACCTCTACATTGAACTACACCAAACTGCATTTCATCTGTCATAAGCCATGACTGATCTGGGGATCAATATCCATAATACACTAGACTCCAGACAGAAGAGTTGAAGATTTTCTTATCATGTTATTATTTGTGATGTGTTTTCACTGGTGAGTCCACAGTGTACCAGATAAACATGAAAGAATAAGCAAGTCCACTCTCTTTCATTGTCAGTGAGGTAAGCAGCTGTGACATAAACCATTAGCGGTTACAGCCTAAGAAAGTCCTTCCATGGGTAAACATCTGGCTAAAAATAGGAAGTGGGAGGAGCAGGCTTTCCATTCTTGCAATAGGAGGGAGGAGGTCACAGCGCAGTTCTGCAGGCCTCCGTGCTGGGACACGTGCCAGTATTCATCAGTATTCATTCAGTATTCATCTATGATCTGGAACAGCATGAACAGCGAGGTGAGACTTTGCCAGTGACTCACAGTTATTCAAGGTAGTGCCAATGCGGGAAACCATGAGGAATTAACAGACTAAATGACTGCATAATAAAACGGCAAGCGAAATGGAACACATCTGGGGAAGCCAATCCCAGCATCGCACATGCAGGACTGGACCCCAAGCAGCTCACTGCCACCCAGGAGAAAGATCTTGATGTTAGAACAAACAGTTCTGTGGAGACACCAGCTCACTCATCAGTAGCAGAAAAGAAACTATACCCACAGAAGTATACAGAGCGCTCAGGATTATTTGGAAAGGAAAAGAGGCCAAAACTGAGACTATCACTATGCTATTGTATAAACCTACCCTGCATTTAATACTCTCTGCTAGAGCAGAACAGGAAAAAGTTCAGTGAAAGGCAACAAGGATGACCAAAGATGAAACTCTGTATGTGGAAGCACTCCCTCCACTTAAACGAAGACTACTCAATAGGGATTTAAGTGACATCCACATGGCTACATAAAGAGCATGATTTGTAAAGTCTGGGAAGGGAAAAATACTTGTACTGTGATTCCTCCGAAGCACTGTCCTTGTACCAAGCAGTTGCATAAATTAATACTTCCGAGTTACATACCTCTGCCAGAAAGCAATGCTCTCTGAAGGTGCAAGAGTGCTACAGTCAGAAATCTCTGTATCAGCTGTCTCAGTCCTTTCCACTACTTTCTTTTTTTGCTAACAAATAAAGATTTAGCTGTGTGACTGTGGAAGAAAGTAACATTTCCCTTCTCCAGGGCTCATGCGGTTCTCAGCAGCACCAAACAAAGGTCTTTTGGTGTGACAGTCACACAACAGTGGGATCACTGCCTAATGGCAGATGACACCCAGATGTGTAACAGGCACACCATGAAGAAAAAGCTGAGGGCCTTAAGACAAGAGGTAGTCCAAAGGGATGGAGGCTATAACAAGTTACACTCATAGCATACTTTGGTGTGGAAGAGTACCTTGGAAAGAAAAAAGTTGAGCAGCACTGTAATTCTCAGAGAATATTTTAAATCAAATCCAAATTGCTCCCAGCAAGAAGAAAATAGCCTGATAATCTACAGATGGCTCTGAAAGAGTGGTGGGGTGGTAAAACTAACCATGGAGGCCATGCTGACCACTAATGAACGTGGTTCTGGGAAGGTCAATACTCCAGACAGAAGCTGCACTGCCATGAGAGGTACAGCCTCCCAGGATGTTCACAAGTCATAATAACACACGTCTCAGGGGGGCACGCAGTCAAGGGTAAAAAGCAAAATGAAATTGTGATGTCTAACAGCACTACAGAAGCACCAAAAACAGCTCTGTAACATGCATTAATTGAACACGTACATGCAGAACCTATGGAAATAGGTCTGTAGCACAGCTGGGGCCTGCTAACACTTCTATCAAAGCCACTGAGCGCTGAAAGAGGCCTCCTGTGTACCAAAAGACAAAAGCCAGACCCTCCAGTATCGTAAGATCAATGTGAATTCATTTAGCACTTTGCAGAAACCACTATTTCAGAACATGGTGATCACATTGACATGTTCTCACAAACTCTCCCAAATAGCAAGTATGGTCTCATTAGCAAGTTATGCTTCATATCAAAATGCATTAAGTACTTTATAAGACAAATTAAAAGCAAAACCAAAAAAAAAACCCCGCGAGCTGGGGCCAAATCTGTCTGTAGTGAGCTACCTTCTAGCAAGTCACCTGCACCCTCTACGGGAGAGCATTTTCTTGTCCTTCCCTCTAACACCAGTTGCATGGTCAAACAACTGCTGAAATTCCTAAGGGGACCTCATGCTGTACTGACTCCTTACACTCAAGGTGTTTCAGTCAAGCAGGAACAGTTAGAAGCAGTACACTTGCATTTAGTGTACAGATACTACATCTGAGCCTTTAACTTGAGATAATACAAAAACAAGATTATTTAATAAATAAAAAAGAGAAAGAAAAAAAAATTAGTTTTACTGATGTGAAAGAGACTGTTAGAAGTGGTTGGGGGAGAGGGAAATGAACACTTCAGTGTACAGTGGCCCGGCCCTAGAAAAGCCAAGAGCCTGATGGGTGGGACATTCAACCAGGATGTGGCAGACAGTTCAGTACTGGTGATGGTCTCAAAATCCAGTGACATTTAAACAGAGTAGAATCACTCTACCAAGGAGAAACCCATGAGCTAGATCCAGATCACGTGACATGTTTCTGGCCTGCATGACACACCTAGACACCGCAAAACGTAAAATGACATTTAAGGGAGTTTACATACACATACGTTTTGAGTTGTCCCAAGTATGAGATTCATATCACTTGCATTTTCAAGATTAGCTTGCACGGATTTCACTTTTAGACTATGCTAAAAAGCTTTGAGCCTGAAAATGCTTCCAAGCAGCATGCCTCCCCATGACCAATACCATTCTTTTCACTTGACTGTAATATAAACCATGTGAAGCCTGGTGATGGCATTTAAGTGTCAGCACAAAACATTCTACTGCAAATTATTTTAGATGATGAGACTGAAGGTAAGGAAAGAGATGAAAAGTGAAATGGAAGTTACTGTTTAAAGACACAAGATGCTAAAACAGGGTTGAAAAAACAGTGAAAGGATGCGAAAGGTTTAGAAATAATAGAAACTGTGCTGATCCTCAAGGAGAATATATTTTCCCAAAGAGATGTCTGAATGTGAGAAAAGATAGTGAACAAATAATTATCATGACAAGAGCTCTGGTGGAACAAGAAAAAGAAAAATCAATTCCTGTTGCTGTACAAGCCTTATATTGACATCAAATTAACTGAGAACGGAGAGAAGTGTATAGGCCTAGATTATGCCTGTACATTGAACATAATTAAAAGCTTCTACATCTACTTCCTACATTCTCTAAAACGAGTTTCTTTCTCTGCATCAAGCCACTATCCATCATCTCTAACTCCTCTGCAAGACCAAATGCTTGAGGAGATTTCACCATTGTCATGCTTTTTACATCTTCAGCAAACTGAGTATTTATCTCTTTACAGCACTTTGAAAGCAGCTACATAGAGGTTACATGGTCTTCACTAAAACATCTACAGGAAAACCAAGATGTCTACCTTTCCTTCTACAACTTTTGAAGACAGTGCTGGAAAGGACAGATGCGCTTAACACAGGAAAAGGCTTTCCTGTCCAACCCAGCTCTTTCTCCCAGAGACAGCTGCATTTGGTGAGCTCCTCAGTTTGACCTCTTCACTTCTTTTGACTGTCCTGTCTACAGCAAAGTCTACCCATCTTCTCCAAAGAGGTCCAAGCCAGGATCCCTATCAGCATTTTGAATTACATTCAAATTTCTTTAACATTATCCTAAGGCAGGAAAATAGGTAAGAACCTTCCAACAACTACCTTTTACCTCTGCCATTCACTGAAGCGAACGGGGTCACATAGAGCAGGGAGTAGCAGCGTCTTGCTGCCAAAAACATTTGGAAGACCACCAATGAGTTCTCCTAAAAAGCCACTTGTGACAGAAGTAGGAAATTCATTAACTAATTCAAAAGCAGCAACACAGAAAGTAAACTACAAAATACAGCATTTAGACCATTGGACTAGATTTGTTTTGGAAGAGTTCCCACTAGCAACTCAGAAACAGACTAACAAAGAATAACTGCCAAATATTCTCTCTTGCATCACACAACCCTGACCGACCTTGGGCAAGGAACGATCCCCCTTTCTATCCTCAGTTTCCCACTCAGATCCGTCTCAAAGAATGCCACGCTTTAGAAGCTGAATCACCCTTACACACACTTCTCAAGTGGAGCTGTTGAGCACAAGCCTGATGCGCTTTCTTTTAGGAAGCAAGTGCTGCCTGCTGCCTATCTGGAGAGGGGAAAAAAAAAAACCAAACCACACTCAGGGCAGCAGCAGGTTACAAGTTTTTTCATTCCAAGTTTCTGCAGCCAAGCAGACAGTCTCTATTCTGGAGACAGCAATCTTCATTTGGTCATTTTGGTTTCCTGGGGAAAACCACCTGGAAGCCACGCAGAATATCTCTACCCTCCTTCTGCCCTCGCCAAATCCTTGTCAAACTTGAATAGTCACAAGTCAGAGAAACATCGCTCTACATTTCAAATTCTCTCCATTTCTGCACCTGAAGATGACCACTTCTACCCTACTGTCCTTCCTTAAAAACAAAATTTATTTCCATTTTAAAATGTAAATGTGGAAAAAAGTCATTCTACACTAGTGTTGTCTCTGGACACACTCTTATCTTCAGGATGCTGTCCTTCTAATTCATGCTTTGGATCAAATACAACATTCTCTTCTCATTTTTGTGTGCTACCTGTTACACTAAGAACATTCATCAAGCTAAGGCTAGCACTCAGACATTCATCATATCACCTTGATTTTTCAGGGCTCCTGATGTCAAATTCAGCTTTTAATTCATTTTTTAACAAGAAAATAAAATGGAAATTTATTTCTGCCTCACCCTCGCTCCCTATCTTCAACTACCCTTTCCTAGAAGCAGCACAGCAGTGAGTTTTAAGTAGAAGACTTAAAACAAATTCCCCAGAATAGTGAAAGAGAATTTTCACACTCACTCGTCTTGACACAACCTCTTCTAGAGACAACGCAGTACACACGTCTCAAGTACGTACTCCTCTAGTGTGACTCGCCCCAAGAAAGGGCTCCTCACTGCGATGGTTCCATGCACAACACAACTACAATCTTTCAAATATCAAAGGGAACATAAATACAGTTTCCTAACAGAGACTCTGGGTAATCAAGTAATTCATACAGCAGTCATCAGACGGTGTGGGACGTAACGCAGATTCCGTTTGACAGCGGGGCTGGAGATCTCTGAAGGATCAAGGAGCAGTAAGTTTCTCCTCCTTAAAAGCTGATCTGGCTGATCATTTTCCAGACCCTGTTTCTGCATTAACGGAGCAGAACTACTCCTGTTCCAAGATGACCGAGTTTCCGAAAATGGCCCTCACGGGGCTAGTTAGTGGCCACCACTCAATCCTTCACAGACACACAAAAACCAAGGTGGTCACAAGGAGTTGCTTCTTGTTAATGGCCCCTCGCTAAGACGAGGCAGGAGTTCCCAATAAATTCTGGCTTTGAAATTTCTACTTGCAAATCTCTTCCAAACACGCCAGGAGACTGAGAAGAGGAAGAATACTGGAGCAGCTGAGCTGTCAGCTGACTGAGTTACAGAAAATGCCAGTACTCCAGCTTCAGCTACATTTACTTTCACCTTCTCTTGTCATCTCTCTGGTACTTTCCTTAACACATTGCCACCTTCTTCCCTTCACCAAGGACGACGACATCGTCAAGCCTCAGAGAAAGCCACTCTCCTCACTTGATCTACTACAACTGAAAAGATAACCTTTTGCCTTTCACGCCACATTGCATACTTCTCTCCCGCTTCTCCTCCCACTAAAGCTCAGTAAAGCTTTTAACTTGAAATAAAAATAATTTTTAAAAAAAAAGAGGGTGCATAAACTCAAATGTTGAAACTGGCTACATGGGGGCACTGGAGTCTGTCCATGCATATCCACGTGCAAGATCCAGACAGGGCAAGAACAGATGCTTTAAGGGAACAGCTCATTTTCTGCACAGCTGACTCAAAAGCCATCCTCCCTACTCACCCTACGCTCCCACCAGGCTTTTTACAAAGCACTGTGACATCTGAGCACATTCTTTCATATTATTTAAAACGTGAACTGCATCCTGAAATCCCTTCCCAGAGTCTGAGCCTCCTTACACTGGGCCAAGTGTCCAACCACCGCATTTAAAATAGGTACACGTAAAATACATACACTAGGAAGCGAAGTTGAGGAAAGCACAGGCAAAAAGACTCAATGTAACTGGATGAGAGAAATAAATTTGAAAAGCCTTTTCTCAAAAATAAAGACTCCTAAAACTACTGCAAAGATCTGGGAATACAGCTTTTAAAACCCATGGCCAGTGGAATAGCTCTGGAGCCAGGAGAGAACTAACGCTCATGACATCACCCTCTACCTGCATAAAACCAGACCATGAAGTAGGGGGAAATCTGCCATGCCACAAGGGTTTGTGACGGAGCCCTAGCCTGACACAGACAAGCCCTGCCCCTAAGCTACAGCCTCTTGCCAACATGGATTGTGAGGAACAGCTACAGGAAAAGATGCCCAGAAGTAAAAGAGGAGGAGAGGACCTCAAAAGTAGCTTGACACCAGACAGAATGGAAAGGAGACCTAGGCTCAGCATTGTGGGCTGATGGAGCGGGAGGACAGTTGGAAGAGGTTCAACTGGGAAAGGGTCTTCTTCCACACTGACGTTTTGGAACTTTCCTGGAACCCTGCAGACTGGCCGGCAAGTAGATAAAGCAGAGGAACAGAAGTTACCTGTCCGAGATGATAAAAATCCCCCCAGCAGCAATGACAAGGGACCCCAGGTGCGTGGGGTCCCGGTACACAGAGTCCCAGGGCAACACACAGGCTGCCAGACCACACAGTTTCACATTTCTTTTTCGATGTTCTAGACTCAGCTTTCCCTATGAGTTCCACAGCCATTATGCTTAAGAATGTGATCAGCCCCAAGAAATGGGTTAAAGAGCTGAGCTTGTAACATCTTTAAAGTCAAAGGCTAAAGTTGCAAGACTAAACTGTTTCTTAATCCCAATGATATCCTTAAATAACTTGCAAATTAAAAGCAACGATCCCATCACCACAAGGTCTAATGCAAAATAAATACATAAAAATTTAGTTCATACTATGAGAGGATAAAAAAAATGAATACCCAGAAGTAATTCAAGTCTTATTCTGATACATTTATGAATACTGAATTGTAAATGCCTCTAAAAAAAATCAAAACAAAACGTTATTTCAGAGGGACTATTTATTTACAGAGCGCTGCACTTCACAAGGCAGACGAAGAAAGAACTACACTCTCAGTGACCACCACTCTTCGAAACATACTGGAACCAGTTCAGATTTTCTCCTTAATTTTCTAGAAGTCAGAAAGCTGCCTAAATCTCACTGCAAGAAAGAGAGCTCAAGTACATCTGCTGTTATAATTGAAAATAGTCTGTTTCTAGGACTTTAAATTTTGGAAGGATGAGGGAGTGTGGAGCTCAATAATGCATTCCAGCACCAAACCTCAAGAGCTTTAGCTGCCAAATGAATAGATCCATTTTTAAAGAATATGTTTAAAACCGTTACTATCAAAGTAGCTTCTCCCATTAGTCAGCAGCCCTCCAGAAACAAGATTTCATAAATTAATTGTCTGTCATTGTTCAAAGCATATATTTACTAAATGGAAAAAGTTGAAGAGTTTTGGAGAGGATTTTTTTCCCAAGTATCCATTAACAAAACATTCAAACGACAAATCCCATGATTATTATTGATGGTAGTATTTAATCATAAGGAAGAACCTTATCAAAGCCAACCACAGAGTTGGAAAACACACAGGCAGGAATGAGTCCTGACAAAAGGATTTCTCCGATCATTCCTTGCAGGTCCCCGCCACCAGAAAGCTGCTGAGCTCCCAGGCACCAACGCCCCAGGACACCCCTGACCAGGAGAGAGTCAGTGCCGTGTAAACGTGTCAAAGTCCGGAGCCAGATTCCAGTTTCCTGGTCACAACCACCTCTGTGATCTCTGCTCAGTGGGAAAGGCAGCTCTAGAGCCTAATGAGATACCGAGGCCTCAGAAGAGAGATACCCTAGGAAAAGCTGGGTTCCCTGTTGGCCCTCTCTGCCCTTCTTTCCAGCTTGCCACTTCCCATCAGTTTTCCTTAGGTCATACACAGGAGTCTCCACAATAATGGTATCTAAAGGTTTCTCAACAGCCAAGCCAGCGTAAGAAACTCCCACCTCTGGTCCTGGCCGCTTGCTCCCCTCGGTGCTGCAGTCTGCCATCTCCTCACCTGCAACAGTACCACTGGTTGTACCTGGTTTAACACCACAGAAGCAGGGCTTACAGTGTAGTAAAGAAACATTTTTTTAAACACACTTCCATCTTTCACAATGTTAGCACGGCTTCCAGAGATACCTCCACAAAAAACAAGGTCTCAAACTAGTATTTCTTTTCCTTATAGGATGTTAAGTATTCACTCAAAAGGACTTCTAAAAATGGGACCAAACAATCTATTCCTTGAGTACTGAGCTCTCACTGCTGCCACTCTGAATTTTGGATACTCCAGGAATATAAATCAAGGCAAATAATACAAGAGTACGCTACGGTACATCTTAAAGGCTTAATTTTGTTCAAATTCAAGTCACCATTACCTTACCTTCTGCTTCAGCCAGGAAAAGACTAAACCCTGACAACCTTTGAGATCTAACCCAAGAACTCCGCAAGGTGTCCCTGACTCCTAAAATTAACAGAAAATAACATCAGGCAAAGACTTCCCACATCTTCTTAAAACAGCGATCTCCCCAAGGGATAGCTAACTTTCTTTACTAGAATAGAAATGGGGACCCAATCTTTCATATAAGAATTTTATATACAGTTTTTATATATGGATTTATACCGAGACACACGTATAGACAGACATCTTTCTTTCCCAAATCATTGCTCCAGAGCTTACTAGATCAAGACCATAAAAGCTACACCGGTTATCTGCTAGACAGCTATGTCTCCAAATATTTGTATAAGCGCTTTAGAAAAGGATCGAATCACATTTCATTTGGTGAGAGGTTTTAAAAACCACTCGATCACATTTCACTTAGGAGGAGGTTATAAAACCTGTATCTAGCACATCCAGAAAAGGGCAAAAAACAACAGCTACCATTTAACTGTAATGGTACTTCATTAATTAATGGTAATTAATTAATAACTATGAATCAGTTTTAAAGGCATAGGCTGGGGAAGATGGTAAAATATTTGTGGGCCTCAGCCATTCAAACAAACTGTACGAGGAAACACTGTATTTGCAGACATCTTCTCTAGCATCTGAAAAACTAAAGCCCACGGAAAAACAGCTCAGTACCAGAATGAGCCAAGAAGGATGACAACCTGCGCAAATACATGTTGCCACATTACTGCCCCAGAGCCTGATCCTTGTAAAATTAACCTTCAGACCAACGCCGGCGGTACGCGGAAGGAAGTTTCAGGCCTCCGAACTGCTTGTTTCTTCTGCACAAGTAACAAATCAATTCTGAGGTAAAGGTACCAACCAGATTACATCAAATAATTATTTTAAGAAGAAATACAATGTAATTAAATTTAGCTTGGCACTTTGTTCGTTTTCTTAAAATAGAAAAATTCTGCATTTTTAAAAACATTGCACTGTGAAAAGCCTGTCTAGATAGGATCTCTCTGTGTGAGCAGCTAAAAACCAGAACTGTAAAGGGTCACAGAGGGACCTCTTCTTACAAATAAGACATAAATTATTCCTACGGCCAAGACGTCCCTTTGGTAAACACAGATCATTTGTATAAACTAAAGCAGTGGCATTAACTCACTGAAAGATCAAAAAAAAAACCTCAAGAGGCACAGCAAGGTAATACAACAGGCCTGGTGTCAACGCGTCACTCCCATAATCCAAGCAACCGTTTCTTAACACGAATTTAAGTGACAGATTTCCAATAATATCATCTTAGTAAAGAGTTGTAAATACAACAACAGAAAGCTGAAAGTATTTACATGACTGGTTTTCTTTGTCTTTGTTTGTTTGTTTCATCCCATCCTATCTGAGAAAAGGCTTGACAGCTTCACTAGACTTGGGAAACCGGGTTTAAAAACAAAATCAAGGCAGACCAAAACATAATCAATTCACGAACACCATCTGGTAAACCAGCTACCGACTCACAGCACTTTCTCGAACTGCCTTCCAGGTAAGCAGTTACCCAGCACCTCTTTTTCCCCTTCCAGGCTCAGGAGCTCGGGACAAGCGGAGCGGGGCTGCTGCAAGCGCTCCCGCAGCTCCCGTCTCCCACAGCGCTCCACTTGGATCGCGACAGCAACACGACAACAGCGAATCCCTCCGAAACGGAGCACATCTGCTGGCGGAAAGCATCGGGGAGCTTAGGAGCAACTTGTAAAAAACCAGCATAAAACCAGTTGCACTTAAAGTCGGTTTTCCTCGGCAAGGCAGCGCCGGCTTCAGCGGGAATCCCACTTTCTGTACTTTACATAAAGCTACAGCGGGAGCCGGAGGAAGGAAAGGCAGCAGCGGGTTTACATGGAGAAATCCTCCCTGAAACAAACACAAGTTACGAGAGCGCAGCCAGTGCCATCCACCTCGGCACAGGCGCGGGACCAACCCCGCGGCGGAGCGGGGCAGCCGGCGGGCAACCGGCCTTCCCACCGCCCCGCGGGGGCTCGGCGAGCCCGGCCTCCCGCCGCGGGGCCCGCGACCAGGCCCGTCCCGACGCGGGGGGGGGGGGGTGTCCCCGGCCCGGCCCGGCCGGCTCCGGGGCGGCGGGCCCGTACCTGCGTTTCGGAGGGTCTCGACGTTCTGCGGCCGGGCGGCGAGCTCGGCCACCTGCTGCACGAACTGCGTCCGGGCGCGCTGGTACTGCTCGAAAACTGCGGGCGGCAGCGCCGGGGCAACCGGGTTAGCGGCGGGGACACCCCGTCAGCGCCCAGCCCCGGCCCCGGCCCCGGCCCCGGCCCCGGCCCCGGCCCCGGCCCCGGCCGCCCCGGCCTACCTTGCAGCACCTGCCGCTGGCTCATGGCGGCGGCGCGGCGCACTGCGCGCCCGCGCAGGGCCGCGCTGTGTACCCGTCGCTCTGGCAACCGGGCGGAAACCGGGCGCCGCGGGGGGGGGGGCGGGGCCACGCCCGCGCCGCCTGTGACGCCAGCGCGCCCGCCCGCCGCGCGCCGCCCCGCAGCCGTGCCCGGGCGCGTGTTAAACGCGCATCGGTGCAGGCCGGGGTGCGGGGTCGGTTCTGTACTGCGGCCGTGCCACGGGCCCCGCGCAGGCAGCCGGTGTTCCCGGGACCCGCCCGTCCCGCAGCGGTGGCTGCTCGGGCGCCGGGGCTGGCGGCCGGAGCGGGGCCTGCGCGTCCCCGCAGATGTGCGGGAGCGCCCCGCGGCCGGAGCGCCTGGGCGGGACGCGCTGCTCCGCGGGCTGCCCCGTCCCGCTCCGGGGCCCGCTGCGTCCCGCTCCGGCGCCCGCTGCGTCCCACTCTTTGCCCGGCAGCTCCGGCGGGGTTCCGTCCCGCCCCCCCCCTCCCGCTCCCTGAATGCGGGAGAAACAGAAAGGAAGAAAAAAGAAAAATAAGGGCGGCCGGGGGGGGCTTTCATTTTAATTTTTTTTTTTTTTCCCCTTTCTTCCTTGCCGCCGCCGCGCCTCCCCTCCCCGGGGATCTCCGCTGCCGCCGTGCCCCGCCGCGCCAGCCCACGCCGGGGTTTTTCCGCGCCGCGCTGCGGGCCCCGGGCGGTGCGGGCAGGGGCGAGCTCGCGGGCGACAGCTCCGGGGCGGCCGAGGGAGCCCCATCCCGTGCGGTGCCGGCGGGAGGGGCAGGGTCTGCTCCTGCCGCGCACCCGCACAGCGCCGGTAACGCGCCCGCCCGCCCCACGCAGATGCCTTCTCTCCCCCCGAGCGCGGGGGTGGGCACCGGGGGGGGGGCGGCCCGGCAGCACCCCTGCCGCCTTGCCAGGCGCAGGTACAGCTATTCCTCTGCCCCATACCGCTATTTTTAAATTATTATTCCCCCCCCGCAGCAGACTGCCCGCGCCCCGCGCACCTTGCTGTACGGACGGTTTGCGAATAATTCTCTCCACAACCGGGCGGCCCGAGCGCGGTCCCAGCTATGGGCGGACGCAGCCTCGGGGAGGGGGTGCTCCCAGCAAGTAACGCCGCGGTGGGACAGCCAGATGAACCCAGGGCGATCAGGGTTTGGATGGGAACAGACTCTACATCCCCTCCAGCATCTTTGGAGGGCGATTCCCAAGGCGCTGGGCGTTTGCGAACGAAGTTACTGGTTAGCTCTGGTATCGATCAGGCTGTTCCCAGGGAAATCGTGATCAGTAGCAGCAAGCCGGAGTCAAACCACTCCATAAAAAAATGCCCCTTGCTGTAGCCGCCCTCTAACGCACTGGGGCTTCAGGATTGCACGGGCTGGTGCTTTCTTCTGCAAAGCTCCAAATGTATGAAATCAGATAACTGATACTGTGCGAACATATTATTTGATGGGTGGTGTGAAGTTGTGCCTCATGCCTTAAAGTTGAAAGGCTGAAGTTACTTCGCATTTTAAAAGTTTGAAGAAGTGTAAGCAAGGCGTTGAATTTTAACAAATCGTCTCTGGGTTTGCTCGGCTGAGAAGAGGTGGGCTAACGCGAACAATATCGCGGTCTCAAATAAGCCACGTGTTTCCAGGAGTATTTAATGCAAAAAAAAAAATCTTTCTTCAAGTAAACCAACAAAACAGGCGCTGTGCTGTTCTTTACAAATAAATGAGACAAATTAAATCAGATTGGTGAGAAGGTCGTTTGCCACAGAAAATATTTTGGGAAATTATCACCATGTGTACTGGAGAAGGGAACAGCTGTTAAACACATTTCTTTATACTTATTTCTGTTCTTAAGTTAAATTAAAAAAATAAACAAACGGTGATTAATTGCCTCCAGAGTTTTTTGGGTTTTTTTAAAAAAGCAGATGTGTCGATTACAGATAAATTGATTTATCTGTCTAATGAAGTCCAATGTTTGGATGACCGAAACAACAAAACGCACCTTGAGCACCTCCAAAACTTGCTGTTACATTTCGTTGCTTGGCACTGAGAGTCTGTTCGCATGACTGATAATAATAATGATGAGGAATGAACACCATGCAAGCGCGGTCTACGGAAATGTCACCGGTTCTCGCAAAAGGACTGAAGACGGAAAATCATTTATGGAAATGACGTAGTTGTGAGACTTCATTGCCTGCTGCAGGGGTGCTCATTAGTAGGAAACCTGTATCCTTAGGCGGATGGTGTTAGTAACGACCGCGTTACCGTACACGTCAGCTGAAAAAATAAACCGGGGACCAGGGGAACAGGCAACAGTTATCCTAATTAATAACCCACGTTCCCTTTCTGGTGGGTGTTCTTTAATCCTCAGCCCTTGATTCACTCGAAAATGAGCCCGTGACGGGGCGGGGAAGCATCATTTCCCCCCAGCCGATGGAGGGCAAAGCTGCTCCCGGATTTTTTTTTTGCGGGGTGAGGGGTGCCGGGGGGGAGTGCTTCCCACGGGATTTCCCAGCTCGGTCCAGTCCCTGCAGGTGGCTCAGCCCCGGCACGGGAGCAGCCGGTTCCCCCGTGGGTCCCTCCAGGCACGAAGGGCGCTGGGCGGCGGGGCTGGGGCCGGGCTCGCTGCCCCTCGACGGCTCCCGCCCCGCGGTGCCGCGGCTGGAAAACGCGCGACGCTGGCTACGAGGTGAGGTCTTCCCGCGTCTCGGTGCGGCGGCTTCCTCCCCGGTTGCGGGATGCCCCCCCCGGCTGACCCCTCGGGACGGGCTGCGGGACGGACGGGCTGGACCCGGGGCCGCCCCCCCCCCCCCCCCCGGCACCGCGCTGGGTCTGCCGCTCTGCCTTCGGAGGGTCTCCCCCGCCCGCCACACGCCTGGCAAGTTGTCCAAGGCTTTGAGCAGGTATTGGCAGGTTTACGGAGAGGAGGTGGTTTAAATCCCCTGCTTGCGCGGCCGAGGGCGTTTGGTGGAAGAGCCAAGCGCAAACACCGCCGCTCGCTCCCGCGGGTCGGAGCTGAAAGAAAGCGCCGGGCGGTTGGCTGCGGGGAGGTCTGCGGGAGCGGGTGGGATGCGGGGAACTGGAGTGCTCCCTCGAAGAGAGCGCGCCAAGCGAGGGATTTCCACCGCCGGGTGTAGCCTCTA
Source organism: Opisthocomus hoazin (assembly GCF_030867145.1). NCBI lineage: Eukaryota > Metazoa > Chordata > Aves > Opisthocomiformes > Opisthocomidae > Opisthocomus > Opisthocomus hoazin. The sequence continues at coordinate 74,111,411 of NC_134417.1, read as the reverse complement.
CTAAAATACGGTATTTAAATCCTCGAATAATTTAATTTTCAAATTTGAGCCGGGCTTTGCCATTACCTGATTGTAGCAAAAACTCTGTCGGAGGGACCATAGCAGTGGAGAGTCCCCTCTCCTTTTCCCTGAGCTTTGGCTCGGGGTTCCAGCAGCTCACAACAGTCTAAGGTCTCCTCTCTGGATTTTTGGTAGTGAGTCTAATTTGTCAGGATTTCCTATAGGGTAAATTAGGTCTGTGAGGCGAAGACAGAAACGCCGAGGCACTTCAAACCCACTGTGAAGAGGACTTCTCCTTTTTCCTCACCTAAGAGGACGACGCTGACGTTTGGGCAGATATATGTAACCGTAAAGATGTGAACGATACAGATTTGGCTAGTGGAGACAGGTGCGTGGCCAGCGTGCCCGGTAAAGACAGAACCAAAATTATGAAGGATAAATAAACTGGGAAAGGGCAAAACATTTCAGGCTGACTTACAGGACGGGACCAGGAAATATTAGCCGGCAGGGCTGAGCCCTCCTCACCACGTGAACACGGTTGCACCTCTGGTTTCCTGCGGAACCGTCAGCGCTTGTGCAGTGCCATTAAAAAAAAAATAAATTTAAAAAAAAAAAGAATCAGACAAATATTTTTGGGACGTTCCAAAACTGAAAGCCAGAGCTTAATTTATTCTGGGGACTTGAAAGGAACGAGGTCTTCCTTTGTGTCTGTTGCTCCGGGGGAGGGTGCGTGTCGGCTTGGCGCTGAACGCTGCCGGCATCTCCATATGCAAACCCAGCCGCGCTTCCCCCCCCGGTGCCGGCAGGACCGCGGGCGCTGGCAGCTCGCAACAATGCTGCCAGACAACGCGGAATGCGGAGGGGCCGGACACCGCATCGACCCGGGAGGACCCGATTCGCGCGGTGCCCGGCGGCCGCCCCGTCCTCCCGCCCCGTCGCTGTCCCCGGCCGCGGCGGCGGGAGGGCTGGGGGCCGGCAGCAGGCAGCCGGCGGCACCCCGGTCTGCGGGAGAAGGTGTAACGAGAGGCACCGGCGGCAGAAGAGGCTGCAAATCGCTGTCGTGTGTGGTTGCTATTAGCAACAAATCAGCTGAACAGCCTGCAAAACCCCGAGCACCTAGGGCGGAGGTGGCGGGGAAAACGCCGGGGCCGGCCGGGCGCTTTCCCGAGGGGATCCCCCGGGCAGCCCCCCGCGGGGCGGCGAGGAGGGGCAGGGCGAGGCCCGGCACCGCGCTCCGGGAGAGGGGAAAGGCAGCCCGCTGAACAGAGACAAAATGGCAGCTCGTGGCTCGCAGGCATCCCTCCTGGCCCCCAGCGCTCTGCCTCGCCCCGGCCGGTCCCTGCCGCTGCCACCCCCTCGGTGACCGGGGGTCCCCCCCCTGCGCGCCCGCCCGGCCCCGGCAAGCGGCAGCGCGGGGTCCCCCGGGGGCTCCGGCCGCAGCCCTTCGTCCAGCCTGGAAACCCAGCTCCCGCTCCTCCGGGTGGGGCGCGTCCCGAGCACCCGGGGGCCGGCAACGCGGGCTGCCGGCGCCGGGAACCCGCGGAGGGGGCGCGGAGGCTCCGCACCGGCGAGGCGGCAGCACCCCGGCACCTCGACCTCCCCTTCCAGCGCTGTTTTCACGTTGCTTTTATGGGGGTTTTTTGGCTTTGGTTGTTGGCTGGGGATTTTTCCCCCCCGCTTTTCCCATTTAAAGTTTTTGGGGTTGTGCGTGCGGCGCTGTTTGGGGGGCGGAGGGGGGTTCTGCTGGCTCCTCTTTTTATTTCGGACCAGCCCATTTCGGAGGCCTCCACCAGCCGCCGGCTCCTCGGCGCGGTGTCGTCCCGCAGGTCGTCCAGCGCCTCGTCGAAGGGGCACGTCCCGAGCACCCCGGCACCCGCGGAGGGAGCGCAGTGGGACGCGGTTGCGGCGGGGGGAGGCCCCGGGGTGCGGCCTCGGCCTCCTCCAGCGCGGAGCCCGGCGGCGGGGGAAGGGCCGCTGCCTGCTCCCTCCCGCGGGGTCCCCCCGGCCGCGCCCCGGGTAGCGTCCCCCCGCCGCCCCGCCGCGAGCACCGGCGCGGGGAGCGCGCAGCCCTTTGTCTCTCTCGACGCGGCGCGGACGTTCGGCTGCGTGCGGCGAAAACGCGGGCGCCAAATGGCGACAGCCGCGCCCCCTCCCCGCTCCGGGGGCCGCCCGGGGCCCCACCGCGCCCGGGGGAGGGCTGGGGCCGGCCGGCCCCGGGGGGAGGCCGGGTGCCCGCGGCAGGGAGCGGCGTCGCGCGGCCGGGCGGGGGGTGCCGGGGAGCCGCGTCCCGGTGCCCCGTTCCCGGCGCGGACACCCCCGGGTTCGCCGGGGCACCCCCAGGGCGGGGCGGCGGGGGCGCGGGGTGGGTTGACTGGGGGGGTCCCCGCGCGCCCCGTTCGAATCTGGCGGCGCGCGGGGGGAAGTCCCGCGGGCGCGAGGCGGGAGCGGTGCGCAGGCGCAAGATGGCCTCTGCCCGGGCGGCGGCGGCGGGGGGGAGCGGAGTCGGCGCGGCCCGCCCGGTGCCGGGGCGGCCGGCGGGGCCCGGGCCTGTCTCCGCCGCACCGGCGAGGCCCGAGCGCCGCGTTTCCGCGCCAGCCCGGGGAGCCGCATCCCCCATCGTAGCGCGGCTCTCCGCCCGCCTTCCGCGGCTCGGCCCGGTCGGGAGGCCCGCGGGCTTCCCCGCAGCCCCGGGGGCAGCGCCTGCCCCCGGCACCGCCGCCCGTCGAGGCCTTTCCGCGGCCTCCGCTGTCCTGCCCGCGGCGGGGAGAGGGGCTGGACGGCCCTCTCCGCGCCCACCCCCGGCAGGGAAACCCTCCGCTGGCCGCGGGGGCTGCATGGCCGTCGTGCTTCACCCGCCACCGACTTATTATAATTATTATTATTTTTAAGCCCATCATCACTGTTAAATAAATAGAAATTATCCCGTTCCTCAAAGACGGTGCGACCCGAGAGAAGGTTGCCCCGGTGCCCTCCGGGCTTTGGCCGTTTTCCTGCTGTCCCGGCGCGGCTCCTCCGCCGGTCCCGGGGAGGGGGAGTGGAGGAGCTGGAGTCGGGCGAGGAAAAAGCCCGAACCCCCCCCTCCAGTGCCAGAGCCGTCCCTGGGTGCTCGAATTAATAAAGCACAAAGCGAGCAGGGCGACGGCCGCGGGGGGGGGAGCGGGGACCCGCAGCCCCCCGGGCGGGAGAGCGGGTTCTCCCCGCGCGTCCTCTCGGCGGGAGGCGGGCAGAAAGAGTGAAAAAGTGGCTGTTTGTAGAAAAATAAAGGAAATCCGTTTCGAGCACCCGGAGTAGAAGCAAGAGCGTTAAAAATTAACAGCGGAAACAGGAAACGCTTATCCGAGCAAACGCCGTCTCAGAATCTCGCCGTACGAAAACCGGGAGGGCGCGAGGTGCCGGCGGGGCCGCCCGCCGCCGTACCTGCACCGGGGCCGGGCACCGGGGCCGGGAGCGGCGAGACGGCCCCAATCCCCCCTGCACCGGTTTGGTGGCAAGGCTCGGAACTGCAGGAGCTGCTGCGCGGTGAGCGGCGGGCAGCCCGGGAGCGGTGTCCGGCGGTCAGGAGCGCGGCTCGCCGCCGGGCCGGGGCCGCAGCGGGGAAGGAAAGAGGCGCAGGGCCGGCGGAGGTGGGAGGGAGGGAGGGGGCTTCTCCCCGGTACTGGCCCCGGGAGGACTCGCTTCGGCCGCGCGTTGAAAGCCCCCGGTGAAACGAGCGAGCCCCCGGGCAGCTGCACAGCGGGGGGGGCGGCGGGCGATGCGGCAAGTGGACCGGGAGCATCGCCGCAGCTGGGGGGGACCCCCCGCCTCTCGCTTTGCCTCCGCCCGCGGCTGCCAGTTCCTCGCTTTCCTCGGCGGAAAACGGGAGAACGCCGTCCTGGGAGCTGCCTCCGGTGCTGGCCGGGCCCCCGGTGCGGCGGCACCCGCTTCCCGGACGCTGACGGTTTGCGGGAGCAGGCTGCGCCCAGCGGCGCTCGGTGCCGGAGGACGAACGGCTCGGCTGAACCAGCCCGTCGCGCTCCTGCTCGTTCTGCGTGGTTTGGGTTTTTCTTTCTTTGCGGTCCTCCTCCCCGCCTCCGTCCGTCCGCTCCAGCAGCCCGCGGAGCTCTCTCTGTGCCCTCTCCGTCGCTCTCCCGGGGCTGGATCGTGACCACCCGTCCCGCGTTCCGACCGGGCACCAGAGCACTGCCTGGGGCTGCGGGCAGCCGAGCCAGGGAGGAAAATCTGGTCGGACGCAGACGGAAAGAACATCGTTTTGCAGCGGGCGCACGCCCCTGCCTCTGCTCAGCTCGCAGGGTGAACGAGCTCGGAAAAACGCGTCGGGCTCCGGCGTGACCCCTCGGGCCGCTCAAACGCGGCGTCGGGGAGCGCCCAGGCTGCGCCGAGCCCGATCCGCGGCCCCGCTCCGGGCAGGGAGGGTGTCCGCGCCCGCGCAGGGGAGCCCGCCCGCCGCGAAACCAAAAACACCCCGCCGTGGTGCGAGCGGGGTGGCCGGCGCGGCAGCTTCGCGGGTGGGACGCCGAAACGCTGGCTGTCGTCGTCCTCCCAGTCGCGCCCAGTCGATGTACTGGCGTCGCGGTGCCACCCGCCCAGGGCCGGCGGCGAAACGGGAGTTTCACACGGCGGCACAAACCTCCTCGGCGGCTTCTGCCGCCCGGCGAGAGAGCTGCTGGAGGAGCTCGTTCCTCTTCGGGCGGGAGATGCCGGACCGGGAGACGTCGAAAGCGCTGTCAGAGCTTAGTAAACCTCGAAGGGAATTATCCAGCTTCTGGTTCACTGCTTTGTGCTTCACGGGCGCTCTACAAAGACCGAAAATAGTTCCGCTCTGATGCTAAAAGTTGTCGTTATCAGCTGCTTCCAGTAGGAATGAGCGCGATTTTACCGGAGCGTTAACGCACAGCCCCCCGCCGCAGGTTCGGTGCGGGTCTGCGGGCGGATTAATTCAGCCGGCACAGCGTGATTAGCTCCGGGAGCCGAGGGAACCGTGCCAAGATAGACACTCGGCCGCACGGAGAGAGATCTTTACATCAAAACGCCTTTAGTTCCAGTGGGGCTTTAAAAAGTAATCCAAGAGCAGCGCAGGCAGAACCTGGCGCTCGGCGCCACGAAAACCCTGTTTTTCCCTTCCCAGCCCGCGCAGATCGACGTGGGCTGAGTTTGAAGAGGCAGGAGGTAAAACCCGTGCCCGGCTGGTATGTGAGAACGCACCATTTGCTGGTTTTTCAGGAATAATTCGGGGTCAAGTAAAGAACAGCAAATGTTTTCGAGGCAGGCAACCAAAACCAACCACGGCGATTTCTCGGCAATTTTTTTTTTTTTTTTTTTTTTTTTTTTTTTGTTATTTTAGTACTCTGCTGTTCTGTTCACTAAAATCTTTTGTACACCCAGAGAGACTTCCAACGAGAGCAAGATGTTTGTCCTTTAACACCACATTATCAACAGAGGTCATGTGCTGTTTTTCAATGAATTATCCCTTTTATTTGTTTATTTCTTTGATCAGCTATAAATGAAAGTTATTCGTGTATATAAAACTGAAGTTTTTACTGTTGAAATTGAACTGTACATGTTTACTACAGGAAAAAATATCAACTCTTGTTTAACAAGACATTATACATCAATAAGCAATAACCTTGTGGAGGATTTGCAATCACCTGGTCTATAAAAACAAGCAGGACAAATAACAGCAATTTATATGCAAAAGTAATGATTTAATGACTATAAGCAAGACAAAGCAATAGAATTGTGCTTCTTTTGCAGACTGGAGACAATGAAATGTTTAACTACAGTTTTCCCGTACAAACATGAAACAATATCCATATAGAATAAACACCCTCACAAATGTATAACTGATGGGTGATGAACACACACGAAGTTCGACCAAAGCAAAGCACAAACTGAAAAGTGTTCTGGGCTGTTCATACTTTATGGTGGAAAAGTTCCTTCCACTTGAAAAAAAAATAATACCCTTAGAAGCCTCTAATGAAATGCACCTATTTGCAGGCCATTAAAGAGGAGGCATTCTCCACAATTTATTGGAAATATTAAAGTACCTGTTAAATTTTAATGAAGTTAGTACTGTACCATATACATATACATTAAAACAAATTTAGATAAAATGCATTCATCCAGCGACTTGCTGGTTCCTTAAAGTTTATACCAAATAGTTTATGGCTTCTATAATGATTTCGTGTGCTTTTAAAAACACAGTCCCACCACACCGAAGAATAAAAAGGTAATCAAACAGGTCAAAGACTTCCACGTCCCTTAACTTTTTTTTTTTTTTTTCTTTTCCTTCACTGCATCACTTCAACATTTGGGAAAGTAAAAATATATCACTTGGAAAAAAAAAAAAAAAGACAGAGCCAGTAAAATCCTTTTAAGATTGCCAATTGCCTCCAGGTTATCAGAGACTCGAATGTGCTTTCCCAATACTGTAGCTCTCACACGCAAAGTGTTTCCTGCAGTATGAGCAAAGCTCAAACAGGCGGCATCTGCGAGGGTCGAACCAGTTTAGAAATTTAACAACCATATCATGAGTGCATGAAACACAATATTTTCTTTATAGTATTTATAAATATATCATACAATACTGTTTCCTGTTATGTCATATACCAATATGGCATTGTACAATAAGCATAATGCCATCTGATTCTTACAAAAGCGAATCATTTAAACAAGTCAGTAAATAAAACGGTAATACCCGCTTTTAGGCATACAGATTGTAAAACTGAAGTTTACTTTTCTTTTGATCGGTTCTGCGCAGCAACAGAGAAGTAAAAGATGCAACATAAGAATCAAAATGGCTAATACGCAAAAATTGTTATTCACAGTGACATGGCTACATATATGCATTATTCTATGCATATTCTTTCCGTTCTGTTGGATTTCAAGATGAAAAAGCACTTGCTTTCTACAGGTTCACAAAACAGCATAAGAACAATAACAATCGAAGAGAACGCAATGGAGGAGTTAGTCTGGATTAACAAACTACTTCCCGGGATTTGTGTCCACTTCTGGAGACTCCCGAGTCCAGACGATGGGGACGGAAACAACTCCACATCACTCAGAACAGGTGAAGGTGTAACTTTTGTTTGCCTCCCAGTCCTCTGAAAACAATTTACATTTCAATCTTGCATTTCCATTAACGTCCGTCCTGAATGTCCCGTAGTCCGCCTTTTATAGCCAAGTTCAGTGTCACTACAAAAGAAAGCAATTTGGACGATAGTCACATGGATTAGCATCTATAAAGCTGTAATGGCATGGAGAGATCTATATAAAGGAGGGGCAGGTGGGGGGCGGTCGCCTGGTTGGCAGTCAACCAGATGAAGTGGCCGAGGAGCCATTTATTGACGTTTTCCGTGCTCTGTTGGTAAAGGAGGACTGGTGGTTACTGCTGGGGCTGCTGCTGGTGCCGTTCATGGTGCTGGAGATGTGGGGGAACTGGGGGTGCGGCGACTGGACCGGTGTGCTGGGGCTGGGCAAACAGGAGGAGGTGGAGGGGATGCCTCCCGCTGGGCTGCTCGCCTTGTCGCTCCCAGAGTCACTTTCCAGTTCCCCGCTGTTGTTCAAGCCTTCCCTCTGGTGACCGATCTTCATCCTCTTGCAAGTAGGTCGCACCCGGTACTTGAGGGGGAGAGGCCCGTTCTGCAAGGCGAAGGGGAGACCCCAGTCAGCGCCGTCCCCAGGCCACGACCCGCTCCCCACGGGAGGCGGCCGGACAGATGGCCGCCCGTACTCACCCGCCTCCAGGTGTAGATGTAGGCAATGTCCATGAGGGTGTAGTAGTCCTTCAGAGGCTCCTCTTCATACATCACGTCGATCTGTTCAATACAGGAATCCCCGCGTTAAGGAGCATCCAGGCATTTACCCCACAGCATACGTTTGAGGCGAAAGCAGCCCCATGGCCGTATTTATGTATCAGAAAAACAAAAACAAAAAAAAAGTATACAAAAACCAGCAGGGAATAAGGAATTTTCATATCTGTTAGCGATGTTTTAAACACATTACGAAGCGATTTCTTGACACCTCGGTATTTACAGCATCAAAAAAATTACAGACTGTCACCAAACTCTCTGGACAGCTATTTTAAAAACAATGCCCATAATCCCATCAATTTATCACACACACCAGAAATGCTTGGTAGTTAGCACTGGCTGGAACGAGAAAATGAGGGCTAACCAGCATCATTAGCAGGCTCAGAACAACAAGACTGATTTAAAAAAAAAAAACGAAAAAAACCCCCCAAACTCTTTCCCCAAAGGTACCTGGAAAGTGTTAGGTATATCCATTTTACTCCGCAGGAACTTTCTTAGATGCATCACTGTCATTGCTGCCGGGCAGCGTAAGTATCTTTTGTCATTCACCTAGTGGCACAGAGAAGAAAATCGGCCTACTGAGAACAAGCAATTACTCCCACCAAAGCTGCACTCTAACATTCTGTGTTAATTTTTTAAAAGACGCAAACTATTAAATTATGAATTATAATACAACAATTTCTGCTGCCTTATAAGGAACAACTGAAACAAGTGGTAAATTGCAGTTCCAGAAGAAGTAATTAAAAATGCAACTGATTTTGTACATAAAGATTTTTATCTCACAGTAAATCTCTTTTCAGTATACGTATGTACAATATATTTGATTTTAAAATTAATTAATAAACAATTTATTGCAGGTATTTTTTATTTTAAGAGGCTGCATGAAGATGCCTGACCTCTTCCCTACCTAGCACCCTGAGAGGAGGTGTGCTGCTTCTGTTCTAGACACACACACCCATGCATTTTTTTCAACTACAAACCCGCCCCAAAGATGTTTGCGTGTGTGTTACTTTTCCTCTGGATTAAGCAAAAGTTATGTACCTCTTCCTTTGATTTTTCTTTCTCCTTATTTCCTTTTCGTTCCAGTCTGTGAGAAGAAATGAAACAATTATAATAAATAATCAGTTTAGCTGCTACCAGTCAGGTAAATATAAAATATTGCCGTTCCGGAACTTGCCTATTCTGGTCAAAGAATTCAATGGATAAGCTTATTATCTCGTCGTCTGTTATAATTCTTTTGTCTTCGTCAGCCACTTCTCCCCTGTCTTCATTAGAGCCATTGGCAGCTGCGCAGAAATTTCCACAATAATTTACATTTTGAAATTCAAATCAGGAAGAATGGCAATTCTCAGTAACAAGAAAAAAAAAAAAGTCTCCATAGTAAGATTACGAATTAAAGCTACCTAACTGTTACAACAATAAACTTCTATTATGCTGAATTTACTTCTTAAAATTTTGTCATGGTAATACATAATTTGTAAGTTAAAAAGGAAAGAGCAAATCATCTAGGTCAAAGCTACATTGTAAAAGTTGTGAACGAGAAGCTTTTACCATCAGCCGACGGATGAGCAGCATAAAAATCCCGTCTTCTTTTCATTTCATCTAGATAGAAAAGCATACATTTTTGTTTTAGTATATACTCTGTAACTCCTGGTATCGATACAGGACGGCGGTTCTGGTTTGGTTTTTCTACTCTCCAGAAAAAAACAAACCAACAACCCAATTGAACTACTTACTTTTGAAAAGGCCTGGTACTAGCTTGTATACAATATCTTGGAGAGTTTTGTCAGACCTGAAAAAAGAACAATCCCAGAACATAAAATTAAGCAGATGAAGTGGTATTTTAACCCAAGCGGCAGCTCCTCACGTGTAACCTTTCCCGACAGCGAGGCACCCTCTGCAAAGCGGGAGGCTGCTCACAAAAAGTGAACACGCAGGACCTTGAAACCAAACTAACGCTGCTCTAAATACCCCTGCAAGCCAAAACTCCTCTGCGCTACCGCAGCTGAAAAGTGATTCTCTCAGACTGAAGGAAGGCCTTTAAACACCACACATCCTCCCTAGAAAATCCAGGGAGCAAAGAGTAGCAGGCAAGGAAAACGTTTCTGACAGGAGAAGCATGCTTCGAAGGCTTTTGCCTCTGAGCCTGGGCAGTTTCAGCACGAGTTCTGTCGCCGAGGGGCTACGGCTGGAGCGAAGCGGGTCTGGGAGGCGCAGCCAGCGGAGGCAGAAGCTGCCGGGATGGTACGTGTGGGCAGGGGGAGAGGGAAGAGGCATCGCATCGGTGGCTGCCGTAGGCAAAAAACAAAACAAAATAAAAAAAAACAATAACAAAAAAAAAAAAGACCAGCAAAAACTTTCTGCCTCCCACCCGGAGAAATCTCCAGCCTCAGTCAACGACAAAACTCCGCAGAGCGAGCACACACACACAGACACACAGACGAGTTCGCCTGTCAATTGACAGGTCCTTTCAGATTCAAATCGCAGGCGCGGAGATAGCATCGACCCGGCTGCTGCCGGGCTCCCCGCAAAACTCCCCGCGCGGCCCCCTGCTCCTACCTGATGTTCAGCAGCGGCCGGGTTTTGTGCACCTGGACGTCGCAGATAGGGCAGTACTTGCTGGTTTCCAAGTATCGCACGATGCAGGTCTTGCAGACTGCAAGGCAATCGCGACAGCCGCTCAGCGACCGTCGGGGGCACGCACGGGCCGGGCCGCGAGTTCCCGAGCCACGCGAGCGAGGGCGGACCGTCCGCCGCCAGCAGCGCGCCGCTCCGCCTCGACAAACGCCCGGATCGGCGGCGATCACCGTGAAAGGGGGACGCGGAGAGCGCGGATACTATCGCTGTAACAAAGACCCGTCGGGCCGTCCTCGGAATAACCGCACCGCGGTCGGGCCACCCATGTCCCGGCCCGTCGGGGCGGCGGTTCCGGGGGGGGCAGAGGGGGGTTGGGTTTGTCTGGGGGTTTTGTGTGTGTGTGTGTTCCCGGGATGCCGGGAAAGGTGGGCAGCGGCGGGGGGGAGGGGGGAGCGGTACTTACAGGAGTGGAGGCACTCGATGATGGTGGTCGCGTCGATGAAGTACCCGCCGCAGAGCACGCACATGAGGTGCGGGTTCAGCTCGGTGATTTTGATCCTGGTCGTTCGGTGCATTTTGGCGCGGCGAGGGGCGGCTCTGAAAGACACACGCACACGCACGCACACACACACCGGGGCCGGTCAGCGGGGACGAGCGCGGCGGCGGCGTCCCAGGTGCCGAGCCCCGGCGCGTCCCCGTCCTCCCCCCGCGCACCGGCGCAGGGACGGACCCGGCGCGGAAGGCGGCGGCGCGGGCGCGGGGCCGGGCGGCGGGCGAGGGCCGGTCCCCAGGCCGGCGGGGTGTCCCCGGCCCGGCCCGTGCGCAGCCCCGCGGAGGCGCGGCCGTCCCCGGGCACCCACCGGCAGGCGGGCGCGCTCCCGGCGGCGCGGCGGGGGCACCGGGCGGGCGGGCGGGCACCGGGCCGCCGGCAGCAGCACAAAGGGGAACCAGCGCCTCCCGGTGCGGCTGCCCTGGCATTTCCGGAGCGCGGGGAGGGGCGGTGGCGGGAGGGACCGGGGGGGGCGGGGGGCGGGGGGGACGGGGACACACACGCACCTCAGAGCGGAGCGGGGCCGCGCACCGGGGCCGGCCGGGGAGGGGGGTCCGGGCGGCTGCCGCCGCTGCTCGGTGCCGATCCGGATCTGCTCCGCTCTCCGAGGGGGTTGCTATAGCAACTTACACTTACACTTGGCATCCTGCCACCGCTGGGAACACACGAGAGCCGGGCGGGGGGGCGGGGGGGGGCCGGGCCGGGCCGGGCCAGGGGGTGGGACGCGGGGCCCGGGGGCTGGCGGAGGGGGGCGGAGGAGCCGAGGAGCCCGCGGGGGTCTGGGAGCCCGGTCGGGAGGGGAGGAGGGAGTGGGGGGGGCGTTGGGGGTCGGTCCGGGCGGGGTCGGGGTGCCGCAGCCCGCGGGGTGCCGGGGCGCGGTGCGGGGGCGGCCGCGGGCTTTGGGGTCTCAGCCCGGCGGAGGCGAGCGCCGGAGGCTCCTCCCGAGCCTCGGCCATTTCGGATCCTCTCAGGGGCCTCTCTCCACGTCGGCTCGGTGCGAGGAGCTGGTCTGAGATCGCTCCTCTCCCCCTCCGCTCGCTCCCTCCCCCCGCCGAGCCGAGCCGATCCGCACTCCCCGGGACCGAGCCCGCCGGCGGGGTGCCGAGCCCCGGCTCCCGCTCCCTGCCGTCGGCATCCCCTCTGCCCCCTGCTCGCCTTTCCTCCCTTCCCTCCTTCCTCCCTTTCTCTCCCTCCTCCCCCAACTCTCTCTCTTTCTTTCCTCCTCCCCCCCCCCCCCCCCCCCCCCCGCTTTTGACTCTCGTTTGAAAAGCCTCCCGCGGACGGAGCGAGCGCGGTGCAAAGTTTTGCGAGAGGTGGAAAGAGATTTGCAGCACCAGGGTAGGGTGTTCGGACGGGAGAAAACAAGTCTCCGGATCCTCAAAGAAAACCCCCTTTTCAGCAATAAAGCACACCGGGGGGGGGGGGGGGGGGGGGGGGGGAGGGAACCCCAAACCGACTTTAAACGGTACGTTAGTGACAACATGCGAAGGACCGTGTGACCAGCTCATTCCTGAAGCTAAATCAACACCTTGTCAACACAATGCAGCGACAAGAGTGAAAAACAAATGTCATTTTCACAGTCTGAAACCCATAAACCCCCATCGGATGCACTGGCACCAGCGTCAGATGCACACAGGCTGCTTAAAACGAGAGGGAATGAGAGGCAAGGGGGAAAGTACACCGGGGGAAAAAACCTTGCCGGCCACGTCAAACGCAGAGTAAATTATTTTCTGCCAACCAGATCCTGAAAAATACAACGCAGCAGCGTTGCTCCAGCACAAGCTACCCACCCCTCCCCGCCAGTGCTCCCAGCACGCCGGCTGCTCCCCCCGTCCCCGCTCCTCCCGAGGCAGAGCCTGCCAGCCGCCCTCTCCGCACCGCCGTGCGGGCTGGAGCAGCCTCCGGGCGCCGGGTTCCCCCCTGCCACTCGCCAACTTCGATGTCAGCCAGAGAAAGGAAAAGAAGAAGAAAAAAAAAAAAAGACAACGCACCAAGCTTGCTAAAAACTTCAAATTTCGGCCAGACTGCCCGGGACAGGGGCACGATATTCCTCACGCAGCGCACACAGCGCCAGCGAGCGACCCTGGGCAGGGAGCTTCTGGTGCCGCTGCTGCGGGAGAGCCCTGCGGGTGGAACCCCGCAGCGCCAGCCCGCAGCCGGCCAGCCCGCAGCCAAGCCGCCTGCGAGAAGCACCGCGCCAGACCGGGTCCCCGGAGCTCTTCCCAGCCCCGTGCGGGAAAATCAAGACCACCCCCCCCCACCCCCCCGCATCGCACTGCGGTTTAAAGGTCGCTTCCAGAGTCCCTGACCCCCCGCTCCTGACTTCTGAAGCGACACCGCGGGTCTGCTTTGCCGGGAGCAGGCGGAACCCGGGCTCTGCTCTCCCCGCTGCAGCCCTGAAGCCGGCGGCTCCGAGGTCGCTTTTAGGGACCCAAACACGGACAGGCTGCTTCCGCGGCTCTGCGTTTTATTTGTTCAAGTCGCCACCTTATAATTCATAAATATCTGAACCAAAAAAACCCAACGCAGCAGTGACCGAGGTCAGGCAAGCCGGCTGACCGAGAATTCCTTCCCAGCCCCGACAGACTGGGACAGACCGGCACAGACCTCTCAGGACACGGACGCGGCTATTTCACGCAGGGGGTAGCCTCTTCCGAGACGGAGGGGGATGAAATTCAACCCCGAAAACTGTTTTGCTGAAGCAAGCCCTAAACGCGGATTATTTATTGCCCAAAGTTCGCGCTTTTTAGCGTGCTGTCTTGGAAATCGGCGATTTTCTCCCGCGAGCTGCACCAGGCGCCGGGCTTCTCCCCAAAAGCCACGGTGCGGGCACACGCACACGCGTGTCTGTGCCCGCGGGTACCTGACACGAACGCAGCACGTTTTACCACAGCAGCCTGAGCTTAACGTTTCGGTGCGAGGGAAACGCTTTCGGGTTTGGTTTTTTTTTTTTTTTCCTGATAGCACGGCGAATACCAACACTTCACTCGGTCAACACCAACCGCCTCTTATCCAGGACGATATATATTTACCCATTGACACATGGAACAACCAAACGTAAAATATACGGAGATAATACTCGCTAGAAGTAAACACTGCCAGCCAACTGATTATTTAGAGGCCTTAAACGGGTTATGTCAAAATGAAGAAAACCAGAAGTGCATGCTCCCTCTAAAGAATCAGCTACGTTATTAAAAATCTATAAAGGCAATAGGCTATCAAAGCTTGCTCGGCAGGTCTCTGACAGAAAATCATACACAAAAACCAGAAGCATCGCTCGGGTAGGTTTGTGTACTTTGCACCCATCTCCTCTCGGAAAACTCTCTGGCCAGGAATAAAGAGGCCGTCCTTCTGCATCTTCTCCCATTATCAGTCCGAGACACTTTTACTGTCGAGCCTGTTTTATTACTCCTTCGCTTAGGAATGCCCACGCACGTTCCGAAGGAGGGACGGTGCTTCCTTCAGAGCAGGCACACGGAGCTCAGATACCTCTGCCCAGCGAGCAGAGACCCGAAGGCTGGCAGCTGAGCGCAATGGGACCCCAGACCCTCCCATCGCCTCCCTGGGACCAGGGAGAGGACGCGGTCCGTCTGCTTCAAAAGCACACTAAAATGTTAATTCTGCGCCTTCCGAGCGATCAGGTGGGTCAAGCCTCCGCGCCTCTGAAAACTGCAGCACAAGTCTGGCTCACTTTCCAGGACGCACTGCACAGAGTCCTTCAGAGCAGCTTTGCTGGGCTCTGCTTCCAGAATTTCCCTGGTCTTTGGGACAGTCCCGTAAAAGAAGTTGCTCTGTGACCACTACAGACTACCCCCCCCAAAAAAAAAAACCCCACAAAAAAACCCCACCAACTTTTAACGCCAAGCTTGCCAATGGGCACACACGCCCAGGTTTTCCTCGGCTTTTCTAGAGAGTGGAGGAGCGAACCAAAGTTTCTAGAGGCTGAAAAGCGATGATCTCACTTTTGCAGAAATGCGAATTTTCTGCCTATTTTTACCTGATTATTTGCAAATATTTACAGTAAACACAAAGAAACATCCCGCGTCACATCTTGCCAAGGCCATGCAATTACAAAAACATACAGCAGCAACTTTCCAGCGCTGCCCATCAGCAGCACGAGGAGCCCACTCGTGACATCTCTAAGATCTGACAAAGGATTTCACGAAAATTTACCCTTCCCAGGCTCAGGAGGGGAAAAAGAAAAAAAAGAAAAAAAGAAAAACAATCAGAGAAAATAAATTCAGAACCACCACCCCCCCCCGCGCCCCACAGACACAGCACCTTCGCTCCAGAGGCTCCAGCAAACCGCACGCCTCAGCTCCCCAAGATCGCAGCCAAACTGCTGTCCTCACCCCCCAAAAAAAAGCTATTTCTCGGCGTTGGCCACCCCTTTCCTCTCCCGACAGGCACGGACCCCCAAACTTTCGCGTTTAGAGCAGAAATGCGAGAGGAGACACTGGGAACAACTGGGAACCGCCATCTTACGACCCATCCAATTTCACACAAGTACTTGTCCAACTTAAGTTAATAACATTTTCTGCCGGGTGCCCCGACGCCTAACAACCCCTCCGGGAGGATCGCCACCCCCCGCCGGCTCTATCTCTATAAAATGGGCGCGCTATCTGACATTTTAGCCTCCCCCAGACGCGTTTCTTTCGGGGAGGACCGAAATCACTTGACCCAGGCAGCTCCGGATTTCACGAACGTCCCTGCTTAATCAAAATCTGCCTTTAAACAAAGGGCGCTGGGGCCGGGCTGGCAGCAGGGTCTGGAAATAGGAATATTCTCCTCGGGGGCCATGTGCACGGCGAGGTTTTAGGGGGCGTCCGGAGAAAGAAAGGAACTAAAACCGGCGACCGTGGGCGCGTAAGGCGAGCGAGTGCGCGGGGCTGGCGCTGCGTGCCCGCCCGTGCGTGCGTGCGGCCGGAGCAGCCTGTCAGCGCTGCTCCCGTGCGGGGAGCTCGGGGGACACCTAGGCTCCCCTTCGCAGCCCCCAAACCGGCCGAAAACCGCCGCCGAGCCCCCGCCGCCCCCCGCCCTCGGCGAGGCGACACCTCGCTTCATACGTACCCGGAAAGCGGAGCCGGTGGGCGACGATCGGAGCGGCCAAAAAAGACAATGAAAGTTAAAAGTCGTTCAGCAGAAAATGAATGTGAGCCAAGCGGCCATCTTGAAATGAACTGCAGACGCTGTCAATTGCAATAAGCTTATTGCCGCCGCCGCCGCCGCTGCTGCGCTCCGCTCATGTTAGTTACAAAACCGGCCCCGGTTTTCCTCCGCTCGGTCCACCGGGCCCTCCTCGCTCCCCGGCTCTCCCCGCGGGCCCGCGGCCCCGGCGGCTCAGGCGCTGGGAGCCCAG
Organism: Opisthocomus hoazin; assembly: GCF_030867145.1. Classification (NCBI taxonomy): domain Eukaryota; kingdom Metazoa; phylum Chordata; class Aves; order Opisthocomiformes; family Opisthocomidae; genus Opisthocomus; species Opisthocomus hoazin. The sequence goes on along the minus strand of NC_134417.1, from coordinate 74,095,117 downwards.
AGCCTCCCCGGTCCGGATGGGTCCTCGCTCCGCCAGCCCATTGTCTCTCCCGCTGCCCCCCGCTCCGCCGCGCGGCCTCGCTCGCGCCCCTCTCTTTATTGTGACGGCCGTTGTTACGAGTATTATTGTTGTTGTTATTTCATAGTTGGTGGCGGGGACCCGGGGAGGGGAGGAAGGAGGGCGGGCGGGCGGGCGGGCGGGAGGAGGGCGGAGGAGGGAAGAATGCGAGGCTGAAGGCACACAGTGGAAACTGACACCGTCCCCAAAATGGCTCGGAGTTCGCCCGCCCCGCCAGCGTCACGTGGGGCGCCTCATTCCTTAAGGGCGGCCTGGGAATTAGCGGCGCTGCCGCCGGGGCCCGGCAGCCTCCCCGTGACCCAATCCCGCAACCCGGCCGCCTCCGCCTCCCCCTCCCCTCCCCCCGCCCGCCGCCCCCCCCCTCCCCCCTCCCCCCCCCGCCCCCCCGGCCCTGCACGCGCTCGCCCGCGCGCCGCCGACGCCTCCTTTTCCCCGCTGGCCCCGGGCCCCGCTCCGCGGCTTCCCCCCCTCCCCCGCCCGCAGCGGCCCGACGCCTCCTTCCCCGCGCTCCCTCCGCCGCCGCGCCCGAGCGCCCCGCACCCCGCGACGTGCGCGTCCCTCCGCCCGCGCACCCGTCCCTCTTCCCTGCCCCCCCCCCCCCCCCCGCGCACTTGTTGCGCGCTCCCACCCGCGCTGCGCGGGGCCGCCGTCCCGTCCCGTCCCCGCGGGGCCGCGCCGGCGCTTTCCCGCGCAGAGCGGAGGCGGGAGCGGGCGGCGCGGGGAGCCGCGCTGTCCCCCACCCCGCGGAGAGGACGGGGCGCGGGCGGGAGGGGAGCGGGGAGACCCTCGCGGGCGCCCGCCGGGGACGAGAAGCCGGGCGCGGAGGGAAGAGCCCGGCTCCGCGGCGGGGCGAGGGCCCGTCCGCCGCCGCGCTCCCCCCGCGGGGCCGCGCTCCCCCCGCCGGCAGGTGCGGGCGGACCCAGCAGCCGCGGGGAGAGGCGGGCAGCGGCCCCGCCGCCCCGCACCGCCACGGGGGCAGACGCCGTCGAGCCGGAGCCGACGCCCGGCCGCGCTCAGCCCCCTTCTCCCGGTTCTCCGCGGCCCCACCGCAGCCCACCGCCGCCTCCCGCGTACCGGGGCGGGGGGAGCAGCCGCAGCGAGCTGCCACAGCGCGGCGGCGCCGGCGGGAAGCGGCTGGCGGAGCCGAGCTGCGGCGGAGCATCTCCCGGGCAGGGGCGGCCGCCACACCCGGAGAGAGGGCAGAGCGTGATCAACTTTGTTCAACTTTATTAAAGCCCCGAGAAAAATAATCGGTGACGATTCCACAAACAGGCAAAATAAAAGAGCAGGAATGCTTTGAAGGCACGACAGTTAAGCAAATATTTAACAACAGTTAATTAAAAAAAATATGACACGAGCAAGGAATACCAAGTGCGGTCACAAAAAACGGTTATTTAACTGCATTTGCACCCAGGGACTTTAAAAAAAAAAAAAAAAAGAAAGTTTGCATGGAGAGATGAAAGGCATTTGTCATTTAGAAGACACTCCTAGGAACGGGAGCACTTCAAGCTCAGCAGGCTGACACCTTCCCTCAGTCACATCTGAGCCGCTCTTTCTAGACTTTTCGCAGCATCTTTTAGCTTTCCAACTAAATCCTAAGAGATGAAGTACCGTCTTAGAGGATTTTTCAAAAGGTCAGCTAGATGAACACTTTTTTTTTTAATATAGAGAGGCAAGATAAACTGGCACCTTACACCACAAAGAAATGCTGCAACTGATGAACAATGCCAGTGAGTAATTAAATAGCTCCCTATTTTACAACATGCTAAGAAAAGTGGGAACTGAAGGAAAACACCTTTTAACGTATATTATCTACTAAAACAGACCACTGCTCTTAACACGTGGGTTGCGCTGGTACCGTTACAATGGCTAACGCTGACGTTTGCTCTGGGCTTCGAGGCACCACGTACATTTCTAAAATACTGAAAATATTTTGAGTGCAATTTTGCACTAGGACCATTCTCCAGCCAGAGCACATCAGCTTTCACCAAGCCAGCAAACCGATTCAAAACACTCATTGCTAAGTAAAGGACAACTTCAGAGACACATGTTAAAAAAGGAGAGGTATCAAGCTGAAGTTTTAATATCTTGCTTTTCTTCTGCCCCCCAGCCCCTCTTCCCAGTCCTCCGCGGTTTGGTCACTCCCAAGCATGACAATACCTCCATTGTTCAGTTACACATTTAAATCGCTAAACAAAGATCAACGTTGGTTTCAGTACATTTCTTACATGTCATTAACACCACTGAAGAACCTTCAGTTCGTTCTCTATTTTTAATCATGACACTTTTAAACCATTGAACCAGCTTCTTTAATCATTTCTCTAAAGCACGGGGAATCAGAGTTTTAGAAAAATCACGTATTTTGTCCTACATATATATATACACACACACACATATGTAACAGTCATGAAAACCAACTAAATATTTATGCATGTATGTAAAACACTCCCCAAGCAACTAAAATCAGTTACTTTGCAACTTTATTTGAGAAGACAGGAAAACTGCACCCGGATAATTTTTATAGAAGGTTCTCCTCTACCCTTCCAGTCCTAGATTTTTTTTTTTTCCTCTCAATAATAGTATATATTATTTCATTTTGATTGACAAGTTGTTAAAAAAAATTTACAACCGCAACCGGAGCCAAGCATAGAAACGATGATGAAGGAAAAAAGTACCTGCAATTGCTCCATCGTGCAACTAAAAGTAACATCCGGCTGTGATCCTGAATCACTGTTCTGAAGGAAAAAAAACAACAAACAACAATGCCTGTTTTATTAAAGAAAAAAAAAAATCATGAAATTCCATTTTTTCCTCTGAGGGTGCTGGGAGTACAGTACCTCTACATTTAAGGTCACCAAGTAGGAAGGTTGGTAAGTTTTATGAAGCCGATCGCTCTAAATTAAAAACAAAGAGCACAGAAAAAAGTCAGGTCTCGGCACTGAAACAGAGCAGATAAACACTTTGATGTGCCAAAATTACCTTGATCTGATATTCCAAGCGCCAAGACACATCCGTTATATGGAGAGGAGATCTGCCTATGCTGGAAGACACAACAGTTACAAGCTCCCTACGCTAAGAGCGAACGTCACTTTCTCGAGCTGTCCACCAATAAAGAACTTTTTCACAATCCTTGTAATGCTTCTTCAAAAGTTCAAGAAGTTTGTTAAGAGCAGAATTCCAAAAGGAGGACGAAAACTTTCAAAGGCTGTTTTCTAAAGTTTGTTAAAAATGTACAATTTTAATTTTTTTTTTAAAGTGGAACAGTATCTCTTCCTTTAACCGCCCAAAGCACGCACAGGTGTTTTCCAGGACAGTCTCAACGCAGCTGTAATTGAAACTACACGCCTGTGCTGCCCAACAGACCTACCTTCCCAACAGGTTTTCCAAGGCATCCTTGTTTTTCTGGAGGGGAGAAAAATAAAAATGAAATTAAAAAAAAAAATAAATTTGCTAGGTTCAATGAATTCCTGTGAGAGAAAGACAAGACAGCCAAGTTAAACTTCTTTTAAAAACCTGATATTCCGTGCAGAATTGTTCTATCCTCTCTTTGTCCAGTTTGCAGTCTTCCAGACAGGAGCTGGGGGGGGAAAAGGAGTTAGGTGTGCTCTCCGCCGGCGCGCAGCGGGCTGCGGGGCCGGCAGCCGGGGCTGGCGGCGCGGGGCGGCCCCGCGGCGGTACCTGATGGCGGAGGCGTCGGCCCGGTGCCTGCCCGCCTCCAGGATGCAGGCGGCGGCCGCGGCGTGGCAACGCTTCAGCACCGCCGGGTCGATGCCGCGCAGCTCCGGGTCGCCTGCAGCAGACGGGTGGCGGGGGGGGGGGGGCACACACACGCCGGCTCGCCGGACCCCGCACACGCCGCGCCCGCCCGCCCGCCCGCTTCTTCCCGCGAAGCGCTCGGAGCGGACCGCGCCCGGTGCGGTGGGGGGGGGACGGGGGGACGCGACAAGGATACGGCGCCCAAGGTGTGAGGAGGAGGAGGACGCGGGGGGGGGGGGGGGGGGGGGGGGGCTGAAGAGCTGGCTGGCGCAAGCCATGCCAGGCGGGGCTGCCCGGCGCCGCACGCCCCGCCATCTCCTTCCGATTAAAACACAGGAGGGGGAAAGGGGGGGGGGGGAAAGAAAAAAAGAAGAAAAAAAGAGAAGTACCGTGGAAGAAAGCCTGGATGTCCCCCCCTCCCCTCGCCTCGCTTCCCCGCACGGACGGCGCTCCGCCGCAGCCCCGAGGGACGGACCGGAGCCCTCGGCCGTGCGCGGAGCGGGGTTTCCGTGCGGGGAGCGGGGCTGCCCGGCGGCTCCCTCTTTCCCTCCCCGCGCGGAGGCAGCGGCGGGGTCACTGACACCACGCAATTAATTGCGCCGCGCGCGAAGGAAAGCCCCGCGGCCGCAGAGGAGCGGCGGGGGGGGGGGGGGGGAGCCAGACGCGAACGCGCGGGGACACCCCTTCCCCCCCATTTTCGTCGGGTTTAAGGGAGGCGCGAGGAAGCGGTCGCGCGCCAGCGATGACACCCCGCGCAGCGGCACCCCCGGAGCCGCCCACGGGCGAGCCCCCGCGTGGGGAGGGGGACACACACACACACACGGACACGCCACCTCCGCGCCGCGCCTTACCCAAGCCGTGCCGGGGCCCCTCGAGGAGGCTGCGGAAAGCGGCGCGGAGAAGCGCGGCGTAGGGGCCCGGGGGGAAGCGGCGGGGGTCTCCCAGCAGCCGCCAGCCGCCCTGCGCGTACGCCGACAGCTCCATTGTGGGCGCCGTGACCTTCGACACGCGCCCACGTGACGCGCGCGCAGCTGATCGCCGCGGCGAGGCGGAGCCCCGAACGCCGGGGGGGGGCGGGGGGGGGGGCGGGAGGAGGCGCCGCTCGCCGAGCGGCGCCTCCTCCCGCCCCCCCCCCCCCGCCCCCCCCCCCGCGTGTCCCCGGGGTTTGCGGTGACAGGCAGCGCTCTGCATTCCGCCGACCTGCCGCCCGCAAACGTCAGGAGCGGGGTCTGGCCGGGTCCCTCGCGGAGCGGTTTCCCTCAGAAACGCCCGCTGTCGGACCCCTCTGTCCCGAAGCGGGGTTTTTCCCGCCCCCCCCCCCCCCCCCCTCCTTGGGTATGGACCTGCGTATCAAACCACTATTTTTTTTTTTTAACCGATAGTTATGGCCGGCTCGGAATCAGAACGATTTCGTGGCTGAGATCGCTGTGGCGTTTTGATGGAGGCTTCTGACGTGCCCGAAATAGTGGCGGCTGGACGGTGCCGCCTTCCCGGGCCGTTGAGTGAAAACGCATCTAACAGCAGCTCCCTGTTAGGCTGGTAAATTCCTGACATGAGGCGCTTTGCCTGGTGCGTTAACATTTTCTTTTTCACACGTCGAAACATTGCCGTAGTTCCCCCAAAATCTTGCAGTTAATATTTCACGAGGAAACAATGAAGTGCCGTGTGTTTATACCTCAGCCAAGGACCAAATTAAGACCAAACTAATAAAGCGTAGGCAAGGGCCTTACTACGTCACGTGGATTATGACATACGCAAGCTTTGAAGTATGCAAAATGTTTTAGATATCACCTTTTTCCCTTGCGCGTGGCTGCTTTGAGTGGAGAAGAACATTACTGTGTAATCTGGCTTTCTTTACGGAACAAATGTTTCTGCTGAACGTTTCTTAAAGGGAAATTCAGTGTCGAAAGCTGCTCAGCCTAAAAAAGAAAAGGAGTAAAAGCTAAAGGCCTCTACCAGATTCATGATTTTAAAATAAGGTCTATAAAACGCCAAATAAATAGTCCTTTTTTTGTGCTACAGGCACACATTAGACAACACAAAGCGCAAAACTAACCTGCCTTGCAAATGCCTGCTAGATATGTAAAACAGCAGAAAAAGAGAGCAGAGCGTTTTCCCCTCTAAATTTTGAATGCCTCTTATCTTAAGTAGTGTTGCTACTAAGAGCAGGTCAGATAGCAGTACATGCAGAGTATAATATTCCAGAGTAACTTTACTTAAAATGGTGAGTTCAGCCTGCTCTGTTGCTCCCCTGCCGACCTGCGCTGCCACCCATTTGCGGGCTGACGGTGCTGTCACAGGACTGGGCTTCTTACCAGCAAAGAGCATTGGACAAACACATTTCACCAGTAATTGGCTGGTAGCTGATTTAATCAAAAAGTGCTTTGAATTTTGTGTCTGGATCCATAGCTCTTGCCAATTACCATCAGTCATCTACGAGCTCAGTCCGGCTTCGGAGGCCAGTTGAAGTTTTCTCACAGTGAGAATGGTAAGACTAGACTTTATCACACCTCACTGCACCACATTTTGTCTTTATTTGAATCCGACTACGTTTGAGATCATCACTGGATTTTTTTTCCTTTCTTGCTTTTTGTGACATTAGTATAGTTTTTTTACGCAAACCCGCCTGCCCCTCGGCAGCGTGTGCGTCTCCTTCCATAGGGATGCAGAGCGCGGGCGACTGGCTGATTTCACCTTCTCAGCTTCTAGCACTGTGGGTTGTCTGCTCACCGTGTTGTAAAAACACACGCTTGTGTACTCCGGTCTCGGTTATGCCCAAGCCGAGGTCGAAAGGAGGATCCCAGTGGCTGCAGGATCGGGACCTGCATGCTAACGCGCCATGTATGCACAGCATTAGGCCTCACGGTGCTGTGAAGAACAAATGCTTAGAGGTTTGGTGCACAGTCTGAAGCGATATCGCTGGCGTGATACTTTGCCATCAAAATTAACACCCCTGAATTGACGAACTCTGGTCTTCAGAGCTCTGGCTGACAGAAGTCCTGGCAACTCTTATTTTGCCAAAAATAAGGAAGGCATGGCAACAGGCAGGTGGGTTGGCAAACAAAGGCTTTCTCTGTCTTTTGGTGTGGTTGTCTAATACAGACAGGATGCCTAAGAAAAGACAACATAAAATGGAGGAGAAGAAAAACCATGAAATGGAGGAGAGGACAAATCTCTGAGCTGTGGTGTTAGGAAGGTAAAGAGACCAAGGCTATGAAAAAGCATAGTCACCCCAGAAAAGTTAGAAATGTACACGTATGGCACGATCGCTCATTACAGCAATTTATTTTTCAACATCCTCGTATCGTTTACAGCACATTGAAATCTATAAAATAAAATCTAGCTTTAAAAACGGAACAACTGCTAAAGATTCATTTTGAGGTTATGTAGTACATGTAGGTTTAACCGGTTTTCACCACAAAATTTACATTTTCAATTCCCCTTCCCAGCCTCTCAGCCTGGCGTTTTTTCTTTCTCTCTTTTTCCTTCCAAAAAGGACACGAGATGGATTCAGACTGTCAGACTGCTGTCAGAGATTACTGCATGTGCGAAGTGTACACTCATTTTAAAACCGTGTTCATTACAATCTCCAAGAGGAAGCTAAACTGTATATTGAATAAAAAAATGATGAAGGAAATGCGTTAATACTTGAATATTAATTAACTGGGGAATCAAACTACCTCAGCCCATGCAAGGCTAGTATTTTTTACAGCTTGCGCTTTGTTAATCAAAGCAAAATAAAGCAACCGTTCAAAATGAAGGGAAATCGCATAGCGTGCACGGAGGACCAATCAATAAAATTTAAGAGTTAAAGTTTCAGCGTAAGTATTTCTGAAAAGTCTCAGATCAGCATTTTTTGTTCTGTGTGTTGCTTGTCACAGAGTTAAAAGGCAGTAACTTAGGGTGATATTGTCAATTTTCTGCAAAACTGTTACCAACTTCAAGAGTTTCATCCACACATTAAAGGAATGCGCCTAGAACCTTTCTTTTAGTCATTATCAAGTCTTCTTTATTACAAAATATATTTTACTGAATAAAATGTTTGAAGCAGGTAAGAACGGTAGAAAATAAGTAACTGTTTTCTAGAAAATTTATTTCTTGCTGATTCATATCTGAAGATAAAATGTGATACTCATGTCTGTCACTGACACGACCATAGCATCGAAGAAAAGGAGTCTGCACACTCCGAAAGGCCCAGGAAAATTCCTCTCATGACACAGGCACAAAAGTGCAAGACGGTGAATAAAATACTGCCTTGAACCAAGCCATTATGTGGATTATTTATTTGGTATGATTGCTGTCGACAGTCCTCATACCTGGTGAAAGTGCTGTACTTATCACATATTTTTAAAAATATTTTGTACTTCCAGATTTTTTTGGTATGTATTAATTACAGTAAATGCATCGTTTGGCTATTGACCAGGACTATTCAATAAAACTTTGTTTGCTCACTGTTCTGATTAACAGTTCATGGAATTAGCTTTTTAATCAAATCTGTGAAAACACTTGATTTATTTCAGTAAAGTAAAACCTATAGTAGCTGAATAAATTTTTGATCAGGTATTTAATATTTCTTATTCTAAGTTTAACCTGAAAAACATTTTTGCTACTAGGTAATATTTTTGGAATTAAGCAACATTAATTTAGTAAAAATGAAGGAGGACTTGCCTGCTTACCTTTTCATTAGCTTTATTCTGACTTCTTTCTGTTTTCTGTATGTCAAAACTTAAAATCTTCTGGTTTTCCCCTCATACATGAAAAAAGCCACGTATTCTTAGGCTGTAAAAAAAATACCCCAAACCGTAGAGCTTTCACATTGAAATCAAACACTTCTAAGCTACTAATATTTCAGTCCTTATTTAAATACTCAGGAACAGAGGCAACCAGAGAGTACCTCTTGTTTAAAACGTCATTGCTCCTCTGATTTCTAATAATTTGGGAAAATCTTACATATTATAAAAGCTCCATTTTCCCCTTATGTTACTAAAACATATATCAGATCAAAACCCTAAAAAACTTATTTGAATATATATTTGATTATTTCTTGTCAAATAAAAAAAAACATCACCAGGAGAATTTGCACAGTTTATGTCTAAGTTTATGTCAAAAACCTGAGTAATAAAAGGGTGTAAGGATTTAGGCTTGCGAGCAAGCGTTACTGTGATGTACTAGACAGTACATCCTCCAGGATAGCAGCTTTGTCTTTTTGTGTGTTTGAACATATTTTAAAGTCCCTCTAATTAAGTGAAAGTCCTGTATTTACTGAATTTTTTGGTCATTCTCTTTCTCTCACAGAGAAATAAAGCTATGTAGTTCATAACGTGTTTGCTCTTTCTCAAGATAAAGCTCTAATGTCTTTGACTAAATTTGTGGAGATTTATAAATGAGGCCTACATAAAAGACGCTGCCTCGAATGTCGGATGGAGAAATACAAAGATTCCTGCTGTTTTAGTGGAAATACTACTGTAATTCCATGTCTAGTCCTGTGTCACAGACGAACACAGGATGTCATACTCACAAAAATGCAATGAAATGATTTTTTTAGTGATTGTATATTAGTATTGTCTCTTTGTAAACAACATTTTCTGGTATAAGCTTTTAAATGGAAATTTTTGTTACTTTTCCAGTGACCTGACACATCATTTACAGATACTTCAAAGTTGTACCTGCTGCTCATGCTACTCAGGCAGCACTCAGATACAGACGTCACACAAAGTCTTTTACATTTAGCCTTATTTTTTAGATGCATTGAGAAATGTCTAGTCTGTATGTGCTTTTAAACAGTAAACCAAGTACATTTGAAATTTGTCAATGTTTTAAGTAAGCCTTTTTACATGTTTATACACTCGATGGTAAGATTGTAGCCTTCCTGTTGGAAGCCTGTGAGGAGGATATTATGCTCTATTGTCAAGAAGCATTCACAGTCTGTCACATTAGTGCTAGAGATGTGTATAGAAGGGTAATTATTATAAACTGACATCCAGCAAATGTAAGTAAAAATAGATAAACCTCAAAGGAAAATTAGGCTGTATATTTTAGGTGCTGTTTGTCTCCAGATGTTTAATGTCAGGACACTAAAATGTTATTTAGCATAGCACCTAATTGGTAAAATAATTTTGTATTTATATAACGAACAGAAATGTGATTTGCCTAGCTCTGCACTTAGTTAGCTTATTATCAAGATAGATACATACAAAAATACAAACAGGGATTATCAGTAATCCAGTATTTAAAGAGATGCATGGTATAACCAGTATTTAGAGAGATGCATGGTATAATATTTTTAATTCTATTTATACAGTTCAGCAGTAGCAAGCAGCAAAAGTATTTCAATCCACTAATGTAATATGCAGTTTTCATTAAAAAAAAAAAAAAAGAAAAAAGAGATGGAACAGATACTACAGCAAGAAGGAGCACTATGTGGCATTTTTTGCTAGAATTAATCCTGCTGTCTCATGGAAACATTTGATTCTGGTCATAAAGCAAGGCTTGCACGCCAAAATGATAGATGCCTTAAAAGAAGCTTTGATAAATAAAATCCTGCAGACCTTGGCATTCACAGTTCACTTTTGGCAATACTGGGGAATGGCTGAGTAACTGTTAGGAAACAGACTTATTTAAGACGGTTTATTGCATCTGAAGATATTAGGGCTAGATCTGCAGCTAGTGTAGATCAGTGTATCTGTCTTCAAATTACTTATATAGCTTCGTGTCAGCCAAGAATCTGGCCCATATCCATTATCTAGAGGGAATATCAACTACTACAAAGCATACTTATCTAACCAAAAGCAAACTTAGTGTGCGTGGCTCATTGATGTTTCTTGTAACACTCATGTTAACCTTTATAATGTGATAAAAATCTGGCACAGTTATGTATGGTTGCAAATGATCTTGCTTTGATAATATCAACAGTTATAAATTAACATTTATCACTTTTAATACTGCTTCAAATATCATTGATAAAAGCTTAACTCAATATTGATGAGAGGACTAGTCATTTAGGACCTTGCTGTTGCTCTAATTAACTTTACTGGGAGCAGAATTAGGCCTCTTCTCTGAAACAGATCTGCCTATCAAAGTATTATAGAGGTGGGTTTTTTTTAATATAGTGTATTTTTTGTGTTCTCTTTTGGTCAACATGTTTTGTATGTAGTGACAACCACATTTTACAGAGCCACTAAGTTTAGACTCCTGACTTTTGCATATAAACAAGTGTGTTATTTGACCCAATAAAATATCTGAGAGCGAAGTTCAGATGCAGGCATCTGCAGAGTCCAAGTTAAAAGTTTTAGTTTAAAAGACTGCCCTGTGAGACTCAGAATAACATAACAAACTCTGGCTCATTCTTCATTTCTTTGGCTCAATTAGTGAAAGATGAAGTTTACCAATTACAGAATTTTGAGCAGTAAACACCAGGCCTAAGTAGTATCTCAGTTAGTGGTTATAGTGCTGCGACCGTTAGACCACTTCATTAACCATTCCAGCAATAACATACAGGCAAATCAGAGCATTGAAATACATGGAATTTTACACGTGCTGAATTGTCCACATCATTTATATGACACCAAGTCTTTTTCAGGTTGTAAGAATAGTTTTGATATTAAAAATACAGTTGTGTTTTCTGCCCATTTTAAAACGGCAAATGACATCATGGCCAGTCTGAGAAAACAAAGAGGAATGCTTTGGTGACCGGAAGTTTACTATATTGGCAACGCCACTGAAAACTACGAGTGTCCATGTACTGTCTGTTTCATGCAAGATTTAGTTGTTGTGAGAGAAAACCCTGATGGTTGGTTAGTGAATTAGGTCAATAAGCAGCAGGATAGTGATAGGGGAGATTCTATTGCTCTTGGGGATTTAGGCTTCCTAGCACGACATTTTAATCAATGGGAATCATCAGCAACCCTAATCTGCCTGCACCAAATAGCACTCGGCCTGAGGTGCTGGAGAAAAATTGGAAGAGACCCTGGGAAATGCTTTTTTTTTTCCCTCTGAGATAATCCATGAAATGTGTTGTGTAGACGCTTATAAAAATATTTATAAAAAATATATCTACTTTTACTGTATGTGCAATTTTATTAAAAACACAATGTATTTCTAAAGGTAACAGTAACTATGATCATCATCGCTTCTTACCAGTGCACCCATAGAACTCTTCAACTGTTTTTGCAAATGCTTCAGTAACCTGTCAAAATGTATACAAGAAAGAGGCACAAGGCAAGAAATTCCCATTACAGTATAAACAAAATGTTAAGATCATGGTTTGCAACTGCTGGCATTAGTTAACATAATACAATGTTTATACAGTCAAAATGATAACAGAAAGACAGAGTTAAGATTACAAAGCTACGTACAACCAAGACGAAGAAGTGTAAGAAGCCTGTATTTCATAGGTAAAGTGAACACTTTTTCTTCAGTAGTGATTCAGATTGCTGATGATACGAATCCAGAACTATATAGGTGCACCAACGACAAGCAAATATAAATCTACTTTTTTTATTTTTTCAGAATTTGAGGTGAATCTATACTGCCATAGCAGCACTTAGAAAGCTGGGAAACAATGTTCTTCTGAAAGAAGGTTTATTTTCTTGGTCTATTAGTAGCAGTCAAATATAATTTAATTTTGGTCAATTTGCTATGGTAAGTCCTGAATAATATTTGTTATATAGGTGCTAACAATTTTAGACAATATGTTATAAACAGTGCATCATTGAAAAAACCTCTTACCTCCTCTTGCCTTGTGCTTATTATAAGACATAAGCGAATCCATTCTTTTTTCAAATGGTTATATGTATTAAAAGGATCTTTTCAGACAAAAGACATTATGTTAGACTACCATTCAAAATAAGCATGAGATACTCCCCTTCAGCTCCGCTGTTTGCTCACGTAGGAACGTGTTAATCTTAGAGAGCTATGTAAGCTTGTAACAGACATTCACTGACGGCGTCATTCTGATTTTGCCAGCCAGGAAGCCTGCTTGCAGCACCTAGAAGGGATGTGTATTTGTTCACTCAAATGTTGTTGCCATTATACCATTTTTACAGTGATAAATTTCCATTGAGGCCAATTAGGAGCTATTGAAGTGGAGAGTGAGCAACAAATTTCAAAATTTGATCCATCACTTCTTGGCTGTCGAACCCCGTGCCCATCTGTTCACATGGCAAACGGCCCACTTGCAAGTTAGCTGGACCTTTCCCCTAAGCAATGAGTGACAGGCAAGAACAGTTTCATTACTCTGTATAACAATGCCAACAGTTTTTTGTCCCGCAGGAAGTGTGGTCCGATATCTAGGAGAGCTGGACAGCATTTGCCTCCTTTCACTTCATTATATTTTTTGACATGTACATTGTTAGAAACGGTTGAGTGAAGGAGGAAAGAAAATCAGGGGCTTACTGGTACTGGTTGCAGCCAAAAAGACAGGTTGTATTGGAACAGGTGCTTTGAAAAATCTGTGAAAGCCAGCTGAAAGGTGTCAAAATGTGCATAACATGAACCAACAGTTCACAGACATTTTGTGTGAATTTGGTCTTGTGGCAGGAAAGTTCAGAAGAGGCCCCTGGCAGAAACTATCTGCCTGAGGAACAGCCAGCCAGCTTAACAGGCATACCCTTGTCTGCTCAGTCACAGCGTGCGTGATGCTCTCATGCGGGAGGGAAGACAAAGGGAAAAAAAAGGTTTCCTCTTGTGACATTTATATCCTTTATTATCTCAGAATCATAAAATCAGGAAAAAACGGTAAGATAATCTGTTTGTAAAATACGTGAAGCTGAACATCTAGCCTAAAAATAGAAGTAGATGGATTGAAACTCCATAAGCTGTATTTCGGCGAGTGATTAACTGCAAAGTGTATGCAGGTAAAAGAAGGAAGAATGCAAGATCCTTTTTACAGTACCGGTCAAACTAATGCCTGTGAGCCACACTTGTCCCTTGACCTTGTTAAATGTGGCCCACGTGTTGGAGGGAGTACAAGCAACTTTTCCGACACATTCCCTTCCCATATGTTTTTCCTGCAGTGTGCTACTGTAGATAGTCCGAAAACACATGGGAGTACAAGTGGCTTCCCCATGTGTATTTAAAACCTAACAGAGCTACAGCAGCCAGTCACATGGGGATAGAAAAAGAGCATCAGGGAAAAAAGAAATGCTTTTCCACTATCTGTGCTCATGTTCTTCATGTGCTCAGGGAACACATGGGAGAGCAAGAGCAAGACAAAAAAGGCAAAGGAGAGCAAGAGAAGAAAGGAAGAGGAAGAAAGAAGCAGACAGAAGCAAAGAAAAAGGAACAAAGCAAGATGGCATTGAAAAAGAAAAAGGAGAAAAGACAAGTGAGAAAGGAGGAGGCACTGCAACAAAAGGACAGGAATTGACAGGGAAAAAATCATAGAGAAAATAATTTCGCTGCTTGAAAGGATAAAACCAAATAAGCCTGCCCGTACTGTTCATTTCAGCTTGTAGTTTGTGTGCGTGTTTAGTTTCAACAAACGCAAGAACAAGCATGTTCTGCATATTCCCCGATGTCATCCCTTCTTTCGTTTTGTCTCCAGATACTGCATCTTTGTTTCTGCTTCTGCTTTCTCTCTCCTTCTGTCTCCCGCTTTCCCCTCCCCTTTTTCTCTTCTCTGCCTCTCACAGGCAATGAATGAGATGTAGCATATCATTGTATTAGCAGGGCCAGCTTTTTACCCAAACTTGCCTTCAAAATGGAATGCCAGTGAGTACGTTGTTATTCTTTCAGACCTCTTTTTTTCTGAGAAGACTTAGTCGAGACAGCCTGAAGTTGTCAACATAAACCTAAGTGAGCATATGGGTAAAATGTGATTTTTGCTCCACGCTCGTCATGGGATATGGTCATAGTCTTGATTTCAAGGAGCTTTGCAAGAAGCCAGTGCTGAGAAAGTTTCCGCGGTAGTTGACGAAGTCCAAGAGTAACAAATAAACAATCTCCCACCTTCCTCTCTCATGCCTGTGTGGACAAACCCCTCTTCCGGGCTTCCTTATGTGCACTGCTTTCGATGTGCATTGCTTACCCTGTAAGCTGTCGTTGGGAAAGACGCACTTCGGCTTTGTATGCTACACAGCAAATCTGAACACGCTCACAGGATTATACAAATATTACGCTGTCTAATACCATACCTTTGGTGTAATTTGGATTGGAATTAAAATCAAATAGCCTTAAACCCAATTTTTATTGTATTATCATTTGATAGACTTTTGCTCATCTCAGAGTTTTTTTCCTTGATTTGGGGATGAAGATAACGCTGGGTTTTGGCATTGCATTTAGATGTATGATTTATATCTTTAAAAGCAGAGGAATACTCTTAAAACAGGTATGTACTCTGGTTTTGCCCCTGATTTCTTTTGGTTCTAAGTCTTGTGCTCCATTTTTCTTTTTCTTGTTGTTGACCCTTTTTAGTTGTATGCTGGGATCTCAAGGTTTCCAAACTAAAGCCAGGAGTTCAGGAGGATGAACAGCTTTCAGGAAGCGGTCAACAGCTCTCAGGGTGCAATTCTAAAGGTCATTTGTTATCACCTCTGTTCCTGTTAAGGCATGGTCTGTGGGGCAAAGCCCATCTGAGAGGCTGGAAACCCTGGGAGGTTCTATGGTAGGATTTTCTCTCTTGTGCTGTACGACGAAACTGAAAAGAGTGCATTCATCTGTGGAGTTCTCCCAGCATCGGGGGAAACTGTCAGAAACCTTTTCCCTCTGCCCTGTTTCACTATGACCTTCATTTCCCAGCCACTGGCCTGACTCTTAAGTGCAAAAAACCTCCAGGTAATAGTAGCATTGGTCTGATTTCCCCTGCATTTCTTGGGGCAGGGTAAAACTGGAGACTATCATTTGGCAGAAAGTCCAAGATTTTTTGAATGTGCCAATGAAGAACAGGAGTCAGAGGAGACAGGAACAGTGCTGGGGCTGGGCAACCTGTTAGTTTTCCTAGTGTTGGAACTTCCTAATGCTGAAAGCCGCACATGCCGTGGAAGTTACGAAGCTGCTTAGGCTGGGTGAGTCACGCTGCTCAGGCTTGGAGGTGGAGTCCTGCTTTGTGCTTCCCACCATCCACCCACATCACTAGGATCACCATGCCACACTCTGCTGGAAAAATGCCATAAGGATTTTACGTAGAAATGGAGTCATGCATGCATTTTATGGCAGTAATCTAATTTAATTATTTAAGCTGATATATTTGATAATATGTCCATTACAGTCCTCTGAAAAAAGAAAGGCAGAATTTAGAATGTCCTGTACTGGACCCAAAAGACAGTTATCTAGCACGATTTTTAAATAGCCTGTGAGTATAGTAAAATGCTCAATTAACTTAAAAATATTTGTTATATCAAGTAGATAATATGTGCTTTAAAATGTAAGCACATACCAGAGTACTTGTTGACTTAATCTATTATTTACGGGACAATGTATTAGACTAATATTATGGGCCAAAGTATCTCCTAGCACAAGTTGATGAAGCCCTGTTAGGATCTGTGTAGCTGTGCCAGTTATACCAGCGAAGAAGTTAGTTCTGTATTTTTCTGTATTTAATGGATAGACTACTTGAATGAACTAAACTATGATACGCCTCTGTTCATATTTTGGAAAATTAATTGTTTATGTAATTTTAAGAAAGTGAAGATATAGTAACTTAAAACATAAATCATCTTTAAGCATAAATAAACTAAGACAAATTCTTTACACGTTCAAGGATTTCAGTTCATTTTTAATATCTATATTGCTCTATGAAGGCAAAAAAGTGAGGTGAAAGTGGTGTTTTCTGAAATAGGCTTTTGTCCTTGTCTGCTAAGAAAAGGTGTTCCAGAAGTGATCCACATAGTATTTTACATGGCAGGCAGAGGATAAAAAGTGGTGAATTCTGCATCTGTCACTATTCTGCATCTGTCACTCAAAGAAAATTCCCCTTTCCCTTTTTGGGAAAGTTGCCTAAGGATGATGGGATATGGCTGATAACAATAAGCCATATTTAGGCAACGAAAAGATTGTGACAACATTAGCCAGAGTAAGGGAATGCAGACTTAAAATCAAAACATCTGTTATGGTAACTTTAAATTCCACTATTATTCCTAGATGTTGCAGTGTCATAACTTGCATTCCTGCATCGTCCTGCCATAAAAATATACATCTAGCCTCGAAATTCAGCACTAACTTTAAATTAATTTGCTTTAAACTTCATATCATAAAATTAATATTACTGAAGCATGGCAGTTCATCTTTAGACACTAATAGTACAAGTAAGTGATCTTCTACTTGATAGATTGCAAAATGTGTTGTATTTTATCCCTGATTATGAGAATAATTTGATTTGCCTCAGCATAGCTATTAAACAGTTACAGAGAGATTGATTGTAGTGGTATGAAGGATTTCACCATTAATAGCTTTATGAGAGAGATTCAGAATATAAACAGATTTCATGGCCGTTCTTAACAGGAGTATCTGAATATATGCCCTTTCTTCCCTACAGCCCGTGCACATCAGCTTGCCACGGATATTTCTCTCAAAACAGAGATTTCTTTGATTTTCCAGTGCTTCATATCACAACAAGTTGCTGTATCACCAGCATTACAGGAGTGAGGACGTGGTTGCATAAATCATAGGAGACAAATGCCCAGAATGAAACACTATTATGAATGAAAAGAGGTGTAGCACGTGATGAGCCTGATCCTGTCACGTGAGAGATATCAGTCAGAAGATTTTGTTCTGTTGATTTCAGAGACAATCAGTCCCATTGTGTGCTAGGAAACATTGATAATAATTCTGATTCTGCCCTCTTTCTACCAGTCACTCTTCTAATTATGAGCAAGACCCAACACTGGTAACTTATAGCTGCTGTGTAGCTTAAATTTCAGAGAGCATGCAGTGTCTGCGCTTGGGCTGCCAAATCACATGGCGTGTCCTCTGTTCATTTACTATGGCTGCTAGAATAAATTATTATGATACTGGACTTCCGAAGAATATATTAACTTCCTGACTCTCTATAGTAATACCATACAGCTGGTTCAAATAAACATTCCAAGCTAGTGCATTTTTCATCTTGAAAAAAACAGCAATCCCGAAGAAGTTTTGTATTTTTTCAGTGGTTACTGTCATTGCCTTTGACACCAAGCACAAAATTAATAGTTCAGAAAATGGGAGCTACTCTCTAGGCCTTTGCATTGATTCTCTCTTGTTGTTCTTCATTTATTTTGTTGACCATTGCAGTCAAAAAGAGAGGAAAAACTGCTCAGGCATTACTTTTCTGGAGTTATTGCACTGTTGCGTCTCACTAAAACTTTATTGTTGTTTTCTATGCTTTGAATAAAATGTGACTGTTTTTGTCTGAAGCAGAATCCATATAAAGAATTTAAGTTGATCTTGACTTTACCTTACTATTCAGAAATTTCATTGACATTGATACAAAAAGCTAACTAGGTAATTAAGTTATCCACATTAAACTTTTGCAGACTATTAAAAATATGTTACTTTTGTTTCTTTAATGATTTAATTGTTGATTCATTTATCGATATTGCTCCAGTCAAAAGAGCTGCTGAAACTTTATGAGTTAGAGCCACAGGCAAAAACATTACATAAATAATGGGATATTTTGGCTATGTAAGTGCTGAAGGTTTGGTTATATTTGATCACATAGTTTTTGTAGTTATATTATTGTAGATGCACTGAGTTTTGGCTTCAGAAAGAGTACGCATGATTATATAAAGATTTTGCTCCAAATATTGCTGGTTAGTAACATACTCATTCCCACCAGCGAAAATGAAATATATCACAGCATACAGGTCTTCCATTTTTATTTCATACTGCCATTTATTAAGTAATTTCCTAATGAAAATTGCTAGATGAGCCAGGTTTCTGAGTTGGATTCTCGTACTCTACACTGTAATTATGGAAAAATTTATGGATGCAGTTATGGAAATTATGGAAAATACTGTGCATGTCCATACTTTTCTAAGTTTTGTTTTAATTCCTTGGGCTAATTATGAAGGAAAAAGTGGCATTTCCAATAAGTTGCAGAACTATCAGAGTTACTCAAATACATATGATACATTTTTTTAGATGGTTTTCAAAAGCTGGGCACTAGTTTTGATCTCTCATCCAATCACAAGTGATGTAAATGGGAATGTGTCCCTGATTTCAATGGGAGCAGGAGTAGGTGACAGTTTTTCATTGTTATATCACGCATGAAAAAGGCAATTGTGTATGCAAGGCTTACAGTGATGTCAGATCTACATTTTTATATGTTTTGTTACAGTCTGTGAGTAACTGGACTGTATGGATATAAATCTGTCTTTGATTAAGATAGATTATTCTGGTGTCCCATTATAAGATTATTTTACGTAAACAGAGTTGTCATTGACAAGTACAGAATCATTCTGATTTATAGTACTTTCTGAAAAATACACACATAAGTGAAAAATGCTAACTTCTGGCTGGAACTGAGGGTTAGGTGCAGGGTTTTTTTACTCTGCTTTTGCATTAAGGAAAACTATTTCGCCTGTTACTGGTTCAAGCAATCATGGAAATTTGCTTGTATCAGAGATCTATTCTTCGTAATTTACAGATAAGGTAAATCAACCCATAGTTTTACGACTGGAAGTGAGGGAGTATTGCAAAACTGCAGTATTAGGCAAAGTACCTAAGAACATTCTGAACCCCAAAACGCTATATTAAGGTCACACACGTTTTAAATTAGGAGTCTCTGTTCTCAGTCATAAATGTCTCAAACTTTCAGCTTCTGATCTGAAACTTTTGTTGGTCGAATATTGTAACAGTAGCCACTGGAATTAGTAGATACTGACCCTTGTGCCATATGACCGGGTATGTATAACTGTTTGTGACCCTGACCAAGTTCCTGTAACTGGAGCGAAGAAATTAAGGTTAGTCTCTCACCAGAGCTCCTGCGTGCTAGAATTTTATTGTAAAGGTAAAGGTGACTGTTTTTTAATTAGCCTATCAATATAAAATACATTTACACAAAGAATAGTGTTAGATTTAAATAATTTGCTCCCTGTTCACATGACATCTGTCATATTGTATTCGTAGGCTTGAGGAAAGCAAAACATAGCTCAGTCTCACTGCCTTCAAATTTGTGGTTGCTACCAGCGAATGCCTGGACGTTTATCTTTTATGTTTTTAGCTTAGATTTTTAAAAATTATTTTTGGTATAGTTTCTCTACTGTTTTTCTTTTGTTCTTACTCTCTGCAAGACATGTAACATGACAAGCACGGAGCATCTAGTTATATGGAGCATTCAAGGAAATGCAGAGTTATAAATATGTATGTCTGATGATAATATGTAACTATGACAAAGACATTCCTGCTTGTATTTTTTGGAAGTCGCTGTACAAAGCTATGGTTTATCGAAATAATGGTAAATATAACATTTTAAAAATGTATTAGTTACACAAATATTAAAAAATATAAAAATCTGTTCTTAGTCCCAGGTAGAAATGCTCCACTTTGAAATATTTGAAGACAGATTCCCTGGGTCCCCCTGTCTCCCAAGATCCATTTTCTGCAAAGCTGTTTTGAATGTGAGAGAGGATAGAGTTTCGCAATAGTTTATTACTAGATTTACAATGCTGGCGACAAAGTCACTCTTAAAAAATGGAATAGACTTCTCCCAGGAACTGATCTCTGGCTGGGTTAATGGATTATGTGGTCAGACTGTGACTGTGACTAGCCCTTACACACTAACGCTGCTGCAACGGCACGCAAGATCTGGTCTCGTAGGAGACTGCTTCTGGGAGCCCAGCACTCCTAGCCTCTGAGTAACGTCTCCAAAGGAGTAAGAATAAGACAGGGTCATATTTATGCCTCCACATTCATACAAAAATAGGAAGAATAGTCAATGCCTGTCTAAGGGTGCTGCGAGGCAGCAATATCCCTACATTGGTTTGGTTATGGAGAGATTGTTCCTTTTGCAATTACTCCTAACTTCTGTTGTTTGAAGCAACCATTGTCAGCTACTGGCCAGCACATAGAAAGTTAATGATTTGGCTGTGTATTTTGATATTATTGATTAGATTTTATGATATTCTTTTTTTGTTCCTTACATAGAACTTCAACTGAAATCAGCAGGATGTAAAATTGACATTTTTTTATTTCATATTTTTATATTATTTTAAATAATTTCCAGAAGACCTGTGTGACAGCAAAAGGCAAAAATAGTGGCCGAAATTATTTGGTGTCTGAAGTTGTGTGGGTTTTTTGTCCCTGATGAGTATGATGAGCACTCTGTCCCACAGTCATATCATAGCACTTAGCTAGTTTGTGAAACCTTGCTGCCGTGGGCAGCTTGACCTTGCTGCCAGTGACACTGGTGGCAAAACCCTTTTAGTCTTCAGCAGAAGCGGGATTGGGCTGCTCAGTGCCCGCAACATGGAAATCCGCCAGCTCTTCAGGATCACTCTTGGTGTAGGGTGATTTTTCACTCTTCTTTATTTCAAAGAGCCGTATCAAGGGCTGCTGTGCGATAGTAAAACTAAAGCAGCTCAGAGTATGAGAAAAACATTACAAATAACTTTCACTCCTGAAATTTAAATCCTTTACAAAAAGTTGTGAGATTACAGCTATTAATTTTGGTGTGTCCTTTTGGGTAATACTTGCTTTTGAAGTGGCTCTGGCCTTAGACCAGGGTAAATTTGTTTTGAGTTACTGGGTGACGGACAGGTTTTGCTTACATCTAAATTGATAATTTTTTGTAAGAAAGCTACGAAGAAACAGTATGGCACAGATGTAGTGTGTATATGTGTACATGTATGTGCACACAAGACTTACTTTCACTCCATGAGCCGGCGGATTTGGGGCTGCGGCAGCAGGACTTGCTGTGCCTCTTGGAGCCTTCAGCCAGCAGCCGCCATTTCCCCACCATGGTGGCCCAAGGCTCGTCCCATCGGCTGGGGACTGCAAAGGCAGGAGGGGGCTGCTGCGAGAGGCTGCTGCTTGATGTGAGGGACTGGCGAAGAAGGGGTGGGTGGGGAAGGGGCTGTCCCCCACCACCTCTCCCGGAGGGCCTCGAGGCAGAGGATCCATGGTGACATGGCGGCTGCGAGGCGCCAGGGTGAAGGCCAAGGCAGTTGTTCTCAGGGTGGAGGTGATACTCTGAGGAAAGAAGTGGGAGAAAACAGCCAGGGGGGCTGGCGAGCAGCCGGCCCCGAGGCAGGAGGTGGGTGTGAGGCAGGGAAGGGGGGCGGTGGGATGTGCGGCACTGAGCAGTGCCTGTGGAGAAGAGCGGGAAGGAGCACTGCTGCTGTGGCGGCCATTGAGGCGGCCAAGGGCTGTGGTGGGCTCCCGGGGCCGCCTGAGGGCAGGGTTCCCCGTAAAGGGGTGAGGGCCCGGTGGGGTGGGTGCTGGTGGGAACTGCAGCCTGGCCGGGGTGCTGCAAGAAAGCTTTTCCCACAGGGGAGGCCTGAGATGGCGGCCATCGTGGCACAGTTTCACAGGGGAAGGCTGGCATGGCCCTGCTGCCGTGTCAGGATCGGCAGTGGTCCTGCGTGCAGGACTCAGGCGTCTGTGGGGTTCGTCTGTAGCTTTTTATTAGCAAAGCAAAAATGTCTGTGAAATTCAAACCTTTTGCCATCCCTCCAGCTTAAGCAGTTCTACGGGTAATTATCTTACGAACAATTACACAAGATGTTACCTCAGGCAAATCATATAAAATTAAAAGAAAGAGTACAGTGCTATATCATCAAATTTCATGTTGGTAGGAAGTTTTAAAATCCGCAGCCTTCTGGAATTCCTGTGGTTCAGTGTTTGTTCACGACACACGCCAGGGAAAAACGTATGGTAACCCCATGCAGAAATAAATGTGACTGAATCCTGTTCGCTTTCAAATAACTGCATTTATTTACATCAGTTTAACCTCCATTTAAAATGTCACGTATATCTCAGCTAGATTAATGCATGTAAAAAAATAAGTCTGTGTGGGAAGTGTTTCGAGTAAGCTATTTGTTTTGCTTGTAATTGATGGATTCCTACCTAAAGTACAAGTTATAAATAAAAATAAACTAATGGTGAGTGGTAGTTTGCTACTGTCATTCAAACAGTGGACAGTTAGGTAATTACAGACCATCAAAGAAGTGCTGCACTGCTGATTATGATCTTTTAAGAATCTACCAGCCTTTCATCATTCAAAAGAAGCTTGTACTGAAGATTTTAAATATACGCTATTAATAAAATAAACCTACTAAGTGGTGTGATGGTCGGTACTTAGAGCACACACAGAAGTCACTTTTCCTTTGTTGCTTTGTCTGATACGGAACGCCACGTTGTGAAATCAGTAGCCAAATTGCATTTAGCCATGTGCACCTGGCTCTGTACTGCGGGCTTCATTCTGCAAATATGTGAGCAGTTTGACTAAGAGGAGAAGCTCTGGAGTAGAGTTGGACGACGCCTCTGGAGAAAGTTACCCGAGCGTTTGTAGGCCCAGATCCTGAAAATGCCAGAAAATCCATGTGCACAAACCTTGTATGCAAACCCTTACGCTTTTGAAAATCTACCAGTGAGGAAGATGCTGGCAGCAGCTGCATCTGCTCTGAACTAGAAATGTGCATGATTTTTAACAGTTTTTATATGTATACTTATTCCCTGTGTTGTTGAGATTTGTTATTTAAAAATCCTTATGAATAGTATCTTGATGTGTATTTACAGAATTTAATTTTCAAAACTAAAGAAGTCGCTAGCCACAGAAGTATTTTTCACAGTTGTGATTCTCCATTTATTTAATAGTAAAATGAACAAAACATACATTTCCCTGGTAATTTTAGTTAAAAACTGGAGTTAGGATGGAGATGATGTTATATATATATCCCTCCTCCTCATACAGGTAACCCCATATTGAACACATTTTAGGCTGCGATCTTTGCATTGGCTAGAATTAGGACTCGAAGCATAATACTGAAAAATGTGTTTGTGCACATAGTGGTGCTGGAGATAGCGAACTGTTTGTCTTGGGGGAGGAACGGGCACATGCAGTGTAGAGCTCTGATCGTAACATGTTTCCACCACAAGTACCGCAGAGCTCTTTGAGCTTGTCAGGACTTTGGATTCAACACTGCTGTGCTCCTCTGCCTATAAACGCTGCACAGACAGCAGACACATTGTCTCCAGTAACGAGGCATCCACTACCTAAGTTGATCTATCTAGTTTTCCTACCCGTTTATCTTCTGCTTATAAGAGAATGCAAGAGCCAGTCCTCTAGCTCTCATTCAGAATACTTATATGAGATTGGATTATTCATCTGAGTGAGATTTCCGGGATGGGGATCATAAACCTCTGTAAATAGCACACTGAAATTGTAAATAATATAAACCAAATACTAAATATTGTACTCTTCAGTCACTTTCTTTGAGCCGAACTCTAATAATCATTAAGGCATGTCAAAAATATAGGGATATATGGTTTATATATACGAAAGGTCAGCTGCAGTCCGTGATTATTTTTAATTCGTTGAATTGTTTTCAGCAGGCGTATCTGTATGTAGCATAATCTCTTGCCCATTTTCAGCAAAACATCCCTAAATTCATCATACATGAAAACAGAGCTGGAGGAAGAGGAAATGAACAATTTTCTAATCTATGCAATTTAAGAGAAATATTGGGGGGGTGTTTGTCTTTAATGACCGTTGGCTGTAGGAAATACAAATTATCTCTACCTACCAAGCTGCAAAAGCCTGATGAAGATGGCAGAAATGCTGCTTTTAAAGGGTTCTGTAGGCTTGTGAGACTGGTTTTGTAACAAATCTGCATGTATGGGATTGAACTGGATACTGTGATTTGTAAAAGACCACAAATACAACCTTTGTTGTTGCTGTTGTCATTCATTTTGACAAGTTTCAGCCTGATGTTTTTAGCATAATATTTTAACAAGCTTTAAAAGTGTCATAATTTAAAAACAAATTAAAGAATTTCAGAAAATGAGCTATTTTAACATTGCTTGAAAATTTAATTGAGAATTCATTGGTTTTAACAGCACAATTGTGTTGATTATAATGATTTTTAAAAAAGACTGAGAATTCCCGTAGACTTTTGCACACCTGTTTTGGTTTGGTTTGTTTCACAGACTGTGAAGGAGAAAAAGGTTAAATCTCTGAGAATCTGGAAATACCAATTGTAGGAATATGTAAGGAAATCAATTGTTAAAGCGCTCTGAGTGTTAGCAGAGTGTTTTGAAAACTAGTTCATGTTGTAACAGCAAGATTAGGAAGGCCTATAAGATTTAAAAATAGGCTGCACATGATCATATGTTTTTCATATTTTGTATTTACACTTAGGTAGCTACTTGTGGAAATTGAGCAGATGTACAGTGTATTAACATGTAGTGTGATAAAACTGAAAAAGCTAATGAAATCACAATTACTGCTTGGCTGTTTCAAAAACTGAAAATGCTGGATCATGTTCCTTTGAAAAAAACATAGTTGTAACATGTTGTAATGCAGAAGGATCAGGAGCCTCTTCTGTAGCAACTGGGATATGTTGCAGTGGGTGTTTGCTAGTATACCATTTTTTCTTAAAGTTGAATTTCGTATGTGTATAATAATTATTTGGAGGTAGTAAATAAAGGCAACACAAACTTGAGGAAATCCAGAAAAGCTTTCATGCAATGAAAGGAAAGTGGGAAAGGAGAAGGGAAGCGGAATAGTTTTAGTCCTTTCAGACCTAGAGGGTGCCTGGGCAGATGAAATGGTGAGCTTTTACATATCGTCTGCCTGCTCTTGGACTTACTATTAGGGCCCTACATCACGACCTCCAGGAGACAGAGGAGGACTTCTGTGTTGTCTGAACATGCTGCAGTGCACAGACTGTATTTCCTTTTCCTGGGCGGATTATGCTGCATCTGAGCGGCAGCGCCCTGCATAGCTGTAGAGATGTCTGAATGAGAGCTCCCTTCCCCCAGGGGTGGCACATCTCAGTCAAAGTTCGGATCACTCGAGCCAGGGGCCGAGGTCTGCATTTTGACCAAAATGTGTTAAACTTCAGAGGCGTGACCTCTTCTGCTCCTGTTTATTACGTGCTGCATGGGATTCTTTATTTAGGGGCAAGTTCTCATTTTATTCACTGTTAGTGAACCACATGCATGAGGAAAGGGAGGGAGATTTAGCTTCTGTGTGTCTCTGAAATAGTTTAAGGTATGTTCTAATAATAACAGCTAATAATCAAGTCCCTCTGAAGTCCCTCATGGCAAGAACAATGGCAAAACATGATTGTGGCTCCTCGTAACACCCTTGCCCTGTCTTAAATTTATGGACTAGCTCAGCTTTGTTGAATGTCCAAACAACAGTCTTTGTACACTGTATTCATACTTTCAGACATGTACCGTGCTTTTGGCTTACCTTTGGTTCCCTTGGCACATGATGCTATAGGGAATTAAGATCAAGTACAGTCATCTGCCCAGTTTCCTTCCCATAGCCAGGTTGCATATTAAACTCTCAGGCCTGAAAGTGTTCTGCAGGAGATTATCCAAGAAATTAGAAATCCTCAGTAGGAACCATCACAGCATCATTGCCAGTCTGTAGCCACTGAAAAGACCCTCACATCTCTTTCACTGACACTGCATTATTGATTAGCTTGAGAAATACTGAAGCTGTATTGATTGCAAATATTTAGGGATGAAAAAGGAAACATTGTCCTCGGAGGTATCTGCAGTCTTCTCTCTTTTCTCTGTTACAGAGATCTTTCTTCTCTTGTATTTCCCTGGCTGTCCTCTACCTATTGAATGCTGCAGGCTGATGTGTTCATCCGAGGGTACTGGCAAGATGGGCCAACGGCTGCCTCGCCCTGCTAGTACCGGTAGTCACCAAAAACCCGAGAGAGACAAATGAAGGAGAGTGCTTAGCTAAGATGGCTTGGCTGGTTTTGCACACACACGCATTTTGACAGAAATTGTAGGAAGCAAACCGCATTTCCTGTTTGTCTATGTTTTAATTAATTTGTGTTTTAAAATGATCTTAATCATCCAGGCAATCTAGGCCATGAAGTCTAAACAGTCCTGCCTAAGATAGCATGTAACTGGCTGACATTTTAGTCCCATTAGGCAACGTAGCTGCTGAAATCCCAGCACATTCTGTCTCGCTATTCATGGGTTCTCCTAATCCGGTTATAAGAATACTCTGGGCAGACAGGCTAAAACACAAGACTGAGAAAAATTTTAGCTTGTTGATCCATTCAGGTGAAGTCTGAAAAGGGACCTTGCAAATGAAGAACAGTAGAGTACACAACAAAGCAATTCCCTGCAAATTCAGCAAATTACTTCTCGCTGTTCCTTCTCGGAGCAGTCCCTGCTTTGCTACGTTGGCACACGCAGGTGGTTTCTGCCTGGTTAGTGTACAGTTAGCTCTCTGCCTGGTACTTCAGCTGAAATCATTAACATGTGTCTTGTGTGTTACCTGAATGAAAGGCGAGTTCACGGGTTATTATTGCCCATTTTTTCTCTTTGCTCCTGCACTTCCCTGTTTCGATTACAAATTCCCCTCCAGGCACAAAGCAAGCTGGACACCTACAGTGCAGCTAAAGAGTTATTTGTTCCCTAGGTGGACACTAATGAATGACTGCAGTGCTGCCCTGAGTGAGGGGGTCCCCACTATTAAAAGTTTAATAGAAAGATCTGAGAAGCTGGGGGCCAAGAGGAGGAGGAGGGGAGCAGGAGCTGTGAGTAACACACTAAGTGCCTTCTCTGTTCCTTCGCCGTAGTGGAGATTATACCATCCATTAGGACAGGAGCAACTGGAGAGAGGTCAGTTCCCTCCGCGCTCTCCTTTTGCCTTCAGCCTCACTGCAGGCTGTTGAAACTGCAGAAATACGTTGGGTCCTTTCCACTGTAAAACCTCTGAAAGCAGCAGGAATATGGCCTATCTGAAAAATGAGTTAATTCAGACTTCCTTTCACTTTTCTGTTTTTTTATCTTTTTGTTTCCCTCCCACTTCTTTTTGTTGTCTTTTTTCTCCCCAGTCTGTCTCTCCTTTCCTTACTCTCCATACTCTTATCTTCCACTACCTCATACTTCTCAAGACTTGGCATTAGGATGGGTATATTTAATTTAGGGGGTTA
Organism: Opisthocomus hoazin; assembly: GCF_030867145.1. Classification (NCBI taxonomy): domain Eukaryota; kingdom Metazoa; phylum Chordata; class Aves; order Opisthocomiformes; family Opisthocomidae; genus Opisthocomus; species Opisthocomus hoazin. Next base: position 74,067,236 of record NC_134417.1, on the reverse strand, counting down.
AAGCTTCTTTCATTTTTTTTAATTATTCTTCACATATTTCAGCACCTACATGAATTCCTGGCTATGCTAAGTGATCACAAAGTTTCACAGAACAGTGGAAATACATTGTCCCTTATTTCAGCCGAGGTAAGTATAAGCCTCCTCAAATTTTCTCTCTCCCACTCAATTGTGGGAGAGTGAGATCTAATTTTAGTTTTGCTTTTAGTTTTTGATCTAGGCCCCATTACTATCGCATCTGTCCATGTCTGAGACCATATGAAGCAAAAGGATTGGCTATAATTGAGACAGACAGACATGCATACATTAGTTTCTCTCTGCTGTGTATTACCAAGAATATTCTGAATATCTCTTACACAAACCTCATGAGGAACAAGATGAATCTCTTGTATACCGTACCTACTTTAACTCCAAGAAAGAGGGTTTTATTGCAAGTTCAGACCACCAACATATGTCGTATCCTGGGATCCTGCTGCTCGCATTGCAAGGGACAGCCAGGGAACAGCAACAGAAGAAGCTTCCTTGCATCAGAGGTGTTTGAGAGAGTTAGAATTCTGCTGGAGCCAACTGTAACCGTAGGAACTCAAGTTTGTTTTCATGGTGGGCTCCCTCCATTTTGGCAATAGAGTTCTAGGATTAGAAACCTCTACTAACCTTTTGATAGCTGGTAATAAATGTAGCTGGAGGAACTAAAATGTAATGGCTTCTCTGTGGTCCTTTGGACCCCCTGTGTCATCTTTCATACAGAGCTCTTCCAGAAGGCAATGCAAGAAGATGATGAGCCTGTAAATGCATCCTGAAAAGAGCACTGATACCCGAATTTGATGCCTGATCTCTTTGAAACAGTCTGATTAAGAAAAGGCCTCCAGGAGTGGAGTTGCCCATGCAACCTGTCAGCACAGGTTTCATAAGATTGCTGCCTGGCCAAACGTGTTGGATTCCTCTTTGGAAATATCTGGAGTGGATCCACATAGCTTACCTGTGTTCTCCTTTCTCACTGCCATTCCTTCAAACATTAGTGTTCTGGCTGAATTATAGCACTTGGACGGATGTAAAGCTGACTAGTGTGATCATCTGCAAAGTGACTTTTAGAACTGAGGTAGAGGTTTTCTGGTGAGACTGTTTCAGGGAGATGTGTTTTCCCAGGCACTGCAGGGATACAAATTTGTGTTCTTCTCATCTTTTAACAAGCAGTGCTTTTGAGTCTGCTCTAAAATTTGCCCTGCACTTTTTTCCTTAAATTTAACCTATTTAAGAAAATACTTTTACACCACGGTAGTAATCTGACTATACTTGAAATTAACACATGCTTTCTTATTGCTCTGAATACTGTTGCTTTCCTGAACTAATGCCTATGTTTTGAACTTAAATCTGAATCCTGGACTTCACAAAATGCTAAAATAGGTTGCTGCCCCTGAAAAAATGGGCTGATGATGCCTCTGGTTTCCTGTGTGTTCTGTAAACACAACTTTAAAGTTCAGTTGCATAAGACTCATTCTCATTTTCATTATATTCACTAGTATTTTAAGAACTTTTAAGCTTTCTTAGTAAATGCTGTTCAAAAAAACTGCAAGGACAGGAAATTTCTCCCTTTCTAACCACGATGCTAAAAAGTTCTTGAGAGAAAGAAGTGCTGTGTGAGAACCATCATTATTACTCTCCTTGGTATTATGCTCACTTCTTACGCCAGTAAAATTTTCTTCTTTTCACTTTTTTGAAGCAGTATCTTAAGATTGATTTGGTTTGGCTTCTTTGTGTGTGTGTGTGTGTGTAAGCTATTAAACTGACTGCAATAATAATTGTACTCTTTTCAGCAGTCAGTCAGAACAGAGAAATTGCAGGGAATTGCAATGCAAAATTCACCTCATAGTATGTCAGGTGAGATCTGAAGATCAATTCTGAATGTAGCCCTCTCTGTTGGCTGTTTTTGGTTTTTGTTTGTTATTGGTTTTTTTCCAGAGCTGCAGACTATATTCCACACTACTGATAACAGCAATAGCTTTTCTATAATTTTGTCTCAAGTCACGCCGAAACAACTTTTTGTCTCTCCTGAACATGAGATAAGTGTAACTATAAGTTTCACAATCCAGAACCAGGCAGCCTATGCCATTTCCTTTTAGTAAACATGGTTATGGAGGTTGAGCGAATGGTTGACTTTTAGGTTACCGAACAGTCTGCAGTTAGCAGCACCCCAAGATTTCTGGATTTTCTCATCTAGGTACAGCCTTCTTTGGTGTGACCTGCATTGTAAGAGAAGCCAGAGCCAAGTGAACTGGAGAGGTCAGTAAAATACTGTTGTTCAGTCTTGTTCTTTGCTTTTAAGGCAAGTTGGTCCTGTTTGCAGGGATGCCCTTTCAGTTACCTGTTTCAGTTATCACTTTTCTGATTTTACTAACGGACACAAGAATAGAAGCGTTTAGTTAATAAAGTCTTTAAAAAAAATACAATAAGCTGCCTTTGTATCTGAAACCAGCAAATCTGTATCCAAACAGCTAAATAAAAAAACCTCCAAAGGCATTTTATTTGAAGAATGGAAAAAACAGAAGTCTTGCAACTGATCAAGAACAACTGTCTATACCTGCTTCTTCCCACCTTTTGAGTCCTTCTTCAGGAATAATGCTTTCCAGGGTTTGATCCTTGCAGCTCCATAAAGAAAAAAATTTTGTCATGGAAATCTTATTCTCTGCTTTTCGTAATTTTAATAGCAACATTCAATTGCATTAGTTGTCCATTTATTTTGAAGTCTTGGTTCGGGTAAGGACTAAAATCACACGTTTCGGAGAAAAACACAAGAAATCTTTGGATGGCAAGCTGTGCACTTACAGACTTCTGTTACAAAGTAAGCAACTGAGAATATATTTGGGCAGAAACCAAGTAGCTGTTCTGAAATTTTTTGCAATTGATTTTTTGTAGTTTGGGCTGAGTTGTAACTCGAGAGCTGACAAATAGTTGACCAAAAATACCACATAGAATAACAAATTATGTAGGCACATGTGCTTGTTGGGGGGGTCTGTTCCTGTGAAAATTGTAGAAATAGTGTAGTTTATGAGTAATTCTGTGATATAAATGGGAAAATTCTTTTGGTTTTGTTAGATTCTACTGAGTTGATTTTAGGAACAGTTCTGGGTAAATAACTAGACTTGTTTTTCTGAAGAGAGGATGAAAATATAGTATGTTTCTAAAATTCATAAACGATACCCAGTTTCACCCTCTGTCCTGTATTAACTTCCTCTGATGTTCAGGAACCAAAGCGTATATCTGAAGAAGGTCACAGATGTCATAGCAATGCACATATAAGTTCATGGGTCTCAAAGGAACAACAAAACAATGTTATAAAGTATTTAGATATTCTAAAAGATAAAACCAGTTTTATATTATAGAGTATATTTTCAGATATTCGTATGCAATATATTTGTGAATATTTATGTTTTTATAAAAGTATAAACCAAAATGTAATCCGTAATTAGTGAATCCAATAATAGTGTTTAAATTATATACACTAGATACTGGAAAGAATTAAGCATCTCCAGATACTATCCACAATAGTGTATTAAGGAAGAGAACTGTCCAGAAAAAAGAACAAAACACTCATAGGGAGGACGATTAATCTGAAGTAGCATCCTTTTCTGGTTTCTGAACGCCTTAAACAGCACTTGGCCCCTTCCTTTCTGCTGAAGACACAGTCAGAAGCCTTCTCCTAAGGGTAGATAACTAATCTTTTCCATTTAAGGGGCAGTGACAGATAATGTTGCTCTCTGGTATGGTGGCTCACCAGTTAGTGCTTCAACAGTCAGCGAAAGTCATCCATGTTCAGATCTTTTGCTGATCTGTAGGATTCCAGCTGAAGAGGTAATGCTTGTTGTTGTGTATGTTCTTCTTATTTTCTTTTTTACCTTGTAAGACTCCAAATGAAAGACTCCGAGATACAGTGAGGAAGAATGTTGGGCAGAAAGCGGCTGAGTGGCTCTGTCGCCTCTCCTGCAGTGCTCTCACTGTCCCGACGCACTGAACAGGGGGCCGTGGATGTCTAACGCCAGGTCCTGTGTTGCTCTCAGACACCTCGAAGGTAGAGCTTGTGCTCGGTATCAGCATAGCGAAGTCCCTTTTTGGATCTGGCCTCTACACACAGATCTGGAAAATAGTCAAGTTTACATTCATTAAAACTAATGGGAATATTCGTGTGTATAAAGTAAAACATTTCAGGGCCCCAAATCCATGCCCAGGTGTTCACCAACTGGTCGATGGGCTAGGCCTTTGTTCAGACTGGAGTCTTGCTATTTCCACTAAATACCCATTCACTTGTGCATAAAATCACAGGGCTGTTTGCTTGTTCTGCTGCCTAGATAAAACAGAAGAGGTCTATCCCATGAGCTGATTCTTCTGATGCTGAGAATAGCAGAGGTCTGGGTAGGAACGCATGTCACAGTCAGCATGATGACCCAAAAAGCAGTATTTGAAATAGTTATTTTGATTACTGTTGAGGGCTTGCATATCTTGTCTTTCTCCTCCATGTCTTAGAAGATGTTGGTCAGTGAGGTACTAGCAATAAAAAACCAGAGCAGTGCTGTGACAGTACCGACATTTATGTAGCTCTTTTCAAAGTATTGGAAAAACTGGAAAGGCTGAGCTGTGGACAATAAACAGTCCGCATAATGTTACCCACCGGGCTGAGGAACGAAGTCTTATGGTGTTGAAGAGCAAGGTACTGTACAAAATATGAGAGCTGGAGTAATATGCTCTTGCTCTTACTCCTGCTGCTGAAGACTCTCTGGTTTCAGGAGTCAGCTGGGACTTCTTGGTCTCGGGTGGGCAGGGACTAGGGGACAGCCAGCATCCACCTGGAAAGGAGGTAGTGCCCGTCCTTGTGTAGTGGGTGTCCCGTGCCTGCTCGACCCAGAAGGCGTTTAGCGGACAGAAGAGCCATCGGGCAGAGCTCCACGGAGCCACAGGGACAATGTGGAGCCACAGACAATGTAAGACTTCAGAGAGATTCAGACAGTGTCAGTCTGTAAAAGAAAAGGGGAAAAACATTTTCTCAGGTCTGGACGGGAAAACTTTGAGCTTGGCAGAGCCGTGGGCACAGATTTCCTGTAAGGTGGTGTGGGGAGCAGCTTTCGATAAAATGGTAACAGGAGCGTCAGCTCTTCTCCGCTGCTGTTTGCAGTCACTCGGAAAGGTGAGGATAATTTACCCACGCACAGGCAGAGGGGTACTGCCCGTTCTAACCAGTCCCACTGTTCCCTGCAGTCACTTCCAATTACCTCTTGAATACATTAAGAGGGTAACTCTGCGATGATACTGGGAATTACACTTTGGCCCAGGTGCCCAGCGGACGAACGAGCCGCAGCCAAGCAGAAGCTGCTGCAGCTCTGACCTGCGAGTACCCCCGGGAGAAGCACGCTGCTGTGAACGGCGATTCGGGGGGTCGGTCTTTCGCAGCCGCCGTTTCCACCGTTCCGTCCGCGCTTCCCAGGACCCGCCCGCCGCCCGGGAGCCCGGGTCCGCGCGCACCGCCTGGGGACGCGCTGGCTCGCGGGGCGCTGGGGGCGCGGGGGGGCGCGCGGCCGGCCACGCAGCACATGAGCCGCGCCGCGGAAGTTCAGGCAGCGGGAGTCTCTGTGGCGCAATCGGTTAGCGCGTTCGGCTGTTAACCGAAAGGTTGGTGGTTCGAGCCCACCCAGGGACGCAGTTCCCTTTTTGGCCGGTCCCGCTTCCCCCGCAGCCGGCCGTCGTTTTGTGCGTGCGCGCACGGGGACGATGCGAGGTTCGTGCAGGCGCCGCGTGGGTCGGGGCAAAGGGGGGCCCTCGGCGGGTCGCGGCGGCGGCAGCTCCTGGCAGCGAGCGATGCTTCCCTCCCGGCGGGGCGCGGTGGCCGCCGAGCTGCGTCCCCCCACCCCGCCGAGGCGGCCGGTGCCGGGAGGCGCGAAGGCGCTGCCTCGGCGGCGGGGACCTGGCGGCGGCGGCCGGCCCTGCCGCGCTGCGCGGAGGCGATGCCGTTTGGGAGGAGGATCACCGCGATGACCGGCGCCGAGGTTCGACAGCGGGCGCGACACCGCCGTCCCTCCCCGGTGGACGAAGGCAGGGCGGCTTTGCAACCGGCGAAGGAGGAGCAGCCCGGCCGCAGAGCCTCCCGGTGCCGTCGCGGGCCCCCAGCCCGGCGGCGTTCCCAGGCCCGCGTCGCGCGGGCAGAACTCGCGTTAACCGCCCCCCGTTGCCCAGCGAAGCCGCGTTTCGCCGCCGTTCCTTTCCAGCCGGGCTGCTGAAAGGCGGGCGCGGCCCTCTCGGCGCCGTCGGTGCATCCTGACGGCAGGACGCGGGGCCCTCGCCAGCCGAGACGCAGCGTGTGGGAGCACCGCGGAGCCCTCTGAAAGCCACGGACCCCGCACCGCCGACGTGCTCTGCTCGCAGCCGCTCGCTGCCGTGGCTTTCTTCTGCCGCCGGCATTTTTTGGGTAAAACGTTTTGGAAAACCGGCAGCCGTGTGCTCGGCACCGGGGTAGGTGCAGCTCTCCGCAGCACCCTCCCGGCGCCGTCAGCGACGCGGAGCCCTGCAGTATTTCCCGCTGATCACCAGAATTTTACTGGAGTCATTTAGATGATCCCCCCCTTTCTTGGTGTGTCCGCGTTGTCTGCGGGGGGGGTGTCGCCTTCGCTGCGGCCGGCGACACCCTCACCGGGGGACAGAAAGTTCACAGTCAGCGTTCGTGCCGGGACCGCCTCGCCCCCCGGGCAGGCACCGCCACAACCCAGCTGTGTCCGTGCGCAGCAGACACCGCCGCCGCCCGACGTCGCCAGACCGATGGCGGGGGGGGCTGGGGGGGGGCTCTGCCCCCGCGGAGCCGGCCGTGCCCCCTCCGCCCGCCGCGGACGCGGTTTGTGCCCGCGGCCGTCGCTGTCGCGAGGTCCGTTGACGGCGGCGTGCGGGCGTACCCCGCCAAACCCCGCCAAAACCGGTGCGGGGGCGCGAGCGGGGGGCGTTTTGGCAGCGCCTGACCGACTCGTCGCGAGGAAGTGGAAAGCTCGTGCGGGGAGCCCGCCCCACCCCGCCTGCCCACTACCTAATGGCAATTGCGGCGGCGGAAATCGGGAAACCCGATGCGTTTTAACCGGGAATCGAAGCTTCCTTCGTGTGAAGTCGCATTTCCTAGCGGCTGGCGCAGCGTTCAGTGCTCAGCCGTGAAGAGAAGCCGCTGGTAGCGGCTTCACGCACCCAGACCACGCACCCGCTCCTTGCGCCGATCCGTTCACCAGCGCGCTCTGCGGGATACAGGCTCGGCGCAGTGCGGGAGCGCACCGGCTGGTGCTGCCAGCAAAGAGCCCTGACACCTCCCGAGCGACCCCCCTAACAAACACCGGGGCACACTCCAGGGCCGGCGTCTACCTGTGCCCACCGGCCGGCTTCTCCCGCAGGCGGGGCAGAGCCGCCGCAACGCCCGGCAGCACGCAGCACCGGCGGGCGGGCGGGCGGCAGGACCGGCCCGGCACCCCGCGCCCCGCGCCGCTGCCGCCCGGGCGAAGCCCGACCACCCCCCCCCCCGCCACCGGCCGCCCCGCCCCGCAGCTGCTCGGTAGCTGCCTCGGGGGGGGCCGGCGCGGGAGCCCAGGTGCGGGGCCCCGGCCCTGCCTCCCGCGGCGGCGGGGGGCGAGCGGGGCCGGGCAGTGTCCCGCCGCGGGGGGGGGGGGGGGCTGCGGAGGCGGCCCGCACCGTCCCGCACCGCCGGCTTTGGCGCATCCCCGGCGGGTCGCGGCGCGGGAGCGGGGCGAAGCGAAGCGGCGTGCGGGGGGCTGCGGCGGTGTGCGGGCTGGAGATAAAGCAGCGCCCGGGCAGCCCCCTTTGAACCTGCGCCAGTGTTTGGTGGTTCGGGAGGCGGGTGAGGTGGGGAGAGAAACGTTCGTAGCCTGAATAAAGGCGGGGACCCGGAATATTTGAAACGTGAAAAACCGCAGAGCTGGCGGAAAGGGCGCAGAAAACAGCCATCTTGAATATTTTAATCTCTGGCAAGTGTTTCTTTGGAACAAAATGGATGTTGGAGGGAAACGGCGTAGCGAACGTTGCTGTTCGCTCCCATTTCTGCCACCATCCCTCTCGCAGGATTCAGCTGGCACGAAGCGAGGGCGCCGGGAGGAACGCCACAGCCTTTCATCTCCGTACAATGGCAATAAATAATCATCATCTGAATACTGTGGTCTGGAAATTTAGTGCCTCGCTCAGTGATGGGGCTTTTTTTTTTTACCCACGATTTATATCGATTTATTTGCATCGATGTCAGGCGCATGTAATGCTGCAAAAACGCTTTCAGAGCTCGTTCAACATAAACAAACAATTGGTCTGTATTCACCCAGAACCACTGGTAAAGATCTTTTATTTTTAATGGTGCTGTACGTTGTCCTTGTCACCGGAGTCAGGGGAGGTGTCCCTACCGATTACCCTGGAAATTGGATCAGGCGCTGGGTTCAGAGTTTGTTGTGTATTCATGATATGAACCAATTATTCTACGGATTCATTGTTTGGCCGTAAAAATCACTCTAGGCTGAAATTAGGCGTAGAAAGTCCCCAGGATTTTTTCCACTTTTACTAAAATGGATTAACAGCTGTCTTCATTTTTTCTTTCCTTCTTTCCTCCCCCCCCCACCCGTAAACTGATGGTGAAAACCAAATACAACGTGCTGATTTCAGATGCTTTTTGTTTTTACATAACTGCAAAATAGCTTTCCCTTTTTCGCTAAGAATTGTAAGGCTATTAATGCTGGTTAGGCCTTTCCAAATTTTAAAAATAAGTATTTTGTTTTTTTAAAAAAAGGAACAACCGACTGAATGGGGGGTGTGGTGAGAGCAGAGACAATAAGTCAGTGGTTCAGCTACACAGGCTCAGAAAGGCTCCTTCCCTGGGATTGTCTGTTTATTTATTTATTTATTTTCTCGTTGCTGTTTGCTTACTTTGCACCCACTCTTTCACAGATAAGCTCAGAAGGAACAACGCACTTAAAAAAGGCAAAGGCAACTAATAAAAATAATGCAAGGATGGATGACTGGAGGGCATTGTCAGAAGATTAAAGCATAGAATTGCAAGGCAGAATTGCTTGATTTTATTCACTTACTGGTTTCTTTTAACTTCGATTTGAACAGCATTTCTAGTCCTAATTGCCAAGGATGAGGTTCCTATTGAGAACTGTATTGTTCTTACTAAAGTTTCTAATTTTTCAAGGAAATTTTGAGGTACTGCATATGCAGTTCCTGATTATTTCAGTACCTTGCTACAGCTTTACTTTCTGTATCTGAACATATCTGCTTTAATTTCTCAGTGCCATACTTTCCCCCATGGATTGATGCATTAAAATATATTTAGCATCTGCTTCATAGGCATCCTGATGTTTGTACAGCAGTTCTTAAGACTATTTGGATCAAAAGGCACTATGAAGTCAAGCAGCTTTCTAGTAATTTTTTACAATTGGAGTGCCTAGGAATCTCAGAACAGTGTTGGTTAAACACAGAGTGAACAAAATGACTAAAATGCAAAGGACAAGCTCCATCAGAGGCTAAAATTACAAACTTGTGTTTGTGAGAAAAAAAAATGCACAGACTAGAAACAATCACATAGAAAAGCAGGCTCTGGCTTCTTCACAGGCAGGTCTTATTCTGAAAATGAAAGCAATGCCCAGCTCAAAGCGTTATCTAAGAAACACGAAGATTTCAACTAGATTGAATAATATTGGGAATTTGGAGACTGCTGTAAGGCCCACAGAGGAAAGCCGTGTCAAATTTGTTGAAAGCTTAAGGAAATGCATTTGAGTGTTGTGAAACTCCAATTTATGTGGGAAAGGTGTGTAGGGTTCCAGAAAGGAAACAGGGTGCAAAGAAGGACTAAGGAGAGATGCCTCTGTATTATGTCCATCAAATGTGAAGGACAAAGAAATTTTGTCAAAATGAATAGAAGAATTTAATTAATTAAACTTATCTTCTTGCCAAAGCAGGTAAGTTTAAAAATGCCTTTTTAATGCTGATTCAAAATATGTATTTTGCCTGAAAGAAATATATTCACAGGAAAAGTGAAACAACAGTATCATATTTTTCCTGTAAAGAATAAAGCTTTTATTCATAAAGTTCATTTGCCCTAATATACCTAAAGCACTGTTGTATAAGATGGGCTCAGGCTTTTTTTTCCTGTTAGCATTATATTCCTTTATCATCACCACATCTTTGGTGACAAAACCCGAGAGCTGGATTGTACCCTAACAGGTAAACAGGCAGGAAAGATGGGGGAATGCTTCTATCCACACCTTCCAAAAGGGCAAGGGATATCTGGCAACTTCCAAATAGCTGAGGCCAAAGGGGCTGCTGATTTTATATTTTACTCTGAATGGACAGGATATTCCGCTTATTTTGTTTTCTGGTTGGGTCATTGCCACACCAGGCTCTGCAAACCACTATTACGTGCTTATTAGAGTAGTGCATATATTGGTAAGGAATAATTGCTTTAACAAACTGATTGCTGTTTGTGAATATATCTGTTTAAAAATCAGTGCAGTTAAATCCCTTGTACTGTTTAAAAGCTGATTGTAAAGTGGTGCAGTAAAACGGCAGAAAAACTGGAGTGATCGGTTTTGGTCTCCTTTTCTGTTTACAGATTCCCCGCAAACATTTCTGCTTTTCTCAGATGGATGTGTTGGTCAGATCAGTTTTCTAAATCTTTCTCTTTCGATAGCTTGATAGAGAATAGGCAGAGACAAGTAGCTGCTATTCAAAATTCAGATCTTCAGTTTTATTTGAGGACATAGCTTATTTGACATCATTTTTTTCTTGGGTGATATAAATATTCTGAAACTCAAAAATTACCTCCACACAAACTCTCCGTGATTTGCTTAGCCTCAGCAGGGTGAAAGTGATATAGAAACGGCCTGTGCCGCTACACACACTGTGCTTGGTACTGTTGGGCCTCCCAGGGTTGCTGGCCCTGAGGTACTTCCAGTATAAATGAGAGATAAAACTTGTAATTAATGATGTGCAAAGTTCTGAGTTTAGACAAATATTTGCAAAAATGTTTTATTCATTTGTCTTTAGTGTTTCGTAATGGACTCTGGGTTTGACCAGGTCTAAGTTAAAATGAAAGAAAGAAAAAAAAAAAAAGTACTTTTCCTCTTTCGTTTTCATTCGGGCAGTGCAGGTCTGGTGGAGAAGAAGGTGGAGCTTCCCCCGAGCCCGCAGGCGCAGGAGCAGCCGTGGCTGTCCCTGGCTTCTCCAGTATGAACAGCTCGCTCCCAGCTTGTAACTTGTTCCGTTATATCATGTTGTTCGGAGCTTAAAAAACAAGGATCTTCTGTATCCCTAACCTAAGTATTTCCTTTTCTCAGTCCTAAGTTCTGCTTTTACTGCTGTCACACACTTTTAAAATCACAGATACGCTGACTGGAAAGGTAATAATGAGGAGTTTATTGTGGAAAGAAGATAAGATTAGCTGCAGTAAAGATTTATTATTAGAAAATGAATAGCCTCATTTTCAAGATTTAAGAGACTTGTACAAATTACCTGCTGGACGGTTTTTTAGTTTCCAGTTCACATGAGTGCCAAAAGAACCGTTTGGGGCCTATTACCCAGCTTTTGGAAAGTTCTCTTGTAGTGGAAAAAATTGTAAGGGATTTGGAAATGAGGACTCATCTGGCTAGTGGATGCGCATAAAAGTCTTCATGACTTCAGCATCCTGAGATGGGGCTGTTTGGGCTGGACTGGGCTCGGATGGAAACTACCGGACTGGCTTACTGGAGGGTCCCCTCCCTACACGTGTGGTGGCGATAAGGGCAGAGGAGAAGGGCTGCAAGGAGGCTTTGAAACCTTTGAGTATATCTGTGGCTGGGCTGACACCGTCTCTTTTAAAACCAGTTCAGTATTATAAATTGCATTGAAAAAAAGAGAGAGTATTTCTAACGCGTAGGACGGTTTGGGAGCTTGCGCGTAAAACTCACTGGGGTTTCCTACGAGGCACTTTACGATTTTATACGTGCCATTTTCATGCGATGGTTTACAGCTTTATGTAAAGAGTATATTCCTCTGAACCAAAAGTGTTTTCAATTTAGTTTGTGTGGCTTTGGAGGGCTTTTTAAGCTAAAATCACAATGTATTTGACTTAAAATGGTGACACTGCTATATATGGAAAAGCTGCTTTGCAGCACTTCTCGAGGCTTTTACATAGTTCAGTAATTTTACTGTTACTCAGACATCTGTGTGCTTCTAACTCAAAGGCGATGCCATTGGTCTCGGGGGTAACTCGACTTTGGTGGTAATATGCGAGGGAGAAATCGAATCTCTGGTCGGTTTGACAGTTGGTTTGAAAAGCGGAATGGTACAAAAATAATATTAATTTAAAATTAACCCCTGTTCATAATCACTTCTAGTCTGGTCTGTGTAATATGCTGAGCATGTGATGCTGCAGCCAGGCCAGTGGGTGCTGTTGGCAATTCTGGAGTATGTTGCTCTCTGAAATCCGTGCTGATTTTCACTGAACATAATTAAAATCTGTTTCTCTGAAAAAAAATTTGGGGGATGTTGTCTTAGTCTCATGGGGCTAAGTGGGCTGGCCCTGAAGGTGAGGAGTACTGTGATGCTCCTGCTAATGAAGAAACGGCGTATTTTAGGAAAACTCAGCAGACTCTCATTCTCTCCAGGAAAAACTCTTTTCTCACTCAGGCGTGAGGCTACGGTGTGCAACAGCAGCCTGCTGCTTTGCTGGCCTTCGGAGCATTCCTGGTAGCACCCGGAGGAGGTCTGCGGACGCACTGGAATCCCAGCGCTGAAGTTGGGGAGCAGCGCGAGGCTGTGACGCTGCGCGTGTCCTGGGAAGACCTGCAGGGCGAGCAGCTGCAGCTCTGAGGAGACCACCAAAGCAGGGCGTTCTTTGTTACCCTTGCCTTTTGGGAGGTTCAGGGCCGGTGAACGCGCCACCAAACAAGGCTTTTTTTCTTTAAATGTTACCGGCTATGCGTTGAATCCTATTACCTCTGTCTCTCTCTCTGACTTTTCTGGGATTCCTCTTGAAAGACAAGCAGGCTTTGGCCGTGCAGTTACTAACCGTAGGGGAACAACAGATTTTTGCAGTGATACAGTGGTCACTTAGACATCTGTGAGGGATGATTTCTGGGGTTTCATATTTTGGATGCTCTGCTGATTTAGGTAGTCATTCAAAATGTTCTCTTCGGCCTTTTTGGAGTACAGATCTAGGTGTTGTCTTAGTTTGGGAAGGTCTGCCAGTGTCTTTGAAGGCGTATGTAGCGGTACAGCAGGGTAAGCATAGGTGAGTACACAGCAGTTGGGGCCGCGGAGGCTGCCGTGGCTCTCCCGCAGACCCAGAGCAGCTGCCCCAGCTCCAGCCCCACCAGCCCCAGGCAGGCACAGCTCTCAGAGTCAAAGCACGCCCGGCCCCGAGCCCTCAGTGCCCAGGGTTGAGGACTCCAAAGCAGAAACAAACCGGTTGGCTTTTGTGGCTCTGGCTCAGTCAGTGTCGTCTTCAGGCTGTTTACCCGTGGGCCTAAGAAAGCAAAACCCCTTCTCTCCGTGATCTCGTCTCCTTGCTCCCCTGCGTGTTTGGAGCAGCTTTTGTGGCATGGGTCAGGCGCTGCAGGCATCCATCCATCTGTCTGTCCATCCGTCCATCCATCCCCGCTGCCCCCACGGCTGGCTGCGCCTCTGGCTTAGCTCGTCTGGAGCAGTGGTTCCTGGCGGGCAGTGACACGAGCGCTGTCTGTGCAAGATGATTTTTCTCACTCGCTTTCTCTCTCCTTCTCTCTGCATTTTCCCTTGGTTTCTCTGCTGGCTTTTTTGCTTCTGAGAACCCTCGTTCCCTTTGGTCCCCTCCCCTACACCTCTCCCCGCCCCCCCCCTTCCTGTCTTTCTTTCATTTTTCTCATTTCTTGTATTCTCCCTTCACTTATTTTTCTCTCTATTATCTTTCCTGTCCTCCTCTGCATTCTTTCAATCCCAGCAGGGCTCGCGCATACAAATTGACCCCCTCCCTGCCAGTAATGTGATCGAAGCTCTTTGTGGCTCCTGCTATCTCTATGGTAACTATCAGGGGGGTCTTGAGAGTGGTGGTAGACCCAACGCACCGACCCACGTACTGTTGTTCTTGCTGGCGTTATGTGCTGACCACATGGGCCTGACTGCTCATTTATGACTGCTTCTGGTTTAAAAAAAATAGCGATACCTTGAAGTGCTTAAACGGGGAAAACGGACCGCGTGCTTGAGCACAAATAGTTGTTGGGTTCTCAGGGTTTTGGAAAATGGCTTCTGTGTTCAGAGCTGCCTTGCCTGGCAGATCCGTTGTTGTTTTCTCACCGTTGTGGAGTGGCGTGTTGGCTGTTTCATGTGCCCTGGAAACAACAGTTACTCTGCAAAAATGAGTACCCGCATTGCAAGGGTGGCCAGTGGCAGTGCAGTGGCGGTGGTTGTGACCACCAGTGCAGACTGAGGTAGTACGTAAGAGGGGTTTGCATGTTGTAAATATTGGGAACTCTTGCTTTTCCCCGTGCTAGCCAGCCTACCGCATACCCCAGGTGGCTGCTGTAATGCAGGTATTGAAAATGGAATTGTAGGCAAGCGTTGGGTTAATAATATATCTGCATGTCCACAATCTGGGATTTGTGCAGGCGTGAAGCAGCCATAGGATCTGATGGAAGGAACCACTGAAAACCCTGTGGTGTGGACAGAAGAAATGGACACAGTCCATTTTGGCTAGAAGGCTTTCCTCAGATAACCAGGGATGCCATTGGGAATGTGGGGAATCAGGGAGACTTGACGAAACCTAAGGCTGCGTATATTATGCTGAATCCATTTGCTCAAGAGAGAAGAAGCTAGCCCTAGAACTTCTGAAGAGCTTGAATTGGTAGTACAAAATTAATTTGATTCAAATACTTGTGGTAATTAGTATTTATGCAGTACATACGATATTAAAAATATAATTCCTGTCAAGACTGTATTCCAAATATTGTTCTGTTAAATTTCTCAAAACCGCTGTGATTTTTGTTCCCCTCTCCAAATGTGTATATATTATTTGTGTTCAAAAATTTGATTCGATTTGTAATATCTGTTAATTTCATTAATCGCATCAGCTTGTAGGCAGCAATAAATAAAATCTATGACAATTTTTTCTCAAGATTTACCTGGCTTTTTAAAATGAATGGTTTCATTTCTTGCATAGCTTTGTAGAAATTTCTGAACTTAAAAAAAAGGTCAGCTAGCCTTATTATATCATGGCATTACGTATTGCCACATCACTTAGGATGTGCAGTGTCAGTCAGTTAACTACACCTTACCAGCCTTTCTGCTACATCAAAATGCGCTACAAAACCAACACCATCCTGTTTGAATCTCTACAACCCTCAGACAGTAACACTGCAGCGTTGACACTGAGAGCATCATTTTGCTTGAATCCTTGAAAAGAATAAACTTCAGAAGATGATTATTAGATTTTTCAGCTGGCTGCATAATCTGTATTCACAAGTTTATTAATCGTTTAGTCCACTTAGCTGGATATCGATTGTGAGTTTTACATCTACCTGCCTGTGGATAAAGCAACATCTGTGAACTGCCCTTTTGGGTGAGAGGCAGTCCACGGTGAAGGGTTAACACTGTGGGCATTTAAGTGGTCGTAATTAACAGTCCATTAAGATGAATGGAGAAAGTTCGCACTTAGCGATGCTATTGTTTAATTCTGTCTGTTTACAGACTCAAGAGGACAACAGTGCCGGGCTTATTATTGCCCAGGGTTTGCACTAGGGAAGTTAGGAATCGCATTTTTAAATAAATTATAACCTTTAGGTTAAAAAAAAAAAAAGGCAAGAATCGTTTGGGAGACACATTTACCACTGTGGGGGATTCCTGTCGTCCCAGTTCACTCTCTTGAATAAGTGGGTTTGATACTAACTACCATTTTGCTTTCCACTGAACAAGTCCGCCAAACAAAGCCCTTGCTGTACTTAATCCCCTGCCCGTTTCACAGCGATTTCTGTAAGCAATGGATTTTGCAGCCAGTGAGTAACGGGGATGCAGGAGGAGCTCAGCTCTGCTAGCCTGTGAAGGTTCTCCTGGTTCTGATGGGTGACTGCTCTTCTGCAGTGTTTAGCGTTGGATAGAAGATCCCACTATTAATGTCATCAATGCTGAGCATTGAAACAAGACACAAACCCAACATATCAGCCTAGAAAATCTCTACTGGAAAAAACCTTGGTTTTACTTGCCTTTTGCATCCTCAAGATTTTAAAAAAATAATTTTTTCAACTTTTTCTCTAGTGAAGTTGGAAATTAATTTTGTTCAAAGGGAGCTGAATTTTTCATGTAATCTGCTCATTCCAAGCACGGAAGCTTTAAAAAAAAAACCCCAAATCTGGCAAGAGCACAGCTATACCAAGACTCACACAAAATGCTGGGTGCTGCTAGCACTACACTGCTGCAGAACGCAGCTTTCTCAGCAAGGCTGCAGCCAGAGCTCTCAGGAGAGCTGGGACCGGCCCAGGCGGAGAATTCGCTATTTGAACATGAAACTTTTTAGCCAAAGTGCAATAGTAAAACTGCTCGAGAAGCCTATCATTTTGAAGTAATACGCAGTTCTTCTTAAAAGGTCGCCATTTTATTGCTACAATTTTTTCCTTGTAAACAATTGTGAGTGTAATTAATTCTAGGCAATAAATCGTGAGTGCATTTCATAGCTCCTGAATGTCTGGCTATAAGACATCGCTCAGAATGTGGTCGTTAAACATACTGAAGAGCAATAGAATAAGCAGTTATTTTCACTAGATGTTATTTATTTTGGTATTGGAGTGCCTGAGAACAACATGACAAGTATCAACCATTTCTATGAAAATGTTTTAATTATGAGTTTGAACATAAATTAGTGATAATGTTTTTGCAGACACAGTTTTGGTCCTAAGGATGGGAATGTTTGCTAAAAGATAACCTCAAAATACAATTATAGACTTATGTTGCCCATTCTCGTTAGAAATAACGTGTTAATGAATGCGTATGGTTTTGTATGCCTGTCTAGAGTTTGTGCTTTTAAATGTAACTTTGACATTTTAAAATTCAAAAATTGTTTTTTAATTAATGCTGATGCTTTTGATAAGAACTTGCAATGCTAATTTTAGCAAGCATGTGCTTGCTTACATTTAAGTTAGGCCATAATACCTTACCCTTATTAACATTGAAAATGCACCTGAAAGAGCCAGAATGTTTCCTGGAGATACTTTGCAGAAAATCTCCTGTCATCATGTTTTGCTGGCAAGTCAGATTTATAGAAAGGTAAACTGCATCATTTTAAAACAAAGTATTTAAAATTATTTCAGTAACTTGAATCCTATGTGTCTCTGCTTAATACAAATTTTTAATATTTTTAAAACATTGAAACTGAAAACAGTAGTCTGAATTAACAGGAAGAAGTACTTTATGCTGTATTCTCCCAGTAAAACTGTTAGTAAAATTTTTAAATGTAACAATTGATTTCATTTATTAAAAAATAGCATAAAAAATTATATAGGAGAGAGTCTCGGAAACTAAAGATATGTTTGAAGAACAGTAGAATTCTTGCTGTTTAAAGAGGAATTTTAAAAGTTGAAGTAAGTTTTAGCATCCTTCTTCACCTCCTTGAGCCACTATCTTTGTTGAACTAAACAAGTGAACTTCAGGAGATGACAATTAAAGATTGACTGGGTGTTTTACTAAAGACATGAAGCCTGTTGAATTCGTGGCTCATGGTTCACAGATGAGCTGCAGCTCCTGAGCACAGCTCTGCTGACTTTGCTGCTCCTGAAAGCTTTTTAGGTGCTTTAAGAAGGGCTTCATGGAGGAGCAAGCCCCTTTCGGTCAGGGTGACAGTTAGGGCGCTCTCCTGGGAAGCTGGTTTGCATCCCCTGAGGCTGGGACTAGCATCTGAACTCGTGTCTTTTACTTTCTGGTGATACTGTTGCAGCTGGAGTCTGGAAAAAAAATGAGGAACTCTGAAAAGTTTAGGCTTATTTCATGAGGGGCACCTCATCCCAGTTTTTGAATGGAAGTAGTTGTTGCTGCTATGTATTATGATGAATTCAGTGCAGCTGGTGCCCAGCAGCAATGTGCCTGCTAGAGCAAACTCAACGCTGAGGTATGCAACAGCCCTTAGTTGTTCAGATGCCATTGATGGGTGGCAGAGGCTCCGGGCATTCACAGAAGAAGAAGTCGAGATACCAGGATTTTCTGGTTAAAATGTACTCAGCTGCCTCCCTTCAGGCTTCTGAGAAGCGAGGAGGGGGCTTGGGAGGTCCGTGCTTGGCAGGAGGCAGTGGTGTCCTCCTGGACCTTCATTTGGAGCCGGCGGATGCTGACCACTTTCCAAAGCCGTCACAGCTGCGTCTTTGGAGCGTGTGTGAGCTGTGGCAGGGCCACAGGGTACTTCTCCTTCTCTGTGTGATGGCTGATGCAAAGAGGTGATTGATCTCGGTTCCTCAGTCTGTTGTGTAGGTGGGTAAACGTGTAGGGGAGCTTGCCTGTTTTTGCCTGTGTGATACTTATTTTTAAGGTTTGTGTTTCCCAGTCTGTTGGTTTCCGTAATATATAGTCTTTGTGTAGGGGCATCTTGTCAGCAGCTGGAAGGCTGAATGCAATATGAATACTTTTTTTTTTCCTCCTGTTAAAAAAAAGGCAAATTTTACCTCTCCTTTTACCTGATACTCCAATCTCTGGTGATTTTTGATTTGTATCACTGCTTTCATACCTCTCTGATGGCAGTTGCTGCCAGTTGCAGTGATAAGCTCTATATGCTTTTTCCTTCTCCTTGATTTCACAGAACGGTAGGGGTTGGAAGCCACCTCTGGGGATCATCTGTTCCAGTTTGTACAGTAACTGGCCACAAATCCTTTGCCTTCCCCAGAACATAAACCACTGGTTTCCACATATTAGGAGTTGACTGATTGCAGGATGTTTAGTGAATGTTCTTCCTAAGAAGCAAAACCGTGCTGTTTCTTTGTTCCAGCTTTAAAGAAGCTGCTGCGATAGTGCCAGCCTTTAAATGATGGTGTCAAAATGTCAGAGAAGAAAGCTGCCGTACCTGAGGCCAGGAGTCTCACTGACGCAGAAAGCAACCAGCCTTGGAAGTCCGCTTCAGGCAGGAGATGGAGAACTGCATGCACCAGGACCGTGCCACACGGGCAGGGCACCCGGGGCAGCAGCGCTGCTCCTGCAGATCCCGGGCTCTGAGCAGGCTGTGGTTGTCCTGGGGGGAAGGAGAGAAATAACACGTTAGATGCCCGCTGGCTTTAACTTTCAGTGCTAGGCTAGAAGGGTTGCAGTCAGATTCCAGTGACTAGTCAAACCTAACGTCACCATTTCAAACAGTGGGATTTTACTAAATTCCTGGGGTAACTATTCTACAAGCCTCTAAACACAGTGCCTAAACTCAAGACAAAACTAGTATGAATTCTGGTGAATTTTGGCACGGGTTCAAAAAGTAAATATTTATGAGAATGGCATAATATATTTATTCTATGTACAATATCTGTAGATTTCCTTCATGTGTTTTTTTTAAACTCAGGTTAAACTTCCCTCCTTATAACTCTGTTAGGTCGAGCCCTGTACCCTTCTTCGAATGAGAGGAAGAAGGTGAATTTCTGAGTCTCATCCTTGTATATGCTCAGACTTAGTCAAGCTGGAGATTTATCTGTATATGGTACAGAGTCGTGGGTCTTGACTTACATCAAGATTGTGGTAGTATTTTTGAATGCTGTGGATTTTGTATAAATGCTGCTGTATATGCAGTTAGACTTACTCAGCTTAATGTGCTTGTATCGAGCTAATACTCCTGCTCTGTGGTGCAGGCTGGCCTAAAAGAGACAGGATGTTTCGTACAGAACACAGACAACCATCAAAAAACCAAGTGGCTGTTGGGGAGTGCTGGTGAAGAAAGAAAACTGCTAGGACGCAACAGTGCTTTTGGAGAGCAGGCATTTTCCCCGATGTGTGTAATGACTGACAAGTGGTCTCTGATCCTGAGTGCTTGGATTTGGTCTGGGAAACCCCATCCTGGTTGTCACAGGCAGAACCGCTCGGACTGTGCTTCGGCCTCAGCCAGCTGCCCGTTGGCATCTGCGCTCTCTAAGCACGGTCTCCTACCAGCAGCAACAGATGACGCTGAATGATACCAATATCATCATTTCAAGAAAGTGCAGAGTGGTTTTTTTGAGAATTGTAATAATATTTAATAACAATTTGAAGGTACTAGAGACCAGTGTATTTTCTGTATGTCAGACATGAAATTTCCAAGCCTTTGCTTTACTCTGTGCTACCTAGGAAAGCTTTTCTGAGAGTCAGTTTAAGGCACTGAGATAATTCCAACTCATAAACAGGTTTTGCTAGTATCTGTTGTAGTAATAAATGAATCACTGCTGGCTTTCAAGACCAGGCAGACAATTAACTTGGGGTTCACGTGATAGTTTTTCATTTTACTGGACATAAATTCATATCTCACACATTGCTATAGGGGTGTTTTAAACTCTCGTTTTAGGTAAAACTGCTATTATTTTCTGCAAAGGACAGCCCATAGCTCCTGCAGCGCCTGCTGCCTGTCTCTGGGACATAGCAGCAGTTGGTTACCTCTGGTTTTGTAGGATGAATTCGCTTGTCCAGGGCTAGCGATGAGTGTAGGTGCCTGCAGCTGCCAAGGATGTCAGTGATCCCAGCTGGTCTTCAAGGCACAGTGGCGTTTCTGTGACCTTAGTCAATGAATGTAGGCCACTCATTTCTCGACAAAATTATAGTAGTCACCAGAAATGGAGGCAGGACAGGGCTATCTTTTTGGTGTTGATATTTACAATTCGCTCTAGCTGGTTTTAACAGGCCTTTTTTTTTTTTTTTCCAAATGTTTTTGAAATCCCGTCTGTTCTATTCATAGAGTAAAGGAAGGAAGAAAATCAATAATTGGTCCCTGGTGAGCAGGAGCTTAATTTTAACTGAGATTTCCTTGTTTGCATGCTGGAGATAAGAGCCATAAGACATGCTGCTTGGGAGCCAGAGAAATGGATGTTGTTGGGAAGACTGTGCTCCAAAGTTAGGAGAAGCTTGGCTTGAAACTCAAGATAGACAGTTTCTTCTTGCAACAACTTCTTTCTCTTTCTTGGTAGAAATACTGATTTTTAAAGAAAAGCATGAATAATGATGTCTTGTTTTGTTGAGAAAAAAAATGAGTGATGATTTTGTGTCATACCATTTTTCTACATTTTTTCTGAACAGAGGAGAGAGGATAGCTTCAAACTTCGTGGCATATCTCATTTGTGTAACTTTGGGGCTTGTAGAGTGTAACCATATGTGAGCGAAAGGCCAGTTGAAATAGCTGGCGACTGTAAATGTATCACCTACTCTGTGAGATTTACTGATGGGGTATTTGGATCTCTTCCTAAAACTCTTGCTGTGGAAATTTTTGAGGAATTGATGCCATACTATTTACTAGCTCTATGATTTGGCGTGGGGTTCTCTGCTGGCAGCGCCACAAGACTGGTCCCACCTTGAATGTTGTGATCCACATTCGGCCTCGTGTTTGAAAATTGTTTGTCTTTACTGGCAGATGCTGGAGGAAGATCAGAGCTGCAATTAAACTATTTACAGTCAAAGCTTACACATGACTTGGGGAAAAACCCTAAGCTTTAAACCAAAAAAGATTTAAAAGTTATAGAACAAATGGCTGAATAGACCAAATCTGGGTTTAATTAACTATAAAATTGGTTGCAAATGTTTTAAAAAACTTTTAATGTTATGGGTTGGGAAGCTGCTATTTTGGAAGCTCTCGGCAAGTGGCACAGCCCTCCAGGGAGTACGTGGGTGGTGGAAACGCCGTGCTGGCGTGGGTGACCGAGCCAGGTCCCCCCCCGGGAACGATGATGCCTCTACCAGGCGGCAGCTGAGCCCGGGCCTGTGCCTGGTGCTTGCCTGCATGGAGGAGCCCAGCTCGACGGTCCCGAGTCTGCTTTAGCTCCTGTCGCTGCTTCTGTTGCTGAGAATTTGAATAATTTGGTGTTTCCTCACTTGGAGACGCTTCCTCGCGCAGTCACCTCAGGGCCCAAAATAGCGTCACTGGCCTCAGTGTGGAGCAGCCCTGCCGCACACCGTCGCACAAAGCGCATTCGAGCGTCAACCGAGGGGGCTGTCTCACCCAAAGGAGCTGGCTGCCTGCCTAGGGGTGCCCGCGCGCGCGGAGACCAGAAGAAAGTGGAGAAGGGGGAGCTGTTTGAGGGAAGCCCCTGCTATCAAATGTGGCAACTGCACACGTTTGGCAAAGTCTTTTCCAAGGGGCTGGAACAAGGGGCTAATTTTAAGAATTGATCTCCAGTTATTAGCTGTGACTGGAAGGGGTGACACAAGAGAAGAAAAAGTGTTGGTATTTCCAGAGCAGTCAGTATTCCAGATTATGTCAGTTTATTATTGAGAAGCATCCAAAATGCTCAGCCAATGCTCACTGCTTAAGTAGCAGAGATTGGCATATAAGGAGTAGAAATACAGTGTGTATCTGCCAATTTAGGCTGCAAATCTAACTTCTGATCCTTTCCAACATATCAACAGCCAATATAACAAAAGCTTTTGTGGCAGAAGCCTATGCAAACTGAGGTGTTTCTTGGGGAATAACAGGAGTTGAATGTTTAAAAAAATTTTGTGTTTACTATCTGGGGAGCATTATTAAGAATTATTTAATTTTTCTCAAAAAATTCAGCCCTTGTATAGAAAAAAGCAAACCCCGCAAAAAACCCCACCAAACCAGTAAGGCTTTGAAAAATCTTTGAATAATGAAGCTGAGCAAACAATATTTAAAATCATTTATTCAGTGTATGTAAATAAAGTAATAACCATGAACTCAGTTCAGAAGAGTAATAAAATTTTCTATTTCTGTAACTGGTATCTCTATATTTTAGTTATTACCTGATGGACTGAAATATTTGATACCTGTCTTGAGTAGCTCTTGGTCAGAGTTGTAGTAGCAATGATAAACTGTTCCAGTTCTGTGGTCAGATGAGCGTACAGGCATCCCATGGGAGATTTTTACATGTGTAGATTTAGAATCTTTCTCACATACAAATGTTTGTGCTTAATTTGTTGAGCACTACTCGGGTGGAGATGCAACTCTCGTATTTTGCTTGCTGTTTAAGTCGGCAAGCTTTTCGTAGCAGTTCTGATTAACACTTTTCCTCATTCATTTTCAGTGGGGATAAGTCAATGTCTCATTGAGTCTCAGTGATCTTGACCACCCCTGGTACTGAGAGCTACCGAAGCTATTTTACCTGTTGTTAACATGTCAGGGAACTCACTCCTTGCAGCTGTGATGGTCTTCAGGCAGATACCATTGCTGATTACGCAGATGACCACGTAACCTTTTAAAACTATTAGTTTATGCTGAGCCCTTAAGCCCAGCATGCAGACGCTGGGGGGAAGATGCTGCTGCTGCTGCTCACAGCTCTGCTGCCTGTCCTGAGGTAGATCGATGAAACCCCAGTGAACCCAGCACGTGAGTTCCTCACAGGTGTGATCATTTTTCACAGCCTTCTGGTGAGGTAGCAAAGTTACTTCAGTTTTACAAGTGACAACAGAAGTACAGAGTCACTGCAGTCCAAATCCTCAAAGGGACTTACGTCTCCAAGGCTGCGTGGGTGGTGGTAGGGTCTGGTCATTTGGCTGTTATGGAGGAAGCTGCTCGCGGGGGAAATCTCCTTGTAATGCTAGGAGGTGCAGGTCAGAAAACTTTCACTGGCATAACAAAGCAGAAACATTTACAGGCCTCATCAGGAGTAAGTAATAACTTTAGTGGAGCAGTTAATTAGTTCTGCTCTTTTCAGACAGGATCATTAGAATTTAATGAGAATTAATAATTTCATAAAGCATGGAAATATATAGCCCCAAGCAAAATATGGTAACACATTTCACAAATAGCTATTTTAAATTAATGCGGTGACATTTTCTCATGTTGTTGGATGATCTATAACATTTTTATGTAGTAACTCTAGGTAAAGTATATATTTGGCTCACATTATAAAGTGTATTACTGTTTTAAGATACAGAGTCCCCCTTATTTGTGAATAGGAATACAAACCTTAATACAGCGATGTAAATGTGATTCTTTATCACTATTGGCTTTTTTCTTGAACATTTTGAAGACAAAGCTACTGATCACCTAGAAGCATCATTGAAGAGCAGCAGAATTCCTTTGCCATGTGCTATAATATTCTCCTGTGTCAGATCTATCACACTACTTATCTGAGTAAAACAAGCACATTACCTGTTTGAGAATAAGATACCATAAAAGAAGGACAGAAAATATTTATCAAACAAATATATTTGGAGCTATTTGAGTTTGACATCATCCGACAACATAATAAGTAATGTAACAAGCAGCATACAAACATTCCACTTAAGGGGATTTTTTTAGTCTAGCATTTTATGTAAATAGTTATCTACAGTTTTTGTGTCTAAACTATTGTTCATGGTATAAAAGGAAAACATTTCTCATTTCCAGACTCTGGGCTGGTTTAAACTGGTCTGACTTCCACTGACCTTCATGATGCTGTACTGATGTATGTGGGTGGAGGATGGGGCCCAAATGCTTTAGTGAAGGCTTTGGAAGCCCTACAAGAGAGGGGAGGAAATTCCTCTTGGTTCAAGTGTCCAAAGCTATTGTATGTGCTATAACTGGTGATGACTCTTCTTCACAGAGTTTTTCCTTTGCTGCTTGAATATATAGATGACATTCTTTACTGTATTCATGGCAAATTAAAATAGTTGATCGATAAAACTAAAAATATGATGGATATTATGAATTGGTTTTCTGACTGTGGCCTGGACTTGCAGGCTAAACAAACATAGCATAAAATGGAGGCAGGCAAAAAGAAGTGTTGATCCTGACCCCCCAGCCCTGTAGTGTGCTGCAACTGTAAGTCTAACACAGTTAAATCAGTGTAAAGCTGGTGCAACGAGGCAGAGATTCAGACTTCATAGTTTCTAGTCTTATTCCTGGAAGAATTATAGCCTGGATTAAGCATGTCAGAGGGAGTAAGGGCCAAAGTAGAGCTCCCCTGCCACTGGGGCTAGGCTGTGGTACCTGGGCATTAGAGCACTGTCTGGGGGGAGATCTGAATTCCTCTTGCTGTAGCAATACCCAGCCAAAGTACAAAAAGATCAAACTATTCAGCTTTTCGTAATGGTCAAACCCATTTCATTTTTTGAAATTGCAGAGCAGTAAAACAAACCGTTCTTACTTGCTAGCTCTTCTGAGTGAAAAAATAGCGAGAGAAAACCCTGGCTCAGACTTCAGATACACAATACATCCCATCACAGGTGTGAAAGAAAATTATCCACCAGATTTTTTTTGGTAGAAGTTTGTATTTAAAATGAAAATTGTCATTATTACAGATTTTAATCAGTCAGATGAAAAACTGCTAGCAATATGCATATATTAACAAAAATACATATATGTTGAAAACTCTGCAGGAGATGAGTAATTGGAGTGAGCGTTCCAAGTATTTGCCATCCAAATACGCAACAAACTATATTCTACTTCTCTCAATTTTTTTTAATTAACTTTTATATATTTAAGACTAAAAGATTTTTTTTCTCAGCCTCTTTTTCATATTCCAAGCATGATGATTTCTGTTACTGTAACGATTGTGATGTACTGCAGCAGCACTGAGGTACTAGTGACTAGAAATCGAGAGCTACTGTTTCCATGTAAGGAAAAGCCATCCCTTCCAGAAAGCTGGGAAATGCAAGAGTACAGCAAAGGGGACGGGTGGGCACTGCAGAGCAGGGAAGACGTTGCAACGGCACTGCTTACTCCATGTGCAGCTGTGAAGGGCGAGATTTGACCACTACCTGCTAGTCGTTGCGTGAGGAGTTGAACAGACAGAAGGCACGGCAGCGTTTTAAAATCCCCGGGGCCTGATGCTAGCTGTGGTACCCGTGAGCAGCGCTGGGAGGGAGAGACCTGCCCAGTCCTCCCGTTGCTTTCTGTCCTCTGCTGGATCACGTGCTGGAGGTGGCCCAGGTTCAGCCCTGACGGCCATTTTCCATTCCCGTTCTGCAAGAATTTTTCCATGGTCTTCCTAAGCAAGTGAGAAGGTGAGTGAAGGAGGAGAGATCATGTCTGGTACCTCAGTCGCTACATTCCTACCTGCTTCAGAGGGGCTGGTGCCATGAAATGACTGTGCATTCCCCGTGGGAGGACAAGTGGTGGAAAACTCTCCGTGCCCGCTGCCTGCCCCAGGCAGCCTCACGCTGCTCCTGCCGTCTGGCCAGGCCAAGGCTTGCTGGGTTTTTCCTTCTGAAGTCTGCCTTACACCCGTCTCCATCTTCACAGGGGTCACGGCTGTGAGAAACAATTGTTTTCCACTCACACAGCAGGTCTTTCCTCACAATATCGTGTGAAGAAAGCGAATGGGGATAACGGCTTTTCTTTCTTGTCTAACCCAGACCTTTTATGTGATTTTAATGTTGGTTTAGGTTTTAGTCAGAGAGCAATTGGCATCAGCAGTTTTACACTTGATCATATACCGCATGATCTAAAACCTAGCTACTTGATCCCGTAAGGCAACTCGTATCTTATTGCTGTATTTTATTAAATATTGATGCCAAAGTTTTCTTTTCAGCATTTGCAAATCCTTCTCGTCAATTAACAGTAAAATAAAAAGCTTTCAGTTTGGGGAGAGCTACTGTAATTATATTTACTTTGCAGTTTATTGCCATATGTTTAAAATGTTTGTATGTTTGTTTTGCACCTAAAAACTTCATTAAAAGAACATTAAAGCTGCAAAGTGTAGTATTCTGAGATTAGGAAATGATGGAAGTATGTTTTCCTGTGCAACTTTAAAACTCTTTAGGGAAATGAGAACTGCACGTTAGCTGTCTGGGCTCTGTACAGAGCACGTGAGGAGAGGCAGGTGCCTCCAAATGGGATATGAACAAACCCATGGGATGATCTGGGAGCCACCTACGCTCATAAACTGAGTGTGAGGGACAGGGCTCCAGCTGGAATTGGAGCCCTCTCCAGAAGTGAAGCACCTGACTGTGGTCAGGGAGAAGCTTCCTTTGTGCGTGTGGGACCTGCAGCCTGCAAGAAGAAGCTGTGCCGATTTACGCTCCTTTCCCCAGGGGGGAGAGACATCGTGAGAGTCTCTGAGAGAAAGGCATGTTCATAGAATCATAGAATATCATTAAGGCTGGAAAAGACCTCTAAGATCATGAAGTCCAGCCGTCAACTCATCACCACCATATTAATGAGGAAAACTCCGCAGTTCCGTACCACAGTGAGATTTCTGTTTACTTCAGGGAGAGTGTAACTGGCTGCTACAAGGCTGCTTATGCATCGTACGTATGATTGTAACTGGATAAATGTAGGAATTGTTGGAGGAGTAGCCGTTGGACTCAAGGGCTCCCCGTCTTGGACATCACCTCCGCTGCTAGGTATGGAGATGCGCTCTTGGCTACTTTCTGTGGCTTAGTGGATCTTCACTTTGCTGACCTCCAGCACACCTTCAGAATGAAGGGGCTAAATGCCCCAAAACAGATGTGCCCTCTAGATGGGAGCTAAGGGTGTTTGAACTCCCTTTGGTCTATGGAGAGTAGCCTAAATCTGCTGTTGTGTGCAAGTCCTCAGTCAGGAAACGATTTTATAGAAAGGATTACTGCTGCTAACTACAGGGGCATCATAAAACCAGTGATCCCTGCTCCACCTCTGGAAAGAGAGGCTGGAGGCAGAGAGAGAGTTTCAGGCTGTGCATCCCAAATGGATACAGGTACTCACCGCAGCCCCAAGGGCAGCGAGGAGCAGCCACCGCAGGCAGTGAGACTCTTGTCTTCAGTGCACTTCTCTAGCAGAAGGCTAGAGACTGTTTGCTCTTTAATGGAGGTTGGAATTCTTTTATACGTTTGAAGAGAGGCTGGGAAGGCAGGCACGAAGCACAGGAACCCAGCTCTGCTTTGTCGTTCATGCTTCTCCCTTTGTTTTTGTTCAGGAGGATCTCCAAATTTGTACACTGTGAAGTTTTTGCACGGTCTCATTCTGGATCCAAGTTGGAACTCTGGAGCTACCATTCATGTCAGCACAAGAAAAACCTCACAGTGAGCTCCACCCCACATAGCTACACCGGTAGCTTTTCCCCTTGCAATGGGTTGCTTGGTAAACCTTTGCCTGGTGTCCTGGCTAGAAACTATTGGACCTGACTAATGTTTGTTGGACTGGGAGCTATTTAAATAGTAGAGGATTTGGGCACCACTTTAAAATGCTATTTTCATAAGCACATAAATCCAATTTAGCAGTTTTTTGTCAAACTGCTAGTTTATGTGATGTGCCCTATGTGATGGTATATGGTACAAGCCTAAAATTTATACCTCAGCGTGTTTCAACCTCAGCTTCTGGCTGAGTTCTTCAACTCGTGTGGATACATGTAGCTCCTTTGGCTTTAGAGGAGATCTGATGATCTACACCAGCTAAAGAGAGGGTCCCCCTTTCTAGTGTAATTTGCTTGGATCTTTTTATGTGGTATTTTTCTGTCATCTCACTTTTCATTTTTTTACCAAGAATCTTAAATGTTTCTCTGTAAACATTAAAAATCCACTTGTGTCTTTGGCATCAAATATAACAATAGAACTTGTTTTTACATCCCTCCATGGTACAATATAGAGGCATTGCCAAAAGCTATCCACTATCATTACAAACATGGGAATGGAAGACATATATAAACACAGAAGTGTAACCCCTTTCTCCAATAAGAGTTTATAATAGCAACAGTGAACTTGACCCAGTGCATTTCCTGTAGGGATAAGGTGACCTGCAGGGGTTAATGGCCCGTGGCTTTGCCTTGGGCTATCATCTCACCCAGCCAGTGATTAATCCTGGAGAAATGCCCTTTGCTCCCATCATTATCCCTTAAATGGAGCCTTTAGAA
The DNA here is from genome assembly GCF_030867145.1 of Opisthocomus hoazin. NCBI lineage: Eukaryota > Metazoa > Chordata > Aves > Opisthocomiformes > Opisthocomidae > Opisthocomus > Opisthocomus hoazin. Next base: position 74,038,314 of record NC_134417.1, on the reverse strand, counting down.
TTCAAAATGATTTTGGAATGGAATTTACCACTGCCCTGCACTCCATTCATTGCAAGGAACTTTACTGTAACTGCATGTCACACTTGCATAAATAACCTTCAGAGTGAAAAAAGAAATAAAAAAAAAAAAAGAAAAAAGATGAAAGGACTGGCCGAGAGAAAGGGAATAAAACTCCAGTGCAGGCTACCACTGCCAGTAATATTCCAACAGCAGGGTGATGCAATACTAGGAGGATGCAACTGCTGCAGCAAGTGGAGGTAATCAGAAAGCCCTGAACTATTTGTTGAATGCAAGAATTTTCCTGTGCAAGTATTAACTGTACCATATTTTCAGGCAGCAATGTATTACGGTTTTGTTTGCTTAGCTGGTTCCCAGGCATATTCTTGAGGAAGTACGTTCCCTTTGTAAACTTAGGGCAGCAAGGTCCCTGCACTGGAAACGCATGGTCTGAAGAGCTGTGCAAGGAGCTGGGCTGCTCCCTTCGACAGGTGGGGAGCAGAAAAGACTGCGAGTGTCGAGGTGGTGTTCTGCATCAAAGCCAGGAAGCTTCAGCTCATCTGCTGCACTCCCCTGCAGGTCTGTTGCTTGCAAATTGTATCTGCTAGTATAGCAGCTCAGGTACTTGTAGAGCATATTGCTTATATTTTATTTCCGAGGAGACAGTAAAGTCTGTTGTAGTATAGCAGTCTGCACTCTCAGTCAGTGCTATACTCCCCTCTTACACCATCTGATCTGATGTAGGTTTCATACCTGCCTGTATTAAGATAAACATGCCTAGTACACAAGGCTGTAGAAGCAATTAAATGTAGTTACTTTTTTTAATCTTTATTTAATAGGCACAAGTTTTCTCATACACTGTTTCAATCAAGAAATTTTCCAAATAGGAAGTTACTCGAGATCAGTGGTAGCCAACCAGTTTAACGTAACTCTACCATTAATACATTGGTGGCTAAAGTCTGCAACACCATCCTTGCAGACTCCCATGTCATCTGCACAGATCACACCCTCACCTCATCAGTAAACATATTCCCAGTGTATTCAGAGTCATTTTGCATGCAGAGCCATGTCATCTGTTGCATGTGGTGAGTCTGGTGGTAGTGGCCACCTGATGGTGTGTGGTTGAATTTTGATCCTAGTCAGGGCCATTTTTATTCAGTAGCATCTTGCACACTATTTTTCTTTTTACTTTATCGTAGAGCAAGGCCTTCAAAGTATAGTGCCTGCAAAGTGGAATTGTTCTCCAGCTGGTTCAGGGTTGTCAAAGAAGGAGTATGGGATGCTCTCCAATAAGCTGCTCACTATTCCTCTGGTGTGTAAACAGCATGCAGCAGAGTGAAGCAGAGTTGTCCAGGTCTGGAAGCCATACTTGGCTCCTGAACACTGTTCCTGTGTCATACTTCTCTGCCAGAAGCTGCTGACTGCAAATATAGAGCATCTCACAAGCCGAGATGGTCATGCTCTTCTCTTTTACTCTCCCAGTGAGTGAACTCAAATCAAGACGTTCATGGAAACTGGGCTTCCACACTGTGCCAGTGTTCACTTCAGGTGGTGCAAGGAGTGGTTTCTGATGAGTGTGGGTGGTGGTGTGGCTCTTCTCTGAACCCTTATCTTGCCTGCTTACCAATGATCCTGAGATGGAGCCTGGTCTCCAGGCTGTGTGGAGCCCTGGTCTCAAATCTATGAACGAAAACTTGGTGGATCTGTGGCTGAAGGTGCAGTGCAGATCCACATAGGAGGAACATGTATGCTGAACAGCTTTAACATTTCAAGCGTAGACCTTTATATACTTTGAATTTAATTTTTAAAATTTGCTTCAGCTCCTCTCCTTCTGGAGCAGCCAGAAAAAGCCGTGCTGCTGTGCTCTGGCTTGCTGTTGTTGCTGGGCCACCCGGCAGCAGGGCCCAGAGAGAAGTGCAGTTCCTGGGTCGGGGGACCAGGGCTCTGTGCTCCTTTGCTGTCTAAGTTCCTGCTCTGCACTCTGCCAGTCAGACCTGATTTAAGGGCATGTAATCCGAATGTGGTTCTTTGCCTTGCTAATAACCTCGCTTGTATCTCACCTGCTGTTCATGGTGTCTCAAATTCTAGAGTGGCTGGAGGATGTGTCACACTGTGCAAAGATGCAAGACTCCTTGGGATGCTGTTGGAGAGCTGTATCAACCGGAGGGTGCAACGTGGACCCTGGAGCTACCTCTTGTCTGACCCACTCCCTCATATCCTCAAATATTTTCCCCATGCTTTCCTTGAATATTAGTCGTATTCCAAAATCAAGCTGAAGCCCTGAATATATTTTTGTAACCTGCCTATTAAGTCAGCATTAATTGCAGATAAAGATTTACCATCGATCATTTAAAATAACATGGAAAAGGGAAAAAAAGTGAGGACTCTATTTTTTTTCCATGATGCCTGAAAAATGCATTAACTGTATTTGTGATACTTGTTTTTTTAGTAAGATTTATCTTCCTGCTTATTGTTCATCAATATTATAAACATTATAAAATTATGTTGTGTAATTATCAATACTTACATAACTCCAATGCCTGTAAGATTTTTGGGAGAAGTCTTTGCTTCTTTGTTAAGAGAGAGCTGCTATTCAGCGTAGGAGATTCCTAGTACATTCTTTAGGAAAACCAGGTATGAGAATAGACGCTTACATATATACATAAATGTAAGTGTATGAAAAGAAGAGTCCACGTCTTTACTTTTGGGGATCATTTCAGTTTTGGAAATCATAGAATCACAGAATCATAGAAGCATTAATGTTGGAAAAGACCTCGAAGATCATAAAGTTCGACTGTCAACCCAACACCACCATGCCTGCTAAACCATGTCCAGAAGAAAAAAAGCTTTACAGTTAAATTTTTTAAGTGTTGCAGCTGTTAGGAAAAAAGGAATTTTGTCTGAAAATGAGAGTTCTGATTCTGTTTTACTGGGAATGAGAAAGAGTAATAAATTGTATTATGTTTACAAGCACCTGTACAAAGCGTTGCCATATGTGTAAAACCTCAGGGCACGCAGGGCCAGTACTGTAGCTGGGACACCCATCCTCTGACCTGTTTTGTTGGAGAAAGCAAGTGTCTTGTCCCCTCCTTGGGACTGGAAGAGGCCATCTGGGATGGGACCGGTGCTACCGCCGTCACTGTAATCCAGGATTATCAAAATTGGATTTATGTCACGTTGTTTACTTAAAGACAATGAAATTCCTGATTGGTTTCGTGTCTTATTTTCTGCTATACTAGCAGCTATGAGAAAACATTTAAAAGAAGCATATGCCTGAAAATAATTCATTGCAAATTCTGTTAAATTCTCCCAACTGTTTTCATTTTACCATCAGATTTAGAGCAGTGTTTCATTGTGTGTGTGGAGGGAACCTGAACCATGGAACCTGAAACCTGAGTGAGACCTCTACATTTTATTAGGGTATAAACAATGGTAATGATTTGATGGGGCTCCTTGAATAACACAACAACAGAAAGGGGTTTGGTTTACAGCATCGTACCTTGCCTTGTCTGTAGGGTTAGTGTTACAGATCGCTTTCCCACAGGTTGGCTCCTGCCAGTAAGATCATAAACGCCCACTTTAATCACTGGTTATGTCTAAAAAACCCAATTTAATCCTTATATATGGCGCCATGTACTTCTCAAGATGCAACTTAAAGAACTTAAAAAGAGTGGAAAATATATTCTTATTAAGGTGCAATTGAGTCTGTCATTTAATAATACAGGGGCTGGGACAGAGAGCTGGTCCCAAGCATGCTAATCTGTAACGGGCGCAAAGCCAGCAGTTGGTTCCACAACACCCCTCTGCTGAGACACTGCAGGGTCCAGGACTTGTCTAAAATTCCTTTTCTTTTATGAAATAATTTTCTTCTATTTAAAACAAGGGCAGGGGAGGGGGAGAAAAGAGAAAACTTCTTAAACTTGAAAACACAAACTTTTGTAACGTGATTATTGTTTTTTTTAAACCCGGCATTGTTTCCAGCCAGCTCCATCGGTTGGAATTCATGAAACGTACAGAGGGTATGGCACGTGGACGGCTGCGGACTTCAAGCACTTAGTCTGTCTCCTTCTCTTGTCTCCGGTCACAAAGAATTCAAACACAAAATATTACTCAGGGGAATATAAAATGGAAAACTTCATTGGTCCGAATAGTATTTTGCCCTTTCACTTCCAACACTGTAGCTGATCATGACCTTTCCTTTTCTTAACGGGAGGTATTAGGAGATGCGTTGCCTTTGCTGGCACAACCAAATCGGCTGCTTTCTGAATCACCTGGGAGACATGTTTTCCAGGGGCGAAGTGATGTCTCTGTGCCCATTCCCTGGTACAGAGGTCCTCAAGCGCAATAGAAGAGAACAGGAACGTACAGCGAAGCCGTGCACCAGAGATCCCTTCAGTGTACCCGCATAGCTGGTGACCATGCGTATTCCACAGACAACTTTTTCAACAGAAGAAGAGCAAACGGCCCTCTGGGGTAATTCTTGTTTGCAGAGATCTGAGTGCAGCTGTCACGTAAGGGCAGCGGAGCCAGTATTGTTCCACGGAGACTTGTGGCATCGTGGCCATGATGCAGCCATTTATCATCAGCCTCTGTCATTCCCAGACTGGGGCCTCTCACATGATAACACAGAGCACCGCCGCTCCTTTACCGACTTGGTCCCTGATTAATCAGTTTGTTCAGGTTTTGAATGCCGTATTCAAGCATATTTTTTAACAATGAAAAGCTCTCTGTGCTAAAAGAAAGGTCCTACGTATTTGAGTCACATTCTTTTCTTTCCAATCGTTTCAGGTTTTGTGTCACTTGATTTGTACTAGCTGTGGCTCATTATGAGAAGTATTTGTCAGTGCAGGCACTAAGGCACGCACAGCCCTACATGTGAAATTTAATTACGGGCATGGGAATTTCCTGTCCGTTCCCTTGCAATATTGTTGCTGAAAACTTGATAGAGTGAAAGTTTTGCAAATTGAAAGAGAGAACCATGAAGGAAGATAGACAGAGGAATAGACAGAGAGGTCCGGAGATGTCTGACGTCTGGGGATCGAAGAAAAAAGCCAGGTTCCCTTAGGAGCAGTGAATGACCTTGGAGCTATTGAAACAGAGAAAAAAGAAGACACCCTGAAGGCACAGAGGAATACAGGATGGAGCCTGATGACAAACACTGAGGGATGGGTCCTTGAATTGGACTGAGAGAGAAAAAAAGGGCTAGGAGGGGGGAAAGAAAGAAGGTTAGGGCTGGAGGGAGTCTTCTGGGGAAGCTTTAAATCAGGGATAGTGAGCACAGGATGCACGTGCTGGTATTACAAGGTGCTCTGAAAAGCTGCAGGATAAAACTGGCACAGAGATTTGCTCTGCCTCTGCCGTCTCATTAGAAAGGTTTGAGCAAGTGCCAGCTGCGTGGAAGAGGCTGAGCCCTGCTCACTGGTGCGCAGCCGGACCGGAGAGAAGGACTTTGCCTCCTGTGGATGAAGCCGTCTGCTGGGAAGCTCCCTGCACGCGCAGGGATGCGGTTTATGTGTCTCTGAGTGACAGGAGGGTTATACACACTGGCGAGGTCTCTCCTTACAGATGAGCAAGCGATATCTTCGTTGTCACTCCTTAGGCGGGGACTATATTAAGCATTTCCTAAGTATTCAGGGACCCTGACTGCAGAATCCAATTGTGCTACAAAACTTTTCTACATTTTTTGAACTCCCATTTAGGAAAAAAACCTGTGTTTTGTAATCCCCTTTGCTCAGTTTGGGTTATTATACCATGACCACTGTTTCTGTCCGCGCACTCTGTAACCTACCTAGCACAAGCAACAGGTCTCTACCTCCCAGCGAGCACAGCCCTGACCCTTAGCTCCACGCTGGCCACTGTGGGGTTTCCTGAGTGGCAGAGCATCAGGCCTGTCATCAACATCATCACATACAGGGACATGGGGCAGAGATGGCCTTCTTGGAGAGAAAGAGATGGTAGCAGGTAGCACTCGTTCCTGCTACAGCATCACACGCAGCTCCAGACCATAATAGAAGGCATGGAGGGTCATGAAGGAACTGAAGCTCCCTTAATTACCACTCGCTTTCTTCCTGCTCTAAATCCATTCCTGGTGCACTGATAGCTGCAGCCTGACAGCTAACGGCAGCGTGTAATCAGAAGAGCCTGAGGTATTGCTGCAAACTTCTCAGGTATTTTTCTCTGCCTACCAGTGTGATGCCTGTCACAGTCACTCACTGGCTCCTTTTCACTGATGAACATTCAACAGATTTCAGCCAAGCTTCATGACAATGCTGTTGTTGCTTGTGATGCAGCTACAGAGAGCTGGATGTTATCTCCATGCTCTTGGGAGGGAAACCGTCAAAACACCGCCAGACAGTAGAGAGTTGCTGCGTCATCTTCCTGAGTCTGCAGATGGTGTGAAAATAGGGGCCTTTCATCTCAGCAGAATACTAAAATCTGAAGCTTAATTATGACAGCTGCATTTGTATTAACTATTTCAGTACCTGAACATTTTAGCAAAACATTAAAACCATGAGCTTTTACTAGACATAGTTGCCTATCAGTTCTCTCTTTCATGATAATGACCTCCAGTTCAAAAGATGACTTTTAGCTTCCACGCTGTTATCTTCTGAAGCTGTTTTCAGTTGCCAGTATACATTGGCATGTTGGAAACTGAAGATGTAGATATACACATGTAATATAATATTGAGAAAATACGTATCTTTCCTGTGTTGATCATATTTCTTATTTTCCTGGTTAGGACGGTAGAGTTCTTGCTCCCTTGACATAGATTATGGAGAAGATACGCTAGGTCAGCAGCAGTTCTTTCTGAGGGCATCCCCTGGAGCACATCTGCTCTGTATTCAATTGCATGGCCAGAGCTACAGCTGAGGAGCCTTTCAGTGCCACTTTCGTATTCGTGGTCATTGAATTCCTGTATGAAGAACACAAATAACTGAATATTCATTTGGCTATGGGGACAATTTTCCACCTTTAGAACTTGAAATGCAGCTGAATTTCAGATAAAACACAGAAACTTAAGACATAATATTTAGAATCAGAGATAACTCTCTTTAAAGTTAAAACTGTTTTTCCATTTGAACAACTTTTTTGCTTTATAACTTTATCTACAATCAAATTTAAGATCTGTATGTAAGTCTAAGCATTATTTCTGAAGAAAATAGAATGTGAAGTGTTTGCAATAGGAGGTGTTAATACATCCAGCTAAGGATGGAAATAAATTCACACAATTGCATGGCATATTTCTGTTTTATTCAGTGCTGTCAGGCATTGGACAACGGGATAAAAATATAAAACTGGACATATATTTGAAAGCTATCAGTCTTATTTGCAACTTATTTTAACACTACCACCACAGTCTCCATTGTTTGGTGCTGGAGTCATACAGTCTACTGATGTACAGATAATGTCACAGTCCGAAAGTAATAACTTTCTGTTTATAGCATACTGAAAGAACAATTGTTAGGAAATGAAAACTTCAGAAAAGCCTGAGCCCTGAAATAAAATAATGCAAATACCTTATTTACCCGTAACTCATTAGAAGCCAAAATGCAAAGGTGTATTTCATATTGATAGCAAGTTGTGAAAGCATCTCTGTCAACTTAGTTGCAGTCTAAGAACTCTCACACTTTTAAGGAGAGTGAGAAAGGCACCCACAAGAGAGAGAACCTGAGAAAGAAGACTGGATAGAAGAGGATGTCGGGACTAAGCAGAGAAGAGGAGGAAAGAGCAGCTCACTGTAGACTGCAGTAGCTAGTAGAGTGGAGATGGGGTCAGACGAGAGAGGAGAGAGGAAAAGAGACTGGGAAGAATAAAATGCTTAACCATTATTTGTCCAGGGATAATTCTGGGGTAAAATATATAACTGTTAGTGAGATTCTGACAGATTTGCAAGCATCAGACCAAACTGACTCACCTGCTATCAACTATGAGTATTTAAAACATGCTACTGCAACTAAACTGGCAAAAGGGAAACAAAAAAGAATGGTTCATATATAAAGAGCTACATTTTATGTTGATTCAACATATGTCCTTTTCCATCTTAGAGAAATAAAGATCTGAAGAGCACAAATATGCAAAAAATGTTGGCCAGGTTGTGCATTTTTAGCATTTCGCAGTTCTTCCATTAAGTACAACATTCTTGCAGCAGGTCTGACTGCTCTCTGCTGTATCGCAGGTTGCAGAATTCCACTGCTGACAGACAGCAAAATACAGATCATTTATGGGTCCCTTCTTCTTGTTTTTGGAGCATGGGCTTTCCACGGCGAAAGGCAAGTTGGCTTGTTGATGTCCATTCAATTAGAAGACCCTTTTCAGGGAATATGCTTAGCTCATAAGCTCTTGGGAGTCAGGACTGTCTTTTGTTCTGTGTTAGTGCCAGGTGGCCTTGGTCTCTAAACAAGAGTTCTGGTTGCACTAATAATGAATAACCTTTAAAGATTAGAGTAATTCTTAATTTGGAGGTGACAAAGAGGTGCAGAAAGTAAGCCGGTCATTTATGGAAATCCAGCCTAGGCTGGCTTAGCCTTTTCAGTGCTGTGAGCCAAATGTCAGCTTTGGGGCACCTCTGCAAGCCGATCGCCGGAGCTCCATCTGAGCAGGGTTCTCCTCCGACACAGGTGGGCTGACAGTTTACAGAGTAAGTGTTGGGGCATGTAGAGGTGCTCGGGGAGGTAATATGCCAGCTGACACAGCCCTGGCAGCCAGCTCTAACTCATGAGCTGCTGCTTTGATCTGGCCTTTTCATGGCACTCATGAGAACTGCTCCATTCTTTTCAAACATGTTGATAAATTTCTCATTCTTCTCCCCGGTATTTGCGTAACTCGCGTAATCGCTATGAAGTGACTTGAGAGTTCTCTGTAAGTATTCCATAATCTGTGCTTGAGAGTTGTGTCATCTTGATTAGGTGTGATCGTGTAGGGTCTTGCGATTAAGATTTTGTTTCTGTTCCTTGGCTGAATAAGAACTGAGACACTTAGGGCAGGAGGGTCGATGCCAGCAGCACTGCCTTCCTGCCCACTCCATCAGGGCAAACGCCACATGTTCAGGTGGAACCTTCTAAAATTAATCTTCAGCAGACAAGTTTTCAGTATAAACAGGAAGTGGGATATTAATTACAAGTCGGTATTAATGAAAAAGGTGTCACTCATGCACTGTAGGCAATCACTTATTAAAGAAATGCACAAACATGTAGCACTCAATTGTTCGTTTTCTGTCATGCAAGAATAAGACCATGGTTGAGCTACAGTCTTCACGTAGCACACAGAAGGCATGCAATAGGCTCAAGTAATACGTGTATGCATACAAATTATATTACATCGCAAAAATTATGTTTCTGTTTCTCTTTGAATTGATTATTTTTAAAAAATAATAATGGGACAGGAATTTGCAAGAAAATTCAGTTATATAGTGTGCAAGTTGTGTACAGTTTGGAAATATAGTAGGAAACTGTAAGGCTGAATACCAGACTCTTTTTTTAATTACGAAGTGATGACGGGCTAAAATAAGAGCAAGAAGAAGAGACCCTTATTAAGGAGGGCACATAATTCATAATACATGCTAAGGTGTGTGCAGAAAACTGAGGATTATCCTGAACAGCCAGCAAGAGCTGGACCACACACAAGGTTCAAAGACAGAACGACTGAGCTACCTTCACTCAGAATCTATGGAAAAAACGTTAGCAATACCTTTATCTACTCGTGGAAACACATCACACTAATCTCCTCTGCTCTGTTTCACCTCTTAAACTGCAGGTTTTGGTTTAAAGTTGCTGTAGTTACTCTCAAAAGCCTGTATGGTGCTGGTTGTCCTTTTTTTTTTGAGTTGCTCTCTGACAGCTTGTTCCAACAAGCACGAGACTTCAGGGGAGCGCCTGGCCAAGGTCACTGTTCCCACGTCTCAAGAAGGACGCAAGGCCATGAACTTCACAGCCACCAGAGGTAAAATCGTGCCTTGCCTCCTCAGCCAACAGCTTCCAGCCTTACTCTCATCTCATGTGAATGTGAAGAAATGTATTCACACCCATTTATCACCAAAGGAAGGAAAGAAAAAAGCCCTTACTCGTGGTCAAAGAGAGTGATCGGGTAACACATTCTGGGATCTAATAATACAAGACCTAAAAAAAGAGTGACTCGTGTACTTGAACTGAGAGGTTAACCAAAAATCAGCCTTGCAAGAGTATTTTGTTGCAATAAGAAATTGCTGATGGAATCAGGTAATTGTCTGATGCTGTTACGATTCTTTTTCAGACAGTGCACAGTCCCAATCCCTGAACACAGCAGAAAATTGACAGCGAGGAAAAGTACTTTTTTCTGCAGTTCCAAGTCCTTTACTAGCCCTTTCTATTCCCTGTAAAAAGGGAATTCCTTAAACATAAAAGTCACTTTTACACAGTCACCAAGTCTGTTGTACAGTTCATTTTCCTACTGCACATGTTTGACATCTGTAAGAAATACTGTTGTACATGGTTTGGATATACAGCCCACCACTCAAGCTGTGCAGCAAGTCTGGAGGAGATGGCAGAAGCTCAAGACATCTGAACAGAACTTTTACTGTTAGAGAGGTACGTGGGGTTCCAACCAGAATGATCCTGATTATCTAAAAAAAAAAAAAAAATAAAAGATGAAGTGTTTCTGCCTCAGATATATAATGGTGGGCTCATTCACTGTGTTATAGAGCAGAAGCAGTGGGGCTGAACAGCAAATGTTTCAGCAATGCAATTCCAGTCTCTCAGATGTTTAAGTCTGGGAAAAATTCTGTGATTTCTTCCTGTGCTCTGATACCTTAGGAACAATAGGAAATAATAAATTCCAATTTTTAATTTGTCAGTAACTTTCCTGTCTTCTAGTTTAAAGCAAACAAATCATCCTCTTTTTTTTCCTAATATGCATCAGAAATTTGATCTATTAATTTGTAATTATTTCTTATTTAGGCAAGTAATAATCTATATGTAAATTTTATTCTTTATTTGAAAAAAAACTTCCCTATTTTATAATGCTTTTTTTAATGATACCAGAAAGACAATATAAAACAATTTTAAAAATTATAAAGACAATATAAAACCAGACAGGACTGCCGCACAGCTCTGCAGCCCTCAAATCCCTCAGTAGGATTCTCTGTCCCAGCCTCAGAGCAGATTACAGCTGCGGTATTAAAGGGCAGTTCCCAAGGGTCTTTCCTCCCACATAAATTAACTGGAAAGCAGTGTGTGTGGGGGGGTGAGGACAGAGATGGGCATTGGCAGTGCTGGGAGATCTGATCTGCTTCTGTCTGGATGGAGTAGTTAAAGAACTGGAAAGGATTTAAATTTAAGGACACGGTCCTGTAAGGTTCTGGATCTTCTCAGAAGATCTTCGCAGCAGATCTTCGCAGCCGTGCTCCAACTCCCCAGGGCTTGGCTCACCCCGGCCACCCTGGGGCTGGGCTTCGGGTGCACCTTGTACTCGGTCTTGATACCCACCTACCAGACCTGCCCTGCCCTGCCCTCAGCATCTCACTGCCCAGTCCACTGGCTGGTAGATTATATCTCTGCTCTGGTTTTCTCTCTCTCTTTTCCAGAGCTTGTCTATTGGAATTGTGTTAGCTCCCCAGAAGGTGGGAATCTGGAGGGTGGAGGAGAGGAAAGTCTCTGTCACCGTCTGGAAGGTTCTTTGTGGGATAAATTTTCTATGTGAACAAAACCATGAAATCTCATTGTTCGTTACAGATATGGTCTTCAAAGGCTGTCTTGCCAGTGGAAATATAAAATAAAAACCCTAAATTTGTCTTCTAAGTTGCCCAGGACCTGAAATAGTCCTCTTGTAGTACAAGGCATGTATTCCACATTGTAAGGATTTTACGGAGATCAGATGTGAAGCTATATTCCATTTTCTGCTGGTTTACCATTTATAGAGGCACCTGGCAGAGTTCTGCCCTCTCTAGCCAACCCAGAGCAGTTTCAGCAATGCTTTCAAAATGGTGTGAGTGCTAGAGGCGATACAAAAGTATATTGACTGCTAAGCACAGGTTTGTTCCTGCCAAAATACAGCATGGATACAACCAGAGTAAGCAAAGCCAGCCTGAGGTGATGACGGTTTGCAGGCACCTGAGCTTTGCCATTTGGCTCAGCACGCCTAAGCCTGAATGCAGCTGCAGTTACTGAACACCGTGGATGTAGCCAGGAGGGCCGTATTCAGCAGCAAGTGGGTGGAATCACCGTTATCAGCCCTGCCGATGGCTTTTTTTCACTTTTCTGCTCTAATGCTGCCCATCCCAATCCTCTCCTGTGGGATGAGGAAGAGGAGGCATAGCAGCTGTTAGCAAAACAGCACCGACACCCCATATTCTTAAATTTCCATGCCAGACCTCTTATTTTTCACAAGGTGCCTGTTTTTACAGGTGAAATGTATTGATTCCCCTGCTTTGGGAAAGGTCTTTAAGGCAACTAACAAAGGAGGCTGCTAATTACAAAGAGGTAGTTCTATAGGCTGTACTTTGCAGGGTGCAGGTGAGGACTGTTTTTATTCCAGCGATTTCCAGCTCTGTTAATTACAAACCTCTAATCTAACAGCGTCCTGTGGAGTGCAGGTCAAAGATGGAGAGCTCCCCAGACCATGAGGAGGTGGCTCTGTTCGGTGTGACAGCCCATCCCAGGGCCTGTGTGAAGGCTGATCTGAGAGGTGAGCAAGACTGGGAGATGAGGCACGTATGCTGCTCAGACCAGCAAGCCTTTACTTTTTTTAGCACAGAGAAGAAAAGAGTAAAGAGGGAGAGAGAAGAAAATAGAAAAGGAGGAAAAAAGGGGAAAGGTGGCAAGGAAACACTGATCAGATTAGCATCTGCGTTCCTGCAGCAGGCTGGGCTCTCCAGCGCCAGTTTGCCGGCATCTGTAAAACTGTGTTATGTCTTTTTGTTAATTTTTAAAGTAGGTTCTAATTATTTATCATGTTTTTGATAGACCAGAAAGTATCAGTGGTGTTATAAAAACTCTGGAAAGAGTAAGCAAATTAAAAGGGGACAGCTGTTCCCAGCTTCTCCAGCCTCCCAAGAAGACCACTTGGCTGCAGCACGACACACAGCGCTTTCCGCTGGCGTGGGTCCACTTTTTGTGTCACAGCCAGACAGCTTGCATTAGAGTTTGGCCCAGATGTGAAAAAGCCCTATTATTTGAATTTAATTGAGAAACATGGAGTCGCAATTCATGTTTTAAAGGTTTTTAATTAGTAAAAGGTTAGGACAGAAAATTCAGTCTAGCTGTTACTGCTGAATGTGCCCAGGACTTGGAAGGCGGATGGGCAGCAGGCAGGTGCTTACAGTAACCTCCACCCTCCGAGGGTGACGAGCACCCTCCAGCCCCCCTGGCATCCCTGAGCACGAGTGTGCAGTCTCTCCTAGTGCTAACATCATAGGACAGGTAAAACTTACAGCTCATGGGGGTAGGTGCCTGCCTGTGACCCAAGACTACGTTACAGCTCTTGACAGAGCATCGTATTCAGAGAGGTCCGATCCAGAGGAACTCCATTTCCCACCAGTAGAGTTACATCAGTGTAAAGCCACTGTAGGAAAAATCTGAATCGAGCCCAGTGTGGAATAACTTACTAGAAAGTGTAAAGATGTCACAAGTCTTATTCAAGTTCCACTTGAGATGGGGAAGTTTTATTCCGAACCTGGTGCTTGGCTGTCTTAAAAATTACCTAAGGATTCCCTCATGTGAGTGTCACTCCCCAAATGCTTTTCTGCCTCTCAGTGAATTGCAAATTAACACTTGAAACAGAGCACAGCCTTCTGCATCAGCATAATTTAGAGCAGCTGAGGCTTGTGGGATCTTAGTGTACTCTAAATTACACCAGAGGCTGTTTTGGCCTTTATCTGGACCAGGACTGAAGGGGAGGAAAAAGAAGAAAAAAGGTTTAGAGTTAAGATTGGCGTTCAGGATTTTCAATGATTTATTAATCCACCAAAAGAAATCTGGGGACAACCAAAGTTATTTGCAAGCATGAGTTGGATTTGGCAAATAGCTTCTGATCTAAAAAACAAAAAAAAACCAAAACAAAATTAAATAGCTCAGTCTGGCATTTCTTAAACCAAGTGTTTTACTTTTTCAGACTAGATTCATAGGCACACCTGAGTGCAGCTCACATAACCGAGGTTTGTTGCAGCGTGACAAACTACTTGCAAGCTGACGTCCGTGTCTGGGACAGCCCTCTGAGAGGGAAGATCAGGTGGAATTCCTCATCTGGTGAAGTGAGAACAAGGATTGGAGGGCAGTTCTCCTCCCTGTTGGAGATACAAGAGAGGGCAAAGGAAAACAAAATATTTTTCTAGGCTTGTTATAATTGATTTTAAAAATAGCTTTAGATCAACTCAGGACAGATTTTTTCCCCAAAGCTAGGCAAAAATGAGTTACATATCTCTGCTTAGAGGAGCATTTCTGCGCTGCTCCCCTTAACTGAGCAGAGCAGAAGCACAGCCTGTGTAAGTAGCAGTCTGTCCCTAGGTAAGACAGACCACAAGCGTGGATGAAGGAATTACTGTATAGTCTTGTTCTTGATTTGGAATTATGGTAAACATTTATCTGCTAATGCAAATCAGATTCAATCTATGAAGATTGATTTCCATATAATTTGACCTTGTCTAATAAGTCTTCTTGAATGGATGAATTACAGGGACTGTGCACTGATTTATTTTTGCTTATGCATAAAGTACTGTGTGCTTGTTCATTTATTATGCTTAGCACATCAGACTCAGGAAGATTATATTATTTGAAAATTAAATTTCATACATTCATATTTTAACATGGATCTCTCTTCAGCTGTTTGACTTCCTATAGCCCTGTCCTCCATCATGAACAAAATCCATAGAAAACAAATAACTTTGTTTTCTGAAGTCTGCATGTTAAACAATAATCCCGGAACTGTCATTAATCTGTGCAAATTTATGCTATGATGGAAGAAAAAGACTAAGCAATCTGATGTTACTTTAGGCGTTTTACCCTAACCCTAACAAATACTGATGTGACTTAATTATAATTACACTATTATTGTGTCACTACAGGGAGACTTTGCCATTATTTGATTACCTTATCCTTATTCTGTATTCCTTAATATGTTTCAGTTTCTATTACTCTCTGCATTAACTCCACCCCAAGTCCAGAAATTCTTGTAAGGCTGGATCCAAAGTTGCTGACATTACGGGAAAGGCTCCCACTCATTCTGTAGCCTGTATATCAGGATTCTGATGCCAACAGTGTCCTAAGTTCTTGAATGTATTTTAAACCATAACTATACCTGAAGTGAACTGTGTAAGTGGAAGAGAACTATGATTGCAATTACTCTTTCTCATATTATTATCTTATATTTCAGTGGAAGTAACCTCATGTTGCTACTTTCTTTTGATTACCATGGTTCTCCCCCCCCACCTTTGCTTACATTTGAAATTTTAAAAAATATCATACACTCCTTTAATCATCTGCCCCTTTTAGAACATTTATGATTATAGTATATTTGTTTCAACACTGACTTCTTCAGCATCTCCCAAGATACCTCTTTGCATCTATTTCAACAAATTGCACCCTATTTATCATTATTAATTGTTTACAATCCTTCAAGCAGTCCATGATTTATCTCAAATTATTTAATATAGACCTCTCATTTTTTAAAATATGAAGCTATATTATGTCATTTAGCCAATTATCCAAGTAAAGAGGGAGTGTAGTTATTCTGCTTATTGAAAAATAGTTATGTTTTGGCAACTGTATGGTTGGACAATAGATATAGCCTCTATAAAACTCAGCTAGTCATGTGTGTATATATCCTTCCATGGATATATGTATGTATATATCCTTCCAAGTAAGTAACAATAAAAACTTCTTTGTCTCATGATTTTTATATATACCCACATACATCCCCACACCCCTCCTATCTGGAATCACGTTTACTTTTTTTTTTAAATAAAATTTTAGCTGTATTGGAGTTAGGATGTTTTGGGATTCTCCACCTACATGGCCATGTTTGTAGTGCCATGATTCTGCAAAATATTGAAGCATGTTACAGCACGGAATTACACTGGTGTCAATAGAATTAATGTGCCTGAAAAGATCATAGGATAGGGTAGAATAGAATAGAATAGACCATTTCAGTTGGAAGGTACCTACAATGACCATCTACTCCAACTGCCTGACCAATTCAGGGCTGACCAAAAGTTAAAGCGTGTGATCAAGGGCATTGTCCAAAAGCCTCTTAACTCTGACAGGCTTGGGGCATTGACCTCCTCTCTAGAAAGCCTGTTCCAGTGTTTGACCACCCTCTCAGTAAAGAAATGCTTCCTAATATCCAGTCTAAACCTCCCCTAGCACAGCTTTGAACCATTCCTACGCTCCCTTTCCCTAGATCCCAGGGAGAAGAGCTCAGCATCTCCCTCTCCGCTTCCCTTCCTCTGGAAGCTGTCAAGAGCAATGAGGTGGCCCCTCAGCCTTCTGTTCTCCAAACTAGACAGACCCAGAGCCCTCAGCCACTCCTCACAGGATGCCTTCCAGCCCTTACACCAGCTTGGTCGCCCTCCTCTAGACGCATTCAGGGATCCTCACATCCTTCTTAAATTGTTGGGGTGAGAATTGCACAAAGATGCACTAAAGATCTTCGAGTCAGCTTGAGCTGCAGGACTTGAAGGCAAACCAATTCTAAAATAACTTTGTATGGTTCTTCTGTCAATGAAACTGTGAACGTTTAAATGGTGGATACCTGCTACTGACTTACCAGTGACAGCAAACATTGAGTTCTATAAGGAAACTATATCTCTTTCTTTTTTATGATGATAGAGATCTAATTTTTAGCCCTTCAGCTACTCACATTTTGAGACTGAATAGTGTACCTCAGAAGTGTATACTTTTCGCAGAAAAATATCCACATTTCGGAGGAAAAAAATATTTCCCTGGAAAGCTAGTGAAAATTGAATATCAGGTGTTCAAAACTGCTCAGGTGTTTAGAAAGTTAGAATTTGATGAAGGGAAAAGAATTTGTACCCAAAGAGCAGGCAATATATTAAAAATGCATGGGAAAAACTGAAAAAATAACACAGGAAGCATTGTGGAACCATGTGATAAAATCAATTTCACAGTGAATCATGCAGCTCTGCAGCTGAGTGTTGATAACTCATGATTCAGCTGAGAGTCTGAGAATATTTAGTATTTTTTTTAAAGCCCCAACTCTTAAATTCATATGATTACAGCGGGAATTCCAACTTTAATTAAATTGAAGTAAGTCCCTGCCTGCAGAACAACACTACAAAACATGTTCATGTATGCTCTAAAGACTTAGAAATCAACAGACAATAAGCAGCCTGTACATTTTGTTTGTGTAGACTTTTATTGCTATTACATTGTAAATAAACTTTATTTGTTTCATCTGGAGACTGCTTAATTCAAAATCAGTAACAATCTACAATACTGAGCTAAAGAGGGGAATACAGTGAAATGAGACAACCTACAAAGCATTCTATTTAATTTAACACAGGATTGCAGACTGACAAACTCTGTCTCAGTAAACTGAAGCACTAGCAATAAAGGTTAATGAGGTGAGAGCAAAAATGTAATCTACCTTAATGCCAGCGAAAAGATCCACCCGACTGCTGTGTGTTTCCAACTAATAAAATGCGATCGACATGCATTACCAGCTGTCTGCAAGGAACCCAATAAATGATGGATCAACAGACAAATCATCTGTCTTTTTTCCCCTGTTATTTTTGCATAATATGCTCGGTGCCTTTATCAAAGAAGAGGAAGGGTTTTTTTCAAGAATTACCACAAATTTACTCCTTTGAAACTTTGGGGTATCCTTTCAGCATTGCTCTGATCAGTTCTGGGGATTGTGCAGGCATTTAACACATATATAAGTAATCACCAAGGTTGCAGAATCAAGCACCCCAAAATTAGGAAGTGCCACAATTGAGGTTTTGTGTAACTCCAGTATTTTATGAGCTCGTATCTCAGTTTTGACTAACACAGCTGGTAAATCTTAGCACTTGCACCTAATGTTGAAGATTGGTCTATTTAAGACTTAAAGAAGTGTTTGTCTGTCCAAAACCTTTTTCTCCAACCAATATAATTCGATTTCCTAACAGATACTAGCTGTGACTACAAATCTCACTTTACAGGCGTTACTGATAGTGTCTTTAATCGGTGCTACGCGTTATCTTTTTTACTGAACAACCACATGCAGTACTTAGTCACTTCTCTTTGTGTAGCTCTGCATCAAATACCAGGGTGTTCCCCATAGGCTGAAGCCAACCAGTCTCTAAATCCAGTCTCTCCTGCCTCTCCCTCCCCATTTTGTCATCACTCTCTGCTCGCAGGTTTCTTGTCTAGCCAGTCCCGGTTTCACCAGTCACAGGCTCTCTCTGCTCTGATTCAAGAAGCTCCTTCCTCTTGCACCGTGTGAAAGCAATGCAAGTCACTTCAAACACAGAAATCACACGTTCAGAGCAATTATTGCTGAGAAAGTACAACTTCACTTGCATGCATTTGGCTGGAAAAAGCGTGCTTAGGTGTTCCAGGGACAGCAGAGGCACGGTAAGGTCACAGGAGTCTGGAGTACAGGAGAAGACTTTGTGGTGCAGTGGGGATGGCACATGCATGCTGTAGTTGCGCAGGAGCTAGAAGTAGCATAGTCTGTCAGCAAAGTGAATGACCAGGTTTTGGAGAGGTTCAATTCCTAGACGCAGAGTTTCCTGAAATGCAAACATACACAAAAACCTAAACAAAGCTGCCTTAAGAAGGTCCTCCTGCCTTGACTGTTCCTCCTGCTTCTTCATCCCCAGGCATCTATTCCTGCCGAGGTGTGATTTCACTACACCCCACCAGGCTGACACAACTGCTTACAGGGCCATCCTGTGAGCTGCCTCACAGAAATGGTCTGGTTCAAGATCATCACTGGGGGTATTCACGACCTTTTGCAACATAGGTAACTCCAATTTCAGTACTGAAGCTGCTTATCCTGGATCACGCTAATTCAAGTGACGGTGGCTGCAGTGTAAAATTTCATCTGGAGTGCTGTGTCTGCATCAGTACCAAAAGAACGATTTATGGCAATAATATTTCTTGGGATACATCCCATGATCCTTAACCCTGTAGCATACTAAGCTACTCTGTGAAATTTTTCTCAAGGAATTTTCCTTTTTGGATGGATAAGGAAGGTGGTGAGGAGGCACAGGAGAGTGTGCAGTAGAGTGATTTTGTCATGCCTCCGTAACTACAGTATAGTTATATTAGCAGTTGATGAGTTTTACTGGCTTCAGTTAGCACTTCTTGCTGATCTTAGGTCAGCCGATGTAAACTACAAATAACTTTATATTTGATTTAAGCTTGTTTTGCATGTTGTTAGGATTCAGGTCAGGGTAATGTTCTAAAATGTCTATTTCTGCTTATAATGATTTTTGAACATCCCCTATCCTTTCTGCTTTTAGGTTTCCTGTCCCTTTTTAACTGATGTCCCTGCCTGCTTGACTCAGTGCCAGAGGGGTGGCAACAGAAGGCATTGGAGACAGCAAATAGTGGAAGAGAACATGGGTATCTTTCAATGCTCTCCGATCCCTTCCAGAATTAGTTCCTCTCTCAAACCGCCCTTGTTCTAGATCTGAAGAACCACTGAAAATTATATCGAAACTTATTTCTGGAAGAAGGGATAAAGCACCACGGAGTTTAGTGGAGCTGCTCATACTGACATGAGGAACAAATCTGTGTCTTGGTTTTGGCTGTGATAGAGTTAGTTTTCTTCCTAGTAGCTGGTATAGTGCTGTGCTTTGGATTTAGGATGAGAACACTGTTGATAACATACTGATGTTTGTGTTGTTGCTGAGCAGTGCTCACAGGAAGTCAAGGACTTTTCATCTTCTCACACTGCCCTGCCAGCGAGGAGGCCGGGGGTGCACAAGATCCCAGTCTTGCTTAACATCTTTATCAATGATCTGGATAAGGGGATTGAGTGCTCCCTCATTAAGTTTGCAGATGACACCAAGTTGGGCAGGAGTGTCAATCTCATTGAGGGTAGGAAGGCTCTGCAGAGGGATCTGGACAGGCTGGATTGATGGGCCAAGGTCAATCGTATGAGGTTCAACAAGCCCAAGTGCCAGGTCCTGTACTTCGGTCAAAACAACCCCATGCAGCGCTACAGACTTGGGGAAGTGTGGCTGGAAAGCTGCCTGGCAGAAAAGGGCCTTGGGGTGTTGGTCAACAGCCGGCTGAACATGAGCCAGCAGTGTGCCCAGGTGGCCAAGAAGGCCAATGGCATCCTGGCTTGTATCAAGAATGGTGTGGTCAGCAGGAGTAGGGAAGTGATCGTCCCCCTGTACGACACTGGTGAGGCCGCACCTCAAATACTGTGCTCCGTTTTAGGCCCCTCACTACAAGAAGGACATTGAGGTGCTGGAGTGTGTCCAGAGAAGGGCAATGAGGCTGGTGAAGGGTCTGGAGAACAAGTCTTATGAGGAGTGGCTGAAGGAACTGGGGTTGTTTAGTCTGGAGAAGAGGAGGCTGAGGGGAGACCTTATTGCTCTCTACAGCTACCTGAAAGGAGGTTGCAGTGAGGCAGGTGTTGGTCTCTTCTTCCAAGTAACTAGTGATAGGACGAGAAGCAATGGCCTCAAGTTGTGTCAGGGGAGGTTTAGATTGGATGTTAGGAAAAATTTCTTTACTGGAAGAGTGGTCAGGCATTGGAACAGGCTGCTCAGGGAAGTGGTGGAGTCACCATCCCTGGAGGTGTCCAAAAAATGTGTAGATATGGCACTTCAGGACATGGTTTAGTAGGCATGGTGGTGTTGGGTTGGTGGTTGGACTTGATGATCTTAGAGGTCTTTTCCAACCTTAATGATTGTATGATTGTAAGAAGCTGAGAGGGGACACAGCTGGGACAGCTGACCCCAACTTACCAAAGGGATATTCCGTGCCACACGGCATCTTGCTTAGCATATAAACTGCGGGTAGTCGGCCAGGGGACAGTGGACACTGCTCAGGGTTTGGCTGGGCATCTGTCAGTGGGTGGTGAGCAATTGCATTGTGCATCACTTGTTTTGTGTAGTCTTTTTGTTATTGTTGTTATTATTATTATTATCATTATTTTCTCTTCCTTTTCTGTCCTATTAAACTGTCTTTATCTCAGCCCATGAGGTTTACCGACTCTCTCCCCCATCCCATTGTGGTGGAGTGAGTGAACAGCTGCATGGTGTTTAGCTGCCTGCCGGGTTAAACCACAGCAATCTGGAATAAAATGAAGTTTAAAGTTCTGTGCTTCCATCAGTATTTACGTTTCGCTATCACCGTGGGACCTTTCTCTGGATTTCAAGAGCAGTTCATGAGACCGTATCTCTGCAATCCCGTCGGGCTTTTGTCAATAGGGTTGTTGTGCTTCAACAAGATTATAGGCGCTCATTTGCTTTCAGCAGAAGTTTTACCAAGCATCTATTCATATCGTAATGGATTATTGACATAACACAGCAGACTGTTATGAAGTATTCCACTATGTGTAATTAGAGAGTATTTAATCTGCATAATAAAAATCCATATGAACAGTTGTTGTCATTCATGCCCAAAAGCTGCTCGTCTAAATGAAGTATCTAGCTTGCCCCATAGATTTAGGAATGGAAAACAGCATTTTGAAAATGTCTCATCTAAATTCAAGATTACCAAAAAGGTGCTTTTACTCAGCAATCCAGATGTGGGCAATCTGATCTCCCCCCACCCCTTAAAAATGAAACAAAATGGCATATAGATTTGAATGTTAGCTTCCAACTTGCACCTTGGATCATGTATTTTACAGCCATTTGGTAAGTCTTTACTTTCCCATTCCTCGTGCCTCTGGTAGGATGCCAAGGCAAGTATACAGAGAGCTTGCTCAGAGTCCTCCTGCCAGGGCTGGGGAGGAAGGGTGAGGCAGATTCTCTGCACTGTGGGGCCTTGTGATTTTTTTAACAATCCATCCACTCAGCGCTCCCACACCTGCATAATAGGCAAAAGGTCCAGCTAGCATCTGTATATCATTTAAGACTAACTAAGGTATGTAAAGTAGAGCTTAACTGGGAATATGAGTGGTTCGTAGAGCATTACTGGATGCTCTCTACTGAAAGAATTTTAGGGTTAAAAAAATGTGAGGGAACAGAAGCTGTGACTGATAATGCAGCTGAGTGCTGAGTGGGAAACCAGTAAGAGGAGAAATATTTTATCCCTGTAACCTGCTAGGGCTTCCTTCATGCAAGCTTTTACTAGATCAAAATTTGCAAAGAAAACAGTGCTAGCAGGAAAAAGGAGCTCAAAATATTTAATAAGTTGTTTATTTATAATTTTTTTACTTGCTTTAATAAACAATTTTGTGATTTTTATTTTGCCAAGGAACCTCATTGAGTTCAAAATTAGCCAAAGCTGAAGCATATTAACTTTCATTGTAAAGAAAGGTTCTGTGCAACCGCTGCCACTGCTTGTTATGTCATGGTGAAAATCCATCTGTAAGTAGCCTGAAAACAGACAAATGAAATGAAAAAAAGGGCCCAGAGGTAAAACCTCAGCTATAATTTTCACATCAGCCTTTTACAGTCAGAATACAATACAGCCATTTTGTGGTATCATAAAGAGTTGTTAGCTGTTCTTCTGGTGATTTAAAGCCCTAAAATTGTCAGCGTAGTCTAGAATATTATTGTGCACGAAAGGAAACTACATCGCATAAATTCCATAGTACCTTTTCATTTTGGCATCAAAATAATAAACTTAATTACTTGAGAAAAGGCATGCGTGGAGAGTACAGTGGGCTTGCCATGGCATTCATGAACTGGAGTGTGTGTATTGAATTATGCAGCAGTGTGGTTCACAAAGCATTGAAAAAATTGTCCTGACACACGAAGGTACAGCAATATTCAGGTGAGCAAGTCCTGTAAAGCAACTTTGAAGCGCCTAGTGCAGACCTCTTACTTTTTTATCTAGAAATTAATGCCAGATGAATGTGTAGTAAATTATCTTGGAACTGGCGCTAATTCCGGTATTTAATTTTTGAATATTTGTCTTCACAACGTTAATAATGTTCTTTAAATCTAGCTTTTTGCATAATGTGAATTGAGACAGTCAAGCTCATAAATTGCAGGCTCCTCTATATCACAAGCACAAGCGCATGCAGTTGTGGTTCTCACCCAAAGAGGTAAGATTTTGGGTTGTATTGTAATTTAAACTAAAGAATGTTAATTTTAATGTATGCACAAACCACTTGGGACTGTCTTAGAAGAGTCCCAAGATGTGTTATCAACCCAGATATTATACAGAGATTTCAAAGAACAGGACTCTGAATGTCTGAGTTTGAACAAAAAGGCAAATGCAATAAGAAATATGTTGAAAGACATTCTAAATCCCTTCATCAGAGGAGAGAGATAAAAATAATAACACTTGGTAGCTAAAAAATACAATCTATGGAAATCTTAATGAAGCCTAATGACTCATGTGAGCTGTATTGTTAAATTTACTATCCCCATTTTACAGCTAAGAAAAAAGAAATATGAAAGTGAAGACTAAAATTTTGTCTTTTGGGTGTATTAAATTTTGCAACTTAATCCATATTCTTACATGCTAGTGAAAGAGAGAATAATTGAGTTCTTATTGCAAGTAAAAAGTAAACTATCACATAAGGGGGGGGGGAAATTTGCAAGGGAGAGAGAAAGACCCCCATTCTGTCAGGCAGCTAAGGATTAGTGACCCTAGCAGGGGTTGTTTGAAAGCAGGGTGCTGAAAGCTTTAAGGGGCCAGCCACCCGTATGTCTTTCCCCTCTGAAAGAAGAATGTGTCTTTCAACAGTTCCCAGTCAATGTCAGTTTGGTCTTCTCTGTCTAACGGAGCCTGAACTTGAATTCTTGCAGAGCAAGCAAACCCAAATCCGTTGAGCTTTACTATGCGTGTTGTTCTGCACACAGTCTTCTCCTCGTATTACCTCATCATCCTCTGGCTTTTTTACAGTCTCTTCTACTCTGGAATTTGTAAATTCAGGATCTTACTCATTTTCCTCCTTCTTATCCATGAGAAGCTGTGGATATCTCCTACCCTTCTTCAGTCTGTGTGTGGTGAAGACCGTCTCTATGAGACAATACTGCCTTTTGAGCCCCTACTTCGCTGTGAGGTATTTTATATACCTTATATATATATATAACAAGCTGTCTTGTGGTTGCTTAAATATACTTTACTGTATTGATTTTATGATATTTCTAAAGAACTTGCATTTCCACAGGTTTTAACAGCGATAGTTACATAACCAGGTAGTCCTATTGATTTCTATTAGATATTTCAGCAGATGACAATCTCAGTTTCAAGAATTCTGCTCTGTAATCTAGTTGAACTAAATAGAGGTTGCAGCTCCAAAGATTTTTTTAAATTTAAATTTTAAATAAATGATTTTATACAATTTTCTAATCAATGAGGATTGCAATGTGAAAACGCTATGCTCAACATTTTGGTCTCCAGCATCAGGTTCTGGTCTTTTCTTTTTCTATGGCATACTTCACCAGTATTTTTATGATCTTATTGTATCTATGTTTTTTGTCAATTTTCTGTGAATTTGGCTGTCTCTTTTGAGTACCTGTCTACATATGCCTTTACACTGTCATGTACTGCTGAGGAAGCAAATCTGTCAAGGTGGGAGATGCACAAACCCAGCCCCATCCTCATTCCAGGCATTCAGTGTTCAAGGATTTTGTGGCCCCATCTTACTAGCCCATCTGATTTGGAGAAGGACCCCAGGTCCTTGTCCATATGTTCTGTCCATATACAATAATTTATAAAAATAGCTTCTCTACAGAATATATACATGCACACATAGATGTGTATATATATGTATGCATAATACATATGTAAATAATATGAGGTCTATTTTTTTTTATTCCATATCAACATAAATATATATAGATATAAACTTTGCTCAAATTTTCAGCTTCTTTTTGGCCAAAACTTCACCAGCTGTTACGTGCCTCCCTTACTTGGCATAGACTGCTGGACTTTCCCCTGGGGAACCTGTTTTTCTGCTTTTGATAGCTGCTGTTGTCTTAACTGCCCGCGGGAAGTGCACATCCCTGGCAAGATGTTCAAAGTTGGATTCAAGTTCTGGACATGTGGGGATCACTAGTGTTATCTCTGAGAACACTTAATGAGGAAATCAGAGGGTTCTACAAAGTCAAATAGCCTGGAGAACAAACTGTCCGTCTGACAGCTCTTGGATCGGTTCATATTCCTACAACCAGAAAAAAGAAACAAGCTTCTGACAAAGAGACTGCTGGCTCTTAAGATGTGGTTTGGTCAGATGTAGGTCTGCAAAGGTCTTCACCTTCAGCTCGGACCACCTCTTCCAAGACTTCCTGCTTTGGAACAGTAACTCATGAGACGCTGCAGAACAGCCGTGACTCTCACATTGTTCAGATCCACAATGGTACTCACTTTGTCCTTCCAAACTCATTCACAGAGAGGTCCTTGTATGCGATACTAACTCTCTCTTCAAATAGCTTCTGTTTGTGTCCTATGGTTTACCAGCTTTCTTTGTACCATTAAGTGATTTGGCTGCCAATTTCACAGCATTTACCTTTATAACTTGAGCATGCCTTCACACTGAAAGTCCTTCAGAAGAGAAATCAGAGGACTCAACTCATGAGCTCTTCCTCATCTTCCCTGGGAGTCAAGAAGGCTTTCCTCTCTTTTGCTAAATATTCCTGGAGGAACTCCTAACTCCCTAAGCAAAAGCAGAAAGCAAAGATCACAGGCTTCTTATACACTGACCTTTCCAAACCTTGTTCCATTCTTCATTTCTCAGCGAAATCGGCCTTGCAGTTATTTCAGTCTATTCTAGTTTATTCAGAGTAAGAGGAGATGGTAGCCTTTATAAACCGGGCCCTGTATGCTCCCTCTTTTACAGTTTATATTCATCCTAAATTCCTTCCCAAGCGGTGTCAGAATTCTCTCTTAATTGGGAGAGTGACTTCTATCAGCTGTTCCTCAGCTACATGCTTCCAGGACAGAGCTGTCTGGTGTACCTTTGATATTGTGTCTCTTGCACCAAGACAAAAATTATCTGGCTAACTGTGCTTGGATGTAGTTATGATGACAGTATGAGTGACATTCAACCACATATTTCAAAATAAAAGAGATGCAGATAAGCTACCCTTCCTACATTACTTCTCTATTCAATTATTCATTTCATTATGTTCTGCTTTCTCTTTATATTTTTGCTTTCTGGATTTGTGTTTGTCTTCAGTGTTTGCTCTAGCATCTAGTGTCTGACATTTCCAGTCTTAAAAACGATACAGTGCTTCATTTTTGAAATAGTTGCAAATGTTAACTTTTCTGAATTTTGTCTTGCCTTGGCTTGCAGTTCACATTCACCACAGCACAACTCTTATGAGATGAGCTTTTCTTGTTTGTATTCAACACAAATAGATTTTAATTTCAAACGTCTCGTTGTAACTTCAAATATAGTATTACTTGTGTGTTGTGTCCAACTGTAAATAGTATGCAGTCTTTTCGTATTCTATGTGATAATCTAGTCTTTGCAGGCAGCAGTCTCTTGCAAAAGCTCTGATATGATTTATTCTCTCTAGCTCTTCTTTGCTTTTCTTCAGCTCTTGTCTGCAGACTTTTGCAGAATTGTTTTACTTCTTACAAACACAGCAGATTTGCTCAAGGGCTGCTTTGGTCTATATTTTATTTCAAACTTTTGTGCAATCTTTTATGTGACTTCTTGCAAATATGCTCTGACTGTATTTTGTGGACTTCTCTACAGAGATGTTTTGTTTTGCAGTTGCATCTCTTTGTGGATTTACAGTTTAATACATATAAAGCATAACATATCTCCTTTTTGATTTCTTATAGGAAACTCATACGTCTTCAACTTTACCCTCCTGTCACTGAAGAATACTCCTCATTTCTTTAGTGCTGTGTAACAGCTGTCTTGTTCAGTCTCACCTGCACATAGGCCAATTGTCTAGTCTGGTACACCTGACTAGCAGTATTTTTTAGGCCACTTAGTCATCTTGGGAATAGAAAGAATTCTTGCCCTGCTTTGCTTCAATTTTCTAGTGTATTTCTGAAAAGTTAGACACATAGTGGTTACTGTTTTTTCTAATATATCTTTTACTCGCTATCTTTTCTTCTACTTGTGTATCTACTCCGTTGCTGGCACTACATTGTCTTCTGAGGTGGCAGTGAAACAGAACTCCAAATCAGGATTTAGAGGTACAATAAATTATTATTACAACTAAAGAGAATCTAATGCTGGGGAAAGATCCATGTGTCCTACTCCATCAGGTGGATAGCACTGACTGAGTGTAGCAAGAACTACTTCAAACCAGAGCGCTTCTTAAAGTGTCTTTTACCGTGAGTATTATTTAATGTTCATGGGTGTTATGTACTTAAAACTGTCTCTGAAGTTAAATGAGGAAGGAATGAAATGGTATACTTGCACACCAAATTTAAAAGACCAAGGTTAAAAATTGGCTTGTAATGCCTTACTATTTAGAAGTTCTTACATTCACTTAAGTTTTTCAATGTCATTTTTAATGGAGATATTCCAGAAAACTGCTTTCAGTTCTGGAATGACTGATCTCCTTCTAATTGAGTGAAACTTGGCAAGCCTCAGATCTACAAGCAGCACAAAGAGTACAGGTACAATACTTTGCTATAAAAAAAGATTTAATTAAGTACTGTATTTCTAAAATCATCGTAGCTGGGAAACCACCATTTTGTTTCACTTATTGTTCAAGAAAAAGGCAAAATGTAACCAGGAAACAATAAGATCCAATTTGCTCATTCCTCAGCTGCAAAATCTTTTTTCCAAAATAAATCTTTATGCTGCTTCTCTCTTCTTCTAACGAATGTTTTGGCAACTTGCTGGCAAAAATGAAAACAAGAAGAAAGACAATAGTTTGTAACGAATCTTTTAACTTGGGAAATACTACTTTATAGTAACTGTAGTATAATCTGCCATAACTCCAAATATGACAGAGAAGTACAAAAAGAAATCAACAATGGTAAGTGCCTCCCCGGGTATTTCATGGTAATTACAGCTCTCTGGCTGAGAGCGTTGATGGCTAAAGGCAATTTAGACATTTAAACTGACCAGTTTGATTTCTCTCCTCTTAGGTCAAGATCACTCTATTAACAGGCATGTGGATTGATGGCGTATCCAAGGTTTTCTGGAGTGAGGTGCAGTTTCAGGAGACAGCCTTCAAAAATATGGGTAAAAGAGGGACAGAATCAACCATACAATAACCAAGATGTATCTAAATGATAGCCAGAAGAGTGATCACCATTTACAGTTTACCTTGACTGCCATTGCTATTTTGTACAGTTCTTAATATGGAGGAGATGGTGTCTCTAGTTGTCGTGTATGTACTAATGCAAAATGTTCACTGAATATTCTTTATCTGTGAGGCAAATATACTTTTTAATGTAAATTAACAGATTATTATCTTCAGCAGTGAGCCATGGAGTGAAATTTTAGAAAGCTGACTACAACAGTATTTAACATTTTCTATAAAGCCATACAGAAATTCCAGCTCCGGAGGGACCCACACCCTTGCCTCTTTCCAGATAGTTTTTGTTTTCAAGATTTCTGTACTCTAAAAGAACTGCGGAGGTGACAGGATTTCGGCGCAGACGGGAAGCACTGTAGTTATGGAAGCTTCACCATTTTGGTGAATTTTATTCCTGTGCCCAGTGGGAACAGGAAAAGTAGTGTGGAGAGTGGGGGCAGAGTCTGCTGCTGGGCCTGAACACGGGGCGCAGCTGTGGCAAGTCAGCTTGCTTTTAATTGCAAAAAGGCCTAGGTTACATTTTTTAATACTCCTGGGCAACCAGACAACACTAACAGTCACATATGTACCCACGGGATTAGTGAAAATCATTCAAAATCAAAACAGAGACCAAAAAACCACAGCTAATCTTTTAATGGTAAAACATCATTTTTCACCTCTTGTGTTCAAATGTACTGCATCCTTCAACATAAAACTTCAGCAAAATACTGGGATAGGCTTGTTCCTACACCTGTCATGAGCTCCAGCATCCGGAGGACTCTCCAGCCGCTCAGAGGGCAGGTGGTGACAGACACATCTCCTCCACCGACCTGCTTTGGCTTGTTTTCCACAGCCAGAGTACTTGATCCGTTCTCAGCTGGACCTGCTGACAGAACAGGGTGGGTCTGCCCCGAAGTCCAGCCATTTAAAAGGAAAAGCTGCCTTGTTGAAGGAAAGTTGGACGGCAGTGTAGGACTCTTGGCTAGAACTTGTCCATTATGAGTAGCCTTTGGGAGGTTACCAAACACTTGTTCCCAAGCTGCCGGCCTAAATTGGTTCTTTTCTCCTGGAAAACCCAGCGGGAGTGGCTGTTGGCATGTGTCAGGGGAGCGTAGGAGGGGCCCCAGCTCTGCATGTGAATGTGCTCACAGAAGACAAAGATGGCCAGGCCCCTTCTCCGTAGCTGTGCCGGGCTGAGCAGGCAGCCAGGGACCCGCGGAGGGCTGGGGCAGGGGCAGGGGGGAGCAGGAGGGAGAGGAGGCCGTGCAAAGCGGCGGGGGAAGGTGCCGGGCAAGGGGAGCACGCCTGCAGGGAGCTGCTGGTGGTCTCTGAAACTGGAGGGCAGGCAGGATGGCAGCTTCCGCGCTACCCGGAGCTCCCCGCAGGCAAACCCCATGCCACGCAGGGCAGGGAAGAGCAACCGTTACGCCTTTCCTTAGCTACGACTGACAGGCATCCCTTGTAACACAGAGTGTCGGGCACGACAGTCCTGCGTCTCGTGCAATCGTCATGTAGGACACAAGCTCTCCCATACGTTGACAGCAATCAGCCTCGCCACTGCAGCTCATTGGGACGCGCTCAGTTTGCCTGCTTCGCCTGCCACGCGTACGATCTGCTGCGCACGCACAGAAGCGTGCGCGTGCAATGAGTTAACGGGGACCGTCCTGGCTTTGCGCTTACGATCTCTAGCCCTGTGTTTGATAGGACCGCAATCACTGATGGCTGGTGGCACATAAATTATCCGCCACTGACATGTGAGTTGTGGGAGGGCAGCCTGTACCCAGCAGGAGGTAAAGCAGAGAGAATTCCTTCTGCCCTTTCCTCTAACATGCTGCAGGAATAAATCACCTACTCGGCTCTAAATGGTGCTTAAGTGATATAATGGAGTCCTTTGCTGGCCTGTGGACAGAGATAACAGCACTTTGATCTAGCACTGATTAAAACTCTGTTAGCCTGATGTTTGTTTACTGTTTCAAAATAAATATTTTACAACAAAAATAAAGTTGAAAAATAGAATTTGACTGTAAAAGCAAACCTGAGATAAATGGAATAAGGACAAGAGGGCTGTTCTTTAACATAAATACTTGTATTCAAGGATATCCTAAAGGCATGCAAGGGACTTTGACATCAAATTCCTTAAGATTTGCAGGGTATAAGAGAGTTTTGGAGCTTGCATCATGGGTCAAAAAATAAGAGAATATCTGGGCTCTGCAACACAAGTGAGATAAATTAGTGGATCTGTAATTTAACTATCACATCTATTAGCACAGCTATTAAAGGTGATTGCTTTTCCCAGTTTTCACAGATAGCTTTGATTCTGGGAGGACTGCCACGCTATTTACCAGCTACTAAACATAGCCTTTTTTGTCTTGTAACCTTTTGATACTTTGTGCTGAAAGTATGACTCCTTAGTAAGACTCACATAAAAGTGGATCCAGATAGTACCACTTGTGCAAGTTCCTATTCTGTGCTCTGCAAGCTACCTTCTCAGTCTGCCAGTGACCGAGAATACATATATGGGGCATCCACTAAGTAAGTGATTTCTTCCTGTACATGCCAGAATGAAGAGAAGTCAATATTTATACCTCACACTTGATAGAATTCATTAAAAATATTTTGCCAAATAACACTCTATATTACATATTCCTTGTCTAATATTTGCCCACAGAGGAAGTATTTGTTATGTGAATTGAATGCCTGGTTAAGAAGAACTAAATGAGTACAACATATTTAATATTTATTTGGTAGCACAACACAGTAGACACAGGGGAGCTGAGAGAGAATGCAAATACAGGAGGGAGAAAAAGTGATTAAAGGGCATAGCCAGAACATGAAATATTTCCACATGACTACAGCAATTCTGAGAAAAGTAAGCAGCAAGACAAGTTCAGCTATGGATTTCAGAATTTAAAAGTTAGATCTTTTAAGTAACAAATAATATTTAAGGAGGACTGTCAATGACTGTGCATGATAGATTACATGATTTGTCTAAAAATACTTTGCTTCAAGAAAACTCCAGAGGTGATCTACTTCTCTAAGGACCATCCAGGTTCTTCGTGTTTGGGGCATCCTTCATCTTCAGTGATAGGTTCTTAGTGTGACAAATCTTTATTTTTACTTTTCTATTGCTTTAGCCTGTAATGTAAAATTGTGAGTGAAATTCATGCCACAGCAAAATCTAATAACAACAAAACCCCCATGTTGTTGAGAGCTGTTAAAGCTCTCAAGACTGCTTACTGGAGAGGTTAGTTATGGCAAAATTGTACTAATTGGCTAATAAAATTCTATGAGAAATTACATTGCAGAATTTTGTCAAGAAAAGTGTTTTGGACAGTAATTTGTTTTTTTTCTGAAAATAACTTTTTGCACTTGGAATGAAAGTAACATGTCCTGCTTTTTTTTTTTCTGAGATATATTCCTTGAGAGCAAATGGAAGTCACAACTGTACAGGCAGAGGAAGGATTTGGGCCATTTATCTTATGATTTGAAGAAAACTCAAATATAATCAACCAGCAGCAAGATGTTGTGGTATGTTTAACACTGAATATTTAATTTATAAAAGCAATTGACTGCAAGAAGTAAATATACCTGTACTTGTCATATAAATGTAAGAAAAGCTATATCAGATATTATAATGCTTATTTTAGCAGATACATGTTTGCATATATGGCTGTGGGCAGGATTTCAAATGTATCCTTTTGGTAAATATAATAATGAAATAATCCACCCTTATTCCATTATATTGGTTTCTAGCCAGGTACTTTTTCTGCTGTGTGTGTAATTGTGATTCATCAATCCAGATCGGCCTCCCTAGGAATTTCTGTTCTGCAACTACATAGACTGGCATTCTTCTGGCATCAATGGATTTTTTTTCCAATCACAATGAAGCATACTGTTATATTTATTAAGGAATTTGAAGGGTCTTTACAGGATATGTCTTTGCAAGACACATGTACACATACATCATGTTGATGGTCTTCATATGTTTAATTAGTTCTGCTGGTTTTGCACTGTAACAACAGTCTGCCAACTTTGTTAATGCAAGCCTGAAATATAAAAATTATATCACTTGAAATTTAACTTTATGAAGAAACTATTTTGAACATCCCGAGCAAATTTCAAAGTACTATCCTCAATTTTGAACTGGACAGCAATTTACCACAAAAAAATTTCTATGGTACAGAAACATCAGTCTTGAGTAAATATTGTAGTTTATGCTCATCTCATACATTTCCATTCACCCTCCAAGTGGACTCAATCCTTTTATTGAAGTGATATCCCAGACCCCAAATGCTGTCCATGATTAATTCCTACATACATTTGCTGTAACAAGCTCTTCGCTTGTGCTGCTGGCATGTTGTGCATCTCGTTGCACAGTCTCTCTGTGCATGGTCGTAATTATAGGCACTAATTTATTTTATGGCAGTGATTTTTGGTTTTGGATTTGAGTTGCTGTTTTTCTCTTCTCCAACATTTTGTGGTGCTAGTATCTTCCTTTCTTGGGAGGGTATCTTAGCAAATGTCACAAAGATACATACCTACTATGTTAATAAATGGGAGATGAGTGTTATGTACTGACAAATGGAATTGTATCATCTTCACAAAAATAAGTAAATTATCTGATGGCATTTAAACTCATTCTTTTCATTTGCCAAATCGAGCTCTTTTTTTAATTATTCCTAACATCACCTCCTCTGTGGTAAAGCAACGAATACAAGGACGGACCAAGCAGGAACAAAACAGCACTGAAAGCATTGTGCAGGGAATTAGAATCAACCGAAATAGAATATAAGGGTGAGAATACCCGTTGCAGTACTGAATTACTACCATTATGTTGTTTAGTGCTTAGATGGTTCTTGTTTTTCCTGTACAAGACACAGCACAGTGTGGCACCTGACAGAGACATGGTAAACCCATGCGCACAAAGAGGGCCAAAGAAGCTCTCATGTAGCAGCCATCTTGTTCTACCTCTTCGTGGTCCTCCAGTTTGCTCTCCCAGCTATTGTCTTAACGTTAGAGCAGTCAAAGTTGGAAAAAATGCTAAAGATGTCTCTCTGGTGTATTTTTAGGTCTGCACACTTTTTTTTTTTAATCACATCTGCAATTACTGTGAAGTAGAAAAGGAACTTGGAAGGGTCATGAGTCTATGAAACGGATATAAAATGTTCTCTCTGGAGAAACAGTTCTTTGCCCCCTGGTGGTGAATTCATTTTGAAAAATATTACAAAACACTTTCAGGAAAATTTACTTGAAATTAAAAAGAGATACTAATTGCTTCAGTGAACACAAATAAAAGTAAACTGCTGAACAATATTTAATGTGTCAAATGCAATTAAGGAAAACCCTGTTATGAACAAGCTCTGTCAATCTTTGAAGTCACTGCAGAATAGAACAAAAGGAATCAACATCACCATTTGAAAACTGTATGAGACAAACATTTCAAAATCATGTTTCTTATTTTGCATTTTTGGGGGAAGGTTAACACAAATGTCTTGAGAACATAGTGTGGTCTTAAGAATCTCTGATTTCCGGTGTTCTTAAATTATGGACTGGGGGGATTACATTGGTCTGCAGAGCCTCTTTAGATACACCGTCTCTGGATATGAGTAAAGTTGTCCATATAGTGAAAGCTCTCATTATGGGAGCCTAGATTAACATTCCTTGGATGAAAATTTTAAAAGAGCTGTAGATATTTCTAGAAGTTGTCTACAGGTTTTCAGTCTGTGTGTGCTGAGCATCTCCATATGTGAATACAGTACCAGGATGTTGTTCTTGGAATAGTAGTAACAAAATTGACATGGAAGTCATCCACTTGCAGTTTAAGTCACAGATCATTTTGAAAGGTGTCAAGAATACATTGTTTAAAAAGATGGCACAAGCCTTCTAATCACTGATGTTTTGTTTTTTAATTCTTGTGCCTCCTAAACTTCTGCCTAAGGCAGTGCTTCCTCATGTTGACGTTCTTCAATGGGAAAATACATATTAAAATGTAATGACAGACTATTGCCCTGTCATGCTGCAAAACACCATGCATTTGTGCTGGAAAAAGGCCATTTATAATGATCAAGGCTTTCTTATGATGCCTTTAGACTATCAGGATATGGATGATATTCTGAAGATGAACTCAATTTTCCTATCTCACAATCTGAGTCATCTTGTGTCATGTTAATGTGGCTTCAGGTAGTTTTTCAGTTTGCAAAATAGCATCACAGTGTATGGCATGCTCAGTAGGCAGGGATTATTTGGGTTTTGGCACTAATGATATAACATGAGGAAAAGGGGAAAAGAAAGAGTAACATAGCTAGAAGAGAGGACTGAGCTGCTCAGACCAGGCACGAATTAGCCATTTCCTAAATAATACTCTTTCATGCCTGATGGACCATAATAGCTTTCTGTTTTTAGCTCTGTTGCTTTTGCTTCTCTTTCAATTCCTACATTTCTTTCTCATTACTTTGACTTATGTCTGGCCTAAGGTAATAGCTGGTCTACACAAATGGCATATTCCTTACAAATCCTTCAGTGGGCAGGGTTGCTATAAAGAGACGCTGTCCCCCCTTCTCCCACTGCCACACTGGACGTTACCTTCCCTCTGCCTCCACTCCATTTGTCTGTTTGTGCGGCTACGCTCTAAACTGCATTTGCAAAATGATCTGGGTTTAAAAAAAAAAATCCCTTAAAAAGGCAATAACCAGACCACTTGCCTATGGGGACGGAGCACAACAGGACCCCTCAGAGCGAGGTTACTGCCGTCTCTCTCTCGCCGCGTTTGCAGGAGAACCCTCTCTTCCGGCGCAAGTCCTCAAACGTTCCTGCCAGCTGTGAAACAGAATTCCTCCCTCCGCTCTGCTTAGCCTCACTGCTCGGGGAACAGCTTGCTTTCAGCTCTCCCGGTGTAGTTATACAAAGGGGTTTTTTCCAATGGGAAAGCCAGTTTAAGCCAGGCAGTTTCCTGCCTGCTCTGCCCTCTTGTTCTTGCTCCTTCATCACAGCTCGCAGTCCCCTTGATTGTGCCGATGCAGCTGTTTCTGGGTTGTGTTGTAAATTGGATCACCGAAATAAATCTGAGTTTTTGTGTGCGTATGTGTATATAAGCGTGCATGAACAGCTTTTTTTCTTATAAAAAAAAAGCACTGGATCATTTCAGTCATTTGATTTATAATGTGGCCCACAAAGAGTTGAATTAGCACAGTTGAGAAGGCAGCGAACAGTGGCACAGAGGTAGGAATGGGCGCCTGGGCTGGGGGGAGGGCACAGGAAACTCTAAAGCCGGCTTTGTTAGCAGAGAAAACTACTGTTACTGTACAAAACCACGCAGAGCACCTGAAGTCAAGAGCTGGAATAGAAAGCTGGAATAGACTGCAGAGCAGTCAGGCTCTTGAATTGCTGGAGATAAGGCTTTATCTTTCGGAAGAAAAGGGGTGGTCCCTTAATAGGCTCTTTCCCCGAGACGTCTTCTATTCATTCGAGACATGGAAATCGCAGGCTGTTTAGCTATTCAGAATATGATCATGTGAATCCTACTGGGCTTATGAAGCATGTTGGTCTTTCAGTGCTGTTAAAAACGCTAATAATAACTGGTTCATGCCTCAGGCCTTGGGTGCTACTGTCAATTAGCGTCAGAACAGAGATTTATTTAAGCAAATTATTTCCGTATATGCTTCTTTCCCTTTCGGTTTGCAAAAGAGAGCTTCGTGACCGAGCGTACCTGATTCAGTGATACCTGCCTGCGTGTACAGACAAACTCTGGGCAGAGGAAGAAAATGCTGTCCTTGCCTTCATAGATCTCCATATTCTTGAAGTAAAGGAGCTACCCAGCTGCAGAGACTACATACAGAATTACAAACCTTTCTCTGATCCTCCAGCCATTTAAATGTCACGTCTGAGCAACAGAAAAAAATACTATAGTATCTCCCAACATCAGTAGTTTTAGACCATAATGAAAAAGGTGTGTGTAATCCTCTGTCTTCTCCTCTACCTTTGTCTCAGAGCTCGCAGTACTAAGATTTAAATCGTCGTCACTGGCCACCCAACTCACCAGTCATTCCACGTGTCACCGGCAATGTCTCACATACACAGTTGCAGGCTCATAGCGAAGGAAAGCATTGCCGAATTTGATGCTTGTTTTGTATTTTAAGGCTTTTTCTAAAACCAGGAGAGAGAACTGACTTTTAATTTAACTGATTTGATTTATATTGTGGAAGTCTACTGTGACTTGGATTAACTGAAGTGTTGGAGAAGGAGGAAGAACTCTAATGACTCATCAAGAAAAAAAAACTTCTCATGACTTTAAAAAGGAAAACAGAAGAATGGGAAGATAGTAATGTGTCATTATTATGGTGGTGCTTACAGCATTTGAACAACATTTTTAGGATTTTCTTCCCAAAATTTCAAAATTTATTCTTGGAGTACAGAATGATTTTAATGGAAATATTTAAACTAATCTCATAGTCTAGAATTTAAAGTAAATCCTTTTTATAAATGCTGCATGCAGTATTAGGCCCTCTCTTCTAACGGTTTAAAGAGCAGAATAAAAATGAACATTCAAATTTCCCACATTGTTAAAACCAATTGGAATAATTTAAGTATGCTGACTTAAATGTAAGATATCTCTTAGATACACATTTTAAATAGTCATAATCCCATTATCATTAGTGCTTTTTATTCTCCTATTATTCTTTTGAAATTCACATTCCTCTTGACTGAAACAAACCATAATTTATCTGAACAATTCTGAGATGTTTCTCTCAAAATACGTATCATCTGCTGCTGTTCTCAAAAGGACTGAAGCCACAAGCTACCTGCAATAGGTGGTCAGTGTTAGGACAGTTTTTCCTAGTCTTGGTGGAATGGAATAGATCACCTGCTTTTACCGGGTTTTTTTGAAGGCTGTTTTAACAGTTTCAGCAAGAGCAGCCACAGGTGGATTTTGAAAGGGATGATTTTTCATAACAAATTCTGGATGATGAAAAATAAGATTAATATAACAAATGCTTCTCTTTGAGGTTGATCATTGCACTAGATCAACTTAACTAAGGAGGCTTAGAAGCTAATGAGGCAAGATGAAACAGATACGGAAAACACAGAATGAGTCCAGAAGGGAAGGAGAGTTTGGAAAGCATCTATTAAGGGGAACGGAGCATTGTTAACCTCACATTTAAAAAAAATCTTTAACCTGCTTTAAAAATAATACTACCTTATTGAACTCTTAATTTGCCCCTGGTTTCTGAGGGTACTTCGCATCTTAAACTTTGTTCTACAGTGTTATGAGTAGGTAACTTTTTCAATCTGAAGCTGGTATTTTTGTGCAATAAAGCTGGAGGCTTGAAAGCAAGAAGAATGTAAATACACCAGGCAACAAAGGGAATTCATGCGATAAATGCCAGTGTGCAAAATAGAACAGGTTAAGGAAGTGGGAAGAAACTTACCAGGGTTCAGTTACTTCAGCTGAAAAATTAACCAGTCCATGATTTTCTCTTTACTTTGTCATTCTGTAGAAAAGGATTATTTTTTTGGCTCTGTGATCAAGTGGGCAAAGCATTTTTTAAGATGATCAGAATGAACAGTTAAGCACTCCTTTTTGAGAAGGCTGAATTAAAGACCCTACATCAGGCACTGTTGGTTAAATTATGATTTCCTGGCAAATGGGTTTAGGTGTCTTTTCAGATAACAGAGCCAGAGGCAGAATCATGATCCTAACAGCCCAGTGGGCATGCATACGGGATATGGAAACACGAGTTTAAATATCAATCTAATTAATATTTAAATAGTTTATACAAAAGGGAATGGTTTCAACAGAAGAGAATACCTAAGACCACTCTATACTTTATGAGTTGGAAAATTGATAATGGTTATGTCGGTTCAAGTCCTTACTCTGCATTAAGCAGAGTGTGTTTTAAGGCCACATCTTGCTGTTCCCATGAGATATCCGAGGCAGTGCTCTGCTGTACAGAGAGCTGGCAAATGGTGCCTAGATCCCCTTAGGTGAGCTCAGGTGAAGATAAGATTGGCATCTGGGATTTTTTTTAAATCGAAAAAACTGTTTTTTGAATGTGATTCAATTGATGGATATTTCTGGGATGAGTGAAACTGCCTCTTCTTGAAGAGATTCTCACCGCGAGTTACTTGCCAGGCCTAGCAACAAGAGAGATGGAACAGATGGGGTGTCCCAAGGAGTCTGACCGTACCAGAGAAAGGTGATTTAATGTTGGTAATTTGTGTTGTTGAGTCATTAACTCTCTAACTCTCTAATTCTCATCTAGCGTTCACGTTTAATATTCATTTAAGCAAGGGAAGAATGAAAGGCCCAAGGAAAACAGCTTAAAAATCGGGTTGGGATTGACGATACGCTAGAGTCATTTTAGGGTAGAACACGCCACAGCAATCAAACTCACCCGCACGGAATTAATAACCCCAGCGCATTTCTAGGCAGAAGGCAGCGCGTGGCGCGGCGGGCGCAGGGCGGACGAAATCACCCCAAAACCTCCCCGGCGCTCCCGACACCGGGGACGCGCCCGGTTAACAGGGCCTGGGGCAGCGGCTGAGGGGAGGCCGCTGGGGGCGGGGGGCACGGTGCCCGCTCCCGCCGGCCCGGGGAGGTGGGGCGGGGGGTAGCCGTGGGGGCTACGCCGGGTGACGGGGCCGAGGAGGGGGCCCCGGCAGCCCCGGGCGCTGGGCGCGGCTGCGGGGAGCGCGGAGAAGCGGCGGCAGGGACGGGGGAGGGGAAGGGCCGGCCGGCGGCGCGGGGCAGGCGCGCGAACCCCGCCCGC
Organism: Opisthocomus hoazin; assembly: GCF_030867145.1. Taxonomy (NCBI): domain Eukaryota; kingdom Metazoa; phylum Chordata; class Aves; order Opisthocomiformes; family Opisthocomidae; genus Opisthocomus; species Opisthocomus hoazin. The sequence continues at coordinate 73,999,284 of NC_134417.1, read as the reverse complement.
CGCGCGGGCACAGCTCGCGCCGGGGCCCCGCGCGCCGCTGGCACGCCCTCGCGCACCCGCCGCGCCAGCATCTCCCCACCGCCCCTCCCCCGCGCCCCTCGACTGCGCGAGCGCCAGCCGTTGCCGGGGTACGTGACGTCACAGCCTGCGGAGGCGGCGATTGGCCAGGCGGAGAGCGCCCCACCCACCTCCCCCCGCCGCGGTGGGACTCGGCGCCGGCGGGGCCGGGCCCGTCTCCTTCCCCTTCAGTGCGGAGCCGCCGGCGGGGCGTGCGCGGCCTTGGCGGTGCCTGCTCGGCCACGTCCTCGCCGCCGCCGGGGCGGGGGACCATGGCCCGCCCGCGGGCCGCGCCGCGCCTCTGGCTGCTGCTGCTGCTGGCGCTGGTGGCGCCCCGCGCCCGCGCCTGGGACAGCGGCGACCTGGAGCTCTTCGACCTGGTGGAGGAGGTGCCGCGGAACTTCTACGACTTCCTGGGGGTGCAGCAGGTGAGCGGGCCCTCAGGCGCGGCCGCCCCCCGCTGCCCCGCTCCCGCCCCACGGGCCTCGCCTGTCACTGCCGTCCCTGCCGCCGCCGAACATGGCCGGCTGGCTCCCCCCGCCCGCGGCTCAGGGGTGCTGGGCACGCCGCCGGCCCCTCGCCTTCGTGCCCGGCGCTGTCAGCCGCCTCCTGCCCTGGCGCGCCGACGGCTGCCCTGCTCGGCCGCTGCAGCCCGGGCCGCGCCGTGCCCCGGCTCCCGAGGCGCTGGGGAGGGCTCCGGTCCCTTCCCCAGCCTCTTGCTTCCCTCGGCGGGGGCTTCGATCTCCTTCAAGTGCTGTTCAATTTTTTTGCCCCACCGTAAATCAGCCCGCCCTCTCCCGCTGCACCGTTGTGCGTTCCTGCTGCCTGTTGCTCTTCTGAATAGATCTCTTTTTCTCCAAAAGCACCTACGGCCAGACAGAAGTAGCTTGTGGGCTTCTCCCACTTACCGTTCGTGTCCTGGGTATGGCTGTTTCTCATCGTCCCCTCATTCTGCATAGCTGCTGGTTCCTTATCTTCTTAAGGTTGTGCATCACCGTGTGTCGTGGCTCCTCTTTTCTCTCACACATGCCATGTGGTAGACTGGGGATCTTTGCCATGGTAATGGCTTGTAGATTGTTGTATTTGTTTACTTTCTGTGTGTCTTGGTTACTGTGCCTGGCTTTCACCTCTATTTGCTAGGCAACACTTAATTATCCTAAAGCATTTATTATGCACCTTCGGTTAATGCACGTGTAGTCAAGGCAGGAGCTCGCATTCTGAACACCTTTATCCCATGTTTCTTGTGTATGTTTTAGATGTGGGTGCTGGTTTCGCTGCCCCTTGGCATCTTCAACTTGTATCATTTGTCCTGACTCCCCCTTGACGGCCTTCCTCATGTGTAGATACTCTGCTCTGTGTGTGATCTCACCTGATCTCTCTTCATGCATCATAGCAATCTTCCATCTTTCTTCCAGTCAGTAGTCATCTTCTCAGTAATTAAATATGTGATTCTTAGTAATCTATTACTTCACCCAGAGTCCCCAAAAGACATTTTGTTCTTTGTCTCCTAGCACTTCTACATTCTGGGGAGTGATCTTGCTATTCAAATGGCTTCCCTGACAACCTAAAGTTTATTCTGATGTAGTTCTTGTACTTTTTGAGAATAATAGTTGTATTTTCAGATGCATTTCATGAGGGCTGTGCCTACGAAGAGAGGGAAGGTGTCTGCGGTATGTAAGGGTCCTGTTTTGGAAACTACCGGCTGTGGTTGTTAATGATAGTTTGGGGATTCTGAGTCACTTTCATCTTTTTCTTTCTTTCTTTTATTCCTGCTTAAGCATCTGGTGTTAAGTACTGTGGAATACCATCATATATGCAACACAGCAAATACTGCTGCTCAAGTTTCACTTTCATCAGCCTAAAAAAATAGGTTTTAATTCCTCAAAGGCGATTTTAGTGTTAGATGATATAGGGGTATGAAATTTTGTTTCAGTTAGTGATGTTCAGGTCTTGTATGCAACCCTTTGTTAATATCTTCCACAGTCCTTTTTTCTAGGGCTGAATCTGTACCTTGCACAATAAGTTTAGCAAAATATACTGTGACTTTTAGCAAGCAAATACTCGGCAAGTTCACACTTCTACTCTACTGCTAATCTTAATGGAGAATGTGAATCACTTGTAATGTGCAAGCAGGGAAAAAGTTGGTGGAACTGCAACACAAATGAAAGTAAGTTGTGTTAGTTATAAGTATATGCTAGTCACTCATGATGTCATTACAGCCAAAACTTAAAGTCTAATAGTATTAGATGCTTTGCACGTGCAGCAGAATATACCTGTGAGTATAGTAATGGAGTATACAGTGTTGAAGTTGAGCTTCAACAGTAATTTGTAAGCCTTAGAAGGTGCTGTGTAGGTTTACAGGTTCTTCTACACTGTATCCTTTCTTTGTTCCTGCTGTTTGTTTCTCCAGCTGTGAGCTATATCTCAAGCTTCAAACAAGACCCCAAAGCAGGGTTCTGACTTGCAGTGACTCAGTAGGTAGCTGCAGCCATTTAAATTACTGTACGAGAAGGGTAACTGGTCTTGTAACAGGGTCAAGGGAAGTGCACAAACCTCAGGTGTGCCGTATCCTACCTTGCATGTCTTAACACAAAACTGCCTTTTACCGTAATGTTTCTGTGTGCTGTTTGCATATTCTTTCAGTTTTCTGCTATTTTTTAAAACTATGGTTTAATGGGATGCCTTTGACTAGAGTGCTGTGATTAACCTTTTGTAGTTCTGGTGCTAGTTGTTTTATTCCCTGTGCTCAGGTGGTTTTTTTTGGCATTCTAGCACAAGAGGGACAGCGTGTGTGTGGCAGTAGCCTTTGAGGCTGTGCCTTTGGACTGTTTCATAATCTTTCATTCATCGAAGCTTGCTTTCCCCTCCTCCCCCCCTCCATAATCCTCCTGGTGTTCATTGCCTTGTATCATGTCCTGATAATCCCTTCTTCCTTCATGTACTTCTGGGGGAGGGCGTACTTCTCCCTTATGCAGGATGTAACTTCTGCGTCTCAGATATGGATGCTCAGCCATGTTTGTTAATGGTAGTATATCAGGGCTGCCAGATTTTCTCTAAATATGTCATCTTGTGTTTTGAAAAAATATAGGGAATGACTTCAGTGCTTCCTTAAAGCATTAAATCATCTTAGGTTTTGATGGGAGAACTGTGGTACTGGCTGCTTGTTGAACCTTGTATGCCATGTCAGAAACCGATGTTGACCTCAACTGACAAGGTGCAGAAGGCATTGTGGGAAGTCCTGTAGCTCTGTAGCATGCTTTGATGAAGCCTCCGGCTGCTGGATTTTTCCCTGGGATTGGAGAGAAATGATGATTGATATTTTTTTTTTTTAATTGTTCTGTTGCTGGTCTGTGCTTGCAGCAGTAAGGGTTTTGCATTTTATCTTTTTGAGGGCCTTGTGGAAGCATCCTGGCATTGTCGGGTAACTGTCATCCAGCACTGGCAGGGTGTTAGATGTCTGAAGAGCTGCTGCAGTGTTTTCTGAGATCGGTGACTGAGATAGAGGATGATCTAATGGAAGCAATTTTTGTTGTGAATGTGGAATGACAGAGGAAGAGTAAGATTGTGACTGTCCTTAGTGTTTGACTTCAAGGAGGGGTTGGCTGAGAAATTTACAAATGCTCAGAGAATGGCTGAGGTTGGAAGGGACCTCTGGACGTCATCTTGTCCAACCCCCCCAAGTGTTAGGGCTGAGCACCAAGATGAAGTACCACCTGATTTTTATACAAGGACACAATCTATCTTATTTGTTAATCCATCAGATCTAATGGCAACATAGCATATATAAGAAGTTTTGCATTGTTATGTTGTTACTGTTGCCGATCTGAACAATTTGGGAATTGCTCTGCCTTCCTGTGTCTTTGGTTGTTTTTAAATTGATGATGTGATTAAGTTCAATGGCTCATTTAAAACACTTCTGTTCTCTAGAAGTTTGACCTAGCAGAATGGGGAGATAAGATAACCTTTGGCTTGAGAAAAGATTACACTTCCATGTCCCCCAGGTGGTTACTGAAGAAAACAGAATCATAAATTCTTGACGGATCAGATGTAATAATCATTTCAGTAATCACTTCAGTATAGCCAGTTTCAAACTGACAAAGGGATCAGGATCAAACAGTATTCATCTAAAAACTCAGATGAAGCAGCAGAATTATTACCGAGTCTGCATAGCCTCTGGTTTAAAATTAGCCTGTTATCTGAGAATGAGAACATTCAAAGGTGATGTCAATTTTCTGGAAAAATCCCAGGAAGATCTGGGGAGCTACAGGCTTATAGGGTGGACAGACAAACTGATCAAGTTAATTTTATTGTCTCTTACAGCTTTCAATAGCTGATACCTGCATAAATATGATACACTCTGGATGAATCAGCTTGGCATCAGTTGAAACTGTGGATCTCCTTGCAGAAATATGCTTTTGATTATAACTGTTTATATGGCTTCAAGGGAATTACCTGATGCTCTGTGCTTTTTGGCTTGCAGTAAGGAAGCCTTTTGAAACTTTGTCATATGGTTTTTGGAGACAAGGGATCTGATCAAGAAATTTTTGGAAGTGTTTATTTGTTTGTGAAGATGTTAAAATGCATGAGCTGCATTGCTACAATTGGCCTGTGCAGAGCAGTGTGTTATTTATCAGTTAGGACCAAGGAATTTCTGAATAAGGCTTTGGCTTCTACTGGTAATCAGATAAGGGAGCAGGCTGGTATTGAAAGTTCTGCTAGGTCTGTGCAGTGTATGTTAGCAAACACAGAAAGTTTCTCCAAGTGCCCTTGGAGGTAGTAGAAGAGGCTCTGGGAGCTCAAGTTCCTGAGGGAGAGTTAACACATGGGTGGGGCTTGCTGGCCAACGCTGTGGATAAGTATACAACCCCTGAAAGATGTTGAGAGAGATGTTTTCTTCATTATTGGCTTATGTTTTCATTCTGGAACAAGATTTATTTTGAACCAGGCTCTAATCCGTTCATGTGGTTTTACTTCAGAGAACTAAGAGCACTGTATCCATGTCATTGCTAGATGATGGGTTTGCTAGTTGATGCTGCATCACAAAGTCAGAACTGCGTGTACAGAACCTGATTTTAGTACTGTAGCCTGTGAGAAGATGGTATGTTAGCAACTCCAAAAAAGTGCAAGACCTAAAAACCAAGGAGTCAGGTTTCTTTGGCTGTGGGAAGCCGCAGTCCATCTAGATGAGCTGGATGTGTTGGACTAACAGGCTTCTTCCAAGAACACTGGAACAGAGGAGCTGTGTGTACCTTGACAAATAGCAGGGTCTGACAGGATTGCATCTATAGAACACAACATTTGGTTCTGAGGAGTTGGTGTCCTTACTGTTTGCATTTCAGGGATTTTTTTTTTGTTGCTGTTGAACTAATTCCAGGCTAGCTGCATGGACTCAATGGCAGTTTGTGTTGAGGTGTGCTGGTTGTGCTACTGATTCTACATCTTGCAGTATAATTCTATCCAAAAAGAGTTCAGTTCATCCACTTCAGGACCGCTTCATGATACACAGTCAGTGGGTACAGTAAGGAAGTTTGCTTTACATGTGCACTCCTGGTCTGCGCTAAAAAAATTGAGGTAGATGCACCTTTAAGACTATAGTTTATAGTAAGTAGCTGATAGTGAATTTTACCTCTCAGCATTGCCCTGTAAGAACCTTACCAGGAATGAGCTCCACAACAAATTGTGTGGCTTTTATGGTATTACAAGGGATTATGAGAGACTTAAGAAAATTCTCAGTAATAGGTTTTTGCGTAGTCTGTTTTATACAAGTGTATTGACTGATGACATGCAACGCGTCCATCACTGCAGTTCTGAAGTTGTGAATTCATACGTTATACAAGTAAAGTTCTTGAACACAGACTTGGTATCCTATTTTTCAGAAAGCATGGCAATCTCTGAAGCTGTCAGTGTTGTATTGTCTGGCACTGCCGTAGTTCTGGCTTTGAATGGGTCACTGTCTAGGAAAAAAAAAACAAAACAAACTGATTTGCTGTAGAGCTTCTTGAGAACTTTGAGTACACAGAGTGGTCCCCTCAAGTAGGAAGAGGCATGTGAGGGAGAGCTGCATCTATTCAAGGAATGCTCTTAAGTCTTCATCAAGAACAGCCTACATGTACCCATACAGGTTTTCCATCTTCCCTGGCAGGCAAGGCGCACGTAAGGAGGACAAGGAAGGAGAAATAAGGAGGGATAGCTCAAACTCAGCAGTTTGTTTCTTAGTCTTAGAGGCAAGCTGAATCACACTTCAAAGACTTATTTTGGTTGCTCTTCTAACACTTAAGGCTGTTCTCCTCCCTGCTGCTTTTTAAGGTTAACGTATGTGGGTGCAGTGTTACTAAAATCATGGAGTGTGCATCATCTGCAAATGTTTTAGAGAAAATCTAGGTTGGTAATACTGCTTCAGTCTTCCAAGCTTTGGAAGTATTTGATCTAGTGAGGTACAGCTTCACACGCATGCAATTCTGACATCAGTTTTTCAGATGATTGTGTCAGAACTGTAAGCTGTAGGCTTTTCTTGCTTTATTTTGTAAGATTATTTTGTCTTTGCATGACAAATAGGATATTCGCTGTGACCTTCAAAAGTCTTTTGCCGTGAAGTGACATGGAGCCATGTAGCAACTTGATATCTCAGTTACTCATGTTTGAGGAATCAAAAGTTGTTTGGCTAATGATTAAACATCATGTCTAATGTTGTAAGCCTATTTCAAGATTGTTTTCTACTTCTTGTTCAAAATATCTGTTAAGGAGGTCTAGTAGTTGTGGAAGGCATCAGATTTTAATGCACTGTCAATCACAATGTCAGAGTTCTCAGTCAGAAAGATGAAATATATTTCAACTTTCTTGCTCCAAACTGTCAAAAATAATTGGCTTCTGCAATACACAGCTAGGTGATAGTAATAGCAGACCTTGATTTGGACAGTGAGGGATCTTAGTAATTCCTGAAACAGTACATTTCTTTTAAGTGATGGATAAGGGAGGGGTTCTTCAAAAATTTTTTTTTTTGGCTTGAAGAATTGGCTCCAGTTGCGGCAGTTACAGCCGAAAAACCCCCACAAAGCCCCGAAACATACGGTCAACATTGAGGTGGTAATAGAGTCCATTGCACTAGTTAAAACAAAAATAGCATCAGAAAAATGCAGATATGTTTCTAGTGGCTTTAGCTGTAATCTCAGTTCATACCATAAAAGTAATTGTGTGGTTTTTTCTCAGTAAGTTATTGAGACATTATTCTGCATCGCTTCATGGTTTTAAATTTCCTATTTGATTCTGTTACTTATGAGTAACATGGAAGTGAGATTTCCAGCAGTTCTGGAAACTCTGCTTTTCATAAAAAATGTAAATTCTTAAAATTATGTGAGGTCATTCAGAACAAAGAACAGAAGTTGTTCTGAACAACAAAGTTGTTCTGAACTACAGAGTAGTTTAATTGTCCACAAGAGTCACCATAAAGAAGCACTTATGGTATCTGCTCAGATTTGTAGCTGAGGATGGTGCAGGATACAGGTTTTTGTGTGTGTGTGTTTGTTTTGCTTTTTGCTTTCTCTAACAGTGCTGAACTTCCAGGTAAGCTGCTGATACATAATGTAATCCATTCTGTAAGTACCCTGACATGTATCATGTATGCATAATGTTCCCTGATGGTTTTTGTTCACATTTGTTTTTGTTCACATTTGCTGCATTTAAAAATTATCAAGACATCTAGACTTGTAAAACTTGTATTTTCCATAAAAATGGGTTTTCTGTATTGTTTCCTGTTAAATTGCTGCTTGGATGTTGTCCAAAGAAATCCAGGGACTCTCTGCTTTCATTGTTAGCTCCTTTCTTTAAGACACAAAAGTGTGTTAGAATTGACCATTATAAGTAGTTTTAAAGACGTTTACTGTTAACTTTTCCTGACAATTCATTCATATACTTTACTGATTTCTTTCAGATTATATTTTTCTTCTTTCTTGCTGTGTAGAAGGACATACAGCAATAGGAAACTACTGTGTTTGCGAACCCAAGGGAACTAACAATATGTAAAGTGCTCTGAAAAGTATATAACAAGAAGTCCTTGATATCCCCCCCCCCCATCTGCAGCAGCAATAATGTTTCATCTCTTCCTCTCTATACTTCCCACTTCATTAATCCTTTAAGGATGTAGCTATAATAGCTTGATCTTCAAATTGCAGAAATGAAAAATGGACTGTTTTCCTTCCTAGAAGTTCTGTATTTGACCTGTAATTCACTAAAGGGAGTGACCAATTTCTTGGTGAGGAATGACAGGTAACCTGTGCTGGTGGCCTCTGGTGCTTACACAAGGCTGTGTGTTTTCTGCTTGTTTTAAATGTATGTGCCTATATTGTTATCTAAAGCAGCCACATAATTAATCTAACATACAGTTTTGTAAATGACTTCCTAGTGGGCTTTTTACTACTTGACTGCTGTGGATTGTGGTCATCATGTTTGTCTGTAAAGCTGTGTAAAGAAAAATCTTAGAGCCAGCCTTGATTTCATTCTGTTGAATGGTAAACCTTTTATGCTCCATTTAAAGTAATTTTACAATTAAGAATAACACAGTTTTCTAATCAGATCTAGAGAAAACTATAGCTTTAAAGGAGGTATTTGGAGGTATCTGTGGTGCTATTTTAACTTGGTAAAACTTAAAAAGTAAAATGAGAATTCAGCATATAAACTGTTCCTTAGTTGGGTTGGTGCTCCTTGTGCTCTCAGCAGAGCCCGTAACAAAGAGCCTGTGGTGCTGTTGCACAGCCGAGCCAGTAAGAATGTGAGTATAAGCGGTAACAAAGGAGTTTTCATCTATAAGAATAGGTCTGATATTATAATGAATAAAAGGAGGAAATTAATGTATATCTGAAATGTTTTGGTTTTCCACAGCATCCTGGTGGGCTAATGAAATTCATGTGGCATACGAAAACCTGCAGTTTTGCTTTTGATTTGCTTGTTAGTGTTTGTGCTTTTGCTTAGCCATATGCTGTGCCTGTTAAAAGTTTGTTTTTCTCAGTTTTGGGTTCCTAAACAGTAGTTTTCTGGAGTTTTTTTTCTGCAGCCTAAAATTGTTGCTTTTCCCTAGGTTACGAGGGGATCTGGGGTTTCTGGGTTTCTTTTTCTTCTGGTTTCTCTGTCCATCAGCTTTGGATGTTACTAGCTCTGTATGAAAGTGATTGTAGACAATGTTATGTATGTGGCAATGTGTTGTACATGTGTTGTATGTTAGTTATGCAAACAATAACACAGTTTGAATGTAACACTTTAAAGCAGGATTGTGTATGACTGGGTTCTCATCTGATGGGTTGCTTTAGTGCAAATTTCTTAAATGGCCTGACCGGCAGGCCTTACAAACTATTCTTAATGTCAGAGAAATGAGCGGTGGAATGGGAAGAAAAGAAAATTCGTAAGCAGTCCCTCATCTCTGCTAGATCCAAAATTCTTCCTTTGAGGTGTTCATCTGGAAAACTTGCAGAGAAAAACAGAAGATGCATAGGAGCTGCTGAAATAAAGTCGCTGTGCAATCTTGTCTCTGACTAAAGAGAAAAGGAAGAACTAGGGGAGTCTTGCTCTTATGCATCGGCTGTAATTCTGAAATGCTGCTATCTCCAACACTGTAAAATGCTTTTGCTTGTTGAAGGAAGCATTCAGTGCTGATGAGGACATGGGAAAGCTGTGAAGTAGCCTTATTATACTGATTAGGGGTGAACAGCTTGTCCTTTAAGGGGCAGTAGTTGCTTTTACTTACCCCTGAAAATACTGCAAATGATTCTGTAGTCTGATCGATCAATGTTTTATTAAATTGCAAACTGATTTAGACTAGCTTTTATATTTGATAATCACCATTTCATAGTCAGTGATTCCTGCAGTGTTCTTTTATGGGATATAAATGCTGTGATGGGAGAGTAGAAGAGCCATATGCCATTTAATTTTGTAACAGTTTACAATTATATTAGTAATTGCTTTACTGGACACTGTGTCTAACAGTGCTACTACAATGTTACAGCAGAAGGAAAAAAGTCTGTAAAATTTCCTATATGGAAGCCTCTTACCGTTTCCTGTTAGGAATTATTTAAAATCTTATTCAATGGAAAGGAAATATTATTCAATTCAAGCACTTATTCATGTTAAGTTATGTAGTACAGACACCAGTAGTCCATTTAGTAAATCTTTTTGGTCTTTGTGTTTTCTGGTTGAGTAATACTAGGTGCTTAACTAGAAAGCTGTGTTAATTTTGATGGGGAGGAGGGGAAGCTAAGAAAAAAAAAAATTAAAAAAAATCCAGTCCTCTGTTGGACAGATAGAGACTAACCTGTCAATGAGTTACTGATTTACTAATTTCCTGAATCGCTGATTTATGCCTTTCACACACTTAAACTTACCTTTCTTACCTACAAATGGATATGATTTATATACACCTTAATTTTCTGGTGGAGATGCAGACTACTGGTTAGTGAACTCAGATTTAAGAGCAATAGCTGAAGTCGATCTGTAGCTTACTGGTTTCCAGGGCCCTGTGATTCATGGGTTGAAAATCACTCTCTGTCTCTGTGTAGTTAGATACTCTTTTGATCACTGACTCTGTGCAGTTAGATAGTCTTTTGGTCACTGGTCATACCTATTTACTTTTTATTTATAAATTGTTACCTTTTTCTCAGTGGTGTTATGTAGTATGGTTTCTGAAGAGGATTTATTTTTTTGATAAACACATATAAGTTAAGAAATAATGATTTATTTTTAATGTTATTTACAATTGAGAATAATAAACACCTTTGCCTTGTCTTGATTGCAGATGTTTAATAATAATCTAGTATGGTGTCTCAAGGAAGGGATCCTGGTGGCTGTGAGGGCCTGACTCCATTCCTAGTCTTCTGGTCTCTGGTTAGGGCACCCCTCCATGTCATCCACAAACTCCTTGGATGCCTTCAGGGAGTGCTGGATGATGTTAATATGCTTTGGTTGGTTTCCACACTGGTTTCTTATTATTTGTCTAGTTCTGTATAACCCTTGCACTTCTTTCTTGAATGAAAACAAGAAAGCCAGTGGCAATAGATGGTGTTAACTTGGGGAGAGTATGTGCCTGCTGTACCTCTCAGCCTGCACAGTTTTTGATCAGTAATGTTAAAAGGTGTGTTCCTGGTGGTACCTTTCAGTCAACTGGTGCTGTACAGTGGATTTAGAGAATGGTCAGCAATAGCGTTGGGATTGCCTAATGATTTGTAATTGTCAGCTCCAAGCTGTTCTGTGTAGGCGTGGTCCAGTTTAAGGGGACAGTCTTACTGGTGCTGAATCTTCTCTCACTTTTTTGCTAGACCACTTGGTTTGGCATTCCCTCCCTAGTGTCTGGTATCTTCCCAAAATGTGTAGTGTCACCTATGAACTGTGAGATTTCGCTGCATACTCTACTCTTCAGATTGTCATTGAAAGTGATGAATAAAGCCAGTCCCAGCACCAGTCCCCCAGCAGGAGACCTTTCAGCTGCCTAGTCTCTGCCTTGAAAACCAGCCATTAAACCTTGCTTTTTGTATTCTGTTCATTAATTTTCCATTTGTAAGACTCTTTCCTCCCATCCTGTGGCAAGTTAGTTTCTTTGATAACCTTTGGTGTGGAACCTTGTCAAAGGCTTTTTCAAAATTGGTCTGTACTGTGTCTGCTGGACCTCCTCTATCCTTACTGATGCACGCTGAGGACTCGAGTGGGTTGATGAGGCAGGGTTTCTCTTTGCAGAAGCTGTGTAACATCTTTTCCAACAGACCGCATTTGTCCCTGTCTACAGTGAATTTATTTTTGTAGTCCCTGCTGCCTTTAGTAAGGATGGATGACAAAATTTCCGGTCTGTAATTCCCAGAATCTCTTCTGTGAGTTTATTTTTTGTGTATGTGTGTGGATGGGAATCACACTGCAGCCTGCTAGGTCCCTGGTGGCAGTTTTTTGCAGTACTGGGTTACCCTCTTACCTGCAGGTCTGCAGCTTTGTATATAAGCATCATTCAGCAATTCTGGGTGAAGGCCGTGGTCTTGGTGACTTCTTAGCATCTAATAGATCTGTGTGGAGTAATATGCCTGTATGTTTATTTCAAGTCAAGTTAGCTTCTCTTGACCTGCCTACTACAAAGAATGTGTTGGTGTGGGAATCTCTTGAACATCTCCAAAAGGAAAGACTCGTTAAATAAATTATTAAATTGCATGGCTGTAGCTTTATTCCTGAATGAAACTTCATAGTTTCATCATCAAGCAATCTGTAGCTAGCATCCTGGTTTTGATTACATTTAAAGAAGGAAAAGGGTTTTGAAAATCAAATAAATTGCCACTCTAGTTTGCTTAGACAAATACAGAAGTCTGTATTAACAAGTTACAAAGAAGTAGTCAACACGAGTTTTTAGCTATACATTCCACAATTTCTACTGGAACTAGTACAAAATCCACCGTGTTGCTGTTGTAGTTCTTGATCGTTAGAAGGAAGAATGGCTGCTGTTGCGCAGTTTTCCTGTTCTACTAACTGCTACACATGTATGATTAAGCATATTTTCTTAGGAGCTCAGGCCTTTAACAGATAGGCAGAAGGAGTTCAGAAATACATCATCTGCTTCTAGTCACTTTGCTTTAGTAACTAGCATTAACTCTGTAACATCTCAGTCTTGGACAATAGTTCTCGTTTCAGAAGGTAAAATGGAGGGCTTGGGTTTGTATTAGTACTTGAGTTAAAACTTAAGCGGAGTTGGGTTTTGGGTTTTGGTGTTGTTTTTTTCTCCTTTTCTTTTTACTTACTGTTCCTTTACACCACAGTAATTCTGTGGGTTTATTAATTCCCTAGCAAAGTTCTTACTGTGATGTACTTAAGTTTATTGTTTTGGAAACAATGAGATTATTTTACTCTACTTATCCTGATTCTGATGGTACGATTTCCTAGCAAAGTCTCTGCTCATTCCTGATGGTTTAAGCAAGATTTTGGTATTGCTTTGTTTCAGTTCTATAAATCACTGTGAAAACTTAAATTTTTATGTTTTCTATCGAATGCTAACATTGTGAGGAGAAAGACATGACAGGATTTCATGAAATGCCCTTACTTCTAGACATTTTTAAAAGATAGAAACTTGCCAAAATAAAATATGCAGCAGGGAACTTGTTTGAAATGCAGGAACTTTAAGCAAACACATTAAAGCTGAAAAGTTGTATTGAATAAAACGTATTGAATTTCAAGGTTTTAGTACAGTTCTTTAGTGCACAGTCAATTTTCTTTTTCTGCTAAATAGAGTTGATCTGTTTATTGTTCAGGGACCTGATAAACTCGTACTTCTAGGTACTATGTAAAGTAATTAAACCCTGTATCTAGTTCTACCCATTGCTTCCATGCTGTGCATGTGCCTTGACTAACATCAAGAGATGTGAATTCAGGGTAGACCGGGCTCTTTGCTAATATCTGCATATCTGAAGTGATGCACTGAGAAATCAAGTCTGAGAACCCAAAGAAACAGTAACTAGAAAAAAGTATGGGGTAATGAAAGACTAAATCAGACTGCGTTTTCTGTGAAGTCTAGTTTTGTAGGTATGATGTATTTGGTGCAGAGTTCAGAGGGACAATTTCATAGCAGAGCTGTTGGTGTTGAATATTTCCTATTTTGAGCTGCCTTAACTGTTGGACCTAGGATTGTCCCATGTAGGCTCCAATTTGTCATAGTACAACACCAAATTGCAATATATAGGTGCAAGACAACATTTTTTAGTATTGCAGATGATTTTTCACACATGTCTTAGCTTTATCTTGATTTTTGTGTAAAACCATATTGTTTAATTCTGTCAGTCTCTGAAGATGTAAGTTTGAGTAGAATATTTAAATCAAAAATGTTTAGGTAATACTACGTTCTCCTGATAAAAGGGATAGGGTTAGAGGCATGCACTTGAAGTAAAAATCATACCCTAACAATAGAGAACTTTAATCTTGATACTACACTACCTATTTTAAGCCATGATGTTTTAAAGTTCAGTACAAAACATTTTTGCATTCAGTACAAAACATTTTTGCATTCATTTTGTAGTATTTGAAGTCTAGAAAATAAATTGGGAAATAAACTTTTTGTTTAAAAAATGCTCTTGTGTAGACTGCCATTTTGCATTGCAGAATGTCGGCTTCTCTTGTAAATGTATTTGTGAATATAAACACTGCTTAACACTGACTGTGGATATCCATGTTTTCATTTGCAGGTACAATTTCATTTGTCTCCTATGTGTTTGCTTTCCTCAAAGTTCAGATTTTTAACCACTGCCACACGCCCCCCGCCCTTTTTTTTTTTTTTTTAAAGAAAACTTGTCTGGTATTTATAGAACTGTTGACAAGGGGCATGGTATCTTCTTAAATTTCTGACCTATATAAAGCAGAAGGCTGTAAAATGTGAGTTTCTTCACTTCTGGAATACATAAGATGCATTCTTATAGCTTCTGTGCACTTTTCTAACAGATTAACTCGAAGACACTGTTGTTGAATTAACTGTATCCCATTATTATCAGGGTATTGGTTATCCTGTCTGCTGTCATGAGATATGAGCGCCTTACATGACAGCTGGTTAGACGTGATCAGATTGATCCTATGGCTAGGAAAGACACTACCAGACTAGGCTTGTTTCTGAAATTGATTTCTCAGTCAGGATAGAATTGTATCTCGATCAGGTTTTCAATATTTTGCAGTCCAGCTAAGACAAATATACAAAGTATTTCCCATTCCAGGTGCAAGAGTAGAACTTGCTATTAGCATAAAACTCACATTCCACGCCCCCCCCCCCCCCCCCCCCCAACTTGCACAAGGGTTGCTTGTGGAGTCCCAGACTGTTTGGCTGCAAGCCTTAAAGAAGTACATATATTGCAGTCATTTCCACTCTTCACCCAAGTATCAAATTCACAGGACAATTTAGTGGGATAATTATTTCGGTTATTCTTAAGTGGTAGCTTGCCCAGGCAGAGGTGCCTTTTGGACTCTCCACTGGCAGGGCAGAAGTGGATAAGAAAAATCCACACACAAAAAAGACACCCCCCTTCCCCAAATGTCTTTTAATGGATTTAGATTTGAACGTAAGAATGCCTAAAGGGATGGTGTCTGGTATAAGTTGGCAAAGCTGGAAAATAATGATTAAACTCTCATTGTAAAATCTTGGCATTTTGTCCAGTTATATAATGGAACCAGTATGCCATTTAAAGATGAGGTGGTGGTCAAAAGAAGGAGGAAAGACTCCATGAAGGACATTGATTGCTCAGATACTCTAAGAATAAAACATGAAAGAAAACCAGTGCGTTGCGAAATATGGGAATTTGTGCTGGCTTTTTTGTGTGACTAAATTAATATACAGGTTGCTAATTTCAGTGCTAGGCCGTGGTAAGAATATTTAAGATAATTGTTCAGTCTAGAAAACGCTGTTCTGACTCAGACCAATGCTTATGCTCTGGGATCTATTCAATGCCAGTAATAACAGATTCATACACTGGCAGTAGGCACCTTGAAAACAGGACTCACTTTCTCAAGGATTTGTCTTGTAATTATTTGGTTAAGGAAAAACATCATTACAAGAGGTGAAAAAATACTCTAGATGAGTTACACTGGTGTAAAATTTATCGCTTAGACAAATGAGATATGGTGTGGGATAGCACTTTGCTGTGTCCCAGCGCGCTGGCGAGAGGGAGGAAAGCAGGAGAATCCAGTGGAGCCAGCGTGTGCTTGTAACGGCAGGTTACTCCAGGGAAGTTTCCCATGGTCGCTCTTGCCAATTGCCTAATAGACTAGAGCTCTTCCATATTAAATTTTTAAGGTAAATATTGAATTGGTGATTTTTAGTAAGAAATACTGCATGTGCTCTGGTATAAAAGTTCTGAAATTGTGTTTTGTTTCAAGCATCGGTGATCTGGAAGATGCACTGCAGTTGCTAATATAGCCCAAGGAAGGGAGTCATTCTTCAAAAGAATCATTGCTGATCTTTTGATGACATTTTAAGTTGCACGTTGCTTATTATGCTGTCCTTTGATTTCTGTTTAAGTTGGACCTTGGTAGTTTTATCTGGATAAAGTGTGAAAGCCTACCCCATTTTTCTGACAAAGCTGGGTCCAGACAATAGTTTGGATGAGTTGATCCTTAATTTCTAGGCCCGTAGCTTTCTTTCTAGAGTCTCGGTGATATTCCTGTCTTGACAAAGGAGGGCGAAGGCAGGTTTCCTTCCAGCTACTACTGGAATAAACACCTGTGGCCCGAAAAAGGAAGCAGATGCTTGCTGTAGACTTCCTGCACATTTTGGTTTAGTTGTTAATTATTATTTCCTTTACCCAGAAAAGATGCAAACATATCCTCAAATCAATGACCTGTGCTCATTTTTTTCCTCTCCAGTCTCTTCATTTCTCTCTAGACTTCGTAGCAGGTCTGTTTAGACCTGCCTACCAGGGGTTTATTTTCTAGATTAATATTTGGTAACAGGTTTACGGCTTTCACTAGCCACCAGCTCACTGGGCATCATGGAAATTTTTTTGCCTTCCCCCCCCCCCCAACTAAATCCTTGTCTTCAACCTGACAATCCTAGAATAATGATGGAGAACGAGACAGTTACCTAAATGGCTTCGTGTTCTTTGCTATGCCTAAAGCCTTATTTTTCACCAAGACAGCATTGTTGCTGGGACTGCACTGAAGGTTTTCCTTTAATGAGGGCAGTATATAGAGTTCCCTGGTGGCCACAGCTGAGAATTGCTGGGCTGGCTGTGATGCCTGGGTATTGTTAGGGCTTTGTAAATACATCTTAGGAACCTTCTGCACTGCAGTTCACAGTGATTGTCCGTGCAGCCCCTGGAGCTAATAATTATTCTCTGTCCTTTGATGACACTTTCCTTGGCTTTTGTGTTAGTTTTTTTTTTTTTCTGTCCTAATTTTCAGAGGCTGAGAGAGTGAATAGTCTCACAGTCCTCTCTGTCCTTCCCAAGTATATACTGTACTTTGTCTTCTGATTCCTCTTTTTCCTTTGTTTGTCCCCTCATTAAGAACTATAGTTATCAATCAGGAATATTATACAGGAATATCTGTAACTTTTAAAGTACACTTTCTCTGATTACTTTTTCTTTTCAGTGTAGTCGATATATCCTTTTGAGAGGTCTGCAATCACCTTGAACTATGTGTAATCATGTTCAGGAAGAAAAATGAAGGTTGTGTTTTGTTTTGTTTTTTGTTAAAATCTCTGGTGTCTTTTGTTTGTCACTCTTAATCTTGGAGGTCATCTTTTCTCTTTATTGTGTGGTTGGTTGGTTTGTTTTTAAACATATTCCTGCTGCCATCGAATTTTACTGTGTCTTTCACTGCTCATCATAAATTCAGTCCTTTCTTCCATCTCAGGAGCTAAAGTGGTTGCATGGACCCTGGTTAACTTACATTTCAATTACTTCAGGAACAGCCTCTTTGTCTAATCCCTATGCTTTCTGTAACTAAAATGACTGTCTAAAATTGGTTTTGGCTTTTCAGTTGGACCTTGGGATTGAATTGCCAAGCAACAGGCAGTTAGTGTTGCCTTGAGCTTAAAATGGCATGCGGCTTTAGGCTGCATGTTACAGTCCCTCTGTATATTCCCTTTTTTTATTCTTGCCTTTTTTTTAAATCCTCACATACTTTAGTTGTTGATGGTGTTTTTCGTTTGTGGTGGGTTTTTTGTTTTTCTTTTTTTCTGTGCTTGTTCATTTCTAGGCCCTTTCTGTTCAGGTTTTGTTCTCTTCTTACTTGTGTTGTTTCTGAAGATCCATTTTTACTTCTGCATGCCAGTAGCAGTCCTATTCTTCCTTTCCCAGCATTGCAGAAGAAATAATTGTCCCGAGTTTCATAATATATACTTTTATTATTTGTGGCTTTCTCCTGTCATTCTCAATCAAATATTTGATGTGGTCTCAATTTCAATATGTAGGTGTTATACCCATGATTATTTTGAAGGAGGATTTTACACAACTGTGTTTAAAAATTGCTGATCTAGAAACAAAGTGTCTTTGGACGAGCAGGCTGGGTTCCGTGGCCAAGCAAACACAGAAGTCAGGTCTTTCAGACTGACCTTTTCCAGCTGGCAAGTTTGGCTGTCTGGAAGTTGCTTTCCCAATGGCAAAGTCTTAGCAGACTGCTTTGTGTGAGCCTGCTTTTCAAGCAGAGAGCTGGCTCTGCTCAGTTAGAAGTAGGTAAGTGGCCACCCAATATTTACACAACCCAGATTTAATCTGCAGGCTGGCAGACACAGGATTTGATAGAAATAGTTCAACAGTGCTTTCCTTATCAATGAAGTATTGATAAGGCATAAAATATGTCTGGTATAGAGAATATTTTTTTGTTGTTCATTTTAATCTGATAACTATTCCATTTTCCATTTTCAAATCTTTGTAACAAAGTGGAGTTCTTAAGCTCTATTGCATGTGCTAGTCACTGTTCTGTCTAACAGGACACCATCAAGAAGCCGTTGTTCTGTCATCTTCTGCCATGGACAAAATACCCAGTAAGAATAACTGCTGAAGAGAAAGTATAGTGAAATAAGATTGTGTGCATGGAAGAGCAGATAGAAGCAGTTAATGCAGTTTCACTGTATATGTGCTAGGAGGTTTATTTTAGAGGTATTCCTAGTCATGGTGAAGACTTTGTGGGACTTCCGCATACGATGCTTTGAATTACAGAAGTGGTGGGTGACTGTGGGAGTAGTTGTACCATAAGTCACTCAAGGGTTTGAAATCGAAGTAATTGAGATCTTGCAGCCTGGCTCCATTCTGCTGTTACTTCATTAGTTCTTTCTTATATTTATTTGATCAAGATTCCCCCCCCCCCAACTCTTTTTGGTGTGTTGTGTGCTTGTTTTCCCCATAGGTCACTTTTGATTGTAGAGCATTAAGATTTCTCTTGACACAACAAATGTCCACAGTTGATTACAGCTGTGGAGCACAAAGAGAGAGACAACATAGCTGCATACTTGCTGCATCAGACACTGCCGAAGAGATGAGCTGCTGTTTCACCCTTTCTTTTGAGATACTGCCAACAGGCAACACTAAGTCTAAGGAGACGTTTGTGCTGGTCCTTCTAATTATGTTATGGAATTCCTCCTAATTGCCAAGTTCAATATTTTTGAAGTGTTAAGCATTACATATATTATTGCTTAAAAATCCTTTTATTGTGGTGCCTTTTTTAGATGCAGATTTTTATTCTGTGCAATTTGAAGTAAAAATGAACCTTACAAAGAGAGATTTGAAACCATTGCTGAATTTATTGTGTGAGGTTTCATAGTGCTCTGGAGTAGATATACCAGAACTTCAAAGGAAAGAACCATAAAGATTTTCAGTATTGAATATTTATAGTTGTCTCTATACTATACTGATCATTTAATCTGATTATTGAGATTTTACATTTTTAAGTTCAGTTTTGGTTTCTTACCGCTTGATGGCAGTGAAGGAGCTAGTGTTGCCAGGCAAAGGTTCAGGGCAAGAACCATTATGAATAACAAAAGAGGAGGTACAAAGGAAGCCTCTGACATTTAATATTGTTCACATTTCTAGGTGATACTACGTATACCACAAATGACAGTAGAGGAAGAAAAGCCTCTAGGTGGAGCTTCAGTACTTGCAAAGGGGGAGAGATTTTTATACTCAAGTGGTTTGCTTCTATTTATAATAATTATTTCAAACAACAACTTTCCCATTTAGGAATTGAATGATATCAGATATAATCAATAAATAATATCAGTGCTTCTGGTATTGCAAACATCCTATACTTCTTGAAGAGCATGCAGTTCTGACATTTTTCTCCCACCTTCTGTTCAAATCCTACAGCCTCTCAACATTCGTAGGAATTCTCTAGTATTGTTAGAAATGTGCAACATAGATTAAGGATTAGCATTATTATTCAAGTGTTGTTTTTTTTTTTTTTAAAAAAAAAAACCAAAATAATTGGATTTTACTGGTGGAGCAAAAAGAGTAACTAGATTTTGTATGGTCTAGTCCCAGTGAAGAAGTGTTTGTTGTAACATTAAATATGACAATGCACAGACGTGTGTTCGAGGCAGTTTATTAGTGAAGGTTCTTTTGCACTTCCTACACCCATGTACACCTCTTGCCAAGCTGGTATGGGGAAATGAACCATATAATGGCCCTGCTATAGTAATTGGCTCCACATGGGTGGACTCTAGTGCACAGACAAAACCTTATTTGAAGTAATTGGTGCTTTGTGTAGGTACAAGGGTCTGTACATGCAGATTTATTTTGGATCCTGGGTCAAACCTTGGCATTAGTAAAGGTTTCAATTTCATGCAGTGTCTTTGACATGTAAGTGATTTTGAATGAGTGTCAAAAACATCCATGCAGATGATAGCAAGCAACTTGATTGAACTTGTTTGTTAAAAATAGACATAGCTAATATTTTGCAGTTATATTTGTGATTGAATACAGTACTTGGCTTGTTAGGTTTTGTGAATGTACAGCCTATTATTAATTTTAGAAAATATCAAAAAAGCACATTATAAGTTTGCATAATTATTAAATATCTTAATCATTAGCAGCATAATTCTAGTTCTGTAACAGGCAGTACGACATAAACTCGCAGTTGAAAATAAGTGAAAGTTTACTGGAGTTATCAAATATTTGCTTTGGTTTCAGATGGCATTCTTATTTTTAAAAAGCATTTTTATTTTTAAAAAGGATTTAAGTGTGTCATTTCTAGTATTGGCTGGCATCTGTAGCCTAATTGATGAATTGCTGTTGCTGGTTTAATATAATGACATCCAGAGCATACTTATTGGGCAAAATTCAAGTTTATCTTATCAAATAAATTTCAAATACATATTCTGTCTAGTGGTAAAAAAAAAGGGTTAGAAGACAGAGCTGAAGATAGTGCAGTATTTAGAATGATCGTTTCGGCCAGTGGAGGCTCATTTGCTGGAAATGCCCTTGTGAGATTGTAGCATTTCTTCATCTGTGCCATTAATTCATGGTGTGGCATCAAATGGTATCGAAATGAGTTTCTTGACAATTCTGTTTTGAGTAAGATTTGGTAGAAAACAATGAAATTTTACTTTATTGCATGATACAGATTGGCTGCATTTATTTTGATATCAGTGGAAAATCTTAGTTACTGTGCTGCACTACAATTTTTAAGACAACCTAGTGCAAGCTTTTCTAGCTGCAACTATTTGAGTTAGGTGAGTCTGAAGTTTGAAAGGTACAAAGAAAATTATCACTGCATTTGGAATGTGAAATCAGTTTAATCTAGGAAGTTAGTGTTAATCTTGTTCTTGTTGCTTGCCAGACTGAACAGCATAATTGCCAAAAATCAGATATGGGAAGAATACATATATTTGTGCAAAATAAATTTTATTCTTCTAGGCGATTGTCCAGAATTTTCTCAAATGTAACTTTAAAAAAATTTGTTAGTTGTTTTTTTTTGTTAGTATTTTGGGGTTTTTTTCTGCCTGAGATGTAAACTTACCTAACTGACAGACAATTTATTCATTCAGGGATTTATTTTATATGACTGCATACAATTGTTAAATCTTGTGTTCAAGAAATCATTTTTTGTAAAAGCGGGGGAAAAAAAAAGCCTGGAGGGTAACTAGTTTGTACTAAATAGTTTCTATATTAATCAGTGCAGTAGTAGCAATTCCCCAGAAGCAACGTGTTATTTTTATTTCTCCTTATCTGGTTAAGAGTTGCCGATAATAGTAAAGGTTTCATCTCTTACAGTTGGCAAATTCATACTGATCTTTTAAAAATCCTTTGGCTTTTTTCTTTTACTGTGCTAACACTTGGGGTCATTTTTGCCTTGAAATTGTCTCTTAGTTATATCTTTATATAAACTTTATCATTAAAACTTTGAGGTTCTTTGATGGCATAAAAAAAAAAAGTTGGTGACATGTTTATTTATCCTTGACTGCTGAGCAAATCTCAAACGGTTACTTCCTGTTTGGGTTGAAGGAACAAGTGAATTCTTGGAAAAGGCATAAAATTGCACAAATTTGCAGCCAATATATGGAGAAAATTTCCTTGAATATTCCTGGATTCACTACTGATGTGTATTTTGAACAAATAATTAATTCCATATCTGTAGGCAATACTTAACTTTGTAATTTAAAAGCAAAAATGCCCTGTCGGAACTGAAGACTTAATACTATTGTCGAGTTCATTTTTACCTTAGCTTACTTTTTAGTAGTGATGGAAGAGATTGACTAATTAAAAGTACTAAATTAGTGGAAATAATCAGAAGTTTCCCTTCTGTGGAGAGATCTTAGAAACGTTTTTATTTTACTTTATTAGAATTACAGAAAAAAAGCTGATCATATAAAACTGTATAATGATTTTCTTATTGTAATGTTTAGTGAGAGCAGAATAAATAAGTGTGAAGAACTTAAAATTGCTCATAGAATTAGCTCTTCATGTTTTTGTTTTATTTTGCCATAAAAGAGCCTTTCAAAATCTGAATTTCATTGTGTTGCAACTCATTAATGCAGTGAGCAGCAAGTTTTTTGTTTGTGCCCTTATTCGATATTCACCTAAATTTTAGACCCAATTAAAGATTTCTGGAGGCTCATTCAGTAAAGAAAGAAAAAAAAAATCCTTTTTTGTTGTTTTATCACTAAAGCTCTTTTACTTCTTGTGTCTGATTTGATTTGTACCTCCTGTTAGTAATGATTAACTGAACAAATATCCTTGACTTGTTGTCTCTTAAAAATATTTTTCTTTTCACTATTTTGGTATAAATATTGATATAGAAATATGTAAACTAATTATAGTTGTATCTTTGTGGACCATATCCCAGTTTCCTTTTGTCATTTCCTTATTTTTGATAATTGTTTCTATCCCCTAAATCCTCACTTGGTTTTATTTAACATTATTAGCTGAAAAGAGGTGGGTGGTAGTGAAGACTTTTTAAAAAATTTGTTAAGGTCTTTCAGGTGAAGAACATTACATAAAGTATGTATACATATAGATTATAACCTATGAGTTGTGTGTAAAGTCCGTCTAAACTAGGATGATTATGGAAATTGCCCTAATTTCAGTTTTTCAAGGAACACTTGCTATGTTAAGAATCCTTTATAAACAAGACTCTTTCGTGCAACTCTAGATCAATATAAACAGAAAGGTTTTCTTGGGTAAGATAAACTGTTCTCCATATGTAAAGTTGTCTTGCTTGTAAAGGCGCCTGTAATTTTTCAGTTCGTGGATATTTAAGTCTGACTCTAGATCTATAAATACTACTGAATAAAAGCTTGTGTGCCTATCAGTTTATTTGGGAGCATAATTCTACCAGTCTTTAGGCAGCAGTCATACTTGACTCCCATGTAAATACGTGCATGAGTCCTAGGATTCCTGGAAACTTGCAGAGTTGGAATTTCGATCTTTAAAACAATGTGGTTTTTAATTGCATGCATATTTTGATTGCACCATGTGGGAACAGTGTAGTTCTATATTTTAAGTTATTCTTTTATTCTTACATAGTGCCGGAAAGCTATATCAAATATAAAATACATGAAATGCTGTTTCAAAAATACAACTACAAATACCTAGGTTCTTGTGTGTGTGGTTTGTGTTTTTTTTTTTTTTTAAGAAGAAACTTGGATTATTTGTGTTTATTCAGTTTGATGATGTTTGTCTTCGTGGGTATATAAGGCTTTTTAATTCTTAGTCAAATGTTTTACATTAAATGTGGTGATAAAATGAGATAGAGGTGATACAAAAGTATTGCAAGTAAGTCTTGTATTGATAAATGCTAACAATGCCATTCACACAAGTGAAACAGTTCTGGATTATTTATAACTTGTGAAAATGTGCCTCACAAATTACATTTCAACAAAATTCCAGGTAATTTGGATAAAAAATGGTTGCAGTCATTTGTGGTCTGAAAGTAGACATCTCCATTTGTGCTCCTGGAGTATCCTGACATGTAGAGAAGTTCTACTGAATTATTAAGGATGAACTGTGTTTTACTGTAACAGAACTGGTAATTAAAACGCTTAGCCAGTTTCTCATGTGGCTGCCCTTATTTTTAGAATCTCATTACTTTCATTATACTTGAGAGATTTTGCAAGGTGCTGGGTCTCGTGCTTCTTTGTCTTAGATAATAAAAATACATATGCCTTGTAGAAAGTACTTGGTAAATATTTCTGGGTCTTTTGAGACAAAAAGTACACTTTCCTGTAAGAGAATCGTCAGTTGCCTGGACACTGCGTGTTGCAGAACCGTCTGTCTACATCTGGGCTCATCTGCTTGTAATACGTGCAGTCTCCTTCCCCTTCCTAATTGATGCACTGAGTTTACTGATTTCTCCCTGCCCTTCTAAAATGATATAGCATATGCTGGTTTTTCGTTCTGTGCGGATACCAGTCTGCTGGTGCGTATCTCTCAGAAACGTTACGCTTTTATTGTTTTAAGAAATAATCCATTTTATGTAATATTCGTGTTAAGATTTGTAATTTGAAATAGGCAAACTAATAACTAGCCAGATCGTTCTGCAATTTAGTGGAGCCTGTTAGAATCAAAATGGTTCTTCAGAGAGCTAGGGTTTATTTGAAGGGTGGGGGGGAAACCCACTGCTTGTGAGGTAGTGTTATGAAGCAGGTTTGCATTGCTTATGCAAACATTTTTTTCCTTTTTGAATGTACTTGTTTCTCTGTCTTTTTGTACAACAGCCATGTACCTT
This sequence comes from Opisthocomus hoazin, assembly GCF_030867145.1. Taxonomy (NCBI): domain Eukaryota; kingdom Metazoa; phylum Chordata; class Aves; order Opisthocomiformes; family Opisthocomidae; genus Opisthocomus; species Opisthocomus hoazin. The sequence continues at coordinate 73,974,582 of NC_134417.1, read as the reverse complement.
AATATCACTTTTAAAGACTAGCAACAAATTTCCAGGACTGCATACTGTAAAATTAGGGAATGTCAGTTTTCAGAATGTCTCAAATCTTAATTTGGCTTCTTTGTGCTTGTTCATTGTGATGATTTTTAATTCACTACATTATATTCTACAGGGTCTTTACTTATTCAGGCTCAGGGAGAGATCTGGCCCCAGTGCAGCTTCAGGCTTATGTATTGAAAGAGACTGTTGTCTGTAAAAACTGTTTAACCTGTATATGTTGAGGGTATGTAGAGAGTGGGGGAGAAGATTGCAGGGAAAAAAAGATGGTTTCATGGGTAAGCTAGTCAGACGAAAAGTGCCCTTGAGGATTGGATTCTGTTCCTCTCTCTGCCACAGAATTCCTATGTGATGCCAGGCAAGTCGTTTAAAGGAAACTTTTCCCAAGTGGTGACTAATTGATTTGAGTGCTCTGCAATTCTGGTTGCATAATTTGAGATACTAGGGGCTTATATGCAGAAATGCTGAGGGTTTGCAGCTGAAGTCGATTAAGGTCTGTGCCCTGAAAGTACAGAATGCTGAACACTTGGAAAAGCTCATGTCTGAGATAAAATTAGCACCCAAGATTACTGAAGATTTTACCTTTATCTGTGCCTCATTTTGCAATCTATAAAAAAAGGATAGTAATGCACACTTATCTCTTAAGATACTACAGTGGTGAATAATATTATTGATGAACTCTGATGCCATTGTCGTGGTCTTGAAAACAAATAACCGCGGCTTCCCAGAGTGTTTGAACAGTGTGCAGCAAAGAGCAGATAAGGCCACACATGAACAAATGTGTGGAAAAAATAGTGAATAGCTGCTCAAGGGGTAAGCAGTCATCCTCTGTATGTTGCATAAAGACAGAGTGGCAGGAGTAACGACGACAGATTGTAGTTCCTTTTCAGGGAACCATGGAGTTCTTCCCAAATCTCCTTTACCTGTTCAGAATACTCATTACTGTCTGTAGCATGTATTATCTTTATCATATTTCTGTTATCCCTTAATTTTTAAACGTAAAAACTTAGATTTAATTAAACTCAAATCTTTTAACAATCTGCTTATTTTTTTAACAATAGCTCTTCTTGCTACTTTAAAAAAAAATAAAGGTAGTATTCTCTCTCTTGATTCAAAGAACAAAAAGAGGACTTGACCAAAAATTTTTATCCTTTTTGGTCTGTTTGCCAACAGTGTGCTCTTTGTTGACATTGCCACAGGGTATACAGCTTCCACTGCTGGCATCTGCCTGAAGCTGGCTCAGGGTTTGTGTGGGGCTAACTGGAAGAGAGAAACTGGATGAGGAAGCAGACTAATTTTAGTCCCCTTCTTCCTTTCTTCCTGTTTCCTCAGTTTCTTCACCTTGCAGTAAATACTTCTTGTGTTTTGGGTGGTGGTACTTACTGTGACTGTCTTTTTCAGAAATAGTTTTGCAGTACTTCTGCCACCACTGTTTTGTATTTGGGTTTTTTTCCTTCCAAAAAAGTCAAGTTATGAGAGGAAGAAATTGCATCTGATGGAATCCTTTTTCATTTTTTGGATTTGATTCCGTGGCTGGGTTATGCAACAGAGGGCAATGTGGCGTTGGCCTATTACCGATACTTGTAGGACTGTCAGTAACAGAAAGCGTTTTTCCATGTAGTAGCGTGCGGACTTGCACTTTCAGTCCTTTCCTCTCCACCTGTGTCAAAAATTACCTCCTAAATATATTCTTGCTTGTCTGTTGATCTTTCTTTTAGTCTTGACTTTATAACTTGAAAACTTGGTGGACAACCCACATCAGAATACTGTGCAGGATTTATCTTTGCTTCATTTAAGTCCCATGATCACAAAACACTTCCTGTAGCTTTCGCATTTGAAATATTCTACATTTGTCAGTGTTTCTACTTGAGGCAGTAGAACCACAGTTTTATCTTCTGACTTTCACTGTTATCTTTGATGCTGATAATCCTGTAATCCCATGTTGAGAGGCAAGTAAATGAATTGGTAATAGCCACTATCTTCTGCGGTCAGTTGGCTGAAACAGATTTCTGGTAGCATAGTTAATGGGATGTAACCCATGCCAAGTTTTTATTGCTGCTCACTCAACTGCTGATTCTTCTTTTTCACGGGCATAGAAAATGGCATACTTTCCCCCTTCATTTTGGTTTGTGTTTGGTGTTTTTTTTTCCTCCTTTTGCAGTGTTTGTGTTGCTGCCAGCTCTGCTCACCCAGCTTTGTAGTTCCTGCAGTTTGCTATTGCTCTCTTTCCAGCTCTATACCCCTGCTTCCAGGCTGAGGAGCTATCGTTAAAATACAGGTGTCAGAAGAAAATTCCTCTTATCTGTTACTTCTGCTTGTGATGGTCGGGGAATGAAAATGGGGATGGAAGAAGCAAGAGATCCCTTCGTTTCAGCTGTCCAGTTCCGACTTGCTGTTGTGACCTGAGAACAGGTCTTTGTGGGTGGATGAGAGGTGATTGGAGGCAAATATGGTCCATACAACTGCCGCCTTTTAATATCAGTGGCTGAAAGACTGACCTTACCTTTGCCTCTTAACTCATGAGCAGGGAGCACTTCCCAGTCTGTTTCACTTTTGACTTCAGAGGGAGTATTGGGTAAGAGCTGTTACTTGCATCTCTCAGCCTTCTGATGGTGGTGACAGGCTATTTAGCTTTCCAGCAAAAAAGGCTTGGTTTTGCTGAATTATTTTGATATCTACATAAGGAGAGAAGCAGGCACATGCATGTGTGTAATACCCACTGCCCTTTGTAGTGATGAGATTGTTGGGCGTTACACTCGCTTAACTGAAGAATGCTTAAAGTAGATCAGGAGAAATGTCTACTTCACACTCATTTTCTCAGCTTTTCCTCCTTGTGCAGGCCTGCCCTCTGCCTCTTTGAGACTTGTCGGCGTTTTCAGAGCATACGGTTCAGCTGCAGCCTTGCTGTGGATGTTGCTGTGAGAGCAGGAGCTCGGCACGTGCTGCCTCTACCAGCTGTTGCCTATGCTTCTTCTGGAGGGGAATGCCCCGCTGTGAGGGTCTCCCAGTTTGGGGAGAGTCTGTCTTCTGCTGCTCCTTTGGCAAGTGGAAGAAAAGAAGGTTATCAGGAGTAGTCAGCATGGATTCACCAAGGGGAAATCATGCCTGACCAATCTGATAGCTTTCTACGATGGCATGACTGGCTGGGTAGACGAAGGGAGAGCCGTGGATGTTGTCTACCTCGACTTCAGCAAGGCTTTCGACACAGTCTCCCATGATATCCTCCTAGGGAAGCTCAGGAAGTGTGGGCTGGATGAGTGGTCGGTGAAGTGGATAGAGAACTGGCTGAATGGCAGAACTCAGAGGGTTGTCATCAGCGGCGCTGAGTCTAGTTGGAGGCTGGTAACTAGTGGTGTCCCTCAGGAGTCAGTACTGGGCCCAGTCTTGTTCAACTTCTTCAGCAACGACCTGGATGAAGAGTTAGAATGTACCCTCAGCAAGTTTGCTGATGACACAAAACTGGGAGGTGTGGTAGATACACCGGAAGGCTGTGCTGCCATTCAGCGTGACCTGGACAGTCTGGAAAGTTGGGCAGAGAGGAACCTGATGAGGTTCAAGAAAGGCAAATGCAGGGTCCTGCACCTGGGGAGGAACAACCCCATGCATCACTACAGACTTGGGGTGGACCTGCTGAAGAGCAGCTCTGTGGAGAGGGACCTGGGTGTCCTGGTGGACGAGAGGTTAACCATGAGCCAGCAGTGTGCCCTGGCTGCCAAGAAAGCCAATGGAATCCTGGGGTGCATCAAGAAGAGTGTGGCCAGCAGGACAAGGGAGGTTCTCCTTCCCCTCTACACTGCCCTGGTGAGGCCTCATCTGGAGTACTGTGTCCAGTTCTGGGCTCCCCAGTTCAAGAAAGATGAAGAGCTACTGGGGAGAGTCCAGTGGAGGACTACGAGGATGGTGAGGGGACTGGAACATCTCCCCTACGAGGAGAGGCTGAGGGAGCTGGGCTTGTTCAGCCTGAAGAAGAGAAGGCTGCGAGGGGACCTAATAAATGCTTACAAATATCTGAAGGGTGGGTGTCAGGAGGATGGGGCCAAGCTCTTTTCAGTGGTGCCCAGTGACAGGACAAGGGGCAATGGGCACAAACTGAGGCACAGGAAGTTCCGTCTGAACATGAGGAAGAACTTCTTCCCTCTGAGGGTGACGGAGCACTGGAACAGGCTGCCCGGGGAGGTTGTGGAGTCTCCTTCTCTGGAGATATTCCAGACCCGCCTGGACGAGGTCCTGTGTAGCCTGCTGTAGGTGACCCTGCTTCAGCAGGAGGGTTGGACTAGATGACCCACAGAGGTCCCTTCCAACCCCTACTATTCTGTGATTCTGTGGCTCTTGCAGGCCAAGAGGGAGGCAGTTCATGGATCAGTACGACTTACTCCTCTCCTTCCCTGATGCAAATGATGCCTCCAAGGTAGTACTGGAATAGAAGAGCGGTGACTGCTTGCAGGGAAGTGATCTTTCTGCCTCTCACTTGGGCCTACGTGTTTCAGTTCAAATGTTTTGATTTGAAAAACATAGAGGGCAGTTCAGGGAACAGTGTGCCACTGTGTAACAGTATCTGCTCACAGCTGCCATAAATCTTGAGGTAATTATCTTCCTTAACGATTATTTGGCTCGTTCTCTCTAGAAATAATGTCAGATAAGCATTTTTAATGACGATAATACCAGCTTTCCATACAAAATTGCTGGTGAATGGGAAGTGCTGTCTTCGAGTCAGTTTCATCACAAGTCATTGCATTGTGACTCTTTTAATATGGGCATGATTTTTTAACTGTAATTTTATTTACCTTTCAGTTGCTTCTAAATTTTTGTGTGTGAATTTCAATTGATGGTTCCTAATACTAAACTTGATTTCTTTATCCAGGTACCTTTGAACATCCGCTGACTAATTTATGGCTCATACAGACTGTCAGGTTTTGTGAATAGTCTTTTGGCATGTTAGTGTCCCTTGCCTTCTCCCCTTGCCCGTTATCAGATTTTCTACATTTCATGCCATCAAACTGAGCTGAGGTGGTCAGGCAATGCTCATGCTTCCAGCTCACTTGGTTAGGAGCGTGGTAACTTTTAGCCAAGTGGTGGGCCATAGTAATAGGCAATCTGTTAAGTTTATTGGAGTTTAACTGAGATGTTTGTTAAGTTTTAGCCTGGGATGTGTCTTACACACAGAAATTTTGCTGACGCTGGCATCTGTACTGCAGAGAGTGACGGAGGGCATTCCTATATTCTTTCAAGGAGAATATGTACTAACTCAGCAGTGAATTACTATATAGGTAGTGGCATGTTACAACCTCCCTGAGGTCTTCTGAGTCCCGAGGTAGTAATAGCTCATTAAAATGGTAGTTAATGAGTATAAAGGGATCATTATGCGACTCTCCTACATGACGGGTAGGGCTAAATCCTAACTAGTTCAGTAGAAAGTATTCTAAATAAAGAAGGAAGGAATTTGATAAATGCTGCTGGCAGTTCTAGCTATTTAAAGCAATGCATTTGAAAAAACAGTTATAGAAATGCATTTTGGATAAATTAGTACAGGTTTGTGAATGTTTTTTAGGGCTTTCAGAGGTATAGTATCCTATACAATCTCAGAGTTACCTTAACGTAGGCTGTAATGAAGCATCTTTGGCTAAAAACATGCAGCATCTTGCCACTTTCTGATCAGTTGTGCTTGAATTTTTTTAAAAAATACCCCTAATTACTTAAATTTAAATTTTTTTTTTTAAGATCTCAAGATTTGCAGAGATTTTCTGTTCTATGTGCAAAAAGTAAATGGTGGAACAATTCTTCCTTGAGGGAGGAGGAGAGTAACTTTCCCCTGATATGATTTGTTTGTGGAAAATGTAACCAGCTCACACATGAGATCTTTTTTATGCCCTTTATTTAACTACAGTTATTTTCTGGAGAAAAGTAGTAAGGATTTATGCATACTGAACAATGTGGATTTTGTAGCAGAGAAGAAAAACTTCTTCATCTCAGTAAATGCTTCATGTCTCCTTCCAGGCTCTAGAAGGACAAACAAACAAATGAAAGACTGCAGACTCAGGTACACTTAGATCTCAAAGCTCAAGTTCAGTGGACAGGGCTGTTTTTAAGCATTCTTAAATGAAGAAAAAGAACATTGCTTCTGCAGAATGAGTACTTCAGAAATAGTATGGTACAGAAGCTAGGTGCACAATAGGAAAAGGAGGGTGGATGCAAATATAAAATATATAAATATATTGTAGACATATAATAAATATATACATGATTTTGAGAGGTACTCCAGTTTTTTTTCATAAAGGAAGAAATTGTAGCTACTGTGCCTGGACATAGTTTACTACAGTGGCTCTACCATATCCTTATTTAGGTGTTTTTGTTGCAGGAACGAAGTATGTATTTATAATAAACCAAATACAGAACATTTTAACAGGAATAGTTTTATTTTTAAAAAGTTTTAATGATAATTGTAGAAATTCCTGCTTGCTTTTCTTGTTCTGTTTAGTCCTTATTTTCATCTGACATTCTCATTTCATCTGACATAACCTTGCTGATAATATCTGTTTCTTATTATCTTTCAAGGCTAAAGCTGATAACGGACGGAGAAAGTATTCTATACTCAAATTATGTGGATGACTTACTAGTGATCATTTACTACAGGACAACTTTCTTAGTAGTTCAGAGTTACTGCTATGTAACAGGAAAAATAAGCCTAATGCCTAGTGGCCCATGTCATAGAGCAGAGCCCCATGGGACTTCAAATTCATAGCAAAGAAGTGTTTCCTGCCATCTTTTGATACTTGCCACTCCTTTCAAAGCCCTTTTAGGTTTTGTGAAAATCTCATTGACTCTTTCTTTTCCAGCGTGGGCATCTGTCACCTTCAGCATGACAAAAATACTGTCTTTCAGCCTGAACCTTTTAAACTACATAAACAGATGCAGTAAATCCAGTAGGAATATTTTCAGACTAATTACTAAGCCAATCATCAAAGGGATATTTAAATTCTAAAATACAGGAATCTTAGTGACCTACTGTACCCTGCTGTGACAAAACCGGTTAAATCTAAGTGATGCCTGATAAATGTATGTTAGACATGCCTGTGAAGGAGACTTCAGCAGTCCGTTCCAGTGATACGCTAGTGGTGCTTCTGGGAAGTTTTCCTGGTACCTAACTTGAATCTTCCTGTGCTGTTATCTGACTGTTACTGCTTAGCCCTGATAGATCAGACAAGCCAATTATTCCATTTTTCTTTACATCTACCTTTCAGATTTTTTTGCTTACCTTCCAAACAGGCTTATAGCTTTCTTTAGCCTCTTAGTTTGAACTGGATGCAGCCATCTGCTGATGTCTTGCAATTGCTACGTGAAATGGCACGGTTGCTCATTGCCGTACTGCTGGTGTCACAGTGGGCTGTGTTGCACAGAAAGGCGACATCATACCGTTGACTCATGCTCAGCTTGTGATTCACTGACCATTTCTGCCTAACTGCTTTTTTCTGTCCTGTGTTTGTGCAGTTGATGAATTCTATCCAGATGTAGACCATTAGTTTTTCACTTAGGAAATAATGTCAATTTTTTTAAAGCAATTCTCCAGTTTTTTGGGATCTTTTAAAATTCTCATTCACTTTACAGCATCTTTGTAGGTTTTCCCAGGTTAGTGTTAACTACCAGTTTAATAGTGATTCTGTAATTCAACTTGCCGCTTAAAATATTGAGTAACAGTGAACCTGGGACAGATCTCATAGAATCCTGTTTGATTCACCTTTTCATTTTTGACAGTTAGATCCTTTAACTATTCAGAGTATGATTTATTTGCTTTCCAGTTTGTTTTGCACCTGCAAGAGAAGCTTCATGATACTCATGTTTTTGTCATTTGTTTAAAAAATGTTGTGCATTTAAAACATTACTTAAGTCAAGATATGAAAATGATCACTGTCTATTCATTCCAAGCTTACGTAACATCTTTTATTTAAGTATTCTTAAACTACTTTGTGAAGTTGAGCAAGAATTACAAATATAAATTAAAGCACTGTATAAGCTTTAAGGACTGCTGGGGAAGTACGCTTGTTTACATGTGTTTTTGTATTGGCATCTCTGTGTGTACGAAAAAATATATATATAGATATGATGGATGTGTGGGGGTGTATGGGTGTATAAATTGGTGGCCTTCACAGCTGATAAGGCTCAGGAAGTTGCTAATGACTAGTTAATATTTATTCTGAAAGTTGATGCCTGTGGGGATTATTCACCATGTAAATGTTGTGTTGATGCATGAGGTAATGGGGTAGATTTTTGAAAACTTTTGTGTTGGAGATAATTGTTCTCTGTTGGCTTCTTGTGTGGCTTTATAATATTTTCTTTTCAGCCACGCATCCTATATCCTGTCTCTCCTATGCCCTTTCCTCATTTTTTGGACATCACAAGAGAGGGTAATAAACACCTTTCAAAAATATAAGAAGTTTTAGAGCTTACAAGTCAATTAAAGATGTCACAAAATTGACAGCAACAGTTCAGGTGACACAGGAATTCAATAATTAGTAGCCCAATCATTTTTTGGGGACTTTTTTATTTAATTTATTTTGGTCTTTGGCTTTCTTTAAGACCTAAGTCTGTGGTCATTAGTAGTCTCCCTCCAAAATTATGCTTAAATTGAGATCTGGGGAGCAGTTATTTGAAAGGACAGTCTAGGTGTGTAGGAGCATGTGGGTCAGTCATGTCAGTTCTGGTGGAAGCGCATAATGAGAACAGGATAAGCAAAAGGAGGAGGAGTTAGAGAGGCCTGGTATGCATGTAGCCTCGCTGATTCTCTAATTTCCTTTAATTCCTCACCCTCGGGAAAGAAATCAGAAACATTCTAAAGCTGAAATGTGGCAAGAAAACTGTATAAACAATCGAATAGCATATTTTGGGCATTAGCTTGTAGGAAGGGTTGGAACTTGTCAGATCCAACACCTCAGAATCTTTGCAGCCTTATACTGGTGCTCCACAGTGGTGAGTGTGGACTGCATTCAGCTGTCCTTGGGTGTAGTGTCACCTCTTTTGTAAATCAGGGGGTGAAGGCATTGAGCAAGAAATGCACTGGAGGAATCACAGAATCACAGAATGGTAGGGGTTGGAAGGGACCTCTGTGGGTCATCTAGTCCAACCCTCCTGCCGAAGCAGGGTCACCTACAGTAGGCTGTAGAGGACCATGTCCAGGTGGGTCTTGAATATCTCCAGAGAAGGAGACTCCACAACCTCCCTGGGCAGCCTGTTCCAGTGCTCCGTCACCCTCAGAGGGAAGAAGTTCTTCCTCATGTTCAGACGGAACTTCCTGTGCCTCAGTTTGTGCCCATTGCCCCTTGTCCTGTCACTGGGCACCACTGAAAAGAGCTTGGCCCCATCCTCCTGACACCCACCCTTCAGATATTTATAAGCATTTATTAGGTCCCCTCGCAGCCTTCTCTTCTTCAGGCTGAACAAGCCCAGCTCCCTCAGCCTCTCCTCGTAGGGGAGATGCTCCAGTCCCCTCACCATCCCTGTAGCCCTCCACTGGACTCTCTCCAGTAGCTCTTCATCTTTCTTGATCATCACGTTTTGCTTTCCTTGCCAATCTGGACTGTAAAAGCAGTGGTCTTTCTTTGTAGCAATTTACTTCCTGTGAATATGTTGCAGGGTCAGGAATTTTGTAGGTAATATTTTTACCTAAGAGCTGTAGACTGGAAATCTCTGATGCAATAGGAAGATTTTCAAGAGCCTCTAACAGAATACATACAGGTACACAAAAATATACACAACTAGCTATATTATTAAAAAAAAAGTATTATCTCAGTATGTAAACAATAAATGTAATATAAAAAATGTAACAAAAATAAATATGTAATAGTGTTCTTGAAAAAACATGAAATAAATACAGGATACTTACCCATTGCTTCCTTTTTAACAACCAGAATGAAAAACTAAATGGAAATAAACTGTATCAGTAGGCAGGACTTTGAATTAGTCAGTATTGTCTTGAGTAGTGTTCTCAGTTGTTGTTTCATAGCTTTGCTCTATTTTGAATTGGAAGAGTAATTCTAAAAATGTTGAGAGTTGGTGAGTGTTCTCTGCATCTCAGAGGCAAAGCTTATGCTAAATCATAACTTATGGTTATACATGACAGTGTTCTCTTGGGCAATCTACTTTTTCCTAGATAATCAGTTTCTGAAAATCTAAGTACAAAAGGTAAAAGGGTAAAATAGTTTCAATAGAAGAAAAAAATTACATATAAATACAGTTGTCCAAATTGGTCAAAAAAGCCTAAGCCTGTGTAATTGTGCACATGTGCTGAGGATAGCACACTTTTTTTGGTTTCTCAAACATGAGGCAGCAAAATTTTCATTCATTTGGCAGACTAGGCTGAAAACAGTCGTCTTTCATTTGACACACTCCCCTGGAAACAAACATGCCAGTGAAGGGATTGTGCCAGTTATCAGAAGCTCACAGGAATACGTTCTGCCAGTTTGTATTCATTTTCGTTTCATGAATTGCTTTAAAACTTAGCGACATAAAAAAGCATTAAAACACCTTTTTAGCATTATTTTTAGTTCCTACATATTTCCCTGCTGTGCTGTTATTCGGTTTAAATCAGCAGAGTGTTGAGACACATGACTCAGTCTGCAGTAGAGCAGATCTCTCTTCCTGCCTGGATATATACTTGTAGCATTCATCTGTGGAGAAGCAGCAGATTTGAGTTTAACCCATTTCACATCCTTGAAAAAGACGAGTGTCTTGGAAAGAAATTCAGTAAAAATAAAGGGTGAATTAAACAAAGGTTATGCAGCAAGAAGTTTAAGCCAAAACTCAGCTGGCATCTGTTAACTGTGAAAGTTCACAGATGATGCTCGGTCTTCTGGGAGACACTTGATTTTTCTTTCCTAGAATTATATTCTTCAGAATTGCCAGCAGGTCCTTCCCACCTCTGGAATTTGCTAGAAGACTCTATTTCCCTCATAGATGTTTTTCCAAGTGCAAACTTGGCAAACTCAGGTGTACCTCTTGGAACTAATCTGGTAACGGAAGCTTGAATTAGGACCAGATTGCAGTGGATGCACGTAGTGAAGCAAATACGGGAGTGCTGTTTTAATCAAGTTTGATACGGGTGAAGATCCATTGATTTCCTAGTCTTGTACTGTTGCTGCTGCTGGAGGAGCAACAATATTGAATACAGGTCTGTCTGCTTTATGCAGCTGTTGCTTTTTCTCCTGGTGCTACTAAGCAATTTTTGTGTGTAGAAGCAGCATGCAGGTGTGACTTTTTTTAAAAACACACCTTTCTTTAGAGGGAGATTGCTTTCAGGAAAGGTGTTTGAGGAAACAAGGATGCTTGTGCACAGAAGATATGTATTGTGACATTTCAGGCTGTTGATACTAATGGTGGGAATTTTTTTGTTTCTGAGAGTCGCGTTTCCTTTTTAAAATGTTTTTTAAAGTAAGAAAAGGTACAACGTCTGGAACGAATGCAAGCTATTGAATTGTACAGTTTTGGTGGTAAGCTTCCAGACTCAGAATGGCCTTCAAGCAGGTTGAAGAGGTATGTGTCAGCCTATGCTGAACCAAAGTAGGGGTGAGGATCGGGTTGGAAGAAGGGTCACAGCTACATGGTTTCTGTCCCAAGAATTACCTAGAGAAGGGTTGTGGAGCAGCAGTGGTTGCTGTTCTATCCCTGTATGAGAATGAGACACTTAGGAGGGGTCACACTGTATTCCTTGATGTTCCTCTAGGAATGAGGACTGTGGATATTTAATTATGGCCTACAGTCATGTTTGTTTGGTCTCTGACACTTACGGATATTGGTTTTCTGTGGACTTCACATGAAAACAGCGAGGTAGGAAGTAGCAACATTGACACAATGTTCAATAGACAGCTGTAGCTTCTGTCCAGTTACTTACCCCTGCTTGTATTGTGAATTTTTGTGGGACAGCCTGTGCATCCTGCAGTTTCAGATCACAGAAGAAAAAGACATGATTGTGAATTAACAAAGCTTACTTTTTTTGTTTCTTTTTCTGTACCATCATGTTTCAACTTGTATACCTGATGGTTACCAAAAGGGAAGTAGTAACTTATACCCCTTCTACACAAAAATTATGAATGGAAAAATTAGCTGAAGAAACCATATAGCTTTGAATTGCTCTTGAATGAAAAAAAAAAACCAAACCCAAACGCAAGAGCTATGTAAGTTTGATTTATTATTTGGGAAGGCTGAAAAAGGCCTCATGAACGCCTGCCTGCACTGAGGTTATTTACAGGTGTAACATTCACACTTGAAATACAGTCACCTGGTGCTCTGTACCATTGTCACTTTTGCTTGCCATATAGCTTCAGTAACAGACACTGTGGAAAACGCTACACAGTTGTTCAGCAGCACTGCAATGAAATAGGTGTACTGACATCATTCTCTTTTTGCCTATTAACAAGTGATTGGACAAACTGCAAGTGGACAGAACTGTGATTTTTGTCAGCATACTTTGTCCTCTGGACCACGTGCCTTCCCATTGCTAATAAAGATAATGCCACCTATTTGAAGACATCAGCAGGCATATTTAAAACCCGAGATGAATTAAGCACATTTACTGCGTTAGAAGCAGTTGCTAAATTGTAAGTAACTAAGTCTTGTTGTATAACTGCATTGCACACAGGGGAACAATTTAGGTTTTGAATTTTATATGTTGGTAAGTGAAAACTGTGTAGACATTGATTATTTTTTCCCCTTGACCTAATCACTGTTTGCCTATGGCAATATCTGATACGTTATGTGTTCACCAAGAATTACCTTGGGACCACAGTGAGGCTTTTTTTAGCTTCATTAGTAATCATAGTTACATTAGGAATAGAAGGCAATGGAGTAATGTACTGTACTAAATCACTTGAAAATTTATTTTAAAGGTGCAAGTGAGCTCTGTAGGTGGGAGTCTGAATTTGTATAGACAGTCAGGGAGACCAAATTTGAATCTGTGCATTTTCAGCAAGAATTTAGTTGTTTGTTTTTTTAAAATGGAAGGCATCTGCCTATTTAGATTATTTATTTTTTTGTGTTGTAAGAAATTTTCTTATTTTGTTTCTTCTTAGGTGTTTGTAGTCTAATGATACAACTTTTCATGGTAATACTACGGAATACAAAAATGATGTTGAGTAAAATAAAAATTTAGTAATTGGCTTTTCATTGTCTGAATTGAACAAGCTGCCAGAAGTAAATGACAGAAGTAGTGAGAAGAGACTTTCTTTTCCCCCACCCTGGGTATCTCATGTACATCACCCTTTAGGCAAAAATTAAAAATTCCAACAGATTACCTTAAGAAATGTGTTTAACTTTTAACATTCTGTTGATTCCTTCAAATGGTAATTTTGTTTGTGTGCTAAAATACTTGTTTGTAGTGTAAGGGATTATGCAAAGAAAGTGTAAAAGATTGAACTTTATCTTCTACCTAGAGATCATGGAACTAAACACATGGACACTCTGCTTGTTCAGTAAAGTGTTAGCAATTAAAAAATTCCCACATGAATACTTGCATATTTGCATGCATAAGAGGCCAAATTGTGGCCTGCATAAATATAGACTTGCAGTTTGGCATTTCTGAGAACCAATTCTAGCACAAAACACCTCTTTCTCCATTGACTTGTCTACTATGTGTGTTTTTTCCAGCTATGCAGCTGACAAATGAGCACTTTTTGTTTTAGCTTAGAGCATTAATTTTGCATTATCTTTTAATGTATGTATGTATATTATAGGGTTTGTTTTTTTTTTTGTTTCTTCCCCAAAATACACGTGATAGTATTGCCTTTTTTCCTCCTGAAGAGCAGTGACTCATCCAAAAGTGGACTTAGATGCTGCAGGTGGAAGTGTGTGCTGCTGTTGCAGTGAGAGTAGTTCTCGGCTTGTAAGACCTTTTAACTGGAAATGGGTATGTAAATAGATGTTCAACCTTGGAAGTATGATGGGACAATATTGCTTTGAAAAGATAGTTTTCAAGGAATAGGGTGATGCTTTTGATGTTTGTATCCACATGAGGGAGGCAATGTGACAGGCTCATTTGCTGTAATTCGTGGCAAAACTTGCTGACCTGAAGCATAGGGTTGGAGAAATCACTGGATGCACTCACTGTCTGTAACATTACCAGCTTCTGCTATTAAGTGATATGCCTATACAGATGTTATTTTTCCCTCCTTAGTAGATGTAACTGAGATCGAGATTTCTGAATTGTAAATAAAGCCATCCAACACATCTTCTGAGCTTTTTCTTTTAAACAAATGAAACCTTTGTGTGGTCATGGCTTTCTCTCTCTGTTTGGACTCCTGCCCTAATATGTAAAATAATATGTTAGTCTGTAGAAAACACTGACTCTTAACCCAGTGTTTTGTTGCTCAGCCTTTATGGAAATGCTACTGAAGGTGGCCAACAGTCATGTACCTATAAATGAAAGTCTCCTAGAACAGCTGACCTCAGTATAATAGATGTTTCTTTATTAGTTTGAAAGTAATCGTTCTTTGTAGCTTATTTAGGGTCGTACACTTGTAGGAGGTTCTGTAATGATGAGATGCTTTTCTCAAAAGCCAACCACTTCTGTTCAGGGCAGCTCCTAGAGGATCTGGAAGTTTTCCTGAAGATGCCTGACATTAACCATAGGAAGCATTAATTAGCAAAATGTTTGGAACATACAACATTTTCCTGTGTTCTGTTTGACAGTATCGTGAAGAATCGATTAGCTGGCAGACTTACTGTTGCTTTAGAAATTTATATGGACCAGTTGTAACTAAAGAATTTACAGCAGCATTCCATATTTAATTACAGAATCACAGAATAGTAGGGGTTGGAAGGGACCTCTGTGGGTCATCTAGTCCAACCCTCCTGCTGAAGCAGGGTCACCTACAGCAGGCTACACAGGACGTTGTCCAGGCGGGTCTTGAATATCTCCAGAGAAGGAGACTCCACAACTTCCCTGGGCAGCCTGTTCCAGTGCTCCGTCACCCTCAGAGGGAAGAAGTTCTTCCTCATGTTCAGACGGAACTTCCTGTGCCTCAGTTTGTGCCCATTGCCCCTTGTCCTGTCACTGGGCACCACTGAAAAGAGCTTGGCCCCATCCTCCTGACACCCACCCTTCAGATATTTATAAGCATTTATTAGGTCCCCTCGCAGCCTTCTCTTCTTCAGGCTGAACAAGCCCAGCTCCCTCAGCCTCTCCTTGTAGGGGAGATGTTCCAGTCCCCTCATCATCCTTGTAGCCCTCCGCTGGACTCTCTCCAGTAGCTCTTCATCTTTCTTGAACTGGGGAGCCCAGAACTGGACACAGTACTCCAGATGGGGCCTCACCAGGGCAGTGTAGAGGGGAAGGAGAACCTCCCTCGTCCTGCTGGCCACACTCTTCTTGATGCACCCCAGGATTCCATTGGCTTTCTTGGCAGCCAGGGCACACTGCTGGCTCATGGTTAACCTGTCATCCACCAGGACGCCCAGGTCCCTCTCCACAGAGCTGCTCTTCAGCAGGTCCACCCCAAGCCTGTACTGGTGCATGGGGTTGTTCCTCCCCAGGTGCAGGACCCTGCACTTGCCCTTGTTGAACCTCATCAGGTTCCTCTCTGCCCAGCTTTCCAGCCTATCCAGGTCACGCTGAATGGCAGCACAGCCTTCCGGTGTATCTACCACACCTCCCAGTTTGGTGTCATCAGCAAACTTGCTGAGGGTACATTCTAACTCTTCATCCAGGTCGTTGCTGAAGAAGTTAAACAAGACTGGGCCCAGTACTGACCCCTGGGGGACACCACTTGTTACCAGCCTCCAACTAGACTCAGCGCCGCTGATGACAACCCTCTGAGTTCTGCCATTCAGCCAGTTCTCTATCCACTTCACCGACCACTCATCCAGCCCACACTTCCTCAGCTTCCCTAGGAGGATATCATGGGAGACTGTGTCAAAAGCCTTGCTGAAGTCGAGGTAGACAACATCCACGGCTCTCCCTTCGTCTACCCAGCCAGTCATGTCATCGTAGAAAGCTATCAGATTGGTCAGGCATGATTTCCTCTTGGTGAATCCATGCTGACTACTCCTGATACCTTCTTTTCTTCCACTTGTTTGATGATGGCCTCTAGGATAAGCTGCTCCATCACCTTACCCGGGATGGAGGTGAGGCTGACTGGCCTGTAGTTCCCTGGGTCCTTCTTCTTGCCCTTTTTGAAGATTGGAGTGACATTGGCCTTCCTCCAGTCCTCGGGCACCTCTCCTGTCCTCCAGGACCTCTCAAAGATGATGGAGAGTGGCTCAGCAATGACATCCGCCAGCTCCCTCAGCACTCGTGGGTGCATTCCATCGGGGCCCATGGATTTGTGGACGTCCAGATCCCTCACACAGTCCTCCTCGACCAAGAGAAAGTCATCCTCTCTGTAGGCTTCTTCTCTTACCTCCGGGGCCTGGGATTCCTGGGGGCCAGTCTTAGCACTGAAGACTGAAGCAAAGAAGGCATTCAGTAGCTCTGCCTTCTCCGCATCCTCCGTCACCAGGACACCCGCCTCGTTCAGCAGCTGCCCCACATTGTCCCTAGCCTTCCTTTTGCTGCTGATGTAGTTGAAGAAGCCCTTCTTGTTGTTTTTGACATCCCTTGCCAGCTTCAATTCCAGGTGGGCCTTGGCCTTCCTCGTCGCATCCCTGCATGCTCTGACCACGTTCCTGTACTCTTCCCAAGTGGCCTGTCCCTCTTTCCACATTCCATGGACCTTTCTCTTCTGCCTGATCTCCGCTAGAAGCTCCTTGTTTAACCATGCAGGCCTCCTGCCTCCTTTGCTCGATTTCTTTCTCAGGGGGATGCATTGCTCCTGTGCATGGAAGAAGTGTTGTTTAAAGAGCGACCAGCACTCATGGACCCCCCTGCCTTCGAGAGCCCTGGCCCACGGGATTCCTCCCAGTAGCTCCTTGAAGAGGGCAAAGTCAGCCCTCCTGAGGCCCAGGGTTTTGATCCTGCTTATCGCCCTGCTTCCTCCACGCAGGATCCTGAACTCGACCATTTCATGGTCACTGCAGCCGAGTCTACCTCCGACCTTCACATCCTCTACCAGTCCCTCCTTGTTTGTTAACATGAGGTCCAGCAGCGCGCCTTTCCTTGTTGGTTCCTCCACCACTTGCATCAGAAAGTTATCATCGATGCTCTGTAGGAACCTCCTGGATTGTGCCTGCCTAGCTGTATGGTCTTCCCAGCTGATGTCTGGGTGGTTGAAGTCCCCCATGAGAACCAGGGCCTGTGACTGTGAGGCTGCTTGCAGCTGCCTGTAGAAGGCCTCATCAACCTCCTCCTCCTGATCAGGTGGCCTGTAGTACACACCCACCGTAATGTCACCCTTATGAGCCTGTCCCTTAATTCTAACCCACAAGCTTTCAACTCGTTCCTCATTTGCCCCCAGGCCAAGCTCAATGCACTCTAGTTGCTCCCTCACATATAGAGCAACTCCACCACCTCTCCATGTTGGCCTGTCTTTCCTAAAGAGTCTGTAGCCATCTATGACAGCATGCCAGTCATGCGAGTTGTCCCACCACTTTTCTGTGATGGCGACCAAGTTGTAGCCGTCCTGCTGTATAATGGCTTCCAGCTCCTCCTGTTTATTGGCCATGCTACGTGCATTGGTGTAAACACACTTGAGCTGGGCTGTCAGTCTCACCCCTGGCCTTGGCACGCGAAGCCTGGGCTCATCCCTAGTGAGCTGGGCAATATCCCCTCCCCCTTCGAAGCTACTTGTTGGTGTTATTGTCTCCTTTTCAACCTTTAGGGGCTTAATTACAATTAGCTGATAGGTTCATAAAGATCACTTTCATGGTTTAACTAATACCGTGGCCAGTAAACTATTTTCTGATTTTTATTTGCTGTAGCAGTGTTGAAATACTACATTTTGTTTTGAAGACAAGCTCACATTGTTTATGAAGTGTCTGACTGGGGTGGTAGATGAGGAGAAATAATGTCTAAATTATTTCTGGTAACTAAGATGAATGATCTGGTTTTGTAAATTTATAAATTTTTGTTTCAACTTCTCAAGGTGAAGCAACATAAATATTTAAGCAACTTTATTCTTTCAGAGTTAACTTGGGATCTCTTACTTGCGTAAGCGTGAAACAGATAAGCTACCTTTTGTCCTGGTCCTTTACACAAATAATCATGCTGCTCCCAAATGAAACTAAAGTTTAAATTGTTCTCATACAACTGGAAACACTGTAACTTTTTTTTGCTTGTTTGTTGTTTGAAGTAATTGGGAAAATACTGTGGGAGAACTCTCTAATATGCTTGTGTCTGGTTTTTAACTGTTCATCAGGAGTTTTCCAAAAAAGAATACCAAGCGCAGCTAAATGTGTGACAGAGAAGGAATAATAAGCTGCGGTTTGTCCCAAATACAGGGTCTGGAGATACTATTTTCTTGAGATTATTATGGTCTCAATCCCTAATTTTTAAAAGATTTATTTGCTTTCATTTTTGCAATTATTTCGTATGACTCTGTTAAGTCTATATCTCAAGAATTTAATGATTCTTTTTGCTTAGAATGGATATTTAGTCACTGTCTCTTCCTTCCCCTTAACCAAGAGTTAAAAATAAACCTATAAAACAATGGCAGTATGAAACAACTCACTGGCAGTAACAAGCTGGAAGCACGCTGGTACTTAACCAGGGGAATTCTGCTTTGGTGTGCACATGCCTTAGAAGTAGGTGTTAGAAAATTTAAAAATTAAAAAATGCATATGAGATCTTTTCAGGAGAAATCTTCCCTGGGAGTAATAAAAGCACCTTCCTTTGATAGACAAGAGACTACAGAAATTTTGGCCTTGCATTTGGGGATAATTGCAGCTTCCTTAAAATATAATTTCAAAGTTGAATTTTCTCAAATTCTGCATTTTCCCCTGCTTTATCCTTTTCCCTTTCCCCTCCTCCAGTCTTTCTCTAATATTCACTTCTGGCCCAAACTTGTATACAGCATTATTATAGCCTCATGTTATAAAACTGAAAATTTTAAAATGAAAATAATGATTTGTAATAAAAAGCCTGACAGGCTAATTACAGTATTGCATTAATTATTATCTTATTTCAGCTCTGTTCCTCTCACAGCTAATTCAGATCTGGGTCTTGGTGTTTTTTAATCCCTACCAACACTGTAATTTTGAGAAAGAGAATATACTGGGGAACAATATATATAAAATCAAGAAATAAAAATTGTCAAATAAACAGCTGATTTCTGAAATGTTGCCTTGGACATGTTAGTAATAGAATGCAAGTAGTTCTGTTTAAATGTGATTCTTTGTGGATCTTCTGGCAAGTGTAACACCTATATACTACATAAAACAACTCTTGAAATCTTCAATTTCTGGATATCTTTATAGCATGTACTAAATAGCTGTCATTAATTCAGAAGCTTGTGCATTGTGCAGCGAAGTTGGTAATTCATGGATACATCTTACATTCTGAGTTGTATTTTTTTTCCCAAAGTGTGTGCAATTCTTACAATCATTCAGGTATAGATTGATGTGAGTGTTACAGTATAGCTTTAAGATTGCAGTTTGAAGCTACTTTAGAAAAATACAGTTCTTCAGACAGGGTGAAGCTGAAGTTGAATGAAAGTCCTGTTAGTGTTGAATTACATGTAAGTGTCAATAAAGGAAAAGTTCATAGCAAGTCCTGATTTTGGGAAGTTGAGCATGATAATTTGCTGAAATCGTATCTGTCTTGAAGATAGGCAGATGCAATAATTTTCAGGTTTTTATTTGAACTTTTAAATGGTGCAGAAGGTGCCTGGGTTAGTTTTTAAGCAAGAAAGTGTTTAGAAGTTTTGTCAAATATCATTGTAATGAATGTATGGTAATGAAGGAAATAAAGATAAAAGATGAATTGGTCTGAAATGTTGTTCAGTCATTTAGATTAGGCTAGTTGCATGGGTTGGCTGTTCGATATCTCAAATTATGTTGCCTTAGTTCCTGCACTTGGTTGGCTGTCTTCACGTCTTAGCAAAGTTCTGGGAAGTAGTTTCTGACAGTTTGTTTTGTTTTTCTTTTTCAGGATGCCTCGTCTGCAGACATTCGGAAAGCATATCGAAAGCTTTCACTAATTTTACACCCAGACAAGAATAAAGATGAAAATGCAGAAACACAGTTTAGGCAAGTAAGTGCTATGTGTGGCAATAAAAGTTTTAGGGAAAATAGAATCAGAATTTTTTTATGCTGATGTTTTAGTAAGAACAATTGTATACCTTTGAAATGGTTGTTGAACATTGAATTACACTTTTCCTGATGTAGCTAGATTAAAAACAAGTATACTTTTTTGGAATGAACTTGTTGAACAACTCAGATTTAGTATTTACCTGTATATTAAAAATAATTTGAATGTAATAATTAGATTTATACTCTTAGGAGTAAAATATGTTTTGTGCTTTATGTAATACTGTTCATAAATAGCCTTTTCAAAAGCAGTAGGGAACATTTCTGAACAGTTCTCAACGCCAATCATGTGTAAGCATAATTTAATGAAAATAATTCATTTTAGTTTTTGAAATTTCCCCTTTTGAATCTTTACAGAGTGAAACCACGAGACTGTTGTAATAAGCTGTACCTTTAAAAGTATATTCCTGGTGACTAAATACAGGTTACTTAATTTCAGTAAGATCTTTAGGATGAAATAAATGATACCTTTTATTTTTAAGGTGTGACTGAGACAAGACTCGGTTGACAGATGTGAGGAGAAAAAAGTCTTTTGTAGAAGTTGCTTGTTTGTGGATCTGATGACACTTTGTGTATGAATATGTCACTGTTTCTTTCGCATACTGAGTTTGCTTCTTAGTGTTGTAGGGAAAAGTGAAAACTGGCAAAGAGCATTAGTTGGCAAATGTAAAATATGGTACTACTATTCAGACTTTATAAACTCAATCCTAAAGTAAACTTTCTTAAGTGTGTTTTTTTCTTTTTCTGTTTTGCTTTTAGTTGGTGGCCATCTATGAGGTTTTAAAGGATGAAGAAAGGAGGCAGAGGTGAGTTTGCACAGGTTCTTAAATAAGACATTCATGCCAGTGTTATATTGACATCCTATTTGACTTAATTGTAACTCTTCAGATGATTTTTTGCAGAATTTAAGTTCGTAATTCCTATGTAGCTGTTTAATTAAAGATTGGATGTGGCTTTAAGGGGAAGCTGGTGTGTATTTTTCTGTGATGTACTAGTTATTCTCCTTTAAAACTAGTATTTGAAAGAACGTTAAAAGCTAGCTGTTAGTTGGAGCAGTTTTTTTAACATATCACTTTTTGGTGAGTTGTGTCAATTAGCATTGCTTGTTTTATTAAAGCTGTGGTAGCCTGCTGATTCAACTGTCACTCATATCTGGCTATATCAATAAAAGGTTTGTTGCATGATATTTGGGGATTATTTTCGGTATATGTCTTCTTCAACATTGTTTTCTGTTGCTTAGTTCAATGTTTTTTCTTTCAGATGTGTTATGTATAAGACTGTAAACTTTGATGTACATATCAATTATTGAAAAAAAATTTATGCTAATTGTCCTTGCTGCATCAGGACCAGGTCCAGCAGTACCTGAAGGGGATAGGATTAAGAACTGAAAACCTGGGGCTGATCTGAATTTCTGCAAGACTGTTTTGAACTTTTTTTTTTTCCTTTCCTTTTAAGAGGATGTCCATTTTGACTAATGATTGTCAGGAAAACTGGGCCCCTGAAAGAGTTCTGCTTTTAGGTTGGAGTTTTA
This sequence comes from Opisthocomus hoazin, assembly GCF_030867145.1. NCBI lineage: Eukaryota > Metazoa > Chordata > Aves > Opisthocomiformes > Opisthocomidae > Opisthocomus > Opisthocomus hoazin. The sequence goes on along the minus strand of NC_134417.1, from coordinate 73,952,855 downwards.
GTAAATAATTTTTTGGCCTACAAGTCTTTAAACAGGGCTTCACGAGACACTTCTTGAAGGATTTTTGGCTTTGTAGACATCTTGGCAGGAGTCCAGGTTTTATAGTACGGATTATCTACTGCTTGATAATCCTTTCTTGAAGTGTCATGAAAATGTACTTCATAGAACTACTTTTGGAAATTTGTGGGAGTTTTTTTCACCTCTCATAAGACAATTTCATTGTGAAGTTCTATCAAGGAAAATTTTTTAAAAATTGTTACTTAAGTGGTTTCACACCACTTGAAAAGTGAGTTACCCACAAAATTTTCCCACCTTTTTGTTTATAACATTGTTTACATACACTTTGTGATATTGCCTCACCGGAACTTAGTTCCAGCATGGAACTTCTAGATAGCAGGTTTTTGCATGGAACTGTGATGCCGTAGCTTGTAAAAATTATGTTGTTAAGCTTTGTATACGTTATGAATGGCACTAACTTATCCAACTTATTTGTGAGAATATTGTTAATTAGTGCAGCACAGTAATTACAAATGAGTTGTTAAAGCAGCAGTAGATTGTTCTAGCTTGGATTGATTTCATTGTCAATAACTTTTTTGTATGTAGACAATGTCATATTTTTCTTGCACAGTGTGGGTGTGTGGTTGATATTGCTTCTATAGTTGATGAAATACAAAAGTGGTGGATCAAATAGTGGTTAACTTCAGACAATTTTCTGGAATTAATATGCAGAGTTTAGAAGTAACATGTACAGTAGCAGGGCGATATGATCTCCTTTCTTTGAGAAAACCTTTGTTGATCAGATTTATTACACACTGTAATGATAAACTCCCAGTCTGTCCTGTATCCTGTAAGGCATTGTTGTTGCATGTCTTTAAAACAAGTTTTAAGTTAGTGTGCTAGGAGCTGCTCCCCCTGTAATACTGTTTTGGTTGTAAGGTAACTCCTGGGTTTCTCGCAACCGTTACAGCAAAAGAAGGGGAACAGTGACTGCTTTTTGGAACCTTCCTACTTTAGATGTTGATACTTGGCTATGCGTTTTGTGAGGTGATGGACCTAGTGGAAGAGGCTCAAAATTTACAGTCATGCCCTAGCACTGGGGAGAAACTATAGTGCACACTTTGTCTCTTGGGGCTTAGCAACTCAGTTTTGTCCTGATTTCAGACATACATACTTGAGTCTGCTGTAACAAGGCTTTCTGCCAGATGCCCCCCCCGGCGCCTCATGACAGTGTGGTAGTTTTTATTTCTGAAGTAACTCAAAGACCTGATGGAATGAGCTGGAAGTTAGTTCCATTTCGTACAAATTAGTTGGTGATGAATTCTGGCAGTTTAGCTGGGAATCCCTTCGCCATTGGATACCTAGATGGTGTGGGGCATGGGATTACACCACCTTAAGAAGAGTGAGCTGCAGGCTTCTGCTTCTGTACAGTGAAGGCAGCCATACCTGCCTCTTACTCTTCGTCTCAAAAGTGATGTAACTGGTCCTGGTGTGCATACAGAGGGTGGAACCAATAAAGTTCACTGTAGGAGTGATTAACCTATTCTGAAACAATAAAACTGGGTCTAATTACACCCTTCCTCCATGTCTTGGTGGATGTCAGAGGTGTTAATTGTGTGCGTGTACAGAAACAGTGTTCTAAAAAGGCGGATCTGTTGGCAAGCTATATGTAATTATTTTTCTAAACCCCCTGTATTTTCATATTTATCAGTGAATTTTTACTTCATCTGATGGCAGAAACCTTTTTTAAAATATTATAGTTCTTCTACTGACAACAATAATACAGGGCTTTATAATGAAAATGTGGTTTGCTTTTTTTAATAAAGTTATATAGTTTCTTGTGAAGTACACTAATGTTATTAGTAATATTACAGAATATAGTAATATTACTGTGTCAGTACTTTTTTCTTGCACACTTTGACTTATCTATAATAGAAACATTCTCATATTCTAACTTTAAACACACATGCACCATTGTTTAACGTTGCAGTGTTTAACGTGAAATTAAACATACATGCAGCAGAACATAATATTTTGTTTTGTGTACACACTGCAGACTGTGTGAAATTCTACAGAAAAGTTTATCTTTAGAGTATGTAGAGATAGGTGCATTTCCTGAAATACACTTCACTTTAGGGCATTTATTGGTAAATCAACTTGATGATGATAAGTTTTATTAGCCTTTGATTATTTTTAATTTATGAAAAAGTAGGTAGTTTTACACACTTTCTACTAATTGTAATTAGGAAAAAAAATCTTAGATTTTAATTCCATTGTTTGTTCCCATTTTAAGGAGCTTTTTTTACCTACCAGGCCTATCCTCTGTAACAATGTGGGCTTGATTACAGGAAGCATTTGCAAAGGAATCAAGATATACTTGTTTAGAGTAAGAAAAGTGTTTATCTTAACTCTCATTATAATTAAATGTATGTATTCATAGGTATAAATTGTTCTAGTTGATGTTGAAATGGATGTCTTTGACAGCTTGAGAAAAAAAGGTCCCCCAAACAAAAAAAGCCACTGCAGTCTTCCCATAGTTCAGAATAGATCTCATTAATTCAATGTTATAGTATATGCACTATATCACAGATCTCTGAAATTTGAAATATGAAATGCAGTGGCTTTCTTAAAGGGAAAAGTAAATTATAATTATATTAAAATAGATGATACTGTAATTAGCTACTACAGTTAATGGATTTTTTTTTTTCCTGCGGTGTAATTGGTTATACAGAGAGCTCTAATAACTATTTAATGAAACTTTACAGAAGAACAAAATTTAATAAACTAGCACTTGGTTGCTTGTTAGTGCAAGACTCAAGTCTTGTATAGAATCCTGAGTTTTAAAATTAAGATTCAACTTAAGTTATAAATGGGTGGGTTTTTGTCTTTTTGTTTCTGTACTGGTGCTTTGGTGTTTTTTAGCTTGCTGACTGCTACATTTCAGAGGCAACTGGCAGACATACTCATATGTCAAAGATTTGCTACGTTCTGTGTACATATGTCTGAAGAAAAAATACTGCAGATGTATTTTTCCTTTTCAGCTTGATTTTTTTTTTCTTACACAGATTAACAGTTAATATAGGTTGCCAAAAGAAGAATGCAGTGTAATAAAATTTTAAACGTAGTTCTTGATGCATGTGGATTAACTAACTATCTTTCATAGTTAATACAGGTTTCTATAAAGAAAAATAATTCCAAAAAAAATTTCTCTTCCTTTAATGAGAAACTTGCTTTTAATTAAACAACATCCTAAATTTGGAAATCGAGATTTAAAAATTATAGGAAGCTTCTGAGTTTCAGTAGGATCATTTTCCAGTTGAAAACCTAAAAATCGTTGATATCTTTATTTTTCAAATACAGAGCTTAATTACTATTGAAAGCAGTGATTTATCTTTTAACAGTATATATTCTAAAAAGTGGGTTATAATAGAAGCTATCTTCCCTTAAAATGGCCAGTCGTGTGAGCCATAATGCTCATTGATAGTAAAATCAATAGAGCATTGATTCTGAGACTTAATCCTTGGAGACTGTTGTTCAGAACAGCGGACATAGCCTAGTAAATAGAGAGTGCTGTTTAAAGTGTTTAATGCAAGAGACTCTGCTGTCTTAATTTATTTTTTTCTTAACAGAAAATTTATAACAGAACATGGTTACCAAATGTTAGTTTGCAATCCTGTTTTACATATTACTATATTTTTTTACCGTTAGCATAGGTGGACCTTATTTAACGAGTAACCAAATTTTCAGTACATCAGTTAACAAGCCTTAGTGTATAAGAAACGCAAATCCTTAATAAATTTCTAGTAGTATTTTAAAAATACTCTTTCTTGATTCTACGTATATTTCTCTGAAGTTTTCAAAGGAAGAGCATCTTTTGTGAAATCTTGTTATCAACCTAATTTGTTTTAAAAATGGTTTTGTTTCAATAATAATTTCTTGTATCCTAACAATAAACTGTTTATCAAATGCATTATTATTTTTTAAATGCTATAACTTTTACTTCGTTCTTAAACAAAAGGTTAAATAGAAGTTTTAGTTTTGAAATAACATGCCAAGTAGTTTTTCTGAACAGTGTTAAGGCATCAGTAGTTAATTTGTTCTGACTTACAGGGCAAGGAAAATAGTGCTACTCCAAATTTTAACATAATGTATATTAATCTTAATATTCTCATAATTGTCATGGAAGATGGAATTTTGTAATACGAATTTTACTTCTGGTAGCATTCAGAACACTGCAGAATCCTGAGGTGTTAAATCTTTCGCATAGAAATAATGGTACCAACTTGAACAAATGTTTTCTCAGAAGTCAGCACTTCTGGATGCGCTGAATTAAAGTATATTTTTAAATTGAAAACCATTGCCTCTTTTTCTGCTTAAAAAAAGTGAATTTGCTTGTGGAAATTTTGTTAGTACATCTCCAAGGTATCAATTTAATAACTATCAAAGTAGCTAGTGCAGTTGTTGCATTTAAATTGATTTACATGTCAAGACTGGCAGTTTAGCAGCTGCGCTATTATTCCTGGATCGGTCAATTTACTTGAGAAAAACCTACTACTGAGTTCTACTGACCTGCATGACAATATAGGCCCTATTTCTATTCCTGTAATTAGGCCTGCGACTAACTCAGAATATTTTTAATTAAAATATTTTGGTCAATGTGTTGCACCAAATTAGGCCTTTCAGTGCAGATTTAATTCTGGAAACAGTGTGATTAGAATATGTAATGAGTTGTGTTCAATTTAAGATTAACAGGTTGTGCATCTTGAACATACAGGTTTTTGAGTTTACTGTAGAGACTTTTGTTTGAAACTTTACTCTGAAAAGTTAATAAATAGAAAAATCTGTTTTGCCTGTGATTTATTTTTGAATTGATGATAACATACTGTAAATAAAAGACCCTAGACATACCAAGATATTTCAAGACATTTGTGTGAGGAAAAACTGACAAATTGTCATAAAATGGTTTCTGTATAGAAAGTAGTATTAGTAAAATTAAACAGTTTTAAAATAGATTGATTTTGGAGACAGCTTTTCAAATAGAAAATCAAAATTGTTCAGCTATGGTGAACTTTGTTTTCTAATCTCATAATCAAGCCGGTAACTTAAATTCATATCTGACACAGAGTGGATGTGAAGTCTGGCAGCACTTTTACCTAATGGATATTGTGCTGCTAAAAGACAAAACAAAAGCAAACATGCCTCTCCCCTTCCCCCAACACTTGTGCTTTTGATTTGTAAAAGAAAAAAAAAAGGTTTATAGTGTTTGAGACGTTTGTTCTTTGCTACCTGTTTACTAGTTTGTGGTTTGTTATTTAGTTCTATAAGAGACCTGCCCACTGATTACTAGACAGGTAGAACTCATCTACATGTTTAGAAAGCTGTTATTTCAGAAGTGAATGAGCTGGGAGGGATGTTGCAAGAGCGATCAAACTACACACACACACACGAACACGCACACGCCCCCCCCCCCCCCCTTCCCCGCAAACACCAAATACATTTCCCCAGCATTTGGTTCTGGATTCTGTTTGTTTCTGGATGCCATTCTAGCAGCTGACAAAACAAGGCATTGCTCTATTAAAAGACGAAACAAAACCAAAATGAAATGATCTGTTGTGTGTGTATTATTCAGGTAGTCTGTGGATTATAATTTGTTTTGTTTTATAATTGGATGGTTGGGCTTATTTCATTTTTAGCTCTCCATGAAAGCCTGTTATATTTGCCACTGTAGGTATGATGATATTCTGATCAATGGACTACCAGATTGGCGACAGCCTGTATTCTACTACAGGCGGGTGAGAAAAATGAGCAATGCTGAGCTGGCATTACTCTTGTTCATTATACTCACAGTGGGTCATTATGCTGTGGTTTGGTCAATCTACCTGGAAAAAAAGCTGGTAAGTATTGGTAATAAATCAAACTTGCTTCAATTATTAGTATTGAATTTCCTGCAGAAATTTGCATATTATAGGGATCCCTACCACTTCCCCTGTTTTGATTTTGGATTTTTCACATTTTAAAAGGATTATATTTAAAATGGTGATAATTATAGAATGAGACATTCAACATATCAGAAATAGTAATCTAAAAACTACTTGATTTTTCTAGAATTGGTAATAAATGGCAAGAGATGGTTCTTTGGTTTTTAACTGGAAGGAAGAAAAGGAATAAAAACTCTTCTGTCGTCTGTTGATGCAGAATCATATGCTACTGTAGTCATGTCTCTGGTTTTCCTAAATGTTGTTTAAAAATAATGAGGTTTTATTCATTTAAAAGTCATACTTGCTTTGCCTTTGGTCTTAGCTAAATGCTTTTTTGTTTTGGGTCTTTGTTAACAGGATAGGCATTGGTAAGCAGTATAAACCACATTATTTTGTTATTATTTTATTTTTTGTCATATGAAAATCTGTTGCACTTAGTAGACTAGAAAAAAACCTAAGCATAAGTTCAAAAATATTCATACATTAGCATCTATTTACTTTTTTTATTTTCCACTGCATTATTGAAGTTGATGAATGAGAAAGGAGGCAAGTTGAATGCTTTCTCCTCTTAGAAAACTTTGATTGCTATGGAGATACACATGAGTGACAGAACTGGACTTCATGTGTGTTTAAAGACTGGATACCATGGCAACAGTTATTGTTAAGATAGATCATTTTACTTAATCATGTAGGACCCCAGATACATTTGCATAAATGCTACTCTACTGTTTACCCTTCACAGAAGAGTCCCAGTAACATTTGTGGTTTACATGTTAATGATAACCTGTAACCGTAGTTCTTTCTACATCAAGGATGAACTGCTTAGCAGAAAAAAGAGGGAGAAGAAGAAAAAAACAAGCGGCAGGAGTACAGATGAAGCCAAACTTGCTGCTCTAGACAAAAATGAAAGGTGGGAAGGAACTCTCTGGTTTTCTGCATTTTAAAACATTTTATGAGCTACTGGTTTAGTTCTATCATTTTCTCCTTGCATCTTAGTTACTTTTCTCATATAATATTTCAATATTTGTAGTAACAGCCACTGCTGATACAAAGTGTGCCAGGGTAGATATGTTTCCAGGTTTTGATTTGTAAATAAATGTGTGGTGTTTATTCAGCAGATCAACAATAATTGAAAGATGAAGGCTGAATTAATGGTATCTGGCTTACAGAAGGGTATTATTTTTACAACTTGGTTTTAGAAAATTTTACAATTTTTTCTGTCTTTGAAGACTTTTGCCTTTGATTACGAATAACAAATTTCAATTTATTTAAGCTTTAGCTAATTACCATACCAAGCAAGGAGTTTTTATGGGGTTTTAATGCTTGTCTGATTTAATGCTTTTTATCTGATTAACTTAAAAACAAGTGTGTTGGTAAAGGCTTCTAACACCATTGTTTAGTTAAGAAACACATAGAGAAATAGTGACTTTCAGAACACTCCAAAAGATACCACCATTTCTTCTATTAATTCATAGAAAGAAATAAAGGGTTTAAATAGTTCACACAGCAGGGGCATGAACTGGATCAATGCAGGATGGAGATCAGAGACCATTCTGCCTGTCGTCTTTCCTGATGACATCAGAGAGTAATGCTCCAGTGAACTGCAAATGACATTAATTTTTATGTATTGTTTTGTTTATGCTACAGTCTTCATATCTGGTTGTCAGCACTTGTGAACACTTGGTTGAGACTTGAGGGTGTTCTTGGTTCCGGTTTCTTTAAACTGAAGCGATTATGTGGCTTATGAATTTGTCTTCTCGAGTAAAAGCTCTTTTTAAGAGATTAAAATACAGCAATGATTAGAAATTAGCTGTTATGTATCTTGAATTAAATATTCAGAACGTATCTTTAATATTATGTAGTTACAAATTTTTGTAGGAGTTGACAAGTGCTGATCATATTAAAGGATAATGGGAAAGTTCTGACTGAGATTGTGTAGCAATAATGAAAAACTTACAGTTTTATTTTACTGCAGAGTACTGGACAAACCACAGTGGCATGACTTACTTCCATGCAAGCTGGGAATATGGTTCTGCCTCACAGTGAAAGCTTTACCTCAGCTATTCCAGGTAATAGTAATGATTTGAAGTTCTATTACTTTATTTTTCTTGATGGTGGTGTTATGCATAATCAGATGTGTTTATGAATTTTTTGTCTCAAGCACATAACGTGTATATATAAAACAGTTACTCTTTGGAGGCAAATGTAATACATAAGTGCATCAAAATATGAATATATTTTAACATGCTAGGGAATTCAGCAGCATTTCCTGTTAGGCAAAGCTACAAGAATAGATGATGGGAGAGGGGTCAAATATATACATCTAATTAGGAATAGAGGTGTCTTTTAAGTGATCTGTTAACAAAAATATTTTTATCTCAAATAGGCACATGCTATGTTTTCATAGCAAATATTGACATGCCATTTAAATTTGGCAGAACAGTGAAATTACTTTTTGTGATTGAGTGAAGTGGTTTTTTTTGGAAGTAACTGCATGATGATATAAATTGATACCTGAAATTACTAAGGTAAAGTAACAAAGGTATGGTTGTAATTTATAAACATAAATGTGTCAGACTGTCCACAATTGTATTTTTCAATCTAATACTAGAAACTGTAAAATTTAGCTGATATTCAGCCAGTGTAAGTATTGTCAGATCAGTTACCAGAATTAACTGTCTTAATATCACGTGCTCACTCTTTTCGTTTCCCTTGAATACACTGATTTGATTTTAATGCCCTTGTCACTGCTGATGAATATGGATCAAGGAATGCAAGGTGGATTTTACTATGGTTTACAGGAAAAACTGGGTATTAGTTCTGAAGTATAAATAGTATAAATGGCATCGATGTTCAATTTCTGTCTATATTCAGACAGAAAATGCCGGAAAAAGCATGTAATTCATAATTCCTGAACTGTTAGCAAAAGCCTTGTAAAAGTTCTAAATGTAATGAAGTCTGGTCTTTCAGCATCCATTTTTATAGCCTTTTAACTTTTCCTGGAGAGATGCATAAGTTAATATCTCTTCCTCTTTTAAGAGCTTCATCAGAACTCTGTGGTTATTTTATTAAAGAAATCTTTCTTTTTGGAAATTTTTAAAGCAAAAATGATGATGCTTAATTAGATCAACTGTTGTGTCCACATTAAGCTTTGATGTTCATCCCTCATTGAAGTAAGTCAGATGGAGAAGAAGTAAGTTCAGCAATTGCTGTTGATGCATTTTTTTTAAACTTTCTGCAGACTTACAGTACTTTCACTTTTCCCTTAATTGTAAAATATTCAAAATATTACAGAATCTAATGATTCATGAAGAATTTTAAATTGAGACTTCTCATAATCTTTCTAAACTTGTAATTTTTTCATTTTTATGATTTTTAGATAGTCTGTTAAGTCAGTATAACAGGGTTCAGATTTGCTGTTCAAAAAGCAGCTCTTATGTCTGCCAGAATAGGCAGAAAAGATTAATACAACGAAAATGTTGTTTGCGCTTTGTAGACACCTAGCCAATACCTCTTAATGGATTTAAAATTCACAGCAAATTAATGGTAGTGGTAAAAAGCTGTCCAATAACTCATGAAAAATTGGAGACCAGCAAGCAGGAAATTGGTGGCAGGGGAAGCATGATGTAGAGGAATTCGGAGCAGGAAGGCTTTGGAGCAAGGAGGAAATGAAGAGATGGGGTTCTAGAGTAAATTACCCCGTATGTAAATTACACTACCATTTAACTCCAGGGTTTGTTTTGTTGTGTAAGATGACCTGCCAATTATGTAAGTTAAAATGCAATACAGTATAGGTAATCTTAAATATTAATAATATTCAGGACTTCAGGTCACTGGAATAAATCACTGTAGCTTATTATTTAACAATACTTAAAGAAGTATTACCTCTTCTGAAGAGCATAAGACCAGCAGTGACCTCATGTTGGAGATGTTTTCTGACACGACAGTGCAAAAGATACCTTGTATGTTGTAGCTAGCTGGAGTTGTATTTAAGGTTTTAGCAAGTTCTGCCTTAATTGCAATTACCAGCATATAGCAAAAAAAGTGTATGATTATATGATTATACCCTGGTACAGAGAGCCTGTTCTGAATATAAGTGCTTCTCTCTTCAATAATGCACTAACATAAGCTTGAGATTTCAGAGTATTTCAGGCTTTTAATGTAAGTAGAATCACTAGAGCAGCTTATCTACAAGATAAGACTCCTGCAGATACTGAGTGATGTCTTATGTGCTAGTTACACGTGCAAAATATTTAACAAGGTGTTACAGTGGTTGGCATAAGGATGGGCGCTACAGATTTTAGTTGTTTGTTGAGTTAATTTAAATGATTTCTTCAGTCATTTAAGAGCCAATGAATTATTTTCAAAGTTGGCTATCATTCTTCTGCAACTCATGCAATTGTAGATTGACTTCTAAAAAGGCATCCGTATTTAAGTGAACCCCATTTGGGACAGAAAAGGGTAAGACTTAGCAATACTTTTAATGAAATGTTGCTTCTGCCCGTGCCTGGCTCTCATTTATCCAGTTGAGTGTCTTTCTCCTACTTCCCCTCCTCCTTCAAAATGTCAGATTTCAGAAGGAGGCACTTAAAATAATTAAGGTGGGCCTTTACTGAAGAAAAATGCTTTGTTTGTATGCCCTTGTGATGGCCTATGCCATTTTATTGTAGGCTGCATTTTATGTCAAGAAACTGGAAGAAAAATGGGTGAGAGGAGGATGAGAGAAACTAAAAAATGATTTTTTGTTTTTTTGTTTTTTTTTTTAAACTTGACGATTGTATTTTGAGAGAGACTGCAGAGGTTTCTATATCCACGTATTTAGTTAAATTCGGGGGTGAAAACAGCATCTTTAAGCTTGTTTGAAGAAGCAAAGAGAACAGAATACATAAAATGTATCATAAATCACATATCTGTGGTGTGAAAGAAACATTAAGTGGAATGTAAATTACATTGACTATTACCAAGTTTAATTCTTATAATGTAGGCTCAAGAAAAAGATAGAAAAAGAATGCAAATTGTTTCTAGGGTCATTTATACTTTACTCTTTCATGAGAATGACCTGGAAGAAGGCTATATATTTTTAAAAATAAATAAAAGAAGTGGAAAAAAAAAAGAAAACTCAATTAAAGTGCTTATTGGAACTGAAAATTGTTCTTACAAAGAAATAAACCAGCTAAATATAGTGTTCAAGAATTTCAGTTAAAATGGTGAATGTATTACAGAATAGACGGTTGTGTTAAGTATACTTTTCTTTTGTGGGAGAACAGTCATATGTAAATTGCACTTTATTCCCAAAACAGCTGACTAGAGCTTTTTCTTTGGATGTGCAGACATACAGCTTAAGACAAGTGGTCTTTCTTAAAATTGTTGTTAATTATTCTTCACAAAATATTTCCTTCAGAAAACTGAAGATAGGAGTGTTTGTTAGTGTTCCTGTCAACTACTTTTCCTCCGCCTTGATGTGGTGAAGCTTATCAATGAATGTCTTTATTTTTACACCAACTTCATTAATGCCAGTCAGTACTAGGAAATACTTTTTTATTAGTTAAATTGTGAGCTGGCTCTTGTTCTGAGTGTAATGAAGCAGAAAGCATTTTTGTTTGTTTCAGACAGAAGTGAATTCTTGTTAAGAAAATAAAGTTGCGTATTATCTTCTATCTATAATAGTGTAGGTGTAGTGCATACACCCTAGGAGTGAACCATTGGAAGAACTTCTGGTGGCTCACCGGCAATGAGAAGGCAGTTCAAGCTCAATATGCACTTGCACTGCACATAACCTAGTGAGATTATCAACAAAGCTTTCAATTACAATTGAAACTTTTGTTTATAAAGACCTTTGTGTAGCACAAAGTGAATTAAAACAAAAAGGCCAGTAATTTATTTTTATGTAGACTACCAGATGGTAATTACTGTGGCTGATTTAGTAGCCTGGAATGGATTCAAACTACTGACCCAGAGGTGTTTAATTTCTTGGCATTTTTTCCTCAGGTTTTCTTTTAATCCATGATTACATTTCAACACCTGTTTAGAGATGGTTCAGCTTTGGCCTTAAATGGATTGGCAATGTGTCATTAAACTCAAGAGGCTTTACCAGCAGGGCATCTCCTTTGGCAAAGTTGTCTTTTAAGCAAGATTTGATTAGGTCAGCAAACATGTATGTGGGTTGTTTTTGTCTTTGCATATGACTTTATATAAAATCATCGTGTGAGATTAAAATTTATTGCATTTAATAACATATGCCTTAAAAAAGAGATTTTTTTAAAGAGCTTTATTGAAGTCAGTAAGGTCAAATATCTCCTAATTCGCAGCTTTACAGGGTTTTGACATGTTCCAACTTACTGTACTGCACCAATGTTGATACAAGTTGTGGGGAGCAAGCAGTTGCAGGATGTGTGGCACGAGTGATTGCCCATTTGCTCTTTTTCTTGCTATTTCGCAGCTGTTGGGAGAACCAAAGTAGGGATGAAGCTCTTGACCCTGAGGTCAATTAGAAGCTTAGAAGTGGGTCAGAAGAGAGTGGATGGTAAAACAAGTATTCTGGGTGTATGCAAGTGAGCAAAAATAACTTGTGTCTAACAGGGTACTGTCTGAGGCTCTGGACACAAAATGTGGTTTTCTGTATAGTAGAAGTTTTGAGTAAACGTAAGATACTAAAGAAATTTGCCTTTAATCACCTGCTGTTCTGTGGTAGCCAATTTTGTTCTGCTCTTTCAAATCGCTTACTGTGTGTCTGCGTATCCCAGCACACACGTTAGAGGAGCGTAGCTCGTGTACGAGATGCTGCTGGCGCTCAGTTAATGGTGCTGTTCTGTTGTGGTATGAGGCATCACGGGGTGCGAATGGATCCCAGGGAGGCCTTGCAGCATTGGCCTCAGTTCACTGTTCTGGCTGCCTTTGTTTCACCGCTGTGGATGTGGAATACACAGCAGATGCTGCATTAGCACAGCCTGCTGCTGGTCACCCGGTGTGTCGCAGGCTTGGGAACCACGCTTCGACTGCCCACAGGCTGGTCACAGCACAGCTGAAGAGCCTGGCCACACCTGGTGTTAATCCAATGTCAAAGGATGATTTTCTGATTATAAAGGAGAAAGTAATGCAATTCCTATTTATTTACTAGTTTGCCTTTGAGTAAACATGTAAAAATGCCAAGGAGAAATACAAATCGTAATATTTAACTTTTTTATCATTATTTCTTACCGTAACACATTGATATTAATAGTTTATAAACCCATCAAAAGAGTGCTTTTGCTGTGGTATAACCGCTGGCATTTTTATTCTGTAGAAATAGCAGATTGAAGGTTGGATGTTGCAGTAATTTTAATTTGATTCCTTTTTCTCTCTTTTTTGTATCAATTATACAAGAACACTGTACTCAAAAAGACAGAAAACTAGTTCAGGAACTTCATACAAATATTTCTCTATTAAGTTTATAGATTGATTTAATAAGAATTAATGCAAAGAAAATTATTTCAATATACTGATTTTAAGGATGGTTGTAGGAAAGTTTCTAGTTAACTGTAAATTCTGAGAGGATGCATTTTGTTTGTATCAGTCCTTCACCCAGAAAACTAAAATGTGAAGCTGATTCTATTGCAAAATCTGTAATGAAGTTTCACATGTGGCCAATACAGCAAGTTGTTTCCAATGTCTACCTCATTTCTTCTAATCTCTAGTCTTTCTGAGGTGGACCAGAAAGCCAGGAAGATTGACTGTAGCAAAAAACCCCCCACAAAACAACAAACCAACAAAACCTCATCACCCTCCCCGAAAGTCAAGGAGAGGCCAGAGTGACTGAGTCTTACTCGGAAATGAAGTTTTTAGTTCCAGAATTAGTACAGTTTGAATAAATACTGCATCTGTTGATTTAGAAACAACAAACAAACCGAAAACCCCACAAAAATACCCAACCTAAACCCCAAATCCCCAAACAAACAAAGAAAAAAAACCCCTTAAAATTCCAGTATCAAGAATTGCTGCATTTCTGCTAAACTGAAGTGCAGCTTTGTCTTGGCAATCTCAAATTTATTGACATGAGATGACACTGATACAAAGAGGAACTGAAATACAAGATTTTTTTTTTCTATTCTTGGTTCTTATTTGTGGTTAAAATATTGAAATTATGTTAATTGTTACTTTTTTTCTTCTGCCACATTTTTTGAAATTTTTGGTTAAATACAAGGATAGTCACAGGAACTTCCTGTACGTGGCAGTTGAAATATAATTTAGAAATACTAGTAGCAGAATTTTGTGTTTCTGATACACTCTTTTTTCATTGTGTTCCTTTTTGGAAAGTGTGTATTTGAAATCAGAGTATAATAAACCAGCATGTATTAGCCGTTTTCATTATTCTTTTTGCTTAACTACATGCATATTACTGCTTTGGTGGTGAAGAAAAGTAATGTATTTGATGTTTTTTTTAAAACTTCTCAAACTTCTGCAAATGAGAACAAAGTATTTCTGGTTAGGTGAGCTGGAGATTTTAGTTAGAACAGTTCCAAGAAGGTGTCTCTTTCCTCTGTCCCTTTCCACTCCCAGAAGGACAAAAGTGTTGCTTTTCTTCTGTTTATTACCTATTGAAGGTGAAGTATACATCAGGTATAAAGTTTTGATGTTGTGCATATTTTGAGCTGTTTGGGGAAAGATTCTCTAAATGACAAATCATTACTGAATCTTGGGGAAGGAGCATTAGGTTGGAAGAGGCTGTATCTTTATTGCCAGTGTTTTTAGGGCCCTAAAATGTTTGTATCGAGGCAAAATGGCTGCTTAAATTTATCACTTTGGAAAAGTAAAAAAATCTGAACATAAATCTATTTCGAAATACTCTTACTACCAAAACCGAATGTGCTTGAAAATGAATATTCCTGTTTAGACTGATACTATTGAAAACTTAGGAGGAGTAAATTGAAATGTGCTTGTTTAGGTTAAGGCAGAAGTTTTCTTCAAAGAACTTCCTATTTTAGACTGTTTCCCAGTGGTTTTTCATTTTGACTTATAAGGTCTAATATAGCTTGTGTCTGTGGCTAAAATCTTTACTCAGGTATGTCTTTTAATTTCATTTTACAACCTGTAGAGCCATTTCGTACGCTTCTGTGAGAAGGATTTGATTTTTCAAATTTTCAAAATCCATTTTGATTTTTTTTGGTTGTTTTTTTTCTTTGCTTTACTTTATAGGTATAAATTTTATCTGTGCTTCAAAATGTGCAGTCTCCTGTTTTTTTGTGATTATGGTATCAGCCTTAATAAACTGTGATTAATAAGATAAAAGATTAATGTTGCCTTTGTTACCTGCATATTACTCCATTTGCAGTGATAATCCATTTTATATCTATGAAACAACAATGCTACTAAATTTCATTTATGTGCTTCTGACTAGTTTTCTTTGTTGTTCAGCTATTGTGTCTCATTTTCATCTGAGCCGCATTTCCAATTGTTCCGTGATTGACATGCTAGAGAGATTGACAGTTACCCCCTAGTGCCTGCTGTCTGGAGATCCCACAAGAAATAATGGATTTTACACCAGAATTTAGCATCAAATGTTGGCTTTCAGTGTCAAATGGGTTAAACTTAAATGCTGGTTAATTGTAGCCATTTTGAAATCATAGCCTTAAACAAAAGTGTTTTTTGGATATCAGTATGTCCGCGTCCTGTCTATGCCACGCAATCCAAATGTCTCAAACTTGTAGCAGAAGTTAACCATTGTATTTATGGTTGTTTCTGTTTCTTAATGATGCAAATAGTCCAAATCTGGAGAGTACAAGGAAAGTTTCCATATGTGGTAGGGCGTTTGTATTTCAGGTAAACCAAAAAGAGAACCGATGCTGATCCTAACAGTGTTCCAACATAGAAACTGAATGGTTCCTCGAAGCCTTTATATGTGCTGTTAATGGTAGTCTTCCTGTACCTGTGCACATTTTTTTAGCCCCGATGCTACTAAAAGCACCTGTCTCTTCCACATCCCCCAAACCAAAACTGTAAGCGTGTGAGGTGCTCTAATCTGTTATGTTCTAGCAGCAAAAAGCTATGCCAGACCTTTAAAGTTTCTTCTGTGCTTGGTGATCTCTTACATAAACCTGGCAGAAAAATGTAACTTCCTGTTTCCCGTACCCAAATGTAAAGACAGAGTGAGAAGAGGTATTCTGGAAGGAGATGAAACCTTGTTGATGTTTTGTGGGAATTTGTCAGAGTTATTCTTCAGGCACTCTCACTTGCATCGGTGAGATGTCTCCAAAATATTATAAAGTTCTGCTTAGAGCTGGATTAGGATTCTGTCCTGTGTTTTCCCACCTCCCTCAAGTATCTGTGAAGGGGTAGATGCCAGTATAACGCAACAGTTATGTCATAGTATCTTTGGAGATAGCAATGTTTTTGGATGGCTTCTACAATTAAAGGCAGCAATAATGACTGCTTAACTCGGTTTTTATTTTCAAAATTTATTAAGATGTGTTACTTCATTTTTAATGAGCCCAGGTTTTGTTCAAATTTATGGGATTACAGTTGAAATTACATTTACTGATGTTTTACAATACATTCTACATTAAAATCTTAATCACCCTTTATATGTGATAAGTGGGACTGTTAAAGTAATAACAAGAATAAAATTATTTTGAGCTGTAAAGAACTTTAGGTTTATCTAATACTATAATTAATTTTTATTTAATGCAATAGATGTTCTGCATGCTCAGAAATGATAAATAATAATTTGTCTATTTCAGCATTTCTATTATAGATTCATTGGTTTTGAATGTGTATAGGAATCTCTTGAACTGGTGAGAGTCTCCATACCTCTTGCTTCAGCAATCCGATTGTTCATGTTGGAAAGCTTTCAGTGCAAATCTGTAATTACTAATTCAACAGATTTTGGAAATGTGTACCTTGTTGTGAGATTTGTGACAGGACTTCTAGTTTTATGTGTAAATTTGCCAAATAGATTTCAGATTATAATCTAATCCTTGGAGAAAAAACTTAATGTATATTTTCAGTGCTTTAATAGCAATATAGAAGTTGGGGTTTTCTGAAAAAAAAAAAAGGGGGGGGGGGGGGAAGAGAATGAGTTGGATTTTGGAACATGCAGTTAGTGAGTTAGTGTTACCATAATGAGTTCACACCAAGATGACTGCTGCCTAGCAATTGCCTTTGTCCCCGCACACACTACTTGAATTAAAAACTTTTCTTTCTTCCTTGAACTTCCAGATTGCTGATGTGAGCAAAGTGGGTACATAGCCTCTTACAAAGCTGTAGGTAGTGATCAGAAATGCTTTTCTAACCATTTTGCTTTTCAGGTTGCCAGTGAGCATCATAGTCTATATCATCAACACTATTACAGTTGAACGTTTTATTACACAAAAATTCTACATTCTAAAAAAATACTTTCTATACTGAAAATTGCTGTAACTCAAGGAAACAAATGTATCTTAAATTTTTTTGCGAGGTTAATTGAGAAATTAAAACAGAGCCATTGCGGTAACTTGTTTGTATAAGGATGCTAATGCCATTGCAACATTTTCTTAAAGGATGCCAGACAATTATATGTAGAATATAAAGAAACAAAAATGAAGGCGAAAGAAGATGCCCTGGCTAAGGCTGAACTTGAAACACTTCAGAGTGAGTTTTTACCACTGTCTTAATAAACAAAGATGTAATATAATTTACCTACTACACAGGATGTATATGAACAAACATTTTTATAATCTTCTAAAATACGTGATTTATAGATTTCTGTACTGCTGTTAAATATAAATAAGCTTTTATTTTGTGACTAATTTTGCAGTAGGCTTCTGCCTTGTTCCCATAGAAGCGTAAAACTCGGGTGATGGTTATATCATAGCAAGAACAGCATACTTTGCTAGAAATGTTGCTTTGCAGGAGGAGGGAAATCTCAAATGTAGAGATATCTAAGTATACATTTTCAGAAGTGACTTCTTGCGTTTTGAGTGTTCTTGTATTCTCTTTGTCTGTAAATATTTTTTTAATATTATGTTTAATAATTGTGCATATTGAGTTGATTTTTGATAGAAATTGAACATAATTTGAATTTCCAAAAGCATGGATGCAGACTTCAGAGATGGATTCATGCTGTTGTTGAAATAAATGCCTTAAAGTCTTTACGCTCTTATAAAAGACCAGAGAAGGCAATTAGCATTTCTCTTAATAAAGTAATCAGAATAATTATAGGTGACTTTTCCTTTGCTTCTTTCAGTTACTTGCTTTTGACAGTGATTAAACCTACCCTCTTCTGAAGACAATTTTAAAAGTTTTTTTGTCTGTGTTTGTATGTGCGTGCTTGCTTTATTTACTGTACTTAAGTGCATGCTTCTAAGTTCCTTTATTCTGACAAGTGCATTGAGTGCCCTGTAACAATTTACTAGCTTTGAGTACGTGTAAACCTTTAGGCACTTAAAATACAGCTGCATTATTTATATTTACGAAGTAGCTTAATTCTGTAAAATCAGCAAAGAGATCTAGTTTCAGTGATAATTTCCAGCTTAGCTGTAGCTGAATCTATTTTGAGAAAATGGGTAACATTCAGCACCTCAGTGAGCATCATAGACGGAGGCCAAATCTAGCAAAATAGTGCATTTAATGCTTGTTAGGGAGGCCTGCCATTTTGTTTGAGGTACCTGCCACAAAATGGGGCCCTTGAAATGGGTCTTGGCTCAGGTTATTAAAAACTTGTTAAATTGTCAGATAGTAATGTATTGCCATTGTTCAAAATAGCTGGCATACATTCTTCATTGAAATCTGTGAACTACTGTTTTAAAAGGACTCGTTTTTGAAAACAGAAGTGCGAGTGAAAGTATAGAGTCATTGAAATCGTAGTGTGCGTGTTCCTGCATTTCACTGAAAGACCACATGTGAACTTTTCAGTCTTTCTTCTCTGCCAGATGTCACGCAAGAGTCCCTTTTTGTTGTTGTTGCCTCCAGTAGCAGTGCCCACACATGAGAAGTGCAGGTTTGGCACTCCTCCCCGTCCAGGACAGGCCTGACCCCTTGCAGAAGCACCCCCCTGTCCCCTGTCCGGCTGAGAGTGTGACATGGCGTGTGAACCCCGTGTCTGCAGGGTGACCCGACATCACTGGCTGAGCAGGGGCTGATCCTTGCCGGTCTCACCAGTTGGCCTCCTGATCCCGCTTGGTAGGCTTGCTGGCAGGGAGCAAGAGCAAGTTTTTAGAGTCACCACCTGTAATTAGCGAGTCTGAAATCTGGCACGGAATTATTTTGGTCAGTCAGAGCAGTGCTATCATTGGGAAGCAGAATGAGCTGTCAGTTGCCTTTTTTTTTAAAAGAAATAAGACTCCCAAGGGAAGAACAAGAGATGCATCTGTAGGCAAAGAAAAGTTATGGAATTTTTTACTGAAGCTTGCATGCAAAGAATCTGTTAGATTTGCTTATTTCATTATATTATTCTGCATTGTCACTTCACAAGTAGCATAGAAAGGTTGTAAATCACCAAACGTGCATTTTGTTTGCCCCTGTTCCTCTTAATTTTAGAGACTCTCCACAGAATGAGAGTTCATAATAACAGTTCCATCTATCTAATTGAGTAAATGTATCTCATGCAGATTAGCAATAGCTGTTTAACAGTGCTTGTTTTCTCGTGACCTAATTGCTAGTTTACCCCCGTGTCTGTCTGCTTTCCTGCTGAAGTTGTGCGGTATTCTGTAGGCAGCCTGAACTAAAACCAGGGAAGGGTACTGGAGGAGGAAGATTTAATTTGCAAAGTAGGAAAGATAGGATGGTACTGAGAGATGACATTAAAGTGCTGTATTTGGTAAGGAGTATGAAAAAGTCATTTCTTGTAAGTCAATGTTATGCACAATTTTTATTTATTTTTGTGGTGCTTTTGCAGTGTTTCTTATCAGATGTCAATCCATTCAAAACTGTCATTACTACCTTAGTAAAATACAGAAGCATTGCAACTTTACCTTAGAAAAATATAGCAACTTACAATATGGACCTTGTGTTTCTAGGAAATGTGGTTTTGTATGAAATTACAGGTAACTGGGTGTCTTATGTACAAAAATAGAAATGGTTTGCCTTACATTTTCTGATGCCCTTTTCACATTTAGATACCAGAACACAAAATTTATTTTAAAATGCAAGTGCTTTCATTAATAAAATTTCTTTTAACTTCTCCCTCTCCTGTAGTGTCACATATGCGTATAATCCTTGCATCAGGAAATGATTCTGTAACAACAGATAGCCCTGTTCTTCGTAGTCATGGGTTGTAAACTAGAATATATAGTAACTGAACTGAGTAGTCGTTAAACTGAGAAGACTTAGACGTATGTTGTCAGGACAGATGACTCTGCCAAGTTTTTAAACTTAAATTGCAAGGTGTGAGTAGTTGTCAAGACAAATCCTGGCAGCTCTACTGGTCCTTTTCTTGCGTGGAGTATTTCTTTCAACCACATCCGTTTTGTGGGGGAAACACATCTGTTTTTCTTTCTTTATGCTTATCCTTGGTAGTTCTCTTACTTTCTGTTCTTTTTATGTTTGTTTCCACTGACCTTCAATATGAAGACTTAAATTTATGTTTTCAAATACGCCCTTTTAAAGAAATAGCGCCTGCTAGATACTGCAGGTGAACTCTTCATTGGCATGTCAGTTACCAAACGTATTTGCTTTGTAAATCCAGAATTCTTGCTCTGATGTACAGGGCATCTGGAACAATCCATGGCAAGAAACCGTTTTGTTTCTAGTTGTAAACCATGTTGAACAGCGCTTAGTTTTTTGGTTTTTTTTCCTTAGCCCTATCATTCAAGCTTTAACTGAAATGCAAAGTTACTAGCCTTATGGCTGCATGACTAGCCACTTTTCTGTATTGGGGCTTTATGGTGGTATCCATAGTGGTATTTGTATTTCTGTACAGGGCTTTATAGTAAGGCAGGTCTTACCCGAGTGCCTGCTGTGAAACGTCCAGAGCTGTAGTGAAACCTTTAATATGTTTGATCAAGTTTGGTTAGGCTTGGTGGTTCTCCCTTTCCAGACGGCTTGGAGTACAGCATGTTGCTTGGGTAGCTTTTTATGTTGTTTCATGAAATTTATGGACAGAAGACATCACTGGATCATTTAGTGTAATGTGTTTATTTCAGACCCTTACAGGCAAAAGTCGGTGAAAAAAACTGATTCTTATGACTTGTCTTGTTTGACTTGTACCAGTGATGTGCTTTAGCTTTTAGCATCTTGTTATGCAAGGTACAGTATTGATCAGAAAACCTTGAGATGCCTGCCATTCTTCCTGGTTTGTTCAGGCAATTAGTTTTACTGTTGTATAGTTATATCCTAATTTGAGTATGGATCTCTATAGCTTTAGCTTTCAGTTGTTCATTATTAGCATTTTTCTGTGCTTAAAAAAAGTTTTATTTATCTGTGGGTCTTCTTCATATAAAGCATTTCTTTAGCCCTTAACTTTTGTGGATTTTCTGTACCCTAGTTTTGCAATGTAGCTGAAAGTATTGGACCCTGGGTTTGTATATAGCGTTTTAACATTTGTCATCTTCTGATTATAAAAATCACGTTTCTTCTGTTATTACTGTTCTGTTTACAGAATTACAGATTACTTTAGTTCACTTTGCTCTAATAGCTTCAGATAGTTTCAGATCACTGGTCCACTGTAACTGCAAGCTCTTACGTCAAAGGTTCGTTGCACACAGTCCTTCATAAGTGCAGACATGGCATACGGTCCTTGACTGTAATTCTCAAAAATGCGTTTGATTTGATTGGTCCCAGACCAGCCAGTCCATGTTCCTACTTCTTCCTGTACTCTCCTCTTCACTGTGAACCATTTTGACCAAATTTATGTAATCTAGCACTATACTGAAGGTGATTTTACATTTACTTCCAAATAATTGACAAATATTTTGGATAATTGTGTTTAGTATTAATCCCTGCCGAAATGCAGTGTTCATGTGCCTGCCCAGTAATGATTTGCTGACAGGCAGGTTCAGAGGAAATTAATTCATATAATGTATGCTTTTTTTGGTCGGCGTGGGTGTGAATGTTCTGATCACTTAATTGTTACCTATGAAGCCTAATTATGGGAAGCTAAGTATCATCCGTTTCACTGATTGTTTTGGCAGGCCTGCTGAAAGGATTTTGAACTTGCAAGCTTGTGTGCTTTATCCAGTTGTTTCAACTAGGCTATATGATGCCTCTCCCTATGAAGCTTGCTTCAGATCTTATGGAAAATATTCCACTAATGTGCAGTGTTATGAGGCTCATCTGAAAGAGTCATGTGTGTTTCATTATTTGTTTGTTGGAAGGCAAATTAGCTTTGATATATTGGAGGTTTATTTCTATCGCTTTCATGTTATGGGAATGAGGTATTTTGGGGGAATTGGTTGTTTTGGGGAGGGTAGATACTCAGAGAAAAGGATGAAAGACATCAAAACCTACAGCTTTTGAGAAGTTTTTTTGTAGTTGAGGATACATTAGTCACTGAGCATGTTTTTAGCCAGTTTGCTGAAAAATGAACCAGCTTCTAGGTCTCAGTACAGCAGATGTGTATATCTGTCTCTGACTCATGATGCAAGCATATAATCCCATTGCCTTTATTATGAGTACAGAAATGTATATTTTTTTAAATGTATGAGTGTTTTCCCTGTATTTGCGTTGATGCTGAGTGTAGTTTGCTCCCTTTTTTTAATAGACAGTCAAAACCTTAGTAAAATTTTTTTCCAGACTTTTAGGTCTATTGTGTTCTGACTGCGTTGATGTACATGCAAGTGACTTTGTCATGTTTTAAACAAATGTTAATACTGTAAATGTGTTGGTTGTCTTTCATAATTACATAGGTAAGTGAACGATGTTGAAAGAAAAGGAGATCTCAGTGCAGTGTCTTAGTGACTTGCCAGAAAGGTGTTTCCTGTCTCCCTCTGTGTGTGGTCACATTTCTTGCTTATTGGCCCATGAGATACCAGTCAGTGTATCCCTTTTCTTTCTGTGTTTTTCGAGACATCACTGTCTTTTTTTGACTATATTTGCTGTGAATTCTGTGGATTCTTGTTCATGCTTAAAGCTTAGAAGCCTTTTAGAGAGAGGGAACTCCAGCTTGATGTGTCGTACTTTCTTTGCAGAAGTTCAGTGCTTGTTTTTATTCTGTTTCTTTCTATAAACTGGTTACTTTTTCTTTGAAAAGTTCTCTGAATACGTCAACTAGCAGGTAAAATCAGTGTCTAGTTTTCTGAAAACTCAAAATACAGGCCTCTGATATTTATTATGGAAAAAGCACCACTGTTTTATTACATGGTACTTGATCCAAAATGCTAGCTGATTCTTTATCTTCTAAAAATGACAGCTGATACATCTTAAAGCAAATAACCATTAGCCAGATACTATTAATTCTGCCACTGATAAAATTGATGTAGTAACAAGGTGGAAGGACTAACGAGGAAGGTCAAAGTATCTGATTATGTGCAAGTAATTAATCAAACTTCAAAACCCGGATCATGGCACCATAAACTGGTAAAATGTATAGCCAGTACTCGAATAGTGTTGGAGGCCTTTAGAAACCTAAAGTACTGTACTTTTAAGAGAGTTAGCTAATTGTTATCTGTGAAAGGCTAGGCATGCCAGTGATGGATATGTTTATATGCTGCTCAAACATAGGGGACAAATTATATCTGTCTTTTCACCTCATAAGTTACTAAAAACACAATCAAATTTCATCTTTTGATAAAGAACTTGATAGTTCTGAAGGTGAAAAATACTAATAGAAAATTAGTATCCTTGAAGTATGAACTCAGCAAATGATAAAACAAAATTTCTTTTGCTACAGAGGACTAGAACTCTCTAAAAGTCATTGATCAGTGTTTTTACATGATTTGTTTTTACATTGGAGTGGTAGATATCAAACAGTTTCCATAGTGCTTACAATCTTGGGTTATCCATGTACTTTCTGCTGTTGCCTCTTTTATTTAGTCTATTTAATAAACTAGAAAAGTCACTAGACTTAATTTGGTAATTGAAATACATAATGTTCCCAGAAAATAGTAGTGAGAATAAGCTGTTCATTTACCCCATTGACCTTGAAGTCAGGCTCTGGTTTCACCAAGACTGTTTCTTTCCACTTTTTTTAGTTGTATGAGCACCAGTAATTCTGGCCATAGTTAAGGTCCGCTCGATGTTGGTGCCAACATAGGGCGTGTGGTCTGATTGGGTCTCTAGTGGACAGCGAGTAGGCTGTCACAAAACTGGGAGGAACCTCTGAAATCTTTTTCTGCATGTTTTTCCTGCCTTTCGGTTAGTTTTATATGCAACAATATTAGAACAATATTTGAGACTGGAGGAGAAAAATGCATTTTAAAAGTCTGTTCTGTTATAGTGGATGGTCACATAGTCTAAACCCAGCACCGCTAGAAGATGACACGAAGTATTAAGGGAACGCTTGTGTTCCAAAACTCTGAATCACAGCTGCAGTTTTCGTTACTGTCAGCACTATCAGACACGTCCTTGCTTTAGGTGGTGGCAGTGGCCGCAGCATCAGCTTCCTGGCTGGCACTCAAGCCTTAGCAGATGCCTAGACAGCCGATCCTTATTCTCTTCAGGGGAAAGCACCAGGTCAGGTTGGAAGTGTCTTTTGGGCTGCCAGTTGAATTGCTGGTAATCACAAACATGAAAGAGGGAGGTTTTCTTCCTAGGTATCTGCTGTGGGCTTCAGTTGTTTGGGTGAAATAGTTTCTGTGATCTGTTTTGCTTTCTCCATCTTCATCTGAAAGAACAGTGCTTGGCTGCCTAAAGTTGAGGCTTCATAGTATACATCATTACCTCTGAACATAACTTCTGAACTTCTCCTATCTAAAATCCTTTCTGATGTTACCATGAAACCACTTTTATGTGCTTTCCTATTCTACAAAGTGGCTTTTGAAAATTCTGAGGTGAAACTGTTCTCAATGGGTTATTGGGAGCCCTGTGTCAAAGGTGCTGGGACTTCAATTCTGTTTATTTTAATTCAAGATGACAGCCATTGTGATATGTGAGGGATATGCTGAATTCCTTCATGTTTTTGTATATGCATGGGAGACTGTAAAGACGAGGTTTTCTTAATTCTGGTTGAGTGCTTGTTTGAGGTTATACAGCCATCTTCTTTAGGTGGGATTTGTCATTCCTCTGATAGCCAGCAAACAGGGTGTGTTATGTATGTTAGGTCTTCCTCTGTCCCTTAACTGCCTGAAAAAAAGCCTAGATACTGTCTTTGATACCTCATTTTAAAGTGGGATGTAGCGTCTTCTGGAAATACTGTTACAGAATTACTTCCAAAACTACAGAAAGAGTCTAGATGACCAATTTGCATGCTAGGCGCTTCATTTTTAAGTTTTAGTTAGATGCATTCAGGCTTTAACTATTTGTGTATTTTGAGAGGGAAAATTTTAGCTTATGGGGTGCAAGATACAGGAAAATCTGCCTGTCTTTGGGTGTCTCCACTGTTAAGTAAATGAACACACGCAGTGTGCTTGATTCTTTTGCAGGATTGAAATACAATAGTGGAATTGGTCACTTCAGGTAACTTCCTGGAATATTTTTTTCTAGTATATGTGTTTGCAGTAAATAGCTGGTGAAGCTGTTGTAACTCTGACTCCAGAAGCTATTTCATAGGCAACTTTGGAGGAAAATGAGATAGTGGTTAATACATGTGATTTGATGATAAAAATTACCTTTGAAATAGACAAAAAGAATTTTGCAGCAGTATTGTCTGTAATAATATCTGAACAATAGGAGAAATTCTGGTTAACACTTACGGGCTTTCTTTTAGTTTTGTTTTTTGGGGAGTATATGTCATTTCATTATATTTACTATGCATACCTATAGAATGATGCTTTAAAAATTCTAAATACAATTTTTTTACTGAAGATTTCATTTACTGAGAGTAATTTGACAATTACAAGTAAAGTTAGAGATTTTTCACAAAAATAGGCCTCTGAACAATGTACACTTAAAAGTGTAAAAGGTCATTAGTCATTCTGTTAACTTTCAAGATCTGTATGAATTTCCTGTTCTTTTTGGATTTCTAAAAGTTCTCTCTCCATTTATTTTCTTAAATATTTAGTTCCTAGAAGTTTTTCAAGTCCGTGGAGTCTATTCACTGTGCTATTCCTGCACATATACTGTTAGGAGAAGGAATTCTATGTCAGAGTCTGCAGGGTGCCAGTCCTTCTGTCCTCTTTAGGAATCTTTTTTAAGAAGGTTTTAATGAAAACCAGACATTTCTACTCTGATGCTCACAAAGTATTAGGGCATGTTTGCAAAAGCAGATAAACTGATCTAATGGCCCACCGCTGCTGGGAAGTGTGCTGCTTCTTTTCCTTGACCACCACCTTTAAACCACTTGGATTTTTCCTTTTGGTTTAAGTGTAAAGGAGTAATTTTCTACTAGATTAGTGAACTGAATCAGTTTCCTAAGGATTAGATGACTGTCGAGGCACAAATAGAAGAGAGGGGAGCACATAAGCACACAGTGGAGAGTGGAAAGGTGGAGGCAGAGTAGAACTTTCCTCTTTTGGCTGCAGCCAGCTGTTAGATCATCTCTTTCAGTTTAGTAGTGTCCTGAGGAGCATCCAGTTATTGTGAACACAACATTCAAACAATGAGGGAAAAACAAGAGTCCCACTTGGCATACCTGAGGTTTCTGGATGCCTGTTGAATGTTCAGCCTTCTTTTTCTGATCCTCATCCTCTTGCCTTTCCTAAAATTCTGGCAATTTTCAGTCAATCTTAAATCCTTCTTTTGTGATAATTTTATACAGTGGATATGTGTTCAGTTGCTGGGGTTTAGGTGGTGGTTGTCCCTCCTTCCTGTCTCCTAAGTTTGCTGCTCACATTTACTACTGTTTGAAGGACAGAGAGAGCAAAAAAACAGTGATCAGTTTGAGAAATGAGGTCCAACATTTAAATCTTCCTAAATGTGTAAGTGCTAGAACAGAGCTATTTGTAGTTACAGAAATCTGAGAAGGGAGAAGCTATCTATTGACTCAGAAGCTTTTACTCAGCACAGCTGACCATGAAGTAATACAAAATTGTCTTAAACTTGCCTTTCTACCTTTGCCAGTTTCTTTGAAGCCAGCTGGACTTTCGAAATCTTTTCATAGCTCCCTATACTTTTGCCTGTACTAATGTTAATTGCCAGGTGGTGTAGCAGTAACAAGAGCTAACTGTGATTTTGAGGGGCTCCTTATTTGGCACTTTAAGGCATAGTTCACACAGAAGAGGGGCCAAGTGGGTGCGTTGCTATTTACTTTTCATAAAAATAAAATTATTATGCAAAACTGTGAATTCTCTTTTTGACAAAGAAATTGCAGCCCCCTTCCTCAGTGGAAATTTTAATATGGCATTAAGAGTTGAGGAGCTAAGCCTCCTCCTGGGTTACACTTCTCTGCAGTGCTAGTACCATTACTTTTTCTTCTTTTTTTACCTTTGTGTAGAGGAGAAGAAGCCTAAAGTCAAGAAACCAAAATCAGAATTCCCTGTATACACGGTTCTGGAGTCAAGTGCATATATACCATCGTATGACCACGGAGCTTCAATTGAAGAGATTGAGGAACAGATGGATGATTGGTTGGGAGGCAGGAACAGAACACAAAAAAAGAAGGTAAGTTCAAAATCTTTCACATTATGTATTTTAAGTGGTGATTCATTTGCTTGCCTCTTAAGAAAATGGAATTTTGTATGTATACCACCACAATATTCGTATGCCATTGAAGTCTAGAGAAGTATTAATTGTCAAGCAGAGACATAATGGAAAAGATTGTATCAATGTTCAGTGTAATTTGTGTAATGATACTGGAAATGTTGTTATAATAGGATGTTGTTGATTAAAATGTATGAAAGCTCTCTGTGGTTTCTAATATAAATACTATTCCTATTCACTAGAAATTAGTAGAACATAATGCTGTCAAGTTACATGAGGCTTGGTTCTTTCTCTTAATTGCACTTAGTAACATTTGGCTTCCAAGAATAGATTTTGTATATTAAAAAAAAAAAAAAAAAAGCAAAGGAAAAAGAAAGAAGAAACCTTTGCTGCTTAATATCCAGGTGTAATATCTTTCGGTTATAGAACTGCTTATGTACTTTGTGCATTTCATCTAACTTATGGAAAAGTCTTAACAATTTGACTTAGGCCCATTGTCAAGGTTATTTCTACTTAGAGATGAGGGTTCTTAGTGGCAGTTAGTGTAATTATCTTCTGGTAAATTTTATTAAAATATACTGGCTTGAAAATGTATAGTTTTCATCTTAGAACTGAGCTACCCAGGTGACAGAAAAAATGTTATAAATTGGTCTCCTGACTTGAAAATTTGCCTTGCTTGGAAGACTGAGATGAGAAGAACAGTGTGTTTGGAGTGGAGTCAGGGTAACACATTGACTTCAGCATCAAAATAGTGAAAGAAGTTCCTGCTGTCGTTTGTTTGACTGCTCTGTGCTGCAGATTTGCTTACTCCTTAGTTGTTTTCAGGCCTGTGAAAAATACTCCCTTCCATTTTTAACCAGACCTAAATTTTTTACTAAAATAATTTGAATTTTGCATAACCGATTTAATCTTCTAACACTGTTGGATTTCTGAGCTTCACAACTTCCCAGCTGTCAATTTTCTCTTGCTGTTACTTTTGTCTTTCGGTTTAATTTAGTACCTCAGCATTTGTTTACTTTTATATTTCTGTAACAAATCCATTCTGCAAATATCGTTAGCTTTTGACTTCTGTATAAGGGATTGACACTCTGAATCCTTACACACTTAGAGAAAGTAAGAACTCGGGTCCTTAATTCTGTACATGAGTTGCCTGGGAGTTAAGAGCATATGTACAGTCATTGCTTTGTTTTCCTCAACTCAAGAAGTGCCCATGGATTGGATTCCTGTTAGTTGCATCTCTGTGAACCAGCTTTGCTTACCAGGCTGTGTGGGCAAATGATTAAAGGAGAAAAGATGTATGTTTGTTTACAGTAGCTTGGGTTGATTGCATGCTTGACTATCTGGACCCGCATTCACTCTGATGGAAATTGGGTCTTTCCTTGTATTTCCATGAAAATGAAGGAATTGAATAAGAGTGGGTCTATTCTATCTATAATTTCACACCTCCTACAAAGAGTATATAGAAGTTGAGTCTTCAAAGACACTGCTGAGAGAACAGATTGTAGGTACATCCTTTCAGAAACAAGAGTCACAGAAATTAAAACATCAAAGAACTGTTATTAAAAGGTAAGTAACTTGGTTTTATATGCTTACACCTGGAGGTTCAGCATTGCATGTCATCACTTTGATTAATCAGAGTGTATTTTTTGAATTACATTCTGTTACAAATGGGGTTAACTTTTTAGGGACAAGCAGGCAATTTGCAGGTATACTGTCTGGGTAGAGTGTTTGGCCTGAACAAACTGTGGTGAGGTGTGCTTCCTTTCCTTGACAGCTAATATGTTACCACAGTGCAAAATTGGCACTGAATACAGTAGTGGAGAGAAGCAGATTCATAAGCTGTACAAAGAAATGGAGAATATATGTTACTGGCTCTAGCAGCTTGTAGGAGCCACTTGTATGTCAACATGAGAATGGCTGTGTCATATGATTTGTAGTGAGGTCACTGGGGAAACGGTTGTACCACAAGTGAATTGTTCCTAACTGTCATTCGACACATTTTGCTGTTTTAGAAAGATGTATTTTCCTCCACTACACATCACAGATGTGAACTGGGACAGCATCCTCCTTCTGCCTCTCTCTTCTGCTTCTTGCATGGACGTGCGATGAAGTGATGTGTAATGTTCACCTCTCAGTTCTGCTTGTCTTAAGAAAAAGTTACTCTTTCTAAATGATTTTGCCCTCAGACTTTTTCTTGAAATAGTCATGCTTCACTCGTGAGAAAGCTTGTTCGCTTTTTTCTGTTCTTTCATGATAGTTCAGGGTTGTGGACTACATACAGCCAACCAGGCTTGAGAGCAGTTATCCGTGTAGTAAGATCCAAAGGACCTTGATAAAGTAATATGTTACTATGTCATCTGTGGAGTTGATGTCCCTGTTGTTGGTATCCCAAGCGTAGATGATTACAACTCATTTAATATTGTTCACTAACTGCTTTGCACTGTTGACATTTGTACTTTAGGAGGTGCCTGTAATCCATGGACTAGTGTTTTGGAAGTGCTGTACCATGCAGAGTGCCCAGTTTGATAAAAATGTAGGTTATGTCCAGTTGTTAGATTGAAGTCAGTCCCTGTGATTTTTTTTTTTTGTTTTTTAAATACATGATCCTATTTGATTGTTTAAGTTTCTTTCATTTTTGGGGAGTTTTTTGGAAGCTGGTTTAATGGCTCATGGTCTACAGTCCTCTAAGCTGTTTCCTAATGATTCTTTCAGTTTGGAAGAGTACATTTGCACTCTTTGGAAGAGTGAATTTGGAAGTCTAGGGTTAGGAATTTAGATACATCAAAGCTGTATGAAAGAAAAATTCATATTGTTCCATCTGCAACAGGAATCTGAATATTTCTCTGACAGATATTAATCTAGGAAGTAATGTTGTCATAGACTAAATAGCTCCGTAAAGTAGATTTACCAACATGGAGAAGATAATGGCTTTCAGAAGTATTTGACTTGCCATGGTTTCATTAAGCTTACATACATTTTATTTGTAGAGCAAGAGCATGGCTTTGGCCGTGCAGGAAAATAAAATGACAATTTTCTTTGTAAAATAAATATTATTAATCATTGACAATAACTGGAGTTCTGTATTTGTAAAGAAACAAGGATATTTGTGTTAAGGGTTTGGTGGTTTTGAAATTGGTGGTTTCAGAGTCCAGTGTCCTGGGCTTCGGGAAAAAAAAAAAAATCACTTTTGGTAGCCTAGAAAAAGACATAAGTTGTTGCTGATCTTTTCAATATGTCTGATAAGTCAAGGGGTGTAGGAATAAAATGGAACTAGTCAAAAGTGAAGCTGTTGGATATTGTAACTGAATAGAAGAAAAAGATAAATATTGATGTAAAGAAATAGAATCATAGAATCATTAAGGTTGGAAAAGACCTTTAAGATCAAGTCCAACTGTCAACCTGTCACCACCACGCCTGCTAAACCATGTCCTGAAGTGCCACATCTACACATTTTTTAAACACCTCCAGGGATGGTGACTCCACCACTTTCCTGGGCAGCCTGTTCCAATGCCTGACCGCTCTTTCGGTAAAGAAATTTTCCTTAATATCCAGTCTAACCCCACCCTGGTGCAACTTGAGGCCATGGTCAAGAGGGGAATTGGGTAGAGAGGCTGGAATTAAGATTAATCATGATCTGGGAATAGCTTTGGAATAAAACTAACTATTTCCTTCAGTGTTTGTTGAAGATGATATTGAAAGTAAAGGCTAATGAAAATTGCTTGGAAATTATAATTATCATCTCCAATGGCGAGGTAAAGTTTTGACCTCAAATTCAGAAGACTTTGTAGGCTAGTCCTTACCTCAGAATTCATTTAAAGTATCATCCTTATGGAAGAGCAGACATAGTCCATTTTAAGAAGGAAAAAAATATAGGCCACTGTCACCTTACTAAGTGACCTGTCTGTTCAAAATGAAATAGCAGCAATGTAAAAGTACATGGAAGATAATATAAAATGCAGTTTGGAGTACCAGTGTGTGTTTTGGATTGGTCTACTAATTTTTATTGATAGTTGCTTAGAAACATTTGGGGTTTTCTGTCTGTTGTCTGAATATGATATGGAAGCTATTAATGTACTGTGGATTACTGTTTCCACAGGGTTTAAGTACTGAAGTAGATAAGGAACAGGCTATAGAGAAGAGAACAGCTTCGTTCTTAGGCAAGGTAAAATGATCTACCAAAGGATGTAGAAAGAGGAGTGTTTTCTGGTTTTGTTTGTGGTTTGTTTTTTTCCGTAAGGTTACAAAGCTGGCTGAAAACGTGCTTATAACATAGGAAAATTATTCTTCTGTCTTAGTTTAAGAACACACTAAGTTTATGTCCATAAGGGGCTTGTCTTGCCATGTTGTTACTCTCTACTTGGAACTTAAAAGAAAGCTATTGGAAGATATTAAAATAATATTCAGTATTAGAGAATGGAGAGGTAATTTTTCTGTATTTCTTAGCAGCTGTGATCCATCCACCTTTAGAGCCTTTTGTATAGGTTTGATTTTTGCACTTTTCAGAAAGAAAGAAAAATTAACAGGAAGACTAGATCAGCAATAAAAAGAAACTTAGAAAATCATGTTTATGAGG
The DNA here is from genome assembly GCF_030867145.1 of Opisthocomus hoazin. Lineage (NCBI taxonomy): Eukaryota > Metazoa > Chordata > Aves > Opisthocomiformes > Opisthocomidae > Opisthocomus > Opisthocomus hoazin. The sequence continues at coordinate 73,920,686 of NC_134417.1, read as the reverse complement.
AAAGGTGAAGTTGATGGAGTTTCAGTCCAGAAGAGAGAAGCTGTTGGAGAATAACTGGATGCATCGTTTTTCCAGTCCATTCCGGGCTGCTTTAGGTAAAATGATAATCGTTTATCATTACTTACTACCCTTCATAAATTTGGAGAGAAAGAAATATTGAATTTAATTTACAGCCGAGATGTTCAAATTCAGATTTGGGAACACAGGTAGGGGGGGAGATGCATAACTGGAGCATGTTACCTAGACCATTTATGAAACCTTTCTTTGACCAGTTATCCTGTTCTTAGTGTGAAGAGACTCAATTGCATTTGAGAGCATGAAAATGAAGTAATGAGACTCTCAACGATTTTTTTTCTATATAGGAAGTCATATACTTACCTAGCACTAAATTGCATATTCATATAGCACTGTTTACACTTTTCATGCAAACTGCATGTAACTATGAAGCTGAGAGGAATTACTGAAAGCTCATTCTCATGCTGATAACAAAGCTCTTCAAAGCAAGTACTGAAAAAGTTTATTTCTAAAAATATTTTTGTTTTGTCACTGAGTGTTTGTACTCCCAGATTAGATCTTCTTTCAGGTTGTTAAAACAAGATAAGTAGCTTAATTTAGTTAGCTCGAGCTTCTGATTTTTTTTTTCTTTGTGTCACCAGAAATTGACTGGAAAAAGCATTCTGTGTATGCTTGTTAGCAATTAAGGGAAATGTAGAGGGAATGTTACCGTGGGCTGTCTCCTAGGTTGTGGCCTGTGTATGCTGGTAAACTACTATTGCATTACTTTGTAGCCATTTATCCCTGTAGTTTCTTTTTGGGCAATGAATCATGTGGAGCTGGAAGAAGAAAGATCGACCTATTAGAGGACATGTTTTGTTACATTTGATTTTATTCTGTCCTTTCTGCAAATATTCATGCAAGAATACATGTATTTACCGTTTCTGGAATCATTTTATTGATGAATCATTGCCAAGTAATTTCTCTCCCAGTGGGACTTCTCTCATATTCTTTGTTCCGATATGATTTTCCATGATTTGTAACACACGTTGTTTTCATGAGTTCATTGTTTATGTGAATAATGTTGTTGTTGCATGAAAATCTTGGCCCTGGAGAAATCAACTGGAGATTTATCGTTGTCTTCAGAGGAACCAGGATTATAATTCCTTTTGGTTTACAGGTTCCTCATCTTCTCTCACTGGAATCTCCTCTTCATTCCATATCATTATTTGACTCATTTGTCTCTGAAGATAGAGTTCTAAGTTCTACCTCAATGAGGGGTGAATACTTTTGACCTTTTGATATTTGCTTGCTCTATAAAGGGGAGGTAAAGGTGGAGAAAGACAGTGCCAGATCCCTTCCAGCTGGACCAGATGCATGGATAGAAAATGATGTTTCTCATTATTTTTGTTTTTCATGTTATCCTGCGGCACTTCTTGGCATTTGGGTGTTTTTGATACTGCAGGAGCACCTGGCTTGATTTTGCTAAAGTAGGAGCAGTAAAAACTATTTTTGTGCAGAGAGCTTGGGAAGCTTAGATAACGCACATCTCCTGCATTTGCTACACTTTCCTTTTTTACCCTGAAGTTAGGATTATTAAAAATACCATGAAGCAGAAGTATACATAAACATTGTTTTTACACATTTTATTGGTAGATGCTGGAAACGTAGTAGTTACCATTTTTTTCCAGTCATTGAACTGTAGGCTGTGGTCATCTTGTACTGAACTGTTTTCTGGTTAAAGTGCAGTTTGTGTTTTTGTTTTCTCAGCCTGGGCCATCAACGCACTGCCTTTCACAGGTAGGATACTGATAACCGAGTGAGCTTTTTAATCATGAAGGTTTTATTTGAAAGCTGGCTGTGGAACAACGATATAAAATAATTTGACTTTAAATGTACTAAGGAGGTCTCTCTGCTTTATAACATTAAAAGGCAAAATGCTATACAAATGCTAAATTATTATTTTGTTAGTTTAAAAAGTATAATTTTGACAAGTAAATCTTAGTCATCTTATAATCTTGCACATTTTGTAATTGCCAGCTAGCCTGCCACCTGCTCTCTTCTGCCTTGAATCTTCCCACATCTGTGCTGCTTTGAAATCTGAGCATGCTTTTTCTTTAGTAGCAAATAACATGGTGCTTGTTCTAATCAGATGTTGTGTGACAGATTACCTGAATACAGTTTCCAGGCTTTTAAAAAATGTTAATTCCTTAAGCAAGCAGTCTGTATCATAGCAGGATTAAGGTGCTGCATAAACCAGATGTTTTAATAAATTGGTGTTTGAGAGGAAGGGTTATTCTGTTTTAGTGTGCTACCTGAGATCATCTAGTTATGAAATAACGTATTTTTCTTTTTCTAAGCAGTGAAACAAATATGGTGGCTGAAAAGTGTGTCTGTATTCTAACGCTCTTTTATTCCTGGGACAGATACAAGTAGGCAGCTAGCAGTCTGAGGTTCCTCACGGGGTGTCCTGCTAGTGTGCCTCGACTCTGACCCAGAGGGATTGCTGTAGGTCGAGAAAGTAAATCACTCTGCCCATTGAATTTAAGATTCTATAGTGAGACTGCCAGCAACCATACCTGTTAGTGTCAGTTATAAAGCTATGCACTAGGAGCTAGTCTAAGCTCATAATACATTTTAACCTGAGCTCCAAACTCTCATCAAATGGTGATGACTTTGAGTCACTATTGATCTGGGCCATATTGAATTTAGTAACCCTGAGGTGAAAATCTCAATACTCTATTACCAAACTCTTAAGCAATGTAGTGTCACTGAAAAGATACTTCATTTTTAAAAAAAAAAACACCCCAAAATCTGCATTGGAGTGGTACTTGGTGTGTGAAGTCAGAAGACTCCAGGCTTTCCTGGGGTTGATTATGCTTTGTGTCACTGCAAATGTTGCAGACTCAGCCTAACTAAAATATTGGGGTTTGCATTTTTAAATAATTCTACAGTTTATAACCTGTAGGTGACTCCTACAGTTACCATGTTTACATTGCAATTAATAGTGTTCATGAAAAAGCTACTTTTGTCCTATATGCATACTTTTCAAAATAGATCTTGAAGTTTATCTGTACTTGGGCTCCTGCCTGAGGCCGGTGAACAGGTAGAAAACAATGTGTACATTTTTCTTCTGTGCAGCAGCATGATATTGATAAAATACAGATGGTAACAGTTGGGACAGTGTGGAGAAGGCACCCTTTTGTTACATACTGTGTTAGTGAAGCAGGGAATAGGACCAAAACAGTAGATGAGCACCTTGGTTATTCTAAAATGTTTGTGTAATTTTTTTTGTCCTACACATACATATTAGTGATTCTATTCCTCTATCTCTTCCTCTTTGCTAGCCACCAGGTCAGTCACCCTAATGGACAAAAGAAAACTAGAAAAACTTTGAATTTTTCAAGTATCATATTTAACAGCCAATGTTTTTGTTGGGTTTATAGCTGATCTGTTTGCTTGTTTATGTGGCCGTTGAACCAGAGCAGCCTGTTTCTAACAAATTAGTGTATTTAGCATATATCTGTCCAATTGATATATTTTTTTTATTTTGTTTAGAAACAATAGATCTACATACTCCTTGAATCATCTTTCCTTAAATGCAAACAATAACCTTCTATATTTAAGCCTCTGTGGACTTTACTTTGGACTTGAACAGCTTTGAGGAGAGAATAAATGTGATTTAAAAAAATTGTTACTTCTAATTATTGAGTTTTCCTTGGAGAGGAGAACCCACATCTTTAAATCTAGAATAAGACTTCTCTGCTTTTGAGCTGTGAATATCAAAACATTAGGGTCTGAAATCTAATTTCATCTGCAGCATTAAACATGCAATGCTTTTAATCCTTAACTTTTCTTGAGAATAGGTATAAAGTTATAAAAGTTACTGGATGATGATGATACGTTCTTTGACTAGCATCTCAAGTTGATGTTTTCAGTGTTATGGCAGATATACATCGAACAACAAATGGTATTTGTAAATACAAAATGAAGAGAATAAATTCTCCTAGCGATGGATTCAGAGAAAATAGTTGTTATGACTGGGACAAATGTCAGACGTAGTAAGAATTGAACCAAGAGTTATGGAGTTTTGCCTAAAATAGGTCAGGAATGTGTAAAGACTGTGAATAAACACGAACTGAACAACTGCTATGTAAGAATGTGGAATTTATGTATATCCTTTTCTGCCTTTCTCTTTGACCTGTTAGTTAGGCTGGATAGGTTAACAAAGCATAGGAAACTTTATTTCTTTATTCTTGTATTTATAGAAAGTAATGGTGTGTTTATAGAATACATAATTCAATAATATTCTGCTCTCAAATATATCATGCTCAGGCTGGCTAGAACTAGTTTTGGGTGGAGAGGTGTTGTAATCTATACAAGCAGGAAAGTTATGCTATGAACCTTTAAGAAGAACATAAAAAAGCATATAAATGATATAGAGAAATGATTTGATATGACAGCCAGGAAAAAGGTTTTTGGAAACAGTATGTTTCACAGCACAACAAAAATTCAGTCTAGATTGCAAAGGGAACAAACAGCCAAAATATGTATTTCCCTAAGGATATTTCCTAGAGATGGTAACAATATGTTATATAAACACTTATATGCTAGTTTAAAAAAAAATGAGCCATGCATGTATTGAATTAAGGCAGTACAGTTGATATTTGCCTGATATTTCCTGATCTTGATTGAGTTTTTAAACTTTATGTCTAATTAAATATAGCAGTTAGGTTCTTGTCTCGTACAGACGAGAATAATAATACACTGATTTCAACACCGTGCTATAGATGCATAGTGTCAAATTCTAGCTTTCAGTAGTTTTTCAACTGAATCTGTTCTCCCGAAGCAGTGATTGATGGGAATTGCCACCATAATTCAGTCTCACTAGTTTTACAGGCATGTTTTCTGTATGTATCTTCAGTTTTTTGAGTCTGTCAATTGAAAACTACCCAAGAGCTCACATTAATTGGGCGAAGTGTTAATTTGTGTGGACAAACACAGAGTTTTTAAAATGCAGCTGTTTCTGCACCGGGCAGCATTGTAACCTCTAACTTTCCTAACTTAGGTTGGACTTCTGAATTTACCTCAGGTCTCGAGTCCCGTTTCATTTCTTGAATTGACATGATAGTTGTCTGTCACAGGAAGACATGGTAGCTGACATAAGAGAAACCTCGTACCTGTGACGAGAAACAGGAACTCGATCTTTCCCAGTCAGCCATTGAAAATCTGACTCTTGTCATTGACAGTGTCTCTTCTGTCCTGAAGCTGGCACCCATTTTACATAAATTTGCAAGAAGCTGTGCGGTGCCTTTGTAAATACTGGTCTTCATTGCACTGGTTTTGATCACCTTTAGTCTTCAAACGCTCAGTTCATCACACTTGAGCATGCAGTTGCATTCCATTTAAATGAATAGGAGTTGTGTCCGTATTTGAAGTTCAGTACTCTTTGAATTGGGATGCAAATTATTTGGCCTGAACCATTCTTTATAAAATGCTACTGGATAATGCATTATTTACTCAAACCTACAAAAGAGGAGAGTACTCTTAATGATAGCACAGTATGAGAAATGGTACATTGCAGTTGAGGTTTGTTTGTCATATTGATGATAGCACTTCCCTAACTTCCAAAAGGGAGAAATTCTTAAGTACAGTAACTATCCTTGAGATGCATGTTGTGAAGGAGTGGAGGTTCTCGCATGGTTTGCAGTTGAGTACTGTGGAAAATCTGTGTTTTTCTGCAGCCCTCGGACTTTTCACAAAGTAAGTGTGCATTTACAGCATACATTTACTTACAAAAGCAGCAGGTTTGGTGTGTTACATAGCATCAGATTTTTTTACATTGACCTCTTTAGGCAACATCAGCGTTCTGACCATCCAAACCTCCCCTACTAGTGTTCTGTTTTTAATCATGAGATAAACTGTCTGCCTGGATTTGTTATTTTGTTCAAACATACACTCATGAACACAGAAAACATAATACTTCTATTTTTAGTATTTAGTAGGTGATACTTGTAATTCACTTTGGAAATCTGGATTGGAACAGTTCTATAAAGAAAATAATGTCAACAGAGAATCTAGGTAGTAACGTCTCATGTGTGTGCATGTGTGTGTGTTTTTTTTTTAACTGTACTGGTCTTGACTGCATATCTACCAGTATCGGCAACACGTTGTTGCCTTGGGCTTTTTCTTTATTGTCCTTGTTTGGAAGACTTGCCCACTAATGAGAAAGTGAGCACAGTAAAAATGAGACTGACATTAATGGTACATTTTCAAATGGCCACAAATTATGGGAAGGTAAAGCTGTGCATATGAGAAAAGCCAGGTAGCCCATTTAGTCCTAAATGCATATTGTTTCTTATTCTTGCAGGCATGTTCTGGTGGGACAGTAGATTTCCGCCACCCACCCCCCCTTGCTTTCCTGCTTTTCCCCGCCTTCATAGCCAAAATTCACAGCTGCCTTGAGCCATGTCAAAACATCTATTAGGTTGTAGACTAGATACCATTCTCTGTTTTTGTTCTCTACCAAAGGGAACTTGTATATTGAAAAAAAAGTTTTGGTATTCTGCTTAGCAGAACTTTATTGTCTTTGGACATCTGATCTGTTTAGAGAAGGGCGCTGGATTTTTCCCTTGTGTTTTAACGTACTGATAGACCTAATTGATGAGTCATACTTAGTATAGAAGAAATATTTGAATACCACTGCTGAAGATAATTGCTCTGTAATTGTGTCGTATGTTTGCGTTTTTGGGATGCAGAGTACCTCCTGCATTCAAATTAAAAATTAGATCAGAATATCCAGGCTGTTTTAGGGAATAACTGATTACTGGCAGAGCAAGATAGCATTGTCAGTGAAAGAATTCAGTTGCATTTGATGTGGAAGGAAGAGTGTTATTCAGACATTAACTGTGGTGTTGAAATACTTGTGATGGAGGCAGTTGAAACTATATCATGAAGGAAGGCAAGGGACAACTAAAAAACTCTGATTTTGGGTAAGCTATTTAAGGTGAATGAAAGTAGGAGAAACAGGTTGCCAACAACAGACCAAGGTAAAAAAAAAGAAAAAAAAATCAAAAATTTATTGAGAAAAGATCTCTGTCTTATGATAAAAGTGTGCAAGGAAGCAAGACAGAAAAGCTGCGCAAAGGAGAGAAGAGGACAGCCCTGCGGAGCCGTCAGTGAGCTGGATCAGTGCGTAGCAATATCTTCTTCATTACGATACAGTCTGTAAGACTGAGGATGGTTTAGTGTATTGACTGTTTTTAATACCATATATTAATGTTTTCAAACATGGCATGCCATGTTATACTGAAGAGGATTAAAGAAGAGTATACAGCCCAATGCTGTTAAATATTTGACACTTGCTTAGTCTGCTTAGTATTTCATGAGATAAATAATAACCTTGGAAGGAGAAACACTTCTTACTAATAAAGACTAATCATATGCTTTAATGTATATGTGTGCCTTTGGGCTCATCTTCTCTAGTGAATTTAACAGCATGACCAAAGATTTTTAGAATCATAGAATGGTTTGGGTTGGAAGGGACCTTCAGAGGTCATCTAGCCCAACCCCCCTGCAGTGAGCAGGGACATCTTCAAGTAGACCGGGTTGCTCAGAGCCCCGTCCAGCCTGACCTTGAACATTTCCAGGGATGGGGCCTCCACTGCATCTCTGGACAACCCGTTCCAGTGTTTCACCACCCTTATCGTAAAGAATTTCTTCCTTGTATCCAGTCTAAACGTACCCTCCCTTAGTTTAAAGCCATTGCTCCTTGTCCTATCGCAACAAGCCCTGCTGAAAATATTTTCCCCATCTTTCCTACATGCCTCCTTCAGGTACTGAAAGGCTGCTATAAGGTCTGCCCGCAGCCGCCCTTTTCCAGGCTGAAATCAATGCATGAAGTAATTATGAAAAAAGTTACCACGTGCAATCTGTTGAGGACTTTCTACCCTATGCACCGATTTATTGAATGTGTGAAAGTTACAGAATTCTTTTCCTGGAGAATTCATTGACCTTTGTACTCTCGAAGATTTGCAATTTCATGTTCTCTATCAAATGGAAATACTTTTCAAACTGCATTTAAAAATCCAAAAAAGAGTGATGTTTCAAGAGAGAATTAAATGAAAAACATTTATTCCCTTTCTTTGGAAATTTGTCTCCACATTAATGTATCACAGGCTAAACCTAATTACCTATTCAACCTATAGTTTATTTGATCTACATGCCTGAGTGTCCTACAATCAAATTTACTGAAGAGCTTCTCACTTTTTTTCTGCACTAAAACAATTGCCTTGAAGCAGCTAACAATTAAAAAATAAATGAGTTAACACTTTTTGCCAAGTGCTACCATTTAAATTGTAATATGCAATTAAAAACTACATTTTAATTTCTGTTCAATTATGTTGACTTAAATAGTAATGTTAATGTTATATTTATGAACCATTTAATTGTGACATTTTTCCTCTGGCTTGCGTGATGGAAAAGTAGATTTGATTTTTGAGAACGCAGCAAGAAGTAACCTTCCCCCCCCCATGGTCTGCTGTAATAACAAACAGAAAAAAGACAAAATTAGCTGGGTTTTATGTAAATACGACAGAACAATTTAATTTCAAAAGCCATAAAAATATATCATAATTTGAATTATTTTTGATGTTTTTGAAAACTATCTACTTCATAGGAGGAATTTTCAGATTGCTTTATAGTAATGTAGACAGGTATTTGAAACGTTAACAGCTATAGGTTAAAGAAAGCTTCATATTGAGTCTAGAATCAAAGCTTGCTAGAACCTGGTGTGAAAACTTTAATTGTAGAGCAGTGGCCTTTTTCAGGTGTGTATTGCTAGAGATAGATGCTTTACTACTTTTTGGCTTTAGCTCATTCTTTTTAAAAGAAAATGGTATTGGAGTTGATGCATTGCAAATAACTTGCTAATGTATTTTTATCTTAATACGTAAGGGAACTTATTATGGAACAAGCTCCATATTAGAATGGATTAGGATTTTATCTTCCCCTCTGAACCCAAGTCCCTCCAGGTCCTTTTAGCATGCTGAAAATCACTTTGAAGCATTCTCTAATTTCCAGCCTAAACTTATGGTAAATTAACACCTGAGTGCTCATGTCCCACTTCAGTGAAGTGTTAGTCTGTTCTGTTCCTGTAACTCAGTGTAGGGGTGGAAACCGGATCAGAAAACCATTCTGGATAAAACAAAACCTGGCCTAAAAAGCATGTGTGTTTTGTTCTTTTATTTTCTAAAGCTAGATCCTCTATGTGTCTGGAAGGACCTTACTTCATCCATTTGATAGCATCTTTTGCCTTTTTTGGCCTCCAAGTAACACCAGAAGTTTATAGTCACCCTTCTACCAGTAAGCCTGGCTCTGTTTATGTCACTTCCAGTTGATGAGCTTCCAGCTTATGTATAAATTGAAAGGATCATGCACTTTATGTAATGCCATTCCGTTTGTATTAGCGGATTCATAAAGTTCTTAGATACAGTGATCTTTGCCAAGAACCAGAATTTTAAAAAAACATTTTTTTTTTCTGGTGTCCATATAGAACAAGAGATGTTTGTTTCATGAAAATTTTTATCTTAGGGCTGGAATGAACCTTAAGACATCTAGTTGTATTTCCTCCTCTTAAACAAGTTCAGGTATTGCAGTGACCTGTGCCTTGATGAGACGCTGAATATACCTCATTTTACTGAGGACACAGCAGCTTTGCTACCAAGAAGAGTTCTTGGTATCTTTTAGTTAGACCATTTCTGGAGAAGTCATCACAGAACAGTCTTTCAATTCCTGTCCCAACCTCATAACTCAGTGTCTTCCATACAGCAGTGTCAGCATGACTGGTGGATCTGTTTAAGAAAGGAGGAAGAGTATAATGTAAGAAAAAATACACTTTTTGTTCTGGGATTTTCGAATTGCGGTATGAGTGGGCTAGCAGGAGAAGGATGGCAATAAATGATGTGATGAGTATGTACTCAAGAGTATGAGTATGTGATGGACACCTCTCCTATGAGGACAGGCTGAGAGAGTTGGGGCTGCTCAGTCTGGAGAAGAGAAGGCTCTGGGGTGACCTTATAGCAGCCTTTCACTACCTGAAGGGCCCTACAAGAAAGCTGGAGAGGGACTTTTTACAAGGGCATGTAGTGATAGGACAAGGGGTAACGGCTTCAAGCTGAAAGAGGGTAGATTTAGATTAGATATAAGGAAGAAATTCTTCACTCTTGAGGGTGGTGAGGGACTGGACCAGATTGCCCAGAGAAGCTGTGGCTGCCCCCTCCCTGGAAGTGTTCAAGGCCAGGCTGGATGGAGCTCTGAGCAACCTGGTCTAGTGGAAGGTGTCCCTGCCCATGGCACGGGGGTTGGAACTGAGAGATGTACTAGGAAAACTTTAGCACCTGAAATGTCATCCCTTGTACCACAGGAAGGATGACCTCTGAAAACAAAACTCAAATTTACTAGAAGTGCACAGCCTCCATGTATATGTTGTGACTGCATGGAGGAGTTGTGGGATTTTGGATGTGTTTCTGCACTGACTTTGATAGATACCTTTTTTCCCCTCAAGCCATGTAGAATTTTAACAAGCGTAACTTTGAAAAACCTTTTATTTTTGTTAATGATTTCCTAACCTATCAATTACTTGTACCTTCTTCCAAATTAACCTGTTTTAACAGAGCATTGTGATTCAGAATACAAGCATCTGATAGAGCATACAAGAATGGGCACAGATACAAGCGTCCCTCTGAACATCAGGGAACACTTTTTTACTGTGAGAGTGACAGAGCACTGGCACAGGTTGCCCAGGGAGGTTGTGGAGTCTCCCTCCTTGGAGATGGATATTCAAAAGCTGTCTGGTCATGGTTCTCAGCAGCTGGCTCTAGGTGGCCCTGCTTGAGCAAAGTGTTGGACCAGGTGAGCTCTCGTTAAAGAAAGCTGGGGGTAGGAAGTTTAGGCTTCTGATACTATTTGAGGACTGTGTAGGGAGTAATTATTCTCTAACTTCAAGTGAGGACATTTATGCTCTGATAATTTTGTTTTGGTTTTGTGTCTTTTGCTTATACGCTCATTTTATCTGTGTTTTATGGAATTGTCATTTTTGTCTGTGATCTCTTTGAACCTTTGTGATCATGAAGGGGCTGCAGTATTTCAGTGAAGGCAACCAATACATGCTGCCATTTAAAAGAGGTGACAATGACATCTTTAGAATGTAGACATCCATGGAAGATTTTCCTTTTTTATAAGCTAGTGAAAAAAAAGCAAAAATGTGAATACATTTTTCAAAAGTGCCTAAATCACTGAGGGAGTAACTTTTTACCTAAAATTATCATTGGTTAGGTTAGGAAATCCAACCAATTTGTTTTGTTATACCCAATAGATAACAATTTTAAATTTTTTTTTCTTGTGGAGGTAGATTTGCAGACTAATGTATTGCTAGCAGAGTTTTACTTTTAAATCTGGTATTTGTGCTGTTGTAACCAACAGCAGCAATTGTAGATGCTGGTAATCTTCTGCTGTAGTTTTGAGAGAAGATCACCAAAGAATTCTTCCCCAAAACTTCCCCAAATACAAACCAGGATGTTGTAATTTGTTACTTCATAATTCTTTGGTGGTTTTACTGTGGCTGGCTGGCAGGTGCCCACCCAGCCACTATTTCACTCCTTCTCCTCGACAGGACTGGAGGAGAAAATAAGATGAAAAATCTCATAAGTTGAGGTAAAGGCATGGAGATCAAGTAATCAGTTACGGTCACAGACCAAACAGGCTCAACCTGGGGAAAATTAATTTATTGCCAGATAAAAAGTAGTTGGATGGTGAGAAACAAAGACAAAACCTAGATCAACATCCTCCCACTCCCCTTGAAGTCGAAGGCTCAACTCCACTCCTTCCTTCCCAGTTCCTTTACCCTCCTCCCTGCTCCCACTGGCACAGAGGGGATGGGGTGTAGGGAGTTTGGTCGGTCTGTAACAGTTCCTCACTGCTCCTTCCTTCTCACACTTTGCCCTGCTCCAGCATGCATCCTCCACAGGCTGCAGTTCTTTAGGATAAACCTGCTCCAGAGTGGGTCCTCCATGGGTCATGGTTCCTTGTGGGCATCTCCACCTGCTCCAGCTTGGGGTCCTCCACAGCCTGCAGCGTGGGTATCTGCACCAGCATGGTCTCCTCCATGGGTTGCTGGGGAATCTCTGCTCTGGTGCCTGGAGCACCTCCACCTCCTTCACTGACCTTAGTGTCTGCAGGGCTGTTTTCTCACACTTTCCCTCACTCCTCACAGTGCTGTGCAGCACTTTGCCCTCTGTTAAATACATTTCCCCCAAGGTGCCACCAGCTTGGCTGATGGGCTCAGCTGTCTCCTGCAGAGTATTTGCTGGAGCTGGCCGTGTCCAACACGGGCAGCCCCTCACCTCCTTCCAGTGAGGCCACCCTGGCTACCAAAATCTTGCCACAGGCACCTGATAAAAAATTACCACTTTTCCTGTCATATTTCTGAATATTTCTACAATAAAATACTGAGGTGTTTTCATTCTTTTTACTTCCACTGTGATGTAGCTTTAACTAGATGATTGTTGATATCAATGACTAGTCATTAACAAGTCATGATTTTAGAGAAATTTCAGCTCTATTGGCAAGAAAATATTTTTATTAAAGCAATTTAGAGATTGGGGGGGGATGTTCTTGTCCTGCAAAACCTGAAAATGACTGCTTAGGATTGCTTTCCCCTACAGATTCTTTATGGAGAACTGGAGCACATTCAAAGAAAGTATTAAAAAACACTCTTGGTTCTGAATTCTCTAAGTAGGAGTAAATAATGAGTAGGAAAGGGGATGAAGGATCAGCTCTGAATGGCTTTTTGTAATTTGGGGATTTACATGGAAAAAAGGTGGCAAATAGACATAAAGAGAATCTGTAGAAATTACTCAAGAGTTCAAAAAGGTATCTAATGATACTTGGAGAGTGACCTTTTAGCATAGCAGGTGTCTTCGTGGGAGAAAATATTTGTTATTAATCTGGAAGGAAAACACAAAAGGGGCGATGGCTAGAAGTGAAAGCCAGAGATGTTGGAGTGAAGATGGTGTAATAGCAATCCTCTTGTGAGGATGCAGCTCATCCAGTGCTTCATTTTGAAGTCACTGTTTGCCACCTTATCTGTCAGATGACTGATTACTACTGTTTTTCGACTGTCTGCAACTTTCTGAATATAGTCATAACTTAGAAAAATTGTCTTACTGCTTCACATGGCTGGTTCTTCACTTGATTTATATTTACTTATCCTCCTCCTCCCCTGCTTTTTATCTGTCCTTTAGAACACAGATTTTTCAGCCTTAAGGTATGGCTTATTCTAAGTCTCGGAAGAGCATAGCAGCACCATGTAATGCTGCCGAAGGTGGCAGTGGGAGAATCCGTTACTCGCTTAGGCTTCCTGCTGACGTTACGTAAGCCATATACATGCAGGTACATATAGATGCACGGCTTAGGAATGAGACAGCTGAATAATAATTCCTTTTTGACCTGCATTAGCTGTGAAATGTAAATAAAGATTTTAGTTGATGTTTCTGAATAAATGGCAACTGGTTTTGCTTTCCCAAAAACTTAGGGGAGCTGTTATATTGACATTATACGATTACATATTTGCATTTTGGTTGCTAATATGCTTAAACTCTCAAAGTAAACTTAGGGGGTTTTGTTGGAGGGTGTTTTTTGATGCTTAAAAATAATCTGTTTATGTTCAGTTAGGATGGGTTAACAGATTGCTTGAAGTTTAAAAAAAGAAAAAGTCAAAATTGTGAATAATCAATATGGTAGCCAGCAGAAGAAACTCAAATATACCCATTTTACTGGAATTAAGCTATTCTTGTCTCAGACTAAAAAGTGAAGATAGCTGCTTAATTAAGGGAAAAAGGCTTCAGAAGCGGAAAGGTTTATGCAAAAGAGCTTAATATTTGCAAGTCAAATGCAAATCCAAAATAAGGTAAGCTCAAGAACAAAAAACGATTACTTTTTCCCAAAGAAAATAGATGAAGGAACTCTGCCAAGGATTTTGCTGAAGTAACGGATGATCAGAATATAAAGCAGTTTCCAGAGCATGCTAGGGCTGAAAGTCCTTTTCACCCATGTTTACTACAAAGGAGTTCAGGGAATTTTAGACGTCATGTATGGAAGGCAAGTGGGGAGGGAGTGTTTTAGATTGAATCATTCATCTGAAGTTGATAACAAAATCGCTTGGAACAATGGTCTTCACCATTAGTTGACCTAAAAAGAACTCTAATGTTAAATCCATTTAATACTGCTGTTAATATTTTAGCGATTACTTAGATGAGCCTTGAAATGAGAGATGGAAAAAGGATATCGGTTTTTGAGCTTCGTTGAGGATTCTGGGAAGTACAGACTGGCTAGCATGAATTCCATACTGGGTAATTTTTTGAAATTATTAAATGAATGGTATATTAGATGTATCAATTTAAATATAATAGTAAAAAGTCAGTGTGAATTTAAAGAAAAGTTATGCCTTATTAGAGCTTTACAGTGTATATGGATTTTCTAAAGCTTTTGACAGGTTCTGTCAGCAAGACTTGTTGTATAAACAAAGTAATGATAAGATGAAAGGGAAGATCTTTAGAGTGATGCTTAGTTAAAGAACAGGAAACATACATTTTTGTACTGCAAAATGTCACTAGAGGAGTTTCATGCATATCTGCAAGGATCTGTTCAGTACTGGAAATGGTCTATAGTGTGGTGAATTGCAAGGGGTGACACAGAATTATTCAGGGCAGCATTAATTGAAATGTCTGTGAAATCCCCATTCTGAAACAGGCACGGTCTACAAAAATCTCTCCTGAGGAGTCCTGCTTTTCCTACGGACACTCTTGCTGCAGAAAAATTGTCTTCAACTGCGTGTTTAGAAATTATTCCTCTGTGACGAATAGGATAAACAAAAAATATTATGGTTAGGTTATTACCTTGACCAGCTTATGATAAAAGTGAAGATACTTAGTTCTATCTTCATATTTACATGTAGTTGCTTTGAAAAATTCTAAAATTGATCTCTTTTAGACTCTTGTAATACTGTTTAAATTATTTTGGTTGCATATCCTCTGGTCCCAGTAACTTAGAGTTCAATGAAAATTTAGGGATTAAATAATTCAATTAACTCCTTATTTTCTTGGGTACCTGAGGATTGAAATGGCAAATGTGACCTTCTGTTTACTTATTGTCAGTGGAATTCAGGGTCCTTTACAGGCTTGTACATTTGACATCTCTTTCGGGAAACCTATCAAAAACTGAAATAAAGGATAGAGTTAGTGAGCACCAGGTAAATGTGACCTCAACATTCTGTCTATAGAAGAA
Organism: Opisthocomus hoazin; assembly: GCF_030867145.1. Lineage (NCBI taxonomy): Eukaryota > Metazoa > Chordata > Aves > Opisthocomiformes > Opisthocomidae > Opisthocomus > Opisthocomus hoazin. Next base: position 73,905,350 of record NC_134417.1, on the reverse strand, counting down.
AGTCCTGCATTAAACCCTCTGGACTTCTTTGAAGGATTGAGGAATATGCAGGGAGAAGGTGATCTGACTGATAAAGCCCGCTTGATTTTTCCAGAACGGTTTAACAAGGCTTGCAAGCTTTTAAGGAAAGAAAGCAGTCATGGGATAAGAGGAAGGATATTTTCCCAGGTAAATAATTAGTTAAAAGATGGGAAATGGAGGATAGAAATAAATAGCTCTTTCAGTAGAGCAAGGTTAGCAGGGGCATTTGGCTGGGTTTCTTCTAGGAATTGTGCTGCACAGTGTATTCATGCAGTATAGTGAACATGATAATATGGTGAAAAGGTGAGCTTTGAGATGAGGGAGTATGTCAATGATAGTATTACTTGGAATAATGAAGATGAGAACAGACACTGAAGAACTGCATAGTGATCTTATGAATCTGACTGCTTGGAAATGAAGTGGCAGAAAACCTTCCCAGTATGTAAATGTGAAGTGATGCAAATGTTGGTATAGTGGATGACTGTCCCAACTTCATGCACAAGATAATGAACTCTGAGCTGACTATGATCCTTGAGGAGTGAGATCTGGGGAGTTATCAGCACTGTCTTCATTGAAAACATCAGCTCAGTATCATTCAAAAAAACAATGCAAATGTTAGAAATTGTTAAGAAAGTAACAGAGAGCAAATGAAAAGAATCCTTACTTATTCCACGGTATAAACTTAGAATTAATCGTTCTGTGTGCAGTTTGGTACCTTATTTCAAAGAGGTTGGTTATAATGGCATCGCAGATGGTTTAGAAAAAGGCATCATGGGCAGTATTATGCATAAAATGGCATTTACATGAGAAAGCAGCTGGCTAGACTAGGACTTTTTAGCCAGGAAGAGACAACATACAGGAGAATACTATAGAGAGATATTTTGAACGAAGTTGTGACATGAAGGTCAGTAGATGTAGACTATTTGCTGGCTCTTCATTCAAAGCCAAGAGCTAGGTGTCATCAAAGCTAGCAGGAGCCAGGTTCAGAACAGACAAAAGAAGGTGGTTCTTTGTATAATGGGTAGGAGATAGGTGATGATGGTGATGTTGCAAATCCAGAAAGTCTGCGTAGTTTCAGGGGAGACTGGAAAAAACATTGAAAGAGAGATTCATTGAACTATGAAATAGATAAATAGATAAAGCATATTGGCCTAGAGAAATTCCTTTAGCTAAAAATAATTGGAGCTAGGGAAAATATTAGGGGAAATATAGGTAACCTACATTCTTGCCTTCCTCTTAGTATCTGCATATGGCCCCTGTTTTTTCAAAGAAAAGTGGAACTAGAAAGGAGGAATGATAAATATAGTCTTTCTTGTTATCACAAAGTATGCAGTAAAGTTTTCTGCAGCTACGCTCGCTGAGCACAGATGATGAGCTTACCGGTTTACCTTGACCATTGGTCTGAAACAGTATACCTGTCCTTATGGTTTTCTTGGCTCGATTAGTAAAAGTGGTTACTGGTGGAAATGGGATTGGAGTAATGACTTTGAAGGAACAAAGAGGTACATGAACATGCTGTGTCTTTGAATGTGAGTTCAGATCATTAATACCCTTTAGCAGATCTTTAGAGCTTCACAAGAGATCTTCAGAACTGTAGTAGATCCTTAGTGCTCAGCCGCAGCTGGATCACAATGCCAGACGTGTATTAGACTTGATAAAACGAGACTGACTTGAGACTTCTTGTAGGGAAAGCAAGAAATTGTAATAATGTGGAAGAAGGTAAGAAAAATAAGATGTTATGGGCAAGAAATTAAATCAGGAATACTTTTGCGTTCTGTTCTCACAGTTACTAATAGAAACACCACCTTCTTGTAGGTTAAATGTATCGTGAGTTACAAAACTGTCTGGGATTTTACTAGGACCCTTGTTCTACAAGCGTTTGCAGAGGTATTTTTAAATAGATGCTGCCTCGTGGTTTATCTGCAACATCATGGACTAGACACGCTCAAATAGGTGAATCACCAAAATTAGATGAAGCATAGGGCAGAGTCCTAGCTAGATTGAAAACATTATCCTAACTTCCATGTAACAGTGATTTTAATTGGTTCTACAGTATATTGATGACAGGAAGAAATGGTCTAAAGCTAAAATTTAATCTAAAAAACCCAATTATCTCCTATTATCAAGTCAATATAAATAACTTCTAAAGCTTCTTTATAAACTCTCAAATACTAGCCACTTCCCAAGTTTATCATTAAAAGGGTATATAGTTTTATAGTTATTAATGTTAACAGGTCTAGACAAGTCAGACTATTTTCTTGAAAATAAATGCTTTATTGTCTAAAAATTTGCTTTTAATGTTATTGAAAATAGAGTTGCTTATATTTAAAAAAAAATCCTAATAGTGTAAAAATGTCATGCTGAAAGAAGTGGTATGGCACTGCTAAATGCAAATACACTTGTAAGAGTGATGATAAACAGTAAACCACATTCATATTTCTTTTCTGTGGAAGGTGCATAGTGATTTGGGCAAACTGATCCTTCAATATTGCCAGCTATGTATGATAAACCATGTTAAAGGATTATGACTTATGGGAATGCTATGAATTTTTTGTATCTACACTTGTAGTTTATTTTCATTTTAAAGACTGTAGACCATAACTCTGTACTCTTAGTTTTGTATTCAGTATGGGGAGTTTATCCCAGAATGGGGCTTTTTTGATGCAAAAACTGAATGCTTATGTAGTAGCAACAGCTGTCCCCTCACCATGTGGTGTCTTCCATTGCTTTACTGTAGAGATGAATTTTGGCCCTGTGTTTCAGGAATATTGGACACACATGGTTTTAGGTGACAAAGCAGTATGTTTATGCATTCATTTGACTCTCGCAGTTACAGTTGGCTACAGATTAGAACAGGGAGAATACATTCACACCATGACCACCCTCATAGCTGCTTGTAGTAGTTGGATCACAGTAGGCGCTGTTGCATCTAAAGACGCAATTAACTGTTGCTGAGGAATTGCAAATTCACAAAAGCTTTTTACAGCTTTAATGGTTGAGAGTAGATTTTCTAAAACCTTTTCAAAGATTTTCCACATTTATAAATGTTTTAGATCTTCACATTCTAAAATTACTGTCAGCTTGAAATAAGATTAATGAGTTGATATTTTAGTAGCTAATGAATTCTTGTGCTGTGAATTATCTATAGAATTAGCTACAGATCTACAGAGTGGTTATAGTTTTGTCTGTAATTTAGGAAGATAACATTATGGCTTCTGTAATATTTAGAAATGGTTAGTGAAGTTTTGAGCACATAGGAAAATCAAAGCTTACCAAAAAAGTCTGAAAATAAAACTTAGCGGAAAGCTTCTGACTCATGTGCATCACTGAAAATATCATCCTGCTTTCCACGTAGTTGCTTAGATGTGCTTTGGCTATGGTAAGAGAGAGTAACTGTGAATTTACTTTTTAAAATAAACACCAAACCCAAAATAACAAGAAAAAAAAAGACACACCAAAAAATGGCAGAAAACCGAAAGCCCACACAAAGTTTTAATACAAATTAAATACAATATTACAGTGAACTGCACATTATGGATAATTTTGAGATATGAAATTTGACTTTTTTGAAAAAAAATGCTTTTAACCCAAAATTGCAGAATAATTCATTATTTAAGTTAGTGCTGAAAATTTTTGTAAGTAGAACGTTAAGTACCCCAAATCTTGCCCTTAAAAAAATCTCTGAGAAATATTTTAGTATAAAATATATATGGAGTATAATATGATAAATAAATATAGAGAGTATATTAACTTGTTTAATACAGTAAAAGTAATAAGGTTATTGTGCAATGTGGACATTTTCTGTGTATTTATCATTTCTTCTGTAGGCCAGAGTGTAATTGTATGATAATGCATGTAATGTATGTGCGAGATCTCTCACATACACACACGTTATTTAAGCGCCTTGCATTCGAGTCATCACAGATAATTCATTTTATATTTGTATTAAAAACTATCCGAATATGAATGTGTGAGGCTTTCAGCATAGAATAAAGGACTACATGGATCCAAACTAGGACGATTGATGAAATCCTTGCTACTATTGGCTATTATTTACTGTCTTCTAAGTGGCAGGTTGTATTTATGCCAATTTATCTGCTTCAGGGAACACTCTTGATAGCAGAACAAAGTGAATAAAAGTAGTTTGCTTTGCAAATGAATGCAAATGGTGGAGCCTTTCGGGAAGCCCTTTAACAGGAGCAATGCACTTTGATTATGAGTGAAGCTGCCATTTGGACATGGTGAAAAGAGCACGCTTGAACCATTGATTGGGGGAGACAGTAAAAAGTCAGGAAGGGCCCCGTTAAGCTGGCGGTGCGGCAGGCGGATGTCAGTGTGGTTAGAGCACAGTGGGAGAATGACAGGCGGGATTAGTGTCAGGGAGAAGCTTTGCTGGAGTTGTGGAGATGGTCCCTGGGGTCACTCACCTCTGACTGTTGTTCTGTGCCAATGGCTCTGTAATGCAAACTGCTTGATACGTGCCCGTTCATTATCGGAAGTGGTGATTAGAAGAGGTACGTCATAAAGAATTCCTTAAAAATAAATAAAATGGCAAACTACTGATGGTAACAAAGATTCGGCTCTGCGGTCCTTGCCAAAGACGCTGCACATGTCAAAGACGGTTACTGTGTCTTGCCTTACGAGGCAAGGGAGATGTCATGCCTTAAACTGCTCTAATTGCCTGCTCCTTGCTCTGCTCGCTTTTATTTGGCCGTTAGGAAGACAGTTATTTTTAACAGGTTGTCTTATTCAGTTAGAGCAAAACATTTTTCTAGCTTTTGGTTATTGGGTGGTAGAAGCATCCGGTTTGGTTTTGTGGCATAACCGTGTTTTGTGGGGGGAAGGAGGGTTGTTTAATAGTCCTAGTGGAATATTAGAATCAACAGATTTCATTCCTGAATCATCCCAGAATACGAAAATGGGATGATAACAGTGACAAAAAGCTAAAATGACTGTTCTGGTTTGTTTAGAGACCTTTTTTAAAATGTAAAAATGAGGATATTTTCTTTGTCTTTGGTGGAAGAAAAAGTCTCATGTGCATAAATACATGTCTAAAATTTTTATATCTTGAACTGTGATTTTAGTAAGTGTCTTCAATCTTTACTGCATTTTATAGTGTGATGTATCTTGTATAAATGTTGATAGAAATTAAATGTGTTAGTGTATATAATACACAAAATGCATATTTTGAGTGTTAGGGGTTTTTAAGATCTTACTGTCGCTCTGTTGTTTTTATGCATTTTTGGCAACAGCATAGGGAGGTGGTATCCAGATACATGAAACTGTTGAATTCTTGTTTTATACTATTTGATTAATTCGTTTGAAGATTTTTTTTTTCCAGTATATTACCTCACAAAAATATGTCCAGTATCCCAGTGTAATGAATGTTTTACAAATGTTTTACAGGCACCTGAATGGACAGAGGAGGACCTCAGCCAGCTGACAAGAAGTATGGTTAAGTTCCCAGGGGGGACCCCAGGTCGATGGGAAAAGATTGCTCACGAATTGGGTCGATCAGTGGCAGATGTGAGTTCCCTCGGATTTGCATTGTGTAGAGAGTGACAAACCAGAACAAGGCAGGCAGTGTAGAAGGCAGGCGTATATGGGGGCCGACATTGTCTTTGAGAGAGGCTATAGTCCTTTTAGGACCTGGAAGTGAACCATTAACAAACTGTGCAAGAAGCAGATGTCAGCCAGTCTCTCCCTCCACAATGAACAGCTGTAAGTGATCAGCTGGAGGGGGGATTCTGCTGCTTACAGACTTCAGCTACTGTAACCCAATAACAGAAAAACAATGCACTTTGGGTTCTGTAGCAACCTCCTTTCACTGCAAGGGAATGTTTGTGTGACTTGGTTGAAGATTACGTTTCTGTTTCAAGCCAGTCCTTCAAAAATGTAGATGAGCTAATGGTGTTTAGACAGGTGGTTTCCATTAATTAAACTGAAATACCTTTACAAAAATGTGAAATGCGTTATACATATGATACCGTTTCAGTCCCTGTTTCTGGATTATAGCATGATTAATAATGATACTGTGTAAAATGATTAATATCCTTGTTAATTCACATTTTATAGTATTGTACCACATATCAAAGAAAGCTTGTACTTAACGATTTTTAAGTGTTATGATCTTAAAACCCTTAGGGGCTAGGCTGCAAAAGACTTTTCCTTTTCAAGCAATAGATCACTAGAACATGATGTAGTGTCTGCTGAGGACCATTTGAAAGCCTTTTCAGCTGCCCCTATTTTATAGGTTCTGGAGGGGTTAATGAGAATAATGTTTAAATCTGTTGATGCACATTCTGAGATTAGATGTTCTTTATTTATTATATTTCAGGAATTATCTGAAATAATGGGAAACAGAGCCTCTGACTAGAGTGAAACATAACCCATTACAGCCTTCTGGGCAATTTGCGTACTTAAGTGTTTTTTTCCCTGTTGATATAATGACAAAAAGATATTTTTAGAAGTTATTCTTAAATATTTAATGCATGTATACAGTTCTGTTACTCACATATACTAGAAAATAGGCCATTTGCATTCTTATAATGTTAGAACAAGACATTATTTGCAAATAAGTGGATGTAAGCAAGAAGTTGCTAACCTGCTATACAAATGAAATTGTCTTTTTTTGTTTATTCTGTTTAGTGTTGTTTATCATACTCCTGAAGTATTCATACTGCTGAAGTGGAGTGACTTTATTAAAAAGATGCTACATTTTATTAAGCAGATACTAATAGCAAAAATACTTACACATGGCTTGGTAGTATGCAGTTTGCATGGGAAAGATCTTTTGAGGTTGCTTTAGAAAAAATTATGAATTTGCTTGTTACTGATGGTACAAACATGTGGAATGCTACCACATATACCTATCACAAAACTAACACTATCTTAACACTGCCTTTTGCACCCATTTTCTGTTTGATTCCTCAAAGACGGTGTAAAAACATTCTTTTTTGGGAATCCTTTGCGTAGTATATTTGGCCACCATACTTGCACACATCCAGTACTGGTAAGAAAAAACAAAGCTCGTTTGCTTCTTCCTTTAGGCGAGGAGTCTTGAGCAACATGCTTTTCAGTGAATTGGAAAGAGAAACGAATTCTAAGAGCTGTCATTTTCTTGTATAAAAAAAGGAATTTTCAGGGGTGTTTGTGTAGAGAAAGGTCTGAGTAATCCTTTTTACTTCCAGTGACCTCCAACTATATGATTGATGTAAGTGTTCTCCACACAAGTTTTTCCTTCTCTGAGAATTTCCCACTGCTGATAATGTTAGGGCAGCTTTCCTGGCACAGTCTGCGTGTTGGAATTTCTGCTGCTTTTATCACTGGATTGCACAGAGTTACAGTGATTAGGCTGGAAAGGAAACACTTCAACAAAAGCTCCCTGGAAACTTCTCTGGATCTCAAACTGTTCCTGCTTCAGGATCAGAAATGTTGAAACTGGGAACTAGTTCAGATATATCCGTTCAGCTGTTGAACAAGATGTACAGCTTACCCTTGGTATTTGGTGAAGGTGACATAGAATAGCATCTGAATTTACAGCAAGGATTCCTATTTTGCTTGGGCATCACCATAGCTGCATAAGAAATATAAAGCTGCCAGAAGAACCTCTGGTTTTGTTAAACTTTGTGCACAGAAAAAGAGGTGTTTGCAAGTGCAGGCAGTGTTTGCTGCCCTAACAACTGTTCCCTGTTTCCACTGGGATAGGTGCCGGGAGGTAAGTTTTGGGCTGTGAAGTGCTGTTTTGAAATAACTTGTGGAGCAGAGTTTGGGAATCTCTTGCTTAGAGCTAATTTAACATTAGTCGGGCCAGAGGACGCTTGAAGTGTGTGTTATCTGGCAAATGCACTAGATCTTGAAAAACATTCAAGGGAAAATTTGAATTTGTTTTTCCAACATTTTCTGTGACACAGGCAATCCTTTTCAAAAACTTGAGACCACTTTCTGCTGGTTTCTTCTCCTGTAAAGTATCAACAGCAGTAAGGCTTGGTTTTCCTTCACAGTCAGACAGCTACAGTAGGAAGGATTGCAAGGTACAGTGTGCTTGTTTCCACGTGATTTTAAGCATTCAAACCTTTTTTAATAGTAGATCAGCTAAACAGGTGCTAATAAAATGAGTTCAAAGTAATCCAGTCCAAAATCATCTCTCCATTGTTGCTTCTGGTCTCAATGCCTTCTTCCTCAGCAAAAAAGGTTAGAAAAATATTTCAATAATTCTAAATAATAAGCTGAAACTATTCATATATACCAGAAGAGCATCAGTGAAATTCAGTCCCTCTAACCACCCCAAAGGAATTTTAAATTGTCTTAAACTCCTTCCTTTTGTTAAGAAGTAAATTCCTGCATCAAACTATATTCACAGAATCACAGAATGTTAGGGATTGGAAGGGACCTCTGTGGGTCATCTAGTCCAATTTCCACTGGCAAGTTTTAAGCAGGATGAAGTGGCTTGAGGAGAGCGTTCTTTGCTTTTGTGAACTTTTCTGCTTCATGGTGTGGTTTTAACTTAGTGTTGTGGGTTTATTTGTTTTGGAGTTTTAAAAGTATTTCTGAGTTTTCCTCCTGGCATTATGGTAGTGAGTTTTGGGACAGTATGAAGCAAAACGTCTCATGCCTGGAGCTTTAATACTGCTTTTTCACATATAAAGAAGGCCCAAAAAGTCTGTGTGTCTGACTCATTTCCAGAGAGAGTTGTTCAGCTTGGAAGATTCTTCCTTGATTTTGCTAGAACATGACTTTGATACCCCAGTGCCTGGTGAGCACATGTAAATCTTACAAAGCTGAGAGGAACTGGAAGTATATTGGAAGATTGGTAGAATTCAGAAAGGTCAGGACAAATTAGAAAAATCAGATGCAAAAAAGAGGGTGAAATTAAAAAGACAATGTATACAAGGACACACAGCAAGACGGTGATCAAGTTCACAAATAAAAAACTGGCTAAGGGTAGCTCTTAAACAGCAGGAGGAACGCGGAAGTAATGAGCGAGATACAAGTCAACAACTAGTGAGTTGTGAAAAAGGCAAGCATCTTACGGAGAATATACACACAGGAGAATGGTAAATCTACACCTACATCCTTAGTCTGTGTCTAGTTTTCAGTATTACACTTAAACACCTGATTCAATATAAAGAGTCCAGATGAGAATAAAGAGAATAATAGCTCTCTAAAGTGTGACCGACAAGGGAAGATTGTGAAGGAATTCATGTTGCTGAACTGAAAGAAAGTATGAACTGAGGATGTAAGTATGCAGCTACATAAAAGGAGAGCTGCAAAGAGGAATGGGCTTGCGCTATGCATCAGTTTTACTGGGCAAAAAGTAATTACCCCAAATTTTATCACAGGCTGCAGAGTTAGACATTGAGGGGCAAAGAATTGCAGTGGAGATGATAAAGCAGTGGACTAAGGTGCTGTGGAGGCTCCAGGTTTGCAGGCCTTTAAGAATAGGTTAGACAAACATCTGCCAGCAACAACATGAATGTAGTGATTCTGCCTGAGGTTAGGTCCTTCCCTTCACATGGTCTGTGATTAGACTAGCAAGTGCAAGCTATCTAGGAGGAAGGGGGAGGAAAGAAAACCTTCTCTACAATTGGAAGCATGTGTGAACTCATTTTAGAAAATGTAAGATTAAAGCCACATAGTCACGATATTTGGTTAGTAGTCACTGCATATACCTTAGCTCGACTATTCATAAATTCAGTAATTCCTAACAAGGTGTTCTTTCAGGTATTTTTTTCTTCTCTACTAATATTCAGATTGAGGTTTTGTAGACACTGAAGTTTGTTAATTGTGTTATTTCCCAAAATACTGCACAAATAAGGGCTACTATATGACCCATTAAATGGGTGTGTCGACCAGATTCCCCCTCCCAACAGGTACACCCGCATGACGTGACGCAGGCCGCTGGGGAAGTGCCAGCCGAAATCCAACAACAAACAGCTATGTCCATGTTGTGGTACCCCTGAGCTGATTCAGCTCTGCTGGTCATATCTGTGCTGCCTTATGTGATACCAGCATAAATACCTTTGCTACATATTCCTGGGCTTTTCAGCTCAGAGCTAAGCTTGCAGCCATGGTGCAGACATACTGTAAGGAGGCTGATTACCTTAACTTCTGTCATGTTAAATATAGGACATGTTTATCTTGTCTGTCTTCAGGAAGACATGTTGTAACAGCCAATGAATAATCAACCCAAAATAGATGAGGTTAAGTTGTGCTCATTTTATCAGTATGTTTAATTATTTAAATTGCTAATTGTCATTTTAGTATGTGCATATTGGGAATTTAGCAATCTCTTCCCATAAAGATGATTTTCACCTGGCTTAGTATAATGAAATCTTACTGCTTTCACAACTGAAAGCTTCTACAGCTTTTAAAGTAATTTTTATTGCAGTTGGCTAGTGTTATAAATTAGATTTTCAAGTATTTTGTTTATGAAAGGGAAATGGAGTTCAGTTAACTCTAATCAGGGTTCCTGCCTGCTGACCTGGTTACCTGTACTAGTGCTCTCTGTCATCCTCTGAACATCTGTTCTTTGACCCATTTTCCTTGCTGAATTTGTTGCTCCAGGGTTAGTTCTTATTCCTGTCCACCAATACTTAAGGAAATAATTGACCTTTTAAAACAAAATAAAAAAGTTACATCTGAATTTCCTAAGCACTGTGAACACCCTATAACATAGTATAAATAATGAATGGAATGGAGTTTCAAGACTACTATTTCTGCAAAAATTATGTTGTTTGATTTGACAAATGCTGAATTGAAAAATTGAGAAAAAGCACTTTGTTGTGAAATTATAGAAGTATATCGTACTTGACAATACATACCCTTATAGATAAAAAGTTAAAAATATTTGCTGAAAGGCATAAATTAATTTCAGTAACTACAAAGGACGTTCAAATTGTAAAAATAACAGAGGAAGTAAAAACTGTCTGGCATGCCAAACAGACTTTAATGTGATTATTAGGTACAGGTTTTTTAAATTAAAGGCAAAGAGATCTCAGATTTCATACTTGTGAAGTAATATCATTCACTTGTCTTACAGGATTTAAACTGATTCTGTTTGCTCCTGCAGTCACTAATCTCATGCATTTGTGTTGTAAAAACAGACTGATTGGGATTTGCTGCTTGTATGGAAAAACACTAAGACAGACAGCAAAACAATAGATGGGTGGATATATTTGAGCAGGCATTCTGAATTATCGTGAAACCCAAAAGCATAAGGTTTGAGGGGGTGCTTATTTTGTGATAGCTCTTGTATGTCCAAGCAACAGTTTCAGTTGAAGTCTGACTGCGTGAGTTGATACTTGTTGCACTTTATATGCTGGTCTAAAATAGATCTCTTACTTTTGACAAATGCAAGCTGATTATCTTGCCAGCAAAAAAACATCTATATGAGAAATGATCCATATGTAAAATTTCATGAATTTATTAGGTTTTTTGCTTCTGGAAATTGTTTTCCTAAGTCTGTTCTATGTTTCATTTTGTATACTGTGTCTGTGTTTACTCAGTCACTGTGCTCTCCAGTTGTGGATATCCTGAAACAGTCACTCTTGGCAGCTTGCATATATTTGTGTAATCAATAGTTCTTCCAGTTGCTTATTGAAGTATAAAGACCTAGCTCTGGATTGAGGTCCAAAAGAGGTTATGAATATCTGAGATGGGGTTTAGATCGTATGTAGGTCATGTAGATCCCTCCATCGGAGAGCAAAATCTTTGGAACAGCTGTCTGATCCCACAGACACACCAGAATGTCTGCATTGACACTTGGAGGGGAGGAAGAGGTGGTTGCTGTTTACAGTTCCCTCATTGCACAAAGTTTTCTTCTGCGCAGTCCTACAGCTGCCCCTACGGTTTTGGCAGAACTGGGCAGCAGAGCGCATCTTCCACCCAGATGCAAATCAGATTGATTTCCTTCTTGTGAGGCATGACCAGAGCATTCTTCTCACTTAAAGGAGAAAGTTTTTTACAGAAGATGGTGAGACACCCAACTTTTAATTCAAATAGATGACTTGTGCAGTGGTCAAGCCAGCGCTGCTGCAGCTTTGTAGAGTGGTTTGAATTAATGTCATGTCCCATATACATCTTGGTGAGCTGGGTTTGAATTCCATTGCAGAATTCGAATCTGACTCTCAGGAAAGGTCACGAAGTAAGATGTCCAGGTAGTTGTTGCAATGGGCATTTGAGCCAAGCTCCTCTCTTACATGAGTGCTCATCACAGAATCATAGAATAGTAGGGGTTGGAAGGGACCTCTGTGGGTCATCTAGTCCAACCCGCCTGCCGAAGCAGGGTCACCTACAGCAGGCTGCACAGGACCTTGTCCAGGTGGGTCTTGAATATCTCCAGAGAAGGAGACTCCACAACCTCCCTGGGCAGCCTGTTTCAGTGCTCCGTCACCCTCAGAGGGAAGAAGTTCTTCCTCATGTTCAGACGGAACTTCCTGTGCCTCAGTTTGTGCCCATTGCCCCTTGTCCTGTCACTGGGCACCACTGAAAAGAGCTTGGCCCCATCCTCCTGACACCCACCCTTCAGATATTTATAAGCATTTATTAGGTCCCCTCGCAGCCTTCTCTTCTTCAGGCTGAACAAGCCCAGCTCCCTCAGCCTCTCCTCGTAGGGGAGATGTTCCAGTCCCCTCATCATCCTTGTAGCCCTAAGGACTGAGCTAAAGATTCTCAAACATGGATTTTAACTCACAAAAACCAAAAAGCACAGTATGAAGTCTCCAACATCATGACAATTCTAGTTGCTGAGTTCTTCCTCTTTCTGCGTCCTGAAAAAAGGAGCATTTCTTCTGCTGCTTTAAATTTACTGTTTGGACACTTAAACTGGAGAGAGGCTAGGGTTCTACATCTGGTGATTTAGGCCAGGTTTGCAGGCCACATCTTAAACTGCCTCATAATTAAACTCATAGTTGTTTTGGGGATTTCTGTTGAGGTGGCTCCCCTTTCTCCATCTGTCGTGGCAAAGTTCAGAATCGCACACGGCTTCAAAGTCCGTAACCATAAGAAAACTGTAGTTGCCGGCTACAACTGGTTGGTCTAAGCAAATTCAGTTAAATTCATAACACATCTCTTAGTTCTTTGAAGAATAGAGGCATATTGTCCCTCCTATAGTGGTTTGCTATGTTAGCATTAAATTCACTGTGTAATTTACACAGTGGATAAAGACTAGTTATGTTACATACTTTTGAGAAAATCGGTAACAATCTACTAACAAACTATTACAAGCAGTGCCAAAACAAAGGTGTATCTTTTAATTTGAAATGTATTATTTAAAGAGATCTAGTAAGTTGCAAATAAGGATACTTGCAAAAAACGGAGAATAATTTGGCTTGATGCATCAGTATTTGAAGTTTCACCAATCTGTTAAAACAGGAAGACAATTTGAGCAGCCTTTTTAGCATATGGTAAGGGAAGGCAGTTTATAAAGCAACAAATTTGGAGTACGTCACATGAAAATAAAGGAATAAGTCATTGTTGTTGTCTGAGTTGGTTCAAATAGCTCTTGATACAGTTGTGGTTGCTGTGAAAAAGCTATTTAGATCTAGGTTGGAAGGACAACTCGGTGTAGCAGGTAATATTTTGGGTGTAAGGGGAGAACTTAAAATTTGGCAATTTATCCTGTGCTGTTCTAGAAGGTTAGATTTGCAAAAAAACTACTGCTTGGACAGAGCCAGGAAGGCATTAAAATCCTTCTGTGTCTGGCTTTCTTTCATGAGAAAAATGTGATTTTAACTCGACCCCAAAGACTCAAGAAATTCCCCATTGCTGCATATGAGGCTCAGCTACTCACAGGCTGTCTCCAGATTATTTTTTTCCATAATTCCACAGACCGTGGCATTTTTGCATGAGGTAACTAGACAGAGAGCAGGCAGGAGGGTAACAGCCGGGTGAACAGAACACTGCTACTGGGACAGCAAATTCCTGATAGCTGGTGCTGAGAAACTGTGGCAGCTTTAACAGGTATTTAGAAAACTTCAGCTCGGGAAGATGTGATGAATAGTAAACAACTTTATCAGGACCTCCGGTTTCCAGAAACACAATAGCAGGTCATCCTTCCTTGCAAGAGGGTCATATATGTTTGGGAAGCTGAGCAACATGGATTACCTCTTCCTCTACAAAAAAACCCACATTATTTTCTCAGAATGTTGTCAGAACCAAAGATTTGTACTTTGTGATTATCTCATGCAATCCTGATGAGAACAGTGTCCTGTTCAGAGAAGGAAGGTGGAGTGTTGCCTGCTGAAGACTGCCAGAAGACAGCAAAGCGGCGAAGGCTCCAAAGCCCCGCTGGAGTGTATCCTGCGAAGCCGGGCTGGTCCTGCTGCTGGAGGGGCCAGCTGGAGCCGTGGGCCGCTCCGTGCCTGCTGCTGCTTGGAGGAGTGGGGAGCTGCTCTGCATCCTCTGCAAAGGGCAGCTTTCTCCTGTATATCTCCGAAGCATCAGTTGTGCCCATCTGAAAGAGGTGGTAGGTGTCTGGAGTAATGAGAGATGGAACATCTGGATGGTCACGATGAGAAATGTTTTTACTGCTAGGTGTCTTGTTGAGTAGGAACTACTCGTGTCATCTGGACTAATTGTCAGGAATACAGAAGCAAACTGTTCCTGTGGCTTCTTTCTATAGGTCCCATGGTAAAATGGTTTGATTTCTACTTCAGCAATTTGATTGCTTGCATCCAGCATATTTTTTTGGTGATCTTCGTCTAAGAAAATCTGTTTCACTGTGCCTGTGATTACCTGACTTTACTTGTGCCTCCTGTTATTCCTGGTGGACTACAGGGATGCCTAGGCTACTTGGGCACAGAAGCAGCAACATTTGAAGTTGATTCCTGTAAAATGTCTGCTCAGCAGTACAAATACTTGCAGAAATACCAGATCTGCCCTCTTCTGTTTTAAATCAATTTCACAGCCTTGAGCCTAATTATTTAAGGTGTCCCCAGGCCCAGGATTTCTTAAAGGCTGGCTAATACTCTGGTGAAAGCTGTTGTCAATAACAACAGGCTTTTAGCACAACTTTTCACAGTCATGATAAAACTAATCATTTAACATACATGAAAACTGTAATTTTAAGGCATTATGCAGGAACAATCATCAATAATAACTAGAAAGAGTAATTCTACAACTGCTTCATGCTTTGAATAACAGTATTTCCAGGTATGTTATCTGTTACCTAATGAAAGAGTAATAATATAAGTGAGTTACGATAAGAAATTGAGTAGAGAAACCAATGGAACAACTTACATTGCGTAACTTGCACTAAGAACTAGCTAGTAGATAACGCTACTCACCACTGGAGAGGAAATTTAAATTGATATTAAGGGTGTCAGAAAGTATGGAGGAACTTGCACCAGAAGGGACAGCAAATCTGAGTGGCAAGAGCAATGATTAAACTCAAACAGATCAAACTGAAATACAATTTCATATGTTCCATAGGTTGGACTCCTAATAATCCTTAGTAGTTTAATACTGACATGGTATGATTCTTGCCCTGTGTCAGCATCTTTAACGGCAGTGACAGTTGAAGCAGATGGACAAATGAATCTTGAGTCTAAATAAGTGATACCTGAACTCTTAAGTGGAAAGAGCTGGAGTAAACATGAACTTCACCTAGCACCTGGAAAAGGACTTGCAAAATCATCTGTATGAAGAACAAAGCTGACTAAAAAAAAAAAAAAGAGAGAATAATAGATAAATAATCTTCTCATGTAATCTGCAAATGATGATAGTAAAGCTGTAAGAAGCTTGATGAGTTGTGAAACCTATGTCAGCTGAATGTGCTTGTTCAGTGTTTGAAATCATAGATTTTCAATATCTAAACCATGCACACAGTTGTTATTTCCAGCTTACCTGGTGAATGTGCAAATTGAAAGTCCATCAAAATATGGACAGATGTCATAATGCCTTCAAAAGAGAGAGTCTTGGAAATTTCTGATGTAATAAATGGAGTAACTTACTACAAATGCTACATCTGGGTTTGCCAAGTTACTGTGGCTGAAGCTATCCAAAACAAAATAACCTGCGGCAAGGCTGAGCTTTCTGCGTGTCGGGGGAAACGTGAAATGCCATTAGGATCTTGAATAAACCAAAAGCTTTCGCTGTTCTAGTGGAGAGGGCTGGTTTAGATTCTAATTCAATTAGATGTAACATGCAGCAAAATTTGTCTCTATTATGGGATACCTGCACTAACCTAATTTGGGAGTGTCTGGCTTGTGAAGGAAACTTGAATCCAGCATACTGATTGGCACCACTTCCACTGCAAAGTTCATGTTGCATGCATAGTCTCAGTTTGAAAGGTAAAATGGTCACTGCCGGCCTCCGAACACGTCAGCGGCTCAGCAGAGAGAAAGCTGAACTTTGGCACTGAGGCAGCAACTAGGTATGCCCAGCTTTGTCTTCGCCTGCAATTTATCCTGCCCTCCTTTGTGTAGGGAGTATTTTCTTTTCTCTCTTTCCTGCCTTCTTGGCCGCATGAGTAGGCTGTACGTCTTTGAAAGAAGTACTTTAAAAGCAGCAAAATGGTTTAGAAACAGTTTTTCTGGAATACATGAACACAGACAGATAATGCCTGGTCATATTCACAATGAATCCACCACATCATTGCAGTAAGCTGTAAAGGACCAGCTGCTTCTTTGCATGACAGGTTTTTCTCGCTCTTTTCGAAATAATCTATTGTAATCCACTTTATATAATATAATTTCTATCTGAGAGATGCATAGCAGGGCACCACTAAGGAACCGTTCTGTTTAGCAGTGGAGAATGGATTGCCCTCCACTCAGGCTTTTAAGGCGTTGGCCCTACGGAGACACTCTGCTAATGAGAATGGAACACAAGCATTTTAATTTGTACTATTTTAGACTACAAACTCTTCAAGGCAGGCAATTTCTGTTAGCGGATCACCTGTTTCAAGGAGGATCTGTCTGTTGTTTCAAAATCAGGATCATGTAGATCACAGAACTGTTAGTACTACCTAAAATTACCCCTTCAGATTGGTATTCGGAGGTTTCTCTTTGAAGGGTTAAAACTGCATCATACTGCAACAGCAGAAGCTGGAGTCTTCTGTGTCAGATGCCTACCTCTGGATAAAGGTTTTGGTTAATTAGAGTTGGGATTTTTTTTGTTCACAGAGTTTTCATTTAAACTTAATCATCCCAGAAAATGAGGCTTAATTTGTAGAGAAAACAGACCCCTTTGCCTTGTGAAGTCCTGCAGTCGTTTCATTAAGGAGATCCAGCACTTGCCTGTTTTTAAGGCAAAGTCCTGCAATTCCATGACAGAAAGGTGGGTGGGAGGAAAGAAACCGATGGTACCAAAGTGTGTTTTAACTATTGAAGTGCTCACTCATGAATCTTGTCATAGAACAAAAATCCTGAATCTTCATATTTTCTTCTTCTTCCATCAAATAGCTGGAGACCCCCCCGGTGGGTTTGCTTTCTAGTGCTGCCATACATTGTTGGGAGTAATTGTTATTATTAATGTTACTTAGGTAAAAGAGCAGAGTCTATGCTGTGGCTCTGAAGGTCTAAGTGATTCGTAGTGTGGGCAAATGTGATCCCACGTGGAGGAATTTCTGATGTTGTAGGTCAGGTATTTTTTTGTTTTGGTCTGGGCAGCGCACTGCCTGGTGCCTTACGCTGAGCAGACGTTAACACCTGAAGTCCCGGGTGCAAACAGCAGGACAGACGGGTTGCCCCTCCCAGGAAGCATTGGTTCTGAATCAGCACGCTGCCTGCTCACGTTTAAGTTTTATTTGGTTTGGGTGGCTCAGATGATTTCAATTTCTAGCTTTTTCACAAAGACCTCATATTCAAAAAAACCTGAAATCGAACTCTGGTATTCATAAAACATTTTCAGTAATTAAAAAGTGTGTATATTTCTGTGAGTACTACATTTTAAGATGCTTTTATGTGGTACTTGGGTTTTGGACTCTAGATTATTTGATATAACACAGATGCAAAGTGATTAAAAGGATCTTAATTTTAAATGAAGCCTGTTGTCTTTGTTGTCTGTAGTGAGGTCTGGAAATTTGAGATGGGGAAGCTCCTTGTTCTGGGTGGGGAGAAAGCCCGGTTGTTTCTTTAAGTAAAAATGAAAATGCTAAATCTGGTGTTACTTTTCTCCCAGGACGCAGATTTTGGTATACATGGAGAGGCTGGAGCAGGCAGCTCTCCATCCTCTGAATTCTCAGTAATAAACTCCTTTTCCTGAAATATCAGGACTTAGGAGGTGTCTTTGCTGATCTTTAGCAGTCAGCCTGTTTTATTTTGGGACTGAATGCCTGTCCTTTAGCATGCTTCATCATGGAGAAGAGGAGGCTGAGGGGGGACCTTATTGCTCTCTACAGCTACCTGAAAGGAGGTTGTAGTGAGGCAGGTGTTGGTCTTTTCTCCCTGGTAGCCAGCGATAGGATGAGAGGCAATGGCCTCAAGTTGCATAAGGGGAGGTTTAGATTGGATATTAGGAAAAATTTCTTTACTGAAAGAGCGGTCAGGCATTGGAACAGGCTGCCCAGGGAGGTGATGGAGTCCCCATCCCTGGAGGTGTTTAAAAAACATGTCGATGTTGCACTTCAGGACATGATTTAGTAGGCATGGTGGTGTTGGGTGGATGGTTGGACTTGATGATCTTAGAGGTGTTTTCCAACCTTAATGGTTCTATGATTCTATCATCTGGGCCTATGGGGGTTATTTTGTTCTTTTGTTCAGTATTGAGAAACTAATATATAGAAGATAACTCATTTGTTTCCTTTTTCCTCCCTCTCCTTGTTGTATTTTTAGGTTAGAGAATTAGAGTTTAACAATGAAAGAAGATAAAATTTTAATATCAACTGTGATGTCTTATGGTGATAGTAATAGAAATGTGTAGCATTGCTTATATTATTAAAATAAGCTAGGAATATTTTAGAAGGGACAAAGTCTAAAAAGTCACTTTGTGTTAGTTTGGGATCCATACATGAGCAAAGCCAGCAGAACAACATCAGCCTTGCTGCGCATAATGCATGTTCTGTGTTGGCATTTTGCGGTAAGCTGCTAATGAATTCTTCAATAGGCCCAATAATGTAATTTTTTAATAGTTCTTTTTTGTTGTTGTTTTTGTGCAGGTTACCACGAAGGCCAAACAGCTGAAGGATTCTGTCACATATACACCAGGTGTGTGCTGCTGAGTCCTCACTGGTGCTTACATAAAGCGCCGTATTTGGATTCTAGCTATGCAGACACAGCGCAGTCGGTACCTTTCGGGGTGTGCTTTGCAGCGAGGCTTTTGTGGCGAGGTTTTTGCAGCTTTGCCTTACTCGGAGCGAAGAGGAGAACTGATGGGTATCCTGAGGGAATGTTTCCCTTCAGGTACAGCCTCCCAGGCTTTCTTACTCAGTTTATTGTGGGGTTTGTTCATTTGTTCAGGCTGTTCTGTTTGTTTATATCGGCATGGTAATTTACTTCTACTTCACATATACCTGATAAGCTCCTAACTGGCAAAGTTCATGCTTCATAACAAATACCTTGATTTCTGGATAAGCATTTTCCTTAAGCTCTTAACCCACAAGAGCTTTTTCTCCTCTCTGCACGATTCCGGGTACCTGTTATTTGCAGGCAGTTCTCTGCTTGTTGGTGGTTTGTTTTATTTTTTCCGAAGTGTAACAACAATCCTCCTGACAGGTATCATTAGGCTTTCTGAGCTTAAAACGCTGGCCCAAAATTCCAAGAATGTCAAAGTCAACGTGAATTTGCCAGACCACATAATCACCCAGCGAGAAAGGGAGGAGGAAGAAGAGGAGGAGGAGGAGGAGGAGGAGGAGAGGAACTCCGATCATGTCCCAGAGCAGTTGGATATCCAAACAGATCAAAAGGAGACCACTGCAAGTGAAACCAGACACCGCAGGCGGAAAACGGCCAAAGCACCTGACATGCCTCTGCCAGCAATGAAAGAGGTACCGGAGGAGAAGGGCAGAGGAAGACGCCAGAAAGATTTTGATAACACCGAGCAAGAGGAAGAGAGTGATGATGAGAACAGAAAAAGAGAGAAAAGCCGTGCCCCGGAAGAACTGTGGACTCAAAATCAACAGAAACTCCTTGAAATGGCCTTGCAGCAGTACCCGAAGGGAACATCAGATCGCTGGGATAAAATAGCAAAATGTGTTCCTGGAAAAAGCAAGGTATGCTTAGTCTTGTTTGAACTATGGTATTATTGAGAAGAAACATATTTTCTACCAATTTATGATTACCTTAAGAGCTGAGAGTCCACGCAGAAGGGTGAGGTCTTTCTTTAGCCTGTCAGTCCAAACATAATCAACTTAAAGAGCATTACTGTCATGTTTGTTGTTTTTATTGAAAACATATTTTCATTTAATTCGTTTGATCTATTACAGAAAATGTTGAAATACCTCCTGTTTCATTTCAAATGCCTCCCTCTCCTCTGCCTTTCAGATCTTCAATTGCAGGACAAATTAGGTTTTAAAACAAATTTTGATTCAAAGTTACTAACCAAATGGTGGTGAGCCACTTTGCTTACACTTTTACAATGCCTTTCTCAACCCATCTCAATGAACAAACAAAACAAGTAATCCATCTGCAAGCGTTAAATGCTCAGTAATCTATCTAATGTGCTTTTTGTAAGTATCATCTTTTTTAAATGGCCTTCATTGTTGTTGATAGAGTTGGTCTGTGTTAGATTTGGTAATAGCTGTGATAGCGTAGTTTGCTTGCTTCAGTCACCGTAGCTGCAGAAAGCCCGAATTTTGCTTGTGCCAAAGATGGTGTGAGAGCCAGAAACGCGGGCGGGGTTTCTTGGGTTTGTGTGCTCTTTGAAGAGAGAAATTATCCATTGAGAAGCATAAATTACGAGTCATTTTTCTAATCCGCTCTTGGCTAGATGTCGATTTGCTGTCTGAAATCCAGTGTGCAACTTTTTAGTAAGTAAATAAATAAAAACGATCTCCAACAGAACCTACCCAACCCCCAGAACGTGGCTCTTCTACAGTGAGGCAGCACATACAGAGTTACAGCAATATGAAAACACCAAACTTGAATAAACACTTCTGTTTTTCCTTTTAGGAGGAGTGTATAGCAAGATACAAGTTGCTTGTTGAACTGGTACAAAAGAAAAAAATGGCTAAAAGCTGAATGTTCGGAGCAGAAGAGATGTAGCTCATCTGTCAAAATGGGGTTGTAAATCTCATCTGCAGGAAACTGCATTTTTGTACCTCAGTATTTCTATACATCATGTGCCTTAGTAACAGAAAATATTAATAAATCTTATACCATCTTACTTATTTTGTGTGTTGAAGAATGAAGATGTGTTTTTGTGTTGGAGAGCAGCTTCTGCAGATGTGTGATAACGATGTCTTAAAAATTAGTGGACCTTCAGGAAAACCCACGCTGCTAATTGCATACTGGAACAGGTAGCTCTACAGCCAATGAATATACAGAACATAAAGAATTTCTGTTTGTTTTGAAAGAGAGAATTAATCTGAAACTGTTAAGCAAGCACGAGAGTAATGGAACTCTGCACTGAAAATCTATTTTCCTTTCTTACAGCTGTAAATCCAAGACCATGTGCTTATAAGCCTGTCTGTCGCTACACGAGCCATCTTGTCATTCTGACAGTGTTTTGAAATACGGAGTGTTTCTAATCTTACCTTCCACGCATGTTTATATGCACCTGCCATATAATACCTTTTTTACCAACCCTGCAGACTCATGCTCAGTGGTATTTGACAGTGCTGTTAATTTGGTAAAGTTGAAGTGGGTAAGAACATTAAAGGCCTTAATTTCTTCATTAGAAATTAAGATACATATAGGGCAGGTACTTCATGACAAGTTTTTAAGTACAGAATAGGGCTTAAAAGCTAACATCATTGGGCTCATCTCATATCGGGGGGGCAAGGGTGTTGTATACCCTGGATTCAATAGAGTTTGATTTTATAATTGAAGAATATATAATAAGGGTTATAATTCCTTTACTTGCTGTTTTGTTTTTTCATAATTTTTGAAAATTTATACAAAGCTTAAAATGCTTGAATAAAGCGTACTTAATGGGCTGCAAATTATATCAATAAATCAGAGCAGTGATTGTAGGTTTTTGCAAGAAACCTTAAGGACTTGCATTTTTTTAAACAAATATTTACCACTCAAATTCTGATTGAGTACTGAGATTCTAATAAGCTTTTGAGCTTTAATTTAAAATAAAAATGAAAAACCAGAGGATCATGTATCCGAACTAAAAATCGGAACTTGGTGGCTGAAAACCTCCAGACTTTGTGCCATTTACAAAGCTGATTTTTCCCAGGAACTGTTTGCCAGCTGTGGTGCTTCTGACAGATCAGGATGCCACAAAATTTCATCCCATTCCCATAAAACTTTAAGGGAGAAGTATTTAGGGAAGATAACAGTGTTCCATATGTGTTCCTTTACCAACTGAAACTTTTTTGGGGGTCATATATAAAAGACTAATCTTAGTCAGCAGAAATAATGGTACTGTGGCAACTTTACTGGACACAAAATAATGCATCTGAATTTTGTTTCACAGAGAACTTCACAGGGTAACGGCCCTGGAAACTAAACACGCTCAGAAGCTGTGCTATGATCTGTGTGGGCTAACTGAGCAAACAGTGATTCTGTGCTGCTACAGCACCTGTGAAGGAAGAGTCTGAAGTGAGTTCAAGGGAGGTATTTTCAAGAGATTTCAGGAAATCTTAGCTTTAAAAAGGGGTTGGTTATCCAGAACACGCAAAGGTAGACAGCTGCAGCTGTACAGCAAGGCAACTGAAATGGTTACAAAGAAAAGCTGCTAAAATCATTAGGTGAATTGGTGAAAATTAACTTGGTGGAGCATTGCTAGGGCTGGGGCAGAACACCACAAGTGGAGGTGTACTGTTCATGAACAAATAGACTGGCACTCGGAATAGTTCTGCCATTCCACAAAAAAGAAGGCAAGTAGAGGGAGAGTGTAGCCTGTGAGGATGACCGAGTCATCATTCCTTTCCATGCTGGAGTCACAAGACTTCACCTGGTATGGTGTGCCTGGGTCGGTATCTCACGCTTCAAGGAAGATGCTGACCATCCAGAAGAGAGCAAAGCGAATGATCCAGAGTCTACAAAGCCTGATTTGCTAGGAAGGACAGACAGAAGTGTTGGCATTTGCTCTGCACTACAGAGAGAGAGCGTGAGAAATCTTCAGGTATGTAAAAGAGGAGCTTTGCACATGCGTGGTCACTGTGTCTCCCTGATGCAATTAATACAGACCTGTCACGTGTCTGTTGTGGCTACGGAGAATAACGATGGGCTCACTTTGGAGTGAGAAATAGTTTAGTTGGATATTGGGGCAAAAACATGCAGTGGCAAATGTAGTAAGGACTTGGGAGGACTTTGACACCTTTATCACTGGAAATCCTTAAGACCTTACCTGTGTAAGAGTACCGGCGCAGGGCTTGCCCGCCTCGCTGCTTTGCGTGTGGCAGTACTTACACACTGCCTGCCCACCGCCTTCAGCTTCTCGCCACCTGCGACTCTGGGGACGGGGTCAAAGGAAGCAGGATGAGCACCACTCATTGGGAAGAAACTTTTTTTTTTTTTTTTTTTTGGTCTGTAAGAACATTGAGGCTGAAGAACTTAAAGCAGTGCTCCTGACAAATACAGTTTATCTAAAGGAAGATCCTTAAGGATGGGCAAAGATCGTCCATGTCATTGTGGCACACTTGTCAGGTTGAGTACCTGAAGTGATAGATGTGACTGACCGCAGGTGCTGCTCGTGCCTGGCGGGAAGGGAACTGGTTGCCTCCTTACTACTTGAAGATCAAGCTGCCTGAAAGGAGAGGTGAGCCAGCTGTGTATGAGAACTGCATTGGCTTCTTCCGTGGTGGAACTGCACCACGACCTGGTGGCAGGTCCAGCTGTCACATCATCAAGAACTGGAAGGGTTTTGCAGTGCACTGGTGGGTCACTGGGAACTGGGTGTTTCACACCGGCAGCATAGGTCTTGCGATGAGGAACGTGACCCAGTGTCCAGCAGCAGTGGATCTGATCTCTGCTACCACATGCTTAGAGACACCTGTCTCAGCAAGATCCTTCAGGTAGCATAACCTTTGTGCAGGCCCCATCCGGTCTTACCTCATGTGCTGGTCCTCAAAGGCCAGAGGAGTTGGCCCAGGCTAAGCTTTAGCTGCTGTGTTTGGCTGTGGGAGGAGGGCAATGGGGCTGGTGGCCAAGCTCTACAGGCCCTCTCAGTGTCCTTTCCCAGGGTTGCTGGGGTTGTGGCATGGTGAGACCCACAGGCCCTTTTGGCAGTGGCTGTGACTACTGAGGTGAGACAGGGTGCTCTCTAGAGAAGCGGCACACTGCAGCCCATCGCTGGAAGCATGGCCAGGGTTTGCTTTCTCGCGGTTCTGGGATGCACCACCAAAGCTACTGTTTTTATACAACTTCCAGTGCATGAAAATCGAGGTCACTCTAGGCTTGGGAGCTAAGCAACTTCTTCCAACTTCGGTTCTAGCATGGGATGCAGATTTTCAAGTAACATTAATATGTGCCTGCTAGCAAAGTATTTTCTTTCCTGGATGGTTGTGAGCTGTAGCTCAAAGTGCCGTTTGCTCTGTACCTTTGTGCATGAAAAGCTTTCAGTGTTACTCGCACCTAAACGAGTCGGAGCTGCGTCTGTTCTGAGCGTGTCCCTGCTGATGGGATAAGCAAGATGCCACGGGAAGGGCGGGTGGGGCACGTGAGACGGGCGTGCAGCGTAACTACACCACGCCGAGGATGCAGTCCAGAGGCCAAGCTAAAGCAGCCGGATCCAGTGAAGTCACAGCCTGACAACAACACACAAGGGAAGGAGCAGAGTAGGACTGAGATGCTGTGAAAGTTCATAGTGCTCTGATTTAGGTTGGTGCACTCTCAAAGATGAGCAGATGCTGTTCTGCAGTGTCCTGTAGCTGTAAATGTTTGGACTATATTATTCTCAACTTTACAGCCAGCACTGTATGAACTAATGAAAAAAAACCCTGTTTGTTTCAGGGAAGACTTTGCAATGTGACCTCTTCATGAGATGACAGAGCCTGAAAGCAACAGAAACACAGTGTTTGACTTCAAAAGAGCTCTCCTTTAGGCTCAACCAACAGTGAGATTTTAGTGCAGCTTATGAGAAACAGGCGGCAGCAGCTCACTCAGTTGAAGGGCACACAGTCACACTGCCGAGAGCAGTTCCTGCTGCCACAGCTTGAATGGATACAGTTGATGAAACCAGGATTTGAGATGTCATCGGCTGTCCAGAATTGGTTGGCTCCTGTAAGCCATAAGGTCTGTTTATCATCATTGTCAATAAAGCTGTATTTTGGTGAAAAAAAAATAAACGGCAGAAAGTTCTAAAGCCTACTCACGTGAAGCTCTCCTGAAACACAGCCCGTTTAGTCTGTGCTGCTCTCGTGGCCCTGGACCCAGAATGGATCCCAGCACAGCCAAGGGCAGCTCGGTAACCCACAACATGGCTGCCAGGGACCTGCGCAGCGGCGCGGACTGCTTTGGCATCAGAGGCATTCCACGGGGACGGCAGTATCGGCTGCTGCTGAACTGGTGCCAGATCAGCCACAGACCATCATCTTTGATGTCAGGATCTGCAAAATCATTGAAACAAGGTTGGGTTTGACTGCATCTGGCCCTCACGTGAACTTGGCTTTGATGTGGTCTCTTTCTAGTGAATTGGATTTCTGTTGGGATGTCAGAACTGTCCTTTTCATTATTTCCCTGTTGTTGATCGCTGGTCCATCAGGACTGTGCGTACTGTGAAACACCCATTGCTGTCTTGGGCTTCTGGCACCAATCTCGAACAAGCTGAGATTTTAAGAATGTCTTGAATTTGACAATCTCACTTGTATTTCCAGCTTTGCCCCTTTCATGCTTCTCTGCGTCTTACCAGGTGCCTGATACCAGAGTTGAGCCAGGCCCTCTCAAATAATTGAAACAGGAACGTCATGAAAGCAGGACTTGCCACTTATACTGGTTTCTATGGTGCTGCTCCAGTAGGCACAAGATGACTTACCAATACTTCTGGTCTACCAGGTAAAGTTTTTGGATTCATCTTAGGTCCATGAATAAAGCAGCAGTAATGCAACCCTCCAGTCCACAACTCCAGCAGGAGGAACAGTCGGGAGTCCCTATGCTGGTGGGCATACTGGGCATTTCTTCCCCCTCATGTACAGGTCAAGCAGTAGGACATCCAGTGGCCCAGCGTGTAGGTGCTATATACTCTCCATTCTTAGCAGTGACAACGCGTACTCAGTGTCCAACAAAGCCAGAAGAAAGATGGCACCAGTTGTAGAGCTCACCTAGGTGGTTTCATCAGGAGGCCTGCCTTCTGGTCAACAAGCCTGCTGCGCCTCCTCGCCCTCGGGCACCAAACACTTGCCAGCTGCCCCTAGAGTGTAGGGAAACCTCTCTAGGCCTGGTGGTCTGGAGGGGCGGGTTAGCGATGCCCCGAGCTGTGGCAGACGATTGTTCACGTTGCCCTAGTGTCAGTTCTGAGCTTGCTCGTTTATCTGCCTGCTTTCAGGACTCCCGTTTTCTCCGTTTGAAAATAAAAATATTCAGTCCTGGGGACCTGAGCAGACGGAGCAAGATACAAATGGCACAGGCCTGTGGCAGCACCCGTCTTCCTGCTGCTGCTTGTTCCACAGTCCTGAGGCTGCGTCTGACTTGCAAGGGGCTAAAAACAGGAGGAAGCCCTAACGCACCCCTCATCTGCCAAAACCTGAGCTGCCACACCCCTCACGTTTTATCTTCAAGTGACAGGACAGGAAGGGTCAGGTTCCTCCTTGTTGCCCCGGAAATAAAAGCCCAGGAGTGCAGCCGGGTGTGTATCGACCCCTCCATGGACTGTAAGCAAAATTCCTGGAAAAAAGAAGGGAGCTGGTTTTACAGAAAATACAGAAATTACAGCACCAGCCAAAGGCCTCGATCACCTCAGCACAGGCACTGTGCAGGTAAAGAACCCGTCCCATCTCCACAGAGCGCTCACCACGTTACTTCAAAATGAACGGGGGCCATCAGAGCAAGGGCTCACTCCGCCGCCTGCAGTCGCACAGTAATTCCTCTTTGAAGGATGAAAGCAAAAACCTCGGACGTCAGGCTGCAGCACAGGGCTGCAACGGGACCCCGTAAGCAAGCACCTCCCTGGGCAGTATTGCAGCTGCCTCCGTGTCCCGTGAAAGCAAAATCTTACAGGAGAAATGTGTTTAAAATTTGTTGTAAGAAATTGTAGTGGCCATGTGCAGCTGACCTCCCGCCTGCTGCGATGTCAACAGAAATACTCCCTTCTTCTCCAAGACTCACGTTCACAGAAGCAGTACACAACGATAAACATTATTAAAGTTTATTAACAAAAGCTTTGTACATATCTTTTCATACACTTGGAATTTTACATCTAGGCAAAATAACAGCACATTTCCATCTTACCTTTTGTACAAATTGTTACAGAATATCCACCAGCGGGTTGAGTAAGTAAAATAAACCACTGGTTTACTTTTGTAAAGTATCTACAAAAGTGATTTGTGACATTTTTAAAAAATTCCCCAGAACATATAAAAATAAATTATTTTTACTTTTTCAATTAAATCTACTAATTAGAAATATTACAAATCAAAATATCAATGTTTTCTTATGAATTCTTCACAATACAAAACAGATTCACAAAACTTTATTTACAGAAATGAGGTAAGAACTGTGCAATGTTTAACTAAGAAACATATTGCAGAATTAACATGTTCTTCCAAATAAGTACACAGTGGAGGTCTAATTACAGCTGGGTCTTTTCCTCTAATAATTCCCACCTCAATGTTGATTAGTGGTCATTACCCCCATTTAAACGATCCTTCACCACACTGCATCAGTGCACACCATGACATCAGCTACTGTTGGAAGTGCTGTAACACCAGTTCACCCGTTTCAACCACTGGTAAATTTGAGTGGGAAATATTGACTCGCTTTTTTGGTAATTTATTAGTGAAAAATGACCCAGGTAACATCTGCCTGAGCTATCTACAGTGGTATAAACACCTCTAGTAAAGGCAGAACAACAAGGCTGCTGGTGCAACACAGAATATTCCCGCTGCTAACAAGGACTCGTCTAGTGCGTGGTCAGCTGTCTGCAGCCATTTCGACAAAACGGAGGTAGCAACAGGCACTTGCTTTAGGCCAGACACGACACATACTTCTTCCAGCGTGGCCTTCTCATCTGGTAAGAAAACTTTGTCACTGGAACCAAACCGGTTCCTTTAAAAACCTCAGAACTCTAAAACCTACACCAAAATTAATAAACTTTGGATTCCATACTGTAATTGTTACTCAGGAAAAACTCCCACTACACAACAACAGGAATTTAGAGGAATAAAAAGTTCAGAAGTGGATTCCCTTATGAGTCAGGTTTCAAAACGGGTGTGTAAAAAAGAAACAACAACCGGCAAGTCCAGGCTGCCATTACAAGCTCAGCCTAAGAGGACGTATCGCAGCCACAGCAGCAGAGCAGACTGGCCAGGGTTGGGGTGGTTGGGTCTTTAAAACTCCTGCTCTGAACCCAAAGTAACGCACGACTGCGGACGGTTCACTACCCTTTAAATGTGTAAGATCAGGACTGAAGAGCCAAGGATATGTTTTTCTATGATTAAATTTGTACTTGGTACCATGATATTGACAACGTAATTATGGTTTGCAGAGTTTTATCTACTTCACAGTCTGAAATATTAAAAAGTACATCCATTTTAGTGCAACAAGAAAGCAAATGAAAGCCTACCAAAAATATCCTTATGAAAATTATTAACCTTTTGCTGTGCAGTAAGAGTTCCTTGTTGCATTCTTCAATCTGCAGGAAGGAAAACCGCAGTTCGCAGGCTGGTGAAGTGCTATAACAGCAGGGCATGCAGTTCTCAAGTATCATTCAAATGTCAACTCTTCTCTGACGCAACTGGTCCAGTTTTATCGTTGAGCCTCTGTGTAGGAGAAAATACTTCTAAAAATCAGATTATAAAATACAGAGTAAAGTAAAATTAAATTCATACAAATGACAAAGCAGATGAGGTATGTTTACTAGAGCAACTTTAATAGTAACTTTTGCATTGTAAAGAATAACCATGTATTGTAGACCAGAAAGTGGGAAAGGAAAGAATAATTAAAGGAGTAAGCACCATATGGAAGGAACTCGTACCAAGGCCATCACGGTTAGCATTACAGAACACCAATTCTGCTTCTGCTTTCGTTCCAATAAGACTTGCTGTTCTTGACTGTTGGTCTCTCCTCAGAACCACACGATGCTGAAGACCAATACCAGGTGACCTCTGCGACATATTACCCATGACAGGGGTAAAATCTACCCTTCTCCATCAGAACAGAAATACAGTTTCCATTTTGCCCCCATCACAGTTATCTTTCCTTCATAAAATGCTGTGAAGACATTTCCTGCAAGTGTTGAACAAGACTGAGCACAAAAACCTCACTTCATTCACTGAGCATTCAGACATGCTTGAAAACCTGTTCCATCTGGAAATGAGATGAAAACATTCAAACTCTTGGCTAATAAAGAATTTGTTAAAAATTCTTTTTGGATTAAAATAGTTCAACGACGCAATGCAATCTGCCTCAGTTCTACCTTTATTAGAAAAAATAAAAGCAATTTCAAAATAAATTTATTTCTAAGGTGGTTGTTTGGAAGATGTTCTGAGATTTCCTGGAATTGTTTACTGCTAACTGTTATCAAAATGAAAGCTAAAATTGTAACAACATATTTGTAAATTAGCCCAGTGCCGCCCAGTCACGCTGTCCAAACCTAGTAATAGCCATTTCAAAATAGGCAGTTCACAAATGAAATAGTTTGTTCTGATGAAAAATAAATACAGGGTCTCAAATCTCTTCACCACTAATTTGCAGAAAATCCGGGGATGTAGATTTTCAACATACTAGAACAAACAGTGAACATTTCTACACGGAGGCAAGGCATTGAGCAGACCCCTGTGGCAGAGTGCTTCTGCTCTGACAGTCAGTGACTGGGAAAAAACGTGATCTTACTGGAGTCCTGCAGCTTGCAGTACGGCAGCAACATCACAGCAAACCAAACTGGGAAGTGACAACAACCATGCAGAAAGCTTAATAAAAGTAAACGCTTGTATTTCTGAGCAGAAGGGAGCTGTTTCCAGGAAAACTCTGGAAAATTCATCATTTATGTTTTGTGTCTCGCCTTATGTTTGGGACGTGGCTGCCACGAGAGCGCAGCTGCTGAGCCCTTCTCCACCACTGAACCCCTAAAGAGGCTGGAGGCTGTGGGGGTGGGGGATGAGAGGGCACAATACCTAGCCCCAGACTCCTCCCACCTGCTGTTGCAGACAACCTTCCCTTTTTTCCACTGCCCCTGCCACTTGATGTCTTCTTGAAGGAATACTGGAACTTTGTCTTCCTGTTCCTCTCATCCTTTGTTTTTACAATTCCACACGCTCCTTCCCTTCATCTTCTCTTAATTGCATGACCCTTAGAGAATAAAGTCAATTCTCTGACTCCTTGAAGAGAAATAAAGAAACAATTCCTGTCTTGAGGATGGAGGTCATGGAGAAGTGCTGAAGACAACAGAACATCTTTGCCAGAAAAAGATGTGTCTTGCTTTCTTGTCTGTCCAGGAAAGGTTTTATTACTACAGCAAGCAAAGGACGAGTTGCTCAGGCTGCCAGGGTACAGCTTCACCCTCCCATGCCAGAACCAAGATACACATAGCCCGTTCTCCAAATACGTATTAAACCTTCCCAGTAACGAGCTCCTCATCTTTCAAGTCATCAACTAATCTCTGCTGCTCCGCAGTGCCTGAGGCCTGGCCAAGAAAAACTCTTCAAGTAAGTTGAGAAAAGGAAGAATCTACAAAATAGCAGACACAAAGTTGAGGAAGAATCGGGGTGAGGAGGACTAGGGTGTCAGTTTTACAAGAGGAAGGGAAGGCACGGTTCGCTAGGTTGGAGTCCTGATCCGGGGAAGCAGGAGCGTGCAACAGACAGGTTAGGTGTAAGTGACTACAAGTCCTCTGCGTTCTGAACCTCATTAACTGCAGCCCAAGGCTTAAGAAAAAATAAATAAAAAAGAAAAACTCCACCATCCTTGAGTAGTGAATACAGGCACATAACTTGCTGCTTATCATTTAGTTACCTCATGGAGATACTTCATTGAAAACAAGGTGAGAAATATACTTACTGTCACCTTCTGAGCTGCGTTATCTGCATGAATTGTAAGGAATGGGTTGGTAGTAGCTGCGTTAAGTGGCGAGGCCTGCGTGCCCGAAAGTAAGTTGTTTATGGGTATCTGCGCGCCTCCCGTAATCTGCAGTTGCTGGACTTCAGACTGATGGTGTTGGTGGTGGTGATGTTGTTGCTGTACTAATTGATACAAAAGGGCCTGATGTTGTTCCTTGAGTAATATGAGGAGAGGAGAAAAAAACACCAAAAAAATCAATAATTAGTTACTGAAACATAGCTCCTCCTGGCTTTTTTGCTTACCAGATCTTTAGTCAGTGCAACCCTTAACCTAATCCAAACTAATTCAGGTTCCACTAATGAAGTTCCCACAAGACTGTGGGAAAGGGAAGAAAGTGCCTATAATGTCCTGAAACCAGCAGCTCAGCAGAAGTTCAGCTAAGCCCGCTGGCTTCATCACACCTCTACCAGAAGCAACATACACAAGAAGAGTCTCAAACCATGTTTGTCGAAGTACTGAAACTACCCAACCAACAATACAAATAGTCAAACCAGTTACCTGATGGCCTGTATGAATCCTGCAAAGACAGCTCACAAGATGATTCCCAAAAATCTTTTGGTAGAGTCCTAATGGAACCAGGGAATAGCTTAGGATATTCTTAGAATCCATACAAGGTCCCAAACTCTGCTGCCCACAGCTGGTGCCAAGAGAGACAGGCCACCATGTCCACACAGGACAAAATGGGACTGAAGGCACTAGCAGCAATACACGTGGCTCAACACTGTCCTGTAATTTAGCACAGCTATCATCCAAAAAGGCTGAAGCAACTGAGAAACTAAAAGATCATCAGAACCTGTAGTATCAAGTTAAACATATTTCTAGAATTTGTATTAGGCTGAGGAGTTTATCCATGCCTTGGAATACAACAGAAGAATAAATAATAATTAACTGGAAAACCTACTGATGTGAGTTGCTGGGTACTCAGTAATTGCTGAAATTGCTGGTGTTGTTGATGGAGTAGAAGTTGTCTCTGTTGGTCAGGAAGTAATCCTAGTCCCGAGGCACTGTAGGGTTTGACAGGGCAATATTGTAAGTTTATCTGAAAGCATGGGAACTTTTTACTTCAGCTTTCCATTGAAACAAAGATGTATATAAATAGACAGTTCCCATTTAGCATTCTTACTGCATACTGTCAAATATTAAAGTCTGTCTGGCCAGCTGCTTTTTTTTATACATACCTGGACATTATCACCACCACCCTCAGTCTCATTTATGCTGAGCAACAGCAACATCTTGCCTGTAACATGTCTGCTATGTATTATTTTAAACTCAGATAATTACAATTTCTACATTTTTTTCAAATACTTTATCAAGAAAGGACAGATTTTATAATATAAGACAGATGTTACCAACTTTTAATACTTAGTTAACTAGCATTTATTTGCCTTGGTTTCCTTCTAATTACCATCTTTTGCGATATTCAGATCTATCACTATTGCCTATGCCTTGTCTGTACTTTAGCAAACCCGTTCAGCCTTGAAGTGGGCCAACTGACGCTGCCATGGAGCGAAGCAGGCTGCCGCTGTCCCTGCCCACTGCTTAGCTCCCAGTCCCTATTTTCATGCCTATGTAACATTTTTGCAGCTATTTAGGAAATTGGGCAGGGAACGGATCCAGCTGACAACTGGTCTGGAAAGCAAGGGTTTCTTCAGCTATGCCAGTTCACTGCAAGACCAACAGTGTGAACAAGGGTGGTTTTGGAACAGAAGACCAGAAAGACAGCTGGATTTACTCTTTCGGTATCAGTGTTAGCTTTTACCAGTTTAAAACACCCACTGAATTACTAAGGTGTAGTTTCACGATAGGTTTACACTGCTATTGAAAGGTGAAGTATTTCCCTTTCAGCTGCGCGTTTCTGTCCCCTCCCCTTGTACAAGTTCTTGCACAATGAGATGCATCTTGTGGGAATGGAGCTGAAACCTAAGCCAATGCAAAACACACCGAAAGCTTATCTGTTCATGGCGATGAAGCTACTGTGTGAATGCACAAGCACCAGTGCCAGTAAGCAGGCGTGCTTAGGATGACCAACAGAATGACAGGACTGCTAGTTGTGATTGGTAGTAAGGAATTAACTTAAATCAACCACAAATCCACACAGTTAGGCTGCAATCAGCTCTTCAGGACACAATGTTTATCTTGCCTTTCTACAGCAGCTAGCATACTGCAGCCCAGCTCTGTGATCACTTGGACATTTACTTTGTATTAACCAGCCAGTGTGAAAATGCCCACAGCATCACCATTCTCTGCTGCTGGGACAGGGCAAGCAACACCAGACTTTGTTTCATACTTCGCTGGATGGCCTCAATGCTACGGGAAACATGTGCCAGGCTGCGCTTCTTATTTCCCATCATCTACTTCACATCATCATTACTGTCATTTTTACCACTCTCCTGGTTCTCAAACCTCTTGTCAATGGCCTTTTTCCCTGGCCAAGAAGTCAATTCTGCTGACCTTAGCCTGTGAAAGACATTTTGCCTCTTGCTGCAGTTTTGCTTCTTGCTGCAGTTTTTTTTTTCCTTGTATTATATCCTTTTCTGAACCTGCATAATCAGAACTGCACATAGTACTCTAGGTGCACACACACCAGGGATTTAACGTGACAGAACACAAAATGGATAACACCATTCTGTTTACTCCCCAGTAACTGCTAGCAATGTTTGTTTGACTGTTGATGAAAGCAGAGATGACACTTCACCTATCCAAGGAAACACCTAGACTTTCCTCCCGAGCTACAACAGCAAAACTCGGGCCTAACATAAGCTAGAACTGTGTGTATGTTTGACTTTCAAACGATGACACTCATCAGTTAATTAAAATTCCTTCAAACAGCTTTAAACTCAATTGTATCTAAAATAGCTGTAACAACTGTAAAAAAAAAAAAAAGTACCTTCAGTTTGACTAATGCTACCATTATATCCTTCTCTTTTTACTTCACTTTTTCTGTATTCTTCTACAGTGGAATGAAGAACCCTCTATACCACAATGAATCTTCTCCACTGATTTTTCATTCTTTTATCCCATTCTTTCTTTTTTTCTGTATCATATTTCACCTTTGCACTTCTTTTTTCCGCTGTTGTTCTCCCTCCTCTTTATCCACTCTGTCCTCCACTCTTACTCTACACTGGCACACAAGAAAATACCCTCAGGCAGTAGCTGAGGTCGAAATTTCTAGAAACAAAACCTAACTGCAGAAGACAGAATGCTGCAGCTCCCGAGCTTCCCAGAAGAGGCAGTTCACTGGATTTCACCACAGAGCTTTCTCTAAACCACGTCAGCTCGGAATATAAATTTAATCCTTTTCAGCTTCTCATTAAAAGGTATATGATCAGTCTGAAGCTCTCCATCCTACAGTCTTCTCTGGTTGCGAGAATGTGAAGACACAATCCTATCTTTTTCCTCAAATCACTTCATCTCCCAGTTGCCAGCAATCTGTATTAAGCCATCTTTTTCCCAGAAAAGGATCAAGTATATTTCTCTGTTGAATGAATGTAGGCTCTTTTACCTGCCATTTGAAACTCTCTCTAACAGCGCTGTGCAGATCAGTGCTTTCTCACCTCCCTAGGTCCCACAGCTAAAGAGCTCATGTGAGTAAAAAAAACATGCGTAAAGAAGTCTTCGTGTATTGGCAAATAACATTTTTCACATGAAACTGTCCGAACAGATTCTGAAGCTTGGGAAGTTCCTGTAAGCAGCAACTTACAGGAACATCTGGGCAATCTTTTAATTATAGAACATTACCAAAAAAGCTAGAAAGTAGGGCTGAATTCTCACGTGACTTCCGATCATCTTGGGAATACTGATTTAAGCCAGCTCCAAACTTGATCACCGCCATGCGATCCAGCCAGGTTTGGAGAGCTCACCATAGCGTGGTAGCAAACCTCCATGCCTGCCTGTGCTTGCGACAGTTTAACCCTCCCACTTAGCAGTTCGAAGAGGAGTGATACCCAGGGGAATTTACCGTTAAAGAAATAGTCACCTAGCTGCGACTGAAATAGCACTGAACTCAAGAGTGGCAAGAACAGACAGTCCCCCATGTAGTTTCAAAACAATTACCTCAACCAGTGGAAACTGCTTTTACATTTTTTTTTCAATATTCAAATCATCCCAGAGCCTCTTCACAATTTAATTCCAGTAACTTTTATAAAAGTTTTTTCCTGTTTTCCACAGAAGCATTTGTAATAGAAGAAACTGGAATAAGGAATGTACATGTCATTGCTGAAATCATATTAACACTGATTAGCGTTAGTGTTTGCTTGGCCTCAACTTTTGTCCTCTAAATGTACAATGAGAAATACTGAAAACTCACAGACAATGGGGACAATTGTGAAACACCTCAAAAGAAAGTGGGCTCAGCAAATCATCTGGATGAGCTCAATAAAGCAGAGGATTGTGTGAAAACTGTACTTTTATATTTAAAATAAATTTTAAATTTAAAATTAATATTAATTTTAAGTTAGTATTATTGAGGGAGCAGTGCAGAAAGAGATCATGCAAGAAGAGAAACAGAGAAATGGAAATGCTGACAGAGTTGTACACCAAAAGCCTGTTGTAGCAGAAAATAGGGAATCACTGGACTATTCCAGACTGTGCTAAAAGTTAGAATGAGAGCTAATGAACAGGATACTAACTGCAGTATTCTGCGTGAAATGGAGTAGTCTTACTAGGCTACACACTCAAGAGTTACAGCAGTTAAGATGGATATAAAAAAGAGACAAAAAAACAATATAAACAGAAATAAATAATCTGCGTATTAACAAACTCATATGAGAAAACAACGGCATGACCAGTATATTTTGGCATTACCTAAAAGTGGAAAGCATTATACAGCCGGTTAATATTATTCATTTTGTCTAGTATTTCTGACTCCTCCTCACAATTTTGGGAAGCTAACTCAAAATTCTTGTGTTTTCAGCAGACCTCTGATACTCAGTAAAGAAGATAACTTTTCATTAACGAAATCACTTTTGTTTAACCTATGAAATGTTATGTTCAAACATGATACAAACTATGAAAAATATAACTTCAGGAAAAATATAACAGCAGATCAAAACCACAGGATACATTTGGAAGTCTCAGGTTTTACGAGCCTACTGAAGCAACACCACACGACGATACTGTACACGAACATTCAGGAGCTGCCAAATGAACAGGGAGGAAAGAAACTGGGAAAAGCGGCTACAAAACCAGGGGGTCCCTTGCATCATTTCAATCACATACACCTTTTTGGTGAGTAATCCACCATAATCTCCAAAAATAAACTCTACTTAAAGACAAATAATCCACTCCCTGTGTGCAGGCATTTCTTTCTACATAGAACTTACAGCTCTCCTTCCTGAGGGAAAGACAACACAGGGGTGGGGGGAAGGGGAGCGGGGAGAATGTGTTAGCCCAGACTCTGCTCTATCCCAAAATACTTCCAGACCGAGCAGTCCATTCCCCCTCCTGGAAGGCAGCTGTCTCCTTTCGTTACCCATCTGCCTTGCAGCTCAAGCAGCAGCAGTTTATGCTACCGAGGATACCTGGGTTTGGGGAAGGGCTCTTAACGAACGCTGCAGCTTTTCATCATCTTTTGATGCATTTAGAAATCCATAGGAACACCACTGGAAAAACTAATTTAGTTGGTTTTGGAGTCAGATGAAGAGAACGGAAAACACCATGCAACTGCATTACTACTCTGGTTAGTTACGCCTATTACATCTTTAATTAGATGACCGTATACTGTTCTCCGCCTCCCCCTTCCCCCGCCTCTTACTGCAACAAATGGTAGCTTTTCCAGTATTCTCTTAATCCTGGACGAACAATTGGCAAGACAAAGAATATTGTTTTCTGAATTAAAAAAAGAGCTGAAGCACACTTACATAATGACGTTTGTTTGGGAATGTGCCTTGATTGAAAAAAGAGGATTAAACGGACACTGGGACTCCCAAAAGCTAAAGAGAAAACACCTTTTCTTTAACGTGACTACTCGTGCTTTCATTAAATGCTGCCTCACTCTCATTCACAGATCCAGAGCAGAACCTAGTTTGACAATTACAGGCTAAGGCAGAAACAGTACCTTTTGAACAAGACAGTTAAAAAATACACCTAAACTGAAGAACAGCAGGCACTATGAGGAAAAACATAAAATCCGCAAATTCTTACCTGTTATTTAAGGTGGTTGGCAGCGGATGCGTTGCACTGGGTGGCACGGCTGC
This sequence comes from Opisthocomus hoazin, assembly GCF_030867145.1. Lineage (NCBI taxonomy): Eukaryota > Metazoa > Chordata > Aves > Opisthocomiformes > Opisthocomidae > Opisthocomus > Opisthocomus hoazin. The sequence continues at coordinate 73,867,876 of NC_134417.1, read as the reverse complement.
GTGAGCGAGAGGGGAAGGGTTCTGCGATATTGTTGCTGGGGTCTGAATTACCCCATTTAAAGCCCCTACAATTCCATTGATTGCCAGCTGGCTGGCTGGCAGCGCTCCAATTATTCCACCCACACCAGGCACTGCAGGAATGGTGGAGGTTACAGTCTGCATACCACTAGCTAGTGCCCCCACTGTCACACCATTGACCTGTTGAACTCCGGTGACTCCTGAGCCTTGCTGAGCTGGACTCTGCCCAGCAGGCGGTGGAGTGGAAAGAGCTGATGAACTGCTGGTGCTTTGTCCGCTGGAGGTTATCTCCTGGTGTAAAAACAAACAACAAAACCCCCTCAGCTGCATAAAATTTCACCTAACAGCACAATGCAAGGACTATGATGAGTTAACTTGCAACAGGTTTAAGTTTAGAAGGAACAAATAAAAATTACCTGATTTAATACAGGAAGAGAATTGTCCGGCAAAAAACTGTTTCCCAGATGAGGGCTTTTACTGCTGCTCAAGGAATCGGTGCTAGGTGCTAAAGTAATTATTTAAAAAAACACACAGTGGTTAAATTTCTATAACATGTAAAAAGATTCAGAGTAATTATTTCAAAATAATGTCAAAGGTAAACATAGAAAATGTAAAGTCTACCTTAAAGTCATTGCTGAGTAGTAAAGTATTAACTAAATAATTGGTGAATCAATAGATTCAAACACATGTGCTCCAGACTGAAGAAGAAACTGCACTGAAACAAGTAGTAATGGTTCATATAAATCTTCCATTTGATTTTTAAACGTTTAAACACACCAACAAATACTTTGCCTATATTCATCCTGCATGTATATGCATCTCCCATCAATGGCATATGTGGATGAAACAGATATTTCATATAAATCCATGTACAAACTACTTTGACACTTTAATACTCTCCTCTGCTTACCTGCTTGTACAGGAAAGGCATGTACTTGATGAGAAGGGCTAGGATTTGATGTTATTGTTGGAAACGGCACCGAAAGCTGTGCGTTGAGTAGCTGAAGCCGCTCCTTCTTAGCAGTCAGATTCTTTATCTGTTCTTCTAACCGCCTATTTTCAACCTGAAGTTGGTGTAATGATTTCAGCATTCCTAAAACTAAAGGTGGAAATTCCTATGTTATCTTTCACAGCCACATTCAAAGAATGAATAACATAATCTTTTTTTTTAATTTCTATATTACAATTTAAGACTAGCATTTATATGTGAAAATATAAATAAAATTATTACTGAGATACATTACAGAAATTTAAGTGGAAAGGTTTAGGATCAATTCTGTGTAATTTGAAGTGCAGAAAAAAGTACGTAGCATCTGATAGTAATTTTGCAGTATATCTACACCACAGCTTAAATACAGATAAAGTTGCATCATTAGGGCTGACATTCATTTTAAGCAAACAGCAATACATAATAACTTATCCCCAGACCACAATGTAAAAATGGTATTAGTTTAGTAGCACAGGTTATTGCATAGTTGGGAAAAATCTATTTCAGTTGCAGTATTAGAAATTTTAAACGTTATCAAAACAGAAAAAGTTTGACAAATGTGCATTCAACTAAAAAATACAGGCAACCAACAACATCTACGTAAAAAAGCAGCAAGTTGGTGAAAAGGGAGTTGTTTTGCCTTAATGCCCCGTATAGTGAATCACAAACTTACAGAAACAATGAAAAAAATGTCATCCAGCGTGAAGTTACCGTGACACACCTTGCTGGGAGCAGGAGCTCTCATTTGGGGCGAGCGGCGATCTACAAATCACCCAGCAGGGAGCACTGTATGAGCACTGCAGTTACCACCCCTTTTTTTCCAGGAAAAGGGCATCATCATCTGTGCGAACCTGATTTTTACCAAGCACAGTTTTCTCAAACTCCACGCTGGTTTCAGAACTTGGATTTCCCGACTAGTACTAGAGTGTGACTGTAAAGCCACAGGGATAGCCATTTTTTTTTAAATTCTAAATTGTATTTGTTTAACATGACCTCTGGGCCTACTACAGACGTAAGTCTACTGGTGTAGGCACATCTGGTCATTTCCCAAGGATTTAGCTTTTATCCCTCCTCTTCAAGAACATACAAAGGAACCCTCAGTGAGCCCAAATGAGATGCAATAAGACTTAGCTAAACCTGTCCTCCAGCTATCATGTTTAAAGGATTATCCCTGCATGAATTTCCTCACAATTAGCATTTTTGTCAGGATACCATTCATAAAAATACCAACTAGATACTATTTTACCCTACCAATGAGAAGAATAGTATGTTCAATAAAATATAACACAAACCCTAGCCTGGTATTAAAAGATTTTTTTAAAAAATGTAATCAATCATTGTCTTTGATACTGATATATTGTTGAATATGGAGATGCAAGTGATCTACTCATCACTTATGTTTTTAACATATTCATTCTTGTACTATTCAATAATTTGCTTGCTTTGAGAATTTCACAAGAAACGCAGAACATAATAAAGATATGAAAGCACAGTAGGACGCTTGCCTAACATTTGTAAGTATTTTTTTAAGACAGCAACAGAATTAGACACTTTAGAATTAAAAAATGAAAAATATAAAAACAGAAAATTATGATGCCAACTTATATCATACAATATAAAGCAAACTGGGGAACTGTGCTATACTATTTACAGTAGTGGATCTAAGAGTCCAGAATTCATTTCCAAATGCTGCAACGGACCAGCTGGGTCTGCAAGTCACTTCCTCTCGCATGACATAATTTCCCCATCCATAAAAATGTAGATAATTATAGAGAACTCTTTTGTAATCTACTGAAGCCATGTGCTGCATTAAGAACTACGTTACAATTACACACCACAGTTATATTTCTATTCACAGCAGAAAATAAGTTTTTTTTTTAAATTCTTGGACAAGCACTGCCTGGCAGTTCTGAATAACAGTTAACAAAAGCAGCAATAAGCAGAATGCGAGTACTTACTGTCACTAGGGGTGCCTTGCTCTAATAAAAACTGTTGTCCTTCACTCCACTGCCTCTCCAGAAGCTGTTCTATGCTGGCTGCTACTGGGGGCAAATTTTCACCACAGCTGTTCCCTGATTGATCATAGCGAATCTGCAAGCTGCTTACGGGAGATCTGTTGAAAATATTGCAATTTATTGTTTAAAGAAAAGGATGGAAGGAAATGTATTAGTAAAAGGCTGTTGAAGTTTCTTGCCTTCTATCAGCCCCAAGCACATACGATCTTACACTTCCAGGACTAAGCTAATTCATCAAAATCCCTAAGAACTCCTGGTTCTCACTGCCAAGGCCTTAATAAACAAAAGATTTCATATTTCACAGCATGAGAATTTATACCGAGAAAGCATATAACCTCTTCTTGCATACAGACTAACATAATACCTACCTGACAAACAGCATTGTATTAAATTATACAACACATACTTCTACAGCAGAAAGCCACTGCATATGGATACACAGAGCACCCGTCTTCTACAATAACAAACAAACAAAAAAATCAAACCTTTCCCAGAGAAAACTGGGAAAATAAAAACAATTTATTAAAATCAGCATAGTAATGGTACTTCCACACAAAAAGCCCATACATAATTCCACTGCCTAGCTTGTTCTAAAACAACTAATGAAAAACCTGATTTTTGAGGGACTATGTGAAAATATTATTTCACAAGGGACACAATGAAAGTTACAGTTATCCTCTGCCTGTCCTGTGCACACTCAATATACTTCCTTTCTTACTCATGATGACACATAGTTCAAAGAATAATGCCTTTGCCACGTCTTTTCTCATTCCGGAGAAAATTAAATATTCATCACACAGCCCCTAGGAAAGCTGGATACCCCTCAGGTCCTATGAGCAGGCTTCTTTTGCACTGGATGGGCAAAATTTAACCTGTGAGCAAAACCAGATGCTCAGTGTGTTTCCGACTCAGGATTCTGGTCTCATGTATGCACGGTCCCATTCATCATACAGGATCAACACCAAAGCCCATTAAAACTTGCTTGGCCTTTGCATTTGTTTGTTTTGTGGCTGTTTTCTTTAAAATCAACTCCAGGGAGCTCAGATTCACATTCTCATATGTTATTATTTAGTTATTACTGTAAGTAATAACTACTGGTGCCATCACAGGATGAGAGCCATACTGTTCTACATGTAGTGCAAACTTACCAACAAGACCACCACAGTCCCAGTACAGGACAACATACAGGGCTCAGGAAATCAGTGTGTTAATTATGATTAGCGTAATAAGCAGCGGTCACAGTACATTAGCTACCTAATGACTGTCAAGCATTTTGTAGGCACCAGAGCAAAGCGATTTTTACGAGAAAAGGTTTTAAGTAGATGACTTCAGAGCTCCGTAAGTATAAATGATTCCTCTTTTGCATACAGGATGAAAGAAGAAAAACACTTGTTAAAACAAAAAGCCCTGATGAATGGGTAACCAAGGTAGCGTTTTTTGACAAGAGATGACAACTCAACAGCATTAACAGTTCAGCACAGACATGGCAAAAACAGCCTTAAAACTAGTTGTTTACACGATGTGCTGAAGTGATAAAAAGGAAAGTTTATGTGGAAACATTCTGAGCAGATGTACCATACTCCACACAAAAAATGTACTTAAAAAAAAACCCAAAACACAATGAGAAAACAAATACAGAAAACCACCACACAACCCCCCCCAGCAACTTCTGTCTCTGTATACATGCTATTGAAGGGCGCATGACACTAACAACAGATTGTGCCATTTGAATTATAAATCATCAACAAAATTCTTGCTGGGCTTAGGACTGTTTCCTATCAATTTCACAAAGGTAGAAACGAAGCAACACGTGACTGTATAACCTCTGCAATCCCTCACTGGAGGCCTGTACAGAAGGAGAAAAAAATAAAAACTAGATTTCCATGTATCGCAACATTAGTCAATGCATCCTCTTGCAGCTGAACCCCTACCTCATCCATTAGACATGATACGGTTCCCACATACTAGGGCTGAATCCTTATTTCAAATAGTATTTGATCATAGCTTCCAACAGTATTATGAATACACCGTATGCGCAAGTCAGATGCCATCACTAAGATGGGAATCCCATGTTTCAGGTTGTATACCTTGCTTAGTTTCACAACCGTTTTTTGTTTAAGTTTGGGGTATAGTTATTAATACTCTTATAGTTTTAATATAAGCAATACTGCATTTAGATATAGGCACACACAGATATTTCAATGCAGGTATTGAAGGTATTACAGAACACATTTTTAAATCTAAGGTTAAGTATGGGGTAAAAAAAGTTTAAGCACTACCTTGGGAAAAGCAGCAATTCCTTTGTGAAACGGAAACAGCTCACACATACCAGGTATATTTATTTCTCATATATATTAGCATTTTAAATATAACAGCTTAAACATCAAACACTGTGGTTATATAGGGGTACAAAAAAATAACAATATGAATCTGAAATGACCATACAGCTCAGGAGTCACACACGTCTTCTCTAAAGAGCTGCAATCAGCTGCGTCATCAAACGCAAGCAATTGTTTCTGCAAGTGTTTTTATTTTAAGCAACTATTTGAAAATTACATGGTTCTTTTGGAGAAGTGTGTGATTTATGAATCTCATAAGCTTCAAAGGGAAGAGAGTCAGAACTTGCAGAAAAATAATTTTAATAAAGCAGGTAACATTCAGAGTTGCAAAGTTTTCAGATAGCAGATTTTTGAAGTTAGCTTTTTATTCACTACAAATCGTATTTTAAGCAATCAGAGTTACTTGCTTACTTAACTGGGGAAGGTGAGGAAGTACCTACACACTTTAGAAACATTGACATACATGTGATCTTTCTTACTGCACAAATCAGGGATGCAATTTACTGACTACTGGACTTAATGGAATGGGTAAGTTCTCTACATTTTTTCCATGTCAGGTATTTCACACTAAGTTTTTCCATCTTTCAATTTTGGAACTACAGCAGTGATTTCTACCCCCCCCCCCCCCCCCAGCTTGTTTCTGAACAACTACTGCCAAGCAAAAGCTATCTGCTCTTTATGAAGTGATATAGCTTCCATATGCTGAGGGAAGCTCTGCAGCTGTGAACTGAGCTGGCCTTTGCCATCCCCATCGAAACTAGCTGAGATTTGTCCATGTTGTAAGCGCTAGGCTATACATACCCTGAGCATACACTCCATACAAGCATCATATTTAAGAAGTTTAGCTTCCCAAATATTCTATGTTAAACCAGCCTGAACACAACTATGGTCTACTGCAAGCTGTACGAAGACCAGCTCTTTGCAGATTAACTAAGGCGGCATTAAAACTTGCAATTACCACAACACATATGCATAAGAAAATGACTGAATGTAAAATCAAAAGTTCTGGAATTTCCTAACGGTTGAGCATTTCCCTTTGCAAAACTCTCTCAATTTGTCTGTATATATACACACATGTTCCTTATTTATATAAAGATTTATATGCTAATGTAAATATATGTATTTATACTGAGAACTAATTTGTAAATTTTCTATTGTTTTAGCAGTAACACATACTGGAAAGTTTAAAAGCCAGTTCATGACTAGGTAATACCACCTAACTATTATAATGGATATTCTCGCCCCATTCGACAACAAGTCTTTTGCTTAATTAAGGAATATAATACAAGATCAACAACACCAGGCATGTGCATTAAATTATCTAATTTGGATACATTTATTTACTGTAATAAACACATGCTGTAACGATCAAATTCATTGCTACAATGCTGTATCTGTGTAGCTACTATTTTTTAGCTATCTTAACATCCTTTTCAAGATAAAATTCCCATGGTTAGTGCCGAAGTACAAAAATACTGTAATAATGCTATAAAATCTTACTCATATGGGAACCAGTACGAAAAATAAAGCCCTTTAAAAACAAAGATTCACTCAAAATACACAGAAAATGTTGCTGAAGTATTTAAAATGCAATATCGAAATCTTAACAGCAAGCATTTTAAAACAAAACAATGTGATACAATTCTAGCAGAATTCTTACGCCAAGCTTCTGTAGTAGAGGTAAATTGTAGCACAACAAAAATGTACTGCTTTTCTCCACAGAGAATTGTCACGTATTTTGAAGTGTTGAGGGAAAGGGAAGAAAGTATTTGTTTGAAATTGTTACTGATATTTAACTTCTCAGACCACCTTATTCCTGTGATTATTGTAGTCTTTATGGGATTTTGGAATTTTTTCAAATATGACTAAAAATCTGATGCTAGTAAGAAATCTGAGGAGGTAAGTAGTACGTGTGGATTAAATGATAGATAAAATCTATCATTTAATTTCTGTCTTTTTTTTAGACAGAAATATCTATACAGAAATAAATGCATGTATACATGTGTGTGTGCATATACACAAAGCAAGGCTTTTAAAACACTTATGTATTACTACTAAAAAGACAGTGAAGTTTCCAAATCTTAAAACATTTCCTCTGCCTGCACTCTCCAATGTAAATAACGCTTACCGTGGTGAGAGACTTCCTCTGGGTGAACCTCCTCTGCCAACAAGGCTTCGGCTATTATCTCCGAGATCTTGATCTGTAGTGTAAATATTTCACAGCTGATAAATCGACTCTTCTTAGATAAGAATTTCAAAGCTGATGTAGATATTTTAAAAATACCTTAAATCTCAACTTCTATCTGCAGTGACTGCTGGAGAGTGAATACGTAACTAGTTTAAGATTGCTGAACTGTAGCATGTAAGGTGTTGTCCTTACACATTTCTGAGGCTGTACCAGGCCGTGGATTATGTTCACTTCTTTCATTCCTTTCAGTTTTACAGCACAGAAGCGTGGTTTGGATTTGCAGTACCCTCCCCTCAGCCACTTTTAATTTCTGCGGTGAAAGTAATGAATCACAGCTGTGGACAGCTAATCTGTATGCTTATCACAGCAAATCCTGATGCTCTGTGTTTTTTTTAACACTTTGCATCCCAAAACAACTCATAAAATATAGAACGTATTAAACTTACCGCTGCCATCTAACAAGCACACATTATTTTGCAGATTTACTGAAAACTTTATGAAAGCGTATAATTCACTAATTCCTATTTATAAGCAGAAGCATAGGAAAGTCCCTTGCTAAAAAGGTAGTAAAACAAACAAAAAAGGCCTCATTAAATATACGAAAACGTTTTGCTCGGAAGGACTCAAAAGGGTTATTTTCCCTATGGCCTCTCAATAAAATAACCCTATCTGCCCCCTTCAAGGTTGCCCTCCCCCTATTCTGAGTCAAGCGACCTCCGACCTCTCGGAGGGCAAAGACATGACTGATCCATTCTTGGTAAACTGCTAAACTCCTTCCCTTCCCCCAAAGAGGCATGACTACCGCGACATGTCAACAAATCCTTGCGGGGGGAAGGAAACAAAGCCAAGGCAGCGGCTCATTAAAACTGCGGAGGAGAGCCAACGGGACAAAATGCCAATCGGTAAATATTCACAAGATTATTAAATGCTGCAGAAGTTCTCTAACGGGACTTCTTTCACACGAAGTTGTATGTAATGCAATTTCATGAATTATGCAAATCAAGGTTTAAACTATTCACGACAAAACCCAGAGCTGTGTTACTCTCGTTGCAAAGAGCCCCGAACTGAACACATCAATCACAGAAGTCACAGGAGACATTGTTGCATTCCTGCCTGCTGATGGCTCTGCTTAAACATTTACATTTCAGACACTAAACAGGAAAAAAAAAAAAACAACTCAGGAAGAAAACCCGTGCTGTTCTGCAGAACAACTGAGAATTTACTTCCAATCCACAACAACTTTCTACGGACATTTAATGAACAAATGCTGAGCAGAGTTCAAGAACAAAATTTAGCAATCTTTTTAAAAATCCTCGAGTCTGGCAAGTGTTAGATTTGTCACCAGCAGCGGGAAACTTACCTGCTTGGCTGTTCTCAGACTGAGCTATAAGCGCAGCCATTGCTGAGTTTGGATTCAGCCTATTGCCGTACATGTGGGACGGAGGCAGACTGAGAGAAGATCCAGGTAGGGTGTTTGCCTGCAAGAAACCGATCAAAACTTGAATCCTGTTTTTTCAAAAGGGGGCAGAAATGCTAAATATATTTTAAAGAAGCCTTCCTAATGAACAATTGTTCATTTTTTGAGTTGAATGTTTTTTTAAAACTGCATGTATTTAAAATTAAAAAGTTATTTTCCATTTGTGAGTACAGAAATAGAATTGCAGTACTTTGAAAATACGTCAGATTTTACAGCGTGCTTTACTTGTCGTTGGCAAGATATGTTAATTAAAAAACCTTCTAATAAAAAATTCCTGTAGCCAATATTAAAAATACCTAAATAGCATTTTAAAACAACCACAGTGTAGCAGGATGGGTAGACTTCCTTGAAGTCCTGAAGTATGCACTCCATGCTAGGACTTAGTAGCACGGCGACCATGTGGTTATCCTACTAATTATTTAATCTTATTAAACCATTTACAAAATAAGGGCAGGTAGACAACAGATGTCTCACAAATGCTCGGGTTCCTTACATCACGAGCCGGCTGTGGAGGTCAAAAGGTCCAACTTGCAGCTCTATAGTTTAACTACACAGAGCCATATTTCCATTGCTCGGCTCCGTCATTAGTAAAACCTGCACACTATTTTGTTACTTACTATTTTGATAGACTTGGGAAGCCTGGTGTTTTTTTGTTTTGTTTTGTTTTATTTTAAAGAACACAAACAGCCATTACAAGTATGTTTTCTATACAATAGGGGGCTCACCGAATCACAGCTTTGCCCTGACCCCATATAAGGAACTGTATTTTTGGCAGTTGGCCAGCTCGACTTATTGAAGAGCTCCCAAAGTTTGTGTTCATTCATGTTGCTAACCACAATTCTGAAGGTCTCTGCTGGGACTTGTGCCAAACAAGTGAAAATGAACCCTTAAACAGATGAAGCTAAGGAGGCTGGCCAAAATCTTGCATAATCCAATGCAATAAAAATACCTTCTTCCTTGGCTGCTTATGCCTTTTCCCTTTTGAAGAAAAGATTTGTGTCAAATGCTGAGTTGCAGAGACAGGCAATCAAAGAAAAAAAGGCATGGCTGCTTATTAAAAATGCATTTTCCTACCTGATAAAAAAAATCATTTCAGAACAAAGAAAAGATTGCAATATGGGGGGGGGGTGGGGGGGGGGGGGTGGGGTGTCAAAGAGTCCAAGATACACAGCCTGCGTGATCACCGATTTAAAAATTATTCTTTAAAGACAACGTAAACAACCTTTACAAAGGAAACTTTGACAAACAAAAAAAGAAGGTGCACAGTAAGGAACTCAATTTGTGGGACATTTTGACATGTATAACTGCACACAAGAGACGGGGCAAACATACTGGTTATTACAGCAAATATTACAGAGTATAAACTATGTCTCTGGAAAGAATCACACACTACCATTAAGTTTTGGCTTTCAGCCAACATATTAAACTTGATGAATGACTTTTATGAATTCACACAACTGTTTTCAATGATGCTTTGTTTACTATATACTGGTGAGAAATTGTGCCTGATACTTACATTCTTCTACTGTCACAAAGTTAGAAAAAGCCACAAGTAATTACTTAGAATGATCAGGGGTTTTTCACTTTTCAGTTTAAAGGTATGTGCAAGATTGCTAGACACAGAACGACAGTTTCATTTCAAATCTGGCTGTTCTTTTTTTTAAAAAAAAAATGTTTAATGTCTTTAGTGGAATTAATCTGAATTAGTTGTAAGTCTTAAAAATAATGCAGGCATTTCCACCTACCCAGGTATAACAGCTTCCAGAAATGCAGTACATACTAGTACTGTGACACTTACTGATGAAGGCGGCAATACTGCACAGCTCCTGCTATTTTCCTTAATAAACGCCTATAGTGTGATTCCAACTCAACTATTACCATTCACTGGCAACTTGCAGCTGCTGTCCTCTCAAAAACAAAACAAACTTCAAAAACAATGTAGGTTTTTGTCAAATCCTTTCATTGAAGCAACCTTACAGTATGGAATACTGCAAGATTCAACCATTATTTGCTTCCATGTCTAACAGACAAGACTAGCAAAGTAAAAACCTAGATATACTTTATTTAAATAAATTGTCTAAGGTTATGAATTTTACTAATATAGTTTGTGGGGTTTTTTTTAAAACAAACAAACTACTAATACCGGGCCTTATTTCTGTTTAGGTTTAGAATATTTCTGTAAAAGATTTCTCTTAATTCTAGTAAGCATACTGCTCACATTTTACACAGAAGCTGCTATACTTACTCTCACTCTGATCAATTCACTGCAAAGCTGCTTAAAACTGTGCAACAGCAACTGTATTAATTTATGGTGACACGGCAGCTATAATCAGCAAGGAGAATACATGTTTATTTGACTGAAACATGCCCAAAGAGCTTTAAGAACTTTCTAAAAGTATCTAAGTATGTTGAAAGGAGTAGCTAAACTCTGTTGAGTAACCGTCCCATCACAACACAAAAGACATCAAAGGAATTAAACAATGTTTGCTAAGTGGGCTGATATAACAGATCAAAAGACTTAGCCTGATTTAAACAATATCTAAGAACTTGAGTTTTTTCACAAGTGGTGGTTCACCCTAAACTTAGCCCCTGTTTATACTTTAAAATAATAGTAAAGGTGTCCTACAACAAGTTGGAACTACAAAGTTCTAGTGCCATCGTGTATCCTACGCAACTCTCAAAGGAAAGTCGTACTAATAAAATTGATCAAGGAAGCTGGAAGTAAGTAAAAAAACTTTTAAAATCCTTTTGTTTAAATGGCAATGTAAAATGACAAGAATAACGATTTGTGAAGCTTTATTAGGTATGTGACGACTTCATCTGACAGGAAAGTAGAGGAGGTGGAGGAGTGTTACATTATTTAAAGGTGAAATAGGAGCTTCATGTTTCACTCACAGTCGAAACAAGCTGTAGCAAGCATTTATTAAAAATGTGCAATCATCCTGTCAATACATATTAAGGTCACAGGACTGAAACATGTTCTAAAATGCAGAACTTTTAAAGCTACAGTTCTTTAATTCAACTAATTTTAAACAGTCAACACAATACACGATCCAAATGCATGAACTAATAAAATAAAGAGACTACTAACTATTTTGAAAAGGCAGCAGATTTTCCTGAAAATATTTTAGCAGACGGATTTAAGCCCATCTAGAGGTATATAATGCACTGCTTTCACTTATGGCATGTTCAATAAATCAGTAAAGCAATAAGCAGCAGAGCAGCACCGAAGGAAGATACACTGTAATTCACGGAAGGCCCGAGTGCAATAAGAATAAATGACTGATATTTGATTGATGCTTATAAACACTTCCTCTACAGCAAGAAAGAAAGGGCAAGTATATTCTTCTAATTAAAGAACTAGATTTGCAAGTTAACTAAATTTAACTCATATATATAAATATCCTCTGAAATATTTTAATAGTTTTATATTTGTTTGCAGCCCTCCCAAATGGTATTTTACTGTAACAATATGACAATAAAGTTGCCCAAGTTGACAACTATTTGCATCCATAACTGGACACCTACTTAAATTTCCAGGGAAAACAGTTTCTTCATTTCAAAAGTTACACGTTCTTCAAGCAAAAAAAGAAAAAAGGGGGAGAACAATGAGACAATACTTAGCTGTATACAATTACATTAGGTCTCAAAAATTTGAGAACCTTTGAGCATGCCTATTCCCCTGTTCCTTTCAAGTTTTATGCTATGAAAAAATTTCTGATAACAGGCCTCATTTCTGTCTCAGCTCCACACCAGTAAGGTTTTAATACTCAGCGTGTGATGAGAGATGAAACCAAGTGTGAACAACTTTCGGGTCCCATGAGTAGGCTGACTGTTGAAGCTGTCAGGTTCAATTGCATCATTCCACATTATTCAATGCCCCAAACTGCTCCCTAATTGTTAGGGGCTTAACATATTCAAAACCATTGTTTAGGCTAATGCTGAAATGCCTACAGTTGAGTTTCCATAAAGAAAGGGGAGGGATTTAATTGTAGTTAAACCATTACTGAACTTTCCTCCTTTCATGATAGGACAACAAGGATGGCCGGAACAACCAATTCCAAGACGGCTTCTTAATCAGTTTATGTCCAATCAACATCCCCGCTTCCCGTCTGCTTTAAAAATAGTCATCGCTATACTGTAGCTTTGCGTTACGTTATCATGATGCTTTACAACTAGTGACATACCACCTAATTACCTACTTCAGCCAATGTCTATTTGTCAACAGTAATTTCAAAGGTTTTTCTTGTTCAAAATAAAAACACATCATTGCTCCTGCACTATCTATATCCCTTGAAGTATGAGTACCAGATTAATGTGGTGAGGGTCACACCATTTACCAGTCACACTATGTTCTTCATCACAGCACGATGCTGTGATAGAAAGCACAAAACTACCCCTTGTTCCTATTAATATGATGTAAAGAAATCAAGAGCACTAGAGATCCCAACAACTACTTCTTATGGCCAACTACTACTGAAAACAATAAAAATAAAAATGATGAAGATAAAGTTTAAATCTACATTTTCTGTGAGCCAGTCTGCTACACCTCTGAGGAGATGTTTCTAATGCTTTCCATGCAATTGTCTAGCTTCATGAAATACAAAAGGAAATTCAAGCACTAGACCAAACATTAACATCAGCTTACTTCTTCTAAAAGTCATCTTAAAGCGACGTATTTTGGTCAATTGCAAGCAACATTTTTATCTGAACAATGTACTATCGAAAACAACATCAAAATTAAAACCTGCATTGCAATTAAATGAGCTTCGCTATTCAAACATATTAATGCTATTACATAATGACAATCAAAAATTGGTAGCATACATACATATAAATTAATTGCTTTTCTTGAGAAGTGAAAAGAGTTGCCTATCAAGTAATCCCAGCAAAAGCAACCTGGCCTTATGCTTCCTAGCTTAACTTGGACAAGTGAAGAAATTTTTATGCCTAGAATTTTTAAGGCCAGTTACGCTATGGGGAGCATGTAACAGCTGCCTTTTCTTGCATATTCAATGCAAGGGAAGAATCTGCTATTGCTTTCTTCTATTCTTGCAGTACTTCTGGTACCGCCTTTAACTTCATTTAGGAGATGTGGGGGAACCACTGCTACACATCATCACTTGCCTTCTTCAATTCTGTTAGCTGTTCACCTGGGATGGCAATGCACACATGCAGAAGGGTGCTCAGACTGCAGTTAACTGCAGCAACACAACCAAATATCTAGGAAGCCCAAGAGGAAGTTCTGCCACGTCAACAGCTTTTCATGCATCACTTGCTGCAACACAACTCTTGAATAATTTCACCACAAATACGGAATTTGCTTAGAAATCTTATTTAGACCTTGTTTTCAATGAAAAAGAATTCCAAATTCCTGTTTATTTTCCTGTATGTCAAGAAATACAGATGGAATTGAGGACAACACAGAAAATCCTTAATACTTTTTCCACATTTCTTCTGAAAACCATCATATGACTTTTCAAAACAACTAGCACAACATAAAACAATATTAAGATGCAGCATGATAAACACTATTTATATGTTTTAACTAAACCAATACTTTCAGTTGCACCTTTTTAATTGGTATTTTGACTTTCATAGTTGTAAATTGAACATAATTAATTTTCAAGCAAACTATATCAACTTCTTCACTAAAACAGCCTACAGCACTACTGATGACTGAAACTGGAAAGTGTACTTCTTACAGCTAACCTCACCTCACTTGCTATCGTACATACATCACACCAGTGTGAATGAACCCCCAACATCCCCTGTAGTCCTTTACTTATTCATTCTATGAAAGTAATATTGGGATTGAAAAGATACACCATCCCATACTGCCACCATTCCCATCTGAGCACTCTGAAGTCCGTAAAGTTTGGTGTTTTTTTAAAAACAGATAACCGAGGTGCAATTTTACAATAAATGTTTTCACTAACTGGCTGAAGTGAAAGAATTAACCGAAAAGCTTAATTAGGAGGCTGGAAAAGCTAAAATGAAATCAGAAAAAGGGTTTGTGATATCTTCGAAGAAAAAAGCAACTTTTCAATCAAAAAGAGCGTTAATTACAAATGTACAAATTATTATAATTAAGATCTGTCAGGAAAACTGTATACGTGACATGTAAAATCATCCTATGGATACATTATTCACATCATTAGTACTTTTTATGTTACCAGCAAAAATAAATACTTTGAACTTCTAGCTGTAATGAAGACTCTTGCTTATGAACAAGCAAATAATCAAACAATGTCTTTGAGAATCAATTGTTTTGATTAAATGTACAAATAAATCCTTCAATTAAATGAAACTATCTAACCTTCAAACAGCAGCACTCAAATATTTTCCAAGAAGCACATGAATGAATGCAACTGGCAAACACAGTGGGATTTGAAAGGCAAAATGAAAAATTAATGGCACACCTACAGAAACTAATTTATACCTCTGCCCACTGTACAACAAGGGCACATCAAGTCATTAAAAACCACATGGGTAGAAGGCCTATCTTCCAATAATGTGAAAAAGCTATAACCTCAACTGTACTACCCGTTTACTGATCTCTTCCATGTTAACTAAGCTGCGTATTATATAAAATTTTAACCAATTTAAACCT
Source organism: Opisthocomus hoazin (assembly GCF_030867145.1). Lineage (NCBI taxonomy): Eukaryota > Metazoa > Chordata > Aves > Opisthocomiformes > Opisthocomidae > Opisthocomus > Opisthocomus hoazin. Next base: position 73,852,238 of record NC_134417.1, on the reverse strand, counting down.
ATTTATTTATAACCAAGACACAAAAAAGAGACTTGTACAAAATCTTACCAGAATGCTACCTCATTAAGAGGTCTTGTTTGGTTGGTTGGTTTTAGGTTGGTTTTGCTTGTTTGTTTTAAAATAAAGGAGGCCTTACAGAGATAAGACCCTGGGATTCCTCCACCTCCCTCACAAACCTAACTGAAAACAGAGCTATCACTTCGACACAAATCCCTTTTACCTCAAGTTTGTTCCTTCATCCTTTCCATCTACCTCTGTCTTCGTAGCACTTAACCTGTGTGTGCTCTACATAGACAATGGAAGCAATATCTTATCCAAGTATCTGTTTTCCTTAAGAACATTAACCTATACATCAGGAATCACAATTTCACTCTCATATTAACTAGCAGAAAGAATGACTTCATTAGGAAACAAACCTCATATACCCATATAGATTACATATAGTAATCTATTTTCTTCATGTGAGGATTCCAAAGAAAGTCAGACACTCCTAATATGACAAATAATGGATCTGAGAGAAAAGTAACTACTTTCAAGATCACCTATAATTTCAAAAATAGTAGTAATACAGAATCAGCCACTTCTCTTCACAAACACTGACATTTTATCTTTCTAAATAAACCTCAATAATCTTTGCTATTTAAGTGATGAAACAAACACCTACAGTAGCAGAATTACTACTGTGTAAAAATGCTTGCAAAATTCTAAACATTTTATACAAGGCCTATAAGGACACTGCCTCAGCAATGAACTTTGCAGCTTGTAACAAAGCACACACCATGTAAACCTGAAATCTTTTTCAAGCCAAACGTAGACATTCAGTTACATCTAAGTATTTTTTATTTATTCTTTCCACTGCATACAGACTAGAAAATTTCACATTTTTCACATTCAACACCATTACTATTGTCTCAGGCAGCTAAATTGAAGTAGTGCTACACTCAGTTCAACGAAGAGGTCAATGTGCCTCAGTTGCCTGGAGACTGATGGTTGCTACAGCAGCACCAGATAAGCCAAGCTAAATAAGCTTCAGCTTGAAGGCAGAAAACATTTATTGCTAGACTGAAACACTGATGCAGTTGTCTCAGCATGCAGCACTGCGCAAAATCATGCAACTGCCTTTCAGACTACCTGTATATTGCTTAAGTCTATGCGAAGACAATCTTACTGAAGCAAGAAGAAAATACAGAAAGTAAAGCTTTTAATTGGGCTAAATACTAGATTACTTGCAACTATGATTCCTTTGTTCTTCCAGTTGAGTCACATGTTAGAAGGAATTTTCCCTCTGGCTGTAAATTCTTCCTCCTTGCTACTCTCCTCGACCCCCACCCCAAAAATCCTCATGAATGAGAAGAAAATGAGATTTTTACCCATTTTGCCTGGAAGTAACAAGGAAATAAAACAGCTTTTAAGTGACAAACATGAAAATTTAGATGGAAAAACCTTTACTAGCATGCTTCTTTCACATTTTTAATTTCTCAAGACTCTTAAATTTAAGTGGCTGTGTCACAAACAGGGTTTAGTGACTTTGGAAGGGAAGTCACTATTTTGTGTTGACATCTTACACCACAATACCAAAGCCCTCTCTGTCTACAACACAGTGAGGGATGCATTTAGCACACTTCCTAAATTTACCAGCACTGGCAATTTCCTGTCTCAATAAGTCCCAAGGATGAGCAATATATTCTATTAGGATTGTCCTTTTATAACTTTTTCTCAAGTTATGAGATGGAGAACAGAGTAATTTCAGCATCCAGTCTGTGATCCATGTTGATATTTTACCTTTGACCCAGTGGGTAAGATCTCTCAAAACAGGTGCCTATCATCGAGAGGTGGTTTGATAGTCACATAAAATATGTTAATTGGTTTTCATGTATCCACCGTTTCTACTGATCAGAGAATTCTAGTACTGCGGTAAGGATATGATTTCATTTTTCTGGAAACATGCTGCTTTAAAGCATGCAATACTATCGATCTCCAAATGTTTTATTATTCTTTTTTTAATTACCACTCCTATTAAAGATAATACAAATCATCTTTAGAAAGACAAACGCAGAAGTAAAACCAAACTGACCACAGATTTGTAAAACCTGCTACTTTTATGCTAGATCTTAAAAAACCCCAAACCAACAAACAAAACAGCAACCAACAAAAAAAACCCACAACACCCACTGTATGGCAATGTATAAGTTGAACTTAAAAAATGAACTAATAGAACTTACAAAACATACTGTTTGTCTGCAGGAAAGATCACTTAACTCTAGATTGCACCAAATGAATTAGTATCAGCGAAAGGAAAAGACTGGTATGACCTGATGTCATGATCACAAGAGGAAGCATATTTTGGCGAAATTTACCAATACATTAACACATTTTCGTAAGCACTGTCTATGCTTTACATAAATGATTGATTTCTAAGGGGCGAGAGGTTTCACTGCAAAGCACCCACCCATTACTAGCTTTGCAGATAAGCAGTAGAAATCTATATTATCTGCACTCTGGACTTCATAAGAGCTATTCTGGCATTCAAAATCTCAACTATTTCTGTATTAAGAAACAGACTTCAGGAAGTGGCCTGAAAATATGTAAAAAGAGCATAAAAGTCTTCCTAAATTAAGGAAATCATCTCTGATTAAGTCTTGTGTAATTTACCATGATTAGGATATGTTCCTTTGCATTGGAAGAAAGGATTATTGCTTAAATAAGTTTGTTGAGATCATTTCAAAGTGTCTAGTTTAAAGTCTTAAGATGTTCTGATCCAAAGGTCTGCAAGAGCATCATACTATTTTCTTAACTTCAGCCATTACACATGGTTGTGGTGTGTGCCCGGGGGAGCAAAGCAGGAAGCTCACTTAAGCAGCCAACCACCTAGTGCAGGTTACTTGTCTGAGATTGTCACATCTGTCACATCCCAACGTCCCAGAACTGAGAGCAATTTGTCTTTTTTTCGTACATTCATTCTTCTCCCCACAGAAGAATTCACTGAACATTGACAGCTAATAAACCTAATTTTCTAGCGTACCCACAGAGAGGATGGCCCAGAAACTTCCCTTAAATGGACTTTCACCTGCCCAGCTCTAGCAAACTTCAGATGCTTAACCTGAAACTTTCCTCCCTTCCTCATGTTTACTTTGAACAGAATATTTAATTAAAAAAATAAAAGAAAAAAAATAGGAGCAAACTGTATATTTCTCCGAGCAAGACTAGGAAACAGAAGTGGGCAGAGGAGTATCTTTCTTGGCCACACTGAATTTGAGAATATGACCTCCATAATTTGAGGCTACAACTGCAAACTCAGCAGCATTATCAATCAGGTACGTGCATTTTACACGTCCAAATCCCCCTTCCAAACATTTGCAAAAAAAACCTCTCAACTTGAATTTTCTTCAAGGACTACTTGTTGAAGATGTACTCTTAAATTCCCTCATAATTCCACCCCTGTTTTGGAAGATACAAGTAAGATTGCTCCCAAAACGGCTCCTAATTTCTCTGTTGATAGGGACAAGCATGAAGAATAGAGTTCCTTTTCCTGTGTTTTCACTCATTTTCCTGTGGGTGCCAGAACAGAAAAGAAAAAGGAGGCGAAAGTTCCCTTCATAGCATACAGAATGATGAGCAGACTCAAACTATGATAAGGAAAAAAAACCCACTAAAAAGGAAGCCGAAAATAGCGTAAATTAGTGATGTGGAAAAAGAGCAGGGGACTACAGAGATCCAAAATTAGGGACTAGACTAATTCAGAAACTGAGAAAATAAAAACCACAGGACAGAAGCACCTGAAACATCAGGTGCCCTACATTCAGAATCTGAAAAGTTCTCAGGATTCCTGAGCTTTCACATTCCTCTACTGCTAACAAATAACTCCAAATCCATTGGAGAAAAAAAAAAAAGGCCTTATCTCCCTCTAAAAGTGTTTCTGACAAAGGAGGATAACCACCACTATATGAATGCTAAAGAAAACCCTGCTGTTTTTCTACTGGTCCTAAGTGGAGTAAAGCCAAATGAACTTCAGAAGGGATAATGGAACTGATTAAAGCAAACTTATTTCACTTAGAATTGCAACTGAGTAGCAGCACCTACCTTCCCAATTATCATATCTCCACCACAGAGGCAGCAGTTCATTACGCTGTGTTGAAGTGGACCTATCCTGCCATCACAAATACATCCTGGACTAAAAAGAGTAACAAACACTATCCAGTTATCCACTTATCCAGTTTCCCGATCTCTGTGCAAGCCATAAGGACTACAGTTAGGGATACTTCTTGTCCTTGTCCTCTTTATTAGCTGCTTCTGTGGAAATGGAAGCACATCACAAAGCAAGACATGGGAACTTAGGAAGGAAATAAAACAGAAGCTGCAGAGGAAGAAAAACAGCTAAAAAAAAAAAAAAGGAAGAATCCACTAGCAAAAAACATTTTTCTCTCTGTCCTAAAAAAGAGAAAATAATCTTTTGGATTGTATCTGTAGAACGGTCAGTGACAAGTACGTGCAATATTGTTTGAAACTGCCTCACAGATGTGCTTATTAGAGTCACTAAGAGCACAGATACCATCAACACAGGAGAAGAAAAAAAAAATCATCTACAAAGTTACAACTTGATCATATTAAATTTCCAGAATAAGAATAAATCCTGAAAATTTCTGAATAAACTGAGAGTACTAGAATGTAAAGATCATACATTACTGATCACACAATACCAGCACCGAAGAGTCAACAAGCTACAAGTGTTTAAAATAAAAGAATGTATGTCTTCAAGAAATCCCTACATGCCATTTCCACTCCCACTAAAATACTATTAAAATGAGATGACAAGATACTTAAATGCATTTTTTTCTTAAAAGGAATACAGTCTGAGAGATGGCTTTAATAATCAGTGACTGGAAGAAAACCCAGTCAAAAACCTTTACTTCCATTTCTGCAGTCTGATCCAGTATTCTGAACATCGAGATGCCTGAAACAAATGGCCACAGAGCACTAGTGGGGTAATTTCACTTAAATAAGTCATCAAAAAGAATAGACAGCTCAACCAATTTCAATCTCAATCTCGACCAAAGTAGCAAACATTTCATTATAAAACAGTAAATCTACTAAGTTAAAATTAAAAAAAGAAAATAATTTTGAATTTAACCACCACCATTTCCTGACAAGCAGAAAACAAATCCTGCTGTACAATACCAAAAGATACCGAGGCACCCGGCTGACTTCTCACTAAGAGTAACTTATCAGAAAGAGCAATACAGCAAACTGCTACACAACACCACCACAGGCTAACAAACATTTCTGTTGTAATTATGAAAACACAAGGAAATCTTTGAGATAAAAACCGAGCATAGGACCTCAGAGTGGTGCAATTTGTGACTTGGCTTAACACGGAAAAATTAAGACATTGTTCAAAATCCAAATGCAACAAAGTGATTTTTCTCAACAACAGAGCACAAATTAATATTCATGCAAAAGTTAAATGCATGCTTATGAGAGAAAAGACAGTAGTTTGGAATACAGTAATTTGCTGTTGCATGCAAAACAGTACTGACAAACACATCAAGAGGATCAATCCACAGAAAACCAGGAGCAAGTATTTGTGTGAGCTGTACCTTCTTTCCTAGATCCCTTTTTTCCTACATTCTTGCAATCGTTAAATGCATTGTTATGCTAATAAAGCCTCCATGAATCAAGCAGTGTAACCTAACTGAGGCTATGCCAAAGACATATAAAAAAGAGGAACAGGATGCAAAAAAACCTGCATTTCCAGTAAGTGGCATTTTTACTAGACCACTGATTCCCACCTGGTGAGCAACACCAGCATTTAAATTCAGTTATGGCACAGCATGGAACACAAGCTAATAATCTCTTCTGGATTTATTAGATTGGAATAAAAATTATGAGTGGCATGAGGGAGAAGCAAATGAGACACAAAAGAAAAGAAAAGGTGATTGCAACAAGGCCCACACTGTGTTTTCGTCTTAAAAACAAACACACACACACCCCCCACAGCCTGGGAACTATCATACTAGACAACAGAATGAAAGAATCAAAATCCAGGATTTTCAGGTTGGGTGTTTTAAAGCTTTAAAACCAGTGTTGTTTAGCTGTTGAAGGAAAAAGCAGCATTTGGGGGTTTTAATCACTCAAGTTTTATATGGGCATAGCAGTTATTCAAAAATAACAAAAGGCACAGTAGTATTATCTAATTTTCTCACTCTAGAACAGCTGCTTTCAATTGCTTGCAAAGTTTTCTTAATACTATGAACGAAATTTTCTGTATTAAGTGTCTACCACAACCTGCTAATCAAAATAGTTCAGCCAATTTTGAGACTAATTCCATGGAAAGGTATTTTTTTCTAAGGCCTTCTCTTCAGAAGTTCTTAACTGCCCTGCTTTAAAAAAACAAACGAGGCAAAAAAATCCATCAAAAATTGACAAATCTGTGATGTCCCCAAAATCATAATTACAAATGCCCAACAGAGATCTAAGAAAACTTAACAGCTGAAATCTCATAGGAGTGGGTCTTAGCAGCACATCTTAGAGGATACTCCAATTTTTAGCACTATTCCAATTGCACATCTGTCATCCTGACCAAATAGCTGAGCAACCAAGGTTTGGGTGTACTTACTCTCTTAACTAATAGCTTAAATAAAACCTATTTTTTTACTTATTACTTTTTATCTGTTATAGAGGCACAAGCTTACCTTAACTCATAACCATTGTATGTACACCTAGGATCTCGGTTGATTTTCTTTTAATTAGAATAGTAAACAAAAATACATTAGCACACCATTATTTGAAGACTTTCATGGTCAAGAGGTGGGTAAACACTGAGAATACATCCACAAGAGCCCCGTAAGCAGACAGAGCACTCTGATGAAACTTTGCAGAACCAAGTAGGTAAACCCTAACCCTTGAAGTATAATCAGTCACTTATCATAACTGCATAAAAAAAATGTTTCTCTTGAACTGGAGAACAACTGTATGGTAAAATAAGCTCTCTTGACTGAGTCTCTTCAAACACTAGTAAGGACCTCATGAACTGAAACTGAAAAAGACTCCCACAGTCCAGGAAAAACAAAAGCACATTATAGGTGATGGTCATGATTTAGTGTGAATTGGAAGACCCTTCCAGCAGGGAGACCTGCTTGGTATTTTGAAGTCTTGAAAGTTGGGAAAAAGCATCTAATCTGCCTGGTGCAATGACAAAAGTAGCACCAATCCTAAACCACAGCCAGGACATGAAAGCACTTAGTATTTTAAAATTTACAATAGACATCAATCTTGTTTCTCCTCTATGCTAGAAAGTAATCTGTAAACTCATTTTCCCATGAATGAGGAAGAACTGTGTCCATGGACTTTAAAGCTTCCATGGACTGTTCACCTCTTGCCGCTACAGCTTCTTCGTAGGAAGTTTCTCTCAAAACTGATAAATCAGCAGGGTAAAAAAAACATAAAGGTGACAGTTAAAGCAATTTAGCCTCAACTGGAAATCTCCGTTGCCTACCTTTTGAACGTTACTGGATGCCAGACAAAAAGGAAAAGTGCCAGCCTAACTGAAAATGGTGAAGACACGGAATACAGAAGGGAAAAAATATTGGGACAATAACTGTAGGTGCCTTGGTCACAGAGCATAATTTAGAGACATGTCCTGCTAAACAGCTTAGCTGAGGCGTGATGTTTGGTTGAAATATCAACACTTGTATAATGGTTCAGATGATGGAAGGATCAGGTTCAAAGTTATGCGCTGACACCACTGATATAAGAAAAAACAAAGACTATGCCTTTACCAATTTCCAGCTGGCAGACACTAGTTACCAAAGTGTCATCCTAGAATCACTGAAGCAGCATAGGACTTGGTTAATTCTCCGTGCAAACACAGGAGTTCCCTTTTAAGGCTGTCAGCCAAAACTTCTCACCATTTGAACCTCCCTTTATAGTTCAGAACCAAAAGACTCTTTAAATGGTAGTACTTGCGAACAAAATTCTGACAAGTGAATCTATGAGCACTTGAAAACAAGTTAGGCACTGAAGTAAGATACACAACTCCTCGGGGGGGGGGGATGGATGGTGGAGCCCAGGCAAGCACCACCACCACCAAATAAACCCAACACATCTGCCAAAAAACAGAGACAAAAGAAGGACAGGAATTTTAAGCCCTTAACCTATGGGGGGCTCTCTAGTTCAGCTAAATACTAAGAGAAAGTGCACCTCCTAGGGTATATTTCACCTTTTTGTGACAAAATGAAAAAAATATTATGGTAGTTCAGATCTTGTCAGCTAAATGTGGGCTCTGTCCCATTGCTTTTTGAATCCGTTTATCCTCTGACAGTGTTTAACAAATAGAAGTGATGGTGCACAATTCTTGCTTATTTAACTTTTCCATGTCATTCGTGATTTTACAGACCTTCCTCTGATCCCACTTCAGTGTCTCTTTTTCAGGCCAAGAGTCCTACACTATCTACTCCTTCCTTATGAAGATGCTGCTCCTTGCCACTGTTCACTACCATGGCTCCTCTTCTACCTCTTTTGATATCTACTCTATCTGTTTTGAAAGAAACTGTCTTTTCCCTTTAATGTGAATTTCATTTGCCCTCTTACCACCTTGTCAACATAGGTTGCTGAGGTCTTTCAGCAGTTTGTGACAGCTGATCTTCGTCATAGCTCATTGCATAACCTAGCACAATCAGCAAGTGGCTTCTGTTCCTCCTCCTTTTCCTAGATCATTCACAACTACATCAAGCTGTACAAAAGGTCATAATGCTGATCTTTCCAAGACTCTGATGGTAAACCTCCCCACTGTGAAAACTCAGCATCTACTTGCTTGGGTTTGGCAAAATCATAGAATTATTAAGGTTGGAAAAGACCTCTAAGATCATCAAGTCCAACCATCAGCCCAACACCACCATGCCTGCTAAACCATGTCCCAAAAAGTGCCACATCTACACACTTTTTGAACACCTCCAGGGATGGCGACTCCACCACTTCTCTGGGCAGCCTGTTCCAATACCTGACCACTCTTCCAGTAAAGAAATTTAGATTTTCCAATCTAAACCTCCCCTTATGCAACTTGAGGCCATCGCCTCTCATCCTATTGCTAGTTACCTGGGAGAAGAGACCAACACCTGCCTCACTACAACCTCCTTTCAGGTAGTTGTAGAGAGCAGTAAGGTCTCCTCTCAGCCTCCTCTTCTCCAGACTAAATAACCCCAGCTCCCTCAGCCGCTCCCCATAACATTTGTTCTCTAGACCCTTCATCAGTCCTGTCTGCCCTTCTCTGGACACACTCCAGCACCTCAGTGTCTTTCTTGCAGTGAAGGGCCCAAAACTGAACACAGTATTCAAGGTGCGGCCTCACCAGTGCCGAGTGCAGGGGCACGATCACCTCCCTATTCCTACTGGCCACACCATTCTTGATACAAGCCAGGATGCTGTTGGCCTGGGCACACTGCTGGCTCATGTTCAGCCGGCTGTCGACCAACACCCCAAGGTCCTTTTCCCCGGGGCAGCTTTCCAGCCACTCTTCCCCAAGCCTGTAGCACTGCATGGGGTTGTTGTGACCAAAGTGCAGGACCCGGCACTGAGCCTTGTTGAACCACATACAGTTGGCCTCGGCCCATCGATCCAGCCTGTCCAGATCCCTCTGCAGAGCCCTCCGACCCTCGAGCAGACAGATCAACACTGCCGCCCAACTTGGTGTCATCTGTAAACTTACTGAGGGAGCACTTGGTCCCCTCATCCAGATCATTGATAAAGATATTACACAGAACTGGCCCCAGTACTGAGCCATGGGGAACACCACTCATGACTGCAGTTAAACTGGATTTAACTCCATTCACCACCACTCTCTTGGCTCAGTCATCCAGCCATTTTTTTACCCAGTGAAGAGTACACCTGTCTAAGCCACGAGCCGCCAGCTTCTCTAGAAGAATGCTGTGGGAGACAGTATCAAAGGCCTTACTAAAGATCAGGCAGACAACATCCACAGCCTTTCCCTCATCGACTAGGCGGGTCACCTGGTCATAGAAGGAGATCAGGTTGGTCAAGCAGGACCTGTCTTTCCTGTACCCATGCTGGCTGGGCCAGATCCCCTGGTTGTCCTTCACATGGCCGGTGAGTGCACTCAAGATGAACTGCTCCATAATCTTCCCCGGCATCGAGGTAAGGCTGACAGGCCTGTAGTTTCCCTGATCCTCCTTCCAGCCATTCTCGCCCTATGACACAACCCCACTTACCTCCAGACTGCTCAATTGAAGTGTCTTCAGAAAGTTACGTTGTCTAATATTCTTCGGTAATTAAAAAAAAAAAGGGGGGGGGGGGGGGGGGGGGGAAACTAACTCCAATTGGTCAATTGGTTGTGACTTCCCTTCACAAAAGCTATACTGGCTCTTTGCCAAAGCATGGTATTTTTAATTCATTTCTTTAAAATAGTTTCTATCAATTTGTGCAACAGAGATGTCACCCAATTTTGTGTGAAACTGGCCAACAGGTTTGAAAGCTACAAGACAGAAGTCACACTTGCATAATGCAAGCCTTATTTCTTCAGGAAACCAGCCCAGAAGCATTATTTTAAAATCTGAACTGCCACCTATAACAACAAAGTGTTATTTGATATTGAAATGTACTCTATGTTGGCCTGCACATAGTACTTCTGCTATAGATGTACTATACGCACACACGTGTGCATGTACGCACACATGCACATATGCATGTACGTATTAAGCTTGACAGGTTTATGCCCACTGTCTTAAATCACTGCAGACTCCATAAATCAAAAGTTGATGGTTTATATGCATGCAAAAGAAGATATATTTGATACATTCATTGTAAAACAGATTCCCATCAGAAAATGAAAAATACATGGAACACAAAGTATAAAAACATCATGTCCAGTACAGTATGCCTCCACACTTACACACCAACCATGGTGGCTCTCTACCACTGTAACTCCATACTCTCTTGCCTTGATAAATACAGTCTTGCCCAACTCAAATTCACACAAAATACCACCATAAAGAAATTTTTCCTGGTTCATTACTTTGTCTGTGTTACCCTTCTGCACTCCTCCAGTGCCTCCCTTATCCTTTCACCATCAAACATGACTACTTATCTTCATTTGTACGACCTTTCAAATACAAAACTGTAGCATGTATGTCAACTTTCATTCACTATCAAGATGTCAGCCTTGGCCACCTCTTTGCCAGGGCTAGCCTTAGCTGTCCAGTTGTCAGATCTCCCAATAAACCCCTCTGTTCTCGCACTGATATCAATATTTTTGCATGAAACATGCAAAACTTTACATGTTTGCCTCTTTCAAATCCTTTTTTAAAACATTGTTCTGATTAACAGACGCTGCTTTGAGCACTGATGAATTGTAACCAGCATTTATGCTACCAGTCATTATTACTACACACTTCCACAGACCATTTATAAAAATCTAAGTGCTCTACAAAGATGGGACTATGTAATGTTATGGGGAACTTCTAGCCACTGTAATGTTTTCGCAACAAATACAACGTTTATTAACCTATTTTCGAAACAAATTACTGTTTCTTTTAACATTGAAAATAAGCAGGTCAATAACATGGTTTGCTATCTTAAACTCTTGTGATAGTTTACCTGAGTTGCAGCAACAACAGTAGTAATAGAAGGCGCAGTTGAAGGTGACAGAGCTCCCACTTGCTGCAAGTGGCCTGAAGCCTGCTGAGGTAAATGAGAACTGGAAACGGGAGTGCTAGATCCTGAGCCAGATACTGCATTTGGAAATGATACTGCTACATCATTGCTGCTAAAAATACCTGAAAAAAATTACAAAAACAATTACATGCATCTCTCTCTCTCTCCGCCTCCCTCTGTTGTCCAGTAACCATGTAAATATGCAGTAGAAAATTAATCAAGACAAACAAGATCACTTAATACATAATGCAGAAAGTTCCTGTGTTGAAATTCTAACCATGCTGATTGATAAAAGCGCTCTCGTCATTAGACATTCTACAGTTCAGGGAACACAGACTGGTTCAGTTCTAAGTTTTTGTAAAACACGGGTGATAAATCAAATATTTATGTGCATTACAAACTGCTCAAATATTAACAGTAGCAGAATTTTTGGCTAAAATGCCTGCCTTCAACTGAGTCTGCTATCAGAGTTTGTTCTTTCAATGAATTACTGAAAAGTTAAAGTAGATAAAGAATGAAGTATTGGGCTATATAACTGAACATACATAATACAAATGGAAAAATACTTTTTAATTTTAAAGTGAAATGCTTCTGAACAACATACATTTGTCCAAAACTGTAATTTTGGCAACTAAGGATTGCTTGTGTATTTTCAGAAGAATATTGACAGCAAGTCTGAGGACAAAGTACTCCGATTTGCTGGTAGAACTTGTGGTATTTCATTTATTCACAAACTAAAATGCCATCCGTGATCTAAGAATGCTAGACTAACATTTCTGCTAGAAGCCAACAAGTAAATGACTAAACATGTTAACATTAGTCAGACTTGTACGTTAGCAAGTTAAATAGGAAGAGTTCATACCCCTCTGTGAAGCCATTACTTCTGTTCATCTACATGCAGGGTAAAATTCATTATATAGGTTGGGGAAAAACCCTACTGACCAGAAGCCCAGGACAAGAAGTAGTACCTGTCTATGAAACTGTTAGGCTCCACGTGCATTAGATAAGTGAGCTGTCAGCTGGCCAAGGAATATCAAGCATGGTAGCACTGAACTGCAGTTAGAGGAAGAGTGCCACAGGGAGTAAACAGAAGTAGAATGAACATGGTTAGATCAAAAAAAGCAACAGAACTGAAATGCCAGTTAGAAGGCAAAGGTGGAGCTAGTTTGTCACTCATACAAATAATGATTTGGAGCAGGCAGTGACAATAAGAAGATACGCAAAGTTAAAACATCACTCGCCACCCAGCAATCCCTCTCAGCACAGGCAGTCAAGGGAAACTAACATCACCCAAATCCACACGCAATATGCAAACACTGATGCATCTTATATCCTCTGCCTCTATTAACTGTCAAGAAAAATGGAAGAGAAAACCAGCCAGACCCAGCAGAGAAAGAAGATAAGAAGAAACCAGCTGAAGACACATTCCAACCACATTTATTTCCTGCCTAACCGAGGTTAGTGACTTCTTATCATCTCCTCCCCAGTCTCTTCATCACAGCATAACTCCATACCTACTCTGCTTTTCTACTGACCTTGGTACCTTTTCGCATTTAGCACACCTTTCTGGGTCATCTTCCCCCGCTGTTTTCCATCCCCAAAATCTACAGCTATGGCATTACTAGCAGTTAAGACCCTTTGAGTGTTCACTTTGTTATGATCTTTCTCCAATTATATCTGCCTCATCTAACTAAGCAGTAAATTCTATGGATCCTGCTCTAGATTTGTCCCTATGCGCCACCAAAATTAACATGATTAACAAACAGCCTTGTTACTGAGTCTACTCTTAAATGCGATGTAATTACAAACACAAAAACTGAAATACACTCCAGGTCCTCAAAAGATTTCTTTTTAATCTACTTCCAATCAGATATTTCAAATTAATAAAAAGAATTATATTTTTGACCCCTTTTATTTTGAATGCTTTCAAACAACTAAACATGCAAAAATTCTTTAAAAAGATGAGATTCTCATGCAATTATCTGGCTCCAGGAACTGCGAATTTTAAGGGTAAAAATAATGAAATATCACAACACTTATGATCAATTCATAAGAGCTCATCACCACAAATCCTATCACTCACATAAAATGTCAATGATAATGAGTGGAGAAAACAAAATTTTTGGAGAGGGTCAAGTAGTAAAAAAGAAAGATATTTTGCTGGAAGGGTAAAACAGCTCCCAAATTTTAAAGCTATTGTAGATTTTTTTCTTGTTTTTTCAAAATATTACGTATTTAATAGCTGCAGAGCTGCTGCTGCTTCTATTTTAACGATAAGGTTTATTCTTCCTCTTAAAAATAAAATTCTGGAATACAAGCAGATAGTTATAAAATCACAGGCAAAAAAAAACTATTTCAAAAGAAAGACAAGCAGTAAACTAGTTTGCCAGTGCAATGAGGTAAGCTATTGTTATTGCTAGCAGTAGTTGTAGTAGTATTAAAAACACTTGCTATTTGTTGCTGCTGCAAAAGCAGGACAAATATGACCTATCTGCACCCTCTGTTTGGGCTAAGTATTTACATTTAGCAATACCTTACTTACTACATAAAGTACATGCACCTTCCGGAACTAGTCATGCAACCAAGGCATTACTCCATGCAAGCACTCGAATAAGAACTGTATACTGAATATACAAATAAATCCTTGATTTTCACACCATTTCAAAAATACCTGTATATAAACTATGTGCATATCATGTTAGAAAGCCAAGAGTGTACATCTTTTAAATGTCTCAAACATATCAATTTGTCCTTCTGGGGTTTGGGGAGAGATAAATCACTTTCTGGATCAGGAAGGCATAACAACAAAAGCCTGAACAAATCATTATAAACCACATTAATGTTTAAAACAAACAAACCACCCTGAAGTCCTTCCCATACTGCTGAAAAGCCAAACAGCTACAGCTTGTGATGGACGGCATTGTGTTATTTGCCAGAGGCATAAACAGCACGGTTAAATAGAATCTTCAGCATTTTAAACTGAACACGGTTCCTCGACCGCAGGTGGAAATGGACCTGTAACACTGTTCAGGTAAAGTCTGACTGTGCTTAACATCACTGCCACAGCTGCAGAACATGGTTTCAGGTGCTCACAGACAAAATGCACGTACAGCCTGCAATGCTGGATTGGAAGGCTTAAGAAAAAGGCAACTGCAAAAAAAAAATCCACCTCTGGACAACAAAAAACCGCCTGCTTAGCACAGAAGGGTAGTACTACAGAGCAGGGAACACATCAGATTATACAGATCAGGAAAAACTGTACTCTTTTTGCTGAAAACCAATGATGAAATAGATAATATAGGAAATAAAAGAACTTCAAGAATAGTGAAAACCAAAATGGCCTCAAGTCAGAACTAGCTGTGCAGCAACATACACCAAGTGGCACAAAGAACAATTTCAGTGGTCTTATTCAAACTCTCGAAAATAAGTAGTTCCACGAGCAGAAGAATTAACAAAACAGATTAAATTCTGGCTTTCAGCACTGTTGCATCTCACAGATGACATCAATACATTAAATTTTCCCACCATGATTTCTGTATCTAGCTACAAAAATCGCAGATCATTTTATTTTCTGCTACTACAGCCCCCTACATTATTCAGCTCTCTTACGTTCCTTTCCTGGTGATTGCCTAGTTCAGCAACAGACAAAAACAGGCTGTGGTTACTCCTGTGGCCATACGCTGTCCATCCCTATTACAGGAACTTGCATATTTTAGACTCCTTTAGCAAGTTTGCTCAAAACTGGACAACAGGCTCAAAGCTTACTGCAGCTCACAATCAAGAGACAACATGTAGACTGCTTCCTTAGGCGGCTAGGAAAACGTTCTCCCTACCATAAAGCTGTATTTTCTATTTTAAGTCAGTAACTTGAAACTCTTGCAACAGCTGTGAAAAGAGGAAGTTATTTGAGATATCTATCGTAGGTTGCTGACCCGAGTGTTTTGCTAAAACTTAAGGAAAAAGCAGAATCTGGTCAAAGAGGTTTTTTAAAAATGTAAACTTGCAACCCCAGAAAAGTTACACAGAACTACAGAACCTTCCTACTTGGGTGAGGACAGACAGACACGGAGGAGGAAATTTTGAGTTATAAGAACAAGAACTTCTTTACAAAAACTGAAGCTATATTTGCATTTTCAGTACCTTCACTTCCTATGATCTCAAAAAGTCTCCCCTAAAATCCTGACAACTTTCTATATAGAGCAAAATGAAAAACTGACTTTGAATGAAGCATTCCATTATTAGTAGCTAAATATGTAGAAAAAATGATTAAGTTTAGTTACACAAGAAAGAACATGTTCTATTCCAGCAGAATGTTAACAGTGGAAGAAATATCCCACTATGTGTTCTTTTGTAATATGGACATAAGCTAAAGTGAATCTAAAGACAAACACAAGCACATAACAAAAGTTGTCTGAGAAGAAAGTAAGTTGTGTTTGAAACTGCCAAGCTAGCAACAATATTTCATGTCAATCCATCCGAGATAATGAAACTATAGCTTGGATGCTACGGCCAACCTGTTTCCTTCATGAAGAAATCCAAAATCTAAGAATCAAATGATCACGTCGCTTTCCTGCTGCCGATGAGCAAAGTGGCAGAGTTCACTTTCAGATAGGTATCTACAAGACTCTGCAGTAACAGTTCTAGAAGTGCATGGAAATGATAGTTACTGATCTGCAGCCTGATAATAAGCTGGCACCTCCCTCCCTTTCAGTGACTGGTGGTCCTTTTTGAATGGAGGCACAGCAGCCTCTGTCACAGATCAACAGTTAATATCTCCTTTTATGAAGGGCATTCTATGTCCTCTCCATGATGAGGTAGAAGGAAAAGAAGCTCCCAGACTCAAAGTACCCAAAGAATACACACCACTGGTGGTGGAGGGGAGGAAAGAAGACACAAAATACATGTTTTCAGAATGGAACTATTCTAGCTTCACATATATCGACAGAAGGCAGACTGCTGTATTTATTCCCTTTGAAAATACTCCATAGACTGGATTTATACTCAAAAGCCAAAACACTTGACAAGAACCTTCACACAACTGAGGAACACAATTCAGCATGGCAATGTCACATATATGATGAATCAGTGATCCAAGAACAAGGTCGTATGATCTGAAGTCTGCTATCAAACTCCATTAAAATTGACCCCAAATCCTTGACAGCCCAGCTAGCAAAAAATATTTAGTCAATCTCTTCTGTCTACTTCCATTCCTATATTCATAATCCTGACTGCACAGCTATCTACAGTCACTCAGAAACATATTCAATAAAGGAGCGGGGGGTGAAGGATCAGAACTGATCCATGTAGCTACCAAAGTGGTCTACTCCTCTGTTCAGCTAGTCCCACCTGCTATAGTGAACAACATTACTTTATACTTGATCTCACATTCATTAATGACCACACGTCACCAGTGTTGCAGAATTCTCTGTCCAATAAACTGTACCAGTGAGGAATACGTATACCAGCTAACTAACACAACACAACACATACAAGTTGTTTAACCCAAGCTCAGTCAGTATACAGTCCCCAATTAGACTTTTATTTCCACAGTTAGGCTTTTAAGTACAAGATTTCAAAATTGCCTAAACCATTGTCAGGAAGGTTACAGCTTCCTGGTGCAGAGCCTGTCTGCTCCTACTCTGAATTAATCCAAGCTGCTGCAGGTCTTACACTACAGCCCTCCACTGCAGAAGGGCTCAAACCCATGATTTTCATATTTTCATAGCCCAGATGAGGTGAATTTCCTCTCTGAGAGGCAAAGTTTGAACACGACACGAGGAGACTGATGAATGACACACTGGACTAGAAACACTGGGAAAACTGTATCGCTCTTCTAGCCCAGTATATCTAACAGCGACCAACAGCAACGCACAAGGAAAAGCACAAGAAAAGGGCAAGCATGAAGTAATACTTCCTTCAAATATTCTCTCAGCCTCTAGAAACCTCTATCTTATGGATTTTGAGCTTCAGGGATGGTCTTTGCAATTATTAGCCTTAAACTTGCTTCCAACCCTGCCCCAACGAATTTCTTCCAATTGTTTCTGAATAGTTTTAACTCTTCATACCATGTCCCATAGCAAAGTTATGCCTCAGTTAAACTGTGCTTTAAGTTAAACTTTTTTGGTAGGGGGTAGGAGTGGAAGACAGAGATGACACAGGGACAAAGTTCCTTTCATATGTTTCCTCCAGATGTTCTGGTTTCCCACAACAAAGCATTAAAATGCTTTATAATTGCCCATTTAAGGTTCATATATATAATTAATCCAGCTTTATGAAATCAGACATTAAGAAGTTCATGCTTATTCTAGACTGATTCAACAAATTTTGAAGTACTCTTCTAGAATAATAGCAATAAGAAAAAGAGCTACATGATCATATCTGAGAGGCATATCCTCAGCACTACAGGAAAGACCTGCAGTTGAAGTGTGTCACAGCACAGAAAAATCTTTGCAAGAAGAAAAAGTTAGACAGATATACAAGAACAACTGATAAACAAAGACCTTAACTTTCGTTTAGTTGTTCACCTTTGTCATGGTAAGCCAAGACATACAAGCCTAAATTACTTTAATATGACATACTAGAAACAAAGGCATTTTAGGCTCACTAAACGAGTATTGCCAAGTAGGGGCGTGACACTTGTGAACTACGTTTCTTAATGATTTCCAGGGAGAACTTGATGTGTTTAAGATCTCCAAAAACCTCCCATAGCTTCAAACCATTCGGACAGCAACCTGTCTCAGTGTTGAAATGGTGAGTCACTGGAAGTCCTAGACTCCTCCTCACTATTAACACAATGTAGTCTTCTAAAGGAGCTTCTACTTCAAAAGTTTTCTCTCCCTTGGACTCCAGTGATCTGTCTGAAGTTGATGTCTTTGAATGCATGCTTCAGGATGCTTGACTGAGCCAGAATTTTCAAAAAGAGGGCCATAAGACAGGCTAAAAAATAACATCGGCAATTCTGTTGGTATTTCTGGTGGTAGGGAAAAGCCGTTGCCTGAACTGCTGAAAGACTACCCATAGCTGTCATTAGCAACAACTAAAGCTTTAAAGTGGTACTCTAGAAACTCATGGAAAGGTAGTTAAGGTTGTAATATTTGACAACTGAACAATAACACTCCATTATTCAATACTCTGGAAAAAAATGGGCACAAAGGAACTATTTCAGGATGACTTTGTAATTTGTCCTTCTCTTGTTCTTCCTTTTTTTAAATTTGTATGGTTTAGCCAAGCGCTACTGTGCCCATGCGTCAATAAAGGCAGACGCCTTTTCATCAGCACTGTAAACATCTGCCCAAACTGGGCTGGATTCAAATATTTTAACTCATTCATGCTCAGCAGAGAGTCTGACTCGTTTAGGTTATCTTGTTAAAAAAATCCTACCGTATACACTAAATTTTGCCTGCATTGGTGCGGAGACCAAGTCTACAAAACTGAAAAATCTTTTTGGAAACATGCTGCCTTCTGAAGCTGATCACAGTGCTACTAGGACTGGCACGATGGATGTCTGCTCTGTCCTACGACTCTCCTCACTGCAACTCACAAATTAGCGTAAGACGGAACAAGCATAAACAGAAACCTGAAAACAGAACAGGAGTAAGAAATAAAACAGACAAGAAGACAGAATGACTGACAACAGAAGTAGCCACAGAAAGGCTACAACCAACCATTACAATTTACAGCTAACTCTAACATAAAATTGTAACATTCAGGTCATCACTCCCCATAGTCTTTTTTTAAAGTATGCACTAAAATCGTCAACAGATACGTATGTCTGCACCCCCTCCTCCTGCTTTCCAGCGGTAGGCCCATAAAAATGACGCAGAAGGGATAAGACTTCAAGGTCAAGTCAAAAAACTTTGACTGTAAGCTCCAGAGTAAGACTGAGAAGGACAAAGCACAAAGTTCTCACACAGTGAATTGCAGTGAAAACCCCACATCTTTCAAATGCAAATTTTCAGGGTTTTTTTAAACCAGTTTTTTAGAAAGCATGAAAAATACAGTAAGTTGACCATGAAACTGCGAAACAGAGTGCTGAGTACTAAGTCTTTTACTGGCAAAACTGCAGTGTGACACTTCTGCCAAGCAGCGTCTTGACTCCTTTCTATTAAGGCAGGTATCTTTATGGAAAGATACATCCTGCATGAGTCCATATTCTAGTCCTCTTTTTCAGCTGACTGTTTCAAATGTGTTCAAGTCTTTAGCTATCATCTACCCTCCTTTATACTTTGTCAGGACCAAATTCAACTGACAGGTTTCGACCATCACCTGTATACTAGCGTATCTATCAAACGAATCTCTCTGCTCCAAACCTGTATTTGACTCCACTCAAACCAAAACTCTCCTTTTTTCTTTTCGGTACTTTCTTGCTGATGTGCAGCCATCTTAAACTCAGTGCAATGAAAAAACAAGCTCCTGATACACTGTCTCCATCAAAACTCTTACAAACAATGACTCTCACAGTCCTCAGAATCATCTGACTCCTAATCTGAATACGCTGTTGGAGTAGACTATCTTCTTACATTTAAATATTTATCTCAAGTTTGAATACTTTCTTTTCATCCTATACACACATGGCAAGATCTTTCCTTGTTGTTCATATTATCAAAATTTCACACTTCTGCCAAAACAAGAGTACGCAAAAAAAACCCTGCAAGATTGTGGGGAAAAAAGTAACCAACTTTAAAATCTTACTTCAAGAAACATATGAAGGTAGATAAAAAAACACACACATCATCCCCCCGCACACGAAAAAAAAAAACCAAAAAGGCTCACACCAAAAAACAGGCAGATTAGATGATAAATCCTGTCCAAACACTGTTCTAAAACAAACATGTAGGTAACAGTATGCTGCCCCACAATAACGAGTCATACAAAGCATTATTATTGCTTGACAAGAAAGCATACAATATTAAGTAACCACTTTCCTCTATGCCCTTCCAACTTCTATGCTGGAGTTAGGAATACACAACCAGTTTTTTTTTAAAAAGTGCAATGTGGAAAGAAGTCATCACAAATAGCGTTCCATCAATTTCTATTCTGCACTGTTGCGAACCTACACCTCTTCAACATTAAACAGCAAAAAGGCTCTGCTTATAAAACAGCAGAAACTCACCAAGTCCAAATTCAGCACACTTTTTCAGATACCCTTCAGATGTTTTATTTTTGTTCAGAAAATTGGTGAGCTTGCTTTCCTTCATCTCAAAGCTGGTTCAGAGCACTGTATACCTGGGAGAGTGAGAGGGAAACCCTATATCAAAAGGAAAAAAGCTAAACCTATTTTACTAAAGCAAAGCAAATCTAGAGAAATTTCAGTATTTCTCACCACATGTAGACTACGAAATATAAATTTAAGGTAATATTAATTTTTTTTATTAAGAGACCCACCACTATAGACATCTGCCTAACAGATGTAATTCATGGCTCTGACTCTGTGAAAAGCAAAGTCCTATAAAACCTTAATAACTGCTAGCTTAAAACGCAAAACACTTCACCATGCAAAATTTAAACATTTAAATTCTTTTGCATATGCTGAACTCCAAGTGAATACAATTCGCAATTTATACAGCACTGCTCTTCCAACATACACAAACAGCAATAAGAAAATCACTCTCTTTGGCTGACATCAATGGATAAAAAAAATCCAATTTTTATTAACAGATTGCCTGACACAAATTAAACATAACATTGAGAAATAAACTTGATCATCTTCAAAACTAGCCTCATGGAGGGTTTTAACTGTAAATATGCCCTCCTAGATCTTTCAGTAACTTGTGAATATAGCTATGATTGTTTCCTACAAATGAACAAAAGCCTTGGAAAAGTAAACCAAATTCTAATTTAATAAGATGTATTTCATCTTCACTGGCTATGAGTGAATACAGAACTAGGAGCACAAAGCCAATATGGAATACTAAAGGGAAACAGCAATTAGACACATTAAAGAGTCAATATTGCTCCCTCTGAAAATGATAGTACTGTTATCAGTGACACAAACAGGCAGCATCAGGCTGTCAGAACAAAGGATGGGCAAAACAAGACTACCTTCACATGCATTACTTGTAGTAATTTAAGTAGTCAGGAAGGCAAGTGGGAGAATGCCTGAGGTAGACACCACTATAACACACCTATGAATGGAGCACATAAGAACAACTAGAAACACTATTCACAAAATTAAAGAAAAGAATCTCAGAACTTGAATAAAACTGTTATCATTTTACTGTGCACATACAAAAAGATCATAAAAAGAGAACTGAGGAACTATTGACCTATCAGGCTCCTGCAGACAATCTACAAAGTTTTCACTCAAGTACTGAACAATTGACTCACTGCAGACCTGTATTTCACCCAATCCACAGAATATGCAGACCTTCAATCAGGCTTCTCCACAAAAGGCTACCCTTTGTGATAAATGAACCTCTGAAAAAGATTCTAATATAACTTACCATTATGTATGGTATTCATCAACTTCGAGAAAGCTTTTGAGTTAGGAGAAAAAGGGCTTCATGTTAAGATCATGTTTAACAGACGCACAAAAGAATATATGTATAGACAGGAATTTCAGTGAACAATAATATACCTGAATACATCTTTCTTGTATTAGAGCTCTGATCATTTACAGTAGCTGAAATTGTAAAATGCATTTATTTCTATCCACTATAATTTTTTACTTATATTTCTTTTCAGTGTTTGTTAGCTTTTAAATGTCAAGTATAAGAACATTCCAGCACATGCCATCAGCTGCATTCTAAAGCTATTATTACAAATAAAAAATCAAATATTTTCCAGCAACAATTACTCTTCCCAACAAAAGACTGATCTTAATTTCATTGTCCGCAACAAATTTAGAAATTTAAGCTGAAGCTGCCTTGCTAATTTTAATCACAAAGCATCTTTTTTGCCTCACTGATAGATTGAGACTAACTGAAGCAATCAAGAAGTCTAACAGAAAACAGTCATGTCTCCCAGCCTTAGGGAGCTTAGCTGAAGAAGAACTCAAATGTACAGAAAGAAAGAACATCCAAGTAGGGTACACCAAAGGATATGAACTCCCGTTTCCTCAATGGTTGGGGTTTTTAGAGAATATTGATCTCTGACCATGAAGAGTCAGAACACACATCCTCTGCTGGGTAGCTAGAAGTCTCTGTAACTCAGCCTCCACAGCAACAAAATGCTTTCATGCCCATCTGCAGAGCGATGGTAGTCATGCAGATGGCACCTCTTCCACTTATGCCACCAATTTATTCACACTTAGGATAATGACCTCATGACTACAAAATTATTTTAGCTCAAATTTACTGGTTCACACTTTCACACTACTCATGAACAAAGCCCTCAGCTTACATGTCTGGTTTGACAAGAGGACTGAATGAATGATTTTGCAGGTGAGACAAACACCTCTGTCATACTCGCATGGGTGAGTCTTCTACCTGCATCAGCCTCTGAGGTCTGCCTGTAATAACTGTTTGTGTTCCAACAGGGTGAATGTCTTTTATGCTTTATTTCTCTCTTCTTTATTCTCCCCGGAACCGCCAGCTAGTGAAGACTGCTGTCATGAGCCATTTTTTAACTGCCAGGCTCTTCTGAAGATCAGGATTCAAAAAAATTAATTAACAACAAAGTTTAAACTTCTGTCATTGATACTAGAATATTACAGAACTAATTTAGAATTCATAAAAAAGAAATCTTTGCTTTTTACCTACTGCCTAATCTTGAATAACTAACCAAAGTTACTTCCATGGTGTCGTGGTAGCTACAGATATCCAGCCCTGAGATGAGATGCAAGGAATCCTAGTAAGAAAACATCCCGTTTAATCTAACTCCTTTGAAACGAACTGTTCTAACCCAGACCTCATCCAGTTACATGATGAAGGGCCAACACTAGATCAGCCCTCCTTGTGACTGATGGACTCCCCCCAAGCCTTAACACAGAATAGAACTGTTCCTCTACCACTATTCCCTTCCACATCCCATAAATTAGTAGAAGGCAGATGAAAAGAAGCATTTTATTCTGGAAGGAAAAAAGAGCTACTGCCTGGGTTCCTGGTGTAACCGCCTCTATTGGCAGGGACCTCTTTCCTGACTTTTCCTGCACTGAAATACCCTCCCAGCCACCTAGTTTTCTCCTACGATGCACAGCCAAGCTACTAAACTCCAACATGCTAAGGCATCAAAAGAAAGGTTAGGGATGGTAAACAGTAATCATAGATGTCAAAAAATTATATGCCGTAATAGCTGGACTTCACATTCATTGTTTTCCTTTATTTTCCATCTTTGCTGCCTTATGCACTTTCCTCTCAGTCTTGGCTGAATCCTTCCTTTCTTCATCTAATCCTTATGCTAGCTGCTATTGCTTGCTTTAAAACCTTACAATTATTCTTCCTTAAAATCAATGCTCAGGAAGACTTCGTTATTTCCAGCTCATTCATCTTAATTCATTTCAAAATATCTCAGAATTGACTGTGTATTAATACGTGTGTCCAAGTCACCATCCTTTTACTGTTCATTACCTGTTTTTAAGGGAATTGGATATGCACACAAAAACTGAAGTTAAATTCTAAGCTTACTACTACTCCCACAGCAGAAGAAAGGCCTAGTGATTTTGGTCCCTGAAAGGATGTTATTTGCTATAACCAACCTATAGGATTATTGCTATAATCCTTCAGATTAGGAATTAGTCCATGACAGCTACCACACATTTGAGATTCTTATGTGAAAGCTAACTATACTAATGGCTTATGAGTTGCTTTTTCTTTTGTTTGGGGGGATGGGGAAATGGAGGGGTTTTTTTAAATTTACTTGGAACCTCTAGTCATTCATATCAGAAAATCCTTCTCATAAATGTTCAAAACAAATAAACAATGTGAAAGAGACATAAAACCAAGTCAAGTACAAAGGATCTGATAGGATTATTCATGCACAAGCCCCAGACACACGTTTGTATCCTTCAGCTCTATTTACAGCTTCCACGAATCTCTTCTCAAGTTTCTAGAGCTATACTGGTCCAAAGCCACCACAAAAGCCCTAAGAAATATTCTGCTAAGTATTCTGACAGCAAATTTTGTGTGTACAGCATACCTGTATATCAAACTCCTGCAACACTTTTTCAGTTATGACTAATAGTCCTGAGAGAGGTTTATTTGAGGAATCTTCTGAAAGTACAGTGTTGGCTTATCTGTGCCAACTTTTGGCCTTTTATTTATGCTAGACAGATTCATTAAAAAGGAGCTCATATCCAGATGGATCAACACAAAGATCTTGCAGGTTTTAAGCAACTAGTACAGATAACCTATGTAAAATATCAGGAACTGCCATACAATAAAAAGGCACTAGGATATACTGTCATTTTGTGTAGCTAAGACACATCTTTACATCTAGACAGACACTGGATTCCACAGTTTCCCTTTATTAAAGTGTTCTTAAATACAAAAGCTATTGAAATTTTCGACTGTATCTGTAAAGCTATCCCAGCTGATTCCTGTCATTTTAACTAGAGCTAGGCGTTTCGATTGTCACCAACCACAGCCTATGAAGCTACCTGGGGAACACCTGACTTCAAATATTTTGCTGCAGTGCAAGAACTGCTGCGGGACAGACCAGGAGCAAGAATTGGTGTGCCCTGGTGTTGTACCAAGTGACACACACAGAGTACCACACCACAGCACAGGGTATCAGGAGCTTCAGAAAGCTACTGTTCTTAGTCCTATCACCTCCGTGCAACCTGTTTAAGAAAGCAAAATAAATTACTTGAGTAATTCAGAAGGAAGCATAGGGAGATGTGAAGTTGATAATCAGATACTTGGTCTAATTACATTTGTTTTAAAAGAGCATAGTATATGGATAGTATAGTTCCTATACATCAACACAGGAATCTGTTCACTCTAAGTCTTAATGGATTTGTTCCCGAGCAACATCTTTCAGCTAAAAGCTCCATTATTTTAACGTAACTAGTCTTCCTTATACCACTACATTATGTTAGTATTTCTACTTAAATTTTTTGCTTTCTTTTTAAAATTTTACAGGACAATGCCAGAAATTATTACGATAATCAACAACAGTTCTAGACATCAGAGCCTCTTACTTAGAAGTTAGTCACTGTGATCATAACACTGAAACAACTTTCAGTCAGTTTAACTTACTGCAGCTCTTCACACCTAATAAATGGAAAATTTAAATGCAAAGTACATTTCCTTCTGATTTTAAAAACCTGACTGTAGTGCTATCACCTCTGACTGACAACAACAACAAAGAATTTTACCATATGAATTGGACAGCGTTCAGAGGGACAAAAATGCTGCAAATATTATCAATACATGCACATCGCTTATTTTTCAGATGTATTTGATTTCTGAAAGACTTGAAACTCTGTAAGATCTGCGAAGTACAACTTTCAAACCCTGCTGCCCCTTTTATAGTCAGGCATCTTCCTTGCCCTCCCCCCCCCTTTTTTTATGTTCCCATGTCACCTTTAACAGATTTTATGGAGTTAAAAGACTGATTGCTATCTCGCATTTGACTTACAAGGAATGCCGTACTTTAGTAAATTGACTCCAGATGCTGAAAAATGTTCACACTCAAGAAGACGTATATTTTAATTTAAAAATCTATATATACAAAATTATATCAAATAAAGGGGGGTTTTAAGTCTAATTTTTAAAGCAGGTTCTGGGAACTAAACAGTTGCAAGTAAGCAAACACCACCTGTCTCACTTCAGTTTCCACACAGCAACAGAACTGCATTTAAGTAATATTTCCTTGATCTTCAGAAAAGGGATACGCTTCTAAAGCAAATATCAAGTTCTGCAACAGAGATCTCTGATAAGACAGAAATCTTCATTACTTTGGAGTGTCTCCTTGTTCCCCTGCTCTATTTTAAATTCTAATTCTTAGTTTTATAAAAAGAGCTAAAGAACTAACACAATTATTAGGAATTCAAACCTAATATCAAATATATATACAAGGCACTTCGTAGGCTTACCAGTCAAACATAGTCTAAAAGCAAACAGTTTACAAAAAGCTCATAGACTTCTCTGAAAACCTTCCCTCACCAAACAAGAAAGATTTATAGCTAAATTTGAAAAGTAGTGAGTAGAGCAACTTAAGCAGCCTTTAAGCCACCCCGTCCATTTTCTTCTCTGCCAATATAGATACAACTAACAAAAAGCCAATATGTTCATACAGATATTTATTGTGTTTCAAAAAGATCATATTTAGATGGCAGTTCTGCAAATAATTCTGCATGGGCAAAAATCTGGACATACAGAATTCATTTTACTAATTATAAAATTCGTATTTGGGTAGAAGATTTGCAAAGCTTGAATGAAAACAAGATTTCAAACTGTTTATAAATAACTACATCTTTTTGCTCAGCTGTTTACAATTATTACATCTTTCTCCTGAAACAAGTAACTACCAAAATCTTCATTTTTTTTTAAATGAAAGACCTAAAAGGGAAAACTAGAAAATACGCATTCCCTTTCCCATATTATTTTTTTTTGTTGTGTTTTTTTCAGAATCTGAAACGTAGTACAAGTTCACAATTTAAACACATTATCTGCTGTTGACTATCAGAGCATAATAAATAAATAAATGATGATATATTCTGAAATGTAACTAGAAACTAATGCACAGAGCTACACCATACTTTGGGAATCTAGTTTCAAGTGCATAAACTTCAAAATTTCCATTTTAACCGGACAGACATTTACCATCTCATACAACAACTGACAAGTCAGGTAAAATCTCATTTCCATATCTGCCAAGATCTTCTCCAACAGAAGAACGCCAAAGCAGCTTGACATGCAAGCTATACCCTAGTTATTAGAACTTACCTTCCCTTCCCTGGAACATTTTTCACTTCTGAAAGCCCTCACATCTGTTTTCACTCAAAAAAAAAAAAAAAAAAAAAAAAAACCCAAAGCAAACAAAAAAAACCCCACCTACAATTTTTTGAAGAAAGGAAAAAGTTTCTTTTGTTTTGTTTCATTTTAAATCAAGTTTTGTTCCAAAGCAATGCTCCCAGAGTTTCTCGTCTTGAGACATTCACAGGGGAGCTGATTTGTATCTGATGCACAAACCACTGCCTCCATGGAAAGTCAGGCAGCCTGGAGACGTCAAAAAGTGGAAAGGCTGAACATTTCTTGTTTTCAGCAGCCCATCTAATTAAGTACTATAGGCCTGTATTTTTCTGTCAACATTTTTTTAAAAAATGGAAAACAGGGCAATTACCAGTATGCAGTATGCAATTATCAATGAAAAAATCTTGGCCGGGAATATTAATTCTTCCTGTATAACAACTATGATCATGCTTTTAACCATTTTTGTAAACTGAAATATTCTCAAATTAAAAATATTTCAGTCTATCAAAGAGCTTAAGATTCTCTGAAAATGACATTTTAAAAATCTTGATCATTGTATGCTTCCTCAACTTTCCTATATCCATATTTTAGGAGGAAATTAGTATCAGAATTAAATATAGTTGTCTGCCACCTGCAATATCTATGGAGTAATTTCAAGTGATACAACTTTTCTGTCCCTTCTTGAAATGAGAATCACAGGGACGACAATAGCCTTTTTTTCCTAAAGCATGCCAGGATGACATAATGTTCAGTTCTCCGTCATTATTCTGAAGTTTTTCATGATTGTTTTCAAAACACATCTCTGTTCTAAGGTTCATTGTTCAGTATTTTCTGTACAAAACTTTCTTAATCAAGGAATTATTATTCATTACATTTGAGTACATTTCTTACAACATACATTTCTAGAAATCATCATGAACCCTCAAAGCAAGCAGTAAAGATTTCTTCCCCAATTTTTGATAAAAGCATAGAACATACCATGCTGGGAACTAATTTCTACAGATCCATACTGCCTGACAATTCCCTATCAACTACTGTATTTTGAAATCCAGTATTTGCCCAGTTACAGTCTGTTTCATGTGCCAAACGGATGCACTGTGCTAATTTTTCTTTTAGAAATCAAAGGGATAACACAACACAGAATTACGTTTATAGATAACAGCCACGCAAGAATCTCTGTGAGCACATGATTTGATTCTTAGCTCTAAAACTTCCCGCACTGGGAAATCCTATACACATGCTCGACTAAATGGTATCTTCTAGAAGACATTTTCAGAACCATTACTGAGAACTGGTGAACTATTACTTTCTCTCACTTGATCATGTTTTACCTTTTTTGTTAGGTTAAGGATCATCATAGTATCAGTTTTCAGTTCCCCATATGATATCCATAATCAGATAAACTTACTGTGTAGCTTTTTACAATAACGTGCTTTTTCCAGTCCTTAAATCCTTCTCATGGCTCTTCTCTTCTTTACACACAGCAGGTATCAGAACTAGACACAGTATTCGAAGACCAGATGTACTCTGCTGAACGCAGAGCTACCCTTCTCATTAGTTTGCTGTTTATGCATCCTAACCTTTTTAAACACAGCTCAGCACTGGAAGCTCAGACATAACCGATTATTCACCTTTATCTTTTTCTTTTCAGTCCTTCCTTCCCCAGAAGGCCATCCTTATCCTGCAAGTACACATCCATGTTTCTTGGACATAATCTTTTACTTTGGCTCCACCAACACAACTCTTTGTATTGCTTACCAAGAGATCTATTTCACCCTGTCCTCCTACTCAGATTTTTTCATAATTTGTAGAATTTTCCAATAAATAGCATAAGGTTGATAACCAATGCACAGGGAAATAACACAACCTCAAAGCAAACACTTTAGTAATTCTTTGATCAAAATTAAATTGAGACTTATCCATTAACTACATTTAATGCAAAGGTTTGCTGACTTCCTGTCATTACAGGTCTTTATTTAACATGTTATGCTGTATCAACTGAAAAGCAGACAGCTACTGTGCCACTGCTTTTATTTAAAAAAATACAAAAAAAAAAAAAATCCAGTGAGTTATTTTCCATAGCTCAAAATAACTGCCATTAATCATTACATCTTTACATCTCTAAGCATCTTTCCTTCTTGTATCAGACACATCCCAATTACATAACATTAACTACCTGCCAGTCTCCTACAACTTGACAAGTTTTAAAGACTTACTGAAATTTAACACTTACAGTCTAAAAACATGAACATGTGAGGTACTCTGGCTGTAGCTGCTGGTAACACCTGTTTTAGTTAAGAACATTGATAGGGGGATCCATTTCATGATAACCTCCATTTTCATAAGCTTCTACTACCTCACTTGATTTCTTCCCAATTATTTGATGAATGTCTACATGTTTTCTACACCAACAATCATAATTTTTGACATTTTAATCTTGTATCAAACCAACACCATTTCTGTTGAGCCTCAAATATGCAGAATGAAATTCTCTGCACAAGAATTCCGCCCTGTGTATCTTCTACACCATTTGCTTAGTCCTAAAAAGTCATTAATATCTATTAGTATCAATTTGTCCTTTCTATTCTGTCTCCTCTGGAATACAAACTGGCTTTTTAACATGGCAAGACTTCTTTTTCTGCTTCAGCTTCTGGAGCACCTAGCAGACAAACGTAATAGTATGAACTGTTTCTGAATAATTTTATCTAAACTCTTTCTAGCAACAGATTTAGCTAGTAAATCAAAGGTTACAGAGGAGTTTAAACGTAACATCATAAAGATTTAACATAAGCTCTGAAAGACTCCGTATCTCAGTGAGAACAATTTCAAGTTACTCATTTACTTTGAAGCTCAAAGTTCTCTTACATCATCAGTATGGCAACGAGCTTAACAATAAGATCATCTCCTTGCACAGGAGCATTAACACTTGGCAGAGGCCTCATCACTGCTTGAATCAGATGAGAAAGGAGAGTAAAACACATTGACTTAGCTGAAGCATTTAGTAAACTCCTATATCAAGCAGAAATTTAACCGCACAAGATATAAGGTCAACCCAGAGGCGCCTGTGACCAAAAACATTAACTGTTTCTAAGAGTACGAAATACTGCTGTATTATAGTACAATACTGGGTCTGGATATGTCCTTCATTCCAAAATCTGTCTAGTAATACCAGCCAGAGCATACTGAAGACTGGTCAAGGGCAGAATATATATATGATGTACAGATAAAAACATAAGACGACAAATTGTAAGGTTGCCTCAATTGCAACAAACAAATTCCAGAAGATGGACACAGCAAGGGTGCTGAAAGAACAGACTAACCATTTCAAGCTCCAGTTTGGAATTTAACCTTCTCCAGCCTTCTTAGGGAAAAAAAAAAAAAAAATTGCTTTATAAGCTCTTGTAGGTTTTACAATACTCATAAGGGAATAAAACCAATTACGCAAAAATTACAGTATTGAAGCAAATGATACCCTAAAGTCCTTAGCAACTGAGATTGATACTATACAATTTGTTGTACACTGGAAATCAAAAATGGAACTAAGACAGAGAAGCATCCCTATATGCCTGAAGCACTGTAATTCTTCCAGCAGCAAGTATCGATGCAGAACTTGAAGACAACTATGAAAGAACTTTACCTCCCATAAAACAGAAATTTCAGTTTACTTCTGACACTTGACTGCTTTTCATTTTACCTTGCTGCATTATCCTACAAAAGTCAGAAAGTAGCATACGTCACATAAAATGTTTTTTCCCGTATTGCTGTGGGACATGAATTCTCACAAGTTCTTCATGCACTGGAGTGTACTCCAAACAAAGAGGAGCCATAGCCTGCACAAACTGCTTGACAGAAAAATAAAGAATGTATGAATGTTCTTCATCATAACTGCACTTTTTTTCTTCCCACCACCTTTTTAGTTTCTGCACTACTGCTGAAAAAAAGTTCAAGTATGGTCAAAGAAACATTTGATCTTGGAATATACTACTAGCAAAGGTAAGCACTGGGTCAAGATGCTACTCATCTCTTCCAATTCCCCGATGAAGGTTTTCTGTTCTTTAATCAACATTGTTGTGAAAAGAAAAAAAAAAAACCAAATATCTTCAGCAGAAGGGACCACTGCTTTACAATACTTCACATCAGAAATCTTTAAGTATTATCCCTAGAAGGATGCTGAGAATTAACTTAATTCTGAGAATACAACTAGTGTGACTTAAAAAGTTAAATAGCTCTACAAAATTCTAGAGTTCAGATGAAATCCTCCCCTATTAAAAAATCTGGATCTTGAAATCGCTCCAAACACCAGTCCCATTTAGCGGGAACCAGTATCAGCTTTATATACCTCCCATTGACAAATGACTGATGGCTTTTTAGACAACAACTTACAGTGCTTGTGAATTTCCAGCAGAAAGATAAGTATAGTTTGTAAATAAGCTGTCATTGGCTAAAGAAGCTTTTTTTTTTTTTAACGGGAACAGATATACTAGAAAAATGTTAATTTAACATAAAAATTCCTTATCACCCTACCAACTAACTTTTATTTCATTTTTTAAAATTACTTTTCATTCCTTTGAGTACACTATTAAAGTAATGCATACAGCGTTTCCCATCAGATTATAAATATATTTCAGAAAAAAATTATAGTGAGCATTAAGATTGAAGTGCTCAAAATTTTGAAAGCATCAGATCAGTTGCACAGCAACTGTAATACAACCTGAGTGTATGTATTGTAACAGCTTTTAATTACATGGCCTTGTACTATATTCATGGTACAACTCTGTTCTTATTAAGCAGGAAAACAGAAGTTCTGTGGACTGGAAAAAGTTTGGAGAGGACAAATATTTTCACAAAATGAGTTGAATGTGCTTCCTCTGAATAAAAATTTTATGGAAGATATTGAATTATGTATAAATAGAACATGATCAATCTGCATTACCTTTTAAAATACACTTTCCTTCACATTTCATCTATTTTGAACATTTACTATGAACAAGATTATTGTACGTCTGTGAAGTAATGATTTTCATAACTTTTATGGATCTCAACAAGTACTTTTAAAAAACGGAAAAAGAATGGTAGCTTAAGATAGCTGCAGTTAAGGTTATTTTTTAAAAAAACATGGAGAAGATTCTTGAGAAAAGTGCCACAAAAGCTTTGTTTAGTACTAACTTCTTGATTCTGCTTCTTTGAAGTAATACGGCAGCTCCAAGTAAGAGTCAGTAAAAACTTTTTGGCTTGACTTCCCCTGCATTTTCTCTCACTACACTTACACGCACAAAACCTTACTTGGGGTTTTGGGTCCAATCGTATAGAGTCACATGTCAGATTTTGTTACTGGACAATATGGAAACATTTCAAAGAGAATCATCAGCATATCATCCCTGTATGTATGTTTCTGATAACACTCAAGTGCCCTTCCTCACTGTAACAAAGTTGTAAATGGACTGCTAAACCCAGAAAATGCTTACAATGAAGTGAGGAAAGCAGCACTACAACCACAAGAAAGAGGGGAAATCATGGGAAAGAGCACATGAAAACGATATGCTCAGACTCAAGAAGTAGTTTGTGGGATAATTTAGAGCTCATGCTCGAAAGCAAAGACATCCATTCTGGTTTTGTTTCTTTGGATTTTTCTGGGTTTTGTTTGTTTTTCATTCATATTCTTTGGCACCTTCAGAAAATACCACTGTTCTAGAGGACAGGTCTAATGCTGGCTGAGAAGAATCTATGTATCCTAAAGAGAGGTGAAATTATAGGCTGACTATCATCATAAATGTTATAAAACACACCTGGTATTTCCATCCATGTATTTCAAAGCTTTTTACAAAGGGAGTTTAACATTATCACTGGCATTTGATAGATGGAAAAGCAAGATGCAACAAAGAGGACAAAAGAAGCAAGGATGGACCTGGTCAGGGAAAGGCCTGTTCTAGGAGCTGACAAGACCTGAATGTTCCAAGACAAATACAAGGTAGGAAACATGGGTCATTCACTTCAAACCAAGATCTTTTACTTCCATCTGTTACCCCAACTACAACAATACATGATCCAACTCAAAGGGATTATAAAGGAAATGGAAAGTTAATACTAAAAGAATCAGAACACTGATCTCAATCTGTTGGATGACCTCTGTCTGTAACAGATAGGAGGTTAACATGTTTTTAAAACTGCATTTTAAGCAAAAAGATGGACAGTGAACTACAAAGTTTTGTCACATACCATTTCTCCCTATTGATTTCAATGCAGGAAAAAAATCTTTCTTTAATATAGTTGCCACTGCTATTGCCATTATTACCCACAATCAAAATCATCATTTGCCTATATCTAACAAAGATTTAAAACAATGTGGTTCTGAGATCAAGTTTTTAAGTACCTGCCTTATTCTGAAACAAATACGAATTTTTTTCGTTCTTGAAATATGTTTTTAAAGTACCTCTTCCTTATACAGTGACAATATACAATTTAAAAGCATAAAACCCTGCCCACAACCAAATATGCAAGTTCTATTTCTCTGTCCCCCCAAAAAATGAAAAATTAAGCAAAAAATCCACCAGAACAACAAAAAGGACAAAATTTCAAAGTTACAAAAACAAGGTATCATAGAGTTTGCTAACTTTTTCTAATCCAAACACAAAGGCCTCAAAAGACACTTCAAAGCAACAAAGCCTTTGGTAGATACAGTATTCTGCAAGGTCATTCCACACACAGGTTTACTGGGAACAGAAAGCCTCTCAGCCCCAGATGCACATAACATTTAGAACAGAGGAAGAACAAACCAGCCAATTTCAATTGCTAAAAAGCACACAAG
Organism: Opisthocomus hoazin; assembly: GCF_030867145.1. Classification (NCBI taxonomy): domain Eukaryota; kingdom Metazoa; phylum Chordata; class Aves; order Opisthocomiformes; family Opisthocomidae; genus Opisthocomus; species Opisthocomus hoazin. The sequence goes on along the minus strand of NC_134417.1, from coordinate 73,817,918 downwards.
AATATGAAAATGTCATCCGACTGCACAGGGGTCCAGATTCAGAATGTCCTTTTACGTGTTTAAACTAATAATTCTCCATACAGACATCTTCATTTTTAATTAAGCTAAATCAGGGAAAAATAATTGAGGGACATACTCAGCACAGCTGACAGGCTTGAGTACTGATTTTGTTTTCTCTATGTAATAAAACATACAGACAATATAGTCTGTATAAACTATCACGTATTTTAGCTAAGCCTGTTACGTGTGATTTCTAAAGACCCTATTGTCATGCAACTTATTTTTCCCCCTGCGGCCTCAAAACCTGCATTTATGTAACACATAGGTCAATACATAGGTGAATCTACTACAGCTACCTACAGCAGAGTGGCACCTATACATGGAACAAAACTTACTCTTCCAAAAGCCATATTGTCATTTTTACTTTTTTTCCCAATGCAACTTTCAAGATACTTTAAATCCTACTCCGTTCCTGACAAGCATACTCAGAATTACAGCTAAAATAATAAAGACATATTTGGAGGTAAGAAAACAAATCCAGTAAATACCTACCTGAGCCCACTGGAGATGAGCCAACACTAAGACTTTGTAAACTTCCATTCCTGAGCAAAGTGGGAGATTTTTGAAGACCAGAGCTTGTCACACTTCCTGCAGCAGATGCCACAGATGAAGTTGGGGAAGCAGAAGAAACTGAAAGATGGGAAATACTTTCTTGACTTTTATTTCCTTTAGGTCTACCAGGCCCATGTTTACTTTGCTTATTTCCTTTCCGTTTCTTCTCTGTTACACTTTCTTCTTCTATTCCAGAAGTTTGAGCTCGTTTGTATGCTGTAGAAGTAAGGCTTGAATTACCTATGTCTCCAGGTGAGCTGTCAAAGTTTTTAGATTGGGAAACAGCTGATGATGAAGGGAGACCAATTAAGGAAGTGAAACAATTGACACCCCCCTCTTGACTCACAGTCTCTCCTTTATGTACATCTTTGGTTGACGCAGCCTGTTGAGAATGCGTGAAACTGTCACTTCGCAGATCTGTGTCTGTAAAACTCAAAAAATCCTGGGGAGATTGAACTGAACTTCCAGAAGATGACTTTATGCTCCCAGGAGTGCCCAGAAAGCTTCCTAAAAGAAAGAACATAAAGAAAAAGTACTTTTTGTTTTCCTATAGTCAATGAAAGATTAGTATCTTAGAAATCAAAACTTTAAAGTACAAGGAGTTTATGCAAAGTGTTACCAAGAGCTAAAGAATTTATTTTTAAGATAACTCATTGCTTCTCCTGCTGATCTTCACTGCTGGATCTGATTCTCAGATTCCTACCTGAGATTCAGATTTGAGTTTGACGCACAAACAAGGCGAAAACAAGTAAAAGGAGCGCTGCTTAGGCAGCTTTGACATCCCTCATGTTTTGAAGCCACAAAAAACACCTGATGCAAGTCAGAGCATGTTTTTTTAAACATGCACACATATAAATAGAAGAAGGCTGACAGAAACACACTACGATCACATCTACACTATGCCTACAATCTTCCTTACCGTTCTACCTAAATGAAGGGTCTGACATAGGTCGACAGAGCAGCAATTGCACTTAATTTATCCTGGCTGAGGAGGTGTTCCACAGAAGAGGTATTTTTCAAAACGACAGAAGAAGTGGAGAAAAGTATATAAAATTGGCATTTTGAGATTTCTTTAGCACTGTCAGAGAGCCATAAAGATCTTTGGTGTAACAGAATTACATTGCTTCTGTAGTATTTGGAAGGCAGTCATTTCATCACTGTTAACACATGCATGGCAGAAAATGGAGCAAACCCAGGAAATACAAACATCTACTTTCACTGAAATTCAGTAATTTTATATTGGTGGGTGTATTTGGGTACTGTTTCGTAGAACTCAGACTGATGATGACTATCCCATCAAGAAAATACTCCTAGGTACAACATCAGGTATACAAAAAATCCTTTAAAAATTACTGGTTTATTGTTAGTACTCCATTAAATATTATTAAGAATTCAATTTAAAATACAATTTACATTAATATAGCAATTTAAAAATCATAAAAACATTGTTGTTTTGTATTTTGAATAAGTTACATCAACTTCATTTAATGCAGCTTTAAAGAAAACACATGCATATAGTGAAGATCTATTTTGCCATCTGCTGTGAGCAAGATTTTTCTTTAAATGCAGGATTCCAGAAGGCAATCTGCAAAGTTTTGAGAATTTAAACAAAAAAAAACACCTCTGTTTTTTCAAGTGAAAAAAGTCTGAAATATTGAAGGTGTTCTAGACAAATTTAAAAGTGCTCTCTGCATAAAGAAAGAGAAACATCATAAAGCAGAAAGGACAGTCAGCTACTATACACCACAGCGAAAATTATGGAAAAACAACTACTTTATAGAACATCTAGTTTGTTGTGTTTCAAAATAACATGTTTTATTAGTTAAGTAATAAAAGGCTTTAAAATTTTTTTATCTTTCTTCAACTGTGACGAAGATGCCATAATAAAACTAGCTTTTTAGAAGTGTCAACAGTGCATTTAGTGGGTTTTAACATGTTCAAAACATCAATTTTTTTGTATTACGTAAGGTAAATAAACTGTATATACTTGTCACATGATCATCTTCTGCTTATGTATTCCAATGACAAAAAAATAAATATTAGTATTATTCCCTTAAAGAGTTAAGAAAGCCCCCTAGACTCAAATTCATGTTAAATTTTACCACAGACTTTTTTTTTAAAAGAATACCTCAACAGCCTAAACAACAGCATAAGGTTTGCCCTTTAAAGATGCACCCTCCTTTTCCATATTATGACAACGAACATTTTTTCCCTGAAAAAAAGTAATTTTTTTTCCCCAAAGTGAAAAAACATTCTCATTATTGAGGATAAAGGCTGAATTACTTTTCAAGTTTTAAATATGTATGATTTCCAATTCATGTCAAAGCAGAAGTCATGTTACAGCGTAACAATTAATACCTTGCTGAAAAGGGCTAGCTGCAGTCACAGTTGTTCCTGGATTTCTTCCAGCACCAGGCTTTCTTCCCCTCTGACCTGAGCTGTGACCTGCAGATTTCTTCCCTTTGCTCTCTGACCCTCTAGCCTCTGAAGAATCTTTTCCACTTGAAACATGTGTAGAAACTTCCTGGAAATTTGCATTTGTAAATCGAGCTGTGGTATCTTCCAGCCGCTTCAAGGAGCCTGACATGGAGTTGTTACTAGTGCTTGTGTATGTCTAGCATTTTGATGAGAGAAGGGTAAGAAAAAAGAAACAGTTAGGTCTCACAAAAAACTGTAACAAAAAAACTGTTTAAAAGAACTCACTCTTTCAAATAAACTTAGAAGTGTTCAAATACTAAGGTAACTGGCAACAGCGGTAGTTACATAAATTGAATTGTTAAGATTTTCAGCAAACAACTGAAGTGCATAAAACTCCATTTTGTGGAAAAAAAAATGCACAAAAATAACGTCAGCTTTGGTCGACATTTTTCCTTTATTGAGGTCAACAGATTAATACCAAATCTATGGTTACACAGTCTTTATTTTCTATTTAAACAGGATATTGTTATTTTACTGTTTACAGTTAAAAAAGAAAAAAAAAAAGAAAAAATGAGCCTTTAAATGCTTTTCTGAAAATACAGTTTTTAGGCAGTTTGTTTCATCAAACTGGAAACATGTCCCATCAGCAGTGGAACTGACGAAGGCTTCAGAACCTAAGAACTTACATTTTTAAGACTTCATAGTTTCAACACTAAACCCAACTGTCCGTTATGTCTTCACTTCCCACCATCACACTAGGATTCCCTGCCTCCTGAACCGTCCCACTCAGGCAGCTCCTTAAGTATCATCGAGTAAAGAAGACACATGAGACTGAGTTGGCCAAGACACGTGCAGGAACGACTAAGTACCTACTACAACCCTGCTGCCTGACAGGAAGGAAAAGGCGTAACACGCTCTTGAGCTCCCACTGAAGATGTCTTCCTCGACCCTCACACATCCCCGAGAATTTTGGCCCTTCTCCTACACTCACAGGGCTTTCAACCCACCATTCTTCTGTTAAATTTTGTGAGAATTGTTCATATTGTGAACAATAGTCAAAATAGGTTCACAGATAGTAACTAGGTAAGCAGGGAAACTGCATGCACAGCACTAGGAAACACAAAAGAGAACAATTATTTTCACAATTTAAAAAAAAAAAGTACTTGTGGTAGCGTAATTTTGATATCAGAAGAAAGAAAATGAAAGCAAAATTAGGAAAAAGGAAATAATATTCTATTGTTATTTATACTCAAGCCAGCAAATAAAATAGCCTTTTGACTGTATAAAGCTTCTTAAAAAACTGTGGATCAAACCTAGAAGCTACTCCTCTGTTCAAAACAAGCCTAGTTTGTCTTTCAGTTCTTTATAGAAGATAGTGGAAAATAGTATCTAAATTTATCTTCACTAAAGACCACACAAACACATGCCTCTCAAAAATGAGCATATACACAAGTTTTCTCTTCCCCAACTGAGATGCTTGCTGAATGTAGGCCTACAGCAGAAAATTTCCTCATCTTTACATATGGCTTTGTATGGCTGGTATAAAAAGTTTTTCACATTTTTACTAAAACAGCTAAGATATTTACATAGAACTTACTTTTCATGCTGGCAAATGCCAGAAGACAACTAAATATGCAAACTTTGAGGAAGATGAAAATGTCAATCTATTTGCATACTGCCCTGTGTGAACTGCTGGGGGGAGGAGCAGTATTTATTTGGGGGGAGGAACCCACTTGGCCAATAGCGTCTTTAAAAACACGGTTTCCATGGAAATTGCTTTACTTGAATTCTACTGCTAGTCTGTTGATTTAGTGTTAGTTTTACTGTTGTTTTTTTTAACTTGTTCCATGGAAACACTGGGTAGCGCTTACCAAACTACAACAGCAGACCCAAATGACTCCAAAGGCAGCAAAGCAGTATGTGAAGCTGAAGGATTCGAACTGCCTGGGCTCCACACTTTGTTTTACACTGTCAGTGTCTCGATGCAGAACAGGCCAGTGTAGAAAACAACCAGACTCACTCTTCAAGCACTTTCCCCATTAATTTATGCTAGTCCTGAAGATCTCCGTCCTACTTACACCAAACCTGTGTAACCCAGTGTAGTAAAATAAGCCATGAAAAGACAATGCTTCTAAACTCTTCACTCATGAGTGAAAAGAAGTAGAGCACACCCTAAACAGAAATCTAGTATTAAAACCTACTGTAGAATCAAATTCAACTTTGTCAGTTCCTCTGTGCCACTTGAGAGAAGTGATTCAACTTCACATCTGAAGCCGAAAATTTGATATACTAACTCAGGTTGAGTATTGTTATGTGTTTAAGATCCACAAGTAACAATATCTCCATGTTAGCATTAAGAATAAACAAATTTTTCATATTTTCATCCTGTTCAATTACTGCTATTTTTTCTTCTTATAGCAAGTAAACCAAAGTTAAACTCGCTATACAATATTCTAAATGAAAAACATACATCATTATGAGCATCTACAAAGTATCTATAGAGTATCCACTTGTATGAAAAAAAACTGCATAGCCCATCTAATATCCAACAACTTTTAGCTAGCAAAGAATTTATTTCAATTTACCTACCTAAAAGAAAGGCAAAACATAGCCCTTCAGAATTGCAAATATAGCCCTATTATGAACAGCAATAAAAATACATTATGGTTTTTCTGAGTAATGGTGATTAAAGTACTATATTAAAAATTATTTACCTCAAATTCATACTACTATACTGGTAACTGTTTCTGATGAAGATGGCGCCAATTCTAAGGTCAGTTTAGTAGTTAACTTTTTCAACTGTTATGAAGTCCGCAGGTATGCTCAATTTTCCTGAAACTGATGTGTCACTTGACCTGAGTTTAGGTTTCCAGACATGCAATAACCCGCAAGTCAGGCTTTTTGTAGGATCTGGGATTTCTCCTCTTATCCAGTTCCTTCCTTTCCTAATCCTTATGTCCTCTCCACTTGTTTGAATATTAATTGCAAGGATAATTCTCTGTAGGTATCAACAATCCTATTTTGATGCTATCTCATATCTCTTCTCCTTTACTGCGGGGGGGGTAATGTTTTTTCTTTTAAAAAGGAAATTAAGAGCTTAACGTAGCTCTGCAGACTGGCCAGGGCTAGGAAATAACAAGCAGGCATTTATTTGCCTATACTGTGCAGAGATTGGGTTTGACGGCAAGCCTGAATCCTGCTCTTAGCAGGTTTTGGAGAACATGCATGCACCTTGCAGTTCTGCTTTTGAAAATTTTCCTCCAACAGGTATTTCTGTTTTGGAAGCTGCTATAAAGCATACTGAAATCTACATGCTTATTCAGGGTATGTTGAACACTAGTATGATGCAACAGACACTCAGAGAAGCAAAATTGGTATAATTTGGTCAGTGTTTTTTTCCCAGATTATATTCCCTACTTTAAGCAGTCAATTGCAATGAATTGCCCTATAACAGATATGCACTGAGAATCCACACGATATGCAGTAAGATCTAAGGTAAAACTACAGCACATACTCTAGATTATTGAGCTAACTGGTTCACACAACAACTTACCCCTAAACAAACTGCTTTTCTACAACACTAAATTCTAAAAGGCAAAGGCCTAACAAATACCACAAGAAACCCCTAAAATGCCACAGCAAAGTTATAGCAGGATTTTTGTTTGTTTGTTTGCAGGTTTTTCTGAGGTCAGGAAAGACTGGCAGTGAGCAAGGATCTGAGGATGGAGGCAGAACATCTTTCGTTATTTAATGACTGGCTTCAGCCTCTGCAGTCTCCCTTCCCCCCAACACATGCTTTTTAAAATGGAACACTAATTGAGGCTCCCCCCTTCATTGCTCACACTCCAGTCAGCCACCTTCTTCCATTTAAGTACAAACATCCCCAAAAGAGGGGAAAGTATCCCCCTGATGCTGTCACCCAACACCATTTCCCACTCCTTGGTTTATTTGGGAGTCCTTGACCAGCTACGTCATGAATGTTAATCTTCTTCTCAAAAATCAATCAGTACTTGCTAGCGCAATTGCCAAGTTAACTCTGTGTGTATCAGCGTTCCTTTATGCTTCCCATAAACCAGTTTGCAGTTTTTTTTCCTAAAACCTCACTTTCACATTTCCAACTTGGTGCACAGAGAGCTACTGTCATTTCACACCCCCCATATATCACCCTGTGCGCCCTGAAGAGTTGTACCACCCATCTGCAGCAAGTCTTAAAACTTCTGGGAAAGCTGCAGATTTATGTAAAGGCATAATAATCGTTCTTGCTATACACAGTGCGTCCCAAGGCTTGAGAAGCCTTTAGCCGTAATACAGATACATAGGCCAGTAGTCTTGCACAGAGAAGGGAAGGACCACAGCAGGTAATCATCCACTAAAATGCCAGATGGTAAGGGAATGGTCCGAGCAAAAAACAACCAAACAAAAAAAAAAAATCCACACACCCCCCCTCACCCATAGCCCACAATTACCACACTACTGTAGGATAGTTATGTTCAGTCATACCAAACTGAGATTTTTCTACTTATTTCATTCTCTTCTGTATCCCACTGTAGTAGGATCTGATCACCTCCCTTGAGAACCACAGCAGGCTGATAGTCAGCGTGAACTGAGGAGGGTTATCACCATCATCTCTACAGATAAAATTAAGTCAGCGGTACTTTCTGTTTGCAGTATCTTTCATTTAGTTACTGGCTACAATTTGAAAGCAGATACATTCTCCTGTGTATCTTTGCGTACGTCAATGTTTTGGGGTTTTAACTAAAAAAAAATCTTAAAAAAAGACAACTTAATTTTCTGGATCTGTTAAACCATACCCATTTCTTAATTTTTGACACAAGCCCAGCCTCCCAAAGCTCAAAGCCTGAGACAGAAGCTTTTATCAGGACTAAATAAAGGGTTGATGGCAATTGCCATCTAAGAGAAAGGCCACAAGAAAACTTCATCCAAAAAGGCAGAGAGAGAACTCCAGTTCGTAAGTTATTCTAGTTCTCCTTAAAGTATTCTGTACCTATGCTCAAAAAGAGAAGTGAAAAATTTGTTAATACATTAATCAAAGAGTAATTAAGAATTTCTTATTTCAAATTTTTTCAGACTTAACTGACCCAGACTAAGCAGTGTTTGCCGCGACATTACAGGGATGCACAAAACACATACTCATAACTGAACGCAGCGTTTGGACTGGAACCTCAGTAAAATTTCTTGGTATTAAATTCTGCAGAACAAACAGGCAAGCCAAGTATACTAACTCACACAATGTAAATCCACAGTTTATTCTGCAGCCCTTCACGAATGTATCTTAATAAGCCGCTCATCCAGAGAAAAACATGCTTTAAGGCATCACCTGCATAAATGGTCATTGCCACTGTATCACAAAGGATTTAACTTCTTGAAACAGGAAAACCAAAATTCATTTCAAGTTCCAGTACCCCCAACAAGAACAATGTGGTAGCAGAAGTGATTATATAGCATGACAAAATAATGTACTCACTGCAAAGACAGACTGCTGTGAAAAAGACATCAAGTCCGTATCAATTCTGACAACTCTATATAAAGTATACACAAAAGTAACATACTAATAAAATATTCTGAACCAAATATTTAACTCAGAAGAAAACAAAGCTTGTGTAATTATTAAAACTGCAATGTTTTGAGGAATACACTATGAATTTTTAACCTAGAAAAGCAAATGCATGTAAATGGTGTCCAAAGGACTTGGGGAAAAAAATTAAAATAAGATAACAGAAAGAACTAACTACAGAAAATTACTTCCAAATATCCAGCTGATACGTTTTTTAAAAGAAACGTAATCATGCTAAATAACTTCATAAAAAAACCCCTGAACTCCAATTTTCCTGACAGTCTGAAGTATTATAAAAAGAAGGTAGAAAATGAAGCAGATAGCATAGTTTTCTTTTTTTAACCTTTCACACCCTGTGTTTCTTTCTAACAGGAGACATGATGATATTTAAATTCAACAATTAATACTTCTGTTCTAGTTTAATTAATTTATAATCTAAGTTCTAGAATTAGAGAGGTTCTATTCTCTACTATTTGCTATACATACTATAGTACAATCTTGATTAACAGTATGGCCAACCACTTGGCAACATTTTCATTTTTTAGTTGGATTAAACGGATCTACTAAAAATGGAATTTTGCTCTTGTTCACCATACTAAAGTGTACACCATTCAGTCATAAACCTTGTAATTAGAAATAGTCTAGGGAGGAGCAATTAGAAAACAGATTAGCAGAAAAACAGAATCCAACATGTCTTCAGCATTAAAAGCATATTCTAATAGGTAGGACTCAAAAATAACCAATTTTTCAATATATTTTCTTTAACTTCTACATAAATATACACCAACATCACTTTTTGTTAAAACTTTGGATGATGACTAGATAACCATAGTACAAAAGGGATATATTCAAGTAAGATATCATAGATAGCACAAAGCCTAAACAAAAATTGTATCGTCTAAAGGAAGTTCCCACACAAGAAAATTATTTTACAGGCTGTGAATTCTATGAGTTTTCTCAGACTCAACACGATTATGTTCAGGACAAATTAAGAATATGAAATAACAAGTCACATAGACGATTCAGTACTATTCAAAGAGTTCTACAACAAGTCCAGGATCAACGGTCACATTCACTGATTGCAATGTCTAATGGCTCTCCATTCAAAACAGCAAAGTGGCAAATTGACTTTTTTTTTTTTTATATAAAGAGTCATTGGGAGTTTCAGAAAACTACTGACTAGTACATCTTACTTGACATAATAATGTCAAAAAGAATACAGCAGAACCAGAAACAAGACTAGTTTATCAGCAGCATGAGCCACAAATAATGGATGTTAACATTAATATTCACACTATTGAGTAAAGAAATATCCAAAGCATACTAAAAAACTAACTTTCTTGGTGATGATTCTTGAAGTTGATACCATTAGTTATCCAGGGACTAGAAAAAGTTGGTATTTCAATTGTTTTACCCTGTCCCAACAACATCTTGGTGTACAATATGCATAGATACATTTGTCGAATATTGCATCTCAGCAGCCAAACACATGTAGCTAACACAAGTTTCAGCTAAAAAATAGTTCTCCACCTACTGGCAGCTAATTAATTCAAATATGATTCCCCAGCTTGGATATCAAACATTCCCACAAGAATGGGACAAATGTTTTTCAACTTTGAAGTCAGAAAACCCATTTCTCAATACTGCTGCCCACTTTGTAATACCATTATTTGTGTTATGTTTTTGGTGGATAGTGAAAATGATTCCTGTAGTGTTGGGGTTGATGCAGCTTGAGAGTTAGCATGACTAGGCCGCTTAAGCAAAACAGTTAGCATAACTGAACAGGCCGCTGAAAAGGGCAGCTAGGAACAGAAATTGAGAAAGTTCTGATAGTGCACATGATGTGGGTTAGCAAAAACAAGATGTGTTCAAGGACATGGAGGCAGTCTGTTGCTACTGGCGTTAGTGCATAGTTACCAATCATAAGGGAATATGGGGTGCGTGAACAGCGCATGATTTATGTCTGTAGCCTATCCGAATAAGCATGATAGCATGTACAGATATGAAAAACGTATATAACCACGCAAGCGGAGCAATAAAGTGAACTGACTGTGCATTGCATCAATGTGTGAGAGTCGTTCCTGTCCCTGCATGGATGCTGAAACTCGGCACTGTAGAGTACAATGAGAAGAGTCCTTATTATTTAACCCTCTACGTTGTCCCTTGAATTAGGTACTTGCTAGCACGTTAACAGGATGGAAAGGCAACAGAACCTAATGGAGCAGACTGCTAAAAAGGCAATGTGATATTACAAGTATATGAAGCATAAGCTGCCATTTCCTAATTACCAGATTAAATGCTTACAGGCTCAGTGACAGCTCAGAACACAGAAGTGAATTTCAAAGGAAAGATCTTCTAAAACTTCTCAAATTATTAAACGTAAGTCAATGAAATAAAACTTAGTGGAGTATCAGTGGCACCAGACCGGTGCCATTAAATCACTCACTATTCAATTACAAAAATCTATGCTTTTCTCCATATTATAAACTTCCAAGTATTTTAGGATTTTATATTATAGGAAAAAATACCAAGTGTGTTTGATACTTACAGAATCTATGCCATTTTAAAGCTCCAGTATATACACTGGAATGATTACATCATGAAATTTCAACATAAGTAATTCAAGTGTAAGAGGAGGAAAACACATTGACTTACTTTCTCTGTAGTTACAGTAAGAGATGGAACCAAGGATGGTGAGGACTCCGACTGCTTCTTATATTTTTGCTTGTGTTTATCTTTCTCTTTATATTTCTAGAAGTTATAAAAGAGAATATAACCTAAGTTCAGCTTCATCTTTAACATAACCCATTTTAAGCAGCATCAAGTGTTATAAAAATTTAAGAAAGGGTAATAATGTCCTGTGCTATTTCAATGGAAACGTTAATGTTTTGAAATGTTTATAATATAATTTTATAAGAGCAAATCGAGTACTTATATTTGCTTCCAAAATACACAAAATGAAACTCTTCAGTTTATGAATCCAATGTTATTATTATCCATCTTCCCAATAATCAACCAATGAATAAAAGAAAGCGGATTAAAAACAGAGACATGGCTTCTGCTTCAGAGGTCTTCCTGTATTTCTGCACCAAAGATTCCTGTCTTCCCGCATAGTATTTTTTGTTGGGATATTACTGTAAATTAATGCAAGGTTTTAGCTTTGGCTCTCCTACTGACATCTCCATGCATAAGAATGTGAAATTTGATTTAGATTTCATTCCTAAAAAGGTGCATACAGTTTGCATACTAAGTAAGTGTCTTTCATGTTAAACTGAACAAACTCTGAAAGCTATACAAATCAAGTGTGCTTTCTAAAAAGGCTGAGAATTTTCAAAACTTTTTTTTTTTTAAATCACAACATGCAGCATTGGCAGTGTGAACAAAATTGTACAGAGAGAAAACAATGTCTGAACCCAGAACCTTTACAGTATAACAGAAGTCTTCCATACTAATAAAAATCAATTCTTAGAGGATTACAGAATCAGATCCAAATTGTATTTGTTCAAATAATTCATACAAAAAAACAGAGTCTGATAAAATTAACAATTCAACTTTGAATACAGGAGAAGTTCAATATTTTTACCAATTTAATCAAAAGCAAGTCTAGAGGGTCACTTTTTCCTTAGTATCATAATACAGTTTATTTCAACAGTCAATATCAGAAGATGCAGAGAAACTGCAGGTGTCAAAGAAGATTACTTGTAAGCTACTGGCACTGAAGTATTTTGCCTCCTTAACTATAGATTTGTGGGATTTTTGTGTGCTCACACAAAACCCAGCACAACAGCATAATCTTATGGCAAATTTGTTCAGAATGAGTGCTTCAACAGAAAGCTACCAAAAAATGCATACATATGGATCGACACAAGAAGTTTAAAACTCCCATTGAGTCACTGAAAATACCGAGTAGCTTGAAAATACATGGAAGACAACTTAAAATGCATTAAGTCTGTATAGCCATATGAAAACTTTTTGCATTTTCAAAATGAACCATGGCAATCATCCTCTAACCATCAAATGATTATCCAGATCCCCAAAAGAAAACATAACTTGCTCAACAGTGACTACGCAACCACTCTCACCAAGCACAAGGACAAGATGTAATATGTGCATACTCCATTCCGGTGTCACCAAGTGTCAGCTTTCTGTTTCAGTCCCAATGGAAGAAATACCAGAAATGTATGCCACAGAATCAGCCCAAGAGAGAGTAAGAGAACGGGTTCTCAAATTTTCTAATAAAGTAGAATCAGTTAATTGACAATCTAGATGTAAAGCTGAAAGCAAAACAGATTTATCTCTACCTTCAGGAGCTATAAGTAGCAGCTGACTTACAGACTGCCTTGTCTCTACCCAGCCTCTAACCCATTTAACTCTACTTGTAACCTCATTTAGCCAGGAAGGAAATACAGGTTAGCCAAAAAAAATTCATAAATAAAGTACCAAAGCTATCTTCACCAAAATATAACACAAAAATGTACTTGCTAGAATACAATATATAAAGTCCTTTTGATTATTGTACACTTTTTAAAACTCAAAGGAAGGTCCACACAAACTCTTTAACTGATGGGGATTTCTAGGTTTGTTTTTTTTTTCATACACCGAAGGGTGGTTTTTTTCCCCAGTGTGCCAATTGGATAGAAATATGGAGTTTTCCCTTTCATAACAAAGTGTGCAGGTGTCATAATTACAACAATGGACCCCATAAGGTAGGATTTCAGTTGTTTCAAACCTAATACAGGCTTACTGAGAGAGCTATAGACCAGGGAGATTGTTTTTGTTTTCTTTGGTAGTTTTTTCCGGAGGGTGGATTGTTTGGTTTGGTCTTTTTAGATCTGAAAAATATATATTTGAAAGAAAGAAAGAAAAAAAACATACAGAGAGGCAGGATTCAAATGCACTGCACATTCTTTTCAGTAATTTCTTAAATATAACAATGCCAAAAGTGCTATCCATACTGCTAGAAAACCAACAGGGATCGAGAAAAAACAGAAGCATCTACACCAAGACTGCCTTGTTATCCATCAAATCTGTTGATCCAAAAGCCTTTCATCAGTGCAGTTACTCAGCTTACTATGTAAGTCAGTGTACACGTTTCAGATAAATGTAACAGTGTCAATGAATCCCAAACCAGCCTCAAGAAGGAAGTTATGAAATGGAAATCTAAGCCACTGCCAGAGTTTCCATAGCTTTCACCATTTTAATAGGAAACCACCATCAACAAACTCCTTTGTTTATCATTTCAGAGTCAAGAGGCAATGACTTTAATATGCTGTAAGTTGAAACTTCACAGCAATAGCAGTAAGCAATAGGAAATGTTTAAATGAACGTGCTTCACGGTCTTTTCTGTTGACTTTCTGATGTTCTTTTACTTCCAGCTTTAATTTTATCTGAAAGGCAAAGAACCAGAATTCTGATTAAAGGAACAGTCCGGAGGAATTCACATTACATTCTGAAGTGTACTGAAATCACTTTGATAGTAGTCTCATCAGAAAAGGATGTGTCAAGAAGCAGGAAAGAGGGATACGAGAAAGGGGGGAAGGAAGGCAGCGTAAAGGACTAAGAGCCTGGAAAGAATATGCCTTAGGTTCTGTAAAGTGAAGCATCAGCAACCACATGAAATTCCTCTCCCAGATCCAAAACATCAACACAAACTTTGCCAGGACAGTTTACCAGGGTTACAGCTTACCACTCCAGGCCACTGGAGGGGTACCTCGCCCTAAGCCCTTTCGCATGCAAAGATCTCACCCACAGGAGGTCTGCTGTCCTTAACTCCATGCTCCCTCCTCCCTTCAGGTTATACTTCCTCTGACAAATAATCTTCTCTTTTCTTTTTCCTTTCTAAGGAAAGTTCAGGAGTCCTACTTCTGAATATGAATTGAGTCCAGATACAAATAACATCAAAGAAGTGGAGAAAATTTCACCGCAGAAAAACCTTTGAAATGAATGCTCAGGTTTTACACTGATAACAATAAAAATTTCAGCAACAACTGGCTGAGATGAAGAGACTTAAATCCCACAAAGTGACTCCTTGCAGTGGCACCCCCTTATTGCCAAAAGATGCATACAAAGCATTATAAGAGTTCTGAAATACCCAGTTTTGGATCCAGAAAAGGAGTAACGGAAGGACACGAATTCCCACAATATTAACAAGTACGACAGCTTTCAATCAAGTGTGTCTCAAAGGATACACGGATTAGCCATCTTCCCTACTGCCAGAAAAAGAACCAACAGTTGGCCCTTCATGGACAGCTCACTGCACTCCTCACTTTCATAAGACCTCTTCTGACCAGCCACAGCTCCAAAAACAAACAAACAAAAAAACCAAAGCAACAACAACAACAAAAAAAAAAAACACCAAAAAAAACTAAACACATATCAGCAGCTTACTAAGATAAACATAATCCAAAAAGCCACAGAGAAATCCACCATTCTAGGGACGGTAAGGATACCAAATGTCTGAACTTTTACAAGCTTTACTGTATGGAAAAAAAGGGCAGAAATTACTCTTAACAAGGACTGAAAATAATATTGCTAGTAAGTGAAAGCTAAGCAAGCCCTGAGGGCAGGCAGAACCCATGTATCCCATCTATATACTCAGATGTAAATTTTTTAAAGATTCACAGGCATGAGTTCAAATGTTCCAAACATCTCTATTTAAAGATAGTCACAGAGCTGATAAATGCAATGTTACATTCTGTAAAAACAGGATTTAGCAGAAGAAACATTCCAAGGAAGAACATGTTAAAAAATACAGGGCCAACTACAAAACTGACAAAGCAAACTTCAATCTTGGTTCACAAATAGGGTAGAGCTCAACAGACCAGATTCAGGCAACTCCTGAAACCTTTCTTAGTGTAATAAAAATAAAGACCGACTGCCACGCAGTCATTGGGTAAGCAGCTGTAACATTACTCATCCTAGAACTTGAAGAGCCCTGATTTATCATGTAGCTAAATGCCAATACAAACTACTTAAGAGTTCATATGTCATGATTAATCAGAAAGCTTTATTTATCACATGGGATCTAATTTTTGGCTTTTGTTTCTTATCTAAAAAATTTTGTAATACCTTCTTAATTCCAATAGCCACATGATGCAAGACAAGAATACAAATACGGTGCAAGATCTCTGGAATCCTATAGCACTTTCTGTAGATTGCTCTCTTGTGGGGTAGGGGTGTGGAGAAGGGAAAAAAAGCACATTTTGACTGCTTCCACTTCTTCCATAAAGATTCAATCTACAAAATTATTAAATCATATGATTTCACAAATAAAGTTTAGTTCCAACTCTTTGGTTTTTTTAACTTTTATACATGTTGTATCCCTCTGAAGCTCAGCACTTGCTCATTCATTTTCATTAACTTACTTTCAGAGGAAACATTTATCAGACTACTGAATGAAAATACTATCTTATTGAAATACCAAATTAAGGATACATGCATAATTGCATCTAAGCTCTGATCTGTTACCAGCAGAATAAATGTTACCAAATCTGTCTCTCCACAGTTTGGACCTCAATGTCTGGCAAGACTGAATAATGCAAGTGAATGGCAACTTTTCCAGTACAAATGGAATGGGTGAGTTCAGCTTTTCTTTAACAGCATTATTAATTCACAAAATTTCCACATGGAAGTATCATTTAACTTCTTGAAGGTATTTACACTTATTTGCAATTCATTTTTGCCTCAGGAACGCACAGCCTTCTCCAAAGACGTTTCCAGAGTACTTCATTTCATTAAACCATGCTCTGAAGTCTGAAGTCTGGCATTTAACAGCTCATTCTTCTAACGCGGGGGGGGGGGGGGGGGGGGGGGGGATAGTTTCCTGACCCCTCTTGCACCTTTCCCGCACTGCTCAGCCTGTCAGACCTTCTGTCTGCCAATTCAAACTGCTAAAGCAGCAGCAACAAAACCCGAAGTGGATAGTTTTCTGCTGTTTTTTTCATGAGGTAGGTTAGTTCAGTGAAGCAGCATGAGAGATAGACAGTAACAGGGACAAGAAGAGGTAGAGACAGAACGGAGGAGCAAGAGCTCACCTGCCCAGGGAAGAAGAGACTAACTCCTGTTTTGGAAGAACTAAAACACATGGACACTATCAGAAAGCACCAGTGCTCAGCCCTTAAGACAAAACTACTTGGGCTGACCTTGAAATATTCCATTTTTATCCCCTTCTCTATTACAAAAATCATAACCCTCCTCACTACCTTTGGTTGTCCTAAGTTTTTAAACCTTAATGACATTTTCAAATCTATTTTCCTTGGTGATTCTTGTAAGCAAAATCATCTGAATGTCTACATCATTTATTTTTCAGTCACGGTTTTTGACTCCCTCAAAGAAATCCAACGTATTGTAATGTTCTATTAGCAGAGAGTATTCAGACTGGTACTTTTGTCATTTATGGATTTTTCCGCCCTATCTTTCCATCACTGAAGCTTATAAATCCAGAGCTGTAATTACCAGAACTTATGTCTTTAATAGAAGGCTGCGCATCGTTCTTGCTAATCCCCGAGACGAGACCTGCTTGGCCTCTTATTTGTGACTAGTAGCTATTAGTAATATAACCATAACAATTCCAGAATGAAAGGTACCTATGGTCCACAAGTTTCAAGCTAAAATCCTAATTTACCTTGCTTTGACAAGAACAGCTCTAGCTCAGGTATTCATCTATCTATCTATCTATCATTTAATACGGTATAAACCACAGCAGGAAAATTAAATGCAGTAGCAGCATTGCTGCAGTCGCAGTAATAAAAGGATATAGGCACAGATAGTTTATAGGGAGAGGTGGAACACTACTGTCAGCATTACTCAAGTACATACACATCCAGCTCTAAGCATGAAACTTCTTCTTAAGTACCAACCCTTGATACAAGTACTTAAAAGACTCAAAAACCTCACTTCGATACAGGGATAAGGGCCAGAATTTTAATCGTCAATGTTAAAAAGACTCAAGAACTGATAAAAATCACAGCCAAAGCTTCTCTTACATGCAAGACTAATGCACAACTTACTCAGAATAAGCTACTCTTCTTTTGATATTTAACGTTAAAATACACTTTTTCTGTTATTTATACAGTTTAATATTAATGGTTAATGATGGATACTCAGTGCTAAACACCTGAGTAGCACTTTCTAACTTAAAAAATGGCACAAGACAAACATAAGTCAAGGCCACTATTTATCGTCCATGCTCACCTTCATTTATTCCTACAAAAATCACAAGTATTTAAAAACTTAAAATATGTATTATGTTACATACTGTGAAATGCTCCACTGTCTGCAAGGTAACTTAAATATATCCATCAAATATATATCAAGAAATAGGCAAATAGAAGGGAAGCAAAAGCAATACACTTAATTTTCCTGGCTCAGTCAACATTACCTTTAACTGCATATGGACTACCAGCACACAAAACATTGTACCTGGTGAACAACATATACATACAACTTTATAAAAAAATCATCAAGACTACCTTCTGAAAACTGTTACAAAGTCAACACAAAGTACTAACAATCTCGTATTAATCTAGGATCCAAAGCAAAGAAAAAGAAATATCTTAAAGCACCTTTTGCTTCTACATCTTTCACAGTTACAGCTACAGAACTGAAGTGCAGGAAGAGACATTGCTCAATCAAGCAAAAATCAAGCAGTAACTTTAACCTATTTTTAGTGTTCAGCTGTCATTTAGTTTTCAAATTAAGACAAACAATATTGCATAATTTTCTCAAGCAAGAAATGGTCACATTTCTTCGAAGTTCAGCTTACTTTTTACCACAGTCATTCAAGTTACTCTGCCTTATAAGGTGGTAGAGCACAAATATTGAGGAGTTAAGTAAACAATGCTACAATACACTGAACTTGTAGAAAGATCAAAATCATAACCAGACAAAAAAATATTTTCTTAAAATTTTGTGAAGATATTGATGAAACTGAAGTAATATGTAATAACAGCACAAATAAATAAGAGTAACACTTAATAATACCTCAAGTATATCACAGCAATTTTTCAGTGAAACAGAAAGTCTTTTGGTTGACCCCTGCAGACTAAGAAAGACATTCGGACTAACAATGTGATTTTTCTTTCAAAACCACACAACTCTTGTTTGATGAGCACAGTAAGAACTTACTGTAGTAGAGATCTACACAAAATTCTGATTATTCCAGTGTTGCTCTAGAGACACCTACAAAAACCATGGTGAAGTACTAGATCCATGAAAGAAACAACTAAATATCAGAATTTCTTCAGATAAATGTTCAAGGCTTTTGCCACCCATGGAATTTCAGTTTTGCAGTCTACATAAACAATTAATCACTGCTACTAATCACTATTATTTCATGCACAGGTTCTGCAGGGGTCAGGTTTTTAATTTTTTTTCTTTCACAGTGAAACGCAGATGACTAAAATATGTACTTTCAGGAAAAGGGGACAGCTGCAGCTAATGCAGCCTTACAAACTTCTACATCTTACAGAGTAGTTTTTAGGTATACCTAAGGTGCTGTGTCTGTCATTTTGATTTTACAGTAATTAACTAATCCCAGGTGCCAAGCTTAATACTATTATGAGGTGTTTGCTGTGCTAAGGTACACTAAAAGCATTATTTTTTCTTCGATAATATATATGATGTGTTACTGTAAAGTTAGAAAAATATGAAGTGGTCAAATCCGTAATTCCATAAGCAGCATGATAATTGACACAGAAGTTCCTACTTTCCCTCTTACTAAAATTAAATAAAAAAAACAACCCACAGCTTATCTGCTTATATAGTTCTTCCTAACCTCCACAAAAGATCGTTCTGCTGTGCCTTCTATATCAACTGGTGCCAGTTCCACAGATTACACACAGCTGATTATCAGGCTGACACAGCACACAGCACAAGTTAACACACAACTTCAGTAGGCAACAAGTCAAACAACAAGATGCCACCTTTGCTCTTAATCCTGCAGACTTTAAAGATATGTATTACTGTATATACTTAGATAGAGTAGCTTTCTAATGACATTTTGTTTACACAGTCACACTCTGTCAGTCCTCCCAAATAACCAGACTTTCAACACAATTTGATATGAAGACTTCTGTTAAAAAAAGAAAAAATTACACTCCTACAAAGTCAGTAAAATCAGGTGCCCAGAAACAGAAATACTATTTGTCAGCACCAGCAGTAAAAGACTGCTGACCATCCATAAACTGCGCTACACATGGTATATACTTCTTGACCAGTTTTTAGAGGTGTTTTAGACACATTCTTCTTTCCCTTTGACTGAACAGAATTTGGAAGAAGTCATCATGGATAAGCATCACCGTTAGCATCCATACCACACAATTCTCATTTGAATAACATTTATGTAGCATTAATTCAATAATTAAAATTGAAGTAATTTCAAAGTGGTTGCAAAATGCTTTTCTTCTAGATATCTTAAGCATTCTTACAATTTTGCCTCATACGTCAAGAACAGTCAAGAGTATTAAACAGTCAAATCTATGAAACTGATTAACAAAAACTCAAAAAATTAATAAAAATACAGTGGGATACTGCATTACTGAGATGACTGGAGTTTTTTTCCTCGAAAAGTTACACAAATCCCTCGATGTTCAAATAACATCATTAAGGTTATGAAATGAGGCAATTAACAGAGGAATAACTTAATTAGAATTGCCTTTGCAACACTCTGCTTTATACAGTACCACAAATTGACTCTTCAGGACTAAATCAGATAATTTTTTTTTTTTAAGAGAAAAAAGGAAACCATTGCTTCTACAGTTGAATGGTAACCCAAAGAACTGCAGTCTGCTCCTATTTTTGCCACAGCATCTTACATGTTGCATTGCAGGTCCATTTCATCCCTTCACTGTTGGTTATTCAGATAGTGAGGAATACATAATGAACACTTGATCTGAGTGTTTAGGACTGAATTTGTAACAGCCCACAACGAGCATTAAAATACATTAAAAACTATCAAGTGACTCTCTCCCAAATGAAATCATAGCCCTGACATATGAATGTATGCCCCTTCACAACATGCTGGGAAAGTCTGGGCAGTCAGAAGGCTGTTCACAAACCAACACACAGCTAGCGTACGGAAACGTTCAATGAATAGAGGCGTGTTTTAAATTTTCCTTTCCCATGGGTCTAACAACCAAACTCACAGCTACAGTGGAACAGGCTGAATGTCACTCACTGCCTCAAAGCCTTCTTAGAAGTTTCTCCTCTCAAACTCAGGGATGATGTAACATTTCTTTAAAAATAGGACAAGCAGCAGGAAGATGCTCATAATGAATTCCCTTCAGCCAGCAGCTCAGTGTTTAGAACACCTGCCCTGACTCCTCCATTTTAGGTTGTGGTCAGACTGACACCCTCCAACTTCAGTAATAGTGCCCTCGGGCTCCTTGTCACTATTTTGTTCTTTTTGCCTCTTCAATCAACACTTCTTACACATTTGCAGTCTTCAGTCACAAGCTCATTTTTGTTTATTTTGCATCATATTAGCCATCATAGCAAAGAGTTTTAAAGTTCGCCTTCCTGCTCAGCCCAGACCAAAGCACTTCTACTAGAAAACGAATTTGTGTAATTCAGCTGCTACACAGAATCACAGAATCACAGAATGGTAGGGGTTGGAAGGGACCTCTGTGGGTCATCTAGTCCAACCCGCCTGCCAAAGCAGGGTCACCTACAGCAGGCTGCACAGGACCTTGTGCAGGCGGGTCTTGAATATCTCCAGAGAAGGAGACTCCACAACCTCCCTGGGCAGCCTGTTCCAGTGCTCCGTCACCCTCAGAGGGAAGAAGTTCTTCCTCATGTTCAGACAGAACTTCCTGTGCTTCAGTTTGTGCTCACTGCCCCTTGTCCTGTCACTGGGCACCACTGAAAAGAGTCTGGTCCCATCCTCCTGACACCCACCCTTCAGATATTTATAAGCATATATTAGGTCTCCTCGCAGCCTTCTCTTCTTCAGGCTGAACAAGCCCAGCTCCCTCAGCCTCTCCTCGTAGGAGAGATGCTCCAGTCCCCTCACCATCCTCGTAGCCCTCCGCTGGACTCTCTCCAGTAGCTCCTCATCTTTCTTGAACTGGGGAGCCCAGAACTGGACACAGGACTCCAGATGAGGCCTCACCAGGGCAGTGTAGAGGGGAAGGAGAACCTCCCTCGACCTACTGGCCACACTCCTCCTAATGCATCCCAGGATCCCATTGGCCTTCTTGGCAGTCAGGGCACACTGCTGGCTCACGGTCAACTTGTCGTCCACTAGGACATCCAGGTCCCTCTCCACAGAGCTGCTCTCCAGCAGGTCCGCCCCAAGCCTGTACTGATGCATGGGGTTGTTCCTCCTCAGGTGCAGGACCCTGCATTTGCCTTTGTTGAACCTCATCAGGTTCCTCTCTGCCCAATTTTCCAGCCTATCCAGGTCACGCTGAATGGCAGCACAGCCTTCTGGTGCATCAACCACTCCTCCCAGTTTGGTGTCATCAGCAAACTTGCTGAGGGTACATTCTAACTCTTCATCCAGGTCGTTGATGAAGAAGTTAAACAAGGCTGGGCTCAGTACTGACCCCTGGGGGACACCACATACCTAGTAGCTACTATGCAGTATATCCACATTTTTGAGAAGCCATAAACATATACTTCTAGTAAGCCTGTCTAATTTTCACAGAAGTGGCAAGCAACACTTCCTTCACACAAAGGTCAACCCCAGACACGTTTAGTCCCTTCTTTAGTCCCTTCTAAGGATAAGGCTGCCAGCAACATGAGCACAGCAAGGTATTCTTCCACTGCCTCATGGTGGCCTATTAAGTTCTCCCCGTAAAAGCTTTAGGTATACACCTGGGCCCTGAAAAACAGGATATTATAACAGCATGACAAGCAACATACCCTACTTCTGAGGCGCACAGGCTCATCTCTAATCATTTCTAAATAACATCTCTGCCATAGAAACTAACCATACTTCACGCAGCAACAATCAGAATATAACTAAGCTACTAATTCTGTAGCTTCAAATCCCTCATTAAAATTAAATTATAGCAAAGGTGGATTGGCTTGTTTGTTTTTATCATTATACCTTATATATTTGCTATTGATTTTGTAAACACAGTGCCCAGAAGAGACTAAATACATATTATGAAGGAAAACACATGCTTTCATCTGTGTCTGTTTACAAAAATGACAGCTACCCACATCCACATTTTCAGACCAACCTCTTCTTACTGCAGAGTAATATTTAATATGCAAATAGATAGCTTTTGAGGTCTGAACAACAAAAATAGTTCCAATCCTCAACTCATACGGCTTCTGCTTGGCAAAAGGGAAAGGCTAAATGATGCCTGAAGATCAGATTATCCAAATATCCAAAGAACAAAGATGAAAGATAAAGCAAAAACTAGAGTGCCCTTACTGGGAGGGGGAGACACCACTGCATCAGGGAACAAAGATATACATATTTACTGTAATACGACAACAATCTAGGTTCCAGACTGATTTACAGAAGAGGAAAATAAGGAAAGTCACCCTAAAAAATGACCCTACTTCTCCAAGACACAATGTATACTTGATATACCGTATCAAATAAAACATCACATGCAGAAGGAAACGAAATTTACCAAGACAACGAGCTTCCATACCACATACGGTTCATCGACTGAAGATTAGTATTTTGCAAAGCACAGGTCATTATTTAACTGTAGAACATGTAAGATTAAAAATGCCAAACAAAACATCTGCAGCCACAAAAAGTTAGGAAACTGCAGCTTTTTTCACCACTTGGTGGTTTTAACAACAATAGTGTTTTGTTATTATACAACATACAAAGCAAATTAAACTTGTAAGTGAACATGCTGTAACATGCCACGAGAACCTCTGAACGTCAAATAACCGGTCAGTGCTTGAAACTGCATCGCTTCACTTAGTCATTACAAGATCAGAGAGATCCTGAGATCTTCTGGATTACCATGTTTCAGTTCATGAAAAGTAAAAGAAAAAAAAATATCCTATTTCTAGCAAACTTCAAGTCACAGGAAAAAGCCAGGATTTGCAAAGCCAGTCCACAACATTAAATATTTCTAGAAGATCCACATCAAAACACTTCCAGAGCAGGAGAAGCCAAGCAGCTAACAGAAAAAAAACCTGATACATTGGCTGAACACACTCTTTTAGATACTCCCTCTTAGGATTCCCTCAAGATTTTACAGGTATGAAGAAACATAGTATCTCCAGTCACAGCCACTAAAAAAAAAAAAAGCACAAACAAAAAACCCACACCAACAACAGGTTTTTTGCACTGCTCACATACAGAACTGAAATTGAGCCTTCTGCTCACATCTCAAAGTTTCTTCAAATTCAACTTCAAAGTTCTGTCAATGTGAGTAAAAATCCACACATGTATTTTGACAAAACATGGCCTGAAATATGATGGTGGTGAAAAACTAAGTAAACTAAGAAAAAAATACGGCAAATATTGGTAAGGTTTTACCTTGCAGGTAATTCTGTAGTCTGTAATTCAAGATCTTTTTTTTCTGCTCTCCTGGTTTTGGTTAGAACAGAACTGAATCTCTTCTAGTGAATCTTCCTCACATCTAAGTTCTTGTAAATAACTGCATTTTTCTGAAGCTGGCTGCGTATTTCACAGACACTGTCCACTCCAAAGCTAATGTTTAGATTTACACTGAGCTAACACTAGGAAAGGAATGCAGAAAAAGGCCCCTGTTTATAATTATTACCATAGCAGCCAAGGTCACCGACAGACCTCTTAGGTCCCACAAGTGAGGAGTTGTAAAGGGTCGCACTTGCATGCAGGGGCGGACAGGACAGGTGACCCAACATTGACCAACACGGTATTCCATGCCATGCATGTCATACTCAGTTTAAAGCTTGGGGAGCACAAGGGTCTCACTCTCTTCGTCCATCCGGCCTGTGATCCTGATCCAGATTGCGATCTGTGCATCCCTGAGTCCGGTTCCTGTCTGCTGCCGAGGCCAGTCCGGGACTTCCTGGTGCTGCCTGGCAGCTGCTGGCGGGATGCCAGCGCCCCGCATGGAACTCCGGGAAACTCAGTACCAGTTTTGTGTATTTTGCATTATTTCTCTTATTATTAATATTAGTAGTAGTGTTATTAGTAAAACTTTTTATATTCAATTTGAAAGTCTCCCTTTCCCTCCATTTCCCTTCCTCTGGTGGGAGGGTGGGGGTTAACAGAGAGCCTCTGCCACTCAGTTTATCGCTGCCCTGCTTTAAACCGTGACATCTACCAATGTGTTACTAAGAAAAGAAGGTCTGCCAAAACCCCGTACTTTCATTGTTTTAGTCATAAATTTAGATTTAGAGGTACAACCACATCGCAAAGCACTCTCTTCTGCATTACCACATGAAGATGGAACTATTCACGTACACCATTAACCAGACACTTTTTAGAAGATTATCCAAGAACAACGGAGATCAACATTCATCCAAAGTGGATGTGAGCTTAAAAACCAAATCAAATATTAAGGAGACTAAGGGTCTGAAGACTGACGTTTGTTATTCAGTTTCCTGCCCCTATAAATATAGCTCCTTCGTGTAATACACATTTGATCAATACATTGTTTGATTTCAATTTTTCTGTAATCATTTTGAATAATGCAAAACTAAGTCTACCCACACCTGCAGAAAAGTCTATTTGTGTGCAGGTGAGCAGTTTTGCATGTATTCTTAAAGGGTTAAAAAAGCGCCAAACCAAATTTGCGTTATTGTGCCACTGTGTTATCACTCTGTGCTGAATTTAAATGACAAATTTCCCACAGATGACTATTAATCTAGCAGTAATAAAAATGTAAAGTAATAATCATTACAAATTCAAATTTTTTTTAAAAAAATACGTGAAGTTAAATTGTTAAAAGAATACACCAACAATGGACACTGGCAGTCAGTTATTTTCTTTATACCCTCACAGGAAGATTTCCAAATGAACGACAAGGTATTTTGCCATCACAGGGGGCCTGACTACCAGTACCAGTAAAACATGTCAAAAAGAGATGTCATTTCTTTGATGAGGAGAAAAAGATGTAACAGGTTGAAACATAAAAAATTATACGTACTCGTTTATCAGCACACTTGCTAAAATGTCTATCCCTGTTTTTCTTTTCCACCTAGTCATGAAGGCTGCAGAAAAAAATCTCTAATGGAAAACTAACGCAAAGGAAGCTGCATAGAAACGGCGTTTCCAATGGGTATGTTTCAGTGTGTATCCCAAAACTGATGATGAACAGGAATAGGAAGGTGCATGTACAAATGCACCTGCAGACGTTTCCTCATTGGACCCTAGTACCTCTAGTTTATCATCTGTGTTATTCATTATTCAGTGCTTCAGGAACAAGATTTCCTTCACACTTTTCAGCAAAAATGAAATTTCTCAGAAAGCACTACTATTAAGCAGATGTGCCACATAATTAGCAACGACAAATCCACTTACTTTTTTCTCCTTCTCATGATGTTTATCCTGAGAGTGAGAGGAAGAATCACTTAAACTTTGATCATATGACCTATTAGGCCCCCGTTTGCTCTTTTTCTAAAAAGAGAAAATATATTTATGGATAGAGAAAAGGAACCATTTGAATAAATAAAAATTATAAAGCATTTCAACTGATAAAATGCCTTACTGCTTGAAGAAAGAAAAAAAAATTCAGTTACTGAAAAAATTACAAAGCACTAACACTAATAAAATTAACAAGACTATCCAATGTATACCAGGAAAAAAGCCTATCCTTATATCAACTTCTACACCTCCCATGAATTTGCAAGATATGCTTTCTACACAGAAATGCGATATGCCACTTTTTAAAGGTTCAAAGATGCCAGACACATTTTCAAGTTTTCAAAACATAAAACAGAAGAGATGCTCTTCAAATCAGCACCACATGAAGCCACAATGCTAGCACCGCCACATGCTTGAGATGCATTGTGAGGTGGCTGCTTTATGGCTTCATGATTTACTAGGCAAGTGACCTGTCTGCAATATTTTCATTAAAATGGTTTAAAAAAATAATAGCGAATGCTATGGTCATGTATGCATTTACAAGCAGCAGACATAATTGCCTGTATTTCTGTAGTGTTTGAGAGCCTGGTCTGGGAATGCAAATACTTCATGGCAGGCCAGTGTTCAAAATGTTTGTTATTTTATCATAACTGAGGTAGCATTATAGAGACACTTCAGGTCAGCGCTTTTCAACCAAAATTTTCAGTGGGTGACATATACTAGATATATGTCACCCACCATGTTCCATAGTAAATACTAAACACCTGTAATTACCAGGCATCCATGGTCAAAATAATCCTAAAGAAACACTAAAACACTTCAACGATCTTGTCAGTCTTTACTGTTCTTACCACTACAGTTTTGTAATGGAAAGCTAACTAATTACATGTCAACTACAGAGTTATGTCTTTATCATTAAACTGGCTTTTTAAACAAATATACATATTTTCAATCATAGCAGCACTGGAACATTCAAATCAAATGCATGATAGCGTAAGAGGCTGCCTACACTGCTAAGTGATAGATCATTTTTATTCTTCTTGTATACTTAGCTCAAGATAATAATAAAAATCTTAGCTTAGTAAGGGCCTAGAAAGCCCTGACTTATCTTCATCATGAAGCAAACTCCTTAATACTCACAAGAACACAGAGCTAATCTCACCAAGCTTATCTTCTAGAAAGCTAAAACAGTTTACTGGCCGTGTTTTTACCTCATTGCAACCTATTCAAAAGTCACCAAAGTATTCACCTTTTTTAGCAATGAAAACAAGTAATCGGTAAGTTTAACTACACTTACAGCAGTATCTGAACTTCAGTTTATATATTCTGATTTTCGGGATTCAGTATTCATAAGTAACGGGTTTTTTTAAAGATCAGCTTCAAGTCCACACACTCACACACGTACACAGAAACAGGTATCGGGAACTGTCAAACTGACACAAAGTGACAGGGAAGACTCCAGAGGCCTGATACAAAACCTGCTGAGATAACTGAGAAATTTTGAGGTGTTTCTGGTTTGTTTTTTAAAAATCAAACTTGAAGTCACTTCCTTGAGGTTGTGTTTCAGAGAACTTATAGGTAGGGAATATCACTACTGGCTACACAGTGAGAGACAGAACAAAAGCAGAAACCTTTTAAAGAACAGAAAAAAAAAAAAGAGTAACAGAAGCAGAGAGAAGTGGAGGAGCTTCCTCTTTCTCTTATATACAGGATAGCAAGTAATATTTTCTATATTACTCTAAAATGGACTAAATGCCTAGAAGCCAATTAATCAAATAGTAAAAGAAAACATTACAGGAACTTAATGAAAAAAATCCACTACATGTGCATGCTATTTCTGGCAGAGGGGAAAAACCTATGGACCTAGAAAGTAGCCACTTAGAAAAACATTTTCAGTTAGTACTTCTGTAACTGTGATTAAAATATTGTTTTGATGAAACACAATCTACTTCCTGAGCAACACAAAAATATTACTCCTAGTGTTAATAGCAATTCAGAGTGAAAAAATAAGTCAGTGACATTTATTTACAGAATTTAACAAATACATACCAGTTTACTAAAATGGTATTTACAGTAGCCACAGTACTGGACGTTATCTGCACCATTGCCTTCTTCTTCACAAAGAAGTCCTGCAAACTGTGCACTAAAAATAAACCAAACAACATTCAAGAAGAGAATTTTACATCAACTTGTACCACAAATCACAGCTGATAATGTATGAATACTTGTATCTGCATTTAACAGAAGAGAGTTCCACACAAGTGACGAGCACATAATGGATCTTTGTAGCCCAGTGCAAAACATGTATGGTTTATACTTTGGCCTGCTGCCTTTTTCATAGTCTTTAAGCCACTCACACAAGCTCATAGCTTGAAAATCTACATTTATTATGCAGCTACTCCCACAAATAAACCAAACAACTTACAATGATTCTTAGCTCAAATTCAAGCCAAAATTTATTTCTGGAAAGAACAGCTTTTAACAAAACCATACTGTAGATCCAAAGAAGAAATTTTTCTCAAGTTGCATACATCCTTCTCTGCTTTGCCAGAATTACTTTTTTTTTTTAATAGAACTGCAATGACATAATAAATCAAACCTTACTTACTGGTTTAAAAGACTGTGGCAGGTTAATTTCTTTTAAAAAGAACAAGACTTAGAAGTTTCCTTGTCTGGGCTAATTATTACCTTATTTTACTACATTTTTTCAAATCAAATTTGCTTTTCACCATTTGTAATGTTGATTTATTTTCTTTATCAAAACCAACTTAGACACTGAAAAACCAAATAGTCCGTTTCATTTTCCATATCATTGCCTTTAGCATAATAATGCAATGTCACAGTCAAAATGATGCACGGGAGTATTTAAATGAAAGAACAATACATAAGACAGCTTATTTTTATTGCTTTTTAAAATCACTTTCCCCTCATTTATATATTGTGTTCTTGGGCAATCCAGAAATACTGCTTCCCAAACACATGCACACCGACAGGGGATGCTAACTACAGAAAACATTTAACAGGATCTCTTTAAGCGAAGATTTGTCATTCTAAGCTTGCCATGCAAAAACAGATGGACTCCAGCTCATTCTTCCTTAGACATTAGTTTTGCTAACCCAAAATTGATACACCTCGCCCTGGATTTCTGCCCTCTGTAGTCTTCTTATTTTTCTTCCATTTTTTAAATATTACAGAAGCCTGTCAATATCCTCAGTTACAGTACTCTCTGGCTAGATATCATTTTATAGTACATACCGGGGGGGGTTAATAAAAAATTCTAAAAATTGGCAAGATAAATATTTCAATTTTGAACGTAATTCTCATGTTCTTTATGACATTCACTGAAAACAGGGTTTTGGAAGAAAGACAAAAGATTAAAAGGACGCGTATGCATCCCAAGCGTTTAAAAGAAAAGAGATCTTTTCATCCAAACACTTGGATATATATACACATGTTTTCACATCCATTAGTAACCTTTTTACATGCTATGCACACTTTAAGGAATACCATCCATTTTCACCATAAAAAGAAACTTGACATTGACCACATCCAATAAAAAATTAGATGCTTATGAAAGAGTAAAAGCTGTCAGATAGTCAAGTCATTAAAAGAAAAAAAAAAAAGAGTTGCCAAGAAGTCAGTGCCTAAACTACAGAATTACATCCTTTAAGGTGTGTGCAAGACATTCACAGTATCACTTGATTACACTGAAGAAAATACATTTAAATAATTTAAATAGGTGTATAAACACCATTTCTTTGACTGAGCTGGTCATGAAGAAGCATACTGGGGCACTCATAAAACAGACGGGTAAATTCACAGATTATGTGGCTAGACAGTCTGTGTAAATCTGCTATCTCTCTATTGCAAAACAGCTTCAGCTGAATTTGAAAAAACAAATAATGCCTGTAAACTGTGGGGTGGAACTCATTTTGCTTCCTTTTACCTGTTGACAAGT
The DNA here is from genome assembly GCF_030867145.1 of Opisthocomus hoazin. NCBI lineage: Eukaryota > Metazoa > Chordata > Aves > Opisthocomiformes > Opisthocomidae > Opisthocomus > Opisthocomus hoazin. The sequence continues at coordinate 73,787,861 of NC_134417.1, read as the reverse complement.
GGCTTTACCTAATTATCCAGCCTCTTTTAGAAGTCCATAAAGTTAGACAAGCATCTCCTCAATGCAAGCAAACTTCAATATCTTAAAGTGGAACGAATCAGATGGTAAGCACAGCTGTTTTTCTGCAACAGCTATACACAAAAACTAAATGAATAGTTCAAGATAGATGCATACCATTTAGATAAAACCAGTGAGGTGAATTACCCCGAAATGTTTGAAAATCTATACCAGAAGGGGCGACTCCAGTGTATTTTTATGTATAGCTCAATATTTTTTCCCACTGATTTACCAAAAGTAAACATCAAATCAGTGTGCAGGTAAACAAACAGTATCTTCACGTTCCCATATCCTATGAAATATCATATAAGAAAAATAACCTAAGACAAAAAAAAACACTAAACCTTATTCACAAGAGCACACAGCATTTAATACAACCCAAGGGAGTATTATCAGACAGCTTTTGCAGCTCACAGCAATGTCTATGCTGCCACTGCCATATTATTCATAAACTCTATTACAATAAAGTTAGGTATTTCTGCACAAATCACTTTACTATATTTCTTTACTCAGAAATATACTAAATAAAGAGTTTATTCATCAAACAGTGTGCACTGATTCTTTCTGGAACATCAGAGATGTTAATAAAATGTACTTACCACGTTACATGAAAAGCTTGTCGACATCCATGTTTATTACATGTCATACAAGCACCAGTGGCTGCTTTACTTTCTCTGCCTTGTTCATCACAAATATAGCATGTCTATCAAAGAGAAAATACTTAACATGACAAGAAGCGTACAAAATAAATTCTGTGTTACTCACAGGAGATTCTAGAGTGAGAACTACTGGATTTTGCAGCTAAGCTAACATAAGAACTTCTTTATAAAAGTCTAATTATGTTTGCAAAAGGAGATCACCTGGTAGACATTTCGGATCTATGTAACACTTCACCAACACGAAAGCAGTTCAAATACTAATTTACTTAAATTCTATACCGCTATTTAACTAGCTAAACAGTCAAATGACTGAAGGTTAATAGCAATAGGCTTCAAGATTTTCCTTGCTTTCAAGTTTGCATTTATGTCCTTTTAGGTCACAATCATTTTCACATTCATTTAACATTACCTGTATTGGTGGCATTCAGAAACATCAAACTAGACTGAATACCTAATGGTACAAGATACCATACGTATACATGCATATGTCTACAAAATTACATACAGAAAAACTGCAAACTTAAAATTTTATTTGTACATTTGGTGTAAAGAATTATCAGAAGTCTCACAGCATGCTTTAATATTCATACGATGCTCAGCTACCTTTAATTAAATACAATGTTTAACAGAACTCTGCTTTAATTTCAGCATGACTTGGACAGCCCCATAAACATCTTAGAAACTAATCAAGCAAGAACCTTCTGTAAACAAAGCTTAAATTAGTATCTCAAACCCATTTCAAGCTCAAAAACAAACTAAAATGGAAACAATCTGTCTAGTACCTGAAAATCTCTTCATAGCATTTCTGTCAATTTATTTGTTTTACCAGGATAGTGGGGCGATTTGTACTATTTTCAAAAAAATTCTCAGTAAAACGGAAGAAAAAAAATACAGACAAAAAGAATCCAAAAACCCTTCTCATTATTCAATACTTTTTTTTTTTCAAATATGTGGTCAATAAGCATGGATACATGCTGTATAGAAGCTCACTGTTATACTGGACATCACTACAATCTCTTACCAGCATTTTAGGAAGAAAACGTCAGGCAAAACTAAATCTCTTTCCACTTTTTAGTATCCTAATTACTGAAATGCCATTTTGTGAGATTCTATCATATCACATCTGTGTGCAAAATTTAACAATTTAAGAATAGATTCTCAATGAAAGTATCCTCCAGCATTGGGGTAGTCAGGTGTCTGTTTTTAAATTACAGAGAACCTTACTGAAGTACCAGACATCAATGACACACTGCTACCTATGTAGAAATCCCAAAATCTCAGATGAGAAAAGAGAAACTTCACACACACACAAACAACTGTCTACATTTAAACTGTAACCGACTTAGTGCAATTGTATCACAACCTCCCTTCAGTGAGGCAGAGAATGAGTAGAATGATAAATAAAAAGAACATCAACCATGGGTCGCAGAAAATACAGTTTAAGAAAAATGGACCAAGATACCACTAAAATTAAATGAAAAAAAGCATATAACCCAAAACCAGTAGTACTTAGAAAATGAGTGAAATTCTGAGATCAGAACAGCCTTTAACAGAGGTATCCAGAACAAATCTAACATGAGACGTCCGCCAGCTAAAGCATTTTTGATAACATGCGAGACTCTAAGGTAGGTGAGTCATTCTTGTATGGTTTCCAGAAGACTTTAAAAAAGCATCAGAAACCAATAACCAATATATCCTAAAATCATACCCTAACATTTGAAGGCTCAGACAGGGGATAATCCTACTCCATTCTTTGCGTTGCTCCCTTTGTACATCAAGGTAGTGCATACAGACAATTCAGTTGTTCGGCAGGGTCTGAGACCGGCTGCTTTTTACCTTTCCATACCATGACCTGACACTTTTAGGTTTTAGGAACAAACATGGTCATGATCTATCATCCTCCATCTGAGTAACTACATTAAACGCTAAGTAACTTCAAAAGTAAGGTACCTCTACAAATAGAGAGTTCAACAGACCCCATAAAACTCAAGCTCCAGTTACTGTTCTGTTTTTTCAGAGTTTTGCCATAAGATCTGTAATTTTTTTCCTCACGGAAGCTCAGGAAGAAAGGTGATATTTAGTAAGGATGTAGGCCATGTTTTTCAACACTACATACTACATTTAGGTTCTGTGTTTCAGGACCTCTTCAACCAATTTACAGTAAACTGTCTGAAGAATGATAACAAACGACTACCTACATCCCAAACAAGTTTAAACACAACATGGTGGACTGCCCACCCATTTTAACAAGCTCAATGAACTTCTGTCCTTCCTACAACAGTCATCAGAAGTATAAAGCCTGTTTCCTCATCTTCTGTATGAAATGGGGCCAAAGAAAGTTCATCTTTGCGTTCCAGCATGGATGGTAACTCCTCTCCAAAGCTGAGTTTCTCACACTTCTGCCTTCTCTTAGACATACGAACAACCTCAGAAGCCTGAGAACCTTTTCTTTCTTTCACAAAGCAGAAAACCGAAGGCTTTCATGCTTTTGCAAATCCATGCAATTACCACACCTCTGAAACCTCTGGAAGCAATGCTCTTCAGAGCTCTTAAGGGAAGAGAGTACCTAGACTTCTCCTAAACTCACTGGAAAATAAGTTAAACACGACATAAAGCTTTTGACTTGGCAAGGAAATTTTACTCAAAAACCACAACATATATCTTCATTTCTGTAACAGCAAAACATACATTTTGCAAAGGTGTCTTTATGTTTCTGTCAATATTTTTTCTTCAAAGATTCAAAACGTAAACCTTCTTTGCAAAAGCAAAGACAAAAGGGAAGGTGAGGCAAGAAAAACCTTATAAAACAAAAAGTAATCTGAGAAACAGCTTACTTATAACAGCTACCCAAGAGCATTCCCTGCTTACAGAATCAAACCTAGGAGTTGTACAGAAATTTCTCATTGTTGCAGCAAGTACTGAAATAAAAGTGTAACAGCTGCCTTTACTACTAGGCGGATCAAGAAACTCCAAATGCACTTATTTTTTAATCAGCTCTTAAAAGAGATTCCTAAAAGCAGTCATTATATTCAATTACCACACACTTTCAAATGAACCTGAAAGAGACAAATAAAGCTCACATAAAATAAATAGAGATTATCCGTGCATAACCATCCAAGGAGTAACAAACACCGACTAAACAGGAGAGCAACTACTAGTCCATTTCTTTTTGGAAGCAACTGTGTAAGATGAGCTTTCCTGTTAGTTAACCCACTATTCTGTAATGTGATGGGTTCTATCCCAGAAGCAGGTAAACTCCAGGGAAATAGCAGCCAAATGTCTTTACATTGACAAGTCTCATGAGTTGGTGTCTGTTGTGTTTCTCCTTCCATTCAAGATTACTGCACTTTGTAATATTGCATATTTGCAGCATTCAATAAAGAAACAAATGAATAGAAAAAATGTGTAAATTAGGTGCTATCTCCTGGCAAAACTCCAATGATGTTTGTCTTCATTTTAAAGACTACGGTACAAATTTTCCCTTATTGTACTTGTCATTGACCTTTATTTTCCCCCAATTCCACGTTAGCCTTCTATATGTATCCAGCCACATATGCAGAATTATTTATGACTTCACAGGAAATAAAATCTTTCTTAAAATCATCCTATTGCAACCTGACTTGACAGACAGAACAAAATCAGCACTAAGCCTCTCTAAAAGAAGAAACAACTCTAGTAATTTTTTCCTAATTATACATTTACATTTGTTTACAATATGCAACAAGTATTTTAAGAACTGTCTGCCATACCTTCTTCTCAAAAAAAATAGCTTTTCTTTCCCATTTCCTCCCAAATTGATAAAGTCAAGAGTTCAACGCTTCACAAAGTTTCTGATCTAAAAAATGTATCATTTAAATAAACGGAATTTATACTGAATAGCAAGAGGAGTGGGGAGGTGAAGTTATTGCAGGCTACTTGAAACAGAATTAGTAGTTGTATTGATTTTGTACTGCTCAAAACTAGCCTCCTTGGAACGGGTGGCAGTTTAGCCACAGCAGGACCAAACTCAGCACTGGCTACACATATAGCAAAAAAGTTGGGAGAGTCCCCTGTCAGCAACTGCCTCTTAAATTCTCTGCTGTTACAACTAGACTGCTGTTGGCAATGAAGTTAGATTGGTTCCATGAGGTTTGCCGCAGCAACTGAACCACAGGCATTTCTTTGATTCCCCTGAAATCCACAACCGCTATCTCCCTGAACCAAATAGACCAAATGAAGAGAGCAAAACCTGGATTCTGCAAAAAGAGAGGAAAAAAAAGAAAAAAAAAAAGTAATTTGCAGGCTAGGGGTATGACCCCAAACCTTGAAATTTCTGATATAGGTAACATATTTTACAACATACTGTAGTGGCCTGTATAAAAGTAGTTTTAGGCTGACTGTTACCATGGAAAATAGGCCTGAATCAGAACACCCACCAAAACCACAGGAAACAAAAAGACAGGCACCATGGGGAGCTTTATCTACATGATCTGTATGGCAGCAGCAATTATCGGGGTGGGGGGGGGATCACAGTAACTACAGACCAACTATGTGCAACTTAGAATTTTAGCAGTAAAAAACAACTACACATTGTGTATTTAGAAGAAGAACAGTTCAAGAAAGAAGCAACTTTAGTTGTAACAAAAAGGAATTAAAGACTAAAGACATAGACCAACAATGGACTTTATGAACAAGTAATATTAAAAGATGCAGGGTACATTTTTTGAAGTTACAAGGATTTACTCATCCAATATCAATTACCATCAGTAGAAATGGTGCAAGACAAAACAAACTCCAAAGTATTCCATGAAATTTTTGAAGTACATCAGGGAAGAACCACTACCAATAAAAAAAACATTGTGAATACTACTCCAGGAAAAATTAAAAAACAGATGTGCTGTTGGCCCAGCGTTGAGTAGAGAGAGAAAATAAACTCATCTGCTACAGCAAATCTGTACTGCTGTGTGTCCAAGCACAAAAATTTTATCAGTTCTGCACTTAATCTCACTGCTGCGTGTTCTTGCCAGTGCACAAGGAAGCCAATAGTGAGAAGCCAATACAGATGCTCAGGTAGTACGTAATGAGAAAGCATGAGAACTTAACAGTTTGGCTCCTTGCTTTTCGGACACACTGGTAAATAAGATGGGCAAAGCATACTGACAGCAACTATGAGAATGCGAAACAGACAATGAAAAGACCAAAGTATGAAAAAAGAACAAAGGATAGGAAAACAGGAGGGTAAGGGAGGTGGGTGGGGTGGGGGAGTGTCCACAAACCACCATAAGATAAAGAAAGAAACTAGAGGAACAACACAAGCAAAATATGTAATAAAACTAATCAGAAATTCAGAAAGTTTGCTGCTTACAGAAAGGAAAATACAAAAATACAAAGGAGGAAGTAGTTAAGTCTAGTGGTGAAGAGGCAGCACAAGTGAAACAAGTAGAAAAATGTAACTGGCAATATAGAGCTTTAAGTTACTTCTATATTGCTTTGCTCTCCCCCCCAATAATGTCTCACTACACTTTACAAAACATTCCATCTCACTGACACTTATTTAGGAGCAGTTCTACAAGAAAATAATCCCACTGAAGTGAACACTGTTTACAAAAACAAAAGTCTGCAAGCTTTTTCCTTAATATAGTAGCATAGGTTTTCTTCCTAAAAGGAATGTTTATGAACGTCATATCAATACTTAAAACAGTAGGACTTACTGGTAATTAACAATAACATTTCAAACAAGCTGTAATAATATTTTAACCTATGGGAAATATTTCACACTCCTTTGAAAATAAACCATTATTCAAAGATCATGGCACTTTTAATTAACAAAACAGTCCTTAATCTGTAAAAGCATAAAGAGACATAGCAGATAACCTTACCGCTTACTTTCATAATATAGCTTTCTTAATTCCTGAATTTATCATAAAGCCACAGCAGAAAACATACAGCATTACTGCATACATTTATTAATTTTATATAAAGTACATTCTAAGAAGTGTAGTTTTAGATTATTAAAGCTCACAAGTTTTAAAATAAATACATTAGATATAGATAAAAAGACATATAATTATACCTTATTATAACGATCATGAGGAACAGACTGCAACACGATAGGTTCCATTGTAGCAACATTTGCAAACTGCACCTCGGGAATGTACAGAGCACAAACCACATGAGCCCAACCTACAAAAAGTTATAATTGTATTTAATTTTAATGTTTTCTAGAAGCTCAAAGGACATTTCATTTATAGTATAAAGAACCTTTTAAAACACTTTTTTCCATGGACTACTTTAAATGTTTAGAATGTTACAGACAGAAGTTACTTAAATCATGTTAACATTTAATTTTATATTATCCAAGGTTTAGATGAGTTGTAATACATTTTCAAGTTTATTCAGTGGAGAATTTATAAAAATAATACTCCATTATATCCAAATACTAATGATTTATACAGTGACACACGAGCAGCAAAGCAGGTTGTTTCTTTAAATTTCTTGCATTAACATAGTCATCGCATAAAAGCTATGTGAACTCCTGCAAAAGGGAAATATCATCTGAACAAACTAGCATTCACGCAAGCATTACCATCGTATAAGACTTCTGTATATACTTTTTCTTTAAAACAAAGTCATTCTAATTTGACTAGACTCCTGTATTCTTTCTATTGAAAGCAATCCCAACACATGCACCACCACATCCCCTCCATCAAATATCTTCTTTTCTTTCTTTAAAGCTGTGGCCAACTTATTTTTTCATAGGAATATCAATGCCTATATCCAGCCCTGTTCTCACTCAGTAACCTGGGGTCGTCAATAAATGCTTAATTACTTACCATATTGTGCTTTAACAACATTTCAAGAAGTAAACATTACTAATTCTGTGGCATTTGGCTGGATGGGGGCAGGGGAGAACACCAATTCAGAAAGAAACCTACTCATTTTAGGCCTTTTTTCAATGCTAAGATCCTGAGAGCTGTTGGTTTGTTTCAGTAGAGGATAGTTTGCCATAATGGTAAATCTAGCAGAAGCTACTATATAGCTAACCCAACATATTAAAATACTGACATAATAGAATTACAAGAGTAGTATCAGATAGTATAGAGCTACACCATCTGAAAGTGTATTTGGTCTGGCTAATCATTTAGCACAAATTCTGTTCTTCCCCAAGATGAAAACTGAAGTGTTTTGTCACAAGACCTTCAGCACACCTTAAAAGTAATTGTGCTTTTCTCACACCCAGGCTTACCTGTATGCAAATATTAAGGACATAAAATGACAGACATGCATAATTAGATAATTTATCAGACTATTAGATTAGGTAAACAAGGTAAATTACCATTGTGCAAATGCATCCTATAATGAAAAACGCAAAACCAAGAGAAAAACAAACAAAACCCACCATACTGCCTCAACTGCAGACCTCACTGAGTTTTGTTTTCATCTTGGATTTTCTCTTTTTAACTACTGAATCTAAAGTTTCTTAATTTCTTCACCCAACTGTACTTTGACTCAAACTGAGCTAAATGTAAAGTTGTACTAACTTACAGCAGTACTGTTGAGACTCTGGAATGGTATTTAGTACCTGGAATTGCATATGTGCTTTTTATTCTTTTCCTAAAGCACAAATCTTATCTAGTTGCTTCCAACAGATTGGCGTCTGTCCTCCCCATTGACTAAATTAGTAATCGTAATTTGTACAGAAAATAAAAAGCGCACACACAACTCCTATAGTCAATATTCGCAGTCAACGTAACATGTATCATTCTAGTATTTCATCTGCAACTAAATACATTACCTAAGCTGCTTCATCATTTTATTCACATATGGTTTGTAGAACTATTCCACACAGAAAAAAGGTAAGACTAATAAAAAAGTAGGGAAAAGAAAGTATAAACTGCCAACTTGAGCAACAGGTCAAACAGGCCATTTAAAAATTATCATTAACAGGCAGACTGAAAAAAACTATTAAAAAGGCAGTCGTTTTTTGTTCTCTCCTCTACTTGAAAAATCTCTTAAAAAATTAACTCAAATAGGAACACCATTCATCTAATAGAGCCATTAAATCAGTAGAAAAGTGATACTGACATTTTCAAAAAAATCCTTCTTCAGTTAGTTACTCACAGATGGCAAAAGCTTTTACTTCAGGCATAATTAAGCCTGTACTCCAGTTACACTTACTTATAATGAAAAATCATTATGTAAATATACAAAATATACCAGAAACATAGAAAAAAAAAATCACTTAGCCAACTGAAATTTAAGTAAGTAAAGAATTTTTACTACAAGAAACCAGTTTCAGAAGTAACTTTAACTAAACACTATTCCATCACTGTCAAACCCTAAACAATATAGCCAAAAACCTACAAGCTTAATATATTCTGATTTCCACAACAGAGAGTGCCGGATAGTTGTAGGCAACAGCACACTCTTACCTTTCGTGGTAACAAAAATAAAAACAGTATCCATATAATGAAACAAATGAAGCACCATAGCACTAACACACTTTTTGAACAAGTGGTCAGTAAGTGCCCAAAAAAATGAGGACAAGGGATCATTTCCATTGATTTCCATCTGGTATCTTTAGATCCCAGATAATCTGACATTGTTGAAAAATCATAACCTGTCCAGTAAAAATTTAACCATAGGGGAGGCTGCAGCACCCTTATGTTACCAGCTTCAAACAACAGAATCACAGAATGATTTGGGTTGGAAGGGACCTTACAGATGATCTAGCTCCAACCCCCTTGCCATGGGCAGGGACACCTTCTACATCATAAAACAAGCCTACTCCAGCACCAGCACCCACTAGGACTCAGAGACCCCGCACACAACTGCTTAAATGTTCTTTTGTCCAAAGTTTCACCAGTGAAGAAAAATAAAATTGCCAGAGAGCAACACCCAGTTCAACCTGAAAGAACCAAGAGGCAGAGGTTCAGCAGCTCTCCCTGAAGAAAGAATAAGGAAAACATTTTTCCATAAAAAGTATAGTTAAGGGCTGGTTGCCTAAAGATGCTGTGGAATCTCCATCTCTGGAGAACTCAAGAAGGTCTGTAGACTCCTCCACAAAACTTGTCAATTTAAGGGAGGTCAAGAAGATTCAGTTTCACCATATAAGGAACAGATAGTAGCAGAGAAAAACAGAAAACGAAGCAAACAACCATCATCTTTTTCCCAAGAATCAAAAGACTAGTCACTTTTGCTACAAAGAGTAAGCATGGAAGCAAGGATGCCTACAGCCAAAGTAAGTGTGATAGCTCTCCTCTGTCTCACTGATGGAAGAACAAGCTACAAGCAGACTTTACTTTTAATGTTTTCTGCAACTGAGAGGGCTCTCGACTATATAACACAGCAAGAAAATGCCTTGCCCATCCTCCACTGCCACTTCCTTCTCTTTTAGACAACTCCTCTCAGGCAAAGCACCGCACTCAGAATGCCAGCAGAATAAAATACCTATTGTCACGTTCAGAGTTCCGTGCTTTTGTTTACTGTTTCTTACTGGATAACTGTCTACTTCGTCTGCAGGGATGACGAAACATCCTAAAGATACACCCATCCAAACTGTACATATAGCCAACAAAAGAAGCAAGCATTTATAAAGATTTTTTATATTTAAGACTACATTAAAATACATATTTTTTTTCAATTAACTCCATCTAAGCCATAAAGCCTGAGCTGTAAACTTCCTATTAAAATCACCTGCTACGTTATTATTGGGCAACTATCAACTTCATCAGCAAATACACATCTTTTCTTCTTTCTCCCCCATAAAAACCCTCATCATTAAATCCAGTCCTTTCAAGCTTCCCCAGTGTTTAACTGTGAAAAATACTGTTGTATACCCATGCTTTAGAGTTTAAAACAAAATTTCAGTAGCACTGTTCTACACATTCAATAACATTTAAAACATTCTCACCAGTTTCTGTTGGAATTAAAATCATTTTATCACCATTCCTCTTCACCCAAAACACCTCACAGAAATAACAGGATACTCTGACTTTTCTTAATTGTTCTCCAAAGTCAGCCAGGAATTCATGCCATTTTTCAGATCATTTTTGTTTCAAGTAAGTTCTTCAAAATCACCTATATAGACCATATCATTTACTATTTAAATCAATTATAAGCTTCCATTCACTTTGGTTCTGCATGGTTTGTATCCAAACAACTGGCCACAGATTTATTATTCACCTATTTTAATTTTACTTATAAAATTTACAGTAATTGCTAACAAACTCCTACTATTCCCACTGAATTGCTTACACTCTATTTGCTTTTGCTTTCATCTCCCTTTCAAGACAACTTTAATAGGGATGGGGAGCTGGCCACATGTTTTTGCAAATACAGGCATTGGCATCTTGAAAAAAGTTCTTAATATTTTTTTCCCTGTCCTCAGAACTTTCTTTTTTTTTTTTCTCTTTTCTTATTTGACTTACTGTTTTTCAGTCTTTGAGAAGGTGGCCATTTGACACATTTGCTTTCTCAATAATAGTATTTTTACTAGATGATAATGCCTGGCTTACTTATTTTAAAATAAACTTAGGCTTTAGCTTAAAAACCATAAACTAAGAAATCTATTATAAGAATTAAAATCAGCCACTGAGTTTGCTTGTTTCTATACATTCTTATCAGAACTGCTTTCTCTGAAACTGCTAAAAAAAGTACTGACAGCAGCCTACCATGGGCTGGCAGATTCACTGAGTCTCTTTGTTTTAAACAATCTAATATTCTACAACAATCAATGCCTCCATTCAAAAATTGTAAAATGTCATCAGTTTCTGGTTATTACTTATTAGAAACAATTTATTGATGACAGCCAAATTAAAATTTAAAATATTTACTTCAACTGCACTTTCAAGTCCAATAACTTTGGGAAATGCTGCTTACCTTTCAAAAAACAAAAATCACTGTGCTTTTTAAGATACCATCACACAAGTATAGCTAAGACACTTTCCTTTGAAGAGATTTTAGGAAACAACTTCACCAACTAAACCAACTCCAAGATCTACTCTGATAACAAAAATAATGAAAACAGTTTGCTCCAACATCAGAAATTGGAAATTTGTGCTGAAAAACCTTCAAAGTTTAAGTAAGTCCTGTGAAAAATCCATCTTTTCACTTGAGTCCTTTTTTATTTTGATTTATCCCTCAGAAAGATACACTACCGAGTTCTGCTGATTTTTACGTTTCATTCTGGCATGCAAAATGTTTAATTACCAGCACAGAATCTATCCAAATTTCACCAATCTTTTCCTGAGATTTTTATTTCAGATGCCTAACATTTTTAAGTCAGTGAAAACTTAGCATTACATACTTAGCAAGTATAATTTGAATATATATTCTTCGTTAGCATTCAGAGTAACAAATCTCAGGCTCTGCAACGCTAACTGAAAATAAACATTTGATCTGTTATGCCGATGCAACAGAGAACAGGTAACTCCTAACAACTTCACCATCAGCAAACAAAAGACTGTTGCCAACAAAGAACTCTATAACTAAAAGCAAACTCTAACAAAGTAATCTAAAATTAACAAAGAAAACCCAGGAAGATAAATAATACACAGTACATTATCCATCTAACTAAATTTTTGCCTTTACAACTACTGTGTAAGTGTTCAAAACTGGATTCACAAGCACTTCCACCGTAAATAAATTCATAGTACTTTTAAATCGTCCTCATCATACTTTTAAATCATCTTCTAGTGCAAATTTTGAAGCCTTGCTTTTATAATCTTTAACTTCATAATAAAATAATAGCAACAGACGTGTCATCTATCCTACCACCCAAATCAAGAGAAGCTCACCTGTAGCCTCTGAACTAACAGACACAGAGTAGGCGCTACACTAGGGCTACATCCCACAATGTTGAAGCTGTGCTGTAAAGCGGTAACAGACTGTAAGAGGCCAGAATCATCACACTGGATCCAGCCGTTGTGCAGGTCTGGTCCCTTCAGAGAGCTCTGGGATGTCATCACCAACTCCTAACCACGCACCAATTCCAGAATAAATTTTGTTTCTACGTTCTGTGTAAGCTTCTGAACAGTCCATTGTATCTTCACTATGGAAATTTTACTTTATTTGTAACTACTGCTCACTCCTAAGCCAAGTGAATGTACTCTTCTAGCACGGAAAAATGTTTCTTTGTTAGTTTCTTATTAGGCTTGCTCCAGGTTGTAATTTAAGGATAGACCTGAATCCATTTCAGCTGTGGGCTTCACTACAGGTAATGTCTCACCTTACTCCTCACTTTCAACTGTGCATGCTTGACCTCTCCCTGTAACATAAGCTTGCCATGTAGCAGGGCAGATAAAATTTTATTGACCTGATTACTAAACTTGGAGGAAAATAAAAGTTTACCTTCCCGTAAGATCAGCAAGTAAGTTGATGAAACGCATATTGTGGTCATGTGATTACTCTACACAAAACCACCAGTAAAGAGACACCCAGCCATGGGAAAACCACAGTCCACTCCTTTCAGCAGAGGTCAACAGATGTCCGAGACTACACAAAATTGCACCCTCAGTTTCCACAACTATCGGATGTGCTGACTGACCCCAAGACTCAGCATACTTCTTACGTACCTATATTGGTACATAAGAAAAATTCACTTTGGATGATCATTCAGCAGCACAACAAACAGTTTGGTTTTGAAACAGCTACGGATTACATCCCACTGGTCCACTGAGTAAGCTAATCGCTTTAATGATTTTATCTGGCATGTTATGGCATTAATAAGTGTCTTCTCCCTCCCTGAAGAAACCCTTTTATACCACAAAAAGAAGAAATGTCCTAAATATTTATCTAAAATTGTTTATCAATTTTTACTGTCTTTCCCAGTTAAAAAAAAAAACACACATACAAACTCCTGCAAATCTGCACAAAAGGACCAGAACACTTGTAGGTAAGCACTTCTTGCAAAATGCATACACCTGAATGTGAACATAGGACATTACACCATCCACATTCTTGCATATTAATACCAAGAAAACTCATCAGAACAGTAAATCTGACGGTGAGAGCTGCTGGCTTTAATAATAGCAATAGGAAAACCTAGCATACAACATTTTTATAGACTTGGGAGATCCCAAGACTAACCCAGGGGATGGGAAGAAGGCCTGGATGATGACATAAAACCACCGCATTGTTAGCTGGCCTTTTCCCAAGCAGCTGCGTGAAAGAAGTCTTGGTGAAAAGTCACACAAAGAATGCTGTTACACAGCATTCCTGATCATCATCCAGTGGAATCAGATTTCAAAGTAACAACTTGTGCAGCAAAATCGAGCCTTTTAGGCTTACAGAAGATTGTGGACAAAGACTACTGTAAGACAACTATTTAAATGTCAGATGCACAATACTAGATACAACTGAGTAATTTGCTTAAAAAAAACGACTGCATACTCAGTATTACAAGACTACAGAAGAATAGGGATTCAAAAAACTATAATCAGTTCAAATGGTCATGATATTATTTCCTCCTCACAGGGTGTCAAAAATGCAAAGGAAATCACTGCAGCAGTTATTACTCAATTGAAAAGGCACAAAACTGTCAGTCTATTTTCAAACAAATGCTCACTTGTTGCTTTTCTGTTTTCCAAAATATTTTGTCCAATTACTAATCTCTCTTTCAACCGCCTTCTTACACATCAGTCAGCAAATCAACAATCAATTCATAAATATATATCAGTCTTTCTCATTTTAAAAAAATTATATATTCAGTCACATGTTTAAAACCACAGTGGTGCCCCTAAATGAATATGAATACCAAACTTAGCAAGTAATTCTGCCAATAAATATATTCAAAGAGAAAAGTTCCTTTTTCAACTCAATCCTACTTTTCTACTTCTAGTATCAATAATAAATAAATAAAACCCAGTAAATAACCTCACAGATTTCATAGAACTGCCATCTCTGAATAATGAAAAAGTCCTAATGTTATGTAAAACAAATTCCACAAAGTCCACCTATAGTGAAGACTATTTTTTGTTCACGAAACTTAACTATAGTTGTAAGACAGTCACAGATACCAGTCAGCGAAAATATTAAAACATATTCAAAGCTTATTCCTAAAATTTCTGACATTCACTCTGATCATAACCATGCAGTGTCCCACTCCTCTCAACAAATAAATTAAATCAAATGTGCAGCTAAATACAGTCAACTCTTAATAATCCCAGGCACAGATAACACGCTGACAGATAAGCCACCTGATGGATATTAGTCCAGGCTACCCTCTGCTAAATCCAACTGCATTGTTTCCAAGATCTGTGCAAGTGCAGGAGCAGAATGACCGTTTTCACACAGTGTGAAGAGGCTGAACAAACATGTGCAACCAGACCTTAGCTGCTTCTGTGTTCAGGGTCAGTTCAGGTCTCTGACAATGGAAAGCACAGGAGGGGCACTGAAGCAGACTAGGATGTATTCTGCTCAAATCCAGACAGAATTACCTCTCCGGGCTCGCTACAGGTTCCGATTACAGTGACAGCAGCCACCATCACCAAGCCAAGGAACAGGCAGGCATCTATGTACTCTCCAGTGTACTAAAACAGGTTATGAGCAAAAAAAAATGCCATTTCCACTTGGCGCTTCATATGAACTCTTTAGTCCTTCCAGATCCAGACACACTAGCAACTTGGTGCAGAACCACTTGGATGAGTTTCCAACAGTAAGTGGGATGTTTCCACAACACTGTCTAGAAACCACTTGGCTAGTACAGTCACTATTATCTAGGATAACTGAACTTCCCCTGTCCCACTCCACCTCCAATAACTCAAATAGCCAAGAGGTAACTATGACTGCAAAAACAGTTAATGCCTCAAAAATGTAAATTACCCATGTCTTCTGTTTTCAGAGCAAATACAGAAAACAGTTCACTCAATTTTAAGAACACTCTTCAGGCAAAAGCCTTGCTAAAATCAATACTCTCGTTCCAATTTCAGGATCTGGCCTAGTTTTGAGGTACTGTGAATGTTTAGGCTAGTGAAAATATTCTTTAATTAATGAGAAAAATTCGTAGCAAAAAATGGTGACCCGTAATTACATTAGTAATCTATGTTACGGAAAATTAAATCATACTGTAATCACTCTGCAGCCTAGAGATTCCATGGCATCACATACAGCAGATTCACTTCTCTAAAATTTCACATTCAGCTCTGGTAAAGATCATGTATCATTTGGAAGACATATAGAGAAGCGGAAAAAGAATGGTCAGTTTTCTGCACAAAGAACGCCAAATCAGTCTGGCCTCCTTCATCCTGAGAAGAAGCCAAAAGAAAAATATGACTGAGGTCTATAAAGCCAGAAGAGGCACAGAAAAGGTGAACACAGAATGACTGCTCTTCGTCACTTCCTATCACTTAGCAAGGGCCCAGTGGCATCAAATAAAACTGTGAGGTAACAGGTTCAAAACAAACCAGTGCACATCTTGACACACTGTACAGATCAAGCACAAAATGCCTTGCCACACAACATTATGGACACTAAACCTTTATACAGAAGTGGACACATTAATCATATGATGGACTCCTGTTCCATTAAAAACAAAAATACCACCTCTGGTTCAAGAAGTCCCAAAGCGTAAATACTTGTAGGCTGGGAAAGTATTCTGAGAAAGCATACAAGAACTTTCCCAAGAATCCAGTTCATACTGATAAAGAGAGCAGGTCAAATGTTGTTTGGCCTCCGCGATATGCTCCTCTCCTCTTACTGTCTCTGGCTGGCACTTTCAAGTTTTGTACAAGATCCATGACAGTACTGCTCCAAGAATGCTGTATTTATGGTACCACTGAAAACTGTAATTCTGTATTTGCTACAGATGATACTGGAGAACCCAACATTAACCCCCAGCAACTGTACTGATAAGCATGACTAAGGTACAGTAGATGTCTCCAAACAGAAATATAAAACCTAAAAAGCAAATCTAAAGAAGCGCTGATTTTCAGAAAGTCAGCTAACCAGTAACAGGCCACCACGAGGAGAGGGAGAAGGACGAAGAATTCACACAGAGGAACCTCATGCCACTCGGGGGGTGGGAGAAGGCGAGGGAGAAGGGACAAAAAAACTCCATGACACACCAACACAACCACACTATACACCACCCTCACTATCTTCTAGTCAGTCAGTAATACTTTAGAACAACACACAAGTTTGACTACGTTGTCATATATATCTTACAGTGCCCCAAAGTTCTTAAAGGCAAGATAACACCATCATATGTGAGCTATAAGATCAGGCTGCTTTCAGGTACAGTCGTGCGACTGACTTAAAACGGCTAACGCGCAGCCTGCTGCTGAAAGAGCAGTCCTGGTCATTCCCCTGTATCAGCATTAGCCTGGTCAGCTGGGTCAGGGAACTGACTTCATTTAGCTGAAAATGAACCCGGGGTCGGGGAGGAAGGTTTTAAATGCTAGTACCATCACAAAGGAGGAAGAAGCAATGCATAGCAAGGACCCTCCCTGCAGTAACCGCGTCTTACTTCAAGTTAAGAAAATCATGGAACCCTATAGTAAAAGCTCCGTAGACCAATAAACATTAAGATTCCTGACGTAAAAGAGAATACAGTATCTTCAACACCCAAACAAAACACATTTCATCACCTGATTAAAAAGCAAATATCTGGAAGACTGTTACCAAAAAAAAAAAAAAAATCTACAAGAGCAGTAGACCATGTATGAGCTAAGCTATCTGCATATTCAAACCAAAAACTGCATTGCTTTTCTGGCCATAAAGTGAAGTTACTTGTTTCCAGAAGGCAGAAAGAGGCATAATGTCGTACCACTGACATAAAATCAGTAATTTCTTCACTTGTTCTGAAAAGCTAAGACCATTTAATTATTACTACACTTACAGAAAGACTCCATAATTTCTAAAGCTGGGTCCTTACAAGGTTTTATCAGAAATGTTTGTTTCAAGTTTCTTCAGGAATACCTGCATCTTTTTATCACTTCCCTTGGCAACAAGTGGTATAACAGCATTAAAAAAACCCAAGTATTAATCGACTGTAAACAGAATTTTAAACTGGCAAGCCCATTTGTTGTGCTTTAACCTGGCAGTCAGCAATCACGACCACGCAGCCACTCACTCGCTCCTCCCCACCACCACAGAGGAATGGGGAGGAGAAGGGACAAAAACTCATGGGTTGAGCTAAAGACAACTTAATAAGGCAACAAAGGAAATAATAATGGTCATATTAATAACAATAATGATGTACATGCAAAACAAGCAATACACAATACAATTTTTCTCACCACCTGACGACCAACTGCACAGCCAGTCTCCAAGCAGCAACTACGGAACTCCCAGATCTCGCCAAACTCACAGAGAAAGTTTGAACTCCCGGAAAAATTTCGAACTCCTGAAAAAGATTCCTGCCCTCCGGGCAACCCCCAGTTATGCACTGAGCATGACGCCTCTGGTATGGGATACTTCTGTTGGGCCAGCTGCCTGGCTGTGCTCCCTCCCAGCTCTTGTACACCTGCTCATTAGCCGAACACAGGAAACCGAAAAACATCCTTGACTTCTTAGCAACAACTAAAAACATCAGTGTATTATCAACATTCTTCTCACACTAAATCCAAAACACAGCAGCTACTGAAAAGACAATTAACTCTACCCCAGTCAAAACCAGGACACCATTACATGACCTTCAACAATATCTCCTTAGTTCTGAAACTCTTTGGCACAATCTCGTTAGGCAACTCTTTGCAAGGAAAGCTTCAGGTTAGATTTCTGAAACGCAACACTAGTCAGAGTTCATTTTTTCCCAAGGTTCCCATCGTTCTATAAAGCTGTTAGTTAAAGGATGTTTGGTCCATATACAATTTGCTGTATTCAACACCATGGACAAGATCTGTTTACTGAGGGAGGGATGTTTCCAGAAGGTGAAGTACAAATTCTTACGACTTCTCTGCTATGTAATTTTCACTATGAAGCTTTCACTGATGAAAACAGTTGGTCATGAAAATTATAACAGGGACAATACTGTTCCTAGAGTGTAACATCTTTGCTATTTAAACATAAATAATTTCAATCTCATACATTAACTCACTTTCAGACAAGAATTTATAAATACAATTAAAACAGATATAAGAGATATAACTAATAGGATGCTCAGATCTCTGATGCACCCTGTCAAAATACGTTCTCAAGACTCTATGCAAAGAAAAAGTTTCAGAATTACCATACAGAATAGCAAGGAATTTCCAAACACTACTTCAAGTATAAAAACAGAAAACCTTTTCAGCTACTTCACACTTCACAAGTTTTACTGTATATTTAAAGAGGTTTGAGGTTTTCTTATTACTTATTTCCTAAAAAAGCAAGTGTCCAGCTGCCATTTCTGAAGAAATGAATTCAACACTGCCATGTATCAACCTGTTCCCCTGAGGGGAAGAATAGTTCTAAGGCTAACGTACTGGGCTGGGACTCGCGGTAGTTTCATTGACACACAGACAACACAGACTTACTACAATCCACCAGCTAATCACAAATGACACGAAGTTCACTAACATGCTTGAATGGTGAACACTAGAGCGTATACTGTATGCTGCAGTCAAAGTGCAGACCAGGGAAAAGGTAGATCAGCCCGAACACAAGCAGGCTCTGTGTTCTTGCAACTCAGCTGCAACAGAAATAGCAAAGCTACATCAACTGCATCAACACTAAGCTAAGACATAATTAGTTAGAATACTACATATGCAGTATAAAATCTCCAGAAAACAATTTACATAGAGCCTCCAAATGAAACCCAAAATCCTGATCCATACTTTCTCCTCTCACAGGAGAAAGGGCTCAGTATCAAAATGACCTGGCTATTTACAGATAAATGATGGACAGGAATTTAGAAATATCTAATAAAGAGAGAAGAAGGAATTCCAGAAGTGATTGAAAAATTAATTGAAATTTTTCATTCATATCACCCAGCTATCAGTATAAACATAACCAAGACAGGATATTCAGCGGAGACTTTCTCTAGCAGTTCTACTCAGCTGGAGCAGAACTGATGATAACCTGAAAGATGAATTAGAAAGATGCAAGTGACAGGTAATCACTACTCCAACTTTTCAGCTCTAACTTCTTTGTTACAGAACACACTAGTAAATCAAGCATGAAAGAGCTATCCTTTGAAAATGCATGGGTGCATTCAGTCTGTGCTACAGACACAAAAATTCCACCTTCCTCCATGAATGGTGCACTTTCAGTGTCTTTCTATAAACGTTCAAACTCCAACTAAATACACATAAAATGTGTCCTTTTTCACCCATTAAAACTTTGTGTTAAAAAGCAGTTTCTCCTTCATTGTAACTCTTTCTAAAAATAAAACTAAGAATAATGATTGATGTTCTCAAACTAAATTCAACGTATATTGGACAAATAAAGGTTACCGTAAAATAGTCATCTCTTTCCAAACCAGCCAGTGTTTTCATTTATGTTTTGGATCCCTATAATTTTCTTCCACAGTCTTATTTCCCTCATACAAAATACGAGAGTTCACAAAAAATAAGAATAAAACTTACCCCCATTATCTGTTCTCTTTAAAGCACCATCCTTATGAGGGCATAATTCACATCTCTAGGAAAAAAAGCAAAAATAAAATAAAAAAAATGGAATGATCATAGAAGCACTGAAAAAGAAACCACACACATTAAAATTGTTAGCGGTCATTAAGGAAGCAACCATTCTTTCAAAGTGAATAGGTGTGTTTAGCCTTAACCTTTACTTGAATATTAACGTTAGTTTGTCACAAATCAAGCTTTCTCCTTCAGATCTTGAAACTATGACATATTTAAGTTATTCACAGTTCTACCTCAAAGTTTTTATTCTTGGATTCCACACTCTGGAATTTTGGAGACAAGCCTCCAAAAGCTACAGTATGGGGTAGGCTCAAGGGATAAGAAACTTCGGCACAGTCCAAAG
This sequence comes from Opisthocomus hoazin, assembly GCF_030867145.1. NCBI lineage: Eukaryota > Metazoa > Chordata > Aves > Opisthocomiformes > Opisthocomidae > Opisthocomus > Opisthocomus hoazin. The sequence continues at coordinate 73,767,261 of NC_134417.1, read as the reverse complement.
ACTCCCTACCGTATTTCCTTCTCCTAGGATCTCTGTGTTCACCAAGGGAGTCAATCACAAAGACGTGCCATGGATATGTTAGCACAGGTGCACATGCTATAGCTGACTTCACAGTCTCTGCTGACTCTCACACTGCGAGACCAAAACCAATCTCCATTTCTGTCTCAGAAAAAGGAGATCAGAACTTGACCCATCCTTGAAATTGTCCAAGACTGCATGTCTGGAAACATGCAACTTGACATCATATTCTTCTGACATACACCAGGATCACAACAGTACAATCTTCCTGCTGTCACTGCCTCTATGAAGTTCCTAATATCAAGTTTATCTCTAAGTGTCCTAGAGCAGTGTGAACCAATTCCAAATCAGTTCAGAGATGACAGAAATGGAACACGTTTGACACACATTCCACTTCAACTGCTTCAAACAACATGCAAAGGAACACCACTGTAGGAGATCCTGTACCTAGGAATCACCTTATTAAAACCTTGATGTATTCCCAAATTAGGGACAACTCAAAGCATACCAGTCTAACAAGCTTTTTAAGAAACTGAAGAACAGTCTGATCGTCACATGCAAATTTAATACCACATCCTTCAAACGGACAGGGACATCTGGCATCAGTACAGGTCTTCTCTGTGTTCCCTGAACAGTACTATTCTCCGTTACCAGCTACCTTGCAAGTCAGCAGAGAAAGAAGCCTGTGGTGCTGGAAGTGCCTCAGAAACAGATTGTCCAAACTTATTTGAGGAATGTGACATTCCATTCCTGAAATTCATATAGCTGAAGTATATCTTGAGGACTGACTATTCCTCTTAACCTGTAAAAAAATTTATATGAGCAGCAAAGAGGCTTTCACAAAGGGTAGAAAAGTTCTTAAATTATTTTTACTCAGTACATTGGTATAGGCAGCTACACACAAGAAGAAAAGTCTTTAGGACTGCTGCTTTTTGTCTTTTGCTTCACTCATCCCTCCCTCTCACATTCATCCACTAAAATTATCAGCAATTTACTGAAAGGTAGTATAAAATCTATGGCAAAATTTAGAGATAAAAGTGGTTGAAAACTTCTGAACTGTTCTGTAAGCTGCCTGCAGACTGGGAGCATGACACCGTTTTTAAAGTCAAGATTATAAGGACTTCCTTGCCACTGAAACAAACTGATCAGTTCATTTTAAACAAAATCCTACACATGCAGTATGTGTGCAAGCTGTATCTTCAGACTCCAGCTCTCCAAACATTAAACACTGGGTACTGAGAGAAACTCAGCAGCAGTAGGTTCATTTCAGTGAATTCCCCATACACTGAACCAGATTCTCAAAGCAGGAAGCCTGGTACTTATTGATGGTGACAGTGCAAGGTTGTTCCCACCCCAAAGCTGTGAGGTGGCAGCTTGAGGCCCATGACTGGACACGGCACACCTACCGCTGAGACAAGGGAAGCTGTTAACACAGTCTACCTTGCAGTACCTCTGCAAGCCTGTGGAAGTTTGACAGAGATTTTCACTAGTGGCAAAACCAGTTTTGGAGGTTCTCTTCCTCCCTCCCCCTCCCCCTCATTACTCTCCCTCCACCACTCCCTCAGCTGCTGACCCAACTATCTGTGAGGCCACACCTTAAACTGGATCTGTGAAATGAAATGAACTTTTTAACGTTTTTAATCAGGTCATATCATTGCTGCAATTTAAGCATAATCCCACAATCAGTTGCATCAGCAAAACCGAAGGCAGGGAACAACAGCACTGCGGCATTAATAATTAAAGAAATAGCAAGCTTTTTGAGTACCAAAAAATAAAAACAAATAAAATCATCACAGGACACTGAGAGGCAAGGAACTGAACCAGTCCTTTATACAGAAGAGTTAAGCATGCTCCATTCAGTCTCTTCAGAGCTCAGTTCCAACTAACTTCTTGTTGTCTCACATCTCTAACAGGACTCCAGTCATTACTGCCCTACAGCCCTGGCTGCAACCAGTCAGAGAAGACACAAGGCAGAAAACTGAAGTGGAGGAAGGAGCTTTGACAGCGGAAGAAAGTGTGCAGGGAGCTCTGAAGAGTATCCTCTTGCTGGCAGGGAGCAGCACATCTGCACTCAGCCCTCACCAAGATGGAGCTGAGCAACTGTGCAGCGATACTTGCACTCTCATGACACAAAGCACTTCTGGTACCCTGAATTCTAGCCACAATCTGCAGTAAAGTAGCACCCTAGTAACCTAATGCACCACACCATGACCCTTGCCTCTTCCCCCTCTAGGATACGAGCCTAACTCCTTCCCAGCCTCCACACTCTCAGATTCTGTTACCCACTTCTGCTCCCCCAAGTTTCAATATGCCCCACGTAGGAACACCACTAGCTTTGCCGGGTGGAAGCAGTGTGTCTCATCCCTTGAGACAAGTAACTAGTAGAGTTTTTTCCTTTATTTTTTTTTTAAGTAACACTTTGTTACACATCCTAAAATCTTACAGCAATATAACATTTTTTAAAAAAATGCAACAGTTTCAGCTGATAACTTGCAAAGTGACTAAAAAAAAATCCTTAGGTACTTTCAAAATGCTTCAATGCATATTGTTACAAAGGATGCTGTAGAAGAAAGGAAAGCAGATAGTTGGGTGTATATGTATCTCAGAAGTTCAGTTATTTATAATTTCATATTTTAATGGTTTTCTCCGTGCATTGTCTCCTTCCCGTTTATTTACGGACAGAGGTTGGAGTTGAAGTGAACAGCAACAGCTCTCTGCAACTGCCACATCACGTAGAACTTGTATGATGGAATAAAGCTTCGATCTCCACAACACACTACAAGGATTAAAGGATTCTGTACGGATGGTCAGTTGGTCTCATAATATTTGAGCACACACTGTGCCAGGGCTCTCTTCCCCAGCTGTGCATTGTTGTGCTTCCCATAACATCCTCCTAGGGAAGCTCAGGAAGTGTGGGCTGGATGAGTGGACAGCGAGGTGGATTGAGAACTGGCTGAATGGCAGAGCTCGGAGGGTTGTCATCAGTGGCGCTGAGTCTAGTTGGAGGCCTGTAACTAGTGGTGTCCCCCAGGGGTCAGTACTCCACCCAGTCTTATTCAACTTACTCATCAATGACCTGGATGAAGTGACAGAGCACACCCTCACAGCAAGTTTGCTGATGACACCAAACTGGGAGGGGTGGCTGATACACCAGAAGGCTGTGCTATCATTCAGCGTGACCTGGACAGGCTGGAGAGCTGGGCAGAAAGGAACCTCATGAAGATCAACAAGGGCAGGGTCCTGCACCTGGGGAGGAATAACCCCATGCAGCAGTACAGGCTTGGGGTGGACCTGCTACAGAGCAGCTCTGCGGAGAAGGACCTGGGAGTGCTGGTGGACGACAAGTTGACCATGAGGCAGTAGAGTGCCCTGGTTTCTAAGCAGGCCAATAGGATCCTGGGGTGCCTTAAGCAGAGTGTGGCCAGCAGGTTGAGGGAGGTTCTCCTTCCCCTCTACTCTGCCCTGGTGAGGCCTCATCTGGAGTACTGTGTCCAGTTCTGGGCTCCCCAGTTCAAGAAAGATGAGGAACTACTGGACAGAGTCCAGCGGAGGGCTACAAGGATGATGAGGGGACTGGAGCATCTCTCCTGTGGGGAAAGGCTGAGGGAGCTGGGCTTGTCTAGCCTGCAGAAGGCTGAGAGAGGACCTTATAAATGCTTATAAATATCTGAAGGGTGGGTGTCAGGAGGATGGGGCCAGACTCTTTTCAGTGGCGCCCAGTAACAGGACAACGGACAATGGGCACAAACTGAAGCATAAAAAGTTCCAGCTGAACACGAGGAACAACTTCTTTGAGGGTGACAGAGTACTAGAACAGGCTGCCCAGGGAGGCTGTGGATTCTCCTTCTCTGGAGATATTCAAAACCCGCCTGGATGAGGTCCTGTGCAACCTGCTCTAGGTGACCCTGCTTCGGCAGGACGTTTGGACTAGATGATCCCCAGAGGTCCCTTCCAACCCCTACCACCCTGTGATTCTGAAGTCTTAGCTCTGGTAAAAGACTTCTGACACATATTTATTGCCTGAACATTGAAAAACATTGTGGGGAACTACTAAACAAGCTGGGCAGGGCAAGGGGAGGGTGCAGGAAGAGGTAGCAGGAGCAGACACAACATCCACAAGATATTACAGCTTAAATAGGGCAGACTCCTATGACTGATCAACAGTTCAGATAAGTAACATGGGGTTAGACAATGTACATATGAATACCAAAGAGGCTGACTGCAACCAAAGAGAATAACCACACTCTTGGTGTGCAGAAGGGCACCACTTCTATAGCAAGGAGGGGCACCAGCGCATGTGGTGCTATAGGTACAGGTAATTGAGTTAGTTTGAGGAAGAAGAGTAAAAAGACACAAATACTGGCTGAAGGAAGACTGAAATCATAGCGACATTGTCCCTTCCCTTCCTGTCCTTACAGAATGTAACATGGACATCATCTTTTTGCAGCTCTTTGGTGCAACAGACTGGGTTCATGGATCTAACTTCTGTCCAAGCAGAACTGAGGTGAACTGTGAGCAGGAGCTGATTTGGACTATGAGGTCTGCTGAGGACTAAAGTGAAACCAGCCTTAAAGTTCTGCAGCTGGAACAGTCTGACGGTGTGACTGTCACAACTCACTTCTGAGCTACATACACGGCAAGTTACTTAAGTGAAAGAAGATTGATCCTGTGACCTTAGCATCAAAGCAAATTGAGACTGCCTGGGTCTGATGAAAAACCCACTGTCTCCTGAGGTGTCCAATCTTTAAGAAGTCACCCAGCAGAGACATAAGGTGGTCAAAAGCACGGGAGGCCCACACAGAAGGGAAAGAACCAAATTTTTTCTGTCATTATTAAAAAAAGTAGAAATAACCAAGAACAAATAAAGAACAGTAAAATAAAAAAATAAACAAAGAATGAGAGCATCCACTAAAGACAACCAGCAGAAAAAAGTTCCAAGACTGGAAGACCAAATTAAAAGCAGTAAAGAAGGAGCTAAATAAACCCATCTTCCTATACTGAACTAGTTACAGTCCAGTTTGGCTCCACTGCATTGTGACACAAAGTTTTCTCCCCCTATTTTAGATAAATACGCCTTTCCATTTTAACCAGGACTAACAGTTACCTTAACCAGAAGTAGATAACATTAGCCAAATCTAATTACTGGAGTCTTTTTGCTTAATCGAACTCTACCAATTTTTCAATTGGAAATGGAGGAAAGGCATAGAGAAGCTGATTTAATCCCACACACTACCTTATTCACGTTGAAATGAAGAGAAAGAACAAGAGACACATAGTAGATAGGGAAGATAAAGACAGAAAGGAACAAGGCTATGCAAGTAGGAAAGGAGAAAAAAAGAACAGTAGGAATACAGTATTGTTCTTCCCTCAGAGTTCTGTTAATTCAGAGCAAGTTTCGTAAAGCATCATCTGCAGACATCCATTATATGCTGTTTTCTGTTATAAGAAAACAAAGGTCAAAGAACTCTTGCACAACTAATTTACCGAATTCTGGTCCAAGGTAGGCCAACAGAACCATTCACCTGAATAATGACTGTCAACCAAGTCGAGTCCTGCAGGACTGAATTCCCAGCACTGCCGTGAGGCCATAAACTGCGTGCCTCAGTACGACCTGTTAACCTAAATAACACAAGAAGATCTACAGCAGATTAAATAGACCACAGTTCCTAAAAGTTAGCTGAGAAATTAGGCTGCAATTCCAGCTGACTTTACTTCAGGCTCACTTTAAGCTAACATCATTGCGCAGTGCTGCCAAAAGATCACCAGCTATCCCCTGTTGTGTACTTCCTACTGTCTGCCTTGCCCTGCAAGGAGCATTCATTTGACTAAATGGAAACACTAATCAGCAAGCTAAAATACTTTCTTTTCAGTCAGATCCATTATTTGAGTCATCATTCCATAAGACCATAAGAACAACAATGCCAGATAAAAAAAATGTAACTGGAACACAGACAGGGAGTAGGGCAAGGACACAATCACCCTGTTCAGGACGTGGCATCATCTATGCTGGCTATAAACCAGTACAGATTTCCAACCAAGGGCCTTAAAAAACTAACAAACTCCCCCTCCCCAACCAACCAAAACATCAACACACCACATATCCACCACCACCACCACCCACCCTCGCCAAGAACAAAACAAAACAAACCAAACAAGAACAAAAAAAAAAAACACACACCACACCTGAAACAGACTAATTTAATTTTGGTAGTAACACAGACATATTTCTTAGGCCCAGTCCCAGACATATTTATTAGACCAATTTTGTTTTGGTATTTTGCTGACATTCACATATTTCAAGTTTTTTAACTGGCATCAGCCATATACACAAACCATTTCTTTTACAAGCTTATTTTCCCTCCCATGCTGTATTCTACCCAGCACGACACCTATGCTTCCAGAACAGGTTTGCTTATCCAAAGCACATTTTGATCACAGAATTACTGTTTCATATTGCCTGACAAACAAACAGTATTTAATTGAAAGGAACAACTTTAAGAGATTGCAATACATGACCCTTAAAGTTACAAATCACAAAATAGCAAGTTACACAAAATAAGCATCACAGTTCTTGACACCAAACACTCAATCTTTCAATCCTTTCTTCAGCAGGAGTCAAAACTTGACATACAAAACATTTTGTTCTGCTGCTCCTGTTAATCATTAACCAAACAGCAAACTGGCTAAATCCATTTGGTTTTGTTGCAAGTTTTAGTTCATATTCAAACAAAAACAAACCCTGCACACACTCCATCAAATTCCTTTCTTAAAATTAACCTAGGAGGAGACAGCCAGTTGCCAAATAGAAATTATTTTATTGCTTTACTTCTGAATTTTCTACCAATTACATCTATTTCACAGCATGCCATGCTACCACGTATTTCTGTACATATTAAAATGCGGTAACTCAACACGCTCTCCCAAAGCACCTGGACAGATTTACAAAGGTAAGCAAAGCAGCTGAGCAGAAGGTTAGTTTCTAATCAACGGCTTTGCAACTGTCGACCCCTGATGCTCTTAGCAACCTTCTCTTCCATTCGTCGGTAGCTGCAGGAGCCTGCAGCACAGCTTATTGCATCCATTCCTCTCCAAGGTTCTGTGGTACAGCTTCAACTACCTTCACCAATATCCCATTGGCTCACTCTTGGGTGTTAGCAGAAGGAAACATACAAAAGTTACCTCTAATACTCTTCATCGTTTTTAAGTTGATCTTCCCCAATCCTACAGACTTGGAATATGCTAGATAGTCTTATTCACTACTACTTCAGATAATACAAAGTATCTTAATATAGGTTTAAAAAATGGTTTAGAAAAGTGAAGACATCCACATGGGTAGTTATTTCAGTTAATGTAAAACAATGTAATGCTGGCAGGCACATACCGATTGCTGTCAAAATCAAAAATTCTGAGGAAAAGAAAAGGACATGTAGAAAACAGCTCTGGGTACAAAGCTAATCACAAATCATGTCTAGAGTTTCAGTTATGCCAATCCTCCACATGCGTCATCCTACCTATGTAACTAGCTGAAGTTCTTTATTTACTTTTTTGATGAAAAATAATCTTCTAAGCTCAAAACATTTGTGCTACTTATTTCCCTTCACCCCTAACCGTGTGAGATTAGTACTCCATCTTCTCCAGAAGAAATTCTTACATTTTCTCATCTTCCTTTTATACTTTTCTCTGTACATCCCTCTTTGCCTTAGTGTTTTGACCTTTTTATTTGACAGGGAGAAAAAAAAAAGTGTAAAAAATACACATACATTGGAATGGAAACACTGGAAATAAGAAAAACTGTTTTCCCCCTAATAAACCTGGAAAAATTTGACGTCATTTTCGTGATTAGTCTGTGTTAGATTCAGGCAAGTATGGCACTAACCAATATAAACATAGCTCCCTCTATAAAGAGATACCATGTTCTAAAAGACTTCTACATAAGTGTGTACCAATTACACCACAGACAACTAGATTATACTTAACAGAAAATCTAACTCAAATTCAGCTAATCAGAGGGTATCTACAGAAGAACGAATGCCTTAAAGCCTACAAAGAAACAGTTTTTCCAAAGTTAGACAACCAGAAGAAGAAAAACCCACATATATTTGCAGAGTGGTGCAAACCAATATACTGGAAATTTAGATCTTGGCATAAATTCTATCAACAGATGATACTTCACAGGCAGTTAGAACAAAACCAGACCCAGCAACAGGATGTGTACCAGACTGACCATGTCTACATCTGCTGGCAATAACTCACCCCAGCCCTCAGAACCCAGTGACATCTCATTTTTCCGTTCACCCATTCAAACTATCTTCTATGAAGCAAAACTGATACTGTCAACATACAAACCAGAGAAGATCATCCCCTCAACCCTTGAAGCCTCCAGAAAGTCCAGCAAAACTCACAAGCATTCCCAGACACTGCTGAAATTACTGAACCTCTATCCACACCAAACTTAAAACTATCCATATTGAATCCTTTTACTAATATTTTACTAATATTTTCTTTGGTGTTTTTTCCATAAAACCAATTAAATATTTTGAAAAGTCTCATTAAATTTTATTTCTGATTTTTTACACTCATGCTTTACAATTGTTCAGTACAGCAAAAAAGATGAATTGCATAACCCCTTTTCCAAAAGCCTCCATAGCAATATGAGGCCCAGCCAATGAAGAGACTGCTATCTACAATACTAAATCCACATTTTCTTATTTATCAGCTTCTAAACTACAGCTGGATAGCAATACGCTTTATCAATAGTCCCAACTGCAGTATTTTAAGACTTTACTTCTAAACCCACAAAATACCCACCTTCAGTATTTTGATCTAAATGGTTCTATAAACGATAGCCTGCAACCATGCAAATATTTGAAGCAGAAATCAGCAAGTAGCTAACTGCACAATTTTTCAGCCAAGGTCTGAAAAGCAACAAACTAATGTTCCAGTGTTTCCAACCTACGATTCAACCTATGATTCACACCAGACTCCAGTATTTATAAGCCATAATGAAGAACCAACAGGCGTCAAAAGATCTTCTCCCACATTCAGGAATCCCCAACTGACTGACACCACTAATAGAGCAAACGAACGCATACTGTCAGTACCTCTCTTGGCAAGTGCTATGTTCTGCAACTTGACAACTTTAGAAATTAAGTCATCTCCATCTTCAAATAATCATTTCTTGATGTGACAAATTTGCCAAATCTCTGCCCCATCTCTATTCAGTCATCTGTCCCAGGAGAAGGAGAGAACTTTTTTTAAAGCTGACATTTGACAGGTAAAAGAAAAACAGACTGACTACCTGAAGCATTTCGGGTTTTATACCTGGATAAATTAGAGAGACTCAACCTAGTTTTCTTTATCAAGGCATCAGATAAAAATATATGCAGATTCAGTTAGCTCTGTCAAAAACATCTACTACTGATAATAAATTTACAGACTATGACAAGAAGATTAGAGGCACTCAACATGCAAATCAGCATTCTTCCAAGACCATCCAGTCAGTATGTAGTCACACTTCTATTCAATACAGGTAAGGTAACTGGAAGAGAGACAACAGAGTACAATGTAACACGGTGATGACACACAGCATGTATCAAGATATAGCTACTCGAGCTTCAGAAGTCCAAAGCCATAAATCTCCCACGACATATTTATGACTAGTAGGCCCTGCTAGATGTTGCAGGAATCCAAATTACAAACGTACATAAAGTTTAAGATTCACACACTGATCTTTAATGGAAGTATCAGAAACCTACGAGAAACACCTGCCACGTTTGGCTGGATTTCCAACTAAATACCCAAGCTTTTGTTATCAGGCTGAAAGTACGCTACTGAGCCAATTCAGTCTAGCTGAAGAAAACACAGCATGCAATGATTCACTTCAGTGTCCTCCTGCAACATACCACAGCTGTACCCTGAAAATTTCTAGGTATAAAATGCTGGAATGCATTTTAAGTAAGGCTCCTTGCAGTTGAGGAGCTCCTTGCTTACTTTCGAGACTTCTTCTGGCAGTCATTTAACAGTCTAGCAATGAAACGAACATTCACAAAACACTTCATAAGAATTAAGCAGTTCCTGTAACGGAAAACGTTTTGCTCTAGTCTTACTTTGGTCAGTAATTTTGCCACAGAACCTTTAGAGCATTTACTAAAGTACCTGTTAGATTGATACTTCTGTCAAAAAAAACTTTGATCAAGTAGTACTTGAGTGATGGAACACTGTTTTAAAGCCCGAATACCCTATGTATATATATTTAGCAAAACGTAATTATAAATTACTGCACAAATAAGATGCACATCTAGGTAGACTGCAGCTAATCAAAACTGAAAAAAATTAGCAGTCCTTTTCTGCTGTAACGCAGCGCTTCAAATAAGTTTATGAACTCAGCTGTGTATTTAGAAACCAAGTAGCAAGTATGTATACAAGCAGGGAAAAATGCAGCACACATACAGAATACACCCAATGAAGGCAGCACAATCAGAAATAGCATTAACACTCCCACTTTGATGTGCACAGCATACAGTACAGTGCATGAGGTTCAGTTCACCATCTGGAGCTGAAGATGCACAGAAACTATACTGCACTTCCGCAGCACCTTCTGCTGTTTGTACTCCTAACCTTGACGACCACAGAGTATGCAATCCTAAGCAACTCTGTCATCCTTTGAGTCACAATGCAATAAGGTTATGGGTCTGTATTCACTACATCTACAAAAAAAAAAATCTAAACAGGAAAAATACTTTCTCCTACTCCTGAAATGCAAAGCAAACACTCACCCATCTATGTAATCTACCAGAAACACACATCATTCTGTCAACAGAATTTCAGAATAAAAGACAACATTTCACCTTAACCGCATTTAGAACAACAGAAATTCCCCACAATCATTCCACTCCTCTCGCTCTCTTTTCAGCCCATGTTTTGCCCATCACCTCTCGAAATTACTATCCTTGTCTCGAATTCCTCATGCCCCACATTGGGCACCAAAAAAGACTGTGGTGGCTTGAACCTGGCTGGATGCCAGGTGCCCACCAAATCCACTCCATCACTCCCCCTCCTCAGCTGGACAGGGGAGACAAAATACAACAAAAAGCTCGTGGGTCAAAATAAGGGCGGGAGATCACTCAGCAATTACTGTCACAGGCAAAACATACTCAACTTGCATAAAATTAATCTATTACCAATCAAATCAGAGCAGGATAATGACAAAATAAAAACTAAATCTTAAAGCACCCTCCCCCCACTCCTCGCTTCTTCCTGGGCTTCGCTTCTCTTAGGAACTTCTCTATTTTCTCCCCCCAAGCGGCGCAGGGGGACGGGGAATGGGGGCTACAGTCAGTTCATCCCACGTTGTCTCTGCCGCTCCTTCCTCCTCAGGGTGAGGACTCCTCACACTCTTCCCCTGCTTCAGCGTGGGGTCCCTCCCGCATGAGACAGTCCTCCATGAACTGCTCCAACATGAGTCCTTCCCACGGGCTGCAGTTCTTTACAAACTGCTCCAGCGTGGGTCGCTTCCACGGGGTACAGTCCTTCAGGAACAGGCTGCTCCAGCGTGGGTCCCTTCCACGGGGTCACAAGTCCTGCCAGCAAACCTGCTCCAGCGTGGGCTCCTCTCTCCACAGGTCCTGCCAGAAGCCTGCTTCAGCACGGGCTCTCCATGGGGTCAAAGCCTCCTTCAGGCATGCCCCTGCTCCGGCGTGAGGTCCTCCACAAACTGCAGGTGGAGATCTGCTCCACCATGGACCTCCATGGGCTGCAGGGGGACAGCCTGCCTCACCATGATCTTCATCACGGGCTGCAGGTGCTCCTCTGCTCCGGTGCCTGGAGCATTTCCTCCCCCTCCCCTTCTTCACTGACCTTGGAGTCTGCAGAGCTGTTTCTCTCACACATTCTCACTCGTCTCTCCCACTGCAACTGCTGCGTGCGCAGCAACTTTCTCCCCTTCTTAAAAAGGGGATGTCATTGATGGGCTCAACCTTGGCCAGCGGCAGCACTGGCTCTATCAGACACAGGGGAAGCTTCTGGCAGCTTCTCACAGAAGCCACCCCTGTAGCCCCCCCCAGTTACCAAAACCTTGCCATGCAAACCCAATACAACATGCTAGGCCTACATATCTTTAGGCAGACCTTTTATTCCAGTTATCCAGCTACAAACATTTACTGCCTTTCAGACTGCATAGCCATTCATAACAGACAAGACTGTGTTGTTGGGACTGGCTTGGTTGTTTGGTTTTGGGTGGGTTTTTCTGGGTGGGCGGGAGGAGGAACCAGCACAATGTTGTTAATAATCATAGAACAGTTTGGGTTGGAAGGGATGTTTAGAGGTCATCTAGTCCAACTCCCCTGCAGTGAGCAGGGACATCTGCAATCACACCAAGTTTCACAGAGCCCCATCCAAGCTGACCTTGAATGTTTTCAGGGATGGGGCATCTACCACCTCTCTGGGCAACCTGTTCCAACATTTCATCACCCCCTTTGTGAAAAACTTCTTCCTTATATCCAGTCTGAACGTACCCTCTCTTAGTTTAGAATCACTACCCACTGTCCTGTCACAGCAGCCCTTGCTAAAAAGATTTTCCCCATCTTTCTTATCAGCCCCCTTTAAATACTGGAAGGCTGCTATAAGGTCTCCCTGCAGCCTTCTTTTATCCAGGCTGAACAACTCCAACTCTCTCAGTCTTTCCTCACAGGAGAGGTGTTCCAGCCCTCGAATCGTTTTTGTGGCCCTCCTCTGGACCCGCTCTAACAGGCCCACCTCTTTCCTGTGATGAGGGCTCCAGAGCCGAACACAGGACCCCCGGGGGGTGTCTCACCAAAGCAGAGCAGAGGGGCAGAATCCCCTCCCTCGACACTGCTGGGGATGCAGCCCAGGGTATGCTTGTCTTTCTGGGCTGCAAACTCACATTGTCAGCTCCTGTCCAGCTCTTCATCCATCAGCTTCCCCAAGTCTTTCTCCTCTGGGCTGCTCTCAATTCCTTCATTCCCCAGAGGTTGCCCCGACATAGGTGCAGGACCTTGCACTTGGCCTTGCTGAACCTCATGAGGTCCACACAGGCCCACTTCTCAAGCCTATACAGGTCCCTCTGGATGGCATCCCATCCCTCTGGATGGCATCCCATCAACTGCACCACTCAGCTTGGTGTCATCCGCAAACTTGCTGAGGGTGCACTCGATCTCACTGTCTGTGTTGTTGATCAAAACATTAAACAGCACCGGTCCCAGTACAGACCCCTGAAGGACATCACTTGTCACCGGCATCCATTTAGACATCGAGCCATTGACCACTACCCTCTGGCTGTGACCTACCAACCAATTCCTTAGCCACCGAACCGTCCATCCATCAAATCTGTATCTCCCCAAATTATGTAGAGGAGCACGTCGAAGGCTTTACAGAAGTCCAGAGAGATCACATCCACAGCTCTTCCCTTGTCCATTGCTGCAGTCACTCCATCATAGAAAGCCACTAGGGTGGTCAGGCAGGACTCACCCTTGGTAAAGCCACGCTGGCTGTCTTGAATCACCTCCCTATCCTCCACATGCTTTAGCACAGCTTCTAGGAGGATCCGTTCTATGATCTTCCCAGGCACAGAGGTGAGGCTGACAGGTTGGTAGTTCTCATGGTCCTCCTTTCTACCCTTCTTAAAAACAGGCACAATGTCTCCCTTCTTCCTGTCACCAGGGACTTCCCCTGACTGCCATGACTTTTCAAATACCATGGAGAGTGGATTGGCAACTACAGCAGCCAATTCCCTCAGGATTCTGGGATGCATCTCATCAGGCAGCAATTATAAATAAATACTAAATTTATAATAAACAAGTACAATAGTAAAATGAGTATAATATTATACATAAGTAGCATTTTCTCATAGTTATAAGAAAATCTACTAGCAATTTGTATTTTACCGTCACTTTTCCTTCTCTTGTTTAGGAGTTCACTATTCTGCTGCTGTGTAAAAGCCACACAAATAACAAAAGCACATAGGTCAATTCTTCTGTTGTACACTCAAAACTAAAGCAATTTTTCTACTACTTGTTACAGCATTCCTAAAAGTAGTTGTAGTAACATTCTTATATAAAATGTCCCTTTAAGGAAAATTATGGATACACATTAAAAAAACATTCATTTCAAAAATTCTTTAAGAATTACTTCAAGAGATATCTTCAAAGAGAATGCATAGTACACTCATGATGAATTATTTGGTGGCCACTATCTCAAATTGAAGAAAAAAAAGAAAACAGCAAGTTTTCTTCATCTAAAATTAAGTTTAGTTCACCTCTACTGTAACTGTATTTATCAATGTGCATTCTAGTTTACAGATACAGGTGTAATAACCACACCAAAACTGTTTCTAAGCACAGGCACAAAGCCCTCATTCCCTGGGAGGCAGCCTGTTGAGCCAGAACTGTCAGAGCTCTGATTACAAACCCATCTGCATATTGAAAGCCTATATTCCTATTTCCTCCACCTTTGCCACCTTCTGTTTAGGCAAAAGGCAAGTAATACTACACCTACGGTTATTTTATACTACATAAATGCTGGGGGTGGGGTGTTAAACTACGGATACATCATATAACTCTTCTGAGGGACTCTATAATAACAAACTTGTACATGCATGTGATGAAAGATTTTTTTTAAGAAGCGAATTTGGAGAGAACTACAATCGCTTTTATATTAAAGATTTAAAAAAAAAACTACTCAAGTATTCAGACTGTGGATCATCTGTGCAGCAGATGCAGGAACAGCTCAGGTCTGGCAGGATTACTAGCAGTAACCTATCACTGTGAGAGCACGACGTACCTGAATTGGCTCCGGAGGTAAACAAAGTATGCTTCTACAGCTCTGAAACCTTAAGTACTGTATGATTTAACTGACTCTGCAATGACAGTCCTTCTGTCTCCACACTGAGTTCCAAGAAACACATGCTCTAAGTGACCAATTTGGCAGCGGGGCTGGACTATGTGATCCACAGAGGTCCCTTCCAACACCTACAATCCTGTGATTCTGTGAAGTGCAGAGACTCCAGTCACGCTAGTACTTATCTGGATCTCAGCTCAATCTCTCAAATCTTAGGTGGCTAGCTCTACAGGGAGTAACAGCCCCCTTAACACATTCCCCAGGACTAAAATCCAGGTGGCTGATTAGACCAGCTGTAGTGTCGAGCACATGTGCCAACCCAGTTCTGGGCCAGTACTGCATTCAACTTCATAAGGCACCCATCAAAAAACAAAAAAAAACGAAAAAAACCCACAGAAATGCCAAGTGGAAAAAAGACCACCTTTACAACGTTAGAGTAATTCGTACCAAGTTTGAACTGATTCTTCAGACCCAGTGACAGGCTTGTAACATACATATTCCAAGGAAAAGATCAACAGCATATTAATTCACTTGCAATGCTGTAAGCAATCTGACTTCACACATACAAGCTGAGCTGTGCTTGAGGTAGTAAAACTTCCTGGAATTACCAACACTGACGTTCAGCACTGAGTTCTCCTGGCCTCTCTGAATTGAGCTGTATTCACAAGGACCAGCATCTACACGTAGCTAGTAAGCCTGATCAAGCTAACCGTGCAAATGTTGGATGCCTCTGTGCTGCCTGGTATCTCTATCGCATGGATTATTCCAGTTCCCTCATGATAAGCATGAATACTAGTAGCTTGTAGTAAACCATAAATGCATTGTCTATTTATACTCCACTACATACTATCATTAGGGGGACCTAATAAATGCTTATAAATATCTGAAGGGTGGGTGTCAGGAGGATGGGGCCAAGCTCTTTTCAGTGGTGCCCAGTGACAGGACAAGGGGCAATGGGCACAAACTGAAGCACAGGAAGTTCTGTCTGAACATGAGGAAGAACTTCTTCCCTCTGAGGGTGACGGAGCACTGGAACAGGCTGCCCAGGGAGGTTGTGGAGTCTCCTTCTCTGGAGATATTCAAGACCCTCCTGGACAAGGTCCTGTGCAGCCTGCTGTAGGTGACCCTGCTTCGGCAGGAGGGTTGGACTAGATGACCCACAGAGGTCCCTTCCAACCCTGACCATTCTGTGATTCTGTGATCAAATAATTCTGAAAATAAGATTGAGAAAAATATTTGGCACGTAACAGGATGACAGGGAAAAAAGTCTTCTTGAACAACAGTTGTGCTACAACTCCTAAAATGAGCTTCTCTGTCCTCCCTTTGGATACTAGTACTCTCAGCCCCTGGACAACATATACGCACCACCCAATTTCCCAAGCCAGGGCCCAAAGTCCCTTACATACTACTCCATCCTCACAGAGACCCTAATACTATTTTTTCCTACATCACTAGGTATCTGCCCTGCTTTTTGATTCAGAAGTTCAGATACACCTGAAGACATCAAAAGGGCCCACTATGCAGGGTAGTAACAGCTGGTGCTGACACAGGCAACGCTGGGAGCTGTTGCCACCCATCTTGAAGAGATTCACATTCCAAGCTTACCATAGGGTATCTAAGATAAATTAGCTGATGCAGGGAAAACTAAGACTTTTCAAGCAATAGTTAAAACTTTACACAGTGACTGTAAAAAGCGCATACTGGGATTACAACCTTTATTTATTATATACTACATATGCTTGACTATAAGGTAAGCCAAATAATTACCAGACACCTCAATATGTCCATTATCCAAACAGTTCAGGTTTACAAAAATCAGTTTCTCTCACACAAAAATATGACCCTGCTAGAGCCAAGACTCAGTATGACTTGTCAGGTACAGAACTATGCTTTCCAACTAGTAGCTGACCATTCAAAACTCAAGCCAGTGGCTACCACAGAAGTCAACCAGCCAGGAGGCTTGTGTGGCTGAAAAAGAAGAAAGAAAAAAAAAAAAAACAAACCACACCACCAAAAAAAAGCCACCACTTTCACTGACAAGTACTATGTACCAGTATGATAGTTTTAGCTGGAATAGCATTAATTTTCTTCGTAGTAGCTGGTATGGGGCTATGTTTTGGATTTGTGCTGGAAACAGTGTTAACACAGGGATGTTTTCATTGTTGCTGATCAGTGCTTACACTGAGTCAAGGTCTTTTCTGCTCCTCACACTGTCCCACTAGCGAGAGGGCTGGGGGTGCACAAGAAGCTGGGAGGGGTCACCGCTGGGACAGCTGACCAAAGGGATATTCTGTGCCATGTGACGTCATGCTCAACATGCAAAGCTGGGGGAAGAAGGAGGAAGGGGGAACATTTGGAATGATGGTGTTTGTCTTCCCAAGTAATCATTACGCATGATGGATCCCTGTTTTCCTGGAGATGGCTGAACACCTGCCTGCCGATGGGAAGTAGCAAATGAATTCCTTGTTTTGCTCTGCTTGCATGCACAGCTTTTGCTTTACCTATTAAACTGTCTTTACCTCAACTCATGAGTTTTCTCACTTTTACCCTTCTGACTCTCTCCCTGATCCCACCAGGGGGGAGTGAGCAAGTGGCTGTCTAGTGCTTAGTTGCCACCTGGGGTTAAACCATGATATTCCTCTTTTGGTACCCAGCATGAGGCTCGAAGGGTTCGAGATAACAACAGATTTGATTGGAATGTGCTAGATCAAATTTATAGCACATACAAAAAAGAGAACACAGTAGACATCAGTGTATAACAGCTGAAAGTACATGGGAAGCCAACTGCTCTAACCTGCTGTCAAGCAGAGTTCTCTGGTGACCCGCCTACTTGAGTTACGTGCTCCTGAGTTAGTCTCTTTCAGTTGTTAAAGCAAGACTAACTCTAGTGCAAGCAATTAACCCTGGTCTCTTATCAAAATGGATTTATTTGCCCAGTAACTGCACCTTAAAAACAAAAAAAACAACAAAACACCATGCCAAAAACACAAAACGCAAACAGCATCAGCAGGGAAAAGTATGCCTTGAGCGCAAGACTCAAGTCTTTTTACAGACTAAAAATGAGTAGAAGCATATCCAAAGCATATCCAACACAATTAATTTACTTCTGGTTTTGTTTCTAGACAAAAAGACCAACAGAAAAACTAAGTTTCAGTCTCCTACAGTGATGATAAGTAGGTCTGCTTTTGCAAGTAAATGCATTACAATTTCTGAGTCTGATAAATTGATTACAATTAAGTTCCAGTCTTCATATGGAAGTCAGAGTTTCAGTTTAGTTTTCGAATGTTAAGGGCTTCTCTAAGACACCTCAGAGACAGCCATCATGTTGCTAACTCACTAACATACAAGTATGGTTAAAAATTCAGTCTGTTCTACCTCATATGCAACTAGCTTCACTTGAGAACCATTTAAACCTAGGCTATAACACAAGTGGGAAAGATTTTTTTTTTTTTTTCTGACACAAGATGAGTAATCAGCTGGTTGAACTGTACCATAAACAGATCCTGTTAGGTGGAAACAAGAATCTAATACACTGGGCAGAGAATTCAGTTAAGTTCATCACTGTTCCTTCTTAACTTCAAACAGCAAAGAAAAGCAGTGTAACACCTATCAAAGCTATTCTCTCTGGTAAACTCAAGGAATTATTGGAGCACAGCGAGACATTGTTTATTTTAGAACTCAGTACAGTTCTTTCACACCTTGTGTCAGGAGAAGCCAGGAAGAACTATATCCTAAATCCTGATGAGAATTCCTATCATGCACCAGAAAAATCCTCCTTCTAGCCACCATCTCTCTTTCCCCATTCTCTATATTCAAACTCAGCAATATTAAAAAATGCTACTTTTAAAACTTTACATTGCTGATGGTCTTCCCAGGAAAACAAAAACAGCCTTTCTTTAGAAAGGGTGGTGGTTTTGATTTTCTGTTGACAAATATTTGGAGAGCACTTAGAAATTGACCCCTTTTTGCTCCCACCAAAAGGTCTGCTTTGGAAGGAGTAACAAAGTCTCAGTTTCGAGGGCATTATGAAAACTTTTGTAGCAGGTTGGGAAAAAGCAGAAGAATAAGATCCTTCAGTACTGTGCCAAAAATTCACATAACATTAAGTCATTCTATCATTTCTATAGTACTTTGTATCAGAAAAGGAAACAGGTACAGCAAACTGCCCATGTAAACATTCTGCCAGTCACCGACAGTAACTGAAAACTTGGTCTCAGGCTCGACGTTTGCCTTTAGATATGAAAGTTAGAAACAGTTCACACACTGCCTTAAGATACCTTCTCTTCCAATTTTTATACTAAAAATGTTTTCAGAGGAAAAGGAACAGCTAAGTCTTTTTAAATACTCTCACTTTATCTTTTGCTGGAAGACAAACAAGAAAGGGCCAAGTAGTGAGAAATGTGATTGTCTTTTTCTAAAAATGCCTGACACCATACAGCTTGAATTAATAACATACAAGTCTGACCAAAAAAAGCCCCATGTAATCAAGGAAAAAAAAAAAGTGTTCAGGTTTTTTATTGTTGTTCAGAAGGATTATCTGAATCCCCAATATTTACCATAAAAAAAAGACAGAGAAAGAAAATGTTTCTTCAATCAGAAGTATCACAGTCCAAGTAAGCACTAGATGCCGAAATTAAGAACACTACTGATTGGTTACGCGCTCCTAGACCAAAGCTTTCAACTGGCAATCTAAAGTTGGTGTAAAAGAAAACTGGACACAGATTCTATTTCCTCCCCATACCTAACAATATAAGCATTAAAGTGACAAAATTACACAGAAACCAAACCATAGATAAGAAGAAAATAATCTCCGAAACAGCTGGGGGAAAAAACCAAACACTAAAAAAAACCCCACACACCCACCCACCACAGAAATTGTCAAAATACTTAGAAACAGTTCCATATTTCCCCTTAAAAAAAAACACACACACAGGTCTTTCTGAATACCATCTACATGGAATTACAACAAAAAACTAAGCTGTTTTCTACTATTAGTAAGATACTTTGGTAAATATTATCCACACAAGCATTATAACTAGCATTACTTAATAAACAAAGCACATACCACTCTGGCTGCTCTTTCCTGAGATTCACACTTCCTGCAAAACCAAGGTCCAGTGGGTACTTGAACAATTCCATAGCAAGCTGTTTTGAACAAGATAAAATATTTCAGTACACATAAGCACCACTACAGTACTACTAATATGAATGTTACAGAAAAAGCTTAGCATTAGTTGATCTCACATCATTTTAGAAAGTCAAACTGACATCTATACACTACACATTAAATCCTATCACAATAGTACTAGAAATGAAGTATAACAAGCTCCCACTTAAAAAATCATGCAAACTTTGTTAAAAAAAATTTGATAAATAAAAAAATACTAATCAGCTTTTAAAGAAATATAAACATTCAAAAGCAGCAATGTTTCATATGTGGTCTGTTTGCTATTTATTTACCAGCAAAACAGGTAAAGCGCTTCACATTAACAAACATCCATAATTTCCAGTAAAGTCTTTTTTAATAGAAAACTGAAACAACTAACAAATCAGAGTTTGTCACAAGACATTCATACACTTAGTTACAGTCCAGTTCTCTTACTCTTTATCAGTAAAATAACCGGTCTTAAGCAGGAAATCCATAATAAACTGAACCAGGATACAAAGTTTGCTTTTTTCCCCACTTCAAAATTCATATGGAGCTGTAAAGACAAACTAAACTAAGCATCACAGCAAGGATCAGTTGCAACTATAGCCAGGCTACAGCATAAATCCTTAGGAAAGAGATTTTGAGATGTGCAGATTTCTCTGCAAGACGGTCACCTATATTTTTATAGCATATAAAAAAAAAAACCACAAACAAAAACAAACATGAACAGGAGTTTGGTAAGAATTTCCACAGAAAAAGAGGTTAGTACTTTGGCAATACTGTTCATGTTTGACACACACAGATCAAGAAACTTGAAGAACTGCTGGGTGAATAAAAATACAAGAACACAAGTGCTGTGAGTATATTCTAATATCTGTATGGGTTTAACAACTAACAACAAACTATCAAAAAGCCAAACATTTTCCTCAAAAAGATAAAAAATGCCAGATTCAGAATTAATATCTCAATTCTCAACAATCATATGTTACTTAAATAAGAAAATCTGGTTTACATGTGTAACTAGAAAATACACATATATGATAACT
Organism: Opisthocomus hoazin; assembly: GCF_030867145.1. Taxonomy (NCBI): domain Eukaryota; kingdom Metazoa; phylum Chordata; class Aves; order Opisthocomiformes; family Opisthocomidae; genus Opisthocomus; species Opisthocomus hoazin. Next base: position 73,746,195 of record NC_134417.1, on the reverse strand, counting down.
TCACAGTTAAGAGGACACCTGAGATTAAATCAGTATCTTCTAGTATATATACAAAAATATTGGCTTTGTGCTAGCCTGAAGCAGGAAGGAAGGAAAAAAAAAAAACAACAACACACCAGTAATACAATAGTAGTATAAAAAACATCTGGCTAGTACACCTTTCCTTTCACACAAAGTCAATGAAATCATTCCCTATTATTTACATACATGTAGTCATATTAAGATTAGTTGTCAGACTTTCAAATACATTATCCAAGAACTGACAGACCAAACTATCTTGATAAGCCCTTTCTACTGTACAATAAAGTTCTTTAACATGAGAAAAAACATCTATATTAGCCACATCTATATTGCATCTATATTAGCCACAGCTGAGGGGGACTTTGAATGCCTCTTTAGAAATTAAGCAGGAGACTTTAAGAGTGCAATCATACATTTAAATTAGCAAGAGACAGTGCAGAGTAAGAAACTAATTACAGAATGCAACTCAGACAGGGCTGGCAATTCGATCCAAAGGCAACACGAGTTGAGCAAAGACCAAAGTTGAAGCGAAGTACTTTTATATCTGCAAACGTAATACCTAGAGCCTAAAAAAGTCCACAGCAGGTTTGTGCTCTGGCACACTGTGATACTGCTTACGGACAAGACTTCCTTTGGTTTATACTTCCACTACTATACAAAGCTGCTTTAAACACATGAAGAAAATTTGTCCTCCACAACTTGCCAATGACTTAACACTCGCAAAGAAGTTTCCTCTGAACAAAAAATAACTATAATAACAAAAAATGCAGTTAATAAAGTCTCATGGGTAATACTGCTGTCTGAACAACATGAGGACTACTACTTTTACTACAGAGAGACTGCAAAAAAGAGTGGACATACTTCCTCCACCACCTTCACATGATGCATCAAACCCAAAACATAAAAAACATCAATGATAACAGTAAATCAAAACATACAGTTCTTTTCTTAAGACCTCTACAACACCATCTGGATTTAGAAGAAGCAGCAATACTTTGCACACTTCCTGCCAGATTCAAATTCATATTTGGACCCGACCTTAAAAAAAACATGAAGGAAGTTTGATATTCTTGCACTCAGTTTACTGAAGTGTCTCCCTATATTAGGAATATTTCCTAAAACAGACTTTTGTTGTTTTCCCCTACCATCAGATTCTTTCACTGAAAAAAAAACCAAGGGTCTACATGCAAAGGAAGATGCCCAAAATAATACAAAAGTAATAGCTGGTTCAAGTATGATTTCTAAAAGTATTCACGTTTCAGTGTTCTTTTTCTTGATCCTAAGATTCCACAACAGCAGAGTTAACTCACCGGTTAGCATTACTCAGCTCTGAAGCCAACAGAAAACTGATTCAAAACCAGACCAATTTCACAGACCCTGTCAGCTCTCCTCTGCATTTAATCCAACACTAACAAGAATAACTGAATTATTTTGGAGATCTCCTTAAATGATTACTATTTCTCATTATTTCTTATTAGTTTACAAAGGGGCATATACCTGAAACAGTCACTACATCATCTTCAACACAATTTAAGACCAAGCACAAGGCACACATCAGCAGTATTTTCACATCCAGACTAACGAAGTGGATTTAGGATTTTCTGTCTCCTCCAATTTGTTCACCATCTAGAAGGAGTTAAAGAGCCAGCCACAGAGTTCGCATGACTGCTTGTCATGCGATACAGAGAAACTACCATCTTATTTCTTATTTCTGCCACCACAAAGACAAAGTCATCATAACTTCATTTCTTACGGTGTAAGCAGCAGAACACAGTCTCTCCCTCTGCTCTCACTAGAAGGGTCAACTCACTGACAGAAACAAAACAATCGCACATAGAGGGAACCCGCCAGCTCCTGAGCCGAGCTGGAAACCAACCAACCACTAATCCAAACAAATCCAGCATCAGCCATTCCGACTAGCACCCTCCCCCTGCAGAACCACAACAGGAAGTCTCTTCATCTACCAGGAAACATTAGCCAAATGACATTCAAGGAAAGGCAGCCAGAGGAAGAAACCACATGACAGCTCTTTCCTACACATCCCAGTTCTAAACCCTCCATGTCTACCGGCTGCCCCTCAAGTAATTTCTTCTAACTTCTAACTAAAGGCAGGGACAATAGGGATCGAGTATAAGCAGAAAGAAATACAGCAACAATTGCCAGAACAGAGGTTAGTCAGAAGTTCCGCACAGAAGGAAAGGAGTTTTAGGTAGTCTTTGGGCTGCTGCAGCTGAGGTTGTTAACAGGGTTGGAAGGCAGACTGGGAAGCACAGACACAGAAGAGGTATAAGGGAAGGCAGCAGGGGGAAAGAGCCTGGAAAAGGTGTTCTTCCTTTCTCGTAGCTGTAACATAGGAAGTCACAGTATAGGAAGTCAAACACGAGGGAAAAGACAGACTGGAGGGACAGAGGACAGCAGGACAGGTCCGACCAGAAAGCACGTGGCCCTAGAAACAGGGAAACGGGCTTCATGGGTGACAAGAGAGCTGGGAGGGTGAGAGTAAGACGAGAAAGAAGGCCTAAGGGCGGGGGGGGAGGGGAGGAGGGGGAAGTAGGCCCAAGGGAAGAGGGCAGGGAACATCCAGAAGGAAGCAGCAAGGCTGGAGGCCAGAGCAGACGAGCTGGCACTCGCCTGCCTACTCACCTTGATGCACTGCGACATTGCAGCCGTGCCCGTCGCAGTAGACAAGCGGGTTCTCGGCCCAGCCCCTCTCGTCGGAGCACACGCAGCAGCCGCCGATCATCTCCTTCATGCTATTGGAGAACTCGCCCTCCAGTGACACAGGCAGCAGCAACGGCTCGCTAGAGACCATCTACGGGTTAAAAACACCGTCGTCAACAACACACACAACGCAGACACGCGCTTCGCCCCCTGCCTGCCCCCTCCCCTAGCGGTGTCTCCCCTCAGTCACTCAGCCGCCGCCGCCGCCACCGCCGCCACGGCAACGACCTAGGGCCCATGACCGCCGGCCGAGAGCCTCCTCTCGCCCCCACCCGACCAAGCGGTCGGGCCGTGTCGGTCAGGCAGGCAGGCAGGGGCAGCCCGGCGGCTGCAGGCTGAGAAGGGCACCGCGCAGCAGGCGGACAGGCAGGGGAGCGGGGCCGGCGCGCAGGCGCACTGCGCGCCCCCGCGGGGAAGGCCTCGGCCTGGGCCTCCTCGCGATGGTTCACGAGCCGCCCAGGGAACGTGAGCCGCCGCCCCCCCCCCCAACGGCTCCAACCGCCGCGCCGAGAGAGCGTGCGCGAGCGCGCGGCGCCCTGCCAGGACCGCCCGCCCGCCCCTCGCCTCGCCTCCGCCGCACACCTGATGGCCTGGCCTGGCCCGGCCCGGCCCGGCCCGCCGCCCCCCCGGCCTGCGAGCCGCGCCGCGCCGCCTCCCCGGGCACCCACCTCGGCGTGCCGCCACGCTCCGTCCCCCGGGCGAGCCATCTCGCCCTCCCCCCTCCCCCCAAGCCGGGCTGCTTGGCCGCGCCTCGGGACGGCCCCGCGCAAATCCGCCTCCCTTCCCAGGCCGGGCGGGCTTATCGCTGCCCCCCTCGCCGCGGCGGCAGGCATGCGCCCCGCTCCCGCCCGCGACGCCGGCGCTCGTGCCCCCTTCAGGAAGGCCGGGGGACTCGCCCCGCTCCCGCCCTCCCCGCGGAAGCCGCTTTCACGGCCTCGTTCGTCCCCCCCCGCCTCGATGTGGCTGCGGCGCTGACGCCCCCCGCGCCCGACTTTTATTGTCCTGCTCGTGTCCCCCCGGCGCGCTCGGAGGACTGAGGCGCTCCCGCCGCTGCGCCGCCTCCCCGCGCCTCGGGCTGGGGTGTCGGCTTCTTCCCCCCGAGCCGACGCGCTACCGACCCGCGGCCCGCCCCTCCTCCTCCCCCAGCAGCCGCCGGGCCACCGCGGCGCTGAGCCCGGGGCAGGGCCGGCGGGGGGACCGGCGAGGCCGCGGGCAGCCGCGCTCCCGGCTTCGGCTCGGGGCGGCGTGCCCTTCCACGGGCTGGGCGTCTGGGGTGGTTTCTTTCTAGTAGAACAATTCTGTTGTCTCTTTTAACTGGGGGGAGCTGAGGTGGTCAGCGGCGAGGGAAATCTGAGGCTACTCAGTTCTCCATTGTAAGCAGGTACGCCCGCAGCAGAAGGAACTAATTGTGGTGATTGTTAGCAGCGCAGAGAAATTAAATGCAGCCTTGCAAAATTCTGCTCGCTCGCTTGCCCCTGGGCCAGCATGCATTTATTTATTTATTTATTTATTTATTTATTTGGCAGGGAAGATACCGCTGATTTATATTCGAAGCAGAATCTGTGCACGCTCTGTATTTTTCACGACGATTTCGCGAGGCCAGCTTAGCTGGAACGGGATCTGTACAAATGGCTGCTGCATCCTGTGCCTTTCTGGCCACCTCGCTACCGAAGACCTACATACACACACAGGTTTTATTTTCTACACTGCGAACTAATAAAACAGCGGCAGTTGCGTACGGGAGCATGACGAACTGCTAGGCGGGAGGCAGAGGTGGGATGTGCGCAGCCCTCTACTCCCCAGAGACATCCGCGCCCGCAGTTTGCAGGCAGCGTATCTTAGGTCAAGCGCTTTCCTCTCCTTGGAAGTTTTCAGTGAAATTATTTAGATAGGGGAAGAATGGAGGGCAAGGCGAAAAAGGAACGATGAAGGCAGCTTCCTAGATGAAGGGCCCAGCCAAAGGCGCGATCAACGCAGCCATCTGAGACACATTCTAAACATTGCTCTGTAAACCTACGATCCAATATCCTTGAGAGTTTAGAAATTTTTAAGGCATATGTAAAAAACGGGGGGGTGAGCGATGGAGTGGAATGTAATACGTTTCAGTTTGTGTAAAATCATTCAGTGATTGCTCTCAAAAAAAGCTCACCCCCCACCCAAATGTCCTGCCTCAACACTGAAGAATACAAATCTGTACATAAAACTATATATATATATTATAAAACATACTTACAACACTATTTTTATTCCTTTTAAAGCTTGTAAAAATACCCTGAAAATTGCAGGTGCAAGCAATTACTTTGTAAGGGAATAAAGCAATTAATATATCCTGGTGTTTTAAAAAAACGCAAATTATTTGAAGCTGATAGATACAGTGTCCCAGCCCTTCTTCATTCTTGTCAAGAAAATGACATCTAATTTAAAAAGCATTCTCAATGATTCTGTTAACCCTGACAAAAAAAAAAAAAAATCACGGTACAGCAGCAAATCTGTCCTTTATTTCCTTGACAGGTAAATTAAAACAAATATCCTTTTAAAATGAAAATGTATTAAATATATTTTAATTTGCTGGACGAATTTATACATTTAGTAAAACTTGTACTGTAACAAACTTGTAAATTTTTCTCACGGCTTTTTTTTTTTTTTTTTTAATTCATCGACAAGTTCTTCTTTGAAAAGCAACTAGTACAATTCCCGGGTTGTTTTTTTTTTTTAACATTAGCTATTTTAAGGCTCAATTTTTAGTTTTGTAAAGAAGAATCACCAAAGAAAAAATTAATCACTTTGCAACAACTTGATTAAAACCGCACCATGGCAACAAGAGTATTTTTGTGAAAAACCTACTGTACAGTTTTCAAATAAAAATATTTCAATCTCACGCCACGTAACACACCAGCTCAGTACTGAACAGCCTGAAATTTTGCTTTGCTCAAAATTCAGTCAAGCCTAACACATTAAATTATTTAATGAAACATTTGTTGTATTTTTTAATGGATTTCTGTTTAATTTTTTCTACAGAAAGAATGTACATGGACTGAAAGAAGCTCCATGACTACTACCTTATAGTATTCTGTAATATTTGATGGAAAAATTTAGATAACCTCTTGATAGTTCTGTAAAACAATCATTTAGAGAAGACCTTTGAAATGCAAAATAGGAAAAGAAATGCATTACCACTAAATAAATACTGCAAACACTAAGCCTATAACAGCTATGGAATCAGAACATAAAATCTTGTAGCATATATGTTCTTATGATTGTAGTATTTAATAAGCACTGACATGACACAGAAGGCCAATTTTCTTCTAAAAAAAAGCAGCCTGTCCTTCTTATAATGATATATAAGAGATTAAAATAATTAGAGAGGAATATAATTCAGTGAGGAAGAATGAATAATTTCATTGTTAATCTAAATGCAAGGAGAAAATCCAATTCCCTTAAAAGAAACCTACAAAACCTAGAAGCTGAACAAGTTAGATTATAAGAAACGTACAAGAAGATTATGTTTTCTCTTTTTTTTCAGATTTTAGATACTTTTTCAAATCAAATCAGCGCATAAGTGAAAGAAAATTACACTCTCCAAATGCAAATTTTTAAAAAGTTCACGGAATTCCTCAAGAAAATGTTGACATACATTAGTGCACAGCCCTTTAGCTACATTAACAAAAATAAAGCGGTATTCACCTTAGATTTTTACTACCAATTAATCAGTTCCAACAATAATCCTAAGATTTTTGAATACTTGCTTTACATTTCACCTTTTTTTTTTTTATAAAACGTGCAAAATCATATTGTAAGTTTAGTGAATAAAACAAAGCATTGAACAAGAAAAAGTCTTCCATTTACAAAACTGCATTGCCAGTTGGCTATAATCACCAGAACAGTCTTCCAGGAATAACAGAAAAATCATACACTTTACATAAAATGCACACTATGCTGGAAAACACGAACTGATATCAGGACTTTGAGCTGTAGAGTGGAGGAAACTCACTTCTTTCCAGAAAGCAAATTTCTCCTAGCAATTTTTACTTCATTTTCAGATTGGGTCTTTGTTGAGAAAGCTTTGAACTTTACCTACGTGCAAAAGGATACGTGCTGCAGCTAAACAGATGCAACTGAAACCAGGAAAACTGCAATAACTTAGTGACACTCGAAAGGTAGAATAATACATTTCCTGATGATCCATTTAAAATACGTTGATGCTTGTCTGCCTTTTGTTTATGTGGGTTTAAATTATTAACAGCCTTCACTGAAATACATTCTAATCGTGGGTATTTGCTTCATTTCTGGGAAGGCACCAGCAAAATGGTCACTTCGCACAAAATAAAATGCGACTCTCGTGCACTGACCTTTGCACGCAGTGCGTTTTAAATGGCGGTCTGCCTTAGATCCAACAAATTATTTCTATCCATGTTCAATTATGAAGGATATAGCATGTCTACAGAACCCATATTACAAGCATTAATGTATCTATATGCTCACTGCTAAATTACACTGAGAAAGAGCGAAGTTTTCTTTTTCCTCCTGTTCTTTAATATACCGCCCAAATCTGTATTTAACACCTATCCAAATGCAATGCAACATCGTGAATAATTAAAAAGTTTCAACATTTAACATGTAGTCACTTCTTGACCGGGAGTTTGCATGCTATACATTTACATGTTCTGCGAGTACAGGTAGCAGCATCAAAGGTCGTGTCAGTGCATCTCCTGGACACCACGCCTCTTCGTATGTTGTGCTATTTTCTTTTGTGCGAATGCAATTACAAATTTTGTAATTCTTTAGACTGCAAAGAAAGGGGGAACTAATTCCACCAACTATTGTATTCATTTTCTTGCTTTTAATTGTATTATCACCTTTGAAGACTTTGATAAATTCCACTTAACTAGCAGCAATGGATAAAATCGGTGGTTTTGAAGTACTGCTGCTGTTACTAATGTTGCCATTTAAATGTTAATTTCAGACGGAGGTTTACAGTAAACACGAAACAAGGGATTTTCTTTGAATGAACAATCTCAACCCAAAATTCTAAATAAAGGAATCCTAGCGCAGGATTGTTTTAAGCGCAGTGATTATTTCCTTTTAAAGATTTAACATTCCCTAAGTGATAGAAGGTAAAGATTTAAATGTGACAGCTGATTTATAATTCTCTACATTAAAAAGGCATTTAAATGTTAACCGCATTTTTATGTGAGTCAAGTCAAAGTAATGATAATTACAGTATGATACAAAAGAACCTGAAATAAACTTCTAGCAAACCATATTGGATATTAATGCTGTATTAAGCCCGGAAAAGCTGAGTTAGTAAACTCTAGAATTTAAATTATATGCGACTTAAATGTAACGCAGGGCTTTTCTTCAAAGAAGAATAATACCTCATTTCAAAGTTTGGATTTTTATGAGGTATATATTAATTCATTGGATTTTTATTAAATACATTTACGTAGCATCACTCCAAAACCAAAGCCTCAGATTACTTTTCGTCTACAGGCAGATCTCCATGTAGGATTTGCTAAATTAACATTCCATATAAATTAATAGCCTTTTTTCATGTTTGTTGTGTTACGATCAGCAGTGTGATACTGCGTTGTGTCACAGGTCACATTTATTTGATTTCGATTTAGGAATGGTATCTGTACTACATATTAAATATGAGAAACGACATGCTGAATTTCCCATCAAATATCTTAAATGCAGACCTATTTTAGATGGATTTGTATAAACAAAACACATATATCTAATATAGGCGTGGGAAAGGAAAAGCTGGTTTGGTATATGCTAAAGCAAATTGGAGTAAATCAACCGCATCCGTGGGCTGTACGAGCAATACTACTCTGCTTTTCCCAGTACCATTTGGACAAAACAATGTTACTTTTTTATTTAAAGTGTTTTCTTCTCAACAAGGGGCCACCACTTCCCAATCTCAAAAACACGCCCCAGAATATGTTAATTAATTGTATTGTGTCCCTGAAAGAAAGAGGTTGCCAAATGCAATAAAAAAAAAAAAAAACACTTTCGATCAGTGAGCTCCGTTCCCACTGCTAGTTACCATCTAATTTCAATTCCACATATATATGCACACAGACACATTTCCTCTAAGTACGATTTTGACCATTAAAAACTGTCTTAACAGCGAAAGTCTAACTTGACCACATAGGGTGTATCTGGGAAGCTTAACATTCCTGGCGAATTAAGCGCGCAAGCTTCGGATCACTTTTTTGTCAATCCGACTATGGTGCTTCAGAGTCGGGAATGTGGGCAATTTTTATATCGTGGTACTTCCCAATTAAAAGTAACAACAATGCTCCTTTGTGGAAAAAAAAAAAAACTTAATATATGAAATACGTCAACACATTCCGTACAAATACAAAATAAAGACCAACGAAGAATGGCAACAAACGGTCTCTCCCTGACTATTTTTTTTAATCTTCCCTTTCAATGAATAGTTTTCAAATAGCGATATATTGTTTTAGTAAATACAAGAGCATTAAATGTCCTTTTGAATGACGCTTTCTGAATTTGTAGTTACCTTTTGAAAATTGCCAAGTAGCAATCAAGAGTAAATGCATCTCTGGAATACTCAAGCAGGAGAGGTAAAATAAAACAAAACAAAACAAAACAAAAAAATCTTTCTTTCCTCGATCTTAAAGCTAATGCCTTTAGATATTACCAGGGTGGTGTTTTCCTGTTAAATTATTACTTGCATCTTCAGCTTTCGAGCAACGCGGATGCTTTTTACCATCTAAACTGAATTGAGCTTTTATTTGGAGGAGCCCCACAAAAGCCTGCAAGTTTACAAAGAGGGAAAGAGAAGTCCCAAACTGTATTATCTTACACAATGACTGCAAGCATGCAACTTCCCAAGTGTGCGTGGGGGGAGGAAAGTCACTTCAGAATTATTTTCAGCTAGGCAATAGCCATCAGCACCGTCCTTTAACTTCTTTTACTTGCTGCTCGCCATCTATGCAAAACGTTAATTTCTTGGCGATAAATTTAATGAACATTTTTAAAATCTAGACATCACTTCTAATCTTTTAAAAGAAATTCTCACGCTCTCGGAGATAACTTGCTAAAAATAATCGCGTTTCTGCCAGGAAGGATTTCCTTAAAATAACTAGTTCTCTAGAAATTCTTTCCTCATCACAAATATGAGCCTCTACCCGTTTTCATTTAATCTTTCAGAAAAAAAAACATGCAAAGAGATTATTTTTTTCAATTGGAAGACCAAGGGCACTTGTTGGAAATTTTCTTGAACACAAGTTAGTCGATTCTTCTTTACATAAATACACCAGAAAGTTCAGGTCTGAGATGGCGTACCAAAAGAATTTAATTAGTAATTATTTTCGGGGGGGGGGAGAAGGGGAAGAGACACAAACACTTTTCCTACAAAACAAATCTTTACAAACCTCAAACCAACACACAGCAATCGCGGGGGGGGGGATATAAAAATCCAGACAACGTGGTGCTTAGATGAAAAACAGGGTAAGATTAATTTTCGTTTTCACAAACAGACCATTCAGACGAGCTCCTTCCGAAATTCTCTTTGGCTACATTTATTATTCCGAGTCCAGCGGTTCGGAGCCGTCTCTCCCCATCTCTTTCAGAAGTCCTGCTCTAAAATCCACCCGCGACGAGACGTTACTGTACGGATAGACCCACCGCGGCTGCGGGGTCTGGGGTTTTGCTTTTTACCTTCCCGGTAACACGTGAGCTGCAGCAGCCCCGGGGGAGCGGCTGCCACTGCTAGAGGCTCCTCTCTGCCCCCGCACCCGGCCGCCGCGCCGCCCCCCAGCCCGCCGGAGGGCCCGGCACCGGCACCAGGGCGAGCGGAGCCGCTCGGCGGGAGCTCTTTTCGCCTTCCCTCCCTCCCTCCGGACGGCGGAAAAGCGGCGCGAAGGAGGCGGCCGGGGAACAATGGGGAGAGCGCCGGGAGGAGAGGGAGCCGCAGCCCCGCCGCCGCCCGGCCTCGCACCGCCGCGGGGAGCGCGGGCTCCCGCCTACCCCCACCCCCTCCCCCGCCGCCTGGCCGACGCGGCCCCCTCCGTGTCACCCTGACGGCGGCCTGCCCGCAGCCCGCCGACCCTCGCTCACCCTTGGAATCCCCCAGTTCAGCGCCGCGCTGCCGAGGGCGCCCGCGGATTTACTCTCTCAGCCGCCTCACCCCCAAAACTCCCCCGGCCCCCGCCGCGCAGCCTGCCGGAGGGCGAGTGGGGGGCTGCCCGGCTGGCCCGCCGCCAGCCCGGCTCCCGAGCCTATCCCGGGGTCGGCGGCGCGGGCAGGCCGGCCTATGGGAGCCCTCACCCCTCCGCCGGCTGCCCCGGCCTCCCGCCGGCGGCCCCGCGCCCGCCCGTCCCCCCGCATGCCGTGAGCACTACCCGCAGGAGAGCAGCAGCACTACAGACGCGCGCGGCCGGGCCGCTGCAGTGCGCGCTCCCTCCCTTCAGGGGACGGTGCTGCGCACGGCAGACGGCTCAGCATTGTTCTCCCCCTTTCCCCCGCCGCCGGGAGCGGGAAGAACCGGGCCGGGAGGCCGGGCTCTCTCGCCGCCGTTGCCTTTCCCGCAGCCCGCCGTCGAGGCCCGCCCGCGGCCCCGAGCCCAGCGCGCTGCCGGCCCGGCCCGGCCCGGCCCAGCTCAGCGGAGAGCGGGGATCCGGCGGAGAGCTCCGCGCCTGCGAGGAACGGCGCGGGAGAGCTCCGGCGCGACGCCGAGGAAAAACCACGGCTTGATTTAAATAATTGCATAATATTAGGATTTAACTTATAAATGTTTACATTCGCGTGATTTGATTAACGTCACGTCTGATTTCCGCACAGCCACTGACAAGGCACTCTGAGGCGCCAGATTAACGTCCGCCCGCGATGCTCAACAGGCAGATCCGCGCCCCGCGTCCCCCCGCCCCGCCCCGGGCAGCAGGGACCCCGCGGCCCCCAGCCGGCGCGGGCGCCCCTCCCAGCAGCCCCCCCGCCTCCCCCCCCCCGGCACCTGACGGTGACTGAGGGGATTCCCCCGCCGCCCGCCCCCTGGCACCCCGCCACCCCGCGCCTCTGCTCGCCCGGCCGCCTCACGCCCCGCCGCCCGTTCGAACGCGGCCGGGCCCGTCTCGGCCTCTCCCCTCTGCCCCCTCCCCCCGCCTCGTCAGCCCCCGTTCTCCCGGGGGGGAGGAGGAGGCACGAGCGCGGCCGGCGCGGGGAGTTGTGGGTAGGAAAGTGGTCGGGGCGGCAAAGGAAGCGCCGGGGGGGGGGGGGAAAGGTGAAAGGTCAGCGGCCGAGAACCCCCGCGCCAATGGCGGGCGGCGCCTCCACCACACGGCCCGGCCCGGCGCGTCCCTCGCAGCCAGCCCCGGCTGCGAACACCGGGCGCGGTGCGTCCCGGGGGGCGCTCCCGGGGTGAGCGGGACGAGGCCCGGCCCTGCCCGCCGCCCTCTGTAACTAACGGTTCGCAGCCCGCCGCTCTCGGCGGGGCCCGCTCGCACGCGGCCCCGCGCGCTCTTCGCTCGCGATGTATTTGATTTGTAAATAATTGCAGATTTTTACCCCTCACACGCGGCCCCGGCTTCCCCCCCGCCCCCCGGCCGGGTCTCGCCGCCGCGGGGACTCTCCGGTGAGTTCAGAGCCACGCAGCGCTCCCCGCCGGTAACGGGGGGGGGGGGGATTTAAATGGCCCCGCAAATTTCCCCCGCACCCCCGCCCGGCCTCCGAAGGCGAAGTCTCAGCGGCCCCCCCCGGCCCTGCGCGACGAGGCTCGGGCGGAGGAGCCAAAGGCGAAGCGCGGGCAGGGGGAAGCGGCTCCCTTTGTTCCGCCATTGTTCCCACCCGGGGGGGGGCGGGGGCCGGCCCTTACCTTCCCTCCGCTTCGCCCCGAAACGCGCGGCCCACCCTGGAAGCAGCTGCGGGGCGTCGGGAGAGTCGGCGCTCTGGTCTTTTTCGCTTTCTCCTCTCTTTTTTTTTTTTCCTTTTTTTAGAGCAAGATGAAGTCGCCGAGCACGTTGTGGCGAGCTGCAGCCCCCCGCCCGGGAGAACGGCCACGTTTCTGACCCTCGGAGGCCATCCGAGTTGCGCCGGCAGGACCCCTGGCGCCGGAGGGCTGAGCTTTCCGAGGGAGCGGGGGCCTGCGCCGGCCTCTCGCTCCCCGCCGCAAAATGGATGTAAACATTTCACCCCGGACGGCTCGGTGGGGCACACAGACACGCGCACACACACACACACACACCCCCCTTCCAAAGCCTGGACGCGGAGAAGCTGTTCCCGCAGCTGAGATAAGCTAAGAGCAAACCGGCGGGGGGGGGGGGGGGGGGGGGGGGGGGAGGGAATCTACCTTGGTCTACCTTGGTGGATTCCGCAGCGGGAATTGTTTCTGTCCGGAGTTTGAAACAAGTAAATAAATAAGAGTGCCGTGTAGAAATATTAAGCGTAAAGTTGAAAAGGAAACAACCTCCGAGAGGAAGGTGCTACCCGGGGTGCAACGGGGAGTCACAGCTCTTTAAATTGTCCCTTTCTCGCAAAAATCAACTGCTTTTCAATCCTCCCACCCCCCCGCACAACCGAGGCAGGGGCGAGGAACCCGTTTTCTGCTGGCTTTGTCGTCCCACTGGTGTTTCGCACCCAGCCACACCGGGCCATTCCCCCCCCCAACCCCCTCCCAAACCTTGCTTTAATCTGATTATGATGAGATTTGCTGATACAATGAATATTTGAAATGATCCCGGTGAGCGGGGTGCGTTTTTCTTCAGGCTCCAGTCCCTGAGGCTCCCCGGGGGGAGATCCCGCTCCCGGGGGGGCCGCCCCCCGCCCAAACCCCAGGGCTGATCCAGCCCCGCTTCCCACCCCCGGGCCGGCGGTGGGAGAGGGATTCCCAAGCGCCTTTCCCCCCCTCCACCCTGCATCATCACGCCTTTGCTAACTGAAAAATAAACAAATAACAACAACAACTAAAAGAGGATGCCGGCGACCCCTGTAATTGTGGGACCGGGAGTGCGCGCTGTCTCACCACCCCCCCCCGCCTCCTCCTCCTCCCCCTCCTCCCGACGCGGCCTTCACAGCAAACGGGGAAGGCCGGTTTATTTCATAGGGCCTTATTACAACCAACAAGGTAAATAGGGAGTCCTGGGGGGAGAGGGAGGGAGAAAGGGGGGGGGGGGGCTTTTCTTTGATAGCGTTTAATTGGAATTGAAACATTCTGGGGCTGTAAACATTCTTTATTTATTCAGCACACATAAGCGGGCATTGTTTTATCACCATCATAATTATAGTGTCCTTTAAACTGGCTGATAGTGCAGGAGATGAGGGAGCGCGACCGTAGCCCGGGATGAAACCACTGGGTCACCGGGACCGGCGCGGGCCTGGGACATGTGGAGCGCCGGAGGATTGTGGCCTGGCCATCCCTGACGTCCTGGAAGCGATCTGTACCACACTGCTGATGTGGTGCGATTCGTAACCTCCTGGTCCCCCTACGTTTGCGACTGCCTTGCAGTTCGCGGGGGACATTTTTCAGCGTGTGGTTTCCCAGCGCGGAAATGGAGAGCGGTCACCTACATGCAGGAGAGGATCTTCTTTCCCAATGTTTGTTGCTTTACCTTTGCCTAATTAAAAATGCAAACTTTTAGGATCCTTTCAGAACAAAGCCTCACCAAATCCTCTTTACGTCCAAGGATTTGCAAATTTATAAAGGCTGCATTGAATTCAGCGTGGGTCAAGGGGCAAAAAAAGGGCAGAAGGTCACTGCATTTTGATTATGGGTCAGTAAACAACATGGCAAGTAGTATGTGTCCAGAAACTCCTGCTAGAAAAGTATTTTGAAACTACCAGGAGTATCAAACTCAAGAAATATTCTTAGCCCGCAGTGATTATAAATTGCACAAAATTCTAGTGTGCAAGTGACGCCCCAGCCCCCACGGAAAAAATACAACTTAAAAAGTGCTTAGCAGAACCCTGCGTTGCTGCTTTGTTTATAAAAAAAAAGGGGGGGGGGGAGTAAGAAAAAAAACAGCCCTGAAACTCCTGTGCGTAAGAGTGTTAGCCAGATTATGATTTTATTTTTTCGAGACTGATGGTTGACATTTCTTTGTCCTACGCATTTAGGAGATTCAGTTCTACATTCCGATTTGTTGTCATACTAGAATTTACGGCAAATTTTAGGTACTGCAGTCACATTTGGCTGACTTTAAAACAGCAGAAGGATCCTATTATACTGTTCTTTGACCCTATTATATTTACGTTACTGGACTCTTTGTGATAGCCTCTGGCTGCTCTCTGTCTGTGTCCTCCTTCAGCAAAATATGCCCAGCAATATCTAAAAGCAGGGTATAGGGCTAGAAAACAAGTTCTCGTTTGGAATATGTATTTCTGCCCAGCGTAGTGAAAGCAAAAGGTTTATTTAAGGCTTGTCAATACCTGAAGACATGGTCCGGCACTCGACAAATGATAATAAATAATAATAATACTCTAATAATGTGGCAATCCTAGTGTGAAAATGCACATGACCTCTCAGGTTTTCCTGAAGATTTTCAAAAGAACTCTCCCCATTAGTACGACCGCTGGTGGACATCACCGTTGCCTTTCCCAACGAAACGTTTAAAAGACTGTAAATGGTGTGTGCATTACTTGGTTGCAGAAGGAAGAGGTCAGGCTGAATTGCACTGGTATTTAAACATAATCATACTATGAAAATAAATCAAAACATCACGTAAAAGGAGTATTTTAAATGTTACACGCGTTTTCTTTCCGGAACGATGTGGTTAAGCACTTCGCCGCGAGCGTATATATTTTAACACAAGTTTACAAAAATGAAAGCGTATGATTTCCAATGAATGGGAATAGGTCTACAGCGAGGTGTTATGAATATTATTTTGTTCTTTCTTTTCTAATGAGGTTTATCCTTCGGCCAGACAGCTTGAAGACTGAAATACTGCTGGCTATAGAGTGTAGATTGCAGATTGCACGCTACTCAACGTGAAAAGGAGCACGTTTGATTGATAGTCTCTGTGTGTGCGTGTGCGTGTGCGCGGCCCTACACACACAACTCTCTGCGGTTCCCTCTGTGTGTGCTGGGCAAAACCGGGCGTCTCTGGGCGTCCTCACCTCGAGAGATGGGAGACGGACCCCCATCCCTTTAATCATGCTCATCTTTGGTCAGCAGCGAGGGTGGCACAGTCCACAAAATTAACAGAGAGTCCCTTGCTTTTTGAGACATAGCTGGGTGTACAGCTGCGTCTGCACACACATGTGCGACGCGGGCACGCAGGCACGTACCCCGGTGCCCAGGAAGTAAATTATCGTGTAACTTTTCACCTAATTGATGCCAGACACCTTTAAATTTTCATTTTCATTCATTTTTTGCCGGCTTTCACGTGAACGATCTGAGCCGTAAGCGTCGGTGCCTATTGATCGCGGTCCCCTGCGTGCGTGCAAATCCATTTTCGAGTCCCCCGCCTTGCATGTGCGTGTGCAAGGGGCCTCCGCCGGCCCTCCACCGCAGCCTCTCCCCGCAGCCTTCCCCCGCAGCCTTCTCGAGGACGACCCCGGGGTACGCAGCGTGTGCCGATGGCCAGCGGAACGCACACACACAAAAACCACAAACCCCCCCCCAAAAGGAACCCCCCCCCAACAAACGATGGCAAAGCAGGGAAGCAGAGGTCCCCGGGCGGGGTGCGGGAGAAGCTGCGCGGGGTCCCGGGGGCGGGCGGCCGGGAGCCCGAGGGTTCCCGGCGCTGCTGGCGGGGGTCTTCCCCTCCGCGCCGGGCCCGGCCTCGACCCCCGGCTGGCGGCCGCGCCGCTCGGACAGCCGAGCTCTGCGGGGCCGGTCCCG
Organism: Opisthocomus hoazin; assembly: GCF_030867145.1. Taxonomy (NCBI): domain Eukaryota; kingdom Metazoa; phylum Chordata; class Aves; order Opisthocomiformes; family Opisthocomidae; genus Opisthocomus; species Opisthocomus hoazin. The sequence continues at coordinate 73,729,649 of NC_134417.1, read as the reverse complement.
CACCGCTGGTAGCGCCGGGACTCGGCCGGCAGGAATCGCGCGGGTTTTTAGAACAGTGCCCGAAGCCGGCTGCGGGGCTGTCAAGGGCGGTGCTCGGGCGCGCCCGGCTCCCTGCGTGGGCGCGCACGCGTGGGTTGACACGGGAGTCCAACCCGGCTGAACCCCCCGGCGAACACAGGACTTTTCAGCCCATCGGGGTTTGTTGGGTTGTTTTTTTTTTTTCGGTAACGTCTTCCGAGCGGGTTTCTCGGAGTTTACTGTTCCCTCACTGCCGACTCCATAGCCTTAACCTTAAAGCAGGGGGAGGAGAGCAGCGGGGAGGGGGTGGGGGTGTTGGCAGCATATAAGTACATCAGGAGGAATTTTTAAACGACCTTATTGTCTCTAGCTCTAGAAAGGCTGCGAGGATTCCTTTTTAGCGCCAGCAGCTGTTTTCTCTCGAAACTTTGCCTTCAGCCTCGGCGCGTACCGGGGTGCCTCTCACCCCAGCGAGGAGGAGGAAGGCGGGGGGGGGCGAGGGGGGGGGCGAGGGGATCCAGATGCGAGGCGAGGGAAGACGAACTCCGCCGACGTTCTCAGCTGCGCCGAGGCATTGTTCGCCGCTGCCTCCCGGTTGCGTTTAAAGGCTGAAATATCACCAGAGCCGCCCGGTGATCCTTTGCTAACTCGGGGGGCAAAATGTAACTGGAGGTGGCTCCGCGGGCGCGGGGGGGAGCGTTACCCCCGGCTCGCCGCGGTCCGCACGCACAGGGAGGGGGTCGGGCGGCGGCGACCGCATCTGCGCCGGGAGCAACAGTAGTCCCGGGCTGACTTTTCAAATCTCAGCCATCCGAGTCAGGGGCTTCCCTCGAACAGATTTCCTCCGCTCCCGGATGCACTTCTCCAAATTCCCACTCCTCTCTCGAATTCCTGCGAAACTGGGGGGGGGGGGGGGCTCGCCTGCGTTTCGCCTTGGCGTGCAAAGCTGCGGGTTTTTTTGCAGAGCGATTATGCGCTTTATTTTAGCTGTACCTGGCGGGGTAACACGAACTCCACGCACCATATTGCCAGCACGCGGAGTGGATGTTGACGTTCGGGATTGAAGATTTTTTTTTAATTTTTTTTTTCTTTTTTCCTTCCCCCCTCCGCCGATTTTTTTGCCAAGTCCCAGAAATATGAGATGTCTCACTAATCTCGCGGATATGCCTAAATCTGGATGTGCGGCGATACGCGAAAGCGCCCGTGCTTGTACCCAGCGGAACACTGGGCTCCCGGCGGAGACTGGCGATTTTTTGCTTTTCGCAGCGCCCAACGTGCAGCATCACTTTAACGTGACGAGGGGGGGGCACGCAGCTCTCGCAACGCTTGCGAAAATCCTCGAATAATTCAACGCTCCTGCGACGAGGTTAAACCTTCGCGCCGCTTCTTCGAGTGGATTTTCAGGGGCCGCTGCAAATGGAGCATCCAAAAGCGGCGGCGGGGCTGCTCCGAGCGGAACAGGCGGACTGCGAGCCAGCAGCATCCTAGCCCGTCGCGATACCGCGCATTGTGTGTGCCAGCACTTTTTTCTTCTTACGTCAAGGCTCTTGGAAGCACCTTGGATATTTTACATTCTCTTTTCTCTGCTGGAAGCAATCAGCACGCAGGAATCCTGACGTGGGCTCTGGGACTATAGGACGTTCCAGCTCGCGATCCAGCACGCTTAATAGCGAAAAGTGTATACATTTCTCGCTTATCTATGCTTTGTTATGGGTCTGACGTGAGCCCGCGTCCTCCTCCCCCCTCCCGCAATATTACGGGCAGAATTTCAGTTAAAAGTGTTACAGTATCACGGTGCAGGAACCCGTGGTGTTCAGGCAGCAAAATAACCTTAGTCCCCGGCTGTAAAAAGCTAATTAAGCAGAAGAGGAAAATCGAGAGAAACTCGAAAATGTAAGTATTCCCTCTCGTTAAGAACCGAGCGTTTAACTTCGGAGCCTCAGAAAGGGAAATACCAGGCTGCTCTGCACGTTTTCGCTCCGCTTCCTTTTCCACACAATGCAGAAGCAACCGCCGGGCTAAAGCGGCTGCGTTACCGCAGGATTTTCCATCGCCGCGATCAGACTCGTGTCCTTTAAATTCACGGCATGCACAAAAGAGCAACGTTTAGTCCAAAACAGGCTAAAAATACGCGAAACGGTGTGGGGAAAAAAAAGCCTACAAATCCTTCCTCGGAAGCTAGCGACGGGGAACTCTGAGAGGTCTGAGTGTGTTTGAGCTCGGATTGTTTAATAGAAAGATTTATATACTAACTGTATTATTTACTTTGGGAGGGGAGGTGGCAGTATAAGGGTATGCTAATTAGCGGGAGATTTTTGGGGGGAAGGGGTGGAATATCAATTTTTATTGCATCACCTGTCAGGAGTGTCCAATCAGCGTTGGCTTTAGGGGAATTAATTGATGAAGGTGTCTCCGGACGAGCTCACTTCACTCTGTCATTTTATTTGTAGCTAAAGCAGCGGCGGGAATAGCAGCTGCATTTCTTTTCTCTTCCTCCCTTCACATTCCATTATCATAGTTTCCAATGGAAAAGCAGGGAATGAAAGGGAACAGGTACTGATCTTCAGCAGCAACTTAGAGAAACACTTTGGCAAACCCGATTTTTAAGATTATATATTGATTGTAGCCTCACGGTATTTTTTTAATTTATTTTTTTTAATTTTGTCTAAAGTTTGGCACTTCATTCACCAGGAATAACAGCCTTTGTTATATTTTATTAGCAGGATGCCTTGAGACAAATACAGCATCTGGCTGAGGATTGTGTGTGTGTGGCTTTTTCTTTTTTTTTTTTCCTTTTTTTTTTTTTCCCCTCCACCTCTCTCTCTCTCTCTGCAAATGCTGGGAGTAATTTAATTCACGAAATGGGAGACCTGAAGTCGGGTTTTGAAGAGGTGGATGGCGTGAGGCTCGGCTACCTCATCATTAAAGGAAAGCAAATGTTTGCACTCTCCCAGGTTTTTACAGACCTGCTCAAAAACATCCCGCGAACTACCGTGCACAAGCGAATGGATCATTTAAAAGTCAAAAAGCATCACTGCGACCTGGAGGAGTTGAGGAAACTCAAAGCCATCAACTCCATCGCTTTCCACGCCGCCAAATGCACCCTGATCTCCAGAGAGGACGTGGAAGCCCTCTACACCTCCTGCAAAACCGAGCGGGTCCTCAGGACGAAGCGGAGGAAAATCAGCCGGGCGCTGTCACCCGCGGGCCTCCGGCCGGAGCTCGCCCCCGCCGACCCCTTCGCGGGCTTCTGGAAGGAGAACAAACTCTGGCTGGGCCTGGACGACCCTCCCCGCCCGCTGCTGCCTGTCAGGAGGAAAGCTCTGCGCCCGGCGGACCCGGCCCTGCTCCCGGCCGCTCATCTACCTCACCTTTTTAGTAAATACACTGGCCGCGGCCGCCCGGACGCGGCGCGGGCGCCTCGCAGGGCCCCCCCGAGCTACGACGCGGCGCCGGCGGCGGGGCCCTGCGCGCCCCTCCGCGCCCGCCGCCCGCCCTTCCCGGCCGCCGGCCCCCCGCCCCCGCCCGCCCGCTGCCGCCGCCGCTGCCGACACGGGGCCGCCGCCGCCGCGCTGGGCCCCCCCGCCGGCCCCCGCCGGCCCCGCGGAGGCCCGCGGCCGCCGCTGCCTCTGCCCCGCGGCTTCGGGCCGCCGCCGCCCGCCTTCCCCGAGAGCGGCAGCAGCGACTCGGAGTCCAGCTGCTGCTCCGGCCGCGCCGCCCACGACTCGGACTGCGGCTCCAGCCTCTCCAGCTCCAGCGAGGGCAGCTCGGAGGAGGAGGAGGAGGACGACGACGAGGACGAGGAGGACGAGGAGGACAGCGGCGCCTCGGACTCCAGCGAGGGCAGCTCGGAGGAGGAGGAGGAGGAAGAGGAGGAGGAAGAGGAGGAGGAGGAGGACAGCACCTCGGACTCCGACTCCAGCTCGGTCTCCAGCCAGGTCTCGGTGCAGAGCATCCGCTTCAGGCGCACCAGCTTCTGCAGCCCGCCCAGCGTGGTCCACGCCAACTTCTTGTACCATCTGGCGGCCGCCGCCGCCGCCGCCCCCCGGCCCCCGGCCCCGGCCCCGGTGGAGCCCGGCGGGCCCCCCGCCCTCCGTGGCACGGCCGGCGGGGTCAAGCCGGAGCTGGCGGAGGAGTGGGGCCGGCCCGGCTGGGCTCCCGCCGCCCCGGCGCTGCGCTGCCCCGGCGGCCTGGGGAGCTGCTTCGCGGAGATACGGGGCGACAGGGCGGCCGAGATCGCCTTCCCACACTCCGAGTTTTCCAGCAACGCCAAGAGTACTGACCTCACGATTAACTGCGTTGCAAAGGGGGCCTCTTCACCTAGCCCAAAGACAAACAATGCATTTCCACAACAAAGAATACTCAGAGAGGCAAGGAAATGCCTTCCAGCAACTACTACACACCGTGCAGATAACAGTACAATAGCCGCTAGGTTCTTAAATCACGATTCCTCATCGGCGGCAGCAAACTCGGAGCGAGATTCCAAAATCCCTCATTGTCTTGAATTTGCCACGGATTTGCCCTCTTTACAGACTGATCCCGAGGAGGACGCTGCTTCTCCCGGGGCAGCGGCGGCGGCAGGGGCGGCAGCGGCGGCAGCAGCAGCCGAGCTCCGGTGCGCTGAGGAGGGCAGCGAGGAGTTGCCATTCCCGCACAGCGTTAAAATCAAAATAGAGGACAGCAGCGCGAACGACGAATACGAGCCTGACCTTACAACACATAAGCTAAAGTGTGAGTGCAATGATACCAAGGATGAGTTTTACGGTGTGACTGAGAGTAATAACCAGGACGCTTTATTGACAGCCAAGGAAGATTCTGCATGCACTGAGAAAGAAACCACTTCCTTAAACCCGCTGACTCAGAGTCAGGTCCTCTCATGCACTTTAGGTACTCCAAAACCTGAGGATGGGGAGTATAAATTTGGAGCAAGGGTGAGAAAAAATTACAGGACACTGGTTTTGGGAAAGCGACCTGTACTGCAGACTCCTCCAGTCAAACCAAATCTGAAATCAGCTCGAAGCCCACGTCCTACAGGTAAACTCGAGACACACGAAGGAACACTGGATGATTTTACAGTTAACAATAGACGCAAAAGGGTAGCCAGCAATGTAGCATCAGCAGTGAAAAGGCCATTTAATTTCATGGCAAATTTTCCCTGTCCACCATCACTAATTATTGGCAATGACGGGGATTTGTTGCCAGCTTACTCCTTAAACACCACTAAGGATTCCCAACCACCTCACAAGGCCCATCCTGTATGGAAATGGCAGCTGGGCGGTTCTGCAATACCTCTTCCACCTAGCCACAAATTCAGGAAATTTAATTAATAAAATAGCTTGGAAAATATTTTCTTGAACCACCTTTAACTTTCTTACGTTTTTTAAACTCTGCAGGATGGTTTGTACAAGCCCATTAATGCTATACACGCTTTTGGAATTCTGTTCTATCGCTTTGTGAAGACAGAAACCGGATTACCATTTTCTTTACCGTTACAACAGTGATTTTTTGTTTTGTTTTGGGTTTTCTAATTTTTTGGTTCTCTTGCATTTGGGTTGGTTTTTTGTTTTGTTTTGTTTTTTTGGTTACATTCCACAGAGTACTTTCAGGCTAAAGACTCAAACTCAGTTATTATGGTAGAGCTGGAACACTTTACTGTTTAAATGCTAATAATGCACCAGTACCTCAATTCAACTGCTGCAAATAAATGTCAAAAGGTTGAATAATAAATATTAGAATGAGCCATTAAATTTATGCACTAGATTTCAAAAATGGAAGTCTAACTGTTAATTCAGTTAAAGTTTGTGAAGTTACATGGTTGCACAGTAAGGGTTCACTATAATTCAATGTGGCAGCAGCCTACTTTTCGGGAGCTTTGTTTTCAGGTGCAGGGGTGTCTTTTTCGAAGAGCAGTTGCACTCACTCATTTTTCTCTGGTTTGGAAAGGCTGGGGTCCGCCTGCGACCCCAGCACTGGGAAAAGCTGCCTTGTCTGAAACCAGTCAATAAATGCGGAATTCTATTTTTGATAAAAGGGTGTCTTTTTACTTGTACGGCCACTCTTTGCAGTTGGGAAGCCTTTTTGTTTCTCACCCAGAGGTCTTAAATAAGGTTACTGTTACTCACTAATGTCATACTTAAGTTGTGGTCCGAACATGCCCCTTACAAACTTGCAAAGCAACTAAAATATTTGCCTGGCTAGCAGCACAATTTATGGTCCAGCCCCTCACGCTGGCTGGAGGAAATAGCGAAGCAGTAAATACAACACAGAAAGTGAAACGAGAGGCCGTGAGTGGAAAGAGTACACAAAATGAGAAGACCGTGTTATTCATAGCTTTTTGGCACCGAAACTCAGGCGTTTCAACCGTGTTACACTTCCCGGTTCTACCCTCATCTCTTGAAATTTGTTGTCGTGGTTTGTTTTTTTTTGCCATGCCATCCTCTCTATGTAGCAGAAACATTTCTACTGCACGTGACAATCAGAGGCAATTATCTATATTTGCACTTACTATCGAAATAGTCGAACGGGCAGACTTCTAGAGTCTAGCCATCGGTGAGACATGCTGGTATAATATATTGTGATGATGGAAGCAGTAAATCAAAATTATGGAAATTTGCACTGTTGAAAAGCATGCTTTAGCTTTATTTTCAATTAAAAACACTGTTTAAAAAAAATTCCTGATTCCATACACTTTGAATTATTGCAGAGTTATCCGTGGTTTCCTCTCCGTTTGTAAGTTCACTGTTTTTATTTGGAGGAAATACGCTTCGAGAGGTTAACTGTTTCCCTCCCTCCTCCCCCCCAACCCCTCGAAAAGAAAGGGAAGGGGGAAAAAAAAGAGAGAGAGAGAGAAAGGCTGAAGGCCGAGGTGGAGGCAGAGCTGAGGACGGGGGAAGGTCTCTTTTGCGGGGGGAGGATGGGTACAGCAACTCCGAAAACAGCCTGAAAAGTTTGCAGCTTGAGAAAGGCAGTTATAATTGAGTTGCTGAATCAGCAGAGTTTAGGATGAATAATTGCTGGTTTCTTTCTTTGGATTAGCATTTTATTTATACTAGATCTTTCCCAAATTAAATTTTAAGGATTCCACTCATCGATCAATCCCGGGAGAATAATTTATCGTAAATCAAAAAAGGAAAACAAAGCAACAATGCAATGTTTACTGTGTGACTCAAAGTCAACATTTCTGATGGCAATCCACTGCCCAGGGTTTCAATTTTTTTAATTCCTGCCTTTTGTAATGCCCTCTCCCAGCCACTCGTGTCTCTAAATATTCCAAGCAGCCACTAACTGATTTCAGCTCTGTTTACTATATCCACACCGTAGTTTTCTTCCCATTGTAAAAGGCCCGGTCTAAGAATACCTGCAGCCATATATATTTAGAAAGAGTAAACAATCGTCTTTCAGTGGAGTTACCCTTCCCCCCTGCACGCACACACACGCACACGCGCGCACACACATCGCTTTAAACTGCCAGTTGCAAAAGGTGCACTGCATACTTAACTGCTCCGTTGAAATTACGATGGTCATGAAAAATCTGCTTACTGAAGTTGTTCTGAGATGAATGTTTACATTCGTGTGTTTAGAGCTGCACAGATTACAGCCTTATTTCCAGAGAACTGTAAATACGTACAAAATGTACCGCTCAGGAAAGCCCCCCGCTCTGTTAGAAAGCCGTGTCTGCTTCACAAAGGTCTTCCCTGACCCCCAAAAATTTAAAAATAAAAACTAAAAAATAGAACCTAACCCAAAAGCCACAAAGGTGCAATATGCAAACTTTAAACCTAAAATTTCGTCTTGTCAATTAAACAGCGTATCACTTTCAGAGTAACTCCGTCCCCTGACCCTGTTTACTTCCAATTAGAGATACGCTGATCTGGCCAGGAATTGTAAATTACAGAGGTGCCTTTTCAGGTTCCCAAAATAATCCGGGGACGGGGTGGTGGGGGTGGGGGGAAGGGGGAGGAATAAGCATAAATTTATACCAAATAGGCTCTGCAGAGTTGAGGACGTGAAATATGGCGCCCAGCCCTGCCAGGGGCCTGGGAGCTCCAGGCCCCAGAGCTCCAGGCCCAGGAGCAGCGGGGAAGCACTCCCGGGCCCAGCACCCACCGGGCATCCCCGGCAAGGCCGCTCCGCTGGGCTCCCTTCCGTGCGGGCAACATCAAAAGACGAGGAGTTAAACAGCCAAATAATTTTCACACGTGTACACCTCAGTTTAGTGCAAGCCACTAACAAGGACATTCGTGTTTTTACTACCACTGGAGAAATTAGCCAGGTACAATAACTCACTGGGGGGGGGGGGGGGGGGGGGGGGAAAGAAGGGTATTCTTTCCAATTCTGGTAGTTTGGTATCTGTTTCTGACGGCATTGAAATTATTATTGCGAACAGAGTTAATTATCATTTCAGCCTTGATAATATAAAGTCGTATCATTGCGTTACGCGCAAATAACCAATTTTCTCCCGTAAAGGTAAGTTCGAATAGCGAGGAAAAACAAAGGTTTTTCTAGTAAGCCAGGTTACCGTTTTGTCACAGCTTTTACAGGAGATGAAACTTAAAATGTATTGGTAATGAATTGCCACCATTTTCCAGTTCCTGGTGCACACAAAAATCAACAGAGTTTTCCAGGGGAAACAGCAACCGAGGGAAGCGCGTGTACTTTGCGGACTGTGCTCCATAGGTATTTGCCATAAGTAGAGCTCATCGCTAAATTTATTGGGAAGATTTCTGCTGCCAGGTGGAAGACAAAAGAGAGTTTCAGACTGTGTTTAATTCTCTAGAGCATTAAAAAGGGAACACGTGTAATGCCTTCAGCCACGAGGTGTATTGCCTTAAAAGATGTAACTTGCCATTTACAACAATTTACTTTCAGAAGTGATTGTTCTATAACCTACACTTACTTGACTACAGTGGGATAGTCTCTTTACTGGTTGTTTATTTAAAACGCCACTACTAGCAACAATGCAAAGTAGTGGTAGCTGTTGTACGAAGTTTGCTGTTCAATCAGTTCACTCGGTGTTTTGGTTTTTTTTACGTGGTCTCTGCTCCTTTTTCCTCGAACAGATTTAGTTGCCAATAAATTAAAGCTTCTGCAGAAATGAGAGCAACGCTATCCTGTTTGTGTTTGTCGCTGGTCACACGTGCGAGCAGCGGAGACGGAGAGGGGTAGAAAAAGCGGCGTTTTTGCCACGCGGCGGTAATCTGCAGGAAAATATTCTACATGTGCAGCACGTTAGAGAGCATGAGACACGGGTAACGTTGCTAATTGTGGTTTTTATGGTTAAGTGGATCGCTGGAAAGAGTACGCGGTGCCTCATCCTGGGATCTGTTCGGTCGGCTTGGAAGTACAAAAGGAGGGCGAGCGCCTGCAAACGAAAAGCCCCGGCCAGCAAAACGAGGAGGGATCCACCTTGCCGAAGTCGTGCCTGCAGACGTTACCCGTGTGTCCCCCCCACCCCGGTATCCAGCCCCGCGACCGCGCTGGAAGCGAGTGCGCCCTGAGGGCTGCCGGGCCGGGCGCGGGGCTGCCCGCCGATGGCCGCCGCCCGCCCTGGGCCCCTCGGGAAGGGACGGCCGGCCGGGCCCAGGCCCTCCGCGCCCAGGCCCTCCGAGCCGCGCTTCGCCGCCGCGCCGATGTAACGACTTGCCGCGGCCTAGGCCCCTCTCTCTGCCCCGCTCCCTTTCAGGCCCCGCGGCCTCACAAGCCCCCGCTTTAAAAGGCCCGAGATGTTTTGCATGAGGCGCCCACAATGGGGGCTGAGGGAATTGACAGTTTCGAAAACAAGGCGCCCTGTCCTTTCCAGATGCCGAGGACCCCTCTCCCGCACCATCTCTCGTTTGCTCCTCGCTGCTGGTGGCTCCGTCCTTAGCATTGCAAATCTACGGCAACAGCTGTGTTTGTAAACAGGGGGGAGGCCGGCCGCAGCTCCGCCGCCGCCGCCGCCGGCCCTGCTCCGCGCGGCGCGCTGCCTCACCAGCCACCGCCGGGAAATTTAAAAAAAAAAAAAAAAAAAAAGAAAGAAAAAAAAGAGAGAGAGGAGAGAAAAAAAAAAAAGGAGAGGGGAGATGAAAAAAAACGCAGGGAGCGGGGCCGGGGCGCGGCGGGCCTGCTCGGCGGCGGGGCGGCCCCGGCGCGGCGGGCCCGGGGGACAGCGCGCCTCGGGCCGCCATCTTGCCCGGCGCCACACGGCCTCCCCCGGCGCTCTGGCCCGGCTCCCCCGCTCCCGGAGCGGCTCCCCGCGGCCGGGCGGGACCCCCGGGGGCTCCCGCGCTTCAAAGCGGCCTCTCGGCGGGGCCGCGGCTCCCACCCCGCTCCCCCTCTCCGGCTCCTGCGCAGGGGCGTCCATCTTCCCGGGCTCTCCCGCGGCGCGGCCCCGGCCCCGCCGCCTCCCGCCCTGCCCTCTCCGTGCGCGGGGAAAGAGCCGCGGGGGGAAGCCCGCGGTGGTTCCGCGGGGCCCTGGGGGCAGCTTGCCGGGCGAGGGGCCGGCGGGGAGGCGGCCGCCGGCGGGGCCCGGCGCCGGGGGAGGCCTGGGGGCTTCGGGGGAAGGCCTCGGGGAGCCGGGGGGAAGAGGGGGGGGAAGCTTGCGGGCCGCGGGGGAGGCCCTGGGGCTCGGCGGAGGCCCTGCGCCCTCCGCCCCCTCAGAGCTTGCCCGGGGAGGGGACGGGGAGCGGGGTCAGCGCGGAGAGTGCAACAGGGCAGTTTGCTCTCGCGTCTAAAACGCGGTCGGGGCTGTAAAGCGTGTGAAATTACGCACTGGTCTCTTAAAGAGTGGCTAATTTATAGTAAATAGCGAGGGCTTTGTAAATGGCTTTATTATGTTGTTTCTTGTTAATTGTTGAGAAAATCCCCATTGTTGAGTGTGAATGGCTTTATGGGCTAACCGGGTCTCCGGTGCAATCCCGGGGCAGTAAATGGCTGCTCCGCTAATGTGTCCCGCAGCGGAAAGCCGGCACCAGCCGCGGTGACCCCCGGGCCGGGCCGGGCCGGGCCCAGCGGGGCCGCGGGGAGCCCGGGCCGTGCGGCCGCCGCGCTAAAATGGACGCCCCCCAGGCAGCCCCAGCGCCGGCCGCGGCTTCGCCCCCCTCGGAGCAGGGCAGGGCCGGGGTGCGACCCCCCCATTCCGCTCCCCCCCCGGCCCCGGCAGCCCCGGGTAGCAGCAGCGCGGAGCGGGCCCGGCCGGTTCTCCCGGCGGAGGGGCCCGGCCCGGCGGCCACGGACACGTGTAGGGCCCGTTCCCCGCCTTTGTTAGCCCCGCGGCCTCCCGGCCGGCGGCCCGGGCTGCCCCTGCCCCGGGGCAGGCTCCGCGGGGTCGGGCCTCCCTCCGCCGCCGCCCCCCCTTAGACAAATAAACAGGAGCCGGCACCTCCAGCGCCCGCTGCCCCTGTCCCGAGGGGTTGGGGGGGGGTTGGGGGGCTGCAGTGAGCTTCCCCCCGCTCCCCCCCGGCGCTGCTCCCGGGGGAACCGGGGCGGCGGGGACACCCCCCCCCCCCGCCGTTCACCGGAACGCCCCCTGACTGCACGTGCCCGCGTACTGTAAAACACAAACCGCGATGAAAGGCCAGTTCCACTCCCGAAACTTATAGCGGGTTGTTCTCTCCCCCCGGACATCTCTCTCCCCCTCTGATTTCGCTGCGAGGAGAAATCCCTCCTCCCCCTCCCCGGGTTTAAGGCACAGGTTTCGCGGATTTCTGCACAGCCCACAGCTGTGCCCCCCCCCCCGCCCCCTGCCGTGGCGGGTCCCCCGGCGGGGCCGAGCCGAGCCGAGCCGAGCCGGGCGGAGGGCCCCAGTCCGGCCCCCGGGCAGCGCGGCGGTTTTCCCACCCGCCTTTCAGGGTCGGGATTGGGTTGCAGGCGTGTCGGCTGCACGGCTCCCCCTCCCCGGGACTCGCTTTTCCAGGCTGATCAGCGGGGTCGGGGCAGCCGCTCGGGCTGCGCTGCCCGTTTCCCTCAAAACAGGATGTTTCCATCAACCTGCCTGCGGTTTTCCCCGAAGAGCGGCTGAGAGTTTCGCTGGGAAACACGTCCCGGCTAAACCCTCTCCTTGGCGGCCGCTCGGGTCACCTCACAGCTTTGTCTGCTATTTCATCCTGTCATTCCCCTTTCCCTGCCTTCCCTGGCATAAAATAAATAAACGAACAAACAAACGGAGCCTTGGAAAAGCCCTGCCGACGGCGAAGCGCGGGTTTGCCGGCGGACGCACACACACAGGCTCCCCGGCCTCCCCGTTTCAGCTGCTCCTTGCTCCCCGGGAGCAGCGCGTTTTGCGGGGGTTTCCAGAGCCTTCGTGCGTTGGTGGAGGTGCGGGCGAGCGGGGCTGTGGGTGTCAGAACCGCCACGCAACCTGAGCCGACGCGTGTCTCGTATTTACCCGCGATGCTGTTGTATTCCCGGGATTCAGGGGTAAACCGCCCGAGACAATAGCAAACCCAGATATATTGCCTACTAAACTGCATTTTAAAAAAATTAAATTAAAAAAAAAAGTGGGGGGTCGCCCTCTTTTGGAAATGCTCATTTCCGTTTCCGTGGGCATGACAGTTTGCGTAAAAGAGTGAATAGCGATAAGGTGCCGTTCCGTGTGCAGTTCCCCAGACCGTTTGGAAAACTTCACCCTGCCCGCTGCGGGTGTCTGAAGTCGGGCGTTATCCCCAGCAGCAGGATTTTCAGGCTGTTTGCCGCTCTGACGTGATCGTCCCCGTCAAAATCCGGCCGAGTTCGCCGGAGGGAAAGAGATGCTCTTGCTAAATGATGTGGGAGAAGAAAAGAGAGGACGGCGTTTAATACGCGCTATAAAATACTGTCAGATCTCTCCGGCTGTGCTCTCGCAGTCTCTCTTACTTTTTAGGGGAAGTTTATAAACGGTTACCTGGGGTTTACAAATTTTGCCAGTAAAATCTCATTAATTCCATTATGATTTCTGTATCCTTCTCCCGTAAAGGGGCCTGTAAAACGTATTAATTCTGCACAAGCCCTGCCATTCATCAAGTCCGCGAGCGTTCGTATTTCCCTATCTAACCGCGTAGGGGCCGATAAATAGAAAGGCTCTCCAGATAATCGCCGCTATCTCTTGTCCTCCACGCAGAGCACTCGGCGGTGTTTGTTCCGTGCCGGAAAAGCGAGCTTCTCAAACAGCCTTGAAAGGAGGTGAACATTGAAAAACGCACCTGAAAGTTGGGAATCTTGATACGTGTTTGCACTGCTCGTGGGGCGAGAAAGGAGGATACCCGGCAGCAATTCCTCATCAGCGGACTTAAAAGAGGCTCCTGCCTTTCCCGAGGCCTTCCTCCCTCCCTCCTTCCCTCTCTCCCTCTCTGTAAACACCCGTGCATAGATGCTGCGAGGGCTCCCGTGAAAACTCCAGCCCGGAGCCCGGCTCCTCGGCCAGCGCCTGCCGGGCTGCGTTTGTTCCTCCCGTTTTCCGCGGGAGACGGATGGGATGACACCGGGCTGGGCAAAAACCTCCGGAGGGTGACGGGGAGTTCAGCGGCTCCCAGCCCCGGCGCCGGCACAAGCTGCGAGACCGAGCTGCGCTGGCTTCTCGAAACCCTGCAAACCCAAGCCGCCTCCCAGACAGAATTTACTGCTTGTGTTTGGTTTAGCAGCGTGGATGGCGTCTGATTATTTAGAAAGACGAACTACATAAACATCTGATAGTTTGTGTTACAATCAAGCACAGTGACAATTGCACGGAGCTGGTTTTAATTTTACTCCGAAGTGTTTACACATCGACATATGGTAAATTTGTCTTCGCCGAGAAAGTTAAGAATCGATAGCGTTAATAGCTTCACATAGACATGATAGCGATTAGCATTTCTGCATCTCCACCAGCCCGAGGTTCCTGAAGATAAATTCTTGGGCACCGAAAGGAAAAGGGAGTTCAGCTGAAGACTGACCAGCTCTGCCCGAGAAGGTGCTCAGAGGTTGCTCGCAGGCACCGCCGGGTTCGGCAGAGCTCGCTCCCTCTCCCCTGACCGGTGTCAAGAAGCGGCAGCGCCCTTGCCCCGCTTTTATCTTTGTTTTGCGATGCTTTCGCTGACCGGTACCCGCAAAGCTCACGCCCCAGAAAACAACCGGCTTCTTCCCCGGCGAGGAGAGCTGGTCTGCGGTCAGAGGCTGGAGCCTGCTTCCCCCCGTCCCGGCCGGGACGGCAGCGCTCGCCCGGAGCCTCTCCCGCTCCCGGGGAACCGGGAGAAGCGAAGCTGCCCGGCCCGCTTCTGCCCGGGGGCCGCAGATCCTCCAGCCCGCTCCCGGTTTTCCCAAGGGATGTGCAGACACCTCCAGTCGTAGCGAGACGGGGTGGCAAAAACTCGGCTGTGCCGGGACGTTTTGTAGAACGCAGGATCAGCTCCTAAAAAGATCATAAAACCGTGTATTTATGTACACCCAAAAAACCCCCGCACAACCGCATAGACAGGAGTCAGCGACATTTGCAAACGCTGCGAATGCAGCAGTTTTCCCCGACATTAAAGGAGTGTTATTTTTAATGTTCAGGTGTTGCTTTAGGAAGATCATGAAATCACGTAGAAACTCTGAAGCCAACCCAATCTACAGATGTCTGTGCACGTCTCTAAGTCAAACAGGTCAAATATTTTTTAAACACGCATTTACCGAGAGAGAGAGAGGGAAAAAAAAAAAAGGCATCTAAGCTGGAAACCTGTGGGGGCATAACAAAAGGAAAGAGGCCAGAAAGAAATATCCCACAGTGGATTACAAGGTTATGGGACAGGTCACTATAGGGAAGTTAAACAAAAAATGAAGGGTACATTATATAAACCTCACATAATTAAAAAATAGTTAGTTCCAGTGTTGTAGTTATACCCTCAGATGTTTGTTGAGTTTGTTGATCAAGTGCCTGCGAATTTATTGGGAGTTTATTCTGTTAGTATACCTCTGTTTACCCGGCGCTTGATTTTTCACGGAATTAGAGAACTGACCGCAGCCTTAAAGGAGTCTGTATTTAATGAAGACTACCATTATTTCACACCTCAGACAAACGTACAGAATGAGCTGTTATAGGAGGGGACGTAGCGAGACAAGAATAAACCCAGCCTCACAGAGAGAGGACTCGAAGACAGTAATATATTAAATATTGCAGCGATCGATTTCAATACCCTGAGTGGACACAGGAATAAAAATTCACCCCCGAGATGAAACGGTTAGGAATTCTTTGCTGGGAGGGGAAAATAAAAAAAAAAAAGCGATTTATTTATTCCTCCCCCCCCCCCCCCCCGATCCTTTTTGTTCAGATTAGCAGAGGGCCGGGCAAGCACCTTTCAAGCCCTTGTGTCCCGGTTTGGGATGTAACCCTCACAGTTGCCCGCATCTCAGCGGCGTTTCCCCGCGGTTAAACCGACGGGTCTTTGTCCGAAGAGAGCCGGGCTAAACACCCAGCCCGGCTCCGGTGCGCGGGGCAGGGGCAGCCCCCCCGGCGGCGACCCGCGGCGGGGTTGGGCACCGGGGGGCGTCGGGGGGCGGGGGCAGCGGGGCTCCCCCGCGGCCGAGACCCCGGGCCGGGACCCCGGCTCCTGCCTCGGCCCCCCGGGTGGCGGGGGGGGGGGCGGGCACCGGGCCACCCCCCCGCCGCGCCTGGGTAACCGAGCCGGGTACAACGGGCACCCCAGCCGCCCCCCGCTCCTGCTGCTGCCCCCCGTCTTCTTTACCCTCCCCTTCCCCCCCAAGCACATCTCCCCCCAAGCACGACCCTTCTCGGCTTTAATTAATAATTAAAAGGCGGAATGAAAATTACAGAGAGGGCAGAGGAGGGGCGAGGCGTGTCCGCGCCCCGCGGGAGCCCGGCCGGGCGCTGGGGATGGGGGCAAAGCGGCAGTGCTAAGTGCGGGGCTGCGGGGCTGGGGTCCCCCCACACCCTCCTCTCCACCTCCCCCCCCCCCCCCCCCCCCGGGGGTGCAGCACCGGGCTGTTGGCCGGGGCTGAGGCTTGGCGGGGCAGCGGCCGGGGGCTCGGGTTTGCTCCACTCCCGCTCGGCTGCGGGGGAGAGGAATTGCAGCCCAGAAAACCTGGACCTGTCGAGTGCCACGTCCCGAGTGACAGGGCCGGTGGTCTTTCGCATTCCCAAACCGACTGAGCTGGGATGCCATCGCTGGGCCCCTGGATTCACCTGTCACTGCGATCACTGCCCCCGAGCACTGACAAATATTCACAATAAAAGAGTGAAAGGGTCCCTTAAGGTTCACTGATTTGTGTGTAGAACTTTGGAAAACTGCAAACAAGCGAGAAAAATTGTCCATTCTTGTGAAGGGAAATACAAGTTTGCACTTAACCGTCCGGCGACAAAACCCGAGGAGCGGCCAAAGAGCCGGTGACACACACTGTAATCTCCATAACAATTTCATTTCCTCTCGTCCTTCTCTCCCCCTTTACTGGTGAGCAAAGGGGAAAATCCAAGGGTTTAATCCCGAGGAAGGCTTTCCGTTTACTCCCACTGCAGGGAGAAGGGGGGATATTGAGAAAAGCCGTCGGGTCCCCAACAAAATGGAGCGGGAAGTCCGCGCTGGGAGAGGCGGGTTGGGAGCACCCAGCCGGGGGACACACGCGAGTCGGAGCGAAACAGAAACTGCCGCGATTAAATTTCCTTTTAAGTGTGCCTCTGGATTAGTGGTACACGGAATCTGGTAATTAAGGCCCTTCTCTTTCGAGAAAACCTTTTCGGTTTCGTATTCCAGCGTCGGGCGTGCTCGAGGGGAAAAAAAAAAAAAAAAAAGGACCGGTTTCTCCTCTGAGCGCAAAAAACTGCTGCCGCGCAAGGGGTTTTCTGCTAAAGACGGCGCTAAATAGTAGGGTGTTAGCCATAATCACCGAGGAATGTGTTTTACACCGTCCCCGGCCTCGGAATCCGCTGTTCCCGTCTCGCTGGGACCAGGGAAAAGCGCTTCCCGATTAAATTCTGTGTTAATAGAACTTGGCAACCGGCAACAAAAACCTTGCTTAAGCGAAATGAAGAGACAAAAGGCACTTTAAACGCTGAGGCTGGGGGCCGGGGAGCTCAGCGCCGCCAATTTTAAACGAAGGCGACGTTCTTGCCCTCGCAACTGGTGGGAAGCCCGTGCTGGGGCTGGGTGAGGGATAGCACTAATTCCCCTCCGCGGGCTGGCTGACCCCCACCGCATCCTCCCTCGGCTCCCGCACCCGGGGCAAGGCGGGAAAAACGGAGGGACCTCAGCCCTCCCCCACTTCCCCGGGGGGCTCCCCCCGCCCGGAGAAGTGGCGCGCCTCGGGGGATGGGTGTGTGTGTGGGGTGTCCCCTCACGCACCTCCCGGGTGCCGTTTCCCACGGGGACCCGCGACCTCGGAAGCCCCTTCGCGATGCCCGTGAGCTGTGCGGGGATGGGGGGGGAAGCTCCCACGCGTGTGCGTGGACCGGCGCAGCGGGAACCCCCGTCAAGGGGGGGGGTCTGCGGGGTATCTGCCGGGAGCGGGGCCGCAACCCGTGCCGGGGCCGGCTCCGGGCGAGGAAATAGAAATGTAACATCCCCGCAGACAAATTAATTTTTTTTTTTTTTTTTTTTTTGACGGATTTATGGCACGGTTTGCTTTCAAGATATTCATTGGCTCCTCCGAGCCGTAATAAAGTGCGGGGTGCCGCGGTATAAACACGCACCGCCTGCTCGGCGGAAGACCTCGCACAGTGTCAGCCAGGGAAAGATCAAGACACTCGGGCGCATTTTGCACAGATAATGCCCATATTCCGAATGAGTGATCAGAGAACTCCGGTATTGTTGGGTAAAATGAGAGGAAGGCGAGTGACGTGGGAGCCGAACAATGGCATTTCTGAATCGGTTTGGTTGATTGACGTTTGGGGGCTTCGTGACCCGAGGGAATAGGACTCATTACCGTGAATACACCAAAACATCAACCGAGATTAGAACTCCGGATCTTTTAAAAATCCTATTTCTTTCTAAATTATACTGGGAAAATACCAATTCTAAGGAAAAAGAAAGAGAGAGGGAAGAAATTACTCCTTTATGCTCCTCTAATTGCCCAAAGCCCCCAAACAGAGTAAGAAATAGCTTCAAGATTTTAGGCAGCGTTCAAGAGGAGAAAATTAACTTTACAACCTGAAAATCTCGCCGCTGACGGAGCACCGAATACGAGGAAACACATATTTCTGGGACCTGCAGATCCTGCGCCGAGCTGAGCCGGGAATAGGCGCCCGGTGCAGGAATAACTTAATAAGAAGGATATTTGACAGATTGATATGAATAACTAATTAGAGATTATTCCGTTTTCCTCTGCTGCGCGTTTTATACCCCGGATCCTCAGGAAAGGGACAAGTAAGGGTGAAAAAAAAAAAGAAAAAAAAGAAAGAAAAATAGAGGGGAAAATAAAAGAGTGAGGAAAAATGCGTCCAAACCAGCCTGGAGAGTCAGGAGAGGCAATCGCGAGGGGTGCCGCGGGGTGCTGCTCTGACCGGCTGGCTCGGAACAAAGTCTTTTTTCTCGCAAAAGTGGGAGAAAAAAAAAAAAAAGTTGAGAAAAAAAAAAAGGTAAAAAAAAAAAAGTAAGGTGTGTGGCAGGGGAGGGCAAAGCCCCCGGGAGCCGGGGACCGTCGTTGCCCCGCAGAGCAGCCCCGGCCCGAGTCTCCCGCCCGCCAGACTGCCTCCGGCTCCCGCAGCCGCCCCGGGTCCCGCGCAGGGCCGGCGCGGTTTAAAGCGAAGTTGCGTTCGCTCCGCTCCCGCCCGTCGGGAAAGCAGCGGTCCCGCGGCTGCCGGTGCGGGACGGAGCGCTTCCCCGGCGACACCGGGACGGGGGCAGCGAGGGGAGGTTGTCCTGTTACCCGATTTTCGATCAGTTGTCCAAGCTGGGGGCTGCTCGGGAGCCACCGAGGCTCCGCGCGTGGAAGCAAGGGCGGGTTTATTCGCCCGGCGGCCAGAAACGCGACACAAGCCAGGGGACCCTGGCGATCCCTCCGAGTAAATTCAGCGCTCTGGCGTTAAAGCACAGGCGCACGAGCGGAGCCGGTGATCATCCGAACGTTCAGCGGCACATCTGCTAACGCGGCAAGGGACTCCCAGGCTCCGCACGCCGCGGTACCGTCTTTAGACGGAGACATCTCGGGTTTGATCAATGACTGCTGTATTCGCGTTATTCTCCAGAAAAAAACAGGGGGCACGTCACGTTAAAATTAAGATTGTTTTAATTTATTTAGGCTCTTCAGCAAAACCAGTCTAATTATCTTTCGAATGGCGGGGGAGAGGCACCTTGGCTCGTCGGGGAGTCCGAACAAAGGCACGCCGGCGGGTAACGGGCAGCGCCGAGCCCGGCGCGGGGAAGGAGCCGCCCGGACCCGGCCCTGCCCCACGCTCCCGGCCCCGCCGCGCCCCGCACGCCCAGCCCCGGCCGAGCTGCTGGGGAGCGGCAGGCACCGGGACTCGGCCGGGAGAAGTCAAACCTCCGCCCACCCCCGGGCACGGCGGGGAGAACCGGCCCGTCGGTCCCGGGAGCCGGGGAGGCAGAGGGGTCGCGGCGGGGGCACGGTCCGCCCCACCGGGCAGGCGGCCCCGAACCCCGCACCTGCGCGGGGGCCCCGCGGGGAGCTCCCGGGGGAGGGCAGCGGCCCCGGCCGCCGGGGGAACAAAGGCGGCGGGGCGGGGGGCGCCGGCTGAGCCGCGCCGGCGGGTGCCGGGCTGGGCCGGGCGAGGCGAGGCCGCGGCCCCCCGCCCGCGGCGCCAAACGCGGGCCGGCAGCGCCCCCTGCAGGGCGGCGGCGGCGCGGCGGCGCCTCGGCAGCGGCACCGCCCCTTAAAGGGGCAGGAGCTCTTAAGGTGGAACGGGGACTCCGCGCCGCTCCCGGCGCCGGCGGTGGCGGCGCCGCTTTTCACCTCCTGAAACACCGTCGACGCTGCCGTCCGGTGCCGGCATCGCTGTGCTTGCGGTGCTTGTCAGCGAAGAGCAGTGCGCTCCCACGGGCGGGATTTTCCACGCGGGAGCCGCGGACCGGCTGGATTAGTCGGGAGCAGCGGTGTCGGGGTAACCCCGCTGCCCGGGCCGAACCGACCCCCCCGACGGCTAACGGGGTCCGACCCTCGGCCCACAGGATCCCCCGGCTCCTCGCCCTCCGCTGCACGGCGGGGACCACCCCGCTCGCCGCCGGTGTACGGACAGCCCCCGTCGCCCACGCACCGTCCCTCGGGACCGGCGGCCCGCCTGGGAGCACTGGTCCCCGGGTGGGCTCCGGCCGGCTGCGGGGGCAGGCGCTCTCCCGCCTCCCCGCCACGCACACGGGCACGGCGGCAGCCCCGTTTCGGCCGAGGTGCGGCGGTTGCGCGGGCCGAGCCTCCGCGGCTGCGGGACGAGCCGTTCCCGGGCCGAGCTATCGCCGCGGAGCATCCTCCCTCCGCCCCGCGCCGCTCCTCCCCTACAGCAATCCAAATAACGTTAATTAAGAAAAAAATTTAATAAATAAAAGGACGGAGGGACGATTTTCCCCCTGAAGCTCCCTCCGAGGGCCTGTGGGGCGGCGGGGGGGGCCGAGCCGCGCGTCTCCTAGCGCCGGTTCCCCGGCCGGGGCGGCGGGACGGACGGACGGACGGACACTGGGAGACCTCACCAAGGACACCCGCACACCTTCGACCCTCAAAAATGCAGCCGGGAAGGCAGGCGCGGGAGCCGGGGATACCCCTCTCTTGCGCAAGTGCGCGGTCGTTGCTCTGAAAATTTGGGGCGGGATTTCTCACGTTCCTAGACGCGGGCATGGGTTTTTTTGGGGGGGTGGGGGTTGAGTTGGAAGCTAACGAAGGCAAATCTGCGTCAGAGCCACCCCACGCAGGTCATTAAGCGCGACGAGGTTCCCCTCTCGTGTTTTTAAGCGGTGATTCGTAGCGGCGGGGCGGCCCCACCGCGCAGCACCGCGCAGCTCCCGCGCAGCTCCTCGCAGCGCCCGCGCCCTCACCGCGGCTTGCCAGCTCCGAGCCTGCACCAAGCCGGCCGGAATAACAGCGAAATTGTTTCTAAATCGACCCCGTTTTCTGTGCCCCCCTCTCCGCGCAGCAGAGCCGAACGGTGACGGCTTTGCTCGGCGCTGCGCGGCGCTGCGCGGAGCGGCCCCTGACCGCTGTTTGAAGTGGAATAGCCCAGCGGAGCTCTGAAACCAGGCGAGGAAGGAAGCGCCATGTCCTCCGCGCGTCGCCGCCTGATTTTTTGTTTTCCGCTGCAAATTTTTGCGGAGTAGCCAAGAAATCGGCCTGGGTCTCTCCCGGCCGGAGAAAAATCCCCGAAATCTGGCATTTCTAGATTTCCCTGGCTGGTAGGCTTTCACGGGCGGTGAAGCAGCAAGCTTAGTAAAGCAGACAAAAATCTGCACCCTGCCAAACCACCCAAGAGACTCAAGTGCTGGAGGGGGGAAGCGATGCTTCGCCCCGGGTTCGTGAACGAGAGAATTAAAAATAGTACACGGCGATTTATTGATTAATCTAATGTTTGAAGAGAAGACTGTAAAATCCTGAAGGGGTAAGCTGTGCCATGAGAAAGCAACAATCCCACAGACTTCAGCGGACCGTGTCACAATCAGCCATAATAACCGCGATTAAAGCAGCAGCAGCAAATCAGGCACCTTATCTCCCCTTTTTATCTAAAGCATTAGAATATTCTGTCTTCCCTTGACAAAGGAGCCCTCATCCAAAGCATTTTGTTCCCCTTGCCAGAGTGAAACACCTTTTCCTCCCCAAAGTAAACATGATGCATGTGGCTAAAACACTGGCAGGGCCAACAGCAGGGATTTTAACTTTTAAAGAAACCGATCTCTGTCCGTGATTGATGCTGTGTCGCTCTGACAACAGAGAGTGTGTAGCTAATTGCCTCTATAAACGAAAAAGATATTGCCCTCATTTTATCAAACACATTCTTTGTCTGGACCTAAACCGAGTGTCACAGTAAATGAACACGACTGTAGAGATTGATAGTTTCACAGCAGTGAAATCTCAGTAAGAACCCCACGTTGGCAACCAGTGTCTGGTTTAAACCAGGAAGGAGGTTGGCATTCATTCTTCAGGAGCAGTTTCCCTTCCAAGGATCCACCTACGTGGCTGCTGGTTGAGTCACCCACAGCTCCTGTCACCAGGACCTCCAGGACCTCCTGGAGGCCCTTGGGACCCCTCCAGCCCTGGGGTCCTCTCTGGGCCTTGGAACTTCTCTGCTCAGATCTTTGGCCACCGCTGCCCAGGCAGGCTGGTCTACAGCTCTCCCACCCACCCTCGTCACGGAAAAGGGGCTGCAGTAGGTTTCATCTGGGTTTCACTGAAGCACAGGGTGATCCTGACACTTTTGTCACAGAGGGGCTTCAGATGTTTTCTCTCTGTTCTTTAAGAATGTTTTTTTCTTTGTATCTCAAGACCAACAGCCGGTATTAAGAAGAAAAAGGGAAAACTTTACAGCAATATTTATTTGAACAGGTAACAGCAGCTTCTGTGCGAGCACCCAACAAAACAAAACTTCATCTTCAGCCAAACCGCACTGTGGCTGCTGGGATCTCTCTCTCACAATCACTCGGTTTATACTTTCACTCCCATCCTTTCCCTTACAAGCCATTCCCTCAGCTTCGTACCCAGACAGGGTAACGACGCCCTGTCACACTCTCCGCTTTTTTCAAAGGGATATCGAAATTTCAAAGAGCAGGGAGGAGAGACCTTCCCCTCCCACCCTTATGTTTTGAAACTGCAAAGAGCCATAGAAGATTCCCTTGGACTGTATCCTTTCTTAAGGGACAAGATGACAATATGAAATACCCTCCGGAGATGGAAATGTGAGGTGTGGAAGGTCTCTTTAACCTCGTGGGAGAAAGGCACAGGCTGAGCAAATGTCTGGAGACTGGAGCCAGACAAATTCATGTCTGAAGGAAAGGACTCATTGGTAAGATACTGCCCAGGGAAGTGGCTAATTCACCTCTATTTGCTGCTTTTAAGCCTCCCTGGAAACTATGCTTTTGTCAGACGCAAGTTATTGAACGCAAGACTGGGTGAAGCGGAGGAGGTCTAACGGCCAGTGATAACCAAAATGTATCTGCTCCATCTGGACTTGATGATTTTTCAGATTCACAGAATTTAACACTGAGGGTCACAGCTTCTTCTTCTGCTTAGTCCAAACTTGGTGACGCTGGTCAAGCAGCATGTGAAGATCCTGAAGCGCAGGTACCTTCCCTTGAGGCTGCCGTTGAGTCGTTCTTCCTTTTCCTTCAGTTAATCTAGAGTCGTTACCGACAAAGTACCTCCGGAGTAAAGCATCTTTGCATAATAATTTGTGCTTCAGGTTTAAACTCTCATTTGGTCAAAATGAGATAAACTCTCTATGGTCAAAAGGCTATTCCCTGGCCTTTTTTCTCTAAGATTTTGCCCCTTACTCCACGGAATAAGAAGCACGTTCTCGGTGCTGCTGTTTTCCCTGCTGAACCTGCCTTACAGATAGCATGAACAGTGCGGTTATGCCTATTAGTCACAGTGCTCGGCCCTGGTGTTAGGCTAATTTGGGAAGACTTCCTGCATAGCAAGGAACAGCAGGATTTGATCATCGTCAGAGATCCATTACAACGTGCAGTACGGCTCTTTAAGGAGCTCCTGTCACTTGGGACATTTAAAATACCACGCTCCGCGAGGTAGCAGTAAAAAAACCACGAAGAAACAGTGCATTCAAAGGAAGACGGATTGCTCGATCAGCTGGATCTTTCCCATCACTGAATTCTAGGACAGTGATTTGATTAAATAGTAATAACAAAAAAATCTGACAAAACAGGGAGGGAATGGACAGAGAATATTGACTCTTTAACTGCAGTGTTTTGTGGAATATTAAATTAATGTTCCTGCATGATGTCCCGGCATCTGTCCTGATCTCCCTGGAGTCAACGGTGACATTTCTATTGCATTCCCGTGGAAGGGGACTATTTATCTGAGGGCATCCTGATCAAAATAAACACAAGGAAATAGATTGTACTTGAAAATATTCTGAACTTCCTTTTGCTTGATTTGAACAATTGCTTTGGTCTTAGGTTATTAAATCTTGACTTTACCCCAAGAGAGGTTGCTGTTGTATTACTATCCTCTTTCCTTTGCTGCAGGGATAATCAAACATTTCAATAGCTTTCGGTTGACTGGGAGACTAGTTACTTTTAACCCTTTTTCAGCCTAGTCAAACAAAAAATGTTAATGAAAGCATCTTCAGACAGCACTTGGTCAATCTAAATATCAATTAGTCTTTCAAAAAACAGAGTGTTTTATCAACTTTTAAAAAGCAGATATTTTACAGAGGTGGAAAGACATTGATACACTTTGTACCGAAAAGAAAATCACCTTGTGAAATTTGAGTACCAGTGCTAGGCAATTATACAGATTTTTTATGACATCTTCTGTTTTAAAATGCTACCCTAGAGCTCACAGCAACTGACATAGTCTCCATTTTTAACAAAAAAACCCTGTGCTGATCTTCCAATGAGCACTACGGGACAAAAAACGCATCTCTTTTGGTTTATATTAGACAGCCTTTTTGCTGCTTTCTTGCAACCCCCTTGTTTCTTCCCCATGAAAACATCCCCGCAATAAGATTCACAGCTGTTTACAGGAATGTCTAACTCTATTAGCTGCGAAGGGGAAGAGCTATAAACTTACCCAGTTATTCTTCGGTTTTAACTAATGTAGCTGTCGCTGAATTTTCCCCTTGGTTCCCAGGACAAAAATCAGCAGTACTGGGAAAATGTGGTTGGTTTTCCAAATGTCTTTTCGTAGAGTTCTGTAAACAACAGCATTCCGAAGCATGCCAGGTATGAGCCCCGTTACGTTGTGTGACCTCTTAGGTGTCAACAGCGTGTATTTCTATGGTCTTACTTAAGCAGTCAAGTTACAAATGAACACAGACCAACGCGGCAAACTCAGAGCGAGGATTTACCGCCTGCACCTCAGTGTAAAACCCTTCCCCGACGGGTGGGTAATTTACTTTCCCCATCCAGCAATACAACCCAGCTGGGCGATGGGAGGCCCTGATGTTGCAACAAACCCTCCCGGGGGCGGAGGAGGCAGGGAAGGGTCAAGGCGAGCGGCTCCCCCGGCCCCAGCCCCTTCCGCGGGGAAGGAGCGCGGCCCCTCCGAGGGAAAGCCCGCTGCCGGGGGGGGGGCCGCCTCGCCTGCTCTTACTGCGTGTGGTAACGAACCGTGCCGTAAGGCAGCGGCCTACGAGAGATTTGGGAGCGTCCCGGGAGGCGAGGGGGTCTCCCCGGGCTCCGGGGGGGATGCTGAGCCCCGCGCCCCCCTGGGGGCACAAGGCGGTCAGGGACACGGTCCTGTAGCCGTCCCTCGGGAGCCCAAGTGGTCCCATCACGACGCCCCCTCACAGGTTTCCCCTCTCCAGCCCAGGCTCCTTGCGAGCCCGCCCGGAGGCAGCTCCATCCCCGGCCGCTGCTCAGCTCCACGAGGGGCGGTGCGTGGGTACGTGTCGGCGCGGTGTGTGGGGGTGTCACGGCCGCCCCCTGCCCCCGGGCAGCCCGGCCCCGGCGTTCTCCCGGCTCTCACGGGAGGAACTTCGCGTTTTGCCGGGACGGGGCCGCCCACGCGTGGGAGCCGGGCAGGCAGCGGCGGGCAGCGGGACACCGACCGGCCGGCTCAGAGGCCGGGGAGGCTGCGGCGGCTCGGGAGCATCTTCTGCTTGACCCACGGGATTAAAAACACACGAGTGGGGACTTTCCGCCCCGTCCCGCCCCGGGGTCTCTTCAGTGGCTGCTCGGGCGCGGCGGTTTGCCTCTCCCGACGGAGCTGGAGCAGGTCAAGCCCCGCCCCCCCCCCCGCGGGTGGGTGCCCTCTCCCCCCTCCTTGCTCTTTTCTGTAACATGAGGACCCTCCCCAAACCCACCCTCCTGCCCCTCCACGCGTCCAGTGCTGTGAATGCAGAGAATGAACCAGTAATACCTGGGTTCAGGCACCCCCCAGGGGTTAAAGAAACTCCTTTTGGGAAGCAAAGGATGATAGAAATCTGGGAGTTGCCCATCCACACCCAAATTCTCCTCCAGAGTTAAAGACAGTGGAATGTATTTAATGCTGAGTCTCAATGAGATAAATATTTCCCTAAAAATAACCTCATTCACTACACAAACCTGATTAATACTTTATGTCTGTGGCTGTTTATTGGCTACCGAATCAAGCCTTGTGGAATAAAACCCCCAAACCTAATAATTCCTAATAATAAGCGATCGTGCAACTACAGACTGCCTTACGATATGTGCACAAAAAAGACTAAATTAGAGCCACACAAGTAGCCATATTCCAGCATCCTAACTCTTGGGTACCTTTCTTTGCAGGCTGGGTTTTCTGAAGGTGAAAACCATCCGTCTCCCTTCTCCCCTCCCTGAGGTGGAATTCCCAGCGAGGGCAGCAGCTTTCCTGCCAGCAGGATCTGAAGCCTGAACCTTCAGCTGGGCACCACGGCCTGAGTCACAGGACTGACTGCGCTGGTCTCACCCGGAGTAACAGCGTGGGTTTGGGTCTGGAGAAGCGATTCCCAGGGTCATGCTGGGGGCTGTGCACCCCTCCGCTCCCCGCTTTCGCCCCCACTGCTTGCTTTCAGCCTCCCGCGCAGGAGCTGCTCGGCTGCTCCCACGGCAGCGTCTTGGCCCGGCCTTTGGTGGAAACGCATGCGCCCAGCCGTTCTTGGTGTGTGGCCACCATTTTTGTGGAGAACATGACTGAAAGGAGTGTTCATGGCTTTGTGTCTTCACCAGATCGTCACGCAAACTCGAGGGACAGGGGAAAGGCTCTTCTCTGGTGCTGGTTTTACCTTTTGCTCAAATACAAAAATATTTCGAAAGCAAGTTGAAGGTATTATAAATTCCTTCATACACTCCAAAAGTGTTTTGTAAAGGATAGTGTTTTGCAGCACAGACAGTAGGGTAACCACCTACTTAGTTTACCAATATTTTAATTCAGTTGTGTAAATTCCAAGGCATGATCGACAAAGTGTTCACTGCTTGTAGTCTCCATCCTCATTTAAAAATTATTAATACTTCTGTCACAACAAGGGACTGATTTTATTGTTGTTGTCTGCATCTACATGTGAAAATTTACCACTAGATGGATTTTTTTTTTGAGAAGTACATAGGGAAGACTGTTTCTATGCTCTCTTTGCAAGAGGTCTACTTATCCCTGTCATATTTCTGCAGGCCACAGCTGATTTTACTAAAACTGCAACGCTTACTTTGACTTTGCATTGTGCATTATTTTAACAGCAGAAGATGGCATATAAACATCTTTTATCTACTTTCCCTCCTACTGGGCTTGTAACATCAAAGATCATCCCATTCACCTTTGTTTCAAGGCGGGCTGTAAGTTTTCATCTGACAGGGTTGTTGAAAATCAAACTGACTATACTTGATCACAGTGGGATCTGCATGAAAATCCATCTACCAGTTGAGCTGTAATACTTACCTGTCTAGGTCAATTTGAGAACAACAAGAACGATAAGCACATAAAGCTGAAATAGTCTTGTTTCACAGTAGGACTGTTCCACCGCCAGTATAGGAGAACAGGCTGATTTAAGTGAATGTGGAGCTGCATGCAAAGCCACATGATTTTATCCCAGAGGTTATTAGATGCAATTCGTTGCGATAATTTGTCTTTCCACTTGCCCTGACTTTGTATGCCATACTGCCTGGGGATTATCCCAGCCGAAGAAGGAGGATTAAGGTGTGTGAAGGAATGGAGTGGAAGTGTCAGTAGCGGTTTCCTGTTGAACAGGGGAAGAAAAAAAAATGCACGTGTATCCTTCGGTGTCGTGGGAGAAAAAATGCTGGTTTCCAGTGCGGCTTAAGTTGTTGCTGGAAAGCTTGAGGGCGCGGGGCACAGCCACAGCCGGCACGAGCTGGAGGTTCGGCTTCTGCCTATTGCGGGGGAGCCCTGGGAGGCCGTGGCTTATTGGCAGTGTAGTTTTGGCATTGCTAAGCAAAACACATCCAGCAGGAGCTCATATATTTATTTGTACCTTGTTATTCTATCAACTGTATAATTTATATATGCAGAAAAATGGAAAAATGAGAAAAATCCTCTGCTCTTTCAAAATGAAATGACAGTATGATATGATGTTCTGCCACTTTAGTGCAGTCTCATATATCAAATAACCTAATGGTATTAATCAGATACGTAGGCAAAACACTTTTTTTTTCCTAAGAGTTAGCCTTGCTTTAAAAAAAAGTTCATTATGACTTTGATATACTGGCTCTGCAAGGACATGAGCTAAAGAAGCTACTCCTATAAGTAAGTCTTGGACATCATGTGTTTTCTTGGAAATTCCGTCATTAGCTGTATATCTTCCCATAACTTGAGCAAGTTCACCAGATACATGAGTGTTTATATGTGTATTAGTGGTTGAGCTAGTCCTATCGCCTATAACTAAAACTTTCTGACTCTTTCCATTATGTGGCCATGCTTATAACTCAGCCAAACTTTAACTACTGGGACTGAAACTTCTCAAAGAAATAATGAGCCTGAGGCAGAACCTGCAATGGAAAATTTCAACTAGAAGAGTTCAGATTTCTCTGAAAACAAGAGTGAGAAAATTGCTTTGTTTGGCTCATGTTAACAGAATAATAATAGTAATAATAATAAAAATGAAATCCCAAACCTTACAGAAAAGCTGTAGTGTTTTCTGTAACGGTGTCATGATCCAGTATTTGGGGGAACAACAGCACTTGGAAAGGCACTTCTGTCTGCTCCTGGGAAAACATGTGGGAGTTTGGTCGAGCCGTGATCCTCAGAGCGGTCACAGTTTGAGCGTATTTGGGCTTTTGTGCTCAAGCTTCCTGAGGATTTGACCCGACTGGAGCCCTTGTTTCTCCCGGCCTCGGAGGCTGCCGTGGGGCTGAGCCCTCTGGAGGGGCCGGGGCGGCTCACTCGAGCACCCCATGATTTTGGGCCAGGTAGGCTGTGGGGAGAGGGGCTGTGGGGTGCTGCCTATGCTTCCATGAAGGAAATTTCCATTAGGAAATTATGTACAAAAATAAGCCGAGGTTGTGAAGTCAAATGCTCAGGAATTAGGAAATGCCAGAGTGATGTTTCCTGTGCCGTCTTCCCTCTTTGTCCCCCTCCTGTGTGGCCGTTATGATGCAACCTTTGAGCGCTCAAACTGTTTTTACAGCTTTCTCCTTAAAGGTATTTCTTTATTTGTGACCACAAATAATTATTTTAAAAAGTCATTTAGGAGCAATAGCCCAATGACTTACATATTACAGAGTAAAAATAGAATTATTTTTTTTTTCTTGAGCAAAGTAGTTTTTTTAATCAAATTTTGATGCCGTTGAAACCAAGTGTCCTGTGACTTTAATGGAGATAGACATCTGTAAATTAATTGGATCTGTCAGAACTGTTTTCTCTCTTCCTTGTCTTTTGTTTGTTGCTGTCTTGTCATTTTTGACTGTTCTGTGTCCTTATCTTAATGTTGTAGCAAGGAGATCAGTATTCAGCAAAAGAAAAAAATGCTGGCTAAAACGGAGCAGTTCACGTTGCCCTAAAGAGGAAGGAAGGATGCCTCTTCCTGCCCAACCGACAGCGTGGTCTGCAAGGCGTTACTTATTGCTCCGCTTTCCCCTGCCTGTTTCCTGGAGAAGGTGGAAAGCAAAATGATAAACGTCCTTGGCTGAAGCTTGCACAAATTAGGTTACAGAGACAAATTACTTCTCAGATCTCCTTATTGTACCTCTTTGGCAGGTTTTGTCTAAAATTAAAAATAGGTGTTCTGTATATTCCTGCTCCATTATTGCCTGCAAATATATAAATTAAACATATCAAAGCAGAATAGGATGTAATTGTGTCAGGTACAGGTTGTAATTCCAAAAAGAAAGAAGTCTGAGTAAGGAAGATATAACACTAGTGGTGAAGTTCCTACTTTCATACCGACTCAAATCTGACACTTGTCTTCTAGCATTTAAAAAGCAAATTTTTACAACTGTCCATAGAAATCAGTGAGCTTTTGGGAACATCATAGACAAAGACTTCATCGGTTAATACAAAACCAGAGATTGGCTGAACGCCATAGAAGACGGGGTTCTACATTTTTACTCTTAGTAGAAAAACTAAACGTATTATGCCCCCCCTGAAGTTTAACAAAATTTAAAAGCAATTGCAGAAATTACAGTGCCGTTGTGACTCGCAGGGGTGTGGGCAGCCTTCTGCCCTGCCGCTGGTGCCAGCCCACCCGCCTGCCCTCACAGGGAGGGGATGTTGCTCTACTGGGGGGCAGCTGGCGTGGGCAGGGCTCACAGATCCCCCAGCCCCACAGCCCCCCCGCCAGCCACGCCGGCCCTCTGCCACGCACCGCCATCTCTGGGGGGTCAGAGCACGCCAGGGCAGCTCCTTGGGTGCCATGAGCCCTCTCTCCTGTCAGGAGAAATAAGGTGCTTCGGGAATATTATCAAATTCCCTTTAGTATCTGCCTGGAAGAATTGCTGTGGTAGTATTTTTCTGGTTTTTTTTTAGTATTGCATTTTTCCGGTCTTTCACTGAATCTGTATATCTTTTCTCAGTGTATTACAAGGTATTACACACCGGCTTTTTGTGTCAGCAGGCAGAGATTGTTTAGTTCCCCAATTAGTAACATTCCATTTGAATAAATGTATGCCTGGGACTTTCCCCCCAGATTTTTCCTGTTGCTTAGACCCACAGCCCTCCCTGCAGCACCGGCACCTGTCCCTGGTCTCGCCGCTCGTCTCCGTCCTGGCACCTTCACTCCTGCCTCAAGCTCTCTTCCACCTCCTGGGACCGCGTTGCCCTGGAGTCACTGGAACAGGTCTCTTTCCTCTCACACACCTGTCGAGAGGCAAGATGCCATGTCTGAAAATCAAGCTGGGTTTTGTGGGGTTAAAAACAGTTCCACTGGGAGACGGATATCGAAGGCCTGACTCATTAGCTGTAATTAGCTGCAGGTACTTCCTAGCATAGTCCTGTTGCTCTTGGATGAGAGCTGTGAGCATGTAAGCATCACCAGCAGGGTGATTACTCTTCATTCCTTTCACAAACCACCTTATAACATACTTACCTTATAATATACTGTGTATAATGTGATCTTATGATTACCTTAAGCTTTTGGCACACGCACATCAGGTTCCCTCTCTGTATCACCATGTACGCGGCCCCGTGGGCTGAACCACAGCATTACGGATTTCATCAACGTGTCTGTAACAGTCTCGAGTGCCTTTTCATGCTCCAGCAGCTCTGCTGTTACATATGTTCAGAAGTGTCATGCACAACCAGAAAGCGGTGATTTCCAGATGGTATTTTTCGGTCCTTGAAATCAATCTGTATGAACTCCAGGCGATTACTCTGTTGATACCATATTTGAACCGAGGCCTCCTTTGATATACATTTTTGTTCGTAAGGAGTAACCAGGATCCTCAGGTCAGTCTTGCCCGGTGTAGGGAGACCAGAGGGAGCCTGTGCACGCTGGTGCCCTGCAAACAGCAGTCGCATGCATTTTCCTTTTGTTTTCTATTGAGCTGCGAATGTTTATTTGGCTGTATTGTGAATCCATCTCCATGGATGTCTTGCTAGGCTGTGCTTGATAAGGAGTTGCTACAGGCTGTTGTGAGCCTGTGTACACTGAATTCCTTCTTGAGTAAATGTAAATGAGAGGATTTGAGGACTTCCACAACAATTGAACTCTCCAGTTCTGTAGCAATCCTCATTTAATCTGTGGGAAACTCATCAAAGAGCACCTACCAGCCTCACCAGTTTCGGATCTCACCAGGAGACATTGGGGCATTGCAAACTCCCACAGATTGAGGGGTGGATCTGAAAACGTGAACAAAACATGGCTCAGAAACCATGCCTTCTTCTTTTGTCTAGATAATTTGTTTCTTAAATGATGAGTGATGCTGTCGGTTCTGATAATGTGCTCAAAGCTTTTGTAGACATCATGTCTTCTGTGCAGATAGCCTGTGGTTTTGCCAGTGTCTTTTTGTTTTGTATGCTTTCTGGTGCTGGTCTGAAACTCTTGGCCTGTCCTCACTGACTACATGCTCAGGATGCAGCTCCTTATAGGCTGCTGTTTGTTTCTTGAGGTTTAAGCCTTTAAAAGCTTAAAAATTGTTTCCACTCTTAATGTGTCTTATGAAATATGTGAAGGCTTCTTCAGTTCTCAGAAATAACATTAGGAACTGAACTAAAATCTCTTTAGCTCTTTTAAAAACTCTGTAGATCCTTCAATACCTCTAAAAGGTGCCTGGTTCATTCCAGGTTCAGGAGGCACTCCGAAGGACTGAAGCAATCTAAACACGCAGTTTACTTCCTTGGTCCCTTGCTCCCATCATTAGCTGAGATTATCCAAATTAAAGCTGCTAAAATGTCTTGCTCCTAATATTTTATCCATGTGTTTGACCTGCCTGTGCATTATGTCTCGTGCAGTCAATGAATGTTTTTATGTCTCTTTTGGACTTTTGAGGGTGTGCAGGTGGGGATGTCCAGGGTTAGGCACGTTGTCCTGTCAGGCATACCTCCAGAATACCACTTAGTTTCACTGTTACCTGATATTCAGGGAATTCAAGCTGGGAACTGCCTGCCAGGAACACTCCTTAGTTTAAGCGCAATCTGATGTTGCACTTGATCATATCTTGACAAGCTCCCCTTTATTCCTGGAGGATGCACGGGTGCAACATTACCGCAGCTGTGCTAATTGCTTCCTTTCACTGCCTTCCACCAGGACTTCTGTTAAGTCAATCCCTAACTTGTACCGGCCAGGCTGTCTCACCACTTTTCGCCTCTGTTGCTGTCAGAGGCTCTAAGATGCTGTCCCCACCATCTGATTTTTCACTAGCTGCACCTCCTGCTCAGCCTTAGCAATGGCTCCTGTGCACAGCCCATTCCTCGGTCCAGCCCGTAACATACTTCTGCTGAATGGCAATCTTCTTGTTGCACAAGAACATGGATCTCGCCAGGCTCAGAAAGCTGGATTTCCACTGTTGCCTGCAGTAGGTGCTCAACAACAGCCATTATTTTAATTTGTGTAGTCCACACTTGCTTTCCTTCCAGCATGTCGGTTTGTCCAAGAACTGGAGTCACTTCAGATCTCTGTACCTTCACTGTGGTGTGCTGGCTACTGACGTCCTCAAGCCCAAAGGTGCTCGTGCAGCTCTTAGCGTGGATCATACTAGGAGCTGCTGGCAGTGGCTCTTACCTGCCAGCAGCTTTATTCCCTTGCATATGCTTTCCCTCTGCACAGCCTGTGCTGAGTGCTGTCACTGGCATAGCATGGCCTGTGGGCATCACCTGGCATGCAACCCAGTGGGGAACACTTTTCTTTTATCCACTGCAGGCCGGAGCTTCTGGCCCATTACCTTCTCCAATGGGTAATTGCTCCACCAGCCACTATTTCTTCAAGTACAAAAAGGTTGGACAAAGGAGCCCTCCTCTGGCAGAGAATTAATAGCTAATGTCCCTAAAGAAACTGCACTTCTATTTTCACACTTCTAATTCTCCAGCAGTAACCAGGACCAGGACCTGTGGCTGTAGCAAGCACAGACCTGCTGGAGACTTGCAAAATGGTCGCGGATTTGCTGCCTGCTTTGATTGTGCCAAGACGCAGGAAGACCGGGCTGGTTTCTCTTTCTGAGCGGGATTTCACACGCAGGCTCAGCTCGGCGGAGGGCAGCAGCCCCTGGCAGCAGAGAGCACCGCTGGGTGGAACTGGCAGCAGCAAGCCCAGATCTGGGCTCTTCTCCTGGCTGGTCTGGTCACTCTGCCCCTTTCCAGTAGCCTCTTGCTGCAGCAGGACCCCTGCTCGGGTGAGCCGGGCCCCTCATTCCCGGAGGGCAGAGGGAGTCGTCACCTCCCTCCTGCCACGCACCGAGCTGTGACCTGCTCCACGCACTGCCCGGGCCCCCTGCCCTCCTCGGCAGGGGTGACGCAGACCCCTCGGCACGCCGGGCTCTCCCCCACGGGGGTCTCCTGCCGCACCGGGGAGGACATGGGGCCAAGCCCCGTCCTCCCCGCCCCTCTCTGCCCCCCGGTGCAGCCCGGGGGGCTCCTTGCCGCTGCCCATCTGCCGTTCTTCGGCACCTGGCGGGGCCAGCCCCCCGTTTGTTGCTGGCTGTCTCGGAGGGACGCTGCTGGGTGCTAAATTGTCTGAAGCTGATAAAAAGCAGCTGGGTGGATATTTTAAACAGAACATTCGTTGCATCTGTAAATCTGTAAAAACAAATGCCAAGACAAACCTTCAGCGAGTTTATAGCCCTGTTTTGTGTATCCAGCCCTTCAGCTCCAGCTCTCCCGGCTCTGAAGGGGGGATGCTGGCAGCACAGGCATTTGTGCCCTCAGACACAGTCTTCAGCCAATAGTCCAAAGCCATATAACCCGTCTTCAAAATTCTGTTTCTCTTTCAGTTTGTGTGACTCCTCTTCCTCCTTGTGATGAAGACGACATGTTTATTGTCTTTTCTGGGTGAGATGAAACGCCACCCACGCATCAGTGGACGACTTTGTGCCATTCCATCCGCTGCTGACCTTCCTGGATATATTGGCAGCGTGGCTGTTTTGAGAGCCTGCGTTACTCCAGGTCACGTCACCATGTTGAAACGCAGGTACCCAATCTGATGATCAATAGCAGGGAAAAGGGAGGTTTGTCCTCACCCAGGTCACAAAAGCTTTCCAGTATTTCCCTCACAGCTCCAGGCTCCCAGAATACTGTTCTTCCCTTTACCCATTTTTCTTCAGCTTTCCGAAACTTTTTGCCTTAACTATCACTTCAAGTCTATTCAACGTGATTTATTTATTGTCAAATCCTGTTAATTCCTGGAGGGGGATTCTTTCTTTGTTTCACGCCTAATAAGCATGTTAGTGTTTTTGAGCAGTGGAGAAATGACAAATGTGGTCAGAGTCTTAGTTAGCTGACGGGTGGTGAAGAGCTTGCAGATGGACCAGGGAGGGCAGTGAGTGCAGGAGAGGACAGAAAAAATGGTTTCCCCTCCTTCTTCTGTTGGCTTTTTCTCCCACTGGCCGTCCAGGACATGGTAGGACCTTGCTCTCCTGCTTTCATCAACACAGTTAATATCTGTGAAGGGGTTGGAGGCAAATGCCAGGAAGGAAGAAGAACTGTTTAAGCTAACTGGCAGCATTGGGTCAAGTGAGATACAAACTGTGAATGAATAAATTTTGGGTAGAAATTAGAAGAAGGTTTCCCACCATTTGAAGAGCATGGTTTTGGAGGCTTGATGGTGCTTCCTGAAGTTATGTGACATGGTATGTGCTGTAATCTGGAACTCAAATTAATTTAAACTGTATCTTCATTCTTGACTTGTAGTTATAATCTGGCAGCCATGTTTTCAGGAGGCTGCAGATTTAATAGGCTGCCTGTTTTGGTGTCAGAATGACATTTTTTCCTATTAAGATAAAATTGAGCAAGGCCCAGTATTTTTATGTCTTATTTGTCTGTTTTTCCACTCACATGTCATTATGGTAATAAATCTGGCATAGAACATGGATATAAATATTAAGTACATTTTATAACTTTGTAATACTTAGTGTAATAATTACTTTGAAACTTGAAGCTGGTATCCAGCATGAATAGGAGGTTGAAGCATGATCTCCCAGAAGTGAAGAGCTGGGTTTTTGATGGTAGACTGCTGAAAAAGGAGACTCAGAGCCTCTGCAGGTCGAGAGCTCCCCCTCTGTGCTGCTCTCTTTCTCTTTAAGGTGAGAAGATGTCAGATGTCTGAAACTGGTTTCTGTAGGTAGGCTGAGAACAGTTGACCATGAATTATAATTTGTATGGTGGGAGTCCTGTAACTCCTACACTGGATCCGCTTAAATGCTGGGATATGTTAAGCTAATAAAGTTGCAGGCTGCCGCTGAAATCCATCCCGGAGTCTGTCTTCAATAGCCTCCTTGTAGTGATTAATGACAGGGAGCCCGTTGCTGTTTGCAATGAAGGATTTGCTTGTATCTGTCTGCGTTTGCAGATAGCGAAGTTTCAGATAACGGATTACAGTTCCTGTGGTTCTTTGTTGCCTAGAACAGGGCACAGAAATTTTACACCCCTGTGAATTGTTGTCAAATGGTGCTGTTCTGGTTTAGTAATCCACGTGTTCATTTTGCATAGCTGTAACTGAACAGTTACGGTTTAATGTTGGGAGGAGAACTGGGACCCTTGATTCCATCAGTGTTGCCGTATCACTAGTTCAGACAGCTTTTCCCCTTCCAGTTCTGGGTGGGTGTATGCTGGAATGTTTTTATATATGCTGGCAGCCCAGGAAAGAATAAGGATGATGACTAGTAATTTGCCATTAATACCTTGTTTTATTTACAAAACATCTGCTCTTCGTAACTCCTCTTCTTTCCCTTTTTCGTTGTGCTTATGCCCATGACATTAAAAAAATTCTTTTTTTTTCCTTAATAAAATAATGACATGAAAGTTGCTCAAATGCAAGTAAAATAAACTCAAGGAATCATTAAGCATCAAATGTTTTCTATGTAAGTACCAATAACCTTTCTCTCTAATTTTATTTCAACAACAATTTGTGGTTTAAATTTTCTGCAGTTCTTGGTGGGATGAAGAGATAGAAAAGCAAAAAGGAATTAAAGTGATCAAAAGATCTGATTTCCTAAGACCATGTCTTGGTGATTGCCAAGGCTCCTGATGCCTTGAGGATGTCTTGTTTCTCATGGTCAAACCTCAGACAAAGAAATGGACTTGCTGGAGTTCCCTCCTCCCGTCTTCCTGCTAAAGCTCAAAATGTTTTTTTCAGATTTCTTCAGTGCTTTCTGCAATAGCCTCAGGCACTAGTTAGATCTCTCAGTTAGAAGCATAGCATAATGGTAAATGTTTTGACTGTCAAAAACATCCCTGTCATTTATAATACAGCTGTGAGGTCCAACATCAATGTACATACACTTGCAAATCAGAAGTATCTGTCTGTTCGGTTTGGTACCAGTCACAGTGTGTAGAAGTACCACAGGCTTGATGTGTGCAGCCACAGGGCTTTTCACTTACTTTGTTAAAGAAAATACCTCCCATTAGACTCAGGTGAGTGATTAAAAAAAAAAAAATGCAGATTTCTGCAAACGGATTTCACCCACTTGACCTGGAGTATTAAAACCACCACATGTATTATTGACATTTCTGATTTTGTGTTACATTTATAGCTGGTTTTTGCATTGTAGCCTTCACTTTGGATCCTTCCAGCATCCTTCCCATTAAAGTTAATCTGAATATTTTCTTACTGGGAGAAGGCAGGGAGAGGCAGGAAAGCAATGGAATTCCCATTCATTGGTTCGGCAGTGCTGGTGGAGCTGAATTAAATCTTTCCACTCATTCAGTTTCTATGGCCTAATATTGACCACCTTGTGGCTCCTTGGCTTGTGCCCACGGCACACTGAATTCACAGATGGTCTCCGCATTGAAATGCTAGCCAGGCCTGGGACTGTTCAGCTTCCAAGACTAGGCAAAACTGGGTGCATTGAGTCTAGCATGGAGAAAGGCCAACCTGCACCTAACCATGTAATAATTTACAGATACATACGAATCCTTCATATTCTGGAAGATATTTTTCATTTGGTGTACATATATATGTCCCATTAAACTGAGTAACAGTTATGCATGTTCAAGGAGAGGAGAATAACTTCTGTGTTTTCCTTCTTACAAGGCATATGCTGTTACGATATATATTTTTAATTGATTAAGAGGTGGGAACAGTAACAGTGTATCTGATCCAAGTTTTTAGCAAAAGACTCTTTATTGGCCTCCATACTGTAAAACATTATTCTAGGCATGATCCCAAAGGCATTTTTAATCATCAGGCTAGATGAAAAGAATATACATTTCTAAGTATCCTGGAAGTACTGGTAATTTAAATTACAAGTTTATCATGTTAAACATTTTGTTTGGTGGGCAATAAGCCACAACTCAGAAATGTTAAACAAAATCCTGTCTTTTTTATAAAAAAATGTTTCAGACCTTTGGAAGCTTTTCCCTTCTCAGTCCTTTGCTGTTTGCATGGCAGGATCTCAAATACTTGTCAGAAGTACTCTCCTTGTTATTAGCAGAAGAATGGTCCTTGCACCCTGAGTTTGGGGTGGCTGCGGCACCCCAGGTTATTGTCCGACACAGGCCCATGCTTGTCCATGCCATGAGGATCCTGAGACCTATCAACTTGTCCTAGGCATTATGTGTTCAAAAATGATGCTTCATATCAAAAGCACATGTAAGGTGAATTTTCTGGTATTTTCAAGGCAAGTATGTGGCTGTGGCTGGAATCACAGCTTTAGCTCATGCTTACAGGTAGTTGTGGGGTTGCCTTGTGTGTGTGTAATTTATCTGCTTGGGACTGTAGCCCTCACTTAGCACTTATCCCGCAGCCGCAGTGTGCCCTTGGCAGTGCTTCCTTGAAAGGTGCGCTTTTGAATTCCCCTCATCACTGTATTTTTGCATTTTAAATAATGCTCAAATATTTTAATACTAATGGCCAATGTAAACATTTATATATACTTGAATAACCTAAATGAGTGAATGAGTGTGCACAGTTTATACACTCTTTTTTTTTTTAAAAAAATCACCTTCCTTTTCTTTGCAAATGATTTATAGTATGAGATTCTATCATTATTTTCATAAGCTCGCACCGTACAAAAGTGTAGCATGGACTATCTCAGAGCTATTGAAATAGGTGATGAAAACCATAAAGTTAGGAAAGTACACAATTGTATGATAACTATTCATATGTCCGCTTTGAAATGAGAATATGCCACGTAAAAGTTAAGTTTTATGAGCAGACATGTTAGCACGACCTCTTATTGAGGTCTCCTGTTAGTTTCTACTAAAAGACTCAGTTCTCAGTTGTTTATATCTCTGCCATCTGTTATCTGCTTAGACTGAAACTTCCCTTAGCGTGAACCTGGGTTGTGCTGTATTAGTTTGGAAAACTTCAGCCAGAACGGTTCAGCCAGTAGGTAGGGAGAAACGGCTTCAGCCATGTTAAAGCTCCTTTTTTAATGGTATATGGGCTTCTTGCTTTGGAACAGGCTTCTTGATAAGGGGATGGGGAGGAAGGGTCTCGGAGCAGGATTTTTGTCCTGTTCTGAAACTTAAACCTGGTCAAACATTGTTTATAAAACAAAGCCATTGTGTGCAGATGCTCTGTAGAGATACTGTAGACTACAGTCTCTGTGCTTCTAACCAGAAATCCCATGTGTGGAGAGCATCTCAAGCCCCTGATAGCTCACGTGTGTGATTAGAAATCATGTTTCTGACAGCAGAGGAGGGTGATGGTGAGCCCCAGCTTCGGAGGGTGCGTGCTTAGGGCAGCCTTGTGTGGTGCGGCCATTCTCAAGCAGGATGGAGCTGATGGGACAAACACAGTCCTGCCTGGGCAATTATTTTGTGATGGACAGTTGGCAGGCGATGCTGAGCGTTTCAGAGAGACCACTGTACTGCATTCAGCAGCAGCATTATGACCCCGAAGGCTGCCACCGTGCCTTAATGTGCCAAGACTCACAAGAGCTTCCTATCACGCCCTTCAGCAGTCTTACTCTTAGTCTCTTCCCAGAGCAGCTAGGGAGCACACACTGGACATCGTTGCTCTGTTTTGAGCCTCTCTTAGGGGGCAAGCTTAAAATTTCATCTTTCTCCCTGCTCTCTCCATTAGCGGCATTTGTGTGTGCGCCTGTGTGTGTTTCTCTTTACCAAGAATCAGTTGCTGCTGTCTGAGATGTATCTGCCTCTGTAATTCTTGCTGTGCACAGAGTGATGAGCTAAAAGAGATGCTTCAGCAATCCAGACATAGTAAAGATTTGCCATGTTGCTAACGAAGGTCTGCAGTTTTCAATAAACTGAACTGTGAGTATTGAAGGCAGAACTGTGATTCTGTGGTTCTGTGATTCTGTGATTCTGTGATTCTGTGATTCTGTGATTCTGTGATTCTGTGATTCTGTAACTGCAATTTCCTATCTTTTGTAATTTTTTCTCCCTTCTTCTTGTTATTTATCTTGATTGACCCTAAAAATAAAAGGAATTAACCATTTACACATGAAAGCTGAGAGCTATCATTTAAATATTTTTACCAACAAGGGACATTTGATGCTCTTTGAGAGACTGCCAAGTTAAGAAAAATGTTATAGAGAAGAGGAAGCAGATT
The DNA here is from genome assembly GCF_030867145.1 of Opisthocomus hoazin. NCBI lineage: Eukaryota > Metazoa > Chordata > Aves > Opisthocomiformes > Opisthocomidae > Opisthocomus > Opisthocomus hoazin. The sequence continues at coordinate 73,689,550 of NC_134417.1, read as the reverse complement.
GTATAAAATTTGGCAAGCAAGTATTTGATTCATTTTTCCCTTTTATTTCTGTGTGTTCAATCAGTTATCTTGGTAGGTGAAAGGAAACCAACCTTTTGGTAACACAATCTCACTGAGAAACTAAATTTGCTTGGGTTGGGCAGGCACTGTGGGCTGAGCCTTTTATCTTCTGCTTAGCTTTGGTTTTTGGTGTATCTGTTCTGGCTGGAGGCTTGAATTAGATGGTGACTCCAGCTTTTTGGAGAAATACCTTTGTGAAGAAATCTACAGTGTTTACTGGAGATTTTCTACCCTGTGCCTAAAGCTTTGTGCATGACTTCAAAATAGATATTGTGTTGAGCCTTTTAATGTGCAATGAAATGATTGGAGTGAGTAGCATATTGGCTGAAATTAATAGCTACAGTCGAGGTTCAATGAAATTAACCCAAACACTCCTTACTAGGGAACACGTAACTAGAGACATCCCCAAACAAAAGCTTGAAATATCTCTGCGAATGGACTTGACATTGGTCAAAATCCTTCTCCCTGATCAGGAACAGAAACGCAAAGGAGAGACTTTTCGTAACGTCTGGGTAGGGAAATAAATGCAAGTTATCCAAGGTTCTTCAGCCAAGGATGGTGAGAGCCTGGCCCGGACGCCTGTGCCCCAGCCCCAGCAGCGTGATGTTTGCTAAAAGCAGAGAGTTCAGTTCTGAGAATTGATACGAGACACCAGAAGTGAAGATCTGGCCGAAAAGCTCTTCCTTTTTTGATAAAACCAGAAATAGGCATCTGTGAAAGGAGGGACTCCTGGAGGGCAACTCAGACCGTGACTTGGACTGGGCTGGAGACCGGAGAGGTATGGAGAAGCTAATAATCAGATGTCTGACGTGAACTTTGAATTATGCAGATACATAGAAATTCCAAGGAATGATGCAAACTCAGAAAAACAGAAGATAGTCTCTAGCTGAAAACATCTGCAAAGTATTTACCAAAAGTGTAGCTATAAAATACAGCTTGTAGAGTCCTATGGATCTGTACAGCCTGGTAAGCAAGGGTATTCCACACAATCTAGCAACTGGGCAGCAAGTCTTTATTTAGACAGAAGCAGTGAAGTAGGCTTTGGTTAATGCGATTAAAATACAAAGCATCTACTTTCATATGGATACATTCCTGCACACTAGTAAGTTAAAAAAGAATAATATTTAAAGATAATTATTGTAAATAGGGAATTTGCTGAAATAGCCATTTCAAAAATCATGTTGCATGGGAATTTTTCTTATATGAAGATTACTAAGATGCAGTTATTTCATTTATGCATCATCTTACATTAGATTAATTAGCATTTATTTCAAAAGAAGTATTAATTGAGATAATATTATAATCATGGAGTCAATTGTACTGATTACACTAGGAAAGATTGTATTGAATATCAATACAAGAATTGTGACAAGAACGACTAAAATTTAAAGAAAAAAAGAAATGTGTAAGAAATGAATTACTGGTGTAAAAATGTAGAATTATCTTTCTTCAAGCTCATCTGTAAAGTTCAGAATTTTCAGTCCAGCACTGGACTTCATCAAGGAAAAATGTTGTTTTCATTTATGTAATTTAAAATCTTATATAAAGCAGCAGTTCTTAATGACATTAGGATTTTTTTTTTTAATTACTTTCGGTTACATTATTCTTTTAGGAGACTTCTAAATTTTTAGTGTTTGTTTTATTTATATATGTGATATGCATTGGAAAGAAATTAAATCTCATTATAAGATTTTCTTCAGCTATTAGCCCTCTAAACCAGTCTTAGATTCTGTTTTTAGCCAATTTTGCAGTAGGGGAGTATTTGGATGCCATGTACTTTTTAGTGGTGGAGTAGAACTTCTAAGAACAACGCTTGTCTTCTATCTGCATTTTGCTTCTTATCCACTGCATTTGATTCATGTCACAGTGAATCAAATCTGCTCCTAGCCAAGAGGTACACAATCAGCTGGGAGGGGCGAAATGGAGCAATATTCCTGAAACATCCCTTTACTTCTGCCCTAAAACCTAATCCCGCATGCTCTCATTGTGTTTCTAAATAAGTTTGAACCTGGAACTTGTTTCCTTGTAACCTGGCTATTAGAGTCTTTTTCCATTGGCACGAGACAGACAACTTGGTGTGTTTGCCCAGCTCAGGGCCCCTTTTATACAGACAAATTTACTGTGCCAGAAGTTGCATTAAAGCGTCGTACTGCCCTAGTTGTTTTAGAACAGGATTCTGTAACATGGTAAACTTTCCTACATAAACATTTACCTATGTGGAATTTATGCCTGTACATTTTTGCTTTTCTGAAAAATAAAAATCACATTTTTCATTCTTGAAGTGGTGAAGACAACTTTCACGTATATACTACTACACTGCCTTTTCCTGTTTCCAGAGAAAAAATGCTCTCTACTATGAAGGCTAACATTTTCCTTTATATTTACAGCATTATCTGCACACCTACTCAGCTGGAAAGAATGAAGAGGCAGGAGTCAAACAAATGGACGCTGCTAAGCTTACCAGCCCAGAAAAAAAAAATGAAGGAAAGCAGACTCAACATATTTTATTTCCCACTAAATGATGACAAACATAGCATAAATTAGCTCTCCTAAGGACCCTGTCTATACTAACTGTCATATGTGGGTATATGGTACTCCAACATGATTGCAAGGCAGTCTGTTAGCAAACTTTCCAACTCCACAGCGTTTTGCATACAGATGCCAAGCAGTGTACACGCTGACTTAAAATATCCCAGTGAGAAGCAAGCCTTTAGGGCAGGGCTTTAGAAAGCTCTTCCTCAGAGTGATATGTCTACAAGTAACGGGGTATGTGCAGCGAAGAAGTGGGGAGATTTGAGCATTGCTATGAGGTATAATTAGGAAAATTTGTTGAAATAAAAATAAGAATTGGATAATAGCTAGGAAAATTTGTTGAAATAAAAATAAGAATTGGATAATAGCTAGGAAAATTTGTTGAAATAAAAATAAGAATTGGATATCTAGAAGAACTGCATTCTGATTCATAGATGTGTTTGATTGTGTGATTACTGCTTGAAGAAAGCTGTTGAAACACTGCTGTTGAGATGTTATAGTGAAAATGGATATGTTCCATACAGATCAAACTGGGAATGATGCTGGGCACACTAAGACATTGGGAGGCCTTTCTACCTTTCCCTGACTTTGTCCTGCAAGTCATCAGCCAACCTGTGAAAACTGGGAAAGTTTGTCTTTATCTGATACTAATACATGCTAACATGCTTTAACTGACATAATTGCGTAACGAGATACTACTGTTCCACCTTTATGGTGTTTTGACTGTATTTAGTGTTGGGAAAAACCCCGGGGAACGCCTCTAGCGCCCAGGCGAGTTCGGCGCGGTGGTCCTCAGACTGCCGCTGGCCCAGCGCTGTGACCCTGAGCAGCACTGTGCCGGTTTTGGCAGGAGTCCTGGCCGCAGCGTGACTGCTATAGCGCGAGGAGGGCTGCCTCTTCTCGAGCAAAGGGCTGTCCCGGGTACAGCGCTCAGGAGATGCGGCTCTGCTGCTCCAGCGCCCGCAGCTCCCTTGGATGGAGCGAGCTTAAATCTCTCTGTGCCAGGCTCCACCGTGAGGCACAGAGTGGCCTTGAAAAGCCTTGGGATAATTAAGTTTTACTTTAGAAGTCTTGCCCCACTGAACTCCACTGCAAAACAGCAGTTGACTTCACAGGGATAAAACCTGTCTCTTATTCTTGCTAGATTTGGACTAGAAATCTCAGCTTCCACTAAAGCTAATGGAAGTCACATGCACGTTCCAGGAGGAGAGCAGATCTCTTTCATCTCTTGAGTACCATGCTCCTCTGTGGCACTTCCAAGGCTGCATCAGTTATCGCAAGTCCGTTTGTTTTAATGATGCAGCAGGAGTGTCCTAACTTCCTATGAAGGTACTTTGTTGTAATTATCTTGTATGTCTAGGGGCACCACAAGGGGTTACATTTATTTTACTGCCAAAGAACTGTTGTTTCAGCTGCAGTTCTATGAAGAAACAATCACATCTCCAGCAGTTTGTTAGATTAATCACAGGTGTGTAATCCCAGCGCATACCCTAGAGGGTATATCCTTTGACCCGCTTCCTTTTTTAAAGGGGAAACTCTGAATTAATATCAGTTGCATTGCTTATCACCGTTCACATTGGGTTTCTGCGGGAGGCCACGAAAAAAACCCTAAAAGCTTCTATGACCTTTATTTTACTTACGTATAAATGAGTATTGCAATTTAACAAACCTAAATTGCTCATTGACAAAATCCCCTAGAAAAGTGGAAGTTAATGATAAGAGTTTGAATGCAGAACTGGTTCAGGAACTAAGGCCTGTGGAAGGGAAGAATTTGTCTACTCTTAGCACCTAGCTGTGCTTTAGTGTTTTATCCCAATGGCACTTAAAATAATTAGCTCATCAGCTCATTACTCATTACTTCGCAGTAGGCAATAGGTGAAGATCGCTGATCTTCAGCAGTCTATGTGGTCATTGCACAGGTTTAAAATAAGATCACCTTTAATTTTAAAGATAGCAATTGTTCTTTCAGGATAACAGCAGCATCAAGATGCACTGTTTTCCAGCTTCTTTCAATGCCTTGTGCTACAAACCAGCATCAAGTGAAGGTTAAGAGTCTTTAGACACAAACCTGAAGGTTTTCTGGACTATAAAAATTTTTACATTTCACTTGAGTAACCATCTAATGTAGAAACCAGTAAATATCTGAGAACTAGACCTTTTGTAAACTATAGTATGTTTAAAAGCCTCGTCTGGGGAAAATTCAATGAGTATATGAGAAAGAGTATGCATTTGCCTTTATTATGAGTTGAATTCTTACAATAAAATAACCTTAGGAATAGAATCTCTGTAGGGGAATGGTTTTCTGTACATTAAAAATAAATACATCTAATGATGCATAGAAACATATGAACTGTCTTACCCAGGAGTACATTTTAAAGCAATTTTGGCTGCTTAGTCCTCTGTTTCTTTTTGGAAAGGAGACTTTTGTTTTACCTGAAGCAGTGAACATGGTGGGCTGGTATCAGTGTCTACCACAGCACTCCAGAGACATTTGTGCATGGTGAGAAAGGGGGATGAAATATTGGGACTTCACAATAACTGTATCTGTATTTCCAAACTTCCATGTTGGGCCCTATCTTGAAACAAATCCAGACCCAAGAAAAATATTTGCTGAAGGATTGTTCCATATCAAGACTCAGCTCTGCACCAAAATGTAGCACTATGTGAATCACAGAAGGTGCACCCAAACTGGTATTTAATTAAGGTGATGAATGCAGATGAGGAATGACTACTGACATGGACTTTGCAAGGACTTGTGCAGGAATGCAGCTCTTCCCAAGCACAGAGCCCTGTGGATGCTCGTCTGTGGTGGTGGTGCAGATGTGAAGAATTTGTAAAACAGTGAAGAAGTTTGGGAAAAACACCATTCTGGAAGGGGTTAAACCCAAATATTTTTGCTGTCCATATTCTTTGCTCATGCTGTTGTGGACGTCTAGAGTGGCTCTTGGATATTTGGGAGCTGGTCTTAATATAAGTCTTTCATATGCCGTAAGGATCTGTTCAATATGACACAGTATATCCCTACTTTCCCAGTTTATCACTACGCACAGAAAATCAAGCTTGCTATTGTTTTAGCAGAAGTCTTTCTAGGAAAGGAGTGGTCTTGTCGGTCTTGCAGAACAAGGCATAGCTGCAGTTCTTGAAGATATTTATATGAAATGCACCCAATGGGAATTCAGATTCCTTCTGAGATTTCTTTCTTGGACAGGGTATTGCAAGTAATAACCTTTAACTGCTATTAATAATCTATTAACTCCTTTGATGGCTCTAGTGAACACAGCTGTGCGACAGGAAATCTTGTTTTGGGAGAATGGATGTACAGAGTCCACCCTGAAAAAGATATTTGTGGGAAGAAGAAGAGGGATTTGAAAAAAAAAAGTGCCTTGCCTCAGCTGAGTGTTTGTTTCTCATGTTATTGTGCTTTACAATGCCATCAACTTCAAAGCCCAATTAACACTTTTATGAACACAGTATGACTGATGAAATAGTTGACATGTTTTGCTAAAGATAAGGTTGTTTTCTGCTAGGGCGAATTCATACGAAGGCTTTCTCAAAACAGACACTACTTGAAACTTAACTGAAAAATGACAACTTATAATTCTGCAAAAATGAACATTAATTTTTTTGCTGTGAGGTTTTCTTTAGTGTCACTGTGATTGAGCTGCTGACAAACGCCTGCTCTGCTTCCTACATGAGGCTGCTCTGGTGCAGCAATGGAAGATTAATCAGAGAAAATGACCAATACTGGAAATACAATGCGTAATTTTTCAGGCACTGCTAATTTGTTAAATTTGGCCTGCAATCATCCAAACTATTAACAGACACTGTGTTGCAAGAAACCCTGTTTGTTCCTATTGAATCATTTCATACGCAGGTATCTTTGCTTTGAGACTTGTGAAGAGTCCTAACAGTAAGAAGGAAGCATACTAACTTCATTAAAAAAGAATAAGCCTCCCACTTTGATTGTTTCAATTGAATGTTTAGCAATGTAAGTTTTACCAAAGGGCCACAGAAGAACTGAATAAAGCCTTCAGAATTTCTCTGCGCAGTGATAACCCAGACTTGTACCAGATGTTTCTTTGGCAAAATCCTGGGAGTCCTTTTGCTCTCTGTGAGTCCTGGCAAAAGAAAGTCCTAGCAAATGCCACAACCACGTTGTGGAATAAGTTTGTTAGTGTTTACAGACAAAAGAAACTGAATAATCATAAATCCTAGTGCAGTGGGGCATTTTATATTGTTATTGGGAAACAATAACGATTTTACTGAAATCAAAGGAGAAAACTTGCAGTGATTTTAATTAAGCAGAATTTCATCCAAGATCCCTATTCAAAGTGTTTTCTTAACAAGAACATTGTATGTTGAAGGCTTCACAGGGGCATGGTATAGAGAAAGCCCTTCTCCTGTTTTGTATGTGTTTTAATGAAGACTGACAGTTTCTCTGAATGGTCAGGTAGAGCCACTCCACTTAGAAGGAATTAGATTCCTTAAAACAGGGTAGGGCAATGGGAAATGCATGCAAAGACTGGGCCAGATATGACTTATTACATATATACTTTACATAAAGTTGTATACCACTCCCTGACAATCTCACTTGACCCAGGCAGACGACTCGTGGAGTACTTACTGCTGGCCAGCATCAGTATGACTGGGAGACCATGGCCCTCTGCAGCAAAGCTAGCATTAAAAACTGGATCTCAGGGGTTAAACCCAGTACACTATCCATAGGCAACCCTTCCTCTGATTTTCAAGGACAGCCCAATACTAGAACATATTAATGCAATAAATCTCCTTTATTTTTAAATTTAAAACCCCCCAGGTGTAAGGAATACTGTTAAGATTTAAAGTTTCGAAATTCCACGAGAGCACCTTCTGACAGCCCACCCTGCCGCATTTTGGAGGTGACAGCCTCTCGCTCCGCACACGGCTTTCACCCCGGCAGAAGTGTCCTGGAGCAGGGAGAGGCGGCGGGGTCCGGGCAGGGAGGCTGAGGAGCCGTCTCCCCGCAGGCAGCCTGCCGAGCAGGGCCCACCCGGCCCGCAGCGTGGGGCAGGGGCAATGGGGAGGACGGGGCTGGAGACCCTGGGCTGATTGATGTTGGCTGGAGGCTGGCCTGGCCCGCTGCCAGCGCCTCTGTCACTTTGAAAGACTTCTTTGAACCACATCTGTTTTTTCCAGCAACTGAGGACGAGTCAGTGCTAATCCAAGGAGTAGTCCTGCAAACTGTGAAGAAGCCCGGATTTGTTGTTTGCTGACAGGGTTCTGATTTTTTTTTTATTTTAGAGGATTTCCTCTTCTTAGCTGTATGCTCTAGTGTGTAATGCACATCAGTTTCAGAATAACGACTGTGATTCCTGTGTATTTAAGTGAGTGCTGCTGTATTCTGTAGGTGCTTCTCTAAGCAGTGAAGTGTGAAAATGGAAATAATACATTTAATTCTTGCAACTGAGTGCAGATATCTAACAGAAGGAAAGGAAAGGAAAGGAAAGGAAAGGAAAGGAAAGGAAAGGAAAGGAAAGGAAAGGAAAGGAAAGGAAAGGAAAGGAAAGGAAAGGAAAGGAAAGGAAAGGAAAGGAAAGGTCCAAGAATACAGGATAAATTTTATTTTAAAATTATCTGTAGTGTCTCAGATATGTCTGATGTTGGTTTATAGTATTTGACATTCATGTGTTTATTTAAGTAACCAAAGTTACTTAAATAAGTGGTTCCTCTAAAATTAGCTGTATATTAGTAACACAAATTTGTCAAATAAGTGGTTCCTCTAAAATTAGCTGTATATTAGTAACACAAATTTGTCAAATAAGTGGTTCCTCTAAAATTAGCTGTATATTAGTAACACAAATTTGTCTGTTTTACATGGAATTGTTCTGGGATTTAATGCTGTGTAACCCTCCCTGGAAAAACAGAACTCTGCCCCCTGCTTCAGCAAAGGTTTAAGTGAGAATGAGATGCAGCAGAATTGCAGAGGACATTGATTCAGTGCCTCTGTTCTGTGACATCATTTTATTTTTAAATCTAAAAAGCCTCATCTTTTTTTTCCAGCAGAAAGCAGAGTTTTTACCGAGAGTATGAAGACTTAATCTGTATTTTAATTCCTTATCACTCACTGTGTGCCATATGTAACTTAATGCATTCAAAGTCACCTGAACACACAAAAAAGTGTCCAGGTCTTTTGACACTCTACCACAGGGTCAGTGCTTTATGAAAATGATTTGTCTTTACACCACACAAATATGTGATTTTATTACTATTATTTCCACCTCATCACTGGGGAGATGCAGCTCAGGAATGTTATAAAAACTAAGGGGAACTTCTTGATATACTGTGGCTTGGTCCTTCAGAGCATCCAGAGGACAGATCAACTTTTACGTTCAGAGGCTGACTCCGATTGACTTTGGCTGAGGGTGGGAGAGTTTGGGACCCCTGTGAGTTCCCCAGCCCCGGGGCACAGGTTTGCCTTGCCAGAAAAGAGGAACTTACGGTTAGTGACTGTGTGTGAACTCTTTGCTTCAGGCGAGCTCTTGAAGAAGTCTGCGGCAGAAGCAGGGCTACAATTGAAAGGCAACGCTCAACTGTCTTAACCACAGTGCCAATTCTCTCTTCTTGCAAGTCACCAGCGGGACCGAAACCTGTAGATTTACCACCCAGATTGCTGCTGCTGGACGTAACGGAATAACTGGTTGCCACAGCAGGCTCTCGCTCGCTTGCCTCGGAGATGCTGTACTGTGGTGGGGGGTGCCAAAGCTACAGGAGTGGGAAAGGTGGCCCAGGGGGCCCCGCTGTGTCCTGAAGTCTTTTACTTGGGCTTTGCTTTCTTCAGCCTGTCTCACATCTACTTCAGCTCTCCGAATGCCCATTGTACTGCCAGGCTCCGAGTCCCCTTCCCGAGCTCCTCTCTAGGGCTCCTCTTCTCTGGCATCTTGCTCAGGTGGTTGGAGCTCATGGCAGGGAGGACAAAACGAGAATGTCCCTTGGCTCCCTCCCATAGCAGCTCTGTGTCTGGTGCCACCTGGGCACTCCATTCACAAAAGAGACAATCTTTAGTGCAGATACAGAATTTAGTTATTATTTCTAACAAATTATGCACTTCAGATTTTTATTTTGAGGAACAAAATTCAAGTGGTTTCCTTGCTTCTACCCCTTCCCAGAATAGCAAGAGACAAAGCCTGTACACTTAAATAACTGCCTTCATAAGTTTCTAGTTCCCTACCCAGAAATACAAAGACTCTCCTGAAGCAGTTCCAGATTTTTGGACCAGTTTTCTTCATAATTTTTGTCTTTGGATACGGCTGAGCTGTTTTCCCTCATGTTTTCAAGGAAGTCGGGAGGAGGCAGACCCGCTGCATGAAAATTTTAGCCTGGAAGTTCAAGTGAAAACAGAGTCTTGTAATAGAAAGTGCCAGGACCACCTTCAGTTCAGGCAGAATGATCAGCTTATCCTGTAATTCTCCTTTATTCTTTCCATTCCTTCCTACTGTTGCTCCCCATTACGATCTGCTAATCGAAAAAGTTTGAGGAATGACTTCCAGGAAAAAAAAAACCCCAAAGTATTCCACATAACTGATTTTGAGAGAACTTTACCAGAAAAAATAACCAGAACAAGAATACAGCAAATAAAACAAATTAATTTTAAATGAATGTCACATGGAAGATAAACATAATTAGTATAATTCTATAGCTGAAAGAGAATGTTCTTAATGCAGAAGTTCTTATAAGTTTTTAAGAAATCTTGCAGAAGTTAAGTGGTAAGAAATACTAATGGGTAAACAGCCAGTCAGGGCTAAGCCTCGTCCAGATGGGGGGTGCCCAGCCTGGGAGGCCTCATGGCACTCGTGGGCAGAGGGCACTGCTTGAGCAGCAGCTCAGAGATGGAGGAACCGGCTGCAGGGCAGAGCTGGGCTTCTTACTGTTTAATTGCTGATATAAAGCTGTGTTATTGTAAGTATGGAAAGTGGATGCACTCAGTGTATCAGCCTGTTTTTGGAGAGGCTAGATCTAACCCTCAGCCTGACTTTTTTATAGTCTGTGTTTACTCAGGCCAGTCTGGTCTTGTTCTGGTCACTCCTGTTACTGTTTTTCTTATTGCTGCTGCTTCTTTTGCCTTTTCTTCTGACTTAGGCTAAAAGCTTAACTGACAGAAAGATAGTAAAGCTGTCAGATTTTAGTGGACCTGTGTCCCTACTGCCATTTACTTCAATATTTCTTGCTTGTCCTTTACCTCAGAAGCAGTTCTTGAACTCTGCTTACACCATGCTGCATCTGGCAGAGCTGTGGGGCAGGAGCTGAGCTCTCAGGTGCTCCTCAGGGTCCACATGTGATACTGGGCACATCACAAGTATATCGGTTTTGTCCCAGGTATGCTGAAATATCAGAGCATGCAGTAGTAACAGCCTGGATAAGTGCAACTGCAGGAGCTTTCTCACTTGTCAGGAAGATGCTGTATCATCGTCTGGACTGGGTTTTTATGAGGGGAAGTGCAGTCTGTTCTTTCATGTTGCTGCAGATGTTTTTTAATCTTTTGCTGCTTCCTTATTTGTCAGAGAGAGAAATTGTGTGAATGGAAGGAGTAGAGAGAAGTAAGGTTTGGCAGTATTTCAGTTAGAGGAGGTAAAGGAGCCAGTGCTCCGTTAAGGACTGCAAGGCTTCAGGAAAAAATATTTCTCTTTATAGCTAGCTGGAAAAGTGCTCCAGTCATGTTAAAACTGAAGACTGAGCTGGGATTGGACTGTGACTGTTAATTCCCAAGTAGATTACGCAGAAATTTGGGCAGTGTTTATCTGTGGCTGATGTGGCATTTCTGCTTTAGGTAATTTCATTGTTGTTGAAAATAGTGTTAAATAATATCTATGTCAAAATTACTTCTGGTAACATCATACGAACAAGACTGAGGTATATTCTGAAATAGAGTAATAATCATTGCTCAAATATAGTACCTATACCTCAGTGTGTTTTTGAAACAAAATAATCAGTATATGTTTGTTTCTCCTTACTGAACAAGTAGACACTGTGCCTATGTCTGTAGCTAGAATTTCTCCTGAGAAACTGTTTTAGCCAGAGAGCAGTTTTACACACGCTGAATTGGAGTCCTAAACTTCCAGTATTTCTCCCAAGATTTAACTGTCATATACTAGTTAAATAAAACCTGATATTCGTAGTAATGCCTTCTAGCCATTTACAGTAATATTGGTTCTTTCAGTTAATATTTGATATCTTGTACTGCATATTGTGATTGACTTCTGACTGAAGAGCGAAATAAGTGGAAATAAAAGATTTCCTAGGGGTGATGGCTGATGAGAAGAGAGAGAAACCTTTAAGAGACTAAGTAACTCTTTGGGAATAGAGTACTTAAAATTGTGATTAAATATATTTTGATAGCTAAGTGTTGATTCAGTAGTGGTTCAGCTTCAATAAACAGTTGGTTACCTTCCTTGGTTTGCTTTCACTGGAAAAGTTACTGATCTGAATAGTTTCATCAAGTACTTGCCTATCACTTCAAATCACTCGCAATCTGATTTTTAGCAATTAAATGTAGTCAAAATCTGTCAGCAGGTAGTTGCCTTATCCCTTTTAGTCACTGCCAAAACAAATAACAACAGGTCAAAACTTATCCTTTTCTGGGCTTTGATTTTCTTTAGGAAAATAAGATGAAAAGACAAAATCTACTTGGAGTCATCTCTCTAGGGCTGGCTGCTTTCCAAGGTTCGCTCAGCTCACACCCCTGGTCCTCTTGTAATAAACAGTAATGAACGTAAGAGTCATCACGAACACGGAGAGCCACCACTCCTTTCTTTAGTGTAGCTGGGAAAGAGTGCTACCTGCCTTGTCCCTTTTGAAGATTTCTTTTTCCCCAGGAAATGCAGCAGCCTGAAGCACCTCGAGTCCAGCTGGGATGTGGGACCATGCTCACGGAGGGCCCCATGTGGGAATGACCTTTGGTCCTTCGTTTGGGGATGGATGCGTGCCAGCAGCTCCTTTGGGTGTGATGGGGTGAAACCTGCGGTTCCCACCGGGCAGGACCAGGGCTGTGGGGATGAGGAGCGGTGTCTTCAGCCTCCTGCCAAGAAAAGCCTGTAGATAAATCTTTGGTAGTCAGATCAGCTTGTACCTCATAATGTGGAATCGGTTTCCAGTGAATCCAGCTGTTGAAAAGGGTTTTTTATACAAACAAAACCAATTCATGTACCTGATGAAAGACAAATCTTTGCCTTTGATGTAGTGTTAAGATGTTTCAGTTTTGCTCCATTGTCATGGTTCACCTTTGGTGATGTTCAGACAGAAGTTGATGCTCTTTAATTCAGACCCTCGGAGCTCTCACTTCACCTCAGGACTACTCACAGACACAAAATGAAACACAGCCAAAAGCATCAGCAGGGCTGAAGCAGATGAAACACATGTAAAATGTTTGCAGGGCTGCAGCCCGATATCACTTCAATATGATGAACTGAAATGACAGAATGAATTTGTGTCACTGTAGTTGCTTCACTGGTAAAATTTCAGCGTTGCAAATTCAGGTCAGGAAGATCTTGCTTATAGGAGAGTGCACGTAGAACTTCTTGCCATAATTATTAAAAAAAAAAAAAAGAAAAAAAAGAACATTTTCGCCATGCAACCTTCTGTAAATATTCAAGTTTGCTTTGGTGCATAAACCCACCTCTCAGTCAGAGCTTTGTATCAGGATATAATCACCCACCTTTGTTTCCAATTCTAAGGCAAATTTAACAAGATAAGAGGAGAAATTAGACAAGTGCTTCCCCTGTCCCCCTCCCCGGGGCGGGGCGGGGCTGAAGGTGACAGTTCTGAGCTGGAGCTGGTCTCCTCGCAATCCTGGCCCTTGCAGCTCAAGTCTTTCAAAGAGCAAGGGTGTGTCACTGCAGCTGCTGCATCAAACAAAATCAAAGAGATTTGATTAATACAAACTTCAAAATCAGTGCCATCTTTCCTTCACAAAATACTTCAAACACCGCAAGAAATGTCGTCTCCCAGATGACGGAGGTTAATCTACTTAATCTCCTCTTTTCCTTGCATCTGAATGCAAACTACTGGAATATACCCAATTACATCTCGCCAGTCAGAAAAAATTCCTCATTCCAACAACTTCAATCAGATTTTAAGAGGAGACTTATGGTCCTTTTGTAATATCAGTCTGGCTTCTGAACCCTTAGAGCGGAGTAAAGCAGGATGGACAAAATAGCAGCCACAAACTCCTGCTTGTCACGCTGTCAGAGTGGGTGATTAAAAGATCCTGGGCTAAAATTCGTCCTTTGATTAGAAACGTCTGAGTTCAATGGATGTGGCAGGGGCTGGAGTCAGCAGGATTTGGCCAACTGTCCGTAGTGACAGTGTGACTATATTATTTCAGACAGGAAATCTTCATACCACCTCCAGGTTTATAATCTAGAAACACCTAAATTTACACATGAAAGGCTCATTTCTGGTGTGGTTGCTCGTTGCTTACAGGAGCCTTCTCCAGTCAATTTTTTTTAAGACAGAAGTAAATGTGTATCTGCATACCAAGCTCAAATTTTTTTCTTCATACTATTATACTATCTACTGTTTAAAACTGCTGATATGACAGATAGCTAAATTTATTGCCATCCTAAGAAATGTCCTACTGCCAGTCCAACACCACATTGCTCAGTGAGTAATACCTCTTTATGGACTAGCCAGGTTTTTTGTTTCATGTTTTCTAATGTCATTTTACCCTCTTATCTTGTTTGCCTTCTGTTCTTTGTTTTGAATCAGACTTTTAGAATATTTGAGTATTCAGTGAAACTGCATACATTTTTCTTAATAGTCTGAAAGTGCAGAAGTGTTAACTCTGTCCCACTGTCCCTGTGAAACATTAAACAACCACACACATGAGTGGGATTCTACCTGTATTCTGGTTCTCAGTGTAATACAAGACTAGAAATGAAATGTTCAGCTTCAAGTTTGCAGGCAAGAATGATTCTAAATCCCTTCTGTGAGGTTACGTAGCAAAGCAATTTAAACGAAACTGAAATGAAACAAACTTTTTTCCCCTCTCCTTGTATCTGCATCATGCCTGGAGAACAGTGCCGTTTGTATTCGGGAGTACACAAAAAATTCAAGTGTCACAATGTAATATGCTCACATCTTAAAATTCAGCTGACGTCTGCTTAAAAACTCACTACAACTTCATGGTCATACTAAGATAATGACTGAAAGTTTACTCCTTGCGGAATTCATTAACTTGATGCATGTATTGGAATAACAGAAACCAACCAATATAATCACCTAATGTTTCAGTTGGCATTATTTTTAACTTGATGATTCATATGCTTTTTGAAACTAAATTATTTACCTCAACTTTTCTGACTATAGAAGATTTTAATGAGTCTGTCTTCAGTGGTTATTTTAGAGGAGAAAATCTAGGCTGTAATGTTCCTCAGTACTTTCCTGTATTTAAATAGCCCCTTGGAACCAATCACGGTGAGAAGGCTGCCAAATTTCCAATTGCTAATGAATAAAAAACAAATACAACAAATAGTTGCCAGACAGGGCAATATTCTGATGCTTTTGGCAATAATAAATGTGCTTATGAAGTTTTGAATTTGGGTTAGTCAGCTGTGGTGACTGAATGGAAATGGAATTGAAGACATTTCAACCTCAGCAGTAAGCTCCCTACTGTCCTTGCAGGCACCTCCTGGTGAGGCATGCTGGGAAACAATGAACTCGGGAACAAAAGGACAACTACTAAAAGAAACTACTAACAGAAACTTTTAACTCCTGCCCACAATCCCAGGGTTTGAGGGAAGTCACACAGAGTGGAGCACAGCTGCATTTTGGCTGAAAGGTAAGGGAGGGGAGGGCAGAAACAAAACTTGGTCAGATCATACCATCCTTTTTTAAGAAGGAAGCCAAGTGAGGGTGCAGGTTTGGCTGGGCGCAACACTCTAGCTCTGTCCACCATCCTCCAAGCCGCTGCACTGGGGAACAATGCTGGGGAGCCTTGGCAGCAGGCCTGGCATGGCTGGGGAGCCAGCGGGTCCTGCTTCCCCACCCGCCGCAGCAAGGAGGGAGCTGGATGCAGACAAAGCCAGCTCTGCTCCTTGCCTACTTTTCTGAACCTTGTCTGTGGGATTGGATGGCACCAACAAGGGCTCGCGAAGTCCAGCGGTGGCTGAAATGAAAATACAAATGTTCAGAATCCGTACTGTGGTGTGATTAGGTTACTTTGGTCAACAGTTTTACATCAGGATTTCCTGAGTTTCATAACACATCCAACAGTTAATACTGGCCAGTTGGCAACAACCAAGGAGTGCAATGAAAAATCAACTCCCAGCATAGTAAAATTAACAGCAGAATGCCTGGAGATGCCATGCAAACCCCTCTGCTATTCAACATTATTTGTTTGTAGTCTGGAAAGAAAAGACGCAAAGGGAGAAAGAGGAATTTGAAGACAAAGCTACCTATGTAGGTTAGACACTATGAAAGAAAACTGTGAAGAAATTGATTGAGATTTCAACAAGCTAGAGAAACAAGCAAAAAGATACTGAATTAACTGCAGTGATGGTAAATGCAAAGAAGTATACACTGGATGGAAAAATACAGAATTTATCTGTTCCTTTGAAAAACCCTTGACTATAGCAGCTTCCTGGTGTTACACTGAAATATGCACAGAAAAGTGATCAATATTGTAATACCTTTACAGAGAGGAGGGTGAGCTCCCCCTTGGAAGAAAATGTACCTTCTGCTCCAAAAGGATGTTCCAGAATTAGAGCACTCAGAGATGAGGAGGCCTGAATTGTCCACATCTAATCACATATATAGCCCACATGGAGGACAAGATTAAGTTGCTTAAACACAGGTACTGGTGTCATGCTAGATGCAGCAGGAAATCTTCCTTGGTGTCCAGTTGCAGGCCAGAAGCACACAAATCTCGCGGAATCTTTGCCATGTATTACAACTTTGTGTGGCAGCC
The DNA here is from genome assembly GCF_030867145.1 of Opisthocomus hoazin. Classification (NCBI taxonomy): domain Eukaryota; kingdom Metazoa; phylum Chordata; class Aves; order Opisthocomiformes; family Opisthocomidae; genus Opisthocomus; species Opisthocomus hoazin. The sequence goes on along the minus strand of NC_134417.1, from coordinate 73,673,019 downwards.
TTGCAAATACAAAGCAATTCAAATGGCATTGTGTTTAGGTAGATGAATTTACATTTAAATTTTTTTCCTTGTTTTTTTTGGGTGCTGCTTAGCTCCCAGAAATCCCATTCACGCCTGGACAAATTGTTGCCCTCTCTGGTGCGCAGCTGAAGAAAATACTTATGATGCTATTTACTGTTCTTAATGGGAAGCTGTGAAAACCAGCTTTTAGTTAATCACTACGTAGTAACTCTTTACCCAGTGTTTGTACAGTCTTTGTTTGCTGGAAGGCTGTTAAGAGAGTTCATGATCTTGTCCTTATGGCATGCTTGAACTGCCTGTTTCATTTGACCTCCCTGGCAAGTAGAACATCCTCACAGTATAATGTCATATGTCTGCCCAGCTGGCAACCATACCATGACAAAGAGCATAGAAATTTATCTAGGAAAATTATAGAAACAAGCAAGAGGTTCAGTTTTTTTGTTTCTTTGCATTTTGCTATTGCTAGCTGACAGAATTAAGCAGGTCATTCATTTAACTACAGTAGTCCACATTCAGGGAGCTATATTCACAACTGTGAGAGCTGGATTTTCCTTTTCATCCTTAAAAGAGAGCTTAAGTTCTGATCAAATTGCTTGGGGTCACCTGCCGTGCACACAATGTCGCATTAGTAAGTAAGCATTAGTAAGTTAAATATAAGCACTGTTAGCTTTGTCTGGCCCTGCATTCAATCACTTGTCAAGGAACTGCACTGACGAAGGTTTTTCTAATCCTTTGTACAGTTACAGTGAATTAATCTAATACACCTGACATCCTCTCCCTTTAATGCAGTTAGTGGTATTTTCCATATTTACCTCAGGGATTTCATACTATTTATAGCACAGTAATACCCAAAATATATTGGACAGTGTCCAGACATGTAGCTGACCATGCTGAGCTGGCTGAAGAACAGACACCCTAACTGTAGGTGTGACCTGACAGACAGTGCAAGACGATGAATTGAGAGACAAAGCAGTCTAACAATTAATAAGTTGTTATACAGATTTCCCAACCTTTCCAAATTCCTTTCTGAAGACAAGTGCCTCCTTAAATTATGACCATCTTCGCCTGTATAGCCTCACATACACATGCTGTCTGTCTTCTTCTCACTTCCTCCACCAGCTACCAGCTTAGCCATCCTTCTCTGTGCTGGTGTCCTGCCTCCCCATCCCGCTGCCTTGCACTGGCAGGGCTAGACACAGCCCATCTGACCTTTCAGCCGGCCTCCTCCCTCAGCATGACTCCTCTCCTCTTTTACGACCCTGATGTTAGATGTTTCCAGGCCTGCTTTTCCCATTCCCACTGGCTTTCCCAGCCCAGATTGCATGAACAGACCTCACTCCAGGGTGCGTTCCCACGTGCCCGGGCAGGGGTGCTCTCTCCCTGTGTGACTGGGACTGACTGCATGACTGCTGGGATTGAGGACCCCATGCATTACTCAGCTGTGGACTGACTCTTCTTCCCAGCTTAACATACTCCATCTGAAGGTCACAAGCTGGGAAGAGCCAGCAGCTCTGGTTAGGCTGATCTTCTCATTCTCTGGCTGGCACAAACCCCACCACTACTGATGCAGTTTCTACCTTCAGACCTTGAAAACCTGAAACTTTTCTCTTATCACCCAGTGTTTATGTTCTTTAGTCTTGCAGTGTATGAAATTTTTCTTTGATGAAGCAGATGGCTCACTCTGTCCTCCCCTTTGTTTGTTGTATCTTGACACCTGGTTCTTTCATTTGTATTTATGGTAGGATGCTTTTCTTCCCTGTGAGTGTTCAGAATTCAGATTCCTTTCTTAAATTCTCAATTGATCCACTCAGAAACATGACTGGGGAAGTTTTTTCCTTTAATTTTCCTGCCTAATGCTGAGATTTCCCCATACAGAAAAGCTACATTATTTTCTTACATTGTAGTGAATCGCTACAAGACTACAACAAGGGACTAGCTGAGACGTGGGAAAAGGTGTCAGTGTTTTTTTGTAGACAAACATTGTCTCCAAATGGCTTTAAGTGTGCTTGAGTATGTCTTGGTATTTCCAAAACTGTAAAGCGGCAAATCACAGTATGAAAATTTGAGCCTACCACATGCATCCTCATGACTCTCATTTTAGTAGTCCAATGACACATTGACCAATATAATGTTGAACTTCATTCATTGTCAGTTTTATTGTTTGTTTTTCTTTATACTTAATCATTTGTTGCTCCTCTTGTATTCTGTCTGCTTTTGCTTACTTTCCTCTTCTCTGCTTCTACTTTCTTTTCCCAAGCTAAATAATTTCCAAGTATTTAATTCCCGCCTGTGGCAGTCACATTAAAGGTTCATCTGGCCCAATTTAATGTCATACGTCTAGGTCAGCTTCAGAGAAAGAATAAGAGGCTGCACAATTACCTTTCAGCTCCCTGTAGAACCTCATCAGTCTCATTCCCTGAAGAACAAAGGTTTATAGCCTCATTTTTTTAAATAAAGTTTTTCCCTTCTAATTTGTGAATGATTCCTATTGAATACATGCAGTGCTCCTAAGCATTTTTTTTTCAGTTCTCCCGAGCAGTTTACCTGCTCTTGTAGAAGGAATTCTGCAAACTAGTAATACATGGTATTTTTCTGAGTAAAGAAGTGTTTTCTTTCATCAGATCTATGTTCGTTGCTGTCACTGGCTGTCTCCTTGCTCTTGCACTGAAAGAATTATGCTTGTTTCCTCTGTACATTTGTCATTTCTCTCCTGTTCCCTGTCTCAGTAAAACAGTACCAATCTCTGAAAGTTTTTCCTATGCTTCTGTTGCTTTGTCATCTGCCTCTAAAGCCATTCTGCAGCTCCTGTGTCTTTTCTGAGATAAGCTGACCAGAGGACATCTGTTCAAGTGCAGGTGTTGATTAGTACAATGCTATTTCTCATTCTTTCTATCCACCTCCACACTCGCACTTCATTTGCTTGCTTGTCCACCGCTGTAAGTTAAATACAGCCACAAATACACACCAGAGGTCCTCAGGGACAGTGCACAGGGATATTTCTTCTGTAGCCCAGTGGTTAGAGCACTTGTTAGGCAGTAAGTCCATTTTCTCATGCAAGAAATCTGAATCTGAACAGAAAGTGCACAAGTTGCCCGGGACCAGAATCCACATCCACCCCCTCTTGCGTGGATTTCTGAACATTGGGCTACTGAGCAGTCTTGGGTGGGCTCCCCACGCATGTCCATAGCCATGACCCATTCTTAGATGTGCAGCAGCCCAGTGTTGACTGATGACGGAGGCCAAGAGCAGGTGCACTTCCTTTTTCCTTGCTGCCTGTTCCTGGGTGTACCCTTTCCTGGTCAGGTTGCTCTTCTGCTAGGGGGAAGGAGTGTGTTTAAACCCCTCTGGCAGTGAAGGGCTTGCAACCCAGTTTTCATTTGTTGAACCAATGCTGTTACTCTGAGATGACAATAAACGTGTGGGCAGCAGTATTTTTGACCAGAACTCTGAGCTGTGGTGTGTTACACACCTCCAAAGCATGGGGAGGAAGTGAAGAAATTCTCTATACGTGTGCCTTGGGTGGAGCTTATCTGACCAAAGGTGGCTATATACATCTGAGCTGGTTGTCAGGACTGCCTTCATCATGAGTGGTAAGTGGGGTGAAATGACTCCTGTCTCCTGTGCCTGACTCCAAGTGACTTTGTGGGAGCGAGAGAGGTCTGCAGGGGTCTGCAGAGGCAGCCAGGTGAGCTAAGCCAGCAGTGCTCTGGTCACATAAAGCTACCGCAGCTATGGGGTCCCACCGCTCCCAAAAAAAGCTTCTTTGTGTGCCTGTGGTGTCTCAGGTACTTCATTGCTTACCTCAGGTCAGCAGAGTTTTTGGATAGATGTTTAGGAAGTGGCTGACTTCCATCCAAATTGCACTGCAAGTGCCTGTATTTGCCTTTGAGACTCATTGCAAAGGCACGTCTATACCAGCCTGGGACTACAAGCAGAGATGTCCAGGCCGGCAAAGACAAAGCGGGCTCCAGACTGAGAAGCAGGATGATCATCTCAGCACATGTGGTGCCTTGGTGAGAGAGGCAGGCCTGCTAGCGTGGCTGCATGGTTAGGTTACCTCAGAGAGAGTGGTGGATCTGCTTGGCACTACTGGGTGCCCCGGGAGAGGGTACGATAGTCTCCACAGAAATGGCTGGGAAACAAACACCAGCAAAGAAGGAGAGATACTTAAGTTGAAGGAGAATGCTGGCATAAGAACAGGTGTACATGTGTTTATGCTAGAAATGATGCAAATGTGTTTAATTGTTAGAAGATTCAGTTTTTTGGGGCAGCCTTCCAGAGGCAACAGGGACAGCTGTTAGAATGAAACTTGGTAAATTTAGGAGTGGGTGCTACAGACTCCTGTAATAGCACAGGCCTAGATGGATGAACCCACACGGCCACTTTGTGTCCTGTGTCTCCTATTCCTAATAATTCAGGAGGTTTTCCAAATACCTATAACTATCCAGTCCTGACAGAATTTCATAACGCTTTTCCTTCATTAACCTCCTATGGCAGCAAGTTACGCTGTTTAATTACGCACCTTGTTTAATAGGAATGTATTTCACTGCTTTGTGGTATCCCATCGTCCCATTAAATGTTCATTTATTGTTATGTTTGATGGATAGACCAGAAATCCCATCTCTGTGCTACTCTTCAGAACCTACATCTTTTTATGTTCTCTCTTTTTCATTCTCTTTGTAAGAAAATTCTTTGGACATTTTTTTGCTTTTTTCATGTAAGAGTTTCCTGTACCCTTGATCATTCCTGTTTTAGATAAAAAAAAAAGCACTTGTGAGATCAAAAGCAGTATTCCTGAGAAGTGAGCACCCTTGCTGTATTTAAATGAATGAAAGGACAATTTCTTAAGTAAATATATGTGAGGTATAGCTCCTCCTTCTGAATTAGAGAAGTGCCAATTGTAGTATGAAAGCTACAATCTGTTGCAAATCAATGTCTCACAAAACAGTGAAAGTCAATATTCTTTAGCAAAATGACTAAGGCACACAAATTCAAAATAAATTAAAGTGCAAAACTTTAGTCAAGAGTTCCTGTCTGTTGCTTGAGATTGCTTTGATTTCATTCATCCTGCTAACCGCCCTGCTGCCCGAGAGGGAGGAAAGACCCGCAGCACTCGCTGGCAACTGTAGTGATGGGGTGGGCTGTCAGGCACCCAAGCTGGCAGCTCTGGACACTTCTCCACGAGTAGGTGGACGCAAGTCCAATCCAGTGCCAGATTTGTGTAACTGTCTTCATGTGCAAGGATGCAGGAGTTGCAGCAGGACTGAGCAGGTGATTGTTGTGAATATATCCCTGTCCTAAGTCTTCTTAGCTCATATTTGAGGAAGAAGCTATGTGTAGCTTTTTGTCTGCCCATGCAGACCTACCTTGTGTAAGCTGGATATAAAGAAAAGATTTTCCTTGTGAGGATAACCAAGCATTGGAGCAGCTTCCCCACTCTCCACTGGATAAATCCCTGAGTGACTGGCTCTGTTGGGGTTGTCCCTGCTTTGAGCAGAGAGTTGGACTAGAGACCTCCCAAGATTTCTTCCAGCCTGAATTGCCTCACGGTTCCAAGACCCCAGTCTCTGGGAGACTTCTATGACTAAATACGTAGAGCCTTCTCCAGGAGCACTTGCAAGGCAGAGAAGGCAGTCGAGTCATGCCCTTTCCGAGTTTCCCTGCCCCTCCCTTTGACCTCTGCCTCATTTGAAGAGACCGTATTACAAAAGTGACTGCACTTCAGGTGAAAGCAATGAGAAGAAAGTAAAGTATGTCCAGGAATTCTGTGTCTAAATACTTTCATGTATTTCAAACTGCAGACATTTGGATTTTAAGTGTTTCTTTCCTTGCGTGGCATTCTTGAAGGGATGGCAGAAGTAGACATCTCTGTATGAGCTACTCGTGGTCTGAGATATCAGCCGTGGACAGGATATATAATAAGTGCATGTGGCTTGGTCCAAATATAGCCCCCATAGTAACATGGCTTAGGCATGAACTGAATGTGCAATGCTGATGACTGGAATTTGATTATACACTTAGTGTCTGGATAAAGTAATTTACCAGTTGAGAAATGTATGATAGGCATACAATAAAAGGTAATAACTAACACGTGACACAGCATAATGGACATAATCAAATACTTGTAAGGGGAAACCAGGGTCACAGTTGAAGCCAGTTCATCATTTGCAGTATTCAAACTGCTGGACGGACAGGATTCTGCAAGGTACAGCTGGGGCACCAGTCCCAGGGCTAAGTGTCTTCACTGCTGCTCCAGAAAGGAAGCCTGGGAGTCAAGTGTTCATCTGTGTCTTGTGGCTGGCCAGAAGGTGGTTAAGCCTGGTGTTTGGAAAAGATGGGTAAGAATCAAACCCCGGAGCAGCCTGGGCGCTGGAGAGCCAACAGTCCCCATAAAAGACGGACAGCCACCCTGGGGCAGAGCAGCTGAACGAAGAAGCAAGGCTGTAAGGAGCAGGCAAGCTATATATTTGGTTTTAGATAAAAGCACGCAAGACTGAATCTTGCAAGGACTGGAAAACATGTACAGCTGTCTCTGCGTATGGCTCTGACACTTCAGGAAGGCGGATGGTGACTCCTACCCCTCTTCAGTTCTGCAGGAGGACAGTGAAGTGCTGGCTTAATTTGTCTATTCCACAGTCACATTTCAAATATTTTGCTCCTTGATGTTATCCTTGGGTGTCTTTCATCAGATTGAGCCAGCTTTCTGTTTCAGTACTGAACCGTGCGTTACTGTGGTACATAAGTGCTATCCTTATATTAACTTTAGGGGTGGATTGAGAACAATACAGCAAATGTGTTTAACGAGCCATTGTGTTTCAGTGTTGACTAGAAGCTGTTGTCTTACACGAGACAAAACTGTGTGCACGAGACAGGCTTAGCACACAAGCAAAAAGACTGTGTAAAAACTTTCCTAAGACAGTCCTAAAAGTCTCCTCTAAAATTCCTCTAGCTGGTACAGTGTAAGGTATCCTGCATAAGCTATCTTTTTAATAATTTTAATGAAATACATTCAAAGAATAAAACCTTCAAGGAAGCATATACTTTTCATTTAGGCCTGGGATTGATTTCCACATCAATACACGGAAAGAGTTAAGTGAAAGGCATGTGACTGCCCGAGTGAAATGGCAACAACACTGATATCTTAGCTCCTAAGGTCATTCATCTAAAATCTTCAAACAGTTGGCTCAAAGCCTGAAGAGAATACAAGTTCAGGTATAGCTGAGTTGCCCGGAAATCTTTGTTGTCTCTAGCATAGACTGTATCGATAGAAAGAAAAATAAAAAAGAAGAAGAAGGGGTCCAGCAATATTGCTCTTTTGGACAGTGAGAGTTTGTGTTTCCCTCCTTTGGACTGAATGCATATATCCAGATATTCTCCACAACTCTGTAGGCCTTTTCTCTTGGCTTTAACAGTTTTCCATGTGAATAGCAGCATTATTTTGAAGTTTAAGGATAGATGATATTTATCAGAAATGCAAAACGACTGAAATCAAACGACTTGTGAGAATCTCAGCTCTTTATGTCTAAAGTTTTCTGAGATAATGATTGAGGATAAAAGCTTGTGACTACAAAAAGAAAAAAAAAAGAGGCATAAGACCTGAAAATTAACAAAAAAGAGTTTCAAATAGTAGAGTTCTTCTACTTACGACTTTTCTTCCTCTGCTTGTTAGCCTGCTTTGGTAACATGCACTATAATGTCTCTAATTATAATCTACCTTGAATTTAGTATCCCGTACTTCTGCAGCTGTGCAGAGAGATTCCACTGAGAGACACCTACATAAGCATCGCCCTCTAATTAAATAGATTAACAACAACATAAGCCTGCATTTTTAGCAAACTTTAAACTACATAACTCAGTCCTGCAAACTGACGTAAAGCACGCATCGCAGCACCTGTGTGAACACAAGAACGACGCAGAAAGGCGCCAGAGCAACGCTTTAACGTCATTTTTCCTTCTCCCTGTAACAGCGCAGGCACAGGCTCGCCCCCGGCGCCGGGGGACCCCCGCCCGCAGGCAGCCGGCTGAGCCCGAGGGGCGGCTGCCGGGCGGGGAGCGGGCCCTGCCGGTGGCCGCCAGCAGATGGCGCCACGCTTCAGCACAAGCCGCCCTGGCGGGGAGCGCGCGGGCAGCCTTCCCTCCTCCCTTCCCCCGAGACCGAGGTTCGAGTCCGCGGGTGCGCCTCTGCGCCTGTGTGACGCCCCTCGTTTCTGTGACAATCGACAAAGGCTTTTTCGGTTTGGCACTTCCCCCCGGCGAATTACCTAAACGAATTGTTCTTCTGCTGTGTGGAAACTGCAGGGAGCAAGAGCCTTAAAACCAAAAAATTATGAAGAAGCTGCGTTACATGAGCCAGCTTCTGCAGTGCTGTCTCCACCAAGCAGTTGATACTTCATTCTGCTTTCCACCTACATTTACCACCGATACAATTTTTTACTTTAAAAGTAATAGGCACGCTACTGGATATGCAAATGCATTCAGTGCTTTTATAAAGTGTGGAAAACTCTTCAGTTATGCTCAACACCAAGAAGTCAGGGCTGGAGGGAGGGCAGGCCATTGTAGCGAACTGATACTTCCATTATCTGAGTTAATAAAAAAGAGAAAGAATCTGAACGTGGTCAGTTTTTCTAGTTATTAAAACTCTATTTTTTGATTACTTGGCACTATGAATTTGTTGAGCTCTCCTGTGCAATGTGGCTGCTTTGTATGGCACTGACATCACAACTCGCTGCTGAGTCAAAGGAAGATATTTAATTGCAAGGATGACCTTGTAGAGAGGCCCTGTGTCCCTCACACTCCGTGTGAGCCAGCTGGTGTCTACCCCCTTCCCATAATGTTCAGCCAAGGCAGGGGAGAAGAGACCAGGTTACAGGAAAAACTATGGCTGGAGCAGCCCCATCGCTCTCCTTCCTTCAGTGCGCCGCAGTGGACTTGTACATCCACCCTCCTCTCTTCAACCTACAGCGAGCTCTCTGCAATAGCTTCAGAGCAAACTGCTGGTAGCTTACATTGACTGGTGGCAGGATTGGAATATTTTAAAGGAAAGTTTTCTCCCAGATCTCTGCTTCCACATTTTGTGGAACTACATCCACAATACATTGGGTGGAACAAAATGAAAGAGAACAATTTGTTTCAATTAAAAGAGAATAAATATAATAGCTAAATATACTTGGGAACAAGCACCAGATCTTTTAACTTTAGTGCTGTTGCAGTTTCTCTCCCTCAATAGCTGGAGGCCTGTATTACTCATACTTCCTGCAAGTAGTTAGTAAGAGATTTGCTTTTGACAGTACAGAAAGTGGCATAAAAAAGCTTGTACAGGCTCTCTACGCCATGCACCTTATTTGCCAAAAGACTGGAAGTGCCACAGCTAAAAAGAATGATCAGCAGTTACCATTTACCAATGCCCACTGAGCTAACCTTTTTTTATTCACAAAAGATATCTGTCTATCATCTTAATCACCTCTCTGATTAAATATATTTTTAAAGTTCTCTACGTCATCTCACTGGAAACCAAAGAATTTGTAAACCTTTCAAAGCTGCAGTCTGTGAATTTCCCTGAGTTGGCCCATCATTGACAAGGAAACGTCACCAGTGATTGTTTCTGCACACAGTGATTCCAAGAGTCAAATATTCAGAACCAGTTACAGGTCTCCTGTGGGTGACTTCCAGCCAAACACATCTTAAATAAGTAGTAAATATGGATGACTTTGGAGCACACCTGTATTGCCAATTACTATTGAAAGGGCAAAACTGAGAAGTAGCTATTGGTAGTGTTCAATATAATTATATTTTATCTCGTTTTTTAGTCTTAATCAATTAATGTTGACTTTGATCAGGCTCAGCCTCTGACTATCCTTCTGTTCTCTTCAAAAATTTTCTGGATATTCTGCTTTAAAACCACTGCTGTGATCTGAGGAGTAGTAGGTCATAGCTGCCTGAAGGTGCTGCTTGATCAAAGTCAGGAGACTACATGTTTGCCTTTCTGTTTTACCCCTGAGTCTGAATAAGAGCATTTACTGGCTTCCACACAAACTCCAGGTTTGGTTTCTTTTATTCAAAAGGCTTGCTATTTATAATGTAGCACAATGTTGTAAAGAAGTACAATATGGCATGGGATATATTTGAATATAAAGACGTATGCCCTGGGTCAATAGAAGCTATGAATTTTTCTATTTGCTTTTGAATAACTACAATTTCTTTCTTACATATTATTTCACAAATCACTAAATGTGAGTTGTGCACGCACAGTTCCTTACACCAGCTGCAGAAAAGGTATAATGAAGGTGGTGTTTGCTTTAGAGAAGTGTCTGAGATATTCTGCAAAAGAAGAGTATTACAACTTTTATACTTCTTTGAAATAAAGAATATCTTTGGCTTCTAGTCTAACAAGCTTAGCATGTTCAAAACATTTAATTCTGATTTGTATTTAAGTTGCTACTTTCCCCAGCTATTTATCCTGATCCTCATGAGCTGTCAGGGACAAACCACTCTGCCAAGAAGCCATCCTCCTGGAGGACATGAGCAAGGTTTTCCTCCGAGCCAAGAGCTCCGGGGCACACAGGAATGAAGCAGGCTCTGTTCTCCCTTCGCAGACGCACAATGATCCCGGATGCTGACGAGCCGGTGAGAGAAAGTCATGAACTTGCTCCAGAGCCCTGAGACACCTGGCCAGCTTCTTCAGCCTTTTCAGTGAGGCCCTTTTAGCTGAAGGATTTGTTTATAGTAATATTTATCCCTCACAGACATTTTCATGGGGCGGTCTCGCTCATACTTCTGCTCATTTGATTAGTTTCCATAGTGACACTTATTTGTAGAGTTTAGAGTTGCTCATAGCAGGTTTCTGTAAATGCCAGACGCATGCGTGCCGTGTTAATAAGACAAAGTCAGCCCTTTTTCTTTCCCTTTGGTGCTCTGATTTTGCTTTACAGTTGTGGGCATCTTTGGGATAAAAAGAGCAGGGGGCGAGGGGGCTCCTTTGGATTCAAGATCCAGGGGCTGTTAGCTTATTATGCTGGATGGCATTTCTGACTGGGCTAGTTCTGTCTGAATCGCAGTGGCAGCCTCTGAAGGACTGTCTGTCTGCGTGAACTGTTATGTAAGCTGGGGAAACCTTCCATTACAGCAAGGCCTTTAGACTGCTGCTTTATTGAAAGTGCAGAATTACATGAAAATGCAATTCACTTGAGTGGTACCTTGTAGGTTGCCTTTTATCCCAGGTTGAAGTAGGAATTTGCTTGTCTTCTAGGGCAGTTACTACTGTTTTAAAAATAGGAGAATGCTAAAATCAGATACCAACTTGTGTACGCACACAATTCTTCACAGCGTGCTTGCCTGAGGAAGGGCTAAACAAATATCAGCAATAAGTGAATAAAAGGAGATTTCAGGGGCATGGTTATTTCAAAAAATGCTGATTCTTTGCAGCAATCTCAACACATTCATAGCAGACTGGAAGAGAGTTGGGAGAAAAAGGAGTTAATATGTGTGAGCCACAGATAGGTATGCCCAGTAGCTAGGCATCCTCACAGGACAGCTTCTGGAATTTAGAGAATAGGTCATTGTACATACTTTTTTCCACTTTTGGGGAAGAATAAGAAGTAGAGGGATAACTAGATTCGACAAGGATTTTGTCACACAGAGTATTAGTTCTCTTAGGTTTCTTGCAGAGGCTTTGAGGCCTGTCATGTTAGTTTGACACACTTTATTTTGCAAGGCACTGGAAGGTTGTTTGAGCCACTGACATTTATACATAAAAATAAGGCAACAAACAATTGCAGGAGTTCCTAATAGCATCTGACTAGAGGAAAGACAAGGAACAGCACTCCCAGGAGACCAGAAGCATGCTTCTGCTCTTGTATGGTAGAGAAAATAAAGAACAGACTCTCTGAAGCCACAGAAATTAAATTGGGGTAAATGTGATGCGAGTCCAGCTGGACTCTGGCCCTGGAGTTCACAAGTGATCTTGAAAGTACTGCTGAAGCGGAGCCAGAGGAAATGGGGCATGTTGTGGAAGGACTCCCCTGACCTACACAAGGGTAAGTGCTAACCTCCGTAGCACTTTCCCCCGCAGCCCTTAAGTCTCAGTAATGCAAAAGAAGATTTATTGATTTTATTAAGATAACTCAGTAAAAGAATAATACAAAATAAATGCTAAAACCTATTGATTGTTTAAACAAAAGTGAAAATCAGAGGCAAACCCTGTTGTCCTCAGGAGCATTTTAAGGAAAAAAAAAATAAATTGTAGAATGAGAGCTAAAATTTTGAAGTCTGTGTTTTCTCCCTCCCCTCCCCCCTGCCCGTAATCTTTACAAAATGTAAGTATTTAGTGAAGGGAAAGAAGAAATCAGATTTCTAAAACAGTAAACCCCCTTGATGTCAGTATGCAATAATTTTTAACAGCCAGGCTATTGCGCCCTGTATCAGATCCAGCATCGGAAGGGTGACATCAGATTGTGAATTCCACGTGATGCAGTCAGCCTTCAGGAATACTGCAAAGAGGAGGAGAAAGAGGTCTTCAAAAGCATCCCATGCTACTTGATAGTATTAATTGCATCTACTGGGGAAGTTCTTTAGCTCTGCCTCAGTGAGCCAGATAGTGTCTGCAGGTGAAATCTTTCCAAAAAATCAAACTAAATCTCCCGTGAATATTATTATGGGTCAAAGAACAGTGCTCTTTCTATTTAGCCTGCTTAATTTCTCTATTTAAACTGTTTTGGTTTGTGGAAGCCCTTAGAAATTTGGGAGGGAGGAAGACCTGTGACTAAAGGGTGGGTGTCAGGAGGATGGGGCCAAGCTCTTTTCAGTGGTGCCCAGTGACAGGACAAGGGGTAATGGGCACAAACTGAGGCACAGGAAGTTCCGTCTGAACATGAGGAGGAACTTCTTCTCTCTGAGGGTGACGGAGCACTGGAACAGGCTGCCCAGGGAGGTTGTGGAGTCTCCTTCTCTGGAGATATTCAAGACCCGCCTGGACAAGGTCCTGTGCAGCCTGCTGTAGGTGACCCTGCTTGGGCAGGGGGGTTGGACTAGATGACCCACAGAGGTCCCTTCCAACCCCTACTATTCTGTGATTCTGTGATTCTGTAAAGAAGTGCATTGTCTTTGCCCTACAAAATTCCACTCAGATTTCATTGAAGGATTAAACCCAACAGGAAGGAAATGATGATTTTTTTAGTAGCAGTCCACAAAATAATGGCAGCGTGTCAAAAACAGTAGGTAAAGATGAAAAATCTTGTCTAAGATTGATTCTGTGCAAGCACAAAGCAAAGCGGCACCGAGAAGAACAGATGGCCTTTCTGGAAGCAGCGAGGGAGAGCGAGGCCAAGCTCCTTGGACTCATCCACCCTCCAGATAAGGTGTGTGTGTCCAGGCTTGTGTCAGGACCGAGCAGCAGTGGCTGTGCTGGGGCAGCAGTCGCTGTATGGTAGCTTTGGCAGATAGGCAATGTGCTGTAGAGCAAAACACTGGTTTGCAGTTTGGGAGGTACTCACTTGAAATCCCAGGCCCAGCTCCAAAACAGGTTGTACCTACAGCCATTTAGCTCATTTTACTCATTTGTGCTACCAAACCAGTATTGTTCTTATTCTGGGAAAGAGATCATACATTTGTGTGGCACAAAGAAATGTGAGCAGTGTAAGAAAGGCCTTGAGGAAATAAGAAACTCTGCATTAATTGCTGGCATTGGGTGGATCACTGGAAAGAAATACACTCTACTAATTAAAACATAGAGGATAAAAATGCCTTCCTCATTATATGAGCATCGGTCAGAGAGATCCGAGACAATGAACAGTGATGATACACATATGTAGGCTGACAGTGCCTATAACTGTAGGTTATGAATCCGTCCCTGTTTACCTTCGTTTTCCAAGGAAGTGAGACTATGTGAGTGTGCTGTTGGTCTGTCCATCCATCAGTCCTTCTATCATTTCCCCCCAGCAGCTTCTGAACTTGGCTAAACTCAATCAAACCTGACAGGATAGCAAGAAGTCTCAAAGTTATGAAAATCAGTGTCTGGGCGAAAACCAGTCTTGATGACAGTCCTGGCTTTGGCAAGGACTGCAATGGCAACTTGAGAGCTACCTTTTCAGTGCAGTTTGCCATCCAGCCCATCAGCACATGCACTGGCTGGCCAGTCACCACGGATGTGCCTCAGACACCGCACACGCTGCCTCTTGTGTAGAAGGTATTTTACAGACATGAGAAGAAGATGAAAGTAATGTACATGGGGCTTTACAGAGGATGAAGGAGAACTGGAAGAACTGCAGAGAGGTCACAGTTATTTTAGTGGGATCTACTGAGGCAGGACACATATCACCATGAAACCAGACATCACAAGATCTGGGACTGTTCATTGATTTCCAGTCAGGAGGTGCATCTGTATAAAGAATACAGATTTAGGAGAAGATTTTATTAGCATGCAAAACTACAAAGACAACATTATTCTTTTTCAAAGTATTTTGGCATTTGTATCCATTGACTGATTCATGCCTGTTGACTGATTCCATGGGCTAAGCCTGCATTTGCTCTACTGCAGTGGAGAGATGATTCAGACTGCTAAAGTCTATCACGGTCAAAAGCTTGTTCTTGTACAAAAACATTTACAATTTCAAAATCTGATTCTATCCATAGATATGTAACAATATTCCTTTATAAGTCTGATCTCATCCAGATGGAAGACAAAAGAAAGGCTTCTACTGACTTCAGGGACAGTTATACATGTTGCTTTAGAGTAAAATAACTAAATATAATAAAATAAAAAACTAGCTCACTACCTGATTTTTTTAAAATACAAACTGAATTTTACACTGACGCTTAGGAACAAGTCAAAACTCTTATGTTCACAGGTCAGCTTTTGTAAGAAATATTTTAGAAACCTATTTCGGGATCCACTGTCTTGGATATTCTGTAAATACTCCATATTTGTAAGGAAGGTACTGGCTTAACATTTGCTACAACATAGTTGGTTTCCATAATACCTTTATGTTTGAATTATCACATTGTTCCCTTGAAAGCAATTAGCCACTGCGGAAATAGAAAATGATTTATCTTTCATGTTCATGCCATAGGCAGGTTGTTTACCACAAGATGAATTGGTATCCAAAAAACCAGAGCTGATTCTCACATAATCTAATTGCACCTTTCGTAACAGGTCCAGAAATATCAAGAAGTTACAGAAGATTTTGTCTTTCCAGTCATACCTTGCCTCTTCCCATCTACCCAACACCAGCTGACTTATTTCTTGTGTGTCCTGGTTGCTTAGCTGCTCCTTGTGTTACGAGCATTTATACAATGATATCCTGTAATGAAGTTCATCTTCTTCCTTAATAATTAAGTAGTAATTTACTTGATCACTGTGATCTAGATAAAAAATGTGTTCTAATGGGTTTTGGCATTCAAAATGCCATTTTGAAAGAGGAGTGAGCTGAACAGTATATTAATACTAAACAGTGTTTGGCAGCGTGCCATCTATCCATGCTGCTAGCGACACATATTCAAGGTGCTTTATAGACACTAGATAGGTCCCCAAAAAATATTCATCCCATAGGTTCGGACCTCCAAGCCTCCTGCCTCCCTCATTACCCCCAGCTGGTTTATGACCCTCTAGAGCAGAAAACAGACTGCACTGTCTCTTTTCTGAGCTTGAACTCAACAGCTGATGCAGTGCCTAATGATTTAAGTGCGGTGTACATGCCAACACCATGCAGAGATATAAGAGCTGCTTTTGAACCAAACCTGCTGGGGTAGCAAAACGAACTATATTAAATCATCCCCCTCAGAGTGTTTTGCAGCTTTGCTTTTCCTGTCTGAGCTCTCCCAGGTAAAACTGCTCTGTGTTGTGGTGAGTACATCAGTTACTTATCCCTCTGCACTACCCTAGCTCGTCTTGCATCCCCTCTTCAGTACAGAGTCTACGCAGTTTCTTCTCTGCAAACAATCTAAAAATCAAGCACCTGTTCTAACGATGGTTTCTGTGTATCATCTGCATCTTTAGATCTCATGCCATGACTGAAAATGCTGGGCCTTTTATTTAGCATGCATTAAAATGTCAGTGTAACACTGTGTAACATTTAAGAATTTCAGCTTAGTTTAATAATTTTCTTTGAGTAGGACTCACAGTAACTTTCCAGGCTGCTGCCACCCTCCAAAGAAAAAGAAACATCAAATTCAAAGTATTTATTTTGCTCCTTAAAAACTTAAACTATACTTCCAGTTGTAGAATCTTCTAATCTAGATGAAGTTTTCTCCTCGGGCATTTAAAAAGTGCAAGCATTTTCTTCAAGGGTAAATAGCTGTTAAACAACTTTTGGCTTATCTAACAATTAAAAAACCTGTAGTAAACGAGCCGGAGTTACAAAATAAAGCTCAGAGTACCGAAACAATACCAGAAACAGCACCAAAAGGAAGTATGTAAAAAATTGATATATCTGGAAAACCTTGTTATAAAGCATAGTAAATTTTGAATATTTCTTTCTTGATTCTTCTTGAATGAAGTGTTTTCTTCTCATAGTAAACTGTTTCAGAATAAATATTTGCACTGATGCACACACCTCACTCATGTAATATTCATGGTGTCTTCTGGAACTGTCCGTGTCCTCTCGCCTGGGCTTCATCACACTTTGCAGTGTTTCTGCCTACAAATTTAGGCATAGATGATAAAACCTGATGTCCGATAAAAAAGCTAGTCAGGAATGACTGAAGTTGTTAATGACTCTAGATTTTATAACAATTAGAGAGAGGATTAAGGGATTAATATGTGCCAATCTTGTTATCTATGGCAGCCTGGAGCTATAAAATTTTATATTGAAGCTAAATTGGGACAATGCGCGAGGTTGAACTCACACTTCATAATAAACTCTAGGGAATGGTAGCATAACACTTAGTTTTGTCACCTTCATTTTAATGATTAATTACAAGTCCTTCAAAGAAAAAATACACCATGCAGTCTATAACCTGCGGAATGCGTTCCTAGATCTTTATGCTGTACCGGGTATGTCCTCTGCAGCTACTGGTTGCCTTCAAGAATAGCCTTGTCAGAATCTGAAAATATAAATAGGAGAAGTCAATTCTGTGAAAATATGAAAACACAAGAAATATAAAAAATTGCTTATTTTTACTTTCTGTTTTTGATATCTGTAAAACACAAATGTTCAACCTAGAGGACTAGAAATTAAATACAAAATTGAAAATAAATCAAATTGAAATTATTGCAGTCTTACAATCTGTGGATTGCAGTGTCTGGAGTTTTAATAAAGAAGACACTAACATGTTACTTCAAAAAATGTTTTCTTGTTAAGAATAAAAGCATTATATTCAATTTCAGCGATTTTACAGGTATTTCCCAGCTGTGTACTATCTATAAGCAACTGCCTTGGGTTTGAGGAGGTGCTGTCCTTTCTCATGAATTTGATCTCAGTTCTCATTTGAGTGAAAACCAAACGGCTCAGCCAGATCAAATGCATAGTGGGAGGAGGTGGCATATGCAGTATCCCTGGTCCCTTTGCGAGGGCCTGCTGTTGGATCCCTGCATGGGATGGGAAGAGGACTTTGCTGAGATGAGGGGAAAGGACAGGAGGTGTTTAAGGAACCCTGTGAAGAACACAGTCCCCTGGCTGCAGTGGTGGCCAACGCTGGCTTTCCCACATGTCCCAGTTTAGGGTAGGACGTGTGGGAGGAATTTGGAAGCAGGGCTGCCGATTTGGAATTGGATCACTGTTGTCTGCTATGTTGTGTTTCTTTGTACAGACACCTGATTTAAGTTCTAAAGGGACATACAGTCCTTAGCATTTTTAAAGTGTACCACCCGGCGATTTGCATGCTTCAGGGAGACTTTGCCACTTACAGCTATTTTGCACAGTCAGAGCAGTTTAGAGTGAACACTGATGAAAAAATAAATCTCTTAGGTATGCCTTTCTTTCTCACTAGATGCATTATTTATTATGGCAGAAATGATCCAATTTTGTAATAAATCTTTAAAATTCTTAATCTCATTTTCTATTGATTTGGTTTAAAACTGGTTTCTTTTATAAGTACTTTTCACTGAAATGCCTTATTCTTTTCTGGACCTTTCTGCCGGTCATAGTAATGTTACCAACATTTGCAAGTGAAATATGGATCTGATATCTCAGCATGTAGGAAGAAGTTGCATATACTCGTTCAAATGTGATTTTTAAGTACACCTATTTGTAAATATTCAAGCCTACAGAAAATTTCACTGGGATGCTAAATGGTGACCAACCTCAGTGGATGAAACAGGCTGATGCTGGTGGGAGCAGAGGGAACTCTCCCCACAAAACTGTGAAGCAACTCTGTGGAGAGACTATCGCAGCAATTTCTGAAGGCTATTACGCTTGACGAGAACTCCCCAGCCCTTGCACCTTCCATGCTCTCTGCCTGCTGCTGGGAAAGAGATCTGCACAGTGATGACCTGCAGATCCCCAGGATTCAGAGGATGGGAGATTCCAGCTGAAGCCTAAAAGGTAGGTGAAACATCTTTACAAAATCTTCTGCATTTGCCTCAAAACAAAAGATTGGAATCTTGGATTCCTGCTAGCAACTTCAATTAAAAAAAAACCAAAACAACTGAATTCACTTGGAGACACTTGTTAGAATCAGGAAATGGGTTACTGGTCTTTCAGCAGATCAGACCTGAAGCAACAAATAAATACTTTTAAAGGAAAGCTAATGAATTTATTAACTTTTTCTTCAGGTTCTATTAAAAACTTCTAGATGCAGTTCTCTCAGACATGGGCCAGTGAATCATTACAACAAGCAAAATCTCATGCTAAAGCAGAGTGTGCTGAAGTTATGCAGTTTGCAAGATCTGGGACAGCTTTTCACTGCTGGAGTGCAGGATAGTGCTTCTGCCACCTTGAAAGGCCTGGCAAATCCTTGTAGTTGGTTAGTGAGCTACATAATGAGCTACTTGTCTTTGCTCTCCAGGTTCTTAACAGTTTCCTCCTACACTACCATCTCTTACAGACTGTGTATGCACCTCTGATGAATCTACTGGGCCACTTGTAAAATCTTCGAACAAAGTTTCTTTGTTCCTTCTCTCTTGCTGAAATGAAGCTCACATAGATATTCACAAGGTCAACTTTTCTTTTCAAAATTTTCCTTTCCAGCAACGTCTAAGAACTTAAGCTAGTCTGTCTGTTTGTGTGTGTGTGTTTAAATCATATCACAATTAACAACATAATCTCATTCTGGTTTTGTATTTCTCTTGTGTCATTATCCAGTTCTTGTCCTTTGCCTTAGACTGCCAAGTATCTATGAAACTGAATGTCTTCTGATTTTGTCTGTGTCTGGGAACTCATAAAAGAGAATCTGGATCACTAAATAGCATGAGTACATACTGCAGTAACAAAGGTAAGCATCTGGAGAGGTAGTCCCCTTGTGATGTGCCGCATTTTGTGATGCGCCTTTTACGAACTTTGTAGACTTGAGAATCAGCTCAAAATTAAACCACAGTATTTTGTGGACTTGTTTTAATTCAAACTTTCCTAATCATTATTTTGACCATTATTTTCGGGATTCTTTGTCCCTTAAAAAGATTTTCAGGCTGTCTGCAGCAGACATTTATATCTTTCCTCAAAGGCAGAGAAATCTGCTTAGACCCACCCAATTCTTCTTTAAAATGGGGAACTAATGAGCACCCACAATCCTTCTGGATTTAATATATGCTATCTCTGCCAAGAGATGGTTTCCCTAACTACAGCTTTCCAGACCAAATACCTGTGCCTGCAGAAGCTCTGCCTCTGTGTTTTCATTGTTTTTATATTTGTATTCATGTTTGTCTTCCAAGTCATCTAGCTTCTTAAATTCCTCATCCAAGTTGAGTGGCCCATGCAGAGCACCCTCCTACACCTCTGCCTGCTCTGGAGGAGAACTAGGCCCTCTGCAAGGTCTCCATTCAAAGCAGGTGATCCAGCCTGCCCAAGATGCTGGGTACAGCCACGAGCCCTGAATGTCTGCGACTGGCAGTGGGCAAACCTCGCTGACCACTGAGCTCAAGAACAGATGTTTTCTGAGCTGTTCATATTCATGATTGCTCTGCATGATTTCTGAGACCAGAATAAGATATACTTTTAGCTTTCAGTCTAGGAATATGGATTTTTTTTTAATGAAGTCTTCTTCACAAGCTATTTTCTAACCTGTTGTGGTAGTGTTTATGTCCAGCACAATGTCTCATCGAGCCTTGATACCTTTCCACATGTTGGCTACTCAGCATGCTTTACTCAACCCCTGAGTTCACGTATTCCTGATTTGTTAGGACTGGGCACAGCTCAAGCACTGTATCACCGGCTGGGTGTCTGTAGTTACGTGGATTTTGGAGGAGTGTCTGACACAGGGGGTCTCCCAGCATTAGCAGTGACATGCTGAAAGCATGCAGCTGCTACCAAAAATGAAGGGTTTCTATTAATTTCAGTACAATTGCTCTGAAATTGGCACTAACCCTCCCAGTCCCACTTTGTGCTGAGCACTCGCCAGGGTCCTAGTGAAAGATGTGCCCTTTTGTTCAGGGGCAAATGCAGCTCTGAATGGGTGATCTGACCCCTGTGTTCAGGCACTGCATCCATATTGGTTCACACGAAAGAGATGCTAACTGTTGGGAAAGGAAAGACAACATAAACATGTACATTCACCTGGCTGCAACACAACAGCGTAGCTTCCCTTTGGCCATGTCAGAGACAGGGAGAAGCTGCAGCACTGTTCAGCACTATGAGAGCCACCAGTGTTGCAGTGGGGTAGGTGAAATGGAGTCAAAGCCAGGGGCTAAGGTCTTTCCAGCCTCCCCCTGGAAATCTGTGCTTGCATTTCACTCTTCAGAAAATGTACAATAGCACAAGTTATTAACATGCAGATTCAGCACAGGCACTGTTATGTAAGCATGCGCTGTCTTCCCTCTAACCTAAATTTCACTTACAGAAAAAATACAGGAGACTTGCAGATCCATGTGAAAATAACGCTCAAGTATCTTCAGTCATCTAAGCCTCGTCAGGTTTTTGTCAGCCCTCTTATCATATGAAGACCCTTGATTTCATCTTCCTTTCCATTTATTTGCCATTCTTTTTCTGTCCTGGTCAATGAGACAGAGCTACTGTTACAACTTTCTAGTCCTTTTCCATCATCCTTAGAGCTTCCCCTCAGGATTACTGAGATCTAATGAATTTTTCAAATTTACCATGAACTTGACTTGCAGACTCAAAAATATGATTCTTTCTGCTCAGCAACCCCTTGTAGTCAACTTCAACTCACTGTATAAGTAAGATAGTCCTATTCACAGTTGTAAGACTCAATAATTCCACAACATGACATCTGTGCAGCACATGATACTTCCTTTCAGCAAATCCCTGATTCAGTCTACATGGAAACATTCAGTGATACAGAGCTTTTATAAAATCAATCAGAGTTTGCAGGCTTACACAGATAGATTTCCTGGTGCCAAAAAAAACCCTAAGAAAATGAAAATAATTTTTCTTATAGATTTATTCAGAAGATAATGATTTTTAACAATTATTAAAAGAGACTTTCTATGAGGCAGCCACTTAAATCTCATTATTCTTTCAAAGACTTCCAATAAGTATGAGAGACCACGGCAGTGGAAACTGAGGTATCACACTAGAAGTCTGTCTTTGGGCAGTCAATTCAGTATTCTGTTTGGAGCATGTACCACGGCAATTTTGCATCCCTGGAGAAATGTGTTTGCTAGATTGCAAGCAGGCTGATCAATTCAAATTCTTGGAATAACAAATTGGTTCTGCAATCACTATATTTACTGTTTTTTCTGTGAAAAAGCCCTTTTCCAAATTTTGTATTGCTATTTTCTAAGAACTAACCTAGTTCAATAAAAAGGTAGGGTCAGCTTTTTTTTTTTTTTTGCAATAATTTGTCTACATTGGACTGTAGCGTTTACTGCAATTTAGACAGAGGCTATTCCATATTAGATAAATTGCTCTCATCTCTGCACTGACTGATGAAGCTAGTGCTTCTTCCAGGCAGACAAAAGAAAAGAAAAAAAATTTTCCTCCCTGGCTTTCACTTAATTCCAAACCAATGTTTTATTTTATTAAGGAAAAGAGCTTTAAATGTCACAGTAAAATCAAACAGTAAGTAAAATACAATGGCCACACATTTTCTACCAAGCAAATATTTAGTCTACTTAAATATACGTGTCCTTCTCAGATTTTTCAGGACATCTTATGCAAAGAGTACTCGTCATTTTGGGGAGAGGTAAATAAATTCATTCAAGTTCCATTATGGATCTTCTACGCAGAATAGCACTATTACTACTATTTCTACTTATATAGAGAGGATACTCAATGAATGTTGTCTTCTATCAGCATTTCCTTTGCATAAATGTTGTTTTGTGTCAAAGAACAATCCAAAGTATTAACCATCCTTGAAATGTTAAGTAATAGTGTCCCAGTCCGTCACTAACGTGGTGATGCTGGGCAGTAGTAAACCTGCAATTTTCAAAGTTGGATGGTGAATAGAAAATATCCTGTGAAATCCTTAATTATAAGCAGTCATTCATTATCTTCAATGAACCCTGGAAGCTGCTGCAGTACTGTGAACACGAACTATTATAGTTAAAATGGAAAAAACAACAGTTAAAGTATTTTTTTCCTCTGAATAAAACATTTTCATCTTTTCCAGGAAGACATGCACTTAAAAAGTTTCTTTACACTTAGTAAAGCTTCCAGAAATGTAAATATTAAGTAACTTCACCACTACCTCCTTACAACTAAAAAAATAAAATAAAGCAAAATATAGGGTTGAAAAAAAAAGCCAGCAGCCAGTTAGTCCTCTCTTCAAACAACTGATATCTTCACCGTTTCAGTGACTTGGAAAATTGTGAAACTATCTAACTGAACCTCTGTATGACTGGTTTACAGGTCAGTTGGATTATAGGCTCTTCTAATACTCAGATCGAATTTCACTTGCCTTTATCTCGCTACAGTCAAATACTGATGTCTTCTTAAATGGTTAGATGAAGTCTTTTGAAGGGAAGACAATATTATTGTAAATTACTTTCCCATTCATTAGATAAAAGATACAATCTTCATTTCAACTTAGATTTTTTTTATTTTTTTGCCTCAGAAGTCCCCTTTTCCAGTCTTGGAATTGCTCATCGTTACAGGCCACTGTAAATTTTGTAATGCAGGATCCTGCTTCTGCCCAGATTTTCTTTCCTGTCCCCTCTGACACTCGTCCTGGTGCTCTTTGCTGTCTGCTGGTATGGTCTAAGCCCACAGCTGGCTCATTCACAGCAGAAAGGCACATGAAATGCAAAGGGAATTCCCTCCCATGTAAAGCTGTGTGGATGTTCAGGCACAGTTAACATGGAGAAACCACCTACTCAAATCATTGGGCTGAAAGGCACTTCAAAAGGCTGGCCAGCCCCAAGTTCCTGTCTCAAGACAGGATCTTCTGTATGATTATCAGGCAGTATTATCTGTATCATTCTCAATACAAATTTAAAACCATAGAACAATTTAGGTTGGAAGGTATCTCAGGGCATTGCCTCATTCAGCCTCTCACTCGACGTGGGCTAGTGTCAGCACTGGCTAAACTATTCTTAACGTCCAGCAAAGATGGAAACTATATCAACTCACGCCCAGGCAGTTTATTCCAGTGCTTTACTGTCCCCAGTCTTATAAATTTTTCTTAATACCTAACCTGGATTTGATTAATTAATAATAAAATAAAAAGTTTATGATTGTTTCTGTCTTGGTTCTAGAAAAACCTGTTGACAGGAGAGGAAAAAGTCTGTTTTCAGTGCTACAACAACAGCCAGCTCCATGCACTGTGGCCCAGAGCTTGCCAGGCTTAGACCTTGCTTAATCTGCTGCAGTCGTGAGGGCTGGATATCAGCTGAGTTCTCGTTGTCATTAGTTTTCATCATTATATAACAAATGTGTTTTAATTTCGCACATACTTTTGTGCTGGAATGTTCTGTTATTCTTTATTAACAATATTGCTGTATATTTTAGCTCTATAAATTACATTTGATTTTTTTTTTTTTTTGAGGGGATTATGTTACCTAAAAGAAATGCGTGGTTTCTGTTTCTGTTTCAGGCAGTTTGGTAGGTTAGAAGAAGGTCTTGACTTACATTGGGAACAGTTTGCAGGTTAGTTGATAAGAATGGCAAAAAAGAATAAAAAGGAATTTCACATGACAGTTATTACATGTAATTATGAGGATATACTTGACAAATTTGGGTGTAATTTGAAAGCCTGACAGCTTGTGGGTTTTCTGATCTATCATTAGTTGAGTGGATTAATTTTACAACTGTAACTCATATGCAACTCAGTTCTTTCCTTAATGATTTCTCATATTTTCTTCCTTTCCAGGATCATGAAGAACTTTTCAGAGAGTTAGAAGTGTTAGAAAAATTATACCTGGTAAGATAAGCATATCAGAGTTGAAAACAAATTAAATGCAACAAACTTTTGTGCGGAGATATCCTGTCCTTTTTTCTTGTCATTATGCTTGCTGTTGAATTCTGATTTTATTTTTTGTTCTAGAAATAGGGTTGAGATCTCAGTAATTACTGAGTAGGACTGCATAATATTAAGTAATATGCTGGATCCGTCATAGCAGTCACTCTCTCACTGCAGAGGCACTCAGAAGCTACGAGGGAGAGCATGAAGGCATGAGTTAAAAATACCTTTTGGACTAAGTGACTGATTTGGTGCTAGGATGATCTTGATGCTAGAGCTGGCCGTACTATCTACACCGGTGTAGATATGTACAAGTGCAATTTCAGTTTTGCTTATGAGGAAAGTTTTCTGAAAGGATATAACATTTGATCTGCAGTGCAATCCTGCCCTGTTTAACTGGATTTATGGAGAGTAGATGTAGTGTAGTTATACAGAGCAGTTAATCAGAATGAGATTTACACATTGACCTCAATATTTATCCCAGTTGGAATACAGGCTCAGTAAAGGAAATCAGCCAAGCACCAACTCAGAAAAGTCTAGAAAAGATGGTAGTCTTTTCTTCTGCTTCTGAAGAGCCAGGCACAGTATGTGGTGTGGCCCTAAGTTCGTGGACCGAGGCAACATTTCTGAATGATAATTGGAGAGACATGTATTTACTACACCAAATAAGTGTAAATATCATGTTGACATTTTCGTCCTGATGTAATCTGATAACATCAAAGTGGGAAAGTTCACTGTTTTCTATGTTTTATTTGAAAGTTTTCGCATAGTGCAGTTTCCAGGGTGATGCACTATTTAATAACCTTTTTGCAAGCATGAAGAATTTGTTTTTACTAAGAACCTCTTTAAAAGCTGACTTAGAGTGTTTAACACCTATTTATCAGGATTTTATGGTTAAACAGTTCTAGAGTTTAACTCAGTGTAATAGTACCTGAAATGGCCCCCACAAATCCAGCCTCTCTTTCTGATGAAGAGAAAAATAATAGCTATGCATAACACAGTCTCAGTGGCTTCCTGTCCACTTGCACCAACCGGTGCTGTGAAAGGAGCTTATGACATTTAAAATTGGTGTGTGGTGCCAGCGCGTAACCAACCAAAGTGTTGTCTGTTTACGCTGAACCTCCTCCTTAGTGCAAACTCAATAGTCTATTGTATTTAAGCTCTTATCTAGCACACATGGATGTTAGTGGGAGTCTTTCAGTTGGTTTCAGCATGTGTTGGATCAAGCCCAATCAGATTAGCAAACTACATCAACATTTCTTTGTCTGAATGCTTTCCTCTGGAGGGAGTCTTCAGCTGGTGTCCCCAGGCACATTCAACCTCTAGATCTACATTTGTGGGCACAAAAGCTATCCTATGAGCCCTTGCAGACCAGAAGATACGGCCCTTACAGCCCTTGCCTCACTTGTTTGCTTCTCGTTTGTGATTCTCCACAAAAAGAGAGACAGTCCTATCTGATATTTGTCATTATTTATTGCTACCTATTCGCAGAGGGACTGAAGGCAGAAAATCTGGTTCAGCCTGGCTCAGAAGGCTGCGAGGATCTCATCCTGCCCTAGCTCCATTTTTGGGTTAGATCTGCACGTGGGCCTGTGGTAGGGATGGGGAGGTAATTAAGCTAGATCGGAGAATGTGTTTAAATCAGACCTTGGTAGAAGGAAGTAGAGCTAAAAGGATTCCTTTGTTCTTGCCCCAGACAATGCCATCCTGGAAAACCTGGTGGTTCTGAACTGTGTTTCTCTGTACCACCTTGCAGACAGGAGCTTCTAAGGAAAAAACAGGATCAGGTGCACAAATGCACGTGGTCAGGGGCAGCAAGGCATGCCACTGCGCCATGATCCCAGACTGATGTATCTTGTTGTGAGGCAGATGGGAGCTGAGGGACACCAATGAGTTTGCACCTAGCTAATGGCGTCAGAGCAAAGGCTTGGCTTGAGGGAGATGGAAAACTGGGGAAGATCAGGTGCTGTAGCCACATGGGAAGCTCTCTTAGAAAGATTGGGGTGGTTATTTCAGGGCTGCAGTGCCAATCCTTCATAAGAGTTCTCTGCTCTGTGGCAGGAGGTGAGGATGCTGCTGGCTGTGAGGTGCTGCCTCGTGTGACTGCTGCTGCTGGTGTGGTTGCTGCGGCTGCCTGATGCATCACACTGGCAAGGGACTCTGAAAACCAAATCCCCTGGAGTTTTCCCTCCTTCCCTCGATGAACAAAGTATGTCACTCTCGTGATAATGCGAAACATACTGTGCTGCCAAGCCAACGTGGACAGTCAGGATTTGGTCTGGAGTGTACAGCAGGGGAAGGCACGGACACGGCAAAATCGTTAGGGCTTTTATAGTGCAAACGAAATAAATGAAACATTTTCTCTGATGTAACTTCCTAATAATTTCCTCTGTGGCATGTTCCAAAACTGTATCCTTCACACCGCAACACAACCACTGCTTGCCACAATGTAACTTTAGAACCATTCAACAATGCTGTTTTCTTTATTTATGGTTCAGTAGTCAAAGGAAAATTAACTGGTATCTCTGCAGTGTACCAATATTTGTGCTCTGCTTAATGCTCCACAGAATAATTACCTTTTCTAAGAAAACATTTAAGATAATTCATAGAAAGCCGTCAGGGAAAAATGAGAACTTCACACTGAAAATCCTCAATTACATGTCAGAAAATATAATTTGTGTGAAATGTTGCTCTCTGTTTACTTCTTGAGACTACACCTTCTGTGCTAGCTGTAATTCTAAAGTTAGAAGGAAAAAAAGTTAAGTAGCCCCTTTTTAAAGTTCCTCTTTGTTTTGTGTATGACTTTGTACCATATCTAAAAAGAAACTTCTCCAAAACGAAACATTACTGAGAATCTTACTCAAGGTCTAGAGTATTCAGACAAATTTTTGGTTGAATACTATGATTTTGTTTCTTCCCTTCCAATTTCTGATTAATGAACAAGTGCAGAGATCTGATGAAAAGAAAGACACTTGTATTTTTTTCATGACAGTAGCATTGGCCTGCTATTCTCTATGTTGTCTATTGCAGAGAGGAAATAAATAAAAGTAATAGGTTCAGACTAAAGAGACGACACACATTTTATAAAGCGTCTGTATGTGCAACACAATTTACATTCATAGCATAACTTTATCAGTTAAAAAACTTGCAATGGATTTGTTATTAATTTTCTAATGCAGTTATATTTAATTTAAAGTAAACAAATAGAAGATTAAATTATGTATTTCCTCATCCAAGGCTCATATAACCCCATACGATAGTTCTGTGTTTAGGAAGACGGTTCAAATTAGACTTTGTTCTGGGCCCAGTAAAGAAGCCTATGAAAATACCCATGGAAAGATGTTGGAGAGAGGAGACTTTGCTTTTAAGTTGTTATCCCTGACTTTTCAGTGAAAGCAGCAGTGCACCAGGCCACAAATGGTGCCCTTAAGGTCACCAGAGATCCGTACGGTGGTGAGGGCAAGGGCTGGATCTCTGCCTTGGCCTTGGTTCCCAATCTGTCAAACATTTGAAGCTCTGTTGTTAAAAATTCAGGTATAAGGCAGAACTCGCAGCCACATGTTTAAAGTGTCTGAGCTGAGCTTAAAGCGAAATGGACTTTGCTAAACTTATTGTTTTGCTTTTGGCACTTTATCTCCAAATATGTTGAGGAAGCTGAACATTCCTCAATCCTGTCTCCTATTCTGTTAGCATCTTCTGCAAGCTGGGGACCAGGAATGGTGCTGCAGAATCCAATGTTGTTGTTGTTGTTGTTGTTGCTGGGAGAAGACTATCACCAGTCATTGTCTTGCTGACCTAAGCCTGTAACATATCTGCTGGTATTTTTTTATAGATTATAATTTATAAAGTTTAAAACATTTAAATTAATAGCCTTGGAGCTCATAGTATCTATGTTCAAAACAGAAGACTTGAAAAATACCATCAATTGGAAAAATGCTAACATTGAATTATGAAGAGATTTTACTTTCTGGAAAGGGATTTTGCTAATATTTCCAGGAATGCACCCAGCATCCATCCTGCTTCTCAGTAACGCAGCCATGCTGGACTGCACATCCTCCTCTCCTCTCTTTCTCCCTGATGCCCCACAGAAGCTGCAGCTGTTTGGCATGTTGCAGACTGGGCCATCCAGCTGTGCCTGGCATGTGGGGTTAGAGGACGGGAGAGGAGCCACGGCGCAGTGTTGAAAATGGGCGTGATACAGGTCGAGCTGCAGGGGACGTAGGTTGGGAGCCAAATGTGTGAGACTCCCCCTCAATGTGTGAGATTTGACAGGTCTGCACTGTGAAGGATATAATTTTTAAATCTTGCTAGGAGGGTTGGAAATACAGTTTCCTCTGAAGCCCAGAGTTGGGCTTGTTAATGATTCTGTATCTTCAGTACAAGAAGCCGTTTCTTTTGGCAATGGAGGGAGCGCATTCCCTACGAGACTTCCAGGCCATCTACAAAGTAAGCATATTTAGTTACTCTGAACCGGTCACGTAACCTTTTAAAACATTAAATTCAAGAATCCGGTCCAATCACAGCCCAGCCCTTCCTGTATTTCACTATGTGTTCAGTATAAAAAAGGAAATTGTATTTTAAAAAGCTTAATAGACCAAGTTCCATCTACATGAACTGTTTATTTAGGCAGGAAGCTACTCAACTACTATTTCTGGAAATAATGGGAAAGTAGTTGCATAGACAAGTGCATGAATAATGCCATTGTTGTCCTTTTATGCAAAGCTACCAGAACCCTCTCATTAGGTTTTAAAATTCAGCTTAGAACCCTAATTCTATCTCTAAATTCTGATTTTGTTCTCAGGCTAAACATAGGTTAGTAAACAATGTTCACAATTAACACATAATCTTTTATTTCCATTTCATCTTCATAAGCAAAACCAAGTAGCTTTATATTTTTACTCAACACAGAAAAAAAAAAAAAGTGATAGCTATTAAAACAGATTGAAGAATTAACATTTTGTCCTTCCACAGCTGAGAGTCCAGCATAGAGTCTTTTGCCTGGAAGGTGTTGGATTGGCTGTCTGTGGTGGTAAAGTTTTTGAGAATCTCTTTGGATTGGGATTAAGCAACTAGTTTTGATTCTTGACACAGGGTAGTAGAGTTGACTGAAGACAATCTTGTCCTTCAGCTTCTCCAAGAGCTCTGATGATGCCTTCTCATTCCTGTATTGTTTACTTGTTCATGAAAATTAATTCCTTTATCAAATAAAATATATAGACTTTTTATCTCTCCTAATCCTTATTTCTGCTTAATTTGTTTTTCAGTCCTGCAAAATATGGTAGGAGTCTTTAATTCTGACTACAAAGGGAAGAAAAGCAGCTGGTAAGAAATTTCACAGCACATTCAATGCAATATATATAAAATAAAAAGTTTTGCTCCATTTATGTGTCTGGCACATCCTCTGGGCTGCAACTGAATTGAAAAATTACAGACACTGTAACAGAGAGAAGGGAATAAAAAGAAGTACTAATAATGTGTATTTCTTCTGAGCACTGTCACTGAATATGGAAATTTGATTTGAAAGCTTCTGGATTTCAGACTGCTTTCTATGCTGACACTGCTTTGGGTTCTGCAAGTTCCTCACCTTGGTCTGCAAATGAAATGATAGACTGCATGGTTGAACTGAGGCACTGGGACGGTGTAGCTCTGGCAGCGAGGACCACGGCTCTTACTGCGCTCTGCCTGCACCTGCTTACATTGCTCATTCTGCTCTAACTGTACACATGCAAGTTTAACGTGCAGGGTGCACAGGCACCCCAACCTCTGCTGTTAGAATGTTACCGAGCCGTAAGTCAGGTTGGCTGTTTCTACTCTCCCAAATCACAGAAGGCACTATTTACGAAATATTGGATGCACGGTTACAGCTTCCGAGTTGTGCTCATTTGCCTCCATTTCTGGACACGCCAGCTAAAAAAGCAAACACTCAAGCATGCACTGCCAAATTCTCAAAACACCCTGTGTGTTGCTATCTCCAGAACCCTACCTGCTTTGTGCACCTGAATATAGCGTGCACATGCTTCGCTGATGCCAGCTGCTTTTTCTGAAATACATACATATGCACACAGGTAATAAGATTTGCAAAACCAAATGAGCTAGGTAACAACTTTCTGTTCAGCATAATCCAAGTAACCAGCTCATTTTTACTAAGCTTTACTACAACTAGCTTTTGCCTTCAGTCAAACATAAAGACAAAATATTTTTTTTTCTTTCACTTTTTGTTTTCATAATTTGAAGAGAAATTATCAGCCAGGTATCCTGGAAGACCCATTAATAAGGGAAAACTCTGACTCCACACATAAAGCAATAGAAACAACTCTTGGACAATTCCGTACTGATGCTGACTCTCCATTCTTACTTTTTCATATATCTGTTAATCATGTAGCTATTGTGGAATGCAGTATTCAATTTGCATGCTTTTCCAGTGAAGAAAGGAGACCCTGAGAACCGAAAACACTTCTAGTGATCGACTAAGCATTTTTGTTCTAGTATTTCCTTGCTCTATTAGATTAATCCAAATAGCTACAGATTGCCTAATTCTGGAAATGCATATTGAGATTCCACTGCAGAGTGTTGCTTGGATCATATTACAGAAAACGATAAAGTCTAACCATTGCTGGTTTTGTTTCGGTTTTGGCAGGAAAACATTCACTTTTGATCTGAGCTTTTCTAAAGCTGAAGCTGAAAAGATACTTCCACTGACCCTTGCATATGAAGAGTATAAATTACTCTTTCACAGTAAAGAATTTAAAAGCACATTTCTCTAACAGCACCCCAGGTAGCTCTAAACAAGGTCACATTAAAGTTGCATTGTTCCTATTTAAAATGTAACTACGCAGTTTCTGCTTTTATGTGGTTAAATGTAAGCTTAAACAGTAAGGGTCAAAAATTGACTGGCAACTCCTTTGCCAACTAATACAGGTTTAATATTTTCCTTTCCTATGTAATTAAGGACTGCCACTAGGTTTCACAAAACCTCTTTCGGTATTATTTATCTGTATTGCAGTACTGCTCAGAAGTTTCATCTGCAATTCTCAATGCAGTGCCTTAACCATGAGATCATCATTCTGCTTAAAAATGTTATAATACCTGTTATCTGCTGGAGCTTATACAAAATCTTGTGAGCTGGTTACAGCAGTAAGATCGTCTTTTACGTACATTACCTTAACCTGTTATCTATCCCACATTTTATACCCGAATAAAGAACAGATCTGGTATGAAAAAATAGTGAAATGTACCAAATATTATTTTTACAACAGCCCTTCAGAGTATAAGAACACATTGCCATATTTATTCCAGAGAAATGACCGCATTATGACACTGCAAACGGGGCATGAGCTGTTAATCGAGGCATACTACATTCAGCACTTTTTTTACAGAAAATGTAATTAAATGAATACACATCTGATTGAAAGAAAACCTGTTTTTTGCTGTGAAAAAGATAGATCACTATGCTACCTGAACTCTCATTTTGTCCAGTAGGGCTCTACACATCCACAACATTGTGAGCAGACTCCATTTGTAGAAATTTGGGTGAAAAGACAACGCCTTCATGTGATCACGGAAGGCCGTAAGCATCTTCTCTGAGCTTTTATGTATGGCCTGGGAAATGCGTGGTGAACAGAAGTCTTTGCTTTCTTGCTATGCTTAGAAGTTCACTTGATGGCTCCAACAGGTCTTAATCACAGCCATGGGAGATGGGTCATAAGGAGCCTGTTTTATGGGAAAGAGCTGAGGAAGTTCACGAGGAACCTTTTAGAAGAGCTAGATTTAAAACAGAGATCCCTATGACCACAGAAATGAGTCTGCATGGGTTGTCTCTCTCTCGATATTTCCAAGTCACTTTCAATAACATAGAGTAAGTTTCCAGTTTAAGTGTTTTGAAACCTTTCTGTCTCATGTAAACATCAGTATCAACCTGTGAAACCACGAATCAAAATGTTTTTTTTTCTGCAGCACTCATGCAAATGAACTGAAAGGAGCACTGAAAAACTTCCTCTCAAATAAATAAATAAAAATGCTGTTGGTGATGGTATTAACCCACAGAAACAGGAACTTTAGTAATTACCATTTTACCCAGCCGTAACATTTCTAATGCTATAACACTGCTGCCCAGAAGGTCTTTCTCACTAGGACCACTGTAGGTATGCTGAAAATTTCTAGTTGCAGGTACTGCTGATTTGCATTGCTCAGCTAAACATCCACTTTTCAATCATCTAGGCTAGATGAACAGCTCTGAATGAGGCTGGGTGAGGTAAGTATAGTAGCCTAAAATCTTGGGATGCAACTTTTAACTTGTCTGTACATACCAGTTAGGAACCAATGCTGGATCGTATCTAGAGGTCCATGACCTACTACAGTCTTCTGCTTGTGGCAACAGTTCTTTAGCTACAGTGCAATGTCTTTGCCCTTCTCTGCTTCATAGTCTTTGGTTTACACCCTCTTGGTCAGTGGCATAGATTGGGTGCTGTATTTTTCTTTGCTGGACTTTACCATTGCATCATTACTCAGAAAAAAGAAATACTACCAATGAGTAACATTTCACTGCTTTCACGCAGTCACAGGTGAAGTAGATTTTTCTCTCCCACTGGTCTGTATAGAGCAGAAGAACCTGCTTTTCATTACAGTAGCACTAGAAAAAGAGTTGTGGCTGATGAGGAAAGAGCTCTGTGCTGTGGAAATGACATCATTTTCCTCCCTTGTGGAGAAAACTAATAAAAATTAATAAAAGGATACTGGAATAATGATAAATATTGGAATGCTTTTATACTGCCAAAACACTCAATTTAGATATAACTGCAGGTACTCCTATTGATTTTACTATTTTGTTTTTAGTGTTGATATTCTGGTTAACAAAAGTTTTCCCTTCAAGAATAAGGCAGGAGACTTCATTGTAGTATTGAGATTGAGAGTAATATCCAAATGATTTTTGTCTGCACACTGAGAAGGCGGCTCTGAATGTGATTTTAATAAACCGGAACTTTCAGGAACGAAGCCTCTATCTCAAGGATTTCTTATCGGCGGTTTGGGGGAGCTGTATGCCTCTAGTTATTTCTAAGAGCTACAGGGCCTTCTCACCTGTAAGCCAGCAGGTTGAATCCTAAGCTAAGAAAAGAAATGTCAGCTAAGAATGATTTTTTCCTTTTTCCTGTAGGTAACATCCAATGCCTTCTATCTGAGATTAATTTAGCTGCATCTCTATCCCAGTTCCTCCTACAGACTTGCTACTCCACTGCACTGCATCGCTTTTGCAGAAAGGAGATTGCTTACCTATGTTTTGGGCCTAATTCAACTCAGTTGACATTTCAACACAGATAACAACTCCTGGAGAAAACACAGAGTTACCACGTATTCAAGTTTCCTTTACCAATATACTCATGCTATTACCATCTGGCGAATCTTAGACTGACGACAAATTGATCTTCAGGTATTTATGAAAATTTATCATGCCATTGTCAGTGATGAACAGTGAGAAGACAAATTCCAGATCAAAACTAATCGGTTAACAACAACGGTAAAAAAAAAAATCTGACTCTGGATTTTTGAGAACCGCACATCGCTAGCACTGGCCCCGGAACGGAATCGGAGCTGGTCAGTGGCTTGCCTGTCTGGTACTGCCCCGAGACAGCCAGGGCAGACAACCAGCGTTCACATGGCTGCCTGCAAACCTGCTCTCCTGTTGCTTGCAGCACAGCCCGCATCTCAACATCACCAGTTTCACTGGGTGCCAGATGTTTACATTGAGATGAGGCAGAAGCAGCTCCACAACTTCCATCATGTAATATTTACAGCCTGATTAGGTATTTCTCATTTAATCACATATATTATTAATGTCAATGAAATTACTGTTTCTCCCCATGCCTTTAACCAACAAGCGCATAAAAGTTGGGTTTCTGAGGAAGAATTATAGCCAAGTATTCCAGTTTAGCTGACTGTGGTCTGATTACTTAATAATGCCCGAGCATGTGCAGCATTTGTCCTTGCCGTGCGCCACACAGGGTGCTGCGCTGCTGGGAAAAACCTCGGAAAAGGCAGCACTGCGCTGGCTCAAGCGCCTTCCTCGGCACGGTTTCTGTTCCAGGCAGTTAAACAAGTCCACAGCTAAGGAAAAATGCGCGACTTCTTCCTGTGCCGCTCCCACAGCATTAAGGGGTGCCTCCCCCCCGCCCCGGGCCCGCCCGGCGCTACCGCCCCGCCCCGCCCCGCCCCGCAGGTGCCCGCCGGCGCACGGCCAGGCCTGGGGCCTGACTTCGGGGACCAGCCCGAGTCCCCGCGGCCCCGGCGGTTCCCTCGCTCCCGCCCTCCCGCTGGGCCAAGGGGCTGGCGCAGCCTCAGCGGGCCTCGGGCAGGTGAGCCCGGGAGGCGGCCGCAGCCCGGCGCCCTCGCCTCGGAGCACCACCGTCTCGCCCCCCTCGGGGCAGCTGCGGCGCAGGGCTCGCCCTCCCCTTCCTCCCTTCCTCCCCGCCTCCCTCCCCTCGCTGCGGGCCGGGCCGCGCCGCGCCGGTGGGCTTGGCTTGCGGCTGCAGCGCGGGGCTCGGCGTGAGTCACCCAGCCCGCGGCGCGGGGAGCCGAGCGCGCAGGCACACGGAGGAGGAGGAGGAGGAGGAGGAGGCGGCGGGGGCGGGCGGCGAGCGGGCGGGGGCGACAGGCAGCGGCTCCCCGCCCGCCCACTCACACATGCTGCCGAGCCGCAGTCAGCCGGAGCGCCGCTTCCTCCCCAGCCGCCGCCGATGACCTCCTCGCCCGCCGGCAGCCGCTGAGGACCCCCGGCGCCCCCCGCCGGGGCCAGGGGATGGTAGATCGACCGCCCGCAGCCCCGTCCAGCCCAGCCCGCCGCACAGCAGCCTCGGCCGCCGCCGCCCGCGGGAGCCGCCGCCCGAGAGGAGCCGCAAAATGAACCCCCAGTGCGCCCGCTGTGGCAAAGTGGTCTATCCCACCGAGAAAGTCAACTGCCTGGACAAGGTGCTGGGGCGCGGGCGGGCGGGGACGGCGCCTCCCGGGTGTGCCCGCCCTGCGCCCCCGCGGCCCCGGCGGGGCGGGCCGGGCCGGGTGCGGGGCGAGCCGGCAGGTGGCAAACGCAGCGCCTCCGGGGCTGCCGCCGGCCGGCAGCCGCCCGGCCACCGAGCCGGCACAAGGGCGAGCGGGGCCGCGGGGGGCCGGAGGGTCCCTGCGGGGCCCGCCCGGGGAGCGACGGCGCCGGGGGCCGATCCCCGCGGCTTCCCGGCTCCCCGAGGGATGAAGTTTCGGCGGCCCCCGCCCGGCTGCGGCCGTCGGTGCCTCGCCGAGCTGGGGCTGCCCTGTACGCCGCGGCCGGCTCGGCGGGCCCGGGGCAGCGGGGTGGCGGCAGCCCCGTCCCTGGGGGTGTCCCTCGGGTCGCTCCGTGAATGGCGGCCGTGGGGCTGTGACAGCTGCGCCGCACGAACGTCCCCGGGAAGGCGAGGCGGTGGGAGCTACCGGAGGGTAATACCGTGCTAGGTGCTAAATCTGGTGTCTGCTCAGTGCACCGAAAAGCCAGCCGTTGCAGTAGTTAGTGATTTTGTTTGCGTGGCATCGCGTTCTTAGCAAGCGGGGCGGGTGATTTTTCTTTAACGAGGCAAAACGTCAAACACCTGCTTCAGTTACCTTTAAAATAATCGTGCCAAGGTCAGCGTGCAGAGGTCTTGGTGCTCACCTTAGCAGGGGATTTACATTTCTGAGAGGGTGTCGGAAGCACCTTTGGTTTTACGTGAAAGTAATTATTTTGATTTTGTTGATAGAGATCTGTAATGCGTGGCCAAAATATTGACGTCTAATTCTGTTTTTATGTTTATTATACCCTGACTATGTTTGAAAACATCAGTATCGTAAGTAAATTCTACTTTACATTTGTTTACAGTACTGGCATAAAGGATGTTTCCACTGTGAAGTTTGCAAAATGGCTCTGAACATGAATAACTACAAAGGATATGAAAAGAAACCTTATTGCAACGCGTAAGTATTGTAAATGTCAAGTCTTGCAGAAATGCCCATGAAAAGAAAACCTGGCCTTGGATATTGTCAAATAGGTATTGCTGTGCTGTAAAAACTTAATCTGGAGATGTAGTAGTGCAGTCTAGAGCAGTTTAGTATCTTTTCAGATGGCGTATTCTATTTGCATTGAATTGATAGGAGATGAAAATATCTGATGATGATGTATTTAGGCAGTGTTTTAATATCAGATATCAGGATACAGGTCCTTTCCTCCCAGAAAATGTCGGGTCTGGTGCTGACTCCTATTACATTCATTATTGGCCTGCTGGATTACAGTTGTTGATTATGCAGCGCTCTGTTCAGGGTTATGGACCTGATCAGTGTTTTGTAATAAGAACACAAACAAAATGCTTCTTGGTTGTGTAGTTTACCAGAGACAATATCCTGTTAGAGATCGTGACAACCTATTTTTAAAACTGTTATGTTGTTTATGTATCTCAGATTAGTAAGATAGATATTTAAAAAAATCCTGCTCTAGTGCTTCCTGCTATTTTGTATTTTGCTCCTCTCTTAGATTTTGATGAAGAAGATAGGTTAATTCTGGTTGTTGAGCATAATCATGTCGTATTCCATTTTCAGATTTTGTTGTTGTGTGGGTTTGAAGAGTGCTTTGATGTTTAGCTTGAAAGTATGGCAGAAGAGCATTTTGATACTTGTAGAAAAAAGGTGCTTATTGTTCTTTGTACCATGCTACCAAGATTTGCTAAGTGCATTTCAGTATGTTTTAATCTTTAGAAATAATTATAATATGCTTTGTTAGGATGGTATTTCTACAGAACTTTGAATCAAATTTGGTCTTATGTTATTCATATATTGTTATTATTTTCACCTTCACCTACATAAAACATGTTTTAAGAGACACAATTTTGAAACTATAGGCACATTGTGATTTTTTTCAGAAATATTCTCCAATGCTCATCTTAAAATAGTTGTTTCATGTTGAAGTAGACAGTCTATGGCTGGCCGTCACAGAATAGTTCAACAGCATATGCTCATTTCTTCTAGGCTGAAATTGAAGCCAGCCAGTGCCTATCTGTCTAAAATACGAGTTTTGTTATAAAAACTGCTGTGCTGCTAAAACTTGAAACACCTGTTTCCATGGGCACAGTTGTACTTAGATTGCTTTAGGAACATATGGAGTTACACACATACATCTCTAGCTTTCCTTGAAGTGCTCTACAATGTATGCGGGTGACATTAGACCTCTTGTGATAAAGCGTGGTTGGTTGCCAGTGTTACGTGCTATAGAGAAAGCTCTGTAGGAAGGGAGATTCATGTTTCAACGGGTGGCACGCAACAAGTCGAGACTAACCTAGAGGTTGTTGGCCCTAGATGGAACCTGCTTTTGGTACTACTTGAGTTGAAGTACAGGCTTACATCCTTTACAGTGATTAAAACTCTGATAATACTTTGGTGCCTTTTACCTAAATTTTTGTGGTTAAATTTCGGTGATGATACTTTAGTTGCTTGATCTTTCCGAGGTAATCAGATACTTACTTGTTGGTAAAAATGCTGTTTGCTACAAAGTCTCCTCCGTGCCATACCCTGGTGTTTCCCTGCTGGGCATATTTAACTTCTGTCCTAGGAGAGTTTTTTTGTCTGTGTAGTTAAGCTACGTGGTGTGTCCTTCTATTTATGGATGAGGGGGAATAAGGATGATGGATATTTTATGTACTGCTCAGGTGCTATTCTTCCTAGTAGTTGCTTTAATGAGTTTTGTGATAGTGATCCTTGAAAAAATAATCTCTGTCTTTGAAATGTGCCTCAAACCTGATGTATGAAACGGGAAGAAACAACGTAAAACAGTGAAAGAATGGGTTTCTTCTATTCAAGAAGAGATAAAATTTAATATGTGTTATCAGTGATGTGTATTTTGTTCTTAAGTTTTGGTAAACAGAAGTATGTGGGTTTTTTTCAACAGAGGTACTTTAAATAAACGATCTAAAAAATTTTAAGTGCTCTATGGATCCACTAAGGCAAGATAAAGGTGTGTTTTGTGGTTTCAACAAACTTTAATATCTGCTGAAGAAAGGGTAAGATGTTTATGCAAGACTGTGTTTTAAATTATCATATTTTGACATAGTACTCTTGCATCTCAAAGGTCACTTATTTGCAAAACAGCCACCATTATAATATTTCAAATTATGATGTGTCTTATCCAGTGTCCATTAGTAAGAGGCAAATTCATTTTTATGTTAAACACTGCTTGAGCAGAGAATCTGCAAAGAAAAGAATACAAATTTACTTACACAAACATCTAAAAGCACTTGACAAAGAGCAATTACTGTTAGACTGTTAGAGGCCACCCATCAATGAGTTGTAATTTGTAGATAAAAGTGAAGAAGTATGTGCTAATTTGAAGGGGAGAGCAATACTGTGAAGTTGTTTAACAGGTTTGGAAGCCATAGTTTTTTGTAAGGACGAGTCAAAAATAACATATCTCCAATAATTTCTGTATCTGTTAGTTCACAGGTTACATAATGCACTTGACTATATTTTGACCTTTGAACTTAAAGAATTCTACTCTTTTTTTTGGGTGCTGAAATTAATCATTTCTGCTGGGAAAAAACAGAAGTTACTTTAACAGTAAAATGTAATTGTGTTTCCATTAATATAAGAAAAAGATACTGATTTGTGACTGTTCAAACTAGACTTTTGGTGGAGGAGAGTAAAGTCAGATGGATTAACAGGAACTAGCGAACCACGAAGGAATGTATTGTGAAATACTTTAATTCAGTGTCATTTAGAAAAGAACAGAAATATTTGTAAATGCAGGATTCTGCTATTTTTTAAGGGCATGTTTTTTTGCTGGGCGGTTTGTCACATTTCCAGCTAATAGTTGTATACGTTCCTTGTAATAAGGATACACTGATAGCAAAAAGATGGGGCTACTGACGTCGTAGAGCTGGTACAGGTGAAGCACCTGAGTTTCCTAGTATGGCACTTCTGATGCTGCTTTCGTAAGTTGTAGATTTATGAAAGATTTTGCAGCTGGGTTATGAGGTAAAGCTTTGTCTAAGTGTGCTTATGTATAATACGGTTTTGAAAAGAATGATCTTTGTATTGCAGAGTTTCAATGAAGTTCCTTGATCTGTCTCCTTTAAATATTTCGGTTTTCTTACTTGTAGGGAAAAGATTAGACAATCTGTCTTTTCATTATTTGCATAATTTGTAAGCTGTTTGAATCAGGGTAGTTTGCATGGTGCCTAGAATAGCGCACTTTGATCTCAGCTGGGACCTCTAAGTAGTACGGTACTCTCATGGCTTATGGTATTGTGTCGCTCACTGTACTTGCATTCATGTTTCACCTGAGAGGTCTCATACACAACATTTTGAAGCCTGTAGATGCTTAGCACGTGGACGCTACTAGGTCTGCCTTACAACTTTAGTTTTGCCTTTTATTTGCTCTGTGATTTCAGATATGCCATGTTGCCAGAGAGCTGCCTGATTTCTGAAATAATGTTGATGAGACTGAGGGCTCAGACTTGTAGTCCCGTTTTACAGTTCAGCCAGGTGTGGTGCATTGTCTGATGCAGGTGAATGAGCCATGCTTTGTCTCTCTCAATGTGTATATAGGTAGTAAAAGAAGGGTTTAGACAATTAAAATGGCTCGGGTAATCTGGTGATTTGTTAAAGTGGCTTTAATGCAAATCTGAACCCCTATTCCACTTAAATATCTGCAGAAAGAGATTATTAAATACTATGTATAGAAATGATAAGAAGAAAAGTTGTTATTATTATTATTTGCAAACTTGGATGATTCTTCCCAGCTGCAAATAACCAAGATGATGCAAGGAAATGAATGTCATTTTGGCGACTAACCATCTGTGTACTAGTTCTCAAGCTTGTTAAATGATTGAATCATGTAGGATGATTATATGGTAACTTATGCTTATGAATATTCTTATAAATACTTTTTTTGACAGATTCACTAGACCAAAACACACGACTACTTTTTATGCAAAATGTGGAAGCTGAAATGCATGTTTTTGGAATGCTCTCTCTGCATTAGCTATACCTGCTGATGCAAACAGACTTTCTGCATGTGTGAACACACCCAACAGAGATGTATTTTTTAATTTCTGCAAAACCTGATAGCTTAAGCTTCTGCAGACCTGATATACCCTCTTGCCAAAGGCAAACAACCTCACTATTGGAATAAATCCTTCTGAAATATTTAGTATCTAAAATTTTGCTAATTGCCTGCACACAGGGTAGCTTCATTCAAGTTTTTATTGATGACAGTCACCATATGGAATAATTACATAACGTTGAAATTTAAATGTACTGTCATCAGTCTTGGTGTGGATTATTGACGTGAAGAAAAACTCATCATCACTTTTTTTTCCTAGATTTAATTTCTTTTTAACTCATGCTAGTAGGAAATAGATATGCAAATACATTTGAAATATTGTGATGTTGTTAGAAGAATTTTACTACAGGTTCAGTATGCAAACGCAGTCAAACTTTAGAATTTAAGATACTATAGGGGAGGGATGCAAAGTGTTAAAGTTATTTTATACCAGCTTGGAAATGGTAAGAACATGGTACAACTTTCTGGACAGTCACATGGGCTGGAAAGTGGAATCAGTTGCTTGCAATCGGTGGATGAATGTGGCCATTAAATGGATTCCATTGTCCTGAAAGATGAAGTTGTGTATAGAAACCTGATTTTTAGCTGTGAAGCTTGAGTGAGTTTGCTTTCTATGAGTCAGAAAACTTCTAGAAAGTGACTAGGAGTGATGATATTATTCTTACTAAAAATAGCTAGCATTATCTTATTTTTCAGTATTGATTTCAGCAGGTGATTATTTCTCAGTTTAAATATGGCAGGAAGAAATAAAATCAGTAGGCGAGGAGCAGCAAGAATAATCCTTCTGTGAAACATGGAGCCACTTGTAAGAGCTGTTGTAAAGAGAGCACACAGAGTAAACAGATTATTGTTTTCTAATTCTCCATCTTCAGCTGTTACTGAACTACAACTTCTTTGGTGTAAAAGGATAACACTGACTATGGGTTGATGAGGAAGAAGTTAGTTTTGTGGCATGGCTAACCTTACAGACAGTTATGTGTTTTATGTTGTGGGGTTTTTTTTCTTGTTTTGAGCTTTTCAGCTGTTTCTGATCATTAGGTTTGATCAAAAGTAAGCTATTATATAGGTCAAACCAAAATGGTCATTCTTATTAAAAAAAACCACTGCAGAAACTCCTAGGCAAACCTTAGCGGAGAGGCAAGAGATAAAGGCAAGGATTTGCATTTTCTCATTTTATAAACTTTGTATATTGGTGACTTTCCTCTTAGGATGTAGTAAAATATGAGTAATGCAAATAACAGAACTACTAGAAAAACAGTGCAAAGGGTCTCAAGTCAGAGCCAAATATACCTATGTCATTTAAGCCCATTATTTCTTGTTAAGCATCCCACAAGTGTGGGCTCCACTATTTAAAATCAGTTATTATGTCTTCCCTCAGCTGTCTTGTCTTTAAATAAAACAGCTCTAAATCTTTCCTCGTAGATCCTATTTTCTGGTAATTCTTGTTTCTCCATCTTCAATTATCTCCAAATGGTCCATATATATATATATATATATTTTTTCTTTGAATTGCAGTGCCCAGTGGAGCATTACCAGACCTGGTAAAATAGCAGGTGTGCCTACGCAACTCATGTATAATTTTTCTCCTAAGTCCCAGTACAGTCTTTGTGGGTTTTTTTTTTTTCTTTTTGTTGCAAGACCCACACTATTGTGAACTCATATTCTGGTTGTTGTGGGCTACAGTTTTATCTTTCTATGCAGAATTGCAACCTCAGCAGTTGATATTATCCATTATCTGAGCAGTTAATTGTTCTTGGCTAAGCACAGAATCTTCCACTTGGTTCTCATTGAACTAAATCTCCATTTTTCCCCAGGCTGTTTCTCCAATTTATGAAGTTCATTTTGTATTCTAATTTCGTTCTCTAATGTGCTTACAGCTCCCTCCTATCCACCCTCCTACCAGAAAGCCTGTAAGCACAGTGCAAACTTAAGAAGTGTAATCTTCATTTCATCACCCGGGTCACTAGCTGAAGGCCTGGAAGGGTACTGGGCACAGTACGTACCTCTGTGGTCTGATGCAGCCAGCCCTCTGTAGCGAGCAGTGATGAATGAGTGAAGTACTTTATCTTCTCTACCTATTCATGGAGTACTAGATCAAGCATTAAATTGAGCGATTGTGAAAGAGCATAATCATTGTGGATATTTATGCAAGCTCTGCTTAAATATGAGGAACAGCTACAAGTGCTCTTGTAGAGGAAACATACATTCCTGCTGCTTGGTGTGGTGGTGTCTTACTTGGTTAATTAAGTCCAAATTAGTAATGTAGGACAAGAAGCCAAGCCTATTTGCTGGAACAGTTGAAGGAACTTCTTAGCCAAAATATATTTGAGTCTCTGAAAGGTGTTTGATGCATATCTTTAAACTCTTTGAAGAAGGCAGATGAGAACGCCTTTGCTGAATACTGTGTGTGAGGCGGATGGTGGTCAGTTGCAAAGAAATTGCTAAAGAGTAATCATCACAGACTCTCAGATCTTGGGAAGAGCTGGGCTGTGCGTTGATCCCTGTGACTGTATCTGAGTAATAGGATGCAAAAACATTTCTCAGATTCCATTTCAACATGTTCAGTTGGCCGTATCCTGATTTCATGTTTGAACAACACCTGCATATGACACCTTACACGCATGTGCTGATGGGGGTGCAGGGGGAGGACTCTGTGTGCTCTAGCAGGTCCCTTGGTTTGCATTGTTGCAAACTGGGGAGAGCACCATGGAGCACTACGTCTTAGCTGCAGCGAGTCTGCTGCCCTGGTGGTGCAAATGGCATAGAAAAACTGCCCCGAGGGAGATAAGTTGTTACCTTTTTTTCTCTCGGAGCAGGCGAATTCTCAGACTGCATCGAGCCAGTACTGTCCCATCTAGTACCTGATGTGAGTATAGGGTCTGTGTTTGGAATGCACGT
Organism: Opisthocomus hoazin; assembly: GCF_030867145.1. Taxonomy (NCBI): domain Eukaryota; kingdom Metazoa; phylum Chordata; class Aves; order Opisthocomiformes; family Opisthocomidae; genus Opisthocomus; species Opisthocomus hoazin. The sequence goes on along the minus strand of NC_134417.1, from coordinate 73,629,560 downwards.
GTTTTAATATTCTGCCTGTTGGTGTAGTTGCTCCAAAGGGACAATTACAATTTAGCGTTGCTTAGGATGTTGCTGGGGCAAATAAACAGAAAATGTGCAAATGAATATTATACATTTTATGTTTATGCAAGACTGCAATAAACATGACATGCAAAGCTGTTTGTAAGAAGTGGTTATAGAAGTCCTTGCTGCGTGGAATCCTGATCTGTTGCCAGTTTATATCTTGGCTCGAGTAAATATGTGTTTTTAATTTGTATGATCATTGGTCATCATAGACTGCAGATAATTTTTCCAAGGAAGAATATGTGCATCTCCTCAGCACCTGCAGTCATAGAATATATTGAACATATATTCTTAGGGGAATGTAGTTACTGAGACACAATTTCAGTAAGTGGGATTTTCTTTGCTTACTAGTATCTTAGCCACTATTGATGCTCAACATAATCTTGATTTTTCTTAATAGCTATCACTTTCCATACTCATTCCTAAAGATCGATGAAGTTTGTTTCATTGTATTTACTAAAATATTGAGGCAACAGAACAAGAACAATAGAGGAAATTTTGCGATTCCAAATCATTTACTTATTTGCGTTGCATAGCTTGAGCTTTGTAAGAGGTAATAACCAGTTGTAGCAAGACTGTGAAATCTTAATGGTATGTTTTGTTAACAGCTTTGTGATTTAGCTGTTTGGGGCTTTAAATGTTCTAAGCTATAGAATTTCCTACCATATTTGCCGAAGAACTAAACAAACAAAAAATATTTTCACTTTGTTGATGTGTAAGTTCTGTGTAGCTCTGCTAATGTTGTTGATGGTCGCAAGTAAACCTGCTGTCTTGATATACTCTATATACCAAGCTTGAAGAAAAGTAAGTGTATGTTCCAATCTTTCATGTCACTTTGAATTTTCAGAGTTGATGATGCCAATAGAGAAAGACAACATAATGTCACTCTGTTTACATATAGTGTCAGTGGAAGCTTACCGTATTATCCAGACAACGTACAATCTTGGCTGAGTGGTCATATATTGAATATTGTGGGATGCTGGCAGAGTTTGGCTGTGTGATGCTGAGGTTCCTTGAAAAAGATAGTAGGGCAGGACTCGCAAGGGAACAGTTTGCTGTAAGAAGAGGTGGGTGAAATGGTGAAATGCTTGTTGAATAACTGGTCTGGCTGAATGTAAACAACACCAACCATTTCATGCTGCCCCTAGTTACATCATCTCACATAGCAACTTCTTGAAAAACCAAAAAAACACAGTTAATTCTCCTTCCTGATTTGCAGATCAGTCCATTTCTTCTTTCTGTGCCTCCTTCTGTCTTCTGATGTTAGAGCTGATGTTGTATCAGCGTTGGCCAAGCTCTGTTCTTTTGCTTTCTATTCATGTTGCCTGTGTAACTTTTATTTCTATGAAGAGGAAAAGTCTGGATGATGAGCAGTGCAGAATTTTTAGTCTCTCGTATCTCCTCCTCCACCTGTCTCTCCTGCTCCCCTCCTCTAAATCCTCCTGTTCTCGGCTGTGGTGGAATTGTGTGATGGTAGCTGATTCCATAACATCTTAGTATGAGGAGGGCACAAAAATGTCAGATGAGTGTCACACTTGAGAGAATGCTACAGCAACTTAGTTTTAAAAATGAAAAACTAATAGTAGTTTGGCTAGTAATCATTTAACCATATATTGCAAAGGCTTTTCTGGGAAGTGCATAGTTACTCTTTAAAGAGGATTTCTTAAAATGTAAAACAGTATGGAAACTGTGTGAGTTTCCTCCTTGCTTCACACAGTTTCAGGAATTCACACTAGACTTTTTTTTTTCTCCCCCTTAGGAGAGCAATATTTGGAGGTAGTCCATTGTGTTCTGCCTCTCTAAATGGCAGCAGTTCTCAAACAGGTGTATTGGTGCAATGCCAATTTCACAAATTTAAAAATAAATTTGTGCTGCATTTTAATTTAGTTATACCTCAGGTATTTTTCTGAACTTGGCAAACTAAATCGTAATAGTTTTTGGTTTTTTTTTTCCAGTTTTACTCTGGAAGAATTCAATACTTGTAATGCAATTCATTCTAACATCAGAAAAATATAAATAGAAATACTTAGGGAAAGATAAAAAAAAATGCTGATTGTAGACATCATTAAAATGCAAGTGGCTGAGTTTGTGGAGGGGAAAAGTGGTAAGATGAAATAAATTGCCTAAATAAAAAAACATGGACAATTTCTACTGAACGGTATAGTGTGACATATGTTCAACACAGTAGGGTGTTCAGATGTTGCGTAGCATTGGTTGTGTGCATCTGCAAATGCAAGAGGGAATAAATTTCTGACTGGATTTGCTAGAAAAGGGGCCAATATGCAGATTTCTAGCAACAGAAGTACTCAATAGGTGATTGACCAGGGGCTGATTACCACTGTTACAACTGGCAGCATGCTTGGTGTGTTGCTGTAAGGGAGGTTGCAGTCCATGTTTTAAAGAACCTGCCTGAAAATATTTACGTAGAAAAGCAAAGCTTCCTAAAGGACTCATTTATTTGTTTGGAGCTACTGTTTGTGTTTGATGCACTGATGCTAGAGCCTTTGTTGATGTTAGTATTTGATGGGTAGTAGAGAAGTGATATTGATGGGAGGTGAATAAAGAGAAGGAATGCCTACTGGAAGAAGCTTTCTTTAAAAAATAGTTGCCATCATGTAGGCAAATTTGATATAAATTTTGCTATAATATAGGAAGGTCTGAGAGTTTTATTTTGGACTAGTTGATAGGAATTTGTTGGGCTATCAGAAAACAGAGATGTTTGTTAGAACAGTTATTAGCATGACTTGTTGTAACACTGTAGCATTAGCACAAAATTGTTAGGAGGAATGGGGAAAGGGAAAACCAGGCTGGAGGAAAAAGTATCAAAAGATATGCTTAGAAAGCAAATATTCCCTGAAATATGTGAAAGAAATTGACACTTCTGGTAAATGAGATTGAGAAATAAGTATTACACGAAACTTAGCAGTGATGATTTGTCTACTTACACAAGGAAAAAAAAAGAAAGAGTATGCATGCATGCAGACAAAGCAAGGATAGATGGAAAAGAGAAATAATTAATTTATAAAAATGTTTGTTGAGCGTTTCAATTTAGCAATAGCAAACTAAATTTCTGAAAGGGTCACACTTTTGAGTCTTTAATTAGGAATGAGGTACTGTCATGGTGAGCGATCAGTCAGAATATGTCATGAGCTTTTGGCTTATTTTGATCTGAAGATCAAAAGCGAGATTCAACAGTTATTCTCGGATAACTTAGTATTTAAACCGCTATGTGGCTTATATTACAGTTGTGTCAGAAATGTTGGAAATCCATATTAACAAGAATGGAAGAAGCTGGAAGAAGAAAAAGGAAGAGCAAGTAGATGAGTTTTGCTTGAGTTAATGGTCAGTCTGCTCCATCTCATGTTTTTCCATGCAGCCAGGTCTCGATTCTTGCAGGGACTGACACAGAATATGTGCTCACATCTGACTTCTCTTAATTCTGTCATTATTTTACCAATAATAAATTGATATTCAGAATGAATAAGAGATACTGTTATTATAGGAGATATGATTTGGTGTATTGGCACTGCAGGTACTGAAGACGTCGTCCTGCTTTGAGGAACTTGCAGTGAGGTTTCTAAATTGTTATGAAGTTAGTAATTCATAAGAAATATCAGGGCGATTGGAAAAAATATAGTTGTTTTTCACTTAGTTTTATGCCCCCTGAAAAATGTTTCTGTACACTGAAACAATAAGCCACAAAATAGTGACTCCAGAAAGATGAAAAGCTTGAGAGGAAACTAAGAAGTATGGTAAAAGTAATATGAAAATCAGAGCACATGTGATTAGTTTTTCTGATAGCCTAATGCAAGCAAGGGTATATTGCAAACTTTCTTTTTTTTCCCATGAGATGAAGATGGATATTCTTCTGAACAGTAATAACTTAGATTGCTGCTGTTAATGTTTTGCGTTTATCAATTATGAACAACTCAGCACAGCCAGAGAGTTATTTTTGGAGTTTATTTTGAAATGTAAGAGATCATTTTGTTCTGTGGGCTACTAAGCTCCTTCAGTACTGATGAATATTTTTGTAAAACTTCGAAAACGTAAAATTATTTATAAATAGGCCTTTCTGTACTTTTTACTTCAGGAAATTTGGAAGGATATTCTGAAGTCTGAACACAAGCTGGTCAAGCCTTGTATTAATTCCTCCTTGTGCTAAAGACCTTCTTTCAGGATGACTCTTTCGAGTTTCTCCTCCACAAGCACAAGAGTAACATCCAAGTTCTTGTACTAGTTAAATGGGTAGCTTTCATAACCACGCTACTGCTGTTTCAAGCCTCATTGGGGTCAGCAGCAGGAGTCTTGCTTACTTCCCAAAAGGCAGTGGCAGTTTGTCTCCTATGCAAAATAATACTGTATGTGGAATATATTAGGAAAGGGAGAATTTAAGCTTAAGCTGGGTATGGATGTGAAGGACGCTGTAACGTGCTTTTAGAATTGAAGGACATAACATAAAAATGGTATTTTTCTCTAATTACTTATTTCACCCTGAGGAGAATGGCAGCTCCCATTTTTCATAGCTTACTCCATCCTGTCACTTCTGCTGTGCTGGAGATGTAGGCTGTGGTGGACTTTGAGCGAGCAGGCCCTTTTGTTTTCTTCTGCCATTTTTCTTCATGCCTTGGCAAAGCCACCCAGCTGCTCGGTCTCTCCAGCGGGTTTCTCGTCTCTGTTGCATGCCCTGGGTGTGACAGTAATTCAGCATCTGATGTGCTGTGACCATTGCCCATAGTGTGAGACAGGTGTGTCTCCCTTGGGTTTTCCATCTGCACTCTTTGCATACATCTTGGGTCTCGTGTAAATGTGTCAGTTTCTCTTTTTGATGTGTATCTTCAGAAAGACTGCTACAATGAGGCACTACTTCACGACTGCGATAAGAGGTATTAATACAAGCAGTTAATAGTAACTATACATCTTAAACCAAAGAAATTGGAACTGGAAGTTCGGGAACAGACTTATAATGGGTCTTTGAAGTGGATAGTATAGATTAATCGTTCATAGTAATAATTAATACTAATTAATTTTATACCTGTTCTAATTTTTTTTAGTGGAACAATTTCGTACCGGGAGAAGTTTTGCGTGAATCTGCCAGTTTCAACTTTTTTTTTTTTTTCTCTCTGTAGGAATCTCTGTTTTAACTGTGTTGGTTTCACAGTGCAGAATGCTTAATTTCAGGGACAAAGTATTTAGCTTTGTCAGCTGGACTTATTTTGCTTAGATGTATTTTACCAAAACAATTTCTATAAAAACATTAAAATATTATGTGTATTAATTATATATGTTAATTTTATTATAGTTGTGTATTACATTTAGTGTTATGATGACAATTTACAAATAAGAACCTATAAATATGGAAGGAGATAAAATGCATTTTTTTCAAGAGCATGGAGTTGTAGTATAGCTGGGGTTCTTTACTGTAGCTTGTGAAGAATAGCTATTTTAAGAGAAAATGTTTTTTGAAGAAAATTTTGAATGCTGAAAAAAAATTCCAGATCACAATTCTTCTCAGAAAATGACTGTTTTTCCCAGTCACATGCTATCTTAAAAATGCTTTGCGTATTCATGCAACTGGATGTGAGAAGCTCTGCTGCTCCCTGAGGTGTGGGAGGAAGGTTAAAGGAAGTTTGTCGTAGTGATGGCCTCGTGGAGCACTTTAACACATGCACTTTATAGCTCCTGCAGTTTGGAGTTTTTACTTTCTACTTATTAGACACATGTTCTATCAATTTTATTACGGCTTTATTAACAACTGTGTTGTTTCTTTTTTATATAGGCTTCAGTTAACGTTTCTCGTTTGCTCCCCATTACTTTAATATGTCAAGCAGTGTGTTGGAAAGACTATCCACAACAAATATGTTGAATATTGCCCTCAAAAGAGGAGTCATGAGCTTGAGCATAATTAACTGCAAACAATCCCAAAACTGTTAAAATGCTTACAAAGTCTGTATTTCAATATAGTCCAATTTGATTTTCTCCCAGACAGATACAACTAACTTGTTTTGAACTGGATTCCTTACCTTCTATGATATGTGTTTCCTGTGTGCTTTTTCTGGAAGGTTTTGGCTCAAGGTGTAAAACTGATAGTGTGTCTGCTGAAATTTTGCTCTTGCAATGATGTTGCAGAATAAAACTTAGTTGTAAAAACCAAGCATCCTTTGGAACTTGATGTCTTCTGTAATCATGTGTGATTAATATATTGCTAGAATGGAGACAATACCTTTAAACATAAAATAATTTAAAAGTTGCTAATAAACATGTTTTATACTCCATGAATGACGGTTCTTTTGCTCTATGTGTATCTTATTTGAGAGAAACCTTTAAAAGAAGAGGCACTCTCTTATTTGCACAGTTGGCTTTTCTTACCCAAGATACAGACTAATGTCAATTTGTATAATGCTGCTGGGAACAGCTGTGTCCCATATATACAATGAAAAAGAAAGATACTGCTCTGACTAGTATCTTGACAGTTTTAGTTTAAACTGTTAATGTAAAGGAGATTTTAAATATGACTCGTTGGCACTTGGTTGTTTCTCACAGTGAAATGATCTGTTATGGTTTTGTACATTTTGCTTTGGAACATAACTGCTTAGTAACTGTGAGCAAATTAAATTTAAGACAAAAATGATTCCTCTACTTTTCCTCACAGTTGTATGCACACCTAATTTCACCCAAACCAGTTTTTTTTTTTTTTTAATTCTGGACTTGAAAAAATACACCTGTAAGTGCAAAGCAAAAATATATTAATGATATTGTTTTCCTATACTTATATAGTGAAAAAGTATACTATGAAATATATTTTTATTTGAAAAATGTTTGTTCTGGAAAGAACTGTGTTGGTCATTTCAGTACATATGTTGCTTGCAATTTTTATTTTGGGCAATTGTGGTCAGTAAGATAATTTAATACTAAATTGTCGTCTTAAAGATTTTTTTTCTGTCTCGGTGCAACTTGTGAGAATGCTGATGTTAATTTTAAAAGGTTCTTTTTCTAAAACAAAATAAGGAAAAAAGTAATCTGGCACTTTCTTTGAGGTAATAAACAGCACTGGAAGCCTTCATGGCACCATTTTCGTATCTGCTATAAAGCAACTATACTAAGAAGTCATCTGTTTTGGTTATAGTAAATTAAGGAGTAGATGGACAAGAGCTGGGAAAACATCAGCATTCAGAGCTCTACAAATAGTCAAGCAGTTATCAATTTCCCCAAAGAACTGTTGGGATTATTTTTGAATAGGGGAGGCTTAATCACACCTTTAGTATGTGGAAGATGCTGGATATGAAACCAGTGAGTAACGTTAGAAATAGACATCGGAGCTGGAAAGATTTTTCCATATGCCACAATCTTCATGAAGGCTGTACTAAGTAGACCTTCATAAACAATTCTGTTGATGCATAGGAATTCATCTCAGCTGTGTTAGCCTTGCGATATAGACGGGCGAAAAGCGGAAAATACTTGCTGTTCCCATAAAAAATCAGACCTTAAAATAGGAATGCACTGAATGTGCAAAAGGAAAAGATCCTGCCGAGTCAGAATGTAATTTGTGCTGTCATTTTTAAAGTGAAATACTGAAGAGCACTACCGTAAATTATTTCATTTGTTTGTGGAGTGCCTATTATTGTCATAGTTGAAAACCTTTTACCCACGGGACATTAGTTATATAAAGCCGATGGGCTGATATATTATAAAACAGGACATATCTCTGATGGGGGGGCTGGAATTCTTCGTGTCCTGAAACATCATTATGAGGACTGACTGGTAAAAGTGAGGACAAATGAATGAAATAGCTTTGCCAAAAGTGTAGAGTATTAAAGGAAGATCGACAGAATTAAATACTCAAAAATACCATGTGAACTGTAGTATGGTGGTAGTTTTTTTCAGACACTGCTTTGAAGATGGCCTTTTAAAGGTCCTTTTTAGAAGTGGTTGCAAATAGTCAACTTAAAACTGTTGCTCATATCTCCTAAGCTTCTCCAGTCGCAGGAAAACAGTAGTGTAGATGGTGTCTCTGAACAGTAATTGGAAAAAATAATTGAAGTAGGCCACTACATACTCTATGTTCTCTTTTCTTAATGGAAGGAATAAGAAATACAGCCTTTTGCACTTTCTTGAGGGTTCAGTTTGTCACCCTTTTCCCAGTGGGAGAGATGTGTATTCAGTGGAATATCTTGTTAAGGTTTGATTTCATTCTTGCTGTAACCAGAGGAGCTTTTATTTGCTTTACAAGAAGATGTACGCATTAGGATAGTGGAGAATGTGGTTAGTTTATATTTTGACTGACAAAATATTAAAATTGGTAACCATTTCTGTAAGACAAGAAATATGTAATGCAGTGGGGAGAGAAGTACTTACTGTGGTGTATCACTGGCACAAAGCCCTGGGTGAACGCAGAGCGGAGAGGTACAGAAGTGTGACATTCGGGGAAGGCTGAGGTATGGACCAAGTTGTCCCTGTAGGAGAATTCAGAATGGAAAGGGCTCTGCACATATTATTATGTTCTTTAACTGTTTAAAACGGTCAGAAGAACTTCAAAATGATAAGTGAATAAAGCTGGCAAGTTTCCCCTTCTGCTCCATCCACACAGGTTGTTAAATGATTCTCCTTGCTGTGGTGGCGGAGAGCCTGCCCAGGAGTGTATTCAGCATCGTGATTAATGTCTGTCACATGTTTATTCTCTCATCTTCTTCCCAGCAGGTGGTGTGTATATGCAGTATGGGGTTTTTTTGGTAGGTTTAAAGAAAACAGGACTGTTTGTGAAGATGCATATATGTGTAAAAGGAGACAATATCAAAGAAAAGGAACGTGTGCTTGGAGCAGAAAGGGCTTGTGGTGGCCCCCCAGCTCATGGAAACTGGGCTGAACAAGGAACAAATTTCATCCAGGAAGGTTCTGTCTCCATTGCAGATGATTTCTGCCCTCTTTGTAGAGACTTGTTGTGAGCCAGAAGTAGTAAAATCACAGTCATCCTCCCTTAAATTTGAGTTGCCTTTTAAAATATTTAGTCACATTCAGGATGAGGTCAGGTAACTCAAACTTTGAAACTCTGTGAGAAGGCAGGGCTGACAGTGGCGGGAAGGTTTCATGTGCTTACGACCACCTCTTTTGCTTAGAGGGTATTCTGGTCCACTCTGTCTGAACTGGAATTCCTTCATGTTACTTGATAAGCCCAGTGAATGTCTGAGCGCTGGAATGATGGGAGCATGCGTACCAGGTGCAGCTGGTTATTAGAAAGGTGCTTATACTGAAGTGTATTTGTGACTGGAAAAAAGACTTTTTTATATTGTAAGTGCAGCAAAAAAAAAATTAACCACTGTTACGGTATTTTTCATTCACACTATGTGAGTATGATTATTTTTTCTTAAGAGTTTTAATAATAACTAATAATACATTATTTAAAGTAGTGTTGATTTTTGTGTAGTTTGGATACCATTAAGTGGAAGAATGAAATGCATATGATGAATAATGAAACTAATTTCAAGAAATTTCTAGTTATTTTATCTGAAATATATACTGGGATTGTTAGATCTTTGCACAGTTCATTGTACGGTGGAAGTGCTTACAACTGATATATGCAGATTTACATTTTCCATATATCTAAACTAGTTCAAGAACCATAAAACTAAACAGACCTTTTTCCTTTAATATCAACATGTTCAACTCTCTTTGGCTATTAAATGTGAGGTTGTATTTGAGTATCGTTACCTTGGAATTTTAATCGCATTTACACAAGGTCTTGGTTACAGTTGCTTAGTAACACGCTGTGGAAACAGATTTGTTGGTTTGTGATAATATATCTACAATAGCCTTGTAATTAAAGATGTTGTAAGGAAAGCAAGTCCACAATGTGGGTGTGTATTTCAGCTGAATGTTTCTAATAACCCCTGTCTTCACAGTGTACCTTACAGTGAGTGTCTTTGTACCAGTTGATGTTTTATGTAACTCACCTGACTCACATCGTTGTATGTGGTTCGCTAGTAGTTTTGGATAATACTGATTTGCAATTTGTAGGTGAGTATGAAATCCCAAGGTTTAGCAATTTACTTCCATGGGACTGTAATTCCGATGTGGTAGTTACTTTGTAAGACTTGCATTGATATCAGGAATATATCAGGAACAAGCTGCAGAAAAAGAGAGAAGCCCATGGTTCATTTTTACATGGTGTTACACTTTCATTCCCCAGAGAGAGAAGCGTGTTAGAGATTAAGCATCATAAGACTTGTAAAACATCTTTTTTTGACAGCTAAAGGAAGTATCTAGAGAAGTGTTAGCTGTTGTGTGTTGCATGTCTTCAAGTATTTGCAATTAGTGTATTTTAAGGTTTCCTGAAATCTTTAAGGTCTTTCATTTTTTTGCAAACAGGGCTCAAGATTTCTGTTTACCTCCTCTGCACTATATTGCAGAAGGATTCAGAAACTGAGAGATTTCTAACACTAGCATGCTTATTGTGTAAAATGTCTATGAAGGCAAAAATCAAGCAAGCACCTCTGAGGCAGATGGAGTGTTGTTAAAATCCTGGAGCCTGCTTTCAGCACAGACCTAACCCCAGGAAAAAAATGCAAGTAAGTTTAACAAATTTATAAACAAAACAAAACAAAACATCCTTTATGATACGGCTTGAATTAAGTCTGCTGTTCTGTATATATTTTAAAGCATAAAAAGCTTGTGTTCTTCAACTCAGAACATTTAAATAACTTTTAGGCCAGGCACCTGGGTTTTTTGTGCCAGGCCAAGCACATTGGTGTTATATAATGAAATGATAATAGTTTTGCCTCTCTGCCTAGTATATTTACTTCAGTTTCCTTGTGAAATTAATGTATTCAGGTTCCTATGAGGCTCAAAAAAATTACAGAGACCCATATAAGTTCATACCTGTAATTTCTTTTTCAGATTTTTTTCCTCTATGTAATGCAAGAATGCAGAGGAAATAATTATTATTTTAAAAGTGCCATTCACATGGCTCTGTTCAGTTGAATGTTTTACTTTCTGCTTTCAAGTGCTTGTAAGCTATTACGGTTGTTCTGCTATTGTCATATCCCTTGACTGGAAAACTGTGGGTGGCATTCATCTCACCTACCTTTGACATATCCCATGCTGATGTACATAAGCTGAAATCATTGCTCGAGTCCTGTTTTTGTAGTCGGTGGAGAAATAAATGCTTTAAGATTTCAGTTCATCTGACTCATTTTATGATAGGTGAAACAGGCTTTGTTCGTTGTTAGTTAACTTAATCTTCATGGACTGATTCAGATACTGAGGTTTATCTTTCATGAAGTGGATCTTCTCCTGTGTGAGAGCCAGTTTGATGGCTGTCCCTGAACAGCTGTCAGAACCAAGTATATTAATTTTCTGGAGCTCCTACCAACTCATGTTTCCAGTCCTTTGGTGTTTCATAGGCACTTGCGCAAGTTTTTGGGAGAGGAAGCACTTCATTTGTTTCATTCCATTTTTAAGCCTGTTTTTGTGCTCTGGCTGTCACCTCACTGCACACTGAGGCCTAGGAGACTCTGTCCCTGCACTGTTGACAACTTCAGATTCTCATGTTATTCAAATGTGGCTCATTAATGTAAAAACAAAACAAAAAATAATAACTATAAAAATTTTTAACATTTTGTATGGCAAAATATTTATCACAGAATCACAGAATCAGAATCACAGAATGGTAGGGGTTAGAAGGGACCTCTGTGGGTCATCTAGACCAACTCTCCTGCCGAAGCAGGGTCACCTACAGCAGGCTGCACAGGACCTTGTCCAGGCGGGTCTTAAGAAGAAAAGTACTTGTTCTGTTTTTGGTGGTCTCTTGTTCTGCATCTCCAGGCTGCACCCGGAGAAATGTGTCCAGTTTCAGTCCCCACAGTTCAAGACAGACATGGACAGACTGCAGAGGGTCAAAAGGAGGGCCAGAAAAATGATCAAAGGGCAGGAGACACTGCGCTATGAGGAAAGACTGAAGCCCTTAGGTCTATTCCAACCCTTACCATTCTATGATTCTATGGTTCTGTTCTCCCTGGAGAAGAGAAGGCTTAAGGGGGACCTAATCCCAGTATCCCAGTACTTAAAGGGCAGCTACAAAGAGGAACGAGGCTCTCTCTTCGCAAGCAGCCATGTGGAGAAGACAAGGGACAGTGGGTACAAGTTGCATTGGGAGAAGATTTATCTTGACACAGGAAAGAAATTTTTTACAGTAAGAACAATCATTCACTGGAACAACCTCCCCAGGGATGTGGTATAGTCTCCATCGCTGGAGGTTTTCAAAATGCAATTGGACAGGACGCTAGATAATCTCACCGAGGCTCCTTTTCCCACAAAAGGTTAGACCAGATGATCTCTTGAGGTCCCTTCCAACCTGGGCTGTTCTACAATTGATCTGAAATTTATGGCAGTATTGTCTTGGGTCTGATAACCAAGGGCAGGTGTGAATTCCTCAAGCATAGTTATGAGGAAAATTAGGTGAGTTCAAACATACTTTATTTTGTATTGATGGGTTCATGGAGACTGGATTTGTTATGAGCCCTGTGAAAACTGACAATGCAGAATTCCTTCAGCTGAGATGTTTTTGAATTTTGAGTTATATACTGGATTGACATTTTTAAAAATGTGATATATCGTGAGGAAAAAAATGTGTATCATAGCCAGTTAAAAATATTACAAAAAGTCTGAATTTAGTCATACGCCATTTTTAAACCAAAATGAAAAATGCAGAGTAACTCAGCAATAAGCACCTCTGCTATTTTAAAAAATATTTTTCTAAATGCCCTTTTAAAAAGAAAAATATACATAATTGGATTGCTCGCTGAGACTGCATGCAGAGGACAATAAGGTAAGAGCATTTATGACATCCAGAAGCACGCAAAGACACTGTATGGTATGCTCTCCAAAGAGCAGAGACCTTTTTCTTCCAAGACACAGGATCTAAGTCACTCGGGGCAACTCTGCAGCCAGACAGCAGAGAAAGGCTATACTCTTTTAGTGTAAGATCTGATAGACTACTGATTTTTTTCCCCTTTTTTCCCCCAGTTTACTTTTGCCCTTTCAAAATGGTTCGATTAATTTATGTTCGGTGTATGGAAACCTTTCTATTGTCTTTCATTAAAAAAAAAATTGCTAAACCCAAGTCGGCAATTTATCTTCTCTCTCCAAGCTCTCTGTTTGTTTTATAATCTCCTGTGTGTTTTGTCTGTCTTTTAATAAATATTTGCATATAAAGGATGATACGTACAAATTCTTGGACAGAAGATCTATGCTTGTGGTACTGTATACCTAGTAAATCTTAAATTTATGTAATAAAATCTATCCTTGACTTTTTTGTATAGGAACTGGAAAAAAATGAATACTATTAAAATGTAACTTTTCCTGTTAATTTAAAAGCTCAAGGAAACATTTTGCTATGTTGGTCGTAATTCTGCAGGCAATGAAAGCAGTATTTTCAGAATACTCTGCTGGTTAGTCATGAGACTTTTTTATTTACCAGGCTCTGTGGAGGTGGTAGTTGGCATGTAACCATGCTTTTTAATCGGCGCTGCAATACCAGTGTATTCCTTTGACGACGTTGCTCATAGTGTGAAGTCATGGCAGTAGCTTTACAGTGTCTGGATTTACTTTAGAAGGAAAAAGGAAACTGTGTTGTGACACCCTGCCTACAGAAGGGCCATAATTCTCCTTTTTTTTAATCCTTTGGAGCTTCTGTCCACAGCAAAGCATCATGCTGCCTTTCACACCGTGAAATTGCTCAGTTGGTAATGCAGTTTCCATCAAGCAAGTACCCACTTTTTTCTGTTTTTTCAAGTGTTTGCTTCTCAGCTGGCGTTGAAACATGAAGGCTGCTTTCTGCTGCTGCTCTTAGGCTTCGCTTGGGTCTGCTGGGTGACATTCGCTTACAACTTTTGAAAAAGCAAGAATCGAATAGCTATTACAGTGACTGTTTTGAGGTAGAAAAACACATTTATTAGTATTTTAGAAATGCAACTCCGTATGAAGGTCCTTCTGCATTCCTTTTAGATCTCCCCCCTACATCTGTACAACTCATATGCAATGTGAACAAAGTATCGTACTAAGAAAGAAACACTATTAAGAAATGTTCCGTTGTTTCAGTTTGGTGATTGATGCTAATGAACTGTCCAACTAATAACAAGGATCCAGATTTAACAGAGAAGTTAACAGTTGGTCCATGTATGGCTGTTGTCTATGACTATTTTTGTTGTCACCGAGTTATTAACAAACTTCTGAAAAAGCCTTTAGACTGGAGAACAGAGTGACCTATAATCTGTCACAATGAAAACCATAGAAGAGTTTTCTTTATTTGAAAGAAGATAAAATTCTTCATTGAAAAACCTGGTTTCTTAAGTTTGTAATACTAAAACTGCTACACAGTGAGATATTTTAAGTAATAGGAAAAAATTCCATTTGATTTATTGTTACTTATTCTTTTTTGAGGGACCCTTTCCCTGCTCATTTACTTGCGGAGCTAAATTTTCCATAAGGTAGACATTTAATATTAAATTTCTGGCCTAGTTATAAATGTACCCATAATCTCATAACTATTATTCTGACATTATCTGTGAAGTGCAAGGGAAGTTATGAATACGCTTCTTGTTCTGCGTTTGTGATAACTTATGTAAGGTGTATACTTCAGACTATACATAAATTAGGATTTTATTTTTTCATAGAACAGTTCCTGTATAATCAAAATTTATAATTTTTGGACATTTAAGTTTAGTTTACTTTGAATATTCATTAGATCTTTGACCAGCAGGGATGGCTGGTGGAAATATATCATCCTCATATTAATATTCTTTGTAAATAAAATACATGGAAAAAATTCTGAATCTGTGTAGATACTGAATATCATATTGGTCTGACTAGACATTAAGTGCCAATTTTCATTGTGTTACTTCATGTAGTGATATGTAAAACCAGAAGACAGCACCTCCCTAACCCTAAGCTTCCTTATTGCTGATAAGACACTATCCATCTAGAAGTATACGCTGCCCTTGGTGTTTGGGTGTTCACTTAGGCAATGATGCGAGTAAGCAAGCCCTGTGCTTGGGATGTTGAGCCCTTTTCTAATGCACTGCTGGAGAGACTCTGGACTGTAGTGGGAGAAAAAAAGTAAGGCAAGAGAGTTGGAAGGTGATGGGCGTGCAGGTAAGGGAAATTTTGTGGAAATGAGCCTTATTGTTTTTCAAGTGTCTATATGGTACTTCTTACAAAAAACCAAGAGACCAAAGACCAGTCCTTGCTTTATTTGGCTCATAGGAGTAGTCTAGTTAAGACACAAATTTTTATAGTGAGTGGCACACAAGGAAGTGATGTATGTAGCATCGTGTCTGAGACTATTTCAGCTCTCCAGTATGAGTGACCAAGTATGTACCTAATGCAGGTCTGTGATAGGAAGCTGTACTCGCCGCACACTGATTAGGATATATGGTAATAGTATCTTGGGGTAGAGCAGTGTTGTTTTGTCTACCCTAAGTGGAAAGAGATTAATATTTATCAAGACACTCATAAAAATTAAATGACAAATGAATATAATTATTTTCATTATTCTGTGCATCTTTTTATAAAAACATTGTTAATACATGTGTTTGTCTTAGTGTAGCACATGGAAGAACTAGAGACTGGAAAACAACTTTAGATCATTTTAGCCCATCTTGCACTGCAGTAGGGCTAAGTTTACCTAAATTATGCTGAATATATGTTTGCCTAATCTGTTCTTAGAATTCAGTTTTCTTAGAGTCTTTGCTCTGTTATGTCCTTACAGTTCATAGCTTTCCTGAAATTAATCTTATTTTCTGCAGTTATATCTTAATTCTTTTTCTTCTTTTCCTAGCAGATGTGGAGAACACTTGCTAGCTCTGCTTTTTTTCGTAACATTTTGTGTGAGAATGACATTACCGTGGCTCCCCTCAGACTTTGTCTTTTTAGGCTCAAAAAACTTAATTCCTGTAGTCCTTTTTCATAAATTACACTTTCAGAAACTCCTATAATTCGTGCTGCTTTCTATAGATCTCTCCTAGTTTGTCTTTTCCAGAGTGACATTTACATTTTAACAGGAGTATTATAGTGCTGACTTGTATATAGCCTGTCTTCTCTATCACTTCCAGAGGCTCTCTTCCCAATGGCTGCGTAGGCAAAAGTAAGCTAATGGAAAATGTGACTCTTAAGAAGATTTCTGAGAAAGTATCTAAAAGGTGGAATACACTTAAGGTGGCTGAAAGAGGCATCTCCAGAGAAGAAGTTGTTCACTGTCTGTGGTGAGCTGATTGTGTGAATACTTCTGTCATATTAATTGGGTTCAGTAACGCAACCAATGTCAAGAGCAGTTACAATCATCAGTAATTGATGATGCCACTAGGGTAGTAGGCTGTGATGATGGTAGCATCAGAGCACATTAGGAAAAACCACAGCTGCCCAAGGTGGTGGTCCTGTCCAGTGGCTAGACAACTGCCAGGGTCTGAGGAGACCTAAGGTCTGTGTATAGTTCTTCTTGGTTCTGCTGGTTTATAGGACAATTACTTCATTTCTCTGCACCTAAGTGGGGTTTTTTTAATCTGTTAAATGAGGAGACTGGTATTTGCTACACTCCTCAGAAGCACTATGTAAGAACTAACTTATAATCTATTTGTTCTTACAAACATGTTTTGAATTTCTATGGTGGGATATTATTACATATGAAAAAAGTAAATAAAGGGCATACACTTGAAAGCATTTGCAAACTTGCACAAATGTAAATATAGTTTTATTTCAAGACAATGTGAAACATTGTTTTCAGTTATTAGGCATCTATATCTTCTGTTTAAAATGTACATTTACTGGAGAATGATTGGAACATTGCAAGGATAGTTTTATTGCACAATTTGAAAAATATGCAGTGGAAGCACCTGAAATTAAAGGATGAATTTGGCACAGTATCAGCTTCCTGTTTAGTACTGAAAAATGTTAAACTCCCCAAACATCAGAGAGAAACAGCCCAAAATGCTGGGATGATTAAATGTTTCATCAGAAGTCTTCTGATGAGAATTACAATTTACTTAATTTACTGAGTAATTAGTGATTAGACTGTCCAGAAAAGGTGAAATGTCAAGATGTCAGTGGAGTCTCTGCTTCTAAGGAAGAAAAAATAACTCTGTTAGTATACCTGGATATCCACATTTTGCAAAGTATGCTTAGCTTCCACAACGTGAGAACTGAAGTGACAAAGCATTTTTTAATTCTTTAAACTTTCACAATTGCAAATATAACACAGTTTTATTACCTTCAGTATGCAGTTCAGCCTCCGTTTGAGTCATGTTACTTGCCCCACTTGTTTTTGTTATGTGTCAAATGGTATAGGTTGATCAGCAATATGTACAAGATTGCTCTTAGATTTAAAAAGTATGAAAAATTTTGATGTCATTCAAACAACCTCTGGATTCACCGTACGTATCTGTTTACATACACATATATATTAAATATTAATGTATTAATATATAATGCAATGTGTTAGGCATCTTTTCCTCTTTACTCTCTTTTGCCCAATACGGAGAACAAATGTGCACCTACTATTTGATGATCTTCCTTATGCGATCGATAGATCCTGTATCTTGCTGACTACAGTGCGTAAAAGTCAAGCAAAGATTATTTATCTTCCGCAAGACTTTTCTCCCAGCAAATCTTCGCTGAATCCAGTAAACTCCTGCTGCTGTCAAGAAAACTTTCTCCTCTTCATTCTCTTTGAATTTTCTTCTCTGGAAGTATCTTAGGTGTATTTTAAAATGTTGCTTCCTCTTCTGTTAACATAGCATCTCTGTCCATTTAATTTAGGGACAAAGTAATAGATGCTGTCAAGGCTTCTCCATGTCTGTGGTCTGCCATCAGCTGACTGGTTAGCTAGTCTCAGGCTGAAATAGAAACATGGCTATCAGGCCTTTATTTCTGGCTTCACCTCTGGGCTTTTACTGTAGATTTGGACTTTAAAGAGACCTCGGCATTAGGTACTTTGCCTGTCTCTTTTAGTTATGTATTAGAGAGCTAACTGCAGTGGTGCTCTGGTTTGTGTTCTGGTGACTTGGTGTGCAGAGGGTGCAAGAATGAAGGTGGGAGTTCCATCCGTAGTCGTCATCTAGTCTGATGGGTTGAGCTGCTTGAAATCCTGAGGTGTGCACCGTGCCTGCCATGATCACTCCCCAGTCCAGTATTTTCTGCTTGTCCACCTCAGGACTTGTACATCCCCATCTCACCCACCTGGATCCAAAGGAAAAAAATGATACCTGAGGTAGTGAACAGAGTCTAAGCCAGGAAGACAAAATGAGGGAGTAATATGTGCCATTCAGGAGAAGACACTGCCATCTCTATGTTCATCCTCCTATCTCTTTTGAAAGATGAAGGCCTGCTGTCCTGGAGTCAGTACCTGCTATTCATGGTTTTTAGTAAGACAAGCCATCTAGAGTCAGGTTCAAAACAGGTGCAGGATCTGGGGTATGGCTCTTACGCTGTATATGTCTGAATATCCAGGTAGCCAGTTACACTTGCGATTTGAGAAGAACTCAGAGAAGACCTAGAAATTATGTCTGGATGAGATAGTGATAGTAGTCCCACCTAATGCTACCTCAGTGCAGATCCTGCAGCAGGACCATGCCCTGCTGTTTGTTTACCTGTGCGTGTGCAGCAGTTTTGACCAGGTTTAGGCTGGCTGTGATTATGTTGCTTTGCACTGAAAGGTTTACCCAGCCGGGGCTGTACCAGCACTGTGTCCAGTGTCCAAAATACACAGGGCCTCCCCATGCTGTGGGCTTAAATGGACCTAGCAGGAGGTCAGATGCAGTTAGAAAGCAGCACGGAGGTTACCTTGTTTGGTGAGCCGATTATGAGTGGGTTTTTTTGGTTTTGGTTTTAAATATATTTCTCTGTGACCTTGGCCTAAAAAATCTGAAAGTTCTTTAGCTGCAAAATATCACTTGTCTTCTAGAGGTGGGAATACCATAGAGGGGGCATGTTAGGAAAGGTTATTTACATTTTTATTTTAAAAAAAGACAATATACTCTTGCCTCTGTCCTCTTACGCATCTTCAGAAATGAACAAGACTTTGATCTTTCTGCAACTGAGATGTGCAGGCCCCTCGTTCTCTGCAAACCAGGGCACTGCACCAGCAGCACAGAGCAGAGCTGAGTCCCAGTCCCTCGAACAGGGTGCTCGCGGGCTGCTTAGCAACGCCTGCCAGCGCCAGCCCAGGGAGGCTGCCAGGGGAGGGGAGTTTTCAAAGTGAGATCTTCTATTTAAATATTTCTTACAGTGTACAGATAGCTGGAAAAGAGGGCAGCAGGCAGAATGAAAGCAAAGAAACTGCGGAGGAGGAATGAGAAATCAAGGAAGGGTGTCAAGGCTCTGAGTGAGCGAAGATCCAAGGAAAAAGAAAAGGAGAAGAGAGTAAAATTGGAGAAGGAAAATGGCAAGATGTAAGAGGGGATGTGATTAGAGATATCCGTAGATATTGAGAACTAGAATGGCTAGAAGAGGGATGTCTTCATTGACAAGGATGAATGTTTGGGGATAAAATCTTAACAAAGTGAAATGAGATGACACAACAGTGATGACGGGATTTCTGTATTGTTTTTCTTTCATTCACCTCTTTTCAGAATGTATTCGGAAACAGTTAAATACAATTATGCAGTAATTAGACAGAATACTGTTCACAGTAATATGGAATAGTAGCCCATATTAAGAGAGAATTAGAAAAACTAAGCAAGTTCTGTGCAAGTTTTTATGCTGCTAAACTCAGAGTTATAATTTCTCTTTATTTAAGGGAGCATTGAGTTTGACTGTATCACTAGAAGTGCTTTCTGCCCTTTGCTGTATAGACACAGACAAGTTAAGAGTTCCGTTTATCATGAGAAATTTGTGGGTATGATAAAACAGAGAGCTGGCAACGTTGCCCTTTTTTTCCCAGCTTCCTTAGCAGCTACAATTGCACTTTTCTTCCGCCTTGTGCTTCTGTGCGGCTTCAAAATGCTGTCTACTCTCTTATCCTTGACATTATTGCTAATTCTCTGTTTGGCAGTCTCTGCTTTGGTCTCCTTTACTCGCTAGAAATTGCACTTTAGGCTTGATAACAAAAATTTTTACCTGGGCACGTCATAAGAGACCTCTTTATATTTGTAGTACATGAGTATTTCTGATGACATCAGAAACATTAATCACTCACGTGGAAAATGCTTTTTTCCTTCAAGCTTCACAAGGTTGGATTTTTTCCCCCTCTTCCCCTTTTTTTCTTTTCTTTTTTTCCCCCAAATGTGGGCATGGGTTTTGCCTTATGTGTTGTCTTAGTTATAGTGTGGGGAAAGAGAACTTCCATTAGGCCTCTCCTCGTCTAACTTGGTGACTCATCCCCAGGTAACCTCATCTCATTTTGGGACTTTATGTGCTAGGTGTGCATAACTGTTTAATAGATGATCTTTCCCTCCTTACCTCAGACTTTTCCATGTGGTGTTCTGCCAATAAAATGTAAACATGGCAAAACCTGTCCACCTCTTTCCCCCAGGCTCTTGTACTTCTGCATTTCCTTGAGGGCCACTGGCTTCTCTTCCTGTCCTGCGTAAGCAAAACTGTGGTATGTAACTTTCACACCTCTTCTTTCTCCCTCAGCTTGATACCATTTCCTACTGCTTTTCACTCAGTGCATCTCCAGTAGTGTCCTCCTTTCCTCCTCTTCTGTTTTGAAATTCTTGTCTTGGCTTTCATGGTTTGTTTGTCACCTTTTTGTTATTTGAATGTCCAGATCCCCATCTCTTGCCACACTTTTGAAGTGTGACCAGGAGCTGCAATATTTTGTCTCTGATTTTGACTGTACCTACTAGATGATATGTAACTATTAATTCCTTTGTCATTCCTTTCACTTCCACCCTTGTCTTTCAGGTATTGATACCATTCTCATTCAAATCCCTCCTTTGTGAACAAGCATTCAAAGGCACCTTTAAATACTGGCTTTTCTGTTGCATCTTCACTAAGGCTTACTTTAAGAAGTAAAATGACTCAGAAAATACAGAAAGTAAGCAAAAACTAACCCCTTCTAACCTTGTATGTGTACAACATCCCTGCTTTATTCTGTCTTCCAGCTGCATTGACCTTCATTACTGCTTCTTTGTGTGTTGTCTATATAGATTATAAACAACTTTATCAAGGATTGAGTTTTGCCTGCAAAGTACTGGCACACTGTGGGTGTTCTGTAAAGAGAAGATGGAGACAATGATTTAGCAAATTTAGTACATTTTGAAAATGGATATATTTTAGTGTTTGGCAGATTCTTTTTTTTTCGTAGTATTTGATTAGCATTTTCTTAATCTAATAGAATGACTCCTGCATTATGCACTTTGCAATGAAACTATACAGATTTTAAGCTCTTTTTTTGTTTAGAATTTTCTTTAGAAGTAGTATTTTCCATTCAGCTTCCTGCTAATAGCATGTTTATATGTTCTCATCCAGTCCTTGCTGTCTCCTCAGTCGTTAAGCTTTGCAAGCTGAATTTTTCTACATCACATAAAGTGCAATAACTTTATTATTGAACTCTGAGATGTCCTTAGGTGCTATATAAAGTAGTATTTAACTTCCAGACTGTATTAAGGAAGGAAGAACTGAACAGTAAGTTCTGCTCAGTTTGAATAGCTCTCATTAGATGTGGACAAGAGATTATAAGAAGTGTAATATGTTGAATATTTGTGTTTGTTTCAGACAGTAATTCCTGCTGAAAAATAGATTATCTGTTTAGGGTTTGGGGAAACTGGTGTGGAGATACTGGGGAAAGGCTACTTCTACATGAAGGACAGCCTGAGGGAATTGGCTGATGTCATTGTCAAGTCACTCTCCATGATATTTGAAAGGTCATGGCAGTGAGGCGAAGTCCCTGGTGACTGGAAGAAGGGAAACATTGTGCCCATTTTTAAAAAGGGTAGGAAGGCGGACCCTGGGAACTACTGACCTGTCAGCCTCACCTCTGTGCCTGGAAAGATCATGGAACAGACCCTCCTAGCAGCTATGCTAAGGCACATGGAGGACAGGGAGGTGATCTGAGACAGCCAGCATGGTTTCACCAAGGACAAGTCATGCCTGACCAACCTGGTGGCTTTCTATGATGGTGTGACTAGATCAATGGACAAGGGAAGAGCTATGGATGTGATCTGTCTGGACTTCTGTAAAGCGTTCAACACAGTCCCTCACAACATCCTTCTCTCTAAATTGGAGAAATATGGATTTGATGAGTGCACTGTTTGGTGGATAATGAATTGGTTGGAAGGTTGCAGCCAGAGGGTAATAGTCAATGGCTCGATGTCCAAATGGATGCCAGTGACAAGTGGTGTCCCTCAGGGGTCCGTACTGGGACCAGTGCTGTTTAACATTTTCATCAATAACTTAGAGAGATCGAGTGCACCCTCAGCAAGTTTGCAGTTGTCTCCAAGCTGAGTGGTGCAGTTGACACACCAGAAGGATGGGATGCCATCCAGAGGGACCTGGACAGGGTTGAGAAGTGGGCCTGTGTGAACCTCATGAGGTTCAACAGGGCCAAGTGCAAGGTCCTGCACCTGGGTTGGGCAACCCCCGGTATTGTTACAGACTGGGGGATAAGAGAATTGAGAGCACCCCTGCCGAGAAGGACTTGGGGGTACTGGTGGATGAAAAGCTGGACATGAGCCACCAATGTGCACTCGCAGCCCAGAAGGCCAACCGTATCCTGGGCTGCATCAAGAGAAGCGTGGCCAGGAGGTCGAGGGAGGGGATTTTGCCCCTCTACTCAGCTCTGGTGAGACCCCCCCTGGAGTCCTGCATCCAGCTCTGTAGCCCGCAGCACAGGAAAGGTATGGACCTGTCGGAATGGGTCCAGAGGGCGGCCACAAAGATGATCCGAGGGCTGGAACACTGCTGCTATGAGGAAAGACTGAGAGCGTTGGGGCTGTTCAGCCTGGAGAGGCAAAGGCTGCAGGGAGACCTTATAATGGCCTTCCATTACCTGAAGGGGGTCTATAGGAAAGATGGGGAAAATCTTTTCAGCAGGGCATGTTGCAATAGGACAAGGAGTAATGGTTTTAAACTAAGGGGGAGGGTAGATTTAGATATAAGGAAGATATTTTTTACCATGAGGGTGGTGAAACACTGGAACACATTGCCCAGAGAGGTAGTGGATGCCCCATCCCTGGAAACATTCAAGGCCAGGTTGGACCGGGCTCTGCGAAACTTGGTCTAGTTGCAGATGTCCCTGCTCACTGCAGGGGGGGTGGGCTGGTTGACCTCTGAAGGTCCCTTCCAACCCAAAGCATTCTATGATTCTATGACAGCAAGAAAGGCTAGAATGATGCCTGAGGAGGACCACAAAAATCACCTGGTTCATGAATCACGTGGAAGCTACTGGAGCTGATGAGAATGGGAAGGGTGATCCATAAGACCAAGCAAGATTTGTATATCTGAGGTAAAGACAGATGATGCTGGAGATGGCTTTAAAAGACTAGCATAGGGAAAAAACAGGTGAAAAAATTAGGCAAAAATGGAGTCAGCCTGCAACATGTATGAGAATAGCTGTTTTGATCTGCAGTAAGCGGTATTGAACATAAACATTTTTCAATGCGCATTAAGCACACATATTTTACCTAGCTAGTAATCTTTGTGTGTGTGTTGTGACTGTGAGATGTGCACGCTTGAGAGTTATGAAGGGTTTCACTAATTCCTAAGGCAAAATCAAGGTGTTGATTTAACTTTTTTTTCTATTGGTACAGGTATACCGATGGAATTTGTTTTCCAGTTTTGAATACTTTTCATGTATAAGATCCAAGTTCACCTTTAAAGTATGCAAGGAATGGAAATTTCCACTGTCAGATTTTCCTTGCAGTGAAATATTTTGCCTCCCACACACTGTAGTAGTATTATATTCACAGCCCTACGCAGGGTATGCCTGATCTGTTTCTTCATCTTGTCATGCTCAAACAGGGGGTGAGGTGTAGCTTTAGATGTCACTGTACAAGTACATGTAGATTTGCATAATTTCTGTGCCTCTTCGAGCTGCCCATCTTGGAAGAATAATTAAAAACACCGTGCCAGTATCTCTACCAGAATATAACTGTGGAATGGTGGAAGACAGGTGTAGTATGATGAAGTCCTGTAGAATTCATTCTGTGTGTAAGACTAAAATTTAGGACCTACTTATTTACCTTTTATAATAAATGGAAAAAAAGTTCTCACCCAGGGCTGCCACTAGGTAATCAGAATTTTCCAGCAGTGACTAGAATAAGCCAAGACATTCAAAGTCTTGTGTTTTGCAGTTTTGTGTTGTACTCCAAGGTAACATCGGCTGTTTTAAAGGTGATAAAGTAGTTGTTTCCATGTCAACCACAGTAATAAGTGCAGGTCTATCTGCAATGTCTTGGGAACTTTTACGTTTGATTTTTAGTGTTCTTATTCTGAAAGTGATTTTGAGTTGACTTTGAACGTGGAATAGTATTTTCTTTTTTACTTCCTAGTATCCTAGATTAAAGTACCACAGCCTGGGGAAAAGACAAAGCAAAGAAGTGCAGACTAGTGAATGATTAACTCAATTTTTGAATGTGATGTTTGCATTGTAAGGTTAGATACTGCTTATGGGCAGTGGAAGTGCTTAGAAAGCCTTGGCAATTGCTGAGCTGCCTTGAATAGTAAAGGGTTAGAAATTACGTGCTAGGAGAAAAGCTGAAAAGCTGCTGCTCCTGCTGGGTGTTGCTTACTGCTGGGTGCTCAGCAGTTGGGACAATAGGATGTATTATTTCAGTAGAGCAGAGCATTTGTGAAAGTTTCTAAGCCACTCTTAATGAAATGAAAACTGAGTTCCTTTTGTTTCATTTTTTTCTTGTAAAAACAGATGATTTTTTTTTTTTAAACTCGCTTTGAATGCTTATGACTTTGAAATCTCCCAACTTTTTGTCTGCCACACTCAGAACTTCTGTGATTCTTTAGAAACGATTCTGTCTGTAATTGTACTCAGCTGTATTGTTGGAAAACTTGTGTTAAACACTGCTTTCTGCATGGCTGTGATTTATGGCCACTGCTGCAGTTCATGGCTTGATACTGGCCGGGAGTATCAATAAGAAACTGCAACGGTGGTATTTCACTGAGCTAGATTTGACAATCTTCCAGCTACTTTCGTTTTCAAATGATGTCAGAGAAGTACAAGGCTTCGCAGCCATGCGAGAATGTTAGAGCCTTGGCATAGTGACTAGATGCATGGGTCAGACTGGCTGGTGCATGTTGCCTGGGAAAAACATGCAAAATTCTGTCATTACACATTTAACAAAAATTATGTACAAAACTGATGGAAACTGTGCATGTTCCTTTTACGGCAAATTCAGATCAGTGTAACTATTCAGTGACAGTGGGGGTGAGATAGCATGAATGTCTGTTAGTGTAAAAGGAATGTGCCATCACAGTATCAAATTTAATAGCTGCAGTTTAAATGCTTGAGTTGTCTCTGTATGTTTGGCACAGTTTTAGTATTATTATTTCCAGCTGTTTAGCACTGAGCATTAATTTTTGTGGTTGTTAGATGCTGTAAATTAGAATCCTGTCTTGTTTGAATCAGTTACAAAGGAAATTAAGTACCTCTACTGAAATGCTTATTCAGTAAGTTAATGTAATTTAACAATACATCATGCAAAAGAAGCCAAAAACCAAACTAGAGGATTATTTAACAATTACTGAATCTTTCATGAACAGACATTGGGAGATACTGGAGAAGGATAAGTGTTGCTTCCCTCTCAGATTTCTAGTAGAATTATTTTATAATGTTTTAAAATACAAGATCAAATCACTTCTTAACATGAATTGTGATGAGTTTGAAAGAATGAAAAATCCAAGAAAGTTATAAAACAGCTGATGACATCCAGAAAAAGCTATGCACAAAAGGTCAGAGAAATTTTGTATGATTCAGCGTATGAATAATACATTATTTTTTAGAGAATATTTTATGAAGTGATTGTCCTTTGTTATGTTTATGTGTGAGAACTGGGTTTTGTCACCGCCAAGAAGAATTAATTTTCCTGTAACATTTTCTTAAATGCTAATTTATTGCTATGAAAGATGCCAAAGTGACAGATCTGAAGAATGAAGCCCTCTATTTATCTTCTGAATGGATGGAGCATGAGTAGCAGTGAAGCCTTTCTCATGCTCTTTTGCCAGTGCGCCACAATCTTTTCACCATGTCCTGAGCATATTTTTACCAGTGAGAGTGCTTATTCATTCCATAGTTTCTTTAATGGACTACCAAGGGTATCAATTAGTGACAAGTGAACAGTAGCTTTACAGCTTGGATACCTGCCCAGTAGGAACAGAAACTACCAACTCTTTCACATAGGCCATAGGACAACCATCAGAGAAGTGAATTAGTGTCACTGCAGATAGGAGCTGTTTGCAGATGAGCAAAGGGAGGACAAAAAGATCCTGTTTTTACCACCAAATGTGTTAACACGTGGAAAATGACTCTAGTTAACTCACTTGTCTTACATCATGGAATATTTTTTCACCTATGACACTAAAGTTGCAGTACTACAGATGCTGCAGTAGAGGAATAAGTAAATAATAGATGAAATAATTTTTGTGTGTATGTTTTCTCAGTGCCCTTTTGTCTGGTCTATATGAGCTTGGTATGAGTGGTACCAGTGGTTTCAAAAACCTAGGAGTAGAAAATAGGGTTGTTGTGGCTTAGAACTAGTATTTATATTCCAATTTTATTTGCAGTGTTGTGCTTGCTTTGGTTATAGGTACTGAATTTAATTCCTTGGTCCTGGAAACATTCAAATAGAAACAAGAAAAAAATGTAGCGGGAAAGAGCATGATAGATTGGAATCTTGTATAAAACATGCCTAAGATAAAAGCAATACTTGTTTAGATTAGTCTTCTTAAGCATTCAGGTAATACAGCTTTCCATGTTTTTGACAAGTGTTCTGTGCCTAACATCATAGTACATGAGTT
This sequence comes from Opisthocomus hoazin, assembly GCF_030867145.1. Classification (NCBI taxonomy): domain Eukaryota; kingdom Metazoa; phylum Chordata; class Aves; order Opisthocomiformes; family Opisthocomidae; genus Opisthocomus; species Opisthocomus hoazin. The sequence continues at coordinate 73,602,545 of NC_134417.1, read as the reverse complement.
ATTCTACAGCAGATTTGTTCCTGTGAGTCCTGTCCAGGCTTGTCCAGACTTGTACACAGAGTTTGAAGCTCTCCTAATTCCCTCCTACTCCCAGCTCCCCTGTTGTCAGGCTTGTGCTCCAAATGCAGGCACAGTTCTGTCCCCCCCCCCCACTGGTCCCGGCTTACACAAAACTCAGTGCATAACCAGGGAGAGAAGCTTGTGGGGCCTGTGTTTCACAGCCTTTTGTAGCATGACTCTCTGGGCATGCTCAGGAAAGTGGTTTAATTAACAAGAGGGTGAATTTGTAACATATTAATTAAATCAGATTAAACTAGGCCATTTTACTTATGAATGGAAGTGTCCACATGGGGGTTTAGTATGTTTTAACTAACGCATTTTAAACTCACGTTTGAAGTCAATTTGGCTCAGTGTTCACAATTTTCCCTGCACATGTATGCCCATAGACTTTTAAATAAGAAAAAGATTTGATAACAATTTCTAATAAAGATGTTCCCCACCCCACTGGAAAGAGATCTGCAAGCTTTGTCTGTCAGTGAGTGAAAATAGTAGAAGGAGTGGAAGCTAGGCACTAAACAGAGCTGGTGCAGTGTTCCTGTCTTGTGCTCCCAGCAGTCTCCATTACTGACAAGAAGGACTTTGGAAGTCCATCCAGTCTATCCAGATCATGGGCTCTAACTACCCTGTGTTCTGTTACTGGTGATCCTGTGGCTTGGCTTGGCCAGATGTGCATGGAATGTGCAGCAGTGATGACAATGGAAAACACTGAGACGATGGCACTGCTTTGAGCTGTCATGTTAGACACAATCCTCCTTTCTCCCCCTCTAAATCCAATTAATTCCATCTTCAGTCTCTTCTAATTCCCACTGGTATTTATGAAATAAAATCTTAAGTTTCTAATCTAAGAACGAATTGTAAATTAATAGCACTAGTGTGTAACAAAAAGAAGGATTAATGCAGGCCCACACATTCACTTTTCTTTTTTGATTACATTTCTGCATTGGATGGATCTCTTAGGACTGCTACCAAGCTGTAACACAGTCAGAAAAGGGTTTATACGGTGATGAGAGAGGTGTGGGGCTTTTTTTTTTTTTTCATACTCATAGCTTGGCTAGGTTTTTGATTTTTTCAAAAATTCTGTGCTATTGTCCTACGAACAGTCTTTTAGTGATTTTGATGAATTGCTTTATTTATTATTGAGGGTGTGGGAATGATTTAGAATAACTAAAGATGGTTTTGCAAGAAAATCAATGAGGTTTGCGTTTTCTGTCCTTGGTTTGCTTTTGTGTTGAAGTGCTGCCAGAATTACTTGTAAAATCGAAGGCCTAAAATTTACCGCCCTTTTACTGTTGGAACAATATTCCTGTTGTTTTTTGTTTTCCAGCTGTATTTTGAATGTCCTGAATTTGTTACGTACTATGATTTCTTGTGTCCTTTATATTTGTATAACTGAAGATATTTCTCTTACTAGCGTTCTCAATGTTAAAGAGCATTTGCTTGCGATGCATAAATTAGCATTCGCCTCAGAAAGGTAGTGTTTTCAACTTGAAGAGTGGTGATAGACTGATGATGATTAGTATATTTTCTCGTTAATCAGACTGTGCTGCTTTTCTCTTTGTGTATCTCTGCTTTTCATTAGCGTAAATGTTTAGTACTCTATTCAACCTCCGTATGACACTGGAGGAAGTATCTGCAGCTTGGCTCTTCTTTCACCTTAAATCTATTGCTTTGCTGTTACTTAGGTCTTGTAGGGACTGTCCTTTACCATTTCCTACATTGTCCGTATGCGTTCAACCCTCCTTGATATTAGTAACAAATTCGACCTTTGCTGTCTGGCATGAGATCTTCTAAACACTTCCACTGGGCTTAATAGCTTACCAAAGAAGAAAGAGAATGGCTAGGAGAGGGAGAAGGCTATTTAGAGAGCTGAAAAGGCAACAAACCAAGATGGCTCCTTTCTGTCTGTCTCTGTGAGGTGTTTAGTTCAGTATCTCTCTTCACACAGCAGACTGGACGAGACAGGACTGCACTAGTTTGAGAGCCTTGCATATAATTTTTTGACAGGAGACCTGTTAAGCTTAATGACAGAAGTTGTTAAATTTTCTCAGCATCTGTATCGTATGTTTTCTCAAGGGAGTCATAAAAGTAGAAGTAAACACTGAAACATGTTCAGTTATCCAGTGGCTCGATTCTGACTCAGTTCATTTTTCATTGTTCCTCTGGAGCGAAGAGGCCTCAACCTGCCTGAACTGTTTTTTGATGGGTTTTGCTGCTGTGAACTGGAGCATAGAGTTGTCTGTGTTGCCTCTTCCAGGCTTGGGTGGCTAAGCTGCATCCAGAGGGATGAAGGATGGGACTTTGGAGTTATCATTTCCAATTAATTACCAGCTGCCAGACTGGCTTTTGGAGTCTTTCTGCCCTGGATTTTTAAATAGTAGCTTCATGAAGGCCTATTAGGATAGTCTGGATGAGCCCGACAGTGTTCTTTGAGGCTTCTTAAGCTGGAAGTGAACAGTCTGCCTTTACTAAATAAAGCCGACTTCCTTAGTTGGAGATGCTGCGTGTTCTGAAAGAGGTGCATGGAAAGGGTTACGAAGCCTTTGCTGGGTGGACGGAGCATGACTTTGCAGTTAGTGACTCAGCCAAGTTTAAAACTCTAGTGGTTTCTAGTTCATTTGCAAACCTTTCCTTTCTGAGTATGCTGATGAACTCATCAGTCAATGACTCTCATCAGACCCTCCAAATTGAAGCCATTATCCTTGGTCCTGCCGAAGTTCAGTTCAGACCTAGACCTTGGATAAAAAGGCATTAGTATCATCAAACAATGCTGCTAATAAATAGTGGACAAATGTGAACAACCTTTCTCTGACTTGTTTAAAGAATTTCATAGTTCGAGATACTGATGACTCTCTTAATGGCAGTAGCAAGGGCTGTATTTTTCTTGCAGTAGGAAAGGAGAGACTGTTCATTAATATAGGATGGTTGATTTTTTACTGCTAAATAACCAGACCGACAACTACCACAGCCCTAAGGATTCAGATCACTCCTCTCCCTGGAAAAGTTTTTGCATGGTGTTGTGGGTAGGAGAGCAAGTGGCTAAAATCAAAGTTTTGAGAAAAAGGGAAGATATCCTGCTGACGAGAAGCCCTGACATTGGCCCATACAGCCATTTAATGTGTAGTAGTTGGAAAGAATGTTGCTGCTTATTTACAATAAGCTTTGCACAGCAGCAGTATTCATTAGAAGTGAATACTTTTGCTGAAATACACTAAACCATGTCAGTTATCTGAGATGGCTTGTGTTTTACCTGATACAATTCTCAGATATATCTAGCTGGGACATTTTCTGTAGCACAAAGCAAGCAACAAATGCCTCTATAAAGATGAGACATTAACACCGGTAACAGTATAACTGGTAGTACTAAACATATATACCAGGCAGTTACTAGGAATTTTAATTTATTTTGCTGTGTTAAGTGGATATACAAAAGTGTTTGTCTAATTTAAGGTGTGGATAACTTTCAGTCTACTGTGTTGAATTTTATTTCACTGTAGAATGTCAGTGTCCTCTTCTGTATCTCTGTACTTTGACTCCAGTTGTTGTCAATATCTTATGCTGGATTATTGTTAGTGACTTGCACATGCAGGTGTAAATCTCTGGCGTGTGTCCCAGCATGCTATTAAGTGGAGATTATCAAAACATTACACAAAATATCTTTGAACAGAAAATGTGATTAAATTTCCAGAGGAGAAATACTAATTCTTGACCAACTATGCCATTAATATTGATGCTTGGATCCTTGTATGCTTGCCTTCTGTGAATAACAAATCCTTGTGATCCTCATACATTCGCAGTGACTGTCTCAACATGGAAATGAGCCTTTCTGTCACCATTTCTCTGCTTGCTGTTCCTTTGCCAGGACACACGGCTTTTGGAATTGAGTTTTATTAGAGTTGGAGTTGTGTGGTTTTGTTTGTTGCTGTTTTCAGCTTTTCAGCATTCTTCTGACAGAAGCTGCTATTCTTTTCAGGGTCTTCTGGATCCGTTTCTCCTCCTTCCTACATTTTGCTGATAAGGAGGCTGGAATTCCACCCCAATCGTTTGGCCCTTCATTGCAGTTGGCACCTTCCAGGAGTGAGCCCTTTGACTCACTGTTGAGAGATTGTGTTTTGCTATAATAATGATATTTTATTCCCAGAGTTTTTTTCTGCTTGTAGGAATTAGATATGCTACAATTACAGAAACGTATGCTGATTTTAAAGACTGTGTTCTGTTTGCTTAGAGCAACCATACATCGCACTTCATCAGTTAATGAGAAAGAAGACTTTTATTTTGATAGTTAAAAGAAGCTGGGCTGCTGATTGAAGTTGCTATTCCTTTGAGCGCCCTGTTCACATGCTTCAGCTTCAGAAGGTGTACTTCTAGTGGTATGCCCTGTTTGTAGGGAGTAGGAAGGAAATTGCATCATTCAGGAGAGACATAATTGTGCAAAAGGTGCAAATTACAGCTGGCTTTAGAGCTGCAAATAATTGCTTTGTTTCGTTGACTTAAAATTGTAGCGGGGGGAAAAAAAGCACTGCTGGCGTTTCTTCATGCAGCCTCCACTGGAAGCTCTTGGTGGCGTGTTGTGTGTGTGTGAATTAACACTATTCCACTGCTGTTATTGTAAACAAGCAACCTCAAACCAGCTGGGGATTTGCTCCTATACATTTTGTGTGCAATATGACTTTGTCTCATACTAAGAAAACAACTGTTTTCCTACCTGGCTTTGCACAACAGTGAAAGATTTATAGCTCCATTCCATCTGAATGAAGATTACCTTCTGTGCCCTTTTCAGAAAGGAACCTGAACAGAGTTCAAATTGCTGTGTGCCCAAGGAGTTAGGTAAGTCAGTTACACTCTTGAAATTAAGAACATCCGTGAGAAATAGTTTGTGAAAACATGTATTAGACCTATTTGAATAATTTATAGAAAATGAAAGCTATACTGAGACAGCAACCTGTATCCAGGGCTAAGGTATGAAGCCACATCAGTGTTCTTAGCTGTCTCCTAGTAAAATAGAGCCTGCGTGTAGGTCCTTGCTGTATTCCTTTTCTTCTGTTCACCTGTCACCTTACAAAGACTATTCATACTGTGTATCACAGAATCACAGAATGGTAGGGGTTGGAAGGGACCTCTGTGGGTCATCTAGTCCAACCCCCCTGACAAAGCAGGGTCACCTACAGCAGGCTGCACAGGACCTTGTCCAGGCGGGTCTTCAATATCTCCAGAGAAGGAGACTCCACAACCTCCCTGGGCAGGCTGTTCCAGTGCTCCGTCACCCTCAAAGGGAAGAAGTTCTTCCTCATGTTCAGCTGGAACTTCCTATGCTTCAGTTTGTGCCTATTGCCCCTTGTCCTGTCGCTGGGCACTACTGAAAAGAGTTTGGCCCTATCCTCCTGACACCCACCCTTCAGATATTTGTAATCATATATTAGGTCACCTCGCAGCCTTCTCTTTTCCAGGCTGAACAAACCCAGCTCCCTCAGCCGTTCCTCATAGGACAGATGCTCCAGTCCCCTCATCACCCTTGTAGCCCTCCGCTGGACTCTCTCCAGTAGTTCCTCATCTTTCTTGAAGTGGGGGAGCCCAGAACTGGACAGAGTACTCCAGATGGGGCCTCACTAGAGCTGTGTAGAGGGGAAGGAGAACCTCCCTCGACCTGCTGGCCACACTCCTCCTAATGCATCCCAGGATCCCGTCAGCTTTCTTGGCAGCCAGGGCACACTGCTGGCTCATGGTTAACCTGTCGTCCACCAGGACACCCAGGTCCCTCTCCACAGAGCTGCTCTCCAGCAGGTCCGCCCCAAGCCTGTACTGGTGCATGGGGTTGTTCCTCCCCAGGTGCAGGACCCTGCAGTTGCCCTTGTTGAACCTCATCAGGTTCCTCTCTGCCCAACTCTCCAGCCTGTCCAGGTCATGCTTAATGGCAGCACAGCCTTCCGGTGTATCTACCACTCCTCCCAGTTTGGTGTCATCAGCAAGCTTGCTGAGGGTACATTCTAACTCTTCATCCAGGTCGTTGATGAAGAAGTTAAACAAGACTGGGCTGAATACTGACCCCTGGGGGACACCACTAGTTACAGGCCTCCAACTAGACTCAGCGCCGCTGATGACAACCCTCTGAGTTTGGCCATTCAGCCAGTTCTTAATCCACCTCACTGGCCACTCATCCAGCCCACACTTCCTGAGCTTCCCTAGGAGGAAGTTATGGGAGACAGTGTTGAAAGCCTTGCTGAAGTCGAGGTAGACAACATCCACGGCTCTCCCCTCATCTACCCAGCCAGTCATGCCATCGTAGAAAGCTATTAGATTGGTCAGGCATGATTTCCCCTTGGTGAATCCATGCTGACTACTCCTGATAACCTTCTTTTCTTCGACTTGCTTGTTGATGGCCTCCAGGATAAGCTGCTCCATCACCTTTCCCGGGATGGAGGTGAGGCTGACCAGCCTGTAGTTCCCTGGGTCCTCCTTCTTGTCCTTTTTGAAGATTGGAGTGACGTTGTCCCTTCTCCAGTCCTCGGGCACCTCTCCTGTCCTCCAGGACCTCTCAAAGATTATGGAGAGTGGCTCAGCAATGACATCCGCCAGCTCCCTCAGCACTCGTGGGTGCATTCCATTGGGGCCCATGGATTTGTGAGCATCCAGATCGCTTAAAGCGATCCCTCACACAGTCCTCCTCGACCAAGGGAAAGTCATCCTCTCTGTGGGCTTCTTCTCTTACCTCCGGGGCCTGGGATTTCTGAGGGCCTGCCTTGGCACTGAAGACTGAAGCAAAGAAGGCATTCAGTAGCTCTGCCTTCTCTGCATCCTCCGTCACCAGGACACCCGCCTCATTCAGCAGCGGCCCCACATTGTCCCTAGTCTTCCTTTTGCTGCTGATGTAGTAGAAGAAGCCCTTCTTGTTTGTTGTTTTTGACATCCCTTGCCAGCTTCAATTTCAGGTGGGCTTTGGCCTTCCTCGTTGCATCCCTGCACGCTCTGACCACATTCCTATATTCTTCCCAAGTGGCCTGTCCCTCTTTCCACGTTCCATGGACCTTTCTCTTCCACCTGAGCTCTGCTAGAAGCTCCTTGTTCAACCATGCAGGTGTCCTGCCTCCTTTGCTCGATTTCTTTCTCAGGGGGATGCACCGCTCCTGAGCATGGAGGAAGTGACGTTTAAACAGTGACCAGCTTTCTTGGACCCCCCTGCCTTTGAGAGCCCTGGCCCACGGGATTCCTCCCAGTAGCTCCTTGAAGAGGGCAAAGTCAGCCCTCCTGAGGTCCAGGGTTTTGATCCTGCTTATCGCCCTGCTTCCTCCACGCAGGATCCTGAACTCCACCATTTCATGGTCACTGCAGCCAAGTCTACCTCCGACCTTCACATCCTCTACCAGTCCCTCCTTGTTTGTTAATACATGGTCCAGCACAGCGCCTTTCCTTGTTGGTTTCTCCACCACTTGCATCAGAAAGTTATCATCGATGCTCTGTAGGAACCTCCTGGATTGTGCCTGCCTAGCTGTGTGGTCTTCCCAGCTGATGTCAGGGTGGTTGAAGTCCCCCATGAGAACCAGGGCCTGTGACTGTGAGGCTGCTTGCAGTTGCCTGTAGAAGGCCTCATCAACCTCCTCCTCCTGGTCAGGTGGCCTGTAGTACACACCCACCGTAATGTCACCCTTAGGAGCCTGTCCCTTAATTCTAACCCATAAGCTCTCAACTCGTTCCTCATTTGCCCCCAGGCCAAGCTCAATGCATTCCAGTTGCTCCCTCACATATAGAGCAACTCCCCCACCTCTCCTTGTTGGCCTGTCTTTCCTAAAGAGTCTGTAGCCATCTATGACAGCATGCCAGTCATGCGGGTTGTCCCACCACATTTCTGTGATGGTGACCAAGTTGTAGCCGTCCTGCTGTATAATGGCTTCCAGCTTCTCCTGTTTATTGCCCATGCTACGTATCTATCCTTTCTGCAGGGATGAATTTATAAATGGGAAGAATGCCTTCAAACCCCTTTTCCTCAGCTCCCATATTTCACCAAGCTCTGCTTTAAGAGTTGAGGATTATGGTCTTGCAAGGTGTAAAGAAGGCATTGTGTTGTTACCTGGGATTCCTTTTTCCCTGGTAGCCAGTACTAGAATGTTGAGTAAAGATCATAGAAACGGCCATACAGGGTCAACCAAAGCTGCATGTAGTGTGTATCCTATTTGTAATTGTGGCCAGTGACAGATGCTTGAGGAAGGAATGTCTGAATATGTCAAGAACTCAGGAGATTTGTCATGTATTCCTAGTTTCCAGCATTCTGTGACATGGTGCTACCTCAGTTAAAGTTCTGTCTTTGTGTTGAACTGTTCTGGATGGATTTTTTTTTTTCTGATTTGTTTAATAACTTTTTGAATCCAACATCTGGCTTCCTTTATGTTCTGTTGCAGATTTACTGCTACGTTACACTATTGTAGAAGCTGAGTAGGGATTCCCATGACAAGAAGAACCCCTGACAAAGATTTTGTTGTTTTTTCTTCAGCCTTTCCAGCACTAACCCTATATTATTAGTGTGGAGTTAGGGGTCTGTATGAAATTTTTGGGAATTTGTCTTTATACTTGCTTCTGGGACTGAGTGAAATTGGACTGAATTAAATTTTACATTTGAAGCTGTATTGTTTTCCCAAAATATCTCATTTGTCGTTAGAGTAGATGTAAAACTTGTATCTTGGTCACTTGTAGTTGTTAAAGAATCTGTAGCAATTATGGAATTATTAGAACTATTTTTATAATGCCCAAATTCTAGATTTACTGATGGTGTTTTGTATTTCTGTGGTTTAAACTAAAATTTAATGATAAATATGATTCTTTTTCCTACAAAATTGGTCTCTTAATGTACTTGTAAACAGTTCCTTTTTTTCTAGAAAAGTGAGTGAAGCAAGCTAACATAGACAGTAGTTTAAATCACAGAATCGGAGAGCAGCTGAGATTGGAGGAATGGCTGGATGTCACCTAGTCCATTTGCCTCCTCAAAGCACAGTCAGCTAGAGCAGGGTGCTCAGGACCATGCCCAGTTCTCTTCTGAATTTCTCCAAGGATGGACACTCCACAACCTCTCTGAGCACCCTGTGCCAGTATTCAACACCCTCACACTGTAGAAGTTTTAACCTATTTTTAAACATGGATTTTTCTGTATTTCTGTATTTCAGTTTACACCCATTGTCTCTTATGCTTTCCCAGGGAACTGCTAAGCAGAGTCTGTCTCTGTCTTCTCTACTTCCTCGCAGCCCATCAGGTATTCATACACATGGATAAGACTTCCCCTGAGCCTTCCCAGGAATCAAGATGAGCCTGTGGTTGCCCTGTATCTCCCCGGATCCTCCTCATTGCCCTTCTTGAAGACAGGAGTGACATTTGCCTTCTTCCAGTCCTCTGCAGCCTTGTCTGAGCACCCTGACCTTTCAAAGATAACCAAGGGCCCCCTCACAATGCATCAGCCAGCTCCCTCAGCATTTGTGAGTGCATCCCATTAGGTCCTGTGGACTTCTGTATGTCCACTTGGTTTAAATGTTGCCTAACCTGATCCTCCTCCACCAAGGGTAAACCTTCCGTGCTTCAGGCTTTGTCACTGGTCTCAGGGCCTGTGAAGAGTGGTCTTATCAGTAAAAATCAGGGCAAAGGTGGCATTGAATACCTCTGCCTTTTCTGTCTCCTTTGCTACAAGATTCCCTGTCCCATTGACCTGAGGGCTTATGTATGGGGTTTTTTTTCCTAAATATTTTTCTAGTGCTGTGGGATGATGGTAGGTGTACACATGTGTCTATTTTTGTTTACTGTTTTTCTCTGCATGTGGCAATGCTAGTAACTAAACTTACTGAAGTGTCATAAGTAAATGTCTGTTAGAGACAAAATACGAATTCTTTGTTTTCTATCCTTGTTTCATGTGCATATACCATGGTAAAAGTTGCTCTTCTTGAAAAGTTATTTTTCTTCTGCTACTTGAACTAATGTCGTTATTCTGCCTTGCACAGCTCTGGTGTTGCGGTGAGTGTTTTCTGAGTGATGTTTCGGAAGGTCTACCATCCTGCGCTAGAAGGTACTTGCTAAGGTTAGGAAGCCACAGTCAAACAATTTCACTTGGTTAGCTTGGTCTTCTCTGTTTTGAAGGAGATCTCTGTGTAGTATGTATTTTTATTCAGTATTTGATGTTGTGGTATGGTGTTAGAATAACACTGCTGCCAACTCCACCAAATAGTAAATATGGCTCTTGCCATAGGAGCTTTCATAAAAATATGTCAAGAATCTGTTTTCACAGATGTAAGGGAAAATGACATTTCTCTACTTTGTACCCTGTAACTTAAGAGAACAAGCACTAAGGTAGCTGGGAGACCATGAGGTCCAGCATTTCTTTTTCCACTGATGGTTTCACGTAACTCTGTTGTTAACTGCAGCCTCCTACCCCAGACTTAGAGGATATAATAGTGATTATTTCGCTTTCAGCTTTTTGGGGCTGGGTCCATCCTATGCAGGTGATATAAAACATTGATATGAACTTTTGGACTAACCTGTGCTCTCAGATTCAGGAACAAAAATCAAGAGTCCTCATTCCATGCGTATTTGTGATTTTCAAGAATGTAGATTCAGATCTTAGTGATGATATGTGTTGGATGGGGTAAAATGCAAATTGTCTGAGACAAAGGAAGGACAGTAATATTTGCCATGCTCCAATGTATTTGGTTTATTTATTTATTTAAAATTTACTGTGACCTGTTGTTGATGAATGGGATGTCCTGAAAGACAGAACATGTATCTGTGATCCTGGCGACGTCCACAAGAATCTAGGTGTACTATATCATTTGGGTAACTGGCTTGGCATGTAGATAGTCAACTGCAGTCCTCCTAGGAGCTCTTTATGATTTATCTAGAAGACAGCAGGAACAACTTGCACAGCTTCATTGGACAATTATTTACACAAAAGTTTTCTTTGTAGTATCATGATAAAAACTACACTCAGATGATATCTTGAGAATGTGATATTTTTGCCATGAGATGACAAGAGATTACCAATTTCACAACAACCTGTGCATTGGCATGTGTCTATAAACTGAGTATTTTACTGCCTTTTTAGAGCTGTCCTTTATAATAGAGCAATTGCAGTTGAGGATTTTTAAGTTCACCCAAGGATTTTGCAACCTACTGAGGCAAGAACCATTATTATTATTATTATTTTGGATAAAACAAAGCTGAAAGGAAGTGTTTTAAAAGTGCATAGAGGATGGATGCAGGCATCCAGCTCTCGTTTAGGAAGCTGGTGTACAGCTTCAAGGTGCTTACAAGAATGCAGATATGTCCCTGAGGCACAGTGCAGTGCTATGCAGAGATGCACTCAAGAGGCTCTAAACAAGCTTGCTCAAGTACTAAAAGCAATGCTGCTGTGTTAGCACAGAGATCTGCCCAAGGTAATTAACCCTGCAGAGGAATGAGGTAAAAGTGTGGTAGAGAGCTATACTTACCCTGCAGAGCAGGGTTAGTGGAAAAGAACAGGCTATTCGGTGTTTTTTGTTGAATTAGATTAATGTATGTCATAGAGTTATGCAGTAATAATATAAAAACAAAATAATATTGCTGGGAATTATATGAAATAAAGTCACAGGTAGTGTCTGGTTAAGGACCATAAGTGACCCATCTTTCATCTAGACCCACCAGGCTCATGAAGGGTAGTTGTTGGTAAAGCAATTTTAGCCCTTCCCTGAGCGCTGCACCACGCTGTGTGTGAACTTCAAGTCATATGACATTATCAGTGTAGTTTTGCTGCACCTCTTCTGTGCTTTTCTTCTCCTCTTCCACACTGTTGTTGTAACTAGACCTGGGTGTACTCTCAGCTGCTTACTTTAAGGCATATTTGCTCTCCATACAAACAGAGTGACTCATGATTGATAACCAGTGGGTTAACACCTACTGTATCTCTTCAACTCTGCTGTCAGATGAGAGCGAAATAGTGACAGGAGAAGTTTTGGGGTTGTATGTGCTAGAGGCAAACCACGTTCACACAAAAATGGTGAAGTGTGCTTGAAGTAATTGACAATTGTTGGTCTTTTTCTCTGTTCCTTGCAGAGATGCAAATAGAATTGCATAGTCCAGGTGTTGAAATACGCGAAGCAGCAGCAGCAAAAAAAATCATGATGTTTGAAATCGATGGCACTCTGCTTGCAATTAAGCGCTGCCTTGAAGTAGAGCCTCAGAGTTGCATTTCACGGCTTCTGCAGCAGCTTCTCTCTCCTGTGTTGTGTTCAAAGAGCCAGGAATGCTCTGGCAGGAAGGGATGGAGCCGGAGGGCGGCTGGGCAAGAGCGTGGGGGCTGCTGGACCGCCTGCCATCGGCTGATGCGCAGCTGCACTGCGGAGCCGAGGGACATCTGCTTGTGAAGGGTATGAAAGCTGTGGGGAGAAGGCAGAAGGGAAAGGCTCTACTAGGAAAAAAGGAGCATCAGAATGAAATAAAAAGCCTGATTCATTGCTGAAGTATTTCAGGATCCTGAAATTGCTGAATTCTTTGATATTTCCGGCAACTGTCAGCACGTCACTGAAGTAATAAGTCTAGAGAGAAGGGTCGAAACCAGAACTAGAGATGCAACAGAGTTGTATGATCTGACTTTCAGTGAATAGGAAACACGAAAAAGGATAACGGTCACAAAAATAAATTCTAAAATTTTTTTCCAGGATTTACAATGCATTTGAATTAGTAAATCTTTAAAAATAAATTACTGCTGCATTGAGTTGATCCCATTATAGTGACAGATGACCTGGATTGTTTTGCTGGGAAGGAAGCACCCCGCCCTTGAGAAAAAGTCACAGCTGCTTATCTTGGCTGTGCTAAAATAAAAACCTTAACTATTTATTTATTTATAGATTTTAAATGGAGAGTTCAGCGGGGAAACATAATTCCTTTTATTTACAATAACAGTGAAATAATTCAGATTTCTTTTTGTTTTGAGGACATGTTATGGATACTAAAAATACCTGTGGCAAGTTTGCAGTGATCATTGACAGGCCTCCTCTTTTCATAACGAAAGGTGTAGTGAGGTACAGATGATAACTTTCTGTAAATCACTACTAGCAAAACAGAAATAACAAAGTGATTATAATTTCTGAACTTTCGTTCAGAGGGTTTGGTCCTTTCTCCAAACCTAGCTAATGGAAAACCAGGCATGTCTGGCTAATTTCTCTAGTGGCTAATTTTAAAGTAATTGTTCCTGTGCTTTAATCGATGGCTTTCAGAATGACTGGTGTGAAAAAGGGTTATTTGTTTTGAAATCATAGGAAGTAGACAGGGAGAGAGCCTACGCCTCCTCATTCTTGGTCCCTTCTGCATGGGCAAGGCTGCTTTCCATGGATGCTAGAAGGTGTTTTCCTTCTTAGACAGCAAAGAGCAATTGAAGAAATCACTACATGAGCGGGATTTACAATTTTTTCCCCCTTCAATTTAAATGTAAATGCATAAAATTATGTCTTTTGAGAAATGACTCGAAACTTTCTTTGTTACTAAAAACATATCTTGTATAAGCTTGAGAAATTTTGTCTTCTGTAGTGAAAATTTGTAATTTTAAGTACAAAACAGTGTATCTCTAAATATCTATGTCCTGTCACTTTAATGTAACTTCTCGATTATATGTAATCAAGCATGTATTAATCAAAGCAGAACTGAGACATGTCAGCAACTTAAAATAAAAGCAGAATATTTTTCACTGCGCACATGCAGTGGTGCCATGAGAAATACAACCGTTTGCTGAAAGCATGCAAGTTGTCATGTTGGCACAGTTTTAAACAAGCAAGGCTAAATTAGGCACAATATGACATTTTGGAGTTCATGTTGGGAGTAAACATGCCACAACAATCAACTGTCTTGTCAAAGAGCTACAAAAATAATTTATTTCCCCTGCATAGCAACTCCTAGGGAAAGAATAGTTAGTGTATTAGCTGTCTGGGAAAAAATTAATATGGAGATATGAAAGGGGAGAATGTTTGGGTCATATAAAAATGAAACATCAAAGGGAGGTGTAGTTTGTGGAATCTGTTTTTTTGAGCACTAAAGTGAATGACTTACCGTAATTTTCATTTAACCCTGCTCCATAATCAAGTATATCCCACCAGCAGGAAGTGTAGATGAAACCACCGTTTGAATATAAAATACATTCTTGACTATTTGGCAAATTCTTCCAGTATTTTCTTTGATCTGTTTGATTTATTCTAAAACTGTAGTAAATATACATAAGTGTAATCAAATATTGCTAGATATAATAGCAGATTTATTTTTTAAATTGTAGTTTTCTATGTAGATTTTGAAAGATGTTTAAAATAAGAAGTTATGTTTCTATATATTTTGCATTGGCATCACAGTAAATACAGTGATTTTAATTTCCTCCTTGAGTTATCATCTGAAACCAGCAACAAGACCTACTTAGGGGAACTTTCCCATCACAAGTGTTTGAGCAGGAAGCAGAATGTGGTCAGATGCCATAAAGGACTTTTCTGTCAATTATAGTGACTTTGGCAGGCAGGATTTTAGGAAGACTGCCTTTCCAGTGACAGATGCTGAGGGTCTGAGTCCTTCCTGTAGCACTCCATCATTGTGCTATTTTCTTCAAGATTTTACAGTGAATCATAAAAAGGCTTCTGTTTCATACAAAAAACAGCTCCTGAATTTAAGGAATTGAACAGAATCTGAAAATAAATCTGTAAACCACATTAAGAGGATTTTTTAGCAAAACTTTACGTCATGACAGTTAAGACTATAATGTTGGGCACTGGCATGGAGACTTCTTTTTTTACAAAGCTTGTGGGGGTCACTTAGGAAATAGGCCACCTAACTGAAGGACCAACTTTGAGATGAATCTGGACTGTAAATATATACCATGTTCATAAGCAGACATGTGAGGATGCTATGTTTGCTAAGAAGACTTTGCCACTTTTTTGACTTTTTAGCTGTACCATTGTGCTGTCTTCATTCAGATAAACCTGACAGCAGTCTGCTTTCCTCGTTATGCTGAACGCGTGCTGTTTGTCTGCCTGGTCATTCCTCAGCAAGTTTGAAGCCTTTTGACTGATTTCAACCAAATCTGATATAAGGTCAAGTTAAGCTGATGGTTTGGGTGAGTTTCCCAGGAAGTCACCCGAAGAGGGAGAGAATTCGTAAAAGCTTACCCAGGTGAAGGCTTATGATAAAGTAAGGTCATGAATTCACCACTTCTGGGATATCAGGGTGTCTGCATACGGTATTGTCTTCCAAAGTTGTACCTTCAGAACCCCAAATTTCAGCTGTTCTTGGAACTACTTCTTTTCTGCCACATTTCATTGTCGCTTTTCTATTAAACTTGTTTGTTGCCAGCTTTTCCTTTGGTTTCGTTTACACTGAAAAACTACATCTCAAAATTGCCTTTTAGAATATGTGGTGCTCTTGTTAATTGCTGATGAAGGCCTTGGTAAAATTCAGGCTAAAATAGGAGACGCTGTGACCTTGTTTCTGAGATTTCAAGAGAGATTTTTTGGCTAACTTGTTCTCTTTTTGATGAGAGGGCTGGTGTATTTTTTGTAACATGTACTACTAAGGGGCAACACAAAGTATGTATGTGGTAGTGTTTGCGTTGGGGGAAGGGAGATGCATATTAACATGATTACTTGCAGGATGAAAGATGGTGAGATATTTAAACTGGTTCTGGCTTTAGACCAAGAGGAAAAATTAATGGGCTGTAATGTTGTTGGCTTTGCTTTATGAAGTGCTCAGTGAATGTTATTCAACTGAAGAATAAATATTCTTGATACAGTTGTTGAAAGAAAAGAAAAAACATTGCAGCACATTGTAACTTGGTAGTGTTAAGCATTCATTTAATCAACATGTTAATCATTAGCTGTGGTTTTGGTTTTTAAGTTTTGAAGGGAGGCAAGGCTGCTCGCAAAAGTATGTTTAAAAATGTGAGGTGGCCAAATCAGAGAGGCTTAATTACTGACCAGTTTTTATTTCAGTAACTATGTGGTATAGTGCAGAAGACTGAGACTACGAAGCTTTGCCCGACTTTCCTGAATTTAGATGTGGGTACTGTATCAATGCCTGCAACTTGCTGCTGCCTTTACATCAACACAATCTCTCTGCACACTGAGGTCATTATGGGCAGCTCTTATGGCCAGTAAGTGCAAGATAAGTGGGTATGTCACTGAAGAGATGTAACAAGGGTGGATGCATTGAGAATAGAAGTGGATGATTAAATAGTTGAATAAAGATTTTATGAAGAAGTTTGTGGTGAACGCAAAGTATATAGTACAAGTAAATGGTTTTTTTTTAGCCATTGCTACAGCACTCTTCTGGGTATATTAGCAGTAATCATCCTAACTGAGTAGCACTTTGCAGGGAAGGGTATGATGGTGTGTGTGGGGTGTTTGTTTGCCCTTTGACATATTATTCTTGTATGCATGTAATGCAGATTTTTTGTGAGTGAGATATATAAGTTGTGATTGAAATCTGTGAGAAAACATCTGGTGGGTGCTAGGGGAAAGGCATTTTAACAGCAGAAAGAGGTGAAGAAACTTTGACGAAGTGGCACATTTCTTATCTAAATGTGGGATCATATCTTGTTGGATAAAATATTGAATCATACAAGCTGTTGGCTTTTCGTGGTGATTTGAAGCTTCAGCTATTGCATAATGTGTAATTTGTATTTAGGGAGGATAACTAAATTCTTTTTCTGTTCTTTGTTATGTTTTGTAGGAGAGTTAGTGTTGACGGAGTTGGTAGACATCTCTCAACTACATTACCCTATGTTATCTTTCCAATGTTTAATTGCTTTATTAGCTTTTATTATTTTGTTAAGGTAGCATAAAAATTCTTAATTAAATGATTATTCTGGTATGTACTGCATGCATGTATCTGATTTTGTGAATCAAACTTAAGAAAAAGAGAAGTTAATTTCTACTACATAAAGTGACTTGGTTACTGCAGATATGATAAAGTAATACTGATAAGATATAACTTGAAACACTTGCAAAACAGGACAAAGTTGTACAGACTTTTCTCTTGATAAATGTATCTTTTTTTTTTTTTTTTGTGAGCAGTGAAAGCTAGTTTTTGGTATTTTACAAAAAGGGTACACAGTTAGCATTGGCAATTAAACTTAAGAAAGGACCAGAGCTGACCAATTTAATAATATCTGGAAATTAACATCAAATCTCCAACCCCTTGCACAAAGCTTTTGAAGTATCTGTGGGAAGTGTTGGCAAAGATACACTGTGCAACATGGAACTCTTCAGCTTTTTGAGGTGAAAGCTGCCTGTTAGGCTAGCATCAAAGTGTTTTTATTTAGAAACTGTTTAAAACCTGGGAGATTGATGTGTATTTTAAAAGAACAGGACCAGTGAAAGCCTGTTGTGTGGTAGGTTTCATGATCATGAAATATTTTATGTTGAGTAAGGAAAGTTCCCTTGTGCTGCACAACTGCACGGTTGTGTTACAGATTTTACACACTCAGTGAAATGACAATTATTCCTGCAAGGGCAAAAGACTACTGGAAATGTGACATGAAGTCAAATCATTGGTATGAGAAACCCCACTAATGCTCGGATCTTTTGGAACAGCAGTAATCTTGGAACTCATTTTGTTTAACATAAATTTTCAGAGTACTGCTGTTCTGGATATATCAAACCTCAGTCCTAAAAACTTGAAGCCATAAATTGGTTTTTGATGCTCACCCAGCCCTTTGTATCAAAATTTGCCTTCATTACAGTGTACCATGGTGAGCTTTAAGAACTGGAGTCGTATGGCCAGGATCCTGCCAGCTACACAGGCACTGTTGTTTCCTATACGCTAAAATCAGATAATAATAATTGAACTGAATAAAAGCCCACCTAGGCTTTTCTGTGTTTAAAAACCCAAATAATCTATGCATAATACTTGCCTTTGATGGCAAAGTACGGTCTTTTTTTTTTTTTTTTTTAATTGTGAAGCAGGAAGACCATATCCATGAGATCTTTTAAGGTGACTGAGAGGAGAAATAGGTACAGATCTGTCAAAGCAAAATACTGAAGTTTTTAATTTAAGTTTTTGTAATTTTTCATGTGTCTATATCCTGTGTGAAATTCTCAGAGTAGCTTGAGCCTAAAGAAAGTTTAAAAAGATAATGACAAGCTTTTTTTTTTTTAAAAAAAGTAAAAGTTAGTAGAAAACTCCACTGGATAATGACATTTTCATGAAGGGTCATTGTAAAATGGGCACAGAAGAGAGCAGTTTCTATTAAAAAAATACTTCGGCTTTCTTCAGGCCAATGACCCCCATCCTGAAGTGTAGATAGCACTGGTGGTAAGTGGACTACTTTAAATCGATAGAGCCTGGTGGCAGCCGGGGCGAGGTCCCCTCCTGCACCACGGGGCAGTGCCACGGTAGCTCCGGTGAGCAGCCCGGCGGCCCCTGCTTTCTGGCAGCTCCTCTCGACACCCAGAAGGCAGCAGGCACGAGGGTGGGAGTGGGCAGTTGTGGAGCCCAGGGTCGGTGGTGGCAGATGGGCTTCGCCGTGTGGCCGAATGAAGGGCTCTGGCTTTGACCAGGGGGTAGCAGGAAGAAGGGTGGAGGTGGACGCCTGTCGTATCCCTTATACACAGGCTGAGATAAGGGAGGATGTGGAAGTAGGGACCTGGCTGGGGTTTTGAGATACTGGTACTGCGGTTGATGCTAACTGCTCTTGAGCCTGCTGAGTTGAGTTGTTTTTCCCTTCCAGCAGCTCGTTTGTGTAGTGGTATACAACTCAACCTTTTATTTTTTAACCTGTGTGGCTATTCATTACTAGTGAAACAAAACAAGATAGCATGATAATGTGAAAACGTGTACGATTTTCCCGGTATGTGTGAAAGCAAGACTGACACCAAAACATCCAGGATCACTGAAATACAGGAATTGGCGCTATCTTATGGCTCGTATTTGAGTCCATTACCTTAGCAGCAGCAGGACTTCTGCAAAAAATAGCTTGGAACTGTGAAATCTCTTGTATGCATTATGGATACTAGTTGCCATTTCAGAGCTATACAAAACTTTACTAATTTTAAAGGAGAATCCTAGTTTTTTTTTTTGCATATGGGAAACGGATCCAGCGTGTGTTGGAGGTGATGAGAGTTGAGTGCAGGCAATGTCGCTCTGAGAGTCCGCTCCTTGGAAGAATCCCTTTGCATGAGTGTGCTGCTTCTGACTCTCACTTATTCATTATTTCTTTTTAATCAGTATTGTGCTTGCTTGTGGAGATGTGACCTAATTTAAGTAGGATCTAATCCATTAATGGCTTAAAAGTAAGGTCACAACTTAGACTGGCATTGGGAACAGACCCGGAAAGTTGTGGAAAGAGAGTAAGTGTTGCCCTCGTTCTGCTTGTGGTCACCTAAACCAGAGATAAAGTGTACTTGAAGCTTGTATCAGTGTGAGTACATCCTTGTATGGGAGGAAGGCAAAAAGACATTCATAGAACTAGAAATGTGAGAAAAATGGTAACCGACACTATTTTACAGGACAACGTTATATATACTTTATATAGGTCACAAGAAACTGCCAGGCTGTGATTGTGGGCTACACAACACCAGTGGAAAAGAAGTAAGGGTATGGCCTTCCTGCTAGCTAGTTGGCAGGTTTACTCTTCCAAACGATTCATTTTGGATTCTGACTGTGATGGGTTTTAGGCCAATTTCTTGGACATTCAACCTGCAGCTAAATAGTTGTGTCCCTCAGCACAGGTATTTAAAAAGAATAATTTAGTGATAGTGTTAACATTAACAGCAGTGGAGGATAGGGTATATAGGTTGTCACTGACATCTCATGGGCTATTGTCTTGATAAAGGCACATGTGGTTTTGCATCAATTTTTAAGATAAAAGGGCGTAGTATACATTCTTGAAGGTGAAGGCTTGGCTCAGCGAGGAACAAGTTTCGTTCTGATAAAGAAAACACTGATCTCTGTGTTATCTTGGAAGCTATTAAAGAAAAACTACAAAAAAAGTCTTACCTTCAATATCTGTTCACACTCATTTCCACAAATGCTCCTGTTAAGATTCATAGCTGAAAGCTGGAAGAAAATCCTTTTCTCATTTACCTGGGTGGTTACATCACTGAAGTTCACATGAGCTTTGAGCACCATTAACTGGGATGTATCTCCATCTTGTGCCTTGGAAAGCCTCTGCAGAGATTTCTGGAAATGCTGACAAGGCAGAAGTATTATGGAGTCTATGCTTTGGTGGAACTTAGAAAGAAACTCAGGGAGCGAGCAAGCTGATGACCAGTACAAAAGTCAAACTCCCTGGAGCTGTGTGATTTCTACCTTTTGCTCTTCTAAGGGACTGCTATCATAACAGTTCTGTAAGGAAGCCACTAAATAGTTTCTAATTCCTTCCATAGTTATATTTGATAGATGATCTTCTCCACAAATGTTAATTTAATGCTTGTCCAGCGCTTTGAGAAAGAGCAGTAAAATAAATTTAAACATTTGTCATGAAGTGCTTGGAAGAGTTACACTAATGCCAGGATCTAATGCTGTATTTATTATATATTGCATTATAGAGCATTATATTATATTGCAGTATATCCTTGCTGTTTGAAGCAGTATTTGTATCAATGAAGATTCCTGTGGCCAGGTTTTGCTCTTGGAATCTTTCAGTTTAGAGGTAGTAATGATTTGGTGCATTGTAAGTTATCAAAGTATGGTAAGTACCATCAAGCACCTGTATTGCCGAGACTGTTCTTTTAAAAGGAAAGAAGCCTGCTCTCACCCATATAATTGTCAGGTCCTGTGTCTGGGCCTGTGCTGCCTTCTCCTCCATCCCTGCAGACCTGTCTTAGAGCTGGAGCTCAAGGTGCCCAGTTGCTCTGGCCTGTCACCCACGCTGCCATCTCTTAGACACTGCATCCTGCTCTTCAGGTCACCACAGAGACAGGCTCAGACTTAGGAACTTACTGCTCAGGTGCAGGAGGACAACCTGAGGTGTTTCCACTCCATCTTTCAGTCATCACAATTTAAGGAATGCACTCTCATCCCACCCTTATTACAGCTACACAAGGAAGAGGAGGGGGATAATCTATGTCCATTTCATTTAGATGGTAATATAATGTAACCTTGTGCCTATACCCTGGAATAGGTTGTGGGGGGTGGTGGTGGTGAGTGATGCCATGGAGTGTCCATAACTGGAGGATTTTAGGAAGAGTTTTTGGTTAGAAACAGTCTGGGTTGCAGTTCTGAAGCAAGGGATGAAAGAGGTGATGTCTTGAGCTTTCATCAAAGCCCATGCTTGAGGACGCTGTATTCTTGTATTGAAGCAAAGCCAGTGACTATACTGCTTGTCGAAGTCAGATTTGCACTATAATCCTTTTGAAAAGAAACAGTGCTTTGCTAAGAATTAAAAAAAATTATGTAGAGAATATTTTTAATGATCTCTCTCCCTTGCAGGATTTAGTTTTTCAAAAGTCTGTTATATATTTCACTGCAGTAAAATAACCTCACATGAAAGGGGAAATTTAACCATTTGTTTGGTTTTTTTTTCCCCCTTCCTTCCTTTTCTTGCTTGTGTGTTTTCCTTTCGCTCTTGCTTGAGACCGTTCAAAGTCTACTATAATATAACTGATAATATACGGTAATTGTGTGTTGATAGTATACGGTAAGGGAAGTAAGAAAATGAACAAAATTATTAGTGTGGAGGAAGACTCTGAATTCAAGACGTATTGGAGAGAAATTTGTGGCTGAGAAACTGAGCCCGTTTCCAGGAGGAATTGTGCTAACTAGGCATCCTGCTCCATACTCCTGTCAGACGCATTCCTTTACTGAGTCTCTGGGAGGCCACACGTGCATCTAGCAGCAATCCTCCTAACCAGCTTCTCACTCACACACTTGGGGCAGCCACACTTCATGTTAGCCCAGGTCCAGGTATTGATTTGCAGGTACAGATTTTACACCAGCTCTTCTTTTTCTGCTGTCAGTGTCTTCCCCTTCCAAAGCACTGGGCTAGTCTGGTATCAGCATATGATGAAGATGTCTTCCTGTTGTTGACTGAGCAGAAGAAAGTTCTTCTTTTTAAAAACTGTGTTCTTACTACTCTGTTAGTACCAGAACAGTATTTTTTTTTCCTGTCTTTCAAGTGTATTTTAGCAGTTGAAATCACATATAAAACCAGCAAACAAAGCAAATAGGCAAAACCCCCTAAATTCTTTTCATGGCTAAATGAGAATGGAATTATTTTCAAGAGGTAATATTCTTTCTCAAGCCTGCTTTAATTAGTGTACTTCAATTTGGTTGATTTTTATCCCCCCTTTATTTTACTATTGTAATTATTTCAAGTAGAGGTTTTTAATTTTTTTTGTTTTTAAAGCATACTTGCAAAATAAGGTGTATGCAAATGCAGTTTTCCATCTTATCTCTAAGAAATTGCCATGAATCAGAAGATGGCTTGAGTTTAGGGCCCCCCACTGATTTTTGCTTAGTGGATATAAAACTACAATTAATGTTTTATGAACAGTATCTTATTTCCAATTAGCTACCCAAAGACATACTGAAAGAATATGTAGGATAGGTATTGTATTTTTTTAGAAAATCGGTATGCCCAAATGTACGTATCTGATGTACGCACAGAACCTTGAAATTATGTTTTTTAATGCTAAGTCGCAACAATACATTGGATTGTGGCAGAACAAAAACTTTATTTTGAAAAAAGCATGTAATTAGTTGTTTTTAGTAGCTTTAATCTGAAGGTTAAATATAGGTAAATTATAATATTGTAAGTATAAAATGAGAAAACAGTATGTAAGTATGACAAATAGTGGAAGCAGAAAAATAGTAATAAGGAGGCTAGGAGTTGAATAGTGTGTGTCTTACATGGACAGGAGACTATTTCCAAAGAGCTGCTCTCTAGTAGAGCATAGACAGTAAACTTTGAACTTTTACTCTGTAGGTATCGGTATCACCTGAAATCTGTCTGTAGTCGCAGAGAGGAACAGTACCTTCTAAGACATGACTCCTTCCATCTGTATTATATATTTAGAAGTGCCTCTCTGTTAAGTATTAATGGAGTCTAGATGACTAGCCTCAGATGTAGACACACGTACTGTAGATGCCTGTGTTTGATTAGGTGAATCTAATTAGATGAACCCCCTGCCTGAGGGGATAGAATCTGACAGCAAAGTCACAGCTGGAAGTTTTGGGCAGAATGGAAATTTGCTTGCAAATGCAAGTTGTGAAGAGAGGGGGAGGAAAAAAGGCCAAAGATGGAGTGTTTGTTGAATTGTCCCAAGAAAGTGGAAGCTGGCTGAGGAGAAACTCCTGGATCATCAGCAGCGTGGTTAGAAGGTGAAGCAGGAAAAAACAAACCAACCAAGAAGGTGGTTCCAAAAGTGAAACCAGGTGTTACAAACTCTAACTGATTGCAAAATTGGGGAATCAAGGATGATTTGATTGCTCGCTGTTGATTATAACCCAAAATTTTTCAGAAAATGCCCTCCATTCTAGGCTGCACTCTCATTAGATCTTTTCTTAAATAAATTAGAGAAATACTCCCACAACTGCTTCTACAGCTAGAACATAATAGACAGTTTCAGTCACAACACTTGATTCTTTGGTTTTTGATAGAGGGTGTGAAAAATAGAAGGAACTGGAGAAATACTGTGGATATTATCACGCATTTCCAGCTGGAGAAACCACTTAAAAATGATAGATTTCAGCCATGAAAGTGGAATTGAAACTATAGTGACCATCAAACAATCTGATGCTAAAACAAATTTTGCTGGTGTGAAAAATTTATAATAAAGTGTATGATGTTTGTGGAGGTACTATGAACCTACGAATAGATGAATTTTAGTTGGTTTTAAGTTTCAAGCATGCTGCACTAAGCATGGTAGGACTTTTCAGTATCCCAGGAGCTGAGACTCTGTGGCTGTTCTGCATATTGGAATAAGAATAAACTAATGAAAAAAAAAAGATTCACTTTTCTGTGATCTGACACTAGGAACGTGAGAGAAGTTGTCATAGGTTGATGATCCCTGTTCCCCTTTTTACCAGACTTGCAGTCAATAGAAAAAGGGTTTATTGGAAAAAACCACATTGAAATTAACTGATATGCTTCAAAAAGCTATAAGATACTGTATGAAATGCAAGACAAGGCTTCAGTAATTCTCTGTATAGGAAGCAATCATTGTCCTGACAAGGGCTGGTTTTTTTGTTTTATGTGTTTGTTTTTTTTAAGCATAGCTTTATAATCAGTTTTATTTGCTATAAAAGATATATATATCTTTAAAAAAACTTTTGCCAGAAAAAATAACCACTGATTAGTCCTTTTATTTATTAAAAAAGCCTATATAAATATAGGTTTAAATTTTTTTTTTTAAACCTGAATTTTTTGGTACGAGAGAGGAAAAGTGGATATATTGTTACATGTACAGCAGGCCTTTGATGCTGTCTTGCTGGTGGAGATTGTGATTTTCCCATAAGTGGAGAGTGGTATAGAATTTTCCAAATCAGGCAATGTATGCTGTATTACATTCTTCAGATTTACTTTGCAACAAAAATAATAGTGTGCAGCAGCATTCCTTGGTAAAAAGAAGGATAGGTGATAAGATCCAATGATTATTGCTTAGGAAGGAGTGTCGTTCATGTTCAGTAACTGATGGGCTTCCCAGGGCCGCTTGTGCTAGATCGCTATCGACTTGAACTCCTTCCCCTGTTATTGGAAAAGGTCAGTAATAGTTTGTTGCAGCAACTACCTTATTTTTTCTGCTTGATGTAGAAACCTGAGCAGAGAATCTCATATTTTTACTATGTTGCCAATGTTTGTATTATTTACACATGAGCTCTGAATTGTTTGTTGCACTAAAAACCATGATCAAAAAACAGTGCCTTTCCCTGGTTAGCTAATAGTTGATTCTAGGAATGTGTGCTTGATTTAGTGCCTTTTTGGGCATTTTTGATTTGACGTATCTTTGTTGTGAGGAGTTTATAGAACACAATAGCATTTTATATGATCATGATCAGTCAGCTTTAAAATATCACCCCTCCTGATACCAGTAATATTTCTACTTTGTGTGCAATAGCTCAGCAGCTAGATTGTCAACAGGTATAAAAAGAAATTTTAAAAATTTTAATATTTTTTTTAGTATTTCCTGTTAACAGCAATGCTCCAAAATTCAGTATCACACTTGAACAAAAATTACTAAGTGAACAGAAGGCGTAAATATTTTTAATAATTTACTATATTTTTCACAGGTGAAACATAAATATAGTTAGTGCCTAGGAACAGAAGACTCTCAAGCAGGCTGAGGTTGAGGGAACTCCTCCATCTTGCTGGACTTTAATAATCTATATGCATGTGGGTGGAAATGCTGAAAATGCTAAAGGACATTTGGGTCTACTCTTTCTCTACTGTATTTTTCTGTCTCCCAACGCAGCAGTGAAGATCTGGGTGAGAGTAGTTTCAGGTTGCTTTTAGCAGTATAGTTATTTACTCTGCTCTGAATGGTTATGAAGTTTATCTCATTAAATAAACATCCATTTCTGTCCACAAAGTAATAACTTTCCAAGTACTCATAGTATCTGTCAGCATCTTCAGTGCTCCGAGTTCCAGTCTTCAGGACGGAAGAAGCACATGCAGAGAGGTTTGGTGGGGTAAATAATGGCCTGATAACAGTGAGGAGGAAACAGAATGGTTCTTGCAGTGCTGTGGTGTTAGATAGGAGTCTCAGGGAGTAATGCTGGTCTGCTGGGAAGTTCTCAAAAAGCCAAGTGCTATGCATTGGCTGGTGTGAGCCATCCCCTTCCAAGAGATCCCACGGAGAGGTGGTTGGTTGCAGCTTTTCTTCACCTTGTCTTGCACCTTCCAAAGGTGATTGCTGAATCTTTTTTTTATATGCAGTATCTCAGCTGTAATAGAATGCGATGGGTCACCCTTTGGAGGTGCCTGTCTTTCGGCGTTGATATTTAGCGGCAGCCTTGGTGGCTAGTTAAATAAGTTCACTGATTTAAATTCCACCCTGACTGACAAACTGATTGCAGTCCGTTAGTTCCTTTTTGGAGGAAAGTCTGATTTGTGTCACCTTACAACTAACCTATCTGTTCCTGTTTTAGTCCACTGATACAGCTTACTGTACCATTAGTGATGTTCCGGTTACTGTTCAGGAGATACGCTTGCATCTTGAAAATTCTTGGAAGAGGGGTACATAGACCAAGTTCAACTGTGAAATTTGTTCAGCTGTTCAACTGAAACGTGACCTAGTGTCAGATAGTTGGTTAGAGATCACAAAGACAGAAACAAAATGTAAAAAAAAAAAAATCCAAGATACTTGTGTACTTTAGAGATGAGGAACTTCACTGGGCGAAGAAAAGTCTGTGTTAACTTTAATTTTCTTAGCACTTGTATGTTGTTAGGCCTTTGCCAAATTTGACAGTGAAATCGGTGAGGATTTTCAGAAATCTATATGATGTTTTTGAGTGGAACATATCTACATTCTTGAGGCCGTATTGCAGACCAAGGCGGGAACCGTTTCCAAAACAAAAAACGTGCATTGGCAGCATTTTACTAAAACAGGCAGGCCTGTATATTTTCACGGAGGTGTTCATGTAGTTTGTTCAGGTTTTAGCTAGTGCCCCGTTGGTAATTTTACTGTGGTTCACGTAGCAGGAGGCAGCATGCCAACTTCCAGGCTGACAAGGACACTGTCTTTTTGACTGGATATTGCAGGTCGTCCCTTAAGTGGATCAATTTATCACAGGTTCCACCAGCAAAACGTGTTAAGCTTTCGCTGAAGAAAGTGTAAGCAATGCGTATGCTTTAAGGTGGTCCTTATTCAAACATAGCTATTGGTGACTGTTTTAGATACCAGCTCTGGGGACCTGTTGGCAAAATGTTACTTTATATAGCTGTTGGCCGTAGGCTATAGCAATGTAAATTGTTGTTTCTTTTCATTGACCTTAAAAAGTGTTAGTGATTTATTCCATATATTGATGTCTGGGCAGTAAACTAAGAAACTGTTATGCGATGCTTTCTCTGGAAAGGAGAGAGCCCACGCTTTGGCTCATTGTTGTTTCTTTTCATTGACCTTAAAAAGTGTTAGTGATTTATTCCATATATTGATGTCTGGGCAGTAAACTAAGAAACTGTTATGCGATGCTTTCTCTGGAAAGGAGAGAGCCCACGCTTTGGCTCAGCAATGAACCGATAGTTACTATTTACTGTGGGGGCAGAACATCACTGTATTTGCAGTTGGCTTCACACCTTTTAAAGAGAGTAATCGGTTATCACCAAACTAATAGTCTAATAGCAAAAACCCCAAAAAACATCAACCAAACCAAAAAAGCTCTGTATATTAATTTACTGTCTTTCTGTGTGGCTGCTGTCTGGTGAATTGCTAATCAATAACCATTTTCCATAATCTGATTCCCATTCTGTGATTGTCTGAAGATCAGCATTCGACAATTTTTCTTGTCAAGTTTTCTCACTTTCCTTTTCTCTTTCCTTTTTGAGCTCAGCCAACAGTCATGTGCTGACAATGGCACACTTTCTTCTAGCTACTGCTTCAGTGCTGGTGTTTATTAAAGATGATGATTGTGCCCTCCTCCGTGTTTCCTTCCCTGAAAATCTTTCTGATTGCAGTCGTGAGGGAGTAATTTTCCCTGCTATGCAGTTGCTGTAGTTATGATTTCCAACCTAATTGATATCTCAAGAGATTTTGAAAGTTCAGCAGGCTCTGGATTGTAAGCCTACAGAATGCTGAGTCATTTTCCCTGAACCACAATAAAATGTCACTTTTTGTTGCTTCTGCCTTCTTTCCCCCCCCAACTAATTTGCTCTTTTCTTTTTTTTTTTTTCCTTTATCTCTTCATATTTACAAAACTGTGTAAGTGTGTATGAATATATATTTTATTTTCTTGACCTGGCTGCCCCTGCCTCCTTTATTTTCTTTCCCGCTTTATTTTTCTTTTTTTGTTAGAGTTCTATGACAGCACTGCTTGTGTGTTGCCGATAATGTTGCCTTTCCCTGCTGCTGGCTTTTGCAGGTTTGCTGTTGTCCAGCTGCAGAAGCCAGGCTCTTTACTCAGAGCTGTGAACTGGCATTAAAAAAGAACAATTAAAAAATGGTAGTAAAGCCTTTACAGAGCAGTGAATGGTCACCTTACTCAGGATACATGTCACTAAAAAATTCTGATAGAGCAGGTCTGCAATTCCACGCAGGATTTTTCTGAGAATCTTTGAATAAAATGTGTCTTGTTTCTGTGTTATCTTCTAAATGGAAAGTTCTTTAGATCTGATTTGCTCTTGAATTATAAAGAGCACTCTACATTCCTGAGGCTCAGCTAAGGAGGAGTCAATGGGGAACTCTCCAATGGCATAGGAACACCTTGGGTCTAATTTTGGTTGTTTTCAATATCTTTTAGCTAAATCAAACACAAAATGTAACACTTGGACACCATATGGATTCATGAGGTTTGTGAGAAGTATTACGAGGGATATGAGATCCATATATTAGGGAGTGGCTCCCATTGATCTGTAAGTGTATTCTCTTTCCGAGTGGCAGAGATGGATAGTTATGTTCAGATTTCTTGACATTTCGGGGCAGATCGTATGATATAAAGCACAAGAGGCTTGCTTGTACTTAGCTTGCATTTCATGTTATGTGTTTCTAAAAGACCATCCTGAACTCTTTTCTTCTGGGCAGAGATAGCAATGTAGAGTTTCTGTTCTTCTAGCTTTGTTGACCCATCTTCCATCTATTTCTGTCACTGTGTCAATTAGTATCGCATTGGCAGGAAAGAAAATAGTTTATGCCCTATTCTCCAGCTGCTCTCCTCCACTTCCCTCAGTTATGAAACACTGTTTTTCTGAAAGCCTCCTTTTCCTCAGCCTCTCCCTCTTTTTTCCCTGAGATACAATCGTATACTGTATCATAGTGCTAACCTTTTTCCCATCTGCATTTCCTTGCATGCTCTCAATTCAGATGGTTCTGCCTCTCAGTGGAAAGTTAGTTTTCTCTTTCTAATCTATGTGAAATATGTCTTTTAAAAACAAATGAAGCTCAAGTTGGACTGATCAACTCGAAAGGAAATGGAGAAGACAAAACTGCTTTAACTCAAAACTTGTAGCTAAAGCTGATAAGGATTACATCACGTTTGGCAAGAGCATGCATCTCTAAGCTGCATCCATTTACTGAGTCCATGCTCTCAGACTCACTGGAAAAATAAATAAAAAAGTAATTGGTGGAACTTAAAGTTACAACATTGACCGAAGACAGCAGATAATTTTGCATTTGCTGTTCTGGCTGTATATACAGGATTTACATTTGAAAGTGGTGCTTTGTTTTAATTTCTGCTGCATGACTTTCTTCTGTCTCAGTAGAGATCAATAAATACAAAGTTATGAAAAGTTCCTCTTTGAAGTAGAAGAGGTCTGTGATCCACATTCAAAGCAGAGTATAACTGAAGAAATCTTTCAATTAAATAGCTAATTGTTTTAACTGGTCACCATCTTAATCTTTGAATTAGTGCTTATTTCTAATATTTTGCCCTTTGCTGGCACCTTGGGTGTGTGTTACAGGGAATAAATAAGGTGCTGTGCAGATATCTGATGGTTTAGGCTGTCAGACTTTGGTACCATGAGGCCTTTTCTGGGGTAGTAACTTACAAGGGTGACTGCAGTGAGAAGTCTTAACTGGCCATCTCTTCCTTAGGCCAAGTTCAACTCTTAGTGGGATGCAAAGCCATGGGAAAGCTTTAGTGTGTTCCCATTGAAGTGTTTCTCAGAGCTGTTTGAGACTGTGTTGCGGTCACATAGAGCAGACAGTCCACTTTCATCTGCTGACCCAGTTGTTCACTTTCTTTCTGTTCCACTGACAGCCCCTGCTGTTTGTGTGCATCCGGACCAGCTGCTTCTTAGCCTGGGTCACCTTTACTTCTTTCAAAGGCAATTGTGGCTTCAGTGCTTTTGGACTGGCGGGGATCTCAGTGGAGTGTTTTCTAGCAGACGTGTGTGCATGTGTATGACACAGCAGCGGTATACGAAAGGAATCCGCTATTAACAAGGACAGTGTAGGTTATTCAGTATCATGGTGATAGTGACATGTGAATACTTAGTTACTGTGGCCTGGCAAGACAGAAAAAATGGCCGTTACTTTGTAAAGGACCTTGTAAATTTTTTTTCCACTATGTTCTGTGCTTAGTGCAAGTTTTTACCAGCCCATCTCTGTGCACTGACAAGATTCCTGCTGAGGACTGCTGAGCTGGCACATCAATGCATGAGTACTCTGTAGCACATTTACTGAACTTGCAGCACATTTACTGCACATCTATTTTGTTCAACTTCACTCTGCATGGGAGGCTTGAAGCAGATGCTTATACATATGCTTCATGTATAAATACATACATGGATAAATTCTCACTGCTCACCTCACAAATGAAGTCACAAGACAGCTGGCATGTTGGCATCTGCTAACTTCTGCACCCTGTTCTGTGTGTTCAGCCTGATTGCTGCATGCCCATCTTTGATGAAACTCTGGGAAAACCCTGCTGAGGGCTACTGCACAGGCACAGTACATTTCCTATTCTGATATATATTTTCTTTTCCAGTGTGCTGGGCTGCAGTGCTAGCAGGTGCACTTCCTCCACTTAGCTCAAGAGGGAAGTAAGACTCAGATTT
The DNA here is from genome assembly GCF_030867145.1 of Opisthocomus hoazin. Taxonomy (NCBI): domain Eukaryota; kingdom Metazoa; phylum Chordata; class Aves; order Opisthocomiformes; family Opisthocomidae; genus Opisthocomus; species Opisthocomus hoazin. Next base: position 73,571,872 of record NC_134417.1, on the reverse strand, counting down.
TACCAAGGGTCTAAAGTTCTGCTGGGTATGGACCCCACTATCCATAAAGTAAGAGCCACCCCAGTTCAAAGATATCCGTACAGAGCCTTACAAATGTGAATGAAATCTATCATAGGATTGTGTGATAATTCAGACTGAAGGGACCTCAGGAGGTCCTGCTCAACGTAGTCAGCTGTGACCAGTCAAATCTTGAAAACATCCAGGGATGGAGCCTGTGTAACCTCTTTGGGTAATCTTTTCCAGTGCTTGATTGTCCTCATGGTGGAAGAGTTTCTTCTTCTATCCAGTTTGAACCTCTCTTGTTTCAACTTAAGCCCACTGTCTGTTGCGTTCCCATAAGGCACCACTGTGAAGAGCCTGGCTCCCGCTTCTTTATACTTCTTGCAGGAGTTCTCCAACTCCTTGCAAGTGTTGGAAAGCTGCTGTTAGGTCCCTTCAGAACCATCTCTTCCATGGGCTGAACAAACCCTGTACCCTGAGCCCGTTCTCACAGGGCAAGTGCTCCAGCCACATGACCATCTTGGTAGCCCTTGTTGATCTCACTCTAGTTTATTGATCTTTCTGGTATTGGAAACCCAGTGCTGGATGCAGTATTGTAGATGTCTAATGAGTGCTAGGCAGAGGGGGATAATTTCTTCCCTCAGTCTGCTAGCTGTGTTCCTGTTGATATAGCCCCAGGCATCCTCCTGTGTAGAGAGAAACCGTGTTGCCCCACGCAGGGTGTGAGCAGAGGGCGAAGGCTATCTAACAAAACAAGGGTGTTTTAAACTGCAGCTTGCATTGTCATGCAAGTAGCGGGAGGCAGATGGTTGAGCCTTCTTCTCTAGTAGTGATCAGTGTGCCACCATGGGATGTCTCTTTCTGCCTCCATCTGTTGTCAGGCTGGTGGTGGGATAACCTATGGTGGGACATATGCAAGGCTATCGTTGTATGCAGGACCACATAGAGAGAATTGTACACATGCTTAGCTGTACTGCTGGCCTTTTTTGCAAGAATTATTGCTGGAAACGGAACCCTTTTCTGGCATGTCAGGGTCCTTGTTCATTTGTTGCTTCCTTCCCAACACTTTCAGCCAAGAAGCAATAGGCAGAATTTTAAGGGTAGAGATTTGAGAAGAGGCAAATAACAGAAGAAAGGGACAAGAAGTGTAAGGCACTGAGGGAGTTTGAGTTGTGTGTCCCTGGCCAGCTGCAGTGCTGGCCGCTGAAAGATTTTTGTTTTTGTCCCACTACTGGTTTTACTTTGATTATGAGCATTTGCAGCTGTGTTTTCCTCATTTACCTTACTTTGCAATTGTTCGCTTTAGGGAGAAAAAAACTACATGATTTGTGTATGAGGGTTCTCAATAGTGGGAAATTTACCATTAAGGCATAGTAGCAACCATAACAAAATTTGACGGTTTAAATACTAAAGTTATTTGTCTTTTTCTTTCTCATTTAAACCACTAATAGAAAGACAGGGTTTTGAACCCAATATTCAGTTTCTATCCTGGCATCAGAGAACAAAGGTGGCAGCATCTCAGAAGGTCCACGAGTTGTGAATAGGAGGGTAGGTACTTATAGCTGTCTCTGTCAAGCACGTCATTACTACTTTAATCTCTGCCATTTTATCTCTTGTTTATGTGAGCAAATTATATAGTCTGATAGCTCTTAAGTGCATTGTATCGTTATCATGCTTGTGAAATCAAACCATAGACATTTGTGTAAACAGATGGAAAATGTGAGAATGAGTCATTCTGTCCTTCCAATGGAGTTCTGGATTATTTGGGGTTTTCAAAAAATTGCAGTGGACAATGAAATGGGGACTACACAGAAGAGAATTACTGATTTATTCTTAACTTTAGGTTAAGAAGAAAGAGGAATTTGTCTACCATTCCCATAAAAGTATGCCAGTCAATGAGCGTGAAAAAAGAAAAACATTACCTTCCCTGATTCTTGGAAAAGTCAGTCCCTAAGGGGGGGGAAAAAAAAAAGAAAAAAGAAAAACATGGATTTATTTGGAAATCTTGATGTAAAGTATTTCAATGTTAATGATTTTCATTCTGTAAGGAAGATTAGTTTTGTATAGAGATTTCTAATCCAAGTTTGTGGCTATGAGTGCATGTTTATCTCAACTTTAGTATGGCTTTTGACAGTCTCCCATAACGTCTTCATAGAGAAAGTGATGAATTATCAACTGGATAGATGGACATTGAGATGGACTGAAAACTGGCTGAACTGCCAGGCTCAGAGGGTTGTGATCAGTGGCACAAAGTCCTGCTGGTGGCCAGTCACTAGTGGTGTACTTCAAGAGATGATACTAGGTCCAGTATTATTTAATGCCCTCATTAAGGACCTGGGTGATGGGACAGAGTGCACCATGAGCAAGTTTGCAGATGACAGAAAACTGGGAAGAGTGGCCAACACACCAGAGGGTTGTGCTGCCACCCAGAAGGACCTCAACGGGCTGGAGAAATGGGCTCACAGGAACCTCACCAAGCGGAGAGAAAGGAAATGTCAAGTACTGCCCCTGGGGAGGAACAACCCATCAGCCATCAGCCTCCTGGGCCTTGCCAGCAAGTCAATGGAGATGATCTTTCCCCTCTGCTCAGTCCTGGTTGGACACATCTGGAGTGGGGTACTTGGACATACAGGAGTGAAGCGAAGGGCCATGAAGATGAATTGAGGGTGACTTTCTAGTGTGAGAGTGTTTGAATGCTGGCACGTATTGCCCAGAGCGGTTGTGATTGTCCATCCTTGGAGATACTCAGAAGAGGACTGGGCACGGTCCCAAGCAGCCTGCTCTAGTTGGCTGTGCTTTGGCAATTTTCAGAGGTCCCTTCTAGTCTCAACTCTTCTGTGGTTCTGTGACTCAGAAACACAAGGGCAAGAAGGTTTAGAAAAGCCACACAGAAGACCTTGTGCTGTTAAAATGTTAGAGCGGAAGTTGTTCTTGAAGTCTCTTCCTGGAGAGCAGAGAGGCCAGGAGCCCAGTGGTACAACAACTCTAGCTTAGAGTCCTTTGCTTCATCTGTAATAGAAAATTAAAGATTGGTATGAAACTCAGTTGACTACGTGGTTAAATTGCTAAAATGGTACCAGGCACAATAGCTTTAGCCCATGTTAGTTACTCTCTCCGAGGCAGTTCCTAGGTATGGCTCTGTCCACGGCCAAACTAACTTCTGCTCTCCCCAGGCAGTTTGTATGTGGTGATCCATGTGATGGTGCATCCGTGGGTCCTGAGGAAACTGGCAAATAAAGTTGCTAAGCCACTGTCCATCATATTTGAGAAGTCGTGGCAGTCTGGTGAAGTTCTGACTGACTGGAAAAGGGGAAACATAACGCCCATTTTTAAAAAACATACAAAGGAAGACCTGGGGAACTATAGGCCAGTCAGTCTCACCTCTGTGCCCGGCAAGATCATGGAGCACATCCTTCTGGAAGCTATGCTAAGGCACATGGAAAATAAGGACAAGATTCATGACAGCCAATATGGCTTCACTAAGGGCAAATCATGCCTGATAGATTTGGTGGCCTTCTACAGTGAGGTTACTGCATTGGTGCATAAGGGAAGAGCAACTGATGTCATCTACCTGGACTGAAGCAACGCATTTGACACTGTCCCGCATAACATCCTCATCTCTAAATTGGAGAGACATGGATTTGATGGATGCACCACTCGGTGGATAAGGAATTGGCTGGATGGTCGCACTGAAAGATTTGCAGTCAATGGCTCGATGTTCAAGTGGAGACGGGTGATGAGAAGTGTTCCTCAGGGGTCAGTATTGGGACCAGTGCTGTTTAACATCTTTGTTGGTGACATGGACAGTGGGATTGAGTGCATCCTCAGCAAGTTTGCTGACAACAGCAAGCTGAGTGATGCGGTTGACACGCTGGAGGGAAGGAATACCATCCAGAGGGACCTGGGCAGACTTGAGAGGTGGGCCAGTGTAAATGTCATGAAGATCAATAAGGCCAAGTGCAAGGTCCTGCACATGGGTCAGGGCAATCCCAAGCACAAATACAGACTGGGCAGGAAATGGATTGAGAGCAGCCCTGAGAAGGACTTGGGGGTGTTGGTTGATGAGAAACTCAACATGACCCAGCAGTGTGCGCACACAGCCCAGAAGGCCAACCGTGTCCTGGGCTGCATCAAGAGATGCAGGAGGTCGAGGGAGGGGATTCTGACCCTCTGCTCCGCCCTGGTAAGACCTCACCTGGAGTCCTGTGTCCAGCTCTGGAGCCCTCAGCACAGGAAAGACATGGACCTGTTGGAGTGGGTCCAGAGGAGGGCCACAGAAATGATCCAAGGGCTGGAACACCTCTTCTATGAGGAAAGGCTGAGAGAGCTGGGGCTGTTCAGCCTGGAGAAGTGAAGGCTCCAGGGACACCTTATTGCAGCCTTCCAGTACCTGAAGGGGGCCTACAAGAAAGCTGGAGAGGGGCTTTTTACAAGGCCATGTAGTGATAGGACAAGGGGTAATGGCTTCAAGCTGAAAGAGGGTAGATTTAGATTAGATACAAGAAAGAAATTCTTTACTGTGATGGTGGTGAGGCACTGGAACAGGTTGCCCAGAGAAGTTACGGATGTTCCCTCCCTGGAAGTGTTCAAGGCCGGGCTGGGTGGGACTTTGAGCAATGTGGTCTAGTGGAGGGTGTCCCTGCTCACTGCAGGGGGTTTGGAACTAGATGATCTTGAAGGTCCTTTCTAACTCAAACCATTCTATGATTCTGTGACCCTGTTGTGGACGGTAGGAGAGTTGAACCGTATTGATGTGGGCTGCTCCGTGCCAGTTAGCCTCAGTACCAGAGAGTGTTGCTAAATGCTTTTTAATTTACTAACACAGATGTAGCCTTAAAGTCTAGGTGCCTGGATCCATAGCCGGCAGCCTGAAGAAATGTATCTTTTGCCAAAGCTCTAGCTCCCATGCTTTTAGGCTCATAAATCAGCTGTATTTTCAGGGCAGGACCTGGTGAATCTTTTATAACTGATAGGGAACCAGGAGACTAGACACTGTGTTCAAGCCAGAAACCCCCAGAGATGGAGCTCTGAGTGTCAACTTCATTTATAAAAAAATTAAAGAGCTTTAAAAGACATGAGAAGACATTAAATGACACATTAAAAGACTTGGGGAAAAAAAGAAAAAGAAGAGCTTAAAAGATGTAAAAGTATTTGCATGTAAATGTATGTATTTTAAATTCTGAACAGCAGCAACAGCTATGCTCTGTTGTTCCATTTTATTTCTTGTTAGACCAGAAATTCTGTTCTTTAAACAGCTCTGCTGACAGTATTCCCTATACCTGTTCTTTGTAATATATTTAACTTCCCATCAAAATAGAACATTTAGTCTTTCATTGGTAAGCAGTGTGCACCCTGGATGTTTCTAACAGCTTTGACAAAGCCAGATAATTCAGTATGTTCTCGAGGGTTTTTTGTTTTCTTTCCCCAAAGGTATCTTCTTTATGCCACAAAAGTTGTGGCTTGTGATTTTTTTTTTTTTTTCCCCCACAGTTTTCACAGTTTTTGTGCTGTTTTGGACTCCACAATAGCCTTTCACCATTTGGATTTCGGTGAAATTATGGGTGTTCATCAAGCATGAAATGTGGGCAACCGTCATCTAGATAGTTTAGTTTTTCACTTGGATAACATACTTAGCAAACTTGATCCATGGTGTGCAGAGGTTTTCTCTTTTCTTGGCTACTGCTCTACTCCACACATGCCTCAGCTTTCTCGAGTGAGGTCTTCCTCACTTTGAGTTGAGTAGAAATGATGATGCTAAACACCTTGGCAATCTTTGTCTCTGGGTTTTGGTGAAAATGTGAACAGAGCTCCATCAGCCAAAGGTTCATGTGTGCTGGTGCAGGAGGATGGACAGATGAAGGAGCATGGCACAACTTCTGCAGACTTGAGCAATGTGTTTTAAGTTTTAAATGGGTTCTTAATTTTTTCAGTTTTAAGCAGATGCTTTAAGAGGTGCTTTAAGGACTTGGAAATGCTCTAGTTTCAATGTTGAAACTGTTTTTATTTTGTGCATTTGTTGTTGTGTTAAAAGCTATTTGTGAAAGGAACTCTGTGCTTCTGTCTGGTAGTAGACTTCTTTCTGTGTAAACATCCATATGAAGCTTCCAGGAGTAATCTCAGTACAAGTAAGGAAACAGATTTATATATCCAAGAGACATTTGCAGTGCAGTTCAGTTTTGGCAGAAGGCTTGTGGCTTGTTAAGCTTTAAAGTAGTATTTTTGTTTCTCAAATATATGGAAAATACAGAACTTTTGAAATCTACAATTTTTTTTTTAGTGTATGTTACGAAGGGCCTATAGAGTAAGCTATGTGATTTACCAGTGATTTGATTTGAATTGGCTGGCATTCAGGTGATTTTTAGTCACTGAACTGCTTCAGGGGCTTCAGGCTTCTTCCTCACGAAGTTGCAAGAAATTGGTGGAAACATACTTTTTATTTCTATGGACAGGGTTGGCTGGCTCTCTGTGTGCACAGATTAGCAGTAAATCTGTAGGAAAAAAAATAATCTAACTCCCAATAGAAAAGTTAGTGATTCTGTGGAAATTGAGTTAAAGTTGCTTAGAAATAATTAAATTATTTCCTGATTGCTTTTTTCTTCATTTTTATAAAACAAGTATTTTATTTTTGCTTTTGTGAATGGTTTTCTTAGTAATAATTTGTGTGTAATTGGAACAAAATTTGGTGAGAAGTTCATTATTGCTGTAGTGAAATAGCAGAAGGACGAAAAACATTTTTGTCAAAAAATAATTTACCAGCTGAAATAAACTCCATCAATTTAAAGGAATCTCTGTGCTCTTGCAACCTTGATTTATTAACTTGTTAAGATGACCATTTAATGATTTGACTTTCTTTAATGCTAGCAGGGAAAAGAGGTGGTACTGATCATGCACTTGCAGCACAAATGACAGTTTTTCAACCACGAGATTAGTTTGAGGTGTTCATGTGCAAGCTTCAGCTGTGAACATATTTCCTGCAAGTGACTGTGAACTTCAATACAGCAGCTACAAATGGTTTGCTTTGCATTTCCTATCATCTCTCTCTTTATCTCTTACTCAAAGACACATATTGAGTTTTATTCTGAACGGATTCAGTTGCCCTCTGAGGGCTCTGGCCATGGAGGATCTAGCTGATGGGTTTGCGGGAGTATAGTAATAGGTGTAGAAGGGGCTCAGACAGTGACATCTGACAAATTTATGGCCTGCAGCATTTGGGAATAAAGAAGAGACTTAGGAGATATTTCACTTTCTTTTTTCATGATTATGAATACCATCCCAGGTCTTCGGTGTTCCTGTGGTGTAAATGCTATTTAATGGCTAAGCTGTGTGATTTGAAGCACAAGTTTTTCCTTTCATCTTACACATATCACATGTCCTTTCACGATTAGTTCGGTGGCTTCCTTTCTTCTCCATCTGTCCTGTAATTCACCTTTTTGCACTTGATCTAACACTGTGACGTTGCATCTGCTCTTATAGGTTGAATTTTTACATAGTTCATGGAAAGTACTTTTTCTTCTGCATTTTGTTGCAGTTAAAATACGTGGTTTCTGCTTTGGGAAGGCCATCTTTGTAAATTAGTTTAAGAATAGTTTTCATTCCTCTTATGTTATTCAACTAACATGGTTTTGTTTGTGACTATTTTACATCTTAAAAGATTAATTTGTTAGGAAATCACAGCCGCCCAGCAGCTGCTTTCCTCTGTCCCGGGGCGGGGGGGGGGGGGGGGGGGGAGATGCAAAAGGTTTCTTTGTCTGTTGATCTGAAGTTGTGGAATATGAACAGTGAGGTCTTCAGGCTAAAGGAGTGAAAAGCTCAGGAGATGTTATCAAGTTCTGCTGGTCTGAGCAAGCTTTACTAAGAGTATTCTTCATTTGCAAGCAAAAGTTGGATGTGTCATCCAATAATTTTTTGTAGGTAAATGTGCTGTAATATGAAATCTTATATGTTATACTAGCATAAACTATCTTCTATAAAATGCTTGCATGGTATAACATTTTTTTATTGTTCTACTAATACGAATTTTATACAAGTGGATACGTTAAAGGAGAGACAGTTCATAAAGCTGTACAGCTAACATAGCTGCTTAAAATTTACAATGTGTGAATAAGCAATTAGTAAAATTTTGAAATTACAAGAAATATTCTATTTAATGTAAAAAAACAAATCCATGATTTCTCAAGGTATTTCTTTGTAGTATTAACTGATTTGAAACTTGTACTGTATTAAAAAAACTGTAAACCCTTCCAAAGAGGAAATAATTTCTAAATAAATAACTAACATATAAAAATGGTACGAATAACAAGTCAAGTTCTTTATTTTTGAGGCTGAAAGAAGGAAATACTGAATATTTTTTTGTCAACTGTGAGTTTGTGTACACTGTTATTTGCCAACCCTGTTAGAAATGTAAAAGCAGGATGGTGTCTCTGCCCTACTAATTCTGTCATTTTCCACTTGGCAAAGAAACAGCTTTTCCTTTTTTTTCTCTAGCACACATGTAAACATAACTCTGTTTAATTTACTTTTTTTTTGCTGCTAGCTTGGAGTTGCTGATGTTGGCACAGTTTTAGAGCACAAATGCTTAACACACTGTTATTATAGTTAAAGAGGTAGCAATATTAAGACATTAGAGATGAATTGTTTCCTTCTCCCTTCTGGTCTCCTCCCCCAATTTTTTAATGGTGTCTGAATTACTTAAGTTAAAATATATGAGGTCTGCTTCTATAGTTAGTTTCAGAGACATTCCCTCTGAAGGGAGTAGAGCATAACGGAGATGGCTAAGCTCTCCAGGATGACTCCCATTGCTCCCAAGGAGGTCCGTCAGTTATGACTCAATCTCAGTAGACTGTCTGATGGCTTGGCAGATGCCTTGTGGCTTTTAGGGGTCTTAGAATTCCCACCCTCTTTATAGCCATCTAAATAGCAGTTTTTGTGAGGTCAGAAAAACCTATGATGTTTTTCTAGCACTTATTTCTCTTATGCCTTCCAGGTGGCTTTTTAGTGTCCCCTTGGTCCTGTTTGCCATGTCTTTGAATGATAACTTTGGAATTCAGAAGAACCAATGAATTGTGTAATATAGCTTGGCTTTATAGCTTTGGAAACAAAGAAAAGCATGAAGATTAAAAGCCAGTAAGCTTACACAGAAGAGTGAAGAAGTAGAAAACATAGAAGCTGGGAGCTAGAAGAAAATCTAGTCTATATTCAGTTTCCCAGGTTTCTGGGTTTGTAACTACTTTTCTTCCGTCAGTTTTAGGCGAGTGCAACAGTGCACTCCATTGCCTTTACAGCTGTGATCTACTGATATATGGCCTAAGAGGTTTTCAATTCATGAATGAGAATTTCAGTTTTTGGTAGCACATACTCTTTCATTCGATACTTTCTTGGAAGACAAAGGCTTAATACAAGCAGTAAGCAGTAGAGAATCACTCTTTCTGGATCTCTGATTTTATTGTCATGGATTTTTGACATTAAAAATTTTAGAATGAAAGTTCTATTATATTTCTTGCGTTTGAAAAGCTGGCAGAGAAAAAGATATTAGGATAGATTCAAGGTCTGCTTCTCTTCTGCTTGTGGGTGGACTTAGTATCAGAAAGCCTTACATTTAGATGTCCATTTAGATGTTGCGTTTAAATCCCCGTACTAAGCGCTTCCGATTGCCTAGGAGCTTTTGAAGCTGCCTGGTCTGGTCTCAAGTACGTGTTGATAAGATGTGGTTACTGGCAAGATTTCCTCAGCATGACAAAATGAACGGCTGAAAATGGAGTGTTTCTTGAGTACAGTGTTTTGACTTTGTCTTGAATGCCAGCCATTGGTGTGCTGCAGAGAACATTAATAAAATTAATAACAATGGACAGAAAAAATAGTAATTTGGGGGTGAAACCATTTTCTTTGTGTTCATCGGTTGAGTGGAACTCTGAATTCCAGGCAGGAATGCAAAAACTGTTGGATATTCACAAAGTAGCTTTAATTTCTGATAATAGGATTTTAGGCAATGTTAACTGACTGGATAGATGGTTCGGCACAGAGATGATGAGAATGAGATGTAGAGCCTATAACTGAGCTTGATTTAGGAGGTGCTTGTCAGGTTTTGCAGTCACACAGGTCTGTATACAGTCCTACAATAGATGGGTTGTGGTGCTTACTGTCCCTACAATTTTCCTTTGTAAATATGCTGTCGCAGTACTGAAACGGTGTTTTTCCAATGTTCGTGTGAACGCAGTTTTTATCTTGTGCCATTTCTTTGTTATGCCTTAATACTTGATGTGCGTATATCTTTTTAAATCCTTCCTGATTAACATTTAAGGGAGGTCACCTTTGCATATCTTAAACTACTGCTTGAGGGGCTCTTTTGTGTCTTCATCGGTCATAAGAAAGCTTGACTTGCTATACAAACACAAAGAGTTGTTCATTGTAGATGTGGCAGGCTCTATATAATAAAAATAAGTATAATGCTGCTGTGGTGTAATGATGACTTTCTATTAAAAGTACCTTACTGTGTGTGAAGGATAGGAATAGACTAGATGTGTTATTGGAACATCAGGGTAACAGTGTTGATTAAGCTACATTACTTGTAAAGATGAAGTTTAATGTAACATGGTGTTCCTTTTGGTAATTAAACGATTAAATAAATTACGTATATAGTCTTTGACACATTTAATTGAACACAAATAGATTTTATTACCTGGGGAAGACTTACAGACTTAGATAAATGATTCATGTATATATATCTGTGACTAGAAATCAGATGATGAAATGACAGCATTTGGAAGAAAGGAAACGACAAAACTTTCGACTGTAAAGCCAGCAAGACTTGGTAGTCTTGCTATGTAAGATAGGAACCCCTGGAGTTAGTCATGTACAGAAATACTGGCTTGTGGTAAGCAGAGAAAGCATTTACATGAGTAATTTTTTTTGCATAGAAGTTCTCATTACTTGAAAATATTCAGAATGGGGGGGGGACGCACACAGGAAGAGCACATTTATCATATTACAAGTAAGAGCAGAATTTAGAAACTACTTGCATCGTTCAGTGTCGTGCTGCTTGAGATATGGATCCATTGCTGGTAGAATAAGTAATAGGAAAATTTAGGAAATTTGTAAGAAAATTTGCCAGTGCTGTATGCATGAATTATGCCCCAGTCAAACCTAGAACCTGAACAAACCTGCACTGTAGAGGTTTGATAAATATCTATATATGTAGCATGTCAGGACTATGCTGAAGTAGGCAGACCAAGTTAGACCTGTACAAAACAACCTGCTTTTAAGGTATATCTTTGTGTACTCTTGATGACATTCTTAAGAGGACAGCAAGATGATCAAGGGATAAAGAATTTAGGCCATAGCAGCTATGGGCCATACTATGTCGTTTTGTACTCTGCTAGATCTGCCACTGTAAATCAGCAAGTGAAGTCAGTGAGAAACTCAGCTTCAGTCTGTGTTTTTTGCCGCTCATATTCATGGACTTTAATCTCCTGGATATTTTGAAAGAAATCATAACCACCACACCATCTGGAAGAAGAGAATTCAGAAATATTGAGGCATCAGCCTTTTGTTGTGCCATTGGTGATCACTTTAAAATATTTAAAAGCAAAGTTTTGTTAAACATCTGTGGGGTTTTCTGTGTACAGGCAATGTATAAGTCCAGGTGAGCTCTGGGTGACTCACTGGGTGATATACTGGGAGCAGCCTAGCAGTGGCAAATGGTAAGATATGTGTGCGTCGGCTCCCTGCTTGACTGATTTCCTCTGCTCTTCCACAGATTTTGCTGCTGCAGTCAGATTTTTGTTTATTGATTTGTTGCCACAGTTGCACCTGCCTTTCAAGTCTCCCTGAACTTTCTGTGCATCTTTTGTGGATCCTCCTCCAGCAGTGGCTCTCACTTTTTGATCTGCTCTCAATGCCAATTAGTGTGCTGCTCATGGGTGCCTGTGCAGCTGCTGTACTGCCCTGTAGTTCTCAGGGTGCTGCCAATTCATTTTTTTTCCCCAAACAATGGCATGCCATAGCTGAGGAATAGGTGAATTATTGAAAGGGTGAGCACCCAGCTCCACTGAAAAGTCTGGCACTACTTCTTCTGACATCCATGGTGCTTGGATTTTACTCTTTTGATCTTTTTTGCTAAGTCCAGATGCCATTGGCTGAGATCTGTGTTATAAAAATTATTTTTAGTATATGATAGATTTCTTAAATATGAACTGTGTCCCTTCTGCTGTGTTTTTTCAAATCTTTAAAATGAAAAGGTGTTGACCTGAATTTGTCAAGAAGCACCTGTCTCCTTAACAATGTATCTTTCTATGTATAATAAATGTATAATAGATATATAACAAATATGAAATTGAGAAAGAGTGTTAAAAGAAAAATATAAAAAATGGGAAATATTTAAGTATCACTTAAGAACTGGAGATTTTTTTAATTCTGAAGCAATTCTGGGGAGGAAGTGGGAAGACAACAGTCCTCAGTCCTTGTGCTGGCTGCTAGAGCACACAGATGCTTGTGTGGCGCAGTGCTGGTGGCCTGGTGGCACTTGTCCTTCTGCCTTCACCGACCCTGCTCAGAGCAGTTTTCAGGAGAGCTGGTTGAAATAAAAGTCTCAGCATGGGAACACCATGAATTCAGATGACCTGTTTATCTGCTGACTGATATCTGAGAATATGTTTGGAGCAGGTTTCTTGGTCATCTTTGATATTGTAAGTGCAAAGTAATTTAATTTTATTACCTCTGAACTCTTTTCCTAAAACTTGGCCAATACTGGCCACTTGAGGAATGTTAATGCTATTGGATATAGGCTGTGAAAACGTTGGAAATGTAAAAGATTTTACTTCTTTTTCAAAATAAATTGGCTTTTTAAATTCTAAAATAAACTACTGTAGAATCATAGAATTCATAGAATCATAGAATGCTTTGGGTTGGAAGGGACCTTTAGAGGTCGTCTAGCTCAACCCCCCTGCAGTGAGCAGGGACATCTTCAACTAGACCAGGTTGCTCAGAGCCCTGTCCAACCTGGCCTTGAATGTTTCCAGGGATGGGGCTCATAGAATAATAGAATAGCTGGAATCATAGAATAATAGAATAGATTCTGGATCTTCTGTCTTCCACAGCTGCCCCTTCTGCCAGGGCTTGTGAGATTACTATGTAGTCCACTTCTCTGTGGCTTCTGATGCTATTCATCCTATAACATACAGTTGCAGAGATAACCACTGCACTATTTTGATAGAGTAGAATTTCTGCATGGGATTTCAAATGGTAAGAGTAATAAAATTTGATATTAGTATTGGCTACTCAATTTTTACTGTTTTCTCTGAAATGTAAACAACATTTTCTGCCTTGCTATTTTTCAGTAAATGGCTCATTTTTTCAGCCTCTAGCAGAGGACACTAAAGCACTAACCTGTGTCCTGGGGCCAAATACAATTGGAATATTTGATGTGGTCCCTAACCTTAGCTTTTGAAGGGAGCCCCAGGTATGGGTCTCTGTAGACAGGTACCAAGTGCAAGTCTGGTAGCACAATAATGTGCAATGTATGTGGTTATATGATAGTGTCATATGTGTGGCCTTTCATTTGCTCCAGGAGCGAGGATTTTGTGGCTTAACCCAACAAGAAGGTGGAATATCCTTGCCTGTAACATTTTTTTTTCATGGATTTTACTGTTTGCTGAATCTCCTGCAAACCAATACAAACTCATCTTTGTAGGGGAATTTTCTCAGAAACAGGAACTTCTATTTAGCTTGCATACTGGAGCAACTTTCTCTTTTAGTTCAAAGACGACGTACAGATGCACAAATTAAATATCTGAAAATCTAAGTGCCTTGAACAATAGAAGGAAAAGATGCAAAAATATTTCTCAGAGCAAACTAACTGCAGCCAGAGTATCTATTCTTCATACAGCAGGGTAGATACCAGTAGCCAAACAGAATGCATCTTCAGAATCTGAAAGTGAAATCTTCCTTGTGCGCTTCATTGCCCAAGTTCTGCCATCCCAAAGCTGTATTATCCGCTACTTGGATAAAGCTTTTATAATAGCATGCAAACATGAGGTATTGTACAGAAAGTTCAAAATAAAACAGAAAACCCAGAGAAATCCCTCCTAGACCTTTAGAGCAGAAAGAGCAACTGAGCAAGAATTTCAAAGTGAGAAGTCAGCTGTGGGCAAGAGTTCTCTCCCGCTGCTTCTTTGGTGTCTTGCATCTTGCGTGACCTTCTGTGAATGGCATGGTTTCAAAGTAAGGGGTGGAAAGCAGTCCCGTGCCTCTTCAAACCTGGTGATGAGCTGCCAGTTTAAACACTCCCTGGATGAGCACAACTTAATAACTTGTCTCCTTTTTCATGAGTAAATTATTATGTCTCATGTCTTTTATATGAGAGTTAATTGGAGATCTCCTGTGTTTCTCTTCTTTGTTTTTATGCTGAATTCAGTGCTGGTTCTGAATGTGGGCTCAGATCACGATTAGCAGATTGGGCACTTGCAGGTCTGAGATGGAGCTTCCCTACCTGTCCATCAGTTGTTACCTGCATCCAAATTGTGACATCATTATCCACTATTTAATTGCAGTTTGAAACTCTTGTGTATACTACAAGGAAGTGCTAGGTCTGTGCTTTTTATAATTCTTGTAAGATTAGTTTAATTTTATTTTGTTAGTTTTCAGATTTTTTTTATTCCACTCGATATTACTACAATTGTAAATAAGTCTATTCTTGTGTATTATTTTTAATCTCCTTATCTTATAGAGCTGGTTTTAATTAGAAGAACAGTTATTACAGAAAAAAATTAGGAGAGGACAGGTATAGCCTAATGTGGTAGCCAGTGATGGTAATCAGTTTTATGAAAAGAATTGATGGAGCAGACCCTCTGCTTAGGAGAAGGGAAATAATTTTATGGCTGTTCTCTGTTTAAAAGATATCAGAAAGTGTATGTTGTGGGTGATTTTCTGAATAGATATTCTAGGGGAGAGAGAACCTGACAGAAATCTGGTAATTCTAACAAGGGTTGTAATTTTGTAACTGTGAAGGGTTTATATTACAGTTAGAAAATACACACAGACAAAAAAAATCTTTTAATCATATCCTGAGTGTTGGATAATTAAGAATGAGCAAGAATGAGGAACGAACAAGTTAATTTCAGTACACACTTGAATTTATGTCAGGCTTTGAATCTGACCTTTCTGAAAATGGGGAAAGCTGAATCTTCATCCCATTATCTCTCAGCACATGTTTTTTATTCCTTTTGTTGGTTTTGAAAGCGTGGAAAAGTTGATGAAAACCTTATGACTAAACAAATAGTTGGGAAGATTTCTGTGTTTAACCGCTATCCTGGGAAAGATGATGGAGCAACTCCTTTTAGAGGTCATCAGCAAGCAAGTGGAGGAAAAGAAGGTTATCAGAAGTGGTCAACATGGATTCACCAAGGGGAAATCATGTGTGGCCAATCTGATAGCTTTCTGCGATGGTGTGACTAGCTGGGTAGATGAGGGGACAGTAGTGGATGTTGTCTACCTCGACTTCAGCAAGGCTTTTGACACTGTCTCCCATAACATCCTCCTAGGGAAGCTCAGGAAGTGTGGGCTGGATGAGTGGCCGGCGAAGTGGATTAAGAACTGACTGAATGGCACAACTCAGAGGGTTGTCATCAGCGGCGCTGAGTCTAGTTGGAGGCCTGTAACTAGTGGTGTCCCTCAAGGGTCAGTACTCGGCCCAGTCTTGTTTAACTTCTTCATCAATGACCTGGATGAAGAGTTAGGATGTACCCTCAGCAAGTTTACTGATGACACCAAACTGGGAGGAGTGGTGGATACACCAGAAGGCTGTGCTGCCATTAAGCATGACCTGGACAGGCTGGAGAGTTGGGTAGAGAGGAACCTGATGAGGTTCAACAAGGGCAAGTGCAGGGTCCTGCACCTGGGGAGGAACAACCCCATGCACCAGTACAGGCTTGGGGCGGACCTGCTGGAGAGCAGCTCTGTGGAGAGGGACCTGGGTGTCCTGGTGGACGACAGGTTGACCATGAGCCAGCAGTGTGCCCTGGCTGCCAAGAAGGCTAAAGGTATCCTGGGGTGCATTAGGAGGAGTGTGGCCAGCAGGTCGAGGGAGGTTCTCCTTCCCCTCTACACAGCTCTAGTGAGGCCTCATCTGGAGTCCTGTGTCCAGTTCTGGGGTCCCCACTTCAAGAAAGATGAGGAGCTACTGGAGAGAGTCCAGTGGAGGGCTACGAGGATGATGAGGGGACTGGAGCATCTGTCCTATGAGGAACAGCTGAGGGGAGCTGGGTTTGTTCAGCCTGGAAAAGAGAAGGCTGCGAGGGGACCTAATTTATCCTTACAAATATCTGAAGGGCGGGTGTCAGGAGGATGGGGCCAAACTCTTTTCAGTAGTGCCCAGTGACAGGACAAGGGGCAATGGGCACAAACTGAAGCACAGGAAGTTCCTTCTGAACATGAGGAACAACTTCTTCCCTTTGAGGGTGACGGAGCACTGGAACAGGCTGCCCAGGGAGGTGGTGGAGTCTCCTTCTCTGGGGATATTGAAGACCCGCCTGGACAAGGTCCTGTGCAGCCTGCTGTAAGTGACCCTGCTTTGTCAGGGGAGTTGGACTAGATGACCCACAGAGGTCCCTTCCAACCTTTACCATTCTGTGATTGGAAAAGCTCGGAAACTTTCAGGTACTTTCCTGAATGCTTGGACGTTTTACTGTTATTGTTTCCAAATATGAAAAGTGAAGAAGTTTCCTCAGAAAGAGTCAGAGATTGAGTTGTGATTTAGTTTATTAATCAAGCTGTGCAGCTGAGGCAGGCAGTTACCCACAGCAGGGACACCATACTGTGTATCCTGATTTGTTCTGGAGCTTCTTGTGTAGGTCTTTGTACAGGATTAATAGCATTGTACAGGATTAATAGCATTAGTGTAGTAAGACGTATTGCTAAGCAGACTTAGACTGCTAACAAAGACTTAAAACAAACAAAAAAAATCCTTTGGACATTGCTATTAAATAGCTAACATAACATCAACCTCTTTAACCAGTTCACTGCTTTTTTTTTCAGACATCATCTCGGACAAAAGGGAAACTGAGCAATGGATTACCAGGGACCATGATAGCACTGTCAGCCTTTTGAATTGAAGGCTGTTGCCATCTAGTTACTCATCCTTATTCAGAATGTATAATGAAATGTGGTATAGTCTTAAACTGATAGTTAAAAAGCAGATTTGATCATTTTAACACTTGTGTTGCACAAGCCTTCTGTTTCAGTCAAAAGTATCCGATGGTATAAAGCATCTTAGATAGTTTTCAGATAATTTAGTATCTTAAATACTGATATTTTTAATGATCCTGAAGACATACTATCAGTAAGCTTAAAACAAATGTGAATGCTGAAGATAGGATTTAAATTAAACACTAGTCTTTTTAATGGTTTTGAGGTGAGAATTTTCATAAATTAGAAGGGATGTGTCTTTCTGGTTTGATATACCATGTGGGTGGTTTCATAAATCAGCTGCAGTTAAAATGACAACCCATAGTAGAATGCTCTGCTAATTTAATTTTTGCTAAATGATTCTTTTTTTAATCACCATAATACATTGTGATAAATGGTTAATATGATCAGTTTAAATTTCAGCAGTTTTTATCACATCTGTCGTGTATTGTTTACTTCCATGGTCAAGTGTAAATACTTTTCATTGATATAATCAATTTACATAGTAATTTCAAGCATAATAAAGCACCGCTTGTTCAAGGCTAAACATACCTTTTTTGCTTGAAGTATGGAGCTACTGCTTCTAAGATAATTATTCATTTTAGATACATTGGTTCTGAAGTGGTTTGCTCCAACTGGTGAAATATCTGTGAACTTCTGAATACTAGTTGCAGAAGAAGCCATTTCTTTTGCAAATCATCAGAAGTAAAAGCTGATATATGATAGGGACAAGGTATGCGTTCCTGTGCTTCAAAATAGAGAGGAAGATTAATTTGGGAGCCTGGGTTGTGTTCTCTGCTGCTGTTGCTGGGACACCTGCCTCCGTGTCGCCCACGTGTTTCACAAGGGGAAGAGGCCGAAAAACCCGTCAGAGCTGACTCCCACTCTGTGCTCTCCATGTTAAAAGGGATGAGTACAGGCGATTGCTGTGATCACAGTACCAGGGTCAGGGTGTGTAACCATGATGAAAAGCAGTACTATGAAAGTTTATGGAAATGCCTTTGGCATTCAACATGTGCATAACATAATTTTTGAACTGCATGTGTGGCAATTGATTTATTTTTTAGGGACAGGGATTCTGTCATCTATGTGAGTTATCCATGGATATCTCAGGGCTGCTGTCTGAAAGGCTGCTATTCCTTAAGGTGTGCATTATGCACTGTTTATTGCTACAGTATTGCTTGGATATCAGTAAGCCTTGGCTGTGAGGTGCCTTGTTGCCTTCCCCATCTGTCCATTGCTGCTTTCCAAATGGAGCTTATGACCCTCCATGTGGCCAGTCTGGCTTTGTTTTTTTCCTCTGTACAGAAGAAGGAAGGGTAATACAGAAGTGAAATAAAGGAGGAAAAAAAAAAAAGCAGCCCTCCTGAAAGTTATCTGTCTGTCCCAAGTGATTACGTTGTGCTGATGCCATCTGCTTCATGCAAGAGCCGGTTCTAGTGTCCTCTAAGCATCTAAGCAAAGCTGAGTTCTGTCTCCCTGTGTGTTGCTAGAGCTGTGGCTAAGTCCTTCGGCTGCCAGGCATCGTCAGCCTGTAAGGGGGGTGGTGGTCGGGGGACCTACTAGTTTGAAAAGGAGGAAGACAGGCAGCAGCCTCCTTGGCAATATGCAACACTCCCAGTGGTTTCTGTGGCCAAAGCTACAGCTTGGGTGGGACTAGGGAGGACTTGGATGTAACTGGAGAAGTATAGGCTGGAGGCTGTCATGCCTAGAAATTTTTTTTGTAATTTTCAATCACATGAGCTGTCCTACACAAGTGGCTAACTTGGGTGGGAATGTATTTCACTGTAAGTTTTTAAATGGAGGAATAATAAGAAGTAAATTTTTAAACTTACAGTGGGATTATTCCTCCGTCTGCCAGTATCCAACCTGGGATGGCTCTGACATTGCTGTCAGGAAAAAACTTCCCTCTATAAAGGTGTTGCGTCTTTGCTCTTTTTGTGTAGTTATTAATAAGGCCTTGGGCACCTGAAATCCCCAGATTGTCCCATATTTCTCATCTGTTTTCCCTGTGTAGTGACATCATTAATGAGGAGAAGTTCCATGGCCTCTTGATGCACCAGTCTACTCCATCGTGCTGCTGTGTAAATGTCTGGAAATGCAAGATGTTGTCTGATGGGGGGATCAGACCCACAGCAGAGAGTGGACTGTATGAAATCCAGACAGCGTTTCTTATCGAGTATTATTTTTGCATTTCTGAACAGGAAACATTCAGCTTTTGGATAAAAATGGAAATATTTCTTAATTTTTTTATGCATGCTTTTATTTTTTCGGGATAAAAAGGAACTATTTTTTTACTGAAACCATACACTTCATGGAAATAAAATTTGTAAATGGAAAATAAAACCTAACAAAATACATTTTTTGAGTGAAAATACATATAATCTCTACAAAGAACAGAAATTTTATGAGGAGCTATAGCGACTGAACTAGCTGTTGAAAGAACACATTAGATGGAGCCTGGAATTTGAACACGGAAATGTTTAATACTGCATAGCCTCAGTCTTCAGACGCTTACTTACCGCCTACTCCCTCTGTAGAAATTACGCTGCAAGTGTTATTGTGTCTAAAATGCAATGCTTCTTGTTTTGTACCTCTGAAATGTTAGAGGCACAAATGGGGTAGCTTGCAGACATGGGAAGCTGTGAGTGGTAACTGAAAGCGTGAGTGCCTCGCATGGTCGCAAGGTGAATATTTTGGTTTGCCACTGAAAATACTGGAAAGCAATTAGTAGGAATCAGTTTCCTGATAGTGTTGCTGGCTCATAATAATACACCTATTCTGGAATAGCCTGTTCAGTTTTGTTATTTCCCTCTTTTTGTGGTCTTTCATGTAATACAGGTTTTAGTTTGGCTGTAAAGTTACAGGATAAATTAATGAAAATGAATAGATCATGATTCTGAAAATAAGTTGGCTTTGACTGTTAAAATTGTCTATAAAATCCCAAAGCAAATAGTAGGAACATATTGTAAAGGTGTAAAATTTCAAATGCAAAGAGGCATGCCTGATAGATTGCGTTTTTAGCCACTACAGCCTTTGGTACTGGATATTACAGCACTGTATTGACACATTTATCATTAAAGCGTTTGACCTTTCTGTACTTGGAATGTACCTGCCTTGGTCCTTCTGGTTTCTGCACTAATGGATTTAAGACACCATGGTACTCCAGTTGTACTCACCGATGCAACTTTTCAGTTTCCATAAAACACTTCGATTTTAAGGCCTTTTAGTCTAGTCTTTGTTCAGCACACAACTATACCAAGACAATGCGGTTAAACATAGTTTTGTTTACTTGTTGAAAACAAATTTTGGCTGATTGGTCTCTGCAGTCAGTGGGCAGGATGAATGGGTGGGATTTAGACTCATTACAGGAACCTGTTCATGTTGTTTCTGCAAGGCATGACTGACAATATTTTTAGAGTAAATAGTTCTAAGACAAACCCAGTAAACTACGAAAGAGTTCTGTACACTGTAGGAAAGAGTGCTAGGACACCTTTGACTTTCTAGCATGTGTAAATACTTACTGTTCGGCTTTGTGCTTCTTCTAGACATTACCCAAAGCAGTCCTTCACTACAGTGGCTGACACACCAGAAAATCTTCGCCTGAAGCAACAAAGTGAATTGCAAAGTCAGGTAAATCAAATAATTCTTTTGTCTCATTAATATTAGACCATCAGTCCACTTCTCTATAGTTTTTCTAAGTACTATAGGTATTTCTTTGTACTGATACATAGTAGCACTCTAATTGTAAAAAATTCAGGTTGTAGGTTGGTATAACACTGCAAAACTCAGGGTTTCATTTCTGATCTCACTTATACTAGTTACCATACTTGTTGTAAGTCCATTGACGTCACTGAAATCCTTCATTTTCAACAGTATACAAATTATCTAAGTAGTTTTTAATACTTCAAATGTTGTAGCTCAACCCAGAGGGTTCATTTGCTTTAGACAAACTGTCATTGTTAGCTTGCATCAAACTTAATTGTAAAATAGCTGTGTGATTAGCAAACAATTAATTTGTCATTAGCAAACATTTAGAAGCTTTTAATACTTGCCAACACTGAACTGACTGAATGATCAGTTTATGGATCTGCTAGGTCCTCTGTGAACTCATATGTGGAGCAGTCTGTAAGCCAGTTGTTATAAATATGTTATCAATCGAAACTTATATAGGTTAATAAGAAATACATTGAAATTAAAATGTAAAAACAAAAGGGGAAAAAAAGAGAAGAAAATGGAAATGAAGACTTAGGTGACCCAAACATGATGTTTGTTTACTATTGTTAGTAACAATAGTAACATGTAGTTCTTATTGATATTAATTCCTTAATTTCTGGACAACCTCCCTCTCTGTAGGTTACTGAGTAAAATCAAAGGAGTGCTAAAGAGAAATCCTAGCACAGATATTTAGCATGATAAACATTTTAAAAAATTCTTTACTTTTTGCCATTACAGTTATTGATTACAAAACTTAGAGAAATTCTTTCATGCTGAGATTCTGCCATCTGGAAAGAGGAGAGTTTGTGGAATGTACATATCCTCTTCACTTCAGTGGATTTTGGAGTGGAGTGGTTTCTTTTTCTTGTAGTTCACTGGTTCTGTGTACCATAGTTACCGCTCTGTCACAGAGTTAAGAGGAACTTGTAAGCTATACTTTTTACAGGACAGTTTAATATAAACTTTGAGCCCACTATTTTTGTAGTGGTTTGACAGAAAATGTTGGGATTCAGGAGAATAATAAACTTTTACTATTTCTGTCAGTTTTTCACTGGATTGTCTTGTGTATATGCACATGAACCCATGCATACACGGATACATACAAATTTCAGGACGAAACTTAAAGTAATCCGGTGTAGGTTTTGCCCATGTCTACCTCTGTTTGCTTATCCTCAGGATATCAGTTACACCATGGGTGAGTTTGACCGCTGGGATTTTATAAGGATTCAGCTACGTGAGTCTTAATTTGGTGACAGCTCTCTGGTGACGGGCAGAGTGGAAGAGAAGCCGGCTGACTTCCTCGCGGCTGCGTCACCTGCCTCGGGAGCCTGCTGTGAAAAAAGCCGAGACAAAGATTTCAAACCTTGTGCTCACAATTGTGTACCTTAACTCTCATGTGAATCATGAGCCTTAATCTAACAGGCCCTCAGGGAAGCCTCCAAAAGCCATAGTTTTTAAAGAGCTGGCAAAAAATAGATTTTAATGGGACTGGTTTCTGTAGGCAGATATGCTTTAACAGAGGAGCTTGTTTGAAGTTGGTTAAGAAAAGTATGGATGGAGGAAATCCTGTTTGGGTGTTTAGGGAGGACAACTCTCCTGTATGAAGTTCAGTCAGATCAGAATCTCGTTTAGGACAGGTATCCTGTCTTAAAGCAGTCTACTTTCTCCATGGTTATTGTGATAATACTTCTGAGGGACTAGGGGCTGTTTAGAATTGTCAGGGAGGTGTAGAGGTCAACTGGTAGGCATCAGTTTGAGTTAAAACTAATGTAGTAAGGATTGAAATAATTTCTGGTTTATGACTGTGTGCTATCCCGATACACGATGGGCTTGGTACATCTCCAGCTTAGCTCACACGTTCCAAACTTGCCAGTATCAATTGTTTGTCTTGGCTAAATGCTGACTAAGCCAAGAAGCGTGGTCTATTTCTAAAGCCTATAAGAGAAATTGTTTTCCCTAACCTATTTGAAACATGCTGCCATGGCACATTTGGAGGTGGAAGGAAACTTCTTCTGGTATGGCTCTCTGTTTGTGAAGAGAGGACTTAGTATTCTAGGACTGGATAATCAGTATCAATGAGAAACTTGGAGTTTGCTTACGTATAAACTTGCTGCAACTGTTCATAATGCACTGGCTTAAAATGTTAATAAAGATCTACTTAAAATTTGGAAATGGAGAGAAACCCTTAATTTGCACAGTGTGCCTTTTTTCAAGGTTATTAGGCAGTAAAAATTTGCAGTTGGTGCAAATATACCTCTAAATTATAAAGACCCAAATTTATCTACTTGGAAGAAAGGTCATAAGGTTTCTGATCATCATTTGCTTCCTTGGTGTTGATTCATGTTAAGACTGCTTAAAGTAGCCTTGTCTGTAAATTGTTTTAATGCTGATAGGAAGATTCCAAGGACTTTTCATAATCCATTTTAAATCTTGTCATAAAACTGTAAATTCTGAACAATTTCTGTAATATTTTGAAGAGTAGAAGGACAAAGAAATTGCCATCCTGAATCAGCCTTTATAGGTCTTCTAGTCCATCGTCCTGTCTTTTCAGAGAACGTTGCGAGACTCCCATCTGAAACAAATACATGATATATAATTTGCCACTGTTCAGGTCTCACCCTATTTCAGTGCTGTGCAGTAGAAAAAAGTGTGTACATGGTTCAAGAAAACCCTTTCCTGTGAAACGAAACTTGGCTGGATAGAATCCCATTGTTACTACCTTCCAGTATTCACGAGGGCTGCTTGAGCCTTCTGCCAATGCAGTGACAATTTTGGATTGAACAAATTCTGTGTTACGTAATGTAAAAGAATTTATGTTAACTTCTGAGTAAGGAGAAATGCTTTTCTACAGTAATAGCTGCTTTCTAGTTCCTAAGTAAACATGTTTAATGCTTTTAGTTCTGAAGAGGCACAACCCTGTGTTTAACTGCAGGTCTCCAAGCATCTTTTCAAAATACATAGCTTTAGAACTATTGTTTATCTTACTCAGCAAAGCAGGAGGAGTTGGTAAAGGAAACACCATTAGATATTGTATAAGCTAAAAGACACATGTTTCTGTAAATTTGTTGTTTTGATTTTCATTTAAGCAGCAATTGACAGTGTTTTAAGTTGAAGTGTTGGGTCCTCTATTAAGAATCCATTAAGGTCAGCATTAGGTGCCAGGCTGTCATGTTGACATAACATGACAAGAGCAAAACAAACAAAACCAAAATACTGTTTTCTGGAGGAGTCAATAGAAAGTGGATTGCTCTTTAGAATACTTGAAAAATTATGTTGTTAAGAAGTCAAAGAGCAACATTTAAAAGCTTTCCAGAGAACGTTCTCCTGCTATACAATATAATTTCAGAGCTTTTCCCTCCTTTAGCCTTTTGCTTCCGTGGGCTTTCATTCAACTCTGTAGTTTGAAGGAGAAACAAATGCATTCTAGGGGAGGCTGTAAGTTTGGTTTCCCATTCTGGAAACTCCCTTGTTCAGTGTGCCTTCTGACTGAAGAAAAATGAGTTTTAAGGTCTTTTGTTCCCTAAATCGAGAGTATAGACAGGGATCCAGTATCTTGAAAAAGATTTTTCTTCATGCCTCTCTAATGGAAAATCCCTGTCTTTACTTTCTTGGGGGTTAGTGCATTCTCTTACTCTGTAGCATGTGATGGATACTTTCCACATGCAGTTGCCTCTCCTAGATGAACTCAGCTACAGAAGTTACCAATATACTCATCTCAGCTATGTTTACTGTGGAACTGCCTTTGTGTGCTTTAGCTATTGATGTCTCTTAACTTTATAGCAATGTGAATTGCTCTGTGGCCTTTAGTGGCAATGCTGTGTAGATCAAAAGCAGCAATTCCAGTTGAACTTGCAGAAAGAAACAGAGATGTTCTGCAGCAGTTATTGACAGGAAGGATATCAAAGTGTTGGGTCAAAGGGAGGGCTGATGTTTAAGGTGGGTTCTCATACTCCAACACTTTCTGAGGAAATCTGCTTTCTGGTAAGTCTTGGAGAACTTGATACAAAATCATGGGTATTGCCCTACTGCTGTCTTGTCCTAATCTCTTGTGACATAGCCTGAGGAAACCCCCAATGCTCCTTTTCATATGGGAGAAAATACTTTTCTTGTACTTCCTTTACAGCAGCTTGGATAACTGAAAGTGTATGGGGTGTTTTTCTGTAAAATGTTCATAAAATGTTGATTTTCAAGTACAATCTCTCCTTAGGGGACATACCCAACTGAATCAGGCTATTATCCTAATAGTCTAGTAATTGCAAGAGTCCTTACTTTCTGAGGAATTGCTTGTGTTTGTATCTTTATCAGCCAAACCACACCATGATAATCATGATAATATTGAGCATTTGGAAGAGAGTGAACCTCAGAAAAGGGAATAAAAAATCCTTACGGTCAGATGTTTGCCTCTAGGATGGCCATACTCCTTGCTATTCGGGTTGGAGAGACAGACTCTGCCTAGCAGTTCCCTGTGAAAGTGCAAGAGATGATGGGTGTAAGCTGAAATACAGAAGATTCCATTTATACGTAGGAAAAAAACTTTACCAGTGTGAGGGTGACTGAACACTGGCACAGGTTGCCCAGAGGCATTGTGGAGTGACCATCCTTGGAGATTTTGAGAAGAGCACTGGGCACAGTCCTAAGCAATCTGCTATATCTGACTGTTCTTCAAGTAGGTTGATGCACTAGATGATCTCCAGAGTTCCCCTCCAACTTTAGCTGTTCTCAGATTCTGTAATTCCTCTCTGTCCTGTCCTTCCCCAGGTTCCTCTTGACCATTTCTGTCTTCTTTCTTGCCACCTTCTCTTTGCCTCTCTGTTCAAGTATATGTGTTAGCAAACTTCTAGGCAGATTCTTTTTATTAGCTGTTTTTCTCGATTTGTTAAAAAGCTTTTTTCAGTTATATATTCTGCTTTTATGAAGTCTTTGGCATGAATTGCCACAGTGAATGCTATAGGGGAATGAAATGCTGGATGGATTACTAAAGCAGACATTTAATGGATTTCCTGGGGTACCCTGAGTGAGCTCAGTGGAGAAATCGTGGAGAAAACAGTCCTTGGAGCTAGAGGCAAAGATAAAAATATCCTCCTTCAGCTGAGGAAAGAACTAAGAAATATGGGGTAGTAAGCAGAGGCCTGGTTTGAGCTTTACGGGTGATTTTGTAAGTTGTGCCAGAGGACCCTAGAACAGAATTTAAAGATGTGATTTTTCCGGATAGCCAACAGGCACTGCTTATTTGTCTGCTCCAGTTGTCCGAGGATCTGAACCCAACCCACCATATGTGTATGAAGAGAGGGTTGAGAGAAAAAAAAAAAAAGAAGTGCAGGCTTCTCAGTTGTCTTCTTGCTATTATTTGTGAGTGTGAAGTCCTGGTGTAGTTGATTGGGTTTGTGCATTGAAATAAACCCGGACTGCCTGCAGGAAGTGCTCCCTTGTTCTCCTGTGAGCCCCTGCGCGGCAGCGTTTTGTAAATCATGCTCACCTACTAAATGAGATTTTTTTCAACTTGTGGTTTGTTCCTTCTTCCCCTCTGAAGACTATTTAAATGACTTGCATGAGTCAAAAGCATAAAAATAATTCCTGATGTGAATAATAGAAAGCTTGAGAGGAGTGCAGGGGGCAGAATGGATTTCAGTCTTCTGGGAAAATGGTTGTCACCTCTTCTGGCTGTTATTTTGCCGAGTACAGGAGGGCTTCTGTCTACATCCTGTCTACACTGGACTGGCTCCTGTTACTGTACTACCAGATATCTACACTGTTTCTGGTTTCTGTGTTTTTTTTTTTTTTTTTTTTTTTTTTTTTTGTTCCTGCAGTTAGTAAACAGTCTGTAAGATTCAGGATGTGACAGTAGTGCTTCCTCTCCTTTCCTGTCTGCTGCTTGTCACTGTCACAGAGGCTGGCCCAGTGTGGAGATAAACAAGTTGTAACCCTGTGGTCAGGAGACATCAGAGCATGAAGCAAAGACACCAAACAGAGTGTAATACTGTAATAGTTGATAGACAGATTGGGAAGCAGAGAGGGAGTTTCTCTATGGAATGCATAGACTTATTTTTGTGTTCCTGACACATTTGTAGCATCCTGAAATTCTTTGATTTCACAGGTGGAAATACAAACTTTCTGCTGAGATATAAGATATGATTAGGGACTTTTGGAATTAGAAAAGAAGAATGGTTTTCTTTAGCTCTAAGTTGTTAAGACTTAAGTCTTAAATCTGTTGATTCCTGGCACTGGCTGCATATTCTACATATTTTTAAATTATTTTTTTATCTAATATAATTTTCCTGTATAATTATACAGAATTTTAAACTAACTTCCAATGGTAATGGACTGGTCAGCGTAACAAAAGTTACTTGTATAAAGGGGTTGGGATAGTAGGGTTTTTTTTTCTTTTACTTGTTTATAAAATTAACTGTTTCTTCTTATGATGTTGACTGTTCTTTCCTCTATTTTCTTTTTATGCCAGATCACACCTTGAAAATCAGTAGGTTAAGCTGTGTAGATAAAAGCAGTACATTCTCTTCCCTTTTTTTGAACCTATGCTATTATCTGTTTCTGCATTTATGTCTAAGGGCACAATTACAGGTTTCAGTGCCTGAGCAAAGTAACTGCTTCAGACCATTCTTTCTGTACTATTTCTTCATTTCACTGCAAAAAATGTGCAAAGATGATGATGGAAGGAACACTGCAAAGCAAAGACAAATACTTTCCCAACATTGAGGGGAAACTTTAGACAGACTCACATGTGAGCATCTATGGAAAATGTGCACCTAACTAACTTTTAAGCTTTTCACTGTTGATTTGATGATGCAAAAGTGCTAGCATTTTTTTTGCATTAGTGCTTGTCCTGTTGTTAATAACAATAGTGATTTGAAAACCTTATGTGATTTGGTAGGGGAAAACAAGAACTGAACTACATTTAAGGAAGCACAATTGTGTCTGTGGAGACTCAGAAGCAAGCAAACTGCTGCTGCTGGCCCAAAAATTATGAAGTCTGTAAAACACACAGTGACAGGAGAAAAATCATCTCTCCCAGTGCCAAGACTCAAAAGTAGGATGAAAAATATATGAATATAAGATGATCTGTTTTTCTAGCATATGTTGATGAGGAGGAAAAAAAAAGGTACCTTTTCTCTTTCGCATCTCTTTCAGATGCGCTTAATGTTTAACTGCAAGAAGTGAAGGGATAATACATTTACGTGAAATATAGGTAATTTTTTTGGTAGGATGAGGGCAGAGTGGTCAGGATTATTAAATAGAATACTTATTGAGCAAACCTGTTTTTACAGACTTTCTTATGACATCAAATCAATGTACAGCAAGTAGGACATCCTTAATACAAAATCTTAGGATCAATAAAATCAAAAGTAATTCAGACCACCTTTACTTCTACAACCAGCAGCAACAGAACGGGGACAAAAGAGACAGAATTCATAGCTGTTAATTGTAAGTTGAGTTGTGGAATTCTTAACTGTGTCAGCAGTAGTATTGAAATGTCTGTAACTTTGTAGAGGAACAATTAATAAAAATACTAACTTAAAAATTAAGATTTTAGCAGAATTTCTATGATTTTTTAAGAAAAGTATTCACTTAATCTCTTAAATTCTAACCTTAAAAAAAATATCCTTTTTTTTCTGTGTGGGGAAGGAATGGGGAACATTCACAGAGCTTTAGCCATACTAACATGTATGTTCATTTTCATGGCTTGTCAAGTTTTTCTTCTGACTTCTTTCTTGAGCTTCTTTCTGCTGTTTATTTTTGGAACAAGATTTTTTTAAATGGTTGCTCTGTGCAACTCTGTTGCAGGAAATTGGATGCTGTGATTCTTGTTATGTTTTTTGTTGCATTCCTGCATGGCATTTAAACCCAAATGAACGAAAAATGTGTTCAGTTGTAGAGAACTAAAGATGAAGAATGAGAACAGAACAATTGTCATAGGAAGTGAGGCATCCAGGGACTGCAAATCAGATGCTGAGGGAATATCTGTACTGCTAAGTACAAGAGGGCCAGGAAGAAATTCCTGATCCTGAAGACAAGTGGCGTGTTACTGGCTTATGTCCATACTGTATATGGCCGCTCTGCTTATAATGGATACACATATTTTTCCAGTTCTAGGGTTTGAGGTAGTGTGAGGACTGCACACCAGCCCATCAGAGTGGTACTTGTGAAGCATGAAACTGAGCGTCTAGGAAAAGTGGTGGCGTGTGGGGAGTTTATGGCATCAGCGTCCTCTTGGTTGTGTGGAATGGCTGGTCAGCTCAAAGGGAGCAACGCTGGGGCAGGCATGGCTGTGCTGCCTTTCAGGAGCACTCCCTCGACTGGAGCAGACACGGAGATGCGAGGGGGTCTTGCCTTGGGGATGGCAGCGCAGCAGTGCTGGGGAACACGCTCAGCAGTGTGGGGTATTGAGGTGCCAGTGCTGAGTTAGTTCCCTTGCCCTCTTCTATTTAGCAGAGTATTTGTACTGAGGAAGTCTTTCAAAGCCAGAAAATGAGATCACATCACTCTCTCTTTCCTTTATGGGCTTCAGATCTGCATCTTTTGGAGGCTGCCATGTTTAATCAAAAGGGGTCGTGTAGACTCACTTGCTATTGGTGACACTACCATTTTTTCCTGAAACATTTCGTACTTATTGTGATCAGCAAGAAGAAACTTAACTCGATGGGTGACTGGTCTGATCCAGTGTGGAGTATTGGTAATGTCAGCAAGACAGCTAAGGAGCGCACCTTTCCTTCACCCTGGGATGTAAAAAAGGAATTTTCAGGAATATGTTTTTAGTCAATGCACTGAATTAGGAGAACTTGTTTTCTTTTCTTGATGTTGCCAGTGTCTTCCTCCAGGTAGTTCTTAGTCTTTGCCCTAGACTTCTGTTTCTGTAATGGTGGGGATAAATTATGTCCTTTTATCCCCAGAAAATTGTAGTGGCTGCATATTTAATAATTTCAAAGTGGCATATAAGTATTTTTGTTAATATCCTTTCATCCAAAGTAAAAGCTCAATGTTTTCTTTTCCAATGTGAGATTAAAACAATGAATTCTTCGTACATCAAAGCATTGGATTAAACCATTTGGCATTTGACATTGTGACAATTAATGGCTTCCATTTAGTTCCTCATTTTAAACTCATATCTTTTCAGAAGTACTGACCTGTTTCTTACCAAGGAATGAAGCTAGTCATCCATCTTGTTATAATGAAACCAATTTTTACGTTCATTTGTGGCAATTTCTTAACAAGCTTCAGAGGTTCTGGACTGAGAATTTCTAGAAGCAAGGTTAATTTTTCTCTTCATTTTTTCTTGTCCTTATTCTCATGGCCTTACATTAACCTGTTGAAAGAATGTGATAAATGACTATATTTCTACTTATTCTATTGGTTCTTTGAAAATGTTTTGAATTTGGTCGTTATCCTTTTGTGAAGTTTTATTCCACAAGGATGAGCTACTTTTACTCTTTAGACATTAGGGTTTTTTTGTGTTGATGCTACAAGCTCAACCTCTCATTTTTTCTAGTTCAAGGGATTCTTGAGGGTGACTGTTGCTCTCAGTGTTGTGTTGATTTGCAGATATCCAAGGTTCCCTTTCAAAGGAGAAAGTAATTTGAAAGTTTTAACGTATATTTGAGTTTACCAATAGATTGAGAGGTCAAATCTTACTCTAAAATATCTCTGGGAATTGCCTGAAATCCATAGTTAGTTTGTCCCATAGCTGAATATTTCTTCCTGTCAACAGTAAATTGTTGCATATTTCTATTGTGATTGGAGTGTAGAATTAGAGGACAGAATTTCTATGAGCATGGTTATATGTATCTTTATTTGATGCGGTTATTTTTTTCATAGAATGCATGCACTCTCTAGATCTATAGTTGAAAAAGGAAAATATTGATTTACCTACAGACTTCTCCCATGTGATTAACTGTGATGTAAGTCTGCTTTTGAAGAGCCTTTATAAGTGTGCATTTTATTTAGCAGTTACTTGTATCTGGTAAAGTATTTAAAATTGTTAAAGATTTCTGTATGACAGTTGAGAATTGCTGGATTTCTTTACCTTTTTGGCTTTTTTTTGAGTGTAACAAAAAAAGCTTGTCCAGATCCGTATCTTTGCTTTGTGTAAAACAGCTGTCCCCATTGTGTGCATGGCAACTCTTTAAATCCATTATTAATTCCGGTTTTGGTCAGCATTTGTTCTGGAGGTGGCCCTAATAAAATGACCAGCAAAGCTTCTTAATAGGAGAAATCCAAGGCTGGTGAGAGTGTCACGTTGTCATAACTGGAAGTCTTACAAAACAGAAGCTTTAAGAAAATGAAGTGGCAAAAAGAGAGCTTTAACCTTAGTGGAGAAATTAAAAATGGAATAAACGAAATCTCTCTCATACCCTGTGTTCCCCAACAAAAGGTAGTACTCTGGCTTCTGGATTTTGCGTAGCTGCAGAAGGGCTTTGTCTGCTCCAGCCAGAGACACTTTTTGCACTTCGAAGCTTTGTGGATCTTTATCTCTGCCTGTCTCTCTCTTTGGCTTTGTTTTTCAGTTCTTGATCATTTCTGACTGTCTGTAGTCTGAGCTGTCTGCTCATGGTGCAAAGAGCACTTCTAGTACGCTGAGCGTGACAGTGAGGAGGAGAAAGGAGAAAATGGCCTTGGCTTGCCTGGTGGTGCAAGGCCAAAACAACACATGAATCAGAAATTGCATAGTATTAGGCCTTTCAGAGTATTCGGAAGAAGAAAGGCAGGAGGGTTCCTGGGCAGTCCTACCCCTTGACCCCAATAAAAGGCCATGAGTGTTCGTCAGCATTTTAGTTGGCCATTTTCCTGATGCTTGGGTTACTTATTGATGGGGCTATTTTAGATCCAAGAAATATATTGTCCTCCTGATTTATTCTCAGATGGTGCAGGGACCATTCAGAGTTCAATGATTTCTTGTAACTGCTGCCTCAGAGGATGGATTGAGGTCTATTCGGGGTGATAGTTTGTCAGGTAGTGCTATGCTTGCAGGAGATTATGTTGATGAGCTTTCAAGTGAAAGGGTCAGGAAAGAAAGAGAAAGGAAAAAGCAGGATTAGTATAATGTTTAACCTTGCCCAAAACAAAGTGAGCGAAAGAAAATACTAAATGCTTTCATTGCACCAAATATTGGAGCTTTGAAGATAGGTTGTGCAATCACTTGTTTTTTCCCCCAAAGATTTAATGTTAGAATTTGCCTGGAGCACATTTTTGTTTTTTTCTGGTAGCTTAGCAGACTGTAAATTTTGAAGGGCAAAATACATAAGCTGTTTTAATTAAAAAAAAGAAAAAAAAGTGCAAAATAAAGCAAAAAAACCCGTGCAAAATAAAGCAAAAAAAAAAAAAAGAAAAAAAAAAGCGCTGTTTGCCTGCTGCCTATTCTGGTCCTTTGGCACTGAAAAATCAGAAACTCAAATTAAAAATACTAATTTGATATCAAAGACCAAAATTTAAATATTTTGTATTTATATAAACTTACAGTTCAGTTTCATTTAAGATTTAAACATTTCTATATAAATATATCTACATTTAGTGTATTAATTTTTAAACCCTTGTGAATTAAAAATAGTTGAAGTTCCCTTGAAAGAAAATAATTTTACTGGGTAAAATTAAGCATAAATTTCTTGTTTAAAACTTCTTTTCAGAAAATGTAGATGAATTGCTTTAAAACTTTAGAAGAAAAGATGCAAATGTGAATGAAGGTACCACATATATATCAAGAACTGTGTTTATTTTTGCAATATAAGATAATTTTTAATCATGTAATATAATTATCAATAAATGAATTGCTTATATAAACAGAAATGTGGAAACAAGGTCAGAACGACAGTCCAAACTGCTCAGCCCTGTCAAGAAGGGAGTAAGAGAGATAAGTGTGTTGAGGACGGGATGCTCCAGTGCCTGGGTGATAAGGCTGGAATGTGAGCACCCGTTGCAGAGGCAGGTCGAGCGCACGGTGCAGCGCTGTTTGCAATAAATGAGAAGTGGGATATGTGTCTTGTTTTAATCAAAGGAAAATGTTTTGATCACTCTATGAGAGGAGAATCCAAAAAATCAAATAATGGTGTATTTGACTTGAGTAGTGGTTTTCTGCTACACTGTTGAGCTGTATACCCATATGCTGCTAGTACCATGCCTTGTGAACATGGTGGTCTTTGCCACTAGGCTGAACCCATGGTCACTCATTATGGAATAAAATGAGCATTGGAGTCTCATGATACTGCTGCTGATGTCTCCATCAGCTACCACAACAGAAGCTACTCTTCCTTTTCCATCCTTTTAAATTTAACTCATTCCTTCAGTTAAATTCCGTCCTTTTCCAATCCCTCATCCCATTTTACAGTTTGCTTTTACTTCATCTTAGTTCTACCTTGCAATCTGGCTTGCCAGATTCTTGCGATAATATGTGAATTGAGCATGCGGGAATTGGACTACTTTAAAATGAATGATACCAATGAAAAATGGAGCTGCTGCCCTGGAAGGCTGTCAGCAGGGCACAGCACCAGAGATGGCAGAGCTCAGTGGGTCAGCAGCCACTGAGTGGAGGGGATGTGGAGAGCAGGCAAAAAGGGAGGACCAGTGGTAAAATGCTGTTCTAAAGGCAGAGCCTCAGTTCAGGTAGAATCAGACATTAGAGAAGCTTTCAGCACATGGAGAGCTGTGCTAAGTAGAGCACATGGCTGTGCTGATAGCCGTCTATCTGGAATTCAGCTCCGTCACCCTGTGCTCTGAGTTACAGTTACAAATACGCATGTATTGGTGATGGATTAAGTTAGTAGGTGAAAACTTTTAGGATTCCTTCTGTTTTTGTAGATTCTGAAGCAATAGGGCAGTGTTCTTCTGACATCTGGGACGTAATATGACCTGGATGGATCAGAACATCTAAAATAGTTTGTATGGACAGTGCCCCTAAAAATGCCTGTTTCTGCCCATTAACTATGTAGCAAGTGTCATTGGCTGTCTCGGGTAACCACTTCTAAAGTACGGTAGAATCCAATGCCTTGTTACATAGCAGGCAGTGTTTGAATACTGAATAACGTGATAACCAGACCAAATTTGGCTTTGCAGGTCACAGGAGTCAAATGTAAGAAAAAAAGCCTGGGGAGTGGTAGGGCACATCAGAAATGTAGTGAAAAGCACATCTGCTGTCCTGGACCAGTAAGCTGTGGAAAGCTGTGCTGGTCGTCTTATTTTATAGCACCCTATAGCACATTCTTTTTCCTGGGAACATAGCAAGGGGGCTCCTCAAAAGTGTTTTTGCTTAATGTTTTACTTCTGTTGCTTTCTCGTGTTCAGAAAGGATAGAAAGAAACTTCGTGGTGACTATAGGTATAGAGGGTATTTATTTTAAATAGCAGCACAGGATGTGCAGAAATATGCAATTTCGCCTCCCCTTCTTTCCGGGGGAAGTTCCACCTGCTTTTGGTCAGTCGAAGAGTGGATGTTCGTAAACATTCTTAATGGTCTTCTCTATTTAATTTTTTGTTAGACTTTGTTTAATGGCAAGTGATTTGACGTAAGCATCAATTCTTGGAGCATTTAAGTGTTTCTGATTCATTACTCCTGTCTACTTTCAAGAAAATTATGTTTTACTAGTTAAGAGTTTATGTACTTTGGGGACTTCTTCATTAATTTCATTACTGAGCTCTCTGGAGCCATTTGGGTTTTATATCTCCCTGATGAAAGAAGAACCTCTAGCTCCAACATACAAAGAATACAGGAATATGATTTTTTATTTTTCTTTTGGCAATAGTGAACAATCCTAGTGGTTAAAATTTTTATTTTATTACTCTTCTGAGAAACCAGTTTATTTAATTTTCTGATTATGACTGAACGGGTTTTTGTCTGCTCTTGCAAGCTTTGACTGGGTAGAAGTATTTAAGATCTACTGCAGCTCTTGTTACAGAGCCCAATATTACAAAAACACAAAGTGTTGATTTTAAATATGACTAACCAGATAACCAGGAAGAAGATGTGAGCTAAGATAATATAAAAGATTAGGTACATCTTCAGATATATTAAGAAAATGGCAACTAATCACTGGATTTACACTTATTCCAGATCTGTCTGATGGGTTGAAAGGCTGATTTGTGAATGACTAATTTCTTTGATATTGCAGAAATGACAAATTCAAAACATTGTTTAGAACAGATTTTTTTTCAAAATGTTGGCCAAAAAGTTGAAAGCAGTGAAATTCAAAAGTTGAAAAAATGCTTTTAGAATTTGAGTACTCAACCTTTAAAAAACATAGGAAAAAATTGAAGTGAAAAAATATTGAGAATTGAAGTTGACGCATAAAATGTTTCTGAGTTTTCAGATACACCTACCCCCCTTTTTTAAAAAAAAAAAAAATGTTTTTGAAAAATATTTACTTAAACTTTTCACTCAACTCTGTCTAGAGACCAGGAAGGCTTCAGCTATTTTCCACTCACTCTGTATGCTAACGGCTTCCAGCCAGCTTCTCTTCTCTCACTTCCTAGGTCCAACAGAAATAGAAAATAATATGTATTTCAGAAAGTTAAGTTCTCTCTTTCTGTGAACAAACCTCAAAGCATTAAGAATTCTTCTTCAAGCACACTGAACCACGTCCTCAGCTTGTGCAAAATCACTTTATCTCATTGATTTCCTTTGTCTCCCAATTTAGTTAAAACTCGTTTTTGGTACTGGAGAGTGGCAGTTTTTTGCTGTCAGTGGCAACTGCAGTGTTTTCAGCACGGAAATTAAATTTCTTTAATAAACATATTTATTTAATTTTAAGGTCATCCATGTGCTTTGTTATGGAAAATTTAGTTTTAAGACAATTCAATAGCAGTGGGACAAATAATAGTCTGGCACACAGAACTTGTAGGACTCAGCCAAGCGTATCAATGAAAGTTAGTTTTCTCCGCTTCTAGTAATTAAAATATATAATAAATAAGATAATTTAGATCATTCTTAGCAAATGTTTCTTTGACTTCATAAAACATGTAAGCCTGAAAGATGTTAGTCCAGTGAGTTATTTTTCGTATCTATAAATCTTGCCTCTGGTGCAGTTAAAACAGAGAAGTTTTTTTGGCTAGACTGGAGTGTTTCAGTAATAGTCAGATTTGTTTCTCACATATGCTGAAGTTAGCTCGTGTTTTATTTAAAAATAGTATGGTTTTAATTTTTCATTCATTTCCCTCTGTTTCAAAACTTTGGGTGCATCACTGATGATGGGAATTAGAACTTGGAATTTTACTGAAATCAAAGGAAAATATTCCTTTGCTGAAATGAGCTGACAGTGTAAAGTCACAGCAGGAACGTCCTCCATGTGGTGCAGCCATCTCTAGCTGCTGGGGAACTGGATGCAGTTTAGCTGCTGCTACAGCATGGGTTCTCAGCTAAGCGAATTTATTCAGCTGAGTAGTTTGTACTGCAAAGGCAGTTAAACAGCTGTACTTCAGTACCTCTTTATAAGGCTGTATGGAGCAATACAGACACTGGGTCTGTAAATAAATTGGCTGCAAAAGCCTTCATTTGGAATCACAGTTAAGTGGCCAAAAGAAAAATATCAGATAGGAACAACTTCATGTTGTTGGATGTTTGGTTTACTGGAGATTTTTTCTTCCCATTTGTGTGCTGGTGTTACAACAAGTCTCTCAGAAATACAGTACCAAAGAAGTCAAGTACATAGTCTTTGTTGTGCCAGTTGGCTATTAAATGGTAAATACTAGTATTGTAAGGGGAAAAAAAAAAAAGTAGCTTTACACTGGAATAGCACTTTGAGGGGAAAAAAGTTAGTAAATATAATCCCAGGGTTAAACTGGACATTTATCAATAATGCTGCTTTACAAATAAACAGACCATTTCCTTTTTGTAATCATTGGGATGACAGCAGTAAATTTCTCATCTGCAAACTCTGTTTCTGTACTGACTTGATGGCTGAGGTTTATTGTGCTTAGCAGGCTGATTCATGTTCACTGTGTAAATGGTTGAATAGCTGGCTGTTGCTACTACCTTGGTAATGAGCTGCAACTGCAATGGAGAGATGTTGTCTATCTAAAGGAAAAGTCAGATATTTCACACAGGAAAGGAAAGGCTGGGAAAATGTATTTCCTGTTTGATCTTTTATTTGAAAGAGCAGATCAGAATGTGACTTACAATTGGTTTATATCGATCCTATCTTCCTTTACTCACCAGGTTTTTTTTCTTTGAGGCATGGGTTCTTTGCAGCAGAAATGAAGCAAATATTAACAACTGTCCTGACCCTGATTTGGAAATAAATTGCTGAAGCATATTAGGTCTTAAGGGTGTTTGCTTTGTGTATATTTCAATTATTGTAGGAATGTATGCTGTTGAAAAACAGAGGTTATTGCCCTAGTTCTTTCTTACCTCGCTTTCAATTAAGTCTGATTTCTGTTGCCATAGCATTGCCTGCTTGTGTGCCGCTCAGTCCAGTGCTGGTCATTTGTGCATATTTTCTATTTGACTGTGTGGCTGTTGTTACTCTTTCTGAACTAACAGCCCCTGTCCAGTATTTTTGGTCTGGGGAGGGGGTGGTCAGGCAGCTGTTTTTCACAACTGATGCAATTGCTAATATGTTTCCTACGCATGGAGGCAGACTTCTATTCAGTACCCCTGGGGAATGTAAACATCATTTTTATCATGTTGGAACTACAGGCTCTGTCAGCCCAGTGAAGTTGTTCTCAATTACTATGCGGCAGTCTAATTCAGAAGGGAATAGCTGCTCCTGTTCAAGCCCATTTTTCTTTGAGTGTTGCCTACACTGATTTCCAGCTGTTACTGTGCAGCATTGGGGAGCTAATGGGGTTCACTGGGAACATCTATCTCAAAGGGAAATGCCTGAGTCAGTGTCTAGTTGAATGGTTGGAGATTTTCACACACACAAAAAATGGTTAATACCCACTTAGCTAATTATCTCTCAATGTACATGATCATCCTTTCCAGTCCAGTAATTAAAGAAAATTAAGCGGAACCTTGCTAATTTGCACTAATGTTGGGAACAACCTATTGCCAATTACTGCATTTTGTGAATTAGTGCAAATGAAAACAAGCACTTTTCACAAACTATAGAGTAACACGTGCTGAACCTTATCCAGTAATGCCACATTATTATTACACTGCCAATAACTCACCTGTACATGCAGAGGAAGTTCATATGTTATAAATAGAAGACAGAATCTTTCTTATGCTGAAGTTCACCCTTTGTTAACTGTGTGAAGTTTACTATACTGAGGTCTGAAGTCATATAATGCTTCTTGAATACCATTCTCTTGTTTCCTAATAGAGTTCAATGAGACCTTTAGAGATCTCTTTACATTCTAGTATAACTAGAAAAAACAGCCCTTCTGAAAATCCAGTGCAAGTGAAAGATCAGACTGCTGTATTTTCAGCATGCCCATGTTACTTTTTCCGCCAGGAAAGCAGTTTTGCTGACAATTCCCCTATGTGGCTGCATTGCAAGCCCAGTCCTGATCTTTCTTTCAGAGAGCTCCCCCTCCAATCCTGTTTACAGTGCCAGAGCTTAACCCCGTGTTTCCTGGACATCCAGTTTTCTCTTAGACTTGGTTGAGTAGGCCCTAGAAAGTAGGCTGCCTTCTTGCTCACATCCTTTATACTAGTGCTGCCCATTGCTTTTGGCAGGATCACTGTCCAGATTCCAGTAAAGTCCTAAACCGCTGGTGAGCATATGCTAAATAACTCCTGGCTGTTGCCAAGAAGTTAGGTGTCACTTGCAAACCTAGTCACTAAGAGGCTAAAGGCTATTTTGGCACATCTTGAGATTTCTGTACCATCCCTGTCTCCCCCATATGGACGCCAAATAATAGCAATCTTTTCATGCTCAGCTATAATTTATCCTCATGTTTTTGCACCTGATCAGAGACTTGATGAGAAACAATTGAGACCACCTCGCACCAAAGTTTATTAGACTTCTGTTCCCTAGTTTCAAGCACTATCTTGTCATTGTTTTCTATTACTTTTGAAGATAACAGCAGCAAATCGGAAGTAGGAGCACTGCTTCCTATCTATGTTTTCACCCTCTGCCTGTCTTTGGGAAACTTCCACTTCTGAAATGAGCTCAATTTATCTCCAAAGCGAAAAGGTTTTCTTTTCAACTTTAGCTTCACAGTGATCCTCTTTAATAACAGTGAATCTTTCCAAGGCCTCTCTCCATCCAGTCCAAGGTGGTATCTGAATTTCTTTTCCTGGAATCTCTCCAGTCACAGTAACACAAGCTGATTAAAGCCTAGATGCCTGTAACTTTCCAGGGCTCCAGCTTACAGATAAGAAGGTGAAACGCTGTATGTAGAGCAGCCAAATACGCTGTCTATGACCTAATGGCAAGATTATGACAATCTATTTAGATGACCTGCTTTTCAGCTTAGCCTTTAGTTTTCAGCTTTACCTTTTAGTTTTGGGTTGAGAGAGAATCACAGAATCACAGCATGGTAGGGGTTGGAAGGGACCTCTGTGGGTCATCTAGTCCAACCCTCCTGCTGAAGCAGGCTGCACAGGACCTTGTCCAGGTGGGTCTTCAATATCTCCAGAGAAGCAGACTTCACAACCTCCTTGGGCAGCCGGTTCCAGTGCTCCGTCACCCTCAAAGGGAAGAAGTTCTTCCCTATGTTCAGCTGGAACTTCCTGTGCTTCAGTTTGTGCCCATTGCCCCTTGTCCTGTCACTGGGCACCACTGAAAAGAGTTTGGCCCTGTCCTCCTGACACCCACCCTTCAGATATTTGTAAGTATGTATTAGGTCCCCTCGCAGCCTTCTCTTCTTCAGGCTAAACAAGCCCAGCTCCCTCAGCCTCTCCTCGTAGGAGAGATGCTCCAGTCCTCTCACCATCCTCGTAGTCCTCCGCTGGACTCTCCCCAGTAGCTCCTCATCTTTCTTGAAGTGGGGGGGCCCAGAACTGGACAGAGTACTCCAGATGGGGCCTCACTAGGTCTGTGTAGAGGGGAAGGAGAACCTCCCTCGACCTGCTGGCCACACTCCTCTTAATGCACCCCAGGATGCCATTGGCCTTCTTGGCAGCCAGGGCACACTGCTGGCTCATGGTTAACCTGTCGTCCACCAGGACACCCAGGTCCCTCTCCACAGAGCTGCTCTCCAGCAGGTCCGCCCCAAGCCTGTACTGGTGCATGGGGTTGTTCCTCCCCAGGTGCAGGACCCTGCAGTTGCCCTTGTTGAACCTCATCAGGTTCCTCTCTGCCCAACTCTCCAGCCTGTCCAGGTCATGCTTAATGGCAGCACAGCCTTCTGGTGTATCTACCACTCCTCCCAGTTTGGTGTCATCAGCAAGCTTGCTGAGGGTACATTCTAACTCTTCATCCAGGTCGTTGATGAAGAAGTTAAACAAGACTGGGCAGAGTACTGAGCCCTGGGGGACACCACTAGTTACAGGCCTCCAAGTAGACTCAGCGCCGCTGATGACAACCCTCTGAGTTTGGCCATTCAGCCAGTTCTCAATCCACCTCACTGGCCACTCATCCAGCCCACACTTCCTGAGCTTCCCTAGGAGGATATTATGGGAGACAGTGTCAAAAGCCTTGCTGAAGTCTAGGTAGACAACATCCACGGCTCTCCCCTCATCTACCCAGCCAGTCATGCCATCGTAGAAAGCTATCAGATTGGTCAGACATGATTTCCCCTTGGTGAATCCATGCTGACTACTCCTGATAACCTTCTTTTCCTCCACTTGCTTCATGATGGCCTCCAGGATAAGCTGTTCCATCACCTTTCCCGGGATGGAGGTGAGGCTGACCGGCCTGTAGTTCCCTGGGTCCTCCTTCTTGCCCTTTTTGAAGATTGGAGTGACGTTGGCGCTTCTCCAGTCCTCGGGCACCTCTCCTGTCCTCCAGGACCTCTCAAAGATTATGGAGAGTGGCTCAGCAATGACATCCGCCAGCTCCCTCAGCACTCGTGGGTGCATTCCATTGGGGCCCATGGATTTGTGAGCATCCAGATCGCTTAAAGCGATCCCTCACGCAGTCCTCCTCGACCAAGGGAAAGTCATCCTCTCTGTGGGCTGCTTCTCTTACTTCCGGGGCCTGGGATTCCTGACGGCCTGCCTTGGCACTGAAGACTGAAGCAAAGAAGGCATTCAGTAGCTCTGCCTTCTCTGCATCCTCCGTCACCAGGACACCCGCCTCATTCAGCAGCGGCCCCACATTGTCCCTAGTCTTCCTTTTGCTGCTGATGTAGTAGAAGAAGCCCTTCTTGTTTGTTGTTTTTGACATCCCTTGCCAGCTTCAATTTCAGGTGGGCTTTGGCCTTCCTCGTTGCATCCCTGCACGCTCTGACCACATTCCTATATTCTTCCCAAGTGGCCTGTCCCTCTTTCCACATTCCATGGGCCTTTCTTTTCCACCTGAGCTCCACTAGAAGCTCCTTATTCAACCATGCAACACTGAGTTACAGGAAACTGAGACACCTAGTTACATGAGTTACATGAGACACCTAGTTACAGGAAACTGTAAGCTGCAGGAGTCAAATGCCTTAAGGTCCTCATTGTATATGATGTAAATTGTATATTGTATATGATGTAAATTTAGGAAAATGGAAAGTGGGAGACTAATAAAGATTGTATTTCTTTGCTTGTATTCTAGCAGCTGTCCTTTCTGGTGGTAGAAGAACTTCTTCTACTGAAATAACAATGTCTGGTAACCTTGAAGTTATGAGGGATCAAACATACGACAAGGTTTTCTTTTATCCCTGCTCCTTTACATTTTGACTTCCAAACCAAAGAGTCAGTTCCCTCAAGTGCATAAGCCCAATTTATTTTCAATACAACTGGAACACCTGAATATTTAAATCAGTCCTAGGGACTCAAATGAAAAAGTTGCTTTTTAAGACTTAGTCTTCTAAGTCAGGTAATAGCTTTTTGAAAAGTATATTCTGCCCTAGGGTTGTCACTCAAAAATCAAAAAATCCAAACCAATTTCATTAAGAACTCTGTTGTAAGGGTCTCATTCCATAATTTTGATACAAGTTGGCCCCTGGGTTTGGTTAATTAGAAGTAAAAAACAATACTAACATAACTAGTAAATAGAAGCCAGTGTAATTTTTTTCATAAAATCAGGTATAAGACTTGGGATAGGTGATGTCTTGAACACTCTGCCCTCGCTGCTCTTGCTCTCTGCAACCCTCCCAGACATCTCTCTGTAGAATAATAAGGAGCTACAGAAAATTCACAATGCTTTTTTTTTTTTATGGAAAAGCAAAACATTGAAGCTGAAGAAGGATTTATGCAATTCTACTAAATATGGCTGATTTTTTTCCCTGATTTGGCAAGTGTGAAGCTGACATAGTCATTTCAGGATAAGCAAGGTTGAGAATAAACACTGGTTATTTAGCAATTAAAATTTGCTTTGGTTGAACACCTAAAACAAATCTATTAAACTTAGTCACAGTTCAAAGCTATCAGAGATGCTGAAAATGGCTTATGAAAAATTCTGTGGTGGATCTTATGACATGACTAGTATGTTCTCTGCAGAGCGTTCTGTAACTGGTTATATACTGGTCAACATTTTTCTAAAAGGCCTGTGTAGGGAAACAGTTGTGCTCAGGGAAGTCGATGGCTGTATCCAAACGCTGTTCATGTGCTCAGGAAGGAATATTACGAACAAGTTTCCTATGCAAGCATTCCAGCGGTATAGCTTGGGATGCAAATTTAGCTGCAGCCAAACAGTGCGGGCTATGCTGACTCTGGGCCTGCCAATATGGATCAGATTATATGGTTTATTAAGGAAATTTGGCCCTTAATGTGCTAATACGGTATATGGCAGCCTAGAAAATAAGGATAGTTGCTTTAATGTGACATTATATGTGATTGCCTTGTGTGTGTTTGCATAGTTTTATAATACTGGAGCTAATGCAGAAGGCCTTTGGTTTGTGCAGAGGTAGTGGTCTAAAGTATTCCTTGCAAAATTTGAGCTTGTTGCTGAGTGCTGATACTTGGACTGTTTCTTGGAGAGGCTTCAGGGGAAGGTCACTTCAGTGGAGGGGGTTCCCCTCCCCAGGGGGTGGGGGAAGAGAAAAGGAAGAGTAAAAGTGAGAATGTTGGTTGAGATAAAAATAGTTTAAGAAGTGAAGGAGAAATCAAGGAAGAAAGAAAGGAAGGAAAACCAAGTGATACAAAAGCGATCTACTCGCCACCTGCCATTGGTAGACAAAGCCCAGATATTGAAGAGCATGACGTTAAGTGGTATGGAATATCTCTTCGGTTAGCTCGAGTCATCTGCCTGTCTGTGTGCCCTCCCAACCTCTTGCGCACCTCCAGTCTATTTACTGGGGATGCAGAATGAGAAACAGAAGACCTTGATGCCTTGCAAATGCTGTTCAGCAACAGCTGAGACATTAATGCGTTATCAGCATTGTTTTAGTCACAAATCCAAAACACAGCACCATACCAGGTGCTATGAAGAAAAATAACTCCATCCTAGCCAGATCCCAGTACGGCTACAAAGATGACACAAGGGCTAGAGAACTTGACATCTGAAGTAGGACTGAAGGAACTGGGTTTTCTCAACCTGGAGAAGACTAAGGGGAAATCTAATCACAGTTTTCCAATAACTAAAAAGATAGCTACAGATGAGGTGGAGGATCTCTCTTTACAAGGTTGCATAGTGGCTGAAGAAGAGGCAATGGGAATAGTTGCTTCAGGAGAAATTCTGTCTCTGGTGTAAGAAAAAATGTCTTCACCGTATGAACTATTAACCATTGGAAGAAGTTGCCCATTGATGGGGTGAAATCTTCCTTGCTGGAAAAATTCAAGATCTGGTTTGCCAGGACCCTGGATAACGTGGTTCAAGGCCATGCTTTCAGCAGAAGGTTGGACCACATGATCTCCAACCTACTTTGCAATGATTCTTCACAGAAACAAGGAGTGTTGGCTTGGAAATTTTTTTAAAAAATAATTTTCTGCACAGAGCTGAAATGTGATAAATATGTAAGATACCATTGCATAGATTCCAGGGAATTTTTGAAACAAATGACATTCCCACAACTGAAAAGGAAGTATGATTCAGTTA
The DNA here is from genome assembly GCF_030867145.1 of Opisthocomus hoazin. Lineage (NCBI taxonomy): Eukaryota > Metazoa > Chordata > Aves > Opisthocomiformes > Opisthocomidae > Opisthocomus > Opisthocomus hoazin. Next base: position 73,527,981 of record NC_134417.1, on the reverse strand, counting down.
ACAGTGCACTTAACATGAATCAACATCTTTTAAGGTCTACTTCTTACTGCTGTGGCAACTGGGGTGCTTAGTTTCTCCTCATGTGTTAGTTCTGTGATCTCTAAAATGAGTACAATTGTCATATTTTTAACACACTAGAAGTATAATAGCCAATAAGCACTATCTAACAATGAAAGTGCTGTTTGTGATGCTGTTTAGTCACTTTTACCCAAGCGTTTCTTGAATTTAGCAGATATTCCTCAGGGACAGTGCCATTTTGGGTTGAAATGTATTGGTGTTTGAACAGTAGTGAGATTTCTTTCTGCTATGTAAAATAGCCTAATTTTAAAGCTTGAGTAGGATGCAAGCTCTCCTAGGACTTACGTTGTAGGTGTGGTTTTTTCCATTACTGTTCATGTAAAGTTTTTGGAGCTGTTCTTTTTAGTTTGAAGGGAGATTGCTCAAATTAGGCTCTAAAAAGGTTTATTTTTCAATTTTTGAAAGAGGCAATAAAACCAGGCAATAAAAATATATTCCTGATATTGATACATATTCATTTTTGTATTGCAGTTCCTGATAGCGCTGTTCAAGGGGCACAAATTGTGAATGCAACAAAAACCGTCAGACAAATGCTGTCGGGAGTGGGAGGAGGAGTTCACTGGAGTTCATTGAGAGTGTCATGTGGAAAATTTCCCTTCTGTTGATCTTTTCCTTCGAAATACGATGAGCATTTATTGTAGCAAGTATGTAAAAGTGTGGCTTTAAGAGGGTTAATAGGGGAAACTAAAAGCAAAAATTGTGACACAATGATTTGTTGACAATCACGTTTGCGTAAACAATATATGCTGTACACATATGTCTTGTCATTTTAAAATATAAACTAAAGCAGGACAATAGATCAGGTTCTGTCCTTCATCAAAAGAAGAGTAGGTTAAATCATCTGAATCATGTGGATGCAGCACAATACTTGTACAGGGACCCTTAAAATATGTAAGGCTCACAGATGTAGTGTTTCAAAAGAGAAGAGGAGAAAAAAAATCCCCCAGATTAAAGAAACTTCTTTTTTTAAAAAGAAGTGGTTTAGTTATAAAATAAAGAACAAGGAAGAGTGTTAACTGTTGCCTTCTTCCCTCATGGGATATATATCAGACCATATGTTTGAAAATAAGAAAACTTTCTTTCAATTCTATGGCAGCTGATGTTAGAAAACTCTTAAGATAGTGCAGTACTGACCTCCTGTGTTTCAGGATATAACAAAATAAATGTGTGAGAAAAAGTCTTGCAATTATGAAATAACACATTGATGGCTTTTTGCTGACATGTAGGAAGAAAAAAGAAATCAGTAATGCTGTCTTCCAGTTCAGCATTGTCAACACACTTATTTATGACTTCAGATTTAGCCTGCTGGCGTCAGGCAGTATATGGATAGTAACTTTTCCCAGGAAATGACATATTAGCACTTGTATTTTCATATGAATAGGTTAATCCATTGGTTTTGGATTTTACTTTCTTCTTTAAAATATTTACCATCTTAGTGTTGCCCCTATCTTTCTTTTACAATCCGTGGGAGTGGGTGGAAATCACGTTGAATCACCAAATAAAAGTCTGAGTTGTGAATTAGGGAAAAAGGTGCTCGTAAATGAGGGTGATGCTGTGGAGATCCTGAACACAGTCCATCTGTTATTTATTTCCTATTAAATTTTTTTGTCTTGCCACTCTGTTAATTTTTTTTTTCAGTCAGTTTCCTTTTGTTTCTAGTCTCCTACTAATAATCTGTCCTTCGTTTTTCACATTTCTCCCTTATCATGCTTTTCGGTCTCTTAAATTTATCTCTGATCTCTTCTAAAAAGAATTTTACATGTACTCAAATGGCATAGTTATCTGCCAAAGTCACAGCTATTTCATCCCTAAAATTTTGTTCAAAAGTTCGTGTTTGTTTTTGTAAAACAAATAAGGAAAGCGTTATGTTGGGACTCTTTTTCTCTGGAAACCCTTGGTTGTGGAAAGTAATTGATTGTTATGTCAAGATGCAGTGGAATCCAGCTTGGGAAGGATTGATTATGAGCGTAAAGAAAAAGTCCCCATCTCTGCTGGTGGGTTAGAGGGGGAAGGGAGATGAAAAAGAGAAGTAAAAGCAGGGGACTGTGGGAGAAAGAAGAGGCTAAAAAGAAAAAACTTTAAACATTTAGACCTCTTGAAAATGGGCTTTGAAGGATTGTGGCAAAAAGACCTATTTAGAACATGTTCTGTGTTCTTGCTAATTATTGTGTTTTATGCTAACATGATAGGGGCTGGAGAAATAGCTACAATGGAGGTAAATCCACTTTCTGTTATTCACTCAGTTTCTGAAGTGTCTGTAGTATAATTTGTATTGAAAATGGCTAATAGTGTTTCTGGCTTATTATGGAAGGTTTTGAACCCTTGGCGGTGTTACAACATTGGGTTTTGGGTGGTGAATATCTTTTGTAGTCGTAATTAGTTAATGCTATAATCAGTGCTCTTTGCTGCGTGAGAAGGGAAGACTGAGCATCATATGTGCATTTCTAACCTTTAGGTTACATTTGGGGCTTAGAAAAGATAAGTAAATTACAAGAATTTTTGTCAGTCTTAAGTGTGGGTTTTACACAGTGTCTGTATTGTTTTCAGCAAAGAAAAAAGAGTAAGTAGATGGTATTTCAGAATGTGCTGCAAAAAGGTATCCAGGAGCAAACTCTGATCCTGCCTTCTGCTTTCTCCACATGGAGGGTCAGCCGATTATGTGAGTGATGGCTCAGCAGGGGCCTGAGAAGCCTTTCTCAACCTCATCTACAGTCCCTGTGCATCCCAGTATGGATGGAGATAGCACATCTGGCAGTATTTGCTTTGAAGCAGGAAGTGTGAGTTTGGGACTGTGGCACCGTCTCCGTTGCGCTGGCTGGCAGAGCAGCTATAGCACGTGAAAAGCAGACACTGCATCCATTCAAAATGTGATTGAGCATCTGTAGCCGTGTACACTCCCTTGAATTCCTGGCAGAAATTCCAGCTGAATCAGCTAGAATTGCACCTGGCACTTCCATCGTGCTATGGTAAAAGGAACGGGTTGACCTAAACTCCAGATTTATGTGGATTTAGTTATGGAACTCTCAATAAAATCAGTGCTAACTTTAAGGGTTGTATATCACTTTGGAGTAGATAATATATACTGCACTTGGGTAATTTTTTGCATTTTTCTTGAGGAGAAGGAATAGTGTTCTGTTTTGCTTACTGAGTCTTTCTTGGTTGTGAGAGATGTATGTAATTACTGGAGTCATGGAATTGCTTTAGTGTAAGCTGAAGGAATCATAAAAAGATTCATGGGAAAGATGATGTTTCTCTGGGCTCTGCTGAAGCTTTTTTGACGTTTAAAGAAGCAAGATGTGCTGTGGAGTTCACAGAGGATTTGAGGCTGTAGTTAAAAGTAAGCTGGAATTTGTTTGACCTTTTTCCCTGTACATTCTTTCCAGAGCATTAGGTGGCTGAGGTCAAACTGAAATGTGTCACTGGTCAGTGTCTGAATTTAATTAGAAGGCAAGGACTTGGAGGACTCTGAAGTACAAGATGCTTGATCACCACCTACCCATTTCAAATAAAAACAGAACATGATCTGTTTGTGTTTTCCTTCCGCCAGCTGGTACAGTTTTCTTGAATTTGTTTGTTTCTGAAATCAAAGTTTAAATGGAAATGTTACAGAAAACTGTTGTGCTGTTGGGCTGGTTACTCAGCCCGGTCTATGACATCTGCAATGGTTTATGTGGACAGTCACTGCTATATATTACACTTAACAACAGAAATTATGAACGGTTACTCTATTTGCTGAACTGATTTCCTTACTTCCTAGTCAAAATTGCAAGCTTTGTGTTGATCTGTAGATAAATCTAAGAAAAATTAAATTCATACATTTTAGTCTTAAAGAGAGAGACTGTTGTAGATGATTATGAGGGACTGTGATATAAATACCCACTGACACTCAAAAAAAGCAACAATTTCAGTTAGTCGAGGATGGTTTTCCTAAGCCAAAACACAGTAGTAACACTCTGCATCTTGCTAACAAGTATGTTTGCAATAACTGAAACACTTTAGTCCCTGCAACTCAGCCTTCCTGATTGCTTTACGTACTACTCTCAACATTTAAAATAATGGCAGGCTTTAACAGCTCCAAGAGAATAACATGCCCCCAGCTTGAAAACACTGTGCAAAGACTTGAATTTTTTTACACATAGTGTTTTAATAGTTATCACATCAAAGAGACCAGAAGCAAGAAATTCTAGGAGGTTAAGTGTACATGATAGGGAGTTTTAGTAAAATAACCCACTTTTGATATGCATTGATTATTTCCATGTTACCAAAATGACTCTGAATCCTTGCCAAAGTACAATTTAGATGAGGCCTTTAATTCTAAATCCTCAGGTATTTGCTAGCAGTCATAGCAGCACAGATTTAGGCATACTTTTTCCCTGTAAAACTGGAAAATCTTTTATATTGTCTATTAAAGAGTAATAGAAATGGAAATGAAATTTAATAGATTAGTTTGAAATGTAGGATTATACCAAGAATATTTTCTCAGGTCATTTTCAGTTCTTTCTCTGAAGAGCTCTCTACATTGTCGCTTAGTCACCTGTTTTCTGTGCTTTAAATTTTAAATTCTTGTCTCACTTAAAAAGTGATGGGTGACTGAGAGAGACAGGGTCATTGGTCTCCTGTTAACCAGTGTTTCCACAGTTTGGTTATTTTTGTCATTGTATCAGAGAGTAGGTAGGATATTGGAGCTATGGTGCTCCCATTAACAGTGCATTGTACATTCGATAGAAGATGGCAGTGCAGGCCCCTCGATACTGGGTTTGAACTGGATTCCCCTCGGATGCCACGGGGATGCAGCCTTGTGGCAGCGCTGCTGTATTTTCAGGGTTCCTGATGTTTACTGGGGGTTCTTTCTCACTCTGTGCCTGGAGTGTCCTTTGATCTCTGTTCAGCAGGACTCCCCTCATTAGCCTGAACTAATAACAGCCTCAGTTGGCATTTGAAGTAATTAATAATTTCAGAAGATAAAGCATTTGTCAGAAATTTAGCTGGCAGGTGGAAATGGGCAAAGCAAGTTTGCCCAATACAGAGCTGGTGAAAAGGAGAAATTAATCAAAAGAAATGAAAAAAAAAAAAGTCAGCAGTCGAGTGATCTCACAGCAGAGTTGTGTTTAATCTTCTTAGTGCACAATATGATTGTGACGACAAGTTTCTGCACATATACCATGATAAATGGATGCTATTCTTTTATGGCAATGATTACATTATAGATGTTGGCATTTATGGGACATAGTTGCATTTTTTTAGAATATTCAATCTTCTCACTGTGTTTTCATCTATTGTTTTCTCTGACAGCTGGAATAAGACCATGAAGTCAAGTGGCAGAGGCCATAAGGGTCTCTGGTTGCTAAACAGCTTCTCTGCTTTAATTTTCAAGTTAGATTTTCTTGCTATAGTTGTTAGTTTTCTGTTTCTACTTGGTGGTTTATTTTGTCTCTAAAATAAAAAAGCAAACAGTTTTCGCCAAAGTTTTTGAACTCTGCCTGCAAAATTGTAATTAGATATATTGTGGGTAGATTAGTAATGTGCAAAAGCAACATGTCAAGTAATTGCCCACTGCATATGTGCAAACAAGAGGTTTTTCATGGAGGCAAATGAAACTGCCAATTGTCTTTGCTCTCCCCCATCTGAAAAATTAGCCTTGCATACGCTTCATATTTTAAAGTAATAAGTGATCTTAGCTTGGGATGGTAATAACCATCTTGAAGCAATGAGACTTCAAAGAAGTCTGAAGTGCTTTGTGCAGTTACCACTATCTTTGACAAAAAAAGTTCCATGTGAAATCCAAATATGGTTTCTTTTTAATTTAATTTTAAATGACAGATCAATAAATGTGAGTCTTTGGTTTGGTCCTTTGTACTCACCTACAGCTCTGGTCCCACTGCTGTTTCCCTCCTTCCTCTAGTTTTTCTATTCTGTGTTGAGTTGCCTAACATTGTAATCTGAACACTTCTGGCTGTATCTGCAGCTCTTTCACTATACGGCATGTGGAGGAGCTGGAGGGGAGGACAATGATAAACAATTAGCAATACCATCATAACTCATGTGCAATATTACAAGCATTAAATTAACTGCTATTTAGTTATAATTCAGGATGGCCTTGCCTTCAATTTTTTTTTTTTTAAATGATTCGCCATGTGTTTAACGTTGCTGTCCATTTGCTGGATTCCCTTTGCTTTATGGTAGCTTTTATTTGTCTAATTGTGTATATTTTAATAGTTAACATTTCCTATTTCTGTCTCATTTGATGCTGGTGCTATTAACAAAGAGAAAACTGAGACCAGATGGTTGCCAAACAGTCAAGCCACCTGGTATTCTAGCAATGCCAAATATATTTTCCCCTCCATTTTTCTTTAGAAAATTACTGAGATGGGTCCAGGATTTTTTCAGGATCCCGAGGATGTTTGCAGATGGCCAGACAAACGCCCCAAACCCTCTTAAGTTTATCCTCTGGGCTGCTGGCTCTCAGGCTTGCAGACCTTGCTCCGCCGAGGTGCCTTTGAGGCCTGATCCTGACCACCGCTTACTCCACAACCTCTGCAGCCCCCAGTGCTGCCAGGGAGGGACGACAAGCTCTTATTGTAAGCAGAATCCAACTGGGTGAACCTGCCAGGAGTCCTCCAGGCGCTTCTTTATCCCCCTTGGGCTATTACTAGTATGTAGCAAACAAGTGAAAAACCACCTTGAAGAACAGGGCGTTTTGGATGCAGCAGCCTGCGGCTTGCCATCTGATGCCTTGTTGATTTGAGGGCCAAATCTGAAGTAAAGCTGCTGTCAGGGGTGTGACAGTGTGAGTTGGGACTGACATGATCATAGACTTGAGAATACAATAGTGCACACAGAGTGTATAGTTTGCTCTGGGTGGCAGGAGCTAGACTAAGCTAACCAAAAATATTTTTTCTCCGGTACGAACTGCATCTATGCTCTGCTCCCATGCCAGTGCCGTATGGAGGGATGAGCTGCACCATGTGCATGGTGACAGACGAGCTGTTCGAGTGTGTGCTTCTCACACATTTCAAAAGTCTGGTATAGGCAGTGCCTGTGTCAGTATTGATACATCTTTGAGACAAGCAGCGTTAACACACCATATTGACACAGGTCTGGGTCAGGGAATGGAGTGTAACGCCTCACTTAGCTGCTGCCAGCCCTTCTCTGCCTCCTCTCCTTCCCTGCCTTCATAGCCAATTTCCTGGACCCTACTGGTTTGTAGACCCCGAATACCTTGAACAATTCTGCTGTGAACCCCTGGGTGCGGTGCCTCAGTGAGTGTAGGTGTCTGTCTGAACAGCCTGGTTGAATTCTGGCAGAGGGAACAGCTGCCACTGTGTCAGCTCTCAGCCAATACCCAGATTACTGCGGTATGTAGTGACTCTAGTGCTAGCATGCTGTGCTAGGAGCTGTACAAATTCAGCACAAAAAACCCAGTATCTGCTTGAAAAGAGCTTATATTCTGTCAGAGCCAGAAGAATGGTGTAAACAGATCAGGAAATGAAAGGAATAGTGAATTCAGTATTCAGCAGTGTAACAGATAGCTGTCTGTAATGCTGTGTCTATGATGTACCTGTATCTACGCATTTCTTATGATTCCATTCCTGTGCTGTGGTCTGACAGTGGTTGTGGCAGCCCTGAACTTTCTTCTCAGAGCTGTCTTGTGCTGGGCACATGGTGTCTGTATTTCTTTGCTCGCTGTCCTCTTATGTTATGTACCTGTTTCCAGCATGTTCTGCAAGTGTCAGAAGAGGCAGTCATCCTTCATTTGGCAGGTTTAGAGCTTCACTACTGCTCTACTAGTGACTGCCTCGCTGCTGACGTGCTCTCCCTAGCTGGCTGCAAGCCATCATGCAGAACAGTCTTCTTCAAACACTGACTGTGGTTGAAACTGGGTCTTTAGAGGTCTGTATTTCTGCTGGTAACAGTAGGTTGGTCACAGTCCCGTTACAGCACACACAGACCAATTTACCAGCAGGAGATGTTTCAGGTAAAAGACATCAAAACCGCCTCCCTTCAAAACTTCCCATCTTTTAGAAAACAGAAAATACTCCTTCATACCTTTCCAGCGGGCAGGACTTACAGTGTGCATTTAAGATTTGTGATAGGAAAGTAACATTAGAAATATCTTGGTGGAAATAATGCCCGGAAAGTTCGTGCCCAGATTTACTCCTATTTGACAGGTTTAAGCAACAAGGCATGATTCAAATGTGATTTACAGAGGCAATTGCGTGGAGTGACAAGGATGTTGCTTTCTGGGGCTTTTCTGTTGTGAATAGACAGTGTTTGTCTTCAGACTTCTTTTCTGTATTTTATTAGAATTGGCTTTGCAATATTTACCATTTCTCAAAATGTGTGAATGTGAATTGAAGTTGATAGGAGATCCGAGGATCAAACTTACTGCTATGAGTAACTACATTTCCCTGCAGCAGACAATATTAAAAATTATCAAGGAAAAGGACAGTCATTGTTTCGAATCTGGGACGTTTGTATCTAATCTCTGCAATTCAAATAAGTGTGTTGGAAAGCACAGTGTGCAATTACCAGAAGTTGTGCCTTTTCCTATCATGCCAGCGCATGACAGTCCTGTGGGCTTTGGACAAATTTCTCTGCAATTAATGAACATTTCAGTGCATTTAAAAGGGGCTTTCTTCAGCCTATTTGATTTGTGTGGGCTGGCTGTATTACTCGCAGAAGCTGTATTTGCCTATTATGGAATATACCCCCCTGCACAGGTGAATTGAACGGGGCAGACCAAAATCTTGCCTGTAGGATATGATGTTTCCTGAGATATTAAAAAGGAGATAGCATGCTGGCCGAATATAGGCTGAGCCTTCTCCCTTCCAGATAAACAAATCTCTAAAAAATAAGCAAACTTTTTCATAGCTAAGAAAATTAGCATCTTTCAGAGTTTTTTAACATTGTGTGCCAGTCCTATTTCCTTGCATACAAATGACACATACAGTTTGTATCATTCCTGTCAGACTATCCCTGCCACTACACTCCCTGCCCTAAAATAAAAAGATTAGATCGTCTTGAGAGGGATAAGTTCCTGCTTATTAGAGGTGAGAGAAAAATAAACAGTATTGAAAGTTATGGCAAAGTTATTTTCATCAGTCTGCTTCTGTAGAAGGCCAAATAGAAGGCTTTACAGTAATGATAAAGCTCATCTGTGTAGACATTTTCAAAACCTAAAAGCAATCAGAAGGTAGGATATATACAGATTTAGGAAAGTCATTCCTGTCTTTTATAAGAGGCAATGACCTCTCTGCTAGTTTTCCCTGGTCAGTAAAGAAAAAAAACCCAAGCCAAAACCGAAGCCTGTGGCCTTTAGTGCTTGGAACTAAAAAATATTTGGTTATATTATACATTTGTCTGGAAGTTTTGAAAACGCAACACAGGATAGCATTTAAATAACAAAGATCCTTCTTTAAATTCCTGCCTTCTCTTCACTAACTGCCATTTAACAAAGGGAGCAGTTTTAACAACTGGAGTGATTTGTAACTACTGTTCTCCTCTTTCTCTTCCTTCCCTCCCCTCCTGCTCATTGTTATTAACTAACATCTCTGATAAGAAATGCAATGTACAGCCCCTATCTGCTCCTTCAGGATGCCTGCTCTTACTTTTCTGAAACAGTATGGGGGTTTTTGTTTGTATTTTTTTTTAAGCTTTCAGTTAATTTCTGGAAAAAACTTCCTCTAATTTGTGGACCCTTCATTTTCTTTCCCTTTTTTTTCCTGTGTGTAAGCAGACCCTCCTGCTACACCCCACTTTTTGCTCTGATCCTAGCCCAGCCAACTGTCACTTTTTAGCCTGCAGGGAACCTTCTGGTACTAACATTCCTGCCTTGTTTTTATTAGAAGGGCATCTCTCACAACATATCCCTTGCTGTTTGAAGCAGAAGTCATGTGTATTCAGTAGGAATGAATAATGGATATATTTAAAGGGTACCTTGCCCTTCTCGTTCCTTTGCACATCATAAATAACCACTCTTTTAGTATGGTTTTACATATTGCTCTACAGGCACAGTTTGAAAAAATCTGGTGATTCAGCTCTCAATTTAAAAACCACTGTGCTGTATCCAGCTGATAGTTTCTGCATCTGAAAACTGATTCCACACCAAACTCAGTCCCAGCATCCCTGTGTCATTCTAGAATTCTGCAGATTTAAAAAACTGGTCATGAATTTACTTTAAGCAGCTCACGAAAATACGGCAGGACAGGAGATGTACAGACAACATGATGGGGAGTGTTTGGGCTCTGGACAGAGTTAATTTCAGCTGGCTTTAGATGTCTGTTTATGAGATCTAGAGGTATTTTAAGTATTTTATGACGTATTTTTACATCTTACGGTATTTTAAAGATGTTTTAAATATCTTCGTCAGGATGAGCTGAGTTGTTCCCTGAAAATGCCTCTTCCTCTCCCCTCACTGTAAAAGTGGGTTGGTTGATGACGTTGTGTGTAGGTGTCTGTATAGAGACATCTGCTTTTTGTCCCATGAGCCCACTGTTTCTGGGCAGTTATCACCATCTGAGGAGTTCGCTGGATTAATGGCTATATTCAGGGTTAAACAGAAATTACTCAGAATTTTTCTATTAACTGTAACAAGCTTTAGCTGAGACTCCCAAAGAAGATCCTAAAATTGAAGGCCAGGCTCAGAGGATGATTTAATTATATGATTTTAGTTTAAGGATGTTAAAATGAGAGTCTGAGCAGCAAATGTTTTAGATGGCGGGGAGAAGGATGAGGGTACTGGGTGTATTTTTAATGCACATTTTACTTAGATAACTGACAAATGACGTGGCCTAATTTACCTGTTACCATCAACACTGCAAATCTGTCCCCAGGTTATCATGTGCTCATTGTGCTGCTTTTGCTGGAGTGTGTGGCTAAGATTTTTCGTTATGTATCCCTTGGGTCTTGTAGTTTCAGGGGTGTAAGACAACCTGTGTTTCTTTCCCAGTGAGCTGTGGCAGGACTGGGATCCAATTCGCGGTGTGCATGGGGAAGCGTGGGCTCAAGCCAGGGACTCAGGGGTGATGAGCCTGCATCCTCTTTGTGGATAAGGTAGATTACTTGCATAAGCATTTTCTAGGTGTAGAGGCAAACAATTCGAAGGTATGGGAAACCGTGTATTCAAATTATGAGATTCAGATCAGAGTGGATGAAGAAAAGACAGAACCAGGTTGCAACACTGATACAGCTGGTGGGTAGCCTTTGGCATTTTCTGTTCTCAGCTCGTGTTGCAGTAATTCTGGAATTGTATGACTTTCCTATGTTTCTAACGGTTTCAGTCTGCGTGTTGTTTTCATGATATTTGAGACTGATGATGTAAATATTAGATTTGCATTTATAGGAGGCTGCCTACATACCAAATTCTGTAAGAAATTATTCCCTCTAAGTGATTCACCTAACTGACTACTCCAAAGACTAACATTTGCAGTGAACTGTCTGCTGTGTATTTTCTGGTACGAAACTGCCTTTCTTAAATGTATCATTTTCCATTCACCTTCATTTCCTTCTGTCCTTAAAATGAAGAACAAAACGGAGAATTTCTAATCTCCAAATATAGGTTTACTGTCATGTTCTAGCTAGAGTGGACTTTCATATTTTTTTCCCTTTTTGCTTCCAACTTTTAGAAAGTTCCTGATAAAGCACTAGGGTACCTTCATGGTGCCTTCGATAGCTTGGAGTTTGATCTTCATTACTGAGTGGCAGAAAGATAACTTGGAGGGAGGATTTCACAATCTGCTTACAGTTAAATGGAAAAGAGAGGTAGTCCCTCTCCACTGCCTTTGGTTGTACAGAGACAGAGGAACTGACTGCATGGGGTGTCTATAACTAATGTGGCAAAGGGGACACAGGGTGTGTACAACAGGCATGGATTTTGCAAGCAGGATTGCACTGCAGGCTTCCACTTGATATATCAGTTTCCAAGAAATAACTGATAAACAGCAGAATGAACAGTTGTAAGGAACTTACATAAGAACACCTAAAGGCAAATGATCCATTAACTCTGTGGAATAAGAGATGGAATGTCCTTATCAAGAAAGTAGACAAGAGGAGCTGTAGGATAACGAGAAATGAGGATAGTTACTAATGTGAGTGGGATACAAGGTGCCAGCTACTTGGCGTCTGAGTGACAGACATGAGACACCCCAAGTTTGCTAAGCTCTTAGCAGAAGCCAGAGGGTATAACTGCACTGTCCTCCGTTATTTCCTGTAATGCCTGCGTGGTTGCACATCTGTGTTGCTCAAATCTAGATTTTGAAGATCCTTTTCCTCTGTACTTTGTTCTGGGCTGCATTCTGGTTGTTCTCAGTTGGACTCATTTCAGCCTCTTTCTTCTGCTACAGCAACGAATGTTCCCTGATTTTTTGGCAGGTGTTCATGAAAGTTTTACAGGGTTTTTATTCCCCCCCTCTGCGTGTCATATGCTGGCTTCTGCTGTCTATTACTATTTGTTTTGGTTACCTTTTATAATATATGACTACAACTTGCACCCTTGGTCTGTATTACAGTTTTCTGAGGTCAGTTTTCTTTACATCCCTCCCGGAGTCAATCTTCTTTACTTCTTGTGCTGTGTTTTTTTGGTTCTGTTTTTGGCTTGATTCTTTGTGTGAATTTCCTACACTCTTTGGACCAATATGGCCCTTGTGTTATTTAGAAAATTTATTAGGTAGGTTTTGGGGGTTTTTATTTGGTGGGTTTTTGCAGGGAGGGGAAGGTTTGGGGTGTCTTTTTTCCCCCCTCAGAATCGCTGTAATTTCTGTGGATATGCATTTTTGGCTTATATTTTTCTGGTACCCAGTGGGCAGATGCCTCTGATCTCTGGTAGTACTATGAGCCAACTAAAGGCTGCATGACCATGGTTTGCGTGGCACTGAGCCCAGGCTAACATATCCTGCCTCTCAGCAGGATTTACTAGCTCAGTCTTGCTGCCCTTGCCAACCAGCAGTTATGCATTTTCTGTCCACCTTGGAGAGCAGGCAGAGCAAGCTCATACGTGCTAGTGATGTGCTGCGTACTTCCTTCAGAGTACACAGCTCAGGAGTTCATCATTTTCATGGTGGTTGCCTGACCATTCTCCTTTCCGATGGAGGGAACAGCAAGACAGTGACTATATGTTTAGTTCAGAACCTGGAGTTAAAACCACATTCCGGGATTTAGAAAATCTATATGAGGCATTTAATTTTTTTTTCTTACTCTATTTACATATGATAATTATCTTTCTGTTTGGAGGAGTTTGCTGTCACTAGGTCACTATTTAATTTTTGAGGTTATTATTAAAAATTGTAATTTATCAGGTTGCACTTAGATTAAACATACCAATCTTTCATTTTCTGCATGGAAATGAGATATGGTAAAGGCAGATCTATTTCTGCTGTGGCAGAGTAAGAAATCCTTCATCTACTCAGACTGCTGTTCCTGGGAGATAAACTAGTTCAAAGGCAGAATATACCAAGATACAGGGAATAGACAGAAGATCTGACAGTATTTATCTGACATAAAAGTTGCAACCTCATCTCTCCTTATCTGCACTTCTGCATGGAATGTGTTTACTGCTTTGAAAATGTTGGTGTAAAGTTTGTTTCACAATTAAATGGATTATAATTGCTGGTGGAAGTGGGGGCAAAGCAGCTTGATCTGCCACTGACTCTTGTTTTATGTAGCCTTCTCTGTGTGCGTGGACTTCGGAGAACAGTAGTGCTATATTTTAATAGAAAAGGGTATGACTGACCTCCACTTTGCCCAATAGCAAAACAAGGTACAAGGCACTTAAGCAGCATACGTAGTGGCATAAAAATAATTTCTTGAGCAGAAGCACCTACGTAGTTTCAGTGGAAATAACTTTTGATGGAGCAGAGCCTAGGCGACTTCTTTGGACAGAAGCCTGTTGAAACAGTCTCAGATCACACTCTCTTCAGTCATAATTTTACTTGGATCCCAGCTACTGTTCACATGCTGTTGTGATACATCCAAACAGAGGACTTCATCTTTTTCTCATTCTGAAACTGTTGATCTCTCACTGCCTCCGATTTCCTGTCCCTGCACATCCTGGGATCTGGAACGCTTTTGCCTGTGCTTTTTCTGTGAGCCACTCTCACCATTGTCAGTAGAGAGACCACATTATAGAAATATTGTCTCCTGAGTTACTATTTATACATTTTAGTTTGCACCCATCCAACATTTTAACTGTTCTGACGTGGATTCCAGGATTTTTGTTAGTAGTAGTTCCCTGGCAAAACTGTGAAGGTCCTCAGGGAATTGCAGTGCAGAGATTTGCAGATAGTCGGAGACTTGCTCAGGCGTACTCTACAAGGTAGCACGGACGGACTTGCCCAGTGTTTGGATTATGTGTATAGGAAGACAGTATATTTCATGTTAATGATGGCGTTTCAACCTTCTTACTCCGTATAGTTGCAAATGTTTTTTTGTAGTGTTGGAGTGCTGGTGTTTCTGACGTTTTCAGTTTTAAAATGTCTTTGAATGAGAAACTTTCTTCTCTCAGAAAGTTTCAACTATTACAATGAATGCTTCAGAGCTGTGAGTTGTGAAAATGGCTTTTTTACTATATTGAAAGGAAAAATTTCTAAAATATGGCTGCGAGCAATATGAAGACTGTAAAAAATGCAAAATGCAGTCTCGGGATTTTTGTTTTATTTTATTTTACTCCATACTTTTTTTTTTTTTTTTTTGCTTTTAACACAGATTCCTTTAGCTGACTAAGAACAATAAAACTAAAAGGATGATATCTTTAACACTGCAGTCCTTTGTTCCAGCAAAACTTATTCACCAGTGACTTTTTAGGAGTCCATAGCTCCTTGAGTTCCCTAAGGAATGACCAACCTATAGCTTCCAGTTCATATAAAAATCTTGAGGACAGTTTAGTCTGCCCTGTGGGCCATTCTGAGTTCCTGCATTCCAGATGGCTGTGTAGATTTACTGTGGACAATATTTCTAATTTAGTGACAGTGGAAGGACCATATTTTACTGCTATTAGAAGCAGCAATGCTTGGGCAGCTTGGGTACCAACTGTTGTTGGGTCTTAGATGGGACTTAAATATACCTCTAATATGAGCAGAAGATGAATGGGATTTAGAGCTATGGGCAGTGTTGGAAGACAGGTGATGCCGTGAAGATTGAAGCCTAGCTTTGTCAGATAGGATAATGTTAGGGATCCTTGATGAGAGGGATTAGTTAACTGAAAGGAAGCCTTATTGAGTTTAGTCTGGAATTTTTTTCTCCGTCTTGCCATTCAGTTTGAAAGAAGCAAGATAAATCAAGGCAAAAATAAACAGACATGGGTGCTTTATGGAAGAAGCAGATCAACACAAACACATCTTTGCCAAGATGCGCCTCAAGGACCGGTACTGTCTGAGAGGATTTTTTTTTTTGTGAAATCCAGTGTATTAGCAGATGGTGATCTTTGGGAAGGAGTTGTGTGTGCAGGGCACAGAAGGAACAGATGGCTCTGGAAAAACTCAAAGACAACATACTGAAACAAATTCATAAATATTCAGGGTGTGGTAAAGACTGTAGGTCTATGAACATTCCTCTCAGGGCAAATGTGGTGTGAGGAGTCCCATCCTCTCTTCCTACCCTGCTTACTCCTTCCTTGCTGGACATCGGCTATGATGATACCACAGTCTGTGGGGCTATGCAGTGTATCAGGAGTAAGGAAATGGGATATTTTGAAAGCAGATTATTGGCATAGCTACCTGGTCTGTACAGGTAAGTGCAGAAGGGACTATACAGGAAACCAGCTTTGACATTGCCTTAGCTTTTGGGGATTTAATATTTTCTTTGTAGTGGCTGAGTAACTTTTTGAGGTAGAGATGGAATGAAGAGTGTTTCTGAGAGCGGTATTATTCACAGCTTTACAGTGATAAGAGCGTGAGGTTCCACCATGTTGAATTCTTGCTCTGTGTTTTGTTTGTTTGGGGTTTTTGGTGTCCTGTGTTGTTTGTTCAACAGATATATGTTTATGTTATTGCAAATGAATCTGGATTAAGGGTAGCTGCCAAAAACCGCAAGAGAATAATCAACCTTTTATGCTCCATTTATATTTTCAGTGTATTTTCCCCAGGAAAAATTAATCTTGTTTTGCTAATAGGTGGTTTTGGTGCCAAGTAGCAAGTATACCTGCAAAACAAATGATAATCATAAGATTTTATGTACAGTAAGATGGACCCTCTGTCCTTGGCTGCTTTATGCTGACCTCGTGAATTACACAATCGTTTTTGGGCCCCTCAAAGTTATCTTGCTGATGTCATGAATCTGAGAAGTTTGATTTGTTGAAGATTTGTTGGAGTACTTAGTCCTTTCACTGTGGGTCTGTGCAGAATTACTTCTCATGAAGTATTTTCACTTAAAACCTTTTCGTTTATGGTGATTTATTACTGTTTTATTTCCAATGTTCATGCCACACGTTGTTTCTCAAAGGATCAATTTTTCAGGGCAGTTGCCGCTGAGGGTGCTCTGCATTTGTGAAACTGCTCTGAATTTTGGAGCCAAGAGAGAGGCATTATGAACCACTGGCCGGAATTTTGGTGATGAGTTGCTAAAAAGCATCTTTGTAGGAGAGGACCGCATTTATGGTTCAGTCATTAGGGGTTATAGACATTTCCATTTCAAAACTAAATTTCAAGGGTTCCAGTTTGTTGTGGGTTGACCTTGGCAGGCTGCCAGGTGCCCAGCAAGCTGCTCTCTCGCTCCCTCTCCTCAGCAGTACACAGGGAGAAAATATGATAAAAAAAACCATCATGGGTCAAGTTTAATGGGAAAAAATCAAAAATTTATCTCTACTTCCCATCAGCAGGTGATGTCCAGCCACCTTCTGGGAAGCAGGGCCTCAGTACACATAGTGATTGCTTCAGAAGACAAATGCCTTGATAACGAATGCCCGCCCTTAGCTTTCGTTGCTGAGTATGATGTTTTATGATGTGGAACATCCGTTTGGTCAGTTTGGGTCAGCTGTCCTGGCTGTGTCACCTCCCAGCCCCTCGCCCACCCCCAGCCTACTGGCCTTTGGATGAGACTGGGGAGATATCCTTGATGCTGTGCAAGCACTGCTTAGCAATAGCCAAAACACTGGTGTGTTATTAACACTGCTCTAGCTACAAAAACTAAACACAGGTCTATACAGGCTGCTATGAGGAAAGTTAACTCCATCCCAGCCGGACCCAGTAAGTAGTTAAGTTGTTCATTATAGTGATGTTTACAGCTTCTATATGAAATATTCTTTTCTACTTTAAGTTGGTTTAAAACAATTAAATTGCATTTTGATTCCTGATTTTGTAGTAACTAAAAGTTTTCTGGGTCAGAAAAACTTGAATTTTTAAATTATCTAAAATCGGAGGTCAGTCAGCAGTTGTGTTCTCCCCTCTTCATCCATATGCATTCTTGATACCGAACAGCTTTTTTTTGGATCCAAGTTCTGGATGACTGATGGCGTCTTTATTATTTGGCATTTTCTGGAAACTAAGGGGTTTTGTTCTTTTGAATTTATTATAAGTAGTGGTTTTAGTGGGCCACATTTCACTGAGCTGTGGTCTTCATGAAACATTACATTTCTTTGTGATTTTTATAACTTAAAATTACATTTTGAAGTTAGATAGCAAAATCCAATAATGCATATATTAACTCTGCTAATATTTTAAATAATTTATTTTTTTTATGGTTTCAGAATAGTTGCTCCGAAGGATATAGTTATCCTTGCTCCTGTGACATGATTTATTAATGGCTAGTAGGAGCCCTTTTTATCTGACTGAAGGGTTAAAATAATGTGAAGTTAAAACTAATCTAGTTCCCTCGCTCTTCTTCTGTTCCTTTGTAAAATGAATAAAGGTCATTTGAAGTTAATGGCTGGTACATTTGGAACTAATAACAGGAAATACTCTTTCTAACAATAGGTAATCGCTCTTATAGGCAGGGCTGAGCACATTTCCCATTATAAGATGTGTTCACTTGGTCATAATTCCACTAAACTTTAAGCAGTAAAGCTGAACATTTCCATGTCAGCTGTCTGCCTCAGGCCAAATTTGGATTTTTGTATGCAAAATACTCAGCTGTTTCCAAGGCTGAGACTAGGATAGACAGACTTTTATTCCCTTACTTGAAGTTCTTGACACTTTTTTTTGTCGTTGTTGTTACATAGCTCTGATGTCTTACTATTTAGGGCTGAGGACTTGAAGCTTGCTGCGATGGAAGAAAGTCTTTTACGTTAGGCACATGTCCTTGGCCATGGAAATCTGTCCAATGGGGTGAAGTTTTCTATGACTTCAAATAAAGTTCACATATACTCATAAGACCTCTTTCTTAGTACCAGACAGTCCTGGAATATTATGTCCACCCAGTATGTTCAAGAAGCCTCTGAGAGTCAGTGAGAAGATGGAGAGCCATTTGGTAGAAGTAAGGGGAGGTAATAAGCAACAGAAAAAGCGTATTTAAGAAAGGTATTTGAAGTGCCGGGGACTTAGCAAGAATCCATGGAGAGGTGGACTAGACTAGTTTAGAAGCTCAGAGAGAGACAAAATGATGATTGATAAGGTCGTCAAATGCAAAGAAAAGGATTGAACCTGGGGAAGATGAACAGAAGGGCATGGGCCATCAGTCTATGCTTTCCTCAAAAGTCTGAGTGGAAGTGCTGTTTCCTTAGTCTCAGGGTGTCGTGAAAAGAGTACACTTATGTGAAATCTACAGTCATTTTTGTATGAATTTTAGCTCCCTCTACAGATGTAACACAGGAAAAATAGTAGTTGCTGTGGTCATTTACTGCAGTGTCTCAAGGATTTGTATAGTATGCTATGTGTGAACTATATGCAATGGTAACTATACACACTAAAACTGCATATAAAGAAAATGTGTGTTGCAAAATCTGGATGTGTGTAGTGAATAAAGCAGGGGTCATAGGAAGTAAAAGGAAGTTATGGATAAGGTAGCTGAAACCGTCCGTGGAGACACGGGTCCCAACTCTGTCTTTGCTACAGAGTTTTGCCTGTTGCTCAACAGACACTAACATTTTGCAGATTTCATCTTATTTGTTTCTTTATGCTGAAATTGAGATTCCCCAAGACTGATTTGCAGAAGTACTGAGTATTAATACAAGTAACTTAAGTCTGTAATCTGAACATATTCAAGTGTTAGGAATCTGAGAGTGAACACCCTGAGACCCTTGTATGTTTTTTTCACCTCAGTTTGCAGGTTGCCCTAGAAGTGTGGATAATGCCATTCCTACTTTCCAGGGTGCATTATGAAGATTGATTAATGACTGTGATGAGAGCTATAAAAAAGCTCCTGAGGAAACTAATATCCCTACCTTGATGGCAGGATTTGAATAGACTGGTCTGAAAAAAGATACAACCACATGTGGAACCATCTCTGCTGTGTACAGAATAAAGCAGGGGGCCTGTCAAAGGGTAATATATGAGTACCTGATTAAAGAGAATATCCTAATGCATATATGCAAGAGGGACAAATTAAGCTTGTATAGGCAGCCATTTCCTAACTTATGATTGTTTGACTTTCCAGTCTTCTAAATTCTCTTTTCATGCAGCACTTTTTTAATGTGTAATTTATGTTTCAGCTGGGGAGGAGAATGGTAGACTTATCATGAAGAGAGGCTGAGATGCAAAGCTGTGTATTAGAAGGCTCCAGTTTTAGCTATAGCTGTATTTTTGTGTGAAAATACATGCTTGCTTGATGCTGTGTTGGCATTTGTGGTTCTGTGATTACTGCTCTGAGAATGAAATGACCACGGGGAGTGATCTTTCCACAGTTGCAGTACGCATGGAGGTGAGCCCATGGCAGCACCCCTGGGGGAGGCATTTGCTTGGGCAGTGGGGAATTTTGCCCAGTTGCTCCCTATCTCTGTTCCTGGATGAAGGAAGGGTTCCCTTTTAAGGGCTAAAAGTATTTCACAAGTGCTTTATTTGCAGTAAAAAAAAAATAATTTAAAAATTGCTACATTTCTAGGTGCATATTGTGGAAAACAAAATCAACCCTTCTTTATTTTCTATTCTGTAGGTAAAATACAAAAGAGACTTTGAAGAAAGCAAAAGAAGAGGGTTCAGTATTGTCACCGATACGCCCGAGTTACAAAGACTGAAAAGGACTCAGGAACAAATCAGTAATGTATGTGACTGCCACCTAAAGTGAATGTAGATGGAGAAATAGTGTGTCTAAGAAAGGGCGTGTTTGTTGGTGTTTCTGATGAAGTCTGTGAGAGTGAAGAATCTGATTTTGGTGACTGATTTGTGTATGTCAGATTTTGAAGTGTGTGTAACTTTATACCATGGACTTGTACAGCACATTGGCAATGTGTGTTCACCTCTCCAGCTTTCAGCAAGTATGCTCAAAGTATTCTCTATACTAAAATGTTTTGACACTTTTTGCTTTTTAAATAGATTTCCCAGCAACTAAGAATACTTTTGTAGCTTTTTATTTACACATAAACTATTTAAATTATATAAGCTATAAAGTTTTATCTTCTTTTTTTTTTAGCAGGGGCTGTCATAATTAGCATAACTGGTAAGATGTAGTTTCCCAGAAGGAGAGAATATTTTGATACTGAGTTTTAAAAGAAAATACATGCAAGACAATGCTCTTCAAGATGAGAAAGGAATGACAAATATCAAAATGTAATTATGTGTTTCATTAGCTTAGAGCTTGAATGCAGAATGTTTTCAGGAGTGGGATTTTTTGAAATGGGACTTTTCCTGACTTATGTTTTCACTAGGAAAGTTATTTATTTATATTGTATTCCCTTGTAGCATGTTTAACTCTCTGCATGATGTGAAATTGAGTGGTATGTAGTGCAAGTTATGATATGTATGAAATAGGTAAGAACTAGCGTGAGCTGGAAATCATACAGAATCCATACCATTAAATAGGTAAGAATTAGTGTGAGCTAGAAATGGTACAGAATCAATACCATTAGCTTGGCCTGGCTTCCCTCCTGATCATTCGTCTGCTGCAAGAACTTGTCACCATAGATTATTTTGTGAAAAAATTTTTTAATCATTCCTTACAGTGATAAAATAACAGCATGGAATCAGAGGCATCCAGTGTAAGTATGATCAGAAGAAAATGATGGAATTTATTTACTTGAAAGAAAAATGTTTTTCAGGTTGGGATGTTATTGGAAAAAAAAGAAGTCATTGAAAACTACTGGTTTATCACAGCAATGCCATTCTTGCTGAAGCATTCACTAGTTAAGATTTTGGTATCCAGAACTGGTCTTTGAGGTGAAAAATTTGGGCTTGTTTCCTGGAGCCTTGGCCAGTGGGGAGGACAGTTAATATAAGAGCTGTGCAAATGCTCCTGTGGGTAGATAAGACGAGAACAAAAGCTCATATTTTATGTTAATACTGGGGCTAACTGAAATTTCTGGTTTGTGAGAAAGATGCATTCTTCAGAGTGGCAAAAAGCATGGCCATTAAGATTTCCATTTGTGATCTGGGAAACTTCAGTGAGTCCCTGGTTTTAATCAGCTGCATTTTTTATTCAGACCAGGAGCTTAAATTAGGTCCTCTCAAGACCTACATAGCTTCCTCGAGCAAGAGTGATTCTTTTGTGTGGGGTAGCTCTGGAACACATCAAGGAGATGAAACGAGCAATGCTGTGATGAATACTTAATCCCTTGCATGGGTCTGCTCTGTTAGGAGAGGTTGAGAGGAGTACCCTAGAGCAGGTCTTCGGTACTCAGTTTTGGATATTGACATGCCAAGAAATTTAATTAGATCTCCTAAGCTCAGTACTCACAACATCAGAATATAGGATAGTATGACACAGCTTACTTGCACACTCTTTTGCTCTTTCTTGTTCAGAGCTTATTGGGTTTTCTGTTGTGGGAAGAGGGGAAATAAAAGCAAACAAGAAGTTTTGTGAGTTGAGAAAGTTTTCTTCCCACCTCTGTTTTTGAGTGGGATAAGGAGGTTTCTCTTTTAGCAGAAGACCTTTATTTATGATACTGTCATGCTCCTGAACCAAAGGTACCTGCCTGCCTTACCAGACCCAGAAATACAATTTTAAATGTGAAGTGTTTTTAATTTTTTTTTTCTTTGTGGTTGGATGTACTACTTCTGTCTCTTTATTCCTAACCACCCAGTCTTAACAATATAGATTTGTTCTATGCAGTCTTAACAATACAGGTTTGTCCATTCAGTCTTAACAATACAGAGTTGTTTTCTTTTTGTGATGTTTGTAGCTGACAAAGATTCCAAGTCATGGACTCTATTAGAAATACTTAATCATGAAGGGTAAAATGGAATTTTAAAATGTACATGATAAAAGAAGTTGCATTTACACGTACACTTACAGTAAAATACTAATTTGCTTTGTGGTGTTATATCCTAGAAAGATAATTCTGCATAGGCCACAGCTTGAATCGAATTAGAAAAGTCCTGTGTTATAGAAATGCATTCCACACAGAGTAGTTTCTGTATTTATCAGATAATCAGTATACATCATGGACTAAGGATCTAATTAAGGTTTCAAGACACTGAAAGGTAAGCACTTTAATAATTCTAAAATAATTTTACTTTTCATATACAGCAAAATGGAAGAATACTAACATATATATTTAATTTTCAGTTTCATTTTGATTTCACCTTGAAGTGTTAGAAACTTCTCAAAGAGCCTATTTCAAACAAAATTGTAACAACTTCATGAAAAGGTAAGTGAGCACAGTTAAGTGTGTAGCTATTTTTGATGAAGGTAAACAACAAAATAAAAGTAATGATAATAGATGTTATTTAGTAGAAATGTTTGTAAAGTGTTATGTTTTTGTCCTAATATTTAGTTTTCAGCATACATGGGTATTAACACAGTGCTCTGACTTTTAAAAGAATCTCTTATGCTATCAATATAAATCTTGCGAGGAAAAAAGATAGTGGGGGGAGCAGGTCGACAGTAGGTTGATGGAGGGCATTGGATTTTGGTTGCTATTTTGCCACCAGCAATCCTGCCTCTGAAGACTGAGATCAAACTAATGGAATTTATTTGGTGGCTTGATGGAAGTATCAGAAACAGAATGGAGATTCTTAGAAAAGAATGATACTTACCGCAGTGTCTAATGTTTTTTAGCGTTAAAAGCCTAATTCTGCAGATGTACAACATGCTCAGTAGAAAATATCACAAAGCCTGTCTGGGACATTCAGGTTCAGGTGCCCCAGACAACAACTGTTACAGCTTCTTAGCACTGAGTTAACCTGAAAGGTGTAAACCAGACATATTAGCATGCTAGTCTAGAGTGATGTAGGGAAGGCTGCATAAACTAACTGTTTTTTTTTCCTGAAAAGTTTGAAGGATTTTTTAGCACCCTTTGCATGACTGAGCAGGCATTTTAAAATTTAAATACATTTTATGAATTAATATGTGTGAAGACGTGTAAATGTATTGTAAAAAGTATATATGTTTATAAGTATTATAAAAGTATATTAGTATTTTTAAAATTTTTCCAAATATAAATTTTCTGTCACTTCTGCTGCACATGTCACTGTTTCTTGGCATTGGATATATAGCTAAAACACACAAAATTTATAGTGTTCGCACAGAGAAATGTGTTCATTTTGTTAAAAGACCTTGCAGTGGTTTTTTGGTCCATCTTGAACTTTGAGAGGATTTTCGATATGAACAAAGATGTTATCAAAAAGAAAAAAAAACCCACATATTTTTATAGGTGATTCTGTCAATAAGCTATTGTAAACTGATTTTACAAGAAGAAAGTTAAGGTGGCAAAAGGAACAGAATAATTAAAGAAGTGGTAAAAGTCTATTTATTGATCTATCATGACACGTGGGTAAATGAAGAAGTGGGAACTCTAATAATATTTCCTTTGGGGAAATGGAACACTTTCAGCAGTTTGCAGCACCGAGCTGCTGCTTACTGCCACTGCACTTTTATGCCCAGATATATGGCTTGAAGCATGTTTTATCCTATGTGAAATAAGTTGCTCTTTCTTAAATCTGTTTCTGGTAAGTATCTGCAAAGTGTAAAGCAAAGCAGGTCCATACAAATTGATGAAGTGAGAAGCTTTCATTAAGGTAAAGGCCAGTGCTTGGATAGTAGAGGTTGCTGGCTTGGTTGTATGGCTGGAAGAGTGCATGGAAGCTCTCACAGTGGTTGCCCTCATTAGACTGAGAGCCTGCGTAAGCATTTCTCACTTCTGCATTCAATGTTATGACCTTCAGTCACGTGGGAGCAAGAAGCAGCACACATCTGCGCCCTTCTTCCCTTTGAGAGCTGGCAAAACGGAGTCATGCAGTTCATCTACACGTGTGTGATTTGTTTTCCAGGTTTAGGTTGCATGTGAAATGGAAATTGTACCTTAAATTAAAAAAGGAAAGTGAGAAAGCAGATTAAATTTGGCTTGCTGAGCACATTTCTAAGGTATCCTATTTCAGTGAAGACCATAAGTTAGGAAGGTCAGTAGCGCTAGTCAGTAAAGAGAAGGTCATTTAGGCACCCCGGGGGTATGGAGGTGTCTCCCCTGTATACCGGGAGTGAAGCCTGTACTGGATGCAGAGAGGGAATGTGAAATCCAGCTGATTTTGGAAAAGCTGCAAATAAAGCCAACCAGTCCTCTTCCTCCACCCCCCACCCCCCCCGTTTTGTTTTGTTTAACACCCTCACTCCAGGAAGTAAATTAACAGAGCTTTTGCTTTTTTGTGTGAAAACAGTGTTTTAAATATTCATTGAATTATTACATAAAAATGCTCTTTCTTTAAATGTAATGTTTTGTTATATACAGTAGAATTTTATTATAAATTAAAATGTAGTAACATTCTTAAAAGCAGTGTATGTAGATTTCAATAAGAAAGGCTATATATTCATTATCTTTAAAGAAATATGTTGCATGGGGTTTTTAAGTATGAAGGGTCACATTCTAGCAGTTAAATTTGTACAGCATCAGGGGAAGTGGTTGTGGACAGGATTTCTCCTGTAATTTTAATCAGCTAAACACTGTTTTTATGGAGAAAGACACAAATAATAAGGAATTGCATACTACCTAAGATGTGATACAAATATGTCTTCATGTAGCAACTAAAGGAGGAAAGAAATGACATTGGTACAGTACTTGTACACATCTGCACATCTGAAATTAGAAACTGGCCCTAACAGACATTGAGCCATGGCTCTGTATTTGGAAGCTGTTGGCACAGTTGTTCAGCCTGTTTACTTGCTTAAACATAAAATGGCCTCTTAAATTGCCAAAACAGATAGTAGAGAAAATTGGCAGGAGATGTTAACAACAAGGCTTGGAGCTCCATTTGTAGGATTCACAGCATAAAGCCTGCAGATACTCGTCTCTAAGGGCCTTTTTCCCTCCATTAAATTCAAGTGAAGGAGAAGAATAGCCTGAAAGGGAACAAGAAAAACTGACAGCAACATGAATGTCTACATTTCACAAAACCAACCATGACACATCAATGAAGAGATTGGTTAAACCTGTTAAACTGCATACAAAAAGAGCTTATATTGTTCTAGGCAATGCTAGGATTTTCACTGCTTCGCACTTCATCTGACTGTCTTTATCTTCCTAAGCATGATTTTGTTGTTGTTTCATTTGGAAAATATGCATTTAATCATAAAAGACAACTGTGTCTACTAACATAGACAGAATAGCACTTGCTGGGCAGTGTATGAAGTGCTACACGCCTGTAGCAGGTGTTGAAGTCTTGGTGCACCACGGTGCCAGTTGTTTTCTGCTCCCGTTGGTTCCTCCAACAGTTTAACATGAACTGCAACTCCAGGAGCTATTCATTATATGGTATGCTGTAGGCTTAATTCCCCACAACTGCATTTCAACTATGCTACATATAACTCATGTGATCAAGCATCCTCCAGTTGCGTTCAACAGCATTTTTTTCTGACTGGAAGCTAGGAGGTTGAATGTGTCATTCCTGTTGCTAGAGTTCCTGCTGTGCTCCTGTACAGTGAACATACATGCATAAAGTCATGTCCAACCTTGTTCCTTTTCTGGATTTATCTTCTAATCTTGCTTTGTACAGATACATACAATTGGAAATTCTGAGAAGCCCCAGGTCCTTTGGCTTTCTGTGTTGAAGTTTTTTGACTTCTCATTTTGAGTAAGCAGAAATATTTCTCCTTTTAAATCTAGAGACCTAATAAATGCTTTAGAAATGACTGAGCAAAAGAATCACATTAATTTTCAGTGACTATGAGTATTTTTTGCAGATATTTATGTAGCCTTCATATACTGTACAGCTTTCAGAAATTTGTAAAATGATTGAACACATGCTTAAGAAAAGATGAGTTTAAGGAATTGTAAGTAATATTTCATATAGAACTTACGCTAAGTTAGAAACTGGAAGCCTTTGAGAATGCATTTGAAATCTCAGTATATATTCTACTTAAAAAAGAAAAATCTTTCTCTAATGATCATTATCAAAGTATTATGCAAAGTTAGAAAAAGACAGTTAAATTAGACCCTATGTATATAAATTCTTTATCTACATTTTTGTCAAAAGTCTTAAATTATTTAATGGCATGCTGCTTTGTCCACTTCTTGCTTTGATCCCTGTGTAGACCAATAGTCACCAAGCATTCAGATTTGTAATATTTTCTTTCGTTTACTGTTCATTTACTGTACAGCATGGTATTCCACACACCATAAAATGTTGTAAAAATGTGTAACTTGTCAAGTTTTCCTCAAAGCTTCTTTCTCACTGCTTTCACTGTATTGAATGAAATTGTTTTCAGAGTTGTCTAAGAAATGGGGAGATACTGGAATCCCCCTTTATGCAGCATTTATTTACATGAAGAACTAGAGCAGAGAGATTTAAGTATTCATGTTAATCCAGTAAGTGGCACTAAGAGTAAACCGTTATCTTCCATATTAGCCTTCCGTTAGGGGCAGAGGGAGGCACAACATTTGCTAGGGAATTTTGCAGCTGTTGGCGAGGAAGAGATCACTGAGAATCCAGAGCAGTGTGTTCGTAATTCATCAGGGGTGGTGCTGACTTCTTTTTCTGTCCCCATAAATTTCTCAGATTCTCTTTGTTGGTGTCCCTTTCTTAATCCTTGTGATATACATGGCAATAGCTCCCAACGTGTGGGAATAAAGTATTTTTAGACCCCAAAATGCTGAGCTGAAGGATGCTTTTTGGAATGTCAGACACTCAATACAAACAATACGTATGAATCTGTCAGTGCAGGTGGAATTGAATAATTTAGTTGACTTTAACTACTGGAAAAGTTCTTCTGAGCAGTTGGTCTTTCAATTCGCAGCAATGTATGACTCAGTCATATTAGGTCATATTCTATGGGGGTAGTAAAACAGATATCCCTAACATGGTGACGTTCCTCACCTGCTGAAGATCAGCTTCCTGGTCCAGAGCAGGAAAAGCACTGGAGTCAGTGACGTTGTTAGAAGACTACTTCTTTTGTAACACAGGTGGAGGGATGCATAACTCTTCACCAAAAAGAACAGAAGCATTTTACTATTGAGAAGCTGGAAAACAAACCCCTGCCCAAGACAGGCAACTGCATTTGCAAAAACTATTCGCTTTAAAAATAGGGATTTGTAATGGGTATCAGTGAGTTGTTTGAGCTGTTATATCCCATATTGTCCAGAATAGCATTAGAGGTGTAAATTCAGATAGGCATTTCAGTAAGACCATTGAAACACTAACCTCAAATTTATACTGAAGTTCTGGTAAGCTACTCATGTGTGGGGGGAAAAGCCACATCAGCAAGTTGTATAAAATGGAAGTGCTTGTCTATCAGAATGGAATGCATTTAGGCTTGAATGCCACGTGACCTTGCGGCAGTTTCTGCTTGGGCAAGGCTCCGTTTCAGCAGCCCCTCAGTGAGGATGGATAAGTGACCTCAAAAGAACCCTCACAAATGTAAAGTTGAAACTGTCCTCAGAGATATAGAGGGAAATATTTTAGGTTAAGTAGAGCTCTGGTAGTCAAAGCAAGCAGATGTGATGCCTACATAACTGCCTCTTAAATGGTCTTATTCCATCTGGCTTTATTCTGAAGGCTTGGTTAGAAAAAGCTATTTTCTCTCCTTTTTTAGCAAATATAGTATTATATATATTATTGTGGTTGATTATGGGTTTTTTTCTAGGATTTCAGAAGTCCTTTTTATAAGTTAATAGAAGAAATTGCCGTAACTTGCTGATTTTCTTCTGTATCACTAATTTCATATGAAATTAGTTGATTACAAAAGTTATAGAGTCTTTATGATGTTAAAGTACATCTCAGAGTTTCAAAAAGTTTTCAGTGAAGTTCCACAGGGAATAGTATAGTCTTTCTGATTCTAATTTGAATAAATACATTTGACAGGATGACTGCAACCTTGCTCACTATATTGACAATATAAAATGAGTTGTGTGGTGGAAGTAAAATAACTCCTCCAGAAAAATCCCAAAAGGCATGGATTTACTGCATTTTGTAAATGGGTCAACTCATGCATGAGAAATGAATGCTAATTGTAGACAGGTTGCAAAACTGTAGACTTTAAGTAGAATTGAATTGAATGCTACCCTAAATATTTTGATAGAGATGTCCTATCATGCTTCTCTTTCGAAAACAGCAACAAAGCTGAGTATTGCAGAGAAATAATTAAAACATGTATTTGTGATACATGAGAATAGTGTCATTCAACTCCAAAATCTAAGGCATTGTATTCATTTTTGTCACTGGCACTGGTAAACTTTCAGCGAACCTCTATTTGGACTGATGAGTTGCTTTAAAAAAGATACATTTTAATTCAGTAAAGAAAGCTCTGTTTCTTTATGATGAAAATGTTCAGTCCAGTGTAGAAAAATACCTCTTTTTTTTTTTTTCTAGTAAACCAATAATAAAACAGAAATATCTAGTTAGAAGATATGAAAGAAAAGGAGCAATTTCTGTCTTAACGTTCATATTGTAAGGCAAGGCTTATAAGAAAGACATCAGTAATTTAAGAAACTGCTACATTATCATCAAGTATGTAACATAACATTTCATGGACTTCATTTTTAATCCACAGTAAATACCATATCTTGTCAACAGATGCATGTGTTACAGATACAGAAGTAAACCTCTGGGTCAATATGTACTTATTTAAACATCCTATTTGGAGGCTAAACCAGCTATATAATGTGAGCACAAAATTTGCAGTTATGCCATTTTCACATTTTGCTGCAGTATTGACTGTAGTGCATGTGCTTCTATGTACTGTAGTTTATGGAATGAAAAATTCCAAGTGCAATGAAGACAACTATAGAAAGTTTTGTGGCAACTGTTGTGAGCACTAGTCTGTCATCTGACGAAAGGATTTGAGTCTCTCATTAAACGCTACTGACTTCAAGACTTAACCAACTTGGAAGATTTCTGATATTCAAAAGACATGGCTTTTTCTGTTGTGGTACTAAGCAACTAAATCATGACAAAAAACCCCAACAGCTTCTTTTTCATGTATCGCTTGAATATATTTAAGCAATATCAAAATCACTCATTCTTTTTAATGACTACATATTTTTCAAGCCACTATGTTTTTACATATAGTAACAAGAGAATTAAAATAAAACCTCTTTTCATAGTAGCCCAACTTGGGAACTAATTAAAATTAAGCTTTTAGAATAAGAAAAAAATTAGCCAAAAAGTTGAGAACCAGGAGTTAGCACCTGCAGAGATCCTTGAGTAGTTCAATGCTTGCAAGGAAAAGATAATTTCTTATTTCCTTGTTTTTCTATATTGTCCATTACCCACTTATCATTTCAGCTTTTTAATTCTGTCTTATCTGATGGTTTTTTACTGTGCATCAGTTGCTAGGGCAGCATCTTAGGCAGTAAACCTCCTGCTGAAGAAGAAGATGCTCTGCTTCTTCTAAAGTTAATACCATCTTTAATCTTGATCCCTGGAGATTTGAATGTCTCACCCCTATGATGCCCACAGACTTCATTGACCTTGACAGCAGGGGTATCTGGTTCTCTTTGGCACTGTTATTTTTTTTTGCATGTTAAGACGTATGTCTGTGATTTCCTTAGCCTGTCAGTAGATATGTTAGTTGTAACAAAGCCAGCACTATAGTAAATGTAATGGTTAAACTTTTTAACCATCCTAACACAAGAGGGGAAGTAGCAAAAGTTTGCATGTGACGTTTCTGCTTGTGTCTACAAAGATCTTGAAGGAGAAGAGTTTACTTTTCCAAAAAGCAGATTAGAGTGATACAAGTATTGCTTTCTGACCCTTTCTGGTCTGGTATTATTCAATTAGTGATTTAGTTACAAAAATGTTTGTGTATTTTTTTTGAAATGTTCTTTCTCTGGCTCACACCAACATAGCGTCTCTGTTGGCAACCACAAGATTTTAATGGAAAACTGAAGGGTTTTTTTTCAGATCTGCCTTGAGTTAATTTCTTTGTCTCCTGTCTTTCCTCAGTTGGTAAGTCAGTGTCCCTGTTCAGTCCCCAGGAAAGACAAAGTATAAAGGGGCAGATACTCCATATTTCACTAAGCAAGCCACAGGCAGCAAACAGAGGGAGTCTGAATCTCAGTCCCTGTAGTGATTAAATACTGGACTTTGGGAAAGTCTAGTCTGAGGAAAATGTTATGTGAGAGGTAGTGGTTTTGAACTTCAAGGCTGGTTGTTTTCTGCCTTTCTGAGCTGCACTCTTGCTGCTCCTGCTTTATGTCAACTTCCCCCTTTCTTCACTAGGGAATGATGGTGTAAAGTAAGCCCCTACCCAATGTGGCCAGTCCTTCCCTTTTCCAGCCTTTAGAAGAGAAATATACTCCAGAGTGCATGACTTATGTTGCTGAGGTTAACTGATTTTTATAGGGTTTGGCATAATAGTGCAGCTCTTTCCAGTTTCCAGAATAGTGAGTGAGTAAGCAGCTGAAGATAGTATGGCTGGTGTGGGTTTTGGCACAGCAGAGGTGGTCTTTGGGGGAAAAGGGGAGGACTGGCTTACGGAGAAGCTGTGGCAAGACCCAGCATTTGCATCAGGGTCTTTAGGCTGTGCCTCAGCATACCAACACTGAGCAGGGATCTTGCTCCCTCCTATTCTCAGCTCGTGGGACAAAGGCACTTTGTCGCCTTTTCTCTTGAATGATTTTATTGGTAGACAATATCATTCAAGATGTTGAATCTTTTCAATTCAAGCCTCTGGTGTGGTCTGCGCTGCCCTTGGCTGCAGTGTTGTGAGCACAAGGGAAGTGGCCGAAGAGTTTCTTTGCCTGTGCCAGAAGAGCTGTAGATCCGACCCGGGCAAGGGCAGCAGGCATGGAATGAGGTCATTTTTTTGGCACTGCCCTTTGTTTAGCATTCCTTTCTCTGCAGTGTGTGTTTCTGGCTCAGATAATAGCTGGCACGCTGTCTTGAATTGAGAAGTTCAGTTAGCAGTCAGGTTTCTTTTCAACAGAAATGAACTGGATGAAAGGCTTGAAAAAGCTTGGTTGTGATACAAAATTAAGCAGAACTATCAATTCTGAAGGTGATGCCAAAAAGTTTTAGAAGGCTCTGACAGTATTGAGGGGTGAGAGGTTTAATCAATCTGTCTCAAAAATGGGTAGAACAGATACTGAGAAGACACAGAAGAGGAATGAGCTTTAGGTATGAAAAAAAGACCAAGTGGAATAAATTTATAAAGTCACAGATGGAGTAGAGCTGGAAAAGAGAACAGAATTATTTACTGTTTCTTATAAGACAAGAACTAGGAGCAGGGAGTGTAGTTGTCGGGCATCATACTTGAAAGAAAAACAGAAATGAGGCGTATAATCAAACTGTGAGACTTACTAATATAAGAGACAGTGAAGCCTAGAATTATAAAATACATTGAAAGAAGGATTAGACAAGCTTGTGGAGGTTAAATCCATCAGGAAATATGAATGGTTGTAACCCAAATCCAGTGACAGGATCTGGGAGGCTCTGGTAAGCTGATAGCAGGAAACTAGAAGAATCACAGCAAGGGGAAGACTGTGTTTCACAGGCACCTTCCCTAAGCATGCATTACTGAGCAGTGACAGAGTGATGGTGGCATCAATGAGTCCAATGAGTCCATGAATAAGCTCAGTACCTTGTGCCATTTCTAGCCACAGCTGTGGCTTAGCCCTACCAGGCAGTGAACAACCTATTGCTTCCTTGTTTGTACATAGCTAGGTTGAATTTACAGAGTTAGAGTTAAAAAGGATTATTATGCATCTGGCCCTAGACCCTCTCTGATGTCAGCAGGCTTCATTCGTGGCATCCGATTGTCTTCCTGACCTTTCTGTTGCAGACTAGAAAGCCTTTCTGAGCCTTGAATGGCAAATTTTTGAAGAGATGGCTAAGATGCAAAGGCAACTGGGATATGGCAGATATTCCTTACGAACATGCAAGTGTTCTTGCATGGCCATGGCAATTGACAGACCAGGTATTAGTCAAGAGTAAGATCGTTTTGGCCCCACTAGCATGTTAGTGGTTTTCAGGTGAATCTCCTGGTCATCTTACCACACCTTTCTTGACATTGCAGGACTGTCTTGGAGTCTGGAGAGTGGATTCATTCCAGATGAAATTAAACTCATTGATGTACTCCAGCCACAAAAGTGTGTCCAGTCCATTGCACCATGCTAGAGCTAGCTCATAGCTACTCCCCTCTGCTGTAAAATATGGACTTTGTGTCCTCGACACCAACTGTTTCATTCCACGGATCTGCTCTTATTGTGCTGCAGTGCTTGCTAATGGAAACATTGCTTATTCTGTCCTGCTTAGGAACCAGTCATTGCTTCAAAGTTGCATTCCTGTGAGACCGGAGAGTCATACTAACTACAACTACAGGCTTTACAATTCAGAAAATGGAAGGGTGGAAACAGTGGATGCTGAAAATCAGATTGTTGCATGACCTGTGTTTGCCCTGTCAAGGGGTCATTGAGACTTGTCTGGTGTGTGCACTAAACTTGTAATTTATGCTTGTGGAGGATGTCAGGAGGAAGATTCATGTCTGGATGTGCAGGTGCTCCATTAGGATTTAGAAAGACATGGATTGATTAGGTGGTTATTGCAACATGCAAAATTAGGCTGGTCAGAGACCCCTGACAGGGAAGCTTGGTGCATAACCAGTGAGCCAGGCTGCAACCGATAGAGCCTCAAAATGTTAACGGAAATGGCCTTGAGTTGCACCAGGGGAGGTTTAGATTGAATAGTAGGAAAAACGTCTTCACTGAAAGGGTTGTCAAGCATGGGAACAGGGTGCCAGTTTGTGGTCTTTGAATTTTATTCCTGAAAGCTAATCAATGTCTCCTTTCCTGAGTAAGAGGTAGAAGTCTACCTGGACTTTAGTAAGGCCTTCGACACTATTTCCCACAGCAGCCATGGCTTGGATGGGTGTACGCTTTGCTGGATAAAAAACTGGCTGGATAGCTGAGCCCAGAGAGTTGTGGTGAATGGAGTTAAATCCAGTTGGCAGACGGTCATGAGTGGTGTCCCCCAGGGCTCAGTTTTGGGGGGCCAGTCTTGTTTAATATCTTTATCGATGATCTGGATGAAGGGGATTGAGTGCTCCTTCAGTAATTTTGCAGATGACACCAATTTAGGTGGGAGTGTCAATCTGCGTGAGGGTAGGAAGGGTCTGCAGAGGGATCTGGACAGGCTGGATCGATGGGCTGAGGTCAGCTGTATGAGATTCAACAAAGCCAAGTTCTGGGTCCTACACTTGGGTCACAACAACCCCATGCAACTCTACAGGTTTGGGGAAGAGTGGCTGGAAAGCTGTCCAACGGAAAAGGACCTTGGGATCTTGGTCGACAGCCGGCTGAACATGAGCCAGCAGTGTGCTCAGGTGGCCAAGAAGTCAACAGCATCCTGGCTTGTGTCAGGAATAGTGTGGCCAGCAGGAGTAGGGAAGTGATCGTGCCCCTGTACTCGGCACTGGTGAGGCCGCACCTGGAGTGCTGTGTTCAGTTTTGGGCCTCTCAGTACAAGAAGGACATTGAGGTGCTGGAGTGTGTCCAGAGAAGGGCGACGAGGCTGGTGAAGAGTCTAGCAAAGAAGTCTTACGTGAAGCGGCTGAGGGATCTGGGGTTGTTTAGTCTGGAGGAGAGGAGGCTGAGGGGAGACCTTATTGCTGCCTACAACTACCTGAAAGGAGGTTGTAGTGAGGCAGGTGTTGGTCTCTTCTCCCAGGTAACTAGCGACAGGATGAGAGGAAATGGCCTCAGGTTGCATCAGGGGAGGTTTAGATTGGATATTAGGAAAAATTTCTTTACTGAAAGAGTGATCAGTTCTTGGCTGCCCAGGGAAGTGGTGGAATCGCCATCGCTGGAGGTGTTAAAAAAACGTGTACATACGGCACTTCAGGACATGGTTTAGCAGGCATGGTGGTGTTGAGTTGATGGCTGGACTTGATGATGTTAGAGGTCTTTTCCAACCTTACTGATTCTATGATTCTATGGAGCAATTTACCAGGCTATTGATACAGAACAGTACCTGATAATTATGTGAGAATGTCCATGTAATGTTATAGATGGACTGGTGGAGTTGGAAGCTCAGTGAAACTACTTTCTGTGATAGAAGTCTTTACATTTGGCAGTAGCTTTAATGCATTTCACCTTCATGAAACTCTTTTCACTCTCATCTTGCCACTCTGCGTGGTTATTGCTCAATACCAATGTGGCTGAATGGTCTTTTACGTAGTGGGTTTTTCATTCCTCTCTCTAGCAGCCCTATTCCCACCAACTTTTTTACCAACACCGCTGGATCGGAATGAACTCCACTGTTTATGCCTTCTGCAAAAGAAATGGGCAGTTTTTGGCCCTTTTTATTGGCTTACTTCCATTGCTGTGTCTTGGTGTGCTCGTGCAGCACAGCCTACTGAGAAATTCTTCTGTCTCTTCCTGTTGTTTTCCTTACTTCCTCTGCATCTCATCATCCTTGGTTGCCTGCCTTCATAGCAGATAGCAGGGGAAATGCTCGTTAACCCAACCAACTGCTGGTAGGGAAATCTGTAAAGCAAGTATGGCAAAGGGGCAGAGAGGAAAGCAAAATACTAAATACTAATGCATTTTGCTTCAGCCAGTGCTAAATTCCACAGGAAACAGTGGACAGGTTTTGATATCCTCATAACCATTAAGTCCATAATGTAAATAATATCCAATAACTTTTACTTGTTTTTGTTTTCATATTAAATTTGTCGTTTTTGGAGAACAGTTCATGGGCAAGAAGTGAACTCTCGGAGATTTGAGGGTTTGATATGGAATTTAGGAATGCGTAATGCTCTGTGGTCTATCTGTATTGTACATTTCCAAGAGGAAAGTAAGTTATTGCTTTGACCCATAAAGCCCTAAATATCTTGGGTGCTACCACCTCCTTCACAGGTTTATAATGTTAGCTTGAGCAAGAGATCACTTACTCCAGAGCTGTGCTAGAAAACTTCTGTCAGGTTTTCTTCAGTGGAATCTCAAAAACCACACCTGGGAAAGAGACAAATTATATTTGCAGAGTAGTTCTACGTGTTCCCCAAATGCAAAAGAGTATTCAGGCAGAAGTGCCTTTCTTGACATGAGTCTGTGGTAAGGATTTTGCTGGAATTAAAATACAGTAAAATATCACAATTAACATTTGTAGATTAGAGGACACCCAGATGATGTTGTTTTTTTGTTTAGAAGGAAGAATATCCAGCCAGGCCACTCCACTTTCACTTCTCTATTCCTGGTTCAAATTTCTGGAATTTGGGCATGCTGTAAAGCTTGTTGTATTAAGTGGAAATTTGGGAAGCTCAGCTTCTTGAGATCAGAGTATAAATGTGGTGAAATAGAAAAACAGTTTTTCAGGAGTGGAAACAAGGAAAGTTCAGCTGCTTGTTGACTCTGTTGATTTGTTTTACGTTTCTGAGATTTTGAGTGCATTTTTGATGATTCATCAGTGAGATTAAAAATATTAAAGATACTTTTTTGGAGACGTTTGTTCTAAAAAGACCCAATGGAGTTCAACAGTATTGTCTGCTTTTCCATTCTAAAGTACACTAAATGAAAACTTTTTTTTTTTTTTTTTTTAAACTTGTGACAGGCATATGTTTTAGGCACTGCAGGATTTCAATGGCTGTGTAGTGGATTTCCTAAATAATGACAGACGTGTTAGAAACCTAGAAAAATATAGAAAATAGCAGTGGAAAACTTTTATCACAAGGTGTTACAGTTCTTTACTTGATACAAAAAATGATTATTGAGAAAAAGAAATCATTTGGAAATACAGGCTCTGGGAAGCTCCTTGCTTGTTGGTTTCATGGAGCTTTTTGTAAAGGTAGTTGCATTCCTTGCTTGATGTGAATATGTGAATCAGTATGAAACTTAGGATTGATAGACCTTGTTAAAATCCTTACTTTCATTGTCAACAATTGCACTAATGTCCCAATAACTATAGATGTGGACATAGTTCTTGTGTTTGACCTGTTGCAATAAGAGCTTCCTTTATACTTTTTAGTTTGAAAGATACTGAAATTTCTGAACTGCTTTTGCTGCAACAGCAGTGCCAGAAATGTGGAGCCTTTCGAAGTTATTCATAACAGAAACAAGGACAATCCTTTTTCTGTGCTCAGAGTATATGGCAGTCTATTGTGTGGGGCCCCTATTCCAGATGTAGGTTTCTATGCCTCTGTGGTGACCATGAACCTCTGTCATTGGAAAAGTTTCACTTTGCAGATCTATTTTTCATAAAAAGTTGAAGGAGGCAGGAAAGAGGAGGAAGGGAGAGAGAGACAAATCAGAGTAGTTAGCACACAGTTGCTTTGAATCAAAGCAGAATTCAGATCTGAGTCCCTATTTTGCCTGAAAAACTAGAACACAGGTCTTGCACCTGTGTATGTGATGCCTTAAATCAGTTTTATACAGAATTTTATGGAAATCACATGAAAGTTCTCTATTTTAGAAGAAAGTAACTTGCAAATCATCCATTTTAGTCTTACTGGATAAACAGTTAAATTGGCATGGATTCATAAACAGAATGAATGGTTGGCAGAGACACTTGGATTTGAAATATCAGCTGTAACTTTACATGCTGCATTTGTACATGCAAACAAGGAGACTCCAGGTTTAATGTGTGAAGGACCATAGCTCAAGATCCTCCAGTCTCCTATGTCTTCTACTGCCAAGATCTGGTATTTGGCTATTCTACTAGGCCGGAGTCTTCCCCCTCCTTCCCTTTGTCTCCAACTCCACCAAGAAAACCGAAGCTGAGCTTCTGTTTATCTCCCATTCTGCTGATGCCTATCGTAAGACAAGAAATCTAGATGGTCACAACCAGTCTGGCCTCACAGCAAAGTTCCTTTTCGTCCTCTTGATTCTCAAACCATGGATGGGTTGTGGAGCGATTTCTTCTCTGGAGGCAAGTGGTGTAAATTCCAGGTGAGATCTGAATTATGGGCATCTTCAGCCAGTTTTGTCAGTGAGGTGTACTGATATGCCTCTGACTGTCATGCCTTCCTTTTTCACCTGGGACAGTCCTCTGCCAGCTCAGCAGTGGTAGGCACTCTCTGGTAACATCTCACTGGGGTGGAGTGTGTTTCTCAGTATGGGATTAATCTCATATTAGCTTGTTATGTTTGTTAAAAAAGTGTCAGAAGGTGTAGAGGCACAACTACATTCTCATATTGGTTTACTGAAACAGTAAATCTGCATACTTGTTCCAAAGACTCTCAGTCATCAGGGTACAGGAGGCCAAACCTCTTGGTAGATCTC
Source organism: Opisthocomus hoazin (assembly GCF_030867145.1). Classification (NCBI taxonomy): domain Eukaryota; kingdom Metazoa; phylum Chordata; class Aves; order Opisthocomiformes; family Opisthocomidae; genus Opisthocomus; species Opisthocomus hoazin. The sequence goes on along the minus strand of NC_134417.1, from coordinate 73,490,249 downwards.
TGTGGCCAGCTCCAAATGCTGTGCCAGCAGATGGCTGTGTCAAGGGAAATCTCTTAGCTTGTGTGTAAGCCTGAAGATGAGGGGACATCCTGCTACTCTTTTTGGCCTTTTTTTTGTCACACTTGATTTACTGCTAAACTGGGTCTACACTGTTGCATCTTCTGTCTTAATTTTACAGAACATTTTTTAGGGTCCTGTTAGGATTATGCTTCAGTGAACCAGTAGTCGTTTAAGTCTGGGAACGTCTGCTTAGTGCTCTGGGTATGATTTAGGACAGTTTTCCTAAAATGAATTATAGAATATTGTTAACATTTTTAGATTTTTCAGAGGTTTTCTTGCACTGACACGTAAGACTGTTGCATTTATGTGATACTAAAGCAGTATCAATCCTAATGATTGAAAGCATGGTTCATTTTATTCGAATGCAGTCATGCAACCCTCACTTGTCTACAGACAGACGTATTTTTAATTGCTAAGCAAAGTTTATTTATGTTAGAGTCATTGCTCCAAGTGACCTTGGCAATTACAGTCCCCTGTAGCTAATAGCTTTCTGAATGCAAACAGTGAAGCTTGAACCCTGTAGGTGAATAAAGTAACACTTTGCTCTGGGTTAAGAGGAATTTTCAAGTATGCTTTTTGTACGGTTCACAGCACTGTACTAACAGCTATTTAAGCTTTCTTATCAACAGTTAACCTTGATGTTCCCATAGACATTCAGCATTTTTTCTTCCAATTTGGTTAGTATGATCCCTTCTTGAGTTAGTTGCTCATTTAAAAAAATTGTTTAGTTTTCTCTTTGCTTTAGTGATAGTTCTTTTTAAAAAGAAGACTGCTACAACATGACTAGCAACAATCAGTCTTTTTCCCTTATTTCCTTTTCCTTTTTTTTTGACATATTTCGCTGATTACATTGGTTTTTTTATCTAGAAGTGAAGTTGAGAGAGTAATTTCTGATTGAAATGATGGTTTATAATGACTTCTTAGTCTTTTAAACTGAATTTCTTTTTGGTATCCTGAAAGTCTTGTTCTTGTACAGGGTTTTGCCAACATCTCTGCTTCATCTGTGCTTTCTCACACAGATGCCTTCCACACTTCCCCCTCATACATCTGTAGCTTTGGCAGATTGGTTAGAAATACTCTTAAGTCAGCACAAAGGAAATCATGGGTTTTTAAATGCTTGCTTTTTCTTTTTCCTTTCCTGGATTTTCTGGCTCAGTCTTAAGTCAGTAAATTTTACTGGAATTCTATTATGGAAATGCTATGTTAGATGATAATGATGATGAGAATTCCCTACTCCACTGCTTTGTGGGAACCTGCTTGACAGAGTGTTAAAAAGTAGCCTTAATAGAAATTAATTAATGCAACTGATGAAAGTGCTAATAGCCAATGTGGTGACAGGCTGTGCTGTCTTGAAAAAACAATTTAAAAAAACCTAAATCATAATTTAATTCTAGCAAGGCTTTTTTATTCTGAAATCTATAAGGAGGTCTTACATACATGAAGAGCACATCATGGATGAATTTCACTTTGTGGAACTGAGAGGAGATTTCTGCCCATAAGCTTCACATTGAAAATGTGCTTTAAGAATAGAAACATTGATAGTGGGAGAGATCTCTGAGTGGTGAAAAAATCTGTGGTATGTTTTTAAAAAACAGTGCTATTGTTAATTTTTGTCTGTAATAGACCCTCACATCAACATTTGCACACACAAATAACCATTACGTAAGCTGTTTAGGTGATTAAATTGGATGTATGTAAGGCTGTGCAGAAAGGATGCATGAACAAAGTATCATTCATCAATATTCCACAGTAACTATCTGAGTGCCTCCTTCTGACACTTTTACTCTGTTTCCTTCTTAAAGGAAATGAGATCATTCAGTGTAGACTAGTCCTTGATGAAAGAGATGTAAAGTATCTTACATTTTGCAAAAGAGTTACTGTTTAACAACTTTACAGAGTAGCTTCTTATTTCTGTTTTTTTTTGTGGCCAATACTAAGACAATATTTTAATATTAAAGTTTGAATGCTAAGAAATGTTCTTAAGAATATGTTCATTAAGAAATATTTTGGATAATTGAAAGCTATATAACTGTTTGGAAGCAAATTTTTAGTAGCCAGCTTTACCTATATGAGGACAGTTTATAAATTTAGAGGTGACAGATTGTTAAAGAAGTCCCTTGGTCAATATGGGTGACTTGATATCAATTATTACTCTGATAGAGGAGAAGAATTTAATGGCAATTTAAAAATTAACAGTTATTGTGCCTGTGATCTGATTAAAGTAGTTATGAGTGAGCAGACCATGACTCCAGGCAGTATTGCGTTTATATGGACCTTTAAAAGGCCATATTCGCAAAGCTTAAAGCTGTTAAGTCTAGTGTAACTGTAACCAAATTGTAATAGAAATACGAAATGCAAAATTACACAGCACAGAATCAGTCTTGGTTAAGAAGTGATATTCATAAAGGAGCTGATAAAGGTGATAAGCAAAGAATGACACAAGTTTGTGATAACTAAGTTATTCAAGGTAGGGCAAGAGCAGAATGTGAAGAATTACAAAAAGACTTTGTAAGAGGGAGTAACTGAACAGTGAAATGGAAAACTAGATTAAAAGTTCAGGTAAATGCATATATATAGCTTATATTTGTAAAATAATGGCCTCTGAACTGACCGTTACCTCTTGTGAGCTCCTTCTGTGAAGACACTGTCTCAGTGCTTAATAGTAGTCAAAAAGCAATTCAAACATTAGAAATAAGTAGGAAAATAATGGAAAACAAAAGGAAAAAACTTTGTATCTCTGTGGAAATCCCTTTTTCACTCATACTTTGAATTATGTTTTGCATTCTAGCACCTTCAACTTAAAGAAAAAAAAACTTCTGGAAAGTCACCAAGGGTGATCAAATTCAATGGGGGGAATAAATGAGTCCAGGCTTAGGAGTCTTCAGCCTAGATAAAAGGTGTTTAAGAATTTGCAAAGGTGTTGTGCAAAGGTCTACAAAATAATCATAGAGAGTGTAGTCAGGGAGTGACTGGTCTCCTTGTCTTCTAGTGCAAGAACTAGGAACTAATAAATAAAGCCTGTCAGAAGCACAATCAAACCAAGCAAAAGGAGATGCTTCTGTGTGGAAAGTAGTAAATGATGGATTTTTGTACTAGAAGATGATGTGAGTGTAAAAAGTTTAGCTTAGTTCAAAGACAGGGCAAGCAATGAGAAGAAAAATGCGCTGTGGAATGAGACAAACCAGACTGGGCTCAGGAAATACACCAGACTGAAAACTGTTGGAGTTAGGGAGTGTGTAAGTGAGGGAAGTATCATACACATTTATGCTGTCCATACTGCTTGCTACTAATGCTTCTGGCTATGCTTGGACAAAGAACACTAGGCCAGATGGACCTTTGGTCTGAACCAGTACTACAGACTCTTAAATTCTTTCTTAACAGAGAAGTAGTGCTAAAATATTTTAATAAAAATATAAAATTTAAAACATTTATATAATAGATGGAAAGAAATTGATGCTGAATATAAGTTACTAGCTAAATATGAAGGATATAGAAAAGGAGAGAGTCCATTATAAATGGCTAACAGTTAAAAATAATAAAGCTTTTAAAATAAAGGGTCATTATAAGATGTAGTTTTTAGCTATAACCAAGACAACTTCTGCCAATGTAATCTTACTTCAAGTCAATGGAATGCGGTTTCTAATCTGATCCTTTCCAATTTGTCTTAGTGTTTTGCATGTTGAATTTGTATTTGAAATCAGTAAGCTCTTATTTTGCATTTGGGATTGAGGCTTAAAGCTACAACTAGGAGACATAAAAAGCTACAGTGTTCCTGGAATGAAGCAGAAGGATGTGTCCATCCTACTCTCTCAAGGTATCTGAAGCTGGACCACATGACTGTTTAAAGAGGGTTTGTTGTCTGTGATTAGCTGGGCATATGTTAGATGGCTAACTGGCAGATTTCAAGATGTAGTTGTTGTCAAAGGGGTATCTCAAATGGGATACTTTTAGTAGTTTCCCCAGGTGCTAGTCCTTGGTCAAAGACATGAAGTATTTTTATTGGTACTCTAGGGAGATGAGGTAAATTCTGCAGTTACAAAGTTAAATAATAGCAGAAGTAAAAGGAAACTTGGTGAACTTTCAACAAGTACCTTTATAGAGTGATTTCACGTTCTGGTTTAAATAGTCAAAGTCTGAAAATACTTATTTTTAAAAGTCAGATGTAAAATAATAGGTTTATGAATCTGAAAAGCAAATGATACTTATCACAGGTTGAGAGTTGGATCTGAAAACCAGGAGAATGTGGAATTCATTCTGGTTACTTGCTTCTCTCATTATAGCACTGGGCCAGATGCGCTAATTTCCTTGGAGGTACAGTGAGAACAATGCTGGGTAGAAGGAGGGGAATGTACTCAGCAGAGGTTGTATAGAATCAGGGCTGATACTAGAGTATTGTGTCCCCAGGTGAGGTAGTTTTGGGACCTCTGGGTAGAGTTCAAGGGAGGACAACAGAAATGATCCTAGGGACTGTAAAATCAATGTTAAGCTGTTGGAGTGCCAACTACTCATTCAACTGTAAGAAATGGTTTTAGTACTGCATATACATATTTACACAAGGAAGAGATATCAGAAAAGCTGGGACTTGACAGCAGTCCTGACAAGGATATGACAAGGTCTTGCAGCTGCAGATTTAAATAACCTGTAACTTCCTATAGATAGTTAAATGCAGTCTATGGTTTTATTCAGAGATGACATGGCCTGGATCAATGCTTTTAGATACTACAGAGAACACTGTCTTAAATGCAGTCCTGTTGTGTCTTGCTCAGTTCTTCTTAGCATTGGGCTGATTGGATTTGGGGCCTGGAGGTGTTTTCTCCCACACATATTTGAAAGGACTTTAGGCCTTCTCTCTTCTTCTGCAGCGTGGTTGTATCTTCTCATTCTGTGCCAAACTGCTTACCATCCTCAGACCAAAATTTTTTAATGTGACCCAACAGTTTGAATTCAGTGAAGGGTTTTTGAGTCCAAAATGCATTCTTGTGCTATGCGGAGAGATGGAAGCAAGCCACACACAAGTGTACATCTGTATGAGAAGGAGACACTCTCGACTGCTGAAGGCAAGAGTTTCATCATACTGGTATTCCATCCCATTTCTATGGCTATTTTGTTGATATTTTTGCTGTCTTTCAGGGGATTTGTGTATCATCTCCATGTGCTCACTGTGGCTTGCACTGCATGTAAAGTCAGACTTGCTCCTCTTCTCTTACTATCACTCCTTTTGGAATTAGGAAGGATTGTAATTGTTTTCTTAGAGCATCCCTAACATCCCTAGAGCATCTCATCTTTAAACTGTCTGACTTGCTCTTGCCAGTGCTTAGGCTTTACTTTCATTTGTTTATAATCTTTGATGACTGTAAGGCCAGAGAGAACTAGAGAAATATATGCTATTTATAAGGTCTTTCCTACTTACACTGTTGTTGGGTCTTTCAGCACATAAATAATTGACTTTCTCTTTTGAAATTCTGCTGACTGTGTGTTGTGGTTTTCCCTCAATTTGCAACAAAGAATCACGAAGTTACTCTCTCATTCCTTCCCCCTCCCTAGTGGGATGGGGAGGAGAATCAGAAGGAAAAGGCAAAACTCGTGGGTTGGGATGAGAACAGTTTAACAGAATGGCAAAGTGAGAAGAAAACAACAATCAATAACACTAATAAAAAGCATACACAACATGCAGTGTTCTCACCTCCCAATGCTCAGCTTGCTCCTGAGTAGCAAAAGGCCCCTCCTTCAGCCAGCTCCCCACTTAAATACTGAGCATGACATCACATGGTGTAGAATATCCCATCTGATTGGCTGATTTGGGTCAGCCCAATCAGCTTCTTGTGAAAATTAACCCTATCCCAGCTGAACTGAAGGACACTGTATAGAAGTTAAGCAAGGTATAATGCAGCATGAATGGCTTGCACAGAGATGAACAGCATCTGTGATAACCAGGAAGTACAGTTTCTTGGAGCATCTACAAGGAGCCCAGCAAACTTGGGGCACCCTTAGAGTCTGAAAAGGAACAAAAGTTAAGAAGGGCTGTTCGAAGTTATTGCTGTGCCCAGCCTTACTGTGATTGGTAAGCCTTTATTTTTGCCCTTAGGTCTCTTTCTCTTTTGACTTTGTGATTGACTTGTAACATATTCACAGGCATTGTAAGCGTCCTGACCACTGTAACAGCAGCTGAGCTAGAATTTGATTATGCTTTTTGTTGCAGATGGGGAAATTGTTATTTTATATTAAGCACTAGTTGTGAAATTCCAGTGGATGCATACTGATTATAATATGTTGCTTATGATTTATATTGTGCTGTAAGGAGTGGTAAATATTGCAGAACTTCTTTGACAATATACAAATACCTGAAGTTAATGATTATTTTCTTAGGTCCTGGATAATCTGCTTTTGTCCTGTGATTTGTTCCCTTATTATGTATGGGTAGGATTCCTTAGATCAATGGATATTGCATTCCTTATCATCTTGGCCAAGATAAATTAATCAATAAAGCAAAGAAATGGTGAATAAAGAGATTCCAATCAGCTTGTTATTTCTATGATGTATTTTTATATAGATGTCATTTTATCTTTCTTACATAAACAAAGCAGGCAGATTGTTATGAAATACCACCTTCTTTTCTCATTCACTGTTACCCCTACTTTTGAACACACTTTTTTAGTATTTCAGCATTTAAGTTATTAGAGCTATCCATTTCCCTCAGCAAAGTCAGTTCCTGGAACAAACAAACAAATAGAAAACCTAACAATATGGTGCTTGAATGTGAGTTGGGATGTGGCTACTTTAGTAGGGAAGATACTAAAATGATTTGCAAGATGGGCATCAGCTGCTTATGCAGGGACTGCAAGAGTCCTTTTAGGTATAAACCTGTAGAGGTCATTGTCTCTTTCTATATTAGTATTAATATTCCTCTGTAGAAGCACAGTTTCAGATCTGATGGATGCACTTGAAAAGCCCAGTAAGCTAGAGGAGGTTTAGAGAAATACTAAAGGGTTGATCTAAGACAAGAGTGTAGTCCTTAGAGAGGATAATCCTTTCATTGTTTTTGAATAAAATACTGAGAATATTTAATGATTTTGAAGGATCTCGTGAAGAAAGAGGATATTTGATTGTAGAAAGAAATTCTATGTGTAAAAGAAAATAAAACCAAGATCTAGCATCTGGAAGATGAATCTTAAGTTAGAAATGAAAGTACATGTTTTCAAGAATAAAGATTATTAACCATGGGGTTTGTCAGAAAAAGTTATCATTTGTTATTGCAAAGGCTAAGTCATGCTTATGTTTCTCTGAGCAAAAGCTCATCTTTTTCAGCAGTTTGGGGATTTATGGCAAGCAAACTGGTCAAAATGTTACAGAGCAGGTAGATTGAAGAAGAGTTTGCCTACATTTGCCAGAAGTTAAGGGTGGCAGAGAACAGATTTCACAGAAGTGAAACACTTACTATTCTGCAAGGGTCATTGTGCATGCAGGGCTGATGGTTGACCAGAAGGATGCATTTCAGTCTGTGATGTGACAGTCATCTTGAGCTGATCCAACATTATTTTGGTGTTTAAAGAGGTGCTACTGCTGCCTGCTGTGACAGTGGCAGATACGTTCCCATCCATCTGTGCTGGAAGTAAACACTTGTGACTTGTGTGGCAAGACTGGGAGAGGACAGGATTGCTCTGTTAAGTGATAAAGAAGTTCTGAATTGGTTTAAGAGAATCATGAAACTTCACTCTTATGTTTAATATTAGCTCCAGGAGCTAGGAAGCTAATGGAGGTGGGTAGCGAAAGTACTTCTCATACTGCTGAAAGTGGTTTAAGAGCCCCCATGCAAAAAGTTTAGCTGATTTAATTAAATTAGGTTTTAATTTGCTTTAATACAATTGCTGTGTACCTGAACGTAGTTTCAAGGAAGGCGAGGTTAAGATGATGATCTAGTCCTTGTCTGAAAGACACTGGGAGGCCTAAGAGCCATATCAGACAAATAATTAAAATTTTACAGCCTTTAGTGCTCCTCCACCCTTAATGTTCATTGTTGATTCTTGTGTTGTAAGAAATTGCGCTAGTGCCTTGAGAATTTTGGTTCAAGCTGTGCCAAAGTTGTGGTGCATTATTGTGGGCAGAATTAATGCTGAATGGAGGACATGTGTCTCCTCACGTAGGGTATTCAGCAAATTCTCCTGAAATATCATCTGGTCCTTTTTCATTGGTCTGTACGTAGGCTAAATGTGGATCCTGCTTATAAGGACTGTGAACGCCTAAGAGTTTTCTAGTGGCCTTTCTCCTGCCTTTGTCATGTGGCAAAATTCTGCCCCAGCCTGGAACTGGAGTTGTCTGATACACGTACCGAGAGCACCTTGAAGAAACAGAAAAGTTTCAGTTTTTGAGATTTCTGCAACTTCAAAGGGCTTTATGGCTTCTAAACACCTGCTGCGTAGTGGGGCTGCTCAGTACATCAGTGAAGCTGCTACTTGTGGCTACAGGGGATGTAGAGCTGTACAGCTGTTTGAGGCTGGAGTTCTTCAGGTAATGGAGACTGAGATACGGGAGATTAGGGGTAGGCCACTTAGCAGAAAATTGTCCTCTATAGCAACTTTGTTAATAATTTGAAAGGGCTTTAAAGGTGTGAGTACATTTTCAAAACAATTCCTAGTTTGTTATGTTCAGAAAAAAAATCTCAAATATTTGCTGATTACTCAATGTCCAAGATGACGCTTCAAGTAAAGTTAAGAAGGGTATTTAAATAGTACCTTCATTGTGTTATATCTGTCATTTGTGCCTTTATTTGCTTGTCGTTAATATTGGGTTCTTCCATTCTGTTTGTAGAAAACAATTCCATTTTTCTACCTGAGTTTTTAAAAGAAAAAGGTAAAATTTAGGCAAAAGTGTCCGTCTCCTTTTCCCCTTTTCATGAATGATGAAAATAGGGAGATAAAAGACAACAGAGATAGAGGGAGAGTTTTTTATCCCCCATATCTTTATGTGGTAAAAATGGAAATAAAAGAAAAATGTTTGCCAAAGACTATTTGCAGTTTTTTCTAGTACTTTTTTGGTGCTAGTTATAACAAAGAGTAAAAGTGAGAAGAATTTTAGTGTTTCATTGGTCAGTTCAAAGACAATATGTGAGATAATACTGGAATTATATTAAACTTCTTAAATATAAGTTATGCTGCACTTTCAGTGCATTTTGCTACAGAGAAAAATTGTCCTATTATAATCTGGTTTTATGTAGATAATAGATGAAATTCATTTTGCAGGGACTTCCTGATTTTGTTTTGGTATCCGAAATACCACTTTGTATATGCCTTTTGGCATTTTTCATGCAAATTACCTTTTCATCAAATGGGGTTTTTGTAGTATGAGCTCTGATTTTCAAAACATTAGCATCGGAATAAACGGCTGCATAAGTATTGAATTTATGCAATTAAAATGTTCTCCAAGAAGAGAGAGGAAGTGGTTTAAGAGTGTGCTGAGATGCTTATTGTGCTTGTAACTGTTGATAACAAGAGATACTTGTGTTGACCCTCTGTTACCAATTTAATTGCTCGTAGGGATATGAATTTTCCCTTAGAAAGCAATAAAGACAGTATTTTTATAGAATCAGTGGCGAACATGGAGACATACATTGCATTTTGACCATAATGAAAAACATTCTCTCATAGAGACAAATAAAAATCAATTAAATTCCATGGGGTAGTGGCTGGGGTTATTTGTTTCTTGTGAGCTGGAATCAGAAGTGGGCATCAGGCTTTTATTTTCTGCACAGTCAGAGGATTCCTCTGAAGTCCCTGCTGGTTGGCACTCTGGCTGTTTCATGCATAACTGTTGCAAAATGCAAGTCATTATTTTGTGAATCATGTATAACATACTAGTAGTTTGAGTAAGTAGAATATAGAATCATAGAATGCTTTGGGTTGGAAGGGACCTTTAAAGGTCATTTAGTCCAACCCCACTGCAGTGAGTAGGGTCATCTTCAGCTAGACCAGTTGCTCTGTCCAGCCTGACCCTGAATGTTTCCAGGGATGGAGCCTCCACTGCCACTCTGGGCAACACATTCCAGTGTTTCACCACCCTCGTGGTAAAAAATTTCTTCCTTATATCCAGTCTAAATCTACCCTCCCTTAGTTTAAAACCATTAGTCCTTGTCCTGTCACAACAGACACTACTAAAAAGATTTTCCCCATCTTTCCTATAGGCCCTTTTTAAGTACTGGAAGGTTGCTATAAGGTCTCCCCGCACCCTTCTCTTCTCCAGGCTGAACAACCCCAACTCTCTCAGCCTTTCCTCACAAGAGAGGTGTTCCATCCCTCCGATTGTTTTTGTGGCCCTTCTCTGGCCCTGCTCCAACAGCTCCATGTCTTTCTGTGCTGGGATCTCCGGAGCTGGATGCAGGACTCCAGGTGTGGTTTCACCAGAGCTGAGTAGAGGGGTAGAATCCCCTCCCTCGACCTGCTGGCCACACTTCTTTTGATGCAGCCTAGGATATGGTTGGCCTTCTGGGCTGTGAGCACACATTGTTGACTCATGTCAAGCTTGTAATCCACCAGTACCCCCAAGTCCTTCTTGGCAGGGCTGCTCTCAATCCCTTCATCCCCCAAGCCTGTATTGATATGAGTGTTTTGTTTTTAGAGAGGCTTAAACCAGGTCTGTTTCTATCCATGGAGCAATCTCTCTATTAGTGAAAATTACAGAGACAATTTCTAGTATATACCAATAATAGACATGTATTTTTTTCCTTCAAATTAGATAATTTGCCTTTATTGTTTCCTATTGCATACAGTTTTCATCATGGTGTTAAGAACTGCTGGTGTGAGGGAATTCATATGGGTGGACGATTTTGCCTGTACTGTCAAGTCTCTAGTACCTTGCGTAAAGGCAGATCTTTACCTGTGTGGAACTCATTGCAGGACTGTAGCTGTAAAGACTACGAAAACAGAAGTCTTGTATAATTCCTATGAGAAGAAAATATTTTGCCACCTTCTAAAGCTAAAACAAAGTAGTTACATGCTTTAAGTTACTCTAAAGATTCTTGGGCTGTATTCTGTTCCTGCATACTTGTTGATATGATTACGGTTAAGTAGAAATCCCTATAATTAAAGGTAATTTGATCTCTGCTGTTGCATACATTTCTATATATAAGAATATGTACTTATATTGTGCTCTACTGACAGTGGTGGAAATCCCTAGGCATGTGAAAAATTGTTACTCAGAATTCCAAGCAGAATTAGAGCCGTAAGTTCATTTTCCTCTTTATGAAATATTTTTTTTGCAAGGAAAATACTGGAAAATGAATGGAAATAGATTGAGATTGCTGGAAAATATGAGGTCCATGCCACAAGAAGTATATTTCTCTTGTTCTTCCCCCAAGCAAAAACTCTACTAATTGCAACCGACAGTATGAATATAAATTACTCAGCCCTAGTATTTTGTCTAGCAAAGCCATGGCCCTTGTCACTGTCAGGTCAAAATTTATTAAATGTTAACAAAATAAATGTAGATTAAGGCTTTTCATTTTTAGATGTAGTTACAGAAAAATGCATTTGTTTATTTATGGTATATACTGTGATGCGAGAATTACTGTATGAAATTTTATGAGTTTTCATAGGCCAAAAATTAAGAATAAGTATCACAGTGGTCTCTTGGCTGAAAATTTAAATTTACAGTTAAACAGTTTAACTGTAACTCTGAATATTCTATGTGTATATTTTATTTTGGGATAATTAGAACTACTATTGCTGGGTTTTTTAGCCTGGGGGGAATGTGGACCAGGCACAGCCCTGGCTGTTTGTTGCTTAAGTTGTGGATGGGATATGGGGAAGGCTGGGGTAGGTCCAGAGGTACAGGAATGGCGTGCAAGTCTTTGGAGAACTGACTTCACAGTTGGTACAGATTGCATGTCTGAAGAACAAAAGCCGGTGGGAAATCAGACCTTATCTTTTCTGAGACTGGTGAAAAGAATCAGTTAACTCCTGGGTCACTGAGTGAAACTTTCAGTCATAACTCCAGTTTAACACAGCTTTGCTTGGGAACCTGAGGTTTTTGGTACTATGTTTTCTTCACTTTTAAGGACTTCTAGTATTTTCCTCTCCAGTTAAGTACATTGACAGGGGTTGGAGAAAATGTAACAATGTTGTTTCCATTGCTGGCTGAAGTTTCAATAGTCAGTAGAATAGCCTCCACAGAAATATTTCTTTAGTTTTATTAATGCATGTTTACAATGTCCATTTACTATGCCTATCACCTGAGCCCAAGTTGAAGGCAGTTTCTTTTCTATTGCTCTTATAGAGGTTTTGAAAACTGTTGTGTTTAACAGCACAGTGAAGGAAAAGCAATTACTTTAAGGTGCATCTAACACAAAAAAGAGGAAAGTATGATTTATATTTGCCTTTTCAGTAGTGTTAGTGTTAATGATATTTTTCCAATCTGTTGAACTATGAATTAAGTGGAACACATCTTTTGTAGTATTTGCTCACTTCATTGATCTTTTAGTTGAGTTTGACAGTTTGTGGTCACTTATTCCATGTCATTTTGGCATCAGCTGGCATTTCTATAGACAACAGAATAGGAAATATAGTCATTACCAGTGACTCTCTTCCCTTATTGAGATGCCTAAAGGGGAAAGTAAGCCTGCATTGTAACTTTTAAAAGAAATTACAGTGATTGATATCGATGCAGAGTTCTTGTATCAGCGTGCAATAGTTAGTATTGTATATGGTCCAAATTTGTTTTTCTTGGAGAAAGCTTGAAAACAGGTCCCATTCCTAAGGGGAATGACTTGATTGCATTTTGGGCAATGTGTGTTACTTATGTGTAACCTATTCTGTGGAATATTAATAAAACTGCGTCTCCTACTTGGGTGTTCCAAGACTGCTGATATGATAGTTTCTAAAATTAAACAGCACTTTTGAGACCCACAATTTACAGATCTTCATTCTGAATTTAACTTCTTGACATTTCTCTGTTTGAGTTGGGAGATAGTGTTTTGTTTTTTTTTTTTTATATATATACTTCATGGGGGAAAAAATATGTAGTGTTATACAGAATTATGAAAGAAGGAATTAGTTTCATATGCCACTGCTTGTGTGGAAAAATGTTTCAAGAAATGGAACCCAGTCAGCAGAGACAAGAGATTTATTCTGACGTTAGTATGTTAAGATTATCGTCTTTTTGCCTTGTTTTTTCAAGGACACCAGTAAAATGCTGAGAAGGCAAGACAGTTCACAGTCATTTTGTTCCATCCTTTTTTTTTAAATTTTCTTTCCATAGACTTTATAGAAGTTTAGAAATACAGAAGGAGAGTAAGTGGGAGAAAATTTTTCAAATCCAAAGCAGAGTTAGGACAATAAATTAAAAAAAGATCCCAAACTGGTAGGTAATGGGAGGCATACAGATGGACTTTGTGCTCTTGGATGTTTTGAATACAGCTGTAGCTTTGAATTTCATATACTGTTGGCCAGAAAGAAAACACTGGGAAAGAGGAAGCGCAGTCCTGTGTTCAAAGACTCGGATAGGTTTCCTGGTCTTCCATGGACTTTTCTGTGATCTCGGACAACTCATAATCTTCCTAGGTGAGGAAAAAAATCCCCATCTGATGCAGAAGCTGCCATTCACATCAAAGAGGTGTTGGCATCGTATGATGAGGAATGCTATAGAAATGTAAATGAATTATTACGCTTTCATGTTTATGCTTAGGAGAACCCAAATTGTGCAGTACAATTGTAGAGCACTGAAGATAAACAATGGTGAAGTTCAGGATTTGATAAAGGCTGAAATGTTGTATTTAGAATATAAGCTGTTCATGGGGGAGGGATTTTTGGCAGCTCTTATGACCTAGCACCGTGGAGACATAATTGCAGATCAGGACTACTCAGCAATGTCTCAATAAAATCTGAAAGCATACTTTGCAATTCAGTCAGATAGTGTGATATCAATTAAGAAGAGTATAAACATAATTATAGAAATGGGGGTGCTCAAGTAGGAAAATTAACCGTATCCAGAGATACTGCGGTGATCCGGTGACATTGAAGCATTCTTGATTCATAGCTTTCAGACTTGATTTGTTTTTTAACGGACAGAAAGAAAAAAAGAGAGTAGTTAATGAGAGATTCAGAGAGGAAGCAGGGAGAGAGAGCTGGGGGAAGGCCAAAGCTATTGGGTTAAAGTTAGATTAATGTGGCTGTGGTCTCTTCCTGTCCTAGTGCTGCATTTGTGCATTGTAGTAGGATGTACCCAGGAAGCACTAAATGTGACCAGAAGTACAATCTTAATTTTCTTTGTTTAAATTGAGAACAAGCATGTTGTTAACAAGAGAAGGCACCTTCAGGGGTTCTTTTCGTTTAAAAGTACAGTATGATAAATGAAAAAATCACACTGTTGGTCTTACTTATTGTATTTTAATATACCCAGTGGTGACAGGGTTTACTCTCATCCTCTCCAAGATTTCATGTGATTTACTAAAGCACCTTGAATGAAGTCACAGTACTTGCCAAGATTTTATTTTCATTGGAAATAATAATGGTCAGCCAAAGCAACATATATTACTGTTAATATACTGATCTGGATAGGAATAGACTACAGTCATTGTGTTTGTAACACAGTGAGAATTGAAGACAAATACTAATTTTGTTTGTTTGTTTGTTTGACTGGATGTAAAGTAATAAAATTTGTTAAGTAGTATGTTTGTTCAAAACAATGGTAAACAAGTTCTCTTCTAAAACCAACAATACAGATAAAATCAGTATAGCTCTTCAGTAATGGTGGCTCCATACCTCATCCATGTCAAAAGTGATCGGTAGAAAGTTTGCAATTTCTCGTCTTCAGTCTAGTTTTGCTACAGCTATCTGTTTCCATTGCTGGTGACTATCCCTTCTTTCATTGTGTAGACAGTTTTGAGCTTGGCTTGGGGGCAAATGAGGAACGAGTTGAGAGCTTATGGGTTAGAATTAAGGGACAGGCTCATAAGGGTGACATTACGGTGGGTGTGTACTAGAGGCCACCTGACCAGGAGGAGGAAGTTGATGAGGCCTTCTACAGGCAGCTGCAAGCAGCCTCATAGTCACAGGCCCTGGTTCTCATGGGGGACTTCAACCACCCAGACATCAGCTGGGAGGACCATACAGCTAGGCAGGTGCAATCCAGGAGGTTCCTACAGAGCATTGATGATAACTTTCTAATGCAAGTGGTGGAGGAACCAACAAGGAAAGGCGCTCTGCTGGACCTTGTATTAACAAACAAGGAGGGACTGGTGGAGGATGTGAAGGTTGGAGGTAGACTTGGCTGCAGTGACCATGAAATGGTGGAGTTCAGGATCCTGCGTGGAGGAAGCAGGGCGATAAGCAGGATCAAAACCTTGGACTAACAGGAGGGCTAACTTTTCCCTCTTCAGGGAGCTACTGGGAGGAATCCCGTGGGCCAGGGCTCTCAAAGGCAGGGGGGTCCAAGAGAGCTGGTCGCTGTTTAAACGTCATTTCCTCCATGCTCAGGAGCGGTGCATCCCCCTGAGAAAGAAATTTAGCAAAGGAGGCAGGAGACCTGCATGGTTGAACAAGGAGCTTCTAGCAGAGCTCAGGCAGAAGAGAAGGGTCCATGGAATGTGGAAAGAGGGGCAGGCCACTTGGGAAGAATACAGGAATGTGGTCAGAGCATGCAGGGATGCGACGAGGAAGACCAAAGCCCACCTGGAATTGAAACTGGCAAGGGATGTCAAAAACAACAAGAAGGGCTTCTTCAACTACATCAGCAGCAAAAGGAAGGCTAGGGACAACGTGGGGCCGCTGCTGAATGAGGCGGGTGTCCTGGTGACGGAGGATGCAGAGAAGGCAGAGCTACTGAATGCCTTCTTTGCTTCAGTCTTCAGTGCCAAGGCAGGCCCTCAGGAATCCCAGGCCCCGGAGGTAAGAGAAGAAGCCTACAGAGAGGATGACTTTCCCTTGGTCGAGGAGGACTGTGTGAGGGATCGCTTAAGCGATCTGGATGCACACAAATCCATGGGCCCCAATGGAATGCACCCACGAGTGCTGAGGGAGCTGGCGGATGTCATTGCTGAGCCACTCTCCATCATCTTTGAGAGGTCCTGGAGGACAGGAGAGGTGCCCGAGGACTGGAGAAGGGACAACGTCACTCCAATCTTCAAAAAGGGCAAGAAGGAGGACCCAGGGAACTACAGGCCGGTCAGCCTCACCTCCATCCCGGGAAAGGTGATGGAGCAGCTTATCCTGGAGGCCATCATGAAGCAAGTGGAGGAAAAGAAGGTTATCAGGAGTAGTCAGCATGGATTCACCAAGGGGAAATCATGCCTGACCAATCTGATAGCTTTCTACGATGGCATGACTGGCTGGGTAGATGAGGGGAGAGCCATGGATGATGTCTGCCTCGAATTCATCAAGGCTTTTGACACTGTCTCCCATAACTTCCTCCTAGGGAAGCTGAGGAAGTGTGGGCTGGATGAGTGGTCGGTGAGGTGGATTAAGAACTGGCTGAATGGCACAACTCAGAGGGTTGTCATCAGCGGCGCTGAGTCTACTTGGAGGCCTGTAACTAGTGGTGTCCCCCAGGGCTCAGTATTGGGCCCAGTCTACTTTAACTTCTTTATCAACGATCTGGATGAAGAGTTAGAATGTACCCTCAGCAAGTTTGCTGATGACACCAAACTGGGAGGAGTGGTGGATACACCGGAAGGCTGTGCTGCCATTAAGCATGACCTGGATAGGCTGGAGAGTTGGGCAGAGAGGAACCTGATGAGGTTCAACAAGGGCAAGTGCGGGTCCTGCACCTGGGGAGGAGCAACCCCATGCATCAGTACAGGCTTGGGGCGGACCTGCTGGAGAGCAGCTCTGTGGAGAGGGACCTGGGTGTCCTGGTGGACGACAGGTTAACCATGAGCCAGCAGTGTGCCCTGGCTGCCAAGAAAGCTGACGGGATCCTGGGATGCATTCGGAGGAGTGTGGCCAGCAGGTCGAGGGAGGTTCTCCTTCCCCTCTGCACTGCCCTAGTGAGGCCCCATCTGGAGTACTGTGTCTGCAGCCTGCTGTAGGTGACCTGGCTTCGGCAGGAGGGTTGGACTAGATGACCCACAGAGGTCCCTTCCAACCCCTACCATTCTGTGATTCTGTCCAGTTCTGGGCTCCCCCACTTCAAGAAAGATGAGGAAATACTGGAGAGGGTCCAGCGGAGGGCTACGAGAATGGCGAGGGGACTGGAGCATCTCTCCTACGAGGAGAGGCTGAGGGAGCTGAGCTTGTTCAGCCTGAAGAAGAGAAGGCTGCGAGGGGACCTTATAAATGCTTACAAATATCTGAAGGGTGGTTGTCAGAAGGATGGGGCCTAACTCTTTTCAGTAGTGCCCAGTGACAGGACAAGGGGCAATAGGCACAAACTGAAGCACAGGAAGTTCCGTCTGAACATGAGGAAGAACTTCTTCCCTCTGAGGGTGACGGAGCACTGGAACAGGCTGCCCAGGGAGGTTGTGGAGTCTCCTTCTCTGGGGATATTGAAGACCCGCCTGGACAAGGTCCTGTGCAGCCTGCTGTAGGTGACCCTGGTTTGGCAGGGGGGTTGGACTAGATGACCCACAGAGGTCGCTTCCAACCTTTACTATTCTGTGATTCTGTGATTCTGTTTCTCCACCAAGTGCAGTAGCTTTTCAGCAGTACTGAGCAGGGAGTTCAAAGGTGAACTCTGAGGCACAGGTTTTGCTACTAGACCTTATGGAGCTGTCTGTTGCATTGTTTGTCCAATGCTTTCTGTTCTAAATGCCTACTTTTGTCTAACTTTGCTACTTGGAACTGAAAACCTCTATGTTGGCTGTCATCCTGGAGCAGCTTTTCCAAAGGCTAAGGAAAATATATATTACTTTGCTTTAGTTTTAAAAATTTTTCTGTTTTTTTTTCCTTTGAATAACTTCATTTTATTTTCTGCTGTATTTGTTAGTGTTGTCAAAAAACATGAAATGAGGCAGGAGATGAGGATGGTTTATATGATAGATGAGTGTTTGTCTATTGATCTCTGTCTAATTTCCTTTAGTATTATATCATGGCTAGAATTTGCTGTCTGATGACTATTCAGGATTGCCTCCGCATTTGCTGCTGGACATTGGGCTGCTGCATACTGGACCAAGCTGAAATACCTGAAATATGAATAGGGAATTTCTCCCTTCTGTACTATCAATGCAGTGGCAGTATACAGGCTGCTGGTGATTCCTGTGTGAAGGAGACAGAAAACAAACTTGCAGGAAGATGTAAAGAGGCAGTTGAAGACAGCTGAGAAGGAAAAGCATTGAAATTGGGACTAGCTATTGTTCAGCGGACATACAGGAAAGTAGGACATTCTGGAAATGGAAATTGGGACAAATCAGTTTAGAAAGAACTATTAGTGTTTGGGGAAAGATATAGCAGAAGTGTTAACTTTGCTGGAGAGCTATTTTGAGCCTGGCATGACTGGCAGGCTGAGATGTGTGGCAAAGGACATGACAGCCTGTTCTTAGTTTGTCAGCTCAGGGGACAGAGATCTGTGGGTTTAAATGCTCCACACCAGTAGAGAACACAGAGTGTCAGTACAGTGCTATCTAATGGAATTCCTGCTTTCTCAGTTTTTTTGAAAATAAACTATAAAACTACATACAAAATACTGTGGAAAAGATTACTGTGAATGTAATGTCAAACACTCGTCAGGTTAGGTAGCAAATGACAGATTTCCGTTTGTTTTGGTGTCCTCAGTAAAGACCATATGTATGGTAATGTAATTCTAAATTACTGAAAACAATATTTTTGTGTATAGTCTTTTAATGTTTTTAATAACCTAACTACTGTGTTTCCTGCATTTTCATTGTCAAACACTTGTCTTGCCACCCCATGATTATGTATCCAAGACTGTCTTTCACTTATAAATATGAAACATGAAGTTCATTCCAGCTTCTAACACATCTTGGCTCATCTTGGCACATCAAACTTACCAGTCATAAACTTCCTGCTCTTGGCCAGTAGTTGTCCCTGTGACTCACAGAATCACAGAGTCACAGAATGTTCGGGGTTGGAAGGGACCTCTGTGGGTCATCTAGTCCAACCCTCCTGCCAAAGCAGGGTCACCTACAGCAGGCTGCAGAGGACCTTGTCCTGGTGGGTCTTGAATATCTCCAGAGAAAGAGACTCCACAACCTCCCTGGGCAGCCTGTTCCAGTGCTCCGTCACCCTCAGAGAGAAGAAATTCTTCCTCATGTTCAGATGGAACTTCCTGTGCTTCAGTTTGTGCCCATTGCCCCGCTCCTTACCTGGAAGACTGTTTTTTCTTAAAGCTTATTACTAATTTTGTGTTCTTTCATACAAATTGATTTAAAAGTTGACCTAAACCTTTTAAAGTTCTTCACAATGTGTAAGTTTTCTGGTGAAGCTTGTTTTCTTTTCCCACTGCTTTTGTGAAGGGTTCTTTTTTGTGCTAAAAGTAGAGCTCTAATCTGAGGAGTGACAATGTAAAAGTGACATCCTGAGATTGAACACATCTGCTTTTTGTGTACTCACAATCATCTATTGATTTAATTTGAAAATGAATGTTCACTGCTTTCTTGGTGATGTTGACTGTATTGTATCAGGTAGAAAAATATGAACTCAGCTGAGCTCCATAGATTATGTTTTTCATAAGATAGCCTGCTCTGATTGTGGTGATACATTCTCTGTAGGAATAGTTGTCTTATTATATGCCAGCATCTGCTTGTTAGGGACAGCCTGCGAAAGGTTGTTGACCAGAAAACAGTGGAATTAAACTACCCTAGTCAACTTTGCACTGGAGTATAATTGGTATATAAAGAAATTTTAAAGACTGTAGTCTTTAAACTCTCATGTGCCCAGAGGGACCGTGCTCCTGCTCAGATGTAAGGAGGCTTGGACATGTGGCACGTGTGAAAGGAAGACAGCAGTTGGAGGGGAATGGGGATGATGCGGGAACAGATGAGAGGTTAGCTTGTGGGAGCATTGGAAAGCTAGTTTGCAGTTTTCACTGTGGCTGTCTTTACCTTGGCAGTTTTGTGAGAGCTGACCTTTCATCCCCTTCACCCTCCTCAGCTCCTTGTCACAGAAAACCTGCATTAGTGCAGACCGCATGCTCGCTCCTGACTTTACCAATCCGATGTGTTAGACTAGTTCTGATTGTCACAGCACCATGGGATACACAGTATATTTTCTCTGTAGGTGGTCTCACCAAAATTACCTCTGAAGTGGTGTTTGAAGCTGTGGTAATGTTTTCTGAGAATGGGCTAGTATGGCATAGCCTGTGAGTTATGTTCAGATTAAACGGACTTGGGCAAGGGAAGCATGAAGCTGGTGATTCTTGAGGTTCATTAAGTCTGTCCAGGAGGAACTTAGTGCCCTTTAGGGTATCCAGAGATTAGAGTCAGGATGAGAAGGCTGAGGCAGAGTAAGTGGAACAGTCGCTCTGACATCTTGGGTTGCTTTCATACCATGTCCTGTGCAAAGTTGAGTACGTGGCAGCAGTCTTCAGTGAATAAGATCTGGCTGTAGGATTTAAGTAAAAAACATTTTTAACTGCACCATACAATACAAGAACATGTTATTGAAAGTATCAAACAGTGTCGTATTTTCACAAATGTTCTCAGCTTTAGATTTTGGAAGAAGAATGGATGCTCTGTGCTGCAAGCTTTTCCTTCTGTTTGTTTCTTCCATAAATCCGAAATGATAGTGGGGACTTTGTAGAGCCAAGCACCGCTGGTGAATGGAGGTTGGAAAAAAGAATGAAAAGCCACAGTAGTATGGAGGAAATTGTGTGGCTACAGCTATCTGTAGGAAAAATAAACGTCCTTTTTACCACTTCCCCACAAAAATGTTTTTGTATCTGGAAAAAATATGGAGCTAAGGCAGATAGAATACTGAAAGGAATTAACATCTATACACAAAAGACATTGCCTCATGTAAATACAGCATTTAACAAACCGTTTTACTTGAAAGGAAAAATCTGTCATTAGATGAATTTGAGAATTAAAACAAGTCCATAGAAGGGAATATAACAATATGGCTGAAAATGAAATTTAATTTACATTTCGTCCAGTACTCTGCACAGTCTAAAAAATATTGAAAGTAAAGTGTGGAAGCTAAAAGGAAAAAGAATATGTGAACTTACTGAAACAAAATTGTAAACAGTGTATGGCTGACCTCAGGACTGTCCCTGGTTGTGAAATATTTTATTTTCTAGGTTTTTGTATCTGTGCATTCTTACTCTCTTTTTTTTTCCTTTTTGTGACATATTTTGTTTGTCATCCACACATATCCTTGTCTTAAATGGTCTCTTTTATATTTTTCCAACTGAATTTCAAGAGTAGAAGTGCAGAGACACTTTCAAAATCATGAGGTGGGGCATGGAAGGTGTGTTATTTAAGCTTACCATATGAAAGACTTAATCAGAAGACAAAGATGCGCTTTTAAAATGTGTATTGCTGTGGCTGTTGCCACCTTCTGATTCAGCAGTGACATGAGAGTATGTCTCTCCAAGTGGAGCATTTTTTCCACTAACATAGGATTCTGAATGAGTTTTTGATGAAAGATTGAGCAGGAGTCATTAATATTGACTTGGAACAAAGGAAGAGCTTTACTAATGTCAACTCTCACTCCATTTTTCTCTTTATTCCAAACACCGTCCATCATTCTGAACACTCATTCCACTGGACTGCCCAGGGTAAATGCAAAACAAATTCTTCATGCTGATAAGTTTTGAACAAACATTTAGTTATTTAAAAAGACAAAGCTTTTTATTTATTTATTTGTTTATTAAACGAAACATTAAGACACCTAGTTGTCCTGAAAGGAGATGATGGGAAACTGATAAACCATGTGGAAAACCACAGGGCTATCTAATTAAAACTTGGATATACGCTCTTTTTGGTTCTTCAAACAAGTGATATAGAGGAAGAGATTTCTGCATCTTGATGAGTCTTAAATACTGGCAGACAATATTTGGCATAATTTGACACAAAACCTATATATTCTCTTTCATAATGAGCAAAGACGTGAAAATGTTTTGTCTTTTTCTGCTTAGATTTGAATTAAGACAAATAATGCATATTTCAGCATATAACAAGTGATAGAGGAACATTGTTCCATTCCAAATTATTTTTTCCTGTGAATGGAGAATATATGAATAGACTTTTTCCATACCAATGAGTACATTTACTGTTTTTGGCAGGGTAGAATCTGCAGTTCAGAGTGCAATAAACTAAACCATACTATGGATAACACATCCTGTAAAAGAAGGAAACCTGGATTTTAGTTGTAAACTGAGGTTTACTTAATGATCTCATCTTCTATTTATACCTAATCTAAATTTAGCTAACTTTAGCCTTTCTTCCAAGCTCTCCTCAGCTCCAAGGAAAATGAAAACAAATCTATTTATTGACTCTGGAATACGTATATGGATTACATTGATAATCAATTCATATCAGCTATGTATCTCTCTTTATGACTTGGCTGAGAAGATCTCATGTTAAGGGCTTCTGAGAATAAGAGTTATATTGGTAATGATTTCAGCAGTTTCTTTTCTCAATGCCTTAGGCAAAATTACTAACTTGTGTTAAACAAGTTTCTGAACTCTCATGTTCTTCAGATTATTGTGATCTGAGTATGAGTTGTTTCAAAGCATGCGTGAAGTTAACCTGTTAATAATGAGAATAGTTTTTCATAGATAAGATTATTTTGTAATGAATTATTGAAATAAGTTATCTTCAATTCAGGATAGTCTGTAAAAGAGGTCAGGTAATGTTAAAGTTAGTATAGATATTGAAACGCAGAAAGCAACTAGGCTATTGTTTCTTCAAACTTAATAATGCAGATGCATAGCCAATTACGCTATTTTACATTGATTGGGAATAGTTAGTGAGTGCAGAGTGGCAGTAATATTTTCTACTATTTATGGATTCTGCCATTTTCATACATGAGAATTGTATATGACAGAGAATGCTGCATATATTTAGTCTTAAACATAATTCTGATTTGGCAGGACTGGACCGTTAAGGATGACTTGCATGGTCCTTATTGATGGAAAGACAGCAGCTGTCTATATGGGATGAAAACTGTTGTTGGGGGTTTTTTTTAGAACATAGAGTATATTTATTTTTAAACACTTCTTTATTTCTAGGTAAAATACATGGGATGAGTAGTGAATTAAAGCACATCACTAATCTGAGTTTCCAGCAGAATAAATTATTATTTGTAGTGGTCAGAAAGTCTGTGAGGAGTGTCCATATTCTTGCATTGCATGGAAGTCATTTTGCACCAGAAGAAACAAAGCACAACAGAAATTCTGTACTTTCAAATAAAAGCAAAGCTTTAAAGACTGATAAACTTGAGCAGAAAGTAGACGCAAACCGAATTTTATGTAACAATACTTGATTTTGATTAAATTGGACAAATTACAAATTCATCTAGATTTCTAAATATGGACAAAATTCTCTTATCTGCTTGCATAACTCGTATCTGTATGTCTATTAAGCCATAACTGGGATAAACATGACATTTTTCCAGTTAAAAAGGAGATGGAAGCATCTTTCAAAGAAAAATTTAAGTTTATGAAGTTAAATCTTAATATTTTGTTTCGCTCAAGATGAGACAGAGAATATATCATTCAGGGTCATTAAACCTGAGTGCAGACTTAAAATACTTAGTCATTTTCTCTGGTTTACTTATCTTTATTTTTTTTGTCTTATGTTTTTGTATTTAAGGATTGATTTTAAATTCTGTGAGATTCAGGAGTTCTGTCCTTGAAGTGACCCTATGCTTCTTAAAAGCTGAGTCCCGGAAAATGGCGTGTCACTTCTTTAGACTTGGTCTTGATGAAATGGTAATTATTTATTCTCCATTTTAAGACCGTTAACATTTTCATGTAGGGTGGTTTGTGTTGTCCATTTTGAAAGTGACTGACAACAATATAAAACTTTCATATGGCAAATGATCAGAGGGATGGAACACTTCCCCTATAAGGAAAGGCTGAGAGAGTTGGGGCTCTTCAGCCTGGAGAAGAGAAGGCTCCGGGGACACCTTGTTGCAGCCTTTCAGTACTTAAAGGGGGCTTATGAGAAAGCTGGAGAGGGACTTTTTACAAGGGCACGTAGTGAAAGCAGAAGGGGTAATGACTTTAAACTAAAAGAGGGTATATTTAGATTAGATATAAGAAAGAAATTGTTTACTCTGAGAGTGGTGAGGCACTGGCACAGGTTGCCCAGAGAAGCTGTGGCTGCCCCCTCTCTGGAAGTGTTCAAGCCCAGGTGGGATGGGGCTTTGAGCAATGTGGTCTAGTGAGAGGTGTCCCTGCCCATGGAAGGGGTTTTGGAACTGGATGATCTTTAAAGTCCCTTCCCACCCAAACCGTTCTATGATTCTGTGAGATAACAGTTTTTATTTCTAATTATTTTGTCTAGCAAAGTTCATGGGCACCTAATTTACACTTTTTAAATTTTAGTCTCGTAATTTGACTTTAAATGCTGCTAGTCTGATAAAATGATTCTCCTTCTGCCTCTACGTCTGTTATCCAAATACTGTTCAGAAAAGCCACTGGGGCTGGTCCACCAGTCCATCATTGTCAAAGTTCTGATATTAAAAAGATTATGTCTGCAGTTATGCTGTAAACTAATGCCCTGTAATCTGACTTCTTAATTTAAGAAGATGAAGATCGTGGCATCCACAAAAGGTTTGGATGGTGAGGTGAGACCTTTACAGAATGTCATTTTCAGATCTTTGTCTCACGATGTGTATGAGCAGAGAGCAGAGTCAGGAGATCTGTTACAGCATCGTGCAGGTATGCAGGATCCTCCCTCCAAATGGTCCCTTGTCTGCCCATTGCTCATATTCCATCAGTGGTCCCCCATCCAAAGCCTTTATGTCGAATTCAGAGCTGGGTGTGTAGAGAGGGGAAGGCTTATGACCATTTTTCAGTTAGTTCAGGTGTGATGGAATTCCTCTAGGATGTGATAGGTATTGCTTCCAGCCCAACAGGTGTTTGAGCCTGCAGCTGAGTGGCGTAATCCTGACTGTGATGGAGGTCCTGACAGGCATTTTGCTGAAGTTGCACCGTGGCGTAGACAAGAACAGAAGGTTCACAGGCCAGAGAAGGGTTGCGGGAAGGAGCAGGGCTCTCTGGCTGACTCCTGTGGTTATCACGCAGTAGGGACAGGGTGGCTGGGTTCTGGCTGCTGCTTCAAAGGCTGTTTGCATGTTTAATGATGGTGAAACAATAAGATTAAACTCATTATTTGCCTTACAGCCAACATGAGATTAACATGACTTGTGTTCTGATATTCATTTTTTACCTTAGTTTGATTTTTAGCTGTAGAAATTTCTAACATCTTAAGAAACCCCTGTGGGTAGCATTAGTCAAGTACTGCACTGTACTGGGTGTTAATATCCTAGGACTTATATATAAGCTTGGGGAAGCTGAGTCTGACATATTTTGGATGCCTGCACAGAGCATATTATAGCTACATCTTCATCCTGGGAAGAGAAGGTTTAAAATTGTTAAAAGGAAGTGAAATGTATAGTTACTTCTGGGGCTGTAGAATAGCATCCGTGTATGTAAGATTAGGCACTTCCTGCCCCCAGGGTTTGCAGTTTTGTATTACAGATTATCATTATTGCGTACACTTGCCTGACGAGATTGAGAAATTTCTTTAGCTGTAGTGTAAAGCTGCCAGAACACATTTACCACAGACCTGAAGGTGAATATAATTCTTCCACAGGCAGCCTACAGGCTTTGGAGGTTTTTTGCTGAAAGGCAGGCTCAGACTTCCCATGAGATCATCAGTGAGATAAAAAGACTAAAAGCTCTTCAAAGCTAGGCCTTAGGCCCTAACATAAATTAATTCTCTGGTGATGGTTTATGTATGTAAAAAATGAATAAATATTTACCAAAATGCAATTTAAATAGGACCTTACCCAACTAGACTTGAAGTTAACTTTTTAATATCATCTATTCTTTTTGGATTCAACATAAAAACATCTTAATATAACTTTAATTTAGACTTCAGAAGGCAAGGAAGGAACATGATATTTTCTCTCTCTTTCTATATGCCAGGTTTCAGAGAGGTTATCTTGCTTGTTTCTTGCCAAATAATTACTACCCATAACAGAATCACAGAATCACAGAATCACAGAATAGTAGGGTTTGGAAGGGACCTCTGTGGGTCATCTAGTCCAACCCCCCTGACAAAGCAGGGTCACCTACAGCAGGCTGCACAGGACCTCGTCCAGGCGGGTCTTGAATATCTCCAGAGAAGGAGACTCCACAACCTCCCTGGGCAGCCTGTTCCAGTGCTCCGTCACCCTCAGAGGGAAGAAGTTCTTCCTCATGTTCAGACGGAACTTCCTGTGCCTCAGTTTGTGCCCATTGCCCCTTGTCCTGTCACTGGGCACCACTGAAAAGAGCTTGGCCCCATCCTCCTGACACCCACCCTTCAGATATTTGTAGGCATTTATAAGGTCCCCTCGCAGCCTTCTCTTCTTTAGGCTGAACAAGCCCAGTTCCCTCAACCTCTCCTCGTAGGGGAGATGCTCCAGTCCCCTCACCATCCTTGTAGCCCTCCGCTGGACTCTCTCCAGTAGCTCTTCATCTTTCTTGAACTGGGGAGCCCAGAACTGGACACAGTACTCCAGATGAGGCCTCACCAGGGCAGTGTAGAGGGGAAGGAGAACCTCCCTCGTCCTGCTGGCCACACTCTTCTTGATGCACCCCAGGATGCCATTGGCTTTCTTGGCAGCCAGGGCACACTGCTGGCTCATGGTTAACCTGTCATCCACCAGGACACCCAGGTCCCTCTCCGCAGAGCTGCTCTCCAGCAGGTCCACCCCAAGCCTGTACTGGTGCATGAGGTTGTTCCTCCCCAGGTGCAGGACCCTGCAGTTGCCCTTGTTGAACCTCATCAGGTTCCTCTCTGCCCAGCTTTCCAGCCTATCCAGGTCATGCTGAATGGCAGCACAGCCTTCCGGTGTATCTACCACACCTCCCAGTTTGGTGTCATCAGCAAACTTGCTGAGGGTACATTCTAACTCTTCATCCAGGTCGTTGATGAAGAAGTTAAACAAGACTGGGCCCAGTACTGACCCCTGAGGGACACCACTTGTCACCAGCCTCCAACTAGACTCAGCGCCGCTGGTGACAACCCTCTGAGTTCTGCCATTCAACCAGTTCTCTATCCACTTCACCGACCACTCATCCAGCCCACACTTCCTCAGCTTCCCTAAGAGGACATCATGGGAGACTGTGTCGAAAGCCTTGCTGAAGTCAAGGTGGACAACATCCACGGCTCTCCCTTCGTCTACCCAGCCAGTCATGTCATCGTAGAAAGCTATCAGATTGGTCAGGCATGATTTCCCCTTGGTGAATCCATGCTGACTACTCCTGATAACCTTCTTTTCTTCCACTTGCTTCATGATGGCCTCCAGGATAAGCTGCTCCATCACCTTACCCGGGATGGAGGTGAGGCTGACCGGCCTGTAGTTCCCTGAGTCCTCCTTCTTGCCCTTTTTGAAGATTGGAGTGACATTGGCCTTTCTCCAGTCCTCGGGCACCTCTCCTGTCCTCCAGGACCTCTCAAAGATGATGGAGAGTGGCTCAGCAATGACATCCGCCAGCTCCCTCAGCACTCGTGGGTGCATTCCATCAGGGCCCATGGATTTGTGGACATCCAGATCACTTAAGCGATCCCTCACACAGTCCTCCTCGACCAAGGGACAGTCGTCCTCTTTGTAGGCTTCTTCTCTTACCTCCGGGGCCTGGGATTCCTGAGGGCCAGTCTTAGCACTGAAGACTGAAGCAAAGAAGGCATTCATTAGCTCTGCCTTCTCCGCATCCTCCGTCACCAGGACACCCGCCTCATTCAGCAGCGGCCCCACGTTGTCCCTAGCCTTCCTTTTGCTGCTGATGTAGTTGAAGAAGCCCTTCTTGTTGTTTTTGACATCCCTTGCCAGCTTCAATTCCAGGTGAGCCTTGGCCTTCCTCGTCGCATCCCTGCATGCTCTCACCACGTTTCTGTACTCTTCCCAAGTGGCCTGTCCCTCTTTCCACATTCCATGGACCTTTCTCTTCTGCCTGATGTCCACTAGAAGCTCCTTGTTTAACCATGCAGGTCTCCTGCCTCCTTTGCTAAATTTCTTTCTCAAGGGGATGCATTGCTCCTGTGCATGGAAGAAGTGTTGTTTAAAGAGCGACCAGTACTCATGGACCCCCCTGCCTTCGAGAGCCCTGGCCCACGGGATTCCTCCCAGTAGCTCCTTGAAGAGGGAAAAGTCAGCCCTCCTGAGGTCCAGGGTTTTGATCCTGCTTATCGCCCTGCTTCCTCCACGCAGGATCCTGAACTCGACCATTTCATGGTCACTGCAGCCGAGTCTACCTCCAACCTTCACATCCTCCACCAGTCCCTCCTTGTTTGTTAACACGAGGTCCAGCAGCGCGCCTTTCCTTGTTGGTTCCTCCACCACTTGCATCAGAAAGTTATCATCGATGCTCTGTAGGAACCTCCTGGATTGTGCCTGCCTAGCTGTATGGTCTTCCCAGCTGATGTCTGGGTGGTTGAAGTCCCCCATGAGAACCAGGGCCTGTGACTGTGAGGCTGCTTGCAGCTGCCTGTAGAAGGCCTCATCAACCTCCTCCTCCTGGTCAGGTGGCCTCTAGTATACACCCACCGTAATGTCACCCTTATGAGCCTGTCCCTTAATTCTAACCCACAAGCTCTCAACTCGTTCCTCATTTGCCCCCGGGCCAAGCTCAATGCATTCCAGTTGCTCCCTCACATATAGAGCAACTCCCCCACCTCTCCTTGTTGGTCTGTCTTTCCTAAAGAGTCTGTAGCCATCTATGACAGCATGCCAGTCATGCGAGTTGTCCCACCACATTTCTGTGATGGTGACCAAGTCGTAGCCGTCCTGCTGTATAATGGCTTCCAGCTCCTCCTGTTTATTGCCCATGCTACATGCATTGGTGTAAACACACTTGAGCTGGGCTGTCAATCTCACCCCTGGCCTTGGCACTCCAAGCCTAGGCTCATCCCTAGTGAGCTGGGCAATATCCCCTTCCCCCTTCGAACCTAGTTTAAAGCCCTCTCAATGAGCCCCGCCAGCTCATGGCCAAAAATTCTTTTTCCCCTTTGTGATAGCTGAGTTCCACTTGTTGCCAGCAGGCTCGGTGCTGTGTACACCTCCCCATGATCAAAGAAGCCAAAATTCGACTGATGGCACCAGTCCCTGAGCCACCTGTTAACCAGGTGAGTTTTCCTGCCCCTTTCAGTGCTGTCCCCTGCCACTGATGGGATGGAGGAAAACACCACCTGCGCCCCTGATCCCTCAACCAGTCACCCCAGTTCCCTGAAGTCCCTTTTGATGGCCTTGGGACTTCTTTCTGCTACCTCGTCTCCGCCAACCTGCATTACCAAGAGGGGGTAGTAATCAGAAGGCCGCACCAGACCAAGGAGTTTCTTCGCAACATCCCTAACTCGGGCCCCAGGGAGGCAGCAGACTTCCCTGTGGGATGGGTCCGGTCGGCAGATCGGGCCCTCTGTTCCCCTCAGAAGGGAATCACCTATGACAATGACCCTCCTTTTTTTCTTAGTTGAGGCAGTCGTAATTCTTGGGGCTGTCTGACTCGTTCTAGGCAACCCCCTGGATGGAGCCTCACCTTCACCCACATCCTCTGTGGCCGGTCCCTCACATTCCAGAGCCCCATACCTGTTGCTTAAGGGCAACTGGGCAGGTGAGGGAGGCCGGGGGGAGATTCGCTTGCCACCCCGAGCAGGGACCCGTTTCCATTCCCCCCCATCTCTTAGGCCCCCTCTTTCTGCTCGGTGGCAAGAGGGTTGGGGGTTCTCTGCTTTCTGTGGAGCCGCCTCCTGCTTCCTCTGCCTCAGGGAGGGCAGGGTGCTGCCCCACCAGTCGATCTCCCTCTCACACTCCCGGATGCTCCTCAGCCTCTCCACTTCCTCCTTCAGCTCAACAGACATTGAAATTAATTCAACAGACATTGAAATTAATTTGCATAACAAGTAACTACACTGTTATTCTAACTCTATTCTGCATGTTAACCCACTTGTTTATTAATAATTATTAATAATTTGGTATAGGGTCCTCAATGAAAGACTGCTCTGTGTTCAATTCAATTTTTTCCTTTCTTGTTTTTGAAGTTACATTAACACTAAAATTTGTTTAACAGATAGCAAAATGTTCTAAAAAAAGAATCTTCTTCAATGCTGTAAGTAGAGTATTTAAGTTAAAAGTTAGTTTATGCTGGAAATGACTAAACAGAAATATCGCTGAAAAAGAGCCAGGAAGAATCCTGCTGAGAAGCTCTGGTGATACCAGCATTAGAACTGTAGGGCTGGGAGTCAAGAAATCTTGATTCATCACAGGACTTTCTGACTGTGGAGAAACTGCTTTACTTCATGGCCCCTTGTTCTCCACCTTGTAAAACAGAATTATAGGATGATCGTATATCTTCAGGTATATAGCAGGAGGCAATTCTGTAGAGTAGTAATTTATCCTGGTCTGAATTCTCTTTATAAAATTCCAGATGTTCAAAGGAGACTTAAGACAGCTTGTTCCCCGAATCATGTCTGCCGCACCTCCCCAACCGCTGCCCGTACTGTGATTGTCAAGTAGCCATGAGTCAGCAGTATGAGCAGGTTTTTCTGGTGGGGCTAGAATAGACCCAACCCATGGCCGGTCTTACTTAAGCCTGACTCCAGCCTAGTCCTCAAATGCCTGAGGACAGGGAGAGGACTTGGCTTGCTCTCTGTCAGTATCCTCCATCAAAGACTCTAGCCCTGTATTTATAAAATTCTTTAAAATCTTATCTATGAGAAGCTTTATGAGTGTAAAGTAGTTATTGTGCTTAATTAACAGCAACAAGTGATCATGCCCAAAGGACATATTTCTGGATAATTTTTAGTGTACAAAACATTGCTATATTATTTCTTTTGCCTTCATCCTTTCAGAAGGTACTTACTGCATTATTTCTCGTGGTGCAGGCATTAGCCTTTTTTGATTTGAAGAACTGTAATTCAACGTGCTTTTAATGTGGTAATTTAGATGTACTATTTTATATGAAGAGCAATGTAGGGCTAAATTTGTATTATTAATTTGTGCAAACTATTTTTTCCTATAGTAATTTGTGAGAACTGACATTTTAATAAGTATTCTGATGGTACTTTAATAGATTAAGAAATATGCTCACCTAGAAGCACCATTATCAAGGTAACTACAAGTTTAAATTCCACTGATGTCATTGGAATTGCTTGTGTTTAGGTTTAACCAGGTCCCAGGAATGACTATAAAGTAGCTCGAGGAAGAAATGCCGTTTTGTGTCCACTGCTGTTTTGAGAAAACAATTCAGTCCAGAAGTGGGATGATGCTCTAATGTGAAAGCAAATTATGTAACTGATAAAGCAGAACTGGCTTATCATCATTTTCTCTGAATGATGAAGCAAAATTAATCCAATTTAGAAATAAGGTATTCTTCTGGTAGTATATGCACTGTTTCTTTGGGAAATGCTAGATCAGTTTTTATCTGATCTATGCAAAAGAGATTTCCATGGGGCGAAAAAATTTTTAAGCTGAAATTTGCAGCTAAACTATGGACAACGACTAAAGTAAAAGGTTAAGTTTTGTGTAACTTGATTTAAAAGACTAAAAAAATCAGATCGTGAATCATTTTAATCTGCTTCAAATACTCAAATCCTTTAAAAATGTGAGGTGCGTTTCTTGGAGTATAAGAATACGTCACTAATGCAAGTCGACATTTCTAAATTAGGTGCTTGCCACTTCACTGATATAAGCAGAAATGTATTCTTCAGTGGGAGATGGAAGAAGATGCTTTTATCATCTTGTCACTGTTGTCATGGAAACTTGTGTATATCATTGTTAAACAGAGCATACGTAAGGATCTAACATTCCTGTGACTTAGTATTGCTAGCTATTGTATCTTTAGTGTATTTTCTTCAACGCTGTAGTCAATGCTTAAGAACTTGAAAGTTGCTCTCCTGAATTACAACCGTGAACTCAATTACAGGATTAGGCTGTCCAGAGAGCCCTTCGTATAGGGTTCTTTGCTAGAAGATTCTCTTCAGTACAGGGTTATTAACAGTTTTATTTCCCAGTCCATTGTAGCCTATTATAAGCACTTCAGAAATAATGTTTACTCTATTAAAGCAGACTGTTTTGCCACAGGAGCTTTTTGGAAAGAATGAGCTATCCATCGGTCATTATAAACTCTCTGTCTTGAAAATTACAGATTTTTTCTGAATGTGCATTTTATATATTGAGTGCTTTGTCTTTTAATACATGGTTAAATTCATAGTAAAGCTCTTGTGTATAGTTGTCTTAACTTGTCATGCATGGAGTGGTAGGCTAAGAGGGAAGCTTGATGATGACAATCTAGATTTAAACCCTCCAGGACACAAAGTATGTGTAACTTGTATTCTTGTTTAAATCTTACGATGGGCACAATTCAAAACGTAGAAAAAAAGCTGAATTAGTTTCTCCAAATGAGAGCTATTTAAGAATCAGTAATTTTAAGCACAATAAAGGCGTTGTATGTTTTACATAATTACCGTTTTATTTTTGTCTTTCTGGGTCTGAAGATATTTCAAAATATACCTTCTCCATCAATTATTTATGACTTCAAATTATTTGTCTAGATCAAAAAATGAAGTTACTTGAATAAATTTTTCATCATTGAACAAGTCATTTTGGTTACTTCAGATGTGTTCATTAAATTTCCTTTTTTTTCCTGGCCTGTTTTGTTTGGTCTTTTCTGGGAGTTTTCTGAAGTCTATTCTGAAATTTAAAAGCTATGGTTTTAAATAAGTGTCAATGAAGAACTTATTTTTTGTTTTAGTGTTAGGTGTCTGTAGCAAGTTGATGCAAATTTGACTTACTTGAATCGTAGTAACATGAAATGTTCTAGAAGAGTAAAATTATAAAGTCCTTTTTAAAGGTGTGTTACTTACGGTATTGTTCCATCCAGAGAGAGTATGACTGAAGTTAAAGTATTAGGTCTATCAAAACACAAGAAGTGCAAAAATATGGAGAAGAAAAAAATACATTAAATACCAGTAAAGTAAACCACTGTGGTTTTAGTTTTTAGAAAAATGCATTCATTAAGTAAGTGAAGGTTATAGACTGGTGGATGTAATTACAACTGAAATTAAATTTATAGGAAAGGTTCAGTTTTCTGTTCTGGCTCTGGGAGATTCTGTCAGTTCAGGTAGTTGAATTCAAAGTAATGCCACAGGAAAAATTCCTGGTAAGTACACATGCCTAGTCTATATGTCTAAGAAGATGTATGCAAAAGGCTGTGTATAAGCCAAATATATCTTTCCATTATTTCAGATTACAGTAAGTTGTATATTAATATATAGTCACTGAAAGGAGAAAGGAAGTATCTTTAGCTTTTTAGGATTTATTGAGGCAAAAGAAAACTTGTTTATTACTGACTTCGTACCTTTTACCTACATTCATTGATAATTCTAGTTGTGATTTTATAGCAAGGTAAAATTTCAAAATTCTCATTATATAGTCCTGGCTCTTTCTTCCAAAGGATTTATGTTTGGATAAAATGAAAATTTTGTGAATGGAAAACTTTGTCTGTCATCTAAACTTTTCTCTATTTGAGGAGTTCTAAGAAAAAAGCCATAACTTCTGTCTTGAATCCCTCTTCTGCTGAATGTGGTTTTGTTTTTATGGATATCTCACACAGTAACCCAGGCAGTTGATAATTTAATTTTCTAGCCATCCTCTGTAGAATAGCTGTAGGAAATCTGAGCCGCAAGTTGCAGGGCAGAGGGATAGCTTGGATGTGTACTGCTCTCCACTGGCTACATGGGACTAGTGTACAGGACTAGCATCAGGGCTCAAGTTTGTAGGTAACAGGAGTAAATATCTTGAGTATTCATTGTTGTAATGGCACTAGTAAGAGGTGGGGAGTGCTGAAGAGCCTCAGCTGCTACGCCCTGGAGCTGTTATCTCTGATGGAGATAGTTGGACGCTTGAGTAAGGGGAGAGGGGTTTTATGACATTTAGCAAGAAAGGGAAATGCCACAGCTATGTCAGGAAGAGGAGATTAAACAGTTGCAATGCAGTCAAATGTGGATGATTCTGGTCTCAGCTCCTGGTGCATCAATTTGTGAAGAGAGTGGTGGATCTTTCAGGCTTCTGGTTAAACTGAAACTGTTGGGGGGAGTGGAAAGAGCAAACTCCCCCATTGTTGAAGATTTAATTTCTTGACAAATTAAAAGTTAGAAAGAAGAACAGGTGAAACTGTGCATCCCATTTAGGAAGTACCATCTTTGAGGGTTAAAAACTATTGTGCAAATGTAGTAGGCAATTACAAATATTGTCAGAAAAATGAAGCTGAGGTTTTGGGGTTTTTTAGAATACATTAGTATCTGAAAAAGTTTTATACTGGTTTATTTCAATGTATTGTTGCTGATTGCAGCTAAGGTTACATCTGCATGGCACAATCTTGTGCCTTGATAAATACTCCCATTTCTGAATGGGTTCATTTCTCAGGATAGTTAACTGTGTGGGAAAGAGTTTATTAACTCAGGCAGTGTCATGCTAGCATAGCCACACTGCTTCTGGTAACTAGATTAGATTGGCTATTATTATGTGAAACTAGTTGTACCATATTGACATCTGAAATGCTTTGTCATCAAGATCCAGTTGGGCTAGACAATGTGCCTTTGAGTATGTGTTTGCAAAAAATGGCTGTATTCATGTATTTATTAGGCATTGAAATTTCATTACGTTTTCTGAGATTCACAAATCAGTGTTCTAACATCTCATTAGTATTCATCCTTAAAAATACTATTGCCACACTCTGCTTTACCAAAACCTTAAATAAAACAACTTTCACTGAAGGAAAATCTTAGCTTAGAACCATGAGATGTTTGCAGGTCTTGAAGTGTTGTTGATAAACTCACTGTTAATGATCCGACAGATTCAAGCTTATGGGTAAGCTTTTTTACTAAATAGAACCATCTCTTGAATTTGTTTTGTTAATGTTGATTCAGGGGAGGTTAAAATTAGCAGGCTGGGATCCCTCTCTTTCTTTGTGTTTGTGATTGTGGTGCTGATAGCCTAACTATGAACTTGTGCCGGGCTGCTACTAACTTCCGGTCTGATAGATGAGTATTTCTAGAAATGAGAAGTAATTGAGTCTCAGCGCTTACAAATGCCTTGTGTGCTTTTTGAAAAGAGACCACCAGCTGTGTTGTGTTGAATTAATTGTACTTATTTCAGTGATGTGTGTGTCTTGTCCAGTGAGAACAGAAAATAACATTTTCATTTCAGGGTTTTCTGTGGGCTGATTTTTAACTCACTGGAAGCAGGATAGTTAAAGCACTAAAACTCTACCTCTATTCTTGCTGGGTTTTCAGTCCAGGATTGAAAGGAGTGTATCTGTAATGTGAATATATCTCTCACTATAATGCTGTGCAGATATTCCAGCTGAAATACCTCAGTCTTTAACTTGCAACCTATGTTCAAGTATCCCATGAGGAAGTCTGCTAAATAGGTTTGAGACTGTGACATTCCTGGTACCTTTTCTAGGACAAGCAGAGTTTCTGCTGTTCTATGAAATGGTAAAGAAGTTCTTTCAGCTCGTGTGGATATTGCAGATCTCAGAATGCTTTTGGGATTATGCCAAAATAGTCCGACAGTATTGTTTGTTCAGTGACAGAACTGAGTGCAACTGCTAAATTGTTATGTATATCAGGGCCAAAATGAGATGAAGTCTTTTAACTTTCTGGGCTAGCATCTCCCAAATGTATTCCTTAAAAGAGTGATAAAGGGACAAGGAGATGGCGGGGCTTTGGCCAGATGTGGATACAGCTGTGTGTGATAAAAGCAGGACAGCTGCACATCTGTGCTCCTGAACCGTTCGCATGCAGACCAACTTGTACTCATGGGGACCTGAACTCCTTTATACCCCATGCTTCTTCCCCTTCTGCCTGCTCAGCAGATACGCATTTAGACCAAGTACTACTTAAGTAATGTTCTGTGTCAAAAAATAGTACATTGACACAATCGAATGATGACTGTGTGGGGAGATTCAGCTGTCTCCTTTCATAAGACAAACCACATAGTTTGCTTCTAGAAGTCTTGTCTTCTCTATCAAAAGTTCGTACACAGTGAAGGTTGCATACTGCAAATATTGTGCTTCTATGAACAACCTAGACAACATACAGTTATTTTGATTTTATTGCAGCTTCTTTGACAAAATAGCCTTCTTAAGGCTAAATTTGAACAGAGGTGTGAAACATCCTTGTGGCATGGTGGAAGTGGCAATGTGGAGCTACGCAGCATTCCCTTACAAAATTTGAATGAGTTTATACTGGGTACTTCCCTGAAGAACCCATTTCTCCCCATTGTGTGCATTTTCAGATACCTATAATGCAATAATAAAATCTGTTATTTACCCTGTATGCATGCAAATATTATTGTGTATACATAGCTTAGCAGTCCATTTCAGGGTTTTCTTAAAATTATGTACAGTTGGATTTTGTTTAATGTGTGCTGTTCCATGCCAGAACAAATGACTACAGATTATTCCATTACATACAGTGGAAAATTGTTCAGAAGTGTCAGTTTGGAGGTTTTGGTAAAAATGTAGGTTTTGTAGGTGAGAAGTCATCTTTAATACAACATCCTGCATAATAGTATTGCGGATGTAAGGCTCAGCATTTTAACTAAGTCTTTGTTTAGATTAGATTTTAGTCTTTTTAGAGTACTTTTCAAAATACCTGTAAACATACACACATATTTGCTATGCCAAACATGCCTGCTGATCCTAGATTATTTATTGCCTCTTATCGAAATAACCTAAGCTTGTTCTTGACCTGCAGGCTGCTAATAGAATCGTAATGCACTTTTAAACTGTGCAGCCCTTAAATGGGCATAACTAATTCTTCTCTGAATTATATCTGAATACATTTAATTTTCAGGCTTTCTTTGTTGCACAGTGAATGTTACCTGACAGTATCCAATGTTTTGAGGAGAATGAAAAAATGGGAGGCAGGTTTCTGTGTCATATAGTCTCTTACTGCATCTGTTATGTGAAGAGTGCCATTTTGAATAACTTGTGTGTGGTTAGTTCATGCTGTGGTACTTTTTATTTTGCTCCCTTTGTGCAAAATATTATATTTTTCTTTAATATAATGAGTTATAGCAACTGTCTTGCAATCCCTGTATTATGGAAGTTACATTGGATTTAGCATATTTGGACACTCTGTTATGCCTGATCCAGATTATGCAAAAATGTGAAAAAGTGGTTTCTATCAAACCAGTTGAAGATCATGCTAAAGAGAAAGCAGATCTTTATTATGCAGAAACCATTATAGAAAAATCACAATTAATATATAAATTTTGTTATGTCCAGCTGCTGAAAAACCACCAGGTACAATGTAAGCATGTTAAAAAAGCTGAAGAGTCCCCTCTTCTCCCCCCAAACACGAACAGTTTTGACTTTGGCATTTTGACAATATTTACTTTCTGGTGCAAAAAAGAGCAAAAGATTTCCCCATATTCTGCAAGCTTTGCAGCTACTAATAGCTCATCTCTAGTATCTTAAATATTTTTCAATGTCTCCACTTAAAAAATTTATTGAATGTAGGAGGGAAAGGGAAATTAGCTGCACTGGAAGAATATAGTATTTGCAATATTAGCACAAAAATCCCCAAATGAAGCCTTGGTGCTGCATTTCTGTTTGGCACTTTTGTGAGTACTCTGTCTCCTTAACATGTGGTCCCTTGAAATTGTGCATGAACCTGTTGTTCAGGAATATATTTGCTGTGGCCATAATCTTAAAAAATGACCTGTTACTGTGAACACCTATGTTATAAGACTAAACCATTTGTTTCCACCAGGATGAAACATCCTTAGCTCCAAAAGTAGTCAGGATAAATTACAGGTAATCCTCACCTATACAAACCAGACTCCTAGATTTCAACCTGAAGTTCAGCAATGCCAATCCACATCTGAGGTTTAGGAGCTTATACTTGAAATCGCAGAATGGAAAATCTTGATGCTTTCGACACTATTAACATATGAAGAATTCCGTCTCTTGATAGGTTCAGAGTGAAAGCAGTTTGTGGCTTTGTTCTTAATATTTTTTCAAATTTTCGTACCTTAACTAAATCCAACATTATATTTCTTCTCCTCCTTGAAATGTTTCTGTTTCTAAGCGAATATGTGTTTTTAAATAAGTTCTAAAGACATTGTGTTTGGGCACAAGTACTTAAAATTCTTTGAAGAGTTTTTCTTAAGAGCACACATTCCTTATTATCTTTGCCTGATTGCAAAGCTGTGTAGTGGTGAATCACTTTGCTAGATGAAGTTCAAAATCATGACCTCTACAAACTAAGAAGTATACAAGCCACAGTTTGGAAATAAAAAGAATGTTCAAATGCTGGTTACTCCTACTGGTCCTGTAATACCTCCTTCTTGTTTTACAGACACAAATGCTGTGACACCCGATCCATCAGTGTAAGGATATCTTTCAGTTTTGTTGCAGCTGGAGTGAATGACTTCACGCTGAAAAAGGTTGGTTTTGAACCTACAGACCATGACAGTTTTTAACAGTAAAAGAACATTAATGTTTGTGTAAATACATAGCCATGTATACTTGTCAGTATAGAGATGTGTTTGTATGTATGTATGCACTGGTTTAACCTTCAGCTGACGTAATATGCAAAGCATTTAAGGAATTTTATATACTTTGTGGAAAAGGAATATTTCCTGAGAAATATATACTAGCAGTTACATCTACTGGAAGATGAGAATAGAGTGCTTTTTTAAATCGGAAAGCTCTGTTATTGGACCAACGAAATAAAGTTTCGTGATAACTGGTTTTGGAGTTGGTGATGCCTTGAATTTTAGAACTGGGCAGTCTTCCCATAACCCTAGAGTCAATGTTCCCCTTTTAAGCCTATTAGTTTTACTGAATTACTTATGTTATAAATTAACTGCATCACAGTATTTTAATTAAGTGTGCTCATAGTAATTTTAAAAATAGTTGACTGGAATAGGTCATTTAATTGTATTTTATCTGTAAGAAAGCATTAGCTCTGCTGCGACTGATAGCTAGCAAGGCCATCTGCACTGCCTTTCAGTTCACTCACAGTGAATTGTTCAGATAAAGACTGTCAAGTGCTGCCTAAATAAGGAAGGAGTCTTGGTAGAGTTAAGTGCAGTGGGGGACACAAATGAAGCATTGATTCCAGGCGTGCTGTAGGGTCTGAGCTGTTTCCTGCAGTGCTGAACCTTTTCTGAGTTTTCATTGTTGTTTTCTGCAAAGTATTAAGATGCGAGTATCTGTCATTCAGGATTTCAGGGAATATGAAAATGAGGATGAGGAGGAAGAAGAAAAGGTGAGTTAAACCCCAAGAGCTTTGAAAAGTACTTGTTTCCTGCTATCGTTACCCTCTCAGGACAATAAACCTGGAATGGTTGCCTTTCTCTTACAGGTCTTCCTCAAGCCTGTTATTGAGGACAGAAATATGGAACTGGCCCGGAAATGCAGTGAAATAATAAGTGATGTAAGTGACAGTGACTGTTTGCATCCTTACATTTGCATTTCTTGTTCCAGTAGCTTTATATTTGTGATACACATTTTTTCAGATATGTACAGTGCAGCATATGCCCATTCAAGGCTCAAATATAAAACCACACAAAATAATAGAAAAGCACAGCCTACTCTAATACATTAAATTATCAGCCACAAAAGGATGAGCTTTTCAGAGCACTTGGATGGTGTGAAGCGTAGAGCCTAGGAAAAAGAATGTTCCAAAAAGTGGTTCTCACACAGAGGGTGTCTCCCACGAGAACACCTTGGCTGATTTCATCAGGAAAATGCAGTGTTTTTTCTAGCTGTAGCCTAATCCTATGAAGTTTGATTGTTTAGAACAGAACTGGGTGCCAGCATACATAGCTGTAAGGAGGGAGGATAAAAATAAAACAGACAGACAAATTTTGAGTGTTTTCTGTTGGTCTGTGGTGATAGATGCTCAAAACTACTTAGCATATTATTATTGATTTACACTTACATTTTTAAAAATTATTCAGCTAGCAAATTCTTGACTTAGTTACTTTAGATTTTTAAAACAGTTGATCAGATACAGACATTATATAAACGTCATAGACTGGTTCCAAGACATTTTAAATTGGAGTACATCCAATTGCTTCAATGTAATAGCATCAGATTTACATTGATGGAAATTTATTTCTGTGTCCTTCTGGGAAAGTGTGTCTGAAAAGTAACTTTGTCCCTTCGTGTGAATGGGAGTTAAGAGTGGTATTTCTCCTGCGAGGATGATGGCTGGTGGCAGAGGAGACATTGCTGAGGAGAGAGTGACTTGCTTTAAGAAGTGTTCTGCTAAAGGAACCGAAAAATGACGTCTGACTTGTGTAATCTGGTATTTAGATTTGGGGTGTTACTGTTCAAGGTGAACGAGTATGTTGATTTTTATGAGAATAGAACATACAAAATCCACACTTAAGGGGTAAATTATTAGGGGTTATGTACAAGAAAATAATAGGCGATTCAGAAAAACAGTATCTGGGATGTGTAGATGTTACAGTGCTGGCTTGAAAGTGTAACTTGACAAGGTCAAAGTTACTTCCTTCTCCACACACCGTCTGGTAATACTTTAATTTTCACAGAAAGAGTGCTGAAAATTGGATAGATCTTTTAGGGAAGCTACCAAGATGGCTCCCTTGTAATCTTAAGCTACTTTAGGAAGTAGTAGAGATTATTAGTATTTTTACTGATGGTTATCTACATGCTTTTTTGGGAAAAGGGTGGCAGATGGTACAGTAAGTGCCTGTCAACTCATGTAAAGGCCAAAACGAAAATGGACCTGGAGCACTTATCTGACCAAAATATATTTATTGCTTCCATGCAACTTTTTTCTAAACATGGTTGCTATTCTTAAAGGCAAAAACTCCTTGAAAAATGATGAAGAAATATTTTCTTTAATTGAAAAGAATTTATTACTGTGCTGTGTACGCATTAGGAATAGTGCTGGCTGTGACTGTTAATTAACTGATAAATGGGGTGGCTGTATTTTCTCTGATTTTCTGCAGAGGCTTGGGGGCTAAGGTGAATAGCTAAGTCAAGCCAAGTTTCTGAAGCCTATAATGGTTTAGGGATGTGGGCTTTTGCTGAAAACCTGTGGTGCGTTTAACCTGCAAGTGTGTTAGATTTTCCTTGAGATACATAAAGTATTATGGCAAAGTGTCATTAATGCTTTCAAAGCAGTAGTAATATGTAATGGTCCAGACCAATTTAGTTTCAAAGAGGAGATTCTGCATTTGAAAATCGTGTCCAATTTTGGGGCCTTATTCAGCCTCTGCTGAAATCAGTGGATGTTTCTTCATTGGCTTGAATGGAATACATGTATGTATAGGGGGTGAATTTTGTTTCTCAGAATTTTTGCTGTAATTGGGATTTCTTAAGACCAGTGAAGTCCTTTGTGCTGGGGGGGTAAGTTCTTCACCCTGCACACTTCATTATGGAGGCCAATAAACTGCAAGGAGTTTGCATTCTTGCCTTTGATTTTTGACCTTGGGACAGCAGCCTGTGTCATTGCTGACCACGAGTCTGGGTGATTTTGTTTTTTTGCCGGTGGAGCTGTCAGCACAGCTCCTCCATCACAACGCAGCGCCAGGAGTGCTCATGACTGAGATACCGGCGTTGCCTTACGCTTTGTCCTGCATTCTTTGCAGGCTGACTTGAATTTAGCAATATGGTGTTTAAAAAGTGTTACGATGGCAGCCCTTAGTGCGTGCGGAACTGTCAGCCTTGAACTGTACATAGGAGAAGTTGTAAAGTGTTTACGTGCTCCAGTTCTTGAGGAAATCCCCATTTTCATTTGAGGTTGGCAGATGTTTATTCTGTGGCTGTGATACCCCCTGGATTGTTTCTCTCTAAAGCCATTTCATTTAATCTCCCTCAGTTATGCAGTTTTATTTCACAGATGTTTTCAAAACTGTCATATGTGTTTGATTTATATGAATTACCTTCCTTTCCAGGCCTTTTCCATACTGAAACTGAGCCTGTCCATTTGCTTATATTACTTATATTTTGGTATATTTTCATCTCTTCTTTGTTTTGATTGTCTGGAGTGACATTGTGAATACTGTTATTAAGCAGAGAGGGCAATTATTATACTAAAAATGATCATTGACCTAACTGTCATAATCCTTTTTGGTAGAGAGGCAGACACTCTGCTTCTAAAGATTCTGCTGAATTTTGGTAATGTATGGTACCAGGGCTGCTTTTCCCCTATAGCAAAAAGCGGTACTACTTGTCATTTGACTGTCCCTGTATGGAGTCCAACTTTGCTTTAGCGTGTCTCTTTGTTATAAAGCAAGGGCCAAAGAGACCTAGAGTCAAGGGCAGAAGCAGAGTGCCTTTCCACTCATACCGATAGGGTTGTGGCCACCTGATTCAGGGTGGATCTGTTCCTCTGGGCTCATCATTACTAGTCACAGCCTCTAACTCAGGAGGACTTGGAGCTCCAGATTACTGGAGGCTAGTGAAATACTGTGGGGCAATAATGCCGTACGCTTGCCCTATTCTCATGCTTTTCTCTAGGTTTCTGTGGCCACAGAGAGAGGATTTTGTATTAGATGAATCTGTGGTCTTGACACAGCTCTTAGATTAGAAATTAAGAAATGTAGGGTTGGAAAGCAGTTCCATTTCAGTCTAGCATAAGAACTAGATGAGAAAGTTCAGACCTTTTTGTGGCTTTTCTAAGCTTAAATTGGTCTTTGAGAGATGACAGTTCTATAGTAGATCTTGGCATGATGACTGTCAACATGGTTACATCATTGATGTTAAGACGTAAAGAACAGCTTTTTGAGTATGTTCATATTTAAGTTAGATTAATAGGTGCACCAGAATACAAAGGAATGGTGACTTCTTGGATTAAGGTGTCACTATTGGAGCCTTTCCTTTAGCCCACAGTCTGCTGTGTTTCCCCATGAAAAAGGCTGATGGAACAGGCCATGGGTGGGATGAATTTTCTTGGCAAGTCAGGAAGCTTCAGCCTGAAGGTTGGATGCCCTTGTTTTATAAAGTTCATCTTGCCATATAACATCTGTTAAGTGCAATTTGAAGCTTACTGTTTTGGTGGTTGTCTAGGAATTTTAACCCACTTTTACTGAATAGCTGTGCTGCTGGTCAGAGTAGTTTTATGATGAGTCAGGGAGAAGAAAGGGGTCAGGAGCGAGCTGTTAAAAACTGGGCCTTTTGTGAGCTATTTGACTTCAAAAATATATCAAAAGAGCAGTGGTGGCTCCAGGCCATTGTTTGCAATTTTTTCCTATTATTTGTTTTTTTCTCAAGGGTCACCAGATCTACTCAACCTAAACAGTGTATTTTGTGGTGAAGGGTAAGTCACTTGCAGGCAGAATTTCCTATTCAGTATTTTAGACATCTGAATTTGTAACCCCACACTTTGAAGAGAAGTATTAGCTTCTCTGCCTATTCCTTCCAGCCATTGGTTATGATCAGTCATAGCCAACCTCTTAAGCCTCTTGCTTATGTCATTTACAATAAATATGTTTTTTAAGTTGCAGATGTGATGACTTCATAATACTTGTCCCGTTTCATCTTTCTGATTCCAAGCAATCCAGACACTTCTATGACAGAATGGAGTGTGTTGGATCAGAGTTTGACCACACATTTTGTTATATGTCCTCTCTAAATTTGTCACTTGAGCCTGTGTGCATTTTGTGGCCTCTATGGGTTACTATAATGGATGTGAATAATCAAGGACTAAGGAGGTGGCGTTAGTCCTTTACTGCTTTCAGTTATTTTGAAAGCATTACTTCTACAGCAGAATGAATTTGATTGTTTCTTCTAGTCATGTCATGACACACCCCCACCCCCCACTTAAGAGATACCTTAGGAGGCTTTTATGTTTGATTTTTAAATGTAGTTATCACTCTGTAATTAAAATGGATGTAATTACAGCTGGCTCTCAGTTATCTGTGGGTGATTTATCTAAGCTGTGACCAGCAAGACTCTCCCATCTCCTCTACCAGAGTCTCAGCTTTACAGGAGTTGCTACTGGGAACTCCATCAAACCTCACCAGTAGACAGCTCTTTATACTTCTCACATCACTTCTCAGCTGTGTCACCATGAATGACCATATTTCTATGAAGCTTTTTCTTAAGCTGTTAATGTACACATTCTTCCCCCTCTGCCCCCTTGCAAGTACATGCATATGGGCCAGTATGTGTGTGCAGGTTGACAGTAAGTGCCTGCTCATGTTTATTACAA
Source organism: Opisthocomus hoazin (assembly GCF_030867145.1). Lineage (NCBI taxonomy): Eukaryota > Metazoa > Chordata > Aves > Opisthocomiformes > Opisthocomidae > Opisthocomus > Opisthocomus hoazin. The sequence goes on along the minus strand of NC_134417.1, from coordinate 73,445,893 downwards.
AACTTCCCTTTTTGTGTATTGCTCTGGGGCTACCTAGGAGTATGATCATACACAGGTTACATAAATCATTGGATTTGTGGGTCCCTAAGTAAAATGATGACACACAGTAATTTTACACCCATTGTTCACCAAACAGTTTTTATTTAGAATACACTGTAATCCATAAAGGCAGATGATATGATTTGGTAATGAGATGTAGATTCCTTCAGTAGTCCAAACGTGGATGAACTCAGTAGTAACAAATATTATTTCCTGTGCAAGTATTATGTAGCCCTCAGTTTGAGATGAATTTGCCATTATCTAACCCCTTTTGCAGTGGACAAAAAGTTTGCATCAGAAAGTACAGGAGCTGATTCTGTGTAAGCTGCCATCCTTCTCATGAATCTTCCAAGTCCCTGTAGAGGAGTATAGACTAGAACTTGTGATATCCATTAAGGAGTCAGAGAAAGAGGAAATTAAGACTGCATATTTCTGTAATGCTCAGATGCAGATCATATTGCTTCTGTCAGTACTTGTCAGCAAGTCTAGAGTGCATAAATGCAAGCTGCTGTTGTGCAGAATGTGAAAATGAGGTTAGAGAAATGGTAGAAGATAATAACCATGAAAGCTTAATACTAAATAATTCAATGTGCATTGAACTAAACTATGCTATGTACAAAGAAAGAAATGTCACTAAAGTCATTTAAGGCTATTCATGTGAAGTATCTATCCTTAAAACTTATTTAGTCCATCTCATCATAATTCACCATCTTTCTTCAGGCAGTTTTTGCACAATAAAGGACCCTACACGTTCAGCATATCCATAGATTGTATTCTCCTTGCAGTCTTGCTAATACAAACAGTAACTCTGACTTATCAACAATTGTTATTATTATGCCTGCCTGTATTGTTTGTCCCATGGTAAGAAAAAGGTTTGTTGTTTAAAAAAAACCCCAAAACAGACTTGTGTTTTGATTTTTTTTTTTTTGCAAAATGTGTCGTGGTGTTTTGCTTCAAAAGTGGTTTCCTTTGTGCATACACATGATTTAAAAAATGCCTCTATTTAAAATTTGTTTGCTCTTAAAGAAATTCTGTTATTGCTTGCATGTTGTGAGTGTTGGAGTGCTTTGTAGGCAGCAATTTGGCAGTGGCCTTCTGAATTTATTCATGTAACTCTTGGAATCATAAAGGGGCATTTGATTATATTATACAGATTCTGTGCTTGCTAGGTCTGTGTTAGAAGTTAGTTTAATAATTTTATCTTTGAGATCAAGGGTCAAGGAGATCAATTATTTGATTCTCCTTTCTTTAAAGATACTAGAACATCTATAACAGTGATGAAAATGTGCAGTAGATGTAGAGGAAGATCGTATATTTTTCATCTTTATTATTAGATAGTTCTGTGACTTACGTAGCCCTGGTACAAGCCATTGTGTGTGAGAACTGGGTGTTTCCCTTTATGGCTTAATTTGATCCAGCCTAAAGCTATTTGCAAGCTGCCCAGCATAGTATCCATAAATAATGATGATAATAATAATAATAATAACAGTAATAATAGTAAAAAGCCAGTTTAATTTTCCTGTTTATTTTTTTTAAGAAAATTAAAATTCTTTTTTCTCCTCTTTGTAGGTACACTATAAAGAAGAGTTTAAAAAATCTAAAGGCAAGTGCATATTTGTATCCGACACCCCGCAGCTAAAACATGTGAAAAGTCTTGGTGCCTTTATTTCTGAGGTAAGACCTAAAAGATTGAAGAATTCTCTTTGCTTCTTATTCTTCCTAAAAACTCTCTCAATTGAATATGGTGATTTTTATCAGGGGAAGGATGGCTGATTTCAATTAACAATTCTGTTTGAAGCTGAAGTGACTTCAAGCACTGCAATTAGTGTATACTGTGTCTGTGAGTAATAATAACTTGGAATTATGTAACACACTTATTTTGGGATTCCAAGATACTTTATCAATGGTTCTGAGGCAGTCCTAGCTATCCCATTTTATGGACGGATAAACTGAGGAATAGGAAAAGGATGTTTTGTTACGTATTATGCAGTGATGAAGTTTGCAAATTATGCCCATGCATAGTTTCCCTGCTGTGGAGAATTCGCAGCCTGATATCAGAAGCAGACGAGGAAATTGTTACCATGTTATCGCCCCTGTCTTCCTTCATCAAGGGGTCTGGGGCAGAGATCAGGTCAAGACCACCTTGTCATAACCTTGTCAGAGTTTTCAGGTCTTCACGTACACACAGACACACACACAACTGTATTGGCAAAGAAAGAATGGCAGCTTCCAAAATGCCAGAGCAGAGTTTACTGCTAGCTCTTCGTGTCCCAGGTAGGAGGTGCTGTAGGATTGCATCTCTGATTTTTTTCCACAGGTGAGAACAGCAGCAGGAGATTTATATGACAGAGAGCTGCTTTTAAGGAACTGCTGGTTCTGAGTGATTTTTCTGTCACTGTGACCCTTGGAAGACTTAAATTTTTGGTGCCTCATTTTTTGTGCTGCCTTTATGATTATGATGAACAACATTCCCATATCCTTGTCTGGACTTATCTAATTTATATACATTCTATGTTCTGTTTATGATATACTTCAGTTTACTGTGTGGCGAGATTCAATATAAATGCATCTGATGAATATTTTTGTTGTATTTATCTTCGTATTTTCTGAGAAAGACTGGCGTGTCCCAAGGGGCATAAAAGTGATCAAATTATACTTTCTAAGAGACAGACTATTGTAGTCTACAAAAGCACAACACAGAGAGAGTATTTGTTATATCCATCTGTCTGATTCCACAGAACAGCAGCTGATTATTAGTCAAAGATTTAGAGATATAAAGATATTTAAAAATTGTAAACCCCGTATATTATTTGCTATCCCACTGTTGAGCACTTTGATTATTGCAGCATTACCTGAAGCCAATGATGAGATGGATGGTTTATCCTGTAAATTACTGACCTCTAGTGTCCCACGACCTGTTTTTGCAAAACTTGAACACTAATGTTCTTAACAGCATGTCTACTGCAGTGAAAAAGAGCCCCCTGTTTTGGGAAACAGCAACAAATGTTACAGCAAATTATTGATATGTGTAATACATATGGGGAACTAGTTGCTGATGAACAGTTGTATACTGAAAGTATACAGACATTAGACAATATAATTTCAGATATCTTTGATATTTATGATTACTTTCACAGCAATACTTGACATTATTATTTTATGAACGACAGGTTGACCATGAGCCAGCAGTGTGCCCTGGCTGCCAAGAAGGCCAATGGCATCCTGGGATGCATTAAGAGGAGTGTGGCCAGCAGGTCGAGGGAGGTTCTCCTTCCCCTCTACACTGCTCTAGTGAGGCCTCATCTGGAGTACTCTGTCCAGTTCTGGGCTCCCCAGTTCAAGAAAGATGAGGAGCTACTGGAGAGAGTCCAGCGGAGGGCTACGAGAATGGTGAGGGGACTGGAGCATCTCTCCTACGAGGAGAGGCTGAGGGAGCTGAGCTTGTTCAGCCTGAAGAAGAGAAGGCTGCGAGGGGACCTAATATATGCTTATAAATATCTAAAGGGTGGGTGTCAGGAGGATGGGGCCAAACTCTTTTCAGTGGTGCCCAGTGACAGGACAAGGGGCAATGGGCACAAACTGAGGCACAGGAAGTTCCGTCTGAACATGAGGAAAAACTTCTTCCCTCTGAGGGTGACGGAGCACTGGAACAGGCTGCCCAAGGAGGTTGTGGAGTCTCCTTCTCTGGAGATATTGAAGACCCACCTGGACAAGGTCCTGTGCAGCCTGCTGTAGGTGACCCTGCTTTGTCAGGGGGGTTGGACTAGATGACCCACAGAGGTCCCTTCCAACCCCTACCATTCTGTGATTCTGTGGATCTGAAACAAAAGCCTCCCAGATTTTGAACTGTTATTCTGGCCTGTCTCATAAAACCCTTTTGTGAGGAATTGCTAGTATTGAACATGGGAGAAAGCACAGGATAAATAAAAAGTATATTAAAGATGAGTCTGTAATATGAAAAGATTAAGTAGAAATGATGACTTCATGCTGACTTCAGTGTCCTTTCAAATAATATTTAATTACTGGTACTCATTAATAGGTAAAATACTTTTTGTTGGCCTCTCGTTCCTGTAGTGCAAAACTCAGGAAAATGGAAAGAAAAAAGATAATTTTGGTTTTTGGAAATGATTTAAAAAAGGATAGAAAAACAACTGTCTTGCTTACCTTATTTTTTACTTCCCCCAAAATTATTGAATTTAATTAGGAGATACTTTGCTCTGTGAATTAGACACATCCACCTGAAGTATTTTAAAGTTACTATTTAAAGATCTGTTGTTCCTTGAAAGTTCATGACAGCATTAGATTTTTCCAGTTCTGATGGTCTATGCCATTTTATTTAATAGAAAAAAGCAGGTAGTACGATTACTGTATCTTAATTTTTGCATGATATATCTCGTTTTTCTCCCCACTAGGTGAAGTATAAAGGAGCTGCTAAGAAAGAACTTTCCAACTCTCTTTATCAGCAGATGCCAGCCACAGTTGACAGTGTGTTTGCAAAAGAATTAACACAACTTCAGAGCAAGGTACAATTTTAGAATCACAAAAATGATTTTAGATAAATTGTGTGACAGAATATGACCAATTTGAACAATATGTTTGAATGGATACTTGATTGCTTGATTTATTTGGGTGAGTTTATCATACAGAGTTTATCACCATAACTCTTAACTTCAAGAGTTACCCACTTTTAAAATGTTGACAAGCTTACTTGTTGTGTTTATTAAATACAAATTGTTCTGGTTTCGGCTGCCGCCGGCAACAAAAGCGCCACGCGGCCGCCCCTCCCCCCGCCGGGGTACGGCGGAGAATGGAAAGAAAACAGGCAGAAACTGGTGGGTCGGGATAAGGGCAGTTTAACAGAACAGCAAACAAAGGGAACAGCAACAACAACGATGCAGAAAAGGGGAATACACAGAACAAACCCGCAGAACAGAGCCCGCAGAACAGAACTGCTCCCTCGGACCGCACCGCTGCGGAGCCCTCCCGAGCCGCGAGTGAGTTCCCGCCGCGCCACCCCCCCCACTGGAACCCATCATGACGGCACATGGTATGGAATACCTGGCTTTGTTTGGCCAGGTTGGGGTTGGGTCAGCCCACCTGGCTGTGCCCCTTCCTGGATTCTGGTGAAAATTAACCCTGTCCTGGCTGAACCCAGGACATTATCCACCCCTTATTCCATATCATCTACGTCGTGCCCAGGTCCCCGATAGTCCAGTTGATCACCACCACTTCTCCTGTCTCCAGATATCATTCCCTTAGTCTATGGATCATCACTCTAAAGTGTCCGTTGAGTTCATTTAATCCATGACTTTGGGCTCCATCTGTCGTAATGGTCTTCTGTGGCAGGAGAGGTGATGTGTGGTGATGGGCAGTCACTTGCTGCATCCGGAGCTCACGGCTGATGTATCTGGTGCGGCCCATGCCCACAGTCTGCAGGTTGGAGACGTCGATCTTGATGAAGTTGCTGGGTGCCAGTTGTTGAAAACCAGGTCCAGTCCCATCATCGCTGTGCTCTGCTAGGTTTTCATCAAAAAGTCCATCCTTCTTTAATCTGGATGATTCTTACTACGATACTACTGGTACAACACATAACAATCATAACAGTGATAACAGAGAGTGACAGGGTTATTTAACAATTAACTTTATACAATTTATTTATGGACTATTCTCACCCAAAATCAAATCCCCATGAGGTACACATCGGACTTCCCCATCCTTCCGCATTACCCACCAGGTACATCCAGGTCCTTGAGCAAAAGCAATCCCACGGACGGGCTTGCCTTTGCCTGAGGCAGGACTAACCCAAACCGTCTTCCCTAACATGTTCCGCATGTGCACTACAGGGACTTTATCCCCTTCTACAGGGCGCTGAGGTTTTGACTGGGCAGGACCAGCCCGGTTGGTGGATCCTCTGGTGTTCACCAACCAGGTGGCCTTTGCTAAATGAGTATCCGATTTTTTGAGGGTCCCACCCCCCATTGCTCTCAGAGTGGTTTTTAGCAGCCCATTGTAATGTTCGATCTTTCCAGAGGCTGGTGCATGGAAGGGGATGTGATACACCCACTCCATACTGTGTTCTTTGGCCCAGGGGTCTATGAGGCTGTTGTGAAAGTGAGTCCCGTTGTCCGACTCAATTCTTTCAGGAGTGCCATGTCGCCACAGGACTTGTTTTTCCAGGCCCAGGATGGTATTCCGGGCGGTGGCATGGGGCACAGGGCAGGTTTCCAGCCATCCGGTGGTGGCCTCCACCATTGTTAGCACATAGCGCTTGCCTTGGAGGGTTTGTGGCAGTGTGATGTAGTCAATCTGCCAAGCCTTCCCATATTTATATTTTAGCCATCGTCCTCCATGCCACTGAGGCTTTACCTGCTTGGCTTGCTTGATTGCAGCGCATGTTTCACATTCATGGATAACCTGTGCGATGGTGCCCATGGTCAAGTCCACCCCTCGGTCACGAGCCCATCTGTATGTCGCGTGTCTTCCTTGGTGGCCCGAGGTGTCATGGGCCCACCAAGCTATAAAGAGTTCACACTTATGTTGCTAGTCCAGATACACCTAAGCCACTTCAATCTTGGCAGCCTGATCCACATCGTGGTGGTTTTGCTGTTCTTCAGTGGCCCGACTCTTAGGGACGTGGGCATCCACGTGACGGACTTTTACAACCAACTGCTCTAGCTGGGCAGCAATATCTTGCCACAATGGGGCAGCCCAGATAGGTTTGCCTCTGCGCTGCCAGTTGTTCTTCTTCCATTGCTGCAGCCACCCCCACAAGGCATTGGCCACCATCCAAGAGTCGGTGTAAAGATAAAGCACTGGCCACTTCTCTCGGCTGGCAATGTCTAAAGCCAGCTGGATAGCTTTCACCTCTGCAAACTGGCTTGACTCACCTTCTCCCTCGGCAGTTTCCGCGACTTGTCGTGTAGGGCTCCATACAGCAGCCTTCCATCTCCGCTGCTTCCCCACAATGCAACAGGACCCATCCGTGAACAGGGCATACTGTTTCTTATCTTCTGGCAGCTGGTTATACAGTGGGGCCTCTTCAGCACGTGTCACCTCCTCCTCTGCTGATGCCCCAAAATCTTTGCCTTCTGGCCAGTACATGATTACCTCCAGAATTCCTGGGCAACTGGGGTTTCCCATTCGGGCGCGCTGGGTGATCAGCGCGACCCACTTACTCCACGTAGCATCGGTGGCATGATGCGTAGAGGGGACCCTCTCTTTGAACATCCAGCCCAGGACTGGCAATCGTGGTGCTAGGAGGAGCTGTGCTTCAGTGCCAACCACTTCTGAAGCAGCTCGAACGCCTTCATATGCTGCCAGAATCTTTTTTTCAGTGGGAGTATAGCGGGCCTCGGATCCTATGTATCCCCGGCTCCAGAACCCCAGGGGTCGACCTCGAGTCTCCCCTGATGCTTTCTGCCAGAGACTCCAGGTTGGACCATTCTCCCCTGCTGCGATGTAGAGCACGTTTTTAACATCTTGCCCTGACCGGACTGGACCAAGGGCTACGGCATGAACTATCTCCCGTTTAATCTGTTCAAATGCCTGTCGTTGCTCAGGGCCCCATTCAAAATCATTCTTCTTCCGGGTCACGTGGTACAGAGGACTTACAATCTGGCTGTAATTTGGGATGTGCATCCTCCAAAAACCCACAACACCGAGGAAGGCATGTGCTTCCTTTTTGCTGGTTGGTGGAGACATAGCTGCTATTTTGTTGATGACATCCATTGGGATTTGACGGCGCCCATCCTGCCATTTTATCCCCAAAAACTGGATCTCTTGCGCAGGTCCCTTGACTTTACTTCGCTTAATGGCGAAACCGGCTTTCAGAAGGATCTGAACTATTTTCTCCCCTTTCTCAAAAACTTCCTCTGCTGTGTCACCCCATACAATGATGTCATTGATGTACTGCAGATGTTCTGGAGCTTCACTCTTTTCCAGTGCAGTCTGGATTAGTCCATGGCAGATGGTGGGATTGTGTTTCCACCCCTGGGGCAGTCGATTCCAGGTGTATTGGATGCCCCTCCAGGTGAAAGCAAACTGTGGCCTGCACTCTGCTGCCAAAGGGATGGAGAAGAATGCATTAGCGATGTCAATTGTAGTGTACCACTTGGCTGCCTTTGACTCCAGCTGATATTGAAGTTCTAGCATGTCTGGCACAGCAGCACTCAGTGGTGGTGTGACTTCATTCAGGCCACGGTAGTCTATTGTCAGTCTCCACTCTCCAGTAGTTTTTCTCACTGGCCATACGGGACTATTAAAGGGTGAGCGAGTTTTGCTGATCACTCCTTGACTCTCCAGCTAGTGGATCAGCTGATGAATGGGGAGAAGGGAGTCTTGGTTGGTACAGTATTGTCGCCGGTGCACCGTTGTGGTTGCGGTTGGCACCTGTTGTTCTTCAACCCTCAGCAGCCCTGCAACGGAGGGATCCTCAGAGAGACCAGGCAAAATGGACAGCTGTTTAATTTCTTCCGTCTCCAAAGCAGCTATGCCAAAAGCCCACCGATACCCCTTTGGGTCCTTGAAATAGCCTCTCCTAAGATAGTCTATATCAAGGATGCACGGCGCCTCGGGCCAGTTACAATGGGGTGCTTCTGCCACTCCTGACCAGTGAGGCTCACTTCAGCCTCCAGTACACTCAGCTCTTGGGACCCCCCTGTCACTCCTAAAATACAAATGGACTCTGACCCTTTGAAATCTGATGGCATTAACGTACACTGTGCACCAGTGTCCGCTAGGGCTTTATAGTCTTGTGGATCTGACGTGCCAGGCCACCGAATCCACACCGTCCAATAAACGTGGTTGTACCTTTCCTCCACCTGGCTGGAGGCAGGGCCCCTCTAATCCTGGTCAGAGAATTTGCTGCTCACTTGCTGTAAGAATGACTTGGAGGTCCCCTCCAGAGGATCGGAATCAAGATCAAACTGCCTACCTGGTCTGGAGGGCTGGCTGCTGGAAACTGGAGCTGCATTTTTCCTAACAGAAATTAGTGATTATTTTACCTCGCAACTCACGCACTCGTGCCTCTAGACTTGAGGTGGGTTTTCCATCCCACTTCCTCATGTCCTCTCCGTGGTCACGTAGGTAAAATCACAGGGTGCCCCGTGGTGTATAGCCTCTGTACTCTCTCTCCTGAGCAGAGGAACGCTTGTCCCTAATAGCTGAGATGCTGGCCCGTACAGGTGGGGAGTAGGAAATACTCTGTTCGAGTCGCTGGACCTTCTGGGACAATTTCTCCATGGCCAAAATGAGGGAGGAAGAGAGGCTTTCTTCATATTGCCGGAGTTGGACAGCCACCTCATCCACTGTTGGTGCCTCCTTATCTTTCCAGTTTACAACTGCCAGTGAGTTGGCGTATGAGGATGGTGCACTGTGCACTGGACTTCATCTGGGTCTGTGGGTAACTGCTCATCGTCTGGTTCACAGTAAACCAGCTCTCGCACAGCTAATTCCCTCAAGTACTGAATACCCCTCTCCATATTGGTCCACTTGCCAGGATAACACACAAAATCGTCACTGAAGGGGTACCTCTCCCTCACGCCTGACAGAAGTCTCCTCCAGAGGCTGAGGACTTGGTCCTTCTTCCCAATGGCCTTGTCAATGCCCCCATCCCTGGCCAGGGATCCCAGCTGCTTGGCTTCCTTGCCCTCTAACTCCAAGCTACTGGTCCCGTTATCCCAGCACCGCAGCAGCCAGGTGACAATGTGCTCGCCTGGGTGGCAGCTGATATCTTTCTGCATGTCTCGCAGCTCACTCAGGGACAGGGACCGGGTGATGATCTCTGTCTCTGTCTCCCGCGATGACCCTGGCTCATCGTCATCCCTCCCAGAGCGATCTGCTCTCTTTGCATCTTTCTTTAGTTTTACAGGGGCAACCGCTACCGGCACAGGTTGGTCATTGGGCTCAGCTGCGATGCCTGCTGCTGGAGCTGGGGCTGGAGCCACTGCAGTGCCTGCCGGGCAAACCGGGGCAGACCCTGCAGCTGTGGCTGCAGCAGCCGTGGTGCCGGATGGGTGGGCTGTGACCGCCTGCTGGGCTGGAGCGGCTGCAGGGCCGGCTGGGAGGGCAGCGCCAGCCGCAGTGCCTGCCGCTTCGCTTCCCCTCCCTTCCCCTTTAAGGCACTGAACAGTGTTGAACAGGGCAGCTCGGTAGGCGTGGGCCAGACCCCAGCACGTTGAGGTGATCTGTGTCTCTCTGGAGTGCCCAGGGTGGCAGCACACTCTTTGCAGATATTTTACTACTTTGTCCGGATTCTGTACTTGTTCAGGGGTGAGTTTAAAACACACTGGGGGTGCCCTCTGCTCTAGACACCTGCCCATGCTGTCCCACACACCCAGCCACTCACAGCTATCCAGCCCCGGGGCAGGTCTCTCCATGATGTTCTTAACTACTTGTTTAGCCCTAAACAAAAGCTGAAACCCATTCAGGAGGCATAACAAAAGGAGAGTGCTGGCCTGAGCATCCCACCGGTACTCGAAATTCTCAAAAGCTGTTAGGACCAGCCTCAAGGAGAGAGGGGGGGCGAAAGAGTGGGGGAAGGCATCCCCTCCGGTTTTCCCCACAGGCTGGATTCGATTATTAACAAATTCTAAGACATAGGATCCAAGGTATGGAAATGACTGCAGTGCTGCATGCAAATACAAGCCTAATTTCATGCACAGTGATGCTATCATGTCATAAGTTGACATCATACAGTACAGTAAAATCATAATCCTGATCCTTTTCCCTGAGGTAATGAACATCACCACAGGGAACAAGTACAGCAAGTACGGATTCAAAAACCACAACCATCTGATCAAAAACAGAAACATTTTTATCGGCGACTATTTAACTAACACAGTAAATGCATACAACAAATTATAACAAAATCTAAGAAAGCTGTTTTAACACCCTCCACAGTCCTGCCGTTATCCCCACCCCACATTGGGCGCCAAATTAATGTTCTGGTTTCGGCTGCAGCCGGCAACAAAAGCGCCACGCGGCCACCCCTCCCCCTGCTGGGGTATGGAGGAGAATGGAAAGAAAGAACCAGAAACTGGTGGGTCGGGATAAGGGCAGTTTAACAGAACAGCAAACAAAGGGAACAGTAACAACAACGGTACAGATAAAGGGATTACACAGAACAAACCCGCAGAACAGCACCGCTCCCTCGGACCGCACCGCTGCTGAGCCTTCCGGAGCCGTGAGTGAGTTCCCGCCGCGCCACCCCCCCCACTGGAACCCGTCATGATGGCACATGGTATGGAATACCTGGCTTTGTTTGGCCAGGTTGGGGTTGGGTCAGCCCACCCGGCTGTGCCCCTTCCTGGATTCTGGTGAAAATTAACCCTGTCCTGGCCGAACCCAGGACACAAATTTAACAACTGCTAGTGCATTCATTAATCCAATGAAATCCATTAGAATTCCATGAATGCAATAAGGAATTATTGAATTCAGTGACATTGCACTGAGTTTAGAGAATAGACAAATCTTATATAACAACCATTTCGATTTGGGTGTTGGGTTAGCTTTATAAAATGTTTGATGCTGAAGGGAAAAAAAATAAATACTTCAATGACTTGCAAGGCACTTACTGGTTGCAGTAAACGTATTTCTGATGGTCTACATTCTACCACTCATAACAAATTTTATAGAATTAAAAAATATGAAGTCAAGTATATTGAACATAGTGTAAAACATCCAAACAACCAGTGAAATAGTAAATTCCACTTCAGTTGCCTCTAGGTGCTTACAAAGGTAGTACCCTCGAGGTAGGCAGGTGACCCTTCACTTCCGTTGACCTCAGTGGAATTGTGAGTATAAAGTATGTGTAATATGAATGAAGTTATAATTTTCATTGTTACTTATGAGAATTACAACTGACAGATGCTCATGGCTTTCTGTCCACCGAAAAATTGCCCATTTTTCTTGTTTTGCCTTTCTCATCTCTTAAAAATGTTAACTACACATAATTTAATATAGCCGGTCTGTGAGGTGAACATGCTTCTAAATCCATACTATTCGTTGCATCTCGATACGCATTCTTCTAAGGCAGAGATATTTTTTTTTTTTTTCCAAAGGAAAATAGTCATAGCAAAAGAAAGCACAGAAATCTCAGAACAGCTTGTGGAGAAATGTTTTCATTTAAAACAATGTGTTAATCAAGGCTATATTAAGCAAATATAATAACATGAAATATATTTTAGATTTCATAGTTTGAAATGGAACATATATACACTCAAGTTAAAGTAGCACGGTAGCTGAAATGACATTAATGTGACGTTTTATTTTAAAGTGAATGATTAGAAGAATTACAGTAGAAATAAACTGGGAATTAAACTTGTATAACATTTTTAAACTGTTAACTTGATTTATAAAACGTTAGTTAACTAGTTTGCCACAGATTTACTCCTGGATTTGTTCCAAATGAGTACATTCTACATTAGTTTACGCAAATGAGGTTAGTTAACATTGGTGATATGGCAGAAAAGATAAATAACTGAGACTAAAAATGAAACCATTTGATTCATCAAAAAAACCCTTTTAAGGAAAAGACTGACATTTTCGTTTGATATTTTTTGAAAATTTTCTTCAATTATCCAACAGTCATAGAGAAACAAATATGCATATAGAATGAGTTATATTTAAGCAGAAGATTTTCCTGTAAAATTCATACCATCTCCTTAGGAATAGATGTGTTATAAATCGTAATCTACCATAAAGCTTAAAGATATGCTGACACATTTTTCCAACTTGTGGGTACTGTTGCAGTGGACCTGAATTTAATGCTACTTTGAGGGAGATTCTAGGGGATTTTCTAGTGGAAAATCTTCTCTACAGTGTTCAAATGTAATCCAAATTGTGCTTATCGCTGTGGTACCTAAGTAATAGCTAATACAAGCATTTCAGATTTCAGCTGGGTCAGGGTATGGCAGAAAGGATTTCTGCTGCATCTTTCTAGCTGGGATTGTGAATTTACACGTCATCGCTTCAGCAAGAGGAGACCATGGGTATGCCACAGGAAGGAGAGAGAAGAGCGCTGGCTGGCCGTTGTGCCAACTCTCCTGCAAAAAGGCTGTTGCAAGCACAGAACTACAGTCTGTTTCTCAGTTATAGTAAGCTGATTTTAAATAGGTGCTGATTTCCTGAGAGGTGGAAAATATGAGCACATGTCCTCCTCCCTATCCATATTACAACAAATTTATACCTTTGACTCCCTTTTTATGTTTCGTGGATGCAAGGCTGGGGCTGAACGCTTTTGTAGCCTGATCAAGCAGGTGCTTTCTCACTCTGTTATGCCATGTTCGTGGCAGGATCCATAGCCGCATCTGCCAAGCAGGTGTGTCGGGACTAGGGGATCATGGTGTGGAAGGAAAAGAGCCGCTGTCTCTCCCCGCTGCTGTCTGCTGGCACAGGACTGCCGAGGCTGGTGTGTCTCTGCTGAGGCTGGTCTCCTTACACAGGTGTGTCCTTGGCAAGTGCTTTCTCCTATGATTTGATGTTTGATCCTGAAAAGGTGCTGCAGCCGTGCTGCTGCCCAGCAGCTCTGTTTTCAGCCTACTACATCTAGTCCAATTTGTTATACGCTGGTTCAGATTACACTCATGAGTTAGAATCATGGAGGCAGCTGGGGGAAATTTCCTTTTTCTCACAAGAAATTATTCCCTGCATACAGCTGTCCTTTACTGTCCTCTTCGGAGCAAGGAGGCTGCCGTAGCCCCATCTATCACTTTTGCATGCTCTAACTGATATGGCAATAGTCATTGACTTCTACAGAGCCAGGGCTTTGTTCTGCAGAGTTCCAGCCATAAAATGTCAGCACTGACGGGTTCTTGCCACAGTGGAGAGTACAATGCCTTGGCCTTTGTGGTTCTCCTCCTGTGGAGCTTTTTCCTCATATTGGCTGTATTGATCCATGCTCAATTGCCTCTTCAAGATACACAGGAAAGACGAAACCAAGACCGCCTCTGCTGGCTTTTGCATAAAGCCCACATTTGCTCTTTTGTCTTTTATACAGAACTGACACCAAGATGGAAATAAACACCAGTAGAGAAGGAAATTCATCTGAAATTTTGACAAAAAATCATGACACTGTTTATGGAAAAGTTGTTTCAGGAGAATGAAAGAGAGGTTTCATAGCCCCTCATACTTGGTTGGCTTTTATAAATTTCAATTTTTTTCCTCTACAGAGAAAATTTGACTGTCACCCTCTAAACAGCTTTCTTGAGGGTAGGAAACCAGACTTTCCTCTCTCACTCTCTTTTGCCATAGCTGTCCCCAGATTAAGCTAGAGAGAGCAGGAGAAGTCCCCGTCCCACCATGTAACTTCACCCTCCTTGCCAGCCTACAAAGCTCCCCCCCGTTTCCCTGTTCTCTGCAATGAGAAAATAAGGTTGATGAAAGCAGCATAGGTGGAGAGACAACACTTGGATTCTCCTAAAAGGAAAAGGACATTTTCTGGAAAAAATGCAATTTTCCTTTGGAAAATATTTCTGAAGGAAGATTTCTGATCATTGCTGGCTTGTGCCAAGCCTTTTTCTTGTCTGAAAACCAGGATACTGAGTTCTTCCTTACGCAGAACGTTGTTTTTTTAATAAGGTGTCACAAACAATGATAAAGGTATTTAAAATTGCTTGAGGGGGAAAGAGTGTTGAAAAAAAAGTATGTTTCATCACTTTCTTCATCACTTTATTTCTGCCGTAAGAAGAGATTACACTGTTTTTCTTCCTATCTGAAAGGAATAATCTAAAGCAAACTGAAGGCAGCTTAGTTTTCTCCTTTGCACAGGGCAATATTTCAAATAGTAACTATATGTCAATGCTCAACAATATTTTCTGTTTATTTTTAAAGATGATGAGACAAGTGAATCTTAAGCAATATTTTCAACTTCCAGAGAAAGTTTCAGAGTTTTTCTTACTTGTGGGCAGAATCCTCCTTTTACTTTCACCTTTTTGTTTCTTTTCTATGATAAAGTTATTTTTATGGTTTACTGCATCATTTACAATCATATTACACATTATCAGACTGTTTTATTGAATTCTTTGTGGTTTCTTATGGTACCAAATCTCATGTTTGAGATTTCTTCTTTTTTATGGTAGCAGGTATTAGTCTCCTTGAGTTCTCTAGTTTTGTTTTACAATAATACATCAGATAATCTAATTCTCTATCTGGAGATTAGAATGGCATTTTCTGTGTTCTTGAACATTTCCTCCTACAAAATCCTACACTGTGGATTTTGAGTTCAGAGCTCAGTTTACTGACTATAAAGGGAAATACAAAATAATAATTTAATAGTGTTTAGGGTATTCCAAAACAGAAGGTCAGTCAGAGTTAAGTTAAAAGAGCACAAAGACTTCCTTAATGCAGCTTTCTATTGACACAGTGGTGGACACGAAACATAAGAAAAATAAAAAATGAGTACTTACAAATTAGTTCAATTTGAAGCCATACCTACTTAAATAATTGCCTTGTGTTTATGGAGTTAACAAATGGTGCCACTACAAAGTAGAGGTTGCATCAGTGACCTGTAATACTTGATCTCTCTGTAGAGTAGTTTTAATACGTAGATTTGATAGAGAAAATTTGGTTTAGCTAAAACTTGAAAATTAACATGACATGAGAGATAAATGTCCACATGCTAGCATGTAAAATAATGGTTCTAAGAACATTGGTGAAATAATAATTATTTTCATGCTTCCTTGGAACTCTTTTACAGATCTGGAAATAGTTCTCCACTAAACTGTCCAAAACTAAACTAGACAGCTATTGAACTCCTCCTAGCTTGTGATCGCTTGAAGGTTACTGAAGTCAGTTAATAAGAATAATGTGAAAAGATGGGAAGAACACAGCTGTCAAATAGCAAGTCAAATATTCCTGCATTAATCTAAAGAAGCAGTCATCTTTTCCCAAGATAGTGGACACTCAATTGTAATTTCTGTTAGTTTTCTCATGTTGGGAGTTGATGTACTTTTGGTTTTTGATGTCTGGGTTACATAGCCCATTTGCCAAGAGAAAAACATACATATTGAAACAGCAAAGTGGCAAAATAATAAAATACCTGTAAATTAATAGATTTTGGAAGTAACTCTACAGGACTGCTTCTTAGAGTGGTATGAAGCAGGGAACATCTTAAAACTGACAATGTGAAGCAGGAGAAGTAGCAAAAGAGTTTTTGTGGCATGTGTTTCTACAGCAATTGCACTTTTGCAGGGGATCATTTGTTAGTGATGCTTCGGTCTGGTTAGAGATTATTTGCTTTGCCAGTTGCAAGATGTAATCAGTATAGGGATCTTATAGATATTTTTTTGTTTCAAGTTGTGTCTTTTCCCCAGAGGCTTGATCATGTTCAATTTACGCTGTTTAAGGCGATGGCACATTTTAAATTTCCTAATTTGATACTTTATTTAATTCATATAGTAGCAGCACAACACCCCTTCCTCCCCGCCTTTTGTTGTAATCTCTCAGCCTATATATCATTTTGTAATCTGAGATAGTCAGGGCAGATACTAATATATTGCCTTGGGCACCCTGATCTGTGACTGAGATGCAATCTTGCTGCCTTAAACAGAGAGACAACATTTTCTCACAGTTCTAGTATCCTGTCCTAAAAGAGTTTGAATCACCATAGTCAATAGTTCCCATCTCAAAACTTCCACAGTATTCTTTTATTGCTATCGAGGGTTTTAGTTTCAAATCCTTCTCCTCCTGACCAGCTTTCAATCTTATTTAGTATTTGCTGTTTTCTTGGGGATTATTTTAATGCTTACTTGTGAAAGCTATTAGAAAATGACTTTTCTTGATGCTTGCTGCTTCTTCAGGCATCAAAACCTGGTGAATTTTTTAATGTAAGTCTAAAAGCTTCTGACAAGGATAAGTGCAAGATCAGCTTTTCAGGCAGTTTTAGTATGTAAGTGTGTGTATATGTGAGTATAACACAATACAGTGAAAGCTGGATGAATGCCGAACATTGAGCTCAGTTTCTATTATAAAAATAATTTTGTTTATAAATTCACAATCCAATTCCATTTTCCTTTACCATGATGACAACTGAAAGTAAATATTTTTATTTGTGAACCTCGGGGCTAGTAAAAAATGTGGATCGGGCTAGTAATTTTCTAACATTGGAAGAAATAAATGTTTGGACCATGAGTATTTCATGTACACCTGTTTATTTGGAGGAATTATGAGGAATGCACAAAATATTTTCTTTTTTTCTGAAGACAGGAAAAAACCCATGAAACCTAAGGAAATATTTACTTAGCTGATAGATTCAAGTGTGTTTTGAGCAAAAGAAGCTTTCCCTCATGCTTTTCCCTGAGCTGTGTTCTCACCTTGTTAAGGTTAATTTTCAGTTTCTATATATTTCTTTTTCTTCCTCTTGCTGCAGTAACAGACTCAGAGAAATCTCTCTGCTGACTGTGCCTCATATGTCTGTTTTGGATAGAGGCTGCTCTCATTTCAGGGTTCTGGTTCCATTAAGCAGCTTAATTATTTATTTATTACATTTCTTCTTGAATACAGACACACTAAGATGCTCACTTTAACCCAGCTTGTATTATTATACCTGATAAAGTCACAGAAATATACTGCTGTTTACAGGTTCTCTATAAACAAAAGCATGATGCTGAGAAAGGAACATCAGATTATGCACATATGAAGGACCCTCCAGATATTAAGCATGCCATGGAAGTCAATAAATACCAGAGTGATGTAAGTACTCCCCCATCTGAAATTAGTTCACTTGTTTTGGTTAGATACATCTATTATAGCTAACTGAAATGAATTGGGCATGGAATATTTTCATATTTCATTAGTTCGTATTTTTTTACATTATCTGCTCTGAAGTAATTTAGGACATGATGTGTGTTTAAAATATACTATGGGTAATGGTATATGAGTTTTATTCTAAACTGCTTTGGAAAGTGGTTGTTATTGTTTATTAGTAGTAATTCTTATGAAGTGCTATCAGTTTGAAATAAAATTAAAAGACAGGGTCTCTGAATTCATGTGTACCTACTTGTACTTTAAAAGTGTATAAAGCTCTTTGTTAACATGGCCTCCAACATGGTTTCAGTGTCTTACACTGTCAACATTTGGGTACTTCTTCAAGGGTTCTGTTTAGAGGAGAGAAGGGGGCTGTTTTTGCCCTGCTCTTGCATGCTTTTGTGTGTATAAATAACTTTGTTCCCATCTCGTAAGTATGTATCAAATGAGTTCCAAAGAACAATTTATGATTTGTTTTACAGAATCTGAGCAATAGAGTTCAATTTGGTGCCTGGCACTAGTTTATGCCGTTGACCAAAGTATTAGCTCTTGTACTTCTAGTTAAATAATTTGCAAAGAAATTAGAGTATTAGAAATATTTTTGAAGTTGGTTGTGGTTGCTGTTGTTGTTTTTTGTTTTTATTTTTTTACAGCTGCTTGTTACCTTCTTGAAGTTCTTCACGTTTTCACAGTACAAAAGCCTAATAATAGTATTTACATTTTTTTATTAGTTTCAAGTCGGGTTTGATTTCGTGGTTGAGCTAGCTTATACTAGCTCAGTGCACCATTGCTAGGGGAGGAAATGCTACCAGCATTAGTGTCTTGAATTATACAAATACAACTTTGAAATGTCTTAGGTTTTGTAAAAGCTTACTTACGAGAAAAGTAAATTTTAGGAGAAGATTGGCTAAAATAGTGAGGTCATTTTAAAGGGTACACAAAACCAGTAAGGGCACCTGACATGTAAATACCTTTAAAGTTATGATCCATTTCCACTCTTCTTAGGTAAGCAAGTCAAGTCAGGTAGGTCTATGATTTTGTAATGCTCGTTTCTCAGATAAATGCGATATTTGTTTGCTACTAAAAATACAGAAAATGAAGCTGGGGTGTTCATTTTGAATTAACTTAAATTTGCCCTGTCTTCACTACTGACAGTGTAACAAACACTTTTAGGTTATGTAGGCTGAAAGCTAAATGTCAATGTTAGATATATGCTTGTGTGTGCAGAATCTTGACAGCTGGCCGCTGATTAAAAGGCTGCTGGAAAACTTCAGGGAAGCATTATGTTTGAAGAATAACTTTTTCTTCTGCTGGGAGATACCTGCGCTGGAATTCCCAGCAGTAATTTGCAACCTGCCTTGATTACAGAATTCCAGCTTCTTGTCAAACTCAGTCCATCTCTGCTGTTGGAAGCATCAGGATGTCAGACTGATGGAGGGTAGGAGCTGGGAACATGAACTTCTCTCCCTATAAGCAAGAGGTTTTTTTACCTAGCAGTGGGAATGATGGCGAACTACTAGGGAAGGAAATAATGTTGGGAAGAGAGATGGGAATCCCTCTCAGAGAAGGTAGTGGGACCAGGAGGAATATGAGATGAGCTTTTGAATCAAATTCATCATGGCCTGAGGATTCGTATGCTAGCGCAAAACCCATTCCCCTTCTACAGCTCTACATCACCTGCTAACAGGATTAAGGAGAGCAGGATACAGATGTGAGAACAAATGAAATGCAGTTGTTTCATCTTTCACCCGTAAAACAAGCAAAAAAAAGGGAAATGAAGGTAAACACGGGAGGGAGGAATGTTTTGATAAATGATAACTTTTAACAGCATGTTAAAAATAATGAAAAAATATGAAGGAAATTATTTTCAGCCTGAGCAAACTTCAGAAATATCAGACAAACCCTCCGTATCCAACATAAAAATCTAACCAGTTAGTTTCATCTATTTAAGATCAGATTCTTTCAGGTTGCTCATGGGGAGCATGTTATCTTTATGACACATGAAGGACCAAGTTATGTAAGTCCAGTTATTGTTCAGCAGAGTTACACAGCTCCTGCGGGTAATTGTTTGGGCGCCATGGTGAATAGCTGTGGATTTCTCGTTTTGTAAGTCCAGGTTTAATTAAGACCCGCATGAGTTTTCATCTTTGAGTCAGACTGTGGAATACTGAGCATTCCAAACGTGAAGCATTTGTCTTCCCGAACTATTTCAGGCTATTTGTAGAATCACGGCTTTGAAAGTGCAGGGAAAAAAGGAGGGAAACTACTGGGGGAATAGAAGGACAAAGCTCTTTTATCCACCATTCAGTACAATATACCTATGGGAGCAGAGTGCGTGTTTACCTACAATGCTCTGCCAACTCTATTCAACCTTTACATACAGAGTTTGCATCTAATAGGATTAGGATGTGTTTAAGACTATTTACTCAGCCTTAAAATAAGGCTGACATTTATACTCAACTCTGTGAAATGTGCAATTTCCTTTAAAAATTAAGACTGTATTCAACTTACAATACATTTGTGCTGACATTTTGAAACTGTCATGTGCTGTAGGCCTTCACACCACTTTGAATATCATTAACACGCTATATGAGCGTGGGCTGAAGCTGCATAATAGGGAAACACTGTAAAATCTCCTGAACAATGTGATCATGTATAACAAACCTGTTTTTCTCTTCTTCATATGTAGACTGAAGAAAATTACTCTCAGAAGATCAAAAGTCACTTTTTTAATGACAGGGAATTTACTTGAAAAATAATTTAAATACTACATAATGCTTGAATGAATGTACGTTTATACAAACCAGAGTACTTTTCACTATAAATTGTGTTTGTGTTTTGTGAAGTGTGTGTTGATGATGCAAGTTTGTCATGCAAAGGCATTTGGAGAAAAGTGAAGTGGGGATCATCAGCCTACTTTATGCCTGTGCTTAGCTGATGTCCTTTAGCTCATTTGGAAGCTTCCAAACTTGGGACCAAAATTAGGTGGTGGCCGTTAGAAAACTGTCAGGTCACAAAATAGTGGTTCACCTTATGTGTAGCTGAGGGTCAAATGAATGGAAGAAAGTAACTGAACAGTGAGCTGACAAGTTTCTAAAGCAAAGAAAACACTTGCCGCATTCTTCCAGGGTAGAAGCTGTACATAGCATTTGATGAAGGTACTCAAAGCTGTGGATCACAGTTGTGTCTGTTCCATGACTCGTTACATCACTGAACATTATGAATAGCAAAGCAATGTTAAGTATTTGTACAGCAATTTATACATTCTGCTTGGTTGAGATTATTGATTCTCCTCACAGCGTTACAATGTAAGAAATAAGTGGGTTCTGATTTTATAAATAAGAAAACTGCCACAGACTCATCTGTGGACATTTAAAAGGCAGTTTGTAGATCTGAGGTTGGAGCCCTGTTATCTTTTCTCTTATGCTTATGTACGAAAGAGTGCTGCTTTTAAAGTATTAGTTGACAGTAGGGCAAACTGTTGATGTATATGTATTCTCTTTGCAGTCCATATGATGTCAGTAGAGGTAATTTATAATGTTTCACTGACCATCTAAATTCGAATATTTAAGAAGAAGTCTGTATTGTCTTAGGAGTAAGCTTTTTTTCATGTTCAGGATATTGTGCAGTCACAATCCACACACAGAAAAATTACATTCTTTCTGATAAGAGCAAATAAGCATATCTTAAACTTGATGTACTTAAACACCATCAATAACATACCAACATGTCAATGTTTGTTTTGATGCAGATCATGTTAAAGTCAAGCTCCTCCTGCCTCTCTGTTCAGCATCTGCGTTAGAAAAATCACCTTTCACTGACTAACTTTCTGCTGACAGTGGTTGTCAACAGCAGGTCCCCCTGGACCACTTCCAACTGGTGCTGAAAACGATGTGTTTACTCCTGATGTAATTGGGACCAATCAATTTTCAAGCCCATTACTGGAAGGGATGACTGCTTCAATCTGTAATGGGCCAGAAATGTATTTGTCTCTTCTACAAGAGCTGGGAAACAGTTTTCAACACCATCTGAGTGGGGATCGGAAGAGCTGTTGCCAGTGATGATTGTCACCAGCTAGTCATTTTCTTAGTGTTGATGGACCCCAAAGTGCAGACGAGAGAAAAGGGGGCAGAGACACAGCTGTCAGGGCGTTAGTTAGTGGACTTGCAGCTCTTAGAAAGTACTAAGCAGGGACAAACAGTAAAGAGCCAAATTCTCTTGCAGATAGGTGTGCCCTGCTCCATGCTGACTTCTGTGTGTGCATCTCAAGAGGGCAAAATGTATTCATAGCTGCTTGTGCATATTTTCATAATTTATTACCTATAGCTTGGAATAGTTTTGGAATTGGAATAGGGGAAAAGACAAAGACTGCAGGAAGTGTCTGAGTCCTTTAAACCTAGGTGTGCTTGGGTCACCATGTAGCAGAAGTTTCCGTTTGTTGATTGACAACCTGAGATGTTTCGAAACCTTGTTAGAAATCTGTTTACTTTGAAGCATTGGAGTGCAGTCCAGTGCACTGGCACCATCACGAAAGGTGAAGCACTTTCAGGACCCTCAGCTGGAGTAAATACACTGGCATGTTTATCCTACACTGGACCTTATAACTTTTTATAAGAGCTGGAGATTTGGTGCTATTACAATTAGTCTACTAATTATGAGCATGCCCTGAATATTTTCTATGCTTTGAAAAAACTACTGGTAATTCAGAGTATCTAATCACATTTGGGATTGAAGATGGGAAATGGCTTTTGTTCAGATTACCATTGTTTTTTAAAAATATGCAACAATGCAACCACTTTTTATTGTTATTTCAAACTGGGGTAGAGAAACACTTTAAATTTAGTTAGTATTTGTAATTTACTTGTTGTAATTTGTAATTTACTGTATGTTGTAATTTACTGTAATTTTGTAAATTGTAATTTACTACTTGCAACTTCAAAGCTAGAGATGGTACAATTTTTGTCCCAGCTTCTTTCTCACTTGTGTTTCCCACTGGTCTGCTGTAACTCTCCATTTAGATCTTTCACTGCTGCTCTTAAGTTGTCAGTATTTTGGTTACTTTTTCCTATGCAAAGGCCAGTTTGTGCAGATGGTTCGTAGAGACCTGTGGTCCTCATAAAAAGGAGTGTGATGATGTTTTTTGGTAAAGCCCAAGCAGTCCTTTGAAGTGAAGATTGAATAAGGGTGTCGTGTAATGCCTGAAGGTTCCAGGCAGGATTTGAGCCTCTTGGCAAGGGGCTGAACCAACTCAGGAGAAAAGATGTCTCCTTCCCTGGGTGCTTCTGCTGCTTCCTTTCTTTTGTTGCTGATTGACCAGGCTTCGTTTTTTCTTCTGCCCTCTCATAGGCATCTCCACTTTCCATCCCATGGGTGCACACACCAAACTGGTTGCTTTGCCCTGTCTACATCTGTTCCCCCGCTCTCTCGGAATAGCTCTGGTTTTACTGTTCTAACATAGTACTATTAAAAAAAAAAAATCACTAGATGGAACAGAATAGCAGCTGTGTAATAGAGGCCAGCACACTGTCCCAATGGGAAAGGGTCAGCATCCAGGGATTGAGGTTATTCAGGAAATGGGAAACATATTTTTTCTTTCTTTGGCCTACCTCTGACAAACTACTGTTCTGCTGCATAACATTTTTATTCTCACTGGAGTATGACAAGCTGCAGAATGGAGCAAATATATATTGCAGACATTTGTAAAATGCTAGATGACTTTCCCTCAGACGTAAGTAATAGGTATACTGGTTTAGGTGCAGGAAGAATAATAATTCACTCTGGGAAAGCTATAGCAATTGGCCTTGCATCTAATATAATTGAAAATGGTGAAATATAAAGGACTGTCACTGTCCTATTCCTCCCCCCTTCCCCCTGAAATTAACCACAATCCATTATTTCATGTACTGTATGATCATGTCATTTGGGAGCAATAAGTGACCACATTTCCTCAACTTTATCACCACTATTCTTGATTCTCTGTTGTTAAATTCACTCCATTCCTAATTTCTATTTTGAGCACATATGCTGGCCTTTAATTTGCAATTTACATGGATGATAGGGTGCTATTCAGAAACCTGTTTCTGCTGCCTTTGTGGTTTTCACCTCACCTCGTGTGGTCATTAGGATGAACAGCATATAATTAACTAAATTCATGTAAAGCCCCGAATTGCAGTTGCTTGTCTGTACATCTACTTTCTTAAAACAAGACAGGAAATCTAAACCTAACCAAAACAGAACTTCCAGTGGTTTTAACAAGCTGTAAGAAACAGTTTCTGTTTTCTCTGTAGGTGATACTTCGGGCTGTATTCATCCAACCTATTTATTTATTTTATCAATGATTACACTTGTGTGTCATGTGTAGGTTAAAAATTATAAGATCTATTTGTGGGCAAGTGGCCAACAGTGAAGCCTATTTGGCTTGTCTACTTAGCTGAAGCCATATGGATGCAAAATTACTTTCCTGTTGCCTGTAAAATATTTGCCAAAAAGTAAGATTTTTTTTCCTTTTCTATCTCTACATCCTTTTCTACATCTATAATTTCTACAAATTATATTTGTTGTTGAGTGGTGCAGTTTATGAGTTTGTTGCCTTGTACCCAGAGTAAAATTTACATTGGAAATAGGAGCTAGATGCAGAGGTTATAAATGAAACTTCAAGCTGAGGACTTTCTTAATGGTGAAATACAGTCCTGAGAGGTTGATTAACATTGTTAAACAACAGAAGAAAATCTAAAATACTGTCCAGTACAGCAGGAATTATTCTGATGTTTTCTATTTCCTGTAGACTTTGTTTTATATTTTCTAACTTTTGCCTGAAACTTAAATCTGTCAGACACTTTTGAATACTAGGGATGATTTTCTTAATCATTTAGAGTAATTCAGTAAGACAGCTCTTGGAAATTGGCTTAGATTGTCACATGTGCTACAGCAAGGGAGAGGAAAAAGTCTACAGACCCTGAAGAGGGAGAAGAATAACTTGTGGTCTTGGAGTTCTGTAACATCCCTGAGGTCTATGCTGTTCCTGTGATTGCTTTGCTAAATGGAGAATGTTTGGGCTCTTCTACCTGTGGTTTAGCTTTCTGGCCAAAGTTTTCTGAGCCCATTCATTATAGCTGTGGCTTTTGCACAAACGGGAAGATTCAGTCTTGTACTGCACATGCTGGAATACTCAGCCTCTTGTTTTCTCATGATTGTGTAAAGGAGAAGATAAGTGGAGTTGTGGGGAGTGGGGGATGCTGGGGCAGAGTTGTGTCATTGAATTACGTACCAGCTACATGGCTGCCCATTACTGAGAAAGACGTGGTAGAATTACAGTCTCTGTTCAGCGTAGCTGCAATCTGCTAGGCTGCAGTATCATAGGGGGTTTAGTTTATATTAAAAAAGGGTTCAGCATAGAAAAATTGCTGTAGTCTTTGAAGTCCTCTGAAATTTAATGATAAAACCTAATATTTGGATCTTTGCAGTGCTTTCATTTTTTACTATGCTTCTAAGCAAAACTATTTTTCATTTTAATATTGTATTTTATTCTCTGAATTTCTTCCTTATCCTGTTAACCTGTGTGTGGGTCTTACTAAATAATCCCTGTCAAACAGGACTGTGTTGGAATAAATTAGGCAGAATTCTATTGAATTTGATGGCTAAGCTGATAGGTTGTTCAAAGATTATTTATAAACTTTAAAAGTTTTTTTTTTTTTTTTTTTTTCCGTTTTAAACAAAACTGGTTTTTCTTTGACAGGTATCCTATAAGAAGGATGTGCAGGATACTCATAGATACACTGAAGTGCTGAACAGGCCAGACATAAAGATAGCAACTGAGATAACAAAGATAATAAGTGATGTATGTTCTCCTGTTACTCTATTTGTATTTTTAGACATGTTATTTTATTTATTCCAATTTTGGCCAGATTGTTTAGAATGCTGCTGAAATTCTCAGACGTCACGAGCAGAAAACCCAAATCTGATATGGAGGTTTGATTAAAAAAAAAAAAAATCCAACAAAAAAAAACCCCTTGCCCTGGTATCTTACAAAGTTATGGGTTTCTTCTGTTTTGAAGTGACAGTGTGACTTTTGCAATTATCGGTCAAAGATCTAAAGACAACGTTAAGCTTACTAAAGTTGGTTTTGTTTCAGCTTTATTCATGATAACCATTCTCAAAATAAGTCTTATGCTTGTATGCTATACTGCACTTCGGACAACTCACCAAGCTTTTTTTCACCTCAATACAAGAGAAGCTCACATGCCAGGACTCCCCTTCCTCCTCCCATCTTGGCCGGCAGCAACAGGGAGATACAATTCCCTGCTGTCCTTCTGAGAGCTGTGCAAACACGCCGCTGCTTGCATGGGGGTTCTCCTCCTCCAACTCCTCTCTCAAATTCTTTTCCCTCCCACTGTGACATCTGCTAATGGATAGGTCAAGGAGCAGTTTGAGAAGCAGCAACGTGTGATGCAGTTTTATTGTAAACAATTCAATATACATATTAGAAGCACTGAGCCAATATTTTAAGTAACTGCTAATAGTTTTATGTGAGACTGACTAGGCACCTGTGGAGAGACAATTTTAAGAGACTTGAGATTCACTTTTTGAATACTCAGGATTTTCTGAAAAACAAGAACTTCTACTGAGTCTTATGTTCAACACCCAAATTTACTAATTGCTGTTCAAGCCCTCTTTGAGTTAGAGTGGCTTTGGGACTTTTATTTCTCCGTCTGTTGTTATGACGTGTCCTTGCTGATTCACAGTGCCTGAGTAATGCAAAAAGCCTATTTTAGGCAACGGGTAATTTAGTTTGTGATATCATGAAGAACCTATTGTCAGTTCATCTGTGCTGTTTTCTAATCCATTGTGGAAAAAAATTGCAGCAATTTGCATGTGAGGCAGTTCAGCTGGAAAGATCAGTAACACCAGCCCTGCGGGACTAATTCTGCTCTGTTACACCAGTGCAGCCTCACTGACAGCCAGCAAGATTGCAGTGGTGAAACTGAGAGTGGAATTTGACCTTACATTTTAAAAAATCTGCCCTTCAGCCTAGTTTTGTTTCAAAACTATTTTCAGCTGCTACAATCTTGTGTAAACTGCAGATCCTGTTGTAAGAATTGCTGAGCCACTGTAAGTCATTCTGCCTTGATTGGGAGAACAGTATTCCTCAGGCTTAAGCTGTGCATTTCGTTAAAGCTGAATTTTGTGAATGCTGTACATTGTGTTTTACAATAAATAAATATTACATTGTTAAGGAGCTGAAACCTGAGAAGGGCTTTTCTTCAGAGCTGATTAGAATAGCTCTGAAAGTAGTGTCAATGCAGATCACCAAATGAGACTTTTTCTACTAGCTTTAATGCTTACAATTTCTTTGATAAAGCAAAAGCAAACATTTTAATAGTGATTCATATTCTTTTTTTTTTTAAGGCTGAGTACAGGAAAGCAAGGGGAGAGATGAATAAGGAGCCTACTGTACTTGGAAGACCAGATTTTGAACATGCTAAAGGAGTTTCAAAACTGTTAAGCCAAGTAAGTTTCTCTGTCATTTTACAATGACTTCATTCAGATGTCTTGTTCCTAGTAAAGCAAGAAAATATTTAGATTTTTAGATGATTATCTCTAATTGCATGAAGATTATGTTCTCAAACTCTTTTCATATAGTATTGCAAAGACTGGTAAATTCAAGGTTCTTAGAAGAAAGAATATATATATTTATGCAAAAATACAATGAACTTTGTTACAACTCATCTTTTGTGGAGATGGTGTATATTTATACACAGTATCTAAGATTTCTGAAATATTAACTGTATGTAATTTAGAGGCAAATTTTGCTACTCATTCAGTTTGAGAAGAACCTTATCCTGTGATGAATCCCACTGAAGTAACTAGGGTCTTTTGTGTAACTGCTTGCTAATGTGAGTAATGGGATCTGAATTTGGCCCGACATGTAAGCCATCCGCCTTCCCTCCTCCTGAAACTGAACCTTTTATGTACTACTTTCTGTTATATATTAGCCTCAATAATTAAAAAAGAAAAAAAGAAAAAAAAAAAGAAGAAAAATGGAAGGGTCACTTTAGTCCATAACTAAAAAGAAATCTGAAAACACAAATATTCCCTCTTTTCGTCTTGTGAGTCTTCTACTCAGAAGATCTACTCAGAAGAGTCTACTACAGATCAGCTTGACACCGTGAGAAGAGATTTTTGACTGCTGACCTGTTTCCCCCCCCCCTTTTTTTTTTCTTTTTTTCCAGAATAGTTCTTTAACAGTGCCTTACATAATCCTCGCTAGTAATCCTGTCAGGCTATGCTTAGAGCTTTTGTAAACCCAGGAACAAATTCTGCCCTCCTGTAGGAGGAGGATAACGCCCTTTGATTGGAGAAGGCAGCGTCAGTCTTCCCAGACCTAGGAAAAAACCCCAAGCGTAGTAGTGTATAAACTAGAACAGTCTGAAAATCAGTGTTGTGTAACGAACACGTGATTTGGCTAGATGGTAAACGCCTTCCGTAGAACTAGGATAAAATGAGAATAATGTTTCATAGCGAACAAGCTGCAAAACAGTGCAGTGTCTGCTTGCAAGAGGTTGAACGCCTTTTGCTGACACCAAACGTCCTTAGATATCTGCTACATGATTTCCTGTTTCACGCTGGACCATCACTAACTTTGAAGCATTAATACTGCACAAACAGAAAAAGATTAAATACATGAGTTTTTTTATTGCTTTGTTAGTGATGTGTTCAGAATCAAAATTGACTTGTGTTTTTCAAATAGAAAATGGGCAAGTCTGGCAAGAGATTCTTGGTCTTTTGCGTTTAGTGTCATGCAGGCTTGGAAGTCAACCTGTGCTTTCCCAGGAAGAGCCAGTGCTATGCTACTTAGACCTGGGTGTCACTTACAGGAAAGGGAGCTGTCTGTCGTTTAGCAAACACCATTAGTGGTTTTTAAAAGGGTTCAAATCTAAATCCAGTGTGTGGCACCCTTTATTTCTACTCAGTGGCTGTCTACATGCTCCTTTCCTTGCAGCTGCCTGTCGTCACAAATGGGGCCACAGCAGATCCCTATCCGATAGCCTTCTCCATCTCACTAAGCTTCGTACCCTTGAGGCTGTGGCCAACAATCACAACAGTCAAAAAATAGCAGCTGGATTACAGGGTCCTGCAGGCTGGTGCTGAGCCAGCTGCGTCATAGGCTTCATCAATGCATTTTTTATCTCATTTTTATTAGATGTGCTTTTCCTCTTGGACAATGCATGTGGCATCTGCAAAAGCTTTGTAATAGAGTCTCTTCACTGTCAGCGACTGGGATGGCAGCCGTTCCGGTTGAGATCCTTCCGCAGAAGAGAGCATTTGGTGTGCAATTTTAACTTCTTTAGAAAGCCCAAATAGTGCAGAAGGTGTGGCAGGAAGAGAGGAGCGGTTGACCAAATGTGGCTTGCTTACAGTTTATTTGTAAAGAAGATTCTTACTAAACCTTGGTGGTCCAAACTCTGCAGCCACTGGACCCGGACCCAAGTTTTGAGATCCTTTCTTCCCTTGTCCTCTACTCAGTCTACACTGTTGTGGCTGCTTGCAGCGTGTGTGATGGGCTTTTAGATCCCAGGACTTTTAGAAAGGGAGGCAGTGCTTTAGCCTGGCACTCCGCTGCCAGCCAGCTGCAAACAGCAGCGTGGAATCTGTAAGTACCAGCCTGCTTTCAGCAGTGGGGAGGTGCACTCAGCAGTTCCCCACCTCCTCTGAAGGAAAGGCAGTGGCTGTGAGTTGTCTAATGTTTTTATATATTATTTGAATCATTATAACATGCAGACACGCTGATCGTAAATCAAGAGCACAGAGAAATGAAGATGACCCCTGTGTCCAAAGAGCAGGGTGGTGGGGCAGGGTGAGGAATGCACCTGTGCTGTAGCAGAAGAAGAGCCCTAAATGTGGGTCAGTCGTGTCAGTCCTCTTCATGCAAGGATCATGAAGCAGGTGTGTAACAATTACAAGGTTTGAAAAATAGTAAAGTTAGTGATCTCTTTATTGTCTCCAGAATTTCTGGCTTTTTGAGTTTCCATTTGTTTCTCAGCAAATGGGAGCATTATAAACTTTTTGTGCTGAAAGTTGAGAATCTCCGTTAATAACATGAATCTATAAGCTGCGACAGGCAGAGAAATATTAGTTACTTGACCCTCACAGTAAATTTGCAAAGTTGACAAATCTGATGGATGTAATGGGAAGAGAAGATGATAACATGTTTTAATGTGGTGCATATGGGTAGGTAATTTAGGGAGTATAGAGAACAGGAGCAAGAAGAGGTCAGGCAGTGTGGGTGTAACGAAGGGAGAAAGCAATCAAAGCAAGCAGGAAGGCAAACAAAGTGAAGAAAATAGTGTTAATGTTTGACTGGCACTCAAGGCTCTACAAAATCAGTGTAGCCCCTCGCTCTTTTTCTTTTGTTTCTTTCTTTTTTTAAAAATTTTTATTTAACAAAGCTTTTGACAACAGCAGCAGCAAAAATAATAGCTGCCAGGACTAGTATATTTACCCACAGCACATGGTAACCCCTTTCTGTTGATTTTAAACCAAATTTAAAACAGAAACTGTATTAGCCCTTGTGAAAACATAAGCTTGTCAATTTGCTGAAGGTACATTGTATAATTCAGGTTATTTTTTGTATGTCTTATAAAAACAAGCTCTTGTTTATGTCTTCTTTATGTCTTCTAATGCAGTTTATTAGCTTTTCCAAAGAGCTGCTGTTATGAAGTATTCCCCTTATAGTATTCAGTAACTTTTTATGATGAATAATTTTGGACATTTGTATTTTTTGTTGGATCTGGTTCTTATTGTTTCAGGGATAAAACTGTTAGAATGTTTTTCAAAATGTACCTTCTCTGAAATTATCAGTAACAACACAAAGAGCCTAGGATTTTCTCGGTTTTTCTTTGCTTTAAACTCTGCTAGTGCTTTTAGCAACAAATATTTTAATTTAGCTCTTTGTTTATGTTACATTTCCTTCAATATCTATGTGCACTTACAGTTTTTTTTTTTTTTTAAATATATTTTCATATGGTCATGAGGAAATGCTTAAGCTGCAAGTGTCTGCTTCATCCTGGGATCCCAGTGGTTGAATGATTCAATTTTTGTAGTTTCTTTGTAAATCTGAACGGTGGGTGATGTCATCCACTTCTGAAACTGAACACTCCCTGTGTGAACGGCTTTGAACTACAGATTTGATTTAGGAATGTTGCTCCAAAGCTTCAAAAGACACTGCTCTGTTCCGCTGCAATTCTGACTTTTATAGGTTTTGTGCAAGGCCGATGAGAAGTTTGTTTACCCAGGCCTTATTTAATTCCAGTTTAGTTTTTCAGGGATGTTGTTGTGTTAAAAGCCTGCAAAGTCTGCTCTTTCTTCAGCAACAATTAGAGAGCAGCCTACGCTCATTTCTTTTGAATTAACCCCCAATACCTACTCTCTGAAAAAATAAACAAGCTTAAGACGTTAATTAAGATAGTAAATAAGTAGCCATCCTTTTAAAACCTCATTAAGGTAAAGCTTTTGGTTAAGAAGGTAATTTGTAGATAAGCTTCCACTAACAACTGTCATTTCAACTCCCACTTTTTCTTTGCTCTTCCATCATGTTATAGTGTTACTAAGACCTCCCCCCTTCAGATGTTTTAGAAAACACTGATGAAGTATTTTTCTTTCTTGTTTTTAATCAGAACCCTTTCTCTCAGGCGTATTTTTCCTCTTTAAACTGCATTCATAACTTTCTCCTGTTCAAAAGAAGGATAAATATCATGAGTGACTCATCCATGGGCTTGCTCTTCTCTCTTCTCCCTCTCCCACCCCACGCTTGCTTTCAAAAGGGAGGAGGAAACAGGCAAATACCGATAAAAGAGAAAGTGAATGCGTGTGTAGCTTTCAATGAGATGAATCCCCTGTGACAAGTCAGAGTTAAATTACTGCTGGAAGTGCTCTGGAGATATTGCCAGGGTCATCTGATATTATTGTGGGGCCTCCGTTTTGCCCCAGAGCGACATGTGTGTTGGCACTGGAAAGGAGAGCGGAGACAAGAAGCACAGCAGCCAGATGAGGCAGCAGGCCCTAGAGCTACCGAGACATCCCCCACTGAAACGGCAATGGCTACAGTTGCGTTGGTGGGCAGTCTCCTGAAATTTGGGCCTTAAATTTGGCACATCGGCATCAGGACACACAGCCCTGTGAAGACTGGGTGCACTGGGGCCCCCTTTTTCCTTCAGTAGCAGTGGTGCAATCTGAAGTGGCACTAAAGAGGATTTCTTACTGAAATCTCTAGATTGAAATGTATTGTTAAAAAAAATATTTTTAAAAATGGCATGAAATGGCTGCAGCTGGAAGATGGCAAGCTGATTATGAAGAGAGATCCCTTTGGCACTGACGTTTTCACACTTAAGAATATCAAGGACCATGTTGTGCCTTTGGTCCACGAGGCCACTTGTTGGCTGGGCAGAAGAAGCCTGCAGTAGTTGAATATTTAAACTTGTGTGCACGATGTTGTTATGATGTGAGCTGATGTCCAAGGAGTAAAAGGCAATTTTGCTCACCATGCTGACTTGATCGCTGGTTTCAGAGGCTTTTTAAATCACATAATCCCGCTCTGCCTGATTTTTATTAGAAGGCAGGTTTTGGATACACCTTTTAAAAGAGAAAAGCCCTATGATTTATTCCTTCACTGCTCAGACAGAATGTGGATTTGCCTTTGACAAAGGCAGTGTCTTTGTATTCAGATACGTGCCTTTGCACTTGATCCAAAGCCAAGGTAAATATCAAACAATATAAACCAGATGAATCTACCAGAAGGCAATAGATATTCTTTTCTGGAGTTAGTGTGAAAGATTATGAAGTTCATTGCGTGTTCAGATAAAGTTTCTCTTTAAAAGTGACAATGTTTTAGAATTTCCTTACTTTGAAAAATTAGTGTACGTGCTGGAGTCGTAATGTAGTTCTTGATCATACACGGTTATTTTCTGTTTGGGTGGCTTAGTTTTGGCTTCTTGTTATCCTCATTAATGAATGATTGGGCATTGTGGCTAAACAGAATGAGGTTATGTAAGCTAAAGCATGTTGAGAGCCTTTTGAGGCAAGGAAAAACTAAAAAGGAAAAAGAAAATTCTTCCCACAACTAAAGCTGAGAAAAAATAATTTTTGAAGGAGATTGTTTGAGGTGGTTTAGCCACTTTATCAGACATTCATGTGGGAATAGAGAAAAAAGGAGTAAGGAAAAGGCCATGTATTTATTTAATGCAGAGCATGGTAAATTATAATGGATGTTGCATAGGCGCAGATATCAAGTGTCTGACTAACATTCATGAAAGCAGCATAATTCAGACTGAACTTTATTCTCTTCCATTATGCCCAGCTGTTGGAAAGAAGCAAGGCATGTATGCAGAGTCTCCAGATGCTTGATGATCATACACAACAAGGAGGGAAAAGGAGGGCGATTTACTATTTGTTTGATTTCATTTTTTCAGGTTCTGAATTCAGTTCTTCAGCATGTTTTATGGAATTTTTGTGATTTATTTACTTTCAATGCCATTGCCTCAGCATTTATATGTTGCTCATTTCCTTTTACATGTCTTGTCATTCCCATTTTTTCTTTTGAACAAGAAGAAAAGAGAGTGAAAGTGGTGGCAGACAGTCATTTAATTATGATTTCTAACACTGTAATGAGGTGGATATTGTCCCCAAAAAGGGACTGTACTACAGAGGGATTCCTGGGGGTCTCTTGGGAAATTTCTGGCAGAATTAATAGACCTGGGAGCTCTGGTGACAGCCTAGTACAGCATGGTGACACTTGGACCTGGAGGTGGGAACACAGCCAAGTGGGAAGTTTGGTTCTGACTTCCCGCTTTCAAGTGGTTGAAAAATTTGCAAGTGATTTAATTTACAAGTTTTACAATTCATTTATCTTATAAATTGTTTTTTCATTAAAAACACGTTTTCGATGTTAATTATGAATTGAATGATTCACAGTGAGTGGATTATTATTGCTAGTCAAACTGTTCTGGTTTATTTGATTACTCAGGTGAGTCATGTTTTTGTTTCCGTTTCCTTTTTATAAATCCTTCAGCACCAGTAATAGCATAAGACAATCTTAAAATTATTTTTTTATTTTAGTAAAATTCAGATACATAAAAATTACTCTAAAACCAGCACAAGACGGTCACGGGTGTGGCTAAATTTAGCTTCTTAAAACAGCTTCATTGTTTAAAGATTTATGGATAAGGTAATTGCCTTTAATAAGCTCCTTTGTATTCTGAATTCTCTGTGCCTTCTTTAAGTGCTACATGTTAATATTAGATATGTCTCTTCTGGTGGAAGGTGAAATACAAAGAGCAGTTCAATAAGGAAATGAAGAGCCACCAATACAATCCTCTTGACAATGCTTCATTCAAGCAAGCACAGATTGCATCCACCTTGGCAAGTGATGTAAGTGAATTTGCTTTATATTTCACATGCATTTACATCCTGAAAAACCTAACATTTGTTCTCAAGCAGAATTTCTTTTTCCATCTTACGAATTACTCTGAGCAGCGGTCTCTGCTATACAGTGTGTCCGTATAGCAGGTATAGCACGTTATCCATTTCTTCCTCTGCTTCTGACAAAGCCTTTCTCCAAGGGACTGCAGAGTTTTTCATAACCATTTTTGATGAGATTCATCTCGCTGAACTTTGTGTGTCAGAAGGTGTGACTGCTTTTGTTGAGCTAACTGCCTTGTACTCAGACCCTTTGTATTTGGGAAAGAAATAAGTCTCGAGGGCAATCCTTCTGACCTGTTGTAGATGCTTGCCTTGGAGAAGCCAAGTGCTGGCATCACTCCAGTGTTTGTAGGAGGAGGTTGCATGAGCAGCTCAGATTTGGATGTCTATCTTTTAGACTCCATCCTGCTGGTTGATCTTCTGAATGGTATTACTAAGTACAGCAGTCACTAAATTCAGCAATGGGTGCCTGCTGATGGGCCCAGATTAGAAAAAACTTCTGTATTGAGTGATAATACTGTTGGGATGATACATTTAACAGTGTGTCTAACGCTAAAAACATGAGCTCTGCTTTGAGGCTGTGATCCCAGATAGTCAAGACACAAGCCATCATTCTGTAGTCCTACATTTCCAAAGTGTGAGGCACCACCCAACAGGAACAGGAGAGGCCAGCTCTGGGAAGGGTCCAGCAGAATATGTAATTGTTTCCAATATCTAAATGTTTAGTGAAAAATTCATTTAAGTAATCAATATTATAAGAGATTATTGCAAATTGAGTATTGTTGATTTGAAGTCTGCCTATATCAGTGAAGAACATGATACATATGTGGAGGTGACCAAAATTATTGGTTTAAAAGATTTGTCATCTGAGCTAGGTAAGGTGGCTAGTTTTCTTCCTGTAAGGATGGGCATCTGTCTGTCAGAAGTATGGAAAATCCTACTATAGGCTGATAGAAAGTTATCTTCTGCTATTTCATGAAGTGATTGTCTTTTGCCATAGGTGACTATATTGCTTATCTTGCTGAAAGGAATCTGTATTTAATGAAATATCCAGGAGAACTTCCCTTTAACTGTTTCATGTATAATTTTTTTATTTGGACAGTTAGCATAATTCCTGAATCAAGAAAAAGAACAAGAATCAAGACTCTTTAAAAGGAGTGAACTCAAAGTATTGAAGAAGATACTTTTGATTCAAGTTTTCGGGGGAGGGGGAATAAAAAGGAAAAATAATAATTCCTTTCTACTCTGAAAAGTCATACAAGGTTGTATTATGTTTTGTTCTAAGTATCCCTTGAGTAGTTCCCAAATACTTGCTCATTAGAATGAATCCTTTGTTTTCCTTTTCCTCCAAATAGTAGTAAATGACCACCATCTAGTGGCTGGTAGAAATTGTTCAGGCAAGCACTTAATGCTTTCTGTCTCCGGGTGGCTACACTGTAATATGAAGCTGTGAATTATTTTGTTAATCTTTATTTTAAGTAAATTGAATTCTCCTTCCAGGTGAATTACAAGAAAGATTTGGAAAGCCTACATGATCCAGCCTCTGATCTACCAAACCTGCTATATTTAAACCATGCTTTGAATATCAGCAAAATGCATAGCAATGTAAGTTGCCTTTGTAAGAATAATCTGAAAAATATATGTAGTAAGGAATGTAGTATGTATAGTCAATGTAGAATACATAAATTTTTGTTACTTGCTTCATGGTCTCATACATAGTGTTGTAATCATAGTAATTTGGGGAAGTAGTTAAAATGACTTTTAGGTAGAGATATTTCAGTTATTAGAACAACTAATATACTGGGTAAGAACCACATGGACTTCTGGTACTTGAGCATTTCTTCTTGTATGTCTGAAACCTTATTTGTTTTTTCTAAATTTTTTTCTTTTTTTTTCTTTTTTTTCTTTTTTTTTTCCTCTTTCTATTTGTTGATCTAACATACTTCTTTCCTTGCAAATCTCATTTTGCGTAAGATCTTACTTATTGCTTTCACCTGCAGGTCTCTGTACGAAAGTGATCATTATGCTAGTTTAATATTTGGAATTCTGCCATAAACAGCCTCTCGAGCACTAGCTGCCCTTAGAGCTTCTCTGTCTAAGCCTTTTTTCCTCTCGTAAGTGTCTGAGGCTTCCTACACTGGATCAGGTAATAGGCACATACCCCATTCTGCTGTGTAACAAGGCATGGCCCTTGGTGAGGCTGGTGCTCTGACACAGGAGAGTGAGGGGTTGAAATGGAGATGAAGAGGTAGGAAACCTGGAAACCCCTGCCTTCTGTGCAGAGCTGAAGCTTCTCTCCCGCTCGAAGACCACTGATGCTACATGTGCAGTGCTTGTAGGCTCTTTAGCTGCATGTGTCTTCTTTAGTCCAGAAACCACAGAAGGGCTGCAGCGCTGCTGTGGAAAGGCATGAGTGGGTGGTGTTGGGAAGGAAGATTGCTCACGGTCAGCAGGAGGTGAGCGCTTCACATGCGAAAGGTTAGCCCCAATGACTAGTAGCATATTGGGTCATCTTCTGAGTCAGTGCCTATGTATGGAAGCTTATGTCTAATATAACTAAAATAATCCAGCCTTCCCATCTGTACTTGATTTTTGTGTTGCTCTTTGGTGATCCGAAGCTTGCCTTTTGTCTCCCTCCTTCTGATATGTGAAGTTAACACTGACTATCCCCTTTTGTATGGGTAATAAATGAGCCGATAGCTTTCACTTCCTGCATTCTTTTTGTGCATTTTGACCTAATTCTGGTTTCCTTCAGCATAAGGGAAGATTGGCATTCTTGTTGCTGGTTAAATGAACACCCTCAGAGTGAACTTTATCAATTTGTCATCGTATCTCTAGTGAGGTAGAAAACTGGACTTTTCCTTAGGGCTCCCCACTTCTTGCAAAATTTATTTCTTTCTATTGCCTAGGAAGGGTTGATTCATATTGTCTATGCCCTCTTCTGAGGACTCCATGAATACTAAGTCTCTGATTTTTGCATTGTCCAGTTGCTGGTGGATGTTTTTTCTTACTGTGAGCAGGAAGAATGCTTTGTCAGTCCCTAAGGTCTACGCTAACCATTTGTCTTCTACAGAAATCCCATGTTGAAAATCCTTCTCAGATTTGACCTCCTCATATCATCTCCTTGATTTTAACGTGGCTTACTCTCCTCCCTTTCTATATGCTTTTCCAGTACCTTCTTTGTGTTCTCCTCCCTGCCTTTCCACAGCACCAAATCTTTCTCAAAGTCTGCTTCCACTGTATGAAGCAGTCTTCCTGACTGTGCCGTTAACTGATTTCCATGTC
Organism: Opisthocomus hoazin; assembly: GCF_030867145.1. NCBI lineage: Eukaryota > Metazoa > Chordata > Aves > Opisthocomiformes > Opisthocomidae > Opisthocomus > Opisthocomus hoazin. Next base: position 73,408,354 of record NC_134417.1, on the reverse strand, counting down.
TGATTGCATGGTCTGTTTTTTTCCTCTGAAACGCAAATCTTCTTGCTAATTGCCCAGTTTTGCTGTTTCCCAGTAGTATACCTTTCTCCCTTGAACTTTATGCTTCTCTTCATCTTTTGCATAAAGTAGCTACAACTGCCTCAGTGTGATACATTGTAACTTGTATGGTTAATTAAACTCATAAAATAATATGGTTGATTTCATTGGTTTGCTGATTAACCTAGAGTGTGGAAGTGTGTGCAACTTAAAGAAACACATATACTATAATACCAATGCAAAGCTGTCATACAAGTCAGCTTCCATGGGAATAAATTCCAGCAGTTAAGAGGAAAGCTTGATGGGCATATTTGGACTCTGTAAATAGACGATTTTGACAGGTCAAACTCATCCTATTTTCATTATTTTGATGAGGAAGAGAGTTCGCAAGGTGGAAATTTCCTCTCTTATGGTATACATGTCATTCTCTTTGGCATGAACTATGGAGACATAAAATTTAAAACTTTGATGTACGTATAAAAGCTATTTTATTGTTTTGCACATTTTAAATACAAAAAAAAAGAAGCTTAGATGTGTTTCATTTTATGGAACAGGGTGAATAAATACGGCTTAAGAGAATGAATGTTGTGCCTGTAGTTTATTATAGCAAAAGGTTATGCGATTTACCTAACTTGATTTCACAGAATTATTTTTTTTAAATTTTGTTCCGTTAGTTAAGGAACAAAGTATGAAGTCAGTATCTGTAGATGGAGATAATTTTCATTTGTTTCCACTACAGAAGTGATTTTGTTGGGTGACATTTGTAATTATTTCCACTAGGAGGCAAACCCAGACTGTCATATGTGTTCCTTTGCACTTCAAATGGAAATAATAATGTTTATTTTCTAGTGAACATAAACTTTTGACTTTTGGATAAGCAGGACAAGCATTTTCTCTACAAAAGTTATTTTTTATCATATCACTTTTTTTCTTTTCATCACAATTTTAAAAATTCAAATTTAGCAGTTTAACTCCTGAGTTGGGAGGCCTACAATATAGTTCTGTTTATGCTGTTTCTCCCGTAGGTATTTTAAATGGTATGTGAATTGCAAAACCTTCTGGATTTTGTTTGTGAAAACATTTTTGGATAATTTTGGTTTCAGTATGAATATAAGAAATCATTTAAGCAAAGCAAGGGCTTCTGTCATTTCACCCTGGATACAGCTGAACAAATCCATCACAAAGAAAATGCAGTGCTTCAAAGTCGGGTATACACAATTATAAATACATTTACAAAGACAAAAATGCAGCATTCTAACAGTGATTAAATCAGGCACAAAACTGCATAACAGATGTACAGTGCATATTCAATCAGAAGCTCCCCATGAGGAGAAAGGAGAGTGTTTTTGCCGGACCTGAACCAAGTGCAGAAACCTGTCAGGGAAATAGATTCTTAACACTTTTCTTAAGTTCAGACATCACTATTTTTGAAGAGAAAAATAAATTAAAATGACGTTACTCATTCTGAATATCATATTTTGATTTGTAGCTATTTGCTTTCCTTTATGTCTTGTGTAGAATATTCCATTTTGCCCCTCACTGATGGATTGAGACAAGTAATGCGTTTGCCCATCTTAATTGAAAGAGTGTGAATGAATGAGTTCAGAGGGCTGCTCCAGGTTTCTGAACAAAGCATATTTGCTATGTGAGTTAACATAAAGTTCTATGTTGCTGTCTTAACCCTGTGCCCCTCAATGTGATTTTGCTGCTAGCTTCAAGGTCATGGTCATTGGTAGCTGTGAGGGGAATGCTGGTGCAAGACCGGACCCTACTGAGACAGTAGTTTTCCTTCCGTTTTCCGTCCTACAGGCACAAACAAAAGTGCATTTCAGAATGGTACTCCTGAGCCTGAAAGGGAGACCTGTGGGGCCTGGCTTTGAAACAGAGTTTGTTGGTGTTGCAGTAAATGTGTTGTTTAATGGAAACATGACAGGGGATCCTACTAAAAAGCTGCCAGCTGTTCAGACATAGGTCATTCAACCAAAATTATGCAATTAGTTTAAGGATTGTGATTGATGCTCCTCACTCCTGCTGTCTTCAAAGTACACCATTTTTAGATCTGACATTTTGAAGCAAAGGAATAAAGGACTCCAGAAAAATTTTCATTGTCTAGCTGCCCTATTTCTCCAACAGGTTAAATTTGGGAGGAGTCTTCCAAGTCAAAACCTCTAAGGAGTATGGCTAAGACAGGATTTGTCTGTCACCATGGCAAGTGATCAGATCTCACATTTTCTCAGCTGTTAACAGCCTTTATTTTAATTTTCCTAGGTCAAGTACAAAGAGAATTACGAAAAATCTAAAGGCAGATCAATGCTGGAGTTTGTGGATACACCAATGTATCAAGTTTCAAAGGAGGCTCAAAAGATGCAAAGTGAGGTTAGTAAAAATGTGTGCTTGAACTAGAAAAATTTACATCAACAGAGAAGCTAACAGACATCTCGTACTCGGGTTATGAAAATGGATGAAGCAGATCATAAATGTTTTATAAATTGAGGCTATGGCAGAACTAATAGTGAGTAGTTCTCTTTGCTATTCTGTAGCTCAGTTTTTCCTTCAAATTTGTTTTTTCTAAAAAGGCCATTGGTGCTAACACTGGACAGAGATTGCATGTAGCATCATTTAATTGAGAAGAAGCTCAAGAGGTCATCTAGATCAGAGATTACTAACTTTTTTGCTTTTTGCCTTCAATTCCATCTTTAATGAGGGAGGGTTCTCAGGTGGAAGTGAGTGAAGCCACAAAGCCCAGTCCTACCCTGTGCCTTAACTGAAAAGTGCTCCTGCCCTTTCAGCCTGGGGAGCTCAGCAATTGGGAAGGACTGTCTCCAGGCTCCATAACAGCACTGGCTATCATGTCAGGCCATATTTTTCTAACTTTTTATTAAAAACGTCCAATGGTGGAGGTTTTGTGACCTCCCAGGCAATCTAGTCCAGTGCTTTACCATCCATGCTGAGAGAGTATTTCCCTGTGTCTCTCTTGCTTCAGTTTGATTGCGTTGTTTTTGCTGTGTGTCATGGAAAATAGATGATTTCAAACTCTTGGTAGAAACTTTTATGTATTTAAAACCATTGTCCTTGTGTGCCATTTGTCTTCTCTTTTCTCTACAAAGTAAACTGTTTCTTTCATAGATCAGGTTAAACATTCTCTTTGGAAATATCATACATATGTATTTTTGTCTAAATTGTGTGTGTCTCGTCAAGATAATCTAGGCAATGAAATGAGTAATAAAGTTGCTTGTTAATGTGATAACTAATTTATGACATGGTTCATTTCTGGGTCTGTTTACAGTATTATTTCTGAAATATGCCTGGAAATGCATATGCATATACTACTAATTGTAGTTTTTGCTTCAACAGAAAATGTATCGCAAAGATTTTGAAGAAGGGATCAAGGGAAGACCCTCAATGGATTTAGACAAGACCCCAGAGTTCTTGCATATAAAAGAAGTCACTAACCTTCTGAAAGAGGTAGAGAATTTTTGTTTCTTTCTTTTTTGTGAAGTTGTAAATGAGCAATAAGGAGCATCACTACAAGCTACTGAGTGCAGAACAACTTACAGTTAACTTTGTAGCTAAATGCAAATGTGTCTTCATGAGTAAAAATTGTGACGTGTCATTTTATATTCTGAATGGTCCTGTAGTGAGAATGGATACTTTCTGAAGCTTCCTTGAAACGTGAGGAAATGATAAAGCTCAGCACACCTGAAACAGAAAAATAGAGTAAAATGAACAAATCAGATAACTCCACAGGAAATGGATTGTTGGCAGGACTTTCCTCTGAGGGCCTCAGTTCTGGAATTTGTTCCTCCCTTGGGCTTAAATAGCCGAAATTGGGTGACCTTCCAGGCATGTTATGAGAGACATCTGTTTGAGAGGGTTTTGGAGAGGGCCTGGAGTTTTCTTTCCAGGTAGATCAAGGGGTGGAAAGGAAGTTTTCTGTTGGTGTCCAGATGGCAGTTTTTCCTTTTGAGTAATTATTTCAGGTTTATGATAGTGTGTTGTGGTTATATGGATGCTTTTGAGCTGTGTGTAGCCACTTTTAACTAATTTAATTGAAATAATTATCTATAATATATGTTATGGATGAAAATAAAGACCACCAAAATTCCATAATATAACTGGGATAATACATAATCTGCTTTAAGCAAATTATGTTGGAAGGTGCAGGTTTTCCATATGCCCACTGTTTCTTTAAGATTTGTCCAATGTTCTTCAGTTGTATGTGGCATATAATTGAAATCCCTTTTTTTCCATAACTGAGAATCCTTCTATCTTTAGTAATTTTATATTGTTACTTAGAATTGTTTTCATGTTATGAGTATTGGTTGGTTCTATAGATTAAGGCTTACTATTTGACTAATTTAGAAGTAAAGGTATCAGCAAAATTCATAGTTAAAAATAGCAGAGCTGCTAGATATCCTGCATTTGAATTTGGGAGACAATAGTACTTTGTTTATGTTTTTTGTACTAAGAATTGATGTTTTTGCTGTGGCCCAAATGAAAGAATCAAGGATGCTAGAATTAAAAACCCTTGAACATTGTTCCTTTCTTTGTTCTTTAAACAACATATCCCTGTCTGTGCGAGAATTCATATGGGTGAAAAAAAGTTTTTCTTTTCACGTATTTCTTTCTTATTCATCCTCTAATAAATAATTTATTGCAATTAGATTGGCTGTCAGGTAGACAAGTCTCAAGCTAGATGTAGTTTGTGCAGTACCATTCTGTGTGTACATGCCTCATGTATGCCTACTGACTAAGGAAAAATGCAAATACTTGCATTTCGTTGAGTTAATCTTGCTGCGTGCTGATTGTCCACAGAATTGGTTAGTGCATGCGTAATTGCAGATGTGCTGTAAATGTTCATCTTTGAAAATTTTGATGTAACTTCCTTCCATAGTGCTACATGCATTAAGGCGTTCCCTAATTCTTACATCCCCAAGATTTATGACTCATTACTTAAGGAGTAAACCATGCTTGTAAGCCAGAGGGAAAGAGTATGAGAAAATGGAAATGGTATTTTAATGCATAGCTGCATGAATTTAATATGATTTTATATCCACACTCAAGGAACAGATTCAAAAACCAAAGATTACATAGCTCAAATTACTTATTATCTTTCAAGATTCAGCAAAATGATGTATTTCTTCATAGTCAAGGATGTAGCTCAGTGTTTTTGTGTGAAGGTTTGTATTAAATTTTAGGTAGATACTGCACGAAACAAGGAGAACCTAGAGTTATGAAGAAATGAAATATTTGTTCAATTACTTGTTTTTAAAGTGTCAGCTGTGTTCCAGCTTATTCTGTTGCCTTCCCACTGTAGAGAATTCTGCAAATACTTCACATTTTGTAACAATAAGAACTTTCTTCTCTGGAACGACATTCACAGCTCCTTCAGAAGAGGTAGCTGAATTTAATAATTCTAAATTAATAGAAGTTGTTTCCTGCTTCTTGTAGGACATGCCTCTGATGATAAAGAGAAGCTTCTTTAAAAATACCTGGGGTTTTTTTGTTTAAATAAAGGGCTTATACAAAGTTGCTCACTAGTGCTTATGAAATTTAATATGTGATTAGGAGTATTAATTAATGTCTATATAAATCTTTCTGAAAAACATTTTCTTCAACTCTTTTCTAGTTTCTTTCCTTAAAAAAGCCTAACCCAAACCTGGAGATGGGAAGTGCAATTAAAAATCCTTACAAAACGTAACCATCTGTAACTACCAAAGCAGGCTTACATCAGCTCTCTAGGAACTGGGAAGGGTAAAAAGAACCAAATGTCCACAAGCAGGGTCTAGTGTGCTTTTAATTTTATGCTGAATGTTTGAGTACTCTGGAGGCTGCAGTTGCTAAATGTTGATAGATTGTATTAGTGCAGTGTCTGAAGGGGGACAGAAGTGATATGGCAGGAATGCTGCTTCTACATTACAATTTATCAGGCAGTCATTTTAACAGGCCCTAGTATAATGCTCAGGGCATCCATCCTGATTGTGATCCCATCAGTGGAACAGAGGTAAAAACTGCAGCATAGCATATATTGGTCTGTAAAAGCAAATGCTTCTGCACTTAAAATGTCTGTAGAGAGGCAGCTGAGGCCCCTAAACAATCTGGTAGCGCTGTATAGGAAAGGACTATTTTTCAAGAGCACAACAGGAAAATACATGATTGCATTAAAACCTTTTCACTTTTTCAGCATTATACCTTTTGATTTCATAATTTCCAATTCTATTTTAACTCTGAAACCTGTATTTCAGCTAATTCATATTTTATAGAAATTTCAAAGAGACCCTTCAGACATTTAATAAGTGGCATTTCTTTTCAAGATCTTGCACACAATATTAAGTGGAGAAATCTCTCTCTCTTTTTTAATCCTTAGAAAGAGTATAGAAAAGATTTGGAAGAAGGGATGAAAGGAAAAGGAATGACAGTGTTTGAAGATACACCAGATTTGATTAGAGTGAAAAATGCAGCTCAGATACTAAATGAGGTATGTTATGCTAGTCAAGGTTATTGATGTCACAGAAAGTTCACTCTTTATGTTATACGCGACTGAAAATATTCCAAATTTTTTTACATGATCTACAATGAAATACATTAGTATTGAAACTAAGACTATTTCTGTTTTGCTTTAAGAATACAGAAAAGCTCTGGAAAAAAACCCCACAACAACTTATTACAAATATTTCAAATTTTCAGGCAATTAAAAGATCAATGTAACTTATTAGTGGGGACAGTAGATACAGCCTTTAAAACTGGGTTCATTTTTCCATCTCTCTATTTCTTCAGCTAGTATAATTACTATTGTAATGGAAAAAGAGTTGACTTTTAATGAACTTGTAAAGAAAAGTTAATGAAATAATTGTGAGTTTTTTGGAATCATGTACCTGCTGTCTGAAAAGAAATATTGGTAATGACTGCTAGGCATCTTGGGAAGATCTTTTATTCAAACAAACTATTCTACTTGTGAAAACCTTTTTCCAAAAGTAGAGTTGCTGCTGAAGAAATGGATTTTCTTGAGCTTGCTTCTCATCCAATGCAAATACACAGGTGGAGGCTCCTTCCAGAGTTTATTGTTAGAACTGAACTTTGGTATTAACTGTGTTGGTCTAAGTTGCTCTGGGAGTTTACCTGGAAGCACGTAAGTGTGTGATCTCCCCCATTGTGAAGGGTTGAGGGTGGAAGTGGAAGACTCCTTGATCTGTGTCCTGTCTGTTGAAGACGACCCTGAGGAACTCACGTGATTGGTAAGCCTGTGTGCTCAGCAGAGCTGCGAGCTCCAAAGCTGGCACGGCTGCAGCTCCTGTGGGTGAGCTTGCACAGACTGCCTGGGGAGCAGCAGGTGTGGGAAGGGAAGAGGGAAGGCAAAGCTCGTGCCAGACTTCATGCCTTTGAGGAGTCATTCTTTCAGGATATATATCTATCTATTTTATATATTTATATATTCTATATTCATGTAATATGTGTCTATATATATATATGTATGTTTATATGCACACATATACTTACGTAGTCATAAGAACCAGAAGGAATGCCATGCATAGGGCCAATTTGGCCCCTCTAAAGAAGTGCAGGAATACACCGCTGTAACTCCTAGGCTTCCCAGCAAGACGGTTGAGTCACCATCCCTGGAGGTGTTCAAAAACCATGTAGATGTGGCACTTCGGGATATGGTTTAGTAGACATGGTGGTGTTGGGTTGACGGTTGGACTTGATGATCTTAGAGGTCTTTTCCAACCTATGATTCTATGATCTTTTCCTTGGTGTTTTACACAATATGAAGTTGGGAGGAAACATCTGACATTCCACCTTTAGCAGAGATGAAGTGAGGGATGATGTCTTCTCACAGGTTAACTTATAGTTTTTGCAAAAAAATATGGTTTGCAAAGTGGAGAGTTGTTTTATCTTGTTCATTTCCACATCAGAGCGAGACAGAGTTGGAAACCTGAAAATGTTTTTGCTCTTGTTCTTGTAAGTGATTGGAGCACTGCACTGAGTAGAAAGACATTTTCCTTCTTTTTTCTAACTAATGTATAATCTAAAAAATAATGAACAAACAAGAAAAGTAAGAAGAAATATTGTAATTATGTGTATTTACATAGAAAAAACCCCTGTTTCTTCAGGCAGAGATAAACTAGAGTAGAAGAAGAGCGATTACTACTCTAGGAGCAGAAATAGCACTGCCTGATAGTATTTTATTTTTTTATTAAAAAACCCCCCACCAACTATTGTATACAATATTTGAGTATTGCATTTTAATATCATTTTCTGATGAACAAGAAATATTTCCTTGCTTGGATAAGCTGAAGATGAAATATTCATTTTGTTTCCTGGTTAGTGGTTATTCATAATTTATGTTGTGAGGAAAAAGCAGCAATCATGGATGAGTACTACCAGTTGCCTAATGGCTGTGGTTCAGGAAGGACCTATTAAATGAATAAATTACAACTTCCTGCTCTGAAAGTTCACTGGAAACAATTCTGTATGGTATTAGATTTCTAACATGTACTCTTTTCATAAATAAAATATTTTCTTAAAAGTGAAATGTGTTTCAATTAGACTGGCATGAAGTACCACCTTATTACACTATGTTCTGCAGAGCTAAACTTCCCCTTTACTTTAGAGGATAATTGTAGCAAGCTGTATGGACTGATTTTCTCTCACTCTCTGCCGAATTAAAAATTCAGTAATAGAGTTTTCTACATTCAATGAATAGCTCCTCAAGTTTTCCTCCTGTAGTTCATTATGTATTTTCCTGACAAAAGCTTCCCAAGTATCTTGAGCGTTGTGACGCTTAACATGGGATTTTTGATTGACTCTAAATCTTAAATTGGATCTCTTGTGCAAAAATCTGCCTGTAACTCTCTGTCTATTGTGAATATAATGCATGAAGTTTTATCTTCACAGAAACAATACAAGAAAGACCTGGAAACTGAAATTAAAGGAAAGGGCATGCAAGTTGGTCCAGATACTCCTGACATAAGACGAGCCAAGAAAGCTTCTGAAATTGCAAGCATGGTCAGTACCGTACCTGGTGCAAGCTTTCCATTTGACAGAATGCAACATATTATTGTCACTGAGAATTCTAGGGGGTGACCAATCTAGGCAGTAGCAATACCACAGATTTCTCCAAATAGCTAATCCGTTGGCTGCATAGAGTCTGAAAGTTGTGTAATCAGCGTACGGGGGAAAGTTAAGACTTCCCAGAACTTTGACCTTTCCATCATCTTTTGCAGGTGGTGCTTGTTCCTCATGAACCGCACGTGGACTGGGCTGTGTTCAGCAGATGCTGGCCCTACTGCTTTTAGGTCTAAATAGCTGCTTGTTTAGTTAGAGCCTAATGATCAACAGAGTTAGAGAGAGGTTAAATCCTTATGACCCCAGTCTTGCAAAGCACGACTGTGGGAGAAAGTCTTGTCTACACGTGCCTGTGGTAGTGGATGCCAAAGCTGCAGAGACAGGTGGATGTGAAAGGTTACATCAGATTTGAAGTAAGCAGTCTGTTAAAAGAATTTTTTAACCGGTCAGCAGCTACAGCATAGGGGTGTCATTCATAGATCCTGCAAAGCTAATGCTGTTGAATCAAAAGTTATTTGGTGTTTTAAGAATGCTCTTCAGTGGGATCACAGATGTAAGTAGGAACAGTTTAATTTGGCTGTCAGACATGTGGGTATTTCCAATGCTATTCTTTTCAGAAAGAATACAAGAAAGACTTGGAGAATGAAATTAAAGGAAAGGGAGTAGGAGTGGGCATGGATACCCCTGATATACAACGAGCCAAAAAAGCTTCTGAAATTGTAAGCCAGGTGAGTATAGAATGAATCTCTTAAGATTACTTTGGAAGTAGACGCAATGAGACGTTAAAAACATAAAATCTTCTGGAACATACTTGGGCTAAAAGGAATAAGCAGTGCACAATAAAAAATCCTAAATTAAAGAAAATGAATAATTTATTTTAAAGTCTGACCGGTGCTGTCAGAATAACTTTGAATACAGCATGGACAAATCACTATAAAATTAGTTATGGAGTTTTTTCCTTATTTTTTCTTCAGAAAGAATATAAAAAGGATCTGGAGACTGAAATTATAGGAAAAGGGATGCAAGTTGGCCCATATACTCCTGAAATAAAACGAGTCAAAAGGGCTTCAGAAATAGCAAGCCAGGTAGGCATAATTCAAAGGCTGAATGTTTTAGTTCTGTGTAACAATGAGTGCTTGACATATATTGCTCAAAATACTTGTTCTCTAGCTCTGTAGAGGCTTTCATACCCATATTAAATTAATTTACATGTAGTAAAAAATCTTACTGCATGATTTTTATTTGTATTAAGGCCTGTCATGCTAGGTAAATTGAATTTAATTGTTTACATCTACTTGCAGGTCTTTTTACATTACCTAGTGAGAAGGATATATATATACCTTGAAAGTGAAGGGAAAGTATATAATATATATGATTATATTATATATGTATGTTACATATTTTCAGTATGGCACACAGTGTCACATGTCCCACACAATAATAAAAATATCATGGAGGAGAGAGGTTGAAATAAATGCTCTACGAGGATGTTGAGGTTCATCAGCAATAAGCGTCTTTTGTTGTAGTTTGGATATTCTGAGCCCATGAAAGCAGGAAATAGACATTTTAAAACTATTTTTCAGAAAATGTACAAAGATGAAGCAGAGAAGATGCTCTGTAACTACTCTGCTGTCCCAGACACTCCAGAGATGGAGAGGGTAAAAAGTACTCAGAAAAACATCAGTTCAGTGAGTAATACTGCTTCTCTCTTCGCTTGCAACTTTTCAGATATTTTTCAGTTTAAATAGGCTCTTTTGTGCCACAGCATGAAATAGGGAACTTATGAGTAAACATTCTTTGAACCATTTGCATAATTTTCCTGGCAAAAGCTGTATCACTCACTTCTTTCAGTAAAAAAAAATACCCAGCTTTTCTAGGTGAGACACTGTTATTTTGAATTGCTAAACCATTTATACCACCTTGCCAAGCCACAGCTATTTTTAAATGAAGATTTTTTTTTCTTTTTCTATCAAGCCCCAGGATGTACTTTATTTAAAAGAACAAAAAAAATCTAAGGCTTATTACTGTACATACAAGATTTTTCATCTGTTTCCTATTGTATGTACAGAACATCAAGATTTGAGTATAAAATTAGAACGGATCAGGTTTCATAAATATATATGTCGAATGATTTTGTTATACTGGCTATATTTTTTATTTTTATGCTAGATTTAAGTTTCAGTTTATCTCTAAATATAAATTATGAGCTTAGATTTCTAAAGTTGCTTAGTTTGTGATGCATTCTGTTCCATTTCCTTTTTGGGCCCATCAATTCTGCTGTTTGTAACTCTAGCTTTGCTTGTAATATAACAGAGAAGAGATGAGGAGGAGTAAATATAGCCTCGGGAACCAAAGGCTATCCAGTTAGTGTCTGTTTTTTATGGCTATGGCAGACTAAGTAATACCAATAAAGCCAATGATTTGAGAGAAAGGAATATAAGTTACTTAAATATTTTAGTATTATCTGACACAGATGTGGTTCTTTTGCTTAGAGATATTCTCAGCTTCTCCAACTCTGCATGAGTACAAGGCCAATTAGTTTTCCTCAGCAGTGTTTACCTGCAGCTATCCCATATCACTGTGGCTTCACTAGGGGAGTAAGAGCCTGCGGGAAGAGGAGAGGAGAAAACTCTCTGAGGCTGCTCGAGGCAGTGGTCTCTCCTGTAACATCTTCCAGCCATTACCTGCTCCTTTTCTTCCTTCAGAAGCTGAAAGCTACATCTTTCTAATAGGAACTGTTGACAGGCCCACTGGCCCCAATTTTGTTACTTGTAATCTTCTGGTTTTGGATGGTGCTGTGCAGCACGGTGTGACGGTGATTAGCACCATATCTCATGTCACTGGCATCCTAATGTGCTACGCTGAAACTCCATGCAACAGAGGGGATCCAAGCTAACCTCTGCTGGTCTGCTTTCCTCCCTGCTCCAGTCTTTGCTAGCTTTTGATGAAGTCCTGAAACAGGTCAGTGGGTCTGGCAGTGTGGACTCTCTCACAGTTAGATACCAGGCACATAATACCTTCCACTAATTAATTAGGCCTTGACAAGCCTCTGATGCATCTGTACCCCTTGCAGCCCTGTAGGCCAGTGTGAGCGTTCAGTGCCAAGGCTGACAATTATCCTCTTTGTTAATGTGCTAGATAATATGAAATAAATATATTTTATCTTTGAGGTGATTTGTGTTTGCTCTATTTTGTGATCATCCTTTTTCTGTTTCTGAGCTGGACCCTCCAAATGTAGGAAAGCAGTTTATAGCTGTGATTGAATTACCATTTTTTTTTCTTTCTCTACATTTTAATCTTTCAGCATTCTGTGCAAGTTAGATTATAAAGTTAAGTTAGTTTTTACCAGGTTTAGATATCACTGGGAGCAGCCCCAACATAAAAAAATTAATGACCCCTAATAGGCTTCTGATTTTTGGATTTTGTATTGAGTTCTTTCCTGCCATAAGGGACAAAAAAAGTGGCTAGCTCTGCAGATAAGATCAGTGCTGCTTTTAGCTCATTTGGCAGATGATTTACAATAGGATATTTATTGCACAGTCATCTCTTTCATAGAAAAATTCCCAGCCCCAACATTTTTTACCACAGCCTCCTTGGTAGAGGAGAAAAATATATGTAGATCAGGCTACTGTGTAAATCTTTCTACCTTGTACTGACATGTAGGTGCTAAAGAATTTTCAGGTTCTTGCTTATAAATTGTCTCTGTTCTTGAGAGTTAAAAAAAAATTCTGAACGGTTAAAGGTTTTCTGAATATTTAAAATGAGTTGTAGACGTAAATATTTCATTCTCCTCTAGAATATTTGGCATCAAGAATGATGTTTTATTGTTTAAGGTTTATTGATAGGAAAAAAAAAGTTGAATAAATCTTGGCTTAAGAAAGGCAGAAATACTAAATGGTGAAGATTTATTTTATGAACTGCAGGATCAGACTTGTTTTTACACTACCAGCCTGGAAATACTTACTGGAATGGCAACAGCTGTGACACAAATACTGAAATTCATATAAAACTTCTTTAGGAGTTTTCCAGTGTGAACTAGTGCTTTATGGCTATTTAAATTATACCCACATTTGGAATTTGTGGAGCTCTTATTGACTGTCGCTTTCAGTAACTTTGAATGACTGATTCTACTGATGCGCTTTGTGTTTTGTCCTTTAGTGAAACAATTGATAGAGAGGAGAATTATATAAACAGCATGTGTATCTTTCCAGAAGTGAGCTTTGTTTTAGATGCAGTCCTCAGCTTTCTGGCTTGAACCCAGAAATCAAAAAATTGCATGACTTGGATTGTAGGTCTGGTTGTTCTGGTTATTTAGTCATGAATATGTCAATTTTTTGGTTTGTTAAATTAGAAGTAATAGTATCTGTTCACTACTCAGAGTATTCTAAGATCTAAAGATTAAAAAAAAAATTCAAATCTTGCATGTACATGCACGTTCAATTACACTGAAATGAGTGAGATTACTCAAGCATGAAGTTGCATTTGTAAACGTTTATAGATTATGATCTAAATTTTAGTATTATTTCCAAAGTTAAAACTATCATTACAAACACTTACAAATGTTTGAGGTCAGTCTAGAGGATGATAATAGATTATCTGGGTTGCAGCTGAAAACAAACAGAATGTTATTATAGTTATTGATAATTGGTCTGATTTAAGAAAAATTGAAGTATTTGCTTTCTTAGCAAGATTTATAGTCAGATCAATTTGGAACTTGGAAGATTGCCCAGCCATTTTATGAGAACTTGTACTTGCATTGCTAACAGTCTCATAATGAGTTTTTCTTTTGGGGAAATGAAGGTGTTGTATAAGAAGGAAGTAGGAGCTGGCACAGCTGTAAAAGAGACTCCAGAGATTGAAAGAGTAAAGAAAAATCAACAGAATATTAGTTCGGTAAGTGTTATTAACATTAATTATTCTCATGTGAGTAAACGGTGGTCAAATTTTTTTTCCATCTTTACTAATAATTCTACATTTTCATATCACACATCTCATTCAAATACTGCTCTACTGGATTTTGGATATAGAATTTCATTCTAGTAGAGTTAGAGCTCCACTCTAGTGTAGTTCTGTGTCCAATGGTAGAGTTTCAAATTGGAGCATCATGAAAAATAGGAAAAATTTTAAACACTTGAGGAAAGAGTTTTGTCTTTCTAGAGTGAGAAACACGAAATGTATGTCCTGATATGACAGACTGAACAGCAGTTGTAATTTGCAATTTAGAGTACTATCATATTACAAAAAAGAAAATCTGTAATGTTCCTGCAGAGTCTATGTGTATTACATAGGGGTTGGTACACTTCGCACTTCAAGAAGAGGAAAATGGATGTGCAGACTCGACCTACCTGAAAAGGTGGAGGGTTTGTGCTGCTTTACATGCTGATGGCAAGTTGATCTGTGGATCTCATGAGGCTGGTTCCAAACTGATGTTGTTTATCTGTGGATGCCCAATGACTTTGGCACTTCAATGGGCAACTAAAAATAAAATATCAAAATGAGAGTTTTCTACAAGTAGAACAAACTCTTCTGATAAATATGTGACAAAGCTTGGAAAAAAGTGGAAAAGTGACTGTCAAGCAAGAAAACAATTGTAGCTGCATTGGTCATTTGTTTGGAATTTCTGCTGCGGAGTCCTCTGGAGTTGTTTTTGTGTTTGTGACATGAATTTTCTGATGATAGATGCTTTTTTAAAAATGAAGTTGGAAAGTAACACATAGACATGACACTAGATTGTGTTTAACTATTAGCTGAAATCCAAATTAGGGACACTGGATGCCTATTCTACTACAATTTCCATGTTTACCAAGTATTGTTAAATAGTGCATTTCCCATCGAGGTAAGGTCAGGTAGGGAATTTCCATAAAATTTTGAAAAATACATCTTTTTCTTGGAATTTTTGTCTGTTCCATTCATCACATTTCATCTTGTCATTTTGAGTCACAGTGCGATTTGGAGATTCAGTGCAAGCTATCATGTGTCGTAAGTCCTGAAACACCATTTCTGATTGGGAAGCTGTAGGTTTTCTTGATTTGAGGGTGGTTTTGTTTGTTTTGATTGTTTTTTGTTTTTTTGGTAGTTGGTTGTTTAGTTTATCCCCCCTCCTATGCTTTAGGGTTTTTTTAGCGGTTCTACAAACAAAAACCTAACCTCCTGTTACCTATTTGAATTCCATTTACCATGGACATTTATTTTGAGGATAGTCACACACAGGGGCTTGTTAGGAGTAGTCTTACTCTAATGCTTTTTCTCAATACCTTTCAAAGTGAAATGGAAAAATAGTGTGCAGTGGTCTTGCTGTTTTAGAAATCCTAAACAGTGATGAAGAGGGGAAAATCAAAGGTGGATCAGTATGCTAGTAAACACACTTGGAAAAAAGCATATCAAGAGAAACACAAAATGTGTTAGTGGTTTAGTGGTATGATGTAAGCAGCAGGACCTTTACCTTGCTAGTCTGTGTGTAGAGTTACTATTTTACAAAAGATATTTTATTATATCTAGTGTAGTTGACATTACTTGCCTTGCATAATATTTATTTAAAGTGCGGAATACCAAATCTAAAAGCAATGTGCAAGAAAGTTTTATATGTCAGTAAGATGGAAATTATATTGTGCAATTTACAGGAGTCCCAAAGGAAGGGTAAATTACACCAATTTTGACTCCATTAGATTTGAACATTTTACAGATATCTTTGAATTTAGCCAGAAGGACTTAGGACAGCTTTAAAACTATTTGCTGAGCTAAGTGAAACTATGGAATGTGAAGCACATCTGCAGTGCAAAATCACCCAGAACATCAAATGAAAGTTAACACTTGCTGTACAACCAAACCATGCAAAAACATCCATTGCATCATGTTCTGAAAGTGATCAAATTCTTCTGGATGACATATGTTGGAGACAAAGCTCAGAAAGGTCTGTATTCAAATCCTAAAAAACAAGGTGGTGACAGCCAAAGTGGCTGAGCTCACCTCACCTGTTGTGGTGAGTGGTTTGGAAGAAGCAGCCTCCTAAATAGTTGGAGTCAAGGTCTCACAGAACTTTGAAAGCAAACATCAGACCCACAGACTGTAACTGAATGTGAACTGAGAAGCTACAAATAATGAAGAGGATTTTTTAAAAACTTGTTTATACTGAGGGACAGACAGGGCTGGACACAGCACGAGGAAGAAGGCTGTTGGGAGAAGATTGTAATTGTGGTTTTGTTTGTGTGAAATCCATGAGGCAACCCCTGTGATATGTCAGTCAACACCACGAAGCTGGGGCCTGATTAAAGCTCAACCAACGGACATTTTGAAGCATTTTAAGGACTAGTAGCACTGCCAATTCTTAAGCTTACCTAATAGTCTCTATTAAAAGACCCTTTTTCCAGTGGTTTAATACTTCTGCCAATCCTAAACTGTCTGGACTGAAATTTTCCATTCCTGGTGTGTGCTTTGGGTTGGATTGGTTTTATTTTATTTATTTATAAATTTCAGCCAAAGCAGCTTCCAAATATGAGCATAGAGAAAAACAAGTTGTTTTGCCTGTGCTAAAAGATTTGGCATTCACCAGAAGTACCATGACTTGAAGAAGAGTGTTTAAAATTATCTACTAAATGATATTTGGTACAGTGGATTTGGGAAAAAAAGAGGCTAGGGATGAGGAACTGAAAGTGTAAGAGAACTTGGTCATGGACAAAATGGAAAGGCCAAATATGGGGAAAGACAGGCAGAGTGATGTGCTTCTGTGCATGGGTGCCTCCTTCCAGGAGTGCTGAAACAGAACCCAAGGTCATTTAGACTCATCATTCCCTCACTATCAGCATGTATCTGAGGTATCCTTAGTCAAACATTTTCCCCTTCTTTGATGATAGTGTCCACAGATGTAACAAACTATGATGGTTCTCATGGGTTTGTGCAGTCAATCTAAACAAACCACAAGGAGCTTAAGATGAAGGCACATGAAGGAATGTACATTTGTAGTTTTTAACTCATGAGAAGTTGCCACTCCAAGAGGTACTTTTAGGGAGTATTACTAAGGCCACTAAGTCAATACGCAAAAGCAAGAACCTGATTTCAAGTCCCTGTGTCTAGATCTGATGATCGAATGCCAAAGTATATGATTTTATACTTTGTTGTGAGACAGACCTGCTCTGGTTTTTCGTTTTGCAAAGTACAGTTCAATGGGAGTTTTCATTTGAATGCAGGTGCCGTATAACCCTATGTTTTTTAAAATTCTGTAGCCAGATTAGCTGTTGCTTGTCTCTGCTCTCTAGTAAAAATAGTACTTTTCATTGTCACAATTCCCTTTTATTTCCTTTTACCACAAAATTAGTGAATTAAAGCATGTGGAAAACTCAGATGCTTTAGTGAGGAGCAACATAGAAAAGCTCCTGAAGAAATCAGTAATTCTGTCATCAAAGCAGGACCTTAAAGCAGTTAAAGAAAAAAACAAATGAACAGTCATGGTCTGCATGCAAGCTACTCACTAAGTAGGGGTCATTGATTGTGTGTAATGAATGAGGTAGAATTCTCCTGAGAGAAACAGCTTTTGGTAATAGAGAAACAAGATTATACAGCACTTAAAGAGGAAAAGAACGAAGTAGCACAAGATATAATAAAAACTGTATATGGAGAAGATTTGTACAAGCGGCAGAACTAAGGTTACATTTAAGTTGAGTCATTTTCCGATATCGGAGTCCTTGATTTTGCAGCCTTCAAATGTATTTAACAGAAGTTTTGTGTGTAATATGAAACAGTACAAATTTATTCATTACGGTGTTCCCTTGTTCTTAAAGTACTTTTCCTTCCTTGACTCTTGGTAATGGAAAATGTTTCCAACTATTACGTTATACCGCACACACAATTTTGAATGTTTTTGTGAATTTCACTGTTTTATTACCATTATAAAAAAGAAGATAGCATGCCATATTACTGTAAAGGATGGCATGGTCTACAAGTATTATTTATTTTATAGTGGCATAAGAGATTTGAAGCTCAATTTGCTAAGTACTGGAGGTATTTAGTAAAGGACAGTAAGAAAAAAAAATGCACAGACTTGTCAAAGATGGCCACTTTGGATAGTGTATGGAAAACCAGAAAATATGATGCCTTTCCTTTTAGTGTACCACATTCACTTAACCTTACAATTCTTTCTCATTAAGTTGAATTACAGTTTTGGTACATATGGTGTATAACTGAAGAAATTTGAGTTCTGTGCATCTTTCAAATTATGGAGCCTACTGTATTCAAACATACTACTGTTTAGAGGAGATTAAAAGTGGCAAAAGCAACAGCATCTTCAAAGGCATCATCCATCCAAACATCTGCATTCTCTCTGATGTGTCTGTGTGTTTTTAGAAAACTGGAATGAGACTGTGAAGTCATTTGCCCTATTAAGAACACATCTGTGAAATGTTAAGTTTCTGAAATGGGCTGGTAGACTCCATAGCAAGATGACAGCAAGACCAAGTCATTGTCAGAGTGATGCAGATCTCCAGGTAGCATATGCAGCATCCCAATTCTCATCGAATAATAGAATCATTTAGGTTGGAAAAGACCTTTAATATAATTGAGACCAACCATATAGCCACAATCCCATGTGATATATATGTTGTAAGAGTTTTGGAGTGCTAGACTTGTTATATACACTCTCTGCTACAAGATGCATCGGAGACCCTAGCAGCCTGTTTCAGAAATTAAATGTAACTGGTTTTTTTCAGGTCAATAGTGTTGATAGGTGTGATCTAGCTGTGCACTATGTGTAAGGGAAAGATTAAAAAATGTTTGTTGCAGTTTAGTGCTTGTCTGTATCTTCTATAGATTGCTAATATTTTGTAATATTTATTGTGCAGATTAAATACAAAGAAGAAATTCACCATGCAACACCTATTTCTGATCCACCCGAACTAAGGAGAGTTAAGGAAAACCAGAAGAATATTAGCAATGTGTGCCCCATTTTCATTGCTTGCACACTTCTCTCTGCTGTATTAAATGTGTTTGTGCCTCAGTGAATATGTCTGTGGTGTTTGTGCTAGCTCCTGTTTGTCCACAAAGACTAATTTAATCCATTAATGGTAAAATAACTCCTTAGCCTTGCACTTTGATTAACATCAATGAGAGTGAATTATTCCTGTTGAAGTATCAATTGTCTGTGTCTGAAACAGAACTGCAGGAAGGTAAGTACTAAGTATCATGTGGAAAGATGTGGGTGTTTATTAAGGAACGATATTTTCCATCCAAATGCAGTGTGCCCTTTAATTATGTCTAACACACTGTTGTATTTCTGTTACTCGGAAGTCTCTGTAATATCTTTTGCCATGTTTTCTAGGTTCAGTACAAAGAGCAGCTCTGCAAAGCTACGCCAGTGAGTGTCACCCCTGAGATTGAAAGAGTCAAGAGGAATCAGGAGAATGTCAGCATGGGAAGTTGCTCTTATTTAATCCTTTGTATAATTTTTGGGTGCAGAGGATGAGTATGAAGTTCGGCCTCCAGAAACTATGCCTTTTCTTCAGTGAGGTGCGGGGTCAGTAATGGAATTACTTGAAAACTCTCTTTTAGGAAGCAATTGTGAAAAGACGTTGCTTGGTTTGGGAGATGACACGTGAAGCATCACATATTCAATTAAAGAAATGGCTGCAACATTTTGAAAAGGTTACTCTTTGTCTTGGATATCTGCAGGAAATCTTGACAGATTTTTTTTTTTTTACAGAATATCCTTTACCATCTTTTTTTTTTTTTTTTTAGTTTGCTTTGTAAAAATTTGGCTACAGTTGTACCCAAACTCCAGCTCTCTTACCTGTCTCTTTCTGGTTCCTCATTAACCTTCCTATCAAGAGTTTAGTGTTTAATGGCTGACATAACCGTTAGAAAGTCATATTGTTTGCAGGAGCACAGGGAAGAAGGTAAGGGCTTTTGGAGCATGTTGCTGCTTTCCTGCACTGCTGAAGTTGTACCTTGTTAATGAGCCTTTGCGAGACCAGCCGTTCCACTCACTGGAAACAGCCATCAGCTGCTGCATTTCATGGGGCTACAAATAGCTACAGGGTTTCCCTGGGGTGTTTTCTGCCATGTTCCCCAACTTGGTTTAGAGTTACAATTTTCAAGAATACTGTCCCTCGAACTTAAGTCTATGCTATTTATTCCTGGACTTATGTTGATTATCTAGCTCTCCTAAAGTGCATGTGGTTCAAACAAAGCTGTTCTCCCAAGTGATTCAAGACAGTCTGTGTAGTTGTTCTGCTCACAGCATTGTTTACCTTTCACCAATTTTTGTGTTGTGCAAATTTCATTGGAACGATTCAGTTATCTTTCAGGTCACTGGAATAGCCTTGGGCAAAGATTCTTTAACTTCAGGCGTTTCTAGAAACATTAAGTCTTGAATAATCATTTTATCTTTAGAAATGTCAGTTTGCAAGTTTAATCCATTTGATATCTTACAATTGTTTGTATAAGATGTTAATTTTTCAATTGGAATATGTTGATGTGGACAGACCAAAACTGTGTTGTGTGGGAAGACAATTGCTTGAACAATGTGTATGTCAACGCCACAGTGCATTGCAGAATTATGAGCGTAATATAGCAGCACAGTTATCCTTATCACACAAACCCAAGAGCTTATTAAAACAAAAAAAAGTTTTGTATTGGAATGTTTGTTTTACATAATACTATATGGATTGGCATAATCGTGTAAGAATCTCTAATAATTTACACAGTGTGTTCCATACCTTCCCAGTGTTTGGGGCCAGGTTTAACATTAGAATGATTGGTCTGTCAATGCCACATCCTATCCTTCATCCCCTTTAGATACTGATACTGCCTTGAGTCTGCATTTGGTTAATGCATCACTGCTGCAAGTGTATTTTGTTAAAAAGTGACAGAGGGGACATTCCTACAGTACATTTAAATAAACACGTGGTGAAATTTAGGCAGTTGGATTCATCTGCAGCATTGCATCCTCTGTGTTTAACCACCTTTGAATATATAAAGCGTACAAGTTAGAACATGGATGGTATCCTTATAGAATCGCTATGTCTGGACAAATATACATTTACAGCAGGCAGTGCTGAAGTTCTGTTTTTTTCATTTTCTCTGCTTGACTTTACTGCATTATTTGTGACTTACCCCATTCCAAGTATAAGATATTTCTCTATACTGCCAAAGACCAGTGTGGTAAATGTGAAGATGTTGTGTGCATATGTGTGTATATATCCACACAAACGCATTAATAAGAAGACTATACAGAAAGAATTCAAGGTTATACTTCAAAAATGAAGTTTTATGAGCTTTAATAAATTTCAAATGCATTTTAGCTTTTCATTTGTTTCCTGGATGACCTT
Source organism: Opisthocomus hoazin (assembly GCF_030867145.1). NCBI lineage: Eukaryota > Metazoa > Chordata > Aves > Opisthocomiformes > Opisthocomidae > Opisthocomus > Opisthocomus hoazin. The sequence continues at coordinate 73,386,938 of NC_134417.1, read as the reverse complement.
TTAAATCATACATTTTAATGTAATGCAATGTGATATTGCTTTAGTTCAAAGAGTAGGTACCATTTTATTCTTTTAAATGATAGGTTCACTACAGAGAGCAGCCTGGCAAAGCTACTGCTGTGAGCGTCACTCCTGAGATAGAGAGAGTCAAGAAGAATCAAGACAATATCAGCTCGGCAAGTTGTCTGAATCTTTTTGTCATTTAGATTTTAAGTCATTGTGGGAATATAACAAGGATATGATTTTCCATTTAGATTTGATGTATCAAATGAGTCCAACTGCATCCACTGAATGGATATTTTTTTTTACCCTTTGGGTACATGCACTGCACATATGGCAACTAAAATATTCAGACTTTTCTGATTATTCTTGCAAAAAAAATGAGTGATTGTGTTGGCACCAGTATTTTTAAAGGAGAGAGTCAGTAGAGGTCAGTCATTCGTTCAAGAATCTTTGTCTCTTATTACCAATTTTTAGTTGCTAGATTGCAGGAGTAAATTACAGTATAGAACAAAGGCAATGAGAATTGAACTTCAGTGCAAATTTCATTTTTTTATGATTCAAAGCATGGAAGCATGTAATCATCCATTCCACTCTGCGACATGCCACCCATGTTAGAGCAGAGTAGTCCTGAACAGATTCTATTACTAAACACCACAGAGTAAAATACTGTATTTTTCTTGGCTTTTATGATAATAATTACTTTTTTCTTTTTTTCTTAATCGCCACTACGGTGGTGTAAGAAGCAACAGACAATTCTAATAAGAAGTAAGGCTTCTTCCTTCAAAACAACATGGTTAAGTAAAGGACCAGAATAGTTACATTACAGTCTGTCCCCTCGACACTGAAACAACAACAGTGACAAAGCCCTTGCAGATGGTAAATAGGACAGATTTCATGCAGAGCTGCTGTCTCAAGGTGGCAGAAGAGAATTAATAGTAGTGAATGCTTTAGAACTGAGAGGGGAAAAGTAAAGTAGGTTGGATTTGTCAGAGGATTTGTCTAAGGACAAAGGAACAGAATCTGACCTTGTAACTACATATGTCTTAAGTATGTTCTTAAAATGCTCATGCATATTTACCAAAGTCAATTAGTTTTGAGATGCATAGTTAAAAATGAGGGAAACTAGCTAATATGTAATTTTAAGGAGGGTTAGACAATTTCGATACTCTGTTTCTCTCATCGCAAACGCATGTTGAAACAGATTTGCACAACTAATTTGAGAGGTAATGCTTTGAGTGTGAATGTGTAGGTAAATGTAAAATATTTACTAACACTCAGTACACAGGTTACAATGCAATGTAGAAACTAAGAGAGTCCGTTATTAGAAGAATTCAACCAGCCAGAAGAAACTGTAAGAGTACTCATTCAAGAACCAACAAGTAGGACAAACTACTTTTACTGTTTTAGAATTTTGAGTGTGGGGTTTTTTTGCCTTTTCTTTTTTTTTAACAAATAATTAACCTTGCATCTTTACAAGTCTGTAAAAATGCCACAAAAGAAGCTAATTAGAAGAAATATGACATAGGAGGTTCTGTACTTACTGATGCACAAAACACAGAGCCCAAAAGTTGTCTTTGAAAACAGCATATTCAGATTTGTCCCAGACATGTTGCTTTTGTGCTGCTAGCAAGGAGTAGCTACCAAACAGGAGTGAGAAGGCTGCCAGAGGTCTGGTCCTTTCGTGAGCTGAATTCCCTGGGGACCCACGGGTTTTCACGTTAATTGCAACCTGGAAGGAGACTGAGGACAGAATCTAGGTCTGTCTGGATAAGAAGAAGGTAGTTTATCATCAGCCATACAAATATATTTTAAAGATGTCCAAGTCACAGTGGTGGTTTTTTTTGTAACAGGCTGCCCAGGGAGGTTGTGGAGTCTCCTTCTCTGGAGATATTCAAGACCCACCTGGACGCAGTCCTCTGCAGCCTGCTATAGGTGACCCTGCTTCGGCAGGAGGGTTGGACTAGATGACCCACAGAGGTTCCTTCCAACCCCTAGCATTCTGTGATTCTGTTTTCTTAATATTTATCTTATTTTTCAGTCGATAATTATTTCACATATGTCATTTTAACAGTCAAGAGTTTCAGCTTTCAGGTAAATACTATTTTTTTTCAGTAAGTGATTGATGGTATAAATGTGCCCTTTGGCATTACCAATATACTAGCTCATCTGTATCTTTCCTCTGAAGTAAGTCACTAGAATATGAGTATAAAGAAAGAAACAAGAAGAATGTTGAGTATTGTGATTTGGAAAGGATACTGTTGCATGGTGTGATTCTCACCATCCTTTCCACTGTAAACAAAAACTTCATGTGTGCTTTCATTGCTGTTTTGCAGGTCAAGTACAGCAGTGATCAGAGGCAGATGAAAGGTAGACGTAGTGTGCTTCTAGACACACCTGTGCTAAGGCATGTCAAAGAAACACAAAACAACATCTCAATGGTAGGGTATTTTCTTCTTATGACTAGAATATTCTAAGGAATGGCACTTGACTTCCACTGGATTTTGCCTTCCATTAATATAGGTAGCTAATGAAACTCTCTGCTCAAGTATAGAAGGAATATTTTCTTTTTATGCCTGTTAAGGGAATGTTTGCTAACTGCATATGACTGTAATGAACTTTTTCAAAATACTAATAAACAGTTTTCTAACAGTTAAATGTCTGTTCTTTGTTGTTTGTTTTCTTCGTTTTCTTCAAAAAGTACACCCCTCATTGGAGCATCACACAGTTTGGCTGGATTAGGTGACACACTTCACCTTGTGCCTGTGCACGTTCCTGGTTTCTGTGTGACTTTTGTTCTTGGAATGAGTTGTTTTGAGTGCATTTGCTGTGTGAGAATGTTTGTCAGTTTAATTCTGTGGTGATAAGACTATTTAAAAAGAAAATGTGCATAATCAGGGATACTGCTTTGTAACTCTTACTAATACTGGTTTTGTTCCAACACTTAGTTATATAACACTTTCTACCCTAATGTCCTTGTTTAGAATTTTTTTTTTTAAAAGCAGGCTGCTTAGAATAACTGCAATTCTTTCTAAAAACCTATGTTTTAAGCCAACTGGCATATGATAAAACAAAAGAGCAAAAGAGTGCCTTTTGTATGAAACGTATGTATAATCAAAATTCTCAGTGAACAAAAATACTAGAGTTCTTTAGAACTACTATTGCTGGAACGTTTTTTACTGACAGATGTAGTTGTCTACATCGGTGGAGAGCTATCCTATCTTAGAGAAGAAGGGAATGGACCAGATGACCTCCTGAGGGCTTTTCCTTCCTGTGTGACTGTAAGATGATGCTTTGCTGCTTGAGTTAATGCCTAATTCAGTGGCAATGGAAAACAAATGCAAAACTGATAATAAAATCAGGAAATCAAGTTAGGGAGATGGAAAAGACTTGGCTGGCCATCCAGCCTATCTTATGTGTGTAACAATTCTATTACGGTGCAAAACCCAAAGCATAAAAGTGCCTCATAAAACAAACACATATGCATTCTTGCATAGAATAACTATTTGCTGTCAAGTGCAGCTTTGGGGAAAAAATGTAATTCTTCTTATTTTCGTAGGTAAAATACCATGAAGATTTTGAGAAGACAAAGGGCAGAGGCTTCACCCCAGTGGTAGATGATCCTGTAACAGAGCGCGTGCGGAAAAACACCCAAATTGTAAGTGATGCTGCATATAAAGGCGTGCATCCACATATCGTTGAAATGGATAGAAGACCTGGAATAATTGTTGGTAAGTTGTTAAGTACTGTTGCTATTGAAAACACTGTGGGGAAGATCAAAGCCTCTGCTTGTGTTCTCCATTGTAACGAAGAAAAAGTACTCCCAGACTTCATTTTCACTCTTTTATCTGTATGAAACTTGTGTTGAACTACTGGTTCAATGCCAACTTCTAGTGAAGTAATAATGGGAATGAATGGAAGATATATTGTCATTTGCTCTGTTATTTTTTCTCAGATAAGGATAGTCATTGCTATCACTTTAAAGTTGAATTTTCACTCCTGAAGAAATGCTAAAATTTCTGCAATAATCTTCATTTTGCACAAGAGATGATTAAAGCTGTGATTCTCCATGATTTCGATGTTTAAATGTTGCAGACCAGTTGGATATTTCCCCTTCTGTCAGTCAGCAATTTGTACAGAGCTGCACAGGCTTCATTTACCTATTGTTTTAGAATTTCATACAGCTTTCAAAATATCTCAAGCTTTAATTCATCAATAACTCAGTAGATCTGTGGTAAGCCAAACGCCAGTGTTCAGAAGTGGTGTTCTAAAAGATGGTCCAAGGTACGACCAGGTGTTCAGGGGATAGAACACAGACTGGTTTTATATGTAGAGACAGAGTATTGCATTAAGATGTCATTTGGGGTGTTCATAACAAACACTAGTTAAAAATCAAAATGGATATTTGAAATCTCTTATAAGTTAGCAAGTCTGCTATGGCAAAGCAAATGGTAACCTCACTTTTTTTTTTTTCTCCTTTCTTTTTCTTTTAGTGTGTCCTTTTTCTGTTTTTCTGTGCTTTATAACAGGGTAGACCGCAGAAGGTCTACATACAGAAAAACATGCTGAGATAACACTCTAAAATCCTTCATACATAGTAATAATAGTGAGGGTTGACTTTCAGTCTACCTCTCAATTTGCAGGTCAAATGGACTAATTGGTGGGTCGTATAGCCCATCCTCCTGCCTAAAGCAAGGTTAACTGTATCTACATCATTCCTTGCAGATACTTCTTCAGCCTTTTCCATAAAGTCTCCAAATGAGTGTCTACCACATAAAGAAGTATATTTCTTTCCTTTTTGTATAGCCACCTTTTACATGTCTGTAGCTACAGCCTTGTGTCAGAAGGGATTTCTCAAAAGGGAATGTTTAAAGAGCTCTACCTGGGGAAGGTACTGATGCTTTTAAGACCGTGCAAGTCTCAGAAGGTCACACATTCTGGATCTAGGGCAACAACTTGTTCAGAAATTCGTTGTCTGTAGAGACCCAAGCACTTGAACTTGCTTCCATAGCTAGAGGTGGTGCAGCCAAAGAGAGAGAGAAAAGCCCCTGCAAAATTGGAGGTCAATGTACAGTTTGCAATGTGCCATTTAGTGCTCACTTCAAATCTCCTACTCTACTGCATTGCATGTGTGCTGTAGCCCTATGTCAGAATCATGAGTGCAATCCTCTGTCCAGTAACTGAAGGCTTTCTAGCACAAACAAATTAGGATTAAGAACATCACTGAGATAAAATCTTGAGCTGTAATAACTGGGGTGCATTAAGAAGAGTGTGGCCAGCAGGTCAAGGGAGGTTGTTCTTCCCCTCTACTCTGCCCTAGTGAGGCCCCATCTGGAGTACTCTGTCCAGTTCTGGGCTCCCCAGTTCAAGAAAGATGAGGAGCTACTGGAGAGAGTCCAGAGGAAGGCTATGAAGATGATTAGGGGACTGGAGCACCTCTCCTGCGAGGAAAGACTGAAGGAGCTGGGCTTGTTTAGCCTGAAGAAGAGAAGGCTGAGAGTGGATCTAAATGCTTATAAATATCTCAAGGGTGGGTGTCAGGAGGATGGGGCCAAGCTCTTTTCAGTGGTGCCCAGCGACAGGACAAGGGGCAATGGGCACAAACTGAAGCACAGGAAGTTCCAGCTGAACATGAGGAAGAACTTCTTCCCTTCGAGGGTGACAGAGCACTGGAACAGGTTGCCCAGGGAGGTTGTGGATTCTGCTTCTCTGGAGATATTGAAGACCCGCCTGGACAAGGTCCTCTGCGGCCTGCTGTAGGTGACCCTGCTTCGGTGGGAGGGTTGGACTAGATGACCCACAGAGGTCCCTTCCAACCCCAAACATTCTGTGAAATATTAGTACTGTTTATCACCTTAAAATACTCCAGTATCAAAACACACAGGAATTCTTAACTCCCCATGCCCGCCAAACAGAAAAAATAGTGCAGCTGTTCAAAAGAAATAGACTAGGACAAACCTGTTAGCCTAATATCCAGTGATATATCAGCTAATGCTTTTTCAGGGTGAACTGCAATTATAATATCTGCTTGTTTAAAAAGAAGCAGTGAGCTCTCTGCTCATGGAATGTCCTTGGCAGCTAGAAAAAAAAATTGCAGACTGAAAAAAACAACTATGACTCTTGAGTTTTTTCCTAGCTGATAATTTTTCAGCCAGTTAGGAAAAGTATCTCTGTGTTAGAGTCTATATGGTTGGTTTTTAAAGTATAATTGGTGAAGCTGTGACAACTTTTTCAAATGCCTGATTGCTACAATTAATGCTTCTGCTTTGGTAAATAGGCACTAATTTTAACCATGCTAAACCCATTCTAAACCCATCAAGATAATTTAATGTAACTGAACTTTGGGTCTGTGACTAAAGAGGCTCCATGATTCTCACGTGAGTATAAGGGTATTTTAAATCGCAAAAGTTACTGGGAAATGAAAATTGATAGGTGCTATAAATTTCTAAGATTTTGATTCTATGTATGTTATTTCAGATACAGAGATGGATAAAATCAATACAAGTGATGTATTTGTACTGTGCTGATTCACTGATGCTGCCATGAAGCCATACTTAGAATCATAGAATAGTTTGGGTTGGAATGGCCCCTTAAAGGTCAGCTAGCCCAACCACCCTGCAATAAGCAGGGACATCTTCAACTAGACCAGGTTGCTCAGAGCCCCGTCCAACCTGGTCTTGAATGTTTCCAGGGATGGGGCATCTACCACCTCTCTGGGCAACCTGTTCCAGGGCCTCACCACTCCCATAGTAAAGAATTTCTTCCTTATATCCAGTCTAAATCTACCCTCCCTTAGTTTAAAACCATTACCTCTTGTCCTGTTGCAACAGGCCCTGCTAAATTTGTCCCCATTTTTCCTATAGGCCCCCTTCAGGTACTGAAAGGCCACAATAATGGAGAGAGTCCAGCGGAGGGCTACGAGGATGGTGAGGGGACTGGAACTCCCTACGAGGAGAGGCTGAGGGAGCTGGACTTGTTTAGCCTGAAGAAGAGAAGGCTGCGAGGGGACGTTATAAATGCCTACAAATATCTGAAGGGTGGGTGTCAGGAGGGTGGGGCCAAGCTCTTTTCAGTGGTGCCCAGCGACAGGACAAGGGGCAATGGGCACAAACTGAAGCACAGGAAGTTCGGTCTGAACATGAGGAAGAACTTCTTCCTTCTGAGGGTGATGGAGCCCTGGAACAGGCTGCCCAGGGAGGTTGTGGAGTCTCCTTCTCTGGAGATATTCAAGACCCGTCTGGACAAGGTCCTTTGCGGCCTGCTGTAGGTGACCCTGCTTTGTCAGGAGGGTTGGACTAGGTGACCCACAGAGGTCCCTTCCAACCCCTACTATTCTGTGATTCTGTGATTCTGTAATAAGGTCTCCATGGAGCCTTCTCTTCTCTAGGCTGAAAAACCCCAACTCTCTTAGCCTTTCCTCATAGGAGAGGTGTTCCATCCCTCTGATCGTTTTTGTGGCCCTCCTCTGGACCCACTCCAACAGGTCCGTGTCTTTCCTGTGCTGGGGGTTCCAGAAGTGGATGCAGGACTCCAGGTGGGGTCTCATCAGAGCAGAGTAGAGGGGCAGAATTCCCTCCTTTGACCAGCTGGCCATGCTGCTGGGGGTTCAGCCCAGGATATGGTTGGCCTTCTGGGCTGCAAGCGCACATTGGTGGCTCATGTCTGGCTTTTCATCTACCAGTACCCCTCAGTCCTTCTCCGCAGGGCTTACTATGTTTTTGCTTACTAAGGCATGATCACATAGGAAAAGTTGGGCATTCACCAGTTCTTCCACCCCTCTCATCCCTGTCAGTGCTTTATATAGTTACATAATTTATCACTCTTAGGACTAGTACATAGTTTTTCAAAAGATTTTGTGTTGGCTTTTTTTGATCTTGTCAAGAGAGAGTTAGCACTATGCATCTTATGGGAGCTGCAGTAGATAACACATAATGTACATACGTTTAATGTATTCTAAAGCCATGGGTTTTATTTTATTAGCTCTGTCTGTTCTTTCCATTGCCTCTAGGCTATTAATCCTTTGAAACATAACATATTTGGGGTCCCCCCAGTCCTACTTTACCTACCAACCCATTATTTATCTTGGTACCACTCAAAGCAGCAGAAGGACCAGGTTGGGAAGACAGTTATTTTTCCCACTTCCAATGCATTGAGTAAATCTTGTAGACAGGTCGGCCCAAGAAGCAAACCACTAGTAGAAAGGTGTGATCTGGTAGATTTGTCCGTTAACTGATTGTACTTTACATCAAGGTTTTATTTTAAACTTGTTTGGAGAGATTAAATGATTATTATATTTTTAGACATAGCAGATATGAATCGTATATATTAGATTGATGATGTGAATGGATCAAGAATTTCCACTGTAGCTGCTTCTGCATTTGTTATAAGCCTACTCTTAACTGGTACAACACTGTAATTATTTGTTAAAAGTTTATTAAAAACATGGTTGAATCTGTATGCACTTTTCTGCTGTGATTGTAACTTAAACTAGGATATGAAATTAATTATTTCTTAAGGACTTGTGTATTCAAGAAATATTAATAACTTTCTTGTAGGAATTACAGCTGAAAAGCTTAGGATTGCTACTGTTACTGAATCCATATATTGAATTCCCAAAATGCTTTTTGATAGTGGGGTAGTGGATCAACAGTAAGTCTGTGTCCTGGGAAACTTAGATATTTGGAAGACAAATGGAATTACTAGTTAAGATCAAGAGTGGGCTTCATTTTACCCAACTGTAGATGGCTACAGTGTAGATTTCTACAGCTGAGTTGGTAGCACCCTAGACCATTTTTTGTATTAATTAAGAAAGATGGTTGCTTTTGAGTTTATATGAATTGAGCAACTTGTAGAAATTTATGTTGGGTAAGATGAACTATGCCCCTGTTTCTGCTTATTAAGCTGACTTGATCTCTCCTGTACGCAAAGGAGGGCCTGCAGTGCCTCCGTCAGCTGCAGAGATGCATACTGCCAACTGTCAGCTATGGGGTTATATACTGCAGCATCTCCATGGAGTAAGGATGCTGTTGGTGGTCTGGGGAAATAATCTTGTAGCTCTGATAATTTTGTTTCTGTTAGTGGAAGAGAGCTCTTGTATATGATATTTTACTTATTTCCATTTATTTAGACTGAATAAAATACTGTGGTCATGTTTAGAAAAGGAAAACAGAAATTGGGATAAAAGTCTCCTTAAAATAATGTCAACACTTAAAATGAGTGCACTGAGTTCTTTTAAACAGGAAATTAATGATTTCCAGTCATTTCAGGTGAATATCTAGATCTTTTGGTGAATTTCTAGATGAAGGAAATTGGTTACTGATTGTTAAAACTCATTCCTTTCATGCTTTTACTTCCTTTGTTGTTTGTCTGTCTTACTATTTCTGTGCTTTGGGAAAAGATCTTAAGGTTTGGCGCACAGATCCTGGCTCCATCTTCGACATTGATCCTCTGGAGGACAATATTCAGTCTAGGAGTCTGCATATGCTTTCTGGTATTCCTTATATCCTGACTTTTCCCAGATCAGCTTTTTATGTTTATGAAACTAAGTTTATACAGTAAATTTTCAGGTCAATGTGCCAACCTTATGTTTTATAAGTATGTTTTCATGTATACATACATATATGTGTAGTATTTTAAAAGCAGTGTTTTATAGGAACTTCAGCTGTAATCACATGTGCAGATAAGAAATGTTTAAAGAAATCTTATCCTAAACAACAGTTATTCATATCACTTACAATTAGTCACTTAAAAGGCATTGGCTTACTTTGTCCTCACTATAAGTAGGATTTTCAAATAGTTGGGCCTTACTAAAATATCAGGGATAAACAAGGTGGTCTATTTATAAAATTGATTTCTTTCCTATGCACGTTTTGCTTACAAGGCACATGATATTATGCCTTGTGCTATTGTTTGCAACTCGAAGACGTTCATAATTTGGGTGCAGATGGAAAAGGAGAGAACAGAATGTAATAATAGGCAGCAATATTTTGGCTCTACAAGGTTTTGATCCCCCCCCCCCCCCCCCCCCCCCCCGAAGTGTTTATTTTGAATGTTTAATTTTGCACATGTACTTTCTTTGCTACTAATAGTAGAACTTTAAATATTGTTTAGAATGTCATACAGCTGTATTTCCGCATGTGCTTGTATGCATGCTGGGATAAAGGAACATTTTGATTTTCCGCTGGAAATTTTCATATACTTCATCCCATTTTTTTCTCAGGTGTCTCAATCCTACCTTCCATTTCTGCTATTCGTTTAAAGCAGAGAACAAGCTTAGTTGTATCTGATTTTGAAGCAACCTTTTGAACTAATGGTGTTCAAAATGAATACAGAATTGTGAACAATTCACTCCTCTCTGATTTTAATGCCATCAGTGTATGAATATCAATGTTAGCAGTGTTGGGGTTTTTGTTGTTGCTCTTCTTTGCACTTCTGTCATCTGTTTACTGTGATATTCTTTCTTTCTACCTTTGTAGAAAGAGCAAGCCGTTACAGTAAGCAGTATTTACATTCTACCAGTTTGGGAGACTATAAATCAGATGGCTCTGACACGAACCCTACCTTTTCTTACTGCAGTGAAATAACAAGGCCATCTGATGAAGGAGGTACCCCTTATTCCCACCTTTTTCACTAATGACACTATCACAGTGCGTTGAGACCTCACAGGCCTGTATTAACTCCATATCCTTGTGTAGTCACGAGTCATTAGAAATTATGTAAGCTATTGCCTGATTGATTAAGCAAGCAAAGCAAAATCTCCAGACTGCACAGTTTCTTGCATGCCATATTGCTTTCACGTGTATTCTTTTTCGCCATTTTGGTAACGCTGTCAGCCCCAAAGCCCTGCTAACTTCAGTTTACAGTGCTTAAAAGAAGATGTGTTGTGTTTTTGCAAAACATACGTGAATGTTTTTTTTTTTTCCCCTCTTGAAAGACACAATGTAACTGAAAAAAATACACCTCTGAACTGAAAAAAAAAATTTTCTTGTGCTTTTCAGAGGTCAGATCAAACATATATAGTATTTTAGTGACTGAAGTAAAACCCACTTTGCATCTGTTTGATGCCATAGATTAGAATAAAATTTAGGACAGTGATGAATAAGGGTCTAGTAATCCTAGTGGCATTACAATGTGTACTAGACTTCACTGATGAATTGTAAATATTCAGAAAAATTGCATTCTAAATATATATTTTAAAAAAATAGTGATGTCTACTTGTCAGTTGTGAAAGAAGGTGCATTGAAAAGGTTCTCCAAAGGGTTACTAATTTTTTTTTTTTAAGAAGATGTTAGAGTAAAGATACTGCTACCATTTAGTTGCCTGGTGTCCTTGAATTACCCATGGTTTTAGAAGATTTTAAGGCTGGTAAACTGTAGACAGTGCCTTTTTATGTTCTCCCATTCACCAGAGTAAGAAGTTATTATAGTGGCTAGTATTTAGGGAGTCTACCTTGTTTTAGGTGCTGTAGAAATACATACAGCCAGCTCTGATTAAGAATGGGTGAAAAGAAAGTGTTCGAACTGAAGAACTAACTCTGAACAAAGAAACACAAGTTTTTGTCAGAACTCTAATCCCTTCTATCATGTCTGTCAATCTTTACTTGATATTTTAACTATGTTCCCAACTCTATTAGTAGATGATAGCACTAGTGAACATCATGCTGGCTTTTATGTCTCTTCCTGTGATGATGTGAAGTGGGCTTCGTGGTCCAGTGCACATTGCCTCTCTATATCTGTTGTGATCTTTTTTGGCTCTATTCCAAGCTATTTTAACATTGCTTTGTCAGCTTGATTTGATTGCTAATAGATATTTTTTATTACTTTCCATACTGAAAATAGGAAATGGGCTTTATTTTCCTGGTTGTTTTGGCACTAGTAAGCTTGCTTTTTGTATCTCTATTTAAATCTGTTGTTGTGGTGACGTGTTGAATAGATTCTTGCCAAGATTAACATATTTTAGCAAGATACTGTTTCTGCTTTTGACCCAGCTGGCTAGCCAGGGTTTGAGCACTTGCAGACGGTTCCCATTGCAGGGGAGAAATAAATGCCAGAGCTAAGTGATTCGACATAATCCTAATGATTTACAAGAAAATGCCATTTCTGTGAACACTCTTAGAAAAAACAGTGGAAGATAGCATCTTTGTTCAAAAATACCAACCTTTTTCATTGCAGCATCGCATCCAAAATGTCCTGTAGCACATAGTCACAAGATGAGTTTGCTCTTGACCTTTATGCAATATCTCTTATGGCATACCACAGTAAATGGGAACGAAATCCATTTTGCTGAGGTTTCATGGCTGTTTCTCATGGGTTTTGTACTTTTATATATAGCAGTGTTTCTCATTGGCAACTGTTCAATCTGATGGCATGGCAACACGAAGGACAGTTGGGAGACCTGTGACCAATTTTACAGCCTCTAAGTGTCTTTGGCGTTGTCTCATCATCTTTCAGATACTTCTGCTTTGCTCAGTTGCTAATTTATTCTAGATATCTCTACTGATATTTGACCCACAATTCAAGTCTTCCACCGCCACTGCTGCTGGAATTGTTCCTTAATCATGTCTCCCAGCCCTTAGCTGGGTCCCTGGCTTTGTATGAAATGTTAAAGGCTTATTCAGATCCTAAATAACTCTCTCTCTCTCTCTTGTCTTTGGGGAATTCCAGTAACAACATCACAGGGAGGCTACTAATGTTCACTAGAATTACTTCTTCCTATTTGATTCCCTGACTATTATTTTAGATGGCGAGATTGGACTGAGTCAAGTGTGCCTCCCAGGGAGCTTTCATTACCAAATCAGTAGATTTTTGCAAGACATAAGTTCAGGAAAATCTCTGTTCTCTATTTTAGACTACTGCAGGTAAAACTGGATAGGAAACAATTGTTAATGCTTTTCAGTAAGCCTGATGCAGGTGGTGAACTTTCATTTTGATATTCTTTTCAAAATTACTTTTCATCTTTGTCTGTCCTTTTTGCAGCTGATCTCTGTTAGTGTTTTTCGAGGTTGATTGTTACTTCATGGTATCATTGAATTTTTTTGCCATACTGGACAGAAGGTGTTGCACTAGAGCTTCTCAGTCTGCCTAAATGCTTTGTAATTAATTACTGCCCTAACAAAGATTTCCTTTTTACCTGCAAGCCATTCTGTAGTACTTCCCAGAAACAGTTGGGTGCCACATTAGTTCTTGCAAAATTCTCAGCTGTTTTTCAAGTAGTTATTTTCAGCTTGGCTAAAGAGGAACAGAAGCTAATGATTTCTCTCTTTCAATCCTGCTTTTAACACTGGTGTTGCAACTTCTCAGACATGGAGCTGTTCGTTCATTTTTGGGAAGGTTTTTCAGATTATTTTCATCAGAGAAGTTGAGATATATGGATGTCAGATTTATTTTTGTTTATAAAGACAGACCAGACAGTTCCTTCTTCACAGAACATCGTAGAAAAAAAAGCAACAAGAGATAGTTTCATTGCTTTCAATTCAGGTCTTTCTAGACAGCATTGTGTCTGACAAATTTCTCAACTGTCCTTTTTTTTGGAGTTTCTTTTTAAAGTCTTTTATGTCTGTCCTGATTTTCTGTGCAGTCTTACACAATTTTTTTCTCCCATTTCTTTTCACAGTCACTCTCTTCCTCCCCTTCCTCTACGAGTAAGGCCCCATCCTGTTACTTTGCATTCAGGCAGCAGGAGAGATCTGGTTCATACGGGTAAACAGCTATTCCAGTCTTGCATTATTTTGGGCAGTTGTATTTGTATTTTAACCATCTACTCCACGAAGGAGATGAATGGCTTTCACATGTAACTCCTATTTGCATATAATTATGGAGTTTTCAGTGTCTGATGACAGGAAGGAACACAGGTAACACCTAATTTGACTTCTTGTATTCACAGTCTCTATGGTGTTTCTCAGAACTAATGCATGCTAAAGCATGTATTTTTAGAAAGATACCTGCTCCTATTTTAAGGTCTCCGTATAAGATTAACCTACTGTCTTTTGCCAATAACTTACTTCAGTAAGTGAAAATGGCATTTAGCTCACACCCTCATGGCTTGAGACTGTTTTGTTTAGTTCCATTACCCCAAAGGCAAGAGTAAAAATGCTTGAAAGTAGCACAATTTCACAATATTGGAGACTTTTTTTAAAAGTTTGTTATTTCAGAACATGTTCTGTATATATTCTTCTCAGTAATTCAGTCTCTGGAGATTGAGGCAGGGAAAGGACTTTTTAACACTAGAGTGTTAATATGTGGTGTGATGTAAGATATAGAAATGAATTTGTGGTGTATGATGCAGTGCGAATCACAGAAACCAAGCTCAGTTGCTCAAAGCTGTGTGTGTGCAGGTATAGACAAAGAGTGGCAAGATAAAGTGAAGGCTGCAAGTAAACCTTGAAGGTTAATTAATATTTTTCTTCAGGCCCATTGTAGTAAGCAAAGAAAGAAAATACTGCAGCCAGAGGAAATTCTGGTTTGGGATTAAAATGTCAAACAATTTAAGTCTTTGAGAGCACAGAAACTTGTCCTTAGGGGTGTTGACCTAGTGTCTACAGGGGTCACTCAACTGCTACTGGAACAAATTCCAGGCTTTGTCGTGATTCTACTAGAGCAAAGCATCCTGATGACTGGCCAGATGGTAGGAGATGAGCCGTGGTACTGCTACTAGGGCTGCCATTTCTGTCACTTCTGTTTTGCATTGGTCTTTGACTCCTTTTGGGGTGAAGAATCCCTCTTAGTGTCTTTGGAATGAGAAGACCCATCTGCACTAAACAGTATTACTGTTATTCTCATTTCACTGTTATTTATTCATTCTCTCTTTCTCTCTCTCTGTCTTTTATTATGCAACAATTTGTGTGCACATTTTGTTTTCATTAAACTTCAGTGACAGTTTTTTCCTTAGGATTCCTCCTTCTGTTTTAGTTATCAAAGTCCTTTTATGCTGCTTTCCTTCAATCCTGTTTCACTGCAAAATGTTTTAATTTCACTTTCTAATATTCTTTCTTCTCTTAGTTTTTACTTTAATTATCTTTCAATTTATTGTATCTCTGTGGGGCTTTCTGTTTAGCTCTCTCCTGTTTTTCTTTGATTTAAATCAGCAGCATTTTATTTGCTATTACCACGTTTGGCTTTCAGTCTGAAGTTTTTGACTTTAAAATGATCTTAATGAACATCCTGCAAGAGATAAGTGTAACTTTTTTTGTCCCTGATATATCCTTTTTTTCTTTTTAGTTGAAACATTTTAGGTTGGTTTTCTCCCCTTTAGCTTTTGACCTTCCCCTTTTTTGTCTTCTGTTTCCTCTTAATTTCTAGTTTAATTGGTGTGCATCAGCATATAGACATGATACATACATTTATCCTTACTATATGTTCAGAATTTTTCAGTGTATTAAAATGTCCCTTTATTCTTATTTTAAATTGCCTATAGTCTGTAGATTGAGAAAAGTCAGAGGTGAGTGTCAGTTCCTTTCAGTCATGGATATATTTTTACTCTGCTGGGAAAAAACTTGATTTTTTGGTTATTTTCTAAGCCATCATCATATTATCTTGAAAGCTATATAGAAGTCAGTCTGCAGGAGAAGGAAATCAGGTTTGCTGTACTCCCAAAAGCTCATGATATATAGGAAACCTTAGTGGATATTAAGACAGAATTTTCAAGTGCCTTTTGTTGCATTTTAAAATTGAGTGCTAAAATTTCATGTATTTGATTGGAGCCAGTGTGTTACTGGTTTGCTGCATGCTCACTATTTATGGTTGTCTCCTTCAGCCTAAGTTCTTTAGATTCCGTTCACCTGCTGCCATGAGACAAGCAGTGAGAATTAACATAAAGAGGACTTGATCTGAGGTTGAAGGTCTTCCTTTCTTTATTCTGATGAAAAGGGTCTGCCTCTAACACTCAGCTCTCTCACTTTGCCTGGGAAGCTACCTTCTACTCACAGTGGCAATACAAGTATACAAATTTCAGCAATGAAATTCCACTTATTTCTTGATAGCCTCTTAATTTTTGATATCAACCTTAAAAGTAACCTGTAGGTTACTATGAGAAAACTGGAAATTTGTATTAGGTGTTTCACTGATACTACATAACAGTTGGTCAGATCTGCAAAAGATTAGTGCAGACAACCTTTGAGGAACAAATACGGCAAAAGGGCATGCTGGCAATTTGACTCCAAAGTCTATGAAGACTGAGGAACACACAGAACCGCAGTAGCTTCCTGTGGGATACGGGTACTTACAGTCTGTATATAGCTTGGAGTAGAAGTTAAGTCAATGAGAAACAGTGAGTCCTTTCATCTCTCTCCCTAGTGGCATGTCCTCCTTGTGTGATATGAGCATTCTGAAGAAGAAAGGCTCCAGAGGAGCTGGGCCTGCTCCCCTCCCTTTCTCCATACTCCGGGGGTTATCTTTCTCCTTTGCTCACTGAGGCAGAAAAGTTTTGTAGGCCACTAGAATTACTGTTGTTTGAACTGCAGTGTGAACACAGCCCTGCAAAGACTAAATGTAGTCTTCATCTATTATTGCGTATCACTGGCCAAAGTCTCGCACTGTGTACCAGCTCATGGAGGGGGCTTTTGTTCCTCAGCCTGACACTGACATTTTAAACACTGATTTCAGGGATGTCTCCTTCTCTCCCCCTAGTACACACCAGTATCTGTGGCTCTGTATGTGAAATGTTTATTTATAGGATTTGCCTGAGGCTTTGACACCCACCCATACATGCCACGGAAAATCCTAGATCAAGGAACGGTGCTGCTGCTTCTGCTCCTGGTTAGTCTGGTCAGAAGACAAACTACTCAGATGAAATAGAGAAAAATCCTCTTTATTTCACATGCTGAAATTGCAGAGATGCTCTCTGGTATGTGGGTCAAGGAGTCTGCTTGTGTTGGGACAGTGGTAATACTGTTCTCTTGTGCCAATACATGAAAGAAGAAGAGGAAAGGAAACAGGATTTGGTCCCCTTCCTTGCTCTGTCCTCCCCATCATTTTTTATAAAAAACTCTCTGGTTTTGAGGATGGGAAAAATCACCATTAGTAAAAGACACGTCAAAGAAAAAAAGAAGGATTGATACCTGACTGCACTTTATATTGTAACCTAGAAATCTGTCTTCTATCTCCAGGTGCAGCTGGCGGGAAGACAGGGCAGAAATCCTTCACCCCTCTTCGTATTCATATTCAGTGGCTAAGCTCTGTCATTTTAAGGAGGTCAAGCAGAATGATGCAGCAGTTACATTTTCTTCTCTGGCAGACAAGGAAGAATAGTTCTTTTATGCTAGGTAGCTGAACTTTGTTTCTGTAATGTTCCCTAGAGTCCGATAATCAAACATGGCATTTGGAGGGAGAGGAACTGTAGATTTCACAGGAAGAACTATAGGCTTTTCTGGGTTTCTTGTTGCCTTTCAAGTGTATCAGCAGGCTGCACTGCCACAGAAGGCTGAGCACATCAAAACAACGCTCTGTGTACTCCCTCTTGGCAAGGGTCATAGCCACACTTCTCTTATCCACTGGACTCTTACATCTGTTTCTGACTTCTGTTTTATTTCGGACTAGATGGTGCTTTGGTTTTGCTGCTTTTACATGCAAGCCCCCAGCAGGTTTGCCAACCTGAAAGCTAATGTGTGGGGAAAAAACAGTCGTCTTCCACTCAACAGCATCATGGTAAAACTATGCTTTTCCATCCTGGTAATCAGATTATTTTCTGTTCTTAAGTGTATAATGTAGTACAAATGCTTGCAGTCAAGTAATACGTCACCCATAAACCTCTTGTGAAATTTTTGAACTTGGCTAAATACTTCTCTGTGTATGTAATATGGGCACAAGAGCATGCATGTTTGGTACCCGTCTGGTACCACAAATGAGTTAGCATGAACAGCTTTCATTGTTAGAGAACTTACACTCCTTCAAAATTGGTGATTCCTGATCTTCCATTTCCAAATAGATTTTTTAGAAATGATATAGTTTCCTCTGTAAAGGTTTGCTGTAACCACCCTGTACCCCAAAAGGACCATGCTTGTTCAGGCAGCAAGACAAAGCTCTCTCCTTTCTGAAACTGCGCCTTTCATTTGACAGAGGTGTATTGGGCTCTTTCAGCTTCTGCCTCCTGTTTTGCAGTGATTCCTGATGTTCAAAATGGCATAATTTTTCTTTTTCTAATTAATAATAATCCCATTACAGATAGAGGAATTTTTTAAAACAGTGGGAGGTTTCCCGGTGTTAGAAAGGTGATACCTTTTCACCTCTAGATTTGAGGTAAGAAGGAAAATTAGAAGCAAGGTTAGTTGTGAGAGTTCAGATTTCACTTAGAAACAGCGTGGGTGTTTTCCTTACACATGTGCTTATTTCTGTATAGGTTTCTGTGAAAAGAAGATTTCTGACCGCTTAATATATCTTTTGGTGTCCTTCTAATAATCTGTTTCAGCCTTTTAACCCATGTAAGTCTTGGAATCCAGAATAGCAATGGGACCACGTTTATGCACTAGCTTGAGCATTATCGAATCTATTTGTCCTAGTGTGGACTATCAGACTTCTAGCATCCTCTGCTGAGTGCTTTGTTAATGCAGAACATGAGAGAAATTGGTCCAGAAAATAAGATTTCATTCCCTTCCACTACAAAGAGGTATGAAGTATCTGTAAAACCTTGTTTATTAATGTAAAACTTGAAACTTCATTTAGCACTCCAAGTGACAGCTAAGTAAAGTTTTGATTAAGGTTTGATTTAGGGCTCTGGGAATAAAACTAAATATCCCACATTGGTTGTAATACATTAAGATATAAATTGTGATTCATCTGAATGCACATTTTCATTCAGTGTGTGTTCTGAGGATGAGTTAATGTTCCAGGGAGAGCTTTATGTTCCACACTTCCAAAATATTTTTGCTTAGATTCCATCTGCCTATCTTTGATTCCTGTGCTTCTCTCCCACACCCTTGACAGCTGGCAGCATCAAAAGGCAGTTCCCACACATCCAGGTGGAGGAGAATCCAGAAGAGATCTGGTTTTCAGTTTGTGTAGCATGGCAACAGTTTAGGGGATCCTTCTGCTTGCCTTGCCAGCTGTCTGAGTTTGATGTTCGCTTTTCCTTTAAACAGTTAGTGAGCAGAAAGTGGAAGGGAAATTTCCAAGTGACTCAACAGCTGGAAGTGTTAATGGCTCCCTTGGCAAGCAGCTTTTTCAGTTGTGCAGTGTGGTCCCCTAGAGTAGCTTTTGATACACTTCAGAGGGTTTTATATCCAGCAGACAATAAATATAATTAGTAAAATTATGTGCAGTCACGTAGTTGATCGTGGTTGATGCTGTCCTTCCACCATTGCTCAGACTGGTTACACTCACTATACAGATAAGTAGCTGCACAGAAATCAAAGCACAGCTTCCGTGAGAAGAACTTGCGGGCTTCTCTCTTTAACGCAAATAAGCAACAGCTGATATTCAGTAAATGTAAGTGAGTTCAAATAGTAATTGAAGGCATGTGGGTAATGTAACATGTTAACATGACCTTCATTTTACTAACTCTTTCCATTTGTGAGGAAGCCTAGAGCAAAAGCCTGCCTATTCACAACTGAAGAAGGAGTTGCAGCTGCCTGTGGTGCGCTGTGGCCCCCACCAGCACCAAGGATGCCTCGGGCTGGCTTTCAGACATTTTGTGCCTTCATAAATAAAAGAATGTGGTGAGGTGTGCGAGGAAAGGAAAGGCATATTGTACTGTTTTCTCAGCTGAGACATGCTGCGGCTTAGGTGGAATATCAGCCACAAAAGTCAGCTGGCAATAGTGTGTGTTTGTCAGTGACACCAAATCCTGACTGCAATTTGTATTCAGAACTCCAGAGCAAGATGTCCTGTGGTTTGGTTATGTCCCAGTTACAATACCAGTAGGAGAAATGGGAATATGTGGAAGTATTATAATGCACCAGATTCTAATAGATACATAGGCTAAGCTCTTTGGACTGCACAGTTGCCACTGAAGACTAATTCCAAAACAATATGCGTAACAGTTTTTGCTATAATCCATATAAAATGAATGGGGGCACTCCTTGTATATTCGAACTGCCAGAACAGTTTCTAAGACATGACATAATGTAGAACATATCTGTGGAAATACATGCATTAGAAGTTGTAGACCTCATCTTTTAGGAACTATAGGAAGAAAAATCCTTTTTGCAACCCAGATGGGTCTGCCAAAGCAAAACCAAGCAGCCAAGTCCCTCCCTACTCCTATAGCATCTGTATAAACTGTGCTCCAGATACACAATCCCTGCTCCTCTAGTCCCAGTTAGTAATTTTTTTGTCCTTAGGTTGTGATAGAGTATTGAATGTATTAAATCTGCTTTTGTGAGGACAATGAGTGAACTAAACATCTAGAAAAGATTTGTAGTGGAATGTTTAAAACACAATTTTTTTTGTCAGGTGCACCACATTTAACTGGTTTAGAATATTCTGTGTTTTATCATCATAACTCTAAAGTGACATTCTAGGATTCAAAACTGGGGACAAATAGGACTCTAGTTTTAGGGTTAGAAGACAAATAGTTGAGATAGTTTTATTTTTACAGTGTTGTAGTAAGAACTGGTCAGGGGGATCTGGAAGAGAGATAAATGGTTTGTATTTTAAGTGAATTAAATTGTAAGTGAAGTAGATTGTTGTAACTGCCCATGCAATTCTAAATGTCAGATACAGAATTCATACCATTTTTAAAATCCCAGAAACAACTGTTCATAGAAGTTGGATGAAGGCAATAATTGTTGTCATTTGTTATAAATTGTAATTTTATGCTGCGTTCACGTTTGTTTTATCCTGTTTTTTTTTTTTAGCAAAACCAACAAAAACGTGTCAGTATGACCGAATGCTACAAACAGCCTCTTCCTAGATTTTTAAAGGCTGGTAACCTTCTGAAACATTTTAGTTATTGAATTTTCTGGGAGATCATTTACCACCCTATTTTATAACAAATACCTTTCGCTTTTGTGTGAAAAACCTTATGTTTTAAGGGGCTGCTATACGATTACGTTTATCAAACCTGTTCTTCTGAGTGCTTATGGTCTTACAGTCTTAAATGGCCTTTCCAAAGGCAGTCTGGGGAAGCTGATGGCATTTTCTGTTCATCAAAATTGTCTGCTCTGCCAGGACAGGACTATCCCCTGCTCTTTGCAGGCTGTGAGGCTGCCACTCACCACCTCACTGCTCCACAGCCAGGCACAGTCACAGGCAGAAACTCTGTGGGTTCTTTGGGATCCGGGTTCTGCTGCTCTCCTGTTGACAGACCACAATATTACACATATTTAATACCTTACAACTGTGATGCTTTATAACTGCAATAATGTGTTAATGATCACAAAGGCTTTTGAGCTGTGACTCGGTATCCTCCACCCCTCTTTCCTCAGTAGAAATGGTGCTCTAAGAGTATCCACAAGCATGTCTTGGCAAAAATCTTCCCTGTATTGTGCTCTTTTGGTGAAGAAGATTGATGTTCAGGTGTTCGTCCTCTTCCTTTGAACATTGACAGTAGGAAACAGGACATCCTTGGTTTCTTTAATTTTCTCTTTAGACTCTGATATTTAATACCTGCTTGCAGAAATTACTTCTGGAGACTGTGCTAGCCTGGGCTTTCCCTGAATATAGCCTTTTAGTGCAGTTCTTCTGAAGGGGGGTGAAAGCTGTACTACTATTATTTAAAGGAAATTTGTCCGTGAGAGACTGTTTTTTTCAGTAAAGAGATTTAGGCTCATCAGAGAGGCGAGAATGAACCTCAAGAAGTAGATTGCCCTGAAAAAGAATGTAATGGAATTGGCTGATCCACTGTTTCTCAGAATATGAAGAATTAAGGAAAAGGCCTGAATGACCAGACACATAAACTATGATGTACTAGAGAGGCAGATTTCCAACCATTCTTCTGCTGGATTGGCTAGTACTTCCCAAATTCCCACTCCATCTACTATTAGATGTATGATGGACTTATAAAACAAAGACCAGTGTAACCGGTATTAATATTATCGACTGTTCATACAAATCATGAATTTTGCAGCAGGTGAAATTTTTATGAGTATGTTTGCTCCCTGGAGTAACTGAAATATGAGATAGTCCCCCTCTAAAAGGAAACCAAATTACAAATAAAATACAGGATTTCATGTGGCCTGAAAACATTAGATATTCTTTTTGTCATTCCTTTTGAAATGTCTTTGTTTTCTTTGACATATGCTAAACAGCTATGTGTGATCTTCTGTTGTAAATTCGTTCAAAATCAAATTTTAATTTCTTATAATGAAACTACTGTTAAGAATTATAATTGTATGATTCTGCATTTCCCACAATAATCTACTTCAGTTTACATAGTGGCTGCATGTATTTAGGCTTAATTATTGCTAGCTGATAAAGTGATATTATAAAATAATGATGCTTAAAAATGTCTATTAGTCTAATCATAACGCTAATGAAGTTTAGTTTAAAACTTTATCCATTGTAAGTAGTCTTGTAAGTGGTGACATTTTGATTTTTTTGCCTCATGAATAATTGATGTTAGATATTTTAATACAAAATAAATAATTTTATTGATTCCCTCCCCCCCTCAATATTTTTCAAGGATTTGAAGGTTACATGGTTTATTTCTTATCTCTTTATAATTTAGGTTATGGAAACTTCCTAAGCTTCTAATGTTCTGAATTTGCCACTGACACCAAGTAGTTCAGAGCTTCAATTCTAGTGAGGTCAGTGAGCATGGCAGATATTTATTAGCACCCCATGTGAATTAGGCCATACTTTCAGGTTGTTATTTCAGCAACCTAATTACCTCTGGGCTTGATATTCCAATTTACTAACTAATACTGACTCCTGTAATGGATAGTATGCAGACAAACTGCTGCTTCTGACAGCACCACTGAGAGCAACTGGCCCACTGAGAGCAACCAGCCTGGTAGCTCAGACATCCATGAAAGCAGCCTAACTGACGAGTAAAGGGCAAGCAAAAGAGGAGAGGAAAAAAAAAAAGGAAAGAAAAGATATGAAGGGAAAATTACTGTTACAAGAAAATATGCCAAGATGCTTTACCGTGTTGTTCTCTACTGTTCTAAAAACAGCACTGTTCTGTATCAGGACTCGCCATCTGCAATCTTCAGGTTAGTGCTTTTTGTATGCTTATGCGGTCTAACCTATTCCCAGTAAATCTGACTGTGCTGTGCTACTATTTCTGACTAGAAAATAATAAAACTCTATAATAGATAAGAGTTATAATCAGTTTAGAGTACGTGCTTCCGTTTTCTAGCTTATTTGAAAAGTTATTTTTGAGCAATTTAACTTCAGAGATGGCTGGGAATTTTTCAATATTGTTCATCAGAAGATAGCAGTTTAATGTCAAACTTCTTTATAGGAATGGATCACTTGTGATTAATGTCTTAATGCCACCCCCGCCATTTCATTCAGTTATAAGGCTGTTGAGGTTATAGCTTGACATTTTTGAAACCAAGAATCCAGCTTTATGTTGAAATATGTTTAATTTTGAAGAGTCACATAAATAGTAATAAACATTGAAAATCATCAAAATTAAACCTAGATATTTTGAAATGGTTGGCATAAAATTATTTCTTTACCTGATTTTTAAAATTTCTTTTTTGCATGAACCTTTGAGATTTTTTTTCTTCTAATCCCAGTTTGGGACAGAAGCATTCATGACAATAAGTTCCACACTAGAAAATTATTTCTGAGGTATTCCTAATGTTAGCTGTATCTAACATCTCTGTACTGTTCTGGTTGTTCTCTATATTCCTGTGACTGCTTTTTTATCATGTCCTTTAGAGACTATCCCCTTGCTCTGTACCATGGGAATGCTGCAGTTGTGTGCCTCATCTCAACCTCTTCATCCTCTCTGTATCTCTGGGTGGTCCTTGCATACTCACCAAAGTCTTAAAGTTTTCTGATACCTGTTTTTAATGTCAAGTAAACAGCTCTTGCTGCCTGCATTAGGCTTAATCTTCTCTAAACTTCTACTATAACGTTTTGCAGATACTGTGGAGGCCCAGTATACAAGTAGTTGAACAGTGGATACCACATGCTAGCACACAGGAGCATTCTGCATTACATGGGATGCATTGTTGGAGCTGGGTACTGGGACATCTGGAGGGAAGCATCTGGGAGAGGCTCAGCTCTTTTGTGGTTTGAACTCAGAGGGAGCTTGTGCAGAAGCGAGGTGCTTGGGGGGGAATACCTTGGGACAGCTGAGCTGATCTAGCAGTTTGCTGCCTTCTGAGGCCTGTGGCCTTAGGTACCTGGTCCTGCCTCCTTTTTTGCACTGCATCTGTGGCTGGTCTGATCCCTTGCTGAGCTGACTTAGCTCACCAACCCACCAGAGAAGTGACCCAGCTGAGAGGAGGAGAAAGGGTGGCAGGAGTGTTAGATTGCCTCACCCAACTCATGGAGCATCAGCCTCAGATACGCAGTGGGAATCAGGGATGGACTGCCTGTAGCCTGTTTGAGAGGTACCACCTCATAACTCCTGCTAAATTCTTTCAACACTCTTAACTTTAGTGGAGAATGATGTTTAGCACATTATCTTTAAAAGCCTGCTGAAACCTTATCCGTTATAGCAGTCAGGCTACTTTTCTTCTCTTTTCATGCCTTTCATAGCCTATCCTTATCATACCTATCCTGCCTTACTTGCTGCCAAAGTATCAAGATTCTTGTTTCTGATTAGCCTGTGATATGGGACTTCTTTAAAACTCTCATTAAATTCTTGGTTGACCACAGCTGTGTTCCATTTATCCTGCTGTTCGTGCTTGGGCAGGATGTAAACTTCTGTAGAATTAATGCATTAGCCTTCTTCAAATATCTCCTTAGAACTGTTTCTCAAGATACTTGTGTGGTTAACACAATGCTGAGCTGAGCTCATCTCAAGAACTTGTACAGGAATATACACAGCACAGGAAACAAACAGGAGGAATTAGAGGGTGTGTGGTTGCCTAAAGTGGTGTAGTGAAATCTCCATGCCGAGCTCAAAATTGACCAGACAAAGCCTTAAGCAACCTAACCTAACTTCAAATCTGGCCCTGATTTTAGGAGAGGAACAGACTATATTACATCTAGACATCTCTGCCAATCTTACTTGTTCGGTCATGAATCACAGAATGGTAGGGGTTGGAATGACTTTTTTTTTGTGCATGTGTTCTTTTGTACTGTTGTCTCTTGGTTTTCACTTTGTTTTATTTCTTTGGCTTCAAGCTCTTTGAAATTGTGTCTGTGTTACATATAATATTTTTATGTGTTTTATATAAAAATATATTTAAAATATAACTTTAAGTAAATGTATAAATAAATGTTCTTTTTCATGTAGTCTACTTTCCCCCCCTCCCCCCATCAATGCCCCAGTTTGGCATTAATTTTTCCTGTCCTTACTGAGGTTGATTAGTACCTTGTCATCAAAAGTCTTGCTGCAGATTTTGATAGGACAACTTTTGGAGGGGAAGTACTAGTTTAGCACACAAGGGCAGCTGAATCAGCATCTGAGGGATGTCAGGTGCATTACTATGTGTTACTGGTTTGCATGGCAAGGTTTTGGTAGCGGGGGCTATAGGGATGATTTTTGTGAGAAGCTGCGAGAAGCTTCCCCCATGTCTGATAAAGCCAGTGCCAGCTGGCTCTAATACGGACCTGCTGCTGGCCAAGGCCAAGCCAATCCACAACAGTGGCAGAGCCTCTGTGATAACATATTTAAGAGGGGGAAAAAAACTGCAGTGAAAACAACAGTCGAGAGAGAGGAGTGAAACGATGTGAGACAAACAACTCTGCAGACACCAAGGTCAGTGAAGAAGGAGGGGGAGAAGGTGCTCAAGATGCCTGAGCAGACAGTTTTCCCTTGCAGCTTGTGGTGAAGACCATGGTGAGGCAGGTTGTCCTCCTGCAGCCCATGGAGGTCCACGGTGCAGCAGATATCCACCTGTAGCCCATGGAAGGGACCCCACACCAGAGCAGGTGGATGCCTGAAGTAAGCTGTGACCCCGTGGAAGGGACCCTGCCAGGTCCAGCAGACCCCTGGAGAGAGGAGCCCACACCAGAGCAGGTTTGCTGGCAGGGCTTGTGACCCCGTGGAAGGGACCCACACTGGAGCAGCCTGTTCCTGAAGGACTGCACCCCGTGGAAGGGACCCATGCTGGGGCAGTTCGTGAAGAGCTGCAGCCTGTGGGAAGGACTCACATTAGAGAAGTTTGTGGAGAACTGTCTCCTGTGGGAGGGACGTCATGCAGGAGCAGGGGAGAGAGTGTGAGGAGTCCTCCTCCTGAGGAGGAAGGAGCAACAGAGGCAACGTGTGATGAACTGACCGCAACCCCCATTCCTCATCCCTCTGCGCCGCTCAGGGGGAAGAGGGAGAGAAACAGGAGTGAAGTTGAGCCTGGGAAGAAGGGAGAGGTGGGGGCAAGGTGTTTTAAGATTTAGTTTTATTTCTCACTATCCTCCTCTGATTTGACTGGTGATGAATTAAACTCCCTTTTCTCCCCAAGTTCAGTCTGTTTTGTCCATGACAGCAATTGGTGAGTGATCTCTCCCTGTCTTTATCTCAACCCTCGAGCCTTTCATCATATTTCCTCTCCCCTGTCCAGCTGAGGAGGGGGAGTGATAGAGCAGTTTTGGTGGGCACCTGGCATTTATCTAGGCCAAACCAAAACACTGTGGAAGTAATTTTGTTATTAGAAACACTGAATTCAATTAGATTCAGGAAAAAGGTGAAAACTGTTAATAGTATTCAAATATGCCAATCTTAGTAAGTGATGATAATGTGCTGCTTTGTTCAAGGATGTCATTAGTAATACAAATTGTAACCCAAAACACTTAAAATATTTTAATGTTGGGGAGCAGCAGCCAACGTCTGGGGAAAGTGATAGAAAAGATAAGACAAGACCAAAGTATTGAGACAGAGTTTGTAACCAAAGTTACCTTTGTGACACTTTCTTGAGAAGGCTTTAAAAAGGTATCAGTTGTTATTTTCCACCAGCTTCAGTGCAGCAACAACAGTTTACCCTAAGGCTGTATTTCCTTGATTATGTCTACTTGTAACTTGGACTGGGAAGTGGTCAAGGGGGTTGTGCAGTTCCGGCAGCGACCCATTCCCATGAACAACACGTGGGGTGTACTTGAGCACCCCAGAAGTGTGCTCTAGACCTACACTTCCCCACATGTGAGTGCGTCACTACTTTTACAATGTTTTCTGCTGCACAGCACATAGCTGAGTAATTTCTAAGGAAAGGACAAAAGAAAGAAGGAACTGAAAGCTATGGGAGAGGCTTTCTAAAGCAACACCATGAGGGCTGCTCTCTAAATGTTGCAACCTGTGGAAAATAAGGCAGCAGCAAGGCAAAACAGGGGAAGGACTTCA
This sequence comes from Opisthocomus hoazin, assembly GCF_030867145.1. Classification (NCBI taxonomy): domain Eukaryota; kingdom Metazoa; phylum Chordata; class Aves; order Opisthocomiformes; family Opisthocomidae; genus Opisthocomus; species Opisthocomus hoazin. Next base: position 73,359,611 of record NC_134417.1, on the reverse strand, counting down.
ATATATGTGGAGCAACATGGTTCCCACAAGCAGCTTCATCTATTTTGGGGGAGCTAATCATAATGTCAGTAACACAAAAACATATGATGATGTTGTATTCTGGCTCTATTACAGTTTTTGTGCTCCTCAGAAAAACTGCATCTTGATTTCTGTTGTTCTACAGACACTAGAATTAAGCACATTATAATCACCATCTTTCTTTTTACTTCCTGCTGTCTGGTGGTGGTGGCCTTTTTATTTCACAATGTTGCAATATTCTTTATGAGTTCTCGGAAGTCTTACTAGTGAAACCATGAATTGAGAGAGCATCAAAATATGAAGTGAAATAAATGCTTAAAACTGCATGATGTCTGTAAGAGTAAATGAAGTGATCGTTATTTTGCATCTGGTCCAGTAAATGGCTTGTATTGCAGTAAATGGCAGAAGTGCAGTAGTTAGCAGTGGGCATACATGGTTTTACTGTGGATTATTGAGGTTCTGCTGTACAAAAGAAAGAAAAAGAGTTTAAGTATGGTTTTGATAAAATGTATCTTGGAACCTGCCCTTAAAATGATTTTCCTTTCAGCATAAACTTTTTTTTTTTTACCTTGTAGTGATACAACACTCTCTTAATTATTCCTTTCGTGTTTCCAGAATCTGACATTTTTCTTTCCCAGTCCTTCTCAAAGCATGTCCTGATCTCTGCAGACCCCATGTCTGCTGCAGCAAGTTGATACTCGCTATCATTCTTCCAACTTCTTTTTCTTGGAGGCTTTATTTCTGTTTGTCTTTCCTCATGTTCATTCATTTTTCTCTCTTTTCTCTGGGGAAGCTTTTAAAGATACAGCAAGAGAAATAAGATAAATTCCTTCAAGTAGATAATTTAAAATGAATATCTGGCTTGCTTGGTAAGTGGGACAAGAATAAAAGTAAGTTTTAATACATCACAATGCATCTGGTAAAGTCTTAATGCAACAAGAAAAAACATCCACCTGTACTTCTGGGAGCAATGGTCAGCCCTCAGCTTCCTCACCAATAAATCTGGCTTCAGCTAAATGAATTTCATGTTCCACCACTGTGTTTTATTGTTCCCTTAGGTTAACTAAAACCATTGCTTTTGCTGCTGCTATAGTCAATGATGTTATAGAACTTTATACTTTGGTCTGAGCCAGAAGATTGCAGTTAGCTATGGGTGATGATGATGAAGAACAGTCAAACTCTTTCTCTGCATCATTTAATCTCACCTTGAGTTATCTGTATGTCACCAGGAACACAACTCAGATCTGTTGTCTCTTCACTGCTCTGCTTATTTATGCCATTCTTAAATTATCTTTCAAATAGACAACCATCTGGAGAGTTCTTAAGTATTTTTGTAAAAAAAAATGTTAAAAACTATTGATTTTTTTCAGCCCTACCACAGTATTATTTTAATGGAACAAAAAGGTGGAATTATTCAATCAAGTGTCTTCAACACTGACATGTGCTGATATATATGCTCATGTATATGATACCTAAATAAAGGACTGGAAGATAATTAGCAAGGCTAATCCTAGAAATACCTTCTTTTAATTTGTATAGAATATTTTTGTAATACTTCAGCTACTGATGCTCCCCAAAATTTCTCCTGTTTTGGAAGAAATGCATTATTTCCCTGGGCTTACGGTTTCCATCATTGCAGGTAAATTAGCAAACAGGTTCTCTGAGACGGTTTGACAGAATTCTCTCAGCTTGCGAGAAGCTGATTGCAAAAGAGGAAAGCATGTCTTGGACCTGCTGCTGACAGTTGTCGCAGGTGCAGGGGGTATGGGTTATCCTCCCCAAAATAAGCCTGTGGATTTGGAGGCTGTAATGAAGCTGACCATCAGTAGGCTTGCTGCCTTACACTTACAAGGGATCATTGGTAGGAATTGAGAAAGATCTGTTTTGGGGAGAAGGAATCAAGAGTAAACAGTTTCTACCAGCGTCTTCACTTCTCTTAGGAGGAAGAAAGGGTGTCTGCCCCTGCCAAGGACGAGGGAGAATCTACCAGCCCTTTGTCACTGCAGAGCAGGCAGGGTGCTGGCTGATCAGCAGGCAGCATTGGCTTAAGACACTACTTTCTGTTAAGTTAAAAAGTTCAAGCTGTGCTCAGTTTTCAACCCACATAACCAATTTGCTACTGGTATGAGGAGATGAGACTCTGTTGGCTTCTCTGAACTGACCTGAGTTTATGCTGGTGGTAAATTAGGCAAAATATATTCATTCCGGCTTGATCACAGAACCTTTGATTAAATTATGTTTTTCTGTATTTTCGCGTGAAGGGCTACATCTGGTCACATAGAAATAGCTTGTAACAACACTGAAACATAAATTATTTGATGAACTCTTTAGGACTATTCACTTAATGCATGATAATCCTGTGAACATGTTAACAAGCAGTAATTCTCTGATGATTAAACTGCTTTAAAAATGTCTTTGTACTCATATGTCATTAGAATGAACTTGGCACTTCCGAAACATCCATTATTCATCATGTTCCAATATTGCATCTGACTGTGTATTGCTTTAATTTCACTCACTTAACAAAGCAATCTATTCATTACAATAGTTTGAAACATGTTTTCTAAATCAGAAAGACCTTAGTTAAATATACAGCATTACTTATCTTTACAAGTATAGTAAACCAAAAAACAACACCGCAAATTGTAATTACATATTTAGTGCATTTGAATATGCTAACTAAAGCTAAATGGGTGTTTTAACAAAAAACTTTGTTGAAATCAATTATATTGTTATATGGGGAAGCAGGATAGGTAAAACTCCATCCTAAAAGCACAAGGTTGACCTTTCTTTCCGAAATAGTTCAGCAAACATTTTCTCAGTATTCCTTTTTGACATGCATTTATTGTCCTGATCACTCAAGAAGCAGAAAAGGACAGAGTATTATTACTGCAAATATGAGTACTAATTATATATACGTATATATTTTTTTGTGTGTATGGTTGTTTCCTGCTTCTTCTGTGTCTTTTCATTTTACAAGTCCTAGGTCCTTCCATACATCCTGAACCCCATTAAATCCTACATTATTAGCTTTGCTCTTTTTGGAATCTGTGTGTGATGGCTGCCCCAGAAGTGGTTCTTCACTTCCTAGCAAGCCCAAGCCCATGAGATATATCTCAGAAAGTATCGAACTGCTGAATGACATCATGTTTGAAGATTTTTGACTCATGTGCTGCATGGGCTCCATCACTTGTAAGCAAAAGACGGCTTTTGTCAGAGGATTTAGACAGAATACTGGCTAAATGGACCACCTGAAGAAGTATCAACAGAAATACATTTTCTTTTCAGTGTAGCTAAATGAATTTTCAGTTGAACTGGTAAAATTCTGGTAAATATCAGTGGGAGATGTGCTAATAACCTCCATATAGGCCAGAAATCATTATATTCTCAGAGTGCACGAGAGTCTTGCAAAACATGCACAGATACGTGGTGACTAAACTTTTAATCCTTAGATTTTGAAAAGCACTTCAGTCTCTTAATTTTACTTTCAAAATGCTCTTGGGCTGTCTGGGAAAATAGTGGGTAGTCACCTATGCTGTGCTATTTCTCACAGATTTTTGATCAAATGTATTTTTAGCACATTCTGATTCAGTCTGTTGCTGAAATAGGATGTTTGCACAGATATGGAAGGTTTACAAAGAAGGTTTACTTCTAAGAAGTAAAGAAGAGGTACTCTAAGCAATAGAGGTAGGGAGTCTGTTGATTATATTAACTCTTTCAACACCTCTTGGTGCAAAAAAGTCAACATATTAACGATTAGCCGATGGAATTGTTAATGTAATTGTTAAAATAATATGAATAAATTATGTGTGGAATAGATGGAGCAATTGCGTGGTAAGAGGAAGATACTGAAAGAGGTGGACTCGGAAAGATTTCATTAACCTTTGATCCCTCTGTGTTTGGCTAAGGGTGTTGATGGAATCAGAATAAACTAAGAAACCCAACCGTGGTCTCACTTTTTTACATTTCTGTCTCTTCCTGTGAATCACAATCCTTTTTTATTTAGAGCCCAATAAATAAGAGTTAGTTTGCAATCAATTAGGAAGTAATCACAGAGAATTTCTACTGAAACATTTCAAAACTGTATTAACATATAGCTTTTTTCATCAATCTTTCCTTATAAAATGTCAGTTTATGGAACAGGATATTTCGTGCATCATCTATGGCAGTATCAAAATGGGGTTAGTGGTGTCTCAAGTTTTTGTATGCCATTTTATGGTCAGACTTCTACATTAAGCTTTTCCTTCCAACTAACCTTGATAGTGTTTGTGTATAAGTTGCTACAGCTTTAGTTACATTTATGTGTGATTTAACGTATGGAAACCCTTAAGTTATACATGGAAATCATTCTGAACTGTTTCATAATGTGGAATTGTTATTTACAACGCAAATAATCTACAGTTTCTACAAGATGCTAGATAAGGAGTTTTTTTTAAACTTACAATAATATGCCTGTATTTCTTTAACATGCAGCCCCTGTTCTCCCTGGGGCATATCAACAAAGCCAGTCCCAAGGATATGGATACATGCACCAGACCAGTATGTCATCCATGAGGTCCATGCATTCACAGCCTCATTCAGCAGGTCTGGTGAGTATTGGATTTAAAGAATGATTTTGTTTGGTAAACAACATCATCAGCTGTTGTGAAATCTCTAAAATGTGAGTGAATTGGTCCCCTTGTATGATTAGACTATTTGACTGTCCTGGTCCTAAATGTAAGTAATAGTCCTCATGTAGAAATAAGATTAAGTGACTGAGGACAGTGGCAAGAACTTCTGTGTCAGAATGCATTAAAAAAAATGGTTTATGATCTCCAGAAGGCAGAGAAATAACTGAATCTTCTACCTGCTAAAGTAAATAGTAAACTCTTGACCAGTATTTCACAGGCCGAGCTTTGATGTTATGCTTCGTGATGAATTCAGGCTCAGTGCTGGGTGAAAACTACCTGTCTCTTAAGATGACTCTGTTGGTTTCAATTTGTTTAAAATTTTTTGACTTACTGATTTTGTACTAGCAGGCTTTGTGTTTACCCAGATTACTCATCTCTGCTTGTGTAAAGCTAGCTCAGACTCCATACTGGTGTGTCCTTTCTAATTTAACAGAACAGTCATGCACCCACTTGTGCCTGATCCAAATCGAGTTATACTGCTGGGTGACTGAGAAGAAGCTTTATCCTGAAACCATGGCCACAGTCATGAAGTTTGTAGTTGTCGCGGATTGGAATATAAAGCTGGAGTGAATATTTCGTTTTAGAAGTAACTGGTCATGGAAGGAGAGCTGAATGGGTATTCAGCTGGGATTTTTAGGAAATTGAGCTTCTTTTTTCTTTTTGAACTCTTTATATATAAACGTTAAGTTTTAATGGTGGTTATATTTTTTTTTTTGGTGTTATATCCCACCTAGAGATTTCATAGTTCAGATCCAGTCACCTTTTACCTTAAAAACCCTGACTTGTAATTTTGAATTTAGAAGTATATTAAATGGATGTATATTTATTATCTCTGTCACCTTTGTTAGAGATGAGCAAGTATTTAATTATGAACCAAACTTAAGAGCTTGCTGAGCTGAAAAAAAATGTTTTCAAGATTAGTTGAAACTTGTATTTTTCTTGAAGACTGAAACTCCACGGCATTTTACATTGTAAACATCATGGTATTCTGGAAGGTTTGGGTACTTTCAGTCTTGCCAGTTTCTCAGCTGCTTGGGGGCTGAGGGGGCTAACTTGCTGGGAATTCTGGGATCCAGATACCTGCAGCTTTGGGTGACCCAACAACCTGGGAAACTCTTTGGACACCTGCATGGCAGCTGTGAGGCAGCTGATACTGGAATCAGCCACTAACTTCCAAGGATATTGCAAGGCACTTGCGGAGATGGCTGCTTTCCAAAGGGCCAGAGTCCAAAAAGTGGGAGACCTAGAAGCATGGGCTTTGCCAGCAGATTTGCTAGTCAGTGGGGAGTGAAGTGAGAGCCTTCAAATCCAGCATATAGAGAACAGAGATGCCCACAAATCTGGAAATACACTTAGCAGCCTTTGCAGCTGTCTGGACAGGTAGATGGCTACTCTTTCCCTAATATCTCTAGCTCCCACTGACTTACCTGATGGGCTGCCTGTTGAATCAACATAATTTCAGTCACCTTAAGAAACATCATTTGTCTTCCCTTCCAGAAATGGGAATGGAAAGGTAATAGGAAAAGGAAGGGAGTGAAATTAAACATTTAAAAAATAAAGGTTTGACTGAGTGTCTCCTTTCAATAGGATTTCTTATCCCTTGCATGAAATTGTTGTCATTTGACATTATTTTAAATGATAATAGCTGTTTATCAGGGGAAAAAAGGAAACATCAAATGTCATAGTTTGAACAGATGTTGTTGTTAGAAACTGAGTGAGTTTCCTTGAATACAATAAAACTCAAACATTTCCAGAGGGAGAAAATCAAGGACTGCTGGCCTGGTGCTGAGTGCTAACTTGCCAGTCCAGTGAGGAAGACGGAACTTCATCTTATCACTCTCCAGGGTGATGATTCTGCTTGAAAAGAGACATCTCAGATGGAGCTAGAAACCTGGCATGCTCCTTTGTATTTCTACCTTCACATCAAAAGACTATCTTTTCTTTAGCCTGTGCAGCTTATCCAGGTGTGCTGGGCGTGTTACACTCAGCTATTGGGATGGTACAAAATGTGTGCTGGGGGAAATGCCTGCTTGGGGATGTGTTGAAGTGTAGTGATTTGCACGGACTGAAGATGGAAGGCAGCCTTGGAATGCTTCTAAAATGTGGTGTGGACATGCTGTAGGAGATCTGACAAACTTACACAGTGTTAGATTCATTGCTTTCAGCTGCCTGTTTGGTTCTGGGCTTGGTATTGCCAGAGATGCAGTGTTGTCTGGCTAAGCTAGGTAAAGGCAGAGGGAAGAGAGAAGTAAGAGAAGAAATTAAGAGGGGGAGGGGACTGGAGAAATGAAATCCCAGCCTGAATACTGATCTCAAAGCACAAGCGATTTTTGAGACTTAACTAAAAGCAATGAAGTTGACAAGTCACCCATCAGTGCCTGAGTTTGGCCAGAACATCTCTAGGGTGAGAGTGATGAAGATCCCGTGGGTTATATCAGGATGGAGATGGTTGGAGGGTTAGCTGCTGTAGTAAAACCTCCTCAGCCTTTCAGCCAGTTTGTTGCATTGTTATCAATTCAGGGTCCCTAAAAGACACAAGGTCATTTTATAATCACGTCCACCAATTTCCTATGTTGGGAAATAAAAATTTTCTAATTTCTTGATTTTCAAATTTTGATGTATTTAATTTTGTACTGTGTTTTGTATCGGGCATGATCCTAACACGGTCTTTGGGTAGATTTTTTTTTTTTTTCTAGATAAATTGCATTAATTTCTGATTCTTAACTTTAGCTCACTTTCTGCATAATGGAATGAATGAAATTGTTGCTCAGGGTACAGAAAGTTTTATAACAGATCCCTGAAGGCTGTTTGCCTCTTTGGAAAATAACAGAGGGTGTTCTCATGCCTTTAGATAATTAAAAGTGGTAGGAGAAGAAAACTTAGGTTGCAAATTGGCTTTCCTTGATAGCTGTTCTATGTGAAGGATGCTGCAACAGATACTGTTCCTTCCAAGGACCAATCCATAGAATAAGTATAAACTGGTGAATGAAGTGGAAATATGCATCTGTCAGCTCACATCTGGCTGGGGAGCTGGGAGTATGAGAGCTAGGCTTCAGTTCTTTGTACGCACCAGACTTACTGTTCTGTCTAAGTAGCTGCAAGTTAGACTTTGGAGGAGGTGGAAGATAAGTGAGTATTTGACTGTGTTACAAAGCCCCAACCTTTTCTTATACCCTCTTGTGCTCTCAGTACCTGCTAAACTCACTACTGACAGAGGAATAATTCACTAAAATGCATTTTAAAAATCCGTGCTTTGAGTCTTTTAAGCATTGTAATTCTCAATTATATTGCCCAGACTACACTCTGAAGTGATAATTAGACATTAAAAGCTAACAGGATTATTATGGAGATTTCTCCTGACAGCCATTTAGCACCTAATTAGGTGTTAAGGCCATAAATTTAGGTTTCTCAGCAGCATTTAGGGCCCTAATAAATTTTTTTAAAGTTTGAAATTACCAGCTTGTCTTCACAACTGTGCCACCACAGTGATGTAGTCAAGCTGCCTTAAAAGGAGACAGCAGTAGTATGTCCTATACCATGATGTTCTAAGGACGGGTAAGCGTCCCTCTGAGTGAGCAAAGACTTCTCTGTTTTTTTCCAATTATGTGTTAGTTTAATGAAACATTTGATCTTTTTCTTCCAGTCTTTGCCCATTTAAGGGAGATATATAAGCAAGGCTCAGAGGAAAATCCATTCTCTGCCTCTTGCCAGATATGGACTTACTACCACTTTTCTTAAATGAACCTTTTTTGAAATAGTTTTTTTGAAGAACTAACTGCTGCTGAGCTTGTTGTAATAGCGTATTTTTCACTGTTTTTTTGGTGTTAGTTTCAAGGCTCAGTGGAGAGATTGTTTGAATTAGTTGGAAAAAGTAAGATTCTCAGAGGCAGAGACCATTCCTTAGGGTCTCCCAATGACTAGTTTTCTAGTTTGTGAATCTTTAAGGAATTTTCAGAGACGATAGAACCTTCCCAACTAGTTTATTTGATTTAGTGGATAAACAATGATGCTTTTTTTTCATCACCTTCCATGAATCCTTGGGAGTCATTAAAGAACCACCGAGAAATCACATACCTCTGGTTGAAGGTCCCTCTTGGTCACAGTCCATAGGACAGCAACATTATGAGGCACAGCAGAGAACGGTTATACAGAGCAAGATCCAAATACAGTTTGGAGTGGGCTTGTCAGGAAAGGTAGTGGAATCCAGTGTTTAACCAGGAGTTGATTTCTCTGTAGTCTTTAATCTGCTATGCCAATGATAAAGGCAGAATTGAGACTAAAAGTGTGTTTCTAGCATGGGAACAATAATAATGAGTTGCCCTGTAGTGTCTGGATTAGAGGATCCCACATTTCCAACATGTGACAAATGGCCTACTTGCTGTGTGTGGAGAAATCTCCATCTTTTCTGAAAATAATTTCATTCTTCATCAACGACCTGGATGAAGAGTTAGAATGTACCCTCAGCAAGTTTGCTGACGACACCAAACTGGGAGGTGTGGTAGATACACCAGAAGGCTGTGCTGCCATTCAGCGTGACCTGGATAGGCTGGAAAGTTGGGCAGAGAGGAACCTGATGAGGTTCAACAAGGGCAAGTGCAGGGTCCTGCACCTGGGGAGGAACAACCTCATGCACCAGTACAGGCTTGGGGTGGACCTGCTGGAGAGCCGCTCTGCGGAGAGGGACCTGGGTGTCCTGGTGGATGACAGGTTAACCATGAGCCAGCAGTGTGTCCTGGCTGCCAAGAAAGCCAATGGGATCCTGGGGTGCATCAAGAAGAGTGTGGCCAGCAGGACAAGGGAGGTTCTCTTTCCCCTCTACACTGCCCTGGTGAGGCCTCATCTGGAGTACTGTGTCCAGTTCTGGGCTCCCCAGTTCAAGAAGGATGAAGAGCTACTGGAGAGAGTCCAGCGGAGGGCTACAAGGATGGTGAGGGGACTGGAGCATCTCCACTACGAGGAGAGGTTGAGGGAACTGGGCTTGTTCAGCCTGAAGAAGAGAAGGCTGCGAGGGGACCTTATAAATGCCTACAAATATCTGAAGGGTGGGTGTCAGGAGGATGGGGCCAAGCTCTTTTCAGTGGTGCCCAGTGACAGGACAAGGGGCAATGGGCACAAACTGAGGCACAGGAAGTTCCGTCTGAACATGAGGAGGAACTTCTTCTCTCTGAGGGTGACGGAGCACTGGAACAGGCTGCCCAGGGAGGTTGTAGAGTCTCCTTCTCTGGAGATATTCAAGACCCGCCTGGACAAGATCCTGTGCAGCCTACTGTAGGTGACCCTGCTTTGTCAGGGGGGTTGGACTAGATGACCCACAGAGGTCCCTTCCAACCCCTACTATTCTGTGATTCTGTAAAAACCCTCAAAAAAACATACATGAAATGGACTAAAACTAATCCAGAGTTGGTTTCCTCAGCTGGGAAGCAGAACAAAATTTACTCTGTCTTAAAAGGTTCAGACAATAGTACAAGGCATTAACTCAAACATTGACTGTTTTTACCTTTTTTCTCTTTAAATCATCGTACCAGAAAAATTCAGCTAGATAGGGTGACATATCAAAAATTTCTGGTAGGAAAATTGAATATTATCAGTAATGCATGAACTGCTCTTGACTTCTGTCAAAAGACATGGTAAGGAAAAGAAAGTACTCCTGGGAATTTTAAAATTAGGTCATTTTGTTCTGCTGTTAAGATACAAGAAAAGACTGTTCCCTCAGAGTTTGAAAATCCACTTTGAATTCCAGTAAATGGTAGCATTTTATTGGTTATGAGTGGAAGTAAATACTCTATTTAGAAAGAAAATCGAAATCTTGGTTTACAATGGACAGAGGTGTAGAGAAATTTGGCTTAGCTAATGGTAAGACTTTGTGCTCTGTTTATATCAATCCTTTATCTGAATATGCAAAAATGGCTATTCATTAAAGCTATTTTTGCAGACATTTTGAAATCTTGTTTGTCTTTTTTTTCAGTAGATAATAATATATTCCTAATTCTTAATTTGGGGTAAAATCCTAACGAAATGAAGGACATGCAGTGAGATGGCAAAGTTAATGACCTGGATGAAGACTGTGTTTCTTTTCTGTAGTGAAGACACAGGAGAAGCTATTTGGGAATCATGCAAATAGGGAGCAGAAGCACAGTTAGTCATGGCTGGATGTAATGAACTGTTACTAGTGAATATACGAAACAACAGTTGGAGTATTTCAAGAAGCAGTGAGTGGCTTGAAATCTGTTTGTATGAGGACTTTGGACAATGTAGCTTCATAAAAATAATTATTTTGGTTCTCAGAAAAAGAAGCTGTATTCATTGTATATTTGACAGGGTGGACAGGGTGGAAGGTGAACTGCTTCTTTTCAACAGGTATATTCAGCTTGTGATTTTTCTGTCAGCCTTGCTCCCTCTGTTCTCTTTCATGCTCTTTTCATTGTGCAAAGAAAAGAAGGAATCTATCTCTAGGTTTGGGACTTTACAGCCTTGTTTTCTTTCCTTCAACAGAGAACATACAGAGCTATGTATGACTACAGTGCTCAAGATGAAGATGAAGTTTCCTTCAGGGATGGTGATTATATCGTCAACGTGCAACCGATTGATGATGGATGGATGTATGGTACTGTTCAGAGAACTGGGAAAACAGGAATGCTTCCAGCAAATTATATTGAGTTTGTTAACTGATTTTTCTCTCTAGTCCTTTAAGCTTTATTATGATTTACTCAAAATCTAACCTTTTAGAACAAGTCAGAGGAATCTTTTAAGAGTACATGTTCATTACTTTATCACTGCTATAATGGTCTGCATTCTCACTCAGAATCCAATTTAAAGTCCCTTATAGTAAAGACAAATAATCAACAAGAAGCTCAGAGCTTTGAAAACAGCATTGCTTATAATAGTGCTCCCTCAAAATGATATAAACGTATACACAAGCCTGATGCTGCCAATCCTGTAAAGATTTCAGTCGATTAGCTCTAAAGGGGAAATACCTTTTCCCTATGCCTGAAAGACAGTACTTCTCTTTATAAAAACAACCATAAAATCGATTCACTTCTTACGGCACTCTGAAGTCACAGGAGGTTAACACACTGACTTTGAACACATCTTCAAATTATTAGGGAGATGTTTAATGTTTGAGCAGTTAGCACCCTAATAAAAATGTGGAGTGGATAATTCAATCATTTGAAATAATGACAAGTAGTATGCTAGTAAAATAAAACCAAAAAAAACCCCCTACTGCCCAGCAGCCTTAGAGTAAACAGGTCTATTTTGACAGCAAAAATTTCCTGACTCTTGCATACCCACATTTATTCCTGTATTACCCATTTTCTCTTATTTCCAATAGTGACCTTTTCTATCAGCTTTGCTTTCATCCCAGTCCATAAGTTAGATCCATGCCTGGATTCATGGTTCTTCAGTACCGTTTCCGCAGCAAATTCCTTGCAAAGACTATCTAGAGTGTAAAACTTGTCAACTCTTCTGTTTCCTTCTAATAATATTTAGCATTTAAATAGACACTTCCATTAGGGCAGTGTACAACCAATACTTCATGTTAGTTCCTTTACCGTTGCCTGTACTGCTGTAAATAAATAGCCTGTGTGAGGCCCCGGTGCGATGCGGTACCACAAAGCCTACAGTCACATTGCTCCTTCATATCACTGGTAACTCGCTTAATGGCTGCTTTGCTGATGAGCTAATGTACCTACCCCTGCTGCAGAAATACTTGCAACTCCATTGAGCGGTGGAGAAAAGCTCTGGTTACTGTAGTGCATTTCAGCTCAATGGCCTATTGCTTCGGTTTCCTCCAAAAATCTTGGTGATCCAACAGTGGGTTGTATGCTTACCAAATGATTAATGATGGTGAAATATTATCTTTTCTTTTACTGATTTCATCTTTCTAATAACTGATACCGAAGGGAAAACTGACCAAACGAGTCCAGCATACTCTATGCCATCATGCTTCAGTTTAGCCACCTGTAGAAAACAGTAAAAATATTTTGCTGACAAATATTCACCTACACTATTTGGTGTCCATTAACTTATGCTCAGAATTGAAGGATGTAGGTCTCAGTCTGTGAGGCTGAGGAGAGGATCAAATAACTGGTGACGAAAAGGACCTGTAAGAGGGACTGGGTCAGCAGGCTTGAGTCACAGGGAAGTTGCTTTTCTTTGACTGGGTGCCAGGAGGGTGGCGCGTTCCCTCCCAGGGAGAAACTCTGGAAGGAAGGACAGAAGAGTTAAAGATTTGTGTGGGAACTTACTCATGAGAGTGCACACATGTGTAAGGAAGAAAATGTTTTTGCTGATAGTAGCATTTGTGGTGGTCAGCCATGTGTTAGAGGAGTTAATTTTGGAGTAGCACTCATAATATTGAACCTGCACTGGCTTGCTTCCATTTCTGACATTTTAAAAGTAGATTGAAATATAGAATCTATAGACAATTTTGTATTTCTAATTTCACAAAGTAAGGAAGTCTGTAATATCTATTTAAAGAATAAAGAAGGAAGGCAGTATGAATTTGTTATGTCAGCAGAAAGGTGTCAATGCAAATACCTGCTAGTTCTATTTTTGCATAAAATTAGGAATTAGAAAGCTTATGCAATTCTTTTTAGGTGGTGTTAGCATGGGGCTGATCCTGGCTGCCAAACAGACCGTGGAGTCACTGCATCAAAAAAATAAAAATGTCCATGACTGGAATTTCCCATGCTTTTTTGTCAGCTGCCTAATTTCAAGGCTAAAGCCAACTAGGAGCATCTAACTTCAAAAAATGTGGTTTAAAACCAGGGACATGATACTGTAAATATGCACTCTGTATGGGTGACACTGCTGTCATTTAAAATTCTTGAAAGTTTTCATATAGAGCTGCTGCTGCAACAGACTCTTATGCGTTGCTGGTGAGTTCCACATTAAATTAGCAAGTTTTGCAAGTCATAGCTTTTTCAAAAGACTGATGTGGTAAGCTGAGTTAGAAGCTCTGAAACAAGCAGGCTGCTTCTGTGTTGGTTTTCATCACCAGCCATCAACAGCAAGGAGAGGAATCCCGTCTTATGACGTCTGGCAAATTTTTCTGATGATGCCTGAGGCAGAATTGGCTATTACTTGCTGCTGTGCTGCTCTATTAGCTATGTAATGCTGACAACGATAAAAAAAATTCTGTGTGTTAACCAAATCTGAATAAAAAGAAATATAGGAAATAGATATATTGCATCAATTTGCAATTTTTAGTGACTGATAGAAAAGAAAGACTCCACCTATTAATACACCAGCATTCTTCCTAAGTGAGGAGACGGCTTGCAGTATTAGAACACTGTGTGTATAGTGAAAAGTAAATCAGAAAATGAGCATCTGATGACACCAGAGGACTATGTTATGCTAAACAATGGAAATAAAATTTCCTTTATGAATTTTGAATATTCATTAGCCTGGCAAAGCAGCTAAAGCAATTTGCAAAATAAAAAAGTTCAAGAAAACAAAACAGTATGTCAATTGTACTTCTCTTGAGAGTGGTGTGTCAGCAGAATTATTAAGATCTGTTTTAAGTTACTCCTTCACGTAGTCAAGTTTTTATATTGTGTATGCTTAGCAGTTCATGTTCATGTGGAATGGTTCCTGCTTTGTGATATAAAACAAACTTTAGTCTCATTATGCAGCTTTGTTCTAAGCAATGCTATCAAAGGCCCAAAATTATCAGAGTGTAATTATAAAAATGTTTTTTGAGATCTGAAATTTGTGAGGTAGGGAAAGTAAGTCAGCAACTAAATTGTGCCAGCACAGGTTTTACAAGGCATATCTTGGAGCCTGTTATATGCTGTGGGGTATAAGGGTGAATATATGTTATATGCTGTCTTGTCACCTTTAAAGTATATATTCCATTTTAACACGGCATGTTCTCCTCACTATACTTTCTTCCAGTAGACAACATTTTTCTGGGGAAAGGAAAAGATTTTTAATGAGTCAAATTTCCCAAGGTGTTCCAAAGTTCAGGCTGGAAGTTCACACATTCCCATTTTAAGCATTTTAGAAATAAAGAAGAAACAATGTGCTGTAATTCTTGCTAACATGAGTATAAATACAGAAAACAACATAGAGCATATTCATACATATGTACAAGAACAAATGGGTGCCTTGCTTTTCATTACTCTTTCTTGCCTGGCTAATCTTCATTTTCTAAACAAAGCTACTTACAGATACTGCAGTTGTAATTTTTCATTATGGAACATTAGCATTTAATCTTGATGAAACAGGGTTTTCTTGATTACATTTGACATACCATAAACCACTTCAGCAGACTGGGATTTGACAGAGAATCACCTCCCATGGATTATATTTTTGACAGATGTGTCCCTGCTGAGTGTTCCTTGGGGATATGGAAGGTCTCCAATACTTGGGAAAGGTAATAATTCTAGTTTTTATTGTACAGTGACTGCATGTCATCTTGTACCAGGAAAAAGAAATGACAAATACAGAAGTCTTTGGCAGAAAGTGGTACAGGGTATAAAATGTTAGATTTTTAATTATGTTGATTAATACTCCATTTGAAATACAGAATACTCTTTAGTTAGTAAATGTTTAAATAATATACTGAAACAGACAGAAGATGCTGTTGAAAGAAGATCTCCAAAATGATGTGCTGGCAAATGCAAAGTGTTGGTGAGCTGTAGAAGAATAAAAAAGTTTGCAATGCTTTAGTGATTTTCTCCAGCTTTATGCCATAGGAACCCCATCTCTCCTTTTGAAAGAAAACCTGAAAGCTATATTTCCTAAACTGCCTGCACTACAACAGTATATTCAAAGGAATTTCATATGCTTCTTGTGTCTGATAAATAGAATTTGCATATTGTACTTAAGTTGTAATCCAGTTGTTGTTGGCATTTGTTTAATTATTATTTTAGGGGGGAAAATAAGCTATACTGTAGCATTTCAATCATGTGTATTTAACATTACTATTAGAAATTGCTGGACCATTGGAAGACAGCAATGACTGTATTGACATTGATTCGCATGATGTGGAAACTCTCTCAGCTGTTGGTTTTTGCAGTGTGATATAAAAAGCAAAAATGAACCGCTGTGCAGTTTGGCTTATGTTTGCTTTAAAGTGTGTAAAGTTTTAGTTAATTTGCAAAACTGTACTGTATTTGGGAGTATACGGTTATGAAGGTAACAATTGTTTTTCAAAGGACGGATATACTTACTCTTGAATCATATGATGTATCATCTTAATTTGGCTTTTGTTATGCAGAAAGTTAACACCAGCTATTAAAAGATATTTTAGTAGAAATGCTTTAATTCCTGTTTCTTCCTCTACACTGTGAATATTTAAGCCTTGGTGGACTAGAACAACATCATGCTGCCCAAAGTACTAACCTATGCAAACTAGTTCACATTTTAGTTGATGTCACAGTGGATGTAACATAACAATTTATTTTGCATAACATTAAACGTCATTCAAATAAACTATTAAACCCAGCACTATGTATGTATTATATTAATAAGCAATACTCTGCAAAGCTACCATACCCATTAATATAAGCTATCAAAGATATATATTGTTTTGACTTGGAGTTGAGGATGCTTTGAGTTTTCAAACTTAAGTAGAATATTTGGCACTATTATTTTTCAGACTTGATCTGAGAAAGTACTTTCCTAAACCACCATTTTATTTCAGAAGTGCCCTCTCCTCAGAGGGTTAATTTGCTTTTTCGGTCTGTATTTGTAACCCTTCAATAGAACAGTGACATATCATGTCCTCTAGTTTGTTTAAATAAGAAAAGGTAGTAAGTGAAGGGGGTGTGCTGATTTGACCGATACTGGTTTACTGGTCTTTGAATGAGCATTTGGTTAGGCATGCTCTCAGTGCAACACTAATGAAAACAAATTGGATTATTGGCCTCTTTAAGGCAATTTTATATACAAATGTGGTTCTTGGGTTATCTTTATTCACTTACACAAATTATGTTTACAGTGTTGTAAGAAAGTTTAAGTTAAAATAAAATCCAGAAGTATTTTGGAACTGCTCTGTCTGTAGTCGAAGAAGATTATTATGCTGAGGGACATGTTTTATTTATTGGAGTGTTGCGCATACAGTCCAATGGGCTGCATTAGAATCTTTTATTTTTATCAAGTGTTAGTTTGAAGAAGGCTGTTAACAATAAATGAGGACAAATGGCAGCTACAAATGGAGCTGGTTAGTTCATTTTAGGTAAGTGACATACAGTTGCTACCACACTAATTTTCTCCTTAAGCAATACATGTTAACATTTCCTATGAAGTTTAATTAGTTACAGAGCTTTGATTCCAAGTTCTGTGGTGCTTTCATATATATTGAAATGCTGTCAGTATAGCAAAATCTAATCTTCATGTATACTATAGCAAACGACAGTTTTCAATAAGGGATTTAAGAGCTGCCAAAATGGACCTCAAGCACTCGGAATATGTTTTATTTGTACATCCCTTCATAATCTGCTAGAGCAACTGGAGTACTTGATTTTCTGTTTCTATCCTAAATATATATTTCAGGTGAAGGTTCTCCTGAGAGCCACTGATGTGAAGTCATGAGTTCGCCATTTGAAGGATTATGTCCTTATTCAACAGCAGTGTCAAATCTAACAAATGGCTGAGATGAAGAGGGCTTTCCTGTCTTTACTGACCCCATAGAGTATCATTACTACAGGGATCTACATAGTGGCCCTTTAAAGTCCTGTGGGGACCTTGCACGCTGTATATTGGATAGACTGAGTATGTAATTTTACATAGTTCTCTGTGCTGAGGGAATAGTTGCTCAGTGCATTGGCTATGACAAGTACTGCCTGCCCTTTCTCCTCCCACTGAAACCACCAAGTTCAACCATGTTTCCAGTCCTGTCCTGCAGTGTACCTCTATCTTTCCATGAAGCTACCTGTGGGAAACACTGAAATGGTATCACCAAGTGATCCAGATTTAGTTGTTTTCTTCCAAAGGATTCCTTTTATCATCATTCTTTCAGTGATTCAGTTTATTACACAACCTCAAAACCAGCAATATCAGCATACAGAAAGAGGTAGCATGATATGGGTGGGAAAGCATGGCTGAAGTGAAGAGCCACAGATTTCTTACTCAGATTTTGCTGCAGAGGTTAGTACAAGTCAGCCATATGTCTGAGAGTTCTGGCTGAACAATTAACCTGTAAGCTGAGCAATGCTGTGTAGATGTGCTTGGCCTGCCTCTGTGCTGCAGTGTCAGAAGTGGCTGTGGGGTAGTGTGCAGGTACCTAGTCCAGCTTTTGAGCAATTAGTCTGAATCCTAACAGCGGGTCAGCTACTGGCATATGGCATTTGTAAGCGCAAATTTATCCTTCTAGAAAATGAGGCTTTGGAGAGCACAGAGGGAACGAATTGTCAATTGGTTAAAACTGTATGTTCTCCTGCCCTGCGGGAAGGAAATCCCTTATGTACAGTCAGAAGATTGAGCCGCATGGCACTGCAGCAAGTTCCTAACTGTGAACTGTGTAAGTACCAGGATGAGATGATGCATCACAGAGCTCACTGGCTGCACAAATTTGGTATTGCGTGATATGCTGCATGTTGGGCCCTTGTCTGACAATGACAACAGAAACTGGAGATTCATATTTGTGCACTATGACCTAAACAGAGTCTAAGCAGTCCTTGATTTTATGTATTTTAATTTTGATTTCTTTCCCATGTGCCTGCTGTTGATAATATTTACATATGAAGAGCCCTGTTCTCATGCAGAAGACTACTAATTTGTGGATTTGACCACTTGTGTCTACAAAGAGAGGCATTTTCCAGGTATGAACATTTGGCTCTTAAAATATTGCTTGGCATATGAATATCCATTTTCAATGATTTCACAAACACGTGGCAGCTTTTGTGATTGTTCTTTGATTCAAGCCATAATTTTTCTGTGTTTATCTTCCCCTTCCATCTTTCCCCACTTGACTGTGTTGCTTAGAACAGCAGCTATGCTGGGACCCAAAGGCTTCTCAAGACACTGAGAAGAATTTCAATTGCTTGAAAAATGCTAGTGTTATCTCTCCATTAAACTCTCCCTCCCCTAGCAGTTATACACTGGCTTGGTTGTACTTCTTGGCCTTTTGCCTCTTATTCTTTCAGCCAGGCTCTGACCTCTCTGTCACTGAACCCAATGGGCTTGGGACCTCTCCAGTTGGGCCTTCAGACCACCCTCTGGCTTCTATAGTTCCTACATTCAGGACTGAAACTTTAGCATTGCTCACCTACCTGTTCTCCTGTCAAGACCTTTGAGAACAACTCAAAGAATATTGACACATGCCCATTTACCCCAAAGGGTTTTATATTTCTGTTGGCTCAGCTGTGAACAATTCTCTGTGAAGAGTCCTCTTGACTGTGCTTTCACAGTCCCCCTTTGTCTCTGTGTGTTTCCTTCCAGAAGGAGGATCCAGGGAACTACAGGCCTGTCAGACTGAAGTGCGGGGGAAGGTTGTGGAGCAGATCATCCTGAGTGCCATCACGTGGCACGTACGGGACAACCAGACAATCAGACCTGGTCAGCAGGACTTTATGAAAGGCAGATCCTGCTTGACAAACCTGATCTCCTATGACAAGAAGGAGATCATCAATGGATGAGGGAAAGGGTGTGGATGTTGTCTACCTAGACTCCAGTAAAGCCTTTGACACCATTTCCTGCAGAATCCTCCTGGAGAAACTGGCTGGTCATGGCCTGGATGGGTGTACTCTTTGCTGGGTGAAAAACTGGCTGGATGCCCAGGCCCACAGGGTGGTGTCGAATGGAGTTAAATCCAGTTGGTTGCTGGTTACAGGTGGTGTTCCCCAGGGCTCAGTTTTGGGGCCAGTTCTGTTTAGAATCTTTATCAACGATCTGGATGAGGGGATCGAGTGCACCCTCAGTAAGTTTGCAGATGACAGCAAGTTGGGCAGGAGTGTCGATCTGCTCAAGGGTAGGAAGACTCTGCAGAGGGATCTGGACAGGCTGGATTGATGGGCTGAGGGCAACTGTATGAGGTTGAAGAAGGCTCAGTGCTGGGTTCTGCACTTGGTTCACAACAACCAGATGCAAAGCAGCAGGCTTGGGGAAGAGTGGCTGGAAATCTGCCTGGGCGAAAAGGACCTGTGGGTGTTGGTCAACAGCTGGCTGAACACAAGCCAGCAGTGTGCCCAAGTGGCCAAGAAGGCCAACAGCATCCTGGCTTCTATTGGAGATAGCATGGCCAGTAGGGAAGTGATCATGCCCCTGTACTCGGCACTGATGAGGCCGCACTGTGAATACTGTGTTCAGTTTTGGGCTCCTTACTGCAAGAAGGACATTGAGGTGCTGGAGCATGTTCAGAGAAAGGCAGCAATGCTGGTGAAGGGTCTAGAGCATGAGTCCTATGACGAATGCCTGAGGGAACTGGGGCTGTTCAAGCTGGAGAAAAGTGGAGTGAGTGGAGACCTTACCGTTCTCTGAAACTACCTGAAAGGAGGTTGTAGTGAAGTGGGTGTTTGTATCTTTTCCCAAGTAACAAGTGATAGGACAAGGGGAAATGGCCTCAAGTTGTGTCAGGGGATATTTAGATCAGATATTAGGAAAAATTTCTTCCCTGAAAGAGTTGCAAAGCATTGGAACAGGCTGCCCAGGGAAGTGGTTGAATCACCATCCCTAGAGGTATTTAAAAGATATGTAGAAGTGGTGCTTAGGGACGTGGTTTACTGGTGGACTTGGTAGTGTTAGGTCTATGGCTGGACTCGATGATCTTAAATGTCTTTTCCAACCTAAAGGATTCTATGATGCTGTGATTCTATTCTATGATGGAATCATAGATGGAAGGGGCTTTGAACAACCTGGTATGCTGGAAGGTGTCCCTGCCCAGGCCAAGGGGGTTGGTACTTGGTGTTCTTTAATGTCGCTGCCAACCCAAACCATTCTATGATTCTATGATTCTGGCTTCTTCTGAGCTCATCTGCTGATTTTGGAAAAGGGAGGGGTTTCATTTTTCACTGTCTCATCAATATCCAAAGAAGTTCTTGTTCATTCTCTGCTTCAGAGGATTAGCATCTTCATTATGTTATCCCTGATTATGGGCTGAATTCTTGATTCACAAGTCTTTCTTGCTCCATCAGTGTTCGAGCGAAGATCTCATGCCATGCAGACGTAGTGTGTTGCTCACTGTGGAAGCTGTGTTGATAGGAACTATCCTGCTTACTGGAACCTTGTGGTTTCTAGCACTGCTTATTCTGAATTCATTAGATGATAGGGTCTCTGTGAGACACAACTATCTGCACAAAAATCCAGTCTTTCTATGAATAAATATGTCATTATAAAATAAACACTTTTTCCTGAGTTATATTTCCTCTGACTCGAGATGACATTGACATCTTTCAGTTTTGTAGCTTGTACTGACCTTAGGAATCATACATCTAAAATGAGTTATAGATGAATTAAGCTTTAAGGGACTGTTTAGGCAGACCTTGATGAGTGCAGCTATTATGCAGCATGAATATCTCAAGTTAGGTGGGATAAATGGCATATCAGGTCTTGCTGCCAAGTGGTTCAACTGAGAGCTGAGTTTATATATCTGTATGAGTGATCCAGCTATTCAAGAGACTCATTGAGTCATTTTCATTTCTACTCCAGCAGTTGAAAACAAATACGAGAATTAGATGACAATTATTTATAATCAGCTAATTAGCTGTGAAGTTTAAACAATTCCTCCATCAACATGGAAGTAGAGAAAGTGAATCGGATGGTTTTGACAAACCACATGCGAGGTGGAGCACACAAGCAGGCTGAATGTCAGGCTAGGCATTTGTATTGACATTCAGCATGTTTGCACTTCCGACCTTTATCTTTCCTTCCAACTTTTTCAAAAAAGTAATGGGAAAGCTCTGCTCCTTACAGCATGACTTAGTATGCTGTTAGACAAATTAGTCTTTAATGGAAGAATAGATTGAAGGGCAGGGGTGAGGTCTTGGAAGACAACATTCTACAGTTATGCTTTCAAATCTTGACTTTTCCAAGGTGCTGTTACTTAGATGATCTTTTACTTTGGTCCTCTGCATTTTCTGTTGGCCCTCAAAACGCACTAAAAGTTATTTTACTCTGCTGTAATTTCAATGTTGCATTCCTTGTGACAGTTACCTTTGTGAGAAGGTAAAAAGACCCGAAATGTTGGAGTAGTTAGAATAACGTTCTCTTCATAGAATTTTTCATTGCTATGCTAAATAACATCTGTGAAATATCCTCCATTCCAAGACCCTTTATTCCACCCTCAAGCAAAGTATCGAAACAAGTAACATATTCTCTGTCCAAATGCCGCTGGCCATGATGCTCTGTTGCATAACTGATTATTATGAAAGGGAGGCCATGTGCTCCAGTGACAATAGCTACAATCTTGACATTAGAGCAACTACCTAGCAAAGACTCCTGTGAGAGCTTTCTTAGCTCATCACTCCTTTGAAAAAAGTAGCCATCACCATGATACCAGTGCTCTGTGAGATCAGAAAAGCAATCTTGCAACTTTTTTTTTTTTTTTTTCCTGGATGCTATCAAATAAACACAGCTGCAGCTGCTTTTGGACAGATTGATTTTAAATACTGTTTTGACTAGTTGCTGCTTGTGTTTTTGTTGGTGTTCTACTGCTTTCTTTTTCTGCTTCTCATAATATGATGGCCAAGCCAGAAGAGTGCATCAGACCTGCTCATGGGGGAGTCTTTTGCAAGTCTAGAGATGTATTGTTTCTTAATTTGAGCCTTGCTTCTTTTCCCCAGCACTGCCAGACTCGTTCTCAAAGATCAAGGATATGCGCTGGAATGTACTTGCCCTCTTACAAGAAGGCTGGAACTGTGGTCTGAGGTAGTAGAAAATGACTCAAAACAAAGACACGTTCACTGGTCACAACTAAACTAACTTGGCTACTATGTTGAACACATGATCCATGAAGCACACATGGTCCTATACCCCTAGAAATATTAATTCTCTAAATACTGCAGCTCTAGTGACTATATATTTTAGGGTTACATGAATCTTGCCTGCAAAACACACTTTTCTTTTTTTTTGTAAAATAACAACAGGCTTTTCATGTCTTCTTGCAACACACTTTAACCTTGATCACCATTAGGAACCTACAAATGAACCAGAACTTCATAGCTTAATAAGGTAGGTAGGTAGATACCTTGAAGAAAGTGTCTAACAACTAGGCTAGAGCTATGTTGACCCTTTTTCTATTTCCTTTGTCTAAAAATTTTTATTAGGCTGTATGAAATGGGACAGCATCAGTGAAATGGATGTCAGTTCTGAATTCTCCATGGTTTGGCAGTTAGGGTGTTATTCTTGGACAAGATAATTATTCAAACCCCTTTTGACAGTGACAAGAACAAACAAATCATGGATGAGGATTTGAGTTACTGGATTAAAAGAGAGATAAATATGTCCCCTAGTAATGCTCTGAAAGACCATTTTTTCTTGATTTTCATAATAGGGCTGAGATAGACCCTCAGCAAAGCATTCAGGGCCGTGAATTGTGAGTAGGGAATAGATGAGTGCCTGAGCCATCCCAGGTGAGATGCTTCAGCCTCAGAGATATTTGAGACTGGTTTTGGTCTCCGCATTTCCTGGCTGCTGTCAAGAAGCCATCAAGGGACAATATATAACACATAGCTCTGACTCAATGTGTCCTGTGTGGCTGGGCACATATCAGGGGTCATTTTTAAATCATGTTGTGTGGAATGTGTGGGAGAATGCTCATGTTGACCTTCAACAGACAGGAAATCCTCAGGCAGAAATGGGCCACCTGGAAAAGTGAAGGCCAAATCCTAATTTTGTGTCCCAGCTTTGCGAAAAGTATGGGTGCTCCTCCCAAAGCTCTGAGGAAGTGAGAGATTTTGCCCTCCGTAAGCTGTTGGTGCCTCGCCTCTCCCAGTGGCAGCAGCTCCTGAGCACAAACCTCCTTGGGGCAAGTCAATTGAGTGGGTGGCCTCATGGGCACCTTTCTCAAAACCTGCAGCTCCTCAAGCTCGGCTGTGCCATTCAGCATTGGCTCAGTGCCAGCAGACTTCCGAGCCCTCTTTTGCATTTTTAAAATGTTTTTCTGTAAGCTGCTCTTTCTACTTTGTTGCATATTTTTATCTCAGGCAGCAGAGCGGTAGCTGTGGCAGGAGGGACATGGGGACATGTTATCTGGAGGTGGGAGTGCAGCTATGGAGGTGGTAGAGCTGGTGCGCCGGGTGGGGACGCAGCCCCGGGGGAGGTGGGAGGAGCTGCAGAGCCCGAGGTACCCCAATGAGCTGGAATAAACTGAGTCCCCCAGGAACTGAGCCCCACCACCCACTCCTGCTCGTGGAAGGCGGGAAAGGGCAGTGAATGTTCAAATACCATTTCTCCGAAGTGGATATGTGAGCACTTGTGATGAATATTTTTCACGATCTCCAGGCCATAGCTTACAACTACAAAACCTGGAGGAACAAAAGGAGCATTCCTGGAGTAAAATTTGTATTTTTTGCTTCAAATAAAATTATCCTTGGAAGCTTTCACTGCCTCCTTTGGCCTCCCATTTTCCAGGCATGATAGGATTTACCATGAAAAACAGCCTTCATGGTTTCTTATTTTCTTTCTTGTTGACGCACAGAGCAAGCTTCCTCTTGTTTCTTCTTTTGCTTGGGCAATTTCCGGCTGTGATGGGAGGAAAAATCTCCTCACCTGGTGCAGCTGCAGTGATTGGTGAAGACATTCAGAAACTGCCACTGGCCACTGTCATTTGCTGTAATCCTCCTGTTGCACATACCACTGATACCTACATACCTAGCCACATTTTTCTAAATCTCGCTGCATTTTTAGAAGAAAATGTCCAGGAGCTGAGATGGAGGTGGACAACAATGTCTCTTTTTCTCTATTCTACTGCACACTGAAAGGGAAGCTAAAGAGCAAAATACCTGTGTGTGAGCTTTTAAAACTGCCTTACAGGACTGGGTGTGCTGTAGTTCATTAATCCCCTTAGCATTACAAAAGGCAGTCATGTAAAACTGGCACAAGGGGGCAGATGTGCACCGTTAAAAAAAGGTCATCATAGTTTGAAATTGTGTTTATGAATGATCAGAATTAACAATGGGACATAGTCTGGTAACTGTCTTCTTATGTGCATAAATGGCTACGTTAATAGTGTTAATTAGAATGAAAACTCACGTTTCTTGATAAAATCAAAAGGCTTTAGAATACAAATCGATTACAAAATTTGATTTCCAGTGCAAATGAATAGCAGACGTGACTAGGGAATAAGAATGTTCATTAATATTTTTTTACTGGATCAGATGTGATGAGCCATTCAGCTATCATAATTCAACACTTAAAATATACACATATTGACACCAGATATTGTTGTGGTGCTCAAAGTTGTCCTAGTACGTCAAAATGCCTGTGTCCTCCCTGAACAGTGGTAATTACTCAGAAACCTGTGGTGGTGCCTATGGTTGTGCCTTAGGAGTTTGTAGGGTTAAATGTGTATGCAAAATGCTGTGTGTGACTGCAAGAAGAAAGCCAGTGCAGGAGGCATGGTTGAGGAAAAGCTGCAGTAAGAGATGCTACAGCAGCAGAGGTTTCATTATGCTATTAAGACAAATGAATCTGCTGTAGAGACATCTACGCATGCAGTGACAGGATTTTCCTCCCCAAACCTCTCCTTGTTGTGATGTACACTGCATCTGCATTACCTGATCTGTTCCACACTTCATCCAAAGCAAATTAATATTTTTGATACATTTTTTTTTTAAATTAAAAGATAAAGCTCAAATGCTAGAGATAAAAGCAGTAATTTTATTTCATATGATTTCATAAAAAATCAACTTTTGTTGCTTGCTGGACTTGGACTTAACATAGCACTTTGTTGCTCAACCAACGTCAACTTCAAAATCATCTATTTAGATTAATTTGAAATTTTTTAATATTTAAGACACAAATGAAGCTTTGCAAGAACAGGGCTATTTAATGAGAACTTCACTGCACTGTGGCTGTGGTGATATTAATGGAATCAACACAAGAGAATAAGCTATTTACACATATGTATACAGGGTGAGTTTGCAATCCAGTGTTCATTTGGGAGCCTTTATTTTTCTGTGGAAGGAAAAGGTGCTCAAGACTGTTTTAAATCTCACTGTTTTATTATAATACCATTGTGCCAGCAGATGACCAAAACTTGCCTTGAAGCAGTGGGGGCTCTGTTCAGCTGGAGACAATGCAGAGGTAAGTAAATGATGCTTCCCTGCTGCCTTTCATGTTTCCAAGCACATTTCTCAGCCTCACTTGAATTGTTCCAGGTCAGAAAGGAGGATGTGCCTTTCCAGACTGTTGATATCTGACTGTTGGAGTCATCCCTGACTGACCTTCCCTAAATATTTGATTTCTTCATTTTACCTACTGACCTGTATTATTGACATTATAAAGCAGTTAATTTGCCTTTTCTTCATATAGATGGTTTCTACATAAGTGTAGCTTTAATTGCTCTTCCAGAGTTGCCAAATGCATTGTTTTCTTGAAAGTTTCTTCATATGCCAGCTGCAAGTAATTTCAGTTCTTCTCTGAATTTCCTCCATTTCCTCTTTGTTTCTCTCATTGTTCAAAATGAGTGCAAGGATTAAGAAAGCTGCAGCAGAAGCGCAGACAGAAGGACAACATCTACCTTGCTTTAAGAAGTGAAGCTCGTTATGTAGGGCCTAGCTGAGGTCCATGAACGCAATGGAGAGAAGAACCTGGGCAGCATCTCCACCATCAGACACCACTAAGGCTTTTTAAAGCTCTCGTTAAGGCTTCTGCTCCCCTTGGGCCTCTGTAGGAAATCTACTGCTCTCATAGCTTCACTTGTCTCCTTGTATTTATTAGCTTTATTATCTATGAGCTATTACATCTCCTTTACCACTTTCTTCCACCTTGGGTGCATGTGCCTGGGTCCTCTGTGGCTTTTCTCTACACTTGGGTATCACAGTATCACAGAACCACGGAATGTCAGGGGTTGGAAGGGACCTCTGTGGGTCATCTAGTCCAACCCCCCTGACAAAGCAGGGTCACCTAGAGCAGGCTGCACAGGACCTCGTCCAGGAGGGTCTTGAATATCTCCAGAGAAGGAGAATCCATCCTGGTCTTGGAGATCCAGTCGTTGTCCTCCAAACTAGAACTGGATAACATGGCAATGTAAAAATAACGTTGATGATCAGAGCATTTGGGATGAAAGTGAATGCAAATGCAGATGAATGTGGAGGTCTAGGGGTGGCTGTGTGTCTTCACCTCTCTGAGTAGAACCAAAGACTGGCTCCAGCCTGTGGGAATGTGCCTCTGGGACCCCGTACATTGAAGGTCGCCTTCTCCTAGCTTTCTGCGTGGCGCTGTACAGGCTCCTCTCCTTTATTTGAGAGTGTAATAAAATGGCTGCTAAGTGGTTAGCTGCCATGATTACCCTTTTCCAAGCTTTTAGGTGTAAACACTATGGTTACTTTTAAAGAATCTCCACAGCCTTGAATTTTCAAAAGCAATTGCTTGTGGTTCATTAAATTCCTCAGTTATATCCCTAGCTCCTTAGCCTGAATATCACTGGGATGAATTTTAAAACATTTTTCTATGCATTCTCTTTTCCAGTCATAGTAACTATCTATTTCTACATAATTTTACTAGTTCCAAAGCTGTGTATTTTTGTTATGTATTTTTTCCTCTACAGACAACAATTTATCTAATTAATTCTGACTACAGGATTGCTGGATTCCTCCACTGTGTTTTGTGAATGTCATAAAGAGCAGAGCAGAAGATATGAGATCTGAAGTTAAATTCCAGATTTTTTCTTTTATCTATAGCTAGGTCATTGCCAAGATGTTATGGAGACACTTAGATTAAAATAAAATAATACATTACTGAAAGCAGGAAAACTGGGTACTAAAATAAAGCTATTTGGCATGTCATAATCTTTTAAATTCCATTTACCTGCTGTATAAATCTGGGCTAAAAATGGTTTCTTTGCAATGTGAGCCAGCCCCACAGGGAACACGCTAACATAAAAGTAATTTTAAACTTGTATATTGTTTACACAATATGATCAAGATCATTTCCAACTACCTTAATGAAGACTTAATTTGTGGTCTGTGAAGAGGAGATGTCTGTCATTGAAACAATTCCCCTGCTTCATCTTTCAACCCTAGTTTGTTTTCTTTCTCAAGTTTTAGTATTTGGTGTTTATTAATTGTCTGTCTACATTTGACAAGACAGCTAGTTTTAGCCAATCCATTCTGGTAGGTTGATCATCTTTGTCCTGGCATATTGCAAAAACTGTTTCTGACCTCAGTCCTCTGAAAACATGGAAAACTATTTCCTAAGTTTTAGTGGAGATTTGTGATAAACATTGCTGTATTTACTGAGTGTAAAGCACCAAATAATGTTCAGCTAATGACTGTTTAGTGTTGAAGTTCAGCACATGTCACAGCTGGACATTAGCTAATGAACACAAGCTGGTCTAAATGGAATAGCTGTTTATCCTCTGAGGAAAAAAACCCCAAATCTTATCCCAGAAAGACTGGGTGAAGCTTTTAAACCAGACAATTTTACAGACATGTTGTCATTTCTCAAATTAAGAATATTTCTCCACTGCCTGTCCATGCTGTAGGATCTATGAATGGTGACTCAGTAAAGGACCAATTCTGTGGCTGGGTTGGTCAAAGGTCCTGACACAGAGTGCAACAGAGCAATACTCTGCCATGCATAAAATCAAGTCATTAAAATTGTGCACATGCTATTAAAATACATTTTAGAACAGAAGGAATACTATGTCCCAGTTTGTGTTTGCATCATCATTTTATATTTTAATAATTCTAATTATTTTATATTTTCATAATAGAATTATGTTTATAAATTATATCTAGATACAGAATGTATTCTATCCATTCTAGATGGATAGAATATCATAGATATATGATATATAGATATAGAAATAAATGATAATTTATTGGTTTCAGTGGAGAGGACGCTGATTTTGTCAGTATACAATTTAGGTATACTAGGTAGGGTTCAGGCTGCTGCACTGACTGCATTTTTTTGATACAGAGTTGGGCTGTTGAGTTCCTTATTATACTAGAATTGCTGCTGCTTCCCAAGATGGCTTCTTGGCACATTTTGTAAGCAACAAGTAATTTATAGAGAAATTTTTATGACTTTTTTTGCTTAAATAGTTATCTCTGATGATGCTGTCTTGGAAGTCATGCTATGAGAAGCTTGTGTATGCAGTGACTAGAAAAGAAGTCTAGATGAAACAATACGAGATTTTCCAGTGAAAACTTGGACATTTGTTTCCTGAAGATTTTAGTGACAACTACTCCTGTTCTTATATCTGAGCTTTGAAAAGCTCTTCCTGAGCAAGCAGACAGGTGATCTGCTCAGTCAGCTCCAGCTTTACACTTTGAGAGAAGTGACAGCTGAAAGAAAGGAGAGAAAACAGGACGATAGAACATGTATCTGTCTTACACAGTTGAGAAGTGCTTGTGGTGTTTTTTTGCCAGATCTTCAAATATCACCTGTCAAATAATTTAGAGGATTTCATTCTGTAACCCTTGCTCACTCTGTGCAGCAGAATGCAATGAGGATGTGACAAGCGTTTTAAAGTTGCACCACAAAGCTCGGGCTTCATGTCTTGCTTCCCTGGCTGAAAACATTGTCACTGCCAAACAACTACCAGACATGGTAACTAATTTTCAGGCCCAGAACTGAAAAGAATATTATGGCCTGTAGATATCTCTTCCAGTTCTTGATTCAAAATATTCAGTGCTTCACTTTGCTCATGGAGTGAATTTGTTGTGAAATGAATCATACATTTACATCTCTACATTCTGACTGAGATCTTACTAGTAGCACTATGCATCAGATGTTAAACACAGTATTTACAATGGCATAAAAAGAGAATCCATTCTTTATATTAAGGTTCATGAATCCTAAATTTCTGTGCTACGTATAACAAAGATGATGATCTATGCTGTCCAAAATGAAACCTAAATTAATGCCAAAAAGTAAAAGGCAATGCCAAAAAGTGTTTGGATACCTAAGATCAAGAGTCTTAGTATGTCTTAGAAGTGTCCTATGTCAACTCTCACTTGGAAAAAATACTGAGAATTGGGAGAAGAATCACACTTTATTAATAGCTTATTCGTGATCGAGTAGCTTTTCTTGGCAGTATGTCATTGATGCAAAACAAATTCCTCAGTGACTACAGTCTTTTAGCTCTCATTTAAAATTTGCAAGTGGTTATTATATGATTGTCTGTTGGAAGAACATTATGGGGTGAAGTTTTGACCCTTTTACTTTCCTTAGTTTCTTGTTCCTACTGAGAATTTGTATACAAGTCAGGCAAGTTGCTTAGTTTTGTACGAAGTAGTGGAGGGTGCCTCTCAATATTTTCACTTTTAGACAAGTCTTGTAGTAAAGATGCTCCTTTAGTTCCTATCTAGAAGCCTCACTTCAGCTTTTTTTGAAGTATAATTCTGATATATATATATGTGTGTATATATATATACCCACTTCTTACCATTATAACAGATAAATGAAAAGCTAACTGGGACTTTACTATTTAGAATTTAATTTTGGTTGTGTAAGGCAAAGTGGAAAGCAGATATAACCACAGTTCTGCAAGCAGTTTCACCTGATGTGATCTATGTCAGTGAACCAGGCCTGCCTGACCAGCCCGTTGTTCCGCCCTGCACCCTTGTTGCGATTACACCAGCAGAAGGGTCTGTGCAGCCATACAGCCAAGCAAACCCAGAAACTGGGCGAGACTACAGCTAACCCCCAGAAAAAGGAAGTTAGGTTTAACCTTGATCACTTCCCCATCCCAGGTCCTGGCATGGCTGATGAATGCAAGCTGCTACTCAGTAGAAGAGGTCAGCCAGGAAAGAGAAAAAGACCTGTCAGAGCTTGTTAGTAGAAGATAAATTTCTGGGCAGAGAATCTTTCTTCGGTGACATTATAGCATTGTTTTCACCGCTGTTTCCCAGAGTAGGACACATGGGTTTTTTTTAAAAAAAATAAAGAATCTAGTTAGATTTGTGTAGAATTTTTTTTCTTGTAAAAGTTTTTTTCCCATCTCTTAGGGTATTTACAATGAAGAGCAATGAAGTTTTGCTCTTGGTTAAGAACTGTAATAGAAACAGGAAGAGTAAAAGCTAGATGTCCTACCTTGCTAACACCAGTTTAATTTCATCAGATGTAGACATACAGGAAGTTCTGGTGTGGTGTT
Organism: Opisthocomus hoazin; assembly: GCF_030867145.1. Classification (NCBI taxonomy): domain Eukaryota; kingdom Metazoa; phylum Chordata; class Aves; order Opisthocomiformes; family Opisthocomidae; genus Opisthocomus; species Opisthocomus hoazin. The sequence continues at coordinate 73,328,717 of NC_134417.1, read as the reverse complement.
TTCACTGGAGGTTGTCCTGTTGCTGTCATGGTACATTTGTCCAATGTAGATGAGATTTGAGATACAGCATAGCTACTGATTCACATATTCTGATATCAGTAAGAATATTAAAGTCAAATTTTGTATGAAAGTAGAAACATAATCATTAGAATTTAAATTCTGCTGACAATGATTTGAGCTTGTTCCTACCCCAGAAGTCAAGCAGCCTGCTGTTTGAAGGATGTTTGCTAAGATTCTTAAGCCAAATATAGAATGTTTTGCTATGCAGCTTGGGTAAATATATGTGAGGTATGTTAAGACAGGTAGCCTAGATCCTGCCAGCTGTGAACCCATGGTGTCCAAAGTAAAACCTGATCAAGGAGCTAGGTGTGAGCTTCAGTGTTTTGCTGTGCTGAACTCTATACTACTGTAGCCTGTAGCTGTCAATACTGAATTAGCTACATCAAGGCTTACTTGGACATGTTTATCTGAACCGCCCAGACTCCAGCAGGCATGCCCATTGTGTACTTCCAGAGAATATGAGAGAAACTATAATGCAAAGTACTGATTAGAAGATAAACAACATTTCAGGTTCTGGCATCTGCAAGACTTAACAGGATTCATGGGGGCTAGGGAAAGCATTGCAATTTGAGATGACAACATGCTAGCCAAAGTAGAGACTGTGGGTGGGAAGTAGTGCTTGGCTTTTTTCCTTGATTACGTCTGAGGGGAAAAATAGAAACAAAGACTGAATAAGCAAGGTAGTCTGGAGCTTGGTTTTACTTGAGCTATACCAATGCCAGACACTTGAGAGTGAAATTCAGACACTATTCAGACTCCTCACTAAGGAACATTATTTTCTGCCCTTGATTTGCTGGGCAAAGATGTTGTCCTGTGTGCTTAGGAGAGGGAGACTGAAGTTTGTGTGAAAAAATGTCCACTTCACCTTGCTTTCTTAAGAGGGAGAAACTTACTGGGCTACCTGGAAAATCAGTGCCCTTTCACTTTGCAGTCTTCAGCTATATCTTGAGCAAACTTGTCAACGCTGTTACAGGAAACAGTCGTATGTTTTACTGAGATCTGTCATTGCATATTTGTTTGTTCTGTATGTGTGGCCTTGCAGCAGAAGAATGTTCTGTATCAGTAATATCTGCATCTTGTTTTATATAACCCCTATAATATTAATGGGATAATAGTAACATATAATTTCATTTTAGTGTTCATTGCTTTCAAGGTCTATATTTAGAAACAAGCATGTAAACCTCTTCTGCTTGGGCTAGCAGAGATGAGAACACATGACAATTATAAATGTTGGGTTGCATGTGTCCTGATTTACCATGCAGACCTGAAATAATGCAAATTATAGAGCCAACTCTGGTTATAGGTGTTGACAAACAGGGAATTTCCTCTCTCTGATGGCAATTCTCTCCCTTACTTGTTCCTAACCTGTGGGCATAAACTCATTAGCAATAATAAAGTTGTTGCCCTCAGTGTTTTATTTTCCTCCACGGGAATCTAAATACATTTTCTTCATCAAAGACTTGAATAAGAGCAACTACTTTATAAAAAAAGGCATTATAGAAGGAAAGGAAACTGTGTTTGAATGCCTAAGCTTTCTGCAGGCAAAGCCAATTAGCAATAAAGGAGCTTTGACTTTATGGGAAAACTATGATGGTAACTCTATTAGAATGAAAAAAGACAGACTATTTTCAGTCTTTATTCCTTTAAAAATCTTATGGACACTTGCATTTTTTTGCATTTTTTTTACTATTGAATTTCTAACCTATTCATCAAGAGACAGACACTTGACACATTAAATTATGCTTTTGTGTATGTATATTCAATAGGTCTTTTCACTCCTGTAAAGCCACTGTTAGTACTATTACAATGTTTGCTTACGTCTTTTTTGTGTCAGGAAGCTTCCTTCTATTCAAGTCTGCATGAAGTAACAACATTTCCGAATTTCATACAGTCCTAGTATACCAGAGCAACCCACTGAGCAGTTGTTCGGCTGGTGAATTAGCTGTATGAATTCATTGGTGCTCCGCCTGTTGTATGTGCTCGGGCACTCAGTGTGGGAGAAGTCCCAGCTTTCCCATCACAGTAACCCTGTTAGGTGCTCCCCTCCCCCTTCTGCTCAGCAAACGGGCACATATGTAAAATGTCTTTGGTGATGATGAAGGCTCCCTGTCTTAATTTTACACCTGACATACCCAGTGAGGTGGTGTAATTCAGGCTTTGTCTATCACACACCCCATGTCCTGGGATACAGGAGGGCAAGACTTATAAAAAGCATTGGGCTATTCTTCCACTCCCCTCCCCTCCACCATCCCAGCAAGTAAGTGCCACATACTCATGAATCATTTATGTAGGACTGTTTTTTCCAGTTAAGCTATGGCCACAAGAGCTTGGAAATGCATACATTTAAATGTATTTGAAGAATTTTAAAATTAACATAACATATACGAAGTCCCTTGAGAAGGACTAAGTGGGGTTCTCTCTCAGAGACCGCAGTTTAATAAAAGCACTAGGAGTCCAGAACACATTTTATGTCTGAAAAGTGAAATTTCAAACTTACTGTGCATCCCCAGAGCGACCGTATATCATCATTAAAACTCAGCAGGTAGTGAGAAATTATTTGTAAACATGGCTTAATTGAATGCAAACTACTGAGTTATTCTTTTCTTTTAAAGGTTTAGTAAGAAGCAGGCAGCAAAAAAGAGACTGAGTGAGCTTCAAATCCTTAATTCTTTCAGCCAGGCTTTTTCAAATGGAGGAAAAAGAATGAACAGCCTATGCTTTGCAAACTCAAAATATGTTGTCATAATTCCTCCAGTTCATCACTGATATTCACCTTATATATACAAGCGGTGTCGGGCCAGAGTTAGCATCCTTTGTCCCACTATCAGTAGCAACATTTTGTGTTGTATCGGATGAAGTTCGCTTAACATAACTCTTCACTGGCCTTGGAGCTCAGGCAGCAGCTGGATATTCAAACAGCTATTAGGGGCAGTGTAAAGTTTACAGACTTCTCTAAAAGCAGTGTGTAGTTCTGAAGGCTGGCATGAGGCATGGTATACAAATCATAAAAACCTCTAAACCGTTTTGCGGCAGAATGCAGCTTTTGAGAGATGTTTTAGGCAGGAGGGAAATACTGGCCTGAATTTGTTTTGTTAACTCGAAATAATTTTTAATAGTTTTAGAAGGGCAACATGCTTTAGTAAGATATTGGAACTATTATAATAACAATGTACTTTTAGAGACAGCAGTAGGTGACAGAGTCTGTAGGGTGAACAAGGCCAAGAGATATCATAACAATCTGAGATTTGATGCTGCAGCTCACTCCAGGGAAATAGAATTTAGTTAAGTTCAAAGAGGTTCAGAACCAGGCCCAGTCCAATGTGGAGAGCATTAAAAACAATAAACTCCAAATTCTTTTACTGTTTTCTTTATTTTCCTGGCCAGGACTTTTGACATGGCTAAGACATTAATATTCCAGGAACAGAAGAGGAAGCATTTTTTTGGCGACTGTTTCCACAGCTTCTGCCTTATTGTGTCCTCTTTTGGTAGTAAATGGAGATGGCTTTTGAAAGTGTGATAATTGCTGCATTAGCTTAAACATGATAAAATAATAATAATGAATTTATTTTCAGGCAATTGGATAATTTAAGCAGTACTGTATGATGGTTGGGTTTTCCATTATGCTGTCAAATACAAAAGGACCAACAGCATTACAATGAAAGCAGACAAAATTGCTGTATCAGCTCCTGGAAAGTAAAATCACACTAAGGATGACACCTCAGTGTTATGACTTTCTGACTCTGATGTTCTGCTTGATGAGCATGCACTAATAAGCAAAAATCTGTTTTACATTGTCATTCTGATCCATCAGGCAGTGGAGAAGCAAATGTTTGTTTTCTCAGAGGACTAGAATATAGTGGAAATAGCTGAGTGTACATTATAAAGTGTGTTAGTAATATTACTATTACAATTCTCTTCCTCATTCTTTTGCAACTAGGTTTAGCCTATGGTCACAATAGGGTGACAATTTGTTTTGACAATGCCATTGGAAACAGAGTGTGAGGCAGGTGCCATAATTACTGGGCTGTGCTGCAGAAAATCAACTTCAAGTCTGATATCAACATTACAGTTTTTAATGATAATATTAAATTCACCCGACATATTTTAAACAAATACAGTGGACTTTGGTTCCCTTACGTAAAATCAGTCACTCTAATAATGACACTTATCATTTTTGTATGTTCTTAGTTCTTCCTATCTATCAATCAGTCAATACAACATCCTTATGAGGTAGATGGGTAGACTTAGCACTCTTCTTTTACAACAGATAAAATGAGTCAAAATGCAAATGACCATCCAAGGTCATGCAATGAGAGAGTTGCAGAACTGGGATTAAAGCTGTGAGGAATTTATGAACATGCTGCTGCATCGATGCTACTTGTTCTGCATAGATGGTGGTGTGGTTTTGCCTCAATTTGCAACAAAGAACCACGCAGTTACTCTCTCACTCCTTCCCTCTCCCCAGTGGGATGGGGAGGAGAATCAGAAGGAAAAAGGAAAAAACTCCTGGATTGGGATGAGGACAGTTTAACAGAATGGCAGAGGGAGAAGAAAACAACAATCCATGATACTGATAAAAAACATATACAACATGCAGTGTTCTCACCACCCAATGCTCAACTTGCTCCTGAGTAGCAAAAGCCTCTACTTCAGCCAGCTCCCCACTTAAATACTGAGCATGACATCACATGGTGTAGAATATCCCATTTGATTGGCTGTTTAGGTCAGCCCAACCAGCTTCTTGTGAAAATTAACCCTATCCCAGCTGAACCCAGGACAGATGGCCAATATACTAAGAGGAATGTGTAGATTTTTGAGCAGAATATCTTCTGTGGAACTGTAAGTGCTTTATTTAAGTATTTTTAAAAAGCCACTCTCTAGACTACATTACTTTGCCAGCTCAATGTAAAGCAAAACAGATGTAGAAGGAATAGCATCTAGCTCATGAACCAAAGTAGGTGTCTTAGTAAAAAGACCAGCAAGAACCTTTAAAATACCTGGATCTGCATGGTGACTTTTTGTCTGCTGTCTTACATGATGTATCTTTGAGGTAATGTTGAATATGCATTTTTATTGGCATGATCAAAGCATGCTTCTGAAACCTTTAATGGGGGATTGTGAGTTCTTCAACCTCCGCCTTTTAGTGAAAAGAAGACGGAGGTGATAACAAAACAGAGTACTTGATAGAAAATCAGTGATAGGGTTAGTAACTTGGCAAATGTCCTGAGAACTTTTTGATCATCCAGACAACCTGCACCTGCAGGGTGATGTATTTGTATACATTTTCATCTTGGTGGAATAAGACATATCTGCCTAATAGAACCTCCCATAAATGAAGAAGACAAAAGTCATGTGAGTAAATGTATCCATTTATTATAAGGTATCTTAATATAACATTTTTGTTAAATCAACAAATTTTTGTGGATTAGTCCCACAGAATTGTTATACATTTTGTCTAAAATGTTTGTAGTATCTGAATTAACTATATTACAGCTAAGTCAGAAATTTCCCTTGGACAGGAGATATCTTGACTTTTGGGTCAGATTATGTTTTGCTTTCTTAAACTGAAAATTAAATATGCTGGTGGAAGAGGGAGGTAATGTTTTTCAAAGGGGCTCCTGGTGGAAAAGCGACTTGTCTATGACTCAGACAGTGGCTCTAAACATCTGCTGAATTCAGAGCACTTGACTAGCCAGGAAATAGAGGTTGGTGAATAAATACTTTTCCCAGTTGTGCTGGTTTTCATGGTTTGGCTTGCCCGCTCCTGCTGTACACTGTTATGATTTATAGTGAAAACTTTCATGGCTTTATGAAAGCAGGTCGTGCTTGACTAATTTGATCTCCTTCTATGACAAGGTGACTAACTCAGTGGATGAGGGAAAGGGTGTGGATGTTGTCTACCTAGACTCCAGTAAAGTCTTTGACACCATTTCCTGCAGAATCCTCCTGGAGAAACTGACTGGTCATGGCCTGGATGGGTGTACTCTTTGCTGGGTGAAAAACTGGCTGGATGCCCAGGCCCACAGGGTGGTGTCGAATGGAGTTAAATCCAGTTGGTTGCTGGTTACAGGTGGTGTTCCCCAGGGCTCAGTTTTGGGGCCAGTTCTGTTTAGAATCTTTATCAACGATCTGGATGAGGGGATCGAGTGCACCCTCAGTAAGTTTGCAGATGACAGCAAGTTGGGCAGGAGTGTCGATCTGCTCAAGGGTAGGAAGACTCTGCAGAGGGATCTGGACAGGCTGGATTGATGGGCTGAGGGCAACTGTATGAGGTTGAACAAGGCTCAGTGCTGGGTTCTGCACTTGGTTCACAACAACCGGATGCAACGCAGCAGGCTTGGGGAAGAGTGGCTGGAAATCTGCCGGCTGTGTGCTGGAAATCTGTGGGTGTTGGTTAACAGCTGGCTGAACACAAGCCAGCAGTGTGCCCAAGTGGCCAAGAAGTCAACAGCATCCTGGCTTCTATTGGAGATAGCATGGCCAGTAGGGAAGTGATCGTGCCCCTGTACTTGGCACTGATGAGGCCACACCGTGTGTTGGGGTCGATGTAGCTTGAGAATTAGCATGACTAGGCCGCTTAAGCAAAACAGCATAACTGAACAGGCTGCTGGAAAAGACAGCTAAGAATGGGCATTGAGAAAGTTCTGATAGTGCACATGGTGTGGGTTAGCAAAACCAAGATGTGTTCAAGGACGTGGAGGCAGTCTGTTGCTATTGGCGTTAGGGCATAGTTACCAATCATAAGGGAATGTGGGGCGTGTGAACAGCGTGTGATTTATGTCTGTAGCCTATCCGAATAAGCGTAATCGCGTATACAGATATGGAAAATGTATATAACCACACAAGCGGGAGAATAAAGAATCCGACTGTGCATTGTATCAATGCGTGTGAGATATGTTCCCGTCCTTTCACGGATGCTGAAACTCGGCAACCGTGAATACTGTGTTCAGTTTTGGGCCCCTCACAGCAAAACAGACATTGAGGTGCTGGAGCGTGTCCAAAGGAGGGCAACAAAATTAGTGAAATGTCTAGAGCCCCAGTCTTAAGAGGATTGGCTCAAGGATCTGAGATTGTTCCATCTGGAGAAAAGGAGGCTCAGGGGAGACCCTATCGCACTCTACAGCTACCTGAAAGTACGTTGTAGCTAGGTGGGTGTCAGTCTCTTTTCCCAAGTAAGTAGTGATAGAGCAACAGAAAACAGCTTCAAGTTGCACCAGGGGAGATTTAGATCAGATATTAGGAAAAATTTCGTCCCTGAAAGGGTTGTAAAGCATTGGAACAGGTTGCCCAGGGAAGTGGTCACCATCCCTGGAAGTATTTAAAAGAAGTGTAGATGTGGTGCTTAGGGACATGGTTTAGTGACTACATGGATAGTGACTACATCAGTGAACAAGGGGAGAGCTACTGATGCTATCTGTCTGGATTTCTGTAAGGCCTTTGACACGGTCCCCAGCAACATCCTTCTCTCTAAATTGGAGAGATATGGATTTGATGGGTGGACTGTTTGGTGGATAAGGTATTGGTTGGATGGTCGCATCCAGAGGATGGTCAATGGCTCAGTGTCCAGATGGAGGTAGGTGACAAGAGGTGTCCCTCAGGGGTAGGTACTGGTACCGGTGCTGTTTTATATCTTCATGAATGACATAGCAGGATCGAGTACACCCTCAGCAAGTTTGCAGATGACACCAAGCTGAGTGGTGCCGTCGACACACGTGAGAGACGGGATGCCATCCAGAGACACCTGGACAAGCTGGAGAGGTGGGCCTGTGTGAACCTCATGAGGTTCAACAAGGCCAAGTGCAAGGTCCTGCACCTGGGGTGGGACAACCCTCCATATCAGTACAGGCTGGGGGATGCAGAGATTGGAGCAGCCCTACTGAGAAGTACTTGGGGGTACTGTTGGATGAAAAGCTTGACATGAGCCAACGATGTGCGCTTACAGCCCAGAGAGCCAACCGTATCCTAGGCTGCATCAAAAGCAGCATGGGCAGGAGGTTGAGGGAGGGGATTCTGCCCCTCTGCTCTGCTCTGCTCTGGTGAGACCCCCCCTGGAGTCCTGTGTCCAGCTTTGGAGCCCCCAGCACAGGAAAGGCATGGACTTTTTGGAGCAGGTCCAGAGGAGGGCCACAAAAATGATCCGAGGGCTGGAGCACGTCTCCTGTGAGGAAAGGCTGAGAGAGTTGGGGTTGTTCGGCTTGGAGAAGAGATGGCTGTGGGGTGACCTTATTGCGGTCTTTGAACACTTCAAGGGGGCCTATGAGAAAGGTGGGGACAAACTTTTTAGTAGGGTCTGTTGTGACAGGGCAAGGACTAATGGTTTTAAACTAAGGTAGCGTAGATTTGGATTGGATATAAGGAAGAAATTATTTACAATAAGGGTGGTGAAACACTGCAACAATTTGCCGAGAGAGGTAGTGGAGGCCCCATCCCTAGCAACATTCAAGATCAGGCTGGAGGGAGCTCTGAGCAACCTGATCCAGTTGAAGATGTCCCTACTTACTGCAGGTTGGTTGGACTAGATGACCTTTAAAGGTCCCTTCCAACACAAAGCATTTTATAATTCTACGGTTTAGTGGTGGACTTGGCAGTGGTAGGTTTATGGTTGGACTCAGTGATCTTAAAGGTCTTTTCCAACCTAAATGATCCTATGATTCTATTCCATGAATTGCTGCAAAACTGACTTAGGTAAGTTGGACATGGAGCTCTGGTCTCTGTCCTTTCACAGAAGGAGAGAAGGGAATAAGGTTAATTCTACTTCAGTTTAGGACTTCATTTGGGTGTTTACACAAAGCTCACATGCCCTGGGGTTTCCCACCTGGCCTCCAGCTGCCAGTGTAGAGGGGCACGGGTCTCCTAGATCCTCTGTCTTATCTACAGCCCTAAACACATAAACTCTGCCCTAGGAATCAGCCATGCAGATGTCAGCCTCAGCTGAGCTGATCACTGTAAAGCTCTCTTTATAGTCAATGCAAGGAGCAGAGTTGTGGGGTATTTGTCTGCCCTATTTTAAATGTCTACCTTAGGATAAGAAGAATTGCACCCTGGAGTCTATTGAGCATTAACTCATTCTCTGACTGAAGCAGGCTGGGAAGGCTAGCTCTGGTGTGTTTACACTGGAGATGTGTGTCGTTAATCATATGAATCTCGCTGAGTGTGGCTGAGCACAGAGCAGCCTGGAGCAGTTTGGGGCAGCTGATCTATCACTTTGTTATTGGTTTCTTGGGACACTACTCTGCATTATGTCTGAATTAGACTGCAGAATCCCTTCTGTGCCCAAGCCGGTGTGCAAGGAAGAGACTTGCCACATGATTCCCCAGGTATAGTATATTCAGCTGCTCTGTAGGAAATTTTGATTCCTTTTTTGGCCATTGTAGAACCAGAGGAATTTTTAATCATAGAATTCAGAATCGAGATAGTTCTCCTGAATAAAGTTGGCAAGAAATTAAAATCAGTTCAGCTGCTGTTTTCAGTCAGAATTTATCCATCTGTATCACTGATTAATATGGCTGCTGACTTAACCAATATTAAACAGCCTTGCTGAAGAGATATTATTATGTTAGAAGTGATTAGATTCCAGGAAGCAATGATTCTCAGAACCCTACTTGTTATTTAAATGTTGACAATGTTGATATCACACAGAATCACAGAATCACAGAATAGTAGGGGTTGGAAGGGACCTCTGTGGGTCATCTAGTCCAACCCCCTTGCCGAAGCAGGGTCACCTACAGTAGGCTGCACAGGATCTTGTCCAGGCGGGTCTTGAATATCTCCAGAGAAGGAGACTCCACAACCTCCCTGGGCAGCCTGTTCCAGTGCTCCGTCACCCTCAGAGGGAAGAAGTTCTTCCTCATGTTCAGACGGAACTTCCTGTGCCTCAGTTTGTGCCCATTGCCCCTTGTCCTGTCACTGGGCACCACTGAAAAGAGCTTGGCCCCATCCTCCTGACACCCACCCTTCAGATATTTGTAGGCATTTATAAGGTCCCCTCGCAGCCTTCTCTTCTTCAGGCTGAACAAGCCCAGTTCCCTCAACCTCTCCTCGTAGGAGAGATGCTCCAGTCCCCTCACCATCCTTGTAGCCCTCCACTGGACTCTCTCCAGTAGCTCTTCATCTTTCTTGAACTGGGGAGCCCAGAACTGGACACAGTACTCCAGATGAGGCCTCACCAGGGCAGTGTAGAGGGGAAGGAGAACCTCCCTCGTCCTGCTGGCCACACTCTTCTTGATGCACCCCAGGATCCCATTCGCTTTCTTGGCAACCAGGGCACACTGCTGGCTCATGGTTAACCTGTCGTCCACCAGGACACCCAGGTCCCTCTCCGCAGAGCTGCTCTCCAGCAGGTCCACCCCAAGCCTGTACTGGTGCATGAGGTTGTTCCTCCCCAGGTGCAGGACCCTGCACTTGCCCTTGTTGAACCTCATCAGGTTCCTCTCTGCCCAGCTTTCCAGCCTATCCAGGTCATGCTGAATGGCAGCACAGCCTTCTGGTGTATCTACCACACCTCCCAGTTTGGTGTCGTCAGCAAACTTGCTGAGGGTACATTCTAACTCTTCATCCAGGTCGTTGATGAAGAAGTTAAACAAGACTGGGCCCAGTACTGACCCCTGAGGGACACCACTTGTCACCAGCCTCCAACTAGACTCAGCGCCGCTGATGACAACCCTCTGAGTTCTGCCATTCAGCCAGTTCTCTATCCACTTCACCGACCACTCATCCAGCCCACACTTCCTCAGCTTCCCTAAGAGGACATCATGGGAGACTGTGTCGAAAGCCTTGCTGAAGTCAAGGTACACAACATCCACGGCTCTCCCTTCGTCTACCCAGCCAGTCATGTCATCGTAGAAAGCTATCAGATTGGTCAGGCACGATTTCCCCTTGGTGAATCCATGCTGACTACTCCTGATAACGTTATTTTCTTCCACTTGCTTCATGATGGCCTCCAGGATAAGCTGCTCCATTACCTTTCCCGGGATGGAGGTGAGGCTGACCGGCCTGTAGTTCCCTGGGTCCTCGTTCTTGCCCTTTTTGAAGATTGGAGTGACATTGGCCTTTCTCCAGTCCTCGGGCACCTCTCCTGTCCTCCAGGACCTCTCAAAGATGATGGAGAGTGGCTCAGCAATGACATCCGCCAGCTCCCTCAGCACTCGTGGGTGCATTCCATTGGGGCCCGTGGATTTGTGGACATCCAGATCACTTAAGCGATCTCTCACACAGTCCTCCTCGACCAAGGGAAAGTCGTCCTCTTTGTAGGCTTCTTCTCTTACCTCCTGGGCCTGGGATTCCTGAGGGCCAGTCTTAGCACTGAAGACTGAAGCAAAGAAGGCATTCAGTAGCTCTGCCTTCTCCGCATCCTCCGTCACCAGGACACCCGCCTCATTCAGCAGCGGCCCCACGTTGTCCCTAGCCTTCCTTTTGCTGCTGATGTAGTTGAAGAAGCCCTTCTTGTTGTTTTTGACATCCCTTGCCAGCTTCAATTCCAGGTGAGCCTTGGCCTTCCTCGTCGCATCCCTGCATGCTCTCACCACGTTTCTGTACTCTTCCCAAGTGGCCTGTCCCTCTTTCCACATTCCGTGGACCTATATCAGGATTTTAATCTCCTGCTTGATAATTAAACTTCTACCTGGCAAAGATTTCCTCTGGGGCTGCGGTATGGGAACCAGATATTACTTCTGAGTTACTGAAGAGAATTATATTCATGTACTGGTCAGTGAAAGATTGCCACTAGTGCTTTTGTCTTGGTAATGGTTCACAAAGATGAACCTAAAGTTACAAAGAGCAGCTGCCAACTGAGGAGAAAAATTCAGGTTCTCTAGTCTTTGAATCTTCCAGCTTGTCTTCAGTTTCAGGCTAACATGTTTTAGGGTACTCTGTGCTATCAGACTTCCATTTGACATGGGGGGGTGGTTGGGCTAAGGAAAGGAGAGAAGCTTTATAAAAGAAAACAACATCAAAGAATGATGAGCTCCTTGCAGATGTCAGTGTTGTATGGCACATTTTACATGAATTATTGGTGTTGTCGACTCTTCTGCTAGACTACAGAGAAGAATGGGATCTGCTTCAGTTCACTGCTCAATTCTTGTTTTCCCTTAAAATAAATGAAACAAAAGATAGCTTATTAAAGAGCAGGCATTGTTTGGAGGCTGCCATAGAATGATAACTGCTATTTTGCTGTTTTTCTAATGGGTTTCTAATTTTTTCAGACTTTTTAATTAAAATATCTTTAGTGTGGCTTCCTAGGGGAAGAAGGGTTGTAATAATACATGGCGTGTCTTTGCATAGCTTTCCAAATCCTCTTCTGGATAAGTCTGTCGACTAATATAAATCCAGTGTAACAAAAGGGGGAAGTACTCTAAAGAATAATTTCCTATATCGTTTAAGAAAATATACAGCCAACCTGAAAAGACAGGCTCTGCTATATCCTTATTGAGGGAAAGATTGCACAGAGAATTCAGACTCCAGGTAATCCACAAACAACAGAGAAAGTAGCAGCTATCTTGGTATTTGAAAGCACATAATTTGTTGCCCACACTGTGTTAGATATCAGAGGTGAAATTCATTTAAGCTAACTTTAAATGTCTACAATGTGGACAGCTACGTCTGGGTTGTTCACTCTGGAGTTCCTTTACAATCAGTGGAGAAAAAGATGCAAGCTGTGTCTTGTTTTTAATCTCTTTTTTAGGATAAGAAGGGTGATTCTTAAAAAGGGTCTCATCAATAGATTCTAGGAAGCTGATGCCTCCAGCAGTCAGACTGAAAGGACACAGGTATGCCACAGACATTGTCCTATCTGCCGGGTATATCTCATAGGTTCTAGGGCATGTCACATGGCACTAAATGCCTGTGCTTGAGCACTTAAGTCAAACTCTACCAGTCCTATACTCAGTTCTTTCTGGGATTGTATGCATCCTCATATGCCAGTTTCCCAGTGCTACGACTGAGCACAAAATGCTTCCCCGAAATCACTGTTTTACTTCATGTGCTTCTGGGTGCTACCCAGAGTATCTTGGCTGAGCATTTCCGCTGCCTCCCACGCCACAGTACTTCTCTTGGCAGCAGCAAAGGCCAAACTCAGTTATATAAAACCTTTAAAACACACTAACTCACATCCTCTCCAGAATCCTTTAGAAGTGAGGTATTGAAATACTGTCTCTAACAGATAGAACTTTACTGGAGAAGGGAGAAGATGAACATAAAATCAACATTATAGTTGTGGGAATCTGAATGGCCTATGGCAGGTAAGATTACCAGAGCCTTTGCTCTTTTCCCTCGCTGTGCTGGACAGCTGTGCTGCTTGGCGTGCTCAGCACTAACTGTGTTCACCCAGAATTGTGCCACCTAACGTTGCTCCTCACCAGCTTCTCCTGCCCGAGTTCGCTGTTAGCTGCTTGTGGAGTACTACGCATAGCCAGCCCCATGGTTTGTCAGCAGTGGCAGAACGAACAACTTGCTGAACAGAATCATTCTCTTCCCTTACATACCCTCCTATCTATCTACCCTCCTATCCCAGTGTTAGTCACTGGGAGGTCAAACTGCACTTTCCACCCCACAAGGGCACATTGATCACTAGTTAGGTGGATATTCTTTCCCCAACTTTATTGTAACTACTATACATACATACATATATCTATCTAGCTATCTATATTTCAGAGCCAGCAAAATCTGCCAGTGTAGCTCTTCTGCCACTGGGCAAGCGAGAAAGTGTAGTTTTCAGTCTCCCCAGTGAAACATTCACAGGATATGAATGTTCTGTTCTTTCTCAAACATCAGTCCACACCCAGCAATGACACTAGATGCCTAATTCCCATTGATTTCCTATTGGTTTCAAAGCAAGCTGGACACGCAGACAGAAATTAGATCCTCAAGTACCTTCATGAATGTGGATCTTACGTCCTGTTCTCTCAAGTTAAGGAGGAGAAAGGAAAAGGAGCACAGACAATAAGTTAACATTTAATGTTTTTTTGGTAACATAAACCTATTTCCATAGCTGTTTTCTGGGTTATTCTGAAATTTATTTGGAGGCATTTCAGTCTCTGCATACAAAAAATATCGTTTAAGTGGCTAGTGTGAATTGTATTATTCTACTCACAGATGGGAAATGCGGTGTACAAAAAATATGCCTGTCATTATTTAAATCTTAGTGTCAGGTTTCTAGGGATTCATGAGTGGCTGGGTTTAATCTTGAAATGAGAAGTACTAACGTTCTGTATGTACATGCTATAGGTAATCTATAAAGATATGTATTTTTAATGGATTGCCAGATTGGGGCTTTATAGAACAGTTTTGCCATTACTATTCAGAATGACATTGCATAATTATACAATTTTGAATTCAGGACAGTCTTCTTTTTCCTTTGATAACAGTGTATTTAACAGGTGTATTGCAGAGTATTCTTCCATAAAGAATGCCTAATAGCTTTATCTAATAGTATTTATGTCAAGCTGAAAATGAATGGGTGTAACTTGAAAGGGATAAAGGAGAGTGGTCATAATTATGCAAATACAACTTTGTAATGAAAGGAGGAGATTTTGCTCTCTAGTGGGGTCTGGCAAGATTTTATGTAGCAGAGGTTTGGAAGATTGTGTAGACACATGATAATCATCTCCACACTTCAGTATTTAAATCTGCAGCTCATCCAATTTTAACAGGATTCTTTGGACAGAAGACTCTCTTCAAACCTTTGTTTAGAGTTCAGAAAGTTGAACATCTGATTGAGCCAAGGTGTCCCACTGAGCTACAGAAAGGCCTGTTTTCTGTGGCTGACAGCACGCAGGAACCAGTATGGCTATCACCACATCCAGCTGCCTTTAATACCTCAGGTCTATTAACTTTGTATTATTTATAGCTTCATAGAGCAGGAGTTTGCTTCATCACGTGTCTGAGAGGAGGTCTGAAATTTTGCCTCTTGGTCTGTAATAAAAACAACTAAAGTGCGTTGTCACAATATTTTCTTGCTCCAGGGTTGGTGTGTAAGTATATGTGTGTATGTGTATGTAAAATTATCAGTGTACACATTGATAATTTTATTTATCTAGTTGACAATTATCAACCAGATTCTTGCTTGAATAGACAATGTATAATGATGTAGGCATCCTGGAAAGTTTTTTGTTTACTATGTCATCATAAAATTAAAAATTATTGTTGTCAATGAGGGCAAATTTTAATTTTTAAGTTGTTGATATGTATGAATGGATGTTATTGCAAGAAGTTCAATGGCCACTCACACAGAGGACACATCGGATGTTTTGAGGGAGACTGACAGAAATGGTGTATCTAGGGAAGAATTAGTGAACTTAGTTTAAAGTGGTCTATGGGTAGGATCCTCCCAGTGGACTTTATTAAATTTATTGACAGAATTCGAAGTTGGGATTAACACTTCCATTTTGTTGCAAAAAGAACGTGGAGGGGACTGCTCTGGCAGCTTTGCACTGTGTCAGCAACACAAAGCAATAATAAAGCTAGTTTAACTGGTCTATTAAACTTGGTTTACAGCTGCTTTGCATCACTGGAGTGGTACAAAGCAGCTGGCATCCACCGGTGAGTCTCGCTTTACATGCTTAGTAGGCTGCTGCTGGTGCTGGTAGCAGCAAGAAGGTTGTGACTGACCCCAGCGTGAACTGGGTGAGTGATGTTTGGTAACGTTAGGGGTGGACTGCTGGCAAGACAAAGTTGCTAAATTTTATTCGCTAATGAATACATGGCTAAGGACCCTTTCTGAATGGCTGTTTCTCCTCTGTTTCCCTTTGAAGCAAAGAAAGGTATCAAAAGGCAGAGAAAAGCTTTTCTGGGGCTAAAGCTGAACAGATTTGCAGTGAAACTTAAGGTCACTTTTTCTCCTAACATTTCTTATGTCCTGTCCAGTGTTTCTCTGCTTCACAGAGCTTTTTGCTGTGAATCTCTTTGAACCAAGTTTCTCTTAAGATAGAGCATTTTTCAATAAAAAGGGAAGGCCTCCGTCTCTAGTGCCTTCGCCTTTCATGACTGCTTCTCTAGTCGAAAGTGGCTGACACGGCATCACTGTGTGCATCAACCCTTTCTGCACCAACTCTTACCAAAGTGCTGTTTTGTTCTGTGGCATTTCCATGACATGAAATCACAGGGACACCGAAGCTGTATGTGACCCAGGGGTAAATCCTCGTGTTCCACTTGTTACATGGACAGCTTGCCTATGCCTTTCCTGGAGATTTTTTCTGGAAATATTCTCTTCCTGTTCCAAAACTATGTGGTCTGTGTTTGTGAATTCCTATGCAGTGAACATGTCCTCCTTACAGGCAGGGATGTAGACAAAGCCTTTATATTCATGATGCTGAACTTCTCTCATGCCTTTGCTAAATTGCTGCTTTGTGAGCTGCGGAGGCAATGCTGTACAGTGGCTTCAATAGGCTTCCCCCAGGTGGAGGATGCTGACAGTTGGAGGCTGTGTCCCAGGCTGGAGGCTGGTAACACCTCCTTCGAAAATCTCTTGCAGGGATCTGCTATCCCAGAACGCACATTGGTTTGTTTAAAGATTGGATGAAATGCAGTGAACTTAACATTCACAAATGCCATCAACCTTCAGCTATTTGCATATTCACTAATGAGGCAGCTAATAAGTCACTTTGGCTCTAAGAAATCATCTTTTGGCTCAGCAGTGACCACTTCAACAAAACGGAACTAAAACGGAGAGAGAAGGCACTGGAATACTACCTGGGATCTTGTTTCTCTTCCTCTGAAGCTCCCATTCATCAAAGCACGCAGCATCTTGCTGGCCTCCTTGCTAAGCTGGGGTAACCGGGCAACATCAGTGTTTAAAATTGCCT
Source organism: Opisthocomus hoazin (assembly GCF_030867145.1). Lineage (NCBI taxonomy): Eukaryota > Metazoa > Chordata > Aves > Opisthocomiformes > Opisthocomidae > Opisthocomus > Opisthocomus hoazin. The sequence goes on along the minus strand of NC_134417.1, from coordinate 73,311,861 downwards.
TTTCTCCCCTCCAGCTTCTCAAGAAACAGCCCTTCTTTTTGAGCAAAGAGCTATCCACAGCAAATACTGAATGAGCACATTTGTCACAGCGAGCCATTTGTCAGCTCCAATTGGGATTACTGTATAATGCTCTTCCTGCTGGTGCACAATATGGCTCGGGCTACCACATACTCCAGTTCCTACAGTGATTGCTGGAGTCCTGGGACTGTTTAGTATCCTGGTTCACTCTGCAGAGTTACTGGTGCAGCAAACCTTGGTTATTTTAGGGGGTCTTTTCCAGTTTGATTTTTTAACTGTCATAACAGACCAAGAAATAAGGACAGTGTTTATAAGTACCTGGATCAAAGTTTTCTCTGTTGGAAAAAAAATAAAATTAGCTAGGAAACCAAATTTTAAAGCAGAATAGATGAATCAAGTGCCCCACTCTTCTCTAGAGGTGGCTGCATAACGTTCCTCTCTCTAACACGGTGGGAATGATGCTCTCAACTCTCAGCATTGGCAGCCCTTTTTATTCCAAACCCATTCAAACAAGAGAGGAAAGAAAATAGGGAAAGCAAGAAAAAAACACCGACACAAAACCCCATACAAGGATACTCTTAACAGCATTTTGGCAATGGAAACAGGAAAAGTATTGCATACTGCACAAAGTCATCTGGATACCTACACACAGATACAAAGCATGAGATAATTAGACACAGTGGTGGTGGGCAGCAATACAACAATGTCGTATCATGGGTGGACGCCAGGTTCTCACCAAAGCTGCTCTATCACTCCCCCTCCTCAGATGGATGGGGGAGAAAAAAACATGATGAAACGCTCGTGGGTCGAGATAAGGACAGGGAAAGATCACTCACCAGTTATCAGCACGGACAAAACAGATTGAACTTGGGCAAAAAAAGTTTAATTTATCACCAATCAAATCAGAGTATGACAAATGACAAATAAAACCAAATCTTAAAAAACACATTCCCCCCCCCCCCCGCCTTCTTCCTGGGCTTAACTTTACTCTGGATTCTCTGCCTCCCTCCCTCTCCCCTCCCCCGAGCGGTGCAGAGGGATGGGGAATGGGAGTTGCAGTCAGTTCATCACACACTGTCTGTGCCACTCCTTTCTCCTCAGGGGGAGGACTCCTCAGACTCATCCCCTGCTCCTATATGAGGTCCCTCCCGCAGGAGACAGTCCTCCATGAACTGCTCCAACGTGAGTCCATCCCATGGGCCACAGTTCTTCACAAACTGCCCCAGCATGGGTCCTTCCTACTGGGTGTAGTCCTTCAGGAACAGGCTGCTCCAGCATGGGTCATCCATGGGGTCACATGCACTGCTTCAGGCATCCACCTGCTCTGGCGTGGGGTCTACCACGGGCTACAGGTGGATATCTGCTCCACTGTGGACCTCCATGGGCTGCAGGGGGACAACCTACCTCGCCATGGTCTTCATCACGGGCTGCAGGGGAAAATCTCTGTTCTGGTGCCTGGAGCACCTCTTCCCCTCCTGCTTCACCGACCTTCGTGTCTGCAGAGTTGTTTCTCTTACATAGTCTCACTCCTCTCTCTCGACTGCTGTTCCACAGTAGGTTTTTCCACTTCTTAAATCTGTTATCGCAGAGACACTACCACTGTTGCTGATTGGCTTGGCCTTCGTCAGCAGTGGGTCTGTCTTAGAGCTGGCTGGCACTGGCTCTATCAGACATGGGGCAAGCTTCCAGCAGCTTCTCATAGAAGCCACCCCTATAGCCCCCCACTACCAAAACCTTACCACACAAACCCATAACACAGGTTAATAATTCTAGTATCTCTTTTGTAATTGTCCTGTAATGCTCCCTCCTGCCTGTTAGGTAGGATGTTTGTGTGGATGTACACATGTGTAAGAAAGTGAGAGAAAGCAAAAGTAAAGTGAGGGACCAAATCTCTCATGTTAATGCATGTTTGCTGACAAGTCAAAGAAAAGTGTGAAAAAGCCTCACAGCAAACATTCAGTACCCTCTAGTGGACACCAGAGGACAGCTGGTACACAGATGGCCTGGGATCAGAGGAGCACAAAGCTGCTTCAAGCCATGCATGCTTTCTCTCTTGACTTGATGTAAGTGCGTTGTAGCTGTAAGCAAAGTTTTCTTCTGCTATCCCAGCCCAGAGGGTTGGGACAAGGCAGATCATGAAGAAGGGATTGCGTTGTTGCCTAACAGTCTTTTTGACCCCTTTGGTTAATTATATCAGGTTTTGGAATACAGTATTGCCTTGGAAAGTTGGCTTGGGCTGTCTGCATTTCAGGAGAGCTTTGACTTCTGCATGCAGTGTTTTTGAGGTAGGTTGGAATGCAAAAGATTTTGCTTACTATGTTTTTTTCTAAGCATCCAGAATTCAAAATGAATACTTCAAATGAAGGTTCCTGACTGGCTAAAGCTAGCACCAGTCTGATTCTTCAAAGATTCTGCAAAAAGAAAGGGACTGTGGGTATTTTCCTTGTCCATAAGTGTTGCACAGGAGTTTTTTGTGTTGAGATTGTCTGTAGAGACCACTAATCCTGAGAGACTGCAATGGGATGGAGCAGATTTCCACATCCTATGTATGCACCAAGGATGGATGAGGCAAACCAGCTCTCTCTGTGTCTTAGATTTTCCTGCAGGGACATAATTACCTGACACATGGTCAAATTTGTAGGGCAGTGTGTCCTGTTCAGTTCTGACCTTACCTGAGAATGAGTGGTCTGCCTGGTTCTTTGTACTTTCTTGATATCATCTATTCATATTTGGGGAATTCATCTTCTTTTAATGGTTACAGGCAGTGGAGGGTGGGAGGATGGACCATCAGTAGTCAAAAGAGTGCCTCTTAGCAGGTGTCATTGACTCAGTGTGGTAAGAGGCTTTCACACCCATGAGTTAAAAGGCTTATGAGTTTTACAGTGATAGTAGCAGACAGATAGTAACGGCCAACGATGTGATCCAGATTATCATCATAAAATGCCAAGCTCTGTGTTTCCGGTTTCACATCATCTGTTGCTTTCTAATGGCCTCTCTATTCCAGGAAATACATACAGGCAATCCTCTCTCTAAATATAAAAGAGCTGAAGTGTCATTTTCCACGTACCTAAAAAATATGAATGCAATGGCATTTGCCATGGATAACTACTGATTTTCATTCAATAATCTTGTATTATTGAACAGCATGTTGGTGGCAGCAGCATCCATATCCCGAGCGAAGGCGGGCAGGAGGCGCGTCCGGGCGCGCCGTAGCCTCCGCACGGAGGCCAGGTCGAGCCCAGGCATTAAATTTAATGGTTGGACTTGATGATCTTAGAGGTCGTTTCCAACCTATGATTCTATGATTCTATGACATATACAAGGAACCCTAAAAAGTCCCCAGACTTCATCTGAAATTCATATTTTGCTCCAAAACAGGTACAGCTGCTGCTGTGAAAACAGATTATCTCAGATATATTTCACAGATTTATTGTCCAAGCCACAAAAGAACAATTTTTCATGGTGTTTGTTTATTTTTTATTTTTTCCCCAAGATACGTGATATGTGCTTGCTAAGGAAAAAAATCTCTCTGATCTTAATTCTGTTTGTTTACAGTGAGTCAGGCACCACCCTGGAGAGTCACAATTATTTTGATCGAAAATTTGTAGTGAATGCATATCAGTTGTGGAATTAATTCAGTGCAGCTCTCTCAATTAATGAAAATAATATTAATCTCATATTTGTGTTCCTGTCCTTCATTTTAAACTCTTCAAGACTTTTTGCTTTTTGCTCATATTATTTCTAGCACTGAAAGTGTGGCAATTCACTTTAGAAGTGTCAGTGAGTGTACTGGAGCAGACTTTGGAGTGATTGATATCAACTGCCTTGTGCTTTGGAGTAGCCTTTTTGGTTCATATCTCTATAGGATATATCTAAGGTCATAAACCACTTGATATTTAGACAGCTGAATACACATTTGCATGTGTTTTTATGACAATTCTGTGTGACATTATGGTAAATATATTTGCCAATGTAGGCAGAAGTAATATTTCATACAAACAAGCCCTAGTCATACCTGAAGTAATGTATCTGTGTAATACTGTTTTGAATAATGTATCTCTACCACTTGTACAAGTTTTAGTGTATAGTACGACAGAAGTCTCTTGGCTAGTTAGAGTAGTTGTGGTGATTGAAAGATAAAGAAGTGACAATGGAGCAGCCATTCTTCTTACCTTGTAAAAAAAATTACCCAAAAAGAAAATCGTCTCTCAGACTTCAGCTTGAGAAGATATGGCTATATATTACCAAAATCCCAACAAGCTTTGTTTTCCTGCTGCCTGGAATAAATTTGTAAATGGAGGTAGTTCGTATCTGCGTTTTGTGCCCCTTGAATTTTAAAATAGTCTGCAGTTTTTAACTTATAGTTCACCTTCCCTTACTGAAGACAGAAGCCTTTCTCTTGTTCTCTGCTTCTAAAGCTGTAAAACCATCTGTGGATACGAGATGTTCAAAATGTTCCTATCACTGATTAATTTAGTCACTTTCTCTATGCCAGAGTTTTGCCAATAGAAAGAGGAGCGTGGATATAAGGTTACTTTAAAACAGCTTTGGGGAAACTGAAGTGTTAAACTTGAATTGCAGTAAGTGTTTGAATGTTCAGAATGGAATTGCTCTTGCCTAAGTTTCAACATCTATAGTAGAGATATATGTTTGTGCTAGTGGTCAATGGACAATAATAAGCATTCTGTTTCAACAGATCTGTTTTAGACTCCTTCGGGTCTTAGATCTTCAGGTGTGATGAATTTCAATCTAAACATAGTTCATTGTTGACGTGAAAAGGATTCTGACCTGCAGGGTTGAAAGTGAATGCCAGACATTTCACTGAACACATTAATTTTTGGGGACAGGAGTCCCACTCTGTCCCTCACATGTTTTCCTTCCATGCTGAATTCCCGTCCTGTTGCACACTTCTGTGTTATACTGCATGAACTATGACTTTTATCTTTAATCCACTTGGGTAGTGGGAATACTTGTCATGTTTTAGGCAAGGCTGAACATGAAACTAAAATACCAGGGTTCATTGTCCAGAATGGTGTACAACCTTCTTAAAAAAGCTGTCATGGAAAAGATATTTCCTCAAAGAGATTTCTTCAGAAATACAGCTGTATGTGTAAAATTGGTGTTTAAACATTTGGGAAGCAAAATGCAAAGCTGTGGTTGTTTATACCCATGGGCTATTAACCTTAGAATCAATAACACTGATTTCTCATGGGGTCTGCAAAACAAACTCATGGCAGCTGTTTCCAAGGAAGTGTGCATTAAAAAAGTGCCTTAGCCTGTAGGCTGCAACATAATAACTGACTTCTAAAAAGTGGTAATCGGATATGGACATTTTAATGTAGAATGTTCCCTTTACTGTGACATCGCTCGAGATGTTCACATTAACTTCATTAAGCTCGGCAGACACTGTTGGCTGCAACGGTTTAATGAGCCAATGAGCATTTAATTGTAGTCTACTGTCAAAGCATGGCCACACACTCTCTGAATCAGTGCAGTAGAAAATAGCTGTGACAAGCAGAAGATGAAAGTTTGATATCAAATCTTTGGTGAGGGCAAATATGGAAAAACCTGACTTCATTTTAGATGGGTCTGAAACTCAAAGGCCTTTTATGTTCCCTTCCTTATAAATAATTCATTCTTTTAATTCCTCTGCCACATTTCAAAATGAAATGTTCAGAAAAAAGTTGCGTCAATGCACCACTGATATCTTTCATTTTTGAAAACACTGAATCTTATGGAAACAATCCCTACATTGTTGTGGCATGTCCGGTATATAAGAACATCAATCTGTTGTTTGTCAAGAAGAAACATATGATTCTTGCATAAGTAATCCTTGAAGTTTTGCTTTCTGAAGAAAATGACAAAAAAAAAAAGAGTTCTGTCCAAGTAATTAGAAGGGCTGTTTACTTTTTTATACTTTCCTACTTGTAGTAGATAAGTGTTTCCTTAGCGGAAAAAAAAGGATGTGGTGGATTAGTAAGACAAATGAAGAATGTATGGAATAAAAAGCAGACAGGTAGAAATAATTAAAAATGTTAAACAATCTGTCTAGAAAACAAAGAGACAAAATAAATATTTCAGCAAATATGAGAAAATGAATAACAAATGTGAGCAAACTGGAAAAAAATTGTTAAGTGAAAAACTGCATCACATAAAAATTCATTGACCAAGCTAAAGAAGGCTGAGCTTACATGAAAAACAAGTTCGTAAGCGGCTGAGCCACCGATTTACAACATTAACCAGTCTACAGATTCCTTGTTCATATTCTTGAAGAACAAACTGATGTCCAATTTAATGTTAAGTTATTCCAAGTTGTTTCATTAATTGAGGTGTTGCTCTGATAATGCTTACGTCATTATAACTTCAACTTGAATGTACAGATTTCCCAGGAGTGGTAATTTACTCGATTAAATTGCAGATCCTACCATAAAAAAGGCTATTAAGCAACTATTTATTAAATGATATCTTGAGCTGAGAAGAATAAATGTGATTGTGCATGTTTTTCTTAAACCTGAGTCTCTTTTTTAATAGTGTCTGTCACTCATGAATTCTGGTTTTGAAATCGAGGTACTGCTTTTAATATGGGGCAATAAATAACGAATGGTAAATTCTCTCATCAGAAGAATCCAATTTAGGTTCTTCTTGACTCTAATTCAGTGATAAGATTTAATTGATAGAAGAAACTTGGAATAATGTAAAAAGTTTCAGCTGTAAAAATGCAGAATATAGATGATGACAAAGAAGTGGAATTCTGCAGGACATTTATGTTGTCCAAATGTAACCAAGTCCTATTGACCCTTTCTTTTAAGTGTGTGTACTACACCATATCATAGAATAACAGAAAGATTTGGGTTGGAAGAATCCTTTTGAGGTCATGAAGTTCAATCTTCTCCCAAAACAGGGCTAACTTTAATTTTAGATCAGGATGCTCAGGGCCCGGTCCAGCAGAGGTTTGAAAATCTTCAGGGATGGCAGTTTCACAGTCTCTCTGAGCGTCCCGTTCCAGTGGCTTAGCCACTCACATGGTAAAAAATATTCTCCTATGTATAATCAGAATTTCTCTTGGTGCAGCTTGTAACCAATGCCACTTGTCCTTTGGCTGTGCAACAAAGTGGAAGTCTAGGTGTCTTCTGTGTAACACTCCTGCAGGTCATACATAATTGCAACTAGATTCCGCTTTTAGCCTTCTCTTCACAAGGCTTAATAAAAACTGATTTTATAGAAGAGTTCCAGTAATTTTAATCTAATGTTTAGATACAAAAACAAGAACTCAATACAGGACATTAAATGGAATTCGGATTTATATAAATACCTTCAGAAAAATCTGAGCAGTGACCATATGAGCCCATGGGAGTGTAGACTTGCAGTAGACTTACTTGTTGACCTCCAGACCTGTGCATCTGTATTTGCCCCATGGTGCAGGTTGTGCCCAGCTGCCTCGTTCTACGAATGAGGTCATTCACTAAGGGCTCTTGTGGAGGAGGATTTCTTGGGGGGGTTGCAGTGTCTTTGAGTGGAGAGGCTGATAAAGGACTCCAATCCACCAGATAATCTCTATGCACACGGAACACTCACTCATTAGGTTAGTAACCCACAAATCTCCTCCCTGTGGACGGGCCTGTGATGGCCAGGCGATAGGCTAAAGAGGTGTAGGGGCACCCTTTCATGTGGAAACTATGCTGCTGGCAAAAAGGAATCAAGCTGCATGTTCTGTATGAGTGGATTAAACAGCTCCGGGGAATGCTGCCACATGTTGGAAAATCAGCGTTTCCTCTTAAATCCTCTAAGTGGGCAACTGTGTGGCGTTTGCCTCCTGTTTTCCCAAACAGTTCTCCTACCTGCTTTGGGAGCTAGTGCAGGCCAGGGACCTTTCCCAGCTGGCAGTTTGCATGTGGCCATCATGCTTCAGAAGGCAGGAAATCTTGGAGGCGTCAACGTGGGTTATTCCATGCCACCTGACCTCAGGGCCAGGAGATGATCATGCACATACCTAGTTTACTTTCAGCAACTACTGGCTTAGAGAAAGATGGTGTGCATGAGCAGAAGCATGATTCAGTCCTGGGGCTCACTGCCAAGATCGCCCTGGACTTGTGTCTCTCTCTCCAGAGTGGTTTCTGCATGCATTTTACATTAAACAGTTGGTTGTTACAGTATAGCAGTAGGAGATGTGACCACAAATACAGATATGCCAGTCCTGACTAAATGACATAAACTCTAAGTCAAACCCTTACTTGCCATTGATTCCCGTTTCCTGATCCTGTAAATTTTCATTTTCAGCTCAGTGCACATACTCAATAGGATCTGCATTCCCATTCATGGATGTTTAGAACTGACAGTTTGAGTGCCTTCCTGGGAAGCAGTAATTGTATGGAGAGTATGAAATGTATGTCCTTATCTCTTTAGGCAGAGAAGCTTATTGAACCCTTGTTTCCCACTGCCAAGATGAGCACAGGAGCAAGTAAGAACTTACATGAAAGCAACAAGTGGTGTGTCCTTTACGGCATTTGAAAGGATAGAACAGGACACTATTGCAGTTTTGTGATATTGATTTCTTTTTATGTGGAGGAGGTGTGCTCAGGAAATCTCTGCTAGATCACTCATCAAACGGACTTCAATAGGATGACTGTCATCTGAATCAAACCAGGTTTAGACAATTGAGTTAGCTGCTGAGATTTACAGGCTTGCTGGTCTGCACAAAGTTACAAGTCCAGGCAGATGGCTGGGGGTCTATTTTGTGAGCTGAATGTAGTTTTTCGGGTGACAGTTTGGGCACAGACACTTACACCATTCGTGTCTCTGGCTCTCTGTTCTTCCACAACCCACTCCTGCCAAAGAAAGAGCAGTAGCTCTCACATGTACCTTCTACGTGTCCAGAGTGCCATGGGCTCTGTCTTGCACATGACACGGCCTACAGTGTCTGACGTCATGGCTGAAAGACTGTATGGTAATGCTGTAAGCCACGAAGCTAGCCAGAATTTGAAACATTAGGATCTTGAAAAGTAAGGTGGCTACATCCATATCTAGTAATCAACAGAATCAGTTAGATTTTAAAGCATTTTCTTAGGCCCTCACACATGCAAATGGTTGCCTAACTCTTTTTTAGGATTTTACCTTTCAAAATCTTGGTTGGAGTCCCAAATACAAGCAAAAGAACAAACTGAGCCTTCTGAATATGGCAATCAGCCACTACCAGTTGCTGAAAGCCCATGCAGCAAAAGCAGTGCCAAGAGCTGAGCTGTGAAGCAGTTCAGGTCAGTAGCAGTCATCACCTGCAGCTGCTTGTCAACTTGTTGATTCTAATGTGATAATGAGAAATGCATTGGTCTTGACACTAAACACCTGTGCAGGCCTCCAGAGAGAGGATATTTAGGATGTTTTGGGATCAGAAAAGAGAGATGAGGGATGGAAGCTTGTGTTCTGTTTGGTTATGGCAAGCGTCAATGAAGTTTATGGAACTAACAGGGTAATGTCTGGGTAACAAATGATAATGAGTCCATTTGGTATTGCTGAGCTGCACAGGCTAACAAAATTAACATTTTCTTTTGAGAGAGGGATATGGCTTCAAAAGACTGTTGAAAAGTATCACTCTTTGGCATGCAGACCAAGTTGTGCTGTCAAGATGGAAGTTTTTATAATCCTGATCTAGCACAATGGTGTGAGAAAAATGTGAAGAATGAGGGAACCTGTCTGGGTCCTTTTGATTTAAACTACTATCTGATAAACTGAGATGAAATGACAGAACAACATGGGTACAGGGTACCTGGTTTAATTTTTTTCCTCCAACAGAACATTTTTCTGTATTTTGAATTTCTTGAAGTCACACCACTATGTAGTTAAGTTTTAATTGTGAATGAACAAAAGAATTTAAATAAATTCTGTCATTGTAGGGTGATCACAGTGCAAATGAATAAAAATGATACTTTGGTCAGAAAGCTCTGATTTTTTTATAGGACAATTAAAGTGTAGCATCAAATCTCCAGATATAAATGCACCTATGAACACTTCTGGCTTTAGTTTAAAAGGATCTGGAAAATACTATAATTTCCCAAGTTTCATTTTTAATCTTATTACTATCAAGTAAAATCAGCTGGTACTGCTATTTCTTCACTTCAGGATGGTGAAAATATTTGAAAATTTTTGTTGTGAGATATTCAAACATCATGCCACAAATAGCAAGAAATCTTATATGAATAACTGAAGAGATTTCAAGCACAGATATTATGGACTGGATTCACTCTCACACACAGAGAAAACTGCACAAGTGGCTAGAATTCGCACACACTTCTCTCTGAACACCCAGCTATGTGGCTGATACCTACTTCTGACAAAACTCCTGGTAAGGAAAATTTCTGACGTTTACATTCTAAAACTTTTCAAAATACTGTATCTCTAGACACTCCTATACACATACTTTTAGCCTCTTTATTGTGTACCAGATAGCTTTCTTTTTCAAATCTTCAAGCTATTTCTCCTCCAAAAGCCGCAGCTGTAGCTTGTTAACAACATCTTGAAAAGACATGGTTACTAAGCACTATTTACACTGTCTAGTGTATCCTCACTGTACTGAATTTAATTGCTTTGGGTTTGTACTAGGCAACTAAGCAAGAATTAAAATGATTTCCAATTTTGCGCATTTTACGGATGTTCTATGACTTTGCAAAACTACTAATAGGTGCTGCAGATACTGTAGATGCTAGGTTTTAGATGTTTTGTAGCTGGATTATTAGTGCCATTCACATAATTATTACTATTTTTTTTTCCCGAGGTGTTCACAATATGCTGTTAGTTTGCAAGCAGAGTAAGAAATGCAGCAGTTTCAGCTACAGCCCTCAAATCTCTTGGGCTCAGGACGTTGCTAGCAAGCTACAATCCTGACTGGCAGAAGTAAAAAATTTTTTTGATATTTGGTGTGAGAGAGAGAGTGCAAAGCTAACAGGAAATTTATTGGCTTCTGTTCACATAGGTTTATACTCCGGCATTTCTGAATGCTCTTGGGATTTAAACAAATCTCCACATGCAAACTAAAATTCCATTGTATCCACATAGTTTTTTTTAAACATGCTTTCAGGTCCTTGAAGCTTTTGATCTGCATTCATGTGAAATTTGAGCCAACTTTGACATGTGGCTTCCAAACTCTTGGGTGAACCTGAGCTTGCATTCTGGAACCTGACAGTAGAGCTGCAGCACTATGCAAACTGGCTTAGGACTACTCACAGTATGTAAAGTTAAGCATGGATTGAAGCCAAGATATGCTGCACTTGATTTCATTAACAAATTCTTCTAGGTTATTTTTTTAAATTTTTCTGTTTAAAGATAGGAGAGCACTAAAATATTGGACTAGAAGGGGTGTCTCAAAATAACCAAACTTATCAGTTGTCTGAAACAGAAGTCAAATAGTCAGTGTTTGATCTATACCAGCCTGGGACTGGATAATGTTTTTGTTCATAAGCAATGGTTGCTACCAATACACAAGGGAGAAAAAAAATTACATCACAGCAAAGTAAAAGGGAGACTTAAATGTAAGAAAGAGTGAAGGAAAGCAGTTTCTTAACTGCACTGTAGATATTCAGTGTACCTTCGATGCCTGTTAATTCACCCTAAATCAAGCACTAAACATATGGTATGTGCAGATGGCTCATGCAGCTGCTCATGTCTAGAATCCAGGTGGGTGTTTCTCTGCAGTTTTATCATATTTTGTTTCAAAATTGTGTTCCAGTTTTTAATGAGGAAGTTTAGGAGAATGCAGTAATAAAAAATTCTCATGTTCAGAATACTGGGCAATAAACAGTAAATTACTTGATCTAAATTGTGGCTATTGGGAGACTTTAGTATGGCTGCTTCCTGCATCATCACCCTAATTTGATTCCTGCCTTTTCTGCATCTCTCTTTCCTATTTGGAAGTGTATCTGAAGGGGTCTGTAATTTTTCTCTCCCTAGATATTTGTGTCTTGCTCATTACATTGGTACGGTCTCTTTTGTTACCTTTCCGTGGGTTACATGAAAGAATCATTAGTGCCATGCAGTCTGAACCATCAGAGTCTCACAGAGCTGGAACCATGACATTCTGCTTATGGTGGGCTGCAATGGACATACCTGGAGGGGGACGGTGCTTCCCAGTTCACTGAGACACTGATCTTAGAGTGGTGGCTGGCTAAAGGCCTTAGAAACAGAATTAGAGTAAATACAATGTCTGACATTATTGTCACTGAAATAAAGTTGTAACTTTTACTGACTGCGAGGCTATGTCTGGTTCTGATACTGCTCTTAAGATCTAAAAACTGAAGTTCAAAACTGCAGTCCTTGGGATCTCGCTGAGCAGCTGCCTAATCCTAGAGGTGTCTGAAGTTTGAGGTCTGAATAAAACACCCAGTAAAAGTCACTAGTCAAAATGTGTAACAGAATTTGCCAAACACCCATTTTCACTCCACTCTGTGGACTTGAGAGTTCAGGGCTTTGTATCTTGATAAAAAGAAGGTTTCTTCCTAAAGTTCACAGAAAGATGAGCCAAGCAGAGTTGATCTGGTAATTTGGTGCTGTAAAAGGGACTGTCCTGCTGCTTCTCCCCTCTCCTGCTTGATACGCACGCTCCCAGCCTGTGCCTTGCACTAGATCTGGAGTTTGTCAGAGCACTGGTTTGTTTCTCTGAATTTGGCAGAAAACTGACCCAGCAATAAAATGAGTAGTTTACTGAATTCAGCTGATCACTCAGGGACCAGGTAATTGTCAAAACCGGAAGAAGGAAGAGGAGAATATGAAGGGCAGGAGGGGTAGGACCATCATTCATGGTAGCAGTTGGCAATTAAATCTGAAGTTGGCTCAGCTGTCTCACTAAACCTCATCTTACCAAAATGATGCCTCAGAGGTGGCTGGGATTGAGGATGTATTCCTTAGTTCGGTGTTTCACTGTTGGCTAACTTGTATTGCTTCATACTTTGTCTACAAGTATTTAATTCTGAGGTGCTTTTCTCCATGTACTCATTGCCCAACATCGACTTACGTGATAGAATTCACAGTCCTATATACAATCAATGTGTGGCTGACCATTGCAGTCCCTAACTCCATCCCAGATCTGTGCCTACCTTCTACGCTGGGCAGACTTTGAAATCTTCCTTTCTTTTCTCTGAGGCAAAATTCATATAGACTAAAATTCAATGCACGTTTTTCCTGGATCTGCAGGGGATTAGTAGAAAGAGGACAAACAAAACAAGGAGAGAGGAGATTTCTTGATGTAAATCAAAAACCATTAGTCAAAAGCAATGGAGTTATCCACCAGCTGAGGATCTTGTCTCTTTTATTTCATCTTTGGCTCAAACCATTCAGATAGTGATTTTGTTTACTTGTGTTTAAATAGGCTCATCTCCACCGCAATTGTAAACGTTTTTTTGATTGAAAACTAAAGAAGGACCTCAAGATCTGTGCTTTTGTTAATTTAATGTAAGTCCTTTTAGATGAAATTGCTTTAAGATATGGTTCCTTTCTACTCTTCAGTATAATTAAGTGGCTCAATATAAAATATTGCATAGATTTCTTTCAGAGTAAACATTTTGTTTATCCCCTTCAAAATAAAATGTTTCTCTAAGGAAAAGATGGAAAGATTACTTTCTAAATATACAGCTACAGTATAATAATAATTGAGGTGATATCTAGACTCTTTGTAAGGCATTTAATTTTTCTGCCTGGAAGGTTTCATGTAAATACATTGTCATTGCCTGTAAAAAAAAGCCTCCCCAGTCTAACTTAGTTCAGTTCAGTCAGGAGCTAGGGGAACAGGTGTTACAGGAAATCTTCCAAACCTGGAGTCATTAGTTATGAAAGAAGTGAAAGATATGGGGAAGCATTTTAGGTGAAATGTTTTGCTGCAGAATAATAGAATCCAGGTTCTATTAAGTATGTAAGATTATAGATCCAAAGTGGTCTTGTTAAATTAGAAAATAAAATTTTTGTTGAATATTTTTACAATAATGTTGTAATGTGCAATACTAATCACAAAAGTTTATCTCAAATAAATATTGTCATTATTGGCTTACTTCTATTCACACCACTTTGTTTTTTAAGTTGTATCAACTGTTTTTATGAATTTGGCTGTAAAAATGTGATCCAGGCTAGGAATCTGCAGTGTGTGGGAGGCACTGGGGTCATGTGTTTACTATGCATTTATGTATCCATGGTGAGATGTAAGGATACTAAAGTTATTTGGAATGTTATACTTCAAGAATTATTTTTGATTCTTGCTTGCTTGATTTCTAATTCACTTTTTAGGTTATTAAAGAGGTATCCTTCAGTACAAGGTTCATATGCACTTCAATGTCTAACGTAGCATCTGAAATACATTCAGATTTTTCATCAGCTCTTACAGATTTGAGGAGAAAGCACCGTAAGAGTATTAGTTCAAAGGATCATAAATATGTTCATGTGATAGTGCTTTAAGTGTGTTGATGAAGCAGCTGTGCATACTGACTTTCAGGACAAAATATCTCAAAACATACCAATACTGAACGTGAAAGAAAAACCTTCATCTGGAAAGTAAATTCAATTCTTTTTGAGCCTTTGAGAGACTTGGCTGACTTCTCCTCATTATATTTGCCTTTCTATATCTCTGTTCTTGGGCTATTTCCAAACAACTGGAAGCATAAAACACAAGAATACCTTCTCTCCTGAGATTTTCAGCCCAAATTTACTCACTTCAGAGTATAACAGGGCTCTGACTTGATTTTTAAGATGAGTAGTAGTTTAGATGAGCGAAGATATTTTTGTGTGCCTATACAAACTGAGTTTCAGCTTAGTTTAGGGCTCTAAACACACTTAGTCATGCGGAGTATGGACAGAATATAAAGTGGTGATTGTACAAAAGCCTTGGGAATCAGTGATTCTAGGCATACCAGTGGATTTAGACTGGCTTTTTAATCTGTCATCTGTGATTTAGAAATGAAGAACAAAGAAACAATTATATATTAATTTTTAATTTTCCCTATGCTACCTGGTCATATTCTTGAAGTTAATAGTGGTTTAAAAACACTATGCAAAGCTGCGGACTTTTTAGATTTACTCCCCAGAAAACTTCAGTTATTGAGTGGAGGTGGCAGTGACTGGTTTAGCATTTTATTTTTTTATGGTCAGTGAATGAAGTCTGATGAAACTTTGCAAATAGCAGTACATGGCAAGACAGTGCAGAGGGACTATCAGTACTAGTGCCTAAGCTGGAATGCTGTCATTTGCTTGCATAAAAGCAATGCTTCCAAGTGCTGCTGTTGGCTACAGAGGAATTTCTAATCACATTTGAAGTTCATTCCAGAGCCTTGCAGGAGAATAACAAAGTAACCTTCTAGCAAAAGAGCTAATCACCTCTGGGACAACAAAATGTAAACAAAGAAATATTCTTAAAAATTATGATAAAAGTCTGTGATGTTTTAATGTCATGGCAGCTAGCACGATATTACTTTGCAAACAAACAGTAACCAATACCAGTGTGTCTCTTGGGCTGGGAAGTAAATGTGTAATCACTCAGATTAAGCCCTTCGCATTTAGTACAAATCTTAAAGCTGCATAGTAAGGTATGCTTAGACTCCAGCTGCAGTGGGAACCAGTGGAGCAAATTGTTGTGTCACTTTATCATAGAGTTAATGAGCAGACAGGATGTTCCATGGTGTGCTCTACCTCACTAGCTACTCCAGATCCTTTGACGGCTGAAAAAGTATTAGGAAACCAGCAGAAGCATATTAAACAGGGGCACACACTGGAGTGAAAGCTAATACTGCTGAATTCTGTATTCCTGCCATGAAAGAGACAAAAATAGGGTGATTCTATAAAATTTGAGGTTGCTTCCTATAAAATGCACATGAGCAAATGAGAAGACATTTTTATGAAGTGGACTATCAAATCTGATTAATTCATGCACGTGTCTGTTGATTTCCCCAGTGGAGTTAGTTTTAGATCCTGTGACTGGGTGATGAGGGAAGAGAGAAAGAATTCCAGCTGAGTGCAGAGGGAAGGTTTTATGCCTGGCATCAAAATCCAGATCCCTCATCCTGGGTTTGACGCAGACATGCCTTGCACCAAGGCAGGAGCTGTAGCGTGGTAGGTTACTAAGGACGGTAGAGCTCAGGAAAAGACACTAGGGTAAGAGGGAAGGGAAAAACACAGAAAAGCTAGGTTAGTGTGTGTGTTAAAAGGGAAGAAAATAATTCTCTGGAGGTATGTCCTGTGGCAATTTTGTATAGCACTGAAGATGAATGAGCCAACAGTATTTTCCAGAAGCCTAAGAGAGACCTTAAGGAATCACATAAAATACTTCATTGAATTATCTCTCTCTTCTACAGTCTTTCAAGCCTTTCATAAAATTCCTTAGCAGCAACATCAGACCAAGACCTATCAATTAATGTGGTTAAGGTATGCTTGTTTCTGAATCATGTGTAAAAGACTAATACGGCATGATGTCTGACCACCTTTGCTTCCTTAGTTCAGCAAGCTGGTGCATGCTTACAGCTTGCTTGCTTGGAGACGGCCCTCAGCAGGAGTTCAGAGCAGGGCTAAGACCTGTGCTGCAGGTTCTTAGTGAGAACTTTTTACCATTCTACTCCACCAATTACCTGATTTTTGAACGCATAAATGTAGAAAATTTTATAGAATATGAATTACAAAGATGCATGCATGTATGCACGTATAATCATACCACGCAGATATACACAGAGTTAATAGTTCTCCCAAAATTGTAGAGGGTGTCTCTGTGAAAGGATAGCTATTTAGATTTGCTGTCACAGTGGGCTTCGGAAAGCAGCAAAACAAAAGGAGGATATACTGCATACAGGGTAATCTGGAGCTCTGCTGCATGGAAATACTGAGCATAACAAGAGCAATTAGTTATTATTAAACTCCTGTCCAGTCTAATGATCAGGTCTGGAACAGAAATATACATGGCAGGGAACTGCTGCACTTGGGAGGGAAAAAGATGATAGAGCAGCAGACAGCCTTCATTTTTCAGAATGCTGTAGAGAGCAATGCTAAAACAATGCTCTGTATAAGTGACTTTGGAATAATTGCTTTTAAAGTCATAAACATTTTAATGCATGAAATAAAATGAAAGTCTGTGACCTATTTCCAGAAGTGACTTAGATGTCATTTATACTAAGGAAATGCAAGTTACATGTAGAATTGTAGGATTTTTGATTTGCATAATAAGGTGGGTCAGATTCCTTAGGGAGACACTTTCATTATTAGGAGGTATGAGTGTGACTGCTTTCATACGAGCATAGCTGCATTTCTGGGTGGGAGGTGTTGGGATTGCTGATTGTAATTACAGTGGTATAGATAAAGGAGAACACAATTTTAGCACAGGCATGAGGACTAACTTTCACCCAATGGATGAAGGCGATCATCCTCAGAATTTGAACTGTGGCACCTGGTTTTCAAAGGGTAATTTACCTCTTGGTTGAGTCAAATCATCCTGATAGTTCCCATGATGTCCAGATGTGCTAGATGTCTAACAGAGGCACTACAGGTAAATGCCTAAATGAAGACTGATTACATCCAGACCCTCTTCACAGTAAGGTCCAGCTCTAGCATTTCTGTGTGGGTTTGCTAACCTTTTTGGTTAACATTCCTCCATAATCAGCTCCTGCTTATCATGGACCATCCTACCAGACTACAGAAAGACAGACATACCATATAAATATTTGACACAGAAGGTAAATGACACAGAGTCCCCTCAGAGTATGCAAAAATTTGACTGCTGTTACACTCATCTTGCTACACCTGACACCAGCTACCTGTTCCTTGCATACCCAGTGATTCTTTTCTGTCACGTTAGACTTTTAAGGATTGCTACAAAAGGTGAATTTTTAGAAACTTACTTGTATTAAAAGGAAACCTAGACTTTATACATTTGCCATGTCCTCAGTGGTTATATGTTGTGGAACTAAAACCCCAGCTGTCCCCAACTCAGCTGCTTGCACACCCAGCACTTGGAAATGTGGCATTATGTGGGACAAAACCGCTGTGCTTGGAGCTGAGGAAGCCATTTTGTTTCATTTTATTTAAGCTGATGATCTCATCGAGGTTCTTAAAAGCTTTTACACTTGAGGAAACTGACTGATAAATTAATAGTCTTTTATTTTTAATAAAGCTATTGTTTAATAAAATCAGTTTAATCTGGAATCATATCCACATGGAGTAGGTAAACTGGGATAGTTAAGGAAGCAGAATACATTATTCTGTTAAATTACACTGTTGTTATGCCAATCAATTTCCCTAAGTAGGCATGCTTTAATGGCCTGATTCTATGAGATTGGAAACACATCCTGCAAATTTTATTTGCGGCAGTTCATATTTTTTTTGGTTTTTTTTTTGGATTGCTTTTCTAATTATTTACTTCATTGCCTGCCATGTGATAGACGTTTCTGGACATGGACAGTAATGTTCTGTGACTACACCTCTAATTTATACATTCTGCTCTCAAAAACAAATTGTCCAGAAAATAAAATATTGTGGAAAAATTACTCTATCTGGACCTAAATTTTCTAAGCTGAATTCAGTTTAGTTAAGTTACAAACCTTTCTAGCTGTGCCATGATAAAGGAAATGAAAGCATAGTCTTAAATTGGAAAGAACTTTGGTGACAGGTGTTATGACGGTGAATTATGGATCCCTTTACAAAGGCATGAAAAATCTTCATTTTCCCATTATAATTAGCTGAGTGTGTGTCCCTTTGCTCTGATTGTTGCTGGATTTTTTCCCATTAAGAAGGAAACAGAGCATCTTCTTCAGTTCCTTATTAACCACAAGTCCACAGGACACACTGGTGAGGAGGCAGCCATGTCCTCAGAGTTATTGGACCTGGTATTTCCATCTCGGTACATCTTGTGTCAGCTGGAGAAGATCAGAGGCAATGAGAGGTGCTGGTGTTTGAAGCCACCCTTGTTCTGCCTCGGAAAGCTGATGTCAAATTATTTGGGAGATGTAATCCCCTTGTCCCAAATGGTTGGGACTTACTATCCTCTGTAAAATGCAGCTGGAATTGCCTGACATTTCAAAAGCTGTGAGAGGAAGATGAGGAGGATGGGGTCTGACAGATGAGCAGCGTGACTGACAGGTGCCCACACACAGCCTTTGTGCTCCCTTCTCACCTGAAAGCAGCGTAATCACCGTGTTCCCCCGCTGATGTGGGGATGCACTTGGATGCCCGATCAGTGATGAGGAGGAGGCACTTGGCACGGTAAGAGCAACTCTATATAAAGTTTAAAAGAAAGTCCTCAGGGGTGTCTTCGTTGTGGGCTTGATGTCAGCCACTGAACCACAGCTGGACAGCCCTGTGGTACCTCCCACCTCCTCTCCTGCCTCTGGCAGCAATCAGTGCGAGGTGCTTTGGGCCCCAAGGGAAGGCAGGTAATAAATGCTAAAGTTATGGGGACATCTAACAAGGTCTGACAAAAAAAACTTTGTTTCCCCTA
Source organism: Opisthocomus hoazin (assembly GCF_030867145.1). Taxonomy (NCBI): domain Eukaryota; kingdom Metazoa; phylum Chordata; class Aves; order Opisthocomiformes; family Opisthocomidae; genus Opisthocomus; species Opisthocomus hoazin. Next base: position 73,292,402 of record NC_134417.1, on the reverse strand, counting down.
CAATTTTCATTAAAATTAGTTACTGGCACCATGAATGTCCCTTTTATTCACATCCATGTCCTGCCTATCTCCAGATCCTGGCTAATAAACTGTTGGCTTCTCAACAAAAGTCTTTTCAAACCTCCTCTAGGATGGATTTTCATGCTGTTTCTTGTCTCTGGGGTATCTACTCAGCCTCCATGAAAAAAATAATTATAATAAAGTTAGTTAGGTTACTATAGATTTATACACTGGTGTAGAAAATACAGTTGCCTTTTGTTTCCCAGGTTTCACTTTTTATATTCCGGTGGGAGATGATCTTGAATCTTGGTCACTGATCCATAGCACATTCATGCTGTCTCTGGCCTTGTTTGTATTCGGTGGTTTTCCTTAAAAGAAACACTATTTTGCTGTCCAAACAGAGACAATTCAATGAAATGTGGGAATGAGACATGAGAAGTCACTACCAGTAAAAAAATAAATATACTGTGAGCATCACTAGGGTCACTAGTCAAAGCATCTCTGTGAGTGTCTGTAAGCCCCTAGCTCCTGGTAGTTGAAAGCCCCAGCTTGCAGAAAGGACCTGTTTGGGATTATACAGAGAATATGTTTGTTCAGGGTTTTGTGGGTTTTTTTTCCCTTTTGTACTAGCCAGCTTTATTGGGCCTGAGTCTTTGCCCAAGAATTTGATTTTTTTTCCCCAGAACTCCTGAGTCTGTGATGTATAAAACATCCTTGTTTTCTACAGAATCTGACGGGAATTGAAGGTCTCTTCAGGCCAGTGACTATACCATGGCTTTATCCCGTATTTCCATTTTTTCTCTCTCCTAACTGCAGTGAAGGAAGCATCTGAAGTGGCTGCAGGTTTGGTGTTGTGGGCAATATGGTGTCTCTAGAAGCTTCTGAAAGCACAAGAGTAAATATGATAGCTTCTGGGCATGTTCCAAGACAGAAAAACAAACCCTTCTGCATCTCCTCAGTCTCATTCTGTTTGGAGACATGAACACAGACAACAGTGCTTGCTTCACTCAGGGGAGCATATGTGTCACAATATGGCCTTTAATTACTCAGTGGTAAACTATTCCTCAAGTAGTACAGAATTATATCCACATTGCTCTGCAGCCTCAGATCACTGTTTGCTGCTCTGCATGTGCCGTCAAACACAGGCCTAGAGCCCCTTGTGAGAGAAGTACGTATAACTACATAGTAATGCATAATAAAATATTTGCACATGTTTTAATGCTGTCTGTTGACCACATTAATTTTCTGCTAAAAAAAGGCTCACTGTTGCAAGGCTGATGTTTTTTTCTACGCACAAACTCAGTACAGCTTTGCTGTGTGTAGCTGTTCTTGGAGGATAGATTGTCACTGAGCTCTCAAGAGCTGCAGCAGGTACCGCATGACCTGAGAAAGGTTCTGGGGAGCAGTAGTGAATATGAATACATTTTTCAATCGTGATGAATATATGCCGCATTGTGGGTGTATGTTGAGCAACTACAAACGTTAGCTTAAGGTTGACTCCTTCTGGAATTCCTGATGATGGAAGTTTCTATTAGTCTGTTGATTTTAGTTGTATTATTTGAAATACAGGCCTTAATTCTTCCACCTAGACATGCTTGCACAGACCTGTTTATGTAGAAATCTTCAGGGCTCAAGTCTTACCCTGCAACACGCCATGGTTTTTCTTTCTTTTTTCTTTTGCCTGCTTTGTAAGTAAAGAACAGTCACATTTAAAATATTTGAGAATCAAACACATGACCTAAGATGTGAGGTGCAGAGTGTCAAGCCATTGCAGCATGTAATTTTAGGGATGAAAATGGGTGTTGGTAAAAGCAAATGCTGATGTGTCCAAAACTCTGCAGTCCCAAAGGATGCCACTGTAATGTAATTTGCTAGAGATTAAAGCAAGAGGGGAAGGGTCTTTACTGCCTGTCATACTGCACTAGCAAACAAGCACAGCACATTTAAAAGTGATTAAAGCTGAGAGGATACAAACAAAATTAATTTTAACAGATGTTAATAAACAATGTTTAATAGGAAGAAGGCTGTGCAGGGTGTCTGATATTTATTTATGTCTACTGAGGGGTACAAAAAGAGAAGAGTAGAAATTACTCCTGACATCTTGATTCTCAACAGAATTCTGTTGAATGTAGAAAAGGTATGCAATGTCCTTAGTTTATTGTAAGCTGAGTGACCTATACGTGTGATTATGAAATAAACTGTTGACAAATGCTTTCCTCTAAGCAGAAAACAGCGCTGTCAGCCTGGAAATGTGGAATTGCTGTGCTCCAGCTAGCACTAAGTCTTAGTCTCTGTTCAGTCATTTTGAGGTGATGGCTGCAATGCAAAAAAATGCAGGCTTAAAGAGAGATAACTTGGGAGTAAGGGATGGGAAGTTGTGTGCATGGATGAGGATAAAGAAAAGGGGTAAGAAACGCAGGGAGGGTGTGGTCATGACTTTGGCTTTTCCTCAGAACATCTGTGCTGGTATGGAAAAGGTTTAGAAGTGGTGTCCCAAGAGAAAAGAAAGTTAAATACAAAAACTAAGAGCATCAGGACTCTACTATACATGGCGTTGTGGTTTAACGTGACTGGATGCCAGGTGCCCACCAAAGACACTCTATCGCTCCCCTCCTCAGCTGGACAGGGGAGAAAAAAATACAGTGAAAGTCTTGTGGGTCGAGATAAGGACAGGGAGAAATCACTCACCAATTACTGTCACAGACAAAATAGACTCAGCTTGGGGAAATTAGTTTAATTTATCACCAATCAAATCAGAGCAGGGTAATGAGAAATAAAAACTTAATCTTAAAAGCACCTTCCCCCAGCGCTCCCTTCTTCCCGGGCCCAACTTCACTCCTGAATTCTCTAACTCCTCCCTGCAAAAGGTGCAGCGGGACAGGGAATGGGGGTTGCACTCAGTTCATCACACGTTGTCTCTGTTGCTTCTTCCTCCTCAGGGGAGGACTCCTCACACTCTGCCCCTGCTCCAGCGTGGCTCCCTACCACAGGATACAGCCCTTCAGAAACAGACTGCTGCAGTGTGGGTCTCCTGCGGGGTCACAAGCCCTGCCAACAAACCAGCTCCAGCGTGGGCTCCTCTCTCCTTGGGTCCACAGGTCCTGCCAGTAGCCTTCTTCAGCATGGGCTTCCCACAGCATCACAGTCTCCTTCGGGCATCCACCTGCTCTGGTGTGGGATTCTCCTGGGCTGCAGGTGGATATCTGTTCCACTGCAGATCTCCATGAGCTGCAGGGCAAAAGCCTGCCTTGCCATGGTCTTTTCCATGGGCTGCAGGGGAATCTCTGCTCCGATGCCTGGAGCCCCTCCTCCTCCCCCTCCTTCGTCACTGACCTTGGTGTGTGCAGAGTTGTTTCTTTCATGTATTCTCACTCCTCTCTCCCACTTCAGCTGTGCAGGTTTTTCCCCCCTTCTTAAATGTGTTATCACAGAGGCATTACCACCGTCGCAGACTGTCTTGGCCTTGGCCAGCAGCAGATCTGTCTTGGAGCCAGCTGGCACTGCCTCTGTCAGACACAGGGGAAGCTTCTGGCAGCTTCTTGGAGAAGCCACTCCTGTAGCCGCCTCTGCTACCCAAACATTGCCATGCAAACCTAATACAAAGGACACAAGGATGAAAACTGCAAATGAATTGTGGAGTGAGAAAAGAGGAGAAACCAGATCCTTAGTGATATAAGTCAACACAGCATTGTAAGAATCAATGAAGAAATACTAAGGGAACAAATTTAGGGAGGAAGGTGCCCGGCTGCTCAGCGTGAGCTGTCCAGAATCATGGGGCAGGGAAGATGCACGTGATGAGGGGGTGGGTGTTGAAAGAAGGGACAGAACCAAATGAAAGCAGTTAGTATCTGATGAAATTCCCTCTGTCCCCTGCCCTGTGTGTACATGACATTCACTGCTAGACCTTGGGAGCAGACCTGGCTGCAGAGCTGTTGGCTGGAGTCTAGCCTGTTGACCGCACAGAGCTAGGTACTAACCAATGCGCATCTGGCAATGAATAGTTTAATTTTAGATGCTTCACTCTTGCCACCCTCCATGGTTGCTATAGAAAGAAACTTTGCTTTTATTGGCCTTAGTATCTCTTGCCTATTGACTTCTTTATAAATTGAAGCGATTTGCAATGAATGTCACAGTCACAATAAATATGCAGTCCTTGTCTAACAATCACCATGCTCTGTGTAAAGACAGGATGCTTATATTCATGAAATGAAGAGAATAGTATGTTCAGCTGTATAATTAACACCAGAACTTGCTCTGAGTAGTAATATATTTTAAGTAGTAAAAGTAGGAAGACATTGAGACGAGGACTAAGAAAGGCCTGGGCAGGGGTCCTGTGGACAAGTCCTATGCAATACCAGAAGGGCTACTGAAAGCATATTTTCCTACTGCAAAACAGATTCCTGGGAAGAAGGACCTAAGAAGGAAGATGTTTTATGTTATTTCCCACTCTTTCATTACAAAATCTTCAGCACTTCCTAACTCAGACAGACCCCGAAGATGTTATCCTTGCTGTCTTACAGATAAGTCTAACTTCCACTACTGTCTCGCCTCTTACACAAGCTCCTCTCAAACTCTCACTACTCTTTTCACTCCAGAACTACCATCTTTTCCTCAATAATCTATTTCAGAGCACCTCGTCTCCTCCTGATCCTTCCTGGTTCTCCACAGTGCTGCCATTCCCCCCAGACATTCTCCTACTGAAGCCCTTTGTCATTCTTTCCTTGGTACTTAGTCACAGCCTTCTCATCTCAGGCACTCCATCGCTGCCCATTCTGTTGACTGTGTCTGTTGTGGTGGCTGTCACCTCCTGCTGCCATGCCTGTAGCTGATTTTGTGTTTTTTGGGGAAAATGAAGAAGGAAGGACTTAGACTTCCCCTCTCCCTCCAACCCAGAAGCAGCCAGTAATTATTTTTTAAAAAATCCATATAGAAGAGACCTTGGGGGTACATCTGGGGAAGAGCAGACATATGGTGATCCCAGAGCAAAACAGCTGTTGGAGAGAGAAAGATGAGAGCAGGAAGGTAACTGATGTGGGACCATCTTCTTATCCACTTCTCATCTCTCACTGCTAGCAGTGAAGTTTGCTAGAGTGAATCACAGTCCTCTCACCAAACTGTTGAGAGAGTCAGTCTGTTAACATATTTGGCTTGTTTAGTTTTAGTTGCATTTGTCAGGAAAGGGAAATCTCAGAAACCCTCTGAAGTCCAGCACTCATCCAGAGGAACACTACACAACACTTCATTTGGTTTGCTGATGCAGTCTTAAAAAGTTCACTTATGTTCCAAAAGAAACATTTTTTTTTTGGCCTTGTCTTCTCCGCTATCACACGGCCAAGCCCTAGGAGCATATATAATGCAGTCAACCTATTGCATGACATAATCAATCCTAGTTGTCCTTCAGTTGTCCATGGGAAGGAAAATTGTTGGCACCAGACCACAGCTGCCCAAAGTAAAGAGCAGGCCAGCTCTTCCTGGTAGGCTGTAAGTCAGCCTCAGGATAGATACAAAAGAAATTGTTCAATATTTACATTTAGGTTTTATTTCCTGTGGTTTAGGTCTTCAGTCCTTGGTATTGTCTCAGCCACCTCAGCTTACAGTCTGGCTGGGTCTGTGCTGTCCCAGCACTGACAGGGCCTGGAGAGCATGACTATATTGTTTTCAGATCCAGGCTGACACATTTATGCAGCCTGATCCTCTGTTCTACACAATTCCTAATGCTTTTTTTTGATGCAGGTTTGGAGACCTCTGTGCTAAGTTCCTTGGCATGGGTGCTCCTGAGGAATAATAGACATGCTCTGAGTTGAGTCATGAGCTATTTTTGCAGAGCAGAGTATTGTAAAATTCTCTGAGAATAGCAAGAAACAAGCAATCACAACTAGCCTGGGGTGAGAAAGACAGTTCCTATCAAGGGTATGTCGTAATATGTTTGTCTTGCATTTTGTTCTAAAGCCGGTGGTGCTACCATGGTTAGAGCAGGGTATCAGATTTGACAGCCCCAGGGCAACGTGAGCTCCTTTGTTCCCCTTCTTTCTGCCTCTGAAGCAGCTGGAGGTGCAGTACATGTTTTCCATTCTCTCCTAGAGTCCGGGAGATGTCTGTAGCAGGTAGAATATTGCTTTTCACTGTAGTAGTGTTCCTTATTTTGTTTGCAACTTTTGATTGTTGCACATCAGTCTTGAATTCTTTAATGAAAATTGTAAGAGTCTGTAGTGCAAGGTGACCACCTAAGCAGGGAGACTTTAAAGCTGCGTGACTTTTCTCAATGCTTGTGCATTGGGAATCATGCAGGGAAGAGCAGCTATGCATATGAAAGCAACTGATACACAGAACACTTGGGGAAGGTGGGAAACTGTTTTAATAGAAGAGGAAAGGCACAGTGGTTTCCCGGGTGGGAAGGGCAGGCAGCAGGAAGGAAGGGACTGTGCTTCTGCACAAAGTTTGACTTGCGGGTTTCATCTTCACACATGTCTGAACATGTGGATGGTCTTCCAGCCAAATACATGAACCTCCCATCTGTCAGAATTTGTGTGGCCATCCTCAGGGAGACCAGGGCTGGAGTGCTGTGTGCCATGTTACAGGGGTCCCATGCAGAACAAACCCATCAGACCTGAGGCCACATGCAGGTTGTGTCCAGAATTCCCTCCAGAGTGCAAACCTGCATTACTGAGCCTCTATGTCTCTAGTGTATTTATGTGCATTTAATATTTGTGTTACTATTTAACAGCAAAAGTGAAGACCAGAATTGTACTCAAATACAGAGAAAGAAGAAAGTATTACTAAGTAAGTGGGCTACCTTTAGCTTTTATCTTTCTGCTACTGTATTTGTTTGGGGGTTTATGAACATAGTAAATTTCAGGGACTAAGTGGAGTCTATTCAGTCTATTAAGGTTCATTTTCTTTTAATACTCTAATCCCCTCAGGATGCCATTTGCCGTAATTGTTTCTTGAATGATCCTCCAGTGTTTAAGATTCAGTCTCTGACTCATAAGCTATTCTGCATACACTTGTGGCTCTGTGCAAAGAAAAATGGGACACATGACATCTGTTTCAAATTTGTTTTTCTTTACTTTGCAATTATGCCCCTTGTCCTCTTATCTGTTTCCCAGCTAAAAAATAGTAAGTACATTTGGCATTAACTACACTGTTTAAGATTTTATATACCAAAATTAAATCTCCTCAGACTGTGTTTTTATGGACTATAAATTTGGATTTTATGGTCTCTTCTCATACTTTTTTGTCCTTGGATCAATAGTACTGCCCTTCTTCTGAACTTTACAAACATTACAAACATTAGGCAGGCCCAAGAAGTTGCGTTGGCCAGAACGATAGATTGCATTGAAGGGAGAGTGCAGCCAGACTGAACTTTTTCCACAACCATTTTTGACTTGTGGCTTAAATTCTACATATACTTTCGCATTCAGTTCTTTTAAAATTCCGTCACATTGTTTAGATTAATCTAGTTCACAACACAGTATTTATTTTTAACTGATCAATATTTTTAGATTAATAGCTGTTGTTCTCAACACTACAATTTTGTTTCCATAGAAGTCTTACTGAAAAAGGAAAAAAGATCTTCTAAAAAAATCCAGTCTGCGTTCCTGGTAAACCAGCTTCTTTCAATTTTCTAAGTGTTTTGTCCAGCCTGACTCGAAAAGTCTTCAAGTTTCTCTGATTTTCTTTGGAAACTTTTAGTCTTATAGAATTTAATATCAGGAAGGATATTTGTATGACATTTAGTCTAAATTTCCCCTGCTTATATTCATACTGTTGCTGATATCTGTAATTTCATGTATCGTACTAAAGGATGCCTCACAACCCTTAGCAAGACCCCCTCCCCTTGCCCTTTAATAGTATGCTTAGCCAAGCTACGTATACAAAGCTCTTTTAATTTCCTTATAATTCAGTCCCACTGTGGCCTGAACATTGCTGTTTCTGCTGTCGGGGCTTCCCCCAGATTCCCTGGAGGTGAGGAAGCACCCCGAGCTGCAAGAGCACCAGCACCCAACCTACAGCCGTGCCACCTGCCAGTGGCTAAAAAGGCAATGGAGACAACACATATTACCCTGGCTACAGATTTGCTCCCATGCCTAATCTCATGCATCCCTGCTATTGTATTGCAATATGATGCTTTCATTTAGGCACTCTAAAACCGCTCAAGTATTTTTTGTAGTTGCATCACCTTGCAAGTATGTCTTACAAGTAATGTGCTATCACTCAACCTTCTGTTGCAACATTGACTCTTCCCATATCTCTCACTTAAATTATTTCATGCATAAGATGAAGTTCTTCTCAACAGCCATACAAGAGCATGCATTTATTTTAATGTATCTACTTGTGGGATTTTTCTAGTGTTATTTCTATGATTTCCAGATCTGTTCTGTGTTATTTCTTTGCCACAATCAGTTTTTGCTGCACTTCCCAAGCTAAAATACGCAAAGTTTTTACTATACAATTCTATGCTGTACTACATATATTAAATATATATCATATTTATACTTCATATATAGTACTATGTCTCAACCTTTACATTTCCTTAACCTATGTTTGTTTGCTTTTCTAGACATTCAGCAAAAAATGAAAACATCAATATATGCAGAATTTTATCAAGAGTACTTCACTAGTTAGGAACTGTTGTTGTTATCCCTGGTTTGCATTTTTTTCTGCAAAAATTTTAGCTTACAGTAGTGTTTTTATTCAAGATGCTGATTTCCATCCAGATAAGCCTTACTGAAACACAGTAGTTACAGAAGGGTAATATAGAATGCAAAATTTAAAATGTAATTCACATAAGACTATTTTTATTAAGCAGCTTTTTAGAAGAACTCTTCTGAAATTATATGAAAATTCATGTGCTCTGGTTTTATACTCAGGTATTTTCCACTGAAATAAAGGAAGAGAAAGAGAGAAAAGCATTAAGTGGTGAGTGATGGAGAAAACAGTCTTTCTGTCATGTTTTCTTACTCGGGAAAGATAGAAAAATAGGAAAAAAGGGAGAGAATTTGGAAAACATATCTTTTCTCTTCTTTCCTCTTTCCTCACTAAGACATGAGGAAAGTAAGGAGGAAAAGATTAGAACAGTTTAATGTTTCTTTTTCTTTTTTTTTTAAAAAAAAAGTGCTTCCAATTTTTCATATTGAAATAGGAGAGTTTTAAAATGGTGTTTGTGCTTACTGATGGTATTTTGAGGAGAGTGTGAAAAATACGAATTTTCAGTCGGTCCTACTGAAGCCATATGGAAAACTCTATTTAAGATCTGGGGGTATTTATGTAATGTGTATCTGCATGGCTGAGGTGTCCCTTTCTTGGGCTCTTTTCTACACCCCACCCTCCTCTTTTCCTAAAATGCTAGTGTGACTAGCATTTACTGTGCCTGTAATCCTTCATTGACAGAGTTACCAACAAATGAAGAGGAGGTGTGCCTGCTTGCACAGGGAGTGCTAGCCAAATGTGGTTTATCTGACTACAAGTAGTGCAACAGCCGTGAATGTATCATCAATGAAATACGCAGCAGAGAGTAAGTGGAGTGGAAACATGGTGATAAGCTTTTGCAGCTGTACAGCTTAGTCTTGAATTGTTCTGTTTGCTGAGTCTATGGGGCTGTCTCCAGCTTCTGGATGTATAATTTTCTCCCTGTTGCTCTCAGTTGACAAATTTCTCTGATGGCGGGTGTATGATACCTGATAGACTAACTGGCCTTAATGGGAATGCTCTGTTGCCTAGGGACTGCTCCTGGGCTTTCCCAGTGGCACGCTTCAACTAAGTGCTATACTTGGCTCTCTGTGCTTTGCTCTGCCAAAGTGCAGGATTCAACCAAAGCTATTTCTCAACGTCTCTTTATTACTAGAGAAAATCGATTGCTGCAGCATAAAAATGTGGGTCATGAACGTATGTCCTCTTTCCTTCTCCTTGAAATGACAAACTTAGACGATTAATCTCCATGCTATCTATTTGTGGCTTTGGCTTCCAAACAGAGGATGTCAGAGAAAATGGTACATGTATTCTTTACACTAAGTGACATGAGGCAGCAGTCAGATAAATAAATATTTTTCATGTTCAGACCTCTAAGTAACAATTACAGTATTACAATGAGAGGTATATGAGCTTGTGTGGATTAAACTGTAGTGAGTAAATATACAGCAACTCTGGGAAAGCTTTGTAAATAATGGGAAGAACTTGCCTAGCCAGCTCTACAAAGCAAACAGCAGCCCTTTAGGGAGTGTATGGTACCTTTCTTATGGAGGGCTGTGGGTGAACATAGATAAAGAAAATAAGAGTACACCTAAGTGATAGGGAAAGGTGATTTGCAATCACTATGCTGAAGGCAAACTAGTGAAAGAAGACCAGAGATCTGAAAAAAAAAATGTTCTCATCAAAAGGCAGTGCTCAAGGAAGGAAAACAGCTGGTAAGGGGAAGAGAGCAATGTCACTGGTGATCAATTTTCTTTACAAAAGAGAGGTCAGCTGTCACATATTGGGGTGTTTAGTATATGAGGGGAGGACAGCTGGGGGGTGAAAACACCTCATAGATATCTGGCATTTTATCCCAGCTGCCATACAGCTTTATAAAATGCACTTTGACTGCTGTTCATTTATGCAGGGAACTTGAGATTCAAGTCCATTCAGGAATTTTCAGAATAGGCCTTCAGAATTCAATGAGAGTGTGAAAGTTTCTTTTCAGAAGCAGCTTTTTCAAGACACTAATGGGATTAAATTCTCAACTCCTATTGACTTTTAATGCGAGTCAGGCATTTGACTTCCCTTTATGCCATTGAAAAACTCCTTGTTAATCTTCACAGTTTACGATTTACCCTCTGAGGCTGCTCTCTCTTAAAATGAATAACCTCTGATCCTCCTGAGAATTTGAAGTGCTGTACCTCTTGCAAAATCCCCCCAGGAACTCAGTATGTGTGGTGACAGAGAATTCTTGTTCATTATTTTGCTCAGGATCTCTTATGCAGTTTCATGCTGAAGTCAGAGAGCCTGAACATCCACCAGTTCAACTAATAACTAAAAGTAAAGGTGCAGAGCAAAATATCTCAGTCTTGTGATCCAATGTGATAAGAGCAAAGCTAAATCACTATGGTGGTATTTGATACATGATTAATGAATTCTGATGTTATTTAATAGTACTACCCAAATAGAAAATTTCCGCCAACTCCCACAAACTGAATACCTGCTTGTGACTCCTGCTTAAAGAGCAGCTAAGCAGAAAGATGTCCTTGCCCAAAAGTCACATATTATGAAGAACCGATTCTATTGCCTCTTTACAGACTTATAAAGCCACAAATGACTCTATAGTTTTGAAATAAGCTGCAATATTTGAGCTAATGCCCCGAAAGTCTCATCTGCAAACATCTTCGCTGCTTCAATAATTCACATTGCTTTATGTTCTCCAAGGTATATTACTCATGGCTTGATTAGAGGCCATATCACATCTGAACTACCATCATCCTTCACTAAACTGTAAACAGATATGTGTGCTACACACCCACTTAATAGAGACTTCTCTGTCCACATTACAAATAAGAGCAAGAGCAGGTTAGAGAGGCAGTGTATGGAAGCAGAACGAAGAACACGGAAGCACCAGGGTAGGAAAAGAGCCAGTAAAGTAAATGCATGTTCCCTGTGTCAATTAAATACCAGGAGAACCAAAGGTAATTCAAACTGCTAAACTTTATGATCTCCGAAGCCAGTGAAGCAAGCTTGCATAGATGATCTCTATAAAGTCTGAGTGATAACAAAAATCAGTGAAGACACTAACATTCCAGATTCAGTGAAAGAGATTCAATCTGATTGTCCTCAGACTTGGCAAACCTTAATACAGCCAGACCAACTTTGAGATGAGATTAATCATGTCATTTTACAAAATGTAATGAAACTGATGTCTGAACAGAAAAAGCAGATGCATCTTGGAAGAACAGAGCACAGTGTTTTCCCAAAGACAGCAGAATCGCAGTGTGATTCTCAGAAAGAAATTAATTCAAGTCCTCAAATTTTGTTTTAAAAAAATAAAACAATTGTGTTTCTCTCTTTCTGAATTTAGAATCAGAAAGTATTTTCCAGAGACTGGGATTGTATCAGTCACTTAGACTTCTGCAGGCTTTGTTTGGGAAGGTGACTTTCGAGACAGTCCTCTTGCTGGTAGACCAGAACTGTCAGCATCTCATGGCCTCAAGTTTTTGTTGGCACATGGAAAGTGAGTGATTCAGTGGAAGTCAAATTTAGATTTGTAAGTTGCATTGATTTCCATGGAAATCTGGACTAAACCAATTTTGCACAATTTGTGTAAAGATTTAGCAAGATTCCTTAACTGTGATTATTCTTCTGGGTGTCATATCAAGGAAAATAACTTCACAAGCACTGACCAATTTATATCATTGTTTCTGTTTCTGATTAGTTTGTCCAGAACAACGGTGAGGTTCTCTTTGCATAATTCTGAAGTTATGAATCTGCCTGAGCAGTCAGTGTTCTTTTGTTTTCAAGTGTGTGACTAAGTCCCTGGGGTGGTTTTTTTCTTGTGTGTCTCCCATCCTACCAACAAAAGCAATTGTCCTAAGAAGAAGAAGAAACTGTGCATATTTATCTAACTATACGTAGCACAACTATAACATTTGCAAGCCATTTCATTATTTATTAAATAACTATTCCTGTGTCTGCACTCATACATTAAAAGCTGGTTTTGGCAAACCAGATTAAAAAAATATAGCAATATGCTGAATAGTTTAGAAGCACAGCAATAAAAAAACCACAAAAAAGCGTAGCTAATTTTACAAGTAGTGAAGATTCTCACCTGAAGTGTATGTACATCTGCTGATCTATTTCATGGTGAACCAGAAAAAAAAATTAGCACAATAATTATACCTTTGCACTGATGGCAGAATATGCTGATAAATCCCATTCCAGAACACCTGAAAAGTCAAGTAGGTACCTTATTATACTTCTCTAGAATTAAAGGATTAAAACAATGAGTAGAAGTTTAACACTGCTGATTTGTAGTTATCCTTTTTCTGGATAGCTGAATGTGTGTATATGCAGAACGGTGCCAAGATACTTGAGTTAGCTCTGAACTTGTTACCTGGGGCACTACAAGTTGTGTAGGTACTTCAGAACTTGGCATTGCATGGGTTTCTCAGCAAATTTATCTACCCTGCAAGGTGTGCTCACAGCTATGCTGCTTCTGGCATCACAGTAACTATACATGTACTGAGTGGACAAGTATCCTTCTACTTCTGCACAGCTCGAGTTGGTGAGATGTATTTACTTATCCTTATGAAACAGCACTGGTATGATAACATTTCAGAAATTCTCAGTATTCTTGGTGGTAGCTGTCTTCCACTGCTGAAGCAACAATTGCTCTGCATGCGATTTGGAAATACAGGGATAACGGATCCTTTCTACAGCACTTGCCATTGAAAAATCATCATCTGTTAGCAGCTACCACAGAGCAAGAAGGCTAGGGTGCCTGAATTGCTGGGCTATAGCAAGAGTGACTGTAATTGCCACTGTACTGCTTGATAGATTTCATGTAATCTCAAGCACTGAATACATCTGAATAGCTGTAAAGTTGTAGCAAACTTTGCAAAGGTGAGGAAATAGAGGAGAGTGAAGAAATATTTTGCTGCAGTGGGATACAAAAGGGCAATATATCAGTGGAACATCTTCTGACTAATTATTCTTTTCCTTGCTAGCTCATTTTCGCCCTTCAAGAAAACTGTTACTGATCTATTTATTTTTGCTTTAAAGGTTGCTAGGAGGTGTTAGGCTGGCTTCCTACAGCTGCAGTTAGAACTGAGATTGAAAGTCCTTTTGGTCAGAGAAGGGAAGGGTCTTGCTTCTGCTTTCTGAGATATGTGCTGAGTGTATGGTTACTAGCTTACTGCGATTTACGTTTCATGTAACAGCTGGAACAAGATATTGTACTGTCTGCTAATAGCTCTTTTCATAGGGCCCAGAGACAGGGTTCAGACCACCACAGAAGCTTTATTGTACCTTTCCATTTGCACATCACAATCTCTTTTTATTCCTTAGCAAGCAAGACTTTATTTTGGATTAGGGTTTCTGGTGACATATCAGAATAGTGTCAAGGATGATTGAGTCCTTATATTTAACTACTCCTAGAAAATAAGTTTCAGCATTCAAATGCTTTTGCACCCCTCTTGTACATTCACTGCAGCCTCCAAGCCTCAAGCTTGGGTTTCTGGGTTACGCAAAGAATACACAATAATGCTGATGAGAAGTGGGGATGTGCTGAAATTATCAAACATCCACTACTACACATTTTAGATAAAACACATTTTACCAAAATGAAATACTTTCCTCATTAAAACTCTTCTTCTTAAATGCAGTATATGTTTTATGGCTCCCTTGCAAACTTCAGAGAAAACGTGTGTACGCTATTGGCCTCAGTCTTGGTGCTTTGTTAACTGTTGTATTTTATTGTGTATTAGTAGAACCAATGATGACCATTGTATCCGTGTTTAAGGACAAGCAGAGTAAAAGGATGAACTAAACTTTCATCAGAGGCCATGTTATTATCTGTTTTACAACGTACTGTACACAACCAGAAGAAAATAGAAAACACAGTGTGGAGTACCATAACTGCACTGGCAGTAAGTTGTTTCCAGCAATGTTTTTTGCGGAAAAATCAATCTGATGGCGTTTAAAGCTCCAGTATTTTCTGTAAATTGATTATAGCAGGGCTAGCACCAAAACTCATGACTCTTAAAAGAAAGATTGCCTGATGTATCTCAGAACTCAGCCTTTAATGGCTCTTCCATGAACTGCAAGTAATGTATCAGCACTTTCAATTACAATTTCAATTTCAAGGCCTGTGGTCCAGAGACAGATGTTTCCCTTGTATTAAACACAAACTGTTTCTTCCATTGGTGGGCACTTACAGAGACCAACAGGGTTGAAGTTCTTATCATTCCCTTCAGCCAGTCTATACTTCCATCTAAAATTTTTGTGTTTTTTCAGGTTTCTCAGAAACACTCCACTCAAGCATTCTGTCAGAGGGAAAAGACCAACAGAGGGTGAGTCCATTCACACATTCACTGTGACAGTTGTACATAAGACAATAGGGTAATTCAGCAGGAAATACTATCACAAGCTCGTAAGGCACTGGTGTTTCTACTAATTTCAGTAAGACTGGCTCATAGAAGAATATACCACCGTAAGACAGAACTACTGAAAATCTTCAGTCAGGACACTATTTCCACTTCAACATAGGATGTGAAAGTTGGAAATATCAAAGGGATAAACGTGTATAAATGGTTTGAAAGTGAACATCTCAGGAAATACTAAGGAGTAAATGGAAAGAATCTACAACAAATGCTCAGATTTATTTGAAATTTCAACAATCCTTTAACACTGTCTGGAAAGAAAAGTGGAAATATTTAGAAGATATTAAGTGTGAAGCCAATGGCAACCTACCATCAGGCATCTGGGAAACAGGGAGGATCCTATACAAAGAATCTGCTAAAAGTCCTCAGGAAGGTAAAACTTCCAGGAAGATAAGGAGAGAGAGAAGCAGAGAGTACACCGTGATGCAACAATATAAATTTGTACAATGTAAGCTTTGATCATGGGAAAAAGACTTATTCAGGAATTTGACACAAAGAGCAGAGCATATTGTGGACTCCAACGTAGAGCTGAAGTTCCTCAGCTCTGAATTACAGCAGTTTGAATGAAGAGGAGGAAAAAATGACTAGTGTTAGTTATTTGTATTCTTATATAGGTCTTCTTCAGAAGGTTCTGAGAAATATTTGGAATCTTCTTTACCCTGGAGCATACAGCACAACTAGAGCTAAGGAAATTTTTTTTTTTTTTAACTCTGTAGCTGGTGGGAGGTTTTCAAAGCTGACACTCACAAGGTGTTTGTGTCTTTGTGCTAGTGCAGATGGTCTTGTCAAACTATGCCTAGAAATTCATAAAATCATAGAATGCTTTGGGTAACAAGGGACCTTTAAAGGTCATCTAGGCCAATCCACCTGCAATGAGCAGGGACATCAACTGGATCAGAATGCTCAGAACTCCCTCCAGCCTGACCTTGAATGTTGCTAGGGATGGGGCCTCCACTACCTCTCTGAGCAACCTGTTCCAGTGTTTCACCACCCTTATAGTAAATAATTTCTTCCTTCTATACAGTCTAAATCTACCCTACCTTACTTTAAAACCATTACCTATTGTTCTATTGCAACAGACCTTGCTAATAAGATTTTCCTCATCTTTCCTATAGGCCCCCTTGAAGTGTTCAAAGACCGCAATAAGGTCAGCCCGCAGCCATCTCTTCTCCAAGCCGAACAACCCCAACTCTCTCAGCCTTTCCTCGTAGGAGAGGTGTTCCAGTCCTCTGATAATTTTTGTAGCCCTCCTCTGAACCCGCTCCAACAGCTCCATGTCCTTCTTGTGCTGGGGGCTCCAAAGCTGGACACAGGACTCCAGGTGGGGTCTCACCAGAGCAGAGCAGAGGGGCAGAATCCCCTCCCTCAACCTGCTGGCCATGCTGCTTTTGATGCAGCCCAGGGTATGGTTGGCTTTCTGGGCTGTGAGCGCACAGTGTTGGCTCATGTCCAGCTTGACATAGTAGTCATCACAAACTACCTTGCTCAGGGCTCTACAGATAGCTTTCATCTGGTTAAATGTGATTGATGTTTTTTTCCCAAAGCTTGAGACTTCAGCTTGAGAAGAATGTCTAGAAACTGATGTGGCATTGTAGTTTTTGATTCTATACAATACACCTATGTCTAAGAAAAGTACCACAACCACGTCAAATTAAATGAAAAGTGTTGAAAGAAAACCTGTGAAAAAGAAATCTTTTCTTTTCTTTGTGAATGTGAAATACAATTAACTCAATGACCAGCAGCAGTTATATCCTCTGCAGGCAGTAATGCTTCTGATACAAATTATTATTTGCTGTCTGCTGACGCTTTAACCAGCACTACAGTGGACAAGCAGTGGGCAAGCCATCTGCCTTGGCAACAAAGCTCCCACTTACCACTGCCCTATTTGCATGTTTAAGTGCTTTAGAAATATAAATTAAGCAAGTAAAACTGTTTATCTGGATAGTGACTGTATGAAAATGAAACTTCAAAAATGAACACGCTTGGCTATTGGCTTTTAGCTGCCTGTTTGCCCTGTTCCTCAGTACATGCCTGCTTCTGGTTCTTTTTTTTTTTTTTTTTGAAGAAGAATATATAGCAAAATTATCTTCAAAGCATCTTTATAGGTGAGTTGGAATCACACGTGCGAATGTAAATATTTTTTTCTCTCAGCTAAATAGAGTGAATAGAGGGAATAGAGGGAAAACATAGTAACCTTTGCATGCAAGAGAGGAGAAAAACTTTCTACATTTAATACTCTGAGAGAACATGTTTCATAGCTTAAAAATCACTCCACAAATACGTTGTATGCATGTCCTGGAAGGATCTCCCTAGACAGTGAATGACAGTTCAGGTTTTATACACTTGGACCACCTGATCAAATTATCAAGGTGTACTTTTTCAATGATTTGAGTAAGCTTTGGGTCAGGTGCTGTGTCTTTGGCCAGTCAATCCCATTTTCAGGGAATAAGTCATATTCTTTAGTAATGTGAGCATGTAGAGTCATAGTCATTTCTTCTGACCTCAGAGGTCTGCAGTGTACTCATCTATGTGTGAACTGCTCTCCTAAGGATCCATTTATAGCTGATGAAGGGAAACAGGCACTTTCTGGGTGCAATTCCTCTTATTCTATGTATCCACTTAGGATAAGATGGATCGTGTCTCTGCTACACTGACTACACAGATTTCCATTGACAGTAGACAAAATCTCGGTGATCAGCTCATATGGATGTCTGTGTTAAGCAGATGAATGACACCTCTTAGTGTTCAAAGCTGACCCTGATAATTTCAAATAAGCTGCCAAGTACAATAGATAATCATTACTGATACAGGATTGAATTAAAATAATTACCTAGAAGCTTGAAGATATTTATCTAGTTTTTGGTAACTTGAGTCAGTCATATTCCTAATTGTTTTGGTGAGGACATCAGAATCCTTCCCACTAAGCACATTACTTTAAATGTCTTTTAAAATATTCTGAACTCTTTCATGTAACACTGCAGTCCTGTTTAATACCATGTGGATCTTCTTGTATGTAAAAATTATTTGCTGGCACTCTGTGTTTTACTACCTAACTTCTTTTTCCATTTCTAGACCCTGAGCTGCTGACTGACTTCCTGGCTTGACCTCAGACCCACCTCAGTGTTGGGGACATGCCTGGCGAATGCTGGGCTGGGTCTGAGCCTGATCGTGCACGCTGGTCCAGCTCTGCTCGCCCTGCTCATGCACTATGGGACCTTACCAGTGAGACCCCTGCATGGCTGGTGTCCGCCTCCCCCATGCCTGTGGGGAAGGCCCTGCTTGCTGCACCCTGACGCTCAGGACAGAGAAGAAAAAGTCTTTAAAAGAAGACTTTACTTGCTTCTTTACGAGTGAAGGTAAAGTTGCTGAAGAGAAAAATTGCTGTATAGGAAACGTTGTGTGTGTGGTTCTCAGCCCTCAAGAAGACAGAACGAATGATTTCTTAGTTAAATAAAGGGATGCATGCTTTATTGCAGTCATAACAGTATGTGTGCTTTCATTTCTCAGATGGCACTGTCCTCACACCCTATTTCAGAACCTGCCTGCAGTTCTCACCAAGGGCTATGTGTATACCTTGGTTTTCCTCTTCTTGTACTAAGCCTTCTCATCATCTCTTCCTAAGACAAGTTCTGCATACCAACTTTCCTTCCATGCTGATCATCTGATGTTCCAGAAGTCACCTATTTTTCACTTTTTGGATACTCCTTCACTGGCTTCATGCATCCCTGAGGCAGATGTTCTCTGTGCTCCTGACAGCCCAGGGTTCATTTGCACTGCCCGTTCCTACTGTACAACTGCTTCTGTACAAGTCCCTGGATTATTATACCACTGAAACAAAATTACCATATTCGGAGAGGACTTTACAAATTGATAGTGGCAATGTATAACAAAATATTGTAACATGACAAACAGATAAATGTAAATATTGATCATAGTGAAATGATCTGGAAATAGGCCAGTTTCAGAGTTTTCACAATTACTGTACTATAAGTATTTTCTCATCACTGAGACCTGGCTGCCTGCAATGCACAGGTGGCATATATACCCCAGAAGAATGTGTCTGAAGAGTGAATATATGTTTCCAAACCTGTGCGCATACTGTATGTTGAAAACCTGCCCCAAATTAATGCACAAGTTCATCTTTCCCCAGGCAGGCTTAATTTACATGCTGGCATCTTATAAGAATAATTTTCTTCCCCTTTACAGTTAGTATGTTTTACTTGTTCACTTGGGAGACATCTTCTATCTTGCTGACTCTGCTTTGGCTGTGCTTTGTTCCTTCCAGAGTTTAGCTGTTATGAGCTGCCATGAGTTTGCTTCTTAGGAAGAAGAGAGTCTCAATGAAGTTCTGGCCTTTTTAGTATGTTTGTGACATTCTCTTTGTGACAGAAAAAGAGGTGAGATGGGAGAAAACCTCTGCTTTGGCAGGCCTTACACTAACTCTCCAAGGTTTCTAGCAGCCGAATATGTTTTGCTTATGCAAGAATCATACCAATGGGACATCCATGCTGACCTTTTATAAAGCAAGTACCTTTGTATGGATAGTTTGGTACTTGATAGGAATCGAATGAATAAACTACTTGAAGAAAAAGTATCTCGATCCCTTCTTTGGGTGCCTTACATCAACATACTCTTTTACTTCTCATAAACTTTACTTCCTGAGAGGATATTTGTTAAAGCTCCAGTTTTATATCAATGATGATCTTATTGCCCAGCGTGGCTGTGTCTGGGGTCCAAGATGCCTTTGAAGAAAAAGGAGTAATAGCAATTTGGATGAAACTGCATCCCTAGAAGAAGAAGAGAGATTCCTAAAGAATATTTTTTTCCCTTTCCTAACTCTGACTTCGCATGGACTGTGAAACTAAGCCACGAGCTTGGTTTTCCATTTCATTCCCAAGTTCACTTTTTCCCCTTCTCTGTCTCTCTCTGTCAGCAAGAGTTTGACATTTGTCTGTACTGGGGGACTTGAGTTACGGAACACATTTTGTGTGCTGAATTGCTATACCAGTCTGAAGAAATATTGTGAACTACTGCCACACGAGTACCAGTTTTCTACTAATCTTTTCGATGTATCATGTTCCACCTATTTTGTGACTTTAATTGAAGAAAACATATCACACTATTTTTGTTATGTGGACTTCTCCCTCCCACAGCTCAGTTTGAGATGCAATACCTCCCCAACAGTTGCCAGAGCAAGACTTAGTTCCTTCTGTGTGTTTTTGTCCCTTGCAGCAGTGGCAGTAACCAAAGCCCAGGAGTCAGCATGGGGTAAACCAGAAGGAAGGTACTCCAGCTCAGCAGGAGTAGGACTCTGAAGCTATCCTACACCTGAACTCCGCAGGCTTTGGAAATCACTCTGGCTCTACAGCAATACCCAAAATCAGGAAGTGAGTCTAGATTAGTGTTTTAGTTTGGATAAAGAATGAACTTGTGAAATTAGTCTCCCACTGAGCCCTCTAAGGGTCCCGTGGAGACTTCGCTTCCCATAGGCTGTGAGACAGTGCAGCTGTGAGTGCAATTTGTTCTGACATGGTTGAAGGCTGGATGATTGATTGATGCATGGAGGCAAGATTTTGTCCCCTTCTGGGTGTTGTGGCTTTTGTAAACTCACAGTTTTCACAGAAAAACTCACACTGGGTTCCAGCAAACATTTCTAATGGAGTCTTTATCCCTTGAAAAATGACATGCATCTGTCTTAAAGCAAAAAAGTGAGCAAACAGAATAACAAAAAGAGAAAAGTGAAAGCATACTATTCTTGTCTATGCTTTTGCATTTCAAGTGCTGCCAGTTACACATAGACTTTATAAAGCAAAGTATTGCTTATTTAGAGCCAAAGACTGACTGAGAAATCGTATCAAAAGCCACTAATTTTCCTATATGATTTCTGCCTCGTTCCGAGTCTTAATTTCTTTTAGCTCAGAGAAAGACTCTGTCCCTCACTGTTCTTCACTCTTGTCAGCCCCTAGTCTGTTTTATTCCACCATCACTCTCTTTTGAGCACTCTTTTTGAGTATTTTTAATGTCTCTTTCTTTATAAGATTGTCTCTGGAGATTGTGAATGGGATAGGATGCTTATAGACAAGAGCTTTAGCTATCATCATTCTGGTTTGATCCTGATTATTTCTATCTGAGAAAGTATTGTGCTACCTTCTTTTTTGCTTTTTCTAAAGGGCTGGAAGGAGGATTCTGGGAACTACAGGACTGTCTGTCTGACCTCGGTGCTGGGAAAGGTTATGGAGCAAATCATCCTGAGTGCCATCTTATGAAACACAAAGGACAGCCAGGCAATCAGGCCCAGTCAGCATGGCTTTATGAAAGGCAGGTCCTGCTTGACTAACTTGATCTCCTTCTGCAACAAGACAACCTGCTTAGTGGGTGAGGGAAAGGTTGTGGATGTTGTCTACCTAGACTTTAGTAAAGCCTTTGAAACCGTTTCCTGCAGAATCCTCCTGGAGAAACTGCCTGCTCATGGCTTGGATGGATGTACTCTTCACTGGGTAAGAACTGGCTGAATGGCTGAGCTCAAAGGATGGTGGTGAATGGAGCTAAATCCAGTTGGTTCTGGTCACAGGTGTTGTTTCTCATGGCTCAGCACTGAGGCCAGTTCTGTTTAGCATCTTTATCAACGATCTGGATGAGAGGATTGAGTGCACTCTTGGTAAGTTTGCAAATGATACCATGTTGGGCAGAAAGGTTGATTTGCTCGAGGGTAGGAAGGCTCTGCAGAGGGATCTGGACAGGCTGGATCGATGGGCCGAGGCCAACTGTATGAGGTTGAGCAAGGCTCAGTGCTGGGTCCTGCATATTGGTCACCACAGCCCCATGCAATGCTACAGGCTTGGGGAAGAGTGGCTGGAAAGCTGCCTGGCGGAAAAGGGCCTTGGGGTGTTGGTCGACAGCTGGCTGAGCATGAACCAGCAGTACGTCCAGGTGGCCAAGAAGGCCAACAGCATCCTGGCTTGTGTCAGGAATAGCGTGGCCAGCAGGAGTAGGGAAGTGATTGTCCCCCTGTACTCGACACTAGTGAGGCTGCACCTAGAATATTGTGTTCAGTTTTGGGCTCCTCACTGCAAGAAGAACATTGAGGTACTCAAGCATGTCCAGAAAAGGGCAACGAAGCTAGTAAATGGCCTAGAGAACAAGTCCTATGAGGAGCGGCTGAGGGAACTAGGGTTGTTCAGTCTGGAGAAAAGGATGCTCAGGGGAGACTTTACCACTTTCTAAAACTACCTGAAAGAAGGTTGTAGAGAGGTGGGTGTTGGTGTCTTCTCCCAAGTAACAGGCAAGAGGACAAGGGGAAGTGGCCTCAAGTTGCATAAGAGGAGGTTTGGATTGGATGTTAGGAAAAATTTCTTCTCTGAAACAGTTGTCAAACATTGGAGCAGGCTGCCCAGGGAAGTGGTTGAGGCACCATTCCTGGGGATTTTTAAAAGACCTATAGATGCAGAGCTTAGCGACATGGTTTAGTGGTGGAATTGACACTATTAGGTTATGGTTGGACTCGATCTTGAAGGTGTCCTCCAACCTAAACGATTCTATGATTCTATGAAAGGTGTCACAGAAATAAACAATACTCAGGCAGACAGGAAACACTGCGCTATAAATAATAACTAATCAGAATTCTTAATTTGTTGAATAGTAAGTAGTCCTATCTGTTACAGAATTATCCAATGAAATATGAATTAAACATTCTAAAAATGAAAAATAACAGATGTGTAATGTTTAGCTATGCTATTCCATTTTTAGCTTCTTTATTTAAAGATGTTGGATTCTAATTCCACAGACAATTTGAAATGTGGATTAGTTGGTTTATAGTAGTTGTAGACTGATAGTAATAGAATTTTTGTTGAATTTGCTGCAGCATAGAGCAATGAAAGCTGGGCACCACATAGAAAACAGGATGTGCAGTATTCTCTTATTAGGATCCATCGTTTGTTATTCCTAACTGTATTTCCTGAGTAAATTGTATGTAGTCTTTGTAGCATAATGCATTCTTTGTCCTCATCTGCATCGTTTTTTTATTGAAAAGTTTTGTATTTAGATGTACTTTGAGGCCAAGGCTCTGTGGCATGACCCTGGAGGTGAGGCACCTGTTTCCTCACATTACGTTCCCAGAACGGGTGCATTTCACACAGGTGTCACGTGTTGGTTTTACAGACTTGAGTCATTCCTGGGGCCACGTAGCAGGCACATTCTAGGCAGAGACTTCCTCTTCTCTAAGCTTTTTACTAAAAGCACGTTTAGGGAAATGCAAACAGTGAAATAAGGAGGCATCCCTGTGAAATGACATTCTGTAGGTAAGACAGCTCAGAAAAATTTGTAAGTATTCCCAGGATATTCAAACCTTATCCACCTTAAGTCTGCTTTCTGGAACCTAAATCTGTTGAGATATATTTAATGAGTCATTGAAAAATCTTGAAATCTCTACTGTATAACATATTTTAACTGAGCTGCATTTATGCAAAGCCCTGATGTTTTATCATTGTCTTGAAATCTGGAGGTCTCAGTTCAAGTGCTGAAACATAGGTTTCTTTAGTGTGTCCTTGAGATGCCCTAGGGATCTGAAATTTCTCTTTGTGATAAGGAGGTACCGTGCCTTTGGATTGCTTTCAGTGCCTATATTTGGGCAACAGCATTGAGTTCAGAGTGACTCTTGCTAAGCTGCCTGGTCTCAAAGTGGAGCGCTAGCAGAGTGTTATAAAAACAGCGCAAACAAGCCTAGACGGAACTGCTTAAGAAATCTGAACCTTATAGACTAGACTAGACTATTTCAGTTGGAAGGGACCTGCAATGACTGTCTAGTCCAACTGCCTGACTAGTTCAGGGCTGACCAAGTTAAAGCATGGTATTAAGGGCATCGTCCAAATGCCTCTCAACCACTAGAAGGCTTGGGGCATCGACCTCTCTAGGAAGCCTGTTCCAGTGTTTGAGCACTCTCTTGGTATAGAAATGCTTCCTAATGTCCAGTCTAAACCTCTCCTGGCACAGCTTTGCACCATTCCCATGCATCCTATCCCTGGATCCCAAGGAGAAGAGCTTAGCATTTCCTTCTCCTTCTCAGGAAGATTTAGAGAGCAGTGAGGTCACCCCTCAGCCCCCTTTTCTTCAAACTAGACAAGTCCAAAGTCCTTAGCTGCTCCTCATAGGATATTCCATCCAGCCCTTTCACCAGCTTGGCTGCCCTCCATTCAAGGGACTTCACATGCTTCGTAAATTGTGGGACCCAGAACCACATGCAGTATTCAAAGTGAGGCTGCACCAATGCTGAATATAGTGGGATAATCGCCCTTTTTGATGGGCTGGTTATACTGTGTTCAATGCACCCCAGCATGCAGTTTGCCCTCTTGACTGCCACGGCACAGCAACATAATAAAACTAACAATAAAGGAATAATCAGTCACTTCGAGACAACCTCTCTCCTCAAATTCGTAGCCTTACAGAAGGAGAGGGCAAGAAGTAGCGTCAATGGCATAAGGATAATGAGAGTCTATTGACCATTTAAATTCTTGCATCAACATTATGCTATTTGGCTTTTTCTTTCCTTTAAGGAGGTGTATCTCAGCAGCTTCTGTAGAATAGTTTGGCTGTATTCATGTAACAAGGAACAGGCAATACTTCAAACAAAAAGACTTATAATAAGGAACTTCATGGATCTGTTTATTCTAGGACATAATGCTATGCATTGATAAACAGTATGGCAGGTAATGCTCTGGGGCACCAGGAATCTGTTGTCTGTACTAGTAAGCTGTTAGCATGGTCTCATGTTTGATTGTGGTGATTCCCAAAGGTGTTTCGGATGAGGACACTGTTCTCTAGAATGAATATTTTACCCGTGTCTCCAAAGCCATTCTGTTTTGGCTGACCTTGGTGTCAGAGAAAAAAATCTGTCTGTCTAATATACTAACATAGGCATAGACTAAGAGTTGGCAAAACACCAAGTTCCAGCCCATTTTCTTGATATTACCTATATGACAAAAAAGACGATCCCATGCTAAGTGATAAAATACTTCATGGAATTTGATAAAGCCGGCAAACTTAAAAACATCAACAAGAAGCTTCTTTTCCTCCACGAAAAAAATCTAGTAGAGTTTCACTGTAGAACTTCTTTGTTAAATCCCTAATTTTTTACAATGGCTGGTTTCATTAGGTTTGACCCACAAAAAGTTATTGCATTAACTTGCATTTACAATATGGAGGAAAACAAGAAAAGAGATCATGTTTATTGTTAGTATAAGACTCAGTTGCAAAAGAATAAATGTTATTCGGCACTCTTGGAGTGTTGGAAATGGACTGAACAACAGGACCTGTGGTATCATCTTGTAGAAAAGATCTGAAGGTTGTTTTTAATATAATTTTCATTTCAAATCAGCTTAATTATAGAGTCATCAATATGGTTCATTAAATACCTATAACATTCCTGACGACAATAAATTTGGTATGCAGTATTTCATTGGCTTACCTCCATTTGTGAAACATTACATTATATGTTAAATTACAACAACATTTATAATTAACCTTGCGTACACACACATAAACACACATTTTGTTCAGTTAAAATAGTTTGTTTCATGAAATATCATTTAAGACTACCAAAATTATTTTTCTTTCTATTTAATAAAAAAATACTCTGATTTTACCAAATTGGTGCATTACATCAACATAATTTATTAAAAAAGAGACACACTTCATGTCAATGCTAAGTTATGTTTCCCTCCATTCATTATCAGCTTACGGTTCATTAGGCCATTACATTTTTAAACCACAGTCCTTCCCTTACTAGTTTCAACAAAGGCACTAAAACTAAACCTTTACATGAGTGCCACAGCTCTCCCCTTTGAGATCAGTAATATAATTATGAATAGTCATTAGCTGGTCATTTGCGTAACAGGTTAATTTTCATTACACAAAATCTTTGCATTTCATTAGTGGCCTAAGCTGTAAATTTAGCAATGTCTGTTTTGAAAATTCAAGGGTAATTGCTTCAAGCAAATCTTAGTAGTTAGGATGACCTGTAATATTTAATTTTTAAAATCAGAAACAGGCAAAACATTTGTGTCACCTGTCATATTGGGTTTAGAGGAAATAAAAAGAAAGTGGCCTAATTCCAGCCATGGTCAAATGTTACAATAACAGCACCCACACACTACAGAACATTTCTGCTGGCTATAACCTTGCTGTTGAAGTCTATTTAGCTGTGTGGTGACCTGCACTGCATGCATTACAAGTGAAGGCGAGCATGGTTGTGGTTGGTGTCTCTGCAAAAATTTTTGCTGAGCTTAGACACGTGGGTATTGTATTTGTCACCTTTAGCTGAAGCATCTTACCAGTCCCAAGCAAGTGTTCATGGAAAATCTTCAACATACATATTCAGATGGGAAAGCTTGAAAAAAGAGCAAGTCAAGATGTAGGCAAGCAAAACCAAGCAAATGCTTTTGTGCACTCTCACTTCAACACTTTCGTGGGTTTTGTTGTTCAAAAACTGTTAAGTCATTTCTGGTCTGGAAAGAGACTTTGCCAGCTTTTAGCTAAATTTTCATTTCAAGAAAAACAGCGTTTATAGTGGAAGTGCTGACAAAAGCTTAACTACATTATTAGGAAGCCAATGCATAGTTAATAAACGACACCACCTTTCCTAGCAGCTTGTTTTGTGTGTTGTAGATCATTATTAAAGGTCTCTGGTCTCATTCCTGGAAATTCCTTCATGCCTCTAGTGCTGGTTTCTTGTTGTGTTAAAGTACTGCATGATTTGCTGTGGTCAGGACAGGTATTCTGTGTTCCAGACTGAAGGATTTCTGCCTGCAATTTTATATGGGAGCCAGAAATGAAAGAAGTAACCATCTCTCTGATCTAGCACCCATAGGCACCTCAGAATAGCATAGACACTGGGGATTGCCTGCAATATGCTCAGATTAGCGAGCAGACTTCAGTGAGAATTTTAGCATGGGCTCAAATCCGGCTTGGAGAAGTGTCAAAAACAAAGATTTGTTGTCTATTATAAAAACCACCTGAGAAATTACTGTGAAGAAACAGGAAAGGTGTAAGTTTCTGTTGTGTCCAGATTTTCAGAACACGTTTGAAGATTGTGTTTGCTTACGATGGTACAGTGCACTGGCAGTTATTATTGTGACATAGCTACAAGCACATGCAGGGACATGTCTGTGATACACAGTTAATGAGCTCCACTCAGTGTACATACCCCTCAGCCAGAATCATGTCCCCTCTGTTGAGTAATTTCTCCCTACATGTTATAGCAATTGGAGGTCTTTACAAATGTTGGAGAAGAGTGATACTGAAGAGGAGGGTTCTGTGGTGTCAAAAAAATGTGTTTCTCTTACTAAACACATGCATTAGTCTAATGTCCATGACATACATAAAAACAGAGCAGAGTTTATATATTAGGCTTTAGACAGACAGAACTTGTACAATCCTTGGGCAAGGGTCATTCTTGTGAATGCTAAATAGTGGGAAAAATATAAGCAGTGGGCACATTATAAACCAGCTTTATTACTAACCCATGCTAGAACTGAGCTAGCAGTTATGCTACACTTCGCTTTACCCTTAGGCTGTAAGGGTGAAGGAAAAGTTTAATTGGCAGTAACTAGCAATAGATATTGATATGTGTATGGTATGCATGGTTGCGCTTTTTAGTCACCAGACCTCAGTAACAAGTGTGCTTTTAGCATTATGTGCACTACAAAATATAGGATGTATTCACTTCTTGCTTCATTATCTATCTGGAGTGACTTACCTGGCGATAAGACCATAATTAGGTGGTTCTGCTCAGCTGAGCGTGTCTGTATGTTACTGTCAGTATTCCTCTCAGCTTTGTTTCCTCTGATCAAATAGTGGGTGTGGAGAGCTGTTTTCTATAAAGGCTCAGTCTTCTGTGGAACACCATTTCTGATTTAAAAAAATCTCCGTCAGAAGGGGACCTTAATGTGAGTTTCTTTAACTAGGGAAGCAAAGTATTGACCTACCTGCTAATTATAAATGGACCAGTAATCAAAGTCTTTGGGATTCCTGGCAAAAGACAGAAGCACATTTCGCATGATGCTTATACAATACTCCTTCTACCCTTTCTATGAAAAGGACAGGAAAAAAGGCAAATCACCTCTTATATTTATATTCATATCTGTTTACATAGTACTTCACATCTAGCTTCAGAACATATTTTTCAGCAAAATAAAATGGATGAGAACAAAGAGAAAAGGAATAAAAATCACATTTGTTTTTAATCCAAGCTCATATTTGTTTTATTCTGTGCCCTCTTTCATTTCTTTAGAACAAACATTAACAGGATTATGGCTTTAATTCTCATTTTCATTATGGATGGTTTGGAGGTACTACCTCATCCCAGCCCAGAGCTCTGACCACCTGTACACACAAATATGTTGGGCTGGGCCAGCTAACCTGAGTACAGCATTTAATTTTGTTCTGGTCCCTTTCTGTCCTCTCCCTGCATTACCAGGCAGGACAAGACAACAGATGACGAGGTGGCACAGGGAGACCTGGGATATAGAGACTGGCGTCTCTTAGACAGGGGAGCATTTGGGCTCCATGCCACAGAGGCAGCATGTGGTCCAAAGGACACCAGGGAACATGTGAAGATGGTGTATTCTCAAGTCTTGTTCTAAAAGACAGAGAAAATGTGGTAGACTTGTGGCTGGAAACAAGGATGCCAATATGTCACAGTTCAGACACAACCCATATTTTTTATACACTCCCATGTATCCCCACTGCTAAAGAGCAATTACTGTACAGGTTAACTGGTTCTTCTGCTGTAGATTCTTAGATGGCAGAAGAGAGTATGAAGTGGACCGTTCCCATAGCTGGAAAAGAACGCGTGATGTGGGTGGAAATAGCTTCCCATGAGGGAGTGAAGAGATGACCCAGAGAAGAGGGTTATTTGCTCTGGGGAGAACCAGTGCTAATTTAAGACCTGGTCCCACTGAACTTGAATCCTGGTGTGCTAGGTAGAGCAGACCTCCCAAAGTGCATTAGGCAGTGCATGGACAAGGGCGCAATGCCAGATCGTCTGAACTTCACTGTCCATCCAGTTTGTGTTACTTGAAGGAGTTCTGCATCTCACATGATGCATCCTGTTTCTTTGATCATGCAGTGTAAAATCATTCTGTTTTGGTGAGCAAGTCCAAAATTTTGGCTTGATGTGTAGGCTTAGGCAAAAACTATGTCTGGTGTGCCTAAAACATTAAAAATGGCTCTAGACGGAATAAATTCCTGCTTCACATCAACAGGAAACCAAAAGACTGGGCAGTCCACCTCCATCAAGCTCCTGGAACAGCTGGGAGTGTAATTTCCTGCAGCCACTGGGAATGCTGATTCCTGGATCAAGGTGTAGCACTCGAAACCACGTGCTACCCTGGTAGAGGAGAGGTGGGTGGCTGTTTTCCCAGACAAACCAGGAGACGGCGAGCAGAGAAGTGAAAGAGTAACTCTGAAGCGTACTCTAAAGTTGTGCTGTCCTTACCCCTTCCTCACTATAAAGTAATCTGTGAGTGAAGTTAGACCTGGATAGTTATCTTTTTCTTTCTTGTAGCAACTAAAGTATGGGTCACTTAGGTAAGAAAAAGTGTCAGCCTCTTTTTTGTATGTTAGAAAAAGTTAAGAATCTTGGTGACAAGGACATGCAAAAACAAATGGCTTAGGAAAGTGAGGAAGTGGTGAAAGACTACTTGTTATTAAAAAAGGATAAGAATAGCAATAGTGGAAAGGACACATAACAGCATGGAAGATTTTCAATTTAATGAGCATGGTAGGAATATGAATCACAAGTTCAAGATACGCAGTGGTATTTTTATACATGTGTTTTCAGAGTCAGTAGTAAGGGAAAATCTTTGCCTGAGTTCTAGTGCAAAAAGTGACATTTATGTTATGAAGGGATTTAAATTTTCTATACACACTGGGTGAATTTAATTATGAAGATCTAGCAAAAACCTAATAGCTGAAAGAATGGTTTTATTTAAAGAGCGAGCTGAGAGAAAAATGGGACTTTCTGGCCATCTTTAATAAATCCCAAGAGCTCCTTTCCCTGTTGAATTGGTTTCTGTGTAAAAAAGTGAGAAAATGTTTTGCTTAATGATACAAGAGACACTGAGAGGACAGAGCTGATCAACCAAGGAACAAGCTGCACTATTTGATTTGAAAAAAACCCACTCTTCACTTTTTAAAAAAAGTTTCCTTTAGCTTTCATTATGTAGGAAGAAAGACTCTATCTGTAAGCAAAGAAGAGATAATCACTAATAAAATGCAACAGGTAAATGTTTCCATTATTTAGGGACTTTGTGTTTATATGCTCTTTAATAAGCTTCAGGCTAAAAATAGTAACAAGAAGGTCTGTTGAATGTAGTAACACTGAGAAAAACGTACTGCTTACTCTATACACAGAGATTCGACCACTTCTTTCACTTTAAAGGAACCTTTCCCCATCTGAGACAGACATGACAGGTGAACAGATTGTACCTTGTATTTAAAGACTGTCTCTTAAAACAGCACATTGTTCTTTCTTCTCATCGTCTTATTAAGTGACAAATGAGATTTTTACTATGGTTACATGAATCTTAATATGAGAGATATGCGTGTTAAGATGCTGGTTGAGTTAGAGGGAAACCTTTGCACTTTGGAAACAAAAAAAGTCCTTTAAGTTTTTTTCAGCAGAATACTGACCATAGTGAATTGGCTGTATTTGAAAAGGTATCTTGACCATACTTGAATGAATTATTTAGGAGCCAAGAAACAGATTAGAGCCTGTTCTTTCTCACCTGTAACTGAACTGTATCCTGAAAAGTGTAGGCGACTGCCTAATTGGGTTTGGGGTGGCCAAACACAATCCACAAGATTAGTAGTTCAGCTGCTGGGGTGAGCTGCTGCATAGCCTATTGCTGCCTATGGGTTACCTGAAGAGATTATTTCAGATAAAGGTCCTCAGTCTGTTCCTGAAGAGTTTCAAATACTGCCAAGGAGCAATTCAGTAAAGCACACTCTGTCCAATGTTTATCAGCTAACAGTATCAGATAGGTTAGCAGAATGCTTTTGCAGACACTTTCAAAGGACCTTAGGAAAAAAAAAAAATGGCAATAGTCTGCCATACAGAAAAATCCAGCAAAACTATTTCTCAAATGTCAGATATGAATTAGGTTTTATTTAATGGATTGTGTTTTAGCGAAACAAATGAGAAAACAGTAGACTAGATGTATTTTAAAAACCTGAGTACACATGCCTTGACTAAGGACTAAATTCAGGGAAGGATATTTTGGGGGCACAGGTTGCAGTCTGTGTTTTCTGAAGCAGGATAAAAATGACAGGTAATGAAGAAATGGGATGACCATTTGCTCCAACACAGAAAATTCCAGAAAGGCAACAGATTTGACAGTACTGAGGATGTTTTCAGAAAGGGAAAAATGAGATACATATATTGCCACAGAGGCATGAAGGCAGTTACGCACGTTTTGATCTGGTGGACAGTAAAGATACTTCTGGACCAGGCATCTGCGGTCATAATGAAATGTAGTGCTTTACAAGCCCAATTATACAAACAGTTATAAATTTAATTGTGTATAGCTACTTCAGTGCTATTCCAGTGTGATTATAAAAAACATACGTAATTCATGTATACATAGTGGGTAAATGTAGCATACCTGAAACATACAACTGCAATGGTTTTCATTTTCATGCATGTCACCTCTATCTTTATAGGATGTCAAGGTTGCAAAAGGAGCCATCCTGTGAGGAAACCCTGTTAAAAAGAACACCAGAGGAGAAACACACTTTTGCCTCCAAGGGCCTGACATTTGTTCTTTGTTACCTGACTGCTTCACTTAATCTATAATGAATGTTATTATGACTTAGGGTATATGACATTCCCTGTGTATATGAACAGCAGTCAGTCCCATTAGCAATCTTATAAGTTAACTAGTCCTTGATTTACTCCTGGGAATTTTCTGATCCTATAAAACCACTTCATGCTGTGAAATAGCTGTTTTCATTTTTCATTAAGACCCAGTCATGAAGGAAACTAGAAGCATCAGTAATGTCGTCTTCAATTTTAAAAAATGCTGAGCAGACAACATTTAGTATTTATTAACCCTAGATAAAAAAAGCAGTACCTTAAACTGGCAGCCTTAAATGTCATCCTTTTGTTTTTTACATTGAAGTGGTAGGAATTACATCTCCCAAAGACTAACCAGCAGTTTGCAGCAGTCAAACGAGTGAGGTAGAGTGCAAGGGATCTTTTGTCATCATTATTAATAGCACCTTACATTTTCTGTAACATCTTTTATCAGTCTCCAAGACTGATCTGTGCTATTACTGAACATGGTTGATTTTTTAAATTTTGTTTCTGTGAAGCTTGCTTGAATATTAAGCCATGACAAACATAAATTACATTTCATAGATATGCTAAACATACATTCAAATCTGTCACAGAACAAGCAAAAGTGTCTAAGAAGCATTTTAAAGCACTTATTTATCCTAGAAAGTGATAATGTCTTGCATTATGTTAAAAATGTTGTGTTGAGTGATCCTGAAAGATTTGCTAAACCAAAGGAGTAAGGTTCTTAAAATGATGAGAGTTAGAAACAAAAGAAGATTATAGCTTTGCACATCAGATTGTTGTCTATGAGGTCCTTTGTAACAGAGAGATATGAACACCAAATCATTTGATGCACCCAGCTGAAGGAAATGAGGAGTGTGATCAAATTAACGTCTGGAAAAGTAAATATGAATATTTATGAGGTATCTGGAAGTAGGAAATAGCCTTGTGATGAAAAATGTCATTACTTGCTACTTTAATGGAATAGATTTTGTAGATTGCTTTCACTTTGGTGGGTATCTACTTGCCTGTTGAGTGCACAGTGGTCTGGACACTACAGATTCTCTCTTACACAAGAAGAGGAGAAGCTGATGTCCTTGCAGAGATCTTTCTCACAGATGAACTCTGCAAAACCCACGATGGCATGCTTTATGGCCACAGCTCTAAGAAGCAGAGAAACTTTGCAGACCAATACAAGAGGGGACTGGGGAGTAGAAAGAAATGCTTTCTCTCTCAAATGACACCATCAAAATGTATCAGAAAGTTAGTAAAAATCATAGATAAAGAAGTATTTCTATAAATAGTTCATCCTTAACAAGGGTAACTATAGCCTGAGAGGATTTTTGTCTTAGTAGTATCGTAGAAATCATAGAAATGGTGTGGAACTTGGTCCTGCTTGCAAATATTCCTCTCTGTGACAGCCCCCAGATGTGTTATTCTCTGAGGCAGCACTTCTCTAACCACTACTGTAGAGAATGGTGTGTCTTGAAAGGCTCTTGGAGGAATATATTTTACCAAAATATTCACATGACCAATCTTTTGGCCGTTCACACAAGTGGCACAACCTGGTGCAGCAGAGATCTGACATGGTGGTGGTAAGGTAAGCAAGCAGGCAAACGGACTGTTTTCTACATTTAGGCATATTATTTTGGTATTAAAAGACATTACAAATGTTTCCATTTTAGTCTATCAGTGTATTAAACCAGGGTCTGAGTTATAAGAACTGCTGATCACTAGTACTGAAAATGAAATGTTTTAAATTCTCTTGAATTACGGAAACACGTCATGAGCAGTGAAGTACTCCAAAAAGTAATGTTTACCCTGGAAGTCTTGCACCTGAGATTTTGCCTCAAAGTTTGCAAGTACACATTAGGACTCTATGCAAGGTGTTTGCTTTAGATATCTGCTGTGGGATACCTGATGCTGACAGTAGCCTGAAGCTGGTAGTTTAGAGTGGACAAGTGAAGAGCTCCACAGTCTTGACTGTGATTATGGTCTACTCTTTGCTTCATCTCAGGCCTTCCTTATCATCCGTTATACCATTGCCACACAGTAGTGACCCATTGCTCTCCTGGAGTTGATAATTTACTGTCAACACCATATGTTGCCTCACCTAATAAGTAACTCCAAAATTGCTGTGTATTTTGTATTTTATGTCTTTAGAAATGTTAATCAGAACCCTGCTCTAACAAGAAAATTTCTTCACTGACGAATTTTGCCTATCATGCCATTCATGTTTCATTTTTATAGCTGGGAGTTCAAGCCAATGCCACAAGGTAAGAAACTGAAGTAGAACGTCATTTAAATTTCCTCTGGCTATTTAGGTAGGTAGATACGAGCAAAGGTTAATAGTACTTTATTTGCAACACAAACAGAAAACTTAAAAGGATGATACAGAATTTCTAGATTAACAAATTGTGGCAGCAGGTTTTATACTTCACTGATAAAACAATTTCTAGTGCCACTTAATTCATAGATTCATAGTAAGAATCCAAATGCTTAATAATAGGACTGAGCTTGGTGTTAAGAAACTTCACTCCAGACTAGACTTTATTGCAGACCGCACTGTTGTGTTAAATTAAGGTTCCATCTTGCACTTGTACCCACACATCTGATCGTCTACATGGCCTGCTTATTGATTTATACTTCAACTGGAGTCTGGAGCAAACCAGCCAATATACAAGGCTCTCAAACCACAGGGCATAAACCTTGAGTTATTCTTTGTCATAATTATCTACTTAGTGCAGATTAGAACAGCATAGCAAATCACCCAAAAAATGCCC
Source organism: Opisthocomus hoazin (assembly GCF_030867145.1). Taxonomy (NCBI): domain Eukaryota; kingdom Metazoa; phylum Chordata; class Aves; order Opisthocomiformes; family Opisthocomidae; genus Opisthocomus; species Opisthocomus hoazin. The sequence goes on along the minus strand of NC_134417.1, from coordinate 73,257,669 downwards.
ACCAAGTGAGTCTGGTGGTGTGGTTTCTTCTGGGGCTGTATTTGAACAATACACATTTTTCTTTTCATTCTTTCTCTCTGCACACCAATGCTTCTGATTTTTATCAAGACAGCAAAGAGTGACAGAACAGCAAAGACATAAGGCTGAAACATTTTACTTAACTTCATTAGAGTGTTCAGAGGTACGCAGAAAGAGAAAAAACAACCCTTAGGAACACTGAAAACAGTGCTGATGTCTTTTCAGATGTTTCTAAGATCATAACATTTGATTCTGGACAGAGCCTGAGGTCAGCAGTATTTTTTTCTTTTCAGCTAATTTCCTGTATTCCAGTAATTTCACGTCTGATTCCAGTTAATGCCAGAAAATACAGTTGTGCAATTTGCAAACATGAATTTAACTGTATTTTTCTAACCCCACAATACAGTTGATCAGTTCAGGAATTTTTTGCCACACAGATTGATGGGCCACCCAGGCAATTTTGTCCATCTCTTACTGAAAACTTTCTCTTCTTTTTTTTTATTTGTTGTTCTACTGCCAAAACATTTCTCAAAAAATAGGTAATTTCTGTGTAACCAGCCATCTAAGCATTGGAACTTGCATCTCCAAAGTAATCAACGCCTTTTATTCCAGATTGCTATGGAATTATTGAATTTCTGCTGCACATCATCTTATTAGACTTGTTATACCTTCACCCTTGCAAAACCATGAGGACTGAGAACTGCTGGAAGTGTAGTCCCATTTCCACACAAATGGTCAGTTGGTAATATTGTTAGCAATACAGGGTGGCAAATTGCTCAGGCTAGCTAGAGTACATATCATACTCCAATAGAGCTAAGGGTTAAGATGACTTCAACTCGCATAGTTACGAAAAAAAATTCTATAAAGAAGTTTGTAGGAAATTCTCTGTACACCAACAATAAAAACATTTTCAGGCATTTGTTTTTTGTGTATATCCTCTTTAGTAAAGGATTGATTCTATCCCTGGGTGTATGTAAAATGAAACAAGCTCTGTGCATGTGTAAGGTGTGATTAGAGATTTCTGTTTTTTAATTTAAAGTCTGTTCTGCCTCACCTTTCAACAGAAGTGAGTTACTCATAATGCCTATGTGCCTCCAGAGTCTAAAAATACACCTGTAATATAGATCTGAATTGCAGAATATATGATGTCAAACAGAATAATATTGCCCCCTTAAGACTTCATTCTGTGAATAAAAACTGGGTAATAGTTTTTAATGTGCTTGCTAGAAATCTCTGCCCTGATCAGGACTTTTTCTTTTCTATGAGTAAAGTTTTCTCAGTGGAAAAAAAGGAGTGTTATTTACTGTTCCTTAAAAAAAATCACCACTTCTAAGTATCTAAAAAGTGAGTGAATTCAGAATAACCCTGATACGTTCCTATATTTATGGAAATGCTTGGATTGAGAGTGGGACAGCATTATCTGTTTAGACCTTCTCATCTCCTGAGGAAGTGAGGGAGAGAGAAAGTAACTTCTATTTCTTAAAATTCAACCTTTCACAGAATGACTTGCTCTCTAATTAAGAGAAAATACACATATTATTCCTTTCTGAAAAATATCCAGAAAATGGAAAAATAAATATGGAGAATTTAATCTGAATTCTTTCTCCCAACTTACTACTGAAAGTTAGTTTCTTAGAAAATTAGATCAGAACACACCAAAAAAAAAGGTCAACATATTTGATATTTTTTTCCAATGATGTTACAATTTGTTTGGACTAAAAAAATTCAGTGAGTATTTCTGTATGGAAAATAGCCATTTTCCATTCAACTTTTAAATGTTTATGTTTACATTATGACTTTAGAACTATTTTAGAAGTCACTGAACAAAAAAAAATTTCTTTCAAAATGACCAGATTCAGAGGGGTTAAATTCAACCTTAGTTCCTGTTTCAAGTGTCTCTTCTTTGAAAAGCAGCTGAAAGTTTGTGTCAGCCAGTAGCAAGCACCAGAAATAAAACATTTGTGTTAATATCAATCAGCTGATGTGGATTGAAAAGTCTTCTTAAGAGAAGGGAGCAGGTGTTAATGATCTGGGCAAAGTTGTTCTTGGATCTTACTAGGAGATGGAGTTTATCAAGGAAGAGATGATCTGACAATTTATGTCATCAGGTAAAACCCTGACACTTCTTACTACAATAAAAAAGGGTCACATGAAGATCACTTTTGAAACTTTTAAAATTATTTTTATAGCTTTAAAATTTTAGTCTTCTAGGGCTTTATCTTTTCAGAATATTTTGAAAATTGTGAGTTTTCAAGTTTTACTAGTACTTGAAAGATTTAACAAAAACTACGTAAGTTTGTGTTTCAATCTTTGAAGTTGCATGAGTATTCAGTCTTTCTACGGATGTGTATTCCAATGTTATAAATTTCATTTAAACAACAATCTTTAATGCAAATGGTCTCTTCTTGTCAGCATCCTTAAGAAAAAGTGTAGCAAGTGACTCTTGATTTCTTGCCAGTTGGTCCGTTAAGACTAATATACTTGGTATTCCAGATCTACTGAACTGTTCTTGCCTATATGTATTGTAAGTTACTTTAAAATTGTGTTTCCTGTTGTGGATATTGATTTATTTAAAAGTATTTAGCCAGAAGCATCCAAAAAGATAAACTACCTCCTTTTGTTTTTATTTTTAAAAATTGAGTTGAAAGTGCATCTAATGTTACTTTGAATTATATTTGGTTAAAAACTGGAGGAATTAAAAATCTGCCCATGCTCTGCTTGGTGAAATTTGAAGTCTGTAATTTAAACTGTAGTAGTTAAACTGAGTTCAAAGTAACAGAATTGCGTAAGTGCTAAGGATAAGTAAAGGTCAGTTGTTCAGCATGAAACTAAAAAACACACCACACCCCATCAGGAGAAATGAGATAGCAGCAGGAATAAATTTAAAAATTATTTTTTTCTTTCAGTAAAAAAAAGACTAGCTGTTTTTTTTGTTTGTTTGTTTCGTTTTGTTTCTTTTTCCTCTCAAAGAATCTTTTCTTTTCAAATGCTCTTACAGTCTGGAAAACTAACTTTTTGGCACTTGCAATTTTCAGTAGGTTTTGAATATTGTTTACCCCATGCAACAAAGCCGCTGGGGTGCAAGCTGCAGAGTGCCGGGGGTGAGCAGAGCGGGAAGGTCGCAGTGGTGCATGTGAGTCCCTCTGCATGGCACAAAGGCAGTGCCAAAATTTCCCTTGGGACGTGCCTGGGTTTCCTTTGGGTATTAGATCTTCCTTTTTCTTCACTGTGGACAGCCTGGGCTCCTCAGGCAAACAGGAAGGGATTGATGAGTATTAGGAAACTGGTATTTATTTAGGGGGTTATGGCTGGTAAACTTGGATGTGCCTTTTGGACTTTCCTTCTATTTGCCTGATGCCCTGGCAGTGAAAAGCACGTGCTGAGATCAGTGCTTGGCTCAAGGTGGAATGACGAAAAAATTGTCTTTGTTGTTCGGGTAATCCTCTATCTACCAGATACTGCAAACCATAGCAGCTCTGACCACTCAACTAAAAATTGTAGCTGGCAACATCAGTTCCCTAATTTTTTGTGTAATAGCCTCAAGTAGGCCTCCATGGAGACAGCCTAGACATCGAGATGTGAACTGGGGTGGAGGAGAGGAGCATGGCACCCTGTCTCTTGTCATGCAGGCCTCTCATCTTACAGCAAACACATGGTGGCCAGCAGGCAAGCGAGAGGAGACCTGCAGTCTGAGCTGTGGTCCCTGTACCAAAGATTTTTATGGCTATTAGAGTTTGCTTGTTCCCCCAAGACTATCTAGTCTCAATGCTTAACTGCAACGCATAAGTGATGTTTTCTGTAGAAGCAATGTGGTCTCCTGAGTTGGGTATCTGAGCACCTGAGTCAGAGCTCAGAAATGTCCTGCTGGCCAGTGCACTGGGTTTTGGGCATCCCTCATGTGGTACCCATTTTTCCTTGGGAACCTACAGAAAATGCAGCTCCTGGCTTTGGGTTTTGGCTTCTCATCCCCAGACACAGGTATTAAAAAACAAAAAAAACAAGACAACAACAACAAAAAAACCCTACACTGTCTTTAGGCAGACCAAGAGCCCAACAAACTCCTGGGCTTTGAATTCACTACATCTCAATCCAGTACTCAAACTCCACGGACTGTTGACATGGAGTAGCTAAGCTGTTAGATGGTTACATAGCAAATACAATTTTACTATGAGCTACTATGGGTATAAATCACAATGACAGAAACCGTTTGTTTAAACAAGAAAAACTGATGAAAGAGGTAAAAGAAAACTTTGCAAGGGGTTGCTGATTTGATTAATGTCTTTGAAGGGAGGGGGGAGAACTACTGTCATACCAGCACTTAGAGAACTCTACTAAGACAGCTTGATTAATAGAAAAAATATTACCTGAATTTATAAGTGCAGAGATAAGATGAATTTTTATAATTCTGAAGTTTTATAAAATACCAGCTAGAAGATTAGAAAGATATGGTACCACTTTCTTTTCAAAAATTCTGTACAAGGAAGATTCACAGTAAGTCAGTTCAGTTCTGAGTAAGAGTGAAAATAAGAGACAGTCATATAATATTAGATTTGGGAAAGACAATATTTTTTAACATACATATAACATCTTAAACATTACATATGTCTGTGTAGAATTCAGCAGGACTTACTGCTATATTACCTTGTTTGGTCAAATATATCTTCTGTGACTACGATAAATTACTATTTTTGATTCTACTTCCTGCTTAAAGAGACCACATTACATAGCAAAAAACATAGAAAGCATAGCATATCAGGAACTTTTCTCATGTATTTAAATGGCAAAACCTTTCTACTGGATTTCTTGCCATATCTGGGTTTGTTTCTTTAAGGAATATAAATATACAAATCTTTTCACTAGCTAAACTTACAAGATTATGGGGGTCATCTGAATATATTTACATGAACAAATGGGGAAGTTGGCAATGAAATAATTCATGGTATTTTGAAGTGCATAATTTCCATTCTAGGCATAAAAGTTTTAAAATAGAACGATTAATTTTGCTTGTATTTAGAAAAGAAAATATAGTTACTTAGAAACTAACAACTTTAAATACTGCTTTATTCATAAAGCTGTGCAATATCAGTCTATCTTCAGATAATGAACCATGACATGACACTGAGTACTTGGCTCGCACATCTGTTTGCTGGTACCATGGATTGCATGCCACCTGCACACTGAGTGATCTCCAGCTACTGAACACAGTGTCAGTATGAGATCAGGCACAGACACACATGTGCACTGTCAGTAACAACTGAGACAGGTGAAAAAGCTGCACATCAAACACAGCAAAATACATGCATAAGCTGGTGTGAGTGTAACATTTTGGGGGGAAAATGAATGAATTTATGAACTCTTTTGAGAAGCTCATCAATAAGCTGGCCAGTGTACCTGGAGAAGACTAATTGGCTAGCACCCCCTCCTTCTGCTGATTATCTGAAATTATTCTGTTTACAGGAATCCTAAACCTGTTAAAACTTCATCTGTCACGGATCTGACTTGATTCCTACAGCTGTCACTACAGATCTCTCTTTCCTGCCCCACAGCCTCTGGACTACTCCAGACAAGCGCCTGGTGTGGCCAGAGTTTGCCTTTCTCAGCATCTTTTGTGGTCTGTCTGTCATCCTGCTGTGGCCTGGCATTTTGTAACGAGAGCTTCCCCCTGCCTCCCAGCCAGACACACATGGTCTGTGCTTGAAAGGCTCTGCACAGATACTGCTATGACAGTACAAGATCCTGAGGAATATCCGTAACTACTCAAATTTGGTTTTAGAAATTTAAGTTGTGTGTACCAAGATGAACTGGCTGGATACCTTATGATGCACACTGCATAGCCAATACTTGTATTAACTTAGCAATCTATTTTTTTCTGGGTTCTTTTGGCACAGGATAGACTGTCAGGTTTAATCACCTGGAAAATTTCAGGTAATATGTTCAAGAATTTTAGGGTAATATGTATGCAAAATAAGTGTCTTAACTGGAAAGTATTTTTTTAGGCTTGCATACTGTGGCTAAAAGTGGGTGGGTGGAGTTAAATTTGTAGGATGCTCAGTTCATAAGTCCAAATCTCCCAGTCCAAAACAGTTAAAATTAATTGCAAGAAGAATATATATTTAAAGAATAGACTCTGTTTATGCTAATTTCACCCCCCTCAATCACTTTCATCTGCTCCGTGGCACCTGGGGTAGCTGGTTTTTTACCATAGACCTGCTTGCTTTTGACGTAGCTATGAATGGTGTGACAGGTATTTCAGAAATAGGGTAGTATTTTTTATATAATTGAAAGCATTTTTATATATCTCTGATTTGGTGGGGGGAAGCATATGATAGAGCGCGTAGCAGTGCTAAACACCCTGCAAATGCAGTCTATGAGCAAAGTTCAGACTTCAGCTAACAAGAAGCCCCTGAAAAACACAGCTGGAAAGCAAGTGAGAAATGCAAGGCACTTGCAGGCTCTCGCTCTTTTGGGAACTGTGTATGTGTATCTGAAACCACAGTTTGATCTACTGTTTGAGAAGGTTGCTTGAGGTTAACTTCTGCCATAAGATTTTGGCATCTGGTTCTGATTGGAGTTGATGGGAGACCTCTGGGTGCATCTCAGGGCACAGTATGACCCTTCCTGGTTGTTGTGACGCGCTATATTTTTACTGAGCAGGGAGGATTTCAACTGCTCATTCACTTTAAAGGCCATCTGTAAGGAAAGCTACTCCTGTGTTTCCTTTCATTTTCTGAGCAGTCCTTAGCCTTCTTTCATGACATCTTTTCTTGATGATTTATTAAGTTACTAATGCTCAGATCACAGTCTATAAAAATTAAAACTTCAATCTGAAAGAAAAAACAACCAAGCAGATAACGTAAGTACAAGATAATAGCACAAGCAGCTACTGGCAGACATAGCATATTTCATTTTCAGCCATCTTCTCAAAGATAAAGAACAGTTCAATCAAATTAAAAATGTGGAGAGATTTTCCTTCAAGCCACATTGAGCAATCAAGTCTAAAAAAACAAGCCATACTGCTCTTCTGAAGTAGATAATAATGTCAATGATGAGGTATTACTATTAGGAGTAAATGTCTCCTGTAAAATAATAAACTGATTTAATGGGCCAAATGATGATAAGATACTTTTCATGGATATGCCAGAGGCAGAAATTATTTTGTCAGGATTGGAGTCCTGACTTGACGTTCCTACTGCAAAGCTCCAGAAGTCTTGAGGCTTATGGCAGTGTTGTGATTACAATGATGGAAACTGAAAGCTGAATGCTCCACAGCCTGTTTAAATATTCTTCAGGGTGGGCAATGCTTAAAGTTCTTACTGGCTCACAGCAAAACTGCAATCTAGTGCAGTGTCTTGTGTTAAATGTATTCAGTGCTTATGAAATAAGGCAGGAGAATGAGCATCCTTGCAAGGAAGACTTGCTTTCTGTCTAGGCTGTAGATTGATACCATTTCACTTCTTTTGGCCTTTGGGGGTTTGACTGCCCTGGGCATAATTTCAAACTTTCTAAAACTTGTAAGAGTTGATGAAGTTTGCAGCTTTTTGTAGATTCCACCATAGGTGCTATATCTGGACTCTTGTACCACTTAATCCTGGAGATGAATTTTGTACAACAAAAAGAGGCAAAGTCTTAGTTATGGACCTCCCTTAGAATATGAAAGTTGCATGTTATTTGTAAGCATATCTATTGCTGTAATCTGTTCACTGACTGATATGGACATTCTTTTAATATCATGAAAATATATACTTCTAAGATGTAGAGTATCTCCTCTACTTCCATAGAAATGTTTCTTCTTTCAGTCGCTGAATTTAAATTTGCTGTGCTTTGAGCAGTTTCCTGTTAGTTCAAATTTTGCAGCAGATACACCATATCTAATCTCTGCTCCTTTGCTAAACTTTTTTTTCTTTAATGCTCCATGCTTACCTTTATGTATAATACTGTAACTTTTGCAAACTAAAATGAAAAGGCTCTTACCTGAAATTTACACATCTCTCCGCATTTTCTCATTCCCTTGACATCTTGAAAACAGTGGTGAGACCATTTATCTTCTAGTATTCAACTTGAAGCAATTTTTTGGCAGAATTTGTTTTAACCCTTTGATCTCTTCAACTGATAGCTTGCTTTTGTCTGGAGTTCGTGACCTTTTTCCTGTAGATATACAGTGCAGAAGATCTTGTCTCTCTTCCTTCCCATAGAGCCAATTACCTCCTCCAGAGCCTGAACTGAAGGCATCTCTATCTGATAGCTTTGCCCAAGTCCTAGTTTTCTGTCCTGTTGCCTGAATCGGCTATTGTACATTTAAATGACCTTCCCTTGTTTTAAAGCTTTCTGAAGGGTCCCCAGTTTCAGGAGTCATAACCACTCAAAAATTAGATTACAGATCACTCTGTAATATGAGTGGTATATTATTTAAATAGGCTGTTGCTGTAACAGGATCCTGGTATGACACCAGGATTTGTTGCACAAGAGAGGAAGAATTAGACACCTCAGAAAAGTTATCTATAGGGAGCATGTTGCTGCCCGCAGGTAGCCTACAGGGAATGATGAACAGGAGTATCTGCACATCTACCTGCCTCTGGCATTGGAGCATCCATGAACAAGCAAAGGTGCCAAGGAAAGACTTCTATACAAGAGGACAGAGAAAAAGAATAAGGAAACCATAACTGAGAAAGGTTTCTTCTGTTCAAAATACACTGCTGCCTGGTGGACTCATGAAGCTGGCCTTAGTGAGCTATGAACTTTTCTTTAGTCCTGTATCACTTGTTCCTGTATACACTGGATTCCTGATTCGTCAGGAGGAGCTGGAAGCCATTATACAGCAGGACGGCTACGACTTGGTTGTCATCACAGAAATGTGGTGGGACAACTCGCATGACTGGCATGCTGTCATAGATGGCTACAGACTCTTTAGGAAAGACAGACCAACAAGGAGAGGTGGGGGAGTTGCTCTATATGTGAGGGAGCAACTGGAATGCATTGAGCTTGGCCTGGGGGCAAGTGAAGAAGGAGTTGAAAGCTTGTGGGTTAGAATTAAGGGACAGGCTCACACAGGTGACATTACGGTGGGTGTATACTACAGGCCACCTGACCAGGAGGAGGAGGTTGATGAGGCCTTCTACAGGCAGCTGCAAGCAGCCTCACAGTCACAGGCCCTGGTTCTCATGGGGGACTTCAACCACCCAGACATCAGCTGGGAAGACCATACAGCTAGGCAGGTGCAATCCAGGAGGTTCCTACAGAGCATCGATGATAACTTTCTGATGCAAGTGGTGGAGGAACCAACAAGGAAAGGCGCGCTGCTGGACCTCGTGTTAACAAACAAGGAGGGACTGGTGGAGGATGTGAAGGTTGGAGGTAGACTCGGCTGCAGTGACCATGAAATGGTCGAGTTCAGGATCCTGCGTGGAGGAAGCAGGGCGATAAGCAGGATCAAAACCCTGGACCTCAGGAAGGCTGACTTTGCCCTCTTCAAGGAGCTACTGGGAGGAATCCCGTGGGCCAGGGCTCTCGAAGGCAGGGGGGTCCATGAGTGTTGGTCGCTCTTTAAACAACACTTCTTCCATGCACAGGAGCAATGCATCCCCCTGAGAAAGAAATTTAGCAAAGGAGGCAGGAGGCCTGCATGGTTAAACAAGGAGCTTCTAGCGGAGATCAGGCATAAGAGAAAGGTCCATGGAATGTGGAAAGAGGGACAGGCCACTTGGGAAGAGTACAGAAAAGTGGTGAGAGCATGCAGGGATGCGACGAGGAAGGCCAAGGCTCACCTGGAATTGAAGCTGGCAAGGGATGTTAAAAACAACAAGAAGGGCTTCTTCAACTACATCAGCAGCAAAAGGAAGGCTAGGGACAACGTGGGGCCGCTGCTGAATGAGGCGGGTGTCCTGGTGACGGAGGATGCGGAGAAGGCAGAGCTAATGAATGCCTTCTTTGCTTCAGTCTTCAGTGCTAAGACTGGCCCTCAGGAATCCCAGGCCTCGGAGGTAAGAGAAGAAGCCTACAAAGAGGACGACTTTCCCTTGGTCGAGGAGGACTGTGTGAGGGATCGCTTAAGTGATCTGGATGTCCACAAATCCATGGGCCCCGATGGAATGCACCCACGAGTGCTGAGGGAGCTGGCGGATGTCATTGCTGAGCCACTCTCCATCATCTTTGAGAGGTCCTGGAGGACAGGAGAGGTGCCCGAGGACTGGAGAAAGGCCAATGTCACTCCAATCTTCAAAAAGGGCAAGAAGGAGGACCCAGGGAGCTACAGGCCGGTCAGCCTCACCTCCATCCCGGGTAAGGTGATGGAGCAGCTTATCCTGGAGGCCATCATGAAGCAAGTGGAAGAAAAGAAGGTTATCGGGAGTAGTCAGCATGGATTCACCAAGGGGAAATCATGCCTGACCAATCTGATAGCTTTCTACGATGACATGACTGGCTGGGTAGACGAAGGGAGAGCCGTGAATGTTATCTACCTTGACTTCAGCAAGGCTTTTGACACAGTCTCCCATGATATCCTCCTAGGGAAGCTGAGGAAGTGTGGGCTGGATGAGTGGTCGGTGAAGTGGATAGAGAACTGGCTGAATGGCAGAACTCAGAGGGTTTTCATCAGCGGCGCTGAGTCTAGTTGGAGGCTGGTGACAAGTGGTGTCCCTCAGGGGTCAGTACTGGGCCCAGTCTTGTTTAACTTCTTCATCAACGACCTGGATGAAGAGTTAGAATGTACCCTCAGCAAGTTTGCTGACGACACCAAACTGGGAGGTGTGGTAGATACACCAGAAGGCTGTGCTGCCATTCAGCGTGACCTGGATAGGCTGGAAAGCTGGGCAGAGAGGAACCTGATGAGGTTCAACAAGGGCAAGTGCAGGGTCCTGTACCTGGGGAGGAACAACCCCATGCACCAGTACAGGCTTGGGGTGGACCTGCTGGAGAGCCGCTCTGCGGAGAGGGACCTGGGTGTCCTGGTGGACGACAGGTTAACCATGAGCCAGCAGTGTGCCCTGGCTGCCAAGAAAGCGAATGGGATCCTGGGGTGCATCAAGAAGAGTGTGGCCAACAGGACGAGGGAGGTTCTCCTTTCCCTCTACACTGCCCTGGTGAGGCCTCATCTGGAGTACTGTGTCCAGTTCTGGGCTCCCCAGTTCAAGAAAGATGAAGAGCTACTGGAGAGAGTCCAGCGGAGGGCTACAAGGATGGTGAGGGGACTGGAGCATCTCCCCTACGAGAAGAGGTTGAGGGAACTGGGCTTGTTCAGCCTGAAGAAGAGAAGGCTGCGAGGGGACCTTATAAATGCCTACAAATATCTGAATGGTGGGTATCAGGAGGATGGGGCCAAGCTCTTTTCAGTGGTGCCCAGTGACAGGACCAGGGGCAATGGGCACAAACTGAAGCACAGGAAGTTCCGTCTGAACATGAGGAAGAACTTCTTCCTTCTGAGGGTGACGGAGCACTGGAACAGCCTGCCCAGGGAGGTTGTGGAGTCTCCTTCTCTGGAGATATTCAAGACCCGCCTGGACAAGATCCTGTGCAGCCTACTGTAGGTGACCCTGCTTCGGCAGGGGGGTTGGACTAGATGACCCACAGAGGTCCCTTCCAACCCCTACTATTCTGTGATTCTGTTATCTGCTCTGAAGAATCAAAACCCCATGCTGTTGCCAAAATCCTGTGACTTCCCCTCAATTCTACTGCTTGTGATCTGGAAGCAGGCCCACAGTCTTTTTCCCCAAAAGAGCAGGCGTCACCAAAGCGAGACACATGGTGCTCTTTTATCAGAATATTACCAGAGGATTGGTTGTGCCAATGACTGCTTCCAATGAAATCCAGATGCTGATCCAGGACTCTGCATCTTGGGGTGGCAAGGTAGAGCTGCTGCAGGTGTTTCTTGTCCTTTTGCTCAAATGGAAAATGCTCTAAATTATCTTACCTTTAACACTTCGATGACCTGCTGGAGAGAAACAGGAGGAAGACTCTGTAGAGAGAAGAACTGAGCAACCTGATCTGACCTTGTGGCTAATCCTGTTTTGAACAGGAGGTTAGTCTGCAGACCTCCTGGGGTCCCTTCCAGCTTTAACTCTCTGATGATCTTATGAGAACAGAATGCGAAATAACTCATCCAAAAAGCTCATCTAACTGAACTTTCAGGCAGTTTGCAGGAAAACTCAGTAAGTTAATGTCTAGGCACTTGATTTTTTTTCTAAAAAGAGTTTAGATTCTAGTGTATGTGAAAGTATTTTTTTGTAAAAAATCCAGTAAATAAACAGAAAGGTGCCATCTTTGCAGTCAGCTTTTTTATTATTGTAATTTACTATTACCTGTACTGTACTAATGAACAGAATTCAGTTTTATTTCCTCTGTCTCCTTGGAAATGTTAATCTCTATGACAGGTGGAAATTCAGGCCAAAAATATGAAAAGAGTTGGAGAGTTTCCTAAATAGTCTGGTGCCACCCCTGTTTAGCTTTGTTTTTTTTTATGCAGGTGAGAGAATAAGATGGTCACAGTAGAAAACTTTTCTAATAACACTTTGTATAAGATAGCTCCTGGGATACAGCTTTCGGATGACACTGACGTCACTTTCTAGTTTGTTGGGTCCCCAGTGTAAATGAAATGTGAAGTAGATATTTGTTCAAAAATTACTCAGTCCTCATGAGTTTCTCCTTTGTTTGGAATTCCCCAGTAGCTGGTCACTTGAATACAACAGTGATTTTAAAGAAAAAGATCACTTCAAAGTAATCCGGATCCTAGTCTAGGAAAAAGAAATTAAGCAATAAATAAGTGTTAATACAGATTTTCCTGTGGAGCTTATTCTGGAAATTAGTTGTGTGTGGGGTTTTTTTGTGTTTTGGTGTGGTGTTTTTTTTTTTTTTTTTCTGTTGTTGCTGTTGTGGTTTAATCCTACACGGCAACTAAACGCCTAACATCCGCTCACTCACTAACCCCCAATGGGATGGGGTGAGAATCAGAAGGGGTAGAAGTGAGAAAACTCATGGGTTGAGATAAAGACAATTTAATAGATAAAGCAAAAGCCGTGCATGCAACCAGAGCAAAACAAGGAATTAATTGACTGCTTCCCATTGGCAGGTGGGTGTTCAGCCATCTCCAGGAAAGCAGGGGTCCATTGTGCATAACGGTTACATGGGAAGACAAATGTCATCACTCTGAATGTCCCTCCCCTTCCTGCTTCTTCCCCCAGCTTTATGTGCTGAGCATGACATCACATGGCATGGCATATCCCTTTGGTGAGTTGGAGTCGGCTGTTTCAGCTGTGTCCTCTCCCAGCTTCTTGTGCACCCCCAGCCTCCTTGCTGGTGGGGTGGTGTGGGAAGCAGAAAAAGCCTTGACTCTGTGTAAGCACTGCTCAGCAACAGTGAAAACATCCCTGTGTTATCAATGCTGTTTCTAGCATAAATCCAACACTTAGCCACATACCAGCTACTATGATGAAAATTAACTCTATCCCAGTGAAAACCAGCACAGTTACTTTCCAGTTGTGGAGAGACTTTAAAACGCTCACTATAGCCTTGACGAGTATAGGGAAAGAAAAATGAACATATTTATTTGGAGGAAATGCAAATATTTAAGTTGTAAAATGTTTGGTTTATCCAGATGTGTCACCAAGTTGAGGTTTAATTAAAATAAAATGTTTTGGTGTCCTGGGAAATTTTACTGTTACTGTTGTTCAGATTTTTCTGAAAATTTTTTTTGTGACCTCATATATCTTTCTTACTATAAATGAATTTACAGAAGAAAAGAAACATGAAAAAATACTGTGGAAGAAGTTTGGAGGATTCAGAATAGATATGATAGATAAACCTGCCTTCCATGTATTGGTAAGACAGGGAGAAGAACAAACTGATTTATTCCCCGTTTCCAAAACATTAGACGCAAAGCATAAAACCGCAAAAAACTTTAGGAAGTATCATCTCACCTTTTAATCTTGAACTTTGTTTTCTCAGAATGACATTTTGTGACTAAAAAAATTGCCCATGAGATAGATTAAAAGTGGTTCCTGACACTTATTCTAAGAATTTATTATCTCTTGGGGAACTATGCATTAGCTATGCAGTTATCTTCCTCAGTTTCTCTTGTATCTTTTTGTTTAGGTATGTACATGTGAACCGGTTTCCTTGGTTTTCTTTTTTATAAATAAAAAATTCTGTGGTATTTATGATTATTTGTTTGGGAAAATGTATCCCAAAGATACATATACTCCCGCAAGAATAGGAAAAGTGTTGGCTGAAAAAAACTTCATTATTAATATCAGTCAGGGAGTATTATGTTATCTGAGAATACACGATAAGTGGCTTTTTAGGGTTCACATTTCTGCTATGTTTCCATTAAAATTTCCTGAATGTTTTATGAAGATGTGTGTATTTTCTATGAGACTGGTCATGTACAATCTATTTTCCTTGCAAATCAGCTTCAAAAAACTATCTTATCACTGCTTAACACTTCTGTGATGGGCTCAGTTGTGTCTCTCTGGCAGTGTTAAGTGTGTGTATAATATTGTGCTATCATTTGTCAGTAAACGCTATCTATTCAGGCAAAGGCACTAGGGAACCATCAAGAACTGCATTCTGACAAACAGATGTCAGTCTAAATGGCTCCTATCCCAGCAGCTGTTGTGAGTATTTCATGGAGGGCTAAGGCACTGGAGGAAGATACAGCCTCTGCTTGGTTAATCATTGCTTGGAGGAAGAGAGGCATTTTTGCTTCGGAGATTGCAGTGTCTGAAGGTTATGTTAATTGTATAATCTGTTCTGACAAAAATCTGATTAAGTAATGGAACAAGAGAGAAAATGCATGTCTGGGGAATTTTTATTAAATTGAGTATACGGTTTGCTGGATCTCTAGCCTAGTAAAAATCTGTCTCCATTTCTATGCATAGTTGGAATACTTCATCAGTGATTGTGTTGAACTTTCAGTTCAGAGGCATGCAGAGCTTCTAGGAGAGATTAGAAATATAGCATGTCCCCTTGATGAAGAGAAATACATTCTATCTTTAAGTTTAATACTTCAGAAGAGTCCTTGGATTCCTGTTCACATGTGGTTGGTTGTGATTTTTATCTATACATCATATGTCTGAGGTCGTCTGGGGGACTGATGAAGATAGATGATCTGTATGAACATTGATCAAGTAGTTTTGGAATTTCTATAGTTTCCTTGCCCAGATTACCTGAAAAGAAAAAAGATGCCTTCCTAATAATGTTTTCTCTAGACCCTTTGCCAGCATTGCCATAATAGCAAGTGTATATTTTAGTGCTGTAAATGCTTTTCCATTGATCATTATATCTGACAGCATAACAATATAACTTCCTTTTCATCTTTGTATTTTTTTCTTGTTCTGTTAGCACAGGTAACTGTTATCTGTGCATAGATTAATGGAATTCCATACCCGTAATAATTAATATATAATTCATAAAAATGTTATATGTTTTTCTAACTTTTAACATTGCTTGAATTTTAAAAAGACATTTATTGTTCAAGGACCTACTCAGACATCTTTCTGTGATAATTATTTCCCATTCATCTCTACTATATATTTTGAATAATACAACTTGAAATCTTCCACTTGGGAGGCATAATTGTATTGTGATGTCCATAGCAAACTGCTACAATTCATAAACTAATATAAAGGAAATGACATTATTTTAGATATCAGTGCAATGCAGTCAGTCTCAATTCTTAACACAGTTGGTGTTTTTTTTCTTTTAATTATCCCCCCAATGATTCTACAGTTAGAAAGTGTGCAATTATTTCATTGATTAAGAGATTCAGAAAAGGATCCATCTGAATTTTTCTAAACACTAGCTCTTCAGTCTTAGCAGTGATACCATCTATTAGTTGATCTGAATAAGAAAGGATGCAGTCTTATACAAAAGAATTTCATCCCAGCACTATGAAGTTAATGAGAACTCTTTCACGAATGGAAACGGGAGCAGCAGCAAGGTTGTACAACACTCACTGCATGCAAATTACCTATTTTTTCATTGGAGAAACACAAAGACACAAAATCATCAAAATCAGAAATGGCAGTAAGGAACAAAATTTTTACTATTAATAAAAGTTCCTTCCAGGTTCCTTTCCTGGATTTGGACTGGGGGAAAAAAGTTTCCTTGCACTTTGCTGTGATTATGGCAGAATGGAAGTACTGCTTTAGCTGACATTGTCCAATTCCCTTTTATGAGACGGTTAACAAATAGTAAGAAATTTTGCCAAAACATTACTCGGGTTGATCTATTCCATGAAAGATGTCTGCCTAAGCCTAAACACCTCTGTGTAAAGCAACAGGGATGAGGAAGTACATTGTTCTGCTACATTGTCTTTGAAGTGCTCTAGCTCCATATACAAAACTGAACAGGAATCTAAATTCATTCTTTGTCATTACCTCCATACGTTTATACGGGAAGTAAGAAGAAGAATATATTTCTGCTACAGTTCATCCAAAGAAAACCGATACATTTTTTTTTTATTTCACTTTTATTGATGTAGATAGTGGATTTCTGTGCTTCAGCCAGTAACCTGATAATATAGTAGTGTACTTTGCAGAAATATGAATTCCTTCAGGACATGCAAAAGATTTTTATTTCCTAAATTTTTTCTGATCATTGATCTGTCACTTGTTAAAAGTAAAGGAATGAAAATAAGCCACAACAGTGAAAAGCCACTCTGGGTCTATAAAAATTACTGCAATAACTTCAGCCTCTAGTAATATACTAGATGAACCACCTACCGAAGGGATCTTGTGACTGAATGGTAAAGACTTTTTTCTTTCAAAGACTGAAAAGAAGGAAACGGTTGTCACCAAGTTTCGGCAAGACTGGCAGTGTAGGGAAGTTTCATCTCTGGGGCTGAGCAGATAAAGAAGGGGCAGGATGTCAGGATCATAATTTCCATAGTTCAAGAGATTTGGCTCAGTACATTGTCAGGGAGCTAAGTTGGTGGGCTGGTGGGAAAATACACAAGCTTCAAACAACCTTATAAAAAAATCTGCCCAAACTGTTGTGTGTGTGTTTTTTTTTTTTTTTTTTTTTTTTTATAAGAGCTCCATTTTCAACGAAAGAACAAATTCTAAAGGAAAATGTTTTGTTGGATTTTTATTTTTCCCCAACCAGCTCTAGAATGTGAAATTATATAATGAAGGTCAGATTCAAGATGATGTAACAATCAAGTGTTCTTATTTTTTTGTGGGGGGGAAGAATTAAGCCTTAAATATTGGAAATTAATTAAGACATTGCTGGTGCTCTTCTTGTGTGCAGAACCTAGTTAGCACTGCCCAGAAAGTTAACTACTTATTCATACTCTTTAGATTCACAAACATGAAGGAACTGGTGTCATTGTTGCTCAATGGGTTTTACAAAATTAACATTAAGAAGTGTATTGGCTTCAGTATGATCGATGTTGTGGCATGAAGAAAGGATGAGGAATGTATGGAGTAATTTGCTTTCACTTGCAGAAAAATAGAGCTACATTGAAAATCTATCAGGAGAAAATTAAAGAAAGGCTGAAATCAGCAGCCATGCTAGTTGTCTTCAGCAGCAACGGTGAAACTGAAAAAGTGAAGGCTTTCAGAATATTAAATGCTAATGAATAATAGGAAAGAATAGTTTAATTTAATTTTGATACCATATGTAAAATCATGCCCTATCTTAATACAATAGACCATGTGACACAATTTCTCTTTTCATTTGTATCACAAGATTACTTCCTTCCATTTTACAAGAGAATTCTCTTTTATTACACCTTAGTAACTATCCTTACTGAGATGCAAACATCTCTATCCAGTTTCGTATATATTTTAGTGAATTTCATAGATTTTGCATTCAGGTCTTAATTACTCATCTGAAATATTCTGCGTACAAGAAGGAGGGAAATCTGAACCTGTTGCCTCCATTATTCTACTGCATCAATCTGCTACCATGGAAGGTCTAAATAGATTGCATTTTTAATTTGCCATGAAGCGAAGACGAAAACTAAGTATGAAAATTACTTTTATGTATTTGAAGACTGATAATAAAAAATAGAGGCCTTCTCATGAAGAGGCAGTGATGGCTGTTTTCAGTATGAAAATGAATAGCAAATTGTTCTTCCATCAGGTATTTAAAATTATATAAATTAACAGGCTTTATCAAGCACATGGCAGTCTGCCTATTTCCTCCTTAAAGAAAATGGATATTTAAATATGAGAGCACACTGCTGAATTTCTGAAAGAAAGAGGGCCAGATCCAGTCAACCACTTGAACTGGATTTTAACAGACTGCAGTGTGACAAGGCTGAGGCTTCTGAACCCATTCTTTAGGCAGCAGCTCTGGAAGTGAAAACTGCATTTTGTTCCCAGGCTCCCTTTTACAACAGTTAGAACATACGTACCTCAGAAGAAGATGCAAATGCATGACCCTGTTGGATGGGAAGTTGCTGAAATCTGTGCAGAGGTGCCTTTAGCCAGCTGAATGGAAACACTGAGCACAGGCGTGTTTCTGCAATGTTGTCCCCTTCCGTGATGTGGATGCCTCTGATGCCTTTGAATCCAAAAGCCAGATCTCCACTTGAACAAAGGGATCTATGATCTTTCTTCTAAAGTAGTAAGTTCTCTCTCCTTTCATGAAGCAAAGTTACTTACAACTGCATATTTCTTCTAGCCTAGCCTCCTAGTTAGAGCAGTTAGTCTGAAAAGGCTTCAGGCTATGAAGATTAAAACTCACTGCTCTCATTTCTAGGCTCTTTTGGCAGGTTAAGACAACTCAAGATGCCTTGGGAGAGGGAAAGAGAAAAGGAGAAAATATGTATAGACCTGTAGATTAGTGGTGACCACGCTGATCTCAAAGAATAGTGTACAGGTTTTCAGACTGTTATCCAACATTAGTCACTTCAAGTAAGCAGAAGCCCTGCGCTTAAGTGCTGTTCAGTATTATGATACTTGCAGAAGAGAATTGCATTTGGACCGCCATAGGCAAAACATAGAACCATCCAGTTCCTTCATAGAGTGTTGCAATGACTGATCAGCTGCATAGCTGCATAAAAGACAATAACTACAAGCTGTAGGGAGCCAGCCCCAATGGTATACCTTCCGTGGGTGACTTCAGAACATCTATATATCAAGCCTCTCAAAAGACAAAGATGTAGGAGCACCTAGTCTATGCAGGAATCAGACATGATTAGTTCCAGGTCTGAAAATAAAATTGTAAGACTGAAAGTCCCTATTCATGCTTTTTTCATTACAGGAAAATCTATAAGATTTTGTACTGGGACATAGGGATTTCTAGGTACAAATTCTAGGTAACGCAATAGCTAGTTTATCAGTAAAATGTGTATTATAAAAAATGTAATAACAAAGAATGATTAGAATAAGCCATAAACTGGACCTGTATGGAACTGGTGTTATGGCCTCTTTACAAAGTATATAATTATTCCTATATATATCCATATGGCCACACAAGCTAGCCTACTTCATTAATTTTACATATAGTCTTATAATTACTGTAACACAATAATTGTTACAGAAATTTCTGGATGTACTGACAGTATGAAATGTAAGGAGAAACTGTACAAAAGTGTCTTTGAAAGCAAGTTTTCTATAAGCAACGGTGCAGTTTTGATCTCTCCTTCTTCCTATTACAAAATAATTTCTAATGCTGCAAATCATAATCCTTGGAATTAAGCATGAATGTGTTGTCCCATTGACATTAATAAGACAGCTTATGCACATAAAATCAAGCACAGATATGAGTATGTGCAGAATCAGTGCTCTATATTGTTGTCTTTGGTCACTTGATAATAGTGTTGAAGGTTATTAATTTACATCCAATAGAGTTGGGTACAACACAGCAGTGAAGCTGCAGAGCAAGTCTCTATTTCATAGGTTTTGTGGCATTTACCCAAGGTGTGTCTTTATTAATTGTAAAGTTATATGTGGTAGGAATTGTTCTACTACTTCATATTGTCTGGTTTTTTAGCCTTACAGTGTTGTGAATCATAGAATCATGAAGGTTAGAAAAGACCGCTAATATTATCAAGTCCAACTGTTAACCCGTCACCACCATGCCTACTAAACCATGTCCTGAAGTGCCATATCTACATGTTTTTTGAACACCTCTATGGATGGTGACTCAACCACTTCTCCGGGCAGTCAGTTCCAATCCTTTACAACACTTACAGGGAAGAAATTTTTCCTAATATCCAACCTAAATCTCTCCCCTGAAGCAACCTGAGGCCATTTCCCTTTGTCCTATCGCCGGTTACTTGGGAGAAGAGACCAACACCCGCCTACAACTTTCAGGTAGTTGTAGAGAGTGATAAAGTCTCTTCTCATCTGCCTCTTCTCCATATTAACAATACCAGTTCCCTCAGCTGCTCCTTGTAAGACCTATTCTCTATTCCCTTCACCAGCTTCGTTGTCCTTCTCTGGATATGCTCGAGCACCTCACTGTCCTTCTTGTAGTGAGAGGCCCAAAACTGAACACAGTATTCAAAGTGTAGCCTCACCAGTGTTGAGTACGGGAGGACGATCACTTCCCTACTCCTGCTGGCCTCGCTATCTCCAATAGAAGCCAGGATGCTGTTGGCCTCCTTGGCCACCTGGGCATACTGCTGGCTCATGCTCAGCTGGCTGTCCACCAGCACCTGAAGGTCCTTTTCCACCAGGCAGCTTTCCAGCCACTCTTCCCCAAGCCTGCAGAGTTGCATGGGGTTGTTGTGATCCAGGTGCAGGACCCAGCACTGAGTCTTGTTCAGCCTCACATAATTGGCCTCGGCCCATCGATCCAGCCTGTCCAGATCCCTCTGCAGAGTCTTCCTACACTTGAGCAGATTGACACTCCTGCCCAACTTGCTGTCATCTGCAACTTACTGAGGGTGCACTTGATCCCCTCATCCAGACCATTGATAAAGATACCAGACCGAAGTGGCCCCAAAACTGAGCCCTGGGGAACACCACCTGTGACCGACCATGAACTGGATTTAACTCCATTCAACACCACCCTTTGAGTTCAGCCATCCATCCAGTTTTTCACCCAGCAAAGAGTATACCCATCCAGGCCATGACCAGCCAGTTTCTCCAGGAGGATACTGTGGGGAACAGTGTCAAAGGCCTTACTAAAGTCCGAGTAGGTAACATTCACAACATTTTCCTCATCCACTAGGCGGGTCACCTGGTCGTAGAATGAGATGAGGTTTGTCAAGCAGGACCTGCCTTGCATGAATCCACTCTGGCTGGGCCTGCTCTAAACTTCCACCGTCACTCAAGCTCTAATGCCAAAGCCATCCTTGACCATTTCCAGTCTTACCCTCCAATAAACATGAGACATTTACCACTGCAAACACTGGCAGTCCTGTTAACTCACCACATCTTGCAGAATTTAGCAACTAACTGAATTCCGCAGCCACTTCTGTCCATAGGATTACACTAATCCTAGCCGTATCTTTTCCCCAATTATTATTCATACCACCAAGTTAAATTTCCCAATTCAAATCAGTTAACCTGTCTGACAGCTCATTATGAAGCCCTGTAGACCTTGCTATCTGAAGTGGTATAAAGAGATTTCTATCCAGATTCAAGTAACATGTTCTACTGGAGGTGAAAGTTATATATTAAGTTAGGCATGGGTCACAGTGATGATGTAATGTTTAAGCTGATAGTTAGCTTATTATTAGGGTGTGGGGACAAATAACTACAACTTGGCTTACTGATGTGTTCTTTAACGCTTGTTCAATCTAGGAAGACTGGTGATCAGTCAGGATAGCTGGGTATAAGATGAGAGGCAGAGGAGGTGTTTGGAGGAGAAGGACTGTAGAAAGTTATTAAATCCAAAATTCTTCGAATATGATGACATCAGGCAAAGGGCTGTTGCTGCCAGAAGCTTAAGATCTCATTGTACCGACGGGATTGGAAAGTCCTACGTAACCAGAATGCTATGCTTACCGAAATCCATAAACAGAAATCTTCTGTTTAACATCAAATAATGATGCTTTTGTAATGATTAAGATGAGCTTTAGGGCTGGCAAGAGAGCTAGGATTCAGAAAAACAGCATCTGAGGAACTGGCTTGTTGCTGTTTTCTGCACAGGTCACCAAGCTGAGGTAAGTGTGGTAGAGACAGAGGCACATGTTGTCCAGTGAACAAGGTGGTTTATTGGGATCGCTGGGTCATGCTTAAACTGCAGGTTGATCAGGAAAATATAAGCACGGGGACTTTTTTCTTTCCAGTTTAAGGACTCCACTCCTTGTGAAGTTGTTTGGCTTTGTCCTGAATGCATTTTAGTAGAGGGGATCTGTCACTTGGAAGTTCTCTGCAGGCTGCTGCTCTTTTTTTGAACTCTCCCAGGAGGGAATACTCCCATGAAAAGTTTTGCTGTTTGAAAGTTAACTGTGACTTAACGTGCATTACTTTATCAGGAAACTTACTCCTAAGGTGGAAAGAGGCAAATCCTGCAGTACAAATTGTCTAGCTGCAAGACTATATTCCATTTCAGCAGGAACTGGAGTCACTCAGTGTAGGATCAGTAGCTTAATATCTGTAAATGGGATAGATAGTAAGCCAAGTAAAATGTGTCCTGTCCATCAGGGGAACTTCAGCAACATTAAGCGCTCCTGGGTTGAGAACTGTGTTTATCCAGGGGAATGAAGTCAGTCCCGTTGCTAAGCTATTTTACACAAGGCTGGGCAAGACCTTCCTGAAAGCAAGAATCTTGCAATGAAGGAAACGGAAAAAAGTTTCTTAGCTTTTTCCTGCCTCCTGTGTAGTGAAGTACTGTCTGCTGGGTAAACGACACATCTGTGACATTAGCACATGAGATCTGCATAAGAAGGCAAGTACAGAAATGAAAATTGGCAAAGTTCTTCAGCCTGATCCTGCTGTTTGTGTACAAGAAAAATTCCCAGATTAGTATGATTTCGTGTCTTTCAACTGAATACTCCTCAGATCCATAAATTGCTTACACACATTTACTATTAGACTGCTTGTTTAGATGGTTTTATTTATAAATCAAAAGTTCATAAAACATTCATAAACAGATTAGTAGTTTCATTTTTAATAAATGATTTTGGATGTTTTATTTTGGAAAAAACCTGCTTCATATGAGGTCCAGAAAGTATCGAATGGGAATTATACTGTCACTAGGTTTGTGCTCTTCCAAGCTCCGTAATTCTGAAGTGTGAAAAGGCTAATCTGATATGGATTCTAATAATTTTTAATGCAGAAGTCTTCTGATATTAGAGCATTACAAATCTCTCAGAGGGAAGCTGTTATTCAATATTTATGCAAAGCTATGTGAATACTCCATTATCCCTCTGCAAGCTTTTCTTCCTCTTGCTGGACATTATTCAGTGACAATAACTGGGCAGCACTCACTCGTGGAATTTACAGAGAGATTACGCATTCCCTAAATTGAGTGAACCACAGACAGGGCTAGGATGCTGCTAGGGAAATGAAGACAACGATTGCTTTTTCTTTTGTTCTCTCATTAGTTTTGTAATATAAAATGCATTACTTTTGGTATTTAAATAAATTAACTGGCAGCTGTAAGAGATCAGTACTGTAGCACTCAGTAAGGTGTTTGATATTTGCAAATATGAAGGTCTTAGTAAAATATCCATTAAAAACCTGAAAAAATCAATGTGACACTTTGCAATCCAGGTTAAGCAAGTTTTGTGGGGAGGTGTAAAACCTTTGACTAGACCTGCTGATATAATTAGAAAAAACGGATAAGTTTAAAGGCATGAAAACCTTTCTACACTTTTGAAATATAAGGCATCAATCTTCAAAGCTAAGTACTAGTGGAGAATAATTGCTCAGAATTTAACTTGCTTATGTTCAATTAGAGACTCTGGAAAAGGCTGGTTAGGATTAGAAGAGTGAGGTGGTCCAAGGGAATATCATAGCAAGAGAAAAGCCCAGGTGGTGCCGAGAGGGGGAGAAGAGGGAATTATTTTCCGATGACCACTCAATGGTTAGTTAGAAGCTGAAAGGGGAAAAAAGGAAATCACAGCCTGCCACAAAAGCAGATTATTTTTTTGTGTCCTTGATTTTTCATGTTCAGGGCAAATTTGAGTTTCTGTACAGTGCAACCACACTATAATACAGGTTACCCTTTCTGTATTTTCCTGTGCAGCAATATATATATAGTGTTTGTATAAATCTATAGCGATGTTTTTAAACATAAAAAGATGTTATGTTTGATCCACTTAAGAAAACAAGATAAACATGTCACATTATGTAGTCCCAGAGGCTATGCCCTTTTGGCACAGGTATTTCTACAGACTAGAAGAATCAATGATACAGAGGATCACAAGGTTAAGAACATAATTGTTCATCAGTTTTATTAAAGAGCAGTGCACTGGATGCATGCCAGATACACTGTAGAGTTCCCTAGAGTCACTGAAGAAGAGTTTATGCAAACTGTGGATATTATCTAAAAGAGTTAGAGACTCTTGGAAGGATTTTTTTTTTTCTGGGTAACTTATCAATGAACCATTTCATCAGGTTTTCTATGTGAGAAATATAATAATCCTGTAAATAATAAAACCAAAAGTGGTGTCTATTTCCACCCAGAATAATTTTTACCTGAACTGAGCTTTAGAACTTTATTCTGTGACACCACATAAAGAAACCAATAGCCCAGATAGAACACTAGGTCAAAAAGGTACAATGACTAGATGTTGTTTATTATTTATTTTGTGTATTTACAGTTGTGTAGACCAACAAAAGAGAGTTTTACTGCCCACACCCTCCCTAGCTTATTTTTCCTAAGTCTACACGCTAAACAAGTGTTAGCTCATGGGTACATGTCATTGCTCATGGTAGTATCACAAAGCTGTTTTGTATCTGTGTGTGCATGCAAGAAAAGGAAGAAGATCTTGTTTCATGTGGGAGAGGAAGAGGGTTCAGCAGAAAGCTGTGTGTTTAAAGGAAGAGAGGATACAGTCCTGAGGGACTGGCTCAGGGAGGGAGGATTTAAGCCTTAGTCATGTCCACACTCTCCTCCTACAGAACTAATATTTTGTCTGATGTATTGAACTTCGAGTTTTCAGGAGAAAGGAGCAATAGCTGAGAGCTGTCTGAATCTTCAGCTCAGCCTGAAAAACTCCCTCCAAGCGTCTAGGGAAGCAATGCCAAGCACAGATGGAGAGGTGATGTACTAGGCTGGAGGAGCTGCCCAGACTGTTTGTTGTTCTAAGTGTTTGATTTTGTGAATAGCAATAAAGCCTTTTTCATTGACCTCTGAAGGATTAATGTCTTAATTTGGCACTTACTGGCAAAGAAGCCTGAAAAAAAAAATTGGATGTGCATATAATGAATTGCAGTGTTTATGGTTTGCATAAGGCACAAACCCCATAATCTACTGATTGGAGTTAAATTTGAAAAGTGTTAATTCATGAGCTTTGACATTCCAATTATTTTGTTATTAATATGTTCTGCATCAACCTGTACTGCTGTCTTCGCATCATTTTAATAGCCCTGGTAAACAACACTAAAGACAGACAATGGGAAATGCCGTATTACTGTGCATTTTTCTAAAGGAAAGTGTGGGAAATTTAATGAGGCTTTTATTTGATTTAAGGTGGCTGCTTTTCAGCAACAACAGCAAGGTGTTGTTAAATTGTGCTGACAAAGGAAGGTAGAAAGTGAATAAAAATTAAATTCCATTGAAATTTTAGACTTGTTCAACCAATAGTTTTTGTGCTTGGCATATTTATCGGTGGCCTGCTGCAAATGGCTTAATATTTCTTAAAAGTGTTGCATTCATTTTTAGTTATAAAATATTTTTTTTCTTTTTCTCTCTGCTGTATGGATTTAGCCACAAACATAATTATCCAAGTCATGTTGCCCTTTAATTAAAGCTCACAAGAATGGAAACAAACATAAAGGGATACAGATGATTAGCTTTTCAAGGAGTAAGTTTTTCCTGGTTACAATGAAATTATTACAGAAATAAAACAGTGATACGACTTTAATGTTGTGACATGCAGACTGTATAGTATGACAATTCTAGATCACCTTTCTTGGTGTGACTTAAGAAAAAAAACACATTTAAAACTAAACAGGTGTTAAGACCACACAACTGCCTGGATTTGCATATGGTGAGGCTGTCAGAGAGAATACCTAAATTCTCTTCTGTGAAACTAAAAGCATCTCTGGTGATGTGATTCAGCCTGCCTGCCTGTGTCATGCTGGAGACCTGGTGCTCCCGGCCCTGCGCTGTCGCTCTGCGGCATTGCAGTATACCAGGAGCAGGACTACAATATATGACCCTCTTCTAACAGGCCTGCAATCCCCTTGGGTAGGATTTATTTCAATCCTGAATATGGTCTGATTAAATCTAGGTTTTGTTTTCTCTGCTGGACAAACCAGGAAGAAGAGAGATGATGTTTAAACCACCCCTATCTTGCCCTAATTTGCCATCTGGCACATGGAGAAAGAAATGGGAAACCAACATTATAGATCTTAATGGTAACACGGAAGCCCCTGGAGATCCAACTTTTCCCCTCTGACCAAAAGTTGTAAGATATGAGCCTTTGACAACAAAGGATATGATATTTAGTACTGCTAATACATCCCCTTTATGACATTAAAGTTGCATTCTTTGTGGAAATTTTTATTATGAACACATCAGAGTACATCTCTTCAAGATAGATAACACTGACTAGCTAAGTGATAATAAGACGAAGCATGTCTTTTTATGCTCTTTGTAATCTTTTTAAGCAATTTAGTGGCCTTTTTTTAGGTTGTTATAAGTAATGAAACTGGATGTCTGCTTTATTCCACAGATGACTTCTTAGTGCATACAATGATTACGCAATCTTTCCTGGGGCTGCCTCTCCTGAAGGTTATTTGTCTTTTCTTTCATGGTCTGCATAACATAAAGATCATTGCTTTCTTTCTAGTGATGAAAGAATGTTCATATGGACAAATATTTTCATTAAAAGGGCCTAAAAAATAAACTTTTTGAAGACCTTTGCAATGTGATTAGTGATGCAGAAAGCTTCAACAATTGTTTGGTTTTTTTCCCAAACAAAAAACCTTTTTTTTGAGAACTTTGCTAGGTAGTTTTTAGTGCAGAGAGAGATGTCACACTTTAGTGGAAGGAAAGAACTTTTTGTCTCTGGGCATAATAATGCAGCAGGAATTGAATCATTGATATCAACATTCGTGCCTTTGTTACCAACCTACCCTGCCTGTCTGTGAGTGACTGTAATAACTTTTTTTCTGACATTTATGTGCATATTATATCAGAACTACATTTTAGAATTCATTTGACTTCTTCAAGAGCTGGAGACGGGGAAAGTAATTTTCATAGCTCTCTGAAAACCAACCTTTTGTCTGCAGCTGCTCAGCTTGGGAATATTTCTCAAGTTAACAACAATTTTAGCCCGTCTAAAAAAACTCAGAGCCTTACAATTAGCCAGAGCTAATGCCTAATACAAAATACAGTGGAAAAGAGTCATTTACAGATACTTGCTAGTCACCAAAAAACATAAATTTCTTGAAATAGGTCTAGTTACGAGTTGTGATCTTCTGCGGCATTTTAAAATAAGTAGAATAATGAATATTTCCTGACTGTATTGGAATTACTTATTATTAAATACAAGGGGTTAACAATTGTCTGCTCTCAATTATGAAAACAGCAATACAAAGCATTTTCAAGTGGTACCAATTTTGAGAAGTAACACCCAACATGAGAAAAAAAAGAAAAAGGAGCCACTCATGCCCCAAAGAGCTCACAATCAATAGCAGAGGAGAAGTTGATCCAAATGATGATAAATCAATAGTAAAGAGATACTTGTGTACTGATGATACACTTTAGAAAATTATTGACTGTCTTATGGTTTAGCCAGCCCAGTTATACAGCACTCCCTATCAGCCAGCTTAACTGCCCGATGTTCCCTATCAACTGCAAAGCACTGAGCAGGAGCATTTTTTACCGTGTAGCCCAGCCACACCACATTGCACTGGGGTCTGATGCACTCACAGTTAGGAAAATAGAATTGTAGTCATTCCCCAATGCATGCAATTGAAGGCACTTAACAGCGACGAGTGTTTCTTGGGTGGGGATGTAGCATCCTCCCTGTTTTTCTGACTCCATTCCCCCAGCACTTGAGAAAAAATGAGCCCTTTCTAAGAAGGTGGTGTTTCTTCCAGATTTCCAGTGGACTGCATCTTAATTAAGTTTAGCACATTTTTGACACAATAAAGTTAAGAATGCAATTATTTTAAAGTCTTGCTATAGTATATGACAAGAAATAAGTACATCTCTGATGGCAGTTTCCACCTTTGGGGGGCTGAATTGTCTTCAATGAATAGAAGAGCTTGCTTTAAAAAAGTCTGGGATAAATGGGAACTGAAGTGTTTAGCTGGGTGTCCTGGGTTTAGTTAAAACAGAACCTATTCTCTTTTAGTGAATCTTCCTTACAGCTAAGTTCTTGTAAGTAACTGCATTTTTCTGAAGCTGGCTGCGTATTTTACAGACAGTGTCTGCTCCAAAGCTGATAACACCTAATGTTTATAGTTACTCTGAGCTAATGGTAGGAAAAAAATGCAGAAAAAGGCCCCTGTTTATAATTACCACTGTAGCAGCCAAGACAACCGACAGATCTCTTAGGTCCTGCAAGTGAGGAGTCGGAAGGGGTCGTACTTGCAGGCAGGGATGGACAGGACAGGTGACCCAACATTGACCAACACGGTATTCCATGCCATGCATGTCATACTCAGTTTAAAGCTGGGGGATCACGAGGGTCTCGCTCTCTTTGTCCATGGCCACCATCTGAAGAGGACCCTGCTCGTTGTTCTACCTGCGATCCTGATCCAGATTGCGATCCATGCATCCCTGAGTCCAGTTCCTACTGCCATGGCCAGTCTGGGACTTTTTGGTGCTGCCTGGCAGCTGTTGGCAGTGACGCCAGTGCCTGACACCCAACTCCGGAAAACTCAATATCGGTTTTGTATGTTTTGAATGATTTCTCTTATTATTAGTAGTATTATTAGTGTTATTAGTAAAACTTTTTATATTGAATTTTTAAGTCTTCCTACCCTTTCCTCCTTTTCCCTTCCTCTGGTGGGATGGTGGGGGTTAATACAGAGCCTCTGCCACTCAGTTTATTGATGCCCTGCTTTAAACTGTGACACTGGGTTTTATTCTGACTTTCCAGAATGACGCGAGTTTGGAGTTCAACGCATAAAGCAATATTATCTGACAGATGGACATCAGTCCTTGTTGCTGTCTCTTTTACTTCGTGGCAGAATTGCACAAGCTAAATAGTTAGGGAAGTTTTGTAGCTCTCTTAACTGGCATGTCTTTAGGTAAGCCTGGAGATAGACCTATGTACCTATTAAGATAAAAATGTGCCTGATTTCTGTCGTATGGCTGTCTGTGGACATGCATTTGTAATTTTATACTTTTTCTTAGGATCATACTAAGAGTTTTGATTTGGAAGCAGTGTGCGTGTTCCTCTCTTGACCCAGAGAGCTAGCAAATCCCGCCAGGCATAGCGGCAATATCAGGCTGGATAACAATAACGTGGTCCTGGGTGGGAGCAGTTTCCACCGAGTTCAGAGTGCTGCTGGGCATGGGAGGGCCTCCCCTCTTCATGTGGGAAGGTCTGCTGGTCCCTGCTTGCCCTGGGCGCCCAGGGGAGGACAGGCAATGCTGCTGCTTATGGAAAAAGGAAGAAGCCAGGGATTTGTGGGTAGGGCTCGTGAAAAGGATTTACCCCTCCTAAGTCTGAGCTACACTTGAAGCTGAAATTGTGAAGGAATAGAACAGCACAACTGAATGATTGGTGATAAGCTTGGAATATTTTTGGTGCTCTCACACGTAGGTTTTTCAGCCATTCCAAATCAACAGAGGAATCTAGATCTGATTATCATACTGGCAGAGTAAATCTATGTACTCTGCATTATGTCTCTGAGACTGTGGTGCCCGTAGGGAACAGTCCCACGTTCATGACACAAATTCAGTAAAAGATCAACCAGATATTACTGTCCATTTTAGACCTGACTATAAATTCTCAAAGTATTAAAAAGCTTAAGTATTTCTCAACAGGCTGCAAGGAGCTTTACATTACTCTGCACAGAGAAACAGAAATGATTAAGAAGTAGCCTGGACTATTGAGAAAATAGAAAAGAAGATATGTGTTTCATTAATGGGAGAAATAATAATAACAGGAAAAGACTCCCAAAACATGATTGCAAAAGCTTTTTTTGATAAAGAAGTTAAATACAGTATTTCTTACACATGGTAGAGAAGATGGTAGTACTTAGATGAGTTTAAAATGTTCACTTATGGGTGAATAAGATACTTAGCTAAGGACTAGCACTGGAAGAAAAATGCTTTAACTGAAGAGTAATTAAGAAAAACTTTTAATTAACTCTATTAGTTCTCAAGCCTGTTAAATGCAGCTTAGAAGACGAAATGAAACATTGGCTGCTAATGTTCAAATGAAAGCATGAAATCTGTTGAAAGAAAGACTTACAAGGCATTAAAAATCACAGTAGAAAATATTAATTTATACATTTAAAAAGATAACTTTTAAAATATGTTGCACAGATTCCATTCAACCTAATTCTTAACTAGACCAAGATGTCATGTATGTATTTTTTTTATCATGAAAATTAAGGAATGCAGTTTTATGGAGACGAAATCGCTTTAGAAAAATGAATATACATTTGTATCAAATTGGTTTCCTCTGTGGATTATTCTGTTTATTATGAATATGAGTCTCAAAGGAGCTAGATATAAAAATTCCTTTGCAAACTGTGGTTTTACTATATGCTTGGTAAACAGTAGGCCTACAATCATTGTCTGGGAAAACTTTGCATTTGTTGGGTAGATTGCGGCATGCAGCCTTAAGCCCATGAGGATGGTTGGTGTTCCCTTGATCCCAGTTCTTCAAACAGGTTTGCCCTGTAGGAAATTCCACTGATGTCTGCAAGTCTCCTCACATGGCAAAAGCTGTACTTCAGCCTAGAGATACTCATGATAACGTCCTAGTTTTCTGAAAGTAACTGGCAAAGCTTCTACTGGCCATCATGTGGCCTGGATTTCACTGAAATCTCATTAATAAATCCCATTTTCTTCATAAAATATCACCACCAAATATATATGGAGAGTGAGAATTTTAGTAGAAAGCAAAGAATGAGAAGTTTTTGTGTCTCTGGGAAAGCAGAAGACTAAGTCAAGTATGACTTTAATATGGATGGACGGAAGAACAGGATGTATTTCAAGCCATAGTAAGAATGAAATTTCCTCTGTATTTTGTTCTTGGGGGGAGAGGAGTTGGATTTTTACTTCTGATTTGATAGAATCAAGATCTTCTACACATTCACACATATCCTCTCTACTAGAGTACCAAATAGAGGCCCATGATATTCCTGTTGAGCAATGCACAGTAGAAACACAACCTCCTTGTTTGTTAACTTGTTGAAAAAGGAGGTATCCAGTACATAAAGGGTGGGCAGAAAAAACCCGGAAGCATAAAGAAGTGGAGAGACCACACATAACACAGCAGTTGTACTTGCTCTGCTGAACTGACAGGTTTCTGTCCAATAAGTTGCAGTTCTCTTCAAACAGGACTTTTTCCTTGTGGAAATGTAGTGCAGAGATGGCTACTGTGAATATGCTAACAACAGTGAGAGTCTGAGGTACTGATTTTTTTTCTCTGACTTGAGATATATTTGGAGAAAATGCACAAAAAGCCCTTCATTACATACCAAACTATCTTTCGCTCAGACTCCTGGACTGAGATAAACAAGGAAAAGCAGATTGACAGTACTTGCTACCAGCAGACATAAGCCAACTCCCAGTGCCTGGAATAGAAAATCAGTCTGAGGATCTGGAAGAGAAAATGAACTAATTAACAGGTAAATTGATTCCAGCTGATCTACTTGGAAAAGTGGCCCTCTGTTCTCAGACCTGGGAAGAGCTTTGTTGTTTTGCCCACAATTTACATTGTCTGATGCCATTTATTTACTATATCTATAGGTAACAAAAGTATGTAAATCTGATATGAAAGAAGCAGAAAACAATTCTATTTTTATTCTTTGTTTTTTCTTGAATTTTTAAACAAATGATAGGTGCAAGAAATTACTATTATCAGTGGTTCAAAAATGTCTATGTAATTCCCCTGAAAAAGTGACTTACTGCATTTGCATTCTGCACTGATATCAAACCTCACGGAAACAGCATATGATCAGCTTGAGAACGAACACCTCAAAGTTGGGCCCTCCCTTTTCATGTATTTTTAAAGAAGACATACTTTTGACAATTTGGGATCTAACCTCAGATGCATTTAATCTCAGTGGCCCTCTGATAGCAAGGGTTTCTTTCCTGTGATAAGCTGTTTTTTCACTAAAAAAATCAGCCTGATGATTTCTTGCCTCTCTGCTTATGTGGAATTAAAAAAGCTTTTATGGAAAATTAAAATGGATCTCAACTGAAAAATCCTTGGGAAAAAAGGAATTTCTTGACAGCCCATGCTTGTTTGTGAGCGTTAGCCTAGAGATCTCAACCCAGTCCAAATTGTCTGGAGTCCATAACAAAAATCAGACATAGCCTGATGAAGCTTCAATAGTGCTAGATTATTCCCCATAGCTCATAAGAGTTATGGTATCATTGAATCTGTGTGTTCACAAAAAAAATCCTTCATCATCTGTAGGAAAAAATGAACAAGAAATCTGTATGATAGAAAGCCAGTTCATTAATCTTCCCTATCATATATAAAACCCTGCTGCATTTAGCAATGGTAGATTTAGAAGAGAAAGTGTAGAAAACATGGTTATAATAATCATATATATAATATCATGATTAGTTCTGAGTCTGCAGTGCGGGAAAGGGATATCTTCCCCGAGCATGCTTATACCTGAAAAGCCTGTCAAATATGTTCCAACGTGTGTGTTGTTTATTTTTTTTTAAATTGTGATACAGAAGTACATTGTCTTTACGTCTTTAGTGCTGTAGGAATGACTGCCCTTTATGTATTCTTATACCAGTTCTGCAGCATGTGCTAGGCCCACTGAGCAGGGCTCTCATGTGGATACGTGTATTCTTTCTCTTTCTCTTTCTCTTTCTCTTTCTCTTTCTCTTTCTCTTTCTCTTTCTCTTTCTCTTTCTCTTTCTCTTTCTCTTTCTCTTTCTCTTTCTCTTTCTCTTTCTCTTTCTCTTTCTCTTTCTCTTTCTCTCTTCTTTTCTCTTCTTTTCTCTTCTCTTTTATTTTCCCCTGGGTCATGAATCGTTGTTACAGCTGTTCCAGCTGGTGTGATTCTTGTTAAGGTAGAAGTGCATTCACCATGAGGGCATAGGATTACTGTTATCACTAATTCTGTAAGATTAAGGGGTTGAGTTTGGTGCAGATAAGAAGTGGTGTAAACGGTAGAAATGACCAATTATGAGAAGGTAAGAGCATGTCATGTCCATGAGTGTCCTGTTCATGTTATGAAGTACATGTTTTGATGTACATGGGTGGCTGTGCAAGTAAGTGCCCGCAGTGTGGATAGAGACGATGCTCCAGACTGGGATGCCCACACTGGAATGACCTAAAAAAGCAATGAAGAGCTGTGCAACCTTTTGAGTAAAGGCCATAGATGAAAATAAAACGATGTGAGAGCTGACACAGCCCTGGAGAAGGGAGAAGTCATACTGTATACCTTGAAGAAATTTCTGTTGAGAAAACTGTTGTTTTAAATTGTTCTTTGGTGAAGGGCTGCATTTTTATGACCCTTCTCAAGGCTGGGAAAGTAGAAGATAGGAGGAACTTGTAAAAGATACATTTTTTCTGTGGATTATTTTTAACCAAGATCATTTAGTGAGCTTCCTTACCGTGTGACTTCTGCATATTGCTCTGTTTGTCCAATTGTGAGGATGCGATAAATGTCAGCAGAGGAACAAAAATAAGTTAGGGGAGTGGGCAGGGAAAATCCCTTAATCACAGAATCACAGGATGTTAGGGGTTGGAAGGGACCTCTGTGGGTCATCTAGTCCAACCCCCCTGCCGAAGCAGGGATACCCAGAGCAGGCTGCACAAGACAAGATCTCCTTAAGCCAGATTTGTGACCAAAGTCAGTACGTTATGAAATTAATCTTCTATTGATGTATGTTTCGGTAAATGAAAAACTATGAGTTTTGACAATGTATAAATTGCTTTTGTAAACTAGGCCTTATTGATAAACTGGATTATTTTCTTCTGCTGGTAATAGGTCCAGAATATGGTCTCTTTGTCTGAAACGAGTCAAGTACTGGGAATGAAAGTTTATTATACACAGAGACACAACATCATCCTAGTTTACAAGGTGCTGAGACACTGCTATTGGAAGCTGTTTTGATGACTTCTCTAATTTTATTCCCACGTTGTCTTTTATCCAGCAAAAGGAATCTCTTCTAGTTTCAAGCAAGTGATGGAGGGTGCAGGGCTGGAGTGTCTAAACTCAGCCAACATACTTTTCACCTGGTTTAGGGAATACCTAAGGCTGCTAATTGTCTGCCTGAAGTTCAAACAGTAACAAAGATATTTTCACAAAGGAAAATATATCCAGACTTAATTTTGAAAGGGCGACAATTGTGGTGGAGCAAGAAAATGAAGTGCAACTACATATGCTGACAACTATCCTTTTCAAAACCCATCTGTGAGAATGGGCCAGCTAATTTATGTCAGATGCTGAACTCAAGCCCATCTGCCTCAGGGATTAAGATGCGAAGGTGTGAAATACACCCATAGCCATCTACAGGACTGTCTTGTTTGTGGGTGAACAGTGGGTTTATGTGCCTGGCTGCCATCAGCCCTGTTCCACACGCACTGCACAGATGACCAGGGTGATGGTGACCTTTGCTTTAGCACGTGCATAGTAAGTCTGAGACATCGTACAATGATGAACTCACTGTCCAGCCACTGTACAGTTCTTGCACACATATTTCAGCCTTGGAAATCCCAGACAGAAATATGAACCCACAGGGTTGTAAATCACCATTTTCTTGCTGAACCCTAAGGCTGATGAAGCTCAGGTTGGCTTCAAGAGTACACAAGAACAATGGAGATGTTTGGGCTCTGGAAAGTGTGGTTTTAAACAAATCTCTGAAGTCTTCAGACTGTAGACATTTCAGGTGTGGAAAAGGATGTGACCAAAGAGAGCTAAGCAGATGATAGATTTTTATATTTCTAAATATTTTTATATTCATATTTATCTAATTCAATACC
Source organism: Opisthocomus hoazin (assembly GCF_030867145.1). Taxonomy (NCBI): domain Eukaryota; kingdom Metazoa; phylum Chordata; class Aves; order Opisthocomiformes; family Opisthocomidae; genus Opisthocomus; species Opisthocomus hoazin. The sequence continues at coordinate 73,222,499 of NC_134417.1, read as the reverse complement.
ATTTGCCATATCTAGGTATGGAGATTAAATGTTGAACTGCGAGTATGGCTAGGTAGGTAATCACTTTCCTGTCTCTTTTTAGCTTGGTAAATCAGGAGACATCTTTTTATTTCATCCTCAAATCACAAACCTTCTTGATTGGAGTTCTTTCTCAAGTAGAAAAATTCCCATCTCCACTCTGATGTGTTTCCAAATGTAGGCCTTGCAGCCTACAGAAAATATAAACCAACAATTCCTTTCCACCTCAGAGCACTTTACTCAGTGTTTATTGCATTCTTATACTAACTAAAGATGAATGAAGTGTGTTTGGGTTGGTCTGTTTTGTTTGCTGCAAAACAGCTGTGTTGACAACAAACTGTTTTTCTAAACATCATCTCTTTTTTTCCTCTGTGAATGCGGATGGACTAGCCCCTCTGCCTGACAGCTGAGGAAATCTGCATGGGAGTCCCCTCCACCAGAAAATGTTCATTAGAAAAAGTTCAGAAAAAGCAATAAGAAAGCTTCTTCATCTTTGCACATTTGCAAGAAGAACTTGGAAGCTTGTATTTAAAGACAGAATTGTATTTGAGGATTGAATGACAACATTCAAACACAAATGTGCTGTGACAAGCCATATGTTTCAATTATTGAGTTCTTCATTATAAGCAATTTTAAGGAGGTAGTAAAACTAAGTATGCTTATATATATTGTCCATCATTTTATTCTTTATCAATTTTTGGAGTGTATGTTAAATGCTTCTAGAAAACACCGAATAAATCACAGTGTCATTTGCCAGCTCATATTAAATATTCAAACTTCCTTTAATATTGCATACACAGATGGCTCTGCTCCACTCCTGCTTCTCTTTTTTGTTCAGCTTGAAATCAGTGTAATTTTAAATATCCTACCTGTCAAATTAAATGTATTATATTACTCATAAGACACATTAAAGCAGTTAAGCTTTTTTATTATTCCTTAAAAATATCCCAGCATAAGAGTGAATTTAATAACATTAGGTTTGGGAGGAAGGACTGAACAGAAAATATTCTATATTTCACAGATCCAAGTATCAAGCAAATAATATATACTACTCAATTTCCCGGTTGCCGATATGACTTCTTTAGGAATAACAAATTAGAAAATTAAAAATGTCCTCTTCTCTCATTTTAATATATTTTACTGACATGAAATTTGATCATGTTGGATCCATCTTTAGGAATGGAAAAAAGAAGAAGAAAAAGCTATAGCTTGGAGACAAGCAGGAAGAGCATGTAAGCTATTTAGCTTAGCAATACTTTGTCTCTTTAATGCTTTTCTGCTGATTGTACAACTTCATCTGGAGAACATTAATGAAATAGCAGTGTGTAATATATGTCTGGTGAGACTAAGGCAATGGAATAAGTGACTTTATAGGTAACGTATTGTGATTTTTAAGAGTATTTTCTGTTTGTTGTTGCCTTAAGCTTGTTCTATGTGCTCAGTTTACATTTGACAGTTTTTCCCAGAAGTGCATGCTATGATATGGGTTCTTTCAAACAGAAAATAGTGAAGATGACATAGCTCACAATAAAGGAGGGTTTAGAAACAAAGTTTTAATCCGAGGCAGACAGATTAAGGTCGTGACTTTTTCCGGCACTGAATACCAAACCGTTCCTGTTGATTTCAAAGTTTAAGAAAAACAGTGACTCTTGTTCCTTTGCGATGAGGTAGTTACAATTTTGTGCTATAACTGTAGCTAACCTGGCACACTGGGAGGACAGCTGGACAGCAGGTGCTGGCTGTCCACTTACCTGGAGGGTGGTGCCACTACAGCAGGGCTAGACAACTGACAGATACTAAACACAAGATGTTTGCAAGCAGCTTTACTTTTAAATGTATTTATCTTTGCTGCTACTCCTTAAAAACTAGTCTTTCCACTCCGTCTCTACTGCTTCTCAATCCTTCTGTCCATTCAACGCTGTATGCTGCAGGATGAGGCAAGTTCAGATACGCAGGGCTGGTGCCTGCCACGTCTTTGTCAGCTGGCTCAGCACAGGGCTCCCGCGTTGCTCTGCGGAGGGGCAGAGTGGGTGAAGAAATGAGGATAAGTTCCTTGCAGCACTTCTCTCCAGCAAGACTACACCAGATACTCACACACATTGTGTAGTCCCTGAGGGCAGGGGTGTTCTCATTCATAAACCTTTCCCCAGCTTTGTTCCAGGAAGCATCACATAGCGCAGTGCTAAGCAAAGCTCTTTTTAGCAGCCTGTAATACATTTGCACTTAAACATCCTCCCCATGCCCTTACAGCACTATTCCACTGAGCACATTTCCTTTAGCAGGAAGACCCGTGGAATTTTGCTTGCACTTTGTCAGTGGGGAAATCGCATGAGAGTCAACATTCCTCACTTCTGGGCTTGAATTACACCGTTACCCTGCTGTCTGCTGTGAAGAACTTTTAAGTGGAGTGTTTGCCGTTAGAGCCTCTCCATGTGAATTATTTACTATTGACAGTGGTAGCTAGTAGAGAACATATCTGTGGATATATGGATTTATAATTACACTGTTAGCTTAAGGATTAAAGCTTTTTTTGATGTCTTGAGAGGTTTTTTTTTGTTTTGAAACCATAGGACATGTATGAGAAATCTGACCTATCATGTTGTCTTTGGCACAAGAGAGGGCATATGGAATGAATAAGAATAATAAAAAAAATAAGGCAAAGAATTATTTTCTCTGAAAGCACTTTAATCTGATTCCGTAGACAGATGGCCAAAGCAGAAATTGTTGTGTTATTTTGAAACTTTCGTGCGGCTGCCTGGAAGCTATTGTCCCTGCAGCAGTGCAGGCAGAGTGAGCCAAGCAAATTCTGGTGAGCTCCTGTGAGAAGTCAGCCAGATTCAATCAGGAGCCAAAGAACAATAACTTAAAATTATGTAAGCAAGTACATTTCCATGCTACCTTGGCTTTACTGCAGTGTATGTGATATATGGTATGACTGGACCAGGAGTGGAAGGATGGCTGCTGTGGGAAAGGCCCAGCTGTGCGGGGTCCACGTGCAGAGCATCTGTAAGCCCCTGGCCGGAGGCAAAGGGCTGGCTGCTTGTCAGGGGAGCCTAGCTGCTGCCATGCCGTGCTCAGCTTCTTCAACAGAGAGGCTTCACCTTCAGCTGATTCTGGGTACGGTCAGACAAGCATTCGCCTAGAGTGTATGTCAATATGGATATATCCCACATCAATTTTTTATGAAGAGCTTTAACTCTAACCTTGGGTGTTAGCTTCCAAATGAAGACTATGAATAGGGAAGGTCTTATTTGGTGACCGTAGAGGGAAGATTTAAACTATGCAACTCCATTCGGTCCTTCAAAATTTATTGCCTGTAAAAGTGTAATACTTATAAAGTATAGGTTTTAAAAGTTAGTTTGATAAATTACAAGAAGATAACAAAGTTCAAAATAACCTTAGAATGACAGCCCAAGAATGCTGCCCAGCACAAGGTGGATATGCTTCTTTAAACAGCCAGTCTGAAAGTGATTATCTTCTAACAGTGGAAAAAAATTGGCGATTCTCTAAATTAAAGTACGAATCTTAATTAATTTCTGGTTTACTTCCTAACTGAAATAGCAAAGGGTAATGAGTACAAATGTAGTTTTCGAATTAGACCATTACAATTGTCCTTGTTATTGGAAGCCAGCGCAACTGTCATAAAAGGTATTTCAGAAAACCGCAGTCCAGAAAATGTAAAATTGCCTGAGGAGGAGGGCAGTGTGCCAGAAATACATTATGTTAACTTACAAACAAGTTGCTAGCGGTTGTAGTGAAAACCACTGACTCTCTCTAGCCATGTTACAAACGGGTGTAAAGCAGCCACAGATGATACCGCCTGGCAGTGACGGTGCGCTGTCGCAAGTGAGGCACTGCTCATGGCTCCAGTGAACCACCTGCTGGAACAGCTCCCGCGTGCCAGTTGCTAACCTGTAGCTAACATGGCTGTTAACATTTCCAGTCTATAGCGTTTTTTCCAGCTACAGTAAAATGGTTCTAACAAATGCCAGACTGAAATCTCAGAAAAATACTATTTTTCTCTAAGCCTTACTCTTCGAAGTGACATAAAATAATGGTGTTCCTCTGTCTTTGTATAAATGACTAAAGCATGTGTCATCAAACTGTTGAGTAGATTTTAAGTACATCCATTTTTAATGTTACATTTATTTTACAATTGCTTTCACAGTAAACTAACTGACAAAACCATATGAAATGTGTGTTTTTGTTTAAATATTCAGATAAATTAAAAAGCCTGTGTCCTAGGATGTTGTCTCCGGGCAGAAAGAAACATGGCAACTGAATTATAAACACTTGACAGCCATTTACACTAAAAATTCTAATACAGCAGTAACTGTAATGCTGTGACTGATATTGCTATAATATAAATATTCTACTTTCCTTCTTTATTTTGCTTTTGGTCTTTAACAGTTTGTTGTGACCTTTAATTAATGCATTTGAAATAAGCCACAATCTTCTCTTCCAAAAGAGAATCTCACAAGCACAATGAAAACTTGCTAATCAAAACAAGGTTGTGAACCGAGAAAATAATCTCAAATTGTCACAAATACTGCTTAACTCTGCTCTGGTAAGATTATGGCTGATTTTAAGATTGAGCTTCTGTTGGGACTAAATATTGTGTCATTTAGACCTTTACTGTCTAAAAGCCTGATTTTTTTTCAGCATGAATTAATAACAATTATACCAATACATAAATTTACATAAAATCTATAAGAATCATGACTTTGTAGAATTAAAATATTTTCAGAATAGTTATAGTTACATGGTAGTGAGAATCTATGTCCACACGAAAAAACTCATAGAAGAGAGGACCAAATTTGGTAAATCCTAGATTATAATAGTTACTATCACTTTGAGAAGGTCTCAAGGCATGCTAGATGTTATAGAAATGCGGCTGGAAAGGACATAGGACCTCTCCTTTGGATGGGCTCTGGGGTTGTACGCGAGAGAGCCAGGTCTTGAGTGGAGGGAAGAAGAGTAAGGAACCTAACTACCCAGTCTTAATGTTAGATTTGAAAGATGTGTACTACTGGGTTGAAGAGATGTTACACTTACTTACTTCTGAATAAATGAATACCTAGGATTTCATCTATGTATATTAGAAAGAGTACTTGTCTGTCAGCCTGAAATAAATTAGTGCAATTACAGAAAGAAGTCTCTCAGTTTCAAGACTGCAGGAAAAATTTTTTCTCACAAGAAATGTACTCATTAAATACACAGGGCTGAAATCTCAAGGTGAGCAAGAAATCACCCAAATACAATAGGTCTGGCTGTCTTAGAGGCCACAGGGGCCTCTGTTGTCTGGATTTACTGGGTATTCACAGAATGTTCTGTCCTTATGAAGACTCTACTTATGAAGAGTAAAAAAGTGTCCAAAAAGATACCAGAGAAAACATGGACCTGTTGGAACAGGTCCATAGGAGGGCCACAAAAATGATCAGAGGGACGGAACAACTCTGCTATGAAGAAAGGCTGAGAGTTGTGGTTGTTCAGCCTGGAGAAGACTCTGCAGAGACCTTGTTGTGGCCTTTCAGTACTTAAGGGGGACCTATGAGAAAGATGGGGACGAACTTTTTAGCAGGGCTTGTTGCGTTAGGACAAGTGGTAATGGTTTTAAGCTAAAAGAGGGTAGATCTACAATGGATATAAGGAAGAAATCTTTTAGAATGAGGGTGGTGAAACACTGGAACAGGTTGCCCAGAGAGATGGTAGATGCCTCACCCCTGAAAACACTCAAGGTCAGGTTGGATGGGGCTCTGAGCAACCCTGTTCATTGCAGGTGGATAGGACTATATGACCTTTACAGATCAATTCTAACCCAAACTATTCTACGATTCTATGACTCTATGAAAACAGGCTAATGAGCAAGTTTGTGTTTACAATACGTTGTGAACCAGAAAGGCAGATGCTGTTTGCTGGATGAACGTAATGAGGATTGCAATATTTATCTACGTAGTATGTTGACAACATCAGACTAGAGCATTCCCAGGATCCTGGGTTCCTTTTCACATGTGACTAGATTTACCAAGGGACTGAGCAGATTTTCCATGGTTCAGGGGAAATTCTCATTGGAGCTGGTTACTGGAGATCTAGTTTTGAGGTTGCTGACGCTGCCCTGCCAGCAAATTCACAGAGAATTGGTTCTTTAGGGTCTTTATGCTAATAAAGCAGCCCACCACCACAGTGCTTTTTCCTGTTGCAAAAACTAACATATTAAAAATACTACCAGGGACAACTAGCTCTGTTAGGGAAAAAAATATCAGATCGCATTGATATAGAAAGTCCTTGAAGTTCATATAGCTTGTCTCAAAAAACCTGCAATCTAGCACTCCAGGCTGGAAATCACTGCCAGCAGGATGGGCAGCGTTTTCTCAAAGGGTGGGATAATGCAGGTACTGGGATAAAATGATGGAGAAAATTATGGCTGTGCTGATGAAACTTGGAATAGTACAGTTCATCCAAACTGCCTCTGCAGAGACCTGGGGACTGTTAACGGGGATCTGCTGAGCCGCTCATCAGGATGCTGGACTGCCCACCTATACTACAACTTCTGGGGAAGTAAAGAGAGTAGAAAGTGGTGAGGGCTCCATGACTGGAGTATTAATCAGTGAAAATGTGGGATGTAGAGAAACTTAATCTTTGAATATAATAAGCTGGCATTCAAGTTGTTGTCTCTATGGGATTAGTTTTAGACTCCATTGATGCAGCTGAGTTGGGCATGTTAATTCAGCACAGTTGTGTGGGCAGATAGCAGCTCTCAGATGCTGGCTTGAGTCCTGAAAGCAGTACTACAGTGTTGGCTATAAATAATACAGCGGGGAATATGCAGGCAATGCTGTTTTCAATACTCACGTTAATCTAATACAAGTTTGCTTTGGTATCTTTCTGCCTGACACTGTGTTATGCTGTTTAGTCTCACCCTTCATGTGCAAGCAGTGAAACTCACTGGTTTTCCTGCACTCTGGCAATATGTAGCTCTGTAGTCACAGCTGTACTCTGGAACGGGGAAGAACAGATGGGCTGAAAGTGAGCATGCCATGTTCAAAATGGCAGTTAAAGGAAAAATTTATGCTTCTTGTTGAGGGATAAAAACCCAAAGGAGAAGAGTCATTAGTTTATTTTGGTTCAGATGATCATATAAAAATGAGGACTGAGGCATGGTTTCACTGAAAGACTGTGGAAGGAGAATGCTGGGAATGGACAAAAGAGAGGGACAAGAGGAGAGAACTTGGAAATACTGCATAAACTTTTTATCCTGACAGCAATGGAGGAAGAATGGCCAGTCTTCAGGTTACAGGCACGCTGTGTTCATTGAGACTTCTGCCCAGGAAATGGAGGAGCTCTGGCTGTGCTTGCAGACATGAACCCTCCAGGTAGCAGTCTTCTAACTCCAATGGCAGGTGAGAAGTGAGTGACTGAACACAGGGCTAACAAACACCTGTATTGTGCCCCTTATAATTGCCACAGTAAAAAAAACCTTGCTACTCTTCTCAGATATCTGACAAACTACAAACAAGAAGGTCACAGTGATGCCAACAGGGAACGTTTCTGAATATCTTTATTTTATTGTCTGTTTTATATTATGTTGTGTCTGATCTGTGGAACTCAAAGTGAGGTAAGTCACAGCTTAGTCTGTGCATACCTGTGCACTCAGATATAATGAAGTTGTCCCTTACAGCTGGTCAAGAAACTGTCTGGTTTCTATAAATTAATTATTATGATAAAATGTAACAATATTTAAAAAAAGGCAATGCCTTTGCCTAGCTTTGTATGCAATGCTACAAGAGATTAAGGTGACAACAGTAATGTATAAAGAAGAGTAAAGCTTGAAAGAATTAGGCTGTAATAGAAATTAATTATACCAGGTACACATTTTTCACTAGAATTTTCAAATTAATTTTTTCCCTGCTTAGCCCCATGTTAAAAACCACTTATTTCTTCCAGAAGCCTCTCTGAGGTTAATTACATCTTGTGGAAACCGGTGTACTGTCGAGGAGGTTTGACACTTGAAGAAAAGGGAGGACAGAAGTAGACAAGTCTGCAGGTTTCCAGGCTTTCTGCGAGCTTTACTGGGAGCAGGGGTAATGCTCCACAGCCTGGAGGAAAACACAGGGTTGTGTCCTAAGGCTGTAGGGTTAGTAACTCTGTGTATACCTCTTTCTTAATCCCTCTGCATAATAAGCTTTTCCTTTTTCATATGAACGTTTTTGAAGGTGTTTCTGATCTATATTTGCATATGGATGCCAGATGATGATGCATTAAGTCTTCAAGCTGAACTGAGCTAAATACAGCTAAAATGTATTTAAATTGCTGCAGTGTTGTAAGTGAATGACGCTTGCTTTCTACTAAATAACTTTTTCAGCCTTACAGAACAATATATAACATCTGAAAGTCAGATGAGGTTGTATCTTTTCCCAAGGACATAGTTTCAAATTTACTAGCCAAAGTTGTCACCTGCAATTGTAATGCAAGGCAAGAAACTAATGAGATAGATGGTTCTCATCATTTGATTTCATACTTGTTCCACAAGATTTAAGCACAGGAAACCTATGTCAGATTTATTTCATTGCCCACTCAGATCTTTACTGTACAAGATAAAGATAAATGTCTGCAAAGAGATGTTTGAATTCTTCCTTTTAATTTCCTGCAAGAAAGGATACCGGAAAGGTTTGTAGCACTCCATGTACTTCATTGCTATCTATACCCAAGGGTGACTTCTGATCAAAGATGTATTTTAGAAAGAAGGTTAGTCAAGATCCTTTAAGTAAATGCAATCTTCCTTGCCCAAGGGCTGGAGAGGAGCAGGAGCAAGTCTATAAAGACGGAACTGGGCAGTATTATTAGTATAAGTGCACTACAGCCAGTAAAAAATATTCCAAAAAGGCCTGTTTCCTCAATGGAAAAGGGCTTCATTTCAGTAATCTGATACAGGGATTAATAAAGCTTTGGGAATCGTCTTCATTTTTAGATATTGCTGTGACAAGCATCACAGGCTAGCATGGTTATAGGTGAAGTTTCTCTGTTTTTTAGCTCACTGGCAAATTTTGTGGGGTTTGCAAAGTCTCTGCTGTGTTATCTCTTAAGTGGGTGCCAGTGTCTGGGAACTAGAAGCTGGTCCTGCGCTAAGCTTCTTGAGAGTAAGAATTAACCCACATGCTGGTTGGCTGTCTGATTTCATAATTCGTATGTGTATATAATGCTGACATAATACAATTATTTCCACATTCAGTGTCAGTAATATCCTTTTTCCTTCATGAGAAGCCAATCCATTACCATTTGGCAGGAGGTGGCCTGGTATGAAATAATAAGAACATATACTGTGACATTACTTGGCGTATATCAGTATCTTTCCTTTAATAATACAACCAAAGCTTCTCCTTGATAATAATTATTCCTCATTTATTTCCTTGTAGTTTGAATTGTATAGACACAGATCTTAAGCTCTCTATTTATTGTCAGAAGATGCATGTGAATGGATTTAATTTAAACACTTTTCAATAGTCCTGATCCACAAGAGAGGCGTCATTCAGCACTTAAGACAGCTGTAAAATGCGAGATATCCCAAAAGAACATGCATTAGTCACACCTACATAGTCATGTTCTCCTTGAAAATTAAAACATTACAACAGCACTTTCTTCATGTACTATTTTCATTGAAACTTTGTGTGAAGAAGGCCTTTGGCATAGACATTTGATTATTCCAATGAGTATTGAAGCAAAGTGTATTAAAAGTTGCATGTAAGTCCAGAGCCTTGAGTTTTGCTCCTCTTTGCTTCATATATAACCCGGTTTTCTTCTGCTTAGGAAGAGTTCAGGAATCACCAGCTGATCTCCTTGGAGTGGCATTAGGCATTGCCAGATAGAATAATGCTTTGAAGTGAACCTGGAAACAGATTTCTTAATCATCTATGTAAACATGAAGTCACTTCTGGGGGTCTGTCCAGCCAGCTTCCTCTAGAGCAAAGCCCAGCATAGCTGCAGGGGATCCCTTCCTCTGGGCAGCATGAGTGACACCGTGCCTCGCTGGGCTCACAGGTACCCTGCACAGCTGCCCAGTGCTAGCACAGGTAGCTTTCCACGTTTTTGTATGTGTCTTCATGCTACACAACATGCAGCATGAACCCAGAAAGGTCTGTATTATTTTACTGTAGAACCACCTAGCCTCCCTTGCAACATCCCCCAGCAAATGTTAGTGACAATATCTTACCACTAAGGGCATCTTCTCGTTGGTTTGAAGAAACCAGAACATTAGTCTCTGCATACACTGAAATGTCTCAAAGATAGAAATGTTTTGCTTCTGTCTGGACCAGATGCCATCCAGTGCTTCTGAGCTGCTAGAGAGCTGATTGTGAATGCCCACCTATCTGTCTCTAGTCTTTATAGAGACTGGGTCTGTATAGGATAGGCAAAAAAAAAATGCGAGCTTTTATTTTTCTTTCTTTTCTTCCCCCCCACTACCTCTCAGTTTTTCAAGCAATCTTTATGACAGAAAGGATATAAAGCAGAATGGCTTTCTCTGAATTCTGTGTTAGTGGTGCTAGTTCTACAGCACTACAAATTTAATCTTGCCTGAATATCTTTTCAAAATTAAGTTTCTTATAATATGTTGGAATGTTCCAGTTGTTTCAATATTTTGGTATGTATTCCTGATGAAAACTTTTGAGTTATAAAGGACTGTAGAGACATCCAGAGGCTCCAATTTAGAACAGCACTTAATGCCTTCAGGAAGTCAACAGAGGAAGACTTTTAGTTCCACTGAAGATAGGGAACCTAAAGTATATCCTTAAATAAACTCCAGCATTTAAAATAAAAAATACTTCAAATTACAGATGAGAACAGTTAAATTGTCTTGACATATCTTCTGTGTCAGGAGATTATCCCAAATAATTATTCAATGTTTTCCAGAAAAAAACAGTCTGAAATTGAGCAATGTTTAATGTATTATATGTGCAAGGTTTTAGGGTGATAGTATCTTTTAGTAGAATTGTTAGTATAGTTCAGAGGTTGATAGTCCCAAACATAACTGTTTTTTCCATCTTTATCAGCTGGACTAATAAAAGACACCATTTCTTCCTCTAAACTCTGCCTATTTCAGCATAATCATTTTTGGGTAGGAAATTATAGTTTTTGCAACTTTCTCCTTTGCCGTTTAGACAAGACACCATCTGATATTACAGCAGAAAAATTTATGGTGAGAGACCTTGGCATTTACAGAAGCAGGAAAATCCTCAGATGGAGATAACATGAGGATCATCTGAACGTCTTTTAGCCATTGATAAGAAGAGGTGGAGAACCACAGAATAATTATACAAAAACTGGAGAAAAAATTAATGAAGTATCTAACTGTATGAAAACATATTTTTTAGATAAGCACCTCTAGTTTCTTGACCATCAGACCCTGTTTTCCCCTGACCTCTCATGCCCTGAATCCCGGGAATGTTCTCACAAGAGTCAGATTCTCTGTGGGCTATGTTTTAAGTGCAACAGTGAATGATGCCTTTGCATTTCCAAGGAGAGATATTTAAGACCAGAAGTTGCCCAAGCTGTCACCTAGATAAAGTCATCTTCAAAGTGTTTCGGCATACATTTTCATTGGTGGGAAGAGGGTGCAATAGGCAATGGCAGAATGATATACCATAGAGAACAGGTACTGTGTTTATGCTGTTATCAGAAGAGAATGACCCTTGGTCACATTTTCTTTCCCAGGAATTTCTGCTTCTTGCCCCTGTCCGGGGCTGGTGTTTTCATTTTCCCTGATGGATGGGTGCTGGCTGAAGAATAGCTCAGCTCCCACAGCTGGGAGTCTCTGTGCCATTGCCCACTGCTCGACACCTGGGTGTGAGGAATTGAAGGGTGGGGGACCACAGAGTTAAAGATGCTCCATCAGTTTGTGAAGGTTTAGTGGTGGTGTGATACCAGACAATTTAGTGGGTAGTCAATATCTCCTTTTTGATTTGCCATACGTGACACAGTGGTAAGTTATGTCCCTGAGAGGAGGATAACCATAACCCTTGATCTGACATCTCTGATCAAGATAATTTCAATGATTTTACAAACTCCTCCAAATATACTCAAATATCAATGTTTTTAAATGAATAGTGATTACTTCTTTTCCGGTCCCATAGCCAATAATGTGTCACTGTCAGTTTCATATCAACTTTTTATCTATGTGAAAATGGAATCCACATCCTATTTCTTTGTTCTTGTTCCATGATGAACCACCTCCACTACTTCAGTTTTTCCAGAATGCCTGAAATCTTTTATGTATTTTCCTTTCCTGTGAATTTTCTGTGTTGTCTAGGTTTTTATTCATGTGTAATGTTTAAAAATAGAGGCCTTGGTCAATATATATAGTAAATATCTAGTCCCAGATAAAGTAAAATGGTTTAGTTGTAAAATCACCTTTAATATATGCTAGAAATAATTTGCCATTTTGAAGCAGCGTTGTGATTTACTATATACTTCTAAACCTTTCCTAAAGTAGTTTAAAATTTTTTACTCCATATTTTACATTTATGCATTCAGTCTTTTCCTTTCTCATGTAGTATACCTTGTATATAACATATCATATATCAACTTCTTTCTTTCAGATGATTTCTCAAAGTTGTTATGATAATTTTAAATTTTAAGTCTCTTATCCAGAGAGCTGCCTGTTTGGGGTCATCTCTTAATTTTGCCAATATATTCTCTGTATAATTTTTCACCTTAATGAAAATATTGAAGAATTTAAGATGTAGGACATATCTCTGTGAGAATCCATTTAACCTTCTGTTGATAGAAAACAGACTTTGAACTATTCTTTATTCAACTTTTTGTACAGCAGTTTTATCTAGAATATGTTTCCCTAGTTCGTTTATGAGGATGTCATGTCGGTCTAGGTCAAAAGCCGTAACAAAGACAAGATATGTCACATTTCATGCTTCCCACTCACCCACTCAGCCAATTATTTTGTCAAAGAAGGAAATTGTATTGCATGAGCACAATTTGGTTTTGACAAATACATGTTAAATGGTTCTTATTACCGTCTGATAGATTATTTGATAATTTATTCCACTGTCCTTTGGGGCACTGAAGTTAGGTTGAATAGTCACTAGGTCCTTAGATACACCTTATTCCTCTTTGAGAAGGATTTTCTCTTTCCCATTTTCCAGTCCTTTGGGATGTCTTTGTCTTCTAAGCATCTTCAGAAATCACTGCTAATAGTTCTGGGACTGCTCTGGCTACTGCGGTGGTTACTTGATGGGGGGGGGGGGCGCGGGCAGGGATACACTTTGTCAGGTTCTGCTGACTTTGCTATCTCTAACACCTAAATAATATTCCATGCTTCTTCTCTATCTCCCTTCCCCTTGTTACTAATTACACAATAGTTTTGATCTGATTTACGAAGTGCTTGCACCAGTAGGTACTTTTCTTTGAAACAGCTGTAGTTCATTGAGTGACTCCCCATAAGGCCTAAGTGTTCATCAGGATCCACTTCTATGGCCATGGTTGGAAGCTCTAGGTTAGATCTGTGTCCTGCTCTCCTTTTCTATCTTGGGAAGAGAAGAGCTGAGCTTTCCTCTGATGTCCATAAGTATGTGAGGCTTCAGGAGCACTGAGTCTAGCACAAGGCCTGTTTCAAATCCAATCTGTCTTACCTCTTAGAAAAGTGATGGATGCTTCAGTTTTCTCTTAACGAAAATTAATCCAATAGCTGGCACCCAGAGGTGAAGTCCCATTGCCCATGCTATCCCTAGCCCTGCAGTCCCTGTCATTGACAAGAGCCACTGCTGTGCCAGAGACGCACTGAAAGTACAGAGGGTGGAGGCAGAAAGGAAGGGCCAAGACTAGAAAGAGGGAGCCTTGTGCTGCTCTGCTGGTAAGTAGGAAAAGAGAAGGTTAAGGTATGGTCTCTGCTCCAATGATTATTCTCTCTTCTTTTGAACACAGAACTGTTAAAGTTTAGGAAGGTTTCTTGTGGTAGAAAACACTGGCAAATTTTATTAAAAAATCATTTTGCAAAGACAGTGTGTTACATTGTAAAATAATGCTTCAAATAAAATAATTTTGTTATCCAGTAGCAAGTACTCATTGTGTCATATTTATCATGCTTTCTGGCATAACAAATTTAGCACTTACTGTAAGACACATTGGCTGCTGTCACAGGAGGTAATGAAATTCATTTGAAAGAGGCACAACATACGGAAAAAATATCACTTTGATAAAGGACATATTGCCACAGTAATTAATAAAAGAAGAAAATAATCTTCTTTTACAGAGGAATCTAATACACTTAAAGTTCATCCCTAGAGCCGTTTGCTATGCTTCCAAGCCTAAGTGAATTCTCCCATTTGCAGCAAACTTCCAGTGTAGTTAATTATTTTAACAGGACTACGCCGAGCAAGAACACACAGCAGATATAGCATATATAATAAGAACCTTCCCCTCTCTCTGAAACCTGACACTTTGGCTTGATGAACTTTTATACAAAATTCTTTCTTCATTGGAAAAAAAAGCAGTATATATACACAAGCTGGACTGCCAGACTTCTTCCTTGCTGCTGCATCACAGTGAAATATGTTTTTTGATTTCAAGATTGGACTGAATCTAATGGCATGTGTTGACTTCTGTAAATTCTGGCTTGCCTAGAAGTCGAGCTGAAGTGGGGAGATCACTGAAAAATTACTGCTCTTTGATGAGGCAGACAACAGGGAAGGGGGAAAAAAACAATGTACATGGATTCAATAAAAAAGTGGCTAAAACTTCTGTCTCTAGAAGGCCAAGCGGCTGTTGCAAGTCCACTTAGATGGTTATTCTAAAGTTACAGCAAAAGAAAACATAAAGCAAAAACTCCTGAGAAGTGTGTAGTTCCTATTTTTCTAGAAGATAAGAGAGGTTAATTCTTTTCGAGAAGAGAAGGTAGTTGACCTGCTAGATTCATACCATTGCTTTTAAGGACTTTTGCTTTCTAGAGAAAAAAGGATGTGGGATAGGAGTGGATATTTCACTTTGTAAAGATCTGAAGAGTGTGTCTGGCATATTGCAAACAAGTGAGGAGTACATCCCTGGGGCTGGCAGGAGAGATCTCTCAGACAGTAAATAGATTTTATTGAGATGAGTGGCTCAGATAGCCTAATCTGTGCTGAATTCTATGGACAAGTTGCAGTGAGTCCTTCAGAAACCTTTAGATGGCATCGTTTGTGCAAGACCATGTCATGAACAAAGCATCAGCTACAGGCGTACAGAACAAAATGCACCTATAAAGTCATACAGGCTGAGGAGCATAGAAAAGGTCATATGCAAAAGCTATGTGACTCGTCTGTAGTTCCTCAGCTTCACACCTTGAATCCGTCTTGAGATTGTTCATTGGGCAGGGAAATGGAAGGTGATTAAAAAAAAAAGAAACCCAAACCAAAAAGTAACAAAAAAAAAATCTTTCTGAGAAGCTGACACCATGGTAAACTTTTTTAAAAGGAAGGTACTGTCTAAGGGATGTGACATTTTGCTGATATGGTCAAACTACCTGTGGGTTTTCTCCTAAAAAACCTGTAGAAATGAGGTGCACAGACCTGGGGGGTAACTTATCTCTTTCTGACATGTCTCCTCTTAGTTTTCTAAGCACTCAATTTTTTGACAATTTCTCTGAAATACTGATAAGCTTTTGAAGAAGAGGTTGGGGGAGTGAAGAATGATAACCGTATGAAAATGAATTTCTTTCTGCTTCATATAAAATAGCATAAAGCAAGGTAAGAAGGAATTCTTGTTTATTAGACTGTAATAATAAGAATCTAGTCTCCCAGTTTATTATTAGTCATGTTCAGCCCAGCCTGATAGACTTACCACATTTGCACTTTATGTAGAGTACTCAGCAGAATGAAAATTTAATTTATTCTCCTCTATACCATTCATAGGAAAGATTATTGTTTGAGATTTGAAAAGCTGCTAGATTTTTCAAGTGCTTTTATTTACAGAGTGTTTCTTTGCTTGTTTCTTACTTTGTAATAGTAAAAGAACAGTGACTTCATCCTCCAAACAATATTTCTTTTAACCTAATTGTTTTCAGCAGGAAAGATCTCGCAAAGCTTTTTGCCATACTAAATAAGCCATCAGGAGCTCAAGAGAACGTGGTTGTTTCTAGCTGCCCAATACTACACCTTCAAAGCAAAACCCACAGAGACAGCCCCACTCTGCATAGAAAACAGTCAGTCTAGCAGGAAGAACTGCTGATACGTAAGAGCACAGAGAAGGACCCGGTGTAATGGGAACAAAGGGATTTTCATACATGTCTGCTAAAACATCCATATTGGTTTGTGCCAGTCACAGCTCACTGACACCTGAAAGCACAAACTGGCAATAGAGAATGGAATCAAGCTTGTAAAGACTTGGTATTTATGTTTTCTTTCTTTTCAAGAGAGAGATATAACACAGAGCTGAGCACAGACTAAAGAAAGACTGACCTGTTTTGTATATACCTTCCTTAAATATCTGTGAGTTGAGTAACACAAATCTGAGTGAACTCCCACCAGAATGAAGACATCAAACCTCTAGCAGAAAGCCTTAATAATAATGTATTTTTCTTATTATTAATACTTAATAATATTTTTTTCCCCAAGAATCAAAAGCTCAGAATGAGAGACCACAGATGTTCTTTTAAGCATCTCTCGGAGGACCATTTCCATGCTGGTCAGTTGATGGAGTCTATTCAAGGGTGCTGTACCTAAATGCATGACAGTGTTACAGCTGAAAGTTGCTGGGAACTTGTTGCTCCAGGACTTCCCACTCCTACAAGATGCCAGAGCATTCAGGGTGAGGAGGAAGATTGCTAAGGAGTTACTCTGGCCGTGTAGGAATGCGGCTGAATAGAACAGCATGAGAAAGGTTTTTGCTTGAGCCACAAACACTGCTCCTTTAGTAGGTATGCAGTTTTTTTGGGGTAATGCAGAAGTGTATTTCATGAAGGAACCCATTCACAAAGCCACAGCTAACTTGGAGGCTTGAAGACAATGGAAAAGCACACATTATTAGGAAGGAGCAAAAATATTTTCTTTCCTTTGGCAGAGAATTCAGATTCTTTTCTGTATCTGGGTTTGGATGAAATGTTCCTGTCATTTGTGCAGCCCCATGATAACTGTAAAGCATTCTGAATATTTGGCTATGTACAGCAATATTTTGTGTCATAAATCTTTGATCACATTAGCCAGACCATCCATAAACTCAGTAAGTAATGACAAATGGAAAGCCACATTTGGCTTTCAGTTGTGCTGGTGTAAACCTGTAGTAGCTTTGAAATCTACAGAACACTCAGGTTTAGAAGAAAAACTTTGTTTTCAATATTCCCAGAAGACCTGAAAATCAACGGGCCACTTTAAGAGCAGTAAGAGCAGCATATCAGTTAAGATAAAAGTTTAAGAAATCTGGAGATTTTGAGAAAAAGAAACCTGTTTTGAGAAAAAGAAACCTGTTGAGAAAAAGAAGCGTGTTCCAAAAAATGTTGTCATAGTTAAATAAGTGGTGGCAAATGTTCTGATTAGCAAATCTTAAATCTGAAGAGGTTACAAAAGGCAATAAGATGAAGCAGCTTAGGAATTACTTTGTTTTGGACATGTTCTCAGATCCATTTGCGTGGATGAGCTGATAACTCCTCACTCCACTCTGCTCAGGGCTGGCGGGAAGGCTCTGGTTCATTTTTCAGCTGTATTGCATCCTGTGAGGAGGAGAAAAGTTTTCCTGACCTTTGCTGGGAAGATGCTGTAGCTATGCTCCAGACTCTATCTGAAGACTCAAGTCTGGGTAGGCATTTCTTCTTGCTTTCCTACAGTAAAAGGTTTGGTTGTTGTTGTTTAATGAAGGAGGAATCTGATTCTTATGCTGCTAGTTGGCAGTTGTATATGGTGAGGAAGCTAAGGATAGCTCAAAGAAGATAGAGAAGAAGGTTGTATTGTATTGTTCTATACAAATGGCAAAAAGAAAAAAAGGCCAAGACCTCCCTCCTCCCTTGGTCCTGACATGCCAGAATTATGGCAGTTTTTGCCATTGTGCCCTTTCAGTGGAGCGGGAGGGCCAGAACTCTGTCTGGTGTTTCTCCAGGCACAGGTCTCAGCCGACAGGCTCTGGGGTTTTAAGAATTATGTCTTAGGTTATACCTCCATCGACAGAAGTTTGCTTGTGACTGTCTGTAAACATGGGTCTTGAAGGACTTTGTGCATGGAAGTGCATATGCTCAGAGGAGCAGTTTGGAGTATTTCCTCATGTATCAGACATTACCTTGATGTAAAACAGGTCTGTGCAGAGATATATATGATGACTTTGCAGTGCTTTGGGGATGAACACAGAACATGGATGTTCCTGTTGACTAATTCATGAGGGACTGGCTGTGTAAAGCTGCAGGAGCCTAGAATTAGTCCTTTGCTAAGAGGTGTACAAGGTCTGTTCCACTACTGAGCAGTTTTGAGTGACGAAGACACACTGGACTGTTCTGATTTAATACATCTTCTAAGCTCATGCCCATACTTGTCTTGGTGTGTGAGTATGGGAGCCAGTGCCTGCATTGCTGTGTGGAGCATTGCTGCGTGGAGCAGGTAGGGATGAAGTTGTCAAAATCCAGGTAGAAGCAGAAAAGTTGCTCTACTTCAGGGATACTTGGCTCTGGAGCAGAGGAGAGATATTTGAGTTATGCCTGCTGCTAATCTGTATTAACAAAAAAGCACTGCAAGCTATGTTCACTACTCTTTGCTTGCTTTTTGCTAATCCTTCACTAGTCAGGAAAAAAGAAGTAATATTTTGAAGGATTAAGTGTATTCGCATCTGTTCTGCAGATTCATAAGTAGTGAGGAGCACATGCTTAGAATATTATCAGTCCAGGTGTGGCGTACATTCATCTAATTGAAGATCACCTGATTGCCTGAATGAATTCCTATTGACTGGGGTTGGTTGTACTGTTACCTCTGTTTGTTTCCTCTCCTGCCACTAGAATATACAGAAAAAGAACAATTTCTCAGATAGTCAGTGAGCCAGAACTTTTAAAATTGGGATTGAGAAGCAATGCAGCCTCTCAGTTGTTGCCAAATTCCTTGTGCGAATTGGTAGCAATAATAAAAAAAACATAGTTAACATTTACATCCTCATAACACTTGCCCTCTATGGAGCCCAAACCACCTGTCGTCTCCAGTTTGTTCAGCTGCAAGCGAAAGATTAATGATTTGCTCCAGACAACATGAATAATCATATAGTCTTTTGTCCCAGCATTTTCAGCATTACAATTCATCATCTGACATGTTGCTTTTTTTAGATGATACCAGAATTCTATTCAATTTGATTCTAGCATAGTGATACAAAGTAATATCTGGCCAAAATTTTCAAGTTCATAGCAAAAGCCACAAACTTTCAGGCATATCTACATCGTGTATCCTGGCTGTAAATAACAGGAACATCCCAGATGGTTTGGATAATGTGTGGGGAGCAAACTGAGCAGGCACATTCAAGAGAAAAACTGAAAGACTTTATGAAACTAAAAGAGAACATGAGATTTAGAAAACTTTTATCGGATCTCTACTTTTGAACATAATGTTTTGATCCTGTAGAATTTGTATTCTTCTGGCAGTACTCTCAGAGCTTCATAAAAATGCATATTGTCATATCAGAAAAATATTTGACCCAAATATCTGAATTTATAGGTGTTTATTAAATCAGAACCAGGGAAATATTCTTACTAACACATATGGTGATGGTTAGTTGCAGCAGATAAGGAAAATGAGTTGAAATACACAGAAAAAGAGAAAGCTGAGCCGGAAAGGGGAACAGAGAAATGAAATAATAGAACAATAATGGGTGACTGTGACACAGATGGTTTATGAGCTCAGCTTTGACTGGTCTTATAAGGTACATAAAATGTTCTTTCCCCCAGATTTCTTCTGTTCAAAATGATTCATCACGCTATTTCTGTTTTCTTGGTCTCAGATAAATTTCATCTAAAGTCTGCTTCAAAACATTTGGAGGAATCCCCTCTGGTGAGGTCTTGAAATGTACTTTTTTTTTTTTCCCCAGAAAAGGCTATTCTGCTCTGCTGGCAGACCTGCCTTCTTTCCTCAGGCTCTACTTCTCTGATACAAGAACTCAGTTGCCAGAAATTATCAAGTTTCTGCAACGGCTAGGATAGCCTGACCTGCTTTTAGCTGCCAAGAAAGCCTTTCTACTCCATGGGCTAATGCAGGTCCATTCCAAAGGGATACATTATGACATGCCTGTGTTGTATACATTCTCTAGGAGCTTAAAACCTACATGTGAGCCTCTTCTAGTGTAACACATTTTCCTTCTTTTTAATAAATTGAATCCTTCCTGCCATTATCTAGCTAGATATATCTTTTCCTAGCTTCTCATAGGTATATTTTGAATTGAGGGTACTAGTTTGTAAAGCTTGTTAGCTGATGATCAGTGATTCTGTCCTTTTTCCTGGTGCTTTCAAATTGGGTAATTTTCTCAATCTTCTTTGAACTTCCTGTTTTGTGATCTGCACCTCACTGATTAATCATATCACTTCATTCACATGTTCTTTTTTCAATCTACTTTACTAAAGGGTTATATAATGCCTCCCACTGCCATTGTTCTTTCCAGAAATCAGTCATGCTTAATTCATTTGTTAGTGTATTCTTCTCATCTTTCTGCCTGACAGTTTGAGAGATTTCTTCTGGTCATCTCCACTGATAATGGTGTTGTTTTTGTGTGTACTGCTTTAGTTCTCTTTTCTGTATCAATAAGTTCTCCCTCAACTCCTGTTCAACTTCTGCAACGTTATGATATGAGATTAAGATTTTTTTTTTCCTGTGATTCCATTAGTATTGATCTACTTTTCAATTTCACAAGTAAAGCCGCTGTCATTACAATGTTCCTGTAGACACAGTGGGATAAGTACAGGGTGGATACGAAACGGAGCCATGCCTATAAATCGAGAAGTGTAATTTCATACATGAAAAAGATTTGAAAATGTAAACTGTGCAGCATCATGCCTATTTACATCTGCTTATTATTATGTTGAGTTTCTATGCCTTTTGATAAGGTTAGGGGCAAAGTTTGACCAAGATGTGCAAAAACCTATCTGCACGATGGTAAAGGACTTATTTTACTTTTAAGTGGTAACTCACAACTCATTGTAAGTAAAATGTGTTTTATGAGACCTGTGCTTTGATGGAAAGCATGGGAGTCTGTCTGTGAAAAAAAGTAGTTGACTTGCATATAACATAGAGACACTAATTTAAATTTTAAATCTGCTTACTGGAGAGAGGAATGTGTTTTGAAGCTACAGTTTCATAACTTGGAACAAGCTAGAGCATCTGTTCTTTTGCAGATAAAGTGCAAGTGTACTCTGAATCAAATTACATCAACCATAATTTTATCTCTGTTGTTGGTATCCTTGCACTTATCCTCATAATTTCTGTCTAAACTTTTGACTGTTGGAAGTGACTTGGTGAGAAATATTTTATTCCCACTTTAGGATTTAATATGTTGCCTACCATTTTTTTACTTTCTTTTTTCTTCCCATTGTTATGCTACCTTTGTCAGCTCTTTTGAAAGCTTATGTTGTGAAACACAATAGAAATAATTCTACAATGTGTGACTTCTAGAAATTACCAATACTTCAGAAGAAAACACTGTTGACACACTCTTCCCTCCTTCTGCACTGCTTCCTTCCTCTCTGCATTAACTCTGTACATGGAGACATACAAAAGTCATAGCAATTACTGTGTTTAATAACTTCTACCTTATGCCACGTAAGAAACATTGCATAACAAACCAGAACATCCACATCACAGTAATTCTTTGATCTTGTAGGGTCAGCTCAAGCCTCTCTTATGAATTCTTGTCCATTACCATTAAGGCGTTCTAAAACCTTTTTTGCATGTGCTCTCTAAACACCCTTTGTCTTAGGCTAGGAGTCTTTGCTACATAAATATAGTTTGGTTAGTGATGTCTAGACTAGCTTTAATACTGCACAGCTGCTAGGAATGAAGTAGAACTTTGGCAGCACCCTTGTCAGCCCCATTAATAGGTTCTGAGGGTTTTTAACTACCATACTGCTCATTTCTGGGTAGATGAAGTCATAGAATTTAGCTAAAACTTTTATAGTCCCTGCATATGTCCCCTGGATTCAAAGCCCTAGCACAAATAGTTCCACATCTAAAATATCAAGCCAAATAGAAGTCAGCCATGCGAAGCAAACTAGAGCTGTATATTTTAGTGGGTAAGATACCTAAGAAGAGCTTAGAGCGAGTCTTGGGTGTGCAATTATTTCTTAAATTTCTTTAAGAAATACAGTAAACTCTCTCTAGCTCAGTTCTTTCAGTGTAAAAATGGGATTTCTAGTGCTTCCTGATCATGTGTGTACATATATACACACACATATTCACATACACACACACACGAGGCCATGTCCATCATTGTCCTTAGTGTTGTGAAGAGGTTAATAAAGCTCTTAAATATTTAACACCTAAGAATAAACGTGACACTTCTCTCACTCAGTGATAGTCTTCTAAAAATTTAGGCATCTAGGATCTCCCAGTAATTAAGCAAGAGACTCAGTCTTGCCTGCCTCGGACACCTATCAGCAGGTGGAATGAATCACTGCTCTGAAGGTGCATATGTCTCCCCAAGGATGACAGAGGTTACCTGATTAAACTGTAACTCCTGCTTTTAGAGGCTATATTTGCTTGAGGTTCATATTCTAAATGGAAATCTCTATTATGGCTGTAAGTAGAAACACTGTTTGTTGCCTTAGAATGAACCTGGCATCATCAGAGATGATGATATATCAGGAAACAGCCTTATCAGAATCTTCTAAACACATAGATTTTCTAAACTTGGAGAGAAAAAAAAATTATCCTTAGAAACTGAACTTAAAGGAAACGAAAGTAACTAAGTGAAGTTCACTTTTTCTTCTATTCTTGGTCTTTCTGTGTTTTCATGCTTTCTGGGACGTAGTAGCATTCCAGAGAAAACTTACCAAATATATAATTATTGACAGCATTGAAATTCAGGATGATGAAATCTCTAAGTATCCTGCCAAATCTAGGAGAGGAGGCAAGTCTGTTCTCCACACCATTTTACCGTCTTTCCCCACTGAAGACTGAGAATCCTAAAGGGTTACCAGGTACAAAAATTCCCCAAAGGTCTGCAGCAGCCATGGTCAGCAACTGCTGGTGATATCTGGGGGACAAAATGCTCAGATGAAGGATCCTGAAGTGTAAAGGAAACTCCTGTGCAGATTGGGTGTTGATTTCTTTTGACCACCTGAAACACTTGTTAGCTTCGGTCTGCATTGTGTTTTATTACCGATTCTGTGCAGAATCAGTAGGAAATCCCGACTGGGGCACTGTGAGTCTGAGGTAGCCATTAGTGAGTAGCTGTGAATGTAAAATGAGTATCAGTCACATTATACCACTTTAAATACTTACCTCGATGCAACAGAGAGTATGGAGAAGCTGTGGCACCACGTCAGGTTACCACTCCAATCTTCAAGCACACATTTATTCAGGAAAAGCATGGTTAAAATTTTGCAAATGAAACACGGCCTGTAGACAGTCATCTTCCACTGAGATTAGAGCAAATCCATAGCATTACTAAACAAGTGTCAGCTTTTTCTGTCTTTATGTGTTACTCTGGAGAGCTAAGAGCTGTTAGGAGAATGGTTAGGGGCAAATTTTGACCAAGATGTGCAAAAACAGATCTTTGTTTTTTCAAGATGTTGATGCTCAGCAGAGTCTCTGAACATGCTTGGAAATCCGAATAAAATGCATAAACAATAGGTAATGAGAAAGAAAAAGGCTATGATGTGACTAACTTGGATGATCCCAAGTTGTTTCTGCAATTGCGGCACTATTTGCTAATTTAAATAATGATGGTTTTATTCCCTAAAAATGAATATATTCAGAAAGCTACTTGGTTTACTCCTGCATATTCTAAAGTCTTTGCTACAAAATAATTGAGACGTATTCTGCCCACATATGCTGAAGTGTATTCTCTTCAGAAGTTTGCTTGCTTAAAGGTCATTCACTGCTACCTGCAGTGGATAAATAACAGGATCTGAGGATCTATTTATCATAAGAAAAGGCATTGTATGAAAGAACAGGGTGGTAACATTCCTTTTCATAACCGCTGTGCTGCAACACTGCATTCAATTCTGAACACCTTGTTTCTATGTAAATTATTGGTGGGATATCTGAGAAAATAATTATAATGATGAGAGAGCCAAAGACACTGACTTCCTAGAGAAGATGAAGAGCAACACATACGTATGGTAGCTTGGACAAGTGATTAATGACTGCTGGAACTATGACAAAAGGCTTCCAATATTTAATGGGCATGAACACAGAGAAGTGACAGAACTTTTCAGAATAATGGAAGTGAAGGAATGTGTAAGTCTTCTGCTATAGGAGAATGTTGTGTAGGAAACAGTCTGTTAGCTCTGATTAAAAAATCACTGTCAGTGTAGAATTGTCCTAGTTTTGGTTGGTAATTTTTGCAAAACTGCTAGAAATTTGCTTTAATAACAATAAGGAGTAATGCAGTCAAAGTAACAAGCAAAGAAAAACTCCATTTTGAGAGAAAAATCTTCCTGACTGGTGACTTTGAGCTCTAGAACTTTCTGAAATGTAGTAAAGCTCTGCCTCTTGGGACCTTAGTAGGAGAATGGCAGAGATGTAGCAAATGCATAATAGCAAGCACTTTTAGACTGACAAAGAGGAAAACCAGATTTGCTGGGGTTTATCCATTTTAAATTTCAATGATAATCAAAGCCTTTATCTTTTTAAATGCACATTTCCGTCTGGGGCATCTGTAATTCAGAAGACACTAGAAAAGCCGAGCAAAAGAAATAACCAAAAGGTCCTACTGTGTTGAGGCACCTCTCCTTCTTCTCTTTCTTCTGAGAACTGTGGCCCAGAGGGAGCAGTGGAGTGAGTATCATTTAAGTTCATTCTGGAATATAAGCATTTTCACCAGAACTGGCATGCATATGCTTTGCTTTACCTACAAGCGTAGGATGGCAAACTTCAGCAGCTTTTATCATCCACTTAAACATTTGCAACATGAGTGGGACCAGCAAGACATATGATGCAGCACCTTCAAAGTTCAATCCTAGGAAGTGTGGGGCAGTTGCTGATGCGACTGGGATGGACACTCATAGGGTAATGTCAGGCTGCTTGAGCTTTCCATACTGGTACTCTCTGTTTGCCTGGGGAAGTATCTACTTCCCCAATCCATCTTTCCAACTGCAGAGACATGCTTGATTCCTGTCAGATGGTCAGAAGAATGTGTTTGGTTTATTTTCCTGCTCTGGCTGTGGTGACCAAGCACAGGGCTGCTTGACAGGTACCCTTAAATAGCTCTGGTTGTACGCCTTATTACCCCTTTTTTGTTCCTTCCTTTCTCCACTCTTGCACCTACATTTCTCTGCACTGCACTTCTCCCAAATAAACAACCAATCCCTAACTACTTTTTCCCAGTTCATGCCAGTTTTGGGACATTGATACTCATATTTGGTATTTCTGTTGCCATTGCTTAGGTAATCTTAACTTTGTATGGTATTACTGATCTGGTAACCCAGGTACTGTTGACCTTGTATAACTCAGCTACCCTAGAGGTCACCAGTGCTCCTCTCTAGCTATCTGTGAAGTTTGGCCATTTCATACATTTCTCCTTAACCATCTGTGAAATTCAGACCTCTCCTATAGCACGTTTTGCAACTTTTGATAGCATTCCATACTGTTATCTGTCACATCCAATCACTTCTCAGGTTGAGTTCATCCAGTGGGTTTTCATGCCTTGTCCAGCTCAGCCTCATCGAGGCTTAGTCTAGTAGCCCTGGCATTTGCCTACAGCCCACTCGGTCTGTGCTCTTTCTGCCTTTCTCCTATTTTTCTCCACTTGGCATGTTTTACTCTTTCCCAAGTTTGTTTCCTTCCCTACTTTTCAGCTTCCTTCCAGTTTGAAAAAAAAATCTTTCCATAAATAACCACAAATAAAACTTTAAAAGACCAATGTGTTGTGGTCTTCACCTATATCTGGCTATAACTGCTGAAGGAAAGAGTGAGTCAGAGTCCAGGTTGCCCTACATGAGCTCTGATGTCATGTATCATTTGATATTACAGTACGATAAAGGAAATTGGTTCATAACTTCAATTTCCTTGGCTCAGTGAGGAAATCTATGGCCCCTTCAACTCTTGCATTGTTACTCTGACTCATCCAGCTAGCAGGGTCCTGTCCCAGGTTGAAAAGATGAAACATTGAACCAGGTCTCTGTTGCATGTAAGTACAGAAAGATTGACCTTTTGGGATCCTTGAATGAATAAAATTGCTAATAAGAATATACCTTAGATCAATGTGTTTAATACCTTACCAGAGTTCTTATTATCTTACAGCTGTGTTGCAGAGTTGCCTGCTGGAGATCCTGGGCTCAGCTGGGATAGAGTTAATTTTCACAAGAAGCTGGTTGGGCTGACCCAAACAGCCAATCAAATGGGATATTCTATACCATGTGATGTCATGCTCAGTATTTAAGTGAGGAGCTGCTGAAGGAAGGGGATTTGCTACTCAGGAGCAAGCTGAGCATCAGGTGGTGAGAACATTGTGTGCTGCATATTCTTTTATCAGTATTATTGTTGTTATTGTCTTCTCCCTTTGTCATTCTATTGAACTGTTTTTATTGCAACCCACGAGTTTTGCCTTTTCCTTCTGATTCTCCTCCCCTTCCCACTGGGGGAGGGGAGGGGGAAGGAGTGAGAGAGCAACTGCATGGTTCTTTGTTGCCAGCCGAGGCTAAACCATAACAACTAGACTACTCTCAAATTCCCCCAAAAGCCTGCAGCTCCTTATGTCTCACCAAGTAAAAGTTTCTATCACTCTTCAAACCTGAGCCCAGTGCTTGAGTTCTTGCACCTGAAAAACTGGGTATGCACTCAGTAATAAATTATTGTTTCATAGAGCACCACATGTGTTAAAAAGTAGCCCAGTTTTTGTCAGAAGAATCTCTAAGCCTTTTTATGCTCATAAGAAAATCATAGGCAGAGATTTAAGTGCTTGCACATATCACTCCTTTGACCCTCGCTAGAGAAAAGGAATGTCACAGTCAGTGAAAGTTAGTGCTTACAAAATTACACTGTTTCATATAATTTCTATCAGTGTTGCCAAATATATTTTAAATTTTAAAGGTTTCTTTTACAAAATAACACCCCTGCCTTGCTTTTCCTATTAAAAAAATAACTAGTATGTGTGCACGTATGCTCTCTTCCATTCAGCAACAAAAACCTGCCATCAGGACAATGTAGCCATTTACCAAGCAGACATAAGACGGATTGTACCCTTAGTACTAAGATATCATTTGCTAGTTGGGTGTGTTTAACACACACTATGGGTTGAGGAAAAATTTGGCACTATTTTTGGCCTCACCTGCAATAAGACTTTCTACAATAGAGTTGACTTCCAATTTACACAGTACTGATGTGTTACTCTTACGATAAAATCCTGGTCCACTAGAAATGACTGGTGTTCCAAATCTGCTTTCCATCCCCCATATTTTCTCCAATTCTTATAATTGCTGATTGTTGCTGTTCAATATTTTCTGTACTTTCAATGCGATAAGGATCTCTGCCTTTGTTTGGTATTGCCACATCTGATCTGCTCACATATATTCCAATTCCATTAACTGTAACGTTAGAAAAACTTGGTAACGCTTTTCTATTTCTTATTTTCTACATCTTTGTGTCTTATAAGGATAACATTCCTTTCTTACTTGCTGCACATTACTGCCAACTTTCTAATGCAGTAATTTATACTCATCTCCAGACAGATGCATGAGCTGAAAATGATTTACAGTTAATGAGCCCAGGTCACATGTTTTACTGTCTAAATTCACTTTTTCCATATCATTTTTCTTCTGTCTTTGTGTTAACATATCTTATGCAAATGACCTGTTTTGAGCAGTCATAGTTAAAATTTCAGGCTGCTCTTTCCTTCTGTCTTTGTCAGGTCACTTGTTTTTCCATTTTATTCAATGAGATTTCTTAAAAGATATTCCATGTGGAGTTTTTTCATCTCTTTCTGCTTGACTGTCTCTTCCTGTTGTCTAATGACTTATTGTCAGAAGTAGTATATTCCTCAGACAGTTTTGGTTTTGATCCAGTAAGTCCATCTCTCATAGTTTCCTGTCATTACTCATTGTATTCCCCGACATCCTTCACTGATCTCATCTTTTCTTTTGTACACTTCATGCCAACATCAAGCCACTTCAGGTCAGAGTTCACACAGTGCTAACTTCCTCCTGCTGCTCCTGTCAGATTCCCTTAAATCCACTTTTCATCAAGTCACTAATCCCAGGCATGTGATCTAATTGGGTGGTATGTTGCAGCTTCCTAAATAAGCCTAAACATTATTCAATTGACCTTAAAAATATTCTTTATTTTCCTATTTTCCTTATAATAATTCTCCTCTCTTGAAGCAAATATACGATAAGGAAAAGTATAAAGCTGTCTACATCTGCACTGTCATACAGCCCATGTCTCTCCTGTGGCATTTGTGCAATTCCTTGTGATATCACAAGACCGTAAAATCTAAATACTATCATGTCTCAAAGTTTTTGCTGAGGAATTAATATCAAGGAAAACCTGCATATATTCAACTCCTGTACAACATATGGAAACTGTTCTTTTCTTTTAGTTTTCCTGCAGCATTTCCAATACATTGCAATATTTGCAACTTAAAAAACCCCCAAGGAGATAAGCAAGAGCAAACTAGGCCTTTCCAAACACTTTTCTTCCTGTTGTCTCAATCCACTCTTTTCTCCATGCAGCTTATTTGAAGTTCTAGTAACAGACACCCCTAAAAGATTAAAATGTATTATTGCAAATTTCTGTCAGTGTAATACTGTTGTAGATAGTAGTGTAATTTACCTGACTAAACTGCAGACTTTTCCTAATTTGTTTGGCAAAGCTTTCCTCTCCATATCATCTTCATCTGCTATCCAATGGCTCTTTACAACCTGAAAGTTTGGCATCCTTCTTAAGGAATCCTACCATTACTTTCAACATTTTTTCTGCTCTTAGTAGAGTTAATGCAGTTCAGTCACACCCAAATTTTGGGAAAACAGACTTTAAATTTTAGCTGGAATTTTTGACTTTGTAAAAATAGTTTTCATTAACAAAAATTTTCTTGACACTATTCAGTTAAATGCATCTTTTCCTGATTGTTTACATACATTTTCTGAGCAGAAGATTTATATTTGCAAAACCCTTAACCGATGATTTTAAATTCCCTTCATTCCCAGTTGCTTCCCAGTTAGTTAATTCTCTCTGAACATCCTCATCTGTAATCTGCACTTTATTTTGATTAACCATACCAGGTTTTTCATACTTTGTTTTCACTATCCACTTCTCAAAGATGTATTTGTTTCCCTTCAATCAAGAAATTAAGCATACTTTTTCTTCAGTTTCAATCTCCTCCTCAATTTCTTCTTTTCATTTATAAAGTACTCTTTTTTGGTGGAATTATCATCATTATAAGTGAAGTTAGTAACAATCTACAAGGCTGTCCCACATTTAAGCTGTAATTAATATAATATTACTGACTGAGTATGCCCTTCTTAAAAATAAATTCCATTATTTAAATTTGATTTTGAGATAAAAGCTCTGTGATAAGCAAACAATTTTAACTGGTAATGATAAGGACTCCCCAGTGTGGTTACCAAGTAATGATTTATTCAAGTTTATGTGGAAAGAGCCTTCTGTCATTTGTTATGAACACAGTAAATATACATCAAATATCATATTTTCTATAGGTACTGTTTAAAAGAAGACACACACACACAAAATTCAAGGTTTCCTTTCTTCAAGGAAAGGTATATGAGAGCCTTTCAGGCTCTGAGTTTTGGAAAGATTTGCTCTTCTGCCAGCCTCACAACTGCCAAAGGAAAGGATGGGTTGTCATCCTACTGTGTTAGTGCACAAAAAGACTGCATGACCTGCTAACATGCCTGACTGCCTTTGCTTACTGAATAAAGTCTGGCAAGAAGCCCTTGATAAAGTTACCATCTGCTGGGACTTTGCATTTTCTCGACAAGCCTCCTGCCCTCCACGGTCTCTACAGAGAAACCAGCATTGGACAATGCCATGCTTTGGCTTTCCATGTTGATGTCGCAAAATGAGACCACTGATGACAAGGAAAGGAACTGGGATTTTGGCAACTACGTAGGAGCACGTGATGCTTGGCACTGAAGGATGTGATGAGGAGCCTATAATTCAACACAAAACCTCTTAGTAATGTAATAACTGGCCCAGAATTTGCTGACTGCTTGTTAATTATTGAACAATCCCAAACTGTCTGACCAAAAACCTACCCTATGTGTCCTCAGCTGCTTGTCCCAGATGACTAATAGCAACTGTTTTTGAAAAGGGTCCAGGAATGTCTTTGTAGTGCCTTTACTTTTCCGCAACTCTATCCAAGCGGGTATGTACCAAGAACCCTGAAACTCTGAGCCAAAACCTCTCCCTCCTCGTACTTCTTTCATAAACAAGTTCTCTGCTAGATTTCAAATACAGCTGACACTGAAATATGCCAAAAAAAGAAGCTTGACCAGAAGGATCCTTTAATTAGAAATTCTCTTTACATCTTAAAAAAATATGGCTTCTTTGCTGTTTAGTGCAAGTAACAGAGAGGGGAAGGGAAAAATATAAAATATTAGCTCCTTAGACAAGGAACAAGAGGTAATAGTCTCTAAATTGAGCAGTGAATAACAAAAAAACCCAAGTGTTATACATGCAAGATTTCTATTCCTGTATCTCTCTAAGTTTCCAGAGGAATTTGGGGAACAGAGAGCAGATATCATCTTCTGGCCTGAAGTTTTACAGGTGACACCTCTAAAAATTTCTTTTTCAAATGCTTTTCTTTAGAAACTTGTACTTACTTTTGACAAATAAGAAAAAGGTGGTTAGTTTTACAAAATCAGCTACAACTGAAAGAGAAGCCACAGCAAAGGTTCATTTTCTGAACGGGTATCTGTCTTATTTCTGTCATACTTTGCAAATGCTAATGTTGCGAGGTCTATAGAAGGAGAGCAGGATTATTCTTTGGCCAACAATGCTCTGATTCACTACTGTTTGAATAACTTGTTAAATGAGATCCATGACTAGTTTAACCATAGTCTTATTCCTTAAACGTTGTTTGAGCACAGGCTTTATTCATATTCTGAGTTTTAACAATACCGTGTGCTAACCCTCCCAGCACAATTCAGAGACTCTTTAAGAACAGCTTTCCTTTCTTCCTTCTGTGATATGGTCACATCTACTCCTCAAGCCAAAGGAAAAAGAAATACTTAAAATCCTCTTCTTCAGCATTATGGAAGTTAATATATCATACCTTTTCTGTCCTTAAAGTCTCAGGAGGGTATCCGTAGAAGTGACTAAAAACCACTGCAATAGTCTTTCTTGCTATGTCCTATATATGTGTCTGTCAAGCTGGTAAAGCAATTTCATTTGCTTTTCTTGTCTCTCTCTGTGGAAATGTTGCCATTTCCCCTTTAACTCTGGTGATTTCCCCTTTTCTTGGGAATTTGGCCTGTAAGTAGTTTAGTCTGGAGAAGAGGAGGCTGAGTGGGGACCTTATTGCTCTCTACAGCTACCTGAAAGGATGTTGTGGTGAGGCAGGTGTTAGTGTCTTCTCCCAACTAACTAGTGACAGTAGGAGAGGCAATGGCGTCAAGTTGCATGAGGGAAGATCTTTGTGCGTGGGCCCTTTGCCAATATTTATGATTAATAAGATTAGTTAGGGAACTAATAGTTCTCTAACTTTAGTTTTTTACGATATGATTTGATCTGGGAAAACCAGCAGTGCTGATTTTAGAGATTTAGGCTCTAAGATTTGCATCAATGTTCATGAAAATAAGCTAAAAAGCTATGATAATTTTAAAAGAAGATCCAGACATCTGTCCTGCCTTTTCTTTTTATGTGCATCCAGTCTCTCATCTCAATAGTTTCTTTGGTTTTATGCCACCACATACAAACTAGTGGTTGAAAGGCTGATGATGTTAATTGGAGATTCTTCAGTGACTAAAAGCTGTGTAGTTATCAGGCACATTGAATCTGTGAAAGGAACCTGAACTTTTGCAAATCTAACTCTGTTAAGACTAGTCTATTGGTTAGATGCTGTGCTTTGTGCTAGCTAGCCACATCTTGTCTGCTTCCCAAAGCAGCCAAAAGGCTACCATGTTGCTGCAACCACGCAAAGTACGACTGTCACAGCTGGGGTTGGCAAGATGGGCATTAACAGTATGAGTTTAATGCACACAGGAGACTTCACAGACCAGAGTGAGGTTCCAGCTGGGATTTTTTTTTTTTTGGTGCATTGCACAAGTTAGGCACCACACAGTTAGCAGTTTCACATAATGGTAGATATTTAACTCGCGTTGAAAAACCAAGTGAGCACATATTTAGCATCTAAATATTTCTCAATAACTGTTTCATAATGACCAGACGTTTGTCCTTTTGTTCAGTATAGGTAATACTGCCTTTGTTAGAGAAGACATTTTTATGTGCCATTTCTTCAGTTATATTCTGTACTCATAAGTCTTCAATCAATAAAAGCCTGTTGATTTTGTACATTTTTAATGTAATTCTAGTTTCCACTACAGTACAGAGTGGCACAAATCCCAAATAAGAAAAACACCTTTGGCATACCAATAAGTAATGCACTATATGTTGTTTTTGAACAAAATGGAAAAAATGCAAAAACTAAGAAGCTGGCTATTTCGGATTACGATGAATCACCCTTTGGAAGTGCATGTCTTGTGCAACTAGCTAGAATGAATGTAACTTAAATTAGGTGCTGAGTTTCTAGATATTTAAAGTTAAGTTGCATGAATCTCACTTTCTCTGGATGGTTTATAACTGCAAATTAAACAAAACCAAATTTCCTGTAACTACTGACTGATGTACAGGGGGACTCACTGTACCTGGGGGAATGACATACAAACACAGAACATGACAAGAATCAATATTTTAAAAAACTTTCTTAACAGTTTAAATCATCACTAAAAAAAGGTTTTAAATCTCTTGGCCTTAAAACAATTCACTGCAGTGGTAACAGATGAACAAAATAATAGTTTAACTTTCCAAGCTACTGGCCAACTTGAAAAGAGATGAAATGGAGCAAACACTATGTGGTAGAAATATTCGCTTGTCTTTAATTCGAAGCAAGGTGTCAAAGGCATGAACTACATGACCATGTTTCAATAAGAACTTGAAATATCTATTGTGGGAAGAAAACATTTTTTTAAAATGATCTGTGATTAGACACCAGTGACATCTGGGGTT
The DNA here is from genome assembly GCF_030867145.1 of Opisthocomus hoazin. Classification (NCBI taxonomy): domain Eukaryota; kingdom Metazoa; phylum Chordata; class Aves; order Opisthocomiformes; family Opisthocomidae; genus Opisthocomus; species Opisthocomus hoazin. The sequence goes on along the minus strand of NC_134417.1, from coordinate 73,189,155 downwards.
GGGTACAAGTATTCTGTGCAACACAGGAACTTCCTATGTACGTGGATGTTAAGTCACGGCTCATTTTTAGGCTTGCATAGATTTCATTCAGTATTATGATTCAAAATGTTTTTCAACCACCTTTCTTCATGTAAAACTTAGAAATGGGTAAATATTTAGATACTTTCTCTTTTTGGTTCTCTGCAGCCAGTGCAAACAGGAGAGGTCTGATGGGAGAGGCCAGTCATCTGGGTTTTATTACTTCTAGGTGCTAGCAGCTGGGGTAGCTCAGAAAACAGTCCATATTTTTAGATGTGTATTTGAACTCTTCAAGTAAACTAATAACTTTATGAAGTTCATATGCCCTTATGCGTTTTAATGAGCAAGTAGTATAAATAATATTTCAGTTACTGACATTGTAGATGTATTTCAGAAACTGAATGCACAGAACTTATGACTTTTACACCTAAAAATGAAGACAACTGAGAGTTTACACTGAAGAAGGAAGAGAGTTAACATACTCTAATGAAATGAAGTAAATATGCAGAAAAAGTATGAGTTTAGACATGTGTTCCATCAAAGCTGATATTAAGTGTCCAAACAGAAGCTTATATAAAAAATATCAATAAGGATTATTTCACAGACTCCAGATGGACTTGGTACACTGAATCAGTTCATAAGCTTTAAGGACCCACTGGTAAAAAAGGATACTTCAAAATGCGTAAAAGCAGTGAACTGCATATTAATGCTTATGAAACTACATGCAAATATGACTAAGTTGATTGCAGATTGGCATGTATTCAGTCCAGCTTATGCATGTATAGTTTACAGCTGTCATTTTCTCTTGGGCAATAGTTTTCTGCTGTGTCACTTTCTCTACTCTTTGCTCAATTTCTTCTTTCAGTGAAGAACTAGTAAGAACTGATAAAGTGCGTGTTTCTTCTTCAAGCTGTTTCAGTTTAACCATACAAGACGCATGAAACATAAATCAGTGTCATCCACTTCTTGTATAGGAAGAGTTATGTTATAAATTAAAGATTTCCAGTGCACACATGTCTGTACATTTTACTCTGCTAACCTTCCCAGTATTCAGTGGGCTGGAGAAAAGCTCTATATGTTTGATATTTCTTTCAAGATAACTGAGAAAGAAATGAATAAAAGGAATGCAAGTAAGTGGCATTGACCTTCCCCCCCTCTTTCTTTTTGGATCATTCCAAAAATCTGCTCACACGAATTCCTTTTATTCTGACAATTTAGCTGTTTACTGCAATAAAAATGAACAATTTAGGTAGGGAATGAATTGCTTAAATTTTCAGATTGAGAGTGACTCTCCAAATAGGTGCTAATGAACAAGCTGAGCAGCACAGGTTCTCAAAGCGTCACTCCTGCTTAGTTGTACCTCACTTTGCAAACAAGCCTTTGAAAGAATGAGGCCCCTTGTGAGGTAAGGATCAATTTTTCAGCAGTGACCTTATCATAATTTACTTACATCATGGGCTTTAGAGGGTGATGGTTTTTGTGTTTCCAGTAATGCTATTTTCAATCCTATGGAACAGAGGAAGAAACAGAGCCTCTGCCAATATTTTGTACTTTTTCTTTAAAGAAACCTTTAGTACTTACTGACTTCAGATGAAGATGCGTGTTATTACATTTTGATATTTGTTTTTTGCCAAAAAAAAAGGGAATGTTTTGAAGATCTTTGATCATGGAGCAGAAAGCAAGTTATTTCCATTCCTTCATTTTAATGTTATTTGCTTCTTTGACACATCTAGTACTGTCCCAGAAGCATATCCTTAGCATACTTTTTAAGTAGTGTGGCAGTTTCTGAATCCTCATTTGTAATATCACTACTCACTCTAGGAGAAAGAATTGTGTATAACTTTTATGTCAAATGGCTGATGCCTTTTATGTCAACAGAAACAGGACAACAATAATAAATGGGATGCAATGCAGATTAAATTAACTAAATTATTGAAAGAATCATATGTTGGCTACACCATATCAAAACACCTACTTTCTTCCTGATTATATTTCCCAGCACACTGCACATACAAAGAGGATTCGTAGCTCCTATCTGCTGTTCCGTAGGTGCTAAGCTCTCAGATCCAAACTCAGCAGTATACCACTGATAAACAGTACACAGATTGAAGGAATCCATACATATGTTGTAGCCATTTAAAAATTTGATTAATTTAAACTAATTTAATTAAAATTTAACCCAAAGTTAATGGTACTCATAAGCGTACACACCTTTTGCAAATATCCTTCGTTTCTCAAGGAAGTGATCATCTATATTTATCTATGTCTGTAAGCCAATAACTCCTTCAAGCAGACTGAATTACCTTTTCACCATAAGTGTGATGGCATCTGGTCTGCTAGGGAGAGTGTATTTACTCAATCCATTTTCTTATTAAAGTATTCAGCCACATTCTGATAAAGGTGATGTCTGAACTGAAACATGCAAGTTTCAAAAAGCAATGAAAGCCTGAAACTAGGAGCTCATTATAAGCAAACCCAAAAAATTGGTACAAGAGTGTGGTATTTAACATGTGACTATCACAAATTGAAAGACAGAAATGGGAAAGCTTTGCTTGCTGTTAGATTTCTCTTTAATGAAGCATGTTTCCTTTCTGTGAAAATGAAACCTTATACATCAATGCCCAGTTGATCATGAATAAAAGAAAGTGAAAATTTGAAATATGATCTCAAACTCAGAATAGGATGTAGCAGCTTTTATATTTATTTCAGAGCACAGAACAATGTAATCGACATACAGCATTTCAGAGTTTAAAAATATGCAATTTTTCTGTCCAATTGATAAGTTTCAAGCTATTTGTGTGTAAACCTCATTGTCTAAATGAAAGCTCCAAAAACATGTTTGTGTCATCTCAAATAATAATATGCTATATGATACAATTATACATTTGTCCTTGATGATAGAAATAGTCTTCAATTTGGGTATGTAACTATTTGCACAGTTAATTCAGGACATCGAATTGTCCCAGCAGGAGAGCAGGCTCGCTTAAAATCACTTATTTTAAACAAAAAACTGTGTTCCTGCTAATATCATCTACTGCCTTCGTTGAAGAACGTGTCACATCTTTCCTCAGTAAACAGAAGTGACAAAGTTTCGAAAAGCCCTTCCTCTTCCCCTGTGTACATTTTATTGGTGACTTTTTCTGGAAGTAATAAAACTCTCCTGCAGCCTTTCAGTGGGATCTGTAGATGCTCAGGACCCAGGCATATCAGTGTTCATAGCCACCCACAGTTTATGCCTCTGTGTAAGCCAAAACTGTCATCTATCACAAGTTATCACAGCTGTCCTAGTGATGGAGAGCAGCCCTTGCAGAGAAGGACTTGAGGGTACTGGTGAATGAACAGCTGGACATGAGCCGGCCATGTGCACTCACATCCCAGAAGGCCAAATCTATCCTGGGCTGCGTCAAAAGCAAGCGTGGCCAGCAGGTCGAGGGAGGGGATTCTGCCACTTTACTCTGGTGAGACTGCACCTGGAGTCCTGCATCCAGCTCTGGTGCCCTCAGAACAGGAAAGATGGAGCTGTTGGAGCGGGTCCAGAGGAGGGCCAGAAAATCATCAGAGGGAAGGAACACCTCTCCTGTGAGGAAAGGCTGAGAGAGTTGGGGCTGTTCAGCCTGGAGAAGAGAAGGCTGTGGGGAGACCTCATAGCAGCCTTCCAGTACTGGAAGGGGGCTATAGGAAAGATAGGGAAAATCTTTTTAGCAAGGCCTGTTGCAATAGGACAAGGACTAATGGCTTTAAACTAAAAGAGGGTAGATTTAAACTGGATATAAGCAAGAAATTTTTTACAACATGAGTGGTGAAACAGTGGAATGGATTTCCCAGAGAGGCAGTGGAGGCCCCATCCCTAGAAACATTCAAGGCCAGGTTAGAGGGAGCTCTGAGCAACCTGATCCAGTTGAAGATGTCCCTGCTCACTGCAGGGGGGGTGGACTAGACAACCTCTAAGGGTCCCTTCTGACTCAAAGCATTCTATGATTCTACTATCTTTAGTAATTGATTTTAGACAACAAACCCTCCTGAAGCAGACAGCCAAGAGCAAGAAACAAGAGCAGCTTAAAACTACTTTTTTATCACATAATTTCCTTGATTTTTCTCTTGCTTCCTTTTCATTCTTTTCCTAAACTTTGCATCCCAAAATGATGAACTAGATGTCAGACGCATAGGCTTTACACCGACCCCACCAGGGGAGCAGGTCAGCAGGGCTACTTCCTCGGCCAGCCCCAGTGTGGCTCCTGATTGCTGTCCACAGGGCTCTATGTAAGCTGAGGGCAGAGCAATGCCTTAGTAGCTGATTTTGAGCCACGGTTAAGATTTCAGATGTAAAATTTAGCTTTACAGTGAAATGAAGAAAAACAGAAGGGAACAGGTGGTGAAGAAAGAGTCTGACAGACATGTCCGTCTAATGGAGAACCTCAAGGGTTTTGGTTACCTTTGCTCAAGCTCAGAGTATGAGATCCTGGTGTGAATTAGCAGAATTACCTAGGTAAAAAGCATAATACTGACTTCTCCAGCTGAAAATCTGATCTTCGATATGCTGCCCGTCTCTTCTCTCTCAACGTTTATTGAACTAAGCTCACTTGGAGGAGAACTAGAGAAAAGAACTAAAAATCTTCCCTCCTCTGCCTTTAATTTAACAGAACAAATCTGAGAGTTTTCTTCTTTGTTGTGTTATGGTCTCAGAAGTGTCCTGCTGGGAGTCTGCCCTAGAGCTTGATAGTACCAACTTTGGATAACTCCTTTCTAAAACCAGCTGGTGTATCTGGTCTTGCTACTGACCTATCTGTTTGAAGCGTGTGCATATTAGCTGAGGCTAAACTTCTGTTTGCAGAGAATTAGCACAGCTCAGAGAGAAATCTCATGCTATCTTACTGACCCAGGACTGCATACTGATGAGAAAAAAATTTTACCTTTTCGGTTTCTGGGAAGTTAATGCCCATCTTTCAGCTTATTACTATCATCGTTTGTATTGTTATACTTGTAAAACAATTGATTGATTTCTGTTTTCTTTTATAGGATCTTTTACAGAGACTTGTGAATTCAATTACATCTTATTTAGATTCATAACACATTTTACTTAAATACCTTTTGATTAATGACACTAGTTCATATTAACTATATAATTTGGAGTGTTTCTTGTGCTTGTGAATGACTTTGTCACTTTCATCCATATAGCTGAGGCTAATTCTGCCCTAAGTATAATGGACCCTAACACCAGATCAGGAGATAGTAACAGCGCAAGAGACAAAATATGCAAAATGTACTTGTTCCTCAGTGAACAGTGGATCTCCTGAGAACATTGTTTATTCAGCCTTGACTGCCATCTCTCTGTATCCTCTTTCTTTTTTGGAGAAAATGTTGTTTTTCTGATGGAAAGTGACAGCTTATAATTTACCTTGGTGGGGGATATCCTCTGCTGATAAAGAGTTGCTCTCCCAGGCACCCCCTAGTTCCTAGAAAGCTGATTGCTCCAGGGCTTGGCTAGGACCAGAAAATCACCGCTATTCTCCACCAGTGTCTATGTAGTTCAGTTGCTCAACAGAGCAACAGATTTACTTTTGGTGCACCTTGATAATACATCAGCAGTCATGGACCAAATCATGAGCAATTCTGACCTGCTCCACCAGTGAGAGTCTGCAAATCAGGTTACCAGTCCATAGCTTCTGCCAGGACTGACAGCCAGTTGGCAGCTAATGCCTGTTGTGACGTCTTTGCCTGGTGACACCTGTAAATAGAAAGAAGTCGGTGATCATCACTTAATTGCTCCCATCCTCAGTAATAATCCTGCAGTCACCTGTTCTTTTAAAGCAGACCATATGAACTATGAACGAGCACATCTTCTGGATAAGCAGGTATGGGAAAATAGCTTTTTGCAGTAGGTATTAATAATTTTATTTGAGAAATATAGTTATTGATGATAAATACAGTTGTCTATAAGCAACTTTTTCAAATGAACTGATGGTTTAGATTATTTTTATAGCTTTAAGTTTGGTAAATACTGAAATTACAGAAGTTTTTTGGCAAGTTAGTCTAGGGTTTCCCTTATTTATAGTGATCTACAAGAAAAACACCTGCTGCTACTGTAACTTTCTTTATATATTCCCTTCTGTGCAGCAGGTGTGCTGAAACATAGCCTATGCAGAAGACCATAAAACAACGACTTAATTACTGTGTTGATCCCTTTTTGGATCTCACTGACTTTCTTGGTCAGCCTAGGAGCACAATCACAATGTAGAAATTTGGCATGCAATAGGTGTGTGAAATGTTCGGGGACAGGAGAAATGTGGAGCTAATGAAACAGAGAAGAACCAATTCACCAGCTTGCAGGCAAAGCAGAGCCATTAACTGACAGCCAAGTGCTTTGTAAATAGTTTTAACTAATTCAGATAACAGCCAAATAAAAAAACCTTAGTATAGATAACTGCTGAGGGAGGAATACTCTTTTTTTGTAGGAAAGATGGGTAAGGATAGCAAGAGAGTGAGAGGGGCAGAGGATGGGTGACCTCCATCCCTCCACCCTTGCTTTGTATTCTTGGCTAATTCTGTTCTACAGACACTAGACAGTACCTCATCCAAAAGAAACAGAGAAAACAGAGGAAATACTAATTTCTATTGTAATTGTGAGAAATTCAAGACTGAACTTCCAGAGAGATTATTGCTTTTCATAGGTGGTTGAAGCTACCTGGCTTGCAGCCTTCATGCCTTACTCCACCATCCAGGGAGCTATAATTGCCTACAAACATAGTGCCAGTCTTTGCTTATGGCTTTGTTATAGCTTGGGTTTCCTAGGTACTTCTCTGTTTTGTTTTTTTTAGTTTTTAAATTTATTTAGCTTTCCCTGAATTTGGAATGATGGATAATGAAAAGTAGGATATCCATGTGTTAAATCTGATTGCTAAATTACTACAAATGTTTTTTTAAACTCTGCACTGTTTTCCAATATTTCTTAGAAGATATTTACAGATAATGACATGGGCAATGTAGTTTGATCTCTCTTGGAGTTTGTTCTTGTAAAACCTAAAAGGATTAGAAATCTGCTTGGATTGGTTTGATTAATGTAGGGTTAGTACATTTTCAAATTCACTGCCTTAACATAGTGCTAAATCAAGAAAACTAAAGGTGTACTCTCAGTAAACTGTTAGTATTGCACTTCCAGCTATCACTAGTTTTGCTTTTTGTATCAAAATTATCAGATGTGTAAACATCCTGATAGTAAAGGACCTGAAGGGACCTAAAATTCTGAAGAATTTCATTTAGAGAAAACAATTCAAAGCTTGTGTTGACCCTGTCAAAACCATTCTGATGCATAGTACTTTCATTTTTAAGTGGATGTTTTTCTTGGAAAAGTAATAAAAGATGCATTTAGGTTAATAAAATCCTAGTCATATAAGCACTATGAAGGAAAGGAAAATATATGTTGTAATTTGGAATGAACAGCTCAAGGGTTTATTTTATGTGAAAGCTTTTGAAAATTTACATGAGTAAATTCCTAAATTATTAGGAAAACATATATATGATATCAGGCAGAGTTTCAACAATTATTCACAACAATTCTAATGTTACACATAGTCAAGACAGTAAGGTCACTGCTATTCCATCCAAAGGCACAGATGTGTTTCTGTATCCTGTGATGAATTGTTTCTCAATACTGCATTAATTTAGGCATATGCACTCCTGAAGGAGATCCACCAAAACATATAACATGTATTGCTGGCAGTGTTTACCAATTATCTTGCCCAATGAACTGTATCACTTTTTGTTAAGGGAAATAGCTCTCCTAGGAACAATAAAAACATTCATTGTCTATAAAGGATATGGTGAAAATCTTATCTTTTGGGCATCTCGGCCTTGGAATAGCAACCTAGGTACCTGGCTTGGGTGACTTATGGGTTGAGATAAGAAAATACAAAAGCACTGCCCTCCTAGTAGTGAGTTGAATTGCGTTAGCATGTCTCCAAAGGGTGTCTTCTGCCCTCAAGTAATCTAGGTAGTTTTCTGATTTTTCTATCCAAAGAGGGCACAGGAGTATATAGATTGGGTGGCGAGATTGATGTGGCCACTGAAGCTGGCTTCAAAGTGCAGTGAGCATCCTTGGGGTCACAAGTAAGCACCCAGTGAATTTTCAACCATTCCAGAATTGTCAGCTTAAAGTAGTTCAGTGTCTTTATGGTTGGGGAGGTAGGAATTTCCAAGTTGAATTTATGGATTTATAAGTTATTTAAAGCCTCACCTATGTAAGCACCTGATTTCTTTTTAGGATAGACTCCATACTGAATATCTAGAGGCTTTGTAAAAGGAGGACTCTCGGGCACAACTGAAGGGATGGCTGTTGATGTTTCCATCCTTAGCTGCTCTCTGACTTAACTGTCTGAGACCTGAGCGTGGAATTATTTTGGTCATTACATGTAATAATATTTTGATAGTGAACATAAACAACTTCAAATGACGTAGAACTTGATAGGGTAAGTGTGCTGCAGCCTCTGTAATCCATAGTGTTTGAACAGAAGCCTGTGAGTCACCATGCCGTGCACAACGTGTACCCCCTGCAATCAAATCGTAAGACCACATTAGATGCCTCAGCAAACCCAGAAATTCCTATCTCACCATTATGAGAAACACACCATGATGTGTTACAGCAGTTACACACTGCTTCTCTTGCTTATCATAAAAAAAAACAGGGTTGCTTCTTTGAAATAGTCTGGTTTTAACAAGAACTATTTTTATTCCTCCATTTATGATGAATCTATTGGGATACTTCAGAATACATTGTCTTCCGAAGTCCTTCAGTGTTTTGGGTCTGTTTTTCTTGGAAGAGGATTGTCTTTGCCTATTCCATTAGGGCTGTTCTGTGGAGTGAGCAGCCTACTGCTGAGCAGAGGAAGAGCAGTATGAACTGCCAGCCTGTCCTGCGGAGGCAGCTGCCTTGTCAAAAAAATCCTGGGAATTCAGAGCACGAAACTCCCACAAGGACCAAATGGGCTAGAAAAAGTAATAATGCAATCTGCTTGGCAGTATTTCAGCCCTTTATTGCACTTCCCATGCATGCCCTGGAGCGAGTGGCAGTGTCTAGCCAAGCAACACCCAAGGGGAACTTCTGACACCTTCCAGAGTTGGGCACTTCTAGACGTCCCTTTTCTGCCTACCTCTGTGTTTTTCCATTCTGTATTTTCCTCCTCCCCACCTCACAGGGTCAGCTTGGGAGCAAAGCCTTATCCTGACAGAAAGACACTTCTCACTCCTGCAGGTGATTGCATTCCTAGATGTTGATCATGAAAAACCTGGCCCCCAAAATTCTTGATTCTTCCAAATAAAGTATGTATTAAAGTTCTAACCTGCAGGAAGTGTTGATACATATTAAATCATAATACAGCAGTTCTTCATTGTTATTTCAATAAATATTAATCAGATGCCAGGTAAGAGTTATCTCTTATAACATTCTCCATTGTTCCTAATTGTCTTGAAAATTAGCAATATTTAACACCATACTGTCTAAACACTGTTCCAACACTCCCCACAGAGGAACTGGAGATGCAGATTTGGCTTAAAGGTCTCTTTGTTGACGAAAGCCACTGAAAATAATTGTCAACATTTGTAGGGATCAGAAGCAATAACTTCAAGAGGGACTGTAAAACTGCAAGCATTGGTTCATGAGACCAAAATATGAAGTGTTATATCTAATGCTGTACTTCTGTAATTCCCTCAGAAATAGAAAAAAATTTCAACTGAGGGCACTGAGTTTTCCAAGGAAAATATTTCATACTTCATGAACATACCAAAACTTAATCAGGACTTCAATCAGAAAGGACAGATTTTACTATCCAAAAGATAGTTACAAGGCATGTTTATGCATTTTTGAAAATTATAATTTTAGGAATGTAATATCTTCAGGGTACCTGTTATATGCTTTTAAGGCCAATCTTAATTTTTTTTCCCCCCACAGAGCATGTCCTGAGGACAGAAATATTATCCAGATTATCTGGGTAGTATTTATCCCACCAAACTTAGAAAAGATGGGCTTCTAACTAGGCTAATAACTTCAGATCCCTGTAGGGTAAGTGGTGAAAGATAGATGCCTCCAGAGTTTGTTTCAGCTTATTTGAAGGTATATGAAGAAAATTTGTCTCTGCAAGTGCCAGTTTCTGTTCACTAGCTGTACTTTGTCCCTAGATAGCTGATAGAGAGACCTCTGTACATCAGACAGCAAAAAATGGCATGAGGTAAAAGCTGCCCATTGTATGTAGCCTTTGCTTTTAGGTATGGATATGGTCATTCATTCACAAATGAGCTTTTTTGTCTGCTTTAAGATCATCTGAAGTGGTCACTTAGTGGCTATATACCCTAATCCTTCTTCAATAACAGGCAAAGGTAATTAATTTAATCATAGAATCATAGGTTGTAAAAGACCTCTAAGATCATCAAGTCCAACCGGCAACCCAACGCCACCATGCCTACTAAACCACATCTTCAAGTGCCACATCTACATGTTTTTAAACACCTCCAGGGATGATGACTCAACCACCTCCCCGGGCAGCCTGTTCCAATGCCCGACCACTCTTTCAGTAAAGAAATTATTCCTAATATCTAATCTAAACCTCCCCTGGTGCAAGTTGAGGCCGTTACCCCTCATCCTATTGCTAGTTACCTGGGAGCAGAGACCAACACCTGCCTCACTACAACGACCTTTCAGGATTTAAGACACCTGCGTGTTTTTGCATTATTGTAAAATACGAAAGTTCAGGTTTTAGCAGTTTGAAAAAATCAAGCAAAAGGATTGAACTTGTAGTAACACCTTCCAGTGTGATTACATCTGCTGCAGCAGGAGGAATAGTACCTTATCTTGCTGAAGCACATGACCTTCAGGACCTCTTTCACTTGTGAGCTTGCTGCTGAGACCTCTGTGTTATGCTGCTTGTAAAAAGCCTCGGGAGGAACATTTAATTTCCCTTGCTGTCAAACTGTTCACTTATCTATTCATCCACTTCAGATTCATCATGAGCACAAGGAATTCAAATGTGTTGGAGAAAACACACAGCCCACAGTTTTAGTGATGTTTAGTGTTACCTAGAAGTGCCCAGTTTCTCTAAACTTATCTTCATAAGCTACACCCTCTTTATCTATACAGTTGCAATTCCTATATTGCCAATAGAAGACGAATCTTAATGGTAAGAAAAAGGCAGTGCCTGTCAGGGCTACTAGATTTATTTTATGCTAAATTGCATATTTGAGTATTCTTGTTTACTAAGAACACACTGTGATCATGTAACAAGTCCATGATTTTTCGTTCTGTTTATCAATATATATTTTCAAGAGAGTTGCATTAGCATTTTTGCTAGCATGGTAGTTTTCACCCAGGGTATACATCTTGAAATCATCAGAGAAATGTCTGAATCCTACTAACAGCAAGAAAATAATGGTTGATCATTAGTTAGCTTTGATTACGGTACACAGGGCACAACCAAAAAATAAACTCTTTTCTGAACACTGAAGAAGTTTGTCAGAGTTGACAACAGTGACTTTTAAATGCAGCTTCTGGGCTCATTCCAGCTAAGCTTCATGCAGTCAGCTGGATCATTCACCAGCGAGGCTTAAATGAGGGTCCGATACTCCCTCTATAACTTTAAAAGAAATTGAATCTCTGTTACCTGAGTGGCAGGTCTGGGATCTTATCCAAATTCTGTCTGAAAGAAATCATATTTGATGCTACTAATTAACGAAGTAATGCTAATGTACGAGTGTGTCCCAGTGTGAGCCAGCTAGCCAGTGAATGGTGGAGCTGTGAAGCCTCTCTTTGGACTGTCTTCAAAGATGCTAAGCTTTCCTGCGGCCCAGAGAACAAAGCAAGGACCTAGTATTTCCACCGTGAAAGGGAGACAATGCATAAAAAACAGTCCAGTTACTTTGAAAAATAAATTCTTGAACCCCCTTTACACATGATAAATAAGCATTAAAGAATGGAAAATGGTTCTCTTCTGCTTTGTAGGCCACCTTTAAGACTTTCAGCTCTTAAAGAGAATTTTGCCTAAAAACATCTATTGCTTTTTAATATCTCATTTTCAGAAAGAAGATTTTTTCATTTTGATACTAATTGGAATGCATTGGCAGCTTTGTTACTGGACAAAGACAGCAGGAAGAAACAGTATTTAGCAAAGTTATGTGCTAAAGAAAGATACTCAGAAAATTATTTAAGTACATGAGGGAAGATAGGGTTTAAATCTCAAAGTTTCTTTTTCCCATCAGGTGTCTGCCCAGAGCTGTATTAGGGGTACTGCCAAAATCAGTCTTTCGGACACATTCCTCTTCACTTCCTCACTTATCGCTTTCTACAACCACCTGAAAGGAGGTTGTAGTGAGGTGGGTGTTGGTATGTTTTCCCAAGTATCAAGTGATAGGATGAGGGGAAATGACCTCAGGTTGTGCCAGGGGAGGTTTAGTTTGGATATTAGGAAAAAATTCTTCATTGAAAGGGTTGCGAAGCATTGGAACAGGCTGCCCAGGGAAGTGTTTGTGTCACCATTCCTTGAGGTATTTAAAAGACGTGTAGATGTGGCACTTATGGATATGGTTTAGTGGTGGGTTTGGCAGTGTTTGTTTACGGTTGGTGTTCTGATTCGGCTGCTGCCGGCAACAAAAGCGCCACTGGGCCGCCCCTCCCCCTGTCGGGGTATGGAGGAGAATGGAAAGAAACAGGCAGAAACTGGTGGGTCGGGATAAGGGCAGTTTACCAGAACAGCAAACAAAGGGAACAGGAACAACGATACAGATAAAGAGAAAACCCAACACAAACCGCACAACCCAGAGAGCTGCCCTCCACAACTGCCACCGCCAACTCCCGAACCGCGAGGGAGTTCTTGCCACGCCGCCCCCCCCCACCAGAACCCAGCATGACGGCACATGGTATGGAATACCCTGCTCTGTTTGGCCAGGTTGGGTCAGCCTGCCCGGCTGTGTCCCTTCCTGGATTCCCTTCCTGGATTCCGGTGAAAATTAACCCTGTCCTGGCCGAACCCAGGACAGCTGGACTCAATGATCTTAAGGTCTTTTCCAACCTAAATTATTCTGTGATTCTACTCTGCCTGTTCTGGGTCAAGGTGTTGGGCACCAGCACATATGCAGGTAAGGCACTATGGACAAGCTGGGACATTTCACAGGGGCTGGTGAACCTCTTTTCCTAAAGCAAGCCCCTAAAGTGCTGCTGTCATCACAGCATGACAAGGGCAGCATTTCCTTGTCCTAGCATCCCCTTGGGAGTCAGGGGCACAGTGATTTGCCCAGGATCATGGAGGAGGAAGCAGTTGTGTAATCAGGAAATTGCATGAAAATCTCCCAGATCTGTGGTGGCTACTAAATGTACTTGTACTTGTCATCTGACTATATTTATCAGCTATATGTGACTCTCCAGGGTAGAAAACACCATGTTAATCATGTTATCAGTGCTGACAGAATTAAAGGGCAACCTTTCAGGCAATTCCTGTTCTTTATAAAACAAAGACAACTCCCTCTTTGCCCTGTGCAAAAGAAGCTGATAATTTTTTTTGTCTCCTCTTTCACTTCACTCTGCTTATTCAGAAACATGCAGGCACTGAACTGATATCTATCTGCAGTGTTTTAATATAACTGTTGAAGGCAAGGAGTAAAAAAGAACAAGGACAAAAGAACCGTTTCCTTTAGTCGCTCATAACAGTGCCAACGGCAAGTTCTGCTTTAATAGCAAAAGGAACACTGCTGCTGCCTGTTGAGGCAGAAAGAATATATTGCTGAATAAAAAAAAAAAAAATCAATGTAAATTATTTTAAATGTCCTGCATTTTATTACTCTAAATCAGACAAAACAGATGAAAGCAGTGCTGTATGTGATGGAGAAAGGATGTAGCTAAATACAGAAAGGCATGAATTATTTAAAGGCTAATGGATGACAGAAGCAATTCAACACAGATGCAGATGACTTACGATCTCAGAATTTGCCTTGCAAGCTTATGTAACATAAAGAAGAGAAGCATCGAGAACTAATGCAGTGAGGAGATGAAAAGCAAGTGAAAAGCCAACATACATGCACTGGAGTAAAGGCTGTGCCTCTAGCAAGTCACCTTTTTTGCCACAACCTTTTGAGCAGGTGGCACTGGTAATTCCCAAACTTTAGGCCTCTGAGGCCATACTAGCTAAGCAATATATCCTGTGGGGCTCGGTGGTCCTAGGATAACTACTTGATAGAATACTTTTCAGCTGCAGTGTTGTGCTGGGCTCTCCCCATTCTGTGTGGCCCCCAGTCCTTCCTCACCTCTCTGGCCATGTGAGGTGCCATGGTCAAGAGGACATAAGTGGAGATCTCTTTATAATCAGCTGTAGCTTTGTTCCTCATGAAGGATGAGGGCCAGAGCTACTTTGCCTCATAACACACAGAAATGTTATTGCTGTTGAATGACTTCTTAGCTGCCTTTAGCAACGTGGGACAAACTCTGTCAGGATGTTGCAGTAAGCACATCCAGCAGGCTGAGCGAACTGAAAAAATTACTGCCACAATAAGGTGCCCATAGGGCTGCTGCAAAATCACTCACATATAGCGGTACCCAGGGATGGGGAGCCCTACCCTGCCAGGAGGTATGGGAAGTTCCCCTTCACCCCCAAAACACACCTTCAAAACCACATAAGCCTTTCACAGGATTGTGGGGCAATGGAAATCTGTTGAACATTTAAAAAAATTTCCTTGTGTTTACCATTCTACCACTGACTGCATTACAACTACTTAAACAGCATGCAGTCTAACTAACAATGCTGGTTTTACTATGTATCAGTGTGCAAATAATAAATTATTTTTGAATAAATGGAAGTTTAAACAGTGATGCCTAAGTTAGCATGAGTGGTGTTACAGCATAGCAATTTTAAAGCAAGCAGAATGCAGATTAACTAAAACAAAGATCACCAGATGGATCAGAGAAGTTTAATTACAAAGGCATATGTGTCATACGCATAACTAATGAAAGGAATAGAAAATAAAAAATGTGAAAAAGATTATAAAATGGCCCATGGTTGCCCTACTCAACAAGACTATCACCTGTGCAAGGGCTGTAAATAAGAATGAAACTTGCTTGGTAATATGTGTTTGCAGGCATGCGTGTTTGATTTTGATGGGTCTATTTGTCAAGGAAATAGCCTGTAAACAGTACACCAAGCAAGTCATTGACAATATATATTTGTAATGAAAAAAGCTACTTTGAGCAGCAGCAGTACTTTACATTTTAAAAGAGTTACTAGATATAAATAGCTGGACAAATAGTCAACTACAGTCTGATTTTTTAAATAAAAATAAAAAAGAGGTTGTTCTGGATACCCTGTTATCAATGACATTTTCACACTGCTGTCCCATCTGGTATATTTAGCCTAGTTTGGGGTAATCATATCCATCACTATTGTCCATCCTGTCTCCTAAGACTGTGTTTCCCTTTTTGGTCTGATTTCTTGGTAGTCACTTGCCAAAACTGATCAGAAATTTCCCCTCTTTTATTTTCTCTTTTGTCAATATTTTCAGGTAGTTTCTTCTTTTCACTTTTTACATGTTATCCTGACAAATAATATCTGTGTGCAGTACAAAATTAGTTTTTACTTAGCATGCAAGGTGTCCAGGAATCATTCTTTTGTCATTTAAGTATGGCCAGCCATGAAAAAATAAAATGAGAACACATACTACTGAGGCTTAATTATGTTTGAAGAGATATACCAATGAACTGGTATGGACTAGCAGTGCAGTCTAGTTGGAGGCCTGTAACTAGTGGGGTTCCCCAGGGGTCAGTACTCAGCCCAGTCTTGTTCAACTTACTCATCAATGACCTGGAAGAAAGGACAGAGCATACCCTCAGCAAGTTTGCAGATGACACACAACTGGGAGGAGTGGTGGATACACTGGAAGGCTGTGCTGCCATTCAGCAAGACCTGGACAGGCTGGAGAGCTGGGTGGAGAGGAACTTCATGAAGTTCAACAAGGGCAGGGTCTTGCACCTGGGGAGGAATAACCCCATGCACCAGTACAGGCTTGGGGCTGACCTGCTGGAAAGCAGTTCTGCAGAGAGGAACCTGGGTGTGCTGGTGGACAACAAGTTGACCACGAGCCAGCAGTGTGCCCTTGTTGCCAAGAAGGCCAAAGGTATCCTGGGGTGCGTGAAGAAGAGTGTGGCCAGCAGGTCGAGGGAAGTTCTCTTCCCCCTCTCCTCTGCCCTAGTGAGGCTCCATCTGGAGTACTGTGTCCAGTTCTGGGCTCCTCAGTTCAAGAAAGATGATAAACTACTGACTGGAGTGAGTTCAGCAGAGGGCTACAGAGATGATGAGGGGACTGTAACATCTCTCTTATGAGGAAAGGCTGAGGGAGCTGGTCTTGTTTAGCCTGAAAAAGAGAAGACTGAGAGGGGATCTTATAAATGCTTATAAATATCTTAAGGGTGGGTGTCAAGAGGATGGGGCTAGACTCTTTTCAGTAGTGCCCAGCAACAGGACAAGGGGCAATGAGCACAAACTGAAGCATAAGACGTTCCGTCTGAACACGATGACGAACTTCTTTGAGGGTGACAGAGCACTAATACAGGTTGCCCAGAGGGGTTGTGGAGCCTCCTTCTCTGGAGATATTCAAAACCCACCTGGACATGGTCCTGTGCAACCTGCTCTAGGTGAACCTAGTTTAGCAAGGGCTTGGACTAGATGATCTCCAGAGGTCCCTTTCAACCCCTACCATTCTGTGATTCTGTGAATTGCATAATTTCACTATTACCTGAAGTCTTCAGATAGGTAGTGAAATCTTTCTGAAAGGTAAGGTCTAATCAACGTGAAACTTTGAGATACAGTAATCATTTGGTAAGCTACTTTCTCACTTGCTAGTCAGCAGATCAGACTAGACTATAATAATAGCTTCTTGGCTATAAATCTATGAACCTACGAAAGGTTGCAAACCTCTTCATAAAATAGCCTCTGAAACATCTTAGTTTATGAAGAAAGAATTTAAGCTGTAGATTGTATAGGCTGTGCCTAATTGCCTAAACTAAATTTTAATTCATGGCACAGTTAAAACTTTTACTTAGAAAATTTCTTGGTGATCTTTAAGCTCCATAAGCAATGTCTCAGTTTTGTTGTACAATGCTTGCAGATGGATATATCTCTGACTGTAAGTGGTCAATATTAGTGTTTGACATGTGAACTCCCTGCTTAGGAACTGAAATGTCACAAGGAAAGAATACTTGAGAGAACAAAAAATTTATATGCATTTCCTCCATGTGGGTGGAGAATGGTACAAAAGGCAGAAGAACTAGAAGTAAATTTCCACTGCCATGTGCTCACAGTGTCAGAATTTCTGAACATGTTTCCTACCTGCTATACAGCCCTTGAAAATACATATAATCAGGTCTCTTTTCCCTAATGGAAAAGCTGGGGATGGAAGAAGTGAAAATTGGTGTATTTTTATTGAATAAAAAGGAAGATGGAGATAAAATAGATGAGTTGGAAGACAAAACAAAGAAGTGCATATAGACACATAGCACACTTTCTCATAGGGAGTGGCATCTGAACTGTGATGAAACATCAAAACTTGCTGAAATTTAAAAAAAAAGAGAGTAGCTGAAGACAAAAAGCAATTTTCATAAACTACTGAAAGAACTGAAGAAGGTGCAGGACTGCCAAAACTATAGGGAAGTTTGGGGTTTGTTATTGGAATATCCACTGAAATTGGAGTGCTCACTGTAGTCTGCATTTTTTTAACATATAAAAACCTGAGCTGATTCTCTCTATGTGCAGTACTGACTCAGTCTCCAGAATTTATTGTTATCCTATAAGATAAATGGAGGTAAATGAAAAACAAGATAGCTCTTTGACAGAATAAATGAATGCTTGACAATTTATGACTTAGCCTTAGATATGATGATGTGATTCAGAATGCAAAAAAAATTGCAAGTTCTCTGTTATGTTCTAAATTTTCCAAGGTGAATGTGTCAGATCAAATTCACTCCCAGTTCAATCCATAGACTTTTTCTAGCTTACACCAGAGATGAATTAGCTTGGAGCCATCTTAAAGTCTCCCAGTTTCACAGGCTAAAGAAAATTTCCTGTCTCAAGAATGAGTGATTTTCTTGTATTCTTGTCCTTAGAGTGGAAAATTCATTTTGGTGGTGGAAATGACATACAGGGAGTTAGAGATGGTCAGCTGTGAAAGGTCAGTGGAAGTTCTGGTAGGATAAGGAGACAGGATAGGTCAATAGGGCCCTGTGGGATTGATGGTAACAGTTCAAAGTCAACCAGTGGTTTGGGGTAGTTAGGGCGAGCAAGTGTATTAGTTCTTGCTTTTCCACAGACAGCCTTCTCTTTG
Organism: Opisthocomus hoazin; assembly: GCF_030867145.1. NCBI lineage: Eukaryota > Metazoa > Chordata > Aves > Opisthocomiformes > Opisthocomidae > Opisthocomus > Opisthocomus hoazin. The sequence goes on along the minus strand of NC_134417.1, from coordinate 73,170,801 downwards.
GGTATGTGAGAAACTGTGCATATCTACTCCTTCTGCTTCTCCCCTGCTTGGCCCAGGTTGGAAACCCACCCACAGTCTACCTTTAGCCTGCAACCTAATGCCTCCTCTTCTTCACCAGCCTTCCTCCAACCTCTTTGTGAAAGCAGACACAGCTGTGTGTGCATCACAGTTGTTGTTGCACAAATGAGGTTGAGAAAGGCAGTAGGAAAAGGGATGGGATGGAGATGCAACTGAGGCTGGTTTGGACCATGGCTGCTTCAGGAAGGAGAAGGTAGAAAAGGGAATGACAAGGCTGGAGGCCTGGGTACTACTTTGGATGCCATGGCTTCTGCAGCTGGAGAAAGTCTGCTTTCAGCAGTAGCTGCCACTCCACTCATCATAACTCCAACTTGCGAGGCAGCAACCCTGGTACCTAGATAGGCCAAGGTGCTTGCTTCCCCAGCAGTCTGCTGTGCTGCCTTTGAGAAGATTTAAGGGTAATATAGCTTTACAGGCTCACAGAATCTTTGAGGTTGGAAGGGACTTCTGGAAATTATCTAGTCCAAGCCCTCTGCTTAGGATCAGCTAAAGCAGGCTTCCCAGTACAGTGACCAGTCTGGTTTTGAATATATCCACCAACAGAGACAAACTTAATTTTGAAAGGAAATTTCTGAAACTGACTTCATAATTATAAGAGAGAAAGTCAGAGTTAAATCCTAGGGGAGATTGGACTCTGGACAGCTGGTCAAACTTTAACCCTCCAACAAACCTTCTATTTGACTTTGGCTTTAATTTTCTTCTGCATTTGTTTCCTAGTCATGTACAACATGGGAGATTACTTTTATTAACAAGAGGTTTTATGTTGTTAGGGAAGGCAACAGGGAAGAGAAAAATTTCATTTGTGGCCACCAGAGGCAAACTGGTATTCTTTAAATCAGCAGTAAAATCTTAGCTTCAACTGTATGAGCTCATCACTAGCATGTACAGAACCTTTACCAACTGTGTTCCTATAGATTATCATATGTCAGAGTCATTCTTTACTTTTGGAAGGAACTTCTCACGCTATAATCAATTGCCTGATAAAATTCAATGAATAGCAATTGAAATCCCAAGATACAAATTGCATCTTTACAAAAAGCCCTGTTCAGTGTTCTTGAAAATTTTAAACTCACAAGCATGAAAGAATAATGGTATTTCAGAGAAAATGGATATCTTGCCTACCTTGATATGTTCTCTTCTAGGTGAGTTTACTGAAAGTACAGAACTGACAGCTATGGATAATGAATTCTCCTATTTCACTCAGACAGCCAGGCTAAGCACAGGCTAAACAAGTTATGCCACACTGATGAGATAACACAGCTCAAACGACCACTTCAAATGACAAAATGTTGTTTGGTCTTTGGGAAGTAAGATGTGTAGGTCCTACCTATAACATCTCAAAAGCAAAATGTAACATCTGGCATTAGAAAGCTAGACTTTGTGAAAGCCTCAGTTTCAGATTTTCTCTCTCGGGCATCTGGAGCCTTTGCAAGCTCCCCCCCTTGGGCTCTGAGTAATGCATCTGGAGTAGTGGGTTTCAACTGCAAGAATATTTTGACTGTTGTGAAATACAGAATCAGAAACAATGAAAAGTATATTGGCTGGTGATGCTACAAGAGATTGAAGAGATGTATTTCCCCTCCTTCTGCACAGCCTGAAAAAGAGGATGTTCTGGTGGGGGTTGCCCTGATTTTGAACTGAGTTTTAGACCAGAAGGTGAGTTTTTGAATGCCTAAGAAATGTGCCCTAACAGTGCACTTGATTACCTTTCGCTGTCTATTTGATTTGGTCTTTCAGAAAGCTAGGACAGATGGGTCCTCTGTCATCTGCTGGCTTGCACAGATCAAGTGCAGACACTGCTTGTTGCCAGTGCAGTTTAAAGTCAATGTCTCCTCTCAACTTGAACACTGCAGAACAACGTGGGTCTAAGCTTTTACTCTGAGTGATATTGTGCAATGGTTGACTTTTAACTTATAAGTCTCCCAAACCTGTGTTTTATTTGCCTGAGCAAGTAACCCCTTAACTAAGGCTTAGACCCAGAAGGTCTGGACCGTTAAAATCCATCATCATTAAAATCCAAAGCCGTATACCCATTGCCTCTAATACTGAAGAAGCAGAATCTTCTATGTAAGATGAGACTCAGAAGATGTATTCAGGCTTCTAGGGGAGAACTTCCCTTAACCACACAATAAATCTTTGGGTTTTGAGTAATAAATATTTCAGATTTCCTTTTAAAATAGATACCAAGCATAAATTATTAGCTATAATCAGGTATCAGTTCTCCTCTACCAGCCTTCATAATCCATCCATTAAAGAAATGTTATTTATTCATGTAAGAAAGCCCATTGCCACTCCTTTTTAGCAGGTAAACAACAGTACTCTGTGTAATATGTTCCTTTGGCAAAAATCGATATTCAAATGAATTAAGTGTTTAAGAAGAATAAACGTTGAGTAGTTGAATGAAATATTTTCATTTATATCTAAGGCTTCCCAGAGATTTTAAATGTCATTAATGCAATTTCATTATGGGAAGAAAGAGGAAAAAAAGGCTTCCCAAATATTTTTTTTTTTGGCAAAACTGGAAGGCAGGTTTATGAATAGCAAAAAATCTTGTATGGGAGAATGCTGGAAAATACTATAGCAAGTGGTAAATTTTATGTGTAATAGGGGATATTGAAGTTTCACCTTTATTTTTAACGCTGGCTCAGAGTCATTAATTCTAAAGAAAATGTGAGCTCTGACTGGCACTAGATAGGATGCTGCCATTGGAAAGGTTTCCATTGCCTGTTAAAAAAAGTTTGTTTCTACCACTATATCAAAACTGAGTACTCAGTGTCACTTGGTTCACCCACGTACAAATCAATTGACGTCATACTATCTTCTGCAATCATTTTCTTCAAGGTGCATTTAAATACTTTTTTTTTTTTGGAGAGTACAAAAGCTGTATTTAAGGCAAAAGAATTTTTTAGTTTTCCCCAAGTATGACTAAAATGGAAAAGATTTGGTTTATTTGTGTCTAAAGCAGTGGCCTTAATCAGAGCTCATAGCTAATATGTAATATATTGCTCAATGAGGTTTGCTACCATGACTCAGCTGTAGGAAGTTGCCCTTACTGTAGACCATTTTGACAGAGAGAACATAATATGATGTTGCCTCTATCCGTGTGTCTGCTCTAGATTGTTGCCCAGGGGCTACTGAATGTGAGAGACGTCTAGTTTGAACACTACACTGATTTATTTTGTGCTGTTTTCTTCTTCTGAGACGTACACAGTTCTTAATTTCATCCTAAATCATCAAGGGTTTGGCTGTTACAGACATTTATAACAAGCTATACCTGTGCTATCAGCAATCACATTAATTGGATCAGCAATCACATTAATTGGAATGTAATAGCAGTGTATAATCTGGACAGGCTATAAACAAGGCTCCACAAGTTAAGTGTGTGCACATTTCATATCATTACCCACACGCTCTGGTTTTGCTTTCTCACAACAAGTGACTGACTGCACTTCCTGGACTTCTCTGGAAACTCAGCATACATCAGGATGTATGAATGTGTGGAGCACCCGAGGGAGAAGAAAGGAATATCATAGTGCAAATAAAATCCCCTGACATTCTGGAAGAGTTATAAATAAGTGTGTGAAGGACATTTGGAAATAAAATAACCTTGGCTACCATTTTCACACTCATGTAGGTATTTCCAGAAGAGGCATAGTGATAAGTATGGGAACAATGATGAGATAGAATGACAATGTGTCAATAAACCCCCCAAATTTGACTCTTTAAAGGTCAGAAACTTTTTAACATTACAACACAGAAGGACTGGAGAATAGTATAGCACACGCTATAAATCTTCTAGCAGAAGCCTACAGAAAGCTATAAAAAATCAGTGTTACAACATACATATGATTGAATTTCAATGAATCATCATTTTATAGTGTCCATGACATAAAATCTCCATCTTCCTCTGAAATTGAAGGTTAAGAGTGATACGCTATTTTACATTGCCCTGCTGTTTGTATAGAATTCTGAAAACAGCATAAAGGAAAGTGGAAAAATAAAAGAGATATACTAAAAACTATGCAAGATAGCAAAGCAACCATTGCTCTGTTATACATACTTAGTTAACTGGAAAAACACCCACCTTAAATTAGTACTATTCATTTCAGTAGTGTAACAATCAAGACTGCCTTGCTTTGGCAGCTGTAGCTTTGTACATAACATACCTAAACAACATATCAAAAGGTTTTAGAGCTAGAAGTAATTTTGATTTCATTTTTTATGTGACTAGTTCAAGTTTTGATTTCATCCTGCAATAGAGTGAGTTACAATATGGCACCAAGACTTTTCTGGGGAACTCCAAAAAAACATAATGAAGACTCATGGCTCTGCAAGCTTTAAGTCCTTCTGACTGGAGGTATAACTGATCATCTAGCAACAGTGCTAAACTTTCCTACATCAGGAAGTTTCACCTGCCAGTTGACTTCTATTTTTCCTCTGTTAAGTCAATAGTTATACGTATTGCAAATAATAATACTCCCATGAGGTTGGTAACTGGCTCTGCGAAATAACAGAGGCTGATCCTACTGTAAATAATAATAGTTACCTGCAGGGTATGAGATTTGTAAATATGCATTATAGGTCTAATTTAGGAAGTGACTTCTCCTATCTTTCCAACCAAATAAAAAATTAATTGCACCATCCTATTTGGCTACAAAAAGAATTAATAAATTTATGGACATAAACCCATTACATTCATAGCACAGGAGGGTGAAGGGAGAAAGTATTATTGCATTATCGGCATCTGAGAATGGGATTGAGTGACTACATTCCATTTTCTGATTTTGGCACTGACTGTTGCTGTCACCTGGGGACAACTTTTTGTAATCTCAGTGACTGGTATACTTTCTTGTCTCCCAAAGATGTTTGGCATCAAGCTAGACTGGCTTATATTTTTAGGGGCTCAGTTCTAACACTTTAAAGGTATTTCGGTGCTCGGGGTAGAAAGAGCTACCTAAGTACATACAGCAGGAATAATAACAATAACAATAATAACAATAATAATAATAATGATGCCAGTGTCAGAAAATCTGCACTGCCTCCTCTTGATAACATGGCTCAGATGACAACATATGATCTGGTAGGTATGAGAATGTGAATCTCGTATGTGAATAGAATATCAAAATATGTCTGTTCTGAGAGGATGTTTGCCCCCAAACTGATAACACATACAGGAAAATAACAATGACAAAGTTGGCTTAAGGCTCCCTTAAGCTGACTGAACAGTAACCTCGGCATTATGAAGAGGTTGTCTAGAAAAAAAGGAATAATCTTGAAAAGAAGCAGAAACAGTACTGGGGATTAGCTATACAAGGGCATTAGAAATACAGTGTTCATTAACATTTTCTGTGTATCTGGTGTTGTTGTTTATCTGTTGCATTGCTGATACTGTATCCAGTATGTGTGTAGTGAATGTGTAGTTCAGGATAACTACACATTTGCTGGGCAATTATGTGTCATTAGTAAATCAATAAACTGCCCCCATCCCTCTTCCAACTGCTTCCCTGCACCCTGTGTTATTTATAGTCTTGACCCTTACAACTAAAAAAATTGGAAAAGACACAGTAGGCTCACACAAAAGAATAAAAATATTTAAAAATAGAAATGAAAGGGGCAAGATTTCTTCTGTAAGTGATAATTATTTGCACTGGCACATTTAAGATATGCTGTTGACAAAGGTTATTGTAAATCTCATTTTTGCTAGCTGAGATATGCCACCAACTATCAGTCAGGAGAGCACAAGACCTGTCTTGTGTCTGAGATGGAATTTTTAAGCCAATTTGGTTTCTTAGAGTATACACCAGTGGTAAAAGAAAATCAACAAAGTAGTAACTTTGATATAGTATTTACAATGAACTTTTTCTGTGACATAATTTTGTTCCATTTTATTAGTTCTTCTATAAACACAAAAGCAAAAAGATGCTTCTTTGAGCAAGATGCTTTGTGCTGGGCTTTTTGCTGGTGAAGCACAGAACTTGCGCATGCTTGGGGTGAAGAGTGCTGCGGCTGTTTGGCTTCTGCCCTGAGTTTGGTCTGCCCTCAGGTCTGAATATAATGTGAGCATGCACGCCATGGTAATCCCTCTGACATTCAGTGTAGGCTGTAGTATTGCCTGGAGTGCCTTATACAAGAGCCCTGTTTTCCAACTGCAATCGGAAACTTGTACGTTTATGGTGATGATGGGGACAGTACATGGGGCTGGTGAGGCACAATTCCTTCACCGTGGGGAAGCCTTTTCACCAGCAACAGGATCTGACAGAGCTGTATGGTTTTGGGAGTGCAGTTTCTCTACTTGATGCTTTTTCATGTGATGGAAGTACCACTTGAGAGGGAGTTGCATTGACCATCTCTATCACCATACTCTTGAGGCATGAAATGCCTTCAAAGTGCACTGTATCTTTCAATTACTAAAATGAAAATTTTGTGTTAAGATAGGATACCTAAGAGAAAATATGGTTTAGTGGTAACCATTAGAGATTTTGGACTGACTAACGTGACTGGTCTCACGTGAGGAGTAAGTGCTTGTTGTACATTGGCCACATATAGTAGGAGGTACATGTCCTGAGTTCAACCGTGATAGGGTTAATTTTCACAAGAAGCTGGTTGGGCTGACCCAAACCAGCCAATCAAATGAGATGTTCTATACCATGTGATGTCATGCTCAGTACTTAAGTGGGGAGCTGCTGAAGGAAGGGGATTTTATTATTCAGGAGCAAGCTGAGCATCGGGTGGTGAGAACATTGCATGCTGTATATTCTTTTTACCAGTATTATTGTTATTTTCTTCTCCCTTTGCCATTCTGTTGAACTGTTTTTATCGCAACCCATGAGTTTTGCCTTTTCCTTCTGATTCTTCTCCCCATCCCACCAGGGAGGATGGAGGAGTGAGAGAGCAACTGCATGGTTCTTCGTTGCCAACTGAGGCTAAACCATAACAGTACACCAGCTAGTTTAGTGGTCCTTTGTGGTTCCAGTCTTCATGCGATGGTGAGGACGAACAAGGATTGCAAAAATCACTGAAATAAGTATTTGCATACAAATTCTTTGGTTTCACTGACTGTGAACTTGAGTCAAAAGTCTGAGACTGCTTTTTTTCCACTCCCAAGATTTAACAAAAACTTTTGAAAGTTGTTCCATAAAAGAATAGGAGTGACGGGAATTTCTATCATAGCAATTACAAATTCTATCTTTTCTGGTTAAGCTGATGTTTTGATTTTGTTTGGGGGAGCTGGAATGAATGAAGGCCTGTGGTAGGAAGAAAAACTAAAAATCATCAGCATGTCTGCAATAGCTCAATCACAGTAACCATGAAATAACCTTGAGATAAAAGCCAGATTTCCTGGGATGAACAATCTATAGCAATCACAAAAAGGCCTGCTACACTCCAAGCTTAATGTAGCTAGTGGTAATAGCAAGAAGGCCTGAAAGTGTTCGTGTGCACTAATGACCATGGCTAGAAAAATGCATCGCGGTAGAGCTGAAACGTGTGTGTGGGCCAAATATCATGCAGTGCATTTACATTGCAGTTGTGACCCCCTCACACTGTTTTGTATCGGAAGGAGAAGAACAGAGGACAACTTTTGTTTTACAGCAAGATCAAACTCTACATTGACATACAAGTATTTTATTTGTTACCTACCAATGAACTCAATGCTGCAAAGAGCTTAGCACCTATTGGGTAGTATGTGTGGGAATCTGAGGTATTCAACACATTGTATCTTCTGAGCCTCATACTGTTCAACTAAGTGGTTGGCCTTTAATTGCAGGCTAGTTATAGCAAACCTGGCAGTGTTAACAGACATGACACTAAAAGCCCCATGCCTTTAGCCACCTGAGAATTGCCATACATAATCACCATGAAATGTCTGCTTATAATAAAAGTGAATAGATAAAAAAGGAGAAGTTATAGTTCCACAGATTTATTAGACTTTATAGACGCATGTGGTGAAATTTATGAATCAGATCATCAGGACATTCCAGTTACTTCTGCTTGTCTGAAAACCTTATGAACAGTGTACAACACTTTTCCTGTCACTTTTATTGTTTTAAGTAAGGTTGCATGATAATAAGGTCTTGTGTAAAAATGACCACTGCTTATTCAATAGATTTGGTTCCCTGTTTAGCTCATCTATGCATTGATATATGTGGTTAAGTAGGCTGGGTTTGTAATAATCCATTCGCTCCAGACAGCACAATTGCCAAGACTGTAAAAGAGAGCAAGCTGGACTGTACTCCTGGTCACATCTCATCAGCAGACTGTTTCCTGCAGCCCAGTTCCTGAACGAAGGTTAGATGTGAGCAAATCCACTGAGGGCAATCAAAATGCACAGGTATTGCTCGAGGCAGAAGAGGAAAACAAGCCTTCTGCCCAGACCTCTGACAACAGCACTTTGCCTTCTGCAACCTATACTCTGGAGCTGATGTACAGGGAGGAAAACAGTCATGTCAACCTTCAAGGCCGAGCAATGATTTTTCCAGGCTAATATTTAGTCAAAGACACAATTAGGTTCATATCTTATAAAATAAAATAATTATGTTTGGAATTACTGGGGACAAAATACATGGATACTCACAATGACACTTTGCCAGATATTTGTATAACACTTCGTATTATGATTCTACATTAGTTCAGCCTGATAATTTCTGAAGAGAATTTTATTGATTATTTTCTTACCAAGTTACTGGTTCAGAGTCTTAGCAGTGTGGATCACCACGTCTCATCTGAAGTTGGCAGCATAGCTAATGGCCATATTCATCCACGGTGTGAGCCTATTATGAATATGAATTTGGCCTGGTATGCTGTTGCACTTTTTTTGGGAAGTAGTTTAAGATGTACCTCAAAGGTTTTTATCAGAAAGCTGAATAATGCCAGACTGGGAGTCCACAAAGTCTTATTAGCGGGTATTTTGCTGCTTTCCTTTCACAAGTAACCAGCACTAAGAAGAGACTAAGAAATGGAGTTTTTTATATCTTGTGTTTGTTTAGTATAACATTAAAAAAGGGGCTAATTCATAACACTTTGTGCAGCCTTGGTTTAAAAAGGAAAAAAAAACATATCAGAAATTAGATGGACAGAAGAACATAGAAGCAACACTGCTTCATTTATATCCAGAGAAAAAAAAGACTTCCGGTGGAATGGCTGCCCTCTCTGTCAAAATATGGAAAGATTTGATTAGAATATTAAACAAAGTAGGTATAATTTTTGTTAGTGTATTTTAAATTAATAGATCTAGAAGTTCATTTTACTTTTTTCTTTGTTTTTTTTTTTAACAGAAGTTTATAGAGATCAAGAGCTTACACTGAGTGGTCACAGATAAATTTCTTCCTCAGTGTTCCATTTAACTAAAGCGAGAGATTCTATTTTATGGTAAACTAACTAATTTAGAAATTTATTTAGCAATCTGTAAGTCCATAAACAAATCCAGCATTTTCTTTGCCCTAATTCTTACTATTCTATGTGCCAGATGCATTACCTCACTTCCAGTTCCATTGAAATGGGAAGAGGATTACTTTTTTTAATTCCCATTTGTCATCAGTGCACAAGTCCCTAGTTTTTGCAGTCTGATTATTGCCCGCTGTTTGGAAACAACTTCTGCAATATCCAGGGCTGCAAGATGGATCCCCATTCAAGTATTAGCTAGCCCATCTTGCACCTAATTAGCGTTCTGGACAAAATTAAATTGGCGACATTGAGTTTTGAATTTCATTTGTGAGTAGCGGAAATAAAGTGAATTTTGCTGCTCTATACTAGGAAAACCTTACAAGGAAAGACTAGCTCTCTCTGTGTCAAGATAAAAGTCTAACCCTTGGATTGCAATGTTTGGAAACAGAGCTGCTTGAATTATTAACAGTAAAATGTATTGCCAATGGGTCTTGAATGACTGTTTGCAGCCAATACTTCAGGATTCCTCCCAGGGTTGTTGTCCTGTACAGAGATCTGATTACTTTCTGGCACCTCTACAAGGATGAAAATGGAGAAAGCTCAGATTTGCTGCAGCTGGTCAAATTACACTTCGCGTTTGAGTCTGATATTGAATCAGATGCTGCTTTCTCCTGGTGTTTCTACTCACGGTTCTCTTGTGTGCATTTACTTGTCCAGAATCCCACTTTGACTTGCTCACCTCCTGCAAGGAAAATAACACTTCTAAAGCCTGGGAGCTCTTGTTAGCGCTCCAGAAATGAAGTTGTACTATGCAGTTTTTAGTGTTGTCCCCATAAAAGCAGAGCAGAGAAGATAAACTTGAATACTGGACAGCTCAGTCTTTGCAGTAGATATACTTCTAAAGGACTTGGTTACAGCTGCTCTGTGGTAACAGGTGAGCAGACAGGAGCTTCCTTTGGCCATGTTTCAGTTCAGATAGACATGAGCTAGCTGGGTACCTGAGGTGGGGTATCTGTAGTATTATAGATATTACCGGGCTGAGACTGTGCTGACTTGATATTAGGAGGTTATTTGTGTAATATCTGTATATATCACACAGAGTTTGACATCTCCTTAAGAGGAGTTAATGGGGTCCCCATTACAATTTGGGTTTAAGAATAAGGATTTTTAAAATAAATTCCTATAGTTTCTTTTATGTGTGCATTTTATATTGTTTTCTGGAGGTTTTGAAGTACCTCAGGTACAGAAGCCACTTGTAATTTTGGCTTCTTTTGTGTCATTGTCCACTCAACCCTACTAAGAAGGCTAAGGGCACGTGCACTTTCTCATTGTGAAGTTTCATCAAATTGAACATTTCTCTGCTAGCTGGCACTGAAAACAAGTCAGAGAAAAGAAACTGTAAGTAGGCAGGAAATTCACTTCTACCTCTTTATACTGGAAGAGCCACATTTTGTTGTGTTTTCTTTACACACAGCTGCTCTGCTTTCTGTTGTTCTTTATTTCCGCTGCTATGCCAAGAAGATACTGGAAACACACTTCAGGGAATCAAAGTCTTGCCAAGGTCATTCCTGACTGTTACAGCAACAGGAACTGGAGTTTGTGTGGCCATTTATCACTGGGTTCCTGAAGCCAATGATGAAATGGGGGGCTGTGCTTCATTTCCATCAGTAAAACCACCACCACCACCAGAAATGATGGTGTGAGGGAAGAGCACATTTTATACTTTCTGGGTTTCTGTCTCTGTTGCGACAAGAGCAGAGGTGGCTGATGGCCTCAGGGGTGCCATACCCTTGAGACAGGTGAGGTGGTGGCACATGCCCCTCCTCCTGAAGCCCAGCCTCTTGCCTTTGCCCATGCCAATGACCAGCTGTCAGCTGCTTCCATGGCTGGGCTCCCAGCGAACCCTTCACCAACTGGCTGTTGTGAGAATGCGCTCATTTCCACAGCAACCTGCTCCCCCATCAAAGTCTGTGTGGGCGGGCATCAGACCAGAAAATTCCCTGTGTGAGCTGGATTTCTGTTTTCCCTTTCAATCCAATCACATGTGTTTTGATATAGGGATTTTTACTGGTTGCCAGCAATGTTTTCGTGTAAGGGATTGTGTCTCTGTCAGTCATATATGAGCATGACACAAATTATCATCCTGAGTAAAGCTGTGTATTGCATTACATAACCCCTTAAAAGAAAAAAAAAAAAGAGCAGCAGCTAAAACAGCACTTACATTTATGAGAAGTATTTCGTGGTATTAGATCCATTTAGGCTGTAATGCTTCTCTGACACAGAAGCTTAATCTACTCTTTATTTTCAAGAATGCCATGCCATTGTTGTCCAGTAATTCTCATTTGAAATCTACCAGCACATCTTCCCCCAGCTCTTTGGCTAATCACTGTGTTAAAGATTTTTTTAATAAATCTTTCCTTTCAAGCTGAACATTTTTTGTTATATTTTGTTTTCTTTTTGTTGAAGTAGTGGGCTACAACAGGACAGGCTGCTGGGTAGAGGCAGATGGAAAGCCATCCTGCAGGTTACGATAGCTGGTGTATCTGCTTTAAAGGAGAAAGGTGGGAAATAGCAGTGTCCAAGCTGATTTGGGTATTCACAACTTTCAGTACAATGGCTGGGCATACCATTAAGCTCTCCTCTTTCTCTCCAGATGCACATCCCTTCACCTCCCTAGGTGTCAGCCAGTTGAAGCGCTCTATTTTTGGGCACTTCAGTAACTGATGACTCAGTGGTTTCCATATTCCAATTTAATGTCAGTAGGAGGCAGCTAAAGCTTTGCCATAGAAATAGTCGTTTTCGGATCTAGCTTTTCTAGGATGATTTTCATTTAGTCACTGAGGTCAGTGAGATGGTTAATGAAGAAAGAAGCTTCTCAGTGTGTTTAAATATCACTCTTTTTTTTTTCCACACCTAGGAGTTATCTTGAGTAAAATGTGTAAAAAGACATCTGTACTTTGGAATATTTACCTATGAGTTTTTTATAAGTATTTACATGCCACTGCTAAATATTTGCATATACTCCTTTGACTATATGAAATATTTGCAGTGGTTTTAGTGCTGATGTCAAAGTTTAAATTAATCAAATATAGAAAATAAATTTCAAAACATCTGAAATGGTTTTACTGATAAGCTGCAGCACAACAGGCTGGCATCCTACATGTAATCAACAAGGGAAAAACCACTAATGCTATCAATCCAAGTAGGCATTCATGTTTTTAAACTTAATGAAAAAGGTTTGCCTTTTATTTATGTCTTGGGCTTCTGATTATGATTATAACTTCACGGAAAATGAAAGACGTCTCCTTTATTCAGATCAAATGTACCGCTACCTATTTAACACTCAGAATCATTCCATGACAATTTTCATGAAAATACCTGGGTGTTAATAGATATGGTGAGGAGTATTGTTTGTCTGAGTGTGGTTTTAATCATTCTTTTCCCGTTACCACGAGTAGCAATTGACATTCATTTATAGTACTTCAGGTGAGCTGTCTACATACTGTACAACTATTAATAGCCACCGCTGGGAAAAAGAAGGAGCAAAACCACAGGGCCCAGAGTCTTTCTCAAAGCCACAGTATCATTGGTTACTTAATATAGGGACAGATGACAGAACTTTTACTAAAACCTCTGCATCTATAAACCTCAGTTCTGTGTATACACTGTCTTAGAAGTAGAAAAGCAGACAGAATTCCAATTTGCAATAGGCAGTGGCTGGAGGGAAGACCCAGATCAGACAAAAAAAAGCTCCATACATCATTTAGTTCCCAAAGTACGATGTGACCGTGTTAGACCATTAGAAGAGACAGTGGCCAGCCTAGCCTCCACACAGCACTTCATCGCTTTTGCAGTGAAGGGTTCATCTGATTTCACTACTGTCTTGATCAGGATTTCCTGTTGTGCAGCAGAGAGAATAGTTTGGCTTTTCTTTGTGTGTGTGCATGCATTCGTCTTTTCTAGTGATGCTCATCACTAATGTCAGCATTCAGCAGTACCGCTTTACATGTTCTCGCTCCTAAGGTGCCTAGCAAGTCAGGGAACAGCATACAGTGATGCAGAGCATTTTCACATCAGCTCCAGGAATTAAACTCCCAAGCAAATGTGTATCTAAACCTATATATTGGAGGACTGGATTCCTAAGGATGAGGCAGATGAAAAATGACATAATATACAAGGCAAGGGTGTTTTATGCCTAGGCTGTTGCTAGTAAAATAGCAGCATATGCCTGAAAATCTCTTACTGATTTTTGGGAGTCCAGCATCCCTGATTTAAGCATATGTAGGAGTCAGAGCAACAACCTGAAACTGCTTCCTACTTCTACAAGTTCAAATGCCACCTCTAGAGGAGAATCCAGGACCCAGCACACCCCTCGTGCCTTGGCATATAACTTTTACAGTTGGGCACTGACTGATCCTCGCTATTTTGGGGGCAAAGAATCTTTCATATTTTCTGCACCAGGGTGGGGAGCAGCTTCTGTGGAAATGGGTTGGGGAAGCTTAATGTGTATGCCAATAGTTGGGGTGCTCTCAGGGATGAGGACACTTCACATGCCTCCCAGGCTGAGAGCTGCATCTATCACTTCGTGGCCAAATGATCCAACTGCTAGGCTTCGTCTCTAAGAGGGGTCAGAGATCACCATTAGCTCTGACGATGGCTGCTGAGCTCTCTGCTGTGTCATTGCTCTTGACTGTTAGAAGATACACTGCGTGCTCCTCATTGCTCTGGCCCTTGAGGTCACTGCTGTGTAGGATAACTCAGCCAACACTGGTCACATGTCAAATAAATTTCAATACCAAAGTCAGTTCACTAAGGAAAATTTACATTCTTAGCTAAAATTTTAGGTCTTAAGTCTTTTCTAAAAGATTGATAGTCAGCTCCCACCAGGGTCCTTGTCATGCCCTGGTTCCCTCTAGGTAGCAACCCTCAGGCCAACTCAAGCCCGGAGTACTTGCCACTTGTCACTGACATGCTCACCCGCACCTCAGGTGAGTAGGACAACATACTGGGAGGAGATCCGTCAAGCACTCACAGCAGGATGCACTTTGGGGCTGTGGGAAACACAGAGTGGAATGACTTTGTGTCATCTTTTGTGGTACCAGAGTGCTCTTGTTTTTGTATTACCCACATTGCTCACTGCTCCAGGCCCTGCACTGAGAAAACGCTTGAAACCTGAAATGCGTCGTTGACAGCAGCTGACTGAAGCTGGTGAGCGTGAGGGGGTGCATGTGTGCATGTGCCCGGCTGACGGGTGCTGTCCTGCGCAGAAGCAAGGGTGTGCTTGTGCTGCCCATCTCACCTTGTGGGGCTGCTGAGGAGCCCCTTTGCTCATGCCCAGCGCTGACATGGCAGGGGGTGGCATAAGGTCACCCTTGTTTTCTGGAGAGTGGAAGTCTCAGCGAAGGCGCCTGCTGTCTCTTTCCTCTCTGGGCAGGAACAGCACTTGCAGTCCTCCAAGCATCTCCTGCCCTGCATTGTCCTCGGCCCAGAGCCCACATTGCAGAGGGGCTGTGGCTGGGCTTAGGCCCCAGCCCAGAGGCTGATGAGCACTGCAGGTATTTTCATCCAGTGACGCTGCAGATGCACATGGTTTATGTTTTACAGAATTAGTTATTTTCAGTCATAACCTAGACTGCCAGACTCATCTCTCTGGGAATCGGATTCCTTCTGGAAGCGGGCCATTATGAAAATACCCTCATGTCTATTTCCTTCCTTTGGGAAGCTGCATTTTGTCACTAAAACGGGGTTGTGTGCTGAGTGGTGTGATCCTGATGTCCTCACAGCCAAGGCAGAGCCAAAAATCTTTACGCTGAAAAGCATAGATAAAAGGACACTGTTGCTGATGTGTTGTCAAAAGTGACAATCAGATCACAGTATCATTTGCTATCTCCCGACAGAAAATTTAATGACTTTTACTGAAATTGAAAACAAATGACCTAGTAATGAAGACAGCAGTCCCAACAAAGCTAGACAGGCACAAGTGATATTTATTACTAACACCTTCCAGGTGTCTGAGGAAACGTGCCATCCAAGCAGTCAATAAACTAAGTCTCTTTCAAACTAACATTAACAATTAATAAAATAGCCTTTCTGTTTTTTGAATAAGAGCTACTCCAAAGGAAATAATGCAAACTGCATGGGAAGAGTTTACTTAATATCCCTAAACACTATCCTCCCAGAGACACAACAGAGAAGCAAGCATCTATATTAATTATGTGGGCAAAAATATCTGCTTAGTTAAATGGATGTAATTAAAAGTAATGCCTTGAGCTCTGCTTTTAAAGTCCTTTTACTGCTTTAAGAAACATTATCTGCGACAAGTTTTCCACTGAAGAGACCAGCAGTTTGTTTGACCAAAATGTCTAAATAAAAAGTTTCCAAGAGATTCAGAATTTAGCTTGCTAACTCCTGTGGACAGAATTCAGTCAATGACAGAAAATCTACCTTCAGATTAACCAGAACCCACATATGGAAGAAAAATCAAGTTGAGCTTTCTTCAGATTAAGGCTTAATTTGAGTAACACTGAAAGTGGCCATTCCAGCATGTAATTCAAGGCTTGGAGGTGTGCAAGAAAGAAAAATAGTGAGAAAGTAGAGCTAAATCAGAGGTGAAGAAGAACAAAAGACAAGAATAAAAAAGCGAGGCAGGAGACAGGTGTTCAAAAATCTTGCAAGAGACAGAGAATTGCATCGAAAAGCTTGAAACATGACCTGAGAAAGACAGTGGAGTCGGCATGAGACTCATTGAAATGACCTGTGCGCAGGAAGGCACCTACTCTCGCTAGGAGAGAGCTATGTCAGGAGATGAAACTCTCATCCTATCAGAAAGATACTTAATTCCACTTGGCATCCTCACCTGTTATCATCTCCATAAAAATTAAAATTTCAAGAAACTCTCCTAAGATAAACTCGTAGACAAAGGCCAGCTTTAGGATTATGATATTGTCTAAATCAAGTCAAATCAGCCAACAGACTTGAATATTTTATCAGTGCTCCAGCCATAAAGATATCGACTGTTCTGGATGAAATTAATCTCATTTCTCGCTTTTGGTTTGGTGCAAGCCGTATCCTGCTTTGTCACATTTGGGTTCTGGTAAAGCACTGCTGGCACACTGTTCCAACTCAAAATGCTGCTTGTGGTTCAACTTTTTTTCCCTATGGAGTGTCATAAACCCTCCACTAGGTGAAATATGGACTCCTGCAGATTTAGGCAGAAGCTAGTTGTTCTGGTGACATTTCCGATTTTTAAGTGATGGAGCTGGACATGAAGACCTCATGTGTTCTCACTCAGTGCCACTGCCACATGGTACTGATGCTCTGAAGGCTGTACATTAGGCTTCTCACCCTGCCTCTAGAACATTTGGGAATGCTGACACCCCTCCCCTCCTCTCCTTCATTTTTCCCTTCTCCTCCTCCCACTCCAAAAAAACCCAACCCCCACCCCCCAAAACACCCTAAACCAACTTACCATTATATCCATAAAGAAATGTAGTAGCAGGTATCAGTTCTTGAAGTCTCCATCTAAAATGTGAGAATTAGGGTGAATGCTACATTATTGATCAGTAGCATTTCATTCTTGCTTTTTTTTAGGCTTCAAGCCGTTCTCTGCCAGGAGGTGCACATATACAAGGATTCCAACGATCTTACCCTGGACAGTAGCTCTTGCTGCTATTCTTTCTCCTCACTGGAAGCAATGAATTCCCCAAGTGCAAAAATGTTGATCTTAGCTGAATTTGTGCTCTATTCCAGTTATTCTCCTAAGGGCTAATACTATGGCTGTAGGCACTACGATTTTGGGCAGCTGAGGTGCCTTCTAGGTGGATGCCAAATCTTGTCTTCATACAAAGCTTCATTGCTGGCATCACAAAATAATAACACAGCCATTGCTTCAGCTACTGCATGCATTCAAAGTCAAATTTTCCTTTGAAGGTCTGTGAGCTGGAACATGAACCAACACAGGGTACTCTGCATGCTCGTCACCCACCTACTATGTGAAATACTGCCAGGTCATTAGAACTTCTTGCAGAGTCTTATTTAGAGATTCTCTACAAAGAAAAAAGATGAATGTTGTTATTTACAGTTTCTTTCGCTTAATCCAAGTGGTGCTTTAATAGAATATAGAAATATTCTCATGTTTTCCGTGGAAACTTCATTACTCTTCTGTAAAGAAAATCTCTTCCCTGCTCACCGGGAAACTGGCTCACCCTTTCCTTTTCTGTTGCTGACCACATTTGGCTGGCAAGCTAGTGATTCTGCTATTCAGTTGGCTCAGATACTTGTGTAGTGAGTTTTATAGTTTGAATGCTGTTGACCAAGGGAAAAATGGTGAAGCTTGTAAAGTCAAATATTCTGTTCAGCTTGTGGAAATTTAATTTGACTCCCACAATTTTTCAGAATAAGGGAGAAAAATATGAAATAGCTGCTTCAGACAGACTGCATTCTCTACATCCAGTGCGTCATAGGGTGCACTGAGAAACATAGCAGGCAATTAAATAAGACCACACCATTATATGTGGGAGTGAGATTACAATTCGACTTTTTTCCACAGTTCCAGAATTCCTTAATGTCTGAATACAATTTTTAAAATTTAAGGTTCTTTTTTCAACAATCACTGTGTGCTATACCTGTATCTGATTTATTGTTTCATCTTACTGAGATTTAATGTGCTCTGAATCCTTGTAGTTCAAATTTTCCTTTTTTTCTGTGAAATAGGATGAGCTGAAGCATAGCAATGAGAGTATTAGGCGTTCTGGAACGTTTAACACTAAAATGGAAAACAACAAGCAATGATAATTTGGGGAGGTCTTGCGATCATTACATGCATTAGATACACAAATTTACAGGAAAGTTTGAGTTAAAATAACTATTAGGATAAATGACTCTGTAAGTAAGCACTTAAACAAATGAAATATTCTGAAGTACTTTCAAATGAAGGGCCAGTGGGAATGCTTGTGAAACTACTGTTTCAGTTTTCTCCTCACGAATTGTTGAATAACATTTGAGCTGGACCTCTGAGATGGGGTTACATGACACTTTTTTGCTCTGGGTCAACTAGCCTGGTACTTTAAAAAATGATAAGAATAGGATTCTCAGTTAATTTCAATATTTCATCACGCCTGTAGATTAATATTTGTATAATTTTTAATGTGGCGGTTTTAATTATTAAAAAATTAGAAAATCAGATGGATTTACAAAACAGCAAGAGATTACTTAATTAATTTTTTGGCTACTGGGATAAATAGAACATACCACAGAATATATCAAAGCAGACACCAATGAGACACTATACATCCATTAGTACGCAGGAAGTTTTATCTTCAGACATCAGTTCTTATCAGACATAGGCCTATGTCCATCAATCTTATCAAATAAACCCATCAGCTCATCATGTTATAATCCATAGCATATAAAATTATGTCAAAAATCAAAAGAAGTGAACTATGATGCTCCCCATAGACCAGTGAAATCTGCCACCAAACTATGAGAGGTGGTGGACAGAGTGAAAAAAATAACTGCTATTATTTTATGAATGAGTATGAAATTTAAGTTAGTCTGCAAATACTAATAAACATAATTCAGCTGTGCAAGAGGGCCTTAACACAAAAGTAATCAAAATACTGGATTTAAAAATTGTTGTGTTTGTCTAATCATGTTACAAACATTCTGACAGTTCCGTTGCATGATATGTATTACATACATGGGTAAAAACATAAAAAATGTGAGTCAGCCGAAGTGCAGACCTGTAAACCCATAATAATATAAATATTCTTTACT
This sequence comes from Opisthocomus hoazin, assembly GCF_030867145.1. NCBI lineage: Eukaryota > Metazoa > Chordata > Aves > Opisthocomiformes > Opisthocomidae > Opisthocomus > Opisthocomus hoazin. The sequence goes on along the minus strand of NC_134417.1, from coordinate 73,151,568 downwards.
TATATGAAATATCCCTTGAACTTATTGCAGTACTGTGTAGATTTTTGTAAATTTCTTAGTATAATTGCCAAGATGTGCTTTGAAACAAAAGTTTTTTTAAACATGATTCCAGCATGCTTCAAATGGAAGCCGTACAATTGCTTCATTTGTCCAATGAACCCTAGCTGGTTACTTCCAAGATTCCTACAAAAACTAATGATAAGTACTGCCCACCAAATACGTGTCTAAATGATGTGCACTGATACCTTTTTATTTAATAAAAGTGAGTGTCACCAGATATATATGTGCATACATTTGGTTATTGCTATTGGAATTAACAGCCTGCAAATTTAATCCCAGCCTATAAGAAACAGGGCTCAGCAGACCCACACAAATTGAAATGAATACTTGCCACAGGCTTTTCACCAGGCTTCAAGAAAATGTGTTTGTTAGTACCTTCAGTATTAATATCAGTTAGCTTCTGAACAGTTTCAATCTCACGCTAGATGATTTAAAACACATGAAAATAAAAGTGTGTTACACAAAATGAAATAATACAGAAAATACAGTATTATATGATTTACTGAAAAAAATAACAAGTAAAAATCATGTGTGGTTTTTTTAAACAGTATTAAGTAATCAAATTTAGGCCATAGAAGCATCAACAAGAAATGTAAATAACGGTACTGTTAAGGTGGTGTCTACAACTCTTTTTAACTGCTTGAGATCTGAAACTGCAAATGTCATGTACCTCACTTTAAAATAATTCAAGTGCCTTATACAGTATGTAAAAAATATGATAGTCAATGACTACAATGAAATGTACTTACAATACCTGAATCTAATATTTTAATAGCTCAGGCCCAGATCATCAAAGTGTTCAGGTTCCCACTCCTCATGGAAGATCTGGGTCTCAGTGTACATTAAACCCTTCCATGAAAGGAATAACTGGTTTTGATGGTGTGAATTTATAGTCTTATCTTTCCCTATACAGGGAGGGAAAGGGTCGATATTAAACAAAGAGTGGTTCCAGAGGCAGAAAGGTTATGGCACTGCAACTACATGAACCACCTTCTCTACACAACATAAAAATATTCTAATATTAAGGATTATTTTACAACTCAGTGGAAATATGCAGTAATGCAATCCATTTCCTTTGTCTGGATGACAAAAATGCAGTCTTAACAGACACAAGAGCCCGCCTTGTGCTAGCTATAAAAAAAAATATATTTATATATATATTTATGCAACTACTATGTGCATTAAACAGAATCACTGTATGAATCAGCAGGGTTCAATAACACTCATATCTGAATCTCTGGAAGGGGTGCACTGAAGTGTGTGGTGCTTCTCAGTAAGGACTCACAATGAAATGGCAAAGGATAGAAATCCTTTTGTTTAAAATCTTGTTTTCCATATCACATTGCCTAAGAAACAGTCCATAAGATCTCTGGCACCTAAAGGATCTGTTGCCTTTACTTCAGCCTACTGCTCAGAAATGAAAGATATCCCTTGAAACAAACATGATAATTATTTTTTAGGGATCACTGAAACTGAAAGTCAGTCCAATTTAACTGTGACCTCCCATAAAATAAATATAATTTCATCATTGTGAAATTTCTCTGTTGTCTTCATTTCTTATCAATTTGTACATCATGAGTTGTTTAGAAGGACAGTAATTGGCAACGTACAAGAAACATTGTACTACTCGTGGAAAGCATATACATTGTAACTCGCACAGGGGGGTTAACTTAGAATTGAAAAGTGAGTGTATTTCACATACAGTTGTAGAAGTACTGGAAAATTCCTTTTTTCCTCCTTACCTGCATTGAGATACTTAATCACCCATGAACAGTGATCAGTGCTCTTAACACTGAAAGGGTACAGATTTGTCACTCAGTCTTTGAGATACCAGAGAAGAACACTTGAAGCAAAGGGTAATACCCTTGTGCACCAGAGCTTTATTATATTTTTGATTACTGTGCGTCCCCATACCTAAAGCCAGTAACATGACACTTGTGCCATAGTTCTGATACCATAGGTCTCCACTGACAAGTGTTCTGCATGAACCATTGTGTCTCAGTCCACTAACAAAAACTACTGTGCAGGGGTCATCTGGTATCTTAGATAGTTTTTCTTCGACAAAGCTTATCCAAAATCTTCTTTCTATCAGGCTACAGCAGCTTAGGGCTTCTTTTCTTAAAAGAGAGGCAAAGTAAATGTCTTACACCCGTAGGCCAGTACTGGTGTTCTGTCCTAGAAATTTTAGCACTGCTCTGATACAATGAACCCTTCTTTTTCTCCAACTGGTTCCACTTCAGCATAGGCAGGATGTCCAGATCCTCTTCTGAATTTCATTGCTGACCATCTGCTTGGACGTCGCTGTAAGAGCAACAACAAGCAAATAAACCTTCAGAATACGAAGGGTTACAACAATAAATTATTAATAAAAAACTTTAACAATGCCCTGTAATTTTGGTCTCTCTCTTATGCTAAAACTCATTCCATGTAGTTGTTACAAGCATAGAGAAGCATATTTCAGTAGTAAAAGTCAGAGAAATTAACCCCCCTTTCTAAATTTGTGGTTGACAGCTGTTCTTAAAGACCTAAATAATTGCCACTAGTCCAAGAGAATGAAATAGCTGCTGCCTAAAACTGTTTATCAGTGGATCTGTGAATTTTGTCATATAAAGACCTGCTGATCCACCATCCCTAAAGGATTTATCACTGCTCTTCCTTCTTAGTTCTGCACAGGAATTTGCTAACATACTCTACTCCATGGGAGAACGTTTAGCAGAGTCCACAGAAACTGTAGTTCTAAAAATTGTTTAGAACAAAATTTTGGCATGCTTTATGCAGGACTGCTGAAATAACGACTTTCTATTTCAAGTGACATAATTTCTACTTGAGCAGTTTACTTTGATGGTTCAAATAGAAGCGACCTTTTCATTTAAACTCTTATGACCTTTGGGTACAAGGGTCTTAAGAGGTCCTAACCAATTTTTGTTAGGCTCTTTGGTGCCTGGTTTAAAAAAGCTAGTAACAGAGAAAAGAAATAGATCTCTGGGGCAGATAAACAATTCCTGTATGATTGTGATGCCTCTGGGAAGGAAAAGTGCTTTAAAAGTCCTATATTTTCAAACTAATTATTGTCTGAGAAGGCTCAGACTTTGGGTGACTAAGTTGAGATTTTGTCAAAGGGAATAGTTTTCAGGAAAGTAGAGAAACTCTTTCTTAAGTCAGTTAGCAGAAAAAGCTCTCCTAAGTTGATTAGTCGCTGTTGAAAATTTTACCTGCCAAATATGCTGATATAGATTGCTTTTTCTTTACTGACAACAGTTACAATCTGCCTGGAAGGAGGGCTGGGAGATATAGCAACCTATGTAGAAACACTGCAGGAAACTGAGAGGAGAAACAGTGAAGTTACTGCTTATATTTTCATTGACAGTTCAAAATCTAAACAATTTGACTTTATGATCTTTTTTTCTGAAAATAAACGTTGCACTTGATATTCTGTCCCCATAATACCCATTTTGATTGCCTGCTGGTCACTAACGATCTTTCATGCAGCAGAGGGGCAGTGTTAGGGAGCACAGAACAGCCGCAGCCATGACATTATGCTGGGACTTGTGGGGCTGTTTTGTAGCAGCCACGAAAGAAATCTTGGGGTACCACTGAACCCTGCTACCAGCAAACCACACAGCTGTTTGCAGGTACATCACAAAGTCTTCCTCAGTGACCACTGTTAGCAAGACACAATATAAAAGCCACTGATTTCTTTTTCTCCCATAGCAGGATCAGATTACTTTTGAGGCATCCAGAGTTAAATTCTGTTTGACAGGTAATTTAAAATCCCAGGCCTTTCAATGCAACACCTTCCTACCAGCTAGGAAGGCAGACCACTGTCCTCTTTAATGGATGCCTTTCCCTGGTAAGAAAAATTAGTTTGTTCAAACTTTGGAGTCTTCTTCCTGTCTAAGCTTGATTCAGCGTGGTTTCAAAATTAAGAAGGACAGTTTGGTTACTGCTAAAGAAAAAGGGTCATATTCTCAGACTCACTAAAAACACCCAAGAATAATTCAATTAAATGTAAAGGACTTATTCCAGATTTACACTGGTATAAATGAGAAGAGAATTCGACTGAGAAGTCTCTAATGAAAAGAGAAAGAGAAAAAATGTTGGAAAACTAATAGGAAAAAATAACAACTAAATAGCAACTAAAAAAGTCTCAAATGGCAGCATATAAAGATGAACTGAGTTTTAATCTGTTAAGTTGCTCCCTTATTTCATCTTAAGATGTAACCATGATTAGTTACTACTTCCTTGCTACATTGCTGTTAGAAACTAAATCTACCATTTTGGGCTACACTTTTTAATTGACCTTTCCAGATGATGAAATCTGGAACAGATGTGCATGAGTTCTAACAATACAATGCCATACACCATAAACATCAGCTGTTGTTCCAGAAATGAACCAAAAGATTTGAAGGTCATCTCCAAATATTAGTTACAGCTTTCTGTGGTTTCTCTTCATGTTTGAGGTGAGATTTTCCATTCCTAGAGACAGCCTGTTTAATTTCAACAAAAGCTGTGGAGATATTACAGTTTTAACTGATAAAACCAAAAGTGACTTAATTGATATCAAGAGATACAAAGCCCCTTGAGTTACTGAGGTGGCTCAGGGAATGCCTAATGCATTCTCCCTTTTTATTCTCTGAAAAGCAGAGAAATGCCCCCACATGCCAAATAGCAAAAAAGCAGGGAGAAAGCAAGCTGAGTATTTAAACTAATTTCTTAGTTTTGTCATCCAGTTTAACAGGAAAAAATACACTTCTTTGTCTGGAAGTAGAACTCTTCGAGGAAATCCTCTGAGCTGTGGCTGGTGTTTCCTTTCAGTCTCTTACAAAACAGGAAAGCAGGATTAGGATTTTTCTCATAGGACTGAAGCTTCCTTGGGTTCATTATTTTAAGCAAATAAAGTTGAGGGAAAAGCACTTGGGACGTTACATGATCAGGATGCAGAAGATACATGTCAGGATGCAGAAGAATAATTTATGATGCACATTGAAAAAAAAGTTAGTTCCTACTGAAGATCAATAAGATAAAATGAAAGAAACTAGCAGTTGGATAATCCTTGGAAAGTGAGATCTATCTTTCATGTTTCTTACATTACGCCTGTCTATACCACTGTTGGTGGCTGTGCAGAATATTTGACTTCCTACGCAATACTAAGGCTAGAGTAAGTGTCTTTATGTAAATCTTGCAGTAGAGGCAGAACAGATACTATCGGTCTTCTGAGAAAAAAAAAGAGGGTATTCCACCGATGAATACTAAAGGGTGGAAACTGGAGTATCTTCTCATTGTTGTTACACAGAAAGGTCTCCAAGTGTGTTCTCGTGGCTGACCAGTTTCTTCTTTCGACATCTTTCAACATAAGGGAATTTTCAGCCTTATAGGGCCTCTTTTATTCACCAAAATGGTATGATCTCTTTAAGACATGATAAAAAAAAATTTATACATATCTGAGTGCACGTAATTAAATATTGTCTAAACAAAACTCTGTTGGTATGATCTAAACACGGTTTCCAGTGCTACAGTCTATGATTTTCTTTGAGGTTACTAGCTTTAGACCGTCTTATTTCCGCTGAACAGTAACTTTCTTAAGCAAAAGAGTGGCTCCAGTTGAAAACTACAGCAGAGTTTCAGATAGATCATTGCTTTCTGTATGTGTTTGACTGTATTGGTAGAATTTTACACAGAAATTTCTAGTAAACTTGATCATATTGAAAGCGAGGAAAGGGAAAAGCACCCTTCAGTTCTTATGTTAAGGGTCTCCACTGTCCAGAGATCATTTGAAGTGAAGCCATTCATCTTCTACTGTCAACAAGGCTCCTACCTATGATAAGCCACCAGATCACCAACGATGCAACTATCAAAGAAGAACGGAACATTCTGCTACAATTTAGTAAAGTGGTAAAATTCAGTGAGAATTATGTATTTCTATGCTGATTCACAGACTAGAAACCAATCAGTGTCTCAGATTAATATTATCCTGAAAACAAAGAGCGATCAATTCAGAGTTCCAGTGAAGAAGCTGGTACAAAATCAATTTGAGATTTTTTAATGGATTTTAAAAATATTTGAAAAGAATAAACTGAGCACACATAAACAAGAAATGCAATCTACTTTGTACATGCCATAGGAAAATAAATTGTAAGGGCTAAACAATATACAAGATCAATTACAGGAGGACAGACAGTTGAATAAAGATGTATTGAAATACTGGAATTTGAAGACTGATGCCCTGTTCCTGACAGATTCTGGTGCTGACATTATACACTACCTCTAAAATTTATGGCAGCTAACATTTTTCACCTGAGATGGCAATTCATTAAAAGCAATTGTAATAACGTATGTTTTGTTAGCTGCAGTAATTCTAAGCTTTTACTTTTCCTTTTATACATCTGCATGAAGAAAAGTTTTTATCAGTAACAGACAGAAGGAAATTGGCAACATGTATTATGTATTTGACATTCTTACACCCTATCCTGTACTATCCCCATTCCATCCTCATCCTATCCTTCAATCAGTACAGAAAAATAGAATGAGCATGATTTGGTACAAATCTGCAATGTCAGAAGAGCAGTGAAGGGAAAACATAATGAAAAATCTGCCCCTCTGTCATCTTCCCAGTGCTGTCACACACACATTTTGTTCTGAAATTTTTCTAAAAGATTATCAAAAGTTCCTTTGTATGTTTCAACCAGTATGAAATCCCAGAGTGCTTATGTATGGATCAACTCTTCACTCCTATTCAGCAGTAAACTTAAATAGCGGATTTCGCCAAGACAACTCTTTCCAAACTGAGTTTATGTGAGTGTAAGTACTTGAATTAGCATGAGAAGGTCAGTCTTACAAAATCTTGAAAGACTCTCCAGAGCTCCGTAGCAAACTTCATTTCCCACTAAACTACACAAAAGCTGAAGTTATTGAATACTTCTTAGGCCGAATGCTCTGATGCAACTTTGTCTTCTCTATCTGTTGAATATTTTCCCGTATTTCAAATCTTTCAAACTTTTAGAGGACTGTTTCACTGTTTCTGCTGAAGGCTATGTCTTACATTTCCACTGATGTCAAGTTCTTTGTCTGATTCAAGGGCATAAAGACATTTAAACCTGTTTAAAAGCTGTATTCTTTAATCACACTTTGCCAACAAGGCCTATTTATCTCTCTTGACTGGAAACTTGTAAATACAGAGCTACCCAAATTCCACATCTATTGTCAAAATCCCAGAAAAATTGTAATGACTTATGCAAATGGATTACAAAAAGGGGAAAAAACATAGTAAGGTCTGTTACCAAATGACCATATGTTAAGCTGATACCATCAAGATCCAGTAGTCTAAGTACACTTGTCCACTGCTAATCTGTCTGGGTATCCAGGCCTTCTGCTTTCTCATGACAAGGAAAGATCTTTCTGTTGCAAATTGTCTTACCCATAATGTGTTTGTGTGCTCAAAGTTACCTGAAATAGTTTTTAGGTGGTTATAATTTGTGCATCAGTCTTTAATCTCTTCTAGAAACACCCAATTTATCTGGCAAATCACACTCAGAAATGGAAGAGGCTTATATATCTGAAACTGCACTTCTGATATGTATTTCCAGGAATAAGTAAAGATCAATTGTCTGACACAATGTTAATTTAATATTTTGAAGAAACTGTTCTGGAATAAAGATTGCTTCAGACTTAAAATTCTGTAGGATCATTTACGAGCTTCATTTATTTTTCTTTTTGATAGAAGTGCTTGTTTAAAGTATCTTTTTGTAATTGAAATAATTTCTCGTTATAACAATGTTTCTGCAGTCTTAGATTCATCTAAGTAGCTGGCGGCTGATGGACAAGAAACAGAGTGCCTCCTTCCTCCCCACCTTTGACTTTTATTGTCATTGTTGATTATTTATTTTAGTGCTTTTCCCTTGTGGCTGATTTATGTTTCCCTTTCTGAGCTGCTGTTTCCTGCTGAGCTGGATAAACTTTGGAAAAAATAACTTTACCATCAGTACAAGGCAATCACAGCGAGATCAATGACAATACCCCAAATGCCAGGACACTGCAGGACTTTGAAAGAAGAGGAGAATGATACTTGTTCTCTTCTTTTTAATCGTCATCTTCAGAAAACACAATTCAGCCTGAAGTTCTGAAGAAAACTAAATTGATGACGATGCCAAGCCTTTTCAAACTAAAAGCATAATGCCCTGTAAAATGTATACCTAATAAAAACAATGGGCCACATCCCAAAAGAAATCAGCAGACCTGTGCGAGCTTTATCATCTAAGCCAGCTGAGGATCTGACTCTTTTTTTTAAAAATTCCATCTTTCTTTTTTACTCTGTCTCCTATTTACTTCTCATTTGTTTGAAGACACACACTGCATCTGTGACATTAATGCAGAAACCAGGAAATGGTGCGTGGAGAACAGGGCTGGCTGTTATTTGTGTTGTGCTGCTATGAGCAGAGATGTATAACAGTGAGCCAGAAATGCCCGTTTATTCCCTGAGCTCTGAAACACCAAGAATTGTCTCTGGCTTTTTTGACTATTTTCTCCTTCTATTTCCTTCCTCTAAGCAGGCAGGGGATGAGAAGAAGGCCAAAATCCAAAGAAAAACTACTGCTAGATCTGCATGCCAGTGAATGTTTCCCGATACTGCAACAAGATCCACTATACAGCTCAGTTGTTAGAAAAAACAGCCAACAATTAGTGCTTTCTCAGACCACCCCAGCTAGGGCTCAGGATTTGGGAACCATCCACAGTCCAAGCTAATAGTCTGCATGCTTTCACCTCATTGTGAGGCTGACAGTTAAATGACAAGAATGCAGACCTTTCCATGCTGGTTGGTCTCTACACTAAAAAACAGCCCCAGGCTCATTTAATTTACTAGTAAAGACATAATTTAAGTTAAATCAGGAAGAGTCAAGGTGCATTCCCCAGGCTCTGATCACGCACTATTATTTTATTTGCTGAAGATCTGCAGCTGCTCATTCTTTCCTCCTCTCTTTCTTCCCAAGGGTCACCTCCTGGCTCCATAGCACCAGTTCAACTCTCTGTGTGGCCATTTGAAAAAGCAGATTTGTGAAAGTATCCAGCTTAAACTCCCAAAATGAAGTGAAACAAGCAACTAAAAAAGACATAGGTATGTGCATGTGTGTCTGTCTGAGCATACACGCGTGTTTCCGAGAAGCTAAATCAGCACAATAAAGCTCTGGAAAACTTCCAGGGAGGGTGGGAACATGAAGGCAAAGGCTGTGACCTTTAAAATAGGATCTTAACTCAAAAGAATCATAACCTGCAACCACAAACACGCAAAATTCTCTTCAGTGTATGACATAATAACTATGATTAAGACATACACAGCTGCTACTAAGAACAGACGGGCTCTGAATTCACTCATATCCCTACAGCTTCAGAGTCTGCATGTGTTAAGAAGTTGGATTTGGTTTTGTAGCTATAAGCTGAATACAAGAGAGAGGCTCTTTGCCTGAGGTTAAGATGGTCCCAACTCACATTGTTAGTTTAGACTCCTTAAAATCCCCTACCCGCAGAGAACTGCCACAGAAAAATTTTATTATGCTGTTGTGGAGCCTTACATGAGCACATTCGGCAACAGTATCTCTGTGTCCAGCTGGGAAAAGACATCAACATGTTTCACTCCCTGCCTTCATACTGGACAGCAATTCCTCTGCTGTCTTCTTGGCTGTGGTCACGTCATGTTGCCATTGTTCCCCAAAGGCAGAGCACTTGGATGACAGCTGAGGTAAATTTCAAAGATTAAAAGAACTTTGGACCAACATATACGTAAGAAAGGTAAGAAAAACACAAAAAAAGCACACACATGAAAACCTCTTGTGCCATGTGCAACCCTTCTGTCCACACACAACTGGGTGCAAACAGGAAAAAGACATTTGAGTAAAAGACAGTCTGCATTATACCTTGCTTTTCAATTTGCTAAATGTTCCCTGGATGTTAACTGCTTTCAGTGCCAAAGTTCACACACAAATGCAAACCAATAAAGGTTAAAAATACAAGAAAAAAGAACATGAAGAAAAAGAATGGAAGAAGTAAAATCTAAAATACTGCTAAAGCTGCTATTTGCCCAGCAACTCAATGAAATTTGAGCAAATCCATCTGACTCAGCTGGGAATTTCTTTACCCCTGTTTACTTTCAGCTCCAGATCTCTATATCACTTTTGCTGTGATCTACAGAATGTAGAATCTACATCACAGGCATCCAATCCACTACAACTGGGAAATCACGCTTGGCTTCTTCACCACCAAACCTCAAATCCTGAATGCAAGTATAGTATACAGGTTTGTGAATAAATCAATTACTTTTTAATTATGGTATAGCTCGTGTGTAGCTATATGTGTTATAGCTAGATTTCTGACATAATCTTCTGCTTTGTTGAAAAAGACATGAAAAGCACTATTTAACAAGTATGCTACTTGTAAAAAATCAGTGCAAATAAATTCAAAATAAGAGACACAAGATTCCTCAAGGTAAAAGTAGGTATGTAACTTGATTCAAAAGGGGGAATAATTTCCAACAAAATCAAATTCAAGGGAAAGAAATACCACAGGGATAACCATAAATAAATGAAAGACCAAAGCATACATCTCTTCTGTCACTCTGCAAGTCTATCTTTAGTCAATATTTACTCTCAGCTTTTAGAGAGAACCTATATTCATTGGAACTTTGACTGGAACTCCCTTAACTTTAACAGTTCATAATTCATTGTGTCTTTAGGTCACCAGAGAAGTGTCCAATTTCAACAGTGAAATACACGTTGAATAGTGTGGGGGCTGGAAGAAACAGGAAAACATTGCATTTTGATTTGAATCTTCTGCACACTTAAAAAAAGGGGGAACTTTTTTTGAAAAAGTATTCAACTATTTGGATGGTAGTCTTTCAAAATTATACACTATCATGGGCAAATTGAATAGCATTGGCATTCAAGACTTCTCAAGCTGTTTGTTCAAAATAGCTATTTTTATTTGAGGTAGAGCCACATGTGTGCATTGTGCTCAACAGCTATGAACAAAAACACTAGAAGAAATATTTTCTTCAGAATTTAGGCAGAAAAAAATATCATAGAATAATGTTACTCTGTTCTAAAACAATAGCTGCTTTTGGAATTAATGGCATTTTTCTTGGCTTTTGTGTATTGCTTATTTAAACCAACTAATGCACTCAGGATATCATTTAATGGTGCCCAGAGGTGTCACAAGGGATTGCATTTATCAGTGCAAAGGTAAATATTGCAGTTAAAGTGTGAGTGTATTTATCCTTATTGTGGGAGCTCACTGAGAAAAGGGACTACATGACAAACATGAGGGGTGTTACGAGTGGGATTCGAGATGAGCTATGTGAAAACCTGAGTGAGGTGGCAGGTGAATACTGGATGATATCTGCAGAGAACACAAGGGAGAAAGAGACTTAAAGCCTCAGATATGGAATAAATTTATGATACTCTTCTTTATTCAGTAACCAGTCATGACCATAGGTGTCAACGGCTCGATGTCCAGATGGATGCCGGTGACAAGTGGTGTCCCTCAGGGATCCGTACAGGGACTGCTGCTGTTTAACATTTTCATCAATGACATAGACAGTGAGATCAAGTGCACCCTCAGCAAGTTTGCAGATGACAATAAGCTGTGTGGTGTAGTTGTCATGCCAGAAGGACGGGATGCCCTTGAGAGGGACTTGCACAGCTTGAGAAGTGGGCCTATGTAAACCTCATGAGGTTCAACAAGGCCAAGTGCAAGGCCCTGCATCTGGGCCGGGGCAAGACCTTGATTTGGCTAGAAGACTTGATGGCAGACTACAGTGTAATATTAATTTTTTAGACAACTGCATGAGGGAGTTGCCTGTCCATCTGTCACATCTTGTTTAAACTGTGCAACTTGCTTTATTAGTCAAGAGACTCATACAAAACAATATTATTTTCCCCCAGAGTGGTAACATCAGATCCACATTTCATTAATTGCCTATAAATGATGCAGCTTGTCTGCTGTGGTGTATGGGGTACCATGATATCTGTAATAGCTTACTCGGAAATATTTTTCAATTGTACAAATAAAATAAGGAATGGTTTCTTGTAACAGTGACCTATTTATACCAGTCACACCTTATTATTTTTTTGTACTTCAGTTTCAAAATGCAAGCCTGAGAAGATACGTTCTCCTATGTATTAGAAACGTGTATATCCTACAGATTAGATGGATACAAGAATAATGTATTCTACTCTTGATTTCTTGAATTGGTCAAACTAATTTTTTTTAATTTGGAAATTAAATATTAAACTTCTTAAAAGCAATTTCATTTCCAGAGTGGATTACCTTATTTTGTTTTATGCTTATGATACCGGTTTTGGAATCTGTGGAAATATTCCAAAATACCGAGTAATCCCTTTCTCTACCACTTGTGGTTTTACCATACAGCGAAAGGCCACCCTTTCATGGCTAGAACGTTTTATAGTTCTTGCCAAATGACTGATTCTTCACAAGTATCACAATTTTCCAAGTAACCAAAAGAGGATGAAGTTTATACCACATTTTGCATAATTTTGATTTTGACTGATACATTTCCTCCTGTCCACATTCAATTACTTCTCCTTTATTTTAAACAGAAAGATTATATTTTTCTATTTTTTCTAAAAGTCTACATTGCTTGCTAAAAGACATTTTAGTTTTGACTGTATAAGTTGATTAATGCCACCTAAAGATTAAATTCATTGGAATGGGTTTAACAAAACTGATTCAGGCACCACTGTTTGCATGATGAGTGTGATATAAATGAACAAAATAAGTTAACATGCCATTACTACACTGAGAACAAAAATAAAAAAATAAATGTGTGTTTTAATTTGGTATTCTCTCCTTCTTAAAAATGGTGTTGCCACTTACTCAGTGTTTTCAGTCACGTCATAACAGATAAGAAACCTGTTTCCATTAGCGTGAAAGAACAGCAATTCAATCTGCGTGTGAAAAAAAGAGAGGGACAAATCCTTCTCTTTTGTACAAGGACTTCAGTGGAGTTTTGTTTGTGTACATCAATAGAGAACTGGCTTGAAATGTGGCATAGACATGAAAGAAAACTATTGATTTTATTATGTGGATGCTGTTCCCTGATGGTTAACACAGTTACATTGCTTGAGCCTGGGATACTGATAAACAATTCATTTTGATTTCTGTCACTAGTATTGCATCTAAGCAGTATATTTATTATAATATAATTTTAAAGATGAATCATCCTGTTCATGTTCATGTCTCACTTCAATTCACACTGCTGTCACTAAGAATGAATGTCTATATCTTCCTGGTCCAGCCTTTTACCAAAGCAATCCCTAGGTACATCCCTAGTGACACTTCCAGTGGTTCTGCACCTTCACTATCACCCATTAGAATTTGCTCAGGATCTTAAATGTAAGGGAATACTGCAGGTGGGGATTATGAAAAGCCAGAGTTTTCTTTCATGTTTAGCAACTCTATAGTTATCATAAGGTAGAGGAAGACTGCTGAGTCGAAAAAAGCACAAGTAAGTGTAGGCATTCACAGTTTTTGTAGAATCAAACACCTATGGAAAATGTTCCTTTCTCATTTTGTCATGTACAGTGGAGTTGAGCTGACTGAATGTCAGCATCTGCAATGCAGATATCTGCACCTGAGCTAGCTAACTATATTTGAGGGAGGAAAATGGTAATTTAACTAATCCTAAAGGAGATGTCTCAAATAAGTCAGACAAATTATGGTCTAAAAGAGTTTGTTTCTCTCTGCACTAATAAAAAGAGCAAAGGGAGATGATATTAGATCTAGATGTTAAAATTAGGTGATTAGGTGAAAAGGATCTTTCCCACACTCTGTGAAAAAGTGTTGAAAGATTTCTACAAGTGAAGCTATGGAACAGCTAACTCCTGTTTCCAGCTAAAAACTTACTTTAAGTCAGCTCCTCTGGAGAATTAATGAATACAAATATTTTATTTTTCCACAGGAAATTTAATGAAAAAAATCCCAAAATAAAATGCCAGTGCACATGACAGCTAATGGAAATGCTATGGTGAGGACAATGAAGGATAGGCAAGAGAAGTGGAGTGGTATCTGAGGTATATCTTTTAGATATATGTCCTAAGTAAAAACAAAAAGAAGTGATAGCAGTAGTAGTTAAAGAAGCAGCTGAGTGACAAACGTGGTAAGAACAAAACAGCATCACCTACTAGGCAAGATAGGTCCATTTCTTCAACACGGACACTACAAACACAAGAATACTTTCTAGATTTAGTTAAGAAAGTTCTATTGTGGAGACCCCAATTATACCAGCCAAATGACAAGACTAGTGACATAACATGTTACTTTTGTCTTACCTCTATAAAGAAGAGACTAGCCGCTGACGTTGGGTGATGATACATATAGATGGTCACGAGGACAGCTGCAGCCACAATGAGGACCAGGATTAGAATGCCGACAATTAAGCCAGCATGAACTGTTCCACCTTTCTTCTCCGCTGCACTGTCATCTGTGGAAGCTGCACAAATGGCACACTTATTAGCACAGTAACTTACGTCTTATCCATTCCATTTCACAGCTAGCAATTGAGCATTTGCTTTTTCTGTGTTACATGTTCCTTGTCTTCTACAGTCCAAGTTGGACAAAGATGTTAGGTATCTCTTTCCCACAACTGAATACACTCATAATCTTAATGAACAGACATTTCCACAAGTTTTACTAATTCTAACTCCATAAACAAGATTAATATCCTTTCTTTTGAATGCAGTCTGGACATTCTGAAGTTCCTAATTACCTTCATAATGAATTTTGCTTTGATTTTCTCATAAAACTATCGCAGTTGCCCTACAGACAAAAAGTACTAATTGAATACATTTTGAATGTTGTATTTTTTTAAAAGTTTCAAGTTGAGACATACTACAAACCCTTGTGAGGTCTAGCTAATAAACACATTATGAAAGCCTGATTCGTTAGCTAGGAGAGGAGTTTTGAACCACCCTCTGCAGCTGAATCAGACAGCCAAAAGTGTAACAGATGGATGTTAAATGACCCAGAAATATTCTAATCTTGTTCTGAATGGAACACTCATCATACCAAAGCATCACAGAAGACCATCCACTTAGTAAACCTGATACCGAGATGCCTCTCATGCTATGATGGTGTCAGGAGAAAAGAGGGTGTTCTCTGTCACACAAGAAACTTGTCAGCCATGCTTCCAAATAAGTGGCTGAAAGTCTTTTACCAACAGTGTAACCTTTGTGGAACAAGTCTCTCAATAAACTAGCCAACATCTGTAGAACTGCTTGTACTCAGGTGTGATTTCTACTTTGGACAAGCTGGAGTATCACAGCAAGTATATGCATTGTGATAAGCAATGATTCTTCAGCATCCTTGTGCATAAAAGAAGTGCTGTTCTACCCACCACTGCAGGCAAAAGAGCAATGCAGAAGCTTTAGACTTAAGAAACACTGGCAAAGCACTGGCCATTTGTCTTCACAAACATATCATTCTCCTAATATTCTCATCGCTTTCTGCCTTTTTGGTAATCCTTCAAATCACCTCCATGCCTTACTCCACACAAAACCTGTCTCCAGTCTCGCTTAAGAGAAATTTTCTTTTGATTTCACTTTTAAATTTCCTCTCAAAATGCTCATTTGCCATGCTGACTGTAATGAAAATTGCTGATTTCTACAGTCATCCTTTTTGTTGTGCCACCTCCCTGAACTATTTGTTTGAGTGTCTTAGAGTGTCACGGTCTGTGAGGTCAAGGACTGTCCCTTTTATTCATTCTTGGAAAACAGCTACTGAGTTGTGGGTACCGCTTCAAACAAGTTATTGTTATTAATAGTAACAACAACTACAACAACAATAATAACAATAACTGTACATGGTCTTTTACCATTCATCAGATTGTGAGTAAAGTGCTCCACGCTAATATTAAAAAAAAACACCTGGAAAACAGTAGAAGGGTCTGTTGATCTACATCCTTACACATTGTCAAACACCTTGTATGAGGGGCAATACGAGCAAACAGAAATGGTTAACCTGAGTGTAACAGCTTATGCACATGTGGCAGCACTTTTTCTCACCAGACCAACGAAAGCTGCATGGCCCAGCAGATTGCACGGCACCACTGTGACATTAGGGAGAAAAGAAAAGTGAAGATGTATTATCTTAGCCAAGAGCTATTTCTAACTAGAATACGGAAGTGAATCTATGGGACAGTGGAGGGACTCATCTACATTTCCCCTGCTTTTGTCTGTGTTTCCTCAATCTTGAGTCAGGACAGCTGAAATCCTGCAGCGTTGCTCTGCTTTTTTTCATGAAGTCAGTAAAACAGCTTGTGGAGTAAGAAGCTGAGTAACAGAATCAGACGATGAAGAAAAAGAACCCAGTAATTTGAGGGGTTAAACTAGGAGGTGGGAGGCATTGATGAAGCTAACAAAAAATTACAAGTGTGTACCTCCACTTAGGTACTGCCTAATCTTGAAGGTATCTTTCTTTTTACTGAAAAGTTCATGAGTACCTGTTCACACAGGAACTTCAGGTTTAATTTTGCTGACTGTGGATATCAGGTTTGAGCTTAGGCATGAATAGGATCCAAGAGCCAGGTGTGTCTGTGCCTAAATCCTACAAAGGGATTTACTTAGCTTTCTTCAAGCTTAGCTTTCTTAAAGCTCAGTTCACGCAGATGTATAGAAACTTTTTAAAAAAAGGAGTAGTCTCAGCCCTATTTAATTTTTTTTTTTTCCCTCAACACAATACATACAGTGAAAATTTCCAGGCTATCCTTTACATTGCAGTGAAAGAAGATATTACCTAGGATGTGGAAGATCTATTTTCAAATGTATTCCCACCCAAAGGGCCAATAAAATTCTTCGTGCTAGTTGTAGCACTATGTAGCAAAGGATGCAAGATTCGTAGTGGAGACAGGAAAGTGACCCTAAAAAAGGTTCCTCTAACTTTCAGGCAGCAGAGTCTTTTACTTGACCTAATCGTTAATAATTTATTAAATAGCTATTCGTTTTCAGAAAAGAATAGATGAATGTATACAAGCTCCAGTTTTAATTTCTGTTCGTGCACTGTAACAATATTTAGAACTTGCACATATATTGCAAATCGTCAAGCAAATGCAAATTAAACAATTGAAAGGCCATCAGGGAAGGCCTGCTTTATTGTATATGCTCTGGGTTGGGCTATTAATTCCCAGTGATGAGCAGTTAGTTGTGTGAGTCATGCTACTGCGAAGTAACTGCTCCCCAGAAGGAGCAGGGGATTCACATTTTTTCTGTCTCATAGTTGTCTTTTTGACAGCTTCGTACTCTTCGACTCTTCCCTTCAATGCCACATTGGTGCATCATAAACTACTTTATCAGTTGTACCCATTTTCAGGCCAATTTGCAGTAAACGAGTCATTTGTATTATTACTATGTTATGGCTGAAGGCAGAACATCATATTATGCATGTTAAAAAAATGCTGGACTTCAGCAAAAGTCCAAACCACTCTGTAAAGACCATCAAACTAATCCCCTTTGAGTTGACATTTTCTCAGTGTTTAGCACCCAGCTTTGCAAACGAGAATGCTGTCTCTTCCAAATAACACAGGTGACAACTGCCTGCCCAGATTGCTACTAGTCTAGGGTGGAGCACTGCCCAGACATCTGTCCAGTGTTCAGAATGTCAAATGCAAAAAATAATGAAACACAAGAAATGCTTTTCTTAAATGACAACAAGTGTAAATAACTGTAATTTCCATAATCAAAATTCAGTTCATTGACCCCAGGGCTCAAATGCTCATGAGAAATTGATTTCACTCTCTTTGTGCAGAGACAATAAACAGTGTTGTCAACTTTGAAAATATTCTCTGCCGCAAAATCAACCGACAGTTCTTTTAAAAAGCCACCAAGGGACATAGATGACAAAAAAGGGGCTCAGAAACTTTTTCAGGTGTGGAAATCTTATTAAGATTATCACAGCACATCTGCTGTTCCAGGCACGGCTAAATCCACGGGAGGATAATTGTCTTATGACCAATCCCTTCCCAAAAGGACCTGTCAGAGTGGAACTCTCCCCAAACTTTCATTTTCTTGTGCTCATAAAAGCAATTGTTACATACAATATGCTCTCTTTATAACTTGTCCCCAAATTCTTACATGCATAAACCTTTTAAGCAGAAGGAGCATGTTAACTTCGCCAAGGTTAGTCTGCTTCCCATTAGGTGCTGAATGACAGGACAGAAACAGCAAGTAACTTTGTTTCCCAAATACAAAGGCACACAACACAAACATGAAACAACTTCTCCTGTCAGAATGCTGTTTAAACACAATAAAAATGCTCTCGTTGTTTGCATGATAAACACATAAAGACTATATCATCTTTGATTTTTTATTACTATATTATGTCTCTAGTTATAGTCGTGTTAGTTTCCTTTGGTGTAGGAAAACCAAAAAACCTCAAGGAATTATAATTGAAAGACTTGCCCTGGCCCATTGGGACTGTGATGCTGACTTTAACAGGAACAAAGGTGCGTACAAACTGGGACTGCTTTTTAGAGCCTTTGCAAACATATTGTGGATACTTTTTCAACAGTGCTTTTCTCACTATTGCATATTAACTATGGAGGTCTGCAAAAAAATGAAATACATTGTTTTCTACTATCTAAATGTAAGTTTCACACAAAGTTTCTACTGTGATATTTTATGTATGAGAAATCAATATTGTGTACATACATGTACACCTCTCATGGTATGAGACAGAAAAGAGTTTAGTTACCAGAGACTAATATCTCTGAGAGCAGAGATACAAAAAAAGATTTATGGTAAAATGGAGAAAAATATGTGAAATTCTGGTACCTCCTGGCTAGAAAATTTCCTTTATATAAAATGACAAGAGACTATGGGCATACGACAGACAAAAAAGTAGAATTTCATTGTGTAGACTTTGCTTTTTCCCCTCCAAAAGCCATGTCATTCCTTTTTACTTTTGCATTTTGATCAGATGGTAAAAAGCTGCAATTCAAACTCACTTCTTGTATGCACATGCATCTTCAAGATAAAAAGGGATAAAACGCAATACCTTGTTTGACTCTCCTGACTGACACAGCTATACTAGCAAAGCTAGGGATATAGATGACCTAAATATCAGTAATCAGCCTAAAGATGATAACTCAGTATTGAGCTTTGTTCTTTTCTCCCCTCTTTTTACCAGAAGAATGAATTTTTGTGGCAAACCCCTGAATTTGTCACAAAGAGATAGAGAACAAACCCTGCAATTTCTTCTCATATAGGAATACTTAATGATAAATTGAATGTTTGCTGTTAGGTCACACGGCAGCAGTTGGATGAATTCCTAATATTCATCAAAAAACAAGATTTTTTTAGCTGGTTGGTCACATGAATATGAAACTATCACATGGGTGTGAGAGCATCTATGCAGCCCTGTTGGTATAGAAATGCTGGTTTATTAAGTTGACAATGTTTCTGGCATGGTCTTAGTTTTATGGCAAAATGAATCTGGATACAAGTGCATGAAAACTGCTCCTACAGATGAAGCAGACAGAAGAAACGTATAGATTTGAGTATAATCACGTCTACAGTAGAGACTTATGTACTCTTTCGTTACTATGAGCATGCAATACATAGATTAATCATTACAGAAACAGAACGTGAGATAGTATTTTCAGAGCCTCCATGCAAACATGCCATTTTTTAATAGTTTAGTTGTTAACTCTGGAACTTCCCTGGCATTCCTCAACGTACACGGGCACATTACGTAATGGCTGTTCTGGTATTGGCCATGATTTTGAAGCTGTAGCATGTCCAGCTTTATAAATAAATTTATTGATTAAAGTAGATTGTGCCCTACTTTTAATACTAATGCAAAATGAGTATCTTACGGTTCTTACGTGAAAACCTACTATCCTTCAAATACTAGCATAGGAAATTCAGATACACTTAACATATTATTATTATTACTATTACTGTAAAATTATTATAGAATCACAGAAACATGAAGATCCTTAAAGAATGCCATATTCAGATAACATAACACTTGCTGTGACAACACAATACAACTTTTTTATGTTGTGCACAGGGAAGCCATCAGAGACTGCAAGTTTTGTAATACACTGTAAAAAAGAACTCAGTCTGGAGTCCTGAGCTGTGGGGGAAGGTCAGATATACTGAAAGCTAATTTCTTTGCTGCCCATTTCTACTTCTTGGTTGGTAAACACAGGCGTGTACTGCTTAGGATAGATGTTATTTGATGTATAAGAAATCTCTGACAATATATACCGGTCTTTTTAAAAGTCATCTAAGCAAGGAATCAAGCAATTTTCATACCTCTCCAAGGTTCATTTTTGGGTAATAAAACTGTGTGCCAGTGGCAGTGGTGGAATATTCTGACTTTGGGCAAATCAGCTTAATTTGGAAGATGAAAACCATCTCTCCTCAATACTATCCCTGTTATCTGTCCGATACACTACTGTAGCTACATTAATCTCCTCTGACTACCCTTACATCCACAACTGTTCTTCTTCCATAGCCATTTGTGGACCATTATTGATCTGGTTCCTCGCATCCAGGAGCTTTAGGGTGTCTGATAGCTATTTCCACATGAGAGATCCCTACAAGCCACTTGGTAACACCTCCTGTTCGTCCGTTTGCTCTCCTCTTTGGGCAGCCAAACAGCAGAAACCCTTTCTTGCTGCACGGTCTGGTGCCAACCTGCACGTGCAGATCCAAGTTCATTCCACCAGTCCTCCACCCTAGTACATATGTAATTTCTAGCCTGGAAGCTTTTCACCCTATTTGCATGATGGTGGGTTTGAGTTAATATGCTCCTGCAGAGAGGGAAGACATAATGTTTAGGACAGCTGAGAGCACAGGGTTACAGCCTACAGTGAGCTCAGCAGAGCCACTGGATTTTTCCCCTCTTTCGGGCCCCCATTTACATTTGGAATGTGAGTCTACCAGGAGACTGCTTGTTTTATGAGGCAGGTATATGGTACTCCAAACCTAAGCTTTTTTCCTGTACAGACTCCTGAACAGATGATTAATGACCTATGTATAGTGACTGCGGGAGGGAATAAAGGAATCTACAGTTGGAAGGATTCTCCAGAGGCTCAGAGGAATCTCCATGAAAATGTTCTTCCTACCTCTTTTAGGAACAGCATGCTCTGGACTTCTCAGCTTCTTCATGGCAATGGAGTGTGATTTTCATGCTTTTGTGGGTTCATTCCCTTAGCATTTGTTAACATTTTGAGGTGAAGCCATTGCTCCACTTTACTTGGTATCATGATGATTTACAAAGTTATGGCTCGGCTAATGCTTTAAAAATTGGTTTCCGACTGCATGTAAGGAATGAAAGGTGTTTTTTGAGTGAGAATATTATGAACTATAACCCACAAATTCTGAATTCAATATCTGGCTTTGCTATCAATTTTCTGTAGGACCCAGGGCAACTCAATAAGTCTCTCCAAGATTGATCAACTGCTTAGTGCAGTAAATGGATGAGAGTGCACTAAAATCAAATCCCTCTGTTCATAGGATCATAGCACTCTAAATACGTTAGCTAAGGACTTTCATTCTACTCTAAAATATCACCTAATGCTACAACAGTTGTTATCAGTATTAATTTTAGTTTGAGTTGCTTGAGGCCGTGTAAGCCATTACAGTACTTAGTAACATCAAGCAGGGGCCATCACAAAGCTCAATATTGTACCATATTGTACCGTGCCATTTGACCTGGTAAGGCAACTGACTGTTGCTAAATCTAGAAAAGTAACAAGTTACCAGATTAGAAAAATTTCAATTCAGTCAGCCCATTGATCTCCATTTATATTCACATGTAGTTTTCAGAATAATGCTTCAAGCTGGTAAAAAGTCCACAAATTGTATGTGTTTAACAAAATCAATTTAACGTGTGCCTTTACAGCAAAGTCATGACAACTGTAAGAGTAGATACCGTATATCATTTTATATCTGGCTTAGAAAACCAAACTGGTATAAGTTAGACTTCAATAAAAGTTGAAGTGTCTACAAATAGTTGTTCCGGTTTAGCTAAACTGTTTTAACAACATGCTTCTTTAACCTAATGTGGTATATAATGCCTAACACGATGTAAAAATACCCTTTTGTGCTAGAGGCAGAAAGTGACATTAACTTTCTAGGGGATGCATTCCAGTGCCACTACTTTTGAAAATCCTGTGCCACTATTTGTTTGACTTTCTGCAGATTGGATGGGTGTTTTTTACATATTCTGTGATGACTGGTGTAATAAGATCATGACAGAAAAATTGGGACACAGTGGAGAAGCAAGAAATTCTGGAAAAGAGATAAATGTCTTGTTCTAAATAATATTTAAGTACAATCCAAAGTACGATGAAACGAACCAAAAATTGTTAATGCTACCACTTAAAATGTCCTAAGGATAAAGATTATTAATCTGTGATTCTATTTTTTTCATTTTTCTTACAGAATGGATGAGTTCAGCACTTATCATTTGTATTTACTTTAAAAAACACAATGTAGCCTACTGGTCACTGCATATAGTATGTAGAATACATTTCTTCCTGTGTCTGATGCACAAGGAAGATGGGAATATTTGTATCAGAGGATGTTGCTTTACCAAACTTGTGTTCTTGGCTTTCGATGGCTCTGTTTCTATAAGACATCTGTCAGCAGGCACTGATGCAGTGTCATACTGAACATCAGCAAGGCTGTATATGCTTTCCTGAAGTCACAAGATTTCCTGAGAAGGAAGAACTCGAATTACACTGGGTACATCATTTCATGTTTCTTACAGCAACATACTAATGTTTTTCTATTCTGAGTGCTACAGCTGAACTTGCAGAAAGCAGTGAGCAGCATTTAGCAAATTGCTTGGGGTCTAAAGTTCAACTTTGATCATGCTTTGATCATACTGAAGGAAACAAGAGAGATCTCTAATATATCATAAGACCTCTCTCTAATTAATGCTGAGAATAGACCGCTGAGAAATGATAGAGGACGAACAGCTTGAAAATATTCAGGGACAAATAGAGAATAAAATAGGGAGATGTATCAGCATTTCTTAGCTTGTAATCTGCAGTGTGAAATACAATACGTGGGAAGACTTGCTGATTTATTTGAGTTATATTTTATTTGTTGCCTTTGGATTTTCCCCCCTACTCAAATATAACAAAAAAGGTAAAAAAATCTGATAAACTCTGTTTACAAGGCTTTTACTGGTTTATTTTATAATCAAGGTGGTTAATTGTTCTTCTTGAATCTACCTTTCTTCATATTCTTATCCTATTAATACATTTCTATCCCTCACCATCTATTTTTCTGGTCTCTGTGTTCTGATACTTTTCTCTATGTCGTCTTCTATTTCTGTCACTACTGAAACCATTGCAAAGCCACTCCTTGATAAAAAATCTTTTATACAAGTACAACATATAGTACAGCATAGATAAAGTAAACCTTATGACAAGCTGTCTCCAAGGAAATGCTTGCTTGCCTAAAATTGTATGAACCCTGCAATTTTAGGGGAATATCAGCAGTTTCGAGTAAGGGGAACATACAGAAGTAAGCACATAATTATATCACTCATAAACTAATCTCAACCGGATTTTTGCAATAATGTTGAAAACCTTAAATCATCCCTTTTTCATGACAGAAGAGTGGAAGAAGAGGTCTGCATCTTGGTCTGCCAGGTTTCTGGACAGGAATGGAAACAAAACACATTAGCTAGGACACCCTGAGGAGAGTTAATGTAAGGAAACCTTGGGTACCTACAAGTAACGTACCTACTCTTAGCATGTTATTTAGATTTTTCTCTGTAGCTGACAGAGATAAGCACCTCTGTATAGTAACTGATCCCACTTTGGGTACTTCTTTTAGGGTGGTATTAATGACTTCTCTTGCCTATTGCTTACCACTGGCTATGAGAAAGGACCAAAAGCAGAGCTTGTGGCTTTCTGCCTAACACGAGATGACATGAAGCCTCTGGAAGGTCATTTCCTGTGGCTAGACCAAGATCTGACAATAGAACAAAGTCATATCCTGTGGATCTTATCTCATAAAAGGTCCAATTTAAAACATTTTTAAACCACCATGAAGATCAGGTTTAGCATTGTTTAACTTAATGCGTTTTACTTTAAAGTGGGAGAGGACTCAGCTAATCTGTAGTGACTTGTTAAACCTGAGTTAGCTATTTTGGACTGTGTGGTCATAATAACTTTTGTTATGTAAAAAAT
This sequence comes from Opisthocomus hoazin, assembly GCF_030867145.1. Taxonomy (NCBI): domain Eukaryota; kingdom Metazoa; phylum Chordata; class Aves; order Opisthocomiformes; family Opisthocomidae; genus Opisthocomus; species Opisthocomus hoazin. The sequence goes on along the minus strand of NC_134417.1, from coordinate 73,127,294 downwards.
ATTTATTTTCCCTAAAAGGTTGGCTTGTCTCTTTGTTGAAACAGGTCTCATTTTATGGATCATTTAGAAACTTAAGATATTAGAAAGAAAGAAGTTAGATGATTCCTAGCAGGCATGAACTAGTGTTCAACATGTTGCAGATGGAGTTCAGGGTACACAAGAAAAACAGAATTGAGTCTTCACCATAATTTGTCAAGAATTCCTATGGTAAGAAGAGCTCAGACAGTAATTTTAAAAGGATATTAAGAAGACAGATAACTAGTGGGAGCTAGTTTCCAGGCATATGGACTACTAAAAAACCAAAATAGCCTTTGCTAAATTTATCACTGTATACAAGATATATAAAAGTATGATCTTTTTCAAAACTTGGGTCTGCATTTTGGTCATTTCTTATGAAGTTTCCTAATCTTTCAAATTAAGCTCTGCGTAGCACTAATGTTCATCCCGCACGTGACTAACGTTCGTATCTTGACCATCTTTGAAAAAGTCTATCACAGAGTGAAAGCAGCTGGACACAGACATTTCCTAGAACTACATATGCTACGATGGACTTGTTCACAAACAATACAGCTTTCTGCCTCAGGTAGATGTTTTTTGCATAGCTTTGCTTTTTGTAACAGTAGTTTCTGTATGTCTTGATGAATGAGGAGCGTAACAGTTTCTCTGACACTTACTGTCCAAAACACATGCACTTTTTTGACTTACAAAGCTGAAAGATTAAGACGGACTTATAGCAACCAAATCATCACAATAAGGTGTTTAAAAAGGTCAAATAAAATGTCTAGATCTGCTGGCCAATCATCTAAATCATCCACCAAAGAGTTCTCAACAGGAAAATACTGCATTACTGTACAGCCACAGCCAATTGCCCACAATTTTTATGAAAAATTAGGCTTTTAAACTGGTTAGTCAGCTGTGTTCTGTTAGAAGAAAAATGAAAAAAACAGCAGAATCTGCAATTAATAACAAAAAAATACATTTGTAGTGCAGGACATAACTTAAAACTTACAAAATGCTTGTTATTTTAAAAAGAATTAAATTTAACTAAAATTGTGATGGCATGCCAGCTGTATTTTAAAGTGGTTTAGGCATGTATATATTAGGCATCTGTCACGTGTCTATGAAGAAAGAGGGAAGACAGAAGAAACAGAAACAAGCAAATTTGAAATGTATGTTTAAATAGGCCACAGAGGATAGCTGTAACTACAGCACTAATTTGCAAGTAATTTTCTCACATAAATAAATGGTCAAAGCAGTTTGATGAAATTTAATTTAAATTTAGTTCCTGCCTTATAACATTTGGTTTCAGAAGTTCCAGGCAGAGGCGAGATGCAGAATTTCTATACAATCCTTTTGTTGTACCTAACCAGATATTGACTGCTATCATCCAAGGACGCATCAAGCTATAGGCCATCATTGATCCATTATAGCTTTGGTTTTCCTTTATAAAAGGTTCCTTTTCATTAGAGTTTTAAAGGATCTAGTGTGAGAAAGTAAAGACCCTGCATTTGTGACCTGAAATAATCTACTCTTTATGAAAGGCTGACAAATCACAGAGAATCAAAGAATGTGCCTGCGGCTGCAGAGGTTTTATCTGAGCGTAATCTAGGGGTCACTGGAAAATTCAATGCATAATTGAAGATTCATCAAAAAGAATTTCTCAGATTAAAAGCTACGTTTACTGTGTGAATGAGAAATCCTGGTGTGTTGCTTTGCTTCTGTGTTGTTTGAAGTCAGTTTCTTTTTTTGAATTTCTAGAATAAAAGAAACAGCTGAAAGAAAATGAATAATCACATCAGGTGTTGGTTTATCCTCATAAAATATAGCAGCTTTCTGCATGGAAATGGACTTTTGATATTTAAGATAACTGATGCCCCAAACCCTACCACCTCACTCTATCAAGTAGGCCACAGCCGTCCTTCACTTGCTCTAGTATTCAACACTTTGTTTGTTTTCACAGGGTTTTTCTTTTCAGATCTTGGGCAAAGACTAGGTAAGTGAAAAAGTAATCCTGAAAGAAACTTGGATGTGTTTTCTAAAGACCACCTTTTGAATTATTTTTTATATAACAGGATATTATACTGAACTGTTCATGAGATGCTCAAGACAGAAGAGCTGCCTGGTCCCAGGCCAACCACTGGCCGTGGAGTGATGTCTCGTGGGGAAGGGTGTGAGCGCTGCTCAGCTGGGAACATGGCTCAAGCACAGAGCAGACATGAAACAGAAGAATGAAGTGTGGACTGATTCGCCTCGTCTACTGATCTTTAAGAGCACTGAAGCATTTTTCACAACAAAATAAAAAGCAATTTGATTTCAAGAAGAGGAACAAAGGTTCAGGGACATTCGCATAGACAAAATGCCTAAAAGTACTACCCTGAGTTTATAGATTACCTTATTCCAAGGGATGATTTATGTGTTAAAGCCATGTCAGACAACAGCACTGCCAACAAATGGACAATTGTACAGCATGTGACCAGCTATGCTTTGATTAGTGACAGTAAAATCACAGAGGAGCGACTGGTGAGGAAGGGGATGACAACTGCTTCCTCTGGAGTGGGAAGATCTCTAATTTGAGGGACAGAGAAAATAATGGCTGAATATTACTGAAAAACAAATGACAGGAAAACAGACCAAAATGCTAAGTGGCATCTGCACCCGTATTTTTTCAGAACTTGAAAAAATGTCTATGAGGTCCCTGAGAGACCACTATGCCTCAAATGTCCTTACCAGCTGCACCTGGGACCTCTGCCCACAGGGTTGGAGACTCTATGTAAGCTTAAGCCCAAGACTAAGGTATGTTGTGGATGTACCTGTATTCAGCCCCATCTCTGATCTTGTCTGCCGGACCAGCCTTGGATCTATGCTGCAAGTAGGTTGTCTCCAGTCGTATCTCTGGCCATGTCTCCTTGGATTGACCTTGGAGCTGTGTTGTAGCCTTATCTGTGGTCCTGACTCTTTTTGCGGCTTACTGGACTCTCTGTATGGGCCTGGTTCATCACCTCATCTTCTCTGGGACTGCTGGCGGGAGTGGCTTCCTTCAGTCCTTGCCTGAGCAGTGCTGCTGGCTCCTGCGCCTTGCCTGCTCCTTCACTGCTCCCAACCTTGCCTTGTCGACCTAACTTCCTGCCTTGACCCTGCACCTGCCTCATCACTGCAGGCTCAGCTGATGGTCACTAGGATGGGGCTGACCCCAGCTGCTGCCCCTGAGCTGCTGGACTTGCCTTGTGTCCTGTCTGTGCCTGCTGCCACGATTACTGCTGGTTCCCCTGCCCCTGAGGGAAGCTTGGTGCTCCCCGCTCAGAGGAAAAGCAATCAGAGCCAATAATATTCCCCTTTATATTAATGGAAATATAATTTATTTTAATTTGCTCAACAAATGGTCATCTGCTTTCATAGACCATTCTGAAGCCTACAGAAAGCAACCCGAATCTTTCCTTTCTCCTCAACAAACTCTACATTGGCAGTGAATACAGACATAGCCTACCTCTAATGACCCAGTCCTATTCTAACTAATAGAAAATTCTCATCAACTTCAAAGGGAGAAAGAACAAACCTCAGGTCTCAGTCGCTGAACCCACAAAGAAGATGACAAAAGCTGTCCCCTGCAGAGCCTCATTTAACAGAGGCCTTTATCAGTAAGACATGGTGATCTTATTAACTTGCATGGGGAATGCACATGGAGCAATACAGGATCTCTGCTAGTACAGAAATACAGATATAAAATGGATATGTTTATTAATAAAATGTCCTGTAATAATTCAGTATTATGAATGAATTTATAACAAAATATTGTTGTTCAGAACTAGCATCATATTCTTTCTTAATACAGTTAATAACTGTATTAATACAGTTAAAAATTTACTTAATATGTCCATATTTGGAAGTTCATTAAACCTGGTGTTTTATTCAAGCGTTATAAAGAGAGTTGTAAAGGTTTAATTTACTAATCAATTGCTAAGTTTATTTGCTCTGCTGCTCTTCCACATAGATGTGGAAGGCTGAAATCCCTTGATAGTCTGGTAAAAGCTATTCCTACAATCTGATTTAGATTCATGAAGTTTGGTGGGGTATAATTTGACAAACTACTGACTTTATTTACAAACAAAAAAATTAATTTCTTACCTCCATTATCTTTTAGGTGCAGTGCTATCTTGGTGTCGTCTATAAAGGAAATTCAAAGTTAGTTGCAGGAAAATGCATTTTTCTAGGTCACGAATCATTTTAGGAATGACTTTCTAATATACAAGAAATTCCACAATTAGAAAAAAATTTGGCACTCAACTCAATGCGAATTAGAATGTGGTGTTCTTATCTATACTGAGAAACGCTTTACTTCCTACTAAAAAAAACATTTGTAAGAGTGTTACAGTGTAAAGGAAGATTCAAAATACTGGTAAATAAGGGTACTAGAGTCTGTCTCATCGCTTTTACAAATAACTCATTTATGTTACACGTTCATACACAGCTTGAGCATTCTATCATATAAAGGACTATGTGAACAAACATATGACAATAAAATAAAAAAATGAGTTGATTCCTTTTCTAAGAATTATGAAAAGGTCTACCAATTTTAAATCCTGTTTATTCCTCTTCTTGTTGTGAGATTTAATGAACGAAGTGTCAGGCAATAATGCTGCTAATGCAGTCCAAATCCTGCACTGACAGTTTCTGAACTTCTCTTGCTGCAAACAAAACCAGACTTTCTTATCAGTAGATTCCCATCTTGTAATGCCTTCAGCTCAAATCTTCCTGTCACAGACCACTTCAAAAATCTGCACGCACCCAGCATCTTTTCTTGTCTTAACACACAATTTTAACAGAAACTTCACCCCTGCCCCTTCTATTTTATAGATGCTATTTGGTTAATCTGGGTTAGCTTTTCTAACCAACTGAATTTTCTCCAGAAGCAGGGAAGCAGCATATCTCAACCACAGAAAGGCAAGATTTAAGCAGCCAGTGGAACAAGGATAAGAACTGATACACCATCGCTTAACCAGTATATTCGGTTCAGAATCCTATAGAAACTATTTCACAACAGTGAGCACTACATGAAAAGAACAGTGTCAACTCACTGAAAAAAAGTAGACAGGCAAATTTCAAATAGGTTTTTAACTTGGGTTATCTCTAATTTTCACCTGGCTACACAGAATACCTAAAGGGATTCAAAATTCATTAAGTTTGTGATGCAGGTTTCTTCACTAACTTTAGCATGGCCATCTCATCTGCCATTTCAACAGGGTTTGGACCCTGGCCTAATGGTTAGAAGAACAGAAACAACTCATAACTACAACTTCTCCAGAAGTCTGCCTGGCTTATCCGTGCGCCCCCAGCACCACCCCCTCCTCCAGCACTCATTCCCTTGGCACTGTACTGTTGTGACAGCAAGTTGCAATTTAAAAGCAGTAACAAATATTGCCTTGACTGCAATCCCCATCTCCTTCCACTGTCCCAAAGAGAAAAGGTCAACATGAACACATACTTAGAGGAAATAAATTACTTTTAGACTTGCAAATGACATGTTTGCACTATAGAGCAATGCAGTCTATATACTTCACCTTCTGTGGGCAGGCTAGTCGGCAGGTGGGAAGTGGTGGAACCTCTCGTGGTCGTTAAAACTCTGAATTTTGTGGTGGTTGGCAGAAGGGTGGTGGCGGAGTATGGAGGTGTTTCAGTTGTGTCTATATTCTTCTCACAAATCTTATCTTTGGACTGTTGGGAAACAAGAAAAACAAAGAAGAGAAAACTAATTCTCAGCGGAGACTGTCACAGAATGAAGAATTTAAGCATGGACAAGCTGTCAGGATAAAAAGAATGAAAATGGAAACACTAAATCAAGGAATTTCAAGAGCTGCTTAGTTTCTTTTTTTTTTTTTTTCTCCTTTGAAGTGCTCTACACAGCATTCAGCAACATACATTTTTCATTTAGCTGCAAAACTTACAACACTGAATTGTTAATGCCAGGGCTTCAAAGTCATGTCTGAATGTCAAACATGTTATTTCCCGTAATCAGATTTTAACATATAAGATTATCATTCAAATTTTAACTCTTCTATTGTGAATGCTCACTGCCATTGGTCTGGGTGCCACAACACATGTTAAAAAAGATACATGGGAATTAAATTGTAGCTCTTCATAGTGAGTAATGTGTAGTTAACTGGAGGATTTAATTACGCTTTACATGCAGTTATCACAGAAGAATATGCATATATGTGTAAAATGTGTGCATGTACTCAGCCTATAGAATATTTATATGCCAAGCTATAGAGCAACACATTGACTATATGCCTATTAATTCTATATAATATTAAAATGTCACATATTACATGTGAACATACTATAACAATTATGATATAAAATATAACTATGATAAAATTTAAATCATAAAATATAATAATCATACAAATGATTATATTATATTAGCATACCATAAATAATATTCACCATCATATAATAATTTAACTTGTTTTTCATGAGCAAATATTTCTACAGAAATCTCAAGTCTTTTAAACTGTTTTTAAAATTTTATAATTCTGCAGGTGTAATAAGTATTTTCTTTTATGGATCACAGTTTTTCAGGAAAATACATCCAATTAACTAGCAGCAAATATAGGAACTGCCTGTAAGTCCTGCTGTCCCCATTCATTTTAATGAGAAGTGGAATCCTGCAAAGCCTGCTCATTTTGTTGAGATCTGGCTGTCAAAACCCAGTAGGTGTTTTCTTTCTTTTAATATGTATGGGTATTTTATTGTCCTTTGTTTTACAAGAAAGAATATATCACATTAAAAAAGGTATCAGTACCTGCAGTATAACTATTTAAATTTCTTCATATTTTAGCCTGAAAACCACTGTTAACTTCACTGATGCACCTGAATCAAAATTTACCTCAAAATATATATTACAAAGAAGGTAACATTACTATGAGCATCCTCTTTATTCATCCTCTTGAATGAATGCATCTAAAATTAACCTCTGTGTGCTAATTATTGATCCTTCATTAAACTCCAGCAGTCAGCTCAGGCATCATTCTGGAAGATGCTAATTAAGCTGTTACTTCTACTCCAGAGTGCCTGAAAGCTAGACTGTGAGCACCAGTCAAGCAGCCTGAAACCGTACAAATCAAACTGTTAGTTTCTCAGATACGCTTAGGGTATCAATAATTTCCTCTCAGATCATGTACTAAGCCTTGGCACACTAGATGGGTTAAAACAAGAAGGGAGAAGCAGAATGGGATGATACTGTCATGCAGAGAGCGGTTTTTTGGATAACTTCATCTACAGGCACGAGTGAGTCCTAGCTAATTACAGTCTGGATTAAAGCAATGCAAAGGTTGTGCACTATAACAACCAATACTCCCAGCAACTTTTACTTTATGTTCTTGAAAATGTTGGCCTCCACAGACAAAATCTCACAGAAATTCCATTCTTAAATGATCAGCTTACAAACTGCAAAGCTGAAGCTTCAAGCCCAGGTAACAAGGCAGTATGTAGGATGCAGTTATTTTGCAATTACAGTTATAAGAAAAAAGTCTCTTCCATCAGACTGGATTTATATCATTACTTCTCTTTGCTTCTGCTGAGAATAAAACAGAATGTGCTTTCTAACTAGACACTTGGGGCTACATTTTGCCCTCAGTTTCACCTGACATTACACTTCAAAAGGGCTATGTTGCTGAAACACATGACTGAATTTAGCTCTTTCAGCCAAAATGGAAAAGTAACTGCTTTTTTATGGCCATCAGGAGATTAAAATTGTCATAAACTGATTTGTTCCGATTACCACACTCCTCAAATGAAAACAACAACAAAAAAGAACACTTAATCCATAAAGCCTTCTAAAGGGAGGACATTGGGAAAGAACTAGAAGTAAGATATTTATATATGTCAATGAACATATGTGTCATATTTATATATGTCAAGGAACATATATATGTTATATATGACAATGAACTGCTCTGGTCCAGGACTACCCTGAGTACCTCTTTCAGACTAGGCCCATAGTCCCTGTTTGACAGTCCACCACTACCATAATCAGGTGTCTTTCTCGTTCTCTCACCGCCTCTCCAGGCAAGGACATCCAAATTCCTTGTAGCTGTTTTTATTTTTTTTTAATATCTCTGAATTCATCTATGTAATTTCTTCTGTGCTAAATGATTTGGCCAAATTTCATAACCAAAATGCAAGACATGTAATGCCTGTTTTTCACTTGAGACTACTCTGGCAGAAGGTTTTCTGAGATGAGGAACATCACAGTTAAGAGTCAGAGATCTAGGAGAAGAACAGTGCAGTGACTTTGCTTTGGGGAAAGCTTTCTGGTGTTTTTCTTTTTTATTTAAAGTATTTTCTCAAAGCTAAAATTTTTATCCTGTGTCCATTTTATTCCCTGAAATAGGGAGTGAAATTGCTCAGCCTATTTTTCTTTACTATATGTTATAGCATTTCCACAGAATGACAAAGTTAAATATAGCTTGTCTTTGTCTTGAAACCATGCTTCATAATATGAAGAACTTAATTAAGAGCATCATAAGTATATAAATGGCCTCTGATGGACTGAGGATGTAAACTACTCACATACCTCTTCAGGGCAGCCACTGTCTACCCAGTCTTGCCGGTGACGGTCAAATCCACTGGAGCATCTTTAAATGATGAAATAGATAAAAGTTGTCCAGATGGAAATAGGAGGAAAACAAGAACAAGAAAGGAAGACAGAAGAGAATGACAGAGACAATAAGTAAATGACGTGATTTATTTTAAAATCTGTATGATTTATGTGGTATTACTTTTATTCAAGAGGCTGTTGCTGCAATATGAGTCAATCATTTAATTCACTTCAGTGAAAGGCATTTCAATGAATGAGTTATTATTTTAGGTGGGTTTTTTTTTAATTTTTAGTTTTTAGATAGGAATATCTCCCTTCCACTGGATAAGTATTGTTAAGACTACACAGAGCCATAGCATTTTTAAGTTTGATGTCAGCTGTATGGATGTAAATTGGTTTAACTGTTTCTGTCCAGACTTCTTAGCCAGGAAAAATTAATCCCACAAAGGATGTAGTGAACCAGTCACTGCTTTTATCAGGCAAGGTGATCTGAGACATCAAGATACATGTATAAAGACCTGATCAATGTTCACAGATTTAGATAACAGCTCCTCTGAAAAGCCTTCATGACAATTAGAGAGTACTGTACAGCTGCTTCTGTCCCCTCACTAGCTGCAGAAAACTTATGTCGCATGCATATTTCTTATCAAATTAGGTGAGGTTAATAACCTGCTTGCAATATCATTTCTCATTTGCAATATGTAGTGAAGAAATTTTAAAGCAACTTGTAACACTTTAATGTAATGATTTCCCTGGCAATCTCCATCTCATGAGAGTCTTATCAGTGTTTAAACAGTAAGTTAGGGTTTCCTAGACAACAGGCAGCATTACAAACAAATAGCATTATTAAAATGGCAAGCAAATAACTAAACCACGATGTCTGACTTTGAACGAGATTCTCCTCAGTTAGGGTTTTTAAATTTTTTTTTTCCTGCGTTCATTTTCTGTAGTAATTTTTTATGAGACTGGATGATGTCATTTTGCATCCATGGTCATAACTTACCTGACTGCACAGCAAACAACTTTCTCATTGTCTTTAATAAGACTGTGCAAGAAAATAAGGCCACTGTTATGGTTAGTTGTATTCATGGAGTAATTTTTTGTTCTCAATGAACTGAAAGATGCCAAGACATGCCAAGCACTACCCTACTTCAACTGAGGTAAACAGGTGCATTTGGAAGAATGGAACAGTGGAATAATTTTTATAGTAGGAGAGGATGTTACAAGAGGGTGTAAACAACATTAACAACACACTTGGGATAATAAACTTCTCTATAAAATTATTCTGAGCAGAATCTACAATGTCAAAGACAAAAGATTTTGAGAAAATGTTGATTCTCTTGTTAGTTGTACTTGCACTGCTCTACACTTCATCATTTGCAACGTTACCAGTAAAAATATCCCAGCTCTAACAGGTGCCAATTACCACTCACTCTACAGCAACTGACTTTTCCAAAAACCTATTGCAGTGAAGAAAGAAGATGCCCAAACCAGTAACATATTCCAGAGAAATTTATTTTTCTTCTTGCTGAAGTTGAGTGAATGAGTGCTATACTGGGAGCTCAGTGCTGCCTCCCCATCTTTGGGGCTTTCTGTCTCCATGACTGTTTGAGAGAACAAGGAAGACCTTGCTAAGCAGAAAGAAATGATGAATTTACATTCCAGGTATGAGTAGAACACATCTTTTTGAAGTCTCAGTCTCTCCTACTTTTCTATAATGTTTGAAGAGGTTCATTAGCAACTTCTGTGCCTATCCTGAAAGAGAACTGCACTAATTTTCAGAGGTGCTGAATACTCACAAACGCATTGCATTTCAGTCATACTGCTCTGGCTAAAATCTAACGGGAAAGAGGATATTGCATATGTCTGAAAATCAAGCCCAATATTCAGACATGACTTCAAGTGACTCCGTAAATTCCTACAACAGAGGCAATCACTGCAGTCACCTATCCATACTAATTCAAACTCAACTGCACATAGACCTATTAAGGATTAATAAACTTTTATCTTAGATCTGATCTTGTATCCAAATGGTGTCAAACTTCAGGCTCCAAGGGTTAAATGAATAAAAGCTTATCCCAGGTGCACACATTTACAGTTCTTAAGTCTTTTCTGACCAACTGCTGAAATACAGTGGCAAGTAACATTGCTGGGGTTGATTTTTCCCCTGGAATTAACAAACCACCAAAAGTTGAATCTAACATGCAAGGACTTGGAATGGCTCTTTCAAACATCTGAGATGCTCTTCAGATGACCCTACCTTAAAGAACAATACATTAAACCCTGGACACTGTTTATTTAACATTTTCTCTTGATGCAATGGTGAGTCCAAATAGTATTATCAGAACACAGCTTTATCAGGAACTAGACAGGCTCCAAGCAAAACTGTTTGTGAACTTCCTTTGACGCATGTTTCAATGAGATACCAGCCGTAGCAGATACTATCATTGCTTCATTGTTGAGTTAGAATTCTGGGAACTATCATTTCACTGCACCACCCGCTCTTCCGACTGCATTTTTAAGACCTTCATCTAGTAGCATGGTGATAATCCCTGTGGCCATTAAAACATTGGAGCAGATTTGATTAGCTATGCCATTCACGCCATCTGTCAACATGGCCATTTTATAACAACTTCATTTTCAAGTGATGACTGATATCACCTCTTAGCAAAGCAATAACAAAGATGATATAGGAAATGAGAATAGGGACATTCATGAAATGTAAGGAATTTGGGGATTTGTGTGGAATTCAGGAGTACTGGTTCAGGGAGCAAAGGGAGAATTAAAGTCTCTGCCTCTGCACGCTACACATATAGCAATGATGGTGTGGTACAACTAATGAAGCTGAGTCTGGGTAACAAGAAATCCTTGTTAAAATCTAACAGGATCCTTTCAGTGAACTGTACGTAGGCAGAAAAGAGAACGAGGTGTCATCAGATCTACCAGATGCCATTTACCTCTGTTTGGCAAAGAATATTTAAATGGCAAGAAGTGTCCATTCAGTGCATGAGCTGAGATGCTTTGCTGCTTCTTTTTTAAGAGAGTTCACTGAGGATTAATAATAATAGTAAATCAGATATCCTGTGTACAGAAAATTCATCAAGGTTTAACCTGTGAAAGCTACACACATAGTGGAAAATCATCGTGAAGGAAAGGGACAAAGTCTGGATGGAAAAATCTTTTCACCAGGTTGAGTTGGTATAAGACAGTCAAAAACATTCAAATGCACAGCACGTGTCCTTTAAATCAATTATTCCCTAGGGTTTTTTTTTGCCAGGATATCTGTAACAGCATATGAAGAATGGATTTCTGGGAACTGAAAGGCATTCCAGAAATCTGAAATGATTTCTTAAATACCATGCAATTACTCAGTTCAGTTAAAATGTTTATTAACTCCTCCAAATAAGAGGTTAACCTGGAAAATTAAATAGAAAATTGAAGAGACAGAACTCTTTTTCTGCCTTTAACCACTAAGGATAGCCCGCCACATTAGGAAAAGATTAAGACACTTTCTAGGTTGCTTGAATTACTAAAAAAAAGAATCAGAACAGTTTAAAGTGGTATTCCTTTCCAAGTTCAAGGACATAGAAAGTAAAATACAAAAATAAATAAATATAAAAAATGTACTAAAAAAAACCCACTGGAACTTTTTGTCTGTCCAGTTGAAAAAACTCTTAATCATGGAGAGATTTTTAGAGGAAAAAAAAGCACTATCTTTGTGCTAGGACTGCCTTTGCTTCCCTTTACTGCAGAACAGGCTCCATTTTGGTCCCTCCATCCTTCAAACATCTCTTTCTTGTCACACTGTGCTGTCTAGGAAAAGACTATATTTTCCTTGCTTTGTCATTTTCCACTTTCCCTTGTCACAAATGCAGAACTTTATCACAGCTCGAAGAGCTTAGGAAGCTCATGTGAAGTGTCACTGTGAGTGACTGTGGTAAAAATTTGTAAGGTATTTGAACGGTATTTGTGCTTATCATCTAGCTATCATACATCTGAATTCAAGCATAAATGTGTTGTCTGTATTAATCCTTTACTTAAATATGCTGCTTAATTAAACTGTACTTCAGAATAAGATGACAATTTGAATTGTTAGAAGAGAATTTGTTCCCACCTTGCTGTTATAAGGTGAGAATAGCTAAGATGATTTGCTTAATAGAAAGATTTTAAACATACACAACTACAAACAGCCTGTACTATCTTAATGTTTATGAAAAATTCAAATATAATTACCAAGGCATAGTTAATACTAGGTGCAGTATATCTGTGTCTGCAGCACAGAATTCCGTCTTTGTCTTAACATTTGTCTCAACATTTCCCACATTCAGATTATGATAAACAGGATCAGAGAAAGGCACAAATTTCAGCAGGCAATCTTCAAACTGATGATGGTTCCACAATTTTATGGGACAGAAAGTTTGGAAAAATATAGCTACATGTTCTGTAAAGTACTTCTGCAATATCATGTAAACAGAGAAGTAAAAAGATGTTAAAAAAAAGTGCCATTATTTTAGAATAAAAGAAATGGAACATGAGTAAGACTCAATATTTGTAACTGACAAAACATGTGAACAGGCCGTAGGAAATAAGGACTCCCACAGGGAATTCTTGCTGTTGGAAGAATCTGAGAATAAAAGTGGGCTAAAAGAAGTAAGTTTTATTTCCAATTCAACTAGAAAGAAAGGGAAAAAAAATCCTATTTAAAGTGAGACTTGGCAGAGTTCTGATTAAAGAAGTATAGGAGGATATTTTCTCTAATTTAATGTCAGTTACAACAACAAAGGAAACATGATGAAAAGCAGATAAAGAATAAAACAGAAGCTTTTGCTAAAGGCTCTGCTTTGAATAACTACAAGGAAAAAGCAAGTGTAAGAGCAGGGCCCTAGAGTCAAATTTATGAGATTATGGTATCAGAATTTCCACCAGAATCAGCAGAAAATAATAACAATCAAACATGTTCGTTGAAAACCATAGGACCATACACTAATTCACAGCTCCTACACTTCCCATAGTACTCCCAGACATACGAATTGTAGAACTGGCAACGATACCGAAAAACATCAGGTCTCCAGTGGCATGCACCAAGGCACAAATTTCAGTCACACCCTGGCCAAGCTCACATTTTTTTCATATACATTTACTGGGATTTTGCTCCTTCACAAAAAAAAAACCACTGATAGCATTAATAAGTAGTAGAGTCCTGGGGATAGGATGAAAGTGGCCTGGTGCCTAGAGATAGTATGAAATAGGGCTGTGCATCTTTCTGTTATCACACATGAACTCCCAGCAACCACATAGCACATATCATGGCTGTTTCAGTACTAGTGGGCAACAGCATCTGACCTGCTAGAAAGATAAGTGCAGAGATGTTTTTGTTGGGCTAGGTTACTGGTCCCATTATATCTCCATCACAAATCTAAAATGAGTAAGAAGTCAAAGGAAGCAGGAGCTAGGACAGGAGGAGAAGGCATAATATGCTAAACTGACTCTACATAAGCCCATGTTCATATGTTTATAAAGGCATGCTAACAAATCAGGAGCACCTTCTGCACAGAAGACCATACAGAGTTTTGAAACTGCATATTCATACTACTGCATCTGTGGAAAGTATGGATGAATTAGGGTTAAGAAAGACACCTGCTGTAAAGGCTCAGCGAATTCTTCAGCTAGAGAGCAAAAGGAGGGAGGGACATGAAACATCTTGTAACTGGTTATGTTCAAAGGAACTTGAAGTTCATAAAGCTATTTGTTTCCCAGATTAGTATTCTGCTTGCATCTCATTTCTTCTCTAAAAGTGAGCCAAATTCTGAAATCAACGTTCAGCAAGAACAGCCTGCAAAACAGATTACCAAAGAATTGTAAACGGTTGGGGCTCATCAATTTCTTCATTAATTGCACATATTAGTATTTGTTATGATGTCTGGTGGTAAGCTAGTGGTTTCATGTTATATGATAATGCAGATATTGGAAGAGTTAATAGACCTGAACAGAGGGGCAACCAAAGATGTAACAATGTACAAAAAACCCTTGATATTTAGGAATAATACTGAGAAAACTTTGTTTATTTCTCTGAATTTGGGAATACCTCTTAAAGAGAAGTGTTAGAGTCCCCGCTGTTTAGGTGACTGGAAAGACTGATAAAATATATGTGCTATAGAGAATCAGTAGACTGTTGAGAAATTGAACAGTTTGCCTTAGCGGGTCTTAATCTCAGATTATTTAAATTTTATGAAGAGACATGTAGACTTCAGATTTGTCCAAATAAACTTTTCTGGCAACATTACATATCAGTATATGTACAGTAATATGTAAAATGTAAAATATTAAGCTAACAAGAAGAAACTTTTCATTTATGGCCCTTCTTTAAAGAGTGATATCTAGAAGGCTACGAGACAAATCTGATTTCACTGATGCTCAAGTTACATTGAGGTGTACAACCATAAGAGGTTAGCACTTCTGGAAAGCAGTTAAGACTCTTGTGATCATTCTGGCTGCTTCTATACTAGTAAAATAAATATGCCCAGAAATGTTCCTTGGCACTGAAGACTGCTGGCACAAAATAGCCTATGCCTGAATAAGCAAACTCTCTCAACCTTGAAAAGCAGAAGGTTGTACATGAACTGCCAACTGGGAATAATCCCTGCAACAGTCCAACTCCTGCACCATGCCTGAGAACTGCTCTGGACAGTGCTCCTGGGCATGGACTGAAATTATGACAGGGAACACCATAACTATTTAATGGCACAATCTTTTTCCAATGCACAGAAAGCTTCCCAGGCTCTGTTTAGTTTGCAAGTAATTCTATGTAAAAAAAATATTTGGTATGGGAAGATGAAATACAGCTGTACAAGTGACTGTTTTGTATGACTGCTGAACTGACCATTAAACAAATCTGACTGTGACTGCCATTCTGCATTACATTTCAGAGAAACAGAAAAAGTAAAGAAAGAGAAAATTTGATGTAGTGCAAAAAAATCCATTAAAAAATGATTGATTCCATTAAAAAATACTTGATTTATTGCCTTATTTTAGTTATTTCCCTTGTAATAAGAGCAGAGGAAATGAAGAATGAGAATCACTAAATTGGTGGAAGACAGATTTTTCCATAGCAATGCAGTGGGTTGGATGCTTATAAGAAGAGAAGAAAATTAATGTTTCCAGAAAAATACATGAACATTCATCCTATAAAGCATCCTAGAGTCAGGTGCCCATCTCCACAGACATGTCCTGAATTTATGTCCTGAATTTGGAGGTCTTCTGCAATGTTTTCTTCTCAGTTTCTGTTCTTTCACTTTTTAGAAACACATGAAATAAGGAAAGAAAGAAGCAGTTGAGAAAATTATTATCTAGCCAAACAATTTAAGGTACATTAGGGAGATGGCATCTGAGTTCTGTAACATAGTCTCATAAGCATTCAAATATTTGATAAAAGTTACACAGCAACTCATTTCTCAGAACTTACCATTTTCATGGTAAGGGAAGGAGTCAGGAACTACAAATTAAACTCTTCTCAGACATGAAAGGGAAGAAATCTGATACCTTGTTCCTCACTAAATTAATGTTCTGCCAAGATGGCCTACTAGACAAAATGCACCTACTGCACAATCATTATTTTTGTTTTTCTGTAACGGAATTTATCTACAAATTGTCCTGAAGTCGTAAAGCTTGAGTTGTTCAAATTTGTGTATTTTCTAATACATCATTGCTGGAAAAGAAAAAATTCCCAAGTCATCAAGCTGTTGTAAGCAGTAAAGTTGATTTATGTCAGTCCATTGGAAGAGAAAGCAAGATAAACTGCGAAATAACAGTAGCATTGCTCTATGTGTAATAATGTATAAATGTATTACAAAACAAGGAACTATGGATAACGGAACTAGTCTGTTTCAGTACTATCCTACCTTATATGAAGAAGAATTCAGCTAGGATTACAAAAAGTAATACTTTTCATTAGGAGTACCTTGCTTACATATTTGGCTCATAAACTGGGAGAACTGTTGTTTTAGGGCCTAACTGTTGTCTTGAGAATCTAAGCACCTACTTATGTTTTCTTTCTTTTTTTCCCTTAGTTTCCATATTAGAACTTTGAAGGGTTTTTCTCTCTGAAGTCAAAACTCCTCATATGCTGCCATACTTTTCTTTCAGGAGTAGTGACCATGAACTATTTAAAAATTCACTATTTTCATTAGGGGAAGAGACCAGTCAACTTATTTCTAACTCTTCTAGTAGCACGGGAATAGTAGCTAGCGTAAAATAATATAAATAACTATACATGATAGTCAACAGAGAGAGATGTGGATAAAAATATTGATAGTTTAGCAAATAAAGGTAACGCTTTCAGACAAATTAGTATTAGTTAGGCCAAGGAAAATTAGCAAATTTCAGTGGTGTGAAAAGAGATGAGTTGGGACTTTACACACACAAGACCTGAAAGAAACAGCCTAAGTGCCAAAAAGACAATCTATGCAGGGTAAAAATGATGCTGTAGCCAAGATGATATCTTGATATCTGATTATTTTAGGTTAAGATATATTGTAGTAAGACATCCAAAGAGGAGTTTGAGACTGCATTCCTCTGTCTTTGAACATACGAAGTCTGTCTTGTTCATACAAAGGACATTCCTATCTGCAGATGTCAAAACCTTTTTGATGCTCTGTCTCTGAATTCAGGTAAAGTAGGAAAAATTTCAACCTTACCTGGTAACTTCCCTTTCAGTGTTTATGAAGTAATCTTTAACATTTAATTAACATCCTAACCATTATGCATTATATTTTATGTACCCAATCATGGAATCTTAAAGGTTGGAAAAGACCTCTAAGATCATCAAGTCCAACTGTCAACCTGTCACCACCATGCCTGCTAAACCATGTCCTGAAGTGCCACATCTACACGATTTTTGAACACTTCCAGGGATGGTGACTCCACCACTTCCCTGGGTAGCCTGTTTCAATGCCTGACCACTCTTTCAGTAAAGAAATTTTCCCTAATATCCAATCCAAACCTCCCCTGGCACAACTTGAGGTCATTTCCTTTCACTCTATTGCTAGTTACTTGGGAGAAGAGACCAACACCTGCCTCACTACAACCTCCTTTCAGGTAGTTGTAGAGAGCAATAAGGTCTCCCCTCAGCCTCCTCTTCTCCAGACTAAACAATCCCAGTTCTCTCAGCCGCTCCTCATAAGACTGTTTCTCTAGACTCTTCACCAGCTTTGTTGCCCTTCTCTGGACACGCTCCAGCAACTCAATGTCGTTCTTGTAGTGAGGGGCCCAAAACTGAACACAGTATTCATGGTGCGGCCTCACCAGTGCTGAGTACAGGGGCACGATCACTTACCTGCTCCTGACGGCCACACAACGTAATGGATGAGCATGTTGTTAAGTATAAATCTTTTAATTTGTTATCAGGTTAGCCATTTTTCTTTGAGATGTGTTCCTTGCACTATTCCGATTATACAATTAAAGTCTAAATGTTACATTAAACCACCATTTGAGACATTTATTTGGGAACCAGCCAGGCTGTAGTGCCCCATACAGAAACTCAGTCCTGAAAAAGCCTGTCATGTGGCATAGAACAATGACCAGTAGTCTGAAATAGGAACATGTTTGAATCAAAACTTTCTGGTAGTAGCTATCAATGTAAGAAATGAACAGATAAAAATGAAACCAAACAGAAAAGAATCTGGGGCTGCTGTGTGACACAATGTGGTGCAGTTCTACCAGCAAATGACTGTTTAATCCCAGAGAGAATGCCTGTTTAACAGAGCAGAGAAATACCCACTATTATGGCTATAGCACTCCTCAGGATAAATAAATAATGCAGAGTTAAGAATGAACTCATTGCTGTCAGGATTTGGAAGATTTATGGCTGGCACAGAAGTTGCAGTTCTAGGTTCATCAAAGACTGAGTGGAGTTTTGTCTTATTATTCTAATACAATAAATGAAGAATAAAAAGTTACTAGTATGAAAAAGAATTGCAAAAGAAGTTTCTACAGAAAAGAGCTGTGCTACCTACCTATTTATCTAGTGTTTTATTACTATGCTTTCTTAGGTGCATCTGTGAAATTAAACATGGAAAATTAAACACAGATTTTTGTGCTCTTCCAAATTAATCAGCAAAAGTAAATATTATCAAAGGTATAAATAACAGATGGATGTCTATTTTTCCGTCCTCTCAATGGGATTTAAGTGCTTAACTCTTTTCTATATCTTTGATAACTATTTCCTGCATTTACAATATGACACCTTAGGAATGTGATATATTTGATAGATCTACATGAGACTTTGCATTAAGGTTTTAAAACAGCCCGGGCAGTGGTCCTTTTTATATTGACTCTGATAGCTATGTCTTGGCCAAGCTGTGTTACAAAATTGGATGCCACAGAAACCTGCAGAGTGGATAATGAACAGAATTTCTAAGCTCCAGAAGACACAGCAACAACTCTGGCAAGGGAATGAATAGCTAGTAAAACCAATCTCAAATTTTGAAAGGCAAATGATACAGTGAGAAAGACAAATATACAATATGAGTAGCGTGAGTGCTGTGGCTTAAATAAATCACTGTTTTTATTTCTAGTGGTGCTGGGTTGATGGTTGGACTGGATGATCTCAGAGGTCTTTTCCAACCTTAATGATTCTATGATTCTATGAAGAAATATCAAGATGATGCCCAGCCTTCAGGTCCAGGATTTCATAGAACTTATTTCAACAGAAAGATTAGGATTTCAGAGTAACGAGAATTGTAGCAATCTTCTCCCCATTTTCTGGAAATAATTTAAAGTTTTGCAACCTAGTCTTGCATTTCCTAAAATCTGCATCAGTTATGAGCATAACTGTTGTCCTCAAGTTGTTCCGAGTTATTCAGGAAAACTAAGCAAGGCATATTTATGTAGAAGTGTGTGACTAATGCTGCAGCTGCAAGAAATCTGTCTAGTTTCTGTATGAAAGCAGGATTCAAACTCAGGTAGGTGGATATCAAATCTATTAAGGGCAGGATAGGGATAGTTTCATTCTCTAGCTTGGGGTTGTTGAGAACATCAGCGAGCAGAAAGGAGGACACCGCAGAACATGTGGAGAAAGGAAACTCAAGGAATGAAGCTCATAAGACAAAGTTCTGCTAGTGCAGCAAAAAATCTCAGATGTTTGCCTTGAAAAACTATTTCACAAAGCTCTCAGGTGATGTGTCCATTTTAAGACATCAGCTTTGAGCGAGGCAAGGTGATGATTCTACTCTAGTGGGTCTCACACTGTATCTGGTCAATTGTCTGGTCTTGCTCTGCTGTGTCCTAGGCCGCTGAGAGCTGCTGCACCTTCACTAGACTTCTGTTCATAGATTGAACTTGAACTTTTTAGGTTTATTTGTATTAATCATAGGAATTGTACCAGACAATCTGTGCTCAAGGGGAACTACAGAAATTCTACAATAATTCCACAAACTTGTCCAAGAGTGTAGAAAGGCTATTTATCTGCTTTATCCGTGTATCTATCTTGGTGAAAACTTAGCTCATCTGGCTGCAGGCTAACTTTCAATAAAAACATGTTGAGAGCTCAGGTTCATCTATGTTCCATAACAGTACTTTTAAATGTACCATTATGTACATTTTACTGATATGTACACCTTTACTATTATGTATTTTTAACTATAACTTCAGGTTCACTGAAGCTTACTCTGTCTTCTAAACAGAACTGCCATCCCACTTGAGAAGATCTATTACTATGACCTTGTGAGGCTTCTTTTGTCAAACAATACCATCACTGGGCTCACTTTGCTTTGAGAAAACGCTTTGTTCATTAAGCTCTTCTGTGTCACTTTCTTTTCTTGCTTTGCTCCCACCATGCTTGCCCTGCATACAAAATTCTCAATTATTGAATGCTAATTTCCTACCAGTTTCTTGCAATTCATGCATTCAAATTAGTTTGTCAAATTAAGAGTGAGCAGCTTGGAAAGGATTTGAAGAAGTTGGGTGTGGAGCAATTTTCTGCTCAATAAAGTATAGCTCTAGTTATCGCATCATTCTTATTAGCAACATATCAGGGCTGACAAATTTACACATTCATTCCTCATACATTTGTTGCACTTGATTAAAAAGACAAATTGCTGTTTCAACACCACTTTTAAAACAGAAGAAAAATACATTGCATTTTAATTAGAGCAAACTCTGACAAAGTGCCAGAATTTCTACTTCTCAGTTTTTCAGTATGATTGATCCATAATTGGACAGAAAGAGTATACAAGTTAGACAAATAGTACCAATATTACTTTTAATTTATCACATGGTAAATTTGACCTAATTCAACAATCTGCTTGTCAAGACCTAGGTGTTAGGAGTCTGCCATGCTTTCATATAAAACCATTCCAGCATAAAGAACTGCTGCAGTGGAATACAAATTCTGGAGACAGGCAGAATCTGGGCACATTTCTTTGACTTTGCCTGAAGCAGCAGTATGATTAGCAAATTCAGGAAGTTGTACACATTGATAAAATGGAATACACTTTACAGAATACAGCATATTTTAAACCTCTAGACTTTCTAAAGCATTTAAATGAGATTTTCCTTGTCATTTGTATATGAATCTATTACACTGATTGGATTATATATGCTCCCTCTGGTGGTTTACTTAATCCATACAAATGCCTTATTTTTTTTTGTTTTGTAATTCAATGGCTAAGATACTGTGGCCAATTTTGTAATAACAGCATAGTACTGTCAGTTCAATAGTGTTGGGATAAAAACAGCCTGAGTATAAATCAGCAAGCCTTCCTCCTATCTTTTAATTTGGAATTGAAATATGCAATATCCCTAAAGCAAATGAACATGGAAAATTAAAATAGTTAAAGCCAGGAAGTATGTAAAAGTGAACATCTGAATACAAATTGAACTCTACAAATGGTTGCTTATGAATTTTGGGACAGAAGCAAAAATATTTTCAGGCTCACAGGGTAAAACTCCCTTCCTTGCACTGTACTAAGTGTTTTGCCACCTTTCACTGCAATGCCCAAGCTTGTTACGTTACCCATCAAACCAACAGTAACTTCAGTTCTGTGCCTTCATTGTAATTTCTTTGCATAAGAAGAGTTTTCAAGGACTGTATTCATAACATCTGTGTTAAAACCTGCTAGATTTCAAGGTGTGTGGGGTTTTTTTTGGTGTTTGTTTGTTTTTTTTTTTTTTTTTTAAGAAATTTATCGTTTTGGTAAAAGAACCTGAAGGGCTTAGACCAAAGTGTGTCACAACAGGAGATGTTCAGTACACGCTCACTGCACAATTAAGCTAATGTATCTGCACTCCCAAATCATGAGTATTTTTGTCCTGACCTCATCTATCGCCTTTCCTTTCTCTGCTCCATAATGGAATCTACAACTTTTGTTACAGTGTCAGCTGTCAACTAGAAGATGAGGGAAATGTAGATACCAAATAGTACGCTATGTGTGGAGAAAGACTCTGTGTTTCTTGCTTGGATTTAATTATTTTCTTTTGTAAATCTGGGTTTTTATGTAGTCAGATTTTATGACATTTTTGTGCTTTTTTGTAATTCTGTATGGGTGGTGTTTTGCTCAGCTGATAAATATTTTAGGTTACATAGACTATTACTTATACTACAGTATTTGATTCAACACAATTTTAATGAAAACGTGTCTTGTCACGTAGGGCATACAGAACAACAAACAAACAAAAAACTCAACCTTTTTTCTCTTCGTGATATGAAAAATTTCCAGACATAAACTCATTTTTGAAGTTAACTAAACATGTTTCCAATTTCTTTCTAAACTAAGAATAAACCAACAAGACATTTCAAGCTTGCCCAGAAGTTCAGAAGACAAATAGTAGGCAACCATTTTTTACCTCATTTACCATAAAGGCACCATGGAAAACTGTCACTTCATATTTTAACTGCAAAATGTTTTCTTAAGAACTGCAAGTGCCTAACAATTTTCCATTCCCTGCTTTCCAGCTAATCAGCATGGAATGCAAAGCAACTTGTTTCTTTACTACCTGCTTAGATGGGAACAGTGATTATCATAATAAAAGATTAGAATTAGCAAGACTTAAATTGCATTATTGCTACTATTCCCAGAATAATTTCTGATTTTTCATTTTGCTCTGAACACTTTCCATAAAAACCAGCTATAACCTTTTCATTTACACAGCTAGTGCTGTTGTAGGCATACGGGATTAAGCATTGAGGGGAACTGTATCACAAGAGGGATTCTTTCATCTTTTTAGCTCAGGATTATTTCAAGAGTACAAGAAGCTTTGGGAGCTATGCGCACACACATGAGCAGAATGACTCTGCATAGAGTGCATGGAGTGTCCTGGCTCATCACTGCACACAGAAAGGCCAACATGGGAATTTGTGCAGCCTGTTCCAGTGCACGTCTCAAACTGGGAGTTTGCACTGCACAGCTCAATATCAGATGCTGGTATGATTTCAAACTAGATCATTCAATGCATACTCTGGAAAGCAGAGACTCTTAAGGGTGAAAGTGCATTTAAGCATGTAACATGAGCAAGATCATTCTGTGAACTGGGACTTCTAAAGCTGAATCTCTCTTCCCTTGCCGACCCAGGAGAGTCGCCTTAAAGCTTCCAAAAACTTTCCTAGAAAATGACATCTCTAACATGCAGGCTATATCAAATGCTTGGAGTATACAAACATCTTCAGAAATGTGAAAAAAATTATATAAACAGACTGAACATTAATGAATTCTCCCAGTTTTTACATGCTGGCAAGTCAGAGATAATGAAGAGTGACTAATCCAAGTTTCAGCCACAGGTGACTGCTATGAGACAGATGCTAAGTGTTTCAGGCATTTTACAGACATTGGTCCTTGTGTAGGAGAAAGCAACGATACCACCTTATTTTACATATTTATAGTTAGTTGCTTTCACTTATGGAACAGTTTTACTTATGGAACAGTTACGGAACATACACGGTTCAAAAAAATATTAGCTCCTATGGGGATCCTCCATTTGCTGTAGTCAGAAGGAAATGATGTGCCTTTGGTTTAGTGAAGAAACTGTATGACGTACATCATATTGGATTTCAGAGTGGGTAGTTTGATGATCCCTTGTGAAGAAGGAAAACTGTGATTTAAGCCTGTAGAGAGTGACAGGAATAGACGATTTTGATCGGAATCACCTACATGAAGCGCATGCCTCTCCGAAGATTGCAGAGTTTGCACAGCAGCTGAGCTGAAGTTACAGGTAGGAAACAACCCACTGTTGCAGAATAAAGTTATTTTCATTCCAACACAGATTGCCCACATGGGGGAGTACAGTTATTCTGCAATGGCTCTGCTGGTCAATTTTCCTTGTTCAGTTACAGGCTTTATATATACTTTCTGTTTTTCCAACAACTGTACTTTGTTGCATCAAGCGTTCAACAAATGGTTTACATTTTATGCAAAGAAAAACAGATACAAGATGCTGCTCTTGGTAGCAATATTGCTCTGGTTAAATGGAGCCATAACTTGTTGAGAAGAAAGGTTGATAGAACTGGTATAGTTTTGTTTCCTGCTGGATACATGTTTGCTTGTCACCCACATGGAAGCCTGTCTGCTCTGGGAGATCTTTGCTTTAGAGTACCAAAGTACTACTGTGGCTCAACAGGAAGTTTCTGTTACAGCTGCATCTGACCCTCATTGCTCCCTAACAGACTCCTCACCAGCAAGCAGGCATTCTCCTTCTGCAGAAATGGGACCATGGAATCAGTTGGTAGATTACTGCCACACTGGAAACCTGTCACTGTCAAGTTAAAGGCCTTCTTCAGGCTTTTGCACCAAAGGCTAATTGCCTTCCTCACCCCAGTCTTTGCCTACATGCAAGAGAGACAGCCTTTGGCTTCTCACCTCCCAAATCAGCATGTCCAGGCAGCTTTGCAACTCAGCAGCACTACTCAGGCATTACTCCTAAGCATCTGCTTCCACTTCAAAAACCCCTCAAAACTCATTTGAAAGGGGACTGTAAATATTAATTTTCTTTGCACTCTAGGCACTTCTGAAACGTCAAAGTTAATATTTCATGTAATACTTTGCCCTTGTTTTTCCAAGCAGATTTTATTCTGCTGCAGCAGAACAATGTATATCACAACAGGAGATAAAAGTCTAGGTTAATTTACAAGGCTGGTGGCTGGAGAGCAGTGACATAAAGAAAAAGCTGGAGAACTGTGATGGAATAACTCATATTTTTCCACCACTTATGATTTTTAACCAGGACACTTAGGTTCTCTTGTTGAGCAAGTGCATCTTTGTCACGTGCATTTTAACAGAGTAAACTGATTTTTGAGGAGAGAAAAACCACAATGTGGTACTGAAGTAAATGATTCTGGGTATTCTCCTGTGGTCCAGACATCTCAACTGAGACCTGAATAAGGCTTTTTTTTTTTTTTTTTTTTTTTTTTTTTTGCATCTACCTAAAATGAAAAACATACTAAGGAACAGCAAGGTAAAAGAAGAGAGGCACTGGACTGGACTAGAAGGCAGGTGAGAGTATCCAGAACAGGGAGGGAACAAAAATTGTCAAAGCTGAGACAGGAATGAGTCCTGATCACTGGGATACTGCAGTGTAATGTACCCTAACTAAATAAATACTCATTCTTTACATTTTGGAAAGCAAGTTGCCTCTTTTCACAAAATATGTATCCACTTATTATTTCAGATCTGTTTCTCTGTAGAACTGAATTAGTTAAAATAAGTTGCTGATTTCAGAAGCTGGAGGAGAGAGGCCAAGAAAGGTAATGGGGCCTGAGGCAGCCATCATCGACCAAAACTGTGTTTCTGGAGAAAATAAAATTTAAAAAAAATCAGATGCAAAATCTAGTATAATATTAGAATGTTCAGGGGACTGGACCATATTCTCAGAGCTTTTCAAGACCCAGCTGAACAAAGTCATGAACAAACTATTCTGATCTCACAGCTGGCCCTGCTTTGAGTAGGAGGTTAGACTAGATGAACTCCAGCCAATCTTCCCAGTCTGAACTACTTTATGATTCTGAACACAATTCTCCATTTGCTTAGATCTGTCTGAATATCACTCTTCCTTATAGATGCAAATTGGATAGTATGACTGTTTTAAACTACTGAAATTCCCATGTAGAGGCATAATCTTAGTTTGCTTTTCCGGATCCATCCTTTTTTTAAGGAATTGACTCCTGTTCCTGCTTTTGCAGCTAGTCAGACAATGTCTAAACACAGCCTGCATGAAATGACAGTCTCACTACTGTCAGTAATAGGCTAATTAACAGCAGTAAAACTGTTCACTCTGTCTGCTACAGCTCTTCAAAGGCACAACTGTGCTGCAGAGTGGAGCCAGCTTTTTTTGGGAAAAAGTGCAGGACTGCCTCACAGTAGGTTCATCTTTGATTGCAGTTTGATCTTCAGAGGCAAAATGAAAAGCATTTTTTTCACGCAAATTTTAATTGAATAGAAATAGGTGTGTTGTCACTGTGTATTTTTCGGCAGTAAATTGAATCTTGCCAGTTGTGAAGGGACAGCCACAAATTCACCTAAATAAGTGGAAAGCAACACAGTGCAATTACATGCCTGGTGTTGCCTCCTGCTAAAGGTGAAGGATAAAATTCTTTCAGTTCTGCAAAATGAATTTGTGCCTCAGTAAGCAAAACAGATTTTCCAGCAATTCCAGAACTCGGGAAACTCAGTTCTTCAGAAAATACAGAGCAAAACAAAGGATCTCAAGGTCTGCCTGTTCTTCATAAGAGGTCTGAACTTTACTGTCTCTTCAAATCTTATCTGCTAGAATCAAGTTTATCCACAGAAAAATGAGAACTGTGGCCAAAAAGTAACAGACTTTGCTCGGATCAAAGCCAACCGATTCTCAGTGCTACAACATTTATTAATGGAAGTAGAATCAAGCAATTCTTGAAAGCAAGAAATTGGCTAAAGCAAGCAAGACCTCTTCATGTTTGCTCGGAACAGTTTTCTACAATTATCCTTACTCTTGACCATGCTTGATATGTTTTCTACGAAATGATTTAATTTAGTTCTAATTCCACTCAAGAGATTTTTGCAAGACAAACTGAAAACAGAGTGACTTCTCAAATGACTTACTAAGGGAGTAGAAGCTTAAGAAGATGTAATAAAAGTGACCTGAAGTTCCTAATCCTGTACCATGTTTGTCAGCTACTTATCAGTTCTTCAGCATGGTATCAAATTATTACACTGTTTTAGACTGTTAATAGTGTTTTCTCCTTTCATTGTGCACCTGTTTAATACATAACATTTCTGAAACTAATCATTAGAGTTAAAAAACAACAAATGCCCATTCTGCTACTGCATTTTGTGTCAGAGAAGTGGTGTTAAAGATTCTTGCTATGAAGGTCAGTGAGTGAAGAACTTTCTGGAAAAGCTACAGCTGGAGAGTTTCCATTTTTCTGTCTGAGCTTCAGCTGCTCCACAGAGTCTAAATGCTCCTGCTGCTGACTTGACTGTCCTTGTTAATGTGGCAGTGATAGGCTGTGGAGACCCAATATTCCCACTATGTATAATGAGAAGTTAAAAGAGAAAAGACTCTGAGCCTTTGGATGTGTCAGTCTCCCTATTGTTAAGAGACCAAATATGTCTTTACAATTACGTTACGACCCCACATCTACATGTGGTTAAATTATTTTTGATGAAGTCAGGGATACAGGGAGAAAATACAAATTTTATTATGATTTCTACTTCTTGTTCTCCTTCAGAAGGATTTTAAAGTAGGGTTAAGGAAATAGGAACAAGGCCGTAAGTCCCAAAACAACTGTTTTGACCATTCTTGCCTAGCTGCTTTGCTGAAGTGAAATTGGACAATGATGTGTTGCTAGTGATCAAAACTGAGGTGTATGTTCATGTGAATGCATGTATTTAAGACCTAAATACAGGTCTTTGTGCCAAATAAACTATGGGCAATGTTTTTGGATATCCCTTGAGCACAGCTGCATACCCACACAAAAAAGAAAAATCATTTTCTTTACCTTTGGAGTTTACTGCACCAGCTGCAGTTGAAACCAATCTGGGCAGTGACACAGGGACCACAGCTGGTAAACTGGAGACAAGCTGGGACGTAGATAAACAAGCACAAATTATTACATTAGTCTTACAAATAATTCTTATAAAGGCATAAAAGAAGTAAACATCTTCTGATAATACAAACTTAAGGACTCACAATGTTCACACATGTCCAAAGTAAGATTGTGGTGCATTGTGCATTTCACAACCTTATACACACACGTACATTTTATCTGTAGGATTCCACTGGTATTCCATCTGTAAAGATATTCCCACTTCCACATCTGTTCATTCAGCTTCATTGCTAAATTCTTATCTTTCTGTTTAATATTAAGTATTTTCTTAAATCTCTTTGTTCCCTGGCTCCAGTGTTCCTTGGTGTTGCTAACATGCAGACATAAGCAGATAATAAGACTGACAGGAGAGTGTACAAGAACTATAATTGGATTAAAAAAAAGAAAAATAGCTATTTCCATTTTTTTTTCAGTAGTACAGCTGGCAGTTTAAACCGAGAGATTGCTAAGCAATGTAGGTTTGCCTTGGACAAAAGAGGCAGATGAACTGTAAAACGTGTTTGGGGATATTCCTTCACAGTGTGATGCACAGTATACAGAAGAATTTGTGTTTGCCTTGCAAACATGCAAACTGTTCTTTTTTTTTTGAGGAAACAAATTTAAAGGAAATATAATCATTCTTCTGAAAAGACGATTTGGCACAGATTTCATTCAAAACCTAGTGGGAGCTATATATCTATAAACTAACTTCAGATACATGAGGATGCACTAGATAATGCATCATCCATCTGGGAATAAATTTGAGAGAGTACAAATGAATCTGTCCCTGATTGCAAGCCCACAGATAAAACAGAATATTTAAAACTGCATATGTGTTGCTGGGAGGGGAAAGGGGGATCCTTCCCAGATCTGGCTCTTGCCCATGTTATGTTTTACTTACTTGGAAGAGGTATCATTTCAACAGCTGAGAGATTGGTAATCTTTGACATCTGTAGCTCCACCCTGTGGTACTCATAAATTGTTCTTCTACGGACATCTACCAGGAAAGAAAAATAAAAATATTTTCACACTTTCCTATTTTGCAGTCTGTAGATTGTGAAAAATAGTGAATGTAATGATTGCTCATTGTTCCTTAGGTGCACACATGACACCAGTTTTCCTCAAGAATATATTTTTAACTTTACACATCATGAAGGAACATGTAAAAGGTACAGACAGAGAATTTTTCACTTGAGAAACCATCAAAGCTGACAGAACAGGTACCTATTCCTGGTAAAGGTCTATGAAAATGCTGAGTGTGCTCTCAAGCGTATTAGTCATTCATTTAGGTAGAAATTCTAGAAAGTATATTGTCAGACATTTTAGGGTGTATTTCAGATGCTTGCTTTCATAAGACATATCTCAGTTTACAGACTTGAGAGAAATGTTTTATATAGTCACTTTGTCAGTTCTTGTGAAGATGTGCAAACAAGACTGGTTTCGTTGCTCAATTTGTTAGCTACAAGCTAGCTCACATCTAAATATACTAGAACATTTTTTCATATTATAACATTACATTAAAGAAGACAAGTCTTCCTAAACAGCCAGTGTTACACATAATCTTTACATAAGCTATCTGCACCTAAGTTTCTCAAAGCAGAAATTCAATACAGTCAATGCACTGTTCTTATGGGTTATGAAGACACAGATGACTGCAAGAACCAAGCACAACACAAGTGTGAAAATATCACATAATTATTAGTTCCCAGATCAATATCCTATCATATATTCTGAGTATTCCTGATTTTAAGTACACAGATGCAAACTGGCGAGCTTGTACATTTGCAAATTAAAAGTACAACTTGTACTGCTGATCTGACACAGTAATGATGACATCCTGGTGCACTGGATTCAAATTTATGTCCTTTTTTGACAGTCTGCTAAACTACTTGAAACCAGTGCTAAATTCAATAGCTGACCCTGTGGAATCATGCCAGAGAGGAATAAAGGGTTACATAGAAAGGATTAATGAGTCACTTTGGTCAATGGCTGATCTGAGTCTACATACAACAGAAGAAAAGGAGTTTTGGCCAGCCACTAACTGAATCTTCAGCAGTCTTCTGTGTTGCCAGCCCTGTATGTATTAGGGCACACCTTGCTGCTTGGTATAAAGGCTTTGTTTCTGCAGCTTGAAGTGGGCTACCCAGCTGTTAAGCAATCACATAGCACCAAATCCGAAGTGTTTTTTGCAGTGCCTTGTTAGGAGGGATGTTGTAGGCATTTTCAGACAGAAAATGGAACCTGAACTAAAATCTATCAAGCAATAAATACTAATTTTTAAGGGAAGAGAGAAAGTGCACTAAAGCATCCCGTAGCTAAGGTGCCTCTTGGTTCAAGCGGATGAGGCTTTCTGAGAAAAGAGGGATGGTCAACCTCTAAAAGCACAACTGTGGGAATCCCCATTACACCATGCAGAAAATAACCATCATGCTATTGGTGTCAGTTGCAATAAACAGGGGCATCTCTGAGGAGGGAGGGGAGGCAGAAGCAGAGCTGTGGTGGGTGGGATAACTCTCTCCTGCATCAGCCAGGCTCGCTGCTGAGGAAGCAGCTTCTCTGCCCTCTCTCACTGCCTAAGCTCGCAGGCACAGGTAGGCAGTGTCCGGCTTTCAGACAATAGTATTTCTTTTTGGCTCCAAATCAGCACCTTTGCCAAGCAGTTCCTCTTGCCATTTATTTGAAACTGACTTTGCTATGGCTTCATCCCTACTGATAGCGGATTTCTCTTTCAGTATGAAATGCACCTGTAATTGAGCCAGTTTTATGTTTTACCTTTAAAGTCATTCTGACTAGTTAAAAGCCAGATATGGGGATGTGCCAAATGTTTACCCTAATAAATGCCTTAGCCATGTACTTCAAACCTACTGAACAGAAAGGGGTTTAAAGACAAAGATAATCTTGTGCTGGGGTGGGGATAATCTCTTGCCAGCAGTAAGGGTATTTTGTTCCCAGTATGGTAAGTCCCATAGAAGCACCTGCCAAATCAGAGTGATCAGGAAATGCGTTTGAAATTAACTTCTGTCAATGCCAAAGGCTGCAATTTGTTTCCATGGAAATCTTTATCCTTCTGTCCACAAGAATAAGCAAATGAATACATAAATTGAAATGGTGGGTGCCGGCTCTTTAACTGAACTCCATTTCATCTCACCAGTAGCGGTGGAGACTGGCATACTATAATCTTATTTACTCTGAACCTTTCCTAACTGACTCCTCACTGGGTTTAAAAGAAACAAGGAGCTTCTGGCTTTCCAAAAACCCAGTAAGAATCAGTGACTCAGGTCACAAACACTTTTATCTCACCCAGTGCATGAAATTTCTAAAACCCACTGATTTTAAGAGAATTTTGTTATCAAAAAAATAATTTCTAATCACACATAGTTCAGCATGACTATTGATGCCATTAAATTCCACTGCCTGGTAGACTCAGGTTTGATCTTTTCTTCTTCAGGAAGAAGACTGTGCCAACCATAGGTGGTGAGTTTGCATACAAGGCATCCATCTACTTTAAGAAACCTAAGCACAGAGAAGATTTTGCATAGTGACCTTCTAACAGCTTTCCATATACTTGCAGGCAGGTGGTTGGAAACATGAGCTTTCAAATTTATCTGCATGGCCAAGCTGTAAAAAAAATGCAGGTGTAGATTCTTTTGAACGTCTGACTTGAAACCCGCTGTGCTTAGCTCCTCAAAGTGCAATTTTTCCTCTCTGTTTAGAATTCTGAGCCTGTATCCCCCTAACAAAACAGGCTAGGAAAGCTAAACTCAACAGGATAAGCAGAAAAATGAGTACTCTCCCCTGACACTTTCCCCCTCAACGTCTCCACACCTACTCCTCCTCCAACCCAAGACACACACTCACTGCCTTTCACTCAGGTGGAACTTGTTCTGCTTTGTCTTGTGCTGTCTATTTAGCTCTTTACAAACAAGTACAAGTGCAGAATCATGAAAAGCTTATGAGCCTGTGTACTTCAGTATGCACCTTACCTTGACAAGACCTAGTGAAATCATTCGATGCAGTAAGAGACAAAAATTTAAGCATCATGTGCAAGTGTTTTGCAGAAATGAGGTATTACATCAGGTCTAACAGGGAAGGGGGGAAAGGAAAAGGACTTTTTGCATGCATATGTACTTTTGAAATACCATTCCTGGTTCTGAATTTCAGAAAATATGTATATATTCTGCTTCTCATTATGAAAATATTTTACTTTTCTGTAGGTCTTTCTGAGTATCTCAGACACCCATTTTAACTGCATTATATAACTAACAGTATTTCTTTCAATAACAGTCAACTGTTTTACATTTGGTTTAATTTACAGCACGGTTTAAATTGTTCTTTCATTTGTTTCTGTGGCATGTACATGTGCTACCTTTGAATACAAGGCCAAAGGTACAGTCTCAGCAGAAAAAGCTGCAGAAAACACCAGTACTTACTTGAGGCAAGTATGTTCCTCAGTGACCTAGAGAGATAACGTGGTGGGTCAGAAGGCCAATTGAAAGAATCCCTTTAAGGGATTAAGCAATGGATCGGTAAATTATAGATGTGCAAGATTCTGGTGTGACAAAACATTTCTATGTAGTTTTATCACAGTAGTTTTAAGCTAGATAAGAGCATATAAATATTCTATGAAACAGAACTGCCAGAGTTAACTATGTGTACTAAACAGAGAGAGTGCTCTGGAGACAAAGCAGTGCCAGAAGTGCACCACTGACTTCCTAACATACTTGAAGGGTCAGTAGCTAGTAATAAACCATTCTAAATACATGTCCAACAGATGCACATTCTCTCTGATACTTTTCCATCACACAATCATTTTTCCTCATACAGCTTTCCTTAGCTAAAGCCTGCAACCCAATGAAATGTGAAAATACTGGAAAAGTCAGTCTGATTTTTTAAATTCTATGTTCACACAAATAAAAAGTCTTTGTCAGTGAAAGATTTCTAGGGAACTGAGATCAGCCATATACCCAGAAAAACTGCTAAACAAGGCCATATGTATTCATACAGCTGCACTTCCATTTTTAAGTGTAGCTGATAGAGATAACACAAAAAGGTAAGAGGGTGCGTTTGATTATGCAGAAGTCAATTGGAAGCAAACAATTTATGAAACATATCCAACTTACACTGCAAACTATTTGTGAAAAATATAAGGGATACAGAGGGGTAGGGCACAGCTGCTCTACTACACAGCCACTGGCTTTGCTTGATGGGGACTTGGTTTAACACCACTGGCTGAATAAAATCTTCATGCAAATACATATTTTGCCAGCCTGGTATGTCTGACTGCCATCACCACAAAAGGTAAGGGAGTCAGAATGTCAAAGCAATCTTTGTTCTTTGTTTTTAACAGCTTCATATTGCTAAACTTATCAATAATAACTAATTAATTCTGGAGGCACTGACACTGGGATCAAACATGCCTGTAATCAAACCACCACCACATTTGCTCTTGGTCATTGACTATTACACATCTGAATCTAGACCAAAATTCACATTCCCTAATTGTATTAATTTTATCATTCTCTTAGTAGTTACCAAAAAAGTCCTTTAAAACCTGGAAGCTGCACCTCAAAGATGTATAATCTGTGAATAAGCAAACCAGTGAAGTTGGCTCTGAAAATATCTGCTTAATGAACAATGTAGAAAAACGTGTTCTGCACCAACACTCTGCCTACCTCACATTTACTTTGAAACTCTCCATGTCCTTTCAGATTTACCCCAATGCCTGATGCCAGCTGAGCTGCTCTTAGTACAGAATCTAGGTGTGAAAAACATTGCTAAAACAAAATAGTGGGTTGTAGGAAATACTATTTCATTTCTTTTTCATGCACAATAAAAAGCTAATTGAAAGACAAAAGGGAAGAGAGCACTGAAACAAAGGAGAGAAATGTAGTAACCCTGAAGGAAAGGAAAGCCTTAGGGGAAGAAAGATGGTCATGAAATTAGAGAGACCTTGGGAATCTGCAGAAGGGACAGCAAAGGACACCATAGGCAACTGAAAGAAGGACCAAGAACAGAATGCCAAGGATGGCTGAGAAAAATCAAGAAATAAGAGGGAACAGGGAAGATCAGGTGGTTGGCAAAGGGCCAGGGACAAGGTTCCTGATAGAGTGAAGATGCTGAAAAAAAGGGAAGAGAGAAGACGCGCTGGAGGAACATTAAAAGCTATTCCCCAGCTTTGTCTTCACCAATCATGTGTTGTCTAACTGGAAGACATCCGTTAAACATTCTTAGTTTTTTTGTTACAAAAGGAAAAATAGTTAATGTATAAGCGTTCAGCCTATCTGAAGAAGAAGAAATCAGTGTGGTTATTCTAAATTATTGGACAAATTTGGCACAGATGTCCAGAGCCTGGATCACTTCACTTGAATTGCCTGGAAGAAGCAGAAACTTTTCCTCTGATATTAATCTGTGGACTTAGTTTTCCATTTTGCTGCCATATAAATCTCAGAATTTACAGCTTTCCTTGTTAAACTGGGTGTTAAGCAATAATTTGATTTCCTGCATACATTACCATTTATTTCAAAGCACCTCTGGAGTATACATAAGCATATATATCTATACATATATATAAAAAATATAAAATAGTGGCCAATCTGCATCAATATAATAGTAGCACATATAGGTTCAAAAATAAAGACTTTGTCTATACAGAAGAGGTAGTAGCCGTTCAAGAAAAAAGATCAAACATAGATAACAGGCAGAAAGCCACCTGCCAAAAACCTTCCATCTTCTTGCTGTAATTCTTAAAAGATAAGGTGAAAAAGTGTAGGTAACCGTATTCTTCTAGGGGCAGATAAAAGGGGTATTACTGCAAAGCCTTTATATGTAGGAGTATATTAACAAAAATAGGTAAGAAATGCTTAAGGTCCTCCCTTTCAAAAAGCTCAGAAAATCCTTTCTTTCTGCTCTTGGCTCTTCAAGAGGATTCTTTTCAGCACTCATTAAAAAGCACTTTTGAAATGAAATGGCTGATCAAAAAGCATGTTTTTTTCTCTCCTCAGAATTAAATAGGTTTGCCTGGCTTTAGAACTCATCTTTCAGAAGTATTAAAAAAGTTATTACTAATGTTTTGGACAGTATGCCTGAAAAAATCTGATAAATAGTTAAGTCTGAATTTTCCAAAATTACTTCAATAAAACTAGGATTATTATACTGAAATTTTAGAGCCCTGAGCATACAGAGTGCACCAAAGACATGCAGCATTTTTGAAAACTGAGGTGATATTTTTGTTCAAATAGTCTTGTGTTACACTTAATATGTCTTTTCAAATGCAAGAGGTATAAAAATATAACTGACAAAACTCAGATATGAAGTAGTAGAGGTTTTTTTGTTTGTTTGATTTGGGATTTTTTTTTTTTTTTATAACTAGCCACAAACATAAAGGGAAACTGGGTTTTCTTGATGGAAAAGCCTTTGCTAAAGCAGTAAGCTAATAATAATAATAATAGCTAATAGCTATACTATCTTTGCCTTCTTTTGGGACAAACAAACAGAAATTTATATTCTTTCATTTTCTTTAGGAGCTAACAAATAAAGTAAAACAACGATTCAATCATATCACTTTTTCAGTAATTGACTAGACCCATGGCTGATGTAACACCTCTGAAAAACAAGAATGCAAAACTGTGCATATGTTAAAAGCATCTGGCACTGGCTCTCTATGGCCAACATTATTTACTAGTTCTGTCAGGGTCCTATTATGTTGCCTGTACATACTTATATAAGCCTGTCTCACTGAAAGCACAATATAGCTTCAGGAAAATCTACTGTGAGGTGATGGTTCCCTTGATTAATACTCGCTCTAATGTAAGCTGCAAACTAGCAAAAAAATCGTGAATTACCAGCACCCACAGAACCAGTTATTAAGGAGAAAAGCAGTCCATTACACACAGTAATACAGAAATAATGTTATCAAAACAGTTGCTGCAGTGGCACTTTTTAGACTCTTTATCCACATTTTACTCTTCTTGTCTACCACTCCTTAATGTATCTTAATGAATAGAGTAAGTTTAAGATGAAACAATAGACAGATTTTCTGTAACTTAATGAACAGACAAGTTTAAGATGAAACAATAGACAGATTTTCTGGTAATTACAGTCACTGCTCTTAGCAGAAAGTGTCATGTGACAAAAATGTTTAGAGAAATACTAAAACCAGAAGACTAGTAAGTAACTGTGTATTCATCAAAACCGATGTTATGCAGTGGTAGTAAAACAAGATGCATGTCTGAAATACTGCTACAGAAAGAAGCACTCAAACTAGAATAAAGACTCACATATACCATATACTTTACATACAAAATATGTAAATCTAGAATAAGTCCTTTAGTGTTGTTTGATGATGGAGGCCTGATGCCAAAAGATCTGCATGCTGCTTGCATCTCTTAGATTAAATCTCTGCATGACAATTCTCATAAACCATTTGCACAAGTCAATCCACCTAATTTCCACCTGAAAATTTTAGGAGTTCTTACAAGCTGAAGACTCATAGAAATGTACAAATCATTCACTTACAAACATCACTTAAATTGCTAAAATCTGTTGCCTAGAATAATTTGTTCTTAAGCACTCAAAAGCAATCCATGATACCATAGGCACATCACAACTATCTATCATACTTCAGAAGCAAATTTCTTCCAAGACCTGATCTCTTAAGGAACATCTGGGCATGCCAACCTCCTTCGCGCTACAGAGTTCACCTGAAGCAACCGATGGTACTGAAATTTTCCATCTTCCCCACGGCAGGACATATAAGACGTAGGATTTATGCTCCCTCATAGACTCCATCAAAGACTGTTTAAATGTGATGAGGGGACAGGACGAACTGAGAGGCAATGGTACTTGCAACTTCAGTGTTAGCCCCATCTGCAGACTGCCTTAAAGATGGGCTGGATCAGGTCAGTCCTTATGAGCTTTATCTGTGCCACACCTCTGTCAAGGCTCAATTCAGAAGCGTATGCCTGGACTCAGTTGCTTTAAGTGCAGCTCCTTCTGTCTACACCCTGCTATTAGAGGATCATCAAAAACTGAACTTGGTGAATTTGGTCCAAATGTGTCAATAAAATCAGCACACTTGGAAAGCAAGCTAAACAACCTTAAAGGGTTCTGCACACAGTATGTTAAAACAAAGCATCAAGGAAGTAACACTTGATTTCCTACTATTCATTTTCAGTCAAGCCACACAAAACATAATTAATGCCAAAAAATCCCTAAATGTCACCTGCATTACTGTGGCCATGGTTATGTAAGCCCAAGATGGTATTTAATAACTACATCTCCTTTTCTCTCGCTAAA
Source organism: Opisthocomus hoazin (assembly GCF_030867145.1). NCBI lineage: Eukaryota > Metazoa > Chordata > Aves > Opisthocomiformes > Opisthocomidae > Opisthocomus > Opisthocomus hoazin. The sequence goes on along the minus strand of NC_134417.1, from coordinate 73,090,356 downwards.
ATGTATATGTGAATTTGAAGTTCAGAATGTAAAGTACCAAGAACTTCCAACATGGATATTTTTCTCTTTTGGGATACAGATGATTTTTCTGAAAGGTTGCTTCTTCCTTACTATGGATATGGAGACATATTCCCAATAAAGTATCTTACGAAATATCAAATTGTTCTGGTTGACAGTTTAATTTTACATTATTTGGCCGGCCATTTAGTTTTATTTACTTAGTTTATCAGCTCAAATGAAACAATGACAGAGAAAGCCACTTTGGGAATTATCAAGCAAATAAAATTACACTTGAATTAACAAGCTGAAATTAGCTAAGTGATTTGTTGTGCAGCTAATCATCCTTGATGAAATCAGCTTATACTTGTTACTCAGCCTCCAAACCATTAGCACCACTACAATACTACGTACTGGGAATTTGCTGGATCCTATGCACAACCACAAATGCATCTGAGAGTCCCACTTTCACTGGGTGGTTTGTCGAACTTATCTGTGTCACAGCAACAGGAATCTGGAAGACAAAACGGGAAGATATGCATGAAATATCGAAGTAAAAAATTTCAACTAAAAATAACAGCACTGCCATAATAAAAATTTTAAAAGTGTAAATTGGAAGTCTTAAATAAATATTTTATACAACACAACATGACTAAGGATTTATTGAAGATTGAAATTATTGTTTTTAATTTTATCCTAGTTTGCTTTGCTTCTTATACAACAATTTTCGTATCAACACTTACAGGTGGAACAATTGTTAATGACGACAGAAAAGGGCAGTAATTTTCAGTACTTTATTTGCTCTGATTGAAGATGAAGTGGGGTGATGTGCTAGTATCAGACAAGGAGGAGGCGGCAATACCTCTTGTCTACTATTGAACACACGAACTGTGAAATTTCAGTTTGGGATGAACATTTTAAAAGCTTATGGCTCAGTTACTTTGCACTGAAAACCGTTTGGAGAGTTATCTGAAGAGAGCTGTGGCCCAGTGATAATCATGTTTAATACGTCTTGGAATAGCAGGGAAATTATCAATGTCATGGAAAATGTGGAAAATGCCAGATGCTCTCTTGCCAGTATCTAGAGGAAGAAATAAAAAGATTTAGATAGCCACAAACCAGTCCAGCTTGTACGAAAATATGTGTCAAATTTGATTTCATTCTTTGGGCAAGATTGCAGCTTTAGCTGATACTTGTATAGATGTAATAGCTTTAGAATTTTATTAGGCGTTTGACTTACTGACACGTAGCATTTATGCAATATTACTATAGTTAACTAGATTGAGTGATCACAGACAGCAGCCATCACTAAAGCAGCAGCTCAGACTGACAGTGTGTCTTTACAGCATATCTTCCTCCTCCAGGCATGAGACCCAGTGTTCAGAAGTTCTATCAAAGATTGGGAAGGAAACATAAATTTATTGCCTAGCAGTTCTGCAGATGACACTGGCAGAGTAAAAATGATGAAATGCCTGGATCAATTAAGGAAAGTTAGGCCTTGCCAAAATCACAAAGTTATAACTCAGAGAACAAAGACTGCAAGGCAGAGGTTTGAGGATCAGCAGGTTTGCTGATGACACAAAACTGGGAGAGGTGGTAGATACACTACCAGGCTGTGCTGCCATTCAGCATGACCTGGACAAGCTGGAGACTTGGGCAGAGAGGAACCTGATGAGGTTCAACAAAGGCAAATGCAGGGTCCTGCACCTGGGGAGGAACAACCCCATGCATCAGTACAGGCTTGGGGCGGACCTGCTGGAGAGCAGCTCTATGGAGAGGGACCTGGGCGTCCTGGTGGACGACAGGTTGACCATGAGCCAGCAGTGTGCCCTGGCTGCCAAGAAAGCCAATGAGATCCTGGGATGCATTAGGAGGAGTGTGGCCAGCAGGTCGAGGGAGGTTCTTCTTCCCCTCTACACTGCCCTAGTGAGGCCCCATCTGGAGACCTGTGTCCAGTTCTGGGCTCCCCCACTTCAAGAAAGATGAGGAGCTACTGGAGAGAGTCCAGCGGAGAGCTACGAGGATGGTGAGGGGACTGGAGCATCTCCCCTACGAGGAGAGGTTGAGGGAACTGGGCTTGTTCAGCCTGAAGAAGGGAAGGCTGCGAGGGGACCTAATATATGCTTATAAATATCTGCAGGGTGGGTGTCAGGAGGATGGGGCCAGACTCTTTTCAGTGGTGCCCAGTGAGAGGACAAGGGGCAATAGGCACAAACTGAAGCACAGGAAGTTCCGTCTGAACATGAGGAAGAACTTCTTCCCTTTGAGGGTGACGGAGCCCTGGAACAGGCTGCCCAGGGAGGTTGTGGAGTCTCCTTCTCTGGAGATATTCAAGACCCGCCTGGACAAGGTCCTGTGCAGCCTGCTGTAGGTGACCCTGCTTCGGCAGGGGGGTTGGACTAGATGACCCACAGAGGTCCCTTCCAACCCCGAACATTCTGTGACTCTGTGTTTCTGTGATGATGTTCTAGAAAGCAGCAGTTTTACAAAGAATCTCAGTATTGTAGTGGATTAACAACTTCATCTGTCAAAGTGACATCGCAGCAAGAAAACTTAATTGTTGTGATATTTGGTTACACAAACAGTGGAATATAGCCTAGGAGAGGGGTGGCCATTTTACTTGTATTGCACATTAGATCATTAATGAAATGTTACACAAACTTTGGGAAGATCTATTTCTTAAAAAGATGCTGAAAACTTAAGAGAAGGAAGATTAAAAGAGTAACAAAAATATTTCAAAAACTTTCGCAGTTCTCAAATGCCACTAACAGAAGAGTTAAAGAGCTCTATTTGGCTTCTCAGAGGGAAAATGAAACGCTGTCTGGATTGCCACAGACAAGTACTGCTATGGGGAGAAATTACTCACGGGTTAAAGAGTTATTTTATCTGGCACAGAAAGATAAAGCCAGAAGCTGGAAGCTGCAGACAGATACCTTTAAACTAGAATAAGGCACATTTCTATGATTGAATGTTATTAACCACAGGGATAAACTGGCAAGGGAAATTATGACTCTCTACCCATTGCTGCTTTCAGATCACAGTTGGATATCTTATTTTTCAAAATTGGCCTTCAGTTAACCAGAGATTACTAGAGTGAAGACAGATGAAATTGGATCAAGTGTAAGGAACTGAGATATGAGATACTAGCTCAGCCAATCTGATAGTCTGCTCTGGGTTTTCCTCTGTAAAACTACCAAAGTTATGCGGTTGGCCAGTATTTTTCACATAGCAGAAAAATGCCAAAGTAAAAAGCTGATTACACATCCAGTGAATGAGGATTCAGTATTGTCTGCATGTCAATTAATGGCATGACTTCTGGTATTTGACTTGAGTGTCAGCAGTTGTTCTTCTCCCTGCTCCCGAAATATCATTTAGCTGTGCTTTTTCCTGATTACTCTGGTATCTGTCTAGGAAAAGTAACATTTGAAAATATTAACAGTAAAAGTGAGTTCTGGTGAATTCAACAATGTCATAAATTTCCATTTCTTTTACTTGATTTAGTGACTGGTTTGGGTGATTTATTTAGAGGTTCTTGAGTACATGATCTGTTCTGGTATAACAAAAGAAATTACATTAAACCAACATTAAAAACAGAAGTGGCTTGGAAATACTGCTAGTAATACATCAGTTCAAATTTGGCTTATATCAGCTTAGCTCTGATGCAGTTATCGGAGACTATGACATAAGAAGGCTGAAAGCCGTATTTTCAAAATCTTCAAAATAAGACTCACTGAGTTCAGAAATGTCTATAAACTTTCTCCAGCATGAAAGTATAAACAAAATATGGGAATTATTCACAGTTTCTGAGTGCTGTAAAGAAAGGCTTACATTAACTATCAAAGAAACTGTCTTATAAGATTTTGAGGAGGATACTCTAGACAAGTTATTGAAAATCAAATTAGAAAAAGCTCTGATGAGAAGGATGCAATGACTATTTCTCTTCCAAGTTAGAAAGGAAACACAGCAGATGAAGAAATAAATCAGAGTTGGAATTGGAATCATGAGTAGGTGCATGACCAACAAAATATGCTGGCAAAATTTGTAGATCAAGGCACAAATTGTATCTGATACCTGATACTCATTTTTACATGTGAGTGCAAACCAGGAGAAGTTGCACCCAGGTCTCCTTAATTTTAAGTCTAGTGTTGTATTACATGTATTTTACAAATTTGTGAATAATTGAACAATTTGCATCTTTCCCTCAAAAATGATGCTAACTGCAAATGAAATAGTCTTTTTTTTTTAACTTTTTTTTTCAGGAAGAAGTGTTGTGTTCTTGCAATACAAATGCCACAGGTAGTTTGTTTGTTGTTGTAGTTGTTGTTTTTAATAAATTTATTTTCATTACAACTTGATTCAGAGCTTGAAAGTCACTTTCAGTTTTACTGTTCAGTAAAAATTATGAATGACTCACTGATATCTGGTACTAAAATAGGATGCAGTAGTCAAGTTCGACAGAAAATACAAACAAAAACTTTAGCAGAAACTAGAAAATTTTGGAGCAGAAATATCTCAGTAGATTTTGCCAAAATCCCTGCAGGTGTCCACTCTTGTGCTGGGCATTCTAGAGAGAGTGAACAACTTGCAGAATTGTTTTCAAAATCTAGTAAGAAAGATGTAGTAGGGTCCAATTTAACAGACTGGCAGCCTTAAGAAATAGCCAATATTTTGGATATATGTTTTAGAAACAGGGACATGTTTGTGTAAGGTGAGGAAATCGTAAATTAAGTTAGCATAGTTGAAAGTAAGGCACAGCCTATGTCAAACTATTAGCTATACACACAGAAATGCAATCAACATAGAAGGGAATGCATGACTCAGGGAAACTCTTCTCTTGAAAAACTACAATGTTATTAAATCTGCATTTACAAATATATATGCTTATTTTTAAAATGTGGTAAAACTAGTAATTCTACAAAACCGAATACTTCTGTCACTCGGTGATGAGCGTACTGGGTGCCATTTTATAGGTGAAATCTTTTGAATGAGATGTCAGGATCAAATGGGCTTTTAACATATGATGGACTATTAGGAAATATGCGCTTTTCACAGAAGGCTTGTAGTAAGTGATAAAATAATTTATTGAAAATTACAGTGAAACATAGATAGCAAGCAGATAGCTATTGTTCTGAATTCCTCATCTGCATGGAGAGAGATGTCACGAAAGGCTGATGTGTTAAACAGTTTAACAGTAAGCTAGGAACATGCAAGTGGTTGCTAGTGAGTGGCAGGGGTTTTATGGCATTACATTCAGAGGATGGATTTTAACTAGAATAATTCCAAAATGTACGTTAGTTCTACCACAGAAAATATGAACTCTTGTGTTGTAGAAGTCACCAGTTTACGAATAAGCTTCCCAAACGTGCACTAGCGCTAGGGCCATTGACTCCTGTATTTTGGATTATTGACTTCAACAATGGGGAGAAAGATATTTAGAATTTATGCTGAATTCTCTTAATCATTTGGAACAGTAATCTAGACAGTATTTTCCATCAGAGCACTCAATTCTTTTTGTTTCAACTTTCTCTGAGACCACATCAGTATCTTACCCTTCAGAAAAGGATAAAATAATGGCCTCTGACCTTATTCTGAGGGAGATGGTAAGCAGGGTGCAATTACTGCCCCATTTCAAAACTGAGTCAAAGATAAGAGCCAGAGTATGCTGCAAAATAATAATTAGGAACAGAATAATACTTATATAGGGTTTTCATTGCCAGTTTTCTAAATAGTTATTAATTACTCTACAGATCAAAATGCATTAAACTTGATCAGGAGTTTTGAGTTACATAAACTCTTCACCTCATAAAATCAAAGATCTTGTTTTCATGTCAATATTTTTGATAATAATAATGGAGGCAAAGAAATGTCAGGCATGCATAATGTGGGGAGAATATCCATAAAGACTGTGGATTTTTTATTTTTTAGTTTTCAGGAAACAATCACAAGGTTTGGAGTCTAGTTACTGAAAACAGAATATTTTCCATCATGCGTAGCAGGACCATAAATTTTATCTAACTGCCAGTACTTAATCAGTTCCATTCAATTCTGCCTCCTTTAACAGTAGAAAGAAATTCTGCTACAAGTCTCTTTTTGGATTATTTTCCAACTTCACATATTGGGCAATTTGAACAAGCATTTCAACTTTCATAATGGTCTCTGGATGACTACACAAATAGAGAGTCACTACTATTTAAATGAACAAAGAAAGCCTTAAAGCTAATGAAATTAAGAAAAATACCCTAAACCATTAACAAACCCTTTGGTACCTTTGCCTAATTTGTCCTATATTAATCATGGACAGAAAAAAACCCCCAAATGTTACACTAAGGAACATTAGCTATAAGCACTAATGGGAAAAGACTATATGGAACAGATATTTTGTTCAAAAAGAAGTAAAGCTCTTGAGAACTGAAGTTCTGTGAAGTTTAGAACATAAGAAATGAGTATTCACTCCTAATACATAAAGAAATATGCCTTTGCAGAAAATTTGTTTTATTATTGTGTTCTGTTGGCTAGTTCGCACTTTAATGTATTTCATATGTAGTAGAGGTGCACCAGTAAATTTTTCCTGCCAGCTGATGTTTCCTGACATATTGGCCATTTGCCAGAACACTAACAGCAAAGTGATGTTTAAAATGGAAGGTGTATACACTGTAAGCAAACTAAATTGATAAAGAAATGAACATTTGACTTGCTATAGCACCTTGCTATATTTAAAATTGGTTTTACATTTAGAAAACTTGGCTGTACAGCTCCTTTTCCTACCCATTAACTCTTCTGAAATATATTCTGATGTCTCCAGATTTCACTATCCTGGTGGCTCAGCTCCTTTTTTAAATTTTTATTTTTTTCAGAACCTATTCTGGATTTTGGATAACAATTGTGCATTTCAAACTGCTTCCTAGTAGGCAAACAACAGAATGCAGATGTTTGGGTAGAACAGCTCCTTTTATACTCAGCAAACCCCAGCCAAGATCCTGCCTTGATGGCCAACTCCAGGTTTAAAAGGTCGCAAACCTGATGCAGGAGCTGGAATGATATGAAAAAGGGAATCTCAGATGGTTTTAATAACTAGGAAATAAAAAGTAAAATTTACCTGAATTGCTTTAGACTTAAAAGTCCCTATTTGTAGCTCTCTCAAATGTATAAACAAAGTTACTTTAAAAGTGGATTCTTCAAGATAAGCTCCTGGTGTCACTAAGAAGAAGCCTCCAAGGGATGCTTTATAAAGTTACTTGCAACCTCTCTGCTGCATTTCTTACATGGCGCTACAGCCTGGAGACTTTCAATGACAACGCAAAGATGACCCCACTGATTTGTCACACATCACTGCCTTTTTTGATGAACTGTGGCACCAAACTGAAATGGCACCAAAAAGAAAGTAGAAATCTTCTTGTGCAACTTTTACGCATGCTAGTGAGCGCTCACACAAGTAATCTCACAGCAATTAATGGGGCTCCTGACAACGTCACTCACCAGCAAGAGAAATGGTTCCAGAAGGAAGGACTTCTTCATAAAGCAATGGAATCAGCATCGGAAATTAAATCAAGTCCTAACCAGCCTAACAAGCACTAGAGTCAAGTTTAAATTTACACGTGTCTCGGTTTTTCTTACCAGACAACTTGTGTCTGATCAATGATTGGAAATTTTATGCAATTTTCATCATTTACGTGAAAAGATGAGGTTGTTTTAATGGAACAAGACAGGCTGCAAATAAAGAACGTAGTCTTCTGGAAATCTCAGCCTCCAAATCCATTCCCCAAGCAATTACCAATGGAATACACAGTTGTAACATTCCAAGATTTTACAAAAATCTTTTGTCAAAAGATTTACAGACCACTAGCGTGTTACTATGACCACTTTAAAAAGTCTCTTTCCTTAACTATGTACAATAGTTCTAAAGTGATTTTTGGTAATTCCATTTGGGACAAGAATAATTCATGACAGGGGATTTCAAAGACTCAGCAGTGGAAAAAATACAAAGTATCGCATCTGTAAATTCCCATTCTTTTGTTGCAGGATTAATGAAAAGAATGTTAATAACTCTTCCCCATGAAAGCACTGTGGTTCTGGAGGAAGATTCCAGTGGTGCAGTGAGAGCAAGCAGCCTAAGCCATCGTAGCACAGAACTTGCTTATCCACAGGTTAAATGACAGTTGCATGCAATTCTAAGGAACGACATGTGATTAAAGAGCTGGCCCATTTCTTTCTGTCTTCCTAAATGAATAAATTTTTCCACTGTCTGGTACTCTGCATCGTCACTTATATTTATGCAGAATGAATGCAAGATACTATAAATTTAGAGCAACAGCTCCTATCACCCATATTAGATTAATTTTGCATAGGGCTGGACAGTAGCAGGCAGGGCAGAGCACCTCATAACCAAGAATAGCAGTCTCCTGAAAATGTCACCATTTTAGCATCGGAATGCATATATAGTTCTTGTCAAATTTACCTTAAAATTTCAAATTGAAGCACTGTTCCTCCCTACTTCACTGGGTCTTGAAGGCAGGAATGTTTCTGTGGTCTTTAAAAAGATTGCTTTTTCTTTGAAAAGGTCTCAACAGGAGATAAACAAAGCTTTGGTGCGCACTCCTTTGATCAAGTACAGGCTCCATTGTGCTAAGCAGAACAAAGCTTTTATGTGCTAGAGTCAAAATGCAAATAAATTGCATTTTCATAGATTCAGACTACTAACCTGGACATCACATTCAGAAAGAGAGCCAAAGCAGACCTTGTATCAGCATGCCTTTTATAAGATAAGGAAAGTCAGCTACATGGGCATACCAGCAGTTTCTTGTGTCTGCAAAACTAATCCAGTAAAGAACAATCCTGTTTGCAAGCCGCAAAGGCATCTGTCTCAGGTGAAGATATGACTGCTGCTAGCAGAATAACTCAGATTCTCACTAGCTTTCTAATGAAGGGGAGAGAAGTACTATTATTTCTGCTTCATTCAGATGCACGGCTTCAACACAGGCATGAAAAATGAGCCCAAAGGCTCACAACTGGTCTGTAGCAGAGAGAGAAGAGAACTCAGATTTCTCCAAGTCTGGAATATCAGTCGTATCACTGATTACATTTTTTAATATAGGGACGATAACAGAAAGATGTACATCTTGAAGAGAAAGTCACACTTTGCCTGCCAAACTGAGATTAAAATAACCAAATAAAGAAAGAAATCTTGCTTTGCCCCTACAGATTTGAGATTATCTACCTTCTGCTTCTCATTTGCATGAAATTCAACTGGAGGTATAGACTCCAGGCTATAGCCTCCAGGACTCTAGCAACAACAGCATGGAAAAAAAAAAATCATCTAAAGTAATGACTGAAATTCTGGAATACTTGGAGAACGCAGAAGAGCTCAAGCAAGACAACGACATACTGGTGTTATGAAGGCAAACCAAATCGCCTCAATCTAACCAGTGTTATCACCAAATAGATGGAAAACCTCACAGAGCTAGAGATATAAACCAGTTATTTCTTATTTGAAATATATGACCTTTGAAATACATTAGTTGGGAAAAAACAATAGCTGCAGGAAAAACGTGACCTTTTAATACTAACCACTGATTCTACAGTATTTTCAAACAGGCCCAAATTAGGTTAACTAATTCAGCAAATTAGACCATATCTTTCAAAATCCAAGAGGAATTTACTAAATAGTCAGGAATTTACTAAACACTCAACACTTACAACAACCTAAAAAAGGCCAGTTGAAATCCAGAAGAAGCACATTTGAGCCACATTGATGGTTTTCAAGTCCATCACATGAACATCACTTCTACAATAAAAGGTCATTTTCAGCAAAATAGTGATCTTACAAGCAATATAATGAAATGATCTTATACAGCTGAACTTTCAAATATCCCCCCCCCCCCCCCCCCAAAATGTAGGGAAATTCCTGACGGGTATAAAGTAATTTGTCTATTTAAATTACAGTTTTCAGACCCAACTTACTTCTTTGTAGCCGAAAATGATACGCCCATCATTGAGAAGGGTGGCCTGAAAAGTGAAACTGCCCAGGTTGTAATTATCCTGCAGATGTACATGGTCCCACTGGACAACTAGTGCTGTGCCTGTGAACCCCAGAGTGGGGGCAGAGAGGCAAAGGGAAGGAAAAAATGTGAGAAAAGTATTAACTGGCTGTAGGAAAAGTACTTAACTGTGGTTACTTGAAACAAGAAGAGTGATACGTCACTTTTTAGTAGCTTTCGGCCCAATATGTTGAAATGCCAAAGATATTACAAATTCAAGTTGCAGCTGAAATCCTCTTAAAGGTAGATATCACAGTGCCACAAAAAACTACCTCAACTACTTGCACGAAAGTCTGCTAAAGCAAGACTGGTCAAGTGACTTGTTTGGAAGTCCCCAAGGAATCAACAATCACTAAAGGTAGGATCCAGCACTCAAAGTCCAGGTGCGCTGCCACAACCACTGCTCTGCAGTGGCTTTTTTTACACTGTATGATTACCCTGATAACTTTGAAATGTGAAGTGCTAATAGCATTGCCCATTTAGTAAAGGTTATTTGACGAATTTGTATTCTTCCATTAACAGTGCATTAATATAGACAGCAGTCTTTTTTTTTTCTGCATGGTGCAAGACCTTGCTGAGGTTCTGCAAGTCAAAAAATGTTAGGTGTTGGTAATAAGAAAATGTAGTTTAAATTAAAACCACTAAGAATTCATAGATGGGGTAGATATTGAGTCTGGTGTACAAAGATTTAGTTGCAAAAGGCTCGTTAATATTCATGGGAGTTCTCTGGCTGAATATCCACGTATCGCAGTAAAAAATATACTCCAAGTGACTTGCATACCCTGTGAGCATGTTTTACAGATGTTGAGGGTTATAGACATTCAAGCAGCTTGGCTGAAAGACACTTATCACCAAAACTGTGTTTACTGAAAATGACTTTTTCATCATTATATGCCTTCCTCTACATACTTTTCTCTTTGGCACTAATGGGAGTTATGTGCTTTGATTCACAGCACTTCAATTTCATTTCTTCCTGGAGTGTTCAGAGTGGGTCAGTATGCATCCAGCTCAATGCATTTTTGATATATCCTTGAAATACCTTTTGTCACAGATCTGTGCTGTAACTTTCATTAACACATCTTGGCAGGGGATGTCACAAAACTATGAGCATGCCATTTTTTGGTGTATACTGCACTAAGTCCACCACATTATTGTCCCATGTGTCTTTCATGAGTCTAGTACATGCTCTTTAATTGTGTACACAGTACATTTTCCTTCTGTGACCACATTCATTAATTGCTTTCTGAATATTAAGTTGATTGTATTAAATTTCATTTTAAAGGAATGTAAACGGACTTTAAAAATTATTGGAGCAAAAATAGCCAGAACTGCTTATAGTCAGTCTTGGAGTACCTCAGACTAATGTGCATCTCAGAATGCCAAGCTAAGGTGGAAGTCAGCTGCCTCTAAAATAGCCTTCCCATTCCCAGGGCCTTTATGTAGATCCATGTGTACGTAAGTTCCTTGCAGTTAGCTCCATGAGTGAAACTTGGATAGGTCACCACACTCTGTGCTTGCTCACTAAGATGCCGCTCTAAAGCGGCACACTTACCCTGAGGAATAAAACAGGGACGAATAAGAAATAAAGAGCTGAAGATACAATTTGCTCTGTTCCTTTTTATTTGGGGTAAGATAGCAAATTCTTTGTCCTAAAGCACACAGGGTCCAAAAGATCAGCATGCCTTACACATGAGAAGGTATCCAAAATCTCAAAGAAGTATTCAGCCTTGTCATAAAAGCCTGATACACCTGAAGACTGGAAGTCAGGCAAACAATGAGAATTAGCAATGTCTACAGAATCCTTATATTCTTTCAGTAAAGATGACAAACCTCTGGCCATAATGTCAAATAACTTATTAAATGAAAATAATATTTTTTTCTCATTGAAAATTCTCCATGCAAGGAGTAGAATTTTCTCATACAAGTGTATTTTATTGGATTTTTAGCAAATAAGTGCTGCAAGTAATCACTAGACTGAAAGGAAAAATTATGACTAAGTGCAAACTTATGGGATCCATTTTGATCCTTGATCTAAAGAATAAAAATTAACACACCTGGTTGGAAATGTGACATATATTTGGACATATTCATAATTTATGCTTAAATTCACTATGAACAAACATACATAGAATGGCATAGGCTTATCCAGGAAGATTTAAAACAATCATAGATCTCATGATATTAAGTCATGACACTGAACCGCCTGAGTTTTAAATTCAGAATAGACAGTCGCTGCCATTGTATTTGATCACTAAAGACCTAAGGTAGGACACCAGATGTCTTTCAATCACATAGGTTATGTTTTCAAAATATTGATTATGATTAACTTCATGAGACAAATATCCACACATTCAAGGCCTTTGAAATATCTCACAGCTTGAAGTATAACACTGCAGTTTGCTGTTTACCCTTTCAATATTTTGTATGAGGGACTGTTGAGAACTCATGGTGTAGATGAGTATATTGGCTTCCAGTCCTGGGACTCCATGCACACTTAGTCATTGACAGGTTTACTGATCTTATATCTGCCCTGCTTCTGTGTGGTATTGTTATTGCATCCACAAATGCTGTTTTCATTTTAGCTTGTGGGTGGACAGTACTTATTCTATATATTTTGAAGTAACAGGAACTTGCACTATCATACTACAGATTTTTCCTTTTAAAAGTGAGTAGATATATTACTAGTTTGAGTTTATGTACTTCAACATCCAGAAGATCTCTGTCCAGTTAGGAAAAAACATTCATGACACTTTAACAGTGTTCTAAATTAAGAACTCTTTATGGATGTCTAGCCACATGCTGTATACAGCGTGAGTTAAAACAAAAAAAGCACAAAAAAAAATTAAAAAATCTTAAATTCTTCCTTCGAAAATAGTTATTTAGGAAAATACGAAGAGCCAAGGGACACAGACATGTTCATTTATGAAGGACTACTACATACCATTATCAAAGTATCTGACTGTTGAATTTCTTGACACACTGGGGTCAAAATTTGCCATTAAGGGTGCAATGTATTGTGTAGCTGTTAGCATTCGATGCACAACTTCTCCAGTATATATGAAACCTACAATAAAAAAAAAAAATATTGAGACCATTTCAGTAACTTCTGAAAAGATTTAATAGAATGGCAGGTTGAACTAGGCATTGCCAGAGCATTACAAGGTCATCTGAGAGAAACTAATCCCACCACCATTTTAATAGTGAAGTAAGTAAGAGCTAAAATTTCAGAATAATGTCTGTGATGGCTGCCAGAAGAACAAGATCCAAAAGGAACAATGGAACAATTATTTCAAGATGCCAGTTTTCATACAGAAATATAACCAGATCAAACTCAAGGAAGAATAACTCCAGTTACAGACAAAATGCACGTATCTGGCATTATCAAAACGAGCCATTTACCACCATGCATACTCCATAGTGCTTTCTATCTGTTCAAAAAATATGCAATTTGCTTTGCTTTTGCAAACTGTTACCTCTTAAAAAGTTAGTCTAACCCTTTTTCATATTTCTAGAGACACAGAGTAAGGGACTATTTCAGACAAGAAGAGATGACAAGCTTTAAAAAAAAAAAGGTCAGATGAAGGGTGGAACAGATAGGATTTTTATATGATTATAAGCAAACCAGCATTTCCGCTACATTCTCTGCAGCGTCAGGTCTCACTAGAGTATCCTATTAATCCCTGAATCCACAGTACTCCTCAGATCAGCAGTGCACTGATCAGAAGTGCTCACCCAAAACCCCTTACTGATTTGCAACTTCCTTTAAGGAAGAACTGTCATCTATGATGAATACAGGAATGCTGCAGTTTTCTTCAAAGCAAAACTTTGTGTATTTTAATGTCAGGAAAGCCTGGCTATTCTAAACAATAAATGGTCTACAAATGAACCTGTATTGGTTAGGTCTGCCAACTCTACTTCAACTGACTAACGGGACTAACTTCTTTAGATGCCTCAACCTAAAGCCTTATTTAAAACCTCCCATCACCCTGAGGGAATATTTTTTTATTTCAGCTTTTGTCTTGCTGGTCAAAACTGACAAACTTTAAGTTGATTTGAGCTGCAAATACATCTTCAAAACTAAGGTTTGCATATTACCTCTCCTCTTAAAGTGTTTACTGGATGGCACCTTATGCTGAAGTGTTTGCTTTTTCTCCTTTTGTTGATTTAATGAAGACTATTCCAACAACAAACACCCCAATAACAACAAGAATATTAGAGTTGGCTGAAAATTTTCTAACAGAAAAAATTCTACTTGGAAGACTTCTCACAGAAATTCAGTTATTTATTGGCAAATGATAGGATCCACTGCAAGAGCATTTATGCTAACTTGTGTTTTCCTTCCTTTCTTCAGTCATATAGAGACTCTCTTCCTCCACAACCCCTTTTATTGTCAAGCCCAAGAAGTCCTTTCTTCTCACATTTGTTATCATTGGAATACAACACATGATGAAGGAGTGTGTAAATCTGTCCCTAAAACATGATTGTGAAATTCCAAAGCTAAACACAAACCTGAACCACGAGAATTACCCTCAGGGTAGAAATACCATTTTCCAGCCAACTCCAGTTAATATAGGATATTAAAAAACTGTTAGCGTGCAACACCACTTTCTTAACAAGAGTATCTCCATCCTAACCACTGTGAGATAAGACAGGTTTGTTAAAAGGCTTTTTTGATATGACATAGGAAATCTCTTAGAGCATACAAAAATAACAAGTTTCTGGAGTGCTTTAGGCATCCTTCTACTTCTGTCCTCTCCGGAAACATGTTGGTAAATGCTTGCTTACTGTCCACAGAACTGGTTCCAGAAGTCATAAGATGCTAAAACCAAACAAACAAAAAAGATGGTTCTTTGGACTCATTTTCCTGCATGGCTGCTAGCAGTTAAGATAAAGTACCATGAAGTCAAGTCAAGTGGAGATGATAGGAAACCTAAGAAAAAGCCAGGTGTGGAGAAAATATAACAAAAGATTCAGATGGAAATATGTGGCATTCACAAAGGGGTGAGCTAGGAACATTTGCTTCATTTAAAACACAACTATGTCTTCACATGATACAGTATTTTAATACCCGGACACCTCCTAACTACAAAATTAATTCTTAGGACTAAACTACAACTGTCTTTTTGAGGGGGGCAAGGATATTCTTTCAGTGAAATATCTAAATACCACTTTTCTCTTTTGCTAATTGATAGGGTGAAAGAAACACCAATTAAAAAAAAAAATCTGCCCACACATATTTACAAGTTATGTATAATCCTGAACTTTCTGAATATACAAGTATGGCTGAAATTTTACTCTATCACACACCATTTTAGAATAGCCAACAGTCCTGTCAAAGTATAGTCCCTGAAATGTATTTTCATTATTTCTTATTTATTTCTGCCTGCTTCTAAAACGTCATTCCCTTTAGAAGTATTCCCTCATGCTTATTTAGACATTTTGAATACACATAATTCCACAGAATACTTGTGCCACTTATTATCCCTGTGGTCACATGCACACATATTCTTGGGTAACATAATCTTGGGTAGGTCTATAGCCTTGAAACCATTCCTTAAAAATATTTTGAAGACAATATAAACAAAACCTTTGAATCCATATTCACATGTTACAATTAGCCTTAATACTTCAGTACTTATTCATCCCTTGCACAATGGTCTTATCTTTACACACAGTTTCCTTTTCATGCTTTCACCCCATTTACAGTATAAATATCACCATTATAACTAATAATGAGACAGACACAATAGGAAAAGAAAGGGCTTAATTGTGCTGGAACACATCACTAAGTAAATCAGCCCAAGTAATTAGTAACCACAGAGCGTATTTCCAAGTGTTTGCCGGATGCAGCTTTACTTTAGACAAAAATGGAAAGCAGGAGGTGGATGATAGCTGGGAAGCAGACAGGCCTTGCATGAAGATCATTCTAATGAGAACTCCAGTCATGCATTGGAACAACTTGAAAAGAAACACAAAGTCATTTCAAATAATCCCAGAGATTCAAAGGCTGAAGCCACTGTTGAGCATGGACATTTTATCATTGCCACTACAATTTAAAGAAAGCTGCAAATGTAAAATCAACTTGTTCCTGAATGGACTTCCACAGAAAATTGGCTTATACTATCTGTGACCTAATTTTCTGACAGTGGTAAATGCCCATGGTTGATTCATTTAGTCAAGGAAGAATATTGCAGACCTGTAATTTCTTGAACCACTTAATCCTTCCTTTGTGGGAGGGGTTGGTAGAACTCTTTTCCAAAACTCTCCACAAGTCCTATACCTAGAAGCATAATATACTCCTAAATACTGGAATTAAGACAAATAGGAATGAGTGCGTAGCATTTTGTAAGTTTTATATGTATATATTAACCTAACTAAAACTGAGGATGACCTAATGCTAAAGCAATTTGTAAATCAAGAAGGGTATACTGCTAGTCCTCACAGTGTACAAATGCACACTCACACAGAGAGGGGAACTATATATATATATATATATATAAACCCACTTAAATATGAAAGCACACCTCCACTTGACACAGAACGCTGACTTGATTTAAAAATGCATTTTACATCTGAATTTATCCATTCCAAAATATGCTCCATATCAGTTGCATTTTAACATATTAGATTTACATACAAGATTTAACATACAAGATTTCAACAATCTGAACATAAGCTTTCTGTGGTTTCTTTTTTTCTACTCCTAGCTGTGCACAAACTCAGTACCACTTAGAATGTTTTCAATAACATTTGCCAAATGTGCAAGAATAACAGAATATAGGCACAGCACAGGCAGTCCTTTGAAGTTGCTGTTGTGCATCTATAAAGATATAATATGGGATATGCAGTCAACATAAAAACGAAACAGCTACGTAGATAACTATCTTCTCCCTTCTAAGACTCTGCATGAGCAAGTTACATAAACCTGAGCCTGATTTTATATATGTGACATTATAATAAACCAGTTTTGCACTTTAGCATTTAGCTGAATTAGAACTAAACCCACTTTAGACTATAATTTAATATATGATTTATTTTTAAATATCTGAAACAACTGGTCACATCTTAAAAGCATCATACTTAATACAGGGTATAAATGAATTATACAACTGCTTGTGATCAGTTGGCTCCATTTTGAGAATATATATTTTAGCTGCTCAGTACTTCTTCAAAGCTATTATGACATTTCAGGCTTTACCTATGTGGTGGGTTGACCTTTGCCAGCTGTCACACACCCACCCAGCTGCTCTCTCACTCCCCTTCCTCAACAGGGCAGGAGGACAAAATAAAATTAAAAAAACTTGTGGGTCCAGTTATAAACAGGGAGCACACCTGCTGATTACTGTAATGGGCAAGACAGAATTGACTTGGGGAAAATTAATTTAATTCATTGCCAGAGAAAATAGGTAATAAATTTGGATAGTGAGAAACCAAGACAAATTAAAACAACACTTTCCCCTCCCCCTCCCCTCCCTTTTTCCTAGGCTCAGCATCACTCCTTCATTCCCGACCTCTGTACCTCCTCCTCTCCACTGAGCAACGCAGGGAGGTGGGAAATGTGGGTTGCAGTCGGTTTATAACACTTCATGTCTGTTACTCCTTCCTCCTCACATTTTTCCCTGCTCCAATGCAGGTCCTTCCCACAGGCTGCAGCCCTTCAGGATAAACCTGCTCCAGTGTGGGTCCTCCACAGGCCATGGTTCCTTCAGGACATTTCCAATGTGGGGTCCTCCACAGGCTGCAGCATGCATATCTGCTCCAGCTTGGTCTCCTCCACAGATGCTTCAGTGCCTGGACAACCTCCTCCCCTTCCTTCTCTCACCTTGGCGTTTGCACGGTTGTTTCTCAGGCTTTTTGCCTCACTCTTGACACTGCTGTGCAACATTTCTTACTCTTTCTTAAATATGTTTTCCCAGTGGTGCCACCAGCTTGGCTGGTGGGCTCAGCTGTGTCCTGCAGTGGGTCCATGTGAGGCAGCTGGATCCATCTCTAACACAGGCCAGCTGCTCACCTCCTTCTATAGAGGCAGACACCCCACTACCAAAACCTTGCCACAGACCCCTAACACAACCTAAGACTTCACATAATATTTCATTTGTTTTCTATATTATCTATTTCATACTATATTTTATGTATCTACTATTTTACCTAATATGCAACAATAACATTATTTATCTGAATGACTGGAATTTCTAGTATCTTGTTAAAAGTTTTTTTTTTTGTTTTTAGTTTAGCGATTTTCTAGTAGAAGATAGCTGGAAATCTGCAGCTGAAGCAGAGCACTTCATGTACCAGTCTTATCCTCAGCAATTGCTAGTTATTGCCCGGGTCAAGTTGCTCCCACTGTATAATAACTTTTGTCTTCTAAAAGCGTAAAATGTTCTGGCAAAAAGAAAATGATCCAGAGAAAAACAATCATGGAGTCTGCTAAAGAATAAAAAATGCAATTGTGCTAAATAACAGCAATGAAATAAGTTGATGTGGAATTACTCCTTCCAATAGCCATGACATTGCTTTCATAAAAATCATATAAAATATCGCTGCTTCTCCAAAATGATCTTTATTGGAAATAAACACCTGAAACAATACTTCTTTCAATGTGAAACACCAAACAGCACAGTTGACAAGAATAGGAATGCTCAAAACCTCTTTGTATAACTGTAAATAAGTAGTTTGATACAGGTCTCAAAAACCCCTGTAATTATCTTTCCTTTCTTTTTTGTAGTTCTGAAGAGCTTGAGAGCTTGACTGAGTGGCAGGTAAGTTCCACCAAAGATCCTTAAACCAATTCTACTTATCAGGTGTTTTTGCCATCATGGTACAAACTGGCCCATGTACTTTTTGTACAGCAGCATTCATGTTTCAGGTACAGCCATCAATGTTGCTTTTACCATCTACAAAGCCTGATGTGTTTTAAAGGGAACTAAGTGCTCCCTTTCCACATAGGTTGACATTATGCGAAGTGTGTCAGGGAGTTCCCAGAGTAGGCTTTTTCTGCCATACAGTGTTCCTGGAGATGTTGACTCATATGGAAGCAAAAGACATGGCGTACGTTTTTCTTGAGACAGCTTACTTAATTCCAGATCAGAGAAGCGGAAAGATGATATTTAAGACCAAATGTAAAAGTATGAATTTAAAAACACCCAAACGAACCAAGAGCTGCAAGAATCTGAAGCTCAAAACAAAGAACAAATCGAACCATCTCATACAAAATAGTAAATGTAGAAAGAAAGCGGACTACTATAGAAAAAAGGAAGTTCATTTTCTTATCAGGTAGCTAATGTTAAGTAAAACCATATGTTAAAATCCCTAGTAATACAACAAGCTGTGGTTACTTAACTGGAAACGGAACTGCCTGCCAGCAGCAGCTGAACAATGAAAGGTTTTGCATGAGAGAAACTGTCACTGGGCAAAGGCAGAGCTGCTGGTCGAGTGCACAGTTCAGTGCGAGCACCCTTGCAGCATATAAACTAGAGGAGTAATAGCAGACCAGCTTCTGAAAAAATGAACTGGAAGAAAGTGGTTTCCCCTAAGAGGGTAGGCTCCAACCCGGATCACCTAGGGAAAAGCCTTGATCTCAGCTTGTATATTCACATTTGCAACAAGCTTTGTAGAGATGTAACAACACACTCCCCGAAATGCCTCGCTGCATAGAGGAATAATTTCTGTCATTTCTCTCTGTTCATTTTCTCATTTAAACAGGGTGAGAGTACACAACTTCTGCTTCTCATTTTCCTCCAAAAATCTCTGAAAACTGTTTGTGCAGCCAAGAGAGAAAACTGGCAGTAGCTTCCCAGCTCTCCGGCTGCTTTTCTTTTGGTCTCTGGATAATCAAAGCCTTCCGAGAGGATCTGCCCTGGGGCATTTGGTGGTATCTCCTATGACCCCGAAGCTACCTCAACAGGTACCAGTGCTTCTACTCCATTTTTACCATCTTAGACCCAGTGCACTGCCCATTTTTGGGGGAAACCAGAGTCAGTACGAATACAGGACCATACAGACTAAGATTTACCACAGTTTTCACAACTTTACCCCCGATCTAACAATTACATATTGTTGAAAGACTGACATAAAATGGGATATGTTATCTATCTCGTTTGAGGATCTACTTCCCCATCTCTAATGAATAAGCTAGCAGGAGAGAAACAGTAAGATTCTTACCTTGGGCTTGTTTAAAAAACCCACCATAACCAGATGTGAGGCCACAGCAGTGTTTAAGGCCTGGTTTCTGTCAAGCAGCATTCAGCATCACTGACCAAGACAAAGATAAGCTACTCACAACTCAATGGTGGGTAAGAACCCCTCACATCCTAAAATTGATCCATATGCCATCTTGATCTCTCCAGCTGCCAGAGATAGTGTCTTGCTAAAGAAAAAATTTTGGAAAGTGGATCAAAAATTCTTCCTCTGAGTTCTCCAATTTGCTGCCTATGATCACTCATAACTCAAAAACGTGCATTCATTTCTCTTGTTAAATTACTATTTGCCAGTACAGTAGAAGAAATAGACTAGGGATAGGGACTGAGAAGTAGGACATGAGAGCTTATATAAACATTGTGTAAGACTGAGGTTCTAATGGCCTTAAAGACTGTTTCAGCCATTTCTGGATATTTCCATTTGTAAACAGAAAGCTGCAAATAATTTAAATAGGGAAATCAGAGCACAGTTTGTTGTTATTTGTAGTTTGGAAGTCTGGGTTTAGGTAGTGAAATAAGAGCTGGTGAAACATACCTGCACCCTCTGCAAAGATTACTGGAGCATAGCAACAGCTTTGCCAAAGGCAGGAAGGCAAACGCATCCTCGGCCTTCAGGACCACCCCATGCAGAGTGCACTCTATCTCCTATGCTCCCTTGCTCAGATCACTCTAATACCTTGGTCCAGAGCTATTAGTCAGCCCATCTCAGTAGGCCCAGCCCACAGACATCCCACCTAAGATCTCGTTTACTTGCCAGTCACATGCTAATATGTACCTACAACCCCCGTCCCCAACCTGAAAATCAAACCATTAAAATCTTTCACTATGGGAACAGATATTCCTTAATACATTTTTTCTGTAATAAGATGGTGGAGAACACAGCTATCATTTAGAAAAGCTGTGGCCTCACCTGCTTTCAGCACAAACAACCAAGATTTCCCCAGTAGGAAGACCAGAAAAATTTAGGAGTGTTGTTACTTAGGCACATATAACCATCAGCTGAGATCAATACAAGGTAGAGAACACAAGCATAACTAAAAAACGATATGCATCTGTGTTTTCAAAGTGTCAGAGAATTCCAAACTGTTCTACCCTGGAAAATGCCACCTTTTAAGCAACTGCTTCTCATGCAGTTGTTCACTTCTACAAGATTTTTGTAAACAAAGCTTTATTAAAAACTAGCATCCAATAAAATCCTAACATCCTTTCATTCATTAGCCACTCAAGAAAACTCATTTCAACTGCAGCACACAAAACAACACACTTGCAAAAACCTCTGCTCTGTTCAGACAAGAGAATAAATTATGTTTTGTGCCACATGTAAATGAGACTATAGAAACTAGTCTTCTATAAAAGACTCTTCCACAGACATTAACACCTTTTCCTGCTCATCTCTCTTTTTTTTTTTTTTTTTTTTCCAGTAAATATAATTGTTCTAAATGGTAGGGAAAGATTCAGCCCTTTTGTTGAAGCTACTCTTCTCCAAGGTGATAAAACATTACTACTTCAGATGCACCTTAGCATCAGGTTAGAAGACATGTTTGGACTAACACCGTATAAACGTGTTCTTGAAACAGTTAGTACATCAGTTTAATTCCACTCTTCTTCAATTTACCTTAGCACGATTATAACCAACATCATAGCAGTTAATTGAGAATAAGCAGACCAGTTCCCTAACCAGTAAAAAGGTATCTGAGCTTTATCAACCGGTAAAATTCTTTTCCTGTCTGTAAAGTTGTCACATGTTTTTTCCATTTCAAAGTATATTTTCAAAATATTTTTCATCAATTTATGATCTTATCTGACACCTCAGTTGGGAAAGGTCAGAGCTGCAAGTTTTCTCTTTGGTTGAAAGCCCAGTAAGATGCTATTTTTCTGTAATTATTTTAATTGGAGCTGCTGAGAACAGCTTCAAAATTTTTACTTGCTTTTTATTTTCAGGATGTTTCTTGTTCTCCATCTCGCTGCTTCTGACATAGCACTTATTTTCATCTTACTCTCTTTTTTTCTTGTCGGCAGTAACATTAAAAACCTGATGAACCTCTTCTTGTTTCTGGAATTAAAGAATAAAAGGACTCAAAAGACACTTTTACATTCGATGAAAAAATGGCAAGATGTGTCGGGGGAAATAAAATATATCAGGAATAGTGCTGCTCACATATTTATTTGGTGAAGCTGACAAACGTTGCTTAGGTATATAAAGCATAGCCCACAAAACTCAGACTGTGTATTTTTCAAATACGCTAATATGTGTTTTTCCTGTGCTTTTCCTGATATTTCTCCACCAACTATCTCATGATGAAGCAACTTCAAGAATATGTTATGCTATTAAGCCCCTAAATTATATTGGAATGCTGAATTCTAGGAACAGATAACGTCATTTTCTTTCAAATACTGTCCTATATAGCCATATTAATATTTCTTTGATACTTCACTGAAGTAAGCCTGAAGCCAGATGGCTAATTTATTGTTATGTCTGTGGAAGAATGTTATCATCACTGTAATTGCATGAAGATTACAGTGTAATTAAACAAAAGGACAACAGCAACTCCAGATCCCTCAGACAATCCCTGAAAGTTAAATACCTTAATGGGCTTTCAAGATCAGTGTAAAAATGAACAAATGTCTTATGCCATTTTATAATTTTTTTCAGCCTTCTGGGGAAAATGAATTAGAGAGAGATCACGCACATTTTTTGGCTTTGCTTTTTCTTGACTAGAATGAATGCACCAACCCACTTCTTCTGGACTGAGAAGTGGGCTATCTGAAAGCTAAACCCCAGAAGGCATGAGTATAACACTGTTTCTTAATTGCATAACCTTACAAGGACTTCTTGTGTGTCTGTGCATGAGAGAGAAAAGAAAAGCTAGCCAGGATCCTCATACTCTTAGCTGTACTTCTGTGTTATCTTATGTAGATATTTAAAGGCCAGAAGATTAGTTTTTCACCATTATTTTTCCTGCTTCTTTGTTAATACTGAAAGCATTACTGGAAAAATTGAGAATGTGTAATGTATGTCATTGAGTAAAGGCCAACAATTTTCCCAGCTAGCTGTAGTTTCCCTGCTACTCACTGCTGTTGTGAAAAGTATATGATCTGGTGAAATGTAACCCATTCTGACGAATATCTTATGCAATTCAAAAAAGGCATTTAGGGGATTATGTGTCATGAAACTTTCAGCAGAGGTTTTTCTTCCTTGGTCTTATGCCACAAGACACTCCTTCTCAGGAGGTCGTTAGGTATCACTAGGAAGAGTATAGGAGCAAGAGAAGCACTTTTATGTAAGGACTCTGTGATGGACTGCCAACAACTTCCAAATTTAATTGTAACTTTTAATGATTCTGAATTGTGAATACTCTCAAGGTCAGGAGAAATAAACCAAAAGGTTATTTAGAGTCTAATGACTTGTATCAGTTCGCCTCTCATCAGGAGCATACGTCCCCAGAGAACATTCTTGGACAGAGGCATGAAACACGATATCTACTCAGCGAGATACCGCCATGCGATAGCTCCTAAGTGCCTCTCAGCTCTGGCCAAAGAAAGACCAGCATGGTTCCTAGACAGGCCGGAACCAGAGAACAGAGGTTGGCTGGAGGATTATCTCGCTCGGGCCGAGTATCTCAGCAGCTGTGTCATTGAAGAGACCTTGGTGCTGCTAAATCCTGGGATTAGGCTTGAACAGAGCTGTTGGGGAAAATTTAATTTTGGAGTCCATTTCTGATAGAAGTGTCTCTTCCACCGGTTGGGTAAAATATCCCCCGAACAGCTCTTGTCATCAGTAAAAAAGTTTGGATGGAGCTGAGGAAAAATGGTCTCTTAATGTTTGAAAACATTAAACAATAATAAAAAATTGTTCATTTTTGAATCATACGTTTGTAATATCAATACCGATTTCTTTTTCCTTTTGCTGCAATGTCTCTTTCCTCCTATATAGCCACAGAGTCTAATAAAAATAACCACTGGAAGCTTTTCTGCTTGACCTGTTTATTCTCCTCTTCCTTCTAACTTCTAAAGCTAGTTCTTAACAGGATAAATTACATGAAATGTGAATCTTGCAAATCATGTAAATTTTACTGAAAACGAAAGACTTTCAGGTTATGATGAAATCATTGTTCTCCAAAGTTTCAAAAAATTCAGTAAGGAACAGAATAATAGAGTTTAGGAAAATGCTGAATACCATCAAACTGGGTTACCATTCATTTTATAGAATTTTACAACAAAAAGAAAAAATGCTGCAGAAGAAGAAAAGTTTATTTTTTAAATTTTAAAAAGTCTGCTTAGAATTTTTGCATAACAGAAAGAAAATTTGCTGAATGTCTTGTTTATACTGTAGCAAATAAGTGTTATTTGAAATATGACTTTGGGATTATTAGGTAGTAGATTAATTCCACACCCATTATATAAAGCTATTATATTATTTCTATTAATCCTCCCTAAACTACTAAAGCTAATCCTATGTATATAATATCCATATCTAGCCACATAAAACAACATCCACAAGTATGTCAGGGAAGACTGCAGGGCCTAGCATACATCATTACAGAAGTTTCAGAGAAATCATTAAATTACGTTTCACATATATACATAAAAAATAACACTGAAATAGCATGGCATGAAGAATTTTTTTACCCTAGCAGGAAGTTCTTCAAGATGGAATCTAGCTCTGTGTTCTTCTATTGCCAACATCCCACCACAGCTACGTGATCTCCAGTTTCTTGTTTACCCACCACATTTGTTCGTGCTGGACACAGACTTCAGAGAGGAGGCAGCATGGCTTTGCATCAAGCAGAACTAGACGGCTGTGAACATACAGCTCAAAACAACAAGACAGAAGTTGGTAGATGTTCATGGTAGAACACAGATAGAAGGTGGTAGAAGAAACTTGGGCTTCAGGGGAGCAAGGTCCTGTGTGTCTATTCAGAAAAAGGTTCTTGTTCACGTGTACATAAGCATACTACCCTGATCCCTAGCTCAACTCCGCAGCCCACAGAATCACAGAATCACAGAATAGTAGGGGTTGGAAGGGACCTCTGTGGGTCATCTAGTCCAACCCCCCCGCCGAAGCAGGGTCACCTACAGCAGGCTGCACAGGACCTTGTCCAGGCGGGTCTTGAATATCTCCAGAGAAGGAGACTCCACAACCTCCCTGGGCAGCCTGTTCCAGTGCTCCGTCACCCTCAGAGAGAAGAAGTTCCTCCTCATGTTCAGACGGAACTTCCTGTGCCTCAGTTTGTGCCCATTACCCCTTGTCCTGTCACTGGGCACCACTGAAAAGAGCTTGGCCCCATCCTCCTGACACCCACCCTTCAGATATTTGTAGGCATTTATAAGGTCCCCTCGCAGCCTTCTCTTCTTCAGGCTGAACAAGCCCAGTTCCCTCAACCTCTCCTCGTAGTGGAGATGCTCCAGTCCCCTCACCATCCTTGTAGCCCTCCGCTGGACTCTCTCCAGTAGCTCTTCATCCTTCTTGAACTGGGGAGCCCAGAACTGGACACAGTACTCCAGATGAGGCCTCACCAGGGTAGTGTAGAGGGGAAGGAGAACCTCCCTTGTCCTGCTGGCCACACTCTTCTTGATGCACCCCAGGATCCCATTGGCCTTCTTGGCAGCCAGGGCACACTGCTGGCTCATAGTTAACCTGTCGTCCACCAGGACACCCAGGTCCCTCTCCGCAGAGCTGCTCTCCAGCAGGTCCACCCCAAGCCTGTACTGGTGCATGAGGTTGTTCCTCCCCAGGTGCAGGACCCTGCACTTGCCCTTGTTGAACCTCATCAGGTTCCTCTCTGCCCAGCTTTCCAGCCTATCCAGGTCACGCTGAATGGCAGCACAGCCTTCCGGTGTATCTACCACACCTCCCAGTTTGGTGTCGTCAGCAAACTTGCCCCCTTGAGAGGATCCCTCTAATGTAAGGGAAAAGCAGATGGCTCTGCCCCTTTCCGTGATTTCACCTTGATGACCAGAAATGGACAGAACACTCATCAGACCTCACTGCTTTGTGAACTACTGGAGGGTAATGCTTTGGATGAGGAATCTCTAACCCAGGTCAGCAATAAATAAAACCCAACCCAACATAACCATTTTTGACCAAGATCAGTTTTCTGGTCTAACTCTTACTGCACTAGACAAAGGGTGTGTGGTTGGGGGTGGGGGACACACGGGTGACTGGTGAGCTGAAGAGGAATGGACAGCAAGCAGGGAAACCGACACTCAACCAGAATTGTAACAGACATACTGTATCCTGAAATTGAAGCCATCGGTTTTGGGCTTGTCCTTTCTTTACCTCCTTTCTCCACTCGTTACCTCACTATCACTTTGGGCTATGCTCTTCAGTTGTGGAGTGAATCTATGAAAACATCTGGCTTAGAGCAATACAAGCAGAACAAAACACAGAACGGCCAAAAACCCAAGAGGGAAAAACTAGAACATATTACTCTCAGTGTTTAGAATTTGGGAATTAAGTCACATTAACTCTGGTATCATCAGTAATTCCCTTGTGTTTCCTCTCTTTTGCTGCATTAGTTTACATTAAAGCAAATTACATGAAAGTGCTGTATTCATCTGTACTTCAAGGCACACAAACAAAACTTCTGAAAACAGGTGGGGAAATGAACCGATTTCCCTTTGATAAAAGCAAATACTGCCTGGATCAAGTGTTCCTTTATTATGTTTAAGTTTTTACAGAATTTCAGTACAAAATACCTTCATGAGAAATAGGGATATTCATACACAACTTAGTAGTACAGAATGGGAATGGGAAAAGCAAAATATCTTTCTCAGTGTCAGTTAATACAGGAAGATATTCACTCAGATCCAGAAAGATGAAATTTTCTCTCTAGTAAAGTACCTTAACAAAGGTCCTACAAAGGTGTCAGGAAAATCTGTAGCGTAAAACTGGGTAATTATTCTCTCTCTTCAGATTGATTCTTTTAATCAGAGAAAAAGCTTTCCAGTATTTTGCTGTTAGAACAGGATATGTGCTGTATGAGAGTTCCAAGTCCTATGTTTTAATAATCCAACCAAAAAGAATGAATGGAAAATAGATATTTTATACCAGTTTGAACCATCTGATGACAAATTTCTGCCCTGGGAAGCATACTAGCCTCAACTTTGAATACAAAGACATGTTCAAACCACGACAAGTTTGCAGCAAAAGTAACAGCAGTATGGTTGCAACTTTAAAAATAGTGTTTGTGTGTGTGAATAAGGGCTCTAAAGGTAGGAGTGATTTCTTTTATGGTCATGAAAAGAAAAAAAGGAAAAATCTTTGGTTCCAATTCAAGGCACGTTTTTAAAATGCGGGTTGCCCCTCGAAGAAAAAGAACCTTGACAGGGGTAAGCCTGTGTTGCAGTTGTGTATGCGGAGGTTTAGGAGCACAAGGGAATTAATCCTTCCCTCTGGAGACCTCAGACCTGTAATAACCCATCTGTTCCATACAATCAAGGTGTGGAAGTAGGCCACGGCTGGGCAGTTGGTGGTAGGTAGCTGTGCTGTTCAGAGTTCACTTGTCACAAGCATAAAAAGCCAAGAGTAGGAAGCTGATTTGCTTGTAATCACTGTAAACACCTTTAGTAAACACAGTTCTGCCAAACCTCATGGATCTTTTTGTTAATACTTTTTTAACAGGTTGAAGTGTAGACTCACCAGGGGAATGCACGTGCTGTGATAGGTTGCCTGGACACTTTATCGTACACTAGCATTAGCCCTGCTAGGCAGATGCCTTTAATGAGTAAATTCTACCCCTGTGCCTTGAAGCACAAGGGAGCATGTACAAACACAAGCATGAAAATGGGTTTGGTTTCTATGCTTCAATAAAATACGTATGAAAAGAGAAGTCTTCTGTCTTTCAGACATTTGCAGATGACTAGAAGGATCACCTTTCATAAATTCAGTATGCAATGCTACATGATCTGAAAGAAATTCTGAATGAATGACTCAGATTGCAAATGTTTTGTATAAGTCTTCTAACAATTGCCTGATGAGCTTGAATATGACTACTGGAGGAAAAGTCATAAGACATAGTCAGAAAATGCCTTTAGACTAAACTAGACCAAAAATTAATTTTAAAAGGTCTGAGAAATTAAGTTAGAATATTGTTCTGCTTTGTGGAAGACATATCATGCAACACACACTTCACTCTGACGATAAATATTGGTCATTTAATCATATGGTAAGTTACAAGCAGCAGTAGGATATCTGTGGTAAATACCATGTAATTATAGGGTACGTAAACAGTGATCCTTGCCTCCTAAACCAAAGTGCAGATTACAACATGATTATGTTTAGGCTTACTAAAAGTAATCATCACATGTGGCTGGACGGTATATGCCAAGAAAAAGCCATTTAGGTTCTGCCCAAAGAAAACATATTCATTCCTTTCAACATTAAGAGCTGGTGAAGCGTAACTGTAGCCCCATGACTCATCACCCATCCGAAAGATAAAAGTTATGGCAGGAAGGCTAGATGACTATTCTTAATGTATGAAGTCTTAGACAGACATTAGCTGTAATGAGGATAAGGCCGTTTCATTGTGCTGTGGTGGAAAAGGTCTATATACTGCATAAGACATAACAGGCTGCTCTTCCCATCAGATGACAGGTATAGAAGAGTGGTGACAGTTTTTTCCATGATCATTTTACCACTTTCTTTTGAACGAATAACTAAAAGGAGATTATGGATTAAACTATCAAGACACAAGAAGAAAATCTTGCCTCCCGTGAAATCTCAGAAGGCAAGATATAGTCTTGTTCACATTCAATTATTTTTTTTAAGAAATGGAGTTCCTGAAAGATTAAATTCAGGAAGCATGCACAGGCAGATGCAGGAACAAAACTGCTTTCAGCTACCACCTGCACTCACAGTTGTTTTCATTGTTGGAGGTC
Organism: Opisthocomus hoazin; assembly: GCF_030867145.1. Taxonomy (NCBI): domain Eukaryota; kingdom Metazoa; phylum Chordata; class Aves; order Opisthocomiformes; family Opisthocomidae; genus Opisthocomus; species Opisthocomus hoazin. The sequence goes on along the minus strand of NC_134417.1, from coordinate 73,061,249 downwards.
ATTACTGGCAGAAAAGGAAAAATGGAGAACCTATGATTTTTTTTTTACTTCATTCAGCTTGTATAAAAAAAATGCAGGTTTTATTTATTTATTTCCCTTGAAAGTGTATAGACGTAAGGCTTGGCATCCTCTGGGCTGCTGTAACAGCTGCCATGGCTTCATTAGGGAGCTCAATACTACTTTTACTCTTGTCCAAATTTTATACCCCAAAAGCTGCTACTTTCACAAGTCGCCATCAGTATGGCAACCTATTCATGGCCATGGCAAAAATTGTTTTGCCGCATGCCACATCAAGTCAATAACAAGACAATCAGAAAATAAGCCAGCATTTGTGTCGGAGACTGAGCAAGAGGGCTGTGGACTGTATTTGAAAGATTGTAGGCCAAGCAAGGAGGCAGACATGAATATCACCTCCAAGCACCTCAAAACAACAGGGCGATGTTGCACACATTGCAGCACACTCAGCAATAACGAGTTGAAAAAAACAATAGCTAGACAGTGCAATCCCCTGGAACTTACTCCTTCAGACTGATATTAGCAAAGCTTACAAGGGGCAAAAAATAAAAACAAAAATAAAACAGAGGGATAAGGTCATGCGGATACTAGACCAGCAGTTCCTCATGTTTTTTGAGCAAACTGCCTCTTGACTCAGCAACATCAGTTTCCGAAAAGAATTTTTCCCACACATCCCATACTACTCAATGTCACCAGTGGTCTCTCAGAAGGAAGTTTAAAAGGTTTATTTCTAATAATGTTATTTATTTGTCCTGTGCACAGCAGTATTGAAATATATGTTATATATACCCATTTACAGCCATAGCTATCCTCATGATAGCAAGAATTGATTTACTGCATAGAAGAGAATATTAAAAAGAAAAAGACTTTTGCAAATCATATGTAGAAATTGAAGCCATATTTGCTGATATGTCAGATTTCAGTGATCAAACAAAATAGTGAACCAAGTGATAGAAAAAGCTAATTGAGTACATTATAAAATCTCCCTTCTTTGAAGAATATAATTACTTGGTCAGCGTATCTGATCCCATTTGGTAAGGTGCATATACCATTATTTCTTCGTAGAGGAAAAGAAATAATGTCTTTTTGAACCATAGGATTTGATGATCTTTGTCAAGAAATTAAGAACAAGGCAGCAGGAAAAGATATCAAATGTCTACCCTGAGTATACAGTTTGGGGCACACACACAACAAAGCAAATTTTCAAAGCTGAACATCAGTACTATTTATTCTTCGAAAGTCTGCTCACACAACTGGGTGTCTGTCCTCTCTGGTTTGGGGACCCAGTTGCAATGGTCAGTACTCACCATTACATGACACCATGCTCTCCAGCAACATCTGGACTACCCGATTTTAAAAGCCACAGACAGCCTCCCCTTCAAGAGCAGAACATTCAGCAATTCTCTCTTGAATGTTTTTGGTCTGACGGGACTGCAATGATTTCATTAGCATGGGAAACTAATACACGAGAATCAAATACAAACGTAGATAGAAACACCTATAAATGTTGTTATGATGTGCTTGAATGTGATGGGAATTGAACAGGAAAAAAAGAGGGGTGGTTTTGGCATATGTAACTAACTTCTTCAGGGAAAATTAAAACCGCAATTTTGGCCTTTGGCTACAGCTTTGAGCAGGAGTTTAATGCTTAAGTGGTTTGTAAAGTTGGTGTTCATTTGCATCCTTGTAAACACTGCTTGCTGGGTTAGCCTAAAACACCCATACAGATTTCACTTCATCTGCTCTCTGCCTCTGTGCATAACAGCTCCAGCGTGTATTCAGTCGCTTCTTATTTGGAATTTTAATCACTTACAGAGCATGGACACTTTGCGCTAGTGAAGAAGAAGAAGAGAAGAAGAGAAGGTAGACTGGCTTTTTTTTGCACTAGTTTCTGAGAGAAGGCAGTCTGGCTTTTATCATAGGGTTGATAAACAATGCATGCACTAAAGACAATGATAAGATTGGGAAAAGTAGACATGGCTGCAGGGGAGAGCAGGGCTCTCTACACAGACAAGTGAGTTGAGGAGCACACTGAAGCCTTGAGTAGTTGCATCAGTCAACCTAAAAGACACAGAGGCACAAAAGATTTCTGCCTCTTGACAGAAAAGCCAGAATTGTGAGAGTGGTGAGAAGTCTAGATATCACCAGGAGATATGCTGAGGCAAAAATTCTACAGAAAAATTTTGTGATCCCAGACCTCCAGACAGAGTTCTTACATCCTGAGAAAAAAAAACATGGAAGAAGCCCTAACATATCAGGCAAAACTTTAGAGCAAAGGCTTAAGAGTAGCTTAAAGAAGATTCAAAGGATGACTATCATGGGAAAAGAGTCACTAGGCAGAAGGGGAATGTTAACCAAGTACCCAGGGCCTCTTCCATACCTGGCTGTTCTGCAAAAGTCATAGCACTCAGTGGGCCACCACTGGACCAGTAGATTCTTCCCTCCAATGCCAGTCACTCTGAGCCTCAGCTCCCTTGCCCGATCATGGACCAAAGAGTTTGTGCTTCTGCATCTGTCATGCCATTAGGGGTCTTATAAAAATTGCAGTGCATAACAGGATCCATCTCTTTCCCCAGAAGAGTCCCTAGCCTAGGAACCCACTCGTCTGGATATAGTTATTTCACATCTCCCCCAGATACTCTCTCTGGCTTATCAGGCCAATACTTGATGGTTACAATATTTTCAAATTTGTCACTGGTTTGCATGGCAAAGTTTTGGTAGCAGGGGAGCTACAGGGGTGGCTTCTGTGAGAAGCTGCGAGAAGCTTCCCCCATGTCTGATAAAGCCAGTGCCAGGCGGCTCTAAGACAGACCCGCCACTGCCCAAGGCCAAGCCAATCAGCGACAGTGGTAGCACCTCTGTGGTAACATATTTAAGAAGGGGAAAAAAACTGCAGTGAAAGTGGCAGTCGAGAGAGAGGAGTGAGATGATGTGAGAGAAACATCTCTGCAGACACCAAGGTTAGTGAACAAGGAGGGGAGGAGGTGCTCGAGATGCTGGAGCAAAGAGTTTTCCCTTACAGCACGTGATGAAGACCATAGTGAGGCAGGCTGTTCCCCTGCAGCCCATAGAGGTCCATAGTGGAGCAGATATCCACCTGTAGCCCGTGGAAGGGACCCCACACCAGAGCAGGTGGATGCCTGAAGGAGGCTGTGACCCCACGGGGAGCCTGTGATGGAACAGGCTCCTGCCAGGACCTGTGGACCGAGGAGCCCACGCCGGAGCAGGTTGCTGACAGGACTTGTGACCCCGTGGGGGACCCACGCTGGAGCAGCCTGTTCCTGAAGGACTGCACCCTGTAGTAGGGACCCATGCTGGGGCAGTTCATGAAGACCTGCAGCCCGTGGGAAGGGCTCATGTTGGAGAAGTTTCTGGAGAACTGTCTCCTGTGAGAGGGACCTCACACTGGGGCAGGGGAAGAGTGTGAGGAGTCCTCCGCCTGAGCAGGAAGGAACAGCAGAGACAATGTGGGATGAACTGACCTCAACCCCTATTTCCCGTCCCCCTGCACCGCTCATGGGGTGGGGAGCAGGTAGAGAAATGGGACTGAAGTTGAGCCCAGGAAGAAGGAAGGGGTGGGGGGAAGATGCTTTAAGATCTAGATTTATTTCTCATTATCCTACTCTGATTTGATTGGTAATAAGTTAAACTTCCATTTTCTCTCCAAGTTCAATCTATTTTGTTCATGATGGTAATTGGTGAGTGATCTCTCCCTGTCCTTATCTCGATCCATGAGACTTTCATCTTATTTCCTCTTCCCTGTTCATTTGAGGAGGGGAAGTGATAGAGCAGTTTTGGTGGGCACCTGGCATTTATCCAGGCCAAACCAAAACAAATTTTCACTGTGGACGTACAAATATATAAAAGCAATCATAATTTGTTCTGACCAGAAATCCATTTGGTAAAATGAAGCAAGGAGGAACTGACCTGTACCCTCTATTACTAATTATACCACATGTACATGTAGTGCAAGACATAGTGAATGGTAACAAAGATTTTGTAATAGAGTCTACTTAAAGGCCCCCTGCAGATTTGATTCATCTGGAAATGTAAAGAAGTCATATTTGGTACAAAGCGTAGTGCAATTCTGTTTGGCTGTTACCTTCCCACTCTGGTACTATCTGTTCCCTTTTAATCATGCAAACATTATACAAGACACTTCAAAAAAAACGGATCTTGGTAAGGGGGAAGACCCAGCTTCATCTGTACTCTGCTAACACAGGTCAATCACTACAGCAGTGAGTAGTGGAGTTGTAGTGATTCCTGACATTGCCAGAGCACAGCTTTCTGAGCTCAGTGACTGCTGATGAGGAAGGCAACAACAAATCAAGAGCAGCACGGTGACTTTGTTGATCTTAACAGACCTAGCATCACATGCATCCTGACTTCCTTGTACAGTATCAGTCAGGAAGGAGCTGTGGAAGATAAGAATGTCATGAAACTTCCTACACCAGTCAAAGTGACAGAAGGAAAACTTTGGGTGTGATTTACATTGCCATACAGTGTGATGTAATAATATTTTTTCCTAGCAGAAAAGATAATGGCTGGGACTTGTCCAATCAATGTGACCAACACACTGAGAAAGCAATCAAGTCAAACCCACTATGATCACCTCCTTATCTATTATGCAGTCATAATACTGGACTAGAGGGCTGAGGGAGATAATCTCCTGAACTACACTGGTGTTTGCTGCCTCTTTTGCACTACGCTGTCTGGCTCAGGGAAAGGCAGTTTTCAAATGCTCACGTCAAATCTCCTTTCACCTGAAACACTGCATAAGAGGCAAGTTCAGCAGGGATTTTCAAGAACAGTCATATTTCTGTCCCTAAATTCTCTCTTTACTGCTCATTTTCATCTATGTGCAGATGAACTTTAACTACAGCTTGTTATTCTTCACACAAACTCAGGTATTCTATCTGTGTGTGTTCAAGCAAATGATGGAAGAAGCCAATTAAGACCAGTGAAGCTCTCAACGCAGGGAAGCTTGGTGCAGGTATGCCATAGTACGAGTGCAACTATGTACAGATCCATGATGTTAATGCTCCTCTTCCTTCTGCAGCTACCCAAAGGAAATGTTGAAAGAGAACTGCTCTAGCAGAGTGCCTCAAGTCATATAGCAGTCACTAGAGCACCATGGCTGTTGCTTTCTCTGACGCTGTTTGCTGAAATGATGGTTATCAGAAGTGAAAACTTTTCCCTTCCTACCTTCCTGGGGAAACTGCCTTGAAATCCCCATTACAGAACAGGGCTACCTTCCTTTTGCACGCAGTAACAGATGGCTGACACCAGATCCTTGTCTTATATCAAAATAAATGTCCACTATGTGTTTATAACCTTGAAAGAGGTTGTCATTGATCTGGCACTAACGATCTTCATGCCACAACCTTTTTGCCTCAAAGACTAGACTCACACTTCCCAGTTGAAGTTCAGCTTCTCATTTCTTTAGCTTAAGTTTAATGAACACACTGAGGGGACATAAACTCACATCTTCATCCAACGTACTGTCCCCAACCACTTTCCCTGCTTTCACATCCCTCCTACCAAGGGACTTAAAACTAAGCCAGCAAAAATACCAATAAAAAAGAGCTTAATTACTCCACTGTATTCCAGCACAAGCACTTCTGCTGTCATAAGGACAGTGCTCCAAATTTAGCAGGAAGGGTCAGCGGTAAGTGAAACTGCTTCTTTTGTTGGCTGTGCAGGCTTATGCCAATCCATAGTCTTTATGAACTTCCAGCCCTAGACAGGTCAGTCTGATTAATGTTACTTTGAAAATCTCTTGACCTTTCATTTTCCACTTGAGACTCTAAGTGTACTCTCTCTCAAACGTCTAAAATTTTTGACCTTAATTGCATCTAACAAAAATTTTTACTTCTACAATTGTAAATTGTAAACCTGCTAGTTAGACCTTCTTCAGGATGACCGAATGACTTCTGAACTGAAGTCACATGCCTGCAGGTCTGGGACAGCTAAAAAACCTTTCTCAACAGTGACTGAAAGATACTTCTGACAGTAGAAGAGATGTGCCCTAGAGACAGATTTTCTTCTCATTTGCAAATACACAAATTCAGTGACAAGGCATGAGAAAGCAATTACATGGTACGAAAATTCTGGGCCTGAATGTTTAACATTAGATCAGCCACAAAATAAGCTGGGGGGTGGGGGGAGGGGGAAGGGGAGAATATTACGATTATAACAAGATACTTAAAAACACTCAACCAGAAAACTTAGAAAGGATCATAAATCTGTCTTTCATTAGATATGTTTCTCTATGCTAGAAAACACATTGGTTCTTAAGAAATCAGAGCCCCACACTTTATTTAAGCTTTTGAAAACTCATTAAACCCCACGGTGTTGAAACCAATGGCTTATAAATTTGATTTAAATGAATGCCAAGCGATTTCTCTAGAGAAAAAGTGCAGGTATGCCTCTTTAATTCTAGTCACATACTTAAACTACAGAAACAGTAGATGGACGAAGCTCTATTAAAAATATTTATCGAAATAAGACTGATGAATCCACCAGAAGGATCACAAAAAGAGGGAACTCAACTATTCAGTTTATGTTCAGTACTAAAATTAAATTTTAATGCACTATTTTAATATACTCATGAAAATCATGTTTCATAAAATAAATACACATTATTTACAGTGAAGCCCATAAATAATCCATGCATTTTATGACAAAATGTAATGCTTCAGTTATTCAGCAAAGGCTGGTAACACAATCACATGAAAAACCGTAAAGGGCTAAATATTCTGCCAGTTGCAAAGATGGCTTTTCACATTTGGCAAATTATAAAAGTATTTAAGGGTTTGAGCCTGAAAAGGCTTGAAGAACCATCAATACCTATTGAGTTCAGTCGATATTTAGGGTGCTCATAGTGTACAAAAGGGCTAATGGTTTTGACAGCAAGTCTGGTTTTCCGCCTGTACGTTTTTTCTAACAAAGGATAATGCCTATCTCCACACCTCCTGCCAATGTTAACACTGCACACAAGATCAGTCTACAGCTACCACTCAGTTGCTCACGGAATATACTATTGCAAGCTAGATTTAAACTTCTACACACTTAAGTTACCACCTTAAAGGTCTGCATGGATATCTGGGAGCACTGATTTAGGGTGGCCCTTCAGCCCTAAGGAGACATTCACATACAGTCCTCTTGGCAGTCAAATATCTCCTGCAGCACAAGTGGCTGAATGCCATGGATAGTGTTTCCATTTGTTGAACAGCCTTGTAGAAAAGAAGAATTCAGCCATGCATACAGACTTTTCTGCCTCAGGCTGCTTCCAGGCCTTCCATTCAACCACAAGAAAAAAAAATGTATTTACACCTCTGGCAGATGGAAATCACACATTCACCTAAGCATGAGAGCGGAAATCTTTGCAGCCTTGGCACTGACTGCTCTCAGAGCACCTTTCCAGATTGCAGAGGGGAAGGGGACTGCTCTCAGGAGGGAATTCTATTGCAGGGATGAAGAGGTATCTATCCGAGAAGGCTAAATTAGGTGCTCTGAATTGCTCTTTCATTCCATTGACTATGTAAGTAAATTTGTCTTAACTGAAAGAGTGTTCCATCTCTCTTGCCACGTCTCCTGTTCCATCTTTCCTTCCACCTTCAGAGAGACAAGGAGAGCTTTTATTGCGCAAAGGTTAGTACTTCTTAAAAATCACAATAACAAAAATAATGTTTTGTCTGCTGTATTTGATTGAAGATCTATAAAGCTCAGATCATATATCTACTTTTCAGGTAGATAAAACATCTTATAAAAACTTTTTTACCATCATGTTTATACTATTACTAGCTAGAAAACAAGTCTATAATGCCACTGATACGGTCTTTCTTTCTCTCTAAGTATTTATTGAAATAAGCAAGCAGAAAGAATACTTAAAAGAATCAATGCAGAAAAGCCAATAAAGGTGGTGGTCTTATTCAGGCAGAGGGATGGTGCTACCTCTCTTTCTAGAGTTAAAGATGACAAATGGGTTTCCTTATTTCATCTCACTTCCTAAAGTTGGCTATTTTTCATACAGACTGCACAAGTCAGTATGTTTCTGGGTTTATAGGTTTGTACATTTGCTTCCATTACCATTGCTTTGGTTTCTATTTCTGTTTCTCATTTGTTAATTGTTTTTAAACATGCATATATTTTATGAAGATCAGGATACCAGAAGTCCACATGGACAGTAAACAGTGCAGCATCTTTTTCACTAAGATGTGACTTATTTGCAAGTTCCCTTCAGTACAAAAAATAACTTTCAAACTATATAGAAACATGTGGTCAAAAACATTTCTCCAGTGACAATTTGGTTTCAGCCACACTTAATCTTCTCTTTGGGAATTTGTCATTTGCTGGATTTTACACATTTCATTCTCTTACACGATATGCGAGTTGTGCCTCTTTACTTGACCTGCAAATTAATAAGCTAGGAAAACTCATACATTGTAGTACAAGTACCAGTATCAGCTAGTAGGAGCTCTTCTTGGGTGAAGCCCAAATGAAATTCCTGCATGACATATTTTTTTTTTTTTTAAATGCAGAGGACAAAACGTAACTATCAGATAGCATACATCAGCCAAGCTCAGCAAACAACTTCAGATCTGATGGATACATCCTTCACAGAAGCATGTATTGTGATAGCGCACATACAACTCACACTCTGATATGGCTGGTTCCTAAGATAGTATGGCTGAGCTCCGATCGAGTTAGTAATGTGGAACATGATGACAAGTTCTGTCACCTGGTAGCAAGAAAGTTCTAACGAAATCTGTTTTAATCAGTGAAAAATTTGCTTCCTGGATATCCCAGGCACAGTTTTTCCAGGCCTCTAACAAAGCTGGAATCTCACTGGCATTTACCCTTCAGAAATGACATCTTTTTGTCTAAACTAGTCCATCATTATATCAGTGCTTCACTTGCATCAGACTGCAGAGGAAAAATTGACTTTTTTCATAATTCTGTCTAAATTTACTATGTAAAACCAACTTGATCATGCTGTGTTCAGAGGGACTCCTTGGGAATATCTGTGTATGCACATACAACATTCTTATTCATAGTAGATAGTGTCCACTTTTAGCAAAATTGACTGCACAGAAAGAACACAGAGCAAAAGTAATAGCTGACGTCTAATTCACACAGTTCTTGGGTGCAACTCTTCACTGGATCTACACCCTTTAATCTCACGCATAGTCAACCAAATATTTTCTGAACGAGATGCCAGAAGAGAAAGCACTCGGCTAATCTTTTGATACCTTAATAAAAGTTGGCAGGATTTACCAAGTGCTTCCTGCTTTTCCTTCCTTGTAGTGCTGATGAAGAAAGGAATTTAAGATGTCAACATAGTAGATTTAGCCCTTTGCACGGTACTGCTGACTACTCAGTCGCATATATTGCATATTTCATCTCGGTTTTTCACTGCTAATGATCTATTTGTGCTCAGAGACAAATTTTCCCTTTACTGTCAGTCCTCAACAGATCACAATTCAAAGTCTTTTGCTTTGCCCATCCCCTTTAATCCAAGCAGGTCTTTCCCAAGGCACTTGCGTTGCTCTTTTACATACGTAAGTCCTGTAATCAAGTCCTTTCTTCTTTCTCAAGATTGTATATTTTCAATACTTTGGGTCTTTCCCCATGAAACAGGCTTTCTGATCTCCAGGTTAGAATTGTACCCTTATCTGCATCTGACTTTCTGCAAGAATTGTAATACCTTTTCTGAACTTCAGTGATTCATTTTAACTACATATTTCGAACTGTGGGACTTTTCCAAAAAGAGTAGGGTGAGGGATTCTGTACGTAACAGAGCAACTCTTTATCTGTGTTACGCAGCCTGCATACCTGACGAGATTTTTGACAATATCGTACCACAGTGGATTTTTTAAATTAATTGTTTTCTACAACATTTAATGCCTATTTCTACTCTTGTATTAAGAATGCTACTAAAGGTAGCTAGAACGGCAGAGGATTACTAGCTCACATAAGCTGTTTTAGCTGCTGCCCCAAACACAGATCCAATTGCTACGCATTTTCCTGTCCTGCTAAGCGTCCTGCCGATGACATCTTCCATCTCACATATTTTGACACTGCACTTCAACAAAGGATTGCTCATTTTCTTTATTGGCACATTTACAATCTTTGCTACCAGAGATCTGAGAACCTCACAGGGATGAGATAAATCATTCACCTTCAGCAGGTGTAGCTCACTCTTTTACCCCATTTCTCGGAGCGAAGGTCTGCTGGTAATATATTCCTTTAGCTCATCAGGTATGACCTGCTCTTGGTTTCTCATCAACATCCTCTTAATAGGAATGAATTCCTACACCAGGAGCAATGTGAAAATGTGCTGTAGTCCTACAATGCTCTGCTATGAAGATTTACTTCTGGCAGTAACTGTGACATCTGAAACAGCAGATAAATAGGAAGAAAAATTGTGTCCTGGTTGGTAAGATATTTACTATCAAGCTGCATGAGAAACCTCCCTGCCATGTTATCACTTGACTTGCTAGGGAAGGGAGTTGATGGGACATGAAGAATTCACACTCACATTCAGGCACTACCTTATGTTTACCCTGTTATAAAGAGTCTCATAGAAAGCTCTCCTGGGGCTACATACTGCTTTTTGCAGTGTCAAGCTTTTCAGCTTTTCTTTCATCACATGCCTAAGGAGAATTCAATTTTAAATAACCTATTCCTGGAGCTTTAGTTTGTTTGGAAACGATCTTTGCTCAGCTTGACATGCTGTATCCTCATCTGCGACCAAATGTTAATCAGTTAAGTGCCTGCTAGCTCTGTACTCCTCCTTTTTTTAAATTTTCTTTTCTTTACATTAGTGCTGCATAACAAAGCCTCCTCTGTATATAGCAATTAAAGTGATTACTTTCCCAAGTAGCAGGAACTCAGATGAGGAATACCTTTCCAAATGCAATCAAACAGAATCAAACTGGACTGTACTGAGATACAGATATATTACAAAGCTAAACTTTTTCAATAAAGGCATCCTCAATCAACACCATTAGAAAAAAAAACAACCTCGCAAAAAATGGCCTTTTACAAACACAAAGCAAATATTTTTATTTCTTGAATTAAAATAAGCCATTCTTCTGAACTTTTGGTGCTTTTTAATTCCATGGATTTTAATTTTTAGTCTTTCTAGTTCTGATGTCATAAGAGCATGTGCTATGTACACAAAATCAGTAGAATGAGACCCATTAAAGTATACAGCTAGATATACTATAATATTCTGCTGCCCGTTGTTTTTTGCTTTGTCTGTTTTCAGAAGATCAGCTGATGAAAGTCAGATGAAGGTACTACCTTTGCTGACAGCAAGAAAGCACTAGCAGTTGAAGCAAAGCTTTGTAAGATCCCTACCATCACAGCTGGATGCACTCAGGTGTCTTTCCTTCAAGTTCTGAAACAACAAAAGTCTGCAGCTACATTCATAGCATGTCATTTACATTGAAATTTGATCTTAAACATCAATTTTCATTGCTGGTCCAAAGTCACAGATGGTATAACTGAAGCGGAGTAATTGGTTTTGTCCATTTTAGACTTTTCTGAGCAAAAATAGAAGATGATCATGCAATTATTAATGTAATTAATGTAATTATTAATTTAATTTAATTATTAATGTAATTAATGTAATTATTGATCATGCAATTATTAATGTAATGCAATTATTAATGTACTTAATTATTAATGTAATTAAAATTGTGGTCAGCAGGTCAAGGGAGGTGATTCTGCCCCTTTACTTGGCTCTTGTGAGACCCCACCTGGAGTACTGCGTCCAGCTCTGGAGCCCCCAACATAAGAAGGACACGGATGTGCTGGAGCAGGTCCGGAGGAGGGCCACAAAGATGATCAGAGGGCTGGAGTACCTCTCTTGTGAGGACAGGCTGAGGGAGTTGGGCTTGTTCAGCCTGGAGAAGAGAAGGCTCCGGGGTGACCTTAGAGCAGCCTTCCAGTACCTGAAGGGGCCTACAGGAAAGATGAAGAGGGACTTTTCACAAGGCTGTGTAGTGATAGGGCAAGGGGGAGTGGCTCTAAACTAAAAGAGGGCAGATTTAGATTAGATATTAGGAAGCAATTCTTCACCATGAGGGTGGTGACACACTGGAACAGGTTGCCCAGAGACCCTGTGGATGTGCCACTTCCCTGGAAGTGTTCAAGGCCGGGTTGGATGGAGCTCTGAGCACCTGGTCTAGTGGAAGATGTTCCCTGCTCATGGCAGGGGGGTTGGAACCAGATGATCTTTAAGGTCCTTTCCAACTCTTACCATTCTATGATTCTATGATTCTATAATTAAATTAATACAGTTTGGCAAGATACCATTTTAAGGTTTGGTGACACCAACATAGAGACATATAACTCCAGCATTTATGAGATATTGAGTAATCTGAATATTGATTGGAGCTCAGACTTCATGCTTGGGTTTTTTGTGGTTGTTTTAAGAGTATTTACGAGATGGTGATTGGCTGGAAAGGAGCTTTGCAGACACATTCAGCATGCTGTGTCCAGCTCTGCGGTGCCCAGAACAACAGAGATATGGAGCTACCAGTGGGAGTCAAGTGAAGGACTCTCCAGCAAGGACAGTCCAGGGAAGATGATTAAAGGACTGTTTAGCCTAGAGAACATAAAGCTCAGGGTGGATTTCATCCAGCTATATATAAATACTTGAAGCGAGAATGCAAAGAAGATGAAGCCAGGCTCTTCTCAGTGGTGCCCAGTGACAGGACCAGAGGCAATGGGCACCAACTAAAACACAGGAGGTTCCCTCTGAACACCAAAAAGCACTTTTCTACTGTGAGGATGACTCTGCACTGACACAGGTTGCCCTGAGAGGTTGTTGAGTCTCCATCCCTGGAGATATTCAAAAGCTACCCGGACACTGTTCTGGGCAACTGGCTCTAGTAGGCCCTAGTTGAGGAGGAGGTTGGATCTGATGACCTCTAGAGACCCCTTCCAACCTCAACCTCTCTGTGATTCTTTTATGTATAAAAACTACCTTCTTTATGACTGACTGAAGGCAAAATGCATGCAAGGCTATTATGTGTATACTTTGTGACATATCCATTAATTTTCAGACTAATAAGTAATTCTGCCTGAAAAACCATCATTCCATAAATGAGCATTTCATGAATTATCTTTCCAACCTCAGCAGTTTAATGAGATCAAGCTGATACACTAGGAAACAGAATATTTAGGGGAGATAAAAGTCATTAAAATACTAGCAGACCTGCTAAACTAATCCAGTCATAGTCCCTTGTACTTACTGCCTGACTGTTAAAGTTTTTATCACCTGCCCTATGGGACACAATAATTTCATTCTTAAGTTGTACTGTTGGAGAAACTAGAGTTATGGAACAGGGCAATCTTATAGGATGAAGTTAGCGAGTCATCCATGAATAAAATTATGTGGTCAGCTGAATTACACAAACTGTCTGCAGTTTGCTGATAACTATACTGTTTTCGTGCTGCTTCAAACTTTACCTGGAGGTGAGGCACTGTTTAGATCACACCACAACTCTTTTATCGATTTTCTGCTCCGTTATCATGGAAACTTTTCCCACAAAAAAATGCATATTGCATTACAAATTCATACTTATACTGTGTTCATTTTATTGATGGGTTACAGGAGAGGCCATGTCTAATGCTCCTTCATTTTAATCATTCAGTTAACTGATAACAATGCACTAAGTCTTATTCAGTAAACTTTCTTACGGCTATTTATTTTGTCAACCTTCTTACAAGGTTGAGAAGGTTTCCACGGATATCAATCAACTCTTATAATGAGATTCTTCTACTCAATGTCTCCTTAAAGTTTCTCCACTCACTCAATACAGACGCTACCTTTTATTTGTTTCTTCCTCAGGTTTATTGCTGCAAAACTATTGGGCTAGAATCTGCTTATAGGTGTTGTGACACAAAATGGAGTTTTAGGCCAGTGCTTTTCATGAATACATTTCCTTGAGCAGGTGAAAGGAAAAACGTTTCATGCAGTTATGTTTGCTTTCATGAAGCCAATCAGGGAAGCAGTCAGGCTTTAATTCTTTCTACGTTAAGGATCAGTCAATGTAGGCTCAGAAAAACTGGAAAAAATGGAACTAGTTAATTTTGTTTCTTTTTAGAAAAATGAAAAGAAATCAGCTGAATATTCCCGTGTTTCTGAAAACAGCTTCATACACTTATCATCAGCTCTGTAATTTTATCCAAGGAATACGTAACATCTGATTAAGTTGAAAGCAATGAATTAGGCTAATAACATGAAGATGACTCTAACAGTTAAAGAATTTTGTGTAATCTTACGGAAATTAAGTGGAACAAACAGTAACAGAAATGTAATAGGTCTTTGTCTCCCATGACCGTGACCTACCTTGCTTCACCGAGTCTACAAGGGCTTTTACTCTCTGACTACGACTGAACTAGAAGGTCAGTTGAATATTTATGAAGCATAGATACCTACATGCAGCCCACGCTTTGCTCACTTCATGTTGCAAAAGTATTTTTTGCATATCAATATACTAGTGAGTTTTCATTGGTCTCTGTTTTAAGTGTATTCTGTGGTTTTACCTCCCTGATATTACTGGCAATGGTTAAAGTAAGGTTTAAGTACTTAATTCAAAATTTTATTACAACTCTAATACTGATTTTAAATATCTGCCTCCCCGGTTTGTGTATTTTAAATACATTGAAGGAATAAATATTTCAGGCAAGACTAATTTATTAGCCCCCTGCTTAATGCACAGGGTTGGACACAGTGATCTTTGAACTTTCTTCTCAATCTGAAGTGTTCAACATTTCCATGATTATTCATATGGCTGTCCCATGTAGCATCCATAATCAGAGATTCAGCCTTTTTTTTTTCGTGAAGGCTTAATGTAAGCATGCCATAAACAGAATTCTGCCATCCAGCAGCTTTCAGTCTCAGTTAATGACAAGACACAATAGGATGATGAGGCTAAACTGCATCACAGATTGATTCTCACTCTTGTTGACGTCAATAACAAATTTCCTAAGGATTCTGAAGAGATAATGTAGAGGTTTCAGCTAAAAAGTTCTGTTCCTACCACTGTTTTAAAGCTTGATAATATGCTAAAATATAGACAGAAATGGGCTCCTGAAGTGGAGTATGGTAAAATAGAAACAATATACAGAAGAAGCCAAAAAAACAGCAGGTAGAAAACGAAGTGACTAGAGACAGGAAGAGAAGAGACAAATCAGGTTGAAGCTCTGAAACTGTCAACAGGGCAAGGACAGTTGATGCAATCAGAGATGAATGAAATAAGATCAAGAAAGTATTAATTAAAATCGAAATATAATATGGTATATTGTGAAGAAACTAATGGAGAAAAAGCAAGTACATGCCTGAGATACCCATGCCATTAAATTCAACAGAGAAAAAAAAAAGTAGTTTTTGAAAAGCTGATAACTTGATCAACGTCCTTCGCTCCAACTTCTAGACAGTAAAGGACACTAAACATCCATGATCACGCAGAAGAAAATCTCCAGGAGAGGTCATTAAAGAAATCATTCAGAATTACAGCCACAACTAAAATTAAGTATTATTACTGGAAATCGAATAATAAAAAAAAATATTTTTCAACAAAAACCCAGAAAACTTTCAGTGGTTTGATGACATGCAATGATCTAGTAACATGACCCTTTATTCTGTCTAGTCATGCATTAACGATTGCAATGCTCTTAAAGATGGATTTACACAGCTGACTACCATGACTTTATAACAACTTAAACAAGTAATTCACATTTTTTCATAATCCTGATGTCGTATAAACAAACATATATAAGGATACGCATGATCAGATGCATTTCCCCACATTCCCAGATATGGTTGTTTTCTTTCCCTCTGGCAAAAGATTAATCAAATCAATGAAATTATTTGTGAATTTGTAACCTTACTGTGGCCCCATAAGGACACATTTTCAATGCTGTGCTGAGTACAGAAATTCCCACAAGCTATGTATGGACACAGGCTATCTGCCTGAATCAGCTATTGCCTCTTTCCCCACTATGGAATGGCTGTTCAGCATTAAGGCCAAGTAGACTTTTCAGGACACACTGAACCCACTTAGTTCATCACCTTTAGGAACCATGAAGGGACCTCCATTCTCTTGGTATCAATGCATAAGAGATGCTAGCTGAGCTGGTTGGGGCTTTTGTGCTGGCTTGCCTGTGGGGACAGGGTTCCACCAAGTTGTGTGACCTTCTGTCATGCCAGGACTCATCTTATTACTCCCAAATACAAGACTAAAAAATGCATGCTAATACTTATATGCACAGAAACATGCGAGGAGAAAATATTTGTCTTTTGACTGACCTTTTGATCTATGACTCAAAAGCATGATACTATCAAGTGCACAGTTCCAGTTGCGTGGAAGCTAGGGACATTAGCTTAAAGACAGACAGTCACAAAAAAATTCAAACCTGCCAGACATACTGAAGGAATGATGTTAGATTATCTGAAGTCAAAATATTATTAGGAGTGCTAGTCTGCCACAGAACATAATGATGAGATGACAAGATCTCTGTAAACCTATTCAAAATGAGCTCTCCTTTCTGCTTCCCCTTACATTTTCTATTAGCTGAATCTTCTCCTGGTGCATTGTTATCTTTGGAGACCACCTGTTTCACTTTGCTGTCCAATAAATATACTTTCAGTGCCTGCTGGTTTAAAGGACAAGCTGACTGCTTGCTAAAAAGAATCTTTTTTCACGCTGTCTCTATTCTACATTAGTGTACTGCGACAAGAAAAGTTATTTGCCATATTACCAAACTGTATAGCTTAATTGTTGCAACACAACCATCACTATCCTACAGAATTGCACTTCAGACAGTTATGCGTTAGTGAAAAATGCACTGGTAAGCTGCCTACCAACCCTGTGCTGGTGTTTGCTCCTGCAGTACGCAAGCTTTGGGTGTGTCCGGGGAAGGGAACTGACTGCTGAAGGCAATGCAAAAGCAGTACTGAAGAACAAAGAGAATTCAGTATGCTCCCCCAAAAAAGGCATGTATAGTACCCTCTGACCATCCAACTACCTCTCATACAGAGGGAATCATCAACCGGCAGAGAACTCATTTCAGTAAGTTTCTCGAAGTTAAACCATGCCTAGTTGATGGCAAGTCTCTGGTAGCAGAGGAGAGCCGCTCTGTATTTTGGAGCTGGAGGGCTGGAGTCCTCAGTCCTTCCTTTTGCATCTGAAGAACTGCACTAGTTTTTCTAAAAGGAACATTTTTCATCTGTGTAAAACAACAACAATTTTAATATGGCTCATAGCTGTCTCTTCTCCAAGAAGAGCTGCAAGTCCATTTAATTTCATTTCACAAGACACGATCCAGAAACAAAACTGGGAAAAACCTATCTCACTGTGGCAGTTTGATAACATGACTACAAGATAAAAATGCCATACTGTAAAAGTATTAGAAAAAAATAGACATCTAAGTGGGAAACACTGAATAAAAACCGTGTCTCTATTAATTTTCAAATACTTGATAAGTTTAAAGTACTTGTGTGTGTGGAGCTGACCTTTAATATCTATACTGACTGCCAAAATGACTACATTTAAAAGAAAAAATGCCAGCACTGCTATACTTCACAACAACTACATTTCAACCTCAGTTTTCTTGACTGCCTAGCCAGCACTGCACTTTTATCTGAAAGTACTTTCAACACCTGAAGGGAAAACATGTTATAAAAAATCCATGAAAATTCTGATCCTTCCCATCTTCCTAGTGTTACCAAGAATATGTGATAGAAATAGGTTAGGTTTCTGTCAATAAGACATACACACGAAACAGTCTTCAAACTAGAAACTGCCCATCACGTGGATTTTAAAATGCATTTTTTTATGGATCGAGTACTCCACTGATATTTTTCTACTTTCTTATTTCACAGTAAACCAAATACATCATTTAGTACAGAAAAATCCACATTTTACCATTCTTTTCTGGTCTGCATAAAATATAATTATATCTGTTGGAATAATTGATAATTGTACTGCTATAATGTGTCAGTGTCTCTCTTTTAAGATGTACATTTATGGATAGATATCACTTGTGCTCCATTTGCATTTCCAGCAAAATTCTGTTTTCTCAAGAAATGACAGTGATGATAGAATAAACCCCACATAGCTAGCAGTGAAAACAGCATATCTCAAATAATGAAATGACCCCAACTACTCCTTCCGAATGTCCAGTGGTTGGTGAGAAATACTTGAGTTACTCTTCATGTAGTGTCAACCCAGCTGTATGCCTCATAAACATCTGTCCCATTCCCTCCCCCTGCAATTGAAATTGGTGGAAAACGTATTTATAAAAATTGGAATAAATGCATTTTTCAGCTGGAGATCTTGGGCTAGATTTTAAAGCACTCTAAGTTCTGAGAAATACCAGAGAATACAAGCTACTCCACCAAACTTTTTTGCTATGCGTTGAGTGTATCTGTATAAAGTAATGCCAAATAGTAGTCCTTCGACATTTTCACAGCTGAATGCACAACTTTCTCGTCTCTGTGTTATCAGAAGCCCATGTTCATAACTAGAAGTTGGAATTAACAAATAAAATAGTCATAAAAGCTACAGCTGCAGAAGCATGAAAAAAGTATTTGTAAAAATTTCTCTTTGAGTTCCTGAGTTTTTCTGTATCTAACCCAGCTGCTGACTGGTTGCTTATAGACAGCGCAAGCATGTGTCCTCTATGGTAAAAAATGGTTTCTCCTTCACATCACTACTTAGAAGAGGCCAATGATTTAGCAGGATGGCTAAGAACAAAACTTTTTTCAAAGACGGCCTGAAGAGTTTTTTTCCTGAAAACGTGAACATAGATTTTTATAACTGAGGTGAGTAATGCTATCGCTGTCCTAACCGTGCTCTGACACTTGAAGACAGCTACAGCTCAGAGCTGCTAAGGTGGAGGAAAGGAAGCAGCAGTCACAGGCAGGAGTGTGTGATCTAGACAGGGAAGCGGATGTACAGTTCAGATAGTAATTGCTCTGATCATTAAGGAGGCTCAAATGTCTCTGGGTCTAATGACTTACAGAATACCCCTCAGGGAATAAATGTAGGCCATTGGTTAAGAAACACAATTTTGCCCTTAAAATACTGGCTGTAATGCAATTTGTGAGGGAGGTAGAAATTAGAGGATAGGAATTGGGAAGTAAAATTTATTGATATGTATAATGCTGCTAAATCACACTTTATAGAAATTTGCTCAAAATAAGGAAAATCTTTATTTTAGTGCATAGAATTGTGAAAGATGAACTTAAGAATCTTAGTCAACAGTCCACAGATATTTTTAATCCTTTATCTTTCACACCTCCCCCACATAAGGCAAGGAATGAAAGCAGATCAATTGCGGTGAAAAAGAATGGGCTTATAGAAACTGACTTTTATTGCACTGTTATTCCATTGCCATATAACACCTTGTTTTATTTGTCTTCACTGCAACTAACCAGTGAGATGTATGAAATCACACATCTACTGCCATTCAGCTTAGGATATACAAATTATGCAGCTAGCTCACTTCAATTAATAAATTATTGAATTAATAAACATTTATTTCTTTAAAGAAGCAATAGGATACTACCACACTCATTTTTAAAAAGCCAGTTAAGTCCTTTGATTCTTAAAACAGCTACCATTCAAGTTGTCTTCAATAGCCTTTAGACTTTCTCTGCTCCCAGATGTGCAGGCATGTATCAGACTGCCATGTGCAGCAGCTTCAAATCAACAGTCACCATTTCTACTTGAGCAAATAGCTACAAAAGGATTTTAAAAGGCAAGTGGCCCCAGGCATCAAGGGTCATGATGCAGTCTTGCAAGGTCTGGCTTTCTTTTTTCAGGTTGGTTAAAAGCAGAGTTACAGGTTATACTTCATCTGGAGTACAGTAATGGGTGAAATTAAAACACTTCTAACAGGAATTGCAGGGCAGACCCTACCCACTAAATTATACCAATGTTGTCTCTGGCAACACAAGGCAGCTTTGAACCCACTAACACTTGAAGAAGCAGCAGCATTTGGACTGATGGCCCTAATTCCTTGTCTATTCATCCCCTACTTTTCAAGAGCAGACATCAGGACTGGTCAGTGAGGCAGAGAGGTGAGAGCATCACCATGCTAGTGATTCTGGCTACCATATCATTTCCTGGAGACACACTAGAAAGACATGACAACGAGCTGCTTTTCCAGACTGAAGTAGGAGCCTATTTGAATGTCACTATCAAAATGACACACATAATGTGAAATTATTACTGTATTATGGGTTAGTGGTAGTAGTTCTAAAATAAAAGCCCTGTCTAGAACAGTCACTGCAATATGCTGGAACATGAAGATGTTCAAAGTAAATGGAACTAAACCACCTGAACACAAATGTCTAGCTTTGAGGTAAGCTTTCCATGAAAACAAATAAAAATTATGTTCTATTTGTTCAATTTTTTATGACATGCTCTTATCATTAAAATAATGCTTTGTGACAAAATTGTCAGTTCAAGACTTAACAATAAAAAAACTCCAACTCTGATGAATTCTTTCCTCAGGTTTATTTGGGAAGCAAACTATCATTTAGTCCTAAATGTTTCCTTTCCCACTGCTCACACCTGGAACATCTCCTCCAGAACAAGCACATGCATGAAAAAGCTTGAAGCTTTGGGGTGTCACACCCAAATGACAACTCTGAAAGATGGAAGTAGAAAGGATATGAATGGAGCCAAGGCCAAGACTGTAAGGAGGAGTGGGAGGTGTGTGAAGAAATTTAAGTCCCGATTCAAAACTGACAAAGATCCATGGGAACCTGCTTATTTCAGTGGCCTTGGTTTCAGAAAACAGACTGATATTAATCTGAACAATTTGCAAGGGTAATGAATTTAGCAAGGACTGGCTTGAGACAAGGTTGTTGCCAAGGAAGGAATGATGTTATAATGAAGAAGCTGGCAACAGACAAGTGATTTTTCATAACGAGACTCAGACAAAAGTTGCATGCACCCTGTTTTCCAACTGTTGAGCATGCAAGTCATGTAACAGCATTTGCATTTTTTAAGACTCTCCAAGAGTCAGAGGGGGACAGTCACCACATCCACATTGCAGCACAGTTGAGACATTAAGAATATCTGTATTCCCTATACTGCCTGTTAGCAACGCTAACAAAATTTCAGTTGCAGACATTTCCTCTGACATTGACATATCCCAAGCAGGGAAATTAGAGTACTTTATCTGAAGTAATGAACATAAAAAGGCTTACTAGCTTGATTCATGTGCTTTTCATACTCTCTAGCAGTCTTTCTTCGGACATACAGACAGGAAATGGAAATCATGTGTGATTAGTAGCTGTGGATACAACAAAGCAGATACTCTTAATAGCAAGAAAGAGAAACTATATTTATTTATAAATAAAGCTGCTGGTAACACGCAAAACTAAGTAACTAAATAGCCTCTTCTTAATGTGAGGCTGTGCCATCAGTAGGATGGTTCCAATCTTTTTTGTTACTGCCTTCTCTCGGCTCCCACAGAACATTTCCTGCTTCCTCGTCAGTGAGGACTGGCAATGGGTCCCTGTGGGCTGATCTGGAACTATTTTAGGATGCAATTTACTTTGTTAATTATGTTTCTCCAGCAACAATTTCAGTGTTCACTTTTAAATCCTTCATTGATTTTAATTAAGTCTGTGTAAGCTTCCAAACTTTTCTTTTAGATAACAAGCTGCTTACAGCACAACAACCAGAAACTCCACACTTTCTAATGCAGCTCAAAACCAAACCTACTGTCAGTGGCTAAAATTGCTTTGGTCATACTGCCAGTGGCCCAACGAATTAGTAAGCTTGAAGCAAAGGGGTAAGAAATAAGCAATACAAGTTGCAAACCAGGACATTTTTTCAAGGCTTTACATGTCCCTTTTTCTCACTATTTTTTTTTCTTATTAATTAATTCTTTGGATAATGACTCTTTGGGTTTTTTATTTATTTTTAAAATCAGGCTTTTATAAGCACTTCTATACCATGTATCACTACATCATGCTAGAGACACTAAAGCTAATGTAATGCAATGCAGAGGTACGAGATTAAGTTACAAAGGTAATACAGCTGAACTGCTGTACTAACATTACACTAGCTTAAACACCTTGCTATACATCATCATAGGAGCTGTTTAAATACTGTTTAAGGTATTAAACTGTACAGCATGAAAGTACAGAAAGACCCCTTCATTGCTAGAACAAAAAATTATTAACTGGATAGGACTGTCACCTAATCATAGCTTTGAAAACACCATTTAATTGAACTGACATAGCAGCTTATGAGTTCTTCCAAATACAATTTTTCTAATATCCTTTCTGGACAGAATTAAATGAATTTTATCTATACACAAGCAAAAACCTTGCCCATATTACTCTTTTCTTGTATCTAACAGTATCCATGTAAGCAGAAAAAAACCCCAAGACTGACAGTTTACCCTTTGACTGTTGCTCTGCTACAACTTGTAAATATACTCAGCTATTTCAGAGAGGAGCAGGGGTGTGTATTGGTGCTATCTGCCATGGTAGAACATGATTTTAACAAAGCAGCTACCTTGAATTGGAGAGTTGCCCTGATATAAAAAATACGCAATTAGGGAAGCATCCTGCAGCAACATGAGGAGTTTTACAGCCTATTTTGATAGCAGTAGAATCAGGACAACGTTTTTGTAATCAGTTATTTGAACAGTCATTTCTGAAGGAAGCCAAATGATCAGTCAATGCAGGTTTCTATAGATTTCAACAGAAACAACAGGAACTATATGAATTTCACAATTATTTTAGGAATAAGAATATAAATTTATGACCTTTACAGTTATGTGTGATGATATGCGAAGCAGATGAAGCCCTTGGTTTCCCCAGCTGTTACAAGTAATCAATAACAGCACATGGTGCAACAGTATCACATAATGTGCAGGATTTCACATTCAGAATTTTAATACTGTATTTACAGCAGCCTGATTTGATGCCTAAAACAAGTTCCCCTGAAAGATGAAAGGAGAGAGCCTTTACTAAGATGCACATAGGACCACCTGACCAAAATGCTTTTAATACCCCTTTGCATTTAAGTTGATATTATTAGGAATTGAACACATTGAAAAAAAAAAATCAAAAAATTACTTAAGAGAACAAGGAGCAGAGCTTTTGCCAAAGTCAGAAATTAACTTTTTTGAAAAGGACAACTTCTAATTATGCTGGGGCAGAATTCAAACTAATATGACCCCACCTCAGCCTGAAGAAGAAAAGGCTGTGAGGGGACCTCATAAATGCTTATAAATATCTCAAGGGTGGGTGTCAGGAGGATGGGGCCAAGCTGTTTTCAGTGGTGCCCAGTGACAGGACAAGGGGCAATGGGCACAAACTGAAGCAGAGGAAGTTCCAGCTGAACATGAGGAAGAAATTCTTCCCTCTGAGGGTGACGGAGCACTGGAACAGGCTGCCCAGGGAGGTTGTGGAGTCTCCTTCTCTGGAGATATTCAAGACCCGCCTGGACAAGGTCCTGTGCAGCCTGCTGTAGGTGACCCTGCTTTGGCAGGGGGGTTGGACTAGATGACCCACAGAGGTCCCTTCCAACCCCTACTGCTCTGTGATTCTGTGATTCTGTAACTTATAGCAGTCCTTATGTTTACTAATTAATATTGACCCTGAGCTGAATTTTCAACACACTTCCCAATCTGATTGATCTCTAATCACTCTATGCTTTGAAAGACTTCCTTTTTTTTTTTTTAAATGTTTGTAACCAGCTATCAGCATGTTTTTTGTTTTGACTTTATGAAACAGATATATACCAAGTACTATTTTACAAATCTTAGCATGTTTATTGACCGAGCACACTTCATTAGGCCCAGGACTTCCACACTAATACATCATATTTATCAAGTACTGCCTTACAGCAACAAAAGGCCTATTTCCCGCTCTTAATCAGGAATTTGTTCTCTTAATTAGAAACTAAATATATTATCCATTGTTCTTATCATCATCTGCTTGCCTGGTTTTGTTTTGGGAATGATTTTTTGTCTTTCTTACTGAATGACTTTTCAACTGGGGTTGACAGAGTTCAGTTATTCAATCTTTTGCATTGCGAATAGGAGCCAAAATTGTGTTATAAGATAGGAAAGACAAAATAAAACCACATGAAGTTTTATGAGACTGGACATACATAGTAGCTTTTACAAAGTCAGTTGGTTAAAAGGTAGAAATGGATTGGAGTTTATTTTTTAAACTTATAATCATGTAGTAAACCAAATAAATATATTTGTAGGAGGTGCAGAAACAAATACTTGTCATGCATAAAAATCTTTACTATGGTGTAAAAGTGCAATATTATTGAAATTTTGCAATGCTACTGTAAAGGTTGAACATAAGATATATACCTAATATAAAATTCTACAGTAAAAAGTGATGGATTCGTCTTAGACATAGCTTATGCCTAACAACTTCCCAGTACTCAGTGAAGCAGTTGCTGGCTGTCCTGAAGGCTCTTCAACTTAACATTAAGCCACTAATTTCTTATGAAGTGTCTGATATGCAAAATTATTTAAGTGCTTGTTTGACATTACATGTGAGCAAATGCTTTGGCTAGTTCTCTGTTATTCTATGAAACAGAACCTTACAAACATGAATATGGTCATTTTAAGTCCTGTTACTACTTCAGTGCAACTATTGCCCATAAGCCTCACAGTCAAAGTGGCAAATGCCTTCCCAATATGAAGGTCAGAGCGATGTCAACGCATATGGAATTAATTTTTTTTTCCTAAAGCTTATGATTCTCTTTGCCCTAAGTGTTTCTGATCCAATTTGTAGATATAAAGCACAGGGCAGGAACAGAAAGAGTTGTAAGAGATCAATGACAGTAAGCGAGACAAAAGAGAGTTTCAGGGGAAAGCTGACAGAAGGGCTGCCCCCTTACAGAAACAGGAGAGGTAGTTCCAGAAGGGACACTTGTCACAGGAATAACAGACAAAGGAAGTTTTACAGGGAGAAATTTTTTTTTAACATCTGTACAACAATATAAAATATCAGAAACAGAGGAGGTAACTAGAAGGCAATTCTAAGAGCTTATATTTTCCAACTAGGTGGATGGATTTCCCTCCTGCTCAGAGGTCCTGCAAAATGTGACGCGTAGTATATTAGAATCTTCTGCACTTTGATACGTATTTTTCATAGTATACCTCCTGATGTATTTGAAACAGTACAATTAAACATGAGTACCATCATCCTGCGTACACACTCAATGTCCAAAGGAAATTCAAAATGTGTTATCTCTGTATAGAACTTAAACTTTTAAGCAGCCAACCAGTTAGCTAGCTAACCCAAGATTTTTTGTCTCTGTTACTTTCCCACAAGCTATATGCACACTTATAGACAGTTTGATACTGGAAGAATTGTGATTCTTTCTTCTGAGAATAAAAGATGACTTTGAATCTGTTGTCCTGACTGGTCAATGTTTAGAAACCATGCTCAGGTACCTCACAGCTACTCATCAGCGCAGGTTCCCATAACATCAGGTTTCCATGGAAAATTTATTTCAGTGCCTTCAATGCCTGTGATTTTATCTTGGGTCAGTAGTCGTTAAAACACCTGCAGTTTTCACGAAAAGCTGTGTGTATTTTATATGCACAAAGACCTTTCTCTTTAAGAAGTATTTTTAAGCATATGGTCTGACCTTAGGAAGTAACATAATCATACAAATAATTCTTGATTTCATTTTTAGAAAATTATCAACCTTAATTTGATCACAGTGGGATTTAATATTGGGGTGCCTTTTTATTTCTTTGTTTGGTACTGTTTCCATTATTAACTGTGGTAAAAATGCTCAGGCAGCATCTACACCATAAGAACTACTTCAAATAATTCCTCCATCTGCTTCTCAGGAACGTTCCTCTACCCAGGGATGATTTATCAAATATTATCCCACCAGATTTCAATACAGTCGTTACAAATTTAACTGCTTGCTCCAGCTTCAGCAGGGCTATATGTGACTGAATCCCCACCCTCAGGTAAATGCCAGAAACTCGCTACAGAACGATAGGGAGTCATTGCTTCAAATGTTTCGGGCTGAAATAGCCTACTGCTCTGCTGAAATGAGTCAGTGCTTTGGGTCTGTTGCTTGCTGTGGAAGCATTTGACAGGCTGTCTAGTTTCCAGATCTCTGAGCAGTAAGCTACAACAATGAGGTAATACGTGGCTTGCTTGTTAAAGGCCCATCACTACTCTGCTTCAAAACCTATTGCACAGGATTATTGACTCCTATTGCTGTTCTCCCCATAGGCTCCCATCAGTCCTCTAATATCCTTGGTTATATTTGGCCAATACACACAGTCTTTGGCATTCCAGGTTGCTTCAAACATCCAAAGTATTTTTTCAGTGCCATGATTCTATTGCCTACAACATGTCATTTAGCTATCTTTTGACTGGTTTAGCAGTTGCAAGCTTTCCTTGTTGTTAATTCTTACACAAGATGTCTACCTATACAGAATATTTTTGATTCATTTTTTTTTTTCTCTGTAACAAGTTTGAGTCCTTTGAGTTCCGTTTTTTCCTGATGTGCATTTGTGCATTTGCTATTGCACAGGGAAGGTGGACATTTCTGGAGCTTTCTTTATGCCAACTGGTAAAATGTCTCAATAGTCAACTCACTCCGCTTTACAAATCTAAAAATGTAAACATCTGTACATGAGCTGATTACACCAGATTCTCTTTGTAATGATACATATATACATTGACATATAGAGAGAATTAGACACAGGACACAATTCATCCAACATACTTTAAATGTCTGCCTTCACTGTTCATAGACTCTGCTGACTATATTGATTACAACTCTACCGACTGTATATGAGTTTAGGCTGACAAACATGAGTATGGCTGTTGGTACAACTAGATGAATAGTACCCTTTCTATATAATCTATTTGTTTTACTTGTAAATTTGCCTGCAGGCTATGCCCATGCCTGTAGCTCATACCAGAATTATTTCAGACTCTCTGCACTTTCATTGCAGAGTGCCCGTTCCAGCACTACTGGTGATGAACCCATTGTGAATCTGCTAAACTTTCAAAAAGCAATAACTATGTCACTCAATCCCCTTTTGCTTTCCTTCACCAAATACTAAACTCTTGTTTCTCTGTTGTTTTTTATTTCTTACTTCTTGATAGCATATATTTTAGAAGTTATGCTTATAAAGATGTGTCTTTCAAATTGACTTTTTCATGGGATGTTCAGGCTGTTACTGACATGTTCAGAGGTTGCTGGAGTAGATAGTGATCTTTGCCTATTAGAGGTCATCAGGTGGTTGCTCCTACCTTGTTCAGCTTAGAATCTACCCCCCTACAATTGTGTGTTTTTCCTTGTGTAACTTACCTGCTACTAAGCGTGCTGCTATTCATGTTCTTCCTCATAGAAGCCCAACACAATTATCTGCTTTGTATCCGTCATTTCTACAGTATTCTTGCTTCCAATTTCACATACCTCCAGAAACTCACTCATTTCCACCATAATAACCTGCATGATAGAGTATAGAGAGCACCAAAGAAGTGCAATATTGAAGTTGCATCTTTTCATTCACACCTGTTTTTCCTCTCTTACACCTCTGGAGGTAGTCACCTCCAGCTTGATTTCTCCCTCCAATTACTTCTACTGCAGTTTTTCTTCTCTCTAGCTTTTCCAGGATCATACCATCTCTTTGCTACACAACCCAGTCCTCCCATCAGTTGAAACCGCTTCCAGCTATACTCCGCCTTTTCAGTGTATCAACTTCTTTCAGCTCATTCACCTGATGGGGCTCCTGGATCCTTAATATATTACCACAACTCCAACAGAGAACCCCTTCCTCTCACTCATCCTGTCCCCTAATCATCAGCATCCTCTTACCCTGGTACAGTCCATCTTGTTGGCGTCTACATGTTCACATCCCAGAGCAAACTACGCTTCAACCTTCCACTGCCCTTCATCTCTTTCTCTCCTAGATTCAGGCCTTCTTTCTCCCTTTGAACATGGAAATCAGTAGTTACTCTCCTGAGTTAAGACCAAGGGAAAAATCAACCAGAGACTTCAGGATTTATCTCACAGACCTAATTTTGATTTTTAGTTTGCTGAAAATAATCACCCCTATATTTCTGGGACTGATGTTCAAGGAATAAAAGTTTCTTTAAATTCTGAAAATTTAATTTCATTAATGATATCATAATTAACTGAAACAAATTTGCTAGTGAAAAATTCAAGAGTACAGTAATAATCAGCATGTTAATATTTGCATTGACTTCTGTTTTGCATAGCAGTCACTGGCCTTGGGAATAAAACATGATGGATGGTTCAAAGCGGGCAACCTCAATGTCAGAAAATTCTAATCATTACAGAATTTTCTGGATCAGTCTAGAAATGTTCAGTAGATGTAGAGAAAATTTAAGAGAAATGGGCTTTGAAAAACCTTAAGAAAAGCCACAACAGAACCCAAGCTGATAGTTACTTACTATAAAACTGTAACATTTTTAGGTGATGCACACATGGTTTTCTTTTTAACGACAATTCCAGAAAGATTGGCTAAATCAAAGGTCATATTGATCGGCAAAATCATCTAATATGTTTTGGAGCTTCCAGATGTTGCTCTGCTGGGGAAAAAAAGCTAAGGGAAAGTAAATAAACTGTCAAATAAGGGAAGTTATTGCCACCATACACTTACAGGTGCCTCTAGCAGGACTTAGCCCCAGATTAACCCCAAGTTTTACACCTCTATTTGAGGAAGACTTCTGCTTTATTTTCACCTGTACACATACTTTTGTTGCATTCTGAACACCTTTTCTATGTATTTGATGTAATTCCCACTATTGCATGCTTCCTGCTACAGCAAAACCACGAGAGGACAGAGGACAAAAGAAATCTCATCTTAGCCCCAGTGAACAGATACTCAGTGTGAGGCAGCGTGACTGTTGAGTTTATGACCTGAGCGGGGTCAGACAGACTGGGGCTATGGCAGATGAAGTGATAGGGGCTGGAAAGGCTCAGCTCTGGTTTGTTCCTCACACTGGGGCTCATGCTAGTGGGATACACTGCTGGTTTCCACAATGTAGTTTCCTACTGCAGTTTCCTGCACAGTCTGTTGAAATCTTTCCCGGCCTCTATACCAGTGTCTACAGGGATGAAGTGTCTCATTCTGTTGTCATCACTGTGTCTGCAAAACGAGCCGGAGAAAGAGACAGGACAGCATTAATCTCTGTAAAAACCTAACTCACAGACTTCCTCCCAGAAGCATACAATCTGCGTGTGAGTTCAGCATGGGTTGAGTAAGAAGTTTTCGGCTCCTGACTTCAATCTTGTTCACCTAGAATGCCTTGTGGAGCAACATTTTGCACAAATCCTCAAAATTTTCTGTTGTCAGCCCCATACAACAACCTGATAACCAGATTTATCTACAGTGGAAGTTCTTTGCTACATTTAGATGGTACTTCTATCTCTGAAAACTCTACCAGTGTACTCAATGCTAACTATAACAAGCTACCTACAGTATACTCAGTGCTAATGACAGCAGCTGCCACTACAGGTACACAACATAGGAAAGATAACTACAGTATGTATAGTAACAACTAAACTTTCCTAAAGAGTCAAGAGGAAAAAATAGGAAAAAATTAAAATAGTGTTTAACATAGGTACGATTGATAAAATAATACATTATTTTTCTATTAACTCTATATTAAAAAAAATAAAACTCATTCTTGATTGCCAAGTGGTAAATTCAGGAAGACTGCATAGGCTCATTAAAATAATTGTGAGGACGATAAAATTATAATCGAAGGTTTCCCAGCAAGAATGTTGCTGAACTCATTCTAGTCCAAAAGATAACAGCACAAACCACTACATCATAATGGTGTAAACTTATGTCAGTTCAGGATCTGTCTCTGAGTTCACTTCACAATATTTATATATTACATTACCTATAAAAATATAATTGGTATTAAAATGAATAAAATAATTTATCTTAAAAAAGTTTTTGAACAGAATACATGTAAAAAAAAGAAAAGAGATACCTTGAAGGATTCCCTAATAAAATACCAGAAGTGTTCCCATACTAATTTTTCTGCAATGTCCAGTAAAATCTGACAGACCTAAGGTATTCTTTTACAAACAACTGCTTAACTATTTCCTTGATAACTCTGTTTTAGAGAAAATTTCCATGACCAAAATACTGTTTTCCCCGTATATGATAACACAGAACTATGTTTTAATTTGCTGTTTCCCTTGCTGCTTCCAAATATCTATAGTTTAATATGAAATTTAAATATGTTTTATGTTGCTAAGCAATTTAGTTCTATTACATGTTCTTGATTTACAGGTTATACACAATAATATTCAGTTATTCCATGGGAAGAACAGAGACTGAAACTACTTTAAGATCTGTCATGACCTCTGATCATTCAAACTGTCAGGAGAAATTCCAAAAGACAAAACTAAAACCTTTATTAATCCCAGGCAACAAATATAAGGTTTAAAGAAAATCCATAATAACCTGGGTTAGCTACCATCTTCTTCTGCAATGCTGCTACAAGCACAGTGATACCATAGAGAAATCTAATGTCAATTAGAGATGCCCCACACAAAAAAATGCTAAATAATTTACTGTATCTGATACAAGGCCGCACTAGAAAACATAGACTGATAAACAAAAAAATAAGCCACAGAGAATAAACAAGTGGGACTTAATTACCATGAGCATGGAAAAGTAATACAACCAAGTACGAAGCATTGCTGTGTGTTGAGTAGCATGTGGGGCCACAGAGCTTCAAAGACTCCAGCATGAAGGGCTGTGTTACTGCCTGGAAAGCTGTAGCACAGAGAGGGTTTTCCCACCTCCAGGGACACTGAGCTCAGTTAGAGGTATTAGTGACAGGCAAAAAACCCAGACTTTGTGAGCTTAGCTCCCTGACATTTGCAACATGGCTCACTAACTCCCGGGTGGTTTATTTCAGAAATAACTGCACCTGTGGTCTGTAGAGCACAAACTCTAGAAAGCTTCACAAAAAACAAACTCTTCTTCTTGTTGTGTTATCTACTATTAAAGCTTTGGGAGCTCTACAGACATTGTTTTAAAAATGCTCTCTACAGGAATGTGGGGAGATAGATGCTCATATAACAAAGAACCACAAATTACTAATTATCTTGATAATAGTATAAGCTGTCTTACCTACTAGTTATGAATTAAATAGCCTGGTCAAATACAAGCCAAAGACAGCAGTGAATAAGGCGCTCGAACTAGTTATTGTCACTCCCCATTATTTCTTTCCTTAGTTAAAGACAATCAGATGGTCAAAAACATTCAGAAGAGGAAATAAACATTAAAGAGAAAAAGAAGGTGAGTTTTACTCTGCAGCAGTTTCAGTGTCATCTTAAGTAACTTGTGGACCCTACTATGCCACAATATAACCAACATGAAGAATGGCAGAAACCATTTAGGTAGACATTTTTACTGTTACAGGGTTTTAATGTGCCATTGTCCCTAACTTTCCTTTTAACAAGGTTATTTAATTTATGATTTGGAGGTAAAAACAGTTTTTAGTGTTGTCGTTAGCATGATTAATCATATCCTGCTCTCCAGGAAGTGGACATCTGTCATGCGGGACTCCTGTACACAGACTCTGTCATTATTTTTGATCTCAGAATAACCTCCGGAGGAGTTCCAGATGTCTAATAATAGTAATGCCATTGCCATAAAATCTTGGTTACAAAGAAATAGTAGACCATGCAGTATAAAAAGCACTTGGAACTTGCCTTTATCCTTTGTTGCTGGCTATAAGCCACACTGCACCACCAATGACTTATGGTAACAAAATTTGGAAATATAAGCAAAGCAAAACATTTATGAGAGAGTTAGGACAGAAATAGATCTTTCTTTTCCTGTCAAATGGGTTTAGGAGTCTTAAAGCCATAGAAAAGGTTTCATCCAGTCCTAGATTGACAGGATGACTTGCAGTTACTGGGCTTTATCAAGATAACACTTTTAAAGTGATTATTGACTAGATCTTACTTTTCCATACTTAAATTTTGAGGTTGAAAATCATGGAAGCACCACATGAAAGACAAAAATATCTCTGTGCTAATGCCAATGGCCTATATTAAAAGGACTGATGTTAAAGTCCTATTTAGCTTGACAATAATCTATAGATCTATTGACAGCAATAGTATATTATTTTATTTAATAAAAGTAGAGCAAAAAGAAAAGTGGAATTATCATTTAGTGCTCTATTAATAGCAAGAGAAAAGAGCACTGTAGAACTGCAGCTGTTCTTATCAGCTTAGATTTGTTTTAAAACAAACAAAAAAAAACCCAAAACACTCCGATTCCCCAAGTGCTCTACACCAAAAGAAAAAATGTTTCCCTCACAAATTACTACTACACAGCTCTCCTTGGGAGCTTAACTTTACTCCCAAGTCTTTGGGGCCAGATGGGGGAGACTGATGACAGCAGTGTGCTAGTGACAGCAGTGGTAAAAACTCAGGGCTTCCATTAAAAGTGAAGGTCCATCAGTGTGACCACACAAGAATAATTACTTGGAGAAACAGTGAACTTTGTGAAGTGTTAAGGAACCAAGTTCAGCAGTAAGAATATGGGACATTTACTGAGCAAACACTGTCCCCACTGCTGCTGTTTTAGCTGTGCAGGATCCATCTCACCCCATTCTTTCATGTTACACAGATCATGCACTTGATTTTGGCACCCCTTCAAATGCAGCTCCTCTAATAAGAGCATACAGCTTTAGGCATCAATGATCAAGCACCAAAATGAAACTAAAAGGAAAGCAGAATGGAAATCAGAGAAGCCTCAAAATCCCAATCAGTAGTTCATGGCTCATCTGATCCAATTCAGCATCAAAATGTCATTGCTGATCAAGACGAGAAAACCCTGGTACTGAAGTCACTCTGACTGCAAATCAACCATTTAATATCAGCCTTTATTCACCTCTCATGATCTATTGTATTCTTCTGCTTTGGTAGCAAAATGGAGATCCCGACGCAGAGCATGGCAGAAACCTCTGTTCCAGCTCCTACTCTTGTGGAGACACAAGCTGCAATTCTTCCCTAATATTTTAGCTGTACTCTCTCCATTCAGAGGTCCAGTGGGACATGGGCATTCCCTGATCCTGGCCAGCTGGCCATCCATAACATCAGAAGGAGAAACCTTGACCAGAGGCAGGGTAGAGTAGGTCCTTGTGATGGTGACCCCTATTACTGTTTGCTTGTCCTGTCACACTTCTAGGCAGAGCACCACCAGCCAGAGTCCATGAACTTGCTGGACACACTCAAGGAGCAGAGAATGCTGTGGGTATGCTCTCTGTAATGCTGCCCTCTACATCTCTATTTTCATTTTTTGACCATTACTCCTCCTCCTCCTTTTTCTCAGTTGTTGTCTTCCATAGCATTTCATTTTCCTCTGATGTCCTCTTTGTCTTTCAAGGACGTGGAGTGAGAGTGGAGGAGAAAGGGTCAATGGCTGTTCTTAGCGCAGGAGATTAGTTCAAGCAGCAGGCAGCAGCGGTGAGAGAACTCTGACCATGAGCCATCAGTGGCCCCCAGAGCTACAAGACGAGGTACTCGAGCTGCACCACACCTCCAATCTTACGCCACAGAAGGCAGAAAGGAACACCATGGTACAGTTGCAGACACCGTACCACACCAGGGCAACGCACTACAACAGGTTTGCCTTACAGGTGACAAGTTTCATACCTCTAGCAGTATTTCTTATCTTTGGATAGTAAACCCTCTATCCTCACGCAGGCAAAACCCAAGTTTCCCTCCTTGCTTTGGCTCCAGCACTCTCCGCAAGTGCAACTGCTCCAGACACACACACACAAGATTTCTGCAGGAAATACCTAAATAGAAAATAATTAATGCTGTCAAGTCTTACATTGAGAGGGTTTTATTACAGTTCAACTTGAGCAGCTGGAGACTTTTCATTGTATTGATATTTTGTAGTTTTCTTTTCGTGGAAAGCAAAATTTCCTAAATAAATGCTGCAGTTTATCTCTTGACATACATGAGGGATAGTAGGTATTTTAAATGGCTGCAAGAAACTCTTCTCATACTACTCAAAGGAAATGGTTAGAAAGCCACTTACCCCCAGTTGCCACAGTAATTTCACGTAGAAAATGGCCATAAAATGGAAAATCGAAGGACAGATTCACTCTCTGAAAGGAACAACACCAGAAAATAAAATCAATATTGTGTGGAAAGGTAAGAGAAAACAAGACGAACAGTCTCCCACTTCAGACGTCCATTTCACTGCTTTTTATTTTTCACTGGAGCCTTGCTATTCTTAATTTGGAATTGCCAATAGCTAACTGGAAACAATTCTGTGTAGCACTTAAACATCTGAAACCAGTGGATATTTATAACTGAAGACTTCAGAAAATAAAATACATCAGCAGACATTATAACTCTCTCATAAGAATAAAATTAATAACGATTCATAGAGTTTTTCCTTAAAAAAATGTTGCTTTAACCTCTTTCTTAAGATGAGCCATCAATATTTAAGGACCTAGCAACACCTAAATTTTACAGGATACTCAGTCCCTTGTCTGCAGGTGGTTTGCTCCTCTGCCACGTGCTCCTTCAGATTCAAGGGCTCTCCCTGACATCCTGCTGCTACCTGGGTGCTTATCTCATGAAGGCTAGTCACTGCAAGGCAATTCCTTCATCAAACCCATGACACCAGTTCTCAAACCTTTCTCTACTATTAACTAGAAGCTGAAATGATTTATACAGAAATATGCAACAGAAGTATTAACAAACCCTGCTTAAGGTACTTACTGCAAAATAAAAAAGTAAGAAAAATCTTCTCCCCCTTCCCCTGTCAGCCTGTGGGTGACTGTCCTCTGTCATCTTAATTTGCAGCAGGGAACTGTAATTGAAGAACAGACTATTCTCCTCACCTAAGCTTACCATAAATCACCATTCAAACTCAAACTCATTTTACCTATCCGCCTATGGGTCTCCCTTTTCCCATCTATTCCACCCCTTTCCCAAAGCTCACTGATTATTGTGGCCACTCATAATTATCACCTGGTATGTTACATATATAAACTCTGAAGAAATCAGTAGTCATGACAGAAAGGAGTGTTGAAATCTCAGTAAGGTCTTTTTGCTGTTTAAATATAACATTCCATAAAAAACACATCACTTCCATAATGGCCCAAAGCCCAAATATGAACTGAATATGCATTACTATTATTTATTTTTCAGGAGGAGTTACTACAGTAAAAATTGGTGTGAAGATGGGTTTTTGTTGACTATCCCCTGGTGGGGTTGATGTAGCTTGAGAGTTAGCATGACTAGGCCACTTAAGCAAAACAGTTAGCATAACTGAACAGGCTGCTGGAAAGGACAGCTAGGAATAACAATTGAGAAAGTTCTGATAGAGCACAAGATGTGGGTTAGCAAAAACAAGATGTGTTCAAGGACGTGGAGGCAGTCTGTTGCTATTGGCGTTAGTGCATAGTTACCAACCATAAGGGAATATGGGGCGCGTGAACAGCGCGTGATTTGTTTGTAGCCTATCCGAATAAGCGTGATAGCGTGTACAGAGATGAAAAATGTATATAACCACACTAGTAGAGCAATAAAGTGAACTGACTGTGCATTGCATCAATGTGTGAGAGTCGTTCCTGTCGCTGCACGAATGCTGAAACTTGGCAATCCCCCAACCCTAACCTTTGATGACCCACTTAAGACAGGACAACAGTCTAGACATCTAAAAAAAAAAGAAAAAAGTGGAAAAAAACCCACCCATTTTGTCTTTATTTTCCCTGTCATTATTTCTATTCTGGGTTTATTATTTTCAGATTACATCTGAGTATTTCTTTTCTCGGGAAGAATTATATGTACATCCATCAGAAATGTTTGAAAAATTATTTAGCATGAAATTAACAGCTGAAGATTTACAGTAACTTTAAATTAGCTTTGCCTTCCACCTAAGTGGAAGACAGAATTTTGACAGGATTTATTAGCATTTTTTTTGTTTTTAATTAAAATGCAAAATCCATTTGCATTGCATTAATTGGACTGAGTAGTTTTAATGACCTTTTCTATATATACATAAATACGGATATACAAGTGAACATTTCTAATCAAAATGGCATATGCAAAAGACAGATCATGAATTAGCTTAAATATATTTTTCCACGTTCTACAGTTCTCACTGCTGAGAAGGTGGATATGTTTATGTATGCATTCCATTTAAATTATGTCCTTGCTCTACCAAACATAATTTCCAAGAACAGTTAAAAACATTTATTTTCTGAACAAACCTTCCCTCTTTCCTTTATACAATTTTGTTCATTTAACCTGTTAACATTAACTTTCTGAATAACACAGTAAGCATCAAACTTCTTCAAAAGAAAACTGTGCCCCCTTAACAGTCTTCTAAATGGCTATAATATAAATATTAATATAAAGATGTTTGCAATAAAGACTTGATCCTATGCCCACTGCAGCCAGACATAGATCTCCCATTGACTTCAACCAAACAGTGATGTCTTAAATTCTGACAATGTAAAAATGTTTAATATAGAAAATTGTTCAGTGTAATACTGTAATAAAGTACCAACAAGATTTAAGGAATGTTTTAAAGTGTAATATTGTAACAGTCACTAGAAATAAATGAGGTTTTACTTTTGCTACTAGAAAGCATACCTTATTTTTAGAAAGAAAATCAGAATTTTCAAACATTGGAATAAAATTTTTCTCTCCATGCATAAATGATAGAATGGACCGACAGGAAGGGGAACTGAGTTTCCAAATATGAGGTGATCCCATATCTAGTTCATTGTTACAATAATCAACTATTAGATATATAATCTAAGGGAACTACAGGCCGGTCAGCCTCACCTCCATCCCGGGAAAGGTGATGGAGCAGCTTATCCTGGAGGCCATCATCAAGCAAGTGGAAGAAAAGAAGGTTATCAGGAGTAGTCAGCATGGATTCACCAAGGGGAAATCATGCCTGACCAATCTAACAGCTTTCTACGATGACATGACTGGCTGGGTAGACGAAGGGAGAGCCGTGGATGTTGTCTACCTCTACTTCAGCAAGGCTTTCGACACAGTCTCCCATAACATCCTCCTAGGGAAGCTCAGGAAGTGTGGGCTGGATGAGTGGTCGGTGAAGTGGATAGAGAACTGGCTGAATGGCAGAACTCAGAGGGTTGTCATCAGCGGCGCTGAGTCTAGTTGGAGGCTGGTAACTAGTGGTGTCCCCCAGGGGTCAGTACTGGGCCCAGTCTTGTTTAACTTCTTCATCAATGACCTGAATGAAGAGTTAGAATGTACCCTCAGCAAGTTTGCTGATGACACCAAACTGGGAGGAGTATTAGACACACCGGAAGGCTGTGCTGCCATTCAGCGTGACCTGGACAGGCTGGAAAGTTGGGCAGAGAGGAACCTGATGAGGTTCAACAAGGGCAAATGCAGGGTCCTGCACCTGGGGAGGAACAACCCCATGCACCAGTACAGGCTTGGGGTGGACCTGCTGCAGAGCAACTCTGTGGAGAGGGACCTGGGTGTCCTGGTGAACGACAGGTTAACCATGAGCCAGCAGTGTGCCCTGGCTGCCAAGAAGGCCAATGGGATCCTGGGGTGCATCAAGAAGAGTGTGGCCAGCAGGTCGAGGGAGGTTCTCCTTCCCCTCTACACTACCCTGGTGAGGCCTCATCTGGAGTACTGTGTCCAGTTCTAGGATCCCCAGTTCAAGAAAGATGAAGAACTACTGGAGAGAGTACAGTGGAGGGCTACAAGGATGGTGAGGGGACTGGAACATCTCTCCTACGAGGAGAGGCTGAGGGAGCTGGGCTTGTTTAGCCTGGAGAAGGCTGCGAGGGGACCTAATAAATGCTTATAAAAATCTGAA
The DNA here is from genome assembly GCF_030867145.1 of Opisthocomus hoazin. NCBI lineage: Eukaryota > Metazoa > Chordata > Aves > Opisthocomiformes > Opisthocomidae > Opisthocomus > Opisthocomus hoazin. The sequence goes on along the minus strand of NC_134417.1, from coordinate 73,023,335 downwards.
GGGTGGGTGTCAGGAGGATGGGGCCAAGCTGTGTTCAGTGGTGCCCAGCAAGAGGACAAGGGGCAATGGGCACAAACTGAGGCACAGGAAGTTCCGCCTGAACATGAGGAAGAACTTCTTCCCTCTGAGGGTGACGGAGCACTGGAACAGGCTGCCCAGGGAGGTTGTGGAGTCTCCTTCTCTGGAGATATTCAAGACCCGCCTGGACAAGGTCCTCTACAGCCTGCTGTAGGTGACCCTGCTTCGGCAGGAGGGTTGGACTAGATGACCCACAGAGGTCCCTTCCAACCCCTACCATTCTGTGATTCTGTGATTCTGTAAACTCACTGATCATTCAAGCCACACCTAAAATTTTATTATACAATTAAGAAGATGGTGGAAATATACTGAAAAAAAATCACTACTAGTGATACAAATCTTGTAGTGCTAGACATTGTAATTTTGCCATTAATATTTACGTGTTACTTTCCCCAAACAATGACCATGCTGTTTATAGAGCCAAACCATCTCATGGATCCACTCTTTATCACTTCTCCTATAGAAGCAAAACCAACTGGCAGCTTCTGGGAACTCTTAGGATTATATACTTCCAAATGAAGGAAAATACAAAAATTCAGTGTAAAATTTTCCGCTTTCAAGGAATCCCAGACACTATTAGAAAAATTCATTAATATTCCATATATAGTAATTTAACTCCTTGTTCTACTGTCAAATTGGAGAATAAACTTTAGAAATTATAAGCATGTAAATCACCAAGTCATAAAAAGATTTGCAAAGTGCCCTTTTAAAAAGAGTAATGGCAAAGTTCATCTCTATGGAAGAGAAGGGAAGAGATTACTTCTTAGTTACGTACGATGTACGTAATACATGACGTACGATGTACGTAATACATGACTTTACAATTGTGATACAGTTATAGAGAATGTGTCTTTTTTAATTAACTTTGTTGTGTAGTACACATGGGTGTTTATTCCTCGGACACATAAAAAAAATCAATTATAGACACTTAAGTAAAACATAAAGCCTTACAAGATGACTCATTGGTACTTTTTCACCCTCCAGGAGGGACATAAAACAAATGTCAGAAAAAGAGCATGTAGACATGGCTGCAGCCATTTGAGTTCACAGTCCAGGATATTTGGGTAAGTGTGAAAAGAGATGGATACCACTGTGCTAAACTGGGACCACAGCCTTCTCTGTTAAAGCTGGCACCAGACATTCAGCCGCAAAGTCTCAAACCACTTGTTTTGGGGAGAAATAGCTGAAGCTATCATGCTGCCAAGCTCCCTTCTGCCATGCTGAATGGTCCTCCACACCGATCCCACACCCAAACCAAAAACATTGTTTCATGTTAAGCCTCTGTTTAACAACTTCAGCAAAATGTCCCCCTTGGAATCGACATTTTTAGGTGTATAATCACAGGGATACAACTGGAAATGAGAACAATGGCGTGGAAGGGTGTCATCTTCACCAATCATTAAAAAATGTTAAAATTTCTCAAAAGAATTTCACTAATGTTTAGGTCCCAAGCCTCATAAATTACTTTTATTAAGGAAAGATGTTTTAAATTATATAGGTATTTTAAATTCCTTCATTACATTTTTTTGCATATTTCCATTCTCTCCCTCAATGCAGAGTACCAGGATCTCAGATGAAGAAGGCAAGGCAGACAATACAGGTTCTCACTTTTAGGTACCCATGAGGTTTTTTTCTCATTAGAAAAAAATTGTCTTCAGAAAATAGCTGATACAGTCTTTTATTAGATCTACCCCAAAGATATAGAGCTGCCTGAACACTCTGCATTTGCATTTTCCCTGGCTTTTTACAGTCTTTTTGGCTATGAGGAACATATTTTATGTATTGGACTCTGGCAGTCACATGTAGCGGATTTATCAACCCACTTGTTTTTTGTATTCTGAGCTAAAGACCACAGTATTTCTTCTTGCTGCCTCTCGCATTCCTCTGAGACAGTCACCTAGCTGGTGCCAGGAAGGCAACAGATACACTGAGAGAAAAGATGAATTCAACTTGGCTTTTCTCTCATCTTTAAAACTGTTACACACACCTGCATTTTTAAAAACTGTACAACTTTTAAATATGGCATGAACTAGACTTTGTTTTTAAACTGGCAAAACCCAAAGACCTTTTGCTGGAGCTAAGTTGGTGAATGGATAAAACAAGGACCTCACGAAGCACAATTCTGAATTGTAATTTTCTGTACTGAATTTGTGCTAATATTAGCTTTTCTGTGTATACCATTTCCAGCCACAGGTGAGATCCGAGAATACAATCTATAGATCATGCAACATTCAATTTCATTTCTAAGCATGTGAGCCTACTTTTTGCTTACATATTTTACCAGGCAGCATGATTACAATAAGTTGAACAAGATTGTTATTTACACTCTGTGATATTTACTTGTTGCTACCCTGAAATTGTGACCACATCTATCACTTCTGTTACTATGTGACTTTCTCATGAGTTTTATCAATTTTCCGGAAAAAAAAAAAAAAAGTGTGACATCTCGTACAAAATGGAACTGCAAACACAGAAACACTCCACAGGAGACTTAAACTTCGGCAACTTAATCCTGAACGCAGTTCACTCGCTTTTGAATTCAATGATAAAATTCCCTCTGACTCGAGCAACACTAGTCTATTGTTCGATGGTTTGTTATCCTTAAGAACGGAGGTGAATTTTAGATAGATCTGCGAAGGCATCTCTGATGGACTGTTGTAGCAGGTGCAAAAAGGCAACTTGGAATCATTTTACAGCAACAGTGTGCAGACTTTCACAGCTTAACTAAAATTCAAAGATAAAGCTCTGTGAACAGTAGTCACAATACTTAGTAATACTATCGTGTCTGTCACTGGTGAAAAAGATCCATGTCAAAGAAGAAAAAGGTATAATAACTTACTGCTGCTTGCCGATGGGTATTGGAAAGGATCCCATGAATCTTTACTTTGTCTTTCTCCATTTGGTCTATATTGACCCACAAATCCCGGCTGGTAGAATCATATGGGCCATATGTCCTTGAAGTATAATAATTATGATCTGTGTCCTCCTGAAAGGGGGAAAAAACCCACAGCAAATACAGATTAGAATGGAATATGCACCTTAGTTTATATAAAACTCACCCTTGAAATACTGAGTCCTGTTGCTCCTGGGAGCAGCAGAAAAGACTACACTGCAAGTCAACAATGAAGAAAAAAGTAGAAATTGCAAATGTGTTGCAGAAGACAGCTTTGCTCCTAACAACAAGCAGCTGGCAAGGCAAACAGTTACCTCATGCAGGCATCTTGTATTATGATTACAATGTTCACTATCCCCAAATCCCAATCATACAGCTCTTGTAACCACATCAGCGAAATCTACGGCAAAACAAACAAAAAAAAAAAAAAAAAAAAAAGGATGGCCAGTAAGCGAGTAAGTGCCTGTAACAACGACCATGCTCTAACAAAGTGATAAGCAGTACTTGGAGCTAACACCTTAAAAAAAAAGTTATATTTTTTAACATTTCTAAATGTAATTTACTAGAATACCCCTTATAAGAACATCCAAAAAAAAAAAAATCTTAATAGCTGTAGGCTTACAATGCTATTTCATTTTTAAATCTCCAAAAGATTGTTTTACTGTACATTTGCCACTCAGAGAGACAAACACACGTATCGTTGTGAAAGATAGCTTCCCAGTTCTCACAGTCTGACAACAGTAGTTGCTGTCTTGCTCACATCGCAGCAAATTCAGAGGTAAAATACACGAACCCTACACACGCCATAGCAGATTGTGCTAGTGGCTCATCAAATCCTGCACCTTGCAGATACTCAATTCCACAATCAAGCGCACGGTTCAGAAGGCAGTAAAGTCTTGGCAGTGCCTGTTTATTTCATCTAAATAGCTGAGACTCCAACACTCAAAAGGCTCTGTACGGCACTCCACTGCAATCAGTTTACGCTTGAAATCATGCACATTTAGCACGATAAAAAAAGTAAAATTTTGAAATATTATTAGGTAAAATTTAGTAAATCTTTAAAAAAACCTAAGTATAGGAAATTACAAAATTTCTGTCAGGGTCACTAGCTATGAAGGTCTGTACGTTCCTAAAAGATATCTAAGACAGTGAGAGGAAAAAAAAAAGTGTCTGGTCTGAGGTGAGAGATGAAACATATCTCAGATTCCCTGTCTTCCTTAATTGAACCCAAGCTGTTGTAACTATAAAATATTTAAATCAACAGCATTGCCAGCTTTCTGCTAAATAGCTACAAGTGATACTGTAAAAATACATGCTGGTATTTCTCATTCGCTTCTCCCTTCCTTATCCCCTGCACCAAAGCAAAATCAATAAAGCCTCGATGATAGTGTTTTAAAATTGGAATAAACTTAGAAAATAACGTGGCATAGAAAATGGAAGAGGCGGACTTCGGATTTAGAATTACCCTCTGTGATGGAGAAGTTCCTCTCCCACAGCACCTCCTATACTCAGCAAGCAGTGTGGGACTATCCTCGCATCACAGTGTGCTGCCACGCAGACCTGAATCCACGCACCTCCTCCCCACGACCCACTCTCCAGAACATACACAACCCATTCCTGCTGAGCTGAAGATATACTTGGCAAGGGCTTATATTCTAGATGATACTGTTCATGTTCTAGGCTAAATAAATTGACCAAAAATCCTGCTTCAGCTGGATTTCATCCTACATTAACACCATTACTGATGTATTTTACTTAAGCTGTTGCAGATGTAATCAGGTTATTTTCTCCCTGGCGTTTTCTATAACTTCTGCTGTACCTTACATGCCAGAATGTACTTGCCCAGTAAATCTCAGTGACACTTTTGAAGCAACTTCTAACAATTTCAGCAGCTCTAGGTTAGTCACACAAGTAAATATAATTAAAACTATACTGTCAGAAAGATGACAAAAGCCAGCCACCTGATCAAATTCTTTTATTTTTTAATGGTCAACAGAAACAGTTATTACTGTCTTGTATACAAAGGAAGTCAGTAAATTAAAAGGTTTTGACAACTAAGATATATTTTCTCAATCTAATTTATCATTCTGACAGAATTTCCATAGAAAATGAAAGTTACATTTAAAGCATTATAAAGACCTCTGAGAGACAAAGAAGAAATAACTACAAAAACAGTTTGTTACAGATAAACATGCAATATTTATACTATAGTTAAAACTGTGCACAGTTCTTGCATTTTCAGTTTTTCATAACTAATAAAGTTACTCCAGTTAACTGTGAACAGCTAAGCCCCTACCCCCACAACTAGAAAGCTTAAACGCTGAGCCTAGCTGGTTGCTCTGTAAGAGTGCTTTAAATTGTATCTTGATCTATGCTTAAAGCAGACTCATCATACATCTTGCAAATCAAACGCAAATTATAGCCTTCAGTTCAACAATTTTGTCAGTGTGAGAGGAGTTACTCATGTATAACCAACTATCAAATTTTGTGGAAAAAGAATCTCATTTATTACTTTAATTGAAGTTAAATAACCTTAGATACTTCTGGAAGGAAACAAATTCACTTCTACTTGGACAATAGAAGCAAAACAGAATTACTCCTGCTCTTCAGAAATGCTTCATAACCTTCACGCAGATGTGTTTTATGAATGCACCATTAAACATTTCTTTCTCATATCCTATTTTTTTTAATCCTTTGTGTAAATTTATAGTATGACTAGAAGAGGAACATACAGCTAATTACTAAAGTTGACCTGAAGAACTTGGGAACTCTTCGTAACTTTAGGATCCATGCTTGTATTCCAAGTCACTGCCTGCATAGTTTTTAATGTGCCTTACCATGGAAATGGAATTGTTCGAGTCTTCCATAAATTTCCCAGCTGCAGAGAAACATTTTAGTAGTATCAACAGACACCTAAGAGTTTTCATCCTGACAGACCTGTTTATGTGCTTTGGTTGATTGCACCTGCTTCATAATACATTCCATCCCCTACAGGTACTATGTGCATAAGTAGATGAAAAAATGCTTCAGGAACTATGCTGAATTTGTATGTAAACTACTGAATTGAGAAAATAATTTTAATAGTTATATGACACAGATGTAGACTTCTGCAGATAGGTAGAACTATATATAAAGAAAGCAGAGAATATACCCATTACTACTTCAACAATATTTTTCTTGGTTTTGTTTGTTTTCCAGGTATTTTGGGGATGTGAGCATTATTTCCCGTTGCTTTCCTAGGTGTACAGTTCTGTCCAAATATTGCATAGATATGAAAGTAGGAAGCAGCTATTCTCTCTTCTATTGAGCAGAACAGCTTTTAAGCAAAGGATTTTTTCTGAGAGATTTTTTTTTGCACCAGCTACAAGGATTACCTTTGGCAACCTTTGTGAGCATAAAGGGAACATTTATTAGAACCTCTCTCATAACTCTTCCCTTTTGGGGAAAGAAATTATTTTTACCTGAGGCAATCCTCGAAGCTAAGTTGCCATCTTATTGTAGATTGTAAAGAAAACGAATTTCTTACAGTTTTCACAAGGGATATTGTCTGATGACACCTTGATTACATTGCCATACTTCTCCAACTACAGCTGAACTTTCTCAGGAAAGCTGAATGCATGCACTATTCATGAAAGCTCAGCACAACTGAAGATTAAAGTTTCTTTAAATTCTTGGTGTTCAGCATTTGTCAAATTCAGTGACGGAACAGGCATTCCATACGTTACTTATACAGATACTCCCAAACACTGTCCAAGCACCACATACCTGTTTCCTCAATAACTGCTGTCCATTAATAGATTAAGGCTTCAAATGTGTGAGGCGAGCTGTCACAATCAAGATAGTATAAAAGTAACTATGTGTGATATTTAAAAGTAACAACTACATTATGCCTCTGAAATGCTTTCAAATTACTAACCGGGATTCTGGCAAAAGATGTACACGAAAATAGTACTGAAATAGACAGGAAAAGTTCCCTCTCAATTAAATAAGACATTATAATTCAACAACGATGCAATCACATGTGTAAGCATGGGACTTCATGGGTTTAGTTCTCTTCCTGTCACATTTTGTCTTTAACAGAAATTGAAAGGTACTGCAAATCTCTAGGAGACAGAGGATATTATCAAACGTCATTTACATTAAGAATAAGAGCCTCTGTTGAATCCAACTGCACGAATATTTTGCTTTTAAATATGGGATCCAGCTGGATCCAAACCACAGACATTACTGAACAGAAAGTTTTGCCATATATATATGTATCTCTCTAAGGCTACAGCTGAAAAAAACTAGTAACTTCAACCAGAGGAAAAGCAGCTGGCATCCAGGAACGAGCTCTGCTGTTGCACAATAGTATGCTTTAGAAAAACTCTTTAGTTTCTCTGTAGTTGAAAGAACAGAGAAAGACATTCACAAAGCAAATCATTATAGATCATCCAGCTACACAGCAGTTACATTTTGGTAGCTTAAATTTTGATTGCCTTCTCCCAGTCCTGGGAGACTATGACATGACCAATGAAAAATCAATCAATCATCCAAGGCTCCTTATTCTTCAAATGTCTGTGATTAAGTGTCATGAGTTACCGCAAGCTGCAACAGAAGACAACTAGATTGGGTTTCATTTGATAACTGTTGTCGCCCTAATTTGATAACTGTTGTCCTTTTAAATAGTTTACTTATTGAAATTGCATTTTTAGACTTCCATTGAGATGACACCATAACAGACAGACTCTGAAGCCATCAAGGATATGGAGTTAGACTTTATAGATGCCTAATTTTATCACTGCAAAAGGAAAGTCTGGTGTCTGATTTTTAACAAAATGCATTAACAAATTGCCCAAATTTTGCTAAAAATTATAGACTAGGTTTATTTTTAAATTAACTGAAAGTGCTGTTGGTATTTGCCTCAAAAATTAGTGCTGAGGAAATTCATCACCAAATGCTAAGTTCAGAAACTCATCCTTAACTCTGAATACAAAATGAGCATTTATAGATGCATAGCCTATTAATCAGACAATTATGCTTTCTGCAAACTGCATTTGTAGAATAAAATGGAAACAGAGAAGGAGAAAACAGACAATTATATATTTGAAAATAGATTACTTTTCAGAGGGAAAGCAAACAGAATAATAAAATACTTCTTGCGAAATTTAGATGAAGGAAATGAGCCAGCAATTAAAAGTATTTCTGTAATGAGGAAAAGCACTTCTGGCAGTTCATTTTGCAAAAAAAGGGAAGAAAAAAAAAAAAAAGAACACCCTTTCCATTAAAATAAGCCAGCAACAAGATGGCCCTGCAAGCATACACCACCACCAGCTTCCTCAAAACTATTTGCACTTCTAACCAATCTCACGCAATGCTTGTTACTCTCTTACTGTATTCTCTGCCTATCCTGTCAGTAAAATACAGCTAAAATTGACTTCTGGATTGTTTCAGATTTTTGTTTAAAAATTGCTCTTAGATTTCTGAACATCGTTAGTACCCACCGGCTAGAGACAGCACAAGGGAGAGGACAGAAATGACCACTCATGTAGGACTTCAGCTAGCTCTGCATTCCACCTGATGGAAAGCCTCTTCCAGCCAGCACGTGTTTGGGCACTGAGAATCACAGAACGGTAGGGGTTGGAAGGGACCTCTGTGGGTCATCTAGTCCAACCCCCCTGCCGAAGCAGGATCACCTACAGCAGGCAGGAGTAGGATAGATGCACGGTCACGCTCTGTGTTAGCAGGGCAGAGGAAGCATGTGTGTATGGTGTCACAATTGAATTTCCTCATTTATTTACCTTTTCTTCAGGCAGGCACTGACTGACACAGGGGTGGGTGGCAAGGATACACAGAGAACATCCCCAGTCTAACAGCCATTAGTAGAACAGGTAACAGAATATGAGAAAAGATCATCTGTCCTTAGATGGGGTCCTAAGAGTCAGGCCAGAGAAAACGGGGAAAGAGACACTTTGCATGCTGTTGCCACATAACTGCCTTTTAAGAGAGAGTACTGTAATTATAATCATAACATAGCAAAGTTGTGATGCAATTTTACAGTTTTATATGATCTGATAACCAAAGAACCCTGAGGAATTCTTAATTTGAACTGGCCTCTCAAAACACAAAAGCTCTAATTTCAGTAGATAAGGTACACGCGAACGACCACGTGAAATTCTTGCAGAGGATATATATAGTGGCTGCTACTTAGGAAGCTCGATTGTTATGAGTGGGTTTCTGATGCTCAGAAGTAACAATTTCATTTCATAAGTGCTATGTATCAAGGATAAACTCTCCACTGTTCAGTTTCTTAACAAAAGCACTTGTTCTGTATCAGCCTCTACTGAGGAAACATACAATTTACAGAACTGCCTCACTGCTTTTGCAATAACAAAGTTACAAATTATTCTTCTGGGTTTTTTTTGGTCTTTTTTTTTTTAAATATTTGATGTGGGAAGAACTTATGAAAAATATACATGTATATGGCCATAGCATACATGTTACACATCAACAGTCAGCAGAACCTGAAGACAGTCTGCAGACATCACTGTTGATTACACAAGCCTTGGGAAAATCCATTTTGAACAGCTAATATCATATCTAATGAATGATGGGAACCCAATCTAACAAAAGAGGAAATCCTTTGTCTATGTGCACTGGGATTAAGAACTTGATCTCACACCATACTCGCCACAAAGAGGTTACACAGGTGCTCTGCAGAGTCCTGGAAGCCTGGTGTGTGTGTGTGCAGGAATCCTCAAACTCAGGTTTTCATGAGGGCCAGTATGGAAGGCACTTTACCCAGAATCTCATAGATTTACATCTGGAGGATGTTATTGTAAACACTAAACGATGCCATACTGCTGGGATGAAACAAAAGCATTTAGCCCACAGCTCTTGCCCCTATGTACGCACAAAGCTTTACACAGCTCTACATCATCTTAAACTCCCAGGTTTTTAAATCGCACTTTTCTGGGTGCCTGACAGCACCTATAATGGGGAATCACACATGCTGACGGACAGCCTGGCAGAGAAGGATGCCATAAACCTGTTATTAATCCAACAAGCCGTTTAGTCTTTCCGGCTTTGTGAAAAGTCAATGTGGAACCACTGCCTTTCTCATGATATTCAGCCACTTTTGAAAGGAAGCTTCCCTCTTGGGGACTGCTATAAAACTGTCAGCCTATTTAAGGGTCATTATAGCAGTCTTATAAAGCCCCTTGGACTGTCTTGTCATAAGCGACAACCTTCAAAAGAGCAAAAGTCTCTGCAATGCCTTATTTAAAAGAGGAAAAAAGCCAAATCACCGAGTCACTTAAAAACCAATTACATTTATTATGCAGTTTTGTCCCCGATTTGCTGGAGCAGGAGTTTGAGAAAAGATATTCTCAAAATCAGCCCTTATTAACAGCTCTGTAGCATTCTGTCCACTTAAAGAAAATAATAAGAACCATTGCAATAAAATGACCATGAAAACACCTAGCAGCAATTCGATTTTGAAATAATTATGAAAAGTGTTATAGAGTTTATTTTCTCACTTTTAGACATGTATAGATGACTACAGTGTTCATAAAATTGAAACTGTAAAAATTACTTTTTTAAACATAAAAATCTAGCTGTCATGACTAGACTACAGAACATCAGTGGTTAGCCCTATTCTTGAAAGCTCATTATTCCAGATAATGCCATAAATAATTACATTTTTGTCAAGTTAGCTTTTAAAGATTTTGTATTTTAGTCTTTTAAAGATTCACTTCCTGTGTGGGATATAACCAACAATGTATTTTTGAGTGTATATACTTTGACACACTCAGAGCCACACTTGTGCAATTTTTAATTCCCCCTAAGATACATTGTAAGGTCAGTTTAATATTATTCTTGCCTTTTTTTTTTTTTTTTTTTTTAATTCAGGTATTAGAGCAACTTTAAACTCTCTGTAGCCTATTTTTACCCCCAGTATATATTCAGAAGCTGGGACAGGTAAGTCATCGTTGTTTCCCATTCTTTGTCCCTTTTTTATTGGAAAAGACAAGAACAAAACAGAGCAGCCAAGACCCAGCAGCCCTGAGGCCTTATGCGAGGAGGGAAAATGGCAAATCTATATCGGGATGAAAACTGTTACAGATCTGGAAGATTAAGTTAACATTATCAGGTACAGCTTCTAGTTGATCAGGGCTTTATGTAGGACAGTGCAGGAAACTGCTTCCACACTCACTGGTGTGTGCTGCAATTCCTGAGCGGTTAATATTGCGTCTCAGGGACCCATCAGGGCTCAGAACTGAAATTGTAAGGCAGTCAGTTGTAAGAACACATACGACTGCTATTAAGTTGATACAGGCAGGAACACGAGTTTATTAATGCGGTAGCTTTTTACCTGCAGGGATAAAGCCAAATTTGAAGCTTTTAAAGGTGTCCTATGTTCACCTCACTCAGCACCAGTCTTTGCAAAAGCCGTGCTGTTCAGTTCAGCTGTGTGCTGCTCAGCATACAGCCAGGCAGCAGCATGCTCATCGCAGAGCCTGGGCATCAAAGGACAAACTGCATCACCACGGCTTCTCTGGAGAACGCTCGGTTCAAAGAGATTTTGACCAAAATTGGTAGTCTATTTAACCAGAGCACTTTCTAGTTTAGCTCTCACATACAACACACTTGAATCTTTAGTTACTAGAACACAGGACTGACTGAAATCCACAATCAATATGCAAAATTTCAAAATTACCATTCATGTCTCGGTGAGAAAGGTCATGATGATTAAAATGGTTAAGCTGTAGCCCTGATTTCTACTGCTCTTTGGAAAGCTTGCTCTTTGCGTTGGAAAAAGTAGGCATTTTGCTTTGTTCACATGTATTTTTCTATATACATCTGTAACGGGAGTTCAGTCAGGGTATTCCACCCAAGAATATTGAAAAGAATGCTATGCACATTTTTAACAAACTTTTCTCACCAGCCACATTTCCTAAAGACTTCTTACAGAAATGCTTCTTTATCTGAACTTGCAGTCATGCTCAAAAAAATAAATACATCCCTTGAGAGCTCTCTAAGTGCCACAACTGTAAGACATCATATTTAATTGAGATGCTTGATGAGACACATGTTGGCCAGACAGGTGCTTCCAAGTCACTCCCTTTGCATAACATCAGGCTCCAAACAAGCCTTCTGCAGGATCTGCACTTTTGCTCTTTTCAGCGGGGATATTCTGAGCACTTCACAATTACTCAGACAAGATCAAGATGCTAAATAATATCCTTCCTCTGCTGTCTCTGAGAAGAACTACTGCCTTGAAGTGAACCCAGGGTCCAGCTGATCCAATATTCTCAACTATTTCAAAATTCTACTAACACATGATTTTCTTTTTGATAGATTTTTTTTCTGTATAATTTCCAAATCTGTGTTGCTTTTTAAGAGTCGAGTGATTCAAAGGGGAAAAGTTTCATAAACTTGTATTTCCCTTTTTGGCTGTCAGCTAAATACAGGGCACTAGAAGATAAAAGACAAGGCACCACAGAATTATTTTTGACTTGAAGGGTGTCTTTTCACAATTTCAAGCAAAAAAGTGATGGAAAACTTGTATATCCCCTCCTAAGCACTGGAAAACAGTGAAAGATGAAGACATGAGATTTTACTCGTGTTCCAAATCAATATTTAGGGGAGGGGGGACGGATGGACGAAGTAGGGGGGGACTGAAGGGAGTGAGGAGGAATCTCAGCCTTTTGACCCTGACCAGAAATAGGCCATTTTTATTTTGCTTGGTATAATTTGTTGTTGGTATATCTGTAAAGAAAAAAAATAATCTTGGCCTTTTCACTTCAATTTTAGATAAATAAATACGTAGGTGAGCAGGGTGGTATTCGGTTTGCAGGTTAGACACTTCAGCGTGGCTGTTTGCATAAGAGCTAGGTTTCTAACTGCTCATTATCAGAACAACAGACCTAGCAAATGCTGTCAGTGAAGATTTGCCAGCTCAGCTCAGCAAGATTTCAGGTCCTCTTTAAAGTAAACTGAACACCCACCCTGACTGCACTGCCAGTACTGACCATGGATGAGATGCAGTTGCTTAAGCACAGGAGGAACCCAGGGCCATTTGAGACTTGCAGATATGAACCAGGATCTACAGCAGACCCCTCTCCTACAGAAGAGGTAATGGACCGTTCAGTATAAGCACAGTGCCTAAAATCATACAAGACACCTATATCTGGGCAATCAAACTTCACCTTAAATTTCCACCATCTATTATAGGATACTTTACCTCACATACAAGGACTTGCACATACCTGTCTACCCCACATACACCTATACCTAGGTATCCAAATTGAGGAGCTGAAATTACCTTCGATTTCAACATTAACTACAACTAAAAAAGAAAAACACGTGTAGAGACTCCAGCCTTTCATAGCAAGCACAGAAGCCTAGTATTTTATATAAATTTGTATACATTATTAGAGCAGTGTACAGATGTGTACTACCCCTAATTGAATGTTGATGTAAGAAAACCTTTGCAGTATATTTAAGAAATTACCTTGATTTCCAAGGTAAAGGAGTAACATGGCTGACGTGTCATGAAGATAATACTAATATAAGAAAATAAACATTTTATGTGTTGTTAATGGCTAAATGATAACATAAAATCTTCTGTTTCCATTTTTACTGAAAAAAATTTAAAACCTAAACCCTTTTCTCACTTATATTTATGTAACTGTAGTCCAGCTGTATAGCACATGAATTGGTTCTTCAACAGAATGAAAATACTCAGAAATAAGTTGCTGTTTCATTCAACTACACACTCATCAACTGTACACCTGTAAGAATTTGGATTCTGTTTTCTAGACAAATAGGGACATTTGGTGCACTTGCTCATAATTATGGAAGCAAGATATTCCAAATATTCTCACCAAACTTGCTATAAACCACTGTGCCGCCCAGTCAGTTATAACCCCTAAATGAGCACCCACCAGGCTGCTGATGTGCGGACCCACACTGCTGGCCCACTCCTGGATATGGCTAAACTCAGCAGTAGCACTTTGGAGTCTTCTTCTCATACACCAGGAAAAAGGCATCCACACTTCACCAGAGGCCGGAAGAGCCCAAGACAGCTGCTTGTTTTGCTGTCTGTACTGGAGCAAAAAGGGAATACCTCCGAGAGATCATGGCATTTTATCCCTCATGACATTTTACTGCTCCACCTGTATGAGATCAGACAAATAGGATTTCCATCTGCAATTTCTTATGCTTCCTACTTCTGTTGCTAAGGCTACAGAAAGAATACTCTAAGAGAGTGATGCTTTTATTTATTTGAAAATGTTAATAAAAATTTGTGAAAAGTCATGCAGCTTGATAAAAATGCACGAAGCGAACCTCCAGTAACCCTGTCACATCTCTCTACTTCTGTTAAATACTGTGCTGCTAAAAAGTCTGGTGACAATGTGAAAGCTTGCGATTCTTTTTTTTTTTTCCTCCTTGTCATTCACACTGCAATTTGTTGCAGACTCTCCAAAATCTCCATTGCCAATTTTGTGTTCTAGAAATAAATACAATGTTTCATTACTGTGAAAAGCTAGACAGGCTGCACATGAATGCATACCAGTGTTACAGAAGAAAGAAAAGAAAAAAAAAATTCATTTTCATTACTTATTATGTTCTGTGTATGAACTACCACAGCTATTAAGTGTTTCATCAGCATTTTCTTCCGCAGTTGACAGCATTTAGCCAGCATTTTTGGAAGGCCAAATGCACATTTTATAAATGGAACTGTCTTAACTTTGGTCCCCCTCTTGATATGAATTTTGAGCTTTGGCCCCATTTGTTCTCTTTGAAGAGCCTGTAGAACTCAGACTATCTCAATGAAGACAGGCCATTGACTTCCTGATAATGCTGAAATCTCTGAAGCTATAATTGCTAAATTTACACATAGTGAAGTGTCTGACCAAATCTGAAACGATGTACCCATCTGCTTACATGCCAAGTTGTTGCTGTTTTGGGATAATAGATAATTGACTCTCCCATATTACAAAAACATGAAAGATTTTCAAAATGGCACAGAGTAATCCATCAATGTCAGCAGGATTCCTACAGCTTTTAAAAGTCATCCCGAAGGATTGGTGTTATCCAAACCAGAATTATGTGGCTTAGTTTAACAACTTTTTACTTGCCTACCCAAATTCCTCTGCACTAACGACTCAGTAATGAATTCACCCTCACTCCCTGCTCCAAGCAGCTATGCACAATTTGCTGCATGCCGTGAAATCAGCTAGGGCTGTTTGCTCTGCATGGGTTGAAATGAACATCATCCTCTGGTTTTTGCATGACTGAATCGATACAAATATCCCTCATGGGGACACTCTAGGTAAACATGGCAAAGAGGGTCAGAAAGGAAGTGAATGGAAAGAAGAGAGCTTCCCAGCCACACCAATATTCAGCTTTTACTAGCTGAATCTATTTTCAGTGAACTTGTGCAAGCAAGGTCTGAGACATGTATAACTGAAATAATTAATTCAGAAAGAAAGTACAAGGTCTGTTGTTGATACTGCTCATAGCTCTTTTCAGTCATGAGTTCAGTGATTCCAGAATAATTGTAATGTGCCTTAGGAACTTGGAGATGAAGAGGGACATGAAAATGTAAAATATTATCATCAAGAAAATTCAAAGGCAGATTCCATTAAATTCTGAATCCCCTGTCTCCTTCCTTGCTATAAAAATTCATTATCATCAGCATGTTAAATTAAATGCCTTGTGTGCCGACACAGCTAAACATGTGGAAATGAACTCAGGATTGTCATGGAGAACTGTGAATTCCCTTACTCTGGAGTGGGAAATTTCTTCCCCCCTCCTCAAGTTTAAAAGATGTAGAGAATGAATCTCACCTCCCGTCTTCGCCTTTTTCTTTTTCAGCTATATCAGAGTTATTAGTAGAAACACCAACCCTTGGATTTAGTATAAGAATAATGGAAATGTTCACAGGCTTGTTGCTACAACACTGCTTGCAGAGCTGGTAATGAATCCAGTCCAGCTGAAGACTATAGTAAGACCGAGTGCAAGTGTCAAGATCACCTTGATTTAAGTAAGAAATTAATAAATTCAATACAAAAAGATATATGAGGCTTTTGTCTAGTTTACCATTTTGCAACTGAAAGCCTGAAAGAAAACAAGACAGTGATATATTGGTCTGCTGGCCAGCTAGAAAGCGTGACATCACTGGTGGAAAACACAGCTGGACAAGTGGGAAAAAAAGTGAGTAAATTAATGCCTGTCCCAGATTCTAATTCCAGTTGCAGGTGGCATACTGTTTGGTGTGATTTAGTAAGAGCAGAGGACTAGGATGTTTCATGTGCTACCTGTGCTGCTCCCAGATCAATTCACTTCCTAGCACTTCTTTATAGCTATTAAAAATAATCAAATACTGGATTTAGCAATAATTTACTGAGATTTTAATTTGTTTTAGGATGTCATCTGAAGCAGCTTCTTTTCTGATAAAGTTCAGATGCTTTCCCTAACATCACATGAAGAAGTGAGGAATGCTTTTTTAACTTGACTCAGTTTGAAAAAAAGAGACTTGATTTTTTTAAAAATAAATTACATTCTTCATCTCCATCGTCTCCAAAGTAACAAGGTAACTTTCCAAAATCAACTCTTGAAAAGTGTGAATTAAAACATTTCAAAATAGCAATAGCAACCTTTTTGAAAAAGAATGTAATAAAACTTTTTTAGAAACACTGCAGGAAAATCCTGTACATCTTAGCCTTAAATTACTATATCATTTAACAGCAAATTTTAGCCCTCTTAAAACAAGAATATCACATCTAAATATTCTGCTACATAGAAAAGCAAAAGAGGTATCCATGATGGTTTCTGTGCAACTCCAGCATATCCCAAGACTGTTTCTCCAGTACATCCTAAACCTCTGTTGTAACTTTCAAGTTCTAACTATAAAAAGAATAATATGACATTTAACTTAATTTAGTAAATGGATACCAATAAGAGCGCCAGAACAGCTGTGTTTTCTTCGGCCAAATATCTTTTCAGTCTGGTCCCAAGAACTGGCTGGGAACAATGCCTAGGAAGAGTAAAGGACCAGGGCAAACAGTGGTAATTCCCCACTTCCCATAGGTTCTGGTGATCTGCTCTTCAGAAACTCCCTTTGTGTTTAATAATCCTTGACAAATTTCTATTCCATGAATTTGTCTAATTTTGCAGATTTTGGCATCCACAACATTCAGTGTCAATGAACTCCAGAGCTTTCAGAGTTTAATGATGTGCAGTAGGGAGGAATCATATGGGACACTTGTTTAATCCTCTAGAACATTACAGAAACATCAAAGCTGTGAACAGCAAGCATCCAAAGAGAGATTTCTGGGCTTAAATTACTCTGGCTCAAAACCACCAAGACAACTGTGTTTTAAATACAATTGAACATGAAATGGTCTAAGGTAACTGTAAGACAGGGTCTGAAATGGCAGAGAACCTGATGTAATACCACCCTCAACTGCAAAAACAGGTTTTTTAGTCACAGTAGTTTTAGCCCTGAAAGTGCCAGTAAGCTTCATTTATACTAATGACCAAAGTTTAATCAAAATTGTGAAAATAATTGCAAGCCTATAGGAGAAGCCCTTATTTTCACTCCCTCACTTGCATGAATCCTTTACATACACCAAAGAATATATAATGTAGTAATTATTAACTGCAAACAAGAAACAATTGTACTCCCCTAAAATCAAAAATAAGAAAGATGGAAACTTTTGTTATGATACAGATTTTGCAAGTAGACTGGGTAAGCTGCAGCCATGTAATTAAAACAGTTAAAGTGGAATTCTTCACTTGGAAATTGAAATACTCTTAAATAAAAATTGTTGTTTCCCTTATTTTAGGCAAGGGCTAAGTATGACTTGAGCTCATTAATATCTGTCCCCAAAATGAAGCAACATTAGAATGCAGATATCAAAGATAAAACTGATTGTATCTATTTTTTGTAGGTTTTTTTTGACATGGTTTTTTGCACATACAGATTTCAGAACAAAAGTACTGCTCTTTTGCTCTCTAAAGAATCAGCCAACTCCAGTGACAAATCCGTGTTCTACAAATCTTCATTCCTCCCCACTTACATTTCAAATGTTTTCATTCAAATAAAAATTAAAAGCCTAAAATCTGGTTAAACCTTTGTATTGAATATGCATTTTTTTGATACTTTATAATGGACATTAAATGTAGCCGTGTTAAAAAAGGATCCTGTCCTGATGCAGAAATTGATAGTATCCCACATTTTATTACGCCGAATGAGTATATCAAAATGCTGTCCATGGAATTCACTCTTGCATTGCTGACGATCACCAAAAGGTAAAGGAAGATACAAACTCAATTTAAGCAAAATATTTGAGCTATAAGTTCAAAAGCTAAATGAGCCAGCAACTCTACACAGATAATTAAAAGCTCTAAGAGATGGTAAGTCAGAAAATAGAATTTAGAAGTAAAGCGTGTCTCTCACAGCTTGGGATGAGGAAAGAGAACAGAAATACTCATTAAACCTATGTGATAATAAGGATTTTTTTTCTTCAACACAGAACATTCTTCTCAGTAGCTTGGAGGGACCGTGGTTTCAGAACACAGTGTTAGTAATGCTGCGTCTTACCTCTAAATCCTTCAGATGCAACTGGCACTAAAACATTGGGGTAGGAGGAAAAAAGAAAAAAGGAACAAAACAGAGGCAGGCTTGGTCAAAACTGACAGCTCACTGTGTGACTATGATATTGTTTAGTTTTGAGGCTTCAATTATGCATGGACAAGTTTTTCTACTTCTAATAGAGTGCATTGAAGCAGTAATCGCAGGACTGCCTTATCATTTGTCCAGCTGAGTGATATTTAATCTTAACCATTATTTTTTTTCCTTGCTCAGACTTGCAGCAAGAACACAGCAGTGGGCACGCTGACACTGCTGTCAGTAGGTGAGAGTAATTGCTCTCAAATCCCAAGGGCTGTAAAACTCAATCCCTTCTGTTGTTTTTGCCAGTCAGAATCAGACGTCTTCACTTCCATGAGTGACTGGGACTGATAAGGGATAAGCCTTCTTCTGGGCAGAAACTCTGGAAGAAAACACAAAATTCAGCAAAAGACTGGTGCCAGTAGGAAATCCAGCAGTGGTGTTCTGATAGGGATAAGACTTTCTGGGTCTACGCTACAGGAACTGCTAAAATTTACATTTCAAACAACATCTAAAGAAACTAAAGAAAGGAGAGAAAAAGAAAGAAGGGTGTCTTCAGTTAGCAGCAACTCTATTTTGGTTACAAGCAATACACAGCAGGAGATATCAGTGAGATCCACAGGAATAAATGAATCATTTCGCTACCTAAAAAATAAACTTGTTTTGCACAGAAAAAACCACAATTCTCTGTGCTCACAAGTAATATGTTGGGAGGAGTGGAGAAAGTAAAATATAGTCAAGTTTGATTTGACTTAGCATGCTCAGCATGCTGTTTCTTACTTGGAACTGAATCTTCTCCTGTCATACAGTTGCAATCATTCATTCTGTTCTAAGAATTTATAAGAAAAATTGTGTTTTTCTCACTCTTCATCGTGCAAAGCAATAAAACCTTACTGTTAGCATGGCTGCACTCACCTGAAACCTGACTGTGATTTAATCTCTTATTTTATTGCTGGATTTCTTTTTGATATTGGAAGTTTGTGAAAGACTTGTTTTGATGTAGTATCTCTATACAGTGGCAACAAATTCAAAAGTAATTCACATATCCCAAAGTTATTTTGCAAAGTTTGTCATCTTCTGCTAATGCCAATGTAAGCTATATATCAGAGACTCCTCCATTTCAATTTATCTGTATTTTACTTTTCAGTGTTGTATTGTTCACTGGGGTTTAAGTGGTCACGAGGATCAGGGACAGAGAATGGTGAAGCAAAGGACCAAGCAAGTTGCCTAGAAGTCTTCTATAAAGCCAGCAGCTTGAGTTGCTTTACAGAAGATCTGGGACAAAGACAAAATCTATAAATAAGAAAGGAAAATCACCTCTGTACAGAGCTCTACATAGCCATAATCACAGGATATCACTTGAAAAATTATGAACATTTCGAACTGTGGAAAAATTATTATGCAACAACTGTGTAACGCACAATTCTATATTAATGCATTATTAAGCCTTTTCCAGTGCTCAGCGGCCATGCCTACATTAGAAAGCCCTGTAGCAAAACAGGCATGCATTTGTGGACACCTCAGTGCAGATGCTGGGGACCCAACAGTCATACTAGATGTGTTTTGCAGATCAGTTCATTTTCCAGTAAATGCAAAGAGCAACAGGCAACAAGAACCTCTGCTACCCACCTTGATTACCTTATGGCTACAGTGCTTTGAGGATCAACAGAAGGGTTGGTCATACCACGACCATGAATCTGAGTTTATTTTAACAATATTAATACATGTAATTTACTTAATAATAGTGAGTTATTTTAGTGCACACATGCATTTTATGAGAGTGTGTAAAAAAAAGATAGCATATATATCCTATTTTTCTTGCTTGAAAGAAGCATCTCTCCATCATCCATCAGCAGTCAGACCTGCAGTCCTAGCTAGCAGGTGAGGTCCCAGATGACTGGAGGATTGCCAGTGTAACACCCATGTACAAGAAGGGCCGGAAGGAGGATCCCGCAAACTACAGGCCCATCAACCTGACCTCAGTGCCGGGGAAGAATATGGAGCAGTTCATCTTGAATGCACTCACCAGGCATGCGAAGGACAGCAAGGGGGTCAGGCCCAGCCAGCATGGGTTCATGAAAGTCAGGTCCTGCTTGACCAACCTGATCTCTTTCTATGACCAGGTGACCCGCCCAGTGGATGAGGAAAAGACTGTGAATGTCATCTACCTGGACTTTAGTAAGGCCTTTGACGCTGTTCCTCACAGCATCCTCCTGGAGAAACTAGCTGCCCATGGTTTGGATGGGTGTACACTTCACTGGATAAAGAACTGGCTGAATGGCCGAGCACAGAGAGTGGTGGTGAATGGAGTTAAATCCAGCTGGTTGCTGGTCACAAGTGGTGTTCCCAGGGTCTCAGTTCTGGGGCCAGTCTTGTTTAACATTTTTATCAATGATCTGAATGAGCAGATTGAGTGCTCCTTCAGTAAGTTTGCAGATGACACCAAGCTAGGCGGGAGTGTTGATCTGCTTGAGGGTAGGCAGGCTTTACAGACGCATCTGGACAGGCTGGATCGATGGGCCAAGGTCAACCGCATGAGGCTCAACAAGGCCAAGTGTCAGGTCCTGCACTTGGGTCACAACAACCCCATGCAATGCTACAGGCTTGGGGAAGAGTGGCTGGAAAGCTGCCTGGTGGAAAATGACCCTGGAGTGCTGGCTGATAGCTGGCTGAACATGAGCCAGAAGTATGCCCAGGTGGCCAAGGAGGCCAACAGCATCCTGGCTTGTATCAGGAAGAGTGTGGCCAGCAGGAGCAAGCAAGTGATCATGCCCCTGTACTCAACACTGGCGAGGCCGCACCTGGAGTGCTGTGTTCAGTTTTGGGCCCCTCACTACAAGAAGGGCATTGAGTTACTGGAGCATGTCCAGAGAAGAGCAACGAGGCTGGTGAGGGGTTTAGAGAACAAGTCTTATGAAGAGTAGCTGAGAGAACTGGGGCTGTTTAGTCTGGAGAAGAGGAGGCTGAGGGGAGACCTTATTGCTCTCTACAATTATCTGAAAGGAGGCTGTGGTGAGGCAGGTGTTGGTCTCTTCTCCCAACTAACTTGTGATAGGATGAGGGGAAATGGCCTCAAGTTGTGTCAGGGGAGGTTTACATTGGATATGAGGAAAACTTTCTTTACTGAAAGAGTGGTCAGGCACTGGAACAGGCCCATGGAAGTGATGGAGTCGCCATCCCTGGAGGCGTTCAAAAATTGTGTAGATATTGCACTTCGAGACACGGTTTAGCAGGCATAGTGGTGTTGGGGTGACAGATGGATCTGATGATCTTAGAGGTCTTTTCCATCCTATATGATTCTATGATTCTAAGACAAGCCAAACTAGACATATTCATTAAGACATATTCTCACACTTATTGCTTTTTCAAGGACTTACAGTGTGTGCAGCAACAACTTTCACCCTACACATTGCATTTCCTAGTCTCTGTGTATTCTAAATAAAAGGCACTTCTGAATGTCCTGAGCACAATAAACAAAAATGGTTGATTACTCAAACAGAAAACCCAAAACTGTCTCCAACCCCCAAGACTGGAATGAAGAGTCCCAAGAAAGATGGCGACAGGGGGGAAACCAGGAAAGCTAGATGTGAAATTAAAAGATTGCAAAATCCCAGAAATTTAAGAAACACACACTGTAGAAGAAGATTTTTTGATAGAAATAGCACTTCATTTTTTAATATCCCACCTGTTTTCTCAAATATGCCCCATAACAATCCCTGTCGCTAAAGCGTGGTACACATTTTCCCCCGTCAACTTGGCACCCACAGGACCACGTAGGCTGCCTTTGCATTGCCCAGTCTTCAACACTGATCAGTTAGTGCATATGGGATGCAATTCTGTTGCTTTCAAACTCCAAAGCCTCTCCTCTAACTTAGTGGGAAACACTTCAGCTTCTGACAGCCCCATAGTTATTCCACATAGAAGACTAATGTTTGGCTTTGAGGCCTTTGGGAAGAAAATCTTCAAATTCATCCAAGTTCTCCTTAAGTGCTATGAGCTGACCACCTTTTAGAACAGGAAACCTCCCCTAGGAAGGCAAAAGGTTAAATCCTTAATTAACATACAGAAAACAAAAGTACAGAGAAAACCATAAAAAGAACATAAAAAGTTAGACTCTACTAATAATATGTCTTAAAAAAAAATTGTCACTGCAAGTTTCTTCAAGATAAGCCTTAGCCATGCATGTTCATATCTTCAAAGGGAGATTCTTTGATGCCTTCATTTGACATGAAGCTAAGCAACCAATTCTGTTACACTGCATCACTACCATCTTTTGAGGGCTGATTTGGACTGCTGACAACCTGTTTCTCCACCTGTCCCAAGCCTCTCTATTGTGGGGATTTCTCTAGGACTGTAACATTTGTGCCCATCTGTACAGGATGAGATCTCACCCTTTTTACATCTGTCGCTCTTCAGAGCTTGCTCCCTCTCTCTGTTTATGTTATATAGTGGGAATGAAACCTTAATTAATCACTTCAAAAGGATAGCCCCAGAGACCTACATGATCTTGCTCTGTATTTGGGCTCTAAAGTATCAATTGCAAATAAAACAAATGGGACAAACCTCCATCCTTGGGAACCTTTTTGTATTTACAGCATTCTAGTCCTTAACTGGCACATTATAATAACCCTACTAAATTAGGAGAAAAGATGAATATTTTGAAGACTGTCATACTGTTTTATTAAATGTTTGTGATAAGCATTATACATTGATTTTACCCTATAATCTCCATCTTGCTATCAGCTCTCCAGAAAGACCAAAAATGCTACATGCATAGAAAAATCTGGCTTGTAGCAGAAACCTGTTCTTCCTGTCCTTTGCCTTTTGCTTGACATCTCCAGTTTTGCAGGTTTGTGCTACCGCAACACTGCACCTGTGCACCACAAAATTCCTATTCTCCAGCAACAAAATGGGACTTGGAGGTCTTGTCTTCTCCTTTCCAAGGCCCTGCTCAGTTCTGAAGGTCTGGCACATCAAATGACTTCAGCTACTGCTTCTGCTAATCTCTGCAATGCAGTTCAACTTCCAGTTCAAGAGAACATCTTTAATCAAAAAAGCACTTGAATATGTCCGTCTTTTTGCATGAGTTATGTCCTGAATCATAGTGCCAAACAAATAGAGGAGGCAAAACAGAGCTGTGAAGAGAGACAGCAAGTGTCCTGGAGTCCCTAGTGGCTGCGTGCCTTCAGCTCTTGGACCACAGAGAGAGGATCTCCAAAGAGAATCTGGCCATTATCACCTTTCCTACGTACAGGAGCAGATCCACCCTGGCTACTGAAAAGATGCGATAAATTGATTTATATTGTACTTTCTGTAGCTGTTCACGATGGCCTGAACTTCATGTTTAACTCCAGTTAATCTTAAAGCAGCCTGTGGATTAGGGCCTATGGGAGACCCAGGAAGGTGCTGCTGTAAAGTTACAGAACAGCTCCTAGTAACTCTAACAGACAACATAGATGAACAGACTCATTACTTTAAAATAGCAAGAAAATTCAGTGGAACTAAGCTACGCTCCACACAGGCTGATTTTATTATTTTCCACATTATGACTGTATAGATTTCATAACGCAGGAAACATTTAGAGTTCTTTTCAAACAGTACGCAGAAGTTTCTGTGTATTGCCTTCTCTTTTGGCCCTAGTTGTTTGTTCTGGTTTTTTTGTTTTGTTATTATTTTTGTTTTGTTTTTTTTGTGGGGGGAGGTGTGGGGGTGTGGTTTGGTTTGTTTTTTTAAAGCTGGATAGAAAGTAAAGTCATCATAATGAAGAGAAGCAGAAAACAATAGCAAGCGAAAATTAAAGACATGTCCATCACTGTTAGCCTTCCAGTAGAAGAAGTCTTCCACATTTGCATGGCAAGACCAAGCAAATACTTTAGAGAGAAACTGTATCTGTGATGGAGGGATGTTATGTCATTAAATATGAGTGGCAGGTAGTACTTATCCCCTGGATTTTCTTCAGTAAGTACTGCAACACACACAGAAGGAGGGTTTCAAAAATCAATATGCTCTCCAGCACTACTGATAAGCTCCCAACCTGCAGAAAACTTTGTGACCCACAGATTCTTCCGCTGCGAATAACTGTTGTACTCGTCACCTCCTCTACAAAGCTGGGCACCAAGGTTTTTTTGTAAAAGGCATGTGTGTTGTAGTAGGGATTTACAACAGAATCCGATAATGTGTAAAACCACAACTCAGTTATCTTATTGTGCTGGGAAGACTTCAAAAAAAGAGAGGGCTGCCACAGAACACAAAACCGGAATTCAGTAAACTCCGTAAGGGTGATGTACTTTTGAGGTTAAGAAGCTACAATGCTACTAATCTGTGAGGAAAGATGGCCCTGGAAAAATACCACTCTACATATGTCCATTCACAAGCATTCATTTTTTTCCTGAATACTGCCTTATGTGAGTGCTAGAGGGGGAGCTCTGACTCGTTTCACTTCATAAAAGCTTGGAATTCAACTGAATGGAGACACTGCATGGGGATCTACTGGTAAACCATGGAAAGGTCAGCTATGTGAACTTTCCTGTATTTGAGACATCTTCCACTTCACCTGCTGAAATAATTAGAAGGATCAATCTGTGTTCCGCCTGAATGAATTCCTACAAATACAGCCAGATGGGGATTACAGGGGGCAAAAAACAAATCATAAAATCAACATGCAATTCAAACTAGCGACTTCGACATTTATGCAAGAGGAAACATAATTAGTACTGTGCAAACTACGAAGCTTAAAAAGCAACAAACACAAAACACACCTCTTGGAAAGGATAATAATATTTTGACTCATGCTGTGGAGACACCATTGTTTCTACAGATGTGGTTTATATTGCTTTGCTTTTGTTATTGTGTAAGCTAACAACCCAAAATCTGAAAGATACTTTGTTGGTCTGAGAGTGAGCTCCTCACAATGAAAACATGAACAGCACTGTTGCTTTGGAAGCAGAATATAAAGGAGTAAAAATGTTAATGGTAGCTTATTCCAAGCTTTATTTTATTGAGAAATATGATGTAGACTTCATTAACAAGAAAGCCTAAACCTATACCTCAAAAAAAATCAGTAAAAATACAGCAATCATTATATTAGCATTAGCTATCTGTTTATAAAGACAAAAATCAATTCATCCAGTGTGTTTATCTAGAACCACTAAGATAAAACAGCAAAATTCGCACAAATCACCATAGGCAGAGAAATTTTACACCACTTACAACATAACATTATAGTCAACTTATGCTCTCCCGATACCAGTTAAAACCGAGAGCAGCTTTAAAGACAGAACTGGTGCTCCCTTGGACTTACATTACATCCATATGAGGGCAATCTGGCAGTTAAAGTTTTTTAAACAACCAATCGGAGGTTGAATGAAACCATAAAACAGAGGGAGAACAACAAAAAAATTTCATTTAGATGTATTTGATCCATGTTCTTCTTCGGAAGACCAACAATCAAACAGTATGGGGAAGTTCTTTTAAGAACCAGCCTAGAATTTTTTCCAATTTATTATTTCTTTAAGAGCTTTTCCCCTACTTGTCTGGATATCACTATCCATAAAGACAGGGCAAAGTCTCACAGATGTAGTTGTTCACCCAAACTTATAAGAAATAGTTCTTTTTTTTTTTTTTTTTTTTCCAAATATTACTTCATTTTCCAGTTCTCCAGCAAGAACTGCTACAACATGGGACTTCCCATAACAGTTTTCCAGCAAAGAGACAGATATCCTCAAGAGACTGTTTTCAAAAGTCAGACAGGACAGGCTTCTGCTTCAGCACAGGAGAAGCTGGCTTCCATATGCTGACAGGGTCACAAATACAGAGACCATGGGATTCTCTTCCCCTATCAGTGTTTGAATACCCTGAAGTAAATATCTTCATTTTTTACTTACCCCAAATCAAAGACAACAAATTGAATAAAAAAATAGATTGAATTCCTACCTCAATCTGTGTGGTGTTGTCATGTCCTTCTTCAAGCAGCAGGTCCGTGAAACCCCCTGGCTCAGAGGAATCCTGCCCCATGCTAGCTCTATTGGTGTCAACTGATTTGAGAGACTCTGAGTGCCTTCTCCACCTGTGGCTGTTTACATGTGAATCCACTTGTACATTTTCCTCTACTCCAGGGAAGCTCTGAACAACTTGATAAAACACACCTGTTTGACATAAAAAAAAAAAAAAGAACACTATAATAAGTTGAGTGGAACTTTGGTTTACTAATCATAACTGAAAACATAAGAATGGTAAACTTTTAGTAAATGTTTTGAACTACTTTATAGCATAGCCAATTATATCTCTGATAAATCTACAACAGCATAAGAGTTTAAGAGATAGCATATTATACTTCCACAAAATTCAAGACTTTGGACTAAGTTTTGTAGATTCCTCTAAACATCTCAAATGTTTTATTTCCTGCTTATTTTATGTCTAGGAAAAGGTTTCCCTGTAACTTTAATAAATTTGACACTTTGCTACCCATATGTGTCACTTTTCAAAATAAAATAAATCTAAGAAAAAAATCACTTAATAATCTGAAAAAACAAAAGTAGAAGAGGAAGAGAAACGCTGGTATGGACTTAGCTTTTGCTACTAATTTCATGTAGAAAGAGGTTGGAAGCCATGGTGAAAGGCAGCCAAATAAACATTATGAGAGGCATGAAATTCCCATAAACATCTGTTGCAGTGTAAAAATGAAGTTGCTGTATTGTGGAAGTGATAAATGCAAATGATGTGTGAAGTCTGCAGGCATTCACTATGTCTCCCATAAAGGGTGAACAGTTGGGTGGTACATATTCCTTTTGGACTTTATTCATGCTCATTAACAACTTTTTCATACTAGTAAAACTATCACCAAGACTAAACTACAAATTCTTCAGTAGTTTCCAGTTTGCCCAATCCACAAGCTAGTCAAAGTATTTTTTATTAATTTATTTCAGATAACACTATCAAGACGGGTTAGAGTAATTTTGCGTACTTTGCGCTAAAAATCAGATATGCTTTTCATACTGTCTTTGGGTCTAAAAGGAGAAGTAGAGGGGTGCTCTGTGCTTTCCATGTGCCAGGAAGAAGGGGATCTTGTTCAAAAAACAGAACTATGAGGTTCCAAATGAACTCTCAAGAGAAGTGGCAAATAGTGCAGAAATATTTCTATTGCTTCTGTTTGGCAGAAGCTTCTGAGCAAAGGAAGGCAGTGCTTCCAAGGTTCTAACTAAGCATTCTATATACTGTCTAGGTACATTAAAGATGGAAAAATAGAAAATTACCCATCAAAGGTTTAAACAAGAAGTAAGATTTTACTGCGTCATAGCAGGAACAGGTATAGGAGTCACAGATATAGGAGCATCTGCCAGACATTGTTCTTGACAGACCAGAAAGAGTTACCGTACAGAAACAGTCTCTAACAAGATTTAGGCTCCATTTGATTTCATTTTTCAAATTCCCCAAAATCTACCAAATTTACTTCCTAAGCTATTTGATCACTTTCAACCATGCTGATATTAGTGTGAGCTGAAGGTGCTTTGTCACCTAGAGAAATCGATATTTAACAGAAATGCAAAATAAGCAATCTTGGGCCACAACTTTCCTCAGACCCCAAGTAATCAGCTTTCTTTTAGTTGTTGGCTTTTCGAAACCTGTTTCCTTGTATTTCTTAAAAGTCTTAGAATCCTTCTTTTCAACAAATTGCCACCGGGTTCCCTGCTTTATCAGGCAATCAGCTGCCAGACGCAGAAGGACAGCTCAGCAGATGAGCCGACTTATTCCTCCACGGCCTTTATCAAAATCTATTCAAAGCTGCCCTGTCTGCTTCAGCTTGGAGGCACTCACCATGGTGTTAGGGGGATAAGGGCATCAGGAAGCTAATAGACATGGCAAACTTCTCAGATACAATCACAGATAGGCACTTTCTGCCTGTGATATGTAATGTCTCAGACTGGATCCATGGAGGCAACGTTTGCCCTCCTGCCCCAGCTAGGTCTGCAGAACCAAGACACCTTGGCACCTGCTGCAAGGCACTGGGAGCATCAGACACCTACAAACAGGAGTAACAGTGCAACAGCTACGTGTCTGTAGGACCCCGCTCACTTCTTCTCAAGCATCTTCGCTGGCTGCCCTTGGTGGCTCAAACCCCAGATTCAGAGAGGCAAAAAGCATATTTACCCTCATTTGGCACTTCCACTGCAGCCTACTCTTTTTATGGTCAACAAGCAACATGTTGAGGCAATCACTGAAATTAGCAAATAAAAAATGCAAAACTTGGGGAGGGGTCTTAAATCCTATTCTCTTCAGGCTGAGCCTTGTCTATAAGGGAAAGCAATTACACTTTGCTCTTTTACACCCTGAATAGAAATGAATGTGGTTTCTAAGCTTTAAGGTGTTGTAACTAAACTGCTTTTTAAAACAATAATAATCTAGTGGAGAGAAGAAGGAGATAGGCCCTACCATTCTGTGATTCTGTTCAAGTATTTCTACTGGCCTGGAAATTCTACACATTTTTCTCCATATTTTTCTTTCACAACGTAATGGCATCATGGCATCTGCAAAATTTGGCATAGGCCATTCCCTGTTAGAGAAATCCTTGATGTCTTCAGTGCACAACTTTTATTCTGTTTCAACAGTTTAAATTATGTGATTTTTCTCTTGAAACACAGAAAATGTTCTAAAACAAATTGTTACTGCCATTACATTGATAAATATTATTTTACAGGTACAAGCTACACTGACATAAGGAAGCTTTCTAATCATCCAGCTGTATCAGAATGCATTATGTCCTTCTAAATTTAATAGTAGCAAGAATTAAAAGCACAAACTGACAAGGTTTTCAGTTGAAAACTAGTCTTTGGGTTGTTTTTTTCACTGTTATCTGTGAAAGCTTCTACCAGGGTGTCACCACTAGACTAGCTAACTGTCCTGGACTGGCAGAGTGGGGATACTGAAGCTACAATGTGAGATAAAATCTGGATGTGTTTTCAGGGAATAAACAGAGAAATTTACTGTAGGCTTCCTCCCTCCTTAAACTTTTTCCTTAAGCTACTGGGGACGGAAAGAGACAATGGTCTTTAGCTAAACCAGCTCTGACCTAGCACATTGTCCCTGGTTTATCCTGACAGATCTCTAATGCAGAGAAGGTGACAAACAAGACGTTTTTTTTTTAAATGAGCTGAATGTGGTGTCATATAAGTAAATACAATTGAAAAATATAAATTATCAATCAATGGACAGATAAATTAATTTTCAAGTTCTAAACGCAGACAGCTCATGAAGAAAAAGCATTCAGGGATCTAAAATTCCAATACTTTACAAGTTAGAACTATTTCTTTTTTCTGGTTGAAATCTCTGTGTAGCTAGTAGATGACATAAAAGGCATTTTAGAGGAAACGTACCAAAGTATTATACTCTTATCTTTTAGATCTCAGAGCTCGCACCTAATTAACATTGAAGGAGAACAAGTCATTTAAATCAATTGGAAAGCAGCCAAATACTGTAATATCTGAATACTAATAAAATCATAATATTGGCAAACATAGATGAGTAATAACTTGTTCAACCTGTATGAACAGAGACACAGAACTACCACAAGCCTTCAAATGAGTTAAAATTGGAACTACAGTTTTTAGCTGATATTTTTACGTGCAAACCACAAGAGTGTTGTAAATAGTTCTGTCACTGGCATGCAAATACCTCAGTTGAAGGTCTGTAGAGTGATATTGCACTGTAGTATCTTGGAGGCAGTGAAAATATACTACAGGACTTTCCAATGAACTTGTAATTAAGCTGGTGTTTTGGTCTGATCTTTCAGCTCTCCTCCTTGAAGTTTTCATAAAATTAGCAATGAAAATCATTATGTCTGCAGCTCCTCTCCCCCTTGGGCTAAGTTAAAATTTAAGATTTTAATTCTGTGTTGAATAAAGCTAGAAAGGCTGTGGGGTGGGGGTGAGGGAAACAAATCTATAAAAAGCTTTCATTGCTCCGAGGTGATTTGGAGTTAATGAATGACTGTTTGCAAGTTCAGAAACTCTTGTCCCAGTTGGCCAGTTCAGCCCTTTGTAGTCGATGTGATTGATCAGAATTATCACTAAAGGCATTCAGGGAATCGGGGTATCATTCACACACGCTGAAAGGACCTATGCAGAATATTTAGAGAGGACACTGGGGAACGGGAATGGGTGAAAAGTACAGACAGACTCACTTTCGCTCACATTAAGGCAGGTGCTTCAAATTTCCTTCTGTATAGGTTTACATGCTGACAGGAATAAGACTTAAAAGATTTTAGCATCTATTATTTCCTAAACCACCATGTACCCAGATAGCAGGTTTTTGACTACATTAGCTTGTGTTTTAACAATTACAAAACAAGCTTTTAAACTCTATTAAGATAACCTGATGGAGGACACATGACCGAAACCTGTATCTTCTTGTACATCAGGACCTGACTTCTGAGGTGGCTCTGCTAGTCTGAGGTTTTTGGCAGGAAGGTGTGTGTCCTGTACTACGAAAATACACAGTACTGCTTAACACTTACCATTAACATAAATCAGTGCTGAAAGTGGAGAACAACTAAATACGTAGAGAAGTTCGCCTACTTCAGTATCGTCAGTCATGAAGTGCGGATGGGATTATATAGGAAAGATTTGCAGAAAGGCAAGAGACTGCCTCACTACGAGAGCACAGGTTCTCTGCTTTGCCAAGTCTGCCCTCAAAAAAAAGGGGAAAAATTCTAAGTAAACAAAACCAAATTGAAACAGCAGAGCCTGACAAGTAGACATCTCTGATTTAGTAGGGAATTCTGGTCTGTGCAAAGTTTTATTTAGAATGAAGATCTAGCTCTCACTTTAGAAGAAAAAGAAACGTTCAAAATTTTATGAACAGCAATGTAGTTGAAGAGGAAAGAAACCCTATTTTGAAACAAAAAAAGCCAAATAAGTAAATCACTTACTACTTACTCAACTGTATTGGGTTATTTTTCCCACTTGTTCTACAAGGTCAAACAGAGATTTGTAGAATGTTGCAGCACATAAGAAATTCAGAACTGCATTTCTGAAACACGTGTTAATTACATTTCATGACTGCACATATTTGGGATAACTCTGCAATTTGACTAATTTCATAAATGCACCATAATCAGCCAGGCTTTTTTTTGAAAGCCCAGAGATACTCACATCTTGAAACCTCTATTCAGCAGATTGCTTGTGAGATCTAGTATCATCTTTCTAAATCTGCTACAGCCCAAATGCCGGCAAAATCAAATTCATTCATCAAGGAACTGAAAATGTCATAATACTTCTTTAACTTAAGTAACTTTCTACAGCTGGTCTCGTGAATTTTTATTGGGGGATGACGGGTTTGAAAACAGCCTCCCAAGAAGGACTTGGGGGTACTGGTAGATTAAAAGCTGGACATGAGCCAACGATGTGCGCTCGTAGCCCAGAAGGCCAACCATCTCCTGGGTTGTATCAAAAGCAGCGTGGCCAGCAGGTTGAGGGAGGGGATTCTGCCCCTCTACTCCGCTCTGGTGAGACTCCCTCCTGGAGTCCTGTGTCCAGCTCTGGAGCCCTCAGCACATGAAAGACATGGACTGGTTTGAGCAGGTCCAGAGGAAGGCCAGAAAAGTGAGCAGAGGGCTGGAACACCTCACCTGTGAAGAAAGGCTGAGAGACTTGGGGCTATTCAGCCTGGAGAAGAGAAGGCCCCGGGGTGACCTTATAGCAGCCTTCCAGTACTTAACGGGGGCTTGTAAGAAGGATGGGGACAAACTTTTCAGCAGGGCCTGTTGCAAAACGACAAGGGGTAACAGTTTTAAACTAAAAGAGGGTAGATTTAGACTGAACATAAGGAAGAAACTTTTTACAATGAGGGTGGTGAAACACTGGAACACGTTGCCCAGAGAAGTGTTAGATGCCCCATCCCTGGAAACATTCAAGGCCAGGTTGGATGGGGTTCTGAGCAACCTTATCTAGTTGAAGATGTCTGTGCTTGCTTGCAGGAGGGTTGGACTAGATGACCTTTAAAAGTCCCTTCCAACTCAAACTATTCTATGATTCCATGATTGTATTAGTAAAGATGGGAAACCAACAAATGCTCTGGAAGATACAAATACAGCACCCATGAAGTGATAGACTCTTCAAAACATAAACATTCCTTTAAAGCATTCTCCAAGTAGAGTGCTCATATACTGAATGCCCAATACCATAGCAAAATCACATCATACTTCTCGTAACAAGAATTTCCAGTTTAAATTATCTCTGCCTATGAACATCTCAACCCTACAGAGATGTCTTTTTCTGCTGTACCTGATTCATGGCACTAGGACCAGTTCCATCTTCTGAGCTTAATGTAGGAAAGAAATAACAGATATGCTTGACTTTCAAAATGCCCGTGATAATGACAGGATAAATTTCTTAACACACTCTTAAACAACAAAATTTGTAAAAACTATCCCACAGTGACAATTAGCACACAAATAGCTGTGTCAATTTGGATCATGATTTTAAAAAACAACAAAAGACCACACCCTGACATTTTCTTTTTCAAAGCTTGGCTGAGACTGGTAAAAGGATTTTGATATTATATGTGAGAATGATGTTTAGGATGATGTTATTAGCACCAAACAGCGAATGAGAATTTGTGCGGCCTGCAAAGGGAGTCAGAGATTAACAATAATAAAATAGTAAAGGATGGCAGATTATGATCACCATACTGAAACTGCTACTCTTGAATTGTATGCACAGAACAACAAATATTGTCTAAAATAATAACACCACTTTGATGCATGTTTTTCTTGCAATTATACAATAAATAATTACTAAGACTTGTGTCTAACACAGAATTAGTATCAATAATAATAGGTGTTGTGGCAGGGAAATAACATAACTGGTAATTTCCTTACACATGCATTTTATAAAAGATCCACTTTTTCCTTCACAACCTCTTTCTAGTCAGTAACTATTTTTCACTACCACAAGTGGTCCCAAAGAGCATACTACCACACTTCTAGAACTTTATCTTCATCATAACTGTAACTGTTGCAGGTTTGGTTTTTTTTTTAAATTGTCTGATTTACTTTCATTTTGCAATTATTTATGTAAAGTCAGGAGTCCAAGTTCACTGACAACAAAACTGTTACTTTGATAAGCGTATATCAACACTGAGAAAATACCGTCTAATTCCAGCTTCACTCCTATTCTCCAGCTACATAAACACCATATTTCAACATGCATTTTGAATTTATAAGCAATCTGATTATAGCTTTATAATGTATTATGGATTTGTTTTGCTACTCTCCCATCAGTTCCACTCGGGGACGAGGACCCAAGTTTATAGCTAACTGGATACATGTAGAACCAAAAAAAAAACCAAACCAAAAAGCAACTCATGCCTCAAAGAAGGCTTGCAATCTTGAAGATGCTGGGTAATAAGAGAAGGGAGAGAGAGTTTTGGCCAGTAAATAGTGATATGAGTCATCATCAAAAACCTAACCAGTATCAAGATTTTGAAGCCGTTATAATAAGATTTAAAAAGGAAAAAAAGAAGTGTTATCATTTGATATGCTTAAATTTTTTTATACATATAATCTAGGTGGATTTGAGTTGCTTTCACAACTGAGGTTTAAACAGTGACAAGAGTCTAAGAAATGCCAAAGATAACAGAAGTGGAAGGCATACAACATTTCACACCTGCTAGGCTCTTCCACGTCTCATGCCCATCTGGATTCCACAGATGCAAACCTTTTGTATTACTTTTGGAAGAGTAAAAACACAATTATGCTTACACTAACAACACAGAGTATAATCCTTTATTGCAACACTCCACTTTCAGAGACAGGGAGACAAAATTGCTTTGAAATCAGACCACAGAAAATGAAGATGGAATTCATAGCCTTTCCTTACAAAAGAAGCTCTAATAGGCTTAGAAACCCAGCCATAGAAAAATCAGTTTGAGTACTACTCAGCATCCCTAGCAACAAAAAAACAGAAAAGCCAGAAGTGTGTAGTTCTGATTTAATTTAAAACGTCACAGACGTACTGTTACTGATGTGGCATTTTCCAGAGCTTTCAGGTGGATCAGGTCAGAGAGCTGGACTTCATGGAGTGCATGAAAAAAATCAAACCCATGCTATTAGTGCCTATCTAAACTCTGTATACAATGCACAGCTGAAATAGTTTCTCCAGCTGAAAGATGAGAAAGTAAAGAGTGTTCTTTCTCCTTAAGTGTTGGTTGTCTCAGCTGCTGTAATTTCAGTACAGCTTCTCTTCACACACCTTTGGTCTTTGTTATACATACAACCATTTATTAACACTGGCCTTCAAACTTTTTTCAGCTGGAGATCCCTAAATATTTCCTAGTAGGGTTGTAAATTTAAGTCTACTCAAAGGAATACTTCTTGGTTCTTGTTTTCCTCTCCTTCTTTCCAGCACACAATTTTGCATTTTAGAAGGGAAACTTGACTTTCCTAATCTCACCTGACTGGCAGAAAAGAGGTGCTTCCTGATACACTGAACAGTGCTGGGGTTCTTGCTTCTGGCCTTTTACTTTCAGCTACCCTTATTCAGCATGATTCACATCACCTAATGTTTGCGCACCATGCAAATAGGTTGCATATCCACATTCCCAGTAGCACTTCCAATAATTATTAGCAATGCAGACACCTAAGTATACCTAGGTGAATATTTATCACGTACTAAGTTTCCACGTATAACAAAAGGAAGAATATCTGTATTGTTCTTATGTTGCTCCCACAGAACTCAAAATAATATTCATAATCATCTTTTTTTTGTGGATTATCAAATTACAGCATAGAAAAGCAGGAAGTTAAAATGTCTTAAACAATCTGAGGTTTTCTGATTAACCATTCTAACAATAATGTCAAAATGTTCATTCATGTGTAATGTCCAAAGTTCACTATATCACAAACCCTCACTAAGCCACAAAATTATTTGTGTAAAAGGCAGCAAAAAATAACAAATTCAACAAAAAAAAATATCCTGCTAAGAGAAATGGAGATCTCTCTATAATATTCTATTTATATGCAAATTCTTGCTTTTCCAAACTAAATTCAAAGGTTTTCCAGAGAATACTAATATCAACCATACCTAATTTAAACTCATTGGACAAAAGTTTGTAAAGACTTTTTTCTAGCTGATAACTGCATTACAGTATGATTGCCAACAATGGACACTAGCATCTCCAATGTGTCCACCTCACTATTCCAATTTGAAAGCATCTTTCTCTTTCCTGAAGGATCCAGCAATCCCTTGCACTACAACAACCCAGGGATGCCAACCCCATGGTGGATCAGCATCTCCTTTAGATTCATGCTTAACCAGAACAAGCAAGGAATTCATTCAGCTAGAAGGCATGCACCTATGTGCACAGATAGGTAAATGATAAAAATGAAGTTAAAAAGTTGGATGAACAATTTTGCAGTCACACTGTTAGGACTAACTTCTGTTTCTGGGCAGCAGAGAAAAGCGTACATAAATGAAGTAGTCATTCATAATTTGAACTACAGCATATGTTTGGAACTCCTTTTGCATGAGTTGTCGAGGGAGGAGAGAGCAAATATCTGGGATGTGCCAAACTCTGTTTGTTTAATTTAGGCCCTTCCCAGCAGTCAATGGCAAATGCAACTTTGGTAGAAGGGTTATCTTCATTTTCAGCCTGAGGAAAAGCCAGGGGCTAAGAGAGATGCAAGCTCATTACTTGAAAAACTAGCACAGAGCTACACTTTTTGAAATCTGCAGAGGCAAAGAACAGCAATTCCAGGGACACCGCTCTGTCCAAGACAACGTTGGTTAGCTCTCCACAGGCCTGTCACTCACTGGTGCTGGAATGGCATCAGAGGGTAATTGGCTTCCTGGGTAGTCCTGTCAGTCTGACTTCGAGTCAGGCATAGGGATCAATGTCAGCATTCACACCAAAGGCAACTACACTGTATTTGGTGGCTCAAGCAAAAGAGATGCAGACAGAAAAATATAGCTCACATACAAACACAATGGAGCTACCCGTACATACGTGTATATGCAACATCAATTTGCAGGCACAGACTAAAGTCTGAGCAACCCATCGCAGTGGAAAGAAGAGAAGGGTGGCATAACACCTCGTTGGGTACAACACTGATGGGCACACAGAACAAGGTTTTCCTCTCCTCCCTTGTCAGCAGTGCCTAAAAGACTGTAATGACCTTGTTAACAAATTTGTCTCCAAACAGGGACAAACTCCCAAGCCCCTTATCTGCTCCTAACTAATTTCTTACTGAATCTGTGGCAGTGGGCCAAAATACAGCCTACAGAAAGAGTGCCACAGCTCAGAACTCAAACCGACCTGAACACCTTCAAACAAGGCAGATCATGCAGCACAGCCCCAGCATGACTGAAACACGACACATTTTTCCTGCTGTGTCCTCAGTTCCCTCTGCCCCCCTCACAAGAGTAGAAAGGAAGTGGTTTGCGGTATTAGATGTTTCACAGAGCTCAAGATTTGGAAAACTGGAAAATGAACAAGCAATTGCCGTTGCCCAGAAATGTGTAGAGGGGAATGCAATAGTATTAGACATTATAAAAGCTGAAGAAACAAGCTGCATGACTTTTCTTCCACTGTGCTGGTAAAGGAAAGTTTTTGAAGATTGGAAGGTTAAAATTTGCAGCGGTTTGTGGAGACAAAACTTTGGCTTTCCTTAATCTCAATGCTAAAATGCACAAAGTGATTTCAGACAGAAGTTAAAATTTAAACCCTTTCATTTTCATTATGGATTAAATAAGGAAATTTTATATCTTTCATTTTCTGCACATGAAGGTTTCTTAGACCAACAGTGATTCAAGATTCAGAAAGATTATGCCAGCTCCAAGCAAACAGATTGATCACTAGTGGAATTAACAAATTCATTTAATAAAAAGTGAAGGCTTAGTGCCAGAACTCACTACACCGTGGTGTCAAGACACGGTTTTCAAAAAATGTCCTGCAAAAAGTAAAAGTAGTAAATTGGCATGTTCAAACATGGAGTTGCTCCAAGGGTCAGGAAAAATAAAGATGGTCTCAGTGGGCTTATGTGGTGGGGTTACATGTTTAGGTCAGCAATGGTTGGGAAATACGTTATGTGTTAGTAATTTAAAATTCTCAAAGTATTTTTGACCCAATTTTCTTGGCTTTACAGACACCCTGAATTATGCTTACCGTGTTTTATTCCTGAGGCTTTCTCTGTAGAGATGGGATGGTCAAGAAATGACAATGATGATAATCTTTTTTTTTAGATGAACTTGAAGTTTGTGTCAATGTCTCTTCACCCTCAACCCACAATTGCTGTTCAACTTAAATTTCTCTATACATTTACCCAGTTCCCTCATTTACATATATTTTGTTCCAAAAGAATAGTACAAAACTTTAAAAAAGAAGATCTACTCCCTTCTATTTTCATCCACGTGCATTAAGCAGGTATTTTCAAAACTTTTGAAAACATAATAGTGATTTTAAACAACAAGGGCTCCAGTCTGGCTTGATGCAGTAAGTCAGGACCGTAGATATGGATCTCTGTAAGACCAGCCACTAGGGAAGTCAGAACATTTCAACTTTCCAGGAAGCACAAAAGAAAACTAAATAACTATAGTAAACATATATGGTGTAGAGACTGATTTTATAAAAGGAATCAAAAACGTACTATGAAAGCCTGGGTTACTTGATTTTTTTAATAGTATTTTTGCAAAACAGCTCAATGGATACTTCGCATTTGCTATCTGTAAGATGCAGATAAAGATACTGGCTTTGTCTGTTAAACATATTCTGTGTTATTGATGACAAGCCCTAGATAATAACTACATACTATTTTATTACTGAAATGTCATTGTTTATTTCTTCGAGGCTCTTTGTCACTATGCAGAGGCAAACTATTTTCTGTTTTATCAAACAAAGATTAAATTTCTCACTGAAATTAAAACGGCTCTAAACGCCTTCAGCTTCTTTTCAGGAAAAGTTCTCATTTTAGCATCATTAGGAGATCTGCTGGAGAAAAACATCATGCTTCCAGCACACTAATGGGAGAAAATTAGAGTGGAGACTGTTCTTAAGCTCTGGCACAAAATCTGCATTGCTAGACTTGATGTGGGAACCAAAAAAATAAATAAATCATACATTATGGAGGAATTGTTGTAGATAGGTATTTAGAGTTAAAGAACAGTTGTATTAAACCTATCAAGAAAGAGACATAAAATTAAGAATTCAGCCAGCTAGAGATATGAATGATAGAAAGACATTCTTTGTTTAGCAGAAAAGAAATAATCCATTTAAAACCGGCAGAGATACCAGAGAAACAGAAGAGAAAATATTGCATCAATCTTGAATCTTGTCAAAGCAATGAAACTATCTAGCAAGTGTTTAACTGGACTGCCTGTTATATGGAGTATTGAATACTGCCTTCCTCTTCTCCCAAAAGACAGACAAACTAGTCTGTGCACTTTGCAGATATGGGGAGTAAAGTGCAGGAAGGGCATGTTTTCACACTTTTTAACTGACCAACAGGAATGAAAGGACTCAACTCCTATAAAGGAGTTTTAGAATTTACAAATATAGTTTTTTGTATATATTAAATTTGACACTGTTTACATGCACTTCTATTGTGCCTAAATAAAAGGAGGAAACTGCATTGCTGGTATCCACTTCTAACACTTGGAACTTACGGGGAACTTGGATAGACATGTTCTCGGAAACTATTGAATAAATGTGGGTTTTTTCTTGATTATACACCTTCCAATTCTACCACAACATTGCCAAGAAAAAACATTAACAGCTTTGCAGTACTCCTGCTAGGGTGGCTTTGCTAGCATGCCGTGTACGTACGTTTCATCTGTGCCTTTTCCTAATGAGGAGGCAGAGATGGATACTGCCAGGTTGGAAGGCACATGGTGCTTTGGAAGCTGTTGTACAGGGGTGAGCCAGCTCAAGTGACATCACTGTACACTTACAAAAGGCCAGATTCACAACTCTTTCTGCTGTGCCTTGTGCTTTTCTAAGTGGAAGACAAGGCCTTCCATAATGTGTGAAGATCACTACACATTGACCACAGAATCATAGAAATTTTGAGGTTGGAAACGGTCTCTAAGATCAAATCCAACTGTCAACCCAACACCACCATGCCTACCCAACTATCTCCCGAAGTGCCACATCTACATGTTTTTTGAACACCTCCAGGGATGGGGACTCAACCACTTCCCTGGGTAGCCTGTTCCAATGCCTGACCATTCTTTCAGTAAAGAAAGTTTTCCTAACATCCCATGTAAACCTCCCCTGACACAACTTGACACCATTTCCCCTCATCCTATCACTAGTTAGTTGGGAGAAGAGACCAACACCTGCCTCACCACAGCCTCCTTTCAGGTAATTGTAGAGAGCAATAAGGTCTCCCCTCAGCCTCCTCTTCTTCAGACTAACAATCCCAGTTCCCTCAGCCACTCCTCATAAGACTTATTCTCTAGACCCCTCACCAGCCTCGTTGCTCTTCTCTGGACATGCTCCAGTAACTCAATGCCCTTCTTGTAGTGAGGGGCCCAAAACTGAACACAGCACTCCAGGTGCGGCCTCGCCAGTGTTGAGTACAGGGGCACAATCATTTCCCTACTCCTGCTCCATGATCATCACATGAAGAGTATGTCATTTTTCTTTTCAGAGGGTAAAAAAGAATAGAGGTAACACATAGAACAAGAGAGTTCAGTACATTTCTCAAAAAACCACAAGTGTGCTTCAGTGCTTTGGAGGGGCTTACTTTGTAAACCAAGGTGAGCTTGTGGGGGCTCAGACTTGTTAGACTGAGTGACTCAGACGCATGCAAACACTGCCCAGTGCATTACGAGAGCTGAAGGGATGGCTCTATGAGGAAGAGACCTTCTTCACAAGAAGGTTTGTTTTCTTCTTGGGTAATCGCGACAATGAAGAGCATTTAAAACTTCTATTCAGTGACCTACTGAAGGTATTCCTCAGGTTCTTTATCATCACTGGTTAGCAGGCAAATTCAAGGAAGAAAGAGGGAAAACCTTATGGAAATAGTGAATATAGTAGGGTTTAAAGGGTTTTGGACACAATGGCATTTGAATGTTTACCTCCTCCTGGCTTATTAATCAAAGACAGGATTACTCCATGTACAGAACTTTTTGGGAAGTCAGTCGAAATGTGGCCTGCTTTGTGAGACAGAGACTGACATGTCTGTAAAATACACTTGAAAAATCACCCCTTTTTCTTCTCATTCTACCCACTACAGATTTTATTCCTAACAAGCACATATTAACACTATCTCAACATGCTATTTTTTTTCCTTTCTAAACAAAGCACATTCCCAGCAGTCAGATATGATTCTCCATACCCTGGCCTTGAGACTCAATGACAGCAAAGCACTAGCCAGTTGCATGAAAAGACGTCTTTTACAGCAGTCTTACATTTCTATGTTAATGCATCTTGCTGACAAGGTTTTAGCCCACAGACTGGCTGACAGCCCATCCAGTGCCACAGCAGCCACAGTAGGGTTTGGAAACCAACTCTACATCTTGCAACAGGGAACTGATTCAACAGCAGCCAGACTTCATTCAGTGTTCTAAGAGGACAATGCAAAGTTTTACCTGATTCCTAGACTGAGTATGACCCTAGAAATAATATTTAAATTTCTCAATAACATATTCAAAGTAATTTTGGTTTTGCTACTAATTAGCCCAATGTAGAGAAGTAGCAGGGTACAAACTCTGCCTCTGTACCACGTATATTCACACTGTCAAGCCACTTACACCTCATGAAAGTCTCAACCCAGCAAACTTAAACGGGACTTTAACAGTCCCTAGAACTGTTCATCTTCCACATGGCTGTCAGTTCCACTCCACTGAGGAGTTAATCTTAATCTGTCTTCTCGCTGGCTGACTGCCTTCCTCAACATGTACACCTCATTTACTCATGCAGAGAAACAGCTCGGTCACTAGAGATATATCATTCCATGTCTGAATTATAGAGGCATAAATTATCAATTCCTGGATGTCTAGGTGTCCTGGACAAGTGACTGCTAAGCTTGTAGTGGCTGGATCTCCCTGTGCAGTATATCCCACAGACACATCACTTCTAGAACCACTGCAGTAAACAGGTCTAGTGTATGGAATTTTCACTTCAGATAAATGCAAGAACTGGGCTATCTAACAGTAAAGTATGCAGTCAGGCTCAGTCCGTAAAAGGCCTTGGCAAGACTGTATGTCCCCACCTTACTAAGAGCTGGTTTGGCTACTTTTCTTCGCTGCCTGATCAGCTCACTTGCTCCTGCTTTTCAGTTTTGGAAAGCACACGCTCACTGTGGCAGAACTGTCTCTCAAAATGCAGAGTAAACTTTTTTCTTCTTAAACCAGAGCTAGTGACAGTCTCCATGGATTTTCTAGACTGTCCATCCCGCCCCCTCTCTTTTGTTCCAATTAGTCTTCGATATTTTCCGGAACAATTTCGAAAGCAGGACACCTTGCTGGGAGATGGAAGATCTCCTCCAGGGTATAGGGAGCCTTAAACTCTCTGTACCACTTCTCTGGAGAGTGCATAACTACTAGGACACTATGCAAATACAAGACACCAGTACTTAGGCTTAGAATACAAACTGAGAACTTTCCTTGTTTCTTGCAAAGATCAGCTGCAGGTGCCACTCTCAGCAGTTCATTGCTGGATCCTGAGGCAACTGGGTCTCTTCTTGCAGCCCTTAACTGAACAGCTAATCCCCAGAAAGAAATAGGGTTTCAGACATACCACAGACATCACTTGTTTTTGTTTCTCATTTTCAGGCCACTCCCAGATCCACAAATTGCTGTTGGGATTGCAGTTTAACAGCAATAAAGTAACACAAGGCTTTAACGACTTCAGAATTATAAAGCTACAAATTTGACACGAAAACACTGAGTTTATAGGTGTTCAAGTCCTTTATCACATTTGTAACTTCAAACAAATTTGGGAGGAAGAGTTTGTTAAACACTAATCAGTGTTGACAGCAAATGTCCACTTGCTTCAAAGACTGTATCTGCTTCTGCAGCCCATGTATCACATCTGAGTTTTCTGGTTTCAGGTCAGTCATGGGGAAGTTTCTCATAGTTTGGTACATTTGGGCACATTTCTTGGCTCTAAATGAGTCCCCCAAAACCACTGACACTTCCATGAACCAGGGCCTTTCAAAGGCCTGTTATTTGACTGAACTCTATTGCATAACTCTTAGTGGCCATTTTCCCTCTTTTCCATTAATGGTAAACCAAAAACTCACAACTTCTTGTGCCCCAAATTAATCTCCACTTTTGCCTGGTTCTGCCAAAAGCTGCAGATTTTCCAGACAGTGTATGTTTCCCTTCACATGATTTAGCTAAGCTGTTTCTAAGCATCTGTCTAGTATGATCTGTTTGTAAAAAAGGATGAAGCATATATCACTTTTTACCTACTCTTGGAGGAGTAAAGTAATAAAAGACAGCACATTCACCCTCCTTCTCTCACATAAATGCAGTAAGAAGGGAAAAAGCAACAACTTACTTTATTACTCCCATCAGTTTTGCTGAAGTAAGGAAACTGAAAGCTGTGGGAGAAAACTTTCAGTGTTATTAATACAGCTTCTCCACAGAAAACACAGGCTCATCAATAGATTGTTTTTCAGCTTAAGCTTTAAATATGAGTGATTTCACAAGCACCAGGTCAATGAATTTCTTTTAGGTCTGTAATGCCCTGATACTCAAATATTTGCAAACTGAATCTCCCTTCGCCTTTTCTTGTGGTCTTTTTTCCCCTCCCCGTACCTGTGCACATGTCCCCACTCCTCACTCTGTGCCCTGCCCCGAACACCCTCTCCCTCTCCCCTGAGAAGTATAATAACCCAGACTGACTATTCCCTCCAACGTCCTTGGACTCCAAAGCAAGTGTCTTCCCATCCAACCTAAGTTATCCTTCCCAAATCCTGAACACTGGCTTTTAACAGAGGCTCCACCACCTGGAGCCCCAACAGCTCCATCCCACCAGCTACAGACCTATACAGGCAAATCCTCCTTTTAGGTGTTTCCTCAGGTTTCCTTCTGCCCCTCAGTTCAGTAAATCAGCACTTTGCAGCCCTACTCTGATGATCTCCTCCCTTTTCCTCAGTTTCCTGGTCTCTCCAGATCAGCCTGTGCTCTCCCAGGAAAAGGCATGGTGTCAGACCCCGTGTTGCACCCCTTTTGTTTAGCCTTGCTGACAGGGAGGAGGAGGAGAAGCAGACAGTAAAAGGTCATGCCGCATGCAGACACTGTCTTGTAGC
The DNA here is from genome assembly GCF_030867145.1 of Opisthocomus hoazin. Lineage (NCBI taxonomy): Eukaryota > Metazoa > Chordata > Aves > Opisthocomiformes > Opisthocomidae > Opisthocomus > Opisthocomus hoazin. Next base: position 72,979,451 of record NC_134417.1, on the reverse strand, counting down.
CTCCGCCACAGGCTTTGGCCCCACTTGCCTGCTACCTCTTCCCAACATTCTTGTCTGAAACTAGATGTTATTCTTTTCAGCGACCGGTCAGAGAAAGCTAAAACAGCAGAGAGAAGAGTAAGACTGCGTGGAGCTCTGCAGAAAGTCAGAAAATCACTGCTCTGATAAGTAACATGACAAGCCTAAACTCCATCTATTTTTCTATCATATATTATCTACCTATCACAAAAGGAATCTTATTTCTGGTTTTAAGATTTTAAAATTAGGACCTTTCATATCTGAACTTAATATCAGAAATGTGTTACATTATGAGTAACAGCACTGGGCTTATTTCACACCCTTCAAACCTGTGGACAATGAACTTACAGGTTTTAATTTACAGAACAGTTTATATGCATATTATAATTTGTTACTTACTGTTCCTTGGAGAAATGTGACATAAATCACTAAGAAAATCACTTAGTCTAGGCAATGGCAAAACAGTGAAATGGTTTGCATGCACAGAGTGACTGGAATAAAATGGCTGTGCACATTGCGTCCAGTGGGATGTCTAGATTCCAGTAAAAAGAAGAAGGTAATTTACTGATGATATCTAACATACAGCAACACCATAAAACTGCTAGTCATGGAGAGGGCTCGTCTTGCCCCTCTTACAAAACTCAGATGCTAGAAAACTCAGAAAAAGACATAATTCTACTATTCTTCTACTGCAAGATGCACCATATATCTAAGAAATGGACATCTTTCAGCCTTACAAAGTGATCTAGAAGCCATGCATTGTGTCTTAGGAGTACTTGCTGGTGGTCTGCAGAGAGCTGATTAGTCACAGTGTGCTGTTTTCTCTGTATTCATCTATTAAACAACATTTAAAAAGTTAAACTCGTATTAAAAATTGATCTGATATTTATTGTTCCATTTAAGAAATTGCCACAGGAATGTTATTCTGTCACCAGAAAGAGGATAACGATCCATGCAATGGCAAACAGGCTGGGCAGTAAGCCCATGAGGCAACATCTCTGTTGAAACATGAATTTGTGAATGATTTGTATTACTAAACCCTTTGGCCAGCATTGTTTGACGTGACTGAGCATTTCACATTTTGCAGGTGCCTGATGGAAGCAGCTTAAAGAGGCATAATATTTGCAGGGTGACCTATTAGCACTTTCTGAACATCATGCCATCCAGAAACATATCCCCACAGACATACACCAACTCATGATCTTATGGTTTTTCTCATTAGTAAGCTCAGTTTCTTCTTTACATGGACACTGTCCCTACACAGTTCAAGACTTAGAATTATAATCACTGCTTCTGGGATAGGTAAATGCAAGTATACAATCTCCTGAAGATCTAATGATTTCAGTGGAGTTGTGGATGCTCAGAGTCCCTTTGATATCAAGCTGATTTCAGTATGGCATGGTGTCTAACTGCAGGTGGGGCCCTCTCTCAAACATTCATCCGTGGAAAAAGGAGTTGAATTCAGCTGTAACAGACTCCCACGTTTCTGGAAGTAGGTACTGTTACCTTCTTACACCTCTATATGCCTCATACGACATCAGGTAGAGGAGATCATCACCCCTAATTTAAATCCTCCTGAATACTACAGTTCTGATGGTTGCTCCGTCTCTAATGTTACTGGATTAGTTTCCACCCATGGATCAAGCCTTTTTGTCCTGACTGACTTGACATGGTTTAAACTTGGAATATACTAGGTGATCAACACCAAAGGTTTTTCCCCTTGTGTATGGAAGATATTTCAGGCTGGCTGCCTATACACTAATAACAACTTCTATTTAGATGTTTTGAGAGTGTTCTAAACTTCAATTTGGCATACAAGTAACCTCATTTTACTCAAACTAGCAACCCACTAACACATTGCCTGCTCTGAAATTCCCTGTCATTGCTAGGAAAGTCACCATTGGGTCACTATCAGGCATCTGCATTTTCAGTTAGGTAACTACCATTTGTAGAGAGAAGGAGGACTTGACAGAAAGGACAAAGTTCAAGAACACACCATCCCTTATTAGCATAGTTCAGTTCTAGTCAAAATATCTTGTTTATTTCCTCATTTGAAATTAAAAGCCCCAAAATCAAATCCAGATGTCCTGTGTTTTTCTATTTATTTACATTTTTAGAAGCAGAAAGTGACGTAGGAATAGTGAGAACCAGTTCGAAAGCTCTGAGAAAAAGCCTTGATCCCAGAAGCACAGCTAAAACTGTTGTAAAATATGTTTTTTTTCTCAACCAAAATACTAAGGAGAAAAAAAAGAAAAAAGTGCTAATGAACAGTTTATACTCAAACCAACTAAAAAAAAAAAATTAAGTGCTCCTAAACACTTTCTATGTATTTCTACCCTGTGTTGTGATTCCAACAAAATGCAGCTGCTTTCTCATTTACTTATTGAAAATGCAATTAGCAATGAAGTTAATTTGTGTCTGACCAAGGCTCTTACAGTAACTGATTACTTACAGATGCCAAGTCTCCAAGTGAAATTTTTGCCACCTGTTTTCAATTTTAGGATTGGCAGTTCTGTATTTCTACAGCTTGCTGACGTTGTGTGGGGCTATGCCATCTGTTGCTGTATTCTCCATGCTCAATCACCAGTTTCCACAGAACATTAACATCGGAATAGCTTTATCAGGAGTTTTCCTCCTTTACACAAGGAGGCATACTAGATACTACAGCCTGTAAGTATCAGAACTGTCTTCCATATCGAAAAGAAGCTTCAGATGAAACACTGATTACTTTTCTTTTGTAAGTGACTTCCTTAAGGGGGTGAATATGGTTTATTTATATATCACATTAACCATATCAACATATTTCTGTGTATTGTGCAGGCCAACTTTCACTGCATCTTGATTTGGATACCCATTGTCTAGCATAAACATTTTGTATGGCCTGAAGTTCTTTAGGAGAGCCCATTCGATTCACAGAAACAGTGCTATCAACATTAAATCTATGTACTAGAAAATATAACATTTTAATCCATTTAAAAAGCGTAATAAATATACTTGGAAATAAACAGAGCTTGTTGGTGATAAAGCAATGAACAGAAACACAGAATAGCTCAATTTTTCCACCAATCTGCAAAGGATATGTTGCTAAATAGTTTTGCAAAACATTTTTCTATTTTAGAATGAGACTTTTCTTCCAAAATATATCACCAATATTGTTTAATCCATGACTCATCTTACAAAATAATTCCAACATGTATTCTGAATACAATGAATACTAGATGGTATCCGTAAGAGGAGCCAGTTATGGAAAAGGACTGTTCAGTTATCCAGCCTGTAAGCTGCAGCACAAACCTCTAGGGGATGCTGTGTATATTAAATTCATACCACATTTTCACTTTTGGACTCTCCGCTACGGAAGTCCCAGCTGATACCAGCCCCCATGGCCTACAGTTGGTTGACATTATTTTTTGCTTGTGTGATCCTAATAGCTAAGTTCCCTTGCTGTTGACGAGACCCAGGATGGTAGATGCCCTGCAAATGCAGAAGAAAAAGACTGTCCCATCCTTTCTGTTGTTGCATAAAGGGTTATGCACACGCTAAAGGCTGTGGTCTGAGATAAACTACAGAGAATGACTGATTGCTTGTAACATTGTAATCAGATTTAACCACAACCAGTAGGATGACTGAAGTGTTTTCTGAACTGCTGAGCATCTTCCCTCTCCTCAGGTGGCCCAGTAGCAGAGGAGGCAGCAGGGCTTTGGGAGAGGGGGGGACATCTGAGATGGGTGCTCTTTTTACTACTTTGGAGTGGGGTATCAGGGGTGGAAGAGGCAGCGACAGGCACAAGGGTCAGAGTGGGCATGGATTGCAGACCATGGAAAATTCACTTGGAATGGGAAAAAGGGAGACTTGGCTGAGAAATATTGACTTAAGGCTGGGAATAAGCGGAAAGAGGAAAACGATGACTTTCCTGCTAAGACACCAAAGCCCTTAAAACGATTGTTTCCCCATTTCAACACCAACCACAGAAATTTCAATACAGTTTTCTCCCTGCTGCAGGAAATGACGGGTGTCCTCATCCCATCCCCCAGTTCATGAGGCAGCTGAAGCTCTTTCCTGCTCTCTGAAAGAAGCTTCTAAGCTGTTCTCCTCAGGTCCAGTATTTGGTAGAGGCAAGAGACAGCACAAGACCAAAAAGCATGCTCCAGCCAGCCACTCTTCCAAGCCCTTCAGATTGTGGTTATGGCTCAGCTCGTGCTGGTGCTGATAGACACAGAACCCTTTATTACTCATAACAAGTTGATTAACCTTCTGCCATATCATTTGCTCTTGCTCCATCTCTAGAATAGTGAGGGTGACTTTGGCACCAGTCTGAAGCCACTAGAGTTTTTATGTCTTTTGCTTAAAGAACTCCGCCAGGCAAAAATTGGACAGGATTGTGGCCCACTCTCTGCAACGTCCTCTGACCTCAGTTAACACTGACATAAAACTAGAAGTATGCTGTTGACTGGAGTGCAGCTATTCCCATTGTACAGGAGTGCATCTGAGGTCAGAATCTGACTCAAACTGCTTGCCAAAGACTGCAAAATATTATGAAAGAATGGCTAACAGAAGCCACCCACACCCACTGAGCTGTGGACGTTCAGCTGAGAAGCAGATGTTTTAAGGGTCAGTACTTCTGTTATAAGTAAACACATTTATTGTAATGTAGAACACTGAGCTAATAATATAAATACCAAGTAGGACACTTGAAATACCATGCAAACAACAACATACATCTGAAAAATAACTACAACAAGTGCTTGTTTTTCCCCAGAAAGATCACAGGATCAGCAGCTGTTTACTGCTTCAGCACAGCAATTACCACGTAAGCTTAGCCAATGTTTCCAGTAAAGCCTGCTCCTATCCATCCCATTTCTAATAATCTGTGACATTTTTTCCTGGGTCTGATATTGAGAGAGCGTGCTGTCCAAAACACTAGCTGAGTTACTCTCAGAGCAAGGCCAAAAGATCACGTGCTCTGCTTTTCAGATGCAGTTAGCTAAAACTAATTCACTTCGTTCTTTGCAAAGACCCCCTGTCTGTTACTCAGCAGTATAACTGTAGAACACGAATAAGGAAGTTTCTGAAGACTAAACATTTTAATTAGAAACAAAAAAAGCCTTGCCAGAAAAATAAATCTTTGCATTTACTTCTGTTTCTGTGATTTGGCTAAATAAAATACACTGACATGATAGCACCTAAGCTTTCAGCCAAGAAAACAACACCCACACAGATTCAAGAACAGACCCAATACTTGGACTTCTGGGCCAGCCCTCAATAAGGCAAATAAAATCTCACTTTACCAGGGCTCCTGCTTATCTGGATCCCTGTGCAAGCTCTCTGTAGGCTCCCACCCTTTCAAAGAAAAGCCACAGAGCCTCTCTTGGCCCATTAGCAGAAGCCTGAGCTGTGAATCCAGAGAAACAAACAGAGGCAAGGAGAAGCTGTTGGTCACAGAGGCGCTGCCTGTGCCCATGGCCGCCCCTGCCTTGGGGGTGGCTATAAGAAAACATGATGTGTCCTTTATTCAAAATTTTTAAACAAAAGCCCTGCATAGTGTTCCACAGAACTCCCTTTCACAAGTTAGGGCTTCCACAGCATGCAGTGAAGCTACTGCAGGAGAAGCAAGCAAACTACGCAGCCCACTCAGAATCCAGCAAAGAACTCCTCATAATCCATTCTAACGTGCTTAAAACCCTCTTTTGACCTACAGTTTCATCGTGTACCAGCCCAGGGTGAAGGAAACTGGTTTGATGGCTCCATTAACTGGGAAAAACTGGATCAATTAAGGAAAAATTTGCATGTAGAGCATCACCTAGAATTGTACTAGTTTATTTTCTTCCTTGAACATCGTTTCTGCCTATTTATTTATTTATGAATCAAGAACATACTCTTCTACTCAGATGAAAATAAGTTCCTTGTTAAGCTTCTGTATTCTATAAAAGTACACACGTGTTTCTGATAACTGGGGGTTCTTCCTCTGTGCCTGAAGTAACAAATGTCAATACAAATGTTGATGCAGATAAACACAGGTCAAGATTAGAAAACTCAGGATCAGGACTAAGCCACCAAATTAATAAAGTGAATTGGGTAATGTCAGATGTGAGGATGAAGGAAGAAGTTTTTCATCAGAGCATCAGCTAGCACCCTCTCGTAAATGGCATGCAGCGAGAGAAGAGCTCAGGTAAGTATCTCATCACCAGCTCTGTATCTGGATTTTAAATCAGTTCTAAGTTATAAAACTGCTAGCGAAGTTTCACACTGCCGACCTTCTCCAGAGACTTAATCTTGGTGTATTCTAGGTCCTTAATGTGGTTTTATCTAGAGTACCCCTTTTGTCTACTGGTTGGATGTGTTTTCTCAAGTAGAGTTCAGAAATCCATACTATTAACGTGGATTTCAAAAACGTTGTGTTTTTTTGAGTTCAAGCTGTTAGGATTTATATACTTTTGCACCTCTACTTTGCAGCCCTGGGTCAGAAAAACATAGATAAAGAAAAAGACTATAACAGATACATGGATGACTTGCTTATTTTCATTGGCCAAGTAGTGTCAAATGGAAAAAACAAAAGAGTTTTAAAAAGTAAGTTAAGATTTAAAATACAACTGGACAGAGATAGACACATTGTTTAAAAGCATAAATTATATGTCAGCTCTAGTACTCTCTATTAAAATGTGGCAAAGAAAGGTGACCACACTAAAAACAGTACAATCTGGTCTAACATGAAAGAGTTAATTCCTCAACATAGTCACTAATATCAGTTGTATTTCCCTAATTCATAGTGAGATTTACGCTATTTGCACAGTGCAGGCCTGCAGGACAAGACCCATGACTGTGACAGAGGGCTGTCACAAAACATCTTTGTTCCTGCTCTGCTTCAAAAAAAGCAAAGGTACAAAAAGAGCTGGAGGGTTAATTCCTTTCATATACAAACCATCCCTGCAAAATTATACAGTGTAATAACCTCATAATATTCCTTTAAACTTTAGATTTCAGCGAATAACTAACTTAAAATAATACACATAAACCAAGTAACTAACTTAAGCTTCTTAAGGAGACCTGGATATAAGGATTTAGTGATGTACAGATCATCTCTGAATGGAAAGCTTGTGACTGGAGAGAACAACAAATAAAGAACTTGAGTCTTTAGATTTTGGTTCAATACAGGGAAATTACTAACGTATTAGAGTTATATAATAGGGCAACATAAACCCAGATTTTTGTAAATCTCATATTCATTATATTTAACTGTGTTTTATGTACATTTTCTTGCTTGTGAAAGGTAGAGGATTGGTTGCTTTTTAAAAATATACTGAGAATATGGAATCTAACCATCATTTATGTCTGTTAGCTGAATTTTTATTTAAGATTTTGCCTATTTAAAAATATTTTCTCCCTACTTTGGTAAAGTGTTTAATCTGGATTAGTGTAAATTCACTGTCTGTTAAATTAGCTAAAGAATGCATGGGAAAATCTTTCAGCTTAGTATCTAGTTGCTCAGCTGTGTTTCATAAAATGTTTCAAACAACGTTCTCCAGTTTGCAAAACCTCTTCAGCAAGCTAAGCAAGTTTAACCAGTAATTATGTTATTAATCTTCACTGTGACTTTAGTGATTTTGTGAATTCTACAAGTGTCAAAAAGCATAATTACATTTATACTTTAGCCTCTTTAATGTTTTAACATTCTACTAAAGTAGAAACAGAGATCTGGCACAACAGAGGGAAAATTCAGTGCATGCTGAGTATCAACATAAGATTTACTCTCTAGATTTCCAGAGGTAGAAAAGGAGATTAAACACGGCAGCTACTATTGCAGTCTTAGAACTCAAATGCATTCAAAATGCAGTCAGGCCATTAGGAGTAATAAACCAAAATGACTGACAAATTAGTACAGAGATGTTGATACTTTAAAAGCAAAACCAGTGAAACTCCATGAACTCCACCAAGCACTTTGTTACCTTTCCCAATTTTCAATGAAATTGTTGTTCCGATAGACAGCTGTATACAATCCTGAAACAACTCTAAAACCATTCTCTATCTGTTTTTAATCATTTACTCTGCAGAGACACACAAGTTACGATATGTTTTCCTTGTCTAATTTTGGGGTGAAAAACAGTTCCCTGCCACAGATTAGTGCTTCTTGGCCTGGTGGCAGTGTGAAGCTGTTAGAAGGCATTTTATATTCTGAAGAATAAAAGTGAAGGATACTGAAAGTATCCAAACTCAAGATATTTCCATTTTCTTTCACGCAGCATGAATTTGAACCAGCTTTAGCACATGTACAAGTGTACTGTAATGACGGTGAGGCTTCTGGGACATGTATTGAGACAAATAGCATCTGCCATAAACATTAATTAATGCTCACATTAGTGGGCGAAAAAAGAGCAAAATTTTTTTCAATAATGTAAGGGAAGAATTTTATCTACACCTTATCATTTTCTAGCTTTCAAAATAGGCTTGTGATTCAGCATATGAAAACAGATAGGCAAAGCATCAAGTGCATAACCTTCAGCCTCCCATGACACATCCACAAGCCTGAATAATGAAAACACATCGCAAATCTCTGGAAATGTATCAGCTTCACATGTGCTCACACGTGCTGTATTCTACACAGCTACAAGAACGCAAACGGTGCCAAGGTACAGGGCCAAACTTGTACAAGGACAGAATCTCAGCTGATTGGATACTCCTCCTCCCACCAAAAAAAGGACAACACTCTGCAAAAGGAAGTGCAACCTGAAGTAAAACTTCTTACGAGCGTGTGGCAACTTCCTTTACACTCCAAGGAAAAAGTGGGTAAGTTCTTCCTTCCCAATAAAATTTTTGTAGAAACTATAAGTATAAAAATAAATAAACACCAAAATACCCCAGTAGTCATATAAAATATTTTCCAGGTTTTATCACCCAGGTTTTATTATTTTTTCAGGATGTAAGTGCTGCATTTTTCTTCCCAATTTTATCTGGAGATAGTATTTTTTAAGATGTGTCAGACTGTGAAGCTCAGTCCTGTAGGTAAACTGGCAGCACTGTCAAGAGCTATACAAAACACTCTGCAAAGTGCTGTAAATCTTAATTTCTAAATGCAACTGGCTGAAGAATGAATATACATTGTGAGATCCAATACAGTGAATTGTTGTTAACAAACTACTTATCAGTGATGGTTTAATAGCATCAGTATTTTCTAAAGCATCCTAGTTCCTCTGACTGCTGAAATAACGGTGTGTTTATGCACTAGATTCTGAGTCAAGAAAATCCCTGGTGTGACACAGATGTGAGCCTACAGATTACAGACATTACCCTATCTCTTCAAAGTATCTCTACAAAGGAAAATTAAGTAAATTTCTCACTCTAAAAGAAACCGTGCTATGCTCTCAAAACATGAATGCAGCCTTGCAAGTAGGTCGCTGCCTCTTTCATTCATGACCAAAGGATATGTTAAGAACATGGGAAGATCTCTGCTAAGTCACACTGCCAGCATCAATTGCTGTTTCATAAAGAAATATTAAAGAAGAAACTAGGGACCAATGGAGAAAGCGATTCACTGACAATTTCTTGACAGGAAAAGTACTTCAAAGAAAGCCAGTGGAGTATTATCATCTGGGATAGCAAGGGGAAAAACATGCACCACCCCAATGAATGTAGTGCATTCACCATGGGCACGTTGACCACTGATATAAAACAATTCTAGTTTCAGATATCTGGAGATCTTCACACCAATAATGTCCTGCAAAAAGTTTGCTCAGGATGGTAATCATTCTAAAATGTAAAACGGAAATGATACAAATGTCTCTTAGTATTTGTAAGATCAGGAAAGGTTCCTGTCACCCTCTTTGATTTATGATTATTTTTAATGCATTTCTAAAGAGAAGCAATACTTTTCTAGGTTACCCAGAAAATATCATCAAAATAACGCAATTTTGCAACCTTATTGTGAATATTTTGGTTTTTAACTATCTGTCTTACTTGCATTTCTTTATCTTAGGAAGCAATATTTTCCTACCATCTCCTACCTGCAAAAAGAGTCTAACTTGACCATGACCATTTTCTCCTCTTGGAACAGACTGTATTGTTGCTCAACCTGAAGGCATCTTTTAATAAATAAACTTTCAACTAATCTATTTTAGCTTTTTACATTAAAAAGCAGTGCATGGAATATAATAATACCAGTCATTCAAGAAATTAAAAGAAAATAATTATTCTAATTCAAAAGTAATGGAGCCCTTTGAAAACTGATGTAGTCTACTACTAACTGTGAGAGCCTATAATATTGGCTCATTAAATAGCAACCTGGCTCACAGCAACTTCTGGATTAGGCAGAAATACTAATCTACTTAGCCACAGAAATTTTACACATTTACTAAAACCACTTTTAAGTATGTTTGCAATACTGTAATCCAGAAATATTGCAGGCTGTGAGATTATGTTTTTAATGCACCACTTCAGCTGAAATGAGAAGATCTGCTGCTGCCTTTCACCCTGCCTTTCTCCTGCTCCCCTTCCTGCATGTGGCTGTGCTCCAAACAGGGGCAAAGGTACAACTGCAAACAGGGCTTCTGCGTGCAGGCAGAGAAGGGCTTAGTACCACCCAGGACCATTGAAACATACACAAAAGACAACATATTTTCCCTCCCCTCTGGTATCTGCCCTAGAGCACTACCAGAAGCCATAGAGATACTAGGCACTCAGACCACTGGGGCAGTCTTACAGCCAGAATACTCTCGGCCCTAAAGATCCTGTGTCCAGCTGCTGGTGAAGAAGACGGGCGTAGGTTGCAGAGACATCCGTAACGCTGGTATACTGCAGGATTTTATTTTAACATCCTGTTTATCCTGGCCTTAATTTTAGCTCATTGCTGGGTAATGATGCAACAGATCATCTGGTGAAGCAGGAACTCTGAACATGTAACCAATTTCCAGGCAAAGCAGGTCTGCCACCTTCTCCTTGCAGCTCAAGAACTCCTGCTTTAACCTGGTAATCACACACCACTAGATGAAGAACGTTATGTCGTAGACAGACGATCTTCTACTGCAGACTTTACTCCAGGATCTCCCAGCAAGTTCCTATGTTCTATTGCGACCACAACCACTAATAATAGAGAACCTTGACTTCTTCAGGCTATATATCAAAGTACCTAATATTGTATCTTTGTTGTATTGTTTTTTCTGTAGTATAAACCACTTAGTACATTTTTACTAACTAAAAAGCTGAGCAGAAAGAGGAGCAGAGCTGGAGAAAGTTATGGAATTCATGACCACAGGGGTAAAAGAGTTTCCTTTCAGGCAAATCAGAGAGAAGACATTTCTCTCTTGCTTCTTCTCCTCTTTTCTCATACAGAAAAATAATGAATTTATGTGATGCAATATTTCTTCTCTTTGCATAAAAATAAAGGTGGTTTGAGGAGTTGAAGGACTTTGCAAGTAAAAAGCACCAGAGGCTACAACACAAACCATACTTAAAACAGGAAGGATAATAACAGACTACCCTGAGCTGGATGGAGTGATGAAGGAGCAGAACTGCCATTGGCATTGTAAAGTCTGTGTACAGCTGTTTGCATGCAACGGCCAGGAGGCAGTGGGGAGACAGCACTGCAGATGCTTGTCCTGGGCAAGACTCAGCCTGTTAGGACGGCTTCCTTTCCTGCTAGCAGTCCTCGCAGCCCTGGGACAACTCTGGTTCAGGGAGAGGCAGCTGGGGCAATCCTCCGAGCCCTGTTCTGCCGCAGTCTGCGAGTAACTGCAGCGCCAATGCAAGGTCATGCATGAGGGCACTGCACTACAGGCTTTATGTTCTATGAGCTGCCCGTCATTTTGACTTTTAATAACATATTTTCCTGTTCAGTCTCTCAGAGGAGAAGTGTTGAGAGAAAATAAAGAAATTTCAAACCAAAGGGTTTAATAAAGTCTCAAAATAAGATCATATAAACCTTCTTGTCTCAAATGCAAACTCATACAGCACACCAGGGCTGTGCTCCATAACCATGGTCACAACAACATTCTGAGTACAGGTTTTTTCACACTAAAGATACAGGCATGCAACCCATTTTCAGATTTTCTGGACCACGCTCGAGTAACCAAAGGTGCACTTTCTAGTTATTTAAGTGTTTTATCTTCCTGCTTTTGTCCTTTATCATCACAGCATGTAACAATCCCAGAAATGGCAATGTAATTGCTGGTGTCTAACAGGCATTTTGGCTCCCAGACACAAAGTTTATGATTCTGCCGTCATACTGTAACTTTTACACATATGATAACAACTTTTCAGAGAGCAACTCATAGTATTACTACGAGGCAGAAGATAATAGGCAGTGTTTTGCAAAATAGCAGCCAACACTGATACTCACTTTACTGGTTTGAAGGCAGGCTGCAGACAGAAATCTAGAGTGTCACAGACTGAAGGAAATGTGTTGTCTGCACTGATGGGTTAAGCTCACATCCGCTAGGGTTTAGAAAGAGTAGAATGTCTCTTCCACTTTATCTTGGGAAGTAATTAAATCGAAGGCATGCAGTCAAATGCAGCTCTGAGAACCATGGGGTGTATTCCCTTATATAACTGACTGTTTCACAGGAGAGAATTTGAACCAAACAGCTCTAGCACAGCTTTTTATATAGGAATTTCATACCTAGGCTAGTCTAACCCAGCGCGGATTTGCCAGATTAACTCTGCTGTGCACAGCTTCTACTCTGTAAGTATATTCTAAGTGCATCTGACTGAAACCAAAGGGATGCAGTATGACTTCTGCTTTCATCTCAATAGAAATAGACCATTCTCCAAGAGAAATTCTGCTTCTAAAACAGGCTCTAATGCAAGGCCAATGCCAAAAGCAGGCTCTAGTACTAGTCATATATCTTTCTCTCTAAGTACCATTATTTCTGCCAAGTCTAATGAAACAGAAGACAAATGCTGCAGCATGTACTTCCCAGGACTATGCACTACATTGCAGATGAAGGAAAAGAGCTTGGAAGCACATGTGCAACTGCACCATGCTGTGACATCTGCTTTAGCACTTCTCTGTTATCAATTATACAACATAATAAAACAGAGATAAAATAACATCTGTGACTGCTACAAGAGGAACCCAGCATTTGGGAAGTCTTCGGGACTTTGTTTTACTTTCTATGAGGTCAGCAGCAATTTTGTTACTGACATTAGTGGGCATACAGCTGAGGACAAAAGCTTATTTCAAGCCTTAAAATAGCTGCTGACCGAGGTTGAAGAAAGATGGATTGTTTGCAGAGGCCTTTAGTATAATGGTGGGGCATTTTCTTGGGATGATTAACTAGAGCATAATAGGCATAAAGGGAGTAAGATAACACAGCTTACAAAATTATTACATACGCAGATGATTTAGTTTAGTATGAAGTATTTTAGCTACACAATGTTGCTTTTAAAGATTACAGCATAAAGGGCTCTGTTGTTTCTTTAGTTAACCAGAACATTACCTGACTAGTATAATGGGCTACTCAGTACCAATGCCCTTCCGGAGTTTGAATGCTATAGTAGATATATTTATCCCCTTGGATTTTACATGGATTCTTTAAATTAAAAATAGATTCAAATCTGTGTGCAATCTACTAACACAAATTTGGATCTGCAACTGCTGCTCCATTGACAACTTGCTCTGAAATGCCATACGCTGGTTTCATTGAAGTTAATGAGAATTTTCAATTAAGACCTGAATTTGTCTTCCCTGTGTTGTTCTAACCTCATGAAGCAAACATTTTATCTACCTGACTGTTCCAAGATATCACCTACTAAACGTGTTTGGAAAGATGAGGATGGAGAGACATTTTAGGGACTAACTTGTGACTGCTTTGTACCATTTTGGGAAAAGAGGGTAATTCCTATTGCTTCAAAGATGTTCTACTATGCTGAATGGAAAATAAGTTTTTTGGTGTTGTTTTTTTTTTAAAGAAAAAAAGAACACTTTCACTTATTTCATGTTTTGAGTGTAAAGCTGCTTAAACACCATCTGCAGACCAACCAAAATTTCTTTTTTTAGTGAGCTGACTTACATTTGCACACAATTGCTAAGCCTTGCCCGAACACCACTTTATCCAGCAGATTCACAGAATTGCATAACAAAGGAAATGTGATAACCTGTCTAATTTTATTTTATTCTACTTTTTAAAAACAGGAACCAGAAACTACAGACTGAGATGAAACCTCACCTCACATCTAGCAGATTTTCATTGCTTGATAATTTTGAATTCTTGCACACTTTGAATTGTTTTCTCCAAATTCCAGTGGAGGGGGCACCTGCAGTTTAGCAGTATTAGAAATTAAAGTGCCCTTTATCTAAGAGATGAGCAGCAGAAAAGCAAGTTTACCTACCAAAATATCTTGACTTAGAGATCACAGAATTAGAAGTAGAAGATAATTCAATTTACATCCATTTGATTTTTGGCAACTTAACAGAGTGGGCTAAAAAACAGGGACAATTAGTATCAGTTACCGTATAAGTTTTGCCAAGCCCAATTGAAACAATTGTAGTTATATCCAGCATACACCAAATACAAAATCAATTGACAGACAGTTAATGAAACTGTGTCACTTCAGCTTATGCTGTCACTGGTCAGATTTGGACAGAATGATTCTTATTTTAGGAGGAGAGTTAGCATTTTTTCCTGCTCTGCCCCTCAGTTAATTTCATTCAATGAGTATTATATCTCCCTAGTGCTATCCAAATTACTGTTTTAAGTACCAGCACTTACTCTGTCTCTAAGTCTAAACCTGCATACTCCCAGAAGGTATGCAGATGCCATTGCAGTTAGACATGCAGATGTCTTTGAGCTTGAGAGGAAGCCGCTGCCAGCTGTACTGATTAACTTTGAACACTACAGAGAAGTTAGCATCCTCTGTGAAGCCTTGTACTTTATTAAATCTTTATCATAATGGTGATTATTGCAGTTGACTAGTACCTGGACTTCTCCTATCACTACATCAGTTTGTTTCAACCTGCATTTTAGAAAATTAATCCTCAGGCTGCTGTCCTAAACTACACGACTGTGGAATATATACCCAAAATGTACAGAAATCAGGAATGACAGTTTCAGTTGTGATAGTCTGAAATAGTGTGCTTACAACCAGTTTCCTCTTCTGATGTCTGTTTTTAAGTCCTGTCACTATCCTTTTAAAAAATGGTTGTGTCAGTGTGGAATTTAAGCATACACCTGAGTCTTAATGTGCCACGTTTTTCTGTACTAACTTCTGGAAGCCACATGTCCTACCACTAATGCTGCCTAGGAGACTGTTCTGTCTTGACAAACAATCTTTTGGACATAGCAACACATGCATTTAGTATTTCTGCTTTACACAGCATTGCAAGCCACAGAAACATGAAACTGCGCATTCTTAAGAGATTACAGCTGTTATGAATGCAAATATAACATTTTCTCCATGATATGGGTTGCTGAAAACACCTTCCTTTAGACTACGATTACACCAACAGGCAATATCAACTAAGCTATCTGTAAACATATAATTCAAAAAAACCCCAACCATTCAGAAGTTTACAAGCACTAATCCTTTCATGATGCTGACTCCTTATATCATGTCAGACTGATTTTATTGTTTCTCTTCAACCATCTCAGTGAGAAATTTGCCAAGTTAGCTACATATCGAATGAGGCTCAATTTTCAGTGTTCAATTTCTACTGATTGAAATGAAAGGCTTAGAAAAATGCTTCTGAAAGTGCCGTTATGCCTGCTTGCATCCTCTGACACTTCTGCCTTTGAAAACACGACCCTTAATGATTGTTGGAGTATCTAAAGCCTTTCCTCAGGTGCTGGTTTGAGGAAGGCAGTTAGGATGCTCCACACTCTTCTCTCCTGTAACTTGACCAGAACATGGATGTCAATACAAGAATATGGTATGAAAGTCTGCTTAATCGCAGAACCTCACCCACACATGCTACAAGAAAGTCCATTTTTTCAGCATGAACCCCCACATATTTTTGTGTGCCTATGTGTGTGTGCATCACAGCTCTTTTTCCTGAAAATCATGAGAAAGCAAGAGAGAAAGAATCATTTGTATGACACATCAAAATCACATTAATCAACACGTTTCTGAAAGGTACTTGGATACCATAAGAAGAGCTATGGAATAGAAACAAAAGGGTGGCTTTAAAGTGTATAACAGACTCATAGCATGAATAAAAGAGAGTTTAGTACGCAGGTAAAGTAAACAACCACTAAAACAAACCACTAAAAAAAAGTGGTAATTTTGATAGAAGAGTAAATGCTTATGGAAAATATCTCAAGCCTAATATATCCAGTCGAGTGCATAATAAAAATAAATACGGCCCAAAGGTATAATTCTGTCTCTCTGTCTTGTTCACTAACACAGATAACTTAATGCCTCCATGATTCACAAGCTCCTTCATCAATTGATCATATTGATAGCTGATCAGTAGCTTGGTCTTACTAACATAGCAGAAAGCTGTCCAAAATCATCTTACATATTTCTCCTAAACTCTGACTTAAATGTATTCACAAGTAGTATATATGTATTTATTCTTGTGTCAGTACGGTTCTTCAGCTTAAATAAGATTTCTCCTCTATTTTATCTACCCTGTTAATCATGCATGAAGATCAATAAACTCAACCTTCATTTCAGAAGGCTAAACAAGCCAAGGCCTCTTAGTCTTCTATCTTTTGACAGCTCTCTGTTTAATTTTGATTTTCCTTCAGTGCCCATTCCAGTTTTAGTTAATCCCTCCAGAAGACAGAAGACCAAAGCTCTGTGCAGCACTGCAACGCCTTACCAGTTCTCTGCACAATGTAATTATTTCCCATGTACCAGAAGTGCCTCAAATACCACACTTTATGATCACATCACCATTGGATCATATTTAGTTCTGTGACCCTTCTGAAATTTTCTTCATGAACCATGGCAGATTAACTGAAGCCAAAACCTAACATATCACACTGGGTTTCTGTTCTGAGCTGCCTGGTCTACTCACAAACCAAAATAGACTTTGTATACCAGTAAGATGGCATTGCCATATTTTCAAGTGAAGTGAAGTCAAGGAAGGGAAAAAAAAAAAAGTTAAACAAGCAGGGTAAAACACAAAATATATTTTTGCAAGGAACCCATATGCCAGGCCCTGAGAGCTCTGATAATCTGGCACTTTTTGCTCAGAACAGGTAGAGAAACCCACATAGAATCATAGAATTATTTGGGTTGGAAGGGACCTTAAAAATCATCTATTTCATAACCCCCTGCCATGGGCAGGGACACCTTCCACTAGACCAGGTTGCTCAACATTTAAACATCTTTGTTTAAATGCCATAACACACTGGGGTGAACATATGTGTTATAATGGCTCTGAACACAAGCTACCATCATTTCTCATATTGTGCATTTGCTTAAGACTTCCCTAATTTTTTGAATATTCAGATAATTAATGATACATAATCTCAATTTCAGATCACAAGAAATTCAAATCTTGAACACTACCTAGCAGACCTAGCCCTTTGAGCAATCCATCTGGCTAATTAGAAATAAATTTGCTTTTAATTTACCTGTACTAGAACAAGACAGGACATATCAGTATGTATTACAACCCTAGTACTATCAGCCAGCATTGTTCAGTCCCAAAAGCACTGAAGGCTTTAAGATGGGAGGGTTATTCAAAGAGATTATACACTATATTCCTACATGTTGAATAATTCATCAGAATTAATTCCACATATATTAACAGCTTTTTCTCCTTCACACAAGTCCCAAAGATCAGTTCATAAAAATATGAAGTGATTCAGATGCCCTCACCATATTTTTCAGGTGTGATGTTGTTTTTTTTTTTTAAAAACACCACCTTCAAAATGGCCATAAAAAAGGGACAAAGTATGACAAAACAAAAAAACTCGAACAGTGGTAAGGGTGAATAGCAGTGTACTTGCTCTACTTGAGCAAGTGAAAGGGCCTCATGTTGGACAAATCCTGATTTCTTGGATGTCCAAAGTCCATCTTTTCAAAAAAAAAGGTCATAAATAATTTTTATTGCTGTCTTCTCCTCCAAGAAAACAAGCTATCAACGTAATTCACTCCATGAGAATAGTTTAATACACTTAAAAGAGCAAAGCACTACATTTCTCAGATGGTTGGAACTAAGCCAAAACAAAGAAAACACAAATTGTGCTTCCAATGTTCAAAAGCACCATTAGATTAGCAGGGCTGCTACAGGAAACTAGCCATGCCGACAGTTTTGTCTTATCTAATATTTCCTGAACAAAGTGCAGTGCTCTTATTCTTTGATGATTCCTGAACACTTTGCTTAAGCTATTAAACTAAGCTAAAAACCGTTTGGTACAAAGAAGGTCTTTAATATTTATGAACAGGTTTGTTCCGCACGTTACAAGTTGAACAGCTGAAATCAAGAGAACTCAAGTGATGGGTTCTTCTAGTAAGTGCCGCCTTATTTTCTCCTGTCTCTCTCAAGACATAACCTCTCTCCAGAGATACCATCCGTCTCTTTCTAGAGATGATCAGCACGGTCCTTCTGAAGTTTAGTCCCATGTGAGTCACAACACACTTTGTTCACTGTTTCACAACTTTAATTTAGATCCCCTTACTCTTTCCACATCACACATCTCAGCTGGCAGGCCTGGACTCTTCCACCTTGCTCTGAGGTAAGATAAGTTATGATCTGGTTCTTCTTGGCCTGGATCAGGAAAAATTCCTGTTCAATACTCCTGGAAAAAAGACAGGACCCGCAGATACTATACTTGAAAAAAACCTACTCTGTGGAACCCAAATATTTTTAAAGATACTGGAAGTGTTTCACCAAAATAATATACTAGTTATTTGCTCAGTAAGGATTAAACCAGTAAGTAGCCTATGCAGCTTGGTCCAGAACCTTAGAAATATTTAGAAGATTCAGTGTTTAGAATCCCTAACTCCAACCGAAATGCGGAATGTGTTTAACGATTCAGGTTGTAAGTTCTTATTTAGATATTGTCCTTTCTTTGCAAGTGTAGCTGCGATAAAGTCAGAGTCAAAGAATCGTAACCCTGCTGCAACAGTTTTTCAGCAATTTGTCAGAAAAACATTTCCAGAACTTTTGGCTGGCTCTCTTTCCTCCTGAGTTAAGAGACACTTTTAAGCTTTCTTTCTGTTTCAGTCCCAAGCCTTATGATCTTGCTAGCCCACCTGGATCAAGGTTGAAATTTCCCCAATATTAGCACTCCCACTACTCTCACAGGGCCTACTGTTTACCTCATCTGTAAAACTGTTCTGTGTCTTTAGTGTTTTCCTCCTAACAGCTTTGTCTGCAAGTCTGACTGATCCTCCGGAATAATATCAAACAGGTAAAGAAATACTAAATAGCAGTGATACAACAGCAGCAACAAAAAGATATATTTTTTATTCAATACATATTGTTTAAAGCAAAGGTGAACACTCTCTCCTATCAGTTTTGAGAGTGCAGATGAGAAAGAGAGCAGTACATCAAATGTAAGAACAGAAGAACGAGTTAAAAGAAGACTTCCCAATTTCGGTATATAAAATTAGGATATAAACACTTATTTCAAACTCTTGACAGGGCTGCTCTCACTGTCCTATCACTTCATTCACCAAAAGTCTACGTGTCTGTACTGAATATTCCACTGCTGACTTGCTACATACAAAAACATGGGGCCGCTGCTGAACAAGGTGGGTGTCCTGGTGATGGAGGATGCAGAGAAGGCAGAGCTACTGAATGCCTGCTTTGCTTCAGTCTTCAGTGCTAAGGCCAGCCCTCAGGAATTCCAGGCTTTAGAGGTAAGAGAGGAAGCCTGCAGAAAGGATGACCCTCCCTTGGTCGAGGAGGATTGTGTGAGGGATCACTTAAGCAATCTGGATGCCCCCAAATCCATGGGCCCCGATGGAATGCCCCCACGAGTACTGAGGGAGATGGCAGATGTCGTTGCTGAGCCACTCTCCATCATCTTTGAAAGCTCCTGGAGGACAGGAGAGGTGCCCGAGGACTGGAGGAAAGCCAATGTCACTCCAGTCTTCAAAAAGGGCAAGAAGGAGGACCCAGGGAACTACAGGCCGGTCAGCCTCACCTCCATCCCGGGAAAGGTGATGGAGCAGCTTATCCTGGAGGCCATGATCAAGCAAGTGGAGGAAAAGAAGGTTATCAGGAGTAGTCAGCATGGATTCACCAAGGGGAAATCATGCCTGACCAATCTGATAGCTTTCTACAATGACATGACTGGCTGGGTAGATGAAGGGAGAGCCGTGGATGTTGTCTACCTCTACTTCAGCAAGGCTTTCAACACTGTCTCACATAACATCCTCCTACGGAAGCTGAGGAAGTGTGGGCTGGATGAGTGGTCGGTGAGGTGGGTTAAGAACTGGCTGAATGACAGAAGTCAGAGGGTTGTCATCAGAGGCGCTGAGTCTAGTTGGAGGCCTGTAACTAGTGGTGTCCCCCAGGGGTCAGTACTCGGCCCAGTCTTGTTCAACTTACTCATCAATGACCTGGAAGAAGAGTTAGAATGTACCCTCAGCTAGTTTGCTGATGACACCAAACTGGGAGGTGTGGTAGATACACCGGAAGGCTGTGCTGCCATTCAGCGTGACCTGGACAGGCTGGAGAGTTGAGCAGAGAGGAACCTGATGAAGTTCAACAAGGGCAAGTGTAGGGTCCTGCACCTGGGGAGGAATAACCCAATGCACCAGTACAGGCTTGGGGTGGACCTGCTGCAGAGCAGCTCCGTGGAGAGGGACCTGGGTGTCCTGGTGGACGACAGGTTGACCTTGAGCCAGCAGTGTGCCCTGGCTGCCAAGAAGGCCAATGGCATCCTGGGGTGCATGAAGAAGAGTGTGTCCAGCAGGATGAGCGAGGTTCTCCTCCCCCTCTACTCTGCCCTAGTGAGGCCCCATCTGGAGTACTGTTTCCGGTTCTGGGCTCCCCAGTTCAAGAAAGATAAGGAGCTACTGGAGAGAGTCCAGTGGAGGGCTACGAGGATGGTGAGGGGACTGGAGCATCTCTCCTACGAGGAGAGGCTGAGGGAGCTGGGCTTGTTCAGCCTGAAGAAGAGAAGGCTGAGAGGGGACTTTATAAATGCCTATAAATATCTGAAGGGTGGGTGTCAGGAGGATGGGGCCAGACTCTTTTCAGTGGTGCCCAGCGACAGGACAAGGGGCAATGGGCACAAACTGAGGCACAGGAAGTTCCATCTGAACATGAGGAAGAATTTTCCTCTGAGGGTGACGGAGCACTGGAACACGCTGCCCAGAGAGGTTGTGGATTCTCCTTCTCTGGAGATATTCAAGACCCGCCTGGACAGGGTCCTGTGCAGCCTGCTGTAGGTGACCCTGCTTCAGTAGGGGGGTTGGACTAGACGACCCACAGAGGTCCCTTCCAACCCCTACTATTCTGTGATTCTGTGAAATATAATTGATTCTGAATTTTTCTTGTTATTAAATTGAATTAATTTTAATAAAAACCATCATTAAAAATAATCAGTCTTTTTTTTGGTAACATCAAAATGTAGATACAGGACATACATATGCATGATTGATTCATGGAAACATAGATGTGCATAAAAGTGGTCACTCTTTCCTCTCTCACAGAAGAACTTGGTTTAGCTGTGGTGTTAATTGAGCCATCCTCACATGTAAACAGTCCAGCTGGTCTCATCCCTTAGTGAAGCCTCCGACCATGGCAGATTGATAGATGGCTGCCCCTGCCTACCATTTGTATAGCACAAGTCCTACCGTGTTTTATTTTCATCCATCTTCTTCCCTCTTTCGCAGCCTATTCTTTATTTCCTGTTTCTTCTCTTTCCCTCCTTCTCACCTATTTCCCCTGCTTACTATTTTTTTTCTAGTGTTTATATACCTCTGGTCCATTTTCCCCACTAAGGAACAAAAATGCTTCTTGGCATAGGGTCCTCATGATGACTTCAACAAGCCACACCGAAACTTTTTTGGAACTTAAAACTGAGTGTTGCTTGTGGAAAAAGAAGCTCAAAATTAGAAGTACTAGTCTTGCTTCTTCTCTTCTTCATTGAAAGAAGCACCTCTTTTTGTGTCCAGCTGGAACAAAAAGCCACTGCTAAAGGGCAATACAGGTGTAAGATGTGACAATTATTCAGGCAACTAAACCAAAATAAAGCAAGGTTTTAATGTGAAAGAAAACTGCATAAGATTAAGCAACAATCTCCAAGCTCTTATCCACTCTGAAACAGTTTATAGCTTAATAGAAGCAAGTAATCTGCTTAAAAGAAAAGATCTCTCACAGTTTTAAACATTTGTTCTCATTTTAGGAAGGGTCATTATGACTCTTATTTTTCAGATATTAGATGTGCTGCAAACATGCTCACGTGCACATACACACACTGAGGAGTACCTCAGGCTGTGGAGAGATGCTGAACCCTGCTGCTCTCAACAACACTCTGTCTTTACCTGAGAATGTATGAAGTACTCTGCATATACCTTAGGTGAATCTTTAATTTAGCTTGTCAAAGACCATTACACAAGCTTTTATTAGCTGTAAACTATGAAAAGTCAAATAAAGAATATGTAGAAAAATATTGAAAAAAATAAATAAGATTAATTATTGGAGCAGGTTCTGGAAACATCTTGACCATTTCACCTCCACCTCCAACTGTGAAAAACATGGAAAACAAAATGAAACTTTTTACTGCCAGCAAAGACCACTCCATGAGCAAAGATTAAAACTGTGCTCATCATTATGCCCTTAAAACAAATTCTTGTTTTCTCCTGATAAGACTTAAAAATGTGTGACATTGCATGAATGTGAAATATTCTCAAAAATTCAAGCATATTTTCTTTGTGCTGAAAAATGCAGACTGATGATGTTAAAAGATCTGCAATATATGGTTGATAAAATATTCATACAGTGCATACTTAGAACAGAAATATTGTGTCCCAATCCCATTTCCCAAGGAGTAAAAACCATAGCACAGATCTGGTTGAATGCTATGCAAGTTCTCTGATCAAATACAGATAAGCAACATATTCTGATTTTGCAATACATGCTGTTGATCCACGTCATGTAATAATTCTAAAAACATTTGGTGAGTAATTTAAACAATTTCTTTGCCTAGAGGAGTAAGCAAGAAGTCAGCAAGCTTTTCTGAACTGAGAAAGAGAGGCTAGCTTTATCACAATTTGTTGCTGATAACTACTCACCACTGTTAATCTAGCTACTAAGGACCCCAACACGTGAAAGGTCCTACTCCATACACATAAATGGCATCTGCCACCAAGAATTCAGGCTTCTTCTCAAGTGTAAATGTCGCCCTAGCATTTGCTGAACTTGTTAAATGACTTTGAGCATGGAGTGTAGGCTTGGTGTAAATCTTTGGAGCATGGCAATTATAGAGATAATATTAAGCTTGGCTTGTGACAGAGAAATATAAAAACCCCCAGTGAACCTTGCTGTCAACCACAGTTTTTGCAGTATCGTATAATACATAAGTATCATAATATTCCTATTGAAATCCTCAGGTCATAATCCTCAGGTCATTTAAGTAGGGGCAGGTAATTAAGGTAGTAGGGGCCTTCAATTAAGAGAAAATGCTGGGGTTTATTGTCATCATGAACTAAAGTAAATACCTGGTTAAAATGAATATCTGTAACATAATAAACAAAATATAACAAAGAAAGTAAACGCTAAAAAAACTTCTGTATTTTCTGAAGTGTTCAGAAAAACGTGTGTTTCTTTTTAGACATGTCAGATGTAAAAATATTTACATAACAGAATTTTTCAGATTTCAGCCGTATATAAGGTGAGAAGGAGAGAAAGGGAGGAGGGGAGAGAGAGAGGGTGGGAGGGACGCACAGCAAGAGGGGGAAAGGCAGGGAGAGAATCTTTGCATCTGGATCAGCTCTGAAAGTCAATACTTTCATTCCGAGTTTTGAAATAGGAGGAGTTTGACAGGGAATAGAAGCATCCTTTCCTTGAAATTTCTAGGATAAACTAATTAGCTAGCTGTAGGAAATCAGGAACCATAAGTATACATCCCACTGGCACAAAGGTTTCTTGTTACTACATTAGAGAATGTGAAAGTAGGATCTCTGTAATGCTGCAATGTTTAACAAGACTCACGGATCATCTGTGATTAAATGCAGGTCACATAAAATAACACCTGTAATGCTGCCAACTTCAGTGAGACTCAGGCATGACAGTGATTAAATGCTGGTCACATAAAATAACCTCTGGATTCCAAAAACCACAGAATAGATTTGCATTTCAAGTGCGTACACACAAATACAGACACATATTCAGATCATAACTGCCAGAGATTAACCATCAGAACATTCTTATGTTCTTTAACAAGGCATAGAAGGTTGCAAAGCAGGCATAAATGTGAACAGAAATGTCTCCCGAAATCAGGACCTTTACGAACATGTAGGGGTGGTGACATTGCTCCTCACATGCAGGAGTGCTGCTGGAGGAAGCTCTGTAGCTCATCCCACAACACCAGTAATTAAAGATATTCACACACTTCAACAGCACATGTTTTCTAAACGTCACACTGTTATTGAACATTTGAGGGATTTATAAGAAAATAAATAAGAGGACCATTTCCCTCCCCTCTTTCTTTCAATCACTTGAAGGCCTGTCAGCAAGTAAAAATAAGCAGGGCAGAGCACTGCTGCATGACCTGAACTCGCTGTGGGCTGCTGAGGCAGCAGAATAACTGCTTCCTACAGCACACACAGAGCAGAGCTGGGTGCCGAAAATATAGAACCTCACATCAGCTGCTGCTGCCTTTTGAACTAAGAGATAAGAAAGACCCATTCATTCACATGGGTGGGCTCAGAATGAAACATTATCAACTTCTGTTAGCGCTGTTTTCAGAATAGTCACTTGTGATGTGTTGTAAAAAATGACGTTTTCAGAAATGGAATAGAATAAAATAAATAAAATGAAATAAAATGAAATCTCCATTACATTTCTTGCATTTTAAAAAATATTCTGCTTCAAAGTCCTGGCAGCTCAAGCTACTTTTTCTAACATTCGGAATGCCAGGTGCCACACCAAGATATCAGCAAGTTTGTAACACCCTATTGTCTATAATAAAAACATCCCTTTTGTGTCAGTTTAAGAGCTAAAGGTTCTTTTTCTTTTTCCTGATAAAGTCATGCTGACATACTGAATACACACATACTGCAGCCTTTCTCAGCCCAATAATGTAAGTCTGTCTAGCCGAACCTTACCTGATGCTTTTCAGTTACTTTTTACTTGTACACTAAACCACTGCTGTCTTTTCTTCTGTATTCTTACTTCTTTCCTGACCTACTTTTTAAGTATGAGGCTTTGGGAATTCTATTACACGTTTGCCTACCGGATGTCTGGACTTCTGCTAAAGTGATCTGTTCATTCCTAGTCTTGCATATGTGCCTATTTTCAGAGGAATAATAAAGCAGCATGTTAGATTATTCGCTGCCAGCATGAAAAGACTAACCTTAAATATTTCAGGACAATGCCACAAATGAATGCATTTGTTGAAGGTTTCTTAAAAGAGCTGACATTTCAGAAGATTAATTTGGACTTAGAAGTTGAGCAGATTTGCTAGGAGTACTAGCAAGCATATTGACAAATCATACAATTTTGTCAGCTGTCATCAATTTAGTCCTTTGACCTTTGAAATCCAGTGGGTAATCTAGAAAAATGCACTACATTACTGAATTTATTTGAATCAGAAATACAATACAAATAACCTGTCAATCAATTTGGCTTTCAGTACTAGCTTGAATTTGAATGTCCACAGCCACTTGGTACCAGAACTTTGGGTACCCATATGATAGATGTTAGAAAAAAGATATATCTCTCTTTCCCTCTTAACAGTCTTAGAAGTTGAAGCAGTGGTTTTATAAAAGTACAACTATTCTACTTCTTTCCTCTCATCTTGCCTTAAGTTCTGCCTAGTTCACAGCCCAGCTATTGAAGGAATGAAGCAAAATCTTCTTGTCACTCACTTCAGCCACTTAGAGAAGGACGTCTTCAACAATCCCACTTCTCAGGTGTAACTTGTAGATGAAGTGGTTAACATATGTATCAACTCTTTAAAAAGATATGAACCTATAAATTAACACTAAAAGCATGACTAGCTAATAATTAAAACATAAACCTTATGCTCCATGGACTACTCCCTGCAAAGAACTGCACAGGTGCTTTGCTTGGAACGTGAAATAGACTCATTAAAATTAATGGGACAATTCACTGTATGTCAGAGTTTACAGATTTGAATAAAAATGACTAGAATCACCAAATTTAATCAGGAGTGAAATCAGTAAGCAGAAGAGCTTGACTTAAAACTTTGAGTTTAATTTTGGTTTTAATTTGTAGGTTTTTTTCCTTTAAAGAAAAGTTGAGTCTTTTTGGCTGGTATAATTTTCATTGCTTTTTGCAGCCAAGGAGGATTAGATACAATATACCCACAAACAGTGACCAGTATAATTCTGTCACTTAGTACAAATTTATTAAAATTCTTAATTTTTACTTTTTATTAAGTGTAAAAATAGTGAATACACTATTTCTTACTAAGTGGATAATGGCTAAATCTTATTCTTTCATTTGGGTCTGGGCATATGGAAAGTAAATTGTATCTCAGTTTAAGCAGACAGAAAAAAAATATTAAACTACTTTAGTCAGGGAGTAATCTCACTTAGCTTCATTAATGTAAAAGTTAAGCACCTAGTCTCAGCCAGTAACCAAGGCCCTGTTAATAGGCAGAGGAGATAAGAGGGAACTTCAGTGAGTAATTCCTCTTTCTAATAATGAAATGATTTGCCATCTGTAATGGCTATCTTCTCCCACTAACTAGAAAGGGAAGGCAAACTTTTTGCTCTGAATTCAACAGCTAATGCTAGGTGGAATGATTCTCACTCATATTATTTAATCTAAACACTTAAGTGCACTAGAGGCATAAACAAAATCATAAATCCAACCAAAGCTTACAGTATTAAATAAATCAAATAATTTTAAATGCAAAGGATGTATTATCTACAATTTGCAACTCAAATAGATCCATTTTGGTTAGCCCAGTCTTTAAAATCTTAGAACTAGTAAGCAGTACCCTCTCTCATTGTATTTTAACCAGAGACTGAAAATTAAAAATCAGATCAACTTTCAAGCTTTTCTAATTTCAAATTGTTTCTTAACTTTTATGGAACAAATCACTGAATAGAACTCACTGAATAAACTAGAATAGAATACTTCCCATGAAGATTAGGATATTTCTGTCAGAAGCTGGTTTTGCACTTCAGCAAACTTATGTTTCAGATGATTGGCAAATGATTTCCAGCAGTTCACTCAGATGCCTTTCTAAAAAACTTCTACCTCAAACATAGTATGCTTAAATAAGTCTTTATTGTTGTTGTTTTTCTTTCTTTTTTTTTTGTGTGTGTGCTGTGAACTGGCTCTAGGCAAAACAAATGTTCAGAAAGTACTCATGCATAGGACCATATAACTCACAATTTTATGGTTTGTCATTATAAGAATGTAAGACAGAATAAGCATTTTTGCAGCCTTCACTATACAATGTTTCATCTGGAGAACACATATTTCTTCAAATTTTTCCATGTTTCTCAGAGACAAAAGTATTAGAGACAAACAAAAACAACAACAAAAATTAGTAGATTTCTTGTAGACTATCCAAAGAAACAAAAAACCTAGAGCATATCTTTCACCTCTGTTTCAGAACTTCAAAACAAACAATTAATGCAGTGTTTGTTAGCAATTGCTTTTACATTTCCTATTCCTGACAAAAACACTATAGGAGAAAAAAAGAAAACCAAAGAGATTGAGAATTCTGCCTGCTGGTGCTTCTATTAAGTAGAAAATCACATCTCCCCTGCCCCTGAGGTGTTCTACTAACAATGTGCTGCTATAGACAATAAAGTGCTGTTCGGATGCTTGTTCTTTTCACAGCAAATTTACAGCTAAAAGGAAAACCAGACTTATTAAAAGCACATGCCACCACCATCACCACTCACCCAAGACCTCTCTGAGTTGTGCAAGCACAGATATTTAAAAGCTCAGAGTCTCAGAGGAAACACTTTTTGTAAGCCAAATTATGAAAATGAAGCTTTATGATTGAAGTATGCTAGGTTCTTAGAGGATAGATAAAAGCAAAAAAAAGAGGAATGTATCTTTCTTTATGAAAAAGATGAAAAGAAACATCGTACTTGAGCAGGAGAGGGCTGTGATAACATGTTTAGGATAAAGCAAAATTGATGCACAGCACCTGAAATTGTGAATACTTCAGTTGAGAGGCTACTGCAGGAAGTTATTTATTGTCAGCTCTATCTAGACAACATATTAAGAAGGATTCCTATCATAAAATTAATGTGTCACAACACCAGTTAGACAATAACCTCTTTCTTAGCTTTGAGGTAGTCCATTTTGATCTATTATCCTGTTGTAGACACTGTGATAACACTAGCAAATGAAAATGTAATAGCAAGCATAACAACCTTGGATTATCCTTGGTACTTTTCTCTGAACTTTTTTGAGTTTTACTACACTCTTTTTGGGATGGGGAGACGAGGATAGCACATTGTATTCAATATACAATTACCTTATGTAATGTTACAATCGCACAGTGATGCTGTCATGTTTAGTTTTCTGTTACTTTCCTAATAAGCCCTACATTTGTATTTGGTTTTGGACCACTCCTGTACATTTATCTGAAGCTTTCATAGAACTATCCACCATAACCCTTAGATCCTGCTTTTCAGCAGTAACAGTCAGCGGGTCAAGGTCTATCATTCTGTTTGTGAAGTTAGCATTGTTTTTTCATGCATAAGCATCACTTTACATTTATTTATACCGAATTTCATCTACATCTCTGGTCTCTGCACGACCAGAGACATCAAGCTTGTAGTTCCCTACATGTACCCAAGAGCCGGTTATAAAACAGCACTACATTTGCTTCTCTCCAGTCCTTAGAGTCCAAGGCAGTTTTAAGCAAGATGTTAAGTACTCTCATTGTACTCATCCATGAGTTCTGTGACAACTCTTTGCAGAACACTTGCTCTTCCTTGAGACTTGCTACTTTTTGTCAGTTTGTCCCATAACGCCTTCTGTAGTCTTTTCATTTTCAACAGATTCTCCACCACGTCCTCCACACAGAAATCCACAAGATTTCATTCTTCTTCAATCACAAGCTTTTCATCATGAATATCTCTACAGCTCCTTTTTTACAGTGAGCATCAACACAAAGATGTCATTTAGGTTTTCTGTTATGGTCTTATCTTCACCTTTTCCTCTATTCTAATTCTACTGGATCTGCAGGCACTTTTGTAGAATTTTTGCTTTTAGTGTGCTCGAAGAAAGCTTTGCTATAATTTAGATTCCTTTTACTAATTCCTCCCTAAAAATTACGGGAAACAATGTGTACTGGAAACTAATGCACCGATGTTTTCAACAAGTCCAATGGAAAAAGCTTGTGAATGATTAACTACAGCACGAATAGGAGTCATTTGACCTGACCAGAAACATGTCAGAGTTAAAATTCTAAACATAAGTTAGTCATCTAGACATCTGATAAAATCAGTGTGCATGGTAAGGGAAAGTCTAGAAAGTTTCTCTCAGCTGTTTTGGAATGAGATACACTGCTTCTGGAGGTACCTCGATCTTTCTATTCATTATGGAATATGGGAAACCATATTTTACAAACAAAGCTGTGTAAAATGACCTACATATATCGCCTCACATCTAGAATATAAGAATTAATAGTAAGCTCAAAGGAACATTTAAAGGCTCCCAGACAACATGAATTCACTAGGCAGTTGAAGGTTACTGCTGGAGACATGGCCAGTAAATTAAAATTTTAGAGCAAGTATGTCTGAACAAAAAGGAAGCTGACATTTGTGAAAGCCTTATGATTAGTGCCCATATTTACCATGAGAAAAACTTTAGCCCTATATTCTTAAATTACGTGAAACGTGATTTCTAAAGTGATGCTCAAATGCTCCTCCATTGCAGTAGCTTATGAATCTCAAGTTTTATTCTAGTAGTACTGTCAGTTTTACATACATATGTGACCACTGTGAAGTCCAGCCATGGAAGATCTTCAGTTACAGCTCTTACCTTTTCAAATGCCTTAATCTTTTTACCGTTGAGGTAACAAAGAGATATATCATTATGTGTGCTCTACAACTGCACTTTAGAGTAGTTGCTGTAGTTACTCGGGGGATTTTAAGTATATTATTTAATTTCAGGGAGAATTCTCCACCTAATACAGCAGTGTACAAAAAACAACACTTGAATTAACAGAACACTATTACGTCGATTGCACTTATAGTGGCTTCCACTGTGAAACCGTTTAAGTGTCAAACAGTCCATGAGTAACTTTATAAATGGAAATCGGTATGCATGGATGTTATGGCCACTGTGTCTCTTCTAATTATCTGCACATGACAATTTCAGGAATCTTTCCAAAGGAAGATAAAATAAAACCCTTTGTGCAGAGTGAAAACTGGATGATATCACACACAAAATATCTCATGTGAGAGGCAGTACTAACCCATCAGTTCCTAGAAAATCACTAGACGAAGAGGAACCTCTTTGTTCCCTAATCCTCTTTAAACAACCTCTGCAAGCTCTAAACTACCTTTCTGCATGCTGCAGACTGCTCTGAGAAAATGCAGCTCACGCTCTGTAAATCCGTGAAGAGAAGTTTTGGGGCAGTGACACAGCAAAAGGAAGAGGTGCAACTCATTCACTGGAGTCTCTCATTTCCGTTCCTACCTTCCCTGATCTATCAACGACATAGAAGCCTCTTAAAAATAACATTTTCCCTTTCACTTCCTTACAGGAACTGCTGCAGCAGACTAGGGAGTCATTTTCCCTAGCAAGCAACTGACTCGACTAAGATACCAGGAACTGCTTTCGTATGCAAAACTAAAGCCCTCTCTGCTGCTGTTACAGAGCCATCCATGTCTATTCCCTTCCTTTTTTTTTCTCTAAAGAATTTATTCTTTGGAGGCAGTAAAGAGCAGACTGTTCGCCCTTTACAGGGATTGTCATCTTTGACAGTTCAATCAAATTAGAGGATGTGAACAATCAGTGCCAGGTACGTGCAAAGATTTGGATGTGGTTTCAGGTGCTGAACATGACACCTCCACTAGGAAAGCACCACCACGTACCAGGTCTGCCTGTCTGTCACTGGCTGGTGACTCACCCCATGCTAATGCAAGTGTCTGAAGCAAGGGAGGGCTCCCTCTTCCCTTTAGCTTAAGACAGAGCCTCCCTCATTAATATAAACTTAAGCTGTGGTCAAATTAACACAGTAACCACTTTGTTTTTTAATGTGATTATTTCAAGAAACAGCTGCCACCAACACAAGCAACACAGATTAAAAAAAAATTTAATCCAAAAGGTGAAAGGATGTTTGAAATGTTGAAAGTTAATAAGAAAGTTCTAGATGCTACTTAAAAAAATAAATAGCAGAAGGAGAAATGGATCCATTTTATATAAGAATTCTAAACACGAAAATATTTGGGCATAGAAAGAGTAAAACAAAACCAAACAACATAGAGAGAAATAATGCATCTTTCAGGTTTTCTAATCAGTTTTAATTATCAACAATAATTAGTCCTTATTCAGAGGCAGAAAACTAAAACTGTCCTTGATGATGGGAACTGGAAATGCTGTTTTCTGGCATCTGCAGTAAACTCAATCTTGAATCAATCATGCTAACTTCAGGGCTGACATGAGAGCCTGCTTGGTCTTGAGTTCTCCAGTCTAAGACTTCACCACAACCCTGAGCAAAGGATCCAGGGAAAGTGCCCAAGAGACATTTGTTCTCTTTGTAGGAAAAAAACAGCTTTTAAAATGTACAACTTGGAGTTCCCTTGGCAACAGCTCTGAGACCTTCACACCGTTCGCTGGCACCCCTCCACTGCATGCTGCTTTTAGCAGCAGCAAGGCAGGTAAGTAATCTTATTCTATTTTGTGTATTTTCTTTACAGTGGAATTGTATTTTCCACTGGCAGTAAGAGAACTAAATACGAATATACATTTTATTGAAATGATTATATTTTAAAAAATAAAAGTAAGGGGAAATAGTTTCTAAGCCATAAATATCGCAGATTTCTGGGCATCAAAGTGAGAGAAACATGTTGAATAATTTAATTACCTACGATTGCCTAAGATGATGAATATTGCCAAGGCTCTTCCTAGATTACTATTTGCAGTCACCCTGACTCAGCATTACAGACATCTAAAGGTCTGACCTTCATGGCATATGTAGGACCCAAGCATCAAAAACTAGGATACCCATTTGCCTGTCTTGGAGCCACACACTTAATCTTCAGTTTGAAACACAAGTGCAACAAGACCACTGTGCTTGAAATTGAAAAAGAATAATTAAAAAAAAATGCGTAAAACAAGAGCAATTTTCTGAGCTGTTACTCTTACGTGCTGCCAAGTTTAACAGCTGAATGGATTGTCTGACACATACATCTCAGCACGGATACAGTATTTTTACAATACAAAAGTGACGTTTACATAAATGTACCACCCTCATTCGTTTTCTCCCAGGCTCTCCTTTTTCCAATTTGGGGACTGCAATCCAAACTGTAAAAAAAAAAAATCTCCTTTCAGGAATAGTAGTTTGAGATTTTCAAGTAATAGCACGGCCTAGGGTATTGTTAAAAATGTGAAAAATATGATTAACTTTATTAAGAAGGCTCTAAATCGAGACATGTTTTTAAGGTTCAAATTTTATTAATATTGAATTTAAAATCTAGAATCACTGTTCTGATGCCTGGGAGTAAGTTCAGATTTTACTTACACATCAGTTTAAAAGTACTTCAGTCAAGAGTCTATGCTATCTTCTTCATTTCTATGTCTATCCTCAAAAACCCCAGAAATTCTGTTTCTGACACCGATTTGAATACTTGCACAGTACTATATAAATTATATTAAGAATGAAAACCAATTTGGTGTCCAAAAATGCTTGTGAGCCAGGTGTATTAAGTTAATGATAAAGATTGTTCTGCAAAACAATTGAATAACAATAACAATAATAGTAATAATAGATAGGAAAACATTAGCATCTGAATTACTTTTCCTCTGTGTGTGTTAATGGTGTATGTGAGCTGACCTGGGTAAAATGTCCACCCAGAAAATAAATTCTAAGCATGAAGTTTTTTATCTTCAGTTGTGGAAAATGATAGCTTTAATCTAGCCCATCTGGTTGTCAAAGACAAGGTAGCTACAGGGGCGTGCTTGGGATCAATTTGCTCTTGGATCAGAAAGCATTTGCTACACTTGCACTTCTGCGGGCATGGGAGCTAGTGAGATTACATTAATGTTGTGCATGTCCATCTGTAGGGCAGTCATCTTCACCTTCTGCACAGACGTGCCCAAAGTCTAATGCAGGGGGTTTAGGTCATAGGTAATGCTAGGTGATTCGTTTCAGCCACAAGTAAAAAACATTGCAGAAGGATTCAAATACAAAAGATATGTAGAAGATACTTAACCAAGTATGTTAGAAAATGTTGTGGAACTTGCTATTTGCAAAGCAATGCAAAACACTCAGAAGACATATTTATAGATGTTTGAGGTTGTTAATCATCATACACTTCACTTCTTCAGGGAACAGAGTACATATTAACAAAATTCTTTTATTATTAGATCAGAAGACAGATTTTGAACAGAACATCATGAGGGACTCTGTTGACAATGTGATAAGAACAATGGCCAGCAGGTCAGGCACTTAAACTCTTCTGCCACGATGCAAAGCATTGTCTATCAAAATATTTAACAAGGTTGCAGTTTTATGAACAGTTTCTTGCTTAAAATGCAAAGGAAGTGGTAGCAAAACTATAGCATATTGCAAATAACAAACACGTCACATAAAAGACTTCAAAATACAGCTACCTCGTGTTCTCCAACACTGCACACAAACCCACAAATTATATAAAAATCACATGTATTTTAAAAGTAAAAGAATAAAAAGGAGAACCAATCAACAGATTATTTTTCTGCTAACAGAATACAAAACTCACATTCAGAATTCACCATCTGAAGCATTAAGCTTTCAACAGAAAAGTAAATAACTTTCATGTGACAACTCCACCTCAGGATGAGACTGCAGACATCCAAGGGTGGCAATGAGACAAGAAATTATTTTTTTCCCTAAGACTGGAAAGTGTCAGGAAAGTTGTTCCAAGCAGACTGTTTAATTCTGCAACTGGTATTGCCCCTTTTACAACAGGCTCTTCATCAAGCTGAGAAATCACAACAGCTTGAATCAGGAGTTCATATTCCTTTTAACAAGCATCTACAAGCAAGACAATATGATTTTAACCATCTTATGCCAGGAAACAGAATTGACATGGGGTTAACTAGCATTCAGAAACAGTGTCCACCACTACATACCTCTCTGCCTCCAGCACTGATCTTGGGGAAAAAGAAAGTGACAGCTTTGGTTTCACAACCAACTGTTGTAGAAAAGCCAAAACATAAGACCTCTACCTGAGTAAAGATGCTTTAAATCAGGTAAAATTGTGGAAATCTTGTATTTTATTCTGTGTTGTGAAGGAAACACATATAGATTTCTTTATAAACCTAACATTCACATACAACAACTCTATAAACATTTGAGCACTCTTTAAAAAGTACAGAAAAATATTTTTGTACTTTCACTAATTTTCTCTTCCAAACCCTTCTCCTGTACTTTGCTTTTCTTCCCTAGATAAATTTTGCTAAGTGTCTTCGCTGTCTTAATAAATTTTTAAAATGCTGCCTTGATCTTCCCCATTATTCACCTGTTACGACACAGAGCATATCTGATGTTGAAGAAGGACTATACTAACTTATTTTTAGTGGCTTGCATTATTCCTTGCTACAGAGGATTAAGTGTAGTAGAGTACTTTCTAAATCATGTATCTTGCCTTGGAAGTAAAGAGCGTCCAGAGCTAAAGAAATGTAAGTCAATACATCAGTAAATCAATAAAGTGCAATTTCAGTGTCCAAAAATGCTTTTCTAGGTAGCAATTTGTCAGTAGGAATATCTACTCTTTAACTCTTCAGTCTCGTTCCACTGAAATTAACAACAAAACTCTTGGACAATTCTGGAGTGTCAAACTGACCTCAAAATCTGCTTCATAAAACACACGAATATGCTAATATTTTAATTCCTTGATCCAGAAACTATTGCTTTACTGATAGGAGAAATGTTTTTCCTTAAAATTAAGAGAAAAACCCAATGACAGATTAAACCACATTTCCTCCACATTGCCTTTAGTAAGGTTGCTTGGGAATAATCACAATCATATTTCATGTCATCACAAGAAATTAATGTATCAATTCACCTTGTCCTTGGACACAGGCTTTTGGGGGAGGAATCCCAATATCAGGTGGGAAAGTACACAAGCATGAAACAATAGACCAGCCATCTCCACGTGTGGAACCATTTCCTTGTGAGGAAAAAGAATTTTTTGAAGTATGAAGCAGT
This sequence comes from Opisthocomus hoazin, assembly GCF_030867145.1. Lineage (NCBI taxonomy): Eukaryota > Metazoa > Chordata > Aves > Opisthocomiformes > Opisthocomidae > Opisthocomus > Opisthocomus hoazin. The sequence continues at coordinate 72,944,016 of NC_134417.1, read as the reverse complement.
GAAAAAATAGTAAAAAAAAAAAAAAATTAAAAGCTTTTTGATGAGCCTCATGTTAAGTCACACCTTAGTATTGTAGGCCAGTGAAATGGAGCTGCAGGCAGTCTGGAGGCTCAGAGCTACATTTAGCTGTAAGGTTGCGGGTTCTTTACTGTTGATCAGGACTGAACAGGAGATGAACATGAAAGCACCAACCAAGGATGTGAAAGACCTATGCTGATCTCCCCATAGCAGGTTATCTGGTATAAACCCTCTTGTTTCTGTTCTTCCCAACTTGGGAAAACAAAGGTGTAACACCAGGGCTCCTGACAATTAAAAAAACCCAACCTCTTGGAGGCATCCGTTATCATTCTACTTTAAAATAAAACAAAATAAAATAAACCAAAACAAATCAATTTTTGAAATAGCCACCTTCTCTGATGGAGTCGGTCTAGCTTGCAAACTCTTCAAGGTAAATACTACATTGGCTGAAGTAGCAAGATCGTCAGTTCATTTTAAGCCACTATAAATTATAATTTATATGTTAAAATAACAGAAATTCATATGATCTCCTGTGATTGTAAGAGTTAGGAGAATAAGAATGAAAATTTTAATGTTTTATAACTGTTCTCTTTCAAATATTTATCTGCCCTTCTATAACATATCCCATTTTTTGTTCTCATTTCTTTCTTTTCCCATTTCTTTTTTCTCTCTGGTATCATTCCTTATCTGTTCTCACAGTTGCTTTTAACAATGGAACCTAGAGAAAACTCCTGCTGAATGATAACTCCTCTGTTTGCAGATTAAATAGTCCATGTGGACATTTAGCACATGCAGGGGAGCCAATTCTGCTTGGTGCTAAGCATCATCAGTCACGCTCTGAGCATCAACAATCACAGCTAGCTTCAGGTGACTTGAAAGTGACAGTGTTTTGCTGAATTCAACCCTCTCAAAGAAGAAAGAAAAAAAAGAAAAAAAAAAGCCAAGGCTTAAACATGAGGGAAGGGAAATGTTGCAATCTAGATGTAATGCAATGTAATTGTGATAGGAATTTTTGTACATTCTAAAGCCAGAATTATCAATGCCATTTAAATCAAGCATCAGATATTAAATACTGTATGTACTCGCTCTTGTACAGCTGACCTATTCTGCCAGCCTTTAGAACAGCACAAAAATCTGAATCACAGAATCACAGAATCACAGAACAGTAGGGGTTGGAAGGGACCTCTGTGGGTCATCTAGTCCAACTCCCCTGCCGAAGCAGGGTCACCTACAGCAGGCTGCACAGGACCTTGTCCAGGCGGGTCTTGAATATCTCCAGAGAAGGAGACTCCACAACCTCCCTGGGCAGCCTGTTCCAGTGCTCCGTCACCCTCAGAGGGAAGAAGTTCCTCCTCATGTTCAGACGGAACTTCCTGTGCCTCAGTTTGTGCCCATTACCCCTTGTCCTGTCACTGGGCACCACTGAAAACAGCTTGGCCCCATCCTCCTGACACCCACCCTTCAGATATTTGTAGGCATTTATAAGGTCCCCTCGCAGCCTTCTCTTCTTCAGGCTGAACAAGCCCAGTTCCCTCAACCTCTCCTCGTAGTGGAGATGCTCCAGTCCCCTCACCATCCTTGTAGCCCTCCGCTGGACTCTCTCCAGTAACCTCTTCATCCTTCTTGAAGTGGGGAGCCCAGAACTGGACACAGTACTCCAGATGAAGCCTCACCAGGGCAGTGTAGAGGGGAAGGAGAACCTCCCTTGTCCTGCTGGCCACACTCTTCTTGATGCACCCCAGGATCCCATTGGCCTTCTTGGCAGCCAGGGCACACTGCTGGCTCATAGTTAACCTGTCGTCCACCAGGACACCCAGGTCCCTCTCCGCAGAGCTGCTCTCCAGCAGGTCCACCCCAAGCCTGTACTGGTGCATGAGGTTGTTCCTCCCCAGGTGCAGGACCCTGCACTTGCCCTTGTTGAACCTCATCAGGTTCCTCTCTGCCCAGCTCTCCAGCCTATCCAGGTCACGCTGAATGGCAGCACAGCCTTCTGGTGTATCTACCACACCTCCCAGTTTGGTGTCGTCAGCAAACTTGCTGAGGGTACATTCTAACTCTTCATCCAGGTCGTTGATGAAGAAGTTAAACAAGACTGGGCCCAGTACTGACCCCTGAGGGACACCACTTGTCACCAGCCTCCAACTAGACTCAGCGCCGCTGATGACAACCCTCTGAGTTCTGCCATTCAGCCAGTTCTCTATCCACTTCACCGACCACTCATCCAGCCCACACTTCCTCAGCTTCCCCAGGAGGATATCATGGGAGACTGTGTCGAAAGCCTTGCTGAAGTCAAGGTAGATAACATCCACAGCTCTCCCTTCGTCTACCCAGCCAGTCATGTCATCGTAGAAAGCTATCAGATTGGTCAGGCATGATTTCCCCTTGGTGAATCCATGCTGACTACTCCTGATAACCTTCTTTTCTTCCACTTGCTTGTTGATGGCCTCCAGGATAAGCTGCTCCATCACCTTTCCCGGGATGGAGGTGAGGCTGACCGGCCTGTAGTTCCCTGGGTCCTCCTTCTTGCCCTTTTTGAAGATTGGAGTGACATTGGCCTTTCTCCAGTCCTCGGGCACCTCTCCTGTCCTCCAGGACCTCTCAAAGATGATGGAGAGTGGCTCAGCAATGACATCCGCCAGCTCCCTCAGCACTCGTGGGTGCATTCCATCGGGGCCCATGGATTTGTGGACATCCAGATCGCTTAAGCGATCCCTCACACAGTCCTCCTCGACCAAGGGAAAGTCGTGCTCTTTGTAGGCTTCTTCTCTTACCTCCGGGGCCTGGGATTCCTGAGGGCCAGTCTTAGCACTGAAGACTGAAGCAAAGAAGGCATTCATTAGCTCTGCCTTCTCCGCATCCTCCGTCACCAGGACACCCGCCTCATTCAGCAGCGGCCCCACGTTGTCCCTAGCCTTCCTTTTGCTGCTGATGTAGTTGAAGAAGCCCTTCTTGTTGTTTTTGACATCCCTTGCCAGCTTCAATTCCAGGTGAGCCTTGGCCTTCCTTGTCGCATCCCTGCATGCTCTCACTACGTTTCTGTACTCTTCCCAAGTGGCCTGTCCCTCTTTCCACATGCCATGCACCTTTCTCTTCTGCCTGATCTCCGCTAGAAGCTCCTTGTTTAACCATGCAGGTCTCCTGCCTCCTTTGCTAAATTTCTTTCTCAGGGGGATGCATTGCTCCTGTGCATGGAAGAAGTGTTGTTTAAAAAGCGACCAGCACTCATGGACCCCCCTGCCTTCGAGAGCCCTGGCCCACGGGATTCCTCCCAGTAGCTCCTTGAAGAGGGCAAAGTCAGCCCTCCTGAGGTCCAGGGTTTTGATCCTGCTTATCGCCCTGCTTCCTCCACGCAGGATCCTGAACTCGACCATTTCATGGTCACTGCAGCCGAGTCTACCTCCAACCTTCACGTCCTCCACCAGTCCCTCCTTGTTTGTTAACACGAGGTCCAGCAGCGCGCCTTTCCTTGTTGGTTCCTCCACCACTTGCATCAGAAAGTTATCATCGATGCTCTGTAGGAACCTCCTGGATTGCGCCTGCCTAGCTGTATGGTCTAAGCTGAAGACAGCTTAAGAAAGTTCCTGAAACTTAAGATAAATATGTCATAATACAAAGACAAGCAATCTTTAGGGAAAAAGTTTTCTATGCTGTAATACTCTTCTCAAAGCCAAAGAAATTAATCTCAGAGTATATTTTAAAAAATGCTGACATTTTGAAGAAAAAAATAAATTCCTGGCCTTTCTGTGATTCAGCCTCCCAAAACTTTCCCTGGTCTCAGAGAATGACATACAGCCTAAGGCACTACTCTAACATTTCCCTAGGGGTTGTCCTACTTAGAATTACCTAAGCCAAAAAAAAACAAATGAGAATGGTTTTCTAAGCAAGTTTTGGAAAATCAGGCATACTGAATTACATGCATTAGCTTTGGTTAAAGCTAAACAAGCCCCAAGAAATCATTTTTTCTCCACCTTCTTAACACTCTGTGAGTATTTGTGCATGTCTACAGATAAGACATACAGGTGCTCAGACTTTGCAGTGGTGGGAGAGCCAAAAATAGTAGTAAGTCTCAGTCACTGATATAAGCACTTCAGAATTTCTAGTGTTCTTATCTTCGCTGTATCCATCTAGCATCCTGACCATAGAGGAGAACAAAAAGAGGTGGAGATTCATTTCACTTCACCATCTCTAAGTTACTAGTTATATTTAGTCTGAATTAGATGCCTCAGCTCCTGCAACGTTGAAAGACAACACCCCAGCACACCCAGAAGTTCCCTTGTCCCTGCATTTCACACATCTAACTTAGGCTGGGCTGAATCAAACCTGGTGGTACTTACCTCTCCCCACTTGTTACAAGGGAAGCCTACATAATTAACTGATTAGGCTCAGGCTAACCCAGCTTCATACAATTCATGAAACAACTTCCAAAAAGTAAGGCAGACATACCTAGCAATGAATTTATGCACCCAAGTTATATGGATTTGCTGATCTTGACCACAGTAATCTGGCAAACATCATACAGTGAAAAAGCAACAGAGCACATCTCAGAGTTATGCCAAGTCCTTGTTTAGGACTTTACTCAGTGGATCATCCTGCCTCTTGGAGTTACACATATTTTTAAATCAAGCATACAAGGATGCTTTCTTATTTTCACAGGACTAAAAGGCATTCACTCAGTAGGAGTGTGGCTTACATGACTATCAAACGGGAAATTAATGAAATAAGAAATTGGCTCTGCTCAGGAAGATTAACCCCACTTTTTTTTTCTTAGGACTTTTAAAACCACTTTTAAAACCTGAAATCAGGTTCTGTTCTGTTTATGTAGTAAAAATGGGACATATATCTACAGCCAACATACAAGTAAATACGGGATTGGAACATACTTTCGAGGTATGCAAAGATATTCAGAAAGTGAGCTGTAATTAATATTATCAAGCCTCTTAACCTGCATGTCACATAAATTAAGGTTCTGTAAACTCACTTAGGATAAGATCCAGTGTTCTTTTTGTTGAACTTGGACAAAAAGCTGCCTTGCTAGGGATCCCTCACAGCACCAAGACAGCCAGGTGTACATCCTGATACGCACTACAGAAGATGCTAAATGGCAACCCTTCCTCTTCTTCCTGACTGTCTCTTGCCTCCACCTCCTATTCAGCAAAACAGTTCATCCACAAACTCCACAGGCTTAAACTTGGTTTTAAAATCACTGACATACTACTTTGCTGACTTAAAAAAATTCAGCAGCCTTGGATTCAACAGTATTGAAAAAAGAAACAGGACAGATGACTATGAACACCTGGAAGAGTCCCAGGTTTGACTCTCAGGAGGCAGATGTGTCTGCATGTTGAAACCACTCATGCAGTTAAGTTATATCATAAAGTTATTAAATTTTTTAATGAATACACATTTCTGAATGCTGCAGTAAACCTGGCGATTTCAGATACGTTAATTAAGGGAGCATCATGCTGAACACAACCTCTACTTAAAACGCTGTTATAAATGTCATCTGTGCAAATGAATGCAGTCTATCTGTCAGCAGTGTTTTTCACTGTGTTTCAGGGCAAAGCGCAGGCAATCAAATGATACAAAGGGGAGCAGTGCAAGTTCTGGTTTTCAGTCTGCAGTGCCTTCCAAGAGGGACCGAGAGCCTCACCGTTCCTACTGAGCACGTACTGCAAGGAGGCAGCAGAATTCCTTCCATCAAATCTACAGGGAAGTAAGAAAAGGTGGTGGGGGTAGAATGAAAGAAAAAAGACAGAGTCAACTCTAAAGAAATAATTTTATTGTGCACAGATTGTTTGACTGTTGATGAATAAAAGAAAGACAATTTGATTCATTAAATGGAGACTGCCAGTTAGTAAACATAGACTGCAGGCTATTGATTTAACTGAGTAAATTCCACCTATAGTGGGATATTGTAGGGATGTGCTAAGCGTTTTATATCACTCCAAGCAATATGTCATATTTCTCTGCATTGTACTTTTACTCCCATTAAAAAGTGTTTATTTAATTTAATAGTACTTGTAGTGGGAGTATTGAATGTGTGCAAATTCTTGTAACCTTCATTAACAGGCTTCCAGCTCAGGGATACAAGACTCAGTTCCAATAAGTAAAAGGATGGTCAGATGCCTTTAGCAAGGAGCAAGTCTGAAAATGCTGGTCTTCATGTTTTACCATGGCACAACTATAATTAGAAACAATTTCTCGAAGCTAGGCCGGACCCCGGATCTATCAAAACATTCGATGGAATTGAGAACTGCAAGATATTGGTTACCAGAGCCTAAAATTAAAATGTCATGGTGTCCTAGCTTGGAACTAGCAGAAATTCAGTGCCTGAAACTGCATTTTAGATAATTATTTCCCCACAGAAGAGAGAAAGCCTGTAAGCTGAACAATGCCAACACCTTTTCAGTTCCATCTAAATTAAGTATGAAATTTGGAAGAGCTGCTCTATTGCAGTCTTACAAATAGAGCAAGAGGGAACAAGCCAGGAGGAAAGAAAGGTTTCATTTAGTCCAGCTATTGTCATTTTGGAGACCAGTGCGTACAAAGTCATCCTCCACCGAGTGCCTCAATTTCTCTGTTTGGAAAAGTGTGTATTTCCATGGAGCTGCTTGTCTGCTTTTCATCATATTCCCAGAGACTGTTCAGCATTATATTATGCCCTAGGAAAGTACACCTTATTTCTTGTTCTGCAGAAGTTCTCATTCATCACCTCTTATTAAGTCTCAAGGTAAAACATTTCATCTGTTTACTTCAATTGTTGAAACAGAGCAATCCATCACAGTCCATTCTTTCTGCATGAATTACTGACATCAGGCGTAGCAGATTTACTGTAGTCCCTGCCCTACAGTTTGAAAGGTAAAATCTCAAATAAATGTAAAAATTACTGAAAAATACCAATGTAGAAATGATTTAATGTAAATTCTTTTCTACTTGCTAAATGTAAATTGACTTTGCCTGGTGTTAGACTTTCTTTTTTGTTCTTTTCCTTTTTTGTTCTTTTTTTTTTTCCTTTTTTTTTCTTTTTTTTCCCCAGGGGCTTGAATGCATTCATAATGAACCACTATAGAAAAAAAAAAGATACAATGATGATTAAAATCAGTGTTTCTTATAGCACAGATAAAAAACCCCTTCACTGTAATGTACCTGGAGAATGAGATATATGAAACAAATATTCTCAATTTTAGGAAAATGGAAGTGATACTCATGCAAGTAACAATTTCCTAAGCATATACAACACTGTGAAAGCAACAGACAATGGAATGGACCATGTTTAGGTATATGCCATGATTAGAGATAAATGTAAAGATCAAATATATTGGTGCTTTATTTTCTTCCCAAACGATGACCCAACTGTATTGCCAGCTGGTCTATGACAGAGCAATCTGAGCAATCAACTGGCAAGAAACTATAAGTCAAACATTATAGTGATCTTTGCTTCTACACTGACAAACCTTAAAATGCCATCTCAACTTCCATGAGCTATTCCTTACAGCCAAGAAATCTAATGATCTCCTTTGATAACAAGACTGCTATAGCCATAGACAGAAAAAGAGTTTATCACAACGGAATAAAGCTCAGCTGTGCAGAAGACAATTTTCAGACCAGAAAAACTTCCATGGGAGCTAAAAACTTCACCATCTTGTTTTTTTCCAAGTGTGATAGGCACTCCTTTGATCTTGGTAACACAGTATTTTATAGCATATATATGGTGTACACATAACATACAAAACCTCCTTAAGAGTACAACAACATTGTATAAACAATCTCCCACCTGGACAAAGGAGAAAAACAATGAAGTGCATATGACAAACATTAGTCAAGCTGCTTAGCATGTTTCTGCAAGACAATGAGCAGCTCCCTGATAATGGGAGTAGTAAGAATATAAACAGAGCAGAGGTGGAGCAAGTAGACAAGGGGAGTGGTTAAATTATTTCAAAGAAAGTTTCGCAAAACCTCCTATCTTTATAAAGGATTAATAGTGCACACTACATAGCCACCTGCAAATAGTTTGTATAGAAAGTGATAAATATATATTACAGAACTGATAAGCAGAGTTCACAGTCATTTCTGAAAGGAAATAAGGTAATGCAGGCTATTAAAATTCAAATGAAAGATTTGTAAAAACCCAAGGCATCAGCTTTCAGTGTTGGGTAAATGAAAGTAGCCCCAGCAGCCACAGGAAGGTCACCCCCATTTAACCAAGATGAAAACTGCACTGTTGTAGTCAGTTGATTTGGACTTATTAAGAAAGCACTTGCCAGCTCATCAAAGCACCATCTTATTCTTGTTAAGCTCTTTCTCATCCAGCATCTTTCCTCTTGATTATTAACATCTTTATTCAGGTACAAATGCACTGCTGCTAAACCTACTGCAAGTCACCTGCTATAATACTGTTTGGATGTTTAGTCGCTTGGTCAGGGGACTCCCGACAGCTTGTTTATGCATTAAACATACACATCACACCTACATATACATTTCTTTTACCCCTGAGTCTCCCCACACATTTTATCCTTCTATGTCTCTCTAGACTATGGCTCTCTGAAACCAGAACTGGCTTGCTATTTGTGTCTGACACAGCGCCAGCATTTTACAAATAAGAATTAGTAACAACATTTCGGAAGGTGTTGTGCTGCACCAGAGGAAAGCTGTCATGAGGTCATCAGCAGTGTCCGCTCGCTGCCAGTGGGCTTTAAAGGGGTTTGAGGAGAACCTCTGCAGAATACTGAGTAGGACAACCCCTGTGGAGTCATTCATCGAAATCCTGCATCCTGCTACCAGAAATCACATCCTGGGGAATCAGGTTGGGGAAAGCAAAAAAGGCAAGAATAAAATAAAATAAGCAATAAACTAGACACAAATTACAGCTAAACTGCTTGGAAGTGAAAACTCAGCAGGGAGGTAGGTAAATGTTGCTACATAACTCTGAGACCACATACAACACACTAAATCGTGAAGACCCTCCAATTTCCGTGCAGTTTAATTGCAAGTTCTTTCCTCCTGCAGGAATTAAATCAGTGAGAACCATATAAATTGAAGTGGCTGGCTGCAGGCTCTATCTCCCGCAATGAGCACCCAGTTTCATTTTTTCATGAATGCTGTCTCTGTTGTTTCAAGCGTTATTTCTCTGTTCCTGTATAACTAGATTGCAGAAAAAGGTGTGTGGGAATTTTTAGATGGAAAAGTCTGTCAAATTTGAATGAGACAGTTCCACTCTCTCATTTCAAATCATGCCAAGGGGTAGATGCAGAGGCTGTAAATGACATGCAACTCAGGGCTCAACAAGGCAACCATAAAAAACATTGAAATGCATAATGAGTGGTCCAAATAAAAATGTGTGAGCCTTGCATTTTATTTTTTAATTAAAAATCCACTGCGTGAATGCCCTGTAATAAGTTAAAAGGGGTAAATGAATGATCTTGACAATATTTGCAGAACAAAGCTGAACGTTACATTTTTCTGTAACTTAAAGACACGTGGTGAAAGTCAATCAGAACCAAGATGCAGCCTTATTTCCTCTTATTATATTTTTATTAATTCAGTTACTGAATCCTTTGAGATTCTCCTCCCCCACTGTTCCAACCCTGCCCCCGAATGAAAAGTTTCACCTTGACACTACCTTTTATACCAACAACATTTCTGCATTCACGGCTGGTGTGGAATTAGCAGCTCCAGAGAATGGCAGTCACTCCCAGTTCATTGCACAGGAAGAAGACGGACAGCAGAAAATTGCTTTGCAGAGGTCCTCCCAGCCCATACATGAAGATGATAATTTTAATGCCAATTTGGGTGCATGTTGCTGTGACAGCCAGTGAGTATGCTGGTTGTGATTTACACATTCAAGTTATATTAACAGTACTCTGTTTTACAATGGCAGCTATCAAGGACCATCACAGTTGCTACTAACTTTAGTGAAGCATAAGATCAAACCGTATCAGGTTAACTTCGCATTTCATTCTTTCTCAGCACTTCTTGGTATTTTCAGTGCTTGGTAATATCTAGGTGCAATTATCCCACCACTCCTTTTATTGTCACAGGAAAAAAATTTACAACTCAAAATGACCTGCCATTCCTTCAAAAAGTTTTAGAACAGAATAATTTTGGCATCACTTTTGGTGATTCCTGAAGGGTGACTATTTCCTGCACTGTGGGCTAGAAAGGTGCAAGGAAACACTACTGAAGGAGGAAAAAGTAGCTCCTTATTAAGACAGCTATTCACCTTAAGAGTTGCATCCACATTGTGCTTCCAAGCCACATGCACACATTCCCAAGCCTTCTTCCCTCCACAGCCATCCCTCCCTCCATGTTTCACGTAGGTTTCTACAGCAATGCTTGCAATCGAGTGCCATGCACATGCAAGAGAGAAAAATATTCTTTATGAATGAGTGAGAATGAAAATGGCATTTGATGATGTCTTGAAAGGAATGCAATTAAAACGAAAACAGCACAAAATTTCATTCACTCTTTCACGGATATTCTCTGACAATTAGCAGACATAATGCTTTACAGTATTTGGCAATAGTGAAGAGTGTTAAAAGTGCTAGAAATCATCTTCTCAGGGCAAGATGCAGCTGTGATGTGGATGGGCAAAAGAGCAAAAAGCAAAGGAGGAGGCTGCACAAGCAAATACCCTCTCCTGTGTTGTGTGACCGAGGACCTCCTGCCCCATTCAGCAAGTTACAGGATCTGTGTGGCAGGACAGCCTCAGCCACTGCTCCCTGCGATGGCAGCTCCCTCCCGGCCCGGGGACAGACAACTGCATAGCCCTGCCAACCCACTGCATGGAGCGGAGACCGTGCACCATGCCTTTGGGTTTAACAGGGAGCTAATGTACTCCGAGTGCTCCCTGCAGGCAGGCTGGGCCTGGGGTGGCTTGCTTTGGGAGGCTGCAACGAACAGGAGAGAACCACTGTCTCCGTAAATCACCTCTCAGATATCACTCACCATGTAGGTGCTCCCTCTCTCCATTTCTGCTGGCTGAACATAACCCACTCAAATACACACTTAAATCGATCCATAAGTGCTCACTCCAGTCAAAAAGCTGCTCTTGACCACTTCTCAGTAGGTAGTTTGTGCCTGTCATCAAGTTTCAGCATGGTTTGCCATCACCCCGTCCTTGCATCAAAGAGAACTTTACTTGCGGGGCCTTGATTTTCCCTGACCCTAAATTCTCCACAAGATTTCAAGCTACAAAAAGTGCCCAGGTCCATGGATGGATGTTCTGGATGCTGGGAGAGACTGGCAGAGGCCCAGGTTTAGCTCAGTGTGCAGACACACATCTCTGTCTCTGGATCAAGTCCCTAACCTCCTGTTAGCTACAACATAGATTTCAGAAACACATGCAAACAACTCTAATTAAAGATTTTGTGTGAAGGAGAAGCTACCAAATACCTGTGAGGTTAATTATTCTAATCATTTAAAAGTCATATCTCATTTCAAGTCTTAACATATTAGATTGAAGCCTTCAGTCACTAGAACACTTCATGGCTTTGTGGCTCTCAAGTAGAATAAATGTTTTCATCAGAATTTCTCTGGAACATGAAATGTCACCCTTTTGCTTTCTCGTTGATGAGCTAAACAGACCCAGTTTCTCACTGGGAGAAACATCACCTTGGTCTATCTTTTCATGTCTATCAGTATTATTTCTCAAGGGACAAGGTGACGGCCTCTGATGATGCATATTATTTCCAGTCCATTTTAAGTGGTTCATGCATCTGCAGATGGTGTTTGGTCTCCAGGTATCCTCACCACACTGGCAATCGTGTTTCACTGTTCACCACCAAAGCTCTTAAACCAACCTAAAAAGACTGCTTTTGAAAACACCTCCTTTTCTAGAAAGGTTACTTTTGTGTAACCCCATTTTTAGTGGCACTGGGTGTTTTGCTTTTTTTTTTTTTTTTTTAAAGTTTGTGTATTTCAGATTGAAATCCATCATACCGTCATGTTTTTCTTCTATGTATTTAGTGTTGAAGCTGAGGAGGTTGAGGACACAAAAAGTCTGTGTATCGAAAAAAAAAAAAAAAGAAATGAAGCTCTATTTGCAAATGGGCAAATTTACCTTTCTGAGTTGCCAGGAAATACCATTATACTTTACCCATACTTACCAGTATGTATTAGAATATTATCCCTCATTTGAAATAATATAATGCAGTCTGTCACTTTGGTCTTGTAATCACTTTTTTTAAAACATCAGAAATATTTCCATTTGCTTTCAGCATAACCATGATGTGAAATTTCTGACTTAACTATCTCTTTAAAAAACTCCAGCAGAATGAAGATTAAGCTGAAGCTCACTTTCATTATGTATCACCAGTCATGGCAGGGCATTGACCCTTTGAACTAGCATTTCTTTCTTCAGACAGAAAAAAATGAATAAAACATTAAAAATAGTCAGAAAAGTGCTGGCTATGGATGTAACAATGCATAGTCCTGCTGCAATCGAAGAGAACAATTTAAAATGTAATAACTTGCAGCGTTACATTCATTTCTGCAGCACCGCAACCAATTTACAAACAACAGGGACACCATCTGTTCTCTAAAGAACCATGGGAAAAAATGCCTGCTAGCAATTAAAGGGTTATACATGAGACACGATTTCTGCAGATTTCACTTTTTCTTTTTTTCTGTTCTGTTTTGTTTGCTTGGTCTACAAACTGTGTCATCACAAATACCAGTGGATGGTGTTACCAGTGTTTATTTTTCTGTTCTAGCCTACTTATCCTACAGATGTACTTTTTAAATCAATGTATTTCGTATTAATGACTAAAGTGAATTTGTAGAGAAGAGATCTGAGAGAATTATGTGGATTTAGGTTTAGAGATTTTCCCATCCTGGCAGACTGACATTAGTTGAACATTTATTCTGTTCTGGCTAATGTATTCTCTCTCTCTGGCCTCTCAATTATTCTTAGTCTTCTTTTTCTATTTTTAATAGTCATGGTACATTAGTGTAAGTACTGCTTCTTTTGGGTTATGTTTTACTGAGACTTTGCTAACATATGGATAGCAATGCTGTCACAACTGATTCCACTGTTACAGATTTCCACAGTCCTAGGGGGTTTAAATTGAAAAGAGACTATAGATTTGTTAATGCATTTTGCAATTTGGTTGTGTTAATGTATTCAGTAATGGGCTCAGATGTTTCAGAATCACAGAATCACAGAATAGTAGGGGTTGGAAGGGACCTCTGTGGGTCATCTAGTCCAACCCCCCTGCCGAAGCAGGGTCACCTACAGCAGGCCGCACAGGACCCCGTCCAGGCGGGTCTTGAATATCTCCAGAGAAGGAGACTCCACAACCTCCCTGGGCAGCCTGTTCCAGTGCTCCGTCACCCTCAGAGGGAAGAAGTTCTTCCTCATGTTCAGACGGAACTTCCTGTGCTTCAGTTTGTGCCCATTGCCCCTTGTCCTGTCACTGGGCACCACTGAAAAGAGCTTGGCCCCATCCTCCTGACACCCACCCTTCAGATATTTGTAGGCATTTATAAGGTCCCCTCGCAGCCTTCCTTGTTTGGAACAAGTCTGTGGCCTTTGAATTGTATTTGAGAGTGATTCCTATGTACACAATACCATTCTGGCACATTATAAAAGTGCTATCCAAATAAGTCAATTAAGACATAGTTAAAAGCAAAATAAAGTCATAGAGGAGAAGTAAATGACACAGGCTGCAATATTACTTGCTGTGATACACGTTCTCTTTGTTCAAAACAATCTTTCCCTAAAAATTGGTTCCAGTTCACTACTACCCTAATGCCTTGAATAGTTAGCTGAGTGTTGACAACAGAGCTGCAGTGATTATTCTGGTTTCCGTTTACAAACTAGCTGCAGTAGTTCTAAACAACACCAGACACTTTCTCTTAATGTGTCCCCACCGTTGAAAGAGCACATAATCCTCCTGCAGATACAATAGCATAAGGATTAGAATGAGTAGGAATTCAGCTGTAATTTTAAGCTACACAAACACCTGGGCTCCTGCAAAAATCTATCCTTGTTTCAAAAAAAGTTTTCACAGACACTGTGCTAAATCAATCCTCTGTGCCAAACCCCCCGAAAGCCTATATAAGTGTGACTAGCAAGATACAATTGCATGTCAGTCACGCCAAAAAACAGGATTATTGCTTTTCATAGAGAAGAAGGTCAGGAGTAGACCCTTAGGACAGAAGATAAACCAGACCAGCATCTTTCAAACATCTACACAGAATACTCCTGACTCACGAGACACAGAGGAAGCCACTGGCATTAAGAAATAGAAACTTGCAATATCATTAGGTCCTCTTAACTGTTAAGAGATGCGTTTCAAGATTGACAAAAACTGAGCATATGTAAATTCAAAACTACACAGAGAACATATAAAGAGACTTCACATTCATTTATTGAGTGATATTAGCAGTAGAGAATTTAATTCCAGGATTTAAAAAAAGAGCATTTTACAGTTGCAGATAAAATTGCTCTAATAGAACTGAGCACAGGTTTGGATTTCCTGGAACTGAACTTTAATTTTGAAGGAATCCTGCTCTTGCTGATGTCTGGTAACAGCCTGTATTACGATGCAGAACTGGAATTTGACCAATTAGAAAAATTCAATGATAAGCGGCAATTAAGTGGATCAGAGACGAATGCAATAGATGCATTTTCAGCATGGAGAAGCCCAGCCATACCGGTTGCACTAATGGGAGTTACGCTTTTAAATTTGATTTGTACAGTATGCTGGAAAACCTATCCTGTTCTAAGCTACAAGGTACATGATCGCTATACCTAAAAAAGGAAATTAAGAATGATTATCCTGTTTCACTTTTTGTTAATGTGAGTGCCTTACAGATTAAACACAAATGACAAGTCCTGATGTATCACTTTATCTCAGCGGAATCTCTGCTCGTAGAAAATGGAGGAGCGGACAGGCCAGACCTGGGAGCACATCAGGGGCAAGGGAAACCACGAGCCTGGGCTCCTCCGGCACAGCCAGCGTCTTGGGGGACGCAAGGCAGTGGCAGGGACCAGCAGTGCCCATCTCCCTCGCCAGCAGGCAGGCAGCGTGTGTGAAGCAAGGGGGGAAAGGATTGGGCTCTCTGATCGGACTTTTTCCACTATGTGTCCAAGCAGGGATGTACACAGACAGCACCTGCTGCTCTCTCTGGGCTTCAGAAGCACCCACTGGCCAGAGATCATAGTATTTCTATTTACACTTGAGAAACAATTTGTAGCCTGTTTGTGAAAATGTGCATATAGACATATAGACATATGGCATAACAAAGCTCAAACATATTTGGTTATTTAATTGCTTCACTTGTTCAGAAAAGACCCAACAAGTAAAACTACTCTGCGTTTGCGGAATTGAGCCTTGGTGTTTACATCAGGGCAGAAATCATCTAAGAGAAAAAATATAACTACTCATCAATACTTTGCTTTAGGGTGCTTCATGGCAACAGGCTATTGACACTACTGTAGCTAGAGGAAGATTAGACATGCCAGGAAACCTAAGGCTAGCCACACTGGCTGTATTTGGGTGGATGGTGTGTATGCCTTTGTATACGATCAAATACTACTCTACTCTGTCTGTCTGGTTTATCTCAAAAGGCATGGTGCTGAAATGTGCAAAAATCATATTTTTCAAAACAATATGTATGGCAGCACTACTGCATATTTCAGTACGCAGCCTGCCCACAGGATCAGAAGGGCAGAATACCTCTTCACTCATAGCTACCAATGAAGAATACCCTCAGAAAACCACTCTGCTGCTGCTTGGTCTCCCATCCAGCAGAAGAGGTCATTTAATGAAGTTCACTGAGTTCTGTCTTATCCTTCCTTCACTGTGCCCACCATAATTTCGCTCTTAAGAAAGGAGAAGGGTGTATTTTTTATATGAAATAGATTATGTTTTGAAACTGCTATCTGTGAGTAATTCCTGTAAGGTGGTATTGTTCTCACTTTCATTTAACTCTCCATTTTCAGAAGTCTGTATATTTTTCAAAGTGAAAAAATTGTTCGTTTTGGCACTTGACAATTTGGCATGGGAAAAAAAATAACAATATCACTGAAAAAACATTCTTGCAGTGATCAAGCTGCAAAAATACAGAGATGCCTATGTAAGGCAGAAAATACCTTTTCACTAATTGGTCTCTCTAACAGCAACCATCAATTTCAGTTTGGTAACACAGGCAAAGATTCTCCTTTGCACCTGTGGCACCAACTTAAATCTCCATTTTCTGTGTCTCCATTTAATAACCCATGCTCCTCTCCTAAGGGAATAAAATAAACATGCAAGCACCAGGCTCAGTACTACAAGTCTGCAGGTCAGACACCAACACAGCAAAGGTAAATGATCTCTACGGTAAGGGTAAGTGTGGTGTCAAGGGCAGAAACTTTCTCAGAGCCTGGTCCAAGGCAGCATGAATGCCCATCCCAGCCCTCATTGCTACCTGCTGCATGCACAGGTTTCTGTGGTTTTCACAGAATCACAGAACAGTAGGGGTTGGAAGGGAACTCTGTGGGTCATCTAGTCCAACCCTCCTGCCGAAGCAGGGTCACCTACAGCAAGCTGCACAGGACCTTGTCCAGGCGGGTCTTGAATATCTCCAGAGAAGGAGACTCTACAACCTCCCTGGGCAGCCTGTTCCAGTGCTCCGTCACCCTCAGAGGGAAGAAATTCTTCCTCATGTTCAGACGAACTTCCTGTGCTTCAGTTTGTGCCCATTGCCCCTTGTCCTGTCACTGGGCACCACTGAAAAGAGCTTGGCCCCATCCTCCTGACACCCACCCTTCAGATATTTGTAGGCATTTATAAGGTCCCCTCGCAGCCTTCTCTTCTTCAGGCTGAACAAGCCCAGTTCCCTCAACCTCTCCTCGTAGTGGAGATGCTCCAGTCCCCTCACCATACTTGTAGCCCTCCACTGGACTCTCTCCAGTAGCTCTTCATCTTTCTTGAAGTGGGGAGCCCAGAACTGGACACAGTACTCCAGATGAGGCCTCACTAGGGCAGTGTAGAGGGGAAGGAGAACCTCATCGTCCTGCTGGCCACACTCTTCTTGATGCACCCCAGGATTCCATTAGCTTTCTTGGCAGCCAGGGCACACTGCTGGCTCATGGTTAACCTGTCGTCCACCAGGACGCCCAGGTCCCTCTCCACAGAGCTGCTCTCCAGCAGGTCCACGCCAAGCCTGTACTGATGCATGAGGTTGTTCCTCCCCAGGTGCAGGACCCTGCATTTGCCCTGTGTGGAACCTCTTCAGGTTCCTCTCTGCCCAACTTTCCAGCCTATCCAGGTCACGCTGAATGGCAGCACAGCCTTCTAGTGTATCTACCACACCTCCCAGTTTGGTGTCATCAGCAAACTTGTTTTGTCCTTTTTGCACATAGGGCTCTACAATCTCTGTAGAGACGTAAGATACTATCACAACAAAATCTTCATGGCGAAAAAGCCTTATGAAAACAACGTAGCTCACTGCAGGCACATGGACGTTTTCTCATTGGAGGAAGGTCAGGGGATAAACATGTACAAAACCATAAACATGTACAAAACCATATTCTATTTCATATGGCCTGACAGCAATGAAATGAGAGCCTATGGAGTATAGAAAAACTGTACTCCAAGTCCAAATAGTGATGTAAACAGGAACTATTCTAATGGTCATCCATCACCTAAAGCATTGCAGTGGCACGCTCCTTCTACAACTAGAGCAGGTTCAGCCTCCAACCCTGCCCCACGTACTGTTCTGTTCTTCAGGCTCCGACCTTCTACTTTGCTTTGGGACTTTAGCAGACTCTCAGTCCTCCAGCTACTGCTTTGGAGGACAAGTATCCAATGCAGACAGCATAATCTAATGCTGTGTACAAGCACCAGGCAGTTCCCAGTGAACAGCAAGGACCATGGTCTGCTCTGGAGCCAGCTCAATTGCAATATATCTTCCATCACCTCTGCAAAAAATCTCAGGAAAAGAATTTGGCATTTGCTTCAGGTTCCACACTGGTCCTGTAGAAATCAAATATGTTTTTACTACTGATTTTCTTGAAACACTTCACCCTCCTTGCCTGGTTTCAGTGGCATTGTTGTCCATTATGCTCCCTTCCTTCCTTGAAGAGGGAACTCCTGATGGACTAATGAGGAGAAAAGAAGCAGCTACTCATCCCACAGCTACCAAGTCTTGTTTCTCTCTGAAGTGTATCATCCAAAACAGCTGGTGACACTTTAAATGAACGTCTATCAAATATTTATCACTCTGACTATAGACAAGCTGTAATTTGAACTCTACCAATGCTGATCTCAAGCAAAGCACTTAAAACATCACTAGAACCCAGAAAAAGAGAAATCTGATTCTAACTCTCATTTGTAATATGCCATGCACCCATTATAATTTATCAAAGTATAGCAAAAACTGGTGAGTTTAACGTCCTACAAAAGTACTTCCCCACCACTCAGTGTAGCTGTTTGGTTGTAGTAGTATATAATCTATATTGAACTCATGGATTCACTACAAACCAAAGCATGCAGATTTCAAAACAAGTTATGTACATTTTGTCTACTATTTCATGAAAAAAAAAAAAGAGGAGAGAAAGGAAAGGGAGGAAAGGAAAGAAGAAAAAAAGGAAAAGGAAAAAAAAACGAAAAGGAAACAAAGGTGGTAGGAACTGACTTACTGATTTACAGTCTAATTAATAGTCAAATAATTTTTGAACATCAACAAGGTTTTAATGCTGCCTGTAAGGAGTATCTGGAAGTTCAATATTGTGTTAAGATTATAGCATGCTTCAGTGACCAAGATAAATCAATAGTCAACAAATCAGGGATCTGTATTTGAAAAACGCAAATCTGCAGTTTTCCGCTAAATGCTGGATTAATCAGTATCGTAAACCAATATTTCTGCCATTTTCAATACCACAAAAAAAGTAGCCCATTACTCACTTGTTATTCCTTCCCTTTCTTACTTGCAAAGCTGTTAACCCCCCAAAGATGCTAGTCAGTTGAGAAAACCAGAAAGGAACAAGAGCAAATGGCACAAAAGATCATTTCATCTGCTTGACTAGGCACATTAATGAATTCCACTTAGACTGGAAAAATGCAGTGAGCACCACAGCATCATACACTGCTTTAGCTTCAGTGATTCAGAGTCTGTGCCATTAAAATGTACTGTAAACTGTAATTAAGCAATTAAACATGAAAGTGCATAGGCTGGGCTGAAATAATGTTAGACCTCAAATGCCTTGTCTTCTGCCTTTAGCAGCTTCAGCTTTAACTCTATTTCAAAATGACATATGCCCTGTCTAAGTGTGGTTATAAAAAACTACCTCTTTTTCTTTCCTACCACAAAACAATTCTTTATTCCTACACTTTTGTGTGTGCTCTTTCAATTCTTGTTAACCCTTTTGCTGCTCATAGCAGCTGCCTTCCGCAAAGTGTGATGACAGCTAAGAGGCAGGAAATGAAGAACGAAGATAGGCAGTCTTTCTGTAAGATTAATAGAAATAACTCATTTAGTCTACAGGGTAGTTTTAGTATAACCTCCAAAGGGTGCCAACATGAAAACTTATTTTAATTAGGACTATAGGTAATTGTAAAACCTTGTTGGAAGAGGCAGATTCTCTGCACCTCTCAGATCAGAATGCAAAATATATTAATAGGAAACTCAGATGAAGGATGTAAAGACAGACAAGGTGATCTGCGCTTTAAGGGATAGTTATGACTATATCTCATTTGTAGAGTTTTTCTACTAATTTCAGTATGTAAAAAACAATTCAGGTCTCAGACTCAGTGATGAGGTCTACCCTATATACAACAGCAAAGTTAGTAAGAGAATACATTTTAGTAAAAGCAAGTAGAGATCAATACAGAAATATTAAAACATAAGACTTCACAGATGATATCAGTGTTTGAAATGGTCTAGGGCATAAGGATATGTCATACCCATCTAATAAACGTATGTTTTGATGATCTCAGTTAAAGCCTTAAGAATGAACTTGTTCCATGTCACCATGTCAATGTTTTTCTATCAGAACTTGTAAATATTCATTCTGGCCACTGGATGACCTCATTCTGATTCTCACAAAGCAGAGATGACAGTTGCTGAAAATGTTAGGAAAAGATTAGGAAAAAATAACTTGATTATATAGAAAATGTTTTTGCTATGGAGAGTTTAAAAACAAACCCAAAAAATCCTACAGAGTTTAGGAAAAAGCATAGCTATACTTAACCTATCATAGTGGGATCTTTAAGGACTAGGTTTCACATTTTCACATGTGTATTAACTTATTTTTAGGATGTTGTGTTGCATCTGAAAGCATATTTCTTTTGGTAGAAACAGGAAGGTAAATATTGTAAAAATTATTACTATATAACAGCTACTAGCCAGCAAGCTATGCTTCCATTTTTCTTTTCAAGAGAACAAAGATTCGAAGGGTTTGTTTTTTTCCCTTTTCATTGTTTTTCAAACAGATAACTTGTATTTGAGCCACTAAAATAAAATAGTAAAAGTCAGAATTCAAGTGAGAGGTAATTTAGGGAAAAAAACCAAACCAACAAACCCCATCAACTTCTAAAATTAGAAAAAACAGGTCTGTAAGGTGTATTATAATGGTTTTCACATCTTGGTCTGAAGCAGCTGGTACTGAATATCAACGGCATCCGTTTAGTGAGATTGAACACTGACCTGATGCAGTGCCACAAATTTTATTTTACGAGGCCTTCGCCCTGTTTTCAGCATTGACTCTTGATCCCAGGCAGCATAAGACGTTCCTCCACCCTCAGACAACACAGGGAGCTCATGCTCAGCAAAAGCAAACAGCGTTTGTGAGGTATCAAAACCCTCCCTCCTCTCTGCATAGCAGGAAAAACATCTGTGCAGGGTCCAAGGTAGAACTTGGCTCCAGCAACACAACTGTCATGAAAAACACATGAACCTGAACAAGACCTATCTAGCCTTTTTCTAACATGCACACACACTTATTTCTTCGAACTGCTTATTCATTAGTCTACAGGGAGTCTTCCACAGCACTCCTAACCTCTATACAGAGTCATCTTCAAAAGAACAACAGTGAAGGAATTAGAGACATTTGTGAAATTGTGCCATATTTCAGACACAATGAACTCTCTTTTTTTTCTACCCCAGTGGCTGTCTAGTCATGTTCCTGCCAAAAATTTGTTTTTCTCTTTCAATGTTTTCTGTTCTTCCTTTTTAAATTAAGATCACATTTGAGTCAAAAGATTTAAAACAGCTGAGTTTTCAGGTTTGAATTGAGAATAGTCATTTACCCATTTGAACTCTCAAAATCAACCTTACCTATTTCCTCCAAAACTTTTGTCGCATTTTTTCCAAGTAATTTTGTGAACTGAGCCATATTGAGACTATATAATTAGTCAGGCTTTGAATATATAATAAAAAAATAAAATGCAGTGTTGAATATTTTATATTATATTCTGATTTTAGCCTATATAAGTCTGTCAGCAACAACATAAACTTTGTTTTGCTGATGCTTTTCAAAAATAAATACATAAAAATAAATTTAAAGGTTATGAAAGGGCTTGGCTCAGCAGACTTGCAGACTCATGTCCTCCATTTTTCAGAACAGGAGGAATGTGGATAGTGGCCAGGACATCTGTCAGACAAACTCCATCAACAGCCATAACTCAGTGAGCCGGACATGTGCAATCTAATAATCCTGGCAAATCAATATTATGTAACACTGAAGTTGGTGGACTTGCTGTAGAGAAGAATTTAGCTGTGACTAATTATTATGATCAATTTATGTGTGAGAAGACAGAATTACAGGATTGGTAGTGCAGGCCAAACCAAGCTTTTTTTATTTTTTTAAAGACAAATATACCAATCACCAAAACCAGCACAAGGGATAAGAGACCAAAAAGAATTATGGCTCTAAAGCAAACAAGCCAGTGGGATTTATCAGAAACATATAATGGGTCACCAGTACATGACATCATAACATACAAAAAAACCCCCTAGGATCATTATTCAGAGATTAATTACCTCTGGGGGTCACGCAGTCTAATCCCCTACTCAAAACATGATTGCTACTGTGATTTTCTTTCCCTAAAATCTAACTAGATATCTTTTGTTGCAGCTTGTGTCCATTGCTACTTGTCCTTCCACCTCCCGTTTTCAGTTGCAGACAGCAGTGAGGTCCCCCTCACCCTTTTTTCTTAGAGCTGAACAATTCCAGGCCCCTCAGTCTCTCCTTACCTTTTCCTTGTTCTCCTTTTTCTTCCAAAATATGCTCTGTGCCAATAAACCTTCACAAAGAGCAGTTCTTGAAAGGCAGGAAAAGCTAATGCAAACTTACTTAATCCCTGTGTGTGCTTTATGGTAGCATTTCTGAATACACAATTACAATCTTTCCTTCACAAACCAAGTGTTTCACAGCACAACTCGTCTTCAGTGAGTGCATACAACTGGTACATTATTCAACGTGCGACTTCTCCTCCACTGCTTCCAGAGCCAGATGATAGGTTGAGACTGAGGCAGCAGACACTTCCATGGTCCAGAGCCTGACCAGACAAGACTGCTGAGCAGAGCTTACCATCACTAAAGCGACCATTCTCTCCCCCCTCCTCCTGGTCGTGTGGTCCTGCCCCATCGCCCTTCTGTTGTCTCTAACTTTAGCCTGGCCACTTAGTCAGCCAAATCACCTCACCAAGCTGCAAAGGATTTTTGTTGGATTTTTTTTCTCCGATTTAAAGAATCATATCCATTGACCCAAGCTGATACACAAGAGGAACTGTGGCCAGGCAGCCAGACTTGGGGGCAAGCAGTGGGGAGATGGAAACCACCATCCCTTTGTTGTGCTACAATGTCAGCTCCCCTGACTCGCTTAACCCCATGCTAAAACAGATAACAGGTACTAAGGAGAGTACTTTGTCTTTCCCTCAGGCTTATATTCCCCAAACCAATGCTGGATGGTATTGTGTTAACAGAAATGTTCCTGAATAGAGAATTTTACTTTCTGACTACACAATCACTGGCATTCATGTCCTGGTTTTCAGAAGCATGAAACCTTCCTGTATTCCCATGCAGAATCCAGGCAGTGCTGGTCTGTGCTTTCCACTGGAACAAAACACATGGGAGCTTGCTCAGGGTGGGCAGTAAGCGGAAGGTTTCTAGCTGCTGCCAAACTCAGCTGGGCACAACACTCACCACAGGCAGGATATTTTAACATGTAACTTAGCTAAATCGACAGAGAGCTGGGAATTTCTATAATACAGAACCTGTCACTGCAAAAATGTTAATATCAGACAGAAATCTAGAGACATTAGAACTTCTCAGAAACACAATCTGATACACTGTGCATATATAGATAGACCAGGAAAGTAAGTAATTGCTTTAATGGTAAGCCACTGCTGGTCTGTGCACATTAAAAAAAAAAAAAAATTATCCCCAAATCCTGTTTTGACTGGAGAGATTGTCTCCCATGGATCTCTAGTAATAGCGTGTATGATAAACTCCAATATGATAGAGTCAAGTACAGCCTAAATTTTGGGTAGAGAATGAAGGGACCCACAGAACCATACTACCACGAGTTTGGTTAAAGAAGCAGCAACATCTCCCTTCCACCAGGGTCATATGCACTCTCTACAATGGGTCAGGACCAGTGTCAGGATCTCAGTTTTGCAATGCTCAGGGGTATCGGTCAGTGTTGAGATCTGTGTACAAGGTAAGAAGAGAAAACAACGGAAGCAAACAATGTACAACTACACATATGACTAAATACATTTCCAGAGGCATTCTGACTCCTAGGGTATGTTCAAAGCCAACTATTCTTCGACTATTTATTGACATATTGCCTAGAAACAAGGGAAAGGAAAAAATATTAACTTACGGATTTTTTAAGAGGTGTTACAGTAACTTGAGCTACTAATTGCAGATATTGGGCCATCCCCTCATTATCACATTCCCGTGATGGGGTCAGGGACAGCCCAAGGCTTCCTGGCAAGGAAAGGAAAACTCAGCTTTGCCACACTGGTAATAAAGATCCTGTTGCTGGAGCCAAAGGGCTAGGCTTGGATGTGAGGGAGAAAGGGCAACAACCGCAGGGAGCTGGGCTTTCTGCTCCCACTGCCCATCACGTGGTGCAGCAGACCTCCAGGTCCTCCTCGCCTGTGGGACGGACAAAGCAGAAAGCACAGCCAGGCTGTTTGGATGCCCCTGACACTTAGCTGCCCTGGCTTTGTCTGTGCCCAGAGCAAGCCCTGGTATAACAAACTGCTCAGGTTTTCTCTCACTAGTATGGAAGATGCAATGACATTCACCATTTTATCCCTTGGAACTACTACTGATTAGGTATTTTGTATGTATTTTACCACATATTATACATTTCAGCTAAAGTGATAAGATCCATTTGTGCTGCCCCACGGCAGTCCCTGCACTGCACTGTCACTGTGAAAAGCCTATGAACAGCATAAAATAGCAAAGCAACCTGCTCCAAACTCTAAATGCATTGCCATATCCTGCCTGCTCATCTTAGGCAGAAAGAGAAAAAGCCATGTACTCCTCCATAAGCAAGCAGTGATACCTGCTAGAAATCAAGTTGTATTTCTATACGCAAAGAGCATGGGAATTTTACTGTTTGGTCTATTACAGAAGTGCTCATCCTTACCTAAGTTTATTTCTTTAGAAATTTTTTAGCAACTACTTCCTAATGGCACTTACTATACTTCTTTTGTATTTTAAAGAAAAGATTGGACAAACATTTAGCTGATATTTTAAGCTTCAAGTCACATGTATTGCTTGATAAGTGCGGATTGTCACATGAGCATAGAAGCATATAGCTGGTAAAAATTATGTACAAGTTTTTGAGTTTAAAATTACATGGTTCTGTAATAGGAACATTAAGCTTCAAAGCTATTTTGCATCGAGCAGTATCTACTTGAGAATCCCAGATGAAAAACACAGTCGAGCTCCCCATGCCACACTGTGTGTTAGGAGCACAAGCAGCTTACTCCCTTACTGGGAGCCAAGCGCAGCTCAGACTGAAAATATGAACTTCTCCTCTTTAAAAAACCAAGAGATTACCAGTGTGTTAAGAGTGAAATTCCAGCCAATCCTGTTGAAAACTTTATGCCAGCTTTTAATGTTTTAGTAGGTCAACAAACCACACTCTCTTTAGCCCCAAACCAGTGTAATAAAATACTTGAGATTTCTATCATCCCACCATGGAAAATAATAAAGAACGTCTCTGCAAGAACATGAGGCTGCTGATTAGTCTCCAAAGATAACTACACAAACAGAGGTAGACTGCATATGAAAACATAGCCTTAAGCGATCTTAAACTATTCCAGAGAAAATCTGATAAGACTTACTATTATGTTACGAATATTACACTGCGCTGTTTACTGTCTCCCATGAAAAAATACTAAGAACCAAGCTCCATGTAAATAATTTATGTTAGTTCTGGCTCAGCTAATTAACTGAATTCACAGTTTTTAACCTGTGGTTTGTGAGTCTGAAGCTCTATGAACTCTATCCAAGTGATTCTCAATAGGTAATTAACAAAAGCAAACCCATTTTCAATAAAATAAGATTAGCTGCACAAACAGTCAGCAGTCATTATAAAAACATAGCAGCATGTAAATTTACAGTGTTAAGAATTTCTGCCTTAGTGGTTTTTAATTGTCTAGTGCATCAGGTAGGATAGGATTATTGAAAAAATAAAAAAGAAAAAGCTTTCGATGTGGCAGAGAAAAGCAAGTTACCTGTCGTTACTGAGTTGTTTTTGAACTCACACTGATCTCGCCCTCACTGCCTCATAGTGCAATACAACAATCCATCAAACTTCTGACATTTGTTACAATGCAGAACAGCATCTTGCACAAGGACTTGAAGACATCCAAATGGCAGCATTTTTACTCACCTTTTCTCTCAGCACCTTCGAGAATTTGACTCCTCTTCAAATAAAAAAAATGTACAAATCAATGCTACTACAAATAAAGAGAAGGCAGAATCAAACAAGTTCACTAAACTCTAGCAACTTCTTTTGTGAATAAACCAGAGCCAAGTCAGACTGCTGATAATATACGCACACAAACAACTCTGGAGTTAGAATGGAAGAAACGCGATTCCTTTCTTCCAGTGTATTAAAAAAAAAAAAAAAAGCAATCTTCATTTATTAATGGGCCAGATTTCCCTACACTTCTCACAACTGGAGCCATAAAACTTCCTTCTTTGATCAATCACACACTGTACATTCTCAGTTATGCTCTGAAAGGTCTGGAGTTACTAGATTCTTTAATTAAATGTTCTTCTACTGGCTTTTACATACCACTGAATGGGTACTATTCTGATAGCCTAAATACATCTGTGTGAGAGATCTGAACTATCTCTACTAAATGAGCTGTCATATAATTATAAAAGCCACAACTAAGACTATTGAACATCCCATTTATTTATGGATGAACCGTGAGCGACACAATTCCACAGAGAGAAATATTGAAAGTAGAATCTGAGCAGCCAGCAGGCCAGACATGAGCGCAAACCAGAAACTTTCGATTTGCATCTGGACTTCTTATTGTCCATAGATTACACTCATTCAAAACGTCCACTCAGCCAAAGTGATCAGAGAATTGACAGGAAACAGAAAAGATGCAGAAACATCACTCTTACATGATGCTGGAGAAAGTCAAAGGTCAGTTTTGCTTTTCCTCATTGATTAACATCTTGAAGCAATCCTTTCAAATTAGGAATGGCTTCAACTAAAGTTTGTTAAGATTAAGCATCACTTTAGAAAATTCTAAAAAGATAAAAAGGGTAAATCAAGTCATGGAAGCCAGGACGTTGTCTTGCCCATTTGCCATGGGGGAGTTTCACAGCAATGCTGAGGGCAAACGTCAGTGTAACTTCATGCAGAACACGCTGTGCATTACTAACACTTGGCAATTGCAATACTGATTAAGACCTCAACAGTACAAATGCTTATTCACAGAAATAATTGCTATTCAGATAAGAAAGACTACTGAAAACAATGGGTCTACTAAGATGCTCACAAGGGCTTGAGTTAGGGTAAGACTGTTCTACAAAAGAGAAGCTAAAACAATCTAAAGCAGTCTGGGCTGTTCTCTGTCTTCAAGAAGAGCCACATACATTTTTGAAGCAAGAAAGTAGGGCTTTAGTTCTAGGTCAGGTGTTTCCTTGGCTAATCTTATTCTATGCTGTATTGTGCAAGAAAAACCCATGATTTAGTGCTGTGCGTGGACAATGGTCCCTGACTGATTTAGCAATCTCTACCAAACACTCTGACTAATTATGCAATAATAAAATTCATTATTTTTAATTCCTTTTCACATTGAAATTACTTTGATTGCAAAATGTGATCGTAACCTTTAAAAAACATTTTGTTCCATTTTGTACAACACAATAACAAGAAATGAGATACAAAAATAAGGTATGCCATGGGATTACAAAGTTACTGTTCTTTTGCATTTTGCAATGCAATGCTGGAAATGAGAATTCATATTGCAATACTTCAGTCCTATTATGCACTGTTCTTTCAATAAGTGCTTTAACAGAGCACAGAGCAAAGACAGCTAAATTGTGGCTTCCAAATCAAACATTTTTCTTGTGTTAATCAATAAACTGGCACCTTCTTGGTATATGGTTGGCATTTGAAGCAACCTGGCACAAAAGCAACTGAGAAAATCAAGAGGGAACTGCTAAGATCAGGCTTGGAGGGTTACACAAAGCACAGCTGCATGCCCAAACCAGCTAATCCCCAGCACGTAGTGATGTGGCATTAGCCTTGCCATGTAACTGCTTCTTGCCTTTGAGATAGGTACGTACTTTCCCTTTCTATTGTCTTTCCCAACTATGTACTGTGTGACTTGTGGCCACATAAAATTTCCCATAAAAGACCAGAGCAATCTCAAGTGTATCTAACATTGGGGTAGAGAAATGATACTGTTGTAAAACTCTTTTACCATTAAAATTTCATTCCTGGACACATATGTCTTGCCCTACAACTCAAGATGGGTGATAAGTGTTAACTTTAAACCAAGAAGTTTCCAAAAAGATAATTGGTTGCATAATTTAGCCAGAAAAAGGCACTAGTTTGTTATGTTCTTCTGAATACTTTAATGTAGATTTCACACAGCAGACATGGATTTTCATTTTCACAGTCTATGCCATGTTAATATCCATATTTTTCTGCCTCTAGGTTTAGCACTTGGCAATAAGCCATTAGATAAACCATGAAGTACAACGGAAAAAGCAAAACAAAAGCATGCTGAAACATAGTCTCTACAATCAGCAGTGCAGACTTTGCCAGACAGAGCAGATGATGTGGTCAGTGAAGGTGCAGAAGGTAAAAGAATTAATCTAAGGGAATTAACAGGATGCCTGACACCAGACTGCTCCCCAAAATCTCCTGTGTCAGCTTCAGCTGTCTGTGCAGAGTCAAGGGCACATGGCGAACGTGCACTAATTGTGCGTGCCTCTCTCTGCTGTTACTGAATTTATTGATTGTTTTTACTGTGCTCATCTCATTTCTTTTCCATTATTTAGTTTGGCCAAGAAGTTTCCACCCCAAACACTTTGAACTGTAAATTACAGCTGCTAAAAAACTAACCTCTAACACTGTTTCTAGTGCATTTTCCACAGTGTTGCCAAAGATACCAAAAAATGTCCTTTCTTGAGAACTCCTACCCCCTTCTTCCCATCTGCAGCACAGTATGCTTGCCCAGCACGTCTACAGTTATTTCTGGGTTTTCCATGCTTATAGATGTCTACTGTTCCCCACACAATACTGTGGATGCATCTTTTCATATTCTTTCAAGATCCATATTTTTTCAGTTCAGCCTACTTAGCATACTAAAGATGCAAAGGAAAAAGTACATAGTCCAAGATGACAACAGTTTTTTTCAATATAGAAAGAAACAGTGGCTCCCAAAATGTTTTATCTTCAAGATGTGGGATAACTATTCAGTTATAAACTTTGGAAGACTTGGATATAAACGTCTACTTCCTAAAGCAAGTGCTGATTTTTGGGTACCTTGTACTACAGTCTCAGATTTTTCTGCACAAAGTATAGAACAAAGAAAGTCAGTATCGTTGTGTAAAACATTTAGAGGTAATAATTTTGAAATGATGAAGTTAACTTGCATTCCCACAAGTATGTATGTGTTCGTGAGCATGTGCATGCAGGTAAAAGGAAAGGCTTGTAACCATTTTGCTATTTATGCATCCAATTGCAAGCAGTATTATTACATCAGTGCAATGTCATAGCTGACCTAATAAGAGCTATCTCTGAGCTACTGACTCTCATAGCTGACCTAATAAGGGCTATCTCTGAGCTACTGGCTCAAGTTCCAACCACTGCTCTCAGTGGAACTCACTGCAGGGAGAGGTTAACAAGGCTTATTAACCGATTTATTGATGCACTGCCATTATATCAGAAGTGCTGCGCATACTGCTGCACTGTGTAACCTACAATGCCCGAGGGAACCAGCATGGCTTGCCATGGAGTGGGGCAGCCTGTTCAGACAGCACATACTTTGGGACTTTTTCACACTTAGAACTTGTTCACCCTGTTGCTCCCAGAAACACTTTTCCAGGAACTGAACCCTCTTCTCTATGGATCTCCAAACTGGCCATGATCTCACCTGAACTGAAAAAGCAGGAATCAGATTCTAGTCAAAATTACCCTTCAAGGGACAAGCACATCATAGTACCTCTCCTTTCTCAAACACCCCACAATAGAAAATCATTAATCTTTTCCTCCAAACATCCCAACAGTCCCATAAATGTGGCAGGATATATAGTTTGAAGTCTTATCAGAGGAACTGAGTTTTCTCAGCTTGTTTTCTAACTATTGGTGAGACGAGTTCAGTGAAAATGAAACTTTAAAAGATGAAGATATTGGGAATCTATCTGATTCAACAGCTGACACTTTTATCCCTTTCCACAGCATGTAGGTATTATTTGTACTTTTAAACTTGTGCTAAGACCTCTGCCTCACTGCCAGGAAGAAACCTACGAGCAAAATATATCCTTTAGATTTTACTCATTCCTTGCTGTCACATTGGCAACTGTTGATCAAGAAATCAATGACGGCAACAAATCCTGCCTTTTGTAACATTTCCCGTACTGCATATGGAAGCAGCAAATGGATGTGCAAAAAACCTAAAGAAACTATCTTTTTCCCCATCTTCCTCCTTGTAGATTTGTTTGCATACCGAATAACAAAACTTTGCAGAAATGCTGACTAATACAACTTGGGGTTACAATTCCTGCTTTTTAACTAGCTTTAAGTCCAAAGTAGCAACGACAATTATTTGTTGCCTTGGAAACATATGAGCTACACATTCACTCCATTCTCAAAGTATATGACTTTTTTTCTGTATGCTGTAACAGAGATCTACCAAAGCCTGCAATTTATCAGCTGGAATAAACCTTCTATAATTCAATTACTTATCAACTGCTGACGGCCAAATTTCACTTTTAAACAAGGTGCAGATGACTATTGCCAAGTCCACCTCTGACCAGTGAGTGTCACTAAAACACTTACCAAATAACATCTTTTATTTTCCCAACAACAATAATAAATATAAAATTTGCCCTTTATTGTAAAAGCAAAAATTTGCTAGCAAGTATTATTTATACTTTTCATATCCAGAGTTTCTTTGGCTCGGCGAACTAGGCCAACTGCTGGCTTTTAAAGATAGCATGTCGGAGGACATTCCTAAACCACCTCCTTACACTCATTTTCATATACACTAAAAGCCTTTGCATGCCCTATAGTGTATTTGGGAGTCTATTAGCAAAAATAAGTAAAACATATTTTACATTACTTCCACAGTAATCATACCACAGTACCTACATAAATATCCATCAAAATCATTGGTATCAGAACAGCCAAACCTCATGAGCACCTCATGTAATCAAAATGCCCTTATGGCCAGTCTAAATAGACTCCTACCACCAAATTAGCATAGGGACGTATTTGCCTTATTAGTCAATTAAGAATAAAAAACTGTCTGCTTTCTGAGTTACAGGCAAATGATTAAACCTACCAGTCAAGTCTCAATTCTATTACACTCACCAATAACACTCCAAATAAGCAAGGCTTCCCAGCAGTCTACATTTGTTTTTGCTTTTCACTTGCTCTACTACAATAGCTAAAAAAGGATGCATAGTCAACACTCATTTCAAATGCCATTTTCAAAGGTGTGCTTACAGCCCATTTTATAAAAGGCAGACACCTAAAGTGCAGACAGGCGAGCCATGTTCCATTGCGAGCTCAGGGACAGATGCCAGCAGGAGCCAGGCAGCCTCGGGGTACCCGCTGTTGCTGGCACCTGCGCAGACAGAATCGCACAAAAGGGGGTAGAAAGTTCCCTGCAAAGCACTTTGTGGAAATTGGGCCAAGATTTCAGTAATACCTGGACCTCCCAGCAGGGACTATTTTGCTTAAAAATATGAAGAAGCAAAATCTTCATTAGATTTGTAACACTGTGTTCAGGTTTCCCAGGTACAAGCAATTACCCAGGAACTTTATAACTAAGCTTGAAAAGCAATAGACTGCCATTTTACTACTGCTCCAATGCTGTTTTCTCAGAACACAGCTAACAGCAGCAATACCTAAAGCTTCAGAAAATCTTTACTTTGTAATCACAATGTTTTTTTATGGTATTTATTACTGTAAGTGAAACATATGATCAAATAAAGCTCTTGAAGAGTATGAAGGCTATGACTGAGATGTACAAAAAGACCTAGCAGTCAGGCCTCCAGTTCACATGCTGAGGAAAAAACCCAATATATGTATGATTTTATTAAGAGGGAAAAATCCTTTATATACACACAATATAAAATCCTCGCTTTTCCTCCTTGCCCATTATTCATCTCCATTTCCAAAGGTACTTCATGGGAAATTATTCTAAACAGCAGGTGATTCTGTACCCTATACTGGGAAAGAAGAAGAAAGCAATTTCCCAACAGTCCCCAGCCATCAATCCTCTTGAAAAATAAGCTTGACCGTAAGCTTAAGGCACCACCATCTGAGCTGGAAAATCCCCAAAGGGCATTCCAAGCTATGCTGAAGCAACTGACATTTCTTATGTTAAACGTGACTTCTAAAAACTTTCCAGTTGAAAAAGTTTTTAGTAAGGTAAGATTTACCAAATGTGTACATAGTGAAAGGCAAAAAAAAAAAAAATAGATACTTGTATATTCATCAGCTAATGCTTCACAGACTTTAATTAGAATGAGCTTTCTCATTAGCTTTCTTATTTTAAGGAAAAATTCTCACTCCTCTAAATGAGATTAGTCAATTTTTTTTCTCTGCACTAGAATTTTTTTGATGATCATTTATGACACTCAGTTATGCTGATGTGTGAAGAACTTGCAACATGGCAAAAAGATAAAACATCGACCTTTCAGAGATTACTATTGTACTGTGCTATATACTTTCTGATGTATATTGATGACCTCCTTGCCTACGTCAATAGGAAAAGATAATTAAATCTGAGCAATGAACTAGCCACTCTTCACAGCTTTGGATTCTCTACAGCAAATAGTGCCCACAGTTGACACCAACACTATTAATATAGCAAGAAATAATCAGCAACAGAAGTCAAGCACAGAAGGCTGTCCTCTAGTTTGATTCTGCCTTTCTTTCTAGACAAAACCTGCAACTAACTTCAGAGAATTCAAGAAAAAGTTAAGGTTTAAGAAAGCAAAACAGATTGGCATTTTGAATGCCTAATCTTTCAGCCAGACAATTCTGTCCTTGAGCTGGATCTACAGAGGTACCGTATTACAGATAAAACAGTCTTATGATTTTTGCACAGATGTGCAACTCCTTATTGTAGGCACCCTAGATAACTCAGAAACCTCCCCTGTTGTCCAGCTCACATCACAGATCAGATAAACCTTGTCAGGGCATTTGAGGAGAGCCCCAAAGAAATACGACCACTTAGAAATACAACAATAAAAATTTCTGTCTGTCTCTTTGTGGTGGATTACTCATACTGAGGAAGACTAATGGATTATTCTTGGCTATGACTTGCTAAACCAAAGAAAAATGTCCAAGTCTTTAAGAGCAAAAATCACACCCACACCTTATCTTTTGGAGTTTTTGCTTAATCACTGAGAGTTGCTGAATTTATGTTCCCCAGCTTTCACCAAGGCAGTGTTCACTAACTGAAGTCAGTAAAACCTCTCAAAAAAATCCTTACCTGCTTGTAATTATCTAACTCGCTTTCCCTTATCATTTCTACTACCCTGGTTGCTAATTATTTTTTTCTAATGAAAATCAAGGGACACTTCAAGAAGAATCATTTCCTTTAATTGTCAGTTCCTTTTTCACTTCCTTTCCATTAGCCCTCACTAATGGCTGCTGCTCCAACACTCCTTCCAGCACAAGTATCTGAGCGCTTCCAGCTGATGTTTCTGGAAAATTAATTGTTTACCATCCCTGCAACATTTTTCTGACCTGTTTAAAACTTTTACATATAATTTATTGTATTTTATTTATTTTATATATATATATTTTTATAGTTGGTTTATATAGCACCGAAACCTGAATTACAACTTCTCTGCTAAAACCTGTTTTTCAATAATTTTTTAGGAACATATTTGCATATATACAAATAAAAGGAAAACTCCTTGCATTTCTTTGTGATTAGACAGCACCTATAGCAGTACAGTTTGACAATACACAAATCTGTTCTTGCAAGAAAACAGATGAACAAATGTTTGATAACTAACTTACTACTGATCAAGTCCTTAATATGTTAAAGTAGAAATTCCTGTAACATTTCACCCTTCTGGTTTGTCACTGGACTGTAGTGCACTGTCTTGGGAGAATCCAGCTCTACCTTTACCTGTTTCTGCATCAGAGCCTGAAAACGCCACAGGAGGCAGGTAACTGTTCTGCTATTCAAAGCAGCACAAAATAGCATTATCTACCATGATCATTGCAGAGCATTTTCTGGATATGGAGAGCTAAAGGCATGAACAATTTACAGTGGGAACTGAGGTCTTCCTTGCAAAGCTAGGCTGATGTTTTTGTGTGTGTGCATGCACATGTGAGTATGTGCAAAGGAGAGGTAAGTGTACTGACAAGTTTCATCCAGAAGCTTTACCTCATACTCCGAAGTACAACACATCTTAAGTTTACCTATTTATGGAAATGAATGTCAAAATTCTAGTCCAATGCAGGTAGAATAATACATCCTACAATACTGGTGTTCAATATTACACTAGCATTTTCCCCAAGAAAGTCAAGATGATCAAGTCATGATGACAACCTGATCTAGTTGAAGATGTCCCTGCTCATTGCAGGGGGCTTTGGACTAGATGACCTTTAAAGGGCCCTTTCAACCCAAACTATTCTATGATTCAAATAAGCAGATTTTCCATTGGTCCGCTTTTCAAGCATCTATCATAAACAATACATCCTGCTTCCATTTTTAACATATCAGGTTGTGAAGGAAGAAGAACCCTTGAAGTTATTAAATCCTTCACCTTATACAGGCATCAGTTTCTAGGACATTGTCTTAGTTTAGCCTTGTTAGACAAGACTTGCTTAAATTAGCTGTGTTAGATTTGAAGATTAGTGTTTATTAACAAGTCAGTAGATCTGCATGTAGGTTTGATAATATTTTCACCAACTTTTGAATTCACCGGTGTTAATTGCACATTGACAGCATTTGTAACTAGCAATGTACAGACTCAGAGCTTAAAGACATGATCCAGAACCAAATATTGCTGAGGGATGCAGAGTCAGAACTGTTCTAATGTGTTGCTGGCAGATATCTGAAAGCATTGGCAGGTAAAGGTTACAAAGTCATACCATTAAACAACCATTATTGCTACTTTCTGAGCATCTAAACCCCAAGTTTCTTATTACCCCAAAGTTCTTTCATAAGCATCAGAAAAGACTGAGAACAAGATTTTTAGAAGTCCATAAAGAACATAATAAAACCTTTAGAAAATTCTCCTGAAAGTGAGGGAGCAGACCACAAAACTTGTAGAGACTTTTTTTGTTTGTTTTGTTGCATTTCAGACCTAAGTGCAATGCATCATTCGGTTTTACTCTATTCGCAAAGGTCGGTGTTACAATCCTATTGGCCAGTGGCATACTGTTTATGTTCTGTAGCTTTTCCTCAGCTGTATTAAGAAGCTGTCCAGCAGTATAGGCAGAGACAGTATATACTTGCAACATACTGTTACTTCACTAGCTCCTTTTCTAAGGAAAAGGACAACACAATTTAATTTTTCTTCAGTTGTTAAATGCCGCCTTCTAATTGAGACAAAGAGAATACTTTGCTGGCCACCAGTCAACACTAGAGTGTTGCTTGTTGTAGACATCTGGCATAAAGATTTCATTTGCTTCTAAATAAAACTAGATATTAGAAACATTTCTTTAATGAGGGGGTCATCAAACACTGGAACAGGCTTCCTAGAGAGGAGGTCAATGCCCCAAGCCTGTCTGTGCTTAAGAGGCATTTGGACAATGCCCATGCTAACATGCTTTAACTTTTGGTCATCCCTGAATTGGTCAGGCAGTTGGAGTAGATGCTTGCTGTAGGTCCTTTCCAACTGGAACTATTTTATTCGATTCTAAATAAATAAATGAATAAATAACAGAAAAAGTAATAAACTGCCGTTCCCAGGAAAGTGTAAAGTGCCTAGCAATGCACTTCAAGGCTGCTACATTTGTTGTTAACTAGGTGGAAGGTGAGCATCAAAGTATCAACCCATGTTTATTGTCAGCCTAAGGAATTTCAAGCACAGCAAGTCTCTGTTGAATGTGCATTTGGGGAAAGACTGCTTGATTGGTAGTAATTAATGCCACGGTATTTTTTCTCTAGGTAATGAGTAAGTTTTTCTCTCCCTTCTGAAGCGCTACTGTCACTTTACTGCCAAGGGTCCTTCCAACCTTTGCATTACAGCACCCATACAGCAGTACAGCTGTTAGAGCTGATGCCGTGAAAAACAGATATATCCTACTGCTGTCTCTCACATTGTCTTTATATTGTCAAATTTAGACATGCAATATGATTTGTAAAAGTCAAAAAAACAAACCCAAAAAGTGACATGCATGTAGATGCTTAACTATGCATTTAAGAGCCAGATCTTTTACCCTACCTTGAATGAATAGACTAGGAAAAATAATCTTGACAGAATGATACATGCTTTACCATTGTTTCACCAAAAGTGCATCTGAAGAACTGATTTTTTGGGGTTTTTTTTACAATGTCATTCATGACAAAGACTTACATAACTCATAAATACATTACTATCAACAGCTTTGTATCTCCTCTCATCATCCTGAGCTTTGAAAACAGAACACGAACTTATTGGCTTGTCATCCTTTAAATGGCATTGATGGACACACTCTCTTTCTTCCTCTGTTTCATCCGTCAAGCATTAATCACTGCCTTAGCTGCAAATGAAACTTTTATTGGGCAATTATAATCTAGGTCTATATAAATCCTTGCCCTTCACTCCATGTATTAGGTAAAAATGCCATTTCTTAAGGAACAGAGCAATAATACATTATAAAATATGAAATCTAATTAAACAGGTGCTGTGTTTCTTGTACGATCAAATTCCCAGACTTAACTGGTGTATAGAGCAGAAATGTCTGACAACTCCCAGCATTACATCAGCGAAAACAGAATGTTCTCCTGGCATTCCAATACATGTACAAAATCCAAGCATAGTGTTTCTTAATATTTTTCAGTTAGAGAGGGAGAGAAAAAAAAAAATCTTGTCCTCTCTTTCTCTCCCCACAAAAGCTGTGGCCCCTCTGGTATCCCCTTACATACTTCTGGAAACTGAGAGTAAGGAGTAACAAAGCAATTATGAAAATAAAATGCTATTGTTTTAAAAAACTGTAATTCTACACTTATAATTGAAAGTGAAAAAACTATCAGGGATTAGTATTCTTCTGACTATGCCTGGTGATAGACTTTGACAAGACAGAACCTGCACTAACATTGGACAATTAATGTACTACCTTTATTTTCCCCTCTTGTTTGTTCACATGCACACGGACGTTATGGTGTTTCTATGCTTCTTCTAAATTTGTACAGATTCCTGATCGTTTTGGATGAAGAATGATCACACTGAGTGAGCAAAACCATGCTAAACAATTAACGAGGAGTCAGTAACACTCAGGTTGTCTAGAACATCTGGCCCAGTCTTTCCCTCTTTACTACATGAAATGCAATTTCTCGCCAACTCAGCTGTCTATACACAACAGGCAGAAAAGGAAAAATGTTAGGTGTGTGCCAGCCTCTCCAGCCTCGAAGTAACAGGATGTCAACTAGCAGCTCTTTCTGTAACAGTTCCCTCAACTAAGTATTCTTTTGAAGTGGTATTTATGCAGATGTTTATGTCAATACAACTTTAGTACAAACATCTAACTGGGGATGAAGCAAGAACCTTCAAAATAAATACTTTAAGGTAGCCTCTGAGGCTACGAATGGAAAGCAAAGGGAAAAAACACCCAAAACCAACAATTCCTTTAACAATGAAATTTCTGTATTTTTTTCCATTTTTTGCTCCGAGGCTATTCAAAAACTAAATGTAACACAGATAGGGAGCTGCTCATCACCTTTCCTGTTAGGCTTGAAAAAAGGAAAAATTCCCTCCACCCCAAAATGTTCTCTCTATGCCTGAAACAGGTAGCAGGCTTCAAATAAACAAAAAGCAGGTAGCAATACAGGTTAAGTAGGAAGCCTTCGCAGTTGGTACAGGCATCAGTTATTGAACCTGGTTCTAAACTTCTTTAATATCCAAAGTCTGAATGTGAAAAAAAGCATTAACTAAACAAAATCCAGAAGAAATAGCAGAAAGACTTTCGATGAAAACATAAGATGTGTTGACTACATTATTTTATTTTATTCTCTACAACCTCAGTGTCATGAGCTTCCCCCCCCCCCCCCAAAGATTTCTGTCAAACAATAACATTTAAATAGTATCAAGTTTGGCATATAATGAGGTTGGTATTAATACTAGCAAAATCCTTCAGATGTCTAATGTTGAGATTTTCTTCACAGCATATTCATGTTGCAAAAGCTAAATTGGTTCTCTCTTTTTTGATCTTTTGTTTTGTCTTACGATGGGTTTGTCACTTGCAAATTCAAGTGTTACAATAATGACCTAGATGAGTGGAGGCTTATGTGATTCTCCTACCTCTTTTTTAAAACCTGGTATTTGAGTTTTAATACATGGATTGACCTTTGGAGATTTCCTAGAAGCAGACTTCCACTGCAGAAGACACACAAAACTTCTCCACAAACAGCAGCTTTGAACTGAGCACATAAATGGCAGAGCAGGGTGCCAATATGTGGAAGTGATCCTTATGTGATCCTCACTCTTGTCTTCACTCAGACAAATCCAAAAAAGCAGGAATACTATGCCAGACCAAATGTAAGACAGATTACCATTTTAGTATAAGAAAAGTCTTTACAAAGTAGTAAATCAATACTGAGAGAAGGCAAAATTACAGGTAAGAAAATGAATTTCTTTTTTCTTCTGTTATATCCACTGCTGTGGACAGAAGCAATAATTCACAAGAAGTAGCAAAGGATGACCATCATCCATCAACTGCACAGAAATGGTAATGAAAGAATAAAATACACTCCCCCCACAGAACTCCAAAGCTCAAAAAACAATGAGAACAGAGAGAAAAGTGCAACAAAACCTCCGATCAAGTCAGTAAATCTTTTAGAAGGTAGAATTAGCTGAAGATTCTTTTTTTTTTAATGAGTTAAAGACCATTCAATTATTTTAGAACATGAGATTTCCGCTTCTACCCAGAACAGAGGAAAGAGAGCACAGGGAGCAATTCCTGCTGCAAAGCAGCAATGGTCTCCAAATCCTAAGCACAAGCTAGTCTTTTTTTTTGGCCTGTTGCCAAGATTTTTCACTAACTTCAATTTGTGAGAGATGTTCTTTTCCGTGTGCATAAAAAAGTATATATTTTCCAATTTATAGCATCCAATTTCTGAATAAATATTAAATATTCTAGGAAGAGGGAGATACACAGAGAGGGGAATTTTAAACATCAGCTTTTCACACAGACAGGCTTTGCTTTTCATGCGCAAAGCAGACAAAATGTGTATGTGTCCGTAGCTTGGTTTCTACTAGTAGCACAAATCTTCCTTCCAAAGGTGCTTCTGAGCGGACTGGATAATCTGCTGTCTAAGTAATATATTTAGACACAGTTCTGGAAGAAAACTGATACTTCTCCATCCAGAAGCATCATACCTCCTCGTAATCATATCTCTAGCAAAACTGAAATCAGAAAGCATGTTCCCAGATCGCCAGCTTTCCTGCCTGAAAAGAATGAAGTAATTTGACCTAGCATATTAGGGGACAGAATTATATAGCTTTTTCATGAAACTACTGCCATACACCACAGGAGATGCAAATAGGCTTCTTCCACAGGTCAGAACGGTTCAGATAAATATTATTGTCAAGACTATGCCCCAAAAGACAGAATGCCTTTCAAAGTTTTTGAAAAAATTTCATTCCACCAGAATGGTAGAAAAAAAGGTGAAAGAACTGGATGCTTTAGGTTGAAATCACCCATCTGCTGGAAAGGTCTCAGCATTTGCCTGCAGGCCTTTTAATACATCAGACTAAGAATATGGGTTAGTAAGTAAGAAAAAGACCTCTGTCAGTGCAATACACCTCAACACATGCTCCCTGTCTGGTCTGAAGAAACTGTTTTAAGGAACAGCATAATGAGCAGGAGAAGATAATGCAGCGTGAGGATGAAGCACAGCTAGACGTGCTGGATGTGGGTTCATTAACTCAGGCTTTCAGAAGCCACGTCCTATTCAAGCATTCTCATGCTCTACTTGGGAAAACAGTTTACTCCAAGTTCTCTCACAAAGGCAATCCATACCCTGCTATATTCATTATGTTTTCCACTAAGTACAAGGCAACATACTCCTTGGATACTACAGATGCTGTTCATTAAGTTGTCAGACATATAACCAAAGTACAGAGATTTTGCTATATTCCTTGCTCCTGCTGGCTTGAATAGTGATAGAGAAAAAATTTGCCAAGATTTTAGTTTTTCTTGAAAAGCATTCAGATTCTGATTCATTTTGAAAAGATAAACATACTGACATAATTAGTCACTAGTCTCTGAGGGAGGGAAAATGGTCTTTTTTTTTGTATTTGGTTCGGTTTCTTTTGTCTTGAGAAGGCCTTAATAAACTGTAGAAAACAAAAAGAGTTCAAAGGAGGATTAAAGATGAAAAATGAAACAATACATTTAGAAAAGGCTTAGAAAAGCTTTAATTGAAGACTGTTTGGTATCATCAAAGTGTAAACAAGAAAATCTGCACTATAACTGTTTGTGGAAGGAATAGTAATTAAGCAAAGAAGTTAAATACATCTGTAAAGATGTTCGCTTCATCTCTCAGCTTTGGGTCAGACCTACAAAATGCTGAATCAGTCAGCCCCTCAAAAATTAATAAATTTTAAATCTACTAATGCATGGGAGGTTAGGGTTTCCTTAAATTCTCAAGTAATCAAATACTACTGGATCTAGAAGATATACATGTAGTGATCCGCAGCTGCTCTGCCCTGTTCCTTAGTCCCTGCAAACACTGGCTTTCTGAAGGAGGATGTTTGCCAGGTAAAGGTTGGGAGCCAAGGCAGCTGCCTGGATTCAGAGCCAGAGGTGGTGCTGAACAATACACCACAAAATGTGAATCCAACCAAAACCATTTTGGATTATACAAGACACCACATTCACTAAATAAAATATGAAGTCAATTATTTTATTTGTTATTTAAAGTGCTTAATAATTCAGGATTGGCCAAGCAACAAATGCAACAAAATTCTTGTCCAACAAGACAACAATTATCCCAGAGGAGTAATTGCAATCTGTGCTTTAATTCTCAAGCTTGAAACTCAGGGTGATTTCATAACCTGGAATTCAGAGCATCTGAAGGATACTCAGAAACATACCCATTATTTACTATTCTGAGGAAAAGGCATGAGTATGTCTGGCAGCTTTGAATATTTGAGTTCCAGTGTCAGATCGTATCACAAATAAGCACAAGGCATTTGCCACTAGTCTAGCCAGCTCTCAGAAGTCCATTCATCCACTGCTCCACTTCTGATTTATTTCTTTTTAATTTAAGAAAAATTCCCATGACTCTCAGGTTTCATAAAGTCCCTGGACTTCCATCTACCATTCTGAAGGCAAGAATACAAATGAAGAAAGTGTCCACTATTACAAGAGGAAAAAAAGAAAATACTGGAGACAAATTCTTGACCTCATGTAAGACACTGCAAAGGTTCATTGACTCAGGGGAACCCAATCTTTATCCTAAGGCCCTTCTGTCAACATATATGGACACAGACAGTCATAGCTGACACCTTAAAATGGAACAAAAGCCAAACACAATGCCAACTGAAGGGTAATAGCAATGAATCTCCACAAGTTTTCCTAAACTTGTGCTGTGCTAATTTCTTCTGGAAGGAAATACTGTTAGCTTTCTTCGGTTGTGGTATTTGTATTTCCATCATTCAGTATTGATAGAATGACTGACATCCTGTCAACATTTTAGTATATTAATCTTACTAAGCCTGTCCATAATAAAATAGTAATAAAAATTCCCAAAGAATTTTTCTAAAACAGATAAAAACTGTTACTCCATTTTGTCTCAAAAGAATTTACCACCGAAAGCCTGTATTTCACTCCCAGCTGTCGGGATACCAACTCACATGCAGCTTTTCCAAGTAATGTTTGCTCTGCGTCTGTTGAGATGATTTCCAGGGTGAATACATGGATTCTTCTGCCTCAGTCACAGGGTCCATCTAAGCAACAACAGTCAAGATTTGGCCAGCAGTAATTATTCGGCACTAGAATCAACCAAAATGCCTCAAACTAAAATCTAATCTGAGAAACATAAATCACTCTCTGGAGAAAGACAAAATAATTATCTTTTTATGTATTTCACAGAAAGCATAGAAAATTGAGCAAGAAGAAATTTTGCATCCCTCTGCATAGAAGCAGGCTCAATTATACCTAAGATATTCCCGCCAGACATTTGTCTAATACATTCTCAAGTATCTCTACCAGTGGAAATTTTCCATGTCATTAGGCAATTTACTGTAGAGCTTAACCGCTCATACAGTCACACGGGTTTTCCTAATCCCCTACTCTCATTTGCTCTGCTGCAATCTAAGCCCAGCACTGTTTATCCTATCCACAATGGATGGGGAGAGCAAACTATTGCCTTTCCCTTTGCAACTACTTTTTAAGCACCTGAAAAATATTTTTGTGTTCCACTAAAGTCTGCTGCCTGTTTTACTAACCAGGCCCCTTTAACGTTTCTCTATACTTTCCAGACATGTAGGTCACATTTTCTACATCTTCTTTGTCCTCTTCTTTGGTCTAGTTAGCTGGCTTGCATCCTTCCTGAAGGGCAAAGTGCAAGCCTGGATGTAGCATTTCTGTTGGGGCTGTGTGAGCTCAGAAGAGAACAGACAGCCTTAAGTTCTTCTTCTTCTTAGGATCCATTTTTGCCTTTCAGACTTCTAATATGAATCATCTGTCTTGTCCACATTTTCTCATTCCTGTAATGGTGCAGACACTATTCTGAGGCACAGGCTCTTTCACATTTTCACATCGAATTGGCTTCTGTTTCTTTCAGAATGCTGCTCTTGTTTGTCATGATCATCATGAATCCTACCCTCCAACATACTTTTAATCCTCTCACCTTTGCTTCATCTGCAAATTTAGCAAGTATTTATCTGTTGATTTTTCAAAGCTGACAACCTATTAGTAAAGGTCTCTAGCATGTGCAATAGCTTCCAGGTTCTCAGATGAGGGCACAGAATTGCTCATTTCTTTAGTTTCTTTTCAATGTCATAAATCCACAGCTACAGAGCAAAATATACCCATTTCCCTTCCATTATATCCTGAACTTTTTGTTTTCTCTCAGGTATACTGCCACCCAAGCAATTTTCCTGTTCTTTATAATTGTGTTATACAATCTTTACTAAGCCTCTCATTGTTGAAGGAATATTAGGACAGTCAATGTACATAGTGTTTGGCCCTACTACCTTTGCTATTGTGCAACTTCAGATAATATTTATTTTTACAAGCCTAAAATGTTTCTTACATTGTATAAGCATGGCATTGTAGCCATTAGTCTTTGCAGATAATCTGCTTAATATCAATGCAGCTGTTCATATGAGTTACACAATGTATTCCAAAAAAGCCCATTATTTGTTTGGTTTAATATAGTTGGTACAGTATAAAACTACTCATGACATACTTTTTGGGCAAGCTATGCGTATGTCTTGGACAAAGCCCCTAGTCTATGAGGCTGCACTGCCTACTATCATGATATACATAGTACCCAACAGTCCATTTTTTAAGTG
This sequence comes from Opisthocomus hoazin, assembly GCF_030867145.1. Classification (NCBI taxonomy): domain Eukaryota; kingdom Metazoa; phylum Chordata; class Aves; order Opisthocomiformes; family Opisthocomidae; genus Opisthocomus; species Opisthocomus hoazin. The sequence continues at coordinate 72,900,645 of NC_134417.1, read as the reverse complement.
CCTGTGGTGAAGTTATGTTCCATGCAAGCCCACTAAGTTTCAGTCTTAACCTTCATGAAAACAAAACTCCTTGCTTCAACTGATCTTTTCTGTAGCAAAGGCCTGGAGGATGGGCTCTGGCCGACAGTCACTAACTTCATGAACTTACCCTACTCTGGTGTGAGCAGGGAGCCTAAAGACATTTCAGACAGGAGGTTCTGTGAAATAAGGGATGTAATTAGGGAATGGTTCAGGATGATGGAAAGGGTGTTTTTAATCAACACCCTCTCTGTCATTTGAGGCCATCCACTGATCTTTGCAGAAAGGAGTTTCTGAAAAACAGGAATGTGGGACACAGCTATTATTACTGTCACTGAAGTATGACACACAGATGAAAAACAAAAACTATCCCTCCATCAGTTAGAAAATCACAGCTCTGGCTAAAAAAAGCTCTACATTTTATCTCTGGTCTTTACTACAGAATTCTTTAAAACTGTTAGCAGTGTTTTTCTTTTCTCAGAATGAAAGTTGATAAATTAGCAACAGAGAAAAGAGCTCCTAAGCTAGACAGTTCACTTGTAGTCATTATATAAATGGCCTTTCTGAAATGTGTCCAACACTTAAATTACTCTGATTAGCTGATGTCTGTGGAACTGGCAACAAGCCTTTTCACTGTTGCTCTCATGGCAATTATTATTCTTGTTTCACTGCATATTTTACTAGCATTTCTCAAGTGTCTAGTTATAAATCTCTTAAAAGCCTGAGGACAGTTGAATCAGTAGAGGTAAAATAAGAACAGATCCAAACTGATATGATCCTTGCCTCTCCAGTACAACTGTTTTTGAAGTTGAAAACAAGGGTGTCCTTACATCCAACCTGGAATTGATCAGAATACACTTCAAAAAAGAACAGGGGTGCTCTTAAGCCTATCCGTTATAATTACATATCACAAAAGGATATGTAATTCAGAACAACAAAGTTAGAAGTTCCTGCACACAGTCTGCTTCTCTTTGTTCAGCTAACTTCTTCTTAAAACAGGCAGATAACTGTAAAAATAGGATTTCTAGTATTAATCTCCATAACACATTTTTTCTTGTAGATAACAGCTCTCTTCAGATTCAAGAAAGCTCTAAAATATCTAATTTATCAGAACCAATTAATTTTACCAGAAAAATATTCCTCTCATATCCTCAAACATCAGACCTTTAGTGTTCCCATAATTCATGTCCCCAAACTGCTATCAATTGTGTAAGTGGAGTTTGTGTCTCTTTGCTCCCATAGTTCTTTCAAACACCACTTCAAGTCCCATCACTTCTCATTAACTAGTAACTTCTGCAACTCTCTTTGATAGAAGAGTCAAATCCCCCAAGTCAAAACTTTGTAAATTAGCATTCATTATTCCATGTTTCACCCTTGCTCTGTATTATCTGTCACTGAATCAGGAACAGAAATTACTGTCTTGGTTCCTAACATGTTAAATAACTTTAGAAAACTGCTCTTTCGTTGCCCTCTGTACAGATCATCCTTTGACCCCTGTGCTGCCTAAGAGTGATACAATCCATAAGAGATTCCTCTAACAATATGGTGTGTCATGCCATTGAAAATCAGCTGTGAAGTATTCTCTGACAGATACTGTAAGAAATTTTCCGTGCTCTATGATGAAAGCAGATGAAAGCAACTTTTCAATTACTTGCACCCCATTTCAGCTCTCCTCTCACTTTCCTTCTTGCTGTCCCACACCCAAATGGGTAAAGGGGTTAATCCTGCTCAAGTAATCTTAAATTAAACATATCTTTATACTGAAATAAAAAAGACTAAACATGCATGTGTACAGAAACTGAGTTTTCATTTCAGTGGGATTGACACGGAAATATAAGGCTGTCAATTGCCAAAGATGCCAACCATAATTTTTTGCAGAGGGCTCCAAAAAACTCTCTTACTCTATCAACACTCTTCTTCTGTTCAATAGTACAGAACAAAATGGCCTGACAATAACTATTTCCATACATATGACTACCTTGAACACCACCAAAATGGCAAGGAGATAGAAGGAAATTCTTCATTACCACCAAGCTGGATTACTAACTGAAAAATTCTCTACAGGAAATACAAGATGACAGTAAAGTAAAAAATGGTGAGTGGGCTTAGGCACCCAGGAGGCAAAGCTGAGAGCTATCAGTACAGACAGACTTTCCCTGGACAGAAGATGATAAATGTGCAGAGGAACTGTCTGTAAACTGAAAATTCATCCAGCTGATTAGGCAGAAACAATTTTTCCTTAGGATCTGAGCATGGTTTTGTTTTGTTTTCTCATCTGACAGTACTTTCAATTATTGAGACAGAATGACAAAAGAGCATATGTGCTCAATGATCAGAGGACCTGCACCATCAAACTGGGCATCTGCTACTCATTTCTGAAAGATGCTGCAAGTGAGACTCAAGTGAAAACCAGAATACTGAATAGTGCTGAGCTGGGCCAGCTGGACCAGGACCAAGAAATGGGGCTATTTACAGAGGAATGTAACACTAGTGGTCTGTGGAAAGTAATTTGTACCTGGGAATGCATGCTGTAATTGTTTCGTTGTTTTTGATCAGCTACATTACAGACAGATGACTTAGACATACGTAGGGCCAACGACAGACCAATGAGAGGTGCAAAGGCAATTCCATTTTAGTGAAATATCCTTGGCTTTACTCCCAAAGAGAGTCAAAGTGCACTGCTATGACCCAGCCATTAATCCATGAAAATACAACTGGATTTGGAGGTACTGCACCCTTGAACAGGATGCATCATGGAAATAATCACCTAATTTACAAAGCTGAAAAGTCTCCTCTGGTTTAATTTCATTCTAACCTGGCTTGCACCTGCCCCATGCTGTGCTGAATTGCTTACTCATTTTTGAAAATGTTATGGCTACCTACCGCATTCACCAGCTGTAACAGCAGCTGTTGTTTCTGTCACCTTTTTTTTAACCAAAAAGAAAAGGTTTTTTCCTTCCATTTTTCCCCATAAACTGATAGCCTGGTCAAACACATTTTGCAAACAAAATTCTGAAGCATTTCAGAAATGGGGAGTCCAATCAACGCATTGAGTACTAGTTGCTCAGCGACAGAATCAATAGAGGTACAATGTTAGTTATAACTGCTTTCTATTGCCTGTACGATATTTATGGGAAAGATGATCTTACTTCAATTAATATTTTTTTCAATAAGTCTCAAAAATACTTTTTTTTTTTCTTTTTGCATTGCTTCAGATAAATCCTTGAATAGCCTGCTTAATAATTCAGTAAGGGCATAGTTTCTCTGGTTATATGGAGAGAGTAACTGTTTATACATGTATGGTATGTAACAGTCACTGCAGCCAAGGCTACCCCCAACCTTCACATCCTCAACCAGTCCATCTCTATTTGTCAGCACAAGGATGACTGAGAAGAACGCAGAAGGAAGAAATCAGATATTTGATCTGCTTGCACCTCAAGGTAGTAATTTATTTTCCATAACCACTGCAGCTAGGGCTCTAGGACGCCAGGTAAATATTTCCAGTCTTGGGTGCTGCTAATTCAGTAGTGCCCAAAGAATTACAATGACTGAAAGGAGTATCCATAGCCATAAAAAAAGATTGCTGAAGAGTTTACTGGGTCTTTTCCCTAAAAAAGCTCTCACATAAATGGGACTAAATGAAGATATGATGGTAAGAACAGATGGTAAAATAATTTCTTAACTTATGTTAAATCACAGTTTTGCTCATTCAGTTTTCCATACTTTGAACTGAATGACCAATTGTGGTAAAATTTGCCTTTTGCAGCAATAGCAAAAGATTTTTCTGCTGTCCCTGGCTACTGCCAGGATCCTTGAACTTTGCTTAGGAAATTATAAAGGCAAAAGTCTATACCATCCCCTTAATCAATTTATTTTCTATCTCAGCTCTTGTAAGGTGCTTCAGCTGTCAAGTCTCAGACTAAAGTGATTTCATAGTTTATATTTTCAGAGGATACAGTCACTCTGAATGGAGTTGCTCTACTTATAAGGTAAGTATGAGAACATGCTTCCACATTACCCCTGGAAGACTTTTCCTGAAACACAGAAGGCAAGTTCTGACCTCAGCTGGAGGAATCTGAACATAGGTGAGGTTGTAAAATGTTATCTGGGTTTTCTGGATTCATTTCAACATCGACCTGCACTTTGAAAGATGAAAAAGTCAGATGGCTAATTTGTGAGGGTATAAATCATCCCTTAACAAAAACCCTTAGGAATTCCTCAACATCTCTCTTGGAGGCAGCATAGCAACTTGAGTCTCCAGCTCTGGTTTCACTGCCCTACGTTAACCGCTAATTTAAAGCTAATTGTAAAGCAGGTCACATTCAAGTCTCTGGAAAAAAGCCCAGTTACTTTTATGGTGCATAACCAAGCCCTAAAAGAAAATAATAAAACCATCAATTAAACTCATTTAAAAGGAAAAACAACAACAAGCAAACACAATCCAGCTATGGCTATTTAGAATTATGTGTAATTTTTCTAACCAGTTACTTCCCCAGGTAAGCACAGGTGCCATTGCCTTGTTAAGCTTTATAAAAAACAAACCACAGACCACCTCCTGTTGTCACACACTGCCACACCTGGCTTGGCCTTTGTAATAACAGTGTTTGGACTGTAATTTGCAGACATCTACTGCCACTTTCAGCTAACACCTTCACTTATACATCCGTTCTTTGCCACAACAATATGGAAGACATCTATGAAACATCACACCTGAGAACTGAAGCAATGCTTCCTCTGCACCATGCAAAAAGTCCATTAACATCAACAGGCAAACATGTTGCTTTTTTTCTGTAGAAAAGTGAATTCAAAACATGAAATAATTATCACATTTCAGAGAATATGAGCACACTCAAGCTAAAAATACTGGCTGCAGAATATAGCATCTTTATTTTACACCCATGATAATGCGGAGACTCAAAACATTCCCTTCTTTACTTACTGATATGCAACAACAGTCAAGACCCTTTTCCAGGCAGCAGCAGGCATACCAAAAAAACAGAGTTCAGTCTCCACTGCTATTCTGTTACTTAAGATTGAGAAGAGAGAAATCCCAGCAACATGGCACAAGATAATTAAAACAAACTACAGCTCAGCTTTACTAGTGAAGTAATCTGTACAGGAATGACAGGATGCCAAAGCTTTGAAGCCCACAGTGCATAAAAAGACAACATACCATGTCCAGACTGGGCAGAGCATGGTATCTGCTGTTCACCAGGCTATGCGAAACGCTTACCGAGACCTTGGATTAAGTTTACCTAGTGCAGTCCTTCTGTCCACCCACCATCAGCCTCAGTAAAGCGAACAGGCTGTGAAATCAATAGCTTCCCATTTCTTCATTTTTAGGAGAGGCACAATGGTGTTTTATATAAAAGAGCCTGAGCTGCCAACATTTCAATGGATCTGAAAGGACTTACCAGTCACTGACCCCAAAAGACAATCAGCACGCACCAGTAAGTGCACAACACTTCCCCACTAGAGAGACAGTTTAGTAATGGTGACATAACCTTTACCTTCTGGGTCATTAGATATAACATATCATTACTGTCCAGCAAATACTCAGTGACCCAAAGGGCATAAGAAGAGTTGGCATTCACAGTCCTTTTTTTGGACTTGTGATGAGCAATTTCTGGCTAGACAAGTAGTTCTCTGCAGCGCCAGGCTAAAGGATGCCAAGTCTATTCTGTTACAGCCAAGGACTCACACAGGTATTTCAACGGGATTACCTAAGAGCTTGACAAGTTCAGTACAATTTTGAAGGTTGTGTTGGACTGGGACCAAAGTGCTCAGCACTTAGTCTCTCTTGATGAACTTCTCTGTATGCACATGTATTGCAAAAAGATTAGAAAGACATAGATCCTGAAAGGTATTTAGATAGCAAAATCCTATTGTTGTAACATGCTTAAATACCTCTGAATATATATACCAAAAACCATCCTCTATACTCGCTATTAGTCTGTTGGAAGCCTTGGTGAAGAGGCCAGTGACAAAACAAGCGTGCAGACAGGCAAATCCCACGTGGCAACTTGACATGCTAGAGCGAGCCATCACAGTTCACTGTACTGCAGCTCAGCCTTTTTCATAACCATGCAAGTTTCTGCTTCTCTCATTTCACTGTCATCCATCAGCACTGAAGACTCTTCAAAACAAAAAAGAAAATGCTTCTCATCCTACAAAAGTCCTTCAAAAGCAGCCTAGTTTAATCACAGTTACAAAACAACCAATACATTACACTGAGTCATTCAGACTCATTTCCCTAATCTGTATCAGGGAAATATCTATTCTGTTTATAGAGACTCACCTCAACAGGTTAACTAAAACTCTGCTATAGCTGGATGCTTAAGGATAGAAGCTGTACTGGTCCTGAAATGGATAGTCACATGGCACATGCGGCTCTGGTGCATGTTTTCTCTGTAATTTCCCTTCTCTGAGTGTGCAATGTTTGAGATGCAGAAGAATGGACAGCACTTGTCAAACTATGATTACTCCAGAAATTGAAATACATAAAATAATAACTGATGCAATCAAAAGCATATCCAACTATCATTTCCTTGGAACACAGACAAGCAGATAGAAAATGATTCAATTTGTAATTAATTCACAGACAGAAGGAGGAGTTGAAAAAAAAAAATACATAAATACATTCTTCAGGCCGTGGCAGAAAATAATGACTGAACAAGCATCTCAAAAGGAAAATTAATGAATGACAACAGGAGCAGCACATGTGTAACATGGAGATAGACGGCAAGAAAATTAAACAGGTTGCTTATGGGAAAATAGCCACCTTCCCCATGTTTTTTCTTAGAAAACACACATGGTTCCTAATTAAATTCAAAGCTATTATTCAATCAGAAGCTTCTTATGAAGTCAGAAACTGTGAAAGTATGCTACTGAAAGCAGAGCTGCAGGAGATAATTGAAGCCTTAGAATCACAGTGGTGATTTTCTTGAACACTCGTCCCCAAGTCACCTAAAATAAAATCCATCAGAGAAGAAGATACAATGCAGCAACATAAAGGTTACAGTCAGTGAGATGTAAATAAAGAAAGCGGAGGAAAATAAAATGTATGAACTAACTTTTGGGAAAACTATGCGTGAGTACTTGCACATGCACACATGCACATTGAACTTTACTACATAAAACTTATACCTGAAAAAGCTCATATCTTAAGAAATCGTAATTCCTCTTTGAAAGGGCTGTCCAGAATCTTCACATACCTTAGCAGTGTTTTAAGAGCCTTGCAATATCTGTAGTTTTCAGAACTTAACCACAGTTTTCAAGATCACACTCAAGCAGGTTTGCTAAAGGAAACACTGGATAAAGGGACATGACGTGTATAAACGCCCTAGATGTCATAGCAGTGCCACACAGCAGTGTCATAGCATAGCCACAATCTCTGGCATTAAACTGATGGAGATTTAAACAGAAGCCAGATTCACAAAGCAGATCACAGCCTGACAATTCACACCTTACAACTGCCTCACTAAAAGCAAGAAATATTTTTATGGAAGTTGTAGGGAGGGGAAAAAGGTGTTATTGAATTAAAAATTGAGTTTGTAAATCCTACAATGCGGTAGGACTGGAGAGAAAAAGAAATAGGACAAATTTTCTTCCCAGGGTCAGTACTGAAATTAAATCTGTTGTCTTTTCAGCCATGCAGCCAGCTCTCAAGGACATCCAGCCCTAAATTAAAATATTAGAAGAGCCTCATATTCCTTCTATGAGGAGTAGACCCCATTCTGTGTTCCTGTTCCAGATGTTAGCAGATAATGGCTTGTTAAACTTATAATATGCCTTCAAAATTCCCTCACCACCAAATGAACTTTGTCACTGCTGCTCTTATGTTAAGGTCAGAGGACAGCAGGGATAGAGATCTGTTTGCACCATTTGCCATTTAGTGCTACATAAAACCAGTGCACTCATTAAAGTTAAATGCCAACTATGTGAAAAATCCGTCAGCCAAGTCCCGCAGCCACAGACGGTGATGCAATTTTTGCCTAAATGAGAGAGTTTAGCCACTCTTCAGTTCCAAGCTGGACAGAATGCACACCATACATCATGCAGGGATGCAAAACCATCTCTCTCTGCAGCAAAGTGTAGCACCAGCAAGGAAGGCTTAGGGAAAAGATTATCAGCCTTGTATGTCCTCTTATGGGTATGGCAATGCAAGCTGGCACAGTCTAATTTATGGGCTAACAAGTGTGTGGAGAGACCTTCAAATCAGGAAGCAACACATACTGCTTGGAGTATCTAAGACCCAGTGGGCAAAGGTGGCCAAATAATGGCAAGAAATTAAATAGGCTTAATATACTCCTGGGCTTTTGTAGAGAAGTGCCATCAGCTCGCACATACTTCATTTTCTGTAAGATCAATTACAAAAATCCTGCCACTGAATAAAGAATGCAGCTTTTGCTCTTTGGCTTCTAGAGGGAAGAAAAAAATTAATCTGGACAATGTAGAAATCATACAAGAAAAAAAATGACAATAGATTACTTCTTAACAAATCCCATGATTTCTTGAGACTCATGGCATTTAATTTTGGAGTCAGTAAAGCTGAAGACATTACTGCAATATACAGGTGCACAGTAAAGCTTGATTCATGAAGGCAGGGGTGCAAGACTGTCATCACCAGTATTGAAAAAGCCTGAATGCTGCACCAGCGTGAACCTGTTGCTTGTTCAGTCTATGCACTGGAGTAAGAAATATGTATTCCAACATCACCAATGAAAACCTAGAATCCCACCTTCCTATATTATCCAATCAGACTGATAAAAATCACTTTGTAGAATATACGAAAATAGTGTCAGGCAAAACGCTGCAGCACTTGCTCCTCATAAGGAGGATGTTTCCACCCACTGCAAAATTTGGCTGCTACATTCATGTCATTATTATAATGTTTTTCTGACATCTGCTGTCCTATAATCAGTGGTTGGATGCTAATAATGACATGGGATATGATACTGCATGTCTAATCACTGCTTCAGCAAACCAAAGATAAAGACAGAGTTAGAAGCAAAATAAAAAATTCAGTATCAAACTAACATGGAATGGAAGCTTGGGTTCTTAAGGGTTCCCATTACCTGATTCATTTTTGATATGCAGTAAAAAAAATGTTAGTTGAATCAAATGAGGTACTACCAAAAATTAGTTCCTAAATCACAACTGTATTTCAAACAATTGCTGCAATGCCTGCCTTTCCTGGGAGCCCTGAGGGCAGAGGTGGCTTAACCTCCTACAGCTTCTCTTCACATGATGGATGCTGAAATGTGTGCAATTGGTGCTGATGGGGCAGGGTACCAAGCTCTCTCTCTTAGCCATCCCTCCCGTTCCTGTAAAGTCTTTGGACATATGTCTTTATCTGTGTGCAAAGAAGCACAGGCAACATAAATAACAGTTTGCTTGAATCCTGGGGCCCAAGCAAAACAGTTGTGATTTCACTCCCCCTGTGCTTTGAACCAGGGTGGAGGCTTCCTTGTTACAGAAATCATTCAGATGTATTAAAAATTGTGACCACCCTCAAAGGCAAAAGGCAGAAAAAAGGAAACACTGTACTCAAAACTGCTGGAGATCAGAAACAAAAATTGATTTTCAGTTAGGTCCTCTCACACAAACAATACTTGAAAGAAGTGGGATTGGAACTAGATCTCCTGAAAATTGGTTTGGTGACTATCCTACAACTGTAGGATGAAGCTATGTATTGGAGTCTTCATTGCTTGAAGTCTTTAAGTAAGATTTCTTTTAAAATACACATATACTCAGGCCTTAACAATACAATAGTGAACTTGCAAACTCCTGGAGAACCCTAGGAATTGACATTCTGTTACTCAGTTGCCCACCAGAGAACTATTTAGGTTAATCTGATGATGGGTAGCTGCTTCTTACAGACAGATATTTCTAAATCTGTCTACCAATTTTTTAAACTAGCCTGTACAGCCCTGCTATCCCTTGGATACTCTGAAGAAAGACGCTGAGACACTGGAAAATGGAAGAGTGGTTTAGTGCTCTTTGTCCCCTCTAAACAGATTTGCAAGACTGAAGCAAGTTCCAAGAAGACAAAAGCAAGAGAACATACTACAGCACCTCCAACAGTACAGTTACTTTGTTAGGCTGACCAGCTAGCTTCTCAAGATTACCACACTAGCAAGATTCTGGAGCTACATTTGCTTGGTCTCTCTGAAACAACTCTTCTGGCCCCCAGTTCTACCATCCTTCCAAGATTCGTTTTGCTACTGAACCTTATACTGAGCTTTTCTGATTTCTTTTGCCTAAATGACATTTCAGAAAAGGGAGGAATGGCACAGAGAAAGGACCTGGCATCCTCTCACTGTTTCCCAACTTCAAATGACAGGGCCCTGTTCTTTTGTCCTTTCAAAGGTTGCTTCCTCTCCTCCTGTCAGTGGGTACTGAGACAGACACACATATCTGTGCCCTCTTTTTTTTTTTTTAATATCTCTAGATTTTTCTTAATTAGGTTAAATTTCTGGCTTAGCTTTAAACTGCTTTTGCTAGTTAAAAGCCTAATACATAATGATAAAATTTTACTAATCGTTCTCATGGCAACATTGTAATGACACATGCATTAGTCACATAACTGAAATTACTTCACCTTCAGGAGCTAACACGATCTAAACACAGTACTTGAGCATAACTTAATTATAGGATTAGGGAACACGTTGTCTGATGTGCGTGACATGCCTGTGTCCCTTCAGGGTGTTGCTTGAAGGGCTCAAACACAGTGGTATGATGATTAATTTTCAATCCTCCAATACACAAGGGTCAGAGTGGTTTTAAAAACCAATGACCAACCATCCTCTGGATATTTAAAACCATGCTGCAAGGTTTGGACAGACTGCAAAGGAGTATAGCAGGGCTGTGTAAGTACCTATCATGGTATCACTATAGAAAAACCTAGAGTGAAATGCGTAGTTAAACAGTCATGCTATAAAGGCTGTGCAGAAGCCAGAAGGTTAGACACAGAACTGTGACCGTAAGAAACACCTATTGTTGGAACAGCTGGAGCAGAAATAGCAAAGGCATGATATAACCCACACCAGCATACATTGCTGCTGGTGACACTGCAAGCTGAGGCTCCTGGACAAAGCCCCGCTGGGATGCTCTCCAGGTAGCAGAAGCTGTTGAGTTCGTTTTAGAGTCTAGCACGCATGATTTAAGTGTCTTTTTGGGTCATGGCAGAAACGGAATTGCAAGGCCAGAGCATGCCAAAAAAACTGAATTGCCTGTGAACATGTCTACTTCTCTTACATCTCCAACCACAGACTTCGGGCATCATCCTTCCTTTGCACTGCTCCTGCAGGTGTTTATCTGTGGAAAATTCACTGAGCAGTGTTCGAGGGCTCTTTCATCATCTCCCGAGATGGACAAAACACTTTTCTCCACAGTAGTGCACAACAGGACCTGAAAGGAGCAGTTTAAACTACACAGCTGTTATACTGGAGTTCGGATTCCAGCACCCTACAGCCACATGCATCCACTATACAATGTTTCATAAATTTTAGGTACACAGTCTTAAGAGAACTCTTTGACTTTGACAGGGTAGCACATTCAGAACCTCACTGCTTTATTACTTACTGATCTTCTTATTTACAGCGTGAATTTATTCATGGCCAATGCATAACTCTTTGATCTTTACCTCAAATATCTCCCCTTCTCTTATTTTCTCCGTAAATATATTTATAGAAAGCTATTACATCTTCTTCTAGACTTTATTTTGTGAGACTAAAGAAATTTATCCTACCCCACAGAGGATAAAATGTCCTTTTTCATCCCAAACAGGCTTCATCTGCACCTGTTGCAATTTGAATGAATTTTTATTGCAAATGAATGATCAGAACTTTTTACAATATTTTATCCTCAGTTGTACCAGTGTACTTCCTTTTCACTGCCCAAAAAAGTGGTTCTCATCTCTTTGGCAGCACATTTGCTTTTTCCATATCTGTTGCACACTTTTAAGGTCCAGTCTTCCTGCAATAAGGAAGCATAGGATAAGTTTTTTTCAGCTGAAAAGCAGAAATTTTGGTTATCAGTCATCAGATGTATGAATTTTAACTTTGTATAATTTCATGCCTTTTTCATACTCCACCATCTCCTAATTATTTTTTACATGATTTTTTAGTCCTTCTCTGACACAAATTAAAAGGAATCATCAGTACAACAGCAGAATTTACTGGCATAATCCCACTTTTTATGACAAATTTATCATGGAAATACTAAAAAAGACCATTCCCAAAGCCAATTTACAATAATTTCTACTTGCTTGGAGGGAAGCTACTCCTACTTTCTCTTTCACAGAGTCTTGTCATGTCCATCACAATTTTTCTGCTAGTAACAATTTCCCCTAGCTGAACCAAGAACTTCCGTGTGATACCATACTAAATGCCCTTGGGAAGAAAAGTAAAATAAGACCTACGACAAACTCTGTTCATTAAACAGTGAAAAAATACTCTTCCCTTTCTTAAAATCTCCATCATTTAGATCTTAAAAAAATTCAATGGTAAATCATTATGCCAGTATATAATTGAAATTCTAAAATTATTGCTTCAAAATGTATTCTAAAGCCTAAGAGTATAATTGTCTGTATCACTTTTTTTCTTGTTCTGAAAAAAAATAAGATACATGACAAAATGTCATGCATTACCGAATAAAAAAACAGATTCTTTTTTCCTAGAGAAACACTGAAAATCAAAGGGTGAGAAGGTGAAAGCTTCTTTTTTTTTCTTGAGTGAATACATTTTCCCAATTCAGTCACCTGAAAAAAAATATTTAAGAAAAAACATGTTTCTTACAAAACCATCTCCAAAAAAATGCCATCCCTGCTCACCCCCTTAAAATACAGTTTGAGCCTGGACTGATATTCAGTTGAGAATGTTTTTGATTTTTATTATCATTATGGAGTGAAGAGGGTAGGGAATTTCTTTGCTAAAACCGTTGGATCAAATTATGAGAGATCTTTTGGAGTATCTATGTTTAAAAACTCTCCTCTTTCAACAATGTGCTTTGTATAATTTGCTTCAACATCTGTGGGCCTGCTGAATTCCTTCTTTATTCACATTTCACTAAACCTATAATTAAACCCTCTTCAAAAATGCATCACTTCAGGTGTCCTAATGAAGAATCCTGAGGAAGCTGGTAAGAGTTCGCTGAGGGAGAGCAACAAATCTGCTTTGCTACTTGCAAATATTTCTTGCAAGATTCAGCCTCTTCAGCAGATGGAGGGCTGCAGTAAAAGACAGAGGCTCAGAGCTGAAGAGGTCATAAAACTCTCAAGAGCAGGAAATTACATAGGCATATCTGCCAATGTGGTCTATTTATGAAAAGTCATTAGGCGTTCCCAGTCTCTTCAGTTCCTGCTTCCCCAAACAGGAGAACAGTATTTTAAGAGCAGTAACCTCAAATCATCTTGTTTTAATTTAAGCTTATTCTTGCTATTTGCTTTTATATGCTGAGCACACAGCTCACATCAAACACAAAAAGTATCCACCTGCTACAGAGAAACCAATTAGACCAAGAAGTAGGGGATTTTCTCCCTTGAAACTTGATCCTGCAGTCTATGCAGAGCTTTGAAGCAGCAAATACGTGCTACAGTATTGATACCACATGATTCAGCTTTTGTTTCAGCATGAGTTTTAGCCCTCAATTCTAACAACCTTTGAAGGCCCTGCATTATTATGCCACAAGCATAAGACTCAGGGAGAAGAAGTCACCAGCCTCCCAAGAGCTGTGTTGCCCGTCAGTTGACTGGACCTTTCACTGTGGACCCTTCTTCCTCCCAGGCTGGAGAGCCCCTTTAGTCTCACGCGCTGTCATCCCCTTGGGCTCCAGAGAATCACTGGGAGCAGCTGGGCCTGGGCTGCTTTGTCAGGGACAGCTATAAATCTTAACAGGCAAACTGTTACTAGAGCCACTGGGACCTTTGCCATAGTACTGAAAGTGAATTTAGACTATCATCTGTAAGTATAGCAGTGCACGATGATCATCAACATGCAAAGCTGCTTGCACAAAGACTAGGAAAAAAACAAAAAGGATCAGAAGAACTCTGATATCCTCATATAGTCACTTTATTTGAATGCACTGTGAGGTACTATTAGAAACAGTATGATGTATTAAAAGAAGTGAAAAGTTGAAAAGTAAAAGTAAACTTCAAGAAAAGATAATTACTACATGCTGTTTGCAGTCTTCTATTGATTTATCCCTTTGATTTGTACTGAGTATAAAAAAGATGATAAAATACGGATAATAGTAATTAAGCTAGGATAAACAGGATTGTGCTTTCCTGAATACACCAAGTTGTAGCAATATATGAAAGCAAAACCTGGAGTGGAATGCACTCTTAGAACAGTAAAAGGAATGGTACCTCTGAGAAGCAAATACACCAAGTGTTCAAAATAACATCCTTATTATAGACCATGAAAACCAATGTATAAACAGGCAAATAAAGTATTAAGACAAAGAAAATTTACTGTGTAACAAACATGGGGCCTTGTCTTTAAATACGTCTATATATATACACAAGCCTATGCAAATGTACATATACACATCCCTTCCATCTGTACATTTATATAAGAAGTTACACACTGATGACAAAATGACTTGTAATTGGCCACCAGTCAAAATACTGTCATAAATTTTATCAACACATAAATCCACAATGTCCCACCACTTCTGAATATTTCCATCTTCCTTCACATCCTTTCAACACAGTTGTGACAGTTTACATTTTCCTAAATAATATTTAGCAGTAGAAAACAAAGACAACCAGGATCATAAGACCTGCCGTCTCTTTGTGCAAACCACTCAGTGCTCCCCAGACCAGCAGCTTCCCCCAGCCCAGTAAGAGCTGCAGAGCTGAGCTCTTCAGGAATCAATGGGATTCTTCAAGAATCCCATCTTCTTCAAGAAACACGTATTCAAATGCCCTGTGAGTACATGGGACCACAGATCAGAAGTGATTGTGTCCCAAGACTGACTATTATCTTTTCTACCTATTTTGATTTCAAGGACTATATAGCTGGAATTCAATTTGCTCTCAAGTGAAGGGCTTATCAAGCTGTAAAAACCTTCACATTACTTGGTATTACTAAAAATTAACAGAAAATAAACTCACCCAAACTCAATGCAAAACGTAACCTTGTATACTGAACATCTAGAAGTGCTTAAGGAGATATTTGGCATTTAGCTCCCACTGATGTCAGTGCTAAATGCCCAAGATAAAGTAATTAGGAAATTGTACAGTAACAGCCACAGAACCGCATGGTACAACTGTAAGTTAATTTCATCTTATTAACTAAATTCTCATGTTTTCAGTTTTGCTGAGAGGCCTTCAAATGTATTGTGGTCATTGTAAAGCCAGACATTCCAAGCTAAATGGAGCACGTGTTTCATGGAAGTCATTAAGCAAAGGATTAGAAAAATTATATCTTTTCCTATAAATCTGCTCTAAATACTCAGACATTGGTATATCTTTCAAAATTGAGACAAAAATTTTACTTGATGATCTGATTACACTTCCAAACCAGGTAATTGTTCTTTAGAGAAAAGAAAAACATCCAGCTGATGCATTTATTTTATAGCAGACCTTAAAATAAATCGTACACATCATTAATTTTATATTGCAAAAGGCCTATAAATTAGATTAAATAGTCAGTTGCATATATTGCACAAAAAAAAAGAACAGTTAGCATTTGGCTGCCTTTTCTTGGTCATAATTTCCTTGGGAACAACTCTTCAGCAACTTGTATCTTTTTCAAGGTAAACTGAGCTGATGAATGATTTACATATTTATTTCTAGGCTACACACTATACAATCATCAGATCAAGGAAAGAATCCAAAAAATTCTTGTGCTGGGCTCCATATCCCATGGAATATGTGTTATTCTAGCACCAGAGATTAAACTTTGGAGTACTTCTGCTACTGGTAGTTCCCAAAGCTGAGCTCAGTCACAATATCAAGTCATTTTTTTTGCTACCTGTGAATATGTAGTGTAATTCAGTGAAAGACCAGGTACATTCTATGTGTAGGCCAGAAGAAATGTTAGGGAGACACATACTTTTTCTTTTGTCCTTGCACACTGAGGCAGAGAAACTCTTGCTCTTAGTGAAATGCATCTGAAGGGAGCATTTGGAACCACGTCTTAGTAATGTAACTATCCTTGGGCTGTGGCATTTCTCCAGATTTGTCCTCTTCTAAGGACATTTCTACGGCCTTCATTATCTCCTTCACATAGACACGAGAGATGCTAAATACAAGCCCAGACCCTTCTAGGCCTCCACTTTTCTGACAAGTCTTTGCTCCAGGACAGTGCAGATCTCTACCTGCTCCTTTGGCCTCACATAACTTCCACTTCTACTTGCTGCTTACAGCATTGAGGGAAAAATTAAAAAGTAAAAATATCTGAAAGATGAGAACAGAACTACAGGAAGGTTTTTAAAAAATCTACAGTGATAAAGACATAAAATCTGTAACAAAATTAATAACTTCAGTTGGAGGTGGGGTTTTTTGGGTGTTTTGGTTTTGGGGTTTTTATTTTTTGTAATGTGTATATTGATATTCCTGTGGAAGCAAAGCATATTCCCTAATTACTCTAACAGACTGCAGCTCTACTCAGCAGTAAGCTTGAATGGCATCTTGCAGCAACAGAGAGAGGAAAAACCCAGTCTTGGATTGCCAAATATTTAAATGGAAGTTAAAGAGCTGTTGGCAGGATGGTGGAGTTCTGACAGAAATTCTAAAGAGGCTATCGACTTGTGTTTTAGTGAGTAGTTCTTGTATATTCAATTTTAAGTCTGTAGTTCCATCACTATGAAGTATACACAATGTCTGCTCTGAAGGTTAAACATGAAAACACAAATTAGAACTGTGAGATTTTTTTTTCTTGCACCTACACCAGATTTGCTGTGTGTGATCTTGGCAAGTCATTCAACACTCCAGTGTTCCATTGGTAAAATGAAAATAAATAATAGCACTTATTAGACATGGCAGTTTTGTGGATAAGCCCATCAGTCTTTACAAAGTACTTTAATATATGACGATGATGAAACCTATAGAAAAGCTTATAAATAGTTATTTCAAAATTCAAAGCCATTCATTCTGAATCCACAAATGCTAAGTAAAATATATTACAGCATAAATATCAAGAGGGATGGGAGGGAGAAAAAGCACATGACGTGACTTTAAATCATGAAATGCACATGGGGTTTCTCGATGTGTTTGTAGAATGATGGCTATGATTCTTCAAATGCCATTTGGCTGGATAAATATGAACAGCAGGAATAGCTATAGTTCAATGAACTTCCTACTAATACTTGCCAGGTGGGTATCAAAATCCCTAAGTGAGTAAGAGCAGAGACGCCTTGTTACTAATAAAAAGAGCAAGTTGAGAGGGGTGGGCATCTCTGAACCAGAAATATGTTTTAGGATCCCTAGGAAAGATGAAGACTGGAGCAATTTGCCTTGGCAAACGAAGATAAATGATCTACCATGTCAGTTAACAAGTTAAGGAAATACAGCCCACAATTGCAGAGGGATGCGCAGTGAGAGCAGAACACATTTATGTTCAGCATCCCATTTATAATGAAGCCATTATTTTGGCTTATATCTTAGTGCTTTCTGCTGTGATTTGCAGTGCCACAATGATGGTCAGAGGATACTCTGTAAGCTACAAGTTAAACCACTATTGCCACAATACAGCTGTAAATACACAGAAAACTACCACAGGGCCAAATGAACTCAGCCTGTACTTTTCTTTATCATCATTATTCATTTTTTTTCCTCTTTTCCTCTCAGAAAAGCATGTTTATAAGAGTGCATAAACAACTGGATCTTTGAAGAAGTGCTATGGACCAGAAGGGCCCCACTCTGCCTTCCTGGCCTGTCCTGCCCCCGTCCTACGATCCCTTGCTCAACAGGTGTTTAGGATGAAAAAGGAAGCATTGCTCCTGAATGCCTAGAAGCATAGCCCAGCACAGACCCGGACAAAAAGTCTTTTCATTCCTCAGATAATTTTTACAAGGCAGCCATTGATAAGAGCAGTCACCTGGCTGGGAGATACAGGTTGGGAACCTTCCTTTTCCAGTTTACCTGTCCTATATAATTATGAAGTTTCTGACATTCCTTAAACTGTGCAACAGACAGTTCCTCCTTTCTGTGATTTTCAGGAGTACAGAATCAGAAATTTTTTATTTATTTTTTTTTTACTTCTTTTTAAAGACTGAAAAAGAAACTGAATTAGAATAGCAAATGCAGTATTTTCCCCTAAAAGGACACTGCTTCCCTATAGAGCTTCTGAATATATCCTGTCCTATCTCCGCTTTCTGGCTCTCCACAGATTTAAATTAAAGAAGCAGATTATTTGTCCTCAAAGTAACCTAATTTTTTTTAATCAACATGGATGTTTTGATCTCTTTCCTCTAGACTTCCATGCTGAATAGCCCCACAGAATTAATATGGCTGCTGAAATGTATAGAGTGAACTGAATCAGGCCTTTCATCCCTGCCCAGAAAATGCTCTGATAGCTCTCACAATCAACCCACAGACTCTGCGCTCCTTGCACTTCTTTTTCCCATTTCAAGAGCCTGAAGCACTCTGAAAACCAATACACTTCCTTTACCCTGCCAATTAAGCAAATTACATTATGATAAATTGTAAGTAGATAATAAAAATATAAATATCAGCAACAGGCAACCAGAACCTTCCAGCCTCCAAATCCCAAATACTTGAAAAGAGTACAATGAACAACTTTGGGAAATGCAGTACGTTTTCAGTACCAAGGTATAAAACACCCCCATTCGTTCTCTTCCTGGGAGTGTATAAGCCATGCTTGCTGCCCATGGGAAAGTAGTATCTAGCTGCACTGTGACCAAAGATCCCACACAGCAATATTTCACATACACGAAGGGTTCTTGAGCACAGTACAAAATTAGAGGGAAGGCATTGTGGGCTAAAGACTCTCTTCAAATTCGCCCAGACTGCTCTAACAGGAGTAAACTGTGGCTGTATTGAAGCATGTGAAGGCAGAATTTAACCTCCTTTTTCCTAAATTAAATTCTAGATATAAAAAGCTCAATAAACATTTTAGCAACACCTACCAGTGTATTCTAACACAAGTCAGTGCGGCGAAGACTTTACATATGCACTTCTTTCCAAGCACACACTTCAGTCACATTTTTAAGTGCTGTGCCAAATTGAGACTTGCAAGAGTAGCAATAATTTTTCTTTTTATAACGAATTTCCATCTTTCCTCTCTTTTCCTTCTCCTGCTTGATGGAAAACTTAAAAATGGATCTGAATTCTTGAAGCCAAAAAAAACTTTCCCTAGATCTCCAAACAATAGATTATTGGAAAAAGAGAGCCAACTGGCTGGCTCTACAACTGTTCTCTAAGACTCTCACACAATTAGAGAGATAAAGCTAAAACTGCAGTGGATTTATGATGATCAATAAAACATGATTGTGTCAGTGCAAGACATAACCAAACACTGGACAATCTCCCTGGCCACAGGGTTTTCAAATTTCAGTAGGCAAGCTGGCTTGGTATGCACCCCCCACTAAGCTGTGCCATAAAACAGCAGACTAGGGACAAAATCATGAAATTTAAATATAAGCATGGGAGGGTCAAGGCTAAAGCTAAAAGAATTGTTTTTATTTTACCACCTGCACTAACTACAGCAAACTTCCCATCCTGAAGACCTCACCTTCAGATTATTGTCTATGCCTGTCTGGGGAAAAAAATGTTGTTCAATAACATCACTGGGTCATCTCTTGAAAACAACAATTTTTTTTTGTGTAAAGAGTAGAACAATGAACCATAAATTTGCATTCAAGAAGCAGCATGTAATAAGTGTTTACACTTGAATTTGATGTGAGCTGTGTGTGCTTATTGCTTCTCAAGCTCAGGCCACATTTCAGTCCCTTGGAGACAGATCATAAAATCTAAGCGAGTATTTAGTTTGTGCATCTCCTAAAAATGTCTTGCACATCATCAAAAAAAAGAATTAAAATAAAATCCCAAAGTCCAGCTTTTAAAGCAGAATGCAACATGCATGGCTCAGAGGATAGATTAGTCTCTGTAGTCCTCTGCTGTTATCCACTACAATAATCTGGGGAGGTTGCATTCAGTCTTTTTTGCAGCCTGAAAAATCCTTCTCTCCAGAAACTTTTCCAGGATCTGCAACAATTCTGCAAAACTTATTGCCAATGTTGCAAATGACCTGGGACTTTTGGGTCAACTAAATTTCAGGCTCCAAGATCAGAGAAAAATCTTGAACATCTGCATCTTTTTCAGTCCATCTGTTCGTAGGACACCACTTGCATAAATGTTTACTTAACAGTAGAAATGTAAGTTGAGTACTAAACAAGGAAGGTTTTCGATAACTGGACCCTATGGATGCAAGCCCAAATATTGCAAAGCATAAAGTCTGTTTTTTGTTTTTGTTGTTGATGGTGGTTTATTGTGTTGCTTTGGGCTGCATTTTTTTCCTCCCACTGATGGCTTTATTAGTCTGGAAAAGATAACTTAAATTCCTTTTCAAATTAAGCGGGGAGGGGAAGTCATATACTTTGCAAGCTAAGAATAACAGCTTTTTAAAATCCAATTTTTTTTAAAACTATCACTGTTTCTGCAGATCAAACATAAAACACCGTTGGTGATAAAACAGCAGACGCCAAAAAGCACTGATTGTATTAGAAGATCTCTCAGTTCTGTTTTCAGCCAGATACTCTACAGGAAACTTAGCGTGATTTATAGCATCACAGGCACAGCACTGTACATGGACTCTATATAAATACAAGAGTTATGCAGCATTTGTCAATAATCTTTCTACTTAAAAGTTCATGAAGATACACTCCCAGTAAAAGCCGCTATCCTATTTGTGCAGTAAAATAATAGTACTCTGCCTCTTAAAATGCTCATTTTCTGAGGAGGACAAAATTTTTAAACAGTCAAAAAACTCGGGTCAGCACTGCTGCAAACTGATTGCTTTGAAAATCTTTCTTCTGGCCAGTAATTACTGAATCTGGATTATCATTCTCAAAGTTTAATTACAGGAAAAATAATTTTACAATTTGTGAAACATCATCGTTCTCTTCTTCCCAAGAATTCAATGGCAAAACCAAGAAGACTGGGACATAATCCTTCCAAGTTGTTAAAGTGCCAACCAGCAGAAATCTGACCCAATATTTGTCTGTCCTTCAGACACACATGTATTTAGGAAAGAAACTCCTTATATTAGACTATAAAACATGGCAGTTTGGAATCTGCTATATAAACAGCTGAGAGACACATCCTTCTCCTGTCACAGTCCTGAGTGAGGAGAGGAACATCAGAAATGGCAAAATCCACAGCAGTTCCAGTTTAGGCCTTGTCTCTGCACTGATCAGAGCCCTTAGACAACTCTAATCTGGATTTTTTCTCAGACTGACACAGGTTATTTGATGAAAGATCTGACTGGGATTTAAAAATTTAGATTACGGAATTCAAGGATGAAAGCGAAGAGAGAAATTACAGCCCTTAATTTGGTGAAGCATGGGGAAACTGGAAAGATTACTGGGCTATTGCAGAAAAAAGCAACTCATACACTGAGACACAAATGATGCATTTTTAACTCTGGCAAGGTAGTCACTTTTTCAACAGCACCTTCCTATTTGTAAAATTAGGATATTACCTCACTTCTACAATGTCTTCCAAGAATAAGAATACTAATGACTATGGAGCCCGTAGCTATGTTGATTACAGAAATAACTGAGAAAGCTGTAAGACAAGTGTGGCCTGCAAATAGCAATGGAGAAGTAGAGCGCATAATCTGCATGCTGATGAGTGATGGGAACCGAAGTCTGGGGCTGAACCTCAGAAAGTAGCTAAACAAATTTAGGAACACAAGATGGATTCAAGCTTGCATTAAGACACAATGTTAAAGGATTAAAATGAGTCCAAGGAACTGAAATAACACAAATTCATATGCGGGGGGGTGGGAAAAACAAAAACCAAACCAACACCAAAATCCAGAAAAATACACAATTAAGTACAAATTTTGACCTTGGTATGGCAGAACTGCCAGCCCTCGGGCATCTCGGGTGAGGCAGAGTATAAATCTGTCTCCTTTTAAACACTAGACCCCTTTTCAGGATGCATACATGGCTAGCTCAAGAGACTGACAAAAGATAATGGTAGTTCCTTTTCCCCAAACTGACAAGTTTACTATAAGAAGAGTGATTTTGCAGGTCATTTATGCTATTCTAGAAAATGACTGGATTGAAACAAAACCAGTATTACCAACAGTGCAATAAACGTCCACGCAATTGTGCATGAAAGAAAACAGGCTGAAAAAGTCAAGTATATTTGGTCAAAAACCAAACAGAAAAATGGGCTAAGCAAAAGCAGATAAAGACAGAACAAGCTTTCAATCCAAGTGTACTAAATTAAATTTTTTTTGCTATTGTAGCAACTTAAACTGTTGTCAATGCCCTCATTATCTTTTGTGGCACATTCTATTTGCAGCTGCTGTTATTTTACCACATGCCTGAAGATTGTTATGGGGAAGAGCATCACTGATGGCCTGCGGTGCACGGCGGCATGTGGAACAGACATCCATGACACAACAGCTTCTCATCCCGGGGAAAGACTTGATGACCTAGGTGGTCCCTTCTAGCTATGTGGTCATAGGAAAGAAATTGTTAGGACCATTTACAACTATTATTATTTGTGTGTTGGAAAGATGGAAATGCCTCCAAAAGCCTGTGGTATTAGAAGTGAAATGAGCAGGTTTGGAAAGGGTAAATACACTAACACTAGCAAAACTGGAAGTAATTACGTTTTTGCTTAGCTCGATGTTTAATAGGAGAAAGACCCCTTTTGCTTTCTGTGGTTGAGTGCAAACACGAAAAGCTGTGTACTTCCACGGTGTACAACTATACTTTTCAATTATTTACTATGCAAATTATGCAAGACTTAAATAAAAAGCATTGCATTACATATACTTTATTAATACAAACTGCTTTTAAAGAAAATGAATAATAGATGTAATAAAAAGTAAATGGAAACCAGAACTGACGACAATCTGTAATGTTGATTCACCCTATCCATCATCTTTGTTTTGAGACTACAGTTTAGATTAGTATATATACATTTAAATAGGAACCAGTAATAAATTGTGTTGATATTGAGGTCAGGTTTCTGCAATATACCAAATGCTAAGCTTCCAGTCCATAAATGCCTTCATTGCAAATAAACCATAAATCTATTATCTTTACAGTGGCTGCAATCTGGAAAATGTGCTCTCTTTTAATTTAGTTGCCTCATGAATATCATATTAACCAAGAAGCAACCTGAATGAGAAATATGCTATAAAGCAAAATGAAAAACCTAACTGGATGATCAAGACAACTTTTTTTTTAGCCATTCCTCCCTTTCCTGTCATCAAATAAAAATAAGGTTTCTACAGGATAAAATGGTCTGTTCTTACAGGGCTTACACTATGTAGCCAAATTCTCAGCAACAGTAAGTCTCTACTAGAGATGACTAGAAAGTTAATGTCCCATCCTCAGTCAAAATTTTGATCTTGTTCTGATACAATGTAAATAGTCAATGTTTGTGGCAGAATATGAAATGACATACACACACATACAAAATCCCAAACAAAGTGCTTTTCAATTACGCTTACACATACTAATATGATGATTTTAATCTAAAAGTCAAAATGAAAAACTTGAAATAAGATATTTTATCATCATCAAAATAAGAAGCTCAAAATTACTTGTTTTGACACTTCCCATTTGAAATATTTGACAAGAGCATGTCAACTTTAACATAATTTTCCAATTTCAGCTAGTTGTTTCTCTGAACATTTTTTGACTAAGCCTATATAACACCTGGTAGTATTGAAAAGAAGACAGGTATTCTACTTTTCCAGAGCTTTTATGTTGTTCTAAGAGGTTTTGTAATGTTCAGAGGTTTAAAAATACTACATTCATTCTCCACACAATTTTATTCCCTCCTCCCCTACCTCTTCCAAAATGTAGTCTTTTCTGTCCCACTCTCTCTCTCTTTTTTAAATCTCACTTGACTAACAAGAGCAGGTCTGATCCATCTGACCTAGAGCACGGCTACATGACCTACAGAAACAGTGCAAGTGAGGAGGAAGCAATCTGCGCAGCAGGCAGAAAGGGAAGTGAAGATGTGAAGGGTGGGAGAGAAGAGCCTGGGAACTCTGAAACCAGTCCTGCCATGACTGGATTCCTAACAGAGGGCCTTGGGTTTATATCTCAGGGTGACTGAGGATGAATTGCAAATACATACTGGTTGGCTTACAAATTCAAGAGTCATATACACCCACACAGGAAGGCAAAATCATGCAGCTGGAGAATATCATGGAGCAACTATATTAATAAAGACTCCTGCTAGCTCCCAGTTCTCTGTGGAGGCCAAGATAGCATTTTTCAATGGATTTGTAGTTCAACTGCTGACTCATCAAAAGAACCTGTATAATGATGGACTCCTTCCTCCTTAAAACTTCACTCTTCAGAAAACACTGATGTTACAATGGATGACACTTGCCTTTTACAACCAGCCTACTAACAACTCTGGTGAAGAGAAAAGCTGTAATTATTCAGCCGAGATGCAGTACTGCCCATTTAACATTTGCAGGATTCACATTATGACCAACGAGAAAAAAAAAAAAAGGTAATGCTTGAATAGAAGAGAAAATGAAACACAACTCAAAGTGCTTATTACTGGATAACCAACACATTCTATTCTGCTACTAAATGCAGATGAAACTTGCAACTGAATCTGCCTTACTAACTACAGCAGTTACAGAAAGCTGCAGTACAAACTACAAATGGCATTGCATTCCTGTAACATAAGCAGCCCTTTGACACTGTTCAATTACATCTATAAAGAAAAGGACCAGAGCTCCTAGCATCAACTGTGAAATGATATATACTTCAAATATTACCAGAGATAGGTTAAATGGAAAGGTTTATATATTCCATTTGTGGAACTCTACCTATTCAAGTCAAGGATTTTTTACTCAGTAAAGTGACATAGGATAAGTGATGCCTGTCTAAAGTCCAAAAAAGTCACTATGAGAATATCTGAAAAGAAAAAAAAATAATATCTGCTTATAATGGAACCTAGGTAGTATTATTATTAAAAGACAAAACTTCTAAAACAAATAAGAATAAAACCTGATTATAAAACCTTTATTTCATGACATAAGATCTCTAAGGAAGTAGCATTTTAAATGTCTTTACTTTGACTGCAGCCAGAGAAAGTGTATGTTAAAATCACATTAAAGCCACATATATCACTGACAAATGAGAGGAAAAGGCCTCAAGCTAAGAGAGCACTTGAATTCATGCTAATGTTTTATGTAGCTGCTGAGTTCAAGGTGAACCTTTGTGTACTTCAAGCTACCCACACCGAATGATTCAAGATAGCTGAGTGAGACCTTGAAAGGTCACATTGTCCAGCCATTTGCTCCGAGGCAGGAACAGCTGCCTTTCCGGACAGGATGACATTTCGGACATATGTTTATCTAACCTCTTTCAGTGATGAAGACTACTCAACGATCATCTGCTGTCCTAGCCCTAGCATTCAGAAGTGTGTCTTAGTGCAACTGAAGTCCTTGCTTGTTGTTCAGGACAAGCTATTTCCTTCTTCTCTGTGGAAGCCTTTTACACACTTGAAGGCCGCTACCATGTCGCCTCTTCATTTTATTCTCTCTAGCCGTGTTCTTTCCTTTTTTTCTTCATGTGACACTCTTCAATTAGGCCACGTATTTCTTTAAGTGCAGCACTTGAACCTGGAGGGAATATATCTGTTGGGATCTTAGCACTGTCGAGTAGAGCAGATGCATCACTCTTGTGATGTCTTGTCTTGTATCTATCTTTATATTAACCCTTACATTTCTTTTGATGTATCATCCCATCAAGATGTTTGCTACCTTTGAAACTGTGTTTTCAACTCAAGCATCAAGCCTGACCCTGGATCTGGCCTAAGAACCTGCTCCATTTGCCCATTTCAGATGAGAAAAAGGTTGGGCCAAATCCAACTTGAAAACACACTCCTACGTGCTCCCTTTTGGTCAAGGGAGATGAAAACATTACACAAGCTCCTTCAAACCCAGAATTTACAAGGACACTTAGCACGACTGATTGCTCAATGCTGACAGCACAGAGTGCTAATTGAAGCTATGTTTATTAGTTGGATGAGGAAAAAGAAAAGAGGAGGAAGCGGAGGAAGCGTTCCATGATGTGACACAGCACCCAGCATTCACAAACATTACCTCAGAGCAATGTTTTATGCTCATTTGTCAGAAGCCACAAACAAAAACAAAACCCACGTGCACTTAGCATGGCTTTTCTGCATACTTCTCTATGGAAAGCAGTCTCCTGGGTTCTTCCAGTTCCTGCTGCGATTGTGCAATTCTCCAGTTTAGTAAATACGACATCTGCCAACTGCACTGCACTAACACTCCCAGCTCAGCCCTCATCAAACCTAATAGTCGGATATAATTTCACACTCCTGGCAAGCTTGCAACATTTCCTTGTACTGGATAAGAAACGCTCATGTCAAATTACCTTTTGTTCACTCTGTAGAGAGCCCCCAGCACACGCTTACCTTAACTACTGCCTTCTCACATTGCTTTGGTATTCATTTAGCTTTCCTTAGGAAGCACAACCTACACCGAGAATTCAAAATATACTCACACCAGTTACCCCAGCTGTATTCTCAGTCTAAGAGACTGCGGCCTCGATAGTTTTGAAACTGGGGCTGCTGTAGAGCTTTCTTTTTGCCAGCGCCTTCAAGGTTACCAGCAGCAGAACTGCTCAGTACTTCAGACAGTCCAACGACACCACAGTGACTTTTACGAAAAACAGAGTTAAATGACGCTTTTACTTTATTTTTTTTAATACTAAATTTTTATTTCCTTTTTGGAGAAAATTGGTAGGATTCAAATGAGCATGCTTCTTGTGTGACAGCTGTCTTTAGCATAATTCAAAGCAAAGCAACCTTCTGGGCGTCACTTCACAGTAGTCCTGCAGGAAACACAAGTCCAAACCTCCACCTCCTGAGGTCTGTGCAGGTGCAGGGACCTGCAGCACTGCTCCACCAGAAACATGCCAAAAAATCCTTAATGAAAACACTAACTCACCATAGCTCTGCGGTTATTTTCCTCAGTCTCTCTCATCACCTGACGTTATGAATTCCCTCATGTACCTCCTTCACGGTCTCAGGAGTCTCTTCCCCTAAAGGAAATGGCCCTCCTGAAATGCAATTTTGTTTTTGAGAAATCTGGTATTCAGCAAGACAGTAGATGTTGTCCCAGCATTTTGCCCTAAATGGCCTGTATATGTTGTTAATAAATTGTTCTCCAGAACAAAAGAACTTTCCAAACTATAAAGACCTTTCCTTGTTTTCTACATTTGTTTACAGTGTAAAGAGCTAGTTTCCCTGTGATTTATCATCAGCTCCATGTTAAGTGTCAGACAAAACCTAGTTTCTGAGTCCAGTGCTTGCTGGGTTTTAAGTGAAGATGTAAACTCTGGAGAGGAACATTTACAGCCAACCAAAACCACTGTTTTCCCCAAGGGATATTTAAACCTTCAGTGAACTATGAGTATTGATATTACTCTAAATTTGTGGAAATTAGTTTCTGTGAAACTGAATTTAATACCTAAGTCAACCTTATCATAGCCTTAACTTACCCACTATTCACTAGCAATATTTCAAACCACCCTTTCAAGGGAAATGACAATGCCAAAAAGCACAAAACATAAAAGGAAGAACGAGGGTGAAAGGTAAGAAAAGATGACTTCTTTCAAGGTAATTCTTGGAAAAATACATATGATATGTACATTGGATTTACTTCCAAATGTCACTGGGATACTGTAACCCAATTGTCCCCATTTACATATCATGGACAGGAGAAAAAAAAAAGTAATTTTAAATGCCAAGAGGAAAAAATACCTGACACACACTGTTTAACGTTGTATTTCTTTCGATTCTTTTAAGATAAAAGCTGAAGGTCCTAATGTGTAATGACGAAAGTTTGGATTTGGTTGTTTGTTGTTTTTAAACAGAGCAAAGCTCGGGCAACACAAAAGTGTTACCGTTTCGGCTGCAGATAAATGCTAGATAAACACTGTTTCATAGTAGTTTATCCCATAAAAATAATTCTACCCCTCTCTGAATGCTGATGTCTGGAGACAACAGCAGTCCAATGAATATAAATTATACCACGATTACGGAATATGCTTTGACAGCATAAAAATTACAATAACAGCCTCCTAATTCTGACTGATGGTGTTTGCAAAAGAATGTAACATTTTCCAGGCTTCTCGTGACAACACTTCAGCAAGCCGCGAGCCCTCACTCAAACAACCGGGAGCCTTAGCCGTCGTGCAAGCTTTCGAAAGGCCGTTTCCTTCAGCTCACGAAATTCGTGCCGCGCTCCGTTTGTTCACTGTAAAACGCACGTGCACACACCCACCTTACGCTTAGGAGCCGCCGTCCTTGATGGACAGAGGGTCTGTCCGCAGCAACCGAGCCCCGAGCCGGCGCGGGGCGGGCGCAGCGCCCCGGGCCCGGAGCCGCGGCCTGCGCGGGTGCCGCGGCGCCCTCTAGCGGGGACGACCCCGCTCCGGCCTCCCAGGCTCCCACCTGGGTCACAAAAACCCGGGGTTTTAAAAACACACAGAGGCGGCCAGACGAGCTCCGGCATGCCTAGGAAATGGTTTGACTTGGATCGATCCGACCTGATTTTACCCGGCAAGGTAATTCTGAGGAGCTGGCAAAAAAAATGCCTGTGCGGTTTATTTTTCTGTCTCTGTTGGAATCATGACATGTCCCTGTGGCAGCATCCTCGGAAATCCTCTCCTGGCTCCAGTTCCGCCAGGGCATGCTAAACGTTTCCATTTCTTGATACTGTTATTTCCTTCAGTTTCAATAAGGTGTTTTGTTAGTGACTATTTGAAACATATGTCAAAACAGTCTTCCTTCAAGAAACTGCAGCTACTCCAAAGATTTATTTTTCACTTTAATTTTTTAAAGGTTTTCTCTGAGCTCATCTAAAGGTATATGGTAGATGCTAAATACAGCACGACTTTGCAACAGCACCTTTTGACTCACAGAACCTGAAGCTGAATTTCCCTGGCTCCACATCCATCCCCTTCTTACTGATTAGACACAGTCCTTCACTGCACTTTTTCCAAAGAAGAGCAGTATTAAAAACAACAACAACAAAAATGAATGATGGAAACACGTTAAATACAACTTTGATTATGTTAATAACATTTAATTATTGCTGTCATAATATAGACTTTTTAACCAAGAGGGAAGGAAAAGAAGCCAAAGTTAAAAACACCTAGCTGTCAAA
Source organism: Opisthocomus hoazin (assembly GCF_030867145.1). NCBI lineage: Eukaryota > Metazoa > Chordata > Aves > Opisthocomiformes > Opisthocomidae > Opisthocomus > Opisthocomus hoazin. Next base: position 72,871,243 of record NC_134417.1, on the reverse strand, counting down.
ACTGACATCAGACTGTCCGTCTTACTAGTTGAAGAACACAGTTGCTTGGTACATTTTCTTCAGAATGTATAAAATTTCAGAATAATATTTGCCCGATTATAAACTCCTGGATACTTCATATCCCATTCAGGGAGACACAAGACATTAATAAGCATTTTAAGGAGAAGCAAGCTGTTGGTATACCTTCTATTTAGCACCTCCCGGTGCAGACATTGATGACTACTACAAGTGAATAGCCTAAATCAGCGACGTGTGGTGACTATTTGCCCACTGATAAATTGTATTTTATTTAGTCAGCACCAACATTTTCTTTTCTGGATACAACAGCTAGAAGATTAATAAACTTTGCGAGCTCAGTTCACTGCCACACAACATGATAATTTTATTTTTCTAATCTCATCCCCACACTTCATTTTTGATTGTAACTAACATTAACAAACACCAACGTTTGCTGCTTACAGCCCTGAGAGCAGCAGCATGGATTTTGCAGCAGTACATGAAAAGTTTTTCCCTTTGGCCCCAAGTGACATGCGAGCCCCAGCAACCTGCTGAGATACCTTGTCATTTAGCAATTCCCAAACTCAGTGGTAGGCCCCTGCCTGGGAAAATCCCCGCTCTGTCTGGCACATTATCTCACCGGACCTTTCAAAAAACTCCCCAGTCTCTCTTGTTCGGGTCATTTACGCTGTGACCACAAAACTCTGCACATTTGTATCAAAGCTTTCAAAAAAGCAGGAAGGGACAATGCTGATGTACCAGGGAGGCCAGTGGACACGTTTCATCTGATAATAATCTGGCTGGTATTCCGAGTATAAAGGCACAGCTTTTGAAAATAGCCATAAGCTGGAAGCTACTGCAGCACAGTCCCCCGATACACAAAACCCACGACTTTCCTCACTTGTTCCTTAAATGTTTATCCGCAAACGCACCAAGCTTTCCCTGAGCAGCTTTCCCCTCCGGAGCACTGGCATGCGGATACAGCAGGCTCTGGTGATCACAAGCGAACCCCACGCCGTGGGAGACAGCAGCCCGAGAGAAAGCACTACAGGTGCTGCCTGCCACGCGTGAACAGGTGTCTCCGAGCAGGGCTGGCCAGAGGACCCTAATGCCAGGTCAACTGAGCGAGCCTCTCCGCTCCCAACGAGCAGGACCCACAGCCCCGCGGGGCTTCTTCCATCATGTCGCTCCTCCGCACGCCTGGTTTCCAGGGAAGGCTGCAAGCCTTGGGCGGGGGAGGAGAGTGCCCGCTAGCTCTCCCAGGCAGGATCGGCAGGGAAACTTTGCTTCCCCTTCCACCGCTCGCTGCCGGGAGAGCAGCGGTGCCCCACCGCGGGCCGGCGGGCGGGGGGAGGGGGGGGGTGTTACCGGGGCGCCCCGGCCCGCCCCCCCCCCCCCCCCGCCCGGGACTCCCGGGGGAGCCGGTGTCTCCATCCCTCCCTTCCCGGCGCTCGAGTGGGAGCCCTTCGCCTTCGGGAGCGTCTGGTACATGGCAGGGAAAGAGGCACCGGGGACCCCGCGAGGGGCTGCGGAAGGGAACAGCACCGGCTCCCGGTGATCGCGGGGCAGATTTATTCAAGCAGGAAAGTCCCGAATTCTCGTTAAAATAGATAAACGGAGTAACGGAGAGCTCTTTCCGGAGAAGCCGAGGGAGGGAAGGGAGGGGAGGGGAGGGAAGCGGGGACCGCGGCCACCCCGGGCCTCCCTCGGGAGCAGGGGCGCCCACCCCCCAAGCGGCGTTTGCCCCCTCCGGGTACGCGGCCCGCGGAGCTGCCGGCGCAGCCCGCACCGCGCCGGTGCTGCGGGAAGGCGGCGCGGCCCCCTGACCGCGGACCCTCCCCGGCCCGGCCGCGCTGCCCCGGGCCGGCCCCGCCCGGCAGGTACCGGCCTCGCTTACCGCGGCTCTGCCTCGGCGTCTCCCCACCGGCGAGCTGGCAGCGCTCGCTCAGGCACTGGAAAAGTAATAGAAATCCAGCGGCTAGTTTGCTTCTCCGCAGCCTCGCCATAGCACGGTGCCTGCCGAGACAACTCTCCGGGGTGCGGGGTGCGCGCCGCTCCTCGTCTTGGGGGGGGGGGGGGGGGAAAGTCCGGGGGGGCGCGGCGGGGAGCAGCCCTAGCAGGCGCCGAGTCGCCCTGTCCTCGGACCAGCTCTCATTTAGCGGGGCGGCAGGGACGAGCCACCGGGGCTGAAGGCACTGGACCGGGTTTTGGGGGGCGGCGAAGACGGGGGGTCGGGGGGGGCTCCGTGCCCCCAACTTGCACAGCCGCGCCGCTCTCAGTCCAGTGGCATCACCGCTGGGGAAAACAAGCCCAGCCTCGCCCGCGAAGTGCCAAACTCTTCCCTCCTCGCAGCCTGCTGATAGATTTTAGGAGAGCCACTGAGATCCTCCCTTCCTGGCTTGCCCCCACCCAGCTCCCTTCCCCCGCAGGGTGCCTTAAGGACGGAGCCTCCCCTCGGTGCACCGCTACCGACAAAACCCCTCCGAGGGAAAGGAGCGGGTAAATCTTCCAGCCGGAGCCGGCGGGCCAGCCCCGAGCGCCGGGGGGGGGGGGCTTGGGGGGGGAGCAGGACCCGGAGGGCGGGCGGATCTGCCGTGGGAGAGGATGTGCGAGCGGCGGACGGAGACGGACAAGTTCTCCTTCTCTTTCGGAGCGGTTTTCACGGCCGGCGGTGCTGGTGCGGGGCCGAGGGCAGCCGCGGAAGGCGGGCGCTTCCCCCCCCCCCCGCCGACCCGCTGCGCAGGGGAGGGCGGGGGTCTCGCCTGGGGCCGAGTCCCGGCCGCCCCCCTCGCTCTGCCCCCCCGGCCACCTCCGCAGGAGCGCGGTGGGGCGCAGGCGCCGGGGCTGCTCCGTCTCTCCGGCCGCTGGCGGCTCCGCTCCGCGGGCTGCCGCTCGGCCTCGGCCCGCTAACCCCGGGAAGCTGCAGTGCGCGGCGGGACGCTGGGGCCGATGCTCGCCCCCTGCGCGGCCGCGGAGCGGCGTGTGCGTGGCGGGAGGGGGGACGGCGGGCGGCACGGGGAGCCCCGCGGGCCCGGCCGCAGCCCCGCCGCTCCGCGGGACGCAGAGACCCAGCCCGCTGTCGCCTGGTCGTTCGGAAGTTGCTTGGTGAAGATGCGTCCGTTTCGCGGAGTGACGAACTAACGCGACCCCCGAATCCCCCTCCCTGCCTCTCCCGCCCCTCCAGTTTTCCCTGTGCTTCCGGGGAAACCCGCCTCCCTTTGCACCCCCCCGCCCCCCCACTTTATTTCATTTTTCCCCTCGCGATTTGAAGAGCTGCTCGTGTACGCTCGTCACTTCAACAGCGCACGGACTGGAGGACTGGGGGCTCTCTCTTTCCTGAAAAAAAAAAAAAAAAAAAAAAAAAAGAAAGATCTGTATGCTTAATTTAACGCTCCGTGAATAATCCCATCCCCTACATTAATCTGCGAACAACGGCGCGGAGACAGGAACTAGCAGAGGGCACATCAGTCAAGTCCAGACAGCGAGAGGGGTACCGGGCAGCGGCTTTTTACCAGTTCAGCAAACTGTGGCGCTGGTAATCAGTTGAGCTCCATGTGAAAGAATAGTGAATGCACCAACCTCTCAACCCTTGCTACAAAATAATTCAATTAATTAGGACGACAATTAAATTAATCAAATAAGTAGGGCTACAGAATGTCAAACACAGCAGATAACTAATACTTAATCACAAAAGAACAACCGGTAACGAGGCTGTGTTTTCCCTTAATTTACCACTGTTTCTGAGAGTAAGAATTCATCAGCTAATTGTCTTGCTCTTTAATCTTTGATGTGCTTGTGTGTAAATCAAAGCAGAACACTTCTGGTTATAAGAAGTATATTTGAAGTATAAGAAGAAATTTGCAAAATCTTTTCAATGTATATTCAAACAGGATACTGGAGGATACTACCAGCAAGGTTTATCCATTTGAGTTTACTGTTGGCACTTCTAGTTCAACATTTTTGCACGTCCTCTTGGAAAAAAAAAAAGATCTTATTCGACCAGTCCAAGTATTGCTAAAAAACAGCTGCAGAAATTCTTTCCTAAGAGAAGATGACACTGAAGGTCTTATGCTAAGTAACAGCCGGAATGAAATCCGGCTTCGCTGAAATCTGTGGGAATTTGGGAAGTGTGACCACCCTGTATACCAGGTGATCTGGATTGCACCACAGACTTTTGTGCGGATTTGGTCAAGTTGTTATTAAAGTTATTCCTGTTTCTTAAACAAAATGGGAGAGGGAGATTTCTTCATGCTGTTTGAATACTGTATTTTTCCTTGACACTTGGTCAGATTGCCCAATTTCCCCAAATTTTGCTGGACTTGCTGAGAGGGCTATTGAGCTTTTGGCCTTTACTGGAAGGGGTACAGAGGTAGTCTTAAAGAAGGACTTCCTCTCTCCGCTGTTCGTTGGCAGTATTGTTAGTTAGGAACAAGAGCAGTTAGGTCTGGAGAACTTTAAAAATCTGTTTTCATCGGCTTTTGTAATCATGTTAGCATATTCTAAAGTCATAGTGAATCTTAAAATATGAAAGATTTAAACAATTTGAGGAAAAATTTACGTGTTGCTAAAATAAACAATAATAAATCCTTCAAGCCCCCTTTGTATAATATAAAAAAGCCTAAATGAGGGTAACTCAAACTTTCTTTTATTGGCCGTCTGCTTCTCAGTCTCACAGAGGTTTACAGTTTCAGATTTATATTCTTCACAGATGGACTACAAAAACTTTGTATGCCGAAAAAAGGAAAGGATTAGCAATAGTCAGCTGAAGCATGCAGTTGCAGATAAAAGTACCAGCAACATACCAGGTCTCACAGTCCTAATTTGCAATGCTCTGTGCAGTTGTGTGTCAGTTTTGCAGTGGACATGCTGCGAGGTTAGCATACAGTCACTGCATTCACTGAAGTCACTTCTTGTGCTCCACAGTAAAAATCAAATTGCGCTTGCTGAGAAAGGCTGTATGCGTCGTCCCTCTTGTACAAAAAAGGTAATCAGGACATAGCATATCTTGGTATAATTGTGTGTAAAAGCACAGGCAAAAGATTTTATTGCACTGACAAATACCCTCAGATGAAAGCTAATAATGAATCCTATAATGATTAATGACAACATGTCATTGCTGGAGAGGCTTTCATAACACAGAAGTATATGCATTCATTGTTATTTATAAAGCACAAGTAAAACTGAAAGAACAACTTCTTGAAGACTTCCTGAGGTTATGAGCTGTGTTTACTTTGAACACAGTGCCTGTAATAAGTTTTCATTTCTCTCATGTGCTTTTATCTTTGCCATCCTCGCACATTATCTCACCTCTCTTAGGGATGTATCCTGCAGTGGCATAAACAGCAGTGGCTCCATAGAAATCAATGTGGATGCTTTAATTTTCACCAATCAAGAATACGGCCTTTTATTTTTCTCTTCTTACATAGCTCCAGCGTCTCTGATTATAACATCAATCATTCAGGACAGAGAGGCAGGAAGATTCTCCCTGTTCATTGTATTCCGCTGTCATACTGCTTGCAAGTGCTTGCTCTCGTTCACACATTAATTTAAGAATCTGCATTTTTTTTTTTGTCTTTTTTCTTTTGATATGAACATAGTCTTTTAAACCTACGTGTCTTCTGGGCTGACTGCATCTGATTATGAAAAGCAGAATTTTGAATATTTCTTTTCTCTGTTTCTTTTAACACGCTGTTATCTATTGTGCTCTGATAGGTACAGGTGCGGCACCCCTCAACTGCACACCTGTAAGTGTTCAGTGCTAGCCTGGAAGAATACCTGCTTCTGAATTTGAGAAGTCAGGGGAGGATCTCTGCTTCATTTTGGGAAAAAGAAACAGATAGGTAATTGCACCATCGTAAGAGTGGAGACAATATCTCTGTGTTCTCTTCCAGGAACAAACTAAAGCGAGTTTTCCTGTTTAGTGAACTTGCACTTGCTGTTGTTCTGCAGAGGGTTGTGCCTGCATATTAATAAATAGACCACAACCAGCAATATCTTCTTCTGTAACTGAGCAATATCTAAAAATTACCTACTTTCCCAGCTACAGAGAGAAAAAGATGTAGATAATTTTAGAGACATAAATAATAATTGATCTGCCAGGATGAGTCCCCCCAGGGACAAAATTGAGTATGTGACCCTTACAGGGCAAGTAGTCTGCAGCTTGATGTTATGAGTATCACAGATTGAAGCTGTACGTAGACTTTAATGCCCTGCAGTGGGTTTGCCACTGAGATTCACTTCCCTCCTTTTGCAGCTCTGCTGATATCCGATAAGGGCTCAAGAAGGTGAATACTATTGTTATTGGGAATTTGGCTGAGGCATTAGGTTTAGTATTGTCAAAACAAGGTGTTAGAGCTGTGAATTTAGAGTGCTGCCCAGCTGGCAGAAGCCTTTGACTCTGCCAGTTCAAAGGAGGAGCACAGCATTTAGCTGAATAACTAAAGGACCATGCAAAACTCAGATGTGAAGTATGAAGAAGAGAGGTAGCTTCCTTAATAAACAGGGAAATACAGTAACTTTCCAGAGAAATGGCACTGCACTCTGAAAGGAGCCTTTGTTTCTTCCCCTGTTCCCCTGGCTGGGAGAACCTCGAGTCTCACCACTCGGCTTGATTTCCTGGGGCAAGCGCTGAGGTTCCCTTCCTGTCTGAGTCACATCCACTGGGCATATGCCAAATTCCGTGTAACTCCACGTGGTGCCGTATGCAAATGCATGAGTTTATGTAATTGTGATTAATTAAAATAAGCCTGTGTTCTGGCTCTAACAGCTGTGTGGTTCATGCTAGTGCAGCTTTGTTCAGTGAAGCTTTCTGCTTATCTCTAGGAGAGCAGTATGACAAACCTCCCACATGTACAGCGTCACGTCTGTGCCTCAATCTATGGTTAGGGAGAGGTTCTGTGAGTGTAAAGAGATAATTCAGATTCATGGTGTGGTAGACACTGTGATGTGGAAACTGGAGCTCAGTCTCATTATCTCACGTAGTGATAAAGTGGTTTACTGGCAATATGAGAGGGGGGAAATTAAAGAGAAATATTTCAGCAAGCAAGGCAGCAAGAAAAAATAATACAGTTTGAGGTTAAACAAAAAGTTTAATCCAAACCAGTTTTGTTTCCTGTTTGAGCTCTGTAATGGTTTTAAAAGAATGGAATAGATTTTGAAATGAAACATCCTTTCAAGATGAGAAACCAAAAAGTTCCAGCCAAAGTTCAGTTATTTGAACTAGAGATGCTTCAAACGTGTTCTTTCAATGAATCTGCCTTTGCAACAACATTGACACAGGCACCAGCAATGCTGCACCAAACAATGCCTTTGCCTGCTTGTGATCGGAAGCTCTGAGGACGTTACTCAGCTTTGAAAACCACAAGGCAGCAAAGCCCAAACAGGGCCTGGGAGTTCCAAGTCCCACATCGCGTCCTTGCAACTCCAGCAAAGGCTGTGGTTATGACCCTCATTTGACATATATCCAGTACAGTGATAGCTATGGGACCCAGGAATGGAAGAAGAACCATAAGGCTCCCTGAATGCTTGTGGCAGGGCCAAGTTCAACAGAGAAGTTCGTATTTCAGTATAGCACTGGTCAGCAGGCAAAGTTAAAGCCATAGGACAACTGAAGGAGGCTAAAGGATGACACTGAAGAGAAAGCAAGCAAGGAAATAAAAGTGAAAGAAGAAAAAAGCAGTTTTGCCAGTGCCATTTCTCTGTTGCTGTGATGAAAACCTAAATATACATACAGGGACGCAAAATATTGTGGCCTGAACCATATGTACACAGCACTCAGGTGTTTCATCACGAGTGGCCACAGGCAAGGTGGGGTGGCTAAAGAGAGGAATGGGGGCCAAAGCAATTCACTAGGTCTTGTTCACTCAGGGCAGTGGGGCTCAGCATAGGACAATATTCAGAATGGACACATTTTTTTGGTGGGTATGTTGGCACTAGTAGTCACTGAAGTAGTTAATTTAAAGAAAGCTAGGGGAATTTTTTAAATAGAATAATTTTTTTCAGCTGAATTTAAAACCCAATAAGGTTCAAACATAGCTTTTCAGTAGCCACATTTTCCAAGAAAGCAACCCTTATTAGGATCTGCAGAAATACACCAAACAATTCCACACTAAGGCCTTTCTTACTCATGATCTGGAGCTGGTAGGAGGGCCTGAGTAATTACTATGGCCCATACAGTAGTGAGCAGAGTTAACTTTTTTAATCAGTCAAGACCGAAGAACAAAATCTGCTGCTGGGCACAGCAGGGGAAGCCAGACAAGGGCTAGGACTGGTGTTACAAAAAGTAATTGGGTTGGGATTAGGTTTTAGGTCAGGAAGCTTGGGCAAACTTTAATGCTAGAATGATGTTAACAAGTGCTTCGCTGAAAGAACTGACACAGGAGTAGTTGTGGCACAGACCTTCTGCGGAGGGTCAATGCCTGGTGTTAATTATGGTTGTGGGGGTAGGGTGGGGGAAAGGGTAGCTGCAACCAGTAGCAAAATTTTGGGAGTTAGTCTTGAAAGCAACTAGCACATTTTAGTGCAGTGGCCACAGCAGTACAACGATCTGCTGCATGTCCATCAGCTCATTGCCCATTTGCCTTTTCCCTGCTTGCTTGCAGATGAAACCACACCACAGACTGCTCTAGCAGCTTGTGGCCAGGAAGACCTCTGTTGCTTGGATTGTCACAGCTTGGGCTGTCATGAGCATGAAGGCTGTGCAACATGTTTAGAATGCAGCTCATATACAGAGTTTTTTCTTCGATTCAACACCTGGAAGAAATAATGCTGTTGAATGACTGGCTCCTTTGCAATATGGGGAGAATGCAGTACAGAACTTTGGCTTCTTCCTACCCACAAATCAGTGATTATGCTGTATTTGGTCATGCTACAGGGAAGAGGCAACTTTATCCTTCAACTTGGATTTTCCCCTCCTCACATGTGTTCAGCCCTTTTCCCCTTCAGCTCAACTCTCCGTCCTCCTGGTCCTCTCTGGACTTCAGCTACACACCTGAAATCCAAGATCCTGGCTTGAAGTCCCTATTCTCATCCCCATCTCCATAGTATAAACCTTGGTTTGTGTTGACCTTTCCTCTTTCTGCAGCCTTTCCCCCTACCCCCCTTTATTAAACATGCAAGTCCTGCTGTTGTTCTGGATCTGTATGTGTTTATATATATCGATGTGGTACTTACATAGGTTGAACAAGCACAACAGTCCCATTAGGCAATATGTGCTCTTTTCTCAAAAAGAGTATAGCATTTTGCTGTATTAGGGCTTCATATTTCTTCCTTGTCTAAGTCTTGTGTATCTACTCACGTCTCTTCTGCAAAACTGTTGAAAGGAATTTGTTTGCTTTCAAGGAGCAGTTTTGAAGCATCTTTATCAACCAAGAAACTAATCAGTAAACCTCACTAGCTGGCACAGTCTAGCTAAAGACTGTAAGTTTATGCTTAGGTCCATGTTGTTTTTCCTCTGCATGATTTTAGCAAATAGGAGAATTTGAAGGCCCAGATTAACATGGCACACTCTGCAAGATATTTTCTCACTTCGAAAGAGAAAAGGATGAATTTTTAACTGTGAGGCAGTCCTGTTCCTGGATCGTCTCTGATCTCCAGTTAGTCTGCTCATATGACCTCTGCATGTACTTCTCAAATGATTGCCCCATCGAAACCTCACATAGGAGTAGGATGTGAATACTCTGAAACCTGCTTCAGAAGCACACCAGCAGCCTGCATCCCCAGCATGGCCATTCCAGGACCACGCCAAGGTGGGCAAGCAGGGACCTGGCCCGTTAAACTGGTCATAGAGGCTGCAGCCTGTGCAGGCAGAGAATGCGGTTTGCTAGAGACATTATTTTTAACAGTGGTTCCATTGAACTGAACTAAATCACCTGCAGTACAGAGCTAACCTGGCTAGAGAGAAATGAGAAATACAGTTTGTTAGAAGCTGTGTTGTCTTAGACTTCATCTTAGCGTATTTCCCCTGTGATGTGATGGAGCATCTTAAAATGCATAATAAACATTCAGTGTGTAGGAATGCACAGCAGATTTACAAAAGGATACCAAGACTTGTGCTGATAGCAGGCTTAAGAAGTGGATATACTTTCAAAGAAGAGTATAACCTAGCAAGTTTTCCTCCTTCCAGTCACTGTGGCAATAGTTCCTTTGCCAGGGAAGTCTTCAAAAAGGGAAGCACTCTCCAGGAGCAATTGGAGGCTAAAGCAGATGAATGTCTCCTTTTATCTTGTTTTGAAGTGGTCCCTACTTGGATATTGGAGATTGAGAAGGTCTCTGTAGTGGTTCCTGTCTCTCAGAAGCAAAAGAGTTATTTCTCCAAAGGTAAGTACACCCATCTGCCAGGCAAATGACTTGCTACAAGCAGTAATTCCTGCTCTGTGACAGCTTCCACTCCTCTCTGCAGTAAGGTTTCCCTGTACGTTGGTCCAATCTACCTGTGAACACCTTAGCCCCTATATAAACATCCATATGTGATTCTTTGTGGCTTCCATGTACACCATGGAGCCTGGCTGTGTGCCTAATGAGAAACGGTAAGCAAGAATCCAGTAAAGGGTAGCACTTGATGATTTTTTCATGTCAGAAATCCACCCCAGCTAAGTGCTTATTGTGAGACTTTGATCTCAAAGATTTAGCTCTCCCTGTGGAGCAAAAGTAGATGCTTGATAAGCTGTAGCTGTAGTCCTGACAACCCTTTCAAATGTCTAGACAGTGGAAAGAGATAATTACATCCTCTTTTAAACTCAACTGCAATGATTCAATGTGCTTAACATGTTTACCTCAGGATGACCCTATTTACACTGCTTTGTTTTGTAGTACTGCAAGCGTCTAATATTATTGTAAGATGGAGGACGATAAGGTGGTCTGGGATGAAACCCCACTTTTATTAACAGTAGTAGATCTGACAGATGTGCTAGGTCACATATGGTTCTTATGTAGACTTTAGCATGGACCTAGAGATTAAGGAATTTGATAATATGCGTTTGCAGCTAATATTTCTCATTTAAGAGTCTTGAAAACGTTTACGCAATTTAATTAATGCTAATTGAAGAACACATTAAATCCCAGAGATCAGCCCAGGAAATGTCTGACATTGCTGCATTGACTTTATGCAATGCATTGGACAGGGGAAGAGAAGACTAAATTATCGTAGTCATAATTGATTAAGAGCTGTCTTAGTGTAGTCTTACAAGATAATAGACTTGAGAAAAGAGATCTGAAAAGAGAGGGAAAGGAGATTCCAGCTTAAGCAGCATCCTCAAAATAGATATAAATTCAGGAGGTTCTCCAAGACACACCAGCCATGAAACAGGAGGTGCTAGCATGCCAGGTCTGCCTCATGTCAACTAAGTCACTGGAGGAGGTGTGGAATAAGTTTACAGGTAATGTGATTCAGGACTACATTAACTGTTTTCCAGTTTTGTTATTAAGAACATCAAACTTTTCGTAGAATAAAACTTATGATTTTCTTATCAATCTGTTGTGGTGTTTAAAATGAGCTCAGGCACTTGTGATAAACCGGAAGTTCTTCTCCCTCTGGGAACCCAAATAAACCAGTATTGCTGACAAACCCTTTGGGTTCCTGAGAACTCAGAAAAGTGTGGGAATCTCAGAAAATGTACCTAGTTCCATGCCAAATTGTGTCTGGATGTTACCTCCAAGAGCCAGTTTTTAGAACTAAGTTCTAAGTAAATGTAAACTACTTTTACCTTTGGCAAAGGCAAGCAGTTGACATCTTCAGGAAAACCCATACCAAAGTATGCTTCTTAACTGTTATCACGTAGTCGATTGTCTAGGTCAAAGCATCAGCTCATGCAAAAATTTTGAGGTTACTGTTGTAAAAACCTTTTGTTGTCTTCAGCTTGATTCAGAATGATTTCTGGACTACTTAGTCAACTTCTCTTTCTCCTAACATTAATGTTGAAAAATCTTATTTCATGTGATTGTAAATCAAAATTTCACAAAAGTGTTTGTATGATGCCACTAAATGAAGTCTTATTTAAACAAGAAGCTCTCATTTTTGAGGGACTAAGTACAAAAGTTCTGGACGTATCTTAATGCTTGGTTACAATTTTAGTTTGTTGCATCTATTTCATTCACATAATGCCAAAGAAATAAGTCTTCAAAGAGGTTGCCAGTATGGTCATGTCACCAATTCAGATTGGATTTCCAAAACAGGTAGATGGTAAAAGCATACAGGTGATATATATACACACAGTAAATATAAGAATTTTCTGAGATTATGACCTCTCAGCTTTGTGCTTCACCATGAAGTCTGATCTGAGTTGTCCAGCTGCAACCCTCAAAGTTGCTCTGCTAACATCAAGAAGAATTCTGTCCTTTTGTTTCCAGTGCACCATGAATATTGCATACAGAAGACACACTGTGCATATGCAGATTGTAAACCAAAAGGTTTTTAAAATGGAAATAGAAAATAGCGTCTTAAACTGTCAGGGTCTGAATCCTAGCAAACAAAAGGAAAAAGAGGCTAAATTTTATTAAGTTTGGAAGCATCTAATGAGTTTTTAGGGACAGATGACACGTGAAAATATTAAGTGAAGTCTTTTTAACTCAAAGTTTCTCCTCAAAATGCTGTTGTGTTGGAAACAGGTAGCTACTTAATAATATCAAGGAAGTAAATGATGCAAAAGAAACAATTGTCTTATATTCTTTTCAGCAATAAAAGGAGAAGTCTATACAGCTAATACCTTTCCACACAGTCTAAGGATTTTGTCTTAATCTTATTAGGTATTTTGGCAGCTATGAATTTCCACGTTATAGAATGTACCTCAAACAAGCAGGTCAATTAATGTAATAAGTCAAACGCTGTTCTGAAAAGAAACTTCTCTGCTTTATAATCCATCATCCATTTCTTTCTGCCTTTATTTTTTTCTTTGCATCTTCCCTTATCTATTTCTTTTTTTTGCTCATGAAGAATGGTGCTTTGAAGCAAGAAAGTTATAAACTGTAGACTGAGCAAATAAGTCTACATCAAACATACTTCAAAGATTTGCAATCTCTATCATTCAAGTGAATTGTTTTTTTGAAATTTGACAGTAGAGTAGTTCTGCCCAAATGTTTTTCAAAACACACTAACTACTTCTTTTTTAATTATAATTTTTGAGTTTCGGATACGTCTGCATTTTTTTGTTGTTGTTATTCAGGAAAGAACAGCAGAACAGTACGTTTTTCTAGATTCAGTGTTTTGTTCAACACTAACTGCTACTCATAGCAGTTCCTATAGCTAACAGTCTTTCTTTCAGTCACTGAAACACAAATAGGAAGAAGTCTTACACTTCACATTTATCTACATTCCTTGTAAGGTCAGTTACATTGGTCTGAATAAGAAGTAAATGTGCAGGACCACAGGGAGAGGTTCTTGGCTAGCACCAGTCACATAGCACTGCAGTTTCAACACTGCTAAGGTAATTTAGCCAAGTCAGACAACTGACCCAGTGTATGTAATAATATGCAGTTGTGGTCTAGGGAGAAAAAAAAACACCCCAAACATATGCAACTGACTTGAGCCTCCTGATACCTTTGTCTGTGCTAGTTCACTACAACAATCGTAGGATATTTTCACTTTCTTCTATGGCTAAACAAAAACCGCTCCTGGAAATCCACGTTAGAGATCCAGCCAGATACCAGGCAAAAAGCCTTACCTGGTTAAGTTATCAGAGAAATGTCTTCAGCTGCTGTGAACTGAAACACTTGTAAGTCCAAAAGAGTTATGTCAGTTCAGACCATTTGAGGATCTGGAACATAGTGGAAGTACACGGCTGGACTTCACAGCCCTTCTCCAGAACACCCCCTGAATGAGTTACAGACTTGCCTGCAGTCTTTCAGCAGGTGAAATGATTATGCAGGTAACAATTAGAAAATGGCTGTTTCCTTGATGTTATCCAGCCTTTGAAACCAAGTCATTTATGTCTTCATTAAAACAAATGAGTTAAGTCTAACATGTTACACTACCTGTACTTTTGTTGGATAACAATCAGATGAAATGTAATTATCAGCTAGCATGACTACAACTTGGAGAGTTTTACAAAACTGATTTGGGATGGAAAAGGCAGGGTGAGGGGTTGTGGGCAGTGGGCGTATGTATTTATACCTCTGCCTGGCAGAAAATCCAAGACCAGGCTTCTCTGGTAGCAACATATTTGTGAGCTAATTCTTTCTGATTTGAGCTAGGGGCAAGTTTTATTTAGCATATGAGTTCCAATGGGTCATTACATTATCACAGGGATTCTTTTTGTTGTGTTGGTTTTGTTTTGTCTTTTTTTTGGGGGGTGGGGTTAATGGTGTGTGTTGCATTTTTTTATGTGTCATTAGGTAGCCCCTGTGAAATACTATCAGCTCTTGGCAAGAGCTTAAAGACAGGTTCTTGTCTTGGTTATGTGCATGTTTATAACCTTCTATCCTACTCTTTTTGTTTGTTTGTTTTCTTCCGTACATTTTCTCCATGTCAGTAACTGTGGTCCAGGTTTGTCAAATGATTATTCCTGTTTGATTTGCCTCTCCCGCTATTGACCCTCTTGGGTCGAGTTCACTGTCTGTCAGGACAGACCCATTTAAATCCAACTTTTATTCTGGAGGTCACATGATAAAAGATAAGAAAATTAAAAACAGTCTATAGAAATGACTCTTTCCTGCTTTTTGACAGTCGTGGTTTGTGGGCAGATACTGATTTTCAAAGAGGAAGCTGTTCTAAAAGCTATCTTTCCTTCTTTTCTCATCTGCTAACTTGCATTTTCAAGATGTTAAATCTGCTTGAATCTTTCAAATGAAAACAAAATAAGAAAAAAATGTTGAACTTTTATTTTTCTAAAACAGCAGCTATTTTCCAAGCTTCAAAGTTAGATTTTTAAAATTTTTAGTGTATATATGTTGTCTTACTTTTCACTTCCCAACATAAATGTCTTTTGTCTTACTTTCCACCTGCAACTCTAGAAAACTTTTTCCCAATACAAACATTCACAATTTTTCTAGTGCCTGCAGAAAGTGATGCAATTGTAATTGAAAGACACCATAGCTCATATATGGGAAGGTAAGGGTAAATATGTTTGTTAAGATTAGTTGAAAGAGATATAGTTACAAATGGTCTGTAGCCTGTTTTATCAAGGTTCTCAAGCAGAGGAGACTTAGTAGGAGAGGAAGCACACAGAGCCAGAAGTTACAGCTTGTCATTCAGAAGAACTGGGCTCAGTTCCTGCTTTATCACTGGCTTTTCACAAGCCACCAGGAAAGTGGATCCCCTCTCCTAAATTAAGAAAACACCCTGTCATTACCTCACAAAGCCGTTGTGAGGGCCATGCAGAGAGGCAACGAGGTCTGACACTGCGTTGGCGAGGGCGGTCTTGCAATAGATGGTGCTATTCCCACACTGCAGAACCTGGGTCACCTGGTGTCTCTCAAGCTGCAGGTCATGAGCTGAGAATGTCTTGATTTTTTCTTTTTCTTCCTATGATGTTCAGACAAAGAGCAGGATTATTAGAACTTTTCCCCCACCTTCCTCAAGTAGTATTCAGCTTCCCTGCTTTGGGGTTTTTTATTTGTTGCCACAATATTATTTCTCCCTCAAGCAATTTTCCACTACTAAATCAGGTCAATTATTCATCACTCTCCACACATTGCCCTCTCTCCCTAGAGCAAGTAGAAGAGGCTCATTCATTCCATTAAAGCATGGAAAAAACTTTTTCAAAATGCTAGTCTTAACTGCTACATCTTGGAATGAGCTTAATAATTTGAATCAAATCCTTTGTTCAGAAGACAAAAGAACCAGCAAAAGGGATAATGGATTATCCACTGTCGTGTCTCATCTGGAAGTTATCTGAAGGCTGCTTTGATAAGCGAGTAAGAATTGGTGGTGTGACTAACATAGCATCATTATATTGCTATAACCTGTAAAACACAGATATTAGACTCACAAGAAATACTGTTACAAAGCATCCAAACTGGATAACAACAGTGAAGGAAATTCTGGTGTCTTTTCCATTACATATATTACATTGATATAAAAAATTATTTTTCTAGTAGGAGTGAGGTGTTAAAAGTCTTTACACAAAACAGCTTGTTGTTGATGAGGAAAGAGTTAGATGTTTTTAATGTCGCATAAGACATTAATTAGGTGAATATATGTATTCAGACAGAATTCTTATTACTTAGTTGTCTTGTGATAACTACAATAATAAAAATCTACAATAATAAGAAATCTGTCAGAAAATCTAGATACTGCCCATTAACAACAGAGATAAGCAGGGTGATGTGCTGTCCTCAGCTCTGCTGGTGGCTGCCTGTAAGAAAGCAACTCCACTGGCCAGCCGTTTCCTGGACAGTTACAACAGGAATCCTGGTTTGCCTTTAATGCTACGCTCCAATTCACTTGCAATACTTTAAGTAGCTCTTAAAGACCTCCCTGTACTAAAAAAAGTTTAATATTTGCCAGACACAGTTTGCCAAAAGCTTGACAGGGATTTTGGCACTGTTCTCGCCTTCCACCTCCTAGTTGAAGAAGTTTTGACAAGCAATAGTAGGTATTTAACTCAGAAATGCCCCAAAGGACAGAATAATATTTGTTAACGTGTCCTATTTACTCTATGCATGGCATGTATTCTTTACCCATTTTACATTGCTCTGCCTGAAACATCCTCATCTCTCACACCCCTCTCAAAATCTTTGCAGTACAAAGAGAAGAACGTGGGTATTCATGAGAATTGTCTCATGGATTTTGTGTTCCATTCATGTGGTAAATTGGTTTTGCCCTAAAAATCAATCATTCTTCTTAAAGACTCTGATAGTGGTTACTTAAGGACACAAAATGTAAGTTTATGCATAAAAATTCAAGAAATAGATTGCAGTAATAAACTCCAGGAAATATTCATGGGTGAGAGCGTCAACGGAAGTTAAGCAGTGACCCTGAAGTAATAGTACATTATGGTTTTCAACTCCAATATACTGAGTACAAAGAAACAAATTGATTTTTTTAAAGCTTTGAAAATGAAACCAACCACAGTAAAAGCGTTTTACTACACATCAGCAAAAAAATGTAAACCCTGCCATAAAAGCTATTCAAGTAAAAACAAATGTCACCACAGACACAGAAGACAAGATTCTTTTCTTCTTAATTCAGGTGATACCTCCCTAGGGCTGTCACTCCCTAATGGTTTCATTGCTACTACTGACAACAAAATTTGGCCTAGCCCTGGGGACTGGTGCAGTGTGACGGTACAGAATTGGCTTTATTTTGGGAATGGAGGAGTTGAAGAGAGAGTTCTGAGATGAAACAGAGGAAAAAGAACAAACCAAACAATTTCTTCTTAAAAAAAATAAAAGCCCCATTTCACTCTAATCACACCTTTTTTTTTTTTAACCTCAAGCCAGGGTGCCAAAATCCAAAATCCATGTCTAAGGCATACCCTGTAGTGTCCGCACAGCCGTCCCTCATTACCCCTGCATACAGCATGTATTACCCACCTCTGAGTAAAATAAAGTTGAGGCTGGATTAGTCCTGTATTATCAGTCTTTTAATCTCAGAGTCATCATATCCCCTTGCACAGGGAAATCTGGACTCAAGTTCAGCCCCTCTTGCAGGCTGCAACCTGTGTTAGCCTGCAATGTCTCCTGCCATGGGCAGAGACTCTGCCCAATCCTAGGAGGCTAGAGCCTCTCCAGGGGCACCTGCAGTATCTTCATCCATCACCTTTGCACAAGCTGATTTGCAGTCTTTATAGCAGCTGCCCCTCATCAGCTGCTTGGTGGTGGAGTAAAGGAAAAGAAGAGGCAAGGAGAGCAGATTGGGGTATTAACCCTTCCCAGGTGACTGCTGTGGAGTAAAGAGTATATTCTTCATCACAGCCTTTGGCAGTACCATCTGGTGTGACTGGGAGAAGAAGTTTCTAATTGTCAGATAAGAGCAGGCTGAAAAGTTATACCATTTAAATTATGATCTCCATAAAGCCCTACCTATGGCTGAAATTATTAAGGCAGCAGGAACAGAGATCTTGAAGTGACATCATGTGATTGACCTGCACTGGTGCTGGCCTCAGTAGTCATTTCTTGAAATCAGATGTAAACATCTTCCTGTATATGCAGCTCACAAAGAAATGTGTTTGACTTTCAGAGACAATGGTGTGGTAAATACATTTATTGAAGCAAATCTGAACTATCAATTTTTTTTTGACCATTGCTCAGAAATATCAATGCTAAAAGATCTCATTCTACTTTTTGATTGATTGCTGAGGTTATGAAAATGAAGCAATTTCCACAGATCTTGGCTCTGAATTAATCATGTATTAAAAAAGCTGTCAGAAAAGTAATTGCATTTTAATATGTATAAAAAACGTGCATCTTTGTGTTTATCTGTAGGAGTTCATATATGCGTGCATTCTAAGTTTAGAAACAGAATAAGAAGAAAATATCTGTCCATGAGAAAAGTCATCTTTATTCTGGGTACATGGAGACTTATTTTGGTTATAATAAGGACCCAAAATGTACCATTTGGGGTGGACTATACAATAGAAAACCCCTGCTGAACATTGTTCTTTTTACAGTAACATGTAATTAGGTTCCAATACCCTTCTTCCCCTTTATTAAATAACGTACAGAATAAGAATAAAAAAATAATAAAAAAGTCTGGGTGCTCAGGACCAAAGGTGAATAAAGGTATCTTTTAGATACTGTAATAAAATTTTCTTTTAGAAATATTGCTAGCACAGTATCTCAGATTGCATTTTAAAATATATATATCCAGATGCCAAATATAGTCTTATCTGCTCTCAGCATAGACGGATCTTTCATCTCCGCAGACACAAATAAGCACGCTAGAATTTGGTGGATTCTGTACAATAGGTTGAGTTAACCTTGCATAGTAAGGCACTCTGCGTGTCCAGTCTTTGCTGATGGGAAAGGCATAGACAAGTATACATTGTGTTGTCCGGTTTCTCATTTCCAGATGGCAGCATCCTTACACAGAATACTTGTTATTCATTCTAGCAACAAAGGCATTTGCACCTTGAAGTTTCAAAGCTTTTTTTGGAAAAAAATCCTTTGTCATTCATTGCTATAAGATAAATTTTGTTCAGCTGTATCTGTTGATGATGTTATCTGAGGACAGCAGTTTTATAAACTATGAGAACCAAGGGGAAGTGGTCGCTTACTCGTTAGTGGTCTTCAGCAGGTGCTCGGCTCAAAGGAGCCGGAGCAAAGCACTGTGGTCACTGCTTCACCAAGTAGCACATACAGCCCCTAGTCCACGGTCAGCTCCATCAGGACCCAAGACAGCTTGAAGATGAAAGAAAAAGCTTGTCACTAGCCCAAAAGATGGAGTGTCCTGATTTAACTCCTTACTCCCAGTGTGCTGCTTCTGTGGGCTTGGGCAAACCCCTGTGGTGCAGACACTCATGAGCAGTGTCCCAGCGGAGCGGGGTATGCATCAAGTGAGGCACGGCTCTGCAGAAGGTATGGGAGAAGTCACCAACCACATTTCCCTATAAACAAAGTAAGCTAGATGCAGAGGAAGGTGCTTCCTACCAGGTAGCACACTCAGGAGAAGCAATCAAGCCAACTGCTGAGAAGTCCTGAGCATAAAGTGACATCTTCCTTCCCAGAGCCCTCCAACACTTGGCCACATATTTATCTGCAAACCCAGATGGTAAAATTTGGGTTCACATCTTGAAAGCCCCTTCCTAGACCTGGTTTTGGGTAACAAGCTCATTCCCCCTCAAATCTGTGATGGGAACTTTGTCTTGGAATCTGATCCTGGCTCCTGAGAAGACATGCATTTTCTTTCAAGAGATCAGTAATGAAAACACATGAAGGATAGGAACCAGAAATCAAGCTCCCTACACAGGGATCTCTCTCTTCTGGTCCTCTGGCAGTGAATCTCACATTCACCCTAAAAATGTGTATTTGCAAGAGAATTTGTGGAGAGCATATATAGCTTGCCCTTGCCTATGTATTTTTCTGAAAACAGTGTAGATATGGGTTTGACAGCTGTTTTATTTTCTCTCTCAATCCTTCTCACCAGGAAAATAATGTAGTCTAGGAATCCATATCTCACTATTCTGAGGTAAGTGAACTAACCACCAGGTAACAGTCCTGCCCATATTTGTGAACATACGTAGCAGCATGTTTGAGTCTTGTACGAAGGGATGTTCAGCGTGATCTGGTCACCAGACCAGTGCAGGGAGACTCTGTGAACTAAGCAGGTGACTAAAGTTGTCACAGGTCTCAGGCAGGATGTTTGGCTTTTCTTGCTTGGATGAAGTAATCTGAACTCTTGTGCTGCACTGCATACACCTAACTCCTTGTAGCTGGAGGGGAGCGGGAGATCCAGACCTTGGACTCTGCCTCAGTTCCCACATTTAAACTGAACCTCTGCTACTGTCTGCCTGCCAGAGAGTTTCATTAGGGATGGACCTTCTGCTAAGGATAAGGAAGCTTTTGGATATTCTGGTGATAGGCCATCGAAGTTTAAACGGTTATGACATGTTTAAAAGTTAACACAGAATATCTGGTTTTTTTCACCAAAGTCCCTGCAGAGAGTCTGTGTCAGAGTGCAAGGATCAAAGTATTTTGCTCAGGGAAAATATCTGTATGGTCAGGTCCACTATTATCAATTCGAATTTACATCCGTAAAACTAAAAAGCCTTAGCACAAACATAATATTTTTTTCAAACCTGAAGAAGAGTTAGCTTCTTTGGTAGCTGGGCATTTCTCCACTTTGCTATTTAAACAGTATCACATCTGCTTTTAGTGAGTGGGATGGGAGACCACCATGGATCATCTAGTGGCTGTAGCCGTTTGGGGCCTACTCTTGTTTCCCTCTCCATACTGGGCTTGGACTGAGCAGCAGCCTCACACAAGCACCCTGCTCCTTCCTCCTGCAGGAGCAGAGGCTCAAGGGTTTGATGGATGCAGCTCTGGGGCAGTGTTAAGGGAAGAGATGTCTGTGGACAAGGGCAAGGGACGGTCATGGGGAAGGAAAATAAGTGGAAGGGCATCTCTGAGGCCACTCAGTGTTCAAAAGGAGTGCTTTTGAGAAGCTGGAGAGCAGCATTTGTGTTTTTAAGTTTCATGAGGCATGCAAAAGCATAACAGCTCAGGTAGTCCATGCTGACTCCCTTGTGCAAGGTGCACATCAAGTGCATATCAAGTGGTAGCAGGCTGCTGTGAGGATGGTTAAGTGTGTGAGATGTATGAAGGCAAGGGTAGCTATTATGAAAAAGGAAAAAACTACTGAGTCTTGAAACATTTAGGAACTGCTTCTTTACCTGCTCAGACTTTTAGTGCTTAAGACAGTTAAGAAGTGAATCACAGCAATTAAATTTAAGGATATATTCCAGTAAAGCTTTAGCAAGTACTCTCAGCAGATGCTCAAAAGTTAAACGTGCGCTGAAAAACTTCACTCAATTTTCACCTTGAACAGAACTAGTTTGAATTATGTCATTTACTGTAGTTACATCTCTCGCTTCATAACTAAAACTTGTACTTCTCACTATTTTGTAAATATTAAAGAGAAGCTGATAAGCCCTTCATCTTTCAGGGGATTTACCTAGACTAACCAGTATTTATCTATTACTACTTAGAAAAAGCTAGTTTCATATTAGAACACTTCAGAATTTTGTGCTTCTGAGAATGTATATTAATATTTTGACACTCTCATTACATAACACCTTTTGATAAAAAGTTGGACCCACCTAAGAGTATCTGTGATCATCCATGTTGTGTAATCATCAAGTAGGATATGATGTATTTTCTAAACAGAGTTTTTGACATCTTCTGATGACCCTAATCACACAAAATACTATGGCCATGCTTGTCTTAAACCATATGTATAACCTTGATTTTGATGGGACTGCTCTTGAATTACAAACTGGATCATTGAAAGTGTAATTACTCGTTGCACATAACTTCAGGATCTATTTCTATTGTCTTTTAAGGGCTTCCATTAGTGTTTAGTAGCAACAATGTGCAGCATTGGTGTCCATTGAAAAATTATATAGAAAATGTTATGTCATAACAAAAAGATTAACAGAAAATAACCTTGTTCAGTCAAACCAAATAGTTCTTTTATCCCTTAAAATTACATTTAACACACATCCCTAAATATAATCAAAACCACCTATTTTTTAAAATGTTTATGTATAATGCATAAAATGTATCAATATAAACAAGAACAGAAGATAGTTATATATTATGCATGTATGAAAATTAAAATCAGCTCCTTTACAATTTAGATTCTGAGGAAATTGCAAAAGGAAAGAATGTCACAGGGAGCTGTTAAGCATATACAGATCGAATATATCCTATAAAGTATCACTGTCTAAATTTTGCTACTGGACAAGATATTTTTAGCAGTAGTGGGGATTTTTTCCTCCTTTTTAAATTTAATCTTGATTGTTAAGTTTAAAAGTTCCTAATGTGCAATATGCTGTCCTTCAACATAGCTCAGATCAAATATTTTTGGCATTTCCTTTGGTCAGTTTGCCATTGTTCTAATGGATTGGAAGTTACAGCAATTTGACTGGTATGTCTATTAATCTGCTTTTTCCCTTAGCGATTGAAAGCAAGTATTGTTGTATGTGTACTGCAGCTGAAGTGGCTTTGCAATTGAAAACTTGCACATTTGCTTTCTGCTTACACAATGATCTATTTTGATACAGAGTTCTGTTGACTGCTGCATAAAGTAGCAAGTGCCATCACCAAAAAAAGTACGTCTTTACTAGAATAGCAATAGTTCTTTGTTAAATAGAAAAGGCTGTCTGTGTGATTTACAGTGCTGGCAGTGTATTAAATGTGTCTCATGGGTGTCAGAGAAGGACAAAATATCTTCTTCTGATATACAGGCTCCTCCTGTAAGTCTGTTCTTGGGTCCTACATTACATATTTACTATTTTAACATAACGAAAGTGGAAAAGTGGTGTGATGTACTTTTGTGGTGCACTACAGTTCTATAGTTAATAATTCATTAGTATAAAATAGATGTACAAATATGTGTTCACTGTTTGCATATTTTGAAGTTCAGAATGTGTCATGAAACTTGATGCCAAATAGAGAAAAAAAGGTTAAATGAAAATGATTTTCTCTTAAGCAAGAGGACTATTTCTTCCCTGTTCTCAAATGTTTCTTGAGGAATTTGAGTTTACTATTTAAAACACTCATTAAACAAATTTTTAAGTAGTATAGTATTGTAGAGCTCTGGAATACTGCTGGCCATTTGGGCATACTTTCACATAGATTAGGCCATTTTAAAAGATTGAAGCCAAAACCAAAAAAGTCGGTCCCCACTCCCCACTGTCTCTTCAAACCATGTCTCTCCCAGCAGCAACCAAGCAACCAACCAGTCTTTTATTTTACTGGATACATTTCTCCACAACGTAACCTGAGGCTCACCAATGGCAACCCCACTTGAGCTATACAGATAAATATATGTCTATATATATCTACCCCTCAGAAAAAAGTGATTTGGGACATTTCAGATATTGAGAATGGGTAAACTGTACAATGCGGAGATCATTGCTGTTTTCATCCATGTGAACTAAGACCTTTTTATTCAGGAAAGAAGAATCTGCTAAGTATACCGTTTCAGACAGGGTACATCTTTTCACCCTATATTAAAACTTATGGAGGGTGTGACTGTACCCAGTTAAACAACCACCAACCAAACAAAAAATAACCCCCTACATCTTTTGTGCTTCTAAAGAAGATACCACTTTCATATGCCTTACTGATAGATTATTAACATGCTCGTAAAAAGTACTCAGAAATGCAAATTCTTCACTCCAGTGTGTTCTTACCACTGGACAAACAAAAGGCCTATAGTCATTAATTATGATAATCGAACACCAAGCAAACATCCAGCTTTGTGTTATGACCATGTAAAAACGTCTCCACTGCCAGTGTTTCTTAGCCCATCACCTTGCCAGCACTTCCAGAACTGCTTGTTTTGCACCATTCTTCATGTTCATTGGTTTTTCCCCATGTTTTAACAGATGTCATGATGCTGGTGGTACCAATGGTCTTTCAATGGCACTCAAAGTCTTTGAACATCATTGAGGTGACATTGAAGCATAAGATTTTCTTTGACTAGAAGATATACAAATTGTACCTAACCCTGTTATCTAGACATGGCTGGTTCAAAGGCAACTGTTCGCAGTCTCTGGGGCAGAGAAAAATGCTAAGTTAACTGGTAGAAATCAAAGCCATAGATGAGCTCCAGAATTATGTCTCTTGAAAAGGAAAAGTAGTATATTGCTCGTGCTGCTCATATAGCAATTTCACATTGAAGCCACAAAAACTCCACGAAAAACTTGTCTTTCTTATTGTTGTACTGTTACTTTATTTGTGGCGTGTGAGATGGAAGAGCATTATTTTTCTGAAATACACTCTCCTTCTCCACCACGTGACTTGCATTCTTTCCTGGGGGTGTGCCCTCTCAAACATCAGGCAGCATACATCACAGAATCACAGAATCACAGAATCACAGAATCACAGAATCACAGAATGGTAGGGGTTGAAAGGGACCTCTGTGGATCATCTAGTTCAACCCCCCTGCCAAAGCAGGGTCACCTAGAGCAGGCTGAACGGGTCCTTGTCCAGGCGGGTCTTGAATACCTCAAGAGAAGCAGAATCCGCACCCTGTTCCAGTGCTCAGTCACCCTCAGAGTGAAGAAGCTCTTCCTCATGTTCAGACGGAACTTCCTCTACTTCAGTTTGTGCCCGTTGCCCCTTGTCCTGTCGCTGGGCACCACTGAAAAGAGTCTGGCCCCATCCTCCTGACACCCACCCTTAAGATAGGTATAGGCATTTATAAGGTCCCCTCTCAGCCTTCTCTTCTTCAGGATAAACAAGCACAGCTCCCTCAGCCTTTCCTTGTAGAAGAGATGCTCCAGTGCCCTAATCATCCTTGTAGCCCTCCGCTGGACTCTCGCCAGTAGCTCCTCATTTTTCTTGAACAGTGGAGCCCAGAACCGGACACAGTACACCAGATGGGGCCTCACTAGGGCAGAGTAGAGGGGGAAGACAACCTCCCTCGCCCTGCTGGCCACACTCTTCTTGATGCACCCCAGAATGCCATTGGCCTTCTTGGCAGCCAGGGCACACTGCTGGCTCATGGTCAACCTATCGTCCACCAGGACACCCAGGTCCCTCTCCACGGAGCTGCTCTGCAGCAGGTCAGCCCCAAGCCTGTACTGGTGCATGGGGTTATTCCTCCCCAGGTGCGGGACTCTGAAGTTGCCCCTGTTGAACTTCAAGAAATTCCTCTCTGCCCAACTTTCCAGCCTGCCAAGGTCTCGCTGAATGGCAGCACAGCCTTCTGGTGTATCTACCACTCCTCCCAGTTTGGTGTCATCAGCAAACTTGCTGAGGGTACATTCTAACTCTTCATCCAGGTTGTTGATGAAGAAGTTAAACAAAACTGGGCGGAGTACTGACCCCTGGGGGACACCACTAGTTACTGGCCTCGAACTAGACTCTGAGCCACTGATGACAACACTCTGAGCTCATCCATTCAGCCAGTTCTGAATCCATCTCACTGACCACTCATCCAGCCCACACTTCCTGATCTTCCATAGGAGGATGTTATGGGAGACCATGTCGAAAGCCTTGCTGAAGTGGAGGTAGACATCATCCACTGCTCTCCCCTCATCTACCCAGCCAGTCATGCCATTGTAGAAAGCCATCAGAATAGTCAAGCATGATCTCCCCTTGGTGAGTCCGTGTTGACTACTCTTGATAATCTTCTTTTCCTCCACTTGCTTGATGATGACATCCAGAATGAGCTGCTCCACCATCTTTCCCGGGATGGAGGTGAGGCTGACTGGCCTATAGTGCCCTGGGTTCTGCTTCTTGCCCTTTTTGAAGACTGGAGTGACACTGGCTTTCCTCCAGTCCTTGGGCACCTCTCCTGTCTTCCAGGACCTCTCAAAGATGACAGAGGGTAAACAATGACGTCCGCCAGCTCCCTCAGGACTTGTGGGTGCATTCCATTGGGGCCCTTGGATTTGTGAGCATCCAGATTGCTTAAGTGATCCCTCACATAGCCCTCCTCGACCAAGGGAGGGTCATTGTTTTTGCAGGCTTCCTCTCTTACCTCCAGGGCCTGGGATTCCTGAGGGCTGGCCTTAGCACTAAGGACTGAAGCAAAGAAGACATTCAGTAACTCTGCCTTCTTTGCATCCTCCATCACCAGGACACCCACCTCGTTCAGCAGCAGCCACACATTGTCCCTAGCCTTCTGTTTGCTGCTGATGTAGTTGAAGAAACTCTTCTTGTTGTTTTTGACATTCCTTGCCAGATTGAATTCCAGGTGGACCATAGCCTTCCTCATGGCATCCCTGCATGCTTTGGCAACATTGCTGTACTCCTCCCAAGTGGCCTGTCCCTCTTTCCACATTCCATAGACCTTTTTCTTCTGTCTGAGTTCTACTAGAAGCTCCTTGCTCATCCATGCAGGTCTCCTGTCTCCTTTGCTCGATTTCTTTCTCAGGGGGATGCACCGGTCCTGAGTATGGAGAAAGTGATGTTTAAACAGAGACCAGCTCTCTTGGACCCCCTACCTTCTAGAGACCTGACCCACGGGATGCCTCCAAGTAGGTCCTTGAAGAGGCCAAAGTTAGCTCTCCCTGAAGTCAAAGTCCAACGTTGCTCATTGCATGCAAGGTGTCAGAAGATAGCATAGGGTATTGGAGAAGAAAAATAATGCTTTAAATGCCTGTGATGGTATCTTTTAGGTACACTTCATAGAACACGGTTTTGAACTATCTGAAAGTGATTTGGTCTAAAGATGCAAGTCTCTGCTACGAGAAATGGCAATGGGACAGGGATAAAACAAAATATAAATGATTATTTAAAACACTGAAACCAAAGTGCCTGAAGTTAGGATTTAAATCCAATTCTTGGCTGTTAAAAAAGAGTTTCCTAGTGTGTCTGGAATTTATTGAGGTTCCCAGGGCTGCAGTTCCCATTAGCTTCAGTGAGATATACAGACAACTGAAACTCTTGAATATTAGCTGACATTATTCAAGCTAATCAAGGTAGTAGTGCCAGAGGACCAGGAAAGACTTGAGGAATTTTCAATCCAATATACAAATTAAAGAGAGTATAGAGGATAAGTATAACCTAACCAGCATGATTGAAACAATTGACATATTTGTTCAAAAATCCATTCCTCTTTCATGTAGGAGAGAGAACAAGTGAAGGGTTGAATGATCAGTGAAAAAGGACAGGAAAGAAGAGGATAAAAAAGGCTGATATGAAGACTGAAAGCTGAAAAAAGATCCGAAGATTGAAAGTTGAAATAAATATCTCATTTGGACAGGAAAACAAAAGTCCATCCAAACGCACAGACAGTTCTCTGAAGGTGCTGATGTCCAGAGATGTATGTGTGTTGCTTGCTGTTCCTCATGGCAGCTAGCACATGTATATGCATATAGGTATGTGATTAAGTTGTGTCACAATGTAATGCAAGCTTAATTTAATTGAAAATAACATATATATGCAACTTGATTAATCAGTACCATGTAAAAGGAATCAAAGCTATCCGTGTGACCTCTTCAACAAGATATTTTATATTTTTCTTGTAAGACTCTATGTAAATAATATGTGCAAAATATCTTTTCAGTTTGAGATAAAAAGCTGCACATCAGTCTGAGATATGTGTATGGCATGCATGTGGTACCACTTACGTTTTAGTTTCATTTCCAGAGAGCTTTGAAGAAACGTATGAGATGGTGAATTAGTTTAATTGCAGTTTATAGGAGGATGACAAGCTAAATAAGGAGTGAGCCCACCTGTCCCTACTTATAGGCGAGTTTTTGTGCAGCAGCTTTTTACTAGACGTGTTTTTCAAGAATTCATACCACTATTGCAAAATAAATTTTTGGTCTGAATTGTATTGGTTTTTTTTTTTCCTCTTCCAGTTAAATGCCTTATGAATTTTATTAGGATAATTTCCAGTGAACTTAAAGCAGGAGCATGTTAGTTTATTCTTTGATTTTTATCTGTAAGTAGAAAATGGGCCACAATCAGGATACAAATGTGAAAATAAAAAACTTGATCACTAGATAACTTAGCATGTTGGATATTTGCTGAGATTAATTCTCCCCCTTGCCTTTCACTGTTCTACCCCATCTATATTCCAACAGAGGCTAGTCGAAGTTGAGCTGAATAGGGTTTCCCATGTATCTACTTTTTGGTAGAAAATTTAAAGAAGGTTCACGAAGCTAGTAAGGTAGGCAGATTTTAGGGTGGTTAAAAGTCGCAGCTGAAGTGTTGCTAGAATGCAGCAACACTTCTTTAAAAGTTGATTGGTTAGCATATGCAAAGGATGTTATTATGAGTTATCAGAACTTTTCTACCTGAGCATCCTTTGGCCACTGAATTTTCTCAAGGGTGTCCAGAGAAACCACCCACAAACTAAGAGAGATGAACAGAAACTGCAGAGTAATTTAAGCCTTTTTATCTTCCAGATACCTTAGATTGGTATAGGAGTATATATCTAGGAGCATATTGCTAGGTGTGTATGTTCCTTTATCCTTTTGATTTGCATTGTGTTAGTAGCAATTTTGCATAGAAGCTCAGGGAAGTGCATAACCAGGAAAGTGCTACTTACCTCCTTGAGTTAATTTATTACATGATTAATCATGTTGTTGCAATGAATACAGCCCCTTTTTACAAAAAGAAGCAAATCATTATTAATTCCCTGACAACACTTTAGATGAATCATGTTGAATACTCTAACTACTAAGGTAGATGTAATTCACAGTTTCATTGGAGACCGATTGTAATGTAGTGCTTATTAGTGTCCACTTCTTGCTAACATGTCCATATGAATACCAAATAGATAGCTAATGTTAATACTCTCGATATAGCATGTTTCTAAAATAACTGTACCTTACTCCTCAGTCAATTATATTGTGACCTTTAGATACCAAACCTGTAATAACGTTGACTACAACTTTACAAATTCACTTACCGTATACATTGTAAAATACTTGTCACAGAATTATACTGTTTTATGACCTGTATTCAGCATTTGAAAAAAAATGAGTGAAGCAGGACTCAAAGAAAAAAATGAATAGCAAGATGAAAACATCTTTCTTTTGAGAAGAAAAAGAGAAAGTTTACTTATAATTACCTTTAAATTATTTAGACTTAGCATCCTAAACTTTCAAAATATGCAGAAAATATTAAAGCACTAGGTTATCACTTTTTTTTGTTCTCCGTAGCTATATGCTAATCATTGTGTTAAGTGCAAACTGACTATTTTCTGCCGTTATGATCAATCAAAGTCTTTGTTCTGGGAATGATCACATAATTACAGAGAAGATTAAAGAATTCCTATTAATAATTTGTGCTCATTTCTCCCTTTTAAACCCATTTAACCCAGTTGAGCATGCCTTGCTGACTTGCCTCAAAGACTCACATTTTCGTTGGAAAAGTAGAATACCCACCCTCCCCTCTAGCTCATAGAGCTTTCGCCTTCATCGTGTTGCTTAAACATTTCCCTGAACTTGACCAGGTTTTCCCCAAAGCATAATGAATTGACAGTTTTCATAAATAAAAGGACAAAGAAAGTGCTTTTATGAAAAAATGGTCAAAAGGAGAGGTATATATTTAAAAATTCATTGAACTATCAGAAAAGAAAGTCCTTTCTAGTAGTTGGGACTGATGCTGGGAGATGTATTTTAGCTTGTGATCCATGGAGGGCCAGAGGACTGCAAGAAATTCATTGTCACATCAAAAGCTACACTAGTTTAGCTACTACACCCCATTCCCACCACTTGAATGTGCAGGTAAAGCTTTGTGTTCTTGGATCCTCTTCTAGGCTGAACATGATGTCGCTCTTTGGCCATATAAAGATAAGGGGAAAAAAAAAAGCGGTTTTATAACAAAACAGTAAATATGCTGTAAATCCCTGGTGTCATTAAGGCCATGTTTTGATCTATTCCCTTCCCCCTACATTTAAGATTCACCTTGAGTATCCTCATAAAACCAAAATGCAAACCCACCAAGACTAATATAGAATCATAGAATCATTAAGATTGGAAAAGCTACCTGGTCTAGTGGAAGATGGCCCTGCTCATGGCAGGGGGGTTGGAACTAGATGATCTTCAAGGTCCCTTTCAATCCTAACCATTCTATGATTCTATGATTCTAAAAGATCTCTAAGATCACCAAATCCAACCATCAACCCATCACCACCATGCTCTAGAATTTACCATATCTTAGTTGTCACATATTAAATATCCTGTAGAAAAGTACACCTATTTGTCTGAGTGTGGACTATGTCCCTAAGAATTATTATAGCTGCAGATGGTGAATTAAAATCCAAACATGAATATTAACTTGCTTGGCTGGTGGTTGGCTGCTGCAGGAACATGCACATTATGGCCACCTTTCTGGTCAACAGCATACCTGCTTTCAAATAAAAAGGGGCTACAATATAAAAGCTACAGGCTATGAAGTGGTAACAGTGTAGGAACCGTTTGGAATTATATTACTACACATGTTAGTACTGTATTTTGTGCTTTTGCTGCATTTTTTACTTCTTCATCCCTACACAGTGGAGAATAATTTCCTAGTCACAAGTCCTAGTACCTGACTGGTGCCTTGGAAAATAAATGACTGTTTTTAAGTACTTAGCAGAGAAGAAGGCCGCTGCATGTCTGGTGCCTGACTTCTTACATGCTGTAATCTATATGGAGCAATATAGCCCTCAATAGATTTTTCTACTTAGATGTTTATGAACTTCCATTTTTGTTAACTTATATATGAATTCTCCCCACCTACTTCTGTCTCTCTTCCCCCCTACAAACTGAAAATGAAAGACAGAATAAGTCATGTTCTGACAAATGTGTTACTGCGTGCTAAATTTATAGGTCTTATTGTCTGATTTGTACCAATAGAGAGAGGTCTGGAAAATGTCTGTGTAGAAGAGAACATTTACATGTATTCTTGTAAGGAGGATTATCCAGTGAGAATCTCCATATCACATACATACATAGATGAAATTTGGAGTTAATTAAGTAAGACAGTATGAATGGGATTCATATTATTAAATCTGGGCATCTCCGTTGAAGACATCATGTCTAGACGCTCTTTACCATCAACAGAAAGAAAGAGCTGCTAGAATTCCATTTACTGCACTCTAGTGTAGGCGTCTACCTGAAAATAAGATTAACTGAACCCTTGCCAACTTGATGACTACTAAGCATGGGCATTTTTTAGGTGGCTCTGGTGTTCATATGCGGCAGCAAGTTCAATTAAGATGTAGCAGATGAGATCAAAGCTCTAACTCATCCAAGAGCCTATTTCCAGCTGTGTCAAACACAGAAACAGGTAATGAAAAAAGTCAAAAGCTGTGCCTGAGGCCTCAGCCACAGCTAAGCAAATAACGAAGAAACTGTAAGGGGGAGCTGGGGATATCCGTGGCTTCAGAATATCCCAGAAACATATGCCTGCATGGCACAAGCTGGAGACAGAACTGAATGAGGACAATGTTGTCAAGGAAGAACTGGGTGCCACCAACACCACAGAATTCTAGATCTACAAGAATATTTAGGTCACAAAGGACTTCTGAATGTCACCTAACTCATCCTCCAGCTCAAACCCAGAATAACTTCAAAATTAGATTGTGTGTTAATCAATTTTATTTTGTTCATGCTGATCAGGCTTTTGCTGGTGAAACAGGGCAAGGATGAGAGAAAGTCGCCATCAGCAAGCACCTGGACTACATCCATGGGGATCTCAATAATAATGGCCAGCAGATACAGGAATATGTGGAGAAATGCAGTAGTGGTACAAAGCACCGGTACAGCTGCAATAGCACAACCAATGAGGCCAAAGGAAAGCCCTGAGCAAGGTCTGAGCCCTTCAGTATTGGCAAGGAGGAGGGTATGCAGCCACAAGTGGTACTTAAAGTTTTTTAAACAGAAGATAAGATCTTGCTCTCCTTCTCCACCTCTTCCAAAATTGCACAGTAGAGGCCAATGGCAGATGTCGAAGCAAGTGTTGGAACAAGCTGCAAATACAACGACTCTTTCCAAGATAGGGACTGGCTATCTATGTGTGAAACATCATTGTTGATACGTACCATAACTATGTCTTGTTTTGAAATGCAGATTAGCCAAAAGCAAGAGACTTTCTTGCTTGCATTCTTTGTGATTGTGAGATTTTGGGAGCTGAAAGAATTCTAAGAAGAGCACATTGACCACACTGCAGGTGGTATTAGATTTTGTTAGAAGTTTTGTCTTGTAATTTATTTGTGCTGTTACCTTGGATCATTAATATACACACATGTATAGAGTATCCGTCTTCTAATTTATTCCCAGAAAACAGGTCACCTGGAAACAATTCATTTTTACTACTTAGAATTTATGACAATAAGAGCATGAGCTGCAAAGGGTATTTAGTCAAGGGCTATTACTAATTGGGAGAAGTAAGAAACCTATGTAGAAAGATTTAACAATATTTTTTTCCTGTCATATTCTTTAGATTTCAAAATTGAAGTTGTGGAAAGGATGACTGAAAATATGATTTCTACTGCTTTGGTTCAAAGTACTTAAAAGTTTCAGAAAATGAAATAAAAAGTGTAATTTTTGTCTTAGACAATTCAGTCTGGGGCTGTTGTTAGCCAACTGTTAGGCAAGAGACAATAACCATACAGTGAATATAAATAAATCTTTTGTTCTTGGTGAAATAAGAATACTAAAAATGAGTGAAGTTCAGGAAGATGGAGTCTGAATTTTAGCATTTTAAAAGCATTCTGTCAATTATAAAAAAGGAAAATGATTTTGGCGAAAGGCCTGTCTTGCTTCAGAGATAATCCAGAAGAGTCACAGTTATCTCAGGAAGTAGGTACTCATGAGAAATATTATATTCTTTGAATCCTTTTACAATAATTCTTTATAATGATAGGCTTCTATTTAGGACATTAAAATATGAGTATCATTAGTAGTAAAATAAATATATTTTGTTTCATAAAGGAGAATATGATAAAATTCTACCATCATTAATTTTATCCTTTTCATTATTGTAATTTTTTACAGATACAAATACTGTGACACAATGATTGGAGATTTAAAGACTATAGCTTAACCAGTGTTTTAGGGTTTAATGAAATTCTGAAAGCAGTGCTAGTCTATTGCATAATAAATGAGAATTTGACTACATGGGCTTGACTTGTAAGAATGTTCAACGCCTTTTGATAAGGTGGATATCAATCATCTCACAAAGATTTGTCAAAATACCAGAGTTCAGGAACTGAAGACACTTGGCACTTTGCTGGATCAGCTGTGATCTCTGTGTCTCAGTAAGTACAAGTATAGTAAGCAAATTCTGTGTTTCTGCCTTACTAATCTTGTTTCAGAAAGAAAAACAGCATGTGTGATCCTCTTGTCACAGTTTCTTATTTAAAAACTCCATGAATAACACTTGGTAACTTCCAACTAGACTTGGCATAGACAGGTATGTGTACAGAGATCGTGAAGCTCTGAGTGGTTTCATTGAAGTAGCACTGGGACAGAAGACAGCAGTACACATTCAGGGCACAGAAGAGGAGAAGCTGCAGTGTGAGTTTGCTACCTGTGCTTCCAACTGGTCACCCAGCCAAATGTTCAGCAGCAAATCAGCATGTGTAGGTGTGGTCCAGACAGCGGCTGACTCTTCTTTTTTGGGTTGTAGTTAGGACAAGTCAGGGAAACAAGCTTACTAGACAAAGTTTTTGGGTGGGCTATGGAGGCTGGAGAAGAACTGAGGATACTACAGGGGATTACAGGAGAGGGGAAAGAGAAATAGAAGGTTTTACAATGAAGCAGAGAGGCATTTAGAAACATATTGCTGGAGACATATGGAGAGAATGATGGACAAACATCAATGGGAATCACAAGTTGTTACTTCTGCTACCCATGAAACAACATCTCAGTCAGATAAGAAAACCTAAGTCAGTAAATAGTTCTGTGGCCCCAGATACAGAGCTATGGAATACTGTTATGATATTAAGAAAATGTGAAAGAAAACCAAACCCCAAAACAAGCAGTTCTGTGCATGATGGAATGAAGTCAGGCTTCAATGTGCTTTTCTGTCTGGAGCCTTGAAAGTCGAGTAAGTATCAAGCACTTCGGCTTTCTGTGAATGAAGGTATTAATGGAGATACTGTCTACTATCCTGATGTCTATTTTTATGAAATTTGAAGGAGTTTAGTATCTTTGAAACTTCCCAATGTGTTTAAAATTAAGTAGGTTCTAGAAATACAGTAAAAGGAAAACACAAAGCATAACAGGAACGCTTTAGACTTCAAGCCAAAAATGACCATCGTATAATTCAAGCAGGCATGCTTGATGTCATGCAAGATGACATATTGTCAGGTTATTTAAAGTGTAAACCCTACTACAAGCTATGCCTTGTATCACAGAGAATGACATTCAAAATCAGGAGGCAATCCAGAATTCCTCCCAATATCTTTCTCATGTAGGCATGGGACAAAATAATTTTCGGCTGTGTGGGAGGCCAACCTATTCAGCAGAAATACGGTTTCCTGAACATGCCAGTTTCCACCCTCTGTCAGTCACTAAGCCAAATATATCAGTGGCACTGTGGTAAGCACTGTAGAGCTGACCAGAAGAGAATTTGATCAGATATGGCTATCAAGGTTAATAATAAACATATCTTTTAAAAATAGGTGTACATTGTCACACAGATGAATGACATGCTGAGCTGATATGCAAATCCATGATTCATGACCATCTTTGATTTAACTCAACGTGCTTCTAGTTATACAAATACTTTTCTTTTGCTTCAGCCCCTTGGAATACTAAAACAGCCATTTAAAATACCTTTCTAATGCAAAATTACAGAAATATTTAAGTCATTATTTCTCAAATAATAGACATAAAATTATGATTCCCAAACCTCAAGAATCTGGATTTGATTAAATATTTTATTAACATACTGGAATTTGAACTGTACATATGTAAAATTAATTCATAGTTATAGTTAGAAATCTTTCTGTACCAACAGAAAAGATGGAAGATTATATATATATATATGTTTTTCTTATGTATGGATTCCATTTTTAATATAAATACTTTCCGAACATAATTATTTTGATAAGAGTTATTCTGTGAAGAGTTATTCATTCATAATGCAACTGCTACAGTATCATGACATACTTTCAGATTTTAGAACAAATCTTCAGGCAAAGAATTACAAGTAATATTGATCCTGCTTTATGTCTATTTTCAAGGAACTGCACAATTTCTCCATGTCTTCTGATGTTTCACCATACAGAGGATTTGGAAAAGAAGTAGTATTCACATCTTCATTAAATGGATGCTAAAAGAAAAAGACATAGAACAAAGTTTAAAAATTAAGTCATTCAATTCATTTGTTAGAATGGACATATAAATGACTGCAGATTCGTTACAGAAGTAATTTATAATGTTCTGTTCAAAGAAAACTGTAGAATTTCTAAACGTTTTAGACCAGATTTTCAACTGATAAAAATTAGCATAGCTCCACCAAAACCATTATCTGCCACGTGCACCCGATCAAGTAATTTAATCTTCTTCTGCATCCGTTCCCACCTTTGTTTTACTTGTCTCTAGAGCTCATGCTCTAACGCACATATAGTATTTTTTTTTTTAGAATCTTTGTACAACAGTGTAACAGCAATGGGTCACTAATTTTGGGACATATTATTGTAATTTAAATGACTGGTTCTCAATTTCTTGCATGGGGAAAGTAAAATGAAAGATGATATGAACTCTTCAGGTAAGGACTTCTGTAGTTCTAAACATTTTCTTCAGTATCTGCCTTACTGGAAAGTGTTGAACTACTGTATGGTGTAACAGGTAGCTGTCGTAAGCAACATTAATGAAATTACTATTATGAGGTCCTTGTCAGCCAATGTAACTGTGGTCATCTTTCTCAGATTTCCAGAAGTGCTAACATTATGAGTAGCAATATACCATTGACTTTAGGTGACGTTTTTCCCTTTCCTCTGCAAATGATTTTTATCTAGCAGCCCAACACATACCCTACTTTAGAAGATAAATGTGTTATTACGTACCTCACACCATGGAGAAACGCTGATTTGAACAGTGGATGAGGTGGCACACTCAGGAGACTATAAAAAGAAGAGAATTACTTCAGAATATTTTTAGCGAGCTGTAAATAATATTCTGTAAATATCCTTCCATGTGGCCAACTGAGTAGTCTATGGATACAAAACTATTAGGCGATATAAAAGGCAAGTGTGTGGCAGCACTAGGCTGGCATGGTTTCAGTGTTCAGAAAGGTCCAGGGAGAGTTGTTCTTTATGAAATTTCTAGACACCTGCAAGTGTGTTATTTGCGGATATTCAGTTGGAGATAAGAGCCGTTGCTCGTGTTTTACTGTATCTTTTGATTGATGATATATCATTCAGATTTAAGGCTCATCAGACTCAGAGAAAACTCATAACTCTTGTTTTCTCTTTTAAAGAAAGGATTAGTGAAAACATGTAAATTCCTGATCTTAAAGAAAATACAGGAAAATCTGGTACAGCACTGGACTTCAATCACAGTGCCCTGGGGCTGTCTTCTATGAAAATGTCTCTCCTGACACTGTGCTTCTGTTTTCCAAGCAGCTATTAAATGAAACCTGTCAGGATTCTACTTTCACTAAAATAAAAATGTCCTGATAAATTGGACACGATTGTGATGGGAATGATTCCAACTTGGAGCTCTCACAAACCCCAACCTGTAAGTGAATTAATTTGATCTAATGTCTCCAAAATCAGGTGTAAGGAGCCTTTTATAGACAGTAAATGGCACGTCACAGTTAATCCTATTCAAAGCTGCAGTGGAATCTTATATTACTGACTGTGGAAAGGACAAGGAAGCTGTATTTTGTGTTTCAAACCAAGCCTAGTTCTTTTGATGCTAATAAGGTAGTAACAAAATGGGGGCAGGAGGGATGTTTTAAACTTTTTTTTTTCCTCCTTTTACCTCCGAGGTTCTTTGTATTATTTTCAATGATAAATCAAATAGCAGAGATAGCAGCATTTTAAGTCCATCATATTTCTCTTGTTAAATGTAAAACAAAAATTTTAGCTGCCATTGTAATTTCATAAATAAATCTTGCCTTGAAATACTCTTTTGCAATATGTTCACTTTAGATATATATTTTATTTATAAACTGTTACTCTGACAGTCTCTTAATTATGATCAACAAATGGTATTAGGGAAATATGTGAACAAGTGTTTAGTGTCAAGGTGAATTTTATGGTGATGGGAATATTAATGCACATTTAAGGTATTAAGAAGTGTTATAAACTATTTTATTGAAATTAAGTGAATGTGCAAAGGCAGCTTGAGTGCTGAATCATGCATTTTGTGGTTTTGTTGCTGGTGGTGTTTTTTGTTGTTGAGTGTTTTCTTTGGCTTTCTTTGTTTGCTTTTTTTCCAGAAGAAAAGGAGACAAGTCTCAGTGAGCTTTTTCTTCTCTATGTCTGGCTAAATATTTCATCTACAACCATTTTTTCTCAGATTCAGCAGCCCACAGTCTGTATTAGTTATAAACATCAAGATGTCCTTAAAACTGAGTTGATTTCAAATCTGCCTATGCTTTGAAAATCCACTGGAATTGATCTGAATTATGCAGCAATTTTTAATTCTTACTTCTAGCGTTCAGTGAGGGATTGCACTGTTTGTTGTAACGGAAAACTTATTTGAGGACTACAGCCTCACATTTTTCGGAAGCAGCTATTGCTACTTACCTTTACTTTCCCAGAGGAACTAAAGTCTTCGTACAATGGGTTGGCAAATGAAACATTA
Organism: Opisthocomus hoazin; assembly: GCF_030867145.1. Lineage (NCBI taxonomy): Eukaryota > Metazoa > Chordata > Aves > Opisthocomiformes > Opisthocomidae > Opisthocomus > Opisthocomus hoazin. The sequence goes on along the minus strand of NC_134417.1, from coordinate 72,833,435 downwards.
GCAGTTTCCTCCTGTTTCCTTGAAAAGTCAAGCAAAAACTTCAATAAAAATACCCACAGTATCACACAGGCTGTCAAAGAACCAAACAGTTTCAGGCTGAAAAGACTTGAGTCAAAAAATATAGATGGCTAAATATATTTCCAACTGAGCTTCACTGAAATTAATAAAATTAAACCAATGTTCTATGTAAGTCATATGTAGGTTATGTAGGTTAAAACAATAATTTTTCATTTGTTGCTGCTAAAAATATGCATGCTTTTGGATATGCACAGAACTATTCAGTATTCATAAAATACAGGTACAGTGCTATACATTAAACAAAACACAAAATTAGCTAAAAAATTGCATTGCTATAGTGTTCTTGTAATGAGATCATGTTCTTTCTGTGTTTTTGGTATCATCACACTAGTAATTCAGTAGCTGACATGATCTTCGGCTCTGAGATCAAGAACACTTTATTATTTAAGAACTCGCTTTCCGACAAATTAAGAAAGAGCTTTCATTTTAGGTCAGAATCATCAGAATTAGTTTTAAAGCTATAGAAGCCCCCCATACCTTTGCCTACAGAGTCAGAAATATTTAAAGAATCACTAAAGTTACTGGAATGCAAAGTTTTCATGAATGAACGAAATGTCTTATGCAATTTATAATAGACGAATAGTACAAATTGTACTAATTATGGGTCTCATGTCCATTACCTCAACTAGAAGTTTAAAGATATGTTTTCCTGACAGAGGCCTTCATGTATTTCTTTTTTTGGAAGCACTTATGACCTATTCAGTTAATCCCATTAACTCTGCAAAAGCAAAGGATATATGAGGGTGGAACTTTCTGCCTAGATCTAAATTTTTTCCGTGTAGAAGACTCGTTGCTAATATTCCACAATTGTTGAAATCATTAAAACTGTTCCAATGCCATATAAAAAGCGACAGCTGCATTAGTTTAAATTACTGAAGAAGGATGCAGAAACACACTTTTTTTTTTAATATTTGCTTTTGAAGAGATGCATTTAGTTGGATTTTTTTTCACTAATGTTTATATGAATAAGAGCATATAAATGCCTTTGTGTACATAGAAAGCTGTGTTTGTACATTATTCTAAGAGAAATTGCTCCCTAAAGCTATACTCAATCTCAATGATCGAAAGATAGATTTTCCTGTATTAAGGCATCTTTCTATTCCAAAGCTGCTCCTACAGATGGTTTAAACAATGTCTCCCTAGGAACTGATAGACAGGCTCTGTCTTACTGTGGTGGACAGGGCTGAGGGGAAAAGAGCAGTCAGAGAGACACAGCTAGTGGAGAAGCTGGGAAGCAAAGCTGTTGTTCCTCAGCAAGAGCCACAGGGGAGACACACTGCATGATTTCTTTTGCAAAGACTAAAACCAGAATGGATGCTTAGGAGGAAGGCACAGGTAGGCTACAGAAATCTACTGCCTTATCAGTTGAATCAGTTCAAGAAACTAAGTTCGTGTTTTAGACTAAAACAGACGTGTCTTCTTAAAAATCTTTCACAAGATGGCCAGAAAGAATTGCTTCTAATGCCAGTCTCATAATTCAGTTTGATTACCTGACACAGCAATGTGGAAAGCTGGATATTTTAACTTGTTGTTTATTTGATCTTAATCTTAATCTTAATAAATCATGATAGTCTGATGCTTTTAGTTAATTTAGTGAAGCTATAATATATAAGGTTATTTATAAGCCTGCTAAGTGTATATTTGCATACTAATCCTCCTGAATAAATTCACAAAATGCACACAGAATTGATTTTTTACTCTAAAATCACACCACGGCTCACAAAACCGGAGGCCAGAAGCAAACTCAGATAAGAAGTTTTTAAGGAACTTGGCTCTGCTTCCAACTAGTGCCCAAAGGCCAGATTTGCATGCCTTAATTTTGGTGTCTCATTTAAACATCACAAACCAACAGTGTGGCCTAACAGCGTGATAGGGAATTAAGCACATCAATTCTGCTTAGAGTCAGTGGAGACACTTCCAAAGGGCAACACAAGTCACACAGTTCATAGTGGGAACCACCTTTAATGTGCCAATAGGAAATGATCAGGATAGGGACAAGCCTGATTCTTTTTCATCCCCCACTTTTCCATTGAACTTAAGCAATTTGTCCAAGACTTACATATTGCTAATTTGGGCAAGAACACCCTGAGTACTGAGGTCTGTCCTGAGGGCAGAAAGGATGCTGAACACAGATCTCCAGCTTCCTTTGCAAGGAGCGTAACAAACCAGCAGGGTACTGTGCCAAACTGTGGGCACCAAGAAGGCTGCTGACGGAGTTCTTCAAGAGCATGTCTGTGGTTGCTGTGTTTGGTGCTGAAATTGGTCCTGTCTACATGTGTGAGGTTTTCTTAAGCATGAATACTGAGTCTTGTTTAGGCTGTCCAGCAGATTTCCGGTGTCCCTCTACTTTAGGTCTGAATCATGAAAGAGCATATGTAGTTGGCACCTAATCTTAAGGACTATGGGATTTTTTTGGCCCAAAATGTGGGCATTGGTGGAATTTATGTACCCCAGATTTAGGCGAGGTGGAAAATAAGCTTTCTGAAGTTCTCTCCTGTCTTAGGAAACTTTTTGCCAAAGAAGGGCTTTGGAAATCACCTTGAATATATTACCTTACATGTAACTTATACGTTATACGTATATGCACATAGATGCATATATGTATATCCTGTATAAGAATGTATTTATACAGACATATGTATGGTTACACCCTGTTTGTGAATGTGGTAAGCAATTCTTTCTAAAGGATACTAATCACCATCCTTAAAAAATTATCTCATTTTTAAATGACTTCAAAGACCACAGAAATGTACAAGGGAATAATTAATCATATTTACATAAGTGCTATCAAGCATCACAAGTCCATCAGTTGGATGAGGTGGTAACTGCCTGAAGAAGTCTGTGCTTCGGAACTGAGATGACATATTCAAATTATTTTACATGTTGTGTATACGTCCCTAGAAATAAACTCAATACTTTATATCTTTAGTTAATTAGAAATACAAAGTTTTTCTTATTAGAGCAAAGCAGTGCTATGCCCACTCCAGTACTCTGTCACCAATATAAGTACTGCTGAGGAAAGCATAGAAGTGCAGTATTAGTCAGAGGGGTGAGTGTTGCCATCTGGTCATCAGTTTACACATTAATTTTAAACTGCTTGATCAGGCAGCTTAACTGTATGTATTGCAGTGGCTTGAGTTAAACTCATTCTTGCAGTGCTTGCTGTTAATTGACACAAGTGAAACATTGCCCTGATAGAAAATGGTAGCTTATTGCTACAGTAAATAGCAATATGCCCATCACAAGGTCTCATGATGTGAAGAAAGTTATGTATGTGTTACCACTGTGCAGTAAGGGCAAGAGTAACTCATCGCTTACAAAAACTATGGTCCAGAATAATTAATCGTTATGAAATGTTTATAATCTCGTTTATGAAGAAAACCCATAAATGCCAAGTTCAGAAGACTGTACCAAACAGGGAATAATTAGGGTTAAAAATGCCAAGCATAGGATGGTTTAGGAGAAAAAAAAGACTCAAACATGTGAGTAAGGCAGCTCAGAGAGAGCTGGGTTTTCTAATGTAACCAGAAATACCACAGCAGGAAAGGAGAGGATTAATCATCTTGGGATGAGGTCACATGGGTTATAGCTTTGCTAAGTTCATCTGCATTCTTCAGTAGCGAAAACTACTGCCTTGTCACATGTTTCTCCAGTACAAATTCACAGAGATGGGAGAAAGTTGTATGCTCCACAAAATATCTGCCAGTGTCTAAAAGGACTGCTGAGTAACATCATGCTTTTTAATTGAAAATTAAAGTATCTAGATTTCATTCTTTTGGATGCAATAGCTCAGAATTTTATACTGTTCAATGTACCTTTCAATGAAAAATCAAATATTTATTTTAGACAGTACACAAAATTTGTAGAAAATACAGTACTAGAAGGAGGTTTATCATCAGGTCCATAACAACAGTGACAAAATCCTAGCAGGCCAAAGATTCAATTACAATTAAGCTACTAAGTATAATAATCCCTTAAAAGAATTCTTTGCAGATTCACCAAAGCTTCTGTTCTAAACAGAAACTCTAACTCAAGACCTCAATTTCCAAAGCATTTATAAAATCTTTTAAACTAAATTTAGGTTTGCAGAAGTAGACGATATTTTTCACAACCCGTAGAAGAAACGGGAGGTGTGATGCAAGGTGGGCAGAATTTCCAAAAGCCGCATTTAGTAGGCATGGAGGTGGTGGGTTGAAGGTTGGACTTGATGATCTTAGACATCTTTTCTAACCTTAATCATTCTATGGTTCTATGATTTAGAATCATCTACAAGTCACTTGGATGCTTGATTAGACTAATATGCCATCTGGGCTTCCTAGGTCTGCACTTTGTACATTTTGAATCACCTTAGGAAACTTCATTATCTATTTTTTTAAAAAATCTGTCCTTTGCATCTTTTATTTTGGTGATCTTGAAGGCTGTAGACAGAGAGATTTGCTCAGTTCTTTCAGCATCACCTCTTGTTTCTTTGCAACCTTTCCTATGTGTTGTTGTTGTGACATGCACTTTTCAGAAAAACTGAAGACTTCTGACTATACCATCGGGTTTCATCCTTCAGGTAACAAATATTCTACAGAAGAAGGAATAGATTTTTATAGCATCATTAGACTAATAAAACAGCTTCCAAACAATAGTTATGGCTGCTGTTTCCTAGTTTTGTTTTTCCTTTTCTCATAAAACTGCACCTTTTTCTCTCATTCTACAAGAATAGTATCTGTCTCCATTCCAGTTCACAAGCTGAAAACAGTTCAGTAAAAGTCATTCTGTTGTCATTCTGTTTATCACTTTGGGATATAGGAACAGAGGCATAGCCAGCAATAACCTCTGGCAGTCCTTCAGATTCCCTTGGAGAGCCTCCTCTGGAGTACGCTATCTGTTCCACACACGAGACCTCCAGCAGGGTATGGGCCAATCGGAGAAAGTCCTGGTGACAGCAACTAGGAATAATCATACCTGTGAGAAAACCTTAACCATGGAGAAAGGCTGAAAGCACGGAGCTTGTTTAGCCTAAAGAAAGCAGCCTGTAAGGAGGCATGACAACTGCCTTCAAGTACATAAAAGCTTTTTTGCGAGGAGAAGGGGAATGATCTGTTCTTCTCCGTTTTGAGTAGGAATGAACTTAAATTGTAAACAGACATATTAGCAGTCAGAAAAAACCTTTCTAAAAAGCAAACTTTCTTTCTACCTAGGGTACCAAGACTGCCTGAGGAGGCCATCAAATTCATGTTGGTAGAGGTCTTGAAGTGCAAACCCAGAAGTGATACAATTAAGTCAGTCCTGTGGCAGGATGAAAAATGGCCTCTGTGGGTCCTGTTTTCCCATGACTTTCTGTCATTTTAAAATGTTTTCTCAGAGCATCTCGGTTTGTCACTCTGTTGCCTGCATGGCAAGATACATTATTGGCATGCTTTGGAAAATTTAATGTTCTGTGTTCATTATAACTGACAGGACTAATAACAGCTGTGGTACATTAGCATTGCAGCTGATGGCACAGATCAAGAATAGGAAAGAAACAAGCTGGAAGGATTGACACTGGGACATTGACTGCTTTGGAGGCAGTAGCAAAAAAGCATAGCTTAACTGGGCAGAAAGTATTTGATTCTCACTTAAAGCAAAATGAAGCATGAGAAGGCAGCAGCAATAAAATGGAAGCTAAAATGAACCTTTGCTTCTATGTGGTCAATGAGGACAGATGCCACTGAAGAAGTGGAGTAACTGGCAGCCTTCCCTTCTGGACTAAGGAACGTCATCTCTGGAGCACGAACAGGAGTGTGAGAAACTTATAAGCTTCCTCTGATTTTTAAAAAGTTTCACATACCCCCAGCCAGGAGCTGGGAAGAAGCTTGCATATCTGAATGCCATTGTGGTAATGAAATACACTTCTGCCAAGCCACGTGGCAGGCTGCTTTTGTCCATTAGGAAATATACAATGACTTCCAGTAATTCCTACACAGGCACTGAAGAGTTTAAAGCCTTCAGATCAGAGATGAAATTTTTGCTAAGGAAGGAGAAGAAGGAGAGAGTAAAGACAAAACACAGCGTTCTTTCTGAGTTGAAAAGAAGGGTTAAGGCACTATCAATCTTTCCAGTGAAGAAAAAGAGCCACAAATGTAACTCTCAAATTCTCACCGCTGTTATTGACAACTTCTTAGCCAGCAATCATCTAAGGGGTCACCAGCCTACCCCTACAGCCTGCTACCTTGTTTTCTGATGAAAAAATTAGTTCTACTGGACTCTGAAACTTCTCCTTCAGCTCTTGTACACGTTCCTGTGCTATTTCCATTGTGGTGTAGATGTACCTGCACTCCATTTTAAAATGTCCTGGGAGCTAGCACCTACAACTGATAGTGTGCCTCTGGAGGACCATCTGCCAATGCCTGCATGTGTGGTTCTATACCAGTACAGAAAAAGGAGACACTAATAGAAATTATTAAAAAATATCTAGCAAGAATTTATCAAAAGGCAGTAAATATGGGCTCAAGTGTGTGAAAGCTTCCCTGTGAAAGAACGGCCAAGCAGGCACTCCTAGAGTGCCTCTAGTGCCTAATGACTTTAAGAAAACAACCCAGGAAGGCTAAAAGCAGGTGCAAGCCTTTGAAGTAAAAATGAATTGTAGGAAAATATTCTTGTGCACACTTAAATTCCTCTAGTTCATCAAATTCCTCTAAAAAAAATAGTAGAGAGTCATGCCTCTGTGTGGTGCTGTCACATTGTACATTTTGCAGACTTACGCAAACACAAGTCACTTCTTATTCTAAAACCTTATGTTAAAGATCCAAACTTCAGTGTGATAACATTGGCTGCATTTTGACTAATCACTTCTGATTACTGATGATACAGTTAAGGAATAACTTGCCTTAATTTACTACTATGTTTCCAGCCATGATTTCTGTATACCAAATCATGCCATATAATAGGTAGTTGAAGAGGGAGAGACAAACTGCCAGGATGAGCTTAACCTCTCAAATTCTAAGCTTCAGATTTCATTGTTTTCACAATTTCAATCAAATTGCCATTTATTAGTTAAATTATTTCTTGATAAGATGCCTATAAAATGCATTTTAACTTACATATTAAGTCAACTGTGATTAAAACCAGTGAAAATAAAAGCTTTTATTCTGTATCATAGGCAAAATGATTTGACATTCTTAGTTCCTAATAGAAAAAACTTGGAACCACAAAAATTTCCATCATCATAACTTACCTTTTTGGCAGCCCCAGTGAAAACAAGCAAGACCAGAATGAGCTTTGCTATGTAAACTCTCTAGCCCTCTGTTTCACAGCTCTGATTCTTTTCATGACAGAGCTGTAATATTTTCTTAGTACCATGGTAAGAAGATCTTCATTCATTCCTGTTTTATTACATACTTAATAAGGCACTTAAGTGTTTGGTGTCACACGCAACAGGGTACACTTTCATGTACAAAAAAGACTCTATTTTTTTAGCATGTATAATTACAAGAAAGGAAAAAATATTCCTTGAATACAGATATGTGGATAGAAGAGAAATGGATGGCAGTGCAGCAACCCTTAAGCAGACATTTATGAAAGAAAAAGGCAAAAGGGAGTGCTCAGAACACACGAGAAGTAGCCTAAGAAAAATATAATCATTTGTTAATTGAAACGCCATCAAACACATTTTGAGAAAAAATATTAGCCTTTTTTTTTTTTTTGAAAGTATTAATTGAAATTGCAAAAAAAAAAATCAAGCAGCTCTTACAATACAACTTATCTTGCACTTCTGAGGTGCCTTTCCATATGTGTACCTTAGCAGGTTGTATAAATGTGAATGAATTAAGTCTTAAAGTCCCTGTGAAGTAAGATAAGGAAATGCTATTTTCCCACTTTACAGAAGAGGAAGCAGACATAAAGAAAGTAGGTGCAGCTATGCATTCAATTAACAGTAGCACAACCACTAAATGTTCCTGCTTCAACATTTTGCTTCTGTGTCCATAGGCAACTTTACCTGTCAGGGGTAGCATGCAGTGTTAGGAGACATGTCAGCAGCAATAATGTCAGGACAGGAGTCTGCACAGTTTAGTAGATAGTTTAGGAGATAACAACATCCCTAAAGCAAGAAAAGTCTATAGCAGGGCACAGGTTTAAAGGAAAAGAGACAGCTTTGAAGATGAATTCTGGAGAAGAAAATGAGGGGTCAGGGAAATCTAACAATATGAAAATGGACAAGGCAATGCACAACAGGAATTGCTGAACGGGAGGAAGGGACAGTGGTAGGTTTTTGCTGACAGGGAAGGATCTAGCAGACTAAGTCAATAGATGGGAGGAGAAAAAATACAAGTGTTATAGGAAAATAAGAAATAACAAAAATTTTTTTTAAAAGTTAAATTTGGGAGGAGAGAGAAAGCAGTGATTACCAGAGGGATGACAGGAAGGGCTAGAAAATATGCCTGCAGAATAATGAACTGTCAGTCTAAGGAATATCTTAAAAAGCTCTGAAATCGAATAACTGGATGAGGAGATAGCTCTAGTATACCAGTACTGTTTCGAAAAAAACTACCACCAATTTTGCTGATTTTTTTTCCTTTACCGACAATACACTATATGCTGTAGGATGTCAGAAGATAATTTAGTTGCTATTTGCACCATACTACTAGCAAACATAGTACTGGATGGAAGAAATCGAGATTTTGAACAAAAAAAATCACCACGCAGAGCACCCATTCACCATGAGCAAGACAGGTCCTTGCACCACAAGCCAAGACGTCTGGACTGGGGTGACCCTAGGCCATGATGGCAGTATTGGATAATGGGCTTGAGATGAATTGGTAAGGGAAACGGGCGAAAGGAACAGATAAAGTCACATTGGTGAGACGCTTCCAAAGAAGCGCTGATTAAGATGAGTTATAAAACATCGAAACAGAAAGTCAGATTGTGAGCATGTCTGTAGTAACTAAAGGAGAGGGGGCAAACTATGATTTTTAAAAAAAGATTGCATAATTCTGTGGTCTCACAGCTTTCATTTTTTCCAATCTATTACAGTTTTTTTACAAAAACCCCTAATATTTTAAAATAGAACCCACCCTCCCCTCCCACTTTTATTCCATCCAGTTATCACACGGAAAGTTCTCAGAAGTGTGTAAATATTGAAACATTTAGGGCAAAAAAGTCCCCCCAGGTGCATGTGGTACTCAGTAGCCTCAGGAAGAGCTGTGAATCTGCCTGTAAGAAACTAGTTTGTCCTTGGAGGTTTCAAGAAACAGTAAATAGCTTCTATTTTTCACATGTAACTATCATGTATAAAAATCAGGGCTACAGCTATTATGGTGAATAAATGACGAATTTTATAATTTAGGAATAATCATACAATGTTGCAAGCAAGACATTCTAAGTAGTCAAGCCATAACTCATTTTTTCCAGACTGGGGTCCACTAAGGTGAGTTTTTGTTCCAAAGCTAGGTTTTATGCTTAGTACTGCATATGAAGGCAAACAGACTCTGGGGAGATTTAAAAGTTGAAACCAAAGAGACTGGGCAGGTAGCCATTTCTTTGTGCCACATTTGTGTCTGTTTTACACAAAATAGAAGTTTCACTTACGTTCCTGGAACTGTCTTCTTCGAAAGGAAATACAAGGTAGCAGCCGTAATTTTAATCAGCAAGAAACCGACACCCAACCCAATCCAAATACCTGCAAAATCAGAGCAAAGATGGAAATAAGTAAAAGGAAACACTCAAAGAATGAATTGAAAGGTATTTCTTTCTTTTTACAGACCCACCATTTTGAAGGAGACTTGAAGTTGGAGGCTGAAGAGGCTTAGCATTTATGTGGCAACGGTTTCCTTTCCATTCTTTTTCACATCTGTGAATAAAACAAAAATTTCTGAAAAAGGGAGAAGCAAGGGCAATAAACAGTGACAAACACACAAAAATTGCTAATCTTTTTGAGAATGGGGCTTTTTGAGAATTTCTGCTGGTGACTAAAGTTCACCCAGGAATCACAAACAGCATCATCAAAGTTAACAGAATGAAATGTAAGAGAGAAATACCCAAAGCAAACCTAAGACAGAGTAAAATAAAACATAACAAAGTCCAAAGATTAGACTTGGCTTCCTTGTCCGCTTTGGCATCATACAGTCATCCTGCAGCAAAAGAAATTTGACTAATTTCCCTGTTATCATCCATGAGAAGTAAACACATTTCCAAGCTGAGGATCTGGGACCCTAAAGCAGAGAAAGATACATGATTAGAGATCAGAGATATTTTTCTTCCCCCACCCAATCTGTCTTTTCTTTGGTTTTCCATTTTCTCGTAAAAATGATACCCCTTCAACAATGCCTCTTCAAAACCAAAGCGCTACATTTGAGCTAACAACCTCAGCCATGTCAAATTATTCTAAATTTGCTGTTTGTTTCAAATCCAGTCTTGATTTGATGTAACCAAAATACAAACCATCTGACACAAGCTTTGATGTTCTCTTTTACACTTGTTGCTTAACAGTTAATCACAGTCACCAACAAAATGGATATAATTTCTCTCTTTAATTTGTCTAGGTTTAGCTTTTGGCTACATGCTTTAATTGTGGCCTTCTCCATCAGAATGAAGGGACCTTGGAGACCGAGGTGAGGGTCGGCTGCCTCTGGTAAGACAGGTGGCAGTTGGGAGCACTCTATGCAGCCCTTCTGGGTGCACCAGTGAGCCTCAAAATGGCTGTAGGCACCTACCTTTACAAACCCTAAATGATGATTAGTGTAAAGGGTTGTTAGAGGTATAGCTACATATTGACAACTAAATTTCAGGCACCCACTTGATTGAGTTGAACCGCACCCTGAGTGCCACATTGGGATGGCTTCTACCAACTTTTCCATTAGCGTAGCTCGTGGTTTTGAGCTTCATAAATTTTCAATTTTTTTTTTTACAAGGAGCATCAGAAAGAAGTGATGGTAATAATCCAGTTTCCGTCCTAGTAATGTCATGTGAATAGGAAAAGTTTCACTTCTTGTGATTTCTCTCTTTATTAGTTTCACAAACTATTAATGTGGGGAGGATTGTATATCAAGTTGCTTTCTCACCGTAACACCAACTTTTCTTCCATAGTCACCAATTTTTATAAAGTAATTTCTATTTTTTATTTTTTTTCCTCTCCTACCCTTATAAATACAATACATATACACAACTAAACCTTTATATTAAGGCTATTTCATCTGAATATGCGAGAGAGAACTTAGTGGTGTTTGTCAATATTTAGCACATGGTATTGCCTGTGTGCCTTATCCTAGCAGCTGCACACTGAGCTAACTGAGACTCTCCAGAGGGAGAAGAGTTTTTCATTTTCCCAGAAAATGACTGAACATGGTGGATGTAGGGAGAGTCTACGTGCGCTTGCAGCCTAGAAGGCCAACTGTATACTGGGATGCATCAAAACAAGTGCGGCCAGCAGATCGAGGAAGGTGATTCTGCCCCTCTGCTCTGCTCTGGTGAGACCCCACTTGGGGTCCTGTCCAGCTCTGAAGCCCTCAGGACAGGAAAGACATGGAGCTGTTGGAGCAGGTCCACAGAAGGGCCACGAAAATGATCCGAGGGCTGGAGCACCTCTCCTATGAGGAAACGTGAAGAGAGTTGGGGCTGTTCAGCCTGGAGAAGAGAAGGCTGTGAGGAGACCTTATTGCAACTTTCCATTACTTAAAGGGGCCCACAAGAAAACTGAAGAGGGGTTTTTTACAAGGGTGTGTAGTGATAGGACAAGGGGTAATTGCTTTACACTAAAATAGGCTATATTTAGATTAGATATAAGAAAGAAATTCTTTGAGGTTGTGAGGCACCGGAACAGGTTGCCCAGAGAAGCTGTGGATGCCCCCTTCCTGGAGGTGTTCAAGGCCGGGTTGGATGGGGGCTTTGAGCAGCCTGGTCTAGTGGAGGGTGTCCCTGCTCACTGCAGGGGGTTTGAAACTAGATGATCTTCAAGGTGCCTTCCAACACAAACCATTCCGTGCTTCTATGATTCTATGATAGGAGCAGCAAGCATCTGTCTGCAGCCTCGCTGGAATTTAGGGGAATCCTGAAAGGATCAGGGCAAGTCAGAAAGCAGTTCCGTATCCCAGTCTCAGACACGACAGGAGGAGGATGACTTCTCTAAAGACCAAAAGAGGCTGATACGGGATTTGTTGCTACCCGGGGGATCACTGAAAAATAGTGGGCAGAGAACATGCTGGGAGGAAAGTACCAGCCCTACTCGAATACATCAGGCAGAGAGAGATTTATTTAATCCATCTTACCCCACAGACCTGAGTTTTCTCTGGTTAAAGGGTTACTTTGTTCAAGATTAATAATTGGTATGCTAAAGAATCTTAGCTTTAGAGACTGGAGCCAGTAGCATATTCTGACATGCTCATTTCAAAGAAAAAGTGGCACAATTTCAGCTGACAGCTCTGCCAGAGCTGGAGACCCATTGTATTCAGTGACTGAAAATACCTGGTCCCTTCAGTCCTTCTTCAGCATACTACAAAAACCCCTGTCACTCATAAGCTGTTCTTTTTTGTGGACTGATGATTTTATACAAATGTCAAATTGCAGATGGGCTCATACCAAGCCCTGCAGATCCTTGTAGAAACATTGCAATCTGATGGTAATCACCCATCAAAATCATTTCCTGATTGCTCTCTATTGTATAATTTCCTTTCTCCCCATTTGCCAGATTTTCTGTTGAGCTAGATATGCTTTTAACCAAAATCTCCCTCTTTCTTGCCACTGCAGAACTTACTTGACTGTAAAAGAAAGAATCAGAAAACAGATTTGCAGCTGTGCACAAGCACTACTCAGACATGACAAGAGAGGGGCCATCTGCTGCTCTGGAGCCACCAGGGCATGACTCCCCTCAGAGCTGCAAAGAGATAGTTCTCATAAAACAAGTGTGTGTACTGGTAAGAGTATGGGAAAATCTTACTACCCAGTAATAGCTAAACATATCTTCATATGCTATGTTTCCATTTATTGATGAAATATTTCCACATATTCATGCTATCTGTGTTTAAATTATGAATAAAAAAGTAAAGCGCCTTTTAGTCTTATAGATAACCGGCTTATCTTCCTATATATTCATACAGGTTTTATAGTCAACTACCACCTACCTTAGTTTGGCCATTTATTCCCCTCCAAATTTCTGAATCCCGACAGTATTGTTTTATGTTACATGACACATACCGCTTAGGAATTTGATGTCAGACTATAAACCTGTGTAATTTTGGCCAGTGAAATGATTTTCCACTGTGTGGAAATAGATTGTTACCAAAAGCGTCACCTTACAATATTGCCATTGCTTACAAAAAAAAATGGGGTAAAAAATGGATCAAGATGGAGCAGAGGTAGTATCTCTGAAACTTCATAAATGATTAGGACAAATAAAAAAAAAATAGGTGGGAAAAATATTCTAATGCATAAAGCATGGGAACTATTAGAGTGAGGAGGCAACGCAAAAAAGAATAAGGATGGAAAAGACAACATAGGTCATCTTCAAAACCAGGATGGAAAAGGAGTGCTAAACAACCAAATAGTTGAAGAGTGATGCTCTTCAGTATCAATCAGTTGGTTAAGAACTCCCACTTGTATCTTCACACATTAATTTATTTGTTAATTTTTATCTTTGGGAGGGGAACTTAGCAATCATCCCTGCCACTGTGGTAAAATACAACACTACCAAAAAACTCCAGGTTGTAATTTGGAGATTGATTCAACTCTTTCTAAGGTTTGGCTGTTCATTACTTACAAAATGCCATCTTCTCAAGCAAAATAAAACAAGAGAAAATGAGTTACAGTTATCTGACAAGCCTGCAACTTTCAGTGAGGCTGCAAGAAAAACATCGCAAGACTGTTCATTATCATCTTTAGCTCTAGCTGATACAAGCACTACCTCTGGCTTTTACTGAAGCTGAGCGTGCACAGAGTGCACAGAGTAGAGGGGAACTTTTTCTTGTTTTATAGATGTCTTACAAGATTGTGATCCTTTTCTATCTATCCTCTATAGAAACTCTAGCTGACTACAGTGATAGACGTGGTGGAGAAATCACTAACTTGAGGGGAGAGAACAGAATGAGATTTTTAATGGCATCAATATCTGCCAATAACTCAGATTAGAGAAAATAACAGTTCTGTACCATTAATTTACAACTAAATATAAATAATTCTAAACAAGCTCCAGTTATTTCACTAAACTGGAAAACTGAGGGGTATTTTCAAAACATATAAATATTTTGGGCGTGGTCTTCTCTAGGATAGTAAGAGATTTTGATAAGAAATCCAGAAGACTGAGAATATTTTACAGGTCTGAAAATGCTATAAGGCTACATATAATTTTATATTAAACATAAACCAGAAACTGTTACAGACCATAACCAATCAATCAAATTGTTTTGGAAGCTAAGCAAAACTTTTATAACAAAACACAGAACCTATTGTGCTGGAGGAATGAGATAAATACACCCACTTCTCTGAGTCTGACTCTGCAGCCTTCTGCCTGCTCATCCTTTGCAACTGTGTGAGGTAGGTGTTGAAATTACGTTATTCCCATCTAGTGACATTTCCCGTAGAATTTACTTTCTGTCCAATGCATATAGGACTGGTTGGTAAAAGAACAGAAGTGTCCCTCTTTTCATCAAGGAATAAAATGACACTATCAGGGAAAAAAGGTGCAAAAAGCAAATTCCAACCAAAATCTGGTATTATTTCATAGTGGTTTTGAGGTCATGGAAGAGATTTCCTTAGGTGTTTGTACTGAGGGCACAGAATACATATTCCTGTGCTTTTGCAATCACAATTGTACAGTCTCAACCCCCAGACTTAGGCCTTTGGCTGTTGCTGCAAAACTCTATCAGTGAATAACAGGAATGATATCAGGCATCTTTATGGGAAATGAAGTCAAACTTCACCTTTCTACTGTGTAGTCTTTGACACATGCAATCTTGAAGTGAACTTTAATTATTCTAACAGCTCCAGGTAGGTCAGAACAGCCTGTGGTATGCACCCAAGAGATGGCTTACTTGAAGCTCAGTTAATGAAGGAGAACACTCTTAAGTACCTACCCACTACTGAGCATGGACTGTACTTACAGGGCTTTACTTTCAGTTGAGAGGCAGATAAGTTGCTTCTTCAAAGTCACTATCAGCTTCCTCTCTGATGAGAGCAGCTGGGGATACGCAAATGCTGATGTGATGGGAGGATTTCACAGAGCGCAGATCAACCATGTCTTCTGGGCAATGTGCTAAATCTTTATTAGCAGGGTAACGGGAATTTTGAAGAGCTTCCTTAATAATTCTTTTCTGCTGTTTTATTTGTGAGACGGACAACTCTGAAAAGTTTCTGTATTTATCTCTTGAGCCATGAAGCTGGAATTCCATTTTATTTATGTACAATTAACTTCCTTGGACTAATTAAATCTTGACTAATTAGCAGCAGCACATTTTACATGAATCTTAAGATTACCTGAAATACAGAGATAGCCATTGCAATCCATTCAGACAGGAAACTCCTCATAGTTGAAACAAAAGGAGCAAGAGGGAAAGACAGATGAAATAACACTTGAATACTTCCATCCCAGTGCACATTCTAATCTATCCTGCCTGACAAAATGTCTTCTGCTATTAGCAAGTTCTTATGGGAGAGTGACCCTGGAGGGGAGAACGTTAACCCTCCAAATTTGCTTCTAGGATTTCCAGCTCATTTTTTCCTAATACAGATATTAGTAATGCGGAGGAATGAATGTAGCATTGCCTGTGTTGCTGCATCCTGTGCCTGGAGTTATGGCTCATTTCACTCAGAATGAAAAACAAAAACCAGACAAGATGTCTGTAGTTTTTAATGTTCATTCAGGGCAGGTTTAATTTACAAGGACATATCTGGTTGATACACTGCTGCATTTCAAAATATCAAACTTCGTGCTCTATTAAAGGTAGCATATGCAAAACTCAAAATAAATGCAGATGTGTATTTGATTGCTTGTTTTCCTCCTGACATCTGATTCCTTACTTGCACAATTCTTTTCTCCAGTCTGAGATAAACCCTATCACTCTAATGCATCGGTGTTACATATGGCTCTTGGGTAGGGCCAAATGACAAGAGAAGAGCTTTGCAGTAGGGAATCAAGTCCATGACCTCCAAGAACAAGCATGAACACAGCTCCTCATTAACTTGGAAAGAAAAAGCCCCAACAAGCTGTATTTTCAAGAACGACCTTGATGCATGTGGAAAATTGAACTTTGAAATCTCTTGGGTTTGGGATGGGTTTTTTTCCTTTTATTCTTTTTTTCCCCAACAGCAGTAACTACTAATGTTTCATAATGACTAAGGTCTTCCAGTATAAAGTAGTGTTTTGCATTTTCATTTTTGAAAGTTCCTAGCTTTTGTCAATATACTGTTTTTACTTTTCTCAAGACTCCTCATGTTTTGTGCTGAAACTAGTGATAGGACAAGAGGCAATGGCCTCAAGTTGCGTCAGGGGAGGTTTAGATTAGATAGTAGGAAAAAGTGCTTTACTGAAAGAGTGGTCAGGCATTGGAATAGGCTGCCCAGGGAGGTGGTTGGGTCCCATCCCTGGAGGTGTTCAAAAAACGTGTAGATGTGGCACTTCAGGATATGGTTTAGTAGACATGGTGGTGTTGGGTGGATGGTTGGATGTGATGATTTTAGAGGTCTTCTCCAACCTGTGATTCTATGGTTCTATGATTCTGTGATTCTATGAAAGGTTAAAAAAAATTAAATCATATTTGATGCTAATCTAGCAGCATTCAGAGTGTTAAATACTAAATATCCATTCAGCATCTCCTCTGCACTTCTTCAGATTTACTAACTGAAGTGCCAATTCTGTTTATTTTAAAAAGAATTGTATTAAAAGGCAGAATGAATATTAAGAAAAGGTCCTGAAATGTTAATCATCTTTTGTGATCATGGAAATGTCTACAGAATTTTTATTTTAAATCTACACAGATGTGGGAAAGGAATTGCTCAACAAGTAATGGAGACAAAACAGAAAAATTAGCCGCTACAGAAACAGCAGTGACCAAAGCTGCTTCTGCCCACAGAAATTTCATAAGCAGATGGGAGTGAGGTACACTCAGCATGTGATAAATGTAAAAACTATACTAATTTCTACTTTTGTCTGCAAGTGTCTGTAATGTAGCTCACAGTGCTACTGACAGAAAACAATTAACGAATGGGAAGTACAGAACTAACCATCCCTACTTGCAAGAGCGCTCTTTGCCATTCTCACTGATATCTCTTGCCAAAGTACACCTTTTCTCTGCTGTGAGACACACCTGCTTTTCTTATTTTTATCTGAAATATATGTCATACAGAAAACCTAATCTGTTATATCATGTGTACATTCAGAATGACCAACAGTTACTCACTTAACCATGTAGTGTGCATGTTATCAGTAGTATGTAAATTAAGGAAGTAATATGTGGATGACTTGTTATATTTTCCTGTGAGTATGACTGTACACTTTGTAGTATCCTCTAGAGACTGTACTTCTGAATCTGCCACACTGCACCAAGCCAGTATCTTCTGTGTGAACCCAGATTTGCCATTGCTGTTTATAGTATATTTGCTGTTTATAATACATTACATAAGGGTCATTACACACAAGTGCTGAGATTATTCAGGAGCTGTGCCATACCTATTGAAGTGCAGGCTACCCAGGAGTGGTGACAGAGGATACATAGGGAAAAAAACCAAACAACCCACAGCTTAGTTCTTTGCAGAAAACAGAGACTTTACATTCCTCTGCTGTATCAGTATAGAAGTTTGTCTGCTCACTAGCCTTTGCAACCAGTGTTATGCAATATAAACTTTGCTAGATGCTTATGAGTGTGATGAAAACAGTAACTCTTCATTCCATTATGGGGAAAAAGCAACCTCTACTTCAGCAGTGTCATTATCTGTTTGCACTCTAGTTATTATCAACAAAGTACTTAAAGAAAAAAAACCCCTAACTCTCTGATTAGTCTTTATTGCTGAATCTAAGAATACAAGATTCCTACAATAGTGAGTGTTGCATGAATGGCCTCAGAAGGTATCACACTTATGACTATAACCTGTTGCCTGCTGTCTGCAGCTGGAATTAGGAGCCACATTATTCCGTTTGTGGTTAAGTTCACAGGAGATGTAGGACAAGGAGAAACCTCACTTGGAAAGACAGGCGAAGCTGATGGTAACCTTCAATGTCAAGAAGCTGTAGCATGTAGGTAAGGGCACATTAACTCACTGGGAGACAATCAGATGTTCTCTGAAACACTGTGGACAGTTCTAACCATTCCTGTGGTATGGTAGAGGAGTACTACTAAGGTGTGCAGAAAAATAGAAAAATAGAAAAAAAGAAATCCTCACAAGAGGATTCCAAAAGAATTCAGCTTGTTTAGCCTACAGAAAGAAAAGCTGAAAGGCACATGGCTTTTCTCTAGAAACATTTTAGAGAATAAACAACAAAGGTGTCGAGGGACTTTTTTGGTTAATGAAGGATACTGGCACAAGAACAAATGGATATAAACTGGCTACGAACAAATTTGCAAGGAAATTATTAGAAGGTATCCAAACAGAAGAGCAAGGCTTTTACCCTTCCTGCATTTCTCGTAGCATGTTGCTTCGGAAGAGTCAGACGGTATCCTCTGTACTTGGTACCACATATCTAAAAGGTGCTGAGATGCTGGAAACTCCCAGAAAACTCCCAACAAGACAAAGAAAAATATGCAAGCCAAGAATTCCCCGTAATTGGTCATAAAAGAAAGCTAACTAAACTTCTGAATAGAATTATATGATGTGACTATGTGTGATAACAAGGACTTGAAGACCTAGATATAGCTTCTATTCTGAAAACTGCTAAAATTCATAACTGGCATATACAAAAGAATCAACATGAGGCAGAGTAATATGAGGTATAAACCAGTTCTAAATGAAATGCAAGTACTGTGAGAAAAGATCTATGCGTCCTCATGGATTATTCAATGAAAGTAACTGCTCACTTTTTATCATAAAAGCATGCACTATGCATAAAGAGTGAAACAGAAGACATTTGAGATTACAGTGATTAAAATCATAAGGCAGAGACTGAAAAGATTAGATTTTATTTATACAGAAGATGAGTCGGAGCAGATATGATGAAGGTGAACAAAATGATATATGGTAAACAGAAGAAAAATTTTATGTTGCTGTCTATTCTCTCAAAAATTCAGTCAAACTGAAAGGAAATACACCATAAACTAATAATAAGGAAGCTATTTATGACATAGTGCTTAACTGACCTGGGGCAGTCCTTGCTGTAGTAAGTCTTAGAAGCCAAGAACTTAATGATATGTGCTGGAGAGAGCTCCTTAAAACAGAGACTGAAATTCTTTAGAGATTTCTAACTGATGGCAATTTGGAAGAAAATTCATGTATTGGCATCATCTTTTTCTACATGTATTTTCTGGTTTCTTTGCTCCCAGGGTGTGCTATCAGCTACTCCCAGGTCCCCAGCATGACACACTGTGATTATTCATTGTTCTTGTAGCCACAATGAGAGGTTCTAATTACAACCTGTGTTGAATAAGAAAAGGTAACTGCTAGAAGGAAGGACTCAGTCAGTGTATCTAATTGCTTTTTACATAGTTACACAATGAAACTGTGGTGACCAATTATAAGGTTTAGAGTAAGACTTAATTTTGCTAACATTAACCACCTGAAAAGGAAGGTACCTAGAAATGGTTCAGACAAGTTTACACTGTGTGGAATAAAGAGAGGAATCCTCATCTGGATCCTTTACCATTGGCTATAACAATGTCACGATGACTAGTTCAGATTAGATAGGTGCATTTAGCTGTTACACAGCTAGGCAAGAGCAACAAGACCTTAATGCTTGCTGTTAAATGTTTAAACGGAAAACAAGCAGCATCTGATGTTTAAGTAGGAGCTCAAGGGTGAGATTTGTGCTATGGACAGCTTGTGAATGACATCCCATTAGGTACAGGCACAACATTTATTAAAGGGAAAAGGGTAAATACCACCTCTAGCTTCAGTCATTTTAGAGATAATCAGAAAATTCCAGAGCAAGTGTTTCTTCATTGAAATTAGTTGACACACGAAAAACCTTGTGTTTCACAGAAAATTTGAATTAAAATCTTAAAGAAATTCTGTCGGTGTCTGAAACCTGCCTGATCTCTTGTCTGATTCTTTTGTCTGGCTCCTACCCTAAAAACCTCAGGACAAACCCAGATTTTGAAGTTGTTGTGTTGAGAATTACACTGGTTTGAAAAACAAACACTCTACGGCTTCACTAAAATTCAAACTAGTGTGATAGTCTTGTGATAGATTTTTTTTCAGTGTATTTTATCCTATCAGAAGAAAATTCAGAGCTATGTGGAAATTATTTGCTGTGTCATTAGCTTTTTTGCCTTTACTTCTTAAAGAAATAGGCCCCAGTAGTATTCACCGAGGGTTGGTATGTGGCACACAATCTACTTTATGGCACAGATTCACTCAGCTACAGCAATGAAGCAGAAGTATGCATTCACAGCAGATGGTCGGACCTGAAATTCACCATTTTAATGCTACCTTTTCCCATCTTCTTAAATAATAGTTTTATGATAACACATTTTTCACTAGCATAAAATAGCACTGATGGTTAAAAGCCCTGGTGGGACAAATCATGAAGCTACTCCTGGCACTGAAGAACGGATTTGGATCTCAATTCAACAGGGAAATGACTATCCACTTAGATAACCATTAAACAAAATAGAAGGCTTAAGATTTCTTCCATTAAAAAAAAGTGATTTTTAAAATGGAATTTTCTCTAGGACAAAAGCAGTATTTCAACCTAACTTTATTTAAAGGTCAAACCACCAGAAAACATATTGTTTAATTCTAACTGATGCTGACAAGAGGTGTTCACACAACAGAAAAGAAAGAGCTTGAAACAATACAGTAGGTACATTGATCACTGACCACCGGAGATCAGAGTTCATATTACAACTGAGTCCTGAGTTTCATCCCACTGGGTTTGAATCTGGAGCTGTGCCTTGTAAAGAGTGACCATCAGAATAAATAACCTTGTCCATAAAAGCTTTTGAAATTTTAAGCTTGGATAGGACAGTGAAAATGAGTAATTTTGTGAACTAGAGTTAAAGATGGGATACAGGGAGTGCAGGGCTGGCACCTTACTGACCGAGGGAGGTTTGTTGCAGGTACTCCAAGTGATACGCCTAGCACAGAGACCACTTCACTAGTGAGAACAGGGACTTATCTCCATTTTCTCTTACTCTAAGAAACCTAGGAAATTAAACTACTACAAATTACCATTTAGAATACGAAGTGAACCTACTCAAGAAATCTATATCAGTACCTCAGTACGTGAACTGTTGAAGCAAAGCAAAAAAACTTACTGAAGAGGTACGCCTTAGTTTAAATCAATTTACAGTAAAGAATCAGTCCTTTATGCCAGCCTGCCTGTCCATCTTGTTTTCTAGTATTTTGTCGGGGTTTTTTTTTTTTCCAATCTTACATGCCTTACTTTCTTTGACCCTCTTGTGTTTCTTTCCCACCCTCTCTTTTGCTATTTGTGGAACATGCACATGGAGCTGATGCTTGATTTGCTCTTGAAGAACACGCCAAGAAGGGGAAGAACACAGATGAAAAGAAAGCAAGGAGATAAAGTGATAGAAAACATAAATCTTTAAAAACCACTTTTTACATGTTTGTGTCTCAGATATAGCCCCTAGCTACAACTTCCAGAGGACTGAAAAAAGATTAAGGAATGATCTGACAGAAAGCCTGACCATGCAGCTGTATTGACAGCTGGTAGTAAAATTCTTTTGCTTTCAGAAATGGCACCAATTTTCTATTTAGGTAAAATTGGGAAATAATGCAATAAAGTATAGAAGGGACATTTAGTTTTAAGACAGACCTGTTAATTTCACAGTAAAAAAGCTTTTTTCTTAAATGACAGTTCTGTGGATAGAACAGATGGAGTTAGGTATCAATAGAAAATCTAATAAAACATCTGAATGTTTTTGCAGTGGCTGGATTTTTCCACAGAGACCTTCCTTTTCTTGTTTTGTTTTTGCTAGTTTGTAGGTTTGTTTTTTGAGGGGTGGAGGTCTGATTTGTTTGAGGTTTTTTAATGTTTGCCTTTAGGCAGACTGCAACAGTACTACATAGTCACTAGTTTATTGTCTGCACTATAACTAGTTAGATAAGAAATAATAAGTATTTATTGCAGTAAAGTCAGTTCACATATCTGCTTTTCACTTCTGTTTACCCTTTGAATAGCTTTCATATGCATGAATCTGCAATGCCCAGGTGGAATTAAATAGTTATTTAAAAAGCTTGAACAATAGAAGTGTTTTGTCTGTATTAAATGACACATTTGGCACAAATAGAAAAAAATGTCATAAAAAGATTTTCTTTCCTTTCCTGCTGCCGCTTTCCAGCATTGATCTAGTCTTTTTATCAGCTGAAATGGTCTGCTTTAACCAGAGCCTGCCAACACAAGGCATTGCTCCTGGCAGGTGGATTGCAGTGCATAGTGGAGATTATAAATCATTTTGTCATTCTCAGACAGTCGTAAATTTATCTGCTTACATGGGAAACAACACTGTACAATAACATCTGATGCCGCTTCTTCTCAACATTGTACAAGCTAGGTGCACTACTACAGGCTAAGACTACAGCAACTTAAACACATTCTTTAAATTGTTTTACGTGTGTTTTAAATGTCTATAAGAAACAAATAAACAAAAAAGCCACAAAACTTGTCTTTTGCTTACCCTTCATGTAGTACAGAGACAGTGGTTTACACTTCGTGTGAATCACTTATACCCAAGAAAAGGCTTAAGTTCTGCAATAAGTTCTACATGTGTCAATGTAGTCCATGGAAAAGAATAATGCTAGGATGTTTTCTCTGCATAAACTGCAGTCCTTGCCTGATATTAGAGATGAATTTCACAGAAGCTCAGGGAATTTACTCTGTAGTTTCTTGCTAAAAAGTCAAATTTAAGAAATCTTCAGAGGAATGACCTTTAAACAATTTATGAGAACATAAGACACTTCAGATGCAATAAAAATAATTTCATCACAACCTTTCTCCCAGCTACACATTCTGTTAGCGTTGTTATGGTTACAGAGTCAAGACCTGAGAATTTAGAAGAGGTTGGAATTAAGGATTCCCATGAAATTTCAGTTCAAACCCTCATGCATGTGTGTTCAGGCACAGTATTTAAATGGAAGATTACAAGCTCCCCCTGCACCTCCCTCCCAAATAAAATCTTTAATTCTAGTATTTAGTGATTAACATTGCAACAGATTATTATCATGACATACAGCAGTGGTAATTCACTATACCTAATAAAAACAAGAAAAAAAATCTTCTTGTTATTATGAATACTAAATTATCTCTTCACAGAATCACAGAATGTTCGGGGTTGGAAGGGACCTCTGTGGGTCATCTAGTCCAACCCCCCTGCCGAAGCAGGGTCACCTACAGCAGGCTGCACAGGACCTTGTCCGGTCATCAGCATTCGAACCTTCAAACTTCAGCACTTAATACTACTCTGTTAGCTGACATGAAGCAAAATTTGAACTCCAAGTACATACTTGAAACTCTTATTGAGGAGAATAGATAGCTCTAAATCTGTCTTATTTGCCTAAATTCAGAAGAAGAGCTTATTTCAACTGTTATACTTGGCACTTTGATAAAGCAAAATCTTTCCCGTGGCCTTTAGTGCACTCCATATTGTTCATAATATATGGTGAGCTACAGCTAATGACAGAAGAAATTTCTATCAGCATTCCAGCATCCATTCAATAAAGTCTTTTCTTGGTTGCAGCCAAGGAATATGCAGTACAGATGAAGAATGGAGAACTATTCCCCTGATATTAACCCTGCTGTGTGGTGAATCACTGTACTTGTACAATTCAGAGCAGCCTTTATGCTCCTTTAATGTGTACCACCAGGCCAGAACAAAAACCCAGTTGACCTGCATTGCTGGTCAACAGCCCTAACAGACAGAGGCAGCATCCAAAAATCCTTGCTATGTTCTTTTTCTAGTGATGATTTTATGTCAACAGTTGGGATAAAGTGGCAGTGAGCCATGACAAACATTCCATATTAATAAGGCTCAGATTTAAATATTGTAGTGGCACAGGACCAAGACTTTTATATAAGCTGAAGTCAGCTTTTATATAGCTGAAAAACTGATTTCATTAACCCATTTCTTTGAATGCAAGAACATTACAATTTTTCACCTATTTGGAATAAAAAGTATAATTTTTTTCTGCATGGTGACTTTATTATTCCACATCAAATAACTGAAAATTAAGACAAGATATCTTAATTTCACAAATATTTTCAAAGAATTAGAGTAAGAAATGTATCACGGTACTGCACATCAATTACATTTTTCATTTATAATTCAAAAATTCATAATATATTATATCAAAGCATGACATATTCTGAAATTTGTTCTCAAATATGACCTGAACTAGCCAACTCTGTAATGTGTAAAAGGAGACTGAGCTTATTTGCACATTACAGTTTTCTGTCTTTCTGTCTTTTCTGAGACATTGATAAGATGTTTTCTAATTTCTTTTTCTACCTTTTCTTACTAGAAGGATTTTCTTGTAGCAATGTTTTTGAACTTGTTAGTGTAAAACCAAGAATAACCCAAAGTTTTATCCTTCTTTTCGTGATGTATATGACAACCTGCTCATTTACAGAGTTGCCAGTTTTGTCATCTAAGAATTTCCTGCCCATTTTTTCTGTCCTTTTTCTTATCTCGGGAAGTACTCTTCGTTTTAGAGCTCACTAGTCTATGGTACCTTGTTTGTCTCTCCAAAACTTGTACAGTATAACTTTTTTGGTTATACTGTGATACTAACCAAAACTCCCCATCAGGATTGATATTATTTCTGGACCTGGACTACTAGAACACCTGAAGATGCAGTGTGAGCACCAAGTATATGCACAGAGCTGTGAAGATTGTGACAGGCTGATGCAAGGCAAACATATTGGCCATTCTTGCTATTTTGTCACAGGTCATGCGATGCTTGCTTTTCATATTGAAAATTTGACAATCTCAGCCTGTTTCTTTCCAAATGTAAATATGTAGATAGATTGCATGTTTGTTTTCAGCTTTATGTTAAGTTCCTTTAATCAGCGTGATTAGCTTTGGTTGAACTCTCTGCCAGAGGAAGCAGATTGCTCTTTTCCTGGGAAACTACTGAGCATCTGGAGAAGAGCTGAGGACTATGGATGAAATCCATCCCATGGATGAAATCAGGCTCAGCAGGACAGGGAGACACAGCACAGAGCTGCCAGCCTGCAGCTCAGGTAAAGAAGACTGAGAAACAACTGAAAAGAGAGAAGGAGGAACAGGCCCTCAGAGCTGAGGGGATGCTTTCTGTGGATCAGAGGAGAAGGAGCAGAGCTTGCAGCCACTCAGAAAGTGTCCGAATTAACTGCAACAAGCTGGGGAGCGAGGACACATCCTTGAGAACAAGTAGGCAAGGGAACAGCTCTGAGTAAATGCGTTTACTTCTACTCTATTGTCCCTAGCCACACTGAGTTCTCTTGATTTAAATAATATTCTAGTTCAGATTCCAGGAAAAGCTGGCTTTTATTCTAAAAGCCTTTTTGTGTTCAGTCTGGGCACATCCACTTTTTAGACAGAGCATGTTGCAAGTACATCTTAGGGGATCAAAAAATAACACGCAATATTAGGCAAAAAAAAGCCAAATGTTTTTTTCTTGGCCTGGGTTTGACCTTAGGGTAGGTCATAAAGTATTGCAACCTTGACAGTCACAGAGCTAGAGCCTCCCTTTGGGGTCCTCATCTTGTGAGTGTGATGATATGTTAAATCTTCCAGCAAAAACCACTGGCCCAGAGGCATCTGTAGGTGTTTCCCATGCACAAGTACAGCAGGAGATACGCAGCTGCTGGGAAGTGGCAGGAGCCTGAGCCTGCCTCTTCTTGGCTGAAAAGCAGGCAGGCCAGAGGAAAACATCCTGTGAGATGGACTTTGTCTGTGAGGCAACAGTTGGGACTTTTGTAACTATTTAAAAAAAATATATAGACATTCTTCAGCTACATGTTATAGCAGAAGTGATAAAAATTTGCATTTGCTTTGTTATCTCAGTTATCTCTGTGCTGAAGATTTTAATGTCTTGAAATATTAGATTGTATAAAGTGATGATTATTACCAATTTTAATGAAAAGATGTTTTGCTAACAGTGGATGTAGTAATGCCTAGT
This sequence comes from Opisthocomus hoazin, assembly GCF_030867145.1. NCBI lineage: Eukaryota > Metazoa > Chordata > Aves > Opisthocomiformes > Opisthocomidae > Opisthocomus > Opisthocomus hoazin. The sequence continues at coordinate 72,807,137 of NC_134417.1, read as the reverse complement.
GTCCTATGTGTCCAGATCCAATTACACTCTCAGTAACATCATTTTTCTCATGTCCTCGTAATTTCTTCCATCTTCAGCCTATTTCTTTCAGATCTTCTCTACAGTACTTTCAACTCTCTCACTGACAACTCTGTCATATAAAGCTGGACAAGAGTTAGCATGGTGTCACGAGACCAGTGGTTGCATATTTGTTGGTTAATACATGCACGGCAAAGAGGATAAATAACTATTGAGCTCATACTGCCATTTTGCCTTATTTTGGAGACAACAGAGTACTACAAATCAGGTTTTCCTGTCTTTCCATCGTAAACATTTTTTTCCAAAAAGCTCTGGGGATATCACATCTTGGATATCTCTATTTCCCGTGTCAAGACTGGTCAAAATCTACTGACAAGCTACATATGCATTTGGGTGGAAAGAATTATGGACTGACAAGTAGAATAGCAGTACAGTTACACTAACCTCGTTTTCTTAATGTCTCAGGCTAAAAAGAGGTTTAAAAATACAGAATTTCTCAGTTCTGTTTGTAACCTTGTCCAATATCCATTGACTTGTATGTCCCACTAAGAATCTCAGACATTCCTTTTCTCATAAGTCATTGTATCTAAGCAGACTGAGGGAAGGCTCACCAGGTATTTACTACAACACCCAGAGAGTGGCCCTGCACCAGAGCTGTGTCCTGATGAACAGTGCAAGAGGAAATCTTGATGAATGGACATTCTTCTAGTGTAGGCAGCTGCCAGTGTACACTGTGGCATGGACAACCAGTGCCCAGAATTTCTGGTGATTTCCATCCTTTCTTCCTTCCTTCCTTTCTCCGTTTCTTCCTTCCCTCCCACCCTCTCTCCCTTTCCTGTAAATCAGTTGTGAAAGAACTTGTAGTCAGGCTCATCCCAGAGGAAATGGAACGGAAGAACAATATCTATTTTCTTCTCTTAGCTCTTACACAGTAAGGGAAAATACTAACCAGGCTTGAAGAAAACAATGTTTTGCCACCTCTGTCTGCTTATTGTACTTAATATGCTACCTTAACCTCAATGTTTAGATCTTCTGGCAATCTACCTCCAAAACTTGAAATCTAATCCTTCACCTATTAAAATAAAAAATGTCTGATTATTTGTCTCTTGCCTGCTTATAATAAGTAAGAATTTTAAGTGGCAATACTTAAGAAACAACATTTTGGGATGCTGTACAGCAGTTCTTTAAGTTGAATTCATAAATATATTTGCAATACTTTACGGAGACATAGATTTTCCCCTTTAAGCAGTTAAATTTATGGGAGACTTCTATTACAAGGAATTCAATTCAGGATCTTTTGCTCAAATATCCAGGAAAGAAAGGAATGTTTATAATCTTCTTTTATGTTCAAGGACTTACTTTGAAGGTCCGCATTTAGATGGGGTTATAATCACAAACATTGGAGCAGATGGGATTTCTGCATACGGAGGAGTAGTAGTGCTGTCCACCCATAACAGGCTGCAGATTATAATATTTTCTGAGCCTCTTTACTTGATTTGGTTTGGAATTCCAAGGAAAAATATCTTTCCTGATATTTTTTTCTGTTTTGGAAAGACCGTAAATACCACTCAACTACTTTGTAGGATATTTCTACAGAGTATCTTACTAAGAAGAAGAAGTGAGGAAGCAAAGCAAAGTTGATAACCAAAAACAAAATAACGAGTTGTTCTGAATTCAAATGAAAAAATAATGCCCTTGTCACTGGTTTCGTGTATTAGACATTTGGTTGGTATCACTTTACAAAAAAGGCATTTCATGCTGGATCTGAAGAAACACCAATATTAAGAGTAAAGACTATAACTAATAAGATCCTAACAAAGAATAAAGACAAATTAGCAATGTTGGGAGTCATGAGAAAAACCTTGGAATTTTAAATTTGGGAAATACTTTCATAAGTATTATAAAACATATGCTTTGTATATTAAAAAATGACAACTGCCAGTTAAACACAGAATGTGTACTTGAGGGACTGGGCTTTGTTACAAACTTCAAATCAGAGGATGAAAAAAATCCAGGTGAAATTCTGTGTTTAAGTGGTTTATACAGTTCAATACCATGATGGTTCAGCAGACCAGCACCCTATTTCTGATCACTTAAAAGTTTAACTGTGAAGGACTGTTTAGCAACAAATTCAAAATTAAATGGAAAAAAGAAGTCCAGGGATTAATTAAAAACAGTATCTTCAAGTGTAACACTAAATCAGTTAAAATCAGGTTCTGTTTCAAAGCAATTCCTTTTTGATAAGACATGAATAAAATCCTGCCCTATTTATACAGTGAACATTGGTGTAAAGCTGGCTGGCTTTTTCACTTTACACTTCCAGATGGAGATAAAAATATTTACATCAGCTGAAGAATTGATTCAGTTATTACTATGGTGTTACTCACTGCTACGAGCTTCTTCTGATGCTCAAGAACGAAGCTGGAAATACAAAATCTGTGGGGCCAAATACTGACAAGAGAGGAAACAGGATCTGTTGCAGGCATGTACACATTGTAGTGCTTGTATGAACATCACTGCAAACTGAAGGATCTACCCAGTTTTGTAAACTGAGTACTGAATTTCGTTTTTTGTTTCAGCATTGAATTGTTGCTAGTATCTCAGATTACCCTCAGCTTTTTTATTGAAGGGTTAAGGGTTAATATGAGATCAACACTTAATGTTCATGCACTTTGTGTTCTTGTGAATAACCCTTTAAATGAGTTTATTTACCTTTGAGGTTAATTATGCTGCTTTGGTACTTGTCCCTACACAGTTCCTTTCCAGCTCTTTTATTTCTTTCTCAGGAAAGAAACTTTGAGAACTTACTTGCCATGAGGATTCAATAAAAACAACCTTCCTGTTGCTCTGGTCACCCACACAGCAAAAAGGAAGTTAAACTGTTTGCTGACATATCTCTTATGGTTTGGGCCTGAGCCTTTGCTCTTGAGCCTGCTGCCAGAAGTCTGACTTGCACAGACAATACTTTGTGGGTGGTGACTTCACCGGGAATCAAAAGCTGAAGAAATGTCCTGTGTGCCATATCTGTGGTGATTAGGAAAACATTACTGGATCTACACTTTTAAAGTTACAGCAGATGTCCTTATTTTGTGGTAACCATGCAGTGGAAGAAAGCCATTCTCTGGCCCCTAAACCCCAGCTTAGCTAATCATAAGGAAGGTTAGCAAATGCAATATTTTTCTCATGACATTTCATAAACACAGGGTTGCAAGATGAATGAGGATGGAAAGGCCAATAATCCTTCCATCCCTTGTGATCTGCATAGAATTGTGGTTTGCCTGAACTAGCTGAAAGCTCAGGGCAATTGTTTGGAAAGATTGGCACTATTTAGAGGACTGACATATCTGTATCCATTCCTATCTTGTCCTTGAATTCTTTGGAAAATGCAGATTAATCTTGATACAATCGTTGCTAGTGGATATGTAAAGTCTACCCTAGATCCAAATGTGGAATTTCTATTAACATAATTGATATTTCCCTACACAGAATTTAGCTCACAGTCAGCCCTAAGGAAGGAGAAATGGACACATAAACCAACATTTATGTAGAAGAAGTGAGTAGAAATTAAAGATGTAGAGATATTGATTGCTTTTTAGCTTAAGGATATCTGATTTACTCCTGCAAGTATTATGTGATATTATGAACACAAAGGTAAAAGCTCCAGTGATAGCTGAGCAGTGATTCTAGGTAGAATAAGACATTCCAGTTTTGCTTTAGTACATTACTGAAAATAAACTTTACTGAATATTCTTAACTAAACTCTGGTACTTCATTACTAAAGTCCAACAGAGTTTACTCATCAAACTGTTGTATACATCTATCATTGCCTTACTCTGACACTAGTCTTCCAGAAGCCTCAGTAACATTAAAAAACACATAGCAAAAGTGTGCTGTGTGTTAATTTTGTATTCTACTTTTTAAAATAAGGACATAAGAAAATCCAAGTGTTCTGCAAGAACTCATATTATGCTTCCACATTTTTACAACAGGATTTTTTTCAGAAATTGTTTTACTGGCTTCTCAGGGTACTCAGAAGTCTCAGAGAGCATGTAGAAACTTCACATTTGTTTATGTACTTAAAATTTACTATTGCAGTTCCTGTGTTTGTTATTATATCTGGTCCCATTTCATTAAGGCAAACAAAACTCCAAAGAGTCCCTCTCAGGAAGAGCTCGAAACAAACAAATCAAAAGGACTGGAGGAGAGGGAGCACTGTTATAAGCTCGTTACTGATGAAGTAGTAAGTCACAGAGAGGAAAATGGTGAACTTTATTAATACTTACGTGATATTGTGTGAAAAAGCCTTTTGAAAGTGGGTAAGATATGGGTTTTTAAATTGCTTGTGTGCGTTGGAAGACCTAATATTAGGGGAGCTGCAGATGCTGAGCTGAGACATTCTCAATTCCAGACTTGCACTTTATTCTCAGGACTGGTTTTACAGCCTCACAGAAGCAGAATGAAAGGATGTACACAGTAAGTGCATAGTTGCTCAAGCACTTTTGACTGTGACCTCAGAATTTTTATGTCAAAAAAATTGTTTTTCAAAGGTCCAGCCATCTTTCCTTGCAAGATTCATAAATCTGTACCTGAAAATAGTAGTTGAAGTACCCTAAAAATAGCAACAGCAAAAATATGTCAATGTGCGTTCTTTGTTGCAGAAGAGTGGAATTAGTCATGAGGAATGCACACAGTGGTACTGCTCTGAATACTTAGCTTCATTATTTTTTTAAACCATTAAAAAAATGTTTCACAATTTTTCTGTGCTTCCTATTTCGCTGATGATACGCCAGAATATGAGCCACAAGTAAAAGAGTCTTCTGACAACTTCTGTATTTCAGTAACATTAAAAGGGAGACGGTTTTTGGATACTGGGTGAAAATACTTTGTAATGAGGACTTCATTCACAAGAGGGAAGATTATTTTTCAGATGTTGAAAAAGTACTCCATCTCCTGACAACCGCTTCCCTTCATCATATAAGATATACATATGTGTTTGTACATTGATAGCCCAGGCTTGTACTGAGAACAGTGAGTCTTGACTGGATACTTCCCTAAAATTTATAACCAAAAAATCCCCAGAGAGGTACAATCTAAGAATGAAGACAAATATTCTGCCTTTCTAAACATTCCAGAGGTTTTTGACTAGGTCAGATGCGATATTTTCCCTTCAAAAATAACTTTGCAGACAATTTTCTGACTAGACAGCTTTTTGCAGAATATTTCTGCTTTTTGACAGAAAACTTTAAAATCTTTTTTATTCTAGTGAAGAAATGATTCCTTGTGTTGAGAATTTGAGCAAGAATGACACCATTCTCATGTTCACTAACATGTCCTGGGTGGGGTGTGTGTGAAAGGAGAACAAGGGATTAATCTTCTAACTAATTTTTAATTCCGTCATGTAACATTTAGCAAAGTCTAAGCAAATTAGCATTAACAGAATAAGGGTAGAATCTGCCTGCCTATTTAAGAACTAGTATTATATCCCTAGTGTTCTACAAATTGTGTGCAAATTGTTCTTCTCCCAGTTCCAAATAGAAAGAAAAAGATAGAGATGAATGTGTTTAGCCCATGGCATTAACAAAGGTTTTGATTGGGTTTTTTGTTTGGGGGGCTTTTTTTCTTCTCCCCTCCCCTCCTCCCCCCAAGACCTTATGAACTACAAATTGCTTTCTTGAGCCAGCCTGGAAAAGGGGAAACTTTTCATTTTAATTACTATTGCAGCACATGTATGCTCCTGAAATGTCATCAGCAGAGCTTTGAATGTTGCAGCCCAGCCTGCCTTTACAAAAGAATTTTACAGTGCAATTTTTAGTAATACTTGTACATTATGCACAGTTTTAAGAAAAGCTATTCAAATAAAGATGGCCTTGAAAATTTACCAAACTATTTGTTCCAGCATTGCATGCCAATACCAGCTGTAAGGACCTCATACTACCGGAACAAAATAGGTTATTAAAAGAGAAGGCAAGAGACTGAAGATGAAAAAGTTGTAAAAGAAGCTCAAATGTCAAAGGCAAGATTATTGTACTATGCTTTGATTTTTTTGAATTTATAAGGAAATCATATGCCTAATTCCTTCCTGTGCTCAGTCCTTGTTTCACGCATGTTTAAAATGAAGGTATTTTGAAAGATACCTGTTTTCTGTTCAGTAAGTACAATGAGTACCTTTGACAAGGGTGCAGAGACCTGTTAAAATACTATCTATTGCAATTGTTGTATGCTGGGTAGGGGACAGGTCATTCTGTCCATATTACACCCTGGATTAGCATCCAGTATTTGAAACATATTCAAATTATACTCGCTAAATGAGTAATGATAAATGGAGTGGGAATAAATTATGAAAGCTTCGAATACAGGGTCAATAATTAACATCTGATGCAATAAGAAAGAGGGAGCAGAGAAGCAAAAAGAAGCACAACATGGTCAAAGCAATGGTCAGAAGAATCCTCTCTGCAGCTGCTTTCTGAGGCACATCAGCCTAAAAACCTTGCAGTCATTCAAGCAAGGAGGGACAACGCTGCAGTAACTGAGATGCATGACGATGACAGCTTGGCCAAGAACTTCTGTTAGATGTGATGGGTAAGAACACTTTTTAAAATGCAAAATCGAGAAAGAATGTGTAAGGTACAGACACAAGCTGCATGTAATAATTAGGGGAAGTTCAAAGTGTAGAACTGCAGAGTAGCCCCAGATGACTAAGGGAAAGGTTTTCTGGAGAACTTCTTCACAAGACTAAAACTCGACCTTAACCTTTGTCTTGGTTTCAGCTGGAGTAGAACTAGTTTTCTTTCTGGTAACTAGTGTAGCACTGTGTTTTTGATTCAGGGTGAAAATAATATTGATAATATACTGACATTTTTAGTTGTTGCTAGGCACTCAAGGACTTTTCAGATTCTCCCAATGGCCTGGCCTACCACGTGCAAGGGAAGCTGGGAGGGGATGTAGCTAGGACAGCTGACCCAAACTGTCCAAATTGGTATTCTCTTCCACATGATGTCCTGCTCAGTATATATGCTGGGGGAATTGGCAAGGGGGCAGTGATTTCTCCTTGGGGATGGGCTTGGTATTGTTCATAAGGTGGTAAGCAATTGCATTGTGCATCACTTGTTTTGTATGTATTATTACTATTATCATTATTGTTGTTATTAATCTCTTCATTTGCTTTCCTATTAAACTGTCTTTATCTCAACCCATGAGTTTTACTTCTGCCCCCTACCCCATTCTCTTCCCCATCTCACGGTGAGGGAAGGAGGGGGGTGAGTGAGTGGCTGCGTGGTGCTTAGTTGTGGGCTGGGGCTAAACCACGACAAACTTGTACTGGGTATAGACTGCACATAGAAAGCTAATAAGATATTTGCAATCTTTTTCATATATAAAATGGTTCTGCCATATAAAACATACATAGAGAGAGAAAAATCAAATACCGTTAGGTCCTCTGTTGGGGTCACATTAAGACGCCTATTGAAGTCTTACTTTGACCTTACTGTATGAAATATTTTAATGACAATATAGATAAATATATAATTTTAGAAATCTAAGAAACAGTAATTTGATAATTTATCAACTTCTGTATTAGATCAAACACAGAATTTTGTTGTATATTCACATCTTTAAATATGATGTTCATAGTTCTGTAACAGTACGATTTTTGTAGGTCAGAGTAAAGCATGAGGTATATTAAAAACTTCTGTTTTTACAGTGACTTGTATCTTGCTGCCTGTAGTAACAGCACACTGAAAAGTATTCTAAGGGCACAAAGTAGAAGCATTATGTATATGTGTATATATATATAAGCTAATTGAATTATGCTTTTATAATCTAGTTTATATTATTGGTTACACAGCTGTATGCATATATTTAGCTTTCCTGTACTATCTTATGATACATCAGAAAAAAATTCTCAGCTACCTACATTAAGTAAAACATTCTCAGTCTATCTTTTTTTGCTGATCAAGTTACAGAAAACCATACTGATAGACTTTACTGATAATGTAAAGGAGACCCTGGCAGAGAAAAATTTAAGATACCTATTAAAACACTAGAACTATAATAATGAATAGCTGCTGTGTAGCCTCCAAATGTGTTCTGTCAAAGCTTCTCATCTTCACCTCTAGAAGCAAAAGTGATGGGAAGATAATCTCTGTGCATTTCTATGACTATGTAAACACAATATTTTCCAAAGACTAAAATATTAAACAAGCTTTAAGAGATGTTTTTTCCCTTTTCCTAGGTCCCAAGCAAATGTCACATTAATAAAGTATTAATTTACAGAAGGGATAAAGAAAAACAAAGCAAATAAAAGCTTTTTTCCACCTATTGAAAGCTATTAATAATGGATGATTAAAAAACTCCTGCTGGCCTATATTTTTTTTTAATAGACTACAATACAAATCAAACCATGCACTTTAATTCACCTGATAAAAATCATTTGTTTTCAAAAAAGTACCTAAAATCTGAAAATAAAATTACCCGAGCAGAAATAACTGTTTATAAACTAGAATCCTGCTCTGTGAAAAACAAGCATTAGTACGTTCAGCTCTATGTAGAACTGCTGAAAAACATTTTGTTCTGCTCCTAGTCAGGCAAAGCTGCACTATCAGTAGCCTGTGTGGGAAACAAGCACGCAAGGACTGCATAACACAGGCTCCATTATCTGTAGGTAGTCATCTGGTTGTTATCTTTATTTTATAACCCTAAGCAAATTTTTTTTATTTGCATGAATTTTGCCACCAAATTTAGTCGAGCAGACCTTTCATCAGTGGATATACTGGATTTGCATGGCAAGGTTTTGGTAGCAGGAGGGCTTCAGGGGTGGCTTCTGTGAGAAACTGCCAGAAGCTTCCCCTAAGGCCAACAGAGCCAATGCCAGCTGGCTCCAAGATGGACCGCCTGCTTGTCGAGGCCAAGCCCATCTGCAACGGTGGTAGTGCCTCTGGGATAACATATTTAAGCAGGGGGGGAAAAGCCTGCACAATTGCAGCAGGATAGAGGAGTGAGAATATGTGAGAGCAACAACTGTGCAGACATCAGGGTCGGTGAAGGAGGAGGAGGAGTTGCTCCAGGCACCGGAGCAAAGATTCTCCTGCAACCTGTGGAGAGGACCACAGTGAGGCAGGCTGTCACTCCGCAGCCCATGGAGGTCCACAGTGGAGTAGATATCCACCTGCAGGACACAGAGAACCCCACGCCGGAGCAGGGGCATGCCTGAAGGAGTCTGTGACCCCATGGGGAGCCTATGCTGGAGCAGGCTCCTTGCAGGACTTGTGGACCCATGGAGAGAGGAGCCCACGCCGGAGCAGGTTTTCTGACAGGACTTGTGACCCTGTGGGGGACCCATGCTGGAGCAGCCTGTTCCTGAAGGACTGCAGCCCATGGAATGAACCCAGACTGGAACAGTTTGTGAAGAGCTGCAGCCTGTGGGAAGAACTCACTTTGGAGCAGTTCGTGGAGGACTGTCCCCTGCAGGAAGGACCCCAGTCTGGAGCAAGGGCAGAGTGTGAGGAGTCCTCCCCCTGACAACTTGAGGGGAGGAGCAGAGACAACGTGTGATGAACTGACCACAGCCCCCATTCCTCATCCCCCTGCACATCCTGTGGGGAGGAGGTAGAGAAATCAGGAGTGAAGTCAAGCCTGGGACGAAGGGAGAGGTGAGGGGAAGGTGTTTTAATATTTGTGGTTTTTTTCTCATTATCCTACTCTGATTTTATGAAGCAATAAAAATAATTTTATCATATACTAAGTTAATGACCCAGACCTTAAACATATTTCATGTTAGAATTTAGACAATCCTTGCCGTATAATCTTGCTTAGCACTTACATTAAAGAAGCCATCATTACATATTGTTCACTCCAATACTATTTTCTTTTCTCTTCCAACAAAGGCACGTTTTGAGGGTTAACCTAGGCACAAGACATGTATTTATACACAGTTGATACCTGAAATCTATCCAAGGAATTTATACAGCTTCCAAGGTGCTCTAACTACGTACAGAAATAGAGATAAAAATAGAGGAACCAGTCTGGGCTCATTGACAATCAATCCTTTCTCACTGACTGCAGAAAGAACCACCGCAGTTTTGGTTTCTATGTGGCTGCACAGAGGGTGAGTTAAGGCACAGTTTAGTTCAGCATAGCTAGGAAGCCATATGATAACTTTCCAGAAATCTGGCTTATGATTTATCTGTGTTCTGCTTTGTTATCTAGCCTGCTGATACCAATGCACACATACTGCAAAGAAACAAAGACTAGGATAAAACGTCATGTGTCCTGGCCAAGTAGTTTTCTTACCCACAGGGAAATAATTCCCTTAAATGCAAACCCTTTCTCACCTCCACCATTTAAAAACAAACACATAAAATCTCAACCTACTGCAGTTTACTGAATTCTGAAACCTAGCTTGACGACTGATGTTTATTCCTGTAATAACTCTGGTGTTGAGATCAATACTATAACTCTTACATGAACCACATTAACCTGACAGGCTTTAAAGGATATGTCAAAGTTCACATATATCTTGCAATGCAGTATATATTTTTAAAAGAGAAATATTTCTGTACATTGAAAATATGACTTGCAGACCAGATGCAGACATAATTATCTTAGCTTAAATGTATGTGTACTTTTTCTGTAAAGGGTATACAAAAGTCTGTGTGGGAATAGCACACAGTTAATGCTTACCGTTCTGAGATGTAGCCTAGCAGCTGATTGGAGCAATAGCAAACATGAAAAGATCCCTCCAAGCATTGAGAAAAATCCTCTATGTCTGTATGTGTGTTTAAAATTAAAATGCATGGAGCTTTACAGATCAGTCAACACTTCAAAAGCTGGCAAGAAAAGTTCAAGAGTTCTTAATTTAGTAGAATTTGCTGCTTTTAGTCAATCCCTCATCCACCTAGCAACAGCACAAAGGGTATAATTCTTGGAGACTTAAATTCACACTGGTTGAACAAGAGGGAAAATTGCAAATGTGCAAGACAGTCTGAGGACATTGCAATCCTAGGGAGTCTTGTGGGTCAGACTGTGTATGCCACATATCAGGATGTAGTTAGTACAGAATAGAAGATGTAGGCACAATTGCATCACAATCTGCCTCACTGTAGTAGAAGTTCGAAACTCTTATCGACGTGCTTGATAGTATGATTGTATACATGCCTTGCAAAAGTCTCCTTTACAACTTCTATGATACATTTTGAATTGTATTAGATATGCCCAACCTGTAGCCTCCTGATACCTCTTACAGAGAGGGCTCTAGTGGTGAGTTGATCCTAGATAATGCAGTTTTGACGTGCAGATGTAATCTTAGGATATGAGAATACTGGTTTTCACACTCGCTTACTTTCGTTTAAATTCAGGAAGACTAAGTCTGAAAGAAGATTGTTACTCAAGATAAGTAAGAAGATCTGATCATGGACTTTATTAATTATTGTTTCATATAATCCAAATGAAAAAGAATAATTTCTGTGCCTATAAATAGGTATACCTAAAGACAAAATACAGGCACATGAATGTGAAGAACAGGAAGCTGTAGCACAATAATCTTTGCAACCCTTGTGTTTATACTTCCTTCATTGGTATGTAATTCTTCAATTGCTCCTAATTTTCTCTCTTTTGAAAAGTATTTATGTGTTTTTATAGCTATTCTTTCCTGTTTTGGGAAAACAGAACAAAAAATATTGTGATGTAAAGCTTTTCGTCTATGTTTCCTACTCTTCAGCATCTGGAGTTCATAGGAAGAACACTTCAGGGAATCCTCCACACTTTGGCAAACATTCAATATCCAGCATCAATTAACATTTTCCTGTATAAAAATCTTTGATATTATCACTCAGCAAGCATCCTGTCCTACAGATACACTTCCCATATCCTAAGGTTGTCCCTACTGTAGACAAACTTATCTATCTCCTGAATTTTAAGTGTAATAATGCTTATAGTTGGGGGTATAAGTCGTTCTGAGGTCGAAGTTCACTTCACTTAGTAATAATAAACTCTAACTGTGGTTTGCTACATCTTGTTACCTTGGTTTGTTTTGACTCTGTTTTTAAAGAGTGAATTGAAAATCAAAATAACAATATAGGATATTTAGTAGAGAGGTTGAATGCTTTTAGCATCTTAAGCACTGCTGCTGTTAAGTTTTGTAGGGAGAGGAAATCCAGCTGAAGAAAAAATTTGTCCCACAAGCGTTCTTATATGCCCAAGTCATTTTCACTGTATCTGTTAATTATACTTATTTGCCTATACCCTTCTCAATAAGATTACAGTATCTTTATATTAAAATGTCAGTTATTTTGATCAGACTCTAAACATAATTCTCACTCTGATCTTGAGATTTGCAGTCAGGTTGATAAGGTACTAAAATCACCTTTTAAAACAAAACATGCCCTTACTTTTATTCCTAGTGTTAGCTACTCTCAACTCCAAAATCTTGCAACTAGAGGTTGTACATAATGTTCATCAGGCTCTTTGATTTAGAAGTTGTCCCAGAAATTCCTTGTTAATTTTCTATACAGGTGAAAACCTCCCCATCCAGCAAACGCATCATAAAGCGACAACTTGGAAATATCTGGATCACAGTTTGCTTTCCAGCATGACCAATGGGCTGTACATAAACTACTTCTTTCCATTATAAGGGCTATTCAGATTCTAGAAATAGATCAAGGAAGAGATGCTTCTTCCATTTGTCAGAGTAGTACTTCACCTCAGGAAGACAGAGAAAGACTATAACTTACTTTGCTCATTTCCAGTTTTTCATATATCTTGAGCTTTAGTTTTCCATTCAAAAAAAGACCATAACCCAAGAGTTAAGTGAGAATGTATGATTTACATGTGAATTAGGTGCTAGAAATTTCTAAAAAAATATGTCAGAAACATTTGTTGTGAAAACAAGCTTTGGATCTGTTCAGTCATATTTGTTTAATTGAGTAAAACATCTGGCTTTCGATTACATGCAGTCAAACTTTAAATTAGATAGAGAGAATCTTGTTTTAGTTTTAGAATAAAGAAACAAAGAAAGACAGATTTCTTCTCAAATCATTGGATACAGCAATCAACAGATTCAAACCACTTACAAGTGAATTTCACAGAATGTTGTTGCCTCAGTGGAGATTGTGGCAAACTGCCCTATGTATTTGATTAGGTTTGACTGAGATAAATTTTGGTCTTTTTCATCATTTCTAGGAGTTGCAAACTGCAAGAAGCAGCTGGCTCCAGTGTGATAAGGAGCTGACCTCAGGATTATGCTATTATCTGCAAAGAGGAGGAAAAAGAGCAAAGGTCAAAGTAAGGGCTTCTAAACAGAAAAAGATAGACATTGTATCCATTTGTAAAGAAATAATTGATAATTTGCTCTATGGAAAGGTTCTCACTAGTTAAAACAGGTTTGGCCAAATGTATTTACTTTGAAGCCACTTGGTACAAGTGTGGAAAATATAAAAAAAAAAATTTGCTAGACGAATTTGTCATATTTAATTCTTTATGGAGGATCAGTATTTCCTGAATTCTCATATATGAAGAATACAACGGATTTAAAATTTTTTTTTCAGTTTCTTTATGTTGTGAAATGCTTGCTGAAAGCCCTGTGAATAGGCAATCAGCATCAAAATCAAAAGCTGTTTCATTCCAACTATTACAAAATAGACCAAATATGTAGGATTTATGAATCTATGTTTCTGTCACATTGCACATTGCACCATAATCCCTAGTGTTTGGGGGTGGGGGAAAAATAAACGAAAATGCCTGCAGGTCATGTGAAATATACCATGACTGGAAGGGAAATCAGTACTCTGGTTCTCCAAAACAGCAGTCTTTCAGTATTATCATCTGGATATCCTGAAGATAGATAAGGACTCACCATCTGAGTGGACTAAATGCCACAGCCAGATTCACTGGAAAACATAATACCTCAATATAGGGATCCAGACTGTGAAATGAAATATGCCATTTGGACAGACAATTAATAACATAGGTCCAGGGCTGGTACAGGGGACACTAAAAGACAAGGTACAAATTTCTGAAACACCTTAAGTTCTAAAGGAAGGGCATTATACCTAGATTATGTATACAATGATTCTTGTATGCTAGTTGTATTCTTAATGTAGGGAAAAAGAAAGATAACATTAATTAGTAATATTTGAATATATAAAATGCCACAAACCTCCAGGTGAGGTGAACCTCTATTAAAGAGTTTCCTTTAAGCAGATCTTTAAAGGTGCATTTCCATCAATATACTGTATATTTTCTTTCACAATAAACTGTGTCTCATTTATTCTGGAGAATAGAGTTATTAACTTGTATTCCCTTTCTCAATTTTACCCAACTCAGGCAACCCGCATTTCTTACTTTGTTTGCCTCAGCATCACTTTTCAGATGGCACTTGGGTAATGGAAAGATATGAAAAAAACCTCTCTGTGCTAGATCTGTATGTTTGTATACATGTTTCATATAAGAATATGCCTTTGTCTTCATTTCCCAGAAGCCAAATCTTAGCATAACATTCCTTTTCAATGCCTTATCTTTTTGACTACTCCTCATGGCTTCTGTCTTTATTCATGGTTACATCCTTATTCCATTCCTCCCCTATCTACAATTGCTTTTGCATGACTGCCACTTTTTTGGGTAGATATACAGGCTGTATATAGCTTTATCAATTTATCTATGTCAGATTTGTTCAGTAAATCTAGAAGAAAATTCTTGGGAAGGAAGTGAAATCAGAACCAGTTTGCTTTGCTTCAACAGTTAATAATCTGCAGTGATTCAACAGCTGCTACATCAGCAGTCCTCCCTGTAACTGAGGTGGGAATCTCTGAGAGCAGCAGGACAAACAACTGATATGGAAACTGCCATCTTCTCCCATTCTAAAGTCTCTTTACTCATGAACTGGGTCTGTCTATCTAGTCAATCTCTAGGTTTTGTATTTGCATCAAATCACAGGCCAGATGCTTACAAACATTTTATTTTCTTAGGTGGGAATACTGCTACAACTCCATTTTCATTACATACCCTGTGATACTAAAACAATTTCCTCCCTTTTAGTTTTTGAAGATAACTGCCACCATCATTCCTCAAAAAAAACGTATAGCAGTACATGTAAGAGTACATCCAAAGGCAACCGTGTTTAGAAAAAATCCCTATATTCCTCACTGGAAGACACTGCCCAGAGAGGAGGTGGAATTTCCATCCATTGCACATATGATACTTGATTGGAAAAGGTATTGAACAAGTCTGCTGTGGAATTATTTATAGTTACAAGCCACGTCATAGAGCTTCTCCTTAAAAATGCATTGTGCTTACCAGAAGTTAGTATTTTGAAGACAAAATCCAATTATGAGAATACATCTCAACTACCCAAAAAAGTAATTTTTAAAAAAATTTTTGCGGAATACTATTTGCTATTGTACCACTGTGGATAAAATACTTATTAGCACATTAAACCAGATCATTTGTGTTTATAATAATGAGCTCATTTTAAAAATTAGGAGAGAAATAAAAAGTAGAGGACCAAAAAGCCTGTAGCTTTTCTAAGGAGGATAAGCAAAAATTTCCTCTGAATGAATTATTACCCTGTAAAATCAATTCTTTTCTAAAACATAAAAGAGAAAGTAATATTTTTTACTTTCATCACATAAAGCAAATAAATAGAACAATTGATTTTCTATACTTTGGGCCAAATCAACATTTAGATGCACAACTACAAAGATAACCTTAATTAATTATCTATGTATAATGACTCCTTGAAATTCTAATCTCCACAGCTCAGTTAGCTGGATGGTACGTATTCAATGTAATGTAAAAACTGTTTAATAAAGAAGTAATTCTAATTTATAACATGATTGTTTAATTACAGGCCAGTGAATGTAATTACATTTTTTGCTTAAATATAGAGACTTCTTACAGTTCAGACATTAATAAAAGCACTGTCATTCTATTCTTTAGCATTAGTCAGTGTAACTGCTCTGAAATTACATATGCTACATGGAAAGTGTTTGTATAAAATAAAAGGAAAGACAAGCACTGTATTGTGTTTATTATATACGAGTTTTAGTACATTTTAAATGTGAATGTATTGTATTAATCTTGTCTAGCTGATATGAGAGTTAAATTTATGTACTATCAGTCTGGTAAATTATTTTTTTTTCTGTTCTCTGAGGTTTTTTTGTCACTAGGACCATCTTTGAAGCCTCACCTTCCACTTCAGTGTGTTAAAAACACACTTTTCCCAGCTTGCTTGTTCTCATAATTATTTCTTTCCTATGTTTCCAGAGGTCTGTGTTCTCACTTTAAAAAAAATCAGACAAACACAAAAAAACACTGGACAAACAATTGGGGAAAGTACACATATAACCAAAGGAATAATTTTGAAATCAGACTATCGAAATTGCAAAATTTCTAGCCCATATTGCTCAAATTATCATGATTTGCATGTGCAGCCACAGTAACAGATTGCCAGCGCTAGCCACTTGGCTGCACATCCACAGCAGAAGGGAACTCAGTTAGGACAAATAGAAGTAACATTTTGTGAAAGGAGAGTGGCTGTAACATTTCAGACTACAGCTCCATCTGGCAGCCAAAGAGTATACCGAAGAAGTACTAAGAACAAGATAAACATACTTGAAATGTGCCCCAAGTACTCTCCTGCCCATACAGGAGCAAATGCAAATGGCTTTCAAACCTAACTCAGGTTTCAAATACCAGAGAAGATCAGGACAACCATTAAGCTGTCTTTCATTCAAGTGATAAGCTAACCACCACCTGTAAAGTACCTTTGCTCTGCATTTACTCACAAACTCTCGCTGAGAGCATCCACCACCATATCGATAGTCACATTCTCAAATACTGTGGCTTATCACTGATGTTACTACAATCATTATGCACCAGCAAAGAAAAGCATTTTTCAGTAGCATGAACAGAAATGACAGCAACCTTATATACCAAAACTGTTACCCACTCCAATATATACTAAAACTTTATCTAGACTTGTATCCACTGTCATGTGTTCCACCTGTTCTACAGATACCTGTTCATAGAGGAATGCCAGAGCTCACTTTCCACCTGCTACTGATCCCTCTTCATTACGTATTACTGAAAGTCAGGTTGATGTTCTAAGTATTCACTTTAGATATTTCAGCAAAATTAGTGCACAAATATAAAAACATACAGCATCAAAGGTACTTGAGAAGTACTAAATGTATAAAATCTAATACAAACTTTTAATTTCTTTAAAGAGTTGACTTCTTCTGCCTAAGCAGCTACTGCATATTCACTCTGTTCCTATGCTGACATTAAACTACTTGGAGGAGTCTATGCAGCTAACTACTTCAAGCACATTGTGTTAAAAACACAGAAAAACTCACCCCTTGTTATCAACAAAAATATTTTCCTGAGACTGGATTATTTTCTAACAACATACCTCAAACTTAGATAAGATGAGCAGCAATTCTGTTCTTTATAGGAACATGATGGAACCTTGAATTTAATGCAGCTTTGAGTGCACAAAATTTTTGTTAAACCAACATTCTCAGAGAGACCAAAGAGATTTTTAAAGTCCAGACTCATGTTTTGTTTTCTAGAAACTAGAACACAAGTTCCTTAAGTGGAAGAATATTGGAACCAATTATGCAAGAAGAAATAGCAATAAAAGGATATGTTACAAAATTTTCCCCTCGTCCACTGTGTTACTGAAGAGTATTAGTCAAACTCAGTGACATTTAGGATCACTGTAATCTCCACACAATTACCTCTAAGTATCTAGGAAGACTCTCCTTCTCTGACACTTCTGTAATACCTGTACTCTGCTCTTTTCAAGGGTTTCATTGCTGTCCCACTGGCTTCCTATGTTCTTACACACTCTGCTTTTTCTCCTTACCTACCCTGCAGTCTAGAAGAGCAGTTGCTCTCAAGACAAGCAGGTATCTCCACCTAAATCTATCATTCCTTTTTCAGGAAATTTAAGGTAAGTACTGAGAACAAACAGGTAAAAGGTAGTGTCTTTTCCACATTAATTTCTAGGGTTTTCATTATTTTTTCCTAGGAAATGAAAACTGGGATACTTTTACATTTTTTATCATTTCAGGTACATATTTATTCTTTTCTTTCTTTTCTTGAGTTTGACATATGGGATTTTCAAATGTAATGCAAAATCTTATCTTAGAAATGGATAACTTCCCTGTATATGTATAAGTAATTCCCACAAAATATTCTAAAGCTTAGAATCATACTGATACCAAACTGTTGAAGTGGCTGTTCCTTTTCTTCTCCATTTGCTCTTCTCCAGTTACACCCCTACCAGCAGAGTTTTCAGAAAGCCTTCCACTATTGCAACATGTACTACTTTTCTAGTATTCTTGAGTAGAGAGAACCTATTTCCCCAACACAAGCACATACAGCTCTTGGAGTAATGTTAGCCCATCAGTTAGGTCATTTTCATTTCTGTGCCTTCGCTCAAATTACCCATGCATTGCATTAGAATTCAATATCACGTTCCTTAATGAATGCTGAGGGAAAGTAACTTATTTACTATTTTATTATTCTGACTATCTTTTATTTCTGTGCATAAAAAATACCTGCTAATTCTGTTTACTTTCATTTGGCAAGTCCGAAGTGAAGTTTGATTTTTATAATTCTCTTGTATCCTTAAAATCTCAATTACTTTCCAATGCCTTGTCCCTATAAGCAGTTTGATTGTTGATCAATGGTTTAAGCTACCAATTTCAAACTCCCTGGCTATTCCCAACCCCTTTATTTTCTGTTGGCTATGAATTCCATTTCATCTGCAACCTTCCAATATGTTTTTTGTCCCCTTTCTCCAAGAAGTTTTGAAACAGCCTTCTTCCTCTTCCCCAAGAAGTTTTGAAACAGCCAGTTTAATGAAATTCCAGGCTTCTTGCAGAGACCATACTCTGTTTGACAACAGACGAGATTCTTTCGGAAATCTGTAGGTAATTAGCAGTGTTTTCTGAGAGCTAAATCAAAGTACTCTATATAAAAGTGGCTGTATTTTCTGTTATTTTCCACATTTCTTCAACTAATAAAGGGTAAACCTGTCTTGAAAGATACAGATTCTGCAATAGCTGAAATTCTGTCAGCAATCTTATTAATATGATTTTCCTGGAGACTAGGAGACAAGCCTTAATGTCTGGTCTTGAGTAAGATAGATACTCTGATAAACCAGTCATTTCTTTACTAATTTGGCAAAATCTTTGGCAACATCCACTGAAGCACATGAAGGACAAAAGTACAATAATGTATAACACTGCTTTCTTTACACTTTAAAACATCTCCTGTAATTACCCAGCGGGAAATACAGTGGTATCTTGCGTAAATGAATCCATCCAGATAGCCTGAGACTCCTTCTAATGACTTATCAAGAGAAGCATGGCCAGCAGGTCAAGGGAGGTGATTCTGCCCCTTTACTCGGCTCTCGTGAGACCCCACCTGGAGTACTGCGTCCAGCTCTGGAGCCCCCAGCATAAGAAGGACATGGATGTGCTGGAGTGGGTCCAGAGAAGGGCCATGAAGATAATCAGAGGGCTGGAGTACCTCTCCTGTGAGGACAGGCTAAGAGAGTTGGGGCTGTTGAGCCTGGAGAAGAAAATGCTACAGGGTGACCTTATAGCAGCTTTCCAGTACCTGAAGGGGGCCTACAGGAAGGATGGAGAGGGACTTTTCACAAGGCTGTGTAGTGATAGGACAAGGGGGAACAGCTCTAAACTAAAAGAAGGCAGATTTAGATTAGATATTAGGAAGAAATTCTTCACCATAAGGGTGGTGAAACACTGGAACAGGTTTCCCAGAGAAGCTGTGGATGCCCCCTCCCTGGAAGCGTTCAAGGCCAGGTCAGATGGAGCTCTGAGCAACCTGGTCTAGTGGAAGACGTCCTGGCTCATGGCATGGGGGTTGGAACCAGATGATCTTTAAGGTCCCTTCCAACCCTCACCATTCTACGATGCTATGATTCTATGACTTGCACATTCCACATCAGCATAGCATACATTATTTTTTTTCAGCTTAAAGTACTTCGAGAAAAATACAAGCATATGTTTAACCATTTGATTGGCATAAGTGCAAAAACATTACCTTCTTTCTCCAAATATATGCAAAAAATAACATTATAACAGAAATACGTCACAAGTTCACATAAAGATAAGAACATGGCCTGATGTAAATCTCGTTCGAGCTACATAGGACCAGCTGTGTATAAGTGTCACTTTTCATAGAAGCACGTGTTATTAAATGTTGATGTGAAATATGAGACAGAAAACTTGAGGTGTCAGGCCAACAGGTTGTCTTATGCAATGATAGATGAAAGTTACAGAAAGTTCTGTCTGATAAATAATATTCTTTTCAAAATGTGGCTTAGCTCAGCAACTCTAAGTAAAAATAGTGTAGACACACAGAGACTTTAAAAAATATACTTCTATCAAATATCATTTCAGTCCCTGGGGAACAAGACAGCTCTTTCAACAGCACCTTTTCCCAACTTCAAGGACAAATCAATCCCCAATGAAACTTACTGGCATAACGGAATGTCATCTTTGATGATGCATCTTCCTCCATTTTTGCAGTATTCTTCAGGACAAACTGCAAATGTAAAAGTAAAAATCACAATTGAAATCCCCCCCCCCTCATTATTATACTTGTCGTTGCCTCATTTTCAAAATGGCAGAATATTCACACCTGTAATTTTGGGTGCTTAGAACTTCCAAAAACTCTTCCTTTAGACCTTGACTTGGTGACACAAGTGTCAAGTCATAAATACAGAAGAGTCAATGGGCTGCTCTTGAGCTTATAGAAATCGTGGTGCTTCACTTGAACAAGATTCTAATTTCTGTCCAGTCAGAGTTTCATTAGACTCCAGAAATGGAGCTTTTGCCACTTACTCAATTTTCAAACATATAGGAATATATAAAAGACGAGCCAAAAGAAATGAACTTACATTTAATTAGTACCTGTCTACTTTATTATTAGCAGGTTGCATATAGGGGTGATGAACAGGCACTTACTCCTGTGTCACCAGCCTTCTTTTTAAAGATGTCCAGAATTTTAATGCTTACACTCACATTCTCATAAGAAATAGAGAAATCAATCTTGAAAAAAATAAAGCTGTTTAAGCAGAGGGGATTGTCACTGATATACTGTTATCAGCTTTTGACATCCCTCAACATGGATTTCCACATCATCACATCTAGTTTTAATGGGTTAGTTTTACATCTCTACAGTAAGAAAAAACTGAAATCAAAAACAAATCCCTCAGTCTTCTTTAGTGAGAAAATAACTAGTAAAATGCAAATTAGACCTGAAGAATTTTGGATATATGCCACGTAAAATTGTTTGCTGAGGCATATAAACAGTGCTATTCAGTGTGGATACTTTCAGTTTTAAGAAGGGAATTTGGAAAGTAAATTACTTAAAAAGTCTGCTTTCTGACAAAATAGTGGAAGATTTCTATGTTACTGTCATGTAAGTCTACTAGTTTATATTCTATATTCTTCTACACTGAACTAATTTCTGAATATATTCCTTTACATTTAAAATACTTCTTATAAAATAAATTTACCAAGCATGTATTCTCTCTGCATTGTAAAACTGATATTTTTCTGATGTTAAAGTATAATTTCTTCTCTCACTATAAAATTAAAAATTATAACAAATATATACAATGAACACAATACTTGTGGGCAAGTTTCACTCTCAGAGAAACCAGTGGATGCCTCCTACGGAGAAGTAAATTTAAATTTTTTAATTTGTGCCTAAACATTTAACATACTGTAATGAATTGTATTATTACAATACGTACTATATATTGTAAACTTTATTACATAACTCATAATAAATTATAAAAACAGAGACTTAAATTCTCAGCTAATGTAACTTCACCAGAATGAAGGGAGTACTATTAAAACAGAGCTGGTTCACAGTTCATAACTGGCTTGGGGAAGAACTGCAATAGCTTTTTGTCACTGAAAGGCATATTTTGAATACATAAAGTTAATTATCTATATCATCATCTATGCTTGTGTTAGATTTTCTTAATAAAAATCTGGTTCAGATTAGATATGTTGTATTGTTCTGTTCTTTGTCTTCTCCATCATTTCCCTATTGCAAAACAGACCTGAATATTGTGGGAAATGCACTGTGCTAAAACAAATTTTTCATATTTCATTTTATTTTCCAGCCTGGATTTGTGTTACACTTGAAAAAAAATACCCTCAAAAATCCTATAAACTCAGAAATGTGAGTTAACTTAAGAGAGTTTTTCAGTTACCTAAAACCAAGAGAATGCCTTAGTAGTATACTACTGAGGGTTTTTTTTTTAAATAGTGTGTTTATACCTTAAGAAACATCCCTTGTGAGGACATTAACTAAGCATATTATTTTCAATCTTTTTTTCACTATTTTATCTGTGTCATGCTTTCATCAGGAAAACTCATGCCTGATGTAGTTTGATTAAGTTTTAGCAGAGGCAATTCAGTCAAGTTTCAGGATTGCCTAAAGATTCAGTAGGAAATGACTATACTTTTTTGTTTCAAATGATATTTTTATGAAAAATGAAGTACCTGAACAGCTGGACTCATCAAGGCTGAAATCAATGCAGTCTGCAATGCCATCGCAACGCTGGGAGATTTCTATACATCGATTAGTTGATGCACATAACAAAGAACCGTTGAAACAATCGTTAATGGCTGAAACAAAAAGAAACACGACAGTTATTATCAGCTATGCTTCTTTTTCTCACTGTTAAAAAACTGTCAGAAAACTTGATTTCTACTATAGTATATAAACTTGCATCTGCGTGACCTCTACAAGCTTTCATCTTCAAAGACTTTCAACTTTACTGCTGAGCAGATAAATAAGTAAACAAACACAGCGCACAGATGTTACAGAAGTTGGATTTTCCCAAGTTATATTCAAGAAGGAGAGGCGGGCGTATATACTTAAAAAGTTGACAGTGTAAGCTGCAAAACCCCAATGAAAACCCATAAAAAGATATCATGATACATAATCAGCTCTCATTCATAACCTAGTTTTAAAATTATGGAATTAATTTTTAAACACAAAACAAAAAACTGACATCATATGGTTTCCTTCTATTACAGGAAACCAGATACTAAGAGACGGTTAACATATAAAAGCTAGAGAAACACTATATTGAAAAATCTAAACTTGCACACCTTTTTTATTCTTGGTCATTCAGTTGTATTTTTTATGTTTGTCCGGAAGAACTATGAGGGTGAAGTCTTACTGGTATCACATAAGCCTTCAGGTACTGAGTTATTCCTGAGTCACTGATCTATAGGATGTACCTGATGGTCCTGCAGACTTCTGTAAAGTATGGCACCATTTTGTGCTAAGTTGAATTCTGTCACCATGACACTAATGCAAATCAGAGAGAACTCTTCTGACTCTATCAGTTAGATATACTCACATTAGCTTGAGAATATAGAGTCAGAGAAAGAATCTAAGAATATTAGAAATACCCCGCTGCCGCATCTAAATTTTGTAATACTTTCCTGTTCCTGGATTCAAGAGCTAGTGTACAAAGCAATAAGCCTTCCAGGCTGGATGGCCAGGCTGCTACAATATATATCTGTTCCACCCTTAAGTCTAATATAAATCACTGGCATATACAGACTTCAAGAGTGTGCTAAATTTAAAATACCGCACTTCAGTTTAGACCACAATAATGGAGTAAAACCTTGCCAGTTTTGGTCTTGCCTGTCAGCTCTTGCCAGTTTTGACATTCTTTCAGAACTATGAAATTATGCTTGTGAGTAAGGGTTTGTTGGATCAAATATTTAATTACATGACCATTTACTAAAGTCTGCAGACAAGTATGTTGAAGAATACTAGCAACTATAAAGAGAAGCTTGCTTTTTTTTCTGTTTTCAATTCACCTTTGTAAGAACTTTAAAGTTCTGGCTGACACTACACTGTTCTGCATATGCATTTATATCAAAGTCTCTTCAATTGACTGGAGAAGTCTTGATACTGAAGAGGGAATTTGCTAGCAGTGACAGCAGGATAAAAGCAAGAACAAAAATTTCCTTTTCTGGTCTCCATTCCCTTGACCATTCAGTCTGGCTGAGGTTATCACAGGTTGTGACAGGCTGAAAAAACACAGCAGATTTCAGCATCACTCCACATTTGTAACATATCCTACCACCTATCTCTTATGATCTTCAGCTTTCCAGAAAGTGACTGGCAGTCCCATGCCCTCTGCTGCACTTTCCTAACCAAGTAACAATCTCATACTCTTTTTGTGTGCAGTCAGTTCCAAATCCTGGACACTCTTTGCAATTTGGGGGAGAATGTCCCAATGGTATTTGAACCAGTTTTATAGGTGGTCATTTGCACACAAATACCTAGTCAGTAAACATAATTACATGTTCAGACTAGAACTTCAACAGAAACAGAGTTGGAAATTTGACATAAACATGTTCTTATGTGCTTTAGACCTTTTTTTGCCTGCACATCTATTTTGAGGATGCTGTAAACTATGTGGATATAGAATACTGCTTATGGTTTCTCATACATGTAATGACTAATACAGAGATTCAGTTCCTGAGCTCTTTGAGGGTTGCGGTGAGAAAACAAAGTGTCATTTAACCCTTTATTTTTTCTCCTAGTCCTGGACTGGCTGTTGGACTCATACCTGAGGATAAAACAGAAGAACTGCTACTTCATTTTGGTTCATTTATATCTGTTATTCATCAAAGTGATTTTGACGTTTCCCTTTACCTTGAACAAGCTTATTACACTGAGATTTTTATACCACTTACAGCGGAAACTGTCATAGCAATGGATCTGACTGCTGAATGTCTTGCACAGATCCAGCATTTAAGACAGACAGGACAATGACACAAAGTTCTTGATGCTGAGGTAAAGAAAGTTAAAAGTACATTTAAAAAGAATGTTATTTCTCTTTTTGCATTGAAACTACAATTAATATTGCTTACTGTTAACACAGGTTCAAGTAGCCTTAAATTTCTCCAACTAGTTATTCTTAACTTTCGTGACAGGCCTTCAGGTGTTTTGGGGATAAAGATATTAAATGGAGGCATTAACAATAGAGAAGATATGAAAGTGACAATATCAGCTTTTTGTCTATGTGTCATTTTCCATTTCCAAATTATCCCTGTAGAAATGATAAAAGTATCACAGCCCCTTTGAAAGTATACTATTTTTAATATTTACTAGGTATACAAAATTTACCAAGACTAGAACAGATATATTTCGGTGCGCTACAGAGAACTGAGGAATTATTTTTTATTCATTGCTGTTAGCACTTCAGCCAACTGGTGCTGGGGCCTGTGGAAAAGTAATGTATGTACCCCATTGATGCTAAACACCTTTATTGTTTCAATCAGGCAATTTAAAAAAAAAATTAGATTAAATAGATGAGCTGAAGTACCCTTCACGAAAATTGACAGCAAGAAGAGGACTGGTGAAGTAAAACATCTGTAAGTGGAAAGTGGTTCCAAGATTTTCCTGTCAAAAGCAGCAAATAATAACATCCAACACATTAGAAGGCACAAAATAGTATTAACATAACACTGTACAACCTAACAGTCGAGTGAATTCTACAGGAAATTCTGTCTGCATAAATCTCTAAGTCACGAAGAAAAGCATTTCTGTGGTAGAAATTGTGGTTGTAGTAGAGATCTGACTAATGCACTTTTTGCTTGTTTGTCTTGGCCTTCTTTTGGGTTTTATATTTAATCTCTGCAAGAGGCAAGCTGCACTTCAACAACTGTTCTTCATTTCAGAAGAAAACTTCCTCTGATGAATTCCTGAATTCAGAAGCCAGACCATTTTTGACTGTATATTGTTACACTTAAATGAATGAAATTGCTAAGGGACATGGCACACACAAAATGGAAGTTGCCAGTAATTCCTAAACTGAAATTTTCTAAAATCAGCAGGAAGATTTATTCTGCACCAAGGGAAAAAAAAACACAAACAACAAACCCACAGAACTTTGCTACTTAAATCTTACTCTGTGTTTATAACTACTTAGAAAAAATATTCAATTTCAATCTAAAATCTGTAGAAAAACTCCACTCCCAATCTGTGTTATTACTGCAGTACGCACAGGCTGGAGTTACTAGCATAGCAATTGATTTTATAGATTGTGCAAATATTTCCATAAAATAAATAAAATCTGTGAGATATTTACTCTATCCCTTTCTGAATTTTTCTCTGTTGACAAACTTACATGGCATTTCATGTGTTAAAAGTAGACAGTTAGAGGTGAAATGTTGTACTCTCATGGAATACACATTTTGATGGGAGAATGAACTCTGACACTAATCAGCTTTTCGCTGATTCCATTCCAAACTGCAACTAACCACTTACTTTTGCCTTGCCGTGCAACCAGTATCTTCTTCAGAGAATAAAATTGAGTTGCTGCTTCTGTATTCCTATCTTGTATTCTAAAAACTTACATGTTTGCATAGTCAAAAATGAATTTTGGAGTAATAATCCGATTACAGATTTTACTTTCTACCCAACTCAGAATTCCAAGGTGTGCAATATCTATGGAGAACTTTTGTTCTTTGAATAGACCAGGACTTAATTTCCCTTCATTTCTTAGGCATTGCTTAGAAGTCAGCAGCACTGAAACAATATCTCAGTTGTCTGGGGAATACTGTGGAAATCTTGTGGCCTCAGGATTTTTGGATTTTAGAAGAATGCACTAGCTGCTGTGGTCTGGGGTTGGGGTGTACATGACTTAGGATACAGCAGCCAGATCTCTAATAGAGGACAAATTGAGGAGGAGGCAGGACTGAATTAAGATTAATGAAGTGAATCTTATTTGAACTTAGGGGCATCAAGAATTTAAGGTAAGAGACACTCCCAAACTTGTGCCTTTTACAACAAAACCACAGAGCCCACTTCTAAACAGAAGTGCCTGGAAATGCATGCACGGATAGTCTGAAAAGTCCATGCCAGTTTTTACAGAGTCATTTTTTAAAAGAAAAGCTATGTGCCTGGGCCTGCATGTGTATGCAGTAGTTTTGATACAAATTATTAAAGAACATGAATTTCTAGCTCACTGGAAACTGATATTTTACTAATTGTTTTGGTTATGATAACAATGAAAAATAAAATGTTAAAAAACTTTTTCAGGATGAAAAGTTTAGGAAGAAATGTTTTAATACATAAAAAGCCTCTTTTTTTTGTTTCTATGTAGCTAATTATCTTGACCTTCCTGGAATGAAACATTAGATTTCAGTTCATTTACAAACAATGAAATATTTTGAAATGGGCAGACACTCACTTTTCTGTCTATCTGAAACTTCATGGTGTTTCATTGCAGTTACAGAGTTCGAAACCTGTTGGCCTTGTGTTTTGCTTGTGAGCCCTTTTCCCTGAACAAGGCAGAGATTGCTGTTACTGCATGAACAGACTTGATTTCAAAATCCTTGAAAGGTCAGGATGGCCTTGAATGTTACTGTATTACAGAACTGCGGAAGTCTATCTGTCATACTGTAATCAGAGATGAGGCAATGGAAATGCAGCTTACTGATCTATGGAAAAAAGCGTAAATGCTTCCAATTATTAACAGAAATACAGTACAAATGATTTTAAGCATTTATAAAAGTCGATAACCAGGGAATAAGAATGCATAAGCAAAATTATTTGCAATTGCAATGTCTCCAGGTAACACATTATACATGATACAAATAATATTTTTATTGATGATGGACAAATTAATTTTACACTGTACTTCATTATGTTGCTGTTTTTCACATCACTGTTTTAGGAAAGTAAGTTAGCATGGCCTTAACTATAGCAATGAAAGTAACTTACGGCAGCCAAATTCATCCTCGTTAAGGGGGCAGTCAAGCACACCATCGCATTTCAGGAGGGATGGAATACAGCCTTTGGAATGACACAGGAACTCTGTTTGCTTGCAGGAGTCTGGAGACATGGTGGTAGGCATCTCTGTGGGACAGTTCATTTCATCACTTCCATCCCTGCAGTCTTCAGCCCCATTGCATTTTGCAGCAAGGGGCAAACACTGCTGCACATATGCACACGTGAACTGGTCACTACTGCACGTTGGAGGGTGTGGATCAGCTGATCCTACAAGAAAAAAAGGAATATTTATTGATTCTCTTCTTTCAGTCGTCATCTATACTGCCTTCCAGATGTACACAGGGACTGCTGGGAAGGCAGATAATTTTGATTACTAAACTCTAAAAAAATTTTAAAAACCTTATATAAAACCACAGCTCCTAAGTACGGAACACACTATTGAAAACACTTTGTCTCATTTTTGGCATTTATTTTGATCCTGCTGTTGCTTGTGCCATGTACATATAGCAGGCTTAATACCAAAGTATTAAACTTGTCTTTCAGGAAAGGGTTGAAAATATTCTTGACAGCTCTCAAGTTACAATCTTCCTCTACTTGTATATTGAATGGGTGAACAAAAATCAAAGAAAGAGTACGCAAGTCTGGATCTGCAAGGAACTTCTTCCATGGAAAGCTACTAACCATGTTAAGGTATTACCGTCAGCAGAGTAAGAGAAAGACTTTCACAAGGTAGCAACAGAGATTTTTACTGATATATTTTATTATCACTCTGATTCTGTAGCTTAGTTTGATGTGATAAAGAATTAAATCAAAGGAAATACTAGATAAATGTTCCTAAGGTACAACTGAAAAAAAAGAATTTTTAAATTTCAGACTCTAAGTAATTCAGACAGCTGACAAAACAAGAAATATCCCATGCTTACTTGCATTGCTGGAAAAAATACTGGACAAAATTTTCTGTGATCACTTATATAAACTTGTCTCAGACAATCAAGTCCCTTTTTCTTCCAATGAAAATCATTGCAACTGAATTTTACCAGCAGAAACATGAGAACTATTTGTGGAAACTGAATTCTAAGAAGCTGGCTATGCTAACGCTGTGTTCTTTACACCAACTCTGTCTCCCATGGGAGCAATGTGATGGATTCCTGTAATTTTTTTTTTAGTGTGCAGGGAAAAAAGAATTATGTGCAGAATTTAACTCTATGAATTTAATCTTTTCTAGGTCAGTTTGCAGCAGATGAGTGAAGAAAGTAATATGATTGCTAGAGACATGGAAAGACAAATTAATGTCACCACCGCTGTAAAAGACAGGAGGAGTTTTGCTGTTGAGGGGCTGAGGCAGAGGAGATCAATTTCAGAAGTTCATGGGTGGGTTTTAGTTTGCCTTTTGAAATGGTGCAAGCACTGCTCTCTGACCTCAGAAGTCAAACGCTACTGCTGCATTAAGGCATGACATACTGTAAGGGAATACATGGATTTTGGCATTATTTTACTGCTTTTAATCCACTAGGCATAGCAGTATGTTTCTGTATTCTGTGATAGCAGGCTGGGGTTTCACAGCAGGAGAACTTTGCTGAAGCATGCTCAGTTTCTATAATACCTGCATCATGAATAACAGTAGCATTTTGTACAAAAAATGAACTGCTAATGCATTCAGATAAACAGAATACTAGTATTATTTTACCATCTGGTTACTTGTGAAACAGTTACGAGGAAAAATAGCTCAAACTGCTGTCTAACACTGACCCTTGCTAGCTTAACAGTTTTTGATTTTCATGTTGACTTTATGTCAGAAAATCTTAATTGAAAAACTTCATACAGTAGAATATTCCTGAAATAATTTTATGTCACTAGTGTTGTTAAATTTTTTCATGCCACTAGAAAAGCGTATTTCATACACCGGACATAATTTAAACATAAAACAATAATAATGCATTTTGACACAGTGAAAAGAATAACCTACTGATCTTTTGGCTTGTTTGTATTCATAATTACATCATAAATCCCACAAAGATAAGTTCTTTTAAATGGGATTGAGAAGATTATATTTTCATGATATGTGTTTTATATTATACAGATTTATAAATTTTATAAATGTGCTAGTATAAAAAAAGTTATTTTCATTTATGCTACTTCAAAAGGCTCATGAAAGTTGTCTTTAGATAATTGCTTATAGATATTTAAATCACACAGTGAATTTATTTTTGAACAAATTAGAAGTGGTTTAGATTTTGCATTTTCTCTACTTCATTGTCATATTTTAGCGGATAATTAATAATACACATAAAGATGTTAGAATTGGGTTCATCATGAAGAATTTGTATATAAGGCCATGATTTTGCCAAGATACCAGTGAAATGTATGGAAAGTCATTGGGAGAACATAATTCTCTCTTTATTGATGTAAAACTGGTACTGTTCACAATAGAGCAAATCTTGCCCCATGGATTTTAAAAAAAATGAATCATTTTATCTTTTTATTTTCCACTTGCCCTGGGGACAAAAATAAGTTAGGATGGTACTAGACAGCATTTTTTTTCCTTCTGTTACTTCTGACCCTTTTCCTCACAGTGCCTAGGGGGCACTGAGGCAATGAAAATGACTTAAGCTGCAGTCGGTTCCACTTAGGCATGCAGTTTTGTCGTTGCGTAGTCCAGTTTCAGTCTTCTGGTTTTGTCCTAACAGAGTGGAAATTAACCCCACACAGTTCCAATGGTCTGACTCTGGCCACTCCAATGACTTTCATATGGTCACTTGTTGATGTTGCAGGAAATGTTGCGTTTATAGTACATAGGTGAGCATTTTTTACCCTGTTTAATTCCCTGTAACTGTCATGCTTGTGATATGTTTGCTAACAGGTTTCTACACAACTTTGTTCTGAAAATTGAAATGCCCTCTGAAACTCAATAATACTTGAACTTGTTGCTTGTTTTGAACCTGGTCTTGAGTGTTGAACTGTCTTTGGGTTTTTGTAGCAGTGCTCAGTTTAGTCATATGGTCCCAATCATATAAAGCACTTATGCATGTAAACGATCCCATACTAAATTCAGTAGCTAGGCAAAGGCTTGAATGCTTTATTGAATGGGGGATTAATTTTTTTTTTTACTATTTTCTGTCATTATTCCCTATTGTTGTTAAATAATAATGCATAGAAAGAAGTTCTTCCTGACTCGCATACCAACTATTTAAGAGTGTTCAATATTCACTGAGAGTAGTGAAGATGTCTCCAATTTATGCTCGAGGTTAAAATAGGGGTAAGGTTAACCAGGGGTCTTGTCAAAGTCTGTTGTATGGTTTCAGTACGTTAACAAAAAACTAAAGCGATACCCTGAAATCAGCAAAATCATTTTAGATCAGAACAATAAATAAGATGAGAATATACCTCAAAGACTGTAAGAATATCACCTTGCTTATTAACTCACATTATGTATTAATTAGTTCACATCTGCTTGGTTTCAGATGCAATAGGAAAATTGTGCTCTGGATGACTTTCTATAAAACATCATGATTGCCATAATCTGCCAAAACTATACTCCCTAGTCCAGTCTATTTTCTTCACATAAAGTAGGTTATAAATTGTTTTCTTAAATATAAATTAAATGTGCCTGGTAAAAATCTTGACAATTTATAAAACATAAATTTATATATAGCTAACATTTAAAACTGACTAATTAGGAACACACAAATCTAGAAAATCATTAACTAATTCCAACGGAAAAGAAATCTCAAGCAACATATTAATGCAAAACTCATTACTTGCATTCAAAGCTACTATCTATGTAATTATTTATATTAAGCTCATCATTGCAGTGTCTCTTACTGACATGTTTCATTCTAAAGAGTGGCAATTTTCATTTTGTTTTCTTGCCACCGGGAAGAATTGAACTAAAATGTTAACACTGCAGTCTGGTTTGCAGTGAAAAATGAGCTGGCGCTAATGAGAGACTTCTCATAAATACCCTTCATTGTGCTGAGTTAGACAGTGGTATACTCACCTGACTCAGCCTTAGAAAATAACTTTAAGCTTATGCATATACATGAATGTCCACTCTGTAGATATATATGAAGGTTACGTAAACAGCAGAATCTGAAGTGTGTTTTTTCATTGCAATGTTCCCTCACCTTTTTCCAAATGCAGCAAAGGTGTTCCCAACCCAGCATTCATTTCCTGAGTGTTGTGTGGCTCTCATTTTCAGACCACATTCAGGAGTGGAGGAGATATTGTACAAATTACTTTTTAAAAAACGAGTACCTATTTGAAGCTGTTAAAGGATTTGGAGATAAATCTACTGAAAATGATGTGTTCTAAGGAACACAGGATAAAACCTTAGCTTTCTGTATCCAGGCGGCAATAACCTCCGCTCTGCGGAACACTGAGTCTGGATTTAGATCTGCATGAAAAACAGCAGCAAATTGTTGATGTTCCATTATAGCTAAAGGAATCACGGTTTTTAAAGTAGCAGGGTGAGGACATGTCCTTATTTATTTTACTGTGCACTCAGTCTTTTATTTTACACTTATAATTACCTCGCATGTGGCAAATAACCAAAATTAAAGAAAGGGTTTACAAATGTGCATACAAGTTCTATTTTTACATCATTTAAAAGATATTTTAATTAGGCCCTAACAAATGACATTTTAATTCAGTCCTAATCCTTTGTGAAACCTACCCATGCATCTGTGCTGGATGAGTTATGACCTAAGGACAAAGAAGTGCTCCCCTACAAACATCCTCACACTTTGAAGAGAAATTAGGTAGTTGAGGTAGACATAAAAAAGCAAAAATTAGACCAGTGTGTAAAGCAAACCAAACTTGGTATGTACTGCTTCATGAACTGCAATAACTACAGCTGAATCTATCTGTATTTCATTGTTGTCAGAAAAATGTGTGGTTTTAGACACATTTTTTTTCAATGTGCTAACCATTTTGTTACACTAAATCATTTTCTCGCTTACCCAGTGAGGTGGGGGAGTAAAGGCCGAGGGGTGGTATCGAGGGTGGTGAGGCACCAGCACAGGTTGCCCAGAGAAGCTGTGGATGCCCCCTACCTGGGAGCATTCAGGGCCAGGTGGGATGGGGCTTTGAGCAACCTGATATAGTGGTAGGTGTCCCTGCCCATGGCAGGAGGGCTGGAACTAGATGATCTATAAGGACCCTTCCAACCCAAACCATTCTATGATTCTAAGATTAAAGAGAGTCTGTGAGCTGATGATTCGGGAGCAAGGAGCCGTTACAGTATGAAGAGTGTCAAATCAATAAGTGGCCATTGTCAAGGACATAATTACATATTTGTTAGGTAGGCATTTGTTAAAATCTTACTGTTGTTTGATGAACCATTTCTGTACACATATGCTTTGTTATGCTATTGTCTTTGTCATTCATGGAGTGTACTGATTCTGTTTCCTGACTGAATGCCAAACTTCACAGGTCAGCACTGTAAACATTTTGCCCACGAATCACAGGGATTCAGTCACAGGAAATCACAGAACTGCTATTACCAAAATGCTAATATAAAATAAATGTTTGTGTTACACAGCCATTAGCACAGCCAGAAACTCACAAACATGCTTAATTTGAACGAAACAACACCTCCATGCTTTTCTGCCTTTCTTGTTCAGTTACTAGGAGCTCTGGTGCAGAGTAGGTCTCTGTTTATATTTATATATCACCTGTAACAGTGAATTCTAATTAAGACTAGTAGACTACTGGCATTAAAGTAAACAACAGGAAGGATGAAATAAAGCTACCACATGCTATTATTACACAGCATTAACTCAGTTGTATCAGAGCTTGCTCTAAAGCCCATTTAGGTAAAAGGGAAGACTCATTGATTTTAATGGGCCTTGCATCAGACCCTTGAAAACTAACAACCTGTCTGATATATTTGCATAAGTAATTTGCCTACTAAATTTAAATAGAAAGAGTGGACCTATTAACTGTAGCTAAAAGAGGCCAAAAATATCCCTGTCCAACAGTTTTCATTAGACAAGAATATAAATTAATTACAGGTCCAATCCAATGTATTAGTGAAGTTGAGATTAGTGGAAGTCCTCACTTTCACTTCAGTAAATATTGGATCAGGGCATGAAATCAGCCCTTTCAAGGTGCCTACAAAAAAAAAAAACCTTGATCAAAAAAATAACCAGACTAAAGTTGTTCAACTACTTTAACAATCTGTCTGAGTCTATCAGTGCCAACAAAGCTTCTGCTAGAAAACAAAATGTTAATTTCAAAGCTTGCAAAAAGACAGAAAAAGGGAAACTGAGTCTAGCCAATTGAATCGTTAAGTCTTTTCCCCTTGTGAGAACACAGAAATATGGGCAGGGTGCTGAAAAGGATCCCAGAGACCCTGTTACAAAGCCAGAATTAACAAAAACAGAACATGGCCCAATTACTTCAGAGCTTTATATGTCTGTGCAAAATTGTACAGAATTTCTTCTAAATGTTCGCAGTTTGCTAATGTACAAATATAACGGAAAATAGACAGGTTTACTGACAGTAAAATCAAGATATGACTTATAGTTTCCACTCAGAGAACTAGCACTTCTGGCTGGAACACACTGAATGCCTGTGACAGAAATATGGCAATATTATCTAGCAATTCCTGGACTGTTCACAGCAGAAATATGGCAATTTTATGGTCATATTTCTGCTAAGAACAGTCCAGGAATTGCTAGCTAAGCCTGCTATTGTGATGGATTTATTTATTTGTCTATTTATTAGGAGCAATGAAGAACTGGAGAAGCTCGGAAGCTTTAGTTTACAACAAAATGAGATGGGCTGGACTACAAGACGTCTTTAGAGTGGAGAAAAGAGCAGTTTCTTGGAATCAGCACATATTCATAGGTGAGGTGGGAACACAGCACTGCTAAATATTTTACTTCTCAACTTCTAAAGAAAGGTAGCTTCTGCAGGTGCAAATTTATCAACAGCTGAGAAAAGCCCTGAAGAAATCTATGGTAAAAGCTATAGTTTCTGAGATAAGTATGAGCTGGTGATTTACTCTTCTTGAGGAGACAGGTTAAGTTTTACTTAATGAAGAGTCTGAGAATTTTCCTCATTCTAGGATAGTGTGATGAAACTATTTAATTCCAGAAATTATTTCTTTCTATCCCTCCAAGGAAATATGTTGATTTTATGAACAAATTTAGCAAGGTAAAATACCATCTCTGTGATGTGAGGCTTGCTTGGGGTTTTTTTGATGTACACAGATGGGGTTTGGGGGTTGAATATTAATGAAACTATTTTAATACACTATTAATAAATCCAAAGACTTTTAATTCCTGAAAAGGTATCCAGCTTGAATCAGAAGATTTCAGTATTCTGTACAGGTATAAGAAGGCAGAGAGAAATGGAAAGATTTGGACCAAGGTCTATATCTATTTATTTAATCATACATGACATAATTGCATTCAGGACTAATTATTCTAGTTTAGGTACTGTAGCTATCTTATCCCAAAATTATTCCCAATTTCCCTTCCTGTGAAATCCACAAAGAACTGTGGCTTCACCACTAGCTAGGTCTGTGCACTGGAAGATACCACTGTCCACTGGAAGATACTGGAGAGAGTCCAGCGGAGGGCTACAAGGATGGTGAGGGGACTGGAGCATCTCCACTACGAGGAGAGGTTGAGGGAACTGGGCTTGTTCAGCCTGAAGAAGAGAAGGCTGCGAGGGGACCTAATAAATGCCTACAAATATCTGAAGGGTGGGTGTCAGGAGGATGGGGCCAAGCTCTTTTCAGTGGTGCCCAGTGACAGGACAAGGGGCAATGGGCACAAACTGAGGCACAGGAAGTTCCGTCTGAACATGAGGAGGAACTTCTTCTCTCTGAGGGTGACAGAGCACTGGAACAGGCTGCCCAGGGAGGTTGTGGAGTCTCCTTCTCTGGAGATATTCAAGACCCGCCTGGACAAGGTCCTGTGCAGCCTGCTGTAGGTGACCCTGCTTCGGCGGGGGGGTTGGACTAGATGACCCACAGAGGTCCCTTCCAACCCCTACTATTCTGTGATTCTGTGATTCTGTGAAAATAGGCTGAAGGAGCTCTCTAAGGTACTGTGCCCTGGATCATAATATTTACTCTTCAAAAATGCAGAAACACCCTATCTCTGCCAAGCCATGAGGATCTAAACCATACTCTGACTGATTTCAGGAAGAAACTGTTTAACTAAAGAATTTATTCACAAATATCCCTGTTATCCCCAGTCCTCTATCACTACTAATCTTGCAATCTTGCTTTCCTCTTCCCCTCCTTTGTTTTTACCAGCAGCCTCCCCCAGCAGCTCCCCCTGAATCATTTCTTGCCCTTGAGGAAAGAAACTCCCTGAGCTCTCAAGCTGAAAGAGATTTCTGCTTCCCTGCAACCATGAGCAGACAAGCTAACAGTGATTCCCCTGGCTCTGCAACTTAAAGAAACCAGAAGTTACGTCTTCTCTACAGTTTGTCCCTGTGATCTAACACCGTAGTACCAGCAAGTCAGGCAGTTAACCCTTCCAGTATCTCCTACATTCAGGCTCTGGGAGTTTCAGAGATGGGTCATTGACTTCTCCTAAGCCTTTGTCAGATGAGTTCTGTGCCGCTGCAGAATTTTCTCGGTATTGCTTCGCTTGTATGCATGCACACACACGCTCACGCACAGCCTTCAGCAAGACTCTCGCTGCACCACTGGACTATTTATTTCACAAACAACACACAAACACCCACTGTACTTTTTAGATTATTGCCTCTTAATTAGATACAGGTGTCAGTTATTCTTTTCTTGTAAGACCTATTGAAATCAGATCTACTAAAAGTGTCAGAGGGCATACAAAATTATCTACAAATGGGTGGTTTCTGGGCTGTTTGGTTATTTGGCTAGTTTGCCCTTAAGGCTTTTGCTGATCTGCCAGCTTTAGGACCTGTACAGGAGAAACATTTTGGCTGTTTCATATTTTGCTTTTTGTTTCAACTCAGAATTCTTTATTTTTATGACTCTGAAAACATAACTGTTTTGGACATTTCCAATCTGATATCCAAAATTATAGAGGTTATTTTATTTCATTCTCTTTTTTAGCTGACTGGTAGATAACATTTTGCTATATGAA
The DNA here is from genome assembly GCF_030867145.1 of Opisthocomus hoazin. Classification (NCBI taxonomy): domain Eukaryota; kingdom Metazoa; phylum Chordata; class Aves; order Opisthocomiformes; family Opisthocomidae; genus Opisthocomus; species Opisthocomus hoazin. The sequence goes on along the minus strand of NC_134417.1, from coordinate 72,770,220 downwards.
GTAATTACAGAAGTAGTTATCAAATATTTTTGAAATATTTGGATACTGTAGCTGTATGCTGTATTCAGAGGTGTATCTGAATAATGTGCACAAAGAAAATGTTCTGTTATCTCTCATCAGGAATTTCTCTGCATTGGAAAAAGCAGAGGGTACTCTGAGTAAAACAGTATTCAATAATGTGATGAAAAATTATGTCAATGTATATAAACACATAGATCCTGTTGTGAAGCAAATGGAATTTTGTGGCAGGAAGAGCAGGGAATGTTTATAGACAATCAAGATTCAAAAAGTGTGTTCCTGAAGTAGAGAGACAATAGGGAGAAAAAGTTCTCAATATATGTTATGAGAAATAAATAAATAATAACTAGCCAAGATTTTATGAAATTAACCTTTCCAGGCGTATTACCTTTCCTCTGTGGTTTGTAATCTGAAATCACAAGGGGATTGACTTCTGAAGAATGGCTACTCACCATCTTCTGAAAATTAGATACCTTCAAGATACCATATAGCACCTAAAATATTAGCAGCTTAGACTAATGGTTGATTTTGAAAACCTTGACCATGGACAATTAGCTCATTTTCCTCATAGATTTTTTTTTTTTTTACTCTTTCTTTCTTTTTCCTATCTATGCTCTATGGAAATAGTCTTTATAGTCACTATTATTTTACAAAGTTACTTCAATGAAAAAGTCTTAGAAGCAGTCTTCATTCTGCTATGTTTTAATTATTAACACTCATCTGGGACATTTTGTATTAGAAGATGTCAGTGATATAGTTCATTTCCTTCCACCTTCAACAAACAGAATGGTCTATAGTCCCTTTGGGACACGCCTTCTCAGTTTGGTCCCTGAACCTGCATCTACCTTACATTTTTGGTAGGATAACGCATGCTGATATTAGACAAGACCTAGTTCTGCTATTGTTTGGAGGCCAAAGGAAATCGTTTTGCTCTGAAGGATCTTCAGGATTGGGTCTGTCAGGCATACATCTGTTGTGAGATTTGAAACTGCAGTATGGAGAAGTCTAGAAGAAAGCCTGCTCACCAGACAGAAGAGTGAATCACTAAGATTTAAGTAAAAATGTTATACATTTCCAAACCTAAACGAAAGAGAACTGAATATCTTTTCTGTTCATGAATATAAGTGTAGATTCATACAAACATTAACATATAATTTAATTCCTAAATATCAAAAATTTCCATGGTGTTAAAAGGGAAACTGACAAGTTCAAGGGAAAAAAGCCCTGAGGATCACTATGTGGAGACTACGAATGGCTCAGTAAGACTCTGAATTACAAATGGCTAGCAATGGGGAATGTATCAGGAGAAAATGATATGTGTAGTTCCCCTTTTCTTATAATGTTTTCCAGGCATCCATAACTGTAGGAGACAAGTTATGCTACTAGCTGGACCTTTTCCTTACTGTGGCTGACCTGAAGTACAGAGTGTATCTATTCTAAATTTTGTGATTGAAATATTATTTTCTTTGTCCCAGCACTTTACAATATCAGCTCTTCTAGAAAGTTAGGAAAGATGATCTATAGGGATGGATCTGGCTATCTTTCGTGACTGTCTTCTGATGGCTCAAAGAAATAGAATATTCAGTTTCTGTATGATATTAGGTTTTAGGGTAGTGGGAAGACTTTGTGTGCATTTTTTAAAAAATTTTGAAATACTAAATGGCTTGGGCTTGAATGTAGAGCCAAATAAAGTCTTGTAATACACAGATTCTGATAGGCTTCTTCTATTTGTTTCTTTATGACAAGTGAAAACTTGCTCAATGTAAGGAATATTTAAAACCTTTACAGCAGGTGTAGTTTGTTTTGCTACAGAGCAATGGGAAGACTTGGATGTGTTATGGCATGTCAAAGCAAACTTTTCATCTAAGTGAAAGGCTTCGATGACCACTGAGAGTTTTACTGTACTTCACTACCTAAATGACAAGTCTGACCCTTTTGTTGGTAACCTGTGCAGTGAAGTCAAGAACCATGACAACATTTGAAGAAAAACAACCCACAGCAGCATGGGAAATAGCACAGGTTTTTGTGCAATTCTGCCACGGTCAGGTGACACAGTGTTAGAGACAACATGTCCTGTTTGTGCTGAGTGTTTTGCATTATTTGACTTGCCATTTTATCTCCAGTGTATCCTTACATAACAATATTTTCTACTGCAGAGAAATCTCCCAGATGAAAGTCAAGCTGCAGTAAGGTGAGGGGGGAGATTTGTAACAATGGCAGTCCTTTCTCATGTGTTAAATTGATAGGCTAAAAAGACTATTTTTTTTTTTAATTTTTTGAAAGAAAGAAGAGAGGAATAGCTGAAAAAGAGAAGCACAGGAGTAGAAAAGACTTTAAAATAAAAAGATGAAGGTTGATATAAAGTAATTCACAAAACAGAAGAAAAAAGGAAAACACTTCAGATAGTACTAAGCAGCTGCAGGAAGTAAAGTCTGAAAGCAAACAGACTAAAAAAAGAGATTAAAAAATACAGAATGATAAGGAGAAGTGGAGTAGAAGATTATTTTCTTCAAATTGTTAATTATTTCACTAAGCAATATTAATACTGAACTGGTGATAAACACTGAAAGCGTGACTGATGCTGGAAAAGCATATACTGGTGTCTCAAACACTCTAGAGCCTAGGGCACTGCGTGCTCTTCACACTCCTGTTTATAACCAAGATGTAGCCCAAATATTCATCTTAAAGGGTTAACACTATTCTTTTTGAATAGACCAAAACATAAAGCAATTACTTAAAGCAGCACTATTTAGAAGTGTAACTTCACAAAGAGCTGTTGCTAAAGAGGGGTAGCAGGTAACTTCACTTTGCGAAAAGGCTGGAGTAGCAGTCAGTGCCGAATTTGTACTGAGATTTACCTTCCTCCAGCAGAAGATCTCCACAAGCACAAATATTTTGATTGGGTGATCTCTGGAAGAGATCACAAAATATATTTACTATTTATTTGTTTCCTGAGTGTACTCTCCCAATACGTAAAAGTGCTATGTAGCTAATACCTCGCTATTTAAATTACATGGACCCTGTCCGCCCAGTTTATTTCTCCAGTAATGGGTGAGTGATGAAACACTGCATTTTGATTTGTATAAGTAGAATAAAGTTGGGCATTAGGGATCTTTGGGTTAACATTGGGGTTTAAATAAAGTAGAAGCAGAAATTTGAAGAACTTCTGTGATGCCTCCTATGTCAGCTGAACTAGAAAATACTATAACACAGGTATTAGTGAATATAAAATCAAATTTGACACTTTGGTATTCTTTGTCCATCAGAAATTAGAAATGGAAAGGTTTTTTAATGTTTTTGTTAAATGTGATATCAAATAAAAATAAAGTCATTTGAAAAAATCAAGGTATTACTTAGAAGTTGAAAGAAGATGGTTAGAAACAAGTAACAAATAAATTCTTTGATCCCTAAGATGCACAAATTCCTGTAGTAAAAGATCTTCACACACCTTTATCTATATAAAATAAAGGAACTTGAAAAGTTGTAAGAGTGCTTGAAAACTTGAAAAGTTGTAAATGAGATCATTTAACGGTTGGTTCTGAACTAAGCTGGAATCCCGTGCCATTGACAGCTGGCACTGCAGCTCTCTCCATGCACGGGCATTAGCTAGAAGTTACTTCTGCAGTAGGCCAGGGACTAACTTGACCACACTTTGTTTAAACGTTCAAAAATATCCTTGGATCTGTAGAAACTCTAATGGCTAATGAGGGCTGACTACCTAAAACAAATAAAAACCTCAGCTGAATCAGAGTTGCTGGTAATGCTTTATTGCTTAGAGCTCCCAACCAGCTAAATTGTGATTGATTCTATTTAGAACACGTTGCCTCAGGAAACCCAAAGTAATTAAAGACAAGATGAGAAATAATAGTACAGAGAGAGGAATAAGATCTGCAGCCGCAAAGCTATCTTCCGAAAGGGATAACATTGCACAAAACCTGTACTGCAGGTAATACTCTTTCCTTTGAGCTAGGTCTTCGAATAAACACGATGGGTAAAAATCAAAGCCGGACTGCCAGTGGAGTGGATAAACTTTCCCATGGTTTTTGTTAAAGGAAAATGCTCAAATATCTACAAGGCAGTGATTTTATACTATTTGCAGCTAACATCTTCAGATTTTACCATCAGAATTTTTAAGTGGCTACTCAGAAACAATTATTAGTAAAAAAATAGCCCCTCCTCCCAAGTAGCTGCTATTTGTCAGGAACTATACTAAAAAGTCAGACATAGGTTCTTCCTCCAAAACTGCTATGGTTTATTTTGTTGTACAGATTTTGTGTTCTTTGGCCTCTTCACAAGTACACGTTTGGCCTACCTGATCAGCAAGGATTATTAGGATAGGACTCTTCTCAGGACAGTACAAAACAATGAAACAAACAGAAAGTCAGTGCACTCTTATGTAACGGCATCTAGATACCAGTTTTTTGTCTGGAGAGGAGATATATCAAGTCATAAACTCATTAGAAGATTGCCTTCCATTTGATAATTTTTAATTTTTTTTTTGAGAAATACATGCCTAGGACAACAGCAAGCGTGACTATAAAACTCTGGGAGGGGGACAGATGATAGAAGAAACCGGCATAATTGCGAGGGTACGCATACAACTGTGGGGTGGTTGGTGGAAGCAAAAAGTGTGTGGAGAATGTAAAAATAGGATGCCTGCAATCAGGTGCCCCATTAAGTGAGGAACAAGAGGTGGATTATCAGAAGTTGGAACTGTGGAAGCATCAGGATTGAGGATGATGGATCTAGGATGGGACATTTAATGCAAGCTAAAAGTTGTGAATGGAGGTATAAAGAAAAAAAAGTCATAAAGACACAATACTCTGTAGTCGAATTCCAAGTAATGGATTTAAATGCGTGGAAGATGATCTCCAGCAGAGCATGGGAAAGGGATACAATGTCATAGGAATTAAAAAACTTGAAAAAGACCTCCTGCAACCAAGGTTTGCCAAATGATGTTTTTCCAATAACCACTAAATGACAAATGATTTTCCAATAAAAACTAAAAGTTTGTGTATATTCAGAAAGAACTGGCTAATACATACAAGAAAAATCAGTTGAAAGCTATCAGAAAACATGAACTTCAGAGCTTCAGAAAGTCTCTGAGGCAGATTAACACAGATTGGGAAAGACTGGGGGAGGGTGGAATTTATTCTGTTCTTTCTTTCTAACACATATCCTTGGGTATCTATTATTGGCCATACCAGAAGACTTGCCTAGTCTGCTTTTAGGGTAGTGTATTTTATGCCACTCTTGAAAGAGCATAAAGAGCACACTTACAAAGAACAACATTTTGTAGGTAGTTCATGTACAGATCCTTCCTACATTTCTAGAAGCCACCACAAAAAAATATGTAGAAACCGGAGCATACAAGTGAATATAAAGACAAGTATCCTGCATTTAAGTTAAACATGTTAACTGTCCAAAGAGCAGTCTTTTTCTTTTTCAGATGAGAAAATAACAGTGTAATACAGAACAGAGCAAGATACCCTACTATTTCTGTTGTGTAAATATTGCAGCTTGTATGAACTAATTCCAGGTTTATTGCCAGCTTACCATACAAGGGAATGTAAGTTGACTCCTGAAGATGTCTGCCTCTTCTGTAGCTGGGCAAAGAGCCTAGGTGACCAGCTAAGAGAGTCTGATTTATTTTTAGGTGGTTGCATGAACATAAGGTATGAGTTTTTGACTTATCCAGCAAAGAGTGAAGTTACCAATACAACTCTAATGATTTTTCTTAAGGTTTTCCTTATGGTGTACCATATTTGTACGACAGACAGTGTTTTACAAGTCAGATACTTTGAAGTATTCTACAACCAAAAAATCTCTAGAGAAAAATAAGGTGATTAGAAAAGGTTGCTCCATAAAAATTACCTTATTTCTATAGATATGATTATTTCAGAATACCTTAACATACACTTTCCATGGAAGATTTTTTTCCTTTCTCTGAATTCATGCTTGTTCATAACAAATTATGAGAGTATATGTTCCATTAAAAGTAGAAAATTGATTTATATACATTGTTGGAATATAGACTGAGGTATTCCAGATAATTACAGGTACTTAAAATATATAATTTGAAAATTCCCCTTTCTATTATGGTATATTATGCATGAAACTGCCTGAGTAATTCTTAATGCATGTTTAACAAAGGTGATAAACATAATAAGTGTAAAACAAGCACTAGTTTATGTACATGGTCTGCAGCTCATTGAAGACTATTCCAAAATAGTATTTGACCAAGCCTATTGGTGATATTATTCAGAGAAAATACACAAAACTTTTGCTCAGCTTGAGACTGAGCAAATGCCATCTGCATGAACATACATTTCATTTTAAGCCTTAATCAGCATATGGCTAATTCTCTGTGGAGCTGCTTACCCATCACAATAATAAAAAAAGAAGTTTCTTGAGCAGTGACAACTAATTCATACGCAGGCTATCCTATCTGAACAAGAAAAGCTGTATAAATAGTAAGAACTGTTATTCAAGAACATTTTTATAACATCCGTATTGGCATTCATTTAATCGTAATAATTCCTAGTTGTTTCTTATGAATGAAGATCTACACAAAGAGTTTTCTGTTTCTTTGGTTTTCTTGGCCTCTGAACTCTTTAAAAAAAGGAATAGCCAATATTCCTATCAGAATCTGTATTTGCACATATACTTAATTTTTTCTTCTGATACTGTATCATATGCTGTACTTCTTTTGCATGGTAAACCACTGCCTTTTTCACATAATAAATGTGCCATTATGAGACACTAGAATTTAACTCTTTTTTTTTTTACACAATTCAAGTCACATAGCTTGGGTAGCAGAAGTGAGATTGCAAATTCTCAAAGAACCTGGCAGCAGGGTAATTTTGCTATGCTGCTGAGATATTGTAGAAAGTGAGCAAAGATAAAAGAACTAACCATTTTCATTTTAAAATAATTGTTAACCACTTTGATACTCATAAAACTCTTTCATCCCAAACTAAGGCCTTCTCCAACAGTTTTCATACAGGAGGAAGCCATTACAGTTAAGATATGGTAGATCCCTCTAAAGCGTGGTTCATAAAAACACTAACACGGCCTCAAAGACAGTAATATTCTGAGTTGCTATAATTACTCATCTGTTCATCTGCCAATTAGAACTCAAAACTGTCTTCCACAATCCATGGGCAAATATATTTTTTCATATACTACACTCAGCCAACAAATAAGAATCACTCTAACAGTTGTAAAGGCTCCTTTCCTTTAGGGAAAAATGTGCTAGTTAAAAATTTGCCAAGGGATTTATATATGATAAATTTGATCTTTCTTTCCTTTACATATTTTTCTTTCCCTTGGAAAACATCTGCTTCTTTGCATTATTGTGCTGTGCCCATGTACTTTCTACGTTTTTTGTAATAAAGTAAAAGCATAGCAGTATTGTGACAATTTCAAAAGAAAAATTTTCAGATTTTGTAACTCTGATACAATTGAAATAGGAAATGCCACAATTTTCCTCTGTGCTCTGAAAAGAAACCAAATATTGTAAGTATTTGTGTAATAGCATACCTCCATCAATGCATTCTGGGGTGAAAGAAATATCATCAAGAGCAAATTCTGTGGGTTCACTCCACCCCACTTCAGCTTCAAAGGCAACTCTGAAAGGGCTGTTACTGAAAAGGACCACATTTGCATACATCCATTTATTTTCTTCATTTCTGCTAGATGACCACATAAGAATATTCGTTCCGTGTTCTTCAACTGTGTATACCTGGTGACAGGGAAACCCAAGAAATACAACTGAATTAGCACTAAGGGTTGAAGGAGCACAGCTGGCTAGAAAAACATAGCCCAAGCCCAGTAGTGCAGCTACCTGCCTGCACAGTACTGGCCCTTTTAGATATGGTTCAAATGCACACCTTACTGGTGATGAACAAATGCTGCTGAATTGTTTCACTAATGCTACTTCTGCTGCAAATAAAAAGCTATTACAAAACAAAATAGAATGAAAAGAACTGCTGATACAATCACTAAGTAGAAAAATCTACAGACAGTTTCAGCCTGACATATAGAAGCTAATCAGTAAAGACCTCAACGCCAAATTCATCTAAACATTGAAGAAAAGACTGAGAAGGATCTTGAGCTATCGTTACATCTCTAAAAGGCGACCTGTGTATAGTTGATAGACTGGGTGAAGATTTTAGAGATATAAATAAAAGACTTAATGTCTAGGAATTCAAGTCTGTCATCTGGTACAATCAATTTTTAATATGATGTTTCTGGCAGTCATGGTAAATTAGCTCAAGCATATCTAGCAACAGCATAAATAAAAAATAAATAAAACCATCAAATAGTGAAAGCAATAAGAATGATAATGAATAAATTCACAATTAACTAACAACTGATGAATTCATGCTGAGCACAGGAAAGTCTGGAGATTATGCAGGTAGTTGCTTTTCCCACTCAGGTGTCCAAAATCCTTATACAATCTAAACCAGGTAAGAAATATTGAAAAAGAACAGGAATAATGAAAGTATGCATATTGTAGCCATTCCAGATGATAACTAGTTCTTTTAGAGACTGAACATTTTAACTCTTATCCCGTCCCTGTCACATTCAACACCATCCTCCTCTGAAGTCTTTAGACTAAGTTTCCAGTGACACATGGGTTCATGTTCCCACTTAAGTGCCCCAGTTTAATGATGGAACACAAAACCTGAGACCCAAGAAAGCTGTAACTTAAACCCATACTGACGATACATATAAAACTACACATCTTTGCCTCTCCTAGTCAATGTGGTGGGACAAGTAAGATAAAAATCCATATGACAATTTGAACCTCATACTTTATAGAAGTTGGTGTATTGATTAAAAGATCTCTGATGCCTAAACACTCTTGCAAGTTGTCCTGGGTTTGGCTGGGATAGGGTTAATTTTCACAAGAAGCCGGGAAGGGACACACCTGGGCTGGCTGATGCAAACTGTCCAAACCAAAGGGGCATTCAATACTATGTGCCGTCATGCCCAGTTCGGAGTGGGGGAGCTGGCCAGGGAGAGGTTAGTTGAGGCTCAGGAGCATGCTGGGCATCAGGCAGTGAGGGAGTTGCTCTGTGTCTTCCCTTGGCTTTTTTGTATATTCTTCTTATCTTTATTATTGTTGTTACTGTTTGCTTCATTTGCTGTTCTGCTAAACTGCCCTCATCCCAACCCACAAGTTTTGCCTTTTTCTTCCAATTCTCCTCCCCACCCCACAGGGGGAAGTGGTGATAAAGCAACCACATGGTCCTTTGTTGCTGGCCAGGGCTAAACCATGACACAAGTTATTTCATTTTTGGAGGAGAGGAACATCAAGAAGACTGACATACAATAATTCAAATCAGGACCTAATTTTGTCAGGTCTGATGTTTGATGATAGGACTGTGTAACAACACTATCCAGGTGTCATTTTCTTCTTAAAAACATGAATATTGCAGGCCTAAAAGGAGAGGTGTTGAGAAGAAATCGCTGATTCAACACATAAAAAAATTAAAAACTGTGTATACTTACACTATCAAGCTCTAAGTTCTTAATAAGTTGAAATCCTTAATTAAAATAATTCTATATGTGAAGTCAGAACTGTGTTACAACACCTTTATGTGTCACTGGAATCATTCACTCTTTTACCAGTCATGAAATACAACAATATCAATTCGTTATCTAGAATTTTACAGCACATAATAGTGTTAGTGTGGTTCTAGTTAATGTAATATGCAGTGATGTTTTCTGCTTTTTGAAGGTTAATATTGAGATAACATCACTTTCAATATATCTCATTGAAAAGTCTCACAGCTGTACAAAGAACTATTGGGGAAGGGAGAAGAATCAAAAACACTTGAAGACAATACTAGAGCCACTTTCAACTGGACAGTTAAAAGCCTGGCCCATGGTTTAAAATCAGGTGGGTTTTTTCCATTCCTTTTTGCTGGGTTAGTAGGACAAGTTTTTTCATAGTAAAAATTTCAAAGCACACTGTCTGCTTGAGCAGTTCTGTCTATGTACAGAGAAATTGCGTCATGTCCTTACTCAGCCTGGTCTCGGATGGTGCATGGTGCCAATCTCTGTACATACAGATCAACTCTGCAGCTCAAACTCAGTACAAACGATAAATCCATCATGAAACCTGCTGTATGTATACTGACCAATGGGTCTGGGGTGGCAGGAAGTCAAAATTGATCTAAAATGCAACATTATGGTATCAGCTTCTTGTTCTCATAGATATAGGGTAATTTTATACACCTTATCCTTCTTTTCTTTGAGATTTAACTCATATCTACTGTAAATTAAGGGCTTGAGGATATGTAATTATTACGGATGAGTTAGTGTGTTGTGTTAATTTATGTGTCTGTATCCTCAGTTACATTTGACTAAAGTTTAAACCTGGTGTATTGTTTCTTATAATAAGCACATAGGTAACCTGTGGAGACTGATAGCATTTAGTGTAAATCTCTAAATTAGTACATAGGAAATCCCAGGTGAGCTCCCAGCTCTGCTCCATGTCTCGTGTACACTCCTGAGGAAATCCTTCTATCTCACTTTCTGCTGAAGTACACCTGAATACTTTTAGTTCGTATCTCCAAGTCTTTATCTATCCATAACTACGTCAGGAAAGGGTGTGTGTTCCTAAGCATCTTCAAAATAATTTAGCTGAAATTTCTAGAAGAATAATACATAATTTAAAATATATGCTAAATCAAATGAGAGTTCAGTAGGATGAGAAGTCCAAGGAGTCTGTTCCTTTAGCTGGGAATACAGATCTTACTCTTTCACAGAAAGTGAAGAAAAAATTATAAGATGTAATACTGTATTCTTTGCTGTGGTTACCCAAGTCACTGAGAGTTTGAAGCATCTTCTGGGTGAGGAAGTATATTTAGCATATACAAGTTTTTTTACTAGCCTGTGTAAACATATATGACACATGAAAGGTACAGCAGATTCTCAGGGATCTGAGCTCCCAAGAGCCCTGGAGAGCTTCAACTGTGTGGTGCTTGGTGGCTCCAGACAGTCCACCACCTCCCTATACAGCATCTTGTCCTAGCGTACAAGCTAGACTGATAGAGGCAACAATTTAAGATGTGAAAGAGGAAAAAGTTAGCAAGATGAATCGCACTATTTGGCATGTAATTGAAAAAAAACCCAAAACTGTAGCCAAGTCCTGTTGAACAACTCTGTATCTATCAGTCTGGGGAGAGCGTGCTCCAGCTAATGCTGATCTAGTAGTGAGATAAATGCCATCAATTTAATTTAAAAGTAACAAGTATGTATTGTACTAAATAGTCATTGTATATGTCTATTCCTCATTCTGTACTGACATCGTTTCTAGATTGCACACGCAATCTAAATCCCAAAGAATGGGAACCAACAGAAGTAGAGCTATCATTTCATTCACTGCAGAGCGAAAAGCTCAGGAGTGAAGATACCCAAAACACGTCACAACAATTTTAAGAAGAATGTGGCATAATAATCTGCATGAGACAAGTGCATGAGTGAAGTTCTTATACTTGCTTCTTGGTCTTTCTCCAAGGTGCCTTTGCCAGCTAGTTCATTTGTAGTCCATATGTGAACAGCATTCTTCAGCAAATCCCATTTCCCTGCCTTAAAATCATGACTCAGTTCTAAGCTCCACAGCATGTCCTGTGTGTTAGAAACTCCTGAATTCTTTTTTCAACTTCTGTTTCATTTGGGGGATGGGGAAAGTGCATGTATTTTTGAAAGTCGTGAAATATAAACTGCTGTTTTCTGCTTTTGTCATCAGCAGTTACGACTCATGGCTATGCTGTACCCTCACGCTGACTTTTCAAGGTAATGTATTATCTTCCTGATATGGCCTGGCTCTAGCAGCTGGCATGCTGGAGGGTACTATGTTCCATCTGGAAGGTTAATTAACTGACTAATAACCAAGAAGCCAATGCAGATCTGAAGGGTGCATAATGAGAGGTGTATTCTCCCATCTTTCCCACCATATAGTCTTTAATCACCAGCCAAGGAAGCAGTAAAATCTTGTGAAAGACAACCTGTATTTTCACTTCACTGGGCACGAGAGACTTCTGTCAGCTGAGGAAACTTCCCACTGACTCCAGTGAATAAAGATACTACTTTTTCTGCTCTACATCCTTAGGATCATGCCTTTGAACTCCACACATTCCTTGGCAGTCATTGCACTTCTTCCTTGTGCTGAAGCTGCTGAAGAAAACTGAAGTTGGTTCTCTAAAGCACACAAATCAGACTGGCAAAAGTGTATCACAATTCACTGTCACAGTGGTGAACCACTTCAAAAAGATATCTACCTCTTTTCACTTGATTTCTTTAAATGTGTCTTTCAAGTAACAAAAAATTTAATAATTTTTAGTGAAATTGACCTATCCTATATGAAAATTTACTATATCTCGGTTCTCTTAGTATCAACAAATACCAAGGCAGAAAACTGATATATTAGAATTATATAATCACACCAAAAATTAATTTAATTCTCCTTTGTATGACAAACTCCTGAAGTAAACAGACAGAGACAATGCTGAAGCTTAATGAAAGATGAATGTTTTCTCTCTCTCTGACAGACGACCAACAGGATCCCCACTGGAATGAAAGAGATGTGAAAATAACCTCAATTTTTTGCTGAAACTTTTTGCTGCTTCATGAATTATAATTAAAGATTATCAAAATATAAAGAGAAATACATAATTTTAAATTTAAATTTTCGACGTAATGCAGCAAAAATTGTTATACTAAGCGCTATTCTTGTTCAGAGAATATTAATTGATATCTTAGACCAGTCGTGTATTTGGTGATAAACAACTCACCTCTCAAAGCCTGTTGCCATGTGCTCCTAAGAAAAGCTAGTGGGTTTGTACTTAATCATTATGAAGCAACATTTTTATCCTGTTGGCTAATAGTTAACTGATGTCTTGAAGCATCAATATTCAGAGCTCTTTTAAATAGCATCCATTCTATATTAATGCAAGAGTTCCTGTAAATATTTTGTCCTTTTTAAAGACAATAATAATAGCCTATGCTTTTGGTTTCTCTATAAATAAATTACAGAGTTTATGACAATAGAATTCTTCAATTGAAATATGTGTTGTGAATACAGAAGAGAAGCACTTTGAATTCCTTCTGTATTCTCAGCAAATAATTCCTTTTCTGGATAAAAATAGGATTATTCCAATAACTTCACATTATTTGGTGTAGTTCTACCACATCTACTTCCTATATCAAGACATCCTTCATTTTTTTCTGTATTTTTTACGGATTCCATCACACATACAGTATGTTCTATCTCTGCAGTCCTTTTCTTTTTTTAATTCAGACTTGACCAGATAGCTGCATTTCAGATGACAGCTATGGCACCAGCTTTTGTACTAATGTTATTATATTCTAACGCATTATTCTAACACATTATTCAGACTTCCAATTACAGTTTGACTTTTTTCACCAGTGCCACCTGAACAAAAATCTTCACTGAGCTGTTGCTTTTGAAGTTTTGGGCTGTTGGTTTTATTGTTTTTCTTGTTTGTTCTTTTAGGCTTTTTTTCACTTAAATAGTTACCATTCATTTATATTCTTCATTTAATAACAGCAACAGTTGATGCTGAAATAGATTGTTAGTTTGATGGAAAAACGGAAAGCTTCCATAAGGGTAAATTTGGTCTCTGATAGGGTAATAGTTCCTTGCTGAGTACTTCAGTCTGTTATGAATATTGTTGTATGTTTCTACATAAAGAGTATCTGTTGCAAAGCCATAAACAAGGAACCTTTTTTGTATGTGGGAGTAAGACACTTCCTTATAGATCTCTTCATGAAATTCCAGGTAATGAGAGTCAATTAAACTAGTATGTTTGAAATGCCAAAAAAAAATTAAAAAGCAGGCTTTCTTTGGCTGTCTGCATATTAACTCACACATAGGCCACACACATCTACTTATTCACTAATTCTGTGTGTTCTGTGATGCTTGAAAAACTTCAGAAGCTCCTTCAAGAAAATATCGTCTGCACTCTTGCTTGCTGTAATGTCCAAGATACTTGAATTTAAATAAATAGATAATCTCACAGTATTTCAGTTTCCAACTGATCCAAAAAGCAATTGCTGTTTACTTTTTACTTCATTTTAATCTGGAACTGGTCTCGAACTTTACCTATTGTTTTGCTTTCTTAATCTTAATGTGCCAATTTTGTATATGTGGAAGGATAAATAATTCAAACTGGAAAGAATGGTCTTGAAGGTATGGCAGAATATTTCAAAAACTATATTCAGATAATAAAATGACATGATTGCAGTGTAAACACTTCTTAAAAATCCATCTTAAATAACATGTATCTTTAGGAAGAATACATTTTGAACATTTTTACTAACTGAATAGAAAGACATATTACAATAACCTCATCCTGAAAAAAATTACTTTAAAAAAGATAGACACAAAGTGGAATGAAAGGTAACATTATTCTTTGGCTGGATATAAGAAGAAGCCTTTTCGTGCTGAACCGTTGAGCAGTGGCAGAAGTTGCCCAGAGGGGCTGGGTAGTGTCCATTTCTGGAGATTTTCAAGACTTGACGGGGTAAATTCCTGAGCCACCTTGTGTGATCTTGTAGCTGACCCTGCTTGGGGCAGAAGGATGGACTAGAGACCTCGTGAGGCCCTTCCAGCCTAAATTACACTATAATCCCATGGAACTGTGTTATGATTGTCCTTTACAATGGAGAAACAGACCAAAGACAAACAGAATAAGTACAAATCAGTGGTACAAATTTCCTGACTTAATTCCAGGTCCAAGACCACAACAATATTCTGGATCACTTTTAACATAGACTAATTTAGTTCAGGACTTTTACAGCGTAAGCAAATTTTTATATTCTGTCACACACACTGAAACTGACATAACCTGTATTTTCAAAATTTATCAAACTGCCATGGATAGGAGTCTTTCTCAGACCTCTAAAAACGGCACTATGTAACATTTATTCAGCGAAGCACACAAAATAAGTTGTTTGCCAAGGGTTTGTGTCACTGCTTGGATTTTTACTAGGGTACTTAACAACTGAAAGCGTGCCCATTAAGGATGCTTGGGGAAGAGTAAGAAGATATATTCTTGGAAGCTTGAGCTATAATTGTTAATATGTTAAAAGTTTTATTTCCAGCTATTTTAATCAACTCGCCTCCGTACAAGGTGACATTAATTTGTTTAAAACTTTTCTTTTAAATCACATCTTGTTATTGTCCTAAACATTGGAAACTGCCTCTCTTTTATGTTAAGGGGTGAATTGTGCAGAGAACTGTGCTGATGTTTTGTAGGTTTAAGTATGGTACTCAATCAGTCATGAAATGCTAATTCTTACATATGTAGCAAAAGACTTCAGGTGGAATTAATACTAAAACAGAATTGCCACTTGATCTTATCAGCAAAATTTGTGTATATAGGTGTAACTGCAGTGAAGCTGTGAGAAAATACTGCTAAAATAAGCTCCAAGATTTTACTCATTCTACACACAGAAATGCAAATACTACTAAAGCAAATATTACTATGCCATGATGTGGTGGAAGTGCATTTTCTCTTACCTTTAAGACTCCTGTTTGCCTAAAAGCAAACATCCAGAACCAGAAACGAACCCTACAGATGCTGAGGCTAGCTGGGAAGAGTTTGGTGGTAATTATCCTTGCTCTGTTTCCTTCGTTCTGAGCCGATGAGTTAACATACAAAAAATGCTGTCCTTTACCTTAATAAAAAGATAAAAAATATTTATAGTTTTCAGTACTATTTTATGCTTCAGAGCATAAGCATTTTTTGACACAGAGATACTGGTATCTTTTAGCACGTACAAATATACCCTATCTTGGTTGTACAGAGATCTTCCGTGTTAATACTTTGTATATTTCTGATTTTTACATACAATATTAATATAACTATACTCAGAGCTCACTCTGTCTTTTTTATCCTTGTGTAAATACTTGATTTGTATTTGAATAACAAATTTGTTCCATGTTGCAGACACAAACACTCACAGATTCTAAGGATCAGTTTGAAGGTTGACATTGCAGAAGTCAGGAGCACCTTTGCTGGCAGGTCTCACCTAGGAAAATTCCCTGTCACACAGCATGGCAGTAGGGAACACATCGAAGCCATGAGGCTTGTTAGTGGGCTAACATATCCACATTTCTTATCATTGTGATGCTGCTGAAGAACCACAAGGTAGCAGAAAAGGACGCAGTCCTCTTACACTCAAAAAGGGGCCTATCACCTAAAATGAACACATACTACCAAAAGCAAGTAGTTGAACAGGCAAATGATGATGCTGACTTGTTTTATTTTTAATAACTAACAGTAGCCCTTTGTTTGTCATCACTTTAGTTCCATTTGCTATGGTAAAAGCAGTTTGATGCTGCATGGCGAGAAGAATATGACAAAACCTTCTATGGTGAACAGAATTTTCATGAAGGGTAAAGGCTTTCCTGAGCAGCAATACATGGAAGACCTTAGCAGACAACTTCCTCCTAAATCCAAAAGAAGTGACACCTGAAGATGAGAGCTGAGCTGGTAGTTGTTCTGGAATGGTTGAACTGTTCCACAGAAAGATTAAACCCTGTGGCTCCATTCTTGTTCTTGATGTGAAAGACTGAATTCCCCTTCATTATAACCAAATAAATTTTTTGTCTTTGTGTTCTAGTCCTTACTTCAATTTTCACTGGGAATGGGGTTCTGACATCTTTCCAGATTTGGTCTCCCTGTAACTTCACTGACAGCATGATATGGGAACAGGTAAAGCACAGTGCACTCTTTTTGATCTAATAGGGAAGCGATGCCTTAGATGCAGCCAGAATAGCTGTAGAATACTTAACAATCTCAAAGGGGCTTCTTCTGGGATGGGGGGGAAACTAAAACCAAAATGAAAACCAAAACTAAACAAAAAAATCCAATTCTTCTTCCTCGAGCCCGTAATCAGGCGCAACACCAAAGCTTTAGCTTAACTTTGCAGTCCTTTACAAGGAGATGGTTTCACAGTGACTGAGACTTTCATCAAACTAGAGGCGGGTTGGGAGGGGCTAGGAAGATGTGTTAAGATCAAGGCAGTATGTTTTATCCAAGGTTAGTTCAGTCTTGTCCGAATCCCCTGCACTTTTGTGACTGTGGCTTGGTTTTTTTTGCTCCTACTAGGCTGAGGATGGCATTACGACCTGCTTAAGAGGGGTGCAGCTGGCTGGACGCACGCTGCTATTTGGTGAGGGTCAAGCAGAGAGCAGCTGCCACAGTGTTACAGTAAGCATCAACAGATGAAATGCACAAGCCATCTTCACCCACGTCACCTAGCAACGGTCACTGCAAGTGGCTGCTGAAGCTTTGAGCTCACACAGGGCAGGTCTGGGCAGCCTGGTAAGGCTTTTTAATGTAGTTTTACTGACCAAACACCTTTTCTGTCAAATCAGGAGGGTAGAGATACATTTTTTCTCTAAGCTACATGACACAGCAAGCACTATGATCAAGCTGTTCCCTTCAGATGGTTCTCCTGTGGTGGGATACGCTCCAGTCACAGCCATACAGTCAGTACTCTGAAATGCAGAAGGACAGCCCTCCTGGTAAGAATCCTTGCATTACTCTCATGGAAGGGGCATTCCAGCTCATGAAAGGCATGAGTGTCCTACCTGCACTGCAGAGCTAAGGTAGAGCAATGGCTTGGTGTGCTTGTGTGCTGTCCTCTGCAGAAAGCACACATGCCACACCTTTGCATCACCTGTGAGCTGATCCCAAGGACACCATGAAATACAAGTATAAGGTAGAAAGACTGTGTATATGCAAACATACCTTCAGTCCCTCTCCATAAACTGGGCAAAACAGTATCTTCTAAACTGTGGTATCTCTCCACTATACCACACTTCCAAGTTTTGCAGAAGTCAACAATTAAGAGCTTCTGCGTACGAACTCTGAGTGTTACTGTCCCAAAATACCCAGCTCACCTTTTATAGTATTCAGAAAGTCAGCCAATTGGTTCTATCTGTCCTTACACAAACGTATGAAATGACGGAACACATTGGTGAGGTACTCAGAACTACTAAGGCTGCTTACTAAGCTTTATTTCAGAAAGCAGTTTTTAAGTAAGCTCTCTTAAAACTCTATTTTCAAACTTTTAAAATACCCCAGTTATTCATACAAGATAAAGTTTTGTTGTTGTTGTCACTGTTCAAAGTCACCCATAGTCTTCTCAGGAGAAAAAAGTTCAGAATTTTTAATCTAAGGAATGTATCCTAACTTTTCTTTTAAGGGACACAAAACATATAAAACATGATCAGAATCATAATAGTAGTCCAGCCAGCCCCATGCGAGCTCTTCTAAGCCTCTCTGTAAACCGCTGATTAACAAGTGATATATGTTAAAAGATGGATTCCCTGCCAATTAGGACAATTTTTTGCTTTGTTTGATTAAGAATTATTAATGAATGTTTTGTAACAAAGATGGCTATTTCTGTGGCAGGAGATTTTGAATTAAGTTATGGATAAACTTGTGTAAATTGTGCACCTGCACTATATCATCTTCTCTTTCTTATGGCATCAAGTTCTCAAATCCTTAAACTTTATGTCTTCCTACCACTCTGTATACCCACCCCTCGTATATGAGCTCATGTATTCTGCAGCTGAATGTAGGATTGTAGTTTCATATGTTCTGAGATTTAATGTTTCTCAAATCTCATTCTGCATTAAAGTAAATAATTCAAGAATGCAGATTTGTGAAAAATAAGGTAGATGTTTTATACATCTGTGTAGGACGTAACTTTTAAGAAGGTATGACTGTAGAGAGCGCAGAAGTTGTGGTGGTCTTGAGGCTGATGCGCAGAAGAAATGTTTAATGAACTAATTATTTTTTCTGGAAAGAAAAGAAATATTTGTAAAACAAACTGGATAGTGATGGACCCAATTTAATTTCTAAAATTCAGCTTTTCCCAATATTGACAAATTATTAAAATAGTATAAGCAGCATATGCTAAGGTATGATGACTAAATTTTCTGGGAGACTGGCGAATGCCCCCCTGCTAGCAGACCTAGAAAGGAACAGATTTCCTTCTCCTGCAACTTTTCCATCACTGAAAAGATTTTGTGTTAGAGGAAAAATAAGGAGCTTTTGTTCAGCTGTAAGATCGGTATGAGAAAGAATCTAGCATTTCTTATTAATAAGGTGGCAAATACGGATTTTAAGAAAACAAAAACAGGAAGCTGCTCACTTCTGTGGTACTTCAAGAGCCAGAACCAGTTGAACTGGGGTGAAAATATCAAATATTCCCCATCTGAAGTGAGCTGCAGTTATTTCTACCTAAAATTGATTCCAATTTTAGGCAGTTCAGTCATAAAATAAAACTAAGTAGTGGGCTTTCAAACTGCTATCCAACACCTTATTCTTACAGGCCTGCAAAAGATCATTTGTTTGGAGTGAGAATTACTCACTATGGATCTCAGTCAAAGGAAACCCAGAATCTGGACTATTTGTAAATGTAATAGCTATCATGGAAATGTCCTTAGTTTCTCTTGTTATTTCTGAAGAAATCTTGTCTGAGTTGGTGTTTTCAGGCTGAGATTATCTGGGTATCATGTTATGCCTCAAACTTGCTCCAGAAACATGTAAATTTTCTCAGGAGAGAAAAAACTATTTGAAAGATTATGATGACATGGATATACTATATTCTCCATTAATAGAATGGTCCCATATAGTTGCATACTGACCAGCAAATTGGAAGACCAAAGTGTCTGGCTCCTTGATAATTAATATAAGATATACGGCAAAACAATATATGATATACAATAAAGGTTAAACAAGTATGGTTTTGCATTTGACTGAAGTTTTTGAGAATGGAATGTTCTGTACTTCAGCTACATCCTCTGAATATTTAAATAGCTCATGGATGCAATGGTAAAAGGTTGAAAACATCCTGTATTTGAGCAAGAAAGAATGTTTTGAGAAGGATCTGTATGGAAAGGAATATTTTTATAATTGAGACCGGCATAAGCTACACACTGGTCACACTGCAGAATGTTAAGCAGGTGAACGTAGTGGTTATTTATCAGTAAAAGTCTTTGTTTTCAAATCACAGGGCTTATTTTCTCCCAGAGACTGTACCAATGGAATAATTTGATTTGGTTAAACTGATGCAAAATTTTTTCAAATGAACATTTCTATCCATCTGAAATCTATAATGTCAATGTAAGTTGTGCTAGATGAAGAAATGCAAGACACATTTAAACCAATATGAGATCCCTCCACACAAAGTCGTGCCAATAGGCTTAATACAAAGTTGGTATAATATCACAGGCTTCATTATATTGCTGTAATGGTATGTATGCTCTGTACAATGAATTTGTATGCTTAGTAACTAAAGGAAATTAATTTGGAATAAGAAGGACTTGGATTTGGGTCAGGAATTGTCCGATAGATACTTCTGGACATTACAGGTCATCAGTATCTGGGCTGTTGGCAATTCTGACAAGTGATTTGTCTATAGCTAATGTATTTGTTGCCTAGTTATTTTACAAGTAAATTACAAACCTGGGTAATTCTGCAAACACATTTGCTCTAATTTTGTTTTCATTTTGCTTCACTTTTTATTAACTTTGTTTTTCTTACAATTGCTGGGTAACTTCACGGAAGCTAAGAAGAACCAATTAAATGAGAGAAGCTGAAACAGGAAAGCACACAAAATCTGCTTGAAGAGCCAAGGGCCACTAGCTACTGTCATCACACTGCACCAAAGCAACGGCAAGAAAGCAAATCAGACTACTTATTTGCAAGGAACACCTTGCCCGGGAGAGCTGCAATAGTTTCTGCCTCTGCCTGTTTATTCTGTCCCTTTCCAACAGGAATGAACTTCCACATCTACAGCCTGCAATAGCAACACAAACAAGTGTGGATGTCTGCTTTCTCTAAGACGAAAAACTGTGATGTGTGGCAGATGAGCAGTTCTCTCATGATCAGGTGAGCAGTTCCTGCAGCAGGTGCATAATCCTCTTCAGGAAAAGGGAGGATAAAGGAGCAGGAACAGTTACAGCCATCTGCTGATAACATGTCTCTCGATTTTGCAAACATAAAATACCAAAAATGAGTCAAAACCTGGAGATCATGCTGCTTACAAATTCAAGAGAAAAACAGTAAAGATAGTGATACTTCTTCATTGAATACTAATTACTCTTTGCTGATTAGGTGGAAATGAAAATAGGGTTTCTAACCATTAAAACTTCTGGAAAGGAAAGCTAAGCACTTCTCAAATACAGATTGGTACATTTATGATAGAAATTGCTATTCCGTTCATGTTTATTATATTATATAATCTGTATATTCTGTTATATCATTTTATATTTATATAATACAATATATAATCATAGCTTGCTGTCTACGTAACGCAGACAACTCTAATTGCCTACCAATACATTTCATTCTCCCAAAAATCAGCAGGCTTTCTAGTAGTAGTCTATCAATCAGCAACAGGTAGGATGGGGCATCTAGGGAAACACTTCTATATTAAGATTTCTCACAAGCCAGTGTCAGGGAGAGAAGTTAAACCAAGAGCTTGGGTAGGAACCTGAAGCATTTCGCATGCGTCCACACACATTGCTTTTCAGCCATTCTTTAAGGACGAGTATATGACTGCATATTTTTCTACATGCTTTTCTGATGGTACCACTCCAGGAAAAGTGGATTATTCAACATGTTGACAAGGAGAAGAGTACTATTGTAGCCAGTTACACTATCAGAGAATTCAGCTTTTAAAGTCAGACTCTTTCTACAGCAGAAATTTGTTATTAGACTAGACTAGACTGTTTCTGTTGGAAGGGAGCTATAATGATCATCTAGTCCAAATGCCTGACCAATTCAGGGCTGACCAAGTTAAAGAATGGTATTAAGGGCACTGTTCAAGTGTGTCTGAAACACTGATAGGCTTGAGGCATTGACCACCTCTCTAGGAAGCCTTTTCCAGTGTTTGACCACCCTCTCGGTAAAGACATGCTTCTTAATGTCCAGTCTAAACCTTCCCTGGTGCAGCTTTGAACCATTCCCATGAGTGCTGTCACTGAATTCCAGGTAGAAGAGCTCAGCACCACCCTCTCCACTTCCTCGCCTCAGGAAGCTGTAGAGAGCAATGAGATCATCTCTCAGCCTCCCTTTCTCCAAACCAGACAACCCCAAAGTCTTTGGACGCTCCTCTTAGGACATAACTTCCAACCCTTTCACCAGCTTGGTTGCCCTCCTCTGCACACATCCAGGAGCCTTCACATTCTTCTTGAATTGTGGGGCCCAGAGCTCCACACAGTACTCAAGGTGAGGCTGCACCAACACTGAATACAGCGGTATGGTCACCTCTTTTGGCTGGCTGATTATCCTGTGTTTGATGCACCCCAGCAAGCGGTTTGCTCTCGGCTGCCAGGGAAGACAGCTGACTCCTGTTAGGCCTGCTGCCAACCACCTCCCCCAGACCCTTTTCTGCAGGGCTCCTCTCCAGCCACTCCTTTACCAATTTATACTTGTGCCTGGTTTTACTCCACCCTAGGTGCAGAATCCAGTATTATGACTAGTTAAATTTCATCCCGTTAATCATTGCCCAATGCTCTAATCCATCTAGATCCCTCTGCAAAGTCTCTTGTCCCTCGAGAGAGTCAACAGCATCTCCTGGTTTGATACTGTCAGCAAACTTGCAACGATGCATTCCACTCCTGCATCCAGATACTTGCTAAATATAGTAAACAGAACTGGGCCTGGAATTGAGCCCTGG
The DNA here is from genome assembly GCF_030867145.1 of Opisthocomus hoazin. NCBI lineage: Eukaryota > Metazoa > Chordata > Aves > Opisthocomiformes > Opisthocomidae > Opisthocomus > Opisthocomus hoazin. Next base: position 72,747,459 of record NC_134417.1, on the reverse strand, counting down.
AATTGAGTCACTGTTGGTGACCAGCTGCCAGACAGATGTAGCCCCATTCACTACAATCCTTTGAGCTCTGCCCGTCAGCTAGTTCTTCACCCAGCGTACCATGAATCTGCTTATCCCACAGTTGGACAACTTGTCCAGAGGGATGCTGTGAGTGACAGTATCAAAAGCCTTACTAAAATCCAGAAAAACTGCATCCACTGCCTTCCCTCCATCATCTAGGTGGGTGACCCTATCATAGAATTACATCAAATTAGTTAAATTAGACTTTCCCTTTGTGACGGTACTTATGACTGCATATTCTTTAAATACATTTGAATACCACACAGTATAATCTTCTTCATAATTTTTCTAGGAACAGAGGTTGGACTAACAGCGCTGTAGTTCCTTGGGTATTTACTCATGCCCATTTTGTATAAGTGAATGACATTGGCTAGCTTCCAGTCAGCAGGGACCTCCCTAGCCTCACCTCCATCCCGGGAAAGGTGATGGAGCAGCTTATCCTGGAGGTCACCATCAAGCAAGTGGAGGAAAAGAAGGTTATCAGGAGTAGTCAGCATGGATTCACCAAGGGGAAATCATACTTGACCAATCTGATGGCTTTCTACAATGACATGACTGGCTGGGTAGATGAGAGGAGAGCCATGGATGTTGTCTACCTAGACTTCAGCAAGGCTTTCGACACAGTCTGCCATAACATCCTCCTAGGGAAGCTCAGGAAGTGTGGACTGGATGAGTGGTCGATGAGGTGGATTGAGAACTGGCTGAATGGCAGAACTCAGAGCGTTGTCATCAATGGCGCTGAGTCTAGTTGGAGGCCTGTAACTAGTGGTGTCCCCCAGGGGTCAGTACTGGGCCCAGTCTTGTTTAACTTCTTCATCAATGACCTGGATGAAGAGTTAGAATGTACCCTCAGCAAGTTTGTTGATGACACCGAACTGGGAGGTGTGGTAGACACACCGTCAGGCTGTGCTGCCATTCAGCAAGACCTGGACAGGCTGGAAAGTTGGGCAGAGAGGAACCTGAAGAGGTTCAACAAGGGCAAGTGCAGCATCCTGCACCTGGAGAGGAACAAGCCCATGCATCAGTACAGGCTTGGGGTGGACCTGCTGGAGAGCAGCTCTGCGGAGAGGGACCTGGGTGTCGTGGTGGACGACAGGTTGACCATGAGCCAGCAGTGTGCCCTGGCTGCCAAGAAGGCCAATGGGATCCTGAGATGCATTAGGAGGAGTGTGGCCAGCAGGTCGAGGGAGGTTCTCCTTCCCCTCTACTCTGCCCTAGTGAGGCCCCATCTGGAGTACTGTGTCCGGTTCTGGGCTCCCCAGTTCAAGAAAGATGAGGAGCTACTGGAGAGAGTCCAGCAGAGGGCTACGAGGATGATGAGGGGATTGGAGTATCTCTCCTATGAGGAGAGGCTGAGGGAGCTGGGCTTGTTCAGCCTGAAGAAGAGAAGGCTGCGAGAGGATTTAATATATACTTACAAATATCTGAAGGGTGAGTGTCAGGAGGATGGGGCCAGACTCTTTTCAGTGGTGCCCAGTGACAGGACAAGGGGCAGTGGGCACAAACTGAAGCAGAGGAAGTTCCATCTGAACATGAGGAAGAATTTCTTCCCTCTGAGGGTGACGGAGCCCTGGAACAGGCTGCCCAGGGAGGTTGTGGAGTCTCCTTCTCTGGAGATATTCAAGACCCACCTGGAGAAGGTCCTGTGCAGCCTGCTGTAGGTGACCCTTCTTCGGCAGGAGGGTTGGACTAGATGACCCACAGAGGTCCCTTCCAAACTCGAACATTCTGTGATTCTGTGATTCTGTGACTCCCAAGACCTTTGGCAGATGATTGAGAGGGGTCCTGCCATAACATCCACTAGCTTCTTGATTACTCCAGAATGAAACCCATCAGGCCCCATGGACTTCTGATCATTCAGTTGATCCATTTGGTCCCTTAGAATTTCAGTGTCCACAAATGGAAAGTCATTGTTCGCACACTCATGGTCCTCCAACTTAGGGGCCTGGGCAGCCCAAGGTCTATCAGTATTATTAAAGATGAGGGCAAAAACCACATTGAATTTCTCCATTTTTTCTTCATGCTTATTAGTGAGATTACCCTCTTCTACAAATATCCATCCATTATTTTCTATTATTACTGTTGTTTTGTCCAGGTGCAAGCAGGTATTATAAACACAAAGCTTTCATGGAGCTGCCTATAAAAATGCCTACAATGCAACTAGGTTTTCTACAGATTGACTACAGCACAGTCAGGGTCATCAGATAGTCTCAGTCAAGCCAGTGCTTAATATAAGCTCTACACTCTGCTCAGGTGACCTGAGAAATGCATGACTGGACTTTTGTTTACACGTCTGTTTATCTAAAGTTTTTCAGCCATTCAGCAGTGCATGGATTCACTGTCATGGCATGTCTGAGGAAGACCTGATGAAATGTCTTAGTGAGCCATGATTATTGACAAATGTATCCTCTTTTATTGTATTAAAATTATCATATCTGTAGTTCTTCAAAAGTTTTCAAATAGACCTTTAACTAATAATATCATTGCAGACTTGGAGACAGTTACTGCATTTCTACAGACATGATGTACTGTCTTAGAAAGAGGTCTGTTGTGTCCCACATGATGATTAATTAGTATCTTCACATTATATTTAGCAGCTTATTGTCTAGGAAGTTACTAAACAAATGCATCAAGCTGAAGTGCAGTATAAAGAATGATATAATCAGGACCACTCTGAAATGAGCAATCGATATAATTACAGTGCTGCTGAAGCAATGATTAAAAAGGTTGGTAATAGTCTACTGTGCCAGGCTGTTTGGTTTTGTGTTCAGGCAGAACCAGAAGTTACCAGATAGTATAAATGACAAGACCCAGTATGTAAAAATATCTAATTTTTTTTTTACATGGCTTTTTTTGTGATACGTATCCTCTACTGTAATTTTAATATAAAAGTGAACATTTTAAATGCTTGTTGGAACTGTTTTGTGAACTGTGCTAATTGCTCATTATGATTTGTCTGCATATACAATAAGATCAGCTGATCACACTGAGATTTGTTGTTATCTTGGCACTACATGGGACTTAGTGTTTAATTCAGTGAATATTTCATTCTCCCAAAAGTGATGCAGGACACATGCCAATACCTGGTGTATGGTCAGTATCAGGACCCGTTTGTCCCCTGACAGCACTGTTGCTAATATTCCAGTCAAAATCATCACTGGGGTCTTGTGTTAATCCACACACAGTGGTCCACTCTTGATCTTCTGTTTCAAAGTTACAGCTTCCAGGAATACTTGTGTAGTAACCTGAAAATATAGCAAGAAGTAAATTATCGTTCCAGCTCTTATGTGTAAAACGCTATAATGAATATACTGTACATGGTAATGGAAAGGATTCTGGTTAGTTAATGCTATGAATCCCTGTATTCCATGTACTGACATAAATAGTATGTGGTGGTTAGCTAGGAGAGAAAAAAATCACCCTTTTCTTCCCAAGCAGGTATAAACAGCCTTAAACTTTATTAAAGACATATGGCCATGTAAGTCTTGAGGACAAACTGATGACTTCACCGATTTTAGTTATTATTCAAGGTGAATGGGCAGAGTGATTCCTAGCCAATTAGCTGGCAAAACTGGACTCCTCCTCCACAGCAGCATTTTTGTGAAGGTATTTGGTTCAGCCACGTGAGCATAATGCATGAAGGCATTTCTATGATGAGAAAGACATTCTAGTGATTAGGACACTGACTGACTTCAGGAGATCTTTGTTAAACATCCCATTTCTAGATCTGCCTCTGATCTTTTCAAGTGACTTTGGAAAAGCAGTTGTTCAGCAAAATTATACAAATGCTGTGGTAGAGACTAATCAAATAGCATCACAAACTGTGCTTTTGCTTCTAAATGCCTTTTGCTTAGCTATAAAGCAGAAGCAGCTACAAAATTGCTGAGTAAGATCAAGGACTACCCCTGTGAGAGGAGTCAGAGTTCCAAACTATTAAACATTACAGTCATTTGTGCATTTTAGAAACAGGTCTGACTGTGACTGTTTCAGAACTTCAAACGGATTTGAGGATTTAGAGTGTGTAGCCTAACTCCAACACCAAACAACCTCACACGCAGGTAGAGCAAAGAAAGGGACCTATTAATCAAAACAACAATTTTCCTGTACAGTTCTAACAAGGTCAAAGTCCAGATGTATCTGGAATTTATACTGTTCATAAAAGGTTACCTGCTTCAGGAATTTTACCCTAATATCTTAACAGTGTATTCAGAAGGCAATTATTAATAAACATTTATGAACAATATTTACAGGGTTGAAGGAGTCACGCGACATATCCACACCTTTTGGGTACATTTTATTTTAAGGGTAAACAGAGCCTATTAAAAAGCCACCAGAAGAGGATTGTTCTATTTATCTGAAAAATTGCTTTTATTTCAATAATTCAAGCACTACTCTAGCTGGTTCATCAACTCTGAGGTTAGCTATTAATCAAACCTGGGTGTATAATTGCTGCAATTCATGAAAATTGAAACTGCTCTCACGTGTGTTTTTTTCACCTCAGTACTTCCAGTGGGTTACTGAAAGAGAATGAAAATTTTGCAAGATTGGCTTACTGGATTGAATGAAGCACAGAGTAAGTAATTTCCGTGAGTTTATTTAAAAAAAAAAATCCACCAGCCTACATGGATGCAATTCATTTCATCCAGATTCTGTTGTAAATCCTGCACAGAGTAATTGCTGCTGAGTAGATTATGGTCTGTTTATTCTTTGGAATTACACTGGCATAAAACTATAGTAGAATGTGAAACAAGCTTGGACCTTGAGCTCAGAGAAAAGGAGAAAGTTGCAGACAAATGTGGCCACAACCACTTGTGATGGGGCAGGTTAGACAGTGAAGGGCTTTCTCTGTGGCTGTTCTGCTCTCTTTTCTGATTAAGCAGCTCCTGTTGCCTTTTAATTAAAAAATGAAGTTTCCAGATCTAGCAAGTATTATGTGCCCACTAATGTTGTTTATTCCCTTCTATGAGATATACGCTCAGGGAAAAGGTGTGTTATCCAAATGTAAGGCCTCATTTGTTTGAACTAAGATACAGCAGATAAGGAAATATTATACCTGAGGCTTATCTGGGTATTCTGTATGCCAGATTACAGTATCTCTCCTCCATTGTTAACTTGATATTTTTCAGTTCTGCAGCAACAGCAACACCAAAGACTGATGAAAACATTTTGATGTAACTACAGCCTTTCCATCTACATGGAAGGATATTTCATTCTGTTTATATAAAGTGAGTATTAGTGTTATTTTTTTCGTCCCTTGGAAAAGCTTTTCTCTAGTATAGCAAAAAATGTGTTGCTTTACTATGATTCAAGATCATTTACGGCCTGAAATTTTTCCATCTATTTTCTGCCTAAGAAAAGAGAGCTGACACTATCACAACCCTTCCAGACAACATCAGACTCTCTCCGCCCCCCACGAAGCAAATATATTTTGTAACAATATTTACAGAATAAATCAAGTGCCTCGATAGGTTTCTGAATATCTTTACAGAGCAGTTTACACTGGACACCGATTCAGACTTTCTGTGTCTCTGTTAGGTCTGTAAAATGTTAAAAAGGTGAGTTTACAGAGTATATTTCTACTTACTTTGTCTAGCTCCTGAAAAAAATATGAATATCATATACAAGAAATACAGATTATCTGTTTAAAATCTATCTTTTCTTGGAACCTGCTTGAAAAAAAGCTAGTATTTTAAAGTTATCATTCAATGTGGATTCATTTCCATGAATATGACTCACAAAATTCACTGGAATGCACAGCACTGCAGGAGGTAGAAACCAGAAACAGAAGCAACAGCTTCAGCATATGTACTTCAGAACCATTATTCACTTTTATGAAAACAACAAAGAGGGACAAACTCCAAGTTAAATCTGTAGTGACATCTTCACATGTATTCCAGGTTGTAAGTCTACTGTCTGGTTAAAACAAAATAATTCACATCACCCGATAAAGGGTCATTATTTTGGTAACCCTGTCCAATCAAAGCATTTAGCAACCCATGCAAGAGAAAATGCCTTTGATTTTCAAGGGATCACCAAGTATTGGTTGATTTCAATGGAGTACTTGGACTTCAACACAATACGAGCATTGAATTGATGTATATGATGCATTTACTTTATCTACCAAAGATACTTTTGATCATATCTGCATTATGGCAGAATTTGGCCCCTTAGCTCAAAGATTTAGAATTAGACTGATTACTGAACTCTATATATGGACTACTTAAGCTTCCTACTCCAAAAGTCTGGTCTGGACAGTGACTGTAAATAAACAAAGACATGGAGCAGGAACAAAGGCATAATGTTTTGCTCCTTTTGAATTTCAAGTCTGAATTGGAAGCCTGTTAACTTGATCCAGGTTTTCAAAACTGATCTGTGTCCTTCCATCTCAAACAGCATAGGTGAAGAATGTCTACAGACAAATTTTGTCTCACTTTTCACTAGGACTGCAAAGATACAAGCAAAATGGATTTCTTTCAACTGTTCTGTAATAGAGTAGTAGCAAGAAAGTATTTTCATACTCTGCAGTGGCAGCAAGAACAAAGAGAGATGAACACGTAGTAGCGACACAAGTCAGATCACAAAGGCAGGATTAATCTGAAAGGAAAGACAGGCCTGTTTTTAAATAATCACTTTTTACATGCAGAATCAAGTCAAAATGTTATTGTGCATTAATTTGCTTAGTTTTAGCTTTTTCTTTAAACATTGACAGCTCAACTTATTTTCAACACAATAAATGAATTTACATTTCTTGCCAGAGCTGCTAATTTGTATTGTAATCCATGGATTTTATTCCTTAACTACGTTTTTAGTCATTAAGATTTTTTTTTTAATATTTAATCTTTGATTTTGGTACATTATATTTTTGCAGCTAAATCCCACTTAAATACTTTTTGCAGCAAAAGTCTCTGAGGATCTGAAAATGTCAGACCTTCTGTGTTGGAGGAGCACGCAACTTGCTTGTAATTATCTTCTGAGCAGCTGTGTGAATTCACCTAAGCTATGCTACAGAATTTGAAGTTATAATTTAACTGGAGAGTACATTAGTGCACAAAGAGGTACTTACTACAGTCAGCTTCATCTGATAGATCTTCACAGTCTGGTTTATAGTCACAGACAAACTGAGACTCTATGCAATTTTCATTTCCACACACAAAATCAGTGAGGGCAGGACACTCCCTGGGATTCTCTCCAACTGAAACCAAGAGGACATTTAAATCAATATTGTAATTAAATCTAAGGATGGTGGTTTTTATTTGTTTACCCATTATACACCATGACTTCAGTGATTTACTGCTTCCAGCAGAAGTTACTTGGTCTCACTCTTTCAATGGTGCATTATGTGTGTCTAGACTATTGTATTGGCCTTGCCTAAAACTTCCAGGGTAGGATGTTTTGCCTGGAAGAAAATTCATTTCAGCATGAACATGGCTTTTGCCCCAGTGTATTTCTTGTGGACATTCCATAAAAAAAGGGTTCTGTGAGCTGCTGAAAAGCAGGCAGACTAAAGGCTTTATTCTGCTCATAATTGCAGGACATCATTTGGAAAAGAACATTTTAAAGTGAGAAAAATCACTGTTATACAACATGTGTGTAATGCATAAACTTTGAAAGCCTCTAGAAGACATTTAATTTTTTTTTAAGATTTTAGAGAAACTTCTGCTCTGAGTGTGTGAACTGCTCAGATATTCTTCTTATGGTATTTAATATTAGGATCTGTTTTACAACAACAGCTTTTGATTGTCTCTGAAAGTGAGTGAAAGGCATGTCATAAAATCAGAGTAACTTAGTAACTTGCATATAAAGCGCTAGTGCCAAAGCCAGAGTGCTGAGATTCAGCCATCTCTGAACTGTCACACTATAAAGAAACTTGCATAAATTAATTTTTAGTTCAGTGCACTGGTGCATAATTTCAATTAGCACTAATTGAAACAGTTGTGAAAATCCCTAATACAACATTTAAGATGCACTCCTGTTAACCTAAGATTGTTTTTCGGTTTAGAGCTCCAAGATGTGCAAAAAGACATTTAGGAGAATGTATTATGACTCTTTTCACTGTAATATGTTTCATTTTTTCCTTCAAACGTGACTTAAATGTGACACATCAGTAAATACAGTCTGGACAGAACACCTTGATATTTTCTTTTGTGCAGGCCCATATTCCAGATGGGAAATTTATTTATGTCAGGCTATTAATCTCCCCGAACAGATGTACTTACTGAATTTTACATACTGAGGACATACACTCTCACTGAAGCAAAATAAGAAAGAAAAACTAAATTTTTTTTTTGTTTAAACATGTACACAGGGTAATATTAAAAAGACCAACAATATAACATTAAAATGTAATTCAAATATTTAGAATGGTTGGTTACCTGCAGGACCTGACAAAATTTCAGTTTTGAAATATATACGTCCCTGAGCAATGGTACAAATAAAATTTGGTTTCAGACTGATATCTGTGTTATTGTTTTGGTTTTTAATTTTACTTTGGCAATTTCATCTTCTTAGATCCAGGAATTCACAGAAAACAGCCTTGGCATTAACGCCTTAAATACAGGAAAAGCTATGGCTGCTTTTTCACAGACAATCTGTGTGGCAGAGGCCCTTAGCAGAGGAGTGAACTCCTGAGAAAAAAAGTTAACTGAAGAAATTGTGATGGTTAAGGTAGTTTTCACATCTCTCCTGAATGATATGTTAAATCTTGATTAAAAATACTACAAATAATTCCTTAATATAGCTAACCCTAAATTCTGGAAAACCAAAGAATCACAGAATAGTCGAGGTGGGCATGGACCTCTCAAGATTTTATAGTCCAAACCTCTGCTAAAGGACCTTCTACTGCAGCAAGTTGTCCAGGACTGTGTCCTGTTGGGTTTTGAACATATCCACAGATGGAGACTCAACAGCCTCTCTGGAGAAGTTGTGCTTGTGTTTGACCACCCTCAGATAAAATTTCAGATAAAATTTCCCATTTTTAAAATTTGTGCCTGTTGCCTGCTGTCTTGTCAGTGTGTACTTATGAGAAGAGTCTGAATCCCTCATCCACTTCCTCCTATGTACTGGAAATGATGTACTGGAAAATTAAGTGACTTCCCTAAGTCACTCAATGGCTTAAATAATGACAAATTATTTTATGGCAGAGCCATTAGCGTACAATAATTTTCACATCTTATTTCACTGCATATGAAAGAGGTACATTATCTACACACAGGGAATGACATTTGAAAATCCATGGCTTTGTGATTGATCATATTCCTCACCTTTACCTCCTTTCACCTTTAATTAAGACAATGTTATTTTACTCTTTCATATATATCTAGCACTAATATTACAGTTGTTTTTTTTTTTAATAACCTACTTTACAGTACTCCAAGCATACCAGAAATCAGCATTTAAGAATATTACTTATTTTTTAGCTTATCCTGAAATAAAACAAGTGATCTATACACAGCTAATGAGAGTATTAGCATGCATGGTCAAACTAAATATTCTAAACATCTATTCAGAATTATGGCATTAAAAATCAACCTTCCAGCGTACACGCTTATTCTGACCAAAACTCCTACACCAGCTACAAACTAGATCAAAACAAGAAATACCATAGGTTGTAACCACAAAATACAACTTCAGCATCAAGACATTCTTTAAATATAATATAAAAATTTTATTTTAACAAAAAAGTGTATTGAAGAACCTATTGGAAAACTTGGTCTTAATTCTTCAGGATGAGCTGCAATTTAACAAAATAAAAAGTTAGAAACCACCATGCACAAAGAAAAAGAGAGGACAATCAAAATACTCTCTTGCCCATTTCTAATTCTGTCATCAAAATTACAGGGTTGCCAAAATCTGAGTTTGAGCCTATTAGTACTGAATTTGGAGAGGGATGTTTCCAAGAACAGTATGCAAACCTCCCTCTAGGGAGCTGCAGTATAAAGCAAATGGTTACCTCCTAATGAACAGCTTAAGATATGTTTAAAGCTGACTTTTCGGAAAAAAATAAGAAATTTTCATTATGTCTTCTTTCATTGCGTATGTTGGTTGTGTGGGACTGCATGTAAAAATATATAGCTTTTTGGCTAATCATATACCTCAGTTGTACTTTGATTACCAGGAATTAGAAAGATAACATGTACTGGGTGAAGGTTGATAGGATGTAATATTATATATATATATATATATATGTTTTTCCCAATAGTCTAACTCACGACAGGCCACGAAAATGTAAAAATTTAGAAAAACTATTCTAAGCAGAAAAAACACGAGAAAACATGAAAAATTTTCTTTCTTTCCTCTTTCTTCTAACAACAGCTCAAGAAATCTATAAGAAAAAAAATTAACATACTCTTGATAACATTCCAAACAAATCAGGACAAAAATGATAATTTAAAAAATAATCAGTTATACTTTGCTCACTGTATTACTCTGAATCTATCTTTGAGAAGCTACAATGTTAAAATGGATCAGTGTGCCTCAACAAGCAAAGGAATGAGCTGGTTCTACATATGAAAATGTCAAAGGTGGAAAACAGTAAAATATCCAGTACACAAATGTGCATTTTTCACACAATGGGAATGAGAGGAATGACAGGGATTTGAACTGTTTTTGATAAGTACTAAATTTATTTCTAAATATGCTATGAAAAATTTGAAGAGAGCTAAGGTATCCAAAAGCAAAAGAAAACATTTCATTTTAATTTAAGAAAACTTCACCAAAAAGAAATCTGCACTTAATGAAAAAGCCATAAATGTTGTTTTCTGACCTGGCCTTCTTCCAGATCTTTGGTTTAGCCACTAAACTGAACAATCCATTGTTTTGTTAGTTCTACACATAATTTTACATCATGGAAAATATCCATACAGATAGAGAGTGCTGGTCTACAGGTGTAACGTGAGTGACAAAGCAATGGCATAGAGCTGAAAAAATTGGAGGAGGAGGGTGTTTGGTTTTTTTTTTAGTGAGAACAGAAACTCCAACAAGATTTATTAATTTCCAGCACTCTTGCACATTTCTTGGGCAAGTAACTTCTGTTTTTCATTATGCTTTGCTCTCTCTTCTCCAGTTATTCAGTACATAAACTTGTGGGGTCTGGAGACCATACAGATATGCTGCAAGTCAAAAGGCCACAATTCATTTCTTTACCACAAAAAGAAAATATAGGCAACAAAAAACCCCACTCAAACCAAAACAATATAGAACATAAACCACAAAAAGGCAAAGAAGATTTTCATAGCTTACGATAACAACTGAGTTTTAGATCTGCATAGAAATAACAAGATTAACAAGAATCAGTGAAGCAATTAAACTGTTGATTTTCTCCTAGATCAAAATTGACAGACCACAGCACATATTCTTGTAAATCACCTTTTTTTCTCTTACAGTAAATATTTGGGGATGAAATACTCATAAATTAAAAACAAATAAACACACAATTTTTATGGCATAACAAAACGCGAAGAGTTTATCGTATCAAATTATTTGGTTTCCCTTTGGAACATCACCATTTCCTGAAAACCAGGACACCACAAGAAACTAGCACAGGACATATTTCAGTTGAAGTCATAACTACTGACTACTTGTTATGCAAATCCCTATGCCAAATGAAATGGCAGTACTTGAAAAGGAAAAAGCATACACAGGATATCACTTTTCAATTAAGTACAATTTGGATTGATGCATCAAAGAGCAATATAATCTTCTAAGTAGTTTTTAACAGACCAACAGAACTGACTTGGCCTTTGAATCACTATACCCTACAAAAGAAGCATGTTAATGATGGTTGCCATAGAGCTTGCATTTACATACACTCACTTTCACTTCTACATATTTCATTCTGCATAATGTCATTCTCAGAATACCAGCAAAGATAAGACCTCCTGTAGTAAGAATACTTGTGAGCGTTTGTATAGACATAGAAAACAAGCAAGACAGATTCACATCGTGCATACCACAAATAAATTGTGCCTCTACTGTGGATACATCACAAGCTATATATTTATATCCATCTCCAGTATATGTTCACCACTGAAGACTAGCCCATATGGTACTCAGAATTTATAGACATGACAAGATTCATTTGGAGATAGCTGCTAAATACAACATTATTAATGCAGACACTTTGTTTTAGTTACCAGGAAAAGACTGGCTATGAAAGAACGCATGAAAACGGTCATCTTTCCTCTAAATTTACTACTAGAGGACAGCACAGGGCCAGTGACTGTTTCTCTGACTCTGAGTACAAGAGCTTTCTTTTACTAGTGCTTTGTAAGATGAAAATATTCCTGTGATATCCATTACATCTAAAATCATGGAAAGAATCAGACCGGTCAAATATCAGCTCTATAAGCTATAGATCTTGATTGTTTGAAATAAAGTGGATAACTGGTAAACATTTTTTAGTTTGATAGATACCAGTAAGTTTCATAGATTGAGTGTTAGGTTGACACAATGAATGTTCTCCTATTTAAAATATTTATCATGAAAGAACTGACTGATCACACACCCAAAAAGAAGAGATGGTCTTGCTGTGTTGCATTACAACATTTAAAACCTATATAGATTGTCAGAGGATATTCTTGGCCAGTTCTCTGTGCTTGTGAAAGGCACAGGATGAATCCCAAGTTATTATGGTTGATAAAGGCTGCAGTGGACAAGACCTTGGGGTGTTTTGAAAAGCAGTCTGTAACTCAAGGTCAAGTACACTGAGCTGCTGTTTACCAAGAGTTGCATCTCTGCTCTGCAAGAGGAATGCATGCACTCACTCAACAGCACACCACCACCCTGTCAACAGTATGAAATGAAACATGTAATGTATATTCAAGGGAAATGAGATTTCCCCCCCACACTTTCTTTACAGAAATTAAGCTCCTTTCTAATTGTTTTCAAATTACAGTTGAAAATTCAGCTTTTTCTATTATTTGTTCTTTAAATTGTGCTGTACAGTGAGAGTACTTATATTACTTCCCTCCCCTCTTCCACAGTACTTCAGATATAGCAATAATCAAAGATAAATAAAAATGTGTTGTTCAAAATATTTTGTGAAAGGAACTTTACTTTTCAAAGTTTCACCCTTTGTTTAATTTAAAATGTGTGAAATACAAGCTCTTAGAAGGTTTCATTCGAACTGGAACTCAACTGTACTTAGTACTCTGAAGTTCAGAAATCAAGAAACACAATTTGCATCAAGCTTTTCATTTGCTTACTCCATTTGTTCAGTACCCTTTCCTACATGACATTTGATAGAACATTAAAACTCTATTAGCAAACTCATCAATAATGTTGCTGTCCATGAATGACCTTGGCAATCTTTTGCAGGGAAAACTAGATGAAACATTTCTACTCATGCAAGCTAGATATAATTTCAGATAAGGTTCTTTAGTAATTCAAAAACCATAGGGAATTCTCCTCACAGAATGTGTCATTTTAAAAGTTAGTTTTAATTCAAATGAACGTATTTGCTTTGACATAAACAGCAGATCTAACGAATTATACTGAGTCTTGGAAGAGAACTTCATCTGTAGATACGAAAGTCTGCCAGTGGACTTCCTAATGATGCTTAAAGCAAGTAGTAACATGGTGCCTCACCCCTCCAGATAAACTGGAAGAAAAAAATATTCGTCCAGTAGTTCTGGAAATGTACAACTAGCTCTGAGTAAAGCAATAGAAAAGACAAGAAAAAAATTCTCTTCAACTTCTAGTGCTGGTATCATGGAATATATAAACTCATGCAAGACAAGGACAGAAGTTTTTATATTTGATTAAGGCTGAAAGACCAACCTTGGCTTAGTGTATCAGCAGATTAAAGAGCTCATGCTCACGGTATCCTCATGTAGGGAGCTGCCATATTTTGCTTAATACTAAAGAAGGCACTAGGGAGAAGCACCGAGGACTGAGCAATGAGTGAGGGTCTGGCGTACTAGGCTTTATCTCTTTGGAGCCTGCAAGTAGTGACACAAAGGAATAAAAGGAGGTAAGGTGAAAAATCAAGTGATGATTTTGCAGAAAATTCTATTTCCCAGTAATTATGAACATGTTCAACCAGAGAAAAACTCCTGAAGCAATTTGACACATGGTCTCTACTGTCCTTTTGCACCTCCCAGTCTCCTCCCCATTCTGATTACAGCATAGAGCTACATTACACCTCAGAAAGTTCAGATGAATAGATTACTTTTAGAGCTTTTCAACAATATTTACCCTACAAAAGTACTGTCAAGCCATAGTTTCCACTGTGATGCAGAATCAATTCAAACCACTTAATCACCACACTCTCTCCCCTTATGACAGATTTTTTAGAAGCATCTCATATGCATATTTTTTTTTATATATGGACCTGTCCTAATGTGGTCCACAGGGGCTGTTGTGACAGACTGATGGAGTACAGCACACAGGTACAAGTCACAATTATCTGCAACAACAAGGCACTTCCTCAGCTGAATGCTCTCCGTGGCTCTGCAGAATCTTCATTAGATGTGAAATTCATCTTGGATGTCATATTGCATGGAGGTGTATGATGGGTTACAGAAGATCAACTGTTACGTGCAGTTTATTTATACTGAAAGGGTTCCTACCTTCCACAGTAATTTTATATGAAAATGAACTCAGGCTAGGGCAGTATTCATTCTTCTAGTATCACCTTTATAGACAATGATTGTGAAGTTAAAAAAAAGTTTAAAAACAGCCTTGTCTACTCTGTGTATTTTACTACCCATGAAAAGTCTTCTCTTGTGGCCCTTCAAAATCTGGAACGAAGAGTAAGCAATATGTGAAGTGTCAGAATGGTGAGATTTTAGTTTTATACTGAAAAGCTGCTTTTGCAGCCACCTACTACCAAGCCAAAGTATCTTTGAAGTCAGCAACTTTTCTTCAAAATTTTCACAAGATGATAAACAGAAAGTGAAAAAGCCTCTGAGGTCTCTTCACGAAAAGTGAGGAAAAAGTTATAACTTCTTTCTCATATTCAAAACCTGTGGCAAAAGACCTCAAGTGTTTTCCTAATAACAATCTGAGAGTTGCAAAAGAAGCACAGATGATGAAAAAATCTTTTGGTTAAGCTCTAGTGCATTTTTTACATTATCTCAAACAGAAATAGAAACCCTGGAGTATTACAGGTGTGTAAACGACTTCAGTACAGTGCAATAAAAAGCTGGTGCCGTATTTTTCTTCTTTCCATTCTTTTAATCTTTTCAAAGAAGATAGTCAAGTACAATATTATGAATTCCTTGAAGCCAGGTTATATAATATTTTCTTCTTCAGCAAAAATGAATTTATATTTTTTCATACATTTCTAGAAATACTTAATATGCGATGCCATTTAAACAATCGTCTGGTGCATAATGTGGCTTGTATAGGGATTCATGTCTGCCCCTAGTGTAACTCTGGCAGCCCTGGCAAGCTGGGATGAGGGAGCCTGTATTTCCTCCGCATCCCTCCTGAGCACACTGCCTTCCCCACGGAGTCCTTTGTACCAGGGCATGGGGGAGATCCTGTGGAAGGTGGCTGTGGCTGGCTTTCACATTACCAGAAGGGAGATTATTCTTGTCTAGAACCAAACTGTGCGTCATCTATACCCTCTGCTGAGTGTAATGAGATCTGAGTTCAGTAAGATTTTCACTCAAAAGGGATGAAGCACATTCATGACAGATAAAGCACACATGTTACTGTAACACAAATTAAGCTAAAGCTACCAAAGATTACTAGATTTCTCAAAATGAGCTTTCTTCCTCTACAATGAAGCATACTCAATGGATATCAGCGATCTGTAAATTGACAGCTCACCATAAAATCAAAGAATATTTTCCTTCTAAAGGCAAAATCTAAACATTAGACTAACAAATAAGAATTTTACCATTAATTTCAGCACATTTACTGAGAAGTTTTAGCCAGATGATGCAATTCCAGTGTCCTATGTAAGAATACCCTGAAAATGTCCTACAAAAAAGGTCAAAAACTGCGTAAACCATTAAAACATTTTCAAGAGGGCGGGGAAAAAGAAAGAAAAATAGCAAAAAAAAATCTTGGGTAACTGGACATACTTTCAGTCTGAACAAAAATTTGTACCTTGAATGACTAAACTGGCTCTGGCAGCTTTCTCTGCCTGAATTTCCTTCCCTCTCACTTCAGAGCCAGGTTTGTACTGAATATTTCTGTTATAAGAGTTTGATCTTTTCTCAAGTGTCTGAGCAGAAGGAACTAAATTCTCCACTAAATATAAAGCTTTGTGTGGTACATAGCCGAGGATTCAAATAAAACACTGGCTTATTTTAAAAGCAAAAAAGTTGACCTACGCACACAAACACTAGGATGTTTTAGTTGTTTTCTCTCTGATCTGCAAAGCTAGGATAGAATTCTAATGAGAAAGGATTTCTCTGCTCTGACTTTCAAAGCTTCCTGTTTATGGGAACATGGAATCAAAGTTGTTCAAAGCATTGCGATACCTTCACCTATGGTCTTCACCATAAACAGTAGGCAAGTTGGAATAGAAATCTATAAGGAGAAAGGGGAAGATAAAGTTTACCAGCAGGCAAAGCAAGCTTTATTATACTTCAAAGAAAATCTCTGTTCAGCTAAATTTGGTAAATTAATTTCCTATTAATAGGAGTATGGTGGCTTTTTGATTTTGCTTTTTTTTTAGAAACTGAATATATTTTTAACACCACTGCAAGTATAACTGAATGTGTATCCTATTTACCTCAAACGTGAGAAGAAAAGCTTGTGCAGTATAATCCCAAACAGGCAACTCACAAAGATCACTGGAGCTGTAACGGTTCTTACATGCCAGACCATGAAAATATATATAAATCAACAAAATAATCAATTTTCCCAGAAGTTTCTGTTTCATTCGAATTAAGAGTTACATTTCATTTATTTTCATTTATCTTTCACTGTTGGTTTTTCAGATGGTGCCCTCGGATGCCAAAATCAGCATGTATGATATGGCTGAGTAAGGTATTTGTCCATGCTTATACTCTATGTTCTGTATCTGGAGTACAAGATTTCTCTTCTGTAAAATTACAGATGTACAAAATTCAGACTACTGGCAACGGCATGTCTGATCAGTTGCATGCTTGATGCACTGTTATATGACAGTGAGCCATCAGCTGGAAAAGCAATTCAATAATGTTTGAAGTGCTCTTTTATGTTACCGGACCACAGATAATTTCTGACAGGATTTTTAGAAGAGGTTATCATGGCAAAGGTGTCAGAAGCTTCAAAAATAAAATTATTATGGGGCATTATTCTGTACAATACTCACAGTTATTTTACCTTTTTATTAAGGCAAAATGGCAGGCATTTTTTTCTAGCCTGCAAATAATCTCATGCAGGGTCAAAGTAAATTTTTAAAAAGCACAAGACATGACAACTCTAAACTCCATTCAGATTGCACAGGATAGTTTGTCACTAAAGTTGTATAAAGAATTATTGTACAAGAAGGTGAAAAATAATTAAAATGTAGTTAACTAATCTAATATTGAGAACAATCATTCTCTGGCTGTGATGTGACTCCATTATTTTTCAATTTTTTTTCAATTAAACCTGCAAAATACAAAGATATCAGATTTGGAATTTGAATTATTTTTGCTATCAAAACATAAGACTCTCACAACCAACTGAGGAGTCTTTTATGCCTTCTTTTTTCTACCTCTGACAATAGGTTCAAGGTCTCTCACATTTCCAACAAAGCCACAGTTGCTTCTTGACCTTCACTTCCACAGAAATTAGTGAGAGTTGAGGGAAGTGAGCCTTGAAGCATAGGGTCCCAGAAGCTCAAATCATAGTAAATTAAGTTGTCTGTAGTATTCTACTGATACAGAAACTTATAACCAATGAATTTTTAAAAGGAAATAGTGAAAAGATTCTTCTTTGTTAGTTGAAAATGCTCATATAATGTAATCTATGTAAATCACAGCTATATAAGTGAAGAGCAAAGAACTTTGAAGAGTTAATCCATCTCCATGCAGATTGCATGATGGTGTGTACAGCTTCTTTTTATAACACAGCGTATGAAAGCAAACTGAAGAGAAACACGTACCACAAAACAAGAATTTGGATTTATTAAACTCTTCCATAACCATTGAATATCATCATACTGCATAAAAGCAGTTCTAATATTCACTTGTCAAAAATCCTCATACAGAATGCCTCCTTCTCCCCTCTTCGCTCTCGCCACTTGAGTACACTATTTCTGCAGAGTCAACTATTTTATTGTGTTGACGGTAAACAATGATCCAGGAATGACATTCAACATCTTCTAAAAGGACAGACTGTGAAGAGAAGTCTATCAAAAAATACATGAAAGATCCAGACTTGCTCTAACATTCTTCCCCACTACTACATACCATTTGCTAGGAAGCAGCTAAACACTCATTTTTTTCCCATATACTTAAGGGTTTCTCTTTTCCATTCCTTTCTGTTTATTTCAAATCTGTTATTCAAGTTTTAATTATTTTCAATTATCTTCTAGGTTTTTCTGTGCAAGGTCTATTCCTCTGCTTATGCAATTACCGTGGCTAGCATATGCATAATACTGTGTAAGATTTTAGTTTAACCTAATAAGTCTCAGCAGAAAATATAGATGTGGCCTTCAGTTCCCCTAGAGGACCCTGGCCACGTGTCTAGCTCAGCAATTCTGCAGCTATGAACACAGTACATAATAACTGTTGTAAACCAAGTCTTTTTGTTGAGAGGAAACCCCTAACCCTTTCTGGTTTGTATGTTACTCTTCTCCCTGAGTTTGGCCACAGTGAGACTGTGTTTGCTGTCTTTTAGCTTTATTGCAACAGACACAATGAAACTGTGAACCTGCTCTGCAAAAAACAATTTAGACATGACACGCTTCCTCTGTCCTGCCTGCCCCAGGCCTGGGTCAGACAGGAAATGTTATTTTTGAGAATCTGGCAAAATGTATTTTGTTTGTTTGTTCTACAAAGGTAAAGAATCAATAACAACAAGAATGAAAAAGGTCAGACCAGGCTCCTTAATGTCATCGTGCCAACAGGAAGGTCAGCACAGGAAAAGTTTCGAGAAAATTAAATAAGCAGATCTCAACATGTGGAGTAGAGCACAAAAAAAGTCATACACGGAGCTGATGTGAAAGGCTCTAAAGACAATGCAATGCTTCCCTCTTGACTTTGGTTTGAGCTCATATACCATTGTAGACACAGGAGAATCAGGGGGGGAGGCAAGTTGGTTTTTTGCTTTTTTGTTTGTTTTGTATTTTTACAGGCATGCTCTTGCACATATGCACATACAGTTAAAAAGCAAATATATGACATAGTTCTGATCCCACTGAAGAGCAAAGAGATAAGCATAAACCCATTCCCGTAGCATACATGCAGCTAAACTTTAATGAAAACCCTTCTGTGCCTAGCATACACTACTGGAGATGCAGTAAGTGAATGTTTCCTAATTATATAGAGATTGTAGCTTATTACAGTGCAAAAACATCCACCATACAAGTAAGAGCTCTATAAAGGGTTAGCATCTTGGGTTTCCAATTTTTCTAATTCAATCTTTAAAAACTCTGTATTTGTATTGTATGTTGAGCTTCAGCTGTGTATTTCAAACTTCTACAAGAAAAGCCTCCTTTCAATCATACATCTTCATAAACAATAAGTTTTATTTCTGCAAAATATACAGGAATATTACTATGCTGAAGCTGTAAGTACGTGAAAGTAGTCAGAGCACATGGTATAACTGCTTTCCCAACAGAGCTTCTTGCTGAAGCAGTGTTGTAAAATAAAAAGTTGCTATGTCGTAATGAACCCAACCTAGTTTCTGAACTGTTTTACTGAAAAGGTATTTTAATGCAAGACTGGTTATAAAACACTATTAACATTCAGATTTGTAGGGTCATAGCCCAAAACCTATGTAAATTTCAGCGGTCTTAAAATTTTAGGAGTTTTAAGATCCTTCCTGTGACTCCTTTCCAATGCTGTATTGAAAAAATTTCCTTTCTTTGCAATGACAACACTGTGAAATAGAGCTCAGGTGGAGCTAGCAGAGCTCAGGTGGAAGAGAAAGGTGCATGTGGAAAGAGGGTCAGGTCACTTGGGAAAAGTACAGGAATGTTGTCAGAGCATGCAGAGATGCAACGAGGAAGGCCAAGGCCCACCTGGAATTGAATCTGGCAAGGGATGTCAAAAACAACAAGAAGGGCTTCTTCAACTACATCAGCAGCAAACAGAAGACTAGGGATAATGTGGGGCCACTGCTGAATGAGGCGGGTGTCCTGGTGATGGAGGATGCAGAGAAGGCAGAGTTACTGAATGCCTTCTTTGCTTTAGTCTTTAGTGCTAAGGCCAGCCCTCAGGAATCCCAGGCCCTGGAGGTAAGAGAGGAAGCCTGCAGAAAGCATGACCTTCGCTTAGTCGAGGAGGATTGTGTGAGAGATCACTTAAGCAATCTGGACACTCACAATTCCATGGGCCCCGACCACTCCCACGAGTGCTGAGGGAGCTGGCAGATGTCATTGCTGAGCCACTCTCCATCATCTTTGACAGGTCGTGGAGGACAGGAGAAGTGCCCGAGGACTGGAGAAGGGCAAATGTCACTCCAGTCTTCAAAAAGGGCAAGAAGGAGGATCCAGGGAACTACAGGCCGGTCAGCCTCACCTTCACCCCTGGAAAGGTGATCGAGCGAACCGTTCTGGAGGCCATCATCAAGCAAGTGGAGGAAAAGAAGGTTATCGGGAGTAGTCAGCATGGATTCACTAAGGGGAAATCACGCTTGACCAATCTGATGGCTTTCTACAATGGTGTGACTGGCTGGATAGATGAGGGCACAGCAGTGGATGTTGTCTACCTAGACTTCAGCAAGGCTTTCGACACAGTCTCCCATAACATCCTCCTAGGGAAGCTGAGGAAGTGTGGGCTGGACGAGTGGTCGGTGAGGTGGATTGAGAACTGGCTGAATGACAGAACTCAGAGGGTTGTCGTCACCGGCGCTGAGTCTAGTTGGAGGCTGGTGACTAGTGGTGTCCCCCAGGGGTCAGTACTGGGCCCAGTCTTGTTCAACTTCTTCATCAATGACCTGGATGAAGAGTTAGAATGTACCCTCAGCAAGTTTGTTGATGACACCAAACTGGGAGGAGTGGTAGATACACAAGAAGGCTGTGCTGCCATCCAGCAAGACCTGGGCAGGCTGGAAAGTTGGGCGCAGAGGAATTTCATGAAGTTCAACAAGGGCAAGTGCAGGGTCCTGCACTTGGGAAAGAGCAACTCCATGCACCAGTAAAGGCTTGGGGCGGACCTGCTGGAGAGCAGCTCTGTGGAGAGGGACCTGGGTGTCCTGGTGGACAACAGGTTGACCATGAGCTAGCAGTGTGCCTTGGTTGCCAAGAAGGCCAAAGGTATCCTGGGGTGTATTAAGAAGAATGTGGCCAGCAGGTCGAGGGATTTTCTCCTTCCCCTCTACTCTGCCCTAGTGAGGCCCCATCTGGAGTACTGTGTCCAGTTCTGGGCTCCCCAGTTCAAGAAAGATGAGGAACTACTGGAGAGAGTCCAGTGAATTCATGCATATGAAGATGATTAGGGAACTGGAGCATCTCTCCTACGAAGAAAGGCTGAGGGAGCTGAGACTGTTTAGCCTGAAGAAGAGAAGGTTGAGAGGGGACCTTATAAATATGTTAAGGGTGGGTGTCAAGAGGATGGGGCCAAACTCTTTTCAGTGGTGCCCAGTGGCAGGACAAAGGGCAATGGGCACAAACTGAAGCACAGGAAGTTCCGTCTGAACATGAGGAAGAACTTCGTCCCTCTAAGGGTAACAGAGCACTGGAACAGGTTTCTCAGAGAGGTTGTGGATTCTCCTTCTCTGGAGATATTCAAGACCCGCTTGGACAAGGTGCTGTGTAGCCTGCTCTAGGTAACCCTGCTTTGGCAGAAGGGTTGGACTAGATGACCCACAGAGGTCCCTTCCAACCCCTATCATTCTGTGATTTTGTGAAATATTTCCAGTTATGTTTATATAATATCTATTTTGAGATTAGTGTAAAATACATGGACTTAAGAGTAATCAGGAATATTTTTATGCTGTATGAAGATATGTTGATACCATCTTTACGAATGTACTAAGGATTTTTCTTCTTCCTTAAAAAAATAAATCTTGCTATTCTTATGTGCTGAATGTCTTCATGAATCTGACTGTGTAATGAAGTGTCTAAATTGTTCTAGCCGCTAAATGGGACAGAATCCCAGAAATGTGGTTTAACTAGACTCCATCATATGAATTAAAACATCTTAGCACAACTTGGCAACAAATTGCAAGAGCAATCAGCATCTTCTTTGTTATTCGAGATGATAGGGGAATGTTGACTTCCCATCTCTTACTAGGCATCCTTATCCATCTACCCTTGTCCTTTGGAGAACAGTCACGTGCATAGCAACGGGGACAATGAAACACTGAGAAAAAGCATAAGGGAATCACAAGTGTGGTTCTGAAGTAGGTCCAAAGTTTGAACCAGGTTCCGTTCTTTGGTTTGCACTGCAGAGCAATTTCTAAATGCAAAACTTGCATTTTTCAGATGAAACTAAATCAAAACATGCTCTCCAGAAGTGCATTCTTCATGCTCCAGCTGACAATGGGCATCCAGACTACTACAGTGGATTAAAGCCAAATAACTTCTCCAAAACTCATATATTGTAGATATGTAGTGTCAGCAATGATCCCCTCACTCAACAAAACCACTTACATTCTGCCACACTGTTTCCTACCAGGGATAACGACCACATACTTTCTTGATAGAAGCTATGATCCTCCGAGTTTTTACCTTTCCCTTTATTTTTTAAAAAAGGCAAACTCTGTTCCTATTTTAGCCTATGTCCACAAAAAGATGAATCAAATAGAGTCAGTACCCTGGGAAGGAGTCAAAGGATTTTTTTACTTTACGGGCCTTAACACTTCAACTGAACTGGGAAAATAAAAAATTACAATGGTTCATTTGTGGTGTCAACTCATTTTATGGCAAGAGCCTTTATTATAAAACAGGGACACCACAGGCTTCACTTGATATCATCTGACATAATTTACATAAAATTATTATGTACCACATCAAAGACTCAATAACTTCCCAATGAATTAAGAAGGAAAACTCCTACTCAAAACCAAACAAATTAAGGAAATAAAAGCTTAGGCATTTCTTGGATTTATCTGCATTAATTTAGTGTGAGAACACTGTACTAACAAAAGACTTTCTGTATGAGTAGAAAATGGTGTTGAAGTTACAGGAGTGAAAACAAGGTGTTTGTAACTGATTTTATGAACAGTGACATTATGATAAACACAATAAAAGCATGATGTATTTAAAAACAAGCAAGAACATCCTACATTTCCTTTAGTATCCCTGTAGAAACTTCCCTCTTGAACTTACTTGTGGTGCAGTTCTTGAACTCTATGTCATCTATTGCTGCTCCTCCTCCTAGGTCTCTGGTACGAATGCCTTCAAAGATAACTTCAAAATTCCTCAGTTTCCCCAAGTGTAACTCGACACTGTTCCACTCATCACCATGATTTCCTGATTCACTCCATATTTTCACAATCGCGTCATCAGTCTGAAGTTTGAATAAAATATATAAAGTGAGATATGTGTAAGTATGGATTATCAAATACCAGTTTTGGAAAAAAACCCTGCAAAAAACAGAGAGAAGACTGGAAGACGCCCCTTCAGTTTTGTCAAGAAATGATAAACATATGCTTTGCTAGGATAATAGGAAAGGTAGTGAAATAAGATTATTACCATAAAAATCACAGAAAGTTCAATAGTAGATGGAGTCTCGGTACAGAAATTGTTATGTGTATGATTGAACTCCAAAATAGCCTATTTTGGTAGAGTTATATTTAACTTTATGTAATATTGAGATAAGGTCTTTGTGTTTAGAATATATTGCTGGATGAAAGGTTAGTCTACTGTTTTAAAATTAGGGTATCGGTTAGGTAAAACTTTAAAAAGTTGTGACAATGAGAGTACAAGGGAGAAAAAACCCCAAATATAACATAATCATATGATTAGTACTGTTTATTTGAAGTTAAATAAAAGCATTCTAATTTTAAAATATGCTAATTGCTTTTAAGGCTTTTCTTTAAATGTCCAATCATATCACCTAGCTGGCAAGTCAACATCAAACAACATATTTCATTTTCTGATAGTAGCATTAAAATGCAGATGCACCAGTTTCAATCGCTGTGAATAGATGCTACGTCTATATGATGGCACAGAAAGTAAATATTTGCGAAAGTTTTGTATATGTCCCAATTTATTTTTTTTGTGACTGTGTGATTAATTATCCAAATTGTAAATTAAATATTTTGTTGCTCATCTTTTCTTATCAAAATTCATTAGTACTCCAGCGAGGATTAATAAAAAAAAAGTGCAATGCATCAAACAGCTAATAGTAATGCACAACAAAGGCTCTAAGAAAGTATTACATGAACAAGTGAAATCTAAGGAAAATAGAGACAACAGTAAAAATAAGCAGTGAAGAAAATTAATTACCTTTCTTTATACATGGTGAACCTGTTAGATCAGATTTATGTTAATAAGATTGGCTTATGCATATTTATGATGAGAAAATGAAGCCTGGTGTTTTAGATACCGTATTCTAAATAGGAAAGTGCAGACAAATGCACAGAGCTATTATATTAGTTGCTTCTGAATTCAGGATTTCACAAAATTGTTGATATATTTTAGAAGATCCTCAGACCTATAAAAACATGGAGATACAGAAGTGTGGCTTGACAATGGTGTTCTGGGAAAGAAAACACGGGGAAGGGTCTCCATAACTGGATGTAAAGTCATAGATATTCAGCAGAATAACTGTATTGCTGCACACTGCTAATGGTGTTGGAGCAGCGGTAATAGCAGCCCTTTATAAGTCACGATGTCTAAGCATACAAGCACCTACAGAGGCAAGTTTAGATATTGCATCTCCAGTTATGTCTCATCAGTGTAAAGCCAATGACACACTCCATTAAAGAGAAAATAATATAACAGGACCTTGCTTGTGTTTTGCACCACTAATTCCACAGTCAGTGAAAACTGGTTATGATTTTCTCACTGTGTTTCTCCCTGCGAGACTCCTGACTATCTACGTTCCATCATGTCAGAGATCCATTCGTTTATAGGGTAGGCCAAGCCCCTTTCAGGCCTACAATCAATGCAATTAAGGGGAACTGGCATCAGAACAAATGTGATACCCTTTCTAAAAATTCTACTTAAATTTCATCCTGGAAACAAAGCATAGAGGACTCTGTATGAACACTGAGCTAAAAAAGAACAGATATAGTAATCGAAGCTGATTTTAACAGTGGTAAAACAGTTTTTTAAATCGAATTTCACCTTACTCATATTATTCTTGCTCATCAAATATGTGTCCGACAATTTCACTTTATTATTTAAGTAGCTCAACAGTATCTATTCTATCGATTCTCATATTTTTGAATAATCTTCAAAGAGTATTACATATTATTGCAGTAATGTGTTTAGTCTGGAAACATCTTTCGTCTGTTCATGACATGAATAAAATGGATGGTCATTATGAGTTACATTTGGCTTTAAGGTCTCCAACATAGAATACAAAACAAAACTTAGAAGATAAGTACTTTTTAATGTTTAATGCATTTGTTGTCTCTGCAACTTCTTCTGCCTGCCCTTGAGAACTCTCTGGAGTGGGAAAATTTCCCAAACATTATTTATAAGAAATTACTTATAATTTTTACAAAAGTAGCTCAGTGCTGTGTATTAGTGCTGAATTTAGGAGGCTAAAAATAAAGTGGAGAATAATAATACTAAAAGGTAAGGAAATTCCTTTACTTTTGTGCATTTAAGAGAGATAGAAAAACTCAAAACTTGTATCTATGTCAACATGAAGCCCCAAACCTACAAAAATCTACATGTGTTGAAGTTTGGATGTAGGGAAATCGGTGCATTTTTTTTAAATACACAGAGATAAATATTCATATAAAATCTGGAAATATTAAATGTAGCACAGTTAACAAAAATACAAACCTCACTTCTGCTGTTAGCCTGATTTTGATTGATTTCACATTATATTTTATTACATTACATTTGGTTCAGACTTATGCTTATCATGATGATATTTGAGTAAACGATGCTGTGAGTTAAAAGTTACACTTCTCAGATATTTCTTTAAAAATATCCACATAAATTGTTGCAGCAATCTATTTCTATAAGGTGTCCTAACCATAAAGTATGAAGTGTTTATGAAGTTACAGCAACTGGGGCATTTTTTTCCCACAGTGAGACACTGAAATATGTAGAATTTTTTTTGCTAGAAAGAATTTTTTCCAGACAGAAAAATTATGCTAGAAAGATTTTTTTCAAATGGAGACAGAAATGGTAGTCTTCCTGCACTTCACAAATTCTTAAATATTAGTACACAAATAAAATGCAGGAGAGACATTTCTTCTCTGTCTGGGTTGAACAGTAGAAGTTCTTATACAAAGGCAGTATTTCATAAAGCATAAAGGTTTTTTCACTTGCTCAGCTACAGCTCTACATAACAAAATGCAAAGCAAGCTCAGCCCATTAATAACTGTATGAAGGCTGTTCTAATCCAGAGTAAAAAGTCCCTTCAAAAACACAAGCCCTGCACATTATCTGTGTGAAACAGCCGAGGAAGAGGTGGGAAAGGAAGAGACAAGCAGGGAGCTTGACTTTCCTCCTCTCCCCAGGACCCAGACAGTGGAGCTGGCTTGGCTAAGGGGTGTAAGCTATACATTTCTTCTGGATACATACTTGGCATGAGAGGATCATCGTTTGTAAGCTTTGCAGATTCCATTTAATGAATTATTGTTTTGTTTTCTACATTCTCCAGCCATCTAATCTGTCTGGTGCTTTGGCATTTCTTTCATATGTTTGGAATGTGTTTGCTTCTAAAACAAACACAAATATGGCCTGAGGGGGGTGGGGGGGAAATCGGTCTGTGCTTTGACCTGCCCATTGCATCCAGAATTACTTTGATGTTTTTCACTCCTGTACACATGTATTAATGTAAAAGAGAGGTAGGTAAAAAGAGATGTATGACAATCAGAAGAAATGCATCTCAGCATAGAGCAGGCTGGAGGGCACAGTGTCACCTTTCTTCTGTTTTTATAAGGCTGTTCTACTGACACATACTGAGTGTCTAGATTGTTGTTCATCCTGGGCTGGTGGCAAAAGGCCCAGTTTAACTCTCTGCTCCAACAGGCAGATAAAAGATGGTTAAGATCTGTGGCTTTGACAGATAGTGTCAGTGCTGTCTGTATGTGTGGGCTGATCATGCTGGCTGTTGGTGAGGGTGGAAATCCCGTTTTCCAGCTAACCTGCAGAAGTCTAGCTACATGTGATTCTTCATAAAAAAAAAAAAAAAAAAAAAAAGTGTGATCTGTCTTGCTGCCACTCATCCACAATGGGTTTCAGCCCTCTTCTGTATTGTAAGCATCACAGCCTAGACTCAACTTTTCCTTCTTTGCTGCACTTTCTTGCACGTAATTCCGTTCTCTCTTTTCCTCACACTAACACTTTTGTATTAAAGCCACATCATTATCTTCCTTACGTCTCATTACATTTGCCTTGGCCTTCCTTTCAGTTCAGATTTGTTCTCTTCATACTTTACCATACATTCCTAAAACCATGTCATCATCTAGTTTTGGATTTGCATCCTCTTATTGCCTGTATTTCTACTCCTGCTAAGAAAAATGACAGATAAGATTCTTACATCACTTAAACTAACAGCCTATCATCTTCAGCCAAAGAGGCTATTCCAAAGTAACATGAAATAATAGCATCCAGAAACCAGAGTATGTAAAAGGAAAACCCCTTATATTTCCAAACAAAAGGCTAAATTGCAGTTCTGAACTATCAGACTTGATTATAATTTTTGTCTATTACATACATGCAAGTCTTTGAAAGAGGAGAGAAGAAAAGGACTCAGATCTTACTGGCGCAGAATGCACAAGCAAAATATTTTTGCCCAAAAATCTTGGTCAATGTCTTTTTTTTTTAGCAAGATGTCTCATTTAGCAGCCAAATGCTAACAATGGCACATCACTGCTAACACATGACAACGGCCAGATTTTTCTATTCTGACTAAAATCTCACTGTCTCTTCTATAGCTTTCTGTGGATATCTCCCTCAGTTGAGGGGAAATGTGGCCAAAATAACTTAATGTTTCTTTCTTATGTTTCCTTTTATGACTCTTGTGAACAGCTCCACAACCTGCATGCTACTCAAGCTTGTAATTTTATCATTGCTAAAATCCTTCTAAATACTTACGAAGTTTATGATAATCTTTTGTAGATCTTTTTGCATAACATCTCAAAGAACATCATAAGTTAAAATTCAGAAGTTCTCATTATCTTATGGGTTGTGGACTGCTAAAACCTTCATCCAACTCTTGTTTTATTATCTATGCAGCCCATTCTTTGGAATATTTTGCCTCTTTGTGAACTGATTTTACCTTCTCTAGCTGAATTCTACCTGTAACACAAAAATAAATTATTTAAAAGTGTATTTTATGCCATAGTCCCAGCTTTACCTTTTATTCATTATCAAGAAACTCCTTCCTTGCTGGTCTAACTCATGATACAGAAATCCATTGCCCATTTGTTACTTATTCAAATGTACAAATCCAGGTTTCCTCCTGAGTCCCATCCCTCTTCTGGGAAAAGAACTTTGTAAATATTTCTCCTCCCCTTTCAAGTGATGTCTAGAAAAAAATCTTGCCAACAATTAATCTGTGGATGCACTTCTCTGACTCGATGATCACCTAATCTTGTTGCAGACAAAAATGGTTAAAGAGGATTCTTTGTTGATCATACCATAAGCTTTACAGGACAAGCGGACCGCGGGCTACGACAGAAGAGCACCAGCTAGTTTATTATGTGTATTTCTACTTTGGACTTACTTCTTCACGGCATATGGTCCACTATTTATTAGTGCAGAGTACTGCTGGGCAACAACACTGTAAAGTTCCTCAGAACATAATTTTTTACAATCTATTTTGTAATTCTGTACTTTATAATCCCCTAAACTCAAAGTGAGAAATTCTAAAAGTTCAATATTATTGACAGATCAGCTAACAAAATTTCATTTCTTCTCAAAAACACACCCTAAGACCACTAAAAACTGATGTGAAAGAGGGTGTTTTCAATTAAGGCTCTGAAAAGCTGTTATTAGTTGCATATTACTGCCCTCTATAGGCTGAACATAGTCGAAGGTCAAGCTGAGGTGACAAGGCATCACTGAGGAAAACTTGGCAGTAAAAAGGTATGTTTTCCATTGACTTGTAGCAGTGAGTACTGGTCTTCTACTGTCCCATCATGCTGAGCGACAAACACTCCGAGAAAATGGCAGAATTACTTCTAAGAAGAAGATAACCTGTTTTGATCTATACCTCCATGTGCCTAGCCATATTAGAAAATTCCTCTTCATATTCAGAGGATTTTTTATCTGCTTTCTGACAGTCTGAGGGGAATTATTTCTTAATGATTTCATTACCTTGCAATTCAAATTATTCTTCATGCTTGTCTTCAACTGAGGAACGATCTAGTGTTTATAACCTCCCTTCTGAGAACTTCAAGGAGAAAGTATATCTTACTGGGCTCAATATCTTTATTAATTCACCTGGGGATACTGAGAATAAATGAGAGTGAAGGATTTCTTTCAGTCTTAGAATACCCTCTATTTTACGGCCGAATTTAATATTTTTCCTGTGCAGCAGAGACCACCATTATTCTCTAGGCTACATTTCTAACACAGTCAGAATAATATTAGGAACTGAATCCAAAGCATGCAAGAGGAGTATGAAATTTTCCATTACTAGATGTTGCAAAGAAATTTCTCATAAATACACTCCCTATCAGAAGTATACACTATGTATTCTAGATGCAAGATTAAAGGTTCTGCTATGAGACAATCTGCCTTGTTACGTCTGCAGTGAAACAGCAAAGAAACCAGATTTTGTTCTTCATCAGCACCTCTCCTTCTATTCATGTTCCAAGCTGGGTTCAAAATATTTCCCTGATTTGTTTTCATCTGATATTTATTTCAGCAGAGCCACAGGAAATGAAGTTGAGCTTAGCAAATGGATGGAGGCAATAAAAACATTAGCTAAATATTCCTGGACTCTTCAAGCCAAACATACTTGAGGGCTTTTTAATCAGAGACAGAATATTTTCAAATGATTCATCAAAAAACATTACCTGTTATTATTAATACCATAAAAAGACTTCCAAGGTTCACTGTAGCAAAAGAATTCTGTTTCTGCAGCACCCTTCTGACTTTTGAGAGAAGTCAATCTCTTTTTACTTGTTTTTTTAAACTATTAGGAAAAAATTTTTCTCCTCTCCTTTCAGTTTCCTTTGAAAACAGTATCTTCCTGGCAAGTTGTTACCATTCTGAATTTTTAAAACAGGATATGTGTTGTGCAAAGCACAGAAACAGAGTATAGAATGAGCATAATGTGACTTTAACTGTCACTGCTTATTTTTCTAGCCTTGGATGCAAGGTAATCCCTCTGTTTACAAGAGTATTTCAACAGGAGTATTTTTATGGTGTGCAAGTGAAGTTAACTAAGAAACCTGATCTTAATGAAGTTCTACTTTCCTTCATGTAGTATCATCATTAAAGCCTTTTGGTGGCTGACCAAGTAGTTTAAAGATGAAGTATCCCTTGACGAGGTATGTTCCTTCCCTGCTTCCTCTCTTACTCAACAAGGAGTGGAGTGCATTCCCGCATTTTCACATGTACATCAAAGAAACAGGAGGTGGAAGGAAGAAAAATCAAAACTTGTCCTCATTTGCCTATATTTTAAAGAATTCTTCTATGAAGCTGTATTTCTGCAAAACTATCTATTTAAGTTTCATTGCTTGAGAGTGAATCCTATTTTCAAAAGGTTCTGAGCACCTTCCTTACAGATTTGGGCCGTTGCTACCTCAACTCTGCAGTACACAGAATACTTGCTTATGTTTAAAGATCTTGGTTCCTAGGATTAAGTCTTTCATATGTAGGTTGAAAAAAAAATGCACATTAAAATGCAATAGAACTGAAGACTGATGCTGTATAACAGAATGTCTTATCTTAAAAGATGTGAAGTATTGTGTCTGCTTCACCGAAACATGTTTTCAAAGCACATGACAGGCTCTATCTCTTTTTTCATTTCTCACTGATTTCCTCTTAAAACTTAACTTCCTGAAAGAATATTGCTTGGATTATTTGAAAACAGTAACTTAGGCCTACAGAGTTTGACCTTGCGTTTCATTCTAACAAAAAAAGCTCTGCATCAGATAATTCACTTACAGTATCAAATTATTAAACTGGGTCAATGTATGAACTGGTCAGGATTTGTTCACCCAAGATTTGAATTTTAAGGTCAATGTTCCCTTCCCTTCCCTTCCCTTCCCTTCCCTTCCCTTCCCTTCCCTTCCCTTCCCTTCCCTTCCCTTCCCTTCCCTTCCCTTCCCTTCCCTTCCCTTCCCTTCCCTTCCCTTCCCTTCCCTTCCCTTCCCTTCCCTTCCCTTCCCTTCCCCTCCCTTCCCTTCCTCTTTCCTTTTTTTTCTTTTTTACTCTTTTCTGTCTTCTCTCTTTTCTTCATGGTGACATGAAGAAAAATGAAAGCAGACAATAAGGTCATGAGGATGTATGTTACGAATGAGCATGTATGTCCTCTGGCACACTGTCAATCACCAGTCTGATAACAATTCAATACAAACAGTTCAGCGGCACTTTATAATGGCACTAATTACAATAACTCATCTCAGTCTTGACAGGCTACTTTGTTTTAGAGAGAGACACATACTCTGTATGGTAAGTGTAAGGTTGGTAAGTGTATGCAAACAAACCAAATAAAACATATGTACATGGCGTTAATCATGTAGTTATTTACTACTCTGTTACTGCTTTGAAAATTTGTCTTTCCTATTAAATAACCCACAGAGACTGGTGGTTAAGATTACTCTGTGGTGAAGATTACTATTACATTTAGAAAATTACTGTTAATTATCTGAATGCTGAAGCTCTGCATTAAACATACAGCGTCAAAATTATTAAGTCCACCTAGAATAGCTCTGTGACAGACAAATAGAAACAATTTCAGTGTAGGGAGAGATTATAAATTTGAAATGTACGCTTTCCATCACTAAGCTACGGGATGCTGAGGGATGGACGCTGCGGGGTTCTGAAACACTCAGCAAATGGAGGCAACAACAACAACAAGGCAGATAAGAGAACTGCAACCATCTACAGAGTAATGGTCCCAAAAGATAGGAAAAAGTTAGTGACAAGTAATGCAACTGGGTGGGTTTTACTTTAGCGATATGCTGCTGAAAATTATGAGCTTGCTCAAGTTTCAGTGACTTCAGTGAAAATTCCTGATTCTCAACAATGAAGACAATACATTTAAAAGAAGTTTCTAATTTTTCAGAGTTCCATTTTGACAGGAACCAGAAAAGCTGTTTAGAAGGGCTCTGTCTTCTATAAAAACACTTGGAAAAGAAACACCAAACTGACCAAATGGTATCTTTAAGAAATTATTTGATCCAGGGAAAATGTATACTGCAAAAGTGCATTAGTATGCGTGAAAAATTGACTTCACTTTTAAGGAGAACTTACAAAATCACACAATTGCGTTTTCACAGTGCATTATAGAAAGAAGGAAAACAGCAAGATGAAACACCGATAGTTCAGCCTTCAAGCCTTTTATTAGACAGTCTGCATGTATGAGTCTCAGCAGGTTTTCATAATAAGAGCTAATGACAAAGCCTATCCATCCATCCCTTTCATTTCCTCCTTTGTGCAAAGCATTATCATGATTTTTCACTCTCTGAAATACTTTTCTCCAATGTTCTTTTCCAAAATTAACATCTATGTAATAAAAGAATAAGCATTTCAGCAACAAACCTGCATTCTAATGAACAAATTTGATAAATAAACTTATACTACTGATGAAATTACTTTTTAAAAAAGCACCAGCTTTGAAATTCTGGAATTTCATACTGAATTCCTTTAGAGCATTGGAAGGCATTAACAGGTCACCCTGTCACGAGTGCCAGCACTTGCGATATTTCTAGGAACTAAATGGTAAACTCTTGTTTCCTGATTGCTCTAAATACTGAGTTGAGAAAAGCTAGTTTATAAAACACCTTGATAGAAAGCAACTGGTTGTTCATCCGGAGACAGGACTTGTTTCAAGCAAGTAGGCATTTCAAGGAACGACAATTCAGCTACTCATTAGCAGAGATGAAATTATACTTTTAAAACTCTTATTTTGGAAAAGTAATTTATACTGGGAAGGCAAGAACAATTTATTGGTTTTCTTTTAATTATTCTGTGAGTGTGAATTTTTTAAAACTTTGATTGATCTTGTCAAAACTATTAAATCTACTGGATTTCATTATAGCCAGCTTTCATTTATAACCAAGCAAACTCAATTCTGTTTCTTGTTCACATCTTTGTACATTCCCATGATACACTTTCCATCAAATACGATTTTATGTACGTAGGCTCTTAAACTACGTCTTCATTTTGCATGTTATCCTTACCAATAAGAACAG
The DNA here is from genome assembly GCF_030867145.1 of Opisthocomus hoazin. Classification (NCBI taxonomy): domain Eukaryota; kingdom Metazoa; phylum Chordata; class Aves; order Opisthocomiformes; family Opisthocomidae; genus Opisthocomus; species Opisthocomus hoazin. Next base: position 72,713,859 of record NC_134417.1, on the reverse strand, counting down.
GGAAATAAAACAACTCATCTTCGTAAAAGGGGATTCACTAGGCACCTTATACTACTATATCCTGTATTCATTTCCTAGTCCTCCCAAACCTCCTTTCTCCTCAAATGCAAAAATTTCTTCTTCATTTCCTAGCATAATCTACCTTCATTTGATTTTAGTTTTTAGGTAGCTTAAGGGATACAACTGTGATTGCTTGGATTTTGTTTTTTCTCCTTCAGTGTTACTACAAAGACTAAGTAACAATAAGCATCAAAGTCATTTTGTAAGACCAGTAGCATTTCAAGCAAGTTACATTTTGTCTCAAGCCTTGTGACACATTTGTTTTAATTATGTTTTACAGGTCTCCTCTCATTGTTCCCATCTTAGAGTTGAGGCAACTGTGATGATCTGGAAAACCAAAGCTTGAAAGAGAAATAATCACAGTTACAAAAACACTGGGAAAACTCTGGATGACTGTTACAATCCTCCATAGTGTCAAATGTAAGGACAGTGTGCTAAACATTATGCAATGCTAGATTCCTTGGATTTCAAGACAGAAGTCACAACTTTACTTATACTGCCTGCCTAAAAAAATGCAGAAGATATACAGTAAGATATGCAACAAAACAACTTATGAATCAAGATCATAAAAAGATACACACATAAATTAGAGAATCTCAAATCTGTCATATTTTTCCTTATGCAGAGAATACTCTGAATATCTTTTTTGGAGATGTGAGGCAAAATCACATCTAAAATTTCAGCTTGTTATTAAGCAGCTTTAACTCTGTAACTCATCTTCTATGCAACTTTTCCCCTGTAAATTTCTCCTTTATCTGTTGGATTATGGAATGATGGATTATGAATTATGGAATTGCTCCTGGGCAAATGTCTGCTTGGAAGTGGGACACCTCACTGTAGTCAACACCACATGGATCAAAGTACTGTTTGAGTGACACGGTGGGCAGGCAGAAGCTGTGCTGGTGGGACTAAATTTTTTTCTCTGAAACTTTGACAGTTAGCAGCTAAGGTCAGAAGCATTTTTCTATTCACAGTGTCACAGTGTTTACAAAATCAGTCCACAAGATGGGAATCATGGAATCAGCCTATGTGAAAGTCCACTCATCTTATCAAAATGTGAACATTTGTTCATGAAGAATAAAAGCATTATCATTACAGCTGCTTTGAAAAATAAAAACCCCAAAGCAAAGCCAATTTAGCTGAAAATCATCTGGAATCTTTCAGAGATTTTGTTAGTTTTAATCAATATTTCAATTCAGCAATTCATCTCTAATACCACCTTGATTCTGTATATAAAACTGAATGTAAGGAGTGGAAAAACATATCTTTACAGGGATTCTGCTAAGACAAAAACAAAAAATTTGAAAAATAAAAAGACAAAATTAGTACATATATCTGCTATAAATTAAACATACTTATTTTTAAAAAAAAGTAAGATACTTTTAGGGCAATACAATAAAATCTTTAGACTAGTAATAATTCCTATATTATATAATAATAACTTCTTCAGAGTGGCAAGTTCACAGGACAAGGATTGATATGAATATTCCCTACTAATTATCAATGAGTATCTTACGCTTTTTCAGACATATAAGAGAGTGATTACTCATCCCTACTTTGATGTAGTGGGAGGTTCAGTGGGATACAACTGCACTTCTTTCTTCGTGACTTTTATGGCCTATGTATATTTTGTTAGAATATTGTTTTCAATTGGATTGTAGCTTTTGGCCTTATAGAAATACAGAACGGATACTCTGGGATATTATATGAACTGGACAGGCTCAGGGGAATCAAAACATTGAGGCTGAATAAAAATAGCAAGCTCTTTATATAGTCAAAGTTGATTAAGTATATTTAAGCTTTACTGAATTGATCCTGAGCAAAGAGACATCTTTAAATGGAATGCTCAAGTCCTGTCTCTATAATATCTGACGGATACAACTATTTATTTCTTAGAGAATGCCAAGGAACCAGATATATGATTTAAATTTTTAATCTGTAGTTATGAAATATATTTTCTACAAATTGAGGTCTTTCATAACCGACAGATCTTACTATATTAAAAGAGTTCAGTGAGATTCCCTCTTTTCAGTGGTCACCACCTTATCTTTTCAAGGACACAGAAAGTTATAAATATGTAAATATACATAGTACGGTAGGGATGTAGAAGATAAAAGTTTGCAAACAGATTCATAAGATCTTGGTGTTTGCATTGTCAGCATAGATATGACATACGTACGTAAGTATGCAGAAATATGTACGGAAATATCAAAAATCCAAATATCTATCCAATAACATTCCTGGACGTACCCAGTATTGTTTATTGAATGTTAATATATGCAGTTATATGTCCACAGGAAGCTATATGGAAAGCAATAGCCACCTTTTGTCTTACAGGTGCTTCATTTAGAATGAGATAAATCACACTCAAGACTCCCTTTGACATAGTGAGTAAAACCCCACCATCAACAAGAGAGGCTAGGGTGATTGCTGCAGCGGCTTCATAGGAGGCGTCTATGACTTCAAGTAACAGGAATCCCACCCAGATTGGGACAAATTACAATTTAGCAGCAGGTCCTGTGATCTTAACTTCTTTCTCAGAAAAGAAATCTACATGCTGGAGAAAGTACAGAGATCTCTTTTTAAGATTTATTTCCCATGGTAATATAGGAATTATTTGCCTACATGAGGCAAAATGAAAGGTCTGAAAACAAGCATGAGAACAAACATTTGAAGCCACTCTTCTAATATGTAAAAGAGAATTTGTAATAATCTGTCAAAAATACAGATAAAACTAAGGTAGAACAGGAAATTCAGTGACATTTTTTCTCAGTTAACTTTTTGGTTTTTAGTGAAAATCCCTCAGATATCATTCCATTTCTTCCCAGTGCAACAACTGTTACACAAGCTACTTCCGGTTTATAGTTTCAGTAGTTGTGATAAGATCAATTCCCCATTTCCATATTTTCAGTTTTTCTCTAGGTGTTGCAGACAGTGCAGAAGTTCTGTCTGCATTTTCTAAATGGATTTATTTCCTACAACCAATAAGCACAGACCTAACTATCAGAAGATTAAAATTTTTTTTTGTGAACAAAGGAAACTTGGCAACATTAAAAAAGGCAAATCAAAGGAAAAATGTAACCACTGAGTGACAAAACAACTGAAAATAAGAGAACTCCAAGGCATTTGTGGAAGAAAGTACCTTACCTCTCCGACAGCAGAAAACCAGTCTGATCATATGTTCATGGAAAGGGATGTTTTAAGAAGGATTCTAAGAAGTTTCCATAGCCATGGCATCCTATTTGCACCACTGTAAGACTCGTAGCCATTAGACTGGCATACTCAGAAAATATGAAGAAGATGGTACACTTTAAGGTATTGTAATATCTTAGTCTTGCTACATGGTCTGTTGTACCTTTCTGCCTCATATGAACACACCTTCCCTGGATATGATTTGTAAGACCATTCAGATTGTTCAGCTACACACCGTAAAATTTTCTTTTCAAGCTGAGAAGATTGACTCTCTAAGATTGGCCTTTTCAAAACAGTTAATCTATTTAGAATGGTCTTACTGCATCACTATTGTCAAGAGATTTCAAATCTTACCTGAAGAAACACTTCATTTCTCTGTACAACAAATCTTTGTACAGCTTGGAAGAAGGAGACTGCAATTCGTATAGATTAAATTCCAGATATACTGACTTAAACAGACTATACTATTGACTAAGCCAAAGTGTAAGTTTAAAAATGTGCAGCTAGTGAGTCAGGGGAGGATTTTCATTAGTTGTAAATTCCTATCCATAGCCCGCATAATCCTAAAACTGCTAGGGTGAGAAAAAAAGAACTCTCATTCTTATAGTTACGCTTGATAACATACTCCCTCTGAACTCTTATTGAACACAATTCTGAACTGAGTCACACTGTCAAAATGCTCAGAATAAAGGGAACAGCAGAGTCCTTCAAATCTAATGAGTATTTCTGTGTCATGAATAACAAGATTCTTCTGTTTGCCAATTGATGAAATGAATTACATGGTTCATGTACCAAAATTTACATACTACTTCTTCTGGATCACTTTGTAAACTCTTATTTAAAGAATCCTTTCTCTCATAATAAGCAAACTAAATTAAACTAGAAAACAGTAAGATACTAAGTTGTGCTATTCAGTGGAAGGACTGGAAGGAAACAGTGAACAGCTGAAGGGAAGACCAAATGACATCTAAATACAGGCTGCTGATTTTCACTGGATAAATGGCAGAGTAGCTGTATCATACCGACACTTAACAGAACAAGTAATAATTTTAACTGCCTAAATGAGACCATATAAAGGTACAGAAAACAAGTCTAAGCAATTTATTTAAAAGTTGAAAGGTTCTTCTTGTTTGTACCTTGATTTATTGACTCAGCCAAATAGAGATTGAGTGCCTGGTCCATTTCACTGTAATTTCAAGCAATAAAACACAGTTTTCAATAAACTGAGAAGTTAGCTATACAAAATTAATGGTGTTGTAAAATTGCATTAGCCTAAGTTTCCACTGTGGTTTCATATGACCTTTTCACATCAGGTGTCTCTTCTTACATTTCAATGAGAAGAGCAATTGACATCCAAAAAGTGTTCCTAACTATGAAGCATAAAATAACACCTGTGGCATCAAACATTCACCTATCATTATAACGAGAAAAGTGTGGTGACATAACGGTTTATACAAAATAGATGATTTTGCCAGGAAACAAAAATAGATTACGTGCACTCTTTCTTTCTCCAAGATTTGAATTGTTTTCCTGTTATTATGGGTGTTAGAACTAAAATTAGTTTAAAGTATTTCACTGTATTTTCATTCAATGACCTCTATCCAACAAACAAAATTTTCACCAGAATATTTTCCATTACAAGAATTTGATTTTTTTCACTTGTATGATTTTGAAAGTTAAGCAAAGAAAATGGTCTTAGAGTTTTCATTTATGAGGAAAATCTGAAAAGCATCCACATTATTTTTCAATAGATAATACAGTTTTTCTTCAGTATGGTCTGAAGGGTTGGTGTTTTTTTTTGTTTGGTAGGTTGTGGGTTTTTCTGGTGTCTTCAATCTCTTTAGAAAACAAGACCCTAATTCTTTTAAGAAAATCCTCATATTTTGAGCACACCCAGTTATTCCTGGTCCACATTAGAGCCCAGAATTACAGCTAAATATGAAATAGTTCTTTTTATTTGTGAATTCCATAAGAACCACACTTACAATAAAGATTTTTTTTTCATTTACATTAGCCTTTGAAAACTTTCTGTGTAATCTAAAACTCCTAGACCTAAAGAAAAGCTAGTATGACAGATAGACTAAGATCCTCATCTATTCTGATATTTTAGAGACAAGAAATGCAAGTTTGAGTGTTCATTTCCTTTGTTTAGTGCTCATGCTGGAGGCAAAATCAAATATACTCTGCAGACCACACTATTACACCCTCATATTCCAGGGACTTCTGCAAATAGTGTTTTTAATTCCTGATTTTAGTAGTACTACAGTATCATCTCTCATTACTTCATTAATTGAAACAGAAAATCACATTAGCATGGTTTCTTCTGTTAAAAAGTCTTCATTCTTAAGCCTTCAGTAGCACTAAAATTGCTTATATGAGCTCCTTGGTTTTTAATTTTGCAGATACGGCCTGGTAAAACTTGCAGGAACAAGTTACAAATGAATGAGGCAAAGTGGGAAGTGCTGAGGGTAGCTGGACAACCTGAGGAGCGTGACTGTACACAAAGGCCTATTGAAAGAATTTAAGTCTGAAAACCTAGATAAGAAACTCATATGACTGGACTGTGGAGTTTCCATGAATCTGCAGGCAATTAATCTCTGAGCTGCAATGACCCTCTCATAGGCAAGAAACACAGTTACCAGGTTACGAAAAAGTATATCTCCATAGTAAGTAAGATAGTGGGAAGAAACAGAAGTCTCTCAAAGCTCCCGTTACGTTGACATTATTAGTCTCTGCTGCAAATGATAACTGTTCTTACCAACATGTAGGATGTCAGTGCATGCAGTGTTAAGACAAGTTTACTTAAAGCAGCCTTTCATCTTTCACTTAATTCACCATTACATAATGCAATGGGGTCAACCGACAAACAGATACACATACAGATTATTAGAGTCATAACTATATGTACTAAAAAACACCTTGTCTGACCCTTGCACAAATTGAATTGGAATCAGATGCTTCCATCTTTGTGAATTAAACTACAGCAAATACAGAAACACAGCTGTGGGTTTTTTTCTGAAGCTACTGTGGATTCAAAGTGGAAGGCCAGAAACTGAAAAGATTTCTGGAAGCATAACATTTAGATTCTTCATGCTAAGTCTCTTTATTGATTCATCAAAGTAATTTTAGCACACTACAGCTTGATACTGCAAGACTGGCAAAGATCAAAGACTACCAGAAACTAGAACACCTCCAAGACACTAAAAATGAACTGTGAATTAAAAATAAAAGTTGCATTAAAGGAGGATAAAATTGGAAACAAATTAATGTTCTACAATGAGCACTAGTGCTATATTGGTGCTTGCTGAAGTTTTGCTAGGATAACATCTGTTCAGTTCAGTCTGGGTTTGACAAAAGGAAGAAACTTTTATTCATGGAGGACCAAGGGGCCTTGGTGAATAAAAAGAGATGAGAAAGTAAAAAGGAAAAAAGAAAGAGCTTCCACCTTTTCTGAGGTTACATGGAACTCCTAGAAATATTCAGTGTGTTTTATTCAGATGGAGATGTTGATCAGAAAAATTAGATATTGTCTCAGGATTTCAGGTTTGCTCAACGCTATATTCTTTCTAAAAGATTTCAGGAGGCTCCATGCTACAGGTTGCATTACTTATTTTTCTTTTTAAAAAAGATATGTTAATTACTTTTCTAAATTTACCTATTTAGAAGAAGAGATATGAAAAATTAATAAAAATTCTCAAAGGTCAAGGCTATGCCTCTATCATTTAGCCAAAGTCCTTTTGTCTTCATAAAAATACGTCTCTTTCACAGATGCCATACAAAAAAGATCTGATTTGGATGTCTCTTACTTCAGTAAAAATCATTAAAGAGCAGCTCTATGATCCTTAAAAGAATTCTGTCCTGAAACACACTTAAATCACAACTTCAGCTGTAGAACGACTGCCCTGAAAAGTGTTAGAAAAGAACAAAAGTAGTCCGACCTGCTAAAATCCTCATACGTTAAAGGTTTCAAAGCCTCATATGTTAAAAAGCAGTAATGTAACCGCCATCATTCTGTGAGATTATGAGCCCACAAATCAATAAAATGTATCACTTCCAGAGATCTCTGATATTGGGAATGAGTTCAGTGAAACAACACTGGAGAACTGTGTAGAGTGGAGGAGACCGAAAGTGCATTTTTCATCTATGTCATATTGAGCAATACGATGCCAGGCTGGGACAGAAAATATGGTAGTGGCATTAGCCCTGAGAGGCAAGGATTGTGGTTCCAGGTGTAGTGTTACACGATATTGTTGTGTTGTTTCGAAGATCTGTCTGCATTATGCTGTATAATTCTGTCAGCCTGCTCAGTTTTCTAACCAGGCACTGGTTAGAGACCTGCCCTAAGTCATGCTAAACCTTAACTACTCATCTTCCTCGTCTCCTAAGGGAGAAAAAGGTCAAGATCTGAAAGAATTTAAAGAAAAAAATGCTGAATAATTCACATATAAACAATTTCTCTTACAGGTGTTTCTAGAAACATGATGATTTTAAATTACAAATCCTCCGATGAACCTCTTGTCTTTACAAGCAAGATTCCAAAATACAAGAGGGATTCTTTAATACTTCTTCAAAATACTTTTTTTCTTCAAAGCACGTCCAAGTATATTAATCCAGCTCACCAACTCTTTGGAAAGAATGCTGACATCTGGTTGCAGTATAAGAATACAGAGAATTGTATGCTTCCGATAACATACAGTGAAGAAGATTGCAATAACTTCATCATGTACTCATCTGAGAAAATAAAAGGCACTGAATGGTGTTTGCCCTTGTCTATGGCTGTGCATATTTGTTCTTTCCTTCTAAGTAAAAGTAAACTGTTTTTCAGTAAAGATGTTTCCACTGAAAACCGGCTTATTTCTATTTAATAATTGTCTCGGTCTCGATTTACTTGGAGATAGGCTTAAGTCATGGGGTCAAAATCCGACCTACAACAATCCTGTTTGAAACAATGACTAAAAAAGTGGAAAGTACTGTTTCAGACTTTGCATTCAATTCAGGAAATGTTAATATAAAATTATCTTGCTCTGGGAAGTAAAGCTGCTAGAAAAGTTAATCTTCTTTGCTTTCTTGATAATACTGCATTTCACAGTACCCCCACCAATTTCCTTTAAAGTTCTGTGGACTAAGGCAGTACTCCCATACTTTCATTTATTAGTCAGATCAGACATTTCATTGACTGAAATACAACTTTTAATAACAGTTCACAGGTCAACAATGTCAACAAACCAATCTGTCTCTTTTGAGAGCTATATAGGTTCCCATTAAATAAAGGCCATTACCCCTGTGATGCTAAGTGGAACTAATTTCTCCTGAATGTATATTTTTCCGGATTTAATAAAGGAAAACTATGTGAAATAAACAAAATTTTAGGAGTTAGAGGAAAAAAAAATAAATATAAGCTACTGAACATATAGCTGCATATGTTCGTATATCTTTTTTACCCATTTACAAATACTGGAAAACTTTACATTTCTGCATTAGATTTAAAGAATCTCTCTAAAAGGTTTATTATGCCTGGGAGGGCAAGCAAAAAATTGGCAAGTTTTCTACATCGTTTGGAGCACACTTTGAGGTTCAGCAGACTCTTCAGTGAAACATTCAAGCAAATCTTTGAAAATTTAAAATTTCTTCCTCTAGTTGCATGGAGGTCAGATAATCTGCTTTGAGGCTACCTGAACACAGTGAAATCTATAACTTCTACATTAAAATGAGGAGTTGATTGTTTTTCATTCAGCGAGTGTGAAGAATCAATGTAGAAATACACAGTCTATTTTAAGCAGCATAAGTTGTTTCCTCAGACTTTATTCTTGAGTGACTTCCCATAGAAGTAGGGTCAATGATACTGATTTGTGATAATGTCATTTTAAAGTACTCAGTCCTAGAAATTTAAATTTCCAGAAGAAAGCAGCTGGCATTGGCAGCATCTCTGCTGCAGGTTTTCCTGTCGATGACCTGGGACAGTAGGCTGCTCCACTAAAAATAACCAGGGAATTATGAAAACCACCATGAGTCAACTATACCAGAGCTTTGGCACCTGCTAAGTCATACATTTCTACAGCTTTAGCCCTCTCCTCTCTGCCTCAGGCTAGCTAAAAACAATGACCATATCAAGGAAACAATGTGGCGGTTTCCAGCTTTTGCTGAGGGACAGGGTTTGTGCTGCATCAGCCCTGAGCAGCTGGCGGAGGCTGGCTGCTGGCTCCAGCTGCCCCTTCCTTGGCCAGGTTAGTCCGTTGCTGTGGTGCTGTCAATGGGGCCCTGATTCGCTTGCTGTGAGCTGGCCAGGACTTCTTGTCATACCAAATGTCATTATGCCTTTGCTTATTTGAAACTGGATGGAATTCACTAAGCGCCTGAGTAAGGTCCACTGAAACTTCCTAATGAGACCCTGTGTGTATCGGCCCTGTCACAGTCAGCAGAGGTAGTTACTAATGGCAGGTTTCACCTTCCTTATACATGTGCATATTTATTTTTAGAGGCTAGTTTCAAATCCTTGAAAGAGCCCACCCCTTACTGTATTAAATCATAAATTCTCTTTTGTAATGACAATGTCGATACACAGAGCGATTAACATTGATACCATAAAAATATCTTCAAGGATGGTTTTATCCTTTGATTGTTGTTCCTTTCCCACTGTGATACCTAAGACTTGTTTCTTTTTTATGACAAACATCTTTAGAAGCAGTGGGAGACTTTTGTTCAGATCAGCAGAACAATAAAATGTAGCATTTTTTCACCTAAGAATTATTGCTTGCCTCTTTAGAAACACGATTAAAAATAACACTGTTTCTTCTGACTCATAAAATAAACCAGTATTGAGTGCTGATGAGGAACCCCACCATCCCTACTAAAACAAGCACAGGGCATATGCTGTACTTCAGCTTCAGGACAGTTCCTACAACAGATCATATGCTTTTACTACTGTCACAGAGAAGATTAGCAGTATCTCAAAATCTTACTGCAGCAGCAAAGCTTTGACTAGTTATATCCAGATCTCTTCTGGTGATATTTTGTTTGCCCAGTAAGCTTTTGCACTGCTATTAAACACTTAATAATTTCAATTTAGATGGATGGTGAGCTGAATGTTGCAGTTTCCCTAACTGCCTGTTATGTCAACCTCTTTCACTTGCATAAAGGTTGAGGGGGTTGATTTGAAGAATACTGTATTTTTGCAACTAGTTCAATGGCCCATTGTTTTGATTGGATTATTTTTCCATATACAGAGAAGTTTACATGAAGAATGTAGTACAATTTGAGGAGGAAAAAAACCCAGTAACTGCAGAGAAATTCTCTTAGAAAATGATTTGTTTTCTCCAACTGCAAACCTTAACCTAAAGTTCATGCTTGGCTATAGTATCCCTTTTATGCTCCTGATGTTTTATTGGTTATATCATAATCTGAGATATTACCTTAGGAGTATGATAGATAATATCAAGCAACACGAATATTAAGAGAAGACATACCATGAGCTATGATTTTATAAAAATGGCTTTTTACTCGATTACCATTTTTCTTCCACTGTGATATTCAGGAGGAGGGGAAATGTCTTCCTTATTCTGCCTCCATACTATCTTTCCTCATCATATTATTCATTACTGTGCCATTGGTGTATATGGTGTTCACTCTCAGTTCAACTTCTAATTTATGTAATGACTTTCACTGGAGATAGTTTGCTAAGTAGTCAAACTTGAGATGACAAATTCCTTCCAAGGTCATTTTCTCTTCCTTGCGTATTCATCTAATCACAAACTACTGATCTGCTTTCACTGACATTAACTTTACTTTAAATGAAGAGATATTTGTGCTCAGAAATATAGTGGTATTGCGGTTTGAACTAGCAGGCTAAGCTTCAGTATGACTTCCCATCACTGCGTGCTGTTTAATTAGATTTTATTCAGACACTGCTAAATAGAAACTCTAATTATAGTATTGACTTACGAATCCTTACAGGCAACATAACGGGTAACGTAGTCTGATCTACAAAAGTCCTGGATACAATGAGAATAATTTTCCTATCTCCATGTAGAATTCTTGCCTTCATTAAAAAAAAAATGAATAAGAATAATAAGTCATCAGTCAAATGTCTTGTATTTGTACTGCCTTTAAAAATCTCTTTAAGCTCCCTGGAGACAAGGCTTTAAAGTAACATCAAAATAATGTCTAAAAAATTTGTTAAGATAGTGTTCTGGTTTTCATTAAAACAGAACTGATTCTCTTCTAGTGAATCTTCCTCACAGCTAACTTCTTGTAAGTAACTGCATTTTTCTGAAGCTGGCTGCATATTTTACAGACACTGTCCACTCCAAAGCTGATAACACCTAATGTTTATAGTTACTCTGAGCTAACAGTAGGAAAGGAATGCAGAAAAAGGCCTCTGTTTATAATTATTACCATAGCAGCCAAGGTCACCGACAGACCTCTTAGGTCCCGCAAGTGAGGAGTTGTAAAGGGTCGCACTTGCAGGCAGGGGTGGACAGGTGACCCAACATTGACTAACATGGTATTCCATGCCATGCATGTCATACTCAGTTTAAAGCTGGGGGATCACGAGGGTCTCACTCTCTTCATCCATCCTGCCTGTGATCCTGATCCAGATTGTGATCCATGCATCCCTGAGTCCAGTTCCTGTCTGCTGCCGAGGCCAGGCCGGGACTTCCTGGTGCTGCCTGGCAGCTGCCGGCGGGATGCCAGCGCCCGGCACCCAACTCCGGGAAACTCAGTATCAGTTTTGTGTATTTTGCATTATTTCTCTTATTATTAATATTATTAGTAGTAGTAGTGTTATTAGTAAAATTTTTTGTGTTCAATTTGTGAGTCTCTCTCCCTTTTCCTCCTTTTCCCTTCCTCTGGTGGGAGGGTGGGGGTTAACAGAGAGCCTCTGTCACTCAGTTTATTGCTGCCCTGCTTTAAAACGTCACAGTAAAATTAGGTGAAAATAAGAAGAGGGCTATGTCTCACTGTACTATGAATAAAAGAGAAAACATAAAGAATATTCCCAAGACATAGAGAAAGCAAATATTACGGACTGTCATCTAGAAAATTCCATGTCGTATGTTTGAACATTATATTTGAAACAAACATTAAAAAGTACAGTAGAAAATAATGTCTACAGGTTCTTATCAACAGGGATAACTATCTAGTAAAACTCTGCTCAAGTCAATTTTGTGAAAAAAACAAAAATTAATCCCTTTGTCCATCCTTAGGGTGGAAAAAATAATTAAGATTTTTAACTACTCGACTTGAACCCTTCAGACACAATATCCCAACCAAGAATAAATATCTCTTCTTCACACCTTTTAGGTGGTGTGGTTTGTTTGATTTTCTGTTATTTCTCTTCTTTTGTCTCCTGTTTAACAGAAGTAAACCTAATAAATGCTTATAAATATCTGAAGGGTGGGTGTCAGGAGGATGGGGCCAAGCTCTTTTCAGTGGTGCCCAGTGACAGGACAAGGGGCAATGGGCACAAACTGAGGCACAGGAAGTTCCATCTGAACATGAGGAAGAACTTCTTCCCTCTGAGGGTGACGGAGCCCTGGAACAGGCTGCCCAGGGAGATTGTGGAGTCTCCTTCTCTGGAGATATTCAAGACCCGCCTGGACAAGGTCCTGTGCAGCCTGCTGTAGGTGACCCTGCTTTGGCAGGAGGGTTGAACTAGATGACCCACAGAGGTCCCTTCCAATCCAGACCATTCTGTGATTCTGTGATTTGCATGTGTGTTATTAATTTCAGTGCATGTAATAAAATGAGATATAATTATTTTTCTTTTTTTAAGGCAACTGTCCGTGCTGCAACATACTTCATGTGATTACTGCATGCAGTCAACAGTGATAATTTAAGTGCAAACTAATCATACATAAATAATACAGCTGCTATTTATTTTCCACCAAAGTTAGTTTGCAAGTTAGTCTACAACTACAACTGAGCAATCCCAAAATGCTCAAAATTACAATATTTGGGTGCTACAAGATACACCTTTGGTAACATGATGTGAACATAATTTGAACTTTGAGTTAAATGTTTATTTTTGCACCTTACTCATTGTAAGTAGTGGGATCTATTGTTTTTTTCATTTTTAACTACATTACCAAAGAAAAGTTATTTTCAAACCACAAATTTTTTTTTTAATCTGCTTGCCTCCTTTACAGAAATGAGCTTTTCTAGGAAAAATAGATGTATAAATACTTCTCATTAACTATAGAGCTACTTGTTTAGTGGCCTGTTGTCATTTATAGGTGTGTGGACTAATCCATGAAAATAATCTCCTAATGGCTGTCAAAGAGGTCATTGGTTTTACATTTCAGACAGACTCTGCCTAGGTTGTGTCTTTAGATATTAAAGACTATTGAAGTGTTTCATCTTCCAGGCTTTTGAATTATTCTCATAGTGTACAGAATATTTGAGAAATGATTTTGAACAACTTATTTTCAAGGACAAAATATGAATTATCATTAAAAGTTAAGGCAGTAAACATATGCATTGGAAATAAAACAGAAATTTTAATGCAGTTCACCAAAAGAATTTCTATCCCAAGACTTTGTTAGAGATATTGAAGAAAGAGAAGTTAACAGACGTGTAGCAAATAAATAGCACCATGACTTATACTTGAGTAGCCAGAACTCTCCCCACAGACACAGGTAAGCACAAATACACAAACTCTCATTTGCAAAGGTTTCTGCTACATCCAGAGGTGTTATATACATTTGGTCATTACAATGGAACACCATTCAACTGCTCAATGGCATTAAAATGCATAGCATGCACAGGGAGTTGAAATACATGCTTGAAATCAATGCATTGATCATTAATTTCTACGTTTTACTCAGAATCATGTTACAATTTAAAACTTGATTTTACAAGTATTTAGTCCTTTTCCTTTTTAACGATCAACAAATGGAAGAGTCAGTTTTCACGTGTAGCTGAATAACCAAATAGTTATTTTGTTATAAATTTTCTATATTTTTTTCATCCCACATTTAGTGAAGACAATGCCATTTCTAAAAAAAATGCCATATATTCTGTACCTGTCTACATAAAAAGATAAATGATTTAATACAATCCTATTTTTGCATTTTATTCTCACTTTATGCAGGTTGCTAATTCATTTTTTTGGTAAATGTCATCCTACAACAACGATGGGCTGTATACTGATAGCTACCAATAGGGATGGCAACAAAATAGGAAAATAGCTCTCACATGGAGAATGTCAAAGAGAAAGGCATCACATGTGAAGAGGAAAAATGGAAAGAGGTTTTCAAAAGATTTTCTGTGACTTTTCAGAGAAACTTCTTTTGAAAGTGAAATAGTAAAAGCATTTTTAAGAGATTAGAATAATAAAAAACAACACTGAACTAGGAGGTGTGTGGGAACTCTTCCAGTCTACAAGCCAATCAACACAACGTCGGAGTGCCACAGTACTCTGCTGGAGCACATACACCCTTACGGATATCAGATATTCAAAAGGAAAAGGGATTTTTATTACCTTAATCAGAACCTGAATACTTCCCATGGCTTTTGGTGAGTTGAAGTACCAGAAGCTCATCACACAAGTCCTACTTGATTCTTTCCATCTGGAACTCTTCACATGGGCTTTTTCATTTTTTAGGCCTATTGCAGTGGTCTCCAGATACAGGAATTGTCCTGAAATTAAATGATGTATTACTGAAACACTGTTTTGGACCTTCAATTTAGATTCCCAAACTCAGCAAAGTAAACGCAGACACATATGAAGTATGCTCCCCACATAGGTTCTATACTAGTTAACCTTCGCTTACAGTTAAAAATTACCGGGTCACATTCCTTCTGCACTTGTTGTATCAAGAATAAACTGGGAGCAGCTTAAGATTTGGATGTACCTGTGTAGAAGACTGAGAACACATGTTTCCAACCTCCTCTTGTTACTTGCCCTTGCCCAACAGTTTTAGTTGCTATTTTAACAGTACATCATTTGATAGCCACACCGTGACAAATTACAGGATGAAGTTTTCTTAAAGGTAACCTTCAAAATAGCAAGTCACACTATACAAAAACTTGTGAAACAGGCGAAAAATCTTCACACATTTATAAATCATCAGGTACCCCTAATGATTCATATTACCTTTGGCTACCTGTACTCTTTAATGTATGAATATTAACTCACATTTAAATTATTTAGTCAGAGGAAATTGCAAAAATAGATGCCTACAGTTAATATTATCCAACACTGATACAATCCCTGAGTTTCCCATTTTTATTTTTAATCAGAAATATAATAAATTCTGCAAGTGTTGAAATTAAATTCTTCCCTTTGTACAAAAACCAAATGTGTGGTTCACATAAACAAAAATGTAGTATAACACACTTTTAAATTATAATTGCACATCTGCTGAAGTTTTATATGCACTAGAGAAAAAAAATTTACAGTGGACTGATCACAGCTAGTCAAGGCTAGGAGATAACAGGGCAAATCACTTAATTCTGACCAGAATGATGTAATTCTAGTCATAAGCCAATTTTCAAAATTTTAATGTTGAAAGCAGAGGTGCTAATAGCAGAGTGAGAATTAAGAAATTGCTAGATGTAAGCTCAAGAGCTGTGATTTTGGAAGCAAGTGCTGAAATTTGTCCTTGTACAAGGACTGATCACTGAATACTGCAATGTTCTTTACCATGTATGACAAAATTTTAACAGCTGAGCTGAATTTTGTTTTAGTTCTTTCACGATGAACACAATAACTAAGTGCTATCAGTTCTAATAATATGGCCAAATGCCACCTTCAACTTTAAAATTTTGACCACGTTAGAATGGTGAAAAGCAAAATTAATTCTAAATATATTTGAGAACACAATTTCAAGACCACAGAGTAGCTCTTGAGTAAGAAATGGAGAATTTGACCTGTTTGATCACTCACCACAACAAAAACATTTAATTTTCATATTATAGGGTAAATTTCCAGGCTTGAGGATTGGATCAGCAGAAATTCTATTCATATGTGGAGCGGATTTAACGTATATACCACAAAGATACATAAATCTGTGTTCTAAACAGAACTGGCTATTTTAAATATCAGATGAAAGGCAGAGACACATTGGAGGGCAGTTCTCTTGTACTGCATCTTACCTTGAGATCAATGAAATGCAGGCAGGTAGACTATCTCAAAATTTAAAAACGTATGAACACATAATATTTGTGATTATTTGTGCCTGTTTCACCCTCAGTCACCCTTGCATGCTTTCACTAGCCCCTGAGTTTCTACATATCTTCAAGTAAACTTCGGTTTTATTGTGTTTTGTCCTTCAGCTGTTCATGTAAACGTTCAAGAACTACTAAATACGAGTCCCATGCCTTTGTGCAACTCTGATATGCAATATTTCAGTTTAAGATCATTTCTGAACTCTGCTTCAGTAACATCTTTGCCTGAGCTACAGGACCTTGAAAGGCAGAGGATGAAGGCACAGAGCTTGTAGCAAGAATAAAAACACATAACTGGGTGCTTTGGCAGAAACAAACCAGGAGCTGCACTGCCACTAACAAAGGAGATTTATTTATTCAAATTTATTTATTTGAAATTACCTAAAATTAAACTATGAACAGTCATTATGGGTAACTTTGAGCTTCCTGGAAATCAGCTCAAGCTCTGGAGAAGGCGGATCCAGTGGATCTCAGAGCTGAGATAACTCACCCTTGCAAGCTGCAGTCAGAACAAATCCCTCTCTCCTGACAAGGAACAAATTATCTTGCTTGACTCATACAGCAATACTTATAGCAGAAACTGCTGAGAATCAATTTTTCCTAATTTAAAGTAATTTTACAACAGTAATTAATATTTTGATGTTGTTACACATTTAATTCATTAAAAATGACACCCCGACTAGACATGTTAGAAGTCTCCTCCTCCCTGTGAAGGGAGGAATGAGAAGCTCCATGGAGACAATTACAACTCATTTGTGAATTGACAAATACCATTTTGATTTCCAAGCGTGTGGTCTCTGGGAGGTCGAAGACTTTGAGGCGAGCTGACCCCTAGCACCCAGTTAAAACTGTCCGCCAGGGAATTTTGCCAGCCACATCTGCCGTTCTCAAAGGTGCAGGAAGTTCCGCTTTCACTCTCATCTGTATTATCCCCACAGTCATCTTCAAAATCACAGCTTTGTTCTGGTCTGTAACACTTGCCATTCTGACATTGCCAATAGCCATGTGAGCAGGAGCCTGAAAAGAGAAGAATGGAGGTGTCCTGGTGAATCGCAGTGCCATGCAGCCTAGCAAGGTTACTGGAAGGTTACTTCTCAGAGAGTTTGATGCTTAGGAGGAGGAGGGTGGTCTGGAGCACTTTTATTAAAAGCCTTTGGTTTCCCTGAAGTGCCAATCCATTATCAGTTTATTTCTTTTGTATTTTGTCAAGAAGTTGCCTAAATAAATGACTGATTCCCTTGCAAAGCCTTTGAGGGCATGTTCCAGCTAGGCATTCCTTCACTAACAAAGCTTTCTAGTCCGACTTAATTGCTGACATTCTCCTTTCATGTGGTGTAGAATTAAAACATTTCATTTTAGCTGCAAAGTTGAGCTTAGTTTAGCAGCCCCAATTTGGAAGACAAACCTTTGTTATTTTAACTACAGAGTTTTGCCTTTTAATGGATTGTCTTTTTTTTTTTAGACGAGTTCAGTGGGGTGATGCTGTGCTTTCTGTGCAGTATTCCTGGCACTATTGAGCGATACTTCTGCTATTGTACAGCCTAAAAAATGGTAGGACGCATTTCTCAGGATCCGTTTCCAAGCTTCATGTTTTCATTTCAGATCTGTTTCTGCAGGGCTCTGGATAAAAAGCAGCCCCTTCAGTACACTCTCTAATCAGGGAGACAGAAAATTCTGAAATAGACCCTCCCTATTTGGTTCTTTCATTCTGCTCTGCCAAAAACAAATTCACAAATATAATTTTATTTAAAAATAGGAGCATCATTATATTAGCTCATCAGACATAAAATTACAATATGCATATGCATGAAAGTTTTACAAGTATGGGAAGAATGTAAGTCAATTCATACTGAAAATCACATGGTGCTAAAAACATGTTTCCATTGCCACTAGTTTAATTTAAAGGAGGACCTGATGGAGCTAAATGAAATTCACAGAAGACTGGATTTTACTAAGAGCTCGGAATAACAGAGTTATTGACAAAAAGAAAATAAGAGATGGGGTTTTCAGGTGATATGTGGTCAGCCTTCTCCCTAGGACTTTGTTCATGCCAGACCCTAAATTACAGATGCCCCAAAATAAGTGAAAAATCATTGCTGAACCCTTTTGCTGTAGGCTTTGGGTAATGTGAAAACAAGCCTTGAATCACTACGTTAGCTAAAGAAAGCAAGTGTTGACATCTCTTTTTTAACTACAAATTTCTCCAAACTCATTAAAAAAAAATACAAATAAATATTGGAATACCATAGAAATATATTTGTATAAGTTTTCCAGGGAAATTATTAATTTTTAATTCCTGATTTCTTAGTAGCATATAAGTAGGTATCCTATTTGATTTAGAACACTGTGTATGATTTGGCTTTTAACAGTTGCTCAGAGAAAGCAGCAAGGCAGAATAAAAGTCTTACAATGACTTAGAAAGTCAAGAACATCAGGCAAAGGTTTCCAGAGCAGGAGACAAGGAAAATGAGTAGGCTCTGAATAGAAGGCAAAGACCTGTTTGAAGTGCACAGTTGCAAGTTTATGAAAGCATCAGTGTGATTTTTATTGGTACACAATCTCTGAAAATGGTCCTGGCCAAAAGAAAGGAGTGATTGTATTGATGTATTAGTCATTGTCTAATTACTGGAAACTGCAAGACAGTTGGAGTCTGTCAGAAATTTCTCCTCTCTCTCAACCTGTTTCAGAATTTCAGTCATTGGTGTTGTTTCCCAAAGGGCTACAGAAATTTGTTATAAAATTGCTTCTTGATTTAAATGACATCTATGTTTAGTAGCTAGTTATTATAACCCTACTTTCCTTCTAAGCAATCGCACTAATTTAAGCAAAAAAATTATTTTGTTAACAAATAGGAATTGAAATTTCAAGATGAAGTCCATGCTTGGAAATACTTGTCCTTACAGTTAATTACGATCAATAATTGCAATAACTATAACCTTTTGATGTCCCTTTGTAGCATTGCTTCCAATTTCACATCGAAAAAAAAGTGGAGTTGAAAACTGGAAGTCTTTGTTTTCTGAGGAAAAACAAAAAAATCCATCTTGAATCCTGGCATGAATGAATCTTTTCAAGCATATGTAATGAATTACACTGTCTAACTGAGTCTGTAACGTGACTTGTTTCTGGATGTACATCCATAGTATGTTTTCTCCTTAAATGGCATATTTCTAAGGCTTTATAACTGTAAAAACCAAATTAAACCAAAACAATAACCTACAAGAAAAGGATTTTTTTGAGATCTCTTCCTTCCTGCTTTTTCTCAATCCAAACAATCCAAAAACTCTGTTATATACATGCTTCTGGGTATAAAAGGGATGTTTAATTGAGAAGGACTTCTGCTTAGCAAGGTTCAGTAACTTTTTCCTCAAAGTAGTGTTTCTTAAAGATTATTAGCAGGTAGACCTTTTGCCCTATGTGGTAACTGCATAGACACACCAGGCTGCAGTGGATCCAGAGGAGCTGTTAGTGTCTTTCAGATCAATAATCTCTGAAATGAGGAGGATTTACACAACAGAGGATAACAGCTGCACCAGTCAATAATCCCCTTGTTCTATACACCCTACGCAAAATCAACAGATGGAACATTTATATTTCAAAATATGTAATTAGGACAAGAATTAATCTCTTTATTTTATAAAGGTATTTCTCTTAAATGTATTTTGAAAAAACACATTCCTGCAAACATAAAGAGAGAAAATAATCTCATTAGCAGAACTGAAATATGATTTATCTTCTACATCAACGAACTTGGAATAGTAATAAAGATAACATGGTATATAGGTTGCAGCATTGAGGCAGAAAAGCAATAAATTAAGGAAAAAACATTCATATTAAGAAACAACATCTGCATGTGTTATTCATGTAAACTTTAAACTCTGTCAAGAATGGTTGTGTTCTCAAATAAGTGATTCCAGAGCGGAAAACAATATTTAACCTTTGAGACTGTAGGCTGTGTTGCAATAGGACTTTTCTATGAAGTAGCTGATTTTTATATCACTCTCTATCATATATATCATAATAATAATTTTATTGCTTGTTTAGCTCTTCTCTGAAAATAAAATAAAATTTTAAATCCTCTAAAATAAATTAACTTCATTACTATGTGATAAGCTGATGCACCAGAACTCTATTTGTTTTTTTCTTTTACTTCAGCAGATGGAGATATTTGAGAAAGACTTGGGTTTTTTCCGCTATCACTTAAAAGGTCTTAAGATCTTCAAATGATCTTCCTACATCTCTGTTCAGAAACATGCTATACTTGAAGCTATTTTTTTTACCACCCAAATTCTTTATCAGTTGTTTGTTTCCTCCACAGTATTTAGGTTACCTTTTGTTTCAGAATGTTTTTATCCCTCACCCTTCTATTTATTCAGGTAATAGCTATTCTTTCTTTTTTTTTTTTTTTTAAATACCACTCATTATCATTAAAATCCATTGCCAGTTCTCAAAAGGTATTTGTACTCATATCTGAGTATGCAATCATTTCATTTTCACTCACTATTGATGAAAAGAAATTGTGTCATATTTGCTTGGAATAGCCATGAAAGATTCTTTAAGGAATTGTCTGATTACACACAATGAGTGACCAAATGAAGCTCAGTAAATGTAATTTATCAGAGAGAAGCTTAAGAAACAGATTCATCACATTCTGTAATTACCTGTGAGAAGACAAAAACTGACAGAAGAAAGCTCTAATCCAGTAGAAAAAAACCCAACATTACAAGATCCAGTGCTGGAAAACTGAAGTTAGTGAAATTCAAATTAAAATGAAATGACTGAGTAATTAAGCATTGAACAGATAACCAAGGACTATGATAAATTCTCCACCAGTGAAGGGCTTTAAATGAAGACTGCATTTTTCCCACAAGATACACTTCAGTTTAACTAAAAATTATTTGATAAATCAAAAAAAACTCTAGATGAAAACGCGGTTAGCATTACACTGGAGGCTGAATTACATGTTAACAGTAGTGTCTTTTGGCTTTAAAAATCAAAGTGCAGTTGGGGACCTTAATTTACTTGTATAATCATGACAGTTTATAACTGATAAACTAAATGTTTGTCCATGCCTATAGTAGCTACAAAATAGAGGTGAAACTCTCAGATTTCTCCGTGAGATTCCAATTTTCTTGAAGCTGGTCCTTTAAATATCTTTGCTTATCGGGAATAAATTAAGTACAATAATTAAACTGATAAAGATAAAAAAGATCAGAACCATTAGAAAATTGCAATACTATGATTGTATGTGATATGAAACTAGTTATGATTTTACTCATTTAATATCTAATTCTAGTAATTTAAACTTATTTCTTTTTCAGTTCTTATTTTGTATCAGCATTGCTTTAACTTCACCAGCAAGCTAATTCACGTTTTAGAACCAAAGGAAGTAGATTGGTGATAAGGATATTCCGAAAGTTGTTAAAATTGTGCTACTTAAACTTCTTATATTTAATGGTATCATCTATGTTCTCCAAACCAAAATCCAAATATAACACATGGGATAGTTTATATTTCTCAGAAGTATTAGAATAACATGTCAGTGTGTAGACAGTTAAACTCAGAGTTAAACAATTGGATACAACTGGATATTGCACACTGGGTAACAAACTCCATTTGTGAGACAACAAATTGGCCTGAAAAGTTAGATCTGATTCAAAATATTTTCAAAATATTTTATTTACATTCACATAGCTAGAAGTATACCTGTTCCTAAATCAAAGCTAGAGTTCCTGTAGAACCATAATCTGGTATGAAGGCCATAGTAATTAATCAGCAGGCTGAGTTTGACATCCCAGGGACAGAGGCTCTCTAGATAATTTAGATCTCTGTGTTTTTCCTGCAACATTTGCTCCATTATCACTCTTGCTCTGAGCTGACATTACTGTATGACTGAATTTTATGTGTCCTTAAAAAAAAAAATTGTTAACAAGAACGTCTTTCCTCTAATATCTCACCAGTATAACCCAAGGACACAGAGTAAAGTGCTTTCATCACAGTTGATGATGCATAGTAATAATGTCTTGTCAGCGCAGGAGTGTGAAAAATGCATGTCATTTCAAAAGCAATGGTTTGGAAATTACAAGAATTTTTAAAGACTTTCAGAATTTGAAGTGTTGGGAAAAAAAGATGACTTAAGAACTACTATATATTATCAGCTCTTTCTTTGTATGTAGTCTGTTTTTTCTAAGATTGAGTACAAACATTTGAATTTTTGGTTTAGTAAGCCTCTCGAGTACCTTGACATATTGATTTTCATTCTGAGCAATCCAAAATTTAAAAAACAACAGCTTGAGTTCTTTTGCAAAACGGACTTTGAGAAGAAACTGTTAACCTTTTAAGTTTCTGCCATGATGAAGAGCTGATGAAGGCTTCTCCAACAACCACAACTTCCTCAGTTGATTTCTTATCTTGTCCATTTCCACATACAGACAGAAGAGAATTCCTTTCCAGTAATCAAATCCAATAATATTCGTCCTCAGAATCATTAAGAATCAAAACTATAAACAGCAAGGTATCTTATCACTGCTCAATATTATTTTCTCTATCCATGACAGCACTGAAGTACCTTCCTGGTTCCATTTGCTGGTACATCACCATTTCTCTTTAGAAAAGGATGGTCATTTATCAGTCATTCAACACACTTTAAGACATACCCAACCTGTGACACATTCAGTGTGCTCTAACTTTGTGCTTTGCTGTATTTAAGGTGAACAAAAATTCTCAAGAATAAAGGTAGCTGAAGGCAAGATGGGCACTCCGTGCCTCTTCATACTGAGTGTATTGTACATACTATAGTCATGGCAGGGAAACTCTAAAAAGAGTATTATAAAGAATAAAAGCTTCAGTCTCAAGTGCTTAAGTGCATGCTAATGTGCATTCAGTCAAAAGAAATTGAAAAGCGGGTTTTGACTAGAGAAGGTCTTACTAGGTCTTTTTAACTCCTTCACTATATGTACAGTACCAGTATACTGTCAGTAACAGAAACAATGCATACTTTTCAATGTTGCTTGAGTAATTCTACACCTATTTAGTCTATAAAACGTGCTAGCAGGTCAACTTAAAAGGAAATTCTCAGTTAATCTCTGCAGATGGGATCCCCATGGTGAATAAGAAGAGACCTAGACCTGGATCCGTTGACAGATACTCCTTCTATTGCAATAGCATTAAGACTGTTTTGTTCCCTGTCAGAAAACCAAAACAAGGTACATCATATGTTATAATGATTATTCCGGTGTTACTCAGATGGTTTAAGTCTCCAACCTGAAGAAATGGACAGACAAGGAAAACTGCTGTAGCAGAACATACAGATAATTGTAACAGGGATATGTCAACTCTTCTACGCAATCTTCCCTTTCCAAAGCCAGGCTGAAATTTAGAACCTATCTTCTTGAGGGTGGACGAAGAAGTACTAAGACAAAAAAGGATCCACATCTAGCTTTTAAGCAAAGCTTTTTTTTGTAATGGTAGTACTCCTCATATGCATTTACTACAGTGAGAAATATTAAATACTAACTAAACTGAAAAACTTAACTCACTCACCTAAGTTCACTCTAAATAAATGAAATGAAACAAAATTTTGGTTTGTATTGTTCAGGCTCAAACAAATTAAACCTAAATATTCACTGCCTGGACTCCTTAGCAAAGACACAGAAAGGAGAAAAGTTATTTAGGTATGAAATCCACCATCTTAAAAATATTACAAACATTTTCAAAAATCTTTTTTTTTCCCTTTCATATGTGACTTTTAGTTGCAGTATGCATTTTTAGGTCAAGAGGTTTAAACCCAGTCTTGCACCTCCAACTTTCTCCACCACAGAAGGCATACAGACCCTGTGCCATGTGAGTATATCTTGGCCCAGCAGATCGAAAGGCAGTCAAGTTGTCTTCTGAAGATCTCTAGGCTTGATTCCAAGTTGCAGCATGCCCTTTAGAAGTACAATTCAACAGCTCACCTAAAATGCGTTGTATAACTCTACTCTGAAACCTTGCTTGAGCAGCTAAATATTATAGTGCTTTTATTGAAGCTTAGATTTACGCATAGCTGATGACACCTCTACCTTAGACCCCGAAGTGGATTAATTGTGACCTGCAGTTTCATAATCCAGTCACTGTCTGATTGTTTGAAGGCTGGAAGAAGGTATGGTATTTGCATTTCCTGGTGCCTAGTGCAGATTCTGCTCAGTGGTTTCACTGCTTGTGTTTCTGATGGGAGAAAAATCTGCAGGTTGAATCTAAAACATGGCTTGAACTAAAGCAAAAACCCATAAATTGGGATAGTTTGAGCACGAGAAATGGGGTGCACAAACTCTGAATAGCTGAGGTATGTCAGAAGGGAATTTCTATAATGAGACCTAAGGAAAGCTGGGTAGAGAGTGAACTAAAAGCATTTGATGATGCTGTAACTCAGGTTGAATGAGGAGAGATCTTCACAGGCTGCACTGGAATATGTGTTCCTTTCACATTCTCCACCACGCTCCACGTTGTTACCTAAAGCATATGGTGGGAGGGGGAGCTGCAGCACAGTGATAAATCTCTTTTATACAACTTGCCAGAGCTGACAGATTCTGCTCAGTAAATGTGACAGGTGAAAAATTCTTCTCTCAAAACCCACTCGAACCCTGACCAACCAGCTCTCATTTACAGTCATAGCTTTGACTCCGAGACCAGAAGGCAGGACAGCTTCCTGGTCAGATCTAACCTAGGTCAGAGATGGCAGTGGACATGGAAGCCCAGAACTTGAGAAAGGCTTGTTCCGCAGCTGGAAGTTTAAACCAAAACACTTCTAGAAACCCCCTTCTATGGCAAACAAAGGTGTGAAAAAAGACATAGATTAAGCAGTAACTACAAAATAATCACTGAGTGATTGTATTATATGTCTACAAGACCTCAGATGTTTCTTCAGGAACTGGCATTTTCTTTGACAAGTTAGACACTATGATGTGGTCCAGGAATGACTTTAAATTGACAGAAAACTGTTCGCTATTCAAAAGGGAAGATAACAAAAGATGTATATCTGTTATCAGTTAGGGATCTCTACTCTTGACGTCTTGTCAATGTCAATTTATTCCCTTGAATCAGTATTAATATTCAGCAATATAAATGTAATTTATGAAGGAAACTGCTCTGAAACACTCTCAGTTATGTGCAGATAGGATGAAAGTCTGAAAGAGCTTCAAGAAAAACAATTTGCGCAGAATTTCTATGAACTATTACAGCATTTAAACACAGCTGTGTTTAAACTCTTTAGCAATACTTGAGTAAGAGTCAGGTGTAGGAGAAACTAAAAAAGCCCAAAACTGATTAAATTAAATCTCATGGCCCCTATGAATCCTTCATCTCTCATTGCTCAGAAGGAATAAGTTTCAGGATTACTGTATTTACCATATGATATTACAAAACTTTCTATCTATATTAGACAGAATGCTACAGTGAGCTGAAGAGGACAAGAAGATTAAAAGATTTTATTGACGTCTTGAACAGCCTTCCATACAACTTTGAGCCTCCACAGGAAATGTCAACAGGAAAATGAAAAAAAGCATTATGCTTGATGGAAGAGAAAGATACCAACAAACCCTTTAATCACTCAGTATCTCAAAGAGACATAGCTTCTAATATGGTCAGCTTTTCCCTTTCCTCTGTGTTACAGTCAAGTTTGTTCTCAGACAATGAAAGCAAAAGATGAAAAGTATACCTAGAAGATTAGTATAAGTGGTTTGAGGTGAGATTCTGCGGTAAGAACAATAGCATTTGCAACCAATATGGTCTAATGTCACTTATACTGTTAATGTCTCCTAATGTGATCAATTAATTCTGTTCCTTATTTTTTTTCCAGCCAGTATGAACGATTAAGACAAAGGCATTTACTACTGATTAATTTCATTTAACATTAGGCAAATCCAGCACAATCATTCATTTACCAAATCAATAATAGCTTTATTAGCTGTACCTCAATTCAATCTGTGTTCACATTTAGCAGCACTCTGAGATAAGCAAATAGAAGTACATAAGCTTAGCAAGTGACCGACTGAACAAGGAAACAGCAGAAACATTTATGGTTGGAAAGAGAGCCCTGATGAAATTATTTTATCCCACTTTATAGGAACCTGAGTTTTAAGGGAAATTGCTCGAATCACTAGGTCTAGTTGACTTTTATGAAATGCAACAACCTCAAGAAATTCCTCTGCCTTCAATATACGAAGTAACTTTCTCTGTTGCTGCTACCGAAAGGCTATTTTTCAGTTTTCAGATAAGGTACCCTGTTTGCATCTAGCCTAAATTTATTCACGACCAATTCAGATACAGTGATTTGTATGCAAGTTCTGCCATTCAGCTTTCCTCTTTGGAAAGGAAGCTAAGGGAAACACAGAAGAAAGTACAAAACAGACCTGAAACTCAAACCCCATTACTACTCAAAAAACCCACATATTTACCTGGCCCAAACCTTCATCTCAAAGCCCAACAGAAGCTAAATACTTTCTTACACTAATCTTCTTCTGAAGCCTAGTCACACAACACTAGACAACCTCAAAATACAGAAAAATATTTTTATATCTATTGCTGTGACAAAATCATGAGAACGACTTTTCCCATGGCATTTCTGCTTTGTGACAAACTACGTCTTAGAAGACAGACATTTGGCTATTGTGCTAGCAGACCACCTTGTAACTTAATGCAGCTTTATGGAATGACATTTAGTACAAAAATTAGTTCGGAAAACTTTCTGTCAAACAAGGCACATTCTAGTCTGTGACAAAATATGTGAATGATGCTTTACATATCCTCAAGTTGATCTGTAGTAGTATCAAATTAAAGATGACATATATAAAGCTTTGTGCAGCGAATTCCTAAACACTTTCATCAAGATAAAAATCTTGTACTAGGTGTCTGTAGAAAATGGCAGTGGTGGATAAAGCACACAGAATATTATTAGTTCAATTACACTAAAGTCTGTAAAAAAAATGAACTTCGAATTAAACACAGACTAAACAAGAAACCATATTTGAAGGCCTGCTCCTGTAAATGCTCTGAATTATTTTTAGTCTCTTAATTTCTAGTATTTTGAAGGCAATATTCTGACCATTTAAGTTTTCTTCTGAAGCTGACCTGGTATCAGCTATCACCTTCCATCTCTGCTGTGAAACCTTTGCACAGTAATGCTGGAGGCATTATTTTCCGTAGTATTACCTGTCAGAGACAATTCAAAGTGAGTCTAATGTCTTGAATCTAAATTAGTGTCTCCTTAATGCATCAGTCTTGAATACCTGTGGTATCGAGGTGTGCGATAGTTTTACTGCAGTTCCATATGTAAAAAATGGAAATGACCCAGTCTGAGTCGAGACAACAAAAGGAGAGGCTGAGGTCCTGAGGTGACACCTTGTGAAAGCAGATGAAAGAAGCAAGAGGATTTCAAAGGGAGTAGATTTAGAATAGAACAGAAGGATCTAATGAAGACAAAATCTCATCTCAGTAAGATGCATGCAAAAGAGAAATGCTAACAGAGCCACTGAGAGTGGCAGATCGCAGGCACTGAACATGCCCAGAAGCAGATGTCTTAGGGAGAGGACACCATGCACCATCATCCTGCAGCAATTTCTTAGCCTATGGTTAAAGGAGTGTGTGTCACATCTCATAGATGAGATACTGCACCAGTGTTACGGGAAATACTTGGTATCTTCCAGAACTCTGAGGCTGTCACCTAACTGCAAATCACTTGTCTATGTCAAAAAGAGTTCTAAAATAAAAACAGATGGCATTCAGCTCACAGAGAGACCTTTATGTTTATATGTAGCCAAGCTAAGTGTCTAAGTTGCCATTAAAACTGATGGTGGTGTGGTTGGTACAATTGTTGGACTTCAAAGAATGATCACGTTATGATAAATAGAACCTAGATTTTTATTTGGTTGCCCATACACAAAGCATCTCAAAATGCGAGAGACATCCTTCCTTGTCACCAGCTGCTACCCCTGAAGCACATATACTTTCTGTATATCCTGTGTTACAGACATGTAAACACTGGGGATTTCTTAGACACCCTACTACACCACAGGCAACAATAGGTGCCTTTATGTGTGCAATTCAGTTGTGTCAAGTGGCTGGGCAGCAAAAGAGCAATATAGTACATTGTCATTGGAATTTAGAATTTAGAATGGAATTTAGATACCTGACACATCTTGAGGACACCTACACGTACATGACATCTGATCTGAGTCTTGACTTGCAGCAGAATCCCACTCTAAATATTTCAAGGCTTAGATTATTTTACTGAAAGATTCTTTATGCACACTAAGCTGACTTTATTTCTCTCTCCCCTACCCCCAACTTTATTTTTCACTCAGATACCTAAAAATGCAGCACAGAAATATGAAGATCTTTCCTCAAACAAAGAAGCATTTACTAAAATAGAAAGGTGGAGAAAAGAATCTTTACTCTCTCCAGTTCACCAACAAATTGTCTCTGTGGTCCAACAAAGGAGGAAAACCTGCTAGGATTTCTTTCCGCTATGCCTGGTGAAGAACGTGCACCCTCATAACCAAGTCAATAACCTCCCATTATTTTTTCCTGAGGACAAATTCTGCGATTATTGGTGACATGGTGGCACAACCTTTGCTTTTATTCTGGAGAGTTGGAAGTTTCCAGAGATCAAAAAAGCATTTTTTTGTACCGCCATTTCCTCAATTTTTTGTCCCTGTGTGAGGCATGTGAGGTGATCTGACTTTTAGACATAAACAGAGTGTGGTACTTCCACACTCAGGAATGCTTTCTACTTTTTAGACAATTAACAGTCTATTTGCCACTTATTTGTTTATGAACTTTGTTTATCCTACCACTAAACAGTAATTCAGGCACATCTTGTGACAGTTAAGAATCTTGTGAGAGCTACAATACCATTCTACTTGGGAAGCATATTCTGTTCAGAAGTTTGAGAACAAAATAAACCACAGAATGAAAACAAATCTGTGCAGTGAATTGCCTCAAATATTCCTTGACAGAAAGCACAGAACAAACCTGATCTTTCAAATAAAATTTACAAATAATTGATGCAAAGTAATGTTTTTCTTTGTCTAATATATACCATATTGAAAATGTAAACACTGTAACTAGGAAAGTAAAATACAGTCCAAAGAGACTATTGATAAGTATGTGCTGAAATGCCCTGTCAAGTTCAGCTCATTTCCTACAGTTAGAGAGGGAGAGAAAAGAAGCACACTTATGCCTGCAGTCTTAACCATACGTGGAACTTCTGTTCCAGCATGTCTAGACGATTCAAATGCCCAGCAAAGGTGTCCTGCACTAAAGGCAATATAGGACTAGATACTGTGAAATATACCTTTTTTTTCAGTCTGCTGGTGCAAGACTTGACTTAATAGTAAAAACACTTGATATTTCTGAGAATGTCCTGTGCTGCAGCATGATTTCTCTACTTTTAGATGTATGAGCGAAAAGTAATAATTGCACTCAAATAAGGGTAATTGGTTAGCTAGTTCTTGCAATTCAAATTATGGTTAGAGCTTTTACGCTCTCAGTTCACCCAGGCAGAGGCAGGCTTTGTGTATGGCATATGCAACACGTAAGAAAAGGTCTGAGCTAGTAATGCCGCTTTCACTGATAGTCCTGGGAAAGCTTAGATATGGTAAAAGTATTCTTACTAAGTTCTCCCAGTATGGAGAAAATAAAAGAGCAAGGCTCTTTAACAGGGCTCTCCTTTATAAATCCAGTGTAAAGAATTCCTCTTGCACTTTTAGGAATAGTTTGCCTTTGGTTAGAAAAGCTGTTCTCATACTCCAGCTACACATTGCCAAAAGGAATCACCAGTTTATATCATGAACATATAGATAAACACCTGCCCTTACCTGCTGCTCAGCGACTCACTTCAAACTACCAGCACTGCAAATTAATTTCTCCTGACTTGATACTTCTGTGAATGTCTGCTTTATGACATGTTTCGTAGAAACCTGTCTGGGGAGGCCGAAGAGCTAAGGAAAGTTTTGGAGAAGTTAAACTGTTTTGTGAAACAGAAAAACAAGTGCTGACAGTGCCCTATCTCCAAGGGCCTTAGAAAACATTAATCCTGTTCTGTTATCCAATTTGCAGAGCTGTAATCACCTATGGGTCCAATCCAGGCTCTGCTCTGACTGCTGATCCAAATAGTCTTTGAGCTTTATTTCTCATTCAAAGTATTAGGTCTGGGAATACATGGGGAAAGATTTTGTTTCTTTGAGATAAAGTTATAACAAGTTATGAGAAACTTCTGCAAATTATCTGTGTTTTATTATATGGACAAATATTGTAAAAATTCTAGTGGAAGATGTCCCTGCTCATGGCAGGACTGTTGGAACCAGATCATCTTTAAGGTCCCTTCCAACCCTTACCATTCTATGATTCTATAATTTTATCATTCTATGAATTACTTATAGACAGAAATGTATCCTAAATCCTCAGAGAATATTGAAAAACAATTATTTTTAACTGCGATGTATCTTTAAAATTACAAGTGATTTTAAATTTTTATAATTTTTTTGCAAATTATATTAGTGTAAGTGAATGGGAAAATTTTTTAGTTTAGCAAATGGACACATTGTTTTCATCTTTAAAATCTTCATACAATCTAGTAAGCATAGAGCTAAAAATCAAAGGAGGTAAATCAGAGTCCTAGCTACCAAAAAACAAAAAGTAGCAATTGTAGAATGAAATAAATGGACCAAGGGCGGTTATTTCCAAATAAATTGATAAAATACAGTGATTATAATAATGCTGCCTTGGAATTTAGCTGGGGAAATGTTCATAGGATCAGAAAATACAACATGAAAATCCAGGCAATATATTTTGTCTTCTTCACTGTCAATAAAAAGATAATTTTCTTCAAAACAGCTGCACAATACATGTAGAAGTTGAATTCAAGTCAGCTGTATGCATGACCACTATTAGCTTTGTGTCCAGCTACTAAATCAATCTACTTATTCTACAGTATTTCCACTATTTTTCTGAGAATTATGAAGTAATTGTATCTTGTTCCAGAGAGAAGAGAGAAAAAATTAAATGTATCAATTTATTATTTTTAAAAGTAGAGACTATAACCATGAACTTCTGTTTTCGTACTGTTATAGAGGTGAAAATGAAAATTGCCACTTGCACAGAATTTCATTCTAGATACATCTGTGAGTCTGTTCCTGTCCAGGTACTAATTAAGAAAAAAAAAATAGTTTCACAACCCACTGTATGCAATAAAGGCAATTATGTAGGTATATTCTATCCTCCAAAAGTTCAGGGGCATATCAGATATTATGAGTACTCTTTATAGGCTTGGCTTGTTGTTAGCTTTTGTTTCTGTTTATGTGTTTCGGTTTTGTTCTTATTTGGTTGGAGTTTTTTCCCAGAGCTTCTTTTAAAGTGTTTTAGTCATTCTACTTGATTTGTTACATGTCCTATTCTCTCAGACAATGGTCAATGCTGGTTCCTTCAAAGGAAGATGTAAACACCCTGATTTTCAATTAGCTGTTCATAAGGAGATCTTTTTTCCACTTTTCAGTAGGAGATCACGTTATGCATTGAAGCATAAAATGTGATTGTTCTTGTAATTATATATTAGAATAACTGTCAAGGTTATTTCTATTTATGTGTGGGTAAATTTTAATAAATACAATTACATCTGCAAAAGAGTGATAGAAGCAATATCCGTTGGTCTTTAGAGTACACTCTAAAGTTTTGGGTAATATTTCAATGAAAGGATTTTGGCAAATCTGATTTCCTGACTATTCTGTCCCTTTGCCTTTACGTATTTTAATTTTAGCTACATTTCTGAATTCTACACATTTTAATTCTTTTTTGTGAATTAGACATTTGTGTGAAAATGATTCAAAAAACAGTCTGAAAAAAACCCCAATAGCCAAAACAAACAAAAAACCCTACCAACTAACCAAAAAATAATAGCAAGACTGTATTCTTTAATGCTTACTCATAAAAGACCAGAGAAGTGCATGAGTAATGAGTTAAGAAGCTCCATTAGTGATATGAAATTATTCAAGGTGATAGGAGTTAGAAATAACTATGAACGATAGGAAAAGTATTTTGTGAAAATGAAGTTACTTAAAGTGACAGCACCCAGTCTTGTTGTACACTGGGCAGCCTTCCTGACATCAGCCGCCATTGCAGGGCATTGGACTCTCCTATACTCGCAGTAACGTAGTTGCCAACCCCAAGCAGGTGTGTCAGGTATCCTATACAACTACAGTGGAGTTAAACAGCCACTGTTATGCAAAGGAGTTTCATCCTGAGTGATGGGCAATGAAACGCAGTGTTGACTGAGTTACACAGAACACCACAACCTGTCTGCACACATGGGTCATGAGCTGCAATAACTACCACTACTAAGGAGTGACACAGCAGAGTACTGCAGATAGCTTCAGGAACACATCAGCCCAATGCTCACAAAGCTCAGAGCAAATAAAACTTTAGGATTTATTAGGAAAGAGAGCAAAGAGGAAAATAATCCTTTTGCTGCAAGATCATACCATTATTTACTCATTTCCTAAATACTCTACACAGACCTGGTCTTATAATCTCAAAAAGAGTGCAGAAGATGTTTTAAAAAATCAGAGAAACGAAAACATGTGGAATAGCTTCCATGAAGGAAAGAAGTTGGATCTTCTTCAGTGTGTAATGTTGCTTGAGGATGATGATCGCATAGAAATCAATACGGAGTAGGTGGGTTTGTCTGTTATTCACCACCATTTTCAGTAAAAGACATTATCAGCCAGGAGACAGGATGAAAACAGAGCTGCTTTCTCCTTTGGCAGACCTGTACAACTTGCTGCCGAAAATGAGGAGGGGGCTAAACTTCTGAATGTGTTCCCAGGGAAACTAGACACCGTACAGAAGGCAAATACATTAAGATTTACTACATATGCAAAACCACATTCAGTTCAAAAGGTCTCCTAAAAAGGATATATTAGGAACATCAGGAGGAATAATCATATATGCCTGTCCTTTTCTGGCTCTTGCTCAGCATCTCATTGACACCACTGGAGACAAGATATCAAGTGAAATGGACCATGATGTGATCACCTGTGAATATTCCCATGTTCTTAGAGACAGGTGTAACACTTCAGTGAATCTCTTTTAATTTGCTGGAAACAACAACTGTCTTCTCTACAAAAGTGAAGTCAACAACCACCGTTTCTCTTGTGTCTGGGAATAAATTTTCTCCATTGCAGCCTGCTAATCTGATCAGGTAGCCCTTGGTAGCTGTTGTATTCCCAGGTAAGTGGTAGAGAGACATGAGCAGAAACTCTGATGGAGGGATCTGCCATCTTGATAGTCAGTAACCACACTTCAAGAGGGAAGGAAAGGAGAGAGAGCACAAGCAAATTTGGGGATCACGGAAGTAGTTGTCAAATCCATGAAGTCTTTTTTGTAAAAAAATATAAGCATAAATTGTGACTCTTGTCAATGGTCTCACATTTCGTGGGCATAGTCGGACAGTATCTTAATCTGTGAGCATGCTTGGGGGGATCACACAAGTCCCTTGGAAATTATGGTTGTTGCATGAAGAAGAAGAGGGTGTGAGTGCCTCCTGGAAAGGCCAATACTTTGAAAACTGTTAACTTCCTTCTTTTGGGAAAAGCCTAGAGAAAATAGCTGTCTCTGCAACTTTAAAATGTAACTGGAGTGAAAGACTGGTGAAGTGTGGGGAAAATATGCTCCCTGACCTATGCAATCCTGCCAGCTTGCCAGGTCCTTAGGAAGGTCTAAGTTATTTCAGAGGAAACAAGGATGGAACTGAAACTTTCCAGGGTTCAGTGTGGCCAGGGGTTATTCCTGGGTGATGTGGATATAGGCAGCCCCTTACACAGGGCAGAGTCTATCTTGAGAATCTGACCACACTGCAGAGACACAGCAACAGGCCTAAATAGCACTGTTAGAACAAAACTGTCTTGGTATCTTCCTGCACACAGTACCATTGAAAGACAGAAACAAAACCTAATATTGCCCCATACATTACTACTCATACAGTGAAGAGATGATAAGCACCAGCCTAAAATGATGTTTATTGTTTCTCAGGCACAGTATTTTAAGCAGTTCTCAGTGGCTTTCCACTTCAGCATTGTTGTTGCTAAGCAGCATCATGAGGACAGTCTACAGCATGCTGTCAGTCTACAGAAAATAACAATGCTAACTTTCAAAATGATTTCTTCTAGTTGTCCAGTGCTCTCTTTCACCCTTTAAGTATTACTGTGTGCTTGTCCAGAAGAAAAACAAGCCCCCTAGAATTATGTGGGGTTTTTTGGTGTTTAGAACTTCAAAGAGTTTAAATAGAGTCCGGAAACAATTCCTCTGAACAGTGAAAGTCTCTGTCACAGATAGGAACATTTAATAACTCTGTTCTATTTATTCCCTATACTATATCCATGGCAATAGCACTCTATGTGCAGAAATAACAAGCACAGACCACCTTGGTATACTTGTGTTACACAGTGATATTGTTCACAAGACTCAGGAGGATCTCCCTTGATGTGTGCATTACAATGAATCCTGATTTGAAAAAAGACACATTAAAAAGGATTTCTATTGGATTCCTTTTTTTTTTTTTTATGTGATTTGTTCAGTTTGCAGAATACAAACTGTAGATTGGTATGTCATAAAAATTACGAAGTATGCTCTTGAAACTGTGAAAAACAACGCCGAATAACCAAACTTCATTTGGGTAAAGAGGAGGAAAACATTATGACAGTTACCAGTTACCACTCACTGTGCTATTTTGAGTGCCTAAAATGAATGAAACATTCCTTCCAAGTCATGAGAAAATGAAACATTTGTCCAAATATAATAGAGGAAGCCTATTAATCAGCTAGAAATATATGCATCAGTATCAATTCTGCATTCTCATGTTATGAGAATAGACCTCGAAAGCTATGAATCTCTCTCTTAGAGAGAAAACGCTTCCAATTTCTTAGCAGATATTCTCTCTAAATGGAGACAAGAAAGAAGCAGATCTCTGCTGTATGATATTCTTTATCCTCTTAAACTGTAAACAATTTGAGCACTGGATATAAGTATTTTGCTTTTGATTAAACTCTCCTTTGTCACTGCCCACAAGCAGAGAAGTCTAGGAGTCCAGATTTTTGCAGCTGATCATCATGGTCATTCTAGCTGGCTCTAGTTTATAAAGTTATACCACCGAGCATTTTTCACAGTCTCCAGCATGCATTTTGCCACTGTTCAGAACATTTCTGTAGGCAGGAGTAGGTTTCATATTCAGGTTTCTAAGCTCACATTTCAAGTGATGATCCAAAAAGATACAACTGCTAAATAGTAGCTGTGAGTTTGAACCCTCAGTGGCTAATGTAAGATCTTTTGCAGGACAAGTGAAAATTGTTAATATAGAAAAGTTGGTTCACTAGAAGGATGAATTTAGACAATTATCTCAAAGTGTTGTGAATCTACAAACTTCACATAGTAAGTTTTAGATGAGCTATGCCAAGAAATCTGTCTTTGGTGGCTTTTTCCTGAGATTTTAGGAGCTTTTTTATTATACACATCATAAAAGTGCTTTGGAACATCCTTTACTATCAAAATGAAAGCTTTTAAAGTTTCTAACACTGCCACAGGGACTTACATCTACCTTTAAGAAGATAGAGTCTGAAAATATGAAAAATAAAGAATTAGGAATCTCAGCAAGTGTTCCTCCTGGGGTAACATGCATATAAAGCTGAACTTAAAAACACCAATCTCATTTGCAATAAATTTCCATGACTGTTTTGACAGAAGTAGAAAGCCAATACTATGTGCTGTAACTGGCAACTTATCAGAGCTATATCTGGAAAACATTCCCTTTTCTTTCCTGCCTGTCTCGTGCACCAAGTACAGTGTAATTTCTTAGGTTTGATGTAGTCTCATCAGTGTTATTTCCCAGTGCCAGAGCAGTGGTTAATGATATCCTAAAGGGGAAGGCTACTCAGCAGCAGCAGTAACAAATCAAAGTAGCTCACATAAATTAATGATCCATTCTACCAGTAGTCCTTCACATTAACTTTGTTTTATTGATCAGAAAGACAGAGAAGTAAGATAAAATGACTTGCCGCAGCCATGCAGGACATTTGTGGTAGGTCCAGGAACAAAATGCACCTCCTAAATTCCATTTTAAGGGTTACATTTCAGTAGCTCTCTTGATAAATGTGGATGGAGGAAAGAGATTTGCCCAGTTTTGTCAGAAAGAGTTTCTCCTTCATCATTTGTGTCCAAGAAAATATTAGTAATGAACAACATCAGTACTTTCAGGAGCAGATCTCACCTTGGGGTTAATGGGATCCATATCCATCAGAACTTTATTATTTTTGATAAAATTTCTCTGAGTCTTATTTCCCTTGTGCAGTAAGTGAGGATGGTGCAAGTAATTACATCCATGCTGGCACCACTCCACATGGGAAGAAGAAGGATACGGTGCCTAAACTATATCTGTAGGAATTCCCACTATCCAAAAAAGCATTAAAGCCTACTGGTCTTATTGCAATCTATCCATATTGCCTCCGTTCTACTCTTAGTTCTTTATTTTACAAATCCCCCTAAATTAAGCAGTATATTGTCTAAGTCTACATGGCTGGACAACAAGTCTTGCAGATTCATAAGTGTTAATTTAGTACCCAATCAATTATTACATAAAATAAATTTATTAGGATTTCAAAGAGCACTTAAAAGCTTGTTGATTTCAACACATCTTTCGCAAGCTATTTCTCTTCTGAAGAAGTGACAAAGAAATGAAGGCTATGCTGCTATTCATTCTTTCCAGACTTATATAGACTCTTTGTCAATAGCAGGAACATACCTGTTGGAGGTTCTGCTGGTATAAACTCCTGGGATGGAAAGCACTCCCTGGAAAATGTGAGGTCATCAAGTGCTATGCCATCTTTGGGACCTTTTCCAGCTATCCCTTCAAATACAACTTGGAAATCTTCATCTCCATCTCCAGCCAGGATCAGTGCCTTGTGCTGCCAGAAATTTCCCTGGTTTCCAGTTAGATTAAGGAGAATTTTTTCAAGGTTTGCTGTAGTCCTCTGGTAGACAACCAGTGATCCGATGTGAGCTCCATACATATGGTAATAGAAGAGTATCTGCAAGCAAGAATAACAACAAGTATACAATAAGTGACTTCAGATATGTTCTGCTATTGTATTTACCCTAATTATTAAATGGAGCATCATTACTACCATTCAGAAAAGTCCTTAATTTTACTGATTCAAAACCTTATTAATTAAAACGCACCCCTAAAGACTTACTAGTGAAAATATTTTAACTACTCGATAAGCCAAACATGGAAGCCAGCATTACAATCACGTGACAGCTGATCTTACATTTCTTTTGAATAACTGTTGCAAGTAAATGTCACAGAATGAAAATACTTGATAAGGAAACAGGAATGCAGCAGTGCCATTCACAATATGGGAAGCAACTTCAGTTTACTGAATACTGTTCTGGTTATAAATGTGTTTGTGCTAGATTATAGAGTGTGTGATTAGAAAATCTTCTCTAATCTAATATGGGAGCAAAACTTCTACATGGACCACAGAAATGCAAAACAATAGCTAAAATAAAGCAAAAGAGGTCCTTGGGTTAGGAAATAGTGATTTTTATTTTTTTTTTTAAGTAAAAATGGGGGAAACAAATTATGAACTCCATAAGTAAGATCAAGTATGTACAGAACATTAAAAAATGGAGAGTCATCACCATTAACTACTCAGTTATTTTCAGTTCAAGAGCAATAAAGGAATACTTGTGTTTG
Source organism: Opisthocomus hoazin (assembly GCF_030867145.1). Taxonomy (NCBI): domain Eukaryota; kingdom Metazoa; phylum Chordata; class Aves; order Opisthocomiformes; family Opisthocomidae; genus Opisthocomus; species Opisthocomus hoazin. The sequence continues at coordinate 72,675,668 of NC_134417.1, read as the reverse complement.
ATCAAATTAATACTTAATCTAGTTCAGTATCTTGGTTCTGACAAAGATCAGAATATTTCCAAGAGTGATGTAGGACCCTGAAAGAAAGTAATTCATACTATAATATACAAGGGCTCAAATTTCGTCCTAGTCTAATACATAGCACAAGCCCTAAAGAATGAAAACTCATTTATTATAACTATAAAAACATAATAGCGAATATTATGATGCCCATGCAAATGTAAAGTCACATCCCTTTGTATACCTGGTGTTACAGAATTTCATAGGCTTCTGCAGTCTACCATCTTGCATAAATAAGCATCTAAAAACCCCCCACATATTTCTATTTTATTGATTTTCTCTGATTATTGATTAGTAAAGTCACAAAGGGCTTTGTGTTATAATTCTTTTGAAAGTTTTATGTTCACTGTCAGAATGTCTCCTGTGCAATGATGTAGTCAAATATAATTTTTACATGTCAGTTTTTTTGTATGGACATATTTGTATTCACTTGCCCATTTCCTGTTCTGCAAGTACTCTCTTTCTCTTAAAATCTTTCTTCAAATGAGATTTGTCTATTCAATATATGTGTATATCTTTGAACTATATAATGATTTTCACATCTTTAGGATTAATCTCTATTTCTTTTCACTACTGTTGAATTTTGTTTGATTTTCTGACTGTCATTAAATTCCAGCAGATATCTTCATAGAGCTGCCCACCACACTGCTCCTGACTGGCTACAGTTCTTTTCAAGACTACCAGACTGTATTTTGTATGTTTACCTTTCTTTATGATCATTGAATTCATATCCTGCCTTCCCCCAGCCCCCAACATTACTTTCTGGACTTCACATTTATTTGCAATACCATTATCTGAAATATGCTGTAGAATTTTGTACAGTGGAGTCAACATACTAGTCTTCTGTTCTACTATATAATTTCTAGATATATTGCATAGTAGTAATGTCATCTTGACAACAGTTATGCACAAATTTAATTTTAAGCATGTATCCAAGTCCTTTCAGGACTGGGGCTCCACATTATTCAGGCTTGAATTATAATACACATGAAAAATTCATTCCCATGCTTATTTCCTTAACACTAGAACATAGGTTAGCTCTCTAGTCTTAGTTCTCCAAGGTTCACTGGATGTTGTCATTCTTCAGTTGGCTGCTTAATCTTTTCAAGTCTATCCTATCATAGAATCACAGAATCATTTAGGTTGGAGGAAACCACCAAGATCATCGAGTCCAGCCATTAACCTAACACTCAATTCCACCACTAAACCATGTCCTTAAGCTCTGCATCTATACGTCTTTTAAATACCTCCAGGGATGCTGCCTCAACCACTTCTCCGGGCAGCCTGTTCCGATACTTTACAACTCTATCAGTGAAGGAATTTTTCCTAATATCCAATCTAAGCCTCCCTTGGCACAACTTAAAGCCATTTCTCCTTGTCCTATAGCCTGTTACTTGGTGGAGAGACTGACATCCACCTCAATACAACCTCATTTCAGGAAGTCGTAGAGAGCGATAAGGTCTCCCCTGAGCCTCCTTTTCTCTAAAAGAATTATAACAATTGCTTCTGTTTGTAACTCATTTTCTGATACTGAAATAAAATTGGAAAGAGTACTATGCAAAAATATGCAGAAAATACAATATTTGGAAAAACAAAAAACAGTCTCCCCGTCCCTTCTATTGTGCATGCCACAAAGGAATTTATGCCATTAATAACATCTTGTGTATTTTTTCTTAAAATACTTTGACTTCATACTTAAATTCAGAATCCCAATATATGTCATATGCTTTCGGTTACTTATTGCTACTAAGTTTAAAACTCTTTTGGCACCATAGTCTGCAACAGTGCTGCTTTAACATTTGTTCTCAGGAGCAGCTCTCAGGCTGGTGTCTCTACAGAGTGTCTTGCAGTGAATACTAACCCAAAGAAGGTACTTAAGGTTTTTTTAAGTATTTTCAACACATTTTCTTTGTTACTCCACAATAGTATATATAGAGTTCCTTATTTTCTTATGGGTTGACATTTCCTGATAGTATAATTATTTATCACTGATGTCTTAATGCAGAAGTCTCCGTTTTCTTTCCCAGATTTATTTTGGCATAGTCTCTCTTTCTACATAAAATATTTCCCTTGGATTTCTATTCTTTCTGAAAATGCAGCTGGGTTTGTAAAAGTCTTGTATACAAACATACCATTTTTTTTTCATGTATCTCTCTTTATACTTGCTGATATATATTTGTTTTCTCTGCATAAAACTCTTTTCCCACTGATGTAAACATGCATTTCCCATTGATCTGAATGGGCCTAAGATCCCAAACTAAGTCTGTTGTAATATATGATGCAGCATTTGCTGCTCTAATAGCTCATAGAAAGGAGTGAAATGTTTTAAGGGACTGTCTGATCTGCTAAGATGAAGCTCTGGGTCCTGAAATATTTTTTTCAGTCATACAGTTTCCTTTACCAGAAATTTTACTTGCATTAGTCCGTTTCCTAAATAAAAGCTTCAGAACTGGTCAGAACCTTCAAAATGCACTATAAAACACCATAAATACGACCAGCGGTTTCAGGCCATATCATGGATGTAAGAGTTTTTTCTGTAGAAGTTGCACAGATCTGCTGGTTTTTGTAAATAAAATTTAGTGTGACAAAAGTAATTGTTTTTAATAGTTACGTTTCAAGCATTTAATTGCATTTAATGTGTGATACATCATAAATATTCAGATGTTAACCTGTCATTCTCAGTTATTCTGCATTTCTTTGCATACATGTTTTACTCTTCATAGAAGTTAAATAGAGGTAAAGTTATTTTTAAAGCATAAAACTAGATAAGATTGAGAAAGGGATGTTTTCAGATATGATGCTAGAGAAAGAAGCAAACATCTCCAAGCTCATGTGAGCAGAATTTTTTTTTAATATATAAGTATTTTAGGCAATATAGAAAATTAACTTACAAAACATGAGATTGTGGCTCAAATTTTGAAGATATCTTATAATGGCTAGATTAAGTTTTGCTGCTGACATACTGAAATTAGTCAAGTTTTGATTGGATCATAAAATCGAACCATTTACGACTTCCTGACTTTCTGATCTATGAAGATTATTGACAGTTTTCAGCCAGAAGAATTTCAATCAAATGAACTGCTTAGATATCTCAAGCATAAGCAGAACTCTTCCCATGTTTCGGACAAACTCTACAAATTTTACAAGTTTTGAATTTCCTCATGAGTAGTAAGTATGAAATAAATGGACCTAGAGGAAAATGAGTGGGCATTTTGAACAGAGATGTCATCTGTGTACACAGTAAAACTGCTTAGGTCTATTTGAGTCTAAGACAGCCTTCATTTGTTAAACATAGTGCAGTGATCACATAATCAGTTCAATTCAAACGCTTTTTGAAAATGACTCCTCTTCACCAAGATTATTCTCTTGAGAGTGCTAGTTATTAGATGTATAAAGGTGAACTTGTGAAATGAGACTACAGAGGACAAAAATATAATGTAAGAGAACTATATATCCTGTTTTCAGGCAGAAATTCCATAAAATTTTACATCTTCCATAAATATAAAGACACTGACATCACATCTCAGGTAATTTACTAGACCAGGATCTCCAACAAACAGATGGAGTAAGAATTCTAAGTTTGCCATCAAGTAGTGGTGATGCTCCGAATGCTGGAGAGAAAGGTGGCTATTTTATGGTCAGGTCATTAGAGACATCTTGAGCTTATTTAACTGGCTATAGTTAGATAGCCAACAAACATTCCTGTTGTCAAGCTAGACAGATCTCCATGTGTTAATAACAAAATAATTAGCAAAATAATAGCCTGAATGCTGTTTTTACTCACAGTAGTTCCAAAATTCTTTACCCTAGATTCTAGGCTGGCATACAAGTTAGACCATTCTGCACTGACACTTTCTTTCAACTCTACTAACTCACAGGATGGAGTAAAATAATTTTAGGGACTGTCTGATCTGTTAGGATGAAGTTCTGGTTCTTAACTAACTACTTGAGACATTAAATCCTTCATCACAAATCATATGTTGAAATCACTTTATATATTAATACCTCCTTTTTCTCTTCACCAGGTGGTGTTTTATTTTTTCCCCCAGAACACTTCTTCAGTTTTGGAAAGCCATTCCCAAATTTACCCTGAAAATCTCAAATTGCTCCTGCCTTGCTAATATTCTGAAGCCTTTGTAACTTTTCCTTTGTTAATTTCCCAAAGCCTGAAAATACCACTTTCCCTCTCACAGCAGCTCCATTTATGCACAATATCCCTATTCATGTAAATAATATATATAGGTATTTCATTAGCTCTCTTTCTAATTATTATTTTAAAGTTATTACTAATTTTATTAGTAATTAACATTATTGGCAACTGTTAATGTTTAAACTTCCATTTTGTGTTTGACACTGATGTTAGAAACTGAGATACCACTTCTTTTTGCCTTGACACTTAAAGACTATGAAATGGTATTTTTCCAAATTTTCAAGGTCATACATAGTTCAACTTTCTGGAAAATTCACTTTTTCAGCATGTTGTTCCTCTAACAGATTCTGACAGATATGTTCTGAAAGATGTCTTATGAAACTATTTTTTTAGCAAAGACTGTAAAAAACAAATCTAAACTAGAAAATTTCTTAATCTAAGTTTTCAGAGAAACAATCAAGCTCAAATCACTGTCCTGTAATGTTTCAGAAAATAAAGGTTTACTTTTCTCCATTCCCCAGAGGACAGTTGGTGACAAAGCCTTCTGTCACGCATCCTTCCATTTGCAGTTGTACTCTTTGAAAGTCAGTTGCTACTGTGTTTATACACAACTTCTCCATAAAATCACGAACCATTACATAGTTGTATGCTACTCAGGGATGGTGACACATAAGACATACTCTAAAACAGACACTGTGTTCACTGTCAACTTCATCTGAATCTCCCAGAGTATCTATTTACCTATAGAAATCATTGTTCTCCCACAACAAGATATGTATTTTCTTATGCTTTCAAGGAAAGAAGATCAGGCCCTGACTCTTCTAGAATGTGCTTGTTTTTTCTCAAGAAATATTTCAGTGATTATGTTTATTCATTTCAGGAATATTATCTTGGTGCAATCTAGAAATCAAATTCTGCTTTCTTGCTAGTACCACGCCCCCACATACCTTGCAGTCTTTATTCCTTCTGCTTAGGACAGGACTAGAAATCCTAGCTTTCTGTCCTGGCAGATGAAGAAATGAACTCCTTATAAAAATATAGTGACCAGATGGCTCTTGTAATGTATGATCAGTAGCTGGTCCAGTGCCTATTTTTGTAGTACTGCTAGTTCTGAGGTTCCAGTCAAAATTATCATTTGCATCTTGCATCCAACTGCAAAGATCAAACTCAAAATTGCAATGTCCAATAGATGTACCTGAAAGACATTTGCACACACATGAAAAGAGATTTTTTTTCAAGAGGTTAATTTAGTACATATAGTACAACCTAGTACCCAAATCCATAAAATTAAAAATAATACTTCAATAGAAAAAAAAATATGAATGTATCTTATTAAACAGAACATTTTTAATGTTCTAGGATATAATAATAGGGTAGGATAAAAACTGCATATATATGAGGTAGGGCTTTGTGGTCTCGTTATAGTCAGCAGAGCCCTTGGTATAAAAGTAACCAAATACAGCAATCTATTTTAGGTCAAGTTGAATAGCTCTTTAAGGTCTTACAAGCAAAGGTCAACAAGTGCCCTCCACAGGGCATCCAAGACATCTGCAGAAAACTGGCCTCTGGAATGTTAACGTCATGTGATAACAATAACAAATGTCCATATTTAGGGAAGAGAAACCCATCCAAATGAATGTATCGAGCACCATAAAGACACAGCCTCCATACAGAAAAATGTAGGTAAAACATACATGCAGGTGTGCTAACTTTGAGCTGAATCACACCCATAGTTAGTTTACTTTTGCATGTTTCTGGAAGAACTCACATAAGTATTTTCTTAGCCAACATGCAAAGGTAGATTATTACCTAAATTTCTCCTTAAATTGTATTTAATACTTCGAAAAAGAGAAAGCTGTCATAATTTTGGTTGATTTTTGTACGAAACAATGTGCATGCTCTTTACCGATTTTCCAATCTTGAATGCAAAAACAGCCAGCATGGTGAATCAACTGTCCATGTAAATTAAGGTTCAGTCAACTACATCACTCCAGAAGTTTAAGCTGTGTATATTTTTCCCTCTGTGCAGCTATAACTTCATTATAATGATTACCAACTAAGACTAAACTTTCTGAAATAAGTTGGAATTTCAGCAGAGCCTTCAAGAGACTTTCAACAGTGCCCTGAATATTCTTACTATTAGTGCTGGAAAGTGCTTGGAAGATAAATTTGGAAACTGTATGGATTATTTGGTCTGACAACATAAGAAATGACAAAAGCTCTCTCACAAAAAGTAAACAGAATCTGGGCCTCTTCTAGGGTCTGATAAATCTCACCCATTTAAAAGTAGATTTATCTAATTGGCAGCTGGAAGCCTCAGTAATGAGGCCAAGGAGCTAAAATCCGTGGAGCCTACACATGGACCAAAACCGTACAGAGAGCTACCTCTAAAATTTCAAGGTGAAATCAGATGAAAGATTTCTTCCTTCTATTTTTCTTTGTAAAGGTCATGTGGGTGAAAAATAAGGTAGAAACGTTTTCCTTAAAAATACAGTCTATTCAGCAAAAATAACTTCACTATCTTTTACCTTTGTCTGCAAATATGGTGCAGTCTGAAACAAATATTAAAAAACCTGCAAACCTGATGTAGTGATATGATTATCATTTATGCAAAACATAGATTGTAGTTTACCTCAACTGGGTGTAACTGACTGTAAAATTTGTCACTACTCATCTTATGCCACATGATCATTTAGTTACTTAATATTTCATGATCCTAGTTAAAGAAATTAATTCACTTACTTACAAATTCCATGTTGAGTCAATAAAATTCATGTATGCAACTGACCATTTTATTTTAAAGGCATGGTTTCAGGACTCAAGAGCTTGAAACATGAGCATTGAACATCCCTGCTAATGCTGTACACATTGCATGTTACCTAATCTAAATTTAGATGTTCTTGTAGGATCTCTACAGTAAACAGGGAAAAATAGTCATATCTACAGGACAAGATGCCTAATCTAACTTAAACAATCGATTTTAAACTACATGAACTTGAGCTTGGAAATGAGTCACTCTACCAATGAAAAAGAGAACTTAGGCAGCCTGCTTAGAAGCTCTAGTTACAGCAGATGATTCTGCACTTGCATATTAGATCTTTGGTAGTAGTCACTTCTGTGAGGAATTGTGAACTCTTTGTAATGAAGTACAAAAGCAAAGCTAATCCTTTTGTCTGTGGAGCAGTGACACAGGGCTGCCAAATTAACCTACTCTATGAGAGCTTAATAATTCAAGAAAAACACTTAACAGTAGGTATATGAATTGTATTATATTGATCACAAAAGATTTAATGAATATTGCAATAAACCAAGCAATAAAATGGAGCAAAATTTAAACTATTTTAAGTCATATTACTCCCAACAGTTATGCCTAGATGAACAGGAAGTACAGAGCTCTAGGAGGAGATTTGTAGAGCAAAACGCCTGATGTTGAGGACCTGATGGCATACAACGGAATGGCAGAGGAGTGAAGGCTGAAGTGGTATAAACTTATCCTGCTGGCTGAATAACCACTAGTGTTTAGAATACTTTTGATGCCCTCCTGGAATTCATCTTTCAATTTATTTTCTAATAAAAGGAGCCTAGGTCACATGCTTGAGTACACTCTACAATGCAAACCAAATCGCAATACATGGGAATCACAGAAAGATTTGCTTCGGAAGCACACCGATGAGCTAAACCAAAGACTGACATCATACTTAAAACTCTGAGCATGGATCACTCATTCAGTACCTAATGGAATAATTTCTAAACATTTCATGAGTCAGTATATCGGTTAAAATGTGTACTTCTTATATGGCACTGACGTCATGCAACTAGCTAAAAAAAGACCTCTGCAAAGCCAACAAAACCAACACACAGGTCTCTCAATAGTAATTTAACAGCTTTATGAGGCATAGTTTATATCTCAGCAGCACTGGATTTGTCTAGACATTGCTAATTACACTTGGCGAGTATCATCACGTGATATAGTCCTTCTAATATTCTGGAGTTTCAGGAATATTACAGAGATTCAGGACTAGTTTCTTTCAACATTATGCAGAAATATTTCATTAACTAATATGTGATGAGTTTGTGCACGTAGCAAATAACATCTACAGTTAAAGCTAGCAATTCAGGGAGGCCTACTGCTAAAAGGTACTATAGAGATGCCTTGAAGCTGCACAGTTTTCCTGTTTTATAAACACGATTGCTATGCCTGGGCAAAACTGCCTATTTCTTGGTTCCTGTACTTTGATCTATCATGCTTTGCCCTACTAAAGCCTTCCCCAGACTTTCGAGCTTGAGGTTTTCAAGCTACCATTCTATGGTTCAGCAGTGAGCAAACAACTGTTCTCTGATGGCTGCAATGAAAGAAACTTCACAAAGAGTGAATAAGTGCTTTTATCATTAAAGTTCCCTTCAGAGGCAGCCTGTCTCATGAAATATCTGTGAAAACAGAAGTAACATTTTTCTATTAGGTATACTTTCAGCAAGTATTGTATTATGTATTTCTACTTTATTAAATCTATAAGCAGAGGCAGCACCAATAGAAGAAACTCCCAAAAAAGAAAAAAAAGGAAAGCAAAGATTAGTCTAATTCCTGACACTGCTATTGAAAATGCTATTGAATAAAGCACTGCCAGACCTGACAAAGAAAGTAACTATTGATCACCAAGCATTTTACAGCACAATTAGACATTATGAAATGGGATTAATTTTTTTATCTGAGGCAAAATCTATGTTGATATAGACGTTTCACCCAAAAATGACCCCTATGCTCTTAAGACTCTATAATACTTCATTGTAGAGCTTCCTATTAAAATGCAGTCAGGAAAGTTCTTTTCTTAATATTTTTTTAAATTTTTTTTTTTTAACTTAAAAATAATAGGTAAGGAAAGGACTTTACAGGAAAGCATTTTCTTTGTGAGACTGTTTCAGTTCATCTCTTTTCCAATGGGGAATCAGAAGGAAATACTTACTTTAGGGGGCCCCAAAACCAAATCCTATCAGCCTGTTTGAACCGTCTCACCCCTAATGCTTCAGTCTTTGCTGATGGTGTTTCATCGGAAATACAGACAATCAAGAAAACTCAGAAAGGTCACAGGTAAACAGCTTTTAAATATTTCAGAAAATAAAAATCAAAATATGAGAATCTTTTTCAACAGAGTAATTCCAACTTGATATACTCCTCATTTTCACTTGCAGAATATCTGAACTGCTGCGCACATAGCTTTGTGACATGCTATTCCTGGTTTAGAAATAACCGAGAATTTTAATATGAAAATAATGTGCAAAATGCAGTCCCTTTGCTGTGTACCTTAGCTTCATAGGATGTCAGGGTACCTTTGCTACATAGAATTGTATTCACTGAGAATTTGATAAACTGTATGCTTAATCTCAATAAAAATAAGGCAACTGTTCTTATGGTACCAAACAATGCATGTATGATTATATGAGTATTTCGCACAATGTACTAGAAAAAAGAAAGTGTTAGTATTACATATAGTGATCTCTTTCTCTGGAGGAGAACTCATTTGATATGAAACATCATTCTTTGAATCTGATACTACAGATGCTGTTTCTTGATATCTCTTGTAAAACCAAAATTTTATAGTATTCAGATTAAAATAACTGCTGAGAGACCTGACAGTCCTTGAAATATTAAAGAAGGTAGGTCCCTCATATCCCAAAAGTATTACGCTTGAAGTATTTTTTCCACCTTAAAACATTCTTATAATATGGAAAGCATGAGATTATTATTCTGCTTTTGAAGACAGCTGCTTTCTGAGTGATTCCCTAACACCTCTTTTTATTTTCTATCATATGATTTCAAATTAAATAATAGTAATTTAAAATCCTTAAAAGCCAAAGAATAGAATTAAGTTATTACCTTCTTGTTTGCTTTCTTAGCTGATGAGCTGCTGAAAGTATTCAAGTAATAACAATTCACAGCAGGCACAGTTTTTCACAATAATTATCTTTAAAAATCTACCATACTTACTGCAAATAATAGGGCTCTCATCTGAGTTATCTGCGCAGTCATTTACAAAATCACACAGACTGTCCTTTGGGATGCAGTACTTGTTAGCACACATGAACTCCTCTGATGTGCAAGGTCTGTCTGGGATGAGCAAAGGCGAACAATCTTCGAAGGTAATGTCATCTACTGCCACATCTCCCATGTAACTGACACCACGTATTGCCCTGAAAACAACCTAATAAAAATTTCAGAGCTAATACAATAAAACAGTGTTAAGATGTATAAAAGCATGAACAGACATCTGGAATAGAACATGAATGACAAGTCTTGGAATACAAAGTGGTTAGTTCTTACTCTCATAGCACAGTCCAATGAAAGTTTGTAACACTGCCTGTACAGATCTGTCACCACAGTTATTGAAGGACCATCTTCTAACATCAACCAAGTACAAAAAAATAAAGGAAAAGAAAATGAACAACACAAACTGATACTAGTCCCCACTTCTCCTGAATTGATAGCAAGGGTTCTACTTGCTTCTGCAAAGTAAGCATGAAAAAGCCTAATCTGAGTCAGTCATCAGTTATTCCCATTAACGTAAAAAGAATGTTAAAGTTTAATTAAAAGTCATCCAAGACATAAGTAAAGGGAATGTAACGCATTTTTAAATACGCTCCTAGCTGTTTGAGTTTTTTTTTAAAAGGATACAACTAAGCATGGGAAATCCATGACAAAGTATCTCTACAAGGCTTAGGAATCAGCTCATATTTCAAAGCAAACATCATGCTCAAGACTCTTTTTTCATAAGCCAGACTAAAACTACTATACACTAAGGAAAAGGAAGTGGAATAATATAGCCTGAATTAGACTCAAACATAGAAGGAATTCACCATCTTAATAATGGGTACCAGTCTGAGATTGAAAGGGAGTGACAAATTTCCAAAAACTTGTGTCCAGCTCTGATAACCAATAAGACAGTCAAAAAGATTACTTTTTCTATTCAGAAGGGGAGGTACAGTATATGTCCGTGGCAAAAAGGGAAATGAGGAAGTGAAGAACGCATAATAAAAAAGTACCTCAAGCCATCTGTGTAGAGATATAGGAATACATACCTGAAAATTTGAACGAATTCCTAAGAACACTTCTGCTCTGTTCCATTGGGGACCTTGGCTGCCACTTTGAGTCCACAGTTTAGAAATCTTGTTACTGGTTTTACAGAGTACCTAAAAAGGAAATAATTCTAGGTCACAAAAAATCTTTCCGTTACCAACTTGCTTTAGGTTTCTTCATTGTATACAAGAGTATGAGACTATCTTGTACAACTTATCTTTATACCACTACTAAATATCACAGAATCATAGAATCAGAATTCTGGAGTTGGAAAGGACCCATATGGATCATTGAGGGCACTCCCTGCTCCTCACAGGTCTACCTAAAACTAAACCATATGACTAAGAGCTTCGCCTAGACACTCCTCTTACTTTGACAAGCTTGGTGACATGACTGCTTCTGTGAGGAGCTTGTTCCAGTGACTGACCACCCTCTCAGTGAAGAACCTTTTCCTAATGTCCTATCTGACACTCATTAAATTGCTCGTTAATGAGTCGGAATCCATTTGCAAGACATGGAAACAGCATTAATGAGACAGTGAAAAAATATATTAGTTTTTTCTTCTACAAATAAACACTTGTTCTTCTCTTCTAAAGGCCAGATTTCATCTGTTTGAGCAATGGGAGACTCATAAACACCCTTATCCCTGTGAACAGTCGTTAACTTGGGGAAAGCTGACACTTTGCAACATGAGCATAATGTCCTAAATATGCTTTACTTCAACCTCTTGTGCATCCCAATTCCACTGAGCTGACAATAATGACAAGATGGCCGTCTGATGAAGTGTGCCAAGCTGTGTTTCCAGCCAGTACTCGCAGAGCTAAATATCAGTTCACCAGGTGCCTGAACTGCTTCTGCTTTCAAGGATTTATTGCTACTCTGTGTAATCTTCTTAGGGCAGCCCAGGCATTTTTCATCTTAATGAAAAAAAGTTTTCTTTTTTTTTTTTTTATATTTATGCAGTCCCATGAGTGTATATGATATTGCATAACAGGTAAATTCTGCCAAGCAAATAGCAGATCCCCACACTGAAGAGCTTTCATTCCAGAGGAATAAAAGAAACAGGTTTAATATAGTGAATTAAATAGGAAAACAAAGTAACACCTGGCTTTATAGACAAGAAGAACTGCCCACAGAAGACATGAATTTTAAGGGGAAAAAAATAAATTGGAGAGAAACAGGGATTACAGACATTATTTGAGAGAATAAAGGATGTTGAATAAGAAAAGATTTTTCTTACACTCACATACAAGCTATATATTTATACGAATATAGATATAAATGTGTGTGACTATGTAGACAAATACATACTTGCTTCTACATAAACAGTTAATTATCTACTAAATTATAAAACAAAGTCATTCATCAGAAATTCACATTTTCTATCATATCATGCTAAAGGTTATAATTATAGAGTTAAATAAGCCCATAAATTTATGTGCTATCCAAATCCAAGCCTTCCCTGTGCACTAATGCACTTTGAAGCCCTATGCAGTTTGATTACATTGCAAGTTATTGATAAAACACATCTAACATTTTGGTAGATTTACCCATGCCAAGTCGGAGGGCAGAAACCAGACAAAAATGGTTCCAACAAATATTCAAACTGAGGTTGCACAATAAAGCAACAGCTAATCAATGTTTAAGAAAGTCATAGAAACACAAGCAGACAGACGCTCATGCAAACAGCACGGAAGTCTTCAACACATCCTACATGACATTTGACAACATGGATGCAGACTAACATGCAAAAATCCAACTTGTGAATTAAATACAAATATGGTAATCTTGGGGGAAGAGATGGATAAAAGATCTTTAGTGATTTTTAAGCACAGAACAGATTCACATTCATATAATACTTAGAATCTTTAGAAGAAAATAATGAGAAAATACCTAAATAATTTTATATACTGAGTTATTCCTACATTCATTTTGAATTGCTTAATTAACCAGTTGAAATTATGTAAATATTTACAATGTTTAAAATGCAAAGATTTTGTGATTTTTCTTTGGTGCATCTTAAAATCAGTTAATTTACAGAGGGGGAAATCAGTTAAGGAATAGAAAGGAATTGTAGTCTATGTTAAAACCAAGAAAAAATATAATCTATATACATTCTTTTTTTGTGGTGGTAATACTGGGCATGGCTCATAGAATTTGCTGTTAGTTTCTACAAAACACTCTGTGGACTTGATTCCAAGCAACAAAAGTTCCTGCACTCTAAAGAAGCCCTGAACTCTGCAGTAAACGCAAAGAAGTGTCAAAGAAAATTAATCTGTCTCGTGTCTTAAGACGGAGGAGAAACCATCTTTATACTCTGATCAGCCACTAACTCTGGTTGATTAAAATTTGACTACTTGCCAAGCAGCCTAGAATGATCTTTACTTACTTGGAAGAAATTCAGTGATATCTTTAAAGTTGTTAAAGAAAAAAATCAAGAAACACAAAGCATGCTGCCTCTGAACGTCTGACAAGTCACATGCATGGGGTGAAGGACATCGCAGCTTAGATTTCAGTTCTAATCTCAACATACATTTTAATTTCATCTTCAAAACAGTTGAATTCTACCAGATTTTTATTCTGTCTTCTGTTATTCAGTGTAATCAAACAAGCAAGAATTTATTTGTACAATTAAATTCACACACACTAGCCACACCCAGTTTGATACTGAGTGCACATGTGACTGAGTATCTTACCCTGAGTATTTTTTCAATCGATTTCTGATGCTGTAGTTATTGTGCAAAATTAATGTGAAATCCCATAGTAGTTACTCAGATGGGTGACAAACAAATTGTTGAGAACAAGGTTGCTGTTTTATTTATTTACTTTGCAGTGAGTCGTTTGATCTAGAAGATGCTGAATGAGTTCAATTTACTTTACGGAATTGCCTTTATTTTAACTGGATTGAAGAACAGGGCGTGGGTAAGAAAGTTTGTTATTTTTAAATCCTAGAAGTAGTTCAATGCTGCCTACATTAATGTAATTAACCTCTGAAAGATATATGTTAAACTTTCCAAGATATAACATAACAATAAGCAGTTTCTACAAAACTTCAGAGTACGCTTTAATAAAACTACTTCTTTTTTCATGGTCTCGCATTCAGCCAAAGACCTTGATGTCCAAATACTTACGCTTTTCAATGTCAAAGTGTATTGTGCAGTACAAGAATTTTCTTGCATGGAAGTTCCAACCACAGCATGTCAATAAACATCAGCATTTTTGATTGCTGTAGAAAGGTACATTTTCCACAGCTTACTTGAGCTCATACTTCCTTCAGATCATAACACATTGACAGCAGTAGAGTGTTAGTAATTGTTCATTTTCATTTATTAGCAGCCTAGGCATTAATGAAACTAAATGGCAAGGCATGAATTTTCTCACAGCAATTTCAGGTAGTAAAAAACCCACAACCCAAATCAAAAAACATCTCCATACCTCCAGAGAACCTATTGTTGAACCATTCATGTAGTTCCAGAACACAATTTTGCATTTGGGCCCCGTGAGAGAGATGACTGGGGTAGCAATGTCAGCAGTGTGACCAAATGCTCCATTTGAGCTGTCTGCAAAGAGATACCAGCCCTCTTCAGTACACCTGCTCAGAGAGAAAGGTTTTTCTTTATTAAAACAAAAAGTTGAATAATAATTAAGTTCTAGTTGAAGTTAAATTGGTAATATTTCTTTATACACACTTAGCATCTTCTGTCTGGATATCTGGATGCCCTTTAGTTTATCAGTGTGTAGCCAGAATCCCAAAAAGCCCTTGAAAAGGCAGCTAGTATTTTTATATCACAGACAGGCAAAACAAAATACAGAACCAAAATCAGCATTTATCTAGACAGGTGTATAGACAAGGGCTGGAGGACCTCTGGGTTTCCCCCCTGCCCTCTTTCCTCAGGGAAACCAGAGGGTTTGATCTGGGTTTGAAGTTGAGAAAATCCAAGATACTGAGTGAAATTATTTCTCCTGAGCTGCTGGGAAAGATTGAAGATGGCTTTGCAGTAAGCATCAGACTCTGAGAGAACACAGTGTTTTGGGTATCTAAGATTTGGCTCCTACAAACCTTGCTTTTCAAAATAAAAAGCAACTGTTGACCAAAGATAAGATTCTGTTCTCCTCAGTGGAGCTGCTACTTCTTCTGTGCTTCTCAAAAGAAATAACTTTTCCAGCAAGGGCTTACAAACCTGAGAATGGGACCTACATTTTTTTAAAAGGTCCTGGTATTAGGTTTGCCTTGCTTTTCAGTTTTCCCATTTGGTCAAGCTCTGAGCAGCTGTTCCATAAAGTTGCACCACTGCAGCTGTGAGAAGGCAGTGACCATGTCCGCTCAGACATGTTATGGGTGAAATCACTGGGGACTGCCGAAATAGCCAAGAGGGACCAAAGTCAGTCTGGTGGGATTCTACAGAGAAAACTAATGTTTTGGGGAAATTTGAGTCTTCTCCGCAGTCTTATTTTTCTTTTCATTCAGAAGCAGATGAGAGAAGTGTCACTGAAGTTTTTCGTTCATCACTGTGTCCTGGCAATTCAGACATCTCTCTAATTCCTGCACACATTTATGTCATCCTTGAGACAGTAGCATAAGTATTTGGAAGTGAACTGTGGCAGAAAATAAGCACAGGACAGAGTAACATATATGGAAGCCTTAGGGCAATTAGGTAAATATAATCCTAAAATAAAAAGCAATAGACCATTTCTGTTAAAACAGCTTCTCCTAATAAAGTACATGTACTACAAGTGAAAAATGAAAACTCTGAAAACTGCATAGTTACAATGTTTCAAACAATTCTGCATTTGGAATATTAATTTATTTCTCTCCTTTCTGCTGAAGGAATCTGTTGTTATCATGTAGCAATTTTTGGTTTAATCTTTTCCTTGGTGTTGAGGATTCTACAGAGTCTGGCCTGGAGGTAAAAGAATATCTAGCTCTCTTAAGGTTTGCAAAAACATTCAAAAATCAAGAATTCACTCTGCTGCTGGGAACTCATGCCTTCAGTGGTCCATGAGTGTCAGCAAAATATTTACAATGACATTCAAGAGGGTTGTAAGAAGAAGAATGATAAAGAGCTCTGAAAAGCAATAGCACTTACAGCCCTCATACTTCCCAGAGTATTCAGTATCATGTCCAGGCCTCTCAGTGACATTAGTTTCAAACAGTGATGGGCTACAATCAGTACTGTTATGAAATTCAAACATCCACCTTTTATTTGATGTGTTCTGTCAGATAGGTCTTTGTCGTGAAGGCAGACCAAAACCACATCTCTGCCTAGATAGTACTGGTTCAGTAGTGCATCCCAAGAAGGCAGGTGCCATTCCAATTATTTTTTGCTATTCTTTTGATGTTTGCTTTAAATATACATTTCAAACTAGCAGACCAGGTTAAAGTCCCCTGTATGATACAGTGCACTGAGCACTAGTTAAACATGGTGGCAGTAGGTGGTTACAAGAATATTAAGAATGCATGGGAAAGTCAGGGAAAATGGAAGGATCAGAAGGGACTGGGTAAATGCATGTAGAGCATCTTTGTTCACCTTCACTCCTACCAAGGAAATTTTTACACCGAGGACAAGACTGATATACCTGTGACCCATCCATGTTGTTGTTTAAAAGGAAAGATTTCTTCCAGTGTCTGTAGCTGACAACAACTTGCACCATGTTTGCTCACAGAGGGAAGCAATCTCTCTGTCTTGAATTCATTAAGCTGTCTGGTACAGCAACCTTCGTGGAGTTTACCGGGAGATGCACATCCCATAGAGGTAAGAGTTTGAAGAAAGTAATCAGAAATAATTTTGTTTGCCTATAGTTTACATGCTAGAGGACCTGCACCTTCTATCGATATACCTTTTGTAGTGGAGTCAGTTAAGATACATGCAATCATCTGTTCAGCTTGTTGAGCTGTGATTTTTAAAGTAGAAGATTTCTTAGCTGGCCTACACGTATTTTAAACCAGCAAGTATACAGAGGCACAAGGTGTTACAAAACTTTCCATAAACCTAAATTATTAGTCTCTCTTACTCTGCTCAGAAGTAGTTCTCCCCTCCCCCATCTTTGTTCTTTGAGTGGTCTTCAGCCAAAGTAGTAGCTTCTTCATTGTGCTATTTAACCATCTGACCCCTCCTTAAATTCCTTTCTTTTCTGTTCCGTACAAGCACTCCCATTCTTCTTTTCTTTTTTTTTTCCCTCCAAATGAGACCTCAAGAAGTCAATGGTAACAAGTGTAGAATAAAACTTTGTTCAACATGTATAAGAGCGAATAATGTGGCTTTCAATGTGGATCTTATGTAAATGCTGAAATTAAGCAGAATATACACAGGGTCCGCTGCCAGCAGCTGCAAGATCTCAGGCTAATTTGGAAAATTATCCCATGGAAAACCATTTAGTTGGCAGCTACAACATGCGTCATTAAAATATTGATATTTACCTTTTGAAAATAATTAATTTTACCTCTTTACTACAAGCATTCCCTATATAGAGACATTCCTGTGCAGTGCAACAATCCTGATTAATTTCAGAGAGAAATTCACAACATTTTAATAGATATAAAAAATTCAACATAAGCAACTGAGTTACATTTCCATACTTGACTTTGTTAATAGCATAATATTTCAACTATCTTTTAAAAAGTAGTTAGCAATGAATAAGCATACATAAAAGAATCTGTGTATTTCCCCCTTCAAAGCATTCAGAAGAACACAGGGAACTGAATATACTAGATAGGAATTAGTACTGGGGGACAGATTAGGAGTGTTAAAAAAAAGTTGGAGGCCTATCCAAAATATTAGGCCCAGTTTAATCTGGTAGTATTATCAAGTAAAGACTCATGCTGTGAATTACTCATTTCACAGTAGTAATTGTCTATTGTTGTAATGGCTGAAAGTGGATCAAAAATTAATCAGCTGAACTTTCCCTTAGAGAAAGTTCAAGTTCAGATTTAATTAATCGCTGGACATCTTTCTGTTTTTAAAGTGTTAATTCAACTATGGATCTTCTACTAGTTGTTTGAGAATCCCTTACTAAGCACTTAGATGGACTTCTAAAATACCCTTTACTCTTTAACTTTCATATTTCATTTAGAGAAAAAACTGAATCTGGTTAGAAAACAAACAATTCAGTTTCATTTAAGAGTTCTGATTTCATTCTGAATCTCAGCAATATTGGAAAAAAAAGATAAAACAAAAAAGACAAAGCAGAAAGGGAAAAGTCAGTTTCCTTAGAGTGATAGGTATCCCAAAGTTTAGCACACCATACTAAAATTTGATACTCAAAAAGCAGTAACTCCCACTTTCCATTTTTCCTGAATACATATGCCCATAAACACCGTGCAGTATCTATAGAACAAAACAGAGCCCCGTAGACATGTTGGACCTATTACACATTCAAAGCATTATTCTTCATTTCTCCAACACCACCCGTCCAAAATCTGCCAAGTCAGTGACCTGTTACTAGTCCATGTGGGTTTCTGTATAGGGAGAAAGCCCAAACTAGTAGTTAAAACAAAGTAGAACATTAGATGACATCCAAAAGAAGTACTCTCTTGACCAAAGGAGCGGGATTGAGGGATACCAGACACATCAGGAAAATGTGGGCCATCAAACCTCAAGTTGATGGTTTGCAACAGACAAGGCAGTGACTTCAGTTTGTGTTTATCACATCCCATGCATCCTTTATCAAGGTAGTGCAGCTAGGGGAGATCAGTCTCTTCTCTACCTATTCCCTTTCCTCCAACAGCATCAGTAACCAGCTGACATAAGTTTTGCCAAGTTCAGATATTTGCAGTACAAATTCGGTTTTAGAGTAGCTAGGATTTCCTAGTTAGAAAACATTTCATTAAAAGATTTCTGAGAAAATGTTTTAGATTACTGTTTCATTAGGAAAGAGGGAGTTAAATTCTCCCCTTTTCTTCCTGAAATCATATTAAGGAGAAAATATTTATATAGGTGTCACATTTTTCTTGTACTATGTCATCAGAGTATAGTATAGGTATTTTAACGCCTTATATAATTGACACAAGATAGTTGTAAACTGTGATACTTTGACCTTTCTATCATGCTTGCTTCATTTTATGTTGATTCCTATTATTTATTGTTTATAGTGTCAGAAACCAGATGATATAAAAGTTCTAGCAAAAAATTTAAGTAGATATAAAAATAAAAGTCTATACTAAAAATCTTTAAAAGATGCTAACCTTTCATACTTTCTAGCATTGGCAACAGAGGTTGCAATAGGAACATACAGCATCCACAAGCCATTATTATCACAGTAATCCTAAAGAAACAGGCAAAGATACAAGGAAGGCTTAATCTTTACCTTTGTATGTGTCCATACAGGGTCCAATGTAATCTCAATATATTAACTGTAAAATGGGAAAGCTGTATATACATTGTACCTACAGTACTGTTTACTTTAAGCTTGGCTTTAGGGTAGGAGATTGCTGAAAGGTGGGTAGAAGCAGTAGAGAAACATTAGACAAAGTATTATACAAATATGCAGAAGAGTAATCCTTCTGCAAAATAAAAAAGCAAACCCCAGCAGTTCCCTCAACACTGCATCTGCATGTAGAAATCACAGAAAGATGCTAAAAAAATTCAGAAGTGAAAGAGACTTTACTATTGAAGCACTTCTTCAAGAAGAAATCTGTTACTTCCTTTACACTCTGGGTAACAGCTACTCGATGCACTGCTCTTTATGTCCCTCACTTCACCCAGAAAGCAATACATGATGTAGGAAGAAGAGTGCAGTCTGTGGACTGCAGCCAAGGTTTCACTCAAGATGTATAATAACTGTGAATCTGAAAGAAATCTGGCAGAGCACACTTCTCCAGGAAGCATGAGAAGTTTTATGAGGAGCAAGGCCAATGAGAAAAAATTAGCTTGTTTCTTTAGTATCTGTACTTACTAGATATTCAGTGTCTGCACCAGAAATAGATTATTTAGCCTTCTGTACATAATATGGGATGGCCTATTATAGAATATAACATATGAACAGATCTTTTACAGCCCCTGTCTTGCCATGACTTACACATAACATATTCATTGGCTTCAGCAGCGTTCTTTCCTGAATAAAGTATTGCAGCTGTGAGGATGTTATTGCATAAAAGAATCTACATGCAAAATTAATATGTCCTAAAATGTGTAATTTTCAGTAATCTTAAAGGGCAATAAGAACTCAAATAACCTAACTAATTCTAGTATGTATCAGAGAAAGATTTTCTCCACTGAACACTTCTAACCACTAAATTATTAGTGAGTTTTAAATAGTAACACAAATCTCTATTTAAGAACTAGAAAGAAAAAAAAAGGAAGGCTTTTCTTCAACTAAATTTAATCATTTCTGTAAACATTCTAAAAAATTAAAACGGAATTGAAAGCAAAGAGTGGTCAGGAATGCAGATCTTCACTTACCACAATATGTGATAAATTTAATTTCAAACAGTCGTAATTCCAAAAAGAGTAAGTTTTTTTACCATGATCTGAAACGTATTTTTTTATCTAGTAACCTCTCATCTCCATTAACATTTAACATTAATACATAATAAACTCAGAACCAAAAAAATAATACTATTGTCATGCCATAACAAAGTAGATGTAAATTTTTTGGAAGACTGCTTTCTGAAAGGATATAACAGAGCTATTTCTTATTGTAGAAGCCATCCTCTAGCTGTGCTTACAAACAATAGTGCTAGAGACAAAATAGTCTATCTTGAGCATCTAAACTTTGGCATAATAATACATGATTGAGCTTCAATGGTTAATTCAAACCGAACAGAAAAAAAGTGCTTAATACTCCAAAGCACTAGCCACATACTGAGACCTGTAATTGGACAGTGAGATTAGAAAGGTGCTCAGAAGAAAATCACCACAAATGTGAGAAGGAATTCTTGCACTAAATCAAAGTGCGCTATATTTATTATTGGACTCTACGAGTCAAAATTCCAAAAGAAACTTGCAATCTTTGACCATGATAGATGAGTACCACATAAAGCTTTGAGTACAGCTTTGATGCCTATTTTTACATAACAGATACGAATTTCAGAAAGAAAATGTGCTGGTAGAGTTTTACCCACACATAATGATTAAGTTCTTCATTTAATCTATTATCATTATGAGATTAATCCCATGCTCTGGCATCCTAGTATTCAGAGTTAAAAAATACTTTTACATTCTCTTTCTTCATACAAAGTTAGGTTTAATTAAGTTATGATTACTTGAAATGGACTAGTTATTTAACTACATCCCGTAAATAATTTCTGACCATTAGCTTATTCTAAAAAATAATCAGTATTTCACAACAACATATTTAAGATGGACACACAATAGGAATATTTTTGTTCCCCAAGAGGATAGTGCATAAGTTAGAACTACTTTTTCAGTACAACACAAAACCCTTTTTTTCCTAAAAAGAATTATTATATTCGTTTCAGTTTCATTAAACACACAGTACAGAGATTTGTCTCAAAAAAATGTTAAATGTACAGCCTATAGTGTTTAGCTTTTAATCAACATATTGCTTCAGGTGATACTAATGTGTATTATCTATATTCCTGTCACAGCTGTGTTATTTTTCTGCATATATTAATATGAACTTTGTCACTAATGACATAAGCAAAAACTAACAAATGGATTATGACAAAGTTAAGAGTATATTAACCTGAAATCTGATAAGACTCCAGACTTTTTTACTGAAGGTGGCTCATTTCTTTTAGGCGCTGGTGGAGTCACCTGGTATTCAAAGGTGAATTTATGGTCTCAATTCTGAAGGCACAAGAACAGGGTGGACAAACTATGCATGGTATTACAGCAGGATTCTTCTCAGACTGTACTGTAACCACATGTAACCTTCTCTTTTTTTACTGGGTGTAACAAGAGGAAATATTAGATATTCTCAGAAAGTGCTTTTAAAGATAGGGTGCCTGTGAAAGTATGTAAATTAAGATTTCTATAAATATATGTAAGAATGAAATCAGCTTTTGTTGTTTATTGTTGCCTTATTTCTCTAGATGTCCTCAAGTCTTTATTCTGATGAAATCTACACCCTTTCAACTCAAGAATCGGAAGAATTGCACACACAGAAGCACAATATTCACCAGAGCCAGTGATAGATAGATGCAATGTAACATGCTAAATAAACTCATCTTTACAAGGCTGAAGTATCCCCTTCCTTTCATTTTCCATTTTCTTTAAGAGTTCTATAAGCATCTTCTTAGAGACAGCTGTGGATCCTATGAGGCTTAATGCTGTAAATGAAGTTCTCAAGCAAGATCAACAGATATACACATACTTTTGTCTACGATAAATAATACTACTGAGAACAGATCTACATAGTGTAAAAGCATCGCATAAAGCTCATACTTTTCCTCTGCTTCTACAGAAGTATAACTAACTATAGTACTCACAGGTAGCATTTATACTTTCCTTGTCTAAAACGCTCATTTAAATGCACTGTCATTAATTTCAGTGTCTTCAAGCAATTCCTGCTAAGGAACAGTAGTCAGTACTGCCTAAACAGAATGAGACAGCAAGTCCATCATCAATATACAGTAGTGAAATATATCGAAATCTTCAGACACTCATCCATATAAAATGACAAACGCAGAATTAATGTAGTAAACATTTCTTGTGGTGTACTGCAATGAGGCTTGGTTTGTGCCTTCAGTAAGGTGTTTTGTTTCTGGACCTTTTTTATCCTTTTGGTTGGAATAATACAGACAGCTTTTTGTTAATGTCCACTAGTCCTTTAAAAATCATTCAATGCATTATAAACACATTTAAGCTGCTTTTGGGATTACCTCTACAAAGTAGAAGTTCTGATGACATGATAAAAACTTACAGATCTATTTTTAAAGAAATTAATGGGGAAAAAAGGTATATGATAATTCCATTGCTCTGTTAATTAATATATCACTTGCTAAAGTTCAGGAGAAGCAGAAATATCCTTTACAAGAGTTTTGATAAGGAAATTTAAAAGAGAAAGCACATATAATCTATCCAGAGTATATTCTCAACAAAGCTCTACAGGAGAAACCAGAATCATATAGATGAATCTTAATTACTTCTTGTGAACTCCTGTGGCAGTATTATTCAGCCAAGGGGAAAAGAATCCAAATGGGTATGCAGACTTGGTTGGAGAACAGACTGGAAAATATGTGCACATCAACATAAATCCAGTGCTTTAGAGATAGAGTGTAATCACAGCAGAGCAGAGATGAGAGAGGTGTAACCACCCAGGTCTTTGCTTAGCACTCCAGGACAATTTTGCGTAGCATGTTGAGCACCACACTCCCGTACGATGGCAATCAGAACCAGAGGTAGTTAAAATGGGACTGGAGCAGGCGTATCCACATCAGCTCAAATCACACCTGAACTGCACCGTTAACTCACAGTTTATAATCAGAGGAAAGTGCACAATGTTAATGAACCACAGATCTGACGAAGCACTCTGAATCCCATTTTCCTTCCCTCACTAGCTGAACAGAACAACATTTTGGAAGTAGCAACAAATATTTAAAAAAACATTTCTTGTTCAGACAAAACACAATCACTGCACATTCCTGTAAATACAGTTGTATCTTTCTGCATGGATTGTGCATTTACACATTTTGCAAACCTCCAAACCTCTGAGCTGTAGCTACTTTTTTTAAAAGTGCACAGATGTGTCTTTAGAACTGCAGAAAGTTCTGGGTCCTTTAACAGCACAAACTGTATCATTGGTTTGAGCCTACCTTAAAATTGCAGAAGGCTAAAATAACAGCACAGCTTATATCAAAAACTAAAGCCCAATAAATTTGACTTCACAGAATCACAGAATGGTAGGGGTTGCAAGGGACCTCTGTGGGTCATCTAGTCCAATCCTCCTGCCGAAGAAGGGTCACCTACAGCAGGCTGCACAGGACCTTGTCCAGGCAGGTCTTGAATATCTCTAGAGAAGGAGACTCCACAACCTCCCTGGGCAGCCTGTTCCAGGGCTCCGTCACCCTCAGAGGGAAGAAATTCTTCCTCATGTTCAGAAGGAACTTCCTGTGCTTCAGTTTGTGCCCATTGCCCCTTGTCCTGTCACTGGGCACTACTGAAAAGAGTTTGGCCCCATCCTCCTGACACCCACCCTTCAGATATTTGTAAGTATATATTAAATCCTCTCGCAGCCTTCTCTTCTTCAGGCTGAACAAGCCCAGCTCCCTCAGCCTCTCCTCATAGCAGAGATGCTCCAGTCCCCTCACCATCCTCGTAGCCCTCCGCTGGACTCTCTCCAGTAGCTCTTCATCTTTCTTGAACTGGGGAGCCCAGAACTGGACACAGGACTCCAGATGGGGCCTCACTAGGGCAGTGTAGAGGGGAAGGAGAACCTCCCTCGACCTGCTGGCCACACTCTTCTTAATGCACCCCAGGATCCCATTGGCCTTCTTGGCAGCCAGGGCACACTGCTGGCTCATGGTCAACCTGTCGTCCACCACGACACCCAGGTCCCTCTCCGCAGAGCTGCTCTCCAGCAGGTCCGCCCCAAGCCTGTACTGGTGCATGGGGTTATTCCTCCCCAGGTGCAGGACCCTGCATTTGCCTTTGTTGAACCTCTTCAGGTTCCTCTCTGCCCAACTTTCCAGCCTATCCAGGTCACGCTGAATGGCAGCACAGCCTTCTGGTGTATCTACCACTCCCTCCCTGTTTGGTGTCATCAGCAAACCTGCTGAGGGTACATTCCAACTCTTCATCCAGGTCATTGATGAAGAAGTTAAACAAGACTGGGCCCAGTACTGACCCCTGGGGGACGCTACTAGTTACAGGCCTCCAACTAGAGTCAGCGCCGGTGACGACAACCCTCTGAGTTCTGCCATTCAGCCAGTTCTCAATCCACCTCACCGACCACTCATCCATCCCCACACTTCCTGAACTTCCCTAGGAGGATGCTATGGGACACAGTGTCAAAAGCCTTGCTGAAGTGGAGGTAGACAACATCCATGACTTTAGTAGTTGAACACATAACTTTAGGAGTTGAACAGTATAACACAGATTAGTAGGTTATTAGTCTAATCGCCCCTTTTTTCTGTCTGTATTCTGTCAGCACTATTGTTCTCAGAGAATCTCTGCTCAAACTCTCTCAAGATTTGCCAACGGCACTTAAAAGCATTGCAGTCTATCAACAACCACATAAAGCTAATGACATCCGAAATGAAAGATTCCATGTTTTGATCATAACGCAACAGTCAGTGGCTGTTAGTTAGATTTTCTCAGTTGGAGATTCTAGTCTCATGGCTTCTGACTGACACAGGGCTGAGATTAATTCATAGTATTTCCATGGCTCATCTGAACCTGCCACATCTCATTAGCAGTCTGTCATATCTCCATAAATTCTGTGAGGTTGAAGGTAAAAGGAAACAAGAGGAATGAGTTTCCTTCTCAAATAACTAAGCTTGAGGTGAAAAAGCCACGAAAATTTCTAATCAAAATGGTCATTAGTTTTAATTAGCCATTTTCTGCATTACAGTTTATTATAAAATTGTACGTTACTGTAGAAAACTTCTCAGTAATGACATTTTTATGTAGCATCAAATACCTAATATCTATGGTCTTGTTTCTTGCCTTACTGTCACCCTGGATATTTACTAGCATGCACAGTAAAGCATATGGTTACCTGTGATGCTTTGTTACTACTTTAATGAAGTAGTGAAGAAAATTATTCCATATTTCACAACCACTTAGACAACAATGATATACTAAGCTGTACGTTGTTCAAAAGTACTGCAGAGGGAAAACCGTTTCTGAACCTTGATTATATGTATTCTTATTCTCTAAAAAAATCCTAAATAAACAACAAAACGATTGTAGAAAAAACTGCCACAGACATTTTAATTTTTTTGTGAATAACCTAGTCAAGAGTTTCAGCAAGTATTATATTATTTGTAGTAATAGAAACATAATAATAAATACAGAAATAGCAATACATTACTTTGATCTTCTTGGGTAGATAGAAAGTCTAAATTTCTGTTTTTAGAAAAATATGTGGCTGAATCACTTTTAAAAGGGAGTATGTGTTTTAAACATCTGTTGGGCTAACTGTAACCATCTTCCTGTAGCATCTGCATCGCAAGTCACTCTAAAGAAGATAGTGTCTCCGTAAGAGAGTATGTGCACTTTTGACATACATATAGGATAATCCAAGTGAAAAAGTTGTCTTCTAGTCTTTGAACGAGGTATCTGCATATAGCACACAAAAGTCTCAAGGGCTATATGTAAAAATCACATGGATAAAGCTATCCCAATATCGGAAAACGATTTTAAAAGGTTTGCTTTCAGATAGAAAGCACTCCTTGAATTAAGAAGGTGGCTGGAATGAAGAATGAAGTACTGGTGTGAAGCTAGTGGGAAGACAAGGCAACTTCAAAAAACCTCTTCTATGAAGGTCAAGGAAGTAGTTGCCTGTGCTGAGAGTATCTCGAGGACTGAGAGCTCCAGATCTCTTTTTTGGAACACAAGGCAGCTACCACAAGTAACTGGAGGAAGGGTGACCTTGGCTCCTCTCATCATCCCATTTACAATGCTAGAGTTTGCCTTTGACTTCCAACTTAGGACCCTTCCACCTAGGCTCTAGGAGGCTGCTGCACCAATGAATTTCCCTTGGTTGTTCTTATGGGTTGTTTCATGCCCTTACACCTCACAAATCCTGAAACAGTTCAGTCCTGATGAAAACTATATAGCTGCTATGGAAGAAGAGCTATAGGGGAAAATATGCTGTACTGGAGAGGAACCTCAGCTGTGAAACACCTTGTTGCTCCTCTTCCTGTCTGGCCATGGGAAACAGTTTTCCGTCTACTTCCTTGATTTTTATACGAAAATAAAATCTTACCTTTAGAGTCAATGTATCCAGCTATGGATAGTCTAAATAAAGCTTTGTGCGTATAAGGCTGTCTCAACATTCCTCGCACAACACTTTCCAGGTCATAGCTGATCAGGTCTGTGATCCCTTCGCACAAGCTATTCCTTAACTGGACTTCACTATTTTGGAAAGGACTTAGTATTTATCATGTACTCAAAAATGCATTTCAAGGTAGATTTCAACGCTCCCGTTTTCATCCTTTCTCTGTCAGGCTCAATGGCACACAAGGGTGATTTGTAGATGCACTATAATAGAAATGTTTTTGGGTTTTCGTTATATTAGCTATGTGAAATGCCACATGAAAAATAAAGAAGTGCCTTCAAGTTGTTAAATTCAGCTTTCTCTTTACAATATTTCATGGGTAGTGTCCTATAGGATTATAATTTTTTTCACTTATTTTGAAGTTCTTAGGCTCTCAACTTTAAAACATTTCTTGACAGCTGAAAAAACTGTTGGGTTGAAGGATATTACTTAAAGCCTTTAATTCTTTTTCCTTATTTTTCCTGTGTTAAATTCTGGTAATGATTGTCTGAAAAGCAGACACAAAAGCAAGACAGATGTGTTGAACATACGGTTATCAAGGGAGCTATTTACACAGCAATAATTATCATGTGAGCTCAGAATTTCAGTTCCACATCCCTTTTTTGTTTTGATTCATTAGTTTTGATGACAGATTTGGGTATGAATTATCACATCGATGAAGTGCCTACAAAGTTTTCAAATAACAGTTGTACTCAAATATCATTAACAATGTCAGAGAATTTGCTACATCACTAACCAGTTTCTCTAAAATGGAAATAAATTTATGGAGTTATCCATTTACTGGTGTCTGTTCTATATAGTTGTTTAAGCCTACACAAATTAATACTTTCACTATTATAGCATTTAGAAACCTAACTGCAATAGAGTAATCCAATTTGTTAGATGTAGAAACATGCCATAAGAACCCTATGTTCACTCATCCAGCCATAAGAGCTCTACATTCTTATACCCGTAATGGTCTTTTCAGTCCACCATGCCAATGTCACCTAGTTCTTTGCAAAATGCATGCCAGCCTTTCTCCCGATCAAGCCAAGGACTGT
This sequence comes from Opisthocomus hoazin, assembly GCF_030867145.1. Taxonomy (NCBI): domain Eukaryota; kingdom Metazoa; phylum Chordata; class Aves; order Opisthocomiformes; family Opisthocomidae; genus Opisthocomus; species Opisthocomus hoazin. The sequence goes on along the minus strand of NC_134417.1, from coordinate 72,647,446 downwards.
CAGGCTGCCATAGCAGATTCTCATAATGGCTTCTATTCCTCCAGCCTGGAGCTTACATGTGCACATACAGGCTGTTCTGTCCTCCATTTCTGAAGTCACTACTTTCACTTAATGTAATTACAGCTTCAAAGACTCACACCTCCACCTTCCAATTAATTGGCCTACATGTGGCTAGCCCAAATATGTATTCTACGGGAAGCAGATGGTTTGAATCTCTTACTATTCACAGATATTTCTGCTGAAAGAACTCATTGTAAGCTGCAATGTCACCTGCTCTTGCATCATGATGAATTTAAAGACTTCTATATACAATCCTGCATGTTTAATTTTAATAAGTAAACACACAGGGTTAGAGTATTACAGCTTGTCTCATCTAACTCCATGGAAATTTGGGAAAACCTGATGAGAAAATAAAACAAAATGTTGCAGGATTTAATTTCAACAAAACTGTTGCTCTGCATCTCCTGCTGTAATTTGGAGGCATCGTGCTCCTGTTCTCTTCTATAATCCAATAAACAAAGGGAAAAGGGAAGCAGTACAACCAAATTACATCTCGTGAAACATCACTACAGCAATACATTTCAGTGTTGTCTGAAAACTGAAATCTCTATGGAACATTTACTTTATCTGTTCATTAGTCCTTTTCAATATGCAGTTAATTGCATTAAACCCTGAAAATAAGTTGAAAAACAGTAATAAAATTTCATGTTTTACTATGCCAATGTAAATCTGTAGTGGAAAGGCTGTGAGAGGATTTACTAAGTACAGTGCTGATGTTGACTAATATATAACAATTAAATAGCAGTCAAAGAAAGATTTGACAGCCAATTTATCATAAATAGTTACTCTTTTTTACAGAATACAATTGCATTATATACATAATGTGAAACAATTGCATAGAGATATAATTCTTTTTTGCAGTTGTTGAATGAGGATTTTTTGTGCTTATTTTCATTTGGTAAAAGTATACAGTGATTTTAATGAAGTACACAGTGAAACTAATATTTTGGGCTAATTCTTTTATACCGACAGAAATACTCTCAGACTGAGTAAATGCAATATAATCTCATTATAAGCTAACAGCAATACAGGAAAGAGTCTGTTGGAGTGGTTTTAATTTAAAGTCCATTTTTGCACTCTGTGAACTATTATCACAGAAAGTAAACATGCCTGTCACTAGAACTGAGCAAGTATTTTTCTGTTCAGAACACTGATACTGTACAGAAGCTTCCTTATTAGTCGAACTGAAGTTGTACAGAATTGAAAGTTGTTTACACTTAATACATTTGATAGTCACCTGTAGGGATTTTTTTTCAATAAATCTTAACAGTTACTTTTAAATGGAATATAAATTGCATTCATGCATTTTATTTAATCACATTTCTTACTTTTAAAATACAGGTAAATCCATATCTCCAAGGAAAAAAAGCTAATTTTTCCTCCTTGGGAAAAATCAAAGGAATATCTTTGGGAAGAGCTAGCAATTATCATAAAATATATACATAGATTCCAAAATTAATTTAGAAATCTTCTCTGAGAGAACAGAAATGTTTTTCATTTTACTATGAAGAGATATAATTTATCAGAAAAAAAGGTAAAGCACCAACTAAACTGAATTTATCTCTAACTACAGTCATTGTGAAGTGCATTAGTCAATTATTAAGCGACAGCGGGATTCAAAAGACTGTTGGTGGGGAAAATTGTAGTGCCCACCTTTGGGCAAAACTGCCAGGATAACAAGAGCTAGTAAGGCAGAAAAGTGAGCGTACACATCTGTGTGAACAAAGAGCATCTGAGAAAGTATTTGCTCAAAACTGATCAAGATGATGACCACCGTCACCTTGGTTAAACAGTAGGTAGTGAAATGCAAAGACAGCTTTCAAACAAAGGACATGTCAGCTTGAAAAGAAGTATAAAAGTAAGATGAAAATTTGTAATAGTGGGGAGAGATTACGGAGTGGAAACAGCAGCAGCCAAAACCTGGTTTTGACATGCCAGAGATCATCCTGCTGCTGCCACAACCACTTCATAGACCCGACTGGGTATTTCCCCAGTAGATGCTGCGAACAGCCTGCATCAGCTGCTGGGCTGACAGTTTGGGGTTCTGCAAGGATGGTTGATTCCTCATGGCATATAGTATTACCAGATTGTAGGCAAATGTACATATAAAGATGGAGCAGCCGCGTCTCCAAGCTTGCTTTCCTGTAAGGGGAAACATGGTTATATCCCACTTGTCCTCTGGGAGAAAGAATGCACATGTGTTTCTCTGGATAGGGAGGTACTGAAACTTTTGAGAATTATTTATAGAAGGGTGTTTAGAAATTTGTATCTGTTTATTAACATTTTGTATTTTACTTCATCTGTTGCATTGATGGTATTGATCCTGCATATCTACTTCACTAATAGTCAGTTAATTACATGCCATTACTAAATAAGTAAACTGCTTCAATGCCATGAACTGAGAAGTTTTTGCCCCTGACAATCCTTACGTGGCTAACTCACACAGTGCAAGAAAAATTCAAGTACCTGAAAAAATGTACTTACGTAGTATGATCAATTAATGGGCAGTGTTGTTCTTGCCCAGGGTAGAGATTTGCTCCTCTTCCAAGTTCCCACTTGAATATGTTTGTGGTATGGATGTAATAACCTCCCGACATCTGTTCCAAGGCCGGTTGATACCAGCCACACTGGGCTTTATCTTCAAAGTTGCAGACTTCCATAACTTTAGAGATGAACAGTGAATACTTCATGTTTATATAAAAATTGGAAATCATTAATTGATGCTATTACAGCAATAAAAAGGATTCAATTTATAGTATCTATGAACACTTACACAGTACTAATGCATAACTTTTCCTCTATAGGTAAAATATCAATTATATTTTCTATATTCTTTTCTATTAGGCAAATTCTAATTTGGGGAATATACCAATTCTTTTGCACCTCAGTATCTACCTTTGTATGTGTTCTGACCAGCTTTCAGACCATTCTAATAATCTGTAGTGTGGTATACACTGAAATGCATGTAAAATTCATCAGCTATGAATCTGCCAGCTGTTGCATGGCTCTTTCTTCAGTCCTGTAGACTGATGACGTTAGCAACTCATTGCACATTGTGTACAACGTCAATAACCAAAACTCAAAAAAATCAAATCAATATTTCAAGCAGTCCCCAAAGCCACATAGTAATGCAGCTATTTGGTATTAGTGTCCAATACTGAATTGTTGTCTTAATAAATATGCAGCTGCCTGTACTGAAGTTTTTGATTCCTGAGCATCTGGACAAGAAAAGAGAGCTCACTACCGTCCCTCCCTCACAACGCATCTCTCTGTAAGAATATTTAGGGGAAGGAAACCCACTTATTTTCTGTTTCTCCTGTGAATATTTATTCTCCAAAACATCTTCCTGAATATTTTGCAAAATCTTTGTCTAGGTCATCCAAGGTGAGTATACTCACTCTCCAGAACTTTTGGACAGATTATTATACTCAAGTCTAAGCGAATGCTGTGAGAATTGTGCAGGGACAAGAGAATTTGTTTTAACCCACAAAGCTCAAATGATAGCATAGCTGTGGTGACTTCTACATCAAGAAATCATAGCGCATAAGGAGAATGTGCCTGATGCTTCCTTCCTTGGAGGCTAAAAATGGTAGACTAAGGAGAGAGTGAGTTTTGATTTATAGCTTGTGTATCTCCAGTAACGAAGAAAACCACAGCCAGTGTGATCACAGGAGTTTACCCATATAAAGATTTGTGACATTTTCTGAGAATACAGAGTTTTATGAATACTGTTTTTCTGAGTGGAATAGTATTAAGTGTTTATTCCCCTTTTCAACGTGTTTTATAAACATTACTTTTCAAATATTTCTGGGAAAGATTACACCTTCTTGAAAACATAATTCTGCCCTCAGTCAGGACATACTTAACTCCTGTTCCAGCATTGTCATTTGAGTAATAAATTGCCATCGTTGCTGTAGTGATGGCAGACTTCAGACAGAGCAAATAAGTAAAGGTGTGTTCTGCACAGTATTTATCTCTCTCAAAAGGAAAGGATGTTTTGTAAGAAAATGTAAATTTCTGAGGGGGGGAACAAAAAAAAGTGCTATCCAAAGGGCTTTTCATTTATTTTTCAGGGCAAAATTTCAATGGTTGTTGTTTTTTCACACCATAGGAAATTACACAGTGATGTTTCTGTATCAGATTCACTTTTTCCAGAGTTATTCCCACATAAGAAATAGACAGAGGGCGTCTAATGTTCCCGTTCCTCATTGAGCCCTCAGCCCTGAGAGGGGTAATTGAGTTCCCTACACAACGTGTAATGAATGCAGAGCTTTGATCTTCAGAGAGAATTGTTTAGCTTGAAAAGTCTGATGAGGTCACTGTCTCTAGCAGTCTGTCCCCCTCAGTAATCAGCTTCAGTACAGCAGTATTTTCAAGTACTGTGCTTTAAGGAAAAACAAAGTCATTGATGGTTTCTTCTAAAATGCTGTAGTGTGAACTGCTGCAACTCAGCAGCAACCAACAAATTTCTTAGGCCTCCATGGACAACATGTGGTGACCCTGTCCATTGCCCCAGTTCCAGTGTGCCCTTCTGACTATCAGAGCTTTAGGAATTTACAGGCTGGAACTCACTTCTATGTGGAGCAGGCTGAATTTCACAATCACTGCTGCTGCTGAAAATGCTTTGTATTAAAAAAAAAAACCCAGACCCATATTCATTGAAGCAGGTAAGAAGAGGACCCAAGTCTCCCAGATGTGCACCCCAAACATGAGACTGTAAAGTTATCCTCTCTTCCAGTCTGGACTAGTGAACATTCGAAAATTTTAAATGTGTCATACGTCATTTAATTTGAGAAACTGTGCTCACTTAAAAAAATTGTCATGCATAACTACCAGTCACTGGGGAACTGAGGATTCCTTCCCTCTGCCCCATTTCAGCAGTAAGTTGAATTAGAATGTTAGTCTGAATTGGCCCATGAGAAGGTAGAAAGTGCATAGCATCTCAGATTCTCTCATTAAGAGCAAAATGTTGTTCTTCTTCTGGAGAAAATCACATTAAAAATAGCATCTAGGACCTAGTACCAAATTGCAAAGGTAAACATGGAGTAGTCAAAGTGATGTGTTTAACAGCCATCAGCTAATAAGCAGTAAAGTGTGAGATTTAGTACACTTACCACAAGCTGATTCATCAGACTTATCAGAGCAGTCTGGTCTAAAATCACACTTTTGGATCATCTGGATGCAATGGCCAGAGTCTCTGCAGACAAACTCCTCCTCTGTGCAGTTGTTCATGGGGAGCGTGGCAGGAACTGAAGTTCCTGAAGTAGTTGTAGAGGCTGTTGGCAAGTTTCCTTTGAAAAACAAACCAACAAAATGTTGAGCAATGGGACCAAGGCATTCTAGTTTTGTAATGATTTCTCCTCTTGCCACTCCCAGCCTTTGTCAAGGGTATGGCTTTACTTCAAACATGCCTGGGCATCCAAGTTCAACGACTTAAATGTTTCCCAGCAGGAACTGAAATGAACATTTCCTCAGTGGAAAGCACTGTGTTGGTCATGCTAGCCAACCACCATTCATACAGTCCTTGACACTTGCAGGAATTTATTTACACCTCTTACCTGTCTTTCAAATCTGGATCAAGTCAATGAGTCATTTCAAAAAATTAATGCCACAGAGACTGACAGAACAATCACAAAAACTTAATTTCACTGTGATCCAAGGCTAAAAGATTGTTCCAAAGATAATGGCTTATTTTTTTTAACACATCAATTACTGCAAGTGACTGTGGATATTACTATGTAACCTTCTTATCTTGTAATTTCATCACTGAAAAAGACATTTTTTTGTCTTATTAGAAAAAATATTCTGAAGTCATCATCTTGTTCTACCACTTCCATTATGTTTCATACAAACCCATTACTATTTTCAAATAAATTGTCTTTGCTTTTCCTCCTGTTCTTTACTACACACCTTTCTTCAGGCTTACTCTCATTTCTTTGAAACCCTTGATATTACAGTACAGGAAAGGAATTTTCATTATATAACTCCTTCTTTAAATTGAATAGTTAATGAAATTATTAGTTGTAGTGCACAATGCACATGAGCAATACACCTGAGTTAATTAAAAAGTACATATAAAAAACTTTTGTATAAAATATGTCTGGGACAGCAAGTAATTTTTTTCCCCTGAGGCTTGGAGCACTAAGACTGATAATAAATTCCCCACAAGCAGAAGCCATTTCTATTTCGTAAGGTAGAAAGCACATCTATGACACCGAATGAATTATACTCCAGTCGAGCAAATGATACTCCCATAATATCCCAGAATCACAGAATCACAGAATGGTAGGGGTTGGAAGGGACCTCTGTGGGTCATCTAGTCCAACCCCCCTGCCGAAGAAGGGTCACCTACAGCAGGCTGCACAGGACCTTGTCCAGGTAGGTCTTGAATATCTCCAGAGAAGGAGACTCCACAACCTCCCTGGGCAGACTGTTCCAGGGCTTCGTCAACCTCAGAGGGAAGAAGTTCTTGCTCATGTTCAGACAGAACATCCTGTGCTTCAGTTTGTGCCCATTGCCCCTTGTCCTGTCACTGGGCACTACTGAAAAGAGTTTGGCCCCATCCTCCTGACACCCACCCTTCAGATATTTATAAGCATTTATAAGGTCCCCTCTCAGCCTTCTCTTCTTCAGGCTGAACAAGCCCAGCTCCCTCAGCCTCTCCTCATAGCAGAGATGCTCCAGTCCCCTCACCATCCTCGTAGCCCTCCACTGGACTCTCTCCAGTAGCTCTTCATCTTTCTTGAACTGGGGAGCCCAGAACTGGACACAGGACTCCAGATGAGGCCTCACTAGGGCAGTGTAGAGGGGAAGGAGAACCTCCCTCGACCTGCTGGCCACACTCCTCCTAATACATCCCCGAATCCCGTTAGCTTTCTTGGCAGCCAGCGCACACTGCTGGCTCATGGTCAACCTGTCGTCCACCAGGACACCCAGGTCCCTCTCTGCAGAGCTGCTCTCCAGCAGGTCCACTTCAAGCCTGTACTGATGCATGGGGTTGTTCCTCCCCAGGTGCAGGACCCTGCATTTGCCCGTATTGAAACTCATCAGGTTCCTCTCTGCCCAACTTTCCAGCCTATCCAGGTCACCCTGAATGGCAGCACAGCCTGACGGTGTATCCATCACTCCCTCCCTGTTTGATGTCATCAGCAAACTTGCTGAGGGTACATTCCAACTCTTCGTCCAGGTCGTTGATGAAGAAGTTAAACAAGATTGGGGCCATTACTGACCCCTGGGGGACGCCACTAGTTACAGGCCTCCAACTAGACTCAGCGCCGGTGACGACAACCCTCTGAGTTCTGCCATTCAGCCAGTTCTCAATCCACCTCACCGACCGCTCATCCAGTCCACACTTCCTGAACTTCCCTAGGAGGATGCTATGGGAGACAGTGTCGAAAGCGTTGTTGAAGTCGAGGTAGACAACATCCATGGCTCTCCCTTCGTCTACCCAGCCAGTCATGCCATCGTAGAAGGCTGTCAGATTGGTCAGGCATGATTTCCCCTTAGTGAATAATATCCTAGGACTCAAAGACTTAAAGGAAGGAACTTTTGGAAGAATAGTTACATGATATACTAAATGTATCTACAACTCATAATAATAGCAAAGACCTTATTGGACAGAATTTTTAAAATGTAACTTCCACATTCCACTCTGCTCCCAATCCACTGGAACAGGAGAAGAAATTTTGAAGTACCGTAAATTTCACAACACCTGAAAAGAAAGTAGAAACTGCTCCCTTTTATCTTTTAAAATAATTCTTGTTCATAATATATGAAATACCTTTTTGTCTAGAGCAAGCATCATAGCCTTTGGTTAGGTCATTCTAATGGTGCATCAAAGCAGTATGCCCAAGTTTCAACATTTTTAATCTTATGAGGGACTTTTGCACCAATCTATCCAGCCCACTCACCCTAGTCAGTATTTGGTTATATGAAGCGGAACAAGAGCAACAGGGCAGCTAGTGCTTAATTCTAGGAAGCAGGGACATGGGAGCCTGATCCAACTTGCATGACATGTGGTGGAATATGCCATAGCTATTGACTATTTTGCAGACTATCCCCACAGTCTCTTTGACTCTTTTTTTGTTGATGGGAATTTTTTATGGTATGGAAGAAGTAAAATAGAGGTAGGACCCTGGCATGTCTCAAAAATTTGTCTCAATATTAAAAAAGTTTTAAAAATGTACAGAACATAAAACTGGTTTCCTGTTCAGCTCTGTCCATCACTATACTTGAGTATTTTTGTTTTATATTTCCACACAAAATGAGCTTTTTTTTTTTCTTATAGATGAACTTTGAAACTCTGACCCTCTGTACTTTACAGCATTCTTCTTGTTTATTTTTATAACTTTTTTTCATCTCTCATTTGAAATCCTGTAGGGATTATCTGATTACTTCTTTTCATGTTTTCTTCCTCCAGCCTAAGGTATTACACATTAATTGAGTATATACAAAAAACTTTACATTCAAAATGGTGTAATAAGTGTTGTACACTGGATTAACTTGGTAAAATATGATATAATTATTTGCATGTCATATGCACTTGATATTCCTAGTTGACCTAATTAAAATTTTTGGAGCGGCAGAATAAAATACATCTGCATTAGGGTGTTTTAGAGTTATTGCTAGGATACGAATATTCAGACACTCTTCTAAACTGGTTGCTGTTCTACAGCCCTATTATGACTGCACATCAGCTCTCACACCATATAGAACACCATAACGCCTTCTGCAGCTAGCAGTAGTCCTCTTAAACTCCCTTTTGTGATGAAGTGGCAGATCTGGAATCTGGTGTCTTGAAGTACGTGTATTTTGGGATATAATATTTTACAACTCTGTAGACATTGTACTACGCTGGGTAGCAACAACTTCTAGGACAGGCTGCTCTGTCATCTGAACTGTTTGTGTGCTGTAACATGAGAGCAACTGGCACAGTACAAACTTTAAGTATTCTTGGGGGGAGGCGGAAGGCTATCCTTCTAGGAATCAAGATCTCAAAGAGCTTGAAAGCTGTATATTCCTTACTGAAGTTCTCTTTCAGACTGTATGTGCACAGCAGAAGCTATTTTGTGCTGAAGCCTGGGTATGAGGGCCAGAGAAGCAGGGAAACAAGTCTGGATTTCCTTGTCAAGCATGAATCACAGTTTGATATGTTTTTTCCTTTTCCAGTAACAATATTTACAAATGACAGCAAGGAATCACCTCACAGAGAGGAGATGCACGCTTTATCTCTGTTCTTACCATTGTAAAAAGTACAGCCTAGAAAAGACATGTCATCAAGTCCAATATCTCCAGTGAAACCGTCTCCTACTGTACCTTTCACCAAGATCTAGGGAAACAAGAATCACAAAAGCATTTTTCAGTGTATAGTAGACTTCCATTTCTCATTAAATATTTCATATCAATTGACAGGAGTCTTTTACCACGTTTCACATGTAAAATGAGAGGAAGTTTGTTCTAGGATATATATTCTATTTAGTGACACTTTACAAAAGAGACTTACCAGCTTTCACTGATGGTCACATTAATCACAGCGAACCATAACAGAACGTTTGGCTTCATAATTGCATAAATCCACTGAAACACCATTGTAGTATAAAATGATGGCAAGACATTATCATAAGTGGCATATTATGATTAGCTCCTTTGGTACTTATTGTAATAACATTAGTCATGATTAATTATAATAACATTCATGTGAATAAATTATATACCCCTATACAAATCCCATTGTGCTGAAAACAATTATCAGGTTAGAGATGTGCTATGGAACCTTCTAAGCAAAAATGTTCTACTATTTCATTAGAGTTGCCAATGTTGTATATGTTTATTTTCTCGTTATTGTCTACCGCCAAGGAATGGGAGAGGTTAGTATTTGTGAAATAGTCTGTGGATGACTGAATAAGACTCTTCTGACTGTTGCTGAAGGGTAAAAATCCAAGCAGGTAATTAGGGCAAGACATAGTAAGACTTTTCTTAATTTATAAACCCCTATTCATAAAAAATAAAACCTCCTTAAACCATACTTTTTAAAAAAATACAAATAAAAGTTTTTGCTGAACCAATGGTGTTCAAATGGTAAAGTTGTTTCTTTGCCTTATTTTTAATCACTGATGTCACATCTTATGCACATACGCACACACACATTCAAGCTTCCAGACTATTCTGGAATGCCGCATAAAATTTCAAATACATTTTTCACTATTTATTACTCAGTTCAACAGATAATTCCTACAAAGCAATGAAGTATAAATAGCAGCAAAAATACTGCCATACTGCTTCACAGTACAGTTAGTTCTAATATTATTGTTGCAATATACTTATTTACAATTTTATTTGCAAAGAAAGCTTATTTTCAACAAGTAATGAAGCACTGCTCTGAACTCAAAGACGAACTCACTTCTGTGCAGAGAGGTGTCTCAATTTTTATGATCAAACGTCACTGATATTTTGGAAACATCCTCACAGTACATGTAATATCAAAAATATATGCTTTCATTTTACACTTCAGTATTTCTTTTGTCCTATAGTAAACGAAGTCTTGTAATGGATTCCCAGTTTCAGAAATCAGCACTGTGTATTAAATAAGCTTCTCAGTAACTGGAGGAAAATGACAGAATTCTTCTATAGACTAAAAACCATTGTTCATCTGGCAAATACGAAGAGCTTTTATAAATCACACATTAAGTTTACTCACAGATAACAGGAGGAAAAAATATTTAAAAGGTGCAAGGAATGGCCTTAACACTGTAAAAAGAGAATAATATCAGTCTTAAGAAGTTAACACTGACAAATTTGTTTCTGCTATTCTGAAGTTGCATGTGAAGAACAGATTAATTACTGATGCTGACATCACCAGACTAAATAAAGAAGATTATGTTTCACTTACAGATTATGTCCATTAGACAAAATAAATGAATATGTTAAAAGAAGATGGATATATACCCCTTACTATGGATATGCTGAAGATGGATTCCTTTCAGTGTAATTTTGACTAGCAAACACAGAACAGTAAATAAAATTTTTACTTTGTTTTCAAAGCATGAACTAGTCATAATAAATCATTCATAAATGAGTTAAAATTCAGACAAAGAGGCAGAGGCTTTGTTAGCCCAACTTACACAGTTATGAATAAGACAAACCCAGCCCCCCTCAGAACTACACCATTTTTCTGTGGGATTGTGCTGTGCTCTGATGGATGTTAACCAGAAGATCAAAAGGCCTCTCTCCCCATAACTCCCCGTGCCCACTCCCCCAGCCACGACATTCACATGGTCTGAGGCCATACTTATGTACTATCTTCCATCAACCTTTGCCTGGGGGAGGTTGCCCTCCTGCACTCGAAGAAGGAATACTTTCATTAAGGGCATAAAAATATCCAAAGATAGAAGTGGCAGGACACAATTCTGCAGGAGTAGTTCAATCAGAATATACCTTACTGTGATGATGATGCTTATGATTGTATTACTTAAAATCTCCCCACCCAAATTATTTTTTTTTAATTTATTTATGTATTTACTTGAGGAGTCCAACGTGTTGGCATATAGCATGAACTCAGTAAGTAGCACGTAAAATGTAAGAGGTGTAGGTATAGACTTAAAACTGAAAATAGGACCAATTTATGAGTTAGTGCCACAGTATAAAACTTAGTCTCTCTGCAGCTGTGGTTAAACATCGACCTCTTAAATTAATTTGCCAGATGAAATTCTAAAAACTTCATAAGCTATTATTAAACAACCTCCAGGGAACTCATCTACCATGAAGCTTGTTTCACATCTCATTTATTATTTGAATAAGGATAAATGGTTCTCAACTTCTCCAGTTTTTAGAACTCTAGAGAACTAGTCTCAATGAACTCTATAACGGTAGCTACATAAAAAGGGGTGAAAAAACCTTCCATGAAGAGCAAAATTTATTAGAATGACATTCTGTATACAGAAAAGGGTTGATCCCTTAAGATTTTCAGCAAAATAAATTATTGAAAGGTGAAGGAACATTATGACAAGTGTTAACAGAGGAATTACAATGGGTAATACTGTTCCGTACAAATGTTTCATTTTATAATAATGCTCATTTCTGTCACTAGCCAATGCCCACCGAAGGTTAGCAAAATAAATTTTTCTTTTCCATACAAGCCTAGTTTAAACTAGAATCGAATTCATTACAGAAACTGTGAGGTATTAAAAATTCCAAAGATTTCTGAATGTCTAGGAAAAAGTGATACTAGTTTTAATGTATTTACCTAGTAACATCACCTAAAAATATCTCAGGTTTATCACAGGAGGTTTCAACCGTGTTACTTCGTGATTTCATTAGTAGTTAGATCATGCTAATTTTGCCTAGATTTGCTATGATTATTTCTGGCAAGAAACCATGTGATTTGGTTTGAAGAGGAAAGACCAACCACACAAGTGCATAATAGTAGAATTAACTTACAGAACACTGTCATCAAAAACTTTTGTCATAACTTGCCGAAAGCAAATGTAGGATTGAAATTCATCTACATTTTACTACATATCTCTAAAGAAAACTACTCCTGTATTTTAAAGCTCTGTATAGATAAAGAAAAATGTCTCATAACATTTCATCAAGAAAAGTAACCACTAGAAGATGTGAGATGATGGAACTTTTGTAATTACAGATAAAGGAAAAGCCATAGACTCATGAATAGTATCAAAATTACCTTCTTCAAAACCCTTTTTTATCAAGACACCTTTATCCAACAATCATGTCACCGTAATTCTTCAACATTTTTTCAAGAACATATGAATATATTCTTATAATGTTATCTCAATAAGCACATAAAAAAATGAAACTATTTACCTAGCAAACAGTATTCTGTGATTTATTGTGATTTTAAAAAAATCTGAGAAATTTAGATTTAATTTTCACTTTTTGAGTTATTAGTTTGTGTCAAATAAGACTCAGCTTCTTTGATAAGCGAGTCCAAACATGGTAATTTATTCCTCTCTGGTTTTGTTTCTCAGCTTCCTCAGTTGCCATTAAAGTAGGCACTGTGTGACCTGAGACCGTTTCCCAAATCTCTCATCTAGGCATCTAGTAGTTGCATCCTGAATAAACGGCACTGAACCTTTCCTTTGTACCTTCCACACCATAGTTTCTCTTGGGGGAAAAAAAGCCTCAGTGCACTGGCAGAAGGGGTGCCACAGATTGGTCCATCTTTCCCCCTTGTGGGTGGAAAGACTAGGCAATCAGCTACTATGCAGTGTGGAGCCCTTCTGCCCCCAAAAGCAAGCACTAGTGGAGACAGCCCACCAGCTGCTGGAAAGATTCTCAACATTAGATCACCACAACATTTTAATAACATGTGTATAAAAGCTTGAGATTCCACTGGTTATCTTTAAAGTCCATCAGCCCCTTTCCTTTTGTGTCCATCAAAAATGCATTAGAAGTTAACTTCTCCAGACTTCAAAAGTTGAAATAAAGTCCTATCACACTGGTGTCCAAATGTATTCTTACCAATGATCTTAAGGATATACACATCAAATATGAAAAATCTTGTGTGAAATATTTGATGTTTTACAGTGCTTGGTTTTACAAGATACCAAAAAATAGTAGTTCTAGTTCAGTAAATCACATTATCACTCTTCACTATAGGCTTGTGAACCCCCAGTTTGATTTATGATGCTTTTCGAAGTATTTCTCTAAAGTGCAGGGAAGAATCACATTTCTAACCTGTTTCAAACTCTTCACTGATGGTGGGACTGCTGACAAGCATAATATTAATAACTGTTTACATATTCTGGGAGTCAGTACTTTGATGTATTAAGGCTACAAAACTTCACTCAAGGGAAAAGATCCTGTTTTCATTCTGCAATATTAACGTTAGAAGAATTATTGCAGAAGTAGTATATAGTGAGTGCCTAAGATTTTCCGAGATTCTAGCTTTATTAAACAACTTGGATAGCCTGCCCACTTAGGTAACATCTATCTAGTAATTATAGTGGTAAAGCTAGATTTAATCCAATTTAAGGTAATGGTTAGTTCTGACTTCATCTACAAAGATTTACAGAAGTGTCCTCTATTTTACAAGATTATGGCAGAAGAAGATCGTTTTCAAAAGCAACCCAGATTGTAAATAGGAAGTGTTGAAAAAAAAAAACCACCCCACCAAAACTCACAGAAAACACAGAAAAATGGACAAAACCCCCTTTGAATCTGAAGATATTTTTCAGTCTCAAAACTAAGTTAATTTCTGTTAAGTCAGCTACAAGGGCCAAGAAATGCATATATATCCTTTAGCAATTCTGGTTTTTTGAATATTAAAAATGTAAATGATTTCTTTCCCTAAAGAGGATGAATGATGATTTTTTTAAATGACTTAAAAATCACTAAGTAAAGAAAATACTTGACAGCCAAGGATACACACACAGACAATACTAAAACATCCATGGTTAACCAAATCCAGTCCAAAAAATATCCCAAAAGATACTGTAAATTTTCTCCCTCATCTAAGGCACGAGTCTCTTTAGTGTTCCTGTATAAATTTGGGGGGGGGGTGTTAAAGCATCAGTCATTTCTGTTAGCCTTGTGGTTAATTAGGCAGACAGTTTAAGGATCGGAAGGCTGGATCTGATAGGCTGTTCTGACAAGGATACATACAAGTGAAAGCGGGTGAGTTGTAGTCTGGGAATAGGAATGCAATGGTAAGGCTGATAATGCTCTTTCGTGATCAGCCTTTACTAACTCTAATCATGTTACTGTACCCTGAACTACTTTCAGATGGAATCTCATCACCACTCCTTTAGCATAAGTGTGTTTTTGTAGCTAGAGTGATCTTCCATGACAGGTGTGTGCAGGTTCAGCAGCTTATGTACATAACCACTTATACACTACATAGATTTTTTCTTTCTCCCAACCACCATTTCCCCAGACTAAAAAAAAAAAAAGAAATACAGGATTCTGGCTGAGTTACTGCGGCAAATTCCTGGGACTTACAGTCCTAAAAGATGTGTCCTCACATTGATCAGGATGGCTTGGTTTGACCCGAGTACTTTTGTCCCTCCCTCTTGTAACCTGGAGTATGTCAAGATGTCAAAGGCTTCACAAAGACATCTCCACATCTCTATCCAGAGAAGCCTGAATAGGGCCCTCATGGACCTGCCTGTATCTGATCTATGCAATGCTTACTGCTAAGGCAATTCTTCCATGCTGGGCTGAGGAGTATCCTGGGAGAAAACATACACTACTTTCTTTTCAATGCTTATGAAAACATTTGTGACAGCAACAGTGACAATTATCTGCTTGGCAACAAATGCTAGTGAGCAAGGGGATCACTATTACATCTTTTGCCTAAAGATGTGGACCTTTCCTTACCCAAAGGATTTTTCCAGACTGAGATATTAAGTTATACAGAATTGGTGCTCCTACATCCAGGCACATGGCCTTAACCTCTCAAAGTAAGAAAACAATAACATAGGGATATCATTGGAACATGGCTTGCCATGAAACCCTGTCTTCATTGAAGATAGTGAGAATTCTGCTATATACTACAGAGGGAGTAGAATTTCTAAATTTTTTCTTAATTCTGCTATAAGCATACTCAATAAACATAGAAATATTATTAAAAAATATGAAAAGCCTTGTGTTTGATGTAAAGCATGGACCTACAGAAGGAGACTTAATTAAATCTTCAATGAAGTACTGCTTTCCTGTGACCTTCCTGCTACCTTTTCAAAGATGGCTTCCAGATCCAGTAAAGGAATGGGGAAAAAAGTCACTAATATTTTCTTTCTCTTTGCAAAGTTATCCAAGTCTCATTTTCCTGTTCAGCAATTCCTAATAAGTAATGTATTAATATCAATAGCAAATTTAGGACACTACGTTTGATTTTCTGGAGAGCAAAATTCCTACTTCACATGATTCTCATCAAACAACTCAACACAGTCTCTCAGTGGATTGTGAAAGATGGTGAAAACCTTTCATTACTTCAGGTTTTCCCTATTTAAAATGTGAGCAGTACTTGACTGTTCATTGGCATATAGAAAGTTTGTTTTTACCTTGTGCAGTTTCCTTTGAGTTTCCTACGTGTAAATAGGGAAAAAAGGTAAAACACACCCTTTTTCCTCCCTGCCTCCTTCCAGAAAAAATTGCCAAGAACTGACAGATATGAAATTGAGAATACAGTTTTGGCTGGAAAAGGCATTGTAAAGATAGCTTAGAAATTCTTCTTCTTTGTTATATCTGTGTATATTTTGTAACTTGATCACACCATGACAAGTCCTCCACTGCACACCAATAAAAAAGTAACACAAAGAATAAATTATTTCTATTGCCACAGAGAGGATTATGGCTTCTTAGTATTAAGTACTGTAATAGCACTGAATAAAAGAGCAATTTCTTTCCCAAAGAACTCAGCTAAAAACTTGAAGTTATCCCTGAAGGTTTACACAATAGACAGTGTATTTTTCTGGCTTCTCATGTGATTTCCTTGTTTTCATACTGCTTTCAGTGCTCTGAAATCCACTTGTCAAAAATGGCATACAGATGTTCAGAAATGACTTTTTTAAAAAAACACACTACTTTTTTGTGTTTCAAATATACCTCCTTGCACCACACACATCTTCAAGGTGCAAGTTCTCTGTATTTCACCTCATACTGTAGTACTGAATAGCCTTCACCTTCAACACAAAGTTCACCACTAACCACAAAGTCGTATGCTTGCTTTTTATTCTTTCCCACAAGTGTCCCTGTGCCCTCATTGTCCACTCTATGTGCATATTGGTTCTCATATAGACTGTGGACTGATGAAGAAACCTGAGCATGAATTGTCCAAACCAAAGCCTACGTGTCTTCTGCATGAAGTACGGACATGAGACACGTCAGCTGTAACACCAAAAGGCATTGATATTTCAACAGAACAGACATGAAGTAATCCACACGATTTGGCCCGACATCATCATCTTCTGGCATAGTTCCCAGACACTCTGTAAGGATCTCTGCACATCACAACATACCAGGACACATTCTATAAAGACCTGAGAATGAAATACCAGTAACACAGCAACTCTTTTGGGTTTGGGCATGTTGTTTTTTAACTAGCCTACAAAGAAATGTAGGCTATACCTTGGGCTGCATAAAAAGGAACATGGCCAACAGGTCAAGCGAGCTGATTCTCCCCCTCTGCTCTGGTGAAACCCTACCTGCAGTCCTGCATCCAGCTCTGGAGCCCTCAGCACAGGAAAGACATGGACCTGCTGGAGCAGGTTCAGAGGAGGGCCACAAAAATTATCGGAGGGCTGGAGCACCTCTTCTATGACGAAAGGCTGAACGAGTTGAGCTTTACATTGCCACAGTGAAAATAAAACTGAGAATGATGATTATAAACAGATCAGAAACCAATAGCACAACGTAAATGTGAAAACCGGAGTAGCATGCAATGTGCAAGCAGGTACCAGGGATGAAAGCAGCCAACACACAGATGAGATACGAAGAAAAATAGTTAGTGCCCAGAAAAAGCTACCAAGCTGCAGCAAGTGTGGCTGGATATCCATGTATCTGGAGTAGAACAGGAGGAGTAAGAAGCAACAGAATCATGTGGTAACGTTTAAAGGACAAAATAAAAAAAAAAAGGGGGGGGGGGAAGAATCCCAGAATACTAATCTCAGCACATTATTAAGGAAAGTGCAAAGGAGAAGAGTAGGAGAAGGAAGATGAGGGATGAGAAATTGAAAGTTCAAACTGAAGCAGTTGTTAGAGTGGAAATCCATGATGACTAAATCTTTGTGTGAAAATTGCTACTCACGAATTGATCAAAAGCAATAACAGAAAAATGATCACAAGTGGGTATTAGAGGTGTAAGAAACATCTTAGAGAAGTCCTTGACAAATTCAGAGCTCCTTCAACACCAGCTTGTAATGAAATATACGTATCTGACCAACTAAACTTTAAGAAACTCCTACAGGTATGTCATCACACACTGAAAATGAGGCCTTGAAAAAGGAAACAAGCAGACAATCAAACCAAGGCAGAAGCCTAACAACATTTGACAACAACAAACCTGGTTCAATAAGGGTGAAAATGACTGCAGAAAATCTGAAATCATAGTTAGAATATCAAAAAGGGTGAAGCTCTCAATGCACCGAAAGCTGTCTGCAGCACAATGTCTCACTGCATGAGGACAGATACACCAGAGGTTAGGTCAGCTGTTCAGCTAACTGCAGTGTGCGTCTCCCCGTGGACAGCTGCCATGTCCACAATAAGAACAGAGCAGGCATGCAGTGATAGCTCCCAAAGGGTTCACAGTATATCCCAGGTGGGAGGTGGTGGCCTCATTGTTGTGCTAGTAGCCCTTAACACACTTTTCTTTCAATAATTTGGCAGGCTACTTATTGACCTCATTCATACTTCCTTGTACCCAAAACATCCCTCAGCAATGAATTGTACAACAGACAGAATCACAGAATCACAGAATGGTAGGGGTTGCAAGGGACCTCTGTGGGTCATCTAGTCCAATCCTCCTGCCGAAGAAGGGTCACCTACAGCAGGCTGCACAGGACCTTGTCCAGACGGGTCTTCAATATCTCCAGAAAAGGAGACTCCACAACCTCCCTGGGCAGCCTGTTCCAGGGCTCCGTCACCCTCAGAGGGAAGAAATTCTTGCTCATGTTCAGACAGAACATCCTGTGCTTCAGTTTGTGCCCATTGTCCCTTGTCCTGTCACTGGGCACTACTGAAAAGAGTTTGGCCCCATCCTCCTGACACCCACCCTTCAGATATTTGTAAGTATATATTAAATCCTCTCGCAGCCTTCTCTTCTTCAGGCTGAACAAGCCCAGCTCCCTCAGCCTCTCCTCACAGCAGAGATGCTCCAATCCCCTCATCATCCTTGTAGCCCTCCACTGGACTCTCTCCAGTAGCTCTTCATCTTTCTTGAACTGGGGAGCCCAGAACTGGACACAGTACTCCAGATGAGGCCTCACTAGGGTAGTGTAGAGGGGAAGGAGAACCTCCCTCGACCTGCTGGCCGCACTCTTCTTGATGCACCCCAGGATCCCATTGGCCTTCTTGGCAGCCAGCGCACACTGCTGGCTCATGGTTAACCTGTTGTCCACCAGGACACCCAGGTCCCTCTCCACAGAGCTGCTCTCCAGCAGGTCCACGCCAAGCCTGTACTGATGTATGGGGTTATTCCTCCCCAGGTGCAGGACCCTGCATTTGCCTTTGTTGAACCTCTTCAGGTTCCCCTCTGCCCAACTTTCCAGCCTATCCAGGTCACCCTGAATGGCAGCACAGCCTGACGGTGTATCCACCACTCCTCCCTGTTTGGTGTCATCAACAAACTTGCTGAGGGTACATTCCAACTCTTCTTCCAGGTCGCTGATAAAGAAGTTAAACAAGACTGGGCCAAGTACTGACCCCTGGGGGACGCTACTAGTTACAGGCCTCCAACTAGAGTCAGCACCGGTGACGACAACCCTCTGAGTTCTGCCATTCAGCCAGTTCTCAATCCACCTCACTGACCACTCATCCAGCCCACACTTCCTCAGCTTCCCTAGGAGGATATCATGGGAGACAGTGTCAAAAGCCTTGTTGAAGTCGAGGTAGACAACATCCATGGCTCTCCCTTCATCTACCCAGCCAGTCATGCCATTGTAGAAAGCTATCAGATTGGTCAGGCATGATTTCCCCTTAGTGAATTCATGCTGACTACTCCTGATAACCTTCTTTTCCTCCACTTGCTTGATCATGGCCTCCAGGATAAGCTGCTCCATCACCTTTCCCGGGATGGAGGTGAGGCTGACCGGCCTGTAGTTCCCTGGGTCCTCCTTCTTGCCCTTTTTGAAGATTGGAGTGACATTGGCCTTTCTCCAGTCCTCGGGCACCTCTCCTGTCCTCCAGGACCTCTCAGAGATGATGGAGAGTGGCTCAGCAATGACATCCACCAGCTCTCTCAGCACTCTTGGGTGCATTCCGTCAGGGCCCATGGATTTGTGGACATCCAGATCGCTTAAGCAATCCCTCACACAGTCCTCCTCGACCAATGGAAAGTCGTCCTCTTTGTAGGCTTCTTCTCTTACCTCCGGGGCCTGGGATTCCTGAGGACCAGCCTTAGCACTGAAGACTGAAGCAAAGAAGGCATTCAGTAACTCTGCCTTCTCTGCATCCTCCATCACCAGGACACCCGCCTCATTCAGCAGCGGCCCCACATTGTCCCTAGCCTTCCTTTTGCTGCTGATGTAGTTGAAGAGCCCTTCTTGCTGTTTTTGACATCCCTTGCCAGTTTCAATTCCAGGTGGGCTTTGGCCTTCCTCGTCGCATCCCTGCATGCTCTCACCACATTCCTGTACTCTTCCCAAGTGGCCTGCCCCTCTTCCACATTCCATGGACCTTTCTCTTCCACCTGATCTCCGCTAGAAGCTCCTTGTTTAACCATGCAGATCTCCTGCCTCCTTTTCTCGATTTCTTTCTCAGGGGGATGCACTGCTCCTGAGCATGGAGGAAGTGATGTTTGAAGAGCGACCAGCACTCTTGGACCCCCCTGCCTTCGAGATCCCTGGCCCACGGGATTTCTGCCAATAGCTCCTTGAAGAGACCATCCTCAAATAGTATTTCCTTGTTTTTTGATTGTGTTGCCTAATTATTTCACAGAGTACCTCTCATTCTCTCTGTTCGGAGAAATCATTAAAGATCATTCTTTATACACCTTCTCTATGACACTGTTGATTTAATGTTTCTCAGTTACTTCTCAACCATCTCTCTTTCTATGAGGAACACTGATTACCCAAGTATTATGGAAAGGGTCAAACATTTCTACATCAATTTTTTTTTTCAGCTTATTTTTCCTAATGTAAGGGCAAAAACACAAATACTTTGATTTATTTTCCTAGGATATACAGAAGAAAGAGCACAAACTCTTCAGAACCACTTTCCTTCTAACAACACTCGAGTGGTAAGGTTAAGTCCTAGCTACATGGGCTGATATGAAACTGTAACAGGCTGAAACACTGTCTCCTCGTATTGCTTTTCACACTAGGAAATAGTACTTCTCTTTGGGACAATAAAAAAGTATGTGCACTCTTCCTGCAAAGCTGCATGCAGGAAGCAGAATACAGAATCATAGAATGATTTGGGTTGGAAGGGACCTTAAAGATCATCCTAGTTCCAAACTCCCTGCCATGGGCAGGGACACCATCCACTAGACCAGGTTGCTCCAAGCCCCATCGAGCCTGGCCTTGAACACTTCCAGCAAGGAGGCATCCACAACTTCTCTGTGCAACCTGTTCCAGTGCCTCACCACCTTCAGAGTAAATAAATTCTTCCTTATATCTAATCTAAATCTATCCTCCTTCAATTTAAAGGAGTTGTCCTCTTGTCCTATAGCTACCTCCTCTTGTAAAACTTCCCTTTCCAGCTTTCTTGCAGGCTCCCTTCGGGCACTGGAAGGCTGCTTTAAGGTCTCCCTGGAGCCTACTCTTCTCCAGGCTGAATAACGCCTACTCTCTCAGCCTTTCCTCATACGAGAGGTGTTCCATCCTTGGAATGGATGGGAAGGTTTTTTTGGCCCTCCTCTGAACCTACTCCAACAAGTCCATGTCTTTCCTGTGCTGAGGGCTCCAGAACTGGATGCAGGACTCCAGGTGGGGTCTCGCCAGAGCAGAGGGGCAGAATCAGCTCTCTTGACCTGCTGACCATGCTTCTTTTGATGCAGCCCAGGATTCAGTTGGCTTTCTGGGTTGCGAGCACACATTATTGGCTCATGTCCAGCTTTTCATCCACCAGTACCACCAAGCACTTCTCCACAGGGCTGCTCTCAATCCGTTTTCTGCCCAGCCTGTATTTGTACTTGGGATTGTCCCGACCCACGTGCAGTAGCTTGCACTTGGCCTTGTTGAACTTTGGGAGGTCCGTGCAGGTCCACCTCTCAAGCGTCCCAAGGTGCCTCTGGATGGCATCCCTCCCCCCCAGTGTGTCAATCACAACACACAGCTTGATACCATAGGCAAACTTACTGAGGGTGCACTCAATCCCATTGTTTGTGTTGTCGACAAAGATGTTAAACAGCACCAGTCCCTTTACCAACCCCTGAGAAACGCCACTCGTCATTGGTCCCCACTTGGACATCAAGCCATTGACCGCAATACTTTGAGCACAACCATCCAGTCAACTCCTTATCCACTGAGTGGTCTATCCATCAAATCCATACTTCTCCAATTTAGAGACAAGGATGTCATGCTGGAGAGTGTCAAGTGTTTTTCTGAAGCCTGGGTAGATGATATCAGTTGCTCTTCCCTTATCCACCAACCCTGTAACCCCACTGTAGAAGGCCACCAAATTTGTCAGGCACGCTCCAGAGTCTATTACCACTGCTCCCAGGGCTCTGTAGTCCTTCTTGATATTCCTTAGACAGCTCTTGGCTGAATCGCTGGTGCCCCCATGAAACAACAGCAGTGGGAAATAACAGACTGTATGAGGCTTGGTAGGGTCTCAGTGACATCTCTGATATGAGCCCCTGATAAGCAGCAGAACTCTTTAGAGAGTGCATCAGGTCAGCAGATGCGTGCCTCTGTACCTCTCGGAAGAGAGTTGCCTGCTACTATTATCCATCACCTAGTCTTAGTTGCGCTGGTTGTTAAAAAGTGAGCAGATCAGGATGCCTTACTCAGCTCCAGTGTCTCTTCTGATGTAACGGGTCTTTGCTCTTCAATCTGAAGAGCGGTGAAGTGGTTCTGCAAGGCCATCTCAGGTTTCAGGGGAAGTCTCTTCCTCCTGCTGATCCTCGCCATTGCGAGTTTCCATTCTTTTGCATTATAGACCCCCCCTCCCTTCTGCGTGTGCTGGTGGGGGAGTTTTTGGCTGCTTGGCTGTGGATTCATTGCAGACTGCACTTGGAACCAGCTATGTAACTCCTTCTCAGTCTCCCTGATGTTACACTGCCTCCTCATCATCTCCTGCAGCTCAGCCACCTGCTGCAGGAGCTCCTCCACCTGGGTACACCTTTTGCAGACAGGTCTGCTGCCTGTCCCTGCCCCAGGAGAAAGGTCTAGGCACTTGCTGAAGTTGGAGGTCTGCACTGCAGCCTCTCCCTTCAGCAGCTCCATCTGGGTGGAGGCCACCACTGGGGCAGATGGTGCAGACCCCCCAGCCGGATCTGCAGCCTTTGCTCTCAAACCAGTGCCCACCATTCTGCCTTGAGGGTCAGGTAGGATAAGTGCCTTTGACCTGTGCAGGTGGTCACAGAATGGTGCCAGGTTGATGGGTTATGCATACTTCAAGTACGCATACGGCTAATTTTGGTCAGCTCCATTTTTGGAGTATACATGTAAAAGTCCAGAATTTCAACCTGACACTTACAAGTTAATGATTACAGAAGACTGAAAAACTCCCACACTGAAGTCGATATACAAAAGTATTGATGTTATAAACCCTACTGAAAATTTCTCTCAGAGGTGCTGTGAAATGTGATATGAGATCTAGAACCTGTAATTTCTATAGTTCTGATGCTTGTTATGTAGGAAATGAAACTTGAAATGTCCTTATTTCAAGAATATTATAGCTGACGAGGAAGACTAGCAAGTCATTATCTTTTCTTAAATTGATGCAAAGTCCTGCTACGTTATTCACACATGAAATATAATTATCACCACTACAGGTGCATGAAATAAAAACATTAAATGCTGAAATCTCACAATTTGCCATAGCACAGGCTTTTTATTTGAAACAGAACTCAAAACCACTTCAAAAATAGTCTGTAAAGTAGAATTATGCCAGAAGTCCATTTTCCACTAAAACCCTGGGTTTTTCATTACAGAAAGGTCAGGGGAGGGGGGGAAGATATTGCAAGGAATAGCAAGAATTGCAGAAATAACCAAAGAGTGAGCTTTGTGATCCTGTTTCGATTATTAAAGAGCAAATCATCAGAATTCCCAAAGAACGACTATCTCATCTCACTGAGGAAGGAAAAGGGAGGGAGTAGAGTGTGACAAAGTAGATACTGCCTATGTGATTGTGGCCAGCTACCTGGTAGTACCTTAAATACATTTTTTAGCCCTTTCTGTCTCTCTTATTAGATGAATGGTAAGACCTTGGATTACAATTATGTATGTTTACTACACATGTATTTGACATCAAAATGGTCTGATGTCAAGGGCATACCAAAGCCATAACAAGAGAACTGAGTATAACTAAGGAAAACATAACACAACCCTATAATCAAGGTTAAAACTCCACTGTAACTATGTACCTCCACAACTAATTTTATGGCTAAAAGATAACAGTAACTGAAAATAAAATACATTCAGAGTGAGATATTTTGTCTTTGAATTTGAAAATCTTTATAAGAAAAGGTATAATATGACCTATAACTCCATAACAGAAATGAAAAGATGAAAAATGAAGATTGAAACGAACTTCTTAAAAGACAAAACAATCATCTTGATCTAGTGTCTCAGAAACCAAGAAAAATTTCTTTAGATTCTTACCTGTTTTTAGAAAAACTCTGTCTCTAAATAACAAAGTCAGTTCCTGGTTTAGCACCATTCAAGAAGTATACCTGAGGATTTACGTGCTGGAAATAATTATGACGAACACTTCACCCTTCCCATTTGTTGGGAATAATACTCCCATCTATTGCCCTTTCAACGGCCATACAACTAGTATTATATTGATGATATTGTCACAGATCGCAAATAATACATTATTAGAGCTGTGACTAAGTTAGAAAATAGTTTCGGAACTAATTTTCTCTTTTATACAAACTATTGGGAAATGCATTAATTTTATGAAGTATTTATTTGGAAGTGATCCAAGGCTTTCTCTTCAATATACAACAGCTCTTAGGGGTAAAACTTTCAAGGTGGCTATCTAAGTTGGGACTGATGACACTTGTAATGCTTCACTCGGTAAATATTCTGCTGTAGCGAAGTAAAACAAGACCTTCCTGAAGGCTGGCTTTCATTGCTTCATGTCTGCAAGGCTAAGGGGACCCTAGTGATTCTCAAAGATGTTTCCCACTATCTGATCCAGAAGTGACACTCAGTGATTGTAACAGGGGATGTCTCCCAGTTCAGCATTGGGTGGCTACAACTTCAGATCCTATGAGCTAAGGAAGTTAAAAGGGTGATGGCATATGGGAATCCCTAGGGGTTCTAGGCTTTACAACAACAACGAAAATGTTGTAACTACCGTCTTATTGAACATTTCTACCTTGCAGATGTTGCAAGGGGCGACTTGCATCTGACTATGTAACGCCAAATGAGACAGAAGAATTTTACAGGACAACTAAGTTAATTAATTTTGATACATTTACAACCCATAGTAAAATGCCAACATCAAAGTCCTTTATGTGAGAACATCTGAAATAGAACTGGTCAGCACTTCTGTTTTGATACCTCAGCCTGAATAAGAGACAGGGGTGTTCAGAACAGCAGAAGAATTCAGAGACACAAGTCACATTCTACTTCAACGAAATAGAGGTCAGTTTCAGGACAGAAAGTATTTTTTCCCCAAGCTGGAAAAACTTTTGAATATAAAAAATTGTCTTGTTTTAAATCATGAGCAACGGATGCTGCAACCGCTGTACTTGAAAACAGCACGTTAGGGTGTCAAAGGTACAAATAGCAATGTACAAATCAAAAGGAAAGGGTTGCACTGTGCTTTAGCTCTCTGTCTTCCCTGTTTGGTCAGATTCCAGACCATTACATCTGGTTTTAAACGCTGCTTAGGAGCTTGAGAAACTTAATTTACACCATTGTCAATATACTCAGTCATACACATTTCAGAATCAGGCCCTTAAAATGAAAACAGTTTAGATTCTACACTGAGAAGAACATAAAAATAGTGCAAAAGGTACTAAAAAACAGTACCTGGAGAGAGGTCAGCTTGTGTTTGTGTTTGTAGAACATAGTGCTATTCTATATTCATCGCAAATGTATCATTCTAATTTTCAATCAATATTCAATTACTTGCTAAACTAATACTTAATTGATAATAAGAGTAAAATTATCACATTGGATTTGGTTGTTTACTTTTCTTAACCACTTGTAAAATAGGAAAATACCAAATGCATTTTATACCCACTTAATTGCAATTTTATTCCTCATAGAAGCTTCTATAAGCTAGTATGATTCAATAAATTTTCATTATTTATTTTCTCCTGATTTTGGTCCTTGTTTTTCATATTTAAAGGGAGAAAGATTTATATTTGAATGAAAATTTAAGAGTTTATACATGATACTCAAAATACTAAAATTTTTAGTGACTACACTCAATGTAGCATTAACAGTTAATCACATAATTAAACAATGTATTTGCATTTTTAAGTTTCATAACAGCCATCTTAAAAAATCTAGACTGAACATTATAAAATCATCACAGAATATTAGACTTCTTTAGGTATTACTTATGCTTTAGAGTATCAAAGATCTATAACCATATTAGTTTACAGAGATACACATCCATATTGCAGATGAGCAAAAAGTGAACTAGCTTGTGGGAAAGGTAATTATTTTTTCTTTTTTTTTTTTCATTAATCTGGTTTGTAATATAGTAAAGTTGACCTAGATATCGTATGATACACTCAGTAGATATGTGATTTATATCATGTCTAAAAGAGGACTACACTGCCCAAAAGGATTGAAACACAGAATTTTGCCATTGTTTACATAATATGACCATTTCCTTTTTCTGTATCCACAGAAATTTGAATGGAGCAAGTTAACACAGCTACATTTATCTAAGATGTTAAAATAGAATCTTTGCACTTCCTTCTGGGCAGAAACTATTTCAGGTATTATGATTATTCAAGGAAGATAAAAGCAAACGCTATTCATCATCAGTATATGTAGGCTACCATGGACAGATTGCTATTTTACTACCTTTTCAAACATGCTTTTAAGGAACAGACACATAAATAAACTTCTCAGGGAGATTAAAATAAATGTTGATCAACTAAAAAGATAACCACACTCAACAGCCTACAATTTTTCATGTAGAAACAAGTGTCCCATATAGTAAAATCAAATATCTTGAAAAGGAATATATTTTTAACCCAAAATTAAAAAAAAAAAAAAAAAAAATTCTTTCAGTTTTCTGTAATACGAGTTCTGAACTCAAAGGGAAACTCTAGATCACTGAAGCCACAAAAATTTTTATAAGCATATGTATTTTAGACCAGTATTAGTATTTAAGAGAAACAGTAAATTTTGGCTGAGAGAACTGCATTATTTTCATTTAAATAAGCTACCTCTAAATGTCGCTTTTCTCTCATCCAGGTAACCCTGTTCTGCTCACTGATGTCACATTTACTGTTTTGATGTAAAACATCTGATGGAACAGCACCAAACTTCAGCCACGGTTTGATGGCAGCTAGAACAAAGGGTTCCTGAGAAATTTAAGATTCTGGGGTTTAGTGGGAGCTGGTGTGAGCAAAGGAAGCCATCACCTGCTTTTCCCTTTGGGTTTCTGCCATACCATTCAATTAAAGGCTCTAAAGTTTCATATCTACAGAATTCCAGACTTTCAAAAGGGGATCTGGCTTTCCAAATTTCCTCAGGTACCTTTCTTTGCTGCCTTGAATTTTTGGCTGAGAAGACATGTCAAGACATGTATTTTGATCAGACAATTATGAAAAAGTTCTAGCTTGTTTTTATTTTCAAGGGGAAAAAAAAAAATCCATTCTCAAGTGAACCTAAACATTTCCTTGGAGGCATGGAGGTGACCTACAAGACTTTAAGCATCTGGTGTAGAACCACTGAACCACTGTCTTTATAAAGTGTGGGGTACAAAACATAGTAAACATAGAGGCTAAAACTTTAATACTGTTACCTAGCCAGCAGTCAGCCCAAAACTAACCGAGAGGCTGTTCTAGTACGCATCTCAATAGACTTATGGCTTCAGAGAAAAAGTGGTACCAGAGTGTGAAGACCTTTTCCCCCCTCCACATCTTTAGCTCTAGAATTATCCAAACACTATGCACTTAAAAGGAAGATTGGAAAGAGGTCAGCACTTGACAACATATTAGCAACAGAGTAACAACATATTGACTTCAAAATTTCTGAGTTTTAACGGGTTGTAGGTTGCGACACAGCAAGTCCCATCAAGAGAAATGCAGTACACAATAATGAACAACAGATCTTGAACTCTTTCTTCAGAACAAACTATCAAATGATACCTTAAACCTCATGACCTTCAAAACTTACAATGAAAACCAAAACTAAATCAAAAGAATATAAGATCTTTGCATTCCCTGCACAGAACAAGGCAAGTACAATAGAAAGCCCTATAACACTAATGCAGCAAAAATATTTTCAGTTACTGAACAGACCTTCCTAATCCTCAGGAGATCAAATGTAGGACACGTGGCTTTAGGGATCTTTAGACAAACTACCAGACACAGGATAAGTTTTCTTACTTGGAGAAATTAAAAAAAAAAAAAAAAAAAAAAAGCCTTGTTAACTTTATGATGATACTCCTTTGCACTTCTACAAAGAGTTTTGACAAAAAATGAGTACTCTCATTCCAGGTGCCTCCATGCCATTACAGTAATATTAAGGCCTTTTCCTCCAAAGACGATAGAACTTTACTCCACCTAAAAATAATCTTTTGGGAAACAAATGTGGAACAGTCGAAAGTAAATATTGCATTATATCAAATTTCAAAGGGAACTGTTTCATTTTGTAATACATTTTTGGGGTTTTTTTAGGTTAATTTTATGACCAGTCAGCACTTAAATGAACTAATGTCTCCTCTAATAAACCTGCAGGTTCATTAACCTAACCAGAATAAACAGTTCACACAGAGTGAAACATAAATAACATACACAATTTCAAAAAGGTGACATGATAAACCAAGATTTGTAGCTGTAACCTACTATTATCATATCCTTCTCCACATGAAATTTGACTGTTTGGCTAGCCTTGCACCCAAATATTTTGAACTGATATTTTTTCTTACATTATATAATGAAAGACTAACATGTAACTTTGGAAAAGTAAGGTGTAGAAAAGGATATTCCTTTTAATAGTCCTGTTTTCATGAGTGAATCAAAATTTTGCCATTCTGTAGTAGATTCAGGTAAGTTTGTTTAACTAAATGCTTGAAAAGCAAAATTAACATCTACTTTAAATATCCCATGTTCCTGTTCAAAACATTATAATCACGTGTTTTCTGGGGAAATGTAAATTCCGCAAAAAAAAAATTTCAGACATATTTCCTCAAAAAAACCCTACAAAGGTATTTCAAAGTAAATTTGATCCGACAGTTACAAATAGCTTTGTGACTGCACAGTCATTTATATACTCACAGTGTTTTATGAGGTAACAAATAAGCACTTCACAACCAAGAAGGATCATACCTGAAATGGCTTAGAGCTGCTGATGTAAAGTACCTGTCTGATCCACTGGTTTCCTTGATTTCCAAACGTGTGCCACAACAGCCATCCATTGGTGTTGCTCACTGTTCTCTGAAAGACTGACAGCTTGTAAACTTGCTTTCCAAACATATAATAGTGAAAGCGGAAAATGCAGGTTCCGTTGTCCACAGGGTTGAAGAGAGGACTAAGCAAAATTGCTTTGTCTTGGAACTGGTATGGGTCCGAGGATTCCATGTAGAGGTAGTGTCCTCTGGCTGTGCCTGTCGTGTGATCTTTCAATGGGCCTGTATTAACCGTGGGGGTTGGACCCTGTATTCTGATCCAGTCAAATTCATCCTCAACATCCTGCTCCCAATTGCACAGCCCATTTTCAAAGTTACATTGTAGGTCAGCATCTGAAATGTAAACAGAAGAGACTGTCAAGTGAAAGCACCATTTTCTTGATTGTTGTTTAATATACCTTCATTAATATCTAACACGATGAAAAAAAATTATCTTTGTCTCCTTGCAAAAATTTCATTCCTATATAAACACATATCTTCTTCTATAAATATACACTTCCCTGGACCAAAAAAAAAAAAAAAAGACGTTAATTATCTCATCTTTCAATATGTATCTGGCAAACTGTACAGAATTAATTTAAAAAATAAACAGAACTGTGAAGAATATTTTATTATTCGTATTACTACATTCGTGTATTTTTATAATTAAAGCATGCAAAGTTCTTTAACTGAAATTTAGCTGAGTAAAAGATTTAAAACTGAGGTTAATTGGATGAAACAAACAATAGGATATAGTCTTGTAGGTATGCGCAATAAGTGACCTAATATATTTTCACACAGCAGAAGTAGTCCTAAAAGTGGGTTGAGTTTTAGATCTCTATTATACTCAATAATAGTAGCTTGATAGCTTTATGAAAGCGAAATTCGGGAGGTATTTATAGCACAACTGCAATTTATTGTTTGACACCAAGGAAAATATATTGATTAGATAAATTAATTTAATGTAAAATAATAAAAGGTGTATCTGAGGTGGAGAACTTGAATTTCATCTTTGCATTTGCTCTTCAAAGCAGTAACTGATATAATAACCATTTTTTTTTTAATTTAGCTGTTAATTTTCATAATGTTTAAAACTGCAAGTCATATAGTACTTTCTTACTATAGACCTCAAAGTGAGTTATAATGTAGATAGACATTTTAGAAGTGTGAAAACTGAGACAGGCTGGAAAGGCTTCACTTTCTTTTAAATTTAGATCAGTTTTAAGTCAATAGTCAGCAAAATCAGAGTAGGCTTGTATCCCCTCAAGCTTATCAGGTGTCCTGTGTTTCTCAAACTCATTGTGATTTGCATAATTTAGTTACCTCAGGATGTGATAAAGCAATTGCCAGTTAATTTTATTTTATATTAATGTTCTTGAGTTCTTAAAACCGATGAATGTATGCTTTGGGGAGAAAATCATCAGTAGCACCCTTCAACACTGCAAGGTGACTGCCAGAAATGTGAACCACTCATAGCTTTTCTCTGTTCTTACAAGTTCTTTCTTTGAAAGGGACATTTATGCCCAGCATGATTGATATATTCTAGTATAGATATTTTAACAGTTTCCAGAGAGAAAGAGTTATAGGTCACAAAATTAGACGGGACATACGCTCCTCTCAGTCCATATACATCCTCCACAGTACTTCCATCATTGTAACAAAAGACATCATGTTAACACAAATGATCTGGCAGACTATGAATTCTCTCTTTTAAAATAAACTTATGATGTGTATGTGTGTTTTACAAAAGTTAAAGAAATAAGACTTGTTCGAATAAAGGAGACCTAACTACATTTACCCTCAGTTGTAACTCATCATATGCATTTAAGTTAAAAATTTTCAGAGTCTCTTTCATCAGTGACTATATTCAGTTGAATCATCACTGGCTGGGACTCTGATAGACTGTAACAGTACTGGTCTACTTAACTCCAGTGATGAATTTGGCAAGTAAATTTTGGTTTGGTGTAAAGTAAGCAATAATGGAAAGTACTTACTACAGTTGTCTTCGTCTGATGAATCCCCACAGTCATCCACCAGATCACAGACCAATAAACGGTCAATACATGCTTTTGTGTCTCTGCACCAGAAACGACCAGGACCTTCACAACTTAATTCTGGAGGTGGAAGAGCACAGTTTTCAAATGTAATATCATCAATTGCTGAGACACCATCATAAAAACCCAGACTGATTTTCTGAAGTGATATCTGGAAAGGATGTGGAAGGCGTCCAAGCTGAATGACTGCCTGCAACCACTGATCTCCCTCGTTGTAATATGCCCTCCAAAGGACAGTAGGCTGTTGTTCCAGCTCATCCACAAGCAGTTGCATCTCTGCTGCTCCAACTGACTGTCCATAATTGTAATACCTAAAATGATAAAAAAATAATTTAAGGGTGCAAACGATAAGAATGGACCACATCAAGTATAATGGCCAGTATCTTTTCTGTCACAGATCTGTGAAATACAGGAAGTTCACAGTGCCTGTTTTCCCTGTAATTCAATCCACTTTCCGTATGATGGTAGGGTAGGGTGCTGTATCAGTCTAGCTCGTTTAAAGAGTGGAAGATTATAAAAGAAGAAGCCTAATTCATTAAATTATAACCCATAACTGAAGAGACACATTTGCTTTCATATTAAGCAACGAATACTGCCTACTCAGATACATAATATATTTTTTATAAATTTAATTCAAAAAGGAAAACCAGAATAATTACTGAATGTAAAAGCACACCTTCTTCCTATGCTAGTTATTGTTAACATGTTGCATTTGTATAGCATTTCTGGAAAATCTCAAAGTGTTCAAAAATCATATATGCATAGGTGAGCAATCACACAGCACAACTGGGAACAGAAACTGGAACAGAACCAATAACTTCTAATTTCCAGACCAAATTCAAGTCTTCAGTCTTTGATAAAAGGACATTTCTTCTTTCTATGGTAAACGTATTTGACATTACTAAGAGAAATTGCACTTAATAATACAAAAGTCAGGCCAAATACTTATTTAAACCGTAGTGCCACTTTTGACCTTAGCACACAAATTATCACGAGTTTACCTTTTCTGTTCCTCTATGACAAGACTGCACAGAACTGAGACAAGACAATAACTGAAAGGTGGATTTTTTTGCTATGTACATAAAAAAAGGATTGAAAGCAAAACTCCAATTCTTCCACCGGAGCTTTCACTTAAAAATGATACAGTCTAATTTTGGGTGTTGTAGTTGACTCAAGGAGCTACTAGATTTTTGGATGGTTTCCTGTTCTTGAACAGAATACCGTAACTGAAGTAGAAATGTTGGCAAGATGACAGTGATATTTGTCTGTGTATATGCAGACACAATCCTTTAATATAATCTTCTCAAATTCTGACAACAAAGAAATCCCATGTTTCAGTTCTGTTCTCGAGGCGCCTGATCTTATTTCTGCATATTGTTCATAATGAAGACCATATGGTTAAAGAATAAAAAGAAATAAACACTACAGAGGAGGGTGTGTCTACTGCAGACTATAACCTCAATTTCAGTCCAAGAGAAGCAATGCGAGATAATCCGTGAATTTTAAATCTTAATTATTTCATACCAAAAGGACAATGTGCAATTTGACCCAGTTTGCCTGAACTTTGGGCTTCGTAGCTGAGCTACTTGTGAAATGCTACTGCTGTTCTTCAGAATGAACATAAAATGACCTATCAAAACAAAACAGAAAACAACATTTCAGACTGAAGAAAGAAAGCATTTCCAAAGATTTTTAAAGCATTCATGGCCTCCACTTTAAATATAACTGAAGAGCAGGTATGTCTATGCCACTTCTCTGTTTCTAGGCCTGGCTTGTCTTACCTTCGGATTTGTTGTAGGTGTGATCACATGGAGGAGCTTGCTTCTGAAAAGCAGGTGCAAGAGCACTACTGGAACTTCTTACCCAGTCAAAATCATCTGCGTTTGCAGTTTCAATCCAACCACAGCTCTCTCTTTCAAAGTCACATACAGCAGCTGAAATGAGGGAAGAGACATTTCACTTTACCTCTGTACATTACATCACTAAACAAGCTTTGGAGTATGAAAAGGAAATAAAATATTTCTAATACATCACCAATATTCTAGAAAGAAGTCTAAGAAAGGAGTGTGGGGAGGCAGAGCACAGGGTGGGGTATTTGCTTTCTAACAGTTGGGTAAAACAGCAGTCCCACAGGAACAACCAAGCCATCATTACATCCACTGTATCCGGTAAACAAAGTCCTTCCCTCTAAAGGCACTCCAAAGCACGCAAAACGGGCAAGGAGGTGCTGAAAACAGACCTTGCGATCCTCATGTTACAGAGCGAGAATACAAAGCACACAAAGCAGTAACAAGCCTTCTGCAAAATCTTTGAAGGAATTGATGTTGGTGCCAGAAATCAAATCCCTTATTTCCTGAATCTCAGCAAGTATGTTCACGATAACAACACCCTTCCTCTAGTAATAATAGGAATTCAGTTAAATATCAGGCATTACGGAGACACCATGATATTGGTAAAAAGACAAAATCTCTGAAACAAAACTACTGCAGTGAGAAAGATTTGAAAAATTTATTCAGCTGCATTCTTCAATTTTTCCTTTAAAAGAACAGTGATATTTTATAAAATGTGTATATTACAAAATAAATGAAGGATTCGAAGGGTGTCATGTACGAATAAATGTAAAAATATAAATATTTAATATGCTAAAATGAAGAACATCAGGTTTACTTCTTCTGTACTTTTAAAAAAATCCTCATTTAATCACAGAATTTTATTTTTGAGTCCTGTAATTATTACAAACTTTTAATGGAAAACATTAAGAAAATAATTTCAAGATTTTTTAAAGCAATACTTTATTAATTATATACATAGATGAAATTTAAAAATAAAATCAGACATGACAGTAGGAATTCTACCATTATTTTATAACATCTTATCACAGCTTCCAGTGGCCATATCATTATGGTATAGAAAGTGCAAATTTCTGAATCAAACGAAGTATTGTGGTGAATAGGATTACATGAATGTTTATTTATGGAAGAATGGAAGATATAGGAGGTTTTTTGCTAAATTTTTTTTCTTCTCTAAGAACTGTGTCACACAAAGTTATACATTGTTCATTAGAAATAATGAAAATATCACTAGCCAGGCGAGTTAATATTACTGTTGGTTAGGGCTTCTAAAAAGACAAGATTTTGTGGATTATTAAGCAAAACTCATAGGAATCCACAACTGGCAACGCTGTTTCAAAAAAAAAAAAAAAAAAAATTGTTCCACAAATATTGAAGACCAAATAACACTTAAGAGACCAAAGAAAATACGAGTTCACTATACATATATATGGTATATGCAGGCCAGAAAAGTCAATGATAAAATGATGTAGATCAAATGTGACAAAAAACAAAGAAGGAAGAAATTTTTTGATAGAAAGTTTTGATAGAATAAAATGAAGACAAAATATATTTGCAAATATTCAAGGACCTAGGTATGACAGAAATGACTGAAAATCCACCAACAGAACATAACAATAAGGGAATAAGGAGAGCTATTTCTGATTTGCTTTTTGCTCGATGGAAGAAACTGTCCCATATTCCCAGAAGAACAGCAACAAAGAACATGACAAATCTTGGACACAGATGACTGCACCAAAAGAGTCAGATAAACAAGATGAAACTGTTAAGTCTAAGCCCAGACTTCTTGCATCTGTAACTTGTAACAGAGATAAAACATAAAAGAAAGGATGCACCAGACGATAGATTTAGCTTAAGCATGGATGAATATACAGAGATAAAATAACCCTGAAGCCTTCAACTAAATCTCAAACCAAGGATTGAACACCTAGGGAAGATACAAAAATAGAGCAGGCTGGTAGAGCCTGAGTGAAATGCACTTAGTTCTTGATGCTTGTTAACATTTCAGTTACCTAATTGTCCCATAACCTCTTTGACTGGCACTTCCATTTCAGATTATCCAGAAAGGCAGGCAGCTGTTCGGGTACTCCCATAGTTTCTTTCACAGTGAACGCACAGAAGCTAATCTGCCTTCTCTGCTAGTACTTTATTTTCTTGCTAGTTTTCTTAATACTCTAACCATCAAGTGGCCCTACACACTGTGAGGCTTTCTGCTCCTCAGGTGTTTGAGGAATTTATTGCTAGTTTTTCTTACAGTTTTTTTGTCATCCTTACTGTGATTTTGACATTTAACCCACCAAAGTGTGTGATCTTTTCTACCTTTTTCATTTGGACATTACTTCAGCTATTTGTTTGATGCTGTTTACTTCTGATAGCATCCATGTCACCTGTATGGATGCATTTCTCTTTGCTGCTCCTTTTAGCATCTTTTTTAACAAACTCCCTCAATAACCATAAAGGAACCAGAGTAATACTGTGAGCATAGCATTTAAGGATAGTTGGCTTTACTGATGTTATAAGAAAGCTGCCTGTACATTCTCAGCAGTTTTAGTTTTCTCTGAGCTGGTTTTTTATCACAAAACTCCAGGTTTCTTGCTGATTTTAGGTCCTTATGCAAAGTGATTTTATCCTTTTCTGTTTCAAGGAGCTTCACTCATAGGCCTTTGCAAATCAGATGTGCAGCTTCTCTGTAAGCTAAACAATGCCTAACAAGAAATTAGGAAAATTAGACTGCAAGTTCCTCAATCTCTGCACCCCCCCAAAATCTCTCCCTGTCTCTCAACACGTCTGTTTATGCAGAATGCACCATTCTGAGAAAAGCCTAACATAAAAATAAAATCCATATCAGGAGATAGCATTATCATCGCTGGCTTACTTTTTCTTTTACTTAGAAGTTGTTTAGAAAGGCTCTATGCCAATAGATTATAAACTTTTTTAAAAATCAGTAATTTTAAGACAAATTCAAGAACTTACAGCTAGGTGTCAAAGTTCAAATCTAGGAACCCAAACAAGCTTAACTATGGACATACTTATTCTAATAATTTATTTAACACCCTTTATAATACAAACACATTGAGAAGTATTGTATCTGTCTTCCCATATTTACAGTTTTCATCATAGCTGCTAT
This sequence comes from Opisthocomus hoazin, assembly GCF_030867145.1. Taxonomy (NCBI): domain Eukaryota; kingdom Metazoa; phylum Chordata; class Aves; order Opisthocomiformes; family Opisthocomidae; genus Opisthocomus; species Opisthocomus hoazin. The sequence continues at coordinate 72,610,985 of NC_134417.1, read as the reverse complement.
TTTCTAATGTCATGATAAATACATACTCAGACAACAATGTACTTTGTAAATACACCAACATAATTTCTACAGTAAAAAATTGAATAGTGCTGAATTAAAAAAACGTTGTGAAAGTTCATCAGTAATAAGTGATGCTAACCAGAAAAAAAGGCAAAATACAAGTCATTACTTCAAGATTGAATGAGTTTGATCTTTAGAAAATCCTAGCCAGGGTTCCCCTTTCCCTCACTTTCCATCTCGAAGTATTGTCTGCTGCGGTTTGGGGGGGTGAGGGAGGAAACTACTTCCACATAAATGTTTAGAGTAAAATCTGAATGTTAATCTAATTTGCATGATGATATTCTCATATATATAAAATCATAGTTTAAATCTAACAATTGTTTAGGACAGGCCGACGTGGTAGTCTCCACTAAGGATGGCTACAGGAAACAAAGCACTCCAGAACATTTTTTTCTACTAATTTCTCCTGGGAAATCCATTTATATAGCCATGAAATTGCAACTGTCCTCCTCATGATTTCAGTCATGTGGGCTTTTCAGTAACAGACAAATACTACATGTATATAACATATAGGTGTATACCTCTTGTGAAATGAGGAAGAGTTTTGCACATCAGACGGTCAAACTATGCAGAGGGAAAAGATTTTGTAATAAATAAATTCTGTGATTTCCATGTACACTACATTTTTAACAAGGAGACTGCACTCTGTGTCTCCTAACACTAGCTTAGCTGTAGGACTTGCATAGAGTGAGATTTTTACAGAGAGAAAATCAAATTCTGTGGGTGCACACACAAGACTAATCAACCCTGCATATGACCTAAATATTGCCCACAAAAAATAACTGTACTGTCACATACAACTGTTACAATTTCATTTTCTAAATAATCATATGAAAATAATCTTCACTACACAACCCTGATTTTGATGGCAGTCCATTCTGTGCAGTGAGGCAGATATGCAATCATCTAACTGAAGGCAGTTTCATAACAGGATTTTTAAGTGAAATAGCATCCCAAACCACTGGTTTATTAAATATGACACTTTCCGGAAATCTTTCAGTTCATATGATACTGTCATTTGCAAATGCTTCTCAGGTTCTGAATGAGAGTGATTACAGTGTGTTGACATGGGAAATAGTTCTAAAATAATAAAAGCCTCCTAAATAATCAAATTATATTTGACTGGCATTTTCATTGGATATAAAGCAAATTAAGTCCAAATCTTTCCTCCATTCGAAAGTCCCAGTGAAGTCTGAAGAGAATTATGTTTCGTAACACAATGATCTGGTGATGTAGGCTGTTGGATACCCAGGTCCAGGTGAAATAAAATAAGAGAAATTTATGCATTCTTGAACAATCAAGTGGTTGGCTGTCTATGTGCATTAGAATACTCATCCTATATAAATTGATGGGGAAAGCTCCTGGTTTTATTGAACTAAACAAAAATAAGATCTGACTGTCATTATTCAGGCCATCTTTTTATTTACCCTGTGTTCTCTGCCACTGAAGCTCATGCAATATTTTTTGTTACAGTGCATAATTTGCAAGAAACTGAATAGAAGTAACTACACAAAAGCGAGATGTATTTTTTTGCCCAAAATTGTTACATAGTAATTTACTGACAGAAGTAGACACATGACTTCTGGTTTCTGTAGAAATTCTGAAAGTGTGCGTGGTCTCCAGCAGAAAAATGCCCTTGCTCTTTCCTCAATGTTCTTCCTTTCCACAGCCTATTTCCCCTTTTTTCCACAACTGCTCTTCTCTGACCCCTTATCTCAGTCCTAGTCTCACTGGCAAGATGGAAATTCACACTGTCTTTCCTCATTTCCCCAGACAGCTCCTTGCTCTGGGTCCTCTCACATGGTCTCGGTTCTCTGTCACATACTGCCACGCTTATACTGATCCCTCCGAAAGCATCACTCTCTGTATTCTTCATTCCCATTCTGTTATTGTTTTGTTGTCTCTTACCAATCTTGTAATCTTTCAGTTTTGTTATCTCTCCTGACACTGTATCACTCGCTCTTTGACCAGCTAGTCTTAATCCTTCCACTACAGCAGCCCAGGTCCTTCCTGCCCTGTTTTCCTCCAGCCCCCTGGTTACTTCTCTCCCACACCAGCAAGCTCAAGCAATGCAGCATTTTCAGTCTTTCCTTATTCACAGTCAAAGGTGGTTTTCTCTCTCTGTAGATGGCATTTTCATCTGACCCCTTTCCAATTTAACTTCCACAAACCGATCCTAATGCAGTTGTCTATGCACCTCCAGTCTTTGGACCCTTCTCCAATCTACAAGCTGAAAATCTTTTCACTTCTTGAACTTTAGTCTATTGTTATGAGCTGGCTGTTGTTCCTGGCCGTGTCTTTAAAAACAACTAATTTTTTTCTGGCTGAAAAGAAGGCATAGCAAGCATATGAGACAGACATTTTGGCATACGAGAATTTGACTCTAAAACCAAGGTTTTTGGAAGAGTACTTTATAACTACAGAGAAGTTTTACGTTTGGTAAGATTAGTAATGAGTAATATGGGGGACGTCTCTTATAGTATTAATGAATTTTTTTTTCACTTATAGAGATGTAGCCATTAGAAAGCCTACAATGCTTGTAGTTAAATAGTTATGCCACAAAAATAGTTTTTAAGAAATAATACATGCATCATTCTGGTTTTTTGCCTTCCAACTCAAATTAAGCTACATAAAACTCTGTACTAGCAAATAGATTATGTCCATTTTATGAATTACTTTAAGACTAGCCTTAGCATGCCTATGCTGCCCTAGGTTGTACACCACAGAAATAATAACTATTAAACGCATATTTCATTTTAAAGACATAAATTCAGAACAATATTGTACGTATATGTTTCATTTTTATCCCAGTGTAAACTATTTCATATTTATTTTATGTATAAAATTGTCTAATCATTCCTGACAATCCACACCATAAGCAAACACCGAAAAAAATCACAGACTGAGTGTGAGGGATGAGTTGCCAAAGGTCAAACAGAATAGCAGGAATATGTTCAAATCACCAGATTACTTTCCAATCTGATTTTATTCCCCATATCTTTATCATCATTCTTAGGTTGGAAAAGTGAGCATTTAGACTCTAACAAATGTATAGGATGCAGACCTTTGGAATTATACTGTACATTCATCTTCCAGAGCACAAACACAAAATGTGGTAGGTATGTCAGGTCACTGCGCTAAATCTGCAGCTTGAAAAACACAATCACTTCTCTCTTCTGCTTTAATGCATGGAAGTCAAGCATAATATCTTTATAGCCATCGTAAATTCTTCAGCTATAGAAGAAAAGCTCTGAGCTAATAGTCAGGAGTTGCATCACTCAAGAAAGAGAACATTTAATAGCTTTTTTTTTTTCTTTTTACTGTTCTCAAATAATTGGGATAAATTTGAATGACTTTTCAGTCCAGGACATGTCTTTTTGTAAAATGCAGCTAGAAACCCGGAAGAAAAAATAAGATCATCATGCGCCATTATCAAGAACACAAATGTGGTTCCAAGACAATAGTGGAGCAAATAAATTCACTGACAGTGTGGTATATGAAAAGAATTAACAAAGATAGTTTCTTGCAAGAACTGGGAGCTCAGATACCTACAATGAAACAAGAAAGACAGTCCAAGAAGTTGAGATCTTCAGCTGAATTTTTCTAGCCCTGACAGAGTGAAGATCTCATCTGACAGCTAGTGAAATCAAGAGATAACTCAAGGACTGATGCTGTGAGATGAGAAAATTGCATGGAGACCCTGCTTGTTCAGTGGACTTGGCGGACCCACGCATCTAAGGAAATCATCTTCCAGAAACTTAAAATAAAAAGATTTAAATGAAAAGTATTTTGAAAGATGTTTTAAGCCCATGTAATATCCTTACCTGTTTCTGGTACCAAGAGGAAAATCTTATATTAAAAAGGCTAAGGAGCATACAATCACTAGCAGATGGAACATCATGGGGAAAAAAAGTTAATGTTAATGACAGGAAAAATGTACTTGTAGGTGGTCAAGACAACAAAACATCTGTGCTTAGCCAAGGTGAGAAATTAGGAAGAGTGACAGAGAAAAACTAAATGCCTACATCCGATTGCAAAATGTAGAAAGTAATGGTGCACTACATAAGCAAGAAGATGGTGAAATACCATTTGAGAAAAATTATAAGAGCTATTCTAATGCTGTAGACTACCAGGATAACATGCTGAAAGGCAGGTTTATTGCTGGGAAACAGTCAACTTGCGAAACTACTTGCAGAGACAATTGTGTAGCTGCATTCTTCTTCCCACATTGCAAGTCCCGGTGCGAGCCCACACTGAGCCAATTCAGCTGTACGACTACTTGTAAGTAAGAAACATCTTTAGAACAAAGATCACCATAAATATACTTATAGCAGCTCCATAGCTTAGCCCTTAGCATGGCATTGTTAATGGATCATCTGGGCAAGTGAGACTTGTGTAAAATAAAAGTTTCTTCAATTATATAATTAGAGAAAAAAGAAAGAGAAAATCAGTTGTCATACAGGAAGTTTTGATGAAGGATAATCTAGGACTGGTTAAACACTTAACTGGAGATTTGTCTTCATTTTTAGGTATAATGTTAAAATGGAAACACAGGCTGAATATCTAAAAAGAAGGGTGTTTTGAAATATAAATTACCATAAGAAGCAGATTTTAGTTTTCTTGATTAAAAGCTATCAGTTAACTGTAGCAGGACCTGTCGTGATAGGACAAGGGGTGATGGCTTTAAACTAAGAGAGGGTAGATTTACACTGGATATGAGGAAGAAATATTTTACAATGAACAGGTTGCCCAGAGAGGTGGCAGCTGCTCCATCCCTGAACACATTCAAGGTCAGGTTTGATGGGGCTCTGAGCAACCTGATCTACTTGAAGACCTCCCTACACATTGCAGGGAGGTTGACCTAAACAACCTTTAAAGGTCCCTTCCAACCCAAACAATTCTGTGATTCTATGATCTGCATTCCCAGAGCAGTGAAAGAGAAGTTGTATGCATATATTTAGAATGTTTTTAATTAAACTATTGATTTGGAAGTGTTATTATTTGGTCAGAGAACAAAATCCCAGTGCCCAAGTTTAACAAGGGTAAGGAGAGAACAATCTAGATTAATGTAACCCAATAATATGTAGGATGTGTAAGCACATTTTGAAGAGAAGTACAAAAAAGGTGAAACAAATCAAAATGCGATAGAGTGTAAGAAGAGTTTTAATGTAACATGGGCAGAGAGGGAGCAAAGAAATAAAAACTCTTCTCAGTGGTGCCCAGTGAAATGATCAGAAGGAATAGGCACTTCTTATTGTTCTAGTGTAAGGGTGATCAAACACTAGAACAGGTTGCCTTGAGCAGCAGTGTAGTCTCCATCCTCTGAGATATTCAGAATCCAACTGTGTAAGACCCTGGGCATCCTGCTCCAGTAGACCCTGCTTTGAGCGGGAGAGCTTAACTGGGTGATCTGCAGAGATCCATTCTGACCTCAACTATTTCACGGTAACAGCAGAATTTTTTCCCCATCATAACTCTGGCCCACAGAGGAAAGATATTCTGTCTAATGAACATTTAGGAGTTACTTCAGGTTTTAGCTAAACAAACAGTTGCCTGATAAAACAGAATGCAGTTTCCTAACTTCAAGCTCTGTATATTTTGGATTCAAATCTTTCTAAATTGCTATGACACTGGACACCAGTGCTCTAGCCAAGAAAGACTGGGTACTAAAACTGTAGAGAAACTGCATGAATACAAATAGAAGCTGTAATTATTTATTTTATCTGCTAAAAGTCAAACTGATTATTATTTCTGAGCAACACCTCTGAAATTTCCTAATAAAAACTGTAAAGATAAGCATGGATTTTGGATGGTATTAGCACCTGTGAAGAAGTTTATGCTTTGCTATGCATAACAGAGCACAGCCAGAAAATACCATAAGGATCTTGTCTACAATATTTCTCTTATTTGTGGGAATGCTAGAAAACATCATGCTCTATTTAAAAAAACAACAACCCTGTACTAAATATTACTCAAGGCAACTCCGTTTGAAAATGTATCACGACGTTCATATCATGGTTGATAGTTCAATACAAAAGCAAGCGACTCATTTTCTAGGATGGAAAGTACAGTGATTATTTATTACTCAGAGCAGGTAACTGAATGAATCAATAAGAGTTTTGAAGCCGCATATTAGATGCCCTGAAACATTTCCAAGCTCCCTTTTGAATGTACAGTGGAGGGGGACTCCAAGGTGCACCACGTCCCTCTATTTTCCCACAGGTTAGTTTCCACACAGAGAAAACCCAGGCACATAGCCCAGACAGGAGTCACAGCACTTCCGAACAGAAAATCTTGACAAAACCTAAGTTACATCTTTGACCATGTCTGTGCACAGATGCTTTATTTACCAGTCCAGCTGTGGTATCTTCTTATCAAAATAAACTATACAAAGCACACAAATTGAATGCAAGTTTTTGACTAGTGCATTTTTAATGTTTTCTATCTCTCTGTTTCTCAGGTCTTATTGCAGGATCATCTACCCTTTAAGAAGAGGCATCTCACGCAGTGGTGCCACAGAATTTCCAAATTTGTACAAGTGCAACGTATTTTCCACACTTATTTTTTTTGGAGTAATATTGTATGTGTAAGAGTATGTGTGCAAAAGTGTGTGCACAAGTAATATTCAGTTTATTATATAATGGCTTCCTGAATCAGCTTCCAATATCTTGCGGATTAAGATTTTATGCAGTATAACACTCTTCCTGATATTTTGCATTTTAGGAGTTACAAAATACAATACTGCACTGTAAACAAAACTTTTACAAATAATTAATCAAAGGCTTTTTTTTTCTGGTTTTAATGCTAACAGGGAAGTAGTTGCTACAGAAAATAAAGAACAGAATCAAAATGAAGTAATTATTTCTCAAGAGCTTTTACTGTTAATTAAATTTAATTTATGAAGTCAAGAAATCCTGACAAACAGGACAAACACACACAATTACAGGAGCCTAACAACCTGGATTTTTAAAGTTTTCACTTACAACACATGGCTTCATCGCGGTTATTTGAACAGTCAGGCGTAAAATCACAAAATTTGTCAGGTGTAATACATTGTCCATCCCCACATGAAAAAAGTCCCGGTGGACAGTAAAAAGATGAAGAATTAGCATCTGCAAATTGTCTTTTCCCTTAAAAATCAGAAAAGAAAATATAAGTAAAAACAGATATATAAAATTATAAGAAATAATTTTTGTGTTCTTTGAACATAGTAATGTACATGGCCTATGGAACGTAATATCACCTATGAAGTGAACTAGATTATACCACAACTGATAAGAAACACAGTTGATATTAATGTCTGATGCTTTTAAATTATAGATTATTCTCCACAATATTTAAACACTTGTGTGAAAAAATATCAAAAACCCCTTAACATTAGAGGGCCATCCTCCAGTTCAGAGGCAAGGTGCTGTGTACAGCAGCTTGCCGTTTGCCCTACAGTCAGGAGCAGACCTTTCACAAAAATATCTCTACTGTAGCAGTGGTTTCTCTTTGTTCAGCTCTAAATGAAAACTCCAGCAGCCAAAAGTCTGACGTTGTGCCGCTACTAGCATCTCAAACTACACATTAGAAAACAACCCAAATTTCATTGAATAGGGAAACATAAAGGCAAAGGCTACTGTTTTTTCCTTCAGTAGACTTCTGGAAAGAGCACAAGTGAGAGGGATGGCATGTAGCTTTTCATTTTTGTGTCTAACTTAGCTTATTTGTGTACTCATACTGCTATCCAGACAGATCTTTATTTAAAAAGCCCTCCCTTCTAAAAGTAATATCTTCATGGCTGATGGGTAAACAGGGGACTCGCAGGGAGAACAACTAAAGCAAATTAATGTTTCTTCAAATACCTAGCTACCATCAATCAGACAGTATATAGAGACCAGAGAAGCCTTAAAAACAGAACACTGAAGTTTTCTATTGCGCCTTTAAATTTTCCAATACAGAGGAAATTCAGATATCTGCTGGGCATAACCCATCAGTATTACCACTGGCTGCGTATGTGCCCAGGCCATTTTAGAATAGTAGTCATTAATTTTCCAGAGGACCAGAAGCAGCAGTTTGACAAAAGGTTACAATTATTTTATATTTCCATCCATTTGCACTTCAAGATTACAGAGTGCAGGTATGCAGACAAGTCTGGGTGCGTCCAAGTGTGAAAGTGGGCAGCTACTACGTAGTAAGTGGTATCTAGAGATTCCCACCACAGCTGGCTTCGCAGAATTAGTGCAAACTATTTATAGCAGCTAGTGCGTAACACAGGATGAGAGTCTTCCTTACAAATGATTGATTACAGCAGATGGACTTTTTCTTCAGAGTATCCCCTACTTTCTTAAAGGTATCTTCAAGTTGACTGTCGAATCACAGTTACATATAACAGACATATGGACAAATGTATTGAAAACCACAGAACTTGCCTTTACTTTCTTGGCTGACACCTGGAAGTGATTTATTCACTACTCCACATTCCTCTGTTATACTGATGTCATCAACAGCAACAGTAGCATTTGTTGTAAGAATGGTAGCTCTTAAAATAATCTGTAAAGACAAAGAAAGAAATTAGCTCATTAAACATGATAAAAAGACATATATATATATGTATATATTCCTTTAATCTGCTCAGGAAGTAAATACTGCCTATGACCAACTCTGAACAACAGCCAGCCAAAACTATGATTGAGATTCGATCAAAGACAGAAATTTACTCCTCAACTGTCAAAGCCATAACTGCTTTTAGCTATGGAATGTTACACAGCCTGGATGACCTTGTTTCAATCTAAACTGGTAAAAGCCATCACTGCTTGAACGAACTGTCTTCCTGCTGGAACCATTAAAAGTTATACATCTTTTTAAAGAAGTTATTCAGGGTTACCAAATATGCTGATTTACAACTCTAACTGTGTTCATCTGTACTATGCCTGCTGAAGTTAAAAACATATGGCACAGTAAATGTAGAGATTGTAAGGAAGTGTTTGTAAATATAAGGAAATATTCAGGAGATCATAAAAAGAAGTAAAGTTCAGCCATAACTTATAAATATTGAGAACTGAGTGCCATTTCTTTTAGACCATTTTATAGATGAGACATAAAATGAAGAGGCCAAAACTGGAATTTCAGTTTGCTGAATCCTTATATTTGACTTGCTGGTTCTCTTGACAGTTCCTTTCTAAGTTTTACTAAAGTGTAGCAGCCTAAGATCATGTAAAAATAAAATTGAACTCGATAACTGTTAATTGTTTCTGTGATCAATGTAGCAGATTGAAGTATCTGCACTTCTCCTGCCTCTAGACAATATAATTAGGCCCTCACCTGGATCAGCAGCTTTTATAGCAAGTTCATTTTTTAAAAGCTACTGCGCTATTGCTATTTGATTTTTATTACACAAAAATAATTCTAATGTATACAATACTGAAACAATGGTAAGGCTCTATAATTGCTACATCTATTGAAAGAGCTGAAAAGAATTATTTTTTATATAAACTTTAAAGAATACAAGTTCTCTTTTTATATTTCGTTAGGAAAGTAAATTAATTCTAAAGACCATATTACTTTTTAAAAGCAATGTAACTGTAAGTGCTAATTACCTGAAAAGGTAAATCCTCATCTGCACTTTCTACAGGTATATTCACTTTTGTCCACTGCATCTCAGGCAATCCTGAAATGTCACGCAATTTTTCCAAACTTCTATCCAAAGCAGTTCTCTTAAAGACAGAAAGCTGGGAATACTGAGATAACCAGCACCAAAATCTTACCTGTAGAAAAAAATTTTAATGAAACACTTGAAAACTGTTATCATCAATCTGCAATAAATTCAGTACTAACTCATATATGTGCATTATAACACAGAAAGACATGAGAGATCTAAACACAGCCTTGGCATAAAAGAAAGAGAGATATGAAACTATGGCATGTTGAGGAGTAGTATTATGTCCAAAGATAAAACCGTAATTAAAAGTAAAGCTTATTATTAAAACTTACTTTTAACTTGTATTTATAAACTGAGGAAGACCAACTGATATGACCTCCCTTAAGTCTTTTTAGCTTAGCACGGAGTTAGAAACTTCTCAAAGATTATTTTTCTTCATGAATGTTGAATACAGGACAGCTTCATAAGTATGTTAATCTCAGAAGTGGAAAAGTTGAGGTGCTTATATGAAAGAAACCTTATGATCTTCTGTTTCCACAAGCAAGACAAATGAAAATTATCTGAAGACAGATGTTTAAAATAATCTATTGATCTCCTGAAGCAAGTGGAATGACAAATATATGGGAAGAAAAAAACTGTAGGTGGATGAGGCTGCGAAAAACTGCTTGTCAAACAGAAAATATCAGAAAAGTGAGAATCCCAGTTCACTATGCCTCCACTGCAATACAGAGTAAACTTGATGCATTTAATTTTTTTTTATTTTTTTCTAAATACTATCCAGACAAAAATTCAGCTGAGAACTGCAGGAAAGAAATAAGATTTTCGAAGTCTAATTTCTTTTTTTTCATTTCCCCAGATTCCTTTGTGCTTCTTCACATAGTGAAAGACTAAAAGTTCTTCCACTGCAGACGGTTTACTTCCCTGCAAAAGCCTTGAATAATACTTGAATCTTCATGAAGACAAAACAAGAGCTGTAAAAATAGCTCTTCCTACAGTTCTCTGCTCATCTTCACACAATCTTACACTGTGAATCTTGGATTATCACACTACAGAGAGAAAGTAAAGTTTCTTTTTATCTTTTTACTTTCTATCAGCTTTTAAACAGAGTTAAAGAATACAGACCATTTTGGGCTAACAGCCAAACGAAACACATTTTTTTGCAAAACCATAACAAATACAAGAAAACCCTTTTTTAGCTTCAGGACAAACACAGATGAATGTGTTAGCTTTCAGTTAGACATGAAACAATTAAAATCTTTTACTGGAGCAAGATAGATGACACAGTAGGCTTTACAGGTCATGGAAAAACTTTACATTAGGGACTGTAACAGGCAAAACAGCCTTACGGTGGTGGTGTAATTTTTGCTTAATATATTATGAATTAACACAAACTTCTAACTAGTTGGACTACAAGAAAAAAGAAAACAAACACTTAAACACACACTTAAGAAAACACAGTTTTCCTGCCCCTTTCCCAGGCCAATTTAAACCAAACATTTAGTCTGCCCCCTTCCTTGTCTTAATTTCCCTAATTTTTGTTGCAGGTTACACTCATTCTGGTTCCATTCCTTTGGTGAGGCAACAGGTGGAGCAGGAGATTGGGCACAAGACCAGCGGGCTCTTTCTGGTGCTCCTACAAGTTCTCCTCTTCTGCTCACTGCTTCTCACTCTCTTCCCCTGCTTCAGCTCACAGTTTTGACAGGCCACAGTCCCTCTGGTGTGTCCCCACCCCAGCACGTGTCACCCACAACCACAGTCCCCCGGGGGTGTCCCTGACCCAGCATGGTCACCCACAGCTGCAGTCCCCTCAGAGCCATGCATCCTCCAGCATGAACCACCTCCTTCCACTGGTGCATGTCCAGCCATATCCCCAACGACATCCCCTTCCAAATCTCTTCCTTCTTTGCTCCCAAGACATCTTTTTCATAAAATTCATTTATTTATTTACTACTTTCAAGAGAAATAGTAGTTTAAGAGTAACCAGACTCTGAGAGGATTCTTTTCTTCAAAAATTATCGTACTAATGTCTTTGCTAAATCTGTAGACCCTTAGTATGCCACAGAGGTTGAAGAACAGGATTGATGAATTTGAGAACTCCTTACATTCAAATCATTGACTAATAATCTCGATATCATCATGCATGTGGATTCACTACCTTTCACTTCTGGCCCTGAATTTAATCCAAAAAATTGACAAACACACCAAAGACAACATCTGCTATGCATGAAGGAAGAGTTTCTTTTTGCTTGTGCTATGTAGTACAAGGTAGATCAGTGGTTACTGGTGGAAATATTGTTACAACACACTGTTATTTTTTAATATCTTCTGGCTTCATGGCTTGTCAACTTGGTCTCTCAATTTCATGTAGTGTTTTTTTTTCCCCACTCATCAAAATCATGTGTTATATAAAATAATCTCAGGCGTTATTAATGAATTGAAATACTTACATGTAACTTTTTTTCCCCACCAGAATGGTTAAGGAATAAAAAGCAGCAGGTATACACTTTTCAAAATTAGCTGTTTGAAGAACTATAGCCTAAACAATCTGGATGTAAGGTTTATCTTTACAAAACAGCTTTTTAAACAAATTTGTATTTTCATTACATAAGAAATAAAATCACTCTCCTTCTCTATGTCTACATGTTCTACTTTACAGTGACTAGCCTGTCCATTAAAAAGCCATAAACAGAGAGCTAGGACTAGATATTTGGTTCTACACCTCCAAAAACTTGAGCAAATTGAGGATGCTTCTTAGATGACATCTACAGAAAGACTGAGCTACAAGAAGCTGCAGAAAGAAGTTACTTCTAAGCTTCCATTAGCCAGTAAGACACCATACAAAAGTTATCCTTCAACTCTAATTTTCTTTCTTATTTTTTTAACAACTGAATCCAAAGAACTTGTAAAGTTATTAATAAACATAGGTCTCTTTATGTAGATCCTTTTATCCTCTCAGTAGGATGTCCAACAGAGGGCAATACCTCACATTTATAAGCAGAGAGCATAACACAACAATACACATCCTAATGAGCAACTCCTATTCCTTGCTCTTTCCCAGAAATAAAAGTCTGCAGGGAAAATGTGGCAGAAAGCCAGGCTGCCAGTCTTCAAAAACACTTTTTTCAGACAGGTATAGCTGGGTAAGAACTTCCCCTAGTTTTTGTAAAATCTGGGAACTTTAAATACATTCAATACATGCATACTCAAAATTAAAAATAGTTTATTTTCTGATTTCAAACTAGAGAAATGTATGTGCATTACAGCTGCATTTCTATTTATTTTGGATGCAGACCTAACTCTGTGATAGATCTAACCAGAATGATTCATTGATTCGCATATCAGTTGTGCCCAGTTCACCTTAAAGGATTCCAAGATAAATTAATCTGAATTTGAAAGGTGCTTATCTACGCAGTATCAAAGTCTACAACAGAAGTATGGAACTGCCTGAATGAATGCCCTGTGCTTACAGAGGCTCTTGGTATACCAGGAGTAGTGCAACATGCAGGGCTCCGATGGGATGCTGAGAGGCCTGCTGTGTTCCCTGCAGCAGTATTTTGCTTGATTTCATTCTGATTCGATTTTATTTCTGATTCTTTATAACACTAAGAAGCCATGTGAAGATTAAGAACTGAGAGGATGCAGTAAATGACAGCAAGGTGCTGTTCTTAAATTGTTTCAGAGGCAAGTTGAAACTCTTCAGCTGAGGTCTGGTAACTCACTGATGTGCACAGTCCAAGTCAGATAAATCTGTTTCACTTGAGACTGTATCTAATCCAACACTAGTTTCAGGTCCATTACACTAGAAAAAAATGAAGAAGCCTAGGTCCTACTGGAATAAAATTCTGTTATTTGTTGGGCCTTCTAAGTGCAGTTCCTCCACACATTGCTTTCTGACATTTTTATTTTTGAAAAAAGTTTAAGTGAAATTTTGTTGTGTGTCTCTTAAGCCTCTTTTTGCCACTGAACACATGAAAATTGTTTTGGCAAGCTGTCCCTATTTTTTCATTCTCTGTGACTTTTTAAATCAGAAGGCAATAAGCAGTAGCAGGAAAAACATAACACCATAACTACATAACTTATCTTCTGCCCATGATGGCATAAGCTTTGAAAAGTTACAGAACAGAAAACAGAAAAAACTAAGAAAAAAATTTAAAAATTTATAAAACTGTACAGCATCTATTCAGTTTATTCAGTGGCCGAAAGTATATGTTTTCTTCTATTGTGTTCTTTAAGAACATAATTATATATATTAATATAGTTTTTCAAGTTCTGTTTTAAAATCACATATTTTGTTGAAAATTCCAAAATTCTACTTATAAAACTGTATTTTCATTTTTCATATAAGACTTTTCTATTTTTCTACCTTCCTGACTCATTTTTTCCATGTAGATTTCTAATTTCTCAGATCAACAACCATCCTGGCTAGTTGCTTTTGCATTCCATTACAGAGCCACAAGACATTTGACAAAAAAGTACTTCAAGGTAGACTCTCAAGTACTCCTCAAACCATCAATTCAAACTTAGTACGTGTCTGGAGCATGGTAGCTAATGCTCTCTGGTCACACCAACATCGTTAATCTATATATCCACTTCAGACCATAGGTCTCCTGTTACGGGATGTTGGCTGTGTGAGTATTTCCTGCCTACAGACGACAGCAGGAGTCTTTGCCAGGTTTTGCTCATTTGCTTTGTGTGTTGATATGGCCCTGATATTGTTGTTGTGCTATGTTTAGCACTGCATACAAAAACCCGAAGCATAGCCTCATATCTGAGTCACCTGGTGGATGCTTTAGAAAGAATAATAATCAGATATGCTTGCTGTATCTCCCTCCTCCCAAAGAACTAGCCTGTAACTCCTTCCACTGGTATTGAAATGGAGCCAGTTTTTCTGCAGCAACACTTACAGCATGCAGAATACCATATCTGCATATCAGCTGAGAAGTGGCTTACAAAGGTGGGGACAGTTAATATCAAAATGTTACCTGACAGCAGGCAAACCCAGGAGACAGCTTGACAAGGAAAGGACTCCCCAGATGAGATGTGGATATCTTTGTGCTTGTCTGATGTGATCCACTGAAGTAAATGAATGCTCCTGTAAACAAAAATCAAAGAAACACGGGAAATACGTCATGCCCCAATGGCAAACAGCTGCCTCAGAGAGCTAACTATGTGCTCCATGAGGCACATAAAACTTATTCAAAAATGTAAACAAATGAAACCACTTTGCTGTCAGTTCAGTCTCTGTGGATAACAAGGAGGGTGTTGTAACAGACTGAGACCACCAGTGTCTGCGTAGGCTAAGACAAAATAGAATTGCTAAACACTCCTCCCTCTTTTCTTCACAGTAAAATTTACATGCCTGAGTCCAAAGATGAAGAAAGAGGGTGAAGGTATAAAAGGGCATTTGGGCAGCTATTGCTAAAGCCACCCTGTCATGGTGCCTGCAAGCACTTAAACCTGAGGAAGTCGATACAGAGCACTGCAAAGAGTGATCAGATTCTGCTCTGCGAGGGCTTTACTGTGCAGACTCACTGGATGTATTGTTTTTATCTGGCCTCTTCAGGCAAAAACCTGAAGAACTCCATCCTCCAAACACTACAGCCACTTCATAACTCCTTTGCATGGTGCCCTTCTGCTCTCCACACAGGCTGGGGAGAGCAAAGGGACTGCAGGTGCTGAAAAACAGAGCGCCCTGGAGATCAAACAGCATAGATCTGAGCTGGGATCCCTAAAGGACACAATTTAATTGGCTTAAATAACGTTTCAAACAGAATTTAGAGAAAAAATTAATTTCCTTTAGGGTACAGTATTCTCTGTCAGTGCAGCCCAGCCAGTTTTAAGCATGCTAACAATGTTGCAGACCACAGGAGCCAATGGAACAAGCTATATTTTCTCATGGAGTCCACAGACTTGTCATTGTTGTCTGCGCTAGTGGGGATGAAAGCTTAATTAAAGATCTAATCTGAACTCTGGCAAACGAACTGCCTTTGGATTTGAACTACAGCAGATGTGCTTCAGACAAAGGTAGTGAAGGATAAACATCTTCAAGGGGCTCTAAAGCAGCATATTTTGAATGCCATCCATGCTGCCTTTACTGAATACCGAGACTTTTTCATGAAAGTCTATGCAACACAACACTAAAGGCTCAGTCTTGTTTGCACGTTGATATTACACATATTGCGTGCATCTTGGAAAATCAGCTATTGTGCTGCCACAGTCATACTCCTTAGCCATATATTTCCCATGGATACATAATGAAGCGGAGGGTTAAGTCCAGCCCCATGTGAATACTCGCATCGCTTTAGCAAGGCTGGTACAAAGAGGTGACAGTTACAGCCCCTTGTACAAACAGGCATGCTGCACTCCACAGAGTGAGGGAAGCTCCCTTCATTGGAATGCAAGAGTACTTCAAAGGATCCTTTTTTAATTTGCAGCTAAAGCTCTACAGTAGCCTTGTTAAGATCTTCATTAATTAAAATTTGCTCCTGCCTTCCCAAGGAGAGAAGAGAGACGAACACCCTGTGGTACCACAAGCAACTGTTGCAACCTGCAGGACCTTGATTTAATATTGGCAAAAACTTGCTCAAATTCTGGAAGACTATTTCTAAAGCTGTGATGTGGCTGTAGCAGGCACAGTGATAGATGGGTAAAAAACCATTTCAGAAAGACCTCTGCACTAACTTAGATGGTGAATGGATCATTACTGGGCTACAGTGGTGCTGTATCGTAACCTCAAGATCTGCTTGAGGCTTCAACCTGCAGCAGCATATAAAGACATGAACATAAATTGCAATGATTTAGGTATCAAAGCAGCTTAAGTGCAGCAGCACATAGTTCCTTGTGGGCTAGTTCAACATGTTGCTTAGGCTGCAGAGAAGAGGTTTCTACCAGCAGCCTTCATTATGACTACATTACACCTCAGATCTCACCAGCACCTAGAATAACCCACATGCGAAAGATGCAGGCATATCAGTGCCGTTCTCTGGAGCTGTGAGAGTTTGGAAGCTGTGACACAGTAATGCTTGCAGACAATGCAATAATGCAGATCCAGTGCCACTCTAGAGAGGAAATACAGTGAAATACTAAATAGCTGCTGAGAAAGTGAATAACAACTTTGGCGCACTTCATCACTTGGGGACCAATGGCAAAAAAGGCATACAACTGTGCAATTAGAGTTGTTATACAGCATGCACACACATGCTCGCACCCTACTAGGTTTTGTTCGGGCGAATTTTAACCCTGGAATTCCTCTATCTTTCAATGTGCAAGGTAGAATGCTTAATATTTCACATTCCTTTAACATGAACATGGGAGAAAGGTGTGGAGGTCTGGCTATGAGATAAGATACATCATTAAAAAAATTTAACTTAAAGGGGTATTGGACTGTAACCCAGATTTTAAAGTAATCTAATCTCTACTGGAAGTGGTGTAATAGATACATTTTAATGAAATTAAAGTCACAGAATATTTGGCAATATTATTTGACAATGAAAAATATGCTATGCAGTTTTAGTTTGATACAGTACCCTGTAATAACTTTTTCATTTTGGAAAAACACTTTAAAACAGCATTCTACTGGAACAAATTTATTCCAGCTGAATACACTGTATAGCAAATGTGGGCTGCAGGAAGAACAACTGTTCAAAGGATATTACACTCACTCTATTTTTCCCAGACTAACCCAATTAATTTACTTGCACTCTACAAAAAGCTACAGTGATATTTTGTCCAAATGATATTTTTAAGAATGACCTCTGTGTGAATAATGGATAGAAAGATGCTTATGATATGCATAAACAAAGTTAGCTATGTCAGTTCAAAGGTCAATACATCAAAAAACTGAAAGCTACATCAATCCTCACACCTCGTTGACTGCCCCAGCAGAAAATAAACATTACAAAGGCAGAGCAACCAAAGCACAAGGAAGAAAGATCATCCCTGAAACACATTTCGGTGACATATTATCTGTGTTACATACATGGATTCATAGAATGGTTTGGGTTGGAAGGGACCTTAAAGATCATCTAGTTTACAACCCTCCCTGCCATGGAAAGGGACACCATCCACTAGACCAGGTTGCTCCAAGCCCCATCGAGCCTGGCCTTGAACAATTCCAGGGAGGCAGCCTCCATAGCGTCTCTGTGCAACCTGTTCCAGTGCCTCACCACCATCACAGTAAAGAATTTCTTTCTTTTATCTAATCTACATCTAGCCTATTTTACTTCAAAGCCATTACCCCTTGTCCCATCACTACATGCCCTTGTGAAAAGTCCCTTTCCAGCTTTCATGCAGGCTCCCTTTGGGTAATGGAAGGCTGCTCTAAGGTCTCCCTGGAGCCTTCTCTTCTCCAGGCTGAACAAGCCCAACTGCCTCAGCCTTCCCTCATACAAGAGGTGCTCCAGCCCTTGGATCATTTTTCTGGCCCTCCTCTGGACCCACTCCAACAGGTCCATGTCTTTCCTGTGCTGAGGGCCCAGAGCTGGATGCAGGACTCCAGGTGGGGTCTCACCAGAGCGGAGCAGAGGGGCAGAAATCACAGAAACACAGAATCACAGAATGGTAGGGGTTGGAAGTGACCTCTGTGAGTCATCTAGTCCAACTCTCCTGCCGAAGAAGGGTCACCTACAGCAGGCTGCATAGGACCATGTCCAGGCGGGTCTTGAATATCTCCAGAGAAGGAGACTCCACAATATCCCTGGGCAAACTGTTCCAGTGCTCCGTCACCCTCAGAGGGAAGAGGTTCTTCCTCATGTTCAGACGGAACTTCCTGTGCCTCAGTTTGTGCCCATTGCCCCTTGTCCTGTCACTGGGCACCACTGAAAACAGCTTGGCCCCATCCTCCTGACACCCACCCTGCAGATATTTATAAGCATTTATTTTGTCCCTTCGCAGCCTTCTCTTCTTCAGGCTGAACAAGCCCAGCTCCCTCAGCCTCTCCTCATAGCAGAGACGCTCCAGTCCCCTCATCATCCTTGTAGCCCTCCGCTGGACTCTCTCCAGTAGCTCTTCATCTTTCTTGAACTGGGGAGCCAGAACTGGACACAGTACTCCAGATGAGGCCTCACTAGGGCAGTGTAGAGGGGAAGGAGAACCTCCCTCGACCTGCTGGCCACACTCTTCTTGATGCACCCCAGGATCCCATTGGCCTTCTTGGCAGCCAGCGCACACTGCTGGCTCATGGTTAACCTGTCGTCCACCACGACACCCAGGTCCCTCTCCACAGAGCTGCTCTCCAGCAGGTCCACGCCAAGCCCTGATGTATGGGGTCATTCCTCCCCAGGTGCAGGACCCTGCATTTGCCTTTGTTGAACCTCTTCAGGTTCCTCTCTGCCCAACTTTCCAGCCTATCCAAGTCACGCTGAATGGCAGCACAGCCTGACGGTGTGTCTACCACACCTCCCAGTTTGGTGTCATCAGCAAACTTGCTGAGGGTACATTCTAACTCTTCATCCAGGTCGTTGATAAAGAAGTTAAACTAGACTGGGCCCATTACTGACCCTTGAGGGACACCACTAGTTACCAGCCTCGAACTACAGTCAGCGCCACTGATGACAACCCTCTGAGTCCTGCCATTCAGCCAGTTCTCTATCCACTTCACCGACCACTCATCCAGCCCACACTTCCTCAGCTTCCCTAGGAGGATATCATGGGAGACTGTGTCAAAAGCCTTGTTGAAGTCAAGGTAGACAACATCCATGGCTCTCCCTTCGTCTACCCAGCCAGTCATGTCATCGTAGAAAGCTATCAGATTGGTCAGGCATGATTTCCCCTTAGTGAATTCATGCTGACTACTCCTGATAACCTTCTTTTCCTCCACTTGCTTGATCATGGCCTCCAGGATAAGCTGCTCCATCACCTTTCCCGGGATGGAGGTGAGGCTGACCGGCCTGTAGTTCCCTGGGTCCTCCTTCTTGCCCTTTTTGAAGATTGGAGTGACATTGGCCTTTCTCCAGTCCTCGGGCACCTCTCCTGTCCTCCAGGACCTCTCAAAGATGATGGAGAGTGGCTCAGCAATGACATCCACCAGCTCTCTGAGCACTCTTGGGTGCATTCCGTCGGGGCCCATGGATTTGTGGACGTCCAGATCGCTTAAGCAATCCCTCACACAGTCCTCCTCGACCAATGGAAAGTCGTCCTCTTTGTAGGCTTCTTCTCTTACCTCCGGGGCCTGGGATTCCTGAGGGCCAGCCTTAGCACTGAAGACTGAAGCAAAGAAGGCATTCAGTAGTTCTGCCTTCTCTGCATCCTCCATCACCAGGACGCTCGCCTCATTCAGCAGTGGCTCCACATTGTCCCTAGCCTTCCTTTTGCTGCTGCTGTAGTTGAAGAAGCCCTTCTTGTTGTTTTTAACATCCCTTGCCAGCTTCAATTCCAGGTGGGCTTTGGCCTTCCTCGTCGCATCCCTGCATGCTCTCACCATGTTTCTGTACTCTTCCCAAGTGGTGTCCCCCTCTTTCCACATTCCATGGACCTTTCTCTTCCACCTGAGCTCTGCTAGAAGCTCCTTGTTTAACCATGCAGGTCTCCCGCCTCCTTTGCTCGATTTCTTTCTCAGGGGGATGCATTGCTCCTGAGCATGGAGGAACTGATGTTTAAAGAGCGACCAGCACTCATGGACCCCCCTGCCTTCGAGAGCCCTGACCCACGGGATACCTCCCAGTAGCTCCTTGAAGAGGGCAAAGTTAGCCCTCCTGAGGTCCAAGGTTTTGATCCTGCTTATTGCCCTGCTTCTTCCACACAGGATCCTGAACTCAACCATTTCATGGTCACTGCAGCCGAGTCTACCTCCGGCCTTCACATCCTCTACCAGTCCCTCCTTGTTTGTTAACACAAGGTCCAGCAGCGCGCCTTTCCTTGTTGGTTCCTCCACCACTTGCAACAGAAAGTTATCATCGATGCTCTGTAGGAACCTCCTGGATTGCACCTGCCTAGCTGTATGGTCTTCCCAGCTGATGTCTGGGTGGTTGAAGTCCCCCATGAGAACCAGGGCCTGTGACTGTGAGGCTGCTTGCAGCTGCCTGTAGAAGGCCTCATCAACCTCCTCCTCCTGATCAGGTGGCCTGTAGTACACACCCACCGTAATGTCACCCTTATGAGCCTGTCCCTTAATTCTAACCCACAAGCTTTCCACTTGTTCCTCATTTGCCCCCAGACCAAGCTCAATGCATTCTACTTGCTCCCTCACATATAGAGCAACTCCCACAACTCTCCTTGTTGGCCTGTCTTTCCTAAAGAGTCTGTAGCCATCCATGACAGCATGCCAGTCATGCGAGTTGTCCCACCACGTTTCTGTGATGGCGACCAAGTCGTAGCCGTCCTGCTGTATAATGGCTTCCAGCTCCTCCTGTTTATTGCCCATGCTACGTGCATTGGTGTAAACACACTTGAGCTGGGCTGTCAATCTCAACCCTGGCCTTGGCACACCAAGCCTAGGCTCATCCCTAGTGAGCTGGGCAATATCCCCTTCCCCCTTCGAACCTAGTTTAAAGCCCTCTCAATGAGCCCTGCCAGCTCGTGGCCAAGAATCCTTTTCCCCTTTGAGATAGCTGAGTTCCACCTGTCGCCAGCAGGCCCGGTGCTGTGTACACCTCCCCATGATCAAAGAAGCCAAAATTTGACTGATGGCACCAGTCCCTGAGCCACCTGTTAACCAGGTGAGTTTTGCTGCCCCTTTCAGTGCTGTCCCCTGCCACTGATGGGATGGAGGAAAACACCACCTGCGCCCCGATCCCTCAACCAGTCGCCCCAGTGCCCTGAAGTCCCTTTTGATGGCCTTGGGACTTCTCTCTGCTATCTCGTCCCCGCCAACCTGCATTACCAAGAGGGGGTAATAATCAGAAGGCTGCACCAGACCAAGGAGTTTCTTAGCAACATCCCTAACTCGGGCCCCAGGGAGGCAGCAGACTTCTCTGTGGGATGGGTCCAGTCAGCAGATCGGGCCCTCTGTTCCTCTCAGAAGGGAATCACCTATGACAATGACCCTCCTTTTTTTCTTAGTTGAGGCAGTTGTAATACGTGGGGCTGTCTGACTCCTTCTAGGCAACCCCCTGGATGGAGCTCCCTCAACCTGCTGGCCATGCTGCTTTTGATGCAGTCCAGGATTTGGTTGTTTTCCTGGGCTGCGAGCGCAGTTTGCCAGCTCATGTCAAGCTTCTCATTCACCAGTATCCTCAAGTCCTCCTCCTCAGGTCTGCTCTCAATCTGTTCTCTGCCCAGCCTGTATTTGTTCTTAGGACTGCCCCTACTCATGTGCAGGACCTTGCACTTGGCCATGTGGAACTTCATGAGGTTCACACATGCCCACCTCTCAAGCCTGTCAAGGTCCCTCTGGATGGCTACATACTATGTAGCATCCATTTCAAATCATTTTTTTTATCTGCAGGAGGAAAATAATAATAAGAGAAATAATAATAGAAATCTCACCATGCCCAGTATTAGTTGTATGACCTCTGTCAAGGAGTCCCCTTTCAAGGGGAGCCCATCCTTTCATTATGTTCCAGTCAGCATCACCTAGGCTTAGTGGCTTCCATCCGCAGAGATCAGTCTCAAAATCACATATAGTGTAATTAGCTGTTATAAGAAGAACAACAATAACAGATCATTAAGTTGAAATTAATGCGACAGTTTAATGCTGGAAGTACAACTATATTGTATTTGGATGTACAAGGAGTCTTAAGTGCTGCTATGTTTCACTGAAATCCAGACTGTTCAGATGGACAGAAAGTTCTAGAATGCAGGTAACAGGTCAGGCGGGCCCTTCAAACTCAGAACCATGAAGGAAATCACCTATAAGAGAATAAACTGCATCATATTAAAGATGAGACCTGTACATAGGCTGCTAATAGATTATGAAAGTAACATTACATATTTTTAAAAGATTTTATTGGAAAATTAATTATGAATGTGTGGGAAAAACAATCAAATTTATTTGGTGATTTAAATACACTGAAAGTAGAGAGGAATTAAGCTTCCACTTAATTTATTTTTAAAAATGAGATTTAAATACATTAATTATTTAGGTCTCCTAGAAATTTTTATTGTTAAGTAAAAGACCATTTTCTCTGTTGGTATGGATTAGACCAACTTATAACGTATAACAATCTCACATGCTGTTTCATTTCTTGAGCGAAATTAATTATTTTGATAAGAAAACAGCATAATCTAAGAGTTTTCTTTCCTAGTCCAGAATATTGTCACAAAATGCTACACTTAACTTTTTGGGTCACTTATCACAATTGTAAAAGTTGCCTTTGAACTATTCTTGGCACTTTCCAGACTTCATGGCACAGACATAATTATACATATTACATAGGTTTTCAGATTGTACAAAACCAAAATTAAACTTATCTTTGTTGAAGCACCATTGTAGTAAAGCTCTTGGTAAAGGTCTTCCTATATATAGTACAGAGAGGTTATTTGAGCAGTTAAGTCCTAAGCTACAAAATGAATCACAAATATCAATATCTCTTATCTGGATTTACTATATACATTAAAATTCAATAGAGCGATTTTTTCTGTTTAGTGCAGTATATTAGTTAAACATGAAACTTGTTTAACTTATTTAATTACAGAATTCTCATGCTTTTTACAAGGTACCTTGCTAATTAGACTTCAATTCCTAATACATTAAGGTGGAATATGCAAATTGATATCCAAGACTAAGCTGTTTCGCTGTACAGTAATTAATACTATGTATAGGCATTGTGCTTTCCTTAGCTAAGCCGTCCTGAGACAACCAACGTGACACAAAAAAGCAAACATTCTTTTCTTAAACACCTCTTTCCTTGGGCCTCCCTGAACAATGCAAAAGATCTTCTGCATAAGAAGCTGACTGCAGTGGCTGCACAGTAATATCCAAAAAGACAAAAATAAATGACCATGTAGACAAAAAAAGGTTACTTTTTTTTATACTAAGCAACTAAAAACCTGTTCCTGGAAGGAAAACCCCAGACCAAATTAAAATAATGGTTTAAATACAAAAGAAAAATCAAGAAGGTACTAATGATTATTATTTTACAGTTCAATAAGGTATTTAGCATGGAAATTTTTTAATTATTATTTTCTTTTAACTACAGATATTTAGGACCAAGAGGAGAGTTGTTATTGCAACATGAAGAACACTATCTTTCGTGTGCTGATGACACCGGATCTGTTGTCATTTAATGCAGCTCAATACCAGGCCCATGGTATTTCCCTGGCTCATAGTGAAAAGCCGACTGTTGAAGCTACATTTGGAAATCATATACTAAAAGAATTGGTGAAGTAGCAAGGCTGCAGTCAGACAGAGCCCATGATGGTCAACAGGAAAGAGAGAAGTCTGGTGAAATCATCATTTCTCACATTGGTAACCACTGATACAATTTCTTCAACACTACAGATTTAGAAAGAAATTTATAAACATCATCTTTTAGGTTGAATATAGAAGCAGTGGAAAAAAAAAGAACAGATATGCACACACAGAACGACACAATTCCAAATCAAATTAATTTTCTCTGTGATTTTTTCAAACTTTATTCAATTCTGAACACACTCATAAAGGTAGAAAGAACATTCATGGTGTTGTGCTTTTGGGTTGGGGGGGGAATAAAAAAATGCAGCTTCAGTTCACTAAATGTTATAATGTTGAACACTTTTTAGATGCCACTATTTTGTTTTTTCTATTGCACCTCTGTTTTTAAAATTACAAGCTCTATACAAACACCCAATCATGCAAAGACACCAGGCCAGAGTCACTTATCAAACCCAAGTGTTCTACCATACGTAGTTTCTGGAAGTGATACTTCATTTTTAAAAGTGGTAGTATGTTAGGGAATAGCTAGGCTATAGATGCATGAGTTAAGTTTGACTTAAATTTTATCCCTACTTAATTCTAAAAACTTAAGGAGTGCTTGTAAATGCTTGATCAAACTTGAAAAAAGTTCTGTGCTTTGACTGAAACACAAATCCAAGTGAGATGGTTTCTCAGTGTATTTTTTCATTGTCAAACATTAATACACTTTGAGAAATGCTCCTTTTCCATCAAAAGAGTGCATGATTTTTATTATTCACAGCCTTTTTCTACATTTTTATCTGAACATTTGAGTGAGTATAGGGAACGTTTCACTGCCCATGGCTGGAAAATAAATGCCTGCACAACCTATATTTTTTGAGGAGTCACACTGCAGTTATGCAAGATAAACAGACATAAAGTATATTTCTGGTATATTATGTCCTTTCCTACTGCACCTCTTACCATCAGAGTTTACATTTCTTATTTCACTGGGAAGATTTCAGTGGATTCAAACTGCAGAAAGATTTTACACATTCTGAAAACTGAACCAGTCAATTCTCATTTTTGAACATTCATCTATTAATAATTCAGGGAAACAGAAATGAAATTAGAAGGGAAACTACAACCTGCATTCATTTTATAACAAGACACATTTACTTATTTTTTTATTTTGTGTGGGTATATCAGCATATCTGAACTAGTCAAGGAGTAAGGTATTACACCAGTTCTGCAAAACCAATGACTCCAGGATGCAACTAGGAGAAAAAAAAGTTCCCCAAACACATCTCGTTGAATTTCAAGAAAGAAGTGGAGCTTACTAAAGCCATAAAATAGACTGGAAATATTTTTCAACTAATACGAGCTATTTTTCCACTTTTTTTAAAAAAAGAAACAGGAAACAAAGCACATATTCCACGAGCACTGGGAGTTTAAATGGGAATGTTTTTTCTTTTACCATCTTACTCTACCTATCCAACTCCTCTTGAACCTCTTGGGGGAAAAAACAAAGCAGTCCTGTTAACTAGGCTGGGTTACCAGCCAAATAACTTCGCTTCAACTTCATTAGCCTGCAACTAGAAGCAGGTCTTCAATCCTACTCTGGCAGCTAATTCAGAGGAACACAACTGGGGAAGCAGAACTTGTCTCTCCATCAGGGTAATGTTTCCCTGACTAATAGTACTGAATGAGGAATGCTGCTATGCTTGCTCAGTGTGGCAGCACCCAAGCGTCTATGCAATTTGGGGTATAAACTAACTGTGTGATCAGCAACCAAAGCACTTCTGTGATTACTTTGTCATTAATGTTTTGCCATTTCTGGCTAACAATGTCATTTTGGGAAATGGAAGGGTTACGCATATACCTTCTCACTGACTACCCATGCACATTCCTTACCAGTTTGTGATTCGTTCTATGTGCCTAAAAATTGTTAAAAGTTTCATGCAGAAAGATCACTTGTGGCCACAGGTCAACTAGCCTGAACTTTCATACATCATAAATAATCAGACAAATGTCTCATAACATGCTAGTCACTTAGGTGAGATGGCCTCATCTTCTTCTGAAACTACTCAGTTACCTCATGTAGATTTAAGAGACTGGTGATGCTAAGAGAATATCATGTCAACCCTGGGTCTTCAGGTCTGCACACTTGCTTTGAGATAACTGTTCTGGTGAAACACAAATGCAATGCTACACAGTGTTGATAAGCAATAAAGAAGTCTGTGGAAACAATATGGGTGTAGCTGCTTCTTTACCATGTGTACATACAAGATTGATGGACAGATACTGACCTTTCCAGACCATTAATGTGTCACAGAAAACACATTAATGTGTAGTAAAACAAATGTTTCAGACTAAAAAATGCTTCTTCTACTTTAAAGTTAAATGATAATAAAAGGATTTGCATATGTGTTAATCTGCTGCAGAAGGTTTCAAAGATTTGCAACAGTAAATTGCTATACTGTAAATGCAGTAAAAAGTACATGGCTTTAAAATTATACAAGTTTCCTTTATTCTACATATTTTCTATTCATAAATTATACATATCTTATGAAAGGCTGAGAATACTTATGCTAATACTAGAAATGCAAAATTAAAACCAGAAAAGGTAGAGAGGTGTTTTAAGGAAGTTTCTAATTAGGCAAAATGGAAGATGGTCTTTCAGAAACAGCTACATAATGTCCCACCCCACAATCATTCTGATCTACATGAATGGAGTAAGCAATTTCTAGAAACACTACTGCATGAAAATGTGGTATTGCATAAAAATAGAAAGTGCTTCCTAGATTTCTTGATGAGTTGCTAGAATTGCTGGATAATAATTTGTGATGTTTGTATATGTAATGTGTGTGTTACATATAAATAATGTATAATAATAGTAAATATAGTCCTTCAGTATTTGTTACTTGGCATGGCGTCTAGTGCAAAACTTCCTTTATATTAGGATGGAAATTTTTAATCCTTCAAATGATCTAAGCACTGTACCTCACTTTCTTTGTTTTGAATATATTAACTAGGTTTTGATAATCTATTATCAGTCACAGTGAAATTTAGAAGTGATCTCAAATAAGTGGTGTCAGACAAGACATAATGAAAATGTTATTTAATACTAAAAACATTAATTTCATGATTTGTCAC
Source organism: Opisthocomus hoazin (assembly GCF_030867145.1). Lineage (NCBI taxonomy): Eukaryota > Metazoa > Chordata > Aves > Opisthocomiformes > Opisthocomidae > Opisthocomus > Opisthocomus hoazin. The sequence goes on along the minus strand of NC_134417.1, from coordinate 72,583,878 downwards.
TATTAGATTAATTGATTTAAACAAAACCACTCAAAAAAGGTGGTTATTCAGGTGCATAAATGTGCCCTAGACAAGTTCCTAATTTTTCAAGACCTATAAGTCTCACATACTTAAATATGTATTTATATAAACGGGCAGAGATTAAACAGAAAATTTAAGCAGAATTGCAAAACTTGTGTTTATTTGTTCCTGTAATAAACTGCATTATTATAATTATCATTCAAGCCAAGTTAACATCAGCAAAGTGAAAAATAATTTTTCCTTCCTCTTTATAATGAGGCAAAGAAAATCCTCAAAGAAGAGGGACATCCTTCACATTATTATGTAACAGCTGTCTGCCTTTGTTTTCATTCAGTATGGAGATCCATCAGTTCTTTCAGGACATGAGAGTACTTCATCAAATGAAACTACTGAGGATGTGTCCAAAGATAGATGTCATAATACCTTAAGGAACAGAGGCTAAAACATGCATTGTTGTACCAGGTAGGAATTTTTACTGACAATTAATGTGAATAAATGTAGTGCACTCTAAATATCACGAGGAACATTTCAAGATCTGGTGGAAAATGTACATAACAGGAGGAGAAGAATAAAGGGCAGGAATAAAGGATGATTTTTCCTTTAGGTCTCTTTTGTTTAGGACTGCAGAAAGTGTCAGAAAGATGAATTTTGTAAGCCAATCAAACTGCTGAAGAGCTAAATTCCACCTTTAGAGTTCTCTTTCCTGAAAAGGAGTGTATGAAGTGTCCAAGACAATATTAGGCATTAAGATGGGCCAACATTAAAAACAGTTATTGTTATTTTAAAGATGGCAATTTGTTTCTATTCTTTCTTCTCTGCCAGGAGTCAAAGCACCAGGGAGCAGATACGGGTTACTTGTATTTTAAAACAGCACCTTTTTTTCACCCTTTTTTGAGAGCATGAGTACACTTTGGTGCACTGCTCCAACAAAATGATAGATCTTCAACCTGCAAATGCCTCGACACATAGTGAAGCACAGAATCCCTGTGCCTCAGGTTCAACTGAGTGTGATATTTTCTTTAAATTGGCATAAACTAGGAATTAGTGGAGAATCAGTGCCACATGGTGAACCAAAGTTAACTGCAGAGGCAACAACAGACAGTGCAGCACCAGGCAAAGTTACCAAAGAGGGCTTTGCACTGGCTGAGCCTTCTGTCAGTCCTTGCCCCAGCACCCTAATTCTGGTGATGCCACGAAGGACAGAGCTGAGGTCCCCAGGACATCCTGACTTTCTTCTGCCCACTCTCCAGTTTTGCTGAACGATCCACATAAGCATGACGGAAGCACTGTTCTCAAGAATGAATCCCACTGTGATCTTTATTTAACTCCAAAATGCTAACTATATCTGGGTTGTTAGTTCATCTTTTGGTTACTGAACACTAATGTGCAGTGTCTGAAGGGGTAAAAATTAATTAAGAAATTGTGATGCATTGTGTGCAATATATAATTGCCTTTAATTGTTTAGAGTTATCTTTATTTTCACTTCGTGTTGTACTATTAACAGCTACCCTTCAACTGGGACAATTATTTTTCATCTTCCTTTTAAACTTTAAAATTATACTTCTATATTCCCAGTCATTATTCACCACTATTCTCTCACATTGTTACTGAAGTGGGAACACTAAAGAGCTGAGAAATAAAGTCCAATTTATAAAGTACTATTCACTTTCGTTCCATTCCTCCTCCTAAAGAGCACGAGAGGACACTCTGCACTCCTACCAGCAAACACAAAGATCTAGCAGCATAGGGTCAAGTCTTGCAAAAAAGCAAAACAGATCTCAGAGAGGGAGCCCCCATAGACTTTAATGTTGGCTTAGATTCCACCCAGAGATAAAACAGTATAAACCTTCCTATTTAAAACCTTATTTCAACATTTGCACATATTTCTTGTTTCAGAGGTGGCTCCTGCATGGTTATTTAATAATTGAAAGGATTAAAGATTCAGACTGTGAGTTAAAAAAAGCTTGTACTCACAAGTAGTTCCTGAAGTCTTCTCAAGAAATTTGAAAATAAAACATGATCAGTGTTCATCCTGCTATCTTGAGTGACACACAGAGTTTTAATTTTCACCTCCAAGCAGTGATATATATATATATCATCACCAGTATCTTAAGTATGTGTACATTTTTCATATGCAACACACAGTTCAGTATTAGTGCCATAGGCAAACATACATAAAGATATACATCTTATAATATTTGTTTTAGAAGCGATAGGGTCTATAAAGCTACTTTCTTATGGAGATCTAAAATGTTTCAGAATTATTATAGACATCTTCCAGTAATTTTGCTTATTTTCTTTTACTCTTGATTGTACAGTAGAAACTGTGTCTTCTAAGCAAAGTTACCTTCAATTGAAAATATAACGAATAAGATGTAGCTTCTGAACTGTAGCCGATTTGTATAGTGATTTGTATTGCTACGCGAATACCATGTCACCTAATGCATTTTCTGACTATAACTCATAGACAGTCTAAATCAGAAAAGTGTTCAAACACCAAATCCCAAGGCAGATTTCAATCCCTCTCAAATTAGGGAAGTAGAGGCTATAAATGTGGTACATAGGGAATACACTTAAGCAAAAATATGCAAAATGTTGCCTTTCTGCAGATACTTAAAAAATCTAGATCCAAAACATATTGCTGAGGCCAGACAGAGAAATAGAAAGCAGTGAAAAGAAAAACACATGACAGATAATGCTATGAACATTATCACTAACCTGTACGTCATTAAATATTCTGTGCAAAAGAAGCTATATAAGTAATAAAAAGATTTCTAGCCATTTGTTGGGTAGACCTGTTAAGGTTTCACAGTACTGTTCAGCACAGTGCCCTTCTAAAGTAATGCAATTCACTTACAGCAGGCTTCTGGATCCTCATCACTGCCATCAGAACAATCTGGGTGACAGTCACAGGCTGATCCAGGCTTTGCCGACTCCCCATCAGTACAGGTGAATTCTTCTAAGGAGCACAAACCTGGTGGCTCTGATGGTGTACTGTCCAAGAGCTGGATGCTATTCAGACAGATGTAACCGGACCTGCTCCAGAGTGTTCCTTTAAACATAAGCTGTGGATTGTTACAGTTAAAATATTTGCACTAACAGACAACAGAAAAATTGATTTTTATTTACATAAAATAGTAATATTCTACAAGTAAAACCAGTGTTTACTTTCCATTACAAAACCATGACAGATTTCAAATCAGAAGTTGAAATTTTGTATGACTACCTCAGGCTGAATTTTCTGAAACTTTTCACCTGAAACAGTTTGATGAATTCCACACATAAAGTTAACTAAAAGCCATTTTAAAGAAAAACTCCTAATCTCATAAGCATTTGACTAAAAAGTTGCAATGCTCTCGTGCTTTTGAAGAGTGACCTGAAATGTAATACTAAAGACTCCATCTTCTGCCCTGAAGTCTCTTCAGAACCTCATTTTGCAGATGCCAAAGAGAAAAATTTTCAGTTACACCCACAACTGAATAAAATTAGCTAGGGTCTGTCCTCAGACTCCAAATTGGCACAGAACACCTTAACAACTGATACCTATTTCGCCACGTAAGATAAATGGCTGCATCCAGTCTATGCAGTGGGATTGGTCCCTAACTGCTAGTAATCCTTGAATTGTTCCAGGCACTGTTTGGGACATGGCCAATTTGCTTGGGTCGAAACCTTGCTAGTGACCATGCTAATGTTTTAATTATATGGACTACCACATGCCAATCTTGGGCCTGTGCCCTAGCCCTGCTTATTTCACTGCTATTGGCACAGACATAAATTCAAGGAGCATTTCTTTCTCTGACAGACTTCCCTTGTGCTGGCTAGATTTTATACAAACTGATTTAGAGCAATGAAGTTTCAGAAGAACTTCTCTTGCTCCTGGCCACTGTAGAGCCCAGCTCTGCTTGTTCTCAAAGCAAGGAGATTACCCTACTTTTGGTCTCCAAGTTTCTTTCACCTGAGCCAAAGCAGCAGGCAGGAGAAAGTAAGCTTGGATTCATCAGAAGGATGAAGATTACAATGAAAGAAAGCACTGAGAGACAAGAGCAGGAGTTGGAGGCACAAATCAGAAATGGAGTTGTGCGTTTCAACAGGCTGGGACATGACCAGAGCGCGAGTCTCAGAAAGTAGTCATCTGCAAGAGGCAGAAGCACTGTGGAAGGAAAGCTGTAAAAGAGTATCTGACAAAACAGAAGGAAACTAGAACACATGTGATTTGGGGCACAAGAAGGAGGGTCTAACACATCTCCCAAAGCCTGGAAACTAGGTTTGAATGAAATTTCAAGAGACATTTTTCTTTCTAAAAAATAAGAATTATGTATGTCGTTATCTTCCACTAAAAACAATTTCTTCAAAGTGACAAAAGGCTTCTAACAATACCCATTCTCTACCAGCTTAAACAGCAGAATGCTATCCTGAAAACATTACATAGTCACATAATTAAAGATAGTATCTTTCTTTCCCTAAGCACAAGCGATCCTTGTCGTCTCTCTACAAGAATGCATAGTTATGGCTGTCTTCATGTATACATACAACCTCAGCAGCCTTTTTTTTATCTTTATGTACTACAGTCTTGTTATACCTCTGGTTGTTTATTCACACTCGTCCGTGTGCAGAAAGGAGAGGCAGTCAACAACAGGTACTTAAAACCTACTAGCTTGCTGAAATGTATTAATTTTTATCTATGTCAAAACTTAAATTCCTGCAGTGGGCTTAGTGTTTGTCCTTTCACAGAGCTTACATTTTCACGCGATTGTTGAGACAGTAAAATATGATGTTTAGTTACAGAATTATGAAAAAGAAAAGTAAATGTAAAATTACTTAAAATAGAAACCGGTAAATTAATTTAAGGATTAAGTATCTGTAACTTTGCTTTATTCTCTATGCCTGAAAAATCAAGGGGAAGATATAGTTTCACCATTATTGGCTTACATCATTTCACTGAAATCCCACAAGCATCATTCCCATCATCTCACTTAACAGCATTTATATTTAAAAGAGTTTCTAACACCTGAGATGGACTCAGATGACTAAAATATGGTGAGATTTGTATTCATTTTCTTGCATGCTGTTAAAGACCAGCAGCTTCAACATGTGATGTTTGTGTAGATGTTTTGTTGAGCTATAACCAGAGCTTTATTCACACTGAAGCAATGAAGAGCAGCATCACTTTGAGGACACTTATCATTTTAACAATTTTTTAAGTTTCCTAGCAGCTTTATAAACAATGAGGTAAAATGTCTTCAAAAACTGAGCACGTGTCTTTTTCATTCATACCTTTAACTTTTCTAGCCCTGTTGGTAGCTGTATATCCACTTTGACCCATTCCTTCTTCGTCATGATGTTGGTTTCCCACAAGACATATTCCTCCTGTAAAATGTAGAATATGATGTTAGAAAGCTAATTGTTGTTCCTGTATAAATTATCCAGGCCATTTTTTGTCCTTGATCTTTTCATATCCTAGCCAAATGATCACTATATACAAAGTTGCTCTATGTGAGGAAATAGAGCTTCACACATTCATTTGCAATCTTTGCACTGAACTTTACAGGAGAGAGAGGAAACAAGACATGCTTACTCTGATTAAACAGGCTAATAATACAATTATCAGGAGTCAGTTTGGTAGAATTAAAGTGAATTAATACATAGATTAAGCCACGTTATTGCTGAATTTAACAATATGTTTCCATGGCACTCTATACAATAGTTCCTTCTTCATAAAAAACTGCTTATATTATGCTGTGTTTTAATTACATTTAGTTTTCTTAGAACTGAATACGGTGTCTATCAAAATTACCCAATCAACTGTGCGAAAGCTTTTTTTTTTTTTTTTTAAATCAAGCAGGCAGAGTACTGCCTAACAAGTCCTAGTCATGTTCTGAGTTACCTCAATCCCCTTTTTCATTCCACCTCCTAAGGATAACAGCAAGAGTGCCAAATATGTTATGGCTCCCTTTATGCAAGCACTACAAGTTTTTTGGATTCAATGATCTGACAAAAACAGCTCTTGCTCATTCTGTTTCTGGTCATGATCCTAACTAGAACATGCTGACGCCAGTGTAAATTAAAAAAATGTAGCACTGTGAACTTCACGTCCCTAAATAAGATGTTTTCAGGAATCAGCTCCAAAATACAGCAAAATCAGAAAGATAGAAAATAAATGCAGGAAATGTTAATATAGGCTATACATACAAACAGAGTTACAGTTACAAGTTATCAACAGTGTGACCCCTTTTAGGACACCGTGCAGAATACTGGTTGCACCTTTTCCACAAACGATATCACAGAATTAGAGACAGTTCAGAAAAACATGTGAAGCAGGATAAGAGAAACGGAAAGTCTCTCTTATGCAGAGAAACTGAAAGGATAAAACAGTTAACCTTACAGGAGAGAAATAAGAGGGGACATGATAGGTACGTGAAATGTTATCAATACTATAGACAAGGACATTTATGTTTTTTCCTGTCTTGCAATATAAAAAAAGAAGAGGAAGATGCTGTCTACTGCTTGATAGACCGAGAGGTATGACCTAGCAGAACAACACTGCTATGATTTGTGACAAGTAGCCAATTATTCATGCTCTTTTCCTACCAAGGCTTCAACCATTATGACATATTGACAAAGCTGGGAAACTAAATCTCTGTTGAATATGTGTTCAAAGATCAGTTTTGGAAATGTGCAAGACAGTGCCAAGGCAATACCCTAATTCCAAATACTAAGTGACATAAGAGACTAAATTTGGGTAAACCACATGACATACTTCATTTCAGAAAAAAAAGTAATCTGTGAGTTTCCCTATCACTATAGTATGTAAGTATTTGTCCACTTGTTCATCTAACAGATATTCAGCAAAAGTCTTTCAATGTCAAGGACACTTCATTCTCTGTAAAACCTGCTTCATTTTGCTAAATAATTCAGCTTCCAAAGAAAATCTATGAACAATATTATTCTACAATAACCACATATAAGACACAGAAAAAGATTAAAATCATAGCCTGTGGTTAACAGTCTGCTTTTAGAAATATTATAGTTAATGTAGTCCCCCACACGTACATGCTTGAAGCCTCCAAACACATTTGTATACCTTGTGGGAACACTCTGCATTTACTGTTTATTTGATTGGATGCATCTGGATACTATAATTTTGTTCACATTCGATTAACAGCTTAGATATCCATCCCCATGATTATGTTTCTCCAAAATTTATTCTAATAAAACCATCTTGTAGCAGTAAACTTGAGTTTTCTGTGCATGTGCCAGTATCCAGATGTTTGAGGGCTGTTTTTTTACAATGAAAGCTGTAAATCACCTCAGATGCAACTAGTTTTTAAACTGGCTAGTGTTCCATGCAGCAAACTTTACACTCCGATTATATGCAGCTCTAATAAGCCAGTAATATAATTTCCCTTCCTCACAATTTTTTCTCTGTAGTATTCATCCTGTTTCTCAGATTCTTCCACACCTTTGGTATAAAGGGGTTAACCCTTCTACCGCACTTCTTGCATCTCTATCCTTCTTTTGAAATGCTGAATATATTGCTTTTCCTGTACTTTCCCTCGAGATTTATTTTGGTGATGTAGGAGAGCAGTTGCTCAAAATATCTTCACTCTGTTCCCCTTATTGTGATATATTGCTATATTTAAACAATTTTTTGTAAAGCTAAAGTGGGTAACAATTGTTTCCTTTTCCTGCAATGTTTTTTTTGAGATAATACTACTCAGATTTGAAGGATGGAAGAGACAATCATAACATTTTCTTATCAACTCCATTTATAAAATACAGCTTTTTTTATTTTTGACATTTCTCTACAGATACATTCACTGCTGTGCTGCTGCACTCATCATTTTGTCCCTGCTTCTCTCATTTCAGAGAGCAATTTGGAAAAAATGCGTATTTGTTTCCCCACAATGATTAACGGATCACCTTTACCTTCTGCAGAGGAGTGTACTTGCATGGTTTTTGCAAGTGCTGCTGAACACTTACAGAAATTTTAGCGCATTAGGGCATACAAATTTGCATCAGGCCTGTTGGCCCTGGGACATAGCAAGAATTATTCAGAGATAAGAGGTTCCGAACAACAAAAACAGTAAAAGGGGGTGCAGGGAAACTGCATGGTACTGGATGGTGCAACTGAGAGGTTATTTTGAATGACAGCCTCCAGGACAGCAGCTCTGTTGTCTTCCACAGTCAGAACCATTAAATGGCTCTCACTGCTTCTTCTCAGTATTTGGTTAGTTTTGAAGATTCATTGGTTTTTCACAAACAACGTAACTAGTCAGTAGCAAAATATGTAACAGCTACTCCTCCCTTCATTTCAACTTGAGAACTGTTAAACATGAGTCCGTAGCGTTATGTTTTCTAAACTGCCAGCAGAAGCTTATGTTTCTGAAGTTCTTTCTAGAAAATACTGCAGTATGAATAACTCCTATCAGCTTTAAAGAGGTCTATGTGCAATAAATACACTTCTGACTGAAGGAGAAATTCAAGAACGGAGACATCAAGGGGCTAAGAGAAGATGTGGAAACAGTAGACTGAACTGATGCGATAAGTGCCAAAAACATTCTTTTCATGCCTATATTAGGAACTGTTTAACAATTAACTCCATTTAGGCTCCCAGTTCTATGGGAAGTCAAATGCGAGTTTTCTTATGTTTTTGGCTCACATGGTTTACTCTGTTTTCAGGGAATGAAAACCCTTAAACTGGAGCTGTTGATGCCACTTCAGTGAAACATAGAAATCAGTGTTCCTATTCTGTCTCAAGGTTGTCATGGGCATCATAGCTGAGAATTTATTGGCAAGTACTATGGCACAAATCTTCATGCGTTCTGACCAGAACACCGATTGTGTTACAATTCCCTGATAAAGTAACGGGTCACAGAAAAATGCTACTATTCACTTTCACATATTAAAAATGAGCAACTGCCTGGAGTTGCTTCCATGAATACTTCAAGACATAGTGGGGAATAAATCAAGTGCTTCGATTACCTGTTTCTATATTTAGACCCCTTGGTAGTGTTACACCTCAGGGTTTTTTATTATCTTATCTTTGTGAATGAAGTGGACCTGTCTTTAAATACTTGTATTGTTGAGTGAAAATAATTAAACTCCAATGTCAAGATATGAGAGCCATTAGCTTAATGAGACCAGCTGTACTGCTCTTTTTTTCTTTAAGTATCAGTACATTACCATCTATATTGTTATTAAAAATGATTTTCAAAAGGGAACATTCTAACAGCAGAAAACCTCCACAAGGCAGGAGAGGTAAGAAAGATGGAAATAGTTATCTTTGCTCAGCTGCCATTTATGCTTCAGTCTGACATGGCTGTTTCATCTATTAATAGGTAAAAAACCAGGAAAATTACTGCTCTAAAACATGCCCAAAGCAAATCAGGTGGCTAAACAAGAGCTTTCCAAATATCCTGAGCCAGCAACTTTCCTTTTTCTGTCTTGATAAACACTTATTTTCCCATTTCCAAAACAGGAATAAGGCTAGAAAAGTTGTTACTATAGATTTTTCCTGTGAAAAACCCCAAATTACTTCATTCTGTAATAGCTGGGGTTTGTCCTTCAACTCTTATTGCAGAACATTCACCCATCAGATTAGTTTATAGCTGATGGCAAATACCCAAGTTTTACAATTGCATAGATCAGTGAAACGATACCAAGTTACTGTTTTGCACTAACTATCTAAGGGGGTAGGCATGTACTAGCAGGCATACGTCCTTGCGTTTTGGCTGGTAGCACCTGGGCTGCCGTATCTTTATCTTTTGAAAAGGAATGCATGTTTCTTCTTACCTGATTAGTAAACTGTACCGCTTTGAGAATGCAGCTATCCGCCATGGAGTAATGAAACTGAAAACTGCAATTTTTGCTGGAGCAATGACACATGGAGCTGTTATGTAAAGCACTTCTGCGTAACGTGTTGTCGTTAGCTTCTAACCACTCAAAACGGCCTGGGGAAAGAAAAAAAAAAAGTTGTACTTCTTTAGCAAAACATATGTGTTTTTTCTCACTCTATGAATATCAGGACTGTTTTCCTGTAATTAAACCATCCCCACCACAATGGAATAAGATTGTCTTGCTGGTGATGTGACTTGGATGTCATCTAAGTGTTTCCTATTAAAAATATTGACATATATCTTCATTTTACTCACAGATAGCCCCAGCAACCAAGAATTACATCAGCTGATAGTATCTTGAGTTATAGTCAAAAACTGTAAGCAGTCCCACATTCAGCTCAGCCTCCTTACATGTACAACCACTCAATACCCAATCGCAAATATATATGGAAACAGGGCTTTCTTCCGTCTACCACTACAATATGCAGGAAATATGTTTCTTACAGTAGCACTTCTGCACACTCTTCAAAACTGAAAAAAAAAAAAAAAAATGGATGGAGTGTTCTGCCTTACTGCTGCGGGAGGCAATAGCATCTCCACCATGTAATCAAGGTCTTTACTTCTCAGCCAGAACTTCTGCAACAAAATGTTGGCAACATATTTTCTTTCCATCTGAAGCAGAAAAGCAATTTGTGCTCTTCTTGACCTCCTGCCCCTTATAAAACCATTCCTACAGAGATCTAAAAAAGTACCCCATCCCCTCAACAGTGTCTTTTATTTGTCAGAAATAAAAAGGCTAAATACTTTTTATCAAATACATCAGGTCTTTTTCCCCCCCTCCTGAGTCATTGAATATTTTTCTGCCTTCTGAAGCAGCTATTAAAATAACAAAAAAGGACTGATTAAAGGTCTTAAGTCCACTCTTTCTGTGTTCATATCTCTAAATACAACTCATGTTAAATGCAGGTGTTACAAAATTTATTTCAAGTTGAAGGGAGAAAAGGCTGTTTCACAAGGAAAACATTCAATTTTTGTAAGGGACCACAATTCTTTTCCTTTTGTTGCCAGTTTACTCCGTGTGTTGTGCAACATTTTACTCTGAAATACGTGGTTGTAATTTCATTTGAATTAGGTTTCTAATTTCATGTCACAGTGTCTAACCTTGATATAAGGAAGCATTACAGATTAAAACTAGCACTCTGTTTGACAGAGATTAGCAAAGCATCTACACTTCTATGGCTACTGCCTTGTGTGGAAGGGAAGAATACATTGACATTAGAATTTATACTACTTGTTCTTTCTCTGACTGCAGAATTCTCTAATGCCGTTATAAAACCAACCAAATTTATTTTCTGAGCATAATGATAGTTAACATTGCTTTTCGTCTTTTGGTTTAAGTTCCTGAATCTTTAAAAACTGGGCAAAGTGGAGCTGACATGATTTTTAGGTAAGAAAGCAAGGGAACAGCACTAGGTAAACAAAAGCTCTATGAAACATCCAGAATGATCGTGTGTCCACAAGGGATACAAATTGTTCTTCAGAAAATATGTTTTATGCAAGTATTGCAAATGTCTCTGAGACAAATTGAGGCCCATTTTCAGAAATTAAGACTCCAGAAATTCCTGTCCTGAACATATTTATTTTTTTATCATTATTTTTTCCCTCTTGTCTATAGCCTGTAAAAGTAGAACCATGTCAGTTTAATTGGACAGGCAATAAACAATGCTAATCTACTTATTTGTTTGCCCTCTTCAAGGGATTTTTAATTATTATTATTACCTTTAGCCAACATCTATCGAATAGTTTTCTAAAGGTTAACAGTATTAGGAAAGTTTTTCTTTCATTTGTTACAAATTTTGCAGGTCTTCTCCAAGGTCTGAATTTCCCTCAGTCCAATACACTGCAGAGCTTATTACTATGTTTATGATCTGACCTTCTTTACTTCTTATCCTCTAGAATTTCCATGGCTTTCTGTTTCTGAAGAGCCAAACTTCCCCGTGGTCTTAGAAGTAGAACAGGAATGCCAGAAAAGCGACTTCATTCCTGCCAATGTAGTACTAGGGCTAATTGAGTCAGAGAGATGTGTGTGTTTCTGGCAAGATATGTTGGGATTGTTGCCAGGACAAAGACTGTAGGTTTGAATATCTTTCCATAAAGCCTTTCATTATCCCCACACGGCTGCTTAAAAAAGTTTTACATACATGGTCTCTTTTCTTTCCATTTTGAAGAAAAATTTTATGTCGTAAGAAAAATCAGCCATTGGCAGCAATGAAATCCAACTAGAAACAGATCTTACAGCTTACTGCTGAGGTGGCCCAGTCTCTTCCTAGAGCTGGGGTAGGCTGGTGAACATGCTTGTATCCTGCTAGACTGAAAACTCAAAGCCCATAAATATTTAGCTGCGTGGCTCCATCTGCACCTTTTTCTGCTTTTGTCACTTTTTCTGCTTTAGTTCATGTTTTTTTATTTCACAAAGTGCACAACTTTGAATCTGTGCTACTAGTTTTAGGGTAACTACTGAGCCTTCAGTAAACACTGAGCCATGGAGTGGGAATTTTTGTTTTCTGGCAAGTTCCCTTCCCCAGCGGAGAACTATTCAGTTTCTGAACTAGTCGCCTGCAACCTTCCCACTTGAACATTTTGAGGAAAGAAGAGGTCAAATGCGAACTGCCATTGCTTCTACTCTGTGGAGATGTATTTTCATGAACTCACAAGCCATGGATGGAATCTTGGGAAAAGAAAATAATAAGAGTAATGTAATAGAGTCACATCATCTAATTATTTGGCTGTGTTTTAATCTTTAAACTTGAGGGATGTTTATCATTAGTTATCTGAAATATTGGGTTTGAAAACCATGGCACTTTGATTTATTTTTGCATCTCATAAACTTTGATTTATTATTCAGAGAATTGGTTTCATTAGCTTCTTATCTAATAAGTGTTAAATTCAGATGTAGGAAACAATGAATCCAATGTAAGAAGAACAAACTATGGAAAATACAAAGCATGCTGGAAATATCAATAAAGAAAAAAACTACCACAACAATGTATTTTCTGAACAGTATTGCAGGGGAATATAACACCTCTAAGAACTCTTGACATTAGACACACTAAGAGGAAAAGTTATAAAGAAAGTGCCTACGATACAACACTGGAGAAAAGAAGCAATAAAAGAACAAAGAATAAAATCTGCCAAGGACAGAAAGTATTTTATTAAATTTAAGACTACCAGGAAAGGAGAATTATTCAAAACCTGTAAGCAATTTTTTATTTATAAATGTAGTTGTCTAGACCTCTGGTTTATAATTTAGTTTCTTACCCCTCTTCTATTTATAGTTGTGAAAGCTTTGATCAAAATCAGAAACTACCTCTTAGTCAAGCTCTATTTGCATTGTAATTTTGAGCTCTCAAGCATGGTGTTTTTGCAGTTTGCATACAATTTCTTTAGTTTTTAGAATTTTAGTTAATATTCAGCCTTTTCCTTTACAGCTCCACAAATCTGCATGAATAAAATGTACTGAGATGTGAGTAATCATTATTCAGATTTTTCAAAACTTTCCAATGTTACTGATGAATTAAATTCTGTGTATTGTTTTGATACTTACTTCTTCTCACATTTTCTTTTTTCCTTTATAACATGGAAACACAGGGAATGTCCCTAAGCAGTTGTGTTGTGTTCAGCCTACTTAGCTACCCGTGCATATTTACACAATAACACCCAAGCATCTGTATCACAGACATTTCAAAAAGTGTTCTGTTTCAGTAGACATTGCTTCTGACCTAGTCCTGTATAATCCACTTACAGAATTTCAGTATCTTTTCTGTTAGCACAATATTGCCATGAAATGGAAATCCATACCCACAGCTAGCCCTTGAGGTATCGTGTTAAGATATGGCACTGATACAACAAATTTCAGCGAGGTGTTTAAAATAAAATCAAATTAAAAGTCTCATTTTTGTTAGATATCCCAGTGTAAATTGAAAGGTGCTGTGGCTCTTTTCATTTTTTAAAGCTAAGGAAAAAAATCTGCTTTACTAGTCTATATGCTCACTGTTGTACAGAAGCGTTAAAATGTAAAAATTTATCTTAGTAGAGTGTATACACTCAAGCACTTCTGCTTGTTATTCCATTTTAACTTGACTTATAGTTATTAGAATGTATTGAAATTCATGCTAAAATTTATCTTTCTAAAATGAAAACAATATCTAAGCATTCATTCTGCTACTATCAATGAGTTGTTCTCCATTTCTGTGGGCTCAGATTTCATCAGTAATCTCTACACCATCAGTTCTTCAAAGCTACATCACAAATCATACCATTACAACTAGTACTACTTAACCCTTTTGAAGGCAGTCTCAGTCGACAAGCCAAACACTTAGCTGGCAAGGCAATTCCATTTCATATTACAACATGGAGACTTTTATATCCATTAAGCTTTCAAAGCCTTTCTCATAAGCCCATAGACAAGTACTACACAGAGAGCTCAAAAACATGTCCTGCTCTTTAATTCTGAAAATTGTAACAATTAATTTTGTTTTTAAGAGTAATAAACTTTTTTTACAATAAACGTTTCTCTACAGCTCCCCTAATTAAAGGTTTGAAGTGAAATTCCTGACTGTATGCTCAAACATAGCAGTACTACACAAGTAAAACTGTCAAGCATCAAACCCAAAGCAAATCAGAAAAAACATGCACAAGGGCTGTAGGCTTAGATGGATTTAATCTAATTTCAGCAAGTTGTTACATAGATCTCATACAAGGAACGAACTACAGAATAAATCAATTATTAGTTTATATGGGAATTCTTACATTAAAACTTTCATGTCTCACCAGCATTTGTGTCCAGAGCACCCTTACTAAACAGTCAAAGCAAAAGCTAAAGTACAAATACATACAATTACTTTTCATGTTGTTGTTCTGTTTCTGCATTGGGTCACCACCTTGCTCTAAAACGCACCATATTCTTCATGACTGATAGTAATTGCGCATTAACTTAAAATTCCCACCTTCAGTATTGTTGCTCCAATCTTTCAAGAAGGAACAGGAGGCAATCTTGTGCCCAGCTTGCAGTCGTGCCCTCATAGGAGCCTCAGCCAGCTGATCTGAATGCCACTCGCACACACCCAGCTCAAAACTGGAAGTCTGCGGTGCTAAAAAACAACAACAAAAAAACTTTTTAAGAAGTCATTATTTACAAGACTGCTTCCCATTAGAAACATATGCTTATTAAACTACATGACAACCTTTCTGCCTCTGGTTACTTCAAAAGCGTCGTGTATCACTGAGTACTGTCTAGTATTTCAGGCTGCCATCTTTAATGATACTCTTTTAAAAATTCATTCCTTAAAGATGGATGCTTCTTTCAGAGCAATGGAGTGCTATTTATGTTAGCCAATCATTGCAAACTTCATGAATTCCCTTCTGTAGAAAGAGTTGCCAGAAAACATAAAAAAATCACATCATAAAAAGAAATACTTATTTACTTTTCTAGATGGTAGCTACAGAAAAATATTTCTGAGAGGTTAAACTCAGCAGCATCTCCATAACACATGCAATATAATGCTTGTTTTTAGAACGGAGAAGTTTCTTAATACATCACCACATATTGTGAAGAACTTTTTAAGGGAAAATCATACCTGACTAGTCTAGTGACCTTCTACAACGGAGTGACTGCATCAGCGGACAACGGAAGAGCTATTCATGTCATCTACCTGGACTTCTAGGGATTCTGATATTGTTCCCCACAATATTCTTACCTCTAAATTGGAGAGGTATGGGTTTCATGAACAGAATGTGAGATGGATAAGGAATTGGCTGGATGGCCATGTCCAAAGAGTTACAGCCAATGGCTCAGTCTCCAGATGGAAACTGCTAATCAGTGGTATCCCTCCAGGGACCCTATGGGGACCTATACTATTAAATATCTTCATTATGACATAAATAGTGGGATTGAGCATACCCTCACCAAGTTTGCAGATGACGCCAAGCTGAGTGGTGTGGCTGCCATGCCCGAGAGACAGGATGCCACCCAGAGAGACCTGGACAAGCTTGAGAAGGGGGCCCATGTGAATCTCATTAAGTTCAACAAGGCCAAGTTCAAGATCCTGGACCTGGGTCATGTAAATCACCACTATCGGTACAGACTAGAGGATTAATCGATTGAGAACAGCCCTGCAGAGGAGGACTTGGGAATACTGGTGGATGAAAAATTGGACACTAGCCAGCAATGTGCAGTTGCAACCCAGAAAGCCAATCCAGTCCTAGACTGCATAAAAAGAGTTGTGGCCAGTAGGTCGGCATAGGTGATTCCACCACTCTCTTCCGCTCTGGTGAGACCCTACCTGAAGTACTGGATCAAGCTCTGGAGCCCCCAGTGTAAGAAAGACATGGACCTATTAGAGTGGGTCCAGAGGGGGGCCACAAAAACAATCAGAGGGTTGGAACAACTCTCCTGTGAAGAAAGGCTGAAAGAGTTGGAGTTGTTCAGCCTGGAGAAGAGAAGGCTCTGAGAAGACCTTGTGGCCTTCCGATACTTAAAGGGGGCTTGTAAAACAGATAGAGACTTTTTACCAAGGCCTGTAGTGACAGGACAAGGAGCAATGGTTTTAAAACTGCAAGAGAGTAGATTTAGATTGGATATAAGGAAGAAATTTTTTTACGAGGGTGGTGAAACATTGAAATGTGTTGCCCAGAAAAGTTGTGGATGCCCTATCAAGGTCAGGTTGGATGGGGCTGGGGCTTTGAGCAACCTGATCTAGTGAAAGTCATCCCTGCCTATGTCAGTGGGGTTGGACTGGATGATCTTTAAAGGTCCCTTCCAACCCAAACCATTCTCTGATTCTATGATCCTACGAAGTCTGAGATACCAGATTGTAGCTACAAAATTTTGTGTAATTAATAATGGCTACAGAAAGAAAGAAATTATTTTAAACAGGATTGCAGTATGATAATGGAAGATCCATTTCTTAATATTATTGCAAGGGAAAGACAATCTTCTGAGACAGACGTATAAGTAGTGGTCAAGGTATCTCAGAGAAAATGTGGATATTCCTACCTGTACTGAGGAAACAATTTTATGTCAGTACACATAGACATTACCATCTGATGCACCACAGAGTTGCGTTATGCACAGTACTGACGTCTCAGTGAGACATCCTGTCCAGCTGATGCTACAAACCTCTCATTTCTTCTTTGTTCCAGAGCTGCATAAGCATGTGCACTTTTTTCAAACCATGCATATTAAATAAGACTTATTTCCCATGGAAAATGCAAAATTCTAGCACAGTCTATAAAAGAATGGATTATGTCAAATTTAAACATTTTTAAAAAATTGCAAATGCTCTTAAAAGGAATCAAGCATTTTAGTCACTTTTTAATTATTGAAACAAAGCATTTTGATTCATTCTGCATTTTTTAAATTTGGTTGTAAATATTTCTGAGGTGGTTTGTTTGATAATAATCTCAGTCTTTTGGGGACAAAAACCCCATTTTCCAGCTCTTAATTCAGCAGCATGTCAGAAAAAAGTAAGATTAGTATTTTGGATTTTCTGACTCCTATCCCTTAGCAGCTTGTCTGAAAGACCCTGCATCTGTGATATTGAAGGCTACATCTTTGCATAATTAGAATTAACTATGGAATTAAGTTTGAGATGTTTTCAGATGAAGCATTCATACTGAATTTTTGTCAAAATTTATACATTATAAGTAATACATATAGAATCATTCCAGTTTATGAGAAAAAATCCTAGCTTTGCAGAAAAGGTATACCACTTTTGTGTTACAAGTGACTTGAGGACAAAATCGTTATTATCCTTATAGGTTTCCACTTTCATGCCTTGGGGCTCTTTGCTTTCGTCCCTATGGCAAGATGAGAACTACAATCTTAGTGAAGTTCGTCAGAAAGACAATTTGTCAGGAGTCAATATGGAGTTCTGCAGGTCAATCAGACACTTGGATAAGAATATGAAGCATTTGAAACAAAGGTCTGTTAAAGGTATAATTGAAGGAGATTTTGTATTATGTATGTTTATGAGTCTAACTTCGATATTGTCTGTGTGACAGCTAAAATATTCTTTCTGCACTACCTATGCAGTTGTATAACAAAAAGCTGTAGTGGTTTTGAGTGATAACTGAAACAATTTGGCAGCTGATAGAAAAGCATAAACTGTGGAGTATCTTAAAATTGCTGTACTGAAGATAGGGTTTTGTTTTTTCTTTTTTAAATGCATGAAGTTTACTGTCTAGCAGAACTGGACAAAAGACTGAAGGGGTGCAGTTTAAACAGGGGAGGGAGAGAAAGGAAGAAAATCTTAAAACTTAATAAAATTACATTTATACTTAGCCATCACAGTTGGTATCATGAAACTCCTGAAAGCACAAATGTTTAAGCAGTTTTACTCACAACCCTCAAAGCACGGTCGTACCAATGAATACAAATGCACGGGTCATTTCTTATGAGCATTTATAGTGGATCTGAAAATCATGAACGGTACACTAAAAATGTAAATTTTAACTACAAATTTAATGCAATTAAAGTGGTTTTCATTTAAAGTATTCTTACCCAAGCATTCCATAAGGACTAGAGAAAAAATTATTTCAAATTCAAGCAACCATTAATCTGACATTTTGTTTAAATTATTGGAAAATATTTAGTAGTAAAAATCCTCTTTCAGGGAGAAAATTAAGATTCTTCGACCTTTGTTTTGGCTACTATAAGTAATTTAGATGTCACCTAATAAAGTTGACATTTCCTAATGGCAAAGCACAGGATAAGAACTGGCGCTTATTAGAATATACCTGAGGTACTTAATAGTGCAGCAACTCGATCTGTATACCACACTATACACTTCAACAGCTGCCATGTAAGGTAAGTTTAAAGCTTAGATTTATAAGTTCTGGTGAGTACACCCTGTTTCTGTTTCAGTTTTTGATTTTTTCATCTCTTTGAGGCAATATTTCATCTCTATGCATGATTTTGCCTTTTTTTTCATTTTTGTTTGGGTTAGAAGCACTTTGCTTATAAAAAAACAATATATTTGCACAGAGAGATTTATATCCTCCTGCAGGAACTGGCTACACAACCACATAGGTTGCTAGAACTTAGCAATGCATTTTTTTCCATTTTAAACTTGCTCTTTCACCTGCAGAAATCCTCCAAGAAGCGGAGACAAGTTGGGAGAATCACACACCTGTCCTCTTTCATTGTCAGTTTCAAATTCTTTTTTTCAAACACAACACATTTCCAACTTAGCTGAGTTCATAGGCAAGTATGCCCGAAGTTTTAAGTTAGCATCCTTGCTCATTGAATTAGTACTGCTAGAAAACAGAAAAGCAAGACGGGCCCTGGCATGAAAATACTTACATAACTTTTGCTTCTGTGATCACCCATTGTAAGAAAGTTGAAACATGGAAAGACTTACATGACCAAGTTTAGTTACCCAAAACTTTATTTGCCCAATACAGTTCCCCTCTGAGATAAATATGTATGCCTGCCTGAATCATTACAGTAGGATTTGTATCTTGCTCTTACTGTGATCTGCCTACAATTGCTCAGCACTCTGATATGTTAATAACCACGTGTATCTACTTTCAACAGTTTTTTCCCACTGGGAAATCCAGAGAGCTTGATTTTAGACCACAGTACACAAAACTGATCATGTAACCCAGCTGGGTCTGTGTCAAACACTGCATTGCATACCTCAAGTTGCATTTAAAGACCAAATCCTCAGTGCTTGTGCTGTGACTCAGAGGCAAGAAAACAAAGGGGGTGCTTTGAATCAAGACTGTGCTCACCTGAGGATGTGACATAGGTGCAACAGTGCAATATTCTTGTGTAAATACATAGCAGGAAGCAATCTAATTTATGCTAGGATGGGTGGCAGTCCTTTCCCATGAAAACATGTTGGGTTGAAAAGAGAAATAGATATTTGCTAAAGAATCCCGACATGCATGGATGGTCTGGCTGCAGAGCTGACCAGTCTGACAGTACAGTTCTTGGATGTAGCAGAGCAGAACAAAGTAACCCCACTACACAGCTGAGGATCAGGACCTTCATGCATTTAAATACATGCACAAATGCCTTGGGAAGCTCCCTTAAGTTGGCTCCAAAGCTTTTCCTGAGCTGGCTGAACACATCAATTCTTTGGCCAAAACCAGTGGATCTTTTCTGCCTACTGAGGCCTTAGTGCTCTTCTGCCTGCAGAAAACTGCATTTATACTGTACCAGATTTCTTAAGGTATTTATTGTCATTTTTTGTAGCTGCATTTAGATGCAATAGGACAGGTGATGGTTTAGAGGAAAGAAAAGAAGTCACATGAAAACATTTATGGAGTTAAGAAAGCCTTTGAATACCAAATGGCTTTCCTTTATGTTTTCTCTTTTAATGCAAGGGAAACACAAAGTAAAATGATCCACCTCCTGAAAAACAGGTATTCTTACCGCATGCCAGAGAACACCCTTCACTGAAAGTAATATCGTCAATGGCAACAGTTTCATCTTGTGTCTGGGTCTCCACCATCCCCTGAAATATAACCTGCAGAGATTAACAGCAAATCAACATGAAACGACATTCACCAGTGTCACAGAAAAAAGTCTAGTCCATAGAGTTTCCACTAGAGATACGAGAACTGAGATTGTTCATTTAAAAATTTGGAGGATTACCATTCTGGCTTTTTCACACCTCTGTGGCTTGTCAGCACAAACATATAGTCTAATCATCTGACGAAAGCATGAGGTAGCACTTAACAAGAAGAATCAAAAGACCATGATAAAATACATTAATATCTAAGCAAGGATCACAACAGTTAAGAAATACAGAGAATTTTGTGTTTTATCAAACCATTATTCCATCAGAGGCTGAAAATGTGAACATTTTCTGGTTTTCAGAATTTACCAAAGACCTGGAGCAAAGTCAGAGCCACAAACATTATTAGACTCAGAAGCCTTTCATGAAGTTTTTAGCCAAAAAATACCTTGAGCAGTACTTGGTCAACTGTTATTCTGCTCTAATGTTACAACAGTGATGTTTTTTTTCCCCAGCAAAGTCTTCTATGCATAAGAAGTTACAATTATTTCACATTTCCATCTTAAGGGCAGATTTCAGTCTACATTTGTAAATATAGAATCTACAACACTTTGTTTGCAGTGATGTAGAAGAGGACTGATCAACCACAGTCCTTTGAAAAATCCAACAAAAAACACACTAAGCAAAACAACTCGAGAAATCAATCATACGAATAACAGTCCTTAAATTATCCCCCAGCTGTATCTTAGATGTTACCACTCCAGGCTCTTCCAGAGTCCTGGAGGCACAATCTACCTAGAGTTACATTCTAGGTCTTCACAGTGAATGTACAGTATAAGACAGATTATAAGTTTAAAATATTACTTTAGAGTTCAGGGGCAATTTTGTGCATAGTTTAAGGGTAAGAGATCATACCAGAAAACATGCATTTATCCTATAAAATATCAGCAAAACTATTCCACTATACAAGATGACACAACCCTTCCAAGGGCATAACTATCATGTTATGGGTTGGGGTTTTTTATGGGAAGGGGTTTTGCATATTTGTTATTCTCAAGATATAGTTGACCTGCACAAGCAGTGTGGCAGCCTGGAAAGTCAAATTCTACGTGACCAGAGGGAGGTGTAATGTTATCTGCCATATCACCAGTGAGAAACCCATGCCTAGCTTATTTTTATATATATACACACATATACTTTTTATTTTTTTCCCTAACACAGCAAACAGAAGGATGGCCAGTAACCACTTTGTCTGGCAATCATTCAGTGAAGATCATTTTTGGAAGGCACATGGACAACTACTCTTTCTAGTATAACATGGTTAAGAAACAACATCACCCTGTGTGTTCATACTTCTTTGGTCAGCTGTAGCACAATGGAAATAATGCAGTTCACTGAAATCCAGAAGTATTGAAGGAACAGGGTTAATCCTGATAACAATTTTTGTTTGAAATTCCTTTGATATAGTGATGTTTATTTCATTTCATGTTGATGTCTACTTGGAAAGAATAAGTATGTCACACTAAATATTAATGGCTTATCACATTCAATAATATGTTTATATGATTGAAATGCAGTATCTTGAAAATTAGTTCATTTGACTTTTTTCAGAAAACAATATTTTGAGTTGTTGGATGTCGCTGCAGCAAGGTGTGTAGATCATGTGTAACTTGGTGACATCACCAGTAAGACAAATAGTATATTCATTCTGTTTGTTTTTATGATTACACAGTTTCAGATAAGGTTTTAAAATAATCCAGTGCACTGTTTTGTAATTAGAAATACAACATTATTTAATGTAAAGAAATGACAAATATTTTACATTTTCACAGGGAGTTTTCATCGTGAATTCAAAATCTAATTATTAATAACTTGCTTTATATTATATATTTGTATATAGCATGCAGTTAGGGCTTCATAGTCAGATTTTAAGTGAGGCAACACAATCTAGACAATGCTAAAGAAGTGATATCTCACTGTGCTGATACAAAATCAGAGGTAGCTTCAAGTTCAGATTCCTTTGGGGCACACAGAGTATTTAACAACTTCTGCTTCCTAAAAACACAGGAACAGTTTTTTTACTTGGTCAATATAATAAGAAACATTAACTTAGAAGACTTGCTTTAAATGTGTATGTTATCTATGTCTGCAAAGAGATCTCTGCTGACTGATGATGTAGACATTCAACATATCCTGGTACTTGGAAAACCCAGGGAAATTTCTCCAGTGATGAAAGAAAATAACTATTTCTGTTTAAAAGTGTTTCACTACAGGAGAGGAGTCAGATTCCCTGAAGTCTATGAAAGATTTACTACTGACTGAACTAAGAGCAGAGTCAGTGCTTCAACTCTGAACCCATCTCTTTAGAAAAGTGTCAGTTCTAATTTTTTCTTCATCACGTCTTAACCTCCCCCCTTCCATGATGACAGAAAATCATGCTAGATGCCTATGGCATCTCTTGAATCCAAAAACAGATTAGCCAGTCTTTATCCAGCACAAGCATTCATTTGCCCTACACTGAGAGGTTCAGTCCGGTAATAACCAAACTGACTGCCATCCACATTTATTTGAGCAAGAGATTGTTCAGTTTTCCCTCTCACACAAAGTCTAGAGCTCTTCACAACAAAAATCTGAAATGAAAACGTCTACTCTATGACATTATTTGCTCATAACAGTAATTAAAAAAACACTGCCTAAATATTCAATATCTATGGCCATCAGAACAAATCAACTCTGCAGCTCCATTAATGGCAAGGAAAGCCATAGCGGGAATGTAGGTAGGGTCTAACACAGGCTGGGCTTCCCCCGTGAGCGCAGTCATGGGGACAGATTCCCAGTGCAGCAGAGAAACTCAAGGTAAAGCACAAGAATCAAGCACAAAGACAAAAGTGAACCCCAAACCCAGAACCATTTCCCTCAGTGAAGTCTGGGAGACAGAAATTTGTTCTCAATAGATGGGGGAGAAAGCAGTTTAGGAGAGAAAACCGCGACACAGTTCTCGAAAACCCAGCCAAAACAGACATACTGAAGCTTGTATCTTGTTGAGTAATTAAAACAGTGGAATTCTTGTATTTCAGAATTCCCTGTGTGTGGAGATTTTTGAAAGCCAATACCAAATCCCCTATCCCATAATAATAATCAAGATTTTTGAGTAGGAAGATACAAAAGTATTAAATAGTCAACACCTATATGAGCAAAGAAAATAAACAGAGGTTGATATTAATTAAAATCTCACTTTGAGTGCTCTTGCAAAATTGACAAAAAGACTCCAGCATCCTATTTCAAAGAGATTTCCACACCCAAAACAAGGGGGGATTTCCCCCATTCAGTTTTTTTCCATAGAAAGATTAATCATCACTAAGAAAGCTTATAACTAAGAAATTTGATTATATGATTAATATATTCAATAAAAATGACAATTTCTTGACAAAAATGGCATGTCAGTTCACAGTGAGGTGATTTTTATAAGGATTATTATTTTGCAGGTTTGGAACAGAAAGGACTTCTATTTCTCATAGTTCTATTGCAATGGGAATTTTTCATGCTGCTACAATAAATCAGTATGATTACTAATTATTTGACTACAACTTTTTTCTAGTTTATTTGTGCTTGAAATTTTACATTGAAAAATGCTATAGGCAGCCCAGTAGGATAAAGAACTTGTCACATCAAACAAAGAAGTGCAAAAGGGCAAGAGAATTGTATTCACGTGTATGACCAGCATCTTGCAAGTCACCACTGAGGGAAAATTGTGCAACTAAAAGAAGAAAGTTTTCTCAGCTTCCGTCTCTAGGTTTGTCTAAAGAAATGTAGCTGGGCACATAACCAGTTGTAATGAGTACTGCAGTAAGTTTGACACATGCCTTTTTAAAGCTGGACTGTGCCCATCAGTTTGCTTTATAGAGGCCAAAGGACTACAAGTTTTGCAAGCAACAATCTAACTAGGATTTGATCCAGCAATTTAGAGGAAGAAAACACCACATTATATTAACCATTCCCAGACTCCATCAATATGTCAATCAATATGAAGGATGAAAAAGTAAACGTAGAAGTAAACCCTTCCAGTACAATCTCACATTGCTACACATACGCTCGTATCAGGTAGAGGTCAGTTACGGACAAGTAACTACACAGGTACTTGTGTTAGGTTAGTACAGGTCTTTCGTAACATCCATTCTCAGTCAGGGTTGAGCAGGTAAGTATTGAAAAATCCAGATCTTGTTGGATGCTTTAGCACAATGTTTCCAAAGCAAGTCTAATTATTGTGCTACTCTTATGGTTTATTGAACTGAGGTTGTGCTCACAAACCTGAAGGCATGAATGTTAACCAACTCTTCACAGTAACTACTGTAGGAGGAAATGCCTCTAATTTTCTTCTCTGCTCCCCACTTTGCCTCCGGTATTATGCATAATAGTGAGTATATATCACCCATGACATTGTAGCCCTAAGTTACATTTACTGTGCTAATATTTTGTGTAAATGCACGTGTAAAAACATTTAAATAGCCTATGAGAACTGTGCTGTTTTTCAGCAGCTTTGAGCAAAATAAAACCATACCCATGTGTTCTGTGACAAAGGCTTAGAGCTCCAATGGATAGTTAAGTACAGTATGTGTCACCTGAAGTATCCCTACAGAACAGTGTCTCTTAGTATAGAATAGTATCTCCTGTATAAATTAAACCTTGATTTTATTGGTACATTTAGATTGAGGCTAAGGGAATACTGTAGTGAAAATTGAGAGTATATCATCTCTGGTGGCAGATAGATAATTTACAGTGTAGTAAGACTGACTGTTTTATTTAAGGTACATGCACAGTTTAAGTAAGATTTTAAGATCACCAAGTCATAAGAATAAACAACATCTGTTGATGCCAACCATGAGCTTCCAAACGGCTTCTCTCTCTTTTACCTCATGATAATGCCTTCCATTTACAAAATATTTGCTTCTGAGTTATGAAAAATCTCACAATTTATAAACCATTTAGCAAGTGCAATTTACACTTAAACAGTGCAATTCACCAACCTCATACTCTTCAGTGCTATTGATTGTGATGGTATTTTCTTTCCACTGATTTTGCGGTTTTCCTGAATCTTGCCATATGTTTGTAATAGTTTCTTCCGAGGGCTTTTGAAGCCCTACCATCAATGTTCCACTCGTTTGACTGATCCAATAATGAAATGTAATCTAGGACAAAAAAACCCTCTGTTTATTCCAGGGAGGTACTATGAGAAACAATGAAATACAAGTACTGTGCATAAAAATACCTGGCAAACATGTTCTTCATCAGTTGGAAGGAAAACATTTGTCCTTAAAGTTGCAGAAGAGGATCGCATTTCAGAGGACAATGAGAGGAAATAAGCTATTGAAAGGAATAAAAAAGAAATCTTAGAAGGCTGGCGAAAAGTTATATAAAATAGAACAGTAAAACAAGATTATGTACACATACAGGTATGAGTTAATAACTTAAAAGCCAACTAGAAGTTTTTCACCAGAAAAGATTCATATCACACTTGTAGACATTTTGTGCGAAGCTTTTGTTCATATTAAATACTGGCACAGTATTGCTCCCCATTCCTGCTGAAATTTCAGTTAGAGTTTCAAAATATTTCATGTGCTGATAGCTTGAATAATCAATGAACAAATACAAAATTCCGGGACAAACTCAGCAAGCTGATCAAAGAGCTTGAACTCCAATTATTGAATAGATCACATATTTAATGTCTGAACAACAGACTGTTGCGACCAACTATACAGGTTTATTATAACAGCTGAAGTCTTTAAGGAGGTTGTGGAAGACAGGAGAGGTGGCTATGGAGGTCCTCCGTTCCACAGGACATGGGTCTAGTTTTTGGCTGCTCAGAAAATGGCCTCACTGCAGAGGAGGTTGTGGTATCCCTGTACACACTCCCAATATGAAGGGTTATCCTCAGAATCTCCATACTACTGTTAAAGATACCATTATCTTTCCGTTTACAAAACAAGTCCAAATTAAAGCTCTGCTTCACTTGAAAAAGCAACAGCTCAATATCAGTCAGTGAACCGTGGTTGCTGTTATGCCTTTTGACTGTGTCTCGTCCTGACAGTACTGTTTGAGATCTTTTGAAAGATGGAAGTTAACCACCCTGTATTAGGATATCAAATACTGTTGGTCAAAATTCAGCTTTTCCTGACCATGAAGATTTCAAAGGTGTTAAAATAAGCAAGAAAAAAAAAAAAGGCTCAAGCTATTTTTTTCTTCTTTCTTTACCTTCTCTCCTTTCCATACTCTAAGCAATGTCAGGTGAACTGTTGCCCTCTGACATTAACATATAAATGAAAGGAGAAAGGCAAATGAAGCAGAAAAAAAAAAATCCAAGTGAGACTGAAGGAATAAAAAAAAAGTCCTGAAAATAAAGATTACCACAGAAATCATATATCAGAGGAAACTTAGGAACATCTAAATACTTCTTTTATAGGACTATCTACCCTGAACTCTCATCCTTGCGTACAACTGGAAAGTCACTGGCAAAGGACCAAAAGACTAGCTCAGTGCTGGACCCAGCTGAGCGATCCCCTCCAGAGAAGCATTTTGCAGCCCACTACCAGAGCAGCAGCCGAGCTCTCCTGAGGTTTTAAGCTTTTCATGACAGCTCAGGCAGCACTCTCAGAGCACGCCAGCTCCATGGATATTCTTCCTACCCACAACAGATGGTCTGGTGCCTCAGCAGACCCCTACCCCTAACTCCAATCTGTTTCACTGGTTTTTAACTTCCATAAAATTTTGAACTTTTTTCTTTCCATTCCTTAAAGATAAAAGTATCAAAGACTCATCAACAAGGTTGCATTTCACCTGCCACAGGAATGCTGTCTTACACAGATGGGGCAGAAGTGGTAATTTTAAGAAGCTCTTTGAACAGTGATTTCACATTAAGCCTCTGCATAGATAACAGGTTTCAATTAGTAAAAACAGGTGTTTGTGGGGTTTTTTTAGTGGTTGTCACTAGTTTTTCAACTACCTTTTCAGTGAAAAATAGAACTATGAGGAGAGACAGAGCTAAACAAAACCTGTTACATTCTAGTAAATGATTACACAGATCATCAGAGGAGTTAAATCTACCAAGAGATCTTTGCTCTTCTGCTTATGTGTGTGCAATTACTTATCCTGATGGCAGGAACTCTTCCCTTTTATACTCTGCCACAGTATATACTCTGCTCAACTGTCACCATACAATATAATTTCTGGTCTTTAAGCAGGTACCAACATAAAACTGATTACACAGTCTGTTGAGTCACCAGCAGTGGGAAAATTTGAATAGCTGCCATAAGGAGATAAATATTTCCTAGGCAATTAGAACCAGCACTCTTGAAATGAAAGTACAGTTTAGCCATTCTCCAGGTAGAAAAGCAAAATAACAGAATACATTTAACTCTCCTTAGCCATTCAGTTCACAGATCTAAGTACACAGCCTCCTACAAAGCTGAATAGATACAAGTATTCCAGCTTTCTGTTATCTGATCAGGATAACTTAGATTAATGTGGCTACAGCACAATTCAGACCTGGCAGATACAATGGTATCTGAGCACCCAAAACAAGTCAATGGGAATACACAGGTGATCAAACAGTTTGTTTCCTCTCGTACAAACACTTGAAGTTGATGATTGTCAATCATTTGCTGGGTCTGAGTGTCTGCATAAGTTAAATTTTCCCTCCCACCTCCTGTTCTTCACAAGATAAGGGTAACCCAAGAATATCTTTCCGGTCTTTGCTACATCCTGATGTAGTGTATACTACTAATCAAGCACAAACCCTACAAACTTCAAATAGAGTAAGAGTCTGTTGTCTGGTTCATTAATTTTGATTCTAGCCAAGGGTTTACTATATTTTTATTGCATAATATTTTTTATCTGCTTCTTGATGAGAAGAGCTCTTATTATTTTAAATATAAAGTGTTTCATAACTTATATACTTGAAATAAAGCATATTTATGAAAAAGGTTTGGTAGCTACTCAAATATTTTGGTAATGCCACTTTAAAGCAACATTTGTTCAAGAGCAGACTTATTTTCAGAAGCATAGGACCCAGGATGTAGTTTTATGCTACACACAAGCAAATAATGAACTTGTTAAAAACATTTTTGCATGGGTGAAGTTTCTTAATTAGAGACCATCATGAAAATTGTCAGCTGTGGAATGAGAACTTGTAAGAAAACATAGAGAAGGTTTAGGGTTTTTTTGTTGGTGCTTTTCCTTAAAGTTCTGTGCCATTTTCATTTCACTGATTTCTAAGCAAGTTTTCCATGCATTCACTTTTAAAACACTAATTCACTTTAACTGTTAAATGGAACTTCTACCTGTTTGGTATCTTATGCAATGTATTGGAGGTACTGCTTGCTTCAGAACTGTTCAGATTTCCACACTCCCAGATAATCACAGTTTGGGAACGAGGTGAAAAACCCTAGGCTAATCAGTGTCACAGCAACACTTTAGTCCCGCTTAAGGTTATGTTCTTGTACACTCTGCAGCGCTGTATGCCTGCCTTTGGGTGCTTGCTCTGAGTGCTGTTGCAGCATTGCTTGTGGACAGGAGAGGTGAAAGAAGGTGGGTGGAAAGGGAATAACAGAAAACATAGAGAATTTGTGATTACTTCAACTAGCTCACATCTTTACTGTGAATTTAGAGTCCCCATCAAATTCTTCTTCAATTCTTCCCCATCAAGATCTTCCTGTCCCCAGATCCAAAGTCACCTTCTCTCAATATATTCGGAGTAGTAATGTTAGCTACACATAATAGATACACACACTCTGGGCATTCACCAACCCAAGTAGAGATGAAAACATATCTCAAAATGGGGGACTCCATTCTCATTTCTAAACTTGCAACCATCAAACCTGAAATTATCACCTGATGTCTTCGAAAGAGGTAAAGGTCACTCAGGTAAACAAAATGACTCTTGATGACTGATTACTTGCTCCTTCATGATAACAAGAATTGCTTTCTGGAATATTGCCTTTTTTTCTTGAATTCTAGGTCATTGTCATTACAATCCCCTAAAAACCTGGACATAAGTGCTCAAAAACATGTCGCAGAATCCAAATGAACTATCAGGAAATTAGTAAAATTAAGCAAAAAAAAAAAAAATGAACTACATAATTTGTAGGAAACCATGGTTCCTTCAAAAAAAATGAGGATTATTACCAATGTCATTCCCATATTGGTCAGAATACGGTGGTCCCATGCCAGATCGACCATTTCTTCTTACCCATCCAGACTGTAAATTCAATTTGCGAAGAGCCTTGCATAGATCAGTTTCAAAATCACACTTTTCACAGGTGGAACCTGAATTGAAGCAAAGAAACAAGAAATTAAAACCTCAAAAACAGAAACAAAGGGATATGATCTCACCGTCGCTTGCTATTGAATTGGCACAGGGAAACACTCCAAATGCCCTGCTAGAAAAAGTAAGAAAAATCAGAAGTTTTAAATCATGAACAAAGAGAAAAAGGGAGATTAAAGAGAGAATGAATATTGAAAAAAAAACACCCACGAAACAAACCGCCAAGCCTGCCCTCCACCAAACCCAACCCAAACCAGTCCTTTTATATTATATTCCTATAATATATGCTTTTTTCCTTACAAATGTATATGTAGCTACCTACTTGTAGGAAACTGTCCAAGGTAGCATAGCTTATAATATGCAGAGGCTGTTCTCAAAATATACTGCAGCTATCAGTTGAAGAATTTCAGTATATCCTCTGTTTATCCAGGGCTCTTGCATAGAAAAAAAAGACTTAATATCAGGAAATAACCAGAAAGTAAAAATATTTTTTTATTCTACTACTGTTTATTTCATCATTTTGCAACCTGCATTTTTCGGGTACTTGGTGTATAAGCCCATTCCCAGAAACCCCTCAGGGCCTAATAACAGAAAGTTGAGGCTTTCATCAAACATATTCAAAAGTTTAACAGAGCTCATTGTCTTTACTAAGTTGCTGCATTAAAGTAGAAACCACGCTGCTCAGAGAAGAGCTGAAACAAGTCCTCAGCTTGACATAGTCTCCCCATTTGCCTTTCCTCTGACTGTATTTCTTCCAGTGCAGTTAGTGGGGAAGGACCGCTTCTCCCCCTGCCACATTCCCCTGTAAGACAGCATAGGTTAGAAAAGGGAGGCAGAAAACATATTTCTGACACAGGACCCAGTTTGGTGTACCAGTTCATTCAGGGAATTTGAGGTGGTGATGTGGCTGGATTAATAATTGCTTACTGAGAGGGAGGGATAGATGCTTGTTTCTGCTCTGGTGTCAGACAGCCCTTTCCCCATTGCCTCAAAATTGAATGAAAGAGCTTGCACATGCCTGACGGGCTGTACAGCCCCTTTTCTTTGAACCACTTATTGTGGCAGCACAAGGATATTTCAAAAAAAAAAAAAAAGTCTAATCAGACACATGTGTAAAGAGCAAGCTTACTGCAACTTCACCCTGAGCAGAAGGGCAGATATGTGGGACCACCTGCAGATTTCATGCACTGGGCATAAACTTTCAGTTGACTCACATTTTCTCTACACAGCAAGGAGGATAGGTTAAGACTCTGCCTTCTAATCAGGATTCTGGTTAAACATGAGGGCTACAATGCCTTCATGTTCCCTCTCAAATTGGTGCTCACTCCAGGCCCCCACTAATGCTTTTGGTCTATTCTATATTATCACAGTTCACTAATAAATTTAAATAAAGTTGCAACTGCAGCATTTATAGTCACACTACGATGTCCAAATTCATGGCCTTCATATTCACATCCACTTACTGCAACAGTTAATTATAGGTGAGAGAGGGAAAAATAACTATAATTCACATAAGCATTCCACACTCCAGTTAATGTGCAGATTGGCTGATACAGCAACCAACTTTTTATTTCTGCTTTTATTCCTTAGGTCTTTAAGTAACTGAACAGCATATCAGTGGTTTATCAAAAGCACAAATGCTGCTGAGACATATCTTCTTCACACTACACGGAATGCACTGAATCTTTATTTGGTGCAGTATTTCCTCAGGAATTTTCTCACTCCTAAAAAACCCAATTTAAAATCAATATGTACAAAATAGAAAGAACAATATCTTTTTAAATTAAAAAGAAAAATCTGGATCATTCATGATTATTTTCACAGAAAATATAACTGGAAAGGGAACCAAAGTAAATTTGCTAGAAGGTAGATTTACACAGATAAAGTTCCTGCTTAGAGGTGAAAAGGCTAGAAGAAATTTGTGGGATGTTCAGATATTTTTTGCAGAATTTTCTGTGAAGAAAACAAATGTTTAAAGTAACCTCTAAGAAAACATTCCAAGTCTCACAGAAACAGAATATAGATAAAGGTTCTATTTCAAGTTCGTATGTGTATCAGTTTGGGATATTCTGGGAAAAAAATATTTTTAAGAGTAGTTAGTTATCATTCATCCCTTAGTGAATGTTTTGCAATAATAATTCAGAGCTAAGAAATGACTGTAGTGTTTGTTCCACTACTTTTCAAATGCTGTGGCAAAGCACAAACCAACTGCATATGAAGTCCAAAATGATGATAACAACACAAACTGAAATTACAACCAATATATTTTCAGTACAGAATCATTCTTAAACCCAAGGAGAGCCCAGAGAAAACAGTGGGGACCTATAATGAACATGACACCGGAGAGCTGAAACCTAAGCAAAAAAAAAAAAAAATTTTGCAACTATCTCAAATCAGAAGACTGGGTCGCAGCAGGATGAATCTTCAGATTGACACCCCATTCTGTACATTTATGTCTGACAGCTAAATTCTCTCCTGGAGTAATTCAGAGCATTATCCAAGCAGCCCCAGCATCCACAACCTGCCACCCACAGCTCAGTACCACACCTTTTGCACATCCATTCTCAAAATACAACTTCATTTGATATTTAGGTTTTTCACAGAGCCCACAGGCTCATTTTCTCTAAACTAGTCTTTGGACCAAACTCTAATTTCTCTACTTGAATAAAAACAGTTGTCTCTAGCAGCATTCACTCAACAAACAAGTGTAAAAAGCCTCCATAAAAATTAATGGTAGTATGCATCTCTTGCTGCATATTCTGCAATCGTAAGTGCCGCCTGGGGAAAATGCTTTTTTCTAGGGAAACCAAGACCCAACAAATATGATAGCTTCTTTTCACAGAATCACAGAATGTTCTTTTGTTGCAGAGTGGAAGAACTTAGATAATCTTTTAGTTACAATTAGGATTTTTAATAAATCCAAGCTCTTTACATTTTAGAACAAAGATCCTCAAACAGCAGAATTTACGCATCATAAGAAATAATTTGCAATATGATTTTGTTTTACAGCTTTCTGGAAATAGCAGATTTCTGGCGAAAATTTACTCAGACTGTAGCAGTTAAAATTCGCTGTCACTACTCAGATCTTTCCTTTAAGGGAAACAGCAGCAATCGTATTCATAGCCTCTGAATGAGACAAAGATTAAGCTAGGACTATCAGCTCATGAATTAAAGAAAATTTTCTCCCTTGTGCAGACTGAAAAAAAATTTAAAATGCTGTTGTCACTTATACCTTGATCTAGGTATTGTGGATGAAACCTGAATTGAAGCAAACCATTCTACCACAAGTTAAGGAAAAAAAGTAATACATGTTAAATCTCCTTCAAATTTAAGTGGGTGAGGAAACACTTGCTTTACTACATAATATACATATTAAGATTTATGAAAGTATTGCGTTGTATAGAGGTTGAAAATTAAGCAGGAAAATATCAAATTGAAACAGAAAGAAACTGTCTTAGAAAATCAAATTAAGATGGTGAAAGAAAAATTCGCAAATATTTTTGTAACATTAAAAAAAAATCACCCCTTAGTTCTCTCTGCTGCTGCACTCAGTTATAAAACTGTGTCACACTGATGTTGAAGCCCACTGAGACTTACCTTGTTTCTCGTCACTGCTGTTTCCACACTCGTCAGTGAAAATGCAGAGTTCCCCAGATGGAGCAGAGGAGCCATCACCACGTTGGCATTCACTTGCTGTAGATGGCTGAAGATCTACCAGAGCAAAGCAATATAACGCACAGAAGAGTACGAATCTGTTCATGGGCTATGCTACTACCCAATTTTCACTCAGAAAATAATTAGTTTAATTGTCTAGTATTGGTCATGAAGTGTCTCTGAAAGAGCTATATTTACACACACCTCTCTGAAAGATATTTTTATAACCTCACTTTCTGAATCTGCAGCTTAAGGGAATTATAGCTTCTGCGAAGCAGTAACTTTTAACCCAGTGTGTCTTTGGATAATATTTAACTGAATTATAACATTGTTTTATGACTAAAAGATTTTGCTGCATGGTATGCAAGTCAAGGGTATATCATTAACTTACCGATCATATTTATTGCCTGGTAGTTTGCAAATATATTAGATAAAATAATAGGACAAGAGAGCAGAAGTACTAAGTGACCAACATCCATAAAGATCCCTCTTTTCTCAGCGGGAGTTGGCAAATGCTTACAAAAAACCTATGATGGGTTTTGCATCCAATGTAGAAAACTGTTGAGAAATATAAAGTTGATTTTGAATCAAGGGGATTATGGGTGACTGATCTAGGGAAAGAACTAGAATTTTCAGAGCATGCAGACATGTGATGCTGACAGTTGAAAGGGGTATCTGTTTACTATATGCTTGCGTTACAACTGTAGATAATGACTGAATTACTTCGAAGTACCAGGTTGTTAATGGAATTGCATCTGCAACCACAATTTGCATAAATGCATGAATGGACTGGCTATTAACAAATACTTTCCAAATTACTAGGTTTCTGTAATTTGTGGAAAAATCATCTTTTGTATTACACTACTAGTGTTTCCCAAGATTAGGAAAAAATTAGAGATACCTAGGAACCTGTATATGGCTTCTTATGAACAGTGAGCAATATGACCAAACACACAGTCAGAAATCATCAAAATAACAATACTAATTTGCCACCTACTGCAGAAATCCTTCTTTAAGGGAAACTACCTTCAATATCATTCTCAAATATATTACCCTGCCAACACAAGGTTATTTAGTAAAAGATATAATACCCCCCCCAATTTGCATAATGACTAATTCTGAAACAATGCATTTGGAAAAAAAAGTGTCTAGTCAGAGGTGAGACAATAATTCCTTATTAAGTTGTCAAGAAGAGTATTTGCGTTGTGCAAACAGATTTGCAATGCATTCTATGGTAGGCCAGTCAGGGTTCACCCAGCAGAGATGGGCATTACTAAAGCATCCTCACAAGAGACAGAAGTCTGCACTGACTTACAATCCCTTTGACGCAAAATCAACTTTGAATTTCTCAACTATGTTTCACCAAAATACACCAGTTCTTGACAAAACCTTTACATGGATGAATCAAGAATCCTTAGGTTGGGAAGAGATATCCAGCCAGTCCAAAAAGCCAGCCTTCTGATAGAAGATTGAATCAACTGGTTTAGTTCAGCATGGCAACACAAGAAAACTTATTAACTAAGTACCTTTAAGCACTTCAGATGCCACAAGCCCAGGAGAAGGAGAGACAGCAGGAAAAGGAAAAGATGATTGCGAAAGTTATGGGACAGTTCAAGGCAGACGACTGTGAAAACCAGACAAAACTAGACTGACAATCATGTAAGCCTGACAACCCTTTAATAGGAATAGTGGGATGAAAAAAAAAACAACAAACAACTACTTCTATGACTGAGTTCTATTATTTTATGAAGAGGATTGTACAATTGTCCAAGTGGCTGCTTGTAATACGTAACTGATGCCAGCAGCTCTGGAGATCTCTTCACCTGCAAATTCCCAAGATCAAAAAACTGGAATGCACATAACTCCAGTTTGCCTGTTAGCCCTGGTGAGCAGAATTAAGACAAGGTACATCTCTGTAACTAAAGTATGCTGACTAGGAAGCACAAGTGCTATGGTGTCTCCAGTGAGAAACAGACAGCTTGTGTCTGGAGACATATCAATCATTGCAGATTCATATTTTCATAATGTAAGAAATCTCTTGTTAGGGTACAAAGCCTACTACTCCAGCACTGCCTGAGGGCTAGCAGTCCAAGGTCTGGTGCAACTTCTTCTTATCTCCAACGCCAGAGGCGGACGTGTTTATTGTAATGAAGGTTTTAGTTCTGCATGGAAACTTTTTCCAGCTGATTTGGCTCAGCTCCAGCCTTTTCATCACTATCCTTCTGTGGACATCATTTTATGTGCTTCATTGTAATGCTTTGTCCTCAGGTCATGCTGCTGATTGGAAAACTTCCTGAAGAAAATCACAGCTACTAATAAATAAATTACAAGTTCATGGTTAAATATATATATATGTATCAGAGTTCATCAAGAATGTGTATCGTTGAACTCCTTGCTTCCCTTACATAAGTACAGCTTAGATTAGAACCTTATATGAAAAAGAACCCTATTCCATATAATGTCATATGACTACATCTTTGAAGGCTTAAATATTTTAGGCTATTCAGCTGCTTTGTTTTCCAATTTATTTTCTCCAACATACAATATTTAATCTTATTCTTTCTTTTCCCCTACATCTTCTAAAACTCCTCCACACACTGTTGTATTTCTCTATGACAGCATTTCCCATGATTTCCCAGTCAGGAATTTCAGCTTTCTGCCATTTTATTAAAACTTCAGCTGCAATATTTTAAGCAGTTCTCCTGCTCTGCCTGTAGCATATAATCTGTATACAATCTCTGTAAGACTATAATTTCTAGCATAAATTGGTACCTGTTTCCATTTTTCTTATGCTCTAAAACATAATAAGAAGCAAAACTGCATAACACAAACAAGTCAGAATCACCAGAAGATTTATTATGAGAGGAAATAGATGAAAAGTGTATCTAATATTCAGAAAGCATTTAGGATGTTATTCAACAATTTTTAGTGAAGGAAAAAAAATGGTATTTCAGTGAATATCTAGCAAAAACTGCAAAAAGAAAGAAAAGGTGTTTTTTTGTGTGTCTGTGTACAAGTAGGGAGAGTTTCTTGACAAGTGCAACAAGTCAGCCTTCTTGTCAACAACAAGAATTAACTAAAAAGCAGAACCATGTACTAGGTCTAATTTCAGTTACTTTAGCAAACTAGCAGTTCTCAAAAAAGTTAAAATAAAAAAATGCATGAATTTATATCAAAGCTGGATTTACATGGCTTAGCCGAATTTATTTCATTTAAGCCAAGACAAAATACATTTGGTACAAGTGAAAAAAAATTGCCCTTTCAGCCTTTCCTCTTGTTTAAGTAAATGTGTTGAAAAGTTGCAGATATTTCATTCAATATTTTTAAAAGATAAGTCTTACAGAGTCCAGAGTCTGAAACAGGGCCAGGAAAGTTTTGCATTTTTAAGACGATTTTTCATGTCAACAGAAAGTTATCTGCTTAAGCATAATGGAGAATTGCTAGCTGCAATCCATTTTAAGATTTTGTAGAGCCAGTTATTATCAACACATGAAACAGAAGAAAGAACTCAAAAAACAGGATATTAGTTTCACCATTTGAAAACAGCGTTCAAATTTTGCTGCCACTACTAACTTTCTTACAGGGAAAAGTCTTATAGACTAGAAAACACAGTCACATCTTCAGAAAAAACAAAATTTCATTAAATTTAATATAACCCTTTAATGGCAAGATTAGGACATTTTTCTATGTGTGTAAAGAGCATACATATCTTTAAAATATATCTTTCTCCTAAACTACAATTTCATTAAATATCATTAATTTTTAATACAAAGAGTCCTCCAAATTTTTTTATAAAAGAACAATTTTATCCAATCATTAGGAAAACCACCAAAACTGTACTTATGAAGTAATTCACAACTACTCAACTAAGACTTCCTTTTGAGAATGCCCTCTCCAAAATATGCTATTCATATTATCATATGATCGCTGTAAGTTTTAATTGTCAAACTGGAACTGAATGACTTCTGCAAAGTTGAAGAAAGTCAATCAATGGCAGTAACCCCAAACCGATCAGTTTTTAATAAGAATTGACACAATTCTTCACTTTGATGTGACAGGCAATAATTGCATACCATCTGCTTCCAGTTAAGTGGTACTAATTCAATAGTTAACTTGAAAAACGACAAAGACATCAATATATTTGATTAAAAAGAATTCTGGGTAAGTTTTCTTAGCACCTATCCCCATTTACTAAAAGAAATCAGCAGAATCGAGAGGTTAAAAGCAAACCTAATATATTGCTAAGTATACAGCATGAATACCACATTTAAAACAGCAAAGAAAGAAGCCCATAACATTAATGCATGGTGTGATGGACTAGACAAAATCAGGTAGAAGTCCTAGATCATTACAGACTGCAGAATGAAATAAGATGACACTTCAGGAAAAATTTTGGAAGCATAATTTCAATCTTTGTAATGACAGAGAATATCACATTCAAGAAGAGACGACAGGGTGGTGATAGAAGGGAAAAATAAACAAATAATCAAGGGGAGACATGAAAAACTAATCTGATCCCAGTGTGTACTACATGCTAAAATTTACTCCTGCACCTAGAGTATGGAGGAAAAGAATATTTCAATTCTAAACAGTCAAGAGGTCAGTGGAACTGCCCTCCCAACCCCAAAGTAAGAGGGCGGAAAAAATTCCACCAAAAGTGCTTCTAATCCATAAAGCAGTATTCTAATATAAGAGAAAACTATAAACTGCAATAAGGTAATTCTGATCCGGCAAAAAACTTTTCTAGCCCATGTGTGCTTCTTCAGAGAAATCAGAGGTTGGAGCAAGAGCAGAATAATGATTTTCTCAACATTTGCTTCCTAGTCCAACAGCTTCCAACAGATTTCATCGCAAACCTCTCCCAAGCAGTGTTCTCCAAGCCAACAGGAAAGTCTTTCTTCCATCACATCATTCTACCAGGCAGTTTGGTTCTGTTCTCTGCTGTGCAGCAGGAGCTCCCTGTTCCTCAAAGCCTTCTTCATGTTTAACTAAGTTACCAAGTTGCACTGTCTCGCCAGGGCAGACATGTATGTGAAACCCATGGTGCTCATGACCTGATGCACTATGCAAAAAGAATCTTTACATCACATGACTATATGCATTTCACAAGGCGTTTAACTCAAACTAGCTCCAGCCTTGTCCCATGGACCAAACTCCCACCAGTGGACAAGGTGTATTAGGCATGCTCCTGGAGCTCATCCTCTGCTCTAGTCCAATGCAAAGGTATCCATTTCATACTCGCTATGACTCTTCTGCATTAGGTCACACATGGGGCAGGAATAGTTGGGGCACTTCTTTCAAATAAGGCACCCCCGATTTGAATAAAACATGCTAATGTGCTGAACACGTTTAATGGCTCTTAGAATAAAACTTGGCCTCCTTCTCGCCCCCAGGAAATATAAAAAGGTCTAACTTTCTTCCAAAGTTTGGAGAGAAAATACATTATAGAGATTAAACAGGAATCACATTAAACAGTTTTGTTATCCATCACAACTGTATACATTGGAGGATTCATCTACCCTCTAGCCTTGGTTGTTCAAGACTTAGCCAGACTGTGTGGTAACAGAAGCAGACAAACACCTTCCCACTGCAAATCACCCGAAGATAACTAACTCCAAGTGAAACAACTCCCTTAGAGATGTCTGATGTTTTCCATGAACAATAAAACAAGCTCACTCTTTTGTGTTACTTCTAGGTATACAAGTGATGCAAATCAGTCCTTCCCATGGTCGGTCTGTCTGTTTCTGTCTGTCAATACATAGTATTAGTTCAAAAAACAGTAAGATCAGGGAGAAATCTAAAAGAATGCAGTCTCCCTGGGCTTATCTCCCATAACCGGAGCAGAATCAGCATAGCCCAGAGTAGTGACTGCAGCAATATTTACCTTTAGTCCTGAAACATACCCATGTGCCCAAGAACTGGAAATTAGGCTGTTAAGACCTAGAGGAAGTCTCAAAAGAGCTTATACCTTAGTAACTAGATGAAAAATAAGTAAATGTATCCACTAGGCTTTCCCATGTTGTTTATTTTGGCTTTAAGACATCTCTGGCATGACACTGCTCCTAAGGGTTTCTCAGCAGTCATGCTTGCTCCACTCTTTTCTACAAGTTATCCCAAACAAAAGACAAGGAGAGTATATTCTTACAAATCTTTCTTGAGCAAAACTCCCATTTATCTCAATTTTCTCATCTGTAAACAGATAAGTGCTCTGAAAATTTCTGAATTGCTCTGATACCTTCTGATAAATAAGACTAAATAGAAACTAGTATTAACAAGTAATTTTTCTCCACCAGTTGTAAGCTGACCTTCAACATAAGGGGAATATCTTGATATCCAAAGAAATAATATTTCACTAAAAGTAATTGAGAGATACTTTCCAGCTATGATTTTTTAGAGAGATTAAATGAAAAGGAGACATTCTCAACAGAGAATAACTCCTTCAAAACATAATTTCATGAGATTAATACAAAGTTGAACTTTATGCAACAAAGAGTCATCCGTGGTTTAGGAAGAGTCCTAGGACTTAAAGCACTTGGGAGATTAATGATAGAAGCTTAATGGTTACACAATTAAATGATGTAAAATTCAGAGTGCATGCTTCATTTAGAAAAAAATACTTAAATCACATGGTCACTGTGTGCCGTCTCATCAAAGCAGCTTTATCCTAAGTTTAATTGCTTAGTTACGCTTCTTAAATTAATCCTGACAACACTACAAACTGGATTTAGAATAACCACTTTACAATTGGAGCTATGTAATACTTAGAGCAATTTCACACTTTAAGGAACTGTAGGAAACATGTCACTGTTGTTTGTTTTTCTTATTTTACCTTCTACTACCACCAAAACAACAACAAAAGACATTTTTTAAAAAAATTACGTTGTTTATGCCTAGTAATTAATTTAATACTAAAATCTAAGCTAAATGAATATGAATCTCTAGTCTAGATGCATCAGTGAGTTAATATGAAACACAACACATTCTCACAGACCATCAGAAGATACTAGGAAACATCACATATCTTCATCACTGGTTCTAACCTCTTTTTAATGTTGCTTGGTACTTCAAGCGACTTTGCTTACAGTGAAAGATCATCAATGGAATAAGCAAAGAAATGAAAAAGCAAAATAAACAAACAAAAGAACCCATTCCTATACTTTACCTAAGAGGGCTACCACTAAGACACAGCAATTTTTTGACTATTCAGAAAACTTTTATAGAGCAGCAGCTGTAGCTATAGCTTAGTACCTCCAAATAATATTTCTAGAGCCACTCCAGGCAGGGAATGAATCAGAAACACTCTCATGACACTATTCCCATCTCCCGACCACACAAAGCACCCTCAGAGCTTCCAACTATTTCTAGGAAAGGGTGTGGAGTTAGCAGGCTGGACAAGCCTTAAACAGCTCAAGGAAAGACATTATTCTCCCCAACCACAGGAAAAAAAACTAAATCCCATTCACAGCCTAAAACTCCCAAATACCTTAGTCTAGCATACAGCCTCCAGATCTTCTTGAATTCCTACCCTTCCTCTACAGTCCTTCCCCAGCATGCTGCTTCTGCCCAGGTGATTCATCAGGTAGTGCACCTGCACTAATAAAGCAAACAGCTTTCAGCTGCTCTCTTAGAAAAAACATTACGGTTTCATCCACAAGCTGCCTAGAAAATAGATAGATTTTCTTTTCTTGCAAAAACTTGAAATCTCAGAGTGCCGATGCCGGAGAAGCTACCATAGCAAGAATCTATCACCATGGGGGGACTCCTCCTACAGCAATCCAAACTACTTCCAGAGCTGCTTTGTATGTAGTTAGACTGTATCTTTTTATCTCAAAAACTGAGATAAAAAGAAATGTTTTCTCCTCGCACCTACTTCTCTGTGGGGTGATGCAGCTGACAAAGGTGTGATTGAGGTTTTACATCACAAGTGTTTGTTTCCAGAGTTTAGCATGGTTCCTGTTTTTCAGTTATGTATTGCCTACTATCAGCAGCAATAATTTTCAGTCCTTATCAGAGTAATTGGATGTTTGTCTTGAACTACAAACTTTAAAATGAATGTAATAGTTATGTGTAATGACAGGTTATTTCAAGTATGGCAACAAACTTTTATTGCTTCTCCTTATTGGTTTAAAATTCCAGGCAGCTGCTATGAATTAGGAATTTGCCACATCAAAAAGACAACTCAGATGAGTGAATATGTACTTGTACTACGTGTACTTTTTTCAACTATATAAGCAGCAACTCCGTTAAAGAACTCTAATGAGGATTTTAGCTGAAAGTTATCAGAACATTCAGGAAAAAAAAATGAGTCTTGAGATGTTCTAAGTTAGGCCAAAAATTTCCCCAGACTGATAAATATTTACAGATCCACCACAGTAATGAGAGGCAGAATTATTCCTTTCACTCCAGTGACTGTATTTCAGTATCAAATAACTTAAATTTGAAATATAAGAAGCACTCACAATCTTGCAGAAGCAATAGGGAAACGCATAAATATGCAGCTAAGAATGTTAAACACTCTAATTTCTATTCTAACAGTCCAAATTTTCTAAGAAAATGCTCATTAATGCAGTTGATGTTTACATGACCTCCCAAGAATTTTACCCTTTTCTTCCTGTTGTGTTCCTCTCTACAGTGTTCCTCTGGGTCCTAACATCTGCAGTTCCTATCTCCCTCAAAAAGCATGGGAGAGTATTGAGACAAGTCATCGGCACCCTGAAATCCTCACCAGGAGGGCAATTATGCCTTTTTAGTGGCATAATTCAGAGTCTTTGTCTTTGACCTAGGGTACATTTGGGTCTAATTTAGCATATTTTCTTGCAAGAGCTTTCTTTGTTGTACATAGTTATCAAGGATCGTATGCTAAATGGGGCTGGGCTACAGTGACTTGACCACTAGAAAATTATTAAAACAAGCTCAAACAGGATGAGACATGTTGTGAAGAGTCCTGAGACCCTTCACTGTCAAACTGACACCAAGGCAATGGCCTGTGACAACTATTGCAAATATCTTTTAGACTGGGCTATATAAAAGGGTGAAGAACAATACAATATTTTGACATTTTTATCCTTCCATATAAGTCATCCAGAGTTATTTTATAAGTCTGTTCAACAAAAAGTGAGTGATGCTTTCCATTAGCAGCACAGAATTTCAAATCTACAATTCCAGAATCTTCAAGATGCAGTACCTAACACTGAAACTCGGCACATTCATATTCCCAGTAAAAACTTAATGATGAATGAGACTTCTGCTTGTCTGTGTAAGGCCAAAAGCCTCACTGACTGCAGTCAAGGAAATCAGAGGATTCCAGCAATTTCTGGAGGACTGAAGCTATTTCACCATAAACTTAATGGGAGACAAAATCAGAAATCAGATAGTAATCAAAATTAAAAGATGATTTCTTGACAGTAGTCAGAGCTCTAACCTAAATGGTTAATCTTCAAAGATTGGTAAACAGATATTAATTGATTTAATGGCTATTAAAATTCTATTTTGGAAAGCAAATTCCCAAGACACAATAGATAAATAATTGGACATCCATCACTGCAAGAAAAGTACATTTTTAGCATGAATTATATAGAAATGAGGTAACTCATCAAAGAGTATTTGCATAACCTAACATCAGGTAAAGTTACAGTTGTAGAGGAGGTGGAAGCCCAGTGTAATATTTCACAAACAGATAGAAATTACTTTATAACAAGCAGTTCATTACTTTCTCTAAGCATAGTAAATACAGACGACGTGTTACAGTCCATCTTCAACATTCCACTAACATTAGAAGAAACAACTATTAATGGTAATTCAGTTAAAAAAAAAACAAAAAACTAATGACAAGATCATAGAAAAAACCAAAATTTCAGATTA
The DNA here is from genome assembly GCF_030867145.1 of Opisthocomus hoazin. Taxonomy (NCBI): domain Eukaryota; kingdom Metazoa; phylum Chordata; class Aves; order Opisthocomiformes; family Opisthocomidae; genus Opisthocomus; species Opisthocomus hoazin. Next base: position 72,540,667 of record NC_134417.1, on the reverse strand, counting down.
AATGAACAGTAAAGTCAGACTGGTCTGTAAATTTGTACCTACACAAGCTTTCTTTAAAATGAAATTTTAATAATGGAAGTTTTCAAATAACAAAAATGACTTAGAAAAAGTGTCATCACCTTTCCAAAAAAGCAGAACATACCTAAGTACCATGGTGAACATTTACTTTACCAATTGCCACTTCACACATGGGAACAAAAAGTTAGAAATGTCCCTGAAGCAGACTCTCAAGAGGTTTAAAAAGTCAAAGATCCTTTAGATTTTTGTCATTTTACTTCAGATTGTATTGCTCTTCAGTTCCTTTGCTCTTCTGAGGCTGTTGTCAGCAACGGAGTCAGTTCTGGCTGTAGTTTTTCTGAGGAATAAACCATGGATGGGGTTGACGTCGCTGACCCATTTCATGGGAGATAAGCAAAGAGCAACTGAGAGATAATAATGAATTTTAGCCCATGGTGGCACAAATGATATGTTCACAGAAATGGGTGAAGATATGTATGAGAAAGTAGATAGAATAAAATTTTGCAGTATAAACCTACCAGCACAGATCTGCAACATGGCTGACTGAAAGGTATGTAATAACATCAATCAATGACTCAAATGAAATTAGGGACTTCTTTTCTACTTGAAATCCAAAGAAGTTTTGAATAAATAACTCCAAATTAAAGAAGTCAACTCTGAACCTAATGCAGAATGATCGGTAGGAAATGAGAACAAATATGTGGATAAAGCCAGGTCCTGCAGCTGGCTGGATGCAGGTGCAGGAAGTATCTTTGACAGAGATTAGACATCTTTTAGGTTGTCTCTTGCACACAACTCTCTAGCAAGTGGATCACTGACAGGATAACTACACTGTCAGCGTTATAACCCTTCCTAGGAGGAAAATCAGGCCATGCTGAGGCAATAATACCTACCAAAGTCTAGAAAGAGAGTCTGGAGTCTGGCAATAAACAGCAGTTACCCAGCTGTCTTCTAACACTGTATCAGAAAGTCCTGCGCCCTCACATCTCCCTCCCTACAACATACTTCAGGAAATGAGCACCCTCAACATTTTGCACTGGAAAAAAGCAGTTCTGACAAGTGCTAAAGAAACTCCTTATTTTTCTCAGATTTCTTTTTGCCATTGGAACATCTTAGTAGCAAAAGCTTTCCAAAGAAAACCCAGAGAGCCTATGACAATGATTAACATTTGCCCAGAGGTGTCCAAGCTGGTGGATGTAGCTGCAGGCGCATTTGGACAAACACGCAGAGACAATTCACAGCAGTTTGGTATCATGCTTGTGTTCACAGGGTGGACAAAGCCTTCTTAGTTAAGAAAACTGCTGGTAGGATAGGTGGAGCCCCAAGGCTATGGCTGCAGATGCATACAGCTGATTACACAGGTACGCTGCAAGCAAGGGAGATCAGTATTGGGACAGGAGGCCACCAGAGTCACATGTGCTCTGGGACCCATTGGAGCCATATCAGCCTGGGAAATCTCAGCCTTTTTCTGACCACCTCAGGCCTGTAGCACTGAGAAAAGCTCAGACGGAAGGGGAAACCATTCTGCCAATACCGCTGGCTAATCCTTCTTGCTGTGCCAGCACGGTGAGAGGGATGAAGGGCGGTGCTGAGCTCCCTGGTGCAGCCAAACTCCTCTCCAGCCGGCCCAGAGCTGCAGATCAGACACTGCCACACCCGAGCTCTGAACTTTGAGTCAGTTTACCTTAATAATCTCCGTAACTTCCACAGAGAAATGCCCAAGAGATATGTCAATAGAGGTTTCTTCACCTTTCCAGGAGACACAAAGGTTTTTACATCGGAACAGATTTCCCTCCTAAATAATTTTAGTGGAATTATGGACTTCCAACAAATTCTTGTATTAGTGAAGCCTTTGAAATTCTGAAGATAGTGATTGTATAATAAATATTATTTCACTGCTCATATGCTTATGCTGCTCACTTGGTAAGACTGCATTTGAATCAGACTTACAATAAAAAATCAAAATGTTACTAGAAACTCACAGAGACTTCTTACCTGTGAGAAAATGTGGGATGGTATGTGTTTGCTCTTTTCTTGCTAGTTCACATGAAAATAAGTAACAGCTAGTTTTCTTTCTCTTCGCCATTTTGGACTTCAGTTAACAGACACTACACCAAAGTGTCCGATTTTGTACATTTTTATCTTTACGTACCCTCCTTCCACAACAGCTGCAGGGGATCATCTGAACCAGAAACCAAGGTTAAAAGGAGTCAACAGTGCAGAACATGGAGAAGAGCCATGGACACTCAAAAGGAAAAAGTCCCGAAAATTTGTAGGAACAAAGCATGGCCATGGAGCCCGAGCCTAAGTGAGACAGACATTAGATTTTCAATAAATAACTGAAACAGATTTTATTTTGAAATTTTAAGTCCTAGAAGATAAAAAACAGTACGTAAAAACCTAATCATCCTAAAGGAAGCTAAAAACTTTGGTGGTTTGCATCAAATGCAATATGATACCTCCAATTCCAGCATATGAATTCTAAGGGGGTTTTGAAAGTGGGAATTTAAGTGAAAATCTTCCTCTTGCTCTTTGGTGATAAATTACATTCTGACCGTGTAATCAACAACTGCAGAAATAAATTTTCTCTGGAATTTTTAAGAATAAAACAAAGTCAAAACCTGCCAGCAATATGAAACTAGGCCCCAGTTTAGAGCTCAATTTTGTATTTAGTTTTGTTTGATGCAACTGGTTTCCCAGGATTTAACAGATATGGATTTTTTTTGTGAGAAAACATGCTTTGTTGGTTAGGAGAAGGAGACTAGAATCTGAGCTGCGTATTTCTAATGCCTAATTTCTGACTTGTAGGAAATTGAAATCCTCAATATCGCCATATCCAAAACGAATATAATAATATTTACTACTGATGCACAACTGTCAAGTGAAATTATTGTGGACAGTCAGACCAGACCACCTGAACAACCTGGTTTTGTCTTAAATTCCATCCTCCCTTAAGTTACCGCTGTCATAAAAACTAGATTTATTAATGTTTTGCTGTATCTTTAAGAGTCTTGGAAACGCACTATTAACACACATCCGTGAAGGCTTTTTTATTTTTTTTTTAAATCAAGAGCAAAAGACAGAGTATTTCTGATGAGAGGTGACCATATTACTGGCAAAGCACCAATGATAAAACAACAGAAAATGTTTAAGAAAGAAAGAGAGAGAGGATTTTAAAAATCAGAAAGTGTGATAGAAAATAAAGCTAAAACTGGAAAGACAGCCTTGGAACAAGCCTCATGAAGCAAACAGTAATATGGACCAGAAATGTGCCAGGATGGACAAGACAGATTGAGTAAAATATGCTACATTTGAGTTACTTACATACAAGTGTCCAAACAACTAAATTAAAACTAGTTATTTAGGTGACAGAAGAAAACACGTCTCTGCTAGCAGATCCACCACTAAAGGGCACAATGTCAGAATTCTCAGTGCTGCAATCTGCAGTTAATTTAATTTGTTATCAGAATTGCTTTCTGAAATTTTAAATAATACTGTTATATGCCTCCCACAGTCACTCACAGCTAAAAGCACTTACAAAATGAAAGCACTGTGCACACCGTGCAACAAAATGAAAACAAATCTGTCACCCACGCAGAAATATGCACATCTCCAAACCAACAGAAAGGAGCCTTTCTACAAATAACTTGCTAGCACTGCAACACTAATTTAATCTTTGGCTCGATACACTTCTAAAAAAGATAATTCAGGTGGTTGTTGAGCTGGACTTTCCTAAAATGAATTCCCATTGGGTTTCACAGGGAGAAAAGCAGGGACAGCAAGTTGTTGCACAGCTGCCTCTGCTAGAAAAAGCAATGCTTTCTCTTTGTTTTCTTAAATCTTCTTGAAAGACAGTGGCCAAGAAAGTGTAATAGTCCTTTTTTGTATGTTGCCAACAAAGTGAGTTTCCAGGATTTTTGCCATTTCTTCACAGGCTGGCATCTATTTTAAAGACCAAAATTTCTCCAAGTTTTTGTCCAGGTCTGGTACCAGAGCACCCAAAAAGAGAATGCAAGGGAAAACATGAGAACTACACAACTCATAGCTACAGCTCCTATGCCACCTTGAGCACAAAGAAGGATATCAACAGGAATACACAGTATATGCAAGTACATAGAAGTTACCCACAGCAGGTAGGATTTGGCAAACATCAGGCTTGTGGAGGATGGGGTGGGTGTTAGCTAGCAAGAATGTGGTTGTGCATATGCGTGGACATATACGTTCACACGATGTAACACTGGGAACACTTAGGTTCCCACATTTGCTCCTGAATATGAACTTTATTTGAAGTTAAGGCTGCTAGTGGAACAAGTCCTACCACATGGACAGGCTTTCAGATCATAAGAGAAGATTTGGATGAAATACAAGCAGTTAAAGAGCCTTTCTCACGGTTCTGTAGAAAACAAAGGCCTTGCAGTTCCATCCCAGTGTAATGCTGACAAGGCTGAACCAACTCTTCTCCCATCTACAGAACTTAAATTCTGATAAAATTAAGTGGAATTAATATATAAACTTCGTTATGACAATAAAAATTAAGCTTTAAAGCCAAAAGAAGTGTTCTTTTAATTACAGACAGTAAGTAAAATATGAATAAATGTACCATAAATTGGAAAACCATTCACTGTGTAATAGAAGATCCAAATGGGCTTATAGATGGAAAGCAAATGAGCTGGAAAAGAGAGAAAAAATGTGCTGGGAATGTTGTTTTTCATATTATGCTTTGTGTGAATCTGAAGAGATCTCACTGTACTGGCTGTTTCACTTCAGTTTAGATGGAAATGTATCAGCTTAATAAGGGAACCTATTTGCATTTCATTTTTTAACCTTTCTGAGCATTTAAGAATATTAAAAGTATTTCCTTGCCAGAAGTACTAAAAAAATACATATTTCATTGTCAAAATCATGTACCCAGCATTATAATAATAATTTTTCCTAGGTTTATTAATCTCCAGGTACGGAAGATATATTTGTTTTCAATATTAAATATCTTTATTTTACTGAGAACAGAAGTGAGAGTATAAACACCAAAAAAAAATTAAATACTATTTGCATCTGACTTTAATAACATAATAAATTATAACTTTCTATAAAATTAAAATGTTTTTAAAACTAACAAGAAAGTCAAAATGAATACACGTGGCAGAATGCAGCTAGCATCCTCTGCTTCCTCAGCCAATATTTAAGATGGGCTTAGAAGCCCATGCAGGCAAAGGCAACCCTGTCAATGATTTCAGAAATCTTTGGATCAAGCCCTTCAGAAGTCACCAGGACTACTCATGAGTATAGTATAAAAGTGTACTCCTGTGCTTAACTGCCTTGCTAAGCCAGTGTACCATTCTGCTACTGACTGTAAACCCTAAGCTTGCTTCTGCCATAGCATGAAAAATATTGATGATCAGCTCATACCTCCTTAGTACAGTATTTACCTGGGGTAACAAATGCTTTCTCTTTCTTATTTTTCTTCCTCTGTTCATCTTTCTCTTTTAGGAACCGAGTTCCAATATTTTATTTTAAATTTATATAAAATACATTTTTTTTTCTTTGAGTATTTGTCCCTGCTTTTTTCTTCCTATAATGCAAATATAACTGTGCAACTAGTGCAGGAATATGTGTCCGAACCGCGCTTCCTCCAGTCTCTCTAAAGCTTTTCATCACATGAGCTGATGATATATTCAGATTGACATGCTTCAGACAAATGAGATTTTCATTATGATCAATGAAGACAGTTAAGAGTCTTCTTCCTTCTAGCCCCTCCCTGAGTAAATTAAGAATGCGCAAAGCCTATTTTTGTCCTACTCATAATTATTATTGCTTTACCACCATCCTCAGATTTTCTACCCAAGTGAACATTGGGTGAACCTAGAACACAGATAAAAAATGAAAGGCAAAAATTAAGAAGTTGTCAAATAACAATGTTTCCTGAAAATTTACATAATAATTACAGATTAGGCAGTCTAACTTCATGTGTCTATTTTTTTTTCAATTGACTTGGTTCTGCTTCTTAGTACCAGGCCTTTTAATTAAAATCTGTAGAGATAAATCAAATAAAGTCTAACAGATTGCCCTATGGGGCCCAAGTGCTGCCAGTCAAATAACTGAGCTCCAGTTCCTCACATTTCTAAAAAATGACAACTCTCGTTTCTCTGAACACATGATGAGTCAGGTACCAAAGGATGGTTTGTTAATATCCAGTGTAAGACTCCTTCATCCAGGACTTTACTTCAAACACCTCCTCAGGTTTCTCTGACGCCTATGTTATTAGTATTTGTTCTCACTGTGACTTTGATTTTCACTGGCAATTCTTCTCCTCTTTCTTTCCAATAAAAGTCACATTCGTCCATCAAGAGAGGGACAGCCAGCTGCTTTCTTGGTGCATATGTGGTTTAGTTTGTCGGAGTTTTGGATAGTGCCCAGTACCAGCACTTTAGGTGAAGGTTTTAGGTTTAGCTACCTGATTACATGAAATAGATGATGTTTTGTTTCATTTACCATAATCAAAGGCTATTTCATTCACCATGTGAACAAGTTCTAACCCAACTTTACAATTCATAAAATCCATACAAGTAGAAGAGCTAACTAGCAGTAAATTGCTCTGCCCACCTGCTTTGACTGCCAGTGGTGGTGGTAGAGCTTAATCACCTTAAGTACAGCTTATGTCATTGTGTTCATTCCAGGCATATATAGATAACTGGGTGACTGTAGGTTTAATACAGGTGATTTCAGATTTTTGAGGTTTTCCTGAGTACATTTATTATTAGGATTTTGGCAGGTATATAATGATTTGTAAAATAAAATAAAGTTTTGATTGCTCTCCTTAGACTTTTACTTATGCAGTGCTAAACTTTGTATTGCATAAATTAATTTTTTATTTTATTCAAAATGGCACTTTATCTAGTCATCTGCTCCTGTCAAAGAAAGATCCTTTATTATATCTCAATTTTTTGACAACTCTCTTTGTCAAGTATGTTGTATGTATGATATTCCATTCTAGAGTCTAAGAGAACTTTTTACTTCATATATTGTTTTCTTTAACGAAATATAAAGATGCAGGAAACAATTTTTGTCTGCATGTGGGTGTGACACAAAATAGATAGGCTGTCATTTGTAAGGATATTTTTACAGCATTGCCATATCATTTTTCGACTTCAAATCCTGAAGTAGTTAATTCAGGGTGAGCACAGAAAAAAAAATGTCTCTTAGTTTCTTGGTGCTTTGTTTCAATGAATGAATTTTTCTCAAGCAAAGAGATTACTGAAGAAAAGCTAAGACACAGTAATGGATCTGAGGTTTGGTCCTGAAAATGGTTAAATCTCTGCTCAACTTTCTTCCCACACTTCTTCTGAAAGACATGAAACAATTTCCTGAGCAGAACTGAAAAATTCACTTGGGTATTCAAAACTTTCACACTTCTTGGTTAGTGATTTTCCTGCTATCTAGTGTATGGAAAGTCAGCTTATATTCATTTGGTGCCTTCTTTGTCAGGGTGCAAGAGTCCAGTGGCCCAAGAAGAATTTTATTCTGGTGCACTTTTATGCTTAGCAATAACAATGAGCAAGTTATGGACAAAGAAGATGACTTTAAAAAAAAAAAAAAAAAGCAGCAGCCATGGAGTAAGGTAATTTTATTTAATTGATGAATATCAAATTATGCTGACAAAGCATAATTTATGCCTTCCATAACAATAAATATTAAACCAAGAGCGTAAAACCTGTAGAGTCAAAACAATACAGTGTCCTCATATAGACCAAATTCTGAAGAGCAGATTTCCTAATAGTTGTACATACTCCAGCTATGAATCCTCCTCCAGGAACTACAACATACATAAAAGGCAAGAGACCAAATCCTGCCCTGATTTACAATAAAATTAAACAATGGCAGGAAGTATAGCGAGACAAATCTGATGTCACCACCATTTTGAAGGAATGAAAATCACTTTTTTGCTGCTTGTCTCTTTCTTGAAAATTCATTGATCAGTAAACTCGATTTACTATTTTGTTACAGAATGGGACAAACTTGCCACTAACTGTGAAGTAATTGTGCACATTTATTTAGGAAATATAGCAGAGAATAATACACTTTTCCACTTCTCTATAAGAAACAAAAATTCTGTTCTACTTCCATCCCACTAAGTAAATAGATTTGCAGAATTTGCAGCACTGAAGGCATGAACCCCTAATGTCAGGTTCAACGCTAGCTTAACTATTAACATAATTATAAACATCAGAGCAACACTGCAGGTGGTCTTGTTAATATTGTTTAACTCAACAAGCAGCTCAAAATTATTCTGAGTTTTGTTGAAATTCTTTTTTGAACTGCTGCACTTTGCCAGTAAAATCTGTATTTGCTGCCTTTGTCTCTAAAATAATCAATTATGGGAGCATTTGTGATTAGACCACAGCACACACAAACATTATACGATATTAAAATCATAAAAGTTCTACTCAGTAACAGATTGATGGTCTTATTGCTGTAGTTTGGACAGATAAACAACATCACGGGAAGTGCATACCTATTAGTTCTTGTATATTTGTTGGGAGTTTAGTTATGATTTCTTTATGTGACAAGAGAACATGAACAAAATCTGTGAAAGAAAAAATGTTGTCATTAACATTTCCAGGTAAAACAGCTTAATTAATTCTTACATCTTAAGTTGGTGTTTGCAAATGATCTTAGCGAAAGGTTCATAGTTCATAAGCTATAGGGCACAGAACCAATTTAAAATCATCATATATTACATATTAATATTTTTTTTATGTAGTGTAAAGCTATTCAATGAAATTATGAAAAAAATGAAGATTTGTTTTATTAGCAAAGTAAATATTTCTGACAGTATATTGTTCAACCCTACAAGTAGGTTTGCAATTAAATGTCTGATGAAAGAACATTTTCTTCTTGCATGAGGGCAAAGCTAACTAATTAAAAAGCACAAAACAAAGCACTTGCAATAATTTAACTAAGATACAATGGAAAATAGAGAGGATATTTCGACTGACATTTATTCCTTCTCCTTACAAGAATGCTCTTTTCCTTTTGTGTTAACTTATCATACTTAAAATGATAGGGTCTTTAAAGATGATGCCATCTCCAGCAATTTGGATTCAGTACGTCAAGTTCATAGATGGGAAGAAGACTCCAAATGCAGTATTAAAAACCACAAATATATCTCATCAGCAAGTCAGACTCGGATAAGGAAGTAATTAGCTGTTTCAGAACAATGAGCATTCTGCCTTCAAGGAAATAACAGAAGTTGCATAGGATTTGCATACAGTATATGAAATATGGTAATTTCTCTGTAAACAGATGTGTTTTCAGCTTTGATTTACTGTCATCACTAAATGATGAGGATGTGCATGAATACTAATATGAGATGGTATTAAATTATTCTTTTACTAGAGAAAGGTAGAACAGACATAGAGAAAGGAAATGGTCTTACATTCATTGAAAGAACTCTTCTATTTCATGATGGATTAAGCAGCTAGAGAAATAACTTCATCAACTTCACGTCGAAAAAGAAGGTAGGAAGCTCATAAAGATAATTTTAAAATAAAGTTGACATGAGTGCCGGAAACAAAGAAGGAATGACACCTTTTTTTTTCCAGCCTTATTTAATATGCTTATTATTGCTAAGAAATTTTCAAATACTTCTGCTATATCTAAGAATGTTATTAGATGAGCAAGTAAAAATATTGTACATTCCTTATAACTTTGGCTCATAGAGTTTTAAGGAAGAACTTTAAATCTGAGCAAATCTTTGTACAGAAATTCATATACAGACAGGTAAGTCAAAGCAAACTGATTTTGAAGAATTCTGATCACCCTCATAATCATTACAGTTAGCCAGTATTGGAAGTATTTAGGACTTCTGGCATCAATTTATTTGTGTTTCTGTACCTAAAGGCAGAATGTATGCTTTATACACAAAATACCAAAGTTAAGAAATTCCTTGTGATGCAAAACAGGAGCAAATAGGTGAATTTGAAGAGCTCATGTTGACTGTACAGGTCTGGAGGTCTATCTTAAAAATTTTACTGTCTTATATTTTTTAGTCACTTCATGAGATACTAGGACTGTGTTTACAGAACGCAGGGGCTCCCCCTTGTAATGTCCTCGCTGACATATTTTTAAATTACGTCCAGTAACAGTCATTTGCATTGGGTAACACTGACTACATTGAAGTGGAAGACAAATTTCCCATATCATTCACCGAAGTACAGGGTTTCATCCATTTAATTAAGAAAAGCTCTTCTGGAAGAGAAAAGGAAAACAATCGAGATGTTAAAATTATTCAGTTATAAAAGTGAGTAAGTTTAAAGTTCTAATACAAACTATATTCTTTTTCTCACAACTCTTAAAAACTATTTTTTAACCTAGAATCATGCTTACGTAGTCAGCTCTAGACATGAAAACTCACCAATCTACAAAAAGAAAACTAAGCTTGAATTTTAAAACCATAAAAAATATAATTCATTCCAAGGTGCAGTTCAGGAATAAGTTCAGAGAAAAAAATGACACTACGCTTTAGTTCTGAAATTTTTATATACAGCCATAACCACTGAAATAGGAAGGTTCTTACTACGCATCAAGATAAATTTTGGTATTGGATTAGTAATCATGTTAGCTGAATTTCAATATGGAAAGTTTTATGGATTATTGTTAGAAAATAACACATTTTTGCTATATGGCTGAAATTTGAAGGTCACAAAATTTATATCTATGCACTCCAAAGACAGATCTGTTCTCATTCTATGACAGAAGTTTTCTTTTTGATCAAATCATCTCAAGAAATGGCAATGGGAAATAATCTGAATCTATCTGAACTTAATTTTGTCCAGCCTGGCTGACCTGTTTGAGTTTGAAGAGACATTTGAATGCCTACTTTTCTCTTTAGCCTATGAAAGTAGATGTGAAGATATTACTTAAATGAACAGTGTGAAATTCTAAGCAACGTTGATAATATCAGCTAAACCAATTGCAAAAAGGAATAAGAAAATAAAATATGAATGGAGAATTGTAAGAGAATAAAGATGTCTGGAGGGTCTTAAAAGATACTTTTACACAAGAACAGCTAAATAGGTATCCTACAAATTTATGATCATTTACACTGCACATCGTTTATTCCAATTTTCTATTTTGCTAGGTTTTTATAGCGGTCAAAGTCATTTCTGTTCAGTCATTTTTACAGCCCTCTTGTGTCTCTTCGTACTCTTTCAATAAATGTACAACAAGTGCACTCTAGGCAAGATTAAGGAGAAAAATCTGAATACTATCATGATGCAGGGGTACAGTTTTGTATGCAGGAAACCTAAACACTATTGGAAGCTGATCTTGTGCATACGCCGATTACACAGAGAGCAGACTTGTCTTGATCAACAATAAAAATAAAACATTCCCCTCATACTAGTCGACTTTTAACTCAATCCTCTGAATAAATCCTGTTTATCTGAGTTTTATACAGATAATCAGGGTGTAGCCCTCCAAGAATTGCCAAGCTCTTCCATCATAAAGAGCTTTGGATGTGCAAAGAACATCTCTCAGGGATACAGAGAAGATGGAGTTAACGAATTACTTCTTTGCTTCAGTCTTCACTGCTAAGGCTGGCCCTCTGGCATCCCAGGCCCTGGACGTAAGAGAGCAAGCCTGGAGAAAGGAACACATTCCCTTGGTTGAGGAGGTTTGGACAGAGGTCATTTAAGCAAACTGGACACTCACAAATTCATGGGCCGCAATGGGATGCTGAGGGAGCTGTCAGATGTCATTGCTAAGCCACTCCCCATCATCTTTGAAAAGTTGTGGAGAACAGGAGAAGTGCCTGAGGACTGGAGGAAAAGCCAATGTCACTCCAGTCTTCAAAAAGGGCAAGAAGCAGAAGCCAGGGAACTACAGGCCAGTCAGCCTCACCTCCATCCCGGGAAAGAAGGTGGAGCAGCTCATTCTGGAGGTGATCATCAAGCATGTGGAGGAAAAGACGGTTATCAGAAGTAGTCAACACAGACTCACCAAGGGGAAATCATACTTGACCAATCTGATAGCCTTCTGTGACGGCATGACCAGCTGGGAAGATGAGGGGAGAGCAGCGGATGTTGTCTACCTTGACTTCAGCAAGGCTTTAGACACTGTCTCCTATAACATCCTCCTAGGGAAGCTCAGGAAGTGTGGGCTAGATGGGTGGTCAATGAGGTGGATTGAGAACTGGCTGAATGGCTGAACTCAGAGGGTTGTTATCAGAGGCGCCGAGTCTAGTTGGAGGCCTGTAACTAGTGGTGTCCCCCAGGGGTCAGTACTCAGCCCAGTCTTATTCATCTTGCTCATCAATGACCTGGGTGAGGGGACAGAGTGTACCCTCAGCAAGTTTGCTGATGACACAAAACTGGGAGGAGTGGTGGATACACAGGAACACTGTGCTGCCATTCAGCGTGACCTGGACAGGCTGGAGAGCTGGGCGTGGAGGAACCTGATGAAATTCAACAGGGGCAAATGCAGGGTTCTTCACCTGGGGAGGAACAACCCCATGCACCAGTACAGGCTCACGGTTGCAGAGAAGGGCCTGGGAGTCCTTGTGAACGACAGGTTAACCATGAGCCAGCAGTGTGCCCTGGCTGCCAAGAAGGCCAATGGGATCCTGGGGTGCATTAAGAAGAGTGTCACCAGTAGGTCGAGGGAGGTTCTCCTCCCCCTCTACTCTGCCCCAGTGAGGCCCCATCTGGAGTACTGTGTCCAGTTCTGGGCTCCCCAGTTCAAGAAAGATAAGGAGCTACTGGAGAGAGTCCAGCGGCAGGCTAAGAGGATGATGAGGCGACTGGAGCATCTCTCCTACGAGAAGAGGCTGAGGGAGCTGGGCTTTTTCAGCCTGAAGAAGAGAAGGCTGCGAGGGGACCTAATAAATGCTTATAAATATCTGCAGGGTGGGTGTCAGGAGGATGGGGCCAGACTCTTTTCAGTGGTATCCAGCAACAGGACAAGGGACAAGGGGCACAAACTGAAGCATAAGAAGTTCCATCTGAACACAAGAAAGAACTTCTTCCCTCTGAGGGTGATGGAGCGCTGGAACCGGCTGCCCAGAGGGGTTGTGGAGTCTCCTTCTCTGGAGATATTCAAGACCCACCTTGATGTGGTCCTGTGCAGCCTGCTGTAGGTGACCCTTTGGCAGGGAGGTTGGACTAGATGATCCCCAAATGTCTCTTCCAACTCCTACCATTCTGCGATTCCGTGTAATTCTTTTGGATAAAGATTATATTTTTATTTCTCAAGTGCGATAAACTATCACTGTGATTTTCAACCCACATATGGGGATATTTATATATTTCTTTGCCATCAGATCCAGCATCTTTCCCATCCTCTCTCTGAAATACTTCTGTTCCAAACTCTCATTTCCTGCCTGCATTCATTTATATGAAGTGATTATTCAAACAGACATATATTCCTACTGAATACAAACAACATTTAAAAATTAGTATAGCATAAATAAAACATAGAAGTCTCAACACAAAGAAGTGTTTTTGGAAGAGTTATACTAATTTATTTTAAAACAGATGGTGAAAAAGTCAAAAAAGGTACTTGAGAACATACAGAATATAAATAGGTGAACATTTAATACAGTATTTCTTAGAAATAAATTAGATGTTATTGTCGGTGATTCTTTGGTGATGAAATAACAGACTCTATAGAACACTACACATCTGTGAGTTCAAAGATACTTTTTAACTAAGGTATTGACAAGAAATTATGGAATTTCATTAGCAGCATCAATGTCCATTAAACTGTTAGGTGGAAATCAAACTCCTATTCTCTAATTTCTTATTTTGACATTTCTGTTTTACAAGGGTCTTTTTATTTACATATGTATACCAAAATGTTCTGCTAATAACTCCGGACTTAATTTTATTCTATCTCAAGAGCATATGCAGAGGCACTTAACTTCTTTCTTCAACAGAGACCTGTAGAAAGGTTGCATCAAATAATTTTGGAGTTTGCATGACTTTAGTTTTGTGAGAGTTAAATCACTCATATTTCTATCCCAGACTCACTTACAAAACAATCAAAAAAATTATTCCTAAAATAATCAGTCTTCAATTATTGTTTTAGTAATGCTCACTGAAGTTTTTTTACATGCCATTAAAATTCAATATTTGAAAGCAATACTACAGTATCAATAAAGGCCTGTATTAGAATGACAAATGCTATACGCATCACCAAGCCAGATTTTGCCTTGAGTGATTTCATCAGCTCATTTTGAATTTTCTTTCTGACATTTAAGTTAGCTATTAAATATAACTATGGGATGTATTCTGAGAGCTATTGTAGACAGAATAGCCTAATAAATGTGATTTGCCATGATGGCATGCCTTTAGATTTTTTATCTTCTGTTTGCTTGCAGCCTGAACTAGTAATTTCTTTGCTAGTTTTAGAAAATTCAAATATAAAGCCTTGCACTATTCCTTACATACAATTGTACTTGACTACAATTATCTCTGGAGATCTGACTCTAGAACTTGGACTCATTTCTTAGCTGAATAGGAGACTAATGATTCAAGTTTGTTTACAAATTGCACAGTGCCCTAGTAAGAACAAATTGCTGTTGCCTGGTATCTTCACCTTAACACACGGAAAAATGGCAGTGCAAAAGCTAAAACGTTGAGTGGAGAGAGAAAGTGTGGGAAGAACTCTTACAACTTCTTACAGATACGAGATGAAACATTCTCTCTGGCATCAACCAAATCAATTAAGCTAGGAATTTCATCCTTAATTGTACATGACTGGCCACCTCAATATTCATGACACCCTACTTTACACTAATAACAGCACAGTGAAAAATTAGGGAATAATTCCTGCTGATTTCTTGGACCAAACCCACCAAAGATTTTACAAATGCACTGAATTCATTATAAGAAATGATTTGAGGGAAGGGGGAAATTTCCATTATCTTTCCACATAAGTGATTTTCTTCTGTTAAGCAATAAATTATACTTTCTTTATATACCCATACCAATCCTGTGAACTCAGCCTCCCAGCAATTCTGATCTCACTTTAGCCTGTGATCACCACTAGAGTTCTGCATATTATATCTTTTCTGCCCACCCCAACTCTTTCAGTAATGCCTGTAGAAACCCTAACTGGCTTCTCTTCCCCCCACGCTGGGGAAGGAACAAATCAGAAAGCCTGACCTGACTTTCCCATAAGTATTAAACATGTGTTGTTCCATTGATCTCTCATTTCAAAAATTATTTTTCTTGATCTGTGACCTACTGCAACTCACCAGTTTACACTCCAGTTAAAATTCTGTGAATAGTGGCTGAATAGTCTTTAAATATCTTGGCTTCATATTCCTAGGGCAAGTTAAAATTCTTAAACATGTCACCAAAAGTTATTGTAAACAGTGTTATTTTTATTTTCATTTAACTGTGCATGTGAGGTTTGACTTTGTCAGCCCTGACCCAGCAAGTAAAGCAGGAAAATCAGAGCCTTTGTCTTGGCTCTATTCCAAATTTCAGCTGATAGCTTACATTTCATTAGACTTAGAAAATTTCATAATATTTCACTAGATTTAGACACTCCAATGAATCTAGCCACCATTGGGTTATGAATCATCAGACATAATCTGTGAATTTCAAAGCAAGCCACACGTGCTTACTAAAAAAATATAGTTAGGTGCTCTAAGAAGCCTGAAGAACCCAAGGATGACACTGAATAATGGAACATGATCACCAGAGACAGGTGGTGTGCAGTCAATTTAAATCAAGTCATATTTAAAAAAAGTGTTTGCTTGCTGACTTTGTTTTACCTCTGAAATCCATTCTAACTTGTAGTTAGGTTTTCAGAAAACATTTGAAACTTACATCTTGTACATAAGAGAATGTCTGTGATTCATCATTGCTAGATATTCTTTGACCACACACTTGGTTTCTTTCTTCCAAAAGCCCTGAAGGAACAAAACCATGCATATTAAAAGGAAGAAGAAACTAACCCAGAAAGCCATAATATACTGTAGTCTTTTCAATTAATAATGTCACAGGCACTTGAGCACCATGGAATTAGAAACTCCACAATGCGCTACTCTACATTTCACAAGCAAAAAAGTATGACATATAGAGTCTTATTACTTAGAAGAACAGTGGAGCTTGAAGCCCATGCATTAAGTTTGAGCAGCCTTGGTGAAAATGAGATCCCGTTCCCTCATTATGTAATCTGACACCCTTCATCTGAAACCAAATGAGATAATAAAGTAAGAGAGATGAGAGACATTTTCTGCATAAAGAACCATATAATCCTTTATCTCATTTGAATAATAGATTCATAAAATCTTTTTTTAAACATCCAACTAAATGATGCGGTGAAATATTAATAAATCTGCATATTTAATAAAACTAATACCACATGCTAAATGATATCCAGATTAATTGATATCCCTAGAGATGTACCAAACACCACCAACATGGTTATGGCTGGCTTTTGGATCTGAAGTTTGCAAAAGATTGTATATAGCAACAGGTCTCAGTATTGTGCAAACAATGTGGTGCTATGTATCAGCACAGATTTAAAAAACTGGCTTTATTTTATGCTTGCATGTGTTTTCATTGAAAAGAGGACTGTGCTGATGCTTGAGACTGAGTACCAAGAGGCAACAACTCTGGTGCTTTACAATGAAATTTCTTAACTTCTCTTAAGAAAAGAATCTCAAAAGTTACTGATAATCAGTGTCATGGGGTGTTTGCAGGCGTATTGAAGGCATTTGCCTCATTCTTGTGCCAGGAGTGGGGCCTAAACAGGCCCTTTTCTCTTCTCTGACTTCTTTGTAGCTGTGTCAAGCACAAATTTCTTGTAAGAAATATGATGTCACATAAGAATATTGATTACGATGCAAGGAACCATTAAAGGCAAATCAAAATTATCCTGATTTTCCCTAGACGGGACTAAGCAAATGGGATATTATGAACAAAACCCACTGCTGGGAAAATGCCTCACACAGTGTGCAGAAATAACAGGGACAGCTGCAGGAAAATGTTTCTTGTTCGTTTCTGCCTATAAAGAGTTTTACACATTTTCTATCATCTTCAAGTACAGCATAGGCAGGAATTAATTTCTTTCCATAATAGCTCTGCTGTGTAAAGGAGGGTCTTCATGATTTTAAGCATGAAGAACTGAAGCACAGAATTTAAGTCTCAAATCCAAAATAGACTATATCAAAATATCTATATAGAAAACTAAGCAAAATATAAGCATGCAGTTTCAAATCTGAAATCCTTTAAGTCCTGGTCATTCATTACCTATTTCTGGAGACCCGTAAAGAACTGCTTCATTCATTGATATTAATTTGTCTGAAGAATTTGTACTCTCAGAAATACCTTAGAGTTGACAGGTCAGAGCAATCTGATTAGCTAATTAGTACCTAATCCCAGTAATGGGATTCAACCTATCTTCATCTTATTTACTGGAAGTGTCAAGGAGAATGTCATCTAATAGGTCATTGGGCTGTCTGCAGAATTTAACAACAGATACCACATACTTCAAAACGGGCAGTGGAAGATACAGCTCAAATACATAAACACTCTTTGGAAGAAGGACTTGGCCTAGGAGTCTCTGTCTTAACAACTAGAGTGATGTCCAGGCAAAATGTATTTTTATCTTCCCATTCCAGAAAACAACAAACACTAGAGACTCTGAAAAGGGGTGTAATAGAATAGGTTAAAATATGACAGCACAAACCACAGGGTAATATGAGTTTCACTGAAGTCTAAAATATGAGTTTAGTAGAGATGAAAGAGGAAGTGAAGGACTCATCAGCTATCAGTTAACAATGCTGCATAACCACAAAATGGGTATGGTGAACAGAGTTAAGGAAATGTAACTCCATTGTTGAAAGTGTTAGTGACAGTGCACAACAAATAATTTGCAGAGCGTTAGTGCTTCATTTACAAAAAATTTTCATTACAGCAATAAACATAAATTACTTAGACTCAGAAGAGGCATGAAGAGATAACCTTACCAAAAAAGGCTAAAATAACCTGAAGTAGCAAACCAAGGCAAAAGGGGATATAATAGTTTTTAAGAAGTACATCAGCAGGCAAGAGGGTAAACATATCTCATCGAAAGGACATACCTGAAATAAAAAATTGTTGAGATAAAAAATAAAGAGGCAATTTTCATCCCATTTTCCAAGATACAAATGAATTTTTGAAGTGAAGAGTTTTCCAAGATTTCTAAGCAAATGACAAAGGAAAGCTGCATGGTTAAAATCATAATGGTAATTAAAGATAAAATTGGAGAGAACAATATTACATAATGAGATGCTTACAATTAATAATACAAGGAATGTAAATCAGAATATTGACTATAAAGAATGCTGTCCAAAGAAATTAGTCTAACATTCTGTAAGTCTATAAATATACAAAAGCTAGTAAATACATACTGATTTTCCACTGTTGATACTTAGATGCTGTACATTTTGCACTGTATTTCCAATTTCAGAAAATAATGTGTATTTAATGATTAATATTTGAAGATCTAAGATTAGAAATTAATCCAGTTATCCAAGCAGGAAAGGCACTCCTCCCACTGCTGTGCTGTGATTCATACCAAATACCAACCACCACTGGAGATCCTCATCTCACAAATTCACGCACCCTCTGGACTATGTTGCCAAATAGTTAATGGCTCTATCCACCAGCCAGGGCTGCCATTTTCAGTCTCACCTTTTCCAGTAATTCAAAGCCAAATCTGGTCTAATCACCTCATTAATAAAAAATGCCAAAGTAGTCTAACAAACTCATTTTGAGTTCTAGATCAAGAAGTTGCATAATCATTTTGAAGATACTCCTTTTCTAGGGTGAATAAAGTGATCTCTCATAGGACAAACATACACTACCCTAAGATTTCTCAATGAATATCTTACAATAAACTTATTTACCTGGCCCAAGAAAATAGAAACAGAAAAGGCATAACATTAAATAACAACAGACCAAGTTGGTAATGAGAATAAGAAAGCAACCATAAAATCAAAATATACCTTGGAATTTCAGTGTACGCATACTTCCAGGGGTTGCCTTTTAATGTCTCGTTTTTGCTTTCTTATATCTTAAATAAATACACATTTGTGATCATCCAAGGTAAAATTGGAGCATTTTTAATGAGCCATCACAGTCTGGTTGGTCCTAATTGGAATTGTTATCTATGTACAAAGATAAATTATTTTAGTGCCTACAGTGAGTTTACAGTTGTGGCAGTTCTAAAGGTTTCTTTTTAATAGGGAATTAAGGTGATTTATTACAGTAGCAGTGAAAAACCAGGAGCTTCCAAGTGTCAGCATTGCCATTGTTTTTTCAGAATCTAAACACTCTGCAGTGTGACCCCTGACACTTCACATTACCACAAAACACAGAGATGTTTTATAAATATGTATTTTAATTATTTAATGACTCTCCTTCCCTCTAGCTATATATTCTTTCAAAGGTGTGTTCCAAATTGTGTATGGCATGCCAAGGAGTGACAGAGCAGCTTTTTAATCAGAAGGGATTTCTTCCCTTTGGTTAAAGATGGTACATGTCCATGTATGCAGCCTCCTAACACATTTTGCGGTATAATGGCTTATGTGTATAGGGATGATGACTGTTACACTAGAGAACATTAAATAAAACAACATAATTGAACATAGGGTGAGCAACAGTTAAAACGTTTATTCGTTTTGAATTGCCAGCTTTTCTTTTGCTCACATTTGTTGTGTCCTATACAGTGAAAATGCCAAGATATTTGTCTGAGCTCATAATGAAACTCAAAGTGATTAGTTGTGTCCTACAAGCCAAAGAAATGTGTATCTGTAGGTAGGTAACATACATATATGTTCTTCTTGTATTTGTATATGCATATATACTTAAGTGTACGCATGTAAACACATACATATATATTATTCTTGGTGAATACTCAGAACATAATTATATGTTTGCATATTATGCATGTAATACATGCAACAGCATGTACAGGAATCATGAAAAAAATAGCTATCCAGGCATAACCCCAACTTTGAACTTATTAGATATTAAGAACAAAACTATGTGATGCCTGAGAAATACAGAAGCTGAGATCTATACCCCTTTTCCTCTTCTTTATGTCACTTAGACCAAGGAAATCAGAAAGGTCCTGAGATCAGAGATTTTCTGGAATCAGACATGGATGCCATTCAAGTAGCTAGAAGATTTTTTTTTTAAAAAAATGAACTTGTCATTGACTGTTAATGAATTTATTAACATTGTTCCTTATGAAAAATGCAAATTTTAAACAAAGCTAAAAAAATTTGAACACTAGTTAACTGATTCACAAAAGTAGTGATCAGACAACATTAAAAACCAAGACTTGTCTGTATGAAAAAATAGACTAAAAATAGCAAATTTTGCCTTCCAAGAACTGTTCCCACAACCATTTGCAGTATTGTGTCAAAGCATTTTTGCCCTTGTTAGACATAATGAAATACTGATACAATAGTTCATATTTCTTTTCAGTAGATAGAATGACTCTAAAACCTAAATATCCTCAGCTCACAGCTCACTTGCAAGCCCATATCAAGACACATACATTCTCTCTAGAATAGTTCCCATGAACAAAAAAATCCTGTTTCTAAAAAATGTCATAATTAGTTCATTTTCATTTCTTCACATGCTTCACCTAAAACAAATGCCATTTGCTTTCATCATATAATATCATTATGAAGATTTATCTTCATATTTTGAAATCAAATAGACACTGTAACAGCAACTTGATTGCACAAAGAATAGTGGTTATCAGGATATCTTATCATTATACAAAGTGCACCTAAAATGAGGCAAATTTAAGGCAATGTTTTATGATTTCATTATCATGACAAATGAAGATTAAGTCATGTTACTCTGACGTTCTCTTACATAACTTCCAAAAGGGCTCAAAGTGTATGGCAATTAGTACCGCTTTAGAAAGATTCTTTTTCTTTAGTAGTGTATTATGGATGGAATCAGCTTGAAGAAAGTATTGACTGACTGAATTGCATCATTGTTGATTACACTTTAAGAGCAGCGTATCTTCATTTTCAGTAGAGATCTTTTCATCAGCCCAAGGTGCAACAAAATGTTGCTGATGTAAATAGTAGGAAATAAACTGAGTAACTCAGCTATATAATCCACTCAGAGGTTTTGATGTAAAATACTTAACAAATGCTTTGATGTTTCAGCCTTTTTAAAAAATAAGTATCAGGAAAGGTTATGGGAGTCTTTATCCAAGCCTGAACACTAAACTGAAATTAGTTTGCAACCTGTTTGTTACAATGTATCCTGTTTCTGGAGAAAAAAAACTTTTTATACAAACCATAGACACATTTTGCCATTGGAAAAAAGGGTTGTGTCTTTCTATCTGTATGAACTTTGGCTGATGGCACCATGCTTGGGCAGACGTATAACTTTCGTAGTGATGGTTACTTCACTGAAGGTGGACCCACGCTGAAGCAATTGAACAACAGGCATTTCTGCCCCATACTGCTGTGAGCTTCAGATCATCCGCATAGCTTGAATACGTCCAGTGGGAACTAGTGCAGTAATGTTAAAACACATAGCAGCAACATTACTAAATTTGACTGCTTTAATCCCTACAACATAAGTAATAACTTATTCTTGTTGTTTATTTTACAACAAATGGAACAAAACAGATCACTAATTGACACTGCTCATTAGTGAAAATAACAATAAAAGCAGTTATATTAGAGAATGAATGTTTCAACAGTTTTGGTTAGATTGGTGGAGATATTCACAGAGCAAAACTTTATTCAAATACGTTCTTGTGGAAATCAATTTGAAAATCATTCCCATTCATATTCACATGATAAAAGCTATGTTCTTTTCAGGTAGGACCTAGTGAACAAAACACTTCACTACAGCTCCAGGCATTAAACTTTATCTGTATCTCACTACAAATGGAGGACCTGAGCAGGTAAAGGCGACTGAGACAAGCTTAGTCACATGAGAAATTTTACACCACTGGCGACAGAAATTGTCAGCCATGATGGCCACTTTCACCTTATCTTCCTGCTTTCTTTCAAGGGCACAGACCATTCTCTGGTGGAGGAAAGACAATGTTTACAGACCTTTCCCTGGGACTGACATAAGACGGCAGCAGAGAAACTGACTGCATCCCTCCCAGCCCTACACAGATTGGAAAATATACCATTTTGATTACAAGATCATAGGTTGAGAAAATTCATCATAAACTAAAATCAAGCCAGAAATGTATTCATAGATATAATTTTTGAAATAAAGTAAGATTCTAATTACAACATTTCCCAAATTGTCTCCCTGTAACTGTTCACTAGCTGTTTCTGACATTATTTCTTCATGACATTGTGAAAGTCTCAAAAACTTATTCTAGACTTGTTCTTCGGGTTACAAGATATGAGATAACATTATCACTTGTCCACTCACCCACCCAGTCCCAGTATCTAAAACCAGGTGGGGAATGGATCTGGCCAACTTCGTCTCAGTAAAGCAGTGAAAGAAAGACAACGGCAGTTGTCTATCTGAATCCACAAATCCATATTCTTACCCCACCTTATCTCTACTTTTTTTTCACTTATCATCTCCATTGCAAGCACAGCTTCAGCCATCACCTCTTTGCTAGGATGTGCAGATCCATTTCTGCCATCAGATTTGTCTCTTTTTACTGAGACTGAAATATCTGCCCGATCTTCTGACACTTTTTGTCTCCCCATCTGTGTAAGTTCAACATGGCTAAGCAGAGCTTGTTGTTCTCCTCTTCAGCCTATATTGCACCAGCAAACTTCCTTTTTATATCCAGTACCTACTCAGGCCCAACAACCTAGGTGTTATCCTAACATCTGTCCTTAAATCCAGAAGATCTACAACACTCCCAATTTTTCCTGAAAAGTGTCTTTAAGGCATAGGCTTTTCTCAAAATTTATACACACAAGTCTCCCTTTCAGGCCTTCCTGGGTTTTTTTTAATCCTGAAAAACTCAGCTTGACTTTATTTCAAACTATTCAAAGTGGTTTTGTACAGATGACACTCCTGAATTTAACAGAATCATGCCAGTTTTTGTCTGAGTCTCTAAGGTGCTCTAATTTTTTCCTGGCATGCATAAACTGTGCATCTTTATCTAAAAGTCCATTCCGCTTTCAGCAGAAAAGTTAAGGGAGCAATTGGAAACAAGAAACAAAGTAGACATAAAAGACTGAGGAAAAAAGAAAATGGAAATTAAAATAAATTAAAAGTTATGAGGCATACAGAAATGACAAGGGATAATGAATACATCGGGGAAAAAAAAAACTGTTGGCAGAGCAAAAGACCAAAGACATTTTTAAGCATATTGGAAAGAAGTCAGTCTAGCAACACTTTATATCCATTATCATATGGAGATGGTAGGGATAATAACAACAACAACAAGTAATTAATAGACTGAAGTGCTCAATAAATATTTCTATTTTACATTTGGGAAGAAGCAGAATAATGCACAAATCCACATGGATGGAAGATTTCACTACCACCAATAACTAAAAAGGATATTAATCGGCACTTAGTATTGCTGGTTACTTTCAAACAAATGGACAGTCTCTGTTCTGTGTATGTTCCTTCAAATAAAGCTGAAAAACCAAGGAAATGCTAAAATATTGCTAGACACTTAACATTGGGCTAAAGTCACAAAAGGCAAAGAAGATAACAGGAATAACTACTGATGTTAAATGAGACAAACTTTTGGAAAACCTGTTACAGGAATCAAATAATTTCATTTTTAATTGTTTTACGGGAAGTTGATCTTGTCAAGCAAAATTGACTTTATTGGTTGAAATGGCAAATTTTTTTAGGTGTACTTACTGTAGAACTATAAGACTCTGGGAATAATAAAGGCATCTGAATTAGCACTGCCAGTACATAATGAGAAGATTACAAATTGGCCTATCTGTCAAGGTTAAAAGGGGTGTCTGTGAGACTCATCAACAAATGGGGATTTTCTAATAGCATCTAGATTTAACAGTATTCAACTATTGGTGGTCAGACAGGAATATAAATGTACAGCTAATAAGATAACATACAAAATAATATAGATTTCTTCGTTAAAGAGATCTTTACAAAACTTCTATTTTAATATGGCTAAATGTAAACATTTACAGCAATAAATGAGGAATGTAGACCTTACCTGGAAACAAAAACTACAGAAATTGTGTAGGAGTTATAATAAACAGCTCCCAAATAGCCACCGTGAGGCAAAAAGGATTTAATATAATTGTTAGTTGCAAAAACAAGGACTAATAAACAGGGAACAGACGTGATTTTACTTTTGTTTAAGAAGACCAAACTGGAATATTCTGAAAGGAGCCTACCTGAGAATAAAAATCCTTCTCAGTTAAAATATTGGTATTTTCAGAATTAAATTAAGATGAAAATAAAAAAGGCAAACACCTTCATAAGAAGAAATTTCTGCTCAAATCTGTCTCAGAAAACAGAAAACAAACCAGAATAAGCACATGACAAAACATCTTCTCACCTGGTGGCCACACAACAAACACTCTCAGCAGTCTATCAACTATCGTATTGTTCTTTCTGTACAGTCTGATAAATTTTATCTGAAATTGTATTTGTGGAAAGTTTTAGTCTTACAAAAAGGAATATTTTTCCATTAGAGATTTTTCATCTATATCTGATGTTTTTGAATAAATGTTTTAGAACTGCAGAAATTTTAAGATAACAAACAAAAAGCTCCATATAAGTATTTCAGTACTTAGCACCTTACTTCACAGAAAGCATGAAACAGGAAGGAGCCACTTTAGGTTAGTGCAACAAGCTGACAATTGCAGCTAAACATGAGTGACACAAGGAATAAGGATTGTTTTATATTCAGGATGATTAAATTTTGGAGGATATTTCCCCAAAACAGTAGCAGACATTGCAGTTAGGTTTTTGATATCTTCTAATCAGAAGGGTTGACTTTTCTGGGACAGAAGTTTTGGCAAATACTTCAGTGGTGTCAAATGTTTTCTTGTTCAGCATCTGCAAATGCTGTGATCTGTTTTCAGTTAGCCTTCCTTGAGGGGCAGCCTTTGGGATTTCTGTACTAGATGAAGGCAAAAAGAAAATGAAGAAAAGTATGTTCCATGCTCAGATTAGAGTTTGCAGTCCTGCACATGATGCATACTCAGGCACATGGTCACATGAGATTTGCCACCTCAGAGAAGGATTCTTGAACTACAGACCAAAAATGTCCAAGTAGATACTGGCTCAATAAATGTACCACAGAATGAAATGCAACACCACATGGTATAAAGGAGATCTGGATGGCTGGTCTACTGTGATCTAATAATCTATTCCAGCCTTAAATTTGCGGGCACTCTGAAGCCTTTCTCCCATACTAGTAATTTCTGCACACAATTTTAATTATGCTTATGGGATGGTTCTGCATAGCACGCTATAGCTGGGGTCTATGATAGAGGATGTCCTTGCTGACACTGACAGTGCTTTCCAGTTGTATGTGACAGTATGCAAAGTGTTAATTAAGCTCCCCATTACCCTGTAACTGCCAAAATTATTTCAACATCTGCAGAAATCGGCATAATATAGATACAGTTCTATATTGACATTTGGATCCAACAGATTTCTCCCTTTACCTCCAAAGATGATAATTATAGCAAAGATCATTCTCCATAGAACTGTAGCAAAAAATTATGTATACTTGTTCAACATAAGGAGACAAATTCCCTTCCTTATATCTAAAAAATATTATTAATGGAGTTGCTCTGAATAAAGAAGCTATGTTATTCCACTTGGGATATGTCCAAGAACTGCTAATATCCATTGCTGGAGCACAGGGAAGTTCATAACTCAGCAAGAAATTAATTGTTCCCCTGCTGTTACATTTTATTAGCATTCCACTAAAGAAAAATCTATATTGCATCCAAAGAAAACATCTTTATTTTGGTTGAACAAGTTTATCAATTTCATCAACAGGACATAATAACAGCAAAATTGTCATTCTGTCATGCTGTATGTTTCACACCGTGTCTCAGAAAAGGAAAGGAAATTGCACTTAGTTTAGTTATCTTGCTATGTACAGCCCTCATTTCCTCTTCCTGCTGTCATGTACATTCACACTATCATCTCCTATTTCTGCCTCCTGGTGCAAGTCAATTCTTCTACCACCAGGAAACAGAAGAAATAGGACTGATTTACATCTGAGTTACAATTCTCACCAAATTACCATCCTTAGTGGACATCTTCTTACATTTAAAAAAGTTATACTATTTTATATACCTTTTATCAAAGTATCAAAACCATGGAAATAGCAATGAAAACAAGCTTTGACCAATGCTTACTACAATTGCTCCTACAGTGCTTTAAAAATGTTATATTAAGAATCAATATTCCCTTGGGAAATGCATGAAGGAGAAGCTGTGTAAGTAGATCGTTCACTGACCACGGCATTGCCTCTAGACAGCAATTGCTCACCACAGCTACGAACAGATAGTGAAAAAAGCATCTCATATCAAGCTGAAATGGAACAGGGAGTTTGGGAAGTCAGAGTGCAATTATCTGAGCCAGAATTTCATCAAAATGCTAAGGTTATACCAAGGGAGCGTTAGAGCCTCCTTTGAAGTAGAAAAGCAGGACTGGGATATAATACATATGCTCAAAGATTTAAGGGTGTAGGACACAGAGAGATTTCAGTTTTGCTACATCCGCCTCATTTGCACACTGGAATACAGCTTACCCCTTCTGAGGCATTTTTTCTCCCTCCTAGTGATCATCATTACAGTACCTACGGGCTACACCTAAAAGAGGAATGACGTGCCAAGCGGGACATAAGCAGAATTCAGACACACAACGAAGCTAGAATTGCAAGTCTAAAAGTCTCCTGACAAATGTCAGCAGAAAGCACAGCCAAAATCCAGAAGGGTCTTGAGAATGCTCAGTATGTGCTGTTGAGAGCACTTCGCCCTTTTATGTCGTATAGACCTCACAACAGATGTCATTACGAACTCTTTGCAAGACCCTCTCCTTCCTTTATTCTTCTGCAACTCTGAACAGCCATGAAGGAGCCAGATGCCCACACAGCCCCAAGAAGCTTAAAGAAGCTATCAATTATAAGATAGCTTGCGATACCTCTGATAATAGGACTACTTTCTTAAATACGGATTATTCCTGTTGCAAAAGTGTGATGTAATGTCTTGTCAGATGTAACAAAAAGGAAGTTGCAGCACAGCACATCACTGCCTCACCAAGGAGTTAAGAAGCATATAAACTGTTTGGATACATTATTTCCTTGGCAAATTAGATAACAACATTATTTTTTCTTGGCAATTTTAGGAACTGGAATATAATGAAGTTTTGATGAATTGGAATATGGTCTGTTGTTTCTAACAAATCACTGTGACCAAAGCTGATCTCATTGGAAGACTTTTTTTTAAACAAAGGACTAACCATTGGCCAAATTCAGTCTGAATTTTTTTAAGCGTGCATAATGAATTTAAATAGCAGTTTCTATGTAAAGACAGACATAATCTTGACTGAAAAACGGGAATTAAAAAGATGGTTTATTACAGATTAAATTCCTTTCTGAGAACAGCTTGCCAGATGAGCAGAAAATACACTCTCTCTATTCTCCAAAAATACACAACTCTCAATCATTTTCAGTCAATAATAAAGCTGCGAATTATCTCTGTTAATTTTAATCCTTTCTGTAATTCCGTAATTCCAGAATTTTGTATACCTCTTTTCACTTCTGCTCATTTGGAGCACTTCTGTTTTTATTTGATTATTTGATTCTAACACCATTTGCTCATTTATAGTCAAGACTATTGTCCATATACCTATTCAAATCAACTCATATTTGAGTCACAGTACATGTTGAGTGAGAGCAGTGCTCATCTTCAGTCTGGTATACAAAAGGATTAATACTGGGTCCATAGAGCTAATGTCCCAAAGCAATGTGGATGAAAACCTTCATAATACACTCTGCTTAGTGTGATATGTTGTCACAAACATATTTCAGTTGTTCTTCATGTGTCTCTTTTCTTTAGGATTTAGTGTATTGGCTCTAATCTGTAAAGGTCTGTACATTTAAGAGCCGTGTTTCATGGAACTTGTTTCCCTTGCACTAATGCAAGGGGACAGCGTAGCTGAACAGCTTACTATTTCAAGACTCATTCTCATTCTTAGGAATAAAATAATTGGATATTATATTTTAATATAAAACTTTATTTTTGTCAAAATTGTGTCAACAATGCAGCTTAGTGTGAAATTGGCCTACTTCCCTGAGACAAAATACCTGCTTTACCCAACTTCAAAGTTCTTGCTGTTTGATGGAAAGGTGGAGCTACAACTGAGTATTGACCCATAAATCCTTCTGTGGCAAAAATCAGCAGTAGTTGGCAGTGACTCTGCATTTATCATGGGATAGAAAGATAGAAGTCCTAAAGCAGACATGGTGTTGTTCAGTAGCTTGTATGGCTTCACAGCATTTTCCAAACAGTCCATTTTATACAACCCTTGATTTTGGCTAGCATATGGAGCTACTTGAAGAACAAAACCTCCTCTGTCTTGGAGACCAAAACCCTTTCGTAGTGGCAGATATATCTTATGGGCAGTAATACAAGTAATAAGTCTGAATTCACATAGTGTGTTATCTATATTCCACACAAAACTAAATAAATTAAACAAAATATGTTTCTTTAAATCAGATAATATCCCACAGTAATTAACAACCCCATCTTTGAACTGATGAAAAAAGTACACCAATGTTTATGAACAAATGAACATCTGGCAAACACTATCCAAAGAGATACTAATGTTTTAAATATATCTGGTCTGTAAATATGGTTCTAGTAGACCGTATCTTTAGTACTCACAGAAATTAATTGATAACTGCCAAAAATTTCTCCATTCAGGTCATTTTACACTCTATTTGTGGGCACAGTTCCTTTTTCTAGTTTGGTCCAATGCTGACTAAAAATGTGTGGTCTTTCATTATTTGTTGTTACTCCTTTCTTGGTCTCTGTATTGAAGTGAAAATACTTTTTAAAAAATCTGAAAATTTAAGTTTTTAATGAAATAATGATTAAGAGTCCTCAGTTTTGGTATACGCATATCATAATGCTTCTAATATATAATGCCTATACATATAAAAATATAAATGTATCCAATAATGCAAATAAACATATCCACAAACAAATATGTATGCATGTAAAAAGAAAACGTACTTTTCAAAGAATGAGAACTCCGATGATGTGACATTGACCTGCTACTAAAAATAATAGTGTGGACAAAGAAGTCCTAATGACCTAAAGAAGATAAGGCAAACATTACTTTAACCATAATTCATAGCTACCAGCTAGGACAGCAATCATCCAACAGATGTGTCTGTATTCATTAAAATTAGTATCTCTTCACTGCTGACTAGCGATGCCCTTAAAAATCTTTAGCTTTATCCCCTAAAGACCTTTGGGAAATTGAACTTCTTGACCCCACACAGTCTTCTCCAGGCATACACATCCTTCTGGTTATCTGTTACCTGAAAGGTCTTAATGGGGTCAAAGTCATTATCTCAAATTCTGAACACTGTAGAGACAGATAGAAAAGAATGGTACAACTTTTTCATATCCCTAAAACATAGTTTTCAATAAAGATCATTTTTTTCCAAGTATGAATAAATACGATGCATAGCTGGTGTATACTTTTAAACACAAAGTATTCTATGGGCTACAGTACCTAATTGAACAGATAAGGGATAATGACATAAGGACTAATAATAAATGTATAAGTATTCCAAAATCAGAGATGAACTATCTGTGTGGCCAGAAAATGAAAGTATAAAAGAAATTCTGAAAGAAGATAGGTTTTCTTACACCTGTAGTTACTGTAGAGATATTGGAAAAGTTCTCTTGACTGAAACTTTCTTTACTTGGAATAGACTGAAGAATCTGTCTCTGATAAAAGTGTCAGCAGAAGAGGCTTTATAAAAATACACAAAATGAAGAGACAGAATTCCAATATCAGAAAAAGTTCTGAAAAAAATGAAAAATAAAATCTCAATATTATTAACTGTGTTGCTAAATTATATTCCTTAAAATTGTATTAGTACCAGGTGAATGAAACTTGGCAGAAAAGCAACCTGTTTTTGAAAGGCTCTGGTGGTAAGATATTGATAACATTTTCTGAGATCTGCACTGAGGAAACTGGTAGAAACTATAATAATCAGTGAAACATGCAAATACACAATTACTGAGGTTGGAGAGAATCTCTGTAGGTGGTCCAGAGGTAGTCCAACTGCCTTTGTCACCAGGTCCCCTGACCCATTCAGCAGTGAGCCCATATTTTCCCCAGTCTTCCTTTTGCTGATGACATACCTGCAGAAGCCCTTCTTGTTGTCCTTCATGCCCCTCACCAGGCTCAACATCAGATATGCCTTGGCTTCCCTAACCCCCTTTCTGCATTCTCAGACAGTATCTCTATACTCTTCCCAGGACACCTGTTCCAGCTTCTAACTCTTGTATGCTTCCTTTTCACATCTGATTTTAGTTAGGAGCTCTTTGTTCATCCTTACAGGCCTTCTGCCACCTTTGTCTGACTTCCTGCACATTGGTATGGGTCAATCTTCAACCTTGAGGAGGTGATCCTTGAACATCAGGCAGCTGTCCTGGACTCTTCTCAAGGGCCATATCCCATGGGATTCTTTCAAGCAAGTCCCTGAACAGGGCGAGGTGTGCTATCCAGAGGTCAAGGGTAGTGATCCTGCTTTTTGCCTTGTACTCTGCTCTCAGGATCCCGAACTACACCATCACTACAGTCAAGGCTGTTCACATCTGTAGTGCTCCTGACTGCAGGATGGTTAAAGTCTCCTGTGAGGGCCAGAGTCTGCAAAAACAAGGTTTCTTCTAGTTGTATGAAGAAAGCCTCATCTATTCCTTCTTTCTGCTCAGGTAGTCTGTAGTAGAAGTCCACCACAACACCCCATATTGGTCTGCCTGTTAATTGTGACGCAATAAGAAAATGGATTAGTGGGCACATAAACAAATAAGGCATGTTGAGAAAGAACCAATGTAGATTCTGTAGAGGGAGGCCACGGCCTCATGTTCCATTGGAGTTCCCATAATAAATCAAAATGAGCTTGTAGACTAGAGTCATTTGGTTAAAATATCATTTATTTGGGATTTTCTACATTTTTTTTAACAAAATCCCTGTCAAAGCGCTAGAATACAACTGTCATTGGATAAGAAAGAGACTTGTCTTGTGGATTGTTAGATGCAAAATAGGAAGCAGAATGAGAATAAACTCAAAAGGTGAGACAGAAACCCATCTGGATGCCAGAAAACCTTAGATGAATCTGATACTCTTCAACATACTCAGAAATCATAGAATCATAGAATTATAGAATGGTAAGGGTTGGAAGGGACCTTAAAGATCATCTGGTTCCAACCCCCCTGTCATGAGCAGGGACATCTTCCACTAGACCAGGTTGCTCAGAGCTCCATCTGACCTGGCCTTGAACGATTCCAGGGAGGGGGCATCCACAGCTTCTCTGGGAAACCTGTTCCAGTGTTTCACCACCCTCACAGTGAAGAATTTCGTCTTAATATCTAATCTAACTCTGCCCTCTTTTTAGTTTAGAGCCGTTCCCCCTTGTCCTATCACTATACACCCTTGTGAAAAGTCCCTCTCTATCTTTCCTGTAGGCCCCCTTCAGGTACTGGAAGGCTGCTCTAAGGTCACCCCGGAGCCTTCTCTTCTCCAGGTTCAACAGCCCCAACTCCCTCAGCCTGTCCTCACAGGAGAGGTACTCCAGCCCTCTGATCATCTTCATGGCCCTCCTCTGGACCTGTTCCAGCACATTCATGTCCTTCTTATGCTGGGGGCTCCAGAGCTGGAAGCAGTACTCCACGTGGGGTCTCACGAGAGCCGAGTAAAGGGGCAGAATCACCTCCCTCGACCTGCTGGCCATGCTTCTCTTGATGCAGCCCAGGATATGGCTGGCTTTCTGGGCTGCAAGTGCACATTGCCGGCTCATAAATGGCAAACTATATCAGGCTTCCAGAAATTTGTCGAAGAATAAAAGTAAGACGACAGCATCTTATCATGACTATAGGTTCAGGACAGTAAACACAAAAGCAAATGACTGAGGAAGGACTTGTTGGAGGTCAGACACTGAGCATTGCACTGGAAGTGAAATTATTGATAAAGACAGGGTAATGCACATAGCAAAAACAACACTGACTGGATGCATACACACGGATGCATTCGAAACTGGGTATTATCCCACAAGGAAAAGATATTAAAGTTTTTACATTGGCTAAATATGATACTTTCAGAAAAGCAACGGTGATGTTAGCAATTTTTAAGAAAGGAATACTGAACACAGCCAAAAATATCCCTATATCACAGAATAAATCCACAGTACATTTTAAACGGATGTTCCACTTCTGTCACCAAAAGGTTAGAAAAGAACTAGAATAGCTGCAAAGAAAGGCAACAGAAGTATAAATTAACTCACACTGAAAAGGTAACCCAATAGATCTGGACTTTGAAGCCTGGAAAATAATTTTCTGTTGGGGAAATACTATAAAACTTTGTAAAAACATGACTGAAGGGAAACAGGGAACAATAATTCATCATTTCTCATTATACAAAAACCAGAAGACATCAAATGCAAGTAGCAGGTGGCAACACAGAATAAAAAATAGAATTCTTTTTCCACATAAATCAGAGGTAAACTGCGTAATTCATTGTCCCAAGATGCTGAGAATGTTAAAACTTTACTTGACTTCAGAAGTGACTAAACCCATTCATTGAACAGAAATCCATCAAGGACTATAAACACAAAGTAATGACAACTAGATTAATCTCTGAGCTGCAGGTTGCTGGAAGCTGGGACAGTGTATTTGAGAACTACCTTCTACACCTTGCCTTGTTCCTAATCATGTTCTTGTGTTGCTCCTTAGCTGTGTGCTGTGAGGCATTGTCTGCCTCAGTGAAAAAAGTCCTCCAATGAAAGAGATAACACCTGAAAAGCATAGACTGGAAAATTATGGTTATAAATGAAAGAAAAATCTAAAATTTGTCTGACCTAGGAATTAAAGGGAATTAAATATGCATTGATAACATGAAAAGACGTAAGCAAAAATGTTTCTGAAGACCTACCCATCCCCTAAATTTTCAGAAAGCTGTACAAAATCATGTTTGCCCTATTTAGCAAGCACTATTATCAACTGGTTCTCAGAAGTTTTAGTACTCTCAGAAAACAGAGAACCATACACAGATGTTCAAAAAGTTTGAACCGTCTTCCTCATTGAATAATGTACTACCAGTAGATCTGAAAAAAAATTCTGTAAGTTTTTTTAAGGTTGTCCTGGGTTTGGCCAGGACAAGGTTAATTTTCACTGGACTCCAGGAAGGGGCACAGCCGGGGGGCTGACCCCACCTGGCCAAACAGAGCCGGGTATTCCATACCATGTGCCATCATGCAGGGTTCCAGTGGGGGGGAGCTGGGGGGCGGGAACTCACTCGCAGCTCGGGAGGGCTCAGCGGCAGCTCAGTCCGGGAGACCGGTTCTCTGGGTTGTGCAGTTTGTGTTGTGTTTTCTCCTCATCTGTATCGTTGTTGTTCCTGTTCCCTTTGTTTGCTGTTCTGTTCAACTGCCCTTATCCCGACCCACCAGTTTCTGCCTGTTTCTTTCCATTCTCCTCTGTACCCCGGCGGGGGGAGGGGCGGCGGCGTGGCACTTTTGTTGCCGGCTGCAGTCAAACCTGAACAAAGGTGAAGAGTTTATATTCTGAAGAAAATAGCACAAGGTGAGCCACTTCCCACACTTTTTTTTTTTCAGGGTAGCCTAGAAAAACACACAATGATTCATAACTTTGAATAGCTTCACATTACCTAACATGAGGAATCTAATTTAGACACCCTGGTAAGGAAGGTAGTCAATATGAAGTCACATGACAGATAGTTTCCTTCAGGGGTAGTTAAGATCCACTTATGTTCTCCCCATTCTCTCCGTTTTAGGAGTCAAGGAGAAATGTCGCCCTTTAATTAGACGCCTCAAGCTAGCTGGGATGAACAGACCTTTGCAATGACAGGCATCAGTTCAACTGGTTGAATATGCATCTTGCCCTAAGCTTCTATAAAGGAAAACAACTTCTCTAATATGATGCTTTTATTATTGGTGCCTGTTTTACTGTGAAAACAAAAAGCATGTATTCCTGTCTAAGCAGGATAGGAAAGGATCAACCACTGACTATCTCCATCCCACAGTACTGGCTTACAAAAACTGCCATCCTCATAATTGTCTCCCTACAAAGAAAATTATTCAAGTGAGGACAATGAGAATATGCTCACCTGACTTTCTATGCTTTGAAATAATTTCTTTTTATGTTGTTGTTTTGATTATTTTCATTTAAGAAAAAAAAAGAACAGACAATATTCCTTTGCCCAAGTCATTTTTCAGAAATGAGCCTTGAAATTAGATGGTCTGAGCACGCTGCACAAAAGATGTACAGATTTAACTCAGGAGCACTTTAGTGAAAGGAGCAGTAACACATCTGAAACAACCAGACACCCGTATGCCCTGTATTCTCTATTTCACCAGGTGTCTCACATGTCTATGAGAGCAGAGAAGATAGAGAGAGAAGTAAAGAGACAAGACTAAAGGACAGGCATAACATAGGGTATTCTGCTTGAGGATGGCGCATATGTCGTTTGACCCTGGAAGGCAAATATTGAGCTGTAAGTCTGTGATGAGTAGAGAAGTGGAGAAAGGCCCCTTTCTGTAGTAGAAATATACCTTGAAAATGAGTAATAAAGACGCAGATATTGAAGTAAAGTTACCAGTAGATATTATATAGATATTTCACAAGTTGTATGAGTTTTTTTACTCCAAAACAATGCCAAAGCCAATTTTTTTTTTCAGTGGCCTGATTTAATATTCCATGCATCCATCTTGTCTCTGGTCTTCCTTGTACCAATGAGTCTGAAGGGATCTTTTGAGGAAGACTGAGATGTCCTCAAACAGCAACGAATAACAGCATTATAAACCTTTTCGCCTTCTTTTTCTCTTGTATTTCTCAGCTTTGAAGATCAGAGTACTTCTCCATCTCCATCATTAAGTAAATGAAAGTCATATCTCTTTATCTTACAGAAGGCAGCACAATCTTTGCGTTTTGCACTCTTCTGTCAGCATGGACTGTTCCATAGTCCAGGAAAACACTTTCGTCTTTGCAGTGGGAAGAGCTCAAACAGGCAGGAAAAGTTGAACATCTTCACAAAGCTGTTTGAAACACGCCTTGCAGGTTGAGTGCAACATTCCTTTGTGGCACACAGGAAAGAGCATTGCAATTCAAAGGATACAATGGACTTCCACAAACCAGGTATTTTAACAGATCTGGTTGAGCCCAAGAATCATAGCTTTTGCCTGTCTTGACATTGTTTCATTATTTCCCAGAACACTTACATTTCAGGATAGCATGCTGTCTGTGCAAGATTGCAAGCTAGAGTGTCCTTAAATGTTCAAGGAGTATGCTTACCCGGAAAGCTAGAGAGGCTGGACCCCGTCTTCTCTGTAGCATGGGGCAGTCACAGAGATGGCCATAGCCCTCCCACTTTGTCACTTTAAAAGGCATAAGGGAGTCTGATAAGCGGCAAAAGGAAAGCCCTCCCATTGAGTCACAAAGTTCAGAGCAGACCCTCTTGCATTCTAAACTCTCTCTCAGAGGAGAGTCTAGGTGCAGCTGGATCAACTCCTAGTTGCAGACTTGGTCAACGGTTTATGTCTAAAGGGTGAAGTGTGTAGCCACTTATTGGATTCAACTTGCCCGTCAGAGCCCCTCCAAAGACTTTCACTGAAACAGTTTCGCAAAGTTGAAGCAATAGGTAATTTATTCAAGGGACAGGTATCACAGATTTGGGATCGCCGTTGATAAATGCACAGTCTACAAAAATTGAGCTCAAAGTAATGGTTTAGCTCTTTAGTTAACAATGTGTTCCCGGGGATACGTCTGACAAAGTCAGAAGCACAACTCTTACCAAACAGACGTCCCTTCTTGGGGGAGGAAAGAGAGGTTTAGGTTTGTCAACCCATCCATCAGGTAAGGTTCTCTCTTGGCTCCTCCTCCCAAAGAGAGTTTTCATGTGCCAGTTTTTATATGTTTGAAAATCTTTTGGCGACGTGGAACTAAGTCAATTATTATGTGTCGATTGGCTCTTGGCATGGAATGTTGTGTTGTCACAAGCAGGACTTGGCCCTACAAAGCAGACATCTTGGTATGTGCTCGGGGGGGGCCAAATGTTTAAGCAAACTCTGGCTGCACGGCCTCCATCACTTCCCGGAGATTACTTGATTTACAATGACGGGCTATCCCCCTTTTCTTCTGTCTGAGAAGATAAGCACAAGTCATTTGGTCCCTTAGTTAACTTCTCTGCTCTTGGCACCTGAGTCCGAGCATGTCATTGACAAGTCCAGCAAGGCCATGACCACATGCTTTTGCCTGGGTCTGCTGCAGGCATAGAGGTTCCTGATCAGACATGATTCAGACTGTGAGAGATTCAAATCCACAAATAATTAAGATCCAGAGTGGTCACACAGGAAGCACAAAAGTGTTTCAAATGCAGTCACAGAATACCATCACTAGATGACAAATCCAAATGGAAGAGAGAAACTATAAAGCAAGTGACATACAAATATTATCTTTACTGCCTAAATCTTCTCCGCTTAGCAAAGTCTTTTGTGGTTCCTCTTGGCAGAAGCTGTTTTGATGCTTTCTAGAGTTTAGAGCTCTCTCAGACACGCCATATAGACATAATCAGAAACTAGAAAAAGAAGCAATGAAAAAATACCATATTCTTTGCTTGGTTACCAGACAGTTACATAACTGTATATTTACTGGACCAGAAATGGCTAATTTTGCTTGGGTCACCTCTTTATTCACACACTTATTTCTTGCTAACAGTACACATGTTGCCATCAGTTATAACAGAGGTGCTGCAAAAACGACTCAGTAGCTCGTGCTTGCTCCATCTTCTGCCTGACAGCCTGTTTCAGTCTCAGTGGTACTAAATCACATACTCTATAAAAAACAACTTCTTTGTAAAGCTCAGACATGTTTGGCTTTGAAATGAACAGCTCCATATATCTTATTTTTTTTCATTTCTTCATTAGAGTTGTAGAGATTTTTTAAAAAAAAAAGAAAGGAAAATTTTGGTCAGGATCATGTTGTCTTATCCTGAGACTCTCACAATTTCCACCCTGGATCTACAAAAGCACATGCTTAACTCAAAGAACATGAGTAATGCCGCTGAGTTCTCAGACCCTGGACTGACATCACTG
This sequence comes from Opisthocomus hoazin, assembly GCF_030867145.1. Taxonomy (NCBI): domain Eukaryota; kingdom Metazoa; phylum Chordata; class Aves; order Opisthocomiformes; family Opisthocomidae; genus Opisthocomus; species Opisthocomus hoazin. Next base: position 72,503,329 of record NC_134417.1, on the reverse strand, counting down.
TAGCCCAGTTCTACCCTGCTAGATAATGCTCTCTAAGCGGCAAATGCAAGATACAGCAACGCAATAGTGAGAGCACAACTTCAGAGCACCAAATCCTTATCTTATACTTCGAAGCAGTGTCACTGATGTCAGAGAAAATGCCCAAGTGAGACAGCTGAACAGCCCTATCATGGCTTATCTTTCCAAACTAGCATATATACTTTCACTGGATGAATAATGCAATTTCCTGTACCCATACAGCATCATGTTTTTAAAACCACAAGCTTTATACAAGCCCTGTATAAGCAACATTAACAAAAGTATGCTTCCTGTTTTAATATATAAATCACATACAAAAAAAATCAAACCTTGTTTTTGTTAGGCTTTTTTCGTCTCTGTTAGCAAAGAAAAGGACATATCAAAGGCATTAATAAAATCATTATTCCCTTCATGTGAAAGTATACTTTGTTTTTAAAACTTCAGGAAGATGCTGGCTCTCATCCAAGATTGCGAATACCCTGTCATAGCTAAGGACCTACACATGGCAGTAAGAAATCCTTAGGATTTCTAGGTGTCTGTTTTAAACAAACACAACTATTTTTTTTTCTTCTTTTCCTTTCTGAAACAAAAAGGTTATCAGTAATGAAGTGGAAATTGCCTGCTTTTCATTATTAAAGCAGTTCTGCAAAATGCAGTCCTAATCACTGTTCACTTTACCAGTCTTATTATGGTATGGCAAATTAGCCTCTAGACTTCTCAAATGACAGTGGACTACATCTGCCCTACATGTACTTAAAATTAGGTACTGTGTGGATGCTCACAAAACATGCCCAGGAACAAGCATTAATGGAAAATATTAGACAGTTCAATCGTGCGAGTTAAATGTGATAACTTATTGACTATCCATTAGTTCAAGATGCTGCAAATTTCTGACATAGCCATACACTTTGAATAAGTACAGGATTTCAGGGCTTTTTTACACTCATTTATTTGTTGCCTAAGGCTAGGACGGGTATCCTTTCCAGAACTAGATGTGCAATGAAGACATTACTATTCTTAGCTGCTTGTCACTGACAGCTGGATGGGTGTTGCTGTCTTCACGTCTCTCTGTGTGGAGGGGACTCCCCCCCAGTAACTCCAGTCTACTTAAACCTGCCTTTGCCTGGTCTGTAGGGGATATTGTCCGTAAGGTCCCTGCTGTTAGGTGAGCTGTGTGGTGGTAACCCTTAGCAAAGTGCAGGGAACAAAGAGGACACCAGTGTCTTCCACCAGCACAGCAGTTTGCAAAACGTCTGGCCCTGCCCTAGTAAGAAAGTGGTACTGGTATAATTAAAGGTCTCATTTGATATAAAAACAGTTAAACGGGCACAAAAATTTTTGTTGACATGTTTTTTGCTGCTAAGTCTAAAAAGTATGCTATTTGAAAGATGAGTATCCACAAGGGGAAACCAATTTCTTAGAACTGGTACAATTTTCCCTTGGACGAGCTCCATTTCTAAATGTCAAGCTGACGTTTTTCACAAATACTACATTTTTTAAATCTTTCTCTCTTCGTCTAGAAAAGCAGAATGTTTATTTTATTTATTTTATTTATCTATTTATTCCAAAAGTTCTGTTGGAATAAATACCAGTGATGAATACATTTGTGGGATTGGTTGGTTGTTTTGGTTTAAAGTATCTACAAGTGTCAAAACCAGCCACATATGCAGAGTCACAACACAGCAACTTCTGCATCTTCCCCTCCTCATGCCCAGTTATTTATGATTCATCCAACCTGCCTGACTTTGGTGTGACAACTTTGATTATACCAGCTATGTGCCTCAGTGTTATCCAGAACACACCCCACAGCAGATGGGCAGTGCTTCTAAAGGAGCAAGTCAAGCACTGAAAAAATCCTCAAATCACTATTCTCCTTTTATCCATTCTTCTCTTGTGATTTTGCTTATAATTATCCTTTTACATGCTATTGCTCACAAGCTTGTTCTTCCCTCCATAATTTTTTTAAAGTATTTGGTCTAAGTACCTTCTGATTTTGCTATGCTTTGACAGATTTCCCACATCGAAATCACAGAGTTAAACAGGTAATCTGGCCCAATAGAGACTAAGTTGAACCCCCAGAATGGTCCAAATCACAAAAACCTACTAACAGGAATCTTCTCAGACCACTGGAGATGAGGAGACTTGTCCAGTTTTGCAAAGGGTACTAATGCCCATGAGAACTAACATATTGAGCTTCCTCCCTTAAGAAGTATTGCATACAAGAGTGTGACAGCAATGAAAGGAAATGCATACCCTTTTACTATGTGAAGTCCAGCTGCACAGTGACCTTCTCTGGTTTTCTGTGTTTTGATTGCCTGTTGTCCCATCCACCTCATTCCTCAAAGGTTAACAAGGCTAAACAAGAGAGAAACAAAAAGGTCAGCCAACGAAATGCTGATCTATTGACAAAGCCTAAGAAATGTAGAAGTAATGCAAACTCAAATACTGTTGTTCCTGCATTACTGATACCATGCTAGAGCAAATCCATACACACAACCACTTCAGAGAATTTTGCTGTGCATGAGGTGACCCTCTCTCTCAAGTTCAAAAAGCTGAAGCATTAACAAACCAATGCTATTAAACCCCCAAGGCTGAAGTTTCTATTTCATTATAACTGTAGCACGGTGAAGAAAGACAGAGTGAACCAGGATGAAGTCAGGAAAATTATTCTACTTCTCTGACTAATTGCCCACTCAATGGAGCATGTTCATGCGGGAAAAGACTAAGGTTTGCCTCCCAGCTGACCATGTCACCTCTGCTCCTCATCTCCAGGCTCAGGTCTTTCACCAAGGCCATGCAACTGCCAGTTGTCACAGAGACTCTGCTGCTTTCAGAGATGGCACAAGCAAGTGTATTACAGCTGGAGACTTTTCTCTTCCTGTCACCAAGGCTGAGAGTAGAAAAGGGCAGAGTCTGTCCCTCAATCCAAGTGACAATCAAGAAAAAAGTCTAAAGAGCAATTTATGAGAGCATTTTTCCTTTGTAAAAATTTGATTGCTCAGGACCCCAACTTTTCATTGGAAATGGCACTTCAGTCAGTAGGAAGAAATGTCTGGTCAAATTAAGCAAGGAAAAAAATCTTCTGTTCCTTCCCATCCCTGTCTGTTTGAGCAGGAACTTCAAGCTATTATTTTTACTAGGAGAATGGAGGATTTGTTTCAGATTCAGAACTCAAGATTCCTGGAGTTCTGATTTGTTTCAGAAAAATGCAAACTTTCAATTTTCACAAAATTTAAAAAAAAATTATTATTAGTGTTTGAAGCAGAGTGAATATTGTTTTAAAATAATCTGCTTTGTTTACATAACAAAGATCTCCATCTATTTAAAAATGTAATTTGTTTCTTTGGTTACATTTTTTGACAAACAACAGTTTAAAAGAAAGCAACAGCTTGTAAAGCCCTTTCTGTACTCCTTCTCTAATCAACAATGGTGTACTAAGAACTACCAGCAAGTTGCAGGACTCTAGAATTGAATCAAAAAAGCTAGAGCACAGTATTTGAAAGAACAGTTTGCAAACTGTCACCTATCTGCAAGAACGATGTGGAGAGATGATGTGGAAGAAACATTTTTGCTTGCAAAACTGCCCTTTAGAGTTAAATTAAAGAATTTTAAAAGTTGCCTTAGTAGATGTCTTCAGCAGTAAAGCTAAACAGTGAAGGAAGAGGAAAAAAAAAAGGGAGGATTGAAAACATGTTTTCTTAGCAAAGTAAACTTCATTCTTTTACAAAATTAAAGGATAAATTTCATTATCTAGACCATGTCACATGTTGTGGGGTTAAACAAAAAAGAAGAAAAGTTAAAGAATAATCTAATATAGTTGATTCCAGTAATTACAAAGCGTAAAATCATACTGAATATTTCAAAACATTGTCTCATGCTTTATAGCTCTCCACAATCCCTTTCTGTTTTGTTGCCTTTTGTAGGGATGGTAAGTGAGGGACGCGCATCTGTCACTAGACTGCTAAACAAATAATGTGTCTTCCCTTTGCATGGACCACTGGAAGGAAATTGCTACCTGGTGCTCCTATTACTTTTCCCCTGACTTAAATTATGAGCCACTTACAATGATGTAAAAGGATAGATTTTTTTCTTTGACTGGAAGCTTACCTGCTGAATACTCTGGAGCTTTGATTAATGTTTCTGCTCCATTTTGTATGAGAGCTGGAAACTAAATATAGTTGGTACTCAGCAACTGCATCAGTATAGTGGACGGTAATGAGCTGCGGCTGGGAAAAACTGAAGGTTTTTGATGGCATGATGGCATGACCATGTCTGGTTTGATGTTGTATATACATGTACACACACATGTATAAATATATATACATGATTGTGCTATGGAAACCATTCATTTACAGAATCATACAGAATCACAGAATGGTAGGGGTTGGAAGGGACCTCTGTGGGTCATCTAGTCCAACCCTCCTGCCGAAGCAGGGTCACCTACAGCAGGCTGCACAGGACCTCGTCCAGGCTGGTCTTTTATATCTCCAGAGAAGGAGACTCCACAACCTCCTTTGGCAGCCTGTTCCAGTGCTCCATCACCCTCAGAGGGAAGAAGTTCTTGCTCAATGTTTAGACGGAACTTCCTGTGCCTCAGTTTGTGCCCATTGCCCCTTGTCCTGTCACTGGGCACCACTGAAAACAGCTTGGCCCCATCCTCCTGACACCCACCCTTCAGATATTTATAAGCATTTATTAGGTCCCCTCGCAGCCTTCTCTTCTTCAGGCTGAACAAGCCCAGCTCCCTCAGCCTCTCCTCGTAGGGGAGATGTTCCAGTCCCCTCACCATCCTCGTAGCCCTCCGCTGGACTCTCTCCAGTAGCTCTTCATCTTTCTTGAACTGGGGAGCCCAGAACTGGACACAGTACTCCAGATGAGGCCTCACCAGGGCAGTGTAGAGGAGAAGGAGAACCTCCCTCATCCTGCTGGCCACACTCTTCTTGATGTACCCCAGGATCCCATTGGCCTTCTTGGCAGCCAGGGCACACTGCTGGCTCATGGTTAACCTGTCATCCACCAGGACACCCAGGTCCCTCTCCACAGAGCTGCTCTCCAGCAGGTCCACCCCAAGCCTGTACTGGTGCATGGGGTTGTTCCTCCCCAGGTGCAGGACCCTGCATTTGCCTTTGTTGAACCTCTTCAGGTTCCTCTCTGCCCAACTTTCCAGCCTATCCAGGTCACACTGAATGGCAGCACAGCCTTCCGGTGTGTCTACCACTCCTCCCAGTTTGGTGTCATCAGCAAACTTGCTGAGGGTACATTCTAACTCTTCATCCAGGTCGTTGATGAAGAAGTTAAACTAGACTGGGCCCAGTACTGACCCCTGGGGGACACCACTAGTTACAGGCCTCGAACTAGACTCAGCACCGCTGATGTCAACCTTCTGAGTTCTGCCATTCAGCCAGTTCTCAATCCATTTATATCTAATCAACTACAGTAATATTACTGGCACATTATTAAACCGGTTGGAAGTAAATTTGCTTGCTTTTCTCCAAGCTGTCACACCCTGCAATTTAAATGACATTTCAAAGTCTAGATCTGCAGGCCCAAACACATGCATTTCACTCTTTCCATGTGACCAGGACGGATGCCTAAAAGTCCACAAAACAATGTCTGAGGCCAAAGACTTGGTGTTTACTGTCTAAGGAGAACTTTCCTGTGCGGAAGGGGGAAAAGGAACAGGAGTGACTGTGAAATGGCACCTGGAAAAGATGCAAGGAACCCATCTAACCCAGCCTTCCACAGGGCTGCTGGTTTTAGTTCACAAGTGAGTTTTTTACAATATATTGCTTTTTTAACCAATAAACACACATACACACCCCTCTATATATGCATGCAAGCACATAAATAAAGATTATACTGACTATGTAGGAAGCAGTAGTTGGATGATTCATACAAAAACATAACTGAAAAGATAAAAAGACCATTGAAGTTGCTGAAAAGAATGTATGAGTTTATACTACGCGGTTACTTGGACAGGTGCAGGCAAGACTATTTATTATTTCATGGCTTTTACATACAAAATGGACCATTAGGATTATTTAGCCTAAAATTTTCCATAGCAGAAGTTATAAATGTTACAAGGCATTTCCTGGATCTTGGTTACAGCCTAGTAACATCACCCCAGAGGAAGACAAAAAAAGTAATAATGAAAATATTTTTCTGCTGTTTTAAGGAGATAGACAACGCAATACAGGTCTTACCACATCAGTTACACCACTGTTGCAGATAAATTCCTGCATCCTGTCAGAGAAAACTATGAATACAGTTAAAAGACAATTATGCAAAAACACGTCTATGGGGGAAAAATTGTTATTTTCTGCAGTCATTGTAGGTTTCTTTTAGGCATCAGTGACTGAATTGCCCAAATAGAAAGCTCATAAATATTAAAAAGAAGGCTATATTAATTACAAATTTAATTACCTAGTCCTTGTCGATTTGATTAAACATAATGAAAACTTAGTCAATGAAAATGAGAATGAGGTAAATTAACTGGTTTTATACATACCTTCTTAAGCATGTCTGTGTCTTTAGAGCATGTACTGAGGAAAACAGGTACATCTGAACCATCACACTGGGTATGGCCATTCTGAATACCTTCCTTCCTGCATGTGCAAACTCCTTCTAGTTACAGTTCTTGCAGCCCAGCATTAGTCCAATGTTGAGACCCCAGTAAATTTTGAGGTGGCACAACAAATTCACTTAAAGCCCACGAGACACCCTTTTTAATAAAGGTTGGTGTGAACATTTATCCTGTTACAACTGGATTTGAATTCCTTTGTGGATAGCAAACAGAATTACATTTGTAGTGGATTGACTTTGGCTAGCCACTGGGTGCCCGCCAAGCCACTCTATCACTCCTCCTCCTCAACAGGACAGGAGAAAAATAAGACAAAAAACTCATAGGTCAATATAAGGACAGGGGGATGACTTAGCAATTACTATCATGGGCAAAACAGATTCAACTTAGGGAAATTAATTTAATTTATTGCCAATTAGTCAAAGTAGAATAACGAGAAAGAAGAACAAATCTAAAAACACCTTCATCCCCGACCCTCTCTTCTACTCAGGCTCAGCTTCGTTCCCAACTGTTCTGCCTCCTCCCCTCAAGCAATGCAGGGGGATGGGGAATGGAAGTTGTGGTTTTCGCCGCTCCTTCCTCCCAGGCCCCTTGACACAGTCCCCCACAAAATCCTTCTCTCTAAATTGGTGAGATAGATACACATTTGATGGATGGACTGGTTGGTGAATGAGGAATTGATTGGATGGCCACATCCAGAGGGTAGCGGTCAACGGCTCAATGTCCACATGGCCAGCAGGTCAAGGGAGGGGATTCTGCCCCTCTACTCTGCTCTGGTGAGACCCCACCTGGAGTCCTGCATCCAGCTCTGGAGCCCCCAGCACAGGAAAGACATGGACTTGTCAGAGCAGGTCCAGAGGAGGGCCACAAAAATGATCAGAGGGCTGGAACACCTCTCCTGTGAGGAAAGACTGATAGAGTTGGGCTTGTTCAGCCTGGAGAAGAGAAGGCTGTAGGGAGACCTTATTGTGGCCTTTCAGTATGAAATCTTCGTTTTGGTTTGCTTTAACTAAATTGATTTTTAAATTATTCCCTTATTTAAGACATACATATCCTTTTTTGTATTTCCATAGCAATGAGCTACCTGGCATTTTTTCAGGTGGGGAGCATAACTTCTACACTCATTTAATAAAAAAAGAAGACAGAAAGAAAAAATTACTAAATAATTGAGTTAAGAAAAGATAACGTGGCCTATCACACGTAGAAAAATCTTGTTTTTCTTTGCAATAAAACAGTTTCAAATAAACAAACTCCTCTTCCTTTTAAAACAAACAAAATCTGTCTTTAGAACAAGATGTTACCAAATAATTTATGTTTTCATTTAATAGCTATTTAATTGTGGCTTGCTGATCTGCTAAATTTGTGGTTTCATCATTGGCATAGCTCTGTATACTTTGAGAAAAGTACTAATTTGTAACTGATAAAAAGCCAAGCAATTTCTATTCAGCACTTTCATAATGATTATTATTTTCTTGTCACTTTCTATCATCTAATTTCATTTTTTCTCTTCCATTCTCAGAAATAATTATTTTTCATACTGAAAAAGAATTCCTTCCACAGATAAGAAGCTTTCCGGTACATTCAATTAATCTCAAGCAAGGTAACACTGAAAACAGAACCACTCACACACACCCAGAAAAAGAGGCACTGTTGTAGGTCAATACAGCAAGGAAGGCCAATATAAAACCTTAAAACAAATCATATAAAAACTGCCCACTGGATTAAGATCTGTGACTACATTAACTTAATTTTCCCCAAACAATATTCTCTCTGTTTTCTTCTTTGCATCTCTGCAGTTCTTCCCAAATTCTGTCTTAAGCATATCACTGCAAAGTTTCCACACTGCTCCATGAAGCAAAAAAGCTTACACCACTGCAGTCCATTAAAAACTACATATAGAGAAGGATTATTAGAAAAATTTCAAGCTACTGCTGTGTAATTAGGGCATCAAAACCTGTGAAAACCAGAATGTCATCTGCTGGGTGACTTCTCTCCAGGACAGCAGTTTGTACCAGGCTCAGTACTTTCAGGTCTGTTCTTAGAGGGGTCAGGCGTTCTTAGTACCTTCACAGAATAACTGAACCAAAATACAGCTTCATATCAACTACATTAATAAGGTGGCTTCACTGCTTTTCCAATGTATGTGGGAAAGACCTCTTGTCTGTTGTAGCTTTACAATGTGTATATGAGAGCTTTGGAGTTAAACATTTGTATCTACCTTACCATGATTATTAGAGACGAACAGCCTAGACTGAAAGACATGTCTTCAGTTAAATTCCTAACAGAAATTTGTTTTGCTAAACGAGCATCAAAGAGACATTTGGAAGGATGTGCCTTTGTTCAAAACCTTGGTACTTAGGGAGATTCTGGTACAGTAGAACCTCATTTTTGGTCTATATAATTTGTTAATTAATGGAAATATTTTATCTGCAGGTGTATGAGTAAATTTATTCCATGAAACATACACATTTATAGAAGAAAAAAGAAAAAAAGACAAAAGAAAAATAAATATGTTTAAAGCACATTTACTAAGTGACAGTGGTACAACTGGATGGTGGGAGGCTCACATTGTTTTTGAGTTGTTCACGTTAATGAATTTCAGATAATCTGGCGTTTCATGCATGTGTGCAGTGACTTTGGCTTTTTGAGGTCATTAAGATAGTGAGGACATTGTAGGCTTCTTTGTAAAGAATAGTTTAAATATGATTTCTAAGGAGACTTCACAGGTGATTTGGGGATATCAGTAAAGACATTAGCTCCAGCTAAGCACTTCTAGATTCAAGGAGACTCTGTTATTATTGGCATTTATGAGTAGTTTGAGCAAAGCTCTTATAAATTCCACATACTGGTATTAGTGGAGTGACTTATTCCTGCCGCTACTGGTCTTAAAAGTTCCGAATATTAAGGAGAGAAAATGCAGTTAAGCAAAACATGACCTGAATTAGAAAGAGGCCAGGGCAGGGTAACATAGAGTGTATGGTACCGTCAGTTTTAGTATGCTGCAAAAAACTGTCTATGAGAAAGGCTACTGGTAAATGCAGAGTTACAAATGATAAATAGAAAATCTGTGTATTACTAGAGTGCCCTGCTGTGTTTTTTAACCATGTGTCACCATTTAGAGCAGGGTGGCAATAAACTGAGTAGCAGATGCTCTCTATTAACCCCTGCCGTCCCACCAGAGGAAGGGAAAAGGAGAAAAAGGGAGAGACAAGATGAATGTAAAAACAGATTTACTAATAAGACTAACAATATTAGTAATGAGAGGAATAATGCAAAATATACGAAATCAATTGTGGATAGTTAGGGCCTGGCGGTCGGAAGATGTCGCGCTGTATGGAAAGGTAGGCCCCCCCCTCCTCTCCTGATAACCAGTAGCGTTTAGCCCATAGGTGTAAGCAGACGGAAGTGACGCTGTAAACCTAAGCTATATAATACTGTGCTACCCATCAATAAACGCCATTTGCTGTCCACCACATTGGTGTCTGCGAGCTGATGGCCCGAGCGGCTGGGGGGTAGGTCGCCGTGCCGTTCCTGAACCACGTTGCCACGCCAACAAAGGCAACAAGTGGTGCCGAAACCCAGGAAAGACTCGCCTGGAGTCGGGTGAACGGCGGCCGGAGCGGCGGGACCAGCCCGGCGGGGAGGACGCTCCCGGACCAACAAGGAGGATGGAAGCCCTTGTGAAGGTCGTATCGCAATTACATAAGCAGTGGGGAATTGATTGTAAGCCCAAAGATTTTACGCTCGCAGTTGCGAGGCTTTTGCAAATTGGGGTCATTGACCAGCCGGTGGATATTCTCCACCCTGAGGTGTGGGATAAGTGCACTAAAGCGTTAGCCGAGGAAACGATGTCCTCGGGTTGTGGGAAAAAGCTTAAGTCGTGGGGGAAAGTCATGCAGGCCCTGCAGAAAGCTATACAAGAGCAGGAGACCTGGAAGGCGGCAAAGAACTGTTTGTTAGCTACCCCAAAATTGGGAATCGGGGCAGCTACACAGACTTCGCACCCCCCAGACGATAACGGTTCTGCTGAGCCTAAAAATCAGCAAGAGGGCAACACGTCCTCTCAACTCCCGGACCCCGATCCGCTTACGGAGGGAGAGAAACAAGCTAAATCCTTCTGGGGCGGGTTAGCCGAGGAGGCTAGGGGCGCCGCGAAAGAAACAGAGTCTGATAAAGTCTGGGCCACACCACCACCCTATGCGCCCCAAGATGGCACCGAGCACAAAGGGGAAAGGCGGGACGAAAATTCCTTTGGTGATAACAGGGAGGAAGCGCTAAAGTTATCAAGCGCACACAAAGGGGAGGCGGAGGAGAACAGGGGGGAGAGGAGCGGTGGGAGCGACCAACAAGGGAAAAGGGGGGCTAGCGGGGGGCAGAGAGCCAACCAGAGCGTGCATTTCAAAAGGTGCGCCTGTGGGGTGGGCACCCCGCCGAGCGGAGGGCGGGGCGGGCCCGGGCGGGGGGAGGAGTGGCCCGCCCATAGGGGAGGGGGCCAGAGCTCGGCAAAAAGGTACTGGAGACCGGAAGTGACCAGTCAGTCGAGTTCCGACTCCGAATCAGACACTAGCGGGGATGAGTGGCTCGTAACTAATTTAAGTTTAGAAGAGAAGAAAACAAAGATAAATAAAGTCAAGAGCCAAAATATCCCCATCCAAATTAAAGAGAAACCGCTAGGGGGAGAAATCCCTCTCACGGACTGAAGGAAAATAAAGATTACGTGCGCCGACTGGACCCCATCGGCCGCACTAGCGTTCCCGGTCCGGGTGACGGACGGGGGACAGAGGGTCCACACACCGATAAACCCTAAGGATATACAAGCGATTGTTAAGGCAATCGCAGATAAAGGCCTTAATTCTGCCATTGTCTCCGCCCTCATAGATGGTGTCTTCGGGGAGACAATATGCTCCCGTTCGATATAAAACAAACTTGTAGATTGATCTTTGACGGGGCAGGGATGATCGTTTTTAAACAAGAATGGGAGGACATCTGTGCGAGGCAATTGGCCCAAGTAACTGGGGCAGACCATCCACTGCATGGCTCCAGCCTGCAGCGGTTAATGGGCACAGATCCCACAATGATTACTCCCCAGGCACAAGCCCAGGGCCTGCGGGCCCATGAAGTCAGTACCACTACTCGTGCGGCCAGAGAAGCTATTCGCATAGCCTCTAGAGTCATTGCCAAACCATCGCCATGGTCCACAATAAAGCAAAGTGAGAGTGAGAGTTTCACAAAATTTGTGGATCGTCTCCAAGCAGCGGTCGATTCATCAGCCTTGCCTGCGGAGGCAAAAGGCCCAGTCGTAGCAGAATGTTTACGTCAGCAGTGTAATTCAACAACCAAAGAAATCCTGCGATCACTATCAGCGGGGTCGAGTATCGCAGACATGATTAAGCATGTCGTGAAGGAAGAGCATCTAACCCCGATCGAGACGGCTGTTCGTACCATAGTAGCTAACGTGATGACATGTTTCAAATGTGACCAGGCAGGCCACGTCGTAGCAAACCGTCCTCAGTTTAGGGACCCATGCCAAAATCGACCCAGAGGACCGTGTTGGGCCTGTGGGAAAAAGGGGCATTTCGCCAGAGAATGCAGATCTACAAACCAGGGAAACAGAAGGGGGAGAGGGCACTCAGGCCGTGCACAGCCCTCTCCCACTTGGGACATCAGGCGGCCCAATTATGCCAACCCCAAGTGGGGCGAGGTGCTTCCGAACCCGCTACCCCCTCAAGAAGCGACCAATTTTATGGTTCAACCAATGGTCCAGCCGAACCCGTTCCCACCTCAGGGACAGCAAGAACCACCCCTTGGGGGCGAGACCCCAGGGTGGCCCTGGCGGTAAAGTGTGATAACCCGCCGGTAGTGTGGGGAATCTGCTCCCTCTATGACACCCCAAACGGCACCACCATTAGTGTCCCTTTTTTAATCGACACCGGAGCAGATGTTACAGTTATCCCTGAGACAAATTGGCCCCCACGTTGGAAACTGGAAGATGCCCCCATGGTGGGAGGAGTCGGGGGATTAACCCGAGCTCGAAAGAGTGCCCAATTGGTAGCAATCACGCTTCACACTGAAAAAGGACCAGAAAAAACCATCACCCTCTTCCCATATGTCATGTCAGGAATCCCACCCCTGCTGGGAAGGGACGCTCTAACCCTATTAAAAGCCAGGGTGACAAATTTACCATAAGGGCCACTGCCGTACACCCACTTCCACCAATTAAACTGACGTGGAAATCGTCTGACCCAGTGTGGGTCGAGCAGTGGCCCCTGTCGAAGCCTCGAATGGATGCCCTTCTCGAGCTAGTTGACCGCGAGTTACAACGAGGTCACATAGAGCCTTCCACTAGCCCATGGAACACCCCAGTTTTTGTAATACCCAAACGAACCGGCGAAGGGTTTCGCCTTCTCCATGACCTGCATGAGGTAAACAAAAAAATCCAACCAATGGGTCTTGTTCAAACGTTTTTACCCATGAACTCTATGATGCCGGAAGGACAACCCTGTGCTGTCCTTGATATTAAAGACTGTTTTTTCTCAATACCTCTGCATGAGGAAGACAAGGAGTGGTTTGCTTTCTCTGTTGTGTTTCCAAACAGCCAAAGCCCCAACTTACGTTTCCAGTGGAAAGTGCTGCCTCAAGGAATGATCAACTCACCTACCATCTGCCAGATTGCGGTGGACCAGGCGTTAACACCAGTCCGACACAGCAATCCGACCGCGACCATCATTCAGTACATGGACGATATCTTAATCGCAGCGCCGTCGGGAAGTCAGGTGGACCAGCTAGTGTCAACAGTCTCGGAAACTCTGAAAACAAACGGGTTCGAAATCGCGAGCGCAAAGATTAAAAGAGGACCATGCGTAAGCTTTTTAGGAGTAGGGATCACGAGTTCTTACGTGACCCCCCCTCAAATAAAAATCCACCGTCACATTAAAACGCTCTATGATATGCAGCAGTTAGTGGGGTCCTTACAATGGCTCCGCAACATTGTCTTGATCCCTCCTGAAATCATGGCTCCCCTGTATGATCTCTTAAAAGGAAAGAACCCATGGGAACAAAAAACTCTGACAACAGAAGCAGCAAACTCTCTCGACTTTATTGAGCAACAGCTATCGTCAAGCACACTTGCCAGATGGAATCCAAATCTGCCACTTGATCTGTATGTACACTTCACAAAAGGGGGGGGAGTGGGAGCACTAGCACAGGGTCCCCCTGAAAAAGCTCAACCAATACAATGGGTAGTTCAGGGAAAACCATCACGCGCATTCTCTCCAGGAGTCGAATGCCTTGGTAATCTCATCATGAAAGGCAGAAAACTCGCCCTGAGACACCTAGGCATCGAACCCGCCAGGATATACCTACCCTTCCGCAAACAACTCCCTGCGCAGTCAGTGGCAACGTCAGAGAATCTGGCCATAGCTCTCGTCGGATTCGGCGGCGAAGTTCGTTACGCTGCAAAGCCTCCCTGGACTCAAATGATGGCAGTTGTCAACATCGACCTCCCGCAAAAAATCATAGACCGGCCCCAACAAGGACCAACGGTCTTCACAGATGCATCCTCAGCGACCTCAACAGCGGCGGCGGTATGGCAATTGGGAGAAAAATGGCACTGTGTCAAAATGACCGATCGTGCGCTTTCAGTCCAAAAATTAGAAGCGACGGCCGTAGTGCTAGCGTGCGGACTGTTCCCAACAGAGCATCTCAACATAGTGACTGACTCAATGTTCGTGGCCAAGCTTTGTTTAGCCATATCGGGGCCCGGCGTGTCAACATCCACAACAGCTCTAATGCTGGAAGAAGCACTTTTCTCCCGAAAGGGCACCATATCAGTCATTCACGTTAACAGCCACAACCCAATTAAAGGGTTTTTCCAAATCGGTAATGACAAGGCAGATGCCACTGCAAAAGGGGTGTGGACGCTAAGAGATGCCCGTCAGCTACACGAGTCTCTCCACATCGGAGCTAAAGCGCTAGCAAAAAAATGCGGGATCTCAGTCACCGACGCGAAACACATAGTAGCCACGTGTCCTCACTGTCAGAAAACACCACTGTGGTCCAGTGGAGTCAACCCCAGAGGTCTCAAGGCCTCCGAAGTGTGGCAAACAGATTTTACGCTCTGTCAGTTGCTGAAACCTCGAGCGTGGCTAGCGGTAACCGTAGATACATATAGCGGAATAATTGTAGCTACACAACACCTTAAGACCGACTCCAAAGCAACCATTCAGCATTGGTTGACAGCCATGGCATGGCTCGGTATCCCTAATCAGATCAAAACAGACAACGGTCCAAATTTCATCTCTAAATCAGTCCAGACATTTACTTTGAAGTGGGGTATCAACCTAACACATGGTATTCCGTATAACAGCACAGGTCAAGCTATAGTTGAACGAGCAAATCAGACTTTAAAATCTAAATTAGAAGTGTTAGCGAAAACAGAGGGTTTTGCTAACGCCATTCCCCCGGGAGACCAAACACGCCTGTTAGCTACCGCTCTTTTAGCACTAAATCCATTCCCCAGGGGGGAAGAGGTAAACAGCCCCACCCAGAAACATTGGGCCACCTGAGCACTAGAAGAAGGCCCGTTAGTCATAATCAGAAATGAGCTGGGAGAGTGGGAACAAGGGTGAAGGTTAGTCCTTACAGGGCGAGGGTATGCCGCTGTCAAAAAAGATGGTAAAGTTAAGTGGTGTCCGCTTAAGTCCATTAAACCAGACCTCCAGAATAAACTAATGAAAACTGTGAGTTTTTATTCACAGGACCGGATCATCGGACACCCCCGTAACCCGTATACCCCGGTGACCAGAAAAGATGACAAGTCAGCGAGCATCCTGTCCGAGCCTGAGAGTTCCGCACTGGCAGAACCCAAACAACGGCAGAATAGCCTCCACAAAAGGGGGCTGCGATGCCTTTCTGTGATCTTGATTCTGGAACTTCTCACTATAGGACAAACAGAAATGGTTACCATCGACCCACCAGTTCTCCTAAAAGAGGTACTAATACTTTGGATATGCTGCCCCTTAATAGTCTCAACAAATGAACACCACCAGCCCTTTAAGTGGACTTTAAGTCGATTCGAAAACCAAGAGATTATCTCAACCCAAATAAGGTCAGGGGAACCAAGCTTTACTTCCACTCTATGTCAGCTAGCCCCAAGGCCCCGATGCTGGGAATATATGGGATTTTATATGTGCCCTAGCTCAAATCCTGGAAAGGGGTACTGTAACTACCCTAATCAATACTACTGCAGTCACTGGGGTTGTGAGACCATAGCCCCTGGATGGATACCGGGCAGCGGCACAGATAAATACCTAAAGGTCCAGTGGGGTCCATACGGGTGCATCCCACCGCGAGGGTGGCAAGGGCGTGGAAACTGTAAATACCTCTTTTTAAATGTTACCCAACCCACGGACCGAGGCTGGATATCCGGAAGAATGTGGGGGATAAGTTACTTGGAGCCTGGGACCGATAAAGGAGGATTAATTTTCATAAAAAAGGAAGAAATAAAAAATCCTCCTCAGGGAGTTGGCCCCAATCTAATCATCAGTGGACCGGAGATAACTACCAGCCCCATAGAAACCACCAAAATTACTGTAACACCCTCCCTAAACAAGATGGGAGAAACCCCCCTGTGGAGAGTAAATGAAACTCCTCTGTGGAAAGTAAATGAACCCCCTCTGTGGAAAATAATGCAAGCTACTTATCACACCTTGAACCAAACTAACCCAGACCTAACTACACACTGTTGGCTGTGCTATGATGTAAGACCCCCTTTCTATGAGGCCATAGGGGTAAATACAACATACACCTTAGACACCCGAACCGTACCACCTCAGTGTTCTTGGAAAGATAAGAAAAAAGGGGTAACCATGCAATATGTTTCTGGATCTGGGGTCTGTATAGGCAAAGTGTGGGGACAAAAGCGGAAGCTCTGTAGTTCTGTCTCGTCCACGGTGGGAAAAACCAATGCAAAATGGGTTATTCCATCTGAAGGAGCTCAATGGATCTGTTCCAAAACAGGCCTTACACCATGCATATCTCTGGCTGTGTTTAATGCTTCTAATGAATATTGCATTCAAGTCATTATTATTCCAAGAATCCTATACCACGAAGAAAAAATAATCTATGACTATTGGGATGCGGAAAAACACCACATTACAAAAAGGGAACCCATCACTGCTATCACAATAACCACCTTGTTAGGTATTGAAGTAGTAGGGGCCGGAACAGGAATAACATCTCTTATACAACAACAGCAAGGTTTCAGCTCCTTAAGAGCCACAGTAGACGAAGACCTGGAACGAATAGAAAAATCAATCACGGCATTAGAAAAGTACCTAACTTCACTATCAGAAGTTGTGTTACAAAATAGGAGGGGAATGGATATTCTTTTCTTGTGACAGGGAGGCCTCTGCGCTGCATTAGGGGAAGAGTGCTGTTTTTATGCTGATCACACCGGAGTAGTCAGAGATACCATGGCCAAACTTAGAGAAGGTCTAGAAAAAAGAAAAAGAGACAAAGAAGCCCAACAAGGATGGTTTGAGTCGTGGTTTAACCATTCGCCATGGTTAACTACCCTGATATCCACCTTGATAGGGCCGATCGCGATGATCGTAATGACACTAATTTTTGGACGCTGTATACTGAACAAGATCGTGTCATTCGTCAAGAGTCGGCTAGAGAAAGTTAACATCATGTTCGTAGAACACCAACAACTGCTTTAAAAATGTACCTACCCAGTGTTATCCTCAATCGTCCCTAAAAGTTACCTCAACTTCTACCCGTTTACTGTGCCTTATGTTTTCTATTCAAGTTTATAGCATATACTTTTTAACACTACTGTACAATATAGAATAAGAATAAGAATAACAATAGAATTTTTAAGATTATATTTTAGCTAATTTACAAATGCATTTCTCTAAGGTACCTTATCTTTGTAATCGTAAGATTTTAATATTTACATTTTTTAAATTGTAGTTAAGGTTAAGTAAGGTTAAGTCTGGCCAGATATTAAGTTTAAGTCTTAAGGTTGAGTATTAACACTTTTATATTTTATATTAACCTATTTAGTTAAGCATAAGGAGGGGGGAAATGTGGATAGTTAGGGCCTGGCGGTCGGAAGATGTCGCGCTGTACGGAAAGGTAGGCCCCCCCCCTCCTCTCCTGATAACCAGTAGCGTTTAGCCCATAGGTGTAAGCAGACGGAAGTGACGCTGTAAACCTAAGCTATATAATACTGTGCTACCCATCAATAAACGCCATTTGCTGTCCACCACATTGGTGTCTGCGAGCTGATGGCCCGAGCGGCCGGGCGGTAGGTTGCCGTGCCGTTCCTGAACCAGGTCGTCACGCCAACAAAGGCAACAACCAATACTGAGTTTCCTGGAGTTGGGTGTCCCGCCGGCAGCTGCCAGTCAGCACCAGAAAGTCCCGAACTGGCCTCGGCAGTAGACAGTAACTGGACTCAGGGATGCACAGATCGGGATCCGGATCAGGATTGCAGGCAGGACAACGACAGACTGCTCTTCAGAAGGCAGCCATGGACGAAGAGAGTGAGACCCTCGTGATCTCCCAGCTTTAAACTGAGTATGACATGCATGGCATGGAATACCATGTTGGTCAATGTCGGGTCACTTGTTCTGTCCACCCCTCCCTGCAAGTGCGACTCTTTATGACTCCTCACCTGCGGGACATAAGAGATCTATCAATGACCTTGGCTGCTATAGTAATAATCATAAACAGGGGCCTTTTTCTGCACTCTTTTCCTACTGTTAGCTCAGTGTAACTGTAAACATTAGGTGTTATCGGCTTTGGAGTGGACACAGTCTATAAAATCCAGCCAGCTTCAGAAAAATGCAGTTACTCAGAAGAACTTAGCTTCCTTAGGGAGGAAGGTTCACTAAAAGAGAATTGATTCCGTTTTAACCAAAACCAGGACATCGTGGAAATCATTCCTTTTGTACTGATGGGAAAGCTGATCAAAAAAAAATATGCCAAAGAAGTAAAAATTAAATCACCTGCTTTTTGTCCCTTGAGGACATGACTAAAACAGTAGAATTTCATATAAACAGATTTATAACCAGAGACACAAATGTATATTTACATGGATTTTGTTTACATACACACAAATGCACACAAAGTAAAGTTAAGGGCAGTCAGACTTTATGATGCAATTCTGTGGAGTTACTTGTTAATGAGAAGTACCAGATTATTTTTCCTTGTAAAGTGTAATCCCTCAGCACTCCTTCATCCTTTTACCATGTAGTGCTGCATGAGCTGTGTGAGCTGTAGCAACCTGTACAAAATGAAACTTACTGTTTCCTAGTTTGCACTCAGTTGTTGGACTCCCCTCATCTCAATAGACAGTTCTGCAGTCCTACTGGACCTGTTTCTTTGGATGACACCTAATGATGCTAAAGTGGAAGTGTTGCTGAGATCAGCTCCTATTTTGAGGCCAGCAGGTCCACCAGATAGATTTTTTTCCTCTTCTAAAGCACTAATCTTATATACAAGACAAGAAATAACCCAGCTAAAGAGCTGCCAAAGAGCCACTGAATGCAGATACCTGCAGTTCAGTGACTCCATTACCTTCTGTGTCAAAAAAAGCACTCAAAATTGGACAGGGGAGACTATCTGCCAAAATAGCTCCCAAGATCAAAGTGGGAAAGTAAATTAACTAGCAATGCTGAACAAAATGATACAGTAAAACTGAGTCTGCAAGCTCAGTAATATTATTTAACAGTCCAGAAGACAAGTCTGCATGTCTTTTAAACATTAATGACTGAACCACACAATTCATGATGAGAGTCATCATCCTCAGTTGAGAGATGGAGATATGTGCTCTGCATTGTGAAATGACAAAGTGGGAGTTTAAGATGGAAGTCAGAATTGTGCTTTAGCTATAAGTCTGGTGCCACTTAAACTAAGAGAGACAGTGGACCTAAGAAAGTCCATAAAGGACAGAGAAAGAAATTATGAATGTATCTGGCAAGAACAGCCAGGACAAAGACAACAGAAGAGCAAGCAGAAAGCAAAATAATATCAATTAAAAAAAAAAGAAAAAGACAAGAAAAAAGCAAAGCAAAACAAACAGATAAAAGAAAAAGCATAGACAAGTCAAGTAAGGCAAAAAAATGTACGGACAAGATACGAAAAAGGCAAGGGAAAGCTGGAATATTAGGTCTTCTAGTCTACTTTCAGGTCATATTGGTAAGCGTATGATTTTCCCCAAAGGGAAAACCAATTATCAGGAATAACTAGGTAGCGGGATTAATTCATATTTTGCCCCAGAGTAACTAGGAACCTCGAATCGAAAGCCAAACAAATTGAGAATAATATAGGGAAAATTCAAGGAAGCTGTTCAAGCTATGTTTGACACTTTCTTTACATAGTTTACTGTGAAGGTCTCAGAACATCTTACATTAATACTATGGAAACCACAAATTAAAGTTCCTTCCACAGGAAGAGTTTGGATTCCCAGGAGTGTGTGCACGTGACTGTCACATCATATTAAGATTGCATTGAATCTTGCTTCATTAATTCTTTGAAAGATTTCTCTAGTTCTCCTGCAAGCACAGGTTCATTAAAGAAAGTGATTTCAGTAGTAGGCATCTGTACTTTCATCAGAATATCATAACAAAAAATGAATACGCTGAGATTTGTATAGTACTTGATTATGATCTTTCTGAATGATATCTGTTGTGGTTCTTTATTCAAGTACTAGTGAGTCCAATTACCGTTCTTTCCCACCAAGCTACACACCTAGACAATTTTCATGTCCTTTGCTAGGTTATCTTGTTGATCAATGAAACTCTTATTTTGCCACAGTTACTGAAATATCCAAACTTAGAAACATCTTAATAGCTATCTGTTGTAGACAGTGCACTGATTTCCCTTTCTGCAGCTGTCAGGTGGCTATTTTTTGCAAATATAACCTTATTAATTCCCAGTAAGTTATGTTGAGCCTAGCTCAGAGCAAACCTCAGCTGGTTTATGTCCTCATGACAATCACCAGAAAGTGTTGGAAATTTTGAGTTAATTTCTCTTGGAGTAACAGAGGTTCGAACTCAGTTAAACTGTTCTGGGAAGAAAAGGATCTTCAAATTACTCCAAATGAGCCAAAATGGTCAAACTGAATACACTTCTACTGTAATATCTCCTTAGTGCAGATGTGTCTGACACAGCAAAATATGTTATGTCAAGCAAAATTGTCATGGAAAAGCAATTTATATACTTTGTGTCTGCCTAATAAAGGGGGGGGGGAAGAGAATTCAGATAAATTCTAACTACTCACTAAATAATGAAACTAAAGGTAAAGTAGCAGTCAGCAATCAAAGACCAAAGATAAAAACTACAAATAATAACAGCTCCCAGGCTGTACTAAAAAAAAAAAAAAAAAAGGCCACTACAAACATAAATGGCAAGGTAAGAAAAAAGCAGGGCTAAAAAGTAACAAATACAATAGTGGAAAAATGGAGATTTACAGGAGAAAGGCAAGAAAGAAAATTAAAACCATTGCTCCTCTGAAGACCGTGTTCTATCCAGTTTGGTCTGGTTATCAAAGAGATAATGGAGAGAAAGTGTCTGCAGATTTAACCGTAAGGTGAGAAAAAATCCAAGGGTTGACTGTTGCTTTGAGAAAGAACATTACAAGTGCCTTCGGGGGATCCGAAGGCTTATATTTTCATTGCTTATATTTTAATTATTCTATTCCATTTTTGATGAGCTTTTAATCTAAAGGAAAAATGTTCTAGCCTCCAGTAGCAAACATTTCTCTGTGCTGTTTTTTCCATATCAGTCCCAGTAGTAAAGGCTGTACAAATCAAACTGCACCTGCTCACCTCTACTCTCAGTAGCACTTCCATGAACAGCTTTTTATTTACATGACAGGTGAGCTAAAATGAAAGTAAAGCTGGTGTAGGAGATGATGACACCTTCATTTTTCGTAACATGCAGCCATGCAACAGGCATGGAAGTGTGTTTACCTTCAGGCTGGTGTTTCTCCAGTATAGCACTTCCAGTAGGACTTCCACCAACACACCAACCACCTTCTTTACAGAATACAAATGATGAACTTGTTTTGAAGATGTTTGTTTGAAGAAACTTTTTTTCTGGGTTTTTACTTTGTATATCGGGTTGTTTGTTTACAAACCACATTATAAAACTGTTTATAGCAAACTGCATTAAGTACTTATCAGTGTGTGGGAGTAAATACCACATGGACATACAAAACCACAGTTTTTCACCAAAGTTCAATACTCATCCTTGAGGGCTGCAAAATTCTGAAGTCTGCAACAACTGTCAGGACTGCCAGAGATAACAGTGGGTGGAAAAGGGATGTCATCTTGGCTCTGCAGGGAGAAAAACGAACAAGAAAAAAAAAAAATCAAAGTAAGCTACACTAGTTCCATCAAAATTATCAGCAGAGCAGCATAGATTGTGAAGTACAGATTTTTAATTTTTTTTTCCATATACATGGAAGAACTGACTGAGTAAAAAGGCAAATGTTCTTGATCGCTTTTTGACAGGTGTATGCTGCTTGTCTAAATAAAATCTCTGTTTGAGACAGGTTGATAAAGACAAAAAGCAATATACAAAACAGACAGAGACACTGAAATGAGAATGAGCATTTTCCTAGGTTGTTTTTCATAGGCTCTGAGATAGATTTGATCTGTTTTTAAGAAGCTCTTATTTACAGTTCCCAAGACTAGCCTCTAAGCAACCAATCAAGTAGCTCTTTATCACCCTGACACAAAAAGATTTGGGAATAGTAATCCTTTGAATAAGAAGATATCAGCATTCAGAAGCATGCAGTTATAATAAAAATTTCCACTTGACTTAGTGCATTGTTTCTAATTCTTTGCTTGAATATCCCTTTCCACTGCAGAAATGACAATAGTGTCTAGACTTGGTGGGTTCCAGCTACATCTGGTGCTAAATGGTGTTGTCCCCAAAATTTCAACTGAAACAAACCAATTTACTGTAACTGAATGTTTTGCCCCGTTTCTTCACAGCTGTATTTACAGACAGAAGCAACCATGCATATTTCTAACTATATGTTCCTTACAGCTTACGTGATCCGTCCAATTGCTTTATTTTATAGCTTGGTAGTTACTACATGGGTTTTTCAACAGAAGCAATAGAAGAAGATTGCTGGCACATCCTGTGCAGCATGTACCTGTGTGCAATGCAGCCCTGCACGTGCATTTTGCGATCATTCTTTCCCCTGCGGGCTGTGAGCAGAGCAGATGTTGCAGGAGACATAATTCTCACTAGTTCTAGATGGGAAGATCACATTTCCAAATGCTTTTGTGCCTTTTGCAAGTCATATAGTTAAGCTTCTTTTCATTAAATTTGCTTTTGCTACTTGAACACAGATAGAGATGCTGCAGAACCTTCAGAGCACATCCAAACTCTGTAGCTCTTCATCAAAAGCTTAAAGTTTTTGGCATTCACCAATTTGTACCACACATTAATGAGTGTTCATTTACAAATTTAAAAGAAGCCCACTAAATATATAGTAAAAGTTAATGTGATAGTTAAAAGATCCTACTATCATTACTGCATAATAATGGATCTATTTTTTTAAAAAAAGACTCAGTTTCTACTTTTTACATACCACTAATGTATTCAGTTAAACCAATTTTCTTTTTATAAAGTAGAATGAATGCCATCAAAGTTTTAAAATCTCAAAACACACTATCTTAGAGTAAAACAGATATTCCATATTCAGCTCTCACCTAAAACTGTACCTTTTAGTTCTACTAACAGACACACAAGTTTTATGAAGGAAGAAAATGCTTTCCTCACTTCAAATACACACTTCTCTTGCTCTTTTCATAAATCGTGCTTTCTTCGAAATCAGGGTTTCAAAATTTAGGACTTTTCCAGAACTGGAAGCCAAATTAGTGCTTAAGTCATATACCCTCAGTCATCATAGTTCCAAATAAAGATATTTAAAAGAATTTTTCTTCTAATGTCTTAAATATTTTATTTGTTAGCCAAGTGCTGGTGTTGTCTTGATCTAGATTAGAACACGTGTGTAATATAGTAGAGGGGTTGCAGCTACAACTGATGTATGCAACCTCTATCAGTACCCACTCTAAACATTCAGGCAACTATCTTGTCTTCCAACATAGACCTGAACCAGAAATGGCTTTAGTACATCAGAAGTGGGAAATCCACTTTGTAGGGGTCTTCTACGAAATTATTTCTTACCAAGTTCCCCCGTCCCACCAGCTCTAAATGTCTGCTCTTCCAGGACTTCCCAGAGAAGGGCTGCTTGTCAGGACAGGAGAATTCTCAGATTGGCAGGGGTAGAATTTGTGGCCACATTTGTGATATACGTTGATGAAGTGGATACATGTTAGCAGAATGGCATGTTTACCTTAGACACCATGACTATTTCTCCCTATACAGTTGTTCGGTCTGAGGGAGAGCACTTCACTATAATTGACACATTATAGGTCAGAAAGCCTTAATGCTCAAGGATATAAGGTTTGACACACAGTTTTAGAGCAGATTGGGGTCTATTCTTTACTTTTCACAGTCACAGGATATTCACTATTTTTTAATGTTTACTGTTGTCCAGCAATTTACTCCAAACAATTATATACATGTATCTCTCTATGTATGTTATATCATATATAGAATATATTATGTAACATAATAATACATTATCTTATATATAAATTGAGACTGATATATACATTTTATACATACGATAGATGAAAAATCTTTAAAAATAAATATTTTTTATGTGTTTTTATCAATATCATCCTTCCTCCAGGTATCAGAGGCAATCACACACACAGTCAGGGGAAATCATATATGCCACCTGGGGAACTAAAGGATGCAGAGCTGCTTCTGCAGCAATTACAGTGCTCTGTTTCATGTTTGTTTTTCCTACTGGTGTTATACCTCAAATTAAACTAGAAAATTGCAGAAAAAAATAATGTGAAATTTTGCTTCCTACCTCTTTGTAAGTACCACAGGCTCTTTGTAGGAAACCTTTCCCCTAGGACAACAAAAGTAGACAAAATCAGAGTCTGTCAGCCTGAGTACAGCTTTCAAAACCACAATCATCAAACAATTATTAAAAAGTGATAAGTAGCTAGAGTTTAAATTGAAACTAGGAGGAGTCCCAGGTGCCCTAAAGCTTTGATAGCCATCCACATTGTGTCCAGTTCCTTAAAAAGGTGCAAAGGAAGGCATCAAATCCCAGAAACACCTAATACTGTAGCACAAAGTGGAAACCATTTTGTATTAGCTTCCATGGTTTCTTCAGGACACCAGAAAAAAAAAAAAAAAAAACAAACAACGCATTCAGGGCTCAGGTTATGACTATCCAGATGAAAAATCTGTGTAAAAATAATGTGGAGCACAACCCCAGCCAAAGGAAACTGCTGACTTCTTCAGCAAGCTATTATCCAAAGAGGAAACAGAGTGATAGAAAAAAACATCCCTATGCTACAGAGGTGGAATGATCTGAATTATTCCTCTTTAGATTCTAGAAAACACTGGAGCATGGAAAACAGCAAGATGTGATGACACAGGAAAAAAGTATGAAAGGAACAGACAAGTTTTATGAAGCTAATGTTATTGTACTAATTCTATCAACTTTGTCATAATTAAAAATGATGTCTTTTTAATTATTGCACTAAGTCTCACTCAGCACTTTAAAAATTGAAATTACATGGAGTGGAAACCTCTGAGTTATATAGTGTTAAACTAACAGCTCTTCTAATACTTCAAATTACTTGGATCTCTGCTGCTGAAACAAATAAGAAAGTAAAGGACCACAGCAACTGTTTCCATCATTACATGATAATGTTGAACTGTTTATTTCTTATGGACAGGCTACACAGAAATCACAACTGAATTTTATAAAATGGCAGGTATTATAACCTGTGAGACTTCTCAAGTATTTGCACCACAAACCTGAAATGCATATGAATTGTTATGGAGAACATCTCCAACAAAGCTAGATGATTAACATATAGAAATTCTGTCTTCCATGTCAGAAACCATGGAAGATTCTGTAATACATAAATGACCAAAGAGTCCAAACTACTGCAGATTTGAGTACAGTTGTTTGCTAACAACTACAAAAAGAGTGGCAGCAAAGGCAAATACATACTAACACAAACAAACAAAAACCCTGTATGTGGAATGGAAACAAAATCTGTAAGTCCATGTAAAACAACACAAGTGAATGAAAACTGCAATTGTATAACGAAGAGCTGATCTGAATGGGGCCACTAGAATGCCATACCAGGGAGACTTACTCTCTGTGATTCCCTTTACCGTTACTTAATCCACTTCAGTCAATGCACTCTTAGAAAAAAATGACATTTTTAAAATGTAGCTTTGCATTTGCCCGTGGGGAAGGGTTACACAAATCTCACCAGAACAACCTTATAGGGCTGAACTTCACCTAGGAGAAGTTCCTGTTATTTGTGACAGAAAAAGCCTTGTGAATATTAGTGATTCCTAGCAAGACTCTTTTTAGTATTCATTCAATGGTGGTGGAGGGGAACGGAGACAAGGAACAGGACGCTGTAAGAGCCCTGTTCCCATCAAGACTTATACACAGTAAAAGGCAGAGCCTTCAAGAATTGCCCTGCAAAACTACAGCCCACAATTCCTAGTGAGAAAGGTAGATGCAGAATTTTTGGCAGTATATACCTAGTAGTCCATTTAAAAAAAATCAGGTAATTTATGTCAGGACACACATTGAAAAGCACTGAGTTACTAGTAAAACGATTGCAAATGAATGTCAATCATACCATTTATTATTTGTGGCTGATGCACTTCTCATATAGAAATGACTGGCTGAAGAAAAAGTCATAAATGTGTGTTAGTTTCTGTTGCGTGGCTTCTGACCTACTATTTCACCCTCAGAGGCTGGAAGCAGCAAAGGAGAAGAGGAAAGCTTCAAAGAGCCAAGGATCTACAGATCTATAGAGCTTCAGCTGTAACCTATGGAGCCCCAGACAGCTCAGCATGTTGCCATGGTCTATTCTCCATGTCTGCTCTAATTCCTAGTTGAAGTATATCTTGTGATAGATGAAGTCTCTCTTAGTGGATCCTGAGTAGTATGGTTTTCTTTACTACTAACAGTAGTAGGGAGCCATACCAGAGCTGCAGGATGCAGCCTAACAGACTGGCACATACCTCCAGCGAGACAGCCAGTCAGTGTCAGACTTCAGGTAGAAGCTTTGTAAATCCAGCACATTCATTTTGCAAATGAAGAACAGACCAAAATCCATGGCATCCTCTGCAGCAACAGTACAACATAGAGATCTAGCAAAGCAACGAATCTGGCAGGGTTTTGCTGAGAACAGCCAGTTGGAGGAGCCACCGTTGCTGCTAACTTTTCCTATGGAGACACCAAAGTTAACAATATGAACTGTGCTAAAGCCTCAGCTATTTAATTGCTGTTACTAAGAAAGTCTTTTGCTCTGCATTATAATCCATATGAAGTGAATAAAGACATTTTCAGCTACCCGTTTTTGCTTAAAATTAAAGACAAATTGAATAGAACAGACAAAAATAATTCCAATATGAGCACTATCACCTCTGGCTAACTTCAGTTTCTAGCTTCCCATGTTGTCTAACTAGTTAAACACAGAAGTAATTTAAATTGTGTCTTGTTGCTTTCACTCTAGCCTTTCTGAGACATAAACCGTGTCTCCAGTTACTGAAGGGTATTTGAGGATATGTGAAATCCAGAGTGAATACTCCATCTAGTGGCAGATCATTATGTTCCCTGTTAACAAAAATATACTTAAAAAAACAAGACTGTATAATTCTGTTAAGACTGTTGTATAATTCCGTTAAGATTGAAAATGCAAAAATGGACACCTTTTCCCAGAATTGGAGCAGAAATATCTGTACTTATGTATGGGGTGGTAGAACGCAATTAGAGTTTGCAATCCGTACCCACCAAGGAACACAACAGCAAACTAACAATAAAATCAGATTTCTGGAATATAAAAACAATGCAGCATATTCAATTCTGACATAAATTCTTCACAGCTTTCACAGAAAATACAGCAAAATGGACTCACCAGGTTAGCTAATCTGACTTTTTGTGTATTATAGGTCTTTAAGTATTGATCACATACTCTAATACATACCCAAAATATTGCAGCCTTCCAAAATTAAAATCTGTGCTCCCAAGGAAAGACTGTGTTGTGCCATCTTAATTCTCTGGAGATACACTCAGCTAGCTATCTCCTGATCCACAGGTAAATAAAAAGAATATTGATGGTCAAACCATTCTCTGGCTCTTTTGCAAAACCAGCATTGTCCCTCATTCTAAAGAAGAAGCTAAGAGCCCTTGAAATTACTTATATTGTATCAATACCAAATTATAATACTGAATCACCCCAAGTTATCAGAAAGTCAAAAAACTAGAAAAACCTAACTGTAGCTTTTTGGCTATTTGGAACATGGCACTGATGTATCCTTTTCCTGACAACCATGTGAACAGACAATTACAGTTCTGAAAAGTCCTGGGAAAAAAAATCAATAATAGAAAAATACTGCCTTGAAACTATTTCATATTCGTAGGTTGTTACCCTTAAGGGGTCAAAGAGATACTGTTCTTTGTAGGTTCAGATTATTTTAATCTCTTAGTTCTCTAAGAAATCATCACTTTCCTTCAAGAACTTTTGCTTCATCTCCACAAAATGCTTTAGGGTATGTCACGGCTAGTAAACACCAAAACCAACTTAGTTTATCCTCCATGATATCCATTGTGGGAACACATCAGGCTACATCTGTATTATTGGAGCCTCATCTGCATTATCAGACTCAAGCATGTTTTCAGGTTCTCTCCAGTTTACTTGAGCTGTGTACCAACTCTGTATCAAGGTAAGAGTAACAAACACTGGTCCCTCACCCATACGCTTGTTTCCTTGGAAAGGAGTTATAAATTTGCAGATTAGATGGGAGCTTCAGCATACTGGGAAAAGTGAGCTTGCAGGCAGTCTGAATGCTGGGAAGTGTTCTGCCAGTGCTTTTGACCACAGCTAGGACCTTTATAAGAAAAAAAAATTCTGATCTTCAAAAGGGAGGAATCTATTATTAAACACCCATGCACTGACAAACAACTCTAAAGAAGTCATCACACTATTGATGACACCTGTTAACTTCTCATGACCTAAATTAATTTTCAGAATACCAAACTGAGACGTTTATAGAAAGTCTGCTACATTATCTGGACATCCATTTTCCTGATGCTCACTCTGTCAGACTCAGACCAAATGAGATGCATAGGGTACAGCACTGCACTCACAGATCATCTCTTCCTCACCCATGGTGGAACACACAACCAGAATTCACCATCATAGTTAGTAGCAGCCAACTGGTTAAACTTGTTTTAGAGGTAAAAAGTAATGGTGAGTAATCATTGCAAACTGAATACAAAGCTTGACCTTTCTGTCTTTCATTTTCAAGATCTTCTTTAAGGAAAGTACTAAGCCAACAGAAATGCACATTAAAGTCATCCAGATGGCTGATTATATTAAATTTGAGGGACAGCATATCCCAGCCCATCCCTACCCCAAGCCTTGTTGATTAACATCGGATCAAAGATGAGATACCAAGACAGACAGGCAGAAAGAAAAATAATATCTTTTTTTCATCTTCTTATTTTTTTTTACCCCCAGTATCACACAAAGTAGAACTTGAAATCTGGGATTCGTTCTAAATCTTCACTACTTTTCATTCCCATTATAGCTATGGTCATCTGCCTCTGGGTAGAAAGTTGTCCCCAACATTTTAGATACATACTATTGTGTTTCAGACACTCAGGATCTTCAGCTATAGTCATCACAACTATAGCTCATAGCTAAGAATGTCCAGAAATAGCAGCAGCCAGTCTTAAGTACTGTAGTTGTCTAATAAGTGTCGGAGGTCACCACGAACACACCAGACTAGTACTCCACTGTCTACACTGACTTTCCAAAGAATAGTGCAATTCGAAAGCCCTTTTCTGATATGCACAACCTTCATTGGTTTTAAAACCTCTTGCTTGATTGCCCAGAATGGGCATTGAAACATTGATTAAAAATTGTGAGAACAGACAGCAAGAGTAAGTTTCATTTTTAACAGTATATTTATCCCAGGAATTTCATATGATAAGTATGACAAGGATGTTTATAACAGAAACATGGAGAATGCCATACAATCTGTTCATGATTAAAGCTCTTGGACATCCAATACTTGGCCAAAACTATAAAGTAATATACAAATCAGCGTTCAGTCAAGATTTTGCAGTCAGCATGATCAGCTTAACACATTCTTTCCCTTCTGGTAAGCAATATTAGTGACTTTTGAAAAATTATATTTTTTTGTCATTAAATGTTATTCTAAGAGATAATGAGTAGAAAAAGAACCAGATGTTCAATAACTAATTATTTACCTCAAACCCCTTACTACTCATTACTAGACTTCTTCACCTCAGCTGAAACAACCATTAGAGTTACCAAAGCTTATGAACAACTGAAGTATAAACAAGAAGTCAAATAACCTACAGAACCTTAAATTCAGTCATCTCCAAGAAAATCAGTGCTCTGATTATGGAAAACATTCCGGGGGGGGGTGGGGGGCAACCAATTTAGAGATAGAAAAAAAAAAACATGTATAAATCTCAAGGAAGAAAGTTTACCTAAGTTTTAAAATTATCAGGATCAGATTGTACAGGCAAACTAATAATCAGGGTAACTGCAGAAATTCTATATGACTTTTTTCTGATAAAAACTGATTAAAGATAACCATAGAAACATTTTCAGTAATGTAAGCAATTTATCACTACTGTTTTATCTGTTATGATCTTGCTTCTGTAGACAGGACATTTTTTAACTTAACTGAAACAAAATTAAAACAGCTTTAAATTACATTCCAACAAACTGAATTCCCCTTCCAATGTCAATTAGACATAATGTTGTGTAATTCATGCTCTCTTACTAAATAGCTGATGTTTACAGCCCTAGAGCATGTCATGTATCTGTGCAGGTGAGTTAATTTCTATGTACATAGCCTGCAACGTAGGTGGAGTGAGAAAGGTGCCACGTCCATAAAATTACTATGGATGTATATTTTTCATTTGGATAAGGTAGTGCCTCTGGACTTCATAAAGTTCTCCTACTCTATATATGCTTAAGACTCCCCGCCAACATCTGTGTCCCAGAGACATCGCATTGCTCATGGTGTGACCAGACATGTCACCTTTCTATGGCATCAGCTGGGGACTTCCCAGTGAAGGCAATACAACTGACAATGTATACAACTAAAAACAATGAAAAATAACATAAAATATGGATATGTAGATGTGTCAGAGGTAACTAATCTTCCTTTTACATCTTGGAATAAAGTAACTCGTAAAAGGAAATAAAAAGACCCACCACTTTCACGAGCTTTCAGTAGAAAGATCAGCTATTATATGAGATGTGAAAATGCGGTGCACAGCACTTTTGGCTGACCGATATATTAACAAGAAGTGCTTATCTGTTTACACAAGTGTTTATCTAATCTTTATAAAGGTGATACTAGCTACATTTCTACCAGACAGCAAATTATGTGTCTGACATTCCTGCTTAAAATATATTGGGATTTTTAAAAACCCCGAGAGCAAAAGGGTTGCAAGGTAGTGTCTCACCAACAGCTGTCCATTACCCAGAAAATTAGTTCCAGTAGAGTAATTGACTATGTATATTTTACAGTCTAGTTGTCCAAACCATTTCAATGAAAAATATTTAAGTTCTGATTTTGTACAGTATTTTTTATTCCACTATACTCTAACTGTTTAATAAGAGGGATAAGAATTTTTCTGACAATTTAAGGTAAAGGTAAGAAAATAAGCAATTTCATTACACAAAACTCACCGCTCACTGGTCTTGCTACTAAAATGTTTCTTCCCTAACTAATCCAAGAGCTCATAAATGGTACACAACAAAATATAGAAAATTAAATTCTTCCAAAGTTTGAACTGGATACTTCAGTCTCCTCCCTTACTTTTCTCAGATGTTGGAGTCTGGAGCTATCAGCACAATTTCTGAACCAGCTGAACACCTCCACAGTGGTGACCACCTGTTCTTCCTCCTACTCACGTGACTGCTGTTCCACGCTTGCTCAACACTATCTGTCCATCACATGAATACTTAGAGAAAATAAACCTGAACTGATGCTACACCTCTTGCAGCCAGTAAGAAACACTAAAAAAAACGAATCTAAATTTTATAACTTTATACACTTAGAAGTTCTGAAGGACTCCCAGTTCTTTGAACACCTTCTGTACAAAAACATCTTGCATTACACATTCATCACAATAAATTCTAAGCTTGGCAGAAACATAGCTGATCTGTATATCTGACATATTGATAGAATTTTAACAACATCTGCAACTAAGACAAGCAAGGTTAGAAGTTTTTTTTAAAGGTTCCAAATAATAAAATTGACTTCCCTTTTTTAAAATACAGAAGAGTCATTTCATCCAGCAAAAAGTAGTCTCCTTGTAACTGAACCAAGACCTAAAGCTAAAGCCTTTTTTCACCTGCTTTTCAGGAAGACTTTGAGGATTTTATCACAAAAGATACAAAGGATTTCCTTACGGTTTTTTGTTGTTACTATTATTCTATAGTAGCATCTGCAGCCACACTATAGATTTATGCTATTCACTGCATATTTATACTGTAAATTGGGAAGAATAGAAAGAGTAGATTACTATCTGAAGCCTTAATGAGCCTTTCCATGGTAATACCACATCCTGTTTCTCATGATGCTTTGAAATAGACATTGACAAAGTGGAAAAAAATCAGAAAAGACTTGCAAAAACTAGTCCAGATTTGGGAAAGCTATTTTAGACTAAGACTTTTAAAAAAGTCTGTTTAATGCAATTTAAGGAAGGTTACAGTCCACAGTAACCGATCTAATTACAAGATGTTTGACAGCAGAAATCTTTCTGTGTTGGTCAAATGGCCCCCTCCAAAGAAGTCAACTGAGAAGACAAGCATGTCAGCATTTCCTCAGTCCTTTTTGTGAACTAAGATTACAAAAAAGAGGAAAGAGGCAGCAAAAAGAGTGCAGTAGGAGTTTGAGTAGGAGGAGAAAGATAATAGAGGGATTACTGGTTTTAATATGCTAATATAGAATGATGAATAATTACTGATTTGATACTAAACTTCTGCTTCTCTTTTTGAAATAATCCTAACCTTTGACCCATGACAGAATAAAATTGCTTACCATCTCCAGTATTCAGAAGTCTTCGTCCTTTCTTAAACTGCAGTTAAATCACTAATCCGACCTATCTTCTTTTAAAACAATTTTACAGGACACCCCATGTAACACAGAACATGGGACCTTTTATCCCTTCCTGCAACTTCTTTTTCTAGTAAGCTTGTCTTTCTCCTGCTTATTCAAAAGCTGTCTGTACTTTATAATTTTTGGTTTTTTTTCCGTCCAGTATGAGGCCTGAAGCTCATTCCAGCTCTGAGGAGCATCAAAGACACTCAGGACTGTAGAAAAGAGGGGGTAGTAGATACCGTCTTCAAGAGGTAAGAATGAAGTCCAGCATCAAAAATGTTGCTGGTCAACATCTGCTTTTCATACGTCAGTTCATGGAAACTTCAGTAATCTAGGTGGAAACATACAGGAAAGCATGATAATTTTCAAAGACCTGAAGGTTGCAGGAAACTGACAGAACATAGGAGGGAAAAGCCACTTGCTCAGCTCTCCTTCTCCTTCATGGGCATCTGCTGCTATTCCTTATGATAAACAGGATACTTGGGTGAAATTTTTTATCTAATTCCATACAGCCAATTTTAGGTAGGATGAAGGAAAAAACAAATTAAAGAAGGGCAGAGAGATTAAAATAAAATGCATAGATTTTTCTGCACCAACTTGACTTACACATTTCTCATCAGTTTCTTTGACTAACTTTTCTCTTGCATCCTTAACGCTAAATGAGTTCCATACCAACTAACTAATTTATTCTCTTTTTGATTCCCGAGTGCTTTCATGAACACGCACTTCAGAGAACTGTGCAGCCCATGGCTACAGTGCAGCAGCTATTGCTGCCTTCAAAGGAAACCGATGTAGGCTAAGCTACAGCAGCCGTGCTGAGTCCGCACCATGCCACATCAATCATTTTCACTTGGAAAGAAAGACAACTGAGATTCAGTACCTGCACTCCGCCAAGCTGGCCACATTTTCTTTTTGTTGAATACATTCTTTTCCCTTTTGGTTCCCATTAAATATCAAGACAAGTTTATACAAAATGACTGCACACACTTGAGAATCAACAGCACTGTTTGTCATAAGGGAAAGGAGTACTTTTGTGTTATGGTAGTATAGTTATGTAGTTACACAAAGGAGAAAATAGGAGTTGTTCCTAATGAGTTCCTCATTTGTTCCTAATTAGAAGACCACGCCTTTATGCAAAACGTGTTGTAATTCCAAACTTCATACTTAAATGAGTGCAGTATGTGAAAGTCATGGTAGAAAACTTGATTCTCAGAAGTAGCATTCTAGCTGCTGCTGTGCACACCACTGTAGGAAATTCCTAGAGGCCTCTGTCACAAGACAATTCATAACTCAGTATTCAGGATTATTTTGAGGCTACAATGGTATTTCATAAAACTAAATTTATGTATAAGCAATTAAACTATTAATCACAAGCTTATACATCTTTTTATTAAAAAGGTTATGTCCTTCGAGTGTTTTTGCTCTATCATCTATTTTCTAATACCTGCAACGGGCACAAACTGAAGCACAGGAAGTTCCGTCTGAATGTGAGGAAGAATTTCTTCCCTCTGAGGGTGACGGAGCACTGGAACAGGCTGCCCAGGGAGGTTGTGGAGTCTCCTTCTCTGGAGATATTCAAGACCCGCCTGGACAAGGTCCTCTACAGCTTACTGTAGGTGACCCTGCTTCGGCAGGAGGGTTGGACTAGATGACCCACAGAGGTGTCACGTTAATTTGGCAGAAAATAAACCCCCTGCTTTCTAACGCTCTTCACCGAAGTGAGAGGCTAGGTGCAGCTAGGTTTAAATTCTGAGTGATGTCCAATTTGCCACTACCAGTCCAGTCGCGTTTAATACGTATATTAAACTACCACGATTCTGGATACACTAATAGCAGGTCTGCACCTTCAGTCCAGTTGTGCTCATGAACTAGCACGGCCGCATTCGGTCGCGTTCAGTGAGAAACTGTGACAACTGGCTACTGAAACAGTGCAGTTTTATTTGTGCAACAGATATATAGGTTTTTTGAATTGCCGGTGATAGTGACTGTCTGCAAGTAAGCACGTGCAAATCCAAAACGCGTGAAAAGATTATAAATAATACAGCCTGGCTATAAACATTAGGGAGTAACTATTCCCGAGAAAAGCGCTTAGTTTAAGTCTCACCCAAGGCGTCCCAAGGGGGGGAGAAGCAAGGCTCAGCCCGTCGGCCAATCCCGGTTGTCGGAGGCAGTCTGAGGTGGAGTTGCCCTTGACTTGCTCACGGTGTTATCTTTTCCTCCGAAGATCTTCTTCTCCGAAAATCTACGGTGTTATCTTCTTCTCCGAAAATCCCCCATTTCCCTGGTTATTTTTATATCCTTTCTACCTTTAAGGTGGAGTTTGAGTGACTGTAGTCATACATACCTTTTATCATGATTGGTGTAAAATTCTCTCGCTTCACGTTTAAAGGTATAGTTTACAAAAAATCGAGAGCGCAGACTCGAAGAGGGGTGGTCGCACCTCGGAGGCGGGTAGCCTTCGGGATGGAGGTGTGTTTTGGTATTAAAATGATATTAAAACGAGCAAAGTTCACGAGAGGTTAGCACTTTGGCAAGGTTTCGAAAACCTGTTGGCTCAGGGGGCCAGATGAGGTGCTTATCAGTTTGAGAGAACCATTTCTTCCCGCTTTATCATCACGGAGCAGAGCCACGGAGTCTCCACTCTGTTCTATCCTCTGTGGTACATTGCAGGGAGTTGCTGTGTGAGTGGATTCCTTGCATGCCTGCTGCAGCTGTGTCCCATCCTCAGAGCTCCTTTTGATTTCATGCTTTTCCTCAATGGGTGAACACTGTTACGTTTTTCATATAAACCTTAATTTTCAGATGTAAAACCTTGATTTTACTAATAATTCCACAAGAGGTCTCTTCCAACCCCTGCCATTCTGTGATTCTGTAATTCTGTGATTTTCAAAAGGCACAATGGTTTCAGAAACCATTGTCCTACACTCTTGTCAGACATAACAGAATATCAATGGCCCAGGGGCTGACTCTTCAGAGATATTTTTCATATAGCTTCTTGGAATAAAAACCAACCAAACAAGCAAATAAATATTAAGATTTGTTCCTTTATCAACTTCCAAATTTTGTCATAAATATGGCAACACTTACGGCTAGTCTTTTAGACAATCAGGTGTGAATTCCAGTGAATGCCATTTAAAAAGTAAAAAAACCCAATACACTTCTATTCCTTCATTAAAGGTGACAAGACTGAATAAGTTGAACAGGATCAAAACACAGAGGGTAAACACAATGGTATCAGTTTATTAAGTATATCTTTTTATGTCAAACCTCATGGCACTCAGGTTATTGTGCTGATTTTTAAGTACTCGTGCTTCAGCTTGGCAATACTTTGAATATTGCAGTTTAAAGCTGAAGGAATTGGTTAAATGTATAAATGGAAAATCTACCCACTAAAGTAAAAGAGAGGAAAATAAGATCCATGTATCTGAGGAGGACTGAGCTGATTTGAGAAAGAAAAAAATAAAAAGAAGGAAGAACTTTTTGAATTCTTACACTAATGGACTTCAACTAATTGTTGATTAAAATAACAACATATGGTCCTCCATTTCCACATTAATTTTTATTTTGCTAGCCTTTTCCACTTCTGTATTCTAGATGGCATTTTAAAAAACATCCTAAAAGAATCCAAGAAATTTCAAGAGCAGCTTTTCTCCTGGTCTTTTAATGGAAACCACTCCCCTACTCCCTTTAAGTAAATAGGGAGTCATAGTAACTTCTCAATGAAATGTCTTATAAAATATCCATCCAGTTTTTAGATTTAAGAATAAAAATTGATTTAACTAAAAAAAACAATACTGGTGGTCTTGACCTACCCTATTCTAGAATTACTTCTGAAGTTTGTCTCATTGTATTCACACGTCCCTTTAAATAACAGGTGGACAATGATATAATCATCATTCTAGTGAAGAAGTGCTAGAAAATGTTCCCATTAATCTGATGTAAAGCCCACAGAGAGGCAAGTAATTATTTGCAAAGCAGGCACATAGTGACTGTGGCGGAAGGAAAATCCTTACTCATCTTCTCCACTTGTAAAGCAAGTTAGCCCTCCTGTAATAATTGAAGGTGAAAAAAAGCTGGTATTAAACTTCACTGAATGAAGACAAAGAAATGATATAAAGCTTAACTTACAAAACACGAAGTGAAGTTGGCAGGGCTGACTGCTTCATACAAAAAGAGAACCACTGGAACAGGCTGCCCAGGGAGGTTGTGGAGTCTCCTTCTCTGGAGATATTCAAGACCCGCCTGGACAAGGTCCTGTGCAGCCTGCTGTAGGTGCCCCTGCTTCGGCAGGGGGGTTGGACTAGATGACCCACAGAGGTCCCTTCCAACCCCAAACATTCTGTGATTCTGTGATACTCCACCACCATGAAAATCTGAGGGAACGGAGAGTGGAGAGCATAAATGAGCAGTAGATCTCCTCATCAGGCACTTGCCTTATAGCAAAACTAAAACATTTGCTTTTCTTTGATAACTTGACTTTGGCAGACATAGCACCATTGGATCATAAGCTCAGACAATATCTCATGTGGAAGGACCCATAAGGATCATCTAATCTAAATCCTTGCTCCTCGCAGGACTACGTAAAACGAAACCATATGACTAAGAGTGTCATCCAGATGTTCCTTGAACTGACAGGCTTGATGCCATGACCACTTCCCTGGGGAGCCTATTTCAGTGACCAACCACCATCTCAGTGAAGAACCTTTTCCTAATGTCCAATTTGAACTTCCCCTGACGCAGCGTCATTCCATTGCCTTGTGTCCTGTCGCTGGTCACCAGAGCAGATCAGCATCTGCCCCTCTGCTGCCCCACTTGAGGAAGATATAGACTGCAAAGAGGTCACCCCTCAGCCTTCTCAGCCGAACACACCAAGTGACTACAGTCACTCCTCATAAGTCTTACCTTTGAGACCTTTCACCTCCTTGGCTGACCTCCTCTGGAGACACTCTAATAGTTTGATGTCTTGCTTATATTAAGTTGCTCAAAACTGCACACAGTACTCAAGGTGGGGCCACACCATTGCAGTGTATAGTGGGACAGTCACCTCCCTAGACCTGCTAGCTATGCTGTACTTGCACCTTAGGACACAGTTGGCCCTTTTGGCTGCTAGGAGACACTGTTGATTCATGTTCAACTTGCCATCAACCCTAACCCCCAAATCTCTTTCTGCAGGGCTTCTCTCCAGCCTTTCATCCCCTAACTTGTATGTGCAATCAGGATTATCTTGTCCCAAGTGCAGAATCTGGCACTTGCTCTTGTTAAATTTCATGAGGTTGGTAATTGCCCAGCTCTCTAGTCTATCCAGATCTCTCTGTAAGGCCTGTCTGCCCTCAAGGGAGTCCACAGCTCCTCGTAGTTTAGTACCATTGGCAAACTTACTTAATGTAAGATCATATATAAAAACATCAAAGAGCACTGGCCCTAAAAGTGAGCCGTGGGGAACCCCACTGGTCACCAGACTGATGTAACCCCATTTACTAAAACTCTTTGAGCCCAACCCATCAGCCAATTGTTCACCAAATGTATTATGGATTTGCCTAGCTGTGTGATGGACATTTTGTCCAGAAGGATATTGTGTGAGATAGTATCAAAAGCTTTGTTAAAACCCAAAAAAAACCACATGTACTAGCTTCCCTTGATGATAACCTGGTCATCTAATGCAACCTACTGCTTCAAGCAGCATCAACACTGAATTCAGACCTTGCTCTAATAAGTGGCTTCCAAGTCAGAAAAAACTTTCCAACATAGTTTTCATAGGGATAGTACATTTTTAAGTCAAAAGCATTGGCATCAAGTATCATCAGAAACTCCATTCAGCACATCAGGAGATATACCAGCACAGCAAAAGAAACATCCTCTTTAACTAAAGCACTTCCAAGATACCCTCCTTTTCTTTCTTTCAAAAATTAGATGAACTTGCATCATCGAACATGGAGACAAAGCATATATGAGGGCTGTGCCAAAATTTACCTAAGCGATAGTATGCAAGATCTTATAGTACTGTGAGAGTCCAGTTCACAATAAGCAAAGGAACTAGAGACATAAAAACTGATAGAAGATGTTTTATTTTTGTAAAAATTGCTTAATAGCAGAAGAGAAGCCACCTAATTAACATTCTGCACCAAAATGTTTCACCAAGGCTCCATTGGCTGCAAAACAGTTGTCAGACAACAGACAGGTATCAATTGTTTCAGTAAGAGCAGCTTTCATTTCTAGCATGAAATGTTTTTCTAGCAGGAAAATGTAAGGGCTTTTGTTAAAATAAAACTATATTTTTGTTCCACATTATATAACACAGGCATAGAAAACCTGGTTTTGAGTAAAATGCCATTAAAATCCTTTTAAACTTCCTACTTCATCTTTACTATTGAAGATAATACCCTGAGATTGTTCAGAAAGTCCTTGTTGCAAATGGCAGACACGCAGGGCACCATGTAAACAGGATTAGTGGCAGAATGTTACCATTTACTCTCTGGAAAAAGTGCAACCAAAGAATTTATTGCCTCATTATCTAACCAGAAAAAGCTTTTTGGCTAATAACTTCAACATTGAAAAGTAAAAACAGCTATATCAAAGCTTTTTGTCTTTTTGCGGCATATTTCTACACAAGAATTTTTCTAGGAATGTAGCCCAAATATCTACCAAGCACTTCATTTTTTGCAAAGAACGAAAGTCCGCAATAAGTTTAAAAATAATCCAAGAAGTGCAGGCCAAATTAATCCACCCACTGACAGTCACGTAACCCTTTGACTTCCAGTGAAGCCTGCAAGAAATGTTAGCTGGATGATCAAACTCGTCTCTCTATATTGCCTTTTACTTTTCCAGTATCATTACAGAAACAAGTTATATTTTACTTGTGTATTAATTCCCATATTTTCAAAGACAAAGTGCATGCTTATTGTTAAACTGTGTAAGGAATGAATAAATCTACCCATCCAATCAAAAGGATTCCAGTTTCTGTAACAGACTTACAGAGGATTATCCAGGAGTTTTAAATCTATAGAAAGCTTGCAGTCTAACACCTAAAATTAACCTTCTGCTTTGCTAGCAGCCAATGAAACACAACACATGGTCAAGTTAAAGTGGAAGAATGACCAAATAAGTGGTCTTACTGATGAATTTTCCAGTGTTGTGTGCAAACAACAAGCTGTTCAGATCAATATTTATGGCTTATTCTGCAATGTGATCTAAGATTTAAATTGATGTGTTGAAAATAGGTTTCAGAATAAATATTAAAGTCCTTCAAAACCACAACATGTTGAATACATCTCTCTCTGTAATAAAGGCACAGAAACAAGAAATTATTTAAAATTCCTGCATAAGAAATGCCTGATGTATAGAGAGTAATTGCGAGTTTTCCACCATGCAATATATTATCATCAGTACGACACTGAGTTTCAGTCTGCGAACACTTAAACTGTGCTTGCTTTTGACAAGGGTTAAAAAGTATTCTTGTGTGCTATCCGAAACATAAGAGCACTAGGTGGTAAAGTATTTCACGAGAAGTTGCTTAACAAAAACTCACATCAGGCCCAGCGCAGAAGACAGGAAAAAACTGAACCATAGCTGACAAAATAACGCTTTTGTGCCTCAGACTATTGTGTAACTTACAGCAAGCAGAATTGGGCATTCCATTCAGGAAGGGCAATAGAGAGCATGAACATGTACTAGAGAAAAATCATGAAGAGAAAATTAAATAAAAGCAAATGAGAAGTATATATGTAAAAAGAAAATGATTCAAAAAGGAAAATGTGGATGTACATATTGTGATCGGACTGCAATTCAACATCACATTTGGATGTATTCTGTGCACTGTAGTTGCCCTCTCATAAAATTTTTGAACTGAAAGAAAATTCAAATGCAGGAAATAATCTCTAACCACATATCTCAAGGAAGATTTCTTTAAGAATAACCTTACTTCTCTTCAGACAAAACATAGTCCTTGAATTCAGTAGGATTTCCTGAGATGAGCTGTTCTCCCTCTGGCTTCAGTAGAAGGACTTGATCTGAAATCTTGCAAGCCCTGCCCCAGCTCCTGCCTGTGCCCCCACTGTCTGTTGGCTCGAGCTGATGGGGAGCACCGGGCTGCCGCCAGGCCATGCCCCGCATACGTGCTGACTGAAGCTGCCCCTTGAGGACTGCTTTCCCTTGGTGTGGGGCACTCTACCTGGATGACAGTTTTCACAGAAGTTACACAAAAGGTGGTACCTATTGGGTTTTCATCACTCTACCAAATTGCTGGAGAAAAAATAGGCTCTGAAGTTGTTAGCCAAGAACTGACAAGGTGAACAGACAGCAGGGCCTTCAGCTGCTTACATATTGGTCTCTAGTGCCCTGAGCACTCATGATACCCACACAGGACTAGCAAAGGTGACCCAGGACCTATTGGACTCCATTCCCTTTTGGAGTGGCTGCTAGAAGCCAAATGTTAAGTGTTATGGTATTGAAAATGACACTGAATATTTTGACAACAGAATTTAGCTGGCAGTGTGAATACATAAGTCTTATTTCTCTACAAAATCAGGCTTAAAAAATAAGAAATATTTTATGCACCAAGAAAGAAAATACATCTGTCTCCGATTTGAATGAGAAGATAACTGAAAATTTTTTGCATGGCCCATCAGATTTTCACTTTTTATTGATGAATGCTGGAAAAATAACAGGCCAGTCTATAGTTTTTCTTTATCTTATTGCAAAATCATTTTAGATTTCTCAATGCATTTCCAAGTACCAAACATCGCTCTACCTAGGTTTCAGCCCAATTTCTCTTTTTGATATGGGTACCTTTCTATGGAGAACAGTAACCACTATTTTTCACTTCTTCATTGCTCTAAATTGCAACATCATCAACTGAAAAACAGCTATCATTGTCTGCCATCTACCCCATCCAGTGATTAAATTCAAGGTAAAAATAGCCAAATGGTTTTATATTTGATAAAAAGGGGGAAAGGCAGATTGCTTATGAGATAAAAAGAAGAAACTGTAATAAGTCAATCATGAGCACAGGAGATGAGACCTAGTAACACATATTGGTGTGATGAAGATTGACATGCCCATTACCAAAGTAGAACAAAATCTAGCAGCAAAAAGATCGACTAGACTTTACAGAACATGGAAGTTCAGGGGCTTCAAAAGGATTATTAATATCTGCTGTGAACAGAAGACTTGATGAGTAAAAAGAATGAGCGAGATCATGCTACCCCTTCATGCAGGAAAAAAAATAAATTACTAACCTCTATTCTACATCCACACAAAATACAGATAAACTATTTATAAGTAAGAAATAGTAAAAGGAAGAGTGAAAAAGAATCGTCAGCTGCAAATCACTGCAGAAGAAAATGATGAAAATGGAAGATAATTGCTAGGCAAATACACACCTCAGCATTACCAATTAGCTATCTAGAACTTGAGGAAGATTCCTTTAGTACCAGATATTAATTTATTGGACAGTATTTTGAGGAGTTGTTCATCTGCTGATTATCTTCTCAGAAGCTGCAATAGGTATTATTTTGCTCTTGCATCTTCATGGGCCTTTGACTCTTATTTATACTGAAGAACCTAGTGAGAAGCAAGTTCTCTATCTTCTGAGCAGCACTTGAGCCCTCCAAGGACAAATGACACAGTCCCTTTGGCACTGGAACCATTAGCCAACAAATCTCCACAGCACTGTGGCTTTTGAG
This sequence comes from Opisthocomus hoazin, assembly GCF_030867145.1. NCBI lineage: Eukaryota > Metazoa > Chordata > Aves > Opisthocomiformes > Opisthocomidae > Opisthocomus > Opisthocomus hoazin. The sequence goes on along the minus strand of NC_134417.1, from coordinate 72,460,744 downwards.
ATGGTTAGTGAGCCACACACCAGTAGATGGAGGCAATATTGAGGGCTTAATTCAGCTTTAGAGGTGCACACAAAATAAATGTTTACCATTTTGTTCATTCCCATTCATACACTTAAGACTACAGAGGTGGACCACCATATCTAATACCATGATACTTACACCACACTGATGATTTATACCACCCGAGATTCAGATCTTTCATTCTTTTCATATTTCTTACTTTTCATTGCAATTTTGTTAAACTAGATTTACCAGCCTTTTGGCCTAATATCTCAGCAAGCCATCAGCAGGAATGTTTTCTTCACTATTTTCTTACACTTTTAATTGCCACTGTTTGCTTGTGTTAGAAGCAATCTTACAATGTTTGACCAAAGACACATCTTTTACCACTTGTGTCTTACCACAGTACACGTGTGCAGATTTTGTTTCAGGCACATCTGAAAAATAGATTGTAGGAGTGGTGATGTATACATCTTACAATTTATTTCCAGGGCTTAATTTTAAGGGTTGGGTGGTAGCAGTGAAGAAATGAAGTTAAAAATTAACTTGGAAGTTCCAGATTAATTCCTTTTCCAGCTTTCATTGAGACATGCAGATACGCTGGAGGAGTGATGTGTAGAATTAGTGACTGCTGGATTTGATAATTACTGCTGGATTTGATAATTACTGTCAGTACATCATAAAATTTCAAAAGTAGTGAAAAAGTTATCGATGAATATTTAGAGACTGTTTGAAATGCTATTTTGAACTGACAACTACCTAACATGGTGTCATTTATATCTATGATGCCAAATGCAGAAAAGAATTCCATTTCAATTACTTTCACGTTATTTTTCATTTTAGTTATGAAAACACACTTCTTAAATATATCCCCTAATGATACCAAAGTAGATTCACAGAGCAGTTATCAGGTTTTCTGGTTTAGTACCAATATCTTGCACTACTAGGAGAATATTTAGTAGGTAGTTCTCTGTCCTACTAAAACCTGTACTTGTAAATCAGATATACAGAAATGCTCTATGCATTGATTTGCAGTTGCAGAATTGTAGGCTTTCCATTTCAAATGATGACCTTTTAGTGTTTTAATTTATTTTGTTGAATTTTCTGTTGTACATATCTATACAGTGTGAGAATTTCGAGATGCCCAAGGAATCATCACCTACCTTAGGGAAATAATTTTCCTTGTAAAATGTTACTTCTTTAAAAAAAAAATCTTTAAATACTCACGAATTATACACAAGTGCAGTAAATGAAGCATCTTTTTAAGCTTACCTATTGATAAACTAAACCAAAACCACCAGAAACAGAGAATGTATGCATCACTTTCAATGGGATACTGATTTCAAAAAACTAATGATAATATAGGGTGGGACTAATCTGGTTTAATATAAATGTCTACACCCAAGTTAATTACCCAAGCTCACCTTCAAGTGACAGCTAGTAGATACAGTCAGAGGAGGGCAGGAAAATAATCTTGTCACCCTAATCTTGACATTTAACACAGGCCGAGTGACTCACATGCTAGTTTTTTAGCAAACTGCAGAAGCAGTATAGTGTAACTAGCTTAGCTATTAAGAACAATATTTAAAAATCTACATTTAGAATCAATCCATCTCACCCACAATGTCTACCAGGCATTTTTTATGTTTGTGGGGATTCATTTATCCACTGTTTTTTGCAGAGCTGCTAATGCCCAAAGGTCATGGTTGCAAGTAGAGACTGATAGAATTGGAGTGAAAACTTTGGCTGCTCTAAAACTCGTGCTACTCACAGATCTTCGGTGCTTGACATTTCCCTTTTCTTCAGAATTTTGCCACCCCCTCATGCCCAAGTCTTTAAGTTTAAAAGTGTGGGCTGAAAGACATAAAACTGCAGAGATAAAGCCCTCTGGATTTCAGATAGTGCATAAGTATTACCTGCAGATAGAACTTTGTGTTTTACTGAAACAGATGGTCATACTATTTTTTGACTCACAGCACTCTGAAGATATCCTTAAAACTGAGATTTGCTTCAAATAATAGCTACTACAAACCAGAGAACAAACACATCAAAAGGAAAAATGATCTTATATTTTACAACAAGTAATACATGTTTCTGAGGTCAGTTGAATTGTTTTCACTGAAGAATCAGTAGCAAACATCAGTTTATATTAGTATTAGCAAATAAGGAAAAACTTCAAATTGGTGAAAATCTTCAGGAAAAAAACCACAGTTACCTGGACGACACTGTTGCAGCAAATGAAATTGTCTAATTGGTTTTTAACTGTCAAGTCTTCAGTCATGATGATAGTTTGATTTGTGTGTGTCTGTGGTAACTGTGGGTCTAATTAGCATAGTTACCTTAAGCATGCTCGTAAAACCACTAAAAACAGGCTGAAACAAGCAATACTTAGTCAAAACACTGTATTCTTCCTCATTTTTCAAGCTTCTGGGTGAAGTAAAAAGTTTCATTGTGTGGTGGTTTTTTTTTTCAAAGTATCTCAGGGACATCTACTGCCCAGTCATTGTGCAGAAACCAGTTTTCCAGTGATCTATCAGCAGCACACTGCAGAGAGCACTGCCATTACTAGCACAGTGGAACTGGTTTGGGATAGTTCTCTTCAAAAAAATAGACTAAAACAAGTAAGAAGCAATTTAAGCTTAACTTCATGAACGTAGTCTGTGACTGCTAAACATAAAGTCCTCTCCTTTTCCTAGAAAGGGAATCCAGTCCTCCTGGGCCTGCTCCAAGCAGGGGTTCACCTCCTCTTCCACACCAGGCTGCATTCACTCAAAGGAGTATTCCAACCCATTGAAGCAAGAACAGTCACATGTATACTAAATATGCTAATTTTAAGTAATGACAAATTATTTTCTATTTGAACAGGCAAAAATAATTTTTCAGGAGTCTCTGATAAGTAGAGGTTCATCAATATAAGATCTGGACTTTAGTTCTCTCATCAGATATTATTGCCTGATATTCCCTATCAAGTGACACAAAACAGGGTAAGGCTAAACATCTCTCTGTGTTATAGGAAAGGTATAACCTAAGCAGACATCAGAAGAAACACATATACTTCTATTTCTCTACATAGCATACTTAATGAGAAGAAAGCCCCGCTCCATTGTTTCCAAATCAGATGTTCTTATTCAAACAGGAGAGGTAAGCCAGCTCTGTTACATACCAAGCACACATTTCTTTTCCCATCATTTTTTACTTTAAGAAGTAACAGGGTAGATGTTAGTCAAAGAACTGTAGTCAAAGAGGAGCAGCTCACATGCATTTCCTGCGCAAGTCCACAACTGAGAAGTATAATTTTTTGTGTTCCCAGTAACTTTCCTATTAACTACAGAAACAAGAATATTCATCCAATTAGAACTGTACAATGGAAGAAAATACCAGTTCTAGTTAATTTTTGTTGACATTTCCTGTCATCTAGGTAACATACTCTAACATTTGGTGTTAATAAGTTTTATAAATAACCTTTATCTATTTTTTCTTTCTCCTTTTTTTCCCTCTCTATTTCCAGAAACATTCTAGAGCTTCGATTTTTCTCCTTGCTTGTTACAGAGATGAGGGTATAAAACCTGCATCAGAGTCTAATATGGATATGTGAAAATTCTTTCAGTTCTTTGTACCTTCCTGTGACATCTTCAACTGATCTAATGCAATAGTGTCTAGTAAAAATACACAAGAAAGCTGAAACCTGATAAGTAAATGAAAATTGCTTTGTTAAGCAAAAGTATCATCATGAAAAAGAAGTAAATTTAGTGTCATGTCGGGTGAAACTTTACAGTAGTTCATTAAGCCAACAAGAATTCTCATGGAGACCTCTTTCTCTTCATGAGAAAAAAATGAACCAAAGTAACTTTTAACAGCACTAGGTTTGCAATCAATCCTCTCGCTGATTTTGTGTCACTATCTGATGACTGAAGAGAGAGATGCTACCAAGTTATGTTACTGGATATCCTGAACTTCTGAGGACCAGGATAGCATCTAACCTGCAAGGATGAGGGATGTTCTTGTTGCAAGTGTCATCTCTTCCTCTGGCTCTGAGAGGAGAAGGACGTGCACCCAGTGCTTCCGTCTGGTTCATTTGGGCTGCCGCAGCCTAACCACTGGCAATACTGGGATACCGAAGAGAGCAGGGCAGACCTTTCACTGCTCCCCAGGCAGGTTCAAACAAGAAGGTAGAGGGCTGAGCTGGCGCAACAGTGAATGCAAGGAATGGGGTTTATGATTTTGTTTCTTACCCAGAAGCAGACTTTTCAACAAAATAAACCTGTCCTGTTCATATCAAGGCAGCGTGCCATGGTTTAGCATGGCTGGATGCCAGGTGCCCACCAAAGCCGCTCTATCACTCCCCCTCCTCAGCTGGACAGGGGAGAAAAAAAAAAATGCATCGAAAGGCTTGTGGGTCAATCTAAGGACAAGGAGAGATTACCCACCAGCTACCGCCATGGGCAAAATAGACTTGACTTGGGGAAATTAGTTTAATTCATTGCCAATCAAATCAGAGTAAGATAATGAGAAATAAAACCACATTTTAAAAACACCTTCCGTCCACCCCTCCCTTCTTCCTGGGCTTGGCTTTGGCCAGCGGCGGGTGCATTTTGGAGCCGGCTGCCATTGGCTCTATGGTACGTAGGGGAAGCTTCTGGCACCTTCTCACAGAAGCCACTCCTGTAGCCCTCCCACTACCAAAATCTTGGCCATGCAAACCCAACACACAGACCATGAAAGAAATTAAGATCTTCTAAGGATTCTTCCTTTTGACTCTGAAATACCCAGGAAACCCTTGGGATAAGCATCCTCTCAGGTCTGTAACAGCTCCCACATGAAACTTTGGGAAACTTCTGTTTGAGATTTGACCAACGTTACATCTTAAGCTGCAAAGAGCAGGACTGAGAATTCATTTCTTTATAGATGAACTGAAAGAAAATTAAAAGCCTGTTCACTGCCCACTAAAATCATGACCAAGTTTTATTTACAGCAGTGATATAGGGGTTTCAGCAATTGTTTTTGAGAAGAAAAAAGCAATTGTAGCTTGTGGAAGACTGAATGTATGAATGTAATAATACTTCTTTTCCCCAAACGTTTTCACTACAGACTTGAGCAATAAGAAGAGTGGCCTCCCTCCAGTAGAGACTATGACAACCACTGTTTTAATGCTAATAATTTTATGCAGATCATGGATTCTGAAATAGGCCAGTAGATACACAGGGTAATTTGTAACCACTTTCTACCTATACACAGGTCAAAGAACAACATATGTTAATTCCATAACCATGGTACAGCATCGACTGATACATTATTGCTAGTGTGATCTTGAGGAAGGGACTGTTGGGAAAGATCAGAGTTGCAGGAAATGTTGATCAAAAGCAAACAGAGGATTGAGGATTTGAGGAAGAATTTCTTCCCTCTGAGGGTGACGGAGCACTGGAACGGGCTGCCCACGGAGGTTGTGGAGTCTCCTTCTCTGGGGATATTCAAGACCTGCCTGGACAAGGTCCTGTGCAGCCTACTGTAGGTGACCCTGCTTTGGCAGGAGGGTTGGACTAGATGACCCACAGAGGTCCCTTGCAACCCCTACCATTCTGTGATTCTGTGGAAGTGATAAACAGAAAGCAGCATGGAAACTACATCAGCACACAGGATCTGGACCTCTAACATCCTTCTTAGCTGGAGAGATGTCACAGTTTCACTAAACAGGTCCCACAAGTTACCTGCAGTTTTGTCAGGGCTACGATGATAGCTCACATTTCTCCAGGGTTTCTAGGACATCTCAACAGCCTTACTCAGACAGACCAACTATGCAACAGTTTCACTGCTCTTTCAATACTGACAGTCCATAGCAATCTGTGTGTTCCAGTCTTTCATTCCAGGAACAAAAGCTAGAGACCAGCAAAGCCAAGGCTCCTTTATGGGGTCTACAGGCTAAGCCTGCTACAAAGCGCTTGGCAGCATCCTCCTATTCATCTCTTCTGCCTGCTTCCAAAGTGACAAACCTCTCCCCACTCACCCAGCTCCCTCCATCACCTGCTAGAAACTCCTCCAGACAGTTCACAAAGACACAATCATCAGCTCCTCCTTCTATATGTCTGATTTTAAAACATCCCTTTCCCATATCCAGAACTCCAGCACATATTTCCCCAGAGCTCCAGTGCGTATTTCCAGCTTTATGTTTGAAAGCTTTCCAAGCAGCCTGCTTTCACTCTCTCACAGCATGAAGTACCTCTGCTATGATTAACTGGTGTTACACTAAATAATGGGAGCAATAAAACACTCCTAGGAAAGTATCCCACCCTATTTCACTAAGGCTTACAAAATAATGCACCACTCCTACCTCAGACATCAATGAATCCAATCAAAAACAGTTGTTTCGAATGAAGTTTTGACTACAACTGTTTGAAGTAACCAAATAAGTATCAGAAAGGCTATATCATAAAATGTTTACATTTAAAACTTTGTTAAGTCCGATTAATGGGTCTTTTTTCCCTCTGAAGGATTGTACCTTGCTGCTTCTTTTCTCTTTAGAAAGATTTAATTAATTAATTTGTTGGTCTTTTTTTTTTTTCTACTCTCAGCTCCCCACATAGTTATATTTTCTTGCACTAATCCCTCATGCCCTATTTTCAGAAACTTCTATCACCTGCTTGTGAGAGAAGTTAGTCAGCTGAAAGCCTGTTTGTTTAACATCTCCGTTTTACAGCACTTCTGTACCCTAAAACAAATAACAGTAAAAAAACATCCCCAGTCTCCTTTGATACTTATGGATTACCTGTACGGCAAGTAACATTTTGGAAAGAAATAACAGTAGTTTTAGAAAGTATTCACATACAATGATTCCCCAGTAGTAATTAGGGGAAATTAAAAAGTGTTGGTGAACTTCATCTTTTGGAAACTGGCATGCCCTACATCCCCTGCCCCCATTCTCCTATTTCGATTCACTCAAGGTAAGCAGAAAAAAAACCAACCAAACCAAAAACCAACCTTAATTAAAAGTAAAACAGCTAGACTCTGGGCTATGAGACATATCACATTTTATGCAATGCAAGAGCACACAGACACTGAAGAAAAACAGGGCTCTTTGTAGGTAGTGATGAAAAGCTGGCTAATCTGGAAAGAAAGGCTGCTACACTTGCAATCTAGCAGACAAATGCACAGGCTTAGGCTGTGGGAGGATTCAGGATGATGAAAATTTGTTATGTAGGAACATCACTATATGTGTTCTGCTCTATTGCACTTGTAATTGCCTCGTCTCTTCCTTGGCTGCCCAATGCTCAGGTGATGTCCTTGGCACCAGATCTTCACTCCTGGCTGCATTTGCTATTTTCTGACCCTCCTGAGCAGGGATGTAACGGCTGCTCCACAGGCAAGGAAGAAACAGGCACCTTTGAGAGCAAGTCTAGAGCCAGCAGCAGAAAAATGATGAAGCACGTGGAGCGAGGTACTGAATTATGCAGATTTTATGCATGTTGCAGCCATGTCAGCATGCCTGAATCTCAGCCCACCTGGTTCAGTGAAGGAAAGGAGTTCTCTGGTCTGAGGCAACTGCATTGTGACCAGATGCAGCACCTCACTCAGAGCAAGTGTAAGAATCTGTCCTTATCCTGAACACTGGAGATGGGACATACTCCAGCCACAGCAGCTACTTCTACGTAATATAGCACCAGCTGCTGTTATTTTCTGTCATGTCACTTTGCTTCTGAAATTCGTCTGGTTGGCAAAGATAACCACCTAAATAATATTTGGACAGAGTTTACAAAATGCTGTAGAGCTGGTTAAACGGACATTTTAAATGATGCTTTTCAAATATCTGTACTAGGAATGCAAAGAAATCTATGAAACCAGTTGGCTTTGGATTACATTTGAAATAAAAGTCTACTCTCCGGAGAAATCTGATTGCTGCTTCCTAATTTTACATGACATTTTGAAGGAGATTTAGCGTACAGAAGTAAGATAAGATACAATGAATAGATAAAACACTTTTATTTCACTGTTCCTTCTCAAGTGGTGTTCCAAGCTATGTACTTAATAAAGATAAAAACCAAAAAAGAAAAGATCACCTAAGTATTTAAATCAAATGACTCTGTACAAAAGGCTACAATTCCTCTTAGGCAACACTTCTTTCTTCCCTTTTTTTTTTTTATTTTCAATATTTCATCCAGATGATGAATGAGACTGATTTACTCAGAACTGATTTCATGGCAAGAGGAGCACATACTGGGCAGGCAGCCACTGAGAAAGCTTTTTCAAACTACTACTGTGCCAGACTGCAAGGTGGCATTGGTGTATAGATAAATGTCCCCTGGAGACAAGCATGCAAGCTCATTTTAACTTGTGACCCAACCCAGGTTCGAATTCGAGCTGGTACTTGAATACACCAAGCTGGGAAAGATCCTCACATGCAATTCTGCCCCATCCGCTTCAGAGCAGCTAATTTCAGTCATATCAGTGAGGTCTTTTAAGCCTCAATTGTGCCTGTAAATAACTCCTAACTGCTCTAAAGCCTTCTGATCGCTAAGTTATATCTTCAGCCTTTTCACATGACATTTGCTTCACATTCTTTCATGTAACATTCACTACTCTAAGGAAATGAGTGAAAAAACATTTCACTATGAGAAGTGAATGCGAGGCTAAGTAACCAAACAGAGAAAAGAAAATTAACTGAGCTATCAACATTTACACATAACTTCCTGAGTAAGAATTACAACATTCCCAGTCTTCACTCTCACTTTACCAGGTAATGGTTATATTAAGATAGTTCCCTCCTCAGAGCAGGGACTATCTGTTAACATCTTCATGAATTACACCTTGAACATCCCTGGGCAGCCTCAAAATATAATTTAACAATATTCATTGCTAGTATGCTGGTTCTAATTTAAGCATTTCGGAACTATTCAAGCAGTTTCAGAGATATTTCAGTGTGATACTTTCACCATCACTAGACCTACTAGCTTCCCTCAAGGTAATTGCACTTATTTTACACTTTTCAGGCTAGGTCACATGTTTTTGGTTGGGGTTGACAAAGACAGAAAGTCTTAACTTGCTCACTGAAAATAGTGGAACTGTTAATGTGTTTTAAACAAGGAAACAAAATAATTTCTTTGCAACTATCTCCTCCTCCTATTTTCTTACGACAGCGAAGACAGACATAAACCTATAGGGAGAGATAGTAACAAAGATACACACGCAAACACAGCTGTGTTTGGTCACGATTTTGTTCATTTTTAAAACACTACTTAAATTGTACACATTATGTATTTTTAAGGAGACATTGTCCCTACAGATAGCAAAATCTGCAGTCCCAAGAAGTGCAGCACAGCTGCACACAGTTCAAGCCAGTACATATTTCAGATGAAGCTCTTTTTACAGAATGCACCCCCCACTAAGCAGACTCACTAGAGAGCATTCCTTCAAGCTATTCATTATACATTAGGTAGCATAGACAACAAAAACAAAATGGGTTTAGCTATTGAACATCTACTTAGTGTTTAAAAATGCATGCTTGTTGTTTAGATAGTTTAAATGGCACTCAAGTTTCATACACTGAGTCAGACGCAGTACTTTTGCTAACTCCGAATGCCAAAACACAAAGGCAATGTTGTTTGGCTCTGGTCTGTGTTTAGCAGAACCTCGAGCATTTTAAGAGGGTTGATAACTGCTGATAAACATACTCTTTAGCTCAGTAAAGCATATTTAAGATATTAGAAGTAATGCAGCATATTTAATTTTAACAGGTTATTTATCTCATTAACATGATCTAAGCTTTTCAACAAGTGGTAGAAAACTACATTTTGACTACTTGGTTTATTTGATTTAATTTTATTGTTTCCAGTTCATTGTCGTTTCTTTAAACTGATGGTGATAAGCAGATCATCTTAGGTGATATATCTGCAGTTTGAATAATCCAGTATACAGTACAAAATATGATTAGCTGACAAAGTAATCCACTGATTATCACGGAAGATCGTTGATCAGTAACGGGTAAAAATCTACAGCTTCAATGGAAGTGTTGTCAGAATTGGATGAATTTTAGATTTTTCATATGAAATATTAGCATACAGAATAAACTGTGCAAATTCTGTCACAAATTTAATTACACAAGTGCAGACATTGACAGGGTATCTGCCAAACAATGAATTCATTCTCAACTGAAAGAGGAGCTGACTCGGCATATCAATCACTTCTGCAATCCTTCCTCTACAATGGTGTGAACGTCTTTTACAGATGCCTGACATCTGTAATTTTCACAGTTTGTAGTAGTTAATATGTTATTCTTCTAGCTTTTGACTTTTATTGCCTCCAAGACACTCAATTGCAAAGTTTGCCAACTTCCAATTTGCAGAGTGGAAGTCATGTATTAAGTTTAAAGTGCTGGCCATTTTAAGGATCTTTCTTTAATATCTTCTTAAGACCTTCATCGTGTCTCGTGTTTTTAAAGCATATTTTTCTATCATAAATCTGTTGATAAAAATATGCATCTAATGTTAACACCATTTTGAGCTGCATTTCCAATGGCATTGATTATTATTAATCTTCTTAAAGTCATGATTGAGAATAGAAACCTGAGGTTTATTAGCCTACGATTTTTTTCATCAATATAATATTTCACAGGTCTGAAATAAAAAAAAAATCTATTTTACTGTAGTCATATGCAACCAGACATTTATGTACAGAATATGGTTTGAGCTTATCTACATAAAAGGGCCAGTTGTTCCATCATAATACAGAGGTCTCTTCTTCCAAGAAGAAGTTTACTTCCTATATTTTCATGGCAAATGGAAGGAAAGTTGAGTTGAAAAAATAGGCCGAATTAAAGCATATTTAAATTTACCAAGCCTCTTTAAGACTTTAAAATCCCGGTGTAGCTGGTCAGCATTGTATAGTATGGTATACTGGATGAAATAAATCGCTAAAAAAGAGCTATGTTTCCTTGATCTCTAGAGGAAGCAAACAAGATCGAATAAGATCATGGCTAATACTGCTGAACAAACTAGTTTAAATCTTTGGGAAAAAGACCTTTTACATCACAAGTCCTTTAGACTTTAGACTTCATCCAGGATATGATGAGGGAACAGAAGGTAGGACTATTGCAGGCAGGAAGAATTTAAAATTCATATTGTCTATATTTGCACAGGTCTCAGGTTATTAAGCACTATTTTATGTTGAGGAAACTGTTCAAATGAGAAATGCATGCAATACATGGAAAATATCAGTTACTTACATGAGAATGGCATTTACAGTTATAATACTCGATGCTATTCAGATAGCGCAATTTATTAAGCTTATCTTCAGCTCCAATGTAATATAGAACTCTTTAAAAAACAATTCAAAATCTTCCGACTTGATGCTCCACTTAAAAGCTTCAGAAGGAAAAAACAGAAACAAAGAAACCATAGAAAAAAACATTCATAGAATGACATAGAACAACAGGAAAAAAAGAAGAGTTCAGACTCCATCTATTTTTTTTTTTTTACTTCCTCTCTATGGAACACCACATTGTATAGCTTTGCTGTTCCCAAATTTTCCCGTTTTGCCACACACTCCCCCAGCTTCACTCCCACCCCCATCTCCTTCGGCTACATTGCCCTTGTTGAGATGAAAAAACTGAGAATTTAAACAGAAATGCAAGATCTCTGAATTAGAGCTGGTTGTTGAATTCAAAGTACTACAGCTAAAACTTGATTTCCATGCCATTTGATTGTGTTGTTATCATGTTATGTGCTTCAAAAACCTGATGCAGTGCAGCAGAAAAAATTTTCAAGTTATTTACAAACAGTATAAAGCACTGAATGGCTGTGAGAATTAGCAGATTTGCACATAGAATCAGAATGAACGTGGCAGCTCTCCATTGCATGTTCAAATCTTCTACAGGCTAAACTAAAGATTTTTCTATAACAAAGAATAAACCAGAGTGAATACTTTGGCTGTCATTGAGCTTAATTTTAGGCTATGAAAAAGCTGAGCAAGATCTGTCACAGAAAGGTTTTCTGGGTCTTTTGTTTGTTTAGTAAACACCAGGGTTTGGATTTTACATATATTTTTCACACCAATTCCAGACTTAGAATTTGAATAGAACTGTAGCTTTGAGTGAGCTTTGAGAAAATTACAACAAATGCTTCTGTTTCCACCATGTTCTTGCATGGAGCCTAAATTTGAGACACTACTGAGAAATGTACTTATGCATTTCATAATTCTGTTTGGGAGGTTGTTTCAGAAAGTACAAAGCATTGAATAGCTTCTAATTGTGTTGTCCGTTCTTCCAAAGCACAATTTACATTGATGACATTTCTCACATGTTTAAACGCAAGAGGTTTCCTACATCACTCACAGGTGTGAGCATCGTGGGGGGAAGGAAAAAAGGTACAGTGTTTGCACTTGCAAAAGGGTTGTTTCTTTCCTGGATCCCTCCACTTCCTTCAGGAAGAAGAGAGAGGATGTTGTTAACACCATTGTTGTCATTATTCCTGTTGAAGTCGCTTAATGGTGGATTTTTAGCCAGATCCGCTCCCTGACTCTCAGTGTGGTCACATGAATGCTCAAACTGACGCCCTGGGCATGCAGACACAACCATAGCTGAGGTGGCCAACATGGGCAAGCACTGGCACTCAGTGCCCAGAGAGGTCCAAACCAAGACAACCGGATAAGTCTCTAAGCCATGCACTGAACTGAGCTCTCAAGATTTCTTCTAGCCTCAATTCTTCTATTACAGTTGCCACAGAGCAGGGCACTCTGACTCAAGCAGACTTTCATGTTTCCTCATCTGGGCAGATTCAAGGCCTTTCCACCTCTGAGCCCTCTTCTCTCCTCCTTTTCCCCTACACATTCCACCGCATAGGTAGCATTGTTCTGGTTCCTACTCAAACACCCTATGAGATAGCCACCAAAGCAGGCATCTGCATTTGAACAACTACTGAATAAGGTTATCAGGGAGCACAGGAATCTAAGAAAATACTCTGAATATCCATTCAGCTGTAATGTTCTGGAAACATGAAGGACTACAAAGAAGGCTGAAAACCAAATTTCCATTTCTGGCTACTAGAAGCAGGTTCAAGGAAGAAAGGAAGACAGCCACAGAACACTTCATTTTTGCAAATAACAAGTTCTGAAATAGCTGAGGCACTGTACGAAGAATAAATGAAAGCAGAAGTCTGAAACAAAAGACTGCAAAGACAAACACGATTTTTGAAGATAACTTTCTAGATAATAAATTTCTGAATCAGATTATCTCTCAACCAGAGATAAAACTTACCATGTACAGAGCAAACTACAACACTTCAAACTTGACAAAAAACCCCTCAAAATTCTACACCCGAAGCAGAAGGACTTGCAGAGGTTAACACTGGAGTCAAAACAAGAGAAAAAGTTGCACAGAACATTAAATCATGTGGCAGACTCCAACCAAGCATACGTCCAACACTTAAAAATAAAAGTTAAACAGTAAAGAGGTTCCCTTCTCAAGCAAATGCAAACATTAGCAGAATATAAATAGCATGAGCAAGACTGGAAATGGCATTATTAACACACTGGAAGGAATGAACAACATTTCAGTAAAAAGTGAGTGGGCTATCAATTCTAAAGAAAGTAGAACGTTAATATCAAATTGGACACAGATGAACAATCTGGTGTTATCAGGACACGGGAATTGTTGCTCTTGGGAGAAAAGCTGCAGGAAAACAGATGAAACCCAAATGTTATAATAAAGATTTTACTTCCAACCAAAGAAGTTTATGAAGCAAATGAACAGAATACTAAGGCAAGGGAAAAGGCACAATCTATATATAGTATTACCAAAGGGGAAAACAAAGTCTCAAATAGAGTAAAAGGTGTGTCATGGTCTGTGTTTCAGCATTGGGAAGCCTGTAAGAGGTGTGTGACGCCAAAACAGCTATGGGAAGAATCTGAGGATGTTCCTCAAGGAATGAGAGCCCATGTCCTTCACGCTCCTCAGGCGCAGAGAGCAGGTGAGGCTCTTGTGCGCAGGACTCACCAGCTGAACTTGGGACATTTGAAACAAAACAGTCAGAACACTGCCTACAGGCTTCTGAACCAGAGGACTGACCTCTTACCAATTCCCTATTTCGTTCAACACTGCCTCATTTGGCCCATTCTACCTCATCAAGATTCCACTCACAACAAAAATAGGGCTTACAGGGATGCCCAAAACAAAAGATTATACACCAACCTTTAACTACTCCTTTTATCACACAATGCCATTTCACAGTCAATGTCTTTAAATAAAAAAACAAAATGCAAAAATCCCATTATAAGGTTCCATCCAACCACAAGCGATGACAGGTACATAACTACTACTCAGAAGTGAAGAGGACGCATCCATAGGATTAGTACTATTTCTATGCATTACTCCAATGGAAATTTCTTTAATGTCTGTGTTGTTAAAAACAGTTAATAGGAATTTTATTTAAAATAAATATTATTCTGCACTCAAAATTTTTATTTAACAATTTCGGATGTGTTCAGAATGCCAGTACCACCCAAAAAGGACACAGCGAGGGGATAATTGACCTTGTCAGCTAGAAGTAATCTACTCTTTTCCTTAGAACATTTAACTCATAGACACAGTCAATTACCTTCAGGTAATGCCTGCTTCAAGGGTTTTATTGCTCTGTTCCTTTGAAATGAAACAGATTTACTACCCTAAGTTAGACCTGTTTTGCCTGAAGTTCCAATGGCCTTCTAGCGTAATTTTAGAAACATTAAAATTCTCTCTGATTCTAGTATTGGGCTTTAAAAATAAAGTCACTGACATCTGTGTTTCAAAGCAATCAAATATCTATCAATCTTGCAAGTAATTTTTTCCATAACCCTGAATTCATTAGTATGTATATTAAAATAAATTTATAGGTTCAATGGCTAATTTTTACATGTCAAATTATAAGCATATTGGACAACTTTTAATCTAAAACTGTGTCTATATCTTCTATTTAATCTGGAGGGTCTGTGGGTCTTTGGTTTAAGCCAGAAATGCTGGAAAATTAAAAACAGGGCACAGCAGTATGGCATGGTTTACTACTCTGTCACCAATACAGTCTCTGCCCAGGAATCTTAGAGAGTTTGTGTCTGAGAAATCACAGCTGACAAGCCAATAGAATAGCAACTGAGAAAAAGGTTGGAATGTAAAGCCCATGGTTCACACATGGGCCCCTTGTCTAGTACTTGTTCAGCACAGTCAAAAACTTCACATTCCTTTGTCTCCCAAAGCAACTTCTAAATTAGTCACACAGCGGAAGGCAGACACGGATTCACATGAGGCAAAAATGGCTTGACCTTAGGAGAGAGTACTTTTGCCCACTCCATATTTCAACTCATATAGTTACCCTTTCATTATTTTTTCTTTTTTTTTAAGAAATATTTATAAATCTATACACAGACTAGAAGAAACACTCCTGACTGCACAGAGACAAACTAGCCACTGAATTAAAAGGGTATTGAATTCAATTGCTTATTATCCAGTCACACACAATTCATATTAATGTAAGATCCCATTTTCATTGCAGCTAAAAAACAAAGCAAATAGATAAAAAGATTCATAGAAAGCAAAAGAAACTTCCTACAACACTTGCAGAGAATCAGTGTATGGAATTGCAAGCAGTCCCATATTTTGTTCAGTAACTCCTAATTAGATAGTTCTACAAAGAAGAACGAGTACTGCTGGATTACTCATCCTACTGCAAGTCCCCAGACACTTCCTATGTTGTGTTTATTTTCACAGAAGCCATAGGATTTAATATTATAGTAATTACTTTCCAATTTTACTCCAGAGCAGAAGTATATTACATTTTCTACTAAACTGAAAATGGATTCTATCAAGTAGCTGCTGTCTTGCAACTTACTGATAAAAGAGCAAAGGGAAAATATTTCAAGAGTTGTGTTCATCTTTGAAAGGTTCAGAGTCCAACAGCTACTGTTGGATGGAAAAGCAGGGCTAAGAACAGAGTGTTCAGGCCTTTGTAGGATCAATACTAATTATGTTCAATATTCACTGGACAGGCTACAGTATGTAACTGGATCAATTTTCTTTACATGTAAGAGAAATTTATATATACATACCTAAAAAATCAGTCATTCATAATTTCCTACAAGTTTGAGCGTTATTCTTTGAAGCGGCTTCTTCAGCTTCTATGTAATTGCAGTGTACTCAGCTGAAATCTATACCAAATTTCTAGTTATGCCATCTTAAAAAAATGCATTCAAAGTTTTTCCCAACTCTGGAGTTTGAGTATTGGTGGTGCTTGAAGTTATGATGTTGTCAAAACTTGACCAAAAAACCCTTTTTGCAAGATGGGATTAGAATAGCGAATCTCCAAGCCTAATATGTGACAGTAACTTCTTTTTTGATTCTGATCAAAGTCATCATCTTTCTGCTCTAGCTTTGTTGTCTACAGAATTGACTAAAACCTCCCAGGGAAAGTGGGAGAAGCTGACGGAAAAATGAAAAGCATTCAAACGATTCAGTGGAAACACCACTTTAAAAGTGCAATCTTGAAAAATAAAGGGCCAGAAACCAGAGTTTAGTTTTGTAAAGGAAATGGCTCTGTTTTTCTTAAAACTCTCATAGAAGATATTAACCAACGTTAGCCAGTTACTGAGATTTTCTTAAGTAACTATCAGTTTTAGCAGCACTATTTTTGAAGCAAGTTTTCTGAGATTCTTTGAAAGAACTCAGTAGACATTTGCCTGACCAACAGGGCCTTTTTATTCATTTAATTCCAAAATGTCAGTGGTTACACCTGAAAATTTTAACCAATACTTTGACTACATTTTTTCTTTGTACCTTTCACTGCAGCTTCCAGCATCTTCACTGGTAGTCACGGCCATTTCTGGAGAACAGTGCAATGAGACCAAAGTTACCTCTGGAGACAGATCCACCTTATTCCTTGTGGATGCAGTGAGTGCACCATGTGTCAATGTACAGCACAGAAGTGTCTGTGCAGGGCTCTGGAGACAGCTTCTGAGGGCTGGACAATCCAGCCACGGAAAGGGTACACCTATGCAACCAGGCTGTGGAGATCTACAGGTCAGCTTTCATAGAAAGCCTGTTCAGATCTTGAAGAGTTTGTGGTTTTGACATAATCCTGTGCGAGTACATCTATCTGAGCAGCTTTGGGAACAAAATGGCATCTCACCCTACAGACTCAGAGCACAGCTGAGCTAGGGCATGACAGCTCCCAGCCACCCCAACAGATGTCTGAACTTTCATCCATTATTCTTTGGCACAATTTGTACATAGAAGTTACTTCTGCAACTAGCTGTTGAAAGATGCATTGCAGAAACAGACAGGAAGTGAGTTTCAAGAAGTTCTTGCTCATCGCTTCATTAAAGAATATCCTTACAGAAGAGCTTAAAGAAATCATGGTCTTACAGACTTCATTCCTTCCCCAGGTGCCCCATGCTGTTCACAGCTTCTTTTCTTTTTCATTATGGAGGGTGAGCCCTTTGAGACCACACAGGTCAATTCCACCTGTAAGGAAGATTGGCCAGCAGTAACTTTCACTGTGGACATAAAAATGAAGTGCTAATTATTAGGCCATACTCTTATCAAAAAGTTTTTTTAAAAAAACACATAAAGGGATACACACAAATATGAGACCATGAAATATAAAGAGAATTATAGCTTCGCATTTGCATTTATGTAAGACTGAAATATGCACAAGAGGAAAAAACAAAGTATTTTACAGAAAAGCATTTTAAATTCTGTCAACTTACTGCCCAGCTGAGAATTGAATACTGTTCCATGATAAAAAACGATGGCATTGGGCTTCGTAGAGTCATGAAAGAAAGATTTAGCAGGGAGAGGAGGAGAGCTATTTTGCTGTCTTGCCAAAATTAACGTTGCTTCTACCTCTGAATGGAGCACTAACTAATCTATCACTTCAATTGCAAGGTCTCTGGTTGCACTGCTGCTGCCTTGTGCGAGGTTTCCTGCTTCCAGACTCATTCCATCTGGCAGACACTCCAAGTTTTCATCAAATAGAACAAAACAGAACCACCTAGCCTGAATTCTGCTGGGTGTGCAAACAGAGAAGTGAAAGGAGTGATCAGAAAAGAATGTACTGATGAAATATAAAGCAAGAAGCAGTGGCAGAAACAGGCAAGAGAAAGATATTTTCTTCTTCACGTGCAGCACTGCTCATCATTGAACAACTGCATCCCTATTACTGCTCTTGCTTCCCTGCACTCCCGTCCATCTTTGTCTCCATCCTGACTGTGTACCATTCAACTTGAAACTCCTTTGATATTGCCCAATAGTTTAAGTATTTTGGAAGATATCAAGAACATGAGAAGATTCTGACATTACACATGCACAATGAATTAACACATTCATACATATAGCTTTTATCTTTCTAAAATACAATTAGCTCAAAATTCTCCCAAATATTTTCATCCTTGGAACAGACTGGCAATGTTTTGTATGAATCTTTCTTCAGGCCTGAAATAGAAACAGTAACTTGCGAACCATAAATAAGCTTGAAACAATTGTTTTCAGATTAGTTTGATTTTGTTCACCAACAATTAGAGAAAAGGCAGCTCTAAGTGTCAGACAAGTGGATGCTAGGGGGGTGGACGTGGTGTAGTACCTCCTCTGGGTTAGCTGGGGAAAAGCAGCGTCCTTTCTGTGTCCAAAGTGTCCTTTGCTAAAAAGGTAGGGTTTTTTTTTTTTTTTACCCCATCTAGAATTCCATTTTATACACGAAGCACAGTTGAAGATCCTCCTTTCAGCACCATAAGGAGGTGATCACGAACACTTGTCAAGAATTCACATGAGCAACCAAGCCTCAGCTACAACCCAAGATTGCCCAAATTCTGTTGTCTTCAAAGTCATCAATAAGACACTTCTTAGTAAAAGTTGGCATCCTATTCTGGCAAACAGCACTATAACATTTTTTTTCTTAGTATGAATTATCGAATCTAAAAAAAAAATGTGTACAGCTTTCCAAATGACATAATTACCGAAGAACTGGTAGCATGACATGTCACCATGCTGTGCTTCCTTGCTCCATTATGACCTTTCCTCAGCAAGAAGCAGCATTTAATCACTGTAGCTTAATCTTCGTTCTAGTCTCTCCTGTCACCCCTATCTGAATTTCAGAGAAAGAAAAATCTTGCAAGAACTGTGTCTCAGATACTTCACTTATTTTCATGAACCTTGCAACATTTGTTAGCACTCTGTATTACTTAGCTCTCTAATTTCACACATTTCCAATAAATACCAAATTCCTCTGCACCAATAGTACAGAAGTGGGAGAGTTACCATTGTTTCACAGGAGCCATACATTACATCAACCGCAACAGAAATGAGACAGCCAACAAAAGATTGTTGGTGGTACTGCACATTAAGACCACTGCTATTTTGAGCACTGCTTACCATTAAAGATGATCTAAACCTTGCAACGAAGCTGCCATTTTACCTGAATTTAGCCTTCGTATGCTAAGTATATATATAAGTAAGCATATAGCAAAGACTACAAACCTTCATCACAGCTAAACATACAGTGAGGTATATTTTAGAGGTACAACTGACAGTTCAAATGTTACAGATCCCAAATGTTATAAACATTTTCCTTGCAATATCTGAGGAGTAGTAGCACAACTTTCCAGAGCCTTAGAGGAACAACTGTCAATCAACCAAAGCTCAAAAAGCGGACAGCAGTCGGAGATTATTATAAAAATGAAAGATGTCAGGAATTGTACTGGGTTTTTTGTTGTCTCCATTCTCAGATGCAGCAACAATAAAAGGTGTGGAGTATAATTCTAACCATAAATGAAGACAAAAATGTTTTTAAATTACAGAACTGAGTTACAGATTTATTCAAAACTCACTGTAAGAAGACGTGATTCAACTTTCCTCTCCTGTGTGCTTTCTCCATTGTATCTAAGCATGGTCCTCACAATTTCGCTAGTGATACACAAACACTTCAATTTACCGAGGTATTTTAAAAATCCCTCATGTCGATGCTGAAGCACAGGAGCTACTAATGCAGGTTTGGCACTGTTAAAGTGATCCTTTCCTGCCATCTAGGGGACATACGCTGCTGTGCAACAGGATTGTCTTCACAGTTACACACAGGAAAACCTTCTCTATGAATTGCTTATCTCTACCCAGCAAAACAGAAATCAACTTAAGAGTAGCACAACTAACAAGAAACAGACTTAACTGAAGAACAGCACAACTATTTTATTAAAGACCATATGCATAACAGTTTAATTCTGGCATAATCCTAAAGTTTTCTACAGTAAATTTCAGTTTAATGTCCAACAAAAATATCGAGGTGATAATTTAACCTTTGCTTTTACGACACACAGACATATCTTCCAACCTACTCAGCTACATAAAAAGCCTTTCGATTTTCCTGGATACTTCAGGAGAGCAAGATCTATGCTGCTATAAACAGCACTTAACTGTCAACAGCTAACAGAGAGAAAAAGGATTGAGATGTGAGTGGTCCCAGAAAGTGAGGAAGTTAGAAAAAGCATAGTTGTATCACACCTGATGTCATGAAAATTTAGCTCGATGTCAGAACTTGCTTTCCAACACATCATCTACATGAAGCGCTTTCTCAGAGCCTCATTCTCCTGCCTGCATGGTGGGTGCACACACTGTGTAGACAGTATGCACCTTTTTTCTATTGCTCTATTCTAAGAAGCAAAATATAGAAACACTCAACGTCGAAAGATAATCAATTTAATTTTAGAAAAAGTTAAAAGGTTGTTCCAAGATGCAAGTTCCTATTGCTAGTGTTGGCATCATGGTCATGTTTCTCATACTTGGTCTCTTCACTGTTGCCTCCCGGGCTCTTTCACATGGCAGGCTCTACAAAAGGGAAGCGCCAACTCAGCGAAATGCTAAGCGTAGTCAAATGCACACACAAAAATCCAAACAAGTTTTTTCCTGCTCTTCTGTTTGGATTTGTTTTGCTCTTAACTTTGAAAGGGAACAGTCCACTGAAACAAACACCCTTCACTAAAGCAAACAAAGACCCATGCTTCCCATGGCTGAAACGATGTGAAAGCCTCTCCAGGATCAAAGCTGCAGCATCTCCTGGGACAAAAGGAAGCAGGTGTCCAACCAAGCCGTTTCATGAACTGGCTACAGTTGCACAAGATGCAGGCTCCAATTCTGCCCCAGTGAAGGGACTGAAGATGAAATGCTTTCCGCAACCCCCAAACTTAAAGAGTGACAATGTTACACTACTTTGATACTTCTTCACCAAAAAACAAACTAAAAAGATCCTCAAATTTAACAGAGCAACTCTTCAATTAATCTCATGTTGATAAAAAACAAACTTTTGAGCAGCTATGCCCAAATCCTCTTCCCATTATTGTGTGCAGTGTGTTTAAATAGCTGGAAAGAATCCCTGGTTTGGGGATGCTGAACCTCTTTATCATCTAGGCAAGACATTCCAAAAAAACAAACAAGTAAAAAGCCATGTGCAAATCCATTTACAGCAGAATAACATAAATCTGTATAAAACACCTTAATTTCTTTAACTGAAACATGGCATATGCTTGCACAGCACAAACAGAAGTTTGACACTAAACCAATACTGCTGCTGAAGAAAAAAAACCAAATCTCTTCCTATAGATATTATGTTCAGGAATTTGCTGTTCACAGAAGAAAAAGGAAGGAATCCTGCAAGATCAGGATAATAGCACACATTTCAGAAAAAAAATCCCAATGGTGAATAGTGAGCCTTAAATTTGATACAGAAGAACTTGCAAAGATTGAAATTAGAAAATTGCTAGTGCCCACATGTACTGGAAGAAGCTGTGACATGGATCCTGAGTGTTACTACAGCCTGCCTGGCAAAACTTCAGGAAATGTGTGCCCCTGTACCAGAAACTGTTGCCCAGGTTCTGTAGAACATCCAGCTAGGGGACTCTTTATATCCCCACATACGATGCCAGCAATGTGTTAGAAATGGAGACTGCTTGGGGCTAGAAGGTAAACTTCAACACAGACAACCTGAGAGAATGTACTTAAGCTAAGAAAAAAAAAAATAAAAAGAGGTAGATAACAGTGAAATGAGATTAGATTCAGCAGGACAGCTGTATGAGGAAAATGCAGCTTACTTGGTAAAACCTGAAATGTATGACCACTTTTTTTTTTTTTTGTACAGTACCTCACATACCGTTGTCAGCACCTTCAGACAAGACAGTACAAGGCAACAATACCTCAAGGGGAAGTAAAGGGGGTGGAAGAAGAAAAAAAGGGCAAATGCTCCAACTAGAGACAGGAAGACAGCATGAAAAGGTAATAAGGCATCATCAAGCAATCAAGACAGCTTGTTTCCTAAACCTGACCTCCAGTGGTGCGTACAGAGACTGAGAGAAGGTCCACCCTTAATCCAAACTGCCATGAACCTACTTGTGAACAGTGAAAAAACCCTACAATACATATTCAGGACTTCTCAAACAGATACAACATTGCACTTAAAGTAAATTATAAAGAAGTCACATTCAGCCAAAAGAACTTCTGTGCCTATAAAAGCTGACACGTTCCAGCTTTAGTTTTCTGAAAACAAAACCATTTTAAGTTAGATTGTACTCTGTACAGTGACATCTGTGTAGTCTTCCAGAACTTCTGAACTACTCAAAATTCTGTAACTCATTGGCTTGCATCTACAGTTTTCTCTTGATTTAACATATGCTTACCTTTCCATTAACTTAAGAAACTAAAGTCAACAGGCATGCAAGATTTCTGGGTGTTTTTTAAACATGATAAAAAGTATGATTTCAGGAAGGCAACATTATACACCATGTTCCAGGGCATGTATTCCTGTGCAAGAGATGCATTATATCTAGGTAACAGCATGTGAATATAGGCACTTGCTCATTTTGCTACTCTGAACCTTCAGCTTTGAGAACATCTTCAAAACTCTTTATTCTTTGGGAAGGTTTTTGAAATTTCTGGGGGAAAAGGAAACATGTTACACTAAGCAGGTCAAAATTAACATACTAGGCAAAGACACTGAAAAAGTATCTACTGTTTAAAGCCAACCCTTACGAAATAGTGTTGGGATTGAACAGCAAACCAGGAATTCAACTGGTGGTCCAGTCCCCCGCTTTTCACAACTCAACACAAATTACTGATCTCTCTAAAAATTTGCCTACAAGTCATGTTTTGTTGAGAAGCTTTTTTCTTTTACTAAAATACAGAACACAAATGAAAGTACAGTCTCTTAGAAAAATTACTTGAAAAGCACAAAAATCAAACACAAGTAATTTTTCATCAGAGCTTTTTTCTACCCCAAAATCACATTTTGGTGGCTGTTACAATATTTACATGGTGAAATGACTACAAGTGACTGTAGAACTTTATTTTCAAAACAAAAAAAAATTCAAATTGCACGTTTTACAGGGGGCATTTCAGTTTACAAAGAGCAAATGAACTTTTCAGAAATTCAATACATGAAATTATTATAGAGAACACTTAAATATGTGCAAGCTACAGTAACTGTGAACTGTAGGGTAAAGAAAGACAAGAAAACCGACTCCTTCTCAATCATAAATGACCCACTTTAATGTGCTAAAAGCTACAAAAGGAAAAGCAACTTTTTATGGTCCCAAAATATTTTTTTTTCCTTAGTAAATGGTTTTCACTTACCATGTATTATTGAAGCAGAGAAAAATTAGCTGGACAAAAGAGACAGGAAGGATAGCACACTCCCTACTCAATTAGCCAGCTTATTTTTTCTAGTACTTATTTATGCAATAAGGCTTTATTCAGTCTGAAAATTATTAACTGGCAGGGAAACAAAAATTATTACTGAATGCACATAGTGACAACAGTTAGCTTACAGACAAACACATCAGGGGAGGGAGAAGGGAAATTCTGCTTTTAAAACTTAACTCCATTTCAAATAAACTAAGCAAATTCAGTTAGGCAAAATAGCTTAAAAGTCTGCAAAGACTACTTGCAAAAAGCAGATCCTGCCAACCTCATCCAAGCATGACAAAATTTGCTCAAAGGTGCATGCTCATAGAGGCTGCTGAACAAATCAGAACTACTTCTCTCACTATATGATGCACTAATTAACATAATGGGTCTGATCTTATAAATTAGACTATAACATGCCTATCAAATGGATTATTTAGAAGAAAAATCTTTGCGATATTTTACTTGAGAACACTTTTAAATGTTTACTTGCATTTGTAATTTCCTCTGAGAAGCTGATTAACAGTGTTCTTTATGAACAATATATTTAACGCAGAATATTTTCGAAGTACCTAACTATCTACAATATATTTACTACATGCAGATTAACAACAATAATGCAGTGTTTGGCAGCGCAAAGTCACCTGCAGTGTTCTAAAGCACTCCACTGTAAAAATTCATTTAACAGGCTCTGAAGGTGACTAAAAATAAACTCAGCAAAATTCCACATCAAGCCTTTTTCAAAAAACCAAACCACACCATCAGTACTGTGAACAAACTGGTATTATACATGGAAAACTGTTGTAGAAAATGAAGTAGTAAGGTGATCAAAATCATAGCTATTGTCAAGAATTCTTCCTTCTGTAAAGGTACTCAAAGGTCTTAAGTGTTAAGAAATGACAAGAAAACTTATTCTGGTATTCTAAGGTCTAAAACTTGACCATTTCCTTGTGATCAGTTACATATATTACTGGATTTTGTAATCAAACTATAGTTTGATTTGTAATCAAACTATAGATTTACGAATGGTTTTACCTGCAAAGTGTTAAACAGAAAATCATGCGCTTTTTTTTAAAAAAAACCAAACAAACAACAAACTAAGGGCTACACATACAGATAGTGCTTTTTATAAATACTTAGAACTACATTCTGAACTATACAAAAATCATCCTGAAAATAAATCTAAATTGCAAACAGAAATTAAGTCACCAAACAAGAAGCCTCATTCACAGTATCATTTTATTTTTTTCATTTATAATTTGTTTCCCCAATAACAAAACAAATCTTATTTTCACACATTAGAACAGCTGTTAGCATGAACATTGGAACAAGAAGCTTTAGTATCAGATTTTAACCTTGCCATGCATTCCTCTTTTCTTTAAGTACTACTTTTTCTGAGCATTTTGATTTGACATTGAACATAGTCTTTCTCCTAAATGTGACTTTTGCTAACCAGCATTAATATACAGCTTCATTCAACCAACCACTGTTCTCATATGTATTCAGTCTTCTTTTAACACTTATGACAACATATTTACTGACACTTAAAATTTCATGAAGTTTTGTTCAAATAAAAATGGAAGCAAATGGAAATTTGCAAAACTTCAAATTTTATTAAAGAAAATTTAGTGTGCTTGAATTATCAAAATAAGATATAACAACAACATTTTGTCATTAAAGGCCTACAGTCAATTAGCAAAATGGTTTTAGTAACTAGACTCCCTGTGGTTTTTAGGCATGCAAAAGTGCAGAATGGTGCTTTTGGAAAGCCTGCCAAGCATTTCTGTAGGTTAGATAACTGACTGCTGCTGGGATATCACTAGAAATTGGCTGTCCACCATTGTTTTTGGTGGGTTGTTTTTTTTTAATTTTTTTTTTTGGTGTTTGGTGGTTGGGGTTTTTTTTGGTGCCTAATGTTCTTAAATAACTTCATCCATAGCTTTAGATTCTCTTTACAGATCTAACTTCACCCCCTTCAAATTGAATTAAGAGTTACTGGGTCCAATCTTCCACCATCTGTTTTTCAAATTGAAGCTCTCTACTTTTACAACTTTCAGTTCCTAAATTTCAGCTGAATGAATCGAGCTTGAACACCACCAAAAGTTCTCTGCTCCTCCAAACAAGACTAAAAACAAAAATTAAGGCAAAATATTTTCTCTGCAACAGAATCTGAAAACGTTTGATACTAGGTAAATAAATGTCAAGATTAGCTTCACTCTGAAGTCTATAGATGCAGCACCATGATTTTGTTCTGTTTATAAATCTGGCTTCCCTTTTGATTTTGCATTCATTTAGAAAACAGCACTCTCACTAAAAGGTGAGGAAGGCTCATGTATACAATATTTAAAATTTTAACAGAGTACAGCAAGTCTACATATAACACTGGCTGCCGTGATTCCAAATATCAAGATGTTTATTTTTAAAAAGGTATTGAAGTTCTAAATGAGTAAACCATCACTTAATAACAAAATTTATATCCACTGTAGAGAGATGCATTTTCAAGTAAAAGAATCCTATTCTAGAACCACTTACCAGAGAAACTGAGAATGAAACAGATTTCTTTTAAGGCAGAAGTTCAATTATATACGAGGTTAAAAGCCACCACAATATTAACTATCACTAACTCATTCAGCATTTAAAAATTTGCATTCATAACTATTAACTCCCATGCTGGCTAGAACTCTACTGATGTTCCAAGGAAGCCCATCTGGAGATATGATTATAAGACTAAAGCTACGCCAGCGTAAAATCAACCTACTCACTACTTTTCATTGTTAAACAAACTGCGCTTATTTATGTAAGTTATATAAACTATTTATAAAGAGGAAATATGAAATATTGACAATGACAACACAGATTTTAAAAAGCTATCATTGAAAAAGTTAGAATACATATTCAGAGGAATTTCAATGCTTAAAAACAGATTCACATATGTTCATCCAGTTAAGATTAGTGTATTAAAAAAAGTTAAGAAAATACTTTGTGTTTTAGTTCGACTGCACTTGATTCAAGTACAGCTTGGGGGTTGGCTGATATAAATTAAACATGGTCACTGCCTCAGCAGCTAGAAGTACAGAAAAATGTACATGTTGACAGGATAAATAGAAGTCTCTTCTTTTGGAGTAGGGGGGGGGGGGAAGCTATCTCACTCCAATACGGGAGGTCATCCACTCCAAGCCTTGACATAATCTGAAAGAAAAGAGATGTTGCATTGGTACGAGTTCTATTCCAACATCTTTACAGTTTTTTCTACTTCTTTCTATGTTTAAAAAACATCTACTTAAAATAAATTCAGCTGGAATTGGGATTGAAACTTGAACAGAGTAAATAGTGTTTTAAACTAAGTCTACTTAGACTTTAACCACAAGATGATGGTCAAACACGCTATTTCACTGAAGCTTGGCACTCCTTCAATTTTTTTCCTTGTAAATCTAAACCACACCATTCTTAACATGCTTACTCATAAGTACACAGAAACAAATAACTTCTTTTTCTACAGCTTTCCCATGAAAGACTGTTTACTTGAAAGCTAGACCTTTATATACTAATACTAAAAAACAAAGGACGGGTTACCCAAACTGAATTGGTTGATGAGAAGGCAGTGTATCAAGAATTCCAAAATCCCATTACAAAATTAAAAATATGTACATACTGAACACCAAGATTGCAGGGGATCTAATCTGCTCACTCACTCAATTTGCAACTACTTAGAAGTCTTCCATTTCAGAAGACAGGCTTTCCTTTGATTTTCTAGGAATGCAGTTACCTAGCTTACACCATCTTTAAGCTTCATCTCTGCAAAGTAAATCATGACTTAGGTATCCAAGAGGACTAGCTTTATTCACATGGTGCTAATCTCCCTAGGATTCTGTCAGATCTTCCCAAGGAAGATTCAGCTCAGCAACCTAACTCTGGTTAATCTTTAAGAGTTGGTCTCACTACTGTCACAGTTCTAAGTATTCTAATTACTTGTCTTCTTTTTTTTTTTTTAAATAAGAAAGAGGCAGCCTGGGATGGCTAATGTTTCTAAACCAAAGTTTATATTCATTAATTTCTACCTTCCTCCAAATGCCAACTTGTTTGAAGATCTAAGTTTGTACATAAACTGAATACTCAAAATTGACTTTGACAAAACTGGTAGGAGGAAAGCAGAGTTAACAATATAATCCAAAGACTCAATCAAATAACCAGTTTGATCTCACTAACACATCCCACCCTAAGGAAGTGAATGCTACCAATCACTCTACAAGACATCTCCATTACATTAGAAAATACTTCATGCTATAAGTGAGGAAGATGCTCTCACTTCCCAAATACTCAGTTGGATTCACTATTTTTGATGTTACAAGACCACATTATTGTAAAAGTTGTACAACCCAACTGAAAAAACCCTCTACTACACGTTAGAAGAATGCTTTAAGAATCAAGATGAAAAATTAGCACACAGCTAACCATGTAAGCAAGATACTATGCAACTTGTTACAGGCATACAAAAAATGTTTTTTGATCTTTATAGACAAAGGATCTAGGGAAAGCACAGCTTTTCATTTTAGTAATTGCTGGCATAAGGTAAACAAATTTCTAAATTAGCTACATCAGCCAGATACAAACAAAAGGTTTAATATTGATAATGATTTTGTTTTATGCCAGATCATGTACCTTTTCATCAAAACTATGTTTGAATGCTTATAAAAAAAACCCAACCAATCAACAAGAACCCAGAACCACCCCAACTACCCCCAATCTTGGAAGCTTACGGTAGACCACAATGCAAAGGAAGAAGACAGTAGCTTATTTCCTTCACTGCACAAAGACACACAGAGTGAGAGGGGCAGTGAACACAGAGTAAACAATTATGCCAACAGCTACATTTCTGAGGTGAGGTGGTGGTGGTTGCGTTTTTGGTTTGTTTGTTTTGTTTTTTTTTTTTTTTTTAAACAATAAGCTGAAAGACTTTCATGAAAAATTGGAGTTTGAGCTATGAAAAAAATCTACCAGGTTCAATAAAGGAAAAATTAAAAATGTCCCTGTGACTGTAAAGATCAGAAAACATGCTCTTTCAGAAAATGCACACTGGTGTCAACAGGCTTCTAAATCAGTATTCTGATTTACCATGTACTACTATACTAAGCAGTAAGCATTTACCCTTCTCCTGTCAAAGCACAACAGGACTGAATGTGCCATGGGTGATCCTTTATGGAGCTGAGGGTGAGGTATGTAGAGATCTCGGCAGCTGTCATGCAACCTTTCATGTCCTGCTTGTTTGCAAAGATCAGAACTGCAGCCTTCCGTAAATCCTAGAAGTAATTTAGAGTATTCATAACAGTTATTGTAAAGAACTAAAAGACTATTTGTGTTACCTGAATTTCTTCTTGTATTCAATCTAATCTACAAGTACATAGCAGCATGGCGTTTTAACAGACTTAGTGGATTAAAAATCTACTACATTAAAAGCAAAGAAACCAATTTATTTGGAAGTGTTCTCCACCACAGAGAATCAAATTATAATGTCTTATACGGCTGTCCTTTTGGTGTTGACCACATGTTCATAAGTTAACTATGAAAGTCTTGTTAAAATATATTTCATAAAGCTCCAAACCATCAAGCCGGCAGAATTATTACTGGATAAATATTCTAAAGTCTACCTTAGATACTATTCAAACGTAAAAGCCAGCTAGATATCATTCCCTTGAAATTACTTTCAACTTCACTAAACAAGTTCTGCAGTGATTAAAGCTGTAACAATTTAAGAAAGCTATCTAAATTCTTGGAAGTCTTATCCTACTGTTCCGAACAGGGAGCTCTAAT
This sequence comes from Opisthocomus hoazin, assembly GCF_030867145.1. NCBI lineage: Eukaryota > Metazoa > Chordata > Aves > Opisthocomiformes > Opisthocomidae > Opisthocomus > Opisthocomus hoazin. Next base: position 72,431,274 of record NC_134417.1, on the reverse strand, counting down.
AATGCTGCAGTAGCTTTAGTAAAATCAGAAACTAATAAAAAGTTGTTTCTCTATGGAAACTAGGATTCCACAAAGCAATGAGACAAGAACTGGGATGTATAGTTTTAGGAGTGCAGAAAGGTAAACAAATGCAATACTCAGGAAGCTGACAGTTGTAATTAAGAGTGTTCAACACATTTCAGTGTTTATTAAATTGAGACTTTTCTCCATCAAGAGAAAAGCTGAAAAATCACTTCTACAAGTAATCTAGTCTAGGGCTACCAACTGTTTTCAAGAGATGGTAGATCAGAATCTCAGAAAAGTTTATAAATCTGGAAAGCAATAAAACACATGGAAAACCTTCACCACAAAAAGTCATCTTTCCACCTTTATTGGTAGTGTATTTGCTCCTTACTACCAGACCCAAACTACATTAACTGTAAAGTAAAAACTGACTCATTTGCAACAATTCAAATCTCTCAGAGAAATTAGCTCAACAGAATTACTTGCATTGTAGTAAATCCTTTTCCTTCAAAAATGAAGGAAGATATTTAGATTTTAAAAAACCCTAATTTAGCTTGAGAGCGACCACAGAATCACAGAATGGTAGGAGTTGGAAGGGACCTCTGGGGATCATCTAGTTCAACCCCCCTGCCAAAGTAGGGTCACCTACAGCAGGTTGCACAGGACCTTGTCCAGGTGTGTTTTGAATATCTCCAGAGAAGAAGATAAAAATAAAAATTAAAAAAAATCTCTTGAAATTTTAACCATTTAACTGAAAGAAGAGGGATAGTGGTAAAGAACAATAATATCCAGTTATATTAATATGAAGTTAAAGTAAAAAGTGATTTGATTACAATCAAGCAAGCCCTATTAGAAGAGTGCTTCATAATAATTTTCCTGTTCCAATTCACATGGTTTTAAAATTTTAAAATTTACGTGATTTAAAACGTGACCAACATGTATGCACATTTAGGCTCAGAAATTTCTTTGTGACAGTATAATTTTTATTAACACAGGAAGCATGTAACGTTATTTCACTGTTCACAACAAAAGAACTTCCCACCATACCTCATGAGCCAGCATTCTATAAAGTTCTTCTTTTGTTATAGAAAGTCGCTCTCTATCAATGCTGTCAACAACAAGAATGATGAACTAGGGGAAAAAACAATAGTATAGTATGTAAGTACAAAGTATAAATTACAGAAAGCACGTTTTCAAGAGACCACTACCACAAGTCTTCCTATAGAAGAGAGACATAGACTTTCAGAGCACACTAGAAAATAGAAGAAGAGGTTTATTGTTACAGCCTTTTGCTAAAGCCCTGGGAATCATACATGAATATTACAGTTAAAATTAAGAAAGATTATGCTTGTACATTTCAGCACTGTTACTTTTATGTGCTACACTTCAGTCTCCCTGGTGACTTTCAGGCCCTACATCACAAGCAAAATAGTTATGTAGGTACCAAAAGCACCTACACATGGCAGATTACATTTAAAATGTGGACAACAAACTTGCTACACAGTTATTGCCGAAAGCAGCTACTACTGTCCACTACTACTTGCACACCCAGAAAACTATAAAACTGAAATTGAAAATCCCTATTTTGAAAGTAGCATTTTTAGCAATTCAGCATCACCTTACTTACAAGGCTTAAGAAATGTTATTTCAAAGTAGCACATCAGACCTCAGAAAGCTATATACCTGTAGAACTTACGTCGTTGCACAGCACCCTAACCTTTGTAACGCATAGGGCCTGTGCAGTTGGCTTCTCACAACTTGGCACCCTTCCACCTAGGCACTTGGAGACGGCTGTTACAGTGATTTTGCCCTTACTGTTCCTGCCAGGTACATTATTCTCATGGCTGTGCACTTTGAATCCTGAGACACTGCTAGGTCTGGTACGTCAGGTCTCCCAAGGGAAGTGATTGTCATTGGTATGAAAATTACCCTACTCTTTCTGTTCCTTCTTTTGTACCTTCTATTTTACAGCCTTACACTAGAGAAGAAAAAGACATGGTCTTAGGTAGTAGGTAATACTCAAGTAAAAGCTTGTAAGCATTACTCAATAGTATGAGTACACAAACCATAACAACTAATCCATGTTCAACACTTGCCCTGCCCAGAGTGTGCTCCAAGCAGCACTAACAGCATCATAGGTGGGAACAACCAGCAGGGAGATCAAGCATGTTCTGTTGAAAACTATACATATACTATTAAAAAAAAATAATAATAATTTCAGGGAACACATGCCGCACTGGAGAGCAAACCAAGGAGATGCCATTCATGTAAGAGACTCCATCACTTCTCTGCCCAAATGGTAATACTTTTCCATCCCTTTTCTCTTTTACTGTAACTCTCCTTGCTTGACCCCACCCTCGATAGCTTAACCATGAGAGCTCCCTCCCCTTTCCTCTCCTCCCAGATCTTGTGCCTGGAAGCCTGTCCCAACATCCTTTCTGCAAGAATACGATCCAACTCTTAAAACAGAATTGCAGAATTAGCCATATTAAATGCACTGAAAAGCTTATTTGTGGGATTTTTACATTACTCCAAAGATTTTGTTTAGATTGCTTCAATTTACAAATAAGGAAAGAGAGAAAAGAGATAGTAAGAAAAAAGGAGGATTAGAAATTACCACTATAACTCTACAACATATGCTTGAAATCACTTTGCCTTATAAAATTAGGAGGATTCATTACCCATTGAAAATGACCACATAGTATGAAAAACTAAGTCAATTTAATGCTGCTGTGACTTTGAGATGTCTAGCAGACGAGGAGGAACAGTACAGGAATTATTCATATCAGGGAGGCTAGGATTAGCATAGTAAACAGACCCCTTTTCTTGCTCAACTCTTTACAGCAGACAAAGCTTCTAAATAAAGGGAAAGTTCTTCTCTCCAAGTGCTAGAAAGCACTGGATTTCAAACACTTACTAGCAAGAACATCCTAAAAGGATCAAAAAAAGAACTAATACATGACGGTTGGACTTCAGGATCTCAGAGGCCTTTTCCAGCCTTAATGAGTCTATGATCTCCCCAAATATCAAAATCAAACATTCTCAATGGACAAATGTCAAGAACTTCTTGTTGTTGCACCAGACAATGCTGGCAGAAGTCTCCACCCTCATGTGCATGTGTCTTAGATGTAGCCATACTTTTTCTAGATAAAATTAAGTTTCAAATATTAGAGATGAAGGTTGAGATGTCATCACCAGGCTTTCAGTAGATAAAAAGTTTCTGAACATCAGGGGTGGATCTAATCTCCCCTCTCTCAAAGGGGGGCACAATATCTACAAGAGATCTCGGCTTTCAGTAGAAATGGTAAGAAATTAAGTCTACAATCTTTTACATCAATGCAGAAATCTGAAAGCGAGGCTACAGAGATTTTATGTGCATGTTGCGTTGATAACCCTTTGGTGTCAAAAAGACTGGCATAAAAAAAAACCTCCAAAAGACAACCGTTGCAGAGTTCTACTCCAACCTTTCCAGCAATGGCAGATTTACCAATACCTTACAAGTACTGCACAGCTAGACTTTCCTTTATCCTTTGGATAAAAGCCACAAGCTGATGAGCTTTTTAAATACTGCCGCCTACAGAAAGTTTAATTCCTCATCCTTAATTATCGTTACCTCAAAAACATTTCAGACTAAGTGTACATAATTTAGGTTAATCACTGCAAATCCTCACCGAATTCGCAAAGTACATTGAAAAATTTTCTTTTTAATCTACTTCAAAAAACATGCAGAAAACCTGTTTGATCTGAAATGTATTTTGATATCGTTTGATTGTCTAGGAAAAGAAGTCTAACTTCACAGTTTATACCAGAGATCACCCAACATTACTGTAAAGTATAGAGGGAAAATACTTCAAATGTTACCAGAAAATTGGCTGCATACCAGAGACATCAAACACTCTCGGGGTTTGGTCTTCCTCCAAAAGACTTAAAAACAGTACAGCTGCAATCTTTATAAAAATCTACCAATATTCCTAATAAAGAAATATAATTTCAAACAAACTTATTGAATTTGCAGACTTCAAAGCAGCTTCTCATACCTCTGTGTTTGAATAATAGGTATTCCACGATGACCGTAATGATTCTTGTCCTCCAATATCCCACATTAAGAAATGAGTGTTTTTCACCACTATTTCTTCTACATTGCTTCCTATGGTTGGAGAAGTATGAACCACTTCATTCATTAAGCTAAAGGAGACAATATCACACCATAAAGACCAGCCAGTAAAATCCACAAGGCTTCTCACAGCTCAATTACAAAAAATTTGTTGTAGAAAAAGTACACATCTGTAGCTCTGGTAAAAAAAAAAAAAAAAAAAAAAAAAGATTAAAACTAGACATATTTCAGAAAGCTATACATTTGAATTTTTATAGAAATAAAGCAAATATTTAAGACCAGTTCTTCAGTAAAAAAATTAGTTAATTTGAATGTGGACTAAAATCTGGTTGAGGAAGTTCTAGTGTGCTTTTGTAGCAGAAACTGTGGACATACTTAAAGACATCAGCAACAAAAAATAAGCACATAAAAGGCTCAGAATGAATGGATAGGCATCTACATTTTAAGAGGCTTCTCTTTTTAAAAGACACTTTTTAACAGACACATATATTACACTTGTTTCAAAGTAGAAGCTGCTATTCTAAAGTTCCCAAACATGAGAAACACTAAACTGCGCAAAATATAAATCAGAATATAATTTTATCAGAGCACTCAACTTAGTGATTCAATATTAAAACAAATTAGAAAAGACTGTTTGCTTACGTAGCTGAAAATTTCTCAGTTCTACCTTTCAGCTTTGTCAAAAGTGCTGAGGAAAAAGTTTCTTTGGAAAACATCCTCTGCTGCCTTCGTATCCAGATATATGCATAGTCATTTCACTATGCCTTCCTCCTTTTCCACAATTATATGCTTACAAATATCTGAAGGGTGGGTGTCAGGAGGATGGGGCCAAGCTCTTTTCAGTAGTGCCCAGCGACAGGACAAGGGGCAATGGGCACAAACTGAAGCACAGGAAGTTCCGTCTGAACATGAGGAAGAACTTCTTCCCTCTGAGGGTGACGGAGCACTGGAACAGGCTGCCCAGGGAGGTGGTGGAGTCTCCTTCTCTGGAGATATTCAAGACACGCCTGGACAAGGTCCTCTGCGGCCTGCTGTAGGTGACCCTGCTTCAGCAGGAGGGTTGGACTAGATGACCCACAGAGGTCCCTTCCAACCCCTAAGATTCTGTGTGATTCTGTGATTCTGTAATTACAAGAGTAATTATGTTCTTGCCAATATTCTTGAATTTATCACAGATATTCTCTAGAGTTTCCATTAATTTAAAAATCACTTTCTTCTCTGCAGTTCTCTGTGACAGGATTATTTCTATGTCTACAAATAAAGATAGGCTTTGATGGCAAAAGATTTTGTAGTTCACTTTGTGCTTGTATGTACAATTTTATTATTCAATTTACAGTTCATTTTTAAAACACTTCTGTTCCTTCACTTACCATTTAAATATCGGCTCTGTTTAGAACAACTAATACCTTTAGTGTACAAACTGTGATCTAGAATTCTAGAGATTCCACCAGGTTGTAAAGCTGAATTTTCAATAATTAATCAGTGACAGATAGTAAAATGTAAATAGAAAAACAGAATAGTTCATATACTTACAACTGGTAAAGAATAGTAGTCTTTCCAGCATTATCAAGTCCCACTATGATTACTTTGTGCTCTGCATATACAAAAAAAAAGAAAACAGTAAGCAAAACTTTTAATTCTGGTTAATCACTTATCCTTACTGCAGAAAGCAACTGCTTGTTTGTCTTACTTCAATAGCCTACACAGAATACTGGTGACTTCAGGACACCAGAAAAAAAAAAAAAAATCCACAAAGTCTCATCTTGTCTTGAGACTACAGTTTCGGGAAAAGTCAGTACTGGAAGTCTTCATAAAGGAACGGTTTCTAATATGATTGCTTCGTTTAAAAAAAAAAAATCTAGTTTTATAAAGAAAAGTACAACAAAAACATAGAACTCACAGCAGTGTATTATCTATCACCAAACATCCAAAGACTGCACAAAATACTAGCCCAGCATTCAAGGCTCAATAATAACCACCTTGTTAAAGGGACCACCACCATCTGCATAGTAAAATCTAGGAGGAAGCTGTATTTTGAATAGATCACAAATTCCAACATTTCAATTTCTGAACTGAAAAGTCACAGAATGGCAGAATGGTCGAGGCTGGAAGACACTTCTGGAGGTCGTCTGGTCCAATCTCCCTGCTCCACCAGGGCCACCTAGAGCCAGTTGCCCAGGACCATGTCCAGACGGCTTTTGAGTATCTGCAAGGATGGAGACTCCACAACCTGTCTGGACAACCTGTGCCACAGCCTCGTCACCCTCACAGTGAAAAAGTGTTTCCTGATGTTCAGACAGAACCTTCTGCGTTTCAGTTGCTGCCCATTGCCTCTGGTCCTGTTCCTCGTCATGACCAAGATGAGCCTGGCTCCGTCCTCTTTGCGCCCTCCTTTCAGGTATTTATATACATTAAAAACATCCCCCCTGAGCCTTCTCTTCTCCAGGCTGAACAGTCCCAGCTGCCTCAGCCTTTTCTCATATGTGAAATGTCCCTTAATCATCCTTGTGGCTCACTGCTGGACTCTCTCTAGGATGTCCATGTCTCTCTTGTACTGAGAAGCCTGCAACTGGACACAGTAATCCAGGTAAAGCCTCATCAGAGCTGAGTAGAAGGGAAAGATCACCTCCCTCAACCCGCTGGAAAGTCCAGCTTATAGAATAGTGATCTTTCAAATGCTGCAATGTTATGCTTCCAGGCACAGGGGAAATAAAAACAAAACCAGACAAAACAAAACAAAAACCCCCAGAACTTCTATGCTTCTCTGTAGTTAATCCTTCTTAGAATTTCAAATACAGCAGCACAACCAGCTAGAATGGTGGCTCTTTTGATACATGTGTAAAGTTAGACGATCCTGATCCACCTACCAACAAAAAAGCAAATCACTTGAGTGTAGAGAATTTACAAATGGATACTAGAAGTAAAACTTGCATAAAAAGTCTGTGAACAGGCTCGCTTTTGAAGAGGTAATATTTCAAATTCTAGGGCGCTTATTCAAAAGCAAAACATGGTTCACAGCTGAAAGATCTCCTCTAAAATACAACATTCAATCTACCAGACTTATGACAAGTTACTAAAAGGTCAGAAGATCTATCACCAATATCAAATTGGTGGTTTTCTCAGCTGCTAAAGGGTGGTCTAAGGAAGAATTAAACTGCTTTTTTTTTTAAATCTATTTATGTATAACAACCTAGGTCTTTTCATACTGAAAGTGATTTTAATAAAATAATCTCTTGCTTGGGACTTTTAGAAGTTTTGCTATGTGATGCAGCGCTAACAAATGTTGAAATGTATTTCCTTGTATCAGTTCCCCTACTACTGCATCCTGCCATCACATTCTAAGGAAAGAAATTTTCCTGGCTTTAAATCCAGTAATACTTTTAGCCCCATAAGAAGCAGCATCAGTAATTAATAACCTTTCACAATACACAAATGGTACGAATAAACCATGCCACGTAGCTAGACTGCCCATCTCTTCTTCAAACTCAGTTATGTTTAAATGGCTTTCAAAGTTCAAACACAGAAATATCCTTCTGCTGTTTTCAAAACAGCCGTTGTCAGCTATTGCCTGGAAAAAGATTACTACTTTTGCAACATTCTGTTTGAGCTATTTTCAAGCAGGAAAAGAAAAGGAATTCCAGTCAGGCATCATATTGGTCTTTCCCACCTTTCACATCAGAATACAGACTCTTACTTAGGAATGAATGAGAAACACATTGGATGAAAAAATATCATGCTACTTAAAGTAATGGAAAAAAAAAATCCCCATTGAGATGACTGACTTTGAAAGCCACCGACACGTGAATGGCTCAACACTAATTGGGAAAAAAAAGGCACAGCTTATCTGTATTACTCCACAGTCAAATGGTATTTTATACAGCAACTGAAGAAGCACAAACAAGAAACAGTCACACAAGTGTTGATTAATGTTGATTTGGGGATGAAAATAATAAAACTAAAGCATCAGTATCTCATACAAATAGTAGTTTCCACCTTTTATTAATAGCAGTTGCCTTCAGAACGGTCATCTATGGCAATGGAAAACTCTTCACTTGCAAACATATTCAGAAGCTGAACTTCTGTCTAGTTTGGCTAGATTACAGATTTTTTTACCTGTATATGTGCATTAGAGGAAAACCATGTGAACCCAAAAACTGCCAAACTAAGACCGAATAAAATTTTGGCAAGACAACTACTTGTTTACAAGACCAACCAGTAGAAGATATATGCTACATTTAAGAGAAAGGACTACTACAGAGCAAAGCAAAGGCAGTGATTTACACTCATATTTGTGTTCTACACTTACAGACTAACCCAACTTTCTCCCTCTACTCGCTGGTATTCAAACTCAGTTTGGGTTGTATTCATTAATATCTTCCCAGTCCACCATGTTCTTGGCAAAGGAAGAAGAAAATCAATAACAGTTGCCAGAGCAGAAGAGCAGAGTCTTTACAAGTCAGATAGAAAGAGCGAAAAAAAAAAAAAGTACAAGAAGTAGGCATATGCAGAGGAAAAAAAAAGACAATATTAGACTACTGTTCAAAAGAATCCAAAGAATTTTGTTATATCAGCAATTCCTGGCAGACTGTTTTAAAAAAGTATATATATTATTGTTAAAATATATATATATATTACTGTTAAAAAAAAAATCTCTGGCAGTCTAATATAACAAAATAATAGGACACTGAAGATGATCTTCTTGCAGATGTCAGAAGGAAGACATAATATGCTCTTTTTTTCCACTTACTCTTCTATATTCCTCTATGGTAAAAGGACCCAAAACTGAAGATTCAGTTCTCACAACTTTGCCCTTTCCTCTAATTTGCCAAAAATTAAAAATAAAAATATTTCTAAGTACTCTAATGATGAGCAAGGCTCTTCCAACAGATTTGGAAGAAGATATGAGTATTGGAAAGGGTACCTACAATTTTCAGGCTGTGAAATGCAAAAGCCACATCCCGTTCCAAAGAACAACAATTAAGACAGAATGCAGCTAGAAGTCTGCTAAAGATTAAGTGGGAGGAACAGCATTTTAAAAAAGTTCAAACGTAGTTGGATACAAAGATTCATTCTGCACACTAAAAGCTACCTTAGAGTCTTCCTATAAACACAGAAGAACTGCCTAAATACATCTTGTATTTCCAGAAGTGATTACAAGAAAGTAGTCTACAGTAGTCACTGGAGCCAAAATCCATTTGGTTTTCTGGGTAATGGTCTCTGCTAGCCTGACTGTACAGCCTGGGAAGTGTCAGCAAGCCTAAGTGAAATAAACTACGGAGTTACGGAAGTTCCACCCCCTTGACTTAGAGCTTACCATTATTTTTCCTACATCAGTTTTTTAACACCTATAGCACTTATTCAGAGCAACCTGGAAGACTTTGAATAACTATCATTCAAAAAAATTAAAAGACAGATATGTGAACTTCTTAAAGAACTCTATCAGCCACACACATACACAAAGGAACAAGGTATTGACAACTGTCAGAGTTGCCTTTATCAGGGTTGCTGACATTCACTTCTGTATTTTCCTTATAGTTTCATTAAAAGGTCCTGTTTTCAGCTAGGATAGAGTTAAAATTCACAGGAAGCTGGGCGAGGACACAAAATAGGCAAACGGGATACTCGATACTATATGACATCATGCTCATGGTCTAGCTGGGGGAGCTGGTTGGGCAGGGGGAATCCCTGCTCGGGAGCGGGCTGCGCATCAGAAAGTGAGAAAATTGCACTGTGTATCCCTTGCTTTATACATTCTTTTTATCAGTATTGTCACTATTTTCCTCTTCCTTTGCTGTTCTGTTAAAATGCCTTTATCCCAACCCACGAGTTTTGCCTTTTTCTTCCGAGTCTCCTCCCCATCCCATCGGGCAGGAGGAGCGAGTGAGTCGCTGCATGGTTCTTGGTTGCTGGCTGGGGCTAAACCACAACAAAAAGCAATCTTGATAACATTGATGGAATGATAGGTCAAGCAAGTTTTATTCAGCTATGTGTTAACACAAGGCAACAAGTTAGTTGCTCCACTGTTTATTCATATTGTTGCTTAGAAGACTATGTCATTTGAGTACTGAATCACAGCTTAAGCAGGTCATTTTTAAGTCTGATTTTTTTTAAACGTACTTTTAAAAGAAGTTATTTTCAAAATAAGTGTAAGTTTGATCTGAACTTATGACACTTCATAACTAAACTTTGAATGGCTGCAGGGCACAATATCTGAACTGAAAACAACACTTGGGCAAAGTTTTTTGTTAATTTCAAAAATGAGGAAAAAGAATCAGGAAGCCATCAGTAAGTCACCTCCAAAAAAAGACAAAAGTCTATTATTAAGTCAATTGTTTCTCTTATAACTAAAGTATCCCTACTTCAGTTTGCATCATTCAATTACTATCTGATTAAGAGACAATATATATTGAGAGCTGAAAGACATAGAAATGTTATTGTCCTCCCTCCTTCAGGATTTAACCTCTGCACTCAAAAGGCACAGAGATCAGAAAGCAAGATTAAATAATGCCCTAGAACAGTTTTGACTACTACCACTACCAGCACACAAATAAAACCAGCTACTGTTTAAAGACTACAGCCAATCTCAAAGGGGAAATGAACCCTTCCAAACATATCCACAGAACTGAACAGATATTCCCTGATGGACTGTGCTCAGGGCAAAGACTGTTAGCCTTCCTCTCTCTCACTAGTTATTGACTCACAGATAAGCACAGGCATCACCCAGTTTCCTTAAACTGCTCTGCGCTGCAGCTTTTCTTGGTCCACAATCCCACATACCAGATTTGGAGAGTAGATGGTGCACTGCAATGGAAAAGCAAGTACGTTCTGCCAGAGGAGCAGGAGAAAGAGCTAAAGGCTTTCCACTTCTGAAAGTTCCCATCACAGCTCAAAGCCACACAACACTATTTTAACCCTTGCATTTTCCACCATGAGCCAATCTGGGTTTGCCAAAATGGGCTAACCATAACCAAAATGGGCTAAACCAACTGGAAGAATTTCTGCTGCATGGACATCGAGTTGGAACAGAACAACAGACAGATTCAGCTCCCTGGCAGGAGCACAGAGATGCTGCCCAAGTCATAGGGCTAAACCAGTGGAATACAAATAGCAAGAAATGCTGCTGGAAGAGGTCAATAGATAATATTAGTCAACAGACACTTATAGCTGAATGTCTTTAGAAACAGACTAGGTCAAGACTCTCAACCTTCCTTCCAGTACCTCATCCTCATTTTTGGAAAGGATGGTAAGAGAATCAAATTGCAAGAGTAGTAAAGAAGATGTGTAAATTAATAAAATGCCATTCAGTGCTTTAGTAGGATCTAACGTACCTTTACTACAAGGTTTTCCTGCCAGACAAAAGTCACTTTGTATGAACTCAATTTTCTGTACATCACACATTTACTCTGACTGCACTGAACTCTGATGCACAGACATGCATGGGGCTTATTTTAAGATGTTAGTTAGCTTAAAACGTGCATTTTTCAGAAAGCTACCAACACACCTGCTTCTTGTTAGTTAATGCTGTTAGCTCACCAGTAGATATTTCTTTTACATTGTCCAGACTTTACTGATCAAATCTCTTTCAGATTTGGCATTTTCAGCTCAGCTGTTATTCACATTTATGTAAAGCAAAACTGCAGTGCATAATTAATACCCAAGTGAAATGCCAACGATTTTCTGTTCTGTATCTTCTAGCACTCAGGCACACCTCCTCCCCCATGCTCTACTTGATGGAAAACAGATGTCACTTGCTAAATTTTTGCTTTGTTTAACCTTTCATTTTGCCAGTATCAAGTGCTTCAGACTATCAGCAAAACCCACACCAGCCATGATGAGCTGATGATAGCTCCACACACATTGGGATCCGTTTGTATCTTTGGAATCTCCCCTCTAGCTAGTCAAAATCAGGGTGTAAACTACTGTGCTAGTATGCTCAACAAGCATTTTCACGGGACAGGCTATGAATTCTCCAAGAAATTATCTAGATTCGGTATATCTAGAAGAGCAACCAAAACCAATTCAATAATCATGACCCTTCACTATTATTAATAATATTATTTAGAGGAAAATAGTCAAATAGACATATAATTTGAGAATAAATTCCCAGTAAATTGGTCAAAAATTTTCCTTTGAAGAGAATTTTCTAGGGTGGAATTTCAGTTTTGGTCATGAAAAGAAAGTCACTTTCTTCTCTATGGTCACCACAAGAAGAAGGGGCAAAAAAGCCCAACAAACAAAACTGAAAAGAACCTCAAAAACAAAACAAGATCAGGACACACCACAGAAGCCTCTCAAAAGCCAAACGATAATTATTTCATGGTAGTGTCTTATCTATCTTGACTGTGATACTAATATTCATTAACACTTTAAATGTATGAAGAATAACTTTCCTTTCAGGAATTAATATACGGTAATAAAGACAGCATATTTTCCACTAATGAAATTAAATCAACGTAACCTAACATTGTCATGTATTAACAAAAAAAAAAAAAAAAAAAAAAAAAAAAAAAAAAAAAAAATCAAAACTATGACACTGCACCTCTTGCTTCCTTCCTGAAGACAAATAGTGACATCATAAGACACCATACAGACCAACTAAAAGCCACCAGAAGTTCTCTCCTGATCAGTTCTCTGCTTATAGACATCGCTTTGGAGTCCTTCACGGAATGAAAGGAGTCAGTACTTAATAGTTTTCTGGAGAGCAGGGGGAACCTTGAATCTTACCAAATGGGTTTTCCAGTTCGAACTAACAACAATTTCAGCAGACTCTGCTAGAAGACTTCAGGAACGATGTGGTGGGATAGTGTACACGGGGCAAAGATAAATGGTCTGGATCTCCCTCCCACTCCCATCCCATGAAAAGATGTTTTGATGTATCGATGTTAATAAGTGCACACACTGAGAATTTGCTCTCGTATTTACAGAATTAGAATGAGTTACGTGCACTGAAGGGACACCAGGTGTACCTGCCTCCCAGAACACCCCTCCCATTGGCAACAACGTTGCACAAAAAAAACTGAACTACTTTTTTAGTAGCTTTAAAGTGGAAATGAAGCATATATTTGGAAACCTCATGAGAGAACATCAACATCAATTTGCCCGCTCCAAACTCAGGGCCTCAAGGAAAAACAATACAATACAAACGATAAATTGCTTTACTATTTTATATTCTAACCAAAAAAAGGCTAAGTAAACAAGATTCATTAAAATAGATAGAACATAATTTTCTATTTTTATGGTAGCTGTCAGAGCTAAAGGTGGTGGCAGCCACAAGCCTTGAACTCTGGATGAGAGCACGAGCCATTACTGCGGTGCGGGGTTCACTTGGTGGGAGGGAATGGAAAGCTATCCCCTCACCACCTTTTTATTCTTGGCTTGAGAAGTCATTTCCTCGGGTCGCCAACTGTACTTAACCAGCATCTTTGCCAAGACACAAACAGATCTCTACCTCACAAGACCCATTCGCAAGTTCTGTGGCTTGTTTCCTCGATACCAAAGATAAAAACAGCATGACTTTAACAGCAGACCTCGACTTAACAGCGGCGGGTCGGCAAAAACAAACACGACCTTCGCCGCCCATCAACGCTTCAGCCGCGGCGACGGTGCAAGAGCCAGGCGGGAGCGGCAGCACTGCTCACCGCTACGCGGCCTCGGGAGGTTGGCGGTCCCGGCCGGAGGGCTGCCCGGGAGAAGCGGCGTGTTCAGAGCAGCCGGGGAGGCAGGGCGAGAGGCGGGGACCCCCCCCCCACCAGGCGGAGAAACAAAGCGGCCCCGAGCGTGAGGCGCCGCGGAACCAGCGCTCCAGGCGCAGCGCAAAGAAAAGCCCAACTTCTGGCCGGGCGCGCCCTCAGAGGAAGCCCAGCGACCAGCGCGGGCCCCCGACAGCTGACGGCTGCCTGCGGCCCCCTCCGACCCGCGGGCTCCGCTCCCCCGCCTCGCCACCGGCGCGCCGCCCGCCCCCGCCTTCCCGCAGCCGGCTCGGGTCCCCGCGCCCACCTTGGTTACCGAAGAGGCTCCACAGCTTGGCGAAGATCAGGCCCATGCCTGGCCTTGGCTCTCCGCCGAGCCCCCAGAGCGCCCAGGGCTCAGTCAGGCAGCAGCGGCGGCGGCGGCAACTCCCCTCGGGCGGACGCAGCCCGCAGCACCCCCTGGGCAGCGGCCGGCAGAGGGGCGGGAGGGGCGGGAACACGGCACTGCCCCGCCCCCGGCCAACGGCCGCACGCCGCGCGGTGCCGCCCCAACGCCTAGAGGGGTGCGTCACTCCGTGCGTCATCACGTACGCTCACGGCGAGCGGCTTTGGTTGCCTTCTGCGGGGGGGGGGGCTGCGGCGGGCAGCGCCTGTCCGGGGCGAGCTGCGAGGAGCTGGGGGGTCTGGGGTCTAGCGGCGCGGCCGGGGCAGAGGGAGCCCTTCCCGTACCCTGGAGGGGGGAGCGCGGCGGCCGCTTCCCCCGGCTCCGCCGCGGCGTGCCTGGTTCCCATGGTAACAGCCGGAGCGGCACCGCTCTGTCTACCTCCGACCAATCCCCGGCGGCCGCAGAGGCGGGACTTCCTGCCGCTGCCCCGGAGGAGGCGGGAACGGCGCGGCGCTGGGCGGCAGGTGGGGTCATGGCGGCGTGTCGAGAGTGCTGCGCTCTTCTTGTAGCCCAGCCCCGGGGCTGGGCCTGTGTCTCCGTCCGTGTCCGCCGGGGCTGAGGGGGCACCGGCGGCGGAGTGTCCTGCTGAGATGCGCTGCCTCCCGATACCCCTGGGCCTGGCCTGAGGTGCCGCGCGGGAACTCGGGGAGGCTGTGAGGAGCTGTGAACCTCCCTCTCCCTTACCCTCCCCCCCCCCCCCCGGTGTTTTCAGTATCGGGGTGGATAGGGAAATGGAGGAGGCAGCAGCCCCAAATTCCGCTCCCCACAGCAATGAGACGGGTGACTTTTTTTTCGTGTGGGAAGTTAAATCCTGCTCGGCATCTCTGGGTGCTGGCTGCGTTTGGCAGGCCGCGGTGCTTACGTGCGGAGCTAGATCAGAGCCTGGTCCCGCATCGCGGCAGCGGCTCCCAGCAGAGGCACAGGAAAAACCATGAGGAGCGGGGTGCGTCGAGGCTTTCGTGGGGCAAGGTGTACTGCACAGCAGGACTGTGGAAAGAAATACCTCTCGCAGGTTTTAAACCTGACTTCTGCTAGTTTTATTCAAAGTCTAACTCTTGTGTTTGAAGAGGCACTGGACAGTCTCCCTCATCAGCCATTCTTCCTGCCACGTCTGCATTTATAAGCTATCCCCCTTCGACTGTGTTCCCCAGCCTGGAAGACTGCAAACTCTTGAAAGCTATGCCCTATCTATAGGTCATCACCTTTCCCTGAACCTTTCTAAGCTACGTTGTGTCTTTTCTGAGATAATGGACAAGGAAGCTGCAGGTTGTGTGAGAGGGCTCTGAACTTCCAGTTGCGTGGTTTTAAAATTTCCAGGCTGCTTACAATGGTTTTATTCTTTTGACTGCTCTTTTTAAATGAAGAATTGCTTCTCATTTGTGTGTTGTTCGTCTCTCTGATCTAAGCATCATGGCAGTGGCTTTCTTGTATTTGTCATTTGAATGCATGTGTTGAGTCCATGTGCCTTTGGTTGCTGTGACATAGCAGCTCTTCTATAGTAGCATTTCGTACCAGGCCCTGTGAACTAGTCAAGGTCAAGTCTTAACTTCTGTTACGTGTTCCTTGACTTCCTAAATGCTCATTAACTGCAGTTAACAGCATAGATGTGGCATTGTGCCTCTGTGTGACATCTATCCTGTCTACATGGGGAAAAGTGAAATCTCCTTGGTTTTGTTCTTGTTCTTCTGTTGGCCCTCATTATATTACAAGTATCGTAATATAATTGCCATCCTGCTTAGAAGGGTTTCTAACACGTTACAACTTTTCTATTTTGGTATGAAATTTCAAACTATAGAGATTCTGCATTACTTTTTTGACATAGTTGTCTTGGTAATTTGTATAATGGGACTGACGCTTCCCTTTTATAACACATTTAGGGAACTTCATTGCAGTTCTGTCCTCTGTGTGCAGTGTTTTTGACCAAGAGGTTTTGGTTTTGACCACCTACTGGCTCATGTTGGCACTCAGTCTGGCATGGTGGCACTCAGTCACGTTTTAAAAAGGAGGTAGAAGCAAGTCCTGTTGCCAGAATGCTGTCAGATCAGTGGTTGGTTTTCCACAAAGAAGTA
Organism: Opisthocomus hoazin; assembly: GCF_030867145.1. Taxonomy (NCBI): domain Eukaryota; kingdom Metazoa; phylum Chordata; class Aves; order Opisthocomiformes; family Opisthocomidae; genus Opisthocomus; species Opisthocomus hoazin. The sequence goes on along the minus strand of NC_134417.1, from coordinate 72,414,954 downwards.
ACTGTAATTGTGAGATCACTTCAGTCATTCTGTGGGATTCTGTACTTATCATACAATACCCATTTAATGTCCTAAAAAGATACCTTCATGATGTTAATACCAAAGTCACTTGCAGGGCTCATAAATAACACATATTTCTACCAGTTTTGAAATGCCTGCTTAATTCTATTCAGGCTTCCAATTCTTAAAAAGATTCACAAGTGTGGGACATTTAAAATGCTAGTTTATTATGCTTCGGAAGAAGAAACTTTCCAAATGTGAGGCACATAGGGTTCTTTTTGGTGATTTTTCTTTTTTTGTGTAACGTAGGCATCCTAGGACAACAGCTCAAAGGCATGATGTGTCACATTGTCTGAAATGTTAAAACTGAACTTTGAATTTCAGTTGTAATATGGACTATTGTAGTACTATTAGAATTAGTAGAAATATCAAGGTAAATTGTTTTGGGCATTTTGTGAGATTCTAAAAAGAAACATGGCTGAGTTGAGACCAGCTGGTCAAACTAAAGGACAAAAGGGAACTGCACAGACAGTGGAAGCAGGGACAGGTATGTTGGGAAGAGTACAGGGACACTGCACAGCTGTGTAGGGTTGAGGCCAGGAGGGTCAAGGTGCAGCTGGAGGCAAGGATGTGAAGACTAACAAGAAGGGCTTCTACAGGTATGTCAGCCAGAAAAGGAAGGTAAAATAAAGCGTTCCCCCCTGATGAACAAGAGCAGCAACCTCATATCAACAGATGAGGAGAAGGCTGAGGTACTCCACTACTTTTTTGCCTCAGTCTTCACTGGCAACCTCTCTACTCACCCCTCCCTAGTTGATGGACTTGCAACATGGGGATCAGTGGGGCAAAGCTGTTCTCACGGTAAGGGAAGACCAGGTTTGTGACCATGTGAGGAACCTGAAAGTACATACGCCTATGGGACCTGATGAGATGCATCCCAGAGAGAGATGCATCAAGAGAAGCGTGGCCAGCAGGTCGAGGGAGGGGATTCTGCCCCTCTACTCCGCTCTGGTGAGACCCCAGCTGGAGTCCTATGTCCAGCTCTGGAGCCCTCAGCACAGAAAAGACGTGGAGCTCTTCGAGCGGGTCCAGAGTAGGGCCACAAAGATGATCCGAGGGCTGGAACACCTCTCCTGTGAGGAAAGGCTGAGAGAGTTGGGCTTGTTCAGCCTGGAGAAAAGAAGGCTGCAGGGAGACCTTATAGCAGCCTTCCAGTACCTGAAGGGGGCCCATAGGAAAGATGGGGAAAACATTTACAGCAGGGCTTGTTGCGATAGGACAAGGACTAATGGCTTTAAACTAAAAGAGGGTAGATTTAGACTGGATATAAGCAAGAAATATTTTACGATGAGGGTGGTGAAACAGTGGAACAGGTTGTCCAGAGAGGTGGTAGGTGCCCCATCCCTGGAAACATTCAAAGCCAGGTTGGATGGGGCTCTGAGCAACCTGGTCTAGTTGATGTCCCTGCTCACTGCAGAAGGGTTGGGCTAGATGACCTCTAAAGGTCCCTTCCAACCCAAAGTGTTCTATGATTCTGTGATAGCTAGGGGAACTGTAATGGGGCAGGATTTAGAGGTGGCGGCACTTTCTTCACATTTCAAACACTGATACAGTAGCCTTGGAAGGTATGGCTGGAAAGGACATGACAGCAAGGGAACCAGTAACCTCATTGTAAGGTGACTGCAAATGCTAAACATGTTAATGAGCATATTCTGAAATGTAATTAACAATAGTGTTACAGTCGTATCTCTGAGTACAGAAAAATTGCATTATTGAAGCACAAGAGTCAGAAACTGCAGCTTAGTTTGAGGGTATGTCTTATGTTACACTTATGAACTTATGGATATGATAGAAACCGCTAAGAAAATATTTTGTTTGTTTCAGTTCTTTGCCAGCAGATTTTAAGAACTGAAGGACGATGTCTTTTTTCCCCAAAATCTCTTTCCAACGTGAAGTTGAAGAGTATCTCACCAAAGTCTTCAGAAATAATGAGGTATGTGAAATAGATACTACTAATCATCAACAAGTATTCACTAATTGAACACTGTTAATATTCCTTTGATTGAATATTTTGTGTGACTTTAAAACCTTACAATAAGGTATTGTCTTCACATTAGACACAGATTTTTCTATATAGTTCTGTTTAAAATATCAAATTATTCCTTAGGCCTGTTGGCTCAAAGTAACACAGAAATATTTAAACTAAACTTAGCATAAATCTGAGACTTCAGTTTTGGATCCTACTGAAGAATGATCACAGAGAAAATTAACCACTTATTAAGCACATAATATCGACAAGAAATACTCCTTTACCCCAGTGCAGAACTAAAAATACTGCAGATAATCTATGAATTCCTAATGTAAGAGGACACAAAAATGAAGTTTTGTATATTGGAATAAGCGTTATTAATTCATAATTTTGAATCTGCTCTTCCATCTCCTCGAGACTGTTCTTTGCACAGTATGACAGAGCTTGCTAGCAGTTACTTTTGATACTTGCTGCGGCCTGTTTATAATGATCTTGCTAATACGCCTGTTTTTCCAACAAGTCGCTTTCAAGAAATTTATGAGGTTTTCACTGGAATTAGGCCTCCAGACATAGACGTTCCTTACTGTTGCACACCACACAACCATATTCCTCCATTTCTACACAAAGTTTATTCAGTGCTTTTTTTCTGCACTGAGTAAGAGGCTGCTGTGTGAATCTCCTTAATGCAAAATCTCTTTTTTCACTTTCAGCTTATCACCGCTTTAGGTTCACAGGACGTGGAGAGTAAATATCAATCTCTGTTAAGTCATCTGTCTCATCCACCAGGTTTCACAACTGTTAGAGTTAATACGCACTTGGCCTCAGTGAAACACGTGAAAAAATTGCTGTTTGAAGAGATCCAGAAGGTTTGTGTAGTTTCTTTGTTACAGCAAGAATAAGAGGGTATTTCATCTTTTGCCTGATTATGAGAGCTTTTAATTACTGGAAACTATTCATTAACTTAATACATGTCCACTAGTATTAACATTATGGAATCACATTGATTTCCTGTCAGCATTAAATGTTAAATGAAAATTCATTGTCTAGCAGTATTCCTCATCTAATACGTCCAAGAAAGGCAACAACAGAAGGGAAAAGACAGCCAACTCTTTCAGATGTCAGATTCAGACCTTAGATGGGACTGGGGTACTACTGTAGTAAATACTGTACAGGCATTGTAAGTCTAGAGAAGATGGTAGAAATAGATAAAAACTGTAGTTCAGCATGCTGTGTTCAGCATGTTTAGAACACTTTTATTTAAGATTAAAGGAGAATGGCTGTATGTCTGATTGCACAAACTGTTTAGGAAAGTGAGGAAAATCTGTATGTTTTAGAAACTGGAGCCAGAGTGATGCCCTGCAGCTGCTGTATTTTCTTTTTTAACATGTTTTTAATGTTTATATAGTTTTCTGGATTTTTACTCACCTTAATTGAACATTTATTTATCTCATAATATCTAAACCATTATGTTTAAGAAGGAGATTATTTTGAAATTGTCTCCTGTTCTTCTTTAAGTAAGTTATTAATGCTAGTGGGTGTACAGGGAGCTATTGCATGACAGGAGCCAAGACATTTCTGTGATGCAGAGGCTGTTGACAGTATTCTGCTGGCTGGAGTGGTAATGAGTTACGTTAATTTTAGCTTGATTGTAGATATCTGGAAATGGGTATTGCACTATGATATTTTGTTTCAAGGGAAAGTGCTTTGCTGAAAACTGAATGAAGAATGGCTTTTCATAAACTTTTTGTATTTTGAATTATGGTTATATTAGAAAAGGAAATTACACAACATTTTTCAACAAATCTATGTGCATGGATTGTTTTCTCGGTTTTGCATGTTGTAAGGTTATATTTTAGAAGGCTCTGGTGACAAGACAGCATCTTTTTAAATTCCAGCAACAGTTTTAAAATGGCAAGCTGTTGTTTTTTTTTTTTTTTCAACTGTGTGCACAACTCAGCTCTCAGTACGTAATCAAAGTTAAGCTGAAAAGAAAAATAAAAAGTATTACTGACCTGGCATATTAAGTACGACAGGCAATACATGAGTAGAGTTAAGCAGTGGTTAATAATTAATAACATCAAAATGATAACACAGATTAGACCCAAGCTTCTCTGGTGGCATTACTGTGATGTGATGACAACTTGACACAACCTTCTTCCAGAAGAAAGGAAAAACCAGCGGTAGTTTTATGAGTGTCGGAACACTGTCTCACTCCTTGAAGTCACTTCTCAGTGAATCCCTTTGTGGCCTTGTTATTTCTCAATTTATTAAACGTTTAGTCTTTTGCACCAGTGTTTTTAACATGGAGCGTCTCCTTACATGCTGTTTGCCAACCTCTTTTAACTGTTTTCACTACGTTTATTTTTTGTACTGTACAGCTATAAACTATGAATGGAAAAATAGTTTTCAGTCTAATTAAGTACTTAAATGTTATGTTTTTATAGTATTACTTAATAATTATGTTTTTTAATGAAACAGCAATTTAAAGGACTATGTGTTCCAGTTCTTGAGCACCCAAAACTCCAGGACATCTTGTTAATTCCTGTCATTGGACCCAGGTTTGAAATTTTCAGTCTTTAGCTTGAAAATGTCATAACACATATTTTACTTACAGATTTAATGTTAAACAATTATGATAACTAACTCACTATAAATGGAGCATATCTTCATTTATAGTGAGACCTAGTGGACCGTCCATATCCTAACCAGATCAGAGTTTTAGTCCTTAAAAGATGAAAGAAAACAGAGTTCTCTCCTTATTTATATTAACTTTTTATAGGGAAAATGTAACAGAAGTACATGCTCTCTGGAAAGCCAGATAAGTGGCAGACAGAAGACCGAAACTTTTGTGGTGGAATATAGAACTATAGCTAAATACAGGCAGGGTTATCTTCCACTGGAATAAAGTCCAGAGGAAGACTTAGGGAGATTGAATCAATAATGCTGAGAAGATTCCTCAAGCAGTTTTATCCCCTACAAAATGACTATTTGTTCTTCATTGTTAAGATGTGTTTGGATATTTCCCATGTTGCGTCCACGTCTGCCCCTTTGGAGCTTATTCATTGTTTTATCGAATTCACTGATGAACATTTTATTTGAAATATCTTGTTCATAATGAAGACTGACATACTTCAGATTCAGTTTGTATCATGATTAGGTAGGGGTTGGCAACAAGTAGTACTAGTCTGTAAGTGCTGTATGCTCTAAAATAGCACTTAATGCTTTTATTTATTCTTCATTTGTTCACATTTAATTCTCTTTTGTAGCATCTTTTTCTGAACATTCTGTTTCTTTTATATTCAAATATGTTTACACTTCAATAAGTTCAAGTAACTATCTTCTTCACGTTTCTTACCGGCCAAGTTCCTTGCACCAGGTTATACATTTGTTGTAGAAGTACTTAGCAGTTGTTAAACACAAAAGATCACTTTACAATAATCTGGCCTAGGAAGGGATAGAGGATTATTTTTCCATCCTAGTGTAATGTATTTGTAGTGCTGTGTTAGGTTCATAATAGTGGCAGAATGTGTCAGAATCTGCTTTATTCTGAGGACTGATTTTCTTCTTGGGTCTTTCATTTGATTCCTCTGGGACTAAAATAAATCTTTTAAATGTAGTATATGATCGTTAACTATTTTTTCTGTTATATTGTGATGAAACCAGTATTTATGAACTAGAGGTTTGGGTTTTTTTAGTATACTTTTTTTTTTTTTTTTTAAACCTGAACAACATCTTGTATTTTTAGGCGAGATTTAAAAAGACATGCACCTGAAGTCATTGTTGGAGCCCAGTGTGGATATGCAGTACTTCGAGGAGCACACGTTTATGTCCCTGGAATCATGTCTACCTCAAGATGTAAGATACACCCCATTAAGTTGTAAAGAGCAAGGAAAAAATGTTACCCCTTGATGACAGTTTCCAATAAATAGTGACGTTATTTTTTTTTTTGCTGTTCACATCTGAAATTAATCTTACAGTTGTAATTTGTGGTAAATACATTTTTTAAAGTTTTTCTGGCTTTTTTTTGAGATAGTCACTATTTTTGCATTATACATATTATTGCATGTAATTCTTTCTCACCGGGCCTGTTTTAAGTTCTTTTTTCCATAGGTAATTCCCAGCTGAAGTATTCATTCTCAGAGATTTCAGTTTCTTGTTTTAATTTGAAAATCTTTTTAAGAAGCATGTTCAAAGTAAAACCTGGCTTTTTGGAAGGTTTTTTACTACTGAAAGCTGTAACTTTTAACATGGATGTTCAGTAGAATAAACTCACAGAAGCTGGCTGCTTTCCAGCCTTGTCAAAAAAAAAAAAAAAAAGAGAGTAGGAGGGATGCCACAACAGATACGTCTGGATGATAACTAGAAATATGTTGATTATTTAATAGATACTATTTCCAGCTATTTTATTTCTTCATGCAGTCACAAAGGCACTTGCCTTAGTGGTCCTGTCAGATTCTAAGCTACAGATCTAAAAAAGTATTTTCTTTTTATTATTTCTTTATAATCTTCTCCATTAATTTAATCCATTTGATATTGTTTGTGTATGAGAGATCTAGTAAAAAGTTTTTTTCTATTAGTGAGAAAATTCTTCAATTTTAATGTCAGATTCTTAAGAAATGGAAATTTTTATTTCGACGCCTGTGAGACAAGATAAAAAAATCTGCATATACATGCTTAGTGTTCAGCAACCTATTTATTTTTTATTTAAAGTTTAAATTAACTTTATGTGAAACCGGCATAATTTTCCGTGATTCACCTCATTATTCTATTGTGATGAGATCTACTAATCATCATGGTTGTTATTATTAAACAAAGTGAGTCAGGAAAGCATTTATCTAGCCACTTAACTTCATTCTCTTTCAGGAAAAAACCTTCAAGAAGTTTTAAGCATGTGCTTAAGTCCACTGTTTTTCAGTCTAGGACCTGATAATGAAATAAGTATATTGCTATAGCAGTTGTTGAAGCTGCATATTTAGACAAACTTATAAATATTCAAATCCCTCTTTGAGTCAATTAGTAATTTATCGTAATTGCTGCGTGTAATTATGCATGCAACATCAATTCCAAGAAAATAAAAGATACTATAAAACTTTAGGAACACTTCAGGGGAATTGCAGGTAGGAAAATAAAATAAAAGGGCATGCTATCCACTTGAGGCCAAATATAATAAGGCTATATTAAGCACAGATGGTCCAACTAGGGAAAAAAAGAGTACAGCAAGAACAGACATTTAATCACTGAACTTACAACCCAGATGAGGGTAAACTAACTAGCAAGGGGCTTTGAATTTAATTTAACTAATCGAACTGTATCCTTTATGTTTATGGAATGCCAATATAAGCTACAAAAAGCTTAAGAACTGTACCTAGTACTAATGCATTTTGAAAAGACAACTGTCAGCAGAGAGTGAAATATCCTTTTTGTTTCAATACTGCAAAAAAATCATTGGCAAATATGGTTGATGGAAGAGTTAAATTGCTGCAAGTTCTTGTTTAGTGAAGTTTAAGCAGACAGTAGCAGCAGGCTATCACATAACGTTTTGTGTCACATTGTGTAAAAAGAAGCATTGCAAAAAAAGAAATGGTTAGTGGCTACCCAACAAATATTGCCATTTAAGAATTACAGAGCATTTGTGCATATTCAGAACGCCACTTGAAAATGGAAAAAAAAGATTCCTACCTATAATTCAAAGATTTCTTGGGAAGCTGAACTGTCATTAGTCTTATTTGTCTTATCTTCTGGTTGCGCCAGCCAATTAGACACGTCAGAAATGTAGTTTTGGAAAATTGTTTATTGCTGTCAGTGGAGGCCTTTATTTTAAGCGTATTTTTCAGTCAGTCAGTGCATAGAGGTTGCTCACTATTTTACAAAATCACCTAAACCATCCCCCTTTTCCATCTATTTATGTTCTGGCTCAGAAAGTTTGTGAAGTCCCTAGAACTACACTTCTAGAGTTTGGTGTATATATACATACTTTACTGGTCCGGAGAGTTTTGATTGGAGAGGTAAAACTCTTTTAGAGGATTATTGAGAACAGCATTTGCCTTAGAGGGAAGAGAGCCACACGAGAAAAATTCTTTCAGCAAGAATAAGTAATCACTTGTATCAAAGCAATAGTTAGAGAAAAAGCAGCTGTATTCTACCTAGCTATTGAGAGGTCATTAGGCAAATTTAGTGTTACTGTCTTTGTACAGTAAGTGTGAACCAGTGTTGTTTGATGTACTTTGTTTGATGTACTTGTGGGCTTGGAGCACACGCAGAGGACTGAATGCTGAAGAGTGTGGTTAAAACTTGTGGGTGACCATGTGGTGATAAAATCAGTAAAGTGAAGATTTGTCTAGCCTCTAAAGAAGAGAGACACGCTGTCTGATTGGTAACCTTGTGTCTCTCAATAGTTCTAGTTATTTGCTAGCCATCGTTCACCGTGTACACTTTCAAGCCTAATATCAGTTAATCTTTTTCTTTGATTACATTAAGAAAGTTTAAATTTTGCTATGATATAGGAGTTGAAGTAAGTAGCCTACTGAAAATCCTAAATTATTTCACCACTACTGTCTTGTCAAGTATAATAGTAATCTCAAAATTTCCATTCTTCTTTGCGCAGTTATGAAAGCTGGAGATCTGGTCTCAGTATATTCAGATATTGAAGGGAAATGTAAAAGAGGAGCCAAAGAATTTGAAGGAGTCAAAGTTTTCCTTGGAAATGGGATTTCAGAATTGAGTCGCAGCGAAATCTTTAGTTCAAGTGGTCCATTGAAGTGAGTCCGTAGTAACTGCAATCTACACCTACAACTTTGCAAAGGGAAGGAAGAAGATGGAAAGACATTTTGAAATGTTCTGTGCCCTGTGTGAAACCACAAGATGACTGTGTTACATGTTGGGGTTTCCATTTTTTTGGGGGGAAATGTTAGTTTCTGGGAATGTAATGGAATTGTTTCTCCTGCTGTCTTCTGTAACTTCACAACTAAGGTGGTGGAAATGTGATTGCAATTATGATTAAAGTACTACAGTAAGTATTAGGAGACTCAACATGTAGTTGCATAGTGGTATCCAAATACCAGTGTACTTGAGAGGTAGCAGGAAATAAATGGGAGAGTTTTCAGAATTTGTTTCGCATATGACATCAATAATATAGAACAAACAGAAGTGACAAACATTCTCACTGTGACAAAATTGCATTTCCGTAAATTGTTGTGTACTACTTTCCTATTTGGATGGAACAGAAGTGCAGCCTTGTTGATTTCTCCATCTCCTAAAAATATTTGTAGAGGCTTTCTGGTTTATTAGAGCTTAAATATAGTAGAAGTAGTTGTAGGATATACCTGTTGAGTTGGTGACATGGAATGTCAGTATGTAACACTAAATCTAGTGTCTGCAAGTTTGCTTTCTCATGTCCTTCCTTCTTCTTGTTGGACTGTGCAGTGCATATGCAAAATAATACTCATTCTTGTTATCTTCAGTAATCTATTGTAAACTCAGTACTGGTTTTTCTTGTTGTCCGTTTCCTGTTACATTTGTTGTAATTTAATGAAATCTGTGTCAGAACTTCATCCATAGTTAAAATTTTTAGGTTGCTTCTAAGTTCAAACCTTTGCTTTGCAGGCAAATCTATGTTCCTGTAAAGCTTTTGAAATAGATTTTGTGTAGTTATTTGACTGAAATCTCGGGCAGTCTAGAAAAATGGAGGAAGATCTGAGTAGGAAATTATATGCCAGTGCCCAAGCGCATACATGGCTATCCAAAAGCAGTTATAGATTGAAATTAACATATTTAAATCTGATTTTATGCATTTGTTTAAATTATCAAGGCTAGGATTAGTCGTCAGTTTATCTTGTGTACAAAAAAGATGAATTTGCTTTATGCAATTTTTACAAATAATTCCAGTTAAGAATTAGTACATTTTTTGTTATGGTTTGCCCAACTTAATGGTGTAATTTTAAAGAACATCAGATTACAAAATTGTAGAAGTATTTTTCTTAGTTCATTTATAAGCGCTTTAATTTTTGTGAGATTGTTGTTTCAAGCTTCTATATGTAAGCATAATGATTTTAATTGAATGCTGTTAACAGTTATAAATCTGAGTAGTTGGACTATTTTTTCATGTTTTTCAGTGGGATGGGCATAAGAATGATAGAGCCAGTCTACCTTAGTCCTTCGTTTGACAATGTGCTCCCTAGTCACTTGTTTTTACAGGTATGTTTGTTACAAAAAAAAAAAGTCTATGCTATTTGCAGAATAATGAGTATCCTCTAAGCACACATTAATACTTTATATATTCATTGTGTGTTGTGGCACCTAATTCACTTTTTGGATTTAAAGAAAAAAAAAGCATTTAGAATGAAGTCAGTATCTACATATAGGGGGTTTAATCATACTGAGATACTACAAGGGACTTCAAAGTGACGAGAGATACTCACTTAAAAACTTAGAAATTCTTTTTGCACAGATACTCTGCATAAAAATTTTAGTTTCTGGAATCTGCATATGAACTCTGAAATATGACCCTCTTTCAAGGTACATACTTCAGTAGAGAATCAGGAAAACCTCCAAATATTCATTTGACTTTAAATTGAAAAGTCCGTATCTTTTTACCTCTAATGAAAAAAATCCACCTGAACAAAATAACCATGAAAAATCTTACAGGAGCACAGCTTTTGCTACCTCTTACCATAAAACTGCATAGCTTCCAAAGAGCGACAAATTTTTCTGTAGTTTTTATTGTAAAATATAAGAACTGATTTCAAGCTAGCTTTTCCTTTTACGTCTTTAGTATTTGTGGTACCTATACTATGTCTCCTCCACAATAAAACTAATGAAAAGCACTACTCAGAAATGACAGTTTGCCAAACATAGGATGATGAAATCATTAAACTTTCTAGGTTTTTTTAGATCTGGTAAAATTTTTTAGGTCAGTTTATTGATGTAAAAAGATAAAGTGAACACCTCAGAATTCTAAGACAATTAGTGTGCTAGCAATGGTATCGTATTTTTTTGATACAATATGATGATTTAGCAGCAGGGTGTAAAACAAAATCAAGCTGTCCAGCCTTCAAAAAAAAGTTATTTTAATCTTTAAAGAAAATGTAAATTTTATCTCAAATAAACCCTTGTTTGGAGATATTTTCTGAAATTCTAAGTTATCTCCTCATTTGATTTGTGTAACTATCACTCAGACAGTAAGGTAAGTCATTTATTACAGTGAATTGTCTTAGTCATTATTTCTTTTGTCAGAAGAATCTGTCCAGTGGATGAGGTTTTTTTATGCATATATTCTGTTTGTAATTGATCTTAATATTTTTAAATCAGCATCAATGCTGAGCAAAGAGTAGTTTATCAAGTATTGTCTCTTGGCTTGCAGTAAAGCAGAGGCCTTTTCTTCCCTGATTCAGCTTGAGTACTTACTTTCAAGGAACAGAATTGTTAGAGAGACAGCTGATTTAAGAGACTGGTGCACATGAAAATTTAGTTTCTGTACACAGAGATCTGTGTCTTAATAGTGGGATATAGATTTGGGTGCCAACCTTAGACACTCAAATTCAGAATTGTGTAGTAGTTCAAATTCTTTTGATTTCTGTTTGAAGTGTAGGTTGTTGGGTCTTTTTGGATATTTTTTTTTTTTTTTTTTTTTTTTTTAGTATCACAGAATAGTTGAGTTTGAAGGGACCTCTGGAGGTCATCTAATCCAACTGCCCCTGCTCAAAGGAAGGCTAGCTGGAGCAGATTGCTCAGGGCCATGTCCAGTTGGGTTTGAATGTCTCTAAGAATGGAGACTCTCTGGGCAACCTGTTCCAGTGTTTAATCATCCTCACAGTAAAAAAATAATAATAAAATAAAAGCTTTTTCTTATGTGTAAATGGAATTTCCCGTATTTCAGTTTGTGCCTATTGCCTCTAGTCCTGTCACAGGATACCACAGAGAAGAGTCCAGCTCTCTTCTTTACTCTCTTACGTCATGTATTTACATACACATGGGTGAGATTTCCCTGAGCATGCTCTTCTCCAGACTGAACGGTCCCTGCTCCCTCATCCTCTTCTGCTATGTCAGGTGCTCCAGTGCTTTAACCACCTCTGTAGCCGTGGACTGGATGCACTCCGATACGTCCATGTATTGGGAAGCCCAGCCGTGGACACAGCACTCCAGTTGTGTCTCGTCAGGGATGAGCAGAGGGGAAGAATCACTTCCCTCAACCCGTTTGCAACACTTTTGCTAACATAGCGCAGGAGGCTGCTGACCTTTGCCAGAAGGGCACATTGCTGGGTGGTATTCAACTTCTTGCCCACCAGGACCCCCAGGGCCTTCTCTGCAAACCTGCCTTCCAGCCAGTCAGCCCCCACCTGTATTGGTGCATGGGGCATGCCAGATGCAGGAGTTAGCCTTTCGGTTTGTTGGCCTTCATGAGATTTCTGTTTCTTCATTTCTCCAGCCTGTCAAAGTCCCCCTGAATGACAGCACAACCTTCCAGTTTATCATCCACTTTCTCCAGTTTTGTATCCTCTGTAAACTTGTTTAGGGTGCACTCTGTTCTATTATCCAGGTCCCTAGGGAAGAGGTTAGACAACGTTGGTGCCAGTGTCCACCCCTGGGGTACACCACTGTTGACTGGCCTCCAGCTGGACTTTGTGCCACCAATCACAGCCCTTTGAGCCTGGCTTATTTGACTTGAATTTGCCATGTGTGAGATGAAGGCCCACACCTGATAGTGTTAGTGTCCAATTATTGTTGATTCCTTTGAACTCTGTGGCATTAAACTTGAAACTGTGCTAACCAAAGACAACATGTAGTAAAGACCACTTGGAAAGTTTTTGTACCTTTGTGATGAACCAACTTAGAAGAGAATCTTTCAGAGTATTTCCGTATTTTGTAAGATACAATACTGTGCACAATTACTGCATGTTATTTCTCTTCAATGCAGCTGTTCTGTTTATACAATTAATAGTGCAGTTCAGCTTCTTGGTACCTTAATTTAGCAAGTTTAAAATCCTGCCTATTCATCTTACTGTCATTACTATACTATGTCAGTCTGTTCATATAGTAAATGTTCCAATAAACAGGTCAATATAACATATTTGTAACATACAGAGCTGCTCTGTGCCTGTGATAGTATCAGTTTATTTTATTTTTACTTTTAGCACTGTAGTCTCCATAGTCATGAACCCTTAAGCATCAGTCATAGATACTCATATATAGTTTTAAATAAACAACAGCCACTGGAGACTTCTGACTTTTTATATAATCCCCATAGTTAATTTTCTCTTAAGGAACTGACCGCAATATTGTAGGTGTCTTCACTACTGAATCAATTTTTGTTTCAGCAAGTTTGTCATTCCTTAATACAGGACTTAAGGTTTGAATTCTCCCATATTTGTCTTTATGATAGAACTTGCCTTCTGTGGTTGTGAGCCATATTTTAAACCCTCAACCAGGAGAGAGAATTTTGGATATGTGTGCTGCACCTGGAGGAAAAACAACCCATCTTGCAACATTAATGCATGACCAGGTAAGAGAAGTCACTGACCATTTTCTGGGCAGACTATCTTTATCAAATAGTCACCATCACATTTAAAACCTTATTTGCTGTAAATTGACCAGTTGAAGTATGTTTGATTTTACTTTTTAAATGTTACTGATTTATTTGTAATGGTAGAATTTGTAACATGCAAGGCAAAATTACGGAGGAATATGCAGGATTCATGAAACTGAGAATATGTGGAAATCAGGGGTTACTACTGTGTGCAAAAGAACGCACAACTCTGTACAAAAGCGTATTAAAAAGTTCTGAATCCAATTAACTTTCTTCTCAGTAAAAATGATCAATTATGGAGTACAGAAATTATCTTAGACTGATTTTCTAGTCTGAATTTGTCATTCTAAGGCAGAAGGTCACAAAACCAAAAATATCTCATGAGAAAGTAACAATATGAGAAGAAACAAAAAAATAGTATTTAAAAACAGATGAAGGAAAATAACTCACCAGCCAAAAAGAATGTGGATATAGGAATAATGATTTGCATATAACATATTGGTATATGCAAAATGAAAGACTGAAATGTAGGTTACTCTTTTCTAGCAGAGAATGGAAAAATGTGTAATGTTTCCTCTAAAATTTTTGTAATGCGTTATTATTTTAGTTGGAATAGGATGATTAGAATATATCAGATTATTTGGAAATCTTGCAGTTAAAGTAATGCAGTACTTCAACAGTTGTCTGTGCATTAATGGGAAGGTGCAGTGGATAATGGCAGGAGTGGATTTAGAAAAGACAGGTAGTCAGCTCTGTGATGGTTTGCTTATTGAAGTGCTCATTCCCTCAGTATGGAAAGTTTGCAAACATACATTAAACATGCATTAGACATGCCTTAGACAGTCATGAGACATTTATTAGATGGATTTATAGAGCTTCCAGTAAAGAATTTCAGTGTGATAAATAAAGGGAGTCTGTAAAAGCATATATTTCTGTTGTAGATTTATTTATGTGTATACTTTTTCCACCTATGTATGTACATTTTGTATAACTTTGCATAACCTCTTTTTCCCTTAGTCATTTTAGATATTTTGATTGTGCTTACCTCCAGCTGAAGTGGTAAAGATTAAAAACACAGATGCTGAAATTTATCTGAATTGGTTTTCCTTTTCCGAGTATATAATTTTAATTTAAGATTTGGGAAAAATATGTTAGTAAATTTGCACTGCTTTTTAGTTCTTAAATTCCATTCACAGATTTTCCATACTAAATTTCCATAGACAGTATATTAAATCATTGACATTTCAGAAATACTTGAATCGGTCACATTTTTTGTGATTTAATTGTAAAAATTAATATATTGGTTTTAGGTGAGATAATTTAAATGTAAAATTACTTGGTATTGTTAAGAGGTTTTAAACAGGAATTGGGAATAGGTAAAGCTGGAGAACTTATTATTGTCTGGATCCTAGTCCAGACCACCGTTTTTCTAGCTGTTTTCAGGAAGTTGCTCTGGCAGTGGCTGGCATGGGCCAGATGGGGAAGAACTGTTGTCTGCTAGCTTGGTTTATTTTTTTTTTTTCTGAGAGTCTCTCAGAAGCGGGACTTATCTTCTCATATGCAGAGTACAGCACAAGTGCAGCAAATCCACTGTTTTAGCAACAGACCTAACTTTCAAGCACAATGGGTTGGTAGTGTTGCATGGGCAAGAGGTTGAATGGTGGTAGTGGAGAAGTGGTGGCACACGGTCACTGGGTGCTCCTGTAAGAGGTGATGTGGCTCACAGTAGCTGTAGGCTGGACACTATTGACACAACATAAATCCTTTTTTACTTCTCAGTCATAGGCCTACATATTGGCTAACATGACATACAGTCAACAGCTTATCTTTACTCTTATCTTTACTGAAGTTTTTTGGGGGTATTGGGGTGTTTTGGGGGGTTTGCTGGTTTTTTTTGACACAGTCTGTCTTGGTTGTGTTGCCTCTCTGTAAGCCCCTAGAGAGCCATCAGCAAGTAGGACAAAGTTGTCGTGTTTTCTCGGCAGATTCTAATTGCTGTAGCAAATCTAGCAGAGGTTTTGGGTCTTTGGGGTTTTTTGAATATAGTATTACTATTCTGGATTTTATCGATGCTACTGAAATTATTTTCTTTCCTTTGTGTTTTCAGATTTCATCTAGCATAGAGTTGGGGGGGGTTGTTTTGATTTATCTTGGAGAGGAAAAGAGAAATCTTACTCTTACATAAAAAGGATAATATATAATTGTAATTCCACTCCCCCTGCCATGTCTAAATTAAACCTAATATTTACAGTATTTCACAAAGTAATTTGAGTGACAACTACTGCAACTATAACAGTGTGTTAGGAGTCTGAGTAAGCCAGAGACGTGGCTGTGGGCCTCATTACCTGAGGACTGAACAGTATGTGGTCATGTTTCCTACCATCTCCCTGCAAATTTGAAACCTGTTGACCTATTTTACCATGTATTTGAGACTTCTACCTTCTTTCAAATAATTACATTTTTACCTAGCTTAGTGCCCGGTAAACCAGTTGAAAACAAACAAAAGGAAACAAAAAACCCCACTTGCCAGAAGTCACACCCTATAAGGTCCCTCAGAGAGTGACTGTGCCAAGCAGCTAGTGCCAGTCAGCATGCATACAGCTTCAGACTAGTATCTAGTCTAATGCAGGTATCACAGAAAATAAGGGAGAATGAGGACTACTGGAGTGTGGATTTAAGAATAACAAAATTCTGTAGGGAAAACTGAGCTTCATTCATTACACTGCTCATGGGAGGGGGAGGGAATCAGGAACTACACATCCATTTAATCTCTATGCTTCTAATAAAAACCTGATTTTTTTTTTTCAGGGTGAACTAATAGCCATGGACAAGATCGCTAACAAGGTCAAAAAAATTAAGCAGAATGCTGAATTGCTACAGTTGAATTGTATTAAGGCATTTTGCTATGATGGAACAAAGGCACTTACAGTTGAGAAGAGAGAGGATGAACAAGGTAAAGTGAACAACTTTGGTAGTAGTAGCTTTTAAAAGAAAACAGTAATCAGTTTTGCATTAATAATATTAAACCTGCCACAGGTCTGCAAGTCCTTGAAATCTTGCAGATACGAGGTTACTTCAGCACTGTGAATGCTCATTCGTTTTCTGCTCTTTTGTGATTATCAGTTTCTTCATGAAGCAAATACAAAACTCAGACTATCTATCCTTATATATCCTAATATGCTCAAAGGAAATGCATTCCTTTCCCAGATAATCTCAAAGACTGAAGAAGCCTTAAAGCTTCTTTCATGATAATGCTTAACCCCACACTCTGAATTGTTTGATTTATTCTGAGAACAAAAATATTTTTTCAGAATTGCTTGGCTTTTCTGCCTCAGAATCCTCATCTGTAAAATGGGGTTATTAATACCTAACTCCCAGGAGTGCTGCAAGGTTTAGTTCATTTATGTTTGTTCAGCTGTTCAGGGGAAAGTGCTATAGAAGCATAGAGTATTATTTTAAGTTCATTTCATTTGCTTTTCTGAAATGCTGTATTTCTGATACTGGTTCTGTTCCCATGATGGAATGATTTAAACGGTATCTGCTGGCTCGATTATTTTTAGTTTGTTGTGCAAAGTATGCTGTTCTTTCTCACTCTATTTTATCCCAGTCACTGGTGAGCCTAAGTAGGAATCAGGTTGCATAATTCACCTTCCTTGTCCCTGTGCTTCGCAGTTATTCCTGCTTTGCAGGAATAAAAGTACTTTCTTAATAGTCTTTCTATGAACATAAAATATTGTAGGTTATATGTAGCACACAGATGAAGAAGAGCTAGCTGTAATACTGAGAGATCATGAAAGCTTTTCTACACATGCCTGCAATTAAGATACATGGCATATTTTGAATGTGGTAGTAATGGATCAGAGGTAGATAAATCAGAAACAGACTCATTTTGCAGTGCTGGAACAAGCTAGGTGGCAGTAGTATGAAGTCACCCACCTGTTTTCACTTGTGACCTGACTTGAATATTTGAGAAACAGAAGGAGAAAAGGAGGTAAAGCATATATTTAGCCCTCTTCCTCATTGGTTACTCACAGATAAATGTATGGAGCCACTTTTGTCTTGGTGATGCTAAGCTGGAGTCTCTCTAGCACTAAGGCGTAGAAACTTTTGGGCTGTTGAGCCAGTGGAATTCAGATGAAAAAACAGGCTCTGCGTATAGAAGTTACATATTCCCTTATCTATCCAAGTAATATTTAGAAACTGTTCTTGTCTTCACAATCCTTGTTTACTGAATTGTTCTGCTGTGGAGATAGCATGTGTCATGCATTAGAACTTGTAATATTTCACATTATTATGGAGTGCTGTATTTTCTATGGATATATATGCATCACAAGAAATAGTTATTATATAGACAGTTCAATTATTATGTTTTAAGGCAGTCTTAATCATTAACTACTGGCTTCTCTCAGTAAAGATTTACACACTTGGTTCAGTTATGAACCTGTGGTAATGACTGTGGTTCATTACAGCCTATATGTGCAGCTCTGTGCCCAGCACCTCTGACCAATCATATTTCAACACTTTTTTTTGATTACTTTTACATTTTACTTTAAAAATGTTAAATTATGATTGAAAAATATTATTGCCTAAAGGGATCGTGTATTGTTTGAGCATACAGAACTGTAAAACTCTTAGTTTTCTGGGAGATGGAATCTATCATCAGCAGTGCTGAGACTTGTCTCTGGCTGAGATCACTTCTGCAGACACCAGCTATAGAACATAAATGTTTTATGTCAAGGAAGCAGTAACACCTTGTCCTTATCTATGGTGAGGTCTCAAGGGAAGAAACAGCCACATTTTGCATTACTAACTGCTTTTTCCAGAAGGACCACCATTCTTACCACAGTCATTTGATCGAATTCTTCTTGATGCTCCATGTAGTGGGATGGGACAGAGACCAAACATGGCTTACTCCTTGACTTTAAAGGAAGTGACATCTTATCAGCCACTACAGCTCAAGCTTTTCACTGTGGTATGTATTAATCGTTGAGTAGATAAGCTAAATCGAACATAAATGCTTTTGCAGTGTAAAACTTACTTCATACTGAAAAATCGTGCCTTATTTTCCCTACTTTTTCAGCAGTTAAGTAAAGAAGAGTTAGGATTCAGTTAACCTTTCAGCTCCACTGCATCTGTTGCTAGGTGAAGTCAATTCATTGCAGCATGGGAAAGATACATGTAAGCCACAGTAAATAACACCCTTTGTTTTTTTATTCCTTCAGTTTCATCAGTTTTAGGTTATAATAATGGGATAGGACTAAGTCACAGAGCACATTAAAGTCTTTTCTCTGCAGCAGCACAGACTCTTGTAACATTATTGCACAGAACTCCCATGCAGTGCTGGTGTGAGGTACTGTATGGGATATGAGATGGCGCACAAAGCCAGGAGGCAATGTTACAACTTTACATGCTAGTAGGAGTGTGCTCGGGCTGATGCCGAAAGGTAAGATTCCATGGAACTTGTCTAAATTTGAAATACATGTATTCAAAGTGAACCACAGCTCGAAAAGCAGCATAGATATAGCTTCCATGCCAAATATGTGAAAACAGTTGACATTTAATATCACTGATAAAAATACTGTGTATCCATGCTTGGCAGCAGGTGATGAAAACAGAACTAATCTGTCTGGGATATGCAGAGCTGTAAAAATAACAAATCTTACAAGGTGAATCTTCTTAGTGGCATTAATAAACAGCATGAGCTATTATGCTGATTTGGAAAGAAGAACGTTTCTAATCTGTGGGGTCCTTTACTGTATTCCCTGAGAATAATTAGGATCCTAATGCCTATCTTAGACAGAAAGATTTGAGTTTGTTGAAGTGCTAAGTTTTGATATTGTAGCCTTATGGTTTCTTGGTTAATGTTGCTTAATATGCAAGTTTTTGCATTTAAAAATAAGCTGAACTATTGTTTATTTCTTCCTGCAGGCAGTGAAATTGCTGAAGCCAGGAGGTGTTTTAGTTTACAGTACATGTACAATTACACTCTCTGAAAATGAGGAGCAAGTTGCTTGGGCCCTGAAAACTTTTCCATGCCTTCAGCTTCAGCCACAGGTAATAGTATTTTCAGGGTACTTCACACAATCCAGTGAGCTTGTTTTGGCAATGTAAAGTTACATGCTATATTTACTATCAATAAATCTCTTTTTCACTGCAGGCAATTTTAACTGCTGTGGATAGAAATAACACAAGGATTTGTGAGACTCTTTTAAATCTATTTTCGTGCTTAATTGAGCTTCATGTAGGGAACGTTAAGTAGTTTTACCACTGTGTACTGTGGTTGTTTTGGTTGTGCAACAGTCATATAAAACACAACGGGGACAAGAGATAGTTCAGACAGGTTAAAATTTCTCTTGCAATTCTTCGTTAACACATATATCTTACCCTCTTTTTTGCACATTCACAGGAGAGGTGGAAAATTTTTTATTAATGGTACTGAAGGAGTGAAGATAAATGGAAAGAACCTTGTGTTTTGAGAAGGGAGAATTTTGTATGAATGGGAGGTATTTTTGCATTATTTAAAGGAGTGAGGGAATAAATTTATTTCAGGCTCAGTGTCCCAAGAATGTAGCTTGTCTTCTTTTAAGTCAGTGTTGTCAGTGATGTCCCAGACATCATTAAGATGTCTGGGAGGAGGTAATATATAGGAAAATGCTATAATTTTTTATCTATACTGCATAGATTTCAACAGTATGTTACCTTTATTAGTATCTGGAGAGAGTTTATCATGAAACTGTGTGCGTCTCTTCCTCTTTGCTGATGTGATGAGTTGGGTGGGTTAGTTGTTTATCATCATGGCTTTGAGGGAAAGTCTAACTCTGATACCTGTTTAGCTTGCTTATACATTCTGTGATGACTTGTATTTGTCTTAAGAAATTTAGATGCATCTTTGAAATGATGCAACTGAAATTAAAAAAATATATACAGTAGGTGTATAATGAGAAATTACATGAAGGCTGGTAAAGATTTAACAGAACTGAAGCTTTTCATAAAAGATTTGTACATCAGGGTTGTTCTGCCTGCTTTCTCACTATTCATTTACTAGGAATTTTTCAGTTCCAGCCGTTTCAACTGAGATTACACATTTTACCTAACAGCTTAAAAATTGTCCTTGATAGAATGACAAAGCAAAACACAAGCCCTATTAGCTCAAATGCAAGATTAATTCTGGTTTTAGACGTTCTTTCACCAATAATACCAGTCTTGAATAAAGCACTAGTTTTCACACACAAATGCCGTATCTGTAAAAATTTAGCTTTTGTGTATAGTATATTTTAAATGAGATGACACAGAACTGTTTATCCACAGATAGTTTATAGTATCTTACAACCAGTTCCCCAGCAGTGTAAACTAAGGTGGAAACTGGAGTGCAGGGTTGACTTACCTCATGCTCCTTTGTGTAGTTCCCATACGCTGTAGTCTTTAGAAAGAAATCAGGCTGCAGCCTCTTGGCTGCCTAGCTTGGCAGCACACAGTAAGTGGTTAAGCAACTAACTTGCATCATGTGCTGGGTGAGCTCATGTGCTAGCAAAGTGTGATGGCTCAAAAAATGCTCTGCTGCAGGCTGCATTAGAGACTACACTAGACTAAATTTACAAAGGAGATCTATTTTTGATGTTACAATGCCAGCTTTTGCACATTTTGTTCTATCTGTCTCCTCACTGAATGCATTGAAAGACCAGTCCAGCTAAGAATGAAGATTTTTGCAGGAATTGGAGTATTAAATAAAAAGCAGTCAAGGCTACTCACAAGAAATGCTGAGAAGAGGGCTGTGATTTTCAGCCCTTCTCTCTAGGACTTTGATGCCAAATGTGATCTCCTGAATTGAGATGCCTAAGCGGTTCCTTTCTTTCTTTCTCTGCCTCATATACATACCTGTTAGGGATGGTAACAGTAGTCCCATTTACCTGTTAGTCTCATTACATGACATCATAGAAAATCTGAAGCTCAGATTTTTCCACTGCATCATCTTCCAAAATGATGCCTCTTCAGGCAGTAAAGTATTCTGGACTGGGGCTTTCATTCTCTCGCGTTGAAGTTTTTAATGTGAAGAGTCCAGGTATTTCTACTAGTGATAGTGTATTGGTAACTGGCTGAGGAATTGCCATTTTTGACTTAGCTATTAGTCAGTACACAGAAACACTGCATCATTTGAAAGTGAAAACCTAAAACCTTTAGAATTTCTTATTGTCTGGTGATAACACCTTTCTTGGGATGTTTCAGTCCTGTGAGTAATGAATCGATTTTGACCTCTGTACCTGTCCTCAGTAAGTGCTCTAAACTATTGGGCTAAGGTGGATTAGGTGCACCACCACCACCTCAAAGTACTTGGGACCTTGTATATGTGCTTGTGTACATGCTGACCAGATGAAGGCGAGAAAAGAAGGGCCATGATACTTCCACGTCCTCCTCGGTGTGAATGATACAAACCTAGCTTGTCCACGTGAAGAGTCAGGCAGCTCTGCTTACACTCAGCGGACTCACTTAAGTTGACAGTGGGAATTTTACTGATACAATAATTTGCTTTTCTTTGTTACTTAAAAAGGAACCTCATATTGGAGGAGAAGGCATGAGGGGAGCTGGACTGTCGCTTGATCAGTTGAAGCTGCTGCAGAGATTTGATCCATCTGCTGTGACGTTGCAAGGAATGGATATTAATTCTTTGCAAAATTCCAGGGAAGATGATCTGATTTCACTGGCAAATAAGGACTGTATAGGATTTTTTATTGCAAAATTTTTAAAATCAAACAGTAAATAAGCATTTAGGAATGCAACCTGAAAAAATACCTCTGTGAGTCTAAGAACAGTTTGGACGTGTTTCTTACTGCTGCAATGTTGCCAAGCCAACGGGCTGACGGCAGGGTTGCTATGGCAGCAGCAAAACCAGCCAGCTGTTCTGCTGGGAAAGAGCCACAGGTTGCAGAAGGAGAGTCATGGCTGGGGGAAGGGCAGTATCATTTTTAAGTCTCCATTTCCTTTTGTATTTACAGCAGGTCCGTGCACAAATGACAAGTATGTTCACTCATACCGCTGCCTGTGAGTCGCTTATCTAGCGCAGCAAGCATAGCAACAGGGTTTCTCTGGGAGGGCAAGTAACCTGCTTTATGAAATGCAAACGTAAATACAATAGATGGGAGCTATTATCATGAATTTTGGAAACGGTAGTTTCTATGGAGGTTTACCGACAGTTACTGTTTCATTGAATAGTGCTTCACAGAACACTGTAACATTTTTACAAAGAACTGTTTTATAAATTGATACTTAGAACCTCATTTCTCTTTTATTTTCATACAAGCAAGATTCTCTGTACACATAGTATATACACAAACTATGATTAGGCTTTGTAGCATGTCTTTTATAGCAGCATGAATATATTAAACCATCTCACTCTGGGAACGTAAATAAATATTGTTTCAACATCAAACTTCCCATGCATAAACGGTATTGGTTCTGAAATAGCCTATTGGACTGGCTGACAAGTGACAATTTTAAAATCAAACATTTGCAACAGAAGGGGCTACAGTTGTGATTAATATATCAAAAGACAGAAAACAATGCATAATACCATCTGAAATGTTGCAAATCACCTTTCAAACAACTAAGAATATTAACTCTGTATTAGTTAGAAAGCATCATCAGCTAACATTGTAAGAAAACTGAAACTGGGGAAGCATGCTAATGAGAACTGCCTTAATACACTGCTCAGTTTTACTTTCTGAACGGTGCTAGATGTATTTGAAAATCCTGCTTCAGTTTCAGAGACGTTCTCTGTTTGAACAGTATTCTCTTTTCTCAGTCCTGCTGGAACTGACAATAGCACTAAAATGAGAGGGAAAAGGTAAGTACAATTCAAAAACGTAAACTGACATCTATATGTGTTTGGGGTTTTTTCCTCTCATCAATTTCCAGTTTTTAAAAGCATTATCTGAAAAATGTCTGTCTTCACACATAACTACTTGGCTGTATTAAAAAGAGCAAAACTTCTTTTATAGTTTTTCTTTATACTGTCAGAAGTGCTTTTGCATTTGCTCACAATCAAAACAATTTATACAATTCAGTTTCTCAGTAGTCTGGTTGTTTACTTATATTTGCTGTAAATGTTTTGATACCATATGTTTTCTACTGTTCTTAAATAAAACAAATGTCCCTTCTTCTGTTCTGCAAAGGTTGCCTGGTAAATCCTCTGTAAGGCGTATCCTGGCAGGGTAGGAGGGTGGAATTCTTCTCTACTACCTGTCTACTTTTGTTGGTTGCTCCTTGCCATTAATCACAACATATCGAAAGAAGATTTAAAGTAATTTTGTTCCATCAGTAGTAGGTGAGATACCCTATTTAGAATCATGAAAGCTCATACTATAAATTATAGTCTTTTCAGTCTGAATATGGCTAAAATAATTACTTGGTAACAAAAGGGATGAGTCTTATTGTAAGTACATATCTTTAACTCAGTGCTAGTAAAAAAGCATTTTCTTTTTGTAGAATATATAAATTCTGTAAACGTTAATCAGCACATATAGACTAGATACTGAAATTTGCATATGCATATGAAGTAAGGAACTTTGCCTCCAGTTTCAGTGCAGGATTTGTGCAAAATTTGAATTTGAAAGAATTAAGATTGCTGAATTTTTAGTGAAAGATTTTTTGACACTTTGCCCAGATTTTTTTAGTTTTGAATGGTAAACAGGCTTTTCAAGGTGATCTCAATTGATTTTATATGAGAATATAAATTATATGGGAAGGAGGAGAAAAAGTAACTGTTTTGTACTTCATTCCAGTGTAACTGCAGCCCAAACTTCACCTGAAAAAAAATTACTGATATCTGAACTTTTAACTACTCGAGTTGTTTCTGCAGAAGTCCACTGCTAGACTTAAAAGAACACTTGGCATATTAAAGAGCTAAGCCTCAGCTGTTTCCCCTAGGCCCCTCTCTCTGCTGGTAACTGGGGAGGGAGGCAGGGGGAAGAGACTTCTCCATCAGGCAGTTCAGAACTCAGTCAAGATGCCCCAAATCATCCCTTGAAGGAGCCAGCGTCCTTGCTTTGACGACAGGCTTGGCTAAGTTAGATGACTAAAGTTGGATGGATGCCCTTCTTTTTCTTCTTTTCCTTTCCAGTCTTACTGTGACTTTAACTAGAAGTGCAAGAATACTTTCTCATTGTCACCATTTTGAAGTATGGTGTATGTATTTTTAATACATAATAGGATTACTTTCCTGATAAGAATGCTTTAAACACTGAATCATTACGCTTCAGTGTTTAGTGCTGAAGCACAATTGATTACATATATTTTTATATATACTATATGAGATATATATTAAATTTAAAAAGTTACTGTCATTGTAATGAAAGATTAACCCTACAAAATAGATAGATTAAACATGCAATCAGATCTTGTCTTTTACGAAAGTCTGAAAAGTAGTTTTCTCTATTTGCAGAAATAGTGCCAAATCTAAATATTTCTCTTGGTCAATATAAAGATATTAAAATAGGCAGCCTAGTATAGTATGAAATTATTATACAGCTTTTTCCTGTTTCAGTGTCATGGAGTCCACTGATTTTTAGATCATACGATTTCATACACTTTTTAAGGAAAAGGGACTATTTTGGTAAGAAATAGGCTGGTGATGGTGATCAACAAGAAGTTACTTTGAAGTGGGTAGTTGAAAATATAAGGAACCTTTTTTTGTTTAATTGTTCATGACTAAAAAATTTAAGAGCAAATCCAATTTTGTACTGCTAGAATTCATTGCAGAGTAGGTAAGCATGATAGATAAAAGTGGTAAGAATAAAGCAAGAAAAGAGAACACAGATGAGTTAGAAGAACCAGCTTAATCTCTATTATATCTGACATAAATCTTTTTTGGGGCTGCGTAGGAACACATCTCTAGGGCGGTAAGTTATAAAAAGAAACTTTCTGTAAAACTACTGTAAGCCCATATGTAACAGTTTGTTATATAAAAGTGGGAAAATAAATGATAGACAAATTGCCAAGCAATAAATTCAATCGAATAACATTTGATTACAAACATTCACAATAAAAATGGTATCCACATAATTTACAGATGATAGAACTAAAATTTTTGTGAAAGATCTGCAATAAAGTAATAAATATAAGTAAATGTACACCAGAAATGTTATATTACATTCTGAAAAATAATTTCTATGTTCTTCCTGTAGCCTATATAATAAAATTTTTTTGCAACATGCTTTATTTTCATGGAGGGAATAGAATTAAAGTCAAAAGCATTTGGGAAGCAGCTTTCAGCCTCATGTGTTAAAGCAATCAGAGGTCAAATGTAACCACAAACCAAAACAAATCTTGAAGAGGCTTCAGTAACTAACACAGGAGGTCATTTACAGTGACCCTTTTACTTCGGACAGACACTGATGAAAAGGAACCGGACCACTCACTGCATTCCAGCTAAGGGAATGATAATGGACCACATTAAAACCTCTGCAGGTGTCACAGAACGTGAATAGAACTTTACAAACTAACGGAGCTTAAAAATGGTAATTACCAACAAATTCATAAAAGACAGTCAATATTAAGGGGCAGGGTATTAGACCTGGGCAGGAACTGCATGGATAGGATGAGTAACCAGATACGCAGAAAGAAGTGAAAGTAGGTCTCTACTGAGGGTTTTATGAGTGGAATTTAATTTCCTTACCCTCCATTTGTAATAACGGTTATCGGTTAGGAGTTCACAGATTTCTGTTTCACTCAAACTCACCATGGCTTTAAAACTGGTCTTCACTAATTAGGGCCAAATCCTTAGGAGAAACCATCTATTTAATTTTACACCTTAAGAAGCAAAAATTGTGGAACTCTTCTTCAACAAAAATGCCAGACACAGAATGTGAATTAATGAGTATTCTAGAAGAATTTTTTAATTTCTAGGCAGAAATTAAGGGTCAATTTAAAAATAGTTTCTTTCAGCTCTTAACTCCTACTGATGCTGCCTTTGTGCACAAACCTGTTTGCTTGTTCATCCCCACTGCCCTGTCTCTTAACAGGGCTGGAGACTGTTACTCTCGCCTCCTTCCAGTCTCTCCTCAAGAATTCTTTCTTCCAGGAGGTCTGTGTGACACTAAGCAACTGATAAAGGATAGTCACGGGCTGCTGAACAGCACTGATGTGTATTGATTTGAAAAGACATACAAAAATGAGGCTAACATCTGTACATGTAAATGTTAAAATGCATCCCATTCCTTCCACGCACTGAAAGTCTCTAGAAAAATATAGAGTGAGAGCTGACAAGACCTATGTATCACCTAACTATTTTATCTTCCTCCCTTTCCTTCTGTCTCACTGGTTTTATTATCTTTTTAGCTCATTTGAACAGAAATTTACAGGTTGTTTTATACCACACATACATAAGAAGACTCTGGAGCTCACTGGGACCTCTACCATTCCTCAGATTCAAAGCTCCTGAAACCACATACAGAAATACAAGCTCATTAGTATCCTAATGCAAACAATAATATTAAACTTTCCATTGGCAAAACTTTGCAAAGACATTTCATCACAATAACCTTTGATATGTCCTCCAGTTGGAGTATGTTTAAAGCTTCTTATTGAAATAATTCTGTTAAAGTGCTTTTCAAAGTAGTGCTCAGCAGGCAGGTGGTATTGTGCAATACGTGTAGTACAAGCTCAAATTAAAAATGATTTGTCACTCTTAAAAATGGAAGGAAAGTATCTTAGCAAGGCTAATAACAACCTACCAAGTGAGTCTGCCTAAGAAATGCATGTGTTAGTATGTTGCTGTACATAATTAGCAGCACTATGAGTTGATTAGGACATGCCTTTTCTTGTGATATTTACATTCCATAAATCATTATATTGGCCATACTTAAAAACTAGGGCTTGGACTATGCTTTTTATTTTCTCATTCATTTGTGTATACATGGCTACCTACTCCATGGTTTTCATACACTACTCAGTGCTTTGAAATTCTGCCAAACATTCCTTAAAAAATGCTTTAGGAAAGGCAGAAAATAAACACTCTCTGGAGCAAAAGTTAAAAAAAAAAAAAAGAAACAAAAAAGTCAAGGTATTGAAGTGGAATCCACAGATCACTTCTTGGAGGAGCACACAGTTGTCGTGTAACAGTTGTTCAGAGCAACAGCAATTACTGAAGATGGTAAAACAGCAAAAGCCAGGCTATACAGAGCAAGACAATATAACTTCTCTTCCCATTTACATGTGATCTGATATGATTCAAATAACGTCTTTCAATGTCTTTTTCCACTGATACCCTGAAAATCCTCTCGCATCAAAAGCCACTGTTTGTATACTCTTACATATCCATTTAGTGATACAAGAGATATACTTACTTACCTATGCTTCCTTTGTCTACAAAGGCATTTAGTGATGTTTAGAGAAATGCTGAGAATTTTATTTCTAGAAAAATACCCTTTTCCTTGTGTTGCCCCACAGTTCATCCTTTGAACCAAATACTACATTTGAATAACCACAAGAGTCAGCAGCACTGGGAGGAATGGTCCGATACCTGACAGCAGAATTTCACGCTCTCACCTTGTTGTAAAAAAATGCATATAAAGCACCAGGGAGAGGAGCGGAAGGGGGAGAAGGGAGGACGGAGTGTGTTTAAGGGAGTTAAACTGAATTGCTTGGATGCTGGAATAGGAGATTGGAGAAAACATGCACCTGCCATATATCTTATCCATTTCACTAAAATGATATTCAAAATCAGGCAATGCTGATATTCCCAGAATTAAAGCAATAAATAAAAAACTTCCCGCTAAATTAATTATTATTATCCCACTACAGTCTTTATATAATGTGCTATTTACAGTGAAATACAAAAAGTATTTCATTCATAGAATTACTACAAAGACTATATGTGATGCAGAACAGCTTTTACACTAGGCAAGGATATGGAACCTGTAGTCAAAAAAAATAGTGAATTTCCCCCCACTTACCAGTGCAACAGGTGTTCAATGCAAAACAAACTGCGTTCACTCCCTTTGATTTCAATCCATTTTTCTCTAGCGAGCTCGTCACAGAGCATTTTGTCACAGTTATTTCTCTAAGCTCTCACCAGCAGCACAACAGTTTAGGTGAAGGAGAAACAGTGAGCTGGCTGCAAAGTGGGAATGCAGAGGAATTGGCAAGTGTAGAAAAAGTGGAGACGCTACAAAAATTTATTTTCCGACAAAATAACTCTCCACAAGCTGTGTAAACTTTTCTTACTAAAACACAAAGATTCTACATTTCCAGTGAAACACCCACAGTAACATTTGCCTGTTTTAACTCTCCTGAAGTCTCAACAAAGAGCCAGCAGATGTATGCTTTCTCAATTACCCAGGTCAGTAAACTCCCTCATATTCCCTGACTGCAGTCTGGATTTTTAAATTAATAGACACAGCGAAGGACCAGACTTGTTGGAATTTTGCGTAACCTTTGTTTTCTTCAGTAGATTCTCACGCTTCGCTGCCTCACATGCACAGGCACACGTCCACCCAGCCGCCCGCCCGCCCCCCCACTCACATACACACCCCTGCCACGTGGGCTCTGTTATTCTGACAACAGAATGCAGATTAAGCTGTGTCCATTGCAACTTTGTGACCTCCCTATGAGAAGAATAATTTGTAGTAGTACGTTTGTTCTCTTTACCATAAATTTAAAATGCAAAACTGGGTTTGCAAGGACAGCATAAGGTGGAAGAGTTAGACCCTTTATCTCAAGTACTCGTTCGTATTTACAATAAGTATAAGCTTTCTGCTACAGAATAAGAAGTATTTAGGTTGAACACTGTTACAGATTTCCTAAATGAGGCTAGTTCCAGTTGCCAGTAATTCAAAAGCAAATCTGCTGACTTGGCATTAGGACTCTCAAACAGTGTGATCAAGCTTATATAGTAAGAAGGTGGCTGCAGAAATAACATTTATAAACTGTATATACAGTACACAGTACCAGTACATAGAAAATAGATTCTGACTTTATGATCCCCTGTGTGTAAGGCAAGACTGAATTCTGTCTTCAAATGGGGTCCACCAGAGGTATAAGCAACAGATAGTGGCTCTTAAATCAATATGCAAATCAAATGCATAAAAATTAAAAATCAGAGCAGACAAAAAGTTTTAGATTTCTTTTATGTGCTGATTCTGGCTTGCTGAATACACGGGAAGTTATTAAACATCAAATGTACCCTTTTTTAAAAAACACTAACAACACCTTGATGGCAACAGATATTGTTCAAGTGGCAGCTACCAAAAAACAGCTTGAAAAATGGGCATAGTACAACATCAGGAACTCTGCAGTTGTACTACGCTAATTCATATAGGACTAACCAGAAAAATAAGTATATGAATATTCTATTTCATGCTATTGCTATGCAAGCAACAGCAATACAAACCAGCATACAGAAGGATATCGTATGTTCTGCAATAAAGAACCCAAAGATATTTTCAAGGGGCATTGTTACAAGACTTCAAAGAAACACAAGACTGCCAGAGGCAAAAGTTACTGACGGATGTAAACATCCCTGTTCCATTCTCCTGTGTCGTTACGTTTTTTCGATATCACTTCCCCATCCTTGTCACAATATTGGTCCCTTGATTTATGACGACTGCGCTGTTTGTTGCATTCATTGTGGTCCTGCTCGCGGTCCCTCTCCTTTGAGCGATGCCTTGATTCTCTATGTCTGTGATCACTGCTCCCGTGGGACTCGTCTCTGTGATTGTGATCCCTGTGAGAATCATAGTGGTCACCGTGCTCATGTGAGTAGTCCTCCTTTGGCTCTACATAAGCCGAATCTCTGCTGTCTTGTGTTTCCGAGTCAAAAGTTTCTTGCCTAGAAAGGCCTCTAACACCACTGCGATGGTTGTGGTGTTGGCTTGAGGAAGAGCGATGCTGGGATTTCTTGATGGGTTCAACCCGTGCTTCCTCTTCAATTTGTGAACCACTGCGTTCAGGAACTGAATGGTCATTCCTCTGGTCGCCTTGAGATCCCTGCTATCACAACCAGCAGTAAGTTCACGTACATGAAGTACATATTTAAAAACTTCCCTCAATATCGAATTCAACTAGAAAGTATCATGAAACCAATACAACGTAAGTGCACAACAATCCACTTTGAATCTAAACTAGAAAAAAACATAAGAATTCAACTTTTACTGAAAATTCAGTATTATAATACAAACAAATCCTTCCACTCTAATCAGAACGGAGGGTGGCACTCGGGTTGTTCTGTGACACTTTCTCATCTGCTGTGATGTTTCTGACTATTTCAGTTAGCAATAATTGCCTACCACACTCCAGACAAAAAGAGAGCATGCAGGAGCAGGACAAACTGCAGAAAAATTACAGAGGACATCCCATGCCAGGAGAGGGCAGGTATCAGCTGAGAGTTTGCAGATGCCTGCTTGGCAACAGCCACTACGGTAAAGTGATTTTAGGGGGCTGAGGAGGTGGATTCCAGCAGAGAACCAAAGTACAAAACCTTGGCTCTTTTAGATTAGCTTTTCTCTGAAAGAAAAAAATGCAGTTGAATCTGGTATGAATGAAGTTTGTATTATGATACTAATAGTATCACTGACTTTCTGTTTTTCTCAGCAATAATTTGATTTCTTCGGGGTAATGAAAAATTAAACTTTGACCCTGTAATTTTAAGAGCTCAAGAATACAGACCATTGCCAAGGAAAGCAGGAGGAGAGTGACATTATCACCTAAAGTATTTCCTAACACACCACTACTAGTAAAAGACTGAAATAAAAATTACCAGGTAATATCAAACCTACTCTTCACCAGCATAATGCTTTGAAATCACTGCAAAACGAACAAGTGGCATTATTTAACTCATTTTGGGGTTTCATTACATGAATGTGCTTTTATTCCCAAACCACAGCTAAAGACTTTTCAAGATTAATTGCAAAATATTAAGAAATAGTTTATGGTGAAACTGAATTATCCTTCTCACATAAGGTGGAGAACATCAAGACAAAATGATCTCTACTGGCACAAAATTAAAGTAGGTTTTAACAGTTGTACAGGCATTTGTTTGTGAGACTGTTCTGAATTTACCGAAGTTAGTCTAAAGTTTGCCCTCCTATGTTCAGGGCTGTCTAAAAATAAGGATTGCCTCCAGGGCAGCTCGCGGCCATGTCTTCTTTCTGTCTTTCTATTTTGTGGAAAAGAGCTAGGGAAGGGAGGAAATTTTGTCCTTCAGCCACAGATCCCGGCAGGTGGGTTTCCTAGCAATCAAAAAAGTAAAGTGACAGGAAATTGGACAGGAACAAATCTGTATTTTATCAGAGACTTATAAAAAGCAACATATTTCAAATCAGCAATTTGATAAATTTGACAGATCTTCATTTTGCAAGACAACATTTTGATCTGTAAACGTCCCAGTGACCAGCTGGGTTGCTCCATGTGTTCCTAATTTGAAACAAATGGTATAGATGAGAACAAGGTAACAGAAACAGCGGTCAAATTTATTTTTTGTTCTTGTTTTTATGATTCTCAAGATGATTCTGATTTGCCAGAAAAGGAACGTAGTAATTGTAAACATGAATAGATGTGTTCAAGGTGAACAGAAATGACTCAGCAGAGGTGAACTATAAATGAAATCGAGTGAAAAGCTGAAGAGTCTAAAGCAACGCCTGCTTTGGATGTGTAAACACATTAATTCACAACCATGACTGTTTTTAAGGCATCTAAACTGGGTACATATGTGAAACCCTTTAATTCTCACATGGTCAAATGTCAAATATGTATGTACCTATATATATAATCATGACTAATAAAATCTGTCATTGCTGTGGTTTGAGAACAAATGCAAAATCAGAACCTGCTTTGAAGAGAATGCTACTTTTCCAAACTCAGATGCATCTTCTCTGCTATGACAAGTACGTGGGGAAGAGCACAACAAACAAATTTAGAACCAATACCTGCGATTTCAGAATAGTGTTAGGGCTACTGGGATTTATGAGCAAATTTGTTGACAGTAACTTTCCCTAAATATTACAGGGATGCTGAGCAGGTAATGTTTGAATCTGGATTAGGGTCTGGCTCTGTGATTCATAACCAAATTAGGGCTCTGATTTGGATTAGATTCTGCAGTGCAGGAATTTTATGGCCCAATCTCAAGTTGTTTTGCCAAAAATGGAGAAAGTTTGAGATAAGCCCATTTCAAGATTCCAGTTGTAATTTCAAAGAAGTAGGGGTTCTTGGAAAGAAGTTTAAGCAGCGTTGAAAGAGGAGAGAGAAGTCTGTGTCCACCGAGTCAATTTAGCTTGCTCCCTATTTCCATCCAGTGGTCCCTAATTGCCTGCACCGTGTGTGTGTGAGGCTGCTCCAATCTTTTTGTCATTAGCCAACTATTGCCCTACAAGAGGAAACCTGAGAACAGTTGTCAGGACAGTTTGCTCCAAAGCTCTCCATCAGATAGCTAGGAGGTGTATGGTCTTCACCAACTTAATTTCAAACAGTCCCACAAGGCCTCACACCTTCAAGCACCTCGTGCCACGCAATGCACACAGTCAGCATCATGCTATAAAAATACCACTCTGGCAGCTGGCAAGACAAGTCTCTCATTATGATGTACACCCTGGACTGAAAAGCCACAGAAACCAATTCTGTCTCATGGCAAAGGGGTGCTGCTTACGACCCAGGGGAGAATGACTCAAATGCTCTGCAATGCGGACACGGCCCCTCTAGGCCAAATGGCTGGTGGCATGGTTTTTCTCTGCAGAGCAGTCCACAGAAACGGTACAGGCATAGACTCCAAATTCTCCAAGTAGAGGGTCTTCACACTATTGAGAGAGTGGGTTCAGCCACGATCAGAAAATAAACGAACTCTATCCCAAGGCTGTGACAGGCTCAGGTTTGAGATACCAGCTGAAAATGTATCATAGGGAAATCAAACAAAAGGAATGTAAAAATTCTAGGTTCCATAAGGGACCCCCATTTCTTCGCACTTTTGGATTAGTAGACCTACAAACAAAACGTGAAACTGCAAATACATTCTCATTTTTAGTCCTTAAGATAAAAAAAAAAATGTTAATTTCTAAGGAGATAGCACAACATTCAGAAAAGTGTTATTAAAACTCTGTATAGTTCCTCCAGAGAATGTGGTTAATAAAATGAGTAAGTGAACTACAAATTCACACCCAAAAGGCATAAAAAAATCTTGAGCAAAATAATAAATATGTCTACAAAGCAAAGAAAGTTTATCTAGCAAGTCTGCACACAACAATACTGAATTTCATACTCAGAAATTCTTCCAGCTCACAATTTTTTCAGGGTGTTTCAACTCTGAGGACAGAAAGAAAGGCAGAAATGAGCTACAGCTTAAAGTGTCTTTTCCTGCAACTGCTTTTGAAAGCAAGAGAAGTAGGTACCCCGCAAGGTGACTGAAGAAATTTTTCTTGTTAAGGAACAAACCTATCAAGTCTGTGGTCTTGCAATGGGAAATAAAATCTTTGACACAAAAAATTGTCTTGCAAGACCATAAAAACAAAAAGCAAATTTTAGGCATTTTAATTTGGGTAAAGATGCATTTTTTTTTTCTTTGATTTACTAAAAGGAGCCATTTTTCTTAGCCGAAGTTATGAATTTTAACTGACAAAGGCATATAATTTATGGGCATATATGGAACTTGGTGGTAATTTAGATGTAGTAAGCCATTATTTGAGCTGGGACAAGCTGTATTCTAACCCCCACTGTGATCTTCTTGGACTCAAGGTGTCACTCACTATTTATAATGAAGTAGCATTTTTAAAGACCTCATTTCATGCCATGCAACACATGTACAAAGAAGACAGTCTCCTTACGCTGAAAACCTTAATACAATTATACAAAGAAAAAGCTGAAGGAGAAGAGAGAGGACAAAATACACCCAAAGTCACCGGGCAGGTCGGTGCGGAGGTGGGATTAAAGTCTGTTTTTCCCAGCTCACCAGACAGTACGCTCGCTGGTCAGCACACGCTGCCTTTCAAGGTCTGTCTGCACAATGAGTTTTGTGTAGAAGTTTGGCTTGAAGGAAGTACCTACTTTTCACAGCAATGGCCAATGAATAAAGGAACAAAGGAAACACTGGAAGGGCCACTTTGACCTTGAGACTTCACTAATACAGTCAGTCATTTTCAACCTCTACATCTCCATAGCCTGCAGGAAAATAGGAACAGATTCCTCCCAACATTTGTGGATCTGCTCTGTACATAACCCAATTTGTCATGCAGGGCCTCTGGGGCAGGGATTTGCCTATTAGTGATAGTGTGCCCATCAGTCTGAGAGTTACCAGAGGCTGCAACATGCATAGTATTAGCCCAGTTTTATTCCTCTGATTGGATTACATGTGGCCAGCTATAAAAATGCTTGTGGCTGGTACACATATTACTGGCACAGCGGTGTCCTGGGCACAATGAAATCTCATGTATTCCACTTCACATCACCATATGTTTTCAGTCAGGCTGGCTTAGTCGTTGGAACCAAAACCAGTCCCCTAGTCAATATGCAAACACATGCTACTGTGAATACAATAGCAACAACAATAATACGTATTTGCCTTTTATACTGAAAATGGGTGAATGTCTACTGAAAAAGCTCTTACTCTATCAACAACAGTAAGACATATTCAGCATATTCTAGTATCAGACTATCACTGTGCTTTGGAAGAGGAAGAAGTCGACAGAAAAAAAAGAAGAGATGGAATAAAAACTGTACCTGTAAATTAATATTTGGACCTGGGCTAATAGGAAGAGTGGCTGTTGCAAGTGTGCGAGTGAGAAGCTGGTTAGGAGGATTGCTGCTAGGTGGATGTGTGGCCTTCCAGTAGGCTTCCAGATAGTCAGCAAGGTGCTCACAAGCATCTTCAAGCTGGTTCTCATCAAGAATTACATCGAACATTTCCTGATAAATGAAAGGTTTTAGTGAGAATAACCACCAGCTAAAGGGAGATCAGGTAAGAGACATGGATGATCACACTTCCCATTCATCAAAAATGAAACACATTTCTCATACTTGTATTAAGATATTTCGCCTTTTTTTAATGCAATGGATACAAAAGACAGCAATCATAAGTAGCGCTAATGTTACACTTGCTAAAGCAAGTCCTCATGACTTCCACTTAGTAATGCACAGTCAATGAAGATAGGAAGAGGCAGCTTGAACAAATCTTAAAACTCAAATATCCAGAAAGAAAGGTTAAATATTGACGTTTTTAGCTATTGGAACAAAATGGAATGGTAAGAAAAGGGATTTACTCCCCATATCTAGAATAACTAAGAGAAAACTAAGACCAATAACTAATAACAGTAAGAAACACAAGTCATACAGATAATCCATTTTCTAAGTGTCACACAAATATTAGGTAAGAGATTAGTCACACAGTCTAATTTTGGGCATCTTAAAGTTAGGAGGTGGAGTTTCCTCCATTCCCTCTCTGAACAGGGAGACAGAAGTCCTCTAATGGCATCTTTGAGAGCCTACACAAGTCTCTACCATTCTTCATGGACCTCTCAGGGACCTGAGGAGACTAGTCTCTTAACTGAGATGCTTGAACTTAAATGATGAAAACATCCTGCTCACTCAGCTCTGTAACTACAGCAAATTCCCACACCTGCAACTGAACTGAACCTTCATCTTCTGGACTCTTACCCATACTCTTGACAGATAAGTATGCAGGTAATAATGCTTGCCATGTTTAAAACACAGCTGGGGTCTTATCATCTCCACTTTTCCACTTCATAGGTGGAAGTTGAAAGAATATGTTTCAGTGCACATCAACAGAAGAACTGCAGAGCTCGCAGCTACGAAGTACCCCACAGCTCTTTGCCAAAACTGTGACCACGAATGCCAACAGCGATGGGCTATGGTGACATATGCCCAAAGGGAGCTACTCAAACCATCAGCCTTACCCTAAACTGCCAGAGATAAAGCACAGTCACCAAGAGGGTTTATTTTTAGACCGTTAACCCCAAAAGAATCGTCAGGAAAAATAAATGCTCAGCTTGTTTGAGCAGTGAATGTATTCAGCACACATCCTAGTAACTGCTTGTGACTAGGACTGTTTTTCCTTGCACCCTTGTGCAGAACCCAAGACCTCAGGAAGCGTTCTGCAAAAGAGCAATAGTGAAATATGGCCAGAAGTGGGCAAACATTCCCAGAAACTATGTAATTAACCTCGTGCTTGAAAGGAAAAGGCACCTTTCAAAGATGAGACGTAAATTAACAGTAACTCACAGGAGGACACTGTGCCAGTTTATCAGCTGCCACCATCTGAACATTAAGATGTTTGGCCTGAGATTTCCCTCGAGATTTTATTAATCTCTGTAAAACCTGTGAAAAATAAAACATTAATAGATGTGAGCAGGTTTGGACTTAATGTACATATACAACCACTTAAAATGTTTACATTTTAACTGTCCGTTTGAGCAGATGAAATTCTTCATTTGCTGGCTTCAGGAGTATTTCACATGCTGTTTACATCCTGAACAAGCTCATTTTCATTTACTTCCCAACATCACCTTTCCTGTTACGAGTACTAAAAAGTTCCTTTCCTGTTCTCCTCTGCTGCTTCTGGTTTTGTTTGTTTCCAAGTTGAAATTCTTTAATTGCTTTCCTGAGTTCTCTTCCCATAATTCATTCTTGTCTTTCAAATGCCTCTTGACAAGGGCTGTGCAGGTTTTTTCCATAGAATGGAAGAGCACATTACCAGGAGATGTTAAAGTTTACCAATCAGCCTGATATTCATCATGTGAAAATCCTTCTTTCACTTCTGTATTATTTTGCTATAACAAACTGTTAGCATTACTTACGTGACTGATACTGAAAGCACAATGCCAATTCAAAAAACCACTGGAGCTACAGCATCTTTTCCAGAATGGGTTTTGGTAACACCAGAGCTAAGATATTTTTTTGGTTAATAATATTTTACCATCCAAAGGGAAGCAATAACAATATAGAACTCGGAACTTTAATGAGGACATGTGATTATTTGCATTTAAGACCAAAAAAAGTAAAAAGAGAAAAAAATACTGAAACAGCATGAACATCAGTAAAATATTTACCTTAGGAGAAGAAATCTTTACATATACTATAATGGGAGCCAGAGAGGTTTTGCTTAGTTGAGCTGGGTGGTTAATGGTATCAGCATCAAGCACTACCAACTGCAGTGTCCTTGCTAATTCAAAAATCCGTTCAATTTCACTTTGAACTTCAGCTGCAGATAAGTACAAAATTAGAGTTATGAAAATATTAAAGGGTGGTTAGTTTTAAGAAATGTAGAAATGTGGTTGACTGGTGTGCTGCTCCTCCTCAGGCTGGCAGGAGTTGTTAGCTGTGCACATCCCTGGCATGCTAGGGAAACGAATGCAACGTCAACAAGAGCATCTTTCCCCTGGTTTGCTGCCCATGAAAGGCAGCACTGCCTGCCTCTCTCACCTCCATGGCTTCCTGCAATCCCAGCCTAGAGACATACTTTCTTACAAGACCCCAGTCCATGTATGTAAGAAAAAAAGAGATAGGAACGCTTGCTGCATCACGTGGTAATCTTACTATGGCATTAATTTCCTACATGTAAATACTTTCAGGTCAGACTTTAATCTTACGTGGTAATCACTTTGCTCAAACTGGAGTGCCTGAGATAGGCATTAAGATGTACTGAGGTGTCTATATTAGCAGAAGTTCCTGTTTTTCCATTTACTTCAACTTATCAAAGCTCTGGAAAACAAAGTTTCCTTCACATACCGGCCTCAGTATGGTACCATATTAAAAATTTGATTACAATGCATAAAACACTTTTAAAAAAATAATAATTCAATCATCAAAATAATGCTATGGTATCCTCTTCACAACCGCAGGAGTTCTGGAAAGATGATTTTCCCAGAAAAAAGTCATCTTGTCTTCTGGTAACTCATGCTCCCAGTTCATCAGCACCCTGCCGGACTGGTAGTGGTTTCCAGGGAAAACCTCTCCAAGACTAGATGGACTGTGTCCACTTTCACAAGTGATGTAGAAACTGTCTGCATTCCCAAATGAAACAAAACTAAATCTTATAACAGCAACATCATCCTTGAAATGGAATCACATTTTCCTGCTCAAATCTTGCTATAGGCTGACTTCACAGAGAAATTACAGAAGTTGGGTGATTTGTGCAAGCCTAAAGAAAGTTATAAAGTTCTAAAGAAAGTTATAGAGCCAGACAAGACTGTAATTCATATAGTTTCCCTTTAAAGGCTGTGCACACTCCATGAACCAAAACCAGAGTAGCTATCTAGCTTATTCAAAGTAAATGTTACAAGATAACCAACAGAAACTTAAATGTCAACAGGAGGTACCAAAAACTTCTTTATTAGAGAGTTTTTTGACATTACTATCAGCATTTTATCTATCATCCTGGCACAAGCATTACATTTGCTTGAAAACACAGCCTATCTGATCCAGCTAGAGATTTTTCTATAGTGAATGATCTCTTTCAAGAGGTGTAAAGAAATTGATTTTTGTTATCTTAGAATAGCAACTGAGTAAATTAGGTACTGTGATAAGATTGCAAAATTTGCACAAGAGAGCAAAGTATCCCAGCTAGTCTCCATTCAGCTCAAAGTCTTTTGGTTCCAAAGCAACAGGTGACTACCATGATCATTTTATAAATGAAGTAACATCTTAAATGGCCATCAGAAAATCTATGTGTGATGCTCTCTGTTGAAGAAGGTTGACATTGTTTTGGATCTATTAGAGATTACCTCCATCTGTTTGTAGTTATCTCCAATTTTGGCTGAGTACATGCCAATCAGTCTTTTACAGCAGAGAGCACTGCAAGATGTGCATGGCATGTTGGTATGGAAAGCATTGGTGTGTGCTTTCCTGCTTGTCGATGAAAGCACTGTGGCCCAGCTGCTGTTTGAATTAGGAACACGTTTTTGAAGACAGAACTTTTGATGGTCCTTGGCACATTCATAAATACATTTTCTGCAACTTTGTTGCACAGAGATATTGCTGGAATGACTGAATACCATTGTCTCAGTGATTTAGCAGAAGATAATCAGTAGTCTATCCTTAATTTAAGTCCAAGTGACAACTAGAATAAACATATCAGAGATAATTTGTCATACTGTTCTGATGATGAGTTTGGATTGCTTTCCTGCAGTTTCAAACCAGGCTCAACACTTCAGTCAGTATAACAATGTCAGTTAATGTATCATTTTAAAATCATTCCAGACTGCTAAAAACCCTTGTTCAAGACAATTTATACCCAGCAAAATCTGTCTTTTTGCAGTGTATCATAATTTTGTCTGGAGAAGCAGTATTCGCTACACTGCTGGAAGCACATTTCTGCCAGTACAGAATAAATCTCTGTGAACTAGATTTCCTGCTGTACTTTTTGAAACAACCCTTTGCCAGGGCAGAGTATGCCTCAGGGTTTCTTCTATTGTGAAACATACCCAGGGCAATAATTCTAGGTAACTATAGTCCTATGAACCAATAGTTTCCACCTGAGTCCAAAAAGGGAGAGATATCTTTTCCATTGATTAAAAAGTATTTCAGTATTTATTTTTCTTAACTTGGGTACAGGAGAAAAGTTCAAGGAACTACACTGCATGATTGATGACCTAATAATGTTGTGCATCTACCTCTCCAGTCAAGAATGGATGAAAAAAAGTTCCACAGAGACTGACGAAGAGGTCCTGATCTCCTGTCCCTTAGAGTACTTCCTCAGCTTCTGGAAAAGCCTGCATTTTGCTTGAAATCTTCCTTCTATTCTAACTTTTGACTACACATAAGATTGTTGCAATTACTTAAATAATAGCAGCTTCTCTTATTAGATGACAAAGGCTTTGTCTACTGCTGCAGCTCTGGTTTTCATCTTTATTTAGCAACATCTCTCACAAAACAAATTACATACCTGTAAAGACTCTTTCCCAAAAAGACACTCAACACAAATTTTTCCTCAGACTTCTGACCAACGTAAGCAAAGAACTCTAAATGTCATGTAGAGATTGTAACACAAATGTCACTGGTAGCTAAAATAGGGAGCTGAGAACAATAACAGTGTGGTATCTTCAAAGCAGTACACTAATAGCTTAGCAATCTTTCCACCTCCATCCATGAATATCATCTATTTATAATAATGTCCCTTCAGATGTACTGGAGAAGCATAACAGTGAGGCTATAAGAGTTAACTCCAATAAATTATATTTGCCAATCATAATGAGAGGCATAAACACAATTAGATCTACTGTGACAATCATCATGAAATGCTGGCAGCCCAGCTACAACACTCAAACCCAGAACTAAGCTATCAAATTTTAAAGTGACCCTTACAATCTATTTGATACAGCCTCCTCTGTAATCAGAAAGGGAACACATTTTAAATGACAGGAGCACTCAACTGTTTATTTCATACAGCAGGGAGTCAACTCTAAGAAAAAGAAGTACACATATCCCAGCCAACTTTAATTACTGCACTTTAAACTTGCTCCCATATATTAATTCCAAACATCCCTACTGCACCCTGAAATTAATAGAAATGTAGTGCAATGAGAGCACAAGCAAATGGCTTATCCTATTATGGGGGCAGACAAGTGTTCTTTACACTGGTTAGACCTTACAGGTGAATTTCAAGCAAAAATCTTTAACAGTTCATTACAATCATCTCATCTAAAGTAAAGGAAAAGAGACAGCAACGCTGCATTGCATCTATGTCAGTTCACTAATAACAAGATCAACTATGGTGGAATTTAGGGTAACTTACACAATGACACCGTAAAAGAACATTCTCTACTCTACATAGTTGGGGAAACACAACCTCCTTCAAATCTGGGCAGAAAGCATCCATAGCAGCCAGGAGTTACTGGGACACCCAGACTGACAGAGCGGCAGCTATGTCACCACTGTGTTTTAGGAAGACCGGGCTGAAAGAGCAGTTTTGTGATGGGCATGCGATGCAAAAAGGCCGTGCTTCTGGCCTGCAAAGGCCAAATTAGAACCACAAAATATTGCTTATACACAGCAAAGAGGTTTTGATCTTCAGCAGGAACAGTGAAGTTCACATACTGTCAACTGAGTACAGTATGACTTTAATATCCCATTCAGTTTGAGCTTGTCTACTTGTCTATGGTACTGGTGGCACTGTTTTGTTCATAGAAACAGATTTTTAAATTATTACTTGGACTGCAACAGCTACAGAGACAAAGCATTCTATTTTTCTAAACAGAGCTCCTGATACTACAGACGTATAGCATGAAAAGAACATGCCTATGTCAACACATGCCATATAAAATGATTAGCAACACCTTGCACAAATGGCTTTCAAATAATTTTATAAATTAAGGAGAACAGACATCAGTAGCCACGATTTTTCTTATGCTCGTTCTTTTATACAAGCACACTTAAAAATAATTAATCACTAAATTCTATGGACATAATTAAAGGAATGAGAAGTTTAAGGCACCCTCAGGAATTCCAAAACAAAAGCAAAAGAAACAAACGTGCTATATATCCCCAGTGCCTTAAAAGCACATAGAAAGTATTGCACTAACAAAACTGCTAAGAAATGGATTAAGGTCATATCTGAAATCCAAGAAAATGAAGAAACAAAAACAAAAAGGAAGCAATGACTATTGAGTTGTGCCCATACACCTCTTGATTAAGAAGTAAATCATGACCTTGATTGACAGAATTCAAATTTTAAATTTTGATTTGTGAGCATGTGTGTGTATACTCATGCTTATCTTGTGGGCACCATCACTGAAGTGTCTGCCTTAGGTATTGTGCTAACCAGAACGCGGGTACCTGGCCACAGCAGGCTATCCCAGACTACGTTAGACACCTGTGCTCGCTGCACTCAAAGTGGAGGGACCAAGATGCTGCCGAGGGTGATCCAGAAATCTATATGGTGTGTGAGCAGTCTGGAGGAAGCCAGCAGGAAACCCCACACATATGTAAGCACTTGGCCTCTTTCTTCTCATCTTCCCCTTCCCTCCTCTCAAGCATCAAGGTTGCTCTGGGCAGGCAGGGAGCTAACAGCAGGGTCACAGTGGATAGGGGACAGCTGGCTCCATCCCTTCCCCAGCCAGGGAGGTTCAGCCTCGTGGTCTCCAGGCAGGATTAGGTGTCTCACCCCACACCGATGGCAATGCTGGGGAGCAGAAGTGTCTGCGCCTCTCCTCCAGTGTATCCAGCTAAGAAGGAAAGTCTTGGAGAGGAACATAAGCAAGTAAGAGAGAACAAATGCTCTAACTTAGTCCTCAGGCAATGGGCCAGAAGATACCTGGATTGCAGGTGTTTTAATGAAATTTCTAACATAAATGTAGTTTTGTGAATATACTTAGATTTCCCTGGTCTTAACCAAATCCCG
This sequence comes from Opisthocomus hoazin, assembly GCF_030867145.1. Taxonomy (NCBI): domain Eukaryota; kingdom Metazoa; phylum Chordata; class Aves; order Opisthocomiformes; family Opisthocomidae; genus Opisthocomus; species Opisthocomus hoazin. Next base: position 72,372,081 of record NC_134417.1, on the reverse strand, counting down.
TAGCCACTAGCCTGTTACATAAAAAGGGGAGGGTGGGAGTGGGAGGATGACAATATTTTCCAGGGAAAGTGGCTGCATGTGTTACTCATGCCTAACAGATGGGGCTCCTGCGAGGGATAAGGCACAAGAAGAGGAACATGTCTGCTGCTCTGCCTGGCACTCATGTCTGGGCTCCGCTGAACAGGACCTGTGGGGTGAAGTGCTGCAAGAAAACAGGATTTTCCTCTTTCTGTCTGCTGAAGCTCAGTTTCGACAGAAATCAGATGGCCTTGAATGCACACACACGTCCAAGTGGTATTTACAGACGCCATGTGATATTTGGAAACCTCAACAGAACCAAGATCTATTTATAATGGACTAACATCTCCTGAAATGCAATAGTGTAATTATGTGAAAATACAAAACAAATAGCACCATTTAAAAATGCTAAATAGCACATGAAAATGTCTACTTCCTCCCCTGTTTCTCTGGGCTAGCAAAACAATAGCTTCTTATGCCAGGTTTGAATTGGAAGTCAATTTTAATGGCCTATGAATAGAAAAGCTTGAAATCAGTGGATTGCAGCAGAAACATGAGTGGACGAGCTCTGGACAGGGGAGAGCTGCACTGAGACAACTGCACCAGGCAGAACTGCAGCCGCTCCAGAAGGTGCCATGCAGCAGCATAGTACTGCCCCCATCGTTAAGCTCCCTACACTCTGTTAGCGAGTAACTGGGATAGTAAGACTGCGGAAAGTAGCAGTCTAACATTTATTTTGCGCAGGGGACCAAGCAAGTGTCTCTGCACAGTTCAGAAGGGTGGATACCATCACGTCAGGCTGGCACTAACTTGGATATTTCTGCACCATGCCTCATTACTCAGTGCAGTGCTATAGGTTTTTACAGCTCTGGTCCATACATAGACACTAAGTAAATGTTCTCCAGGTCTGTTGCTTTATACAGAACAAACATAAATAAAAATGCTCAGCTTTTCTCACAGATAGGATGTGGACCCACTCCATCACTGGCAATTCAACCCCTCCTGCTGATGGTGTGCCACTCGCAAAACATTTGCGTATTCACTGAGTGGGAGAGATACTGACTCTGTAGCCTGATGCTTAGAGTGGGAGGCAAAACACGTGGATTCCAGTTCTTTCTCCAGGAAAAGTTTAATTATTATGTAAAGTGCAAAAGACTCAGCAGGACCAACTGGCAACCATCATAAAGGTGATCACAGCCCTGTCATGGCGATGGAAATTATGAGTTCATGCCTCTGTTAGCAGAGAACAGAAATGAACCCAGACTTCTCTGAATTCTGGTTAAACAACCCAAACCCTTAATCTTGGATAAAATGAGGACACAGACACAAAATTTTTATCAGTCCTATGAGCCTAGGAGAAAGAAGAAAACACTAAATCAATTCAACCTACAGGTGTGAGCAGTTTTAAGGAAAGCAAACTATATTCTTAAGCAAACAGCTGACTTGCTAAAAATATTTCATTCACCTACCAAGGTATCTTAGTTATTATACAGATATCCATAACCTTAAAAAATATTTTAACATTTCTATATTGCTTTGTTTCTAGTACATGTTTTGTTTCAATATAGTTACCAATCATACGTATTTCAGTTCAGAAAATATAGTGACATGTTGCTGACAGCTATCTCTAATTTACAGAAATCAACATTTCTCCCCTCCCCACCCCGCCCCTCCCTGGTATATCCTTTGTAAATAGTCAGGAAATTTAATTTGTATACTGTATCAAAAAAACATTTATAAGTTAGAATATTGGAAAGTTGGTACCAAACTTCTAACGCAGAACTACCTGGAGAATTCATGAGAGAGACTCTGACCTGAGATGTGAACAAAACCAAAGCTGGCCCAGCAGGATAAAAGAACATTTTGAGACATGTGAGACTGATAAATTATAACAGGTTCAGGATCTTCAGGCTACTTTTTCCCCATCTGTGTGCAAAAAGAAGTGTAGCCACACCCTCACGATAACCCAGAAGCTTTTGGCTGCTATATTACAGCATTCTGGTTCAAGGCAGCTTCAGGTTTAGCAGATTACCATATCAGAGGATTTAATGCCTGCAAGTGAGAGTTCTGGACATATGTCCTAGCCATCTTGAAGATAAAATTAGAAAGGGACAATCAGGATTTTCCATAACACATTGAACACCTTTCTTCTATTTGAACAATATTAGATCCTTGACACTTTGGAATTGAAATACACTCTTGATTAAATTCCAATTTTGCATTCCTGTTCCATGGCCTCTATAAGCAGGGAAGGACTTTTAGGAGGCTTAGCTAGCACTCTTTTATTTTTAATTTATAATTGGGGAAGCATTTACTTCAAACTTATCATATACAACAACAGTCATTAAATTACCAAACATGAAGAATACATAATAACATTATCATATATATATAATGCGTAAGTGTATATATATATATATAATAAATTGTTACCATAGTTTCAAGCATTTGACTGGCTTTTCACACAGATATCAAGAAAATAAAAATACAAGGCTGAAATTTGCATCGATAATCCACTACTATTTCTTCAAACATGTATGTTTCATTTTCAGGAAACAAAACTCTGGGATATCAACCTAATGATGTGAATGGGAGCTCTACATGTTTTCTAGGGACAACTTTCCAAAGGTAGGCATTCAATTGCACATGCTAATTGGGTTCATGTAATGCCTGACAGGTTAATCCATATGCACATAGAAAGCAAATAAACAGATTCCCAGCCATTTGACTGCAATCCATTTCCCATAGCCACGATGACAGATTTTACATCAGCATTCACATGTCTGTGTTAGAATATGCAGATTAGGTGCACACACCTTAAAAATTTACAGTGGAAAACCTAATCTTTAGCATTTACTTGTCAATCTCAACTTTATTTTTAGAATTACTTGAAAACAAATACGGAAAACCAGCAAGATTTTCTGAAAGAAATACTTAGCAACACAGTACAGGATTTGCTTTTGTCTATCAGTGAGTCAGCTACGAGAAACACGGTGGTTCTGTGAGGTACAATAAAGCACTGAACACAAAACAGCAGGAAAAGTAATTTGCAAGCTTGTATACATACCCAAAACATCTGGAAAGGGAGAGCATTAATGAAGCAAAGAATGGAAAAAGCCAAGACAATCAGGTTCTTGTACAAAGCATACAGCATGAGGTAAGGTTATAACAAGTATGACATACAGAGAAACAAGAAGAAAAAGGTTTGGCTCCTTTTGATGAAGAAATGCAGCAAAAGCACAGAGCTGGTTCAGCAGTTTCTGCAAATGGCATGTATATATACAGAAATTTAACTAAGCCAATTGGGACTGATTTGCAGGTGAATGAGATTTAACCATGTACTGTACCTTCCTGGAGAGAAAAGCCTTTGCAAAATTACAGATTTCTTCTAGGCTTTTAAAGAAATGAATCAATTGACTTTTCCATAAATTTAGTTCTAGCATTTCACCTATTAAACACATAACAGTATTGACAAGCAAACATTTCTCTTCATATACAAAACAAGCTTTCATACAGGAGAGAAGTAAGACTGTACTGTCCTCCTAAATCTTTATGAGCCAGACACTATTTTACAGAATCCTTGGATACATTAGTTTTACACTGGAATATTCAGTGGTGGCACTGGTTTCCAATGAGTCAAATCCCAAGTCTATTTTTAACTGAATCCTTTACAGAAGCAAACTTTCAGTTGATCGGTGCGTGCAGCATTAAACCCATTGAGACTTCCCTGTAATCCTGTAAATCCAGTTCCTCATGCCAATTCCTACTCCGTATTATCACATTGTTTGTCTACACCCTGTTGAAATTAATTCTGGGTTATCTGTTAAATCAGTTCCAAATAATGGCGCTCATTCCACTGTTCACAATGCACAATTATGACCAATATGCACAATACTGCAAACCTATACTGGATGATAAGTTAAGAGTTGTTCTCCACAACGAGTTCGTTTATTTCCCAGAAAAAAATATCTGGTATTAATATATCAAGCACATTACCTTTGTACTATATTAACTCATTGATGGAACACTTATTAAAATAATACTTACATATAAACCAACAATATATTTTCAAAAGTCTAAGAAATAGCCTTCTCTGTTGCAGTTACAACTGCTGCTCACAAACGTGAGCCCAACTGAGGGGTAAACCAATCGCGTGACTGTCTATACCTGCGTGAGGCACCACTACACACAGGTGGGTGAGTAAAGGAGTAACTTCCCCTTGAACCTGGAAGGAGGGAGGGACTGGGATTAACATAAAGCCGTTCTGGGGAGATATACTGGCTACAATAAAAAGCCATTTTTAAATGATACCCGATGTAGAAACAAGCACATGGCTTTCAGTCAACACATCACTGACTGTTCAAGGAGGAGAGAGACAGACGGCAACTCATCTCCCCCACGTCTCACAGCCGTGTGGCCAGCAGACCCATTCAGAGCAAACCAAAACAAATGCTGTTTTTCATTAACAAGATCACTTTTTATTGCAATAAATACCATTATTAAATACCAAATTAAATACATAAAGAACTAAGTCATGGTAGATAGTCTGGACAAAAAAAAAAGAAAAGCACAAATTTAGTGTTTGCTGAAATTCTGTCTTTTTTTTTTGCAGTGATTTGGAACAAAGGCCCTATTATTCTTATTTTATACAAGGGAGAATGTAGGTAGAGAAAGAATTAACTTCCCAGGACCCTTCAGCAGACCTGCAGCAGATAATAGAAAAGAACTAATGTAACCTGAGTTCTGACTCAATGACTTATCTATGACTGAAACTTGTATTAGAAAAGAATATTATTTGGCTGCAAAGCTAATACTAATAAAGTAGGAAATGCCAAGATAGCTCTTGAATCAAACCTTTTGTGGTCTGCATTGTAAGACAGCATGCTCAGGAACATATAATAAAGTTGTTTCTGTAGGGCTGCTGTCTCAACCAGTACACAACTCCATACCGCGTAAACTGAGAAACACCTATTGAATCATTTACTTTCTCTTCATTGTCAAATATGTGTTTCACATCTGACTTAGAGCACATTGTTCTAATCTTTCTCTGAAAGCAGAATGAATGAATTATTTGCAGGCTGTTTTATGGAATTTACCGTGGTGGTATTTCACTGATGCAATGAAATGATTTTTCACTTTGAAACATCTAGGTTAGGTGAGAAGCTGGAATTATTTGTATTTTCCAGACAGAAGACTGAATCACAAAGATTAATCGCAAGTTAGCACTAATTTGGGAGAGTTCAATCTGAGAAATGTAGTGTCTGACTCTTCAGAGTATCTACTATAGTAAAAATTACGTTCAAACTAGAAAAATGGAAGCCATTCCACAGGAAATCCTGATTTCTGGGGATTCTTTCTTCCAAAACAGAAAATAACCTTGAAGCTTCTTTTAGAAGACAGTACTAAGACTCAGGACATTCCTGATGCTGCTCTGTACTGTCAGTATGTGGTATCAGTACTGATCTGAGAGAAGGGAAAAATTCTCTGTGCTGGCTGGGAATGAAAAGAACAGCTACCCAGTTGAATGTCTGCAAACAGCAAAGCCTAAAATAAGAGGACTTCTGGGGAATGAGGAGCTGTAAGGCTGGTATTTGACAAGGTATCCAGCAGTAGCTCTAGCAGTCCATAAAGCACTGCCTGGTTTCCATCTGCACTTTCCAAATCAGTGCATTACGATGCAACGTGCTGATTTTGATGACATACATTATTGTTTAATAGGTTCAAAGCTTGAATCTCAGTTTCAGCCACAATACTTTGTACTTCCACAAATCATGCTTGAGGCATGCAGAAAACACCGGGAATAAACCCAACCATCTTTATAAAGCCTGTAAATAACTAGTCCAACATCATACAGGAATTCTGTATCAGATGTAGCAAAAGCCACTGCTGCATTGGGCTCTACAGTTAGTTCAGTAAAAAGGGAGTCTCCCTCTCCACCCCTCACCACCACAGCTCACCTCTGCCTCGGTGAGCCAGGACTACCGGTGCCAGGGTGGGGGGCAGCGCGGAGGGGCCGGGCAGGACGGGGAGCAAGGGCAAGGGCCCTGTCCCCTGTGCTTCCAACCTCCGCTGGCACCGACCCTGGCTCCAGGCACGGGCAAGAACCGTGCACGCTCTCCACTCCCTTGGTGAGCTTTATGGCCTGCCATCTCTGGCACCAAGCCCTCAGCCGTGCCAAGGGGTGACTTGTTGGCCCTGGGTGAGGCGTGCAGGCTGCCGTGGTTCAGGAGAGAGGCTCATGGCATGTCGTGCTGCAGTGCTGTAGCTTACAGGCTATGAGGTCGTAGGCAGCCGACCACCCTCTCCCACTGGGGCTATCCCTTTTTTCAACAGAGAAGCAACATCTGCTGAGCCAACAGAGATAGACCAGTGGTCAGTATGCTTAAGACTGAAATTCAAATCCCTGTCCGAAACCAGATACAGCAGAAGCTTGACTCTGCATGTCCTACATCCCAAATGTGTGTTTTAATTACTGGGGTATGAGCTCCTTGGAGGGTAGAAGGTGGGTGGTGAAGGAGTTTCCTCTTCACGATCAGGAATTCAATCTTGGATCCAATAAATCTTTGCTGTTAAAATTGATTGATTTACTGCCACAAAAAGTTTTGTTCAAATCACTATTTCCTGTCCTGCTCCCCCCAAATTTAAATTGAAAATGACCGATTGTGCTTTTAGAGAACGGTATTTGCCTTCCTGAAGTTTCTTGCCTCATACATGGTATGAGTTTCACAGTAAGCAAAACAACAATTCACTGAGAGGTTCCAATTCTCCACCATTAGTTTGTACATTTTTCAAAAAATCTGAGTCAGAGGACTCGTGGAAAAGTAGTCTGCAAACATATAACCAAAGACTGAATCGCAGCATACGTAACATAAAGGTACTAAGAAGTGGCACAGTTAACCTTCTACTATTATTCCCTAACCTTTATTTTGCACAACTTGAGTTTGTAAACCTAATAATATTGTTTCAATAGCATTTTTGTTGACTTGTAGCAAATTCATCACATAAACAGAAAATAAAAATTCCACTATATGGTGTGATATTGCCACTCACCTCTGTAACTTCAGCCAACTAAGTACTCACAGCAGTGGTATGTTGTCATCTTCTTTGTGAACCACTGCTAGAAGAGGCCACCTACCAGCAGGCTACAATGACATTTTCTGATTCTGAGTTTATTTCTACCTTGAGGTACACTGCAGGCAAGCAAGGGAACAGGCTGTAACACTCCTTGTATTTTCTTTCTTTTGCCTTTGCACAAGGGTTTTCCCACTGCCTTACAAAAGCAGTTCCCTTTTCTGAATCCAGGTTGTTTTATCCCACCTCGGTTTTCTTCCCAACCCACTGCTACCACATCGTTTTCTTCCTTGACTTCCTCCCTGTCTGTTTTTTGTCCTCCCATGGTTTACCCCATGCCTGGAGCGCAGACCCTGGAGGTCCTTCACCAGTGGATTCAACTATCCCAGCTCCTACTCCCTAACTCCAACCTTTTTTTATAATGGTTTTTCACTACTTGCCTTTCACCCTTAGCCCAACCACCTGCTGCTCCCCCTGAACATCTTTAAAGTAAACATCTTTTTACACCATATCCCATGCTTCACAGCAAAGTAGGGTTTGAAAGCTGAAAGATAAGCACCTGCTAATACCCTGCTCAGGTCTGGGGGCAGGTTCTGCTCAGCTTCACTGCTGGACCTTGCCCAGGGAAAGTTGAGTCTTCAAGCAATTCAGATGCAAAGCTTGGCATGTGTTAATGGCAGCCCCTAATAATTTGGTCAAGTTTTCTCATTATTTTCATAAAAAATACCCAGAAACATGTAACTGAAACACTGTTCAATTCACTACCAAATTTCAAAACCCTGCTAGATTATTAGAAGTATGGGAATATCACACCTTCTGAAAGAAAAGGTTTTGAGAATATTTTAACACAGGTAAAATTAATTTTTGCCCTAACTGCACTGTTAAAATGACCTAGTTTCTCTAACTAATATTTCCCAAGATAATTAAAAATTATAACTCAGTTAATATTTAGAACAATTATAAGCAACTGAAAACCTGATATGTAGCAGGAAATCTTAGGCAGTAATAATAGGCCTGTTGCAAAAACTAGAGAGACATTCTGTCTATCCGCGTATTTACATAAATGAAAATATTTTGGCGTAAGGAATAGATTATATGCTTTTTACTGCTGCATACATTTGCGCAGTATTGCACAAAACTGCACATGCTTTGATGTTCAGGTTGGGAAATTAATCACCATGGTTCTGTTTGTTCCACGAGTGCGTGACCTCCATCTCTATTACCTATTTTCAGTTCTATTCAAAACAAGTGACACTTTATCTTTTCATTAGATTGTTACATAGACTTTGGTGACGAAACTGAAATTCATAGAGAAGAATATTCTTGCGTGTAAAGATTCTCATTATGTTGTTACAGTACATTGCTTTTTGATATTTGAAAATACTTAAATTAAGACATACTTGGAAGCTATCAGACTACTTGCAAGTAAAGATTCACACCCTCCACATAGCTGAAAGTAGGGCTTTTAAGAAGTAAATTTTCAAGAAAGGGAAGTCAAACTTTTTAAGGCAGAGAAGCTCATTCTAAGGACAGCTATATTAGGCAAATGTTAAATACTCAGTCAAAGTACAGGTGTACTCAGAAATTTTGTTATAAAACTGATAAAGAACCCATTTAGTAGGATGAATGAGACCGTTTTCCTGTTCCACAAATTTTACAAGATTTCAATCTACAATGCAGCATTCAGGAGAAACCAAGCTCTCCCAAAGGCTACTAACAGAAATCTGCAGCCTTGTAAAGACAGAGACCTGGCTGAACCATTCACCTGCAATCTAGGACATGCGAGTTCAGGTTCCTCCTTTTTTTCTGTTTGAGCCGGGACTTGAACTTGGGTGTCCTGTATCTCAGCGGAGTGCCTTAACGCAAGTATGTAGACTCCTGGTAGGATTCACCTCGGCTACCTCCAGGTGCCCCTACGCAGAGAATGAGGCAGCGGGGTCTCAGATATAATACACCTCGTGCTAGAGGAAAGGCTGAGGTCAGTCCACATAAGTTGAGACTCCGAAGTGACCCCCTTTTCCTGTTTACTCTAAGAAGACCTTAGGATGACAAGCTCCAGTGTAGCCACCTGTACTGCAGGTCATGACACTTCATTACATCTTCCCAGCTACACCTGTTTTCCTTTCTGACTAATAGACGTTTACTTACTTACACAGCTGGACAAGTTTCAGTACAAGAAGACTCATGCAAGATGACAGATATGTATGCTGTGAACCTAGCTATATAGTTTTTTAAAAATATCTCCCCTTTTCCATCCTTCATTTTTTGTATCAACCTCAGCATTAGTTTAAACTGATACAAAAGTCAGAAAATGTGTACTTCAGTAGTTTTTTTCAGGTCTAATATCAGTAGCTATCACTATTGGTAATCTTATCAAAAATAATCCATAATATCAATAATATCCATATAATTTCAGGTATTCTGAAACCATCACTTCTATTTAACCAGGAGAACATCTCTTCAGATGTTATTTACCTTAGGGATAGCTGCTTCTCCCCACTGAGGTAAACAGCAAAACATGAAAACTGAACGTCAGCAGGATAAACCAAAATCAGCACTGTATGCAGTTTACCTAGTAGTGATTTTAAAATGATTTCTAGTGCCACGATTTCTGAATTATGGGAATCGTGATTTTCTCACAGCAGAGAGAACGCTATTTTTAGCTTACAGATATGAATTGAGAGTAGTATATCTTACAGACAATTTGTACACAGCATCTTTACAGGTACTTACCTAAGCTTGATCTTGTGTTAGACCGTTCTATTATCGCATGCTTACTGGGGTTGTTTAATACTGAGCGTTTGGCAAGCGAGATGTCTGCTGTGACTCGTGTAATTGATATACTGCAAAAATAAAATACAGTAAAATAGAACATAATGTTATTTATCTTGTAGGGATGTGGGGAGAAGAGACTCTTATAACACCAGAAGATGGCTAAGACTACAGGAAAACAAGTTCTCAGCAGCACAGTTATGCTTTGCACAGTGTGAACAGAGAAGGAACTTTAATACTGCTACAAAAACTGTGGATAAAACATCCCCCTTTCTGCACAGTACCAAAACGCAGTGTGACCACTGACTGCAAAGCTACACGTGTCCAGGGAGATGGGAGGCAGGAGGAGGTCAGAGACGTGCTGCAGAAAATGGGACTTCCCTGGGGGGCCCAGGCCTCCTGTGGTTAGACTTTGCACCAGTATTCCCAGTATGAGCAGGCCGGTTTCTCCTTTCCCTAATTTGGATTAATTTGTTGAAAGGTACTGAATGACAACCTGGCTTACTTTAACCATATGTATAAGACATATAGGGATACGCAGAGTTAACAGATAAAGGTAAGGCTTAGCAGGGAAACTAGTACAGCCATATAACTCTTCTTTTTATTGTTCAGTTTACTAGCATATGTTTTTTAATGGAGTGCAAGAGTTATCCATAATTTTCCAGAAAGATCCAGCAATATGTTGGCCACCTAAAAATGGGGACTGCAGCACAGCGAAGCATGCAAATGAACACTCTGGGCAGAGTATCTGGCAGGCTCAGTTTTGTGTTTACAAGAAAAGATGAGCCAAGAAAGAAGTAGTTCCTTCAAGTTGTTTGCACTGACCTGCTACATAACCTTCTGCATATTCTTCTTCCTAGAAAAACAGTTAACTCGGTTTGTTTTACTTTACAGGGTCAAAATGCACCCTTTGGGTAACTTCCCTTTCAAACTCTCTGGTCTAATGAGGTCACATTTTTCCAGTCCTGAGAGTTAAACTAGACTGACAATATTCTCGTGTTCTTCCTTGTATGATTTTACTAGCAGTTTAAATGGAGGAAGTGGATTTGCTAAGCACAGGGAGGGCTGCTCTCTAGCAAGCAGTCAGATGCTGTTCATCTGAAATGTAACCAAATAGGTCATTTCCCTATGAGCTCAACACGTGTATCTATTTATCTAAAACCTTACAAGATGTAACAAACCCAGAAGTTAATATGGAGAAAGAGAATTATTTGCACAGCTCCTCACAGATAATGCCATTAGTCTTAAAATGAAATAAAAAAATGTAATTTGAGGTACTAATTAGTTATCTTTATTTGCTAATTGATGAACACTACAAACTTTTACAGCTTGTTTTGTTTTCTTTTTAATGCCAGTCTTCCTTCCCACATGCAACAGAAAATTATTTTTCCCTTTTTCAAATGCAATTACGGTATATTGAACAAAGATAGATTTATCTGTCTATATATGCTGTTTTTCATTGGAAGATCTTTTAATGCCTTTTTCAGGTTATTTTAATGTCTTTTGACATATGTAACACCAGGAAGAACATGTCTGTTCTCAAAACAAGGGGTATGTATATTCATATAGTGAAATAATTGCAGTGAGAGTGGGGACAGTTTGACAGCGGCGGTGAAAGCAGTAGCATGAATCTAAGAATCTATACAAATTTGTTGAGGACCTTGAGTGCCATTTCAGATCGCTACTGAAGTTTGGGATGTTTCAAATCTCCTGCTATAGACATCATTTGTATTGAAAGTATTTGTGGATTCACCCTGTCACAATTGGATCTACAACTGAAAATCAGATATGCTCTAAAATACTTTATGAAATAAAGATGCAATAACTTTTTTCTGCTTGTAACATTCACTATTTTGTTAACTTCCAACTCTGAAGGTACATATATAAGATTTGACAACCATGACTAACATTAAGAAGGACTACTAAGGGGTTAGGTATCAACATCATCATTCTGACTGATAAAATCCAACAGCTTAAACCACAATGTCGGGTATTTTAAAGAGCTGAAGCTATTGACAGAAAACCTCAAGATCCCTCTTGAAAGTCTGACGGCACCAAGACAGATAAAATAGTGTTATTGCTCTGCCCAATTCCCAACTAAATCGAACATTCCCTGAAGATATGGACATTATAACAAGGCCTTCCCGTTCTCTTCATCTTTCCCCCCCAAATGTCAACCCACTAGCGCACATTAGTCTGGGGTTTGATCCAGTAGCAATATAACCACATGTGGAGAATCCAGCTGAGGTCTCTGGTCCACGGGTCCGCAATGTTTGAATTACAGAACATGCCGCTGCTTTTAGAGACAGATTATCACTTGATGTTTGTACCACAGTAATGCCTGGAGGCTCAAAAACAAATCAGATCAGACCTTTCCTGGTGCACTGTGGGGGACAGGCTGTAACAGCCCTTGGATCAAAGCCCACTGAAGTGCAGCCTGTCACCTACCAAGGGTGACCATATTTCAGCAAGGTGGGAGACCGCCCCCCCAGCAGTCCTTTTGAGACTCCCCGTTACAGAGTCCAGCACTGCCGTCAAACCAAACTCTCCTCTTGAGGCATCAAGAGTTTGACAACCATAAACATTAGATAGTCTGAATCTTGTATCATTCTTTCCAGGTTAGATGCCACTGGAAGGAACTAGAGCTGAGGAGGAGTGGTGGCCCTTGTCAGCTTGTACAGAACCCAGGAAGCACTGATGAGGTATCACGTGAAAAATACTTAAACAAAATAACTTTTTAAGACTACACACTTAAATCTGTAGATAAGTATCTAGCAATTTGGAGTGTGAATGTCACAGTCCTCAAGAAGAAGACATTCTGTTTCACACTCTCCACAAGAATGTGTCCCTGAATACTTCCCACTGCAACACAGCCTCAGAGCGCTCTGCTAATGAAACTTCCAATCCACGCTACAGTCCATTGATCAAGGACTTAGTTGCCATTCCTAGTTTTCTACTAAAAGAATGTCATTATTTTTAAAAAACCTATTAGTATCTAAACAGGACCTCAACGCAAGTAGATTTGCATTGGTACTTACCGCCCTTCAAATCTATGTTTTAAAAAATCAAATAATGCTTTTTGCATCATATCTGTTACCTGAAAGCAAACAAAAAAAAGATTAATAATTACATAGGAAATTCATAATATTTGTTGCTAATAATAATACGTAATAAAGTTGACAGTAAATCTTGTATCTGAAAAATAGGACTGGAATGTAAATTAAACTGAATTCTGATATGAAATAAAATACAACTAAGCAGCTATAGAGTAAAAACTGTCTAGATTTTTGTCCACGATATAAAGTATGTTATTCAGCTTAACTACCTTTGAACATTCAAATACAAACGAAGCACAATATTTTGGCAAAACAGAGCCATTCACAACAATCACTTACCTCATACCCCTTCAGAGAAGGTCCCACTAAAACTACTGGTCGCATAGAAGGCACTACATCGTAGGGAGGGATGTGCTCTGTCTGCAAAACAGGACAAGATTTCAGCATCGCAGCACCAGAGAAAATGTTACGCAGTACTTACAATATTAGGAACTCTGAATTTCCAGTGATGTCACCAACACAGAAATCATGGATTCATTAACTTTCCCCAAAAACTGGCAGTACAAGATAAGGATGTAACAGGTTCAGGGATTTCTTTTGAAAAGCTTTTCTTTGACTTTTGGTTTTCCTATTGCTTTCATATTTGCTCTAGATAGCTACAAAACTGTTCTGGAGACATTCACATGTCCCGCTTCATAATTCCTAACTGGTAAATTGAAAAGGTTATTCCCAGCAGTTAATGATTTTAAATGATTGACTCTGGAGCTGTGACATCTCTTTCCCACCAAAATTTTACGTAGGTAAATTATGAAAGAGAAAAATAAAACAAAAAGGGATGGGAAACGCGTAACACATCTCTTTATGTTCAGATCTGCCCACTGCTTGACACCACTGCAAATTCCCATGGGAGCACTCATAGTTGGACTTCCACATTTGCATCCACAATTCACTTGCAAATGAAATCAAAATAATGACTGATCAAGTTAGTATTTCTAGAAAATTTTCATAAACAGAGCTTGGGATAGCAATTCTTCCACTTTGGGAAGTTCCTGTCACCACCTAAGAATGGATTCTGTCAGTACGATATTCACCAAACTACTTACTGATATATCATGCACAATTTATAAAAAGTATTTTAAAATACAAAGATAAAAAGATTGTCTGTTTCCAAAGACTGCAAAAATGTTTATGTTGTTCTCAAAATAAAATATAAACAAATTAAACCTTTTTTTTTTTAATAAATGGCTATTCAATATATATCACCAAGAATTAGTCTTATCAGAAAGAGGTTTTTTGTTTCTAAGGGACAGTGTGGTTTAACTTTGTCTTGGGGAAAAAATGGTTGAAATCCAAACCCAGGATCATGTGGGTGATATGGAAACAGGTGCGCCAGATCTACTTTTCAAATGCCTACACAGTACAAATACATCAGTCAAGTTCACAGAATACAGTCATTGTTCATTGTTTCAGTACTCAATGTATCCCAAGGTGTTTCACAATAACATTAAAATAAGCATATACATTCTGAAACACAAAAACACAAAGACAGACATTAATACAGTGACAGCACAAAATGCTACACAAGCAGCAGTCTAAAGCAGTCTAAAACATGGAAAACATTTTTTTGAATGTTTTTCAACGTAATTTATCTTATTTTTTTGTTACCTGTAGCTTCACCAGATAATTAGTAACGTAAGAATGAATACCAGTGCCCAAGGCATCATGAGCATATGAAATGATTTTACACAGTGCAGAATCTGACTCAACACATTTCAAAGCAAAACCCTGCAATTATACTGTGCCAGTATCAAAATGCAGCCCCCCACTGTTCTTGCTAATATTACTAATAATCTGGTAAGCATAGTAGAGACAGATCCTAAGAAAGATTCATTACAGATGTGTAAGTGCTTACTGCATGAGTGTCCTGATGCAACAGATCTTTGTCTTAATGAGGGTGACTCAACCAAAGGTATTCATGTTAGAAGTTCACCAGCTATTTGAAAATCAGGGAAAGCACAGAAATTACCTTATTTGATGGAATATGGGGTATTTTTAAAATCTGTTGTGTCGAAATTTTTTTTCTCTAATCTTTACAGCTTGAAGTAATGAAGCTGTTAGCAGAAAATTTAGTAAAAGATATCTAGTGGAAGCATTAAAGTTCTCCAATTCAGCATTAGAGCTAATTTAGTGTCTTGTATTTTCTAAGGGACTGGCACTGAGCAGTACAGCTTCCACTTGTAGATTCATGTTCAGATATGAACTGGGAATAAAAACTAGCACAGTTTTGACCATATGGATTTTGCTCAGTGGTTTGACTATGTAGATTTGTTTGGGATGCCCATCCAGTATCTACTGCAAACGTCAGTATTACAAAACGCATTATAACCAGTAATGATTCTGATACGGAAAAAAAGAGCCATCACAGAATGAAAAGAGATGGAACCAGCCACCATCCAGGTCCAAGGGGTTCATCTAGAAGCTGCATCTTCGAAAGATGCTTATGCAGATAGCATCCAATACACGTCAATACATGTATTATCCTTCCTCAGCAATTATATTTGGTTATAAATATGATTAAGTAATTACTCAGAAGCAAGAAATTGCTGTTGATTTCCACTGTGGGCTGTGAATGACATGGTACTTAACAGACCCTAATGAAGCAAATTCTGGTGACTTTGGAAATGAGAAGAATCCAATATTCTTTAAAAGAGTTCAAGAATAAAAGAGAGAGACAAAAAAAGTTTTATTTGCTAAAGAGGACAGCATCCACAGCATGGGCAACAGTGTCCCTTGGCACTGCTTATAAGGACTGTAACAGTCTGTTTTTACCTGTAGATTTGAGTAGTTAAAAACAAATTGATACGAGCTATGAATAGTAAAGATTTAAAAACTAAAAAGTAGAAATGTGGTATTTCACTGCATAGTTTGGCTGCTAATGTCTTGATAACGTATTCCAGAAAAGATCCTAGAAACGTATTGCAGCTTGCTGTAACAGGATGCCAATTGCATAATTCTGTAGCTATCTGGGTTATCTATGGAGAGACATGGGCTCTCCAGGGAACCACCAGTACCATTTCCAATAGCTGAGATACTAAAAAAGTCTGACTGATGGATGGGAAGAACATTTGGCTGATAATTTATACATGACAACAGGAAAAACTCGGAGTAAACCGTCAAAACAAGTTTGCGGTTTTCCACTGGTCTTGTTCACCTTCAGATTTTGCACCTAGTGAATTATAAGTTTAAATACTGACTGAATTAAAAATACAATGGTACTGACTATTTGTTTCTAAGTACAATCTAAGTATCTGGTTCGATTCCAATAATGATTTCAACAGTCTGAGTTACAAGGAAAGAAAAACTTGAGAAAGATAGAGATAGAAAGAATAAGCATGCACTAGAGAGGTGCATTATATGGAGTTGTTAGAAATAAATTTTTCAGAAGGCCTTCTAAGTGTGTCTTCTTATTCCATCAAAAAGGATAACTACTGTACCAGAGTTTCACAGACGCACTGAACTTGGGACTGTTTGTATTCTTACACTCAATCTACTAACAGCTCGACACATTTGTTCCTTAATTCTAGAACAGCTGCATTGTTAATCTGGGGTAATAATGCTAATGATGCCAGTGGCAGGATAAACACAGGTAATGTCGATATAAACTTACCGATTTCTGCTTCTGCTTAGCTACAGCAGCATGGAAAAGAAACAAAGAACAACAAAGCATGCATGTTATTGGCTTGTCAAAGGACGCAGACAGTTAACAGGACTAGAAATGTGACGCAGTGCAGGTGAGCAGGTGGACAGATGGGAGCTTGGAAGTCGGTGTTACCTTCTTAAAGAAGGGCATTCTTTTCTCTTTGGAGTGGGGTGATGTTACACTGTTTGCACTGGGTTTGGGGGAGCGATGGTTTGCTGGAATATCATTTTCTTCTGCATCTAAGCCAGTGGCATCTATGTCTATAGCTATATACAGACAAACAATTCAGAATTATCAGATGACAGGGAAAGTAAAGATAGGTTAAAAAGGAAATAACAGGTGATGAAAAATAAAACTGTCCAGAGTAATAAATAAATAAAAAAAATTAAAAAATTAACCATGATTACAAAACACAGTAAAACAAAGGGAAAAATTTAAAGGTGCAGTACATTAGGATTAGAAGACAGAAGGCAATCTGTAACAGCTACTATAACATTTTCCCTGATCCCCTTTTACACAGCTACATCAGATATACATAGAAATATTCTTAAAAACTGAGCAATGGCCAAGTTCGTTCTTGTTACACCAGTCTAAATCCAAACTAGTTCACTGGAATAGGTAAGACTTTCACCAATGTAAACAACAGAACTTGGCCTACAACATTTGAATTATTTATAGCAATGAACACTAATTCAAAATGAGTATCATCAACTGAAATTTGAAATGTCACTAGTGTGTCTATAGGAAATTAAGAAACAGAAGAAAAATCACTTTTGAAGACAAAATCAGCCTGATGCTGGCACAATAATACCTACATTTATCTCAGGATGAACTACAATTGGCATTTTTAGCCATTTTAACTAAAAATGCCCAGTAGTCATAAGATACATTTATTAGAAATAATAAAAACAGACCTACTAATAGTGAAAACTAAAAAGAATGGGTAGCAGAAGAGAGGTAATTGATCCCAGCTTGTCTCAGCGTCCTGGGTCCTGTTGTAAAGAGTGGGGATGTAGGCAGGGCAAAATGGAAGTGAATACAATAAACCATTGCTGTTCAACCTCTACCCCAAAAGAATATAAAGCACACAGCATTTATACTATAAATATAAAATATTGACCATCTTTAGCAAGTAAGTAACAACAGTCTAAGGAAAAATCATCACGGACTTAGAAATAGATACTTTTTCAAAATGCAAAGCAATGTTATCCTGAATGCTGAGCCTGATGGATACCTGCTAACTACATCTGAAACAAAACAAAACAAATCCAAACAAACAGCTTTCTTATTTACAATGCTAAATCCTGATCTTAAGTAGTGTATTAAATTTGTCTTCAGAAAGGAATTACATACACAAAAGCGATCCACAAACATGCTGTACAACATCACCCTTGTGCGTAAAGACCTTACCCACCTCTTGACACACTCGAAACACATTCTTATCTTGCCGTGCCATTATGTGGAACTGAATCTAACTCTTAATAGATCTGTAAGTAGTATTGTTTGCATTTAATTTATCCAAACCCATAATTAATCATTGCAAACTATTATGAAACCACCTTAGTCACCTGCTTTCAGCTGCTTGATGAGTGGGACATCAACTAATACAGCTACTAAATTATGCAACAAAGAAAAAACTCTGCGAAGCCTACATGCAGCTACTGATTTAAGAGACACTCGGGACAGTGATCGCTCCTGTTTGAGTAAAGTATATTTTCCCATTTGAATTATCCACAGATCTAATGCCATGGTGCCTGACAATCCTTGAGGTACAGAACTGTGCCTTTGAGACTGCCCTTGCCAGGAAAGCCTGTGAGTCAATCCGCACCCTGTTTCTACACTCCTGCTCCTAAAAACAGCCACAGAAATCACATAACATTTTCTTCTAGCAACACTGTTCCTTCATCCTCTTCATAAGTATAAAAAGAACACATTATCTTTTCTTGAACACAGGCCAGAACAGATGCTATAAATCACTCATAATAAGGCATATTAAACTCCTTCAGTTCTATGTTCAACTACAATCGTCAGTAAAGAAAAATCAGGGTTGTTAAGTTTTTCCTGCAAAAAAGACATGCAGCATTTGATAAGCTAGACATCAATATCGCCTTTATTCATTCTCAGTCTTCACACTATGTAGCATCTTCCGCAATAGTTCTTTTACTGTTAACTATCTTTAGTTCATTGGGTTTTTTTCAAAGTCATTGTCACCATTATCCTCATCCTGTTTTGTGGCCCATGAAGACTGTATGGATTGATTACTATATCAGTATAATACTGATTAGTTAAATGGCTATGAACCTCCTTTTCATTTATTTTTCACTGGTTCTTCATCTTGTTTGTTTTTTTGTTTTGTTTTGTGGCACTAGTTTATATCGAAAAAAAAATCCCTGACTCAAAGGCAAAAAACAAAGTTAACTTATTCAGTTAAAATCTCTTCAACTCATTAAATAGTTTATGTATTTGTGATTTATTATACTTTCAAAAAAAAGAGGCCTGGAATAATAATTGAACTGTACTTCAAAGTCACTTGAGTTCTTGCGTTAGTCACAAACTATGCCTCTTTCACCCTTCTTGGGATGTTTTAACAGAGGCAAAAACAGCCTGCAGACCCAAAATCTTTGAATCACACAATAAGCTAATGTGTACTATTCACAAATATTCTCCAAATCTTCAATGTAACTGAATAAACTTTACCAGATTTCCTTCTTTCTCCAGAAAACCATGTTTCTGAAAACTACCGTCTGAAGAAACATTTCAGTGCAACTGAACTCACAGGATGGCTAGCAGTCAGTCAGCTGGTGACCCAAGTATGCTATCTGTGCTCTTACCCTCTAAGGTCTGTGCAACATTCTAGAACTTTGATATGTTTTGATCTCCAAGTATTTTCAGTATACAAAAGAATATTATAGCATTTCGGATGCTCTAACTATAAAATTACAACATAGGTCCATGGACACTTTTACCGCAAAAATGCAGTGGTTGAAAAAGTGGGCCTTAACAGTAAATATGATGATTTAAAGCCATCGTTAATTAAAAGACTAAGGTGTGCTCTACAGACTTGCGATGGACACATATTAGTAAACAAAAAATATATTTTAAAAAAAGAGAGAGTGGTAGGGAACTTAAGTGGAATTTTGATAAAAAAACTGCAATTGTAATAAAGTTTGTTGTTGCAAACAAATTCCTGGTTTCACAAGAAAGACAGATCTATTTTTCAATTAATTTAATCAAATGAAGCTACTGTCATAACTTGATTGAATTCCTCTGTCTCTCCCTTAATGTCCAAGTAAATACTTTAAAATCTTCAGGTTCATTTTAAGATGCTGGCTTTTTAGACCAGGCTCCATATAAATGAATATGATTGGAAAATACACATCTCCGCCTCAGTAGACAAGGCACTAGCAACATTCATTAATATTTTCTGATTTTGGGTATTCAAAATGTACATTTTCTTTCTCAGGAAAAGATAATACATCCAGCAATGCAGCAGCTGAGTTTAGTGGGGTTTTTTTTCGGTAATTTCCTGCTAAGCTTTTCTCAAGAAGCTAATGCCAGTTTCCTCCACCAACTTGCCATGTGTTTGCTTCATACGTCTTGAATCCAACCTAACTCAGGTTAAATCTGTCTGTTGATGCTCTAAATACAAAACAGTATTTGTGAAAAATTTGTCACAAAACGCAAAAAATATCCAGTATGCTAGAATTACGTGAAGCACATCCTCATTATTAGAATTGTGAAACTAGAAGTTCCTGTTATGATAAAATAATGCCATTCTTGATGCTGCTGTACAAACCTCTTGTAAACTTTGGAAATTTTTATTCTTCTTGCTGCTTTTTCTCCTGTACCAGAAGGTATCTCTTGCTCAGCAAGAGCACTCAGACCAGAACAAACATCTATCCTATGCAACACAGTCTCATCATTTTATTATGTCTTTGCTACAAAACACCATGGCAAAAACAAAGTGGGAATTTTGTGGGTTGTTACCAGTCCTATCATTGCCTGAACCTGCTGGCATTGACTCCATTACTTCAAACTTACCCAAACCAGCCTTATAGGCTAACACAACCACCCAACCTTATACCTATGAAGTACAGGTAATAACACAAATAGGACTAAATGTATATAAATTTTAACAGATTAGGTGCATAAGTTTGTAAACTGAAGTGTTCATGACCTACTCACCAGATGATGGAGGCGTCGATTTTCTGGAACTAGGAACGATGTCACCCAAACTGGATGAAGAGTTTCCTCCTGATTTACTGGAGTAAAACAACAAATTAGTTTGAGGTTTCATAGCTTTCTTAGTATTTATTCTAGTTTATTTATTACCTGCCTTCTATATGAGCTGCTAGCTGAGAAACAAACAGTACTTCTGGTAGTGGTATAAAATATACATCTCACACAAAATGTATGTACATTTTGAGGACTGAGGAACTGCAGACATCAATCATGCTCCTTGTTCTGCTGTGCAACTTCATCATGCTGCATATGCTCTCTCTACCTCATGATCCTAATGCAATCCCATTATTAATACGGCTATTGAGATATAATTATTAATATTTCCACTCATTACCAAGACTAATTTTTAAGCCAGTGAGCATATCTGTTTCCTTTAACAGAAGAGTTACTGATAGCTCTCTAATGAAAATGATAGTGTGTTTGCCTAACATATTTTCATTTTAATTAAAAATTCTTTTGCAGTCTCAATACAGGGTAGAACTTAGGGGAAAAAAAAGTCTCTCAAAGATAAATTAGTCTAGGGTTTTTTCAAGGCTTTGTGAAAACCTATCCAAGTTGTGAAAATGAAACAATATTTTTAGTCATTTTGCTTCAGTTACCATAACGAGAAAAGCATTTGAAAAGAATGTAAGAAAGGCTATTTCACTCTTCAGATAATTCATGTGATAGTACTAGTTTCCAATTTCTCCATCTTAAAACATTAACAAGCACTAAATAAACGCATTTGTGGTGCAGGACTGTGTTATCTCCAGCAAGAAGTTCTGTAGAATCAAAGCCTTTACAATTTGGAAAGGGACCGAATCACGGGGTCAGATTTGGCTGTATCGGCTGCGTCACAAGAGTAATAAGGAACCTGATGTCCTCCTGTGCTGAGGACAGCACGCTCCTAGGAAAGGCATTTCACAGCTGGCGAATGCGGCCAAGCACTGTGGTATCCTGGCCGCCTCCTAGCGCAGACAGGCTCTCCAAACACTGCTGCCCTTCCTGTAGAAGTAGGAAAGCCTTCCTGGTTTCCCAAATGTTTCCCAGCAATTTTTTCAATTCCAGGTCCAGCTCACTCAGACACAGTGGAAGTATTTGTTTTCTGCATAACCAAAGGGAAGAAAGTGGCATTTGCTTCCACATGTATTGATGTTTACTGGAAAACTACTTTACTAAGACTTCTACAGTAAAGATGACATTATTCCCATCTTGCAATATTGTTCAATACATTTAGATACTGAATCTTTATTTTTATGTAAAAACTGGTTTCAGCTTACAAATAAATACATCTTAACGTTTTCTGTAATTTCTAAAATGAGCTTTGAAAGTGTTTAGAAATTTCAAGATCATGAAAATGAGTAACAAATGCTAAACAATTTAGGGAGATCAAATTTTAAGTAAAAAATTGTGCTTGCACATAGTAAATGTACTAACTGCCACGTATATTTGCAAATATTTTATGAAAATAAAATGGAATAATAGACATTGTAGGCCACCACAGACCACCAATCTAAATATCTACTTTCTCTCTCAGATGGCAATGACATTAATTATACAAATAAATACTACTTCATTCATTCAAAATGTTTGTAGCTGCCAATTAAAATAATGAAACAGAATTATAGCATGCACAGCATTAAATTCCAAGTTGTGTTGCAATCAGTGCTACTATTTTTAATGATTTATTATTACCTGGAGTAGAATTTTCCTTGTTTTGCCTTTTGTTCGTGCTGCAGCCTCATGTTTTCTAGTTTGACTGGGCTTGGTATGAATCCTATTTCACAGCCTTCTTTTACCAACCGTCCTATCCACCAGTCATTATTAAATTTCTACAGATTTAAAAAAAAAAAAAAAAAAAGTCATGTACTAAGAAATTACTGTATTTGGGATCATTTTGTTATTATTTTTAATTGGGAGCTAAACCATTTTCTGTAATTCTTCCCTGCAGTTAATCACTGTACTATGTTATTATGTCAATGAAGAATTGTGTTAATATTCTGAAATACATTAAAATAATTATATCTTCCAAATTATTAAAATGCTACAGTACTTAAGCAGAAACCTTCCTTCACAGGCTTCATGATTCTCCCTGGCTGTTATTTCCACCCATTTCACCATCTTTATTTTTTCTGCTTCAGAGTCTTTTCCCCTCATACATGAGAGCTGCTTTTGTTCTTCCTTGATGTTTCTCCTTGGTGGACACCAGAGACTTTTTCTGATCTCCTCCTACCCACTGCTACAATTTTTGCAGCTCAGTAATAATCTCTCTTTTTTTATTCCATTATATTCAGTTCTCTATTTAAAATACAAAAGACTACTTCTCAAACTCCCCCTCTTCTGTGAAGTTACTAAAATCTGCTGAAATATGACTACATTCCACTGCTTGTATATGCTCCACTGCATACAGCTCATACATCCTGCATCTTAAACATACTATGATAGATCCACAAGGACTGGGTATCTTTGGATAACTCAAAAAACCTTACAATTATATAAATGCACAAGATAGTCTGATTAACTGAATTTCAGCTACATGAAATACAAGATAATGACTACTCTAATAATATTTATTCATACACACACAGGGGGATTAGTTTGTTTTGCAGAGGTCTGTAGAGCAGAACTATTTGCTTTTTCCTTTATTATTTATTCATCAGTTTTGGATGAGAATAGGTCACTGTTACATACGGCCCCACATGCCACACTGTAGGAGTTCAATGGGAATAACTACCATCAAATCTGAATTTTGGATAATTTGGATTATTTATGAAACTAAGAGAAGATCTGAATGGGAAAAGAAGTTGCCTTCTTCAATCTGAAGCTATGAATGTAGATATTACAGTGCATGTTTAATTATTTAATAAGTACTTTTACCAAGTGTAAAGTTAGGAGTAAAACATGTAAAATGTGTGGGCTCCTATGAAAAGGAATTAATTTCACCAAGAATACAACACTGGTGGATCAACGATACACAACCCAAACTGCAGTATTATCTTTCATTTTGGCTACTGTAGAAATGTGATGCTTGAAACTAAGATATTTACATAACAAAAAATAAACATTAAAATACACGCACTTTTAAGCTCATAATATAAGGGGATCTATAACATTCCTCCAACGGGATGTCTTTACGAGTAAGAATACCAACATTTAATAGGGAGCTAATCTGGAATAGCAGTTTCTCAAAGCTGTATTAGACTGAAACATAATATTAAAATCATAGCCTTTCATTGCAAAATGCTACCTAAAGATATGCATGTGCATTTAAAATATGTTGTAGGATAATATAGGTGGAGGAAGACTATAGCAAAAGAGCCAATGAACGTTGCCATTATATGGATCTGCTCTATGGTATACATGAAGTCTGCAGTAGTAGTATCATTAACTTGGTAAAAAGAAGAGACAGGTAATTAAAAAATACCACTAAAATAAAATCTGAACAACCACTACATTTTTATGCTGTCGCACAGTACAACAGAGTACTATGCACCAACACTAACTTTACTATAATTAATAGAAAAGCTAAATCCATGGGAATTTTTTCTTCATACAAAAATAAAAGCATGTGGAATTCACTCCTGCAAACTCTCTAAGCTAAACACTGTCTGAAAAGGAGGATAAGGTACTTTTAGTAAATATTACCACATATAATACTTTCTAATTTTAAAAAGCAACAGTGGAAATCTTGGTAGTGAGGTGTCCAGCTCTCAAGGTGCTGGCTGGGGTGAGTGATTCTCTGTCATTCACCTGTGCTTGGAGTGCCAAGGGAAACACAAATACGAATTTAACGCAAAGCAGACTTATGGCCATACATTAAAGCCTCAAAATATTAAAGAGTAACTATGATGCAGTGCACATTGCTTCATGCAGGAATACTTCGTCTTTATATGTACTGAGTTTTAATGAATATAACCTAATAATGAAAATAAATTTCTTTCATACTTAATCACTGCAGTAGTTTCCAGCATTGCTTATGTATATTTTGAACTGCAGTTTTTCTTGTTTGAGCCCTCTCAGTAGCACAAATTGGAGAACACCCCTTGCAGTCAACAGGAGGACAGCATTGACCCAATATGGCATTACTATGCAGGTAGAAGTTCTTGGAAACTAACTTCGATTTCTTTGTTTCTAGCAACCAGTGTAGGTATAAAATACAAAAGCAACACTGCACTTTATAGTCAAACATGTTTTTTTACTTCTCATCTGCATAAACAATTGAAGTTTGAACATTTCAGTTCCCCCAGCATTAACTACAGGAATGACCAAAATTACTGAAGGAGCAATATCTGGTGGGATACAGGGCCCTGGAGAGCGATGGAAGCTGGAGGGGGAGGATGCGGCTGTGCAGGGAAGGGCCTCTGCTCGGGGCACCCTCCTGATGAGGTTCCACCTGCCCAGACGCAGGACCAGAGAGCCCAAGCCCAACCCTGACTCCTTGTGGGTCCCTTCCCACCTCTCCATCACAGCAGCATGCCTGGCCCAGGCACAGGGTCCCTTCCACAGCCCAGTTCTGGCCTAGCACCGCTAGACAGTCAAATTTCCTTAACTGCTTAGAGAAAAACAGGTATTTTTAAAGGCAATTAGCACAGAGTGTCTTTTACATTACACATGACCCTGCAAGAACTTTTTAATCTATTTTTCCATTCCTCAGTGCTACACGCAGCCACAGAATACATAACAGCTCAGCTGAGCTAAGCTTCGTTTCAAGGCATTTCTGAAGATCCAGAAAAGTTCAGGAAACTTTTTCTCCCATGCATATTTACATCTGAGTCTAAGTTGTGCTGTGAGCAAAAAAAAAGCATAAATTATAACAGAAAATCTGCTAAGACTGTGTTTCTGGTTTATATGGAAACAGGGGAAAGACTTTATGTGAAGTCTGAGATTACCAGCTTGTTTGAAATGCAGATGGAACAGATGACTTCACAAAACCATTTAATCTAACCAAATGGAGCCGCGTGTTCCAGTGCTTCCAAACTCACTGGAGAATGCTGATGGTTTTCTTTTGCCAGGACTCTGTGCCTGCTCATCTCTACTTTTGTCACAAGACACAGCAGAGCAACTCTTTTGCACTATCATCAGACAGAAAACATATTTCCTTCACTATATGCAGTCTGAACCCAAATTATCCCTTTTTTGTGTGTTCAATATATATGGAAAATTATGATCATTAGTCATCATCAGGAAGGCACTAAAAGTCCATGTCTTGTGTTTGCTTAGTCTCTGTACACTTGTATTTTTACCTGTGTGTTAGGAATGTTTCTTGCTTCCGCAAGATTACTGGAGCATCTCTCCTACGAGGAGAGGCTGAGGGAGCTGGGCTTGTTCAGCCTGAAGAAGAGAAGGTTGCGGGGGGACCTAATATATACTTACAAATATCTGAAGGGTGGGTGTCAGGAGGATGGGGCCAAGCTCTTTTCAGTGGTGCCCAGTGACAGGACAAGGGGCAATGGGCACAAACTGAAGCACAGGAAGTTCCGTCTGAACATGAGGAAGAATTTCTTCACTTTGAGGGTGACTGAGCACTGGAACAGGCTGCCCAGGGAGGTTGTGGAGTCTCCTTCTCTGGATATATTCAAGACCCGCCTGGACAAGGTCCTCTCTAGCCTGCTGTAGGTGACCCTGCTTCGGCAGGAGGGTTGGACTAGATGACCCACAGAGGTCCCTTCCACCCCCAACCATTCTGTGATTCTGTGAAAGCATCTGCACTAGCAGAGTCACTGTGCATCATCAATCATAGTTACTGAGGGGTTTTTTTTGTAATCTAAAATGGGGCACAGATATAATTTCAAATGCGTGGCTAAGTTGCTCTCATCCTTAAGCTAACTTTCTAGTTCTTCTCCTATAAGTTTCCATTTCCAGATGGCTGACTTTGTGACAAAACACAATGGAATATGACCAGAAGCTGGGAAATCTCTTAAAATGAGAGAATCATTCAGAAGGGAGCAGCGGGCTACTAAGGAGGTCCTGTATGGGAAAGTTACCAAGTTATTTGCTTTGGATTGTCTTGCAGGAAGCTGAAAAAGAACATGACTTCAGGTGTTTGAAACTGTAGAAAGTGCAAATTTTCAAAGCCAAACTACAGGAAAAGAAAACCAAGGCAGCAAACACAAAGTGCCTTTTCTGACAGTTGCTACGCGCATCTTGAAACATCACATCAGTTCTTCAGTATGTAACTGCTAACGAAATATTGTCTGTACCAGGGAAGTAACTTCAGTGAAAAAAAGGAGACCTGAGGATTTTGGAGTTAACTGAGATTCAGTCACACTAATAAGAGAGAATCTACCCTTGGCTGCTGAATCACAGTGAACCCTCAGAGTACTAGAATGGTAAAACCCACAAATATTATATCATTGAATATGCAGATGTAGATTTTTGAAGTTGTAAAGAAGTGATTTGTACTAGAGAAGAAAAGCACTTGCCTTCCAAACTTCATTAATTTTATTGTAAGAATAGTATTTTAAAGAACATTCAGTTCCTTGTACACAGTTACCTTATTTACGTAACATTTATCTAGTGCTTTGACAATGTGAAGTGTTACTTTAACGTTAAGAAACAGGAGCACTATTACTCAAATAGACCCTTGCAGAGAGATTCACTTACTCCTCTAGTTTTACTTACTTCTTTAACGTGAAGAAAATCTTTAGCCTCAAATGAGATGGCCATGCCTGGGACGGGAACATCGTCATCATGAGCTGCACTGTACCCAACATTTGTCCGAACTGCAAATGCAACAGGTTTTGTCTGCAAAACAGAAGATAAACAGCATGAAGATTTGCCTCGCAAATACATACGTATGTATAAACATATACACAGAAGATGATTTGTGTAAGTTATCTTTTCAAAATCACAAAAGTTACAGAGAACTCTCATAGCATCCATGTAAAACGTCAAGCAGCATCACATTTACTTACTTCAGTTATTTAATATCAACACATTTGATAGAATAAAAGATTTTTTTAGTGCTCTGAATTCATTTGGGATAAGTCAAAGCAGTAACTGGAAATCATAAACCAGTTGGCAATCCACATACTGTGCTCAGCTTGCAGTTCTGCTGCCGCACTTGCGTAGAGCTACAGAGGAGCACGTGCCAGCCCCCAGGTAGTCTTCAGGGAAATCACAAATTAGGAGGAGTGGTGCCAGCAGCTTCCAGTGACCCCTAAGCAAGACATCTCACTGCAGAGCCACTCTGAGAGTACAGTAATGTGCCCTCAGATGGTCAAGTCATTACCAAATACCAGAGAGATTTGCTGGTTCCCATAATTCATACTACAACCTATACCAGTAGCTGGTATCAGTGAGTTACAGGATTTTCACTGGTTTTATTTTCAAGAAGCAGTTGCAGGAAAACTCAGTGGCCCCCTGGTCCCACAGCTGCCCCTCAGCCTGCTGCACAGCTTCTCCTTCCAAGCCCCACCAGTGCTGAAAACCCTCCTGCAAAGGTATGGTTAAGCAGGTAGCAAAAGCTGCCATCCAACTCAGCCCAGCCTACAGCTATAGAGGGTTTCCCCTTTACAGAGGTATAGCCAGAATACAGGAGAGCAACCTTTATTCTGGTTTATTCTATGCCAAACAACACCTTGAGCTTGTTCTCCCAACACAGGGTATCACCCAGTATCCCTGGGACCCACCGTTGTCCTATCCCAGGCTAAACTTTTAGCCCACCCCAAAATCCTCCCCACTGCTCTTATGAGCTAGTATGAAGTCCTCATACATTACGGCTGGTAAAATATTTTTAAAGATGTGAATTGAGTCTCAGAGGTGCTCATGAGTGATTGAGGAAGGCGTAACATAACTTTTCATCTTAAAATATACTAAAACTTCCACCAGACAACAATTTTAGATTTATTAGTTGGTATCCATCTTCACTTAAGGTCAGCTAAAAATATGCTATTTTGCTGAGATGACAACCAAAAAAAAAAAAAAAAAAAAAATCTCATTTCCTATGTAAGGAATTGCTTCCTTTCATTCTCAAAAAAGAGGATGTGAAAATGCATTCCCTACTTCATGACAGAAAACCCGAACACCTGAAACCAAAAATTGTGCTATATTTTTCTGATTACCAAAAATCACTGCCTGCTCTGTGCAGGATCACTCTGACAACTTGCATAGGCTAGAGGACAGAAATCTGACACATTAAAAGACATGATAAAATAATGAGGGGGATATATAAATAATTCCAAGACAATATCATGCCACCTGGCCTGGAAAGGACAGTTGGAAATCAAGGGAGAGAAGGTTCCCTGTTTTTAATTTAGGTCTGATGTGCTCTAAAAGCCACAGGGTTCCAATAAAGCAGATTTTAAAACTCTTTAAATAGGCCTGTATTTGAATGAACTACCATGGTCAAACAATACATATCTAAGTGCACAGTCTAGGAAGGCTTTTTAATTTCGAAGAAGAAACAATAAGCTCTTTCATAACAGTGGGGTCAAGAGAGTCTCTGTGTCCAGAAATGAAACAGGCAGTTTCAACGGAAATAGATTTTGGAAGGAGACTGCAGAATGGGCTTCATGATTATGTGGTATTCTGGATATAAATATGTATTTGTACAGAGATGATCAGGAAACTACTAGAAAAGGACTTTATCCTGTCTGTTCCTTCTTTCAAAATGAGTGCAAAAATCTTAAGAATCTTAAGAAAGCTTAGGTAGATAGGCTTCAAAGACTAAAACTGGTACCACTTAAACAGGCATTTCTTTAAACTGGAAAGCCTATGGCAGACTAGCAGAAGAAATACAGTTGAATACATTTATGGGTTGAAATAACACAACCCAAAAGTTCAATGTCTTTCTTGGTGTTTAGTCACAATCAGAAAATTGCAAATAATTGATTGCTTTTCTTTCCACGTCACCTGCTCTAGAAAAAAAAAGAATAAATTAACAAATTAAAGTACTATGTGAAACACCGTAATAAAATAATTAGACTGTAATTTTTAAAGTGTGTGTTTTGCTTTAACAATGAAAGTCCTGTTGCTGTTTGAACATGTTGGAGATGTTACTCAATGGATATAGATTATATAAACAACTTGATTATATTTGCACTGTGCAACAGAAAAAATAAAATCAGGCATAATATTTAATAATATACACAGACACAACTGGTAAGTGGATCAAATTCTTCCATTAAAAGGAAAAATACGTCGAAAAATATATATAACAAGAGGGAATTGTTTTCAATGAGTTTACTAGATGTTCTTTTTAGAAAATGATAGCCACAAAACCAATAGCTGGCTTAACTCATTGTGTTGGGCATCTTTCTCATACCCTGAACTCTTCCAGTGTGCTGCAAAAGGAGTTTAGGTACCAAACACATATTTCTGGACTCCAGTGTGAGAAAAAGGTATGTAAATGTCCCTTAATAAGCCCTTAAGAATCACAGAATCACAGATTGGTAGGGGTTGGAAGGGACCTCTGTGGGTCATCTAGTCCAACCCTCCTGCCGAAGCAGGGCAGCGAAGAAGTTCACCTTGTCATTACACAGATGAACTGTTAGAAGAGCATTGAGAGATGATTATCCGTTCATGACTACATTTCTGAAAATGGGCATTTATGAGAATGATCATCAAAAAAAAAAAAAAAAAATTGAGAATTCCTCCACATCAATTTAAAAACCTTGCAGTGCTGATGCAACATGATTATGTCCACTCCCTAGAAGTTCAAATTCATATTTTACCCAACTCATCTACAATTTTCTCAGTTGTTACTGGCACTCAGTTACCCTACATAAAAGATAGCTCACTACTACAGAACTAGGTATGCCACAAGGAAAAATATAGTCACATAGGCATTGAATTCAGTGATATCATGTAATTTCCTTAAAAATAAAAGATAACGTAAATTACTGGGTTTTAATATTCATACAAAACCTCACAACTTTCCTGAATTTAAAAATTAGAGACTCACAAAGTTGATGCTTTCTATGCTATTACTCATTTCAATACTGAAAAATATAGACATGAATAAGCATTAAATTGTCAAATCTCCTAAACAATACTTCATCATTAAATAGTACAGCATGGAATAAATCTTTCACTGTTATTAAGAATGATCCTTTTGTAAAGCATAGTAAACTTTCATTGTAGAAATGTATCTCAGAACAAGAATGGAAATATTAAGGAACAATCTTTGCCAAACACTGACAGGGGGGAATGTGGAGAACGAGGAGAGGGGCTAAGAAGATGGTGGTGAAACACTGGAACAGGTTGCCCAGAGAAGTTGTGGATGACCCCTCCCTGGAAGTGTTCAAGGCCAGGTTGGATGGAGCTCTGAGCAATCTGGTCCAGTGGAAGATGTTCCTGCTCATGGCAGGGGGGGTGGAACCAGATGATCTTTAAGGTCCCTTCCAACTCTTACCATTCTATGATTCTATGATTCTATGTGCTTGCTTATCCATTCTCACATCTGCTATATTTTCTAGCAAACATAAAAAAATGCTCAACAGAGTATTGCAACTTACTCCTAATAGTATCAGTGGATGAAAGACTTTAGGCTGACTAAAGACTTTAAAATCTCTGCTGCATTGCAACTAATAGACAGGTTAATGTCCTTGACATACTTCTTGGAAATGATCTAAAATTTCCTATTAGAGGACAACACCTGACTATCCAAGAAAAAGAGAAAGATGGAAACTACTCCAGCATTATCTAAACATGAAAGATAGGTAGCAGGTAGAAAATCCTCTGTCATTTTCCGCTATCAAAAAATTAATGTAAAACTGAGTAGAAAAACAAACCAGAACACTGAGCTACAGACATTCACAGAAACAGTGTGTCCCATTTTAGATACTTGTTATACACGTAGAAAGGGAGACTGAATTACCATGGGATTAGGCTACAATAATTCATCTAATTGAATATTTAGAACTAATTTATAAAAGTTAAATGCTAGCCTATTTACATAAATAAATAATTCTGAAAGTTTCATAGAACTGTCAAATTAACTGCTTTTTCTTTTCTTGAACTACCTTGTCTTGAACTAAAAAAAAATCCAGTTGTTATATAATTAGGGCCTTATGTAAAAAAAAAAATATCTTTTTTTGGGGACATATGCATACATGCATTTTAAAATATATCGAGCATTTGCTTACATATTCTACAGTACTAAAGTTAGATTGGGTCAAAACAGTTAAGCACTTTCTGTTCTTGAAATCTCCATGAAAATGTGATGACAGTTTAGCACTCAGTTAATCCACTGGCTGGACTACAAGGACAGATACTCCCAGATGTTAAACAGTTTAAAATTTCACCTCTCTCCAGAGAAACAACGTAGCCTGAAAAAGTTCACTTATCTTCAGAATGAACATTTCCACCTTGTTTTCCTTTTTTCCCCCTCTAAAAATACAACATTCAACAGACCAAATAACCCCACAAGGAGAACAATAACCAGACCATGAATGTTACCATCACCTGCACCACTACGGCAGCAGGGTACACACTCTGGAGAGGGGTTCTTCAAGAACCAATTTCAGCTTCTGATTTAATCTCAGAATATAAATCAATGAAAACTTCTTCACCAACTGCTAAACCAACTTTGGCTGTACACTTTTGGTAAAGGACATAAATTTAAGTGGACTGGGGAGACCTTACTTAATTTTCTCTTTTTCCATCTGGATCTCACTTCTTCCTTTTGGTTCACAAGTTATATTTACTGTATACATCTTCATGCCAACCCTTGTTACTAAGTCAACACTATTTATAGCATTATTATACTCTATTACTTATATTCCCTTGCTCTTGTTTTGTGAGTACCTTGTATTCAATGCATACACGAGCATTTGCACATTGTGCCCGTCTCAGTCAATTTGTCAGTTTAAACGAATTTGCACCTGCTTGGTGGAATTTGTATTTGAGAACTATTTCACCCAGTAACAGAACAAAATAATACAATCTGTTTTCTAGTAATGCACTTAAAACATGACAGGAGCCTTTTTTTCCCATAACTTATTGCAGATTTTTTATGCCGTGTCATAAACCCAGTGGATGCAGCCCCTGGGGATCTCAGCCAAGAAGGCAAATTTTCCAACACAGAATTTGCTCACAAAACAGGTCATCTCCCTCATGGCCACTAATTTTGGGAATGTTGCTTGATAATAGAGGTATTTCTATTCCCCATCCACTACCAGAATGCAGAAAAACAGATCAGAACATTCGCCAAACCTTCTTCGTTTACACCTGAGGTTATCCTATGTGAAGCAATGACTCTTGGGCTACAGAAATACAAGCAAGGCTTAAGGCTGCTTTACTTTCTTCAGCAGCAGGGGATGAGGATCTATGGTCTCTGTTCCATCTCACTTCTCACTCTGTTACATCATTCCCACTGCAGAGGTACACTGCATTTACACCAGTTTAAATGAAACCAGAATGCTAATCGGAATGCATCTTTTATGAAGGCAATGGCAGCTAAGGCAAGAACTGACTCAGAAAATGACTTCAGTTATCATTTTGACAAAGTGCTTGTCAAAGTTAGCATCTGTGTTAAAGTTTGGAAAATTTGTCTCAAAGCAAGTCTCCTCCCTCAATATTTCTACATAAAGCTACACATCCCTCATTGTATTCACTTTTCACAGATGCTTGTAACCTTATCCTGAAAGCAAGGAATTATTTTTCTCTTGGGTAATGAATATAATGGGTCTCTTCTGAAACACTACCAGGTTTGCACTCATGAAAATTTAAAACACTGCACAATTTTTTTCAGCTGAGGAAAAACGATACTACTACTGAACTTTTCATTAGCAGTCTTGGTAGGGAGTAAATATGTCAGATGATGACCTACCCTTGGCACTATTTCCACAGAGTAGCCCTGTACATAGTGGTTGGGCCATAAACAATATTAATACCCCACATAGGACAAAGATCAATAGCAATGTGATGGCCTCATAACTGCCGTCTTAAAATATGTCTCTTTATTTTGCCCTGTTGTTGACTGAGAGTCAAATATATAAAGCAAAAACAGTTCAAAACCTAGATGTTTTACAGAATTGCATGAATTTAATTATTGTTTTTTGAAGAATATGAAATATATACTGTCACAAAGCAGCTCAAGAATGAAAAAATAAACAAAAATAATAAAAGAACTTTCCTATTTTAAATTTGTTATTTGATACACTGATTTATACAACTGTTACACAGGAAACAAAAATAAAACCCACCTGACTACACAAACAATTCACAGGAAACTTACATCCTAAATGCTGATTATTGCTGGAGCCTCATTACAGGTAAGTAATTGTCCAATCTCTAACAATAGCATCTGCTGAACAATCTGATTGCTAAGGAAGCAACAACAATTCATGGATGTCCCAATAGAAAATTAGAGTATACCTGCTTGTCACTAAAAGTAGCGCTCCATCATATGACCTCACAGCAAAGATTAGGCCTTCTTTTATTGGTGTGTGTGTACATATCAAACAAGTCTGGTAGCAAGATAGAACCACAGAATAATGGAAGTTCAGAGGGGCCTCTGGAGTCACCTAGTACAACCCCTGCCGAAATCAGGTCTGGTTAGATCAGGCTACTCAGGTTTGTGTTCAGGCGAGTCTTGAGCACCTCCACAAACAGACACCACAATCTCTCTGTGCATCCCGCTCCAGTATTTGACCACCCTCATGGTAAAAAAACATACAGGAACTATGGTTCACTCATATATCTATAATTGAGGGACAGAAATACCTATAACGGACAACAAATACTGAATTTTATACTCCAGTACAAGGAAAATAAAGTGTTATTACAAGTGAAAATCAGAAATTTCCAGGTTTAATTGTAAGTGGTCTAAAAAGAGGGGATTTTTAACCACTAGGTTGGGGGTGCATGTGTGTGGCAGACACTATTATTTCAAGTTAAGACAGCAGTTGCATTACTTTCCTACAGCAAATAGCACTGCCCTCATCATCATCTAATGCCTGAGGCTCAGGTCGTGGATTAGTGCCTCCCTGTGCAAGAAGCTGTACTCAGCACTTCTAACAAAGTGAAGGAGCTGAAAAACAAAAGTACAAGGGGAGAAAAAAACACAATAAAATTGTAGTTAATAAGTAGTGGCCTGAGTACAACAATGATATAATGAGATTCAAACCCTTCTGAATTATTAAAGCTTTCGATAGCATGGATCTTTCCTGATGGATTTGGGAGAGAAATAGTCAGCTCAAACATGTAGTTCTGGAGCCAGACTTAATTTCTCAGTGCCAGAGTCAGTTATTTTGTCTGAGTATGTTTTACTGCCTATTTCCAAAACTAAGGCAAGGTGAACTATGTGCAGCCATTACCGGTGCTTGCACTGCTGCCCTACAAAGGGATGGCTCACCAAATTCTTGCCTAGGGAACATCACACCTGCTCCTCTCCAGCGCCTGACGCCAACATGCAGCCTCTTGTGAGAGCGGCCAGCAAGGAGACGTCCTCATCACACAAGCCACCGCCACCAGCAGCCTTCCTCTTGGACGCTCTCAGCACTGCACTGAAACTCAGCTGTTAAAGATGAAGTGTGATGTTCCTTAGGATCAAGGCCCACTGGTGAAATTCACTGAGGATATCTCTGAATCCTCCCAGTTTCTTGGTATCTCTGCTACAGGGATGCTTGCTCTCATTGTTAAAGAAGAGAAGGAAAATTTAACACATCCAGCTGGTACAAAAGAGTCTGCCAGCTCCATTTTTTCTTAACAACAGGTAGGCTTAGGAGAATTTTTTTTCTTGTCCTCTCATATGCTCTAGAGATACTTCTGTTACTATTTTAGCTCGTCTTCACACACAGCTTGAAAGTCATGCTTCCTATTTCCTTTTACGAAATCATATTTGAATAGAGAGTCACCGATGTCGGTTTACATTCAGCTCAGGCGGCAGCACAGACTGAAATAGCTTTAGTGACGCACACGGAGCTTTCTCGTGTGAGCAGGATCTTTCTTTATTAGAGCAGAATGCCAAAACTCATCGGTGGCCATGTGTTGTCTGCATGCCAGTGTGCCAGAAAGGTGGCTCTTCGGTCCCACCCACTCGGAGAGGGAACGGGAACAACTGGAAACAGGCACAGCTGAAGGACTCTGTCTCTGCTTGCTGAAAACATGCTTATTCTGGCAGCAAAAGCCAGCAGACAAAACCTGTCATTTGCAAGAAAAATACTGGGCTGGGATTTTAAGTTTTTTTTTTCAGTGTCACAGTTGAGGACATTTTATGCTTATGAGACATTTTAAGCTTATGAGACAGCATTTTAGTAGATCTTAGCTTTTTTGGCTAAATTGAGGTTGACAAAGAAAAGATCTGCAGTAACACTCCATATTCACATCACATTCACAAACAAAAATTCTCCAGGAAAAGCATAAATCTATGACACAGCAAGCTAAAGCAAACACTAAATAAATCAACAATGCAATGGTTGGTTAAAAATGTAGATACTACTATCAAAAGCTCCTGAAAAAAAAGCTACTGAAAATGTTTCTTAATTCAGTATTATGCATGGAAGGTTTTTTGCTCATTTTAATATTTAAATAATTTTGCACTTCATTTTTTCAATTGGA
Source organism: Opisthocomus hoazin (assembly GCF_030867145.1). NCBI lineage: Eukaryota > Metazoa > Chordata > Aves > Opisthocomiformes > Opisthocomidae > Opisthocomus > Opisthocomus hoazin. The sequence continues at coordinate 72,335,739 of NC_134417.1, read as the reverse complement.
TCAGAATGTCTCTATGACTGCTAGAGCCAAAGGTTAATGTTGTTAAAATGTTTCCCCTTTACGTAATATGTTAAGCACGTGTTTTTCAAGCCACTATGCTGAAAAATTCTTTATTAGAAACATACATTTTGTTGTAGCTAGACTGCTCTATTTCCAGGAGTTATATGAAAACATATTCCAAGGATGACATTTTCGAGTTTGAAAAGTCAAACGTTATATTAGCTCTTAAATAATATGCTGAATAAAAACTGAGAAGTTATTTAAGCACATGGTAAACACTGCATCTTAGTCAATGGGCCTGCCCCTTTCCCGTGATTACATTTTTTGGCCAAAGCTTATGTTACCCTATTCTTCAACTGAGTACCTATTGTTTCTGTAGGCCTTGCACTATCTGAACTACTTCCCAAATGTAAATCCAAATGGAATCTCTACTTCAAGTCTCCTTGACAGCCTAGATACAGATTACAGAAATTGAACACATAGCACATGCATTTAAAGCTGTTCTAAAAGAACATTTACGAAAGTTGAAAGTTCAACATCCCAAACAGGAAAAGTGAAAATGGAAGTACCTTTAACTTTGAGGAACGATGGTATCTTTAACTTAGCCTTCATTATGTATGATGGTACAACTATTAACTTCGTAATCATATATTCTCCCCCACTGCAGTACTACATCTTACTTGCATGCACGATGATCTCCTCACGGGACACATCAAGAATGTATGAAACACAAGGAGCTATCTATACTATCCTATACCCCTCTGATGGATTAATTTTTGCCATCAAAGATTTAGGCTCACCCAGTTCAACAGAGAAAGGCAAGCAGTCTCTAAAGGATGATTTATCTCTTAACATGGCATGAATCACCTTTTGCCTTTCTCTCTCCCCCAAGCAGGGAACTGAAGCACCAATCCCTAGTTGTCCAGGTGTACCAAATCCTACCCACCACTCCGTGCTATGAATGAAAGGTGTCTTACACTTGACACTTAATATTAATGGAAAATTTTGGTCTCAATCTTTGACTTAGCTGCCCAGCTGTGATACTAGAAAGACAGCTCAGTGCTCACACAGCATTTGGAGAGCTTCTGTGCAAGGCCCCACAAAACCAAGAAATCATTAGAGAAGTGAATACTTCCCTCTTATTAATATGCGAGAAATACAACAGTGGGCAAAAAAGAGAACAAGAAATGAGAAACAAAATAATCAACAGCTAGTTGTGAAATATAATCAAACTATACAGCAAAGACTATAGCATGATATACCTGGACAGGAAGGAAAGTTAAGCAAGCACAAACCACCATACCTCTTTCTAGCTTTGGAGCACCTGATACTCTACTTAGTTTGGGTTTTCTTAGTTTAATTTTGTGTGTGTATGTGCAATTTTCTGTTTAAATAAAACAAACAACAAAAAGATCCTTTAAGTAATAACTTCTTGGTGTCATACTGACATTTTCATACACCATTAGTACGACTGAAATCTTTACATCCACTGACAAAAACTCCTTACAACTTCAGCTTCAGAATTAACAGACTGCAAATGGTTTAATATTCTTCAAGAGGAATGGCACCAGAGCTGAGGCACACTTTGGCTGTGCTCTTCTCAAATATTTGCTGAAAGCAGAACAACTGTGTGACTTGGGAAGTAGAGCTATTTAAAGCAACACTAATCAGAATCATGTAGCATTATCTGAAATTTTCCAATATATATTTTTTTAATAAAATTAACCTGAAGCTTATGCAAAGCATATAAAATATTAGGTTAAATATTTTTGTTTTGGCAGACTGACAAACAAAAGAAAAATAAATTCTCTGTCCCTAGCTTTATCTGTTATAATCTTCCTATACCTATTGCAATCCTCCTCTTGCCTTTTGGGCAAAAATGCACATCTTGGGTCCTCAGCCAGGCCGCTGCTGTGGCTGTGCCCATCTGGGAGACCAGAGAGCGTTTACCCCTTCCACTTCTCTTTGCACGGAAGAGTTCCCAGGAGGTTTAGCATCAGCAGAGCTGCTGTTGCACTGCAGTTCTCCTGCCCCATTATAGGAAGAATCACAGTCTTGCCCATATGTTCTGGAGAGCCCTTTTTGCCAGAAAAATCCTCCAAAGATCTAGAATTAACTTACAGCAGCACTATGGCTTCTCTGACGTAAGCCAGGAACCAGCCAGAACCACGTGGGGAGAAGCCAACAGAAGAGTGGCTCAAAGCCAGGCTTTGGGCCCTTCTTCATCTGAGCTGTGCCAAGAGCAGCCCATAATCAGGGCCTAGAGATTTATGAGAGTTCTCATCCTGTTCCTGTCCAAAAAACTGTAACACGCTGGAAACAAAATTACTTCTCTTTAATATTTCCTAATATACTTATTTACTTTTTCTTAGGACATCTCATTTGGATTCCTTGCTTGGAGCACAAGATAAAACAGGTTTTCTGGTGGGTGTATGAGATGCAAGAGTGAAGTGCTGTGATGATGATATCCTTACAGAATATATTATACAGCTGGTGCACAGCTAGTCATCTAGCCAGCAAATGAAACACTAGCTGGCAATAAACTTCACTCTTACTGTAGCCAAAGAACTGCTAAGGTTTAATTCCAGGTTGTATGCAGCAAGATTTAGTAAAAAAGCATGAAATAAAGTGACACAGAATTGTAACAATTCACTATTTGTAAGAAGAAGAGACATGGCACCAAAATGCAAAGTGGCAGTGAGAATTCTAATTCGAGTTTCTACAGATTTTGCATTTACTCTACTTTCTTTGGATCAGTGGACTGAATTTCCTGCGGGTACGCAGGGACGTAGATCCTCAGACTGAACCCAAGCAAGCGGAACAGCTCACACTCAGCAGGGAATCAACCTGCGCAAGACAATACCCTGTATGATACAGCTGCCTGTCGAGGCACAGTTGTTTTAGCCACAGACAACAGGTATTGCACATAAAGGCATCTTATTCATACACAGCTCTCATGTACATGCTCAACAGGGCCTCCCGTGCCTTAACCTGTTGTTGCAACAGGTTCTCCTGGGAAGTGATTGCCACTGGTGTGAGAACCACCCTTTCTCTCCTCAAACCCCCAAACTGTCTTGCCCTTTATTTTGTAGGGCTTAGTTTATATTAGAGAAACCCAAAATTTAGTTTCTTTGTCATCACCATATACTGTAGACGGGAGAACACCCAGAGGAGGATGAGGACCCTCATCAAGGGACCCCCAACATTTCTTTCTGCAGCTGGCCAATGACCGTCTCCCTTGACATTTGTTCCTCTCATTCTATCCCATTTATTATTTTTCACCCAAAGTACCTTTCACTATAAAGAGTTATCAAATGTCATCAGCGATGGATCTGATGATGTAGCCTTGCACATGTAAGCCTGCCTCAACACCCTGTGTGCATCAATGCCATTCACATGCAATACAAAAAGTTACTGGACAGCACATATGGTTTGCTAATATTGATACCCGTAAATGTAAAATTTCCACTTACCAGAGTGATTGTAATTAAACTGAACTTGCTGTTTTGAGAAGACAGGAAAGCTCTAAGATAAAGAGGCTCCTCAATAACACTACTTAGACAAACTTGACTTGCTGTTTTGAGAAGACAGGAAAGCTCTAAGATAGAGAGGCTCCTAAATAATTCTACCCTAGACAGCTCAGCCTTGGGAGGGCAGATGTACCAAGCTACAGAGATAAACAGGCACCAAGAGGGCAACAAGACTGGAGCAAAACAACCTGGAAGGAAACGGTATACGTAATCTTAAAACTGAGTTTGCGCAGAAACAAAGGTCAACCAGCGGACACTGTGATGAGGAGTATAAGCCTTCATCTTGAGACCCCCAAAGACCACCTGAGGACGCTAACAGACCTGCGTGAAAGATATTAACATATGCTAATTCGTTATTGGAAAAGTCATGAATATCACAGAATCACAGAATCACTGAATGGTAGGGGTTGGAAGGGACCTCTGTGGGTCATCTAGTCCAACCCTCCTGCCGAAGCAGGGTCACCTACAGCAGGCTGCAGAGGACCTTGTCCAGGCGGGTCTTGAATATCTCCAGAGAAGGAGACTCCACAACCTCCCTGGGCAGCCTGTTCCAGTGCTCCGTCACCCTCAGAGGGAAGAAGTTCCTCCTCATGTTCAGACGGAACTTCCTGTGCCTCAGTTTGTGCCCATTGCCCCTTGTCCTGTCACTGGGCACCACTGAAAAGAGCTTGGCCCCATCCTTCTGACACCCACCCTTCAGATATTTGTAGGCATTTATAAGGTCCCCTCGCAGCCTTCTTTTCTTCAGGCTGAACAAGCCCAGCTCCCTCAGCCTCTCCTCGTAGGGGAGATGTTCCAGTCCCCTCACCATCCTTGTAGCCCTCCACTGGACTATCTCCAGTAGCTCTTCATCTTTCTTGAACTGGGGAGCCCAGAACTGGACACAGTACTCCAGATGAGGCCTCACCAGGGCAGTGTAGAGGGGAAGGAGAACCTCCCTCGACCTGCTGGCCACACTCTTCTTGATGCACCCCAGGATCCCATTGGCTTTCTTGGCAGCCAGGGCACACTGCTGGCTCATGGTTAACCTGTCGTCCACCAGGACACCCAGGTCCCTCTCTGCAGAGCTGCTCTCCAGCAGGTCCACCCCAAGCCTGTACTGATGCATGGGGTTGTTCCTCCCCAGGTGCAGGACCCTGCATTTGCCTTTGTTGAACCTCATCAGGTTCCTCTCTGCCCAACTCTTTTTTACAATATGCTAAGCATTTCTCAGAAATATAATGAATATGTATATTGTGATTGTATTTAACCTGAAATGACAGGGTGTTTGGCATGAACGTGTGGAGGAGAGATCCCCCGTGTGCCTGGCACCATAATAAAGAATACCTGCTTAATAGCCTGCCGACTATTGAGTCTTCAATTCTGGCTTTTCACGGCATCAATATGCAACTAAAACCCTGCATACTTGAAAGCTTCAAAAAGAAAAATCTTAGAATTCGTCCCTCTATTATCAAAATTATATAAAATCCATTGCTACACTCCAAGCAGATCTGCAATCCTTTTTGACCTGCTGGTAGTCAACCAGAAGGTTGTAAATGGCTATTATGGAATAACTCATGTGCACAAAGTGATACTGGGGACACAGGAAAATAGATGGTAGAATTCTGGTCTTTACTTACTTTTTTTAATTTAAATGAATTGTATTACTAGCCATATTCCATTTCCATATTTACTTAGGGAAATTAAGAGACTGGAGTGAAGCTTAAAAGTAGAATATTAAGCTGCAATGCCGTTAAAACATTCTATTTTGGGGAATAAAACCTGTTTACAACATATGGAGAACGGAGAGAAAAAACAAAATCAGTAGGTATTATTTAAATAATATAATTTAATCCTGTTTTACATTTATATTTCATCCCAAAGAAATACTCTTTTTTGCTAGTGTGAGTAACTTTAAATAGGTTGATTGGTATCAAATGCAAGATTTCTAGTAGTAGTTTATACAGCTTTGGTCACTTTTTGAGTCACACATTGGAAGACAAAAGCATGGTTTTCATCTAAAATTAATCCTTTTCTGCACAATAGGAATAAAAACTACTTAAATTCAATAAATATAAACACAACATGAACTTTATGCAGCTTTGTAATTTTTGTATTACTTTAATGCAACATTAGCTTAAATTTTAAAATATTAATTGTAAAATAAGACTTATTTAATATAGTACATGGTATGATAGGTTTATAAAGATCGGTTTCACATGAAACAATACAGATTGTGTACCTAATTAATCAGCATCCTTTTGTTTGTTTAAAACTGAAGACAACTGACTCATCTGTTTACATATCACTAAACAATGTACATAGATTTTTTCTTGTTACTTTGTGTTCTCACCAATATGGTAACTGAAAGGAACTGGAATTCCACTGCATAACAAAAACAATGTCTTAATTTATAAAAAAGAATTGTGTGATAAATTGCATATTTAGAATTTACATGCAGGAGATGTAAACTATGTAGACATTTACTGAGAATGGCGCCAAGCAGGGTAAGAGTAACACCTTTGAATGTACTGGAAACCACAAGCAGGGAAAATAAAAGGGGCTCTTCTAGGTTTGTTCCTAACCAATTGGTAGAAACTGTTTAAGAACATGGAAGTGGAAAGAAACAAGTGCTCACAAAATGGAAAAAACTTACCAACATTGCAGAAAGAGTGATAACGAGATACCGAATGCAATGGTCTCCCAGAAAGCAGATTTTAATATACTTTTAGTGTATTCTCAAGTATAACTGCTTCCCATGGGAAACAGTTCTCAAGGAAAAAATTAGTTCAGGAATGTGACAGGTCCTCAGTGAAACAACATTAAGGCCACAAGCACAAACTCACCTATATGAAAAAAGATAGAAAATACGTAACCTAAAACATAGGAAAGAATACAGAAGGGGAAATTAATATGAACACAATAGAACCAACAAATCAGGAAAAAAACCAGTATAAAGTGATACACAATTAGTTATCAATATTAAAATATTTTTCCTCCTGCTTTTAATGCATATTAGTAGTAAAAAGTAGACCAAGAAAACAGTTCTTTCACCCAAAGGAAAAATCTAAAACTCTTTATTCCTGACAAAGCAGAAATATCATGTATATTTGGTTCAGCCTTCAATTTTTATAAAGTTCACTACTACTGTACATTTAAAGTAGGAAAAAACCCCCCAAAATATGAAAAGAACAACAACAACAAAATAACACCCAAAAAACCACTCAGATGGAGTAAAAATTAAGGGCAGAGAAAGAAAAGCACAGGTGAGTCAGAGGTTTAATAAAATTCCAGCTATAGTATATTTTCCTCTGGTGATCTTTGAACCATAGTAAGTGGGGAAAAAGGACTATGACAAATGGAAGAACAGTTGAGCTAACTTCAATTTCTAGAAAAACAATTAAAATAAAAAGCTTATGCAAAGAAAGCAGAAGATAATGAGGAAAACCTCTGTAACAAAATACGTCACACAGCCCTAACTTCTTTCCATAAGAGAATATACAGACAGCAGAGAACCCTCTCTCTGCTGGACTGACTGATGCTGTGAACTTTGCTCCTCTAACAGCCTCACAGGCAAGCTCTAAAAGTATTTCTGAAATAAGGGGATTGCACATTGGATCAGAAAAGTTAACGGTAGGTTGCTAACAAATATGCAAGATGGATTAATTGACTTTCTGCAGCTTTGTATCCCTTGTCAATTACTATTCAGTATTTCCATTAACTATATGGATGATGGGATACAGAACATCCTTCTTAAATTTACAAATGATACTGAACAGGGAGAAACTAAAAAACCTGTCAAAGACAGTAGGAAGACTTCAAAACCGTCTTTCTAAGCCAGAAGAATGATCCAAATGAAGAAACAGACCACAATCTAATCAGGAAAGCTGCAGATGACCAGACAGCACTCATCAACTCCATAAGTACAAAATGTTTAACTGACTCAATTGTTGTTCTAACGACAGGATTTAAGGACTGGATCACAGTATGGAAGTGACTGTCATACACGTGTGAAAGACAGAAGAACCCCATGGAGGATGAGCAGGCAAGCATACAGCCCACATGGCCCAAAACTATCTCTCCCCAGGGTTCAAGAGGGGCTGGAGCCTCAACCAGTACGTGCTGCACCATCTCGGGCACAGTGCTTCAGGAGGGTGTAGAAAGAAGAGAAATGGTTTGGACAGGAAGTGATGATGATCAGAGGGTACAGAAAACAGTAGGGAGAACAACACAGAAATGTTACTTAATCTTGAAACCTCTGTCAGTTAAAAAATAATTTACACAAACACCTACTAGGAATTGCTTAGGAACAACTCATCCTGATTTGATGTAGAAGAACAGACTTCTTGGGAATGCTTTGAAACCCCTTTAAGTCTTCACTTTATTTTAGTGTGTGAGCTCTTACATATTTACCAAAGTTTACTTTAAAAAACAAAATACGTCAATCAAATTGAACTCCTGTAATTTTAGACTTTATTTCCAGTCTTTGCCAGCTAATATGTCAAAAGTGTGATCATTGAACACTACTTAAATATTTACAAAAAAAAGGAAAAAAACAAAAGAAAAAACAAACCAGAAAAATGACATCAACCACCAGGCAATGGACTATAGAACTTCACATTCACAACACACTCAAACTCTCTCTTTGTTTCACTACTACCACTTGCTTGATCAGACACATGCTGGACTTCACGGAGTCACCACCACAGCTAATCTCTTCTCTCTTGCATCTCATACTGTTATTTTCCATGAACAGATATATTTCTAGTGAATTATTTTTTACCTAATTTTTGTCCCCAAGCAAACAGACAGGCTCTATGTACATATATACCGGGTTAGTCAATTATCCTTTTCTGTTAACCTATGAACTTCTCATGTGTTTATTAATGTGGTACCTAAGTGCTATATATTAAAATTCATAAAAGCATTCATATGCAGTTCACAAGGGCAATATGCATGCACAGAGCGAAGCATGAAAAAAGACTAGACCTAGAGTAACAGAAGGAAATATTTTTTTTTCTTGGATCCCAAAAGAGACAAGGTGGGGTTTATTTCAGACAAAAAGGTTACTAAGTTGCTGGGCAGAAAACGAGCATTAAAGAAAAGACCAACCTCACTCAGGGCAGAAGCCGTCCTTCTCTTTTCAAATTTTCTCAGTTTCATGAAGTTTGCTGTTTTAGTTTTAAGTACTTCAGCAGATTTAAGAGATTTGAGCAGATCTCAGGCTCAGATTTCAGCACGTTTTTTTTTCACTTGTTCCCTTCACTGTGAGAAGAGGCATCAGAGAGGAGCATGGCAAATAGAGTCACCAGAAAGGAGCGGCAGGTTGCTCCTACCAGAAGAGCTGACCGAGGCCTATTTGATCCAACTGCTGCTCAGTTCAGCCAGTGACAGTGCTAACTGCAGAGGGTGCAGCTGTAGAATGTAGATCCAGGAGAGGTGGAAGGAGCTGCAACCCAGCAACCAGGTATCTTGGGTAGTGAATGCGGTACATCATCTTCTGGGGAAGAGTAAGATGGCACACAGGCCAAACCCCTCGATATTCATCATTTCTAGACAACCCGGGTCATGAGACACTACAAATGACTTTACTGAAAGAGATTTAACTTCTAGATGGTATGGCAGCTTGGAGAGAAGATATGGAGAAGACAGGATCCCATGCAAGGGTTCTGGATGCCTCCAATGGCACTAAGCTTTACCCCAGGTATAAAAACGTGTATACTACTATCACTTTTCTTTAACATATGAAAGGTTTGTCCACTGTGTGAACCTGAGTAGAGAAAATTAGTAATGTGCTGCCTCAATAGTCAAACAAAAGGCTCTAGATGTATTTAAGAGAGGACATAGTTCATACTAGTACAGTTTACACCAGAAAGTGTTTCTGCCGGTGCTGGAATAGCATCAGAGTACCAGTGACTAAGTTTTGAGCAAATAAAACTGTAAAAAAGTAACTTGAAGAACTAGCTACAGTCTATGGGAACCTCTGGGAAAACAGCAAAGAAAGGAAGGGAAGAAAATTCAGAAGCCCTTGGGCATCTTTTGTGATTAGAGAAGTAGCACGTTAAGCTTCAGCACTGAAGATGGTTGTAAGCAGTGAAGGACTGCACTCTGCCTTGCGTGGCAGGCTGCCACACAGGCTGACGGGTTTGGGAGGATGCATGCCTTGAGGGAAAGCACAGGCCAAGATCCCCGACCCCGTGAGGAAAAGTGTTAAATTAATGCTGAAGGGGCAGTCCCCTCCAGGGACAGGCAGGGAGCAACCTGCAGAGAGAAAATGCCACTCTGTAGTAGGTCAGGTTGGGTAGCAACTTGCTGAGATGCAGAAAGTGTGGAAAAGTGGCCCATAAAGCCCTCCTTGATCCCTCACAATAAGGGGGCTGCCTGTGTTTGCAGCTAAAACAGACAGATGAAGCAGACTAGGGTGGTGGCACGTGTATCTGTGAGCTGAAATGTCACAAAAAGACAGAAAAAAGTGTGAAGTATGTCAGGAGATGGAAGCTCAGAGGAACCAGAAAAACAGGCAGACATCCTGGATTGCTGAACCCAAAGGACATTACCAAGAAGTTAACATCAGTATTCAGCCCTGCCCCCAGATTCAACCCACAAAACCTAAGGCACAAAGAGAAAAGCATCAGGCAGCTGCTATTCCCAGGCTGGTCCCAATCCTAAAGCCACCAGACAGTGCTGTGATTTCAGCACCCAGACTTCTCAAGAAATGGTCAAGGAAATGGACAAGAGATGTGAACAAGGTGGTACTCCGGAGAGCATTTTGTTTCAGGATTATCTGAGGGTTATTAACCATGCCTCGGCCTCCATGGGCCAGACAAGGAAGTGTTAGAACTTGCTGATCCAAAGCTTTTTACACCCACCAAAAATGTGACATTTAAAACACCCTGAGGACTGCTAAAACTGTCACAGAGGAAAAATGAATAAATAAGCAGGCAAAGAAGAGAGAAGAAGAGAGACAGCTTAAGCTGTGAAAGAGCATGTTAGGAGAAAAATTTATGGGACAGTGTTCTGGGTCACTTGTTTTTGAGCAGCAGCGGACCAAGCTCGCTGGGCTCCTGGAAGCAGCCCCAGCACGTGAGCTAGTACTGCCCTGCATCACAGCACTGGTCATCGAGAAAGTACAAGTAGCGGTAGATCAGGCCTTTTGCTTTACCTCTTACCTGATTACTACAGAGCTTTCCCCAGCTGGCAAGGGCACACCAGCCAGCAAAGTAAGGACAGAGCCTACTGCTCAAAAAGTATTTTAAAATTTATTCCCCCTCCTCCTTTTCCCTCTGTACTAACCCCCCATCACCTTCGACTGTTGTGCCAAGCATGAAAGGAAGGTCATAAACATATCCAAAGCACAAAACTGTTCTATGTAGCACGGCAGACATTCTTGCTAAAATGTGTATGGGTCACAGAGAGGAAGAAAAATTTGCGAAGTGACCAGAATCTCAAAAAACTTCACTGTCACAATGAAATGCAGCTATCAAAGCAGCCAAGGCATTTTGATGGGCAGTGGCCTGGCCTCAGCCAGACATTTTTGTTGTGACCACCGTCCTCCCCAGCCGCGGCACTGCAGCCGGGTGGGCATGAAACCAGTGAATCTCAGCAAGCGCAGACCGGGGTGGCAGGACTGGCCCTGGCCACGCTCCCAGGGCCAGAGGCAGCTGCTGGTCAGGAAGCAAGTCTGCCACCCTGTGTGTCGATTCAGGGCTTTTTGCTGCATCAAACTAATAAAAAAAACCCCAAAAACTTTCCAGTATAAATACTGTCTTTGCCATTTATTTGCACTTTCGCTATGGGAGGTACAAAACAAACACAACGTAACTTTTCTCCTCAGTTACAATTGTACAGTGATTCCCTGTATTTATTTGCATTTTATGTAACAAGTCAAAGGCAAAAGGTATAAACGGAGTTTAAGTTGGAACTAACAATTTTATTCTACCTGTTCTACAGTCCAGCTTGGTATAAAGTGCTCTGGCCATGTAACTCAATGTTCTCATAAACGCGCCAACGCCCAGCCCTTTCTGATTTATCAGCACCAGTATTATTTACTCACACTTTTTTAAAACTATTTATCCTACACAGGATCAAATTAGCCATTTCTGAATTCAGAAGGAATTAAGAGGATATTGGTTTTATATTGGTCTTTGTATTAAGACTGCATTTTTCTTTGCTTCTGACATTCAGAAGCACTGGAATTATGGGAAACCAGCAGACCAAAAGAGAAGTGTTTCTGAGACTTTTACTTTGGATGCCCAAGGGAATGAGGCACCCGGCATCGTACTCGGAGGCTGTGTGTGACTGCTCTGGTGCTCAGCTGCGCAGCCATCTCGCACACCATGACCTCTACACCCAGTAAGTTTCCAGTCTTTTGCACAGATTTGATAGAGGGAGTAGAACAACAGTTGAGCAGAAAAAAGCAAAAAAAGTGTAAACAGTGCAACTAAGGTGCAAACGTCAACTGCACTTTGCAATCAATCAAAAGTCTAGGTCACATAAAATAGCATTTAATTGTAGTACTGGAGAACTCCTTTGTTTTGATCGTAGTACAGTAACATGACAGCCTCAACAGAGAGAAATTCAGTATGAAAAAGGATCCAGGGTCTACAAACTACATTTATTATCCTAAATATCAAATTAAGTATTAAACTCAACAAAAGGTAACACCAAGGCATTCCGTGACAAAGCTGTGTTCTTTCAAGAAACCTGTGAGAGTGTTTTTCTGCTCTGTTACAAGCAAGCAGTGAAGAGCACACTGCCTTTCACCGGCTTAGTACATTATACCAGATTTGAACCATTAGCACTGAAATCAACCAATGGATTCCTCCGGATGCAGAAGCCATAGCTGACCCAGTAACCCCTGAGAGGCTTAGGAAAAGCTTAGTGCCTCCAAAAGCCTAGCAGACACAAGCACCCGGCAGATCCTCCATCATAAATATTGTTTCCTCTCTGGAAAGAGAAAATCCTACCATGCCAGTGAAAAGACCTTGGAAGACACATCCTTCTTCTCAGAGGGGGATATTTAGTCAGGCTGCTGAGAGAAGCACCATCCCATGGGACGCAGGAGGGGAGGGAACAGAGGGAGGGGACTTGAATTCCTGGGAAAACATCTCATGAGGTCAGGAGATTTCTGCTGATCAAGCCAAGGAAAGGGAAGCAACTGTTCCCAGAAGGAGGAGGGACAGAGCAAACAACATGAAACCTTTAACCTTTCGGTTCACCATATCAAAACGGTCAACCAAAGGGTAATAGTAGCTGACTGGCTTTCTTGTCCCATAACCTCGCAAACCACTAGACCCCCTGGCCTGTCATTTCTCACGTCATGAAAGCTCACATCAGTTTTCATGAGCTGTCTCAAATATTCTGAAGATTCTACCTTTCCTGTTTTTTGTTTTTTGTTTTTTTCAAATTATAGAGGAACTCTTCTATTAGATCACACTGGCATATGTCTGTTGGCTTTTTTTCCTTCTTCATCTTACACATACATCATTGGGTGAATAAAGTCCAAGCTACCAATGCCTGATTTTAAAGCAAAAAACAATTCAGTTCATTACAATAAAACTTGTACCCAGCACCAAGAATAGAAAAAGGCCAAAGGGCCCGGAAAGTAAACTCTCTTGTTAAACCAGACCTGGCACTTCTGTAAATGGACAAAGCATATGAAGCAAAGGATTAAAATCATCCAAGGCTTAGAAATCGCTACCCTTTCCTTTGCATACAGAAGAAAACGAGAACATTTGTAAGCAACCTGTCTTGGAGGTGCAGGCTAAAGGGTATCCTCTGAACAGACAATATGACAATATCTTGACATTACAGTAAGAAAACTGTGACTTATCTACCTTTTTTTTTTTAACATATGCTACAAAAGACGTGTGATTTTTCTGTTCACCTTTACAGGCAACTTACATACAGTGTAACTGTGCTTCCATACACAAGACATAAATGAAGACAGCAATGAAGATACACCAGTTCTGTGAAAACCTGCCACTCCTATGCACTTCACCAGTTCCTGTCCTCAAAATGAACACTGCAGCCCTTCACACAGCATGTCTTCCCTCTTCCCACTAGGACATCCAGGAGTTTTCTATTTTTAACTACATGCACCTTCTTGTCCCTTTCTGCACCTTAGAGAAGTTCCCAAAAGGCTCCTGGATTTCACTGTCCCGACCCCATTCCTTCAGCCTGGGGCAATGCAGCAGCCGAAACCTCCATTGCTCCCCTGGCTGGCATGCTGTGTGGGGAAAGGACATGACCCCCTTCCACTGCCCAGTCCAGCTTCAGCCTTTCCAGCCTGGCTGCTCTCTTTGCCTCCGACAGTCCTGTTCCTCAGAAATCTCACTGACCATTGCAGTGATCCCACCAGCAGCCTCTTCCCACTCAGTATCATATCCCTGATCCTGCCTGGCTTCCTGGTTTCAGAGAGAATGGAAACTAACAGCAGTATTTGGGCTAAATTTTGTGGTTGCAGTGTTAGAACACCTTGCCATCACTAAACAACCTCACAGAACTCTGCTTGCTACCTTTGCATGAGAACAAAAGTTAATGTGATTCCCTGGCAAGTTAAAATGAGCAGGATCAGTGTTGGTTTTACACCATTCCTTCAGCAAGTTAATACCTGACGAAACCTTCTTATTAAAGTATATTGAAGCACAGCCATCTTCCACATGCATGTCCAAAGGAGACTGAATGGCACAGCAAATCATGACAACAAATTACCCGAGTGAAAAATGCAAGTACGAACTGTAAAAATAACTGAGGAAACAGTGTGTTTGTCTTGACCAAAACGCAGGTTCTGAAATCCTTGCTGAATTCAATGGAGTTCATTAATCGTGCAATGGCAAGGTGACAAAGGGGGAAGCCCAGATCTTAGAGCAGGTTCAGGTCCTGCCCAAAGGGACAGGGTGGCACGGCTGTCGGCTGGTGCTGCTCTGCCGACGTGCCCCCACGGCCGCAGCTCCCCAAGGCTGCAGCCTGCTCAGCCTCTAGGGAGGCTCCACATGGGGCACAGAACTCGTCTGCTCACCCTCCTGTGTAACTCAGCTAAAATACAAAATTTAACAGATAGTACGTGCATCATTTAATTATTTAAGAAAATACTGTATAGGGCATTAATCAACAAGACTGTTCAGGGTTAAGTCAGCAGATATTTCCACTAGAACTGTTAGGAGAGCTGCTGCTCTCCAACCTCAGTTATGGCATAGGAAAGGCTGCTACTGAAAACTAGCTAAGGCCAAGCAATCCAACACCTCCCAATATTGTAAGCAGCCCATGAATGACAGACCCCCAGCCTTTCTGCCTCTGCCTTTTGACCAATTTTCTATTCACAATTTTCTATTTCTAAGATAAAAAGTGAAATTGTGCTACAGGCTGTGACTTTTTATTTCATTTACTTGTTCCAATATGTAATTAAGCTGTGCTGATCAAGAGTTATAGACTTGTTGCCTCAAACGAGACTCAAAAATTGATTTGCATTAGGGAGTCATGGGTTTTAATCAAATTATTAGAAAAGAACTTTTAGAAAAATATAAGAGTTCTACTTCAGTTACGTAAGATTAAGAATAAATAACAACAATCACTTTCCAGAAGTTCTGTTTCACAGAAAGTTAGTCCTCTTAGTCTTCCGTGGGGGGAAGGGGAAAAAAGAAATATAATTTTAATTCTTCAAGTAGTTTCATTCAAACCTGTAAGGAATCAGATGCTCAGTTTTGCCTCTGATGTATCCTGGCAGACAACTTCTATATCCATCACAAAGTTCAATTGGACAACTGGAAGTACAATTCATTATGAAACAATAATCTATAAGGCAAAAATCAATAGTAAAGTAACCTTTAAGGTACTATCCTGACAGGAGAACATAAGTAACTAATTGACTGTTTTCAACGTTTCAAACCAGCTTCTTCAAAATCATATCTATTGTTAATTTAAAATAAAAATGTGTTTTATAAATATGTGATAATCACATAAGAGTGCTCAAAACAGAAAAGTGCCTATTTTTTATTGCATTAAATCACCAGTAGCAATCTTGCATTTAATACAAGATTCTTGATTTTCAATTAGCTGTCCAAGAACATGACTATATAATCAATTCCAATTTAGCAGGGTTACTGTACTCCATTCAATGTTACTGTTTCCATTAGTAACCTTTGCAAATAATGTGCTAAAACATAGCAATGGCAAAGGCCACTACTTTAATGCAATAATCATAAATTACCTTTCATTTGACATTTGCCCTGGACAAAAAAAATAACCAAGCATGACAAAGGGTAATTAAGAAATTATATATATAACTTCAAGTTCAAAGAATATCACATTGAAGAACCAGTCTCAAGGGGGAAGTTGTCGAGACAGAAATCTTAAATAATACATCTCCCGAGGAGGAAAAGGTAAGTCTCTTCTTTAAAATACAAAATCACCAACATACCAAAATGTTAGCAGAACAATGCAAACCAAGGATAACTAGTGAGCATGCACAAACTAATACCATGGCAAATAGTTTTGTCTTTATTCTCCCTCTGATGTGTAACAAGCTTAAAGAATGGGAGCATTGTACCATGGCAAAATGTTGCACAGGTCTAAAAGACCACAATAAAGAAACTTATACTGTTATTTGCATGTATTCATGATTGACTAAATCTGGAAGTACACAGTAGAAACTGTGAAGTCACAGGTATTAAGATCTGTGATGTGCTCTAAATATAGATAATTTAGGTCATAACCATAAGAGATACAAACAGTCAGCTGAGATAATCCTCACGTGACACTGTTATTACTTTAAAAGGAGTATTTCTAGAATAACTCTTGATTAAATATAGAAATATGACAGTGGTGACTAAAACTAGATGCTGTATGGCTTTTCTGTAAGGCTCTTCACACAAATCTGGCTGTGCAGTCACTGGACAGACAGCACTAAGGCTGCTCACAACAAAACTGGTTTCCTCCTTAGTAAATTGAAATCGCCTTTCCAGGTATTTGTATCTTTTAGAGATGTTTTCTAGAATGTTTTCAGAGGTACAAACTGACCTCAGAAAGAAAAAATAAATGAGAGGCTATCTATAGCCTTTTTCACAAAATGGTAATAGGTATTATCATCTAAACGCCACTAATCACTTAACATTTCACATATTATCTTCATGGTCTTCATTAATTCCCAGAACCCTTGAACTCATGAAATCGGTAATGTTTTGGAGTATCTAAGCTACTAGGTGAAGTTACTCAGATAAAATTTGAAACGCAGAAGAGGAGATGTACAGATGGCCACATACACTAGGAGACTGTTTTCAAGGGTGAAACGATAAGGAACACTCACATTTCTCATCTCCTCTCTCTGTCAGCTAATCATTTTGTGAAAGTGAGTGGTGCTGCCAATGTGCATAATTTTTTAAGTCTTGGATTATTTAGTCCTTATTCTTAAAGCCCATGGTCTTAAAATTTCATGATTTAGTTAGAATCTCAGTTTTCATTAAAAAAAAAAAAATAAAGCTAATATTCTAGTCCTTACAATTGTGAAAGAAGGCTTGAAAATATTTCCCCAACCTTGCCTAAAGGCTCAGAAGCTTAGGAGCACACTTAATAAATGATATTGTATTTAGTATTTGGCATGTGACTTCTTGAGGTCTGCAACTGGAGAAACTGCATTTACTTCTCTGATCTTTTTTCCCCACTTATTTCCTTTCTTTCACTGCTGCTTCATCACAAACTATGCTTCTCAGATCTCCTACATTTCACTTTTTTTAAGTTCTTTGGAGTTTTCTCCTTCCTCTCTCTCAAAGAGCACTTGCCACATCCTCTGTCCCTTCTCCTGCTAACTCTGTCAAGATTAACTGGATAAAACTCTACCATCAGACCTCAATGCCACCATGATGGCTGCCTGGTATCTGTGCAAATCTTCTCTTTTCCAAAGCTGGAGAAATGCCACCCGGCAAGTGAAGGAGAGTATAAACACCAACCTTCTACAGGCCTTGGAGACAAAGAAATAAAGCGCTGTTGTTTCTTGTGATAGGCCACCGGCTTACCATTAAATCAATACCACAGGCCTGTGGGTCTCATCTTCCCCTGCCTGGAGACTTGTTTTAGCTCCTAACAGAAATTATCTAAAGTCCGGGTAACTGCTACGCGCTTTGCTTTGCCTTTTTCTTAGCTTTGTACAACTGTGTTGTGTGACACCTATTATTTTTGCAACTAATAGACGGTAGTAAAAAAAAACCTAACCTATGCAGAGTGGACTGTCTGTCACCCTACAACAAAATGGAGCAGAGGGGAGTACAGGCATGGGATGAAGGCAGAGGCCCTGAACAACCCCAGAGCCCCAAGGGCTGGAAGCAACTTGTCTGGTGTTCTGTGGCTGGCCATCAAACAAACGCAACTTTGGGTGCTGCACGTAAAATCAGTCTTAGGGGCAAAAAGAGAACAAAGAACCATTATCAGCACACGTAAAGCACACCACATACAGCACCTTTGGCTGCAATGTGGAATTACAGCCCAAAACAAGCCCCAAAGCATGCTGGCAAACAGGTAACAACCCAAGATGGATCCCGTATGGAAGAAGAAGAAACCACCGGTATCAGCACTGTGCTCCTCCCAGTAAAGGATGCTGAAGAGTCGCTGCACACCCACCCTCAGCACAACAGCTGCCATTGGCCTTAGGACCCAGCGGTGCAGTGGGAAAAAAAAGGGTAGATGTTAGAAATCTTGTGTATATATTCTTTTAACTGCATATGATTCTAAACTATCGAAATAGTAATAACAATAGTTCTTCGATTAAACTAACAACACATTCTTGGCTTTCCATACAAAGAGCTTCCTTTTGCCTGCAATGACCTTATGAGTCAAAACCTGGTAATAATTCAACCAACCTATTCCCAAAATGCCAGTGAGCCCAAATCAACTATGTTGGTGTGTCGTAGTTTAAACTGGCAGCTGTCAGCTAAGCACTAGGCAGCCGCTTGCTCACCTTGCCTTTCCCCCTGGCGGGATGGTGAGGAGAAATGGACAAAAGGGGAAACTCATCAGTTGAGATAAAGACAGTTTAATAAGACAACAAAGGAAATACTAATACTGATACTACTAATGATCATAATAATAATGAAAATAATAATGATAATCATGAATATGCAAAACAAACTATATATGATAAAATTTTCTCACCACCTTATGACCAATTCTCAGCAGATCCCAAGCAGAGATCATGGACCCCCGGATTTTCATAAATTTCACAAAATGCCCGAAAAAGGCCAAACTTCCAGAAAAGTTCGAACTCCTGCCCGCCAGCCAACCCCCGTTCCTAAACAAAGAAGGACGTCTATGGTATGGAATATTTCCATTGGCCATCTTGGCTATCTGTCTGGCTGTGCTCCCTCCCAGCTCCTGCACAGCTGCTCATTACCTGAATACAAGAAACTGAAAAAAGTCCTTTATTTCTTAGCAGCAACTAAAAACATCAGTGTTATCAACATTCTTCTACTAAATTCAAAGCACAACAGCTACTGGGAGGAAAATTAACTCTATCCCAGCTGAAACCAGGACATTATGTCTAGAAGTCAAAAAGTAAAATTTGGCTAATAATTTTTCCTGGAGATGAAAACAGAGACAGCTCAAACATTTTTTGCCTCCTCAAAAAAAATACATGTTGTTAGCTAAACTTAGCTGAATGAATGGATAGCATTAAATCACTGTTCTTTTCCACATCACCGAAATTATTTGCTTTGAAGTTGTCCAAGGACCATCCAGCCAGATCTTTTCAGTATCATATTTCTCATATCTTTAGTCTACTCTTTTCAAGATTCAAAACTCACAAATGCATTCATTTTTTATTACTACAGCTAATAAATAAACAAAAACCAAAGTTTACAGGGGTTATATTTATATTTTTCTGTTGTATGGAGAAAACTGCATTTGGAGAAATGCGGGCTAATTATTGAAAAAGTTACACTTTTTAAAGCAAACTACTAAATGCAAAGATAAAGCAAATACAGCAGGAACAGACCCAACCATTCACATGTCTCTTAAGCTGCACTTGTACCCTGTTTTCTTTCATAAAAAGTTAAACTTGAAATGCTATGTTTCCAAGCACTTATGACATTGCAGATAAACTTGGTCTCCTGAAATGTCAAACTAAGCAACATCATAAAAATAAGGCAAAACCTGTAACAAATTCTGCCCATGCAGGGCTATAAATCATATTTTTACTTGGATTTTTTTCTCCTGTGCATTTTCATGGATCTGGAAAGGAAAAGAATAAGAGGAATCTTTTGGGTGAAATGTTGTTCAGTTTTACATTGCCAAGAGCTATTTTTAGCTCTTGAAAGCACCAAATTTTCCTAAACAGAAGAATAAAGACAGAGTCACCTTCAGAATTCCAGAGGAAAGTATTGTCTCTGTCTTTATCCTTTCCATACATATTGCTAAAGGCTATAATTTTGGAGGACCTCTGATTTTAACGTTTGCAAATTCTCTACCTCAGCACAGCGAATAGTCCTTTCAGTGTTCCCGATATGCAAGCCAGTGCTGACTCCTGTGTGAACTTACAGAATGTTTGCTGGTTAGAGTGAAGGAAGGCAGTACCTGTGCAAGCTCAGTGATCCAACTACACATCAGACGTGGAAACATGAAGCATTTTTCACACCATTATTTAGTCACATTGAAAGGGATATCTATTAAATAGGCTTGATGTATGAACTAGATTTGCAATTTGGGACAACAATTGCACCTACTTTTCTATGGAAAGACAATATTCCTCCCTCATAAAAAAACTCTAAGCAAAGAAGGCAAGGCAAGGGAAGCTCACTAATAGGAAAGCAAAGGCAACAGAGATGGCTGAGGCAGCGTTATTTGCAATGGCAAGTTGCACTTTAAAATATTAGAAATGTAAAATAATCTGTGATTTTTCAGCAGTCCAAAAGAACATTGTCATTTGAAAGCTATCAACTACAGAAATGCCCTTTTCCATTTGATAGACATGTAGTCTACTGTATTTACCAATATTGCACATAACTCCTGGTCTTTGTTATCATAACGCACAAACTGGACAGGAAGAAATGTTTCAGACTTAAGCAAGAAAGCAAGCAAACAAACAAAGAATCAAGCAGCAACAGCAACAGTACTCTCACACTGTGGACCAGTGGTCATCTTCAAGGAAAGGAGGAACATCTGACACATTGGAAGATTATTAATAAAGTAAACTAACTGCCAAAAAATATAAAAAGAAATAATATTAGTAGAAATCTATAAACAGCCTCTAAACCTTGAAGAAGCTACTAACTTCTTGAAACTTCCACAGCTGATTTTGAACACACTACCAAATATATTTTAAATCGGTGATGCATGATGAGAAAGGGGTGCCAGAAATCAGGACCACAGGGCTTTCACAGTTTTGGGGCTTCAGACTTTAGCATGAGAGATTACCTTAACATACCCTGCAAGCAATACCACCAAAGTCATCACTAACTCGCTATCTTAAGAATGAACCGATGAACAGCTGCAAGCGCACGTGTATGGTAACTCGTATGCTATCATGCAAGAGGTTTTCTTATCCTGAAAACCAGGCTTAGCAGAAAAGAAACTCACCACGAATCACCATGTTTACATAACAGATTGAGATAAAGCATGCAGGATGACCAGAAAATGGTATCTGAGGTACTACAACAGAAGTCAACAGTTTCAAATTGTATTTCTATAGGCTGAAAGATGGAAGAGTACTGAACATCACAAGCAAAATACTACAGCATTTTTAAATTCAGCAAGGAATGCAAGAACTGTGGAAAGTTTGCAAAGGAAACCTGAGAAAAGCAACTCTTTGAGGAGTAGCAGGCAGAATTCTTGTTCACTGGATGGCAGGAGCTAAGAGCACTGGTCACTTCAGCTCTACCAAGGTAATGACAAGTTCACTTAAAAGTCTCCACTGAATCTGTAACATACGTTGCACTAAACCAGATCATTCATGCAAACTAGCTAAGATACCTTATCTGGAAAAAAAACAAAACACAAAACAAACCACATCAAAAAAACAAAACAAATCAGAAAAACTCCAGATACATACATACAGAAAATGGGACATGAAATCAGACATCATAATGTATATTTGTGTCAACTGTTCAGCAGTAGCAAGCAATGCATGCTAAGAAAGGAGTAACATATAGCCAGAGAGATCTAGGTAGTGAAGGAATATGTGAAAAAGAACCTACTTCAAGAAAATATGAAGAGGGGAAAAACAAGATGAAGAATGAAGCAGCAGTCATTACAAAGCCTGAGTCCAAAAGGCTGCTTGCACTGACTGCATGTCTGGTCAGCACAGTGTCCAGAGCCCACAGCCTTACACAAGTCTTGACTAAATACAATCAGGTACTTTTTTTTTTTCCTTTATTTCAACAGACTGTTTATCAAGCAAAAGTCTGTGTCCTAAAATACAGGTGAGAACATGTTTTACAAAGATACGGAAATAGCTCCTAATTGTGATCTATAGAACATTATGAAACACCAGGGAAAATCTTTACTACGTCCAGAGAATTCAAGGCTGAATCATAGAGCCAACCTGGGGGCAGGCAGGTGGGGTGGGGTGTGAAAAAAAAGATATATGCCTTCAGAGGGATTCCAGACAAGTGAAAAAAGTTGTGTTATATCTGAGATATTTACTGACTACACTTACAGTCTGTTTTTCTTTTATGCTATAAAATGGAACTTGTCATTTATCTCATGTGAATTCAGCTGCTTTTTCACACAGGATACCACACAGGTGTGATGTGACAATCTGCTCGTTGAAACACAAGTGACCACTTTTAAAAGATTTAAGACTTCATACTTGAAAATAATCTAAGTTTAGGTACATAGAGACACACAATTTTAACTCTGGAGATAGGCGTCCATCATTTTCAAATATGAGTCATATCTTAAGTGCATCTACTTGTTACAGATTAAAAACAGCCTTTAGACAAAAGACATTCTGAATTATAGAGAAAATGTTGATGATTGACAGAAAGGCAAACAGAATGGGTTAAATGCCCAATTTGTGATGAGAATATGAAAAAAAACCCCAAAGAACTGTAAAGAAATCATACAAGAGTTCATCTGGAAAGAAGTCACACATCCGATAATCCCTTTTCTCACTGCTGGCAAAAAAGAAGAAAGTTCCTGCTCTGTATGAAGGCAACTTAATACATTCATTGTGAATTCTACTCGACTTGCTGACTGACTGGCAAACATGTGACTGAAAGCAGTTAAGAAAGACCTCAGTAACCAGACTAGATCTGAAGGGTAGATGATGTGTGCTGTCTACACAGATGGCTTTATTTCCACAGCTGAGGAGACAAATATCGCTGATGAAGGAATTTCTGCAACTGAGATCATATCCTTCCCCTCAATTTCCTCTCTCCTCTCTAAACTCAACACACAGGGCATCTCCCAAACCTTGCAAAAATGACATTTTCTTTCTGTGATGACTGGTGCCTCCTTTTCACACATGGCTGGCAGCAGCTCCCAGCCTCTCCTGGCCCTGCATCACTGTCTGCCTGTGGAGATACTCCAGCCAGGGATGGAGGAAGGGAGAAGGCTGCCTAGGGCTTAACGCACCTCGTCACCACCACTAACAAGGAGAAACTGAGGAAAAGGAGAGAGGAAAGAATTAGAACAGGCCAGGCAAAATACGTAGCAAGATGGAGAAAATTAAGAGTGAAACCACCACTTCAGAGCTATTGTAGCTGTCCTACAAACAAGACATTGATCTGGATGCAATCCTCTGTTGTAACGAAATCTAGACAAACCTTGCATTTTAGAAAATTAGGACTTGTCAATTTACGTCTACATATAAATTTGCTATCCCCCCTATAAAGCACCTGTTTGAGAAATAGAGAGATAAGTGAGATGAATGGCCCTGGATCAGATGTCATGTACTGATTATTTAAGAAGTCTTTTAAAGTGTACTTTCAAGGGTATTTTAATAATGAAATTGAACTCAGAATGTCAGAATTGAATTCAGAATGTCCTTCAGGCCACAGTTTTATGCACACTTTCAATTCTTTTCAGCCATCACTCTTCTCAAAATTAAATGCTGTCTTCCCATGACCCCCAAATTATGTCTTCTTACTCCTGTGCAGCCTCTCTCCTGGTCCCAAACCACAACTTGGATGGCAATGGGGTGAACAGGATCATAAAAACTGATAGTGTTTGTACCTATCTTTTCTCATTTGGCTACATTTAACTTCAATAGTTCTCAGTTTTATTATACCATGCAGTCACATAAAAGCTTTTCCATCAAGAGGGCTGGACCGCAGCATTCACCTACAGAAAAATACTGCATAACGTTTACAGCATTAAGTGATTAGTACAGTCCAATAAAAGCTCAAATAACTGTGAATTCATTCTGCTTACACACATGTTTAAATACAATATATTTGGAATGTTTCTTTTCCAAATGTACACTTTACTTGCTTATTGATTTCATACCTTTAAGTAATTGTGGGATAAAAGCATTATGCTTTATGGACTACATTTTAACTTAAAGGTGAAAGAATTTCTTTCACTGTTTAATGTACAGAGATTCACTGCAGTCTACTAACAAACAGACAGACTTCTTTCAGAGTCAGTGCAGGCTCATTTCTTTACCTGTATCTATTATTTGCATACATACATTATACATGTAATAAGTGCCTGCTTTGATAGACAATCTAAACTGATCAGAGTAATTTTAAAAAATTGCAGAAGCCTATCTGCTCACTTCTAGTTTAACTAGGCTAAACATAATGACTAAGCCCCGGCTTGAATACACAATTTGTATTACAATTTATACATTCAACAGTAAACAAAACATGCTAGTCAAAACTGGCTTTCTGCATACGCAGCCTGCCACCTCACCACTTTAGGGAAAGGAGGAGTGATTTAGAGGACACTTAATATGTAACAGATACTATTTTCCTTTAAGTTCTAAAATGACACTAAACTATACTTTTCTTCTATTCCTCTGAATTTGACTCCTAGATGAAATAATAATTTAAACATAATGTATGCATTACTAAATAGGTATATTAAATTTTTTTGTAATGAAGTTGATCCAAAGAATTCTCCCTCTAATTGGGCTGAAACTAGGTCTCAAAACAGCCGGCTGGAAGCAAGACAGTGTCAGTATGGGTCTAAGTATCATCCGCTGGCCATGGCTGGCCTTTTGTACGCCAGTCTGAGTTAGCTTTTAGCAAGGCTGTTAAATCTCTGAGCTGCTGGTCAGGGAGTGGAAGCAATTTAAATCTTTTCCACTTCTAACAGTAGACTCGAGGAGAATCTGGTGTTAAAGCTTCTGTTGGTCATCCCAGGTTGGAGACACCGAGGAAGTGTGTGTTGGGACTCAGAAGTGAACAAAAGACAAGAAAAAGATCAGAAACGCCTGCAGAATGTTCAATGCAGATTTGTGAGATTTTATCCCCTCTGCCTCCTTTCCAAACAAAATGACTTTCTGTAAACACAGAGTGCCTCAGACAATGTGCAATGAACCACAAGTATCTGGTACACCTACAGACAATGTCAAACAATAATCTGGCATTGGAAGACACCATAGATATAACTCCACAAAAACTATTGTACAATACAAGTGAACATACAGTCATACAAACAGGTCTACTTGCTCTGACAAACTCAAACAAATCAAACATGTAAAGAAAGGGTTTGTAAAGGATGAGCAAGGCACAAGTGTTAATACCTTCCATTACAAGTGCATTTTATACAACAGAGATGTGACAGAGGCAGTGGCTAGCTTACTATAATTATTTCAACTATGTTTTCTATACTTATTATCCTCCCTTTTTTATGAAGGTCACTGAAAATCAGTGCATGCTTCAGTCTGACTGGAGACAACTGACATTCAAGAGGCTGCGAAAAACGCGAAGAAGTGCAGAGACAGTCTGAGCTTCAACAGAGCTCTGGGACACCCCGAAACATCACTGACCACCACACCCAGAAGC
Organism: Opisthocomus hoazin; assembly: GCF_030867145.1. Taxonomy (NCBI): domain Eukaryota; kingdom Metazoa; phylum Chordata; class Aves; order Opisthocomiformes; family Opisthocomidae; genus Opisthocomus; species Opisthocomus hoazin. The sequence continues at coordinate 72,310,295 of NC_134417.1, read as the reverse complement.
CTGTTTAATATGATAGAGAGATCAATGCCTTGTAGCAGAGATGCTAACTGCTATAATAGAGTGTTTAGTACCCATCACTTGATGTTTTACAACTAATCAGAGAAGCCTTACTCTCCACACATGAGATTTCTTTGGGTGTTATTCAACTTGCTGCTAAATTTGACAGTGTTATGCAAGAACATGTGTGTTCCCCACCTCTGCAAAAGGTTTCTCTCCTGTGCATACTTGATACTGACATTGCACAGGGCCCAGCAATTGCTAAAGCTGTTTCCTGTCCTTAACATAGTTAAAGCAACACACAGCTGGGACTCAACGGTTGCTAAAAGAAATAATGCACTTAATTTGCTGGGTCTTCAACAGTTTCTCTTCCTTTTACTGTACTAAAGACCTCCTACTTTACTAAAGATCTCAAACCTTACATAAAATATGAAGAACCTAACTTACAAGGGATACTGAATATACTGAAAGTGCTAATGAAAAAATAACTTAAAGCTTCTTTATTTTAGCAAAAACCTACTACAATAATAAGCAGTAAAAACCCATAATTTTAAGGTTTAGAATTCTGAAAGAAGCGACAAAATTCTACAAAAACCTATTTTGACTCTCTTGAAATGAATATATGTGACCAGACTGCTTAATTAAATCTATGTTCTTGAGTAGCTGCTTAATTTACTAGTTAAATTCATACAGTACGTTCTGAACTTCCCCAAGATGTTATAAGACGTTATCTTCTATTTCCATTCAAAGTTCTTCCACTGAAAAAAGAGCATCAACAGATTTCAGTAATTCAGAAGACCTTCTTCCCCTTTTATCTCCACTCAAACTTTCAGCTTGTTAGAAAATGTGTTAAATAAGTTAAAGAAAGAAAAAAGGTCAGGACATTCAAAGTAGACAACTTGTTTCTGCCAACATATTCACTAGATAACATTCTATTTTATCCAAGCGGAATGGCTTTATAAGAAGACTGTAAAAAACCTGGAGCAAGAGAAACAATTTTAACTCCTTGCTATAAATCAGGAGAAATGGTGTCCAACCTAGGTCTCCGATATTGCTCATAAATGCTCAGATATTTCTTAGCCCTGAATTGAAAGAGGGATCAATACAACTTCTCTTCGGCTTCATTAATGCCACATAAATCCTTGTGTGTACTTTGTCACTTGATTTCTTTTACTTCTACTTAAAATATTCAAAACAAAACCACTGATTTCAACAGGGAAAAAAATTGTGGGTTTTGACATGGAGGTTCTTGAGTTAGCTGTGGTTTATAGAAATATCTGAAAGAAATTAGTTTATTGATGAAAATCCAAACTTCAAGAGCTTTTGAAAAGAATTGTCATAGTATTTTTTATAATATCTAGAGCTTGATGCTATGATTTTATGAATAAACAGAATCTGAATAGACAGTATCATAGCAATACTGCCACTGAATACCCTAAGCACCTAAATGAACCATCGCACGAAACAACCATATGCTTTCTGCAGCATCTCAAAGAAACTATACAAAATGTTTTGTATACATCCGTAAGAGACTTGACAATATCAGTAAGGCAGTAATTTTTTATCACTTTTCAAAAAGAGAAGTGTATCTGTGTTAAAACTTAATAACATTTCTCCTATTAATACATACAATGAATTTTAGTTTCATACAAACACTTGAGAATAAAATAACAGTTATAGCATATTTAGTAGCCTTTCATCTCTGCAATTCCAGGCTCCTATAAAGGAGTTTGCTTTAGCAGGCATGGTTTATTACATGTAGTAGGTTTTCCTCTGACAAAAGACCACTGCAGTGAGACCTTCAAACCAGGATTAAAATATAGGGAGAATCTGTGGGAAGTCATGTAGAAGGATAGACCTTCATAGTGCCTAGAATTAATGATCATAGCCTCAAGAACCCAGTGATGAATAAAACACAGAAAAAGGTATCAAAAAATGTTTTTGTGATGACATGAAAGATGCATGCAGGACAGTATCAATATTATATGTTCCAGCTGTTTAATTATGCTTGTCTTTGTTTCTGTCTGAATATGCAATAGTCCTGCAGTAATGGCAGAGAGCTTATAGCTCATGAATACACAGAAATTGCTGCAACACACACTGAAGTTTAAAGAGAAAATACAGGTTTACTCCTTCTGTGGGAACACAACTATCCACCAGATCTCACTAGCCAAAATTTCTAGCTTGGATTTGCCAGGAGCATTTGGGAACGAATACTGAAACATGTCCTTTTTGAGAGAAAAATAAGATGTTCTCAGTTCCTCACAGAGTGAAGCAGACAAAGCAGATACATTCCTTTATGCCCTTTTATGTCTTGCTCCTTTTCCTGGGATTAAGTAACAAGAGTGTAGACATGTCCCTGTTCACATCAGACAGCTTCTGAAGGAAAGTCCTGAAGAGCACTCCAATTCACTTGCTACCAACAGCGTGTGCTGCTGTATCAGAAACTAGGATCAGCGGTAGGTTAAGTGCAAGATCTTTTCCCAGACAGAAGATGGATTTCTCAGCTGAAAAGGGTGCACTTACTTTTTTAGTTCCGTGGTATGGAGCCCTCAGTCTCCATCCTGGTCCCTGTGCCACAGCACACTGCTGCCTACGAGGCTGCACCGCACTCACTAGGGTTAACTGACCCGGCTTGGAAATAATCCTACCAAAATAAGTGAACTGAGCAGCTGCGGATGGAAGCCTCTTAAGTAATGCTCTGGAGCCAAAGCCACTGCCATGAAACTACGTTGCCAGAGACACAGCACAATCAAAAAGTGCAAGAGAAAGACTGTCAAGTCCAAGAAATTCAAGGTGAAAGTCGAGTCTTGCAAATCTGCTCAAGAATGTCAACATGTAACTCCCTACATCTCTTCCCTTCCACCAGATTTTCTTCAAGTTGAATCACAGAACAAGCTTGTGTGAATCAATCCACAATATCTCTGTTCCTTTCCAAAACCATTTTGACTCATTTACCCTTCCCTAACTCCCCCCTCGTCCTCAGGTCTGTACCTCAATCACAGCCTTTCAAGAGAAACTCTTGGTCTGAGAGCTTTCCTTGGAGATTTTACCCAGCACTGAGCCTAATGCCAAGATAAGTTCTTGCTCTGGAAGGCAAACAGCAAGGATACAGTAATATGCTGGGTGATTTAATCTGCTGATTTTATGCCCAGAAGAATTTAAAACTAGGAGTAAGGAGTCTTTCCCAAGTAAGGGTTTCAACTGCATTTGAGTTCACACACATAACCACGTACACCAGCATAGCTCCATAGCTTTATCCTCATGACAGGGAAGCACCCATCTCCTTCATCACAAGCTGCTGAAGTTTTCCAGGTCCCCAGGTCACTGCCAGCTGAGTGGGGACAGGCACTGGAAACGCTCCTCTTCCTCACCATCCTGTCATGGAACCCGACATCCCATCCCTGCACCTGCAGCAGCCAGCTTGGGCACCAGAGAGAGATCAGGAGAAGGCAGGTCCATGCCCAGCCCCCTCCAGACCAGCTTCACTGAACACACTGGGGCTACCATACAGGCACAAAATAGCAAGCAATACAGTTGAGCACTTCCATGGTGGCTCTGCGTTACATCTGAACTGGTTTAAGCTACCAAGAAACACAAGGGGAAGAGGCAAGGAAATTTGCACTCTGTGGGAGAGGCACATGCCTCACTGCTAAAAGGGAATAAAGGGTCAAAATCATGAAAGAGCTGGGATAATGTAGTAGGTTCCCTTACAGCTCCTCTGGGAAGGATACTTTCAGCTGCAATTTCACTGCTACTAAAAGTCAGAAATACATTTGCCTTTCCAATTACTGCCATTTATTACTGCTGATTATTAAAGCTGATGCGTAAGATGGCAGATACTCAGCGTTTCTTCTCATTTTTATTTCAGTCAGGAAGTGTTTCTCTTATGACAGACAGAGGTGATCAGGAGTTATAGTAACCCCAAGTGCTTTGTGTTCATCTACTTTACTGCAAGTAAAATATTAGAATCCAACAACTTTTTAAAACTCAATTTTCAAATAATTGGCTGAATGGATGGAGTCAAAAACAGCAGGTGCATCTCTTCTCTCACTTCAACAATCTGACATCTCTAGTCAAAATCATCAAAGCAGCTGCAGTTTGATCCTTCATCTTCCCTTTCAAGACATCATTCCCTTCGCTTTTCCTCCAGTCACTGAAAAAGGATGGCTTGCAGATCAATAGCACAAGTATATTTGCACAATAAAAGCCAAACCATAGGGTGCATCTCTGTTTTCCACACCTGTCAAATGCAGATCTGTTCAAAATACTGAAAATAAGACATCAATTTTCAAATTGGATTTTGGATTCTAGATATAATACACAACAAAACCCTCTGAAAATAGGTATCTACCTGATAAGACTCCCCAAAAAAGAATGACAGGCTTGTTAATATGTATTTTAGTCATATATTTATCTCATGTATTTTATTTTACCATCAACATACTATGATATTTTTCCAAGAACAAAAAAACTACAAATTGAACACTCTTAAGCCAAAACGGGTAAACTGTTAGCACAGAAAGATCATTCTGTAAGAGTTAGAAAGCTGGGAAAACTTTCTCTCACCAACCATTCCAACAAGCAAGAAGGGAGTCTCACTTCTAAGAATAATCAAACAAGAAGTTCACATTTTAATGCCAGTTATTGGAGGCAACCAAAAGAATAAACAAAAAAGTAATATAACAATCACAGTGTGCTAAAGTTACCCAAATATGCACAGAGGAGGCTAAATAAAGTAAAGCTGGAGATAGTAAAGAAAAAGCAAATGGGAGAGACCCTTGAATTCTCTCTGGCAGTATTAATTTGAGTTGTCTGCACAGTTGTATTGCTTGAGTTTGTATTACTTTTTAAAACTTCAGTACCATTTGCATGTGTCTTGCTACCAATAAACCTCGATTTAAATAAAAAATCCTGGATGAAATAATCATCTTCTTTACCTACTTAGCATGGAGCAGAAGTGTTTTTAAGAAAAAATAACAGCAAGAAGTAATACTTCAGTGGGTACTATCTCATCTCAGGCTAGAGAATGCCACCTGAAACTTGAATGTTAATATTTCATACCAGATCCAATAAAAGTATTTGATTGCTTGCTAACTTCCTGTTAGAGCTGAACTTGTTCAATCAAGTAAGTAAAAATAAAACTAGGTAGTTGTAAAACTACCTAGGTAGTTGTATGACTAAAACCCATTAGTGACATCACAAAAATGGAGGGAGAAGGGTAAATCATAGAATCATAGAATGACTTGGGCGAGAAGAGACTTTAAAAGGTCATCTAGCCCAACCCACCTGCAGTGAGCAGGGACATCTTCAACTGGATTAGGTTGCTCAGAGCCCCGTCCAGCCTGACCTTGAATGTTTCCAGGGATGGGGCATCTACCACCTTTCTGGGCAACCTGCTCCAGTGTTTCATCACCCGCATTGTAAAAAATTTCTTCCTTGTATCTAGTCTGAATCTACCCTCCCTTAGTTTAAAACCATTACCCCTTGTCCTGTCACGACAGCTCTTGCTAAAAAGTTTGTCCCCATCTTTCTTCTAAGCTCCCTTTAAGTACTGAAAGGCCACAATAAGGTCTCCTCACAGCCTTCTCTTCTCCAGGCTGAACAGCTCCAACTCTCTCAGCCTTTCCTCATAGGAGAGGTGCTCCAGACCTTGGATCACTTTTCTGGCCCTCCTCTGGACCCACTCCAACAGGTCCATGTTTTTCCTGTGCTGAGGGCTCCAGAGCTGGAGGCAGGACTCCAAGTGGGGTCTCACGAGAGTGGAGCAGAGGGGCAGAATCACCTCCCTCAACCTGCTGGCCATGCTGCTTTTGATGCAGCCCAGGATATTGCTGGCCTTCTGGGCTGTGAGCGCAGTTTGCCAGCTCATGTCCACCTTTTCATCAAGTCCTTCTCGGCAGGGCTGCCCTCAGTCCCTTCATTCCCCAGCCTGTACTGGTGCCGGGGATTGCCTTGACCCAGATGCAGGACCTTGTATTTGGCCTTGTTGAACCTCATGAGGTTCACACAGGCCCACTTCTGCAGCTTGTCCAGGACCCTCTGGATGGCATCCTGTCCTTCTGACATGTTGACTGCACCACTCAGCTTGGTGTCATTTGCAAACTTGCTGAGGGTGCACTTGATCTCGTTGTCTATGTCACTGATGAAGCACCGGTCCTAGTATAGACCCCTGAGGGACACCACACATCACCAATCTCCACATGGACATCAAGCCATTGACCATCACCCTCTGGATGCGACTATCCAGACAATTCCTCATCCACCGAACAGTCCACCTATCAAATCCATGTCTCTCCAATTTAGAGAGAAGGATGTTGCGGAGGACCATGTCAAAGGAGGTGTTCAGAGGTGTTCTGTAGGCTCCACAGGTGAATGTTAGGGGAAGTTCATACTATGTTTTCTGCTGTAGGATGTGCACTGGCTTTACACAGAATATAGATGAAAAGATGGCAGGAAAACAACCACAAAAGCATCAGTGGGGGCCTCTCTGAATTTTCATTTTTAATTAAGTTCTCTCATACTATGAATTACGCAGAATCCAGACACCCTACATAGTTCAAGCAGAGTTTTGCACTTAAAATGTTCCTAACGTGGGAACAAAGAGTATCTTCCTCCAAGGTATCAGAGGTTTACTCTGGGCTCCTACTTACTTTTCTTAAATTTTATACAACCAGTGACTAGTTTATGTCACTATTATTAAATTTTCCAAAGGATACACTTTTGAATTGGTATCTAATATCAGTCTAATTTTGTACCAAAGCACTCTACTGCTACCTATAGTTCGAACTCATTGGTATCTTGCATGTAATGTTATAAAACAATTTGCAATTATGAAAAAAAACCAAAAAGATTATTTTTGAAACTTCCTTCCTTTTTTTTTTTTTTTGTCTTATTAAGTATAACAGCAAAACTACAAATAGCTGATTTTTTCTTTTTGCTTTCTTTTTTTTTTGGGGGGGGAGAGTGGGTATGTAAAGAGGGAGGGGATTCAGATCTTTGCCAAGGACTCAAGAACTGTGGAGGTTTGTTTCTGTTGCAGATGACAGCTACCTCTGTGCATAATAACATACGTCAGCCAGATGTCCCCTCTAACAGAAACCAGGTTAGTTGCTGAACTGGTTGGATGATAGCCACTTTGGTACAACAGCAGCAAGCACAATGCTTTTGTTGTCCGAACCAGTCTTTCTCCAAGCCACCGCACCACATCACGTGGGCCAGTGTTAGCTGGGGCACCCCGGCAAGGTGAGCCACTGAACTCCTTACTCCATCTCATTCCTGCTTCCAGAAAGCCCATGGCAGTCCACTAGCAGCTCTGATCACAGGATAACTTTCTTCTCCGATAAAACTCTTCTATTTCCTCGCAAGTTAATCCTTTGGTACAACAGTTCTCCCTGCATACAAAATAAACACTTAACAACAGGAAGTTACCAGCTGTAGAACATAAGTGGCCAGTTCAAGTCACCAGTGCTAGTTATCTAATACATGCAGATATATATACAAATGTATATCCATATATACACATGGATGTGTACATGGATATATATAATGCATACATGTATGTATAAGCACACATAGATATAAACACAGGTCCAGATACACAGACATTTAAATTCCTATACTTTACTGAACTCAAGAACAACTAAGAGCCCTAATGCTTGTACAAACTTGCATCAGTAATGCCCACCTTGAAAACATTTTACTAGTACACGAATAATTTTAGAAAAAGAAAAGATCTAAAAGATAAATTCCCCCAAAATCACCAGACAGATTCTACATTAATCTGGAACTGAAATGGAAAATACACATCAATCATTTAAAGTAGAAAGATAAAAATATGTAAATTATTCCCCAAAGAGATATTACAGATGCAAAAAACTCAGCATTTACCTTACAGTGATTACAAACATTTTAGCTACCTTTAACAATGGCTTGTGCCCTGAAATCCTATTCCCCCCCCTATTTTTGAATCCATATTCTCTTCTAAGTAGAGAGAAATATGTTAACCACTTAAAAAGATACGGCATTCAGATAGCTGGACCAGTGGCTGAGAAAAGTGAAGTTCTGAATTACAGCGTACAGTCTCGGATGTTGGCAAAGGTAAATCAGACACTATAAACCTCGAGAAAGTTAATGAACCAGGTGATATATGTCTTAACTGGAAATTACTTTGCTTAGAGCAACCAGCAGCACCTACCTCTATCTAACATTAGCGAAAGTGCTCACCTTTGTGCCAGGCTGAGCAGCCCGCAAAGGCATACCTTAATTCCTCCTTTCCCAGGGTTCATCAACCACACTCCCTACCGGTCACAGAGAGCATCCCCAAAGCCACTTCTCATCCTCTCGTCCAACTGCCACGACCCTCGGCAGCCTCTGCTGCACCCCACACCAGCATCTGGCCTGATACCCGGACCCATCAGTCACCACCACTCGAGCCACAGCGAGGGTTGGCCTGAGCACGCTCACTGTGCGGCTCAGCTCAGCAGCCACAGGCAGGAGGTAGCAGGCGGCTGTCACCACGTACAGCCAGCCAGCAAGAGGCACATCATGGTCCAGGGACCTCCGTGGTAACCTCTGCAGTGCCAGCCATGCAGCAGAGGCTGGCAGCTGACAGGCTGTGTCTGCCACCAAGACCCGAGGGACGAGGAGCAGAACCACATCCAGATGAGGATTTAAGATGCACGCAGGTGTTTGTATCCGGCTTGCAATGCTTACTTTGGTTAAAACATTTCTTCAACACTTCTTTTGATAAAGAACTGATTTAGTTTTACAAAAAGTAACATTTGTATTGCTGTCATTTATAAGGCAATTTAACCCTACAGATAAAGTCAGAGCAAAGACATGTCATCAAGGAAGCGAGCAGGCGCGTGTGAAAGCAGCAGGTGAGAGCAGGCAGAAGAGCTATGCTTGTTCTCAGGACTTTTTCTTGGTATTGCCTCTCTATTCCTAGGAGACGGTTTATCTCTTTCCGCTGATTATTTGAAGAACATCAGGATACTAAAGGATCTATCTACAGTGAGGTATCTAAATTTAAGCTAAGTTAATATCCCTCCACTCTTTTTTTCTACTCACACCCAAGAAGCAGAAGACGAAAGGATACTTATGAAACAGATTTGATCACTCTGCAATCACAGTATGAATGGGAGATGACAGACGTTTTTTAATTAGAGAGGGTACTATTTCTGGAGCATATGATTCCAGGTTACATGAGACCCCGCTAGAACAAACACTTCCAGCCCCCAAAAAACACAGCCCAACAGTGAGAATGGATAAGCTGTTCAGGGAAATAACCAACTTAATGACAGGCCTAGTGTAGACCAAGCATACACACTTAAACTGAAGACAAAATACATCATGAATATAAAGAAGAAAAACCTGTAGGTCACAGACAGCAGTACAAAGGGAGTTAGTTTACATCCCAATGTTACAGTCCTAAGAAAAAGCAGCAGAAACAAAAGAAGAAAATGAAGAAAAAGAATATCTGTAACCTGACTCGAGCAGATCCAGCAGTGCAGAACTCGCCTGCAGCTAAGCAACAACCAGATTTGCAACTGTACTTTTGGATCAACAACTCATTTATTTCCAGCTAGACCACTGTGCCAGCTCCCATGTAATCCCAGCAACTCCAACATGCAACATTAGCTATCTAAATGATAACATGCAATGGGAGCATTTTAAAACAAAAGGGCAAATGAGAAGCAACCAATAAAAAAAATATTACCATACACAACAGCTAGCACAAAGTACTGCCCTATGTTGCTATGGCTTTGGGTGCTGTTCAGCACCACAGTGATCTCGCAATTGAGAGAAAATAGAAAAAGTCTCCATGATGGAACAAGCTGACATAATATAAGGACACATATCAAGGTGATGGGCACTTCTGGTCTGTCAAAAATGCTGCTGCAGCCTAAGCAGACATACCTTAACTAGCTTTGCAGCTGCCTACTAGCAGCATGGGGTCATTCAGAGGCTGTGAAACCTGTCTGAGAGTGAATAAATACTTAAATAACTAGTCTTGGCACACTGCAGTGGATAATTACATCTGACAATCTTTTTCATGCCTTCAGCCTTGCAGGGATATGTAGGCATTATCCCAGCCTGCTACACGTTTCAAAGCTGTGGTCCCCAATCCATGCATGGAGGCAACGCATTACACTTAAGACATCGCATTATTACTCACAGTCACAAGCCACCACCACTACTACAGCACACATCAAGAAAGCAAAACACAACAGCCTATATTATTGCCTAAGAGCCAGCAAAGGGATGTCTGGTATCAAAATTTCTGTGATTCACCATCTTAATATAAAATGATTTAAATGGCATTTTAAAGTAGGACTACTGATATTTCAAGTTTTAACAAACACCTAAAAGGATGCGAGCAGTAGAGCATTAGATGGAGTGCAAACAAGGCAGAGCTGAGAGGAATTGAGATTTCCTGTTATGGACACAGTTACCGACTTCTGGAAGGCCACGATCTGCCTTTGACAGCCATTTAAGAAGTATCAGGACCAAAGGATGTTGAGAACAATCTTTAACAGAGAACAAAGAGCCCAGGGGTGTCCCTTAGTCCCAGGTGAGAAACAGAACCTGGATTATTAACCGGCACTTTCAGCACCCAGAGTATTAGAAATCACAAAAAATATTTTCCAAAATGCTGAAAATATTCTATAGATTTCAAGAAAGAGGTTTGCAGACCACCTGACTAATTGTACGTCAGTCAAAAACTAGTTCATGACATATGATGTATTTGAGCGAAAACAAATCAACAGAATACTTGAATTGATTTTACCAGCATTGGAGAGGGCCAAAAGTTATTATTGAAGTCCCCTTTATTATGTACAGACTTCAGCTCATTTAGTGCTGACTTTAAAGGTCTCACTAAATTTGTACCTCACCGTTTTCTTTGATCTCATCCCTCTGACTTGGTGCAACATTTTAAGGGATAATTAATTGAATACTTGTAAGGAATGGACAAAAAAAATATCTTTACTTACTATCAGTTCTTTTTAATCTTCACCCTTCAAAACTAAAAAGCTTTTTTCTGTAGAAACAATAATTTTAAAAATATTAACACTAAAAGCAACTGACGTCCTTGGGCTTCTTCTGTATTTTTTGTCTTGTGAATGCTTAAGATTCATGTTTTCATGGAAATAGGAAATTCAGTAAAATATCAGTACAAGCCCTTAGACTGGGGCATTGTTAGCCCAAACACATTGTGGCCCTACTCAGCCACAAGACAGGTCCTCTTTATCCTAGAGAAAGCCACATGCTATGGACTACGAGGAAGATAACAAGGAAACCCTCAGTGCCTTGGCATGTTTTTTTCTATTTAAAAAAACAAAACAAAACAAAAAACAAACCCACAACCTTTCTGCATTTGCATTGCTAAACTGTTCTAACCAAGAACATTTCATCTCAGCTTCAAGCTTAACAGCTTCCTTTGAAGATCTCTTTCCCTTGGGATTAGCTGCTGGCCTGCAGGTAGCCTCATCAGTTCCCTCTTAATTTTCTGTCCCTGGACGACTCCAAACATGCGCTGTGGCCCCACCTTCCTCACAGTAAGTCACATGCCAAAGTGAGTCAGCAAAATATGCTTAACCATTTTCCAGAGAAGCAATGCTTGTATAAAATACATAAATAAATAAAAATGGCAAGAATGTATATTTTCTTACAAGCTTTTTTGTTTTTATTTTCCCTGTTAGGATACATATCACATACGTACATTATACTCTGGCTTCATGTTACAGAAACACTTAGAATCCATAAAAAGCCAAATTTAAAAATCTTAAAATCCTCCTAATAATTTGCTATTGTGTGCTTCATTACTGTATTTTTCTCTTCAGTTTAAGTGTTTTCCCTAGCTGTAAGGAAAGAAAATGGATGTCATTAAACTGTTTTCATTAAGTGCATGACACAGTTCAACAGTTTTTTATCCACCCTTAATTCACTATCATTTTCCCTCCACCGCTGCATTATTCATGTATGTCATCCTCTTCTAATTCCTGTGACAAATTCAATTGTAATGACTTTATTTAGGATCAACACTTCCACTCACAATATTAAAAGGCAAAAAGTTAAGGCAGCTGCGTCACTTGGCTTTGCCTGATCACCGGTCAGGGCGAAGGCAAAGCAACCATGGAGAGCAGGCAGCAAAACCTGCTGCCTGCGGGAAACAGGTCTGGGGGCACACAGGAGCCAGGGAGCACCAGCAGAAGTTACTGCCTCATTAATTGTACTGTGTGAAGGACTGAATCACCAAAAAAGGCAGAAAAACACACCCTGGCATATTTTAGAGCTACTGGCTTTAATTTACGTCTTTCTAAACATATATGTCAAACGTAAGCACCAACTGCATGTAATATTTTATTTAATATTATTAATTTAAATATCACACTAGACTAAATATTCCACTACTACAGCCACTATATGACACTATTTCCATCCATTACAGCCTGGAATGAGTTTTAACATTTGACTTGAGAAACAAAACTACTAATGTAGTTCCAGCTTTAATCCATTTTAAAGCACAAATTATCTAAATAATTCATTTTGTGTTTTCTATATGACTGGAATTACCCGTTGTTATAGCAGGTTGATTTTGGCAGTGCTTTTGCTACTTTGACTGTTCACAAGTTGTCTTACAGTCTGAGACGGTGTGAGACCTAGAAACTATATCTTATGCCAACTGGAGTGAGAACATTGCTTTGATGTATAGAAATACAGTTTCAAAAAGTAGGGTCTGCTAGCAGTTTCTCTACAAACTACAATGGCAGCTGTGCTAGAGATCATGAATATTACATAAGGGCTGTCCATCCATTCAAGCCAGCATCAGTAAGCCAAATTCCCATAGCAACACTCACATAGATTTACTCATCGCTAAGAGATGCATCAATTCAGCAGCAAGTGCTGTACTGCTACCCCGATTAGTTTACAAGGTATTATTACTTCAACTCTTCTTTTAAAGATTGTGTATTTTCTGATAAAATTCAACACTTCACTTGAATTTCAGGGCAGCCTTTATCATCTTTGCTAAGAGCAAAGAAATGTCAAACTAGTAAAAATTCACCCTGATAAAACTGAAACTCCTCATTGCAATCAGCAGCATCTCTAAGATACCAGGTGGAATGGAAGAAGCGGGCTGCTTCTGTGGTGCTTCTGCTATACCGATCCCAGGACAGCAGGACCCAACTTCAAAGAGATGTTCAGCATCTCCTGCAGCTCACAAGTTCCAGCATCTCATTAAAAAGCTGCTTTAGGAGCTCTTACTAAATATTGGTTAACAATTACATTTTTCAAAAAGCCATCTGTGGCTTCCCTGTTCAAGTTTTCTGGCTCGACGAAGCTGTCTGCTTGTGCATTATAGTACTGTATTATTTATGGAGCTGGTCCTCGCGATACGACCAGGTGCATAGCTCAATGATATGGACTCCTGAATGTCTGAAGAACCCTTGCAAAACAGGTGGCATAAAAGGGCAGAGGCAAAGCTGGCGGCGGAAAAGGAAAGAGAACGGGAAACGGAAGGGAGATAAGGAAATGAAAAACAAGGCAAAATGGAGGAGGGCAGTCGGAGAGAAAGTGAGAGAGAAATGCAGATCAGGTAGATCTGAGGAGGGATCCCAACAGTGTATTTAAATATTTAAATATAAGATGTGAAAATGGAAAACGGATCTTGGAAAACAGTAATACACTGAGATCTGGCAGACAGCATACAAAAAAGTAAAACTGCAAGGAAGTGATAAAGGAACGATAACAAACAAGATGAGCATGATTTTTACCAGTGCAATAGATTTTAAAGATACAGCACAGGTGAAAGAAAAAGAAGCCCATACCCTTTCACTGCTAAAACCCTCACAGTCCTAAATGCATCTCACAGAAAATATATAAACACACCGCAAGAACCTGAAGATTATTTAGTATTTCCTCACTAAATTGTCACTATCTGCCAGGAGTACGGAGACAGAAGGAGAGAACAAGTCCTAGAGCATATTACTCCCGGGGTCATTTAACACACAAACTGTAAAGAAAGCCAGTGAAATCTGATGCCAAAAAAGGACTTGGTAACAGATTCTCCCTATTTACATATGACTGGGAGGGACTGATCCTTCATTGAAGGAAGGTGAATAGGATGCTTGAGGGCTGATTTCTAGAACTGTAATTTTTGAGTGCCATAGCAATCCACGGGCAAACTTTCACAAACATCTTCAGTAAGAACTCTAAGCTTTGACCCAACACAGTGCAAACAAATGGATATATTCAATAAGAGGAAAAAAAACCCCACACATATTTAAATAAGATCATTCTGAAATATGCAAGCCATTCAAATGTTTTTTATGGGCTACTGATTCTAAGTGATTTTTCCTGGAAAATTTATTTACTATTGTTGTCAGGAAAATCTTTATAAGAGGTCTTATGCTATATTTTAACACATTAAAATCAGTTGTATCAGATGAGATAACAGACCTTCAAAGCTGAACATTTTATGAGTCTGTGACAAGAAGTAAAACCTTACCTTTGCTTTTTCCAGCTGTGCCTGGGCCTGTCGCTCTGCCTCTCTCCGTACTGCTTCCCTGTCTTCTTCCAGAGATACATCTGAATCGGATGGACGGCTGGTGTAGGAGTCCGCCGAACCCTGCACAAGAAAAGGAAAAATAATGTCACAAGTTGTTTTGGTGTTCAGAAAAAAAAAAAAGAAGTGGTTATACACCTTTCTTTTTCTCTTACTTCTGGATCCCTGAAAAGAGAATAACTGCCCAAAAGGGAAAGTCACTTAGAAAAATTATGTCTAGGTAAATGTTTTCTTCTGGAGACTTTCCAAAAGTGCAGGTGTCTTGCCCAGTGTTTTCTGTCCTGCACTCTCCCTGTGTTCTTATTTGTGTGCTATTCAGCAAGCAGAGCCAATTGCTCTGTAGAGTTACAGCAGTGGTGCAGTGCAGGGCTGAAGGACACACAGCAGCTTCAAGGATGGCTCCATAAAAATTAAAACTCTGAACAGTGACAGTATTAGCAAGGAAACAGACTTTTTATAAACAAAACACAAATTCGGTATCAATAATTATCATTACACAATATCACTGCTAACAGATTTAACTTCTGCTGTTCATTTTTATTTCAGGGCAACCTCTTTACCTGACACACTTTCCCCATCAGAACTGCAAATGGCTCGTATCCATCTCTGCCCCTCAGCAAAACATGCAAATGACCACAAATCAACTTCCAACTAATAAAATCTGTCTGGACTCAACACATGTCCCCGTATCACCACAATGGAAGCAGCCCCAATGCCAGAACAGCTCTATAAATAATGACAGCTCTGCTTTCCCTCTGCATCTCCCTGCATACAAAACAGAGTTCTGCTAATTCATTCAGAATGAAAACAACTGTCCTCTCCTCACCATCTTTTTTTCCCTCTCTCTCTGCAATATATATAATACAAGCCAATAATGAAAACGTAGGGCTTACACAGATATCAGAATTCTTCAGACGTCCTCCTTTGGCTCTTTTCAGAAGCCTGATCCAGGTGGCCTTCATTAGCCAGACAGCTCAGTTATTGTCCGCAGCTGCAGCGCCCGGCACTGATCTCATAAAACATGTGCACACTGAGCACCGCAGAATCACTGCTCCTTTCCTATCCATGCTCTGCTCTGAGAGCCTTCTTTCTCTTCCCTCTGCCTTTAAAGCTTGCAACCTCACTGTTTCCAAGAATTCTACTGCAATTAAATTCTCAGATTATCTTGTGCCATTAAAAAAAAAAAAAATCCAAAAAAACAGAAGATCCACACCATCTCCAAAAATCTCAACGTGAATGATAAAAAGGTAGAACAAGCCAGGCTTCAGGTAAATGTTGTGAGAGATGCTTCAGTTGATCATAAACTGAGCTCGATCATAGAAAAATACCTAGGGCTTTTTCCTTTCTGTTTTGGGGGGTGGATTTGGCTGTTAAAAATAGTGCTTATAGGAGAACCTTTTAAAATCCTGTGCAAAATGTATTCAGTGACATTTGCAAGTGCAAAGTTCATTTCATCTCTTCCTAGATTGGCTGGGGGTGGGGTAACAGGCTGTTGATATCACTGGGCATGCTCCATACGTGGAGCCTTTTACGCAGATGCTCACATCACACCGGGTTGTTAGCCTATGCCAAATTGCCATTTTACATCTCAAGGGTAAACAGCTGGAAAACACAAGGTCCCTGTGAAACTGGAAGAGCTGGTACAGCGTCTCGTTCCCGTCATGTATGCCTGCTGTGAGCCACGTTTCCCTCGGACGCTCCAATCTGTCACGCGGCGCTTTGCTCCACTGCAAAGCGCTGAGCTCCACTCTGAGCTCTCTTACAAAAACCGTAAATCCAAAAATATGCCTGTTGTGTGGGAATTTAACTCCCTAGTTACTGCTTATATTTTCTGACATTAGCAGACGAAAGAAGCAAAGAACAACTGCACCACTTAACACATAAATATTAGATACTAATATTGCAAAAGCCAAAAAAACCCACTGAATTCCTATGTTCTGCTTTTCAGAGTCACCTTCTGTCCTTCCAGAAACTGACCTGGGAATAATATGATAAGGCATGGTTATCTCAGGCATTCACGATTCACTGACAGACACTCAACATTTTAGTTGTAAAAGACCACTGTAACTGACTGCAGCCCCTGCCTTCGATACAAATTCACAGTTACAAGAAAAATAGAGAATAGAGATTGCAGCTGAGAACAGTGGTCATGCACGTGTCATAACGTGTCAGCATGTCCCCAGAAGGATCGAATACTGCCATGGTTTGTGTCTGTGTAACGAAATTTCCCCATTGCAAGTGATGAAGCAGCCTACATTTAACCACTGTTAGAGCAAACAATAGTTGTCACTAAACTGACAGTTTAAAATGAAGGTAAATTTTAACTTTCTAAGTGTTTTATTTTTTCCTTTCCTGAAGCCCATAATAGTCACAGCTTAGAGTTTTAGAAGCTGTCTTTGAGCTGACATAAAGAAAATTACTCTCCGAGGGGTATTTTGCTTACAGGAGTCCAAATCCATCTGCTATGTTATAGTGATCTTCCAAAACCAAACTTCCTACTGAGCTAAAGCAAAAGGAGCAGAAAATAAAAGAAAATATACTTAAACTTTTTGTGAATTTTTTGAAAAATCTTGTCTGTTAGGAAAATATGCAGGGGCCCTGTAACCTCCCCAGAGCCTTTCAAATTTGACTATTCTTTAAAATTTCTCTTTGCCACAATTTCTGACACAGCTCCCTGATGGAAACAGCGGCGAAAGACAAGTAGCAACAAGCAGACAGAAGTTTAGTATAGAGTTAAGGTCCTGTTAACATTGACACAACAGTGGCCTGTGGTTGAAACCACTGAAGTTATCACAGCGTTAATGAAAGCTGAGATTGTGCTGAACCCGCCCCTCCCCCAGAGTCCCCGCCCCCAGGACACACTGGGGTCCCCCAACACTCAACTCCCTTCAGAAAGGGCACGTCCAAACCCTTCCCCACCATTCCTCGGTGCCATTCTGCCGCCAAGCGAGGCATGGTGTCATAAACCAACCCCAAAGCAACACTACCCTTAAATAACAGGAAATCAAACAAGCCAGCCACTTAGCGTGACATGGCAATCACACAACAGACACTGTTGGTGTTAGCTTTCTCCAGCACTTCCACGGTGAACGCATCAAATTTTCCACAGACCAAGTGGCATGGCATCACTTTTACTATCGTTCATTCTGCTGTCCAGAAGGCATGCTGCCTAACTGGTCCTCACCCTACAACAAAAAGTCATGAAGCACAGAAACATAACTCCTATCTCCCCTAAGGGGGAAAGATGCCTTTTGGGTCAGGCAGAATTGCTAAAATTGGATTTTCATCTTCCAGGCCACAGAGATCATTTACAGTGCTGGTCATATCTTCTGTTGGACACAGTCCCAATACACATCCAAAAAATCATAATGATTCAATTTATTTTAATTATATTGCCAATTCACATGAATCAAACTCAGCATTACATTTATTTTCCCAGTGGGACAGACATGGTCATGTAAATTTTCTGTTGAAAGCAGAAGTTGGGAGCTCCTTCGCTTCTCAAATACGGAAAAAAAAATCAAAGCCTAACATCAGGGCAATCCAGGAAAAGGGGAAGCATGCAATTATGATTAATTAATTTTATAAACTATACGAGCTAAGAATGTATTCAACCACTTTAGCATGCAAAAAAATTCAAATTTAGATAAAAACTATGATGAAACTACAGTAGAAATATGTTGCCTTTTCAAGGAAGATAGTGCCAAGTGGATATGCATTGTCCACTCATGACAGCTACGGAAATCACACTTCCTCCCTGGATTATGGGAGTTTTTAGGGTTGCTCTGGAGATCAGTAGGGATCTTTACCAAGAGCTTCTGAAATCCAGCCTGTCTGAGATTCTACAGGCCTCCACCTCCTTCCACTGTAATATGGAAGAGCTGCAGTAATATATGTATGTAATATATGCTGCTGCAGCCCCCAATTCTTCATCTTTCATGGGAAACTGCCTAATAAAAGTGAGATAAGCCACGTTAATAATTACTCCATCTATTTACTCTTTTTTCATTTTCTTTTCCTCCTTACTTGGCAGGTTTACAAACCCAGTTTGTTTGAAAAATCATTTCCTGTTTTAACAACATGCTTGAAAAATATTTACCAACTATCTTACCACTTATTATATTCGAGTAGCTTCTGTGAGGTATTCTTATAATATGAACACACGCTTTTTACACTGCTAGTGGCCATATGTGATCATATTTGAGCTCCTTTTTCTTAAAGACCATACACGTCTTGTCTTCTCTGGTACTGTAGAAGTGTATCATCTTCAAGAGACTGGTTCCTTCATGTAAGAGCTTTTTTTTTATTTTCCATTGCTTGCAGGAAGAAACTCCTTAGTTAAATTAGGTGGTGCCTCTAGATCTCGTATTTTCTTGTTAGTTTTCTGTATCCATGCTTAACTTCGGTCAGTACAGTCGGAGCTCAAATACAGACTTTGACTGCAGTGGTACATTCACAGTGTACCTGTGGTTACAGGTCTGTGTACCTTGGTCTGTTACAGTAATACATTCTCACTGGGTTAATACAGTTATCATTACACTTGCAAATTCAGTCATGGCCTCTCCATTATGTCTTTTTCATAAAAAATAAAAGTGATCCTCCAAGCACCATGGGTTTCTCTTTAACGGCATAATCCAGTTATGAACTGGATATCATTAGGGCAGATAACTTTCCAAATTACCGAAAATTCTCAAATAATTCTCTTCTTCGAAAGATCAAACAAGTTCCTTCAAGTAAAAACTTTTACATTATTATTTATTAAATGAAGGCATGAAGCAGTAAGCAAACATGCAACAAGATTTTACAAGGAATAAAGAAATGCATGTGACTGCACATATACATAAACTCTTCATTTATAATGCTGGGTTCTTCTGCTAGATATATTTTTCACCTCTTCATTCATTTAATGCTGCAGAGAATTTTAAATCCAAAAGGAGAAATATCTTTCTGTCTTAATTCAATTTATACTTTGAATATAGAAAGCTCAGGCCAATAAGCATTGTGTCAGTAAGAGGAACAATTCATTTCAATATTCAGAATTTATACACAGATATTGCTAACTGCTTATCTTCTATTCTTGTTGAAATAGTAAGAATGACATCACATGTCCTGCTAGGACACGATCTGTGATGGTATATTACGATTCAGGACAAAGGCAAAATGTGAAATGTTGAAGTTTAGTATGAAGTGAAACTGCTGACATTCGCAAATTTTAATTATAGTATACCAACAGGGAATACAGATTGTCCTGTTGCGTCATGAACTGACCAACTTGAAATGTACGAGCCACAGAATTAGAAAATCAGAAGCACTCCCACAAATGCACCATCACTAGGGACCTCAGTTTGGCAGAGTAGCCACAGCTGGTGAATGGGAAAATTTCTTATCTATGAAATTTTCTCCAGATGTCTAAGCAACGTCATTATTTTGCATGATGTTGAAGAAAGCACAAAATGCTGCTCTGAGAATGCTACACAATGTTATACTGATGTTAAAATTAATTATTTGAGGGTAGAATTTTTACGGAAAGATGAAAGTAATTCCAATTAATTGTTTGGCATGTATATTTGGTGTGTATGACAAACTGAAGGAATACATTTTGAAAAAGGAAAGAGGAAAGGGACCATGTATTCATTAAGGGGATATCAAGCGGGAATTGTTGACTCCTTGTGTAAGGGCCATGGGCACTTCGCAGCCTGGCAACTGCCAACTCTAGTCCTGATGTCCTCTCTGGTCCTTGGCACGGGCCCTGCAGTGCTCGGCCATTTGCCCGCTACACACACACTTACCCTTAAACGCTGTAAAACTGTGCTCTCCCACAATTACTACACAAGCAGGGCTACCGGCTCCTACAGTAGTCACTGACATCCTCTGATATGCTTGCATTTAAAAGACAAAACCAACATTGACTAGAACTTTGTTGTTGTTGTTTAAAGCTAACTGGGCATTGCAACGGCATGCACAGCCATGGGGGACGTTCAAATAACAGGAGGAGTGAAATTTTAGAACAGCTCGGGAGCTTTAGGGTGGCGATGTGATTAAAAGAGAGATTATATAGGAAAACAGTCTTCTCTTTACCCTGCACACGACTTTGGCAAGCTTGATCGCAGCACCCAGCTTGACATTAACAGGTTTCCAAGGTGCTCATCCAATCGACAGCTGGATGAAAGCAGAGTTTTTTAACTCAGCCCTTAGGTTTGCAGAAGCCTAGATTTCTGGCATTCATTAACCAGGTAAACAGTTGTACCAGGTATTTTATCAGAAAAAAACAAAACAACAAAAAAAACCCCAAACCAAAAGCAAACCCTCCTCCCCATTTCCACTCACATTTTCATGATATTAGCCTAAATGTTTGCTTTCCTGTTGTTTTGCTAAGAAAAAGTAGCACAAGTAGGTATTTTTAGAGGAATGATAGTCTTTTCGTGGACTCTTCAGAAAAACTTCGCCAATATGCATATTGTTTCCAAAAGGGCAGCTGCAGAGCTCAGCCTAGTTAGCAAACAAACAAACAGACCCCTCAGAGGTAAACTGTCCCCAAATCTGTGCAATGCTCTGATGCGTTACGGTTTACTATTTTTTGCAAAAACTATCTAAGCGGGAAAACTGCTTGAGACCTTATTGTACTAAGCACTGCACAGCCACAAAGTCAATGACAAACCCTACTTAAAAGAATTTGCAGTCTAAAGGATGAGAGAATCTAAGCAGAAAAAAAAAGAAGAAAGGGATCAAGGTAGCAATGCAATAGAAAATAAAGCATTTTTAAATATTCAGTCCCAGCATCATGACTCATCCCTTGCATAACCATGGTGGGTTGTTGTTTAAGTAAGTTTTCTATATGTATTATGGCAGAGATTAGTTCTGTGAAAGCCTCTGAAGGAGGATAATCTGGTAGCTCTGTATATTCTGACAGAGAGATTCTCCCACTTTTGAAATGAGAGAAAGTGCTTTTGAGGAAGAGGGCAATGACAGGAATATAAGGAGGTCTCTTTGCTTATCAAAATATGCTTTATCAATAATTGAGAACTTCAAAAACAAAAAAAAACAATGCCAAAACTAAAGAAAAAAAATGGGATTTGAATTTTCAAGACAATCAATTGGATGTAGAGGATGGGATTAAATTATTGATGATTTTGAGCTGTAAAGAAAAGTCAGAGCAATGACAGAGCTAAGATGTTGCCAGTGAAAGAACTCAGAGACAGGTGTCAAAGGAAGAAAAATACACCAAGGAAATGACTGCAAGCTGCATGGACTTCAATCATCTCACTTTTGCCTCAGACTGTCAGCATACACATGGATATTAACACAACTTAGTTGACTCATGATAACTTTTTAAACCTCTAGTAACTTGCTTATATGTCTAAGCCCTTAGGCAAAGGTAAATCAGGATAATTAGTACCAAGCTGAACTGCGGTGGTGTTTACTGGGACAGAAGCAGGTAAAAAATTGAAGGTTTTAATGAAAAATAAAAACATTATTTTTGACTGCACTAATTAATCAACAGCAGATATCACAAAGGAAGTATTTTAAATTGCAGAAAGACAATTCACTCAAAAGGATTTCAAATATAAAATACTATGTGTCAATACAAGAGCACAGAGAGAAAGACAAAGATCGGGTCAACCACAAAATTACAAGAGCTTAATTAAAAAGAGGAAAAATAGAAAACACATCTGGGATGACAACAAGGAAACAGAAAGATAACTAGAAAAGGAAAGAAATTGAAGGAAAGCATGGCAACCATCATCTCAATTTGTCTCAGCTCAGTTAAAAGTGTCAATTTAGATTCCCTGTTCCAGATCTTCAGTATATTTTTATCCGGGATTTTGGTTCAAGTCATTAAGATTTTCTGCATACTTAAAAATAACTTCCTTGAAAATTTAGCATGAAATTCCGTTAGCAATGGAGAATTTTGAAGGAAAAAATATTTTCTTTGCATTTTATCAAATTATCTCTATATGTACAATCCCTACTTGGTTTTCAAATGTAAAATTTTTAATCCACTCCAGATAAAAAGTGGAAGGTTTGGGAGTTTGTTTGCTTGTTTCATTTTTAACTTGATAAAAATGTTGCAGTTAAGTATATACAGTGAAGTCTTCCCTATTTTACTCTTTCAAATGTAGCAACCGCTTTAATACATATTATTGCTTGCTATCCTTCATTTGTACACTGTAAGTATAGCATTCATCTGTTTAAATAATTATCTTTTTTCCATATATTTTCAAGAGCTAGTTTGGCAAGCATGCACTCTGAAGAAATTGTGGTCATACAGTAGTTGTCTACAGTATTTTTTAACCTCTGATAAATTTATTTTCCAGCCTATCATCTACTACTACGAACTTGATCTTCTAGTCATGATCTTTTATTAACAGCAATCAATGAATGTCATGACATAAAACACTGCCATTTGCTCACTGCTTATACTAGGAGAGGTTATCTTATCAAGACCTTTATTACATTACACACAGTGAAGACTAAGAAATTAATTAATTAAGTTTCCCTAACCCAGGCTCACTGAAAGCTCAAGCGTGTCAAACAGCAGCTCGTTCATGACTCAGCCCAGTTATCTCTAGCAGGCACGATCATCCTTTAAGCATCTGCAGCCTTGTTCTCTCCGATATGGTCAGAAAGACCAAGTGAGCAGCTTTCACACTGCATGGCACCATTTACTTCAGGATAAAATACACATATCATCAGTGGGCTAAATGTAAGCTCAGTTTCCAAGTGTGTCAGAACTCGTGAGTCTTTGCGGTTTCAAGCGTTCGTCCTTCATCCTCATGTACACCGCTTGAAAATTCTCAGGACTGTGTCTTTATACCCATTACCTATCCTCCAGGTCTAGCATAAACCAAAGAAAACTACTCGCAGTTTTCCCAGAAGGATGAGGCTTGTTACCCCATTTAGATATAACAATTATTCTCATCTGATTTCAAGCATACAACCGTGCATAATACTTTCTCATTGACGGAAAAGTCTCTGGAAAGGCCTTTTGTCCCTCTTGTCTATTACATATCAAAATAATAATCTTGGAAAATTCTCTCTCCAGCCTGTATCTTCACAGTTTTTGTTCTAAAATCAAAATATATCAGTTAATGTATAGATTGCAGGATGTCAACTGTTCACATCCATTGGCTCTTCCAGATTTGACTCTCAAACCTAGCGCACCCACACAGAGCAGGTGAGGGTATCAAGCGCATGGCACGTGATACTCATTCTAGGGCAAGAAGCTAAGGCTAGCACTGCATGCCTGATACTCCCATCCCAAGTCACGTGGCTGTCACTGCTTGTATGGCTCCACCAACTGCCTTTTGAAAGAGGGAGAGCAAGACGGAGTTTGTGATTCTGGCTCACGAGTCCTTTCTACTGCACTTTTAGAGCACTATCCCCACCTCTTACTACTGAGAAGCGAGACTGAAGTCTCTGTACGTTACTGCCTCTGTTTTCCATCTGCAAGCAAACACAAGAATGCGAAGAGTATATACAACTCTCTTTTACAAAAAAACAAATTAGTAAAAGGTTGTAGGAAACCACCTGACATTATGTAACCTCTAACAATGAATAAACCTATTTTCTTACAGCTAAAACAGATCTTGTACTATGGATTTATACTAGCACTACTGAGATATGACTGCTTAAATAAAGATGGGAGAGTTAAAAGAGAAATATATGTTTTAGGCAACCTGGAAACAGAAATGTACCTGCTACACGAAGATGGTGATGATGACTAGATGCTAATCTGAAGGAAAATAAAATACAGAATGAATTGCAATAGAAAAATTAAAGGAAATCATAAAAGCAGCACATGGTGTTGTGATCTTTCCTAACTCAATGTCAGAATATTTTTTGCGTTCTGGAACATTCAAAGCTTAGTAGAGTACAACAGCCACTTTCCAGGATAATAAGTGTTAAGGGTTTTAAATTATTGTGACCCAGAAGACCAAATGTTTTCTGGTTTTCAGACATAAAATAAAACATCAGGAACAGACTTCTTTCTGATTCAGAACAGACTGTGTCTGGGTCAGGACAGCACACTACATCACACACCTCGCTGAGCCATTTTCTCCTCTACAGGCAGCACCAAATTTTGGACCACTGGTTGTTCTTTTACCTATTGATGCAATACTGAGTATCAACACAAAATACATGTTTGAATTGTTGATAAATACAAAAGCTTAAAAAAGAATGCTTCTCCTGTGTCAGAGCTATGACGACATATTACATCTTGTTCTCAGGACCACAAAGCAGAAAGGAGGTTCAGGAGGTCTCTAGTCCAACCTCCTGCTCAAACTATGTGACCAGACCAGCTTGCTCAGAACTTTATCCAGTCACGACTGAAAACCTGTAAGGACAGAGATTGCACAACTCCTGTGGGAAAACCTGTCCCATTGACAGACTATCCCCATGGTGAAGATGTTTTTCCTTCTATCCAGCCTGAACCTCTCTTCTTTCAATTTTCATTGTCTGTCTCTTGCCCTCTCACCATGCACCTCTGAAGAGCCTGGTTCCATGCTTTTGATAACCTCCTTGTAGATGCTGGGGGGGCTTCAATTTTCTGCTGAAGCTGTCTTCTCCAGGCTGAACAAGCCCCGGTCCCTCAGCCTGTCCCTGCAGGCCAAGTGATCCAGCCCCAACCATCCTAGGGCCCTTCACTGAACCCTCTCTCGTTTTTCCATGTCTTTCTTCTCTTGAGACACCAAAACTGGTCACAGTAAAACAGGTAAGTTCCAATGAGTGCTGTGTAGAGGGGTGCGATCACCTCCCTGGATGTAGTGCTTGTGCTCCTGTTCATACAGGACTTAGGAGTTCAGGAGTTTCAAATGAATCTGCAACTTTGGAAATAGAATTCTCCTCAATACAAGAGGCAACATACACCTTGGGCAAATCTGTATTTATAGATGTGCTATACAACAGTCAACTTGCTCAAAACTTTTAAGAGAAGCAGTGCCTCACATTGCTGTAAAGCAACATTATTAACGTGCTACCAGGATCAATCAACTTCGTAGAATCCCTCAGATAAAGAGATTCCTTCCAACACATCCCTAGCAAGTTTCTTGTCACAAGAGCGTCTCCATCACCTGCAGCAATGAAAGACACAAGAATGAAAACTCCAGTTCTGCAAGCCTTAAGGTCTCAAAATGTGTTGTGCTAACTCTCGCCAAAGAAATAAAAAGGAACCCATGTCGTCCCTGAAAGCTTGTTTTCTTCAGGAACTGCCCTGGCTAGAGCCTTCTTTTTCCTCTCTGCTCCATTGTTTGGAAACTGAATTAATTGTCCCCTTAAACTCACCCGGTTATGCTCAATTAAAAGTCATATTTCATGTACTCTATGAGGGAATCAATTTTTGCTTAAGGAATTGCCACCCAAATTTATCAATTGTACCGCTGCTGCTAGCACCACTAGACTCCTGCTGAGGGGACAGGAGTGTCACAAAGATGTCATTAAGATTGCTGCCCTGCTGTGCTAATTAGTAAGGCAATTATTGTTTGGATGTGACTCCTAAAGAGGAAGAGAATGAACAAGTAGCCAGTAGAAAGTAGGCAGGTGGATGCTGGGCATCATCCGTACCACACAGAAGAGGAGCAATTCTGATAAAGCATCAAAGAAGGACAAGGCTTCAAGATGAGAAATACGAGAGAAAGATTTCAAGTATGTAAGAGATGGATGGCAGGCCAATGATCACGTCTGAACTTCTACTAGTTCTTGCCACTCTCCAGTTTAGCAGCAGAGAAGATCACAAAATCTGAATCATTATAAAGGCAGAAAGATATCTTCTCTAGGATGAAAAATATTTTATAAAAATACTGTCAAACAAAAATATTACCTTGATGTTACTTCTGCTTCGACACCTGGCACTACAAGGTAGGTCAGTAAGCTAATACCTGTCTTTTTTTAAAACAATACACATCTCTATAATATCTAACCACTTCCATCTCTGTATTGTATGCAGTTTTCCATTACAGCCAACAAATATCCAGTGGTTTGAGGCTTTCAAATTGAAGCATATAAGCAGAAAGCTAATTCCACAACTAGTTTTTCTGCTTACAAGCATTCAACAGTCTATTTGTGTTCACCTTGCTCTACATGAAGTCAGTCACCAAAGTGTTCAGGGACAGATATGAATTATAAAATGACAGAGAAACCCACGATGCATCATCTTTTCCAGGGCACACTCAGTCATCCTGTAGATTGTATACGTCCTGCTATACCACAATTCAGATATGTTTGCACTCAAACCCTCTCCAAGATTCTGCAGAGACACAATGCCAGCTTCCCTGGCCAGGTTACGGTCAAAAGTCAGCACTAAATGCAAGGCAGGCTTTTCATGCTTCAACAAGTCTGGCTCCTACTGGCTTTCAATAGCATTCCAGTTCATCTCTGTTCTGGAAAAACAGGAATTTAGTATCTTTATTATTATTATTATTATTATTATTTTACTTTTATCCTTAACTGATTTCAATCAGGCTGAAACACTTACTAAAAAATCATCGTAAACTTTTATTTAAGGAAACCAGAATTTCACTCTAGATTTGCACAGCTTTCCTTCCATCACTCCTTCAGTAATTATACTATTTATAATCAGCAGTAGTTCATACAATTAGCATCTCCCTGTTCAAAGTGTTTTAGTTTACAAAGGGTAAAATAAAAATGATGGCTTATTGTTTCTTTCCTCATGGAGAAGAATAGAAAATGTTTGTTGCTGAAGTTGCCACAGTAACACACATTTCCTCTCTTGTTTGTTAGTTGTCTGCAGTCCTGGATCTTTTTCATGATTTGAAAAGGCATCATTATTTTTAAGTCCTGATCATTTTCAAAATCATCATAGCCTACGATCTCAGTAGTGGTTTCTTCTTGTTTCCTCTTTGATTATGCTAAAACAGACCTTATTTAAATTGAATAGCATTTCATTCACGTCATAAAATCTACCGGAGAAGCACAGGGACAGCACTGTCTGTTGTCACCAGGCAAGCTGATCCACAAAACATGTTGTGTAACGGGCAGGACTAATCTCTCCCACCACACTTAGAGGCACAGATGTCCAGGTTTATTTAAAATAGCCCTAAGCGAAACAGCACAACTTGCGGTGTTTGGGTGTTTTGGGTTTTTTTTGCATGCATGCTTATTACTGTGAGGGATCTGATTACAGAAACTTCTCAAATTTTATTCGTGTGCTGAACAGGCAACAACAGTTAGAGGAAATGGTATCAGTTGGATTGTGTTTTCGCCCTCAATGCACGAAGGACAGTCCCATCCAGACCATCTCCCAGATGTTCTTGCCTGCAAATTCCATTGAACATTTGGATCCAAATTGATCAGCACATTATTTTAGCCTAATATGATACAGCCAAACAGAATCGCTCATTTTACCTGACAAATTTATGTTACTGGGGTGGGGGGGGGGTAACATTCACACATGCATGGAAAAACTCTTAGAAGGCAAAGCAGTCTAAGTTACTAGCTGATATCCACAAGTAGGTGTATGTGGTGATTATTATTAAAAAAAAAGTACTTTCTTGCTGTTAAGTTCTAGTGAAATGTCAATCAACAAAAGCAAAATTTCACATGTGGTACTAAAGTCTTGTACAATGAGCCTTCTGATTTTGTTTAAGCATCTCTGAAGGCCACCCATGTTCTTGCCAGGATATCCGTATAACGAATAACAGAATTACAGCAAACAATACGAATAATTCAATCTTAGAAAGACCACAGGATAATTAAAGGAAAGAGAACACAACTTTCTTAAATATATGGGGTAAACCACAATATGATACATATGATAAAATGACTATATTTGAGCAACAATCTAATGCCTCTATCCTTCAGATCTCACTTTCTAGATATATCACTATATTTATATGGAATGCAGATGAAGGCAAGAGAATCACAGTGAATTACAGATTAGAGGCCTAAAATTTCAGATTTACACAGGGCATCCTTCAGCAATGGGAACGAAATCATAGGCAATTGCTGAAAAAGATGAAGACTTCTAAGAGTGAGTTTTGACTCATAACCTAAAACACAGGACTTTCTATTTTGGTGCAAGTAAGATTTCTATATAGCCTGCATTCTCTGAATGGAAACACAGAAAAAAAATAATAGGTTGGGGAGGGGACATCTGGAGGACAGGACATCTAGTCCAACCTCCTCCTTGATGCAGTGCCAGATTAAAGCCAGATGAGCTTGCTCAGGGCCTTGTCTGGCTGAGTTTCGAAAATCTCCATGAATGAAAATTTTGCAACTTGAGATAGAATTTTACTTGTTACACCAGAAAAATGTAAGGAAGTTCTAAAAGTAATCTAAAATCTTAAGATAATAAATTAAGAAGCTATATGACATTTAGCCTCAAAAATTAGCCACCTGAGCTGCTTCCACAAGCAGATGAATAAAACTGTATCAAGTTCAGCACAAAGTCATTTTTAGTAAAGCCCATTTCTGCACACGAAAAAACCTTAATTACTTCCAGTGAAGAAAAAATTAAGTTTCTCATTTACTCAGGCAAACAGTCTTTATAAAAAGATATGCAGAAATCTTTTTTTCCTATCATACTGAGTTGCTCCTTAAAGGAATGGCTTTACATACTGCTGAGTTTCAGCATCCATGCAGGGACAGGAATGACTCTCACACATTGATACAATGCACAGTCGATTCGATTTATTGGTCTGCTTGCGTGGTTATATACATTTTTCATATCTGCACACGCGATCACGCTTATTCGGATAGGCTACAGACATAAATCACGCACTGTTCACCGCCCCATATTCCCTTATGATTAGTAACTATGCACTAGCACTAATAGCAACAGACTGCCTCCACGTCCTTGAACACATCTTGTTTTTGCTAACCCACACCATGTGCACTATCAGAACTTTCTCAATTTCTGTTCTTAGCTGTCCTTTCCAGCGGCCTGCTCAGTTATGCTGTTTTGCTTAAGCGGCCTAATCATGCTAACTCTCAAACTACATCGACCCCAACAACATACAATTATATTTTATAAGACTCTATTAATAGCTAAGCATATGTCAGCCTTGCTCCTACAAACTGGCCTACTATTGTTCCCTCTGCTTAAAATTCCTGTAATGGTCTACCTATCCTTAGGCTTAAGAGCTCAACTGAATAGTGAGCACTCTTATTTTGGAGTTCCGCACCAACATTGCTTTGCTTGTACCAATAAAGAAATACTTTGATTTATAGAATTTCTTTTTAATAAGAAAATTTGCCATAATATTTGGGACAAAACACAGTGACTCAAAAAGGTCAAAACCTTACTAAAACCAATGCTTATTAACTCCATTTCACTTGTTTGTAAGATTTAACAGAACACTAAAACTATGTTGTACATCATAAAATACAGTATGTTATTCTAGCATTTTAAATGCCAAAAAGTCCTATGCAATGCCAAATTAAAACATATAGATTCACATTGTGTTGTGAATGACAATGTGCATACGAGAATTTCTCAGGGATTTGATTCTTTCATTTCTCAGAGAAAAGCTTTTAAAATTGCTGGTTCCTATAGTGCTGTAGTTACAACAATCATAACAATGAAGTTTCACTAAATTTTCTCCCTGCAGAAACGTGAGACATTAATGTGGTCAGAGATGCATAAAATAATAAACAAACTTGTCACGGCTATCACTACCTGTTTCTAAGTAAATAAATGATGCACTGAAAAAAGAATTAATGACTCCTGTGGAAGATGAGCTAACTATCCTCAGCATTTCGTAATTCTTATTCATCAGCTAAAGTTGTTATCTGGAAAGTAACACGTAGTATAAGTAAACAAACGGCACTTCATTTAGTCAGTCCAGTTGCCCAGAGCTTGTTTATAATTTAGACGTGTCTTCATGAAGACAGATACCCATGGCTTCGGTAAAGAGGTAGATGGGTTTTTTTTTTCTGTGATAGACTTCCTGACAGCCAATACTGAATAAAACTAAATAATAGGTTTAGTCTGATCAGGTGTTTCTGAACAGCTTATTACAACCAACTGGAAAACAAAAAATGTATTCCCACACAGACATAAACATGCAATCTGAACTGCAGAAGAAGGGGGGGGGGGGGGGGGGGGGGGGGGGGGGGGAGAAAAAAGGGAATTGGCCTGGAAGAGACTATCAAAGAAATTTCAGATCCAATAATCTGAAACAGGATTTTTGGCCCTCGGTTCCCCTGTGTGGAAGGTTCCTATAAAAATGACATTGGACCATATCCAGCCTGGCTGTTAGGAGTGCTTAACTGAGCTGTCGGAACTGCTATAGTGTTGAAAGGTCAAGAGAGCAACGAGTTATCTAAACCACCAGACACCACCTCATATACCATTGATGGGAGAAAAGTAGCTGCGCTACCCAGGATAGAGCATCTAAAACGGGCAGTCTGCGGCACCAGGCAGGCAGGCAGGCACGTATGGCCGACAGCATGAACATGCCTGTTTGACTTTAGCTTTCCATATGTGCTGCAGGGGAGTCACGATTTCTATTTTTCACATAAAACATCTTGTATATGTACCTCTTCCACTAATTTACATCCATCCACAGACTAAACAACATAGACTTCAAATAGGCATGTCACAAATACTTAGCTGTAAACCAGACTTCAAGTCTATTGTTAGAGGCACTACATTGAGGCCCCTGCAAGATCTGGAATTTTCTTGTACCGTATTCATACACAGCATACACAAGTTCCATTTCTTTAACTAGAGACATTCAAGCCACCTTCTTCTAAGTACTTACAACTTTTCTGTGTAGGGTTCCACCCCAAGAGTTACAAATGCATTACTTAAAACAGGCATCCCATTAGTATCTTTTACCTACAAGACCTACAAGACTTCTCTAGCTACATAGGTCTCCCGACACACAACTACAAAAGAAGTATGCATATATGTTGCATAAGAAGGAGCAAGTTGTAAATAATTCCCGAAAGCCTGGAAAAACACACACACACGGGCGCAAAGAGAAATCCAAGCTAGCTAAGCATGTTGCAGCTACATAAATCAGAGAAACACAATGAATTAGCTTGTTGCTAGCTCTGTGCTGCCACAGATAGATTACTGCCCCTCCTATAACACCTGTTATGGCTACATTAGACTCCATTCAAGTTCCTCAGTGAAAAATAGCCATATTTTTCATACTAAGACCTGTAGAGCAGATGACAATATGAAAAAGAAAAGCTCAAGTATTCCTGATCATTAAGTCATTTTTTTAAAAGATCATGCTGGTTCACTCCAGTAGGTGAACTTGTCCAGCAAGAGACGTTGATTAGTGCTTTGCCTCGAAGTAGGTAGTAGTATCATCTTTATTTCCTTCAGATCGAAAAAACTGAAACCAAGACCAAGCAATTTAAAGATTACGCCAGAACTTGGTGCTATCAACACAGTTAGAAGCCAGCTACTGCCAGATCCTCAGCAAGACTTCTTTCCCTCCTTGCCACTGCTGTCTCACAAATGGAGGAGAGGTACACAGCTACCTCGAACAGTTTGGTGGAGGGCACACAGAGACAGGTTTCTCCGCTCACCTCCAGCCTTTGTTTTTTCCACCAGCACTTACTACGAACCACAAGATGAAAGCAAGAAGAAAAAGAGGGAGCTACAATAAAAACAAACAAATAAACCACTCAGCACTGGTGAGTCCACACCTGGAGTGCTGTGTCCAGTTCCAGGCTGCTCCGTACAAGAGAGACATGAACATAATGCAGAGAGTCCAATGAAAGACCACAAAGATGATGCATGGACCGGAGCATCTCTTACATGAGGAAAGACTGAGAGAGATGAGACCGTTCAGCCTGGAGAAGAGAAGGCTCAGGGGGAGATCTTTTTAGTGTATATAAATACCTGAAGGGAGGGTGCAAAGAGGACAGAGCCAGGCTCTTCTCAGTGATGCCCAGTGACAGGACCAGAGTCAGTGGGCACCAACTGAAATATGGGAGGTTGCCTCTGAACACCAGGAAATACTTTTTCACTGTGAGGGTGACCAAGCACTGGCACAGGTTGTCCAAGGAGGTGGTGGAGTTTCTGTCCTTGGAGATACAGAAAAGCCCTCTAGACATGGTCCTGGGCAGACAGCTTTAGCTGGCCCTGGTGGAGCAAGGGGGCTGGACCACACAACCTCCAGAGGTGCCTTCCAACCTCAATCATTCTGTCATTCTGTGTGAAGTGTTCACAAGGCTACTCACCCACAACAACTGTGCATGCCATTTGTAAACATTTCAGTTTCATTATATTGTTTTCACATTTGTGAGGTGAACTGCACTGGTCCTGCCAACCCAAGCCAACTTCCACACTCCACACCTCTTCTCCTCTACTCCGTAAACAGAAGTAAACTTCTCCCTTGCTATTTCATCACCTTGAGCTGGTCAGTGTGGTTGGTTTCTAAATGCGAGAAACCATTTGACATTTGCTTACTTCACAAGGCTCGCTCCCATGTGTGCTCAGGTACAAAACTGCTTCTCAAGCATGGTACGCTAACCATGACCCACTTCCATGGTAAGAGGTATGCTCATTCACTTCCTCCATTGCCTTCAGACCCCACTTGGCACTAAACCAGTACCAACGGATCCAGGTTAATTATAGTTGGTTTTTTGCCTCATATTTGCTGTTGGAAATACGTGTTTCTAAAAGTTAATTCCTGAGGGGGAAACACCGTCTTCAATCTCCAGAAGCTTTACACACCTCAGGACACTACAGTATAAAATAGGTATGCTGTGCTCTACATGAGGGACAGCTGAAACAAGTTCACAGAATCACGTACTTAAGAGGACTTAACAGCTCCATGCCTCCACCTACGGCCTTCACAGAGCTCCCCACCTTTTCCTTGCCTGTTTGTGTGTTGGATCGTGGGGACAGAGGAAGGCCTGACATAGTATAAATCCCTTCAGTATACTGTCCATAATCAAAAAGGCTCCATCCTCAGTTGGTGAAATTCAAACTGAAAAAAGGAGACAAGGAAAAGAAAGCTATATGAAGTTCAAACAGTAATATCATTATTAAAGAATCTACTTTGCATATAGTACAGGAGCTTAGAGTAAACACCTGTTTTACTTGGGGAAAAAAGCATGGTCACTACAATTACATAAATCACTCACTGGAAAGCACAGTGGGTGTCTTGGGCATAACACAGAAATGACCAAAACCTCCCTCTGCGTGGGTTTATTGAGGTTTTCCTCTCTTGATTTTCCCTATCCTAAACTGAAACTACTTCAGGAGCCATTCTGCTACACAGTCGAAGCCAGTGGCTCTCTCAGGCTTCCCTTGGGGGAATCCCCAAACTCATATGCAATGTTTAAAACACAGCTGAGACATCTCTGAGCTAGTCATGGGCAATGATGCCACTCAGCACGACCCTCATTTTTCCAATTCAGGAAAGAAAAACTGTATTGCTTCTACGCTTTGGCTGCTGCAGAGAATCCACGGGTAAAGGCTTGCTAAGGGTGACTGCTTCACAAACCCACATCTAACTCTGGAAATGAGCACATCTGTCTTTCACACACAGTTCTTCTCACTAAACGCCCTGTTTTAGGCACGAATAGCTCCATTCCTGTTACATGTGTACAACAATTGCAGTTGAAAATTAATTAAATACTGGCATTTGTTATGTGTAAAGCAGGTATTTTTAAAGCAACTTACCAGCTTTAAAAAGTTAAACTTTTTCTGTTACCAGAAGAGAACCAAATATCACCTAAAATTTAAAGGCAAGGAATCAGAAAGTCAAGTGATTTGTCCACGGATGGACTCATGAGTCTGAAGCAAACCTCAGAGCCTGAATTTAATTTTCCTATCTTTCAAGTCTGCACTTCAAGTTACACTCATATGTGCGACACAACCTATTCATCTGAACATAGCATCAGATGTTGATACCTCAGGTTGAACTAAGGTGAACAAGGGAAAGTCATTCCAAAATCTTGCGACTGAAATTTGCAACGTTCTGCCACAGGAAATTTGCAGAACTGTGATTGCAGTAAGAAACCTGCAGTTCAAGTGAGTAGGTTCCCAAAGAAGCAATCCCAATTTATGATTTTTAGACATGTTCCTGTGTTAGTCCACAGCATGATTAAAAATAGTGTTGCTAAAGTTACATGTGACTCTTTCCAACCTTAAAGAACACACTTATTATCCTTTATCCCTTGATTCAGTTTATGAAATATGGTAAGCAGCAATGACTCAGAATAAACACTGAAAACACATCAATGTGTTCTCCCCACTGATTCCTAGGACTTCTGTAATAGGTGGGGTTTTCCCTTCTCACAGCAAAATTAGCCCTATCAGCAGCATGCTTGCTGCTAATGGAATTGGTCTGACCGATTCACGAATAGCACTCAAAAAGTAACTCTTCTCAAACCTGTATGTCATCTGGCTGCTCCAACCTCTTCCAGTCCTTTAGAAATTTAGCACACAGATTTTCATACTATTTAGAAGATAATGCTACCCTGCAGGAGCCATAAATATAACTGGCATCTATCAACATCATACTTAATATTCCATAAGAAGTGCTCCATCCTGCAAGAGGACATAGGCAAACTCCAGGCAAGTGAAGATTTAATTTAAATAGACAACTTCAAAAGTTTTGCCTGGAGAACACAAGTGACAAATGCTGGATTTCCAAGGCAACCAAAACATTTGCTCTGGATATCACAACCAATTCGCTGAAATTATAATGAGGTTTTCCATCCTTTGTAAGGATATTTTCAAAGGGACAAATCTACGAAGAGCAAAATAGTCGAGTTTTGAGTTTCTTAAGAAGGTTAAAAAACAGCTACCTGATTGCAAAAGTTTGAAATTTGCATGCAATGGAGTGAATGAAATTCAGTGATTTTCTTTAAATGACCAGTTATCAAGAAAACTCCTCCCTGCCTCTGAATTACTCCGCTATGAAATAGCTTTCCAACAATTAGGTTGTTCTCAGAAGAAATCCTAATTCATCCTATACTTACCATTGCAATGTCTGATCATCCTACCACAACAGAGCCCACAGTTTCTACTGGGAAAGACTGCTGGGAGGGAAGAGAGATGAAACTCCAGGGTGTCCTGTGCCTGATTAGAGCGGAGTTGGTGCTGTCCACCATGGCCTGCACTCCTACACACAGGGACCCTTGGACAGGCAGTCGTGGAACGTGGCTGAAGAAGCCCAGTGCCCACAGCTCAGGCAAAACCCACCTGAGGGAGCACAAGTAGAGGCTCTGCAGCTCTGGGAAAGGCATGGGAGAGCCACCCAGGCCTCCCAAACAGGCAGACAGTACGCTAGATTTCCCTTATCCCTTCTGCAGCAACTCAAAGGGCTGTTGGGAGTAAATTTTAGATGCTTTTGCACTGGGACGTCAATGCAGAGTACGATTTACCAGGCGGCCCTGAAAAGAAGCTCCCACTTCCGCTGTGTTTCTGATGAACTATTCCAATTCTGTTCTCTCATCAGAGGTTTATTTTGCACACATTACTCAAACAAGTTACAGCCACAAATGAGATTGACTGGCCTGTAGGTTTTTGTAGTTTACCACATTTATGAAATTAAATTGCTTACTATACTCAAACACCTCTACATTTCCAAGTATATGGCATAAAAACATGCCTCAAAAGATCACAAAAGATACCATATGTTTATTCCATTAGTTCTTAAGAAGCACCTGCCTAAAGTGCTAAAATGCCATGTCAAAGACACTCAATATCGCATCAGAACATTTATGCAAAAACTCATTCAAACAGTGGAGCTGTTGGTTTTATTAATGATTTCAAAAATACAGCATTTGTCACTATGTCATGAAATGACTTTTTTTTTAATATGAAGTGCTCATAAATCCCAGCATTGTCTTTTGATAGCTGATCCTTAATCGATATTATCTTTGTTTACCTAAGGTTTGTGGGAGATATAAAAATTGATTACCAGTGCTATCAGATATCTAGACTTATAATGCACTCAGAATAAGCTAATAATCCAAGCTTGTTCATACACAGGAACAAAAAGAAAGTAGAAGAGGACACCACATACAAAAGCTGGTTGTACCAGTCTGTGGAGTGTCACTATTAAATTGAACCGAGTTAGAATATCGCTTAAGATGCTCAAAGTTTCTGCAAAAGTGTGTGCATGCTCATGTGGACAGATACCTGTGCATATGAAATACACACCATGACCACAGAAAGTTCTGTTTCTCTATTACTCTTTTTAAGGGCTGATTTTTTAACAAGCGTTTTACTGAATTCCTCGACAAGATGGTTTAATTGTTCTATGCTTCATTTTATCAATAATCTCCTTTCTAGGATAAAAATAATTTTTTACTTGCATGGCTAGAATGCCTCAAACTAATTTAAAATTGTTTGAAATGAATAGTAAACTGAAAATTAAATCCTGACATTCTTCACTGTCACTCTTTTCACTCACTTTGTCCTTCAGTGACTCACAAG
Source organism: Opisthocomus hoazin (assembly GCF_030867145.1). Classification (NCBI taxonomy): domain Eukaryota; kingdom Metazoa; phylum Chordata; class Aves; order Opisthocomiformes; family Opisthocomidae; genus Opisthocomus; species Opisthocomus hoazin. Next base: position 72,273,354 of record NC_134417.1, on the reverse strand, counting down.
TAATTGCTTGTGTGGGAAGATAAAAAAAATGCCTGTTCCACAGTGCAGAGCATATGGCTTCACGGACTACAGTTCTGTACAAATAGAAGTTTTACACTGATTCTGGCTTTTACAGAACAATAAAACTGTTCTTCAAGCTTTATGCAGGCACCTATTCTGTTTTACTTATCACTGAGTAAAGCAGCCATCTTGTAACAAAACATTTTCTTTACACTTCATTTTCAGGGACCTCTACAGATATCAGAGGAAAAAAAAAGAAAATTAAAAAAAACCAAACCCACACAATTCATGGTGGACTTCTTACCTTTTTCTATGGATGCTACTTCACTCAACCATGTAGCAGAAAAGGGACTGGAGTGAGATGTCCCACCTGCCTGAGAAAGCTGTCTTAAACATTGTTTTCTATGACAGAATACTTCGATAACTTTTAGAAGCTGAAACGGCATCAGCAAAAGAGACTGAGAGTTACATGGGAGTACCCTCATACCGTTCCTCAGTCATCTAGGTTATTTTCAAGGTACTTCAAAATTTCAGACCCAAAGCTTCACTCTCTGTACAAACCAGTAAATAACTATACAGGGTACAATGGAACATAGAGACTGGGCAAAAATCTATTACAGGAGATTGGCAACCCTTTACAAAGAGCTACAAAGATGTACTGGTTTAAAAAAAGAAACCAGTCCATTAAAAGCTTTAAAGTTGGAAACCGTCTTTTACTTGTCAATTTATACAAACAAGTAATCAATACATAGCATAATTACTGCAATGCCATGTTGTTCGCTGCTTTGGAGGAACTAAGTTCTTCCCAGTTGCCTTGCTCGGTTTGTGAAAGTCTGTGTGAGTCGCAAACACAAGTGAGTTCAATGTGCGGACAGCTGAGTGTAAATCATTTTCCTTGACAACTTCTTCCATGTTTCCTGCATCTCAAAAACATACTTGGTCAGAATTAAAAAAAAAAGAAGTAAAAAATCCAAAATAACTAAATTAATTCCTTAAAATGTGTTGTAGAACCCACACTGCCATAAAAGGCGCTTTCATACTTCAAAGAGCAACTTCAATAATCAAAACAAAACATTTGCAATTGCCGGTTATATGCAAAGAATGTGTCACTTTTTAACATGTGAAATTTATTTTGATATCACATAGTGGAGTTCATACACATTTTTAGGTCCCTTTTTCCCCCAGAGCTCCTCGGGTCTTGACTCATCACGAGTGGTGTGTGGGTGGAAGAGGCCATCCGTTTTGCTTACAACGTCGCACACGAGCCTCAGGCTGCAGTACTATAAACTTCTATGTCAGCTACCAACGCCACGCAACAGCGTGGAGTTATTCATGCTTTTCTTCTTGCCTTCTCTTACGCCATCAACTTATTTCAGATGTTGCTTTACACAAATACTGACGTGAAGAGTGTCAGATCTCAGCGTGGGTGCGTTTGCGTTTTACTTCAAGCTGCCTCTTTTGATGGCCATTACATTGCCATGAGGTGTTTTGGACTGAACAAAAGAAACGGTTTGGACACATCCCCACAAACACACCATCAAGGGCAGCTCTGTATGCTACTTTTAGTCTATCTGCATCGCAAAGTGTGAGACAAATTCTGAATTATTTGAAAGCACAGTTTTGCTTAACCCAAAGTCTGAATTGCCTCATAATATCCAGCACTTCAATATTTTCAATATCACTACAATGCGATAAACATGAGAAGGAAAGTAAAATCAATTCTATCTAGTAAATAGTATTTCACTACTTGAAGAACTTGCAGAAAAATGTCATTTTTTTAAAAGCAATCGAATTGGTGAGTACTAAAGTTCAGCTACGGAAGGCACAGCACTGACAGGAATTCAAAGCTGGCCAGTATATCCTGAGAGACAGGGAACACTAAAAGTAAATAATAATTAAAAAAAAAAGTCCTTAGTTTACGTCTTACCGCTTCGTAATCCTCACTGCCAAACAGGTACATAGCTGCAGCTTCCCGGCCTGACCCCAGGCGTCCAGGGCGCCCGAAACGCCTACGGTAAGGTCTCCGACGGCATCTTCAACTTCTGCGCTCCGGCCGGGCGGCCCCAGCGCCCGTTTCCCACGCTCCCGCTGCTGTCCGAAGATCGCCCTCGGGCACGAACACCAACCCTCCCCGCTGCGAGGGCCCGAGGAGCCGTCGGGCTGCTCCGGAGGCGCGGCTCCCGGGACGGAGCGGAGCGGCGGCGGCGGGCGGGCGGGCCGGCCGGCGGGCGCTGGGGGCCGGGGCGCTCGCTCGGGCTGCGGCGCCCGTCACAGGCGCTGGCGCCGTCCCGATTGGCTGCGGGGAGCGCGGGGCCGGGGCCGGCGCGGGCGGGAGCGCGGCGCGGCGCGGCTCGCCCCGGGGCGGGAGCACGGCGGGAGCGGAGCCCCGGTGCGGACCCCCGGGCGTGCCCGCCGCCGAGGGGCAGCGGGGCGAGCCCTCGGCGTGAGCGAGCGCAGATCGTTCAACTCGGAGGCGCTCAGAAGCGGGCAGGTCACGATCGGGATTACCGGAGCTCGTCTGAATTTGTCCCTCGCCCCTGTGACGGTTCTGCGGAAACCCGTGGAGCTATCTCACTATCTCTCTCTATGAAAAAAGCCACAAAAACCAGTCCGGGACAGTGTTCCGTTGCTACGTTTCACTCACTTCACTGCTTCCTTCTGCTGATTAATCCCAGACTGCTCTGCTAGCGAACGGCCCAACTTTAGAATACGATGGCGCTTGGGTGACAGCAAAGTTACACTCACTACCTCCACCGCATGGGAAGCGGCTCCAGCATCCGACACCACGCCACGACAGAAGAGCCCCACGCCTTGCTCCTGGCTGACTTCCAGTCCAGGTAGAGCAGGCAAGAAAGAATAAAAGCAGCCAAAGAGCAGGATAAAACACGAAAGACTAGCAGACTATGAAGGCTAATTCACCAACAGCATTCCCATGCTAATGTTAAAATGGAGCTTTAAAAATAAAGCTCATGAAAGATGGTTTAGGAATACAGCATACAGTAAGCCAGGCACACAGAAGTATTGCCCTCTGGGAGAGGCCGTCCTTCGCAGCCCGGGAAGAGGCCACCGGTTGGCATCCAGGAACACAACTCTGACGAAAACAGCCTTAAAACAGCACTAGGAAACCCATCCCCCTCTCTGCTCCGTCCTCTAAATTCCTTATAGTTCATATGGCTGCTACCACTATATCGCACAATCAGAACCACACATAAGCTCTAGGAAAAAATGTGGAAGATGTAGTGTCCGAAGGAGGAAATTTGTGGGTGTATGCTTGCCCATTTATATCTATAACCATGTTAATATAATATACACAACTTATCATGACAAAATACCATGAACATGTATAGCATTGTAAAACAGTTTTTGCTACTCAACTTCCTTCTCTTCCACGGAGGAAAAAGGACAAGACCTCCTTCCAAACAAATTCACCAAATGAAGCAGTTCAAATACATTGCAAACATTCTCCCTGTTCCTCCCCCACATCACCCCCCACTTATTTTAAATAGATCTTGTGCTGACTGCCTCAGTTTCCCTATGGATATTCTTCTCTCAATCTGCCTTCTCTGTCAAAACAGACATTTGGTCCTCCATTGACTATGTATGATGTGGCTCATGAGTCTGGATTTTTTAAGTTCTTGTATGTATTCACAAGCAGAGTTAAAACCAAGCTATATACTCTTGGAAAGAGCAAATTAGAAGTCAGCAGACGTTAATTTTACTGCCAACCATATGTTTACAAAATAGTAGTAGTTTAATCTGTCAGCCAAACTGGTCACTTCACATTATATCAATTGCAAATTACGCTTCAAACAAGTAATATCATAATATTCTGTTCCCATGAAGTAAACAGAACTTGCACCGTTCCTGCATGGAGGTAAATAACAGACATAAGACATCGCTAGTGGAATGTCATAATCCCTTGTCCAGCTTGGTTGCCGCTATTGACGCTGGATGAGTGTGGTTACATACACTTACCAGTTTTAATGCAATTGCCTAAGCTTTACTGCACAGCTTTTTCAGCACGAAACCACGCCTGTCTATACTAGGCAAAGCTAGTGTCATCACCCATTACTTCACTTGTCTGATACAGCTCTTACAAGCAACTGAAATTTGTGTGCCGTAACTTGATTGCTCCCCTCTTGGATACGGCTCTCACAACTAAATTTGGAAAAAAAAGATCAGCAGGAATGTCACAACTTCTCCTGCCATCAAGAACAAGGAAAACATATGGCTTTCTATGTATTAAAAATTGTGGTGATTTTTTTTTTTAAATAGTTTCATCAGTTCCTGTACTTTGGGCATGAATATGAAATCAGGGAGGATTGCAGTTCACATACACTCAACAGAGACTTAGGGCATTATTCAGACTGTCACCATAAGTGACTTACATGTCACAAGTAATTCTCACTACAGACGGTACAAGCAGCCAGAGTGTGGCAGCTTGGACAGTAAATAAGCTGAATTGCTCATTGCTCTCTTGAATTGAAACATCATGACAGGTACCCAAGTCTATCTCAGGGCTCCACAAAGCAAATCCGGATGTAGCTTTTATGGTTCAGGAGTTATAGTCTGCAAAAATGCCACCCCTGTTGAGGGTGTGTAAACTCAGCAGAGCAGAGCACTTCTGGATGACCTGTGCTCCCCTGCCAGCTGAGTGACAGTGGTGGGTTTTCCCTGTGTTTCCTTCCCCTACTGGCTCAGTGTGGCGTGGGACCGGCCAGCACAGGGCTGGCAGCGTCTCGCCAGTGCTGACCCTCGTAGCAAGGCAGTACAGACAAGAATCTTGTGACGCACATAGAAGGAGTGAGCACAGAAATGCAAATGGAAGAAGAGAGAAGCAGGTTGGAAAAAGGAATATGGCAGCGACGGGACTGGAGAGGTGATGCGAATGGGAAGGGCAGAAAACCAGAGTGCAGAATGAGGAAGGAAGCAGTGTGAGTGCGTGACCTACCGGGAGGAGACGCTAAAAGCCAGGCCAGAAGACACAAATTAAGATTAGGCAAGAAAAATGTTCATGGTAGTCAGGGAACACAATAGGATCTGAAAAGACCTCCTAGGAGGTAACTAGGGAAGAGGGGACGGGTGCAAAGCGGGGCAGAGATGCTGAGATGGGATGCCTGGGCAGAACTGGCTGATCAAGCAAGTAGGGGCTACTGAAAAACCTGTAAGGTGGAGACTTTAGCAAGAGATTAAGTTTAGGGTAGCAACAGAACTGGGATAAAAGCAGAAAGTGTCAAAACCACAGCAATGGCTCTATAGAAAAAGGAGGTAGAAACCAAGCTAAGGGTGGAATTGCTCCTCTCCTCCACTGGTACTTTCCAGCAGGATGTGTGCTTGGAGATGTCTGACAGAGAGCTACACAGGTACACAAACCCAACTTGATGAAGACTGGGCCTTAAGAACCAGCCTTCAGACTAAAGAAAAACAAACTACCTGGATGCTTGACTCTGAAAGTCAAGACTACAGTCTGAAATGATGAGCAAATCACAAGAATAAAAGAAATAATATTTTTTGCTTTCTACTGTACACAAGTACTTTTAGAGTAGCCCTTGCTGATGCAAGAATGCAGGACAGCAACAGCAATATTAAACATCTGCTAACAGAGGCAAGCAGGTACAAATGCAGGTGTGTCCTATGTGTGGATTTTGTTTGCTCTGATTGTTTCTGTAAATTTTGTTCCTTTCAGAAAAATCTACTAAAAAGAATAATACCTGATGGGAGGGAGTAAAGAAAACAGAGCCAGACTCTTAGTGGCTCCTAGTGAAAAAGCAAGAAGCAATAAGCATAGATTGAAATAGATGAAATTCCATTTAAACATAAGGGTTTTTTGTTGGTGGTGGTGAGATTTATTTTCGTTTGATTTGTTGGCGTTTTTTTATTGTACTGTGAGGGTGACTGAACACTGGCACAGATTGCCCAGGGAGACTGTGGAGTCTCCACCCTTGGAGATATTCAAGAGCCATCTTGACATGGCTCTGGGCAACCAGGTGGCCTTGCTCCATGCAGGTGACTGGACCAGCACCAGAGATGCCTTCCTACCTCAACCACTCTGTGAAACCATAACAAATTCATATAAAAAATATCTGATTCATGATGACATTTTAGTGATTCCATCTCTCCACTTTAATTTTCAAAGATTAAGCACAATGACTTTTCAGGTTGTCTAGGCGGACAACATTTAACGCTGGTATTTAAACTCTGACCCATGTCTTTTAAGCATAGCTATGAATTGTCTACACTATAAATAACTTTGTATATCATACTGCTTCAACATAGTGCCTTTGGGAAAACAAACAGAAAAAACTGCTGACATGGTTGTCAAGGTTAATAGACTAAACAGACCTTCCTCAATAAACAAGAATCTTTCAACTTGCATCCAACAGTAACAACAACTTGTTCTTCAGGAACTCTAATGGAAAGCAATTGACTTTCTCTTACCTAATTCAAATTCAAATTCCAGTGAAGAATGTCAACAGCTTGTAACTCTCTTTTGCACAGCTAGCAACAAGAATTGTCTCTTGTAAACACAAGTATTTAACCCTTACAGGAACTTCGGCAATGGTCCTATTTTCATTTTTCATTTACCTGTGGCAAAAAAATCTGAAGAACTTCTCCCCTATCACACATAGAATCAAAGAGCAAGAGCTTTTCTGCTTTAATTACCTACCATCCAAACTATCCTATCCCACACCAGCACGTAACAGTGTTACTTAAATGAGAAAATTATGATTAGCAAGTAGTTTTACAGTTTTTCCTATGAATTTTAGGTCTCCCATTGATTTTCTCCCATGGTGCTGAGGATAAATGTGCGCACCACCCTTCCAGCAGCATAAACTGTGGCTTGCTCACAGCTCTGGGTGTGTTGTTGCCCTGGAAGAGCTACAGGAAGGATTGGAAGCCCAGGCCTTCTTGCTCCTCTGAACATCAGTGCATTCTGAGGGATGGGTCTTTTCCAATTCTTCTCATTGCAACCACAGTGTCCTGGCAGTTAAGAACAACTAAGAAGTAAGGCTCCATGTTCTAAGAAACATCCAGGTATTTTATGAAAGTGACAGGACTGTCTCAGCAAGGGAGGCCGAAAACAAGTTAACACAGCAGAGTTAAGTGCTTGATCATAGCACCATGCTGCTCATACACTTTCATGACAGGTAAATAATTCAGTCTGAGTTTCCCAGACTCCTGCTAAACACTCCTATCTGTACGTTGGGAGGGAAGGAGGGGGATGAAGGGGCCAGGACATGATTTGGACCTCCTCCTTCACTTGTTTTGAATGACATCTTTCTTTCTTTTTAAAGCACTCCCCAAAAATTTGGGTCAAGTTAAAAGGGTTTTTTTGTTTATTTCTCACATCAGCAGAAGTGTTGGGCAGCATCCCAGAACATGGTGCAGATTCCAAACAATCAAGATGCTCCACATTCATTTCCAACAGGCTTTGTTTTCGGAATGTATTGGTTTTACATCTAGCCATAAAATCAAAGTCCACCTCCCTACACAAAATACCATACATCACGTAGGATGTTTGTAATTCTCCTTTACAGATGGTGTACACTGGAAAGAAGGCTGATAAGTAACATTTTATTCTCTGAGATTTGATTTAGGTATAAATAAAACAATGTCAACTAATTCAAGATGCAATAATGAAACACTTCCTTAAGATTAATGTCACATCTTAAATCTCAAAAACAAGCTTAAAATGTATGAATAATAAAACCAAATCTGAAAGTATGCCCATGGAACTATTGGAATGCTACTTAAATTTTATTTTTAAACAAACACTAAAGCTGCTTATCATTTGCAGATTGTTATTGGTTATTATGGTTACCATTCTCTAACACAATCCAATCTGCCTGCAGTTTTCTATTTCAGGATACAGCAGTGATAACATGAACAGCAGACAAAACTTCTCAACTTGCAAACATACATACATTAGGGGCACATGCTATCTCTTCCTGCATTGAAAGATAAGACGAGTATGTTCTCACAGTGTCACAGAAATAACAAGCTGCCATTCTTCTTGCAGTCAGATGTTTAAAACATTTAACTCAAAACGAGTGTCAGGAACATAGCAAAGGTTTGAAACCATTTGTATTATGTATGGATACACAATACAAATACCTGTTGTATTATGGATCCTTTGCATCACTCGGATGTTGGAGAGGTGCTATAAATGCTATAAAGTTGAGAGATCTGCCCACAGGTGATTGTTACCCTGTGTAGGCAAGATTTTTTATTTTTATTTTTTAAACATAATGCAGAGTCATGGGGAACATCGTCATCTTGTAGCCTTGCAGCAGTGAAGCACAGAGAATGGGGATACTGACAGAAAGAACAAGTCAAGAGCTCAACATGCCATTGCTGTTCTAGGATGCTCACACAACTTGCCTGCAACTGAATGTGCAGCCAAACACTTGTGAAACAGCTGTAAATTTTGTCAGAGCTTTAAGTGGCTGGAAAAAAATTTTCTTCAACAACCACATTTAAAAGAAGTAATAGCTTGGGGATTAAAACAGAGATATGTTCATTTTGCTATATTTATTAATGGCAAGAAGGGAAATGCATATGCTTTTTAGCACAACAAGGTCAATAATAGAACCAGTCTTCACAGATAGTACTAAGATCTTGACGTAAAATGTATAAAACATGCACAACCCTGGAAAAACAGTCAGAGATGGCTACAGTTCCTTAAAAAATACAGCTTTCCACTGAAAAGTTAGTAGTTTAACTCTATAATGTCACCAATACTTCCTGCTACACTGAACGCTACATTAAATAAACACTAGGATTTAAACTCAGTGACAGGCTTTTAACTCTCACACTCAGCACATGTCTGCGTCTGGGTGCACTGAAATGTTTCAAGTGCCATGAGCAGCTCGACGATTGCCAGATGCTGATCTCCCAGAGCTGGTGACTGAGGAGTGACTTTGGCTTGTAGCTGTGTACAGGAGCTACCTCGAACTAACAGGGATATTCACCACCTCTGGCCATGTCCATGTCCTGAAAGCTGTGCTCAAGTTAGAGGTGGTCCTCTGGGTACTATTGCCGTGCAATTCCCGGAGTCGGGATATTGACTTACCAACTGATACTCCACAGAGGAGAGGTCTGAGCCCTTGGTCCTTTAAAACTGTTCTGGTGTTTAAAATGTGTTAATTCATATACCAAGTCCAACCGTATCTCAAAATCGCATTTATAAATGTGCTTGTAAAACTTGAGCTATTGATACCTCCAAATTCCGTTCTCATTTCAGAAACAAAAGTGCATCTGATCAGCAGAGCCACAACAGCAGGCCACAGGAGGCACTTTGGCACACTTTGCCTTTTTTCATGCATTTTTGGCACAAGCCATCATTCTGCTTGTCCATCAGTTTAAGTTATGGATTCTCACCAAATGTTGTGGTTTCTTTGGCCTCATCACTTCTTCATATCTCAGTTCCCTTTTCTCATTTTTACTGTGCTTGAAGCCTCTAATATTTTTGATGTTCGTATTACTGGCAATCCCAAAAACATTATTAATTGCATTTAATTTTTGGTGAAAACTGGCTTGTACAATTTAACAAACTCCAGCGAAGAGAGTTCTGGTGAAATGTGAAAGCTGGAAAACTTTTCTCTGCAGAAAGGACTATGTATCGCTTGAGACCTACTTCAGAGCTCAGAATAGGAATTAAGTGGAATTTATGCAGCATATGTGCTGTTGCAATGGCCTCTCTCACCTATGAGGACAGGTGTCACCCTGGCACTGCAGAAACATACTTCAGTTGAACAAGCCAGGAGCCAGATGTGTAGCCCTAGCTAATTCCTCTCAGTGTGTTGTGGTGAAAACACAGTCAGAAGAACCAGAATGTTAGCTAAGTGAAGTCAGTAGTTTGCAGTGTAATGGATAAAATGCGTGCAGTAAGTTTTTTCTTTACAGAGAACTAATGCAACATGTTACAATGACATTTTCAGAAATGGCCTGATGAGATGCAGCATGAAGGTAAGATACTTTTAGTCAATCTTCCTTGTCTACTCAAATCAACAGAATCTAGTTAGCAGAGAGTAAGAATGTGAATAGTTAGGGTAGGGTGGAAAGTTCTTCCCTCTCCTACACAGAAATGATATGTATTTTCTCCTAGATTGGTGTAAAAATGTGATTTTTCAATTACATTTTTCTGTTTGCCACATTTTTTATTCCTCCCTCTTGCTACAATTCACAAGCAGTGTTCATAAAAAGAATGCTCTGAATAGCCTGCTTCCCCAGTGCTGACAATCCTGAAAGCTCACACATCAAACCAAAGAGCAGACCTCAAACTGCACTTGTGTGTCGGGCTTGCCTTCTCTGTCCAAGACTGCAGGGTTCTGGTACTCAAAGAAAGGCACTCCAGCATTTTCTACATCCCAGTTAGAGTTTTAAAGGTGAACCTCTTTGTGTGATTCAGCAGTCATCCCCCACTGCCTTTTTCAGGTTCAAATCCATGAATCTAAGGTGAGTTGGGTGAGGGTTTCTGAAGTCACCGAGAGGGTTTCTGAAGTCACCGAGAAACTTCTCCTAAGTACAAAAAATTTACTACACAACTTGTTTACCACAATGAAAAAAGCAAAAAAATAAGAATTCTGATCAAATCCATAAGTGTTGATCTTTTTACGGTAGTGACCTATCAAAGGACAGTATTTTGAATTCCAAGGTACAAGAATTTCTCCTCTCCTGAATTCATAAAACTGAACCTAAGTTGTATATTGTGCTGTGCATGACATGAATGGAATCATGGCATTACACTAAACCAGTATCAGTACAGAAAGTTGCTTTTAAAATTGAAGAAGGAAATGATTCTCTCAAGCAGTTTAGTTCAGACATCTTAAGCTTCTCCTAAAATTAGAGACTTCTGCCTTTATGATACTAGTTGCTTCATTTAAGTCTATACAAGTTCTAATGAAGCTGGGAGATCTATGTGAAAGCACAGCAATAGAAGTTGATCACATTTTCTTGACAGAAAATACTCAGCCAGAAAATATCATGATGTTCTGGCAACTCACTGATTTACTTTGAATTTGGCAGAAAGTTATCGAAGTGCTTAGTTTGAAAATGACTTTTCTAGCATTCCACTGTAGCATAAACTATTGAAACTATTCTATAATTTACCATTAACCTGTTTCATACATACCAAAGTGACCCTGTTTCCCCGATGAACTAGAAATATTGCTGAAAAGCAGTATTTTAAAAGTTTGAACATTCTTCTTCCAATGCCTTAAATATATTCAGTTACTAGTTTCTAGAGAGCAAATACCAAAGAGATTACTCTTGCAAATAATACTATGATTTGAAAATAGTTGTTTCATTGTTACATTATTAAAAGGCAAAGAAGATATGTGTATTTTATTATCATATAATTATAAAGTATATCTAAAAGTGACATAGAAAGAAACAACCACAAACTTTCAAATAAAAACCAGTCACGGAATAGTGCTTAAATAAAAAACAAAATCATAGAACGGTTTGGGTTGGAGGGAACTTTAAAGGTCATGTAGTCCAATCTCCCAATCATAAATCTCTTATGAGAGGGAAAATGTAAAGCCTAAGCATGTCTGGGTCACACAGATTTTCAAAGAAACTCTATCATGAGGAACTGAGCTATTCAACTGCATACTTAGAAGACTGTGCTGAATTACACAGACACGATAATGCACACCTGACTTTCTCAAACTGAGAAGTCACTAAGTTACAACTATTACAACTCTGAGACAGTCTTTCTGCTGACATCCCCTGACATCATCAGTATGAGCCTACGCCAAGTGAAATTTAGCTTTTAAATCTAGCAGAGCTTTAAAATGATATTTTTTTCTGATACTAATATCCTACCAATATCATTAACTAACAAGGTAATATCCTACCAATATCATTAACTAACAAGGTAATAATTTTTAAAGGATGAATATCCTAAATCATCAGTCTGTCAGCATCCTTTTGGCAGCCTCAAAACATTGAAAAAAACCCATGGAAATTTATATCCACTAAAATACTGCAAAATGCAATGTATCATTAATGATGAGCTGAAGAAAAACAAGTTGTTTTGTGAAGAGCAGAAGTAGTGAAGCCTGGTTTCCCACACACACCTCCACAATACCTTCAGCTCTCTCTCCTTTTCCCTACACACCACATGCTCCCTACCCTCTGTTCCCCTCCCCAAACTTCCCTTTCCGCGAGTTGCTGGCTGAACAAGAGGCAGCATTTGTTTCAGCTGCTCTGGAGTTAAACTCCAGCTCGTCGGCTGGCTGGATGCTATCTTTTGGATGCCAGAGGAGCCCAGAGTGTGCCTTGACTCTCACACACTGGCATGCTGCGCAAGTGGCTTTAACAGCTCCGTCCAGCCCCCAAGAAGGTCTGTTGTAAGCACTCAGTGCTTCTGAGACCTCTACAAGACTGATTTAAATTGGTCATTGCACTGAAGTTACTGAGAAACGCAACTAACAGATGGAAAGTGGGATTGCATAAATCTTGTCTTAGGGAACCAACCTAAAAAATCAGAGCTGTTATACAAAGACTGTCCATACACTTTAATATGCAGCAGGCTGTTTAAATCTAAGGTGATGGTGTGGCAGCAATGTAAACATATAGTCTGTCAGTCAGTATGGAGAATTTTCAAACCACCTTTTTCACAGAACATTGGTTGCTGTTATTAAGCAGTTGCAAGTAGGAAACAAACCACAGGCTTTCATACAGTATACATGCATCAGCAGTGGCACATAAAAATTTGCGAAGAAATACTGTACTTACAGCAAAGAACTTTAGGGATCGGTAATTAAAAAATGTCATATATGCTTATGTAATTAGAAAACCTATTTTCAAAATTATAGTATCTGTATTTTGGCCCATAGAAAACAAAATAAAAATAAAGCAGCCCAGTGGTTCAGTAGCCTTCAAAATGGATATCTGAATGCAATGGAAGTTTCAAGGCACTTTACCTCCCCTGCTTTTACACCCTTCTTATGCTGCATTTCCACACTATCCATCCTGGGAAGCAAATAGCAGAATTTGCCCTTTCAAGTTTATGAGGGTCGTTCACTGCAATGTGAAAGCTGAACAAAAAATAGCAGCAGCAACTCTATATTCCACTGATGCTAAAACCATAAATTCAGGAAATTCTGAGTAAATTGGCAAAAGGCAGGATGTCACTTCTCTGCATAGTGGGTGAGGTAAGGACAAAATGACAGCCTCAGGAGACTGTAAGGAATTACTGTGCCTGATGTGCTTACACTTTCTGGCAGTTACCAAAGCTTCCATATTGAAGAGTTTCTATGTCACAAGGACTGTGTTGGTGGTTAAAATGTGTCTGGTTATGCAATAAGTATTATTTTATTTCATTCTACTGTAACATTTTAATTGACATGAATACTTCAGGGATCAACATGTTACAAGGGACATCCTGAAATCTGCAAATTCAGAAAATAGTATCCATTAAACAGTCATTTGAATTTATGTTCTGTTATGCAGTTTGTATCCACTCTTGATGCAACATCTGTCATTAAGAGATTATCATCAATAGTAAATTTACTCTAATTACACATGCCAAAAAATACGGAAGAGAAAGTTCTCAAGCTGTATATTTTTAGTCTTCCCAATATCTCATTACTTTCATCCATCTAAACAATTCATTTTTCAATTAGATAATGTCTGAGGACTAGTACTGCTAAAACCAAGCTATTTTGCAAGCACAGCTTCCTCTAAAATGCTCCTGAACAAGAAGTGACTATGGACAAAATTCACATCAGCAAAGCTAAATGTTCCTCTTCTCCTCATGAAACATCTAGAAACTAGGATAGAAACTGAGGAAATGTGGAAAGAATGATCATCAACTATCACTTTGAAAGAAGGATTGACCAAATGTTCAGAAATTCACGTAAAATTCACGGCTGAATCCCTTCTGCCAAATTTTGTTCCTTTCTGTCTGCGTTCCACTTCACCTCCCCTGCTTTGCTGCTGCTTCTCAGTTCACAAGGGCTGTACATCCACAGCACTGCCCCTGAGGTCCCCTCACCCTGGCAAACAGTGACTTCTTCCTCCACCCACCAGCACCTCTATCATTATGCCAGATAGAGCTTGGACTTCCTTGGGGTGTGACATGAGGGAAAAACTTCATTTATATCCCAGATAAATCAAACTTACCTTCCTCTTGATTGCATTATTTGACAACCAGTAGCCAGAAAGATGAAAATGTTGCATGGAAACATGGGCATTATTTGTCCTAAATTCTAACATCAGGTAGTTTTTCTTCAGGAAAACACTATTTTCCAATTTTTCAGTTTTTTTTTTCATTTTACACCCTTTTCCCACCAGAAAAGTTATTCTCCAATTTTTCCCCATTTATAATTGCACTGGGATTATCAGAGTACCCCAAAACACATTAATTCATCAGAACTCTTAAGAACTGCTTGGAAACGGTATATATTAAAACTTAAAGACTTAAGCTTTTAATTATATTAATTACATAAGAAAAAGCTAAAGGCAGCTGTAGTTATGGTTGGACTTGATGATCTTATGGGTCTTTTCCAACTTAAATGATTCTGTGATTCTACTAGCAGCTGATTTCCGCTGTTCTGAATGTCCACGCTGAAAACAAATCCAGTGGAGTTGTATATGGTGGCTGTATACCTCCCTACTTCACGGCACACTTTCTACAAGACCCATTGTTGCATCATTCCCCCCCCACCCCCCCAAATGTACAAGCACATTCTAATTCTGAGTAAAGAAAACTTGACCATCGGAGGAGGTTAGAATAGATGTTAGCAACAACTACTCAGCTTCCTATGTGGAGATCCTTAAATAATCCAGGAATAGAAATGATCCAAATCTGATTTCCTTCTAGAACGCTGTGGAGCAGCTGTTACACAAGACACTGCCCCTGGGTTTTCTCAGAATAACTCTGGAAAGCTATTGCCATGTCTCTGGTGCACTTCTTTTACTGCAGTTACGTTCAAATCTCTCACAAAAGCTATGGAAAGCAGCAAGTTTAAGCCAAACATTTGGCTTAAGTTTATGCCTACGTTACTTTTACTCTTTTAATCTCCATCCTTTGTTTTCTACAGCGTAAAAAAAGAAAGCAAAGCACATGCAATTATAGCTTTAAAAAAAAACAACTGTCATCTATTTATATTTTATTTCAGAAGCACAACTGTAGTGGGATATCTGCTACTATAAGTCCCCGGCCCCAGGACACACTTACCTAGCCAAACGCTGCCAAACAAAAACTCATGAGTGTGCTACAACCTAACCCAAGCCAAAAATTGTAATACAGAGTATAACATTTGTGTCTGCAAAGAGACTGTACTTCAAAGGACTACCAGCAGAGAGTCCCATTGCTCTCATATTGAGGAGAAAACAATCATTTAGCACAGTCTCCCAAAACACAGAAGAAACAGCAAGCTATCTCGTTTTAACTGTTTTAACGGGGTTTTAGACAGAAGCGCTCTCAGCAACAGCCACCTGTGAGTGCTTTCCCTTCTCTTCAACTCTATTTTTTTGGAGTCTTTCAGTGTGACAGCAAGTTCGTACATTTTAAGAAAGGAAGCTCAAAAATATAATTTGGACTTCCATGAAAAGGCTGGCACATTTTTGAACAACGTTTGAGCTTGGCTAGACGAGAGCAAAGTGAAGCAGTTTAATTAAGTTAACTTGCAAGCCAGCCCGTGCATTGCATTGTAAAATTAAAGGGCTCCCAAGCATCTGGCCTGCACTCCTTCAGCATATGCTTACTGCAGGAGTAATGTGCTTAGTTTGAGGAGACATCAGGCGTCTGTCAAGCATGTCAGCTGTGCTCCAAGCGGGCCAGTGCTTCCAGCAGCAGCTATGCTTCTTTCAGGAGCAAAACCTCCGATGCAAAGCAGCACACCAGAAAAAATTTCAGCAAATCACAGAATCACAGAATAGTAGGGGTTGGAAGGGACCTCTGTGGGTCATCTAGTCCAACCCTCCTGCCGAAGCAGGGTAAATCAGCCTGCATTAATCATTATTTGAAATACTCATCTGTCTAAGGCCTGGTTTAAAGTGCCCAGCTATTTGTCTATATGGAGCAATACTGTTTGCTGGTGATTTCTCTCAGCTGTTGATCTGATTCAGCCCCTATGTTAGGTTACAGCTCAGCAGAGAGCCCGTCACCATCAATTACCAAGGAGGACTGGGAGGGCTTGGCGCTCCCAATGACGTCAGCCGCTGTAGGAATGAAGCCTGCACACTTGCTGGAGTAACATAACATTTTATTAATCTCAGATGCATGTCTTGCAGCACGCATGGCCTCCTGTTTACATACAACTGGCTATGCAGCCAGAAATAAATCATGGAGAAGTATCTGAACATGAACAATGGATAATTGACTTCTTGATTTTTGTGGATATGGATTCCCTCCTTGAACTGAGATGTCAAGCACTGGAATTTCAAGTTGGAAATCTCAATTCAGATTAGAAATCTCCCCTGTAAAAGGCAAATTATGCTTGACCATAATTAAGGTAGAAAATATATTATTGGAGAAGATGCATTCAGATGAATATTAATCATGGTTCTTTATAAAAACTACCATCCTAAAAAAAACTCATTAGACACACCAGCATGGCAGTACATCCATGCACTAGCTGGTCCACTGAAATCATCCAGAAAAATTGCATGCATAATATTATTTGCCCTAATGAGGTTAGGAGTTCACAAGATTAGGGTCAACTGGCGTAAAACAAGAGTATTGGTTAAACGCAAATAAGAAGAATGAAGGATACATATCTGTATTGGTCAGAGGTTTCTGGAAGTATAGTAAAGAGGAGTGAGGAGCAGGTAGCAACAAGCAGGGAACGAGCTGTGGAGAAGCAGCTTTCTGCTCCTGCTGCCACTGAGGTGATAAATGATGAGGCGGTGACTCCTGAGAGTAGCAACAAGCACAAACATCTCTTTTGGCTCCAGCTGATCAGTGAGCTAGGCAACCTTCTCCTCTGCTTACGCCTCGAGACTGGTCTTTAATAGGCATGCTAGACAAGCAAAGCCACATAAAGTCAAAATTCTGGTCCATGAGAGCTGAAAACATTGCCTATATCCAAAGGCCAAACTCTTAAAACTGACTTTGTAAGCAGACTCTATAAAGTTGACAGTAGTTGGAGAGGAAAAGTTAGACCCCATGTACATGTCACACAATAAGAATCAAAACAGATTTTTTTTTTTTTTAAATAAAGCCTTCAGACTGGCTTCCATTCGTATTAATTGGTTTCTACATATACTTTCACATAGCTGCTACTAAGGTGTACCAAGGTCAGTACAAAGTTATCCTCTTCCCCCCTCTATCACTTAAAATGTGATTTCCTATTCGTATTAGCTGCATACCATATTGTTAACAATTCTAACTCACTGAAACTATAAGTGGCTTTTGGACGATACATGATCAGGTGGTTGGGGTTTTTTTTGCAAGCAGTCTGGGAATGCAGAATTGTTAAAATTTTACCACTGTTTCAGAAACCAGTATTCGTGTTAGATTCAGTTCAGATGCCAAAACACAGCTAAATAAGTAGAAACTTTGCATAAATTCTTGATGATAGCCAAATATTTATTTCCTATGAAACAGATATTTCTATCTACCTGAAATAGATTCAGCAAAGAAAAATACACTAAACATTGACAAGGTCTTGCATCATTTACTTTGACTTCCATAAGGCACTTCTGGGATGCATTATTAAACTGGAAATGTTGGAACAACTACTGTTTTCAGAGGAAGCAAACAGTAAACTTCAGCAAATACAATTTCAAAGGCTATGACTATAGCAGTTTCTGATGCAATACTGCATTAACAAAGGAGGTTTTTTTACAATACAGTTACTGTGGTAGATTTTTGGCAGAATTATCATCCTTAAAAAGTTTAACACATGCTGTGGGACACAAATACCTTGGGGCAAATCAGAACTACTCTGAAGAACACACAATCGCAGTCCCAGCTGGAATATCACAATTAGGACAGGGCAGCTCTGATTCCAGAGGCTTATTTTCTGCCCTTCAGCAGTTTTTACAGAATACTGAAACTAAGCTTGCAAGACTAGGCTGTCATCATGGCAAATTTTGGCATCACAATATTGAAACAAAAGAACTTTGTACTAGAAAACACAATAATATGATTATTTGAACTGCAAAAACAGCAATAGAGAAATTCCCTAGTACTGACCATACAGTTTCAAATGCTCCCCAAATCTTCTAGCCATAGAATAGACATCACTTCTTTTTCATTCTTTTTTTAATTTTTTTTTAACTTTTGATCAGCAGACAGTCACAGAACTCGTCTATAGTAAATTCTAGACGACTTGTGTCCTTTTTTGCCTGAGAGGGTGAATTCTTACCTGAGAAATACCAGGTCTGTTAAAAGTTGCTTGCTGTGTGTATCCTGACAAATTAATTAGAGGTGCTTTAGAACAAAAGTGAGTGACCTTCAGCCACTTACAGAAAAATATAAGGTCTTTACAAAGAGAACAGTAATACAATTCATTCAATAATTACTATTTTAATTCATTCTTTAATCTTGTATAGCACTAACGGAGAAGTATCTTTAACATTAAATCTTAATACTCTCTATTTACACAGTGTTTTCATCAGAAGTCTCAATAAATTTTAAACACAACCTTATGAAATTTTACTATTTTGGGACCATAAATTCCATTAAGCAAATGAGAAAACAGAAGCACTGATTGACTAAATACTCATTAACATACTAATAACATACTAAAGTTTTTTTGGTTTTGCCTTTTTGTTTAACAAAGCAAGGTATCTGCATTCTGCCTCTTTCCATCCCAAGTTGAAAATGGATGTGTGTCTAAAAAAGTTCTTGTTGACAAACCAGATCAAGAATGAGTTGTTGGAGGTCACAACAGTCAATAACTCAGAAGTAATAAAAGCTTAGACATATGAGTAATTTTTCTCATCACCCAGTCATTGTGCATCAGCTGATCCGTATGTGGACATGTGGGCATGCTTAGCATATGGCAAACAAATTAAGACAATTTATTGTCATTCTGCCTCATTACGGATTACATTATCTGGTGTTTGCTGATGGATAAATGCATGAACAGGTAATGCACGGCAACTTGTAAATCCACATGTCTAAATCTAATATATACATATACATGAGAATTCTGTTTCTCCTTTCTTTCCCATTTTAAAGGCAGATAATGCATTTGTTTTCCTTCAGTTAACTGAGATCTCACATTTGCTTTTATGCAGTCATCCAGTCTTACACAATTTCTCAAAAGATAACTTCATGTTGCTGAGATTTCTCAGCCAACTCTTTAGATATCCAAGTAATCCATACAAAGACCTCAGGTTCACCTAAGTATGGTCCAAGCTGTTCCCTTTCCCTATTTGAAGGTGAATATTTATCCCTTTGTCATTCATAGAAGTTACATATGTTACCAGCTCTTCTCACTTGGTAAGAGACAACTTCAGAAGAGTTTCCTTCTCCCTTTCGGAACACCCAAAGTCTTCCTAAACAACATCAAGGTACTGAAATCTTTCGTTTATTTAACACAACAAGACAGTAGAACAGTGTATATGCCTACGCAAAGTTGACATATATAAATTTTGTCATCTGCAAAATTTATGTTGAGGAGACAGATGATAAATTAGTCAAAGCTCACACAGAGCCAACAATTCAGCAGCAAGCAGACCCACACCCAGATTTGCTAAATTGCTGCAACAGCCTTTCCACAGAAAAAGTGCAAAACCACCTAAGTCCTGTTGGCAGGAGACTGCTCAGTTCCTTAGCTCATGTCAAAGTTCATGAAGGTTTCTCAGGTCCATAATTTCCTCTCAGATCTTTACCAAACGTCCAGTCCGCTTGGTGGTTTGCACACTAACTGAGTAGGGCTGCTCACGCAGCAGAGTCCCAGGTGAGATGCTGAAAGAGCAGCTGGTTAATACTTCTAGTAAAAGACAATAATCCACCCGCTCACCCAGCATGGTGGGAGGTGAGCTGTAGGACAGTCGGCCACTTCCTGAGCACACTCTGCCCAGTTTGAGTCAAGGACACGAACAGGGTCTCCTAACTGCTAGGAAAAGTTGCTTCACTACCACATACAAAGTCAATCTCTTGTGTTTCTCTCTGTGGCCAATGAAAAGTCAACTGTTTTCTGTAAGTGGGAGAGGGCTCAAGACAAGTTCATCACAAAATAAAGGAGAAAATTCCGTAACGCCTAAATAATGCAAAATAGGTTTGAAGATTTGAAACAGGTGAGTACTCAAACCAGTAGGGTTACTGGTTATAAAACACAAGGAAGATTTTTTTTTTTTTATAAGGTCAAGCAGACTTGGTTAGATACCTACTGGGTGAAAAAAGTTCACAGCTATGTTTTACAATTAAAATGCACAATAAGAGTTCCTGGCTTACCAAGAGCTGCACCTTCATATTCCTCGTTTTTGACCAGCTAACTTGAAGAACTTGTCTTGCAAACTGTTGCTCCTGAAAGCAACAGTTGCTTCTGAGAGCAAACTGTTGCACCTTCGTGGATGCCAGTCTTTCTGACTTCAGGCACACACTGCTTTGCCAAAAATAATTTTAATGGAAAATGTGGAATTCCACCAGCAGTGGTGAGGCAACAAGCTTCCACCACCCAAACTGCAGTAGGAAGCATTACAAGATAACCCACCAAGAGCCTAACTCCCTTTGTGAGTTTAATTTCTATTTGGTAACGCACAGCGATAGCTATGCAATGTAATGCTGTATCAGTTTAAAGGCAGAAAACGCATCTACTTCAAAACAAGTATCTCACACTCAAAACATTAACAATGAACCACGCACACACAAACACTCAAGTAAACAGAAAAAAAGGACAGCTTTAAGATACATAGTTGTGCTTAACATTTAAATGAAGCCTTTTTTTAATTAAAGATAATTCATGTCACATTTTTCCCCTTCAAAGTATGAATTTAACTCTAGCCACAGTCAACAAGGCACACCCCTCCATCCATACGTTTTGATTTTATACTTACAATAGCTACAGACTATGTAGGATAACTTACTGCAATCTCCTTCGATGTTAATTCTCCTGAAAATGTTCTTATTTGCATGATCTGAAGCCCACAAGGCTCTCTTCAGTTGGCTTTACATTAGGCCCTTACATAACTGTAACATCTGAAGTCCATTTCTACTATGCAGGTTCCAACAGACACAAGTTCTGTGTGTATAAATTCATTTCTGTTTAACAGATGCCTGTATTTTGGAAAAACAGGACTGATAAGCAATTCGGTTCAATTGAACATACAAGTTAATACATATTCTCCCAGTAAGGAATGAAATAAATCGTGCCATTTTGTATGACATACACTCTTAATGTATTCCAGCATGGCTTTTCTGACTTCTGTGCTTTGCAAATTCATCTCCATCGCTGCACAGGGGGTGAAAACCAAAGCAGACCATTATTGCCACAGCTGGAACTACTGGAAGGGAGAAGGTCCAGGGTCAGTACTCTTCTCCTAATTATTTTTATAAAAAGTATCCAAAGTATTACATATATTTTGTGAATTCTAGATTAACAGTGATTTTCCCCAGGAGACAGCAAAGCGATCTAATACTACAGTAGAAAAGACAGAAAGTACCATTGCATAGCCCACGTGAAGCAATTGTCAAGATGTGCATATTTGTTTACATGCAGCTCAACACCGAAGTTTGGAAGGGATTGCTATCAATTAGTGAAAACTCCCCACACAACAGCCCATTAGGCTATATGTAATGAAGAAGTATGATAAACTTTCTTCTTCAGCAGAAGTTTCCCCTAGTGAAGAGCAGTTACAATTTCTTCTTAAATTGCTTTTCTTTTTTTACCAACAATAAAAACATCACACAATGATATCTATCTCCATCCTTGTAATTGCACAAACAATAAAATATTAACAGGATTATCACTAAATCCTTGTGGAGAACTCAGTTTTACTACTATAGAAAAAGCCTTGCCGAAATAAATACACAAGCCAGAACTACCACCCAGTAAGGTGTACTGCTTTACAGGGAATCAGGGAATGGTCTTCAGATTACAGCTTCTAACATAATATCAAAAATAGGTCAGTACAACAGTTCAGTAAAAGGACTAAAACCAAGTTATTTTAAAATTATTTTCCCAACTTCTACCAATGCAATAAGAGTGAATTATTCACATCCATCTATTGTATTTCATGTTCTCAGTTGGAGTACCATTTATCACAGAATACCACAGCCTACAAATATCTGAGATTATCTTTGTGTACTGATAGAAGATATAGTTTATTAGTCTGGGTAATGCAGAATTTTCAGTGATCCTTCGCAAACAACAGCAGAGCTTCCACCCATCAATCTAAAAGGCACTGGACTTTGCAATTCACAGTTCAACACTACCTATCTGGATTAGGAAAACAATTAGTTGCCAATTAAAATACATAAATAGGCTTAAGAAAATAATGTAACAAACAAAAAAAAAATACTAACTCTTTTTGATAATAACAAACTGTAATTTTTTTTTCTTATAAGAAGGGAATGAATGACAAAAAACATAGTCTTACCAAGGTTAAACTACAATATATTGTACACAGACCCTACTTTAACAGAAGATTAGCAAGACTGCAAAATAAAGCAATTAAGCATTTGGTCAGCTTTAATTGAATTCCCTTGTACTCACCTACATATTCACATTCTAAGATTTCCAGAGAGCTCCGACATTTTTCAGCGCACAGAGAGATGAATGTTTACTGACCTGCTACTTTCTATAAATTTTGTCTCCTCTTCGTTCTCCTGAGTGTTTGGGCCCCAGGCCTCCTGTATTGCTCTGAAGCCTGTATTATTAACTTGTTCTGTGAGTTTTCTGAGAAGATTATCACTAGCATTTTCTACAGCTTCAAAAAGAATTTAACTTCTCAATAAGAAGCAGAGTAAGATGAAGGGGGCTTGTTTTCTCACTTTACAGATGAGACTTACAACAGGCAGAACACGGGCAGAAGGGGCTGCTAGTTCTGAAGGCCATGGTATCTCCCCAGCATTTCAAATAGGAGCATGCAGTGTTTTTGTTGCCTGTGGCCCCAAAATTTGGTAAGAGAAAGTCTCCTGCTCCCAGTACCAGTGCCTCATCTCCGAGTAGCTGACAACAGCAAAAGATCCTCTTTGGAAGACATGTAACATATTTGTCCAGTACTCACAAGACAACCAAAAAAAGAAAGCTTTTTTAAATTACAAGGAAGCTGCCAATAATTATGTACAACAGAATTCAAATGCAGACAAACCTCTTAAGGCAGAAGCATCCCTCCTGTTGCATTTTGATCTCAAAGATCAATCCTCAAGAAAGAACTTGAGCCATCACAACCACCTGCAGTGCAAGTTCAGAAAGTGTATTTCTGTTGAGTAAATAACGTATGCAGCAAATGACAGAACTGGACCCAAAAAGTGAGTGGAAACAACACATTCTTGGAATACAAATCCACCAAAAGCCAGTGAACACACATTAAATAAACCTTAGATATAGTACCAGTGTCGCAGATCTGGTGCCGGACCTCACGGAGAATAAAGTGTCTCATGGAAGGGTATCACTACACACTTGCTTTGTGCTTATATTTCTCTCTGTTTCTGCTACTGGCTACTATCGGAAACAGCTTTGATCTAACTTGGTACAGCACGTTTTATGTCAAGTGCTAAATTAACAGATGAGGGGAAGAAAGAGACAAGAAAAGAAGATACATGTCGAGTTCCTCAGCTTTCAAAGTTAGCTTACAGGTTGATATGGAACATAACTCCTAGGAAGCATCATGGTGCTAAGCTGCCCCTAAGGCTTCATGGCTGAGAGATGCCTCTGCAAAATCTTCAGGGAAGGAGGCTGATGTTAAACATACTTCAGGTTTCCTTTTCATTCATTTTATGTTTTTATTTTACACTTTTTTTTTTCTAACTCTGGTTCTGTTTTTATGATCAAGGAGTTGGCTTTCCCTTTGGTAGAATAAAAGGCAACCTCTTGTTGTGTTAAAGCACAAGTTCTCCAGAAACATCACACCCACGTGTGGGGTACTAAGTGCAAGCAGTCCCTTTAGATGACTGTACACAGGAGAAAAAAATGCACATTCTAAGAACTGCTGTGCATTTCCATTAAACTGCATAGATGAGTATGGATGTTAGTACTGTCAAGTAGCAGGTTCTGGGAAGGAGCTTTCCCTAGAGCATTACACAGTGCTTTTGACCACGAACTAGGCAGTGGAGGGACAGCCCATGACAGCAGGAACTACCCAGAAGGTTACATTATCTCTGCAGACAGAGACTTCAGCTGATAGTGTTATTTTATTTTCCTCCCTAATACAATTCAGTCCATTTCTTTCCCATGATTACTTCCTTAATATTCTCCAAGAGCCAAGGACATAATACACTCTGTTTTTAAACCTGATTTTGCCCACAACCACAAGTTACAGTAGACACTGCGCTTCCTATTTAACTTTTAACTGTACAGCCAATGTCAGCGTTTTGTTTGAAAAGTTTCACTTTCAACACAGAATATTTGTGAAAGTACTATTTTTTCAAAAGCAGAACAATATGGAGAAAAATTTAACCAAAAGAGTCTTAATATTTTTAATAGACAGTGCAATACCATTGATTGCATTTCAGATCAGTTGTACAGTAAAAAAAAAAAAAATTACTCCGCAAAACATCTACTACTCTGTGAATTATCAAGCACAACACAACTCACAAGTGATTACTGAAATGTAATCTTGGCTGTGCAAATGCCCATCTTTCATACAAGGGCAGAAACACATTTCCAAAAAACATGGAGGTATCTCCAAGGGTTGGAGGAAGATCAGGACTTCTCCCAGCTCATCTGGCTCCTGGTCCACTCCTAGCAGTTAGCAGAGCTATCACTGCAGGGCCCCAGAAAATAAATTGGTGACTACTAGCATGGGACAGTACTCCTGGCTCCTCTTACTGGGGTCTAATGCATCAACCACACCTGGTTCATTCTCCTGAACTGAAGCCAACTGGCTTGGAGCTGCCCAAGTCCATAGTATTGAACTAACTCTCTTTCCCTTCAAAAGAGGACAGCTGAATCCAAACTGCCCTGCAGGGACACTACCTGGCCTGTGCTGTCTCACAAGCGATGCCAAAGAGCTGCCTGGAAGAATCAGAGTTAGTCCTGGCCAAACACACACCAGGGACAGCACTGACACCATGACAGAGTCATGCTCCAGTGCCAGGAAACCTCTGATGCTCCTCTGCTCCCACGTACAGCAGCAGCCTTAGTGTTAGACAGATTCAGCACCTCCCACAGGCTAAGCCAGGCCCCATTTATGGCCACAAAGGTACTTTAAAGTGCACTCTGGCAGTGCTTTCACCATTGTTTCTAAGCCAACTCAAGTATTTCCATTTTATATCCTCACCTGCTCATCTGGAATTTTCTTTTAATCTGGCACCATATGGCATCAACCCAGATAGACACTGTGCTGCTAAACATCTCCAGTGTCTTTCCAGAGACTCCCTTCTGTCCCTGCCTGGTGGAACAGCCTGTCTTGCAGGACAGCCTGCCAGCCTAGCTGGTGGCACAGCCAGCCTGGTAGGACAGCCAGTCGGCCCTGCCCGGTGGGACAGTCCTGCCTAGTGGGAAGCCATGCCTGGTGGGACAGCCCATCATCCTCCTGGCAGTCAGGGCCAGGCCACCGGCTGCCTGCACAGTGTGGAGCATCTCACACGGCTCTTACAAGATTTGAGACTTTCCATCAAATTTGAGCACTGCTAATACTGGCTTATTTCTGTTCTGAATCTTCTTTCTTTTTCACTTTAACTCAGTTAATTATTTCCATAAAGCTTCAGTAAAGCGCATAAAAGGAGATTTAGAAAACAAAACTGTGTTGGACGCAGCACTGTCATTTAAATGCCTGGTTAGTTTAACGCAGTTGATGTTCGTTTAAAGCCTGAGTTACATACACATCTGCTATACTTCCAGGTGTTTTACATGCAGATTTAGGCTTGATGACAGCATCCATTACAAAAAATACATATTTATCGCCCTGAAACTGGAAAACAAATTTTCACTGATGCTGACCCAAGCCAGCCCTTCTCCCCCTCCTTCCACACCAAATTTCATTACCTTTTGGACACAGCAAATATTCAGACCAGTATAACATAATACACATTAAAGTGCACGCTTGCTTTGGATCACCTGGAGAGAATTTCAGACTTTATGGCTCCCTCAAGACTGTGCTTCCTCCTGTACAGCTGCAGAGAGAACAGGTTTGGGTGGGGTTTTGTTTTCGTTTTGCTTTTAATTCTTGGCCGATGTAAGATTTCAGTGGCACAGCAAATCAAACCTACTAAATCTGCCTGCTTCAGCTCCAGAGACCAGTCAGAAGCAGCAAGTAATCAGAGACGGGAATTAAGCGAATGATTTTGTGTCCCAGATCTGGGGAATGCCACAGGATTGCTGGGCAATATTCAGAAAACAGGCTGCTGGAAAGAGGCTTCTCAAAAAAAAAAAAAAAACTAATACAAAAGCAAACCAAAACAGAGAACGAAGCTCTCATTTGCTATTTCTGGTACATAACAGATATTTTGGGATTAACTCATGATATAGAGATGTGAATACATTGTAGAACAGAAAGAATATGAGCTATAAAAGCAATTAGGCTGCTTGTGTAACAGAAATAAAAGAAGGGAAAGGGATTAAGGAAGCAAAGGGAAGGAAGCAAAACACAAGGATTTTCTAAGAGAGCATACTTTACTACAGAAACAATTTTGAATCTGATGCATGGCTGCGGCACACTCAGTGCTGTCCTGCCCATCCAACAGCCTCTGCCTGCCCTGCAGCCGAGGCTGAGAGAGGGAGGAGGGATGCCTCTTTTCCAGCTCCTGGACAGTAAAGAAATATGGAATTCGTCTTATACACCTCTTCCTTGAAGTACTAGAAACTGAAAACATCTTGTAGACTGAATTTTGAATTATTATGTATTTTGTTTCATTGGTAGCACACAGGAGTCAGAGATGAAGCACCCTTCACCAGGCTGTATGGTTTTCCACGTACCATGCAAATGTTGTTGGCAACACAGAAAAATAACCATTTACACAGTTTTACGGTGTCTGACAACAGTGAGCCCTGAGCTACAGGTACCAAGCTAGTATTCAGTTGTGTCTGATTACATGAATCCCAAATTTCAGTATGGTACATCTCAAAACATTAAGATCCCAACCAAATCACCTTAAAGGAATATCAATAAATCAGATCAATTTTTAAGAATCCGCCTTTTTTCAACCGTGGCTATTACTGAAGCTGACTTAAAAGCTCACCTTCAGCTCTGGATTAATTCTTTTCTCTGCCTTCTCTCTACTTCCACCTTCTGTCACTCACTACTACACATCATCATTCTCTCTTCCCTCCATATCACTTGCTGCTTTCATCACATTTTGATTTTTTTTTTCCTAATTACTACAATTTTCCTTCCAATAGTCTTTTAATCCATTTTGCTTCAACTTACTGTGTTCTTTTCCTATATTGGCACTCCTGAAAAAACAAACAAAACACTGCAAGGAAACCCCTGCTCCAAATTCTACTTTCTTACAACCTCCAGCAAATCACAATTTATTCAAACAGCAGCAGACCTGTTGTTTTACACCTGAAACTTCACCTGAGATCTGTCAGGAAATACAGTTTCCTTGAAAAAAAAAATCTGAATCCTTTTTTCCTTATGAAATCCAGTAGAGCTAAAGAAAGATCAGTTACTTGCAAAATTATTTCTGTAGTAAATCTATTACATCAGGCCTGACAAAAATGAACTAATTTACAATGGAGAACATAAATCATTCAGATATTTGGAAGAGTCAGGTTGTTTGGAAGCTTCTGCATCTCCAGTATTTTTGGTTTAGCACTGCTTTGCAGGACATTTTGTGACAGATCTCTTTTGATGGAGGGTTCAGAGCCCCCCTCTTTCCTTGTTTACATATTTCTGATCTCCTGACATGCTTGTACATGAGACTGAGTGAGAAAGAATTCACTAGAGAACGGGAAGACCAGGTATTGGTTTGCCACTGCCAAGTTTTGTACAGTCATGAAACAGGTCATACATGGCTGCAAAACCACCAGGTTTAATTATTTCTTTAATCCAGGACAGAAAGGTATACTTGCTGGTAAGCAATGTAATTTCAGTTTTTCCCCTTCTTTGTATGGTCAGCTTACTTAAAGGAAGCCAGTTCTGCAATTCCATTCAGAAACAAAAAAATTCACTGGGATTACTGATCCATCGAGGGAAATTCCCATAGAGAACAGCAAAATTCACTCTTCGTTGGTTGCTTTTACAACTCACTCCTTATCTTATTATCAGAGCAAACTCAAGCACAGTCGCATTTTCACTAATCATTTCGACCCAGAATTTACTCCCTTGCACACGCCATCCACCTTGCCGGCAAAGGCCATGCAGGGAGCACAAAGGGAGGGTTCACTTGCCGCTCTGCAGCCCTCTCCTCCAGCAAGCCGCCTCAGATAAGCGCCAGCGACACAAGGCACACGTCTGTCCTGACACCGCTCTGTGTACGAGAGGAGTCTCCTGCCCACCCGCCCCACGTGCCTCCCAGTGATTGCTTCTTCCTAAGGAGATTTAGGCAGTTTGCGTCAATCAAGGATTTAACAAGAGACATAAATGCCATCCCCTCTTAACAAAAACAAACAGCTGCCAGCACCTTCCTTGATGAGCTAAGGGCACATGGGCGGCTGGCAAAAATTATAAAAGTTAGTCATTTCTAGTGTATTCTCCCCTTTTAAACATACTACCTAAGCTTATAATTTAATCACAGGACTTATTTTAAAGGACTTTATTTTTCTGCATAAACAAATAACTACTTAAAAATATTATAAAGGCAGATATAAATAAAATGAGAATTCTTACGAATAACAGTATTAAATGCCCAGAATTACATACAGAGTGCAAAACCCATTAACAGAGTAAGCACAGACAATTATTAAATGCTTTTCCAACTCCGACTGCTTAAATAAGGAAACAGATGGAACTCAAATAATGAATCACTGTATAAGGCTTTGTCCATGAAGCGGAGTATATCTGTACCAGAACTACAGCAGAAATTAGCACTCATAGGGTTTCAAGCCTTGTCAGATCTTCTTTTTGCAGTACATTGAATAATAATAATTTTTTAAAAGTCGTGAAATTAATTGTTTCAAAATGCAGTATCAACACAAAACATGCTCAACTTGCAAGCAACAGCTACGGCTTTTTAAACCTGGCCATGTTCGACACGTAGTTACAAACTGGACAATCACATAACAGAATAATCAATTCTTTAAAAACTGGCACAGTCATTCCCACAATGAACTTCTGGAAAATAGGATGAAATTAGCAGTTTGCCAGACGCCCAGTAGAGGACAAATGAGGAAACATCCCTGGCCCACGAACGATCTGCTGCTTGGTGGCTCAGCAGCAGGGCTAGATATATTTCTCCTCCTCACTCCCTTCCACACACAGGTAATTTCTTTCCAGGTAGAAATTAAGTGGCCAAAATAAAGCTCACACATTGTCTTATTTTCTCATAAAATAATTTCAATCTGAGTACCTCTTCTATGTGCTAGATTTTCCTTTAAATACACTGTTTGGTAACCCCACCTAACACCATTAAATCAATCTCATTCATCCTTTTAGCGACAGTTCCAAAAGTTCCTTTCACAATGTTAGAAGCTTATTGCACTTGTAGCACCTCTCAGCACTTTAACTTTCGATCTGATTTCTTCAAAATAGTAAAGACTCCTAGATCAAAAGAACATTATTGAAAACAACAGTATTAATGCTATTTAATCAGTTTCAGTTTCTTCTAGCCTCTTGAACCAGAAGGCAGTGGGCTGCCTTTTCTATTCTGCATTTGGACTGATTCGAAATTCAAAGCTGTGTCTTTGAATATTTCACTCTGACACTGTTAAACAGCAACCTGAGAGGTGTGCAAAGCGTTAATATTTTGAGGTAAAGCTTGTGCATCTTAACTTCCCACGTTGTTCTGCTGACAGGTTTTGGGAGTTAAATCCAAAAGCCTTGCCATGAGTTTTTCTTTCTACAACCCGGCAGAAACAGGGATGATTGTAGGACCAGGGGGGAGCTGCCTAGCAAGCTCTGCACCTATTCTTCACTCTGTGGCTTCCTTAGGAGCCTTTCTGAAAAACCTCTGTAAAGAGCATCCAGTTATGGTCTAAGGATGTTTTCAGAAACAGTCGAAACTATAGGTCCTGCTACCAGGGCAATACTGCAGGGTTTCTTAAGACAAAATTAAAATGAGGTGTACTTCTCTTGAAAGCAGGGTCCTAAACATATGGTAAATTTCTGAAAACAAAACAGATGCTGTGACTTAGTAGAACAATTTTGTCAACACATCATCTGATCACTTCTTTTTTTTATTTTCAGTAAAAGGAGGATAAGCCCATTTCTACCTGGGAAAAAATGATGTCACAAGCATACCAGAGAGATTTAAAATTAAAATGGCAGTCGCTGGGACAGTTCTTGTCCTCACTTATGGTCACACAATCCTAATTAACACTGGGCAGAGTTTGGCCCACTGTGCAAATCCTGTCTAATCCCTGCCCTGTAGCCTGCCACGCCAGAAGGTTATTCCTTGAAACACTCCCCAGTAAGCCGTATAATTCTAGAAATGACATTTCAATGCCACTGAATCTGTTTGCCTAGTGCTATGATTTAATATCTAAGCCTTTTCCATTTGACTGTATTACAACATAGAAATTGTGGCAGTGATACCTTTTTGAGAAAGAAATCACAAAAATGGTGACTATTTTGGCCTGTAGTTTGGGACGCTCGTTTGGAAATAACCAAGTCTTTGCAAGGGCAGCATCGTCCCTCGTTTATTGTATGATTACAAGGTACACCACAAATTCTAAAATGCAAGCAGAAAATTTAGAAAGAGAGTACCAGAGAGCCAGAGTACCATCTAATTTGTAAGACAAAAATAACAAACCCATTTGTTTAGTGTCTTACGACTGTACTGAAAATGAGACACTGGAGCAGCTAGAGCAGAGCAGCTGTTTTTACAATATTTAGCTCCTGGCTCCCAGAAAAAGGGCCTGTGAGGGCAGGGGAACACAGGGAGAAGTGATGGACTGAGCATCCCAGAGGCTTCTGGAGCGGAGCTGGGGAAAGTTTAGATTAAGCCATGTCATTGTCCCAAGGCTGATGGCTCAAGGCCACTTTGCACCTCCTTGCCTGAGCTGCACTTAGGGCTCATTATCTGTAACCCTGGATACAGGGCTGAGGGTTTAGCATAGGAAACTAAGCTTTATGATATAAATAAAACCAGATCCTGCAAATGAATAGGTCTTCTCTACTAAATGGAGACCAGTTTTATAAATATTTCCAGGTACAGCTCCTTGTTCAGCTCCCTGCTGACACTATGATCTACGTGGAATAAAGGACAATATACCATGGTGCCATCTTTGGGGAGAAGTACTCAAAATTAAGTCTCTGATTTGTTGTTTATGCCATGTAGGAATTATATAGGGCCAGCTTCTGCACCAGGGCCAGGGTTTCGTGCTCTTTGGCAGCCTGGCTTTTTCAGCCCCATGTTCACATCAGCCACCTACGCAGGCAAGGAAGAGCTCACCTGGCCGTACTTATGAGTTCTTCACAGCTCTGCAAAATGGGCAGCTCACAGCAGGGCTGAAAGAAGACGCTGCTCTGCCTGGTGTCAAAGCCAGGAACACTGTATTATGCAGATAAATACACCTATATTTTTCAGGATATTCCTGTCTTCATAACGTAAGGGATATGAGTGACATAACATATCTCTTCATTTCCATTGATACCTCTTCTCAGAACATCTGGATACCATTTTAAAAATACTGATTTTATTATAGCTTATTTTCCAGTTTCCCTCAATTTTTTCACCTGTAATGTCTTGTCTTGTGTAGAATACTCAAATTTACTATCACCGGTAAAACTCATTTTTAACTCTGACAGCTATGAGACTAGTAGGATTTTTTCTTGTTTTTATTAGCAAAGCAGTAATATAAAAAACCTTGAAAAAATGCATATAGCAGCATAAGGAAATTTGTGTCTGTTCCATAGCACTCTATACCCCTTCACAATTCCTTGAAGACAAATTTTAGTAATAAAAATTGAAGATTATCAAGTCATCTAAAGATTTAGATATGCGATTTTCTTCAAGTCAGACAGATATCTAAACAAATACTTAGGCATATGTGAAACAAATACTGATGAGTATTTCACTATTTCATATTTACCAAAACTATTTTTTTCTCAAGCGTAACACTGCCACAGAAATGTTGAAAGACTTTTGGTGTGCCCCTCCACATGATCTATCAGACAGTTACAAAAGACCCAGGAACACAGGGGGGACTTACCATACCATCAACTGGCAATGTATAATGATATGTCATAAAACACTGCAGCCAATTATAAATACCTCTGAAACTCCTGAAAATCTTTAGAAAGGATCAGGTCAGGTAAGTGAAGGTTGTGTGCAATAGAATAAGAAAATACTTCAGAGCAGAGAAAGAAGTGGGCTTCAAGACAGTCATTTTGGTGAAGCAGGCAAGGCCACTTTTCAGGGGAACTCAGGATGATGTTTCATCCTTGGGATTTTAATATGGCTATTTTAATTTTATATATATATATGATTCAGAGCGATCTATTCAGAATTACTAAAGAAAATTTAAAAGACATGTTCTTACTACAATCTCGCTAGAATTCATCTTGAAACTGGGACAATACAAAACATGGAAGGATAAAAACATCAAGTGCTGCCAGCACCATAAACTCACTTTACGGCAGGATTTTGCAGAAGGCAGAAGAAAAGAGCAGATTAAGGAGCTGATTCTGCACCTCCCAGCACAGGCCAGTGAGAGACCCCGGAGGGTCCCTGCCTACAGCTGAAGCCAGCCCAGGCACCCTGGGTTTAGGTTGCTAAAGCATATAGAAAACTGCAATTAAAACTTCTCTCACTGAAAATTTAGGACCTGAAAAATATGACCTTAGCCTTTCCAAACCAGATTTCAGCTCAGTGCTCTGCAGCCTATTGCCATATCAACATGGACACTTCATTTCAGCATGCCTTTGTGCTCTGAAATACATTCAACAATTTCTGTTTTCTCATGTCTACATGTAAAAGAGAAAATCAGAAACTCAGTACAATATAGCCATTAAGTGACATCCCAGACTGGTTTTTGTAAGGGCTGAAATCTTTCTGGCACAATATGTAAGACATTCTGGAATTTTTTAAGCTTGGTATAATCCTACTATTTATTATACAGCATTTTTAGATTAAATTATCCCAACCTTGAAAAAAGCATAATTCATGGACAACGCTAGAGAACGCACCTGTACAATCTCCCATCACGATAGGTGGTGCCAATTACATTTGGGCACAGTTACACTGAGCTGCGCGTTCAGAGTAGTACACAAGAGGAATATCACAGTGCGGCACTTGGCTGAATTTTGAGCTGCTCTTCTTGACTACCTTTTGGAGTTACTGGCTCCGCAGCCCATTGCGACTGGATCCACATCCAGCTATGCCAGGCAGCTAAAGCCAACCTTGAGGTACAGCACGCTCAGGAGGGACAGGAAGCACCAGATCCAGAAAAGGATCTGGAAAGGGTAGAGGTCAAACCCAACATTTCAACTCTGAAAGTTCTTTCCTTTCAGGATCCAAAACGACTTATGGGAAAGAAGCACCTTACTCTTGAGACAAACAAGAGCTCCAATCCTAATGCTGAGATCCCAGAATATCTCCGCCTGGTTCCCCTGCCAGACTTCACCTGGGAGCTTCAGAGCGTGCACAAACAGGAGCGAGTTACTGCAACAAAACACGTGAAAGATTGAGACCCAAATACATAAAAAGTTTAACAGGATAAATATAATGAACATGTAGCTGTATGAAAAGTAGGCAAAATCAGCAGATTTCAAGCACCTGGTCTGCCAGACTGAAAAGCAGGAAAGCAATGCTAAGGATCATGTTCTATCACTGCTAGTTAGAGCTGCTTGAATAATTTGTTTTTGGGAGCAGGGGCCAAATCAGTGTCTTGTAACATTATGCAATGTCTTGTACAATACTAGGAATACACCAAAACTATTTTTTTCTGTTTACTTTTACTGAAATGCAAGAACAAAATAAATAATTTGTGGTTAAAAGATCTAATATTTTAAAAATTGAAGTTTAATTCAGGACTCAGTTTTAATAGATGTCTGAATTAATATTGTCTGTTACAAGTACAACCCCTCGTCAGAAGCTTATACTTCTTTGACCCTGGGTAACAAACTGTGTCACGCATTCATTGATGACCTCCCTTTGCATCTCACTAACAGCTAAACATATCTCTCACCTGCCAGACTGCTGAGATTTCCGTTTCAGCTTCCATATTACAAACTCATAGCCACGGTTAATATTAATTGGTAATCAAACAGAAAAGCACCTGAAGCAAGGAAACAAGACAGAAATAACCTTTTACCTCCCACCAGGCAAGAACTGAGACATGGTAATAGGGTAATATGTTTACATTTATGTTTGCCCTGTACATAATAAAAGACTTCACCAGAGTGAACAAACATTTTTCATCAGCGCTTTTGGTTTTCAAATGGAAGTTTTTTATTATATGCAAAATTGCATTAAGCATGCAAAATGACTTATTCAGTGATTTCCATAAACATCTTCCAGGGTGTGCACAAAACTTGACAGCTGTGATTTGTTTTACCCATGCATAGATAACAACAAAATTGGCCCAAAGACATTTACTTCACATTTTAAATGTGAAGCCTAACAGGGTAAAGAAAATGGTTATCACTTCCAGAAATACTGGAAAAACACTTAGCCCAGATCTGGTAAGAAATCACCAGAAAAGAAAACATAATTAATAAAAGATTATGAAATTCCTAAATCTCTGGAGAATTGTATGCTATTGACCTCAATGCTGAATGGAACATAAATAGAGTGACGAAGGCTAAACAAACAGATATTTTTTTTAAACGGCAAAGAATATTTTTAAGTGTTTTGAGAAGTTAGTATGTCAAATATCTAGTATTTGTGTATTTGGAGAATACGCAAATCTTTCAAATATTCAAATTTAAAACAGAAATTAGAGATTAAAATTTAAAAATCTAAAAATACTTTCAGAAATAAAACTTTACAGCAAATAAGGTATTTTAGAATACTTTGATTAATCTATTCTACAATTCAACTTTAAGATATTTTATAAGTCTTCAAGGAGCAGCCATTGGTTGGCATTTACTGAAGATTTATTATTTGTTTCTTTCTATAACCATTTTTAACTATTCAAATTGTGTGTAAAAGTTACGTTTGCTTTAGTCTATGTGACTACACTGTGCCTATGGAAAGGCAGGTTCATTGGCTGAGGGGATGACTTTCTTCAGATGTAACCAGCATTTAGAAGGTAGGAGGGTATGGAAGAAAATGACTTGTACGACCTTTGCCTTCTTACACTTCCAGGTTTAGACCATTCAAATACTTCAAAGTATCCTCTTGAAACAGTACAGGCTTTCTTTAGACAATAAGCTGCTCAAGCCAGATAGGTTTATTATTTGCCTTCAGCATGATATCCACATTGGTTACAGCTGAAAATCAAAACTACTTTTGGAGTAAGTTCTACAAAACAATACTGTCACATGAATATAAAAGACGAAATTGAACTGTAAAGTGAAAATCATTCAGTACTAAGTCTTAAACATTTAGAATTAGAAGAAAATAAGTCAAGTTAATTTTTTAAAATATCAAATAATAATCTTAACAGAAAACTAACCAGCAAAATATATTCCTTCCTATCCCATGGAAATAACCAAAAATTCTGCAAATTTATCAGATTTAAAGGTTCACCACCCCATTCCAATTTTTTCCTTCATTTTTATTTACAGCATTTACAAAATGACTTGGCTATTTTAAAAATTTTTTTAACTTGTGAAAGTATAAATCAGGACACCTTTGGACAGCAGTCTCTCAACTTTCTAAATATTTACTTAGCTAGTTGTTTAGTAGGAACGTAGCAGAAGTTATGTTACCATCCTTATGCTAGAAAAAGTTTAACAGCATTTGGGGTTAAGCACAATACGGCCTTGACAGTAGTTTGCTGTCTTGTACCGGAAGGCATACAGCATAGCACAGGAAAAGAGCCTTGAGGCATTAGTGTAATCCACCAAGGTTAAAGTAGGAAAGCTAAAATTATTTAATACATTTTAAGCCCATAGTACAGTAAATAGTCGGTTGCTAGGAAGCAATCCTGGCTAAAAATACAGCTCTTTTTAATATGCTGACTTCATGCCTAAAAAATGACAGAAACGAGTCTCTGCAGGTATTTCTCACACCTCTCCTCTCGTTCAATAGAGTCCCCAACTCACATTCATGAACATATGAAGCTGCAGTGCTTCTGAGCCTGGAGGTTACGTTTGACCAGGAAAAGGCAAGCTGAGAAGATGGATGATCTTTACCAACATCTTGTCAGGAGCGCCCACATCAGGGGAACCATGGAAATAACTAAAACCTCTCCAAATCACCAGATTTAAAGTTCTGATCCCCTACTTGGACCATGGATTGGCCACCCATGACGGAAGACCTTCCCCACCAGACATGCCAGATTGCAAGGGCAGACTGACTGCCTGGGGAGTTCCCTGGTGGGGAACTGAGGGATGCAGGAAGTAGTCCCAAACCCCATCCTA
Organism: Opisthocomus hoazin; assembly: GCF_030867145.1. Lineage (NCBI taxonomy): Eukaryota > Metazoa > Chordata > Aves > Opisthocomiformes > Opisthocomidae > Opisthocomus > Opisthocomus hoazin. Next base: position 72,236,709 of record NC_134417.1, on the reverse strand, counting down.
TATGCTATGATAAATTTCCATGAATAACCAGCATTTGCCCTGTTCTGTGAAAACAAAAGCATTCAAGTGTCCTAATTTACAGCTGTAAACAGACAAAACAATGCTTATTCATGCAAATTAAAAATTAAAAACCTCAGAAACAAAAAGCAGAATTTGGCAGTAACAGTGCTGAGGAGTTACACCCATCTAGCTAGAGAACTGACCACTTCTCTAGTAATACTGGACCAGTAAGTTCAGTACCATTGAGGAACAGAACATGCCAGAACACGGCTTGCAAGGGATGAAAGTGCCACAAGTAGCTTGAAAAATGGGGAACTCAGTGCTTACAGGAGGCTCTGGATGAAATCGCAGTTGTTACACTTTGTACAACAGATCCACTCAGTCATTTCAGAGGATTAACAGTATATTAATGCAACAATAAAATAAATGATCCTAAGCACAGAATTGCAAAGGCATCATGGATTACTGTAAACAGCTTGAAGAGTTTGATCACAAAATATTACATCTGTCTATTCTACAGTAAATCTTCACTGAATGCATTCTTTAAGTAAATTGGGACACAAACCCTGTGTTTCTAGTAGCTACACAGTGTCCCTGAAAATGAATGTGCAAGTAGAAATTGATAATAGCCTTAAAAGAGCCAGCAAATAATGTATAATAATTCTTTTTATTTACTAGATACATTTCCTATTAATAATTACTTTTATTGCTGAATTATTTTGTACTCAACTTTCTTTTTTATGTTTTCACTCTACAGTCCTTTCTCCTTTCTAAGTGGTTTTCTGCTAGAAAGGAAGATAGATTGGTTTTGACTGCAAAAGCACTTCATTTACTTTACTACTCTAACCCAAGCAGCTTTGGTTCAACAGGCAGGGTTAAGAAGGAAAGGTTCAGAACCTTGGTATACCTTTTTCTTCCCCTTAAACTAACTTAAAATGTGAATCAGTCACTGTCTCAAAGAGTGTGAGATCAGATGAAGGTCCTGTGGTCTTCCTGAGTCTTACGAGTTAAACCCTGATTCTAAACATTTGCTGTTCTCCTTGGTTTCTGTTCTGGATATGCTGGATGATGCAGAGCAGAGCTGGAACACCTCTGACGGCTTTGCAAGGCCCCACCTCACAAATGGGCCAAATCCTGGCACGAGAAATGGCTCACCATGGATACTCACAGTTAGCTCAGACTAGTTTAAGATAAAAATGCAAATATTTCCGCATTCCTGAATGTCCTCTGCCCTCTGGATGAACTTTCTTCACTTTCACAGACAGTCTCCCTTTTCAGATTTTCAACAGGTTTATTATTTTTTCTTTAAACTCCTTTTCTTCTGCCTCAAGTAGAGAACCGCCTAGCCACCCTCTTAAATCAGAAGCAAGTTTGTTCCCGTCCAACAAGCAGCTAAATGACTCTGTCATGTACATAAACATTATGTTTGGAGTCATGCACTTGTCGGTTAGTAAACAGCCCTTTGCATCAGTGAGGTATAAAACTCTCCTTTTTCTCTACAATGACTACTTGGCACATTTAAGGAGGAAATTATTCTCTTCTGACTTTATATTCTCTGTCACTTTGCACATTATAGCCACACAAGATGTGAACATCAAACTAGGCCAATTTTTGTGTAGCTTGATACAAGTGTATGGCTGATCAAAAATAATAGAAATCCATCACTTTGGAAGCACAATGGTTTTGAGCAGCTTTTCCTCAATCTCCTCCTTTTAGTCAGGTACGTTTATACAAGAAAAATCCTATCAGAATGGATGCATTAAGTAGTTAATTAGCAGCAAGTCTAGGTTTTAAAGGCTCTGATTTCAGAGAGAAACACTAAAGCAGTTTTTGCTGTCTGGTGTGAGGAATTATCTACAAATTTTTACAAATTACAGTGTGGAAAGTCTTGAAAATTTCAGCACAAACTACAATTTTAATAGTGCCACTAAGTCTCTTGTTAATGACGGATGGACACCGAAACAAAACGTGCTTCAGAGACGTTTTCCCTTTGTTTCCAAATATGCTTCAACATTATTATTACCATTGTTAATGTTTATCTTCTCCTACATGCATTACACCTGAAATAACTGTAGAAAGTTAACTCCCCTCTTTTTCACACTGTAGTGAGATTTGGCCTTGAATGTCCACTAGTTCAATTTTTTATGCAGATTTAGAACTGTAATACCAATCAATGTAGCAGCAATCCAACAGTTAATATAACTATCCAACAACTATAAAATCACACTGCTAAAACCCACCGGTAGGACATTATCACACTACAATATATGAAGAATACATCAGCTGCTAGCACTTGAAGGAAGGCCTGAGATCAAAGACCAAAACACAACATTATAATTAACTAATCTGAAATGCCTAAGTTATTGCTAAAGAGATTTTTCATTCCTTTTCCTTAAAAATACAGTATTTACAACATTGAGTTTACGTCGTCACTAGGAGAACACCCTTTCCCAGAGCCAACACGTTCATTACTCATGATGTAACTCGCAGCATGAGGAGTTCCTTGAAAACTGTACACAACAAGAATACAGTAGTTTCCTTTAGTGTGGGAACATACCACATTTCTCATAGGATGCAAAGTATTTCCCTTAGCAACAATAAATCTACGGAAAAAGATACAAGGGAGTAGTTAAAAGCGCTGTCTGTAAGTGAAAAGAAGTCCTTAATTCACTGTCATCAGCTAGTCTAGCTCTGCTCAAGTCATAAATATGCAGAAATTACTCCAGTAGTTTACATCAGCTGAGTTTTGGATATGAAAGTGATTTTTTTTATTTAAAGCTAATGTGCATATTTTTAAGATTTATTTTAGTTACAAAAAACAATTTAAAAGGAGGTACTTTAAAAACAAACCAGATATTTTGTCCCTTGAAAGAAATCACCTACAAAATGTCTCTTAAAATAATCTTTTTCCAATTTACCAAGATGTTGAGAGAAATTTACAGGAAAGGCTGCAATTCAAAAGCCATTACTTCATGAGTGCTTGCACCAACCACAAAAATAGTTCAAAGGAAAACCTGAATACTTACTTGGATCTGATTACTTAGCATGATGTTTTCTCACTAACAGCTCAGATTTAGAGAGGTACCAGTGCCTCATCTACACAACAACACGCGAACCCTTCTCCATGACCACTGAACTGGTCATGCATGTAACACAGTGCGTAGGTAACCCTACCATTAAAGTGGTAGAAGGCCATATTACCTGGGCAACACCGTCAGACATACCAAAATCGGGACCTATTTGAAAAAAAAGTTATTAAGGGAGGGTTGTTTATTCGGGTGAGAATGAGGGTGGGAAAGGGGAAGAACTTAGGAGGAGAGAAGGGAAAATAAGGGTCAGGAAATTAATGAGATTGATGGTGTTTGGGGATGTTTATCAAGCAGCCCCAGACCTGATCCCTGCAGGTCAGGTCCGCCCACCAACATCTTAGATGTCACTGGATTGGAGATGGCACTGGATTGCTATGGCTGTGCTGCCATTCATTGAGACCTGGACAGGCCGGAGAGTTGGGCGCAGAGGAACCTGATGAAGTTCAACAAGGGTAAGTGCAGGGTCCTGCACCTGGAGAGGATCAACCCCATGCACCAGTACGGGCTCGGGATGACCTGCTGGAGAGCAGCTCTGCAGAGAGGGACCTGGGTGTCCTGGTGGACGACAGGTTGACCATGAGCTAGCAGTGTGCCCTGGTTGCCAAGAAGGCCAAAGGTATCCCGGGGTGCATCAAGAAGAGTGTGGCCAGTAGGTCGAGGGAGGTTCTCCTCCCCCTCTACTCTGCCCTAGTGAGGCCCCATCTGGAGTACTGTGTCCAGTTCTGGGCTCCCCACTTCAAGAAAGATGAGGAACTACTGGAGAGAGTCCAGCGGAGGGCTACAAGGATGATGAGGGGACTGGAGTATCTCTCCTATGAGGAAAGGCTGAGGGAGCTGGGCTTGTTTAGCCTGAAGAAGAGAAGGCTGCGAGGGGACCTTATAAATATCTTAAGGGTGGGTGTCAAGAGGATGGGGCCAGACTCTTTTCAGTGGTGCCCAGCGACAGGACAAGGGGCAACGGGCACAAACTGAAGAATAGGAAGTTCTGTCTGAACATGAGGAAGAACTTCTTCACTCTGAGGGTGGCAGGAACAGGTTGCCCAGAGAGGTTGTGGATTCTCCTCCCCTGGAGATATTCAAAACTCACCTGGACAAGGTCCTGTGCAACCTGCTGTAGGTGATCCTGCTTTGGCAGGGGCATTGGACCAGATGATCCACAGAGATCCCTTCCAACCCCTACCATTCTGTGATTCTGTGATTAAATAGCCATGCTGCTAGGCTATCAATGGGGACTGGCTTTGCTTCAGACACAGAACTACCTCCCCTCCTCACACCACTCCTGTTGTGCACACCAGCTGAACGCCCCACTTGGGTTTCCTCCCAAACCCTGCAGACAAGCACAGCCCAGCCACAGTGCTCGGAGTGCAGGCACGGGGACTACAGCCCCGGGGATTGCTGCTGGATCCCCGGATTTGCTAATATGAAATAAACTTCCCATTGGTTTTGGAAAGGTAGGACACTGGTTTTATTCATTTAAAAAGACTACCAGTCCAACAGCATACAGAGGTGATTGACTGATCACATGAGATCATCTGACGGAGAAAAACAGACCCAATAACACTTGTATTGCAGTGCAGCCCGCATTCCCTGCCATCCCTAACGCAGGTGAAAAGACTGAAATGTTTGCTCTGGTGACAATGTAAAAAGATGATGTGTGACTGATGCTATTTTACTTGTCAGAAATATAGTATAATCATACCTAGTGTTGCCCTCACACTGTTGTATGGCACACAGAGGTTATATCTGAGCAGATTTACTGACTTCACACGTTCAGAGATAATTCTTTACCATTATATGACAACATTTAGCATGTGACAGAGCTGGTGACATTTGAAAAGATATCTGAGAGTACAGCGTGTTCAGAAGAAAGTTGGAAAGTCACTTAAGGGATTTTGCTCTATCTTTGTGTCACTTTGCCAGGAACGAAAGAGCACAGCCCTGGTCTGCCCTGTCCTCTCTCCTGCCGCTTTGTTGGCTGGAGCACTGGGAACACTTCGAAATTCCTGGCAATCCAACACTTTTAAACTTACTCTTCATGTCAAAGCTTACAAGAGAATTTAATTAAGTTTATGAGCTTTTCTAAGTGACCTTGCACGAGCCCAGTTGTCAGCACTGAAATAGCTGGCATACAGCTTGTTTAATTTCTGTTTACAATGGGAAAAACCTCCTAACACAAGTCTCCATGATATTGAGAAACATTTTACAGTTAAAAGAAACCAATAACAATTTGTCAAAACTCTTAAAACGAAAACTAGGTAAGTGAAACTAATTATAGACATTAATACTACATTAATATTATATTAATACTTTTTATTGGTTGAAAATGTATTTGAAATTGGATATTTTGTTTATTTTTCACAGATGAATACAATTTATCTGTGGCTGAATTGCAAAGCTGCTTTAGCTGGCAAAGGGTGATTACATTTCCTCTTCCTCTACAAAAATCTGTTCCTAAAAATAAGTTATTTTAAGAGGAAGTCACTGTCTGTTCTATAGTTATTTTTTGCCTCATTAGCTTTATTCTCTACCAATTGTTAATGACTCCAAAGAATATCACTGTGTATTAATGCCTTCCAAGTACAGTATTCCATGCACCTACACACACCAAGTACTCATGCATTCCTACATTGTCAGTGTTCAGAAAGAGACTAAGTCATTAAATAAAACCTCAATTTCCTTACAATAGAAACTATGGTGAAAGTTAGAAGAAAGCACACTCTATCCTATGTGATCAACCCAACAGAAGCAAAGAATTAGTTGCCTGGTATGTGAGAAACAAGTCATGGTATAAGACTAACTACCAAGTCTGCAAATCAAGGTTATCTTGAGACAAAGCCATGAGTTCTTGAATTTGGGGGTTGTCCTGTGGTGCCTCTGTTGCATACTCATCTGTCTGAATCAAAGCAGAGTGTACCAACTGCTGCTCTATTTTCTAGATGACTGAAAAAGGCCATAATTATGCTGCGGCATTCCAGTAACATTTCATTTTCACCAATAGTCAGGAACAGCTCTTAGGACTAGACTGAGATGATGGTTTACAGAGAGGAAGCAGTTTGTCAGGAGATGTCATATCTGACCCATGCCTCCTAATGAGAAACAAAGAAAGAGGTAGATATCAACAGCTGAGATAACATTACTTCAATTTCCCTGTTCCCTTTGTGCTTTGGGGATTTCATTCTGGTTTTCCTGATGTCTTTAGACATTCTTGCATCTTTATGGAGGAACTTCAAGGACAACTGAGTGCCCCTTACTCCTGAATGGCCCTTTTAGCCAAAGAAAGAGCAAGCCAGAACTTCTGTTACTTATAGTTCAACAGGAAACCACATTCAGAAGTGCAGCAAGGAAAAAATCTGTAAAAAATGCCTTGCATATCAGTGCACTCCAAGGCCCCAACACAGCTACACCCCATTTTTTTATAAGAGCATCCTCTCTTCTTAGTCTTAGAGAGATTATGGTCTTTAAATGCATCTCTCAAATTGCTTACTAGTCTTATTTCAAGAAGTAACATCAACTATTATTTAAAAATATTATTCTTATTCACAGTAAGAATACCTAGTGCACTAGACAGTGCTTTATGTATTTCATGACCTTCTCTTTTAATTACTGTCTCCTATGGTGCACGTAGATTCTTTATTCAACACAGGGTAGATATAGAGGGAAATCTGACAGTAAAACCTCAAAATGACTGGAAGACTCCAGAGAAATCAAAAAGTGCAATTCACTCTTTGACAGAGGCTAAATTTCAAATTGGAAGCAAGTCTTCCAGTGAATGAAAAATCCCACAAGACAGTAAAACCTGTACGTACTGAACATAGAAGATCCCTGCAATAAAATAATTCACACCTGAAGAACATGGTATTGGTTTGAAATGCTGAATATTCAAAAATTGAGGTGTTGCTTTGAAAGCAACTACTATTATTTTCTAAAAATTCTGAACATAACAAGATATTATTACAGTAACTATCAAAGCCCCTGTTGAAGCTTATCAAAGTAAATTTGCCTCATAAATTCTCGCATAGTTGGTTATGAATACTTTGAAATCAAGAACCAGGCTGTGTAACATGGCAGAGGTCTCATGGAGTGGGATTTGCCCTGAAGAGTGGCCAAGGACATGCTGAAATGAGGAAACAGCATTTGGTCTGGAAATAGGGCAAGAATTCAATATGCTGTATTCAACAGAACTGAATCGATTACTGTAGACAATTATTTACCGAAGCCAACACGAAGTGAAGGAAATTAGGAAGCAGAGACAGTGGGAAGTCAGACGTAAAGGCAACCCTTTAGGCCTCTGCAGAGCAGGCATCACCGACACAGGTCTGGCTTTTTCAGTTCTTGAAACCTAAAGCTTTTACAGCTGTATTTGCTTGTTTGCTGTTTTTTTCAGGGCAAATTGTTTTGAATCTCTAATGTCTTTTGAACCTCTTCTCTAATTTCAAAGATGTTTTCAATTTTGATTGAAAGCATTTAGGAATCATGTATAATTGAAAAGAGACTTCTTAATTGCCAATGTGTATCTTGGGAATGTAACATACGCCTCCACATATGTAACTTTTTTTGCATCCTATTTGTATACGTATTTTTTCCTCTGTGACATACCTTTACATATCATTGACCAAAATTAAACAGTCCAATCAACTGCTATATTCTGTGTTAACAAGTGATGATGCTGTTTTCATTCTATAGAAGATGTCTTACTGACGCCTCTTACTGACAGCTGAAGAGCCAAGAAATAGCGCTTCCTAGTAACTAGGTAAATATATTCCTGACAATCATTCAGAGAAGCTACAGTAACTATGTTACTGGGTTTTTCTATTGTGGTAATTTTTATGATGGTTCTTTCTATCACAATAAATAACGAAAAACGCTTGTTTTACTTGGTTTAGTTTTCTGCACAGTATTACATTCAGATTGGCTCTAAGTACTCAAAAATTATTTCCACATGGGAAATCCTGTCCTTAGATTTCTTCAAGAACAGGCCACCTAATGAAAATTGAACTTACGAAGCCTTTCAATGTAATCAGTAGCCCTTATGAATTAGGTATAAAATAGTTAATGGTTAGATACAAATATCCTCTTATGAATGAGTATAAATAGCAAGAAATAAACAGATACAGAAAAGCTTGAGTATATAATTACTAAATTTCCATGAAATTCTAATCAACTGTATCCAAAATTTTATAACTAAAATTTGGAAACACTTTTTGAATATTTCTGATGAGCCTTTCTCATTGTACACATAATTTTTGTCCAGCATCACACATTACTTGAAGGACAGTATAACTTGATGGGATAAAATAACTGCAGGACACTACAAAATCTATACACAAGCAGAATTCCAGCTGAAATTTAGCAACAGTGACAAGCAGAAGTATTTTTAAAAGGGAGAAAAATGAATTCAAACAGAAAATTATACAGTCTTAACATACAGCACTAGCATGTTCAACACAACAGAACATTTCTATATCATTTATAACATATAATCAAACATGAAGGAGTTAAAACTTCCCCATCTTACTTAATTTTTTTAGTTTTCTTAGTGTTGCAGTATGTTCTCAGCCCTAAATGTCCAGTAGCTGCTCTTTTCTCTCCCTTTCCATTTCCCCTGGCTATCACATTTTTAATGTTATAAAAATTCTCCCATTAATGCACTGATGATTTTAATGAAGAACCCACAAATGCTTATGCAGTTACATGTTTAAATTTGTCGTGCATCACTGGAAAAATAAACTCTTTACACTTAAAGTGCTGTAGGCCCATTGATGTCTCTAGAAATGCAAGATGTATCATAAATTTAAGTAACAGGCAGTCGTCAGTCAGTTTCAGTCTTTGCAATTGAAGTAGAGAAAAATTACCTTGCAAATTTATATTGCAAGCTTCTCCAGTTTCAGTAGTGGCAAAAAAATTAGAAAAGAAAAAGGGAAATTACAATAGAAATAACTAACCCACTGGAATCGGTAGCTGGCATTCCTGTATCCAGACTTTAACGTCAAAGGCCAGTACAAATACTACTGAGAAAAACAGGCATAATTTTCTTTTATTTGCAGATGCTTCTGCAATTCTATTTCATCTCAGATAATATTACCTTCAAAGTCAGGTTTGTATTTTTTCCTACGCTCTACTCTGTCCCAGAACAAACTGAAGGTCTCTGAAAATTTCTCTTCATCAAGACAGTTCAAGGCAGCTCAGATTGATTGCGACTGGGTCAGCTGGTAACTTCTGCCGTTTTATTAACTCTTGATAATGGAAAACAAACTAACTTTTACATCTTAAAAAAAGGGAAAACACATTCCCTTTACCTTCCCCTTTATATTCATGTGGTTGCAAAAGTCTGTAGAGATTAGAAATAGCAATCAGACATCTGTGGTACATGCTTATGTATGCTATTACACAGTATTAAGAAAAAGTACTCTAGGAAAGTTAACTTCTCATTCCTGTATGAAGTCAGTCACAACACCACCTTTCTACCTTTAACATAATTTGTCTTCCAGCCTCTTTAAAATTGCTGCCTGGTAGTCACGAACTCAGCACAGTTCACATAAAGATGAAGCGCTAAAATTAATGATAGATTTCTCATGGAATGTATCATTGATTTATTTTTCAAATAAAATGGCTTAATTTTAAAGATCAAGCAATGTGCTGGAGTGAAGCAGTGTTATTGACAGGGATGTATCGCCCAATCCAGCCCAGACTCCCAGTGCCAGCGGACCAAGCACAAAGCACAGCCTTGCACACACAGGCTACTACTGCCCACGGAAACTGCCATCAGCGCTACTCTGACGGTACAGCCGAGCTGCTGTGAGGATGTGGGCAGAATCCTGGTTCCCTGGATTCAAGGCAAAAGAGGGGAAACAAGTCCTGTAGCTTACAGCAGACTACTTTAAGTTCTGCATGCCCTGATGACCTTTCTGCTAATCGGATTAAGTAGGTAGCTCCAACCAAAATCAGTGGGAATTACACTGATGAATAAGTACAAGAAAAACCAGAAGAGGGGATAATATGTAATTAAGCTTTTTCCCTTTTGTCTCCTAGTGCGTCGAATCCCCTGAACTTTCTGTAGCACACCACTTGAGTCCTGTGCAAGCAGAGGGAGACAATCCGGCAGCCACAGGAGCTTTCACACAGGTTTCCCTCTGCAGGACGGAGACAACCCAGGCCTGTCTCTATTAATAGAAAAAAACTGGGCTGCCAGTGGACAGAGCCAAAGTCCTCATTGGAACTTCGCTGAGGAAGCTTGCTCTATCACCCAAGAATGTTAAGAGCTGTCTTGAATAGAAACTAAGGACTTGGTAACAACCATAAGGAAAGCAAATGACAATGTCATTTCAGTCCATGATTATCTGACAGAATGAGTATCACATTGGCACACATTAGGCCAGGCCGAGACGGAACCCTAACAGCACCCTATTGATCTACTGAAAAGAAACACCACTCCATAAGCAAGTTAAAAACATAAGGGTTTGTTTCGTTTTGTTTTGTTTTCTTTTTGCCAGTAATGTTGTATTTCAGCTAAAAATATCTACAGGTGTTTCAGCTATGTCAATCTTTAAATGTCAAGAGCCAGGATTTATGAAAGGATGAAGTCCTCCACGCAAGCCAGAGTTGAGTAATCAATTGCCTCTTGTGCCATAGACTACTCCAGTTACTGCATGGAGAGATCTTTAAGCCCACAGAGATACTGTTGCAGTCAGCAGTTCTCTACTTACACCTTCTGTCAGATCCTTGCCTACACTCTTTCAATAACAGAACAACCACTTGAAATGAGCGATAGCTCTATTATTGTTCCACAGACAAGTGACATTTCCGTCTTTAATACTTCCTGACTTCACCTACTTTTGTGGCTACAAGCAATCTCCTCACAAGATCAATACTAATCCACACCAGAGTAACAGCATGCCTGTAAATAGTGAGTGCTTCTGTCCAAACTTTCCTCCTTCAGGTACCTTGTGAACCTCAAGCAAAAAGAACTCATGCAAGGGAACATCTTGTCTTCTCTGCTAGGAACACAGCAAATGTCATTTGTGTCATCATTATCCTGTATGTTTTATGGTAAACTCATGCTTACACAATTTTTTAATTATTTTCAAGCTTTTTCCACTGTCTGTTCTTCAAACTACTTGTTTAATTTCCTATTTTCAAGTTGACCCCAAATGGAGACACAAAAAAAGAACTGTTCAAGTAGCCACACCCTCCTCTTGGCATTTCTGCATTTGTTTAATCCTTCCTTTCTAACACTATCACACCTCTAAAGACTCAAAGCTCTAGTTTGATTTTCTCTTTATCTCCTTTTTATCCCCTATATCTTCTCCTCTCCTTTTTCCTTTGACCATTTAATCCTCCATATTTTCAAATTACTCCATATTTCAAGAGTTTCCAAACGAATATAACTATTCTTTATATTTTCGACAGATGTCCCATACTCTCTTGGAACATTCTGAGCTGGAACAAGCAGAATTCACTATTTACATCCCATCTTTCTTCTTTCATCCCTCACTTTCTGTACCATTGTAACACTATGTGTTACACCATGTAACACGATGTAACTTCTAAAGTAATAAAGTGAGATACATATATCAGTCCCTTTTACTAGCTCAGGAACTGTAATCTAGTTAATCGCATAAACGCCAATCTTCTTCCTCTGTAAATTCCACTCCTTTTAATTTGAGTGACGCTAGATGTGTGACAAAGAATGTTAATAAGTAAGAGGACAAAAATAATGAATACTTTGCAATCAAGAAGATCTGTCTCTTAAATACCAACAATGACAACTCAATTTAAATATTAATAAAAGGAGAAACATACTGTGTATGCGATCTTAAGCATCCTAACTTATGGTAATAGCAATGCAGCAAATGTCCTACTCATCCAAACCTGTCTTTTAGGGAAGAAGAGTTACTCTACCAAAGTGGCATGCAGACTTTGTTCTCTTTTTTTGTGGTGGGTACCATGATCTACAACTACTAACAGCAGAGAAGTGCAGAAGGTTCCACAGCTTTCAGCTAAAGAGCTAGAATTTATTTTTGGACATCTATGGCTCGATGACCTTTCTGCTCAGTAGATTGCCTTGGCATGGAGTCAAGGTTTGCAGCCCTCCAGCAGGGTTTGTACAGCTCCAAAGGCCAGAGGACGTTAGCAAAGGACAAAAGGGCTGCATCTGGAACTCTGTAAGATCATGCTGTCTTGAAAACTACATCAGGTACAACATTCAGTGTCTTCCACAGAATACTTAACGGTGTTCACTCCTGTGATATACCAGTATAACAGACTTGGCCAAATAGTTTACAGGAAATAACAGGAAGAAATCTTTCACTGACAGACGTAGAGCAATATTTTGAAGACACTACACTACTTCAGATTTTCACAGGTGTAGGTCCTACCTACCGTTGCCACAGAGCTCAAGGACAGGATTGCTTGTATCTACATAGAGTAACAAACAATCAAATTGGTTATATAGGACAATAAAAATTAATTTCATGTCAATAGGAGTCAATTTAACAAAATTATTCTATTAGGGATAATTAATATGATGCATTTTGCAAATCAAATATTAAAAAAACCTCAAGGCATTAGATGACAAACAGATTTTGCAGTCATCTTGTCTAGCTCAGTCTTAGTTCCTCCCAGTAACTTTCAGGAACATTCACATGTGGCAGCACCAACAGCTTTCAGAGAGATAAATGAAAATATTCCCTACGTAACTTCAAACTAAAGTCATTGCAGCTCCTCCAGGGCCATTCAATGCACTTGAAAAGCCACAGACCTTGTGCAGCAGTGACCAAAGCTTTCCTCAAGACCACATGCAGAAAACCAAGGCTGTAATCCACATCTGGAAACCCTGGAGCCTATATCGAAGTCATGCAGATCTATCAAATGATATCCGAAGAGCTTACGAGGAAGAAACAGCCCATTAAGAAGCTGTTGATTCCTGAGCTCTTGAAAGACATGAGAAATTCATTTCTCAGCCTTGTGATTTCTGAGGTGAGGGTCCTTGCAGCAGTCAGGGCTCTGTCAGACACATTGGTGCAAAATGTTGCCAGAGGTCCGGAAGCTGCCTAGTTTTTAGAGACTGTAGCAGGTTTTGGGGTTTTTTTACAGGGGAAGGCACCCAGGTGGGCACTTCGAAGCCCTAAAGGAGAAATATGAATTATGCAGGTAGTAGTCTATTGTACAAAGACCCACGAGCATAATGTGGTTTTCGTCCTTAAGAACTTGCATGCTAAAGACACGAGAATCACATGCCAACTTTAATTACAGAACAACATAAATTTAGCAAACGTGATGATTCAGCAAAGAGGTTGACCACAATCTTAAAATTTAAGCAGGTGAGAACTGAGCTGAAATTTCAGCAGATATTGAAGTGCTTTGCTAGATTATAGCCACATTTTTTTTCTTTCGCTCATCCTTGTGATTCAGCCTTGGACCCTCATATTTTCACTGGATATGCACAAAGGTCAAGACCAAATTGCCAGACAGGTAAAACTTGCAGAGTCAAATTCCAGATTTTCAGGGAGTTGAGGATAATCTCCGCTTGCTGGGATTGAAACCAGGTGACATTTTGAGTGGGTATCTGATTCTGTAAAGTGCCTTTGCACTTCACTGCAGGGTATCTCAGGTTTTCAAAACATTAGAGCACTAAATAAAATCACTGTTATCTTCTGAAAAATTCTCATTACTTGCTTTAAACATAGTGCAACAGCTATTCTACTTTTTTTTTTAATTTAAAATACTGGTCACAAAATTATACTTACTAAGGAAATTACACCTTTCATCACTTATTAGTGAATAACTTCTATTCTACATTGCCAGTGATGGATGAAGTGATTAAACACCTCCCTTCTCCCCGCAAGAAAGCCAAAGCGAAAGAGCTGAATATGGAAGAATTACATAAATCTATCCTCATTTTTTCATAGAACTATGAATTTCTTCCTTTTGCTCTCTGTGTCTCAAACAGATATCCAGTCACAACCATAAATTACTGATAGAACACAATTAAAAATTAAGTCAGAAATCCTCACAAGTAACTCCTGCAGTTTTATTAATATCTTTTTGAAGGGGAAAGACTTTATATAAAGCAGAAGTAATCCCAAAACCTACAGTGATTTGGATGTTGCATCTATTTCTTTATATAGCAGACAGTTGCAATCATGTAAGTTGCCTTTTTTGCACTGGAATTTTCAAATCAGTTTATACATTTCACACGTGCAACTATGGGTTTAGTGAAATAATTAAAGGTCATTAATGTCTGCAACATAGGGCTATGCCACAATAGACAAACTGTATTAATTATTCAACCAAAATTATTATCAAAATTTACCAGTTTCATGACAGCATATATCTATTTCCTTTCATATGCAAACTGGTAGTGAAAGTATTGAGGGGGAGAGAGGTCTTATTTATTTTGTTCTCAGTTATCATTCCACTGTGCAAAACTACAGGTAAGAGTAAGTACCTTGGCGTTCTCCAACATAATCACCAGAAAGAGGCATTTTAAATATCTAAACTTGGAGAGTATCACAGCTGCAAACATAGGAGATTTCTACCTCCAGGAAGACACACTGTGTATGTGAGGAGTTTATCCCTCAGTACCTAAGTTAGGGGATACAACCACCTACCAAGTGCGCTTACATGCAACCATAGCCTGCTTCATGAACACACACAAATTTCTAAGTAATCTGAAACTTTACGAATTTTCTTAGCTATTAATCACTGAGTGGTCACAGGGAAGGGAAGGTTTCTGTATCCTCATGTCTGGCAGCAACGCCCTTTACTCCTGAACAAGCTCAGCACTATAGACAAGGTAATGCAGTTATGGGCAACACAGCTGGGGCAAGATTTGGGACTCTGTGAGGTCACTGAAGAAGCCCTAAAGCAATCTACTGAGCAGTTGTCACCATGTCCAGGTTTCTGCGTGGAACTGGGGTTGATGCTATTCTGCTTATTCAGTAGAGCAGGCTGTGCGCTGGCAACGTCGTATAATGATACATGATGGGGGTTAGGAAAGGGCACTGTTACTTAGCCTGGAACTATATTTCATGACTTACTTTATTCCCCAACAGGGAATCCTAGTTTCTGACACAGAAATAACGTATAAGGACAAAATAACAATGTATTTTCTTAGCAAAAAAGAAGAAAGTCAACAGACATGACACTGAACATGGACTCCCTCATCACACTGTGTATTACAACTTTATTACAACATACTGAAACAACTCCTGGGACCTTTTTAATCATGTTTAAAGATGTGGATCATACTACAAATAATAGTACCTGCAGTTACAAATCATTGAAATACATCAAACTAGAAATTAAAATATAATTAAAATCATTAATCCCCTCCAGATCTTTAAACCTTACTCTTAAGGCCTTGATCCTATACCCTGAAAGCCACACCAATTTTGCAATTGACTTAAAAGTACGTAGCACAAACCCTTTACTAGCATAGATGAAAAGTATATATCAAAACCAAGTAAGTTGAAAGCCTATAATTTTAAAATTTCCTTAATAAATTTAAATACAGTACCTTCAAAATACCCATGTTCCAATTAATGTACTATTATTTTTTCTTAATTCATAGGAATAATTTAAAGAATCATGATATTTTCTCACTTACAATTTTTTAATCTACCTTACATCTCAGTCTATTTAAGTTTATACTTCTACATATATAGAGAGAGAGAAGCATATAAATATATATCTGAAAAAAATGTGTATTTACAGAAATCTTGTTCATTCTTTTGTACTTACCCAGGACACATTTTTAGCCTTGGGTGTTTTTAGCATGGCAACATGCAAGGCTGAGGTGACCAACAGCAGCCCCACCAGCATGGAAAGTCAGATGGAGGGATAGTCCAGGTGCCTCTGTTACTCCAGGGAGTACAGCCCCTTAGCCTGGCTGACACAGGCACACTGAGCATGTGGTCAGGTAACAATAAAAAAAGTCATTTTTCTCCCCAACGTACAATCCAGTCAAGCAGAGACAAATCTACCTGTCTTCAGCAGCAGCTGGCTGTATTTCTGTACATCCATGAAATCCAAAGTTGGCTCTTCTCTTCGAATAGTTAAAAACGAAAGTCCAAAGGACCCGCTCTCACCGGCACTTCCCCCTTCCACTGGCTTTCACCCAAGTTCCGAGACTGGAGCTTGTGGGAGAATGAAGTCCAGCACTGGAAGCCACTCGCCTTCAGAGGATGTCAAAGAGACACCCGGCTGCTGGCTGCACCTTCTAACTGCTGCTGTGCCCGAATATATCACAACCCCTGGATCTTCCGAGCAAGAAAGGGAATTAGGATCTCAGCATCCATAAATAAAGCACGCCAACAGGTCGCACGGGTACCTGCTGTGCCGCGTGTGCCCATGGTGCGGTGGCTGCTGCTCCAGCCCTGTGTTGTGTCGGCAGCTCCACCACGGTGCTGGGCGCACCCGCCAGCACAGACGCACGTCCCAGAAGGGCAAGCAAACACAGAAAATCACTGTCCCTGCTCGTTTCTCTTTGTTCCTCTGCCCTTCTGTCCCTTTACTTTTACCTCCTGTCAATCCAGATTACCAGAGCAGATCCAGGCTAAATTTTGCAACTATCAGTAGTGATTAGAGTGAGTTGATTGAAATCGGATTATACAGAAAGACCTCTGCCTCCTCACTGAGCACGCAGGCCAGTACCATTTGCAAAATACTTACGCTTCACCGCACAGTATAAGAGCATTTGGAGCAGTCCATTTTAAGAGCAACAATGCAGCAAAATCAAGCCAGACTGTGCTATCTTTAAAAAGAGAAAACGGAAATGGGATCCCGTTTTTAATAGCTGCATGAACTTCCAGGGGAATGTTTCAAACAATTTCCAGATGGAAGTCTTTGCTGGATTCTCACAGATTCACCAGAAAGCACAGTATATCGAAGAGCAGCATTACGTGCCTAAAGAGCTCTGTGCGCCTGATTGCTACTGCAATGTAGTATGGATCTACTGCAGGCGTAACTGGATGGTGTCTGAGCACCCAACGTGTAAGAAGCATCATCCTGCCCTGAGGTAAAACCTGCAAATCCTAGTGCCAGGATCTATGCAACTCACAAAATGGAAATGAAAAGCAAAATATATGTATTTTCCAGTGAAAATAACCATCCGATTTCAAAATAATTACAGTCTTCCACAGATTTGTAGTCGACACTGAAGTTAACTAGAACAAGTTTGGTACACTCTGCTTTGCATATGCTGGAATGAAGGCTTGTATGCACACAGTTTTTTAATAGGTATCCCTATTTTTTATAAGTCCACCAGTCTCATGGAGCTGAAGCACTATCCATTACCGGCTCATCAGTATCTTTAACTAGAAGAATCTGAAGGCCTTGATTTGTATCTGAGAAATCAGCAGCTAATAAACTCTAGAAGTTACTGAGACTACTTATGAAAGACATATATCTTGAAAGTGAAAATGACAAAGATCAAAATTAAAATACAACCTTATGTACATCCTTCTTTCTATTAATTGCATAATCCAGCCAGGTGGGAAAATTCGAAGATTCATATACACATATATGCATACCTGTGTCTTTCTTGCTAAACTATGCAGCACTTCTTCTGGGTTACAGAGAGTCTAACTGTTCTCTCCTATGGCACATGGAATAACTTTACTCAGTCTCGGAACAACTCTGGCATTTATTTTAATGAGTGAGACACATTCTTCTTGGATTCATCTTTACATGAATGATACATGTTCTACAAGTATGTCAGCCAGACAAGAAATGTCAAAGAAAGGGTAACCACCTGATGAGCAAGACTGGCAAACTGGTAACAATGGACAAGAAGGCTGAGGTACTCAACAACTTCTTTGCCTCAGTCTTCATTGGCAACCTCTCCTCCCACACCTCTTGAGTGGATGGACAGCAAGATGGGGACTGGGGGAAAAAAGTCCCATGTCACTGTACGAGGAGATCAGATTTGTGACCACCTGAGGAACTTGAACATACATAAGTCTATGGGACCTGATGAGATGCATCCCAGAGTTTTGAGGGAATTGGCTGATGTCATTGCCAAGCCACTCTCCTTGATATTTGAAAAGTCTTGGAAGTCAGGTGAAGTCTCTGGTGACTCAAAAAAAGGGAAACATTGCACCCATTTTTAAAAAGGGTTGAAAGGAGGACCCTGGGAACTATCGACCTGTCAGCCTCACCTCTGTGCCTGGGAAGATTATGGAACAGATCATAGAAGCATAGAAAGGTAAGGGTTGGAAGGGACCTTAAAGATCATCTGGTTCCAAACCCCCTGCCATGAGCAGATCCTCCTAGAAGGTATGCTAAAGCACACGGAAGACACCGATGTGATTCGAGACAGCCAGCATGGCTTCACCAAGGGCAAGTCCTGCCTGACCAACCTAGTGATGGAGCTACAGATGTTGTCTATCTGGACTTCTGTAAGGCCTTTGACATGGTCCCCCACAATATCCTTCTCTCAAAATTGAAGAGATACAGATCTGATGGGTGGACTGTTTGGTGGATGAGGAATTGGCTGGATGACCACAGCCAGAAGGTAATGGTCAATGGCTTGATGTCCAAATGGAGATAAGTGAAAACTGGTGTCCCTCAGGGGTCCGTATTGGAACAAGTTCTCTTTAATGTCTTCATCAGTGACATAGACAGTGAGATCGAGTGCACCCTCAGCAAGCTTGCAGGTGACACCAAGCTGAGTGGTGACGTTCATATGCATGAGGGACAGGATACATCCAGAAGGACCTGGACAAGCTGGAGAAGTGGGCCCGTGTGAACCTCCTGAGGTTCAACAAGGCCAAGTGTAGGGTCTTGCACCTTGGTCAGGGCAACAGGCTGGGGGATGAATGGATTGAGAGCAGCCCTACCAAGAAGGACTTGGGGGTACTGGTGGATGAAAAGTTGGACATGAGCTGACAATGTCTAAAAAAAACCCCTCACAGCCCAGAAGGTCAACCGTATCCTGGACTGCATCAAAAGCAGTGTGGTCAGCAGGTCAAGAGAGGTGATTCTGCCACTGTAGTCTGCTCTGGTGAGACCCCACGTGGAGTTCTGCACCCATGAACCTATTGGAGTTGGTCCAGAAGAGGCCACAAAAAACAATCAGAGGGACGGAACACTTTTCCTGTGAGGAAAGTCTGAGAGACTTGGGGCTGTTCGGCCTGGAGAAGAGAAGGCTCCAGGGAGACCTTGTTACAGCCTTTCAGTACTTAAAGGTGGGCTTGTAAGAAAGACGGGGACAGACTTTTTAGCAGGGCCTGTTGCAATAGGACAAGGGGTAATGGTTTTAAAGAGGCTAGATTTAGACTGGATATAAGGAGGAAATTTTTTACAATGCGGGTGGTGAAACACTGGCACAGGTTTCCCAGAGAGGTGGTAGATGCCCAGTCCCTGGAAATATTCAACATCAGCTGGACGAGGCTCTGAAAAACCTGATCTAGTGGTAGACGTCCCTGTTCATTGCAGGGGGCTTGGATGAGATGACCTTTAAAGATCCCTTCCAAACGAAACCATTTTATGGTTCTATATATCAAAGATATCTATTATCCTCTTTGATGTCCATGCTGACCATAGAATCACTTTCCAGCAAGCCATTAACCAGTCACTCATGATATACCAGGTTAACAGATGCACAACGACAAACAGAAGCTCAGGATTTATGCAGTTCACCTACGATGATTTGCCCCTGTCTGGACAAGCTGTTGCATCACTGGGAGAAGGTTTATTCAGATATCTGATACGTCAAGGGTTGACTGAAAAAAGTCAGAGGAAATACCTCTGGTTCAGTCCTAATCACAGAAATACTTCATACTGATAATGTTTTATCTTTTCATAAAGAAGGGATAAATATTCCTTGTCCTGAGAAAGACCCTATAAATTCTAAAAACCAACACTGCAAGGCACAAAAATTCTCTGAGGTAGCAGTGTGTTTAGGATGGCCAAATTAAGGCCTCCCCCTCAAAATAAAAGAAAAAAAAATTAGAAAAATGCATAAGCCACAGATGGCAATGCACAAGCAATAGTTTTCAAGGCATAAAATGCCATAGAACAAAGCCTGTGAGTTAATAAGCTACAAGCCAGTCTTGAACACTTTAGCACTGCTTACAGACTGGAGCTGCCTTCCATTCTTCAGTGACACTTAATCAGGAATAGTTTTTCACTCTTGTTAGAGGCGCATACTTAAATGCATGGGATTCAGCTTCAGTACCAATGAAGAGTATGGTATTTTTATCCATTCATTTCCATTGAAACATTTCTAACCCAGTATGTGCTCCTCACCAAAGACAAAAAGAGTGCATATGTTATGAATAACTGTGTGCTATAGATCTCTGTACTTTCTCTTAATATCAATGGAATAGATCTCTGATAAAATATAAATTACTTGTGTGAGATGAATACACTGTTTCATCTCATATATGGTTTTGTTAGCAGTAGGAAACTGCCACAGACAGTCTTTTTTCATAGTGACAAAACATCTCTTACATTCATTATTTATAGTATGCATGAATACTTATTGATACATATGTAACACAGGCAAATACCACAACAGAATTCTCACATACTGTGATATCAATTTATTATTTCCCTCTGACTTTGTACCACAAAATAAGATACATTCAAGTAATAAAGTGAAAAAAGCCCACAAAACCCATAAATTCTGGGAGGAACAAAACAGATGCAAATAATAGAAATAAATGCAAAGGAGATTTCAATGCCATTCTGCAGTAGGTTGGTTCTTAACATGGAAAAATAACTTCAGAAGCTAATTTGTTTTCCACTGATTGAGAATCAACCAGATACATTAAATAGTCAACGCTTCTTTCATTATTATGTAGTTATTCTCTGTAATTCCCCCAATTCCAATGGAGTGTAATTAATGAGCTGATGTCAGCAGGAGCAACCTGAAGCACCCTAAACAGACCTAAACCTTCTGTGATCTTTGCTGAATCCACACCAGTCAATATACAATTGATAAAGGAACTGGGCTCAGGTAAGTCTGCCTACAGCCAATTCCTGGGAAGAGGGGGCCCTGAAGAGTACAAATCTCATTTTAGTCCTGGGAAGGGGAAGAAATGGCAAAAACCAGTGTACATAAACGAAAAGAAACATTAACTTAAATGGCCTATGTAACATAAATGAGGCTGCCACTGCGGCAATCTTAGTTCTACTTAATAAAATTACCTGCAAATAAATTAAAAGGTAAGAATTTCTGGGCTTCTCAGAATGCTAAAAGTAAGTACCTGCATGTTGCATGCTTGCACAGACAGAAACACTATAAACACACATTCATGCACTTATAACGGCATAGATTTCTACTTCCCAGTTGAATTTTCAAAGTTTCTACAGTTTTAATGTATCATACATGTATCCCTGACAAAAAAATCTGAGTTAGTGAGTCCATCTAGATGCCATCTTAGAAATATGAAGTGAGTCACCACCAGCACAGCAGAAAGCCAGCGTGTCTTTTCCAAAAGTCCAAGTACAATGCATGGACGTATGCTGTCTATACATATGTACGGACAGGATGCTGTGTAGTAAGTGCCCGTTGCGACACACACCATGTACCAGGCTCTCATCCAGATCTCACAGCACAAGGGCAATAGTGTCCTCTGGAAGAACCCTCTCTGCAAAGTTACACTCATTTTTTAAATGATATGGATTCATATAATGTGGATGATTGCCTCCAATAAGAGCGCTGAGGTTCAAATTTGAGCAGTTGGACAAGTGAAATAAAAGGGTCTATGACTGGACAGACATCCGTACAGCAGTGTGGCAACTTTCTGCAGTGAAACACTCAAAAGTACAAGAAAGATTCTCAATGAGATGTTAAGCAGTTAGCAGAAACAGTTCTGTTTCAAATTTACCGTGTCTAGACATATTAAAGAAAATATTTCACAGAGAAATTAATTACTTTATTCCATTCTGAAAGTTAGAGGATGTAAGTACAGAGTTTGTTACGTTAGTACCTAACACAAAAGTATGCTACCATACTGTCACTGGTGTAGAACAGATTAGATCAGATCTGACCCTATATACTGTGCTAATAAACATAAACTTGGTCCCATACAAACAATCCGGAAAACAGCTGGCATTCGAGTTTTCTCCTTCTGCTTAATATTAACTCAGTTCACAGAATTTTAGAGCAGCAGCTGCTGATAGCTTGCCAGACATGTGCTCAAGTAAAATGAACTAAATTTATTCCCTCACACAGAAGGATTTAGAAATACTGAATTTTACTTAAAGCAGCTAATTTAGTGCCAACAGGATGCATTAAAAATTCCTACTGAAAAAAATAATGAATGAAAAGACAGTAAAAGTTGAAAATTTAGATGTTAACAAGACTAGTAAGTTCAGAAATTACCCCTGTTATACATAGGACCTATGGTGTAATTTTTAATTCCAGAGGGCACAAATCTCATTGTAGACAACAGCAGGTCCTCATCAGATGAACAATGCTGAACAATGAACCTAAAATGATAGACATATTCCGCACATCTTCATCGTGCAACATCTCCTTTCTGAGGTGCATTTCTCATAGTCACTACAACATCCGACAGTTTTCCTGTCTTTTATGAGCATATTTTCAGAATAAGTTTGTGAGGGAAGATGCTACTATTCTTCTCATTTGATAGTTGGAGTATCAATTCCAGATGAGTCCACTAGTTAATGAGGACTCTAGTCTGAGAGGGGTCTGGTCTGATCCTTCCGAGAATTTAACATTCTGTAATACTTTCTGTATTTGGAGCACACTTGTGAACTTCCGCTGTATTGCATACTCAGTAGTTCTGCAAATAGCTCCTGTTCACTTCAATTTTGAATCACAGAGTTGTTTTAAGCCAGGTATTCCCAAATTGTGGTACACAAGACACTTAGAGAATGATCTGAATCGCTGATTTAAGCAAAACGTCCAGCCTTGACACGGGCCAAACAAGCACCAAATCCATTTCCGTCTCATTCATAAAACTATCCTCTCTCTTCCTGTCCTACATTCACTACTGAGCTCCTACTTCAGCAACAAAGTGATGCCTCACATCAAGAAAATTGATTTTTTTTTTCCTGAATATCCGCCATCCAGTGATGAATACAGCTGTGATCCTAGGAAAAAGAAAACGTGGTTCTTGGTTTTTAAAGACTGCATTGCAGTGTACACAGACAATTCTAGGGTGTTTCAGCTTCCAAATAACTGACTTCCTAATCTCAACATTACAATGCAGAGGTTTTCCTTTTTTAATCATTTAATAGGTTTCGACGTAAGTCCCAGCACCGTCACCACCAGAAAAGAAATCATACGAGTGGTACTGCCAGCAACTGTCCTCAGTTCAGTTGTGGCTGAAACATATGCATGCTGCCATGCAATTGGGCTCTTCAAAATAAGGAGACACTGGAATTAACATGTCTGCTCTCTATATATAAAACAGAAATAACAACATAACCTTGCAAAAAAATGATGTAAATTTGCTCATTAAAATTGTGAAGCAATTTGATGAACATTACAGAAGGCTGCACTGCTTAATGAAGATCATTAAAGACAAGCCTACATACACATAACACAGGAATCCATGACATGGACTGCCAAACCGCAATTGTTATGCTTTACATATGCCAGGCCCTTGAAAAGGATGAGGCACATGGTCTTCTGCTTACTGATACCGGAAAGATACCCCAGCTTAGACATTGGTCCCTCCCTCTGCTGTCCCTGCCAGCTCTGCATCTTGGTGGTCATCTCCTCCCTGCCACCAAATGACTTCTGACTGCACAGCCCAGCTCCCGCCTCCCCTCCATCCCCCTCTGACTCCAGCCTCACTGTCCCTCCAGTCAGCCCCAGCCACCACCACTGCCACCACCCTCCTCGGATGGCCCAACGCAGGACAGCGGCAGGCCAACCCCTCGGTCTAGGCAGATCCCCACAGCCTGTTCCAAATCACACTTGTAATTAGTGTTTCTCAAAGGATCAGATTGTTTCCTCTAACCTAATTCTAAAAAACCTCTTCTGGAATAGAGACTGCGATTGCAGAAAACCTCCAAGTTGCACAATTTCAGAGCCAACGTGCACGGGATGAAAGGAGGTGTTGGGTAGCACAGTGAGAAGGCTGCCACCATGCTGGTATAGCCCAGCAGGTAGAGAAGAAAATGGGATGGATTTACAAAGAGCCAGAATCCCCCTAACTACAAAGCTGTGAAACCAACCAAAATTCAGATAACTCAAAGTTTGATTTAAAAATAATCCTTCAGCAGCTGTCATAAGGTTATAATCATCATTCATATTTTCAAAATCTATTATCTGAGATACTTCGGCTGACTCAGGGATTATGTTTCTCAGAACAGGAAGAAATTCTATGGATATTAATAACATGCAGTATCTATTTCCAGTAGTTAATTTCTAAGGTAGCAGGACAAAAAACTTCTTTCCATATCTGTCCGATTCAACAGCACAGAGAACAAACATAAAGGTTTTGCAAAAATGCAGAAAAGTGTAAAAGCAGAGATTCACCAAAACAAATGGAAAACAGAAAATAACTATGATTTTTACAAGCTTCTGCATGACGTGTTACAGGTTATTGAAAAGTTCACTTTGGATATTTATAAGTAAAAAATTAATGACATGCTCACGGCAAACAAAAGCTCAAAGAGTATGCAAATGTAATATTTCAGTGGTATTTTGGTTCATTGCATATAAGTAATAATGGAAGTACTAAAAATACTCAAGAGACCAAAGACTTAACACTTGATGAGCCTCATACTAAATTGTATTCAAAAACACAAAGAAAAATAATCAAAAGCATCAATCAATAATCAACTATAAGCCAAATCAAGCCTTTTTGTGAAAGAAAATGTACTGCATGTTAAGAAAGGTATCAGTTAATTCTAAGAATATTTTGATCAAACAAAATTTCTCAAGCCTTGGTAAGCAATAAGAATTCTGGTATCTATGACTTTTTCAAAAACTATTAATTTTTTCTATGCACCTGAAAAGATTTGCATAATTCTTATTTAAAGAAATCAAAAGTACAATGATTACACTATGAAACCTACTATCCTAAACATATTGTATGCATCTCTCATCCAAATATATTTACATTCAATAAATGCTTTTCACTGCATTTATTTATTTGAATAATTGGGTAATATCCTTTGACTCACTGACATAATGACTTGAGTATTTTCTTTCTTACTTTTCTGTTCTTTGTCTTATGACTACTCCAACAGTTCCTTCAGAACACACACACAAAAAAAAAGAAGCTGAGGTGACTCATTAGAAGTAGTTTATATAACAAAACAACCAGAACATTGTGCACGCATAAGTAAAGCCACGAAAGAGTATAAAGGTGCTTGGGGAAACAAAAAAATTATTTTAACTTTTTACTTACTTCTAACACTAATTAAATACACCACCAGATAATACTATTTTCCTTTGGCCATCTCTTGCATTGATTGAATATTCACTGACTGAAAAGCCAAATACCCTAGACTACAGCAATAACAGACATTATAAAACCTTCAGTTACACATTCAATATTTGAAAAGGACAGGATGCTGAATTTATTCAATGTTCAATTGTTTTGGTTTGGTTTTTTGATATCAGATACTATGTAGGCGAATTCAGCCTTCCTACCAGTGGTAGGATTTTCTTCTCTGTTGTTATTAGACAACATCATCAAGCATTTCAAGCACCTCTAATTGCTAAAAATGAGCAATGAAGTTTAGAGCAGTGATATTCAAAATCACTACTAGAACTGTGCAAGCCTTTCAGAGAGACAGTTTCATTTCAAACTCACATAATGTTGTATTTTAATCAATGAAATCATCGATGAAAAGCCAGTACAAATGACAATCTGTTCTACCATGTCACATCAATCCTTAGGGACAAGTAACATACCGTGAAGCAAGGATTTCAAAACAAAAATGCTCCAAAACATCCTCTTAAAAAAGAAGATGATTATTTGCCATCTTGAAGACCATGTGTCAAGACAGATACTGGTTTGTACAGCCTTTTTCAATCTCACCTTTCTAATGCCTATTTATAGTTGCTATAAACAAAACGGTATGATGGATCTGTGTCACTGCTTCTCATGTTCTAGTGTCTATGTGTGGGCATGCGAGGGACACTGCAGCAATATGGAAGTCTTGCAGAAGGGAGATGGAGGCACCTGAGGTATCAGGTGCCAACAAGAAAGTACCCATGAAACACCTCAAGGGAAAAAAGGGGTGCTCTGCTATGAAGATAATGAGGCCGACAGCTCAGATGAAATGCCTCTATACAAACACACGCAGCATGGGAAACAAACAGGAGGAGTTGGAAGCAATCGTGCTGCTGGAAAGCTACGACCTGATTGCCATCACAGAAACTTGGTGGGATCAATCCCACGACTGGAATGTAGCTCTGGATGGCTACAGGCTGTTCAGAAGGGACAGGCGAGGAAGAAGGGGTGGGGGCATTGCCCTTTACATCAAGAAAACATTACAGAGTGAAGAGCTGTCCCTGAAGAATAGCCACGAGCAGGTCGAAAGCTTATGGGTAAGAATCGGAGAGAGAGGCAACAAAGGGAACCTAGTGGTTGGTGTCTACTATAGGCCGCCAGATCAAGAGGAGCTGACAGACGAAGCGTTCTTCCTCCAACTCCAGGAGGCTTTGTGCTCGCAGGCTCTCGTCCTACTGAAGGACTTCAACCACCCCGACATCTGCTGGAAAAGCAACATGGCAAGCTGTAGGCAATCCAGAAGGTTCCTAGAATGCATTGAGGACAACTTCTTAAGCCAGGTAATAAGCACCCCTACCCGAGGGGATGCAATACTAGACCTGGTGGTCACCAATGCGAGTGAGCTCGTTGGGGATGTCAAGATCGGAGGCAGCCTGGGCTGCAGTGACCACACGCTGGTGGAACTAATGCTACTGAGGGAAATTGGAATAACAAAGAGCATAGTCAGGACCCTAAATTTTACGAGGGCAAATTTCCAGCTCTTCAAGGAGATAGTCAGAAGGAGTCCCTGGAAAATGGTCCTCAGGGACAGGGGAACAGAACAGAGCTGGCAGGTCTTTAAGGGTGTATTCCACAGAGCGCAAGAGCTCTCGATCCCCAAGTGTAACAAGTCGGGCAGAGAAGGGAAGAGACCGTCATGGCTGAGGCAAGAGACGCTGGTCAAACTAAGGAAGAAGAGGGAACTGCACAGGCAGCGGAAGCAGGGACTGGCTTCCTGGGAAGAGTATAGGGAAGCTGCCCGGTTGTGTAGGGATGGGGTCAGGAAGGCCAAGGCACAGCTGGAGCTGAACTTGGCAAGGGATGCAAAAAATAACAAGAAGGGCTTCTACAGGTATGTCAGCCGGAAAAAGACGGTCAAAGAAAGCGTATCCCCGCTCATGAGCGAGACCGGCAAACTGGTAACAGCAGATGAGGAGAAAGCTGAGGTACTCAACAACTTTTTTGCCTCAGTCTTCACTGACAACCTCTCTCCTCACCCCTCCCGAGTCGATGGATGGCATAAAGGAGACCAGGAGGGTAAAATCCCTCCAGCTGTAAGTGCAGATCAGGTTCGGGACCTCCTGAGGAACCTAAACGTACAGAAGTCCATGGGACCTGATGAGATGCATCCCAGAGTCCTGAGGGAACTGGCTGATGTAGTTGCCAAGCCACTCTCCATGTTACTTGAAAAGTCATGGCAGGCAGGGGAAGTCCCCAGTGACTGGAAAAAGGGAAACATTGTGCCCCTTTTCAAAAAGGGTAGAAAGGAAGACCCTGGGAACTACCGACCTGTCAGCCTCCCCTCTGTGCCTGGGAAGATCATGGAACAGATCCTCCTAGAAGATATGCTAAGGCACATGGAGGCCATGGAGGTGATTCGAGACAGCCAGCACGGCTTCACCAAGGGCAAGTCCTGCCTCACCAACCTAGTGGCTTTCTATGACGGTGTAACAACAAGAGTGGACAAGGGAAAACCAATGGCTGTCATCTGTCTGGATTTTTGTAAAGCCTTTGACACGGTCCCCCACAACATCCTTCTCTCTAAATTGGAGAGCCATGGATTTGATGGGTGGACCGTTCGGTGGACAAGGAATTGGTTGGATGGTCACAGCCAAAGGGTAGTGGTCGACGGCTCAATGTCCGGATGGAGACCAGTGACGAGTGGAGTCCCTCAGGGGTCCGTGCTGGGACCGGTGCTGTTCAATATATTTATCAATGACATGGACAGCGACATCGAGTGTACCCTCAGCAAGTTTGCAGATTGCACCAAGCTGAGTGGTACGGTTGAGACGCCAGAAGGACGGGATGCCATCCAGAGGGACCTGGACAAGCTGGAGAGGTGGGCCTGTGTGAACCTCATGAGGTTCAACAAGGCCAAGTGCAAGGTCCTACACCTGGGTTGGGGTAATCCCCGCTATCAATACAGGCTGGGGGATGAAAGGATCCAGAGGAGCCCTGCCGAGAGGGACTTGTGGGTACTGACAGACGAAAGGCTGGACATGAGCCGGCAATGTGCACTGGCAGCCCAGAGGGCCAACCATATCCTGGGCTGCATCAAGAGAAGCGTGGCCAGCAGGTCGAGAGAGGTGATTCTGCCCCTCTACTCTGCTCTGGTGAGACCTCACCTGGAGTACTGCGTTCAGCTCTGGAGCCCTCAGCACAAGAAGGACATGGAACTGTTGGAGCGGGTCCAAAGGAGGGCTACAAAAATGATCCAAGGGCTGGAGCACCTCTCCTATGAGGACAGGCTGAGAGAGTTGGGTTTGTTCAGCCTGCAGAAGAGAAGGCTGCGGGGAGACCTGATTGTAGCCTTTCAGTACTTAAAGGGAGCCTATAGGAAAGATGGGGACAATCTTTTTAGTAGAGACAACAGTGACAGGACGAGGGGTAATGGTTTTAAACTAAAACAGGGTAGGGTTAGGCTGGATATAAGGAAGAAATTCTTTACAATGAGGGTGGTGAAACACTGGAACAGGTTGCCCAGAGAGGTAGTGGAGGCCCCATCCCTGGAAACATTCAGGACCAGGTTGGACAGGGCTCCGAGCAACCTGATCTAGTTAGTGGTGTCCCTGCTTGCTGCAGGGGGGTTGGACTAGATGACCTCTAGGGGTCCCTTCCGACCCAAAACTTTCTATGATTCTATAAGACAGCAAGTGTGGTGTGAGCAGCCAGGACACATCAAGGGAAAACAGCCGGCTCTGGCTTTTAGAACCTTTGTAATTAAAGTCAGTGAGAGGCTCTGAGGAGAAAAGGCAGAAATGGGGGACAAAAAAAAGGTAATTAAATAAAGCTCATCTCGTTCAGGTAATATTTATTTATTTTATACACAGCTTATTCTCCTGGGCTGCCCAACGCTATCCAATATAATCAGAAGTATTGTACTGGAAAAAATCCACAAATTGCATCATCCTTCATGCACTGCATTAAATGTTCCAGCAGCAGCGCGAGCTCAGGAGCGCATCTCATCAGGGCACTGATGGGTGAAAGTGACGGGGACTAGTGAGGGGCAGAATGATGTCTGGCAATTCACAGTGCCTGTTAACAGGAGTGTTAGGCTGTGAGTGGCCTCAGAGAGCGACCTCCTGATCCGAGCGGTGAGTCAGCGGGCAAATACATGAAGAAAAAACAGGAGAGATTCTTAAAAACACCATAACCTAACACAAACATCTCTATTTCAACAAGATACACAACGTGTAACGCTGGGGACACAAGGTATGTTCAATTTAAGCTAGCAAAGAGGCGGCATGACTCCAGCCTCCTCCTGCACAGGGAAGGCCGTTGCCTACCTCCGCACTGCCAGGCCGTAGCACGGGGCAGGCAGGAGGCAGGCAGCGACTGCAGCAGGAATGGCCTCTGCTGGGGTCTCACCTCTGTCCTCCTCCACAGAGGAGTGCAGGCACCAGCAAAGCTGGGAAACTTCATTTTGACAAATTGTGTGAACCCCGATATTCACCTTGATCTCCAAGACTTCAGAGCTCTGTGTGTCTGGAGACGAGTTTACCTCGCGCAGCTGCGGCCCACAGGTTCCTCCATACTCCTCTCGGTACCACCAAGGTCCCTGCCCTAACAAGCTGAAACTGAACTAGGAGAACCAGGCTTAGTGGCTCAAAACAGTCCCGACTGTACCTTCTCCACCTTGCTGGCGTCTGCATCTAGTTTTGTCAAGCAACACTCCATTACAATTCTCTCAAGTAGGCCTTAAATTCGTCTAATTTGCTTCCCTTGGGCAAGAGACTTTACCCTCCTGAGTTGTGAATAACTGTCACGTTTTACTTTCTCATTCCAGTTCTGGTTGGGAAATCTCAACAATTCTCCAGCCTAGGAAGAAGGAATTGCTTACAAATGGATTTTTACTGGGTCCTAACGTTCAGCGGCGCAGGCCAACCCTACTAATTAGACAAGTTGATCTGTAGTGTTATGATAACAATGCCACATTGTACCTATTCAGATGGGGAATTACACTGAGAAATATTTGAAGTTGAAACTGAAAAAGTTAATCTACTGAAATCACAGTAAACGTTTTGTATTTACTCCAAAAATTAGTGGCTTATATTAATTCTTTATCTATAAAAAAAAATCTAGATCAGAAATCCACATTTGATGTGATGACAAAGTGACAGAGTTGCTTTTAATTTGCAATTCATGCAACTTTGTATTTCAAGAGTACCTCAAAAACTTCTCCCGTACACAAAAAAGAATGGAACCTCTTAAGAAATGACTGCAAATGCAAGTTTTCTTTTGTAGTCTGATTTGTCCTTTTTTAGCATGCTTTCAATTTTGCAGCATGAAAGTACAGAAATTAAACACAACCCACAGGCACATGAACATCTGACCATCATTTAACCAGCTTTGGTTCTCACTGACCTTGGCAGTTTTACAAAACTTTTATTTCCAGCTGGTTTAACTGTTCTTGAACAACTTTTTTTCTCACTCCACTAGTCACAAACTGGCTTTTTGTACCGTCTATCATTCATGTTGTCTGCCTAAATGTATTTTTTTCCAGAATATGAGTTCCCTCACACAAAACGTCGACACTGTTATTTCGTACTTTTATGGTACCATACAAAAATTGGGATTTTTTCCACTCCTATAATCTTGCCAGAAAGCATTTCTGTTCAGCGTTCCTGCAACAGAGCCTCACTATAACAACTGCTACTGTGAGCAAGCTTTGCACGTGAAGGCAGAGAGACTTCCTTTGAATCCAGTCAGAGCTCAGCCATGAGTGACTGCAGAGAGCTCACAGAACAAAAACCACCTCTGTGATTTCTGCCTGTACCATAGGTAAATATCGCTATTTCTGGAAAGAGTTTTTATCTTCTCTGTTCTGTCTCTTTTTACTTTCTCTCTGTTAAGAAAGAGTTATTTCAATTCATGTCTGAGGCTTATTTCAATCCATAGTACTTTGGCATTTTCTTTCAAATTTACAAGCATCACTTCATCCAGCTTAGAAATGTAGCTATGACTGGGGTCAACGCCTTAAACATAAGTACCAGTACTAGCATAAAAAAAAATATGAGAAGATGCTTTATTTCTTTGAATGCAAAGCAATTTCAAAACCTAGTATAAAATAAGGGGAGAATATCTGGTCTAAACATCATATTTGCAAATGCACGCCTGGAGGAAGGGTCCCCCATGGGAAGTCCTGTGCCCATGGCTGGCAGGAGCTCGGCAATGGCGAGGCCAAGCCAAGTCACTGTAATTCGGACTAGGAGAGGTTCTCTGTGCAATCTGCCAGACTTAGAAGTCTCCTTAATTTTTTTTCTACTCTTTTTTATTTAATTTTTATAAAATCTTTGTGATTTTTAAGAAATCCTATGCCATACGGATGGGAGGGTGTATCCCCATAGATCATAAAAGGGAAAAAAGTTTTAAAATCTTTTGTGACAAAAGAGGACTGGAGACCTCTTCAAATGTTGCCGTCTTGGTTCTCACTAGTGACTGGGACATGCCTGGGACGCACCGACTAACGTGACCCTGGGACACCCTTTTCTATGGCAGACTTCAGCTACCTTTGGACACCCTAGTGGGTGCATGGGACAAACAGAATATTTCTTAAAACATGCAATGAATACATTTGGATGTTGGACTCACAATAGACTTGGGTGAGACATGTTACTACCCAGGTGATTTCCAATGTCTAACACAATCCAGGTTAAGATAACAACAAAAAGAAAAATATTTCCTTACTAATTCCAAAGCAGTCAATAGTTAAAAACATTGATGAAGACAAAATTGCAGAAGCTGAATCATTCTCCAGAAAACTTTCCATAGAAATTCCTGTGTTTCTACTGTGTTTTCCCTCTTTCTGCATCTCTTCACCCTCAGGCTGCAACCCTTACCTGAGCACCTCTTTTTGGTGAAGCACTTAGCTTTTCATAACCAATCTGATCACTGAAGTCCCCCTCAATGTTTGCCACTGAGACTTAGTTTCTTTCCTTCTGATTCCCAAAACTGCATGGTCATTCTTCCTGTCAAAATAAATACTGTTTTGTTTCCTCAAAGATGCAAACATTGCATTGTAAGACCAGGTACCATCTCATGTGCTTGCCTGGTTTAATGAACATTTCTTTGCCTCAATCAGGGAAATGTTTCTTTCCTTTTCCTGCCCTTTGGTGACTTGTTGCACCTGTTGTCTTCTCCCAAGGTTTGTATTGTAATCTTGGGGGATGGTCTAGATGACCTCTAAATGTCCCTTCCAACCCTAAGCATTCTATGATTCTACCATTCTATCTATATGTAACCTACACAGACATGTTAGCCCATGTATAGATTGACTACTATTAAAATATGAATAGGATTAATCGATCACGGCACATTGCTGATTCAACAGATCAAGCATGACAATACTTCACAACTACCAGCAGCCATTAGCCAACACAGTTTAATTAAAATCTCTAAAAATTCAGCTGTCCATATTACTTGAATTATAGTACTGTGTTTGCAGATAACTACACACAAACATATATTTTCAATGAAATCTGTGCCCTTGTTCATAACTATATTAACAATCTCCTCTGTAAGAAAAGGTTCCACGTATGTGACCCCTCTCCATCTAATTTTTCTATATACATGGCATACCTCCTCCCAGTCTGCTGAATCCTTCTGTTTGACATCCTCTCTAAATTTCTTTTTATCTTTTCTCTAATTCTTTTAATTTGAACAGTTTATTACTCCACACAAACATAATCTAGATTAAACTTACTTCTAGCCTTGCATTTGGGCTGTTGTAATTCAGTTGTTCTAGTATAATAATAAACGAATATTGGCATATCTCAGGTATGTATTACCAAAAGCTGGAAAACAAAAGACACAGGAGTTCCACTGACAACCTAACTGCTAAACAGTATTTTTCTTTTCTAAAAATCTATAGCCTTGTAACAATGTTTCATCACTAGTTATTTTAATATTATTATGTGGTAATATAGATTCTACAGACAGGATAATAATCCCTTGCTATATTTCTTTCTGCTCACAAGACAGATGGGGTAACATCAATCAACAGATCCAGTCTTCAAACGATTGTATGACTAAGCCTTTCATTCCTTAGTTGCTGGGGACCAAGAACCACCGTCTTATATTTATTTACTGGTGCTGGTTTTGTGTAGGACTGTGCTATTTCAGCACACTTTCAATATTCTGGGAGGAAAAAGAGGACTAAAACCCATGAGATTACCTGTATTACACCATTTTCTCTTTCTTCTCCTCGGGACAATCTTTCACTATGTTTGATTCTGATTAAGCAGATAATTAATCAGACTAGTTTATCTGCTGAATCTTTTACATAGCCTGCAGTGGGCCAAGTCTTGCACATAAATGCTGCTCTTAGAAACACTGAAATATCCAGTTTCTGTAAAATCTGTGGCTCCCAGATTAATTAAATAAAAACAACATGAAGAGTATATTATGTAATACATTTAGCTCACATTTACAACTGGCAAGAGTTAGACCCACTTATTTCAAAGTCAGGTAAAAACAGAGAAACCTTGAGAAAGTTGTAAATTACTGAAAACCCACCTAATCACAAAATACGGGAAAAGAATTAGAAAAGAAAAAGAAAGCTATTTTAACTGAGACAGTTTCTGGAAAAAAAAAAAAGCCACAAATGGAAATGGAGAAGCAATAAATGAAGCAAGATGTTTCTACTGAAATTAGAGGTACCAATGCCTGGTAGTGGAGCAAGTTCTGCGCACAAACCCATAAACAAAAAGGATTATAAAATATGTGAAGATGGTGATTGTTACTGCTAACAGTCTGGTTATACAGAAACAAGGGACAAGATGAAGCATCTGACTGCATTTTGCCAGATGTAGCATAAGTAGGTCACTATTCCCATGAAGATAATAGTTTTCAGTACAGATCAAAGTTTGCAAACACTACCTTCAAACTACTTATTTCCAGAAGCAACACAAAACCCAAGAGCATCCCTTCTTTCGCGTCATGGCTCTAATGCCACACAGTATGCTCCTAGCCATGTGTGTGCACTTGAACATAGATGCACAACTGCAATTACATGCTGCAGTGTTTTCTTCAGCTATTAAACAAATAGTATTTCAGCCAAGGGAAGCAGCAGAGCGGTTCCACCTAGAGGATGACTGTGTAAAAACTATTCATCCCTAATGAGTAGCTATTTTTAAATAAAGAATGGGCATAAATCATTAATACAGCACACTCAGTGTAATGGGCGTGCTACCTGATGTCATAGCTCCATGAATAATCTGTTTCTCAGAGCACTGTGTGCTTGGTTGAACTGGGCAGAAAAGATAATATTGTAACCATCAGAGTTATTAAGACCTACATCCTGGGCAGTCCTGGCAATATCTGCACCCACGAATAATGTTAAAGTACATGTGACTGGGAATGGCCTATAAAAGAGCTCTACAAGTGAACTTGTTCACTGAGCTGTAAATTTCATGTTCAAACCAAGGTGTGCAAACCAGAACACCTCCCTCAACATTCAGTCCTAATTTCATTTCATCTTGCCTTGAGCAGCAAAACTTTTTAAGGACTCCACAAAAGTCAAAAGCTTAATTTTCTGCTACACATAAAAGGCACACTAACCCGTTACTTAAACAAAGGGATTTTTTTCTACTTTTCTAAGATCAGTCAAAGAACTGACCCTTCAATAATCTTGTTTGGCCTCTTCCAGCCTATCCTGACCTTGACTCTTTCTGTTTCTTCTTTTGTTCACTAACCAACAACTCCCTTTTCTTTCAAGGTTCCTGCCAGAAGATGGTTAATCACACCACAACCATTACAAGACTTTTTCCAGAAGAGTTTCTGCTCATTGAAGCACTCTTGCTATGCTCACCACTTCATCAAATCTATCTTTTCAATTCAAATGTAAACCTTTTTTTTTATTTTCCTCTCATTTCTCTTTTATAAAGTTATTAATTTTGCTGCTGCTTCGGTTTAGTATAAATATAGTAAGAAAGACATTAAACATGGCAATCTTACTCAGAGAAGTCAGGAGACTCATTTAGTATTGTAAGACAGCCAGTTAATTTATCATGACTTCACAGTCTCATAAAATTGTTATGGAATGTCAACTCAAAATGTATTAAAATTGCCAAGAATACTTAAACTTTTCCTCCACCAATGAAGTCAGCAGGCATTGTACCCAAAGACATTACACCCTAGAAGAGCAGAAAGAAAAAATAAATGTTGAAAGCAAAAAATATAGCCAGGAGAGAATAAAAATACCAAACAAATAACAGACTAAGAAGGAAGGAGAAAAACATTTTTACCGAGTGAGGATAGCAAAGCTCACTGTGTATGAAGTGGGAGAAAAGGCCGAGGGTAAAAAGACTGTGAATTGAAATGAAGGATGAAAATGGGTTATATTTTACCTGTAACAATCTCTTAAGGTAGTTTTAGGTGTTTAGTTTTAACAAATACTCTTATTTTCAGGTTTCACAGAAAACATATATTTCTGCATACATAGTTGTGCAGCAAGATGCTCCTTCCATCAAAGAATCACAGCTTTGTGGAAAGGAAGCACCTCAGGCCTCTTTCCACATGATTTGTCCACAGCCACAGGATGAAGCAGCGGCAGGTCTGGAGACAGAGGTTACAAGTCCTGATTCCCACTTATTAACTCCAAGAGAATAATAATAGAACATATTGTTCTTTAAGTGTACTACTTCTTGCAAATTTGCAACTTTTTTTCATGAATATAAGACGGGTTTCAGAAAACACATAGCCTTTTTAAGAACACCTTATTCAAAATACAGCTTCAGAAAACATTAAAATACATGCATAAAATCAAAGTCAAAGGAACTACTGGTATGAGAGAAGAAGGTTATGAGGGAAGCAGACATGTTTCACAAGTCTGAGCTTTTCTTGCCAGAAACAAAGCAAACAATGTCACTACTTTGATATACCCCAATTAGTGGAGGGTAACAAAATAACACCCTGGTTCAGCAATTAGTATTACCAATGGAAATATGAATTCAGCCTTGACAGGCGAGGATAAAGGAAAATAACTAACATGGGGTTCTCCAATTCTTTATTTGAGTATACTTAAAGTTGTGATATTGCTGCTGACTTGAAATCTTGAACATTTTAAATCTATTATTCAAGCAGTTGCATTACATATGAAAGAGAGCAGGCCCTTACTGCATTTATTGTCACAATATTTTATCCACCAGCCATATTGTTGAATAATTTTACTTCAGAATGCACAATGAGCTATAAATATTCCATTTAATTCTCCTAAACATAATAAAGTTTTTCAAAGGAAGCCCCTTTTGCTAGTTAATTAAGTTCAACAGTTGCACCTAGGGAATATAGCAAGAAGAAAGAATTTAAAGAAAGGGGACAAGAAAATGTATTCTTATTTTGTTTCTTTAAACAGAGGTTTTGTATTCCAAGCTCTATGCTAGTAAAATGTAATGCAATCATTTAAATGCAGCCACAGGAATCAAAAATAAGAAATTATGACCACCTAATACATCACAGGGAAAAAACAAAACAATCGCAGCAATTGTGTGAAGTTTCCCTTGGAAGGACTGGAGGTGCAATGGAAACAGTTTAGCTTCAATAATGCTCCTCAAGGTAATGCACACAGGCTGTTAGATAACTGTAGCAGAGTAAATGCAGATAAATGTGATTTATTTCCCTTTAATTTGGGCAGTGTAAACTTCACCCTGGTTTGGCTGGTATACAACAACTAACAGAGTTGGTTCAGGTCACTTTCTCTTTAAATATTGCCACACCAGTTTATTCCACTTTATTCATTTAATGTTTTATTCCCATACAATCACAGCAAAATATTAGAAAAGTAGGGTACAGAAAAAATGCAGCAGGACTTCCAACAGATATTTAAAATACAGAAAGTATCCCCCAAATCCAGAGACTATGAGTTGCTCCCTAACAAGCTTTGTCAGCCATACTCACCCAGTACCGAGGACAGTCCAGTCACTTTAAAAAGTTGGACTATTTTTGCTAGTCCAGCCAATTCCTTTAAGCTGTAAATATACTGTGTTTATTCTAAAACATTTAATTCTCATCATCAGAAAACCACAACTTCTTTATATTTTCTTTCCTCCTTCCCAGCATATTGCTTTTCTGCCTAAAATACACAAAGAGGAGAATCATGGAGGTGACTCCTGACAACAATCAACAGCTGCCTCAGCCTGCAACTTCTGCTTGCGACGAGCTCAGACTTCCACTAAAACTGACAACAGCAGCAATGGAGAAACGAAGACAGATAGACGCCAGGCTGGGGTTGATGGCACAGGACTATTAAGCGTCATAGAAATAACCCTGGCAGGTGCAATCTTGGGAAGGGAAAATACGAGGCTAGGGCTAATGTCAACAGAAGGAAAAGCAGTTTGCAAATGTGAAGTAAGATTTCTGCACATCAAAACCAGAGAAGTGGGGTGGAGAAGAGGAAAAAAGGTAGCTATATCTGGAAAAAAATTACCTTATAAATCAGCAATGAAGAAGAGAAAGGGAGATAGTGAGCAAAAGGAACAAGCAGGAGGATAGCATCTGCTATGATAAAGAATGGTCTGGTGAGCAATATGATTAAGTGATAGATTCAAAAGATTAAAGTATCAAGAGAACAGACAAAAAACCCTAGACCAAATCTGACACCAAAAAGAGAAAATTCACTCAGGAGGTCTGAGATATCCTCCAGACACAGGCACGAAAAGCCTGCTGTCTGGATCCTGCTCACTGCTGCAGGCAGAAAGCTCTCCAATTACAATCCCCACCATTAGGAAAGAAGCTTCTTGAAGCAAAACTATACCAAGGTCCTTAATTACATTAAACTAAAATACACAGCATAAGCCATACCATAAATTTCACTATTAATCTTTAAATGAAGCTTATATTGTTTCGGAATGCATTTTCTTAAGGGTTGGTTGGGGTTTTTGTATCAAATTGTAGTAGTCCTTTGTTAAGGATTAGAATCAGAGTAATGAATATTTGTCTTTCAGACATCATGTCAATGCTTTATTAAATTAGTTATACGTTTGAGAAAAATCTTTAAAACATTGGCTCAGGGTTATTCTGAATAGCCTTTTCAGCTAAACAAAAATGTCATACCATAATTTAAAAAAAGAAAACGAAAAAAAGGCAAAAATTCAAAAAGTCAACAAGCTGAGTTTTCAAACTACTAAATAAATACTAAATACAGTGTTGGGAAATCCAAACAACTAAAGATTTTAAGCTGACCCCACCTGGCCAAACAGAGCCGGGTATTCCATACCATGTGCCGTCATGCTGGGTTCCGGTGGGGTGGAGCTGGGGGGCAGGAACTCACTCGCGGCTCGGGAGGGCTCAGCGGCGGTTCGGTCCGGGAGAGAGGGTCTGTTCTGTGGGTTTGTTTTGTGTATTCCCCTTTTCTGCATCGTTGTTGTTGCTGTTCCCTTTGTTTGCTGTTCTGTTAAACTGCCCTTATCCCGACCCACCAGTTTCTGCCTCTTTCTTTCCATTCTCCTCCGCACCCCGGCGGGGGGAGGGGCGGCCGCGTGGTGCTTTTGTTGCCGGCGGCAGCCGAAACCAGAACAGAAGCAAAACCTGGAGAGAAGGTAGATGGATACAATCCATCCAGGCCTTCAGTTTTATCCCTGCACACAGATGCAGGATGAGTCTCTGTGCATGAGGGTCTAACGTGCATGAGATCATAGAGCAACATAGGAATACAACCATCTTTGTCACCAATAATGCTGCTCCTCAAGAGAAACAATGTGAGCCCACGTAACTAATTGCAGTGATTTGTCTATTCCTGACTCAAAAGACCATCAAATGGACTGATTATGCCTAAAATCTGCACAACTTTTAACACCTGGACCAGAAAGAGCTGTATTAGTTGTAAAACAATAGTTAGATTTGGTCACACGTTTTTGGTATATGAACTACAATATTTTAAACTCCCTCCAAAATAAAATAAAACAACTTCTACTTTGGATTATTCACCACTACAATTCATAAGCAACTTAAGAACTGTAAACTAATAACCCAGAATAAAAGTCTGATGTTTTTCCCTGGTGAGTCAGACGTTAATAAAAAGGGTCATATCTTGGCTCACTTTAATTTCAGTGCTTTCATCCCAAAAGAATCACACAGTACAACCTCAATTAGCCCAATGCCATGGGGAGCACCAAAAAACTTCAATAATAACAGGTTTGGATAATCAAGGATTCAAACAACAGAGAGAATTTTCATTGTAATTAAGTTATTTGAGAACACGGTCATCTTTCACTTAATGGGATTTTGACCAAAAAGATCAAGGGCAAACTCTATTTCACTTATCCTAAGACAGAGCAACCTTCTTTTTTGTAAACAGTTAGTGAGGTATTCAGAATACCACGAGGCCCAGCAGCATTGCACAATACCTTTCACACAACAAGTATCACAAAATAAGGTACAAACCTTAGTACTTTATAAGACACTCACTAAGCACCTTTCTTTAGTCTGAGACTAAACCCAAGCAGATGTCATAGTGGTTCACAAATGAGTATTCTGACACTTCCAGGTTGTGAAACCTACTTTGCAAACAGGCAAATATTTTATTTTGTCTATTTTAATAATATAACAGGTAATATTATTCACAGTGGCTAGTGCTACTGTTAAGTAACAATAAGAAGGAGAAATGAAAGGGTGGGTGATGCATCTCAAGAGGTCATTGTTTTCATATGCCCTAAACTCCACTGGCATGACAGATCTAACAAATAAGTGCCTTCGATGTATTCATATTTCAATTTCTGCATAACAGTGGGAATAGCTATATATCAGATAAGTATCTGCATAACAGACGTCCAAGTTTTGATTTTATATTGAATTGATGGTTAAAATGAACTATACAGTGGGTTTTGCATAATTTATGCAAAATACTGTACTGTTTGAGTTCTAACCTTGAGCAAAGATCACATCTGAACCTCCATGCTTCTGCCTGCTTCTTACAGAAGAGTATCAACTGTTGCACCAGCGACAACAAAATACATCCAAAGTTAAATTAGCTGTGCAAAACATCTATAACCCCACTCATTTCTAATTGTTTACATCTCTGCAATATATTCTGAAGGAGTGATTTGTTTTCTTTTTAATAATTCATTCTCTCCATCAATCCCCTACACAAACTTTGACCTGGATCACAGCTATTTATGAACTTGCTGTGCTGCGATCATTTTTAAGCACTGTGTAAAAGAGCTTTCTATGACAGAGAAACACACAGCATTCCTGACAACTGAACTATTTCTCCTGATAGATTTGCTCTTGTGCAACAAGCTACAAGCTGCTTATTGCAAATACTCAGTAATTTCAATTTGCAGCTTAGCCAGATAATTTCAACCTCCTGTTTCTTATCACATCTATCTGACAACTGAACAGCAGAGTAGAAAAGGAATGTTAAAACATAAACAAATTACTTGGATTATTATCACATCAGCTGAGTATAGTTCAGACATATTTCAGCTAATAGCCAATCTTTTTCATTACTAATACTTAAGCTTTGGCACTGGCCTTCCTTGTGGAATTTATTAGAGACAGCCATTTTGCAATACAGAGCAGTCTTATCATACCAGAGTACTGAAATACCCTGTTCTGGAAAGCAAACAAACCATGCAAACCATCAGGCCATACTCCTGCCACTGTGCTACTGCTCTTTTTCAAAAGAACTACCTCACAGGATTATTTTTATGTTCCTCGGGGTCTTTCAAATATTTTTTGTGCCAGTCCATAACTGCTTATAACTTTAATTGATTTTCAGTTATCATATATGGATAAGCAGAGATGTACTTTTCTAATGACTCCACTTACACAAAGCTACTAGCAGGAAGAAATGCACAATTTAAAAAAGAAGGCAGAATGGTCAGACTTTCAGTCTTTTAACACTGCAGGTTATTTTGAAATTAGATTTATTCTTGTTATGAACAAGTTCTGAAAAAATAGATGACAAGAAACTCATACCTGTTAAAATGATCCTTGTGTCTCTGTGCTGTAAAAAACTTACTTCACAGATACTTAGTGCTCAGGTTGGTCCCTCAGATATACATCAAAATACACGCCTGAGGCATACCATACCATCTGACATATAAGGAGTTGAACATACAAGTTAGCAGCACTCGCATACAAACGAAAACTTACATAGGAAACCCGTACTCGCCGTCGGTGCACCAGCCCACAGCACTGCATGAAGAGGACAGCAGACAGCAATCAGTGTACGCTTTCACCAAGCTTCGGTCATTCCTGTCTCTTCTGAGACACTGTCCATCTCTCCTCACTTATCAGCCCCAGGTGCAAGGAAACAGGTAGAAAAATAGTCACCCTCCAGCTCCCAAGCTGTCCTTTTAAATTATCTTGAAGGCAGATGAAACTTACTTTCTCCAAGTAAATCAATCTCTTCTGTTTCAGATGGTTAAAAAAAAAAAAAAAGGCAGAAAAACCAACAATAAAAACCCAGAGGCACGTCTTTATTTCCTCAGCATCCAGTTATTACAAAGTAAATTCCATATTCATATACATCTTTTACTACACGTGGCATAAGGTTTGTATCAACCATTCTGAACTTAGGAAAGACAGAGATGTAACAGGATCTTTATATCTCAGACTACTGCAACACCCAGCTTTCTGAAGGTCTCTTGCCGCTGCTGCTGCTGCTGCTGCTGCTGTTGTTATTGCTGCTGCTGCTGCTATTACAGCTTTCTTCCCAATGCACAAACCAGCAAGAGCATCCTTGCTTCAGCATTACCTCTGTGCTATCTTGGGCATATCTGATTTGTTATTTGTCTCTTCCCAACAGCCTGAAAAAATGACGGAGTCTAGACTTTAATTCACTCTGGATTCTCAAGACTACAGAACCACCCTCCAAACAGTCAGATGCTTTGTCTGGCGATACGTGTTTCACATGCAGGCAGGACTGCTGAGTGGCCTTACTACCTGACTCGCATCAGAGGCACAGTCTCCTCTGCTGATACTGTTTACAAAAAGAGCTTGAGAGAACATCAAAACTCAGAACACACGCTCACACTTTGGGATGAATAACCCATTTTCCTTTTTCCCTTTTTTTTTTTTTTTTTTTTTTTTAACCTAAAGCACTGAAAGAGCTAATTAAATACTTGGATAACTGAGACTTATTGATAATGATTTTGAAAAGATAAATATAATGAAACATTATTATCCTTAAAGCAATAAGGGGACACATTTGAAATCAGGTCAGATTAAATT
Source organism: Opisthocomus hoazin (assembly GCF_030867145.1). NCBI lineage: Eukaryota > Metazoa > Chordata > Aves > Opisthocomiformes > Opisthocomidae > Opisthocomus > Opisthocomus hoazin. The sequence continues at coordinate 72,194,018 of NC_134417.1, read as the reverse complement.
AACCTGTTTATGATAACAGTTCATCACTCTTCTTCTGGGAGGGACTGAATATTCCAGTAGTGAAAAGGCTTAATAGCTATATTACATCTTAAAATTAAATTCTTCAGTACTTTATGGCAGTGATTTAAGAGTCTCGACTGTCTCCAGTACCGGATGATCTCTGGTCAGTTGAATACATGATTCACTTACTTTTTAACACTGAGGCAAACTTAACTCTTTCACTACCAGCATTTTGTTAAAAAATAGGATACACAGTATGCTTGAAATAGCGAATAGTAAAATAAGAGGACCAATACATAACTTTTAAAAGGTAAAGATGGAGGTACTTTTCCTTTAAATTTCATTACTAAATTTATTACTAAAATCTGCAATGAAAAAATTAGAGATTATACAAGATATTTCTACCCTGTCTTTACGTAGGCTGTGTGACAATGGCTAATCAAAGTGTTAAATCTTCTCAGAAGATTAAAGATGGTGCTCCTCAGAGATTAGGTTGGCTTCCAAGTTGAAAGAGGGGATGGCAAACAAGGCAAGTTATCTGTGCGCAGGCAAAATGGTATCAGGTACTCAAACTGGCTGAATGGTCAGGAGAGGGTTCTGTTCCAATGGAGGATAATGGAGATCTGCCCACAGAAGCAGAAAACCCTCTGACTGTGCTGAAATCACCTAACTACGACAGTTAGCATTTACAAACCCAAAGTCTGGCAACTAATACTCAGTTTAGACACCTAACTCCTGCTAATTTCAAGTACGTTTTTTTTCATGTGCAATTTCCTCTCTTTAAAGAAAAAAATCAGTGGTGTGCCTTTGGGGACCAAAATACTTATTTTGCCATTCAAATATCACTAGCTTGACTGGTTTGGGTTGGCGGTTTTTTTGGTAGTATTTTTTCCAGACCATGTAACAACAAGCAGTCCCTATGGACACCAGTGGCTTGACTGCTCTTTCTAAGCCAAATGTACTTTTGGTGTAAAGCCAAAACTGTTAGTGAAGATGTATTGCTGACAACTCATCTCAGCTGAACCTGCAGATGCTCTCAGCATCTTAAAAAAACATAATAAGACTAATATAATTAAAAACGGGAAATTGTGGCTGTAAGGACCTAATCTATACACCGAAATCTAAGTTAGCTTTATTTTACCTCCCACCACACAGTCGGATAGGTAATGATTTACCTTTAGCAGGACAGAAGTTGGTACTTCACAATGCCACAGAAGTGCCCTCGTAACAATTTCATAGTCCAAAAGCAGTATACCAGACCAATAAACAATGTAGACCATTCATCTCTTCAGATCAGGACTGTTTATAGAGTTATTCTAACAAAACCATTGATAAATATAGCAATAATGACAACTAGTGGGAAGAAAGAATCATTTAGAAGTCAGGACAATTGAATATTACCATAAAATAGAATCACTTGTTCAAAGCAGCTAATCAAATAAAGCCATAAAGAATGATACAGCAGTTGCATACATACATACATAACAATCAGTGCTCTACATTCTCTCCTTGCAACGACCGCTTTTTACTCTTGGAGAAGATCCATACATAAACTAACAACAGTATGAAAGCCATACTTCTGCTATATGCTATGCATTTAACTTTTTTAAAGATTTGTGAAATTAATTTGGAAATCATCAATAATATTGGTTTTGCAAAAGAGTTTCTTGCACAGGTAAGGCAAACAATATGAAAAAGAAGCAATTAATTTTAGAAGTTTCAATTGCTTCTGAAGATAAATGCATCTATATTTCTAACTCTTCCTAAAACCCATAAAGAAGACCCATAGCAATCATGAGCATCCCTTACAAAACCAGTATCACAAGTCTCACTTGAATTAGCGTGCATCTATTCTCACAGCCGAGATTTAATTATCCAGCCATAAAATCTCTCCTTTCAACACAGGCAGGAAAATTCATTGTCTCTCTCCCCTCCTACCCCCAAATTACTAAAATACTTCATCATGACCATACTTTAAACAATTATCAAAGACATTTTTTTCAACGTGATTTTAAGTTGCTTTTTACGGAATGGTGGGAGAAAGATGACAACTTTGGGGATAGAAGGGACACAAGTAACTCCAAGACAAACTCATCTGTAATTGAAACCCGGTAAAATTTTATGTTATGCAAATACGACTTCATTTACAGTCCCTGTAGGACAATGCAGTGAATACAGAATCAGAACATTTACATCTTCTGTTAAATTTTCTTCAGCACCCACACTGGATTTTACTTTCTTTTGTCTTCCTCATTTTCACTACCACATCTGTGATGTCTAGCAGTGTTTATTGAATTCAAATAAACCATGATGACTATCCAGGCAGCAAATTTTATCACTATCCTTCCTGTACTTTCTGGGTAAGCTTAGTCTTTAGGCAAACTGCAACAATCTAATCCAATAACTCTTGGCAAATCTGCAGCCAAACCCCCTCCCCTTAACATTGTCACTCTAATAAAAAAAACCTCCATGTTACCTTAAACTGAAGGTGTAACAAGGAACCTAACCCACGAATAACTAAAAATCAGAAAACCTCACTAAAAGACAGAATACTACCAAGGCAGTGAAAGGTATTTTTTCCACGCTTTAACGCTGAAAAAAATAGCTCTGTGAACACAGTAATTCTTCTAACATTGTATTTCTTGTGATATATTTTTGAAATGAACTTTCAGCTAGCCATTATCATTAAGACAATCCCAAGGATAATGTTCTCAGTGAATAATTTTATTTATGCACACCGGGCAAAATGATAGCACCTTCAAAAGGAGCTTATCAGATACATATAAAACAATATTCAAAAGATTGGTACGGATACTTGGGGAGCAGGAAGAAACAGTGACACAGTGCTGACAACTCTACCAACAGGTACAGTAAGAAAGGAGACACCCTAGAATTGTTTTGAAGCAATCAGTGAAGTTGATTTTCCAATATTTAGAGGCAGCTTCTCCAATATTGAAACAGCATGGAAGAAAGGACAAAAGTTTTTAACTGAAACTAAACAAACAGGCTGGCATGAAAGGTTGAGTAGTGATGAACCCTTAGAGGGTAAATGAGTGATACACCTATTTGTATTCTCCTCAAGTGCTTCTTTTCACAGGATATATAAACCGAAAGGTGAGAAAAGAAAAAGAGACTATCAGAAAATTGTTGTCATTTATTTCCATTGGCTTCCTCGGCTATCCAGCACTATCTGGGTAGAACCTCTGCCAGCTCACAGTCATCCAAAGCTTGTGGCCAGACCTTCCATAATCTGATCAAGTGACTGCCCAGGGCTAATGAGATGGATCTGAAATGTTCATTGCCAGCAAGCTCAAGGCACAGCTGCCCCAACTGCCTCAAATGACATCGCATCCATTCCAAGTGAGAGCAATGACAGAATAAAACCATGCCAAATCCTTTTTTTGTGGATGTAAAAAAAACCAAACCAAACCAAACCAAAACAAAAAACCAAAAGACACAATTCCCCCTCCAAACATCTCAAAACAAGTCACAGAAAAATGACTGTCCACTCTGTGCTACCTTGAGGATTCTTCACAGATAAATTCTGTTAAATTATTATTTCAATTTATCCATGGAATCACAGAACAGTTGAAGTGGGAAGGCACCACTGGAGATCAAGTCCAACCCCCTGCTCAGAGTAGGCTCAGCTAGAGCAGGTTGCTCAGGGCCGTGTCCAGGCGAGTTTCAAATGATCTCCAAGGATGGAGATGCCATAACCTCTCTGGGCAACCTGTTAAAGTGTTTAGCAATCCCCAAAGGAAAAAGCTTTTTCTTACATTTAATTGTAATTGCCTGTATTTCAATTTGTGCCCATTGCCTCTTTTCCTGTCCTGGGGCACCACTGTGAAGAATCTAGCTCAGTCTTCTTTAATCCTTCCATTCAGGTATTTATACACATGGAGACAATCCTCCTGAGCCTTCCCTTTTCCAGCTGAACACTCCCAGCCAGCCCTCTCAGCCTGTCCTCATACGGCATACGCTCCAAGCCCTTTGTCAAGTTTGTGGCCCTTGGCTGGACTCACTCTAGAATGACCATGACACTCTCGTCCTAGGGAGCCCAGAACTTGACCAAGCACTCCAGATGTGCCTCTCCACAGCTGATCAGAGGGCAAGCATCATGTCCCTTGACCTGCTGGCACCACTCTTCCTAACACAGCCCAGGAGCCTGTTGGCCTTTGCTGCAAGGACACGTTGCTGGCTCGTGTTCATTTGGAGTCCACCAGGACTCCCACAGCCTTTTCTACAAAGCTGGTTTCTAGCTGATCAGCCCTAATCTATACTGGTGGATGGGGCTATTATTCCCCAGGTGCACAACTTTGCACTTCCCTTTGTTGAACTTCATGAGGTTCCCGTCAGACCATTTGTCCAGCCTGTTGAGGTCCATTTGGACAGCAGCAAAACCCTCTGATGTATCACCCACTCCTTCCAGTTTTGTAGCATCTGGAAACTTGCCAAGGGTACACTCTGCTCAATCATCCAGACTATTAATGAAGAGGTTAAACTGTATTGGCTCTAGGACCACCCCTGGGGCACAAAACTACTGACTGGCCTCCAGCTGGGCTGGACTTCGTGCTGCTGATCACAGCCCTTCTTAGGCCTGGTGGTTCTGACAAATTTCAGTCCACTTCACCGTCCACTTATTTAGTCCATCATTTTGTCTATGAAGATGTCCTGAAAAACAGCTTGGGAACCTTACCAGAGGCAAGATACATGGCATCCACTCTTCTCCCCTTGTCTTCTAAGCCAATCATCTCATTGTAGAAGGCTGTCAAGCTGGTCAAGCCTGATTTGTCCTTTGTAAATCAATGCTGACTACTCCCAGTCACCTACTTGTCCTTCATATGTTTCATAATGGTTTCCGATAGGATTTGCTCCATCACCTTCACAGCAACTGAGGTAAGGCTGACCAGCCTGTAGTTCCCTACATCCTTCTTCTCACCCTTCATGAAGACTGTGGTTAGATTTGCTTTCTTCTAGCCCTCACAAACCTTTCCTAGTGACCGTGACCCTTCAAAGACTATTAAGAGCTATTTTTCTAGGATGTCATCTTAGAGGTATGGATATTCAGTGTAAACCACTGTCCCTCAGAAAGGCCTCTCCCCCTCAAATTTATGCACATAAATATTTAGGTCTGAGTTTGAGTGGCATCATAACAACTTTGTTTTAAGCACTTGACTGGGTTACTAAATTTACAACAAAATGTTTAATTTGCTTCTAACTGCAATCCTTCTTCCAGAACTCAGGCCCTCTTCTCAGTAATTTATCTGAGTCAGCATTTATGAAATGTATTTTTTTTAGGTAAAGGTTTTTTGCACATTAGTCAGTTGTTAAGTAGATTAATTTAGTCAGTACCACTTAACATTCTTTCCATGCAGCACTTCAGATAAATTAATTTGAGATATTTTAAGCTACACAGTTACCTACAAATAGAGCATTTTAAGCATCCATGCAAAATTGTATGAGAGGTCTATGGTGACAGAGAAACTATGACAAAAACTACTGTTTGCCAGAATAAGCTGTTTCTGAATCCCTTGGTTTTGTGAACTGTAGAGAAAGTGATGCAGTCTCTCCCCCTCAAAAATCTAAATGAAACCAAAAACTTATTTTGCTTATGAAGTCAGTGGTAAAAACCTAGATGAGATTCTCAAAAACAGTCCATCTTTTACAAAGGATTTGCTACTTATTATGCAATACATTACACACACACAGAGGAAAGTATAAAAAAATCTGGCTTTCAGAAAGTGCTCCAAATAAGCTTAAGAATATGACTTCTCTCCAGTGGCGGCATCTTTCTCCATGTAACATTTCACTGGTCATGTGCTTTACTCAATTCTTTGTAAGGCTTTTTGAGAACCTACTTTTGTTGATGTCCAACTCTTCCACTGCTTGAAAGAGCACAATGACGCTCTCTTCAATCAGCTGCTTTTTCAGTGGTATTCCAAATGGATATCCACTACTGTATCATCCATATATAATCTGTATTCTCCAGGAAAAATCTAAGTAACTAAATTTAATATAAAAAAATGCTATACTAGCTCAAGACTTCTGCATTCAGTCAACATTCTTAAATAACAGTTTGCTGATTTAATCTTTGACAACAAGCTTTTGCCAACTATGGCTCCCATCTTCCCATCTTCTACCAAAAATGAATGTTGTTGACTTTCTATTAATATTATAAACATCCTCTGCTCTGCCAGCCTTTCTCTGGAAAAGAATATTAGCACTAAGGAGTTTTCATTTTCATTAACAGGGCGTCATGCTCTCTGGCTTTACTTCAGAACTGTACTGCTCAATTTTCAATTTATTTTTTTCTTATAAAGTTGCTGAAGTTGCAGACAACTATTTTTAAATGTAGACTGAAAAAGAGCAAAGCCCTTTTAACCTGATATCTTTTGATTTAATGATCTATCACTATGCTATTTTTGCTAGTTACCATGTGTTAATCAATTAACAATAATTAAAACCTTCTTGCTTACATCATCTATGCATACATAATTTCTGAGCACAAATAAGTTAAATCAGTTTTAAAATATCTTTTAATAAGACCGTCCCCGATTGTTATCATAGTTGATCCTCAAAGAGGCAATATATGTAAACCTTACGGTGTCTGTTAATCTAGAAAGGTAACATAAACTGCATTTTTTTTCAAGCTCATTTTTCAACATCTTAAAAGCTCCCCAAAGACAATAATAAACAATTTTCCTCAACTGATCATTAACCTTGGTTTGTATGAACCTGCCAAGCTATCATCCTAGCTATAGCTGCAGTTTTTCTCATACAGATCCACGTCAGAGAATCGCAATCAGCAAGTCATAGTTCAAACTTTCTAGGACATCCATTTCAAATGAGTAAAAGAAAGTAAAATAAGCAAAATAAAATATTTCTTACAACATCAGGCACGAAATTCTGGAATTTGCTGCCACTGGCAGTACCACAGACACTACTGGGGAAGAGGGGACTGGACAAATTCAAGGACAGCAGATACATAAATACAAAAAACAAGAACAAGGGACCTCATAAAGCTGACAGGCTCTCTCACACTCTCTCTAACTAGCATTATTCTTCGTGCAGTTAGAGACAGTATACTGTGTTAGATGGACCACCGCTCTGATGCAGGAGATTTTATGTGATCTGCTATCCAAGCTATCTAATCTTCTTTAAAGGGATTTCCACTCACTGATACATGTTGTCTTTTGTATGCCTGCTGAGGTTCTTTAGGCCCAGTCACCCCCTTTGCCTGCAGTTCATTCTGTCTCTTGTTACCCAAAAACATCAACTGTATTTCCACTTCTTTTCTTGTGATCCTCTACTTGTATCCATCATCCTCTATATTGGCAGCCTGCTTTTCAGGCTTTCCTGTCAGATAAGTATTTGAACACACCATGTTTCTCTGTGGCATCCTCTTTTCTTTCCTCCAACTTGTCTACAACCCTACTGTTTCCACCTGACAACTCTAATTTTCAGGTATGTTCTGCCACCAGTTCAGGTCATACCATGCATATACAGATATTATCAGAAATCTCATTAGCAACACACATTTGGCAGCTTCTACACCAAGAAATCTTTGTTTCCTCCTTCAACATGAAGGTCATCTCTAATGCCATCTCAGACACTATCAGCACCTCTCCCTAGTCCCTAGCTCAAAAGTTAAGTAATTGTTTCTTTCTCATTAACAACAAAGTCTGCACCACCCTGCCTTTTTTTCTGTGCTCCTATGTTTACTCACTCCTGCACTTTAGGGATTTATTGAACATATTCCAACAGCTAACTAATTTGCTGTATTGAATCTGATAATATGAATGCTATAACAACATTAACAAGATGCTATTATAGTTTTTTATTATACATGCTATTTTAGTTTTTTATTATTGTCCTGGGTTTGGCCAGGACAGGGTTAATTTTCACCAGACTCCAGGAAGGGGCACAGCCGGGGGGTGGGGGCTGACCCCACCTGGCCAAACAGAGCGCGGTATTCCATACCATGTGACGTCACGCTGGGTTCCGGGGGGGGGGGGGGGGGGGGCGGCACGGCGGGAACGCACTCGCGGTTTGGGGGGGGGTGCGCAGCGCCGGTCCTGTTTCGGGAGAGCGGCTCTCTGGGTCGTTACGGTTCGTTGTTGTGTTTTCTCCTTATTTGTATCGTTGTTGTTCCTGTTTTCCCTCTGTTTGCTGTTCTGTTAAACTGCCCGTATCCCGACCCACCAGTTTCTGCCTTTTTCTTTCCATTCTCCTCCGCACGCCGGCGGGGGGAGGGGCGGCCGCGTGGCGCTTTTGTTGCCGGCGGCAGCCGAAACCAAGACAATTATGTTCAGAATGCTCTCTAGGCCATATTCTGGGCAAGATGTATGATGGCCTTTCCCATAGCTTTTTAGACGACGTTTCCCAGGGAACAAAGCCTTATGTAATCGTGTGATCCTTCCTTTCATCCAGCAGATCCTCCTCCCTTTCAACACCTCATAGGCTTCTGCACTAGTCGTTCAGTTTAATTCAAATAGTGGAAGTTTCAAGGATATTTCATTTCTACAGACGTGGCAAGTACTAGAAGATAGACAAAATAAGAGCCATCCAAACCCCTGATAATTACAAAATCATATTGAATTATAAATGTCACATACTCTGCCAGGCCAATTATACCATGTCGTGCCTATTTGTGTGGGAAATCACCACACATATAACTTTGAACCAGTCACAGTGCATGCTGTCACTTGCCTAGAAAGAATATCTGTCATTGGGATATATAAAAGAAAAAAAGCACATATAAGAAAAGGAAATCAAGCTTCTGTAGTTCTGCTGCTCAGAGAACAGCTACTTTTTTCCCTTGTACCCTAAAAGACATTGAAAAGAGATAACCTGTGTCTAAAAAATACTTGCTGCAATGGTGATCATAACATTTTCAAACATTAAATATCACTGTTAATTCTGAATGCCCATGTTATGGATAGAGATGATTTTTTCCATAGAAAAAATTATTTTTCCCTCAACAACTCTTTTTAAATTTAGTAAAAATATATTAAACAAGCATTTGAGGAAGAAGAAAAATGGTAATGCTTCTATATCAAAAAACAAGAAAGAAAGAGAAAAAAAAAAAGAAAGATTATACACAAATTACAAACTGAGAAGCTGCCTTGCCTGTGGCTTGGTGTACCCCAGAGAGGAGGCGGCAGCTGGACCACTGTGCAGAGGTTTTAGGGTTCATCACTGCCCCACACATTTCTTGTCTGCTGCAGTTGCTCATAGCATGTACGCCATCACAGGGTACGGGAGACTGAGGAAACAGTTGTGGCAGGGTTTCTATTTTTATTGTATGTCATAGAAATAAATGCACTACAACATACAAAATTACAATTTAGGGCCATATTAATCTTTATTTCTTTTTGATCTGGTTCTGCATCAGAACTAGGAGCAGGTAGAAGGGGAGAAAACAATACTTATACAGTCTTTATTGCTCCTGCTATGGACTCAACAGCCTGCAAAGGTGCACCTAGAAAGCATAGTAGAAGCAAAAGCACGGCAGATGCAGGTTTCTTCTTTCTATGCGTTGTAGGGATGATGTATGAAGAATGATTTATTTTATATATGCTACAAGAATATTAGAAGAAAGATAGTCTGTAGTACATACAAGCAGAGGCCTAAAATTACACCTTTTCATGAGGCATTTTAACAGGGCTTACAGTTTTTCTTTTGATTCTATTATGAGAAGACTACTTTCTTAAAAAAAAAAAAATTAATTGTCTAGCATTAAACTCTCCTACACTTGCAGTCACTCCTTTACTAAGCTTTTAAACAACATTAGAAGATAAAATGCTTATTTTCATAAGCATATTATGAGTGCTTGAAGTTGCATCTGAAAATTATGCCTACTTAAAAATCATATAATATCCAATGCAAAGGAAAAAATACTGCAGTACTGTGCTACATTGCTTTAAAAAAAAAAACCATCAGGAAAATGAGCTGTTCCGTTTAATTATAGCCGCTAGGTGGCAAAGTTGGCCAAAGAACAATTACCAGTAACTAAATAATTTGAAACTTGACTGCATCTATTTGACTACAAAAGGACTCAATCAAAAATGCCATAGAAAATAAAAAAAAGTGTAAAATAATAAAAAAATCAGTAATTAGAAACCTGTTTTATGACATTATCTGTAAATATTATTAAACTGCTTCATCTATCAAAATTCTTAAAATACTGAAGGTAAAATATTTTTAGCGAATGCTCTTGAAATCATGTGGAGAAATTACTGCACCGGGCAACAATAAAAATACTGAATACAGGTTTTAAGTTTAGAAAAGAATACCTATGAACACATACGCTACCTTCTGACCTGACACCAGGCACAGTAATGCTATCTCTTGACTACAGAGGCCACAGTACTCCTTATGTTTCTTGACATGAAAGCTGTTTTTCTTCCTTTCAAATCAGCACAGTCAAACTCTCCATAAGGTTGAATTCCAGCAAATACTTTAGAAAGACAGCCAGACTTTTAACCTTTTCTTGTAGTACTTCCTTCACCTTCTCTTGCTAGTTCTTATTTTTACTCTTTATTTCAGCACACCCGCTTCTTGAATCATGCCTCAAGTTAAATTCCAAGCTGCCTACTACGTACACATTCCAATGTACTTGAATTAGTGGTACCTGCAATGCAGGTAGTAGTGACATGAAACACACTACACTAGTTGATCCACAAACTCTCTGCAAATATCCTGCAGGGCAAAGCCCATCTGACACAGGGGCACATGGTAAAGACAGGAGTTTGGAACAGCTTTCCTGTTCCACAGTACCATAGAACTACTGAGCCATCACTTAATAAAAATCTGCGCCCAATATTAGTATTTCCCTCTTCCAAAAAAAATCGTGGTCCGGGAGCATGAAGTGCCCAAAGAATGCACAAAGAGAGGAGGATCCTGGCTTATTTTCTCATGATTCATGGGACAAATCTGGCTAGTTCCAAGATAGAAGTATGGTGAACTCCACAGTCAAGGACTTTTGACTTGTGTAAACAACTTACCCAGACAGAAAATTGTAAATTTACTGTATCGAGTGGGTGTGCTAATGGTAAGCTCGTCGTAGCCAGCTCAAGCTCTTCAAAAGCCACTGGGGCTACAGCATCACATTGTCAAGGAAGGGAGACTGGAGAGAAGGAGGAGTGTGAACATCAAAGAGCAGCCAACCACTACAGAAACTAAATGCTTGACAGTTTTGATCATATTCTTTACAGTAAAGGGGGAAGAGCTGATGTTGAGTATCGACACTATTTAGTTTGCATTTTCTTTTAAGCGAAAGTCAACAAAAAACGTCCCACTCAGAATGAGAAGGAAAGAAAACAGAATAAACCAGACTGCAAACGAGTCACTCCCAAGCAATGTGCACTGCCCATTTGGAAAAATACCAGCTACACGCAGTAGATGTGGAATGTATTTTTGCCCAGTAGCATCCACTCCCATTCCTAGATGTGTGTCATTTAACATGTCAGTAAACCGCTGATCACAGTGACACAGCTATAAAATCCAGGAGCTTCTGTGTCACAGCAGAGGTTAAAACAAACAGCCAGAACCACACTGAGTCTGAGTCCTACGTTGACCCTGGCTCAAACTGTGATGTTTTAACATAAACTGCTGCAACTCTCTGTCCAGAGGACACTGCGAGGAGGGGAGGAGGGCATGGACATGGAGGAACAAAAGACAAGCCACCTGCTTAAGCACATTTGAGCAGTCAGCTTCTGAAGCACATGAGAGAAAGAGAAAGGTACTCTCACAGCTGGCTACCTTTGATTCTCAACCCCAAAAAACAGGAGTCTGCTAACAGGTCACTTGGAAGCAGCTTACAATGATGCTCACTGTGAGGGCTCAGCATGAGCCCCTGGATCTCAGGAGGGCTCCAAACCACTCACCCATGGCACCTCTAAGAGCGGAAGAGGTCACCACATATTTTCAACAGGGCATAATCTTGCAAATCTTTTTTTCCCGCAGAAAATCTTCCCCCCCAGAGAAACACAGCCTCATCTAGACAGACATGGACATACTGGAGGGAGTCCAGCCACAGGCCATGAAGGTGATGAAGGGCTTGGAGCATTTGGCATGCAAGGAGAGTTACAGAAAGCTGGGACTGTTCAGCTTGGAGAAGCAAAGGTTCAGGCAGATCTTCTCCACACGCATACAAACCCAAAACGAAGTCAGAAAGAAGACAGAGCCAGACTACTCAGTGGTGTCTCATCACAAGACAAGAAGCAATGGGCACAAATTAAATACAGAAAATTCCAATTAAATATGAGAAAACTACTTTCTATAATGAGGGCGTTCAAGCACCGTAACAGGTTGCCCAGAGAGGCTGTGTGGTTTCCATCCTTGGATATACTCAAACTCCACCTGGACATGGCCCTGAGCAACCTGCTCTACCTGAGCCTGCTCTGAGCAGGGAGTTGGACTCGATGACCTCCCGTGGTGCCTTCGCACCTCAACCATTCTGTGATTCTGCAAACACGGAATATGTAAAATTCCACAGAATTTTGCCCAAATGTATCTTGCAGTGGTCTGGCTGCTGAGAGAAAGACTTGACAGTCTTCATTTCTTATAACTACTTAATGCTCAGCATTTAGAAAACAATTGGAAAGTAATGCTCTGCTACTTACGCATTTTAAATAATAAGGAAGGGCATAACCAGTTTAAAACTCTAAAACTGTCCTTATTATTAACTGAAAACAAAATGTATTGAACAGACAATTACACGACGCTTCACAATTGTTTTGTCAAGCTTTTATAGCTATTAACACGACGCTGGAAAGTTTTAAGCATGTGCTGCTATGAAAAAGTAAACATAAGCTAAAATGCTAAAAAAAAAAACCCCACAACAAAACTCTCCTTTTACAGTAGTTTCAATATCTACCAAAGCCGCCTCCAAGTATTCCCCCCCATAATTACCAAACTCTTGGAAAACAGCTGTCTAATATATTTCTATTGATTTTTTTTGTTACTGATAGGCAAAATCTAACATAAGGAACAGAGAAGTTCAAGTGCAACAAAAAACACATTTCATAAGCGATTCAGATTACTCCATAAAATTCCCTGATACTTCTTTCTTACAAAACAGAATATTTTTTTAAAAGATATCACAGCTTGTTTAAAACAAACTTTTTCTAGGAAAAAAAAACCCAAAATCTAGTATGGTAAAAGTAGTCAGTGCAATGTGAACTGAACTTTCTGCAGATGATGGGCAATACTCCACTAGTCCCAATCAAACTGAAGTAAGTAAATAATACCTTTGTAGTCTGGTTTCCTAATGAAATAAAACTTATTGCTCCCCTCTATGTACTGGGCTCATTTGCCCATTTTTGTAATATTGGACTGAGGGGCAGAATCTCAACAAGTATTCATTTTCTACAGATTTACTTAAATAAGTAGCCAAATCAAAAGAAACTGTAGGTTTTGTAGGAAACGCCGAGGGATAAACACCGCTACTATTAGACAAAAGTCACAAAGGGCCTCAATTAGAGACAAAAAGCCTTAGGAACTGAGGCTAAATGGATGTGACTAGATTTTTAAATAGTAAAATAAATCCTGGTTTATTATTAAAATTTCAGCACACTTCATTAAAGCTGTTCAAAACATTCTTCTCCAACCTGACTCAAACCCAAAAAGGATGTCTGCATTACGCAACACTAAGTGACGCAAACCACACTTTGCTACCAGTTTTGCAGCACCCTCCAGGCTTTGCCAGTCTCGGTGGGCATGAGGGTTTCCCAAGCCCTGGCTCCACGGGCAGCCACCATACCCCAGACCACAAAAGTCCAAGACCCTCTGAGCTCCAAGGCCAGGGCCATGGAGTACAAGTGAGAGTTGAAGAGAGACAGCAAACCACAAGGTACACCTCTGCCACACATTGGGCTCTGCCAAAACAAAGACTTTTCCCAAATTCACATTTTCCATACAAAACCCAATTGAACCAGGAGACCCCAAGCTTACATTCTAGCAAACATATGCAATGACAACCAACACAGCCACACGGACACCACGAAAACATCCCAATGGTTGCGCCAAGCGTGCTCGCCCAGGGTTGGCGGTGTCCCCATAGCCCCCAGGGATCCCACTGAAGCCTCTGGTGGCTGAAGGTTTGAGGAGAGGGAGAAAGAGGGATACCCTGCTGCCAGTGACCTATGAGGAATTTTAAGGGACAACTGGGCGAAAAGTAGGAGAAGGAAAAGAGGCAGTGTTTGGAGCATAGCAGTATATAGCATAAAGTTTGGACTGGCTTCATAGTGGAGCCGGGTAACCTGGGCAACTCAGATGCAAATAGATTTTCTTATTATTTATTTATTTTTATAAAGACTTCCAAATATTTCTCCCCATTTTATTTCGAGCCCTTCCAAAGCAACTCAAACCAAGCACCTTGGAGCTCTTCAGTGTCCAAAAAAGGCTGCAGCATGTGAACGAACAACAATTTCCAGATGGTATGTCTCGTGACCTCAAGTAAGACATCCCTAGGGTATTAAGTAATGAAATTTCTACTTCCTCCAGCTACTTGTTGCCTGGAGGAATTCAGATGGCACCAAATCATTTCACTGGAAACGAAAACATTTCAAACCTTGCAGTCCTACTTTGCTTGAAACCTGACATGATGTCAGGAAGTCCTGGTCATCTGAGACAGACTGCGCACATGACAACTTATGACTGACTAATCTCGGCTTTTCTGTTTGTATGGTATATTGTTTTGAAAACAAAGCAATCAGAAGTTCAAGCAGACTGGAATGAGGGATGAGCAGGACAACAGGGACTGCAGGTTTTACAGTTGTGTAATGCATACAAGATAACGCATACAGAACACTATTGTGAAATGTAGAATGTCGCAGCTATACTTTTTGCTCCTAGAGGCATAATTAAGTCAAAAAGTGTTACTACTTGCAAATAAATTTATGATATAGGTAACAAACTGTAGCGCTATGCTCTGCTAATGCTTTTACACTCCTTTGTAGATGCCACTTTGAATCCCGAAATGAGGACAACACTAGACATGAAGTGATGACCAAAATAACAGAAAAATAGCAGCTCCATTCTGAGAGGGAATGAGAGCAAATAACTAAAAAGATGACAGAAGTCAAAAGATACCCTGCAAGAAAATAATTTTTGGACTGTTACACATTAAGAAAACAAATTGGCTTCCAGTAAAAAGAAAAAATCAGATTGTTTACACAGACATGAACATTTCAGGAAATGTAATATTAAGGACCTCAAACCTTCAGTTTGATCCATAACGAAACCTTTAGTTTCCACATTCTTAAACTACTTAATATATGCTTTTTTCTTTTTCTTTTTTTTTTTTTTTTTTTAAAGAAAAGGTCAGCCTTGAAAACAAAAACATTGTTTCAAAGCCAGAACTTCAACTCCGTTTCACCAACTTTACTAGTTTATATTGTAGCTTAACATCCTGGAGGGCCCCGCAGTCCACCAGCTCCTCCCCAGGTAAAGGCCAGGAATCAGCATCAGCATCGCTCACAGATGAACAAACACAGGGCCCCTCCTGCACCCTCCGGCAGTCCAGCCTGGATGGGAAGCAGCTGTCGGGGTGACAGGGGAGCTGGGGACAGGAGACATCTCCTCCGAACACGCACTGCACAGTGCAGTCCCAGGCACTGCTGCGTCCCTGCTAAAGTCTGCAGGCATAGCTCCAGAACCGGGATCTGCTCCTGGAGTAGATGGCCCAGTTTGCCCCACTTTAAATTATCCCTGGAAGAAGGCTTGCGGTGGCCCAAAAATGTCTAATTTCTATCTATTCAACACCACCACTGAGTCTGGACATGAACAGTTAAAAAACGGCGAAGGCAGGCCAGCATACCTTTCACGCTACTACAGCATACACGAGTGCTGGGAATGCAGAGCTGGTATTTCAATCTCAGCTTCATGAAAGTCAAAAGAGAATAAATCTTTATGCAAAAAGATGTTCCGCTATCCCCTCCAGTCTCTCACCTACTCTTCACAATGCATAAAAATCTTAACTGCTCTAATTCAGGAGTGTCTATCCTTATTTAAGGACAATCTCTTCCATGAATGTATACTACAGCTCTTTTTAAAAGCAAGACAGTACTTCTGCTCCTTTCATCACAGTTTTACCAGGGCACCACAAGCAGTGGTTTCACATATTGAAGAGTGCAAAAGTTAGGTGTCACCTAACTGCATGCAATACTTCATACATTTTGGAAACAGGACTAAAAGCAAAACAGGACTAAAAGACAAAAATAATTTTCCATGTCCAATCTTATACCCTCACTGCTTTTCCACAGAGGACTTGAAGTGCAGTTTATCTCACAAAATGGTTGATTTAGACTACATCTGCATAGTGCTTTGGTTACGATAGAGGGAATAAATAATATTAACAAAGAGTGCAGCTAGATACAGACCAGTTGTGGATGTGTTCCTGTATGGCATCAGGTATACTGCGTCTTGACACTTGGTGACAGTCTTAGCACCACTACCATACACCTAATGCTTAGTCCTGGACAAGTCAACCAACCAATTTGATTTTATTCACAGAATAGCATATAAATGATTCAGAATGATTTGCCCCAAATTCTCTTTGTCCAGGATCACAGACACAGAAAACCTTGTACATCTTATGCTTAGCTGGGCCCTCCACCTTGTTCATAATGTGCCACCAGTACCCAACAAGTTAGTGAGCTTATTTTTGATAAATCAGACATCAAAAGAAAATATATTCAGAAGGGGAATTAAGAAAATATTTTAAAACTCTATATTTTTATACCAGTGATTGAAACTGGTTCTGAACATACAGCTATTTCTCTACGAAATACAACTGTGGCTCCTAAAGGGACTGTAATAACAATAATCAACATAAAAATTGTTATGTTTTACATACGTACCTGTTCTCATAATTATTTTATAGGGAGTAACTGACAAAGAGACTAACGGAAAACAAAGTTAGAGGCTAAATTCTCTACATTAGTATAGGCCCTGATCTTCATAGAAGTAAGCAGGGTAAAATGGGAGATAGGAAAAAAGAGTCCAACACATCTTTCACCTTTTGAGCTGCCTGGCAGCTTGACACCGTCGCTGGGTAGGTGAAAGAGGAGGTGCCTCACACACTAAGCTGTCTCTTCCCTCAGCATATTTAAAGACAGATGTGACAGTGTTAATGAAGTGGCAAACAGGTCCATATTGCAGAGATTCAGCTCATGAAAAAGACAGACATTTCTCAACACAGTATATCTCAGACTAACCAAGAATATTCCTCGCCATCAGTGACTCATGGAGATGGGTATCTGTTACACCAGTCACGGATGTCACGTTGTTGGCATTGCATTCATCATAAGCATAGCAATCTTCCGGCACCACAGCAAGTTTCAAACTCACTGACAGGCTTATCTTTTCAATACCAAACTACTACTTGACAAAGAATAAAGAAAACAGACACACAATTACTATTCCTATCCTGAAGCATTTTTTTTCCTTTTCTCCTTTCCCTTTCAGATGGCATGGGGCTTTTCTTCCACCAAGGGAGATGATAGCTGCAGCAATTAACTATATTCACAGTATAGGAAATCATTTTATACAGCTGCTGCTACACACACAATAGGCAGAGAATGGTTTCGGTTCCAAACAAAGGAGGAGGCACTTTTCTCTTGAATGAAGAAATTAGTTGTCAAACACGTTTATGGACTTACTGTTTGAATTTATATTGTGCTCCATCAAATCATGTAGATTTAATTGTCACTAGGAATCTCAACACAATATTCATCATTTTTGCAAAAATATAGTGAACTAAGTTTTGCTTCCTGCAAGTTCGTTTTGTACTTTAGTTATGTGTACTGTAGCTTACACAAAAACTGTAAAAGCTGAGCAATGGTGGGGATGCTAAAGTTATCCCAAAGCGGCTCCTAAATTCTGGAATAAAACAAGTAAAGATAGGGTTTTTTTCCCTAAGTTATATGTATATTCTTCCCTTTCCTTAAAAAAAAAATCATCTTTGTTTAATCTTGTCTAATTTTCAGCATTTAGAATGTGAATTTATGTATGATATTTTTCATACATGATCATATTCATTGCTCCTGATCATGTGAAGTACTTCACAGAACTTTTTAAAAGTATCACAAAGGGGAAAGAGAAGTGTGAGGACAGAAGAAAGACATTAGTCCAATAAACAAGAACTCTATTGATAATAATACATAACACACATTCATCAATAAACCAACAGAAAGGCTGCTTATTTAATATTCGCAGCTTGCTGAGCCATTAAAGTCAATTCCACACTCAGAAAAACAGATGGATTTAGATCTACAACCATTTTCAGCGAAGAAGCAATAAACATATCATTTCAGGACAAGCTTCATTCCACTTTGACTGAACTCTTCAACAGAGAAATTTTCACTTCTAGAAATACAAGAATATCCAAAAAACATGCACAGCTGGTTTTCTACTGAAACAAATGTAAAAAAAACCCCTACCTCCATGGTTAATCATAAAGTACTATTACATCAAGTAACAAATGTCTCTGAAAAAGAAAAACAGATCCTTGCACCACTGGCAATATTTTGCCTACAGTAAAAACTGACCTAAAACCTAAGACCCACAAATCACACAGGCATGATTTTACGGTTTTGCTCTTAAGGTGCTATTTCAAGTCTAACCTTTTTTTAAGGAGGAAAAAAAAACCACAAAAAAAACAAACCAGAAAATAAAGGCTATTTCCATGCTAACTTGCAGCTAGACACTAGACGTCTCTCCCTGAAATGGCACCAACAAGCTCTTGCTCCTCTTCTTACCCTGTAGTGACATCCTGCAGTCCTACTCCAAAATTACGGCAATATTCTTGGAGTTTTGACAAGCAAGTACAGCTCATCACAACTAAAGACGACAGAGATGTCTCACTTTTGCTGAAGAGGGATTAAGAGAGTTAGAAAGACAGCTAGAAATGGAGAAACCTTCTTTGATGTATAAAGAAAGTCTCTGTAGGAATTAGTCTTGTACATGAACTATAATGACTATGCTTCAAACAAAACTTTTAATGAATTTTTTTGTTATTGTTTAGGCATTTCTACAAGTCACTTAAGCAGCAAAATAGTACAAACAGGCTCAACCTTTAAGAAATACATGAAAAATACTTCATCTGTAGTTAAAGATTATCCAGTTGCTAAATAACTACAGGAACTAAAACTACACTCAAAATTTTCAAGACATCCCTGAAATAATGTAGGCAAGATTATTCCATTCAGTAATTGAATTTTATTTATGCCACCATGGCACAAGCAACATTTCTTGCTCGACGACAGTGACTTCGTAATAAACTAGGACGTCTAATTGTTACTATGACGTTTCTGTTTTCCTTAGGTAACAGTGATACTAAGAAGCAAGTCAATCTGGACTTGCAAAATAAAAACATAAAGTTTTAAGAACAATTGGCTTAATTTAAACTTCCTTCCAGAAAAGAAAGACAGAAAGACAACCAAGACTGCTGCACAGTCCGACCTTTATAGCCAGCATTCTGTTGAGAGGACCACAAACAGGTGCATAGTGCCGCACAAGAGAAAAAAAATAGATTCTATTCCTATGTGTTCATGCATCAATCTGCATATCTACCTTCGATATCATCCACATGGGCAAATATTTTAAGACAAAGATTGATTTTGGAAACAGCCCAAACCATAAACACAGCACAGCAGTCTTAATAGTGTCCTTTAAAACGCAACCAGTTAAAATGAAAAAATCAATATACCCTGATGATTCTAGATGTCAGATTTTCAATGCGTCTTGGCTGACCAGGCTCAATTATCTAGATTAGCGGTCTTCCATTTGCATTAGCTCACATACAACAGTAACAACAAAAAGAATGAATGAGATAGAACACAAACATATTTTACCCTTTGATTCAGTTTTGACTAGTACAGTAACAGCTTCAGGACAGCTTTTCTCAATGCTGTAGTGTCTCAAGCAATTTAGTTTTTAATTAAGTAGATTATGTTATCAAGAATTTTACTTTTAATATGAAGAATTATGTTGAAATGTGCATCTACTTTCCTGTTAGAGGGTCTGCAATACAGCATTGGATCTCTAACTGCATTTCTCCTCTCCTTTGTAAATATTAATAAAGTATTACAAATGTGAAAATCCGTATTATTAGAATACGACAGGGTCCAAACCCATAATCCATACAGACTGTGACAGAAGGTTTCTGTTCTTGCAGCAAAGCACATATGTGAACAACAAAGCCTGCGAGTGCCATTCATACACGTGTGTGTTGGAAAGGGAGCAATTCAGAAGCCAGCTCCTACAACATGATAAATGTATCTCTCGAAGAAGAAGAATCAAGAATTGTGCTTTGCACTCATAGTTATCTGGTCCAATATTTCTTCAAGATGCAAAAAACCACATTTTTTCTAAACAAAGACACGAGGCATAAACCAGAAATTTCAGTTATTTCATTTTAGACTCAGTCACAAGAACAAACAGAAAGAGAAGTGAAAATAAAAAAAAAACAGCGGAAAGTGTAAGTGCCATGGCTATCTCCTGACTCAGCTGCTCAGATGGTAGGTAATAGGCATACGTGCTACTCCACTTCAGCACTGTAAATCAGATTAAGAGAAAATTCAATTCACCACATTTAAATCAATACATTTATTATGCAAACACCTTGAAAAAATTTAAAATAAGATGAAGCCGGAACTGTGAGGCAATTAACTAGGCTGAAGAAGAAATCTCATTTAACTTCTACCAGCCTTCACGCTGAACACTTAACCAGAATCAATGGAGTTATACTTATATACATATATATTTACAAATAGCGCGAAATACATAAACTGGCAGAGGAATACAGATGTTTGTAAAGGCTTATCTTCTTGTACTTTCAAAAAAGCACACATAATTTCCCCAGAACTCCTCTTAATAGAATCAAGAATTTCTCTTTATTCCCCTTTACTGGCGGTTAAATAATATCAAAGAAAATTTTACATCTGAGAAGGGACTATCATTAAGTTTTCCTGTCTCAAAGTGACTTCCACTTCATGACTCAAAGTCTCTCCCTTGAAACAACTCTACCAAAACTATACACAGGTGCACCCTGATGGTACCATTTCCCTGTCTTAGAGACAGAACTGCAGAGTAGATGTTTCACTAAGCTTCAGGACAAAACTAACATCACCTAACTGTTCCTTGCTATTTATTGCTGAAATGATGCAGGAAAAGCGGAATGAGGATCTTGGAACCTTCTCTGGGGTGGCAAAACTTGTGAAGAAACCAAAATCCCCCAGAACAAGTTGCTGGGAAGTGCATGGGTGCTGCACACTGAGGGGCTGTGCCAGTCTGCCCCAAGGGAGCGACCCAGTTCCTGATCCCACCATGGCACAAAACTCCCGGGGGGGCTGGTTAAACCCTGAAGGGGGGGGCAAAGTGCCACCACACTCCGGCAGCGAGGGCTCCTCTTGACACCTCAGATGCAGGGCAAGCTTCCTTATTTTTATGCTGGACCGGCATCTCCATTGTGTGGCATGTGCAAAATAAATCAAGCAGCAAATACTACTAAATTAAGTCACATGGCAGGCAACTAATCACGGAAGATCTGCTGTAGGATGTAGATATCCTCACTGACCTGCTTCACATGAGGCTTTTGTTCTGGATACAACTATCCTGCATGAAAAATAATCTGATCTTCATCTTAGAATCACAGAATGGTAGGGGTCGGAAGGGACCTCTGTGGGTCATCTAGTCCAACCCCCCTGACAAAGCAGGGTCACCTACAGCAAGCTGCACAGGACCTTGTCCAGGCGGGTCTTGAATATCTCCAGAGAAGGAGACTCCACAACCTCCCTGGGCAGCCTGTTCCAGTGCTCCATCACCCTCAGGGAAGAAGTTGTTCTTCCTCACGTTCAGCTGGAACTGCTATGCTTCAGTTTGTGCCCGTTGCCCCTTGTCCTGTCGCTGGGCACCACTGAAAAGAGTATGGCGTCATCCTCCTGACACCCACCCTTCAGATATGTGTAGGCATTTATAAGGTCCCCTCTCAGCCTTCTCTTCTTCAGGCTGAACAAGCCCAGCTCCCTCAGCTTCTCCTCGCAGGAGAGATGCTCCAGTCCCTTCATCATCCTCGTAGCCCTCCACTGGACTCTCTCCAGTAGCTCCTCATCTTTCTTGAACTGGGGACCCCAGAACTGGACACAGTACTCCAGATGGGGCCTCACTAGGGCAGAGTAGAGGGGAAGGAGATGACAAAATTGTCATATTCACCATATTCACCCAGGACTCGCTCAGGCCATCCTTAGAGTATTTCCTGAAAATATAACTTTTGAAATCTGATAGAAACTTCTTTTCTTTCTTTTGGGTGCCAGATCCAACATGGGAAACTGCCACATGGAAGCATTACAAGTGTTACACGCTATCCCACACTGGTTTTATTTGAGGCTGGCAGAAGGGTGGATGTCGGAGGCCAGAACAGCTGCGCTCCAGCTTATTCACACTCAGCAGTCCCAACTGCTGCTGCCTTCAGGAGCCGCCAGAAGGCTACAGCTGCAATGAGCAACTGCATATTGCAAAACCAGCCTCTTCAGCCAGCGTGGTGGCTGCGCCAGGGCTCCCTGGGGACCGGAGGTCTCTGCCTTCTGAGCTTCTGGGTGCCTTGTACACACTTGTGCTCAGTTTGGGAGCGTGCTGCAGCAAGGAAAACAATTCTGCCTAACAGTGGGTTAACACGTCTATTTTCGTCTGGTATTAAGCATTTCGAGAAAGATGTATCTGCAGAATTCACTAAACTAACTTTGCACCTGATTTCTGCCCAACTGTTGTATCCAACAGTTGGTGGTAGAAAGCATTAATTAGCGCGTCACATTATTCTATCTGCCATTAGACAATATTGATTGCAAGTTAACTGTTACATGGAGTATCACAAAAAGATCTAAATGACACTTTACACGTAGCAGCTCTCTGCACACCATAGCAACAGGGAGAGATTGAAGTAAAATGGTCTGGTTTCTATAGCAACTATCACATAGACCATCTGTAATCAAAAGGAATCACAGCAAGGGAAACAAAATGGAGGATTTTGCATACTGGAAGACTATGCAAGTATTTAAAATATATCATTCCTTAATGTCCTTAATTCTAGTGTTAAAATATTATTTAAGTGCAAGATATCTATATAAACTGCTAAAAAAAACTTTTTACTTAATAGAATGTGAATTATTCTTCACCAGCTCTATCTTCCTAACTACAAAAGACACCTTTATAAAATAGCTAATGTTTTTCAGACACCAAATGTATATGACCCTCAAGATCCGCAACACGTGCTATAAAGTATTTGGTTACTATTTTATTCCGAAACTCAAACACTAAGGGAGCTACTAGCATAATATTTCTTACTATCTGCTACACAGAACTGCTTTCAGAAAGCTATCATTTCAGACAGCAATATTCAACCACCCTGCTTCTAAAATATATAGGCTCATCCAGCTTTTGAAAATTGGTTCCTAATACACCAAAGAAATCATGATATGAGAAAAAAACAAAGAAAAAAAAAATCCACCAAAACCCTCTATAACTAGAGAGGCACCTGTGTCATGCAGTTCATGTACTGAGTAGAACAACATTATACTAAGGCACACCACACATGAACGCAATGTAAATTCAGTGTTAGAAATGGAAGCGCTCTCTTCTTTACCTTTCAGTATTTTAAATCCTGAGAAAATAAAAGGGACCATTATATCTAGATTGGGAAATATTTTTGTACTAAATGTAATTTTTGGTGGAAATTAACTGGCTATAATTACACTTTTAATAAATTATAGAACCAGGAATCAGAGAATAAAAAATTATTATCGACATCAGTCCATTTTTTTCTGCCTGGGAAAATGCTGATTTGATGGACGTCACTCACACGCTGAAGGCAGGCGTTACAGCCTCCTGGGTTCACACAAAGCAGAAAGGGGGCAATCTAGAATAATCAGAAAACCAGTTCTCTCTTCAGTATGGGGAAGAAGCTGAATGGAACAATCAAGGTGACCCTACACTGTCAGAAGTTTATTCATCACTAGAGTTTGCATGCCAGCTGCTCTGACCCACTTCCTCACCATCAGGCTGGACTAAGACAGAGATGCTCAGCCTACTATCTGGATAGTCTGTGCAGCTCCTGGCTCACTTTCCTGGGTCAAGGCAGCAGAACAGCTGGATGGCAGCGCAGGTGACTGCCCCAGCACACACCACCCTTTCTCTCCTCTGCCTGAGGCACTGAGATGAGAAGAAACAGAAGACTCTAGACAAGATGGTAGATGAGAGCAAACAATTATGGCCAAATATTCACCAAGCCTGTAAACCTGCTCCCTGCCTGTATCCAAACACCGGAAAAAGCAGACAGGTTAGATGAATTGCTGTGGCAATGGCTGCGTATTCCCTGCCACCACCTTTCACGCTCTTTGGACACAGCAGAGAATGGCCCATCTAGGCAAGTTGCACAGCTGGTCCTTCAGGTGGCACACAAGCTCCACAGCATCCGGTCTTCTCACGCCATATGAAAAAGAAATGTGGCCTAACCCAGGCAGCAAAGTGCAATGGGAATAAAACAATGAAAAGATGAGATTTTAATCATTGAGATGCTTTTTTTTTTTTTTTTTTTTTTACAGGAAACATAGGTTGCATTGGCACTCCAGGCTAGAAGTTACTTGACTGAGCGTAACTAGGAAAGAATTCAGAGAGAGTCTTGTAAGAAAAATTCAATCAAGTGCAAAAGAGTGCAAAAGACATCTACATTTGTTTAGATGTGAGAGCAATCTCAGCACTCAAGCAATTTTAGCTTGGACCTATAATTATGCTGAAAAATAACCAACAGCTGTAGTCAGTGTACACACTTCTTTCGCATACTTATGCAAAATTAAATAGATCTAAAACATTGTTTTGATAATTTTGCCCACAAACCCATTTGTTGAGTTTATCACATTACTGATGTCACTGAACAATGACATAAATGTTAAGATGCTATACCTCCTTCCTGGTAATACACAGGTAGGTAACAGCTTTCAGAAACAAGTCCTCTGGCTTCACAAGTATCTTGTGCTGCTAACAATCCTTATCTATTTTTTTAGCCAAAAGTCAAGGCAATACCATATCTTCCAATAGGTTTGCACAATATGCCTACAACTAAAAAAAACCCCTAATTAACTTTGATAGTAACCATTTTTACAAAACGTGCTAGCGCTTATACAAAGAAGTGGGGAGGTTGTGGGATGCTGAGGAAGCCTTGCAATGGGCTATCTAAGGAAGTCGTTCACACGCATAGGAGACTATATTCTTGGCTATGTCTCAATAAGCAATTATTCAGCACAACAGGAGTCATTCAGTAGATCAAAGCAATTGGTGCCAAGGCCCCTATAGGTCTCCACTATATGCAGAAAGGTTTTTATTTCAGACAAGATTTAGCCTGGTCCCCTGGACAAAATGTTTTCAGCACACATATGGTGCAACTGTTAGTTCAAACCCTACTGGAACCGTAAAGGTTTGGAGTACATTTGGGGCACAGCTTGAGCTTCCACTTTACCACACAGCTTCCACCTTAATTTCCTCTCTAAGGAATCTGCTTCATGCTTATCAAAACCATTCATTATAGAAGATAGGAGATTTACTTCTATATCAATTTTTAAAGTATTCTCAATATAGAAAGAAAGAAGACCCTGAAATCTTGCAGTAAACTAGAGCTCACTTGTGCCTCTCTAATAGTATCATGCAAAATTTGCAGCACAAAGTCAAGGAAATTTATGAGGTTTTTTCATTTTTGATCTTTAGATATATTCAAACCTCACATTGGAAGTGGGAACATAAGAGCAAATAGACTATCTATGGAGACAGTGACAATCTGCAAAAAAAACCAAACAACACACACAACACACATATGCATGTTTACACCAACCTTCTTAAAATTATATGAAACTGTTTCCTAAATGTTTAATAACAACATAGTGTTTGATCCAATTTGCTTTACATTTTCAAAATATATATCTTACCAAGTTAATGAACATTTATAGTAATTATATCCTCAGATACTCACAGTACAGAACTTCTTCCCTGCAATTGTATAACTAACATACAATTTATGATATCTGGGAAATCTGTGCTGCTTTATCCATTATGACTTAATTGCTTTGGTGCTGTATCCATGATAAATGAATGTGCACTGCCGGAGAAATTAAAATATATACAATTTTTTAAAATAGCATGCATAATTTTTAAAGACAAGATAATCCTCTTTGAATAGAGATCTACTTCCCGCATAGGATCGTGAACTATAAGAAGGAATCAAAACTATTCTTATTCGAAAGTTTGTCTTCATCTCTGACATCTGTAAAACTATAGCATGAGACATATTCCATTCTAAATGACACTGCAAAAGGTCAGAACAATTCCCCTAACCTTGTCAAGGCTGGCAAGATTGATACTTGCCTTAGGTAAACTTAGTATCCATGTCATGTATTGGACTAAATATAAATTTCAGAGAGCAGGAGGAACAAACATATATTTAGAATTAAAGATGGAATTTCATTTTCCAGACCAACAAAAGAGCAACAGTTCTGTACCCAAGAATATAATTCTGTAAATATTAACCAGTTCACTGTCTGTGCTCTGATTGTACCTACAATTTATTTGGAACTTGCACACAACTGCATGGAAACTGAGTGAAAACATGATTAATCTCCTTGTCTACCTTTTATAACTATAGTAGAGTTTCTTAGGGCTGCTTTTTTTCTCTGTAACTCTTTGAGTTGCAAAACCTTCTTAGCACATATAGAAAAAATTGGTTATTGTTCTTCATCTTTGACCTAAATATGCTAATAGCCATTTAAGAGTTCTGTGTATTATTTTTTTATTTTAATTATCTAAATTGATTTAAACAACATAAAAGGCTGATTTCCATATTAATTAACAAAACTTTTCACATATTTAACTTTTAACTACAAACATTAGAAGACAAAACACATTTGCGCTGCAGTCGAAACCAGTTTTCCTTCCATCAGAGAATGAATCGGTCAATACAACTGACAAAACATTTTCTATAACCATTCCTGAAACAGCGATTTAGTGCACTCAACTCTATATGTACTTGTTGAAGCCTAATCTAGATAGAACTGAGTAATTGTCATGTGTTTGTTTATTCACTGTATTGAGAAGCTTTATGAAATGTTAAACAATGATGGCCAAAATAAGAATTCTGGAAGTGTATTTTTTACATATTAGTGTCCTTAAGCTTAGATATTTCTTAATCTGGCAGCAACACTACAAAATATATAACATTTGGGGTCACTGAGAGAATATGTTCTGAATATTGCAATTGTGAGTGGCAAAAGATTCATCCTCAGAACATATATGAAAACACAAAAAGAGGAATCCATTTCACACATGCACATGCTGCTGGCCAGTACACACAGCAGAATACATATTAGGAAAAAAATACACACGTACCAGCAGTGCACAGTAACTTCAGTTCTAATGCAAAAATGACAAAAGATAAACACCCGTATTCAAAGGGACATAAGCCCGATTGCTGAGCAGAAAAAAAAGACAAACTTATTTCACAGGGGAACTGTGCAATTTCAATTTTCAAAATGTTTTGGTTTTATTTAAATGAATAAACAACATCCCCCTGTAATAATTATTGACACAGTACCCTTGCAATTACAAGATACATATTGATATATGATGATTTGCTAAGAATAATTTATATAGATGACCACATTTGCTGTTTCCCTGAATACATGTTGATGAGATACAACAAAAACAAATTACCCAAATAGGGCATTACTGTTGTCGGCAGAAAAACATTATAACTTACTTGTAAATAAAAGCCATTGTACTTCCACTTTGAATATTATCACATTCTGAACTTTGGTGGTTTGTTTTTGGATTTTTACTTATAATGTATGGTAGGAAATTTTAAAGCTGCTTTATTCTGTAAATAACTTACAAAGCATGGGCAATAATAGTCAAGAAGAGCTATCCTTTGTGTGATAAACACAGGGACACACAGCTGTGATTCTCCAGTAATCATGAACAGAGAAAGAATTATAGAAACCAGTTCTAGCAGCTTCTCTAAAATATATCCCTATGCACATTCATTTGGACTGTATTTTGCATTTAATGCTTTTCCCAGTTATTATTGAAGTGGTGACGACTTCTTATCCTCCCTTGCCTGAATCATAGGTCACTATCTTTGATTAGATATTTAACTAATTAACCTAGTTGACTCCATTTGCAGTCATAAGAATAAAAATAATTCAAATTAACCAAAGTGAACAAAAACACTTTAAAAAAATCCAAAACTAATACTGATCCTGTCCCCGTCCCATCCCCCCCCTTTTTTTTAAATGATGATTTATCCTGCGTATAGCCTTTTTAATGTTTTGGTGAAAAAGAAAAAAATAAACTATGTAACTTTATATTCAACATATGAATCCATCATGCTCCCACATCTGGAATTATACTTCTCTGTAATGTAATTCTGCCTTCTTACCAACTTTCAATAACACTTTTTATCACTTTCAGCACAATTTCCAGAACATGCCGACTGCAGCATGTAGCTCAGCTTCATGGGGTTCACACTTGGATGTGTAGCGTTTGACAAGAAATCAAATGTGAATTCTTATTAATTAAATGGCATTCACAGAATAGTGTGTATTAAATTTCATTGCCCATTTTTAAGTGAGCTTTTCTTTAGTGTTTGCTTTATATATGACTACATAATGTCCTGAAGCTGGCCAAGAGTAGATCACTGGACACTGATGTTTACAACCTGATTATATGAACTGCAGAAGCAACTACTGGCACCCATTTTGTAGACCACCAAAGTGGTGTGCTTTTCCAATACGTGAGGCAATTTTTTAGTAACAACCAAAAGAATACCCTAGAGATCAGAAATTCAGTCTTATTTCTTGCAATCTAGGTCTAATGCCATCACACGCCAGGCGTGAAAACTCTCTTCAAGGGTCTAACAGCTTTTAATTCAATCTCCTTGCAGGGTAGAGATACCTCTCTGAAGCACAAGAAAAAGAAGGTTTTTCATTAAATTCTTCAGGCAAAATAGGATTCTTGTGGCTATATTTTGTAGGGTCAGTATGAAAAACAACATTAAGCTTGCTGCATTAATAAACTAGAAAAATATAAGCCGACCCTCCAACCAATTACTGCTAATGGTAGGTATAGTAAAAATTTAGCCTAAAATGTCATGCAAGACTTCGACAAACATCAGGCACCAATCTGTTAGACACTACAGAGATGTAAATAATGCAAAAGCTGGCCTTAATGGACTTCAAATCAAAATTGTTCCCTGTATTTCTAAAGAGAATGACATTAAATTTGCATGGGAGCTCACAGCTACAAAGTAAAACATAGTAGAAATTAAAAGCATTTGGACATTAGTGGATAACAGAAGGTTGGGGGAATGCAACTGACCCAATTCCCATACAGTTAAGAGAAGCAGTCTTCAGAATAAAAATATTCCAATGGGACCTGCTTTTATATAATTTTCCTTCATTTTTTTAATAAGTCAAACCTACCACAACACCAACTGTCTTCAACAGAACAAATTTTATACACTTGACTCAAACTGAACATTTGAGCTTCACAGTCAAAATGCTCCATGGCCCAGCATCTTAATCTTGTCAAGTCCCACCTTTATATAACCATAACAAATCTCCTGTTCTGTCAGACTTGAGAGACATTATTAGAAAGTTTATTTGAACAGTGCTTGGACACCAGCAAAATATTTATAACAGATAGCCTTGGTAGAGCAAATTCAATGGGCAAATCA
This sequence comes from Opisthocomus hoazin, assembly GCF_030867145.1. Taxonomy (NCBI): domain Eukaryota; kingdom Metazoa; phylum Chordata; class Aves; order Opisthocomiformes; family Opisthocomidae; genus Opisthocomus; species Opisthocomus hoazin. The sequence goes on along the minus strand of NC_134417.1, from coordinate 72,164,245 downwards.
GTTAAAGAGGACATGCAACATGAGTTAACGTCTATATTTATATCACAATGCATTATTATTTAGAGGCTATTATTCAAAAAAGCAAAAGTTACACAGAAAAACTCAAGTAATCTGGCCTGGCAACACTTTTAAAACTTCAGAAAAATGCAGTTGAAGGCCATCTAAAATTTTTATCTGTTTCTTACACACATTTCTGCTAGAGTATTTTTAAGAAAGAAAATACAAAATTTGATGAAGAATATCAAATATACAAACATATCATTATTAAAAGGTGCTACTTGGAATTGAACAATTGTCATCAAAAAAAGACAACAAAAATTAATAACTTCTCACTGTCATTCCCTTTTTGCCTTTTACAATCCAGTGGCTTTCTGCACAGCAGAGGATGGCGTCTAAAGTGCCCAGTAACAGCACGATGTCTGCCTGCTCGTGTTTCTCCACAGCAGGCAATGGTAAGAAAGACTAGATACTACTGCTCTGGCCAGACATATGTAACTATCAGTAGAAATCTATACCTCTCCCTAGTATCAGATGAATAATGCATTAGCTGCCTAACCATGTAGGATTTATCTTTGAGATTAGGTCTCAAACAGCACTCTAATCAGTTTTGTCATACGGTACCCAAAGTACTGCAACACTAGGTGTCCTTTGCTCTTCTAAAAATATTGCTTAGTGCTTCTCTCTGTGACTATCTCCTGTTAGAACTTCTCTGTTGTGAGAAGCTAGGATAGTACAGTCATTTATTTATCCTAAATAGTTTTTCAGATAGATTTGGGCGTTTAGTGCTCTGACAAATAAACAATATTTGATAAGAAATTGTGCAAACAATTACATTTCAGTCTAAATATGTAGCTCAAACCTGTGACATATCTAATATGTGAACATAAGAACAGCTAAATGGGATCAGACTGGTTCAGTGGAGCTAGTGGCAGCCTAAACCAGCAAAACCTACAATTGTCTGTCTGAAGTCCTTATGCATTTCCCCATCGCAACCATCGTATTAGCCCACTGTCACCAATTCTCTAAGCTCCCTCATGCGCCAAATCCTCATTCTCAGCAGCACCACAACGCTCCCAATTTCCATTGAGATCCTCTCCCACCTCAGCAAGCGCAAGCTTCAGAAGACAGCGGCTGTCCTGAAGCTACTCATGTGCTCGTTGCCCCATGACGCACTTCACATTTATTGACCATCCAACCATTGCCATACAGAGTGGACAAAGTCCAGATTTCACCCATCTTCCCACTGTGGAACCATCAATTTCTATCTGCTTCACAGCCTCCCCTCAGTTTTTCACAAAGTCAGCATAAAATTAACATCTTTGGGATCTCCACCGCTCTGCCAAATTTGATGAAATAAGCCAACGAGTTTGCAGGAAAAAGGTAATCAACAAAGTGGACACTTCACTAGTAGGTTGATCTGAAAACTCTAGGACAAAATAAACAATGATGGAGATGACTCACGTATGTGGAACTCAGCCTGATTAAATTTAAACTAATTCAAGCCAAACACACAGACCTATTTAAAAGGGGGTACTAAGTAATAGTAGAGTACCTAGGAAAGCAGCAGTCTTGAAAGGATCATGAACAATACTGGTTTGACACAAAGTCTCTCTGCAGGTCTGTAGCTTAGAAGGTCAACCTGATCTTTGAACCTATAAAGAAATCTTAACAGAGAGAAAGTAGGTGGTGTTACAGTATTAGTAAGATTATTACTGGGATAATATGTGCAGGATAGGTGTCTACACATCTTTTAGGCTGCCACTGTAAAATTTAGGGAAGCATTAGAAAAATTACTTGAGGCATGTTAAAGCAGTTGAGTGTGTTTATTGCAGCAAGAAAGTTAAGAGGTGACTTGAACAAGGATTACATGCAAGCTAGAGCAAGAAGGGCTTCTAACAGTAAACCGGTCTTTAATCTAGTAAAAACGTCACAACAAAAGCAATGGATTAGAAACTGAAGCTAGACAAATTAGGTGAGAGTAACTGCATTTTGAAGAGTCTTTAAGAATAAAGGTAGATGGCACAAATTTTAAAACACAGAAAATGCTACTGAGGGGAGGGGAGGAACGGGGGGAGAAGAAGGGTGAAGAGGGTTTTTTAGTACTAAAATGAACAGAAGAAACTTGTAGTGATTATTATTAACGCCATAAATACTGAAATTTAGAGAAACATTTTTGATGTGCTTAAGTAATTCAGATAATGTGAGGCCTAAATTAATGTTATATAAGATACAATAATAAACCTGATTCACAATGCTATGATCTCTAAAAAAGCTTTTTATAAACTAAGCTCAACCTCATGCTTTCTTCTCCTCCTTGTTGTTATTGATTTATGAAACCTCATTTTCATCTAGAATCTGAAATCACACATATAATTCGAGTTTGTGTTTTGGATCATTTGGCATTTAATGGTGTGGAGTGCTTTCCACTCCTTGGTTTGCTGAAGTGAGGTTGCTGGGCATTCACCTACCTGCCCCTCTGAAACTAATCTGCTGTTCTCTGTTTTCACAGTTCACAGGGTCCCCTGAGTCACCACTTATATTTGCCTAAGTTATGGCTCCTCATTACGAGCAATGATTCATAATTCTCCAGCTGCTCACCCAGGTTTCACGTAGGGACTTGGGCAGGTGGTGGTTACAAAAGGCTTAAACGCTGTAAGGTAAGTCATGCAGTGCACTAGCTTCACCTCTTTTAGCACCACATTACTGGCCATGGTCAGGGACAGCAAAACCCAGCTTGAAAGAAGTAGCAGTTTCCTTATGTAATGTTCAGCTTCGAAACCAATGGCTTGCTCAGGTTCAAGTATGAAAAATAATGTGCCAATAAACTACAGACCTGCTTGAACAAGCCAAACTCATTTCCAGTTGCTGGCTTGAGATTCAGCATGCTACACATTCATAAAACAGGACTCATCCAGGACAGGCCAATGATGTAGGGCAACATTCCATGTCTAAGCAAACTCTCCTACAACCAGTTGAAGTAATCAGTAATGCAAACTAGAAAAAAAGCAAAAAATCATGGGAGCTACCTCAAATACAATTAAAACAATTCATGGAAAATTAGCAAAGCATTAGGCAGTCTGACAAAATTTGGACGTGAAACCCCTTAAGGGAAGCCAGGTATCAGCATGGTCATCACAAATTCTGAGAGCAGAGAACAGAGCTGCTTCAAATGCAGAATATCCATCACTACAAATTTTTTTTTCTTCCTCTGAGGATATGATCAATCTAAATTGCTCTTGATCACAAACAGAAAGAAGAGCTGCATATTCTTTGGGAAAGAACATCATCCACTTATTCTAATGTACTCTGAACGTATGTGAAGATCACACACAGCTGCGCTCCCCAAAGAAGGCATGATGTAACAAATGTTGGGAATGAGCCAACATCACCGGCTCCAGATCCTTTTAGGGTTGCTTTCTGTTTGCATCTGAAGAAAGCACCGACAGAAGGTACTAGTGGTATGAATGTATGTGTTATACCAAGGAGCCAGTCTGAGGCAAACTACTCGTTTCTTTATGTGAGACCTATTAGACTAACTTGGAAGCAACCAATGAAGTTATTTTCATTCAGAACAGAAGCTGAGCAAGCAGTACAGAACAGGAAACCACAATGGGGGTGGTGCAGAATAGCACCTTGAGACTAATGCCGAACCAGCAGCATCCCAACACGGACCAGTGCCACAGCTGATCCAGCCAGCGAAGTCTCCCATCCCTTTTGGGTTATCCAGAAATATTTGGCTAAGGCCTTCACACTTTCTTATATAACCACATGCACATTTCACAGGGACAAATGTAGCCTTTATAGGAAACAATCTTCTCTTGCACACAGTTCAGTCTGGGCTCCCGTAAAAGTACATGCTTCTGCTGTTATTAGGGGCAGCCGTTTGCCACTAAGGACTCTCCATTAGTAGGCTAAGATTGATAAGAAACGGTGGCCTTCTCATCCGTATGATGAAGTTGGGCTGGCCACTGGATTGGTTCCAGAGACAAGAAACCAGAATTTCCTACTCCATTAGACCGGCATTTCTTGCAAGCACTACTTTCACTTTAAGGAGAGAATAATCGTGGAATATCTGAATCACTACAAAATGATGCCAGAAAAGAAGAGAGGGAGGCTGGGGGGGAGGGAGGAAGACAAAGAGACAGAAAGAACAAAACACTCAAGATCCAGAAATCTATTAGAAGTCCCTGAATATAAAGGCTGGGGAATGAATGGCATTCGGACTGATGTGTTAAAAAACAAACTGTATTTAGTCCAGGCATCTAATGAAACTGCAGGTTGTAACTTCTGTTTACTTTCTGTCACCAGGCAGAATCTGCTGTATCTCAAGTTGAAAAGTTCATAAACTAAATATTATTTTAAAAGTTCAAGAACTACACACACATCATTATATAATGCAAGTACTTAGTTTGCAGAATACACTGAAAGTTTGCCTCTTGACATTCCTAAAAAGGCAGAAATATTTTTAAAAGCATAGATCGAGCATTCTGTATCATTACTAACAATAGCATACTTTAGTTCTTTATAAATGGCTCTTTACTTTTATTTACCTCTCATCAAAACACTAATGAAAATCACTTCTAAACTTATTTACATCTAGGTCAAAGTATTAAGACTAAGAAATCTCTTAAGAAAGAACATATTTTCTAATTATTTTTTTTTTTTTAGAGAAATTAAATGTTCACTAGAGAGTTTAAAGAAATGTTGGGCTGTACTTTGGACGAATTTTAAAAACAATAAAAAGAGCTTCTGAACATCAGCAAAGAACTGTACATACGCCAAGATTTTTGCAACTTTATCAACGTGATTAATAGTTTCATTTTGAAAGGGGCCATGTACACATACAACCCCATAATGTATGAGGTCCTGCACATGCAGTCAGCAACAGCAAAAAGAACTGAGGAAACATGACAGAACTAAACAGCAAGAACTGTTCCCAGCTATTAGACAAAGAACACAGGAGGGCTACGCCAAAGTCAGTGCTTCCATGGAGCTGTATTTCTATGTTCTGAAACTGTATGTTCAGCAGCGTCAGAGCAAAGTAATAAACTGTGCCAAGATTAAATCGCAAGGTTTTGAAAATAGCCCTTGTCCTTTCCTGACTCGCATACTTGAAGATGCTCATCGGGGCCAATATCCTGTCGATAAGGCTTTACAAAGCAGCCTGAAGAATGTAGGACACATGTAGTGGGATCCTGACTGCTCATTAATCAAGCACACTCTTGCATTCAGCAATGCTCAGTGCAAACGTGTGGCAGCATGTGGTATATGTCATACCAAAACCAGAGCCCTAACAGCGGCACTTGTGCTTCTGTCGATTATTGCAAGCAAAGTTCAGTGAAAATTACAAAATTGCACAAAATGTATGGTAGGGTGAGCAACTGATGTAAGCAACAGCAAAACCAGATGGCGGTTACATTATAACCATAACGAAATATCGTCACATTTCATTACTAATGCTTTATAGAAATATTACCTGGATAAAAAGATATAAAAGATGCACTGTTAAAGTGGAACTTAAGGAATTCCCTCAGACTTCAACCTTACAGATGCACTAATATGCTCATTTAGTAAATAATCAAGATACTTGACAAATAGGAAAATCAAAGATCAAAGGCTAAGATTTAGATTGAATAACAAAGAAATAATACCAAAAAATCATTTTTAGAAGTAGAAAGAAAGCCCTGTTTCAGCAGCACTTATTCTTCAAAATTTTAGTACCTAACTGAGTTTTTGCATGTCACATTGACTAACAGGACCAGCATCCCACCCTGACCCTTCTTCTCCGTAAAGCTCAGACAAACCCTCAACAAGAAAAAGAAAAAATCCTCTCAACATCAGAACTTAAGATTTTTCTGACAGGGAGTCAAGGCACTCTGCAAACAGCATTTTCAGATTCCTGACTTGTTATAATGTCAGACACTTGTTAATTTTCTTGTCGTATTATTAAGTATTCTTTCATCTAGAAACAAGAGTCGTCTTTTCATTCTGACACGGAATTCTTCCGAACATTTCTTCATTAAGAGTTTTTCAGAAGAATGACACTGTAGACAAAAGCCGTCAATCTGTCAGTGCTGACTTTTTGCAACAACATGCTATTTTCAACATAAGTTTCTTTGGGACAGACTTCTCAAGTTCAGGATAGGACTTCTAGCAAAAATTTCAATTTAAAAAAAACCAAAACACTCATCACAAGTATTCAAGGAACAGAAAGAAACCCATGCAGGATGCAGTCGGTCTACCGACTAGCAGGCAAAGCTAGGGACCTGCTAGCTAGGACACTGACCTGGAGCGCAGCAGATGCTTCAACTGCCTGCTGCAGTGAGTGCTCAACAGTCACGTAAATGGGAAAACTTTGCAGAGGAACATTAAGAGATGAAAATTTCTGGGCAAGAACACAGTCCGGTGTTTAGGACACATCTGTTCTTGCAACGCGGGAGAGCAAGGACTCATGCTGCAGTAAAGGATCAGATCACCAGGGCTTTTCATCAAAGCCTATCTCTCACACCTGACATCTTTTTTTTTCTCCTTTGTTAGGAACCACACCGAAAAAGATTTTAAGTTTGTCACAATAATGTAGAAAGGTTATTTTACACCTGGTCTACTTGAAGGCCCCAATACATATGTATCTCCTTGAGCTGTGTGATGGCACTGTGGAATGCAATTTTCTGCAGAGAAACACAATACCACAAAGAAACCAAAGACTGTTGCAGGTAGAAACAATCCTATTTTTAGCCTCACTCTGAACAGAGGCCAGCAATTTCAAATTGCGCACAAAAGTGTGCCTCATACCAGGACAGCTTCAATTTATCCACTATGGAGAGTGCCCAGCATTATACCTAGAAGTTAGCTACGTAGGGCACCTTTCAACAAATACTCTCCTTACTCTCATTCCACCCAATCCACCTGAAGATGACAGCAGCATACAGAAATTTCATCTGCTTAGCTAAGGCAAAAAAGGTTTGCACGCTGTGCGCCGAACAGCCCTGCATCACAGGCCTTGCTGGGGCTTCACAGCTTCTACCTCAACAGAAATAACAGGCTGAATCTGTAAAACCCAAGCAAGCCTTCTCAAGTATAATTGAGAAAACTGTAAGTTTGTAATTGCTCACAAATACATTACTGTAACCATAAAAACACCCCAAGCCACCTTTAACCTATAGTATCCCTTTGCTGTACCTGCCCAGTCTCAGGTTTAGAGTCCTGTGTTGCTTCAGCAGGAGAAGATTCCTGCAAGTCCTCAGGTTTAAGGCCTTGAATTTCTTCCACAGTAATCATTTCCAGCTCATCCTTGGGTCTAAGACTTTGGGCGTCCTCTGCGAAATCTGAAATATTTGATTCCTGCAGACTGTCAGGCATTGAGCCCTGTGTCTCGTCTCCAAGAGCCGATTCCATCACTCACGCTGGTGCGGAGAAAGTAAGAGTGCTCCGTGCAGAAGCAACCTGGTAAAGATAGCATCGGCGCTGGCAGGGGAAGATTACAGACACCTGAACCCTGCTTCCAGTAAGTAAATACAAGAAACACGTTTGTTTCAAAATAGTCATATTTTAGAATACTCACTTTAAGCAATCTTTTACTCTGCTCATGATCTGTATCTATTAAAGATTATATTTCACTTTACTTGAAAAAAATATTTTTAAAGTGGCTTACGAGTAAAAACTAGCATAGTGGGTCCTATGAGAAGAGAGCTCTAGGCGTTGCAGTGGTGAAATAGAGCCGTAACTGATGCAAATGATTCAGGGTTACTGAGCTCCAGCTCATGGATACCTGTGTTCTCCAAGAACTCTTTTTAAAGCTTCCAGTAACCCACCCTAGAGTTCAAAGTAATCCCAAAATGGGGCCAGGTACGGAACTGGGAACAAATCTCTTCCAATGTGCAAGTATCTGCAAGAGCACAAAGAGCAGAGGGGAAGGAAACTAGATCTCAGACTAGATGTAATGATGAAATGTTTTACAGTGAGGGTGGTGAAACACTGGAACAGGTTGCCCAGAGAGGTGCTAGATGCCTCACCGCTGGAAACATTCAAGGTCAGGCTGGAAGGGGCTCTGAGCAACCTGATCTACTGGTGGATGTCCCTGCTCATTGCAGGGGAGTTGGACATGATGACCTTTAAAGGTCCCTTCCAACCCAAGCTATTTTATGGTTCTATGAAACACTTCGTACTAAACTCTATCCAGTGAGATGGAACCTGCAACAGTGTTGGAGCTCTCAGGCTTCAACATGAGTAACATGCAGGAGAGATAGCCAGCTGGTGTTCAGGTTAGTGTTACATCACACACAAGGTGCTATAGCAGGACTTGGCTAGTTAGATTTATCCAGTTTAAGTAGAAGATGATGCAAGCTTCTGCTAAGGGGATTACCTGTTGAAAGCATGTCACCAAATACATGATATTAGAAAAGAAGGTGGGAAAAGGCAAACGGAAAAGGCAAAGGGCAAAACCTGGTTACCTCTTCAATCAATTGGATTAATTCAATCAGCATTTTTCTGAACCACCTGAACTGCAATGTCATTTGAAAAAAAAAAAATTCCCTTTTTGCCACATTTCTTAAGCTAAAAGCATATGTATAAAAAATATGTTACACATATGAGCTCTCATTATGAAAGCATTATGACAACCTAGTGGCGTCAGTACTACCAGTTATTAGCAATATTGATAATAGTGCTCAAATATTTTCCTGTAGGATTAATCAGAAGAGGAAGTATTTGGTAGCTTATTAAACAATGCACGTAGACTAACAGATAGTAAAACAAAATATTGTAATTTTTTTTATTGCTTAACATGCACATGAAACAACAGGCTAACATGGGTTAAATTTTAGGCAGTGCGTGATTATTTCTTCAGGACAACATGCACATGTCTCACTGCCTCTCACAAATCGTCCAGACGTTATATATCTCAGAATCTGTATCAAAAATATGAAAAAAGTAGGATAATCCTTTCCTTTTTTTATCTGCAACGACCAAGAAAAAATGCCACCTGGTCTCATAAATACTAACGGCATCAAAACATACTTTTGGTGATTCCTCCCATATCTAGAAACAGCTACCTATTAAGTTAACTTCTGGCATTATCAAGAAAACTTAAAACTTCTCATCTTTTTTTATTTTCTTCCAGTTTATATCGAAGTTTGCTTACTTTTGGAAACAACCACATACACTTTCAAACACAAAACACAGATTTCTGCATAATATATTAGATATAATACATCTTGATCTCAGCAAAAAGAACATTTTATTTTCTTACGGAGTTTGGTTTCCTTTATCCTTAAGTAAAAACAAACCCATAAATTTAAAAGTATCATGACTAGAGCCAGCCTGTGTATCTAAAACTCCCAAAAAAAGTAAGAATAAAAATGAAATATGTTTAACAATCACCTTTACAAAGTACTGGTAGCCTTTAATAGTCTACCATGACAGCCAGCATCTTCAGATAGGAGCGGAAGGTCCAGGCTATCCCACAGGTTGAATAAAACAAAAGAACTAGCATGAGCTTTGTGTAAGGAACTGAAGAAAACATGCCTCCAGAATTATAGATACATTAAAAGTTTATTTATAGGGCAAAAACCACTCAATATCATTAATATGATCAATATTCTGTGAATAGCTGTATGTTGTCAACTAAAGAAACAGACGGACAACACAATGCGGTACGGCAGCAGCAAGGGGAAGACTTGGAGCACAGCAACTGTGGGGCAATGTGTAAAGCTTCATGTAGAACTGCTGCAGAGCACTGCTAGATAAAGCAGAAATTTTCCTGATACTTTTGAATTAATATATTTATTCTTTAACAAAAAATAAATTTTAATGCATAAAATCTTAGGGTTCCTTCAGTGAATGACAGACACTTCTTGCATTGCTGGTCTTAACAGAGCAGCTAGATTTTAAGCCACAGGATAAAAATCAAATACCAATAGCCTAAAACATTATAAAATGAAATGGGCCTCAAAAAAAAAGATTAACAGTAGAAAGTAATAGTCTGCAAACGCTGCCTCTACATCCCCTGCAGTTAATGGGAGAGCTGCTCGCCATCCATGCAGAACTGTGACACCGGTCATTGCGTGGCATCGGCTGCTTCTGCTTCAAGGGGGTAAGAGCCCTTCTGCCGAAATACAGCGATGCTCGTTTGTGGCTATTATCTCTGCATTTCCTCAAGATCAGGGAAATTCATGCTCACGAATACAAAAGCCCACAGCCTTTGCAATACTCTCCTACAACTTTTGTAGCAGGGCACTATTTGAGAATCTCTGTTATTACTAATTCAAACATATGTGGAAAAAAAGATACGAAGTCATTTCTGAGGGCAGTGTCTTCGAGGAATTTTTTTTCTCCTCAAAACAATCAATTACTTACAGCCCAGATGACAGCTCCAAGAGGGAAAAAAGGCTGTAACAAATCGTGTCTCTTTAGTCCTTAAATTTCTGGGCAGATAGAGATACCAAATATTGAATGCTCCTGTCAGCTGTTCAAGCACTTCACATTTTTTCCTCCCTCCCTGCTCATTTAACACAATTAATGGGGTCAGACGTAGAAGAGCCCCCCGCTCCCCGCTCACACAGCGGACACCACAGCCCGACACACGTGCCTCGCGCATATGCTGACTGCGGCTATGAACAAAACACTCCTGTTTCCTTTTCAAGCTGAGGAAAACCAAGCATCTCATACATTGCCTTTGCTTGGACACCCATCCAAAACGTGTTCTTCATAGAGCTGGTCCCATGCTTGTAGGACATCAAAGAAACGGCATGAGAGGCCATACTTCCCCGTGTTTACAGCTCCCACCCCGCATCAACCTTCTCTTTGCTTGTTCACGTTGCTGCTCAAGGACAAGGCCCTCGCCAGCCCCGGGGAAACAAGGGTCCACTTGGGGCACAAGCAGCCGCTCAGGGGTCCCACTCCTGGCACGTGCCGTGTCCTTGCTTCCTGCCTGCTCACGGCTGCTGCCTCCCACCGTCTCCCTGCGGGCTGGTCCGGGGGCTGCCCTCCCCGCTGCGGAAACTCAACTCATCCTGCAGCCCTGATGCACTCGTCTCAGCGCCTCGCCAAATTTTAATCACGCTCTGACTCCCTCTCTCTCACTCCTCTCGCAACTTTCCTTGCTCCCAAAAGTATGGTAGCTGCCTATTGCATCAACCAAAGCTGCTTCAGTATCAAAGGATATTTCACATTTTAATCATCTGGGTAATAACACACTGCTTTTCCTTTTTTTTTTTTTTTTTTTTTTTTTTTTTTTTTTTTTTTACAGGACATGCAAGATATTTGGAACAAAAGGTGTTACATAAATCCAGCCTGAAAGACTTTTCCTATCTGACAAAGCACAAAGACAAATCCCAATACTAGAAATATTACTATATAATCATACAGCTTGTAAGTAAATAAAAAGGTAAATAAAAGGTCCAAGAAAATGTACTTTTCAGAAAATTTTTAAAACAATCTATTTTATTTAACAATATTTTAGAGAACAGTAAAAGTATGTCCCCAACACATTCTAGAAAGATTATGTAGTCTATATTACTGCCTACAGCACACAGAAGATGTTACTAATCACAGTTAAGAAAGAAATTTCTATGGAAATTTAAAAATAATGAAGCTTCGATAAAAACTGCTTTTTCAAACATACACCACAAATATACTTACAGTTATTTATACTTAAAAGGCTTATTTGGTAATTAAGCAAGGTATAGGACAGCATATTTCTTTTTTGTCTTTTACTATAAAGCTGCTAATATTTGGGACACAACTCTCTGATAAAATTTTCCTGTTTACTCAGAAGAACTTTTACTAGAATTTATCCACAGACCAACACTTTGTCTCAAGCTATGAAAAAGAATAAAGGTCTGGACGGAATAATCAACAAGAAAAAGATTATAATTTTGGCATTTCTCTCAGCCTAGAGGTTAAGAACCCCAGGCAGACAATGGAGACAGGCTGCAGAGGAAATATCCAAGGTTGTCCATGGACTTCAGGCATCTAAAAATCCATTAATTACAGGTAATTATGTCCATACAGTTTACCTGTTTCTCACTTGCTCATTTATATTTCTGTATGTTGAACCACAACATGATAAAACATCATCTACTAGATTAGTTTGCATGTAGGTGTGCTCTCCAACCTAAACTGGAGGTCAAAACCTGAAGTTATAGGAAGTTAAAGAAATATTTCTTAAATTGGAGTTTCTGTGCCTAGTCTTACACTTGCATTAAACAGAGTCCCTGGAACGCATACAACGTTGAAAAGAGCAGATGTCATTCACAGGAGAAGTAAAAAAAAAAAAAAAAAAAAAAAAAAAAAATCACCGCAACTCGGGGAACATTGCCCTCCAGAAACTGCGAGGCAAATCCACACATCAGGTGCCCACGAGTCTGCCCAGAACTTTCAGGACAAGAGAACTACTTTTATGTTTTCTGAAGAAAAAGAAAATAAAACATGTACACACGCACACACACTATGGATAACTCAAAAAAAACCAAAGCTCTTTAGTTCACTTTGAACTTGCAACTTATCATTCTATCTTCTTACAGCAGGGGAAAAAAAAAACCACAAAGAAATAAAATTTACAACGAGGGAGTTTGGCTTGAGTTGAGAACTGCCCATACATTTTACCACAGTCTGAATCTTCCTTCTTGGTATGTTCTCATAAGAACTTGACTACCTCACAAGTTATTGCTCCCAGAAGATACTCAAATGCTGCAGACTAACACTCCCCGTGAAGGATGTTATGGCAAGCACCAAGCTTTTGCTCCAGATAGGGAGACTTCAAGTTCATGTGGAGGTGGGCTGTCCAGACCGAGGAAAACAGGCTGCCCTTAAGCCTGGCCTAATATTACTGTCTTTGAGGTGAGAGGCTTAAAGTTTGACTATGGTAAAGTGTTTTTCAGTGGACTCCACTCGTTTTGCTTCCTACTTTTTGCTTGTTTCTGCAATAGGCGCATTCCATTGCAATTAATATTGGGAATGATTGTTTGCCAAGGCACATATTACCTTCAGTTTCACCTCACTTTCAGAATTTTTTATACTGCACAAATAGACCGTATGGACCTTGCATTATTTCTTTTTGATTTGGGCTTTTGGAGGGGAAGGGAAGCAGGGGAGACATGAGACACTGTATTCCAAGATGAAGTAGAAAGAAATAGTCCTTGAAACAAGAAGATAATCAATCTAGTCTGCAGAATTGAAAAAGAACCTCACTAGCTAAGCTCTGCATTAAAATTCTTGTCTAAATGAGAATCATGAAACTACAGGGGAGCAAGGCTATGTGAGGTTTCTCATTTGTTTCATTATTCTGTATCACATTATCAACTACCATTACATAAAATAAGAGCTTTAAGGTAGTTTTCAAACCAATCTCTTGCTGAATCAGGTGGCTATCATCAATTTCCAACATTTATGTTGAAAAAGAAAGCAAAATGTCACTGCTCAGAAAAGCATCAAGGTTGATATTAATGACAATGAATGGTATGACTAAATTAAATTAAACTGCAGCCTTTTAAAACTCTTGATCCAATGCTCCCTGAGGTTTGAGTTCCAAGACATCACTTTCTGGATTCTTTACAGGAGTCCTTGTATTGTATTTTCATTTCGTACAAAATTACACTTAGGATTGTTACATGCAGATCATAGTATTATCAATAAAGTAAAGCTCACCATGCACCATCTGAACAATAGGCTTTTTCACTGTAATGTTTCTTAGGAATTACAGTATTAGATTAATGAAATGTGCAAATGTTTTTATCAACTCAATCTCTAGAGCAATGAGTCACTCCTAAATGCAGAACAGCAATAAAATTAAAAACAGTTTATGTGCTGCTGTATTCTACACATAGGTATAGACCATATGATTTCAATAGAGTAGAGCAGATGTAAAAACGTTCCATGGAAATAAGAAAGCTGCATAGACACAGAAAACACTGTAGCAATGTGTGCTGTATCTGTGCTCAACAGCTGAAGAGGTGCTAATAATGCTAAACAGCTGCAGAAACATCAACTGAGAAGAGAGTCTGACCATTAGACAAAGGTATGAGCAAAAGAGACTATTCACAGCAACCAACCACAGGCAGTTCAATGAGAAAGCTGGTTCCCCGATGTTCCCCCTGTACTCAGTGGGACTACAATTATCCGCTTCAGGAGAGTAATTCAGAACAGAAGACTAGTTTAGGCAACACAAATCAACTTCTGGAAGAGCTAGTCTGTCTCCATCAAGCATGCACAGGAATGCTGCTAGCTCAGGTGCGAGCTCAAAAGGCCTTTTTCTGCCTTGGCTGACACCAACAGCACCCACTGGAGGCATACAAAATGAGCTAAGCCACAGTGACGGTTGACTTTGTATCAGGTTCTCCTTCTCTCCTAGAAAAGCAAGATAAAGGCAAGAAAAAAAATATTCTAAAACAGCATGGTACAAATTGTACCCTATCTTCTCATGAAAAAACAGACAAGTTTGCAAAGTGGATAGTAATTAATAGATACTCTCTCAGATGGTAAGGATGTACCATATAAGGAAGAAGCAACATTTATCCAAATGCCTCAGTCACCCTCATTTATGGTGCCTAGAGACCTAACAAACAACAGACTGCTAGCAATCAGATAAATCAGTTCTATTCAGAAATCCCTAATATACTCTTTACAGCAAATGGGCTGTATAAAATGTTTGTAGGCACAGTGGGAAAATTTCCCTTCATTCACCCTGGTATTCTGGGTTTTCTGCTTACAAAGGCTGGGAATTATTCTCTGCACTGATATAATATTGTCATTTCCATTTCTGTCTGTTTCCAGACCCATCTCACACCGAGCACCTGCTTGCCTCACAATTTCCAACACATTTTTTGTCAAAACACTCTTTCAAAACAGGATTTGATCTCCACTTTTAGTAGGTGGGGACATCCATGCCAACGAGACAGGTGTGAACTTGTCAGAGGAATGTCTGCAGCCCCAGGGAGAGAATGGTCCAGCCATTGCCCAAACTCAGAACCTTCTGGGAACACACAGCAGGCTGGGTCTCCTTGCAAATACATCTGCTTCCAGGGAAACTACAAGGTAGTGGGGTGAGGAAAAAGGCGATGCTGTCCACACACACCTCTGCTTGCCACAGAGCAGGTAGGATGTGCTCCAAACCCAGGGGCTTCCCACAGTTTGGGCAAAACCAGAGCGACTAAGGTGTCCAAATTTGATGGGTTTTGGCATGATAGGGACTTCAACCACACTCTTCAGCCTTGGGCTGTACTGTACACAGTATACATCTAAGTGACTACTCCTATAATCCTCTGTGGTCGAGAAGCAGCAGGCAGCACTTGACCTGAAACAGCATGCCAGCAGTGCCCAGGCCAGCTGGGGCCAGAGAGGAGACCTGCCGAGACACAGCACCCAGACCCTTCCCCTCCCAGCAGGCTGAGCCACCTGTGCAGCCTCACTGCCCCAGCAAGTCAGCACGGGCGCAGAGTCTGGTAACTCCCAGTGCTGGTAAATTAATCTTCAGCAGCTCGTCTGCTTGTCTGTGGGGCGTCTCCTTGCCCCAGTGGCTGAAAAACACTCTCACCCACCAAGTACAGAACAACAAAAAGCACTTTCCCAAGCTGGCAGAGATGGGTTTATACACATTTCAGACGTTCATAGTGTTCTGGTTTGGCGATAACCTACACAATAAAACTGATGATGTATTTTGAGACAGATTCTGTCTTACTGGAAACATAAGGGCTATTGTATTCCCAACTCTTGAGTGAGCATTAAAATACTGTTTTCACAGAAAAATGTAATGATGCTAACACAGTTACACAGACTTGGAAGGAAGGTGCATTAGTACAAATAAGACCAAGTTTAAGTCCTGTTCCGTAGCTGGCAGAACCATGTTGGTGAGACCTTTCAAAAAGCCTTATAAAGAGTTAGCAGAGAAAAATCCCCAAGTGATACTCAGAGTAAGCAGAGAGGTAAATGTTTGCCAGACTAACTGTAACTTGCAGCTGCTTGACTTCAAGTATGTGTTCGGAAAAACGATGAATAATACCAGTCTTATAAAAACAGTGGACTTTTCTAACATGAAAAATAAAATCTTCTGTGTGCTGCCAAGACAGTCTGCCTAGAAACTTTCTGTTTAAGTTTTGTATAAACTAGGAATAGGATTTCCCCTAAGTCCAGTGTCTATCAAATAGTCAGGCAATAAAAGGAAGGCATTCAATGTCTAAATGAAGAACTCTCCTGTTCTCATGCATAAAATTGATCCAGAATTGTAAGCTGACTGACCACCAATTTCCCAAAGATGGAAAATTCAAACTACCTCGGAAACAGCAGAGTTTATAATTTCATCCGGCCAGGGTCTGTCTCTTCTTGCAGATGGCCTACAGAACCAACAGATCTGGCAAGCCTGAACAAGTTAGTGTTTTATAGCGCAAAAATGGAGAAGATCAATGCCACCTTCTGAACAGTGTGCTTCAGTCTTCAGTCAGGAGCACAGTACAAGCAGGAGCAACCTCAACGAAACCATCAGAGAGGACTGACTCCCCTTCTCATCGGGGCCAGGAGGGAAGCTTTGAACTTTTGTTCTGCAGAGGTGATAAAAGCACAAATGAAGCAAAGATCTGCCAAAATTATAATACATCAGACTCTACCTGTTCCCATGGATGAACTTCCCCTCTTTCATTTAGTGAAGCAAATACTGCAGCAGCAGGTTTCATTATTATTTCCTCTCTCCATCTCCCCTGCTAATTAGTAACTCTTAGCTAAACGTAAGTCACCCACAAATGCTTCCCCACATCAGCAATGAAACATCCATAGCTATAGTTATGAGCAGAAGACGAAGTACCAAAGATACAGATTTTTCAGCTGTTTTGGGTTCCATTTACTATTTCTGGAAGTAAGAACTAACAGGACTTTCTCCAAAACATATACTGTAGATGCATGCTGAAATAAGCCCCAGATTTAGCTGACCCTGCTTTGTGAGAAAGCACAGGGTGTAGGATAACAAGAAGTGCATGACATCACATGTCAAAGGAGACCAAAGGATTTTCTGAGTACCGTGTAAGGATTTAGCTCTGGACTGACTTGATGAATCCTGCCAAGGTAGAAAGCCAATTTCTGACAGAAAAAAGAACACCAGATTTAATGTGAAATTCTGAAGTTGTGTTAAACTGGATTTCACCATGTTGACTTTCAGGAATATAACAGGGACCAAATTAAGTAAATTCTGAGTTGCACTCTGTATACCGAAAATTTGCAGGAAGGATAAAATGTGATACTGCTGTGTACTTCAGACTTCCAGGAGTTTGGTTACTACATATATAGATCAATATAGATACATATAAAGTATGTATAAATTATATTATTTATATATACCTTGATAGCAAAAAAACCTTTCTGTTTAAAGTGTTCATGACCAAACTGGCAAGATTTCTCGAACTACCCAACACTTGTAAGTACACTGTCCTGATAGATCCAGAGGAAGTCTCCAGGTTCTAGAGAGCAAATCCTTAAGTACAAATGTAACCACAGAGTTTTATCTTGTCACAAAGTTTCAAATAGTCTTCGGTTGGAGAGGAATGCTATTGATTTTTTGCTATTCTTTTGGAATGAAAAAGTGTTTACATTAAAACTTTTTATTGGTGTCATAAAGTAATTATTTATGATATCAGCCTTCGAGATATGGGTGCTTCAAAAAGCATGGAAGAAGACAGGTAGAAACAGGCAGGGTGTATGTAAACTATCCCAGTATGATTATCACACATAATCATTGGTCTGAGATGATGATAGTCTACAGAAACTTGAAAAAAGTTAACTGATTGTAGACATAAAGGACAGGGATCCTCTGAAACAGTGATCTAAAAGCTAAGTTGCAGACAACAAAAGAATTATTTCTATCTTTTCCACAATTACTACTTCCTTGTAGAAAACTGCCACATTCCAGGAGGGGAAAAAAAAAAGTGACCAGCTAAGAATATATGAGATAACTACTGTGTAACACAACTCTGTTCTCCTTAGAAATGGAGTTTAGACTTGATGGAGTAAATCATAGCACATAAATCGTTAGACTGAGCTCATAAATCGTTACATTGGCCTGAAGGGTTTGTGAGCACTCTGCATTCATTCGCCTGCTCAGATGACACGTCCCTCACAGTGTCTTGAATCTCTTGGTCAGTATCACATCCATGAAGCTTGTGAAACTTACCACACATAATGACCACGAGTCCATCAGTTAACACAGGATGTATACATCAAGCAGATTTACAGAAACCTTAGATGTAAATTTTTAAAACTATTCTTTTCATCATTCAATAGCAGTCAACCCACAAAGCCTTAATAACTTGTTGTAAATTAGGGAATATCTCTCAACAGCGGTGTATAATAAATGTGACTGTAGCTCACAAAGAGTTAATAGGTATTATATGCATACAAAGAAAACTGCATTTAGGAGATATAGTACAGACAATGTACAGAATATGCTTTGTTTCTCCACCTTTTGTTACATTTTTAAGTTGTGGCTTCCATTCTTCATTTTCAAGTGTGCCACCAGAGGCCCTAGCTGTGAGTGGGAATAAAAGAATCCAGCCCACTAGAATAAAGATGACATTTCTTGCCTCTTTTTAAAGACAGAGTAATTCACATAATCCGGTCACAGGGTTTCTGCACAACTTACGATAGTTGTGTCTATTTGACAAGTTATTCAGGCAGACACATTAAACCATACAGCTGAAGAAACACAAAACAGTCTACTGGGTTGACATGAGTCTTGAGCAGGACTGGAAAACGAAAGCCACTGTCCTGTTGCAGGGGGAGAGGGCGGGGAGGAGAATCTTACTTCGGACTCCTCTAAATTCATCTTCTTCACAAGTAGCCTCCTAACAAGACCTACTGATTCATGCAGAAATTCAGGAGTTTGTAGACCTGGACCCGAGGGTAATACTTTTCATCATAAATTACAGTTTATTGCACATGGGAATTATACACCTCAATGTGCAGAGAACACCCTCTGCATCTCAGTGGGAACCTTGGCTGCAGGCCCGTATGAACCCCAAGCTTTAAGACAGACCTAGCAATCACACATCTTCCGGACACGTGGAGTTCCCGCACACAGTTTCCATTCACTAGCACTGCTCCTTTGTCTGCATCTGGCAAGGAATGTCAAAAACAACAAGAAGGGCTTCTTCAACTACATCAGCAGCAAATGGAAGACTAGGGACAATGTGGTGCCGCTGCTGAATGAGGTGGGTGTCCTGGTGACGGAGGATGCAGAGAAGGCAGAGTTACTGAATGCCTTCTTTGCTTCAGTCTTCAGTGCCAAGGCAGGCCCTCAGGAATCCCAGGCCCCAGAGGTAAGAGAAGTAGCCTACAGAGAGGATGACTTTCCCTTGGTCGAGGAGGACTGTGTGAGGGATCGCTTAAGCAATCTGGATGCCCACAAATCCATGGGCCCCAATGGAATGCACCCACAAGTGCCGAGGGAGCTGGCGGATGTCGTTGCTGAGCCACTCTCCATCATCTTTGAGAGGTCCTGGAGGACAGGAGAGGTGCCCGAGGACTGGAGAAAGGCCAATGTCACTCCAATCTTCAAAAAGGGCAAGAAGGAGGACCCAGGGAACTACAGGCCGGTCAGCCTCACCTCCATCCCGGGAAAGGTGATGGAGCAGCTCGTCCTGGAGGTCATCATCAAGCAAGTGGAGGAAAAGAAGGTTATCAGGAGTAGTCAGCATGGATTCACCAAGGGGAAATCATGCCTGACCAATCTGATAGCTTTCTACAATGACATGACTGGCTGGGTAGATGAGGGGAGAGCTGTGGATGTTGTCTACCTTGACTTCAGCAAAGCTTTAGACACTGTATCCCATAACATCCTCATAGGGAAGCTCAGGAAGTGTGGGCTAGATGAGTGGTCAGTGAGGTGGATTGAGAACTGGCTGAATGACAGAGCTCAGAGGGTTGTCATCAGCAGCACTGAGTCTAGTTGGAGGCCAGTAACTAGTGGTGTCCGCCTGGGGTCAGTACTCAGCCCAGTCTTGTTCATCTTCTTCATCAATGACCTGGATGAAGAGTTAGAGTGTGCCCTCAGCAAGTTTGCTGATGACACCAAAGTGGGAGGAGTGGTGGATACACCGGAACACTGTGCTGCCATTCAGCGAGACCTCAACAGGTTGGAAAGTTGGGCAGACAGGAACCTGATGAAATTCAACAAGGGCAAGTGCAGGGTCCTGCACCTGGGGAGGAACAACCCCATGCACCAGTACAGGCTTGGGGCGGACCTGCTGGAGAGCAGCTCTGCAGAGAAGGATCTGGGAATGCTAGTGGACGACAGGTTAACCATGAGCCAGCAGTGTGTCCTGGCTGCCAAGACGGCCAATGGGATCCTGAGATGCATTAGGAGGAGTGTGGCCAGCAGGTCGAGGGAGGTTCTCCTTTCCCTCTACTTTGCCCTAGTGAGGCCTCATCTGGAGTACTGTGTCCAGTTCTGGGGTCCCCAGTTCAAGAAAGATGAGGAGCTACTGGAGAGAGTCCAGTGGAGGGCTACGAGGATGATGAGGGGACTGGAGCATCTCTCCTATGAGGAAAGGCTGAGGGAGCTGGGCTTGTTCAGCCTGAAGAAGAGAAGGCTGCGAGGGGACCTTATAAATGCCTATACATATCTCAAGGGTGGGTATCAGGAGGATGGGGCCAAACTCTTTTCAGTGGTGCCCAGCGACAGCACAAGGGGCAACGGGCACAAACTGAAGCAGAGGAAGTTCCGTCTGAACATGAGGAAGAACTTCTTCCCTCTGAGGGTGACAGAGCACTGGAACAGGCTGCCCAGGGAGGTTGTGGAGTCTCCTTCTCTGGAGATATTCAAGACCCGCCTGGACAAGGTCCTGTGCAGCCTGCTGTAGGTGACCCTGCTTTGTCAGGGGGGTTGGACTAGATGACCCACAGAGGTCCTTTCCAACCCCGAACATTCTGTGATTCTGTGATCTGAGCCCCAGAGACTTAGAACTAGTCACCCAGGTTTAAGAAAGAGCACGTTTTGTGGTAAACAGAAAACTTTCAATACACAAGTTTTAATACATCATTAATAAATCATCTAGCTAGTTTCACTAGGGTTTTTAGGAAACAGATGCAAAGAAAGAGAAGCATCAGAACATCATGAAATGGGTATTAGCAGATTTGCCTCAGAATACAGGAAGGGAGAAGGACCTAACCTGTGGCTGACTGGCTGGCGCAAGCCCTGCTCACACCTATGGTCTATCCCAAGGACACTCTAGCAGAGCAACTGGCTTCAGCTGCCATAGAGCCAGGGCTGCATTGCTTAGAGAATGGCAAAGCACGCACTTCAAAAATGAAATACAGATACAAGCAGTGACTGAAATAAGAACTGCATACTGCTAATATGTATAGGTGTTCTTGAAGTTCAAACACTACCTATAGGAGGTAATCCCAAAATTTTCTGCAAAATTGCTGACAGAGCATTACAACCTTCAAGCAGTTTCTCTCTTCAAAATCTTCAGCAATATTTTATCTAACAATGCAAATTCAAGTTATTTTAAATTGCATGAAGTCTTTCTAAAACAAATAAATAGCATGTGTAGGCTGAACGCTGTGCAAAAAAATTCAGTACTGGTCTAAGTAGCTCTTGCTTATGAGCAATTAATCAAATAAGATTAGAAAAATCTTAAACCTTCCAGAGTTAAGTTGTTTCCATAAAAAAAGCTCCGAGCACACTGCCAGTTCTTCCAGACTACCTCCAATGAATCACCACTTCTTAGGCCTCAAACCAATGCTGTCTCTCTTCCACTTGGCTTTGTTATCTCATTCAGAGGCTTTATCTCAACACCACACTTTATCACCACGCTCCGTTATTATGTAAGGTGTTGACTCCTTTTCTACATTCAGATTTCAAAGTATAGTAACAGCATAGTTGGTCAAATCTATTAATGTGCTTTCATTTCTCTGCAATGTCAGTAACAGCATTTTAAATATTGTTCAATTTTCTCAGATAATAATAGGAACATAAAGATATTGCAAATTTTACCCTTTGATATCTTCAAACTGCTGGTGGAGTTTGACCAAACCTTATTTCTCCTAAGCATGGGAAATTTTCTTTTAACATATTATTTTTGTGTGTTATTTAACAATACAAGCCGCTTAGGAAAGCATCTTATTTTGATTTCAGTATAAATGGCAGATGATGGATAAATTGTAGCTCACGTTGGAAAGATTTGTAAAACCAACTGACTTCTGATTATACTCTGTTACTAACTCTGGCAATTTCCTTGGCAATTATTTCAAGGACAAGGCTGAAATAATCTTTAAACTTTTCTTATTATAAGCAAACATTTCCTTGACACATTACTGTTTTCAAAACAATCCCTAAAAAGTAAATAAGGTCAAAGAAGGCAGACAAAGAATGATCTATTTTTCAGAGAGCTATACATGCAATAACATGTTTTTAGAAACGTAGTAAGGGGCATTACTGAATATATGCTATAATTTTCATCGTTTTTAGGAAAAATACACCCAAGTAGCCATGCTCCACTGTTTCTACAGGAACAATGGCACCTGTCTTCAGCTCAGTCCCTCCAAAAGCAGAATCTGATAAGCAGACCTTTGAGCACCAACTGATCAACCATAGTTTAAAGCTGTATTTCTAACATAAAAGACACAGCATCTCAAGCTAATTCGGCACAAAAGTAGAAGTCTTGTTTTCATCCTGTAACTGCCTTCCCAGACTTCAGAAATATTTTCTGGCTTTATCTGCAAAACAACTGAAAACTCAAAAATACCACTGGAGACAAGAAGGAAAGATATCAAAGGCATATACAGATATATTTCTCCTTTTTTCACTTCACCCAACCTCCCCTCTCTCTGTTCCCCATTCATTTGCAAGAACAAGTTTTTTTTCCTACCGAAGACTTGATTATCCCACGAGTAAACCATTTGAAGACAATCCTTTATCATATAGGAGACTACAGGTTTATATGTATCTTAGAATAATGCTATGTATCTCAACAGGATTATTAATGATCTCCTTTGGCAGAGGTGGAAGAACTCAGATATTGTACAATATCAGATTTTAAGGAAAGGTAACTTTCCAGTTTTTCCATGTACCTAGGACTGCTTCAGGTCCTACTATTTTGCAGGCCAGTCATCTTTGGAAACTAAAATATTACGTGACCATCAGTGAAAAAAAATGCACACTAGTTGTGCTCAGATGGATGTCACTCTGCAATTCAATACCCAGGAAAAAGCTTTATTGTAAATTCCTCTGAAGATTTACAATTAATTTTAGAAGTACTACAGCACTAAGCTTTTCAATGAACCTGATATTTCAGCAAAGAAAAGTCCGAGTGAGATCACATGAAAAAAGGAACATTCAAATCAATAGGAAGATATACTCAGTGTTGGAAGTACTGTCTAAATACATAGCCCAAGAGAAGACACCTCTCTGCTGCAACTGCCCATAGAACTGGCAGCTTTGTGACTAATTGGACAGAAATGGCACTTATATATATTGTGATGTATCTACTAAGTGAGGTCCAAAACCAAGCTCTCTTGAATTTGAGCAGGAATGGTACTGGTGGGGTATCCTGAAAGACAAAAGATTTGGTAGATCCCTCTGGCTAATTGCAAAGTATCTTTTTTTCCCCTCCATGAGCCCTGCCAGCGACTAGGAGCAGCCCAGCTCCATGCTGGATAGAAACTGAAGCAGCTTGCTGCACATCAGCCAAACGGCAGTTATTTTTCCTTGAAACTCCTCACATTTTGGAGCAGAAGATGACATTTGCTTTACAGAGGACCAAACTGTTCCCTCATGTTAGGCATTCATGCTCAATCAAAACCATACAGCATAAATGCAAATCCTGAAAATCAATGCAGTATTTAAAAATGACAAAAATCACTTCAGATTTACTTTTCTGTAAAAGGAACTAAGTCAGCAGCTATGTTTACAGTGCATTTACATATAATTATAAACTTGAATTTTGCAAGTGACTTAAAACATCTTATGTCCAAAAGAAAAAGAAACACCCACATTTTAAGGCCCTGTTAAAAAAAAAAAAAATCCAATGGACTACTCCATTTAAAAAAATAAATTAAAAAAAACAACCCTAAAATAAATCCACTCCACCTAAATAAGCCTGTAAGAAAAAGTTGTGAAAATACTGCATTTATCCTCATAAATTATTTTTGACAGTTTTTGCATTTAGCTATAAATAAATATATGCATTGGAACCCTTGTACCATTGCAGATACTTTGTATGTCTGTGCTTACCGTTACTAGAGGACATCTATGATAGTATACAATAAACCTTGAATCTTACTACAATGTTCAAAATTACTATTTTTGAGTAAAACAATGCTGCACACAAGAACCAGAAACCGCAATGAATTTCCTAGGAGAAGCAGGGGACAAAATGAAACAAAACACTGGATTCTCATTCAATCCTATTCCTAATTTTGATCTCAACTGCTTCCAACTGTGTAGTTTTTTTCTTGGAGCTCCCATTATACCCCACCCAAAAGATCAGAAAATACAGGCAAGGAGGGTCTCGGAGCAGCTGTAAGGCTTTGAGAGGGTCAGCTCCTGCAAAGCACACTCTGATTAGCACAAAACTGCAAGGCGGAGACTGCCAGAGAGCAATCACCGGTCATGAAGACTATTGGCCAAAAAGAAAGCCTAAAACCATAGTTAGGCTTAAGCCTTTCTGCTCATTCCCTGTGCCATGCACTATGACGGAAGAGTCTCCAACTTTGTATTTAGCAAAGTTGCAAAGATCATGCTTTACCTCCATCAGTTTGCCTAACCGCTTAAAAAACCCTCAGATCTCTGGATGCCTGGGCAGCTGAGCCCTTGCCTCCTCCTCCTCCTCGGCAGCACGGAGGCAGCCCTATCACCTGCAGAAATCCCACGTGGCCCAGGGATGCACAAGTCCTGTCGCACCCTTCACCTCTGCTCGCACCTCTGCTACAAAGGGACGCATCTGATGCTGCCAAACTTGAGTCCAGGCTGTGGTAGTTCCTGAGCAGCTGGAAAGCCCCGTTTCTCCCCTCCCTGACAGACTCAGAGAAGCACATAGCCACGAGGCACCCACAAGACAGGAGCAATGGGAATGTCAAAGGAGAAGGTCCAAGAGCTGCCAACAGCGGGGATGCCACTTCCCTGCTCACAACTCGCAGCTCCCCCGTCCTCTTGCAGGAGGGCACATATGTCCTCTCAGACCCCTCGCAAAAAATCCCCCCACCATCTTAGCAAGCTCTAAAGCAACACTGGCAATCATCTCAGCAGCCATCAGATATGACCCCCTTCTTCAAAATTTCCACTGCTGCTTGGAAAAGACTGTGCTGACTTCAGCTGCATGAAAAGTAATATCAAACATGTACACCCATTCAAGGCTATAAAGAGAGCACTAATCCTTCAGTTTTTAATCAAGTATTATATTTAGTTGTTCCCCCCTCATAATTTTCTCACACCCTGCTACAAGAAAAGTAAATGGATGTGTAAGAGGAGCTTTATGATGTCTTGCCTGTTTGTTTTGGTTAGAGGGTGTGTGGGTTTTTTTAAACACGTGACAGCATTTGATTTCTATTCTTAGAAACCATTTGAGGCAAAAAAGGGCCCATGAAAGAATTGAAGTCCGCAAATTAACTTCCTTTCCGCCGGGTTTTTCTCAGCCATCTCCCCTCCAGTCACGCGTGCCAAAATCCCATGGTTTATAGGGGCATCTGTTCTATTCTCTCCAGGCCAAAAAAGGAGACTTTTCAAACCCTTACTACAGCTGAGATCTATAGCTCAATGAACCTAATGTGATTTTCCCATGTCTACAGAGCCTAAAGTGCAGCTCCACAACTGCCACCAGGAGCAAAAGTCCCTTCCTCCTCCTCCACCCCTCCTACCTCCAGCCACACACTCCCAATCCAGGCTTCTTCTAAAAGCTGTCCCCTTCCTACTCCCCCATCTCACTGGTTTTTACCACATTACTGAGGAACTGAGATATCAGCCATGAATGAAACTCTACACCACCAGCTGAACCGATATATTCTTATGAATTCCTAAACCGCTCTAAGCGCTTCACCCACTCTTCGGCTGTGAACTTGGTATACTTCATACGACAAGAAATACACAAAAAAAAGTTCCTTTCCCATACTTGTAGTACTCCTAGAGACATTATCTAATTTTTTATCATAACAAATACAGACTCAGTGGATTTGACCAAAAATTGCTTAACATTGCTCGATACAAACAGCACATCACCCTGAAAGTACATTGCCTGCCCACAATTTAAGGTCACACACTGGCCTTCACAGCAAAGGTTGGTGGCTCCCTCCAACACCAGAAGAACACAGCAGTACGGACATCATACTCCATACACCAGTCTCAGTGTAAGGGGGCTTTATCCAAGTGCAATACACTTCCCTCAAAAACTTCTAATTTACAGTGAAAAACATAGGATACCACCATTCCATCAAATAAAAAACCCATGAAATAATGGGTTTAATGTGTTTCAAATTAGCAGGTGTTCTAGTATCCATCACTTCTGTAAGGCTTCAGTGCAACCACAATAGTAAGCACAGCCACAAGCACCACTGCTATAGCTTTCAGTGAAATCAGCAGAATCAGACCAGAAAAAACCTGAACCTAGCAAAATATGCCCAGATATTAGCATCAGAAATAAAAGATGAGAAAATTAAGCTGAGCAGTAGGTATACATTTTCATGTATTACAATCAGTGTTTGCACAACACCTCTAAAAATTTCTGACACCTCATTTTGTTATGTGTAAAAGATGCAGGCAAGTCTGAAAAGCTCTTTTTTTCTCTACAAGCCAAACATGTCTCATAATTAGAAGCACACAAAGACTTTAAGAATATATTAATTTGCAAATGAGCTTTTTTAATTATTTATTTAGATATTCTGGCTAGCCACAATCTTGTTCACACATAGTCTTCAAGAAGCAGGAAGAGTCCTAGCATAGAACGCATAAGCAGGTTTTCAGCATAAGATTGTTAGTATTGGGCATTAAAACCAAAGGAATATCTGTGCCCACTCTACACCAGCATTTCGTGGCTCAGCCTGTAAAATGCATTGCCTCACTGGCAGACTGCGTGTATGAGCTGAATACATAAGCTCTTCCGCTCACGAAAAAGCAAAAAAAATCAAAGCTAAGCTCTATATCCAAAAAAAAGAAAAAGGAAAGCAATTAAAAGAAGAGGAATACATTTCTGACACAGCCCAGTTCACTGGTGAACTCAAGATTAAGCAGCAAGTTTATGACCAAAACTAAGTCAATATTCTCAAACCATTTTTTAGTGCAAATCTTAGTTTTACCGTTCATAAAATTCAATAGGTAATTACTCAGCTAGGCAAATGTCCTCAGAGGAAAGTAGGAGAATAATGAATTCCCTACATAATTATTTATAGCTGTGTTTTTGAGTGAACACAGTGTAACAGGCATCAAGCCAATATTTAAAGGTAAAAAAACAGATTTGTAAAACCTTAAATATTTCAGTAAGCAAGTCCATAGCCTAGTCTATTTCACAACCTAATCTGCCTTTGAAATACGTAAAAATCCCAACAACTTAGACTGCCCCTGTGATTAATCATTAGGATTTAAAATAAAACCTTGACAAAGCCAGGTCCAGAAGTGCAACCACAAAATATGTAATGCTATCAGAACATGCAATTTCCTCAAAATAATGTTGTTGGGAAGTGCCATAGCGTTGTCTGCAAAATATTTTGTCTGATCTGTATTTTGAAAAAACTCTTGGGAACAAAATCATTACCACGCATCAGTCAAAACGGCAGCAAGTAGACATCAGATGCAATTCAGTCTTTCATAGCTAACCCTAGAAGCAAGCTGCTTATCACTCCAAAGCTCAAAAGGATGATGAAAACTAAATAACACAGTGTTCTTTAGCTCCCTAAAGACAACTGATTAAAGTCAGTTAGGAGTTGATTGGTGTGCAATGATGCCTCTGCTTTCCAAACACACTGCTTAATTGCCAGTACAACTTCACAACACAACAGAGGGGAAAAAATTCTTCCCTCTCCTGCTACTGAAAAGTCAAGCAGTAGCTGCTGGTAAGTAAAAGGAAGGCCAAGTTGTTATTTTTTTAAGCTCCAATATCATCCATAATAGCCTGGAGACAAAACTAAACAAACAATTTTTTGTCACAAACAAATAGAACATGGTCCAAAATATTCTCTTAAATTCTCATAGGTTTTACAGTGTCACAAGTGAACAACAGAAACCTACATCAATAGATAAACCTCCTCTGTACTGTGAAATTTAACTGGATTGAAAAGAACATTTTTCAAATTTATATTTTTTTATATATATATATAAAAGCTCTTGCTTCGGTTTAATGCTTCTTTTACATACGCTAGAAATAATACTGGATAGATTTCTCTGCTCTATTTCAGCATTTTGAAAAACAGATTTACAGGGAAAAGATCATTCTGCACAGGGCTGTGCAGAGTGCATTTCATTCCTCTTATACAACAGTAGGAATTTTCAAGCAATTTGAATAAAATGTCACTTTGTTCTTTCTCATTCAAATAAAACTTAGTTGGCATTAATTTTACTACTGCAGCATTTGGTACGCATTGCAGGAAACTTGCCAGGTACATATTGAAGCCAGAGGTGCACGTGTCCTCAAGAAAACAGTAAAATGTAGACACAATAAAGCTTTGTCACTGTAGGTGATAGATAGTAACTCCTTCCCTCCTGCAGCAGCTTTAACTTAAATGGCCAGGGGCCCTGCAGATTCAAAAGACTGAATCCAATATCCTTGCTCTTGCACAATACCTACACTGCCTTCCACATGCATAGCATTTCTTTAGGACCAGAGATATCTGTCGTCTTCCATCCAGCACCAATATATTCCTCTGTTAGGAAACATCCACTTTCCATCGATGCTTACGACAAGAACCAGCACGCCTCTCGCAGCTTTCCCAGTTTAAGGACAGGTCAGATAAAAATGACATAAAAGCACTTTCCAAACACTCTTTCTCCTTTATGAGAACTGTACGCAGACCTTCGCAATAAATGTTCAGGACAATCCCAGGATTCCTTCTTGAGTGCAGAAGGGAGTATTTGTAGAGATACACATAAGAGTTACAGGACAAGTTAAGAAGTAAATGTGAAAGGAGACAGGAAGTGAGGGGTAAAAAAGGAAGCTGGAGCAAGAAAAGGCATCTATAGGCATCGTAATCATTGTAGAGACAAACAGGTTGTGTGTACCCCATGTCTAGATCAAAAGTACTGCTAAAAAACCCCCACAAACTCCTTTCCAAGCAAAAATGGACTTCCCAGTTTTAAGATAGCACTACAATAAAATAACAGAAAATAAACAGGTACGTCCTTGATTCTACAGGGTTTGGATTCATTTGTCCATTCTGCTTTTCTGCAGCTTACACACATGTCAGCAGAAACAACTAATTCTTGGAGTCACTTCTTCTCCTGCAAATAAATGGTTATGGCAAAAAAATTCTGTGCACTTCTACCGTGTAAAAGATCTTCCAAGAAAGACAGAGACAAGAAATATGCAGCACGGAGGCAGTTTCTGGGAAGGGCACAGCAGCTGTCCTATTCTGTTTAATATCTGGGGACCTGGGCACCCTGGTTATGCTGGTGGCAATTCTTCCTTAATGCAGGAGAAAACCAAGCTGTCCCTGGAGGTGAATCAGAGCAGGAAAGCATGCTGAAGATGCAGTCCAAGCTCTGAAATAAAACTCTCAGCAGCAACTGTGAAGGGACATTTCTCTCATACATCTGTTACAACTCAAAGAGCTCTGCCTGTACATTACTTAACAGGAATGTTTTGTGACTATTTTCTTTTTTTTAATTTTCTTTCAGACAATGTCCGTCAAAATCCCTTCATAATCTTCAATGACAATACCATTTGAAAACTGAGTTTTGCTTCACCAATCTATTAAATGTCTGGTTTTTCGCAGAAGACTATTTCACCTTTCAGTCATTTGTGTTATATCACTTGAATAACTACTAAATTTGGATTTATTTCAGGGAAACATATAAATTTCTTCTGTAAAAATCTGCACTTGAGGTAGCCACACTCTGTGCTCCCTTTACAGCCCTGGGAAAGACACTTTCAGACTGTAGCTCACCAACCCTGTTTTATATATCTGGTTTGAAGATTTCATAAATCATTCCCCAGTCTATAAAGCCAACAAGATCTCTACTGACTACAGGAGTCCACCTCAACATCTATATGTAGTTTGATGATCCACTTCCTTGCGCTACATCCTCTTTGCCCTGCTCCCTCTCATGACAGCAAGAGGAGATACTTGAGACCATCTTCAGACTTCATTTAGGTAAACAAAGAAGGCAAAGAACCGTCTGCAGCCAGTGTGAAATAAACATTCATACTCTGCGAAAAATGTTCCAGGCCGAGTTCAATATGAGGAGCTAAGGAAAACAGCAACACAGATTTCCTTACAAAGATTCCTTGGAACTGGGAGATCCCAATGCTGCTCCCAAACACTATTCAGACTGCTTTTTTCAGACTATTTTTAAACAGGACAAAACGTCACTAATAAGTAATTTATTGATCCAGGATTTCCACCTTGATATTGTTTATTACCACTGAAAAACTCCCATGATCAATTAATATTTCACACCTATGTCCAACAGACACTGAAATGTAATAGGGGCCTGACTTCATCAAATCCACAGCCTATCACAAAACCTGCTAACATGATCACAGCATGACAATGTAGAAGAATTTTGCAAACAGAAGATATGTACTGATACAATCAATGCAACAGCAGTGGAGCCATTAAATGTTTTGGGATGAAGGAATGCGCAAGACAAGCCAGCAGAGAAGGAGGTCTGGTGCCTGCTTAGGCAAACCAAAAAATTCTGCAATGAAATCTCCCGAATTCCGGAACCCCTCCTAAAAAGATGGCAAAGTTTGCATTTGCAAAACCACAGCTTAAATGAGCAAGGCATGAAAAATTGTATTTCAAACTCTGCACAGGTGCAGTGCCTGTGATGCTCTGGGTACCCTTCATGCTCTCCACATTGCTGTCAATCATAAGGACATTGAAACACACTCTACTTCACAAAAAGCACAGCTTCAGTAGCACCGTCCTGCAGCCAAAGATCACACGGGGCTCTGGATACCCTTCCCTGTATTTTTTGTCACCTCTGTTGGCCAGATTGAGCTGTTCTCCAAGAACTCATACAGGTCTGGGATCCCCATGAGGCTCCGCTTGGTCTCTTCCTTTGAGGGAGAGATGAATAGGCAAAGGGCATGGGAGCCTATGGCACCGCTCCATCCTCTACAGGCCTTTCAGTATCAGTGTGATGGGGACAAATGCAGCCAGGGATTTCTCCTCTAACCCATGCATTAAAATAACACTGGTATGTGGGAGGAAAGCATCAAAGTTAACACTGCCTCACGCAGCACCATTTTAAGCAGGAAAACCCTGCAGATCGGTAGGGTTATGATGCTTTCCCCCTAGTGTTGCCACTTTCGGCACTCCCATCAGACTATGCCTCCTCGTCCTCCAGCTTTAATCACCTGATGACATAAGTGTAACACAAATAATGAAAACTACTATACATGGAAATGAATGAGAATTGAAAAAGTATTTTTCTGCCAAGATCAAAACAATAGCAACCAAATATTTTTCATTGTGCCAGCAGAAACTTCTGCTATTTCTCAAGCTACAGTATCACTCTTTAATTTGACAATTTACAAAAAAAAAAAAAAAAAAAAAGGAAATTTCTTTAACATTAACATCAGGAAGCCATACGGGCCTTTAAATGCTGAAAAACACATACCTGGCGTACGAAACTGTTAGAGGTAGTGTCAGAAGATGTACTCCCATCCGATCCTTTAAATCGGTTTTTTCTTCTTGCCCCTTTACCATAAGACTGTAAAAAAAAAAAAAAAAAATTAGAGGAACAGCATTAGTTTGTGTTGCACAGAAAGCTTTCAGTACAAGCATCACCAATGTCTCCTAGGCTAGCAGGGATTCAGATGATCAGCTTCGTGCCAATTAATAAGCACATATTCAGTAAGTAACTGATGGGATAATGTGAGCGGGTGTTCACCAACACAGCTAGGCTTTGCCAGGTGAGCCCTGAATGTTTGGGGCTTTTTTTCATGTTCAGGTTTGGAGAAGCATTTATAGACTTGTCTAGTTGTAGATTCACCCAAGTCACAATTATTAAAAAGTACAGTTTGCTTTGCAACTAGTTGAAATAAGTAAACTAGGAAAGGAGATACCGGAGCAGTCTCCAGTACATCACAGCTATAAGCCAAGTCAGCTGAGGGAACGTTAAACAGCAAGAAGTGACCAACAACTTGTTCATTCAGATACAATCTTACAATCGAGGAAGAAGTTATAATAATAATGTTTTAAGAAAAAGCTGAAGTAAGTAAAAGCAGTATAAAAATAAAAAAGGACTAAATATGTAACTGGAAAAGGGGTTATATGCAACTAAAAAGCAAGGCATCTTTTTTATCTATTAGGAAATCAAAAAGACACCCGGAGAAAGAAACGGCTGGCTGAACCAAAATTATTAAACTATGGTTTAAATTATTAAACCAGGTTTAGCAAATGGCCCAACCTCCCCCAAAAAAAGCTATTTGTTCTGTGCGACGAATATGGACCATCAATAAATTTAATTTTAGAAATTTGAAAAACCATGAAAGAGTTTCAAACTATGCTATTTGGAATCACTTATTTTTGTGGTGACTGCAAACCATGCCATGACACCACCTCACGCCCTTCCCAGGGCATCGCTCCCAGGTACAGCAAAATCTCACAGATTTCTTCTGCACAACTATGTTAAGCAACAGCCCTTCCCAGCTAGTCACATCGCTTAAATTCATCTAAACTTGCACCAAAATCATGTCTTGACTATTTCAAACATTATTTTCCTTGAGGTTGATAAATGCAGTTTTTTTCCTCACTCATCATGCTGTGGTAAAGGTCATTTTACTAATCCATCTCTCTGGATCACGTCTCCTGTCTTTAAATACCTCCCACAGTTCCCTGCAACAAACAGGGTCTTTGTCCTCACTTTCAAGGTCTGCCTTGGCTTATTCCCAATCTTAGCTCCCATCTTGCATTCAGCACTGAACTTTCAAGTTCCACAATAACTCAGGGAAAAAAAAAAACAAAACACAAAACCAAACACCAGCCTCCATCACCTACACGCTTAATTTTCAAAAAGTAATTTCATATCCTCCCCCATACTATCTCGCAATCCTTCTCCCAAGAATAAAAATTCCTTTACAGAAATCTCACTGTTCTGCTTAAAATGTACAACAGAAAAAAACCTTCTTGATAACAACGTATTAGCGTGCTGGTATCTCAAAATATTACACTAATAAATTATATTATCTATCCACTATGATTTCCTAGGATTTCAAGTCCATGCATCCACATCCTGCTGTTGACTTCGGCCATAAGCTGCTGTCAGTCCTGGGTTTAGGGATGATGAGAAAACTATGATCAGCTTATCGGAGAACGTGGCTGTGCATGTGCTATAACATCACATTCCTGACAACCTGGCCCTGCTACAGCAAATCGTGGGATAAAACTCTGCCTGGGTGCACAAAGCGTGT
The DNA here is from genome assembly GCF_030867145.1 of Opisthocomus hoazin. Classification (NCBI taxonomy): domain Eukaryota; kingdom Metazoa; phylum Chordata; class Aves; order Opisthocomiformes; family Opisthocomidae; genus Opisthocomus; species Opisthocomus hoazin. The sequence continues at coordinate 72,130,706 of NC_134417.1, read as the reverse complement.
CCTCCCGTGGGCTTGGGCAATCCCCAGAGCACCATGCCGAGCTTTGGGCCTGAGTCCCATTGGTTCTCACAGTAGGGAAGCGTGGGCTCCAGTGCAGGCTCGGAGCCATGCTTAAAATCTCTTTCTGGCACATTTTTAAGATCATGACTTCAAAATCTGAGCTGTATCTCTTAGCGGTAACACTTATGGCAAATACAATGAAATATTTTGCATTCTAAGAGTAACTGAGGAAGATAATAGATAGCCACTACTAACTTCAGCTCGTTCATCAGATGGACAAATCCAGGTAGCTTGCCACCATGAGACGCAAGAGAACAATCTCAGGCTGCATCTGGGGAATAAGTGTTGATTCTGGGCAAGTTTGGACAATCGGTTGAAACTTAATGTTATACCAGTCTTTTAGAAAGAATGACTTGAGTAACAATAGATCTGTCAGCCTGACACTGACTCTCAGCAAAAACTGTTTAATATCTGTTATGTCATTGAACTAACAATGATTTATGAGAAAAGCAATGATTTTCTCAAAAAAAATAGATTTATGGGAAAGATATTTTGCAAAATTCATATGATTTTTACAAAACTGTAAAAAATCCATGTAAGAAGTTTCTGAAAGGCACGTGAATCAATACTACACATGTTGGTTAGGGAAGAACTACATAAAAAATAGCATGCTACACATTATGGGGATGAAAACAGGACTTTCTGATGAGTCCGGACCAGTAACCCAGCAGGTCACAAAATGTAAAATTAAAATTGAATGAGGAATGGCTTTACATGGTTGCATTTCTAAAAGGGATCTTGGATAACAGAAAAACTTCTTGATAATATAAAGGTCTTCATAGATCTGTATGAGTCAAAAGTAGATCGGAACGACCGTTACCAGCAAATTATTCAAAACATTTTCCAGGTTCTATCAGAACCATCTTTTTCCACACAATATAATATTCCACCTAATATTATATAACATAATATAACATAACATAAAGGTACCTAAAACACATGAAAAGTATCTTTGACATCAGTAGCCTTCAAATAAAACAATATCTTTAAATCAAAATTTACCTCAAAAATGGTTCTTACTGATGTAACTGACTAGTCACCCACCGACATTCTGACCCTGTTTTCTCCAACTTTTGTGGAAGAATATGGAAATATATTTACAAAAAAAAAAGCATTCATAACATTCACATAATAGCTCAAGAATATAAAGCATCTACATAAAGATCACACTATCTAGGCAATTCCCTAAATAATGTGCAGTATAGTATTGTGTAATCCCAAAGGAGATACTAGAAAAAATGTACACATATTCTCTTTCAGTCACATTTTCTGTATTTGTACCCAGTTTCTACAATATGTATTGTATTTACAGAATGATAGTGTTCAGTTTTATTATGTAAAAAATTACTACAAAGGCAAAAGAGGGTCTCTGTCTAGAGTGATGAGGATAAAACAAACAAGAGCAGAATAAAAACACGTTACAAGCAGAGATAAAATGCACACTTCTCTACCTGGGTAGTAACAACTAAAAGCTTTTATTTCAAGCAACGTCACACAGCAAATTCAGCTCAGATTGAAACTCACCTTGATTTTTCAGTTTGGGGTTTTTTTTTTTGTGCACAGCAGCAAGCAGGTTTTTGTTCTAGTCTTACATAAGTGGGAACTATTTGGGAGCACAAGTGAAATACTAACTTTAAACACAAAAAACAACAGTTGACATGATGGCAGGCCATGGCTATAGAGTGTAGGGAAAGACAGTTTTACAGCTGCCTCTGTGCACAGACCAATTCTGAATCAGAGGAAAGGGGGGCAATTTTGACACATGGGAAAAGAAGGATTTGACAACTATTCTCATTATTTTAAAGGATGCTAATCTGGAATTACATTTGTCTTCCAAGGCTTTCAAGCTTATTCCCACAGTCAGAAATGCCTGAAACTTCATTCTAAAAATGAGATGTCTTCCATAAACAAAACAGATCCTTACATATTTTTAAAAAATGATTAACTATCTCTGTCATGTGAGGAATCATGAATACTCATCCTGTCATACTCATTGTGCTTTGCTTTTTTGAGTGTATTTTTTCCATAAGACCTTCATGTGAGAACAAGACCTTTGTACAAAAAAAATAATCTACCAGTTACTTTCAAGTCTGGGAAAAAAAAAAAGAGATATTTTTCTTACAATGAACCTAATATGTTACTGTGATTTTCATATTAAAATTAGCTGCCTTATCTGTGTTCTGTGCAGCAGTTGGCTGCAATTAGGCAGCTAAAAATAAAGGGTTGAATCACATTATGCAGACATTGCCCAGTAAAAGCAGCAGCACAGGGCAGTCGTTCTTAACCTATACAGTAGCTGTACCGAACACAACCACCATAGGGCACCACAAGTCTCTGCACACCAGTATACGGGTGCCCAATGGTAACAATCTCAAAACCCAGCATAACTGTCTGCCTACTGCATACCATCATTTGTCCCAGCTAATTTTAATACAACTGACTCCAACCTTGTGAACAAGCCTGTTTATATACAAAGTTTGCTGACAGGAACATTCTCAGTGGATTTCAGAGAAAGTCTTACACAAACGAAGTTATGTATACATGTAAGTGTTCACAACATCAAAACTGTAGCTTGGTTTATTAGTCAGATGTGTGAAGTTCTTTTAAAATTGGCTGAGTTGCCAGAGGTGAGAAACACAACACACGTATTTATGTTCTACAGCTTCTTAAAATACCTGGCAGACAATACGAAATCTTAAAAAAACCCAAAAAACCTTACTAAAGTAATCTTGTAAAAATCATTTCACCAACAAAGTCCTAATAAAGCAAAGAAAGTGTCTGCTTTCCAACTCTGATGTGAAAGTACATTGTGTAACCTTCATTCAACCCATGTAATCAAACAAAATATGGGAATCATATGAAGCATTAGAGGCATGCATAGCAGTTTCCTGATAATTAACAGTCTCATATACAATTACTCGCTATTGCAAACAGATGAGATCAATGTCACTCAGCGAAATCCTTTAATTTTAGTGAGGTTCTGCCTCAACATATGAAAAGCATGCATCCATAACATTTAAGCCTCTAACACACACAACAAGCAGAAGGCATGGTTTATCCCTGTAGGCAAAATACTATAACCTGGAAAAGAAAATATAAAAAAAAAAAAAAAAATTAAAATGACCAGCCATCTACAACCAGGAAACCAATCTTCAGTGAGAGTTTTAAAATGCCCTTCAGCAGTAACCACTCCTACAGTATTTTATATCAAAGCAGAAGTGAGGACTATACACAGGGTGAGCCTGAACCTTTACTACTTTTAATGGGTAAAATTGTACCAGTCATTGAGACTGATGGCAGGTGGCAAAGACAAACCCTTAAAAACTAGCCTACTTGTCTCATTCAAAGAATGAAGGAAAGGTACAGAAGATCTAGGCAGCAGAGTCACTGATGTCAAGTCAGGTCTCGAAACAAAGATGCAAGAAAGGAACTGGAGAGAACAAAAACACAAAGTTCAGAGCTGGAATGAAGCTTACACAATCTCAGATGAACAAACGACCAATTACAAGCATCAAAAGAATATCTAAAGGTAAAGAGTGACCCCCTGCAGGTTTAGAGAATTGCTAGAAGCCAGAAATAAGAGAGTGCACTAAGCATTTTTCCTTCCCACGCAAACACTTTGAAAGATATTTTAAAACGGCCACGTCCCAGACAAAGAATAGCATGCCAGGACAGTGCAGAACACGCACATCCAGCTCCATCCACCTCTTGGAAGAATAATCCATTGCCACTTTAATCAATTCCTTACAACAAGGCAGCAGAATGTTCCTGTAGGTCGGACCTCCTGAGCCCTCTCTGGTCAGTGGCCAGGCTTGCCACCACTCAGAAACAATGCCCTCCAGCTGCGGGGTGGTGCAGGCTCCAGCACTGGCTGCAGACCCGTGAACCCCCACACCCGCACTGAAACAACACAAACTGTGCGCCTTTGGATAGAAAGGGTCAGCTATAGAAAGAGACATGCTTGTTTCTGATCTTTGCACCACAAATCACACTAATCTCATAAAGGAGGGGAGCTCAGCCTTCTGACTGTACAGCCAAAGGCTGGAAGATGTACATAGACCTTGCTGATGAGCTCCCCAGCACTCCACAACTCCATTCCACAATGTGAACAGGGGCAACAGGGCGATGTTGGCCACAGCAATATATCCTGGCTTGCCTCAGACTCAGGGCTGGGGTTTCAGGTCGCCCTACACGGTCAACAACAGCACAGTCCTGTGACAGGCGCTCAGCCCTGTGACATACCTTCAGCGAAGAAGCTGCCTGAGGAGCACAGACTCACATCCCCATAGCGGAGTAGAATCTGAAGGTTAGGTCTCTGGATTTCTTCAAACAATCAACACTTGCTATCAGGACACAATTCAGAAAAGACAAGGCTTCCATTCAGGAATTCTGTCAAATTGAGGCTCTCCATATACAGTCATCAAGTTCATACCAGCTACAGTGAAGAGTCTGCTAAGTCCACAGTCCCTTTATAAAATCCTCCACATGCCCTAAGAAAAAAATCCATCCAAACATACTAAAAAAACAAATCCATCCAAACAAACAAATAAAATCCCTAAACAAACAATTTCTTTATCCAAACATCCAAACTTGCATACATAATCCAAAAACAAATATTTGACAGATGCTCCTTTTTCCCCCACAAAAAAGAAAACCCATTTCTGCTGAGAAATCTGTGTAACAGGGTTAAATCTTTGACGCTCTTTCCTGCTGGCCTGTGATAAAGCCTTGCCAATACTGCAGCTAGAGACAGCCCAATTCTCGCCAGTTCCTACACTTCTAAGCCATCTCCCAGTGCTCTCACCCTGGCCTCAGACCAGGTCACCTGGCAGTTTCCACCCTCCAGACAAGAAGTAGGGGATTTGGCCTGTTCTCCTCCTCCCCAGTGCCTTGGGAACCAACCTCAGTGAAAATCTACTGCACATCTCCCCGTGGCATCAGTGATGAAGGTGTCTGCTCCCAACCCAGGGAAACGGGAGCACGCAACAGCAGAAAGTGTTGAAGCTCATGCCCAAACCCCACTGTGCCTCCTGCAGCCTTATAAGATTTGCAACTACAGTTGTAGGCCACGTGCCTGCTCCTCCCCACCTGCTCTCCATGGATTTCTGTATTTCTCCAACGCATGGAAACAGAAAAAGAGAGCTGACTATGACAGAAAGATATTTGCAGGAAGCAACAGCCACCTACGGGGAAGCTTCCCTCTCCTCAGGGTCTGCTGTCCCGTTGACAGAGACTAAGGCAAGCCCTTGGAGGGCAGGGAGGGTGATTTTGTTTACTTTGTGTTATTTTGCAAAGCTTCTATCCTGGCACAGGAAAGAACAGAGTAAAGAAGCAGAAGAAAAGTAACTGAGACTCCAGAGAAGCCAGCCTTGGAAGAGTACAGGAGCTTTTCATCCATAACAGTTTGAAATTATAAACCTAGAGACAAGACAAAAAAAGAAGTCGCCTCTAGAAGATGGTTACCATATAGGCAAATAAGTTAGGACTGAAACTGCTGAATTGTTTCAGAGGGATTTTACACTCTAGAAAAATGTAGAAAAAAATTATTATAGCCCACATATGCTGATGATGTGAAATACTGAAGTGGCAAATAAATGTCTCTTCCAGAGATGAACATGCAAGATCACCTGTTACTGACAGAATTCAGGACAAAGCAAAACAAACACAAAGAGCAGAGGAAAATCATCACAAAAGTAACAGCTGAAACCCGAAGGGCTTTCTTCAGTGAAGGAGTATTAAAAATTATTTTTGTCAGTAAGGAGTGCGATGCTGAAAGGAGGTTACCACATCAGGAGAGAAAACACTACCTCTTGCTGAGGCCCATGAGAAAGTCCAATGAATGGAGTTGGATTTCATCTCCTCTTCATTTGTATATACTCCACTGAGCTGCTGCCACATTGGATCTGGCTTCTAGGGATGCTGCCAGCAGAGAGTAAAACCTTCCATGCCTCTATAATGAATGGTCATTGTTATTATTTAAGTAAGCAAAGGCATATAAATTTTGTTTGTTTATCACTTACAAAGTAGTCTTGCAAGTCAGTACCGGGAAATACACTGTTGCAAAATGTTTATTTAAAGAATAGGTAGACACGGTATGAATTGTGATAAATCAACTCAGCTGAAATAGAGCAGCAGAGGGCAGTGTGATTAGTCTGCCTAGAATAAATCTCTGGCTATTCTTTCCATTCCTCATTACCACAAGACACGCAGTGAAGGGATGGTGCTATGCAACTGAGAAGATAGCTGGAGATCGGGGAAAGACAACAGTCAGTGCTAGGGCCAAATAATTAAGCTGATATTCCAGAGTCACCACATGCACGTTACTCTAAAACTCACATTAACATCAATCACAGTCAATACAGAAGGAAAACTGAACAAGCCTGTCCCTAATCCCTCGCCTGCAGTCTACCGTCAGCAATGCCACCGGATCAGCTGGAGCCAAGCACCCCTGACACGATGAAGCCTTTAGACTTGGAAGAGGGAAGCGCTTAATAATATCAGGGCACAGAGGAAATCTAAATGCAAGTGAAAGAGCTGAAGAAAACAATCAAGCAGAGAATTGTTTTTATTTAAAATGTGCCAGGCTGGTAGGACCCGCCTTGACAGATGATGCATAAGAAGGCAAGAAAAAGAACAGGAGGAAAATAACAATGAGGGAAAGGGAAGAATTCATCCTGGGTAAGATGCCTTCTCCCTCCACAAGGTAGTCTGTACTTGCTTAATACAAGGTTTCATTCCATTTTCTTTGAAACATCTCATATAATTTACTGATCTGATTTGCTATGACTATTCCTATGACACAACACAGGAAGCTAGCTGATGAGAAAATAGCAATAGAAATTGAATCTAGTGATTTCTGGGGACTGAGGGATGTTGAAGCAAGAGCAGAAAAAAATTACATGGGAGGGAGGAAAATAATAAGAGTGGCCAAGAGTTACCATGCAAGACATTAATATGCTACTTTATATTATAAACAAATCAGCATAGCATCTGGGTTAATTAAAATTATTAAATTGAATATTCTACTAATTCAACTTCCTAGAATTAAGGGGTTCTTGAAATACAGAAATAAAAAGAGAACTGGAGTTGATTTTTTAAGAAACAGATGCTGATCATCAAACACCAATGTATTTGAACAGAGTTTGCTGGGTTTACAATTTCAGAAAATCAAATGCTGATTTTATTACAAAAGGGCCACATCTAAAACTACCACTTTGCACTAACACATACCTTGACCTTGTGAATAACTCCACAGCATAGCAGTTAGCATCTGCATTCATCTGGATAAACCTGGACATATGAAACTATACCACAACCCCATCTGGACTAGGATAACAGTGAGCACCTAACACTATGTTTGCAGAGTAATATGGGCCCAAATGCCACATAATTTTAAGTGATACAGATCAACACACCAATATCTTGTCTCCATTACAAAGAACTTCCCAGGGAGAGTACAGCATAACTGTCATGATTAACACCTAAAGGGATTTTATTTTGTTTGCAGTTCTTGTCAGGAAAATGCATTATGAAAATAAGATCTATGAAATAGATTTCACACAGAGGGTATCTAGGAATATTTCATATATTTAACTACCTTTTAAGAGTAATTCCTTCCAGAGCATTAACTACATTCACTCCTGTGCCAAGTGGTGATAAGCTTGGCAAAAATGGATGGACAGGCATGATCCTAAACATGCACCACGACGTACAGCCAGGTTAAAAGAAATCCTCAGCTTTACAAAAGCAAAATTCTTGGATAAGAGAAATTTTGAGGCTTATTACAGCTCTATAAAGGCTCTTCAATTATATTTCGCTCAATCATAATTCCCAGAAGTAGCACTTAAGAAAGAACACTTTTAGGAGTGATATCACTCCATAAGCTCGCATGTTGAGTGTTTTTTCTCCTGACGCATTACTTGGCATGAAATGTTTCTAGGATTGATACTCGAGTACCTTAGTGGGAAAGACAGCGGTAGACATAACTGAATTACCTGTAGGCAATCTACTTGACGATTCACATGTTCTCATTAAGCCTTTCCTTCTCACTGTGAGTATGTTCTAACGCAGCAAGATCTTACAATATTGATTTTTTGGAAATCATGTTAATGGAGCAAAAATTCAAATCAGAATAATTGTCTCTCAATGCAGTGCATGCTAAGGAATTAACTAACATTATTATTCAGAGAAAGGGCTCTTTTGCTTCCATAGTCTTATTTCCTCTACAGCAAAGGTTTATGTACGACTAGAATATGCATAAACGGAGAAGGTCTGATTCTTGTTTTGCCTAATGGCTTTGGGTCCAAAAACTGAAAAATATTCCTTCAACTAAAAAGCTGCATTATTACTACCGTAAAAAGTGGATCTTTTTGGCCATGAGCGTTCAGAAACCGATTCTATAAAACAGAAGTACTTTACCTGAAAAATAAATAACGTGGGTGTTAGCAAACTATCCTTCCTCTCTAAAGACAGGTTCTTTAAGCTTTGTTAAAAGGAGGGGTGAAAATCAATTTTGTGCTCAGTGTTTGACATTTATCCACAACAGACAGGCACCATATGATTTGACAGTTGCCAGTTCTGTGCTTAGGGCTGGAAAGATATAAAAAGGAGGGGATTTGTAGGTCAGAAATTAGTTCCCTTGCCACTGCTTCTGGGGAAGCTGGCAAAGCATATGGCCCAGCTGAAATGTCTGTTCTGCACTTGGAGGCTGCAGTCAAATTCACATCCAAAGAGACACTTTTTCTTTTTTAGCTTAACCTAGTCTCTAGCTAGTTTCAGTGCCTGGATTTTGTTCTGCTGTCACTGGTCCCCAGTAAGTAAAGATCAACTAGCGAATCTTTTGACTGACAGTGTTTTCCTCTGGCAACCGAGCACTTTTGTGATGAAGCCGGACCACCTTCTCAAAGAAAATAAAGTATCAGAGATAGCTTTGGCAGCAGCAATAAAAACTGCCACCCCAAAAGGAAAAAAGCTCTGTCCTAACAAGAACAAGCATGTTTGCAATTTAAAACGCACGCAGTCAGATTTTACCACCCTTTTACTGTGTTTAAAAATAGCACTGTAAGTCTTTGTAGCCAACTATTGCAAACTCGAAGATATTATGCAACATTCATACATTAAACAGGAACCACCTTTCAAAACATAAAGTCTTTACCAAGCGTGCAGACAATCCATACCCTGCCTCCCTCTCCTCATCCATCCACCTGAATCCAGAGCACCTGGACGGAGTTGTTCAAATCTCAGCGATGACCGCACAACTGCGGTAATGGAGCAGCTTAAACCTGCGGCGCGCTCCGCACCTTCAGCCTCCCCGAAACTCCTGCGCGACCACCAGCGTCAGCCGCCCTCCCCCACCCACCCAGACCGCTACCAGCCCGTGTAACGGGTGAGGGAGGCTTCAGCAGTGCGTGGTGAGCACCGGGTACAGATACAACAGGTTGCCGGAGCAGGGGAAAGCAGCCGTAACCTGTGAGTAACGCACGGGCTGAAGAGCTCCTTGACAGCGACGTATTCTCACACATCCACCCTCCAGCGTACCGCAAGGTTCTTCCGACTTACGGAGCTTCTATGGCACGGAGCATCCCATTGCGCGCGTTAATGTGTTAATTAATGCCCCGCACCTGCGGGCGGCGGCGGGGACGGGGTTTTCGGGCGTCTGAGGAGACCGTCGAACTTTTCTGGCGGCGGGGAGCCGAAGTTGAAGGGCGGCCAGCTCCGGCAGCCCCGCCACCCACCCCCCCCCTCCCAGCCAGCCACCCGCTGCCTCAAGGCGAAGCCCCCCCGAGCCCAGCCCGGCCCCGCCGCCCCCCGCCCCACCGCAGCCCGGGCCAGCCGGCCGAGCCCCGCCGCCCCCGCGGTACCTGCGCCGCCGTCGCGGGCAGGGGGTTGTCCAGCAGCTCCATCTGCACCTCCTGCGCCGGGCTGGGAGGCGATTTGGACATGTCGCCCTGGACCATTGGCGAGGAGAGTGAGCGGCGGGGCGCCGAGCCGAGCCGAGCCGGGGCGGCGGGGCGCCCCTCAGCGCCCGGCCACGCCGCGGACGGGGGCGGCGGGGCGGCGCGGCCCTGCCTGCTGCCGGCGGGGAGCGGCGGAGCGCGGTGCCGAGGGACGGGGCACCGCCGCCGCCGGGCGCGGGGGAGGGCAGGGGGCGGTGCGTGAGGAAGAGGGAAAGTGACAGCGAGCATCTCCCTCCCGGCAGCTACCGGGCGGCGGGCGCGGGGCGGCGCCTCCCTCCCCGCCGGGGGCCGCGGGGCGGGGGCGGCGCGGCGAGCGGGAAAGTTGGGGACGAGGCTGCTGAGGGGGCGCCGGGACGCGGCGGGGTGGGGGGTGCGCCGGGCTGGGTCAGCCCCGCCGCGGGCGGGAGGGCTCGCTGCCGGCCGCCCTCGGTAAGTTGTTCACCAAAGACGCTGGGAGAACTCCGCGGCGGCTCGCGGGGCTGGGGTGGGAGCGGCGCCTCGCCCCGCAGCCCGCCCTCCCTGCCCGGCACCGCGCGCGCCCCTCCCGCCGCGCTGCCCGTCGAAGGCCCCACGGCACCGCGCGTCCGAGCCCGAGCCGCGGGGCGCGGCTGGCTGGGGGGAGCAGCTCTGCGTCTCCCGGAGAGCGGGCCCTGGGGGTCCGTCCTACCTGTACTCCTCGGAGGTTCCCCAGCACGCACCAGCAAGGGAGGAGTAACTCCTCACTAGCAGGTGAGACCGAGCCCCTTGCGTAACTTTACAGAACCTGTGGCAGCACGATGTCAGTGGTGCTGTCGTGGACCCCACAGGAGGCGTTTGAGAGACCCGTTTAAAACCTGACCCGGGAAAATCACCCTCCACCCCTGAGATGATCTGTTGGTTATTTCTCGGAAATAAAACCTGGCTTTAAGACGGTCCCAACAGAGACTAAACCTTCTGACCACAGAAGCATGCAGTCGGCTGAGAAGGTTTTGTAGAGACAACTTGTTACCCGTCGTTGTCAGATTGCGTTTAGCTACGCCCCGTTCAGCACGCGAGGGAAGCGTTGTGTTTTCAGTGTCCCTTTGTGACTGCAAAATCTCTTCTCAGGTGACTGTAGACAGTGAACACTCAGTACAGACACTCAGAGTGGCCTAATGTCATATACCTAAAATCACAACCATTTCTAAGAGCAATATAACAGTTGTGTACAGCCAAAGAAGCCAGCTAACCGAAACCAGCACAAAAGCCAGTTCAATCTCAAGCTGTACTTTCAAGCTTTCTCCCAATTTCGTGGTTGATTTATTGCATTTTTCATGACAGCTAATAAATTTGCTCTCTGAATTCGCTTACCCCTACAGATTTGCTTATACGAATAGCTAATAGTTCCTGTAGGAACTACCCATTTTTCGTGAAGGAATTGGCTTTCTCTGCAAGTGGAAGTGCTCAGAGGTTTGAAGAAGCTTGAGAACTTTCACTTGTCTGAAAAGTTTCACATTTCATTTTGAAAAGTTGCCATAGTATTCTTCAAAAATAGTTTCTAGAATTTCATTGAAGTTGTTGTCTATGGCAAAGTAGAACCTTCATTTTAAGTGAAAAGAATGTCTTTTACATGGTTACATTTAATTCGAATAGTTCAATAGAGATGCTGAATAATCTTGAAACTATAAAGATGCTAGAACCTGGACTGCTTCCAGATAGTCTCTTAGTAGCTATAACCAAAGACATTTTCTCTCTACGCATCATTTGGTGGGAAGAACGCTTACTTCACCTTCCAGTGTAGGCCTTGTAGTAGTTATTGCTTTGTCACTTCCAAATTGGATTGTTATAATGGAATTACTTTTTGTGACCATCATAATAATTAATAAAGGATAATACATAAGTAAAGATTTACTAAGGAACCTAAACACAGTATTCCTGCTAACAATTGCAAAGTGGGGTGTTGTTATCGAAAGCTGTTGACTTTGATTCCTGACACCATTATAGCTTTGGAACCATTTATCCTTCTGTTTCAAACCATTCTCTGCGAAAGGCACTCGATCCACCGTCACTCAGTACAGTCTGGACTTGGTAAATTTTCAGGCACTCATCAGAGGTCGCCTATTCTCTCTCATGCAGAGAAGGGAGTGGAAGTTGTTTAATCATGTAACAGTGATCCTTCCTATCACCCTCTAAATTTTTCACTTTGTAATAAATATGTAAATAACATAGCATTTTTTTTCTAGTATACCGTTTTTCTTTAAGACTAGTAAAGATCATTCTGGAAGAATTACAGTTTCTAAAACCATAAATTGTGCATCTGTGTTGAAAGGGTATTTCTACCGCCTCATAAATTAGAGCTTGACTACATCAAATTAAGTTATTTTTCGTTTGCTGAGTCTTGTATCTTATATAATTATTTTGTCTTATTTCCTTTATCAAAAGGTAAAGGCAATAGTTTTGCTTGTTAATATACACGTATACAAGGGCTGTAGAAAACAGGGACTCAGGAAAGAACTTTTTAAGGCACAAATAAACAAAAGAGAACTCGCTGACTTTAAAAAAAATAGTTAAATATAAATAGTTGTGTTGTACAGTTTCCTTTTAAAAACCCCTACAAGAACCCCTTCCATGAATCACCTCCAAATTTCTAGTAAGTTTATTTCATTTTTCTTCCTGACAAAAAATATTCTGCCAAATTTCAGTAGCAATTATCATTCATTGCCTTGATGTAATGAGTGGCTACAAGATTAGCCTAGAAAAAATGCATGAGTATCTTACTCTGTTTTACCCCTTTTGTTTAGCAGCTGAACAGAGTTCTCTAACCTTGAAATGTGCAGTGAAAATCCTTCAGCTGAACACACACGCATGCAGTCATCCCTCTGCATGCTGTTTTTGGCCACATCTGCTTCAGGATCAGGGTCAATGTGTAAAAACAATATGCAGAGATTCCAAATTGCTTGTTCTTTCTCAAGGGGAAAACAACCTGTTATGCCTAACCACTTCTCAGCAGAAAACCACTCTGCTGCATTTTTTCACACTTTTATCTGCAATGGAAAGGTGTTGTGCATGCTTATTTTGATTTTTCTAAACATGTAGATATTAGAAGACCAGAAGGAAAGATGAGCTGGCTTGATGGGTTTTTTTTTTCAAAAAAGACCTCAAATCCTTAGTCTGACAGCTAAGATAACCTGATTTGGATGCCAAAACCAGCTTTTTTTTTTTTTTTTTTTCTTGTATGAGAGATCAGAGGTTCTTTTAGAGCAAGGAGCACTGTATTACTTTGCATGTTTAATTGTCCATTACCACCAATATAAGAATGTAGTGTCAGCACTAACCTTTGCACACATGTACAGTGAGTGCAGGATTGATTTAGTCTATAACTTCACCCGAATGTGCAAAAATAGGCCTAGGGTGGTTGGCTGATATTTGTGTAAATGCAGCCAAAAGCTAATAACTTAGGCCCAAGGACAATCATTAAGAACTTGCATAAATATAGGCTGGTGAGCTTACAATGACTCTTATGAAACTACTAAAATGCTTCAAATTGAGCATGTGTTTAAAGCCCTGATACAGCAAATTTCTTTAGGAAAATCATTTAAAAAGAAGTGCTGGTCATCTATTATTCTGTGCCACCTCCTGTTTAAAATGTATTGTAGCTAGAAATTCAATATTGTGAAAACAAGAATTCAGTCAGTTACCTGGATTTCAGATCTCGGAACAGACACTGTTCATCTTCTTCTCCAGTGATAAACTGGAAGCTGGCTGTCGCAAGTGCAAACTAAAGACATTCCTCTTATTTTTGTGCTTTATCTTTCTCACAACAAGTCTGAACAAAACCACTCCAGACAAGCTCACTTGCGAATCTATTGTCAGTCTGTATCAGAGCACAACACCGGCTGGCTGGATTTAATGAACTGATCCGTTCTTCCAACTCATGTTTATTATGCTTTGTTCTGTAGCGTGTATCACAGAATCACAGAATCACAGAATGGTAGGGGTTGGAAGGGACCTCTGTGGGTCATCTAGTCCAACCCTCCTGCCGAAGCAGGGTCACCTACAGCAGGCTGCACAGGACCTTGTCCAGGCGGGTCTTGAATATCTCCAGAGAAGGAGACTCCACAACCTCCCTGGGCAGCCTGTTCCAGTGCTCCGTCACCCTCAGAGGGAGGAAGTTCTTCCTCATGTTCAGATGGAACTTCCTGTGCTTCAGTTTGTGTCCATTGCCCCTTGTCCTGTCACTGGGCACCACTGAAAAGAGCTTGGCCCCATCCTTCAGACACCCACCCTTCAGATATTTGTAAGTATATATTAGGTAGGTCCCCTCGCAGCCTTCTCTTCTTCAGGCTGAACAAGCCCAGCTCCCTCAGCCTCTCCTCGTAGGAGAGATGCTCCTATGTGTAGGTGCGATGCAGCAAAACCTTGACTGATATTGTTATGATATACTCTGGCAATCAGAAGGAGCAGGGTTTCTACATGATGGAAGATAAGAGCAAGACATAAACACTGGCAAAAACGCTCCTAATGCACAGGAAGGCTCACAATACTTGCAAGAGCCACAACACCTACTATGCACATATTTTCAGCCCTTTGCAAAACGTGACCAAAAAAGGCACGCTCCTGCTCGCAAGCTGTTCGCTTTGCGAGAGGCAATTCTGTTGTCGATGGGTTGTATACAGAGTTGGTGTTTGATTAAGTGCTTCTGCAGAAGTCGCTGGTTTCAGCTGATATTTTCTTCCCTTTTTCTTTGCCCTCCTGTCATAACCGAGACCACATATCTCCTTTTGTATCCTCAGTCCTTACCAACTATGGTGTTCCTATTTATAGCATTATTGCCCTCTCATTATTAAATACTTGAATCACAAGAGCACAAAAAGGCTTTATAGGACTCTCACCCACAAATATGCTCAGCCCATGTGAGTTACTGACATGAGAGACAGCTTTTAATAGACCCTGCATGCAGCCTGTGTCCAAGGATGGCATCCAAGCTCTTCTCGGCTCCTTGAGGTTGGCCTTCCCTCCACGCTTCATTAAGCTCTGTGCTCAGCTTGGGCTTTTCTGCTTTAGGGAAGGCTTTTTTTTTTTTTTTCCACCCGACAATCTCTTATTTGTGGCATCGAAGCAAAACTTCATTCACAATAAACGGTGTAAGAAAATGCAATGACAACCTCTAATATGTATGAGGATTGCAAAACATAGTTGATGGTTAACTCGTCATTACCAAGGTTGTTGGCAGAGTTAATACGCCTAAGAGTTTACAAATTCTTTGCCACTTTATATGTGCACAGATCTGAAGCACAAATCGCTGATGGCACAGCTCCACGCTACCATCAAGTCAATTTTAACAGTGAGCATTTGCCTTTCCTCCTCGCCTTGGCTGCACTAACTCAGTCCTCCATTGCACACCACTTGTGCTTTTCTGAGCACGAGGGACTCCAGTCAAGAATTAAAAGCAAAATGTAGCACAAAATTAATTACCTTTCCATAGATTAATTCTCTGCTGCTTTATCTCTGTGAGCCATCTCACCATGAAGTCGGATAAGTGCAACTGCCAGCGTGAAAGGGGAAGGGGGGACAGCAGGAATACACAGTTTACAGCAGGGCTGCAGGAATTCCTCCCTGGCAGCACACCAGCCTTTAGAGTAGCTTAGCTATAAACATCAGACTGCAACCAGGGTCAGTTTGGAAAACATTACTGCAGAATAACGTTGCTTTGGCTTCTGAAAAGTAGTTTTTGGTAAGCACTTTGAGTTTTTGCAGCAAAAGGAGGGCGAGGAAAGACAAGTCCTCAAGCTTTTGTTGGTTCCTTCTTTTTCTCCCTTACTGCTGAGCCTCTTTTACTCAGCTGCCCCGAAGTCTTTACCAAAATTGAAGTTCTCATTTTGTAAGAAAGCAATTTTCAATAAAGCTTTAGCAGCCTTCAAGTTTCATAAGACAAATGATTCTGAAAAATAAGATATCAGCAGTCACATTAATACCATGATGTAAATTCTCTAGTAGCCACAGCCAATTAATTGCCATCAAAACCATCTTATCTATTTCCAGACTAATATTCTCAGAGAAACATTTGTCCACCTGAAACAGTGCATAAGACTTCACTATCTTCCCCTCTGATTCTGTGCTGCCCTGCATTTTATTAAGATAACTGTCCTTGAAGTGTCCTCCGAAAACCTAAGAAGCAAGTTTGTGCTGAGATGATAGTTTTTAATTGTAACATCGTAATGGTATCCCATATGACTTCTGCAGAAAAAATTGCCAGAAGCCTAAGAGCAACGTTTTGTTCCTAGTCGTGCACAAAGAAGAAAACCATGGCAAGCATCCGTCAGATTTACTCTACACTTTGTAGCTAAATATGTACTTTAATATTATTTTGAAACCATGTGTTTTAAAATATGCTCCCAGGTGCTTTCTTATACATGTTTCTCAAATCTGGATGGTTTCTTTATATCATTAGATGCTAAGAAAGCAAATTTCCCTTCAATTTTTTCCTGGTTTATTTTGTAGGAAAAATAGCTTGAAATGGAGATAATACCTTTTTTTGCATGATGGAATAACACTGATAAAAATAATAGGAAAGGATCGACTTATAAAATGGCATATCTATTAAAAACCAACAGTTAATGTATTGGTGTCCAAGGCTGTGACACCCAGGACATTAAAAATCAAACAATGCCATAGTACTCCTGCTGGGTAGTGCAGGAGCTGCTGCTCCTGGTGACAGCCGTGGTGAAATACATCCACGTTCGCCCTTGGACTAGTTTGCTGAATGGATATTTCTGAAAAAGGCAGCAAAGAACAATTATGACAAAGTATTGTTCTTCCAAGGGGGGAATGTCAGACCATCAATGATCTCACAAAGCATCTGGTGAAAAAATGAACGCTTAATTTTACTTAAAACAATCCCTTAATAGGAAATCTGAACAGGACTTGCTTTTCTTTTGTGAAATTCTGTGGTCACTGAAGACACGTGTTAGTGACAGACCAAATCAGCTTCAGTGTGCCTGCCAGAGTCTGCCCAGGTGAGTTCAATCGGCAGAGGCAGCTCCATGGCAACAAATACTAAAGAAGCAGCCTGTTAGCCAGAGCCTTAATTCTACAAAGAAAGATGTGTGGAGCAGTTTTGCTTTCATTCTAGCACAACAGGAAGAAAAATACATTTCAGATGGTGATAATGAGCAACTCCTTAAAAAATTTCCACCTCAGGAATGGAAGTTGATCATGGTCTTTGGTAATCAGTCATTTTTCTGTACGTTAAATGATTTTTTCTGGACAACAAAATGAATTCAGGATGAGATTTTACAGCCTTTGTTTCAGCAATATTCAAACCAATTTGACCCAGTTGTCTTTTTTTTTTTTGTTAGATACAGTCAGTGTGCATCTGTTTATTCACTCACAGCTCACGAAGTCCTGAACTAGGAGTTACTGTAAGAACAAGAATATTGAAGTCATTTATCACTAGACTAGTGCCTCTGGATTGTTTTTATATAAGGAGTCAATGAGAACAGAAACATTTTTCAGCTTTCACAGTCACATACATGAAGCTATATCTCCCCATGAGTGAATCACTGTAGAGCTCACAAAAGCAGAGAAACTCAGTCACCAAAATCTCATTTTCTTCTAGCAATGTAGTTTTAGTGAAGTGGATATATTTCAGGCCCCCAAAATAACTAGCCAGAGACAATTTTAAAGCATAGCTTGCCTAAGTGATGCTTGACATTGATATTATGTTAAATTAGCTTAGTTTTAGAGTTACATCAAAGACACATGTGAAGGTTGTTGAAGTCACATGGTATTTTCCAAATTAACCTTTAATCTTGTTGGCTTCCTAGCTGAGCCATCTCTCAGCAGGATCCCCTGTTCTTTTGCTGACTTCACTAGAGAAACTGGGGGACAATTTATTCATGTTCCAGTTGTAAGAACACCAAATTTGGTTGCAACCCTGAAGCCCAGCCCTCGCTACTAGTCCTACTGCTTGCAGTGCAATTTTTTATGCCCACCTGAAGACAGAAGCATCAAAAAAGAGAACAATTCATGTTAATCTATTACTTAAGCCCTAGTTTTCCTAGATTTGTGAATGAGCTGTATATAAAGATACTAAAAGACGTCCTACAAATCATTCGTCTAAATAGCTTCATTAGCTTCATAGACCCTGTCATGAGTTGCAAGGTGCTCGACACTAGTTTTTAACTGGATGCCAGCATCCCAAACAATATGTTTTCTTTTCATTGGATATATTTCAGTATGGCTTATAAACACTAACACAATTCTTGCTTCATGAAAGTATTCCAAAGCACTTTATACAAACTAATTCATTATTTACTGCAAGTAAATATTTTTATATCTTCCAAATGCTCATCTACTATTCAACACATAGTGAAAAACATGTTTTCATTTCTACAGGCTGACACAAAACATTTAGAATAGACTAAACACACATGAAAAAAGCCAACGCCGTGTATTAGAGTAAGTCTCCTTACAACAGAATAATACACTGGTGAATGGCTACTTGCGTAGATAACATGGCCAATGTCACAAGAATTACTTATCAGTGTGAATCTCATGATTAAGTGCTAAGAGATTTGCAGTTTGGTTTTCTTTGAGAAAAATCTCTACTGCATGCTTTTAACAAAAACAATGCTGTTTTACTCAGTTTTGCTATATATGTCACCCAGCTTAAAGGAAACAATGACAGTAAACTCTGTGAGATAGTCAGGACCAAATTTTGGCTGTTTGCAGCCAAACTATTGTTCATGAATCAATTCCTAAATGCCTGCTGTTTCAAATCCAGTACGTTAATTTAAAACAAGATTAATTCTTGGTTCTCACTCATCTGTTGAGCGCAATAGTTCTCCGACCAAACTAACTGTTGTTTGGCCACCGCTATTGCTGAGGCAGCAATGTCCTAAAGCAGCACAGTGGCCAGCTGAGGGTGGTCACTCACTCAGCGATTCCAACTTCATTTGCTGTGTAGTTCCTTCTGGAAGAAGCATTAGTTCAACTGCAGTGGTTGTTCAGCCACTAGTGTAAACTAAAAGGGCTTTTACTAGGATCTTTTGCCAGTGTAAGCATACCAGATAATCTTTCTTCCTTTTTTCTTTCTTTTTCCTAAATAAACAAGGTTGAAGTTGGTTGAAGCTGTAATAAAGGCTTTTATATGCCCTTCTTACCAATTAGCCATGCAAACAAAGTGCTCACCAAAGTATCAGGCAGAACACGAAGATCATGCAGGAGAAAGAAACTTCTTATACCCCTCTTGCTCTGAGACTTCAGAAACAGAAGATGAGGTGTTGTCATAAGCGCTCCTCATGAAGTGCTGCTGTCAAAACGCATGCTACTCCACACTGCACCCTCAGTTCACTACTTAGCTGAGTCTCTGCTCAGTTTGTCTTGTATTGCACGTATGCTGTTATGCAATAACAGTCTATAAACTCTATTTAGTAAGCATTCATGGTGCTGCTTGCAATTGCAATAAAAGTTTATTTACTGCATTCTAGTACAGTGTTTATATACAATCTCTTCATATGTATAGCTGAATTCTGTATGTTCTAAGAAATTTCACCAGTTTCTGCGTTTGCTACCATGCTTAAACTAGAAAGAGAAAACCAATTTCAAGACAGGTGTCTTTCATGCACAACAAGTATGTGTTCCAGTACATTTAATGCTTTCATTATTCTGAATGTCTGACAGAATTAGTAATTTTTCCAATTGTCTTGCACTGTATAATTTAAATGCAGTCTTTTCTCAAACATTTTTATTTATGGTTTCTTGCACAGAAAGAAACTATCTACAGATCTCAAATGTTGATTAGAAATGATAGTATAATAAGCCAGCGAAATTATAGCTTATAGATCAGGAAACAGAAGTACAGGACCGTTAAACATTTAGAAGGTGAGACAACTCTGGCTTTTTAACTAAAATAGGTATTGGATAAATTAAACTGTCCTTTTAGGACAGGAATTAAATCTCACAATTTTTCCATCTTCTTGAAATACTCAATCATTAGACTGAAAAGTAATATTTACTCTTCCAAGGAACATTGTTTTCAGAATAGACTGTGTGATGGCTATAGAAACCTCCTGGAAGATAAATAATGTGGACCTAAGCATCCTTATAGGTGTTTCTTGAGAAAAAAATTTGCCTAGACTTTGCACCCAGGTGCAACTCTGAAAAGAAATACAGTATCCATTGAGTTGAATGCCTCTGAGACCACTTGGCACCCTGGCAGGGCTTTTCCGGTTTGCTCTTTACTACTGTGGAACCTCAATTCAGATCACATTTTATGCAAGCAATCCAATATTTAGATCAGACTTTGAATTTTAGAAGTAGCTTAAATTTCAGAGATACTATACAACACCTTTTAGAGGAAATCCAATCTGATTGTCAAATAAAACAAAAAAAAATCCAACTCAAAACAGAAAAATATGACAAAAATATAGAAAACACAAGTAGAAAACGAAGCTGATATTACACGTCTAAAAATGTCCCTTTGTGTTTTTTGCGTAATAGAATGGATATTAAATTAAAAAACAAAATATCCTTAAAAACAGAAACCAAAACTCTTTCAACACAGTTACTAGATGTTCTGTTTATCTATGCACATACGTATTTTTACTTACAATAAGCATCACAGACATCTAGTCCAACCCCCCTGCCAAAGCAGGGTCACCTACAGCAGGCTGCACAGGACCTTGTCCAGGCGGGTTTTGATATCTCCAGAGAAGGAGAGTCCACAACCCCTCTGGGCAACCTGTTTAAAAATATTTCTTACAAGCTGTATACGACAAGTGTATAGGATCAGTTTATTACAAAAACAAACAAAAAAATTCTCACCCTCCCCTCCCCCAGTCTTTCAAGGTCACCCCTCATTGTTTGTTAGGTGATTTGGACAAGGACCACATGATATTTGAATCTTCTTCATACCTTCGTCAGTAAGAAATTACGCTTCTCCATGGGAACTGATTAACAAGTACCAGCCTTGTCAAGAGGTATTTTCATAATCTTTATATCAACCTACATTGCTCTCTGTAAAAATACCCCAAGATGTTACTAATATTGTGAATAAATTACATCTGCAGACAGATTACATCTTCACATTTCTAGCAAAAAAACATATGAATCGTTAAATATTTGTCAGTCAGTGGCTTGGCTGAGAGAGAATTGCTGCAAATTGGAAATCCAAATTATTTCGTCACGTTGTCCCCTGCTTCAAAATGATTTTGAAACACCACTGCTGCTCCGTGAAGATTTATGAACCAAGGGTAAATGAAAGCCTGCTGTGGGACAACAACTGGTGTGTGACAACATGATTTAGCAAGTGTGTGAAGGTGTCTTGCGGGGTGTCTCCGGGCAGCCAGAAGCTGCAAATGGCCGAAGGGAGAACAGCACCACGGCGGGGTTCAGCGAGGGCTGTAAATTCCGCCTGAGCAAGCTGGTAGTGCTCAGGTGGCTGGCACATACAGCGCTCGGTCCCGCTGAAAGCACGCTGCTTCTGTGCTGGCCAGCTGTTGTAAAATGACCTCTGATTTATGGCTGCAGCCTGTGTGATCCTTGGCTATAGTGGGATATATGTTGAAATGCACAAGTAAGCGAAGTTCAGGGCTCTCAGAGCACCTCTAATGTTTCTGGTGTTTATTTTCATTGTTGTTTTAGAGGGGAGGTGGTTTAACTGACGATTGCGCCATGTGGTGATGACTACATACATGGAAACTATGAGGCCAAAATTCCCTAAGATAAATACAGCAGGATTTCATGAATGGGAAGTGATGCTGGGCTGTTCTCTGGATACTGTAAGTGAGTCTCACATGCAATGTCTGTTAGCACTAATCCCTGTGCATTTAGAGCAAGGACAGATCAGACTCCTGTGGTGGTACTTTCCAGATTGCACTACAACTGAGAGAAACCATACTGACCTCTCTTATTTCCTGTAGCCTAAAAATGTGTGCAGTAACATCAGCTAAAACAAAAAGCCATGTAACTACAGCCCTTGAAGCCCTCCAGGAAATAATACACAGTGCCAAAAAGGCAACTACCCCATATACTACAAAGCAAGGACATCAGGACTGACTGGACTGATGATAAAGTTCCTGGAACATCTGGTAATTAATCTTAGTTCGGAAGGATTTAAAAACGTTGGCTTATATTACTCATTCCCTTTCACTTTAATAAGTATATATATGCCAAGAGACCTTTGATTCTACAGCTCCTCAGTTGCTTTTCATGAGGTTTAAAAGAAAAACATGTTTAGATCTGTACATCCCACTTAGAAAAAGGTCAAACTGTCAAAAAGCTACACTGTGCTGGGAGGTACCATCAAAAAAGTTTTACCTATAAGGTGAGCAGAATCGAAAAACAAGGTTCATTGACAGAGATTAGGTATGATTCTCCGTTTCAGAGTTTGAAATTTATCTGGTGGCTACTTAAACGTACGTACCAGGTTGGTCTGAGTACCAACCAATCAAATATCTGTAGTTTTGAAACACTGTTTGATCCAATAGCTATTGAAGCCTTCATACAGAATGAAAATATTATTTGTTGCCTGATAAATCCGATCACTTTCCTGGGGCTAAAATTCCACAGTCTGATCTCTGCTGGCTCCTACCTTTTCAACAAAGCAGCACTTTCTCTATTGCTCCATGTTGTTCCATGTTATTGCATGTTGTTCTGTGCCTTCGTACTCTGTTATATATTCTGATTTTCATTTGTGTTATCAGTGTGCTTCTACTTTAGGATTTTATTGCTAGAACCATACAGAACTTGGTTACTTTAAGCATATATGGGTTGTAGCTGTCATGGAATCTTCTCAGATTAACAACGATGCTGTTCTGTGAATACACTCCTAACAGCACTAGTCTTGTACAGAAGAATCATGGAATCATGGAGTGGGTTGGGATGGAAGGGACCTCATAGATCAGCTAGTTCCAACCCCTCTGCCATGGGCAGGGACGCTTTCCACTAGACCAGGTTGCTCAAAGCCCCATCCCACCTGGCCTTGAACACTGCCAAGGAGGAGGCAGTCATAACTCCAGGCAGCCTGTTCCAGTGCCTCACCACCTTCATAGCTGCTGGTAAAAACATTACGTATGACATTTCCAAAAATAGCATTTCACTGGTGTTACTTCTGAGCAACAAAACTCTCCTGAGAGACTTGTAAACATCATACCCATGTTACCAGTGGTGTGAGGGACAATCACGTCATACTGCACCAGGTCTAGGCATAACTTCTTGAAAAGGTGGTATTTTATTTCAGCTCCATAATCAAGTCTAATAAAGGATGTGTTATTAAGCAGGCTAGCAAATAACAACTATCTGTGACATCAGCTGTACTAGAATGACTATACTTTTATCAGTAGGCCAGCTGAATAACATCCAGATGCAATAACTTGTATGTAATTTTGACAGATAAACTCCTAAAGGAGAGCTCTGAATTAAGGCAGAGACCATGCAAGCTCTAGTTATTTAGTAATTATTTAAAACAATCAATCATTCTTGATAAAACTCATATATTTTATATGGATGAACCATTTTGGAATAATTACCATAAATCTTTAAAGGAAAAGGAAAACATTAACAATATAAATATGTACTCTTATTTATAAGCAGTCATCTCTGTTACAGGCCATAGCAAATGTTTCAAGCTACTATAGAATGCATGCTTTAAATCTATGCTAGCATCGTAATTGTCCTTAAAGTGATGAGTCACTTGGTTTCCAGATGAGACAGCTCAGTTTGTATAGCTACCTGCTGGGATAATGAGATGGGGTACAGACACAAGACACCCTTTGTCCCCAAGGTTTTATCAGGAACAGTTTTTAAGTGCTCTTGTCACATTTCATATTAGCATGAGTGCAAGAAGGGTTGCTGAAATTAGGTCAGGGTCTCTGAGCATTGCCAGATAAGTCACTCTAGAGAGGAGATCAGACTTGTCTTGTTTGATTGTCCCAGCACTGTGGGTTTCTATGCAGTATTAAAACTGCCATAAGATGAAGCTGGTTTACTGCAGTTCTCTAAATTTGCTAGAACTATTGCTCTTCAGAGAATTTATAACACAGACAGCCACTAGATAGCCCTTTTTGCACAGTAGCCTGGAAAACAGGTTGGAAGAGCAAGTGTACATCTCTTGCCTATATGGATGCAATAATGCCATACTCTAATGCTGAAGAATCGAAATTTGGCTCAAAATCAACAAACTGGAGTGACACATTTATCTAATTCCCATCCTGACACAACTCCCCTGTACAGTCATAGCACATGGAAGTTTGGATCCTAGGGAAGTACTGGAGCAGTGCACAGTCTAGCCCTGAGCTGGGCACCCCAGGTAAATCCACGGCTCTCCCCCTGATGCTCTCTTACCCTACAGGCAGATGAAAAAAGCAGGAAATGCTATACATTTACTGCCATCTTTTCCATTTCTCGGTGGTAACTTCACGTGAATGCAACTTAGCTTACCTTGGTTGCAATCCTCTTGAATAAATAAATAGATAAATACAAATCTCACTTCAAGATTTTGTACCAGCCACTGTGTAAAATACCCAAACCCTTAAAATGAGATCTATTCAGATAGATATTATTATTCCCTTACAAAATATCCTCATTGAAGAGATCTGAAATATCCACCTAAGTTTCTGAACATCTATAAAATATTGGGTAGAAAACAAGTTCACAGGATAATAACCTGTTTTCCATGGCAGCTTCCAAATTTTCTCTTCCACTATGTTAAAAGCCTCAGACAATTTGCTCTTGCTAGGAATTCCCAAATGACAAGCACAAATACGGTTAAAAGAAAGGAATGCTTTCAAATGAGAAAAGCTCAATATTATTTCAACATTTTTGAAGATTTAAAGCCTTTTTCTCATTTGGTCTTGGCACAGTGCTTTATATAAAACAACAAATCTAAATATTTATTGCAAAGCCTGGTTTTGTATGCCCAAAAATTTTAAGGATGGCAGCCAAATATCTTGTCAATTCACCGGGAGAGCCCAAATAGAAACAGCCTTCTTTGTTGTGATACCCAGTGCATAATAATGGAGTAAACTCTCCTGCCAGAAAATAGCTACTAATTTTCTTTTCCACTATCTTGGATCTGACCCACACCATAAATAAGTGGTTAGCATGAAGTATACAGTATTCCTAAGAATGCATTTACTACTGCTTTCATTATCTCCAGATTTTCTTCAGAACATAAATGTGAAGTGAGGGCAAACATGCAATATACAGGTAGGGTACGAAAATGTTAGTATTTTCATATGCTTTATGATATGATCTATTATTTACTAGGATTTTATGAACAATATGTGTCTGACCCAGAAATAATTACAGCATTTAGAAAATAGAGACTAGTTTCTCCAGAGAAGTCATATCATCAACTGTTTTACATTGTTTATAACTAAAAATGTCAAGAAACAGTATCTAAAAAATTCCATGGTGAAATCAGACTGGGTTACAAACCAGTGAGCTTATAGTGGAATTTATGCTAAGCCCACTGACCTGTGTCACGAAAAGAATAGGAATTATACTTCTTAAGGAAATACCATTTTCAAGATTTTCCAATAAATAAATCCCTTGGTATATTTACTTGTGATTAAATATTTTTGAAACATAGCATTCCTTGGGTGACTTGGAGTTCTTTTCAATTCTATAGTTGTTTACAGCACAAGAAAGAGATTGTCTTTCATTTTACCACAGTAAAACATGAGTCTTAAGGTGAATAAAAAAGAGCTTTTCGGGGAGCAACTGAATGTCGAACATTTTGGAAGAAAGTCAACAGGAGCAAATACTGCTGCAATAAACCCACTGAATATCTCCCACTTGATCTTGTAGCACCTTTGTGAAGTGCTAGCTAGTTATAGTCACCTGATAAACCTTTGAGAAAGCGTGTGATCAAAGTACTAAAAGTATTTGAAACAGCACAGAAGGGTATGTTTGTGAACTTCCAAAAACCTCATCTCACTGTTTAAGAAATACTTTAATTTTCATTTTCTACAGAGGAAGTATTGGGCATTTATAACTATAAATGCTGATGAAGTTTTGATAGCAACAAATAAGCAATTCATTTTTTTTTGTGGAAGGATAAATATATGAACTGACTGCTACACTTAGAAAGAGGCAACATTTTCTCTTTACCTTTTAAAACTATCTTACCATTTCATTAGTCTCTAGACCAAAGCAAAACATCTTTTCCTGCCTGTATAATTATGAGGTTAACTAGAGACACACAGCTCTGCTGAGAAGACGGGAGACTAACAGCACTTCATAGAGCAAGAGCAATCTAAATTTACTTAGTGTTTGCTCCTCAGTCTACAAAATACAAACACTTACAGCATCAATACCGTGCAAATCTTCACCAGAGGTTCAGCAAAACCTTGATCTTGCTACCATATTTTAGATAGCATTTCCTCTTTAAACTTTAGGCAAACTAGATGGGCCCAATTTGTTTTTTTTTTTTTTTATTTTTATTTTAAATTGAATTTTGAGAATTGGATTGTTGTTTTGGATATTGTCATGTTTGACTAGCGTTGCAGAAGCCTGACTTGCGTTTAAACAAACTTTCCTGAGCAGGAAGGTAGCAGCTTGGAGTTGCTTGCTGAAACTCAAACTGCTGTTAAAGCCTTGAATGTCAGGGTGAACTACATCCTGCAGTGATTCTCTTAGCTTACTTTTCAGGCAATGTAAAAGCTGTATGGTCAAATGACCTATTAATCAGTCTGCCCCCTGCTCCCACCCTCAAATAAATTTGCCAGAGTTAGGGATTGCTAAGTTCTAACACCTGGTACGAAAAGATGACTGGATAGAGGAGCACTGCCCTGATGACTGCCTTCAGCTGCTATTGCATGGGTTGAAGAAGCCAGGGGGCCAAGACATGATGACACTTTTCCCTCTCAGCACGCAGAGGTGAGAAAGTCATCGTGTATTCAGCAGACAAAGCTGTTCCATGTAGGACAACAGTTTTCTTCTATACAGTCTGTCTTGTTTAACACCTTCTGGCCTTCTCATGGCCCATTTTTTATCTGATTACTGTTTATCTTCTGTTCTGATGAAATACTAAATAAGGCAAAAGTCCTGCTTTCATTCTACCACATATGTCTGTGGTCTTCTGAAGGAATCACAGTTCTGCATATTAGCCATTTGTACTAGGCCAATTCTCTTAGGTGAGTACAAGTTTTTCTTCATATTTTTGGACTCTCGAGGACATCAGAGGAGCCCTGAAGTCTGTCAGATGGTATTTCTGTTGAACTGACCCCCATGATTTCCTGTGTGGATGCAAAACTCTTTTGTGTAGATGAATTTCAGTGACTTCAAGCAGGCATCAGGCCTGAAACTGCTATAGAAGTGAAGGAGGGGCTCTGAAAACTATTCTAATCAAAGGGTCTGTGATTTATAAAATTTGTATTAAAATAAATTATACAATTAAAATGCATTGAGATCACCTTGAGATACATTTAGTTCATTATTGTAGTTCACTCCTGTTTATTTTTAATTTCTTCCTGGTTTCTCTCAAGGCAATCTCCGAAACGTAAGGGACAATTGCTTTAACTGAGAACGCATTCACTCAGACAAAGAGACATCTTAGTAACTCAGCATTTTAAAGCTTGTGTTCCAGAGTTCTGAACAACTTTGGAAAGACAAGAAGTGCTATCCAAATAGAAAATTTTATCTGATGGGCCCATTTGGGGATTAAGAAAAGTGTGGAAATCTCGTAGTACAGTCAGAACTGTGCAGTGCAACAAACTGAAGTTTAATGATAGCAATTAAACTGTTAACTTCTGAAGAGAAGACATTATTCTTTGAATTTCAGTTTTCCAAACAAGCTTATTAATGAAACAATGTTTGGGTACTTCACGTATTTGCATAGCTTTGGCAGAAATGGAGATGGCTGGATATGATAGGTAGTAAGTAAAATTTGAAATTTTTATGTTTATTTTTCAAAAATGCTTACTTGTTTAAATTTTTAAATGTAAAAATATGTAGCTTTAATATTCTTTGTACAGCATAAAATGTACTAATTTGCAGGGATGTGGACTGGCTGGGAGTGTTAGACAGGATGAAACAAGAATGAAACATCTGTCTCATCTCTCATTATTCTGCCTTCTCTAGAGTCTGTAGCAGTAGTTCGGCAGTGAATATAGCATGCTGTGGGGGCTCTGCAAGGCTGCATGGAAAGGACAAAGTCAGCATAAAGTTGCTATATGTGACATCCTTGGACCAAAAGTTTGTGACGTTTGCTTTCCCTCTGGAAGTCCCATAAAGCCCATAGACTATTAAGATGTTTGGAGCAGGAGTTAAGCAAAACCCAAGCACTTACTTTAAAAGTTGCAGTCCTGGAGCATCCACTCATTTGATGCATAATTTTTAGAGTTACAAAAGCACATTAAGTAACTCCCATTTGATTTATAAGCACCTTAAAATTCAGTTTCTGTCACAGTCTGAGCAAATCAGAATGTATCTCTCGAGGATTCAGGATTTAGAAATTTAAGCATTTTCTGGAGTCCAGTCAAGACATGCTTCAAATTTGCCTAGCATGTGAACTGGCCTCTGAAAAAAAGTATGGTCACTGCCTTTCCAGAGATGGTTGAGAGAGAAACACAAATCCCTATCCTTATGCAAGATACCTAACTCATAGACAGCTTTGCTGGGGATTATGGGCTTGTTGCTTTCATGAGAAGGAGATTTAAATCCCTGCCTCCTACTCCCCAGGGTCTTCTCGGTGGTATCTAGTGATAGGACAAGAGGTGATGTGTACAAAATGAAATGCAAGAAATTCTACTTAAACATAAGAAAAAACTTCTTTTACTGTGTGGATGACCAAGCACTGGCACAGGTTGCCCAGAGAGGTTGTGCAGTCTCCATCCTTGGAGATTCTCAAAGCCTAGCTGGAAATGGCCATGAGCAACCTTTAGCTGAGCCTGCTCTGAGCAAGGGAAGTTGGACTAGGCAATCTCCAGAGGTGCCTTCCCACCTCAACTCTTCTGTGAGTCTGTTACTCTCCAGCTTGGTGACCAGTTTATCACTGGTGTACTCTGGTCTTTGCTCCAAGGACTGTGTCTGTATTTACGTTTCATAAGCCCTGGAGAAAATGGAATTGAGACTAGCTAGTTTCAGGCTAGCTTTTGAGTATTCTGATTTACCATGTTGTTTTATATGATGTGGCAGAACAGCTTCCTTCAGATGATCTCTAAAAGAGAAAAGTGACCAGGTTTGGATTTTTGAAAGAAAAGGTGTGTGTTCTCAGAAGATTAGATCCAGTTCACTAGATCCAGACTGATTAAAGGATTATCCCTGCAATCTCAAAGGCCTCAAAACTGTAGAGAGAAAAGAGGGATTAAGATATTTTGCTACTTTTTACATCAGCCATCCCTAGAAATGGCTGGTTTCTGTACAGGATATTCGGGGCTTTTCACTGATGATTCTATTCTGTTCTGCTGTCCTCATGTTCTCTTCCAAAGTCTAGTGCAGAGACAAGACCATGTACCTAAGGAAGTGTCTTTTCTTGTATCTAGCTACTGACAGACAAATTGACACACTTACCAGGCCCTAAGGGTTACTTTAAGCCCCCACAGATGCTGCTTAAAACAGGTAGGAAATCCCTAGGTTTTGAATTTTCTGTTGAACTATTGTAGAAGTCTTCCCATTTTCTTACCTTTCTGCAGAGCTCAAGTAATGGGATAATGTGATAGATAAGGCATGGAAAAATCTCATTTGGGAAAGAACTCTCTTCTTCATTAGATTTTCCCTGAGGGAATTTGAGCAATTATTTTCTCATTTAAGTAGGCAATACGAAACACTGTATAATTAGAGTGAAAATAGTAGATGTAGCCAACAGACAGAGCTGAAGAGAAGCAACCTAGTGCCAAAACCTTACGTTGTCATTGATGATTAATATTTAGCAGTCACAGAGATATCAAAAACTGCTTCTCCCCTGTCACTGCATGGGGTTTTGTTCTGTCTTGTTTGCCTTACCTTCATAGGGCTGAAAATTGCAAAGACCCATTCACACTGTAAGGTGCAGTACCATACCATTCAGAAGTTTACTTTAAACTCTTTTTTTTTTTTTTTTTTTCCCCACTTGGACCAGATTAATTATGGTAGAATTATTTGCAGCAGCCTATCTGTCACCAGAAAATAATAGCATAAGGCAGCCAGAACTGTAGTACTAGACTTACAGGAAGGGTATTACATGATCAGGTTAAACTTAACAAATTGAATTTGCTTCTATTTTGTCAAAAAATCAGTTCTGCAATGGATTAGCTAATGAAATGTCATTGTGATGACTGAAGGATGTAAACCAGATATACGTTTGTTGAGTATGTTTGTAGAAGACATGTTTATATCTCACATTTTAAATCGACATAGGGGATAAATGAACACACAATGTGTTTTTCATCAAACATACTGCCTTGGAACTTTCAGTACTTGAGAAAGAGTGCTGGCTGCCGGCTGTATTTCAGATGATCTCCTTATCACGTAGATCTCAGCAACAGAGGCACTGTGCAGCCTTGGATGTTTTTGTAACAAAGAAAGCAAAAACACATGTTTTCTTTTGTTTAAAATAGTATAAAACAGTAATTACTGCTTTTAGTAAAGTTTCATGGATATAAAACTCACCTGAGATTTCAGAAGTGGTTTATGCATTTACATGCTATGAAGTAAGTCTCGACGATTGTAAGAGCATTAAGAGAGCAAAGTCTAAATCTGACATCTGACGCTGTTTTGTAACCATGAATGTAGCGAACATGCACGTCTCTTCTGCCAAAACTGGCTGCTTCTTACCACGTGAACCACCAACTTTGCTGGGGAACAAGCTTCACAATTCTTTGTGAAAGCTGGCCATTTCTGAAAGAAGTAGGGCAAAAGTGCAGAAGAGAGCAAAGGGCCTTTTTACTATTCAAATAGCCACTATAAACGTGCAAAAATGTAGTTCTTGAGAAAGCTAGGGACCTGAACGTTTGTTCTAACTGTCTTGAATCTGAGATACCTTTCATGTTGTGAATTCTGGAGGAGGAGGGAAAGGTATGAAAGATCTCTTATATGACATAGATACAAGATAAACAAAAGCAACTCTTGTTAATGCCATGGTTTATATTCATACCAGAACTGTAAACTGCAAGAGAATATTGCAGGTTCATTAGTATCTACTTCAAGTCATCAGGAATTTTCCATTTATATTGCCTAAATCAAATAATTATCCATTATTAGAAACTGTTTTTCTATGTCTTTGTCTTCTTCATCAACGACCTGGATGAAGAGTTAGAACGTACCCTCAGCAAGTTTGCTGATGACACGAAACTGGGAGGTGTGGTAGACACACCGGAAGGCTGTGCTGCCATTCAGTGTGACCTGGATAGGCTGGAAAGCTGGGCAGAGAGGAACCTGATGAGGTTCAACAAAGGCAAATGCAGGGTCCTGCACCTGGGGAGGAACAACCCCATGCACCAGTACAGGCTTGGGGCTGACCTGCTGGAGAGCAGCTCTGTGGAGAGGGACCTGGGTGTCCTGGTGGACGACAGGTTAACCATGAGCCAGCAGTGTGCCCTGGCTGCCAAGGAGGCCAATGGCATCCTGGGGTGCATCAAGAAGAGTGTGGCCAGCAGGATGAGGGAGGTTCTCCTTCCCCTCTACACTGCCCTGGTGAGGCCTCATCTGGAGTACTGTGTCCAGTTCTGGGCTCCCCAGTTCAAGAAAGGTGAAGAGCTACTGGAGAGAGTCCAGCGGAGGGCTACAAGGATGGTGAGGGGACTGGAACATCTCCCCTGCGAGGAGAGGCTGAGGGAGCTGGGCTTGTTCAGCCTGAAGAAGAGAAGGCTGCGAGGGGACCTTATAAATGCTTATAAATATCTGAAGGGTGGGTGTCAGGAGGATGGGGCCAGACTCTTTTCAGTGGTGCCCATTGACAGGACAAGGGGCAATGGGCACAAACTGAGGCACAGGAAGTTCCATCTGAACATGAGGAAGTTCTTCCCTCTGAGGGTGACAGAGCACTGGAACAGGCTGCCCAGGGAGGTTGTGGAGTCTCCTTCTCTGGAGATATTCAAGACCCGCCTGGACAAGGTCCTGTGCAGCCTGCTGTAGGTGACCCTGCTTCGGCAGGAGGGTTGGACTAGATGACCCACAGAGGTCCCTTCCAACCCCTACTATTCTGTGATTCTGTGATTCTGTCTGTAATACTAGTAGGCTGTAAAAGTGAAAGTGATTAGCAATTGTTTTGCTGAGAATTTGCAAAAGATTAGGCACCTGCGTGCCCAGTGTCAGCTAATATGTCTCACCTGGGAAGCAATAACTTTTAAAAAGAGTGACTGAGGAAGTGCAGGAGTTCTAATCACTTGCAGTCTGCTGTAAACTGACTGTTGAATGCCAGTGTTGCTATTTGTACCGTGCCATTTAAGTCTTTTGTTGCTTGGGGTTTTTTTTTCCCCTTTACAGCTGCAGTATGCTTTCTGATACCAAAAAGTGAGTGGGAGCTGCTCTTGCTCTAGTTATGCTTCCTCAGAATGCAGACCATCCTTTCTGAGGTCCCTCTTGCCCATGATCCAACATACACTATAATTATGAAGTGTCTGGAAGAAGATCTTCTGATTAATTAGTTTTTCTCATTCAATACTAAAACTTAACACATAGCAGACATTATATTGGGGGGAGAAATTAAATGAGAGGAGGGGAAAGAAACAAAAAACCCACTTCACTCAAGTGAAGCACATTTTAATTTCTTCTAAAAAACACAGCTATGTGAAGGAAAATCAAGGTCAAGAATAGAGGGTTAATTAAGTGCAATCCAACCTAAGAATTTTGATGGAGTATTAAAATGTTACGTGCTAGAAAAGAATTTACAACAAATAGTCATGTGCTTTCTTAGTCCACCCTAATAATGCCAGAAACACTATGCCAGACAGTCAGCTACTCTGGTGTCTAGACAAATGGCATACTCTTGCTAATTGCAAGCACAAAAAGCCAAATTAAAAAGTATGCTTTATGGTAGTAGGAAATTATAAAAAATGGACTATGCTCTATTAAGCTTTTTTCCTTCTCATTACTTGAGATGGAATTGAAATCCTGCACACAAAATTATACTGATTTCATCAACTATGAATATGTATTTTCCAAAATACATGGCTACGAACATATGGATCATATTTTCAATGCACGTCTCCAGTTTAAGAGTTATTAAAAGTCATCTGTTTTGTAATATTTAAACTATTTCCAGTGTTAAAGCTCGACTTCTTAGACGTGATATTTTCCAGCAACATTTACAGAGAATTGTGTGGGTTTTGTGTTTACTGATGAGAATGAACTACAATGAGGAGGGGGTAAGATTCTTTACATATTTGTTGTTTGTTTTGGCATTTACACAGTCATCTACAAGAACTTTCTCTTGGACGCTCCATTGTTCTGGCTTTCCTGTTATGTATCTGGTTTGCCCTGTGTGTCTCAAAGTGAGAAAGGAGATGCTTTGCATTTGTGCAGGATGATGAATCGCTATGCAATTCAGAGTGCTTTGCCACTGGTATTCATTTCCTTACCAAATTACAGAAGAGGCCTTATTCTCCATTGCATCTTTTCCTCTGAATCCTTGTGCAAAGTGCACAAGAAATTTATTGTCAGTGAAGTGCTGGAGTATGACAGAATGATTCTAATACTCATGAGACTCCCTATGTGGATAGTGCCTGGGAAAAGAATTGCATTCATGGCTATAGCTCAGTTGTGGATGTCATGTTTTCTGAATGCTGCTATGCTGTCCTGAGCATACTACGTCACCACATGTACATTGCCCACTTATACCTTTCTAAACTTGCTAGTAATTACAGCTACTTGCTAATGAGCTGCTGCACCATGTATATAGATGACTTTTGCTGGTGTACATAAGAAGTGCAATACCCACCCACTTCTGGATGGCACCCGTAAAGTAGGTGCACCCTTGTTCTGGAGCTCATACTAAACCTTTGCACAGGAATATGAATCTCAGGCCTTTGAAGTCCTGAGATTAGGACGCACTACCAGTTGCTACAGATAAAATCACCGAAGACCACCAAGACAACACCAACACACTTCAGCGTGGAATACGGAAGAAGGACTTACTTGTGTCTGTGTTTAGTAGTAGCGTCTCTCATATAAGAGGAGTCAAATTGCTGGAACCACAGTATAGATAATAATATCTCCTTCTGTATGGTTCTCAGTGAAATTTCCAATGTTCTGTTGCCCTTTCTGAACATCAAAGTCACGAACAGTTGCAACACATTGCTCCAAAACTGTCAGTATGGATGGTAGAGGAGAACAAGTAAGAGCCCATACTGTATGGGTTATGGTATTTGCATAGCACAGACAAGCAGGTGGCAGGACAAAGGCTGCAAAGTCCTTGCCAGAAAAGCCAAAAAGAGATTTCATGTGAGGTGGTGTCCTGGTGGAAGCCATATATGGTACGCAATGGCAGGGACACCTGGGACACTCTGAAACAATTGCCAGGCCTGAGATATGGCTGCTGCTCGCCCACCATGTACCCTGGCAAGGGCAGACTGGGCAGCTACCCAACAGACCAGTGCAGACATTGTCCTGGTGCTTTCCCTGCAGTGTCAGAGTCCATGGAGAGACAGCAGAATGTGGCACGGTCTTAAATTAAAACTGGAATGTGTCATAATAATTGACCAGTGTATTCCCCTAAGCATATCTCTGGTCATCTCTCTGGCATAGGCCAAGTTAGTTTCTGCTGGCCCTTGGGAAAATCATGAGGGAAGGCTCCCCAGCCTGCTGCAGTGGAACAAAACAATGTCACATATAGAATCATAGAATCATCAGGGTTGGAAAGGAAAAGACCTCTAAGATCATCAAGTCCAACCATCAAGCCTGCTGACCACCACCAAGCCTGCTATAGCACTGGGTTAGTGGCTGGAAGGCATTATCTTGGTCCAACATATAAATAGTTGCTAGGCAGACTTAGGTTGCCAGGTAATCTTGTGTTTAATGCTTTCTGGCAATGTCAGAGCGGAGACCCTGGGAAGGAGGGGCTGCCACATCATACTCTGTCTGGGTGCCCTGCGGCTGTTACGTGGAGGTGGACCACCCTGCTCATGACTGCAGGCCTTGTCCTCTATTTATGAAAGTGTCGTGGGAGGTTCCTCTGCAAAGAAGTGGCATTCCCTTGGGTCACCCCAACTGCTGGGGTCCTGCGGATTATTGCACTGCCAGAGGCCGCACTCACAGGCTTATCAGCCAGATTGCTTTCATGATATCCTTCACGTCCCAAGCCAAGACAATGTGAACTGTCTGAGAATTTGCCCTGAAGTGAGCTCCTGCAGGATGATACTGAGACAGCTATAAAACCTTTGATCCTCCCGCTACGGCTGCTGAAGCGCCCTGCTGGGGTCTCCTTGCCTGCGCTGGCTCCCGCCGTCTCCACCAAGGGAAGCGGCATCAGCCTGCTGCAATTCCAGCACCCCCGGCACCAGGATGCTCCTCCGCGCTGCTGCCGGTGGGAGCTTGGCAGCGACTTCAACGCGAGCAGATGTCTACGCAGGGTCTCCCGTTGTGCTTTGTCCTGTTATCAGAGACATAAAAGGAAGAAGGCACTTCTTACTTTCCCTGACGTGACCCAGAGCAACAGCTCCGTGTGTGGATTTTTTGTTCTTTTGGGGAGAAGGGAATGAAGGTGGGTCTAGTAAAATAAATTTCAGGACTTTTTGTTTTGATTAAAGCCATTGTGTAACTACTGCTTGTATTTTCTATAGTCACATTCCTACAGCTACACTCACAATAGAAGGCAGCTTATTTTTAGGATGGGAGGAAGACTTGACAAAAGGTCACTGTGAAGCAAGAAAAGCTAACAACATTGATAAATATGCCCTTAATATGAAATTATCAGTCCTAATCCTTACTTTGATATAAACCTGGTTTTGGTTTCTAGCTGCAGGCTAAAAATTGTTGCAGTTATGTTTTCTCAAATGTAATGGCAAGGTGAAAGAAAAACAATCCAAATATACATATCAAAACTAACCACGTTTTCTTAACTGAAAAAGGTATTTTTTGTCTCTGGAGAAATGCCACATTCATGCCTAAAGCATAAAATACAGTGAAGGAATAGACGGCAGTATTTAATCCATGCAGATGAGCTCCAGAAACTTCTAAGGGCATTAGCATAGCTGGCTGCAAAGAAGGTACTATTTATCTTAGGAGTTACTGGGTAATGTGTAACATATACAGAAAAGAGAGGTACAAGGTCAGGTCTCTTATGCTTAGGAGCCCTGGTGGTTTGGAATTGGAAGTATTTTTTATGAGGCCCTCTGCCATTTAACTTCCAGGAAAAAAACACTGTAGCAAACAAATTCTTTCAGCCTTTCCTTTTCTCTCATTTTCTGTGTAGGAAAGAAAGATTTTTTTCATCTTGAGAGAGCCTGAAAACTAAGAATACATGAAAGAGAAAAATACTAACCAGCTTCTTCCAGAAAAATTTCTGTATCTATAGATTCTTATATTTTAGGGTTTCAAAGGAACATTACGATTATCTAGTCAGAACTGCCTGACAGGCTGTAAAACCTCACCAAATAATCTCTCCATCAAGCACATAACATATGTTTGAGTAATTGCATACCTCTTAGAGAGATACCTAGTCGTGATTTAAGGGCTGCAAGTGATGAAGTTCTGCAGTCCTTACTGAGGATTTGACTCAATGAAAACATTGGCATATTATGCTCTCTGTCTGTTAGGTTTGGAGGAACAGCAAGAAATACCTGCCTTTAAATAGAGTCTTGTTTAAGATCTGTGTGAATAAACTCTACAAAATTTAAAACAAACAAAAAGATAATGCATCATAAGAATACTTGTGCACCACCTTCTTATTTGTAAGGACACAAAACCATATTCTTCTATCCTTTTTCTTGGGATTTTCAGAGAACACTGACAAAAAAGATAAATCCTGCAGATGGATCTCAGTACACTGATTTACTTTTCTAATTCGGTGACCTATAGGAACAGTTTCCAGCTTTCTGCATAGAATCATAGAATTGTAGGTTGGAAAAGACCTCTAAGATTATCAAGTCCAACCATCAACCCGACACCACCATGCCTATTAAACCATATCCCAAAGTACCACATCTACACATTTTTTGAACATCTCTAGGGTTGGGGAATCAACCACCTCCCTGGGCAGCCTGTTCCAATGCACGACCACTCTTTCGGTAAAGAAAGTTTTCCTAATAACTAATCTAAACCTCCCGACGCAACTTGAGGCCATTGCCTCTTGTCCTATCGCTGGTTACTTGGGAGAAGAGACCAACACCTGCCTCACTACCTTTCAGGTAGTTGTAGAGAGCAACAAGGTCCCCCCTCAGCCTCCTCTTCTCCAGACTAAACAATCCCAGTTCCCTCAGCTGCTCCTCGTAAGACTTGTTCTCTAGCTGATGTGCATGATGCGTTGTTCCCAACATACAGTCCAGTCTTATTTTACGTGTGGTAATACTCCATGGTCAGTATCCTTTTAAAG
Organism: Opisthocomus hoazin; assembly: GCF_030867145.1. Lineage (NCBI taxonomy): Eukaryota > Metazoa > Chordata > Aves > Opisthocomiformes > Opisthocomidae > Opisthocomus > Opisthocomus hoazin. Next base: position 72,093,278 of record NC_134417.1, on the reverse strand, counting down.
ACACTAATGTCAAGAGAATTACAGCAGAGGCTCCAACTTTTAGTGAGATAAGTTGTCTCACAAGTACCATAGGAATTCAAATTTCCGTATGCTAATGAGACTTCAGGTGTTCAGACTTGACACCAGAGCAAAATGATGACTGAACCGCTCACTTACTGACAAATACCACAAAAGCATACCAGCTGTGTGGCAGAAATAAGGACTAAGTGGCATTCTGACCAACGTATTTGTGCCTGTGGTGGAAGCTGTATAAATATACTTGGTTGTTAAATGTGATCAAGAAACCCGCAAAATATATATAGCCAAAAGATGGCATTTTCTGCACAGATGTGGATACAATATGTTCACAGATCATGTCAGGATATGAACCTATGCTCGTATGCAACTTTAAAGTACACACTGCCAGAAATTACTTGGCCTCTTTCAGAAACATTAATAAATAGTAGAAAAATATTTCAGAATACAATTATATTGCCAAAACATGATCATGTTGGTAATCTTGTTTTCTGCAGTAGTGAACATTATGCATGCAAAAACATTCAAACTATGGTAGCTCTTCTCTTTGAAATAACAAACGTTTCCAATATTCATTTGCACCATCTGATATAAGAATAGATTTTTGCTTACGTCCAGTGGTGTCCCACTATTGCTTGAATCGACTGTCACAGCTGAAGGTCATGGAGTGACTCGGTGCCAATACGAACATATGAAATACTGGGAAGCCACTTTTAAAAATTCTTACCTTACTAAAAGCAAGCACAAACTCCTGAAAAATGTAAACTTTGAAAAGAGAAGCATCAGTCATTGCTACTCAGCTCATCTTTCAAAGTTAATTCAACAGAAAAAGCAGTCATAATATTTGCACACCTAAATAAAACAAGCTAGCATTTTCCTTTGGGGCTTAAACCATCTCAGTTCATTTCCCTGGTCAGAGACTTCCTGTGTGACCTTGGATAAATTGTTTGGGATGAGGTTTTTGAAGATATGTAAGTGCCTAGATGTACATTTAGATGTGCATTGGGGTATTTGCTACAGATTCTCATACCTAACAGGCCCTGAAAATGAGTGCATATCTACTGTTAAAATGATCTTTAAGTGTTTTTCCCAAGGGTAAGTCTGTGGATGACTAAGGGTTGATGAGCCCATGAATCTGGGCTATTATAAACAATGAAATTCAGAATTGTTTTCACTTTACATTTTGTTGATAAGGTAGTAGGGTGCCCATGCAGCCTTTGAGAACTGACAGTTCTGACAGTCTGCTCTTGGAGAACAGAGTCTGTTCCCTTCTGTAATACGAGAGTAATTGTACCTTCACTAGGAGCTGTCAAATAAACACAGGACACATTGTGAGACAGTCATATTGTGTCATAATGTAGCCATACTTCAAGCTTAAGACAAGGAAAATAAAATATCCTCTTGCTGCATAAGGAACATATGTTTGTTCTGTAACTTGCTCTCCTTATTTCCACAGTTCATCAGAGGAGGGAGAAAGAACGCATCTCAATTCTCATATACCAACTAGGTGGGGGGGGAGTCCTTACACCAAAAATTGACAGCATGTAAGTAGGCGAAATCGCACAGCTGAGTGTTGCTCAGCACCTCCTGGGAGTTGCTCAGCACCGCAGAATCAGGGATGAATTTGTATATTTGTTTCAGGCGTGATTCTGCAATACTAAATTAAATGAGTCATCTCAATTTGTGCAGAGTTCCCTTGAAATCAAGAGGACTAATTGCACAAAAATCACTCAGAATAGGAGATGCAGTGAGGCCCTAAGAGAGCACAGCTACATGCCCTTTAGACAATTGAAAAAGCTCTTTTCACAATGCACATCACATATGTATGAGTAAGCTAATTGCTAATGGGAAGGCACTATTGGTGTTTATTAAACATGATAGCTCAGAAACAACATTTGGCTCAAGGAATCCCTTGATTTGAGGAGCCTGGAAGGGATATCAGGGAAAAACAATTTACCACAGAATCACAGAATGGTAGGGGTTGGAAGGGACCTCTGTGGGTCATCTAGTCCAACCCCCCCTGCCGACGCAGGATCACCTACAGCAGGCTGCACAGGACCTGGTCCAGGCGGGTCTTGAATACCTCCAGAGAAGGAGACTCCACAACCCCTCTGGGCAACCTGTTTAAACATATTTCTTACAAGCTTTCATGAGCATTTGCTATGAGCAACCATCAGAGGTGGGATAATGCAGAAGGTGGTTACTCTGACAGTTACTATAGTCCAGCATGTGACTGTCACAGATTCCATCACACACATGAGAAATTATACTACAGTCAGAAAAGGGCATTCTCAGAGTTCTAGATCATAAACTTCAACATTCACACTTGTCATTTTTTACCTGCCACAGTGGACCAGTAAGATATGACTACTGAGGATCTTTATGTTGACAATGTAGCTAGTGCAGATATTATTAGATTGCTGTATGACATTCAACAGTTTAGTTTTGCTATACTTTTTAGTTTTATAGAAATACATTTATTCTTTGTACTAAGAGGCAAAAAATATTTCTACTTCAAATTATTTAACCATGGTTAGTCCACTTTAATTATTGCATATAAAAGTGGTTTATTCTTTTATTCAATCAGACTGGCAGAGATCACTTAGAGCATTCAACTAGAACAGTCTTAATAAAAACTAATCAAAAGCTCCTGTAAGTTTGAGCATGGGATCTGGCAAACTCAGTAACAAATAAAACACAATTCTAAACATTCATGTTTACAAAAAAGATTACAAAATCTGAACAATAAGTTAATAAAGCGGAATAGTTATCTGCTGTTCAGATATAAAAATCCCAGCAACTTAATTTATATATCACTACAGCAGACATGACAAAATTGTGAATAATGCTATCCACTGTCATAAGTGGTACTTCAAGATTTCCAGCAGAAAACTTATATTTTAATTTTCTGTTCATATACAGCCAAAAGTAAGAGGCAAAGCCAGCCGCATAGTAATCCAAGGTTCTGTAGGAGAAACATCAACCAGGGTCGCCGTGTTTGAATATGAGTCATTTCAGGAAGCTAAAAAAAGAATAAGACACCAGAATGAGAGCCAGATATATTCATCTCTGGGAAAGAAAGTCTTATGGGAAAACAAGGCAAACTTCATTAAAAAAAACCCTTCAAAATGCTGAGTTTCTGAATATAGCTATTAATCTGTAGCATGTCCTGTACATTGTGACAACACCAATCTTGACTGCAAAATGTTTGAATTAATCAAATTCCACCCATTTTGGTTCTTTTACTAGCACTGACAAGAATTATAAATGAGATTTGAAAATTTGCTAACTTCTCAACAGTTTTGAGTAATTTTATACAGCTGTCTGTAAAGAAATGCTTATTTAGTAAAGTTAGTGATTCCCTTTTGTGGGAATAAACTAGTTTGAGGCTTTTTGTTTCAGTACTATATATAGGATCAGTCCTGCTCTTACTGAAATAACTGGCAACATTCCTATTTACTCGGGCTTTAGTAAGCATACAAGTAGAAAACAGGATTACATGTAATATTTTTCTCTGTGAGTTTTAAATCAAGTAAAGGAGCAGCAGTTGTTTACAATCATATTAAAAGCTACTTATGTTGGCCTTCCACCTTACATGGTCTCTTTTATCAAAGTTTTAAACAAAATTTATGTCTCAACAGAGCCTGTGAAAATGATGCCTGAGGCTCAGACTCAGATGTTTTATGCATTAGTGACACCAGGGGAGACACTAATAGTGCTGATACTTTCACATCAACTTTGGAAATAAATACAGAGCAATGGCCTGGTAATGACCTTTGGTTTTGGTTACAGGATTTTTGTCTGTTTGTTGTGAACTCCAGAACAAGAGTGAGTGCTCCTGGCACTCTCCCATCACCCCTTCCTGCTCTACGCACAGCCTACGCTTGAATGAAGCTCCTGCTCTCGTCTGCCTTTTAGAGCCTCCTCCCAGGAGCTGTAACAGCAGCAGCCACTGGGAGACACTGGTGTGGTGCTGGCCGAGGAGGCTGGCAGGGCGCGTTCGCATCTGTTCGCTATGCTTGTCCTTCCCCCTGTCCGAAGGGGGTCTCTGGGTCTGCTTCTCCTGCACTCTCCTTTCTCTGGAAGTTGGCATGGGCCCCGAAGAAAAATACAGTGAAAAATCTGCCTCCGCTTTAAAGCTTTGCATAAAAATAGCAGGCAAACCCAAACGTCCTGGATCTTCGTAACAACTAGGCAGTGGTTTAAATCTTGGTACAAATTTACATCTCAGAAACTCATGTAGTTATATTTAGTTCATATTTAAGGATCAACAGAAAATTTTAATCTAAATCAAATGTAAACACCTCAAAGTTCTCATGTAAACCAAAATCTGAACTGACAGCATGTAAGTGTTTGGAGCATGTGGTTTCTATTGTGTGTATAAGTAAAAACTGTTCATTAAGACTAGGCCTGAATCCAGGTTTTCAGTCTAGGCCTTTGGTCTCTCTTATTTATCCTTACAATCAGTCCATTTTGTCCTCTTCCCCAGTGCCTCAGTGAACAAATTCTCCAAATAGGAAACCTTTTCCCCTCCCTCTGCAAAAGCTAGCTTACCGCTGTCAGTGCCAATGCCAATTTATGAGTTACATGTATGCACAGTAGGTTCCTAAGAAAGTTTTATAAAAGAATTCTCAGCAGGTAGCACCCTTCTTATGTCCAATGCAGATGTCTGCTCCCTCCACCAAACCTATGTGCATGTTATCAAGTGCACAGATCATTACCTATTGTGACATCTGTGCTTATCTCTGAAAATAAAAGCTGATTGTTGGCACAGTATCAGCTACGGTTCCCCAACTCTCTCTGAACACAAATGTGTGTGGTACAGCAGAGAAAAGCTTGCTGTTTGGGAAGCATAAGCCTATTCAACTGGCAGATGCAAAACACTTCACAAACTAAGGGAAGATAGCACCACATCCAAGCTGTTGGATGCCATCACACTCACTAATGCTTTAAGTCTGTTGGAGGCAAAGGAGTTACTGTTAATCAAGGGACTACTCTATTCCCACTCCAGCTTATGTCATCATGAGCATACAGAAGATATGAAAAATTACGAAGCAGCATGCAGAAAGAAGGCACAAGGGGCTTTCAACCATGTGCTGGCTAGACAGGAGTTCTGCTAAGCTGGGGCATATATGGCATGACCACTGTGCCACAACAGCCCAATAACTCACTTTAAAAATACTCCTTTATCTTCAAAATTAGAAATATTTTTAAGGCTAGTCATAGAAAAAGTCAGTTAGCTGGCTCAGGGAGTGGTTGGCTATCTCATGTTTCCTGATGTCCTTGTTATCTTTCTTGCTTCCATCTCCCTCCTTCAAATTAGATAGTAAGTCTTTTGGGTCAGCAACTGTATAAACCAATATGATCTGTACAATCACTCTGAAATGATGCCCCAGTCCATGGGGTTTAATACAATGCATGTGATTTCATAAATATTTATCTGTAATGATGACTTCATAGATATTCATTTAGGAAGCTGATACAAGATTTTCAAGTTTTGATTAAGTAACAACTAAAACCACAATATTACAGGTGTTTACTTTCATGAGTACCTTGAAGCAATAAACAATGTACATTGCAGTATTACACCTGTGCATACACATTTTCAAGACAAAATACTCATTTCCACCTTCCCTAAATGCTGGGAAGATGAGTTTTCGCAGAATTCCTTGGTGAAAAATGGTGAAGGATATAAATAATTTTATCTTTTGTCCTTTTCCTCAGAATTTTGAAATTATTAACTTACCCTGCTTGTTAGTGGAGCTAGAATGCTATTTGTAGAATAAAAAACTTTAATTAACCACAGAAGTAGTTTTGTGCAGCCCTGAATGTGGTGGCAGTCCCACAGTGCTGTCCTGCCAATGAACCTCCACCTCATACTCCTCAGTGGTCCTCAATGGAGAAACCAGTGAGGCTGTTCAGTCTCATTTAACTGCTGCTTTCTTATTTAACTTCTACTCAGACAATCACATGAATACGTGAAAGTCCATAAAACAAATACTGAAAATTATAGTTAAGCTTTGTACGCCATTAAGTATTTGTACCCCATTGGCAGGAACACTCATGACTACTGTTTGTAGATGAGAATGCAGCAAAGAACAGAAGTTATTTCTGTGCAGAAAATTGAAAAATACATAATGAATAGCTGATTTTCTTTCAAGGGGTACTATACAAACATACAAAATTTTTCAGACCTATAAATTCCTGCAGTTCTGCAGGAATATTTTTTTAAATAAAATAATCCCTGTGATATTCAACACTTGCTCTTCCGACAAATGCAGGTGAGCAATGCGATAGCAATTCTTTTGACAAAATGCAGAGAAAGGCTGATTGGAATCCCTATTAATAAAAGGAAGGTGCGAGAAATAAGATCCTCCCCTCTCCCTTCTTTCTCCTCTTCACATCAAGAACAAGATTATGGTGACAAGCTGAAAACAAGGGAAAAAACATCCCTGTCTCTGCCTGGAATGGTCTTCTCTCAGCATTTACAGCTGGCACATTGCTTTGAAGAGTCAGGGAAAAACGTGGTGTTGTTCTGGGAGCTTGTGGATCCCTGATGGATGCTGATCCTACACTGAAGGGAAAATATGCCTAAATCATTCTTAGCCACATTACTAAAACCATGCCTATTGAGTAGGTAGGCAGCCTCACTTCCAAATTTCTCTGCATCAGAACATGATGCAGCTTTGTACACTGTATTCTTGTCCCTTATTTACCACCTCAGTCAGGACTGTTGACACATCCACAATCCTTAGGCAGTTCCCTCACAAGCTCTTAGAAGCACTTTATGTTCACTTTACTTTTGTTACAGTAGCAAAAAAAGACTAAAATACACCCCAGGTCTAAGGTCCGTTATTACAATGAGATTATTAAATAGGTTATAATACATTTCAGGCTTCAAGTATTATGTATGAACCTGGTAAACGATATTTCAGGCATGAGGTGGAGGATGGTAGTGAACACGACAGAGAAACAGACAGGCTTGGGAAAAACACAGTAATAATTTAGAAGAGACTGGCCTCTTTTTTTCCCACCTCTTCACCACTCAAAATACTCAGTCTTTGTTCAGAAGCTTGCAGGCAACTTTACATTGATACATGTGACACTTAAAAAAAGCTGGCAAGGTAACCGAGTTCTTCACTGTTGCAAGTGTAACAGCTAGCCATCTCTTCAATAAATAATGTGGCCTGAGGGACCTGCATGACTTACGATTCCACCACATTCTTCCACAGTCCTTAGACCTCCCTTCTGATCTATACCTTCACACTTTATTTTTCTATAGTCAGATCTTTTCTATTGAACTGGGAGTATGAAAAATGTTGGGAAAATATGAAAAAATTGAGGCAATCTGATGAGTTTTGACGTGCTTAGAAGCTCATCCAAACCTCTCTGAGAAAGAAAGGCTGGCCAGGAAGAGCACAGGATAAGCATCTTGCATTTTAGTTCAGAAACAGCAAATTCATGTTGAGACCATGTGTGTAAAATATATAAAGAAAAGAGGAGTAAAAAGCAAAAAAGTAACCAACTTCTTCAAGATTTTTAAAAACCCTGCAGGATCAAATATTTCTTTACCTTATACGAAGTAACTCTTTCAGGCCTAAAAATGTATTGTCACAGTTTAACTGGAACCACGACAATTGTTTACGTTTCCCCCTTTATGCATTCTCATATGTTGCCCTCTTAATAGCCTTCATTTGACCCTTTCATTACTAATTACACCTATGATAGCAGTGACACCAAACAAACCCAGACTATTGTTCTAAGTACTGTACACACCCAGGGCAGATGACGTGCTTTTTCCCTCCACGTTAATCCACCTGCACTTGTCTGACACTCATCTGTGACGTGGCTATGTTAAAAGGAAAACATAACAATGGACTGAAGTTCTCACCATTTCTGCTAAAGATAAATACAAGAACATTCCAGCTGTAACAGTAAAAATCCAGTTTTGAATGCATGGGTCGGTTGATACAGAAAGGCCAATGTAAAGTCCTACGAATGCTGTTAGTGCACTTATAAAATTCATCAAAATTGCAATCTTCGTGGGAAGCCCTGTACTTAGCAGCACAGCAAAATCTCCTGCATAAAGACAGAAAATTAATTATTTAGCTGATAAATTTATTTGTAAGACTCTTGGTAATAAAAAGTGAAGGAAAATAATTAAGATATGGAAAAAGATAGTGGATGATGGAGGACTGCCCTTCGATTTCTGTACAATGAGTTATAAACTCATCCTGTGAGGAAAAAACCCAAAACCAAAAAAACTCTTATTGACTTGTATTTGTTTAGCTGTTCCTAAAGATAGCATACGGTATACAGGAGTGGCTTTCTGTTAGTTCTCAATGTTCTGTGACATTTCCAACTTGGATACACGCAAAAGTGAAGTCACATGCTTTCCCAGAGTTTCTAAATCTTTCTCGATTGGGAACTTGCCAGTTCAAATCATGTGAGGATATTTGCAGCACGGTCTTTTGAGTTTTTTACAGGTGCTGCAAGTCAGAACAACCTATGCCAGTCTGATTCCAGTTTGAGTTTAATTCCACTGGTTTCAGACCCAATTAGCTTTGATAAATCATACATCAGAATCCCATCATGGATTTTTCTTCTAAAATAAAAGATTTCATAACAGGTACACAGAAAATGATTTTGAAAATTCTTCTCTGTGAGTGTAGAACTGCCATTTTGACACTGCCCCAGAATTAAGAAGGACTGTCTTTGGAGTTAGCTGTTCAGCATTTTGGTAATTTCTTTGCTATGCAAACAAGAGTTACCAGTTTCACAGCAATTCCCCATCCTGCCTTTTTGTTTCGGGCTGTTTTCTACATAGATGTTTTCTGCACAGACATACACGAAATCTCCAGATATTTAAGAAGAGAAACATGCATCCACAGTTCTCATCTCAAATTTGCCAGCATATATATGTTCATCAACACAATATCAGGAACAACTTCATCCACGCTGAAAGATTTACCACAAGGAGATAATTGAAGACAATGTTCAATAGAACTATCTTTCTGTCCTGCCTGGTAGTAAAATGGGTCATATATCTCCTTTTATTGTCTTGTTATTCTTGATTAGCAGCAGGAATGAGGGTAGCATGAGGAATACATTGTTAAATGGCTCTGCTACATATTAAAATTCATAGATAGCCCATTGTGTCAGGCACACGTGACTCTTGCTCACAGCTTACACACGAAAATAGAGGGACACTGACCTGATGGCATTTACATTTGGAGAAGGTGAGATGAGATGGTACTCAATAATGAGAGCAGAAGCCTCCCCTCCTTTTTGTGAAGGGGAAAGCGAAGAACACAGCCTCTTTATATGCCCATCTCATACATTAATGCCATAGTTCAGGATGCTGTAAGCAAGAAGAATTCCCACTAATGTCGCACAGGAAAGATTTATTTTAAAAACTTGGAATGACAAAGACAATCAGGAAAAATACACATGTGTATTTCTTACCCATTTCATGAGGAATTTCATGGCATAAAATAGCAATAGTCGTTGTCACACCTGTTTCTGTTGAGGACGAGAATGCTGCTCCTATTACCAAGCCATCAGCAAAATTGTGAAGACTGTCACCCACTAGAACCATTATTGCTAACAAGCTGATTTTCTTACCTAGGAAAAGACAAACAAACAAACAAACAACAAAAAAGCCCAGAGGTTTTATCACAGACAGATATTGTAATTTTTGCTATGTTACAAATGATTTGGGTGTTTTGGTGACTTCACATATAACAGTACGAAAAGTCATAATAATAAGAGGAAAATAGTTTTTATCTGTTTTGTCTTTGTTATTACACTTCCTTCAATACATTTGAAATAAAAAAGTAGGTTGTAGAATAATTCAGAGATGCAAACACCAGGAAGCAGCTTTCTTATTTTTACTAGGCCAACTATTAGACAAAAAATTAGAATTAGGTTTGAGTCCAGCCTCAAGATACATCGTAAGGGTTTCCGTTAATCTTTCTTTGGTTACTGAAATTGACAGAAGATTTCCTATATGTTATTTTTTTTCATTAAAAGATGGGAGTTTTTCCACTGTTGCTCACAGAATTGCACTGCTATAGTGAAGATGAATACTTGGTCTCATACAGCTGATGATTTTAATACTGTGAAGCATGTTACTACTGAAAATATTTTAAAGGTCTGTTTTTGAGGAAATTTTATTACAATGAAAGATAGAGATGAAAGGCAATAAGCCTCAGAGTATCACCATTTGTACAGCATTACAGCATGCTCATTTCCAACTTCTGTTCCCATCAATTAATGGATGTTATGCTCATAGTACTCCCATCTGCAGCATCACTCATGGATGCAGATGGCTGTTTTTCTTCCCCATACTGATCTGTGACCTTGCTTTAGTGTGGAACAGTACATTGGATGTTCATGATCAGGCATCTGACATGAGTGGAAAGATGTTGCTAATGAAACAAGTACTGAAATCAAGCTAGGGAATTAGGGACAGTCTCTCTATCCAGCCTGTAACCCAGACAGCTGGGCAGCATGCTGAATGGATCCGTGGGGAAGGATTTTATCTCTTCAAGCAGCACTGAGGCTCCGTACATAGGCTCAATGTCTAGGCTTAGCACCATGTAATTGGCTCCCCTATCCTGTACTTTGTTCCACCCATTTTACCCACAATTTTACAAGCAGGACTTCCTAATGCTTCTCAGGAAACTCATCCAGCTTCCCTCTACACAGCATGGACAGAACACTTTGCAAAGGGTTGCTTTTATATCTGAAGAAGCAGGGTCATGATTTGGGCCCTAAATGTGTTTTTTCCTGACCTTCAATGGCCCCACACAGACTTAATATGACAGTCTAAGGAGCCAACGTGGAGCTGCACAGAGCTGTCTGAATACAGTTATTACCAGGTTTTGCTTCACTAATGTTTTCCCAGAGATGACCATTTTATAGTGATGGGGGAGATGTTTTTCTTACAGAAACTGGCTATAACCGAAGTCTTCAGACTATCATAAAAAAAACATACAGCACATAAAAGCCTCACAACTGTATTCAGAAAATCCTCCCTAGTTGCCTGGGAGCTCTGCGGGTTCAGAAAAATTGGCAGGCTTGTTAGATTTTCCTGCCAGCTTACAGAGCCAGACATGGACGTCCCCAGTTTGCACAGTTCTTTCTAAACACTACGGGCAGTTCACAATCAATAGTGCAGAACATGAATTCATAGAAACAACAGATTTCTGCATTACATTAAGTTTGTGATTTGTAATAAGCACTGGTGAGGCCCTGCCCTGAGATATTATTGGTCTGCTTTATTCAAGTATCTGATTACAAAGAAGATATACCACGGTTACTGGAACTCACTCCAGTATGTTGTCTGTAATATAACATAAGGATCAAGTTAACATTATGGAGCAATTACAAATGTAAGCTTTGTGAACTTATTTGACTGAAAGTTAAGAAGATGCATATATAAACAAATCTCAATGTTTATCTTAATTTTCTTTCAGCCTATTTTAAAGTAACTTCGTTACTAGCAGTTATCTCACGACATTATATTGCTGCAACAGTAACTATCGACTATGAACTTATTACCCTAACTATTTCTATAAGGCCTCTTCTTCTTAAACAATCCTACATTTATTTTTGATAATTTTTTCTGCTTTAAATAGGGGATCAGAACTCACAGCAAATTCTATTCCATAATTCTCATAAAGCTAACGCGTGCAGGTCTCCCACCACAGATTACGCTTTTTAAGCTTTGAATAAGAATTTAAAGCAAACATTTGTCCATAAAGAGATCTTTTCTCCAATGTTTTCATTACTCATACAGCAAAAATATTTCTACTTAAAGTCTCACTGAGGATACCAAATATAAAATTCTACTGGTTGATCTTTTCAGATATTGATAGAACAAGTGTGGATAAAGGAGGAGAGGGCCAGTGAGACTTCTTTTTCTTCCAGCAGCTTTTTGCTTTCTGAGTTACTCACTAACTATCTAAGGTGACTGACTTCTCTCACAGTCCTACTTCACACGCATTTACAGTGAAGTCTGCCCTTTCTGGAGATGTCAGGCTTCTGTCTTAGAGCTGCAAATTCCATTACATTTTGGAAAAAAAAACCCCACCTAAAAGTTCAGATCAGTATCAAGGTACCCAGGTATGTTTATGCATCTAGCTACTCATAAGAACTGTAACATTACAAACTTTTGAAGAGATGTATTCTCAAAAAAACCACTGAAACAAAACAACCTCACTTCACTACTATGGTTTCACTTACTGATTTCTAATATAGATGTAAAACTGAAGTGGGAGTTAAAAATGGAACCAAACAAAGAACATTACTGAGAAACTATCCCAAATTTAATTATACACCAAATTTAGTTATTTGGAACAAATAACATTGAGATCATGACAAATATGTTTGTGCTTAGCAGGTAGTGATGATTTATCAGAATGGAAACATCTAGAGATGGACTAGATAGTCACACTGAAACTGGCACTGAATTGTGTACTGCCAGATAGGTGAGAATGAAGAAATGGAAATCGAGATTTCAAATGCCTCAGAAATGGAAATACAGACCACAAGAACAGAGAATACAAAAAACCTAGAAGAACAGAATGACATTATTAAATAAATCGAACTGATGACCTGAGATCTGAGATGACAAAATAAAGGGGAGTTGATGATAATAAATAAACTGATTTCAATTAAAATGTTATTCTCTCAGTTGAATGACTCCAACTCTACTAAGTTCACCAAGATCACACAAGTACAGTCAAAGGCAGGGTTTAGTTTATGCTCTATTTTCCCATTTTTTGGACTAGGCAGCAACAAAACAGAGAATATAGGAATTACTCTGAATCTCTCTGAAGAAAACAGATTATCCTAAAACTGAGATCCATCAGTCCGTAATTCTATACATGTAATAAATCATTACTGGTTTAAAGAGGCTATTGCTTTACTGTGTAGAGAAGAATGAAGCAGAATTGTATTAGTACAGTGAGCCAACAAAACAACTGTTTCACCACCTTCAGAAATAAAAACCCAAGCAAAGTTTACAATTATAAAAATCTGGTTTGTGTTAAATTTTGAATATTTCCCTTTAAGCAAAGGCTTTAGAAAAATGGGTTGCAACAGTGAGTAAACAAACACTAAAGCATGGACAGTATAAGATTAATGAACTTCACAATTACAGGGTTGGCAGCTGAAAAGGTCTTTAAGCAGAGATTAAATTATGTAGCCAAGCACCATCAGATGTGGTGATGCAGCACATAACACAGAGCTAAGCCAGCTTCACACTTTCAATTCCATTTTGGGTCTGAAGGCTTTTCCTATTACTTGTCTAGTCTTTTATTGATACTCACTTTTTTTACTGATCGCCTTACTCTCTGGAGGAACATCAGCAGACTCAGAATCTTCTGGGCTTCTCTAGTTAAAAGCAAACACAATGGATCAGTGTTAAGGGGCTCTTCCAGTTGCTGCTCTAAATACAGGAAAATATCAAATAAGTTCAAGCTTTTTGAATTGAAGATAGTCACTGTTATTTGCATAGCCATCATTAGAATCATTTATTGAGCACTGGTAGTGTGATTGGTACTGCAGAAACACATATAAAAAATATCTCCCTTGCCCAGAAAAGATTACAGTCTAATTCAAGTAGGAAGAAAGACAGTCACAAGTGCTGTTGTAACCCAGGAAAATCATGTTTCTGCTTGAATGCACAAAAATCTGAGCCAAATGCAGAACTAAAAAGGACATTATAATTCAAATTGTATCTTTTGATTTTGTCATGACCAGATGATAGTAGTTTCCTGCTGGATAGGGTGTCTATAGGATTTTCAAGTGAAGAAATAGAGAATATCGTTGTCCTTATCCTAGAGAGTTAATTTGATGCATCAGCCCTAATGTTTAATTAACAGAAACTGCAACTTGGGAAGAGAAGGGAGAACATGAGGAATCTCTCTCTCCCCCTACCTCCCTGGGGCTTTTCTTTCTGACTAGAGAAATTATTATAAATTTGTGCAAGGGTGAGATAAGCCAAAAATCTTGCTTGCTTGAAACCAGAAAAACTGAATTTATAATTGCTATCTTTTCTTTTCTTTTTTTTTTTTTGGCCAAAAAAGCATATTAAAGCTATTATGGCAGCCCGTGAAGAGTCAACAGCAGCACGAAAGAGTGCTTTGTTAGGGACAGCAGCCACCACTTCAAAAACTGTAGCAGAGTTGTGTACTGGCTGCAAAACAGGATATGTTTCTTGGCTGTATTCACTTGGTTGTGATGTGGGATATGTGCCGTAGAAGCATGAGGAGGGAAGGGAAAGGATCTGGGTTTTAAATTCTACATTTTAAAAGAAAAATAAAAGTCTTTAATCCCCATTATTGCAGCCAGTCATATGAATTCCAGTAATTGTTCCACTTCTTCTAGTATTTATTCACATGCCACTTCTTTGAACTCTGAGTCAAAGCTGCAAAACTAATCACTGACCTGAAGGATTTACAGGCTTTTCTTAGTCAACCACTGTTTGTCTTGCTATTACTTACATGTTTCTGAAGAATTGGCCTCTCTTGCACAAACTAGCTAAGCCACGCTAGTTCATGTGATCTATACACAACTTTAGGGGGATCTTGCAGCTGAGAGGAACGACAAGGTCGTTCATTATCATAAACAGGAAGCTATGATGTGGCTTACAAATTAGTAAACATTCTTCACTCGTCTGTTTGCTCTGCATTCAATTGAGAGCTTCCCAACTGTGTTTGAGAGATTAGCAGTGGCTCATGAGGCTTTTACCCATCGCAACTGCTCTAGTAAAATGGATTTCACATTATAGAAGGTGTCTGAAGATTCTGATTTAAACAACCAGTAACTTGTATATCCAGATACCACATATAAACTGAAGAGATTTATTGGAAAAAGAGAAAAAGGTTAAAAGGTATGAGCCAATTTAGTTTGCAAAGATATATTTGTCTGGATACTCTCCAGAGACCAATAGAAAATTATGTAACTTCTTACAGGTAGCACCATTCCCAGATATCCAGCTTGTTTATGTCACTCTTCAAATCTTTGAAAACAGTCCAAGATTTCATCTGTTCACTATTTATGCACTTCACTGCAGAAATCCTGAAGTTTTTGCCATGGGAGAGTCTTCCCTTACATACAATAAATTTTTAAAAAGGAACGAGGAGGAAAATCTTCAAGAATTTTATTAACAAAAGGTAATAAAGGAAGTGTATTATTATGTCAATCTGATACATACTTAAGAAAAGTTATTGTAAAATTTGTGTTTGAATTGTCTGTAAAAACTCTTATGAACTTCAAAATCTAGAGATTCCTGACAATCATGCCACATAATAAAGGACAAATTAATAAAGAATGAAAAATAATAGTGATTTATTACATTAATTTGGTTCATTTTTTTGAGGAACAGAGAAAGAAGGATATAAAATCAGGGAAGTATGTCTTATTGGTAACCTACCAACTGTATGGCTGAAGTAGATTTGCCTCTGCCTGAGTGTTCATTTAATTCAGATTCCACTGGAAGATCATGGGAATGTCCCCAGTGCCCATTAACTAAAGAAAGGCCCTGCTGAATGAAGATGCTTTGCAATTAGTTCTGAAACCCAGTGAACACAGCTGCAATCTTTCTCAGCCTTTTGTGAAAGTTTAGCATTTATAAGGATTATTTGTTTCAAAACACAACGTATTGACAAAGATTGTTGGCTAGCAACATTTCCTAACTCTTATCTGTTTAAAAAAAACCTGAAAACTTAATCAGATAAATCAGTGACAACCACAATGGCTCAAAAAAACTTACTTTGTTTTAAAACTGAAGATCAAAATTTGAAGCTGAGATGGATATAAAAATTAACTTTTACAATTCATCTAGTTCTCAGTAGAAGTTGTTTTGAAATTTGTGGGATGGTGATAAAGCCATTCTCTCCAAATAAGTAACCAAAAGGACTACTTTTTACCAAACAAACAAATTATAATCATCATCAAAATATTCTCATTCTATTAATCACACAATATTCTTAAGGCTGACTCAAAAATAATGGGAATAGGGACTCATTGCTACGTATCTAAATCAGGCCAGTCATTAAACACTCTCTGTAGAACAGAACCAGCAAAGTCTTAGCCTTCATAAGTGACATTAAGATAGCACCCCATGCTGAGAAACTTAATGAGCCATCAGACTCAGTGTTACTTTATATCCTTGTGCATATTTTCAGGCATCAGCCACACTGAAATGAAGTAACAGAATTACAATAAGCATGGCAGTGAGCAAGGAGATACTATTAATATAAGACTGGGTTCTACTGACTGCAACATACATATTAGATTTTTCAAATCTGTTGGGATAGGGGTCAAAAACAATTTGGAGATTTTAAGATATCATTTTTGAAAATATGTTGTGTTTACATCTATATTTTTCTCCTCTTCAAACAGAGCCTAGAGTAAACAACTATCACTGCTGTTTCATACGGATACATACTCTTCACCTGCTCCAGTGCTAGTCTAATGAGTCCATAAGTATGCTTATAGAACATATTCAACTGTTTCCTTCTTGAGTTATAAATATATGGAACACATTCATGAAGGATACAAAAACCACAGAGCAAAGAAAAGTAGACATTGAAGATCAATCTAGTAGGAGCACTTTGGAAAGCATTTTTAGTGCTTTGTTTAACTGATAAAAATGATAATTATTTTCCAGAACCATTTTAACATTTTGTGTACCACAAAATCTCAAAATAAACGAGCTTTTTTTAAGCATAAATTGTACAAAGCTTTACCTCATCACGTGGTGTTACCAGAAGAAAGAAACACTTTTCTATCAGAAAAAATCCATGAATTCCTCCAATTATTCCCAAAAGTTTCCAAATATACTCTTTACCATCATAGAAATGTTCTGCCTCTTGTGCTTCATGTTTATGTAAACCAAGAGTCTAAAAAAAAAGATAAAGTATAAAAATTTAAAATGGCAATGTTTTAATTTTGGCTAGAGTAATCCATAATGTGTTAATTCAATTTATTCTCAAAGTTTTCTTTTGCCATCTCTTTCAAATTTAAATTGTGTTTTGAGCTAATCAGCTGAATAGTATATGAATGAAATGAATTATTAGGAACCTCTGCTACACTTCATTATCTCTCAGTGGTGAAAGTAACATTATTTTTAGAGACTGTTTTATCAAATTATCCTTTATGTATATATATTTATATGGTGTATTTTGTTTGCAGTAAATTGAGCTTTAAAGTCTAGGAAGTTATTTGCATCATCTTCAGATGTAAACTTCATGTTGAAAATAATCCATAAATCTTTCTGCTGCTGGGTGTTCTTCCATTTTTTTCCCCAGTGGCACAGCATGGTAGCCCTCCTTTGCTCTGAAAGTGGGGACTTTAAAGGCTACTGGATACATCACTTAAAACTGGTGAAAGAGAATACTTTTATACTCAAAAGGTGGTTCTTAAAGAAACACTTTTGTCTGACATTCACTGAGAATTGCCTTCCTTAAACCACTCTCTGGGTTCTGCTTCCAGAGATGATGTATTGAATAAGAAGAACATTTTGACCAGAATCTCAAGTGAAGGTGTGAAGCTCTCTTTCAATGACTAGCTGAAGTCTACTCATAGCAGTTGTGTCATATCAGAGGAGACTCAGCTAAAAATAAATTAATACACAATGGAAAGTTTGGTTCTGTTTTCCACGCTATCCTATTCTTAAAATACATTTTATTACTTTAGGAAAAAATCATAGCACCCATTTTATTACAATTCTAGGCAGCAGGACTAATTAGGCTGACAGCCCTTAGTTCTCTGGAACAATGTGTGGATGGGACTCATACAACCTATGGATAATTTATCCTAAAATGCATTGCAGAATATGCCTCATAGAGTCTAATACACTTCTAACAACCTGGCTTGCACAGGACTTTTGGGTTTTCTGAGAAGATTTTGTGAAAATAGGAACCTTATTTTCTCTGAATTAATCTTTCATTGGTTTCTGCTTTCTACTACCTGGAATCTCTCTCTAAACTACAAAGTGCAAATGTAATTGGAATGCTAAAAATTGGTTCACAGATTTCATGGAAAGCTTTATTTTTAAACAGATGAGCATTAGCCAGGTTTAAATGAAACTTTTCTCTGTGTGTGTGTGTGCACGTACATGCATACTTGTCAACATTTTAAAACCCAAAGGTGTGTATTACCTACCTGAGGAATAAGGTGTAGCAATGCGTCTCCAGAAAGGGTCCCAACAGCCAAACCGACAAACAGCTGTAAAATGAGTGTATAGATTTCTTGACAGGAGTTAAATAAAATGAGGGTTGTACCAAACATAGATCCAACAGTAATAAGTAAAACAGCAACAGTGCTGTAACCATATTCTGTAGGGAAAAACAAATGAAACAAAACAAGGGCACCTTTAATAATTCAGCACTTGTATTTATTTGTTTTGTATTTGGTTTTGAGGCTATGCTTTGCCACCTCTGTGTACAAGCACACAGAGGAGAAGTGATTCATTTTGCCACATAGATTCTTCTAGTCACGTGTGACACAGATGACAGAATTGGAAACCTAAAAATCATTCATTTTTTCAGGCTTTACAGGTAATGCAGTATAATGCTTGCAAATTTCTGACCTTAAAGAGCTAAATAGACTGTGACTGTGTAAATTAGAGACACTCAGAGCAGCACAGTAGATGCTGTTTTCTGTTAAACAGAAAACAAATGCAGAGCAGCACAGTAGATGCTGCTCTGCATTTGTTTTCTGTTTTAACAGATTTATGCTTGTTATTTTATTTCACATGCCACACCTATGCATCTTCACAGACAACACCACATTATTAGCCAAATCATATTCAGTAAACAAGGCCTAAAACCTCAGATGAATGTAGGCATCTAATTTAAGTTCTAAGCATAAATTTTTTGGTTCAAATTAGGTTTACAAATGTTCTGTGGACATACACTCCTTCAGTTACTAGATCAGGACCACCAACCTATTTTTCCCAAGTTATTGGGATTTTTGGAAGGTTACTCATATAATTCTTCAGAGTTACATGCTGCTCACATTTCCAACCTTTTGCACAACATGAATCCTGATTAATCTGTATGAAAGTCTTATGATGGAGGTAAAACACTGACGAGAAACAGACATAAAAGAACTAATGCCAAAATATTCAAAATTGTCACTTCATGTTTTACACTTTAATAGCACTGCAAGTGCTCAGCACCTCATAAAATCAGACACTAAATTTCACAGACTGCACGTCCAAATACAAGGGTATAGTAGATATCTATGGAATGTCAAGCCTTGGTGACTTAGGCAAAACAGCACAGCCTGTCAGTAAAACAGAACTGAAAATAAAATTAATGAGCCTATGCTTAGGTCACTAGGTCACACATAGATCAAACATGAAGTCCTTTGTCTGTCTCAGGACAGCAGAAGTGTCCCTATGGTCATGGAAACCTTCCTGTGCCAAAAAGCACAGGGAAAGGGCTGGAGAATGGGCTCTTCAGTCCATTCTATGTTTGAATAGTTCAGCTTTTCTCATCTACACAGATCTCCCACCTTTATGAGATCACTAAAATGTCATTGATTGGGCTGATGGCCTTAGACTTGGGAGAATCTCACTCAACTGTGAATTTGCCATGGACCTTGTATATGACCTGCGTAAGTTCCTTTCTTTCTTTGTCCCTTGATTTCCTGTGTGAGAAATGGGCATATCCGTGTAGCTTAGACCAAATAAAAGCAGTAAAGACTGCAAGGTGTTCAGGTAATGAGAAGAGAGATAACATAAGAAAGAGGGACTACTGCCTTCTGGGGAGCTATACTAATTCTTCCTATTCTGTATGCTTCTTTTTCCTATAACCATTCTGGGCATAACCACGAGTGTCCCTCCGTGCCCTTGTCTAACATGTTTGTTCAATTCACACCCATAGTTCAATTAATCTGTACACCATGGAATCACTCAGATCATTCCCACAAGCTGCTTAACATGTGTAGCTTCTAGTACGGATAGAATTTAGAGATGGAAAGTGCTGTTCCATAAGGATCATTGGCCAGCAGGATGTGTGGAAAGCTTACTAGCTCCTAAAAGACTTAGTCATTTACAGCTGGCCATGTAGATATTAGGATAAAGGTACTGAAGGCATTATTTTGTAGCCTAAAAGTGCTGCTCTAGCTGCAGGTGGTTATGGTTAGATGCCCATTCCTTTTTGCTCATTCCTGGCTCCCAGATCCCCCACCAGAAATTAATAACCCCTGTCTTACACCATGTTTGTAACCACTTCCCAGATGTCGCTGGTTTAAAGTAAAAAAACCCTAGGAAACACATTAAGAAGCCCTTAGGTCGGATCAGATTCAGATTTTTTTTTGATAGGGTGGACTAGGGATTGGTTACAGGAGAAGCTGAATCAGCAGAACAGACAGGGCAGAAATATTTGGAAGCAGTGGCATGTGAGGACTATGACTGCAACTGGAAACAATCTGGTTGTACTCTAACTTAGTTCTTGTTCCAGCTCTATCACACAAGTCCTACTGCCCATGTGACTGGTTTTCTAACTGTTTTTCTTTTTCCCATGGTAGTATCCCCAAAGCCCTTCTGATGTAAAATACCACAACATGAAAAACTAGCAGCATTCACAGAGAACTTATCTACATCAAGCATTTGCCAGATCATGGTATAAAATGCCAGCTAACACAACCTTGATGACATATGTAAGAGCAATGCAAAGACTCCAGTATAAACTTGGTGAAAATATAAAAAAATAGGTCATTATTGCCCAGCAACCCGCTGATAAGGACCTGTCATCGCTCACCTGCTGCCTACATCAAATAGTCCTCTAAGAAACGAAGAAAGCTTAAAACGTTACACATTGAAATAGAATTCTGCCTAATATAAAATTGAGACCATTCAATCCCCTCACTTCTCAATACAGTACTATTATCGACATATATGCTATGAAATGACAGAGTGCATGAATCTCATCATGTTTTGGCTTAATTTTATTAATGAATGAAATGTATCCAGAAGTTAAGCCCCTGCACCCTTTTATCTGAATTTTTATAATATATTACTGATAACAACATAACTCACTTTCCAAAGTTGTTGGTGGAAGCTTTGTCTGCTTGGAGTCAGGAAGCTGACACGGACAACTTAGTAGTTGCTGAATGATAGCTGGACTGATTTGCTCGAAGTGGTCCTTAGAAATGGAGGAAGAACTATTTTTTAAAAATATCTTCACAAGTTCATTGGCAGAGAAACAAACCTATATAGAAAAGTATAAACAAATACTGAATATGTTGCATATACCTGCATTTAATGCTGAGGTTAAATACAGAATCTTAGAGAAACACAGGGCTATACAGTCTAGAAAAAACTTGTTTTCCATATACTGTTTTCTGGATAAATTAATTTAATTACTTCAATTACTTCTAATTATTTTTTTGGGTTTTTTTCCAGTTAAATCTTGATACTACTATATATTTCAGAATGCTTGAGGTGAAGTTACACAATTGCTAGTGAAGCCTGTTAATATCATGAGGATTATTGTCATATGTCCTAACAAAATTATTTTAATGCTAACACAAATCATATTCTTACCTATTAATGTAAGACTATGTTAATAGCAATAATATTGCTATTAATGTGAGATACTGCCTGTATCAAGGCAGTACTGCAATTTGTCCTTGTGCTGCACCTTTAGTAATATATGGAACTAAGTTGTTTTTTTTAATTCTTTTAACAATGGCATGTCACTTTAAGGTCAGCAAACTAGATGTTACATAGTATAAATTTGGTCTAAAGATTACTAAATGATTGTATTACTAGAGGTACTTAAGAATTTCAACTACTTTTGTTTTTGTTAGAAACGTCTCTGTCAAAAAAACCCTACTTTTCTTGGGAACATTTGTATTTGAAAATATTCATGAAGAATCGGTTTTTCATTTCCAGGACGAAACTTCTAGTAAAAATGTGAGCAGTTATCATTAGAACAGTTCTAGTGCCAATTTCTGTAAGAACTTTGAAAAAGAAGTCCAGATCAAAAATGCTATTTTACTTGAAGGAATAATCTTCATTTCTTATTCTCATCTGATTAGTTGTGATTCAATTAAGAAATAAATAGTGGTTTCTCTCACTTAAATTAGTCTGCATCTGAGAATCAAAGAATTCCTAAATATCTTTTTCAAATCACCGAAACTTAGGTTTCTTTTGAAAGAAAATTACTATTTAAATAAAAAAGTTGTAATTGTCATTACTTTTAAATAACCCAGCTAAAACCCCACACCTTCCTGCCTAAGAAACTGAATGAAATAAGCACTGATGTATTTATTCTGAATACTACATTCAAGTCTTGAGGATAACAGTTGATCTTGCCATCTAGATCTAGTCTGTTCTGCCTCCAAGCAGAAGGAGCGCAGGAAGACAACGCAGGAGCTACCATATTGGAGAAGACCTTCAGCGTGTCTGTTCTAGGCAGTGGTTTTGACTCCAGAAGTAGAGAACAGCAAAAGTGGTATGAAGTTGGAAGTCTAGATCGTGGCTGATTATGAGCAGCATTCGTCACCTGTCAGTACGGGACTGATATTTATTGCCTTCACTGATGACCTGAGTGATGGAATACAGTGTACCATATTGCATTGACAGATGAAATCCAACGGGAACAAGTAGTCAATATGCTGATGGGCATGGCTGCCACTTAGAGGGATCTTGACAAGCCAAAGAAACGGGCTGACAAGACCTTCATGAAGATCAGCAAAGACAAATTTATTGTGCTTCAAACAGAATAATCTCATGCATCAACAAAGGCTCAGAAAAATTTACTGCAAGGTAGTTTTACAGGAAAAGCCCTTCAGGTCCTGACAGACAACTTGAACATGTATCACCAGTGTGCCCTTGTGGCAGTGAAGGCTAACTGCATACTGGGCTGCACCAGCAAGAGCGTAGCCAACAGGCAGTGGAAAAAGATTATTGCCCTCCACTCAGGACATGAGTCCACATCTGGACTATGTCATTTAATAACCAGCAGTACAACAAAGTCATTGGTGAATTGGAGGAAGTCCAATGGAGGGCCACCAATATGGCTAGGGAACTGGAGCACACGATGTGCAAGGAGAGGCTGAGGGATCTGGGTTTGTTCAGTTTGGAGAGGAGTTGGGAAGTATCTTAGGACTTCAATAATATAATGGGTTTTATAGGGAAAATAGAGCCAGAGACTTCCCAGAGGTGTACAGCAAAAGGATGAGAGGTAACAGGTATCAGTTGCAGCAGGGAAAATTCCAATTAAAAAAATGAAGGCAATAAAGCATTGGCACAGGTTTCCCAGAAAGACTGTGGAATCTCCGTCTTTGAGACATACAGAATGCAGCTGGACATGGCCCTAAGAAACATCATCTGACTGTGATGTTGGCCCTGTTTTGAGAAGCAGGATAGACAAGATGAGGTCTGGGAGCGATTACTATGAACATAAATATTAATAAATATTAATGTGATTTTATTATCAGGAATTTTAAATGAAAAAGCAAGATCTTACCTGGAAAATAAACTGTCCATGCCCACACAAAAGAATAATTTTAGCGCTCATTTAGTAAAATGTTGTTCTAAGACTTGCGGCATTAGGGCCTGCATCTTTTCCAGTTGCAAGCCCTAGCCTTTTAGGCCTCTTAACATAGGGAGGTAGAGTACTAAGTCTCCATTAGTAAAGCAACTATGTGTGTACTCCTGGAGGATGATACTGAAGAAACAAGTAAATCAAATTTGCATAGTCATATATGGAAAAACTGCATGGATGGATGGATGGACGGATGGACGGATGGATGGATGGATGGATGGATGCATGCATGCATGCATGCATGCATGATTTTGGTTTCCAAGATCCTCTTTAATGAGGAATAACAAATAAACACATAGATATTGTGACGTAGTTTAATGGAACTTCATATTATTGCTCTTAGATCATCTGCTACTTGCCTCTTTTATAGGCATTTTTAAATCAGTGGAGACTTAAAAAGAAAGCAGTGACCTTTTTCTGTGATGATGTTTCAAAATACAATTCGTATCTAAAAATCAAATTACAGATCTTAATGTAGCTAGCAAACACAAACCATAAACGAGTCAATGCCTCATTTGTAGCAGCATCTGTTACTAATGGAGCACAATGGCTATCATAGATATGTGCACAAAGCAGGAGACAAAATTAGCAACACAACATTGAAACACAAAGCCTTCTAATGGAATATGTCCAAGAAAAGAGACATAGCTAGAAAGAAGAGGAATGGAATAAAAAAGAAGAATTAGGAATTAATATGGAAGATAAATTCTCTTCTCTCCAGACATTTCTTTGTGATGTTTTTCATCTATACAGAATATTTGGCTCTCAGTTTGACTCCCAAGCCTCACAAAACTCCCTTGAACACTTATTTTTTGAGTTACAGTCAGTCTCAGAAGTTCAAGCAATCAAAAACTGTGTTTTATAAGTTCTTCTATTGCTGGAGAACAATTTTACTTCTTGTACAGATAGTACCACTACAAAGTTCTGTCCTTCATAATTTAAAGTTGATATGAAACACATTTTAAATTACTTTCATTTAAAATTACTTTGAGACTCCATTAAATGCTTCGTCATGCTGATCAGCATGTGGTCAGCTGGAAAGAAATAAACATATTGATAGAGTATGTATTCCAAATGCAATAAAATTGCACAGATAAATACCTATCAGAACGGCATTTAACCAGATGCCATTTGTCTCGGTTCCACATCATAAAATGACCACACAGCTAAAGTCAATTGCACATCACTTATTCTTCTAAATGGAGAACAAATATTGTCTTTGAGTTAACTTAAACTATAAAGAACTGAAAACAATAGAAACATACTCTTTGAAGTATATATTTCAAATGTATATGTCAAAATATAGACAAAGTATATACTTTGAAGTCTCCTTTTTTGTTTAAGGAATGTCTTCCAGTCTAAAGGATGGAAGTCAGTTAGCATCTTAACCATTGTCATAACCAAAAATTATTTATTTTCTAGTATTTGAACTTAAGTTCAACAAGGGAAAGTTCAGGGTCCTGCACCTGGGGAGGAACAACCCCATGCACCAGTACAGGATTGGGGCGGACCTGCTGGAGAGCAGCTCTGTGGAGAGGGACCTGGGTGTCCTGGTGGATGACAAGTTGACTATGAGCCAACACTGTGCCCTGGCTGTCAAGAAGGCCAATGGGATCCCAGGGTCCATGAAGAAGACTGTGGCCAGCAGGACGAGGGAGGTTCTCCTCCCCCTCTACTCTGCCCTAGTGAGGCCTCATCTGGAGTACTGTGTCCAGTTCTGGGCTCCCCAGTTCAAGAAACTGGAGGAGCTGCTGGAGACAGTCCAGCGGAGGGCTACGAGGATGATGAGGGGACTGGAGCATCTCTCCTATGAGGAAAGGCTGAGGGAGCTGGGCTTGTTTAGCCTGAAGAAGAGAAGGCTGAGAGGGGACCTAATAAATGCCTATACATATCTCAAGGGTGGGTGTCAGGAGGATGGGGCCAAACTCTTTTCAGTGGTGCCCAGCGACAGCACAAGGGGCAACGGGCACAAACTGAAGTAGAGGAAGTTGCATCTGAACATGAGGAAGAACTTCACTTTGAGGCTGATGGAGCACTGGAACAGGCTGCCCAGGGAGGTTGTGGAGTCTCCTTCTCTGGAGATATTCAAGACCCACCTGGACCAGGTCCTGTGCAGCCTGTTGTAGGTGACCCTGCATCGGCAGGGGGGTTGGACTAGATGACCCACAGAGGTCCCTTCCAACCCCTACCATTCTGTGATTCTGTGATTTAGGATAAGGATAAAATCACCTGCAATGACTCACCATTCTTCAAAGCCCTCAAAGAGGATACTACGTAGTAGCTAAAGTTCTGTCTTACAGACTCTATACTTTCTAAAGGAGGCTTCTGGACTCCATAGATGGCTATTAAAAGCATTTGGAAATGTCCAATCTTCAGTTTACAGAAGCCTTTTAAAAACAACTTACGTAGAAACCTTAATTTACTTTTCACAGTTTTTTTCCTTAGTACAGAACAACCCTTCTTTCCACAAGGTCACTTAAGGGGCCCTAGAAGCTCTGCAACATAAGAGCACAAGAAATCTCAAATAAATGTGAAAACATTGAAGCCACAGTACTACAGTCCTCTGTGTCTTGAAGAAACACCTGATTCCACATAACACTAACAATTCTGTTAGCCCCTCCCAGACACTTTAATCACACATTCAATATCCATAAAGTTCTTCCCCCTATTAATATTTAAACAAATGTAACTATAGAAACACATATTTTTATCAGTATCTACACAACTTTTGAAACTAAGAAATTTTTCCTCAGAAATAACACAGTGTTTGCAAAGCAATTTGAACTTCTATCACTGAAATTCTGTGACCAATACTATAATAACATGAAGATAAATTAACCTGGTCCCAGTCTGTGCTCCTTTCATGTTCTTCAAAATAACCTTTCAGATAGTCTCCTTTTGTATAGTTTCCTTTGACTGGAGTATTTCTGGTTCCAGTATCTCTGATTGCCGTACGATAACGTCTTCTTTTGTGGCTGTGCAATTGTCCATTTACAGTGCAGGTCTTTTTGGCTGTAAGCATGTTCAGTAGTTGTTCTAGTTCTATTAATTCATTAGAAAA
Organism: Opisthocomus hoazin; assembly: GCF_030867145.1. Taxonomy (NCBI): domain Eukaryota; kingdom Metazoa; phylum Chordata; class Aves; order Opisthocomiformes; family Opisthocomidae; genus Opisthocomus; species Opisthocomus hoazin. Next base: position 72,066,623 of record NC_134417.1, on the reverse strand, counting down.
CAGACATGTTACTGTGGGAAAATACACATTTAAAAAAAAACAAAACCAAAAGTAATTGTTAAAATTTTGTTAGTTTTAACATTAATTCAGCTTCTCATTTTAATACTTTTTTCTCTCCTCAGTTTAGTACTGCAGGTAATATCCGCTTAACACCTGTAGAAGTTCAAGACATCTGTATAGTCAGCCTTTCCTTCTTTCCAGTGCCATACTCAGATGTTTTGCCTATGACTATCTCAGAGGAAAACAGAAGTGACTGAAAGGCAGTTTGTCTTCCATTTAATCATCGATCTCTGCCAAAGTTATCTACAAATTAATGCAAAAGAGCTTCACATTTCTTTGAATTATCCTGTGTAAATCGAACACCATGCTAGGATGCCATGACCAGGTATTCGGATGCTCCAGAAAGACCAGGAGGACAGATCCTTTATAGGGTGTCCTGAAAGTGATCTTCAGGATGCCATGCTGCCCTTCGCGCTTCAGCAGTGGAACACAGGACAGCGGATTTTCTCTCTCCTTTGGTTAATCTGGAATCACGCCTGTTTACAGCACTGAAGTAGGAACGAGGGAGCCAGGATCCCTAATTCAAACCTGAGACAATGCAGGGATGTATCCCATGACACAGCTTGACTGCAATAGATGTGCCTGCTGAAGAAAAGCTTGGTTATATGTGGGGCCATGCTCTATGCTATCCACCTTCCTTCACCCCTGCATTTTAAAGACGAAGCAATAGTGATAGTTTCTGTAAACCTGAGTTTGCGCATTGGAACCAAAGGCAGACCACAAATTAATTTCAAAGGAATTTAGATCAAAATGTGATAATCCTTTATTTTTTAATGTTGTTATTCAGCAAAAGCAAATGGTATAATCTTAGAATCATAGAATCATTAAGGTTGGAAAAGACCTCTATGCTCATCAAGTCCAACCATCAACCCAGCACCACCATGCCTACTAAACCATGTTCCAAGGTGTCACATCTGCATGTTTTTTTGAACACCTCCATGGATGGTGACTCCAGCACTGCCCTGGGCAGCCTATTCCAATGCCTGACTAGTCTTTCAGTAAAGAAATTTTTCCTAATATCTAATCTAAACCTCCCCTGACACAACTTGAGGCCATTGCCTCTCGTCCTATCGCTAGTTAGTTGGGACAGGAGACCAACACCTTCCTCACTAAAACCTCCTTTCAGGTAGTTGTAGAGAGAAATAAGGTCTCCCCTCAGCCTCCCCTTCTCCAGACTAAACAGCCCCAGTTCCCTCAGCTGTTCCTCATAAGACTTCATACTAAATCTTACAAAAAGGCTTGTGATAAGATGTTTATCTACTTTCTTTGTCTTGAGCAAACAGATCTGAATGGAGTTGAATCTAGATTTTTTTTTTAAAGCAGTCAACTCTAATTTTCTTATTCTTCATGCTGCTAGTTCCTTGCTCTTTCCTGCAGTTGCTATCAAGAATTTAAATAAATTTAAAGGAACATTTTAACTAGCTTAGGCTTAAAATACACTTAATTTGTAACAAACTGGTCAAGGATATTTTTTTGTTTCTCTGAATGACACCGTAACTCCACCAACCATAAAGTCTTGCTGTTGTCTTCACCGGGGCCTGAATTTCACCACATATAGCGATTTAGTAGTGCTGTGCTGCACTCATTCTTGGAAGTCAACTGCTTCAGAAGTTCTGGCTTGGCAATTTCAAAGGAAGGGTTTTGCTGCAAAACTAGTTTATGCAAGTACAACCTAGGAGTCCAAGTTTAGGGCTGAGAATTTTGTTCTTTTTTTCTCATTTACTTTTGTGTTTCAACGTACCTCTGTGTAACCTGAGTGGCAAAAATGTTTCTACCTATGCTCAATTCAACTTTTTAAGCTGTTTTAACCCATACTTAAGAAGTGGTTTGAAAAGCTTATGAAGCGTTGCTATTAGCAGTTACCACAAATAAGGAAAAGTAGATGTCTTATAATAACCTTCTAAATCCATACTAGGCCCTTGAGTACATGGTTTAGCTTCTTAAACTGCTAAGCATGCAGAATCTTTTACAGAACTTAATAGCAGCTGCTGAGAGCTCAACATGTGTTTTCTATTTTTTTTTTTCCATTTTCAGACCACTTCGAACTCTCCCATACTTCTATTTCTTTATGGTTAAGTAGCGTTTCTGATATATCTAGCAACAGAGCTCCTGAAGAAAATGAACTTTGCATGTTCCAGACCCACTGACTGGGTACTAAGATCAGAAGTCGGGTATGGAAGCACAAACCATAAAGATGTTTTCAGGCCCATTAGGCAGATATCAGAAAGCATTTGGTCAAACCATAGTGGCCTGTGTCTATTTCATTTTTCTGGGGGTATGTCTACACTGAGGTGTGAGTGACTAAGGTGTCTAATCTGTCTACCGTACATGAATTATCCCCTCTACCCCTAAATGAGTCTTACAATGTATCAAGATCTGCATGAAGATCTGCAAGAAGCAATGTAAACAAGGCCCCAGTGAACTCTGCCCTCCCAGCTAGATTGCCACTCTCAGAGTTCTCTTGCGTAGTTCAGATTGTGCTGAGCAATTAAGTAATAAATTAATGTGATGGTACACATTTAATAATCACAGTAACAATTTGGTTTATACCTCTCAGAGAATTATTAAAATAAGGAGTTTATTTTCCAGCCTTGTTTGTAAATTTAGAAAAGACTGCTTAACAGCTCTAAAATGAAATGGCATTTAAATCTAAAATGAAGTGCAAAAAGTCCTTTAGGCATTTAAAGATAGTTTACATCAAAAGTATGTTGCAAAAGGCAACTAGAGATGAATAAATAGCTTACCTGTTACTTGAAGCTCAGTAGTACTGTTCAGAGAATTGAAAATATATTTTATAAAAAATTCTGGTGAGGGCAAACTTGCTTTCCCCATACAGACTCCTTGGAGAGCCAGAGTAATGATTAAAGCAGCCAGGCGTGGAAGAGTGTTTTCATCAGCACCATCTTTGTCCATTATATCAGCATTTTTCTCCAGAGTACTCACATCAACACACTGAAATCAGGAGAAAACAGCATGAAGGCAGCTCTGGTCACCTCCATCTAAATAATGAGAGTGACAGGAAGAGAAACTGGAGAGAACACTTTCACAGACAGACAGGGTAGAAAAAATACTAAGATTAAAGCTGTAACTGACAGCAGGACAGCAAGTGCGAAACGGAGGACATTTCAGGAGAACAGGCATAGAATCAACAAGCCTGAAATATTGCGCAGTGTCTGATGGGGAAGAAGTATAGTCCTTCACTCAGGTTATTTTTGCTTTGTGTTATTTTCATGCTGTTTCTGTTATTCCCATGTCCTCCTCAATTACTTCTACATCTACTTCCAAAAAGTGGCAGAAAAGGGAGGGATTTTTATTAAGGCACAAGAAATTCACTCAAATAATACAGACTTTAACTCTTTATCTCAAACTTCTGAAAGAATTCTCTTAATGTCTTTATTTCCCTATCTATTAAATAGACTTGATAGTTTGTTATGGGGCAGTTATCTGGGAACAGTATGGAAAGATACAATTCTGCAGATAAAGGGTGGCTCCCCTGCTGGCTGACCAAACAGGAGCAGCAGACACTCGTGTACACCCATGGGTGTGGATGTGTGCAGGTCTGAAGTGAGGGAGCAGGGTACAGCTCTCTCAGTTACCTGGAAACTTACCCCTGTTTTCTTCCATTTCTGCCTTTCTTGTTTATTTTCACTGCAAACAGTTGAGGTTTGAGAGAAACAAAAAAAAAAAATGGCGAAAATTGTTTTGAAAAAGAACTTTTTGAAAAAGTTCATCTCTCTCTAACCCATATTAACTAAACTAAAAAGTCAACTAGATGAGCCAGTACAGTAATAATTTAGTTTACACATACTCATCTCTCTATATATAGCCTTAAACGCCACAGAGAGGAGGTTGGCATTTCTTTTCCCATCCACCCGTTACATATTTACATTTCCACAACCTGAAATTTCACCACTCATTTAAAATAATACATTAGCGGCTGTTACTTAGAAGAAAATATTTTCTGTGAAACCAAAACATATAAAGAGCCACTAAAAATGCTGTTCTTCTATTACCACCTTGCATCATTGGCCCTTTTCCATAACTCCAGTGTTATGATTCTAAGCATTAGATAGTCTACAATATTTTGAGTACCTTTCATAAAAAACCCCTCTTTTCCCTCATGTCAATGAGCAGTAAAGTCTTAGTTACTGAAGAGGCTTGACAACTGATTATACTGCCAGCATAAACAAACAGACCACACAGTAAAGCACTTTATGGATTGTTATTCTATCTTGACATGCCAAATACCCACTGATGCCTCTTCACAGTTGCCCAGATACCACTGGAGTTCGTGGAAATCGGCACGTTCACCAAGACTCAGAACCAAAAGTACTGGTCAATGAATAATTTATGATGGGAAACAATTACACAAAGAACACAGAAAGAGGAACTGGAGGCCCTCGGCATTCTGCTGCACAGCCAGGACTCCTAGCCATCTTCTGTTTGTGTAGGAAATTATACTACAGTATGGTGTAAATTAAAATCTAATGAAATGAAAAAGAAAAGTGCCAATTCAAACTTTGCAACAAACCACACTTAACTGTACATTATGAACAGATTTAAGGGGCTTCTCACAGCAGGTCAACCTGTACTTTAGGAGTTATCTAACCTGGCAAAAACTTATTTTATTGCCCATTACAAGGAATACGTTTTTTATTTAGATTGTGAACTATAGAATATTATTCTATTATTTTCTAGACCCTACATCAGATAAGGAATAATAAACAGTGGTGAGAAAACTTGCTGTATGTTTCCTGACTTAAAAAGGATGATTTTGGCTGAATATACTCAATATGCATTTTTTTTTTTTAATTTATTTTTTTCAGTTTTTCAATTTAAGCTTATCTGCATCACTCTTTCTCCAAGCCATATCCATGCTGGTAGATAGTCACAAATGCACGTGTCCCAACTGAAGGAAAACATCAGATCTTTGGACAGATTCCTTATTCCACCTTGCTTTGGAAGGACATGGAACTGCAGGTCCTAGCAGGGATCTCATCACAGCAAAGTAATTCAGCATTTCTGCTATACAGCCAGATCTGTTTTGGGGCTGTTCTGCTTTATATCATTTAAATACAATCACTGCTAGTATATCTATGCTAGTAAATACAAGACATGAGAACGTATTTTCTGTCCTTGAAGCCAAGTGCAAGATCTTGCATCTACACAGCTATACTTTTTTCCATCTGCCCTAAGCAGGACAACTGCATCTAAATTACCTGTTGGGAATAGTCCCTAATGTGTGCTATGTCCCCAACCATGTCTCAGTGGATGCCGTGGAAGCGCTAGGTAGCACATGCCAAAAGTGTTTCAAGGAGAAGGCTAGTATTAAACAGCATATGCAACAAAAGACCAATGTCCAGCCTGTGCTCTCACACATTTACCAGTTTTCTGGAGGACCATGATACTGACACAACGTCTGATCTATCTTTAAGGCTTACACCAGTAATAAATATGAAGTTATTTTTACTTATGTTTTCTTTACCTTGGTTTCAGAAGTTTTAAAATGTTGCCTTACTGCAGCCAAAATATCTTCAGTTTCATTCCGTGAAAAATAATAGCAGTCTTCATCATGTCTTAAACTAAGCATACTCTGAAGGTAAAATTTATAATCCTTATTATTCAAGCTGAGTTCTGAAGAACACACATCTCTATGATGAAGAACGTAATAGAGAATAATAAGAGAAATTCTCTCAAATACTTCTTCACTGAGATGGTCTTCTAAGTCTCCACCAGCTATTAGTAACAAAGTATCTGGTTCAAGGCACTGTGAAAAAATAAAAACAAGTGCAAATTCAACTCAAGTAACACATTGCCAGTCATCTGCAAATACAATTAAGAGAGGAGATCAGGAGAATTCAACTCTCATATTTAAGGGATAGAACCTCAGCCTACATAGATGCAGGCTGATGGAATGGCAGGAAGAGGGTGCAGGTAACTCATTAATTCATTGCAGTTCTATGGCTGCAAGATCACACCATGTTTTTTTCTAGAGCTCCTTCTGTTCTTAAGAAATGTCATGTATCCAAGAGATTTAGGATTTACTACAAAACAGGATTAACTCTGATAAAACATTGTAGAGAAGTGAAAGTCTTTCACTGGCTTCAACAGATTATATTTCTGGTTGTAAATATATAGATAAGGGCTAGGGCTATTCATATTTTCACCTGTACAATCTATATGTGTTTATATTATAAGACCAAGACTGTATCTGGACTGTGGTTAATTCAGGATATGTAAACAAAAGTTACATCATATTTAATGCATTGTTAAAACACTTCATTGACCCTGCAACCATAAAGCTATTTTTAATTTTTCTCAGTGAATTCTGTTAACTGGAATAATTTGGTCCAGTGCAGAAAACCAGCACAAGGTCTTAACACTAGTCCTCAAATGCATTTCAAGAGGGAGTGAAACGATATACTCACACTGTACAGGCTTTCTATCTGAGCACAGATTTTTTAATACATATATATATACATAAAGCCCTGCATTTTTATTGACATAGACATTTTCCAGAAAGTTTTGCCAGCTCAAGCAAAAGTTAGTCTTTAAAATCAGACCAGAAGACTAATAGAGCTCTACGTCAGGCCATGAGAAATAAGATACTGAATTCCAGAATAAAGAATCTTTCCTGAAGACATCCTGTAGCTACTGTCATTCATTGTGTAGCTGTTTTTTTTCAACTGGTTCCTTTCCAAACATGTTATAGGCTTGTCAGCTAATCTCAAATATTATGGTAGAGCAGCCGGACTGTACGTTTCAGAGAACAAACTACAACACATGAAGGTACCATGGGAGGATCAAAACTGCACTCTAATGAAATCATGAATCCAGACAGAACCAAGTTTGTCAAACTGAATGGTTTGTGGCTACAAGCATGATGTGTTGGTCAGTGTGGTTTACCTTGCATGTTAGCTCATTTTCCTACACAGAAGCTTAGTGGAATCAAATATGCATTGTCATGTTCAGAAGCCAACTTTCTTTGAAGGAATTGAACGAGCTGCTACTTTTTAACAGAAATAATTCTAACAAAAATTCTCACAAATACTTAATCTAAAACAAAAGAGAACTGTGGATAGTAATTGCCAAATTAAATATTTATACTCATATATAAACTACATTACAGTATGATCCACTGTGCCCTGCCTATGTTGTCTATCAAGTTCTACCTTTTTCTAATGCATGTCTCTGAGAATTAGTATTTGGGCTAGGAGGAATATAGCTGTTTTGTTTTCCATCCCAGAAGACCTCAGGTTAGTCAGCCACCCTTTTCAAATGTTCAATAGTAATCAACAAACATACTGTGCATAATGGAAGATTTTCAAAGACTTGTATAACATTTCAAAATGCAGTAAGGATACATTGTAATCAGTGAGGCTGTTGTTTGCGCTTGCAAAGGAAAATGACTGAAAATTGCTAATTGGAAGGAAACAGGTGTATTGTAAAAGACGCAGCTACTTCGTAGTATATGGCTAGCCCATGGAGAGTGACCTTTGAGGAGATATCAAGAGGACAGAAATTGGTTCATCACTGGTTATTTTGCCATTACTAATATTTTACAGGCACCAGTATCTTGGTCCTTGGTTTATAAACGCTTATTTGCTATAAAAAAGTGGCCAGCTTTGAACCTTGGCACTGTATCCAGAGTTTCTTTTGTTTAAGAGGCCAGAAGTTAGAAAAAATTATCTTACCACAGCAAGAAATAGATGTCTTTTGTGTGCTTACGAGACAAAGAAGTGTCAGATGCCGCCCAATAGCTGCCAGCCCCTGCCTAAAGAATCTTGGGGCCAATACACAACAACAAACCAAAAAAAGGGTCCAAAAAAAGGTTCTAAAAAAATGTTAAAACTTCACTGCTTTTAAATACCCATTGGACACATTATGAAAAACGAAAAAAAAAACCAAACAAAAACTGAAAACAATGTCATGTGATATGTATGACTGGAATTCTGGATTTACAAGGGAAAGTTGAGTCTGAAATCAATTAGTTATTCTCAACAAGCATGGGAAAGAAAATGCCAAGCTAAGGTGGGGTGTTCTGTTTCAGGTTTTGATGATCTCAAAGGACAGTGCTTCTCACGCAGTTTTTTCTATCTTGGTTTACCAAATCTTGTTAAATTATCTTGGAAGGTTTCAGCCCAGTGCCATGTGGGCTGCATGTGACTGAAGATGCCGTCTCTCTCACAGATTTCTACAGACAGCTGTGCGCATGTGGCACTGGCCGTGCAGGATATTACTGACACAGCCAACACCAAGAAGTACTGGAAATGGCGAAAGTCTTCAAATTCTTCCCACAGGAAATTTCCAAGAGGAAGCCTGAACAGAGTGCAAAGAGAAAAACTGCACAATCTCCTTCATAAAAATTACACATTTAGGGAATAACAGGCACCTACATTATTTATGCATGGAATTTCACATTGGGGCTTCTATGAAAAACGGGAGCATTTGCAGAAAGCACCGATTAAGTAAGTAATTGTCTACTGCACAGGAGAAAAAGATCTCAATTTCATTGGCTTGGCAGATTGCCACAAATAGTATACTGTGAAAGCATTCACCTTTATTAGCACCCTCATAATTCTGATGTAAAGTGACGCTTCGCTGCATGTAGGTCACTGAACAATGCCAGAGCTAAAGTAATGTTAATCAAAGCCAAGACTGAGCAAGCCCTTCGTAGTCCCTTTCAGCAAAGTTGCTCACTTACCACTGTCTCTGTCCTACAAGAACCTATGAACTTATTACACTTGTTCCTTTCTTTGTCAAATCGGGAATCAGTTCTGAAAATATTCTCAACTCAGCTAGACAACCAAACCTTCTGTGAAGCTGTACCCTGGACTATTTCCAGTTTCAGTCGAGATTTGTAGATTCATTGTTCTGCCTTTGATTTTCCTTGACCTGAACTGCTTACCAAAACCCTCCACTAAATCTTGAGTATTTCAGTGAAGTGGCACATAAATATGAGCCAGTCTTGTCTGGGTTTTATTTTTATGAACTAAAATCCAGAACAAAAAAAAGTGGCAGAACCATTCCCCAATTTTTACCTATGTCTTTCCACACTGGAAATCCTCTCTGTCCCAAACTCAAGCTCATGCTTTTATAGTTAGATCAGGGTAGAGTAGAAAAATCTTTGTTGGAAAATAAATACTTGACAACTTTCAAACAAAAATTATTAGTGTTATGCAACTGCAGCATGGAGTTTTTAAGGAATGCCTGTCATGTTTGGAATATCTCTTCATGAGCTCAAACAAAAATACTAATAATTAAGCATGAAACGATTGAAGTGGGGACAATTTTTTGCTGCAACAAGCCCTTTACATGTTTAGGTTTTGTATTTAGGAAAGTATTACTCTAATAAATAATTTTAGAACTCACTGACGATCCTGTAAAGATATCCCTCATTAATTGAAGCACTAACCAGATTACAATCCTCTTGCACGCCATAAATCCGCTGTGGGCACTCAGCTCTCTCCAGTAACATTTTGACCAGTTCTCGTGAGTGGTTCATGTGGAGCTCAGTGTTGTCAGCTGAAAGAACGCGTAAAACTTCCATCAGATAGCCTCGGCTGGGAGCATAGCTGCCATCCTGCCCATGCTCTTCCCCAGGCTGTCCTTCAGCAATGAGCACGCTGAATATGAAAGCAGAACATACCACTCCAAGAGCTGGATGCTTGGTCAGAAAACACATCTCTTCCTGCAGTGCGTGATCTGCACTGAATGTTGGATTGCTGTTTCACTTCACAGCTTAAACTCAAAACCTGAGGAATCTGAATGGTAAAGGGGAAAAAAAACCCAACCCTTTAATTAGTGTGAATGCAATATGTTTGAAAGGATTTATTAATTGGTCAGCTAAGCTGATTTGCAGTGACAAGCTGTTTTTGAACAACAGGGAGCCTGTAAGGGCTTTACAGCCCAGAACAGCAGGAAACTAAGACAACCGTGGCCTTAAAACTTCTGCAGAATTACCAACAAGAGGTTGACTTAAAGTGCCCTTCCTTCCTCATAAAAGTAAAGTGTATGGTTTTCATTTCAGTGTTATGCTATTGCATTCACTAATAATCTTCTTCAGTAAGAACAGGAAAATACCATACCTTTCACTTTCATTCCATTGTGAAACAGGTTTTTAGTAACAAAACCAGCCGTAAATAAAGAGTACTAGTCTAATACTGATACGAATGTGCAGTAATTATGTTACACAGCAATGATATAGAGCAGGTTTTATTTTCAAAACACTTTACCAACATTACTGAACTCCAGCTACACAACACAAAACAAGAATAAACAGGATGTACTTAAAAACTAGTGATATTTTATGAACAGAAAAAAGGGCTACAAAACCGAAGTCACAATTTCGTTCACAGAACTCTAAATAAACAAGACAAACACACCAGAAGCAACAAGTCTAACTTGTAATTCTAGATGCAAAAGACATTTTGTACTGTAAATTTGTCTAGTAACTATCCTTCCTAATATATCATCGCCTCTGCATTAAGAATAATACATCTCAACATCAAAGCACAAGAAACATAAAAGAGTTTAACTTCTGCTTTCCATGAAGAGGTTTTCATTTCATTGATGGGCAGATGCTGGCAGAGACATTCATTTTCAGGTGATAATGCACATGTGTTAAACAGCCACACATAAGTTCAGCTTCTTTTAACTCCAATACATGTGTCTTGTTTTAAAAGAAACTCTGCTAACACAGTATTTAAAATGTAAAAAACCCCGCTGAATTCAAATTGGCATTCACTCAGATAAAGGTTAGTATGTTTTTACAAGTTAGGAAGTCTTTTGGTATTTAGATATATTGTACTGTTAGCAGTTAGGAATATGCATACTTATTCTTACTTATTTCTAAACATTATTTTCTTACCTTCTGAAGGGAAAAAAAATGTGTATCTAGCTTTGTGGCCTTCTGAATCCTCAGAGTATTTAGCTGCTGGAAGTCCAGTGTTTTTAAAATTCCTTGATGGTGCGCTGGAAGCTGAAGAGGATTAGTTTATTGCTGCCTTGAAAAGTTTTCAGTTGCTATGGAGAGAGCTGCTCTTAAGGTAACAATGGAGGTGGATAGGAATCAGTACATGTTCTTCTTGGCAAGTTCTAAGCATCACGCTATTGAATGCATTTCACATATTTTAGTAGTTATCATTTTATGTAAACAGTCTTTATTTTAGCAGTGCAAGATATATAAAATCTATTGAAGAATGTATTTCATAACAGTGGATAATGCATGCAAGCACTCTGACTGTTCTCTACGTTACTACATTATCTGATCAATTTTACAACAAACCTAAATTTCTTTTTTTCATCAAAACATTACTTCTTTTTGCAAATAGAGAAGAATAGAAATAGAAATCTTTTCAAGCACCTCCACAGAAAAAAGGTATTTTTCTTTGGGAAACACTCTCCATAGAGAACAGGCTCTTTCATCCCCACTTATTCTGTACCACATTTGCATCAATCAAAAAAGTTTGGATAGCTCGGACTGTGGTGGAAAAAAATTTCTTCCACCCATTCAGATTTTCCAAGGGGAAGCTGTTAAAAAGTCAACATTTACGTCACCATGCCATTACAATATTATTGCACCAGATGTTAGTGAAAACTGACATAACTGACAGATTTCCACAGTGACAGGTACAGCAGACATATCATTCTCCCACCTTCCGAACCTTCAGTGGGGTAATGAAGAATTAGTGTCTCAGTTGGCTCAACAAATCCTGTGAAGCAGTAAGCCTGTACTAATAGGAACGTCATAATTCTCTTTAAAGCTAGATTGACAAAAAATCCTGGGTTCTAAAATGGCAGTAATGTTTCCTATAAGGCAGTGAGCTCAAAGGGAACAGCCTTGTCTTAGTAAGGCTGAGAACTTGCAGCCGACACTGACAATAAAAAAAAATTAAACTCACAACACCAGCTTGAGGCAAGTGCAAAATGTAAACCAACGTTCTCAAAAATACAAAGTACAAGTACATGTAAGTATGTACAAACTCTTGTGTGATCAAGGTTGAGCATTTTAAAAATCAGTTCTACTATTAGGTACTGAAGTACAAAAAACTCTCCCAGATTCGTATCAATTTATCTTTTATTGTACTTCATAAATTACAGAAGATATTTATCAAACTAACATGGCCAAATATGAAGCTTTCTACAAACAAGAATTACAGAAATTTTCCTCTCAAAAATTTATTTTTATATGAATGACTGAAAAGCAAAACCACATTATAATACACATCTCCACTAGCTTTTATATAATTTGCTCTGTGAAACAGAGCTAACTACATCTAGATTTGTTCCATTATTAAAAATAATTCCTCAGATAATAAGGGAATACCTTCCAGCATTTAATTCTGGGGATTGCTCAGTCTCCAAATAAACACAGAATAGGTTTATCTGTACATAATTTGGTGTTTTGTATATAATTATAAATTGAAACTAAGAATTCATTCTATCCAATGAAAGTGTACAAACAAGAGGGTGGATTGTTTCAATTTATTGAGAGAAGCTAACATTTAGAAACACATTTGATGATTCATAACTATTGAAAGCTGCTGAGAGAAGAGTTACATAATAATACTGGCTATATCTTACATGAACATTTGTATTACAGAGTGATGGTAAAAAAAGGCAACATTCAGTGTATTAAAAAGCAACAGAAAATAATTGGTACAGGGTACTATGGGTGATTTCAAAGGAGTATTCACTTCCCTTTTTAAGACTAAGGGTTGCAAACCTCCTTTGGCTTGTAAATGAGTTTCTCAGTGGTAGCAAAATCACTGATGGTGACTCAAGCCTCAGTCTCTGCTTTTACCCCTGATACCGGAGCACAACCTGTGCTTTCAGCCATGCCATTGTCATCAGAGAATTTTTCTGTATACACAGCACCTGGATTATTGCTTTTTAAGTAATTGCCAGTATCAATTGCTAAGTCCTTTTTTCAAACCCTTCTGTAGTAGCATTATTCCTCTGTTACATACCAATCCTGATGCTGTGCCAGCTGATAAAATGGGACAGTGATAATGACTGATCTGTGTAGTTAGATGCCTGTTAGAAGTTTGCTGAGATACACACACAGAAAGATATCACTGGTACAGTCTAATGTCTTGAAACCTCCTGAAGCACTTAGTACTATCATTGTTCTCTCATGTTATAAGTCTCTACTATTTTGGCTCAAATTTGATTGCATGTCTTTTGGTGATTTTTAATAAAGAAAAAAAAAAGTGCATGCATAATGCTTGTAAGCCAGCCACTCTCTGCTTACTGTAGAATGATAACATGCACAGAAGAAAGAGCCCTCGGAGGATTTGGAGAACTGGGCTAACTCAAATTGAAGTAGTTTACCAATCTAACATGATGACAGACTGCATATAGCAAAACCAGAGGCATGATGAACTTCCTGATTAAATAAGCAAATTAAATTTTTTTTTATTTTTCCATTCTACACTTCGTTAAGGACCTTGGCATGATCAAGCAAGGAACTGAGCTCAAGAATTTGCAGAGATAATCAATCATTTTTAATCAGTTTGAACATTTACCACAGAGGGATACTTGCTAGAGAGTAACTGATTGCTGACATGTATAGGTACATGTCCCAGGAAAATAAGTAGCAGAAGAAATAAGACAAAAAGAAGAGTGATAAAAGCAGGAACTTCTCCAAACTGAAAAAGGAACTTCTCAAAACTCTTATTTTCGTTGCATGATTGGATTCATGATCTCAGACAAATGCACATCAAATTTTCTCCACACACAAGTGCAATCTTTTATGACTTAGAAAGCTCATATAGTAATATCCTAACTTCCATTCTTAGTGAATAGGAGTGAAGGCAATTTCCAAATGGCATAACCAGACACACAACATGATAAGCACACGCAGCAAGTCCTCTTTGGTTACAGAATTTTTATTTATTTATTTGGTTTCAATGTTAAGTGAACCAGTAAGACTTACTGGAGCTTATCTTGTTGTTTCTCCCACCTACGCACCTGCTGCGAGAACAAAAGCAAGTTGCCCATTCACAAATGTCATGAATAACGGCACTCTGCAATTTACTGGTTTTCAAAGGACCAGTGAAGAAATTATGCCGGAATAGGAAAACTCTTTAGAGAACTCACTTGCAGATGACAAGGACATTCCTATGAGTTCTACCAACCTGACAAGGAGCTCAAGTTTATTTGTACAGCAGAATGGGATGTAGGAATCATTTTAGCAAGACCCCTGCTGAACTTCACAGCTTACTGAGAAATGCAGCTACATAACTCTTATTCATTAAATACTGTATAACTTGTTTTGATGGAATAAGTAAATGCATTTTTTGCCCTTTCACTAATCGCAGCAATTATGGCAAATAGAAGAGAATCTTGTGGTACTGCAGATTTCCTCCATGTTATTAATGTGATGTGTGCACACTGCTATAATTACAGCCATAGGTAGCATATTGACATATGAAAGGACTACATTTGGCATGCAATTTGTGTAGAATTTCAATATATAAAGCATCTTTGCCAATGAATTAATGCCAGAGTGCTGTAATAAAAAATGTCAGTGCTTTAAAATTACCAGTCTATTCAGCTTCATTAGCTTCACATGTCAATCCTAACAATATCACACACATTAAGATTGCCAATGAATTAAAATAAATGAAAGCTATTGAAATTATCTGAGTTATATATATTAATGTATGTGTCTGGAATAAGGCTTGTATTAGTTCAGGACTGCAAAATTCACCTGTTAGTCAGCAGAAAGTTTCCTGCAAAGACCTGGAAATCTAGTTACATTAAAATAGAACAGAAATAATTTATGGATTACTTTCACTCTAGGCCAGTGAAGCCTCTTATGTTTTGAGATATGTAACTTCAGAACTGCCTTCTCACATATTACAGAATTAATCTGTGACCTTTATTGTCCAAAGATATTCCTGGCATGAAAGCTTACTTAGGTTAACAAAAAGAAAGTGTTCATTTATATGGAAAGTGTGATCTAAAACCTCATTAATTGCCCTATCTTACTACAGGCTTCTACCTCACACAACCTCTCCATTGCTATCTGGCTGTTTCCAAAAAAACAAAACAAGAGGATGTAGGGGTAACCATCAAGACTATTCAAGAGTAACTTTAATTATAACACAGTAGGAAATATTAGTATCTTCAGCAAGAAAAAGAGGGGCTTCAAAAGGATGTATACAATGTTGCTCGTTTTCACGTTAAAAAATATACAGAAAAAAATGCTCTTATGTTCATCCTTAGGAACTTGAACTTTACTGAAGATATCTAAACATTAAAGTATAGCTACTAGGCCATTAAATCAGCTTCAGCTCTCTCACCTCCTTTTACACTAAATAGATCCAGAAATCAATTACTAAGCCTTTCACTGCCTATTGTTTGGTTATGTCCTGGAGCGTTATCAGACTATATTAAGTATATTGTTTGTTTCTGCTCCTTTAGGTTTCCAAAGACACTGGGCTCAAAAACCATGAGCTGACTAACAATGTCTCATCCAGTCCAAAGCACTTACGGTCCAATTACATATGTTAAATTACAAATTTAAATATCCCAAATTAAATATTATGTAGTATTACAGCATAGAACACCATGTAATATTTTAATGGAAAAAAATTAAGGTTTTTAAATAAAAAAATTACCTTTTGACAGCTATGCTATTCACCTTGTAGGAAACCGACTTATGTATTATATGTGGCTTCTTCAGCCATTGACTTCTGAACCCAGTATGTTGGAATGTTCCTTTCCTGTCGGAGAGTCATCATCTTATACTTGAAAACCACTTATATAATTTGTCTTACTACATGAAGCATTTGTAAATAATTTTTACTATTACAGAAATAAAGATAACAAGTGTTTATTCACATTACTTTTTGTTTTTCAAACTATGATTCAGTGTTCAGTTGTTCTAAAGAAATTCTTCTCACAATAGGGAAGAGTCATTGCTAGCAAACATCATGGTAATTGTTGCCTGAGAGCAGACTGATGTTTCTCAAAGCCTTCTAGTCTACCTAAAAACAAAGGAAAAATGTAAGTTTCTGGGTCATGAATACAAGCCAGGGTGACAGGAGGAAGGACAGTTTCTTTGTCTTAAATTCAGGAAGTTTGTAGGCGGCACCAACACTAACAATAGCTTACAGAATAGTTGAGTGATTAAATGTGCTTCAGGTATTAGATGTTGAAGCAATAAAGGTGCAAAGAAAAAAGGAAAATCCTAGAATGGAAGGACATTGCAAGAACCAGTATTGACAGAAAACAAATAAGTTTAAACTTAATCACATTAGAGTGAACTTATCTTCCATCTTTATTAAAAGTACTGACCAACTAGTGTCTCCCCCATGTAACCCAGCATTAAATCCACTGTTTGAAGGTTTGGTAAAAAGAGCAGTGGGTGGGGAGTTTATTATCATAAGAAATGCTCATAATTTATGAGAGAAAATTTTTTACTTTAAAAAGTTGTTTATCTATATATAACCACAGATAAGCTAAATACCAGTATTCACAATGAATGCAAATACATAACCCTTAGACAATACAATAAATGCTTGTTTTTTCCTAGCCTATGAGAATACATACAGAAAATTCAAAATCAAGTACTATTTTAACTCTGCAAGTACAGTTTGAGCTAATACACCATATGTTGTTGCAGCATTGTTCTATCCAATTTAGGAACAATTCTTATTTTCTCATGAAGAGGATACACTGTTCACTCTGCTCAGTGTTGGCCACAGAATTTTTTGTATCACTAGTTCCTGGAACAGAACTGCTGTATTTTAATAATACTTAAGTAAATTTAGCATCTGTTTGCCATTGGTTGTGTGGCTTGCATTGTTTAGTTGTGGAAGAATAAAATTGTGGGTTCAGTGCGTATTATACTAAGAAGCACCAGAATAACTCACTGTATTGAGGTGAGATATTGGTATCTTCACAGAATCATAGAATCACAGAATGGTAGGGGTTGGAAGGGACCTCTGTGGGTCATCTAGTCCAACCCTCCTACCGAAGCAGGGTCACCTACAGCAAGCTGCACAGGACCTTGTCCAGGAGGGTCTTGAATATCTCCAGAGAAGGAGACTCCACAACCTCCCTGGGCAGCCTGTTCCAGTGCTCCCTGCCAAAGCAGAGTCACCTACAGCAGACTGCACAGGACCTTGACCAGGCGGGTCTTGAACATCTCCAGAGAAGGAGACTCCACAACCTCCCTGGGCAGCCTGTGTTTCATCTCCTGTAAATCTATATTCGAATCAGCTTATGAAGTGTAGAGGAGATCTTCTCATGATGAGCAACAATAGCGTGTCACAAATGAGTGATTTAGGATCTTGCCAACTATGCCAACTTGTCGCAAATCCTGATTTGGATCACTTAGAAGACCACTGGCAAAGGTGTTAGCAAAACTGGTGTGACTTAGCAAAGTTTGATGTCAAGGTTCACTCTATTAATTACTACATGGAAGAAACAAACAACGGAAAATTGAGTTACACTCGAGTTAGAATGATCCGCAGAGAGTCAAACGGGTAAGGAAGACCCGCCTGCTGAGTCATAAGGTTCAGAATGGACCACTTTACTTTCTAAACTCCTGCTCACAGAGGAGTCTAGGTGAGGCTGGATGCAGACTTAGCCCTGGACTTGATCAACAGTTTATGTCTAAAAGACTATACACTAATGTTTCATTAGCATCAATTCAGCATGTAATCAAAGTTACCAAGGCAAAATCAAAGTTATCATACTACAGCGTTATACGCAATCTTGGTCACTTACCAAAGATCTGCCATTGGTGAAAGACCTCTCTGCCTCGAGGAGCAACCCTGAGGGGCGTCCCAGCTCAAGTGGAGATGATCGCCATGTAGTCACACTGCCTAGCAGGGAGAGCTCAAAGAAAGCTGACTTAGGCTGTCATATTTATGGCATAAAGCAGTTGGCTTGTAGTCAAGTTACATGCCATGGGAAAGGTATGCAGTAGACTCCTTGAACCCACAACTTTCTTTGTTCCTTGATGAATGAGTCGTGGAATAGCCACTCGCTATTCATGAGTTAATTGCATGATCAGTGTTCCAAGCTCATATGCGTCAATGCTCACTGTGTCACTCTGCTCCTTTGTGGGTTTTTAGAGAACAGACTGAAACTAGAGGAGTTCTTGGCCCAGCTACAGCTGAGGCCTTTACCTCCTCCAGAGCCTGCACCAAAACACCGCCAGTCTGGTCACAGGGTGCTCATCTATATAAGCAGTATATTATGCCTGTATGTTCACTGTACACAAATGCATATTCAAGGAGTATGAAACAAGTCCAAGAATATGAAAGAACAATTAAAAAACCCTGGGTCTAATTCAATATGATTATTCTGTTTCATATGTCAACACAGCAGGTTTTTCTCCACTTACTGAATTCACCTGATGAGTATGTGTGATTGTAACCATAATAATTATTCCCAATAACCATAATCATTATGCCCAATAAGGTATCTTTACAATAATATTAGAATATTCACAGCTTTCCTCAAAATATATGGCTATGTGCATGCAAAGATTACACTTGCCTCTTTTATGACTGCACAGTCTACATGCCTCACAACTCCTGTGGATGAGTGATGCATGCAGGTCTTAACCTTCCATTATTTTCCATCCTAGAAATTCTTGTTATCACCCTGTAATATGTGCTTATTATGTACTACTATGTTTCATGTCATGTCTAAAACTCCCAATTCTCTAATTCTTTCTGTATGAAAACCTGAATATCATCTGTAGCCTCCTGACTCGATGTCATTAGCAAACTTTACACAAAAAAAAAAAAATAGAGAAAGGTAAGAAAAGTCTGAAGACTTGAATCTTGGAAGATCTTGCTAACAACCTCACGCTAGGTCAATTAATCCATTTTCAAAGCAACCTACAACCTTCCGCACTTTTACCCACCCTCAAATTTTCCATCTCCTTCAGTTTAATAAGTAACTTCCTAGTTGGTACCGCACCAAACACCTATATGCAATTGTTGTAATGAAGTCCTGACAGATCTGATGTACTGCTTCTGCTTTATCCAGAAGGTCAGTCATTTAACAACAAACAAAAAATTTACCTTCCTAGTAGTTTATTAATTAGTTCCTGTCTACCAACTTTTGAATAGAAACAATGGCTTATTTTTAGCTATAAACTTTTATTTGTAATAAAAGTAGACATTAGCAAATTACAGAATTAGTCCTTCCTTGTTGTGTATTGAATAAATTGCAATTTGAAAATAGTGCAATACTGAAGTTTGAAAATATTGAATATACTGAAAATAAAACCAATATAGAAGCAGATTATAAGAAAATCTCTAATTTAACATGCAGTGATACTGCATCAAAACACTTGGCAGTAGAGACACTTTCTCAGATTTTTTCAATCTCTTTTATTGTATTCAGACTGTTACTAGCTAAGTAAATATTTGTATTTGTCCTGCAAATTCATCTGGAAGTTACTGAGAATATATACATAATCAGCCAAGTCTGAAATTGAAGTTTGCTCCAATGCAAAACAAAGGCACAGAGTAGATATAGGCTAATTATAAAGATGGTTTTACTCTTAATTCCCATTAGATTGCTGTTTCTTAAGAACTAGAAAGCTGTTAATTTAACATCCTTCAACTTCTGAAGTTAACAGCACTAGAATAACCAGGGCTCCATCCCATTCTCAAATGTCTTTTCTGGTTTCTAATTTTTTAATCTAAGTTATACACAATGCCCATTGACCATACTTATAAATTATATAGATGGTATCAGTTAATATCAGTGCGAACATCATGGAGGACTGCGAGTTGGAAAGCAGATTTCAAGCATGGACCTTGGACTCCTCCTTTATTAATCATCTCAAAAACCTCAGCTCATTGCCTGAACACTTTCTGCCATCTCCAGAAAATGAAAGAAGCTACAGTACAGTTATTTGCATTAAGGCTAATCTTGTATCACAAGCAACAATGGGGAGCTCACTTCACTTGCTAGTGAAGACACATAGGGATCCTAGTCATGATGGCAATGAGTAGGAATAAACAAATAAATACTGGTAATGCAGATACATTTAGGAACTAATACAGAATGCTAGGTTTCAGGGCTGAAGCCTGTCTCTGTCAGGTACCAGAAGAGAACTTCCTGTAAAGCAGCTGGTAGTGGGATAGGTATCACACCAGTGGGGCCTAAAATTCATGAAGTGTGGAAAGCTTTATAATACTTTGCTGCAAATGATCAAGCACAAGTCTTTGTAACAACATCACTCATTATGATGTTGGTTGGTATTTTAAGATTTAATTACTGATTTTGAACTGTTACCACCCAGACAATCTACAACTAATTAGTACCTGTAATCTCCCACACACTGTTCCAGGAATCACTTGCCTGAATTTTCTATTTAGTTCTAGTTACAACCTCCTATAGAGGAAACAGTAACAGTCTTCATTAAAGTTTTCTTTTCATCGAGACAGCAATTGAAGATGTAAAGTAAATAACTATTCTGATTTTTGAACATTTGTGCCCACAGAATACTAGTTTGTCTTGAAGATGCTCCATGCTGTGTAACTTCCACTCTCCATTTACCAAAAATCACTCTTTGAAAACATATTTTACTGAAAATAATGTCTCTTAGAAAAATCCAGATAAGTTATAAGCTTTCTTCATAAAGTTCCAGTGAGAAATTACTTCCTTCTTAGTTTTGCACATATAATTTCTATTCAGTTAAATAGAAGGATTTCAACCTATGTCTTCCAGTTGACAGTTTGTAAGGACAGAAGGGATCCTTTAGAATCACTATACAGTTTTGCATTAAAGCAGGACAAAAAACTATACCCAGGAATTTCTGAAATAAGACCACTGAGTGTTTGCATTCTAAGAAACATTTATGTACAAAAATTAGGCCTTATCAAAAGCTTAATTTGAGGATCTAACTCCTCATCAGGAAAGTTTTTGCAGAGCTTTGTTACCCTCGCCTTTAACATGTATGTGTCTTACTTCCAGTGTGGATTTGTTTAGCTTCAAGTACTGTGTTCTTTCATTTTAACTTCAGCATGATTAAACTTCCAATACAGTAGGAAAACTGTAAGAACATAACCATATGCTGACCATTATCATTATATGTCAACCTTTCCTCAGATAAAGTAAGATTATTTTTAAATCTCATAATAAGACCTTTTTCTAAGGTGTTAACTGGTTCATAGATTTTTTCTGAATATTATCACAAATTTTCCACATCTTATTGGAGCTTAGAATTTTTACACATTATTCCAGTGATAGCTTACACTGAGATCATATATAAAGAAGATAGAAATTCCTACTTAGCACGTCTCAGCCTTTGTGTCTAACACTGTGTTCATATCTCACCCACAGTACTACACTGGGCACTCATTTTCAGCCAATTACCCACCACATTATCAGGTCAGCATTCCAGGGCACCGTCCCCTATCTTGTCAGTGTGACTCCAACTATTTCTTTTTTAGTTTGGGAGCCTTCCCTAGATTGCTAAAATTCTAACTGTTCAACGGATGAACAATGTTTCCACCATTTTTTTCTGGTGGAATTTCTACCTTAGTAGAAGTAGTGGCCTTAGTAGTTTTTTTTTTAGTGCTGAGAGAAATGTTGAATAGCATTGGATCAAACACACCCTCTTGAAAGCCTCTTCTCCTGATTTAAGGTGCCAACTCACTTTCAAGTCCTTATATATTAACTTGCCATTCATGATTCATTTAGTTGAATTAATATTGCTTTACGGGATCCCACAAAGTAGTTTTTTTTTCACATTGCAGAGTCATTCAGAAATCAGGTGAAAGCTTCATGGAAGCCTAGCTTCTGTGCTGTTTCCTGTCAGACAAGTTTATAGTCTTACAAAAAACCTCTCAAAGTTGGTTTATCCAGATCTGTCCTTTATAATCATACTGATTACTGTCAGCTATGCTACTGTCTTTTAACTCTGCACTGACTGCATTCTACAGTGCCTTTCCCCGCTCTTGGTTAGGATTAATGTCTGGTGAAATGGCCTACAGATACCCAGTTATCCTGTTTACCCTCTTTGAAATACTGGAACAATTTAAGCTTTTCTTCCATTCTGTGAAATGTCACAACGCTCTAAGATGTGTTTTTTTTAAAAAATAAACATTAACAGTTCACAATGCTCTGTGACCAATGCTTCTGGCTAAGTTTATCCTAAGTCTGCAAGATATAAAAGCATTTAAAGGAAATAATTATTTGGTTATGACAGAGTAGAAAGTATCTTTATATCAGAATATGGCACTACATGCACTATTTTCTTCCAAAGCTAGAATATTAACATACTTAGATGAACTTACACATACACAGACTTTCAAACACTCTTATCTAGACCTTGCACCAGGGCTAGAATTTACTTTGGTTTTGATATACCTTTTGATAGTTACTACTGAGTACTTTGGCTTCATAATGATTACTTTGCTTTTGATATACTATTAAATCTCTCTTTGACCTAAACTTAGACTCTACTATCCTTTATTCTTTAATATTTGTGCTTTATTTATTCTTTTTTTTTAATAAATGTTGGCTCTCTTTACATACTTGTCCTCATTGCCATCAGCCTTTTTTTTTCCTTGTTATTTTATACATTATATGATGGCATATTTAGATTTTTCTATACAGAAGTACATTTGGAACAAGAGAACACGTGGTACAAATTAACAAGTGAAGTTCAGAAAATTGATAAAGCAAAATACAGGATTTTTGAAAAAAAGTTTTGTTGTGATTTTTATTGCATCCTCTTTTAAAAATTAATTTTTAAGACAAATTTGCCTTCTTCAATGAATACAGAATCCGTGCTATTTCTGTTTAATAGGACATTCTTAGTCACCAATAATCCTTCTCATTTTATTTTTAAAAACCTCCATACATCCAGTTTGGCTCATGATTATTTTCAGCTTTAAGTAAAGAACCTTTTTAAAGTATCAGCCATGTATATTTTGTTTAGAACGATTCAAATATACATACACCTATATGAAGTCAAGAAATGAACAGATGCCTGTAGGCATCAACGTTTAGTTCAGTGACCAATACACTTTTATCAGTCACAGTGGTCTTTAATTTAGAATTAAGCTATACAGATTTTGGTAAATCTGTGGTAATTATAAAAATTCTTAAATGTTAACTTCAAAGCACTGTGCTAAAGATAATATGCTCAACCTAAATCTAAAAAAAAAAGACTAAAAGGATGTAAAAAGAACAAGAGTTAGAAATCCACCCAAGTAAGTTTCAGTTATGTCTTAAAAAGCAAAATATAGCAACATGCAGCATAGTGACGATTTGGTACCTATGGTTCCTCTGTAAAGATTTTTCAAGCCCTTCCCTCTGCTGAACAAATTCCTTCAGCAATACAGAAAGAACTAAAGGCTTTTAGGCTTCTCCTTCACTCCTCATGTCTCATCTGTACAGATGAGGACAAGAAAAACTTCTGTAACAAAAAAAAAATATTTTTTTTAAAAAAAAGAGATTGAAGTTATGAGGCAAATTCTTATTAACTCTAATACCAGTAAGTATTCAGGTAGTCTTGAGTTGCAGTCCATGCTAACTCCCTGCTGATCAAGTGCTTGTACTTTGATTTAGCAGCTGAGCAAGCTCTCATGCGCGCTGGGGATTTATACTGAAGTGCTCAATGAGACCAGCTTGTGAACACCCGAGGCAGAAACTTTCCTGGAACTGAGGGTCAGCTACAAGAAAATTGTCTGCTTAGTGTGATACTAACTAAGCCTTACTGCAGCTCTGCTTTTGCTGCAGTTCTCTCTTCCGTGCTGCTTTCTACACACTTGGAAATGGATTTTGAGATATGCAAGAGGAACATTTATCCTAATTCCCCTTTTCCCCACTGCCTTTTTTTAAAAACATACACACACAGAGAGAGAACTTTGGAAAATTGTAAATGTAAAGCATAATCTTAGTTTTCACCATTTACTTAGAATAATTTAAAGCAAGTATTTATTAACAGTTAGATACACTTGCTTACACTTAACAACACACAATCTGCAGCCCAGCGTAAGGTTCAAAGTAGCCAAGCAGAACAAGTCAATGGCTGGCACTCATACGTTTGAAAAAGAAAGCCTAATTGGATTAGTATGCAGAGTGTTAGTGCATTGAGGTAATTTTTAAAATCAACTCTCTACAAGGAGGTTTGTGGGATTTTTAGCTAGAATTTGATTTAAGAAATTCATTTTTGCAGAAATCCTGAAAGAAACTGAAGAGGAAGATGAGGCAAATTTATATAAGAGGAAGAAAACTAAGATTCTTCAGAAACCAGTGGCAAAGTGAACAAAAGGTAAGTGTGAGTCAGTATGTACCTTCAGATGAAAGTCTGGAGAATGGATACATCCATTGTACTGGATTTCCTCCCCATCTTCTGAGTGATGACTCTCATTGCATTGTTTCTATGCCTCCTTTTGAGTGACACGGAACTCTTCTACAAGCAAATCTTGACAATTAAAGGCAATAAACACAGGCATATTAACTGTCTGTACATTTCATAGAAATGAAAGAAACTGTAAGAGAAACATTATGAATGCCACAAATCCTCTTCTTCAAAACAAAGAATCCAAAGAAAAGATGCAAAGCCATTGGACACAATCAGTCTTCATTACATCTGCTATTTGTTTAATTTATGAAGGCTTTCCAATAATTTTTATACTCAGGAGAAAGAATTCACTGATTGAGAGGCAGTATAACAGGATATTGACCACTAGAATGTAATGAAGCAATCCCTAACAAAATGCATCTGTGGAACTAGCAATCTATGATCACAAGAAAAATTATGTCCACTTGCTAATCCAGAACCAGATTTCATTTCATTTGTTCAAAGAAAAAAAATAAAGTTAATAGGGTAGGAGGTTCAGTGACTTTTCTATGAAGTTAAAACAACAGTAATTATAGCCCTGAATTTGGAAACTATGTATGAGAATAATTTTCTTTTACTAACGATAATAAATGCTGACATGAACATCATCAAGAAAACTGAAATAAAAGATTTCACTCTGCATTTATTTAATAGTTTTTATTTTTACTGTTTGAGCTACATTGTATTAAAGATGATAAAAGCAGACATACTGGAATCATCTACTTGATATGCTATTTTACACCTGCTGCCCTCTGCTGTACGGAACAGTTTCCAATTGTTTATATTTCATACTAACCTAGTGAATGATTAGTTTTAGAGATAGATATTCAAGTGCATATGCCAGACTGCTTTTGTTTGTTCCTTTAACTTTCAATGAAATTTGTCTGGCAACAGAGCAATGTGAATTTTTCAGTATGACTGAAAATTACCAAAGTAAATAAATTATCAAACACGGTATATGATACATAGAACAAATGTATTCTCAAATTTGTTTTGTAAAGTAGAATGAATGACTTCAAGAGATATTTTGACTCATTTAAACATACTGCAATATCCATGTCATTAATGTTATTAATGTCATGTTAATGTCAATATCTTGTTAAAAGTCATGTCTCAATGAACATTATAAATGAGGAGCAAGTAAGAACAGAAGACAATCCAACATGAACAGTCTATGAATTCATTATAGTTTGTCTCCAATATTTCTCTCTATCTCTCTTTTCCTCTTTAACCCATCCATCTATCCACCCATCCATCCATCTCAGAAGAAAGTGCTATTCTTAGATGCCATACTCCCAACAACAATAAAACTATTATCTGAGAAGATGCAACTTGCACTGCGGTGTAGCTGAATTGTACTATCATGAGGTAATACGCCTTTGCAAGCACACCCTCAAATGGGTACACATCAAACTACCCATATATTTAGCTAATGAAAGGCAATAGACTACTATGTGCTGCTTGTCACAGAATCTTAACAGGACCCAAAAGCCTTAGCTTAGGCTCATCAGTAATTTAGCCATAATTCACACACATGAGGCAGTTTTTGAGGAAGTTCTTCTTCCCATGGATTTTCTCATGAATTAATGATTTTGTTGAAAACCCTGCAAAAGCCCATGCCTGTCGGGGCGATCGGCTAAGTCCTGCCCCGAGGGTCGCAAACCTGGAGAAGCGGCGGAAGAATGCAGCCGACTCAATGTGAGTGATAAGCAAGCTTCGTTTATTACAGTTTGGTTACACAATTTATAGAGTGATTAATTAGCTACCACATATTGCAAAGTTAGAGCTCATTATTGGCTAGCCAGCTAAATGTCAACTCCGCCCATACCTCCTCATTCTTCTCCAGCTGCAACCTGTTTTTCACATTCTTGCTAACCGCAGAGTTGATTTGTTAAATTCCTTGTTCTGTCAAGGACACCGTGTGCTAAGCTTAAAATGGATTTTCTACAACAAGCAATTCGGTCGAGCCTTGCCATCCCCCCACACTTCCCCCTTTTTCTTTTTAAATTGCGATAGGGCTCCTAATAGATGAGAATTTGTTAAAAATACACAAAGGTCAATAGGGAGGTCGGGGTCACGGCGGTGGACAAAACGTGAGGCAATCTGGTCAGCAATTTGAGAGAGGATACGCTGCTGTTCCGACGTAAGTTGCACCGGTGTGGTTGGGTCTGTCCCACGTAGTAACGGTCGAAGGCTGTCCAACTGTGCGTTGGATATTCCGACGACAGGACGGATCCATTGGATGTCTCCCATCAGCCTTTGGGCATCATGTAGCGTGTTGATTGACGTGTTGAGTTGTAGTTTTTGTGGTTGAATCTGAGAGTCAGCAATCTTCCAGCCTAGATATAGCCATGGCGCTTTCGTTTGAATTTTTTCAACAGCTATTATTAAGCCATTCTCTCTCAGTGTCGTATGTAATAGCTGAACTTGTTCGGCGCTGAACTCCGACTCCTGCGCGAGCAGGATATCATCCATATAATGATAAATTAACGTGTGTGGCCATAATTTCCTTAAGGGTTGTAGTGCATTGTCCACATACAACTGGCACAGCGTGGGACTATTCTTCATCCCTTGTGGTAATACTGTCCATTCAAAACGCTGTGCTGGCGCCTCTTTGTTAACAGAGGGCAAAGTAAACGCGAAGCGTTGCATATCTTGCTCGTGTAATGCAATGGTAAAAAAGCAATCTTTTAAGTCCACTATCAACAGTCTCCAATGCTCTGGTAACATAGCGGGGTTAGGTAGTCCTGGCTGCAGCGCTCCCATCGATTGCATTTGAGTGTTAACTGCCCTTAAGTCATGTACTAGCCTAAATTTTCCAGATTTTTTCTTGATCACAAAAATTGGGGTGTTCCAAGGGCTTGTCGATAACCGCAGATGTTTTTGGTCTAGTTGTTCTTGCACTATTTGATGAGCGGCGGCGAGGCTTTCCTGCTTTAACGGCCACTGCTCGACCCACACTGGTTCGTTCGTTATCCACTGCAATGGGATCGGGAAAGCCCAGGTTGCAGTGACCGTTACTGAAAAACCTTCTCGGTGGTTAGCACCACCCCCAATTGGTCAAGAACATCTCTTCCAATTAGACCATTCACTCCAGTCGGGAGGGGCATGACAGTGACTGGCACGGTCGCATGTCTGTTGTCTATGATTATCAAAATACGGTCCACGTTCCGTTGTACCGGAGTATATCCTCCCACTCCTTCAACTCCTCGCTCCATTGGTTTCGTAGGCCATGTTTGAGGCCAGACCCCTTCTTCTATAATAGTTAAGTCAGCACCTGTATCCAACAGCAGCGAGAGGTGGATCTGTTGACCCCGGGCCTCTAGCGTAGCCATCGTAGTCGGTCGATGGTTCATAGACATGGTCAGAAATACTCCTGCTCCCGTTGAGCCAAATCCTCGGTCCTCCCGGGGGGTGGTGATTCTCGGGGAAATACCCGCAGTCAGGTGCGGCAGCGGTATCAATTGGGCAATTTTGCTGCCTGTTGGAATATGTATTGGCGGAAACGATGTCTGGACAATGATGCTAATAGTCCTGGTAAAATCGGCGCCAATGAGTCTTGGGATGACCGTCAAACCTTTTAGGCTTGTTGACGAGCGGCCGAGTAATAATGATTCACATGCTTGTTTATTAATAATCACTGGTCCCTTTACATTGCTTGGTACTCGTTGGGGTCTTTGATCCAATAGGGTGACAGCTACTGCCGTTGCCACATCCATTCCGAGGCTGCCGGCTGTAGCTGGTTGTAACTGGCTGCTGATGTCGCTGTGGGCGTTTATAAGTTGGCAGTCACTTGCTGCACTGCTGGAGCTGCTATTTGTGTCGGGGCGCGACGGCTCGACGCGCTCATCCGTCCGTTTCCCAACTTGAGACATATCTCAGTATTGTGATTGTTCGTACGGCAGTTCTCACACCACACCCTGGTGGCTTGACAATTACATCTCATATGTCCTTCTCGCCCACATCGGTAACACTTAAAGTTTCGTGGCGGCTTCGGTCATGCCTCCGCAGCATTAACTCGAAGGGGTTGCAGAGCGGCGAACACTTGCTGTTGGATTTGTTGTTGGGCTGTGAAGGCCTGTTGTTGGGCTTGAAGGATGTCGCTTCCTAACTGTTTCATAGCCTCGACCAACATAGCTTGTGGTCCTACCGGTACCCTACTCATTCTATCCAACATCAGTTCTACTGTGGCATCAGCGGGTAAAGAACTTATGATGTTTCTGGTTTGAGTATTCGAATTCTGAATAACACACTGCCTTAGCAAAGCTGCCCTCATCCACTCCGGTACATCTGACTGTTCTATGGCACTAGTGAGGCGATCAATAAAGCGAGCAAAAGTTTCCTCCCTTCCTTGCTTAATGCCCATATAGGACGGCGAGGGCTGTGCGGTTTTAACGTGTTCAAGAGCAGCTCTAGCCGTACGCATAGCCTCCAAGCATCGCTGCGGCCCCATCTGCAGTTGTGCCCTGATTGTGACAAAAGGACCTGCCCCCATCAGTTGTTCTACTGTTACGCCTCGCAGCGGATCGCCCTGCTCCCGCGGCGTTTGAGCAGATGCTTCACAATATCGCTGCCAATGGGCCTGCCATAACAATAACTGCGACTGAGTCATAATCATTCGCATAATAACCTTAATATCCTCAGGACAAAGCACAGCACCCCCCCATATATAATTCAACATCTGCTTAGATGGCTCGCCGTGCAAACCTGATTCATTCACCGTGTTCCGTAACTGTGACAACAATTTCCAGCCTAACGGAGCATGATTACCATGATAATCCCCATGCGCATCTTCTTCAAACGCTACCGGAAAGGCCAAGGGGAGAAATTCCCCTGCCTCAGACGCTTCGTCTGCCACCTTCCTCCAATTAATACCCATCGGTCTCCTACAGGTCCCACTATCCTTTCCCGTTTCTTTATTCCCTTGCTCCCCCTTTCCTTGCTCCATCCCTTGCTGCTCCACCTTCCGCCCTATCCCTAACTCCTTTTCTTCCTCAGCCTCTTGATTGTTACTAGACCCTTCCATCGTCACCTTCACTTTTTCCCAGCACGGAGGCTCCGGGACCTTACTCGTGCTAAATAACCAGGCATTGTCTCCAGGGGGTGCCGTGGTTCCACTAGAAAACAAGGAACATCCCGCCTCCGGCGGGGGGGCTGACGGCTCTACCTTTTCCAACTTCTGAGTAACAACGGCCGCAAGGTTTTTCTCAACTTTATACCTCTTAATGCAATTGATAACCTCCCGCCACGGCTTCATTAACTTTTTACCTATCTTGTCTCCAAAATCCCTCCACTCCTTCTCCTCAAATAACGAATCTGGAGTCTTAAAAAACCCCTTGAGCTTACCGGTTGCCACTAGTCCCGCTAGCTGTTTAATACAACCAAGCTCTACTCCCCGCTTTTCTAAAAAGCGCTGTAATAACTCTAGGGCTACTTCCTTATCCATACCTTTAACAATAAGCCTTTATCCTTTAACAACAATTAAAAACATATACCTGCCGAAGCGATATCCTTGCAGCCCTTAACCTGTAGCCCTTGCGGTGGCGAGCGTACGCAAAATCACGTAGTCAGGCTCCTAAGTCGACACACCACAGCGCAGTGTTCGGTCGCTTCTGCCCCCTGGTCGCTGCTCCCAGTGCCCCGCTCCTTGCCGCTGCTCCAGGTCGCTGTTCGGGCGCCAAATGTCGGGGCGATCGGCTAAGTCCTGCCCCGAGGGTCGCAAACCTGGAGAAGCGGCGGAAGAATGCAGCCGACTCAATGTGAGTGATAAGCAAGCTTCGTTTATTACAGTTTGGTTACACAATTTATAGAGTGATTAATTAGCTACTACATATTGCAAAGTTAGAGCTCATTATTGGCTAGCCAGCTAAATGTCAACTCCGCCCATACCTCCTCATTCTTCTCCAGCTGCAACCTGTTTTTCACATTCTTGCTAACCGCAGAGTTGATTTGTTAAATTCCTTGTTCTGTCAAGGACACCGTGTGCTAAGCTTAAAATGGATTTTCTACAACAAGCAATTCGGTCGAGCCTTGCCATCCCCCCACACATGCCTTTAGTTAATTTTGTTCTATTTATGAAAGTTCAGTATTTTTCATTACTTTTTGACTGCAATGAGCATCAAACTGCAAGGCAACCTTATGAAGAGAAGGATGCGAAATGCAATGAAACAAATAATCAAAAAGATACCCAGAGCAGAGGACCGTAAGGGCTAAGAAATTCCTCCCTGGCTCTGAGAAATGTTTTACCTAGCTCAGAATTCTGTTGCAACAACAGAAAAGACCATTTAGACAGTGCATGCAAGTCTAGCACTGTCTGTGGCCTGTTCCTCTCAAATCCCCACCACATGTTGTCATTAGAATTAGCTGTATGAAAGTACACCCATGGCTGTTGCCTCTAGTACATGCTTATAAACCTGTTTTCCACAAATTTACCTAAATTCTTTTTGCACTGGCTGCCTTCATAAGATCCCGTGCTAAAAAATTTCAGAAATTCACTACCTGTTGTGTATAGGAGCATTTTCTTTCATCCCTTTTAAACCAATCTCCTACTAGTTCCAGTTAGTTTACTGTGAAATTTGATCAATAACAGTTATGTATCCATTTTATCCACAACCTTCACGATTTTGTAACCATCACCAGTATCACTCATAAGCTTTCTCCTGTCCAGATTGAAGTATTTTCCTTCTAGTTCCTCTCACATAACGCAGTTGCTCTATCCCTAAATAATTTTACTTGCCTTTGTATCTGTTCCTGCCCCATGTTCTTCCCAAGATGTGAAGGCCCCAACTTGGAACAATACTCAAGATGTGGGTACTACACCGCGTTCTTTCATACTTGAAATTGAATGTCCCTTTTTTTTTTAGCAGAACTGCCAGAACCCTTTCCTTTCCTTATGTATTTCTGAGCAAGTACTGGTAGCAGGCATTCAGTTTAGTTAGCCACCTTAATATAACACTGCTCCTAGAATCATTACTTTGGTTTGTAGGTCATCTTAACTTTGGTATTGACGCATACAGGCAGTAATCTGCAACAGTTTTCACTCTTCTCCAACACGTTCTGTAAGGTGCTTGTCTCTAAAAATCAACACAAGGAAAATGTGTACTGAGTTGGGCTGGTGGTAGATAAATATAGCATGCCATACACTAAGGCTTACAACTACTGAAGCTGAGGGCAGGAAAAAAACATACCTTTATTTCCCAGATTCCAGTCCCATGGCATGTTCATCACAATCAGAAGTTAAAAGGAGATTGCTTCCTGTTGAGCACACCTTAAGAAAATTACCAGAATGTTTTTGAAAAAAGTTATCTATAATCCAGGTGTTTTATACAGAACTTCATAATTTTCAACAAACTGAAAGATGACCTTAGAGTGAGTGTGAACAGATTCAGTTCTAAAGCATGATGTTTAGAGTTGATGACTGACAAGTTTTACTCGGCAGCACTCTCTCCAGTTTTCCTAAGCAACTGATCCTTGCTTGAATGTCCTCTCTCTCTCTGAAGCACTTAATCCTCCCCCTTCCTGAAGTTCCTATCTCTCCAAATGGTCCTTGTTAATACGTATCTAACCCACTAAATGCAATCATCGGTGCACTTAAGAAAACATCATGTCCCCAAACTGGAACTGTTAAATTAAATTACTTACTTTCAAGCTGTTTACAGAGAGGTAATTTTCCTTTTAAGTTGTCTTTCAGGTTTCAGCTCGCTCCATATAAACATTGGATACAGTCTGCTTTTGTTTTCTTCTGGCTTTTTTAGCAATATGGTGCATTTTCAACATACAAGTCACTTGGAAACACCATTAGTCTAAAAGCAAAAGAAATTAAAACAGTATATGCAGTTTCTCATGGGAAACATGAGTATATTGTCTTTAAATTGTAGTGGCTGCTTCCAGTTGTTAACACACCAATAATAACACAGGAATAATGCAGCGAGTGTTTTATGTATGACAGTGACATAGCACGTCATGCTGACAAAGGGCTGAGAAATGCTGCACAAATAAGGGAGTCACTACCCAATGGAGTTTAGATCTGTTACTCATTGCCTCAAGAACACATTAAAGCTGCTTTAGGTACAACTAGTCTTATACTCTCCAAGATCTCTGAGTTTGTATCTAAACAGAGACTGCCTAAACTAGGAAATTCTAAACATATATATAGACACATGGTACCTTGTCTGACTCTGTTGGCTTGGTTTGCCAGAGTAATATACCAAATAAATTATTTCCATTATTAACATACTTCAGAAAAGACCTTCTTTGGAGTGAGCCAAAGTGAGACACTAGCTAAATATACTAACTTCCTTTGTGGAATCAAGCTATATTTTCTTATTTGTCAGCATGAACTTCAGCTGCTATTTACCAGATATGGAATAGCTGAACTGACAGCTGATGACACCAAACTGGGAGGAGTGGTAGATACACAAGAAGGCTGTGCTGCCATTCAGCGTGACCTGGACAGGCTGGAAAGTTGGGCAGAGAGGAACCTGATGAAGTTCAACAAAGGCAAATGCAGGGTCCTGCACCTGGGGAGGAACAACCCCATGCACTAGTACAGGCTCGGGGCTGACCTGCTGGAGAGCAGCTCTGCAGAGAGGGACCTGGGTGTCCTGGTGGACGACGGGTTAACCATGAGCCAGCAGTGTGCCCTGGCTGCCAAAAAGGCCAATGGAATCCTGGGGTGCATGAAGAAGAGTGTGGCCAGCAGGACGAGGGAGGTTCTCCTTCTCCTCTACACTGCCCTGGTGAGGCCTCATCTGGAGTACTGTGTCCAGTTCTGGGCTCCCCAGTTCAAGAAAGGTGAAGAGCTACTGGAGAGAGTCCAGCAGAGGGCTACAAGGATGGTGAGGGGACTGGAGCATCTCTCCTACGAGGAGAGGCTGAGGGAGCTGGGCTTGTTCAGCCTGAAGAAGAGAAGGCTGCAAGGGGACCTAATATATACTTACAAATATCTGAAGGGTGGGTGTCAGGAGGATGGGGCCAAGCTCTTTTCAGTAGTACCCAGCGACAGGACAAGGGGCAATGGGCACAAACTGAGGCACAGGAAGTTCCGTCTGAACATGAGGAAGAACTTCTTCCCTCTGAGGGTGACAGAGCACTGGAACAGGCTGCCCAGGGAGGTTGTGGAGTCTCCTTCTCTGGAGATATTCAAGACCCACCTGGACAAGGTCCTCTACAGCCTGCTGTAGGTGACCCTGCTTCGGCAGGAGGGTTGGACTAGATGACCCACAGAGGTCCCTTCCAACCCCTACCATTCAGTGATTCTGTGATTCTGTGACAGGCAGCAAGACATTCACAGCCACAGTGAGTGCTCTGACCCTCTGAACATTGCCCCACATGAGCATGGACATGCCTGGCCGTGGGGACTTGCAGCAGTGTGACAGTAAACATCGTATTACACGCTAGAACAGAGGAAATGCTAGCAGTACTAGGTAATACCTGCTTGAGGGTGGTAAATTTGAGTGTATACATCAACATAGCCAACCTTCATTCTGTTAGCCTGCCTAAAACGTAGTTTTTGCCTGGATGAAGGCATTGGCAGATAGTTTCCTTCACAGTACCTATGTTCCCCATCATCTTCAAAATACAATACTCGTTTGACAGGGATGCGCAGGGGTGGTCACTAGTGTAATTTTTTAGGTTTCTTTCATCAAGGAAATGGGCATTCATGCTTTTAATTCTGATGGTACTCTTAAGGCGGCTGCAACCTAGATCGCTATGTAACAGCACACAATCCCAGCAGCTCAATTAGGAATGTGGCCTTCTCCAAAGGCAGGAAACTGGAGAGAACAGTGGTACACCTGGACACATGTCCCATGACATTTTCTTTAAATGTTCATATGCAGTAAATGTTTTTGAAATTCAATTTCTAGCCTTGGCTAGAACTCACACTGGGACCAGGATATTACCAAAGACTAAGAATCTTACACTGATACGTAAAACATCTTCATAAGTAGATAGTTTAATAAAGAATCCATTTAATTTGATAAGAATGGAGCTCTTAAATCATGTTTCACAGAAGACCATACATGAAACATTAAGGATGACAACACCACAATAAAAAAATATTATCAAGACAAAGAATTCATTTAGAGTTTGATTACATACTATTGTACAAATATGGAAGACAGCTGCAACACTATCACTAAAACCTACCAAGCTTTCATTTTTAATTTGCTAATTGAGCTAATGAATATTCATGATCTCAAACTCATAGCAATTCCACAGTTCATTTCTCTGCTATATGATTTGCAACATTGCCATAAAAATCCAGACTACTAGAAAATGTCAAAGAAAACTAGCAGACAGTGCAAATTTCCCTTTTCACACATTGCTTCTTACTCTTTATGCAATAATACAACACTATGCTGAAGACCCTGCTCAGACTTATGTCATTTTGAACAGGGAAAGCAACTGACCACAAAAGATGTTCATCATATAGAGAACTATGTTAATAGTATCTTTCTGTAATTCATGACCCCGACGTCTGCTGGAAAAGCAACACGGCAAGATGTAGGCAATCCAGAAGGTTCCTAGAATGCATTGAGGACAACTTCTTAAGCCAGGTAATAAGCACCCCTACCCGAGGGGATGCAATACTAGACCTGGTGGTCACCAATGCGAGTGAGCTCGTTGGGGATGTCAAGATCGGAGGCAGCCTGGGCTGCAGTGACCACGCGCTGGTGGAACTAATGCTACTGAGGGAAATTGGAATAACAAAGAGCATAGTCAGGACATTAAATTTTAGGAGGGCAAAATTCCAGCTCTTCAAGGAGATAGTCAGAAGGAGTCCCTGGGAAACGGTCCTCAGGGACAGGGGAACAGAACAGAGCTGGCAGGTCTTTAAGGGTGTATTCCACAGAGCGCAAGAGCTCTCGATCCCCAAGTGTAAGAAGTCAGGCAGAGAAGGGAAGAGACCGTCATGGCTGAGGCAAGAGATGCTGGTCAAACTAAGGAAGAAGAGGGAACTGCACAGGCAGTGGAAGCAGGGACTGGCTTCCTGGGAAGAGTATAGGGAAGCTGCCCGGTTGTGTAGGGATGGGGTCAGGAAGGCCAAGGCACAGCTGGAGCTGAACTTGGCAAGGGATGCAAAAAATAACAAGAAGGGCTTCTACAGGTATGTCAGCCGGAAAAAGAAGGTCAAAGAAAGCGTGCCCCCGCTCATGAGCGAGACCGGCAAACTGGTAACAGCAGATGAGGAGAAAGCTGAGGTACTCAACAACTTTTTTGCCTCAGTCTTCACTGGCAACCTCTCTCCTCACCCCTCCCGAGTCGATGGATGGCATGAAGGAGACCAGGAAGGTAAAATCCCTCCAGCTGTAAGTGAAGATCAGGTTCGGGACCTCCTGAGGAACCTAAACGTACAGAAGTCCATGGGACCTGATGAGATGCATCCCAGAGTCCTGAGGGAACTGGCTGATGTAGTTGCCAAGCCACTCTCCATGTTACTTGAAAAGTCATGGCAGGCAGGGGAAGTCCCCAGTGACTGGAAAAAGGGAAACATTGTGCCCCTTTTCAAAAAGGGTAGAAAGGAAGACCCTGGGAATTACCGACCTGTCAGCCTCACCTCTGTGCCTGGGAAGATCATGGAACAGATCCTCCTAGAAGATATGCTAAGGCACATGGAGGCCATGGAGGTGATTCGAGACAGCCAGCATGGCTTCACCAAGGTCAAGTCCTGCCTCACCAACCTAGTGGCTTTCTATGACGGTGTAACAACAAGAGTGGACAAGGGAAAACCAATGGCTGTCATCTATCTGGATTTTTGTAAAGCCTTTGACACGGTCCCCCACAACATCCTTCTCTCTAAATTGGAGAGCCATGGATTTGATGGGTGGACCGTTCGGTGGATAAGGAATAGGTTGGATGGTCACAGCCAAAGGGTAGTGGTCGACGGCTCGATGTCCGGATGGAGACCAGTGATGAGTGGAGTCCCTCAAGGGTCCGTACTGGGACCGGTGCTGTTCAATATATTTATCAGTGACATGGACAGCGACCATCGAGTGTACCCTCAGCAAGTTTGCAGATGACACCAAGCTGAGTGGTACGGTTGATACACCAGAAGGATGGGATGCCATCCAGAGGGACCTGGACAAGCTGGAGAGGTGGGCCTGTGTGAACCTCATGAGGTTCAACAAGGCCAAGTGCAAGGTCCTACACCTGGGTCGGGGTAATCCCCGCTATCAATACAGGCTGGGGGATGAAAGGATCCAGAGGAGCCCTGCCAAGAGGGACTTCGGGGTACTGACAGACGAAAGGCTGGACATGAGCCGGCAATGTGCACTGGCAGCCCAGAGGGCCAACCATGTCCTGGGCTGCATCAAGAGAAGCGTGGCCAGCAGGTCGAGAGAGGTGATTCTGCCCCTCTACTCTGCTCTGGTGAGACCTCACCTGGAGTACTGCGTTCAGCTCTGGAGCGCTCAGCACAAGAAGGACATGGAACTGTTGGAGCAGGTCCAAAGGAGGGCTACAAAAATGATCCGAGGGCTGGAGCACCTCTCCTATGAGGACAGGCTGAGAGAGTTGGGCTTGTTCAGCCTGGAGAAGAGAAGGCTGCGGGGAGACCTGATTGCAGCCTTTCAGTACTTAAAGGGAGCCTATAGGAAAGATGGGGACAATCTTTTTAGTAGAGACAGCAGTGACAGGACAAGGGGTAATGGTTTTAAACTAAAACAGGGTAGGTTTAGGCTAGATATAAGGAAGAAATTCTTTACAATGAAACACTGGAACAGGTTGCCCAGAGAGGTAGTGGAGGCCCCATCCCTGGAAACATTCAAGACCATGTTGGACAGGGCTCTGAGCAACCTGATCTAGTTAGCGGTGTCCCTGCTTGCTGCAGGGGGGTTGGACTAGATGACCTCTAGGGGTCCCTTCCGACCCAAAACTTTCTATGATTTCTATGATTTCTATGATAGTTGAGAGAACTGGCTTTATATTTTCTTCTTAAAAAGATGGTACTTCCACTCACCCACTATTTTTCTACTACAAACATAAACCAAAGATCAAACAGTAAAATTACTGAACATATCAAGTACTGCAATGATAACTTGGTTGGCAACAATTCTAGATTACTCTCTTCATGGTTTAATATAAAAAAACCCTTCTAATAAAAATGCGTGGCTAAATAATGAGTGCTTTAAACTGCGTAATTTGAAAAGATTTCTTTGTCTACGAGTTATTAATCTGTCAAATGTAACGTTATACTTATTTGTTACCACAGCTTTTTAACCATGTTTGTTTTATTTAATAATACATCGTGGGACATGCCCAAAAGATAGAGCTACTGAAACCTCTGCGGAATTGGTAAGACCGTGATGAATTTCACTGACAAAAGTGTTTGTATAAGGGCAATTTATGCCATTCCAAAACCAATTTAAATACAGAAAATAACTCACTGCTTGGGACCGACATTTGCTGCGCAAAATCCATCACAACAGATGTCTCAATTCCCCAGGACATTTTCTCAAGGAAAGACAGATAAGTACATCAGCTAGATACTCACAAATCATTGGACTTGAATTCACTTCAGGCAGTTGACATGCCTGAGGGATGGAATGCCATCCAGAGGGACTGGACCAGCTGGAGAAGCAGGTGCATGTGAACCTCATGAGGTTCAACAAGGCCAGGTGCACGGTCCTGCTTCTGAGTTGGGGCAAGCCCTGGTATCAATACAGGCTGGGGGATGAAGAGATTCAGAGCAGCCCTGCTGAGTAGGACTTGGGGGTACTGGTGGATGAAAAGCTGGACACGAGCTGGCAATGTGCACTCACAGCCCAGGAAGCCAACCGTATCCTGGGCTGCATCAAAAGCAGCATGGACAGCAAGTTGAAAGAGATGATTCTGCCCCTCTACTCCACTCTGGTGAGACCTCACTTGGAGTCCTGCATCCAGCTCTGGAGCCCTCAGCACAGGGAAGACATGGACCTGTTGGAGCGGGCCCAGAGGAGGGCCACAAAAATGATCCAAGGTCTAGAGCATCTCTCCTGTGAGGAAAGGCTGAGAGAGTTGGGGCAGTTCAGCCAGGAGAACAGAAGGCTATGGGGAGACCTTATTGTGGCCTTTCAGTATGTAAAGGGGGCTTATAAGCAAGATGGGGACAGACTTTTTATCAGGGTCTATGGCAATACGACAAGGGGTAATGGTTTTAAACTAAAAGAGGCTAGATTTAGACTGGATATATGTGGAGTCCTGGCTGGACGAGAGGGGACATAGTTTGGTGCGTTGAGCAACCCAGGTTCCGATCCGGAAGTGAGCCTTGGGAGCGGCTGACACGGAACCCTGCTGGGAAGGCAGAGCGACGAGCTCGGGACACTGGAGCAGGGGGAACGTCACCGTTTCCTGCCACACTGTCACTTCCTTCCTGCCACGTTGTTGTTTCCTGCCACAGTACTGTTTTCACTTCGAGATGCAGCTCTGCACCAATCACAACGAGTTGCAGTAGTTTTGCCTATATATGGGTTGGGGTTTTAACCATTCAGATGCTGTAATAGTTTTGCTATATAAACCTTGTTTTGCTGACTAATAAAGGTGTACGATCATACTCATATTGGGGTCACATTGTTACAACGGATCCGTAACCCACGCCTACAGATATATGGAGGAAATTTTTTACAATGAGGGTGGTGAAACACTGGAACAGGATGTCCAGAGAGGTGGTAGACGCCCCATCCCTGGAATGGCTCTGAGCAACTTGATTTAGTTGAGAAGATGTCCCTGCTCATTGCAGGCGGGTTGGACTAGGTAACCTTTGAAGGTCACTTCCAACCCAAACTATTCTGTGATTCCATGATTCATCAATACCCCTCATCTATCATATCTATGCAAGGCTCCAGTCCTGCAAGTCACTACATGATGTGCAGCACAGAGCACCTGACTGGAGTGAGCAGAGCCTACAAAGGAGCACAAATAAACCCAGTTTACATTAAGCAAGCTTCCGATTTTAGCAGCAGTGAATTTCAAATAAATTTCTCAGGGAGCAGCTGTACATCGCTTGTTTACATGTAGGTTTCCTATTTCAGTTTTGAAGATGATATTTAAACTGTTTTTGCTAAACTTGAAATAAAAGGTTAGAGTATCACTTCTTGTGATATAAAGATCCATTTTTCATTTTAAACTGACTAAAAGTCAAGCTACATTTCAATGAATATGAGGGTGTCTATGAAGTAGACTGAACCAAGGTAATGATTGAACTGGAAATGGTCAGTGTTCCTTGACTTTTTTAGTTTCCAGGCAGGAAAAATATAGCAACCAAAGACCAAGAAACAGTATCACGGCAGGGATTTTTGTTTGGTCCAAAGAGATTCTTTGTTTTGCATCTACAGACACAAAAATCCCAAAATAAAACAATCCCACTGCCCCCCCTAAAAAGCCCCCAAACCTGTCAATAGCTAGCAAGCTCTTAAGTATATAAGTAAATACATAGCCACAAAAATATATTCATGCCAAACAGAATCCTAAAATCTTGCCCTGTGGGTTACTAGTATATTCATGTACAAACATAATTTTCCTCAGCAATTTAACAGCTGGGCTCAACTGCCTTTTAAATTGCATCATGACCTGGGTTTCACAGCCATACAGTTAATAGCACACCAGGAAACCAGCAATTACGGAAGTTGTCCTACAGCTCTCTCCAACACTTCTGTTATTCTTAACCTTCTCTATCTTCCTGAAAAATCTTCTCTCTAGCTACTGTAATTATCTCTACACGTCCAGCTGCCTATTTCTTCTCCTTCATGTTATCTACTTACTTCATCTCTAAGGACTGTCACAGTTCATATTGTTGTGCAATACAGCCAGTATTAAACATTTTGGACAATTTAACTCAATGACAAATCCGGCAGTGCCTGCCCCTGTGATGGGCATAGTCCATTGACACAACAAAACTCTGATTCCGTCTGCCCTGACCTCAAGCCTTTCCCCTAACTACTTTTCCTATTCCTATGTCCTATTCCTATTTTTCCTTAGATACAACTCTCATTTCCAACAGCTTTTGGGCTACCCTCCAAGATACTCCATTTACTTAATTTCGGCTCTAATTCAGCCCAATACCAGTTGCTACAACTCTGCTCTTAGAATAGTCCTTGCATCACCTGCTTTACAAATCGCCCATCTTCCCCTTCACCTAGACTTTGGGATTGCTCAGTCCTTTGTAGCTTCCTTCTACTTGAACTTTATTTAAGGCACGGTATATAGATTGAAAGTGGATACACACAAATGTAGGAACAGGATACAAATCAGCAAATGGGGGGGGGGTGTTTTGGTTTTCATAGACAAACATGTCGGTTAGCTATTCTGCAAACTGTAACTTTAGTTCTGCATCCCTCAATACATGCAATCTTTTGGGATAATGCCAAGCCGAGAATTTTTTAGGTCCTCATCATTTTGGAAAAAAAAATTAATCCTGAATCTTGGACAAGATTCAACAAGAGATGAAATTTACAGTGGATTTACTGTTTCTCTGACATAGAAGGATTAGAAGACCTTTGAAAGGGGAAAAAAAT
The DNA here is from genome assembly GCF_030867145.1 of Opisthocomus hoazin. Lineage (NCBI taxonomy): Eukaryota > Metazoa > Chordata > Aves > Opisthocomiformes > Opisthocomidae > Opisthocomus > Opisthocomus hoazin. The sequence goes on along the minus strand of NC_134417.1, from coordinate 72,025,727 downwards.
AAGTTTTTTTTTAAGTCAGTTTCTTCCCTCTGAAGATTTTTACCTGTTATTGTTAGAATGGACACTCTGGGGGAGTTGTTTCGATTGCAGACCTGTTGCATAGTGTTCGGAGACCTGGATTCAGATCAGGAAAGCCTACATTCTTAGGACACAAGCAACACTGGAAATCATTCTTCTCTGCTTTTTTGAATTTGAAATAACTTTCCCTCTGTAAACTTCCTATCTCATATTTTCCTTTCATAACAGATTTTTTTTATTTCTAAGTGTTCAACACAAAAGATAGGAAATATTCTTTAGAAAATTCAAAATATTATGAAATGATGCAGAATTTGCCACAGATGTATAGGAAAGCTTGATTCTGATTCTTAAAAAGTAATTTAGTTATAGCTTAAGATGGCAAATTCTCCCTGATAGCAAGTGTGCTAGACTTTCTATTATGCAATTGAAAATAAAATAGTTATTTCTCTACATAATCTTCTGATTACTCAACATGAAACCCATATGGTATGATCCTTCTTTGTAATTTGGAAAAAAGTAACATAAAACTAGGAGTGTAAACTACTACATTAATTTAAAAGTTCCTACAACAAAACAGTCTTTGATTTCATAACAATTGTAGTGTTTCCCATTCATGTCAAATTATTTGCATTGAAAAATAAATATCTGGTCTATAAAGTAAAAAGTACCATGTGAAGTACTGATGAGAAAAAGGAGAGGAAAACATAGTCTACCTCTAATACATGATTTGCCTCAAAATTCCTGGTTTTGTCTTGAATGTTTTGTCTGTGATAAAGTCAATTTTATTAATATTTATTCAAATCTGTTCAGTAAACATATTCCAGTCAAATGAAGGTATAGCACCTTAAGCAGTTTACTGTCTTAGTGTCTTAGTTGTTCACGAAAAAGAATCATTTCAGTATGACTCAGGAATGCCGAGTAATTTCTTCAGTGTAATTATTTCATCTACTTTCATCAGCCTTTTTGTCTTCATCTTCCTTTTATTTTCTCCTACAGCGTACACACATTGCAGCATCCAGGAACCTTTTCAGAGGAGTTGAATTCTACCGTGGTTTTACTTGCCTATTCTTTTTGAGATGTCAACAATCTTGACAGGCTGACATCTTCTAAACATTTTCAAGAGTACAAGCTTCAGCTGGACAAAGGAGATGTATAAACTGTATAGATCCAGGTCCCTTTCATTCTTTTGTTTTCTTTACTACAGCACGCAGGAGGTATAACCTCTTGGTTGGAGAGGCACAGCTTCAGTTACAAAAAGGCTTCTCAGCTGTTGACTGAATTGATTTAAAGTATATGTGCACATATGCACATGCGCTTCCCTAGAAGCTGTAGTACGGCTGTGAGCCCTCCTTAGATAGATTCCTCAGCATTCAGTTTGGCTTGGAATAATTTCTAGTCACCTATTCTTCATTCCTGTATTGGTACAATTCAATATCTAAGACTTTTTGAAGGTAAAGATGTGATCACATAGCTAAAGGTTGAGTAGAGTAGCGTTTTTCAGACAAGCATTTTTCAAATCAAGGCTTTCTTAGGATAGTTAAAATCATATTGAACTCCAGGAACATTTTTCAATGGTGGTCACTGGCAAGGCGGACCCAAGTTGCTTGGAAAGCCTTTCTGATAGTCCATTACGTTCCCGGTGAAATAACTGTATATCCATGCTAGTAACTACGAAATGTGTTTCCTAATACATGCTTTAGAGGATAAACCCCACAAATATTTATGGGAGGAATGAGAACAAAAAATTCTGTGAAATGGTGGGATTGTTCCAATTCCACTAGAACCTTCAGATGCAATACTATACTTTCCACTTCATGTTATTTATCATAGAATCATAGAATGGCAAGGGTTGGAAGAGACCTTAAAGATCATCCGGTTCCAACCCCCCTGCCATGAGCAGGGACATCTTGCACTAGACCAGGTTGCTCAGAGCTCCATCCAACCTGGCCTTGAACACTGCCAGGGAGGGGGCATCCACAGCTTCTCTGTTCAACCTGTTCCAGTGCCTCACCACCCTCAAGGTGAAGAATTTCTTCCTAATATCTAACCTAAATCTGCTCTCTTTTAGTTTACAGCCATTCCTCCTTGTCCTGTCACTATTTAGTAAGATTAGGAAATCAATTCTTCAGCTGCTCATTGCCCTGTAGCTGCAGTTACAGGGGAAAAACAGAAGTGCTGACAGCAATCAATGTTTCTGATGATACAGAGAGCTTTTAGATATCTTTCAGTCTCACAACAGTTGGAGGACAGCATTTGTAGTCTTGCAGCTAGATATAGAGTACATTATTTATTTCAGGAGGCTGTAGGTTTATTGGTCAAAAGAAAGCTGAGGTTGATTTCCTTCTGAAAAGACTGTTAATTTGGTAGGACAGCTGGCTTCCTCCTGCAAAGCCTGAGAAATGACAGAGATGACAGAACAGCAGAAAACTTCAAGGAAAAAAAAAAATCAGCCCATCAACTAATCGGAAGACATGCATCTCTGAATAAGTGATAAGATGGTTGAATGCACAGTGGTTAGAAGACTGCTGGGCTGAAAAGCATTATTATTGCACCATCCTAGGTCTTTATAGGTTAAGCAAAGGGCGTTCTAAGTATCCTTAGATGTGAAGGACAAATTAGCCTGTCCTGTATTTTCAGCATGGTTCAAAGGTAAAGACAATGCTGAAGGTTCATTACTTAGTCCGAAAGGCAAAGATTAAAGGATGTTTTTAAGGTAAGTGAGAAGCAATAAAAGGCCCAGAAAGGAAATCTTGCTGGGAACAAGGCAGCATATTTCTGAAACAATGCTGACACTACAAAAACAAAGATAGGACACTGTTTAATGTTCGTTTCTGTTGTTGATGGTAGTGGGAAAATACGTAATCTCTTTCTAAAATACTCAAGAGATATGGTAGAAGAATAGCTTGACAAGAATTGATTCAGATAAGTCTTAGAATCTCTGGTCTGTGATTAAAGCAGGTAATTACCGTGCTGTTTTCTGGCCTTGTAGTCTATGAGTCACGTGTGTTATACAAATATTTATTTGAATACAAGCAATTTGGCATAGCCCTACATGCTTGTTAAGCACCTGCATCAATGGAAAAGCAGTATCTTAAAGTATAATAAAGTCAAACACTCAACACTTTTCAGAACACATGGATTTCTAGTCATGTTCCGAGCTCCTACTAAAGCACTAGGATGGAAGTCCTCAAGACAGTCTCTCAGTAAACCAAGCTAGAAGTCACTCCTGATGAAGCATTTTTGTTGCTTTTAGCGTTACAGAAAGTGTCTTCTGGTTAGTAAAATCTGTCTCTGTGAATGATTCCATACAAATAAACAGATCATATTTCGAGTTTGTGCTCCAAATGCTGGAAAACCATTAAGAAAGCAAGCACGGAACTTGAGTCCATTATTTTGTTGAGTGGAACACACATGGCAATGTCCTATGAAAACCTACATTTTCTTTCCCAAGACAACAGTAAACATTGATGTAAACTGTCAGAATTCCTCAGTGGCAGACAAAGGAAAGTGAGCTGATTGTTTTAGACAGCAAAAGAAACACTTTAAAGGAATCACACCAGTGGACACACGCAAGAAAGAGAAGCCGATTTTGTAGCCATCTGAGTAAGATATTTAATCTCTTCATGTCTCTGAAACGACAACACACCTGCTTTTGTGAAAGCACTGATGAAGACAACAGTCTGTTGCTCAAATGTCACCATTTCCAAACAACAGGGTACATATGCAATACCTGAAAGTCATGTATCTTTTAGAAATATCTCAGGCATATGACATGTTCATTTAAAAGAGGTGCCATGAAGTCATACTGAAGAAACTCAAGAACTTTAAGCTTATTCTTCAGCTGAGTGAAGTACACTTCTTTTCTACTTTGTCACTACTAACAACCAGAAATAGCAGAATAAGCACTACTACAGTGGCTCAGACCACGAGTTGTCTTTCTCTCTTACAGAGGCTAATAATGGACACTTACAGGAGTGTACAAATAAGCACATCCTCAATAACTCTTCCTTGCTGCAGCATCCTGCTTTCTTTGAATTAAAGGTTTTGGAACCTCCTGAGCCAGAGGTCACATTTGGATGATTGTATTCAACAGCCCCCATGGACCTATTTTCCAGAAACACAGCAAATCCATTTTTGACAGCACGCCATCCTACGGCAATTAAAAAGCTCATCATTTTATAGGCTTCCATAACATTTACCCTTAATCACCTTGTCTGGTAACTGCAAGCTCCCAGTGCATTTAAACTTCTTGCATCCAGTAACTCCATCACAATGTTGATAGTTTTTGTAACTGTCTGTCACTGCACACATATTTTTAGGGTTAATTTTCCCAAATATTTTGGCTTTCCTAACACCAAATGCAGTTTCCATTTTATTATCTCATAACTCAGCAGTTGACAAAACTTCTGCAGGTGTCCACAGTCAAGCTCTAATTTTGACAACCATGAATAATTATGAGTAATCATTAAACACCATCATCAGCTCTTTCTTCCAGGCGATTCAGGGGTTTTCCAATAGTGCATGACCAATATTCTCCATGTTCAGCATGTCCTTTTAGTAGAGTTGTTATGCCAAATTTTCCAATACAAAATCCACATTTACTCTTCTATAAACTATGATATATATTTCCTCATTTTATCCCTATTACTTTTTTTATCAGTCTGTCTTGGAGAAAATTAGATTAGCTGTCTTACAGTGCTCAGGAAATAGGTTGTTTTACAGACTGATGTGCTATTTAGGACCTGCTGTTCCTTTGGTACTGGAGCTGTTTTTAAGAATAGGTTACATACTAGAAAAAACAACAATTTTGAACTCGTTTAGAACAACTTCTAGGATATTTTTTCCTTTTTTTTTCTTAAAGTATGCCAAATTTTAAGATAATGTGATCAGTATTACAGTGACCTTCACCAAGCATATAACGAAAAAATTCTTGGGACGGATCAAGCTTCTGTTGTGAGTTTTCATTCCAAAAAGCAGTGATGTATGTGTACGTGTACACGTGCATGTGCTGTCTGCATGATAGCCCATATGATAAATACAAGTCTCTGGGTTGGTAACTTAAGTCTTCTGTTTCTTTATTTGCTTCTGCTTTCTTTATTTGAAGTCTATCTGTTGTAGTCAGTAGCACCTTAGTAAACAGTCAAAAAGACAACAGAAAGAGGAGAAAAGTAGGTGAAAGGAGAGAACTACTGCTAGCAATTGCACTGATGCTCTGATGTGTCAAAGTCATATTGCTTCTAAGTGCAATCCCATTTCACTTGAAAAATCTGTAAAGAAGTAAATGTACCTCATTAAAGTGTGGAAAAACATAAAACCAACAAAACAAACATTTACTGAAAGACAGTAAACAGACATTTACAGAAAGACTAGTGTTGCAGTGAAATATCTTCATCCTGACAGTAAGAAAAAAATGTTGGAGATACAAAGGACCATATTTATATTCCCAAGAGGGGAAGGTCTGGTGGTGTAAACAAGTTTCTGAAATTGAGCCAGAAGAATTCCTGTCAGTTCCGTGTCACTAATGATAATAAGCTAATGTACTTTGCATTTTTGTAGACTTTTCAGTTTCAAGATTTAAAAGCAATTAACTGATCTCGAGAATGCTTCTGCAAGATAAACACACATTATTATTCCTTTATTAGTGAGGGAGATGCTGAGGTACACAGTTCTTGGCTTGTCACATAATGAACTGATGACCAGAACCAACAGTGTCCCCATGTCCTCTGTCGCTAATATCGTACAAACTGACCCTGACAGCACCTACGATGAAAAATGCCTACCTGGAATATTGAAGCGATGGTCCCACGAGACTTGTCAGGGGAGAAAAAAAGAAACAGAAGAGAAACAGAAGAAAAACAGGAGAAAATTATCCGCATTTTACCAATTCTGCTTCACTTACAAGTCAAACATAAGAATGGTAAGAAAAAAAAATGCATACCGCATGGGACTAGAAAAAGGGACAAATCTAGCTGGAGTGCGAAGACCAGGACATGCCCTCATTCATCATCTAAAAATTAATTATGAAATCTGAATCACTTCCCTCTCATCGCCGCTGTAGTTCGTTTGTGTGCCTCCAGGTTCTGCCTCCCAGGGTCTCACCCGCCTTGTTCTGAGCAAACCCCGCGCCCGCCGGGCTGGCAGCCCCCTCACGGGAGAGCCAGCCCGCCTTCTTCTGGAGCTGCGTCCCGGACAACTCCAGCTGAGGCACTTCACATGGCGCCTCACCGCCCTGCAGAGAAGAAAGTCTCCTGCCAGGCCGCAGCTGTCGGCTTTGGCTCCAGAGCTTCTGCCAGCGCTTACTCCATTTAAAAACAAAACAAAACAAAACCGAAGCGCAAGACCCGGCCGCGGGCTCGCTGCCCGGCCGCAGCCCGCCGCTCGCTAGATGGCGCTCCTCGCCCTGCCCGCGAGCGACCCCAAGCGCCAAGCCGCCGGTGCCCCCGCTCGGCGAGCCCCGCCGCACCGCGGCCGCTCCGCTCCGCTCGGCCGGGCATACCGCTGCTCTGCTCTAATCGCCCTCACCTGTCCCCCACCCCGTGAAGGAAGAGCCCACCTACCACCCCGCTCCGGCCCCGGTGAGCCTGGCTGGTTCCGCAGAGCCCGGCCGGCCCGGCAGGTCCCACGGAGGCGGCGGGGGAGGCTTCCCGGCTCCCTGCCGGTGCGCGCAGGGCCGCGGGGACGGGGCGGGACGGTGCGAGGGTGGGGGCAGCGTGAGCCGGGGCTGGGCAGGAGAGGTGCGGGCTGAGCAGCCCCCGGGCGGGCCCGCGGCGCACTGCGCTCACTGCCAGTGGGGCCCGGGGCTGCGCATCGACGAGGCGAAGGGCAGCAGGCGGCCGTGCGTGGTGGAGAGCAGTGCGGGGCAGAAGAGGGGTTTTGGAAGTCCCCATTTGCTTTGGGCCACCGACGCTTGGCTTGGTGTATCAAGGCCCAGCGTGGCTGCCCGCGCAGCAGGTGGAATGGCCAAGCCACCGCAGGGCTGGGGTTGGAAAGGAAACCACCCGGTCCAGCCCCTGGCACCGAGCAGGGCTGTGAATAACCATGAACCTCTCTGGGCAGCCTGTGCCAGCCTTCAAGGCACACCGAACCTGGGCTCTTTTACGGTGCGGAAGGTATGCTCTCTGACGGTCACTCCTCACCCTGCTGGCCAGGGTGGTGGGGACGTGTAGGAAGTGGCCCAGGGTGCGGAGGACCTTTCCCCAAGGCCTGCGTTTGCTTTGCTGTTGTAGGAGGTAGCAGTAAAAGCTTACTAGTTAGCTGTGGCTGGTCTTTGACAAAGCCCTGTCCTCAGTTACTGGCTCATGGAGTACTGGGATGCCACCACAGACTTGTCACCTTGATGTCTGTGTGGTCTTGTAGGAAAAACGTTTCTCTATTTTGCAGCTTCTGCAAAAAAATCCAGAATCTTCAAAAAAACCCAGAACCTGACTCAGCCAAAGTTCAGAATAATGTAAACCATGGAAGTTCTGTTTCTGTTAAAGAAAGGATCAAATCAGGAAGTTGAACGATTTCCTCTGGATATATAGGGGGCTTATGAACAAGGAATTATGAAGTTAGTAACAGCTGGGAACTGCTGAAACCCACTGAAGAAAACTAGTGTTCAGTTAGGTAAAAATTCTTCTTTCATTGTTCTTGTGCACCAGTGAACGTAAAACTGTATCATTTGTTTTAGTTCCAATAATATTTCTCAACCATAAAACTTTGCAAAAGATTCTGAAGTTAGGTGACTGTAGTAACCAGTCCACTCTTACTGACATAATCTCTTGATGCAGCACTCATTGAAAAATGGTGATGTAATACTTTGATCTCATTCTAACATTTAAACTTGGAAGTTAGTACTAAAGCCATAACAGAAAAAGAAAATGAGGAGGAGAAGAGAGAGTGTTTCTTAAGGAGAGAGGAAATAACCTACATATTGGTGGTTCTCACCACTGTTGGTAACTGGAAGCAATTAGCTGCTAAAAGCTCAGTATTTTGGAGGGTGAGAAGGGAGTGGCCGATGTTCCTCTGACAATATTTGAAAATAAATATAATTGTTGTATAATTTTACAAAAATGGCACTGTTTTTCCTAGAGTAGGGAAAACGTATTGTCCAATTTACTGAGTTGTACTGAAGTCTTTCCGTTCCAGTCTCTTTTCTCGCTTTCCTTGCTCAGCTGGATTGACATAGATAGTATCTCCCTGGTACTACAAATGAGTAGCTTCCACAAAATACATTTTACAAGTTTCTGGAAGAAAAGAAGACGGATGCTTTTTTTGTTGGGAACGGTGCCAGGAGAGAACAATACAGCGCAAGTGTTGGCAAACCAGGTTATCAGAGATTTGGGAGTCTCTGAACAGCCAGTTCCAGTTGCACAGCAGGAATTTAACTTAATGAGCAGTCAGAGGGCACCTTGTTGCATTAGGAGGCAGGTTTGTGAAGCACATTGCCTTCAAAAGTCTGCACCAAACTCTTGCAACAATCTTCTATAACAGGCAAAATGAAAACCAAAGATTTGGGGGAATAAAGTCATACAGCAGGGGGAAAAGGTGGAGAATGTAACAAGATGCAGAAGAAGTTCATCTGATAATTATTTATTAATCCAGTTCAAATAATAAGACATTTCTAATTACTTTTTACCAGTGTAAAATTGCAGAATTTGAAACAATTAAGAAAATAATGCCACATAATTCAGGAATGTTTCACATGTTGTATCAGGGCAGTGTTGGGTGGAGTGGCTGAGATATGCACGATCTAAATGTGTAATCATGATTAAGTGATATTGAAGATTTGTCTGTGACAAGCTATCATACTGTAAACAGAAATGGGGCTTACAGAAATTCAAAATAATTTCTGTCCAGATTTAGCTGAACTAAAAGTTGAGGAATACTTGGTAAACAGAGATTATCAACCTGATGACCAAAAATACCAGTTTTCTGTTCTAGCTTAGCATTAAGATCATGAAGATAATAGGAAATGGATAGGAGAAATGTAAGCAGAATCTAGCCAAAGTGGGTACAGTGGTTTTGTGGCAGTCTACACAGAAGAGGAGAGAGAACTTTTAGCAGCAGCACTTGGTATGGAACTGAACAGGACTGCTCAGTGTTTTCTTACTCAGCTATATATGTCAATGATGGAGACAGAAGTGGCAAAGCCCTCATTTCTGATGCTCAGCACAACTCAACCTTCTCAAGGGTTCACTGGCGTACTGTACACATCAGCTGCTGCTCAGGGAAACAGAATTTGGCATACTTTAAATACAGAGATTGCGTCAGGACTATAAGCAGACACACTTCACTGATTTCTCACCCCTCCTGGCACTGGGCTGGGAAGTGTTCATGAGAGTACAAAGGCAGATGGTTGCCTTGAGAGTTTATTCTGGTTAGTTTCTTTGTAGTTAGGGTTAACGATTTGTGCTTTCATAGGAACTTCTGTCAATGTTCTTAACATTTTCTTAAGAAATGCTGCCTGCTCAGTTTCCATTCCGAATTAGTACGAAAAACAAAATCAATAGAAATTTTTGTATTTAACGGAAGTTTTGTTTCCAAAAGTAATGTTTTTCATGCAGTTGGGGAGGGAATCTATTGGGACTGGGTTTGGTGGTTGTTTTCTGAAATAGCATGGAGCTATTGACGTTAAAAGTAATCAACAAAAAATGATCAGTGCGTGCTGTGCCAGATTGCATAAGGTATCAAGATATCTTATTACATAGGAAGTGGATTCTGCAGAACTCTATTACTGGGAGATAATTGGTTTAGGCTTTCTCCGTGTCAGTGACAGTCTATAGGTTCTTATCAGTCTGTAGAGTAGATCAAGTAATTGCACCCTAATGTACCCATTTCTCCGTGTTGATCACAGTGAGAACCTTGGGTGAGAAGTTTAGCTAGATGTACATTTTACATATCTACATTATGTGAGATGAATTCCATTCCCTTCGGGTGTCTGAGATAGCTGTGTGACTGTTAAAACTAGCCTGAAACCTTTCTAGTCTGAAAGACAAATAGAAGTCGGAGTGTTCAGATGCGCTGGTCTCTGCCTCACTGGCTGTGCAGCTGTATGGGACTCAGTAGACTGAACGACATATCCATGCTACGGCAATGCTGTCCCACGCTGCAAGCAACAGCTGACGATGACTGCGGGCATGATGTGAGCGGGTCCGGCCAGGGCTGTGGCCCTCCTCTCACCCCCTTCCCTGGGTACGAGCACCGCTGCGCTGGCTCACTCTGCCCTCGCCTATTTTCACTGCCATTTTCGCCACAGTGTTCTCCGTCTTTCCCATTTCTCTAACGGCTGGGGCCTTTGGATCAGCCTACGAAATGGCTGTACAGAAAAATGTATCTATATAAAAAGATTTTCGTACGAGAACATGGCTGGCATGCAGAGCAGCCCAACTATTGAGCTCCCCGTGCTTCCCCCGTGGTGGTGATACCAGGCAGGCTCCTCCTCTGGAGGTCCTGGGCTGTGCTGAATTTGATCACCAGAGTCTTATGAGCTCCCAGTTTTTACAGTTAACTTACAAATAACTAAAAAATTTACTCTTTTCTATTGTATGTTTCCCTTTTTTCCTTGTAGGAAGGTAATTTTAATTTATCAAGTTCACTAACCTGGGCATATATGTGGTAGGATTCAGCAGCCTATACTGATTATAACTATAGAACAGGAAAAGCACTTTCGCTGTTTACTCATCCAAAAGGCAAACATAACTATGTATTCCCAGATTTATGTAGCACATACCAGGAAATAATTTTATCTCTTGTCGTCTCCATGGGAAGCAGGTGGTGTTTTTCTCATTTGCACAGTTCTATGCAAAGCTCCCTCAGCTATTTCCTATTTCCTCCTGAAAATAGCAGTGACTGTTCCTTTGTGACAGGAGTTGGTATTATGAGATTTATTATAGTAATTTAAGGAATTTCTTTTTATCTAAGGGCTTTTATCTCTGGGGTCTACAAACTGTTCAAAGGACATTAGTTGTAAAATTTACTTTTGGTTTACTTAATTTTTAACTCTATTTTAAATAAACTGTGGGGGATTTTTTGTTGTTTGTTTTGTTTTGTTTTGCTTTATGTTTTTATCTGGGTCTCTTGGTTAAGTAATGTCGCACAGACATACCAGAAAGGGAATAGCCATGCAATCTTTAGACATCCTGCTATATCTGTGGTAAAACTTCTTTACAAACTTTGCCAAAGGTGTAGAATAACGCGTGTCCTTCTGTCAAAGGAGTGCAGGGGAAATAATTGAAAGCTCAGGAGGAAACTTGTTAACAAGGGTGCCTCACATTTTAAGTCTGCCCTTGACAAAACAACTGACGTGAAGTATTCCTAAAGGAAGGAGGTACTTCCATTCCAAGTATCTATCAATAACATTTTTACTTAGAAGTCTTTTATATTTACTGAGTATATAGAGAAAAGATAAATAATGGCAGTAATACGAGTGCATTCTCAAGCTGCTCGGGCATAGGCACAGATGTCTTGGTGCAGAAACCTATTCCACATGTACGACTTATTCCAGATATTCTCTTCTCTTTAAAAGAGAGCTTTAGCATGGCATCAGTCAGAGATCTTAAGCATAGGCAGAGGGTAAGAAATTCTGCTTACAGCTCCCACAGAAAGGCCAAAGAGACAATGTGTTTCCCATTACAGATACTTGGTAGAGGCTCCTCTGCTCTAGCCCTGCTCCTCCAGTTCCTTCTTCACTGAGACCTGTTCGTGCCAGGTGTCCTTCCGTGGCTTAGAGAACGGTGTTTGCGTACCTCAAGAGGGATGATGCATGTCTTAAAATATGCAGAATGATAAACTGTCCCCTGCGGCAAACACTGCTGTTGAGTACAATTGCAGAAAAGCTGAAAGGGGATCTAGGTAGTACATTATCAAATACAATTACAACAGAAAATGGAAGAATTTATTTTCAAAAAGTACATCAGTGATTTTATTTCTCTAAACTGGAGAGTTACATAATGCAGTATAAGATAGCCATTTATTATACATGCTTGGATTCAAAAAGGAGCATCTCTGCATACTGAAAGCATCACTACTGAAATAAAACCCAGTGGGAAGATCATCTACTGTTGTGTTTTTATTATTAATTTGAACCTGGCAGAAAAATGGTGATATTTACAGAATAATAGGAAAAATGTAAGGCTGTACGAAATGGCATTATTATTCCAAAAGCTCAGACTAGAACTAGGAATAAGGGAGTCTTTTCAATTTTTTTCCATCTTTCCATCTATTTTTTGGTAAGAAAATAATATTTAATTCACAGATGCAGGTATTGTAATAGATTTTACATGAATGAAAAGATAGTATCATAAACTGTGAAGCTGAAAATCTGAATGAGCAGTGTTTCCCATCACAGTCTAGATAAAACTGAAGCAATACAACAGGAAAAATAATGTAAAGATATGAGCGAAAAGGAGACCGTCTACATTGAGTTAAATAAAAGAATTTCACATAGTAAATACCTGTCAGAGTTTTCCCCTAACATCTCTGGAGCCAACTTGTCAGCTGATACCATGAAAAATACATGTGTAGTCCCTAAACTAAACAAAATAAAGAAACTCTGTAACACTTTGGAAGGAATTTTGGAGGAGTATATATGTGCGTGTATTTGTATAAATCCATAAACTTTGTATTTGTGAAGAAAGGAGATTATTATCTGGCTAGGAAAGTGAAAAACTGGCATAAGATTTCACCGATTCATAGACTGGTTTTTGTTAAGTGGAACATATGGGCATTTTGTCAGACTACATCTCTATGAGCATCTTTTTCTTGGGTATCCACAGTTGCTTCTGGTCCCCTCATTCTGGTTGAAATATCTAGCAGGTTTTGTCTTTTCTTCCTCAGGTAGAAGTAAACTCTACTTGCAGCTCGAACTATAGACAGGGCTAGAAGAATGAACAGCCAAATGGTGCTGGCAGGAAGTACTTTTTCCATTTTCCCTTCCGTAAGTAGATGAAATGGAATCAACACAATTGATCTTAAGAGATTTCAGAATCTAGTAATAAATGGGATTTCTTTAACCAGAAATCAGACAAATAAAATATGCATGTAGATCTTCAGTTCAACAAGTGATTTTGGTTTTTTTTCCTAACAGAGCCAAACAAGATATAATAAAATCTGATAAAACCCCAATTTACTTCAGAATAACCTCTATTTCCTATATCTAGATACAGATGAAGTTTGTGGACTGTTTATTTTTGAATACTTTCAGAAGTAATACCTAGAAACTACGTAATTATAGTTGTATTTGAGCATCTCCTTATAATTCTACTTAAAAGGAAGTATGCTTACCTATATTTTCTGTTGACACCTTTGTGTTGTCAGGAGCTTTCAGAAGGAAATGAAAACATTTATTCTGAGTGCTTTAAAAGAAAATGGGGCATTTTAAACTTCCTAAGTCCAGGTGCTCCTGACAACTCCCCCTAAATCCATCTGTTGGTGACAATTGCTCTCTGAGAGATGGAGCTAAGCATGTATAAACTTCTAGTAGGATGATCAGCTCTTTCATTCCAAGAGCATCTGACCTCCTCAGTCGAGATACCCAACAAGACTTGAAATTAGAGTGAGATTTCTGTTATGTCTAAAAGTATTTTCAAATATGTTAATTTCTGAGTAACTGCCCTTATCCTTAATCATTTTAAGGTGTTTTCTCAAACAGGAAAAATGTCCTGAAAGGAGGTCTCGAGTGTTAGGGATGTATCATGAGCATTTTACTTAAGCTGGAAAGGATCTTCTGTGAGTTTAGCCCCTTCTGTCAGAGCCAAACATTTTGTTGTGTATGTGGTTCCTATGGTAATTGCACTTTCTAAATTTAGCAGGTAAGGGAAAGGGGAAAGGAAATATAAAGTTTAACCAGACAAAATGTTCATGTTCTGGGCTACTTTCATTTAAACTCAGTTGGTAATTGAACTCATCCCTTTTCTTGCAGATGCTAATTTTGCTATCAGGATAGTACGAGCATTTTATTAAATATAATTCAATCACACTGTAAATGAGTGCCACAAGAATATGTTATTGTATGCCTCTAATCCATCAGCTCAGAGGACAGTAATAAAAGGAATCGCCAATTGCAGAACTTCTACAAGACAGAATTTTCATTGCACTCATCAGAACAAGATTTTTTTGAGAATAGATTCAGCATAAATGAAACAAAATTTTATTTTTGAACCTAGATTCTGTGATATTTGAAAATTCTACTGAAATGTGGCTTTTAATTAAAAATAAGCAGTCTTTGACCATTCTTTTGCCTAAACATAGGGGTCTGAAGTATTCATGATGACTGTATTGGGCTGATGGTACTTTTACAGCTTTTATGGGAGATGCAGCCTTCTGGAAGCCACATGGGGCTCCTCAGTATTTAGGCAGCCAAATCCTTCTATTAGGGTCTATTGATTTTGCACACAAACCTAAAAAGTTTTACATTTTTATGTTATACAGTAAAAATACATTATCAGGCATTGTTAACCTTAACATATTAGAACTTTTACTTACTTTTTGGTTTTTTTTACAGATATATCCTTTTTTGAAAGAACAGATGGTGTTCCGGTGGCCAGACAGTGCACATACTTCTCCACACTCTTGATGCCTTTTTCTGAAGGTTCTCCCATTTGCCAGTTGACAAAATCCATTGCATATTTGTCTGTCTGTACCCATTGTCCTAATACTTAAAATGAGCATATATGTATAGAATACAAGATTTTAGGCAGGTAGAATAAGTCATGATGGAGAAAACAAAAATTTAAAACACAAATAGGTAGTTAAATATTTTAGTTACATGTCTAAGCATGCCTAAGCGTGCTTTGAAATAAACTTGGTGTATCTTTTTTATGTGTATTTTCAAGTATGTAAAGGCGCTTTCTTTTTAATAGAACATATAATCATTTTGTGATATGAGAACATATGATTGAATATTCAAGATATTACCTCTGTAATTTTCCTTTAGCCCTATCCAAAAGTTCAGTGATTTTCCATGGAGTATCTTAATGGTGTTTGACAGAAAGTTTGCTTCAGTATCCTACTGATACCAAATCAACAGCTGAAAAATATTAATGAAACATCACAGTGTCGCATTTTCTTACAGTTTAAGTCAATAAACACATAAAAGATATGCAAAAAGATATAAAAGACACTGATTGTTGCACATAATATTCACTAGTCTCGTTATGGTTATTATATCACTATATGGTATTTGAGCATGACTGTGGGCTGTATGGATGCAAATCAGCATGAAGACATGAATCTTTGGTTAGCCTTTGGTATTTTAGAGCAGAAAAATTGCTCTCCTGCAATACTTTTTGGACAGGTCTGACCACACCCCAGAATGTGATGCAAGTAGTCTGAAAGTGATGCATATGATGTAGGTGGCACCATGTGTGTTGGCACTGCAGCCCTGTCACCCACGAGTGGCTGGGCAGCATTTTTGGCAGTGCTTGATGCTGTGTACTGCATAGGTAGATAGGACGTGTAAGCAGCTAGAGGTTGCAGTCCAGAAGATGTCCAGAAGTTCATCTGTAATTGCCATATGCCCTGGCATTACAAATACACAAAACTTTGTTGGGGTCATCAGGAAATTACCACCTTCCTGGCCTGGCCAATGGGTAGTGTGTAGGCAAAAGTGTAGGCGTTTAGAATATGGACCAATGTCCAAATGCAACCTTTTATTCTGGTTGTTAGTGTAATGCTTACTTTTTCTGGTAATTATGTGATTTATCTTTCTATGGAACCATTTCAGGAATTCTTTTGTCACGCAGCCGTAAAGTAAAAAGCCTTTGCAAAGCTTGTTTTTCTGCTTACTCAGTAGTAGGTCAGTATTTTTATACATACGAAGTGCCACTAGAAATCCTTGTATCCTCTGTTACAATTAAAAGACTATCACTCAGACACACAGTGCTAATGTATGGGAAGCTTTCTATTCTTACGCTGACATGCATACTGGATCACAGCAATGCTCGGTGAACAGTCAGGAGAAATCAGAAATGTGGAGTAAGCGTCTTTTCCTCTCCTCTGATCCACATACAGCTCTTCCATCAGATTGTAGACAGAAGTGGGGACTGTTCCAGAGCAGAAGCTGCATGGCTGCGTGGGTTTTACTGGTTTGTGACTCTTCCATCTTGTTTGTTGTCCAGCCAGTGAGAACCAATTAATAAGCTGTGCCCTGGAACTAACAAAGACAACTTTCCTATGAGTTTGTGTCTCCTAGTTTACACTGTGTGTGGATTCCCTCTTTTGTAGGGGAGGGGATGTTTTAAAGATATTCATATTTCACCTGGTATTTGAGATATCAGATGCCTCTGTCTCTGGCAAAGTTTAGATTTATTGTGAAAATCATGAACTGAGTTTTCTCAGAAAAACAGCTAAGAAGCATGAAGTTTGATATTTTAAAGTGATTTAACATTTCCTTAGCAATATCACCCATTATTTTATGTGTTTAATTACATCTTCAATCTTTCTAAAGCAAAACACTCACCTAGTTGGGCACATTCCTGATGAGCTTGAGACCAGCTTCTTTTCCTAGATGCCTCAATGTGATAGCAGTGACCATGGAAAGGTATCCAAGATTTGTATTCTCTTGACTCAGGGCATTTTGCAGGAAGTTGCGGAGGCTCAGTAGGGGCCATTACTGGTAAAAGATCAGGTAGTTAGAATCCAATTAGTTTATAATTGGTTTTTCCCATTATACTAGTAAGGCAAAACTAAACAGACTATTTTGGGTTTGTTATCATAGAATGAAGCATTTTCTAGAAAGAACTTGAATATGGCTTTGATTTTGTGTTTGAGAACATATTTTGCTTCATATTATTTATCAAGGTGATTAGGAAGATACACTACTTTGTAAGAAGTTTAGATTCTGTCTAATGATGATTTTCATAATGACTAGTCAATAAAATATCTAGCTGTTTTTTGACATAAATATCTGCCTAATTAGTTTAAACTGCTGTTTTTAAAATATCTTCTGACACTTTAGTCTCTTTTTTTGACAGAATCAAAACCTTATAGCAGAAACTGTGATTGTGAATTAAAGCATTGGTATAACTAAACATGACTTGCAGGATATTTTATTAAACTGCATCCTGAATAAATTCCATAGTTATTGATATAATAGGAAGATTTTGGATGAGAAGATAAATGCAGATGGAAGAAAAATTAAATGTTCTGCCAAACTACATTTTCTTCCTGTGAACTTTCTACAGTCTATTTCTTTCCCTAGTAAGGCACATTCAGCTGTCAAATTATATTTCCATAGTATTAAAGTGGAAAGAGACATTATATATAAAATCTGAGGATTTCTGTCAAATTTCAACACCTTAAAATGTAATTTGGCACATAATTTTAAATTTTCTAATGGTTCAAGATCTTATATAATGTTGACAAAACCAAGAATATTTAGCTAAATTGTGAGACCATATTTATACTTATTGCAATAGACATTATAGAATTTTGTGCTTGGAAGGCACCTCAAAGGGTTATTTATTTCGTCCTTGTGCTCACAGGTGACATGAAGTTGATACATAATTATATCATTTCTAACCGATGTTTGTCCTGTCTGTTCTTAGCAACCTGTAGTGATGGAGGTTCCCTGACTGACCAAAGTATTTGTTAAACGCTTCTGTACTGATAAAGTTAGAAGGTTTTCCTTGCTGTATTTAAGCCTGCTACTCCTTTCCAACTCATGTCAGACGTAGTGAAGAGTTTCATTCCATTTCTCTAGGGCTTATTTTGAATATTTAAAATTGATAATCTGATTTCTCTTAGTCTTTTGTTTCTTAGTTTTCTGTCCAACTCTAATTATAGTTTTTCCCTATAATTTTTGTTTCCTAGTCATCCGAAAACACTAGTTGATTGACAGCCTTTTCAAACTTTGGTACCCTAAACTGGATATAGAATTTCATCTGATGCCTAGTCAAAACAGATCTCATAGGAAGTCAATGACTTTTCCTACTAGAATAAATAGTTAAGAAATCAACGAGTATTCAATCCTTTGTTTCTTAGGCTTTTGTAACTATTATTATGAATTTATTTACTTCTGGGAAGAATTCATGTCAATATCTAGAGCTAGTTAGTTAGCTACTCATGTCTTCCTGTATATTAATGTATAAAACAAATGTTTTTCCAGTGGCTTATTATATTTAGCACAGCTGATAAATCTCCACACCCTCTAATTAAAACACATATTCAATTGCTTACCATCTGTTTTTTTACAGACAGAAAAGAGTTTTTCCTTGCAAGAAGCTGTCTTCCAAGTTCCATCAGTATCTAGGTAGACACATACTAATGTCTGTTTGGGTTCCCTGCTGGACCACTTGCTGTAAGCTAATCTCCATCTGTCAATCCTTTGATAGTTGCCATTGGTCTGGAAGCAAATTATACAGTAATTTCAAGGTTGCTGAGAGTGACATAGCTACTTCACAGGATCCTAAAGAGGACTCTCATATAACCAGTATGGAATCATATGCTTACTAATGCCACCTTCTTGTGCTTGTAAATACTAACTGCAACAAGATGTGCTGTGTTCTACACAAATACGAATGCAGAATGTTTTTTCTGCCCCCTGTCCCCAAAGTATTCAATATTACTTCAGAGCATTTTTCAAGCATTGGGAAATAGAAGGGAAAAAAGAAAGGGGACATGAGCAGAGTCATAGAACTGGGAGTCAGATAAGACATCATGTTGGTACGACGACCCTGCATGGAAAATGGGACTGTGGATGGGAGTGTTCTTAAGAAGCAGCACTGATCACTGTTGCTTTGGTTGTAGTTATCATGACTGTGACTCACGGGAAGAGTGTAGCATGTCAAAACACACCTACCATCCAAATGTTCACCTTCCCCTGTCATACAACTGATGTGGATATCTCACAAACAGAAAGGATTTTTTTTTTCCTGTAATATTCTAACTTCTTAATGGAAGCAGTTACACAAATTTCATTTTCAAATGAGAAAATATATCTATTGGTCAATACACACCATATCATATAGCCTATGGATTCCTTTAACTAATTTTTACCCCTGTTTCTGTCCACAACTGTATTTTGCTACTGCTACCTTAAATAAGACTATTCTAGTAGAATGTGTGAGCATGAACACACACGTAAAAAATGTACCTTTGCAGGTCTCAGATGTGCAACCTGAGGTATTGTGTCACTGATCACCGAGGTACATACACACAAGACAGGAGGGCAGGATGCATTATTGTTCCTGTAATATCATTTAGATTAAAATAAACTCAAAGCCTGTGAAATTTCTTCTGAGACACTTTAAATGACTCTAAACAACACACAGGATTGTTATATACCAGTTTGCAGGAGCATTTCCTTGTCTTAAAGTGTGTAAGAGTTCTTAGTTCACTAAAATCTCCACTGTATGTCTTATTTGAAGAACTCCAGCATAAATGGGCACTGTACTGTTGTAACGGGCACTGTACTGATGTAACATGCTGTTTTCAGCACTACACTGGCAGAAATTCCTATATGTTCCAAATAAGAGCATAAAGTAAGGTCAGGTCTGGTGTCAGCTTGACTACCTGTGTGTAATGTATGTGTTCCTACAACATTGCTGCTAAGACCAATCCACAGAGGGTCTCCATATTCCTGCGCAAGGAAGAACAAAAGTGCCTGGCTATATGGGTCTGAAGTATTGGCATGTTCTGAGGCATTGTTATTGCAGTTTTTCTTTGCTTCTTCCCAATTCATTTTGGAATGGGTGACAGAATAGCTGATGCCACCAGCATGGTCAAAAGCAAAGTCCAGCACTGTTGCTGATGACTTAAAGAGTTCAGGGTCTGTAGGAATAAGGAAAAAAAAACAACCCACCTTAAGAACAGTTAAATCTGGAGGTCACATATTTGAGTGACTGAATAATATCATCATTATTTACAAGGCTAGTAGAAAATTGCTAATGGAATGGAACAGCTTGTCATTAGCTGTTTATAAGTAACAGAAACCTTCAAGACAACAGTGAACTTTCTGGATGAAAGAAATACATTTTCAGCCTCTGGGAATTCTGAATCAGTAAATTCACAGCATCTTATATTGCGGAGGTAAATTCACCCCAGTAGTCAAAAATGACACACCTACCCTGCATGTTTCTGAAATACTCTTTGCGGCTTAGTAGCTTTGTGACTATCTATCTGGCTTATTTGGATAAATGCATAATTTACCTGTCATAATAATCTATAGATCATTATGAACTCATGTAATTAAAATGTTTGTGGGTTTTAGTTACTTAATTAAACTTTCAAAAATGAAATAATTTTTCTTTCATAAATTCTCATATTTTATTTTTCATTACATCAGGGGAGATTTAGATTGGATGTTAGGAAACATTTCTTTAGTGAAAGAGTTGTGAAGTATTGGAACAGGCTGCCCGGGGAAGTGGTTGAGTTGCCATCCCTGGAGGTGTTCAAAAAGTGTGTAGATATGGTGCTTCAGAACATGGTTTAGTAGGCATGGTGGTGTTAGGTTGATGGTTGAACCTGATGATTTTAGAGATCTTTTCCAACCTTAATGATTCTATTCTATTCTATTCTATTCTATTCTAGCACTGCGATGCAAGATGGACCCCTAGGTTTTACTGATCCTTTAACTAAAAAAAAAAAGAGAAATGATCTAAAGCATGTTAAACAAGAAAAGTGATTTTAAGCCTTGTGTTATAAATTTCAAGATTAGCGTTACAGAACTCGCCACTATTCTTCTGGCATATATACCCCCTGGACTTAGAGCACTCCTCGTTGTTCCATTTTCCTGTGTCATGAGCATGACCTCTCTTCAGAGAAACACAATCAAACTGTAGGAGTAAGGTAAAGAATATGACTACATTAATATTAGAAGTTACAAAACAAAGTACTATAACATCCTGAGTCAGTTTGCTCCTTTTTTCTTTGCATTCTGCTATTGTAGGGTTTGTATTACAACTCTAGGAACATCTTCCTTTTATCCTTTTCTGTCCTTTCTGGCCTCCTCTGTGGTGGCCAGCTCCACTTTGATACTGTCTTGTAAATCTTTGTAATCTGCAGCTCAGACTGCATGTTCATGTGGTTATTTTCAAGCAGATGCACTTGAAAGGTACTATTATTTTCATGAACTTTCTGTCACAGCTTCTGTCTCGACTAATGAGTGACTATCAGTAAGTTTTCTGAATAAGAATGAAATAAAAATAAATGAAGAACATGCTTTGCATTTGGCTTGCAAAGCCAAATTTAAATAGTGGTTATTCTTGACAGAATCATCTAAGTGATGGTCCTTGACAGAGTTATCACCAGCTCTAGTTCTTAGAATTTCTTTTTCAGCTACACCAGATCACGTGCTGAGTGCTGAAGAAGCTGGAACTTCAAGTTTGTTACAACCTGCAACAGCCTACTAAGCTGCGATGCAGAAATTTTAGGAACACCTATTTTAGTCGTTCTTGACTCCAGTTTCTTAAGCTTGAGTAACTTTTTTGATGTCATTTCACTCGTTTGGAAAGGATCCTCTGAAGGAGATATCTGTTAGTATCTTGAATGTGAAGGAGAAAAGTAGATTGTACCTTTGCACAGGTTTGGTTCTTTTTCCCCCGCTTGATATTTCCCAGGACCATTATTAGAGCTGCAGTAAAGTAGAGCTATGTATTGTGCTGTATCCTATATGTCTTTCTGCATGCCTTGGCCAATGGCTAGATGGGCAACAGCAGAATGACTTGGCCTAGGTATAGATTAAGCTGGTTGTCTAGAGGTGTGATTTCTGGGTTCTCTAGAGGTGGTGTGATTTCTGCGTTCTCTAGAGGTGTAGATACCAAAATGAAGGGAGAGTGGACAGTGAGTGGAACGACATAGGGTGGAGGGCAAGTTCTAAAAGCAAGATACAGAAATAAATTAAAGAAAGGTAATGTGGATATGCAAATCAGTCTATATTGGTCTGAATAAGTAGAGCGCTGTTTTATGTGCAGCATTCTGAGGTTTAATTTCAGTGCTAGCAGTGGAGAGCGTTTTACACTATAGTTGGTGCTTTCAGTTGAATTCAGTTCAATTTTTTTTAAAATTATATACAATGTAGCAATGTTTCCAATGTATCTCAGATGACCTCTTCTCCGGAAAACAATTAAAAATCTGTAAAACCACCATTTTGCAATAATTAGACAATGGCTTCAATTTTTAATGCAACTTTGGATAATCACTGTCAAAAGATATCTGAGAGACAGAAGGTCTCATGTATATCTTTAAGTACCTTCCCAAGGGCTAATACCATTGTGCTTAGACGGATAGCATTGTACCTGATTTTTAAATAAAAGCCAGTCTTCAGGACATCCTCCGGGAGGTGAAGGTACTGCTGAAGGAAGTGTTGCAGTTATAAAACTTCTGTGCCTCTCACAGACATAGCCATTTGAAAAACCACAGATGACATCATTCCACAAGCCTGAAATCAATTTAAATATCAATAATAAGACACTGAATAAGATTGAAATTTGTAGGAAAGTGAACTGGCTTCCGTGCTTGTAGGTTTGAAAGCAACCTGCCTGGGAAGGTGTCATAAAGTGCTTCAGCTCAACTCTACCTTGCATCATCACCGCTTACAGGAGGACGTTGGTCCTGCTGTGACTGTGGGAGTAGTGGCCATACGAGATGGCTGGTATGGCAGCTCCGTGCCTTCGGAGTAGAACCCACCCAAACAGCTTTGTTGCACTGAAACATGCAAGGTAAAGTAATACTTTATCAGTGAAAACACTATAAAATGTGAAACTCCGTATGTGTTCTATTCCTTTGCTACCTATTCCCTAATTTTTTTTTTTGAAAGACCAATTTGCTGTTAAGAGAACACATTGTTTGTGCAGCTGAAAAAACAGTGATCAAATTGTCCCTGTATTCCCTATTAAAATCAATTTCTTCTATTCCACTTTTATGGCTAATGTTGCCCCTGAAGAAACCTAAGATATAATGACTACACTTTAGTATGCAGATTTTCCAAAATTGCTGGGAAAGAATGGATTAAAGTTGGCAAGATATTTTTAACAAACAGGGGAAGAGCAGTACCCATAAAAATATTTTTTAAAGTCTTGTGTAACTCACCATGCTTTTTATTTAAGACCACACAATTTTTGTGAGCATGTGCGAAGTTGCGCTCACCCTGTGCCCAAGCTGCATAGTGCACTGGGCTTCCATCCATCCAACTGAAAAAAGCCAACAACAAAACAGTATTGGTTGCTCAGACAATATTCTTGGAACAGTTCAGAAAAATCTATCTTAAAATGCTGAAAATGTTTTTTAAAAAATTACAGTTAAGTCTGTCTGTAAAGTGAGTTTCCATTGGAATTGAAAGACCTTAGATAGTGAAATCCCTGTGTG
This sequence comes from Opisthocomus hoazin, assembly GCF_030867145.1. Classification (NCBI taxonomy): domain Eukaryota; kingdom Metazoa; phylum Chordata; class Aves; order Opisthocomiformes; family Opisthocomidae; genus Opisthocomus; species Opisthocomus hoazin. Next base: position 72,002,426 of record NC_134417.1, on the reverse strand, counting down.
TCAAGTCAAAGAACAAAAATATCTTTATTTCTAGCAGACATTATCTATGTGTTCATAGCATGTACATTGCCTATCAAAATGCCATTTAAAGCAGTGTTTTTGTGATGGAGTTAAACCAAGGGAGAGCACGCATTTCAACATGCAATGTAACTCTGAATCTGCCTTTAGTGCCCTTGCAGTGTGGTCCCTGCAGAAGGAACTCTGGCAGTACAAAACTTCTATAGTCATGTTTTGTGAATCTTCATGTAGCTTGTTTACCTGCCTAAACTGTTGATCAGCATTCTGAATTAATCCTATGAGATATGACTCCAATTTGCCATTTTTTAAGATCTAAACACAAAAGTGTACTTTTAGTTAGTGCTTTCTAATATGTAGTAGTTATCTAATATGAAAAAGTGTAATTTTTGTGCTATGTAAGCTAATAGATGAATACACGTGCAAATGATTATATGCAGTCACCAGAGAGGACCCCTGTTGAAGTAAATACCATGCAACACATAATTTTTGCTTTGTTATCTTTATTGCTGCTTTCCCCATTTTGGCTGCATTACTGGTATGATCAAAGCTTTGAAAGTTGCATTCTCAATTTAAAAAGAAACAAAGAAGACTTGAGAAAAAACTTAGTATAACATTTTTTGGTATTTTCCTGTTCTTAAGCAGCTATGTAATTCCTGTGTCTCAAGCTGTCTGTCTGCTCCTCCTTTCATATCCTTTCACACGTAATAAAAGCAAGCAGCTAATAGTGTGAAAAATGAAGGAGATGGTGTGGCTACTTTGGTATTAGCAAACCAAACAAGATTATGGCAGAGGTTTGAGGCATCCAAGCTATTAAATTGTTAGCATGCCCTTGCCACGGCTTTGGCATGTGCCCATCAGCACCATCTCAGGCAATGTGTAGGCAGTGCCCTTGAAATACATGAACAGTTACGATAGATGTTGCAGCAAAATTAAATCATGAAGCTCCTAGTTCGTCAGTCCCTGACATGGACCAGGCTACAGCTTTCTTAGAAAAGTTGTTTTGTTCAGCAGTACGATGTGGTATGTGACCATCGGAGCTACACCAGCAGTAGCCTCAAATCTATCCATAACACTGTATTCTGGAACATGATATTCTGATGAGAGGTAACCAGCCTGGCGAAAGGACAGTTTTCTCATCATACATCTAATCTGCCTGTTCATTGCTTCTTATACACTTCTGGTCATGGGCAGAACCCTATTTAGATTAGAACATACAAGAATATACCCACCCTAGTAAATGGTAAATTCTTTGGTATTTATTTTCCTAAAGAGAAGCTCTATTCTGTAGAATAAATACTTTTTCACTGAACATTTAAATCTAATGTTGTTAAAATGTAGTATTATTATGCAACAAGCATATTCTCCTGTACTTCACAAGCATATGCAGCAGGGTATATAGGCCATATATGATATAACTTAGTCAAATTTCTTCTTACACATTTTCCACAAAAATTTTCTTTCCTTGTTATTTCCAATAGTAGCGAGATCTCCATGATTGCTTTTGCAGAATGTTCTGGCTTTCTCCATAGAGGTCTTTTCTGTGTTGAAAAAATCTTGTTTGTCCCCTTTTAAAATCCAGCCATCTTCTGTGACTTCATATGCTGCAACATGGAAGTGGAATGTCTGTATTCTTCCTGGTCCTTACACGAGGCTGGAGTCAGTCTGACTCATGCTGACTTATCATGACATGATATCACCCTTTAGATAAGAGAAAATAAACAAAGCTTACTGGCAGAAGGGTCCAGAGGTTCTGGTTTCAAGGGTGTCCCTGTTATCAAATGGGAGAAAAATAAAGATGTAAAAATTTTCCCAAATGTTGAGCCAGTATCAGTGTTCAATTAGTGGATATTATCTTAATGTCTATCAATTTTCCATATTTTATATTTTCAGTGCAGAATATATTTATATAGTATCTTTGGTGCATAACAAAAAATGGATGTTCAGGGAATAGCAGATGTATTACAGCCCTACACCTCTGTCTTGGTAGATTTTTGGTAAGTGCATCTTGCACATCCTCAATGTTGCCTAAATTCAATGACTGAAGTTAGTCTGAATGAGTACCTGTTTATGAAAGAAAACTAAAGAGTGAAAATATTTTACTGCAATGTTCTGCACAATGATAAAAGATTCTTTGTGGACATTGTCTTGTATTTCAACAAGAGATTAAAACACTACACAAATTTTTGCTTCAAAATATTTTAAAGTTTGTTGCTATTCATTTGTTTGTGGAACTTTTTTTTTCTGTGAAACTACTTTGTGAAGAATCACATTTTACTGAAAATCTACCAGTTTTTGAGAAATAGTTTAAATGAAAAATCTCCACATCACACAGAGTGGGATATTGGAGCCATGTAGCTCTAAACATGCAAGGCCAAGAGCTATAAAAATGTAAAACAAATGTCACCTTTACCATTTTTTCCCACGGGAATTCCTTGAAATATTTTTGTTGCTGTATGTGTAATTACACTAAGTGAAGTGTGTGACACATATGCTTGGATAAAAAAGAGTCATGTCACCTTTTAAAATTAATCTCTTGTATGGTTCATTAAATGATTTAGAAGAAAAAAATATATTTCTGTTCTGGAACTACAAAGTATTATGACTATTTCAGCACCTTTCAGTGTAATATTATGCACTGCTGACTAATGATGGTAATTGCTTCAGGCTACAATTTCTGCCAGTCACACACTAATAATAATTAACATATACAACTACTATTGACACTTTTGCTAATGATTTTTAGTTGTGCTGATCGTGCAGGTGAGGAATTATGAAGAAGTTACAAGGAAAGGTATCTTCACCACCTCTTTTTGAGACAGGTGCCGATGACTATTACTTTTTAAGCATGAGAAGCTGAGACAACGTGCTTTGGTTAGAATCAGATTATTCTGAATAATTCATCAGCACAGAAATGATCATCTTTGAAAAAGTATCACTTTAAACATTAACCCTTACTGCTTGTGGGAAGGAGCCTAGAGAGCCACCAAAGCAACACTCCTGTTAGTCTTGGAAGTAAAATGTGCCACTCCATACAAAGCTATAACTGATTGCTCTCTTATTTCACTGGATGTCTTTCTTAACAGTAGTTATATTTCAAAAAAATACCGACAGAAGTATAAACATAGAATATTTTGCTGCTGGTATAAGAGGAAGATGCAAGCCTACCTATTGCCCTAAAGTATTTACATTTCGAAGCTTGGACTACCGTCTTTTGCTTACAGCAAGCCTGTTTTTACAGGAGCTTCTTTACATGCCATTTTACAAAGAGAATGATTCTAGTGTGCTGGCAGTCTTGTTTAAATTAGACTAGGTGTCTCATGTGTCCTTGTGTAGCATTCATGCTGCAGCTGAGCAGAGGAGTGAAGTTTCACTTCACAAAGGGTACAGAGATTTAAAGTAATCCTTTTTTTTGCAAGTTGCAGTTCTCTCTTTCTCTCTCTCTGCCCCTTTAGGCCCCAACTTGGGAATTCCCTACAAGTAAAAGCTCAAAGAAACATACAGTTTCATGTCAGTCAAAGCTTCTATTTTGACAAAAATGTGCTTTTGGGCAGAACAGTGGATTTTACCAGGTAAGCCCTTGAGGTTTCTTTCACCTTGTTTTCTACAATTCTATAATTGTATAAACAAGTATATTTTTAATAAAGTTTATAATAAATATTTTTAAATAAAACAAAAAAAGTTTAACAGTTGAAACATCGTATTATGAAAGTATTCATATGACTTGACCTGTTTTTCATTATGCAAAATTCCTGTGAAATCAACCAAATTTTCTTACTGCATGTAACTTGCAGAACTTCCTGTTTAGACAGATTCAGCTTAAATTTCTTACTAATGTGAGTTTAGTGTAAAAAGGAACCTACCTTTCTTTATTTCACAAATCCAGTTATGGCTGTGTTCACAGTGCACCATAATCCATGACGTGGAAGATTTTCCACTGATTGCTCCACAATATTCAAATGCAGTATTGTAAAAATATACACAAAACACAACTTTGGTTTTTAGGGTTGTCATACAGGGAAAAAAGTTGTACTCTGGAAGGAAAGCGCAGCAGCACTGAAGGTTTTAAACCACTCCTTACTTTCCTCCTATGGCTGTGGAGCCTACGTGGGCTGTTAAAGCAATATAGTCACTCCACAAGAAAAATGAAAGGCTCTGGGTTTACACAGCATTTAACGGACTCCAGCAGTCCCATGAAAACTCGAATCAAATGAAGTTATAAATCAATAGCAGGGGAAAGGAAAGTGGCAATATGTCGCTACAGACTAATAAAAATCAGTAGAGACCTTTCTCACGTATTTGCCACTTAGATAATCATCTCTGTAGCTGCAACCATTACTCTGTTGCCACTGTTGTGATGGTATAACTTCAAAGCTTATTGGCCTTTTTCTTTGCCAAACCAGTATGAAGAATAATGGTTTAGAGTTACTCGGTGGCAAGGTAGACATTTTTGGGAATTCTTATACAACTTTCATCCACACCAGTCATGGAAATACCTCCAGCAGCAAAAAAGTCAGAGCAGAAAGAAACTGGCAGTGTCAAACTATCACCGGTGATCTGTTGCTCCAGGAAAGCCCACCATCAGGATCCTGCAAGCCTATCCAGAAAGGCTGAGATGATGGAGATTTTTTCCTAGAGTGTGAAAAAATGTATCATGGAAGAAGAGGATGTATGTAGTTAGCTCTGCTAAATTCTGCAAGTTCAGTGAGACAATAACTCTAACACTTTTTGAAGACTTCAAACAGAGTAGAAATTTTAAAAGTAACAAAATGCTGTTGGTCAGCAAACTCCCATTAAATAAGTGAAGTTTATGCCTTAAAATTTTCTGATTTGCAACTGGTTGTGTTCAAAACACACAGCACATATTGTTTTTCTTCATTGATGCTGTGATTATCGTTTTCTTCCAGATATAAGTTTGGGTTTGCTGGAGGGCACAATTTAGTTTCAAAATGGTTCAGTGAACAGACTTAGAAATGGGTCCGAAGGAGAAGGATTCAAATGATTTGGTTGTTCAGTTGTTTTTTTTTTTAATTTAAAAGATATGCAGATGATGAAAATTTTTAGGAACATCAAAAATGTCTTTGAAAATGGTACCCATATGAAACATTTTCTCAGTTCTTTTTATAGACTGTGATGATAAAAAACCCATAGATTTTCAACTAATTATCTCAGGAGCAACTCAAGAATGTTATAATTTATTCCTATAGAATGTATTGTTACACCAAAATATCAAATATTAGATACTTTGTTTAATTACATTATTAAGTTTTCTAACACTGTTTGCTGTTCTTCACTTCTAATGTCAGCCAGGTCTCCTCCTATTTCTCTGAAATTTCAGGCTTCAAACCACGTTTTCTTTTGGTTTTCTTCTCTCACAAAAACCTATAAATACAGGTAGAACACTATGTTTACAGCATGTTAAAAATAAATCTGCTGACTGCTTTGTATAAGTAAAATAGGAAAACATTGCATTGCAATTATCATACATAGTATGGATTAAAGAATATGCTACTTGGATAATGTTACATATCACTGACAGAGTGATAATTGGAGTGATTTCTGTGTTGTGTAAAAGCTTACTACACTTGCGCAATAACGTACCATTCTCTGAAGTTTAGATGCCCTATCTATTTGGTGTTCTTCTGTCTCATGAGTAGGATTATTGGAAAAATTAATACTTAGTCTGAAGCACAAATTAGTGCTATTAATTGTATCCCAACCCAAGGGACATTTGGAATCAGGAACTGTTTCAGGAGCAAAAGGAAGAGTGATTTTTTCAGCAAGTTTTTTGCAGAGAAATTTTGCCTTGACTTCACAGTTCGGAACATCCCATAGTCCAGCTGAATTTCCAGTCCTCAGGGCAACACAACTGGCTTCATTCCCTTTGTGAGATACAAAACAAAATTGAAATGTGTTTTAAAGTGGTTCCCCTAACATTTTTACAGCTCTTGTGATTCATTTACATAAGATTGTTTGAAATAGAGTGTCGTGTCTGCTCAAAGGAGGAGCTTTGCAAAAAGAGGGAACCAGAAAGCAGAGTCCTTCATCTTCCCTCCCCTTTGAAAAGCTTTAGAAGGGCATGAAGAACCCCTTGCCTGTCTCTTTCCTGTGCTACTCACTGCAAGGATTTGGCAGCCTGTCACCTGGGCTGGAAAAGGTTTCAACCTTTCTGCTCAGTCTGATTTTGCTCTTGTAAGAAATGAGGAGCCAGAAAAGAAAAATTTTCATGGCAGTTTATGTCAAAGACACTCCTATTTCAAAGGCAGAATGTTCGCATGTGTCATCGTGGATGTGTTTTAGCAAAGCTGGAAAACAATTCAGAATGACAACACAGGAAGTTCCTTAGTAGCATGAATTTATGCCGGTGGCAGAGTACCAGGCATTGCCACATTCCAGTTTGTGTACAGAACACCTTCACCAGTCACCTACTTGAACTTCCCTTGCTCTTCCACGTCTGAGAGACCAATCCAAAAATACTTCTCAGAGCTCAGACCAACGAGGCTGGTCAGGTAGGCTTGCTCATATCTGAAATGACAGGAGTCAGATAGGGATTAAGCCTACCTTTCTCTTGGTCTGCCATTTCTCAGCATCCAAAACTACACAGGACTAGAATGAATAGAGTGTCCATTAGGTTTCCTTTTAAGTGGAAATATGTTACTTAACTGGATAGCAGATGGGCTAGCTTCAATAGCAGGTGAAGCCGTGCTATACTGAAAACCTGCTCCCTAGAGAACAGAAGCAGCTGTGGTCTTTTTTTTCAGAGTAAAGTACTAGAAAATAAGAATGTGTAAAATATATTTAGTTAGAAAAGACCTACTGTATTTACTGACTGTTTTTTTCTGCAGAAAAAGGATATTCTGGCTTTCCGATTTCATACTTTTTTTTCCAAAAATTTTTCATCTATTTTATAAAATTCCAAGTTTGTTTCATCAGATGTACAGGTCTTAAACTCTTTTCATACCAGTCTCCTACACTTGTTAAATAGCCATTACTCCTTTCACAGGTTTTCTTGGCTTCTGAAAACATTACAGAGGTATGTCCAACCAGGTAGCAGTAAAAAACATTTCTATCCCACCCCTGTCAAGAACATGTGGAAAATATTTGCAATAAAAAGAACATAAGTTACAGTGCTTGAATTTCAGTGTCTCCTCTTAAATCAACACATTTTTAATATAACCTAGTGCGGTAATATGTTAATTTGAATTCCAGTGGACTAATGGAAATTAAGTAAATATCCAGAAAGAAGAAATTTAATGCATATGAGTCTCCTTTTTTTGACAATTAGTAATGGATAAGTTTTAAATAACAAAAAACTCAGAGGCACACAGAATGGAGAGTGTATTCAGAAGTGCGTGAATAAAATACTTCCTTGCTCAGAACCGAAGAGGGCAGTCTGTATTATAGTCAGATGCTGACTTAAATTTCTTGATGTTTTTAGGATAAAAGAACAGTACCTAGATTAATTAATTGATTTAACTCATCAGCTCTCCTAAAAAATCTGATAGAAGAGGTAGCATAAAAACTATTGAAAAGCAAAATCCTCAAAATTACAGCTGGCTTCCAAGTCACTTTTCCCTTCTATACCATGTCATCATTTGCTTGCTGCATGCAAGAAAGGTAAATAAAATCTGTGTTCAGTATTTGGCTGCTTGCTAGTTCCATCTAACGCAGTGAGTCTCATCTCTGTTCCCCATATGGGGTTGTGGGAAATGTTACTAAACATAGAACAGCAGTAAAAAGGGAAGTAAAAAGAGGGAAAAAGGAAAATAAGCAGTAGGATACAATAACTTATTCAAAACATATTCACTCATAAAAGCAATTTGATTGCTTTGATTTGGCTTCAATAATGAGATTTGTCCTCGTCCTCATCTTGCATCATGTCCCGGAGTCTCCAGAAATGGTTCCCAGTCTTTGCTATGTCTTAGATAACTGCAGATGGTTGTAGAACAACACAGAATTGTAGAAAACTGCAGTAATGGCTTTAGCCTCTTTTACAGACTGTTCTGACAGATAACAGGCCTGATTGATATTGATTAAAAAAATTTAAAGATAACTTTATTTAAATAAGGGAATGTAGTGGACAATATCACCCAGAATTTGATGTACAATCACACTTGTTAGGGGGGAAAAAAAGATATTTTCAAAGTCAAATGGAGCTTGTGAAAACAATGGATTTTTGATAACTAGATTCTTGGTTATGCTTTCTTCTTACCTTCAGGCAGGCAGGATCAGTCTTTACTGTCCCAGAAACTCCTTGTAGTGGGTGTCTTCTGCAGATGTAACCTAACTTTCTGTCACTGCCCAATATCCATCCTAGATGCAGTTTGGGAAAAAATAGTGATGCAGAACCTGTTTCTATTAGAAACATTATTGATTTTTTTTCAATATTGCTTCAATAGGAGAATGAAAAACTGTACTTTTTAATGAATTCCAAGTGTTTGTGCTTAATTGTGAGGTTTTGTTAAGTTAACTGTCATGGGCAGACTGTTGAGGTTTGCTTGGCATATAATGTACACTCACAGTCAGATATGAACATTTATCTAGTTATCTCTAATTTAATTTAAACTGCATTTAGAGTGGCCATCTTTCTGAGTGAATAAAGATACCCTTCTCTGATTTGTTTCTAACTTACATTCATAAAAAAATGGAAATCAAAACAAAAATCTAACACGATAGTGCTACACAAATGTGGAATGATTCTATCTCTCCTGCCATAATGACACAATCCTCTTGCCCATCGATTGCATGGGTTGGTTCTCCAGGCAACCATTGTCACAGGAGTCCCATCACTCCACTCAAAACACTTTTAGGTGTTGAGGTCATTCAGACCTAAGCACAGAAATTCTCTTGTGTTAGTACCCAAGATGAAACAGTCCGTAGGAGCAAGATTTTATGCAGATGAGCTGAAATTGCCATGTTGCAATACAAATCAATCTATATTAAATGACAGTGGAGTTTATTTTAAGACCTAATTCACATTCTTCTTTCAAGAAGTTAAAAAATGAGATACCAGCAGGAAATGCAATTCCTCAGCTTTATCAGTAAATTCCATTACTGTATCTACAGCTACAAGGTGTCTGAGGCAGATAATCAGCCCAAATACTGCATTAACTAGAACTGTTATTTCCTTCAAGTGATTTCATGCAGTGAAAAACAAATGAAAATCAGAATGAAAACCATGAAAAAGAAAATTAAGTGAGCACTGATTCCTCTTGTGTGCTTTTGGTGTTTGGTTTTTTTGACCTATGTATCTGTGGGCTTCCCTATAAATATTCATGTCAAACAAATACAATTTTTTTTTAAAATTCTGTAAGATTTCTAATAATATAATTCTCCATTTGTACCAAACACTGCCCCATAGAAATACTCACTGTAGCCAAGCTGAGACAGTATAAAGCCATGCTCCTCAGGGTTGTGGATACTGGCCAGATGGCCGTTGCTCTCATTGCAGGAAATTAGGGCTTCTCTCCATAGTCTGGGGTCTCTATGAACCATGAAACAGTGATCTCCATAGGGCAGCAATCCTTCTGGGCATTTAACAGGCTCTGCATCCTCTCAAAAGCAATAGATATTTCAAGTTTGTAAACAGAGCAAGCTGAAGTCTAGAATAACTGCAATTACATTTGAAATCAGCCAATTAACTAATTAGAATGAAAATGGAGTGGTTACAAATAAGTAATACTTCTATTCATTCCTCATACATATAAAACATTTTAGTCTGCTGTTGCACATCACACTTTTACAGAAAACATATTGCATTTAAATGAAAGGGGAGAATAAAGTATCCAGCGGTTAATGGGCTTCACTAGTGTGAAATACTCACTTTTAGACAGAGGAATATTTTGGAATTCCTTGTATAGTGTCTTCACACTATATACACCACCCAGTTATGGCTTGCATATTTCATAAAGGCATTATTACTGCAGCACAAGTAATCCTCTGCACACATGGCTTTCCATACTAAGTCTCATTTAAAAAAAAAGTAGTAGAAAAGTGGTCTGGAGGAACTTGCTCTTTTTTGCCATGCAAACAAGCCTACTAAGAAGGCGGATTGAGCCTATTGGTGCCGTCTTTCCAAGCCTTCAGTGATGAGCCTGGGTGTTTTCATTGAAATGCACTGCAGGAGTAGTGAGGCATCTCTAACTTCATTTTCATGTCCATGCAGTCCATGATACTTTTGTGATAGTGTATGGCTTAGACCAGTGCCTCTGGAATTGTGAATAATAACATGAAGTAAAAGTTGCTTGTGTGTTTACTGGGTTCCAGGAACATTTCCAGTATTTAAATATGTTTGGTTAAGGAAATAACGGTATGCTTCGTTCCATACCACTCATCAAAGCAGAAGAACAAATGGTAATGCTTTTTTGTAATTTTAAATAGCCATGTTTTTTCATTTTAATGACAAAATTATGTCTTTATGAAAAGGTGTTTATTTGCTTGAAATACTTGATGGAAGAATGAAAGGATCCAGTGTGGAGTTTTCTTTTTTACAGATATAGCCAACTTTCAGCTCACATGGCTGATTTTCCCATTTAGCATCTCCTCTGGGATTCAGTCCTGCACAGAGTTTCTCAGGCTCAGGGCTTCCTTCACAGAATAAAAAACAAATACGTAGCACAGGTTTTATGGCAGCAGCTGAAAGAACATTTTACTTCCAGCCTTTTCGTGTGTTAGTTACAGATTCATGACTTCATTGCTACAGCTATTTTTCTACCAGAGATAAGGAAATGTGACTTAAAAGTACCCATCAAAACATTTCTTTAGATGCTTGTTGCATAATTTACACTTTCTGGCATATTTTATTGCAGAATAGCGGTCTCACTAATAAGACATACCCAGAACTTTTGTGACAATTGTTGGCTTGTGCAGAAGAGAAACTAAACTTTGAGCCTGCACTGATGAAAGGCTGCAGCAAGTCCTTTTCTTGCCTCCCCCCACTTGCTTAATCAGCCTCTGCATAGGGTTCAGCTATACATCTGCTGAGGAATATGTAGCTCACAACCAGATGCAGAATAAACTATGTTGTTGCTCAGTCAGTGGATGCTGGACTGAAGAGTCCAGACATTGAAGGGGTCCCTGGTGCTGCTACAGTTGCAATGCCATACACAGACTGTAGGAAATCGGAGTTCATCGTTTCACAGCTCATAAAACATCTAGATTTATACACAATTTGTGGTCAGGACCCAGTTGTGCTATGAGAAGTAAGTAACAACCTTAAAAGACTCAGTTACATTCGTAAAATCAGAGGACACAGTTTCAGCTGATATCTTTGGGCAGGATGACAGTAAGGCAGCATCTTAACATAGTTCGTGTTGAGATAAGGAATTTTACAGATGTGAAGAGAGAAGAGCGTTCTTCAGAGTAAGAGCCGTTAGTTGCTAACAATAAAAAGAAATTTCAAAACCTGAAAATTAGAGTTCTAGCTCTGCATTGTAGAGTTAAACCAAGCTCAGTGAATGAATAGTATTTGTTAAAAATATGAGACAAAAGTCTCTGTGGCAGATGTTGTCTGAGTAGGGAGTGCTGGGAACCTAGATTGGACAAGCCCTGGCAGGGTAGGCTTCCTCTTTATGGGAGCATGTTAAATGGCTTCTAGTTTTCAGAGCTGCATTTAGCAGAGCAGAAAAATAATCACGCTGAATTCCTAAAATAAAATATAAGGCATACCAAATCACATGTGAAAACAAATCTCATTTCCACAATGCCCTTGAAGGGGAGTATTTCCTTTCTATATCAGGTTCTGGTCCAGCAGGTTTCAGAGGTGTGCTGGAACAGAAAAGTTACCCTCAGACCCTTTGGAAAGGTCCTTTCTGCATGTCTCTGGCAACTTGGCTGCAGATTTGCTCCTTGCTGCAAGCCAAGCCTCCTAACATGCACTCACACTTGATGTGTGTCTCTCCTCTGCTTGCTTCTGCAACCAGACCTCCAGGAGGTTCTCTAGGACCACTGTCCTTGGGGAATGGGCAGTGTTTTCCCCTTATTAGAGAGGTCCATAGTGTGATGACTTACTTTTTCCTCCCACTGAAAGATACAACTTATAATAATTTTGCAGTAAACTGTGAATGTGTAGATTAACTCATCATAGCAGCTGTCATGTGGGGATACAGGAACTCCAAGGGGGTGGGCTGCTTGACCTTAGAGCCGACTGTTCTTCTCTGCAAGGCTTAAGGACATTGACCAGCTCGGCAGAAGGCAGAAAACCCTCTACCAGACTCAACAACTCTAGGCTTTCCCTTCATCCTCTGTGCCAGATGAAAACAGGTGGCACCTTCGAGACCTGGGGAAGGCCCAAAGATGGAACATGTGTGCATTTTTTCAGCAAGCAAACATTCAGCATTTGCTTCAACCAGCTGTTGCCATGACAAACGTTAAGCAGCTTTCAAAGATAAACTGCTAATGCTGTGAACTCTATTTACAGTCTCTCTTGAATGTTGAAGAGGAGAGAAGAAAAGAGGAAAGACATAAAAAGTGAATGGGAAGGCGTTGCAAGACTGGTGCTCACTGACAGCTGAGTCATTGATAACCCTTGTGAGAGTTGAAGAGACACAGAGGTTTTAACTGACTTGAAGGCATTCCTAGTACGCTACAGCTCGACCGATGCTTTTCACTTTATCTACTTCTGATAGAAGATGAGTTTATTTAGCCCTTCTGCTTGAAACTCCTTTTGACATATCCAGTGAAGAAAAGCATCAGTCTCACATGTCTCATAAGCCTTTCAACTCCATGTCCTCATGTTCATGGGGAATACTACAGGACTGTAATTAATACACATTCAGCATTCTGGTGGAAAACATTCATTCCAAAAACTGTTAAAAAAACAATTACTACCTGGTTCCCAGTTAAAGTATCTGAAGGGAATGCCATCACTCCACTGCCAAGCCACTGTTGAGATACCGACTGTTAAGCGCAATCCAGAGAGAGGATCTCTTGCTGTCAATCAAACCTAGGTAACAAAAAGAGTTGAATTCTAACGAGGTTTGTTAAGAAATGCTCTGCATTTGCAAAGTTTGGAGGAAGATAATCAATGTCTCTTTAGTGATTTCTAAGTTCAGTACAGAATCCATGTTTACTTGTAGTAGTCTCAGAGACTTCATTCTGTAGATTAAAAAAATGGCAAAATACTGTTTTACATACTAGTTTATCTGAATGTAATGCTATTCTACAGCTATGTGTAAGCAATAATCTTTCTAAACTGAAACACTGAGCTGCTATTATTAATATTTATGTTACCAGCTTGCGTGCTTGTGATGCAATTGATACAGGGCTTTCATTCTACAGTCTATGTATAAATCCAGAAAGTCTTTAGGTTTTTACTAGTGTTTTGCATAAAATGTGTATGGTATTTCCAAAAATCTATTTCACTAGATATACATGAAGAATACTGTTTCTTAACACAAAAGTCATATAATGACTGCCTCCTGTAATGACATTCCTTCTTGTAAGGTCCCTTTCTGGGATCTTTCTGGTATTTTCTGAGCTTGAGTCAACTTCTGCTTAATTAGCTGGAAAGTCTTAGCTTTCTCTGAAAAAATAATAATAACAGAAATAATTTCAAATGACAGTTCCACAACTTACAAAAGTTCCACCTATAAAAACCTTAATTTACAGTAATTGTGCTATTTCTCTAGCACTACATATACCATTTTAATGTCAACTATTCATAGTAATGTGATTAAAGCACTGAAACATTTTTAATCAGGAAAAAAAGGTGTTTGACACTCTTTTTACCGAGTCTTGCTTGTTAGTTCTCTTGGATACATTTGCTCATGTAGCTCTGTGACACTTAATTCTGCATTCTGCTGCTGGCAGCTCTTCCTTGCTTGGTGCCACGTGAGAGCTGACTGGTAGTTTGTCTGGTAGTAGATTCCTGTCAAAGGGTCTGTAGTCCAAAATCTGTCATTGTCTGTGTGAAAGAAAGGAGATTTAATATTGCAATTTGTTATAAACATCTTACACAAAATGTTATGAGAAAGTTTATCTGCAAGCTTACTTGTGGAATGAGATTCTGCAGCAAATAAGGCTCAGACCCCACAAAATTCATACTCTTCTGTTAGCTTCCTCTTTGTTGAGTAAAAGAGGGTTTGCCATTAACATTAGTAGATAAGGGCCTTTCATCCTTTATTTTCAGTATCACCTGTGAAATCTGATAATCTCCAGGTGAAAAAAAATGAGTAAAGAGATCAATAATGCAAAACTACACCTTGGTTATTATCTAATCTGAAAACTTGTTCAGCAGCTCATAGGCTATGCTGAATTAATTCTTGGCTGAAATACAACTGAAATGCAAACATTTCCAATGGTGGAAAGTTAGCTTTTCAAACTATGCCTCATTAATTACATTTGCAACACTACAGGCTTGGGGAAGAGTGGCTAGAAAGCTGCCCTGTGGAAAGGGGCCTGGGGGTGCTGGGCAACAGCCAGCTGAACATGAGCCAGCAGTGTGACCTACTGTCACCAGCAGCATCTTCCAAGGAAGTTCTGGGTTGGTCTTGCAATTTACCATTTACTTACAATATTGCCAGCTACAATGGCTGGAAATAGAGCAGTTTCATACTGTAGTCAAGAACTATGAAAAAACTGTAGTGATTTTTGTGTCATATATTCAAAAATAATTTTCTAAAAGTAGCATTATTTTGTTGTTCATGCAACTTAACTTCCTGTCATTCACTAACAATAAGTCATTGATTTAACTGTTAAATGTTGTGGTGCTTTTTGTCATCTGAAATCTTGTAGAGGAACTGAATGACATCGTGCATGGAATTGTTTCCTTATATTTACTGTAGGAGTATTAAACATAAAGATATTTGCCTTTTATCCAGCAATGCTAACACAATTTCATTATTAGTAGTATACAGTTAAATAAAGCACTTTCATTAAAGCTAATGATTAAAAATAGCTTAAATCCACTTTTTCCTTTAAAAGTAAAGTTAAAAAAAGCATGTTTTGCACATACTACATTCTCTCTGAAGCTAAGCACCTGTGTGTCTCCAGGATGGAAGACCACAGGCCTGAATGGGTGAATGAATCATCCTCCAGTCCAACATTGCCTGAGGTGGAACAGCTGATGTTAGACTAAGGGGAGCAGAAATCAAAGGATCCTATCCATGAGGCAAACAAGTGGGTTCAAGACACTGTCAAGATTAACCTTTAAACTTTACCTTCATGGCTTTTAGAACACGAATCATCCATGGTTCCATAGATCTTCCATTTATTCATCGTTGCTGATCCTGTTTTCAGCACAATATTGTCTTCTTGTCTTGTGCCAGCACTGAGAAATAAATCTTCCCCTTGGATTGCCAAGGTTGCATTTCTG
Organism: Opisthocomus hoazin; assembly: GCF_030867145.1. Classification (NCBI taxonomy): domain Eukaryota; kingdom Metazoa; phylum Chordata; class Aves; order Opisthocomiformes; family Opisthocomidae; genus Opisthocomus; species Opisthocomus hoazin. The sequence continues at coordinate 71,987,098 of NC_134417.1, read as the reverse complement.
CAGTCCCATTTCTGCAATTCACTTTTCTTGTTGCAGGATTACAAAGAAATTTTAGCCTGGTTTTGCTTGTAGGGTCCTCCCAAGCATTGTGCAAATGCCACACTAATCACCTGGTGATCAGACACCCACCTGAATTTTTGTAACTCAGCGTTTGTGTTACAAGGAGCTGTTGTGACTGCATGAGAACTCTGAGCAATTAAACAGAGCTTAGTATCCTCATTGTATATTATAAATATTTCATTGTCTGTAAAACAAAGTAATCAGAATTAATGTATTTATAGTGAGCACATGGTGAGGGGAGCTTGTGAGGAAAGAGATGTCCTGTTGATTCTATTCTGATCTGACTCATGTCAAGAGACTGTAAATCTGAGTCACTTTTGAAAAGATCAAACAGCATTTTCAAGACTTTTATTTCCTTCTGGGAAGGAAAAATAAGTGCAGTTCATGTAAATACAATACACAGGAATAAGAACACATAAAATATATTGTGACAGCTTCAAAAAAGTCATCACCATAATGGAATTTCCATTAGTATAGTGGATTTTATTTTTCCAAATCCCTCTTGAAATACACATATCTTTCAAGATTTCCAAAAGAGACCTTATTGAAGATTTGGAAGATTACCATCACTTCATGCACTATAGATTTAGCTCATGTTACAGACATCTCCAAGTGGCTGTGTTTGTGCTTAATACAGTTAGTGAGAGCCATCTGTGACTCTTGCTCCTTCTGTAATTGGCATGTTCTGTTATGGTTTGGCGTTTTTTTCATGATGAAAAACTGTGGAACTGTATCTTGTTATCTTGCCTTGCTCCAGTGTCCTGTCATTGGTCAGTCTATCATGAGAAATCAACATAATTCACACGACCAAACCACAAAGATTGTCACAAGAACCAACACCGGGCCGTATATAAAGGTAAAGATACTACCGGCGTGTGCCTGTGTGCTGTTATGGAAAGACAGCATGTGAATGCTGAACAAGGTAGCAAATGCTCCCCAAGAATTCTAGGCAGCCTGATTTAGTAATCTATGAAGACAAATAGGCACCGCTGGGAAGGGCTGCCCAGTACAGTGGTTGTACTCCTGCCAACATGTAAAGCAGGTCATTCGGTGCTGGACATCAGTCTGTGAACACAGCTAACCACTTTTCAAAACGTGGAGTAGCACACAGCTCCCACTGGCTTTTGGTCATGAGGGGTTGAAATCTGGACTACAGGGAATATTCTAAGACCTATTGCACAGGAGGGCAAGGCTTTGCCCTTCAGTTCTCTGTGCATCAAACCCCCACCTGGAAACAGAGATCTAACATCACCCCCATATCAGTCGGAGAATAACCACATAAAGGACGGTGAGATACTCTTCCAAACATTAAAGTAAATTTGTAGGACAAGAGTAGGATGTTAGGGCACAGCCAATGTTGGGTAGTGAAGAGAGCAGAAAGTGTCTGGGAAATTCTGGGAAGCTATGACAGGAAGAATAGTTCTTGTTAGGATATCTGTAATTAATGCTTGAGCTCCTGTGGAGGCCCTGTATTACTTTCACCAGTTTAGTAATCTATGGAAGTTTCACTTCTTCAAATCTAAATTTAGAGCTAAGACCTAGTTTCTTCTTTCCTTGTCCATTTAGACAGAAATTTTTAAATCTTATTAAATCTTTATTTCTTACTGCTAACTAAAGAAGTGTTTAGTGCAGTGCCCTAAGTTTCAGCTATTGCACCTCATAGTATTTTTGGCTCTAATAACAGGAGTTCTTGCTGGAAACTGTGAGGTTCATGCTTGGGCTATCACGTGGATTTGTGTCGCAGATCGCAGAGCAGAGGGGAGATCCCCTTTTTGCACAGGCTGCTGCTGGCACAGCTCACACAGCACAGCATCTGCTTCTGGAAACTGTAATTTGTACCCCACTTCTCCACAAATCTAACAAATTGAAGGGTAAAAGAAAAGCATCCTCGAACCTCGTTTAATTTGATGCTCCGAGTAATGTCAACTAATTCAGTGTGAAAATTAAGCCAGATGGGACAACTTAATTTTTCTTGTAACTTAACAAACTGGACACCATGTATACACCTAGCTTTTATCTTTGATTTATCAACTGGTAAAACTATTGTGGTATTATTTCACGTGAATTTATCCCAGGAGAACCAATACAAATTAGCCGAATCTTTACAAATCTTTCTGTTAACCAGTGATTTTGACAACAAAACTGCCTTTCAAAACTATTTAATCTGTAAAGTACAAATTAATTTTAATACTTAATACTTCTTTCTTTGTACCAAGTGTAAAGGAGACAAGCAAAGAGGAATATTCTCAAACATTACAAATGAGCTGCAACCCTTTATTGAGTCAAAATCAACTTCAGATATGATGCAAAATACCTTATTTGTTTTGAAGGAAAAGGAGGAATATTCAGCAGAAATTGCCCTTAGAATTTTCTCTTTTTTTCATCACTTTATTGTGAAGACAAATCTCACAATATGTTCTGCAAGGGCAAAACATCACTTAATGTGAGAGAAGAACCCCATTACAGAGTATGGGGTCTTCAGAGCTGTGTTACCAATACTATCAAAATGTCAAAATTATAAATAATGATACTATTTTGGCTTTGGGTTTTTTTTCATCTGTTTATTCATTTGCCTTGCCTTTATCATTAGCCATCAAACAGCACTGAATCCAATTCAGTGTCAGTGTTTACAAAAGAGATAAATACGGATATGTGTTGCAACTGACATGAAGGAAAAAAAAGGTGTAAGATCAAGTCAGTAAAAGTAGTTTTAGTACAGAATGCCCTTCATTCCCTATCCTCTGTAATACGTTTTCTTTGACTGCAATATCTACAAACCAGCAATCCAATGTCATGTGAATCTCTCCTTTCCAATGTCCTCTTCTGTACAGTTTTTATGCTCTTTCTAAGGGTCTGTTTCTCCCAGAGATCCTTGAAATCTTTGTTTTTTCTTCAGTCTGCCATAGACAACATATAATTCATGGAAAATTTAAACAGCACAGCAAACCTCTAAAGCATTTCACTGCCGAGACACTGCCTTACCGGCCTGCAGCATGGGTGCAGTGCCCAGGTGTCAGTCCAGTTACCAGAGAGTTGGAGGACAGTAAAAGAAGACATCCTAAAATGAGCAATCGCGTGAAATGAAAACAGCAATGGGTTCTTCCAGCTTTGTTTGGCATCCACTTTATTTTGTAGTTTATTTATGTTTCTTTTTAGTCATATGCCTTTTTCAGGTTTCTGTGTTTCCTCCTGTTAGCCTCTCTCTTAAGGTAAATGACTCATTAAACCACCTAACCGTGCAACATCTCTGCTTGCTAACTAAACAACACTGAAGTATTATTATGTAATATATAGATCCTTTATTGATATAGTCTCATACTCGTAATTGATACAAAACATTCAAAGTCACAGAATATGACTGTTTGCTGTATTCCAGTAGAGTGCTGCGCCGCCTTGCCTCTCTTTCAGTCTCACTTTGATTTTTGATCTTGAATAAGAAATAAATCATTAAGCCCATCCCTAACAAAACAAGAGTAAGTAGTATCCACATATTCATGTGACCATGTGCTTTGCCCTTTTTGGCATCTGTAAACAAATACAAAGCAAATAGAAGTGGGTGCACTGTATCCATAAATAAATATGAAGAGTACTGAAAACTATTGGTCTGATTTCCCCCTTAATTACCAGGTTGTTCATCAGCAGCCCACATTTACAAAGGAAGTGGAATTTAACCTCAGCATCTCCTGCCCTTTTTCCACTGTTCTCTTGGGGCAAGGGTAGGAGGGGGGGCAAAGAAGCTATGATAATTAAGATATAGATATTATTGTATGGGTTTTTTTAGGATGAGATTTTAATTAAAATCTACCATAATGTCTCTGTGTCAGTCCCCCTCATACATCTTAGCATGCAAAAAAGGAGCAAAGAGGTGGTGATCAGTTTACCAAAGCATTTAGTTACCCTGGGATGCCTTAAGTGTCTCATGGATACTGCTAAATTATGCTGGGAATTAATTCAATGGCGACTAAGTAAATTAAGATCATATAAATAAACATACTAAAAAAAGGAATAATGAATACTAATTAATAAAAAAACTCAAGTATTTATTTTCATGTCTTTGAAACTATTGGGAAGGAAAAAGCAATCCTACCTTCTGCATTTGCAGCTGCTTTAAGAATAGCTGTCAAAGACAAATGTTTAGTCAAAATCTAAAAAGGTCACATTTTCACCCTGACAGTTTCATGTTAGCAAAAGGTCTGGTAATGTGCGCATCAAGGCTACCTCATCATTTCTCCTAGAAACACATATGCTAAATTAACAGAGATGAAAAGTTGTGATTGATTTTTAACATCACATTCACTGTAAGAAAACTGGCGTATTTTGCATATTAAATTAATAACCGAAGAATCTCCAAGCACAGGTAGCTTCTGACTGTTTTAGATGGACTCTTTCTTCCCCCAGGGTTAATAAATCTTGCCCTCTTCACTGGGTCTGCATGCCTGTGGAGACTGGGAACAATGTGATCACAGAATCATTAAGGTTGGAGAAGACCTCTAAGATCAAACGCTGAGGATGCTCCACAATTTTACAGTACTGCATACAAGTCTTTTGAGACCCAGCAGATTTTGATTTGCCGTAATTCATTTGCATCTGTAATTACTTTTGTAAGCTCAAGCTCTCCTATGCAGTTTTTCCTGGCTGTGCAAAGACGGCGCCATCTGCAAAATGGTTCTCGGTGCGCTGGGCGTGAGCTGGATGGCGGACAGTGCAAGAACGGGTCTTCCCCATGGGCAGCAGGAGCAAGCACCAGGAGCCAGGCTGCTGCGGCAGGAGCACTGCGATGCATCAAGCTCCGGCGTGTTTGTGAGCGTGAAGGAAATGCAACTGTTGTTGTCCCTTGGAAGGATGCAGAGCTTGCTGTCCTGTAACATTTTCTTGTGCTGTAACCCCATTCTGCTGGACGACCTGGTGTCAGGGACTATTCTCTGTACTTTGGCACGGCACGTGGAGGCCACTCAACAGTCGAACCCAACAAATAAATTATCTGTTGACACTGAGTTTCTGCTTTCCAATATATCTGGTAACAAATAATTCGCTTTCTGTAGCGTTTATTGCTCATACTACCCAAAGAAAAGTAGGAGTTGCCCTAAAAGGAGAATTTTCCTTTTCAGAAGATGCTCTGACACCGCTACGAATGTGTACAGCTGCTTTCCCCACCAGCTGCAGCTTTGCTCTGGGAGGGAAAAAGGACAGAACCTCAGAAACATCCCGAACCACAGGGTTGCAAAACAGGGCAGGAAATCATAATTTTTTGCAGAATTAACAGTTAAATTCCAAAATACCACATGGCTGCTTGGCTCACGATATTCTGAAATTTCTGCTTCCTGACCAAAGCAGATGGTGCTCAGTTACACAGAAACACAATACTAAAAAAAAAAAAAAGCTAACCAAAACACTTCTACTATTCTCAAAGGTCACTAGAAGTGCTCTGGATCATGCTTCCGTTCTGCTGTTATTTGAACGGAATGGCTTCATCCATCTTTTACTGGAACAGCATGTATCATAGTACAGCAAGAGGAAGTAAAGCAAATTATTGATGCAAACTTTGTTCCATAGAAAGTGAATATGAATGTTAGCAGGAAAATGCATTTGTATGTGGGAGGGGAGGAAAACAACAAAGGAGTTTTTAAAAATTTTCCAGAAAATATTTATCATCTTTAGTTATTAATTGAACATTCCTCACAGAATGCAAGAAAATCTGAAGTTATGAAGCAATAAAACATGAACAGGGCAGACAAAAAAGAGGATAACTCTACATATTTGTATTATTTTTGTCTGAATGCTGAAACAGGTGATAAGGAAAAGTCTGTAAACACAGTGTTTTATGTTGGTCTTTTGTAATGACCATATTGTGTTACTACTTCTGAAATAAAACCATAAACATCAAGAGCAAATATTAAAGAAGTCACTCTTCTGTTTCTTACAAATAAAACCCTTTTGGGAAGAGCAAGGAAGGATACTCCAGTAGCTGGAGAACACAGACAATGCCACGCAGTAATCAAGCTGCTCCTCTGAGGGCTGTCTTTCACCCCAGTTGACAAAGTCTAAGGCACTGTTGTCTTGCCAAAGCAGCTGCCCTAATGTTACAAATGTTAGTGGCAATATTAATAGTTCCACATCAAAGATCTTCACAAATATTAGTGAATATTAATATTATGACTTTACCCAGCCTAACAAAGCAATACTACTTTCTTCAATAATTCTATCCGTGGTTGTTTTCTAATGCATTTTATTTATTTTTATTCTCTTCTTGAAAACAATATAATTGCATTTCCAAATTGTGATTTGCAGATTTGCCAATCATAAATTAGTTTTAATTTACATATTCCCATATTTTTGTCTAGGGTACTAAAGTTTCAAATGGAAAAAAATAAAGGTAGGCTCTTTTTTTAATTTGTAAATTATTATTTTAGCAACACTTACTGAAAATCAAGCAACTTTTACTGTAATGCTTAAACATATGCTTAGTTAAAATCAAAACATTTCTTTTTTGCATGAACTGAAACAAAAATTTTGAAGTATCAATGAGTTAAAATGAATCAAAAAAAAAAATCCTTTCTGACTTCTTGTGGATTGACACTAGTGTTGTTTTTTCCAGGTGAATGTTTTCTGCCGCACTCTTTTTTTCTCGTAGCCAGCAGCCTAATTTTCTCCATACAGAGATACAGAGAAGCTTCATGCTCTGGGCTCTGGCCAGGCACTGAAACTCCCACGTGGGTGCTCCCCAGCGGTGAGAAGATGAGAGCCAGCTAGGACATGTTCGTCATGGGGTGCAGAGCAAATGGGGTGGGAAATGCTTTATCACAGACCTGGAACAGGAGACCTGTCCTCAGGGAGGGCTGGTACATGTCATTGACTGTAGCCCTCTGTGAAGGCCCTTGGTGACACTGCAACCATAAGAAGCTGTGCAAAATGATCATCGATTACAGCCATTCAAATTTAGAAATGAGGCCCCATGATTTCCTCAGGTATGGACAGCTGAAATTACATGTTATATCTCGCTTTCTTAAAGAACAGTATCTTTTGTGTTGTGCGTCTCAAGAGATCACCTCTCCACTTCTTTGCTGCTGAACCAGATATAGACAAGATATTTGAATTGTGGCAGTCCCCATGCTGTCATCCCTTTGGTGGACCCATACAATATCCAAGACCCGTAACTCAAGCCAAGCAAATTGTTTTTCTACAGCCTTTCACACCTATTGCAAAAAACCATTACCTTCCAAGAATTTTTAAATTATATGCTATTAATCTACCTTTTTATTTTTAACTAGCTTCCTTTGTACTTCAATTAGTTCCTTAAAAATAAAAATGTATCTTCTTCATATTCCTGTCCATTTAATGAAGAATATTTATGATTATTTATAGAACTTAAAATAGTTACCATTTGCATTTCTGTATAATCCTATCCAAAAGCCACTTGTCTTGTTTGTGTATAAGTCTGCATGCTCTAATAAAATGCTTGATTCAGCCAAATCTTCTACAGAAGTCAACACACCACCTATAAGAAAACCGACAGAAGAGGACTGGAGGTATCCTCTGCCATACAAGTGAGTGGTAGTTACAGCCTTTGATATAGGACAAGGTTAATAATAAAACCTCTCCTGGTGGTAGGTAGAAAGTAAAGATTTAAACAGAGACCAGAAAGTAGTGTTCATCTGTAGGGGAACCGCACAGACTATGACTGACATCATCAGAAAAGAAAGGCATGAAAGCACAGAGAAGATGATTTTTAAACACCAAAGTGCACATTATTTTCAAGTGAACGGATAAGATTTTTCATAGTTATTACAGATGATTATTTATTTGCTATTCATGGTTTGACAGGATATTAAGTAGCAAGTAATATTGTGCAGCAAACAAATTTGCGATTCAAACTGAAGTATTAATTTTTCTAGCAACACTGGTGGAGGAAGAGGGCTAAGAGGATCTAAAACGGTAAGAAACAAAAGGATCCATTTCTTTTGGGCAGTATAGTGCTTCCCTTTCTCTTTCACAGCCTCCTGAAGCATGGATGAGATAGCTGATGATTCAGCAGCACAGGTGGAAGAGGGACAAGGAGCAGCTCATGGTCTTGGCCACGACGAGACGCCTCCAAGATGGAGTAGGGAAGCGTTTGCCTTCCCCTGGCTCCGGAGGCTGCTAGGGAGTCGTGCTGGTAGGGCGAGGACTTCCAGGAGGAAAATGCAACCCCTTTCATGGGGATCACACACCACACATTAAAAATAAGTGGTTGTTACGATGATAATTATTTCTGCTCTTGTGTAGGGAAAGATACAGAAAAGAAGTGATAAGGCCAGAAAGAAGTTAACGCATTTTAAAATCTGACTAAAAAGAGAAACTTTGTGAATGAAGAAATGTAAGAAATAAGCACAACTGGAAAAATCCCAAGGAAAATTGACCCCTTAATTTCAACGTAACTGAAGAGTAACAATGGTGAAAAATAAATAAGACTTTGATTTTCTTTTTTTATTATGTGTAAATTTTGCAACATTTTTCAATACATTTTTAAAGTGATTTTTTTTTATGTCAAGATTGAAATCCTGTCTTTGGGTAAAAAAAAGTAATTACCTGATTGAATGCACAGAGTCACAAACTGACCCCAGCTCATTTCATTGGCATTGAAGTTATAGCAGTGGCTTCAGAAAGGAATCCAAGATATGTGATCAGATTAGGGACATGTTCCAAAATCCTTTGGGGGATCAGAAGGAAGTATGTCTAAAAGAAATGAGAAATTATGGATGCTTTCATTCAGTACAGATTGCAGTTCTTCAGATATGAAATTTATTCTTAAATAAAAACCTTTCTTAAAATTACTTCAAATATTCTTCAGCACACAGTGCCAGAATCATCACTGACTGTGTCAAGAGTGGCAGTGAGGAGCAGCACGGCTCAGTCACAGCTGAACGACTCAAAGAGAACCTGTGCTCTTCTGTGTTACCAACTAAATCAAACTTGGGCTGTCTCAAGGATATTTGAGTGTTCATGGGGTTTTGGTTCTGATTTATTTTTTATAACCAACAAATTTGTATAAATAAAAGATACAGTAAAAAGCAGAAAAAGAAAAGCCCAAAAAGTCCCAAACCCTCAAGAGGTTCAAATAACAATTTGACTTTAAATCAAATATAATCTAGATCAGATTTCACTGTGGAAATTTCCCTTTAAGTATTTTCCTCAACGTAATAATCCCTACACAAAATTTCTGAACAGCTTTAACTCTGACAGTGCATGGAATAATCTGAAGTTCATTGAATATTTGTATAGTAGCCCCTCGTTTTCCTGCAAGCAATGACATTATGGAAAGAAACAGTAACATTGCCAGTTAGTGCACGTGTTTTTAAAACAAAAGTTGCACATGAATAAATTTGAAGTTCAGAGCATGGCCTGGAAAAGAAATTAAAGAAAAACTACACAAAAACAGATCAAAAACGCCTCAGAATTTCCATTAACTCAGTGTTACTAGAGCTAACAGCAATTGCTCTAATACAAATGAGAAAGCAAAAAAGTTCAGTCTAATCCTAAAGTTTGCTGTAGCTTTTGATTTGGAGTATTCCTTAGCAACACCCATAGAATCGCTATGAAACATGAACTTTTGTTTGGGCTGATAACAGACTTTTTTTTCCCAACACCATAATACATTAGCAGCAGGCACCAGACCGCTGCATGAATAACCAGATACAACCCTTCCTCCTTTCCCCAGTTTTCAGAATCTAGTAACAGTGAAGCTGTATCCACTGTACGAACACTGCCTATGTTGAAGGAACAATATCTATTTTGTATTCAGTGGACATTATTGATGATAATCCTTCCCACAAAATCTCTGTCAGGAAAAAATTTCACATTCTAGACTTGCAGTGAAATGTTTGGTATTCCCACAATCTCTATGTTCTGTCTGCCTGCAGCACAGGATAACTCCTACGGCAGTTGTCACCCCAGTCCAGTGAAATGGCCGTATCCTGGTGGCTGAATGACAACTCCATCAAAGTAAAACATTGTCCACGCAAAATAAAGGTATTGGCATTACATACTCAGGCTTATTATTCCTTAATATGTACTTGGAAATTTGTATTTCAGTCAAAGCAGATCCAGCAAGGTTTCTGCCATGAACCCAAAAGTCATCATCATAACTTACCCTCAGATTTTTTGCAGGCAGGAAAATGTTTTTCACTACAAGATGCTGTTTTCCAGGTCCTACGCAGTTCTAGATAGACAGAGGCTATTTTCTGTTTTCATTCTCCGTAGTACCACTTATAAAAATTATTTTCCTTTTATCCATCCATCTGTAATAGCCATAACTCTAAAACTGAAACACACATTTAACATAATTTTTCTACACTCTCTTCTGCTATTTCAGGTAAGCAGCTTTATACAAATGCACATTTTCGCAGTGACATGTAGAGCTCAGTTTATAAGGACCAGGAGAACACATCTGGTGATCCAAACTTGATTGTAATGGAATTTTGACTGCTTTCTAAACCACATTTCTATGACTGCACAAACAACCAACTTTGATGTAAAGTGGACTTAAACATTATTATTTTGTTTCAGATTGAGACTTCCTGTGGTTTTGTGCAAGTAGGAGGATTCATGTCAAGGTTGGTGACTACCAATCACTTGTATAGTCTCAGACGAAGCATTTTGTCTGGTAGGAAGAGGCACTGTTAGAATCACAGAAACATGTGTTATTCAGCAATGAGTTCACCGTCTCAGACAATGTAGCCACCTGAGAGGCTTTATCAGAGTGCTGCTGCATCATATAATCAGAAATGCTATTTTTACATATCATTTATTGTAAGTTCTCTCTAGGGAGAATTTCAGACATGGTTTGCTATGTTATGTATCAGCGTGGAATCACAATTAATAAAAACAATCTGAAGATAAGAAGATAATTAGTGATGAAAGAGCTCTTTTATTATCAGGATAATTTACTCAGCTCAAAGAACAATACAATAGAAACATGATAGTTAAGTGCATTGAGCAACTGCATAGTCACTACAGAAGCTGAAGATCATTTTGGCACTCAGTTACAGAGCTAATCAGGCTCATGCTTACTCGAGTGTTCCTTTACAGAGTGGTGGACCTGGGTCTCCATATTCACTTCTGGTACTGTATAGCTTTTACTGCCTGTAATCTTTGGGATTTAGCAGGCGTAACAAGGACAGAGGTGCATGTTATGTCCTGTGAACCCTTCCGAATCAAAAAATAATGAAAAAGCTACAGGTGCCAATGATCACAAGGCACTAGCCTTAATGACCCTGTTGGTCACTTTGAGTAGAATTCACCTCTCCTAAAAATGACCATCTAAGAGTTAAACAGCTAGTTTGACCTAAGTGGTTAAGATTCCCGTAGAGTTAGTAGAGAGGCCAGTACTGTCAGAGGTTCCCATCCTTCTCCATAGCCTAAGATGGAGTTTAAAGATTTAAGATGGATGAAATTAAATGAAGTAAGTGCTGCTCACCAGCCCTAGGTTCCTAAATCTGTTCACGCTACAGTTCTCCCTGCTGATAGTAATCCAGTCATAGTATTTAACTGCACCACCTATGGATTTATTAATCTTACCACGTTGCTGTTGAGCCCAATCCATAAGGGCTCTCCATATTGTGCTGCCCGCAGCAGCGGGAATATATTAGTGTAATAATCAAAAATGCTGGCAAGCTCTGAAGATTTCTCCTTGCAGGCTTCTCTTGCTTCTTCCCAATTCATTTTAGAAGGAATGATTAAAGAGCTTCTGTTACCATAATGGATAAAATCAGAGTCTGGAGCAGCTGTGGAATGAAACAGTTCAGGCTCTGTAAGAAAGAGGTACAAATTTCAGTGGAAGGAGAGAAAACAGTGAAAAATTACTAGCTGCCTGAATAGCAGTATTACGTTTGAGTAACAGATGAATACAGTGCGGCAGCAAAAGCATCAAGTAAAAGCATTTCTTATTTCAAACACAGGAGATGCATATTAATGGTAACTTGGAACAATTTTTAACTATAGTGTAAAGAGTGTATTCAGGGATTAGGGAGCAGCAGAGAACGAGCTGTGCACATCTATAGACATGCACTGCACCAGGTGACCATGAGCCAGCAGTGTGCCCTGGCTGCCAAGAAGGCTAATGGGATCCTGGGATGCATTAGGAGGAGTGTGGCCAGTAGGTCGAGCGAAGTTCTCCTTCCCCTCTACTCTGCCCTAGTGAGGCCCCATCTGGAGTACTCTGTCCAGTTCTGGGCTCCCCACTTCAAGAAAGATGAGAAGCTACTGGAGAGAGCCCAGCGGCTACAAGGACAGTGAGGGGACTGGAGCATCTCTCCTATGAGGAAAGGCTGAGGGAGCTGGGCTTGTTTAGCCTGAAGAAGAGAAGGCTGAGAGGGGATCTTATAAATGCTTATAAATATCTCCAAGACCCTCCTGAACAAGGTCCTGTGCATCCTGCTGTAGGTGACCCTGCTTCGACAGGGGGATTGGGCTAGATGACCCACAGAGGTCCCTTCCAACCCCGAACATTCTGTGATTCTGTGTGATTCTGTGATTCTGTAGGTGAAATGATGTGAATACAGGTGACACAGTGATCCTCCCGCCAGAGCTCCCTAGGTCCTGCTCCCACAGTGCCAGCGAAATTCCTCCCAAGCACAACAAGCACAGTGTAGGATCTCCACACAACTTCAGTCTCAAAATAGGATGAATTTCATTCTAAGCAAAGTTTGTGACTCTGCTGCTACTTCTTTGTCATGTAGGATGAAATGAAAAAGGAGCCTGTAGTTGTACCTTAAATAAGATATGCGGAAGCAGAAGACAAAGAAATAGAGCTAGTGATGGGGACAGAAAAAAGGACAAAAACTGCCTTCGTGTTCGGTGTTGAGAATGCCCTGGCAATTGTTTTTGCTAGTGATGCCCTCATGGAGCTTTCTGCAATTGCACAGGACAGAGCTGTGAAACATCTGGCCCAGCTTTGGCTTCTTCCTGTATTTTTATTTGCTGCTCAGCAGTTCCCTGTTTCTGTTCCTGCGGGCTCTGCAGTGTAGCTGTGCTCTGCATGTGTCTCCCACCCTGAGGACACATGGAGAAAACTAGAACTTTTGCCCTTCTGGTTATTGCTGGTCTTGTGATAGAAAAGCATTGCTAGAGACTGATGAGAGAAATAGCCAGTTTAACTGACCTTAGTTAACCCCCCAGTGGAGCCTGTCTGAGGGTTTGTTAGTGGGGGGGGGGGGTTAGAGCTGGGGATGAGGTTGGGGAAGCGGTTCTTAGTGTATTGTCTGCCTGGCTAAGGTACCTATGGTGAAGGCTACTAGTAGATTAGTCTTTATGCTTTACATTTGCCTTTGCAAAATAACCTGATTCAGATACCTGTATCTGGGCTAGCTGGGTAAAACACAGATGGCTAAATTTTTCTGTCAATAGGGGAAAAAGGCATTTCGAAGGCACAGTTCTTTTAACCTGTTTTGGGTGTTTGCCTTAGGATAAGGCAGGGGAATCCTGCCTTCAAAGCTTCTACTCGACATGTGCAGGCAACTGATTTAAGTGTAGATAGCTGCAGGGTAGGTGAAATCAGCCTCTGTGAGTGTTGGTGCGTATGCTGGTAGGGCAGAGGCCATAAAGCCCAAACTTTTTATAATCTTTATCCCAGAGCAGGTTTTGTGTCTGGAATTCCTGAGATGGGAAAGTAGCCCTGCTTCCCTCACCCCAGCTGCTGCAGGCACAGCCACGCAGTTACCACCGAGGATTCAAACGGTCAGATTGCTCAGCAAATGTTTTCCAACAAAGAAGGCAAAAAAAAAAACTTACTGCGGTCCATCTGGCAAATATAGCTTTTGTTATGCTGGCAGTCAGTGTTTCCCCAGTATCCTGCTTCATCTACTGATCTTTTCGCCATTGCAATACAGTCAGTCTGGGGAAAAATTAAACAAGAAAATTATAGCTGATGAAGTGCAAAATGTCTGGCAAAGTAATAGAAATAGGTTTGAGGAGACAATGTTAACAGCTTTCTTTTCGAATTTTCTGGCTCCTATTTTCATTTGTTGTTTCTTGGAAAATAAACTTGTGTTATAGATCTTAAGCAAATGTACTTTCCTTGGCAGATTACTACAAGAACTTTTGTCAGTTTATTAAAATTTCTTGGAGTGCACCAAATCTATTTTTATTATGTAGTTTATGGTAATCCATATGGAATTTGTTGAACTTTCATTTGAATTCATGCTGTACAAGGAGAAACAATACAACAAAGTAAAAATCTCAGCTAATACTGAATATTTTCAGCAAAATCTAATAATTCTAACAATTCTAATGAATTGTAGTGGTAGTTATGCTACAGCACTCCTTTTCTGCAGTTCTAGACTTCTGCAGATGAATGACAGTAAGAATAGACTCTAAACAGGCCTATTAATCTCTTACAGCTTTAAAAACTTGATCTCTGAAATATTATTCAGTTGCCTTCTGCTTTAAGCTATTGAAATATAGGATCCTACATGAAAGAGAAATCAGGCTCTTACGCTAACCTTGAGTATGTTATCTAAGTTATGCATTTTCTGATATTTTTTCTGCTTACCTGTATTGTAATATACTTCCACTCAACCTCTGTGTATTTATCTCTAAATGGGAAATGTCTTGCCCAATTTGTATAGTCAAAAAAGCTTCTGTCTGTCCAAAGGTATGTACCCTCACTGTTAATATAATTCAGTTCAACCCACGTTTCGCTGGCGACATCCTTTACGTGGAAGGTGAAGGCGGCTATTAAAAAAAAAAAAATCAGAAAAAGAGCATAGTTGAGTTCCCTTTCTTCAAATTCAGTGTAAATCAAATTCCGAATAAAACAACCAATCAACTTCTAAAAATGTTGCAAATATCAGGTTCAGTATTGTTAGACTAAGAGTTAATGGTAAAAGAGAAAAATTACAATGGGTAATTTAAATGAAGCGGTTTGATTTCATTAAAAAAAAAAAGGATAGACTTTTAGTTAAAAATGATAGAGACTTCTTGGAAATATTATAGAAACTAGGGCTAGAAGGGACTTCAAAAGGATCAATCAGTCTTCCCCAAGGCAACATCAAGTGCGCATATGTCATTTATGATGGATGTTTGTTTACTTTCTGACTTGAATATCTGTGGGCATTTCATTACTATGAACTATTACTATTTATTTCATCTTCCAAGGCCATGGGGAACAGATTATTCTGATCCCTCCACATGACATTTTTGCCATGAGATGGGGAGTGCCATAATATCTGACTCCAGTCTTCTTTCTAGATTGAGCAGCTCCAGGTTTTCCTTTATAGGTTAGCTATTTAGATCTGGAGGCTAGTTTGGCCTTGTCATTAGGTGGTGAAATGTGCTGGCTTTGTACTTAGCACCAAAAAAGTTCAGATGTCATACCTTGTACTTGCTCATTGTGTACAGAGGCCAAAATTCCTGCTAATTCTATACAAGGATTTCTTGCAGAGTGCCAAGTCAGTCTCTCTTCTTCTCTGGATCCAAATATGTTATAACACTGCGGGGAGAGTAAAGGATTAGACAAAATTTCAGGTGTCAAAGAGTATTAAAACCATTAGATTTGATTAATTCAATTCTAGTCCATGCATGTAAAAAGCAGTAGATGAGGGATGTGCTGAAATGCGAAACTTTCTGCCAGCAGCGAGACCCAGCTAACCACAGTGATGCGTGTGCAGCACTCACAGACCTGCCGGCTGTCCAAGGTTAGTGCTGGGCCAGAGTGGGCAGCCTCCAAAGCCTCTTGAGGAACTAAGTAGATATCCAGGGTGCATGGGTAGAGGTTTTGGGTCATGTTACTGAAAAGTAGAGTTTTTGAGAGACTGAAACTATTCCCTGATTGGGAACATAATTTAGGGTCAGGCATCTCTCGGGTCAAGTCCTTTCAATTATATACCACAGACTTCGTGCTAAAGCCTGAGCTTGCATGAGCGCTCAGCACGAGCAGAACAGCATCAGGAAGAAGTGCTCTTTTGTACTGTTTATCAGTGTCCCATGGGGATTTTTCCTGAATACCAGTGTAAAAAAACGGTTTTGACCTTGTGTATGTTCTGAGGGACAGAAGACATAGTTTTTAACCAGCATATGCTGCTTCTCCCTTTTTACACCCTTTGAAAGTTTCCCCATTGATTGCACTGTGGGATTGATTTGTGGTTATCATTTGGGGTTTTTTTTTTAAGTTCATAAGGCCAGATGTACTTTTGCTTAACTTATTAAAAAACAATGCTTCCTTGTTTTCTATGTTTGATTTGACATTTATTGCTGTTTGTGTTACTCATCTTAATCAGTTGGTGTGATAGCCGGTTACATATGAGAAGTGTGACCTTTCATTTTCTCATCTGTGTTACTCAGAAAAAGGAGCTTACACTTACAGGTAAGGATAATGGAACAGTATTTCCACGCAGTAAGTATGTCTAAAATAAACAGAAAATTCTAGAAGCTGAAAAAGTAACTATGGCTAAAGGCCTGCAGGTATTTACAAAAAATTATAACTTAAAATGTTCAAATTCACCTTTTTTTGAGATTTACATATGGTCTTGACAACATGAAAATTGGATTCTAATTGGAATACCACTTAATAAACTGGTGTATAAAGTGAGAGAATTTACACAGTGAGATAAAACAGACAGTTGTTTTCTCTACCTATAGCAAATCTGCTAAATAGGGCTGGGATTTGTTACTGCACCTTATTGTTAAACAAAAGCCAAGTTTCAGGACATCCTCCCAGAGGTGGAAGTACAGTAGGAGCAAATCCTGAGTGAGCTGAACTGCACCTTTCACAGATGAAGCCATTTTTCACAGCACAGCTTATATCTTTCAGAAGGCCTGTAAATAAACAGAACACGGACAATCACTGTCTGAAACGCTCATACCACCTTTACAGCAGTCAGCCCCAGGCGGTATGCATACAGCACAAATGAAACCTTCCCGAGGCAGGTGAAACAGTTGCCATGTACACATTTATCCAAACACATGCCTCCTTCCTCTGTGGTAAGTTTGTCTCCAAATAGTGATGGCATGGTTTTAACCTCCTCATACTTGTTAAAAAAAACTGTCAGTATTCTTCAACTACTTATTTGTGGGGTAGCCTCAAATGTAAACATTTTGAAGCAGCTAACAGCTAAGTAGCAAACATTTTGGATTTTGATGCTACATTTTCAACCAAATATTTCTTGTTGCTATTTGACTCACCAAAACCTTTTGACATTATCACACAGTTTTCATCATTCGCAAAACTGGGTTCGTTTGGAGCCCAGGCGACGTAGTTCACTGGGGTCTTATCCAGCCACCTGAAAGAAACAAGAGGACAGCAGCTGCCAGACAGACACCTCCAACAGTTGTTTCCTTACAAAGTCTGTTTTGGTAAAGGGCTAAGCAAGGTCTTAGCAGTGACCAGAGCGCAAAGGCTCTACGTACACTGGAGAGGACATATCCACAGCATTACTGCTGCTTCTCATCTGTTTAGTACTATCACATTCAAGTCCCATCAGCATCCCATTTTGCCAGAGGCTGGACAAATAATGTCATACTCCTAGGGAAGGCTTCTTATGGTCTGGACATGACTGATCAGTGCATGGATCTCAAGATCTCATCAGTGCATGGACTTCCCTTTCATTCCAGAAAGGTGTCCTCCTGGAAATCTTCTGCAAACAAATTTCTAAAACAGGTTCCCTACCAGCAATTTTAGAAAGCAGTTGGGTGAGATGTTGCTCATACTTTTTGCTTCCAGCTCACATAACTTGAACCACTAGGATTAATCTGATTAAAGCCTTATTTCCACATGTTATCAAGCCTCCTGGGCTTTCTCTGTAACCACTAGTGATCTTGTCAGAGTTAATCTCATCCTAAGGTTGATGTCTAAAGTGGATCAGGTGAGTAACATGCTAAAATTAGCTGCTTCTCCTCACTACCTATGAAGGGTTGCTTGGGTGTTTAACTCAGTTCTCTCAGTGTAGGACATCAAGTGAAATGAATCTTAGCCATGAAATTCTATTGGTTTTGCTCTCCCAGATTTGGAAGGAAAACACATTACTCTTCTTAAATATCGAAGAACTTAACACTTCTGATCTGAGACTTCACCTGAAAACTATCCAGAGGTTAGTTGCACAACAGTTATTAACTCGTAAAATGAAAGCACACACAAATGCTCCTACAGAGCAAGATGAAATTACCATCACTTGTTGTCCATTACCAGTTTCCCTTCACTCACGTGAATTTCTGATCAAAGCTGACATCTAAGCCCATGAAATATGATTCCACTCTGAGTTTTTTTAACTCTAAAACAAAAGTGATTAACAGTTAAGCACTAAACAATTCTTAAACATCAAGCAAAAACCTGGAAGCCCATTAACCATGCCTGTGGAGTTTTTTCCTATTTCTTTTTTTTTTTCCCTTAAAGATTTGTGCCTTGGGCAAGAACACTGTAGGTTCAGACCCTGGTTTCAAGCAGGCAACAGGGTTATGGGGAACATCCTGGAGTGAGGAACCCACTGGACAGGAAAGCAATAATCACTGTGCTGAGTGCTACATGTCTTAGAAGAGGTAACAAACTTGGGCCTGAACTATCCTTTGCTGCACCTTTAACATTTGCATGCTGTTTTCCTCTACCTACTAAAAGCAACAGTAATTTGTTTACAGATCCTGAACTAATATATTGTTATATAAATAATTAACGTAGGAAAATAGCTCAGGACTCTAGCCTAGCTAAATAGATAGTCTGCTCACTTTATTTTATCAGCTGCTCCGCTTCAGAATTCAATTATAATTAACAGGCTTAGTGCTTACATATTTCCATAGAAGTTGTCTTTTGTTTCTGTTCTCAATGACAACAAGGTATGCAAAGTTCTTCTGACAAATTCTTTGTGCTTCTTCCACATGGACACGTTCTTTGCTGAAATAGTACTGCTTATCCTCATATATAACCTATCCATCATCAGTTGCTTGATATTCTGAAAGACAAAGAATCATACATATTACATTCATATCTGGTCTGTACAAACTCTGAGAACTATACAGTAAGCTTTTCTTTGAAAGAAGAAAAAATCTTACCGAGTTTGTAGTTTGGTTCAGGTTTTAGCAGTGTATCTGTAAAATAAAGATCATCATGAACAACATTCCAAATACAAAAAAAAACAGAGAGATTTGCTTTACGTAGTTGCAAATGCATTGTATAATAGAGAGAAAAAAGAACTATGAATTATCTAATGCACTTTCAAGATTTTAGAGCACATACCACTGATATAAATTGAAATATATGTATAATTTAGAAACACTTCTCTAGTGAAAAATATTCATTTTTAAAGCATATATATGTATGTCCAAAAGCACTGCACTAAACAATCCAGAATATGCAGTAAACACTTTGTAGATGAAACTTACATCACTTTGAAAATTTATTTCGCATTTTTACTCGACATGCTATTATTAATTTTTATAATATTCATGGGACTAGAGCCAAACAACATAATCCAGCCAATATATTAAGTTCTCAAGCTTACCTACATAATAGTAAACTATTCACAAGTACTGAAAGCTTAATGCTGGTATTTTGTTAATACCACACATAATTTCCAGGGTCTCAGTGCATTCCTCCTATTCTGATGGCTTGACTTTTACTAGGAAAGTCTGTTTGTAAGAGTCCTGGAGAGACAGTAGATACTAAGTCCAAGTTTCTGATCACAGGATGGACTGGGAGGAAGCAATTAGCCTGTTGCTATTCCCAGAGCCATCTATAGCCCCTCAAAGGTGGCTCTGCTTTCATCCGGATGCCTGTTATTTTGTTCTTCACAAGGATTACTAATTCTGTTCTCAGCTTTCTCCATTACTTCTGTGGTTTAATGGAGAGCAACAAATTATTAAAGAAATGACAGGAACAGTTTAGATAAGAAATAAGTAAACAAATGAAAAAACAATTAAAATTGTTCTGTTGGGAGCTATTAAACATTTCTTTTAAGTATTTAGTGAAGAATAGAACTAAAATTATTCAAATAACTTCATGATGAATTTGCATACTTCACCTCATTTTTATTTCACTTTTTAATCCTAACATAACTATAACATTCCTTGATTTCCAAAAAATGGAGTGTCTTAAGTAAATATATCTTACATGAATAGGAGGGAATTAACAGCTGAACATCTCTTCTCCCACGTTGATCATCATATAATCTAGATTCACAATGACAAGATCTAATTATTTTATTTTTTTACTTTTGAAAGGTCATCTAGGATCAAGATAAACTGATCAGAGTCTTTATGTCATGGTTTCTGAACTCCTCGTGAGTAATGTCACCAAGAGCAAAGAGCCACGTCTGTACAAAGCAGCGTGCTCAGCATGCCAGAAAGGGCTGCACAGGATGTACTGCTTTGACCTGGTATAGGGAAGTCAGTGTTTTGGTGGTGCATTTGTATGACTAATCTACCCACAAGGGAACAGTGATTCTTCCTTTTCGGGTAAGCAATTTTTCGATGTTAGCATGGTGCTTTATTCGCTTTTCAAGTGTAACGGTTTGTTGGCAGAGTCATCAAATATCAGATATACTCAGTGGTTTTTATATAACTTCTTCTCCCCTTACCTCCCTACCATGCCTCCTACTAGTTCCCTGTGTGCATTCAACTTTTCATTTCAACAAGCTTTCAAGAAGCCTCTGCTCCATGGAGATGCATACAAGCACTAAGGTTACAACCAGGAAGCAGGGATGTAAAAGTAGGACCAAGTAAGCAGAACAAGTTCTTTCATTATCGGTTGTCGCTTGGGGTCCTCAGCCCATGAAGAACCCATTTCCCACTGGCAGGTACACCAACGCACATCCATTAGGTCCATTTCATGCCCTGGCACCAGGTGCCAGAGGCCTGGCATTAGAGCCCTGCTTCCCAGGCAAAGCTGCTGGACGAAGGAGTCCTTCAAGGCTATTCCAGCCTCTTTTTCAGAATTCCTGGTTCCTATAGCAACTGATCCCTCTTTTTTTGTTACTACTATTCATTTCACAGTGGGAAGCAAAGCTTTTTTCTCTTTTGTACAGAGAACTCCAGTGTCCTGCATCTTTGGCTCTCCTGGGTAAGCCTGAAGCAGACAGAAATACAGGGAGGAGATAAAAGAAGAGGAAATAAGTACCTTTGCCTTGCAAATTTATTCAGCCCACGGCAGAAAGAGATAAAGCCAGAGATAAAGTAACAGGGACTTCTTTAACTTCCTGCATCTGAGTACAGCTGAAATATCTTGATTCGTTCCTCTTGCTTTATGTGTTGCCTTTACTACAACTGGTTTTGAATGAACAATTTCCAGTATCTTTCATCTTTTCAATTGGTTTAAACCCCTAAAATTTGTTTTTGAACTTGTGTTTGTTGCTGCAATTAAATGGGGAAGTAATCATACCTTTTTTTGTTTCACAAATCCAGTTAAGTAAATGTTCACAGTGCAAATCATTCCAGCGCATTTGGGGTGATCTATTAAACATAACATAGTGTTAAAGTTCCTCATGATTGTTGGGTTCGTCTTCATCCCAGTTCTCATAAATTACCTGTGTTGGAAATGCATCTCAGTTACTACATGATTCAAGCTGAGTGGAAGTAATTGAGATATTGCCATCAAAACACAATTTCAGGATCTCAACATCTCAAGTATCTTGTTCATGGGATCAACAGGAGTTCAGATAGGTCTGAGAGGGCTGTGAAAGTCATGCTGATCAGCTCACTTTCCCCATCACTCCCCACAGAGGGTGTACAATGACACAGTATAGAAAAGCATATGTCTGATGGAGGAAAAACTGATGGGCAGAGGGACTCATGTTCATTTCGCTTTGTGAAAGATGGCAGCCTAACTTCTCTGTACTGACATACAGCAGTGCCCGGTCTGGGATGCTGTGAAGATCTAAAAGCAGGGACTGTGGAAGACTGGATATAACATGGTACCAGTGATGAAACAGAGGCAATATTGTACTTCCATTAGTGTGTTAAGACAGTGCCATCACTGAGCACTGCAGCTGTTCAACTGATGGATAAAGTGCTGCTGTGCACCTGCTGAAGGTTTAAAGAGATTGGGAAAAAGGCATAAAAAGATGAAAATATATATATTCTAAAGGACAGAAAGTCAATTAATGTCTAGCAAGTAAGTACTCACAGGGGAACCATCAATCCAGGCAAATCCTTCATCAGGATTTAAGAGAAACAAACCAATCCAGAAACCCTGAGCATGCAGCGCTTTATCCCTAAAATAAATCATACAGATACATGAGTGTAAAAACAGGGACTGTGATATAAATGCTGGTAAGCATGGAAACGTGCTGCTTTCTGTCACATCGGAATTGGGAACTACTCCTTCACTCTTGGCCCATAGCCATGCTCACTGCCTGCACTCCTTGTCAAGGGGTTTGATAGTGCTCTGTGTTGTGACAAGACTCATCACATTTGAATGTAGGTTAAAGGGCAAGCGATGTGGCACAGAGCTAGCTCAGGCTCCCATCCTAGCGGCTGCAATACAGCTCTTGGCTGTAGCAGCAGTTCATGGAAAGAGGTTTTAGCATCAGTAAAACATCAATAGAGAGCTGTAATACAATTTAAATAACGAAAAATAGTGAAAATTGTTTTTCAGATGCTCTGATTTCCTTCTTGGCACTTGCTATGTCGTTTATTTAGTAGTTCACATTATTTATCTTGTTGTATCTATGGACCAGATAAAATAAAGTCTTATTTCCCTCACTACATAGCACAAAGGTTTCCCTCCACAAAGGACTTCAGAGACAAATAAAAACCTAATAAGCTTCTCACAGTACTAGAAATTAATACAGTGAAGAAGCATGAGATCACAAAGACTTTTCAATATGACAGTTTCAAATCTGAGAAATTAAACCTAGATTCACCACTATGTGAAACAGTTTTTGTTAAATACCTATGTATGATGCACCATTGAGATGTCTTGACATTACAGAATACAATCAGAATGTAGTGGTCTAATCAGGAAGAAAATAATGGTATAATTTCTACATAGTGGGCAAGACATGGCATCTACAGTGCCAGCAAAAATTAATTAAAAAGGAATTTGTGTTTGCTTTCAGGAGTCTTTGGTTTCTAGTCAGAAAATTTCTGCATTAAGTCCTTGTATTTTGGTTTACATTACACATTAACGCAAAGGTTTTTGGAATGTATTGATTAAAATATGAATTGCAGCCAGTTACAAAAAGGCACAGTTAGAGCTGAACATTTTAATGTCTCCCTTTTGGGAGAGGGAGTAACATGTACAAAGTTGATCAGATGTGGAGAACACCCTTGGTAAAAACCTGTGATGAAAATTTCAAAAATATCAAAGCCACCTCAAAATATTCAAGATTAAATACATTTTTTTGAAAATGCAGTGTTTCTGGATGATATTTCCAAAGGAAAGTTTTCCATTTTAATTTAAAGCTTAATTCTGTATATTCACTCACTTGCCCTGCTCCAGATATATTTTGAAGGAATTCTTATTTAATATAGCATGAACATGAAGAAGAATCATTGTGCATGTACTCACGATGTAATTGCCATATTAAAATTTGATCTTCTATTGTATTGATTGTGACCAGATTTCCTCCTATTTCTCTACAGAATTCTTCAGCCTCAAACCAAGACTTCTTTTGGTTTCCCTCTCTCACAAAAAACTACTGAAGAAAAAAAAAGTAAACTAATTACTAAATGTGCAAAGTTTGGCATATAAAATTATATAATTGCATACATAATTAAAATCAGTATCACTTCAGCACCCCTTCATTCTTGAGTGAGACAACATAACATCTGTCAAGACCTATAATATTAAACATAAGTAACTTAAAATGTAAGTGTATTGTTCTTTGCATCCTTTACTTTAAATTAAAGCAAAAGTAGCATGGGCATGTGAGGAGAACAAAAGGTATCACACTGCACAGAGAAGAAAAAATAATTTGTAACTTAGTTGGAACTTTGACCACTGAAAGTCTCAAAGAAAGATGGAATAGCTCAGTTGTGGTATTTCACAGTAGAAAACAGCAGATTTTTGAGAAATGGAAGGTGGAGGGAAAATCAATAATTTGGAATAGAAAAGATAATAAGGGCAGAGAAAGCCATTTTTCAAGGTGCTGACCCTGGCTGAGGAAAAGATTTTTGTATGGTGGTGCAAGAATACAAATAGCTGCACTTTCCACGATGAAGCACACACATTCCTGAAGGAAGGAACTGGATGCTTGACATTTTGGGAAAAGGGTAATCAATAGTTTGGCAACTGGCACAACCAGTAACGTTAGTAACAATAATTGAGTATGACACAGAAATTGAGACTCTTATAAATACAGGGCTAAAATCATCTCTGTCCTCAGAGGGTCTCAAGGGAGTAAGTGAGAGGACACTTATGTAAAGACCTGGAAGAGCAATATTGCATATTCACTTTTCCTTAATGTGTTTTCTTTATTTTTTTCTTTTCAAAAAGGAGACTTTTTAAGGCATTTTTAGCTGAATCAAAAGAATGCACAAAACTTTTACTTACTGAAGTGTCACCGATGTCAAACTGAACCTGGATCTAAAAGTATCAC
Organism: Opisthocomus hoazin; assembly: GCF_030867145.1. NCBI lineage: Eukaryota > Metazoa > Chordata > Aves > Opisthocomiformes > Opisthocomidae > Opisthocomus > Opisthocomus hoazin. The sequence goes on along the minus strand of NC_134417.1, from coordinate 71,962,544 downwards.
TAAAAGTATCACACACTGTGTGAGAAGAGGCTTGGCAGAGGGCCAGGTTTCCACAAGTGTTCTCTTAGAAACGTTGTCTTCTGCAAGTGGCACTGCCAGCTCTTGAGATGCAATACTGTATTTATCTGAAGTCCCAAATTCCTAGAAGTAATTAGGTGAGGTTGTCACCTGCATTTAAATAAGAGAAAGCATATTTCTAGCACTCTATTTTCATTGTTTCAGGTCCTTCATTGTTGACTTTCATTATATTTAATGGATTTGTTTCATAGTTTTTTGCACTTGAATACCATGGAGAAGATCATTCCCAAAAACTGACCCAGCACCTGGGTACCCAAATACTGTGGTCAGCAGGGCACTGACCCCTGAGCTCCCCTCGTGCTCAGGCTCACAGTGAAGGTAGACACACACTTACTTTGAAGCACGAGTCTGCCCAGGAGCCTCCGTCCCAGCCTTCGGCACAGGTGGCCGTGGGGACCCATGCCGGAGGAGCAGGAGGCTGCACTCCCACCGCCTGCTGTTTGCAAAGATAATTTGCTGCCTTCTCACAGCTAACAACATCCCATAATCCAGCTGCAATTCCAGTTCCCATGGCAACACAGCCTCGCTCTTTTCCTTTGTAATATGGAACAGAAATGAGTAAAACTGAAGTCTTAATTGCTCTCTAAGATACGAGTCCTTTGCTTTTATTTATAGAAAATTATGAATAGGAAGATGCAGATTATGCAGATTAAAAACCATTCTGGATGTAAAATTATTTTTAACTCATCCTGCCAGAGCCCAGATATGGGCCAATGAGTCTCACAGACACACCTTTGCCAAAAAGGGATGCAGCTTTAGAATGCAAATCTTCCTTATCTTGCCACCTCAGGGAAATCACAGGCCAAATGGCACTTGATTTTATTTACATATGAAGCAGATGGCCTTGGGGTTCTCAATACCCAGGTAATTAAATTTCAAGAAGGCCGATACCAGGTACAACAAGATTGTTTTAAGGCATAACTAGCTAGTGTGAAGTCAAGAATTCCCACGTAGGTGCTGATCTGTTTTGTCCAAATGCAAAACAGCTGGGTGTTCACTGCTCATTTCTTACATATACACCTTGTGGGTCAAAAACCTGTCAATAATAATTTTTCTCAATCTGATGAGTTGTTGTTAACTAGTGTTAAAAAGTTGTAACAAATGAGACCACAAACCTTGTTATCTCCTGCACAGTATTGCCTTCAGTCTATCCCACTAAAAATCTGGTTCTGTACAACTTTGCAGGAGAATGACTTGCACAACACCTGACACTCAGCTGTGATGGTGCTTGTTGCACTGGCATCAAAGACAAGGTCTGATGGTGCTGGCCACCTACAGCTACAAGCACAAGAGAAAGTGCCTGCTCTAATTTCTAACGTCAGGAAATGGAAAGCAGAAACTTGCATGAATTGCAGCTGCACTCCACTCAGAAGGGTTGAGCTCGTGCAGAGCTTACCTGGCATTGCTATGTTCCCATGGGTGAAGAGAGGAGTTTCATCATTGGTCCACCCTCGTTCTTCTGTGTTGGAGAGACCGACACAGAAATATTCTTCAGACCTCAGCCCCGTCAGACTACTCAGCAAGGCTTGGTCATTTCTGAAATGGAAAACAGCGTTCATTCACAACCTATTACATTGCAGTTGTTGGGGTCGATGTAGTTTGAGAGTTAGCATGACTAGGCCGCTTAAGCAAAACAGTTAGCATAGGCCGCTGGAAAGGACAGCTAAGAATAGCAATTGAGAAAGTTCTGATAGTGCACATGATGTGGGTTAGCAAAAACAAGATGTGTTCAAGGATGTGGAGGCGGTCTGTTGCTATTAGCACTAGTGCATAGTTACCAATCATAAGGGAATACAGGGTGCGTGAACAGTGCGTGATTTATGTCTGTAGCCTATCCGAATAAGCGTGATAGCGTGTACAGATATGGAAAAATGTATATAACCACGCAAGCAGACCAATAAATCAGGGATCGGCTGTGCATTGTATCAATGTGTGAGAGTCATTCCTGTCCCTGCATGGATGCTGAAACTCAGCATGCAGTATTAATCTAAGTGGTACAAACAGAGGTATCATTATCATGCTAGCACGACCTCAGGGCAACAGCTCCTCGGTGAAGTTCAGGCAAAACCTCAGCAGGCTCATAAGTGTGGTCAAAAGAACTCAGTGAGGGACAACTTTCTCCTTTCAGCTGAAGGCATCTTCTTTCCACCCAGTTCTGTGAAAAGTCACAACTCTCTGCTCACACGCCCCCACCTGGAGTCCTGCGTCCAGCTCTGGAGCCCTCCGCACAGGAAAGACATGGAGCTGTTGGAGCAGGTTCACAATAATGATGAGAGGGATGGAACACCTTTCCTGTGTGGAAGGGCTGAGAGAGTAGGGGCTGTTCAGCCTGGAGAAGGCTCCAGGTAGACCTGATAGCGGACTTCCAGTACCTGAAGGGGGCCTACAAGAAAGCTAGAGAGGGACTTTTTACAAAGGCAAGTAGTGACTGGGCAGGGCATACTGGCTTTAAACTGAAAGAAGCTAGGTTTAGATTAGATATAAGAAATTCTTTACTACAAGGGTTTTGAGACACTAGAACATGTTGCCCAGAGAACTTTTCAAGGCCAGGTTGGATGGAGCTTTGAGCAATCCAGTCTAGTGGAAGGTGTCCCTGCCCATGGTGGGGGAGGTTGGAACTAGATGATCTATAAGGACCTTTCCAATCCAAACCATTCTATGATTCTATATTTCTTGTATTCTACTATTTTCCTTGTCTTTCCAAATCTTTGAGGTGCCTAGAACAGACCACCAAGTCAAGACCAAACTGTCAGCTTTGCTAGTGATCACCTCTGAAGGCAGTCATGTTCCTCAGAGGCCACGAAGTCTGCAAAGCCTGACTGTGATATGGGTAGCTTGGGGAAGATATATTCTGGCTATAGTGTCACAGGTCCTGGTGAAGATTTCCTGAATTTGTTCAGAATTAGGCTTATATGGTAGTTTAGGAAAATATTTTTTGTTTAAGCTTCCCAATCATAATGAGGTAACACCCATCACTAAATAGATGAAAATTGTAATAACTACTTTCTAACAGAAAAGAAAACCCAATACAACATAGAAACTGCTTTAATTAGGAGTTAAAAGATAAGAGAAAACTGTTTAACTCGAGAAACCTCAAAATTTGAAAACAGTTGTAATAGATTGAGTAGAAAGATCTAAAACATTGAATCTTTTTTTTTTCCTGTATGGATAATTTTATTTGGCTTACTACTACAAAATTTATGAAGAGTGCTGATAAAACACTTTGAAGCGTTCAGAAAATGGACACATTTTTTCTGGTTTCTCCATCAGAAGCCCTGATTTTGAAGTATAAAATAAGATGCTTTCCTACCTGCTTTGCACTATAGCTAGATAAGCTTTGCTCTTTCATCTGTCTGATTTGCTTCTGAGAACGTCAACAGTGCAGAGCCCATGAAGTAACAGTGAAAACTATATCTTTTCCAACCCTGTGACAAGCATAAGGTTCTTAATATGAAATTGAAAGAGACTTCAATATAGAAATTAGCTCTGCTCTTTGGTGTATAAATATTTGATGTTAAATTTGCTGCAGCTAAGCTTAAAAATGAGATGAGACTGGGTCGACCTGTTAATAAACAAAAGCTGTTTTTCTGTTGCTGTTTGCTCCTACACAAGGTCTTTTTTGTTTAAAGACATTAAGATCTTAGTTTTCATCTCCTTTACGTGTATGTGACTTTGCAAAGAAAATTGTGACTGTGCTATTTGCTGTCCCTTTCCAGTACTCTGTAAGGCTGGGATTACGCAAACTGCACCATAGCGATCCTGTGATTCATTCAGGGTGGAGCTGCAGGTCCAGCCTTCCAGAGCTGCGGAATCTGACACAATGAAATGCAAAAATATTGCACTACGGAAACAAATTCACATACAAGCAGAGCTCCCCAAAGCTGCCCCTGCCATTCCTAAGTGCAATCGGTGAGGGGACTTTCTGAGCCAAGGGGAATCCAGTCAGTGTTTGGTTGTGGGGAGGGCAGAAAGGAGGAATATCTGTAAAAAAGTCCTGCTTTTTCCTGCTGTTCAAGAGATCTATGCTGACCAATATACATAGCATGATTTTCTGAAAAGGTCAATTCTGGAAAAATTATTTATTTGGAAAAAAATGACCTGATATCACTCCAAGGCCAAATACATAGTCTATTGGTAGGAACATGGTACAGAAAAGATGACCTTTTTCTTTTTTGAAATTATATTCTTTCTTCTATCATTCTTATATAGTAAGGACTTTATAAAGACTTTAAATAGACAGCAGATCTAAGAGAAGAGACAAAGCAGCTTTTGGTGATTTTTACATGTAGTGTTAGGCCAAGAGCGTAAACAGGGAGAATAGTGGTGAGTTATGATTTAAAAGATATAGGTAATTTTGTCACAGGGTGGCTCATCTGGGAATGGAGGGCAAGGCAGTATTCATGTCCACGTAAATGAATATTCACTTTCTTGAGTATTTTTAGAGCAAAAATTAAAAATGCACATATATTAGTAAATTGCTAGTAGGAAAAGACTAGGTTTCCTCAAGAGTAGATGTTCTAGAAGATAAAAACACAGACTCTAAAAGAAGCAAGAATCATTAAATTAATTCCTGTTCATTTTCGCCAACATAATTAGTTTATGAGAGAGCATTTACTTTCTGGCAGCCTGGGTCCTCGGTTGTCTCTTTTTCAGAGGACTGTGATGCAGGCTTCTTTTTACAGATGTAACCAAGTTGTTTATCACAAACATCAGTTGCCCAGTATCCCTCCTAGAAACGCAGGGAGAAGAAATGAAGGTAAAAAAAGGGTCATTCATAAACATAAGAAAACTAGTCTTTTCCTCTTTCTTCACTACAAGGCCCACTGAAAGATGTTAGCTAGGAAGGCTATAGGATCACTGCTGGAGATTTATTTAAAAAAAAAAAAAAACCAACCAAAAATCACATATCTGTCAGGATTGGTTTAGGATCCATTTGATGGTGCTTTGTGATGAAAGAAGGAAATAAATAACCTTGAAGTCTCAGCATTACTTGCTATCATAACCATCTATTCAGTGAGAGGGTTTGTAAAGATACATCTCATCCGGAGCTAATGGATCTGCATTTAGAGCAGGATTATTTCACTACACTTCTGGAAAAAAGATCAATGAAACTGAAATAAGGCATATCTGAGTGTGTTGCAGTAAATCTAACTATTCCATCCATCTAGAAGACTCTGAAAATGACGGATTTCTTTTAAAAAAAGGAATTATGTAAAAAACAAAATTTAAATAGGAGCTTTTTCCCCCATAAAATCTGGCTTAAGATCAATTCTATTTATGTTTGATACCGGCAAACATTAGTATTATTCTATGATATAACAGACCTTTCAATAACAGCATTTCTTTCATAACATAATTTTCAATTTGTTTCTTTTAAAATCCATGACACTTTTTGTGTATGCACGCACACACATGCATGTAAATGTGTTAAACAATTATGTCTTGCAAGAAAATAAAGTTTGTGAGTCAAGCAGTGAGAAATACTACAGGATTTTAGGTTAGGCATTTGGCAGGTAGGTGTTAGTTCTCTCTTTATGTCACAGCTCAATAAGCAACATAACGTCTCATTGAAGTGGTAATGACACAATGGTCTACTTGATTGGAAAAAGAGGTATGCAAATAGCGTCTATGATGACCACATAATAGTTCATCCCCATTCCTCTCCCAGAGTTCTAACTTTTTTCATTGCTGCAGCCAAAAGAATGAAACTAATGTAAAATTTCTGGATCAGACTTTTCACCAGATAAGAAAGCTCAAAAAGCAGCACTAGAAAATTGCTGCCTCTCTATTTCTGATCTTTCCTGTCCTCTGAACTTCTCTTCTGGTTGATGCCAAATTTATGGGGGAAGGTATTTTAAGCTAAGACAGAGAATGACTCCTGAATAAGCATCTAATAGCAAGTGATTTCAGACCGATGCAGTTATTAGTTTGCATTACTATAAAACGACTGCATGGTTATACCTGCCCCTTCATAACGACGCAGTCCTCCAGACCATTTGTGTAGGTGGGATGCCTGCACTGCCATTTGGCGAACGTCACAGGAGTCCCATCACTCCACTCAAAGTAGAAGTGAGTCTTCAGGTCATTCAGACCCAGCCATAGCTCTTCTGTTGGCTCTGAAGCATGAAAAGAAATAGGTTTGCCGTGCAATGCAGTGAACAAACAGGAACTGATAAACGAGAGGTGGTCCTCATGCTTTAACAAAAATGTTGGTTTCCTCTCAAGTCTGCAGTAAGAGATGTCTTGGTCTGTACAGAAAAAGCCTCAGATTCTATCCAGAAATCCTGAGTTTAATAAACACAGGGCTCTTTATGGCTGGCATAAGATTTTTACAAACTTTCTGAGTATCTGTGACTTGGAACAACAAAATGGCCCCTAGCATGGAGGGTAGGACAGTGAGTGGCTGTGAGTGTCCCGCCTGTCAGGAGATCATACTGAGCCCAAGCCATGAAGACATCTGCCAATACATGTCCTTAACAGGGAAGCATTAGAGGGCTTGTAATGGCTTGTCAGGGGTGTTCACCAAGTCCAGCATCAGCAGCAAGTGTCAGGACTGGTTGCTACAGATGCAAGGAAAATCAGAATTTAAAATATATTATTTTCTTAGGAGATACAACAAGATGTTAAGCTCAGCAAGGAGTTTTAATCTCATCAAGAAGTCAAATTTCTTCTAGGTTTGGAGCTCAGTTCTGAGGACACTGAACATAGAATAAAGAAGCCAAAATGCAATTTTTAGAGATCTTTATGTGTCTCTGTTAGAAATTACTTTTTTTCCTTTTCCTGCTTTAATGTTTTACAATTTTCTTGAGAGAGATAAATATACTTCTATGTTTATGCAACAGCAACAACATGAAAGAACACCATAAGTTAGAGTCAGCCTTCCACTTGTGACAAGTCAGAGAAAGCATTAATATTTAATATGAAGCCCAGCTTTTATGTTGCAGATAGGGCAAACACAATACAGGCCTATGTACATACTCACTATAACCAAGCTGTGACACTAGAAAGCTGTATTCAGCAATGTCGCAGACACTTGCCAAATCTCCATTTTGCCTCTTACAAGAAGTCAGAGTATCTTTCCATATTCTGGGTTTCTGTTGAATGCTGTAGCAGTGGCCTGCATATGGCCACCAGCCATCTGGGCACTTAATAGATCTCAATTCCTATAAAACCAAAGCACAATTTTTCAGAGCAATTTTGTAAGAGGAGAATAAGGACTCTAGAATGAGGTCTCTCGAGTACTCTTTAGAAAAGTGGGACTGTATGAATAAACATAAAGCTGTAGTTAGAAATGCAAATACTTTCAAATGAAAACCAAATAACATTAAGGTACAGTACGCTAAATACGCAAATACAGTGAGGTCTCCTTAAGCAGAGAATCATTGAAAAATGCCCGCGTTGTGTCAGAAACGCAATTTCAGATATTGCTCTGGGAGGAAAGAGAGAACAAAGCAGATGTCGGCCTCTCCCCTCTTTGCCCCCCTGAGCATTCGGGCAGCTTGTCATTGTCTCCTGTGCTGCTTGCAGGTGGCTCTGCCTCCTGTTCAATAGCCTTTTGCAAAACCACACAACTTTCAGATTTGGAACTGTGTGATTTTATTCTTCAGTAACTGCAGGTCAGTAAACTGCAAATTAGTGCAGAGTTGGTAGTTTTCATATCAACTCAGTGGCTCTTTTACTACTCAGATCCCTAAATATCTTTAAAAGCTTACCTTAAGCTTGCTTTAAAAATAGTGTCCTGCACTTCTTTTTAAGGTCAATAGGGGAATAAAGATTCTCTGAAACTATTTCTCTGCTTTCTTCAATATAAGTACTATAAGCTTTTATAACTATCCCAGATGACAGCCCCCAGCAGATCCCTCTGGCGTGTGGCATGTTCATAGCTACGTTGTGTCACTGACGCTTGAGGTCGGGGTGGCCCATGGATGCAATGTAGCCTGTGTGAATACCACTGCTCCTCTGGCCCTCCTCGTGTGAACCCAATGCACTGCATACTGCTGTCATCAGGGGAGGATTTTTTGCATTAGTATTAGAGTAACTGCAGTTGCTTATTTGGAGCAAATGAGAAGAAAATGAGAAGCATAAAATATCTACGGTATTTATGCAAATTTGATTGCTGCCTTTGGTTACTATGACACAGCAGCTTTTAACTGTCTTGCATGAATGTCAGAGTGATCCTATGAATGGTTACTACACAATGGGAGGACAAAAGCAATACCTGAAATTCTGGGTTTGCATGTATAGCTGTGTTTTTCAAAGGCTTCTAACGTCTTGGTTAAAAAGCGATGTTGCATATCTTTTATCATTTGCAGATCTTTACAGATTGCTCTTTCTAGAAGTCAACGAAAAGTCTTTCTTTTTATTTGACTAACCTACCTTTGGGTATAACATCAGACTTGGAACTGAAGTTTCTTTTTTTACAAATGTAGCTGAGTCTCTGGTTACAAGCTTGGTTTTCCCATTTAGCATTTTTTCTGGGATTCATCACTCCACAGGTTTTCCCAGGCAGCAGGAAAGGACTTCCTTTGAGTAAGAGAGAAAATAGAATCTCACTGCAACAATAAATAAGAAGAGTTCTTTTTCTGATATTCTGGTGCTCATGGACAGAACAGCTGAAACTAGACTGTTATGCTATGTGAAGAACTTCCAAACTTTAAAAATATTCAGTTTTAAATTGTACCAACCCTCCAGTATATCTCAAGGATTTCACAATTCTGCTTTCCTATGAAATAGCTTTTCTCTTTTCGGTTGCAGTGTGTAAAAACTGTATGCAGTAAAAGAAATTGCCTGATACAGAAGTTTTCAAAACTTAGAGGAGAGTTTAATTATTCCTTTACCACCTTGTAACTTTTTCAAAACAGGAGACAGCTTGAAGTACTCATGGGACAAAGGAAGCACAGGACCAAAAAAACAATGAGCAAACAGAAGAACTCCCCATGTGTAAGGAGCACCAAACACTCACCCCTGTCTCACTTCCTTGAGGTGGCCCAGTGCAATTTTCGATAAAGTGCTGAGGAATTATGAGCTGGCCCTGTAAGCCTCTCAGTAATATTTAGAATTTCTCCAGACAACATAGTGCCATTATTTTCTGAATATATTGCTACTTTTGTAAGATTCTGATTTATATTTATAGTCTTGGGCAACTTTATGGAAAAATTGTGATCTTTGGTCTGTAGGGTCATATATCACTCCAAACGATATTCTGCTCTCAGAAACAAGCTCTTTGCTTATATATGAAAATAAAAGAACTTGCTATAGATGATCCGCAGTGAACTTCATAATTTGGAAGTGTACTTCTTAAAGTGAAGATCTAGATCTTCAGCTATTGTAAATTAGAATGCGCTTTCCTGAAATAAAAGTAGCTAGGGCAGTTTTCATTAGTTGGTATCAGAAACCATTCAAAGATTACAAAATAGATACAGTCCTTACCTGCAACCCAGTTTAAATATCTGAAAGGGCTACCCCTAGCCCATTGCCATCCACTGTTGAAATTCAAAGTGTTCAATCCAATCCAGAATGCAAACCCGAATTTTTTAATTAGCTCTAGATTTAAAAAAAAAAAAGTCAATTGTATCTCCCTATTCTGATTCATAGCAAGTTCATCTAGAAGAAATAAATTAAAAAGTAAGAAATTTCTATTTCTTAGTTTAAACTAGCCCAAACCCAGTACTTTCCACATTACTGATGTGCACAGATTAAAAAATTAAAATATGTAAACAAATAAATACTGATTTAGCAGACATCTCGGTAGTTAAAAGGGCAAACGAACATATCATTTCACTAGTTAAATAAGAGTTTATTTCTCTCACTTTGTTTTATTACAACATAGAAGAAATCTCATAGTGGTTTGGGACCAACCCTTCATAAAAAAACACCAGCTAGTGGCAGGGCAGTTCACACCACTTCACTTGTCGCAGCTGCTGAACCACCCCTGACACCCTGTCATCTTCACCGAGACAGAAGACAAGGCAGACAACTCCACCGTCTAAAGTTCTGGGGCCGCGTATTTTAAGGTGTTGTTCTCTACCATTTTATCTCCTATATATGCTTGCTCATGAATCTCTGTGATGCTTAATAGTTCTGCATTTTGCTGTTGACAGCTTTCCCTTGCTTGGTGCCATGTTAGAGCTGATTCTGAGTTTATCTGCTAGTGAATGCCAGTTGAAATATCTTCTGTCCAAAATCTTTCTGTGTCATCTGGAAGAAGAAGTGACATAGAGCACTACAGTTAGAGGATTGACATTGCATCAACTAAAAGCAAATTAAGTATGTAATGATGCAAAATCTCTAAAAATGCACTGTGTTAACTATATGATATCATCAATTCTAAGGCACCAGAAAAATTAAAATCTGACTAGGCACCAATTAAGAGAAAAAAAAAGTAACTTTTTTGAAATTAAAAACATTATTTTAAATCTCTAAGTTTTTAAAAGGGAGTGACTGGGTTTCCGATATTTACTTTTAAATTTTCTTTTACACAAAATGTAGTACTAGGTAAACCAGACATATCTGTTGATTGAAAAAAGAGATTCCAGGGTGAAGTCAGAGAAGGAAAGTGAGCACGTGGGTGAACTATGACCCTGGAGGCTCCTCGTCCCTTCAGGGCAGGAACTCCCTCTTAGCTCATCATCAAAAGAAGCAGCTTTTTCAAAAATGGCAGAACCTAGCCCTTGACAGCCCAAGGAGCTATAAAAACAGTCTGTGTAGCACCAATGTGCAGATCAGCTGCAGTTTCTGTTTGCAGACCAGCTCCCAAAACCTTGTGATACTGCTGTGTAATTGGGAAGGTAGTTAGTGAGAAAAATGAGACAGTTTGCGTCCTGAGGTGGAGGGATCCAAACATAAGTTCAGTGCAGAAGATAGTTCAAAGATGAGAAAGAAGCATAATTTTAGCAGCAGCATATTTGTGTAGGCTGGCAACAAGAGACAAGAACAAGGTAGGAAATGGATGTTAAGGGAAAAAAACAGTGTACGGCTGTTTAAGTGAGAATAGACTTACAGGGCATGCCTGAGGAATAAAGAGCAATGGGAATTTTTTGAAAGGAAGATACCAGTCTAAATTCATGCTGGTCATGCCATGCCCTTAAATCACATAAAATGAGATATCAAAGAGTCTCCTCACGTCTCTTGTCCACAAAGAGAAACAGCCACCTCCAGCAGGTGAGTCAGACCCTGGCTGGGCTGATCCACACTCTGGAGGCGTATCTTCCTTTCCACTCGCTATGGAGGGAGAACTTGGCTACCAGGGCTAACGTTCAATCAGGTGATTTTCATATGGGCTACTCTGACAAGGTTTGTCATGAGGGTGTGCATCTGGTAGCTGACAAAAAACCTGGTAGCTCAATAGATGGCTTTCTCAACAACATTTCATGACAAGTTAATAAATAAAATGCAGGAATTACTTCTTTGTGGGCAAAAACCATACAGTTTGTCAGCATCAAAGTCTGCAGCTGTCGCACAGCAGAGCCAGCCATCTGACCTGCCAGCATCTGTGCACTCATTGTACTGTTAGCCTTCATATTTGAAAGGGAACACACATGGTTGTCCATTGGCATTTCCTTGTAATGCAAAGGTGTCTACAGGGGAGAAAGGGTTAAGAGGGTATATGAAAATAACCATAAAATCAAAAATCTGACTTCCTAGTAATGGATCTATCTATCAGTATATCTGACCATCTAAACTGAAAGGTCACATCATCTTTTTTCAATTAATTTTTGTCATTTTTTCTCTCTTGTGTAGCTAGAGATTTTAAAGAAAATGTCTTTTCAGTAAAATTTGGGTCATAAATACTGTGTTCAGAGTTTGAGACCTTTGTAGGAAAGTCATATTCTGTGATGATAAGTTGCTGATAAGATGTGGGTCCTGAAGACAGAAAAACCACAAGTGGATCTCAGTCAACGAGTCCACTGCATTGTTGTATTCTGTACGGCTCAGTAGGTTCACTTTATCACTCCATCTTTTCATTAATTGTTAAAAGAAAAAAGATAGCTGACCAGGGAGAATACAGATCAGGTTGTCATGAACATATTTACACAGTAAAAATTTTAGGTTTCAGTTGCACATTTCTGCACTTGGAGAGATCTTGCAGATTCACCCTCAACTCAGACTCTTTAAGGTTAGCAATGCTTCATCTTTTTAAACTATCACAGTATTATGGGAGCATTCTTTTATCCTGATATTTCTGATATACACTTTCAATCTCACATTCATGCAAACATATTCATTTGCTTAGTTCTGCATACATTATTACTTTACCATTTCTCTCTGTAGCTATATCCAATGAGTGATACAGATCTTCAGACTAGAACTATTCTAATTTGGTCAGATTGGAGGGGAGGAGCCAGTTCTTCCTTCTCATATCTCATGTCTTGGAGCAGAAAGAGGAACTTGCACAGCTATCATGAAAACATGGCTCTAAAACCATTTGACTGATCACTGCACTGTGGGTGTGGTGTGGAGGGTAAATGGAAAGAGCTCCATGCTTCCTCATCTCTCATCACCCTCCCATACAGTGCCATCTGATTTAATATTTCCACAGAAAGAAATTTCAGTTTACAGATTCTGTTCTTATTACTTCCTTTTCTCCCAACAACCTTGCATCTCTCCTCTTTTATTCTGTGAATCAAGAACTGCCAGGATAATCACAGAATCACAGAATCACAGAATATTAGGGGTTGGAAGGGACCTCTGTGGGTCATCTAGTCCAACCGCCCTGCCAAAGCAGGGTCACCTACAGCAGGCTGCACAGGATCTTGTCCAGGCGGGTCTTGAATATCTCCAGAGAAGGAGACTCCACAACCTCCCTGGGCAGCCTGTTCCAGTGCTCCGTCACCCTCAGAGGGAGGAAGTTCTTCCTCATGTTCAGACGGAACTTCCTGTACCTCAGTTTGTGCCCATTGCCCCTTGTCCTGTCACTGGGCACCACTGAAAAGAGCTTGGCCCCATCCTCCTGACACCCACCCTTCAGATATTTGTAGGCATTTATAAGGTCCCCTCGCAGCCTTCTCTTCTTCAGGCTGAACAAGCCCAGTTCCCTCAACCTCTCCTCGTAGGGGAGATGCTCCAGTCCCCTCATCATCCTTGTAGCCCTCCGCTGGACTCTCTCCAGTAGCTCTTCATCCTTCTTGAACTGGGGAGCCCAGAACTGGACACAGTACTCCAGATGAGGCCTCACCAGGGCAGTGTAGAGGGGAAGGAGAACATCCCTCGTCCTGCTGGCCACACTCTTCTTGATGCACCCCAGGATCCCATTGGCCGTCTTGGCAGCCAGGGCACACTGCTGGCTCATGGTTAACCTGTCATCCACCAGGACACCCAGGTCCCTCTCCGCAGAGCTGCTCTCCAGCAGGTCCACCCCAAGCCTGTACTGGTGCATGAGGTTGTTCCTCCCCAGGTGCAGGATGCTGCACTTGCCCTTGTTGAACCTCATCAGGTTCCTCTCTGCCCAGCTTTCCAGCCTATCCAGGTCACGCTGAATGGCAGCACAGCCTTCTGGTGTATCTACCACACCTCCCAGTTTGGTGTCATCAGCAAACTTGCTGAGGGTACATTCTAACTCTTCATCCAGGTCGTTGATGAAGAAGTTAAACAAGACTGGGCCCAGTACTGACCCCTGAGGGACACCACTTGTCACCAGCCTCCAACTAGACTCAGCGCCGCTGATGACAACCCTCTGAGTTCTGCCATTCAGCCAGTTCTCTATCCACTTCACTGACCACTCATCCAGCCCACACTTCCTCAGGCTCTTTAGATCATGTATCGAATCTGATAACAAATACCAAATAATCAGTCTATGCATTAAAACTGTAAAGCTGCCTAAGGAAAAGCATTTTTGGATCTAGTTTAACACAAAACTGACAGGAAACTTACCCACTGACTATAATGAACCATGCATGAAGGAAAGAAAAGCTAGGAACCTGGAAAAACTCATTGCAAATGTAACTTGCTTTTCATTTCTCTACCAAAAGTTGGACTGTAAGATTGGCAGTGCATAAATTCATAGTGAGGATAGTAACAGGTCCTTCTCTATGTCAAAAGGCTGATGGATAAAGCTCTGTACTCTTAATAACGAAATGTCCTGTTCCATGGTATCTTGAAATATCCAGAGTGCACACTGCAAACTGCTCTCTTTGAAGAGCGAGTGACTTCCAAAGCTGCAGTCTATATCCTTGTGAGAACTGGTGACAAGAAACCTGCACTGAAATATCATCAAATAAAGCCTCTGTCTCTGCTTTAACCCTTACATCTCAGAAACAAAGGGAGACAAAATCCCAGTGGTTCAGTACATGGCTATAAAGTAACAGCTCCACATATCTAGAAGAAAGAGCAAATTTTACAGGATCTATAGTATTTCATGGATTATGAATTATTGCTCACTTTGAGGGCTAAAATTCTTTTTTTTCTGCACTGCTGCCTGCTACATGGTTTGCTTTGTTACAGTTTGAGGCTGGGCTGTTTCTAACTACTTGTCGAAGACCTGAAAGGAGTGAAGATGTTCAATGCTATAGGCTAGTGTTAACTTCCCTGTAACAGGAGGGAGACTTCTCCTCGGAATACTTTTGTCAAGCAAAAGCATGTGCTCCTCTACCTGAGAAATTCCTAAAATGGAAAAGCTCCTTTTAATCTGTGAGCGAAGTACTTATCTGAAGACTTATATTGGCATGGCAATTCTTGTAAAACTATGCTGCAAACCTGTGCTGACAAATATTCACAGGCAGACAAGTCCTACTCTTCCTTCTGATTATTCACAGCAGTGAAATTAAAACAAGTTGTGATAATGAAACTGCAAAAACTGAGAAGTGAAATTATCCATAGTGAGATATATATATAGAAGCTAAACAGAAGATGTCATATGAGGAGCAACTATCTTTGTTTTTATTTACAAGGTGTTTGGGAAGATTATTGCAAGTACTGGCTAAACTTCTTGACTGTTAGAAAGTGCTAAGAGAGAAAAACATTTTCAGAAAAAAATGGCTGTATTGAAGTAGAAGCAGGAATTGAATAAATTGCTTAATAATAACTGTTCTATTCCAGGGAGAGCTCAGTGTGAGCAAGGCTTGCAAGAGTAGCCAAAAGTCATAAAGCTGAGTGGTGCCACAGACAACAATGGGGTGGGAGAGGAACAGAAGCTGAGTTTACTGAGTGAAACCATATTTTGGACGCATCTGAAATCACAAAATGAAATGGCTCTGACAGAGGGGATCTCGAGGGAAAATACCTGGATGGCACAATTCCTGCCTCCTCTGCCTCACAAAGTGCCAGTCACGCTCCAGTCCAAACTGGGCTTTAGTCCCCCTCTTGTGTAAAAGGATACTTGTGAGGATTCAGCTTTCCAAGGCTGCAGAGTGATGTGGGGGGAGATTAATGCAGACACTGGCGTAGGCGAAAGGAAGATCTGAGCACTTCAGAGCTGCCCCTTTCACACGACAAACCAGCTTGATGGTTGTTACAAATGTTTTGGGCTCAGTGTCCCGCGTGCTGCATTTCGCTTGTGCAATAACCTACTCTCACCTGTGCGCTAAATTCATTATTGTATTTATGCCAAGAAAACAAGAGTCCAGTGCCTAGAAAAGAAACTTCACTACTTTTTGATACTATTTCTTTTAACTTTCCAGGTAGCTCAGTAGACCCAAGGCAGCTTGGGGAAGGCAGGTTGTTGGCCGGGGCGATCTGCTAAGCACTCTTCCTCATAAAGTGTTTAGTGTCTACATTGTATTTGCAGCTCACCTAAATGCTATTTGGTATAGCTTTCCACTGTTTTTCTAACACCTTAAACTTAGTCTTCTTGCAGATTCCTAGTACAGTATCATCTGCTGTATTGCTTAGTTTTCGGTTCCTTTTTCTCACATTTAAAAATGGCAAGCGGGTACTTATTCAAGCCGAATTCAAAGCGACGGGGAGGGAAGCACTCCTTGTTATTGACAAAAGAGTCATTGTGTAGACAGGAGCACCTCCCTTCCCCTTTCCTCTCACTTGATTCGCAGCAAAGTCTGAAACTGAAAACTATACTCATAGAAACTTTATTTATTTCAAAGCATTAACACAAAGAAGGAAGAATGCAAGGGTGAGAATATTTTAATTCATGTTAGTGGACATACTATAGTTAACAATCAGATTATCAGATTGAAATAAAGACCAAAACCTACTCCTGAGCTTAATAACTTTTGCTGGTATGAACTGTGTTTTCCATAGCAGAAAACGAAAATGGCAAGGTTTTCCATCCCAAAGCTATCTGAGATAAGTATATGAAGCACCATTTTTAATTAAGTGTAATAGGACTCAGCTGTAAAGAACAACAAAAGTGCTGATCTGATGGGGTGAAGTTTGTGGGGCAAAACAAATTCAAGATTGCAACAGAGTTGGGCAGATTTTATTTTCTGAGTGCTTTGCAGTGTCCACAAAGTCATAGAAATGTGGTTCTAAACATTAATCATGTTTTGTGGAACATTCATTCGCACTAGTTGACTTTCATTGTCCTTCTTCAGTATATTTATTTGTTCTTGACAAGTTATTTACACTAGTGTTTTTGCTAAGGCACTTGAGAATGTCTTGACTGTTACAAAACTACAACATCAATCCGTAATTCTGATTTTGTAAAATAGGCATGATACAAAAGAGTCTGCTAGTGCAAAAAGATATATCCTCCAGATATCCTCACTAAAGACTTTTTAACAGATGCATCCTTTAATTTCAGCAATTAACTTGCTCTTCTGAATTGGTACCTGCCATAGGACCCATTCTCATCAATTCTTCAGTCACTGACACATCATTTTAGAAGTGTTTCATTGCCAGAATCTGCTGATAGTTGTTTTTGTCTTTTTCTCTTGTACAAATAGACTGACATGCCAGCTCCAAGAAGAGTGAGAATAGCCAAGAAAATGAGTGGCCAAATGGAGACATGAACAGGTGGGCGAGTCTCTTCATTCTTTTCCTTGCCTGAAATATATGCATATAACTATGAAGAAACCTCAGTAATTTTTTGTTCCACATACAACACAAAAAACATGGAGGAGATGTTCTCTCCTGCCTGGAGTTGGTTCAGTGTCCATCTGAGCCCTGAGTTGTTGCTAATCAGTAGCCAGGTGGCTGTTACTAAAGCTGACATGGTTTTAGTGGATCTAGATTACAGTGATGTGCAATGCATGCAGTGGATGCTTGCAAGAATTTAATGAAAATGCATGCTTTATATATCAATATGGAATGCTAATTATTTGGAAATAAGTTTTAAAGTTTTTTATGTTACTTTTTTTACAACAATACCTGTGGAAAAAAATTGCATATACGTCTACACAGGTTTTAACAGCCTTGTCAAAGCTCTCTGTGCCCGTTCTTAAACTTAGTCACACGCTGGGACACTGCTGATCTTGTCAGCTCAGGGTTAGCCCCGCAGCAGTCCAGTCGACCAACAGCATGTGAGTGCTCTGTGAACATAAAGGCACTGTGGGATTACTCTGAGTGATTTATAACCATGCATCCCAGTAACCATCAGCACAACTTGTTCTCTAAACGGAGATGCTTTGGAAAAACTCATCTTAAGTTCTTCTTGTATTTAGATTTTTGTTAATTTTCTGATGAAAGCTCTCACCTTTTTGCCATAGAGGACTCCCACTTTGCTCAACTTCAGTGAATATCAGAGAGAAATATTATGTCTCTTCATTAGAATTCATAAGTTTGACTGTTTTGCTAAAATTATACAGGAACAAAGCTCCCTGAAGTGCTACCATTACACTAATAACATATGTCTGTTATGAAAGGCAACATCAGTGAGGCAAAAAAATACATTACTAAGGTTTTACCTTCCTACTTAACATTACCAAAGTATAATATTTATTCATTTCAAACTTTATATTGTTCTAATATCTACCAATATTCAAATACTGACTCTTTTCTGTGTTCACTCAAACATCCCTTTTCATTTTTTTCCCGAAATATTAATTTTAATTTGCTAAGAACATGACGTACAACTCTGGAGATTAATTTCACCTAACACATTTTAGGAAGCTCTACCTGTCCAGCAGAAATCTGCTGTTACAACGAAGTTTAAGATTCTTAAATGTCTCTCCTAGAAAATGCCCTCTGAATCAAGGCTGTAATCTTCCCATTTGCCTAGGCATAAGAAAAGAGACAGAAAACAAGAAAAGACCTTTATAGAATCTATTTTTGTCAAGGAGGTGCAAAAAATGTTTGACACTCTGAAAAAAGAATTAAACATACTGGATGTTCTTATAAAGTAAGAAAAACTATTTTGAATCAAGACTCCCTAAATTGTCACGAAAATATTTCTCCTCTTGGCTCTTTTACATTACAGTTTGAAAATGCACTTGTTACCCAGAGAAGAAGTTATAAAGACAAAACGTGTAAAATGAAATGAAAGCAGAGCTGAATATAAAATGCATAGGCACAAAGCAACAGTATCTCCTACAAAGGCAGGAAATAGTTACATGTGAGAGCACCTTGTGATTCAATGGATGGATTTTAGTGCTTCCTTCTTATTTTAATACTAAATGGGATGGAATATCATTTGGATGTTCTTAGTAAATCTTTAATAGGGATTAACTGATTTACTGCCATGGACTTGTGCTGATTTAAGCACGGA
Source organism: Opisthocomus hoazin (assembly GCF_030867145.1). Taxonomy (NCBI): domain Eukaryota; kingdom Metazoa; phylum Chordata; class Aves; order Opisthocomiformes; family Opisthocomidae; genus Opisthocomus; species Opisthocomus hoazin. The sequence goes on along the minus strand of NC_134417.1, from coordinate 71,943,871 downwards.
AATTAACAGCGCATGGAAGACGACTGTTTCTTGGTTACACTTCAGTTTGTTTTTTAAAGACTGCATGTGCAAAAATGATTAAAAGCTAACCCCAAATGTTCAATTATTTTTCTGAGAACTGCTGTGTCTTGCAATGTCTTCAGTATTCAAATCACATCCTTTTAACTTTTTCTTCAAACAAAGGCTTCTTAAAAATTGTTTTACACAGGAAATGAGGTTTTCAGCCTAGGACAGAGATGTTCCCCATGATTTACCGAGGACAATGCACAAAGCAAAAGCTGGAAAATTACACCTGATCTTACAGCTACTACAAAAGAAAGTACAAAGGCTTAAAGGTGTCAGCCTACAATTTTTTAGGTAAGATATTGATTTTAATTCCTAACTTGACAAAATGGAATGATTGCGCTTTCTTTCAGACATTTTTATCTTTTCTGTCTCCACTTGGGAACACTACATGTGGTTTTTTTACCTCTGAAACATTAGTCTGGCATATACACTGTTGCATGAAATTTTCCAGAAATGCTGATAAGACAGCTTCTGTAACGACTTGAAGTTTTCATTTAATAGGCAAGTACTCCTTCTGTTATTATTGCAAGACAAACATCTGGCCTTTCAGTATCTGTGAGGCATTAGTGACCTACAGGTTGTTGAATCAGGCCCAATATGATGTTTTGATGTTGGACAGTAATGTTTTCGAGCTTAACAAGCTTGAAGAGGAAGCTTGATTATTCACATTAATTCCTCCTTGCAAGGGTATAATAACTGTTACGATACTCAGTACCTAGAAGAGTCATGTTTCCACAAGTGTTTGACAGATGCCGTACCAATGCCCTTGTTAGATATTCAAATGTTTTCTGAAAGTCTCACTCTCAACCTAGGGCGCATTACCTTGCAGCACATTACCATATTCCCATGAAAGTGCAGACAGTGGTGTGACAAGCTTGCAGTCTGCAAAACCCGGCAACCACAATTCTTTAGAAAAGTGGGATATGCCTAACGAAACTGTCAGAAATTAATTCCAGACACATGGTGGAGGGCTGTAACTGTTACTACTAAACAGATCTGCTCTGCCACTAAGGGCTGAGTTACTAAGGCCTTACCTTCGGATTTTTTGTGATAAATCCCTTTTCAGCAGAGCAATCAGTGTTGTCCCAATAACTGGATGGTGCAGTAATTTCGACACAGTGATGTTCCACATTGGCCTCTTTCTCCTCCCAATTGACAAAGTCCAGTGCAGCATTATCTAGCCACAACCACTGTCCTAAAGAGCAGAGTAAAGGAGGAAAGAAAATTTAAAATGTGTCTTGCATATTTTAACTTCTTAGCTCAGCTAATTACTTCAAAAATGTAATAGTAACCCATTTTTCAGCAGAAGACCATGTCATTTTTTGTAAGAATACAGCTATCCTCAATTTTCTTATATTAGCAAAACATTTTTCAATTAAATATTGCAAGTAAGGCTGTACCACGCACATTTCAGTAAAGTCCTATCCAGAAGCGTCCTACTTTATTTCCAAGGGTTGTATTGTATGGATCAGAAAGTCAGACTCATCCATGTTTTCAACCAAAACCCAAGTAGCACCTGAAAGGCATTAGCAAGCAAATAAGCATAACCTATGTGAGCAACCACTGCAATGACCTCCTCTTTCAAGTCTGTGCAAGCAGTAACTTTTGAAAGCATTATGCACTCTACTCTGTTGGCTTCCCATTGCTTCTTGCAGAGGACAGAGACCTGGAGGTGCGTAGCAACTGGGGCCCCCCACCACTGCTCCCAGCGTGGTGCCCCAGAAGCCAGGAGCTGATGGGGAAGCTGCAGCCCCTGAGAGGACAGAAGGCTGCACAATGTCTCTTGTGTCAGTTAATATTCATTGTGCCAGCTTTAGAATAGTTTGGTAGGTAAATAAAGTGTTTCTGATTTTTTTTTTTTTTTTAATCAGTAGTTTTACTTTTTTTATGTGAGTATTGCATAAACTTTTGGGCAAATCTTGTCAGTTGATCTTGAAGGCTCTCACCTAACTGAGCACACTCGAGGGAGGCCAGCGCCCTGCTTGTCCCAGCTGATGCTTCAAGGTAGTAGCAGTGGCCGCGGTAGCAGATCCAAGCTCAGAGTTCGGCTGCTTTGGCACAGTCTCTGGGCAGCTGAGCAGTGTCCGTAGGAGCTATAGCTAAAGAAGCCATATGGTATGAAATTGGTATTGCATTGTGAGTAACCTGTGAGGTAGGATATGTGTGTAAATAGTGTGGGATTTCTCTCACCCAGCTTTAACTATCTGGACCTCTACTCTTAACTATTCCTACAAGCCCCCAGCTCAGACAATGAGGAGGGCCAGGCAGTCAAGTGTGTGAAGCATCTTATTTCTCTAGTGACATCTCTTAGGACAAGCAAACAAATCACGTCCTGCAGCATCTCACTAACTGCCTTGGCAGTACTGTGAGGAAAGCAAACCCTGAGGGATGATACAGATCTTAAATTCACATTCTCACAACACAGAAAGCTGTCGTAGGCTAATGAAACATTGATACCACAGTCCCATGTTGCATGGCTGCCGGTCTCTGTATGTTGTCACTTTATACAAAGGAGCCATCACTGGAGCACGCCTCTGCCAAATTAGTCTGTTTCTGATCATGTGTGCAACTCCAATTCATTTCTATTGGTCTGCAGTCCTTGCACTGCATATGCAGACCAAATGTATGGCTGGAAAGTTTAACTTTGAAGTCATCTTCAAGTAGCAAAATTTATCTTGAATCTCACATCAGGAATAGACTATATTATGTAGCCGTAAAACCTCAAGGAGGGAAAACGACAACAGGATGCTGTTTTCCAAGTACTGTCAAGATATAGGTACACACATTTTTCTCCTTTGGTTCCCCTGCTGCCCATTTCGCGTATCTGGTTTTCCAGTTACCGGTCCATTTGTAGTATCTGCCAGTCTGAAAACAAAGATGTTCTGATAACAGAGTTTTTTACATAAAAAGCTCTGACACATAAATATAGTGTCCTATGTCTGAGTTTTTCAGCAAAAAAAGCCCTGTTCTGCTCTGTTTTTTTAAACACTGTTTACTGTTCTAAACAATGTCATTGAGTGGTCCGAGTTATGCAAGAACTACCTGTGAACAGTGTTCAACAGTGCATTGCTTTTGGGAGGGTTTTTCTGAAGTAACACAAACTTCTACAACATGGCAAGAAACTCAGATGAGTCCATCCTAGGTCATTTAGTAATTCCCATATCAAGAGAAGCAATTACAGAGAATTCATCCCCTCTGCTCTTTATTTATATTAAAACTGGGAGCTATTTGATGAGTAAAGATTACTTGACATTAAACAGTCAAAATAATCTTGAAATTTTTCTCTAATACTCATCATAACTTTTATTAATATAAAGATAGTTATAAGTAGCTATCTATATAGCAGGGAGTTAGACTTTCAGATGGCTAATGGTTGCTTCATGATAGCTGCCCATCCCGCCTTGTGACTCTCAGGCGGCAGATTTATTTCTTCTACTGTTTCTAGAGCTTTCTACTTTCATCTGTTGCTTCCTGCTTAACCTTTTCTGTGACTCTTCAGTCCGTTGGTGCATGAAAGTCTTTGAGTAACTCTAACAAGACCACTAGAAATCCATGCAGGTACACAGTAAAGCCATTCAGAGTACAGTTCTTTCAGCAATGTTATCATCCAGCAGGTCTATAAGAAGGAGGAGAGCTCACCAAGCACCTGCACCTCTCATCTGTCCAGCACTTACCATATCGCTGTTAATACCAGTCCATATGGGTTTTCCGTAATTCAACATCTGGATCCACAAGAATGAATGGATGTAGGCATCTGAAATGCTGGCAAGTTCGGCGGATTTGTGTTCACAATTTTTTCTGGCCTCTTCCCATTGCATTGCAGATGAGATGATTGAATAGCTACTGTCACCATAACGAGCAAAGGCAGATGATGGAATTGTTGTTGGTACTTCAGTCGGCATGATAACTATGGGGGAAAAACTGAATGCATGAATTTACAACATACCACTCATCTCTAGCATAACAGGTCAAAAGGTCCATCAGTAACAATAAGTCAAGATCTTTATTTAAGCTCATAAGCAATTTGTTAACGAAAAAAAACCGACAAAGCACAAATCCAAAACAAAAAAGCCCAGAACAAACTTCTAGTAAAAAGTGAACCAAATGTGTTGATGTAGAAAGCAGAGTGAAATCCTGGATGCCCTGAAGTAGAGAGTACATGTGTTAGAGGCCTGACTGGTGCAGACTAAGACTCACACATTGGGTATTTGAGTTCCCATGCTTTAAGATATTTGGACTAAATCTGGATATCTGAGTACACACCTATCTCAGATCACTGGTGGAGAGGACTTAGGGCTAGATCTTTAAGGCATTTACTGTTGTCCTCTGTTGTCACAACCTGAGACTTTGATACTTGATGTTAATTGATCACCACTTGCTGTTGACTCCAAGTCATTAGCCAGTCTGTAAGGGCTGACTGAACACTCCCTACACATTTGAGTCAAGCAGTGTGTATTTCTACCCTTGAGACTGTAAATGTATTCAGAAGATCTGTAACTGGGATTAAGCAAACTAAAAATGCCTCCCTAACACTATATGTTTGCTGTGCAGGGAGAGGTGGTTTATGGAAGCAGGTTAGCTATGCTGAGAGTAAACAGGCTATAGGAACTGACTGAAGTGGGGTGGAAGTTTTTACTAATGCTGTAGTAAAGGTGAGGCAAAACTGTTTTGTTATCTGTGGTTTGCCTTTTCTTCTCCCATATGGCTGGGCATCAGAGATTTGCATAATTACAGCTCTACAGCAGGAAAGTCAACATTCATTACACATTTTGGTGTAAAAAAAAAAAATCAATATTCTTATACAATAAAGACACAGCCAAGAGGCTGGACATTTTAATAGACATCATACAGCATTCAATAGAAATGTTAAGAGAGAATTCAAGGCTCTGCTTAGAGACAGCCAGGAGTATGGGGAGATCACTGCAAGAGCATGGTTTTACACTGCACTTAAAGAGGCTGCCTAGAAGCCACATGTCTCACTGAGAAGAAATCCACATCCACTTATTATTCTCTAGTATTATTCATGATTTAGGTACAAAACCCCAGTTAAGATAGTGGTTTCTCTCCAACAAGGTCTGTGGAACAAATTATACTTTAAAAATAGTGCAGCCTTAAGACTGGTGGAGCTCTGAAAGCCTGGAAGCTTCAGAATGAGACTCAAAGATGAAAGAAATCACATCAGTTTATATGTTCAGCTTATCTGAGATACTTTTTCTCTTTAGGAGACTGGGTGAAACAGAACTCACGTGACTTCATCTGGCATATAAAGCCTCTCTCATTGTCACAGCTATCATCTCTCCATTTCCCATTTGACTTCATGATGAAGACACAATCTGTCTGAAGGACAGGGGAAGATACACAGGCATGACAAAAGGCTATCAGGAGGTGGTGAGCTGAAGTTCCTATACTCCTAGTGCAAGCCTGATAGCAGAGAGGAGAGGAGCTCATTGAGCACCTATGTAATTACTTAGAATTTCCTAGGTTTCTGCCAAACAGTTTGAACTGGTATTATTTAAAGACCGCTTAAATTTAAAAAAGGCTTCCACTGGTGCCAGTCAAGGCCTGCAAGAAAGCTCTATAAAAAATAATATTACCAGTTTTATTAAGAATCCTTTAATGACTACAGCAATGACTCCCTAGTCATACCTATAATATTTGTTCGCAGTTAATATTTCTTCGCAGTTCTGCTTTACAATTGTGTAGAACTGCTTTAAAATGTTTCCATCAATGAGAAAAAATACTATAAGAACTATTATTAAAAGAACTAGTCTGGATTTATATTAACTGAAGCAGACTATCTTGCAGAAGGTACTCTTTACCAGTCGTTTGTAGTCATTATCAAAGTATCACTATCAGATGTCTTTAGAAACAGTCAAATTTTCCCTTTACTTCCTTGTGTTTAATTGCTTCAAAATTTCCTTTATGGCTCCCCCGATTTCAAGACTGGCTGTGATGATCTTTCGGCATTTCATCCGAGTTTATCTCTTATGCTGATTTAAACAAGTTTCAGTCATAAGCAAACTGATTGATGGTAGATGTTAAAAGACTCCGGTGAGTAGCTGCCTGTCATTTCCTCAGAAACTACGTGTTTACCTCCTTTGGAAAAGACATTGAATTTCAGCACAGAAATAGTCCTTCCATTGAAGATATCCTTTTGTATTATCAGAAACTAGTAAAGCAGTGGGGAAGCACATTAGCCAGGAATGGGGCATATACATAGAAAAATGAAAGCTGCACCAACAACCTGAATTTTGGCTTATTGTAACTTTTCTGTGTTTGGTGTGGCAACTTTAATGTTTGTGGTACTATAGTTTGGGGGGGAACTGATGTAATATATGCCTCTCCAGGCTTCTTTTACAGAACTGGTATTTTGCAATAGGTCAGATGGAGACTACAAGGTCCCTCTTTTTCAGAATCTCTGCCATATGTGTTTGGTGTATTTGGAATCGTTAATAGGTCATTTGCTAAGCCCCGTTCTGCTTACAAAAGGACTTGTTTCAGGTTCTTGTTATTGCTGCTGTAGTTTCCTTTTTAGGAAAATCATCTAGCTACCTAAAGATATACAGGTTACTTAAATTTCCTGTACCTCTACAGTGATGTCTGCCAACATTTCGAAGTTGTAATAGTCAAAGCAGCTTTGTTTCTGTTCTGGTGCACCATTAACCCAGTTGGTGTAGGAAACGGTGCTTCCATCTGTCCAAAGACATGTGGACTCTTTGTTGATATCATTCATCCCAGAAAAACATTGGTCGTGGTATCCTTTAAATGGTAGAAGACGAAAGCTGGAGGGAAGCAAAGATTTCTCATTAAGGAAAGCCCATCACGACCTACCCAAAACAGGAAAAATGTGCAAAAGCCAAGGACTGGGGTCATATTAATAGGATAACATTTTCCACTGCAGATCCCATCTGCCTTTAACTAAATGTCTAGATATCTGCAGGAACATATGTTACACAAGCACTAAGGGTGAAAAAATAGCCAAAAGGAAAGCTGTGAAGCAAATTAGAAAAAGTCCACTTCCCCATTTTGCAGGCACACGTAGTTTTCCAACAAATCATGTTGCAAGTGACAGAGACAGAAAATACAGATGTCTGTCAGTCTGAGGGATCCGTGCAACCACACTCAAAACAGACTGGAAGTTTCATGAAAACTGAGCAACTGAAAGATCTAGAAATACACACTTTATTTCTTGTATGCAATAATTTAGCTATTGTTTCACACTTTGGAGTGAAAGCAAAGCATAAACCAACCTGGCTAATAAGAAATTTTCAGCAGATAAACCCATAATCTGTTTTGGAGAGTATAGCAGTTTCTTTAGTGAGAGATAATTTTTTTTTTCTTTCAATGGAGCCCATATATGTACGTCGCACTTGTTCATGTGGTATGGTAGCCAGGTTTCCTCCCAAACTGATACAAGCATTTTGTGCAGCATGCCACATAAGCTTTCTTGTTATCTTGGAAGCAAATATTTTGAAACACAGGGAAAAAAGCAGGCATTTCATTCAGACTAGTAAATATGGTAACTGTTGTAAGTGATTAATATCAATTAACTATAGGATGTACATTTCTCTGGAAAAAAAAAAAAATCAGGGCTAGAAAAACTGACAGAGCTCAAGAGTAGAATATGTGTGTCTACCCAGGCACATAGCCCCTGTCTTTGCGCAAGGTGTAATCCAAGAGTCCAGTATCATCTGAACTGATTGTAATGATGTCAAGCACATAATTCCTTTTCACATTTTCATCTGCCTGCTTTCTGCAATAACAGAGGGATCATTTAAAACCAAGAAAATATGGCTTTTGGTGAAACAGCTGCAGGGAACGATCTCTGCTGTGCCTTGTCCTGCTTCCAGTGGCAGTAGTTATGACTGTTCATCCCACCAAAGTGTATAAAATATCCTTTGACACATTGACCTAACACTCTGAGGATGCAATAGCAGCACAGTGTATATAAAGTAGACAAAACAACCTTTGACAAATGGAGCTTCAGCTCAAATTGGTACAAATTCTTCTGTCACAGCAATGAGGACTTCCAGACCATGTCTGAATGTAAAACTATACTCTAAACAATTGTAGTTTGGCATCATCTTTCCGAACTCTAAGCTTTGGGAACCCTGTACAAGCCATAGGGACTGCTCAGATACATTCTCTCTAAATCATTCCACCTGAAGGGCTTTTTTTTTTTCCTCAAGACTAACTGTTACAAATTTCAGTTTGTAACATATATACCTAAAACAGCAGAGGAGGGGTTTTCTTAACCAGTAACAGTGTATTTTAAGCCTTGCAAACTATGTTCTCTGAAATTTATTCAGCATACATCAACTTTTCCTGTATTTCTCTGCAAATTTAAATGTCTGTAGTCACCTCCAGAAAAGCCCAGCCACCCAGCCAGCATGTTCTGACTAGATAATTATTCTCCAGATTTATTTTATAATCATAAAACCCATATTTTCTTGCAGTTCTTTCTTTCAGTTCCACTCCTTTACACAATTTACTGAAGACACTTGTTGACATACCTTGTTGTTAAAGAAAAAACAACTTTCATGACATCCTCCAGGAGGCAATGGAGAAGCAAACGTTGAATTAATAGAACTGTTATGTTTTTCACATACAAATTTATTGGAGGAACCACAGTTTACGTCATTCCACAAGCCTAAAAATAGTTAGACTGAATAAGCAAGTCAAGATGCTACAGTATTTGTAACGATAATTTATCACTTCTTCTTTTGGGTTAGAAAGAGGCTAATCTCTACGGTTCAGGCCATGAAAGTGAGTAAAAGAACCACACGCTACATTTACGTCCGCAACGTTTTTTTACAAACCAAAGATGTTTATGGACTTTAGCTGCTCAGCACTGTTACTTACCTACCATCTAGCAACTGAAAAAGAATAAAGGACTGGGAAGAAAGGGCCAGTGACTCAGAAGAAATGGTCTAGTCATCTATTAATTATACTTTCTCCACCCTCCCCACCTCTATCCATCAAAAAGTCTGAGCAGGAGAATTACAGGAGAAAGAGAATGAGGAAAAAAAAAAACTTTTTTTTGTTTTTTAAGCAGAACACAATGTTCTCTGGTTTATATTTCGGGCTGCAGCATGATCTGAAGGCAAAGTAACCACAGCAGCTTTGAATGAGACAGTTGAAGCTCTAATAGTAGCACAGCTGTAGTCCCTTGACCTGAATTTGAACTGCCTGACCTTTCTTCCCCCCCATCTAGCACTCTCCACAGTGTGGGTACCTGTTTATGATGTGCTCAATCTATGGCATCATCACATTGCAGACAGCAGGGGAAATACACCAGCAAGCAAATTTGGAAAGAAAATGGATTGAAAATAAATGAGATATGAAATACTGGATCACTGTAAGGGCACAACATAGTGTTTAAACTTATGTTACTTCTTCTCTACCATAAAACACCACCCCCCTAAATTTAATGTATTTCTAAATTATGTCTAGTAATCATAGTACTGGGGTTTTTTATTTCCTAGACATAAACAACTCTTTTTTTCATGAAACAGTTAAAAAAATTCTTGAGTAGATAAAATTTCAAAGTATCACAGGTTTTTTGGCTTTTGAGGAATCCATATGTTTCAGAAATCATCTAAGAGCATTCATAATAGTTCATACGAAACATGTCTTACATCTAGTAAGACAAACATAAGCAGATACTCTCTACTTTGCTCTTGTTAGTAATGGTATCTCCTCTTCACTGTTAACGGTAACCAGATCCCCTCCTATTTGTCTACAAAAGTCTCGAGCTTCAAGCCATGTTTTCTTTTTAATCTTTGATCTGAAAAAAACACTATGGAGAAATTTTTTTAAATCATATTATATATGTTATAATAACATAAAGAATCAGTCTCGCTCACCCATAAATGAGGTTTCATGCAAGACAAGTAAGAGTGCATAAAAGAAGCAGCATTAATTACTCTGTTCATAAAATTCTTGCACTAGAGCTGTCTAGCTAGTTAGCGTAGTGGTGATAAAGGGAAGGAATTGATAGAAGGGAATACAATTCGCTTTAACTTGTTTTACCCGGAGGAGGGCCAGGCCGCCTTCCAGACCGAGGTATAGTAGTCACAGTGGAGAGGCAAAGTGGCCTGGGAGGAGTCTGAAGATGGAGGCAAAAGAATGACCTCATGGTGGTTTACAATTCTCACCTCACATTTGCAATATGATGTCTAACATTTTGGTAGCTTAACAGAGAATAAGCACAAGTTTGACCAAAGCTAAAAATAATTATTTGGGAATAAAGGAGCCCAAGGAAACAGCATTCCAGCTGAGTTTGAAAGAAATGAAGAAAATAACATAATAAAAAGAGAAGGACTCGTGAATTCAATAAAGTGATGAGAAATATTAACGTCTCACACTTACTCAGCACATTTCTATTCTGCATGATCACAAATCAATGTTTGCACATTACTCTCTTTTATTGTTCCAAGTCCTTTTTTATGCCTGCTCAGACAGAACTGAGTGTACTTCAAATATTAATTATCTGTAGCTTTGCATCAGAAGCTCTCCAATAAATGTCCTTTGTAAACACTGGTTTAATTAACATTTGATACGATTTCTTATGCTTTATTTTAGGGGGTAATGTGCTTATCTTAGCAAGGTCCAGCCTTAGGCATTGTGTTGCTTGTAGATACACTTCACTGTTTCTCTACTTTATTTCCTGAACTGTCACACACCTCAGACAAATACGGGATCTTTACACAACCTACTGACCACAACAGGAACCCCACTAACAACCAAGCTTTGCTGCTTCTGCTGCAAAAATACAGAATTTTGACATTGCTGTTTGAATAATTTTGCAAATATTAAGTTGCTTGTTGTTTCTTCTTTTTTCTCTTTTCTTTATGCCTTTCTAGGGACTTGATATTTATGTTCCTCTTCTTCCATTTTCTGCTCCAATTCATTCTGTCCCTGGGGCACAAACTTCCTAATTTTCTTTCCTGTGTCCTTCTCCCTCTTCTTGTGTCCAGTCCCTTCAACCTCATCTTTCTTCTTCAGTTTCTCCCCTCATGGATAATTCCCTGAGATGTTTGAGTGGGTTTCTTTTTTTTCTTTTTGTTGTATTCCAACCTCAGATACTGCAAAATGCAGATGCCCCTTCCTTTTACTTTCTTTCTTTCCCACCCTCCCCCCCTCAAATGAAGCAGTTCAAAGCCTTTCTCCTTCTTTTAACTATTTAGGCACTCACTTTAAAATAGGAACTATTATGGTTGTTTGATACCCAACCTTCTGGGCATGGGGGACCAGAGCAGTAGTTGGAACAAGTGGAGCTGTTGCACCTTTTGCCCACTGCTTACAGATACATTTTTGCTTTGTCTCACAGTCAAGAACATTCCATAATCCAGCTGCAGTCCCAGTTCGCAAGGCTACACATCCTGGCTTACTTCCTTTATGAGAAATAAAAAACACAATGGGTATTTTAAACAGTCTAAATAGTTTAATTCTTACTCAAAATCTCTGAGCATCAGCCATCTGCTTCTCACCATACAACAACAGTTGAACAGCAGAGTTGTATTTTAGGTGTTTTTCACACAGGCAAAGAGTAGTATTTTCTGTTTGAGGAGGTACCGATTAGTTCAGGATCCTGTTTATTTTTTATTTTTAATGTCCTGGAAAATTAGTTCTATGGTTAGAAAGTAAGATTTATTTTTTACAGTGAAAACCCATGCTTTCAAGTGAGAACTTCATTCTTACTTACATTAAGCCTCTTTTATATCAGGTAGCATAACCTCAGTCACTAGTGATTTTCATCTAGATGGAAACAAAGCTCTCAGCGCATACATAGGGCAGACACGCAAACCTCAATAGAGATGTCATGAAGCTTATCCCGTGATGTTTGCTGAAATTTTAGCATATTGTCTCAGAGGGAACCAGAGGTGCATACAACACCTGAGATGCAGTCAAATGGGTACAATGGGCTTACACAATAGCTTATTTGTGTTCTTTCTTCATTTCCTAAGTGATATGTTGAATAGCATGGACTTTGGCACAGGTCATTATGGGACTCTGTTCGTGAGCTCTTGTCCCCAGTAAAAAATAACCCCCATAAAAATAAAAAACACCTTCCATTCGCTGCCTTTTGATCAAAATTTTCATTCATGTAAGAGCTTTCCTGTGTCAGGTCAGATTAGCTGAAAAGCTTTTGGTAATTGAGATAGACCACACCAACTAGACTCCCCTTAATCATATGCTTTTGACTCCTGTGGGAAGCTCCAGGAGACCTGTGAGCACGACCTCCTTTTACAAAAAAAGTTTTATATATATTTCCCATTATAACTTCTTTATTCTACTCTTTGTTACAGATTTAGCTAATTCACCAATGACTTATTGGTCTGTATTTCCCCACATCTCCCTGGAACCATTTAAAATGTTGACACCAATTTTGCCTTTTTGTACCCCTTAGCTGTCAAGGCAGTTTCAGCAGGTAGTTACACATTAAAGTGAACAGTTCGCTTAATGTAAGCTTTACAGCTCTTGGATGCTTTTGCAGCTGTTCTTAGTCCTGACTTGCTATTCTTCAGGTCGTTTATTTGTTCTATAATATATCCTCCTAATATTTCAGCTTGAAATAGACTCTCTGGTGACACCCTCACCAAAGAAATTTTACAGCATAGAAAGCCTGTTTTCTTTCTCAGAGAACAAGGGGTGGGAAAGAAAGAAAGAAAGAAAAAGGAAGGGGCATCTGCATTTTGCAGTATCTGAGATTGGAATACAGCAAAAAGAAAAAAAGAAACCCACTCAAACATCTCAGGGAATTATCCATGAGGGGAGAAACTGAAGAAGAAAGATGAGGTTGAAGGGACTGGACACAAGAAGAGGGAGAAGGACACAGGAAAGAAAATTAGGAAGTTTGTGCCCCAGGGACAGAATGAATTGGAGCAGAAAATGGAAGAAAGATGTAAGGAAACTAACTTTTCCTTGCAGATTGATCTCCAAGTGCTCGCTTTATACCTTAATCATCTGCTGGCACCACAGAATCCCTGGCAAGCTTTCTTCTCACGGCATTTACAGAAGTGTCATTACTCATTGTCTTTTGTATTTTTTTCATTATTTTTTATTTTATTTTACACTTTATAACCTCACTGAAGGCTTTTGAGACAGTTTTTAGACAAATGATCACTAGGAGGTACGTAGTATATCTTGGGGAGAGCAGATTCTCCCATGACATTTTGAAATCATGTTTCTGTGCTTCTGCACAGTATAATCCCATGAATACAGCTTTCCTAGCATCACAAGTAAAAAAAAAAAAAGGTATCATCAGTTTTGATACTGTGATTTTGTAGTTCTAAATTAAAATCCTTATTACTGTTGCTCTGTTTCAGACTTTTCTCCCAGGCTCACTTCCCCACTAGAGGGCTGAGGGTGGAATAGTCTTGGGAACTGCCTGTAACTCCTGTTTATCTCTTTGTGAAGATGAGCCAAACAGGTTAATCTTATGGGTAAATATATTAGATGTCCTACTGTAAAACTGCAGTTCAAATTCTTCCCTTTGAAATTAAAAGATGGGGTTTGAGAACTGCCAGTTCTTGTACAACATACTGAAGGCCTAAAGCATGAACATCAGAGGATGTAAAAGGGATCATAAAGATGCCAGTGAAAACAAAGTCGTTTATCCAAATCCTTCTTGTCCAGTCTGATGATGAATCCTTTTCTCCTTTTCCTTGCTTCAGACTAGGGGAGAGGACCTTACAATAGGATTCTGACTCTGTATAAATCAACAAACAAAAACAAGACTTTTTTATTGTTTACCTAAAGACCTCTTCTGTAACTTAGATAATTTGCTATTTGGTGTTGTGTTAGGCCTGTAGTTCCAGGAATATTTCAGAACATACAACCCTTACCTATTTAAAAGCCAAGGAAAAGTTGTTATCATATCTACTTACAACTGTGGCTAAGTAACCTTTTTCTCCTCAACAAGTGGTGTTTGCTTCTGAAAATGTTGCTAGAACATGTCCAATGTTGAGGGATGAGGGTGCAGGGAGCTGGTCCCCGACCCACTCTGCAGGGCCCTGCAGAGGCAGCTGTGCCATGCAGGGATGGGCAAACGAGCAAGCGCAAAGGAGGCTGCAGGGATCCCCACATGCCACCATTACCCCAGAGGATAAGGAGAAGGAGAATGTACTCAAACTACATTGAGATCTGTTTTATAGCCCTAATAATTTTGTTGGTGACTTTCAGTTGAACATAAAGAGAAAATTTCATCAGTGATGCAGAAATGCTTTCATTTTATTTTTTCTTTTATTTTCATGAAAAAAAAAAAGACTACAGCTACCTGAAAGGAGGTTGTAGTGAGGCAGGTGTTGGTCTCTTCTCCCAAGTAACTAGCGACTAGACGAGAGGCAATGGCCTCAAGTTGCATCACGGGAGGTTTAGACTGGATATTAGGAAAAATTCTGAAAGAGTGGTCAGACATTGGAACAGGCTGCCCAGGGAAGTGGTGGAATCACCATCCCTAGAGGTTTTAAAAAAACATGTAAATATAGCACTTCAGGACAAGGTTTAGCAGGCATGCTGCTGTTGGGTTGACTGTTGGACATGATGTTCTTAGAGGTTTTCCAGCCTTAATGATTCTCTGATTTTATATTTAATTTCATCCTTTGTCCCCACATCCCTTTTTCTGGCCCTAGCCAGTTGCTGAAATAGCAGGTCACATTATTCTTTTATTAAGAAGTTAGTTTGAATATTAAAGTAAAATACGTATTGAATAATGTTACCTGGCCCTTGATCAGTACACAATTTTCTGGCCTGTTGTTTGTGGTGGATGGCTCTCTCAGGTGCCATTTTGTGTATGTTACTGGCGTACCATCACTCCATTCGAAATATATTTTAACCTTATAGTCGTTCAGCCCAATTCATAGCTTGTCTGTAGGCTCTAAAACATGGAAACACAGAGCTAGACAAGACCTCTTACATGCCACTGCATCCTTTTCACAGCTTCCTCAAGCTCTAGAACATACAATCCCTTTCATAAATTTATGAAACATAAAATTATTCACTGTGTTGCATGATCATTTTATAAATTAATATTTTCACACAGATGTTAGAATCAAGACAGTATACTTTGGAAAATTAGGCTGTAATGAAATCTTTGCACTGGATCAAAAAATTTTGCTTCTCTTTCTCATAGCAGTGCGAGAAGAGTAAATTACCAGCCTAATGCTAATACGCTATGGTGGTATGATAGAACTGTGTGAATAGTTACTTTTTATGTTCTGTGGCACTAGTCAGATTTTAAAATACCGTTTTTATGTAACTTGAAGCGTGAATGCATTAAGCTACATTCAGCAGAATTTAAAAAACAGAGAAGACACCTAAGCCCAGTCCCCCAGCCCTAGATCAATTGTTTAGGCAATGAGTAGAATCACAGTTTCAACAACATCCAAAACTCAGCAGGGGAAGGTTGTCAGCAAACGGATCTAACTTTGGGGCTGGCCCTGCTCCAATCCGAGGCTGGACCAAATGGCCTCTGGGGTTCCTTCTGGCCTAAAACAGTGTATGATCCTACAGTTTTAGGTATTCTTAACAAAATAAAAGCAGGGAAAATGAAAGGTAAATTTAGGCAGCATTCACAAAAATGAGAAAAGGAAGGGAAGGAAGGGGAGGGATAGGAGGAAGTGGAGGAAGCAGAGGAAGGGGAGGGAGGGAAGGGAGGAAGATGCTTTCTTTAGTAGGTGTATTCCATTACTTCTGCAGATACCTGTGAACTTGCTGGTCTGGGAGCTGGTTCACCACAAGATGCAGAGAATGACTTAGAGTCACTTTGCAAGTTCCCCAAATGAAGAGAAAGCAGTACAAATGTGTTGTTTTTCCATAAATTGCACTCTTTTAAAGTGGAAGTTATATTTCACAATCTTTTCACCAAGAAAGTTTCTCACCGTGATGACTGATGTCCTTCTACCCTCATGCATAGCAAAGCACAAGTCAAGACAGTTGAGTAAGTCTGTAAATTGCAGGACAGAAGGCGTCATCTGTTTTGAAGAAGAAAAGAAAGCACTGCACCAGCCTGACGCCACTGGACCTCCAGCTCCTTGCATGTCTCTGCCTGCAGTGTTTCATGTTAATACAATTGCCACATCTCAGTTCAGCTAGCTGGTGCTTCTTACATGAAGACAAAGGCAAAAATCACTCTGGAAACATTCACTGTACCCAAGCCGAGACATCATAAATCTGTGCTCCTCAAGGCTTTGGATGCTGGCCAGGTGACTCCTTTCCCTCTGACAAGAGGTCAAAGCTTCTTCCCATCCTTTGGTCTCCCTGAAGATTTTGTAACAGTGATCTATATATGATACCACAAAACATAGTAAACATCAATTGACTCTAAATCTGGCATTTTTTAGCTTGAAAAAAGAAAGGAAACTTAGAATACAAATATTATTTGCTACAAATTCTAAGGTTATTAAATAGTCAAATGTCTGTAACAAATACCCTAATGTATTCAATTTAATAGCTTCTGTATTACTTCGTACTTATTTGTCAGATAAGAGAAATCAGAAATTATCTGCACCTAATATAAAATGCTTATGAATTTTTAAAAGACTAGGTGTATTGATAAAGTAAAAGTCATCTAGACAGATCTACTAGACGTATACATAGAGAAACACCAACAGGGAAATCCTTCTATGCTTAAAATATCTTATCTTTGCAATGTGTCAATCTTTCTTCCTTGTGCTTATTTTTACTAACACCCCTCTTTTGAAAAATAATTTTTGGTTTGTTCTCCATTTTCATGCTCAGTAGTGGGTGTATTCAAAGGGGAGACCTGACTACCAAAACACAGACAGATGGGACAAGTTGAACGTTCTTTGCTTTTGCCTGTTTCATTCTGTGTGTTGTGGAACTGGAGATCAGCCTACAAAGGGTGTAATGGTTGTAAAAAGCAAACCAGATAAACAAGAAATAGTTTCTATTTCTGATAAAATTCTCCTGCTCATCTTTGTCAATCTGAATGCCAAGAAATTCAGATAACAGCTCCTACTTTCAGTTATCAACATATATCAACATACCTGAGGGAACAAAGTTGAAGTTTCTTTTCTTACAAATGTCACCAAATTTCTGATCACATTCCCAATTTTGCCATTTAGCTTTTGTTTCAGGATTCAAAACCGCACAGAGTTTTCCAGATTCTGGAGGGGGGCTTTCTTTGGGAAAGGTAGAGAAAAAATAATAGTGAACTTTTCTGAAAGGCAAATGGGGCTCTAAGCTCTAAAATGCACAGCAGAAATCACTGCTGGCTGAAATGAGAGCCCCAAAGATTACGTCTTCCCCAGCTTTGGCAAGAACTGAGGTAGTTGTCTGGTAGTGGCAATGCCTGTATGAAATGTAGTATCATTTAAGTGCATATTAACAGCGAACTCCCTCATAATTTTTTTGCTAGAGACAAGAAATGGAAGAACATATATTTTTGGGAAAGACAGCATTGCTTTCAGAGCTCAAATATTTTAGCAACACATAGAAGTTTCTGGCTTATATTGCTACAGAAAAAAAAGCTTTTTCTAAAGCTAAAGCAAGAAAAGCTAAAATACATCTCTCATGGCATATCTATCTGATATTATGAATATGACATATGAATTTAAAGCAGTATTTGAGGTATTTATATTTTTTCTTCAGGAATACAGAATCAAGTAAAGTCACAGCTACCTGGAGTCCAGTTTAAGTACTGGAAAGGGCTGCCCCCAATCCACTCCTATCCACTCCTCAAGTCCAATCTGTTGAGTCCAATCCACAGTGCAGAATCTGTACTTTCTGTTAATTCTAAGTAACCAAAAGAAGGTAAATGATTTCATAAATCAGTTTTTTCTATCAATAGTCAGTAATAATGTCTCTAGGAAGACTTAAAATTCTTAAATATCAAACTACAAATATCTTTAGATGTTGAGATACCTGATAAATTGAAATATTCCCAACATTTCCTTGCCATAAAAAGCAAACAAACAAACAAAAACCCGTCTTATTCTATCATCTAATGCAAAACCAGCACAGATGAGAAGCCACAGGGTGTATCCAAACTCAAAGTGTTTCTGCAGAATAGGCTAAATGCTGTACAACATTGGATTTATGTAAGTAGAAATACTGATACAGTATAAGTATAAACCACAATAATAAAGCTCTTAAGAGGTTAAATTCATCATTAAAAATAACAGGGTTTCTTTCATACCATTTCTCCAGCAATACATGGGTAGGTAGAGCCACAATTTAGGATCTATGATTGACTGATATTTTTCAGTTTGTCAAATAAATGAAAAAATCAGATGTCAAACTGCATTTGACACAAACCACGCCTTTCTTTTGGCACAGAGATAGCTCTTTTCTCTTATTTTCAAATTTTTTTAAAGGTTCCTTTTCACAAAAATTTAAACTTTCATTCACTTCTCAGAAATATTTTTTCCACTTAAAAAAAGAAAAGGATGAAATTTTAATATAACATTTTTACATAGAAAGTCAAACTGTTACACTTGCAGGATACTGGAATACTTTGAATTCTGTTTAAACTTGGCAGTGATTTTGATATGAACTTGCAAATTCTAAAATATTTTTTTTTACTTACTCATGCATATTTAGGTCCATAGACATTAGCCAAAAACGTACTAAATAGTCCTTAGTTGTGATGATGGACTGAACAGATCCTAAATGTAAGTACGGCATTGCTTTCCTTCCTTACCTTTAAGGTATGTTTGCTCATGACTGTCTGTGATACTCAACAATTCTGCATTTTGCTGCTGACAGCTCTTCCTGGCTTGGTGCCACGTGAGAGCCAATTCAGAGTTTATTTGGTAGTGGACATTTGTTAACAGATCTGTAGCCCAGGTGGTGTCCTTATCTGTGGAGAAAAGAATTATTTTGGGGTGGATAGTAACTCAGCCACAGAAGAATGAGTTGCAGGTTCTCTTTATGTATGGCATTCTCATTAAATGTCACCTGTGCTGTTCTTTCAAGAGCACTGAAAATGTTACGAGCGGGATGGGGAAGGAGAAAGTTAAGGCCTGTAAACTGACAGGTAGAGCTGGCAAATATTGCCTCCTGTTCCATGAAGATACATAATTCAGAAATTACTACATGGGAAGTGATTGCATAGAAAAATATATTGCATGGAGTTCTGTGGCAGAAAACCTAGTTAGGGCTACAAGGATGATGAGGGGACTGGAACATCTCCCCTACGAGGAGAGGCTGAGGGAGCTGGGCTTGTTCAGCCTGAAGAAGAGAAGGCTGCGAGGGGACCTAATAAATGCTTATAAATATCTGAAGGGTGGGTGTCAGGAGGATGGGGCCAAGCTCTTTTCAGTGGTGCCCAGTGACAGGACAAGGGGCAATGGGCACAAACTGAGGCACAGGAAGTTCCGTCTGAACATGAGGAGGAACTTCTTCTCTCTGAGGGTGACAGAGCACTGGAACAGGCTGCCCACGGAGGTTGTGGAGTCTCCTTCTCTGGAGATATTCAAGACCCGCCTGGACAAGATCCTGTGCAGCCTGCTGTAGGTGACCCTGCTTTGGCAGGAGGGTTGGACTAGATGACCCACAGAGGTCCCTTCCAACACCTACCATTCTGTGATTCTGTGTGATTCTGTGAAATCTGTAAAAAGATACGCAACATCTCCTCCTTCTCTTTCTGCAGTTCCTACTGAGAGCTGTGAGAACCAGCTCTAGACCTGAATTTAGCATCAAAACAGTTATTAGATGAATCCCCCTCTTGCAAATTGCTTCTGGATGTTCCTGTCGCAGCTTCAGAGCCCGGGCACTGCAATGGTGCTGAGCTGCATTGTGTTCCTCTTCTCATTACCTTTGTGTCTGTTCTGCTGCAGAACTATACACGTTCAATCAAGCACAATACAAAATTGAATCAGATATTTGATTATTCCCAAAAGTCAGTATGAAGTTCAATTTAAAAAAAAAAGAAAGGAACTGAGAGCTGGGACTGGCTTTCAAAGGCTTTGAAGATTATTTGTTGACCCTATCTCACATACCTTTTGGGCTCAGTGTCCTAGGTAGCTTTGTAGGGACCTGGAAAGCATATTTGACTATGGATTTGAATCACACCAAAAGCATATTTTAAATCAACTGGAGTAAAGAGGCATTTTAATAATAAAAGACACAATATTAAACAGGAGCAATGGGGAGGAGTGTAGGGGAAAGCTTAGAAGTGTCAGGAGGAATCTTCAACGCCTTGAATGCAAAGTTCCCCTGTCAAGAACAAGGCCGTAAAGTGAGATGGAGTGGCAAGTGACCACAGAAATGGAAGACAGTTTTCAGAAAGTGGTTGAAGTTGTAGAGAAATGCCAGGGATGGGAGGCAGTTGTCAGGAGGGGTGGAAAGACTGCTTCCCAGGCAACATGAACAGGACTTAATAACACAGATAAAATAACAAAGTCCACTTAAGTAAAAAAATAGTCACATGAGAATCCTGTGGACTGAAACATTAACTTCATCATTAATCTTCCTACAGCACTCATTTTTGTGCCCAAATCGATTGCAATGGGGGTCCTCAGAGAAGGTGACAGCACACATCCTGGCTGGAAAACAGCGAGGAGCTCAAAAGTATCATGCTGCTCAGCAACTTTCCCACAATTAGTGTGAACTACATGCTGGTTTACTCTTCAACCACACTTTTCTCCACATCTTTATGCAATGTGTTAGTTCTTTCGGTACAGACCTGCAGGATGTGGCAACACATCGTACACTGAAATACATTCTTGTAAACTATGTGTAATGATAAAGATACTCATAGTTTGCCAACAACACACAGAGGGAACTGTGTGGGAATAGGTAACTTACCTATTGATTGGCAAAATCGATATTGCTGGTCTGTATCGTAGTCTGCAGTGGTGGCACACCAGTGGTCAGCCATCTGACCGGCCAGCGTCTGCGCACTCGGTGTACTATTGCTTATTGTACATGAAAGTGAACACACAGGGCACCCCGAAAGCATTTCCTAGCAGTGTAAAGGTCTCTGAGAAGAAAACAATGATAAAGATAGTATGGAAAATAATAGTGTAAACTGTGAAAAATGTGAACCTATGCTAATGGATGACTTACATCTCAAAGTGCTTTCCACGTTACCTTTCCTATAACCATAACAAAATTAAGGTCAACACTTTTTCATATGTAAGGTGCTGACACATATTTTAGAGCAGCGCCGTTCTGATGCAAAGTAATATTTCATAGATTGAGTCTGCAACTAGATTTTAATTTGGACCAAGGTGCTTTTACAAACTTAGTAAGGCTCCAGAGCTCTACTCTAAGATACTACTATTTTAAACAATTTCAAGACTTATATAAAACATGCAAAAGAAGGAAATAATATTTAGAAGTCCTATTTCCTGTAAAAAGTAAACATCAGGTTAGACAATCCATCTCTGTTTTTATTCCAGTGACCTTTCAAGTATCTCACACACAGTGGAGCAGCTCCCGCATGCAAGGCTCAGAGTTTAATACTTCAAATATCCTGTGAGGTGGTTTTTAGAACATTCATTCTGGATGTGGGAAAGACATTCAGAACAATCAGACTTCAGCTAATCACAAAGGGTAATTGCGGTGGTAATTGTAATTATTCCACGAGCATCCTTATCTGCCGAGTCACAAAAGCCACACTTCCTCCGCCTACACTGAAAGGTACATCTAGCCCTTTCTCAGCTCACCCATATTGTGCTTTTTTCTTTAGAACATAAGTTCAGTTCCATGTTGCTGTGTAAGAAACTTATCAGTGTTTATACTCTCTGTTAACAATGTAGTGACACAATATGGTAAGCAATAGTGACTTTAGAGAATGATTTATATATAGTATAAGAGTAAGTACATATGTATGTATATAGTAACACATAATATATATTTAGAGAATATAGAGAGAGTATATTTAATACTTATAATACTTGTAACACTATATACTATAACACACATAGTAAAATAGTGTGTATATTATATAATACATAAATGTGTATATATTAATGTATATAATTCCTACTTGGCCACAAATATGACATTAAATTCAAGGCTAACTACCTTAGTGCACTGTTTTTCTAAGACTCTGATGATCACCGAAGGAATCAGAATAGTCAGAGCCAAAGATCCAAAACATTCGGATACTCACAAAGAAATTACTGCAAAGGATGAAAGAATCAATTTTCTGTACCTTCATATCCCTGGGAACATAAAACATCCATGGCCCATAGAACTTCCCCATATTCTTTGCACTCAGCCGCTTATTTAACACAACATTATCATGTTCTTCATTGTCAGGGCTGAAAAACAAATCTTCTCCTTGGATTGCAAGGATTTTTTCATTTCTGCATTCCCACGACTGGAGCTCACTTGTTCGATTACATGGATACAGGGTGATCTCAGCCTGATCGTCCTTCAACGGCACCCCCAGGCATAGGTTCAGTCTCACATTCAAGCTGATGATCAGTGATCCACCTGAATTTTTGTGATTCATTGTCTTGATGGCAAGTGGCAGTTCTAACGGATTGTGATAGATGCCCAAAGACAGAGCTTGTTGACTTTATTATGTACTAAAAATGTTTCAATATCTGTAAAACAAAACAGTACATAGTATATGGTTAGTACAGAACATTTGTAAAGTGGATATGTGACATGATTCTGCTTCCCATTCACACGAACAAGGAGTCATCGCATTCATGTCAGATAAAAACTTGATGTTTTTGAACATAGTCCAGTGCAACACCAATTTTACTGATTAAAAAGCAAGAAAGTAGGCAACAGGATATGTATTTCATTATTATAAGTCACCATACTGTGGATTAGTGGCATGCATCAGCAGAGCTGAGCACAGCTTGTTGGATTGATTTACGTCAGTGACATGAATTCCCTCAACCACACTGCTGTTGCCCTGTTTCCATCTATCTGCACATGCACGGCCTCTGACCTCTACAAACTTTTCTCACTCTGATACATCTTACAGATCTCCTAGCGAGTCATAGCTGTCTTTACTGAGCCATTCATCTCCCCACTCCCGAATCCACCTTTCCTTTCCTTTTCACTGCATAAATGCGGGTGCACACCTATGAGCCTCAAAGGGGGTACCCCTGGGCTCACTGACCTTGCTGACCTACAAGACCTGCAGTATCTACTATGAGCCATGGCAATGTAAAACTAGGAGTGACATTGGGAAACCAATTGCAGTCTGAGAAAGTAGCAAGGACTGGGTACTAGTGGCATCTGACCACCCCTTGGCAATGTGGAAAGGCTGGTGGAAGTTAAAAGGTCTACCTGTACCAGAAATTGGGTCTCTAGCTCTCCAGGTAGTTTCTCTGATCATGTCTGCAGTGGTGGCTCCAATGTAAAGTAGAAGTAGCTGAGCTAATTTCAGTCCAAAGTGAGTTTATCAGTAGCAGTAGTGAATCATACCTATGAATTTGCTCTGCTGCTTTGTGGTGTACTTTGTGACCCACCTGGTTGTATTTCCCCTCCAAAGCCTGCGGGATTCATAACCAGTATTGGTCCCTCATACACATCTTGATCACTGGGCATAATATTTAATTAAAATGTATTTAAAAAGTTAAAGAAATTTCATTCAAAAGCCTGCAAAAAGTCAAAACCTATTTAGTTTATAATATACAGTACACTGAAAATAATTATCCTGGCCTGAAAGTGATAACATGGGCCATTAAAAAAAGCACCACATACTCTGAGGCAATCTGTAACAGTTTTACTCAGGATTTACAAAGCTAAAAGCATTTAACCTTAAACATTCAGGTCTCCAGAAGCCATCTCTAACACCTACAACAGAAGCACAGCTAAAGGGGTGGCAGTAATATTGTCACTGCAATTCTACAATAACTTTACTAAACTTAATCCAGCTTTGTTTCACAAAAATTTTACTCCATCCACTTTATCAGCACCAGTGAATCCAGTGAGTCTGTTTAAAACAGTGAATGAAAGTAATGTTCTTTACAAGCACCAAGTCTCCCTGGACTGCACAGCCATCATCTGTGAACATCTTAACGTCCTACAAATAATTCCACATTTCACCACTCCTGAAGTTTTTCCTGCCTGATTTTGCAAGCCTTTACACAGACACCAACAGCTCAAAAATCAGAACACATAAGTAAAGACTAAAAAATAATAGACATCTAAATATACCTCATTATTTCCTTAGGTCTGATCTTCTGGGATTACTGAAATGATAATACCACTACATAAGAATAAAGCCACTAAGAATTTAGTCTTTGCTTCCTTATCTATCCATTTCTTTTTTCTGTTAGATCCTGCCCTTGCCTCTTGCCTGCCATTAAGAGGCTGCCATCTATATGTCCCAGACAAATAATGTACATACAGGCACTGCCACAGAGCCATAAATCACCCAGAAATGCCAAAGGACATGGAAGCACTTTCACAGACACCTTCACAGGGGGCAAGCGGGAGGCACTTACCCGCCAGCTGCAAAGCACTGTGAAGAAGAGAAAAAAAAAGCAAGAACCTGGAGAACATAATTGTAAATGCTATTTTCTTTTCTTCCCTTCTCTAAGAGCTGGATGATGAGAGTTGCTGGCAACAAAGTCCTGCTGAAGAGATGACAGTGACAGGTCCTGCTCAGTTTCAAAGGCTGGATGGTTGGGTAGAAAGCTCTGAGTGCTAAATAAGGAAATATTCTGTCACATGCCACATTTCAAAAAAAAATCAAGACCACACAGCACGAATTTTGCCTTTGAAAAAGAATGACTTCTCTCTGAGGGCAAACTGTGCTGCCTTGGGAAAGCAGGTGATACACAGAAGGTTATAACTCTATACTTTCCTGTTATCCCTTCTGAAGAGACAGCTGGGGATCTCACAGGATCAAATTAACAGTGAAATGCCAAGAAATTAAGCCTCAGCTCTTAAATCTTCCACCTTAATCAGACATTGAAAAAATACCATCAGTAAAACATGTCAATCTCCTATTTTCACATGTGAGATGAGACAGGATTGCATTTTAGAGGATTTAACTAAAATTCACTCTGCAGGACATTAAAAAAATTTTTCCCTTCTAAATGAGATTGCCATTGCCCTACCTACCTACCTACCTTCATTTCTGCATAAATGAAGCTAGGAGACCAGCACTGAAAGCTACCTGAAAAAGGGCTCATTTTAAAAACAATCCCCATTTTTCTTGTGAAGTAGGTCGATCTCGTCAGACAGTCATACCAAGAGCCAGCCACCATTTCAGGAAAAGCCACGTATGTCTTCTTACCCAGATCATACATCAAGCACTCAGGGGTTTGGTTTCCAAACGTAAGAGTTGGAAACCTGAAAGAAACAGCACTCCTCTCCTGACCATGACAGACTGTCCCTGTAACTGCATAAAGGCCTGACTTTATCACAGTAGATTCTTACCATGGAAATATTTTGTTTTGTCTTAGAAAAACTGCTAAATAAAAAAAAAAAATCTGTGGTGTGAAAATACTATTTGAAGTGTTGTAACACATTTGTTCAGCACCTGTAGCAAAAATGTGATAGCAGGGAAATTTAGCATCATTGCCTGTTTGTTGCCAAGATGACTGCATTTCCTAAGCCCAGGATTTGTTCCTACTTGGTTGCTGAGCAGAAAGACAATGCAAGAAAGAGAGTTAGTTCCCTGAGCAAGTCTACAGGATTAAAATAAAAAGGAGAAATTGAGTTGTGAGATAAGAAATTACAAGGAAATGCTAGGTACAGATGTTAAGAGGTTAAGGGCAAGGTTAACTGAATTTTGTTTTGCAGATGATGACAAAGTATACTAACAATAACAACAAAGTCAACAGCTTTTTGTGAAAAAGACATTTCTTGATTGTTTTGTTTTGTTTTGTTTTTTAAATCAATCTCTTAATCAGCTGCCAAAGATCTTGCCTAGAAAGATCAAAAGTTTTCTGTGGCCTGAACTGATTTGTCTCAGACTGACAGCATTTCCTTACAGCATGTGGGCTATTTCTTTAAAAGACACATTGTCATTTATATTGTCAGGATTTTTAACAGCCTTGTTTTATTCTGGAGCTCTTACAGCACAAGGCCAAGAGGAATTGCACTCTCTTCTGGGTTGGACATCATGCAATAAAAAAGAAGCGAAATGGGAACGGTCAGTTTTCTTCACCCTTCTCTGCTCCTCAGGCCACACCAGAGCCAATTGCAGCCTGGCAGCAAAACAAACTTTGGTTCGTTAAGAAATATTAAGCACTTGGTACCCTTCAGCCAGGTTGCAGACAAGTTTTAGGGCTAAAAATCTGAAAAATTTGCACTGTGTTCTTGCTACTCCAAACACAGCTTGTGAACTGGCACCTTTCCTCCTACGGCCAGTACTGTGAATTAAAGGGTACTGTGCTGGTTCCTGGGAAGAGGTGGCTGCCTGAGGCTGTTACAATCCCTGAGGCCAGCCTCCAAGGAAGAGCAAAACCAGAAGAGCAAACCTCACTACATCACCTGGACCTGACAGCTCCTGCTCACCATGAGCCACCAGCCGCACACCTTGGGAAGCGCCAGGCAGGAGGAGGCACTGCCTTCTTGCTCACCTGCACTTCAGAAATCTGGCAATGGGAGGCACCTGCAGCTCACCACTGCTCTTGGGTGTAGCCCCAGTGCAAGCTACATCCAGCCACAAAGAGCAGTCCAATCTGGAAAGTCAGACGCTGGGTTAAAAGCAAAGTTGTTCTCCCTGGCATGAATTCAGTCAATTTCTGTTACTTCAAATTCAGTTGCTAGACCTACATCCTAAACACTAATCTCAAAAGAGATTACTGATAGTGTAAACATTGACTTGCTAAGGATTCCCTGGAAAATCTACTGAGTTCATTAAACATCTACCCACTCAAAGATTAAGAGCAAAAGAGCAGCACAATATCAACAGACACCATACACCTCAACCTATCTAATGACTCTAAATGAATGACAGCGGGGGAGGTAACATACAGTGGTTGCTTTGCAGGTGATAATTTGCCAGTTATTGATGTCAGCTATTCACAGACAGCCACAGTGACATAAAACGACCCATAAAGGTCTTCGGGATTCTTCAAGAGCAAGGATCCTTTAGGATCTGCTCTGCTCAAAGAGCAGTCCCCCACCTGCGTAAGCCTCCCCACACGCTCAGCCACAGTGGCTGAGAGCAACTGGTGCACTCCTGCACTTGCAGACCAGCCCAGCCATTGGGGACTGATTACAGGGCAACTGCTCTCATGTGTTATAGCATTATCTGGTCTTCTTGCACCAAATTTAGTTGAGTATTTTGATACAGAGGTGAGATGAGCCTGCTGTTTTTCTGGTCAGGCTCTAACAAGGGGGATAGGTACTGTCTGCCATCCTTCATAACCCTTCTCATTCAGGCTGATAAAGGCATCAGTTTAAAGCTGCTCTGTTTATCAAAAGTTCAGACAATAAAATCCACATGGGTCAAAATGCAAGCTAACTTAGGGAAACATACCTGTGGGCTGAAAATACTGCGGCTATTGCATTAATTTCCTTGAATTTTGTACATACCTAGTGAAAGCAACCACAAATCATGGAGTAATTAAGCAGAAAGGCAACTTCTTCATGAAAGGGAGAATGGAAAGATTTCCCTGGGGAGAAAAAAAGAGTTTGAACATTGTTTGAGGAAGGATATTGTTTCTTTATTAATGTTTTCTAAAGAATGAGGATTTTTATGCATTCCTTGTGAATAAATGGTATTGCATAAGTAAGTAGCTACTAAAGAGTCTCAGAAGACCACAATTATGATGTCCTCACATCTTAAGTCCATTATGCGCTTCCAGAGACTACATTTACGGGTACTATTGTACTGGGTTTGCATGGCAAGGTTTTAGTAACTGGGGCTACAGAGGTGACTTTTGTGAGAAGCTGCCAGAAGCTTCCCCTATGTCCAACGAGCCAATGCCAGCCAGCTCCAAGACAGGCCCGCTGCTGGCCAAGGTCGAGCCCATCAGTGATGGTGGTAACACCTCTGTGATAATGTATTTAAAAAGGGGAAACAAAAAAACCTGCACAAGAGCAGCCAGAGAGAGAAGTGAGAAGATGTGACGGAAACAGCTCTGCAGACACCAAGGTTAGTGAAGAAGGAGTGGAGGAGGTGCTCCAGGTGCCAGAGCAGAGATTCCCCTGCAGCCCGTGGAGAAGACCATGGTGAGGCAGGCTGTCACTCCGCAGCCCATGGAGGTCCGCGGTGGAGCAGATATCCACCTGCAGCCCACAAAGGACCCCACGCCAGAGCAGGTGGATGCCCAAAGGAGGCTGTGACCCCATGTAGAGCCTGCGCTGGAGCAGGTTCCTGGCAGGGCCTGTGACCCCAGGGGGGACCCATGCTGCAGCAGCCTGTTCCTGAAGGACTGCACCCTGTGGGAAGGATCCATACTGGAGCAGCTTGTGAAGAACTGCAGCGCATGGGAAGGACTCACATTGGAGAATTTCCTGCAGAACCGTCTCTCACAGGTGGGACCTCACACTGGAGCAGGGGAAGAGTGTGAGGAGTCCTCCCCCTGAGAAGGAAGGAGCAGCAGAGACAATGTGGGATGAAATGACCACAACCCCCATTCCCCATCCCCCTGCACCACTGGACGGCAGGAGGCAGAGAAATCGGGAGTAAAGTTAAGACTGGGAAGAAGGGAGGGGTGGGGGAAGGTGTTTTAAGATTTTGTTTTATTTCTTACTGTTCTGCTCTGATTAGATTGGTGACAAATTAAACTAATTTCCCCAACTCAAGTCTGGTTTGCCCATGACAGTAACTGGTGAGTGATCTCTCCCTGTCCTTGTCTAGACCCACAAGCCTTTCATTAGATTTTCTCTCCCCTGTCTAGCTGAGGGGGGGGAGTGATAGAGCGGCGTTGGTGGGCATCTGGCCTCCAGCCAAGATCAACCCATCACAACTACAGAGACAACAGACTTTTTAAAAGCACATTTAGTGACAAACAAATGTAAAATGAAACTTTAAACGAAAAAACATCTCCCTAATATGGAATTATGAAATTAATCTTCACCATTTATCAGGGGAATGTGTGAAAAGTCTGCACTTTATTTTTGTCCAGAGTAGGAAGTATTAAATTAACTAAACTAATATTTTAAAATGTCAACAAGTTTTTTGGGGGGTAATGAAAAGTCAGTTGTCATATTGTCATATTTTCTACAAAATTGTGTGAATATTTGTGATGGGATGAATAACTTGGTGTGATCTGGCCTGTATCGTGCTAGCAGCAATAAAATGCAACGAGTAATAAAAAATAGCCATATTGTTTTCACATCTATAATTTAGTATGTATTAAGAAAAAGTCATGTACTCTATGAAAACAGGAGAACAAAAAGAAAAACAAAATGCAAAGAAAGTATAGCTCCATGAAGTACTAGGATAACACAAAGCAGACAAATATATCAAGTTTTGGTGATTTTAATCTTCACAAAATAACTTAATTGTGGTAGAATGGTCAACAGTGTTAATTATATTGACAAAGAACAGAAAATATTTCAAGGAAAGGATGCGTACTGAAATTAAATCAGCTTTGTCTTATGTACTTATGTTCAGACTGAAGGACTGAAAAGTTTCATGTAGCAATGCTAAATCATTAATGGTAATCTAGAAATTATGCAAGATGTATAACATCTGAGAATGTTGCAGAAGAGACTTACACATACTTAAATCAGATTTAACAATAAATTTAATTTGGTTTACAAGGGAAAAACTGTGGATCACATAGTTCAATAAAAAGATCACGAGAAATAGCATTGAATTTTGACTGATATGGTGATAAATTCCTGTAATACCAACTGTTAACAGTCTTATTTTTTAGCAGTTACCAGAAAGTTATTACACTCATTATACATTGTATGCTTGTATAGCAAGAACAAGATGTAAATGTAACACCATTACTCAATTCAAGAAAGCATTTTACTAAAGTAAAAATCCTGACAATCTTCTTATCTTTCAGCTAACTCAGATTTGGCAGGTGCAATTAACAAATATCAGTGATCTCATCTTGAGCAGGAGTGCAGGAAACATGTTTCAGACCAACAAATTCTCTTTATCTGATAGGACCATCTACTCTATATATTCCCTTTTGAACTCTGTAAAGTGATCTACTCCAAAACATGCTTTGAGTAATGTATTCTGTTGACTGAGATGTACATTTGCACATTTGACACAGGAAGGCACTGGATCGTTATCAGACCCTCACTTCAGTATCAGCCCAGCCTCATTTCATAAGCAATTCATAGGGACAGCTAAGGCTAAAACATCTTTAGGCCTTGTCTAAATTTACTCCAAATTAACACCTCAATTCATTACATTGCCACCTTACTATTACATCCATAAAATCTATGTGGTCTTCTGTGTTCAAGGTTCCATTCTTATTTCTGCTACATGAGCTAGAAAGACTTGTTACCATCTGTGCCTTTTAGGACTTTTTTTTCTTTTTGTAACAAAAAAATCTTTCAATAAAGGGAGAAGACTTTTCAAGTGCAATTTTTTCTCCTTTAAAGGAACACCATAATCCCAGAAAGATGCAGAACAACTACATGACCTCTGAGGAGATGCTGGAAGAATTTAGTCCACAGGAGGGAAGACTGGAGCAGTGCATGATAACAGTCTGCAAAGATGTAAAACGTTGCTGCATGAAGGAAGGTCATAAATTATGCTACATATCTACTTGGAAAAGGACAAGAAATACAGGAAAAGAAACAATGGAATCAGTTCAGCAAGGGAGAATTAGGTACCAGGAAAAAACTTCTTAATAGTATAATCAGGCAGATTATTTAGTGAGAGACTTCTAAAAAATGAAATAGGAAAGTAGTTGTCAGAAATCAACCAGACTCACCTGTCTCTCCTTCACCAAGAGCAGCTGTTAGGGTTTTCCAGTTTACCTTTCTGTCTCTAGAAACTGAGAAATATCTTCCAGGTTTCAGTTCAACATTCCTCTATGCTCGTGAAAAGAAATAATTGTGACATTGATTTTCAATCTTAAACCAATGTAACCCCTATCTTGAACAAATCTTAAACCAATGTGACCCCCTAACAGGTCAATACGAGCAAGTCTTGGGCACCTCTGGGACACTGGGGAAGAGCATGACAATGAATGAGTGAATGAGTGACTGCTGCTGAGAAGTTGTCACAGGGGACCAGTCCACTTCAGTGGCCTCCCAGCTGCTTTACCAGCCCCATGAGGCACTAACGTGACTCTGGTTTAGGGGCGGGGTGGAAAGGATCTGTAGTGCCTCAGGCCAACCATGTAACCAAAGGGGCACAGGCTCATTCCAAAAAGCAAGCAAATGTGGTGAAAAATAAAACTATGAGCAAGAGAAAAGTGAAGGGTGGAAGAGAGGAGATGTTGGGCTAGGCTTCACCGACAGCCTGAGTCAGTTCTCTTGAGGGCCTGCGATGGCCTCTCTGTGTCCTGTGCGCAGATGGGCAGGGCCACCCTCGCCCTGGAGCTGGCACTTGATCTGCCTGCTTCTATGCAGAGCGGTTTCAGCACACTAAGACAGCAGAGATGTAATCCTCTTTCCCTTAACATGCTAAAGCATCTCACAGCAAGGTCAAACTAGACCCAGAGTGGGTGTGAGGTGGGGGGTGAGGGCTGAAAAGCTCTGATGTGAAGGGCAAATCTCTAGGTCCATCATGCAGCACCAGGCTTGGATTTGTAAGGGGTGGTGAGACTTAGCCAAGCTTTGCCAGGTTAGACGGGGCTCTGAGCAACCTGTTGAAGATATCCCTGCTCACTGCAGGGAGGTTGGGCTAGATGACCTCTAAAAGTCCCTTCCAACCCAAAGCATTCTACGGTTCTATGACTCCTTGGAGAGAACAAGTAGCTGACTGCTTGATAATTTCTCTTAATTTCCACAATAACATAATGCAGTGTTAAAATAAGACTAGCAAGCTAAAATGAGAGAGTACACTGCAGAGCCAAAGTCACTACCATCCCAATAGATGTCTGAGTGAGCACCAGGAGCTCAGGAGGTCTCAGACCTTGTTGCCAGTGACAGGGCCAACAGGTGGTACATTCAAGAGACGGAAGGCTCCCATCTGGGAGACCACACCCGAGGGTGCATGTCACAGCTGCAGATGTTGCCTAGCCCTGCCTGATGACCCAAGAGCATTTGAACCTCAATATTTTGGCTGAGGTACAGCAGACCAATGTATGCTCCGTGACGGCTGATTTAAAGATGCACTCATCAACCTTTTGTACTACCCTTTAACAGCTTCTCATTAACCCAGACTCAATAATCATTGGAAATAATCAACATGCATCTTTGCACTATTGTTCAAATACTGGATTGTGTAAGA
Source organism: Opisthocomus hoazin (assembly GCF_030867145.1). NCBI lineage: Eukaryota > Metazoa > Chordata > Aves > Opisthocomiformes > Opisthocomidae > Opisthocomus > Opisthocomus hoazin. The sequence goes on along the minus strand of NC_134417.1, from coordinate 71,911,584 downwards.
AAAAAATAACTAGTCCAGCCATACTTCCTGGATAACAGTACACAGTTATAAAAATAACTGGGAAAATGCCTGTTCTTTATATTATCTCTATGATGAGTCATTGTTTTCTTCCTTTGCTTTATCACTGTTTCCTTCCTTATACAAAAAGAAAAAGGTACCACGTTCCAGAAAGAAATTTTTCAAAATATTTTCCATGGGCTTCACACTTCAAGGACCTTCTGGACGATGCTCTTAGTCATATGGTTTAGTGTTAGGTAGCCCTGTGAGGAGCAGGGAGTTGGACTTGACAATTGTTATGGGTCCATTCCAGCTTGAGATATTTTATGATTCTATGATAATTTTCTACGCCTTTTTAATCTCTTTCTTTATGTTAATTCCCTACCATATCTAAATGCAGCATTTGACTTGAATACTGAAGAGAACCATATTGAAGTAGAAAGGTTGGCAGAAAATATGTTTAAGACTGTTTTCTTCCCCCCACTACCAGTGGATTGGTGAGGTCCAGAACATGATTTTAAATACAGGTAAGAAGACTGTGTGAAAAATGTCACATCTGAAAAATGTCCTAATCCCCAACACCGACTCATGGCCTGACCTATGTATCGGTCTCTGTGTCAGTGGGAGATATGCAGTAAGTGCAGTTTCTTTACATCAGCTGGCAAGGAAAGCACTGTAGTTCTTCCCCCTCCTCATACACCTTCCAACTACAATTGTATCAAACCTATTTTCTGAAAGAGGAAGGAAATGTCATAATTAACAGCACAAAAGGAGATAGATAGAGCAGACACTCACATGGACTGTTACCAAAAGAATCTCTTAACTACAAAACTATAAAAAGATCTGTAGGGCTCAGTTTAATTTTTTTCTGAGAAGTTACATGCAGCAGTTCAAGTAAAGAGTAGAAGGAGCTCTGTGAACAGCTCTAAGGGCTGGCTTTAATCTGAAATAGTTTCCAGATTTCTCTGTTATGAAAGGCATCTAAATCTATCACAGCTCTTCCAGGCACAGTCCGAGCACTGTAAAATCACCACAGTGCAATTTGTTCTTTTATTTCTTTGGGGGGTTTGACACAGAAAATGGTTTGCCTAAGGCTTAGTCATCAGTTCAGTTTACTACTTCTTAGGACTTCCTGAAATTATCACCCTACTTAGCCTGAATGTGCCCTGGGTACACTACTTTGGTCAATCTATTTCTGCAAAATTGCCTGTTTTAGAGAGAAAGACACCATCCTTGCCTGAAGTAATCCATATTTAGGCAGACAGTCACCTGAGCTCCACTATAAAGCTTGAAAAGAGCTACAACGGTGGTGGTCATGGTTGGGATTTATGGTTCAGATCCCATTTGCAGGACAAATTTTGTTTCTCTAGTTTCTACTGACAATGCAAACCACACATGCCGCAGGGAGCTGAGGCCAGGGCTCCAGGTCTGCTTTAGCACAGCCTCCAGCCATGGGCATGTAGTTAGACTGGCCTCCCTCTTGCCTTTTTTCTCTCTGACTCACTACTCCTTGCTGGATGTATGCAAAAAGAGGGGTGGAGAGCGTCCTCACCTAAGGTAAGCCAGGCACTGCATTTAAGGAACTTTGAAGGGTTTAGCTTCAATTCCTTTTACCCACTGCTGGCCTCCCACAAACACCTTGGCTATTACAAACAAGACAGTCAGTAATCTGCAGGCACGGCTAGCACCATGTAAACATCTTAAAAAAAAATATTTCAGCAGACCAGAGCACAAAATGCTAAAGGCATCTAATGCTTCTTGTTGAGTCCTGCCCTCTCAGGGAAGAGGTAAACACCTAGCATACATATACCAAACTGTTTTCTGGGAATATATATTCCAAGCAAAATGTAGAGAGAGGGAGAAGCATCCAATATACTGCTTAGCTCTCTGCTAAGAAGAAATCTGAGACAAAGTGAGAAAATTGAGAAAAAAAGGGCTCAACCTGGACATTTCAGACAGGAAGACTGGATTACACACACTGGTGTCAATAGCCTGGGGAATCCTCTAATGCAGAAAAAAATTACTATGACTAGCAATTTCTTCACTAAAGCATAGACAGAGAAAGAGGAAACTTAGGAACCTGCAAAGCTGAATCTTGCCATTCCTACCTCTACAACTACTGAATGTTAAGAGAATGGAAGAGGAAGTGAAAAATAATTAAGAATGTAGCAACTAGATATATGTAGAAACATCCATTTGACAGACAGCTGTGAAATGTGCTGGGCAGCTCCAGCCAGATTTCCATGGACAAAACCAGAATCACTGTGGTCAGAAAATTTTGCACTGCCCAAACCTGCCCTGATTTTCAACATGCCTCGACAGAGAAGAAGTTAAAGGCTAGTGTTACTGTTCCCAGCTCTGCCCTTGTGCAACCCTCCTCCTTTGCAATCAAACCATACATCCTCTGTTTTTCACATCTGCACAAATCAATGGCTTTGTGAAATCTAACTGACATCTAGGAAAATGTTTTCAGCTCCTCAGATACAGGACCCTGTGTCATGATATACAGCTTTAAAAACTGCTAGGATGTTCTGAACTACCTCTAGAAAGCTGGTAAACCTTGGTCAAAACTTCAGATTTAAGTCACAGCCAGTTCCCGCCCAAAGGACTATCCAAGGCCATGTTCTCTGCAGCTACTGTCATGCTTTTTTCAGTTAACACTAGACTTTACACATTCATCTAAGTAGGCACGTCATTCATCAAAGTACACTTTTGTGGATGCTGTTCATTTCACTGCGTGTACAGAGTGCTCTTAACTTTGCTGAATTTCCATATTTATGAAACCAATGTACATTTTAAATGAGTTTGGGCTCCTGCCCACATTTCAGTAATCTCGCTCTTTTTCTTGGCAGAATCACAGTCCATCAAAGTCTGTTCAGGACAGCTTCAGTGCAGAATGCATTTTCCTTGTTATTTCACATGAGGCTGTGCCACTGCTTTCATGAGCTTAATTCTTCATACCAAAAGATACGCATACACTGTTTAAAGTATGTTCTTCATTTCAGCAACATCTTGTCAGACATTTCATTAGGAGGCAAGTAAACAACAGAACATGAACAAATATCTACAAGCTCATTTCCTATACCATGAACATCAATTAGTTCTGCAGAAGTTCCACCCAATTTTGCATAAAACAACAGTACGGATTAAAGATCAAAACTAAATGTGATGTATGGGCTACAGAACAAGCCCATACATTATTTTCCTCTACTATATATAGTTTTTTTAAAAAAAAAAGAATATTAATTTGATTAGTCTTAAAAGTTGGAGACTGGCTAGAGTACTTGGAGAGATTTACATTTCTCAGTAAACACTGATGAAAGCTAGAGAGGGGATGAGCATATCAGAAAACAACAAACAGTATGAGTAAAAAGAGGAACCAAGGAATTATAAGCCAGGCAGACTAACTTGAATTCCTGGAAAGGTAGCAGAAAAAAATGGTACTATTTGTTAATCATGAGAAGATAGTAAGGAATCTTAGTCAAATCCTGAGGAAAGAGCAGTAATTAACAGTTTATGCTGAACTAGAAGGGGTACTGACAGGCATTTTATGGAAAGATTTGCTGCCATTCTGTATGTTAACAACTCAGGTAATGGCAAAAGGTGTACTTAATAAATTATTAAAACTTGGCAAATTAACTTAAACAGTGCCCAGGAAGAGACATTATTGCAGAGTTTTCTGTCCTGTGAATGGATGTAGGCATGCATCCTTCACCCACGCCAGCGAGCACTCCCCAAAAGGGATTTCTAGGTACAATTGGCATGTCTAGTGTTTGAGGGACCATTCCCATGAAGCAGTTTGAACACAGCCACCACCAGCCTGCTCTGGAGCAACCAAGAGCCTATTACTAACATAGATGTGGACAGCTCTAGCCCAGCTGTCCTGATGAGCTGGCAACATTGCAAAGCACACCGACGTTGTTAGTCTAGAAGCTTCGAGTAGGTTGCCCAGGGGAGGAGTGAGATCATCATCACTGTCAGAAACTTTATTAGAGGTTGTATCTGTCAGCAGCTGCTTAGTTTAGCTGACACTGCCTTTTGGCAGGACCTTTTCAGTTCCCTGTTTCTATTATGTATATCTTAAAAGGTTCCTATTCACAGGATATATAAAATTCTAAGATCTTTAAACTTTAAATTATGTCATGCTTTTTATTGCTTACTTTAACATTAGAAGAAACTCCATTTGCAAATTTCCTTCAGTAGCATCCAGAACAAAAGAGAATATATTTATTTAAACATGATTGAAATCCGTCCTAAAGTCAGAATTAGAGACTTTTGAAGCTTACAAATCTGAAGCGACACATTTTTTTTCAATACACCTAGAGTGACACGGAAGTGACACATGCCATTACAAGAACACAATGAGTCTGCATACTGAAGCTTTATACACTGATTATTTTTATAAGACTCTTGAAGTAAAATGCAGTTCCATAAGCTAAGAACTTGACATTTCCAGCACCACAACAGATTTGCACAGATGCTGTGTGTTAGGAATTATAATTGCTATTTTTGCAATTACCTTGCAGAACTTCACATTTTTAGTATCTCTGAGTGATGCTGCTCCTGCGTACAGACTAGAATGGCTGGATGACTGCTTCAGCCCATATACAGCATCATCACCTACTTTTCCTCACATACCAGGTGAAGCACCTCTGTGCTTTTCTGTCCTTTGTTGCCCCTGTCAGATGGAACAGGAACGACGTGAAGAAAGAGACTGGATGCATGTGTGCTCCTCCACAGCAATTTGCTTTTGCAGAAACCAGCAACTAATGGGCACTCATTGAGGGTCCCTGCACATCAGTCTCATCATCAAGAGATTGAGGAACACAGCGAATCAGCGAGAAATGTGCAGGGGTTAAAATACTAACAAGAAGTAGAGGACTGAGAGGTAGATAGCAGTTTTGGGAGGGAATCTGATACTGGGAGACAGCAGATAAGTGACCACAGGATGAAAAAAAACATTTACCCACAGCCACTCAGAAATATGAAGAGCAGCAAAACATTGCTTTCAACTCCTGCCTCCTTCTTTTCTCAGTTGATTTCTTTGATCTTTTTGGCTGCTGGGGTTTTCTTCGTGCTGACGCTATAATTAATTTCCTGAGGATATGGGAGCCCAACTGCTTGGAGCCTCACAACTTGTTTGGACCCTGATTTGGAATACCAGCTGCAACTTTTACAACCTACTGGAAGCACTTATCTACTTGACCATAGGAGTTGAATATGCGGGAACATCAACCCAGCTTTCCAAGTGGGTTAATGTAGTAATCATGGCCACAGGAAGAGATCCAAGGTCAGTATCTGATACATGAACATTGTCCGAAGAAAGTGCCAGCGAACTTCAATGAGTAAAGATACATATATTTTCAAATTAATATTCTTTTACAAGGAGGCTTCTCAGTTACTAAATAAAAAAAATGCCAGTATGAAACAGCTAGTAGAAACTATGGATTTGACTACGGTGCCCAAAAACACAACCCTGTATGTGTGGTACCCTGCTGATGAGCCCTGCACTCACCCATGCCCTGAACCGTCTGACTGCAATGCCAGGCACGGCTTCACTGCCAAGCTGCTCTGAGTAAAACGTCATGCAGCAGATTGGGGAATCAACCCTTGCACATCTGCAATCTTGATAAGGACTCCACTCAGTGGTAAATATAAGATGCTGCAACTATTATGAGCAGCAGCTCGTCAGGGAAGCCACTTGTGGTCCACGTGCCAGAGCCAGCGATCAAGGCTGGCCTGGCACCACCTCGCTCCTCTCTGCAAGCCACAGCCTCGTGCCCGGGCTGATCTGCTTTAAACAGTGAGAAAGGTGCCGGAGCGTGACATGAGCCCTGCCTCGCACCCGCTCTGCGTCTGAAGGGGCTGTGAATGTCTGTTCTGGTCTTGACAGCAGACTCTGAGCTACAGCAAAGGCACTCACTCGCTAATCAAGAGCAGACCAGACACAGACAGACAGCTTTCCCTGAAGCACAGTAAAAATCACAAGGGTAAGGAATTACTTTTTTTCACTACTATCTCTGACCCTTTTTCAGCAATCATGGGACTTCTCCTAAAGTATTACCAGTGCTACGAGCTCTTTAGCTCATGTTATCTACACAAAATTCAAAAAATGGGCTGGCTCTTCTAGATATGATTACAGATTTCTGCCATTCTTATTCCTCGTCAGTAACTGTATGAATGTGGCTGTTTCATGTCAGGTACTTATATATACAAAAATGTATGAGGACTATTTTCACCAGTATTTAGAAGAGGTCCAGTCTTGCACTCTCTGGGCACATACATTTCCTAATGAAGCCCAAACACTGGGTCACAGGGGGCCGGCGGGAAATATCCATAAACTGAAATGCAGAATGAACTTCATAAAGAAAATGCTTGCAAAATGAAATGCAAAATTGAAGATTCTTATGCAAGGAAAGACTAACCAGATAATGTTTCCTTTAATGAAAGCAATATTAAAGGATAATACACACACATAGCTACCACTGCTCTTCATGGAAAGACTTGAATCAACATTTTAGTTCTCTGAACTAAGCCAGAATTGTGTACCATCAGGCTACTTACAAAAAGAGAAGTACATTTTTCTTCAAAGATGCTTTCTTTTAGAAGTCGTCAATTGAAAAACCATGAGTTAAGCTGGGTTCACATGAGAACAGGAACTAAGCAGGATTACAGAACGTCTTTAACTCTGAGGAAAAAAACCAATATGTCTCTTCTAGAACACCAGATCTCTGCCCTCTGATGTACAGACCACTAGAAAATCTTTTCATATTTTGACACTGTAAGTTATGCTACACTGCCCTAAGCTGTTCACTCTGTGGGGCATTTAACAGGATGAATTTGTCAGAAAAGACATTAAAATTTTGGAACAGTAACAAAAACACGGTGAAGAGGACTGCAGTCAGACATTGTCTTGATACATGTGAAGTGTCAGAACATCCAAAGGGATTCAACAGGAAGAAAAAGGAAGTAAGCATGCTGAAGAAATACTAAATACTTTACTCTTTCCAAGAGGTATTGTGATACTATGCTTTTTTTCTCTGCTGGCTTTCTGGGGACTTATTTACATAGGAAAATTTTGTTATAGTATACACTAAGTATATTAGCTAGCCTGTTGATAAATCTCTATGTGGATTTTTTTTTCCTATTCCATGCAAATCAGAGTAAATCACCTCACATTTTTTGCATTTTAAAAACTGTCTATTTGAAAACTTACAACAGAGTTGACAGAGTACTGTTAGATTCAAACCCAAGGTTAATCACATGATAATTTCTATATACAGATAAATGTGAAAACACCACTTCTGGCTCAGGAAGTCCCTGAGCTGCAAATGTTGAGGCCAAGAGAGGCAAACAGAAAGCTGCCACCTGATGTTTGCCAACTCTTTTCCCCTTCATTAAGCACCTGCTTTTGTACACCACCAGGGAAAGGATGCTTGCCTAAACAAACCTTTGATATGACCCGGTAGAGCTGCTCTTAAGTTGTGATAAAAATCAAATTTACTGGCTTAATTCAAGTAGACATCACTGTCAATTTTGTTGTGTAGGTCTGGTAGAACTCTACAGGGATCCATGTTGCCACGGCTGGAGAAAATGTCTCACAGAAGACAGGTCATATACACACTTTCAATCAGCCCTTTCTGCTGTTCTTTGTCATTTCAGGACACTCTACAAATGCAAGACCGAAGACAGATTTCAAGCAGATTTGGATAAAGTTTAGAAATCTATTCAGGATAATGGAATTTTTCCAAGCGTATTTTAAAAAAAGAAATGGATAGAACTGCTGGGTTTTGACAATAAATAGGATGGAACACCTGAGTTTCAGCTGGATAAAAATACGCTGCTTTAAAAGTAATTTCAGTGTATATTGCTTTCTAAACAGCAATTATCCCTGAACTTCTCCAATTATTGACTTAATATAGGCTTTAGAGGATATTGGCAGGTACCAAGAAATACTTAGAAATAGTATTCAGGCAGGACTTAGAAATAGGAAATTTTTGGTCATAACTGACCACTTCCCTTTGCTTTTGGCATTTTAATTAGTCCCTAAAGTAAACTTTAAGGTTGTTGGTTAGCCAAAACCACCTCATCAGCTAAGCTAGGCTCACAAATCCAAGGCAGAAGCCATCATACTCAAAAAGCAGGGCACAAGACTGAACTTGTTGCTGGGACTTGCCATTCCCAAAGTCTTGAGCAGCCAGGGGTAGATTATCATACCTTCTCTAACATTATTTGCAGTAGGCTATTGGCCTCTCTCCCAGGCAGCTGATCTTCTAGGCTCCCTACCCCAGTAGAAGCTCCTCTGGCCCAGGTCTTGTGCCATCTGTCAAATGCCTACCAGGAAGGAGGACCAAACAGCCTTGCTGTTTTTCTTGGATCCAAGAGCATATTTTGTGGTCACCTACGGCTAGGAGGGAGAGCCTATCCCTTTGTCTTTTCTAATTTGGCATGGGGCGCTGCTACAGGGACATGATGGCCGTGACGGAGTAGTCCTAGAGCATGTCTTCTTCTTGCTCACTTTGGTATAGTCCCTGCCACTGTGCCATGCAAGGCTGGCAGGGACAGTGAGTGACATCGGTCCACTTCTGAACAGGGATGAGGACAGAGGAGAGGATAAACCACAGCTCTCAAGCTGGTAGCACCTGATTAGACACCACAAAAATGACACTGATGGACAGTGCTTGTGGCATTTCTGTGCTTTGACCTCACGTTAGTGGGAAGCTTAAGCCTGACCTGGGTGCTAGCACTGCCCATACGGCCACCAGTCATGCAGCTAGGAGAGCGGTGCTGCTTCCTGCAGTGTTGGCCACGCCTCTTCCCTGCCTCTGCCACTTTTTCTGCTCACTTTCTTCATTTTTTCCAACAGCACCGGCTTTAGCTCATCAAAAGTGTATAATCCTAAATGCATAATCCTGTATACCACTACTAACCACAGAATTATATAATATTTTACACTGGAAGAGACCTCTGGAGGTCATTAGGTTGAAGCCCTTGCTCAAAGCAGGACCTCAGTTTCAAGGGTTGCTCAGGACCTTTTCCAGCTGAGTTTTGAGTATCTTCACTACCAAGTATGACATTTCCACAGAAAAATTTATGTTGACACGCTAAGTGTGAGAACAGGCAGAAACTGTTTACAAAATTCACTCTGAATGACACTGTAATTGTTTGAGCAATCAATCACCATATGAATAATTGAGGAAAAAAAACACCTTATGAATATTTGGAGTGAGTTATGATAAAATATTAAACTTCTGTAAATGAAATGATTCTCATATTCAGTGCAATTTCAGTCAAACCATAAAAGTGCACAACAAGCAATGGAAAATACTTAAAGGAAGAAAATTCATAGAATGTGCTTGTCTCTTGTGATTCTTTAGCTGAATTCAAAGAGCTTTCATGTGAAATTTGAGGATTTCCTTCCTTTTTATCTTATTTCTAGCTTCCTCATTTATTTAAAATACCTTCCCTATTTTGTGTCACTATGCTAAGTTTTTATATCACTAAATATCACATCTTCAGTAATTATAACGTAGCCAGTTTTTAGTGGCATAATCAATACCCTTTCATTTTTAACCCAACAAAGAATGAACTGTTTCAATGCTATATGCTCTAAATGTAGCTGCCTTGACAAATAATCAGTCAAGAAGAAAAATGGTCTCTTCTTTCCCAGACATTTTTTATCTTTGCAATGTGTGGAGACAGCACATTTCTACTGTTCCATTTTCTGTTAAAAATTTGTTGTAAACATATTTAACTCTGAATAGAACCTAAATTTTGCTCGTTTTTAAATGCATCATTAAGTCAGAGTACACAACAAACTATGCCTTTAACAGCAGCTTACTTTCAGATAGCAGCCTAACAACGATCTCCATACGATGTGGTAGCTCTGAAATTAAAAGTAGTGTCGCCAGGAGAAAAGGCTGCTGTTCCCACTGCCCAGTAATAAAAAAACTATTTTCTTGCAACACAGGGTGCAGGAGAAATCTCTGGGTGGGTGGGAGACGTGTAATCAAGCCCCACTACTATTCCATCTGCCTCTTGACAGCAGATTCATCCCCCCACCCCTCCCACTGGTCACAGGCCTTGTACACCCAATATACCTTTTCTTCTTCCTGCTCTTCTTGCCTCCCACCACCCAGTCACAAGTAGACCTCAGGCTGGCCAGATCCAGCAGATGGAATTATTGTCATCTTTTCTTCCAATTGAACATGTCCCAGGACACCAGAGGGGGTTTTGTTCTCTAACAGGTTGTTTAAAAAAAAAAAAAAACACATCTCCACTTTCCACAGTATCTTTGCAGAGAAAGTGTTTGCCTGTAAGCTTTCTCTCAGTGGCTTCTTGGGTTGCAAAACAGCCCATACAGTTCCTCTGTAGGTCTCTAGGCGAAACCCCCTCCTTTCTACCACCCCAGAGGCTTCCCCACAAGTCCACTTTCTGTTCCTCTTAGGAAAACCCTGGTTTCCTTCCCATCCTCTGCACTCCAGCTCGATGCTCCAAAGCATCCCGCCCACCCTGTGCACACTCACCGCTCTCAAGGAAGAAATCATCTCCTCGTCTTCCTGCATGGCTCTGCCCCGTGAAAGACATCAGGAGCTAGGGCAAGGTGGAGAGGCAGCCTGCCTTCTTCCCTAACCTCCAGCTGTGGCCCTTACAAAGAACACAGAGTACTCAGGCAAATGGGAACAAACACACAAATATCTGACACCCTCCACCCCCTCCCTGCCCACACACGCACTCTCTTCCCCGGTCTGAAGGGCGCAGCTGGGATCCTGGGCCAGCAGTGCGCTTCAGCTGGCTTCTTCGCTTGGCTGTCTCCTATGCAAAACATGCTCACTCCCCTGTTGCTTCCACATAACCAGGAGTCCTACCCTTCTGCAGGAACCAAGCGTTCCTTGAAGCCCCCGTGCTTCTCCCAGCAGCATCCACATTTCCCAGACCTCTGCTTTGGTGAGCCACAGCTGACTGGCCCAGCCTTGCATGGCTCTCCCCCGTGTAGTCAGCGCTTCTGGCCCAAGTCAAACGCCTTCATTTCTACTTTGGCCTTTCCCTTCAACATCCTTTTGTTTCGACACCTCACACCATCCTCTTACCAACCTCAGCCTATGTTTCTCACAGCATGAGCCCCTGTTGCTCTCATTACTGAACATTATTTTCTGCTATCTCCAGAATCTCTGTCCCATCATCAGTCTCTTCTGGTGGACCACAGGACAACTGCAAGTCCTACATGTATAGTTCTAACTACTGACTATAAACCAGAATTAAGTCAATTAGTTCTAAAAGTAGGTGAGATGAATTTCATCTGGCTGTCTAGATCTACAGTCTGGATAAAGGGGCAGTATAATCATAGCACTGTGTGCATTTTCCTGAACTGAGAGAAAATATTTCCTCAGACGTACCAGATCCGCTAACTTAAAATGCTTTAGCTATCATTATTTAACAGACAGTGAATTAGAAGTTGTGCCCTGCAGAATGTCATAGAAGGGAGAAAGCTGGATATGTCAGATAAGGACACAGCTGAGAAAAGACAAAATGAACCCTAACTGTTCTTGTGTCCGGATACGGTGACATCGGGACAACTTTATGCTTATGGAGCAGTTCAAACCTTTCCTATTGACCCCAGAAAATCTGGCTCTTGCCCACTGGAATCTGGCCTGAAGGCACTAGTTCATCCCACAACTATCTATCTATTCTGTTTGTATTTATAGATCTTCCTCACATTTTGTTCCACATTACTCTTCACTTCCTTTTTCAGTCTGCTACTTTCAGAAATGTAAATGACAAAAATAAATACTTCCAGTTCACAGACTGCTTTTTAGATTCCTGCTTTAGCCTAGGAACTGCAGTTAATATCTTCTTTTCTGTTCGAAGTTACTGGTACCAATATCGGCAAACAGTTTCTCTGTAAATTGGTATTCTTTTGGAGGAGGAGGATGTTCCGTTCTTCTTTGTACATCTTTCTGCCACGGCTGTGTCACCATCTGACACTACAAAAAGTTAAAACGGTGACTTCTTCCACAGCTTTTCCTTCCCTAAAGGCGGTCGCTACTTCTTACTTTGTAGTAAGTTCAAGTTGAGAATTGATTACTTTTTCAGCCATGCCATAGTAACAATCTGGCGACATAATGAAAATAGTGAGAAAAGGCAGGAGATTCTCTCTAAAATACCACCCTAATATAGAGAAAGAAAGGACAAGCAACCGAGAACCTGCTAGATTAGGAAAAGTGGATGCTTATTTGTGTATGGAAATTTAAGAATCCCATCCCTCCTTCCCCTTATTTTTACTTCTATGATAAAATGTACTGTTTAAGAAGATACACAGACTTTTACTTAGAACCAGACTTTTAATGCCCATTTAGTGAACCAGAGTAGAATAAAAACTTATTTACATGTATTTCACACACACATAAACTATTTTAATTTAAACACAACTAAAATCTGTCAAAAGATTAAAATATCCAAAAATATGAAATTAAATAAGGACCTTGTCTAGACTAAGAGCTTTGAGTCGTTTGACTTTGTATTTGGCATAAAATACACTGGAAAAGTAAAAAAAAAAGCTATATGTAAACCTATTTTATATTTTTAGGGTTTCTGAACCCAGAGAATATATCAGTAGACCAGTATGATATGCTATGCTGTCACCTCGATCATGATGGAAGTCTGGAATCATACTCAAAGGATTGATGAAAACAGACTTGGACACAGGGAATTTGGTTAGATATTAGGAAAGATTTCCTAATGGCAAGCTTCATTAGGCTTTGAAAACATGGCCTGAAAATGTATGAAATCTTCACTGGTATTGGAGATTTCAAGAGTAAATTTTATGGAATTTTTCAGGTATGAATGAGGTATAATTCATTCTGCCTTTTTCCTCCCTTTTGCAGAATTGTTTGAGATCCCCATTCTATTACTTAAATGATAAAATATTTCTATTTACAGTACATTCAAACCTCTTATTATAGTTGATCTTTCAATGCTTATGTTACAGAACTATAGCAGAAGAAGAACAATTTACACTTTCCTTTCTATCAGTTGTATACAGAGGAGGAAAATGTGTCAATTGAGATATTAAAGGCAACATGAAGGGTTTCTGCGGGTACCTTAGTAGCAAAAGGAAGATGTGGACTCACAGCAGTGGAGCAGGCTGCCTGGCTGAGACAGGGAGCTGGTCCTGCTTCCAGCAGGAACCTGTGCCAGGTGGGCTTGGAGGTCCCATCCAACCTGCACAATTCTGCCAGTCTGCGCTGGAGATCGGGGGTGGCATTTTAAGGATAACCACAGATCTGGATGTACTTTTGGAGCATGCTAAGGAGCTTATTCTCACAGCTGCCTGTGGTGAGCATGGTTCTTCTTGTGCCTACAGGTGATGATGGACCCATGCGGAGACTGGAACCACGTGAATGTTCACTTACACAGGGTAGCTCCAAGTCTGCATGTATGTTCAACGGTTCTCCCAGGTACTACTGTTTGTGAGCAGATCTCTGGATCTGCTTTGCAAGATTGCTGCTTCCTGCTAGTACAGAAAGCAAGAAGCATCCTGTGCAAAATGAACTAGAATTTCCATAGGAGAAAATCGCTTTGCCTTAAGAATTCTTGTATTCCAGCACTTTAATTCCTTTCAAAATCAAGCCCAAGATTACCCTGCTTATTAAAATGTTGCCTGCTCATTTTCCTCAATATTGGTCACAAGACAATTTGATTCATGAGTTCCAGGGTCAGCATTACCACAGTATATGGCATTGTCAAAACTGGCTGTAACTGTTCGCCGATCACGTCTTTTTTTATAGAGGAAATAGAATGAAAGGCCAGTTCCTGTTAGCAGAAGGAGGATCAGTATAACAATCGTCCCACCTAAACTATTTGCAGACGAAGCAGCAGCTTCATTTTCTGGTGCTGTGAAAGACAAGACAGAACAATCACTACAAACGGCCAGAGACTGCTATTGTGTACAACAAACCTCTCCCCAAGTAAACCAACTGTGTGAACTGTACAAGTACTGAAGAACCATAACAGCAGTTAATATTGATGCGAGTTCTGGACGGGCAATGCAAAATTGGGCAAACAATCAATCTCTTCCATATTCCTTTCAAAAGGACCGTTCTGTTATACCAGAGTATACCATTCATACAGTAAAAAAAAATTCAAGAAGACATGCAGTTTGAGAGAAGAGGTCTCCTTTTAAACATATTTTTAAAAAAATCATCAGTGACTGTTAAGTGGATATTTAAATGAAACTTTTCTGGAGTCAATTTTCCATGTAAATAATAAATGCATATAAATTACTGAAATTTCCATTCAATATGCTTGCAAGAAACCAACCTACCTTTATTGACAGATGAGTTGTGGGTTGGCTCAACTTCAATAACTTTAAAATTAAAAAAATTATATATATTATACACTGTTTGCAAGCAAACATTCAAAGATTAAATAAATACTGCATACATATTTTTTACTTTGCATTCCTATCAAATTTCAAATACTGATAGAATCCTAGAATGGTTTGGGCTAGAAGGGACATTGTAGATCATCTAGTTCCAACCCTCCCGCCATGGGCAGGGACACCTTTCACTAGACCACGTTGCTCAGCGCCCCATGCAACCTGGCCTTGAACACCTCCAGGGAGGAGCCATCCACAGCTTCTCTTCACAGCAACCTGCTCATGTGCCTCACCACCCTCAGAGTAAAGAATTTCTTTCTTGTATCTAATCTAAATCTACCCTCTTTTATTTAAAAGCCATTACCCCTTGTCCTATCACTACATGCCCTCGTAGAAAGTCCCTCTCTAGCTTTCTTGTAGGCTCCCTTCAGGTGCTGGGAGGCTGTGATAAGGTCTCCCTGGAGCCTTCTCTTCTCCAGGCTGAATAACCCCAACTCTCTCAGCCTTTCCTCGTACGGGAGGCGTTCATCTTCATGGTGTTCCTCTAGACCTGCTCAAATGGTTTCACGCTTTCTTACGCTGGAGCCCCTAGAGCTGAACACAGTACATGCAGATGAAAAGTATGTGAAAACATTTTCCCTGACAATTCAGGCTTAATCCATCAAATGTTCTTGTTAAAAAGATCTGTAAAAACATCCACAAACTATTGTCTCACTATTAATTGCTTTGAACAATTTTTTTGGTAGAGGAGACAGATGTTCAAAATTTTTACACTTCCACAGTGTAAGGCTTCACACTTAGTACTGAAGTCAAATTTTTACACTTGCCAAAGTGAAAAGCACATGTGTACTCCTCCATCGCTTGGGAAATATGATTCAGTGAATTGCTTGCAGGACTGGCTGGCTGGGCTCTACAAAGCTCGTGGATGACTCCATTGCCGACCTGCCAACATGTGGAGATCCACAAGCAGGAGACGATTCCACATTGCATCTATCATATTGTTGCAGTGGATCTGTTTGCCAATGGCAAATCTGGCCTGTTTCAAACTGTCTCCTAGCTGATATGTGCAAACACAGCTGAATCCATGCCTATACAGTAACTCACGCTAGCTGCATGTGTGCAGATTTATATCCTTCACACTTTATGCAACACTGCTGTGCACGCAGGAGGGACTCACCCCAGCCTGTGACACATTCTGATTTCACAGGGGTTGACATCCAAAAAACCACAGCGCCGAAAGTAACCATTAAAAAGGAAATGTACTGTGCTCTTTGGTTGTTTTGGTATGTCTTCCTATGCCTGTGTCAGCAGAGAAATGAATTGGACCCCACTGCCCACCCTCACTTGACACTTTCTGCTTCGCCATCCAGTAGATCCCAGCACGCTTCACTGGAACCGGCCCTGCAGACAGTACCTGCCTTCTTCTGCAGGAGCTCGGTGGCTTTGCACTGCTGCCCCTCAGCCTAGCTGTCAGGAGAACGTTTGCCTTTCTTCTCAGTGCTAGTTTAGTCATCTATTCAGCATCTACTGCCCCTTGCACCCTAACCACAATGGCTATGAATTTTCTCCACACTTTCACCAGGTAATATGTTCTCTCCTACCCCAGGGTACAGCAAATGCCAAGAAATCAATGTTTTTACAATGAGAGGAGGAAGCAGGAACTCAGGTTCTTCTCCAATATTATTCCTCATTGTTCTTAACAGAAGTTACACTTGGCTTTGATGCAGATCCACATGCATCATCATCAATGTATAAAGTGTACTCAGTGCATAAGCAGTTTGGCTTGCTGTACATTAACCACTACTTCTAAAATAACCCAGTGCACAGAAATTCAGAACTTACTTTTTGGGATTTTGCAAATAAAATTCTGGTCAACAGAGCAGAAATAATTCCTCCAGGTTCCACTTGAGACATCCATGTCAACACAGTGTTCATTAAATAGTGATGTAGGCTCTCCTTTCTCCCAGTTGACAAATTCTACCACACTTCTGTCTGTCCATATCCATTCCCCTAAAATTGAAAGTTATTAACTAGTGAGTGAATGAAGTGGAGAATCATTTCTAGTCTACCGGACACAAACAACATCAGGTATGGAATTAATTAGTTGATTAAATTAGCATCACAGAGGGCTCATTCCTCATGCTTTTAACAGCCAGAGATATTCAGATGGGAGGGTACCAAGTGTAAATGCTCACAGATGAAGTTAACTCCATTACCCTTCTGGGCCATGGCTGTCAGTGGTGTAAGGAAGACATACCCAGGCTGCTTGAGGACTTATAGCTGAAGCCTGTGCCCAGGATTCACCTGTGCCTGGAGCCTTAAGAAAAGCAGAGCACCTGTGTGAGCCACTTTCTGCAGTTCTAGGATCCAGATAGCTCAGGACATTTTCTTTATGCATGTATCCATCACCAGTGACTAGCTGCTTCATTAGAGCTGGATTAATCAATTCTCTTTGCAGACTGAATCAGCTGTCTTTAATAATAACTCCCTTCTCATCTCCTGCTGAGGCCCATCAAGTAGGAAGAATTGCCATCGCTGCTCCCTCAGGATGTGCTTTCATGGCAGCATACCCTGACATAACCCGCAACTGCCTTAGTGCCAGCTCTTCCGTCCCCCTGTCCACAGCTGCACTTTCCTCTTGCCTCTGCTTGCACTATGTGTAGCAGTGATGTGCAGTGTAGTGTGCCAGGTTAGGAACAAATCACTGCTTTTTTTCTGTTAATTTTCAGCTAGAAAAGATTAATCTGGCCCACCGTGCAACAAGGCGCCTGCCTTTGCTGGCAGTGAGAGACAGGGACTTAGGCAGCCATGGCCAAGGCCACTCACTGTAGCCCAGTCTAGACTTGCTCTAGAACTGTACCCTCAAACTCTGCCATGAAATAAAGGCTTCAGAATCAAAAGGATAAAGAAAACAGGATCAAATTTGCAGTTAAAAAGAAAAAAAAGCTGAAATTATTTTGGATGAAAATAAAAAGTTCCACCAAAAAATCTATGCAAAAACCCTGACATTTAGATTAAGAAATATTGCCAGGTAGCTCACATGAGCTTCTGTCCCCTGTGTTGTTCAGAAAAATATTCAGTTTAGGGCTGCCTCAGCTGTTAAATACAAGACAATATTTTTCTGAAAATACTAACACTGGTTAAATGTCAAGGAATTCGACTAATAAAAAATGGCAGGAAACATGTTAATCGACTAATGCAGTGCTGAGTTAGAACCTTTTATGGACTGAAATATACTCTAGTTACAATAAAGGTACAAAAAGTGTAAGACTATTGGTGGTTTATGTTTTAAGTATTTTAGCAGAAAATCCATTAAACATTGAACAATTGATCCCTCATTAATTATTTACGTAATACTTATTATATTAGTATTCATATTTAGTATGTTAGTATTCTTTAGTGTTCTGTTTATTTAGTATTTATTTTTGTCTCAGTATGTATTATGAAATAATTACCATCAAAATTTTTGAACAATCCTATCCAAAACTTTCTGAAGTCACTTGCAAGTGGAGACAAATAAAGTAAGAGGAAGTTCATTTCAGCTGAATCTTCTATGGAAACCAGAGAAGCACCTAAAAATGTCAATTAAATATTACATATAATTTCAGCAAGATTTTCCATTGGAACTTAATTATCTCAGTAAACAATTGTGACATGTTTCATGATCAACTTTTTCATACAGTATAAAATCCTGATAATAAATTTAAATTAGCTGTACCTTGTAATTTATATACCTACACACACATCTATATATTATCTTTTGGTTCTCAATTGAAAAACAAACACACAAACAACCTGTAAAGACACTTACCCATTTGAATACATGCCATGGAAGCATCAGGCCAGCTTTCCTCAGAAGTGGTGTGAACATAGTAGCAATGACCACGGAAGGGAATCCAAGATCTACCTCGCTTCGGTTCAGGACACTTTCCAGGAAGCTGTGGTGGTTCAGTAGGGATTAACTCTATTAAGGAGACACACACGTTTTGTTGGGATCTTGAAAGCCAAGGGAAACACATACTCCTGCACCACACATCAGCCCTACCAATTTGACAGTGATTCCAGTAAAAGGAATATTCCGTATACTTAACTAATGACAGAAGATTGAACTAATCATGGTCAGCTAGTAATAAATTATATTAAGTGGAGCTGGTTCTCCAATCTGCTAAAGAAGGCTTACACCAGTCTTACTGCAGTTGTCTTCATCAAGGTAAGTTTTACTTAAAACTTATGAAACAGAGTGAGGAATGAGTCAGTATATATAAAGGATCTTAACACCACTACCACAAGCCAGTGGCCAGTTTGTAGCATGGTGAGTCAGAGAAGTCTGTACCTGCCCTTGTACACACATCCAAAACTATTTAAAAGTAGAATTAGTAGCCTATTGCATTGCCTGGTTAAAGGCAAAGCAAAGTTTAATGAATAAAGAATTTGCTGTGAAGTGTGGTGCAGAGATCATAAATTTCATACATAATTTAAAATATGTTTGAAAAATAGGTGTAATATTTAAGCTCTAAAGCATCTCAGTAGAAGCTTCCCCAGATCTTACACTTATAAACAATATAAATTGATCTATTTGGCTGCTACATTGACAGAAGTTTCCTATCTCCCAATATTACAAAAGGTACTTTTAAATGTAAAAATATATCATTAATGTATTTACAGTTAGGCTAAAGTTGATCAGTTCTGCAACTTCTTACTAATGATGGTGCAGAAAAGATCTATTGCTTGTGGCATCAAATGTTGCAGTTGTCTTTATGATGTGCATGTGTTGAATGGCCCATGAAATGAAACGCCTGGAAATCGCTCAAGACAGACTGGATCTGGGAGTTCTTCGTTAACGAAAGTAATAGTTTATCACAAGGCATACACTACCACAATCTTTGCACATGCAGAAAAGCTAAATTCAAATAAAGCCATGAATTTAAATTCCAGCCTCCCTAATCACGTTTCTGCCATTGACAACTTACCTTCGGATTGTTTACAGAGAGACAAAAATGTTTCATTGCAAGATGCTGTCTTCCAAAAATAATCCAAATCTAAATAGACACAGGCTGCGTTCTTATTTGGTTCTCCACTGGCCCAGTTATAATATCTGCTCCTCCTTCTATCTGACCATATGTAATGGCCACGAGTCTACAAGCAAACGACAATAAATTTTATGTCACATAAAACAACTAAATTGAAAGAATGTTAAGATCGCACTTGATTGCATGTGCAGGTATGTAAAAGTTAGGAAATGTCCGTAGCAGTAAGGGCAGTAATCCTAAAGATGTTCGTTTAGTACACTGCCTATATTATTCAATTCACACCGTCCATCTTGTGCAGTAGATGGGCCGTTAACAAATGTGAATATGCAATTGAAGCTTGTGTGAAAGGAGCCCACATACATTCACAGATCAAATAAAGACTGCAGAGAAACTATTAACATTCCTCTAACACAGGGTTCTCTATATATTTAGAAAGCAAACAGAAAAAGCAGAAGTTCCACTGAAGAGAGGAATACAATACTGATGATGTTTTTCATGGGGCACACACCACAGACCTCTGCCACCATGCTAAAAGGGCTTGTGGTAGGTTTCTAGCTCTTGTGAGGACCAGCTACTAGAGACAAGCTGAGCATGCATTTTTTCAGTGGATTTTACCACTATTTGCAGAGGATGACCAACGTTAGTTACAGCCATGGCTCCTGTCACCCTGTCCCACACAGCCTACTCCTTATTCCTGTCATCTTTGGAGGTGCAGGCTCCCATCCGGTTCTTTGTGCCAGGTGCTTTCCTGTCCTTTTTCCTTTGAAGTCCTTGGCCACGTTTCATCCCAGATTCCTGTCTAACCCTTGTTTCCCAGTGCCTGCTCTCACTGAATTGTGGCTCCAGTTCCTCTCACCTCAGCACCTGTGCTCTCTCTCAGTCCCATGTCCCACCAAGCTCTGGCTCTACCTCTTTTCTGTTGATTTCCTCACAATTCCGGTTCCACAAATACCCAGCTGCACCACCTCCTTTCATGTTCTTTTCACATGCCTCTAACATACTTCCCCTGTCAGACCTTTCAACTCTTTGCTGGCTGAGTCTGTCAACAGTTTTTCACAAGCTTCAGCTCCAAAAACTGGCCTAAGGTGTCCCCATCACCACAGGCCTGCTCCTGCCTCTGCGCTGCACCTTGCCGTTTCCCCTACTGCCCAGCACAAGCTCTTGTAGCGCTATGCTGGAAATTAAAGCAAAGCTAAAAATATTTCTTTCTTCGTGAGGTTATTTTAAATCCAAGTTATTTTCATGCTATGCTCCACAACGTGTCTTCAGAAACAGCAGTGCTCCCCAACATCAGCATGTGGTAGACCATGGTGTAGGGAGTGGAAACTCTGTAGCCACTTTTACCACTGAAGCCACTGTCTACTGCAGCTACATCCCTGGTGACCTTTGAAATGTGGGCTGTGGCAGTTCTTACTTACATTATGGCCAAACATTTAGATGTGTAAAACCCCTGAAGTGGAGGGAAGTCAGGTACCTCCGTAAGATTTTGACACCTGCCACACATTCACGGATCCAACTGATAGAGCTCACGTGGGAGCAAACTGCACCCACAGCATTGGATCCTGTCAGCCTCTGAGCAAGAAATATGGCTGATCTGGGGTAGCTGTACGATTGTCGCAAGCGTTTGATGGACTCACTGTGTTGCTGTTAAGACCAATCCATACAGGCTGCTCATGCTTTAATATTTGTAACCACACGTAAGATTCAGCGTAAGGATCCAAGAGGCTGGCAAGTTCTGCAGACTGATCTCTGCAGTTCTTCTGTGCTTCTTCCCAGTCCATTTTGTAGTTGATGACTGCATAGCGGTCATTACCATAACTGGTAAACCCAAACATCGGAACTATATGTTGGGAGTTCTGCAGTTTGGGATCTGTAATGAGCAAACAAACAAAAAGAAAAGTCTAAAGCTTTATACTGGCTAGACATATAACACTGAGAGAAGATGTAGTGTACTAGCGTAGTCAAGTAATTAAGAGAGACTGGAACAACAAATTGTGTCCCCACACATCACTGCAGCAATGAAAGCCATGTTTTCATGTTCTATGTCAAAATTTTCTAATTCTTGTCAGAATGACCTTTTAGCATAAATAACTGTATCACCTCTGGGAATGTGCACTGCAAGCTTTAGACCTTCCCAGGGCATACTTTAACTGTGTAGGGCATTGAAAGGAACAGTCCCCCCACTTTTTCCGTGATATATTGGCATTTGTTTTATTTCTGACAAGGAACAGGGTACAATAAGGACATCATGAGCAAGCAGAGGGATATAACTGCTGATGATGAAATTGCCTGAGTAAGATTGTAAAGAAAATCAGGCAGGGCTTTTTTTCAAAATAAAGAAGTCGCAGTGCTTTTAAGTGTAACAGTAGAATTTCAGTTTTGAAGACTTTACCCATATAAAGACAAAGTACTCTTCTCTCTCTCTCCCACCACCTGATCACCAAAAATATTAGAATACAAGATGATCCACAGATTTTAGAGTTTTTTTCTATTTACTCGTGTGGTCCTTAAAATAGGAAAGATTAAGAGTTTTTCTCTGAAAGACAAAATGTGTGCTCATTTTGCTAAAATGCTCCATAACGCATGTGAAACTGTCAGATTAATTTCAGTTAAAATAGGGTTGAATACAGGAAAGTCACTTTTAACACCAGTTTGACGTAACTACAATAAATCAGCTGTTCCAGAAAAAGGTGAAAGAAAACTCACCAGAATTTTTCTGACATATGTAGCTTTTGCTTGTTTTACATTCTTCATCTTTCCATTTCCCTGCCTGTTCAATAGGGTTCTTCACCATAAAGACACAGTCATCCTACAGGGGAAATAAGGTTAACAAGAAAAAGATGTGGATAGACAGGCAACATTCTTACTCCTTCCACAGATATAGACTCACCTATCACACAGAGGCACATGCAGATGAATAATATGAAGGTCATATATATGAACTCATACGAACAATGGTCAGGAGCAGTAACATGACAATAAGCATTTGCAACACAGCCCTAGGAAAGTTTGCCCTTGGATGATGGAGGGAGTTGCAAAGCGCAGCACAGAGGTAGGAAGAAGTGTCTGTGACTATCTGTATGTACATAATCTCTGTGCATGCACATGTATGTGTGTGTGTATGCGGTGTGCCAGTAGACATGTGCATGCTAGGTCTGGCCCACAGGACATTTCAGCTCTGTTGCTGTTTTCCTGGAGGTTATGAGGAAACTCTCCTCAGCACTGAAGCTTGCCTGGAGAGCTGAAATCCTCTTCTTGCCCTGATCTGGCACTTAGGAACCCAAGTTGTCACCACAGTGCAGTAACGTAGACATAGCAATTAGAAAGAACTTCTTGTTGGGGACACCTCCCAAACCCTTTCCACTTCAGTTTGGGCACTTCACCTTCCTCCTTTTCCTCCCACAGCATAAGAAGCTGCTGCTTGGCTTTCTTCAGCATAACATCATGCTGCCTCCAAACCCCCCCAGGGGCATTAGCCCAGATCTTGACTGCAAGTGAAGGAAGATGTATGTGGAGCAGCTTGTGTAGGGACACAGGTATAGCCTTCTACCAAAAGCACATGCATGTGTGAGATAGGAAAGTCCTGGAGATCCCCAAACCCAGCTCTAGCCTGGATGGCAGCAGAGGTTGGACCTCACAGAACTTTCTCCCATTTTAGCGGAACTCACAGCAATTCTGCTATGAAAAAGAGAGAAACTTGGTAAAGCTAGCACAGGAATACAGAAATAGTACTATGGATCAGTATTCTACATTAGCGATTTTACAATTACTGAATAACAACCAGTTTTGTCCTGCAACTAAACACAAAATGGTATAGCAGTGCTGAAAGTTTCAAAGCATGCAGAAGAGATCTTTCATAAGGAAGATTAGAGAAAAAAGATAAAAAAGAGAAAGGAAGACCCAGTCTCCTTCTTTTGAGCATTTCTTTCAATGCATTTATCTTAATAATCTCATTGCCAAGAGATGTAACTATACACAGTTATCTGAGTATTTTCATCAAGTCTAAATAACATTTGCTGTATCCCCAAATTATACAGTTACTGCTATGCTGTGGTTTATTTGAATCTCCTGATCGGTCATGGTAAATTGAGTGAAATTGCTCACTTGTCTGATTTTTTGCACAATGCTTCCAAACCTCTGTCTGGATTCATACAGAATCATGACAAAACACAAAAGCTGAAAAAAATATGTGAAGGTAGATCTCCCACATGATTCCTCTGCTTTTAAAAGCAATAAGATTACTAAAAATCTTCATGAAGGAAACTTTACAGAAAATACAGTTGTGGTTACATGCACTTTATTTATC
This sequence comes from Opisthocomus hoazin, assembly GCF_030867145.1. Taxonomy (NCBI): domain Eukaryota; kingdom Metazoa; phylum Chordata; class Aves; order Opisthocomiformes; family Opisthocomidae; genus Opisthocomus; species Opisthocomus hoazin. Next base: position 71,887,874 of record NC_134417.1, on the reverse strand, counting down.
TAGCCAAGTTATAATGTTTAAGTGATAAACAGAAATCAATGTTTACCTTACTGTAATAACTGCGGGAACCTTTTGCCCAGTTTGTGTAGTAAACTGGGCTGCCATCTGTCCATAAGTATGTGTGCTCCTGATTTATGTCATTCAGTCCAATCCAAGCATCAGTTGCAGCTTTTTTTAAGAGGGACATGAGGGAAGCTGAAGGAAGAAAGAAGAACTGTACTAAGAGGGAAACAATGCACCTTCCTCTGACAGTGCAGATTCTAGATTGCCTGGAAGCAGGACAGTGAGTTTTAGTTTCCTCTTTTTTAATAAGGTGGTAGTCTTACGATAAAAAGAATGGATGGTCATCTGATGTTAAAGTCAGAAAAAGTATTTAGAAACTCAAACATGGGCAAATTTTTATACATAAAATAGTTTTCAACATTTTTTAAGAATTTCACATGTACGCTCTTCTGTATTGTTCAACATCTGAGGAAGCAAGGAAAATGTTTTAGTGGTATTACAGAAATTAACAGGAGTACTCTACACCTTGCCACGCAGAAAATGAGTCTACAGACTGCACACTCCCTTTTCTTCTTTGCTAACTTCTTTGTTGACCAGACTTAATAACTTGGTTTTGAAACAGGTATAACACAAATAAAACTACTTAATAACCAAGTATGCATGTACTGAGACATCAGCTGGTTGGAAGGCCAGATGCTGTTTCCCTTGGTTTCTGTCCTCTGCTGTAGAAAAAAGCATAAACCACAAGCACTGATGGAGTGATTTAAGAGATGACCCATGTGCAGCCCTCAGGAGACCCGAAGCATTTCATTTCCTGAGCAAGCATGAGGTCTCAGTAAAAAAAATACGTGTAACATGCTGAGAAGCAAGACCAGCAGGCTGAGGTTCAGCAGAGTGAGGGGATCGGGGGAACTTGGGACTCCAGTGTTGTGGCCTTCTGCTGCCTGAGGGTGTATTCTCCACCGACACCCACAGCATTTGGCTCAGCAGCTAGGTGCACAGATATGTGTTCTGGATATTACTCCCTTTGTGTGTTATTTTTACTTATACACTTAAAAAAAAAAAAATATGGGCATTTTATTATATGATGAGCCCATGATACAAAATCTTGATATATGAACATTATTAATTCCTTTGCAGGTCCTATATTAGCCCCAAAGGTATGATTTTAAAAGTTAATCAAGACACTAAAACCTATAAAAGCATTTTTCCAAAGGTGCAATTTCTCATTTAGCATAACTTGATATTAATATGGCATAAATAGTGGCATATATTGCAGAAACTATAACATCTGTTTTAATCTGTTTATTAGGAATTACTTGATGTCTCATCCAGTATCAAAACATTGGTACTTTATACCTTGCATTTCCTTTTTTGATATAGTAGCCAGGTTTCCTCCAAAACCAATACAATTGTTCCGCGCAGCGTGCCATGTCAATGTATCATTTACATCAAGGCCAAATACTTTGAAACACTGAAAAAGAGAAGTGTGCCAAATTGGTAACTGGATGGCATTTTAATTCCCGGTGAAAACATCTCTGTTTGTAACAATCACAATAAGCTGGATATTTTAAGCAAAAATAGAGATTAGCTGATTTAAGAGTTCTCTCTAGTTTGTCTTTAGGTCTTATGAAAGCGAAAATCTGTACTAGAAAACTAGCACAAAACTCAGTATTTTAGCATACACTTAGAAGAGAGAATATGTCAGTCTAACGATTTCAGTAGAAATTATGTTAAAGCTTCTGAGCACACTTCTGAGGTGTGACTTTGTGGAAGAAATGCCTAAGAAGACCTCAGAAAACAAAGAAAGATAAGACATGTTACTGAAGCTAAACGTCTCACCTTCTGTTGCCTGGTTTGTTATACCAGGTTTGGTTCTCATAGGATAATCACAGAAAGAGAATGATTCCGACATTACAAAGAAAACCATGAATTTACCATTTCTTGTAATACAATCTGTGAGATTTAACGAATATGTCATTAGACAGCTTTGTCCGAGTTGAACAATCTAAATGTGCTAATTAAAGCAGGCAACTGAAAAGTTAATTAGGCAATCTGAGGAAAAAGTTGGGCAAAAGAGAGGTAGCTTTGTGATGGTCAGAAGTGGTGTCTAAACACTTCGAGAGCAGTCAAGGAAGAAGCCTCTGGAAGCTCCTCTTCCAGGAGGTAAGGAAGAGAGAGATATTTTAGCTTGAGAGAGCATCATGAAAGGGGACCAACTTTGAGTTTGTGACTTTGTTCCTCAGGACCAAGAGAGGGAAGGAAAGTGGAGACAGCAGCCAGTGTTATCTCAGTCAAAGGAGCTCTGTCAAACTGAAATCATACTTTGGCTTAGCTGAAAGGAAGAGAGGTGGAGCTAGACGAGGCAATGTAATCAGGGATTATCTTCATTGCTAGGTGTATTCTTAACAGTGTACACTGTTGTTTTGTATTTTTTATAGCTTTGTTGATGACAATCTATGGATTTTAAATACATACACTCTCTTAATCTGGACTTTTGTCTTTTGAGAAGGCTAAGAGTGATCTTACATAAGAAAGTGTGGTGAAGCTTATAGCTGGATTATTTGAAAACCTTAACAGGTATTTGGTTATAGAAAAAAACCAAACAATTTGCTCAAGGCAAGGTGCCTTAGTGGCTTAACTGCCAGTGCATAGTAGGGAAGGGACAAAGAATTGTCCAGGCAACCTGTGACAGCAAGATCAGCTCAGCACAGTAAACAAGAATAAAAAACAGCTCCACACAAGGAAAGTGGCTCAGCCATCTTTGGCAACACTAAACACTAGCAAAAATATATGACCTTCCTCCTAACTGCTGTTATCCCAATAGAGGCTATGAGTTCTGTTTGAGGAATTGTATTTTTAGAGTCTTCACACATACACAATCAGAACATGTTTTGTGATAACTGAAAACCCTGCTACAACTGAAAAAGTGAATAAAAGATGTTTTTAATTTGGCTCTTTTTAAAATGCAATGTACTGACATTTTATACTGCACCTTGTTATCAGAGAGGAGCCAGTCTTCTGGACACCCACCCTTTGGTGGTGGCGAAGTGGGAGCAACAGTTGGACGAACAGTATTGTTAAGCCTTTCACAGATGAATAACTCAGCGCTGCCACAGTTGAGATCATTCCAGGTACCTGAAAGCATATCAGAATAAAAGAAAAACAAAATGTAACTGAGACTGGGGTAAAAAGTGTCCTTTCCTAAAGCGAATCTATCATAGGGAGTAGAACTGATTACAGTGTTTGTACTTCTCTCCCCCAGAAATAATGAGTAATTGTTATGTAAGTTTCTTAGAAATATTCAGGTTTCCACAAAAATTCAGAATATGAACATTTTGTCTGAGAACAGAAAGATTTCAGTATTGCAAAACCGCAGCATTGCCAAAGGGGAGTTCTAGTTCAAGTGCTTAATTCACCTCTAAGACCTGTAAGATCTCCTGGCCACTCTGTCTATACAAGGTCCTTCATCCTTGTTAGCCTACTACCTGAGCTTCTCACAGTCTTATGGTCCTCTGGGTATCTTTTCTCCCTATGGGAGTGTGATGTAAGAATATACCATTAACATCATCATCCCCATTTTACAAATAAGGAATGAAGAAGAAAATGGCATTTATTTCATTAGCTGCAGACAGTTACAAGCAATCATCTACAGCAGAGATAACCACACCTTATGTTTAATGGAGATATTGTCATTATAATTCAGTGAAGTTAACAGTAGAACTCATCTTATCTTAAAGGAGATCTTCAAAACAGGACATAATATTTACTCTTCAAAAGTGTTCACTTCCATTGACCTCTAACTCAGCCTAGGAAGATTATCTGAGCTACAGATTCTGAGACTAAAAATGTTTAAAAGTAGAAGAGATTAACTGCTCTGAAGAAGACCAAGTGCTTGGCCAATGTAAGCACTATTACTTCCAACTCTCTGTATTGAAGGATGTTTGTATTTATTTTAGTTGTAATAATGTATATCATTGTTTAGTAATAATCAAAGCCATGGCCAAGCCCTACATTTTTAATAACTGCACAAACGATAACAGACAGGTGATATTCTGGAGAGGCAGTCATAAAATGGACAGAGGTTAGAGATAAAATAATACTGACTCTGTCTGCAGATGGTCTGAGACTTAACTGATTTGTTCATGTTGAAATTTTCTGACAAAGCTAGTAATTAAATTGCAGATGTAATCCAATGTGTTAGCTACATAGAGTTCAATTCTTTTAAAGTGCATAAATGAAAGAAGAAAACATGATGTGTTTTCTTATGCTTTTCAAACACTCTATCAAACATCAGCCTGCTCAGTACTATAACTTACCCAGCCTTGCACATACAGCCCTCTCAAGCCTCTACCACACCATGCAGATTGAATGTTGTTGCAGCACCCACCTGTTTGTGTATACATGACCACACAGTTTTCATCATTATTTGCAAAATTGGGTTCATTTGGAGCCCAGGCAACATAGTTCACTGGAGTTCCATCCATCCATCTGAAAGAAGTGATTTTGGGAGAATAATAATTCTTAGTTGAATTAGTTAATATTTCTTTGTAAAGGATGTATTAGAGCTTTGAATTTTAAGTTTTCTGTATCCTAGCTTACCAACACATGTTGTTCTTTGGTAAAAGAAAACCAAGACCTTCCACTTGGAATTAGTAAAAAATATTTTTATATCAACTGCCTACTCTGTTGACCTGGACAAGGTCCGTACTAATCATCTCAACTGGTAGTCCCAGCCTTTCTTGGTCTCTGAGCATTGATAGTCTGCAGGAAACACACCAGTGTAGCACTGGACCTGGCTTTCTCTGGAGCACAGAAGCAGAAACCTGAGACTATGTTATTATTTCCCTGGGTCCAAAAACAATCTTGCAGGGTAAGAGAGAGCCTTGAACCACATACTGGGGTCCATTTGGAAAGATTTTGCTAAGCAAAGGAAATCTTTAATATTATGCATCTATTGCTTTCAATTGTGCAACAATCATTTCCTAGTTTGGTGATTCACAAATTTATTCTCAAAAAGTAGCCAAGAAAAAAGTGAAGAAGCGTCAGTGTGCTGGAGGGAGGAAAGTCGCATGAGGAATCTGCCAAGACTGAGAGCCTTCAGACAATATCAGCTCCAGTGCAATTTAGTATCTTTCCAGTTTTGGAGACTAAGCAACTGTATGCGTGTTTTTGCAAGCAAACTACAAATAAGGAATTCAACAGGATGCCTAGTTGCTTCCAAATCTCCTGAGCCAAATAGGAAAAAACAGTACATAATAAAATGGGAGAAACAACAAAAAGACACACAGTGGTATCATCATCCAGCAGGGTGGAGGATAAAACTAGTGAGGGAGGAAGGGAGAACCAGGCAAACAACAGTGTTTTCTGAGCAGTGGATGTGATGTAGAAAGCTCCAGGAGATGAGACCAGTCTCTGCAGCTTGTGGCCAAGAAACACATCCTGAGGCACCAGAAGAAAGACTGAAATGAAGATGCTGTGACTCATCTCAGCAAGCTTCAAATCCCAGGAGATAATACTAGATAAAAAGGCGGGGGGTGGAGGGAGGAGAGTGCCACAGGAGAAATGTGTCTGTAATTCATCTGAGGCTCCAGAGGAGGTTTAGGACATTCCCAGGGCACTTTGTTTCCAAAGACATTAGAAGAAGAGTAATGACTGCATGAAGCCTGAAGCTGTCCTGCCCTGGACTCTGACAGTACAACCATCTGGAAATTACATTCCAGACAACTGCTCTCCAGTATTGATATTTGACCTCTAAAAACCACCATGATGCCTCTCACTGCAGGTTTTGAAGGTTCTTTTTCTTTGATGATTTGAATGTTCAGTAATGTCTGCAAGTATCATCTGGAACATCCTAGAGACCTCCAATCAATTTTATCTGTCATCTAACAAGGAAAAGGGGATGACACCACTCTGACTGATAGTGAGCATCTCAGCCTCCCAATACAAAAGCAGAATACAGAATCAAAAGAAGGGGAAATAGATAGTGAAAAAGTGAAAAGTTATGGGAGAAGTGCTCCCCTGAGGAACAGAGTCATATTTTAAAACTTTATGTTAAGACATGGCTGTAGATAGGTTGCGTCAGTTGTTGAACTTCAAAAGTCTCTGAGAGAGAGCCATGCCAAACATTCGCATTATGAGTCTGACAAACAATTTTTTTTTACTTACCGGAACGTCCTGTCAAGGCTCACACTTAAGCCAATATAAAAGCTATTTCCCCGGTCTTTATAGAAAGTCTAAAACACAGAACCCAAGAATTTTAATGAGCTGTAAGAAAACAGATTTCAAATAAAATAAGCAAGTTCTCAAAACACACATTTGTTTCAGATGGACAATTGCATAGTATGCAATATGCAGGGAGTAGCGGGGATTATGTGCCTGAACTGCAAAATGCGAAATTTCCCTCCAATTTCCAGTATTTAAATTTTGTTAAGAAGGATGGGATGAAAAAGAAATGGAGCAAAAAGCTATGCTAAGAAGAACAATCTCTTCAGCAGACTATAAAATAAAGCAATACTTTTAAGAGTTTTAGGAAAGCGTAGTGAGAATTTGCCAAATGGCTACAGGTAGATGGTGGGGTTTAGTACTTAGTCATGTGGAGAAAAGGATGGAATCATATTTGGGTTTAAGAGTATGAACCTATTTCCAGAAGAGTATATCATCATCAGGTTATTCTCTTCCTGTTAGAAAATACTCTGACTTAAACTTTTTACTGGAAATCTGACATCTGTTTTGACAACAAAAGGGAAAAAGCTTTTCCTGAATTCTGTGAAGAGAGTGAGTTGCAAAACAAAACATATTCAGTACCTGTAGATTTCAGCTAAACAGAGCAAAGTTTTAGAAAGCTGCACCCAAGAGTGTTCTTCAAAAGAAGCTGAAGATTTCTCTACATGTAGCAATTAATCAAAATAATGATTATGGTGAAGCTCCTAAGTAGATAAGCCCATGAAAGGTGGCACTGATTTTTTTTTTATGATAAGGCCACTTTCTAATATTTCACAAGCTAGCTGAAAAAGGTGCCTCAGTGCAGGACAGAATGGTGCTTTTTTGAAGAAAAACATGTTTCTTACATATTTCCAAAGAAAATTTTTTTCATTTTCACTTTCAATGACAGCAAGATCACCACCATTCTTCTTGCAAAACTCTCTGGCTTCTTCCACAGGCATAGGTTCCTTGCTGAAGTAGTATTCCTTGTGATTATATATTATCCAGTCATCTTCACTAACAGTATATTCATAATCTGCAAGGTAAAACATTAAGCAGTATGTAATAGAAATTAACATCATTGTACGTTAACTTATTTCTGTTATTAGAAGTACAAGACTTACTGAATGTGGAAGTAGGCTCTGGTTTCAGTGATGATCCTGCAATGTAAATCAATATCTGAATATATTACATTTCTTAGACACCACTCAAATGTATTTATACAGTTGTCAGCATTTTAATTCCAATTAACAAAATCAATCTTGATTGTTACTGATGCTCATTTTTGTCACAGACTGTCTCAGAATATCTGAAAAAAAAGGTGTTGCACTCAGCAAAATACCATGTTAGAGATGATCACAAGTTAAGCTTAGAGAAACTATGTCCAACTTCAGGCTGCTGCATTTCACTTCCTCAGCATGCTGTGTATACATCCCAAACTTACACATGTATGTCAAGGATTAATAGTTTCCAACGGCTTTTATTTCAAAATTTATTTAATTTAAATTAAAATGTATTAAGTGTTTTATTGCACTTGATGGCACAGCTGGCTGTAATACATGAAGATAGTGTGATCCGACCTGGAAAGAATATTCTTATCTGCCTCTAAAAGTCGCTTAAGAAGAAAGTTATCTTACCTTTTTTAATCTGGCAAACATAGTCCTGCATATGTTCACAAAATAAATCATTCCACTTCATATTGTTGTAGCCATCAAACACCCCACATTTTTCATTTCCATCATAATTGTTTGGTTCTCCATTTGCCCATTTTTCAAAATTTACCTGTAGTGGAAACACAACTTTGTTACTATTCCTTTTAAGGTGAAACAATTGTCTCATACCTGTCTATTAGAGAATAATGTACTTCATTTGATTTCATGGTCCGTCTTCCACTTTGATGCCAGACTTCGTAAGGAGAAGGATGTGACCCTTGCTTATCGTAATGATTTGTCTCTGTATTCATAAGCCGTGTTAGTAAGCCGACAAGTTGTTGCTCTCTGTTATGAGGAGAGATGTAGTTCTCCTGCCAAGCTCTGGAAAGCAGTGTCTAAAAGTACCATCCTCTGACCCCTGGGTTGATTATCCTGCTCTGATATTTCAACCTAAGACAATCCATCAGTGCTTCCATATGGACATGGGCCTTGCAGACCTCGATCTACTTAAGAGGGTGAGGGCAACAAAGTCTGGCTTGTATAGACATATGAAATTATTTCTAACAGTAAATGACAAATGGGAATATCGAGATTAGTACAGTCAGATTTGCTTAGATCAAGACAGATATTCTATCACTTCTGGTGTTATTTCATTACTTTAAATCTCATACAGTTATTTATAACTGTGAACTATCAAAAGACAAAAAATAATTCCCAGAGTGGAATTGGGTAGTAAAGACTTAAGGTCACTTGTAATTTGTATAGGAGGAGTTGTAAGAGCTGTCTGCGAAGACATACGTGGAAAATTAGACAAAAAGCTGGAACAATAGATGATTTACTCACTGGTGAGCCATCACTCCATATAAATCCACTGTCAGAGTCCAAAGCACTTAAACCCATCCAGTAAGAGAAGTGAAGATAATCGCTCCTTCTGAATGATTACAAATACAGACAATCAGACATGGTGTAAAACAGAGAAGAAGGATAAGTGTCATGACATTATTCTCAGTGTTTTGATGCCTGAAGTAGCATTTGAGACAGTCATATAAAGGAATCATTCAATTTTCACGTGGAGAAAAACACCCTGGCATTGCAAGTGGCAGGGAGCAGTGAAACACGGAGCTTCACGGGAAGGATCACAGATGTCATGAGTCCACAAATACTCAGTTAAATGAAAATATATTTTAAGGTCTTGGTTTGACCAAGTATCTTAGGCATCCAAATTCAGACCTGTCTGTAATCATAGGTTGGATTTAAATATTTCTGTAAGCATATCAATAGATCAGGCTTTCCTTAGCCTCCCAATCTTTCCTCTTGACGAAGGAAAGCAAGCAGCACAGACTATTCCTTTAATCAAGAGTATTTCATCTACTGATCAGCTACAAATAAGCTAAAAAGATCAGGTTTATCCCTTTGAACTAAACTCAGTTGAAACTGATTTTGAAGATCCTTCTTTCATTTTTGTGTACGTTCAGGCTACTCGGCGCATAGCACCACCTTCCCAGACGCCTGCCAACAAACCTTTTTCCTCACCTCTTTCTACACATTTCCTTCTGCTGCTTTGCAAGAAAGTACATCATTTTTGCAAAGCAGAAATTTATCACCAGGAATCCTTTGTGTCTTTCAGAAATGTCATTTTTCAAAAGTTTTTTTCCTACATTTAAATGATGCGCCGTGCAGATACTTACAAGCCAGCTATTAGATTTTGTTCTTCTTCGTTGTGGATACATGCCAGATCTCCTCCAATGGCTCTGCAAAAATCTCTTGCACCAAACCATGTTTGCATTTTCTCCCTTCCTCCCTGAAAAATCTATAAAAAGTAGACAACTAAATATTGTGCTGGGTATTGCAGAAATTCAGAAACAGAATTCTGGGCTTCTATCTGGTCTCCCGGTTTCTAGTTTTATCACTTACTATTTAATTGGGCAGCCATAAGCCTGTGGTCATCTATCAAATTTGATCATTGCAACTTTGCTTTTCCTGTCATCTCAGAGTCCCTGTGACTCCAAACTTCAGTTCAACCTACAGACAGCACTTCCCAGTGCTTTCCTGACACACCACCTGGGGATGGCTGGAGACGTGCTATCACAGACTACTCACCAGGTAGGCAGCGTTCAATCCACCTTCCATGCATACACGAAACATATTCTCATTTGAAATGACAAGCATTCACATTCAGAAATTAAACACCTACTTTGAAGCAGGAGCTGCTCTGAGGAGTGGATTGCCATCCCTCTGGGCACGACGAGAGAGGGATCGTTGTTGGAGGAGGGGGGGGGGTCACTCCCTCCACCAGCTGCTTGCAGAGAAACATGTTTGTTTCTTCACATTTCAAAATGTCCCATAATCCAGCTGAAGTTCCTGTTATCATGGCCACACAGCCTGACTGCCTGCCTTCATGAAACATAAAAATTTTAAACCTTATTGATAAATAGATGTATCTTCTCAAAGCATATGCTACTTAATTAAATGTAACCTGTCCCCACTGTGGTTGAATGCCACTAGCTTACAGTTTACATGCATATCAATTAAATCATAAATAAATTTTATAAAATTCTTTTAATATTGCACTATGAATCACCTATCAAAACCACCAAACAATGAGAGAATGATACCAATAGGCACATACAGTCCCAGGCGGTCTACTGGAAGGAGCTACCATGATCTCTGATTTAATCCCTTTAGCACAAATGGAAAATTGCAGTCATTTTTGCCACTTTATGCCAGCAGTTTCAAAACAGAATCACAGAATCGTAGGGGTTGGAAAGGACCTCTGTGGATCATCTAGTCCAACCCCCCTGCCAAAGCAGGGTCACCTAGAGCAGGTTGCTCAGGGCCTCATCCAGGCAGGTCCTGAATATCTCCAGAGAAGGAGACTCCACAGCCCCTCGGGGAAATCTGTTCCAGAGCTCTGTCACCCTCAGAGTAAAGAAATTCTTCCTCATGTTCAGACGTAACTTCCTATGCTTCAATTTGTGCCCGTTGCCCCTTGTCCTGTCTCTGGGCACCGCTGAAAAGAGCCTAGCCCCATCCTCTTGACACCCACCCTTAAGATATTTATAAGCGTTTATCGCAGAATCATAGAATGGCAGGGGTTGGAAGGGACCTCTGTGGGTCATCTAGTCCAACCCCCCTGACAAAGCAGGGTCACCTACAGCAGGCTGCAAAGGACCTTGTCCAGGGGGGTCTTGAATATCTCCAGAGAAGGAGACTCCACAACCTCCCTGGGCAGCCTGTTCCAGGGCTCTGTCACCCTCAGAGGGAAGAAGTTCTCCCTCATGTTCAGACGGAACTTCAGTTTGTGCCCATTGCCCTTGCCCTGTCACTGGGCACTACTGAAAAGAGTTCGGCCCCATCCTCCTGGCACCCAGCCTTCAGATATTTATAAGCATTTATTAGGTCCCCTCGCAGCCTTCTCTTCTTCAGGCTGAACAAGCCCAGCTCCCTCAGCCTCTCCTCGTAGGACAGATGCTCCTGTCCCCTCACCATCCTTGTAGCCCTCCGCTGGACTCTCTCCAGTAGCTCCTCATCTTTCTTGAAGTGGGGAGCCCAGAACTGGACAGAGTACTCCAGATGGGGCCTCACTAGGGCAGTGTAGAGGGGAAGGAGAACATCCCTCGTCCTGCTGGCCACACTCTTCTTCAGGCACCCCAGGATCCCATTAGCTTTCTTGGCAGCCAGGTCACACTGCTGGCTCATGGTCAACCCGTCGTCCACCAGGACACCCAGGTCCCTCTCCACAGAGCTGCTCTCCAGCAGGTCAGCCCCGAGCCTGTACTGGTGCATGGGGTTGTTCCTCCCCAGGTGCAGGACCCTGCACTTGCCCTTGTTGAACCTCATCAGGTTCCTTTCTGCCCAGCTTTCCAGCCTATCCAGGTCACGCTGAATGGCAGCACAGCCTGACGATGTATCCACCACTCCTCCCAGTTTGGTGTCATCAGCAAACTTGCTGAGGTTACATTCTAACTCTTCATCCAGGTCATTGATGAAGAAGTTGAACAAGACTGGGCTGAATACTGAGGGTGTCATGGGAGACAGTGTCGAAAGCCTTGCTGAAGTCTAGGTAGACAACATCCACGGCTCTCCCCTCGTCTACCCAGCCAGTCATGTCATCGTAGAAAGCTATCAGATTGGTCAGGCATGATTTCCCCTTGGTGAATCCATGCTGACTACTCCTGATAACCTTCTTTTCCTCCACTTGCTTGTTGATGGCCTCCAGGATAAGCTGCTCCATCACCTTTTTCGGGATGGAGGTGAGGCTGACCGGCCTGTAGTTCCCTGGGTCCTCCTTCTTGCCCTTTTTGAAGATTGGAGTGACATTGGCCTTCCTCCAGTCCTCGGGCACCTCTCCTGTCCTCCAGGACCTCTCAAAGATGATGGAGAGTGGCTCAGCAATGACATCCGCCAGCTCCCTCAGCACTCGTGGGTGCATTCCATTGGGGCCCATGGATTTGTGGGCATCCAGATCGCTTAAGGGATCCCTCACACAGTCCTCCTCGACCAAGGGAAAGTCATCCTCTCTGTAGGCTTCTTCTCTTACCTCCGGGTCCTGGGATTCCTGAGGGCCAGTCTTAGCACTGAAGACTGAAGCAAAGAAGGCATTCAGTAGCTCTGCCTTCTCCGCATCCTCCGTCACCAGGACACCCGCCTCATTCAGCAGCGGCCCCACATTGTCCCTAGCCTTCCTTTTGCTGCTGATGTAGTTGAAGCAGCCCTTCTTGTTGTTTTTGACATCCCTTGCCAGTTTCAATTCCAGGTGGGCTTTGGCCTTCCTCGTCGCATCCCTGCACGCTCTGACCACATTCCTGCACTCTTCCCAAGCGGCCTGTCCCTTCTTCCACATTCCATGGACCTTTCTCTTCCACCTGATCTCCGCTAGAAGCTCCTTGTTTAACCATGCAGGTCTCCTGCCTCCTTTGCTAAATTTCTTTCTCGGGGGATGCACCGCTCCTGAGCATGGAGGAAGTGACGTTTAAACAACGACTAGCACTCTTGGACCCCCCTGCCTTCAAGAGCCCTGGCCCACGGGACTCCTCCCAGTAGCTCCTTGAAGAGGGCAAAGTCAGCCCTCCTGAGGTCCAAGGTTTTGATTCTGCTTATCGCCCTGCTTCCTCCACGCAGGATCCTGAACTCGACCATTTCATGGTCACTGCAGGCGAGTCTACCTCCGACCTTGACATCCTCCACCAGTCCCTCCTTGTTTGTTAATACAAGGTCCAGCAGCGCGCCTTTCCTTGTTGGTTTCTCCACCACTTGCAACAGAAAGTTATCATCGATGCTCTGTAGAAACCTCCTGGATTGCGCCTGCCTAGCTGTATGGTCTTCCCAGCTGATGTCAGGGTGGTTGAAGTCCCCCATGAGAACCAGGGCCTGTGACTGTGAGGCTGCTTGCCGCTGCCTGTAGAAGGCCTCATCAACCTCCTCCTCCTGGTCAGGTGGCCTGTAGTACACACCCACCGTAATGTCACCCTTATGAGCCTGTCCCTTAATTCTAACCCACAAGCTCTCAACTCATTCGTCATTTGCCCCCAGGCCAAGCTCAATGCATTCTACTTGCTCCCTCACATATAGAGCAACTCCCCCACCTCTCCTTGTTGGTCTGTCTTTCCTAAAGAGTCTGTAGCCATCTATGACAGCATGCCAGTCATGCGAGTTGTCCCACCACTTTTCTGTGATGGCGACCAAGTCGTAGCCGTCCTGCTGTATAATGGCTTCCAGCTCCTCCTGTTTATTGCCCATGCTACGTGCATTGGTGTAAACACACTTGAACTGGGCTGTCAATCTCAACCCTGGCCTTGGCACGCCAAGCCTAGGCTCATCCCTAGTGAGCTGGGCAATATCCCTTTCCCGCTTCGAACCTAGTTTAAAGCCCTCTCAATGAGCCCCGCCAGCTCGTGGCCAAGAATTCTTTTTCCCCTTTGAGATAGCTGCGATGCACCTGTTGCCAGCAGACCTGGTGTTGTGTACATCTCCCCATGATCAAAGAAGCCAAAATTTGACTGATGGCACCAGTCCCTGAGCCACCTGTTAACCAGGTGAGTTTTCCTGCCCCTTTCAGTGCTGTCCCCTGCCACTGATGGGATGGAGGAAAACACCACCTGCGCCCCTGATCCCTCAACCAGTCGCCCCAGTGCCCTGAAGTCCCTTTTGATGGCCTTGGGACTTCTCTCTGCTACCTCATCCCCGCCAACCTGCACTTCCAAGAGGGGCTAATAATCAGAAGGCCGCACCAGACCAGGGAGTTTCTTAGCAACATCCCTAACTCGGGCCCCAGGGAGGCAGCAGACTTCCCTATGGGATGGGTCCGGTCGGCAGATCGGGCCCTCTGTTCCCCTCAGAAGGGAATCACCTATGACAATGACCCTCCTTTTTTTCTTAGCTGAGGCAGTTGTAATACGTGGGGCTGTCTGACTCGTTCTAGACAACCCCCTGGATGGAGCTTCACCTACACCCACATCCTCTGTGGCCGGTCCCTCACATTCCAGAGCCCCGTATCTGTTGCTTAAGAGCAACTGGGCAGGTGAGGGAGGCCCGGGGGATATTCGCTTGCCACCCCGAGCAGGGACCCATTTCCATTCCTTCCCATCTCTTAGGTCCCCTCTTTCTGCTCGGTGGCAAGAGGGTAGAGGGTTCTCTGCTTTCTGTGGAGCCGCGTCCTGCTGCCTCTGCCTCAGGGAGGGCAGGGAGCGGCTCCACCAGTCGATCTCTCTCTCACACTCTCAGATGCTCCTCAACCTCTCCACTTCCTCTTTCAGCTCTGCCACCAGGCTGAGCAGATCATTCACCTGCTCGCACCGAACACAGCAGTTGTCTCTGCTGTCCTCCGGTACGAGCACCAGGTTCAGGCACTCCCTGCAGCCAGAGACCTGGACCTGGATGATTTCCCCTTGGTGAATCCGTGTTGATTACTCCTGATAACCTTCTTTTCCTCAGCTTGCTTAATGATGGCATCCAGAATGAGCTGCTCCATCATCTTTCCAGGGATGAAGGTGAGGCTGTCCGGCCTTTAGTTCCCTGGATCCTCCTTCTTGCCCTTTTCGAAGACTGGAGTGACATTGGCTTTCCTCCAGTCCTCAGGCCACTATTTAGCTTCCAAAAAAACCCCACTATTTAGCTTCCAAACCCTCACTTCTCGGGCCACCAGAGCAGAAACTTGGTGGATCCTGTGGCACGTACCGGGCATTCCTGCGTTCCAGTGGGTGAAGGTGACCATGTCGCCGCTGGCCCACCTGAATGTCCCCTGTTCCTCCATGTCTGAGAGACCAATCCAGAAATACTTTGCTGGATTGAATCCAATTACAGAAGTCAGAAAAGCTTGTTCATATCTGTGAAGAAGAAGTAGCAAGGTGATGTATCACATTTTATCATAATGTGTTCATTTCTTCAAACAGTTCATTGTAGCAAATCTGGTAAAGGTGATTTATTAATGTGTGAGAAAAGATAAGTATGGATTGAAGGAAGGATAGTGATCTTACTTTTATAGTTCTAATTGTCATGTAAATTAATTTTTATTTTATATTTTGGCAATGTAAAGCATGTTTAGAATTTAGAGTGATTCTATTCTCCTTTTGTACTCCACAATGAACAACATAAAACCAAACACTACTTGTGTTAATGCATATATGTTATTCATTCTGTATTAATAAGTGCTACAGTGTTTTAATGAGCTTTATAAAGTCTAGATCTTTAAATCGTGTTACTCTGGGGAAATAAATCTACTTTCATTCTAAAAAGAGTAAGTTTCCATAATGGCCTGTTGCAAAGAAAAGGCTGAAAAGTTCAAATAAATATTACCATGTTTATCTGTTTATTTTCAATTCAAGAAGTTTTAAAACAATCTGACTATTCAGGGTTGCTGGGGGGTTGACTCAATTTTTTAGCTCCTGGAGTAAATAAAAGTGTAGGTTTGTAGTAGCAACGGCTTGAATGTTCATACTGATGACATACAAGCCCTTGATGTATTTTGTAATATATCTTCAGTTCTACCACAAATTTTCCAGCAAAGGAGTGATGTCATATTAGACACTATGACTAACTGCAAAGTAAGAAGAGATTTCTGTTTGGCCCTTCCATCCTGTTCGCATGTGTGAAAGGACAAGAATTATGTTTCCATACCTGTCTGCCACAGTAGCCAGGTAACCTTTGTTTTCTTCGCAGATTTTTTTTGCTTCTGAAAATGTTGCTGGTAACTGCCCCACGGAGTAGCAGTAAAAGCCATGCTTCACCCAGCCCTGTCAGTGCCAACAGCAGAGATGCACAGAGGGGCGGTCAGGTTACACAGTACAGGACACTTCCAAAAGCCACGTTAATACCACACCCCGAGTCAAAATTAATCTCAGAAACCATGACAGGAAATGAAGAGGAGAATCAGACACAGGTTTTGTAACCACAGCTGTGTCTTGCCCCTTGGTAAACAACACATAGGGTATCTTTGCGAGCAGTGAGCAGCGGTTATGAGTTGGAGCTGGCAAGCACGCTCCTTGTGTAAAGCCTGCTCTGCCTTCTCACTGTGTCACTGCAGCTGTTGCAAGAGGCTACAATTTGCAAAACTTCAGCTCAAGTATTCCTGCCTCCTGTGGTGGATTGATCGGGCTGAGAAGGCTGCTTGCCACCCAATAATGTCATGCAGAGAGCAGCTTTTATGGGTGAAGGGACCAGTTCTGCACTGGGAAAGAGCTGAGTAAAGTGCCCATGTAAGGGAGTGAAAAAAAAAGACGTTGATCTAAGTTTTGGTTAAACAAAGAAAAAAATTCCCCATTAGGCTGAGATGTATCAATACATACAAAATTAACAGTTCTTTAGGGTTACACCAAGAACAGTCAAAATAATTGACTTCTGTGATACTCAGCGTCAGGGGAGTGAAAGTAAGATGCAAGGACCGTTCACTGCTTCTGTTTTACACTCACCTTCTGGCAGCCTGGGTAAGTAACCTCAGCTTCCCCTGATTCTTCTGCCAAAGGCTTCCTTTTACAGATGTAACCAAGTTTCGTTTCACAAGCACTGTCAGCCCAGGATCCATCCTGAGCATGGTAAGAAAAAACCACAAAGAGAAGTGAAATCTAGAGAAAATACAGATCCAACAGGAATATTCACTGTCCTCAGAGATCCCCTTCTCTCTTCGTGTGGCTGAGGCTGTTCCAGCTCTCTTCCTTGCCCTGATGCTTTCTCCAAAACCCCTAAAATAGGGAACCCAATAAAGACAGCGAGGACCACATTTCCTCAGAGGTCTGAGAATGAGAGTTGCATGTATTAAAGGCTCGGTGGCTGATGAGAGCAGGAAGGAAACACAGTGTTTCACTCCATGCTCACCAGCATAATATTTGTTAGGTTCATATAACCAGATGACAATGACAAGGAAATGCTGGATAAATTCAACATAAAATATGAAAAATGTGTTAAGTCTTTTTCCATAGTATTATGAAATGTCATTTTATACTCAGTATAAAACAAGATAGAATTTTTTGTACCCATTTTTTTGTGCCTCCAGCAATATGAGCCTCCAAAATAGCTCTAATAAACATATATATCAGGTTTTTTATGGGAAACCTAAGAAAGTCTCTGCCCCAAGAATCATACTACTCAGCTATGATTAGCCGTGTTGAATGTGGATGATGAGTTACTTCAACCAACTTCACACTGGAGCTTTTTCGTAACTGTTGCAGAGCTGACCGAGTCTCTGTGCAGCACAACTTGCTGTACACCTTCCCAGGTCTGGTCTCCAGTCTCCCTCTAAGCTAAGATATCCTGACTTAAACCAAGTTCCTAAAAACCTTTAAAACCCTTGTCCCTTTTTTTCTTTTTTTTCATTTTTTTAATCACAGATGTTTTCCTTTGGGGGAGGGCACAAAGGACAGAAGAAACCATGAAAGTGAAAGAGCAATTTTAACCTCTCCCTTCATAACGATGCAGTCTGCCTTATTCCGTGTGTGGGCTGGCTCTCCGTGATGCCACTTGGTATAAGTCACAGGTGTCCCGTCGCTCCATTCAAAATACATTTGAACCCTGAAGTCATTTAAACCAATCCACAGTTCATCGTCTGGCTCTGGGAACACAAACCTAATTATAGGTACGGGTATTTCTTAACAGGGAACAATTGCATCTCACACCCACTTTTGACAGAAGAAGGACTTTTTAAAAACATTTTAAGATCATGGTTACAATGATTAAATGGATAATAGCAACAGCATAAATCCAGATAAAAAAGTGACCTCAGGAATACTCACTGTACCCAAGCTGAGACACTGTAAAACTGTACTCCTCTATATTATGAATACTCGCCAGCTCTCCATCTTCTTTTCTACAGGAAGACTGGGCTTCTTTCCATATTTTGGGTGTTCTGTAAATTCTGTAGCAATGACCTGCATAAGGCACCCATCCCTTGGGGCACTTAAAAGGCTTTAAGTCACCTAAAAAAATATTTCGAACAATTAATGAGCAGTTCTGTTCAGTCCTGTTTGATCAAAAACTAAATTATCTGTACTGACATGAATTCAAAATATTGGAGCACATACTGGCAGAGGACAGAAGCAAAAGTCTGGGGATCACAAAGAATATGAAACAAATTTTTCCATCCGAATTGTCCTGGGAGCAACCAAAAAACTCTTTTACAGGATTAAATAAATACCAAGTAATTCAGCATACAAGCTCGCAGGGCACAACTCTGTGTTAAATCCCCCTCAGTGAGGCTCTGTGTACAAACATGTCTTACAGAATACGGTCTCTTTTCCTACACAAGCACTTTATCTTGGTGAATTTTGGAGATTTTGTATACATTTTCTCTGGAAATACCAGGTGCTCAGGACAGAGTTGGAGCTCCTGCACAGCCCAAATGATACATCGGAGGGCCCAGACACATTTACGTTATACCAGACGTGTCAGAAATCCCAGCTGCGTGGAAATGCAGCACACTTCCTTCAGCAGCTAATTCTTGGTGTGAATTTAGTGTGACCAACCATAGAATCACAGAGTAGAATCATAGAATCATTAAGGTTGGAAAAGACCTCTAAGATCATCAAGTCCAACCGTCATCCCAACACCACCATGTCTACTAAACCATGTCCTGGTGGGTCCCCATGGGACCATCTTCCACTGTTTTGATTGTTCGCATGGCCCACACCTATAAAGTAAACTGAAGCGGGCAGGATTTGTGCCCAACATTGGTGTGTGATCAACCACATTGTTCTATGCTCCCTGGATGTAGTTTTGACCTGCGCAACCTCGTGTTCCCCTAGGCAACTCCAGGTATGGTTTGGAGGTTAGCACGGGTTGGAAACCATTCCCAGCGAGCTGACTGGCTGCACACAGAATGTACAGGATGCCAGCTATGACGTGCCATTCATCCCTCGAGCAAAGAATACTTATATACTAGTATACATGTAGTGTAGGGAGCTACTACAGAGTTAGCAGAATGCTGGGAATTCCCAGGTGAAGTAACTGGACACCATTTTCTTCATATAGATAAGACCCAGTTCGCCTCAGGTGGAAAGGGAACTCGATTGGGAGAAGATGCCAGCTCTATATTCTGAATGTTTTCTTTCAGAATAGAGCAAAAAGGGTCACAGAAAGTAGGGGGAAGATGAACTCTGGCTCACTTCTTTTTGCAGAATGCATCTGTAGTGTATTTTTCAGAGCACAGGATATTCATCAGTACTTCGTGGTCTGAATAACATGACTAAACACATAAACCTACCCTGGGATATTTTCAAAATGATGAACAACATCTAGACACCATCTTTAAAATGAGCTGGAATTTGGACAACACCCTGTCATTTCATATATGGCATCCTCTCAGTATTTCTCCCTCACTGCAAAAATAGCCTTATCTTTTGACCAACTTACCTGAGGCAATAGTGGAGGAATCTGAGGAGGAGTTTCTCTTTTGGCAGATATATCCCAGTTTCCGATCACACACCTGGTTTTCCCATTTGCCATTTCTACCTTGGAAGGTCCCACATATTTTTCCAGATTCCGCAGAGGGACTTCCTTTAGGGAGGAGGCACAACACACAGAGAATACCTCTGTTAACACTGAAAAAGTACCCCCCTCATCACAGGACAGAACGTACAAGTCTTTTGCAGCTGCAAAGCCACTGGCATATTATTCTTTAGCATGATAATTCCCAAGACAGGAGATGAGGGAGCACTCCTGGGATGGCTGAGAGGGCCGACATTTCAACATGAGACTTCCTCTGCTCCCATGTACTGCTTAAGAAGAAATTCAGTGTGTTTGAAGCACTACTGCATACAGAAAAAACTTTATACAAATAATGCTTTTCTATAAATTGCTTATGGGATGGTAGTACTGCAAACAACACCCTTTACTATTAAACACTGGACATGAAATGCATATTTAATTCCACGGGAGTGCTCGCCCTTTGAATTTCCCTGTAGCCACAACAGCTATTATGAAAATACATAATATGCCAATGTTATGGGTTTAACGTGGTGAGGTTTTGGTAACAGGGGGGCTATAGGGGTGGCTTTTTTGAGAAGTTGTGAGAAGCTTCCCCCATGTCTGATAAAGCCAGTGCCAGGCAACTCTAAGACAGGCCCGCCACTGCCCAAGGCCAAGCCAATCAGCAACAGTGGTAGCGCCTCTGTGATAACATATTTAAGAAAGGAAAGAAAAAAAAGCTGCGGTGAGACGGCAGTTGAGAGAGAGAAGTGAGACGATGTGAGAGAAACAACTCTGCAGACACCAAGGTCAGTGAAGAAGGAGAGGGGAGGAAGTGCTCGAGATGCTGGGGCAGAGAGTCTTCCCTTGCAGCTCATGATGAAGACCATGGTGAGGCAAGTTGTCCCCCTGCAGCCCATGGAGGTCCACGGTGGAGCAGATATCCACCTGTAGCCCGTGGAAGGGACCCCATGCCAGAGCAGGTAGATGCCTGAAGGAAGCTGTGACCCCATGGGGAACCCCCGCTGGAGCAGGCTCCTGCCAGGACCTGCGGATCCGTGGAGAGACGAGCCCACACCATTGCAGGTTTGCTGACAGGGCTTGTGACCCCGTGGGGCACCCACGCTGGAGCAGCCTGTTCCTGAAGGACTCCACCCTGTGGAAGGGACCCACACTGGAGCAGTTCGTGAAGAGCTGCAGCCCGTGGGAAGGATTCACATTGGAGAAGTTTGTGGAGAACTGTCTCCTGTGAGAGGGACCTCACGCTGGAGCAGGGGCAGAGTGCGAGGAGTCCTCCTCCTGAGGAGCGGCAGAGACAAGGTGTGATGAACCGACCATAACCCCCACTCGCCATCCCCCTGTGCCGCACAGGGGGAGGAGGCAGAGAAACGGGAGTGAAGTTGAGCCCGGGAAGAAGGGAGGAGGGGGGGAAGGTGTTTTAAGATCTGGTTTTATTTCTCACCATCCTACTCTGATTTGATTGGTGATGAATTAAACTCCCTTTTCTCCCCAAGTTCAGTCTGTTTTGTCTGTGACAGTAACTGGTGAGTGATCTCTCCCTGTCCTTATCTCAACCCTCGAGCCTTTCATCATATTTCCTCTCCCCTCTCCAGCTGAGGAAGGGGAGTGATCGAGCGGCTTTGGTGGGCACCTGGCATTTATCCAGGCCAAACCAAAAGAGCCAACATGCAAGATGGTGACTTAGATCCTGAGAAAAGAGTGCAAACTTTCCAAGATAATGTACATCAGATAAACGTCATAAGCAGTAACTGAGAACAATTGAAAACATTTTTTATGCAACATTTCTCTGAGGGTTTTTTTTCTCCTTTCTTTGCATTCACTTTACATAATTTTTCATGAGGTTTTTTGTTTGGTTTGAATAACATGCCTGATGAGAATATTGTGGATGGAAAAAAAAAGTATAGAATGAGCTGTAAATCTATGGTTTTAACTGCTTTATTAGATGAGCTATCTGCTTTTTCTGGGAAATTCAGAATTAATGGCGACCCATCTCTGATGTGATTCCTATTACTGTACTATCTTACCTTTCCCATAATTCCCTGTAATCTGTGAAAATTCTATGAAGCCAAAGGAATTATGTGACAAGAAGATGGGGAAGAGAATTTTGGCCCAGACACTGATTATCGTTTCAGAAAAGTGCACTTACCTGGAGCCCAGTTCAGGTATCTGAAAGGACTGCCCCCAATCCACTGCCAGCCACTGTCAAGTGCACTGAAAAGACCAGTCCAGAGCTTTGCACTGACACCCAGGTCACTGGTGAGCCCTAAATGGCCAAAAGAAACAGTCAAGTTACTAAATGCTTCTGATTTTGTAAGTTATTCAATAAAACTTGAAATAAAGTTTTAAAGCATGGAAAAAGAAAAAGTGTCATAGTAGATTTTTTTAATATAACTTAGATTTTTTCCATTCTTTTAATACACTTTTTTGTAAGAAAGTGACCAGTTTTTTAAGAATGTCACTAAGACTTATATTCACAAGGTACCTATAATTTTTTTGTGTTAAAGCTCTTGGAGCTGACCTACATTTTATTTGTATGGATTAATCTTTTTGGGTCCTTTATTCACTTTACCTAATAAATACATTTCTTCACGAAGGTCTGTGACACTTAATAATTCTGCATTCTGCTGCTGGCAGCTTTTTCTTGCTTGGTGCCATGTCAAAAGTGACTCTGAGTTTATCTGATAGTGGATTTCTGTCACAGGATTTGTTTTCCAAAGGTCATCGTGGATGGTGTCTATAAAACATGATAACAGCTACATGACAAGATAATCGTACTTGGTAATGCAGAAAATAAAATCTTCATTGCAGACTAAAACTGTGTAAATGTATGGGTTGCTAAGTTATTACACATAGTTTGCCACATACCTATACTTTCTCCATTCAATATTAATCATACATTAATAACATAAGAAACTACTTCTCCTTACAAACCTAATTTTTCTACATCCACCCTGTTTTTTTTTATTCATATAACTCATCTACTTCTCTCACAGTTCAGTCCACACTAACCCACTCACTGATATATGCTACCTGTAGACACATATTTCCCCATTCCCTATACAGAAAACCTTGGTCTCCACATCCATTTCTTACCTTGAGACCCCTCTTACGCTCTCCCAGACCTCCTAACATGACAGCAAGGATCATTTCCAATCAGATGTGAAGCAGGGGGGAAGGGGTAGGGTATTTGTGCTGGGGTTACTGGAAAGCTGTGTTGGGTGATTTGTGGGTGTAAGGAGCACCAAAGGCAGGTGAAGGTCACTGCCCATGTCCTGCATCCTTCCAGTCACTCCAGCCCTCCTGTTCTCTGCTCCATCCTGTGATACACTACTGTCTCCTTCTTCCCTATATCTCACCTTCCTCATCCATTGCACTTCTTTCTGCCTTTCATTCGCCCTGGCTTTCTTCTCACTAACTCCTAGGTCTTTTCCCTTCCTTCTTCCATCAGTCCCATTCACCACCCTCACAATACTCCTCATGTGTACCAGTCTCGGCAGCACTGTAGAACTACTCCTCAGCTGGAAAACCAGTGAGAGGGGATACCTCATTTTATCATTGCTTAGCTCACCAGTGAACTAGGCTTGCCAGAATCCAGTGTTACTTCCACATCCCAAGGAGATTTTGACCATGCGAGTGGATGAAACTTTTGCTTAGTGCCTTTCTTGAAATCTTTATAAATAAATTACCTTTTAGTGGACAATTTCCAAACAATTGGTCTTTATCAAAATCTGAAGAAGTTGCACACCAGAGAGAACCTGCATCGTCGCTCAGAGGGATACACTCAGCATACCATTTACCATTGCGCTTAAAAGGGAACACACAAGGTGCACCAAAGGCATTTCCTCCCAGTGTATAGGTATCTACAGAGAGAAACACAGAGCAATAGTAGTCAGCTGGTATCAAATGTTCACCACAGTTTCTGCTTATTGGCAGCTCTCTGTGTACACAGCTGAGTTCTGCGAGAGCTCAACACATCAGTACTTCATACTACAAAGCCTTCCAAGGCTATTGTGCCAATTAGACATATCTATCGCAAGATATTCAGAATTAAGACTTTCAAAAAACACTTATTTGACCCAGACTAGTTTCTATCTAATTTTTTGTTTTCATTGCTATCTGGACTACTGTATCAGAGATATTTGTGCCTCAGCTTATCCCATTGCATATATACTTCTGTCCTCAAATGATGTTTAGGATCTTTTTTTTTTTCCTCGTATGGTTGAAGAGGCTTGGAAAGGAGATATCAGAATATTTCATTGGTCGTTGTGAGAGGAAGTTTTATCTTAAATCTGCAAGTAACTCTGTTGGGAAGTGACCCTCCCATCTCCATGCAGTCAAATGATGAGGGATGATGTGGGAAAAGGACATCTGACTCTCCAGTGTTCCTTTGTCAGGGTGTCAGGCCTTTTTGCATCCTAAATTATTAAAGCACTGCTTTTCCTTTTCCTTTTTCCTAATTTTTCTTCTTGCTGGGCCTGGGAAACACCAGGTAAACACTGTTAAAAATGGATCACATCTATGTTAACTAGAAATTAAGTTCTTAGAGATAGTACATGGCCAAACCAAGTAATAGCAACAATAAATGTTTAAATATAGCACAATCACCACTTCTACAAATTGATCAGACATATTTTGAAACAGTCATAGATTTTCTCCCACTGTTGCTGTACAAACAGAATTCCCATTCTTCCTTATGATTACACCACAGGCCTTGGTCATTTTACTCGATCATTTGACAGAACTGCACTTTCCAGGTTATGCAGAAATATATACAGTCATGTTCGCCTTGCATTTCTGCTCCTTATTCGTAGTCAGCTCTGCTACTGATGTCGCTGAGAAAAGGGTTGCTGCATGACAAGCAGGTGGTGGGATGCTTTGTAAATAGGGGCAGCCAAGTTAGCTATAAGCAAAAATTAATTTTCAGTACTCACCCTCATAGCGCTGGGAGCACACGCTGTCTGTGGTTCCATGGATTTTCCACCTGCTCCCTTTGCCTGATCCTTTGGACAACCTGATTTTCTTCCCCATCCCTTTGCCATAGTTGAAAAATAAATCTTTGCCATGAGTTGCAAGTGTGTCATTTCTACATTCCCACCACTGGAGCTCATCTGTCCTGTTACAGGATTCCAGCGTAATGGCAGCCGCCTCCTCCTTGGCGAGCACTCCCAGGCATAGCTTGAGCCCCATGCTCAACAGCTGCGTGGCAGAGACCCACCTGAACTTTTGATACTCATTGTGCTCATCACAAGTGGTAGTTATGACCGAACTAGAGTTTTGAGCTTGGGCGCACAGCTTGCTGTCTTCATTGTAGACTGAAAATATTCCATTACCTATAAAATAAAATGAGAATTCAAACATCTGAGGAGAGATTTTGTGAGACGTAAGTCAGTTACTTGCTATTTGACTGTCTGCTACAGAAAAAAATTGAATATACAGAGTCCATAGAGAAAGAAATCATGGGAGTTTAATCATCAGTATGAAGGATACTCATCTAAATGTTCTTAAGATGCAAGCAACACAAAGACTGAAAATATAGCTCTTTCAAGAGAAATGCTCATCTTCACATCCTTCCTTAAAGCACACTGTTCTCAAATGCCATTTGAAAATGACCTTTATTAATTTCATGAATTCTTCAAAGTTCCACCACCAGTCAGCATATTAAACAGGATTTAATTTTTCCAAGTGAAAAGACCTTTTGCTTTAGAGCTATTAAAAATGGTTTGCATACTCAAAATTCAACCATTTTATAGTTGGCCTGGAATGACGTTGTGCCTTTCAGCTCATCAAGCAATTGGGGTATTTTTCTTTTTTGGAAATTTTTGGCAACTGTGCAAAAATCATTTCTTCACAGAGTTCAACTTGTGAGTTTCACAGGAGGGAAGCCACAACTTGCAGCACCATCACTTCAGCTCTGAGCGCAGTTAAGTATCCTAAGTGCAATTAATAGCTACGCTTGTAAATATAAACGTGAGACACTGCACAACAGGATTTTGTATCTTAAGACCAGCTTCAAAAAAGAGCCACAGCTTCAGCCTGCTCCAGACCTTGACCACTTTTGCAGCTGGCCTTGCATGCCTTAGCTCCCCTCTAAGCGACAGGAACATAACCCAACTCACTCTGCTGTGCCAGCTTTAGTGCCACCAAGGTTTCCTGCCAGGGGTGGAATAGTTAAGTGGGGCTTCACAACCCCCTGCATCCCTGAGCTGCCAGGGAGTGGTGAAATAGCCTCGATGATGTTTCTCTGAAAGTCTGCAGACCTGAACAAGCCAGATGGCATTTCCCCTGGCACAGCTCTCCTGCTGCAATGGTTCTTCAGTAGGGTTGGCAGAGGGTGGATTAAACCTGCCTTGGTCTCACGCAAAAACATGCACATAAGAAATTCTCCTGTAGTGGATTAGATCAGAGTTGTTGACTAGTCCCTGCTGCCCTTCAAGTGATAGCATTGGACTCCTGCAATTCTCTAGCTGGGAGCTTTCTGGGGGAAGAGCTTTGGGGGTTGGACTAGATGACCCACAGAGGTCCCTTCCAACCCCTACTATTCTGTGATTCTGTGATTCTGTGAAGAGCTGCAGACAAAGCGTCATTTGTTTTCCTCTCAGCAGTAGGAGTGTCATGGACAGAAGCTTGTAAGGTCCCTCCAAAAGTCATCAGCTTGGAAACAGGATTCCAATATGCAATGATCAGTATGCCATGGTCTACAGGCGGTGTCAGAGAAACTCACAGCACACATCAGCCAGTGGTTCTGTGCTTGCTGAGCGGACACAGCCCTGTACATCTGCGCTGTTCTAACCTCCGGTGGAGTAATTTGAGATCAGCTATTTTCTGCATTCAGCTGGCTGATTTTCAAGAACCAGCACTGTCCAGGTTATGCCCACATCTATTGGTGTATTTCTTTCACTCATACAACACCTTGAAAACTGGGTTAAGGAAACAGAATGCCTATATAGGTAGCACCAAATTTAAGAGTTTAATAAAACTGTTTCAAATTACATGCTGTGGCTAGTTCTAAACTCACTGTCCATGAAGAAGGACATCAGGAAAGCAGGAGAAAGGACTTGCAAACCTCCACACTCAGCAGAGGACAAAGACTTACCAGACATTTGAAGAGATGTACTAAAGCAAAAGAGAAAGGTCAGGAGCAGGTAGACAGCCATAGCCAAATGTTTCTCTCCCTGGTCCCCTTCGCCTCAAATCGATGCTGAAGACCAAATCTGCGCCTTGCAAGAAAACCTGTCTTGCACTGAACCAGATTAACAAATCCTTCTCAGTTTTTAAGACCCGACAGATACAGGGAAGTTCTGAGCTGCAAATAAGGAACTGCATCTTGTCACATGAGTAATTTTGAAATAATACATTAATGAATAAACTTTGCTTTCTAAGCTAGTTTCTCTACTGTGTAAAAGTTTTCTGTTCCATAGAAATATGAGATCTAAGAGGTAACATTTTAGTGAGGATTTCTGGAGACGTATCATACAATTCAGGATCATTATGTTTATGAAGAAAGTGACATGAATATCCCTTTACTGGAAACAAAGGAAAAAAGGTAAAAAAGAAGGGGAAGACTTGTCTGTATCAATAAATGAGGAAAACAACAGAGCGCAGTGCAGTACTGTGAAAAATGGGCTGGGACACCATGAAAATCAAGTAGTTAGAATCGGAGAAAAGCAGAATTTCCCCATGTCTGCAGTTCTGCAGAAAACAGAAAAGCCGTAGAAAATAGGACCTGTGTTCCTCAGGAGGCACCTGACCCTTCTTTTGCTCCATTTCTGACTATATGCGGGAGCAATGTACCCAAACTGACAGTAACAATTGAAGAAATTCTGAAAAGAAACCACACAGTTCTAGGAATAAGGTAACCTGTAACTGGAACATGGTGGATTTTCAGTTTTTGCTAGAGGTGAAAACTAAAGTGATAAGGAATACTTCCACTTTTTTCATCCTGCTGGTCTGTGGAAGTTTGCACCCCCTAAAGTGCACATACTTCAGGCATTCTGACAAAGTTCAGATTTTTGCTTTGAAAAACCTCTCACCTTTATGACAGGCAAAAGAATTCAAAATACATAGAGGGTAGGGAAGAAAAAACACACTTTCAGGGAATATTTACATTCCTTTTTCCATGTGGTCTTTGAAAAAACCCCAGTTCCCTTATCTTCAGGAGAGGCTGGTTTGGGATAACTTCCACAATATTTTATTTGCAGCAAGACTTTCCCTGAAAATTGCTGCTGTTGTAGGCAATGAAAACCCTAGACACCTACATGAGGATGTGGAATCCTGCTTCTGTCATTCTGACTCAGATGCAGGTGGACGACTCACTAGGTCTGAAAAGGTACACACGGGATTAGAGCAGAAAAAGAGAGAGAAAGTGAAAGAAAATAGTGGGACCTGAAGGCCAGCAGGTGCAGCTAGACCAAAAACATGGAAAGAATGGGAGCCTGAGAAGGACAGTGAGACCTGAGGGAAGTGGGAGAAAAGAGAGGGCTGCCTCAACGATGCAGCAGATGGTCAGTTACTCAGTAAATTATGATGCATATGCAAAGATGGCTGCACTGAGTCTGGAGGAAAGCGTTCTGGTACTCCCCAAGACGGGAATGCTCAACTCTGCAACCTCAGCTTCCCAACTTGCCTTGCTTCCTTGTTCAGGAGCTCCAGATGTGCGGATGGAAAAAATATTCTGTACTATTTAGGCAGGAGAAATGTAATCCCTTGTGGTTCTGTTGCATACAACATCTCAGCATCTCCAAAGCTACCGGGAGGCAACAAGTACAATTACAACAGGGAAAAAGAAACTAGGTCTGTTCTGAAGAACGAACGGGGTTTGCTGAAGGACTGTTATTGATGATCTGCTGAGAGAGGCTGAGAAAGTGTAAAGCTTAGTAAGGTCAGCTTCGCCTCAGTGTTTGTATGTTTGCCTGAGCAGACCCTATCACCGCCTACAAACTGGGAAAAAAAAAATCAGGAGATTGCAGAGATGCACTCCAGCATCTTCCACTCGGCAAGGCGCACCCTGAAATCTTGGAAGCGGTGAGGAAGAGAGGCTGCTGAGTTTTGTGTTGAGTCAGCATTGTTCCTTCGGCAATCGCCGCTCCCGGGCAGGAAGTTACAAGCACAGTGTGCAGATTCACCACCTTTTCTCTGAAGTCTGAACTGTTCTGGGGAAAAGGGGAAACGAAAATTAAGCACAAGGGTATCAAGGAACATAACAATGTGCAAAGAGACAAACCTTTACACGCTATTGAATATTGCCATCAAGTTGTTCCTCAGCTGCCCAGAGAAATAGATGGGTGAGTCCGTCCAGGTTCAACAAGATGCTTCGTTACAGAATGTAAATAATTCATTTTCAAAAATCACTGGTATTAAAATGTGAAAGGAATTTTGTGATTATTTAGCCTGCTATAACTTGATGTAAGATTTGCACGCAGAATCCCCACATATAGCACAACCACAGTTTACAACAGACACATTATTCAAAATAAAAAAGACATGCTTTAAACCTCTGTAGACACATTCTAGCAAAAAAAAAAAAGCCAGAGAGTGAACAACCTTTCCGTTTTCCTAGATAGGCTCAAAATACACTGAAAGAGCAACATAAAGCATTTTCTTGCTACCTTTTCATGCTGCAAAATTTTTTTTTTTTTACTGCTCTAACCTGCCAAGATCAAACATAAGAAATCTTGGCAGAATCAGAGGATTATGGATATGAATTATTAGTGATTGGTTAAAAATTTCCTTTGCTTTTCTACCCATCACTTACATTTCATTTTGTTCATCGTGAAATTATTTTCCTCGGTTTTACAGCAAGAATATTTCAGAAAAGCAAGTTCCCAATTCCTCTGTGAATGTATATTTATGCAACATACAGCCCAAAACCTTCCCATAGAAGTGGCATCTACTCAGGAGACAAAATAAGAGACCACAAGAGCGACAAGGCGGTTCGAAGGCACCTGACCGATCCCAACAGGATGAGCAGCTGGTAGTAGAGAATGGCTGAAAGAATTGGTGATGGATCAGAACACATTAAGTAACAAATTATACCACATCCATATGAAAATGAATCATTTCCCAGAAGACATGCTCCTTTTTTACAGTCAAATAGAGCAACATCAATAATTTCCCCCTCTCAGTCTTCAAAACTTTTTTGACGTAGTCAATCACTTGTCAGGAACATCGCCGCTTAGCAGCAGGAAGAGGGCATAATGCCAGATCACCAAATGATGTTTGGCAAAACCATCACACAACCACTCAGTCCAGGGACAATGGAAATAACACGAGGGTGTGGAAAGAGAACACCAGTCTGGAAACTGCTCTCTCAATTTTTCTTGAAATTTTGTGATCAGTTTTGTAACAAGTATGACCAAAGGAATGATGATGTTAAAAAACTGGGACTGGAGTCTTTACTCAAACAGTCTAATAAATGAGTCACCATCACTGAAAGGTACTAGCTGGGAAAAAAGAGGAAGAAAAAAACCCCACCCCAAACCCAAACAAGCAAAAAACCCCACCAGAACAAAAACCAAGAAATCCTTTTTTTATAGTAACAGGTCCCTAGGTAAAAGCCTTCTATTTAATCTTATTTTAATTAGATAGTGTTTAAAGTGTTCAAGCTTGTTCATTTTTCTACCTTCTATTCAAAAACCTCCTTTAGAGTTTGTGCATAAGGCATCAGTGCTCATGGAAGCATGTAGCGCTTACCACACGGAACTGCAATGATTTCCTGTGCTGGAGATGTCACTGCTTCCACGTTTGCTCTTTTTAATGGGGAATTGGCTTCAATTCCATTGCAATAGGAGGGACAGTAAACCATGCAGCTTAAATTTCCTCCTCTTCTGAAAATCTTTCAAGTCTTTTTCACTCCCCCTCCTAAAACAAGCAGGCCAAGCAGATCCATCTTCAGAGCAGAGCTTCTGGTATGGAACCTCCTCTATTTTTTCTGTACGCATTTGGACAGGTGAGCAGAACAGACACAGCATTTCACGGAAGCAGCTGCACCTACTGCCAGCTATTAACTAGCATGGCATTTCTAATTCTCTTCAACTCAAAGGTGATGCTGGATTTCAGGCATAACGAGTTCAGGACTATCCAGGCTCCAGCAGCTGGATTCTCTCACTGACACTTCTTAGCCGTAGGGATGTGCCTGGCGAGTATGGCAGAGCACCAGAAATGAGACATCCCCTCAACCTTTATTTTGTTCCAATCATATGTTTGCACATGTACACGTGATGAAGTGTTACCTGAAAGAATCACTCGGTGTGCAGACACCGCCTTCAGATTGTGCAGGGCCCCAGAACGGGAGTGAACTTCTTTTGGGTAGAGACTGCACCTTTTTGTTGTTTGCACAATAGCTGGTGCAGCGAGCTTGGGGTGCCAGTCAGGGCCTCGTCACCTTTCGCTGTCCCTTTCACATACCTATATAGCTGGCACTGCTTCTCCATACAATTGAAATGACATAATCCTTAATATCAGGCATTGGAACAGGCTGCCCAGGGA
The DNA here is from genome assembly GCF_030867145.1 of Opisthocomus hoazin. NCBI lineage: Eukaryota > Metazoa > Chordata > Aves > Opisthocomiformes > Opisthocomidae > Opisthocomus > Opisthocomus hoazin. The sequence continues at coordinate 71,856,618 of NC_134417.1, read as the reverse complement.
AATGGTTGAGTCACCATCTCTGGAGGTGTTTAAAAACCGTGTAGATGGGGCACTTTGGGATTTGGTTTAGCAGGCATGGTGGTGTTGGGCTGACGGTTGGACTCAATGATCTTAGAGGTCTTTTCCAACCTATGATTCTATGATTCTGTGATCTTAAATCAGTCAGGAGGTTTCTGGCACACAAGCTGCATCAGGTGGCAAGAAGAACCATTAGAAGCACTGCTCCTTGAAAAGACATGCTCAAAAACTGCGCATCAAAAATGGAAACAGCAACAGCAACCGAGGCAAGGAAATAACTTGGAGAAAGAGCACAGAGCCAGAGGAGGAAAGGGGTTCCAGAACAAATTTTCCCATCTTACCTACACACATATGGAATTCAAGATTTTTACTAAATCACTCAGCTGACATTTTTGTCTGTGCTATAAGCAGACAGTCCCTGGACAGATTCAGAAAAATATGGTCCATATATTATTTGATCACAACTTAGGATGGAGTGTCTTCCTGGTTGTATCATCTCCTTTATAACTTTAACCTGTTAGAGTCTTATATAAACAAGGCTATAAAATGAAAAACTATTTAAAAAAATCAAAGCTAGTTACTGTTTATTTCACAAAACAAAATCTGAAACCACAAAACCAAACCTTGCAAGCCTTTGTATGTGAGTGAGGAATCATGCATGGTTTACATTTTACAAGATTCACAAAAATTAGAAATATAAAGTCCACTTTTGGGAATCTAAGATTTCCCTACATGGTAACTGATCTAGCCATTTTAGAAAGAAAATAAATCAGTAGTAACTAATAAACTGATAAAGCTAAATTGTTCTTGACTTCCAGCACACACCCCACCAACCTAATGCTACTTATTGAGAGGCTGTAGAAGAGCAGTACCGACACATGTTCACCGTAACAGCTATCCAGTGCTCCTATAAACCTTCAGAACACCTATAGGAAATGTTCCTCCCTCCCCTCAGCAGATGTTGTCCTGAGAAGAAGGAAGTTATGCCACAACCTTTGTCACCTCTACCAGACAAACCCACCTGTGGCCAGCCAGAACACTGGCAGTTAACGCCAACCACACTTCATTCCAGAGGTCTGCCCTCAGATTTTACCTAATTAAACCCTAGAATACACAAAGTACAAGAACTACATACTTGGTTCTCTATGTTGTGTGACACTGTGGGACCTGAAGTTATATTATGGAAGGATTTTTTCCCAACATGCTTCAAAGAGGATGTGCCTAAATACAGACTTGTTGTCTAGCAACTATCCCTGTAGTTAAGTCCCTAGGAATACTTGAAAGATGGTAGAATTAGAGAGACACTTGCTGAATAGCTTGGAGAATCTGTGCATTAGCACGGCTTGAAATAAATCTGGTGCAGAAACTTCAAATCTTGGCAGCCTTCTCAAGTGGATCTCTCTACATTCTACTTCCTGTATTGCATCCATGTCTATTGTTCCATTTAATAATTGGCCAATATTATCTCTTTTCTTAAGACCACACTCACCAATGTGGGTCATCAAATCGCGAGATCTGCAGTCTTAGGCACTACACAATGGTTACAAAATAAAGTAACTGTTGTGTATGGCAATATGCACACACTGAGACTGGCTACTACAGTATTTGTACACAAGAAAATAACTTTGGCTTAATTCTAATTGCATAATTTTATTAAAACAAGGCACATTTTATTTTATTACATTACATTTTACATTACATAATACATTACATTTCATTTTATTACATTAGAGTGTCGCATGTTCATTTCGTTCTATGTTGGTCACAAGATCCTTTGTGTCACTAGTTCCAGGAACTGCATCACTATTAAAATACAAATTGTTCTCAAAGCTGTCATTTGTTGACAAGCGATTCTTTCTTCTTTTGTAGAAGAAATAGCCTGCAAGGCCACTTCCAGCTAGGACGAGGATGACAACAATAGCTACAACTCCTGTTTTACCGTGGTTCAGAGTAGAAGCCATATCATCCTTTGTCATTGCTGAAAACAAATACAAAGAAATCAAGAGAATGATACATACTCTTCATCTGATTACTGGAAACAGTTTCTTTAGAAAGTGTGATCTTTTAAGCAAAAGTGTTGCATTTGTTTCAAAATAAGAAGAGGCAAAAGTAGCAACATAAAATTGATTTTAAAATGCTAACATTGCATGCTACATCACAAATTATTATTTTTTTAAATCCACGTTTGGTCACTGAATGGAGTATATTGTATTCTACTAGGAAATATGCTTCTAGGAAACAGATATACTCAGGTGTATCAGAAAATGTAAGAGACATAATACAGAATACGATTTGTTCCATTTACAATCTTACATGGGGCTAGTTTATGTCTATTTGAAAGACAATATTCTTACCCTTCGTAGGCATTTCAGCTGGTGGCATTTCTGCTGCTGGTGGCATTTCAATTGCTGGCATTTCAAAATATGAAAAAAGAATTATGTTATTATATTATTCTGATATTTATTTCTATATTATTTATTTCTACACTTGAAACATATTGAAAATCATATTCAGAGAAATATATGGCAATACATACCACTAAATACTGAAAACACTTGGGTTTAGTCTACACAAAGCTATACACACTTATCGAAAGGCACAGCACAATGGTCTGTTGTATTCTGGTCTCATATATAGGCATTTACATAAAGAAATGTCAAAGAGCTCCTTGGAGGAAGATCCTGACATCAATGTAAAACCACAAGAAAATCTGTACAGCATCTTCAGGACAGAGATGATCAAACATAATCCTCTAATATAATTACAAATTCTTGCAGTATTTGTTATCTTATATAAACATAGCAAGTGTAATAGGTTCAGTTTGCTAAGAGACTTTAATGGCCTACCTACACAGACAACTGAACTCACTCATGAACTCCAAAGTGTCTCAGCACACATCACACCCAAACTAAAATTTAATATCTGGACCATGACATCTAGCTTGCTGGGAAAACTGGGCCATCATTTAAGATGAAGATCCATATTTTGCCACGTGGATATAAAATAATTCTGTAACTAAATCTTGAATCAATGCATCATGTTTCATTCTGAAATAGGTGAGCCCAGGAAATGAAATTGTTTTACCAATCTCCCCCAAAGATTTTCCAGAACTCTGCTGGAGTGTCTGTTAGCCCAGCTAGTTTTACATCCAGAGACAAATGTTACTCCGTATCTAGCTCTTCAAAGCAAAACCAGAAATGATTATTTGGATGTTCCCAAGAGTTTCTATCAAGAAAAGTACCTATTAATTCTGCTTACAATAAAAAGCAGCTTGTTACTTGTCTGCACTATACCAGCATGCAAATCTATGGAAAACAGGGAAAATGGGAGCTTTTTGTAATTGCACACTTTTGAAGTGCTTACTGGAGACATTGCATGTTTGCTACTTTACATGTTATGTTCAGTTCTGGGCTCCCCAGTACAAGAGAGATAGAGAGGTATTGGAGGGAGTCCAGTGAAGGACCACTAAGACAATGAAGGGACTGAAACATCTCTTACATAAGAAAAGGCTGAGAGAGCTGGGATCGTTTAGCCTAGAAGAGATGGTTCAGGGAGGATCTTATCAATGTACACAAATATCTGAAAACACAGTGTAAAGATGACAGAGCCAGGCTCTTCTCAGCTGTACCCAGTGACAGGACCAGAGGCAATGGGCACCAACTGAAACACAGGAGGTTTCCTCTGAACATCAGGAAACACTTTTAAACTGTGAGGGCAACTGAGCACTGGCACAGGTTGCCCAGGGAGGCTGCAGATCCTCCATCCGTGCAGACATTCTAAAGCCATCTGGACACGACCCTGGGCCACTGGCTCTAGGTGGCCTTGCTTGAGCAAAGGGCTGGACTAGATGACCTCCAGAGGTCCCTTCCAACCTCAACCATTCTGTGATTCTGTGAAGATAATGCCACCTTATGTCCAAAAGCACAATGTAAAACAGACTCAGAAATGTAACAAGGAACAGGAGAAAATCATTTATGTTATGCAAATTTGGAAAATAACCTTCTGCCTGGATTGCTTTATTTGACTGGAAAATTTTTGGGCTATAATAACCTGGACAGTTTTTTTCTCGTTCCTCATCAAAAAGTGTTGAGTGACTAAGTGTCATATAGATTTGTATATGTCTATTCTACAGGAAGACTTCAACTGCAGGTTTGCATTTGCAGCCTCTTGAGAAAACAGCAAACTAGCCATAGCAAGTGCCACTAAAAAAAAACATGCTTCTAACAATCCATTTATTAGCCTATAGCTATTTAATACATTTTTTCAGTTCTGCAAATGGAGAATTATCACAGCTTTGCAAAACTATGCCAAGCAAAGCTGCATTTCTATGACAGTGTAGGACTCAGTTGTGTCCTGTTCCTGAGCAAGCAACAATATAGTCCTTGCATTGACACTGGCATTTGGCTGACTCCATGGTGTTCCAGCTCAGGAGGCTGGACTGGCTGAAGCTAATCCTAAAAAAAAAGTAACGAGCTTTCATCAATTTCAGCTCCTTGAAATTGCTCAGTATCAAAACAGGTTAATGCCAGTACCAGCACAAACAGGTGAGTTGAATGATTGAAAAGGAAGGGTGGCCACTGATTTTAACACTTATTCCCTACATCTATGACTATTCTAGAAGTGCCTTTTTGTTTGTCAATCACAATGTAAAAAGACAGATAAATATATTCTGAATAGATGGTTGTATCTGGTGGTTTTGCAGTATTTCCTGTGGAAGATACAGTCATCACTGCAAGCATCTGAGTAAGTAAGAATAATTTTGCATAACAGCAAATTTATAGAAAGGATAGCAGAATTTCATTTCCAGTCTTGTAGATGAAGTGGGTATGTTTCAGCTGCTACACGCATTTCACTTTTCTCAGTAAACATTAGTAAGAGATTTTGATATTGCAATATGGGCTGGAAGAAATTATTAGGATGACTTTTAAGAACACATATACATTAGATGTCCTTCCTGTCAAATTTTCACATTCAATTATTTCAGGACACTTCCTGTCAAATTTGCACATTCATACTATGTCATTTGCTTTGTTTTTCATTTATTCATCTTCTCAAAACAGGAGAACACAGAGACAAAAAGGTCCAAAACTATGCATTAATTCACAATTCATAAATACTCAATTTATAGAAACACTACTTCATACTCAGAAAATTTATGGACATGAGACTTCCAGAGGGAAATAAGCAAAGGGTATTCTGGGAGCTGAACATAAGGCATATGCTAAAGGAACATATTTGCAAATAGATGAGACAAATTTACATGTGCAAAGCACAGTACTAACTTTGTGATTACTCAACATTTATCAATACACAACAGGCAAACTTGTTAAGTGTATACACTAGGTACAGTTAAGATAGGAATAGAGTCTTTTTAAAACAATTCTGAATGGACTTGAGCATTGGTCAGCACTTCCACTTTCTGACAAGAGTTATTCTTTCTTTTTGTTGGCATGCAAATGTGCATCTCTTGGCATTTATAAAACCTCAAAACACCCAGCTAAAATGCACTGTGTGTAATGGCCATCTACTAACGCTAGCACACAAGAAGCATGCTCCATACATAAAACAAATCATAAATGCAGCACTTACTTTTTGGCTTTTTACAAACATAGCCTTTGTAGGAAGAGCAATAGATATTATTCCAGTACCCAGAGTTGGCGTACATTTCAACGCAGTGCTCATTTTGCTGAGGGGAAGGTTCTCCTGCATTCCAGTTGACAAAATTCACTGCAGTGTTGTCCAACCAAAGCCATTCTCCTAATTGGAAAAACACTGAATATGAAAAAACAAGACAGTATCCATTTCCATCTTGACACCTGCTCCACATTTATTGCCTTCCTGAGAATTTTACTTGTGGCCACTCTTGGAGACAGGCCACTACACTATTTAGGTTTTTAGTCTGACACATCATGCTGTCCTTAAGTATTTATGCAAATGATACAACATCCATTTTTAGAAAATGGCAGTCCAATCTGGCTTATGATGTTACAAAGGCAAGAAAGTTTAAAGAAGTATCTCCCATAATTTATTGCAGTGGTGTAGTGTCAATTATTTATTCAGTTCACAGAAATTACTGATGTCAAAAGCTAATTTATCTTCAACAGAATGCCCTTTATTGCAGTAATCTGTAGGGAGGTTTTGTACTACTCTTTTCAAAGCCTTCACTGAAGTCTTTTTAAGTCAAATTTTCTTCCATTTGTTTTTCAGTTTCTGCTCCTTCCCACTGAGTTTACACGCATGATTTTCCTTTTAAAAGATCAGCTTCAAAAATCTTGTGATCACTGTTGTTCAACTATGCTGGGACTTTCTGTCTCTTCCTTCCTGTTCCTTTTTTTTCTTTCTGTCTTTTAACAGTGTTATTTACTTAGAATAAATGTGCCCCTTGTGACTCTTAAGTTGTACTCAAACAAGCGGACTCTTAGACTCAGCATGAAAGCTATGTTTTGTTTTCTTATTAGATTCTTCATATTTCGCTGGGGTTTTTTTAATACTTGCCACCCTTTGTGTCAGGTCATAGCATCTGGATACAATCGCTTTTCCAAAGATATGAAATTTAGTTATGCAGTTATGCTGAAATCACTGTTATCACTATCTAGTAATATCATGACATTTACTTACTGAAGCAGCTCTTGTGTTTGTGATCACTGTAAGAACTATATTGTTCTGCACACACTCTAGAACCACTTCAAAAAACATTTCATGTGTCAATTAAACACATGAGTAAACCTCAGCATTTCTTTATGTGTTATGCTTATAAATTATTACTCTCTTCAAATTCTTTGCTCCTCTACTGAAAACTTTCTCTCTTCCTAGTTAAGATTCAAGTAATGTAATTGAATACTTGTTTTCTCTCCATCTAGTTTGTCATTGAAGTGGTTGAGCAAGCAGTTGTAAAAAAAAAAAATCTTCAAAACCCACCCCAAGTCACCTCTACCATTCTGCAGTCCTGTCTCTGACATTGTTGTACTGGAGCTTTTAGTCTGAACAGAACAAGACTGAAGTAACTTTTAGGTCTATCATGCAGGAATATCTATTTAATTGAATACTAACTGTATTAATGAAAAAGCAATAATCAGCAAATTTAAGACTTAATTAATGCAGCCTGTTGCCTGTTCTCTCTTACTTTACCTTCCTTACAGTGAGACAGAAAATAGAAATATTTGTGATACATAATTCCAAAGACACAAACAATTCCAACTTCAAAGTAGAGCTGCTCTGAAGGCCAGTTGTAACTAAAGATGAGTGACTGGACATCCCAGGATGCTTATTCCAAAGACTAGAGGTGATGTTAGCCACATTATTCTCTAGCTCAAAAGTCAGAGTATCTCAACGACAAGCACATCAACCCAGGGCCTCTCCACATTTGTGAAGAACCATTTGACTCTGGCTCAACTCCCAATGTGGTCCTGTCTGAACTCTGCTACATGCACCATTGTGCCTTACTTTGTTGTAATTTACTTTATTTGCTTTAAGATGAAATCTCTGTGCCTCATATTTCTATTTTGTATTACTGGTTATTGCTTGATTACAACTGACCAGCTTCCCCTATGATGATAACAAATTACTTTTTCTAATTTCTCATTTTGTGTATTACGGAAGTATAAAGTAACATGTTCAACACCCATATCAAACACCTTGTGACAATTATTCTCCAAACAAAAAGATGTCAAAAGTAAAGAAATTACCATCCACATTTCTGTACATTCCTGTCCAAAAAGTTGATGTTTTCCCTTCAAGTGGTTCAATGGTGTATGCCAGAAAGTTGGCTTCAGCTGTGTCTTCAACCGATACCAAAGAGGCACCTGGAAGACACAGAGAAAAAAATAAATCTCTCAGAGACATAAGTTTCACAGTGGAAAGCATTCTCATTGCCCTACGAAATTTCAGTCTTATTTTTGCCACTGATTATCTGTGCCAAATTCCAAAGAGAGTCTGAAGTTCAAAACAGAAACGGACTTTGGATATTATCTGAAGGAGGACTCTGGCATTATTGTTGATGTATTTCTTACCATTTCCATGATATTTCACTATCATTTTTTTTGTTTCCTCATCCACTGGGAAACAGCAATATAACTGAACAACTGCAAGCAAAATACAACAGGCCAATATGGTATCGAGCACAAATTTATCCTGATGTGTTACTATTAAAAAAAAAAAACCACTAAAAAACTCTAGACAAAATTAAAAGTTTTCGGTAAAAAGTATGTATAACTTCAATCTGTACACCATATAACATTGCATATTATTGATTAAATGTTTTCTGAGCCTTTGTATAGCTCATGTACATTCTCTTTGTAGCCATCACAGAAAGAAACATCATCTTGGTCATCTGTGCCCAGTTAGCGTACTACCCTGTTAGTTATCCACATACATACTAGGCATTCTGCCATAAAGATTAGTTCTGTATGATACTTCAGCAAAGTCAAGAAGTCACAGCACGCAGCCAGCAGACACAATGAGCTACATGACTTTGTATGGAGTGACATTAAACACTGGAGAAAGTGCATCTTCAGTTCTCTTTAGTGTGGAGCTGGAATCCAGTCAACAGGTATGGAGCAATTGCTGTGTTTGGCACTTGACAGTTTTGATTCAGCTGTTGAATTTTTGAAGGTTTTTTTTTCTCAGATAAGGAAAGCACAGTTACAGAGATTGAAAACACAAAAGTCATTTGAATCACTGCTGAGCTACTGATAAATTCTACTATGATTCATAATTCTGCTATGGGTAAGACACAATTGGAAAATATCCAACTGCAAACAAAATCCAGAGTGCAAGCAGGGACAGCAGATTATAACAGAACATGGAACGTTCCCCTTTTTTCACTGTAGTCTGTTTTTCTAATTGTTCCTCTTTTGCTGAATGGAATCAGATGTTTGGTTACTGTTAGGTTGTGTGATAAAAAGTGTCATTGCACATTCACAAGGGAGCACAGAAAGACGAAGGTAGATGGGGAACCCCTTTCCTAGCTACTCCCAGGCTCATCACAGGAGCCAGCAGCCCATCAAAGGCTGATCTTCACAAGCTCAGAGGAGCAAAGACACACAACGGCAGAGAAAGAACCCAAATTACGGAGTTGGAGGATGGGACATCCTGCTCAGGCCCCTCCTAGGGCTGTCATAGGACAGCCTCAGCCCTGGTGTCCAGGCAAGACAAGGTATGTCTGTATGGGCGAGACCATGGGGGATTGACTACTGGAGGGACCAGCATCTGTGTGGCGGGGACGGTGTCTCTACCAGCAACGGGAGCCAGGCTGGTGGCCATGGGGACTCATATCTGAGCAACTTGGTCTAGCTGAAGATGTCCCTGCTCACTGCACAAGGAGTGGGCTAGATGACTTCTAAAGGTCCCTTCCAACCCAAAGCATTCTATGATTCTACGATTGTATATTTCCACATCCCAGCAACTGACACTGAGATCCGTGGGCCAGCTACTGGGTAAACTGATATTTTGTATATATTCCCACAAACAGACCTCCATCCTGATCAGCTGGAGAAGGGAGTACAATAAGGATGTTGGTGCAGATTATGTTCTTGCGAGTGCTCTGTCTGTCTGTCTGTGCTGAGCTGTGTGGCTAGACATGGATATTTGCACAGATGTGTCGTATATGCATGTGTGTGTCTACAGGGAACACATTCTCAGCCTTGTCACTGGTTGGACTTGGGAGCATAGAGCCATGGCAACCTTGCCTCTGCTGGGCTGCTGGATGCAGCCTGCCCTAACAACTGCCATGAAAGATTAAGGTTAGCATTGAAGAGAAGGGCATGTCAGTGACATGAAGTCTTAAGTATATCAGCATTCAAATTTTAAATTCCACATAATGCCAGTCTTCTACCACACACGCTGAAACAAATGACCTTTTTTCAGTAATCTTAGTTCAACAGAAAAAGACAATTCTCATGTAAATGCAGATTCCAACAACAAAAATGTGGGACAGCTGCAGACAACCTGTGTCAGTGAGTGAGGGCACCTGCTATCACATGCAACATTATGATTCAATTCCTCTCAAATTTCACCTTAAAACTCTTTCATTTATTTGCCCCACTCTTCTTATTGAAAGTCTGTTTCAGAAACTCAGTCCTCCAGAGAAAAAAAATATTATTTTTCACAAAAGCTTATTCAAAATTATAAAACATATAATCATTCCACATAAAGCAGATAACAGACAACAGCTGTTATGTGCACAGCTGTCAAGGTCTTTTTGACTATGCACAACTAAGAACATACATTGCAGATTTCAAAGACTGAACATCTGTCATGTCAACAAAAGAACTTAAAAGACTGTATGGAAATTGGTCACACTGTAACTATCATCATAAAGACTGAACTACAGCAAAAGTGTTATATTATAGAGACTTTTCTATATTTAAAAGCGTATTATCAAATATCTTCACCCAAATGTTATACAAATGTTTATGTGGAGAATATAGTAAGAACATACACCAAAACTTGAACCTTCCTTCAAAAATACTAGTTTCTCAAACTAGAGCTGGCAACATATTCACTCATGAGAACCCAAGAATGAACCTGAGTACCAGCAGAAAGGGTGAGATTCTTCTCACCCAGCTCTAGGTGTCTATATTTGACGTGGGTTTCACTGGTAGGTTTATTATCAGTGGAGACCTAATTAACCCAGTTAGTGAAGGTTACGGTCCAATTCACCTGACCAAATGTCAATATATACTTCCAGTGAAGATGAGTCTGCATGCAGTTCAACTGACATTACGAACAAGATCTCTGTGTACTCTAATGGAAGGTTAGACACCTAAGTCACATTGCCACCAACACTGTAGACACCAACACTATAGACATATGAAGTCTGGCACAATGAACCTTACATCACTTTCCCAGAGAAGGAAGTTGCAATAATGAAACAAAACAACAGCCCTAGTTTACTAATATATCATCTAGTCAAGAGCGCTGTAATTTTCATTCCAATGGCATAAAACTGCAATAATCCAGCGACAAATTATATCAGAAATACAAAAGATATAAAATGCCATTAAAGTAAGTTTTGGAGACTGCTGTGGATGAGGCTGACCTCAGCAGGGTCAAAGGACAAAGTTTCCATTTTTGTGACCTCCACTCCAGGCCACAGAGCTCCTCTAAAGCCTGGTCCCACACACATGAAAGACAGTGTATGCCACTTGTAGACAGCTATTTTCCATCTCCTCCCAGATTAAGGAAATAACTGGATGCAGCTTTCTTGTCCAACACTTGGACCATCATTGAAATCACAAAAATACATAGCACGTGTTCAGCTTTCCAGAGAGAAAAGAAAAAAGAAAAGTCAGAAAGATATGCTCTTTAATTAAGGAGGATACTTACCTAGTCGAAGACATTCTAAAGATGCCTGGGCCCAGTTTCTTGTAGATGAAGATTCAATGTAGTAGCAATGACCTCGGAAAGGGATCCAAGACTTGTGTCCTTCCAATTCAGGGCACTTTCCTGGAAGCTGAGGGGGCTCAGTGGGGGCTTGAACTGTTTAAAAAAAAAATTTAAAAAGAAGCAAAAAATTTAAAGAAACAGCTTCTTACACTTTCCTTCATTGTGAATAGATTATTCTAACCACATGTTGGAAAACTCATTCAGGTCTTTAAAGAAATGTAATCTTGGTAGTCTATATTGCTTACTACAACACAATAATGGGAAAAAATCCTAAATCTCTGAACAAAAAGTACTGCAACTGTAGTCTCAAGAGATCTAATTTAGCAAAGAATCCAAGCATATCTTTATCTTTTAACATATTCTTAAGTTCACCTCAACTCTTTACTCACAAATGTATTTTCACACCTGATAGCTTTGCTGAATTAGAGCCCATATGAACTTGGTCATACGGGTTGTGACCCATATGTGTGTTATATCATGGAATGCAGAAGGCATTATCAGATGATAGTAACAGGAGTTTCAGGTCAAAAACGTAAGAGAAGGCAGCCTGAAGAAGTATCCTTAAACATTTCTACTCCACCTGTAGTTCATTATTCAGTTATAAAAGGAAAACCTGGAAAGTTGTTATAAGTAAACATTCCTTGTGACACCTTATGACTTGCTCATTCAGCTCTTCCCCATTCATCACTGTACCTGTGTGACTACTACCTAACATTCACTACCTTTTGATTTTTGACCTTTTTGGTCTTGCACGCTTACTCAATATCAGAATAAATAGCAGAGTAACGTGAGTCTAAGCTTTGCAAAATATATCTAACATCAGTAATGTAAAGTGATAGCTATTCACAGTCACGCTAGCTTTCTTAGTATGTGTTGGTCCTCATTTTAAAGTAGTCTCATTCAATCCAAATAAATTCTAATTATTTCATCCATTTAGCTCTTGAAATTAAAACCAGCGTCTAAGTATATATCATCAGACCACCCAGCACAATGAACTTTAAAGAGATAATCACTGTAATTACAATGGTTAGATTGAAGTTCTCACCATCATTTTTTTTGCAAACAGAAAAGTAACTTTCGTTGCAAGATCCTGTCTTCCAGCCTCCAGCAATGTCTAGGTATACACAGCCTATTTTCTGTTTTGGCTCCCCTTCAGCCCATTTAGTATACTTCATTCTCCAGTTATCAATCCATTCGTAACGCCCATTGGTCTAAGAACAAACAAATCAACAGGAATGATTAAACTCTAAGCATTAACTATTCCTTCATCAGTCAAACGTCTATGCAGCACCTTGTGCTAGAAGGCTTTTTTTTTTTAGAATTCAGTAACAAATACAAATGGCTCAGACTTTTAAATTTATGTTGTAACAAGCAGCTATCCATTGAAAAATACAGCAATGCAACAAATGCTTTTCAGCAAAAGAAAATGCAAAGTGACATTGAATTAATTCTGAACTTAACAAAACTGTTAATTTGGGAGGAATAAAAATTTCATTTAAAATAATTTGTAAGAGTGAAAGTCTGATGACTAAGTTTTGTACTACTTATTTCCCCCCAAATGTCAAGAAATGTAGATTATTTTAACTAAAAGTATATTTAAAAACTTAATCACTTCCCACTGAAGCTGGTGAACTCAGTGTACCACCCTGTTGATTAGATTATGGGAATCTTTGGGGTATTATGAAGTGGTGTGTTATGTTCAATCATTTGTATTTCTTTCATATTCTCAGCCAAATGGACTGAATGCAAGACAAGTGTCTGTGCCAAGAAGAAAGGGTGGTGTATTTTAATATCCAGAAAATACCAAAATATCAAAGAACTGAGAGAAGAGAGACAAATAAAATTACATTAGGTAAACCAATTAATTATTTGGCTAGCTATCCTCAAAAATGTTGAAAGCGTCATAGCAACAGCACCTTATTCTATTTCTGAAAATGAGGTATTGTTATTTAGAACAAATGCTTTCCACTGTACATCTTACGATACACCATATATACAAAGAGATATTTCAAGATGCTAGCCTAAAATGTCTTGTTTAGAAGTTCACACAGTGTAATATCACAGAAAAAGTGTGAAAAATGTGTAATATATACAATTTAATCAGAGTAACGGAAGAGGATGGATTCCTACCTGTAAATATGACAGCACATAAAAGTATTTAGGACCAAGATATAAACTAATACACTAAAGCAAAGAGAGATAACAAGACCTTTCAGTTCCCGACTGGTCCATAAGAGAAGCAGCATCATGTTCAATTAGTTTGATGATCTTACCACATTACTGTTAAGACCAATCCACATAGGCACCCCATACTTCAATATCTTTAGCCACAGGAAAGAATGACTGTAGGGGTCTAAGATGCTGGAAAGGTCAAACTGATCACGCTTGCAGTTTTCTCGTGCATCCTCCCATTTCATTTTGGTATGGATGAATAAATAACTACTGTTACCATAACGGATAATTCTTGATGGGGATGAACTTGTAGAAGGCAGAAATTCAGCATCTGTAAAACAAAGGATGAAAAAAAAAGACTCATATACTTGTTCAAAAGGGGATTGTGATTTCACTGTGATTGCAAATGGAATTAAACAAAAAGTCTTTTTTCTTGATTTCATATTCCCCAAGTTTTGATCAGCATGGCTTAGATGCGCTGTTCTTTAAGCCAGGATCAATATTAAAAATCAATTATAAAGCTGTAAAAAGGAAAACAGCTGCTTAAAGCAACCTCTGACAAGCATTAAAGAAGCATTCTGTATAATCCTCCAGAATAGTATTACTGAAATGAATTAGGATTAGATTAGGTCACAATTTCTTTAATAAAATATGTTTTCATCCAAATAAAAGTTTCACAGAGCCTGTGTTATTTTCCAGGGATTTTTTTTTGCCAGAGAAAAGAAAAACTCCACAACAGACCAGTCCTTAAAAATCAATCAGATATTTAAATCCAGGTTTTCATTTCTTTTTAATTTCCTTTTTGGAGGTGAATTAGCTCAAGTTCAGTGTGGGTGAGTTACAGTACACTCCAGACAGTTCATGCTACATGTACAAGTCAATATTTTCCAGAACATGTTTTGAAACCAATGTGCTCAGAAAATGACAGACAAAATCATGGAACAAATATCATGTCAAGAGTCATACTAAACACAAAGATGCAGTCACAAATTCCAGCTCAGGAAGGTGGTAACATGGCAGTTACTGGGAAGGGTCAGCTGAGAGTAGTGACTCTAACTGGACTTCTGACACATATGACCCTTGTGTTCCTGCCTGAAAAACCATTTGTGGATGCATCTTTACTAGAAGTGAAATGATGTTGAAATCCACACACCCAAGCAATTCCCTAAGAAATCATAAGGTTTGCTTGTGTTTTAACTAAGACGACAAGTACCTGCATTAATTTGGCATATATATCCTCTGTTGTTATCACAACTCTCATCAGCCCACTTCCCTGCTTCTTTAACAGGACTGCTTCTCACGACAACACAATCAGCCTTGAGGCAAAAAGACATAAAATCAGTTAAAAATAGCTAGAAGTAGCAAATAGAAAACTGTTGTCCCACTTTTACGTCTTCAGACACAAGCATGCTGTAGTTTTACTCTTGTATCCTTGCAGAATTCAACAGCAGAAGTTTTATGATGTGGAGGTTCTGTTCTTCTTGCACTTCACAAATTTCTTAATGTTGCTCTCTCCCGTGCAACACTGGGATGGATAAGCAGACCAGAGAAATTCCGGGATTCTCTTCTCTCCAGGCACACAGCATGGAGAGAAGGAAAGCCACAGATGATTTAAAGAGAAGGGAAATCAACGATTGAAGACAAGAACAATTAACTTTGCCCCAGGAAAAAACATAGACCCTCAACAGCGATGCAACATTTCTGACATAACAGTCTCTTCAAATTTATTGTTGCAAGCTGTAATACTACACAGAGCAAAATTCGAACTGCTCCTGCCCAAAGGCAGCCATTGATCTGTCAGTACCACCCTTACAGCAACATTCCAACTTTTCTGATATGGACACAATAGCTAGAACCTATGTTAGCACATATCAAACAAACAGTGATGAATGCAAAAGGCTGCATGGGTACAAATGGTTTTGTGCAATGAAGCATCTATATTTATTTTATTCTATTTACTTATTTGGTTTTGCTATTCAGGAGGAGATGCACAGAGAAACACTTCCTTTGTGAGTGAAATGTATTAAGATTTAAATCTTCCAAAATGAATGGTCACATAGTATTTTGTATTAACTATGATAACTTATTTTTTGCTAAGGTCAAGTAAACTTAAAAATAAATCTGAAATTTATAAAATAGGGACTTTGTAAGTTTTCACAGAACACTTCATAGAAATCCTACTACTTTTCATAAAAAGAGAAAAACATACATTGCTCCTTCCAGAAGTAACATTTTAAAGATGGTTCCTCTTTTGAACTCTGAATTCTCCCAAATTTTCCCCCTCCATTAAAGAGAAAAAGCTCAGAGATATTACTTTCAAAAACAGGAAAAAGGACATTATACATAAAAATAAGATTTCTACATTAAAAATGGCATTCAAGAGACATAGAGCTAGTGATGTAATGTGCTGTAATTCCATAGCACAGAACTATCTAAACACATAAGATCAGAGAGAGGAACTCTATGACCTATCAGATCAGTTTGTATGACAGAGAAATATGGGAAGTGATTCTCTCCACCTTCCTCCCATAAAAACTGAATGGCTGTCTTTTTATAGAAGCATGTCCTTTCCGCAAATGTGACTGACAGAATTTGCTCCTATGTAAGACACGACTGTTTGAAGGCAATGTTTGTAAGTACCCCTTGCAAGCTACATGCCAACTGAGAAACCTGCTAAGTTCAGCCACAACTGTAGAAGACTAGGAGGACATGCCCAGTCTTTGTATGAGCACTCCACAAATCCTGTCACCAGCTAATACAGCAACTGCCCAAGGGATCAAAACCATTCACCCTATTTGAATTTATACTTGACATGTATAAAAGTATGAAAGTAAGTAGTCAAGCAGCAACAACATATCTCAAATCCCAACAAATGCATAAATGCAAACTAAAATCAAATTTCAGGGAACGATTTGTGATTGTTATTTACCTGGCCATCATACGAGTATAAATCCATATGTCCTGACGGGAAGCCTTTGGCCCAGTTTGTAAAGTAAACTCCTGTTCCGTCCGTCCAGAGGAACCTCAGTTCATGATTTATATCATTTAATCCAATCCATGTATCAGTAACAAAATCTTTCATATGGAAGGTGAGAAAAGCTAGAGTGCAAAAAGGCAAAGAAAAAGAGAAATACTGTTAATGAAGGACAATTGAAATGTCTGGCCTCAATATTTTTTCCCAAATACAGAACATTTCATTGTTGACAACACAAGCAGCGAAGATGAAAAAGAGGTGACTTTTGAGTTTAGTGAACAGGGAACCAGATAAGTAACTGTGGCTTTGGGCAAAATACTTCAGTGAAGTATCTAACCCGGTACTGGGATGAATCCCAAAAGCATGACAGAAATGCTTTTTGAAATGTCTCAAGACATTTTTGAATCCTAGTCCCACAATTGACTTAGAAATATACAGTCCTGTGGATCACACACATTTCTGATAATCCCACCAGAGTGGTTACCCCTCAATGGCATCAGACAGCACCACTAAGCACCTACCACTTCTGCATCTGCACAAGTAGTGCTGTTATAGAATTGCAAGTGTTTCCTCTCTCCCTGGAACACCTGGGCAATAGCCTGCACTGTCTTAGCAGGAAGCAGAATGCACAAGCAACATTAAAATGAGTCTCCACAGAATTATTCACCACAAGCAAATCAATTACCACAGCTTTTCACAGTCCAGGAAAGTGCTTACATGTCTTAGCTAGCGTGGCTAGCTCACAAGTAGAGCAGGCTAGGTCAGCTGGCATTCATCAACCCACTAATCCACAATGTATCCAATACTGTGATAAAATGAACACATCATGGCTTTTGCCAACTGCTAAAGTCATTGTTATGAGCCTGCTTTTCTCTGCAAATGATAGATGAATTTCTGTCTGCTCTATCAACCATTCATCTTCCTTTAGTCTTTTAAAATTAATGCAATTTACACTTCCCGGAATGAAACCTGCAAAATTAATTTGCCAAATATTAGCATTGCTGTTCTGCCACAAACTGTAATGGGAACTCAAGTCTTTACACTTACATTGTCAGCAATAAAAACAGTTCTGTGCTAATAGCTTTATGGTTCATTTCTCTTTTACCTAGAATTTGAGTCTTGTGCATGAACGAACCACCTGAAATCTGTACTGCAGAAATGATGTTGGATAAGATTTTAGCTGTATTTGAAAAGTGAAAGTTTGATTCTTCATCTCTTCACATGTGGAAAACATAAGTAGTACTAAGTTCATGTCAGCAGTCTAAATTCAAACTATTTAATTGCTCAGACTACAACACAGACTTGTTTTACAATGGTCAATTATTCAGTATGTTCTTTTGAGTTCACAAACAGTATGTGTTGTGCAACATCTGTTTCTCATCACTGTAGTATAAAACAGTATTTCTAAAAAGAGGCTGTTCTTAACATCTATCAAAATCTTCCCCAATTTTTAATTTGAATGTGTGCCATGTTTATTCAAGCATGAGGTAATTTCCCTCTGCTTATCTCCCCCAGTCAGGGATGCAGCTCTTAGGTTCATTAAAATAAGCTACTCTAGTGAAAAGAATGGTACATCTATACAGTGAGTTGTGGGTAGGTATACGAGCAGTCAAACCTCTGCTCCAAGCTGCCAGGAGACAGCAAGTTCTGATCCTAAAGGTGTTCCACTGGAGTTAATAAGAAAGTCATGCAGCAAGTTAATGCCACCTAGTGAAACTATATCATTTGGAATGGAACTTGCTGAGTCCAGCTGGCATCACGCGTAAGCAGACAAAGCACTTTGGCTGCCAAGACAATATACATGCATATATATATCTGTAAGCCAACACTAATATTTGGCAGATTCAGGTGAAGACTGCATTGCAAATTTTTAAAAATTACATGTTTTAGGACAAAAATCAGATGTGCAATCATTATTCAAATCCAGTCCATATACGCAGAAATACAACAGCCATCCTGTAAAGATGAAATGTCATCTGAACTAGTTGCTACAAAAATATACACAGTACCTTGCACTTGTTCGTTAGGGATAGTGGCCAGGTTTCCTCCTAAATTCATGCAAGCTGTTCGTGCAGCACGCCAAGTGACACGTTCATCTTCTGTAGATCCAAATATTTTGTAACACTAAAACATGAACAAATTCTCTATGTATTATCTTTACTCCAATATCCCTCACAGATTGAAAACCACAGCTTTAAGCAAAGCAGGATGGAGAAAAGACAGTAAAATGCATTTATCTGAAAAAAGTCACATGCAGCTTAGAATGAGCTTTTTGTGCTAGTCCTTGTCCTATATAACACTGAAGTGCTTAAGAAAGTGTTTTTGCTTAACAAGGCACATATTATATTTGATCTGAAACCCCTAGGAAAATAAGCAAAACCAGACTTTTCATAGACTATCAGCTAACAGCGGTAAGTTACGCATGACTGATCTTAGTCTGCCTGTTTATTTATTTGACTCTACAAAGCATACCACATTAGTAAAATGAAGGAAGACAAAATGTATTCAGTACTGAAAAAGCATTATGGTTTGGTTAAAAAACATCAAGATCAAAGCATCAGTACTTCAGGAACTCCGTCTAAACTCTTTAGGAAATGTGTATCAAGAGGTTTGAAGAGATGACTAGAGAATGACTTTTGTCAACTGCAATGGGGACCTTATAAATGCTTATAAATATCTGAAGGGTGGGTGTCAGGAGGATGGGGCCAAGCTCTTTTCAGTGGTGCCCAGCGACAGGACAAGGGGCAATGGGCACAAACTGAAGCATAGCAGTTCCAGCTGAACATGAGGAAGAACTTCACTCTGAGGGCGATGGAGCACTGAAACAGGCTGCCAAGGGAGGTTGTGGAGTCTCCTTCTCTGGAGATATTCAAGACCCACCTAGACGCGGTCCTGTGCAGCCTGCTGTAGGTGACCCTGCTTCGGCAGGAGGGTTGGACTAGATGACCCACAGAGGTCCCTTCCAACCCCTACCATTCTGTGATTCTGTAACTGAGTATGCTTATCTGCCACATCATTAGAAGCACCAAAAAAGTACCTTTCCTGTGAAACAGTGGATGGGCAAACAAAGAAAAGCATGCAGGTATCAACGAGCTCTCTCCAAAAAAAACCCAGTATTTTACTCTAAGAAGAAAAAGTATTATTAAATAATTGTCCTGGGTTCAGCCAGCACAGGGTTACTTTTCACCAGAAGCCAGGAGGGGACACAGCCAGGCGGGCTGACCCAACCTGTCCAAACAGAACAGGGTATTCAATACCATGTGCTGTCATGCTGGGTTCTGGATGGGGGAGCGGGGTGGCAGGAAGTCAGTCGTGGGCTGGGGAGCGGACGCTGCACCAAGCGGTGAGAGTGGCTCTGTCCGTTCCTGCTGTTTGTTTTGTGTATTCCCCTTATCGGTATTGTTGTTGTTACTGCTCCCTTTGTTTGCTGTTCTGTTAAACTGCCCTTATCCTGACCCATGAGGTTTTTGCCTTTTTCTTTCTATTCTCCTCCCCACCCCAGTGGGGGGAGGGGCGGCAGAGCGGCCACATGGCCCTTTTGGTGCCAACCCCAGCCAAACTATAACAATAATTCCCTTGTTTTCTATTTTACGCTTTGGCAAACATCTAACATGCACTGTATTTGTTATGGTACCTTCTTATGAAAGTAAAGCCAAGTTGGATGGCATCCTCTTGGAGTTGAAAATGTTGTTGGAGGAACAGTTGAATTAATGGAACTGTTGTGCCTTTCACATATGTAGGGATTTGGATAACCACAGTTTATATCATTCCAAAATCCTGAATGTAAGAGAAATGGGGAACTGTATGACACCACATCCAGAGCTGGCTAAATGGAAATCAGTTTCACTCATTCTTACACAAAGTGCTTTTATTTGAAAGATAAGATCAAAACCTAAGTGTCTCTCAGTTTACTATAATTCTATATCAGCACCTAGGATAAATACGTCACTTTATACACACTGTAATTACAGAATGTTGAAAGCAGTCTAGAACCAGGTACTAGAAACATCAATTTTATAGTGGCACATTGGACCGATTTTAACAAAAACATAAAACAGTTGTATAGCAGTCACAACCACAGACCTCTACTGGAGCCTCTCCTTGCTAGGCTTAAGGTAAACAGAAAAGCACAAAACTATAAAGTCCTGAAAATAATACTACGGTCTACTTCTATAACATTTTTCAAAAGAGCAAAGAAAGGGGGGAAGAGATGCCTCTCAGAAGAAAAAAAGCTGTGACACAAACACACAAATAACAAAAATTCAGGAACAAAGTTACAAAACTCACCTAAATTCTTATACATAACTACACAGTTTTCATCATTATTTGCAAAGTTAGGTTCATGTGGTGCCCATGCCAAATAATTCACTGGAGTGCCATCCATCCAGCTAAAGAAAAACATTCCAATAAAACACTTCTTTAACATACAAATAGTATTGCTTCCATGTTAGAAAAAGTGATTTTGCAATATGTTTAATATAGTCATTCATAGTTTAAGGTGTACAAGGTTTTTTGACCAATTTGCCTCCTTGCTAATAGCACTAAACTTACTCTCGGCACAAAGACATAAGTGTATGTTTTGAAGCTGTGTTCACTTTGTATTTAAGCAATATGCTGACACCTTTGCAACTGATAAGGCAATACTCAGAATAACCATTCGGGCCAACGTGAAAGCCAGACATCATTTCAGCGCGAGAGAGACTAGACGCTCAGCATTTTATTCGTAACACTAGTAAAATGCTTGATCTTTCCCCCAAGCAGAGGAAAAGGTCATGACAAAGCACCTACAAGGAAATTCTTATGACAATGTGCCTTACCATAAGGTAAAATACAAACATCGAAAAAGAGGTACGTCCATGTAGCTTAAACAAAAAAGAGCAAAATCATAACCAGGCAACTAAACACTTATTAGGAGACATATTCCTATTAGACTGCAAGTGACAAAGGTGCCCAGGTTCACCCTGCAGGCACGTATGGAAGGTACTTCACTTAAAAGCATATTCATCTTAGAGTCCATACAAAAACCATGGAATGGCGGAGGCACCTCATTTCTAGAACGTGATCTGGCTCACCTAACATCCTAATTACCCTCTGGAGGTTTCTCATTATTACTGTGGACTACAAGGAGAGCCAAGAACTACTAGACATCTGTCCAGGCACTTCAAGACACAGACTGAACTGAATCCAGGCCTACATTAACATCACATGTAAAAATCAATATGGTGCTGCATACTGACACTCAGAAGGACTTGCAGAAGATCTGCTTATCCTCAGAGCATGTCTGAAGTTATATAATGGCAACCACTATCTTTGTTCTACAAAAGAGAAAATAGGTTGCATTTTTCCCTTTATTACACTCTGTTCTCAACAGTTAAGGACAAGGAAAAAGAATCTTTTTACCTATTGAAAATTTTATATATTTTGAGTTGGGGTATCTATTTATATTTTCATATAAATTGTGGAATAAAGGAAAGTATAACTCCTGAATAGAAATTCAAAATACATTATCTGCAGTGCAATTTTTCTGCTATAGCTTTGGGTGAATTCTGCTTAGGAAACATGCAGTAATTCTTCGGGATGATCTGGAGCTAAATTAACATGGAATTAGACCACTTGAGAATACAATCATGATTATATTAAGACTAAAAACTAAGTACGTCCTTTGAAAATCCATGCCCTACCGAGTTAACTTGTTTGGTCCCACAGACTACAACATCTGAAAACAAACAGTAAAGCAGAAATTTCAAGATCTAACAGACCTGATGTAAACTTACAATAACAAAGGGAGTGCTTTTGTATTGTTAAAGAATAAGTCAAGTTTTAGGATTTATGGATCTACTCTAGCTTGCAGTAGTGTCAAGGAGAAATTCCATTTACTTGAAAAGGAGCGGAGAAAAAATTTCACCAGTACTAACAGGAAATACTTTTTAAAAATCCTTTATATTAGCTATATGTTATTGGAGTATGGACAAGGCAGACAACAGCTGAGAGCAACATTCAAATCAAGCTTTTCTTCCTGCTATAATCACATATAGAATAACAGGAGTAGTAACAGGGTGAGAATGCCTAACAACAGAAATGGTATTCAAAAAAAAGTAGATTAAATATAATGGCACATTGTGGTATATTTACTACAGAATAAATTTTTACAAGCTTTAAAATTAAAAAACACTAAGCATTAGAATCCCACAAAATTCAGAGGAAAAACACTCATTTGCTTTGACAGGCCACAATTTCATTCAAGCACTTCATTATTTTTGCTCTGCTTGGTAGATTTATTTATTTTGAAGCACAATGCAAGCTTGATGGTTCTAGTTGGCCTACCTTGTCCGTTGGTCAACACTCAGTTGTAAACCAATGAAATATGCATCCTCTTTGCCATTTTTCAAGATCTAGAATGTAAAGATTACAATTGTATAAATGTCCTCTTCTTATCATAGAAATCTATTATGTTAATAATGAGTAATATATGTCTGACTGACAGAGGATATGAACTGCTATATTCTCTAGCAACAACATTTAAGTTAAAGCAGCTCTCAGATGACAGTCGAAAGTTAAACTTCACCATTGGCCAAAAGGTGTGGTCACTACATCAACACTTCTCGCAGTCTTACTTCAAAGTCACTGAAATCAGCACCTCTTGCACGGTCTCTGCAGTGGACATCATCTGACAAATTTCTTGCAAGGGACAAGCCTTCCCACAGTTTGGATATAAATTGATATAGGCCCTTGTGTCATCTCACTGCCACCCTTCAGCCAGCTCAGGAAAAGTTCCATGCAATTCAAATCTGATTTTTAAGCATATTCCTGATTAAAAGAAGTTAGCCTCAAGACAGTCTAAACAGGCAGCCAACCCCAG
The DNA here is from genome assembly GCF_030867145.1 of Opisthocomus hoazin. Lineage (NCBI taxonomy): Eukaryota > Metazoa > Chordata > Aves > Opisthocomiformes > Opisthocomidae > Opisthocomus > Opisthocomus hoazin. The sequence continues at coordinate 71,833,210 of NC_134417.1, read as the reverse complement.
CCACCTAGGCAATTTCATTTCAAAGCTTTCTCCTGGCATAATCCATGCCTCAAGTTGTTCTTCCTGCATAATTATATTCTCCCCGCAAGAAGAAAGAGGCATAGGAGCAAACCTGAGGACCAAAAAGAGGCTGCTAGGTAGACTACAACCCAGATACACTGACAAGATCAAAAAACAGTGTCCTGAGTGCTGCATGTAAGTGAATATCTGTTTTGATCCACTACTTAAGGTATCTTCTCTGTTGATGAACTTTACTTTCAGTTAACTCACCTTACAGAATTGTAGCTCACAAGTATACTATTTCTCGCTACAATGAAGCCACAGATCAATTAAAAGCAAGAATTAAGATTTACCTTAGCACGTTACCAGTTGCAGATAGATATAATGTGGTGTAACTGCCACATTGAACAGGAAAAGCAGATAATGATCTGTTTAATGCTTACTGAACTTATTTCTATACAAAATAACAAACTAAAATTGTCCTCAGCTATGAAACAATCTAAAAAAGAATTGAGTTTGTTATTTATATTAACCTAGCTTAATGCTACTGCAATTTCACTATCATAAAACTTGTAGGGAGAACACTAGAAGGATTTGTGACCATGCTCACTTGTTTTGGATGATTTATTCCATAGTATTAATAATTTTTCTTACGTATCGCCAGAGGAACTTTCTTTCACTTTCACTCTCAATGGCGGCAAGGTCTCCAAAGTTCCTTTTGCAGAACTCCCGACCTTTTTCCATAGGAACACTCTCTGTGCTGAAATAATATTGTTTGTCTTCATGTATGATCCATCCATCCTCAGTAGTCTTATATTCTGTAAGATAAATGGTAAGCTAACTACATTGTTCCTGAGATACGAGACATTCTCAGCAGTAAATTTTTAAAAATGCTTTTAAACATACACACACAGAGATAGTAATAGCAAGAACACTTACTGGGTGCAGGAGATTCTGTGGGTTCAGGCTTTACACTTGCCCCTATAACAAAAAAAAATATGTATTATAACTGTCCACTTTCTGCTGTAAGACAAAATATTTACGATGATTAATAGGCATGTTTTTCTATTGACATTGAATTTTACAGTTAGCAATGGATTTAACACCAAAAACTAGAAGGAACTAAAGAGACTATATCTCTTCTTTTTGGTACACTATTCAATTTGAAATACATGTTCTTGTTCCCTGAGGCTATTCCTTATGTGCAAGGTATTATAAAATACCTCGAAATTTACCTGAATTTAGTAATTATTCTTGGTATCCATTGGATGCAGAAAATCTTATGCCCCAAAGCATTAACTCTGTTAAGACAGTCTCCCTCTCCCTTCTTTCCCCAGGTCACTTATGCATGAATTCTGGCTTAAACCAGAGGCAGCAGGAATGCAGGCTGGGTTATCTTCTTCTGTGGTGCCCTAGCTACTACAGAGTGAGGTTCTTTCCATCTTTCTGTGGTTGAGAAGAACTTCTATCTGGATCTTAAAAATTTCCCTGTATAAAGTCTCACTGGAAAAGATCCCAAGAAATTAACTGGTCCTTTCTGAAAAGAAGACTACAGGTTAAATTTGTTTTTGCTGTGGCATCATGGAGATGGCATCCCGGATGACATCAATAGCATCTCAGCAAAACAATTTCTAATACAGGAGATCTCTGTCTTTATAGGTTTACCAATTTATTTTGTGCTAAATATAATCTCACAGATACCGGCATTTAATGAGAAATTCTCTAAGAAATTCTTATACCAATAAAAAGCAGAGCTGGTACTTTATTGTCAATAATCTAATGCAGCATCTTTATTTTGCTCCCCTTGCTCCCAACATAAAAATGTAGTAAAATGTTTAAATGAGGACTTTCTAAAATAATCAGACTCAGGTAGATGCACTGCTTGTGGAACTCAAGATTTCCTTAAATTAAAAATTTTTTCTTGAAGTCTTCAGAAAATAAAAAGCATCCAAACTCGGATCTCAAGATAATTTAGCAAGAAACCAACATAGGAATATAAAACCCAGTCAAAGCAAAATAAAGTATCACAAAACCAGGCTCCATCTTGCAACTACAGATTCAATTAGCTGACAAAACTGTACCTAAGCCAAGTAAAGGAGGGAGTTACCAGGCATGAAAATTCAAGTACGTGAACTGATTTGCAATTTTCTTATAACTTGAAACTCAGAAAAAAATTTCCAAAATCGGATTTGTTGGAGAAGCCATGAACTTCTCTAAATGAAAAATCAAAAGTGAATGTGAATATTCAAAGTAACATTTCCTATTTTTCAAGTATCATGTCTCCCCTTCTGAAATCGTAAAGATCAGTGAGAAGTCCCAGCAGGGCACCAAAGGCTCTATATCTTTAAATGCATCAAAAGACATTGAGATCCTTATACCACTTTGATATCTTACATTCCTTTCTGATAAAGAGATTTTGAAATTCTGGAACCATTCTGATAAAGAGGTTTTGAAATTTTTTATTTCTTAAAGTTAAGGGAAAAATCAACTGAGAATCTTTTCTTATTATACTCATACACAGAAGAAGTGATACCTTTTCTTATCTGGCAAATCCATCCATATAGATAATCACAGTGCCTGTCATTCCAAAGCATGCTGGAATCACCATTTATCTCTGCACAAAGTTCAATTCCTTGATAATTATTGGGTTCTCCAAAGCCCCAGTTTTCATACCTCACCTATGATAGAAAAGGCTTTGTGAGGATTCTGTTATACAGAAAGAAAATAATGGAGAGAGGGACACAGCATCAAACCACAGACCTGCAACTTGTTCCTATTGTCAGCTTAAAAACTTAGAAAAGAGGAAACCAGGACCTCCCGGTGCTAATGCTGAAATTTCAAACATTTTTTCAGATTGCAATGGGACTGCAGCTTAAATAACAGCTGTTTCTGATCACATTTGGATGAACATTGACATTTTTTATGGGACCTAAATTCTGTAAACTTAATCTAATAACAATGAAGGGGCATGCTACTTGTTGATTAAATTAAGTAAATATATGAGTAAAATAGTAGGATATTATTGAGACAACAAAAATGATGGCATTTTTCTCAGAAAAAATATTACTGCTATTCTAATTTTCCTGTATAAATTCCAGTTTCAGTTTTCTGTATGGTAAACTTCTATTAATGTATTTTGATCAACCTTGCATGAAATACACCCACATCTCCAAAACAACTTTCATTTCTATAGTTTTGTATCTCAGTCTAAAGTACAGTCAAGTCACACTGGCATAAAACAACTGCCTTCAGCTCCATGGAACGTAGGCCATTTCAGATAAAGATCTAATTAGCGAAGACGAAAAATACTAAAGATGGACTATTTTACTCAAAAACTCCTTGCATTTATAAGACCATCATTTTAGTCTACATTAATTTCATTTTCTTGTTGATTCAATGCATATTTTTTTATCAAAAATCAGTATGTTTTAGCCAAAAAAAAACAAGCCATGGAATTGCTATTCATAAGCTTTCCTAAAGAGAGCATCATACAGTAGAGAGTTATGACTAAGCATAAAATTACACAGAAAAACATACACCACACACATTTGAGAAGCACAGGGAATGAAAAATAACAGCTATGGAAAATTAAATCACTCACTGGAGATCCATCACTCCAAACAAAGCCATCATCAGGATTCAAGTAATATAAGCCCATCCAGAAATGCTGATGGTAATAGCCATTGTTCCTAAAAAAAAAAACCCCAAAATAATAAATGCCCCTTTTATAAGAAGTTTAAACATAGAGCCAAAACTAATAAGGCATTACAATATTTTTAATAATCTATCATTCACAACAGATAATAAGCTTCTCTAAAAATAATCCTTAAAATTGTTAGAAATAATAACAACCGGGGTGGAAATCAACTAAAATGCAACCACTTCTAGCTGTTATCACTATACATTAACTCAGACAGATTGAAATGCTGACCAAGAAAATGTCCTGATCCAAACCAACTCCTGAAAATAAGGTGGCTTAATGCTTTTGTATAATGGGCCAATAGCTACTGTTCCTCCATTTATCAACTCTCCATTTTCTCTGTAAAGGCACTTACAGTTTCTAAACACAAAATTACTTATTGCAGTTGAATCACATTTAAAAAATAGCACCTTAAACTAATTCTTGTCTGCAAGCAGACACACTTTACTCATTTATCTGAATTTATTGAGTAAATTTGTACTAATACAACATCTGAGACTTGTTCCTTACTATAAGCGTATATCTGGGATTGCAGTACAGTTGTAGCGTTTTGCAAGGGTGCCATGTTTCAGTCTTGCTTCCTAGTTAGATAGGGATGTACAAGTTCATTGAGCTCAGTCTATTCAGGTCATATTGCGTTACCTTTTTAAGTGTTTGACCTCATTCAGAAATCTCACATGTGATTTTTACAGTTCAGGGACTTACTAACCTTATTTACATTCCCTGTGTAGGAAAAATAAAAATCACTCTTAAGTTGCTTCTGCTTTCCAAATAGTTCATAAAAATGACAAACAATCAGCACATTGTCCAGATTTATACCACAACTGTTACACTATTCGTACGCTTGCTTATGTGAAAACAACTGGCATCTGTGGTAATTTTATAATATCCCCAAATCCACAGCAAATATTTTTACGTCAGATGATAAATGTTTCCTCAACTAGATATCTTGCCAATCTCCTTTTAGCATTGGCTTCTGGCATGGTTGCTGCTAGTCACACATCTCCTGCTATTTCATCAGCTCTGCTTTTTTGCTATGTGTCTGATACAGATGCAGATAATGAATCCACACTGGCTCATACTGAAGTAAAAACATACAGCTAAATTTAAATATTTCAGAAAGATCAAAAGGCTAATTAAAGTGGATGGATGACCACATTACAGATACTCACGCAATAGAACGCCATATCACATACTGTTCTTCTTTACCATTAATGGAGGCCAGATCTCCTCCTATAGCTCGACAAAACTCTTGAGATTCAAGCCATGTTTTCTTTTGCTCTGCTTTTGAAAAAGGCTAAAGAGAACATTTTGTAATCAGACAAAATATACCATACAGATCACAAGATCAAGAAACACCAGCTCCTCAAAAGCTGTGGGGATTACAGAAACCTTGAATATAGGGCTTATGAGTGTTCACCTCTGAAACACAGCCTTAGTATGAGTGTCTCTAAGCCAAGTTAGCAAACTGCATTGCTGAAAGGAGTATCTGCTGCAAGACAACAAGTAGGAGAATGGCACTTTTAGTCTCAAAAGAGTGGGAAATGAAATATTAAAAGAATGGGAAATTAAGATCAGATTAGAAGCTCAGACATTTAAGAGAATACACAAAACCATGAGCATTTCAATAGAGGGGAACAAGACCTCTACAAATAATCTGTAAATAAGCTTATGGAACAATAAAACATGTAGACCAATTTTTACTGCATGTATGTGCAGCAAACAGAAACTACCTTAATGCAGAAATAAGCAACATACTTACTTTGAAACAGAAGCTAATACGACTATTTGAGTCCCAACCTTCCGGACACCGGGGAACAGGAGTTGTTGTAGGAACAGGTGGAAGCGTCACTCCCTCTGCCCACACTTTGCATAGGAACTTTGCCTTTTCTTCACATTTTATTACATCCCACAATCCACCTGCAATTCCAGTCCTCATGGCAACGCAGCCCGGCTTTCTTCCTGGTGATATACAGGGATGCACAAAAGCAATATTGAGAGGGTCATAAGAATTTAGAAAACTTCATGTTCTATATATTCTTAGTACCCTGAAGAAACTAAGTCTTTGTACAGTCAAAAATTTTTCTAATGTTAAAGCAGCTCCAGAGGAGGGCCATGAAAATCATCAGAGGGCTGGAACACCTCTCGTATGAAGAAACGCTGAGGGAGTGGGGTTGTTCAGCCCGGAGATGAGAAGGCTCCAGGGAGATCTTATTGCAGCCTTTCACTATATAATGGGGGCTTATAAGGAAGACGGAGAAAGACTTTTTACCAGGGCCTGCAGTGACAGAACAAAAGGCAACAGTTTTAAAATGAAAGAGAGTAGGTGTAGACTGGACATGAGGAAGAAATTTTTTTACTCTGAGGGTGGTGAGGCACTGGAACAGGTTGCCTAGAGAAGTTGTGGATGCCCCCTCCCTGGAAGTGTTCAAGGCCAGGCTGGATGGGGCTTTGAGAACCAGATCCAGAGCAAGATGTCCCTGCCCATAGCAGGGGGGGGGACTAGATGATCTTTAACTATCCCTCCCAACCCAAACCATTCTGTGATACGATGATTCTAATAGCCTATTTCATGAAGGGAAGAAAAAAAGAAACCAAGAAAAAGAAATCTGTGGTTCACCCACATCTGAGATAGTGAATTGTGTCTCACATCAAAACACCTCCAGTGGCTGACCAGCAACATCATAACCTGCGATCCAACAAATTCTTCCCTAAAGCTGAAGATGTGGTTAGAGCTAGTTTCTTGAATTTATCTAATTTGACTAAGATTTTTAAAAAATGAACTTGCTATATACAGGCTTAGTATTGGCTTCATGGTCTCCATAGCTCTACCACCCCACCTGACACATTCAACTCAGCATTTAGGCACTGAAATCAAGGAGAATCAGAGGATTTCCTGAAAGGCAAATGCAAAATGCCAGAATCTTGAAGACTGGTGACCATCCCCTTTCTGATGTGATCATGTCAGAGATGAAAATACTTCCCACTCCCATAATTTTATTAAAATAGAAAAAAGCAATGTTTTCATTAACAAAACATAGTAAAAAAGGAAATTGCAATTAATCTAGCAAATATATTACCTAAAAAAAGATTAAACATAAATCTTCCCTTGGCCCCCTACAATCCCATTTTCTCTAGGACCAGAGAACCTCATGCATGCTGTGATCTCACACACCTCAGAACATACAGTGAGCAAGTGTACTATGAGATCTGGCTGAACAGGTAGGACTTGCAAGCAGGGTGCAATACGCCTGCAGAGATTACTCTTCCAGAGTAGTACAGATACAAACTTCCCCAGAACAGACACAAATCAGAAACTTGATCTCAATCTAGTTTCTTTCCAATGTCACATTAAAGACTCGTTTCAGTGCTAAGTAGGAAGTTAGCAGCAGCACTGTATGCTTGAGAAAGCAGCCAGATATATTTGAGATCAATTAGTCATTATACCATCAAGCAAGGGCTAAGGAATGAAGTAAAAAAATTCAAGTAGTGAGCAATGTATTTTGGGCACTGGACTCATTAAACAATACGGAGCCATACCTACCAGGCATTTCAGAATTCCAGTGTGTAAATAAGACAGATTCACCATTAGCCCACTTGAATGTTCCCTTTTCTTCTACATCTGAAAGTCCAATCCAAAAGTATCTTTCTGTTTTCAGCCCAACCAGGCTAGTCAGATAGGCTTGTTCATATCTGTTGAAAAGAACACAACCATTAAACTGCTACTGTTAAGTTTATTTTTTAAAGTTGTAAAAGGCTTGTTATTTTCTGAGAATTACCGCTATACTGGCTTGAAAGCACAGCTTGGATGGATTTACTCGGACAAAGCGCATAACAAAACATCACATAATAGATATTTTGTAAGCTTTAATACCAGAGTATTCTCCTTTCTCTTTGGATGTTCAGTAAAGAAAGTGACATAATCACAGTCTGACATGAAATTGGTGGGAAAGCAGAAACCTGACATGACATATGTGTTATACCACTGTATTTTTTGAGAGTTTCTAATACCCTTGTATTTTCATGACTTCTTGTTTCAGGCAAATCCAAAACTGGAAAAGGAATCTCAGCATTACTGAAGAAATACACAAAAGTAGAGGGTAGAGTAGTGTGACACTAAATTATCAAACTAAGGAACACTGCAAATTAGATCCAATGACGATGTAAAAAAAGTTGTTTGGGAAACAGACCTATGTAGAGGTAAAGTCTGTCATAGTTCACTATGGTGTTTAAACAAAAGCTCTTCAGAATCAAAGCAAATAAAAGAAGTCTCCCCTTAACAAGGTATAGTCTGAAGACCCTATTAATGTTAAACCATTTTTATGACAGCTGCAGTGCTACCTACATTTAGAGAGCTACCATTCGTGACAGCTAGAGCTTTCACACTAGAACATCTATTTAGATCAGATAGAAAAAAAAACAACAGAGAAACTGTAAAGCATTGAGTCAATTGCAAGCAAAAGAAGCTTTGTTTCTTAACCCTAACTTTTATTTTCCCAGTATTCCACATTCAGTAATATGCACCAGCTCTTCAGAAATTTACCACACACTGAACCCCGGCAGAACTGTGATGGGTTTTTCAGGTATGAAGCACTTTTTCTATCATCATTTAGTTTCTTATTCAATTTTTTTAAAAGTACCTATATTCTGAGAAGACCAGATAGATGAAAATTATATCCTCTTGCTCATCTAAACTATCTTTTGAAAGGAATTCAGAGCCATATCTCTTCATTTAATAATCAAAATTGAAAACTGCATCCTTCGCTCAAGTAAAACCCATCCTCAAGCCACAACAATTAAGGAAATAGAAAACATAATTCTATCTTTTTCCTTCACATAACCATCTATATCAACACTCATTTCACAGCCATCACTTATTTTTCCTATAAACTGAATTCCTGGATTGAATATACACGCAAAAACTGTTAGAAGTTCTGTATCTACAGATAGCTGTCCTCTCAAGCAAAACTTTTTTCCAAATCAGAGTCCTTATTTTGATATTCAGATGATGTTAGATGTTTAATCCTCATGTGATCCCCTCATGCAAGCAGACTTTTACATACCTGTCTCCAATAGTTGCTAAAAAGGCCTGATGCCTTCCACAGGTTTGATTCGCTTGAGAAAATGATGCAAATGTATTTCCAATGAAGTAACAATAAAAACCATGTCTTTTCCAACCCTGTCAAGATAAACATAAAGTGACCACATACATTGCAGATTTTTTAAACTAGAAAAGAGGGGAAGGGGAAGGAAAAGGAGAAAAAGAGAGAAAGAGAGAAAGAGAGAAAGAGAGAAAGAGAGAAAGAGAGAAAGAGAGAAAGAGAGAAAGAGAGAAAGAGAGAAAGAGAGAAAGAGAGAAAGAGAGAAAGAGAGAAAGAGAGAAAGAGAGAAAGAGAGAAAGAGAAAGACCCAACAAAACAAAATTGATTTGTCAGCTAACCATTAGACAAAGTAACAACTGAGCTGAAAAATTCAGACGGAACAGGCAGGATGAAAGCTTTTTAAAATTTTGTTTCATAAAACAATTTTTCAGATATAATGACTTTTTAATTAGTGCATTCCACTTATAAAGGCATGAAAGGGTGTGCTGTGCACCTTTAGTGCTCAATATAGGATTATAACCAGCACATAGGCATTGTGCAATCATGAGAATGGTCTTGAGAAGCAAATTTCAGCTTGGTTTTTCAGAAAAGGAATGACTCCACAAACAAGCTCATTTATTATTAACTAAGATTAACACTCTCTTTTAATATTTTGTCATTCATATGTCACTAACTGAGCAATCTGCTTACAGAGGAAGAGTTTCCTGTGACCAGTCGCAATTCACTCAAATTTTCTTCTGATGGTTTTCAGTGTCTCATCTATGACAGACATTTTTCTACAAGCATGCACTTAGTTCTCTAGGCCAGGACAACACCCATAAGCATTAGGATCCCTTTATCTTCTCCAGTAGTTGAATATTTGTAAGGTTCCCAGGTACTCTTTTACAAATTGTGGGAATAAACATCAAAGACTTCCTCTGCAGCTGTGTAAAGCAGACTTGGGAGAAAACTCAATTTCTTCATGCAAGACAAAAAAACAGCAAGATTCCCTATGATATAACAAATTACAGTAGGTTTTTTGGAATTATTGACTGTTGTGTTACCAGAAGGTGAGCATTACCAAATAAACAATAGAACTGCTGGCAATTCAGAAGGAGCACAATGGATTCATTTTGCTCAAGCACTCATAACAAATTCTTCAAAGTAGAGAGCGCTGCCAGAGATCACAGCAAATCCTTTCAAATAGTATGTAGACAAGCACACCCTTCCTGCTGTGAATAATTTCGAAAAATGTAGGCAGAGCTCAAGAGCAACTGCTGGTACAGGCAAATTCCTTAGGAAGGCCTGAATGCCAATTAAGGAAAAATGGACTGCTGCAGGGACTATAAGTCTGAGATGTGGTTTAAGTCCTGGAAAAAGAAAGAAAGCATCAAGAGACAGATGACAGTCAGAGCGTAGATTTATTCATATGTATCACCTATCCCATGCCATAAAAATGAGAAGGCCAACTGTTCTGATGATGACAACACAGAACCCATTTTTCCTGTTGTATCTGTCACCTGTCATCAGGCATTTTCTCCTCTTAACCATTCCTATCAGCCTATTCAGGTCAGACAGCTTTTTCTTCACTTACTCTCTGGCAGCCCATGTCAATAGTTTCCTCTTCTGTAGGAGCTTCTGACATTGGTTTCCTTTTACAGATGTAGCCAATTTTCTTTTCACAAGAATGGTCTGCCCAAAATCCATCCTGAACATAAGAACAGTCAAGTGGGATTTAGTCTTCAAAAAAGGTGCTTTATTCTTTTAAGTATCTGATTACTTTTCGCTAGCTTTAAATGAAGCAAAACCTACATCTAAGTTCAGTACTTAATTCCAACCTCATTCCAGCCTCACTTCTATGGGGGCTGATTCACCATTGACTTAGACCTGCCTTGATTATTTACCACTCTGAAAAGCAAACCCTTGGAGATGACAGCAATAGAGCGTCTTTACAAAGAGTACTGATTTAATAAGCATGCAGAAGGAAAGGGAGATGTCATCTTTCCCTGCAGAAATCCAGATGCAACAGAAAAAAAAACCAGAAGACTGCATTCCTCAGTTAATACTTACAGACAACGTGGAAGATGCAAAAAGTTCTTTGTCAAAGTTAGAATTAACATTGTTACTCCTCATACTACAGATTCTCAGAAAAAAACGTGACATTCCGTGAGAGCTGTACTGAACCTAATGCACGGTGTTCCAACTATATTTTACACACATCTTAGCTCAACAGATAAACTAAGGTATTGGGAGAGGAAGAGAAACCCCTGTGCAAAGCACTCTTACCTGTCCCTTGAAGACTCTGCCTTTGTAAGAGTAAAATCATAGCGGCTGATGGCAATTTCTTTCTTTTTTTTTTTTCTTCCCCCACCAAGAAATGTAAAATAACGATCATGGTAATACACAGTCCCTTGTGCCACTATATGCAAAGTCCTCAAGAGCCTCAACAAGCTCTTCTTCCAGCAAAAACTCTCCCAAAGCTCAACACTATTGCCTACAACAATGAAGAACCCCAGGATGTTCAGCTTGGTGCTTGCGTCTTCTCTGTCCTATGCTGACTGCGAGGCAAGTCTATTGGTGGCTGTCCCATCATCTCCTACCACTTCTTTCTCAGTCTCATTAGGCTGGTAGGCACTTCACATAACCACCGAAAACTCTGACCTTCTCGGGGTCAACCAGCTCTTGGCTGGAAGGCAGCCAAGTCATTCTGATAAAAATCATGGCTTTACCAATGCATTTAAGCTGCCCTATATGTTCCAAAAGACTGTAAAAAAGACAAATAAAAAAAGATTGCATCAAGGAACTATGAATATCAAGAGGAGTCTTAACGCTTTTTTTGAAGTACTAACCAAATTATGAAATCCTTGTCAGCCTCTAACCTCCTCTAATACTTCTTGCACCAATACTGCCATGCGCAATACCATAAAACCCTGAAGTTCACACCAACAGATGAGGCTAGGGCACAGGATGGTAGATGAGATAAAACCTCAACTATGTGTTCCTTGCAACTCACTAACCACATGCACCAAGGCGAGCTACCTCGCGAACCTCCCATTCCTGACCTAGCTCTCCAGCCTTGACCAGTACGAAAGTCCTTGAAGCAGCTGCCATTTACAAACTCCATTGACTGATCCTCATATTTGAGCATTCAGCTTCCTTCCACTGTCTGACCCTATAATTCCGTTAGATAAAGCATCTAGTACATCCTCAACCAGCACTGGCATAGCTACTGCACAATGGAGCACAAAAATCCTCACACCCTTAAAAACCTGTTTGTTCAATTACCATGTGCACCATGGCCTCACTGCCATGGAAGAAACACACATTTACACTCTTCTCACCAGAGCATGTCCACTAATACAATGGAGAAGAATTTCTAATAGATTGTAATCTTCCCCATGCTTCTGACCAATGCAAAATTCTTCATTAAAATACACATCAAATTCTAACATTCCGGACACATCTGACTGCACATTAAGTTCCTCCTCCCTACTTAGTTCATATAGCAATTAAACTGTAGATCTGAGCTTTGGCTCGGCCAGAGAACACCTCCATAAACACACATAGCTCTGCTCAATTTAAGAGATTAATATGCTATACCCTACATAATCTTGCCTCTTCCATGGATACTACTGTGGTTTTGTTCTCCCGAGGCTGCTGTTCTAGTTCTCTTCCTCATTCTTTCCTGGAACTGATGATGTGGTTCCTTTTTGTTCTATTGCTGCACCTGCTAACTCCTCTATGTCTCTTACAGCTTCTTCCTGCTGCAGAGCTGACTCAGCCCTCTCCCGCTGCATTCAGTCTCAATTTCAGAACACCAGAATTTCTTGTGTACCAGAATGATGGAGATATATGAACCAGCTGCATGCCTATATGCTACTGTTGCCTTTGATGATTGCACCTAAGTGAAGTAAGGTAGAAAACTAGGCCTACAGGGGCTTGAGTGTAAGGCTTGCCCTATGAGGCAAGCTCTGTATAGAGTTCAGGCCAATTGGGAAAAAAATTTTAGTTCTTTTCAATTTATAAGTTGTTTACTGAAAGTACAGCTCTCAAATTTTAATTTTGCAAAATAAGAAAATGTCTTTGGTATGGGTAAATACCTGTTTTCCTCCCGGTAAAATAGGTAAACCCTGAAGGAGGTGGTAAGTTCAGTATTTTTACTTATCACAAAGAGGAAAAATATCATTTTGCAATACCACACACAGACTGACTTTTATACCAGGTATTATCTCAGTTCTTGTAGTACACCTAGGTCATTGATCATTGTCAGATTCCAAAAGGCAGCCTTTTCAAAGCAGGTTTTTAATTGTAGGTATACAGTCACTCACTGAAGGCTTCTACTAATGCCACTGCTAACTACTTCTCTCCCAGCTCTTCATATGCAGTGCAGATACAAGCATAACATCTAATCCACCCAGACCTGAGATTTGTAACTTTGCCTAGAAAGAGAAAATGAAGTCTTCTATTTTCTTCTAAAAATAGTATTTCTCTCTAGCATCATTAAAAATTGCAAGTGCAATTTTTTTAAGGTACGTGTATATCCCATACTCAGTCAAAGCAGAAAAAAATCAAAACATCTCCAAAAAGTCTTTGTAGCTTCCTGAAGAAAAGCATTTACGTGTTCATGTGTTTCATAGTGTAATTAAAATTTTCTTCAAAAAAGCGCACATGCACAAACTGAAATCCAGATCAAATCCAATCTTGGGGAGCAGTTGCCTTCAAGGAAAGCCACCACTTGTCTGCTTCTCAGGGAAGACAACAAAAACAACTTTCTAGCAGCCCTGAACAAGGATCCTTCTTCAAAAAATTAACACTGAAAAGACTCTAAAATAGGCTGTTTCAAACAGTAACATCCCCTACTTTTGTGCCCTTGTATAGAAAAAAGCCCAAATGATAAATGAAATCATAAGATAATTAAGTCAATAGCTACAAGACTTTACCTTTCCCTTCATAACAACACAGTCCTCTTGCCTATTGTTTGCATGAGTGGGTTCTCCACGAAGCCACTTGGTGTAAGTGACAGGTGTCCCGTCGCTCCATTCAAAATACATCTGAACTTTGAGGTCATTCAACCCAATCCACAGCTCATCAGCTGGCTCTAAAACATATGATTAATAAGGTTGTTAACAGTCCTTTTACATGATGTGAACTTTCACCTTCATGGAACAGAAAATAATTTATTCTCTGGAAGTTTAAAAGGCAGTCACAGGAAATTAAGGCTCCCTGTCTCATAAAAAGGGCAGACTACTCTTTATATAACCACTCCAGTCACCAGGAAAGGCCACTCACTGTACTGGCAATACGAGTATTAACTTCGTATATAACAGCCAAAATACTCTCTTTGTTGAATTACATTTCAGCACAACTAGGTTCATTCTTTTTTTCCACCTCAGAACTCTTGTAACAAGATATGAATAACCATCTAAATAAAATGCTTCCTCCTCTTTTCCTCCTGCCTTTGGTATAGTGAAGAAGTGCCCTCTTTTCCAATGCTCAGACACCCAGTGTTGGCTTTCAGAGCTGACAACCAGAGTACCTGCAAGTTTTCCCATTACATTCGTTCCTATATTTTACTTCATTTCAGAGCAAAATGAAATTCACGTAATTGTTGGACTTATTTTGGTTTAGAATTACTGGAGTTAACTGTTGGTTTTTGGCTGGAAGAAAAGTGCAGGACTGGTTAAGGATATTACTTTACAGCCTCTGTTTCTTAGAGGTTTATTTGTCTATGCTTAAAATCCACCACTCTAACACATTGCTACTGTAATGTTCATACCTACTTTTGTTCTGATTAAACTAGGATGATTAAAAATGTGGGTATTTACAATCAGGCTGAACTCCATCATCATCAAAGAGTATTCCTCTCTAGAACTGATTTTATGACTTAATTCAGTGCAATTGGCATTTTTTAAATTATTATTTAATTACTTATAGTCTGTCATCCAGCCTATGCTAAAGGTAGCAGATGTTTCTTTTTGTCTCAGATCACAGTGATCAACAACAAGCACAGTGCTTTCCTTAGACAGCAGTCTTTCCAAGGGGAGTATGAACTACTTGATTGCTAGAACATACTCATTATGAGTATTTTTGACGAGTGATAGGGAGACTACTTTTAAACAGTTTTTTCCACCGCTTATGACCTTGCATTTCTACAATCCACCTACAGCACTCAGAGGTTTTTCCTATTTAGCTTGTTATCATAGTTGTTGCCTTCTTCCATAAGTCTTCCTCTAACATCCTCTATCCAGACTGACCACAGTCAACCTGACAACGAAATCGCCCATGGAGTTAAAAATGGGATTGTGAGCCCACCCAAAAAGACATCAGCTGCGGGAGTGGGTGTCTCTACGGAACTGGAACTGTTTCTTTTCTGTTGCTGCTGTCACCAGCAGCAGAAGTGCCTGTGAAACAGTCAAAAGTCATTGCCCCCAAGGCAATCCTTTCTGATTAACACATTTCAAATGAAGGTTTTCCTAGATACCCCCACAACTTGGAGCTCTCCTGTGACATCCCATTTGTTAGTTACACAAACATGGAGGCTTCCCATTTCGACCAACCAAGTTGCTGCAAAAATCATCCTCCCAGCCCGTCACTTCAATGGAGTCAACTCTCTCTCCTTTCTCTTTGTCCATCCCATCTTTATTATACCTAAGTATGATCAGTCCTCATAGCTCATCCATACTGTCCTTACCATCACTGCCCCAAAAAAAAGGGCTCAGCTTCATAGGGTATCAGGCTCCATTTTCAAATAGGCACCTTCACCTCTTCTTCCAGACTGCTCTTCATGTTCAGAAGTCCCCCAACATCACGCCTCAGTACCCTCCTTTAAACACTCCTCTGCTACCAAAATTGCGACCTGTTCCAATTCCACTGCCCATCATGCTCTCACTCCCTCCTTAGCTACTGCTATCCATGCTCTCTAATTTCTTTTGTGTTTAGCTACCTGTTAAAATCTTTCTGTGTATATTGAACACCTAGCACAGCAGAGGCCTCATCCATGGCCAGAGCCCCTACTGTGGTGGGCGCACACCATGGTAGTATGAACAATAAACAGCATTCTTTAACAAAATGATTACATCAAAGTCATGTAAGTAAGCCCTGCAAATCAGAAACGGCCAAGAGCCATTTCTGGCTCAGCAGAGCCGCTTCCTACATAACATTTTCGCCTCTGAAGAAGAAATGCTGTCATAGAGTTTTGCAATCATCTCTGAAGCTGGGTGACTAAATACCAAGATTTTTTTTTTCCCACCCGCTGTTTCCCTCTCTCTCAGACATGGACTGGGCCACGATAGTGCCATATCACATGCTGGACTTCCATGTAAACATGCAGAATGCACTTCTTTATTCTTCTTCATGTTCTTTCTGAAGTCCTCCTTTGTGTGTGATGCCAACAAGAGCTCGGCTACTATAATGATACTCATATCATATCCCTTCTTCCTTTGTTTTATCATGGCACTGTGAAATTTTTGGCACAAAGACAGACTTTTGTTCTTTCTATACAGTACTTATTGCAGCAGAGTTCTGATGCAGACAAGATTTTCTAGGCACTGCAATATATGGTGTTGTCATCTCAGTGGTGAACAACTGTAATCTGATACTGTCATAAACTACCTTAAAAGACTTGTTTAGTTGTTCCAATTTCACTCCTCTGAAAAGAATGCTTTCAAAATAGTCTGCTGCAGTGAGTGTGCCATATGTGAGAAGCCTGCTTTCCTTCAGGTCTGTTTGCCTTTCAGAAACATCCACTTTTACAAAAGCAGTGCAGCACAGTCAGCTCAGGAAAGGTCTTTGGAGAAGGCATTAAACTATGAAATAATCAACTTCCAAGAAGTAAGGTGGAAATACAACTAATTTCCTTTAAAGCCTAACTTATTTCAAGTGTCCTAATGTCTCATCAAGACACCTTTCCTGATAATCTCCTTTGAAAGAGTATAAGTTTCATGTTGTTGAAGAATAACAAATCACTCTTTCAGGAATGTGAGGACAAGCACAAGTTGCCATGGAGTAGGCTAGGATACAAAACTAAAGCTTATCAGCTATTTTATGATTGCCACTCCAGGATTGATGCTACACTGCAGCTCAAAGCAGCTTGCTGCACTTTCAGTGAAGGATAAACTAACACACACTTGCCTGGCACTAAAAGGACGCATAGGATCAGTTACTGCAAAGAAGCATACATAGGTGTGAACATGCTCCTCTCATCAAAAAGCAGTAACTGATACTACATGCAAAATCAGGTTCTTGTAAAGCAACAGCAACCACAAGGGCACATCTGAATCCACATACTGGGACAGACAGCTTCCTTTTTCAGAAGAAACTCAAGCAGTGTGACTTAAAAAATCAGGACACGGCAGTGTTGGTAATAGGACCCAGATTTTCCCAAACTGTCTTTGACCACCAGACTTTGCTTTCCCTCATCTATATTTGCAGACCAACAGTAAAAATTCTTCCAGCTTCTGAAAATCTTGAAAATTGTTTAATCTGTATAAAAGGAGGTAGAAGCAGACCTAAGAAATAGGACTTCGGGGTTGATGCAATTCACGACATCAACCACAGCTTTACTGTGACGGTACAGTTTGTTTGGTTTTCATGCTTTTATTGTGGTTTTTTTTCTATAAAGATTTTTTAAATTTTAAATTTAACTCCTTCTGCACCTGTGATCAGGCCACTTTTTTTAAACAGTCTCCTTCTTTTATTAATAGGTAAGGCATATTCAAAACTCTTTATTTTCTTGGTATAAATATGTATATGTTATTGCAAAAAAAATACTCACGGTACCCAAGCTGGGAAATAACAAAGCTGTACTCTTCAACATTATGGATGCTTGCCAGATCCCCATCCTCTTTTCTGCAAGATGTTAAGGCATCTTTCCATATTTTGGGGTCCCTGTGAATTACGTAACAGTTACCAGCATATGACATCCATTGATCAGGACATCTAACAGGCACATTACTCTCTGAAAAGAAAAATGAGCATGAAGAGTTTCAGAATTCTGTTCTTAACTAAAGACTGAAAAACACATAAGGAAAGACGTAACAAACAAATAATTATATATTTTTGTTATAAAGAACAATGGAGCTGAAAAATATCTACAGAGATAATAACCTGTAACAATGATTAAAAATTGAAACTTCCAAATTTTTTTTAAAGAACACTACAATTGCAAACAAGTGCTTGCATCTTGTGAAAAGACAGAATTAAAAATAACCACAAAACACAGTTTTGACTTTTATATTTATATATACATACAAAAAGGTAAGGTTTGCAGAGCCGTGCTTTATCATCTTTATACACTCATGTCAGCATTTCTCTTCCTCCTCCATGCTGTATAGCTATATGTTAAGAACCTGGGCTTACAAAACGTATTTATGAGGGTAATTTTTTTCCCAAAACCTTAGGCATTTTATGGATTAGCCCCATTTGCTAGACTGGAAAAGAAAAAATAACTGGTTCTACAGTATCATGAGAGAATCACATAAGAATACTGCTTTTAGGAATCCTTTTAAAAGCTTAATTGAGAAAATTATACTGACAAAGTAAATTATTTATGCTTAAAACATGCTTTTAAAAGTTAATAGAACAGCACCAGAGTACTGCCAACTATCACATTGCTGTTCAGCAAACAATTCAGCCTCGGGAGGAGTGCTACCTGAACATATAATAAGCAGAATACTGCTGTTGTAGAAACAAATTATGATTCTCATAGCACGTATTTGTAATCAGCAGATGGATTTAACAAACACCACTATATAGAGTACAACAAGGACAGCAGGTTTGCAGAAATTCTGTTGGCAAAAAAATCTTGTGTATGTCAGAGAAGGAGAAGCAATGTGTTTGTGTATAACAGGGGGTATATTCCGCAGCAGTATTTAAATGGTTATCCAAAATCATGACCAGTCCGGCCCAGGCTGCAAGCACAGATCCTGTTTCAGCTGGAATATGCTGAAGAGTAGCAGATACTTACTGTCACAACACAGATTTCTAGCACAGATATAAACAGTGTCTGCTGTTTGCAGACCTGCCTCAAAAAAGGGCTAGCACAAACTGAACTTTGTCACCCCAGACCAAGGGGTCCATTGCTTGGTGAGAGCCTTGTCAATCCTGCCACGGGAGAGGAAGAACTGGAATATCGAGTGGATGAACCCCAGAAGAACAAACTGAATGTACATGGTGTGGTTGCGAGAAACAAGAGAGGACAGAGATGGCAAATGCTGTTGCAGAGGTTAGTCTGATGCCTCAGGCAGCTGCCGAATTTGTCCTGTGTCTGGTCTCAGCTGCGAGCACATGCATTTTACAGTGCTTTGCTACAACAGTCAGAGCATTGCTTTGAAAAAAAAAATTAGACACATATGCACCTCCAACACTCTTGAGGCACCCTGCTGCAAACTCTAAACACTGAATAGAATAGACATCAGCAGCTCAGACATGGCTGCAAAGACAGTCACAAAGGTATTTATTCCCCAGTGAGTCCATCTTTTTCAGACGGAAGGAGACTGTGAGACTATTGCTGTAAACACTAGAGCAGCTATGTCAGGGTGGGAGAATCTTTTGCTTGTAAATCCAGTAACACCACAGAATTTGTTGCAGGCCACAAAACAAAACAAAAAAATAACAGTGGTTAGTCTAGTTTCTTTGGTGCAAGTCTTATTACATGACATAGCTGGGGGATTTCTCAGAGAAAGTCTTAAGTTCTTAATTTCCAGTACTCAGCAAAAATGAACTCTGTGCTTCTCTATTCTCTTTTTAAAGAAAGTATGTGACAATGCAAAGCCATACAATCTATTCTTTCATCCTATTGGAAACAAGTACTGCTCCCTGAACTTCATCTGACTTAAGCTAAAGAAGCAATGCAACTTACAACAAACAAGATGTAACAAAGGAAATCACATTAATGTGTAAAAAAATGTTATCCCAAATGTCAAGCTGATGAATTTACTGTGGAATAGATCAAGATACAGAAATGAAGTTTGAAAGCATAGAATGGTTATTCCTCAAACAGAGAGCAAATAAATACTTTTGTAAACTATAAGCTTGGCATCCTGAAGTCTGAAGATCTCACAGTGATAAACTTAGGTGTCTAATAGGGTGAAAGCACTAGCTGAAGTTTGTCCCATGATTCAGGCATTCAAATTTCTCTCTCTCACACCCATCTTCTGTGGTCTGATAAGAGACAACTCACACAGCAGTCACAACAGTGACACTAAGAACATTTATTTCCTCCAATCGAATGTTTTATGAAACACTTGGAAACAATACTTTAGATCACTACACCTTATTGAATTGGGATAAAATCTATTTTGGCAGTCACTTGGTGGAGGTAGACAGACAGACAGCCTTTCCTTAGAAAATTAAGTCAAAAAATGAGCAAGTTTTGCAGGTGAAATTAACAGTTTCCTATTAATCCACTTTATTGTACGACAGGGCAAATGTTTTGAAGCACTAAGATTCTACATCACTTCGATGTACACAATGGTGTGGCACCCTGCTGGAAGAAAACATTTCTGACACAAAAAAACCCTACAGTTATTGGCATCATGAAAATCTTCATCTGCAACAAAAATAAGTATTTTGTGAATATATTGCTCTACTTTGTTTTGGACAGAAGCATAATTATATGCTGTCGTAAAGTGTTCTTCTGCCCCACAGTCCTCATATACTGCCTTGTTAGACTCATTTGTAACTTACAGGGTTAAAATTTCAAAGGATTGCCTCTATGTTTAACGTTGAGTGCACAACTAAATGCATGTATGAATTTGCGATTAATTTATTTCTTGACTCAGGAGCCCTAGTCAGGAAAACATCATCTGCCATGAGTTTTCCTTTACATCATTAGAAGCTGAGGGCACTTAACACCTTGCAGGATCGCATGCTTATTCCTTTTATGACTTCCCCCCATGGGACATTTTGGAAAATATTTTATGAAGTAAATCACTGCCAATCTCTGGTTAATCTGTCACCATGTTTACCCAGCAATTTCTGTACAACTGAAAACTTTTGTTTCATTTCTGTTCTTCCTCAAAATTACTGGTAAACTAGGGGGGGCAGAGAATCAAAAGCCTAGCGCATAAGAACATGTATCTAAATAAGATAGCAGCCAGTATTTAATTTATAGTAAATTCAAAGGCATCAGTGTTTAACAAATGATGTATGAAACCTGAAAAATTAAGCAGTAGCCAACTGAACAAAGACAACCTATATAAATTATCTGGTTATCAGCTGTATATAAATACTAACAAAACTTTACATCTTAATTTAGGGAATAATTAAAATATGCACTGAAGTCCTTCTCAGCTAAGGCACCAAACATGCTTGATGTCAATACTGAAGTGTTAATGTCATTAATTTACGTATTAAATATTTATTTCAATATTTAATTAACGAGACATTAGCTCCTTCTTATGTTTTTTTTTCTCTTAGCAATAAAGCAAAACAAATTAGGCAGAAGTTTCTGTCCTAGGTGGTTTTGACTGCACTGGTTATATATTGGCAAAAGCAGGAAAAACACTAAAAAACTTCTTCTTTAAGCCAAATGTCAAACACTGAGTTTCCAAAACATCTGGTTTGCCAGTAATGTGTATTAATAAATGGACTGGAAATACAGTAATGGTATAGCTTTCTACTTCTAAAACATATATTAAATAATGTCAGTGGATTTAGGAGCTACCTGTATGTCCTGGAAAGAGGAAGAAACTTGGAAAGAACAGAAAGAAGGAGTGATGAAACAAAGGAATAAGTTACAAGGTTTTTATAGTACACAGAGATATTAAGGAAACAGGTCTAAATAAAGCTATGAAATCTTATCCCTATTTCATCTTTCTTCTGTACATTAGGCAAGTGCCAGAACTTCATTTCTTTTGAAAAACAGTCTGTTTATATATAATTTAAATAATTTCATAAGTTAAATAGGTTTTATATATACTAAAACAAATAATTTTATATATCATATATAAATATATATCTAATTATAAAATATATAGACATATAAAAAGTATTTAACTCTCTCAAAAGAATTTTAAAAATTCCTCTAGTCCACTACCAACCTGCACTGGCAAACTGACTCTATTTCATAAGTAGTAAAAAATGACAGCAAGAAGAAATAGATAAGTTTCACTGAGTACAAGAGGCTTTAGATAATTACATAATTTTTTAAAAACCTTAAATTATTTCTCTTTTTACTTTACAAACAAAATCTGACAGTTCTGCTTATTTTTGGAAAAGAGAACTCCACCATTTCTGCAATTTAGTACTCAAAGCTACTATAGAAAGACTACTACGCAGAAAGTAGGGAGGCCAGAATAAAAAGGAAGTACACGCTGTTCACTGTTACAGGGAATCTTGGTCAAGCCACAGTGTGCAAGAGACCTTTGCTTGGTTTTACCACGTGCAACAACAAATACCTATTAGAATTACAGATAAAAAACACTAGTCATTAATAATTTCTTGAGGGTTTATTACCAAACCTACCTGCAGGAATAATGAACGATTCTAAAGTGGCGTTTCCTCGTTTGCAAATATAGCCAAGTTTCTGATCGCATTCCCGATTCTCCCACTTAGCACCTTTGCCAGGATTTAATGCTGCACAGACTTTTCCAGGTTCTGGAGAAGGAAATCCTTTAAAACAAACAAACAAACAAACAAAAAACCTCAACAACAAAGTATAACAATATCACAGTTACCCTCTCAATTACTCTCACACTCTAATCTGTTCCATGCTTTACTTAATTACTTATAAGATACATTAACTTGCAGACAATTGTGATTTTCTACATACTTTAGACTGATTAGGGCAGTTCATTCCCTTAAGAGATATTTTTTCACAGCAACCACAAGTTGAGATATTAATCCGGTTCACAATGTAACAGCCTCTTCTCAGGTTCAAAGTTTTGATGGAAGGTATTACAGTGCACCTATTTATTCTGTTTAGGTTTTTTCCTTTTCTAAACAAAAAATGTCTAAACTCCAGAGCATAATCTTTCGATGAAAAAGCTAGTCAAATTCTGTTTTTCGATATAACAGTAAAGACAGAAAAAAAACAAGTAATTAGTTTTCTAATGTGAACTTCTTGTCCACTTGTCTAAACAATATGACAATAGCAGGATATTTTCAGTTGAAGATTAGCACTAGCACTAACAGAAACATCCAGAAGAAAAGTAGAACCTGTAGAACAGAACAAATTTCTGCAATAAACTGCATGAACTTTTCAGGATCTAGTCTAATGTGATTAAACTCAACATGGATTTTCTTCCATTTCTGAACACATGCCACTATGCTACATAACAAGCAAGTGCCAGTACTGCTCACCAATAAACACAGCAAATCAACATTTTTTAGTGCGCGAGATTGTTCACAGAAAATTTTCTTCTATCATTATGATTCCATTACCCTAGATTACAGTTAGTCTTACATTTGCAGTCATGTTATATCTTCTTCCCATAGGAGAAAAAGATATGCTTACTTCACAAATACAAATTTCAATTGGTTTAATGCACAAAAAAATTCAGCTGTTGGCAGTTAGGTCTCCCAAATGCCTAACCAGGATAATTCTAGTTTAAATGTTGATAACTTAGTTACAATGTTTTTCTGTTATTTATTTAGGGCTAGTGAGATGGAAGAATATGAAGCTTCCACAATTTCTTTTAGAATATACTAGTGGAATAACAGCCTGCTCTTGAATATCCAGGGTAATTGGGATGAGACAGAGGTAGGCTGACCAAAGTCAAGCCGTGAAGGAGATAGCACAAATATATAGGTTATATGGACTTAGGAGTATTATCTTTGAATGAAACATAAGGACTAATAAATGGATAAATAAATGGAGTCCATTTTGGTTACACCAAAACCCACCGAATCCTTTACAGAGCAACTGAGAATTGTCTGCAGTTTTAACAACCATGAACAGCTCCTCCTGCTGCTTTGGCTCCACGTCACAATCAGTTTTCCCCTGCTCTTCATTACATGCAAATCCTCATCAGCGCACTTGCATGACAGACCCATAAATACCTTCACAGCAACTTGCAGTTCAGCCTATCTGTTTGCCTTGTGTGCTCGCTCCATCGGAGAGCTGTTTATAAAGTAGTTCAATTCACTCTTCAAAGCTTATCTACTCAAGAAGTTAGTCCACCTAAAACGTGCTTTTGGTCTTATCTACACAAGGAAGCCACTGAGTGGTACGATGGAGTATGCATTTACAGTTACTGCAGATTACATAATTGTGACATGCTCAATGCAGATAAAGAAGACTAGTTACACTGCATAACTTCAGACATCTACTTCAAACTAGTTTCCAAAGGCTTCCTGAATAACCAGTCCAAGGGAACAAGGGTCCTGCAGAAAGACACCTTAACATAGGCACTCTGAATAGGAAACCAGAAAAGCACCTCTTCTTCACCATGTATGCAGATGGCATAGACTAGCTTTTTAATAATGGCACCAGAGTTCAACATTGCAACTACAGGTGTGAAGTACCTGGGTTTGCTTAGAAGCAGACTAGCCCAAAATGTTCAGTTTGACACGTTACTGACATGGGTAGGTTAATCCCAAATGAAAATGAAAATCTAATCTTTAAGCAAGGAATTAAAAAAAAAAAACCCACACCAAAAAAGCCCATACACTGGCCAGTCTGATCTCACAAATAAAGACACCTATAGCATCAGATTTATTCTGTACTCATATAGAAATTAAGTAAATTAAGAAGATATACAAATAAAGTGTAAATAGGTGACTTTTAAAACTTTCCTTTAGATTCTGAGGCTACCATTTCTGTTGTGGATAATTAAGCAAGCCCTGTGTGCCTCCCTAGCATAAGGGCCATTACTCACAGTGTTCATAGCCACAATCTTTCATCATCAAAACAACAACTAGAAAGGAAATATGTTACATGATGACCAAATTTTTGCCTTTTAAACTGCATAGCAACATAATGAAGCTTACCTGGAACCCAATTTAAGTATCGAAAAGGAGCACCACCAACCCATTGCCATCCACTGTTGAAATTCAAACTGTTAAGACCAAACCAGAGAGCAGAACTCAGTCTGCCAGTCAAACCTAGGTAACAAAGAGAGATACTGGAAGTGCACAGCAAGAGCAAACACTTTCTCAAAACATGAGAGCTAATCTGTCTGCTTCCCCTTTTTCCCCAATGCAAGCCTTAACAACTTTGAACCTTTTAGTTTTGGCGACTACACTAAACATGTCATCTTACATGGGTCACTTTAGCTTTTGAGTTTTCACATTTTTAGGTGTGGAGAATTTTATTACAATAGAATACAAAATGACACTTCTGCATGCTCTTTGTATAACCAATGATCAGAAATATGAAACAAATAATTCTCTTCCAGAATTCTAAAATAGTAAATTGATGAAATTGCACAAAAGGCCACAAAACCAAAAATCAGTTTTCTAAAATGAAACATTAATAGCTTCCTACTGTGTATTTTCCAATAAAATTAATGAGTTTCAAATTTACAAAATATTGTAAAGTAAAAAAAAACTGTTCACATTTTGTCAAACTACATTAAAATGCAACCATTCCAAATATTGTCTTTTAATAACACATCTTGTACATTTTTCAGACTCATCTGATTTCACTTCCTTAGCAAATGATAAGTTAGGCTTCAAAAACCAATTCCAACTTATTGCTC
The DNA here is from genome assembly GCF_030867145.1 of Opisthocomus hoazin. Lineage (NCBI taxonomy): Eukaryota > Metazoa > Chordata > Aves > Opisthocomiformes > Opisthocomidae > Opisthocomus > Opisthocomus hoazin. Next base: position 71,807,789 of record NC_134417.1, on the reverse strand, counting down.
TAGTTCTGAAAAGCACCTAGAGATATCATGCTTACGCATTGTCCTGCTGAATTCTTTAGCATTACTAATAGTCATTATTAATCAAATGTCTATCTCTGCCTTCTGTGTAAGACTTGGAATCACAGCTGGATGACTGCTGACTTTTTTGAAATTAACTGTATTTCTGCACAGCTCACAGAAAATCATTGTGCAATATATATTGTTTATTTCTGCTTTTACCAATGGCATGGTGCCAGTATGTAATTTTGCTCTATATATTTTAGTTGTCTTTGACACTATGAATATGGGCTGCACTTGAAGCACGGCAAAGTTAAAAGGAGGGGTAGTTAAGTACTGGAAAGGACTGGAATGTCAGATCAGAGCCTGATTTGGCACCAACACAATAACGTGTTCCAGTACTACTTCTATATAAACAAGTTCTGGTTAAGACAATCAAGAACTGAGCATGACAGGAAATCCTAATGCTGTCAGGGTAGCTGTAGAATGAAAAACTGTTTTTCATGTACATTTGGCATTCATATCCACCAGTTTGCAATTAAAACACACCTACTAATAACTCACTTCTGTATGTCAGTGTCAGGTTGCTCCCTTGAGCAGTAATTTCAATAATAATTTCATCACACTCAGTAAAAAAAAACAGACTCATGTTTTGACCAAATCCTTAAATTGAAAACAAAAGTTTAGACAATCAGACATTCATAACATTACAAACACATTTATCATTCCTCTAAATTGGAGAAATATGGATTTGATGGATGAACTATTAGATGGATAAAGAACTGGCTGGATGTTTGCATCCAAAGAGTTACAGTCAACAGCTCAATGTCCAGACGGAAACCAATAACAAGTGGTGTCCCTCTAGGGTCTATATTGGGACCAATACTATTAAATATCTTCATCAATGACATAGATAGTGGGATTGAGTGCACCCTCAGCGAGTTTGCAGATGACACCAAGCTGAGTGTTGCAGTTGATTCACTTGAGGGAAGGGATGGCATCCAGATGGTCTTTGATAGGCTTGAGGAATGGGCCGATGTGAACATCGTGAAGTTCAACAAGGCCAAATGCAAGGTCCTGCACCTGGGTCGGGCCAATCTCCAGTATCAATACAGGCTGGGGGATTAAGCGATTGAGAGCAGCCCTGCTGAGAAGGACTTGGGGGTACTGGTGGATGAAAAGCTGGACATGAGCCGGCAATGTGTGCTTGTAGCCCAGAAAGCTAACCGTATCCTGGGCTGCATAAAAAGCAGCGTGGCCAGCAGGTCGAGGGAAGTGACCCCCCTTTACTCCACCACGGTGAGACTCCACCTGGAGTCCTGCATCCCGTTCTCAGGTCCCCAGCACTGGACAGGCATGGACCTGTTAGAGTGGCTCCAGAGGAGGACACAAAAATTCATCAGAGAGCTGAAAAACCTCTACTGTGAAGAAAGGCTGAGAGAGTTGGGGTTGTTCAGCCTGAAGAACAGAAGGCTCTGGAGAGACCTTATTACAGCCTTTCAATATATAAAGGGGGCTTTTACAAGAAAGATGGAGAGAGACATGAGAGACATTTTACCAGGGCCTGTTGTGACAGGACAAGGGACAATGGTTTCAAAATGAGAGGGCAGATTTAGATTATATACAAGAAACTTTACCATGAAGGTGGTGAAGCACTGGAACAGGTTGCCTAGAGAAGTTGTGGATGCCGCGTCACTGGAAGTGTTCAAGGTCAGGTTAGATGGGGCTTTAGGATTCCATGATTTTAAGATGTCCCTGTCCATGGCTGGGGGGGGTGGACTAGGTGATCTTTAAATGTCCCTTCCAACCCAAATCATTCTTTATTCTCTGATTCTGTGAGCTTACATAGTACAACATATAGCTTATGGCATAGAATACTTTATCTTCCAACTAATGTAACATAATTCAAAATATTTTCTAATCCATTTAATAGACAAATTAGTGGATTATTTCACATGTATACACAGGCTAATAAGGTAATTACATTGTAGAATATAAATATACTCAAGTACAAATTCAGGAGAGAATTTTCTCGGAAAAGTTTGGAAATGACTTCAAAAAACATGGAAGGAGTTTGAAAATAAGACAAACTATTTGTGAGTCTTTTGTTTATTAGTTCTTTTTCTTTCTTTTCACATTTTAGCACATACTGATGATATTTAATGAGATAGGCCAAAAATGCTGACTAGTACACACAACAAGTAGAGCACAAAAAGGATGTAATCTTGGTGTCTGCATCCCTGATTTACAAACTATTTTGCATTTTCCTGCATTCCAACTTTCATTCTTTATTGTTTGGATTACTTAATTGCTGTATTTTTTATGTCATTGTAAGTTTCTGGCAATATCTAATCAGGATAAAATAATCATTATCTCTCTGATTTTTCCAGCTGAATCATGCAAGATAACAAATTAAATCTACTAATTACCAAATTGAACCAATATAAATTTTCAAGTCGGAACATGCTATGTAAGTGTCACTATTACAATAATGCACTTTTCGGGAAAAAAAAAAAAAAAAAAAAAACAAAACAAAAAAAACCAAAACAAAACCAAAAAGGATGGATAATATTATCCTACCTGTCAGGTATGTTTGTTCATGCAACTCTGTGATGCTTAATAACTCTGCCTTCTGTTGCTGACAGCTTTTTCTTGCCTGGTGCCATTTCAGAGCTGCCTCAGAGTTTATTTGGTACTGGACATTTGTTAAAGGATCTGTATTCCACAACAAATCAACACTATTAACTGTAGGGAGAAAAAGAAATGCCATAACTGACTATGAACATGGAGTCAGATAAAATATAGAATAAATTGCATAGCAAAAATACATAAAATCTAAACACTGCTACAGACAACTGGTTTGAAAGGAGTACTGAGGCTCTCTAATGAGTTAGTAAATCCAGGGCAGAGCTAAACCATGACAGCCATGTCAGACAGCACACAGGTAATTACAGGTAATTAAATCATGTCTACATTTTCTCTGGTATAACAAAGCTTCTGTTTAAGGTAGAAGATGAGTGGCTGAAGTCATGCTAAAAGAGTTGATTTGTCACTGTGGAGAAAAAGACTGAGAACTTCCAGACTCATGCTACCTAACGTATCTCAAGCTGACCACTTCTCCGAGATAAGAAACCCCAATATTCTTACCAATTTGGGGCACTATGTAAAGTGGATATGGATTTTCTTACTCTGATACAGGTAACCTGACCCAAGCATTGAATGCAAAACTGAGATTACCAGCATCTACCTCACACTTTCCTGCAATATCTGGTTTGTCTTATGTGTGTACCTGACATACGCTTTCTTCTCTGCCACGTGACCTGACCGTGATCTCCGTGAATACCTGAACGTGGCACATCTAGGCAATGCCGAACCAGTGAAAACAGCACCCAGCAGGGCCCAACATTAGAAGTGGCCCCAGATGGTAACACACTCCTTACACAGCTGCAGCCTCTTCTGGCTCATCTCACAGAATCACAGAATAGTAGGGGTTGGAAGGGACCTCTGTGGGTCATCTAGTCCAACCCCCCTGCCGAAGCAGGGTCACCTACAGCAGGCTGCACAGGACCTTGTCCAGGCGGGTCTTGAATATCTCCAGAGAAGGAGACTCCACAACCTCCCTGGGCAGCCTGTTCCAGTGCTCCGTCACCCTCAGAGGGAAGAAGTTCCTCCTCATGTTCAGACGGAACTTCCTGTGCCTCAGTTTGTGCCCATTGCCCCTTGTCCTGTCACTGGGCACCACTGAAAAGAGCTTGGCCCCATCCTCCTGACACCCACCCTTCAGATATTTGTAGGCATTTATAAGGTCCCCTCGCAGCCTTCTCTTCTTCAGGCTGAACAAGCCCAGTTCCCTCAACCTCTCCTCGTAGTGGAGATGCTCCAGTCCCCTCACCATCCTTGTAGCCCTCCGCTGGACTCTCTCCAGTAGCTCTTCATCCTTCTTGAACTGGGGAGCCCAGAACTGGACACAGTACTCTAGATGAGGCCTCACCAGGGCAGTGTAGAGGGGAAGGAGAACATCCCTTGTCCTGCTGGCCACACTCTTCTTGATGCACCCCAGGATCCCATTGGCTTTCTTGGCAGCCAGGGCACACTGCTGGCTCATGGTTAACCTGTCGTCCACCAGGACACCCAGGTCCCTCTCCGCAGAGCTGCACTCCAGCAGGTCCACCCCAAGCCTGTACTGGTGCATGAGGTTGTTCCTCCCCAGGTGCAGGACCCTGCACTTGCCCTTGTTGAACCTCATCAGGTTCCTCTCTGCCCAGCTTTCCAGCCTATCCAGGTCACGCTGAATGGCAGCACAGCCTTCTGGTGTATCTACCACACCTCCCAGTTTGGTGTCATCAGCAAACTTGCTGAGGGTACATTCTAACTCTTCATCCAGGTCGTTGATGAAGAAGTTAAACAAGACTGGGCCCAGTACTGACCCCTGAGGGACACCACTTGTCACCAGCCTCCAACTAGACTCAGCGCCGCTGATGACAACCCTCTGAGTTCTGCCATTCAGAGGCAGATTCAATCTCAATTGAATCCCCACAAAAAGCAATAGAGAACAGAGTGATCTTGCTCTGCTAAAAATGGAACCTACAGAAGGCTCCAACACTGAGCTAAATATCACATAAAGAGATCAAAGTTGCCTGACAAAAGCAGAATATAGCAGAGGTCACTGTATATCTGCTGACAATGGGAAAAAGGCTGAAATTCCTGCAGCCTGTATCAGATTTTCTGAAGGTGCAAGCTGTAAAAAATTTGAGAGAAAGAAGTCTTTTCCTTTTCCGAATTCACACAGCTCATAAAACTTAAGTGTGCAAATAAGAGGAAAACAGTACAATAAACAAAGCTCAGGACAAAGGATGATACATGTTAAATGTCAGCAGGTCAGTAACCAGTTCCACTTCTTCCTGTATTAAATCTGATAGTCTATAGATAATATGAAGTGTTTGTTTTGAAACTATTATTTTAAAATTATTATTGTTATTGAAATTTTGGAAAAAAAATCAAATATAACCTACTGTAATAATGACATTTGACTTAAAAATGGGCACTTTCATCCCATTATCATTATACACAAACCAACTTCTGTCAAAAATATTTTACGACTATCAGAAGGCAAAATTTCTTCATTACACTGTGTTCTACAAGACCATAAATTCCTGTGCACAAGCACAAGCGTGGGATATAATGGAAATTGCAAAAATAATAAAATCTATAATTCAGTAAACTGGCTCTGACTTGACAGAAATGATTTTATAAATCTGGTACAATTATTACAGAGGAAGAGGTAAACAAGTCTCAGGCATTCATCCAACCTTCCACCCTACTCCCCCAGTCTCATAATTTATAGCTGACTTGCATACGGTGCTCTCCTATAGAACTCTGGGCTTTCATAAAAATCAAGTTCATTTCTGAACCTTGGAAAATTTGTTCTGTGAGGTCAAATGCCTTCACAGAGCAGGATTTTGGAAAATATATATGCTATTGTTTAAAGCTTAGTATCCCCAGAGAAACCAGAAGATGAATCACTTTTCTGGGATGATGTATTTTAGCATCTAAACTAAATTAATGTTAAAACACACCTGTTCTTAGCACATAACTGGAAAAAGAATTAAAAAAGCTCAACTTTATCCCTACACAGATTAATTCAGCATGCATTTCTTGTATACACTGAAATTAGTGAGAACTAGCTATTTCCACTACGATTACTATCCAAATCCCAGAAGTACAAGTTAGTAAATCGGAAGATTTCACTTGTGTCTTTGAAAGTTCTCAGTCTTTAAAGCAAGGCAATGCAAAGCAGACCAAAAATACATTGAATTTCAGGTACATCCCTTGACAGACAAGTTCAAACTTATAGGAAAGGCATACAGTCCTGACCGATGCAGACATTTATGACATTTATAATTAAAAGAATTTCAGCATTATTATCATATTAAAAAGCAGTATTTCTCCTGAATTAGGAAATGGAAGAATCTGGAGAGATTTTAATTTCAGGACTGCAAGCGCAAATGTGGCTTTTGACTAGCAGTAACAACAAAGTATTCTTGTTTATTTAGTTATCCATCCAAAGTAAGTTGGAGTCTCAGTGCGATATCCTTGTAAACCGCATGAATAGAATCATGGCAATAAAAACTGAATATAAATCTTATTAGATAGCCTATAAAATAACTGCCATTGCTTCCTCTCTGAGCGTACAGTAGGGAAAGAATCTCATAATAAAGGCATTACAGTTTTATACTATATAAATTATATAATGCTGTCAATAGTAAAAAGTCTAAATTATACTGAACTTCCTTCACATGTTTTTCTTCACTTAGATATCTTTTCCTAGAGTGTTCCTCTCTTTTATTTTTCCTGGTTAAATTTGTGAGGCCCAAAGTCAGGCTACGAGTTCCAGATAAACCAGAAGAAACAACACAATTAACCCCATATAACTCAGTTGATCAATTCACCAGGCATTTTGAACCAGACATAAAAACACAATGAAAAGCCCTTCAAAATATCTTGAAACACCAGCCTGGGGAAAAAAGCCTGCTGTAAAAAATAAATTCAGTATCTGTGAACGAATACAAGTATGTAGATTTGCCCAGCGATTAACATACATAGCTAAAACTATTCAAATATTTCCTCATTCTCTGCACTTTTTGTTTCCTTCCTAGTTTGACGCAAGTTTTATGCATCAGTTATAAGGCTTTCTAAATTCTTCACAGAAATTCTAGCTTTTTCATCTGTCAAGAAAGGGGCCTCAATGGACTTCTGCCCACTTGAGTACAGCTATAGGCACACCTCATGACACACTCTACTGATGGTCTTACACTGTGCAACCTGTTTTTTTCCCCAACACCTGCTTTTATACTGCAGTGCAACATACAGCTCAAAAAGACACAGTGTAACCTGTGAAGAAGCAGTATTTCCTAGCCTCCTAAAAATTGTTTGATGTAGCAGAGTTTCTCCTGTGGGATTTGTTTCTGCTGTCACTGTATCAGCATCTCTTTTTACAGCATCAAATAAAGGGTCATAGTCGTATTTATGTTACCTCCACTCGTCAAAATTCTACAGCTCTCTTGAGTATAATAACTGTTGTAAGTGTGGTCTTATGCCCTCTTCATTTCGGACAACATTTGAGCCAGTTCTGCTCACAATGTGAAAAAGTGACTGGTTTAATCACAATAACTTCACTGTATGTCCGGCCCCGGTATGCACAGCTGTTCTAGTCTGCATCACATATTTTCAAATTGGCACCTTTGCTCCCCCAGACAGTTTAAGAAACAACAAACACTTTAATATTAAATAAATTCTAACACACTAAGTCTTAAATATTCTATGTTTAAAGGTGCTAACTTATAACTCTCTCATGCAGTACACTCCTCTTTCATAGGGCTGACTAAAACTTCTACTACCCTAGCCTGTCTCTCATTAAAATGTATCACCCAAACTTGAATATTTTATAGCCAGTACTCAGGAATCAGGAAGGAAACATGCAGGCAATCAGCGTAAAGCAGCTTTTTCCAAAAACAATCACAGCCATGTGAATGGATTTCCTTGAATTATGCCCAAGAATTAAACAAAATTTTAATGATGCCTCCTATTTGCTATACTCCAAGAACGCTAGACAGGTAGCATTTTTAAGTTGATCTTGCATGTGCTGTATGAATGGTATTGATATTCCGAACATGTTTTTAATATCTTGAAAATAATACTGGCATAGAAAAAAAAATATGTAAATTTCATTTGTCTGAAATAATGAATGCAACATTCATGGAAATAAGGTGAGGAGACTGATACTTCATCACCAAACCAGTTAAGATCAACCCAAACTGTTTTCTTCACATCAAAGCAAAGACATATTTTTCTCCCTAGCTATGACTGCATTCAGCTGGAGCTTTACAGCAAAACACAATAATAAAGAAGAAGAAGGGAGAAGTGCTACCTCTCTCATCATGACAGAAGAAACAGGTTGCAGACAAAATGTTTAGTACAGGTTTTACAAAAGTTCAGAGAAATTTTATTTAAATTTAAAAGAATTCAAACGCATACAGGCATATTACTCCAACTTACTTGAAGTAATATCAACATTACTAAATAAAGTTTTGTATATACATAATACTACATTTGAAACTAACTATACTCAAACCAGGGAATTTTGAATATAAACACTTCTCATTGATTTTAAATACAGAACTACAATGTAGCAAGATTTGGGAAATACTGGGATTTAGCAAAAAGTTCATGTAGGCTCCTTCATGTTTAAAAGGCAACTCATTCTACAAAGTAGTCTTAATTTGAGTTAAACTATATTCTAGCTTCCAATTCTGCTGCACAAATTTCTACACTGCATTTTGCATATACTAATCTAACATCTTTTCATCTAATTAACTTTCTATTTAAGTAAATGCTGTAATTACAGATTCCAGCATATGATTAACACACTTTCACCTGGATGTAGTTGGGTCTTTTTTTTTTATGCTGAGCCTTATATTTGCATATTTAAATAGTTCCTAAAAGGATAGCAGGCTGAATGGAGACAGGAAAATACACCATTTCAAACTGTATTTTGTACAGTAAAGCACAAGATAAAGACACCAGTATTTCCAGGCAGCTGAATAACAGCACCACAGAATCCTGAACATACAGAACTTACATTTCAATGGGCAAAATCCATATAACTTGTCAACATCAAAGTTCGAAGTGGTTCCACACCAGAACCAGCCATCTGATCTGCCAGCATCTGTGCAGTCAGCATACCATTTATCACCAAACTTAAAAGGGAATACACAAGGTGCTCCATTGGCATTTCCTTTCACTGTGTAGGTATCTAAGGAGACACAATTTGAAAATGTATAAGCAATCATAAGCATAGAATACATCAGTTCAGCTTTATGATCACATTACAGCATATTATAGCAAGCAGAGCTGTACAAACTGTACTAGGAACGGGACACTGATAATTTTACTCTCTAGGTCTAAGTTGATACCTAAGTCCTCAATGACACAAATTTTTATTGCTTAAGGAGACCACTGACCAGAACTGACTGAGCCAAGACAAGCACATTCCCATGCTACATTTTGCATGCACAACAATCAAAAGTATAAAATCCACACAGTTAAGCAATTTTCTTTTTCAGCACAAACAAGTGCTGATTCTTCTGTCAATAACCCAATTGCTGACCATTTTAGACAGGGAAGAGCATGTATATATAAAATTGAAAGATACACACCGCGGAGAGACTTCAATATACTACGACCAAATAAAATTTCCATTGGCATCTAAAGACAATTTTTGTTTCATCACAAACCTGGCTCAATGAAATTTATCAAAGTAAGTAGAGCAGCCTTCTGTGCATGCACATATAGCACACACACATACAATATATGATTGATGGGAGGAGACAGAGAGGGACCGAGGAACCCTTCTTGCCAGCGACTGCTAGAGAGGTGACATACCAAGGTCACTGTCTCACAGAGCTGCTAGAAAACAAAGGTGGAAGGAATGGCAGGCCATCACTCCATCTCCCCCTTGCCTCCTTCACATAATGTGCTTTGCTAGGATCCTCCTATTCTGGGTCTAGGCCAAGGACAAGTACTGTAATCAGCCTTTGTGTAAACCCAATGAAATGCATTCATATCTCCCTCTCTGCCCATTTCTGTTTATCAAAGAATACTAAATGGGAAGCCAAATGTTTTCCTAGCTACTTATCATAAATATATGTATATAGGTATCATACATAACTTTTTGAAATTTCACTATCTACGTTATCTTATTTCTTTGTCTAACACTTCAGTGCCAACTCTGAGACTCACTTCAAACACCTAGGAAGGCATCTTCAATATACTGGAGATGAAGATACCAAGAGTTAATTAAATACTTACAGCATAATTCATATTTGTTGCCCAATGAAAAAAAAACCCACACATTATCAGCAGACTATACACTGATACTATACCTTTCTGTACACATGTAAATGGTAAATGCTGTCATTAACTGTTGTGTAATAGTTACACATGTGTTCTGAATAACCACAGACTTTTTTTCCCCTCTCCAAATTAATCACTACCACGCATGGTTAATTATCTATCAGAACATTGACAACTTTGACAAAAAAGCAAAATGAGCCCCTCAAACAACATAAAACACACTCAAGTATTGCTGATTTCACCAGAAGTCACACTCACTGATCATTAATGAGATGAAGGAAGTTCTCCTACACTTCTAAATATTTTATTTAGATACACACAGAAATGAGCTTGAAATACAGAAATTAATTTACAGAAATTTACCTTCATAGCCTCGAGAACACAGATCGTCTGTGGTTCCGTAGACCTTCCACCTACTCCATAAACCAGATCCCTTGTACAGCATAATATTCCTTTCCTGTCTGTTTCCATAGTTGAAAAACAAATCTTCCCCTTGGATTGCAAAGAGAGTCTCATTTCTGCATTCCCATCGCTGAAGTTCACTAGCCTTGTCACAAGGATACAGAGTGATCGGAACCCAGTCTTTCTTCGAAGGCACTCCCAAGCACAATTTGAATGCTACGCTCATAAGCTGGTGATCTGAGACCCACCTGAATTTTTGTGACTCATTTTCTTGAACACAAGGAGCAGTAGTCACTGAATTAGAACTTTGAGCCAGTACACAGCGCTTGTGATCTTCATTATATATTACGAAGATGCTAGTATCTGTAAGACAAAAAACACTAGAATCATTTGGTTTGAAGTAATCTTACCTGCTATCTAAATGAAAGATGAATCTGGACACTGGTCTTGGGGTTAAAAAAGAAGGTGCGGCACTCCTGTAGCCTACACCTATTAAAGCGACTGTAGAATACTACTAGTTCAGATGTGAGGACATTTCAACTATTTTGCATTAGTGAAAGCATCTAGACTCAAAAGTGCAAGGCAGCAGAGATACAGATCTACTGCCTCCTGTAGCTTTAAAGCATGGGTTAAACTGAAGAGAAAAAACATACCCATGGTATTATTCCAAGCTGCACCCATGAGAGTTACCAAAACAAGGGAGCACCCACACCATACACTGTGGCTGCTGACACTGAGCACTCCAACAGCATTGGCTCCTTGACACTGGCTCCCAGACATGAGAAGATGACAACAGCCACACTAAGTTCTTCAGGCTGTGTTTCCCCACAGTGGGGAGTTCTGTTCCCATAAGCTCTGCTAAAATCCTTGAAGTCTTAACCAGGAGGTAGAACATTTTTTAAGCTTTACACAAAAGCTACTTGTAGGGCTAGAACAACATATTCATTTTTCACTCATCTGCAGTGATCAGTGATTTCTTTCTCCTTTCTTACTTTTCTCCATCATAGATCAAGTAGCAACAACAGTGGGATTTGCCATCATCAGATATGCCTCTTAACAACTTATGAAAATCTATGAGGCTCTTCATAGCTCCCAAAGTTATTTCTTAGTAAATAGTGCTTCACAGCATGCATTTTCACGTTTTCAAGGTTTATTTCAAAACTGTAGCTAGGAAAAGAAATACTGATTTATGTGACTCTGGGGATTAAGGCTAATTAAAACATTATTTATTTTAGTGTATGATTACTAAATTAAACAAATTCTATGATGGAGAAATATTTAAGGGGAAAACAGGTTAACCACAGAAAATTTTCCCTTCTCTGCTGAGGGTCCAGTGCAGAAATGATCATACTTTTCTGCAGAAGAACAACCTGGGAACAAATAACCTCCCTCTCAAAGAGCTGAGCTAGACTTATCTCATCCATAGTTCAGTTTCCTTCTCCTGTCCTTTGGCTTCCAACTCACTGGGAAGTAATGTAAAACTGATGAGCACTGCAGACAGAAATTGTTGCCTTTTGCCAATCTGTTTTACTCACAGACAATACAAGGAAATGTATAATTATCACTGCTGGTGATAACTTTTTTTATTCTGCTTTTCTACCAGCATTTAGCACGATCTTATTGTAAACTGATATATGCAATGCTTGCAACTCCCCTTTTCCTGAAATCTTATTTAAAGTTTCTGGGTAAAAAGAGATGTCAGACATTTTCACACGTGTGGAAAACACTGCCTGGTCTTTCAAACTGCCAAAATTGTATTTGTGGCCTAAAATAACAAAATAACACTCCTTATTTTATGCCCCTTATGGTGTTATAGACAGAATGCTATGCATGTGAAAAACGTACCCCAGAGTCAAAAGCCTGAATTTCTGCACCCAAGCCTAAAAAGGTGCAGAGTTCTGGATTCAGAAACAAGGTTAGAAAGCTGAACACAGAGGTCTGGCCAGTGGAAAACGAAGACAAATCTTTGTCCCTCTGCTATTCTGACTGCACCTTTACAAAGCATTAGCGGTGTGCAAATGCAACACAGCTACTCATACAAGGGCCCCAGCGCACACAGGGCTCTTACAGGGAATAATACATAGATAAGCAGCTAAAGGGCCAACACAGCCTAGCAGGTACTGAAAGTAAGTTGGCAGCAAAACAGGACAGAACAAGAGGTGGCAGGATGCAAGAGCAACTGGGGCTAAAACTATAGTTGCAGGATTTCCTTCACCTCAGAGTTGCTCCTGTCTCATCCATGACCATACAGCAGACTTGTAGCATGGTCCTGTATTGCTCTAGCTTACAGCTTTTTTTCTGTGTTTGTTCTCCCTGCTTGGACACCAAAGGGGATTCCCATATAACACTTCCCATGTGAGTTGTTAGATAGTCTAGAAGAATCTGAAACAAGCCAGATATTTGTGCCACACTTTCTATGCCCTGCCAACTCATCTCTGTAAACACTTTATACCGCTCCTGTCAACGTAATGAGTTGTATCTGTAAAATGGGCTGAGCAGAATTACTGACATAACCATTAACTGTGTTTCACTGTTCTGTAGCAGTATTTGTTATAAAGCTCCCATATTCACTATAGATGAGCTGCAGGTGGTAAATTAAAGGTCCACCACAGCCTGATCATGACTACCACAGTCTTGGTACTTTGAATTACATCAATTTCTAGCAGACTAATCCATTTGAAACTTACTCCTGGAAGGAGGTTCTTTAAAATGCATAGGAACACACCAGGCATAGGAAAGAACTTACCTCACCATTATAACCCATTCAGGGAGATGTAGCACCTTTTCCCTCAAATATCCCAAGTAGATCCTAAGAGAATTATTCTCACAGGTTTTCATTTTTCTTCATCCACCACGTTGTGACTATTTGCCTACCTCTGGTCCCAGCTTATATCCGAAGAACTGTGCCAAGTACTGTAAAATCTCCCTGGACAGATGTCTTTCCACAGCAGAGATTTCCAGTATGCCAAGGAAGCTTCACACTCTGCAGCATTTGCAAACTATCACAGGTTATGCAAGTGTAAATCAAGCAGTAACTTGTGAAGCCAGTGAAGCGCTACCAGTGTTAAACACTAATGGAGGGCACCAGAAGAGCACACCAAAAGCCAGAAGCAAGAGAGGGGGGAGCAATGAGGGAGCAAGCAGGCAGGAAGACTGTCTGCTCCACACAGACTCTCATTTACCAGACGGCCTACAGTGACTGCTGCTAATTACACAAAGCAAGAAAGGTTACAAGGCAGCGTTATGAAGTTTTGCTTCAGCAGACCTGAAACTGGAGAATGGAGGATGCTGAGAGGCTTCAGGAAGGGCAGATGCAAAACTTTCACTGAAAAATAGCTGTGCGGTGGAAATCATGGTAATTCTCACACATAGCAGGTGCAAGCTCCACGTTTCACCAAAAAACACAGCTTTCACCTGTTTTCACAGCTCTAATCCATGCCAACACCTCAGCCACCTTAACTTCCCCCACAAAAGACATCTGCCAAAAGCAGGTCCCCAGGCCCATCAAAGCCCAGAGGGCTGGAGGAAAGACAGACCCCCAAACCAGGACCTTCTGCAGACCTCGATGGCGAGGAGGTATCTGAGGGAAAACAGAGCCATGGTGTTAAATTGATCAGGGACAGAGTCCCTAGAGCAGTGGGAGAAACTCGGGCAGCGCCAGTGACAGCCCTGTTTCGGTACCCGCAACGCCATGGGCAGCCTTTTGGCTGCCTTGTCAGGCAGCTTCGCCCACCGGGCACCTCAGGGTGCCGGCGAGGAGGGGGAGGCAGCCGCCCGCCCCGGCGCCCTGAGGGTCCCTTCAGGCAGCACCGAGGGGGTTAAAATGGCCGCGGGCTCCTCCACCTGCGCGGATGTTTTTCCCGCCCTCAGGTCCCAGGTCAGGTTGGGCTCGGTGCCTGCCGCGACCCCGCACGTCTCGTCCCGCACAGCCCCTGCGGGCACTTACCCAGCAGCGGCAAAACCCGGGGGAGAAGTGCGAGGAGAAGCAGGAACAGGGAGGGAGCCATCGCGGCGGCTTCGCCCCGCCGCTGTGAGGAGAGGGGTTTCCCGCCGGGCAGGTCCTCCGCACTTGTGAAGGGCTGGTGGATCAGGGGAAAGCTCTGGGCTCGAAATGATAAGGAAATATCCTGTCACATGGGCGTTTTGAAATAACAGGAATTCGCTGTTCAAACTTTGCTTTCCTAAGCTTTTTTTTTTTTCCCCTCGGCGGAGGGAAGAGCCTCCTTCCAGGCAGGTGATAAAGTGGTGATAGCTGAGAGGAGCGCTCGTTTGGTTTTGGTGGTGGTGGTTCTTTTTTATTTTTGTTTTACCCCCCCTGCGACCCTGTCAGCTCTGCACGTGGGTCAGCGGTTTGTTTTCCAGCAAAACGAGCCGAGCGCATCGAGCGGGGCGTCCCCCTCCCCTCGTTCGCAGGCGAACCCCGAGTCTCAACCCAAACCTCCGCCCCAACGGCCGGGTCTCTCCCGAGAGCGAGCAGGGCAGAAGCAGCAGAGACCTACTTTCGGGAAACCGGGATTTGGGTTGCGCCGCCGCCCGTCCCCGTCCCGTCCCCCCCCCCCTCGTCCCCCGCCTGCGAGCAGCTCGCTCCAGCGGGCGCTGGGGCCGCAGAGGAACAGCCGGAGGGGAGGCGCGGGCTCAAAAACCTCTTAAAAAAATATTTTCTGAGCTCCGATAAATGAAATTCGTCCGATTTATTTATTCTTTTGGCTGTGGTGGCTCTATCTGCTGTTAACAGGATTCAAATCTCGTTTGTGATTCAGAGCGTGAGAGAAACGGAAACCTTGCTTGCTAGGTGGGTTTTCACAAGCTGAAGCACCTACGTGGAATTAAAAAAAATCTCTCTGAAAAGGTGCCTTTAGAGCACAGTCTGCCTTGAGGTTTTTATGTCTTCTTGCTTTGCTGGGTAGGAGAACTCCCCGTATGCCTTTTTGGGGGGAGCCTCCTTAGAGGCTGTTACGGGTCCCAAATGGACTGAAAACATCAATCTTACTGCTGTTTCACATATGGAGGCTTTCACAACATATGGGACTTGCTGAGCATTGTGATACAGCGTACACGAATTTGAGAAGCATCAAACCTACCACGCGTGTGAAGCAGCTCTCCCGGTACTGTCCTGCACTCAGAAATCTCTGCTAAGTATTGACAGTCTTCGAAAGCCTCCTTGCAGGAAGTTCTGGGTGGAAAAGTAGAGTACGTCCAGGGAAACACCAATGTGTGATTGGTACAGAATCAGGCAGGGCAGTGTGAGCAGGTGCTTTGACAATATTGTTAGAGGAGAAGCAGCAATGGAGATGAAGTCCAAGCTCATTTGAAGTCAATGATGAAACTCTCATTAATGTCGGAAGGGATTCCAGCCAGGCACTTCAGCTGTGCTGGGCCCTCCCGTGGACTTACATGCAGGGAGTGAAGAGGAAGTGCTTCATAATTCCTCTTAACATCTGTGGACCCATGTAAAAGTCAGGAACAGCCTGGCCCAGGGACAGGAGGTGGGAAATATTTCAGCCATAATTGGCAGTGTTTTATATCGTTACATTGATGAATTCCCACCTGGGAAACTTCATCTCTTGCTGCAGTATATGGCAGGTATTTATTATTCACTAACTATTTGCAGTGACCTTTATGCTAAACAACTAAAAGATCCGAGTGCTTGCCCTGAGGAGATTATAGCTTACTCAAATAATCATAGTACAATTCAGAAATGAAGAATTCCTCCATATTCTAACACTGCAAACTTCAAATTATTCAGGCATTCAAAGCATGTATGAAAAGTGTTTTATGAGGTGGAAAAAAAAAAATCTTCCTAAGTCACCTTACTATTTATTTACAGATTCATTTTACTAGCAGTTAGCAACATCTGGAAGCCCAGGAAAGCATCTAGTGCTACAAGGAACAAGTTAGAAGATGGGAATAATCCTGCTGCCCCAGCAGAATACTGTTATTAGGAAGACCGTCACTGAAAGTTTGGGAACTCGTGGTATTCTTTTGGCTGAAGATAAACAGAGAAGGAAGGCACTGTGTGAAGTTCAGTCTCAATGTACATAAGTACAGCTGCCACAAAAGTCTTTAGATCAAACCCAGATGGGTCAAATAAAAAGGGGGCTGCACATAAATGCATATGTGTGTCACACATACAGGCAGAAAACTGGCAGTGAGTAGTTGAGTGGTTACACCTATTTGGCGGTCGGCAGCTGTACCAGGAATGAACTACCCTCTGAAGTGACAGAACGAACTGTGTTAGGCTATTTGTGGAGATTCTCAAAACTGAACTGGACAAGGAGCTGAGCAACCTGATCTAAATTTCAAGTTAGCCCTGCTTTGGGGAGGGGGTCATACTAGATGACTTGTAGAGGTCCTTTCCAATCAAAATGAGACATCAGGAGAGCTACTTTCAAGACAAGTATTCTGCCTTTCTTGGGATCTGTGCCTCACCAAATTAGCTCCCTTCCTGATCTGAAAACTGCCTTTTTCTCATTGTCCCTTGCACACGCTGGAGATACTGCCACTTCAATGCTATTTTGAGTGCGGGGTGTATATATGCATATATATATACACACCCTGCCTAGAGCAGTACAGGTTTGGATGAGCTGATTCGCACAGCCTCCATGTCTCATCTCTGCAGCATACTCCTCAACAATTATGTCTGATCTGACTTGC
The DNA here is from genome assembly GCF_030867145.1 of Opisthocomus hoazin. Classification (NCBI taxonomy): domain Eukaryota; kingdom Metazoa; phylum Chordata; class Aves; order Opisthocomiformes; family Opisthocomidae; genus Opisthocomus; species Opisthocomus hoazin. Next base: position 71,790,824 of record NC_134417.1, on the reverse strand, counting down.
TCTTTGGGAATCATCATGTGAATATATGAACTGTGTATTCTGATCTTATATAATCTAAGGGAAAGATTTTCTCTCTTTTGGGACAAAAGGATTCATCAAAGACTCAGGCTATAGCGATTTGTAGGCAAATATGTTACCAGAGTCCTACCCGCTAAATAACTAATGACAGGGTACATGCCCTAGATAGACATATGTTTTCGTCTCTCTCCGTGGGTAGCAAGCCAGCTGCCATTTGCATTTGGAACAAAAAGGCCTAAATTCCTCTGAAACAGGTCGGACCCTCTCTGCTTCTGGCACATCCAGTACTTGCAACTGGCGACTGTTCCTGGCAAAATACCCTGAAATCCTGAAGTCACAGTGGCCCTTGACTTTGACAGTCAACAGGAAGATGGAAAGTTCAGTCTAAATGAAATCATATCCATATCTGAAGCATAATATGCCTATTTTGTTTGTGTTGAACCAAAACAACTGGATTATTATCCGTTCTTTCACATTTGCATCCAAGATGTTTTTTGATGTTTCATGTGGGAACCTGTATCTCTCAGATGGCATTCAGTAGTTTTCTATACATTTCTAATGTTTTCATGGTCATGTATAATAAACATATGCAAGAACAAAATGTGCATCATCTGTATCCTCACTATTATCATAATACCTATACTGTATTAGGAAGCTATATAAACAAAACATTGAGCAGGGGAAAAAATAGGAATTGGCAAAGTTAATATTTCCTTTTTATGCAAATCGGATTCCTCTGAAATGGTATCCAAAAATCAACTTTGAGGTTTCTGATTTCTAAAAACAAAATATAACAAAAAGTTTTAAGAATTAGAACAATCAAGGCTTTAATATCTGTCACCAGAGAACCTTTATGTAATACAAGTCCCTTGAGGATACTATTAATATCACGTGCAATATTCACCTTAAATACAACTAATGCAATCTATCTGTGCTTCAAATTTACAAAACAATAAAGATTCCAACATTCTGCCTTTACTGCAAAGAAATAATGTTGTTGTTCCTGGCATATACTTTAATTGGTTCATAAATATACATAGCTATTGGGAGTGTATGTGTACTCTCATGATTTCTAACATTTCAAATTCAGTTTATGCTTGACCCACATTATGAAAATTAAGTGAAAGGTCCACGCCCTTGCGTTTCTGGTTGCTTACATCTACCACTGTCGCATGCATAGTTAAAAGCCACAGTAAATACAGCCCAAAATATTTAAGTTGCTCAGGTCGGTAGAGAAATTCTGGAAGGTTTCTGCTTTCTGTCACCATAGAGGAATCTCAAGTGGCAAAGCAGAGAAGAACCATGGCTGCAGAACATCCAGTGTGCCTATGTAGATCCTGTCCTGTGCCTTTCATCTGTTCTAATTTGTTTTTCAATGATATTCTACTGTATCACGTTTCAGAAATACAGCTAGATATTGGATTGTGGGGTGGGGACTGTTTCGCATAGAACACAGACAGGAGGTCCTTAGTTATAAGGTATTCACATCTTAAAATCAGCATATTATGTTAGGAGATACTTGGTGAAGGCAGCCAAGACTTACTTTTGTCTAATGAACGGTGAATTGGGTGACGGAGGATGCGGAGAAGGCAGAGCTACTGAATGCCTTCTTTGCTTCAGTCTTCAGTGCTAAGACTGGCCCTCGGGAATCCCAGGCCCCGGAGGTAAGAGAAGAAGCCTACAAAGAGGATGACTTTCCCTTGGTCGAGGAGGACTGTGTGAGGGATCGCTTAGGTGATCTGGATGTCCACAAATCCATGGGCCCCGATGGAATGCACCCACGAGTGCTGAGGGAGCTGGCGGATGTCATTGCTGAGCCACTCTCCATCATCTTTGAGAGGTCCTGGAGGACAGGAGAGGTGCCCGAGGACTGGAGGAAGGCCAATGTCACTCCAATCTTCAAAAAGGGCAAGAAGGAGGACCCAGGGAACTACAGGCCGGTCAGCCTCACCTCCATCCCGAAAAAGGTGATGGAGCAGCTTATCCTGGAGGCCATCATCAAGCAAGTGGAAGAAAAGAAGGTTATCAGGAGTAGTCAGCATGGATTCACCAAGGGGAAATCATGCCTGACCAATCTGATAGCTTTCTACAATGACATGACTGGCTGGGTAGACGAAGGGAGAGCCGTCGATGTTGTCTACCTAGACTTCAGCAAGGCTTTCGACACAGTCTCCCATGATATCCTCCTAGGGAAGCTGAGGAAGTGTGGGCTGGATGAGTGGTCGGTGAAGTGGATAGAGAACTGGCTGAATGGCAGAACTCAGAGGGTTGTCATCAGCGGCGTTGAGTCTAGTTGGAGGCTGGTAACAAGTGGTGTCCCCCAGGGGTCAGTACTGGGCCCAGTCTTGTTTAACTTCTTCATCAACGACCTGGATGAAGAGTTAGAATGTACCCTCAGCAAGTTTGCTGATGACACCAAACTGGGAGGTGTGGTAGATACACCAGAAGGCTGTGCTGCCATTCAGCGTGACCTGGATAGGCTGGAAAGCTGGGCAGAGAGGAACCTGATGAGGTTCAACAAAGGCAAATGCAGGGTCCTGCACCTGGGGAGGAACAACCTCATGCACCAGTACAGGCTTGGGGTGGACCTGCTGGAGAGCAGCTCTGCGGAGAGGGACCTGGGCGTCCTGGTGGACGACAGGTTAACCATGAGCCAGCAGTGTGCCCTGGCTGCCAAGAAAGCCAATGGGATCCTGGGGTGCATCAAGAAGAGTGTGGCCAGCAGGACGAGGGATGTTCTCCTTCCCCTCTACACTGCCCTGGTGAGGCCTCATCTGGAGTACTGTGTCCAGTTCTGGGCTCCCCAGTTCAAGAAAGATGAAGAGCTACTGGAGAGAGTCCAGCGGAGGGCTACAAGGATGATGAGGGGACTGGAACATCTCCCCTACGAGGAGAGGTTGAGGGAGCTGGGCTTGTTCAGCCTGAAAAAGAGAAGGCTGCGAGGGGACCTAATAAATGCTTACAAATATCTGAAGGGTGGGTGTCAGGAGGATGGGGCCAAGCTCTTTTCAGTGGTGCCCAGTGACAGGACAAGGGGCAATGGGCACAAACTGAGGCACAGGAAGTTCCGTCTGAACATGAGGAAGAACTTCTTCCCTCTGAGGGTGACGGAGCACTGGAACAGGCTGCCCAGGGAGGTTGTGGAGTCTCCTTCTCTGGAGATATTCAAGACCCTCCTGGACAAGGTCCTGTGCAGCTTGCTGTAGGTGACCCTGCTTCGGCAGGGGGGTTGGACTAGATGACCCACAGAGGTCCCTTCCAACCCCTAGTATTCTGTGATTCTGTGAAAGGATGGCTTCTAGACAAGCCAGCAGTTTAGCAAAGACATGATTTTTTACCTCAAAACCAGAAACTGTAAGTTATATACATTTCAGAGAATGGCCTGGAAAGTAAAGGTATTCTGCTCAGGGACAGGGAGGAACGTGGCCATAAACTGGGCCGCTTTATCCACCCACCAAGAAAACCCACCTAGTGTAAATAGAATCCAAAGACACCAAAGATTTTTGTACTCAAAAGATTTCTTCCATGGGCATTGTGAAGCCTTCCAGCATTAAGACATCGATGTTTGGAATTTCTGCAGCGGAAGATGCTGATGACTTCTCCCTAGCTTAAATATTCTCAGTGTTTTTTCTTAAATGCTTGACATCACAACTTGCTTGCGAGATATCAGGTTGTAAATGCTTTCTCTCTTGGTAGAGACATTACGCTTTTGTTCTGTGAACAGTGAGGTCGCTTCTATGCAACCAAGCAATGTTTTTTTGATACTACAATGAGTCACGTGTAATGCAGGCCTATAAACATTTCAGCCTTTCATTAGTTGTCCTAGAGTATTTAAATGGCATTCTCACACTGCTGAACGATTTTGGAGAATTAGCTTTCTAGAAGACTGTATTGTTGTAAAGAGCTAGCTAAAGCTAGAGACTGTACTGGTTTGGGCTGGGATGGAGTTAATTTTATTCATAGCAGCTCAGACGGTGCTATGTTTTGGATTTATGACCAAAACTGTGGATAACACAGGGATGGCTTCGTCACCACTGAACAGTGCTTGCACAGCATCAAGGCCTTTTCTGCTTCTTGCGCTGCCCCGCCAGCAAGTTGGCTGCGGGTGGGCGAGAAGGTGGGAGGGGACACAGCCAGGACAGCCGACCTACTGACCAAACGGATACCCCACACTGTGTGATGGCACGCTCAGCAACGAAAGCTGGGGAAAGGAGGAGTAGGAGGGGGGGACATTTGTCATTACAGTGTCTGTCTTCCCAAGGCCCTGCTTTCCTTGGGAAGTAGCTGAACACCTGCCTGCCCATGGGAAACAGTGAATGAAGCAGGTTTTTGCTTTATGTATTAAGCTGTCTTTATCTCAACTCACGAGTTTTCTCACTTTTACTGTTCTGACTCTGTCCCCCATCCCGCTGCAGGGCAGTGAGCGAGCGGCTGCGTGGGTCTTAGTTGCCGCTTGGGGTTAAACCACAACAGGCACGGACTAAAACATTATTTATGAAGATCATTTCAAGAACTTTACTATTCTATACATTCCAGTTAGTACATAGGAGTCAGAGACATTAGCTTTACTTAAACCAGAATCTTTCAGGGGTCAAAAGGATTTAAAAGAAAATGGACAGAAATCTTGAATTTTGTCCAAGAATTGTCGATGACAGAGAAACTAAATGTAACTATCAAATTAAGGAAAAATACTACACTGTGTGAACTAAAAGAGCCAAGACCCAAACCTATGGATGCCGACCAACAGTCACCAGAGCTAATTTCAAATACAGCTAAGGCTGAATCAGTCACCTTTCCTCCATACAAGAGCTAGCAGAAAGAAGGATTATGAAGATTGTCAGCACTTTTTCATCTCATCTCTTGCTTTGCAAGGCTTAAGCTCATCCTGTTGACTTCTGCATGCATGTAGAAAAGACACAGCTATTAGGAACAGTGAACCAAACAGTGCGTAAGTAGGATCCAGTTCATCACTGATCTTACAATACCATTATCTCAATGAGAAATTTTGACCACTGGTGAAAAAAAAAGAACGTAAAGCACTGCCAAGAAAGTAGATTTGTTGTTCTGTAATTACTTTAAGTCCCACGGAAAAATCCCCTCTAAATACCTGAATGTGTTCAGCCCACCCACACAACTCCTAAGACAGCAGTACAATCATCCTAACGTCCCTTTGCTGTCAGCGGAGAGAAAGAGAGGAGCAATTTGGACCTCGTACACTTCTGCTAAAACCCTAGATGTCCAGTCTTGCCTAACGAGCCTGGGCCTGCATTGCTGAGGAGGATACATACGTCATTGTGCTAAGTAGAGCAATAGAATCAATACTAAATCTGCATTACCATTTTGTTTTTCTGAAGGCAACGACTCAAGCCTTTATGTGAAGTTCTACATGGTTTTCTTTTTAAAAAAACACATTTTTCCAATTACCTTCTTTACCTTTCAGTTGTCCAGCATAAAGCAAACGGGATTAACTTCATTTCTTTATCATCTGCCTACAAGCTATGGCAGGTACCTGTTGTACAGGAAGAAAATAGCTCACCACTGATTTGGGTGGTATACCTCAGTTCACTCCCAGAACAGAATTGCTTTCAAACATGAAATCTGTGCTAAAACTCCCCTCCAGCCAGGAGGCAGAAAAGGAATGCCACTGTAGTAAACATTGGTTGCTCGTCACAGTCTATTCAGTTTTCTCTTCCATCCTGTAATAACAAAGCACTCCTACTTGATAACCGTGGAAATTTTGTTTTAATTACAGTGCTCTGCATGGCAGAGAGCTATACACAACCAGAGCAGTAGGACCCACAGTGCTGTTAATCTGCACCAGAGAAAATTATAAAGCTCTGGAATGCCTTTTCTCATTTATCTATGTGCCGTTAGTCTTCTGATAAGAGTACTTCTCAAATAACAAAATGAATACACATCTTTAGTCCCCCTCATAACTTTATAAGTACACCAGTTGTCTCTAAGTTTTCTTCAGGCATAATAATATCCAACTATTGTGGATATTATTGCAGAGTCAAAGGTCAGCAAAATTTGGAACTCAGTGGGAGTCGAGCAGAGCACACCTTGAAATCAATGCAATGCCATAACATACTGAGAACAGGTACTACCTTCGAGCTGTACACTCAGTTCTAGTTATATATCATGGTTAAAAAGCAACACAGCAGAAATGTGGCACTTCACAGATGAAAGAGTGTTTAATAAAAGATCAAGAGATTTCTTACTAGGAAATAGTTTTTTTAGAAATGAAAGGCAAAAGTTGAGACATGATTGAGAAAGCTAAAAGGATAAACAGTTCAGAGCTGGTTTGTCAGTCCTTTCAATTTGCCATATCATGGTACAAGCACAAAAAAATCCATTTTCATTCAAAAACAACAGTCTTCATAACCATTGTCAGTATCAACTCAAAATAGAACCATAGACATGAGCTGTCAGAGGTCCTTCAAGAACTATCGTCCTTTAGGACAGAAATAAATCAGTAGAAGACAGTAATTCAGAAGCAGCTCCTTCTGAGCAGGTTATGGGATCGATAGGTAACTGTCAGCTAGAGAGTGTGGGTTGGCTTTGTTCGCAGCAAAGGGGATTATTTTGGGGTTTACTGTTTGTTTGTTTTAACTTTACTTCAAATTATCTAATTTTGGATGAAATCATAGGCCACACTCCTTAACCATAGATTTGATCCTGTCTCACTGGCATAGGAATACTATGGCATTCCTACAAGTATTAAGAGGATACCTGAGAAGTCTTTATTCTTTTGGCAACTATTCTGTTGGGTAGTAGTTGCGAAACATTGCAATATTCTTTATTAGAAAAAAAAGTCTATATCCATGATCAGTATGCCAGGAAGACTATGCCCTCGTGAATATTAATTCATGGTGGATACAGTAGCAAAGAACTGCACACATGTGACAGGGGAGTTTCATCTGAAAAAAAGGAAACAGGTTTCAGTGCAATTTCCAAAAGAACTATGAAATTAGACAACAATACGAGTTTAAAAAGGCACGTTTTTTAAAAAAATGATACTATCACCAATATTAGTCAGTTTATTGCTACAGAAGTTTAAACATATGCTAACCTTGAGTTTATGAAGTGTTACCCATAGTACAGAGTTTATCCATGGGCAGAACATTAGATTTTTGCAAGGAAATACACCTAATTTCAATAAAGACACTGAGAATTGCACTTACATTTATGATTAAATGTTCAAAGCTCCTGTCTCATTCAATGAACTCCTTAAGCCTGTGCTGTGTAGAATTTCTTTCACCATTTTTGCAGAATTTAAAAATCTTTTTTCATCACAAAATGAACTCAGTAAAACTGAAATATTATGAAGTACTACGTAAATGAAAGAGTTACTGAGTACATATTGTTGCATTTTTGGTATAACAAGGGGAAAAATGAAACTTTATTTTTCAGAACACTGTTATATTTCATTCATATATTTCAACAACAGGATTTCTCTTTGGGTAGTATTTCCTGCAGAACAATAAAATTTCCATGCCTCAGTTCTGTCTGTGCCAGAACAGACAGAGCGTCCCTTGCAGTGGCTTCCCTCCAGGCCAGCACCAGAACCGCAAGAGGGCCCCACTACAGCCTGCCCTGTGTTGTGCTCGTAGATGTGCTAGGTTTGTCTCTCCAGAGAATGACTGAGATATTGATAATGATGTTTTCATCTGACATTGTTTAGTCACCAAATAATGTCATTTTGATTAGTCCAAAACTGTTTATGCATTCAGATGCGGTTCACCAAGTTCGTCTGACACGTGGTTGTCACGCTGGATTCACAAGACGGATGACTCATGAGACCACAGCGGGGTGCATTAGATCTGGGCACGCGTACGGTGACGGATGCCACCCACAGTGGGTTTCAGATCTGCACAGCACGTGTCCCATCGCTGCAGTGTCACCCAGGAACATCGCCAGTCCTGACGAACACACGGTTCTCCACAAAGCCTGTCCTAAGTACCTAACTTAGTGATCCTGTGTTTCACTTTATTGCTGCCCTCACTTCTTTACTCTTGGAATGAGATAGTTATGACCTCCCTTGACTTACCAGAGGAGCAAATGTAAGTGATGTGCATACTGAGTATCGAATACAGTGAAATCTATGAGTCAGAAAGTGGCTGAGACAGTCGCAAAGCTATTCTACCCTCCAGCCTGTTTCAAATGAAATAAAAGCTGTGTAACAGTTTTGTAGATTGTGGTCTGAAGAGGTATGCATGAAGGAGGATGACTTGTGAGACAGGGGTAGAGGGAGGGGGGCTGGTACTACCTGGTGTGTGGGAGTAGCCCTGACGGAGGGAGCAGACCTGCCGGGGGGTGAGGAGGGGCTGGCATGGTGCTGAGTGCTGCTGTGAGAAGGCACACACTTAAACAGGAGGCTGGGACTGGTATAAAAGACACCTTGGCACTTAATCATTACCTGGGTGTCAAGGGGCTGCTGGAGTTGCAGAAATGAGCCTTCCCACTTTTTCCTCTGCTCCAAGTGATAAACACCACCTTCTCTCGATGCCGTGTCTCCTGTGCTAGGTCTTTGTGGCAGAAAGACAAAGGGAAGAGAGAAGTTTAAACCACTCTTCTCTGACAAAGTTTTGTTGACATGTGAGGGGTGAGTCTAAGTCTGACAGTCATCATGTCTGGGAAATTCAACAGCCTTGCTTTGAATTTTGAGAAGTTTGGCAAGAGCTCCAAAGTTATTAAGAAATGTTACAACATGTTAAATACATGAACAGCACTACAGTGCCCCAAAGAACCTGCTGTCTGAGAACAGCTCAGTGAACCAGTAGCGAGAGGACTGACTCAGGCCGGAAGCATCCTAAGCCACCACACTTCAGCTCCTCACTGGGTAGCATTTGCAGCAGAAATGCCCTGGCGTGACAAAACAGAGAGACTCAATCACCTTTTTCTCCCCTACTGGGAAGCGTTACAAGGAGTCAGAAAATCTCACCCTGCCTCAAAGCCCAGCTGTACCTGTTGTACACGTAAGGAAAACAGTCGATTTCACTGTTACTTGTCCAGCTGGTTTCCCATTAAAAGACGTATTTTAAAATGTTGAGATTTAAGTGAAATGTCTTGTACCGCTGTATAACAGACTCAACAGGGATTTCCTTGAGAATATTTATGAATATTGGCTTTGTAAAATCTGAAAGGGAAGTAGTCCAGATTCCCGGGAGCTATGCCAAGAGATTTTGAATCCAGGGAAACAGCACTCTCATGGTGTGCAAACAGGACTAGAAACCCAGAGCTCCTGGAATTTAACCTCAGCTACCGGTTTTCTGCACATTCGTGGCACACGGCGTGATCACTGCGTGCCACATTTCACCGGTTTAAGGCATGCTGATGTAGCGCACTGCATTGGTCAGTCAATACTTGTAAGATGATGACCACTCGTAGGTGAGATTTAATGTTCCTCATAATAAAACTTGTTTGCAGACTGAGCGGTAAAGTACAATCATGAAAGCTTTCCTCAGAACAGCAGGGAGCCAAACTCAAACAATGTTCTGAAAACCATGTAAAAGACCAAAATGCTAGGAAACAGCACCCAGTCTGCGCCCTGGCCGAAAAATGTTCTGCTCTGCAAAACCCCTCAGAGTACCACACTATTTCCTGTGACTACTGCCGCCTTTTTTGCACCAGAAGTGGGCCTCAGCCCTCACACATGCGGACATCAGCAGCACTGTAGGGGTGAGCAGCCTCATACACTCTCCTTTTTTCTCCTACGACACAGTCCTGTACCTCCTCCCTGACCAAACAGCACCGGTCCTGTTACCAGGAGAGCTTCATCTCTTGTCTTCAAACAGATACAAGTTGGTTGTGAGTGACCTGGACTCCAAATTTTGTAGATATTTCCATAGATGGACAAGACATTTCCTACGTAAGTAAAGTGAAAAACAAAACAAAACAAAAACCCCAAACCACGCATGGGAAAGAACATCCAATAAAAGGTAAAAAGTGCCTCGAGGAAAGGCATAATAATTCCAAACCAGGCAGGGTTTGGGATTAGTTATTTGCCTTTCCTAGTGCCTTGCCTAGAAGCAAGAGATCAGCCACATTTGTGGCTGGATTATTCTGATGCCTCATTTCAGTAGGAGTTAGGCATCAAAATTACTTTGAAAATGTGAAAACTAGCTGTTAGTTTAATCCTAAATGTGAAGTCTCAGAACTGACTAAATGCCAATTAAATCAGAAAAGTTCAGATGGAGACAATTACTCTGATAGGTTAAGAATAGTTTTGCAGTAGGGTAGGATTTTCCTTTTTTGGACACACTTTTTGTCAAAACCAATATCTTTTCTATAATTTTCCTTCACCATTTCACAGAAGAAACTTCTTAATATTTCTAAGCACTTCTGTCATTTCAAGCACTGTGGGAGTCCTTAGATAAAACATACTGATTTTTATTGTCTAGTAGTTGGCTGTGCTATCTGCATTTAAACCCAAATTAGATTACCTCCACTAGCAACCCCAGACATTAGACATCTGCAGCATTCTGTTCAGCACAAGAGATCCTCACAGTCTGTTTCTGATGGTACAACAGCAACTGTGCCATTTGTTATTTCAACCAGTACAGCGTGTAACTGCTCAGGCAGACCCATCATGGCAGCCTGCCAAGCAATCAAGACAGCGATGATGCAGCCACATCGTTCTCTATTATTTCATTTCACACTGACATTGTTGTCTTATCTAAGCTTTCTGTAGAGCGATGGGTTTGAAATCATGAAAAACTTCAGATATCTGTATTTTCTGAGAACAGCTTCCTTCTGCAGTATCAACACATGCCATTTGCTTTTTATTCCAAAAATAAAAATACTCACTTCAGCTCTGTGCTGCACGGAGGATTTACACAGACTATTCTTCTTAGGAGCCCTGGCAGGTCTTCCTGCCTGTTATCTATGACCAGAAGTGTGCTGATCAGTTTTTACAGGAAACCAAATCAGCAAATGTCACACAGGCAGCGAAGCAGGATATAGTAAAGGATATAGTAAACTGTGCTCCATATATACATCCGATGCTTCCTTTACGCTCTTAAAGCTGAGACCCAAGTGGCAAACAGCAAGCATAGGTATAGGGGGAAAAAGAAAGCTGAAGTGCTTCATAAATCATAAAAACCGATTTTCCCTACAAACTAGTCAGTGCAAACACAAGCAATTGATGATGAACAATGAAGTGCTCAGGATATCGCGTGCCTTTGGACTCAGAATACTGTCCAATAAGACTTGCCTACATATATCCTGAATTTTTGTTTGCTTTAATAATTCTCCTGGGTGAGGTACTTAACTACTGCACCCAAAGCAGGAAACTTCTGTAAGTCTTTTGACATTACAGAACATGCCATAATTCCGGTTTCACTCAGAGCCCTGGCTTACTTTACACCTTTTATAACACAGAGGTCACTTTTTACACAGGCTTAAAACACTGCTTGGTTTACAGACAATTGAGGGTTTCTGTGGATGAATACTCTCTATACGAAGCATGAACGTCCTAGAAACAAAGCTTTATTATTAAAGATTCATTTATTTGCAGTCTTCTTCCTTGTCTCTCCTGACTGCATCATCCACCTCAGGTGCTAATTTGCTTTTTTCCTTTGTTCTCTCCACCACTCCTAAGCCCTTGAAACCCCATCCCACGTCATACCCAATTCAAGTGAAGCCAACGCTTGACAAATTTGGCAGTGAAGTACTAAGAAAGGATATGAAATCCATTTCATCACGCTCTCTTGCTTTTCTTTGCTATTCCAAAGTACAACATTATCCAAAAAGATTGCTTACTGTATTCCGTGTTTTACCACAGATAATACCTTCAACAGCTGCCCCTTCTGTTCTGTTCTGCAAGACACAGTATTAGAAGTAAACAAGTATTAGAAATAAAAAAATAAAATAGCCCAAATACCTGTAGTGAGCTATGGATACCAAGTCTGGTTTAGCTGAGAAATTCAGACAAAATAACTATTTCTGGGTAATTGTGACAAGCTAGATCTGCAGTCGAGATCCATTTTATGGCACAACATCCTTTACAGTTTTGCACCGGAAGTCACAATCAATGCAAGATGAAAGAATTAGCAAAGCAAAGGTTATTATCCATGCAAAGGGTATTTTAGAAGTGACATCTTTATGAATACTTGAATACAGCATCCTTCTATCAAAGGAGCTAAAGATCCTCCCTTACCAACCTTCTCCAATGAAGTGGAAACTCTTCAGGCCTGCACTGCTGACACTGCTCTCTTTTATGCAGGACTGATTTTTATTCTTCAAATAAATTAACCCAAGACTATTGTACCTCAGTGGCCAAGTCCTTCTTTTTTTTTTTTTTTTTTTTTTTTTCTCCCAAAGGACAGTTTAAAACTTTGTGCCCCCAATGAAAACAGAAAAAAACAGGCGATCTTGATATTCCAGTAAACTCCAGTGCACAAGGTGGGCTTAAATATTCCGTGAATATGCAGACAAGGCTACAGCCATCCGGTAGGATCCCAGGGCTTAGGAAGGAATCAAGAAAAAGAGATTTTTTGCAGACTTTGTTGATAAGAAAGATTCTTAAGCCTACAGGATTTACTGTTGTGGAACATGCAGTAGGACTGCTGATAAAAATCTGTCTGGTGGTAATGAACCTGGAGGTCATATTCCTTAAGACGGCAGTGAAACGTCCAAAAACTAAAATTGGCTATGCAGGAGGCCAACACTATTTTTCATGACTGCTTCCTACATGTGAAACGGTATTGCAACTGTAATAACAACAGCTTTGCTATTAGTAAGGATACAGAAAATTAACTCCGCAGGCACCCACCAGCCAGCCTCGGGGACCTTCCGGTCCCTTGGTTAGGAGGAGCGAGTGCGCAGTGCCACACTACGTTGGGAACGTTCCTTCAAAACACTGATGTGGGGTCACGCCTCTGGGGACATCCCCTGGCGTACCAAGGACACCCAGGATGCGGAGGTCCCCGTGAGCATGGGTGTTTGGGTCTGGATCTGCTGGAACATATCAAGGGAATGTGTGGCACTTGTTCTGCTTTTTATCAAAAAAATGAACTGAAAGTAGTTCTGATCAGAGCTGCTACTTATTAAATCTCCGGCTCAGATGTCTTCTGGAAAAAAGGAGGGAGGAGTTCCAAGGTCATAAACTCCATATAGTCAGCACCAGCATTACACAGGGAAGACAAGAGGCTATAAGAGGCTAAATTGACATTAATATACAAAATTCCGGTAGATCATGGGGACATCATCACTGTCAAGGCACACTCCAATTCAGTGTAAGCACAACAATTCCCTCTGAACTTGGAGGAGGGGGCAGGGCAAAGTGCCCATTAGTGTTGTGAAGCATTTTTTAAAATCAAGCTTAGTAAAAAAACAGTCAGGAACAAATCAAGTGAGCATAAACTGCTACAGTGGCAACAAGGTTCCTGGCAGACCACAGGTGGATTTTGCAGCAGATCTTCAGTAGTGACCCATTATTTCCAAATGCTGAGGAGAGCTGTGCCTCACACAGCTGGCTGCAGCCTGAAAGACTTGCTGGGAATTGAGATCAGTGAAACTGAGGTTTCTTAGGATGAAAATGAAAGTGCAAACATAGGAAGGAGTAGGAGCTAAGCCAGAAAATAGGAGAAAAATGTCAAGATCGCTATGTTTTTGTGAGCAATAGAGTTATTGATTTATTTGCAAAAGAGCCAATACAAATGGGAGAGTGAGAAGACTCACTTTTTCTACAGAATACTAAAGTAAATTTTGAAAGAGGAAACAAAATTTAAAAAAGGTTGTTGAAAGAGTCTTGTCAAATAGAGGATTTAGATGACCAGGATGGGCACTACCAACGGGATTACAAATGTGCTGCACTTGGACCCATTGCTGACTCAATACTTTATGACTGATTCTCTTTCAGCTGGGAGTTGTCTTTATGTAAACTCTATAAAAAAAATCATTAAAATTCTCTGAAATAATAATAATAGAGAAATATGAGGATATCGGATTATGCTTAAGTGGAAACTCTTACAAGGTCTATTACAAATTCCACTTCTTAATAGCGTCGGCTAATTAGGTAGACAGACATTTCCGTCAGAATATTGTGTTCAGCACAGTACGACACTTTAAAAACAAAGACTTCCAAAGGAAAGCATTTACTTTTAAAAACTTAAATCTAATCTATTTGCTCTACCTAAATGGTACCATTAAAATAATTAGAATAGCCTCCTCCTGAGTAAAGTGGGAGAAAGAAATGAAGAGCTGATTGTGAGATTTTGGTTGTTAACTTTAGAACTGTTCCATAACAGAATATTTTTTTAGCAGTTTGTTTTCAAAGATGAGGCTAGGATGTATGAAAGAGAACAGTCCCAGCAGCACTGACTGACTGACTGCTTGGAAAAACTTAGAGTCTTCATCTACCTGTGTGGTAAAAATTGCAGCCATTCAGTAATGCTCAAAAAGTTATCATTTCTAACTACTTGGAATTTGTGTGGTCACATTAATTCACTGTAGAATAAAGAAAATACTTTATGTTCAAAGCAATCCGTGGTGTTCTTTCTAAATCTGTGCAAATAGGGAAGTACTTCCAGATGTTTTCTCAGGAAGTTGCAGAAATAACCAGTGCTCTTGAAGGACATTGCTTTCACTTTGGAAGGTACAAAACCTGAAAAATCTAGGCACAAACTTTGATAAATGAAGGGTTGAACAGACTGCTCTTGCATGATTAACAACCACCGTTCTCATATGCTCCCCCCCATCTGTCACATGAAGTCCTCAGTGACAAACTAGAGTTCAAAGAATGTAAAAGGTCTCTAGCAGAGACAAACGAGACTGCAAAAGCTGTTGAGTGTGTGGTCTTGTTGGAATGAAAGCTGCAACCACCTCTAGGATTGTATAATAATAAACATGTATAATGTATATATGTAGGTATAACAACTTCTTAAACGCAACACACAAGGTATGGTGAACCACTCAAAAGTTTCCGATGGACTCACCCCACATACTAAAGTAATTGCCTTTCTGAATCCTGGAATGGATAAAAACAGCAAACAGGATGCAACTGTCAGCTTGTATCATTAAACCATTTGGTACTATACTTCGGTCCCCAAGAAGAGAGGTGCTCTTCTCTTGGGTTGAAATTTGGCCAATTCCCTTGTGAAACTGCACCGCTGATGAACAAAAAAATACAGCAAATCAGAAAATGATGATCTGAAGTTGATGGCATGCGGTATGTGAAGAATACACCGTAGGCCAAAGCGACATTACAGGGACTTGAAAAATACCCCAAAAGCCCAATTATAGCAGTTGTGTGATGGAACCAGTGACGAAGGAAAGAGATCGTACTTCAGAGATGGAAGAGCAGGACTGTCAGCATTTCCAAAATGGCTCCACAAGACACCCGTACTATTGTGGAAGGACAATCTGCAGAGTGGAAATGTCCAAATATAGAAATAATTATATGTATGTATCAAATTCAGTCAATTTATGATTTACTAACTGTTCGCATTTGGGGGAATGCTTTCGGTAAGGATCAAGTATGAGAAAGCATGTGAAAGGAGGAGATAACTATTGGGAAACACATATAGTATACGGAACTGATTGAAAATATATATACACACACTCACATGTATATACACACACATACAGGAGAGCCAGGATTTGAGTTCTGTGCGTTGCTGCTGCTGACCTACGGGATCCCACCGAACGCTGCTCAGCTCAGTGCTGTTTACAAATGTGCAATTAATTGCTTGCTACCTACTATCTGTCCTGAATAAAGAAACTTGAAATCTGGTGTCAATTTGAACCTCATGGACACACAAATTCAAGGGAGTCTAGTTCTTGGAAGAGGCAAAATTGGGGACTGGTTTGAGCAACCAAGGCAACTAGGTGCCCCCTGAAGTGATCAGTGGGACTCTGCAACCTTGGGAGGAATAGCCAACATTTAGAGGAAGCCCTGATTATCCGGAAGATAAGAAGTGCTCAAGAGCAGAAAGCATGTCTGTTTAGAGAGAGAACAAGCTTACTAAGATAAATGACTAAAGTAAAATTATCTACTTTACATTAAGAGAGTAGGAGGAGTTTTAAAAATTACTAATGCTGAATCCTGCTTGAGTGTCGTTATCCACACAATCCGATAATATAAATCGCGATTCCACGGATGCTGCCAGAAATTTGTTACGAAGTGAGATTGTGGACTCTGTTAAAGCAAAAAATTCTTCACTATTTGTTCTTCCTCAGCACACCAGGAGGAAAAAGAGCCCTCTGAACAAACACAGCCCTAACAAGAGTCTTGCAGACAACGCCTGTGGTTTCTCTGAAAAACACCTGTCTGACTGTTTTGACAGCACGTTTCAGGGAGGTGGTTGGTGCTGAGCCTGTGTTCTTACACAGTTCCGGAGAACCACGGCTTCACTGTCCTCGGCTCGGCCGACTAATACACACCGTATTTGTCTGTAAATCATCATATTACCTCTATTCGTCAGGCCACATGATTTTTGCTGCGGCGTTTGCCTAAATGAATTCTGCCACAATTCTTCAACGTCAGCTACAGGAGTATGTCACCAGGGGGACAAAGAAAAAGACTAATTTGGGCAAGTTTTCACAAGTCTAAAATAAAACCAAGAGATCTAAGTGTTCACACTCCTTTTTGAAGCACAGTAAATTGGGACAGTCTGACACACAGTTTGGGCAAGTAAACACGTCAGCATGATCCACAGATACCCGAGGATGCACGAGTCAACAAGGAAAAGCCATCACAACCAGCTAAAAATAGATTCCAGTGTGACTTCAGTAGCAGTCAGGGCAGATTTGTTTGCTTGTTAGTAAATCAGGCTTAGAAAACAGCTACAGAATATGCTGTATAAAATTAAGTGGCCCAAGCATGGATACACTGAAGGGTTCCATTTCTTGATACATGTGCTTCCTACAGCCAGAAAGTGGTAAATAGACACTGAGCAGTCAAACGAGTTTCTGCCAGCGACTGGAGTCACACTGGTGATGAGCTTTACCAAGCACGCAACACGCTCCTGCGGGATTCAGCACCGCTGCGAGGAGGGTCCGAAGTACAACTGCTAAGGTAGTGGGTGTCACCAGTCTCGGGAACATGGGGCATCAACACCAACCTGCTTTGATTTTAGAAATCCAACGAGCATGCATAAACACTCAAAACTCATTCTTAACGGAGTTAAGCAATGTCAAAGCAAAATATAAAGTGCTACAATCACTACCTTCCTTATATATTAAGAGATTGTACTCTAAAGATGCTCTCAATCTACAACTGAAACATGTTTACCTTTTTTTTCCCCGCTATGATTTTCTATATTATTGCATGCTGCTTGTGTACTCCCAACATCGATGTGAATTTTAAGAAGTGCAAATCAGCCTTAATCGGTGGAAATTTCTCCACAAGCTCTTTCACAATGGCTTATTTCTCATCTCATTTAAAACACAGATCACGATCAGTATCAACCAAAACAGCTTTGACTTAAAATAATCCAGATAATTTAAATTCACAAATATTGTGAGATAAAACTCCTTATCCTGCAACAGAGTAGCATAAGATTTCTAGAAGCAGCTACAGTAGTGAGACAATGCATTAAGGTCCCCAGCTTCACAATGTAATATGAAGTGAGATTACATTCATCAAAACGTAATATTCATCAAAGTTTAGGTGAAGATAGTTGTTTTGATCCCCTTAAACAGACTGATGCTTATTTTACCTATTGCCCAGATTCATGACAGCAGATTTTACTGTAAGCATTAAAGACTATAGAACTCAAACTGTATTTTCATCGTAGGCATCTCAACAGAAACACGCTCCCTGTCCAAAAGAGAGGGGCAGTAAAGCAAACTCAGTATTGATTCTCCCTCCCTGGTCCAAATCAGAGACATTACACATTTCATTTGTACAGTCTGTAGGACTTGAATCAACTGAATCGATATTCTCTTGAAACACAGAAATTCTCACACAGAACTAACCCACAGTCCATATCATCACTTATCCTCAGGTGTGCAGCTCACATTTTTCGGACGAGACCCTAAGAACAGGCCAAGCTGACAATCTGCTGCTCACTGCTCCTCAAGCCCCGTGGTGATCTCAGATACTTACACTGGTTTAAGCAAGAAAGTCTAACATTGTTCTAAGAACACAGCACGCATCTGTCAAGACTACCAAGTTTCAGCTGTGACAGTCTTTTAAGCAGTAATGCAGATTCACAAACCAGGCTTTAGCCTGATCTTCAACTTATTCCACATCGATCAATCAACAGTGCTTTTACACTACTTGGTGTTACTGTCATCAGAAATAGAATTAACTGTCAAGTAGCTGTGTAAATTAACTGTCAAGCTGCCAGCAGTATTTTCTTATTGATCTGTAAGCAAATATATGCGTTACACTGTACAGATACAGTTGTTTTCATTTCTTCTTTACCACTCCCTTAAAATATTCATGCTGTATTTCTTACCAAGAGGACATGCATCACACTTGAAATAAGATGTACAATGTATTACTTAGATTTTAGCTGAAGGAAGTTGATGACAGATTCAAAACTTTAAAGGTAAAAGTAACATAATCTACATGTAAGCATCATACCAAAAAACCCCACCAAAAAAACCCCCAGAACCACCAAAACCCACCTCCACCCTACCTGAAATAAGAAAATTTGAGGTAAGTACTTCTAACAGCCCTTACCTACCGTATCTCCAAGCCCTTCCAGCAAAGCAAGTCCTTTTCTGATTATTCTTCTATGAAATTTATAAATTGACTTTGCAACATGATGAACTAAATACTCCAACTTTAATATTTTGCATTCATAACAAAAACAATTAACAGTTTTTACAAATAGTGTTATTTACTAAAACAGTTCTTGTACAACAGTGCAGTATATCTAAATATATACATCTGCCAACATCAAAGGGAGCATCAAAACAAACAAAACCAAAAATGCACTTTGCTACTGTGTACACTTTATTAAAACCAAAGCAGACTGCAGCAGGCCTCTTCTCTTTTTCATGACAAAGACAAAAATTATTTGGATTTCCAGAAGCACATGCAGGATAGAAGAACAAAAAATCCTACCACCCTTTTGCCAAGGTGGCAGCATGAAAAGTGAATTTTTGCTCTGCAGTTTTACATAGTAGCAAATGGAATGTTTTTCAGAACAAACACCCTAATTTAAGAAACAAGGCTTCAAAAACGTACAGTGTTTTTTACACATTGAAGAAAAAAGTTCAAATGTCAAGGCCTTGCCATGTTTTACTGTGGCCTTGGATAGTATACACATGATGTTTAATATTCTTTATAGCAGCTGAAAATGAAAAAGGAGTATCTGTAGTGTGGAGTTGGTCAGCTTTACTATGATTGAATAACAGAGTAAAAAATGATTCTGCCTGCTGTTAGCAATGGAGGGTTTTGTAGCAATTTTTACTTCACCTTTTTCATTAAAAAAAATCTCCTCCCAATTTTTAACCGGAAAAATTATGCTCTCTTGTTCTTCAAAACAGATACATGCATCTCTCCAAAGGAAGCTGCATTTGTGCCATTCCAAGTGCCACTGTAGCCGCTGTTAGAGATGTTCTTTTTCAATCTGTCTGTGAAATCCAGCAGACAAGGAATAAGGTTGAGACTTTTACATGTAAAGACTGCACAGACATCTTTGAAATTCGAGTGAAAAATAAGGTAAGTAGTATTAGAGAAAGGACTAAAAAAATTGGAGAATGAGGTATTAAGCAGTTCTCCAGTGTAAATCTGATGTTCCTGCCATCTAGATGAAATCAGAGAACTATAATAGCAGCCTAGATTTGATCATCATAATACGTACATGCCATTAAAAGTAAATTTATCTCCTTTGTTACATCTAAGCATCTGCAGTCTGGTGGAATCCTCTGAAGTTCTGGTTACTCAAATTGATTTCAGTTCTCCACCCCTCAAAATTCAGGAATAGTAACTGTACCATGAGGGCAATATGGTGCTCTACACCTGTTGAGAAGCATGCAGTAATTTTTGTATTTTGCTCCTTTTTACTGTTGTTTTACTGCTGTCTATATGGACTTTGGCCGGTGACATCAAACATGCACCTGCATGGGTACCGATGACTCTGGAACGTACTGCCACGACATCAGTGTAGCAAATTCTAACAGGCTGCCTCAGTATTTTTCCTGGGATGCTCTACAGTAAATCTTGACATCTTTGTTATGTCCACATAAATTGAGATGATACACATGGGTAAACAAGCTTAGTTTATAGCAGTGAAATGCACAGAAGGCACTTTCCAGAGTTTGCTCCAGTTCATGACAAACAAGCCACTAAAATACCCCTTCTGAAGTTAATTAATGTTTCTGTATTTCTTAACGAAAGGGTTAAATAACTAAGATTTATACAAAATATTATGAAAACATTTTAGCCTTGCATTGACAATTTGCATGTAAAGAAAGAAGACATTCACAAATTAGGTCTTCTGTTGGAGCATGAGTAACGCATCATTTCCAGGGATTCTTGACTTTCAGTTAGATTAACTTCCTGGCACTTTACTTGCCAAAAAGTTCTTCCATACAGCAGCTGTACATGTACTCTCCCCCTCTCACCCGCAGTCAGTGTTCAATACCATCATAAGACAGAACATACGTGAACTTGGTCAAAACAATGCATAAATGAGGAATCTCAGAATAAATCACCACAAAGAAGCCCCAGCAATGGCATCTCCAGGTTCATGCTACTAAACCAGCTGAGAGGAGGTGAATTGAAATATAATTTCTAAATTATCAGTTAGAGAGGATACGAGAGGATGAGTGAAGGAATTAGTGCAATGACAGCATCTAGCAAGGTAGGAGGAGGCATCACCTTAGAGTATCTAGCATGTGGGACACAAGTGAGAAGACAGAATAATCTTTTCTGATAAATGAGAAAAATCAATATGAAGCAATACACCTCCAAATTCAATTTAATTTGAAAATTGCATCTGAAATGGAAAATGTAGGATGAAATAGAAACATTAAGACTCTGAACTTAAAAATCTAGTGACCTACTGTACCAATTGTGGACAATGAAAACTGATTCCAAGTCAACTAAAATTCACAATACATTACAGGAGATACCTTAAAGCAGAGACTCTAACATGGTATGAAAGGAAATAAAAAGTGTCCATCTTTTTTTTCCAAAACTTTTATTATACTTAAGTTATAGTGACATTGCATTTTAGAAAGTGTTTTTTGGTCATGATGAACACAAATGAAAGATGATTTTAATTTTCTTCATGATGGAAAAATGCCCAAAGTAAGTTGGAAGGCAGAAAAAACTTAAGATACACCTAAGTTTTCAGTGTTCAAAGGAGAAACAGAAATAAGCATTTCTGTGTGTTAAGACGACTTAAAAAATTTTAAAACCCCCCACAAATTAGTAACAAAAAGTATTTTTGCCGAGTCATTGCTGTACAGAAAGAATTCCATAGGCCCTTATTGGAGAACACGTGACACAACATGTGAAAACCAAAGAATACAAACAGTCAGTGTCAGCCGGACTATTTTCATGCTTCAAGCTCCTCCTTGAATCAGGGCCTAAGAACTAGGGAGTAAAAAGATATTTTCACTTTTGTGTAGAAATTATGCTCCTATACACATTGTTTCTCTGATTTTGGAGTAAGGTACCTAAAGCATACAGACAACACTATCTAAATGATACTACATGCCCTTTCTAAAGAAGATCGCTTCATCAATCTATTAAAAATTATCTAGGACAATATCTTGGATTCTTTTTTTTTTTTTTTTAGTATTTCCTTTCAAATTCCACAGACTTCTGTGATGACACCAAGTACTGAAGTAATAACAGTTTGTGAGGGTGCTTAAGAATTCTGGAGAAAAAAAAAATATGTGAAAATACTAGTATCAAAACAGACAGCTGGCTAGACCATCCCCAGCTGGAACACATCAGCTATGGGCACGTTTTATAACCACCCCAGTTAGAAGCTGTGCAAAGTAGTCATCTGAAAGCATTAACAGGCAGAACACCAGTGTCTATTAAAAGAGTGAAACAAAAAGGCTTGTTAGGTAACTGTGAACAGAGACAAGAATGTACGGGGTAACAGGTCAGCTTACAATATAATATACAATTGCAACACTTAATTCCAAAAGCATCACACTAAAATATAGTACACAAAAGCGAACAATCTTTGACAAACACACTAACAAGACTGAAAACACAGATCTGATGTTGAAGCCATCTAGCATTGCTCTAATTGGAATTCGAGTCGCTGGAAAAAATAAGAGGAAATCAGGATGCATTAACAGATTGAACAGAAATGCAAAGTAACCCAGTATTTGTACAAGCAACTCTGATCCAAAATGCTGTCTTCCACCACCACGTTCCTTTTGCAGCACCTCAGCTGTAGAAAGAAAATGCCAGGCTTCCAAGAGCCACCTGGCTAAATTGCTGAGAAATGCAAGGGTTTAAAACGGCTAATGCATGTTGCTGCAGAAGAGAATTCAAAGTAACCTGAAAGTGAATAAAAATAAGATGCCTCATAAACTATTCATACCATAGAAGGGCTAATAAACTCAAGTGGTACAACTGGAAATTCAAACATGTTTAAGGCAGAAGTGTTTGTGTAAGAACAGTAAACAGAACAAATTGCTAAGCAAGGCCACAAGAGATAAAATGAAGCCCTGAAGATTTGTTCAGCAAAGTGATTTAAATGTCCATAATTCTCCATATTGTAATTAAAAAGACTTGAATAAAGTAGTGTTATTCATGTTGTGTATTCCAGTTTACACTCCACCGTTTCTTCTCCAACTCCATTCCTCTGTCTTTGGTGTAATCTCTACCAACACACATAGAATACAGCTCTGGTTCTCAATGTGAAAAACAACTTGGAAAAAATAAATTACATGCTTCTCGTGATAAAATGCAAGATCCTGATCTGTTGCATGGTCCCATGATATGTTTAGCAGCCTCTGAATAGTAGTTTTAAGTTATTAATTATATCTGAAGCAGAATCATAATTTGCTGTTATCCCCCCAAATCACTTACTAGTTAACTAGTTTACTTTGGTAGATAAGCCGTCTAATAGTCATGATACACTTGTGTTCAAGAAGTAGTGAAACCTAGACTCGGATAAGTTTGTAAATTCATATATAGACCTTAGCTTGTAAGTGTAACCATGATATGCAGAATTTCTGCTTTTTCTGCACTGGAAAAAGACATCACATCTGTCATAAAACTAGACAAAACTACGTAACATGGTTGTCAGTTCATGACTAAAATAAAATAGTAAAGTAAATTATTTTTAAACATTGTGTTAAATATATTCACATGATCACCATAGCTACACAAAATGGCCACTATTGCAATCACACACTATATGTACATAACATATATGCCACAACAGTTTGCAAGTGTTGAGTTTTCACAGATTAGCCAATTTTACCAGACATAAATAATCTTGTACCAACTTTTAGGCATTTTAAAAGGAATTAAATGTCCTAAATATATCCGTTCCTCTGCAAAATTAAAAGAAAAAAAAATCCCAAAAAGTCAGTGCAAATTGAACTTGTCCACCAAGATAGATTCTTATTAAGCTGAGAATAAACAAAGTTTAAGAGATTAAAGGAAGAAACTCATAGAATTGCCAACTGCCTTTAGCAGAGGTTAAAGAAGATGAGAAATCAGAAGTCCTGGATCCTATAGCAGAGCCTTCTGTGAGTAATTATGCTGTGGCTGTTGAGGTGGTGGAGGCTGTGGCTGTTGTGGAGGTGCTTGTTGACTGCCTGCTGTCTGTGGCAGAGGTGTAGATGGTAAGTTATAGTTTGGCACCTGGGACATATTAGTTCCAGCATTTTGATAAGCAGCAACATCAACAGTAGCAGGTGGTGGACTATACACTGAAGCCTGGTTAGAGTAAGTATTTCCAGCAACAGAGCCAACCATTGCACTGAAAAAAAAAATTAAAGTTGAATTAACAAACAATTTACCAACAACACCACTTTAGTGCTTCTTCAGTTGTTCTATATATACACACAAAAATCTAACTCTGGACACCTTGCGTATTTAAAACTACAGCAAATGAAAATTCCAGTTAAAACTCAAACACACTCCTCAGATGTAAACACACTTAACGGACCTCCCATGGATTTAAAACGAGACTGTGAATCTATACTTTGTTTTATTTTAATGTGCAGCATGGCATACCATCTATTTTCCATTCTGCTCATGAATAAAAAAAAAGGAAATCAAAACCCAGCCAGCTGTTCTAAACAGCAAAACAAGTCAGGTGAAGTATGCAGAAACTCACTTTATCAATATATTTTACCACCCCACATAAGTAACTTTGGGGGACAGAGACTAACAAATACTTTAATAACTCAAGATGGATGTCTCTCCCAACTTCAGAAAATAAAATTACTTTATACAGAGAATAAAAATTAAAAAAAAAAAAATATGCAAAGCCCTAATATTTTCCTAAGGTCAATTCAAAACTTTTTCACAATATAGATAGGTTAGCCAAAGCTAAGCATCTTTGGGCATCTACCCAAAACAGAAAGCCACTTCTGGGTCCTTTCTATGGGGAAGCTGTACAAGCTTTAGGAAGGGTTCATAGCCCATGCACTTCTTTTCCAAAACGAGCAGAAATCTCACCATGCTTCCACAGTAGGATATTTGAAAAAAGAACAACACAATATACACTATTTCAGAAGTTATGCAAAGCCACCCAGAACAGCAGATAAGCTTCACCATTAAATGTATATTATAAAAAAAGTCATATAATTTTCTCTAATTTTTCATTTATATAAAAGAAAAAAATATATATATAAATTATGTATTTCTTATATATAAAATTAAAAACTAGAGAAAGCTGTAAAAACAACAAAGAAGTTTGAAGCTTGTCAGGAATTTTTACCAAGTACATGACACCAATAAAAAGCATTCTGGAAATAATTGCATTGAGGTATCTTTCAGTTGGGCTTAAAATTATACTTCTGTAAGAAAATAAACCTCCTTTAAATGCTACCTGTAGTCCTTTATGTTGAAATTGATTTAAACGTGAATAGGAAAATACTTAAAATTACTTTGTGTAAGACGTCTGTGCAGGCTGACCAGGCAGCACTGAGCTGGCAGATGGAGTAACTGTGCCTTGGCTGAGAGAAGGGAGCTGTTCAGGAGGAAGATTATAGCCTTGAATATGGCCCATCTGTGCACTCCCTGCCACCAAATATGCATTACCTTGAGGTTGCCCCGGATAAACCTAGGAAGTTAAATAACGGTATATTAAAAATAAAATACAGAAATGGTATTTAATATCTGACTTCAGAACTGAAAGACAGTCTCTCAAACCTTTTTTTACAGATGCTTTAATAGAAAGCAACTGTCTTCTATCGAATGCTGCAGCATAAAAAAAATACCAGATTTTCAAAGGACACTATTTACGTCTCTAACCTCAGGCTCCAGTACCAAAAAGGTCAACTAGTTCATTGGAAAACTCGTATTCCAAATTTTATTTTAATGACTATCACTCGTGCTACTTCAGAGCTTCTACTTTTGAATGAAAATGCTGAAGGATTTCAATCACGTATCAAATAGCAGTCCAAAGCAGAATACTTTTTGATGCCCAGATAACTTTCACAAGTAGAACATGAAAGTGGAAAGCAAATCATGTATTCTTTTCATGTTATTAGTTAACCTAACATTTTCTGTAACTGTTGAGACTGCCATTGTATAATTGTTTGAGTGGAGCAGAAGAGAAAAAGACGTCTTAAGAAAATTCCAATCAAAATAAAGTAACACTCTAAAACTAACTAGAGGAAAAGATTTTCGAGACAAAATTTCTAAACCCTATGTTTTCATTCAATCATGAATTATTTGCCTTAACACAAATTACTAGAAGAAATTATCAGGTCTCATGAACAACTGAGTTCATGCAAGTCTATGATCTACAGCCCTCCTATCTTCAGATCCATGTATCTCAGATGACATATTCATAGAAGACTTAGCAAAATTGCAAAAGAATTTTAGAAGGCAGCAAAGTCATGAGACCTCCTAACTTTTCAGAACTTTATACTAGTTCATGGACACCCCAAAGTACATTTTTTTCCCTTTAAGAATCCCAGACACATGCCCATTTATAAAACATTAAAATTATTCTACATGATTGCTTATCATATATGAATGGAAGACAATGTTCCTCTTAATGACACTGCAAAAACATACATCCTCTTCTTAGAGCACACTGAAAGAAAGTATGTATTTGTAGGAAGCTAAAAGAACCAAACCTGCTTTAATATTTATATAATACTGCGAAGGTATTAGTAAGTTGGCTTGAATGGTTTTTTACTCACTCAAAAAGCAAGTAAATTATTGAAAAAACAGTTTTAAACGTTACGTATTCCAATAAACAGGAAAATAATACACCAAGTATTCATTAGACTATGGAACTAAACATTTAAATGTTTAAAAAAAGTTTTTAAAATACCGTAGTATATGAATAAGCTAAAAGACCACACCCAGTCAATTACATGGAAATGCTACCATGAAAGAATTGTAATTTTTAACTTCAGTAATTTCAATGCTAAATGCTCTTTACTGATATTTCATAACAGGGAAACTAAAAGCAGAGATTGATTTTAGGGTGGGGAGGGCACAATCTTAAACAGGAAATGTACTCTTTTGGTTCTTCACTTTCTTTGACCCACTGTGCAAAGGCCTGGCAGCTTTCATTTCTAATTTTATGTGCAACTCAAAGCACAGGATGGGCTTTTTCCTTAATCAAAAAGAATTGAACAGAAAAGAACTAAAAGTGTTAGAACCTGCAAAAGGAGAATATTCAAACCTTGCAGCTGAATACAAACAACATTTTTTTTTTTACATACAGTATTGAAAGAAAACACTGCTCTTTCATTTGAGATTATCTCTGAGGGAGCAAGATGATTTTAACCTAGCATTAAGGTGCAAAGATCATAAAAAGAGGTTGGCAGCCGGTCACGAGTGGTGTTCTCCAGGGCTCAGTTTTGGTGCCAGTGTGTTTAACATCTTTACCAGTGATCTGGATGAAGGGGTTGAGTGCTCCTCAGGAAGTTTGCAGATGACACCAAGCTGGGCTGGAGTGTCGATCTGTTTGAGGGTAGGAAGGCTCTGCAGAGGGATCTGGACAGGCTGGATGGGTGGGCCGAAGCCAACTGTATGAGGTTCAACCAGGCCAAGTTCCAGGTCCTGCACTTGGGTCCAACCACCCCATGCAATGCTACAGGCTTGGGGAGGAGTGGCTGGAAAGCTGCCCAGCAGAAAAAAAATCTTGGGGTGTTGGTCGACAGCCAGCTGAACATGAGCCAGCAGTGTGCCCGGGTGACCAAGGAAGCCAACAGCATCCTGGCTTGTGTCAGGAATAGTGTGGCCAGCAGAAGTAGGGAGGTGATCGTGCCCCTGTACTTGGCACTTGTGAGACCGCACCTCAAGTACTGTGTTCAGTTTCGGGCCCCTCACTACAAGAAGGACATTGAGGTGCTGGAGCATGTCCAGAGCAGGGGAATGAGGCTGGTGAAGGGTCCAGAGAAGAAGTCTTATGAGAACCAGCGGAGGGAGCTGGGGCTTAGTCTGGAGAAGAGGAGGCTGAGGGGAGACCTTATTGCTCTCTACAACTACCTGAAAGGAGGTTGTAGTGAGGCAGGTGTTGGTCTCTTCTCCCAAGTAACCAGTGATAGGACAAGAGGCAATGGCCGCAAGTTGTGTCAGAGTTTTAGATTGGATATTAGGAAAAATTTCTTTACTGAAAGAGTGGTCAGGCATTGGAACAGGCTGCCCAGAGAAGTGGTGGAGTCACCATCCCTGGAGGTGTTCGAAAAACTTGTAGATATGGCACTTCAGGACATGATTTAGCATGCATGGTGGTGTTGGGTTGAAGGTTGGACATGATGATCTTGGAGATCTTTTCCAACCTTAATGATTCTATGATTCCAACTCGGGAGGCAAACTGGGAGAACAGCAGGACAGAAATAGGAAATAAATTATTACTTGCAATCAACATGCTCTGCCACATTTTATATACCAGTATACATTTCTTTTAGTAATGTAGAGAAGTACACTGTAAAAAAATATTTGAGCAAGTTTTGTAAAAAAATTAGCTCATGTGAAAAACTGTTTATCACTAATAATTTATATGAAATCAACCATAGCTTATTATGTACTTGATTATGCCAATGACTATTAAAGATTACATACATACCTGAGAGCCAGAAACCCCAGATGACTGCATATAATACTGTTGGTTTTGTAGTTTTGCATACATAGAATACATTGGGTCTTCATTCATCAATTTATTATACAAAGAAAGAGCCTCCATTGCTTTAACATTGAGCTCTGAAAGTTCTGAATGTTTCCTAGAAAATATATTTTACAGCTTACTCTACAATTTAGATCACTTCAGTACAGAACAGACAATACAGGCAAACTTTCATGATGTGTGATAAGCAACATACTCTTAGTGCCTGTGAAGTGATGCCTGACAAGTGCCATAATGTCAAACGGTACAATACTATAAAATATTATGTGACTAGGAAAAAAACCCTTCAGACCTCCCCTCAGATGAGAAGCTATTAATAAACACACCTATTTTCTTTGCCAGTATTCACAGAAATGTTTAAGATATCATTAAGTAATAACAACGGTCCTTCTAAGAATGAATCTTAATTTGATTTAAAACACATGTACTTTTTTACCTGTCTATATCTTCCAACTTTTCATCTATGAGAGGTCCCATCTGGTGGCACATTGCTAGAATAGAAGGATATTAAAATATATCAGAATAATAAAAAGATTTCCATACTGCAAGTCAGAAAGTAGTTTCTAAAAAATTTGAGTTTGTCAAATGTAAAATAAACAGACAAGGAAGCTGAAAAGGGAGACTACAGTCTAACCCTCCTCCAGAATGCAAAATGTGCCCACTTATCCAAGCAATGAATTATTTACTCATCAAGAGATGTGTTTAATCCCAAGAGCCACTCAACGTTCAAACTGAAACACGGGTAAAAAAAAAAAAATTCAGGCATCAAAGATGACCTAAATGCATTATAAGCAGCTCTGGAACACTTGTCTTCACTCCCATTTTTCCCCAGTTACAGACACAGAAGGTCCTGAAAGCCTCTGGGCCACGATGGGTGAAAGGGCATCATTGATGTGTTCCTTGAAGGCAACTCCAGGTGAAAGAGGAGTTGTATGAGAGGCACCCACCTGCTTCTTTGAACCTGGGAACAGCAACACATTGGCAGAAATGCCGGAAAAAGATGTAAAACCTGGTGTAAGTTCTGCCTATTAGTCTGCCTATAAGTCTCCTTTAGTCTGGGGAAGAGGAGAGGCTGAGGGGGGCCTTATTGCTCTCTACAACTGTCTGAAAGGAGGTTGTAGTGAGGCAGGTGTTGGTCTCTTCTCCCAACTATCTAGCGACAGAACAAGAGGCAATGGCCTCAAGTTGCATCAGGGGAGGTTTAGATTAGATATTAGGAAAAAATTCTTTACTGAAAGAGTGGTCAGGCATTGGAACAGGCTGCCCAGGGAGGTGGTTTTGTCACCATCCCTGGAGGTGTTCAAAAAACGTGTAGATGTGGCACTTCAGGATATGGTTTAGTAGGAATGGTGGTATTGGGTGGCTGGTTGGACTTGATGATCTTAGAGGTCTTTTCCAGCCTATGATTCTATGATTATCTACAACACAAAGTGTGGTAAAAAGCATGACAATGACTGCTTAGATGTCTGCATGCTAACACGATGACCGCACTGCTGCCAACCACAAACCCCAGGCTTCTGAAAGTGCTGGGCTGAGCTCCCAATTTAAAAAAAATTGTGACTGGACATCTGAATGGTAGACGAAAATGAAGTGGGTTTTCGTCAAATGTTGATCAGCACCTGCCACCACTGGCAGGAACCCAAGATCCAACACATATCTACAACAAGATTCCCAGAAACTATGCCAAAAATAGTAGCTACCCAAGACCTACCTGAGTGTACAGCAAGTACAGTCTTGAATACGGCGCTGTAGAATAATACACAGCCATATGTTTGGCAAGCGCTCTTGTAGGTAGCTGGTGAGGGATCATCTGACTACACTACAGCTTTCAGATTCTAGGACTAGTCCCACGGCTTAATATAAACTTCAGCATTGTTCTAATGATCTCACAATGCATTTTGAAAGGACATCCTAAAGTAAGCCGTATCTGGAGATATGTGCAAGCATACCTTTAATTTCTTTGCCTCTGTCCTGGACCAGATATAGACAATCTGCTTCTTAGATAGCAGCCTCTGTAACTATATTTGCTACTTGAACGAATAAAAACATTCATGTTTCTTTTTACTCTCCTTTAGCTTTAGTAGAATACGTGCAGACACGTCACTGATGTGCAGTTCCCAAAACAGGATTCATTTATAGGTATGATGAACCATATGGGTGTGGAAACATGGGAGATATCCAAAAGCTTACAGCTTAGGTACTTTTTCCTGATTAACTTCTACAGAGATCTGGAATCTGCCATTTTCTTAACAAAGTCTGGTCCTATCTGAATCATCAGTTTAAGCCAATGTTCTGTCTCATACCGAGCAAGTTTCTTTACTTCCTTCTCCAAAGCACCCTTCCAAAATTTTTGCTGCATCTATCAACCCAGGTAGAATGGTCTATATAATGCCTCTTTGAAGAGGTAGTCTGAATAATTTGAGTCTAAAGGACTAGTCTGATTTGTAGCACTCTATATGGTATTTATCATAGAATCATAGAAAGTTTTGGGTTGGAAGGGACCCCTAGAGGTCATCTAGTCCAACCCCTCTGCAGTGAGCAGGGACATCACTAACTAGATCAGGTTGCTCAGAGCCCTGTCGAACCTGTTCTTGAATGTTTCCAGGGATGGGGCCTCCACTACCTCTCTGGGCAACCCGTTCCAGTGTTTCATCACCCTCATTGTAAAGAATTTCTTCCTTATATCCAGCCTAAACCTACCCTGTTTTAGTTTAAAACCATTACCCCTTGTCCTGTCACTGCTGTCTCTACTAAAAAGATTGTCCCCATCTTTCCTATAGGCTCCCTTTAAGTACTGAAATGCTGCAATCAGGTCTCCCCGCAGCCTTCTCTTCTCCGGGCTGAACAAACCCAACTCTCTCAGCCTGTCCTCATAGGAGAGGTGCTCCAGCCCTCGGATCATTTTTGTAGCCCTCCTTTGGACCCGCTCCAACAGTTCCATGTCCTTCTTGTGCTGAGGGCTCCAGAGCTGAACGCAGTACTCCAGGTGAGGTCTCACCAGAGCAGAGTAGAGGGGCAGAATCACCTCCCTCGACCTGCTGGCCACCCTTCTCCTGATGCAGCCCAGGACACGGTTGGCCCTCTGGGCTGCCAGCGCACATTGCCGGCTCATGTCCAGCCTTTCGTCTATCAGTACCCCCAAGTCCCTCTCAGCAGAGCTGCTCTCGATCCTTTCATCCCCCAGCCTGTATTGATAGCGGGGATTACCCCGACCCAGGTGTAGGACCTTGCACTTGGCCGTGTTGAACCTCATGAGGTTCACACAGGCCCACCTCTCCAGCTTGTCCAGGTCCCTCTGGATGGCATCCCGTCCTTCTGGTGTATCAACCGTACCACTCAGCTTGGTGTCATCTGCAAACTTGCTGAGGGTACACTCGATGTAGCTGTCCATGTCATTGATAAATATATTGAACAGCACCGGTCCCAGTACGGACCCCTGAGGGACTCCACTCGTCACTGGTCTCCATCTGGACATCGAGCCGTTGACCACCACCCTTTGGCTGCGACCATCCAACCTATTCCTTATCCACCGAACGGTCCACCCATCAAATCCATGGCTCTCCAATTTAGAGAGAAGGATGTTGTGGGGGACCGTGTCAAAGGCTTTACAAAAATCCAGATAGATGACAGCCATAGGTTTTCCCTTGTCCACTCTTGTTGTTACACCATCATAGAAAGCCACTAGGTTGGTCAGGCAGGACTTGCTCTTGGTGAAGCCATGCTGGCTGTCTCGAATCACCTCCATGGCCTCCATGTGCCTTAGCATATCTTCTAGGAGGATCTGTTCCATGATCTTCCCAGGCACAGAGGTGAGGCTGACAGGTCGGTAATTCCCAGGGTCTTCCTTTCTACCCTTTTTGAAAAGGCGCACAATGTTTCCCTTTTTCCAGTCACTAGGGACTTCCCCTGACTGCCATGACTTTTCAAATATCATGGAGAGTGGCTTGGCAACTACATCAGCCAGTTCCCTCAGGACTCTGGGATGCATCTCATTAGGTCCTATGGACTTCTGTACATTTAGGTTCTGCAGGAGGTCCCGAACCTGATCTTCACTTACAGCTGGAGGGATTTTACCCTACTGGTCTCCTTCATGCCATCCATCGACTCGGGAGGGGTGAGGAGAGAGGTTGCCAGTGAAGACTGAGGCAAAAAAGTTGTTGAGTACCTCAGCTTTCTCCTCATCTGCTGTTGCCAGTTCGCCGGTCTCGCTCATGAGCGGGGGTACGCTTTCTTTGACCTTCTTTTTCCGGCTGACATACCTGTAGAAGCCCTTCTTGTTATTTTTTGCATCCCTTGCCAAGTTCAGCTCCAGCTGTGCCTTGGCCTTCCTGACCCCATCCCTACACAACCAGGCAGCTTCCCTATACTCTTCCCAGGAAGCCAGTCCCTGCTTCCGCTGCCTGTGCAGTTCCCTCTTCTTCCTTAGTTTGACCAGCATCTCTTGTCTCAGCCATGCCGGTCTCTTCCCTTCTCTGCCCGACTTCTTACACTTGGGGATCAAGAGCTCTTGCGCTCTCTGGAATACATCCTTAAAGACCTGCCAGCTCTGCTCTGTTCCTCTGTTCCTGAGGACCGTTTCCCAGGGAGTCCTTCTGACTATCTCCTTGAAGAGCTGGAAGTTTGCCCTCCTAAAATTTAGGGTCCTGACTATGCTCTTCATTATTCCCATTTCCCTCCGTAGCGTTAGTTCCACCAGCGCGTGGTCACTGCAGCCCAGGCTACCTCCGATCTTGACATCCCCAACAAGCTCACTCGCATTGGTGACCACCAGGTCTAGTATCGCATCCCCTCGGGTAGGGGTGCTTATTACCTGGCTTAAGAAGTTGTCCTCAATGCATTCCAGGAACCTGCTGGATTGCCTACAGCTTGCCGTGTTGCTTTTCCAGCAGATGTCGGGGTGGTTGAAGTCCCCCAGTAGGACGAGAGCCTGTGAGCGTGAGGCCTCCTGGAGTTGGAGGAAGAACGCTTCGTCTCTCAGCTCCTCTTGATCTGGCGGCCTGTAGTAGACACCAACCACTAGGTTCCCTTTGTTGCCTCTCTCTCCGATTCTTACCCATAAGCTTTCGACCTGCTCGTGGCTATTCTTCAGGGACAGCTCTTCACTCTGTAATGTTTTCTTGATGTAAAGGGCAATGCCCCCACCCCTCCTTCCTCGCCTGTCCCTTCTGAACAGCCTGTAGCCATCAAGAGCTACATTCCAGTCGTGGGATTCATCCCACCAAGTTTCCGTGATGGCAATCAGATCATAGCTTTCCAGCAGGACGATTGCTTCCAGCTCCTCCTGTTTGTTTCCCATGCTGCGTGCGTTTGTATAAAGGCATTTCATCTGAGCCGTCGGCCTCGTCACCTTCATAGCAGAGCACTCCTTTTTTCCCTTGAGGTGCTTCATATTTCTATTCATATTCAATATTTGCTAATATTAAAGTCCTACAGAAAAACCCATGCAAGTGAAAAGCATGTGGGACACCTGCAGGTCTACTGTAAGCCTAAGTAATATTTCTGCTTCCTCTCACGGACTCTTCCTTATGCTCCTTTTGCAGCTCATGCTGTGCTACTCCATGGATGAAAAAAAAAGATGAATAAGATTGAATTAAGTATTCTTGGGTCTTGAAAAGAAAAAAAATAGGGAATATAGTTACCTTGAGAGAGGGGTGTGTTTTAAGTTTAAGTTGTTTTAAGGTAGTATTTTGCATTTCAGTCTCAGATGTGGGAAACAGGAAGTGCGAAGATAATTACGGCTCAGGCACTTTTCTCAGGCATGCCTGTGTTTTGCACACGAAGCTGAAGTAGTTTCAGCTTAGTTTCAATTTGTCTTGAAATAGGTAATTACTAGAGAGGAAAACAGCAACAAATCAACCCAAGACATTTTCTTACCCTCAAGATGAAGCAATTCTGGGAGGTCTGGCTGTTCATCAGATGGATCCGCACTTTGTAACATCTGCAAGAGCTGATCCATTTTATCCTACAACACAAATTGCGTAATTAGGACATATGCGGGGGGGAGAATTAACACTTTCAGGATAGTAAATGAAAGCAGCTATTTACAACTGCCATTTGGATCTCTTGGGACTTCGAAATCATCTAGACTAACTTTAAGAAAATACAAATTATACACACTACTTCACAGGAATGAAGGTGTTTGAAGAAGGAAAAGCGAAATGATAAAAATTCCCAGTAGTAACAAGTGGAATGTGCAGAATACTCCTTTATACTCTTTTACTCCTAAAAGTATTTCTAACAGTTTTTTCTGAGCAGTTTCTGGTTTTCCATTCTACTTATTACGTATGCAACACTACCACCTAGTGGGATTAGTGTAAATGTTTTGACGGAATACATTGAGAGACTACTTTAAAAAGAAATTGGTACTTAAAACTAAATTCACTGAAAAACTATCCTGCATTTTGTAAGTGCATGAGGCCTATAAACACAAAAGCAGTGTCATTACCAATATATATAAATGGGTTTTTTTAGTATGATGTTTGGAGGGGTCACACGGTTGACTTCATAATAAATTATCATTGATTAACCAGTTTCAGTGCAACACTTATAAAAATACAAAAGAGTGGAAAATTAACAGGAATAAACTCTTTGAAAACTATGTCTTGGAGTCAACTACATTGCTTAACTAAACATTATATGAAAATAATTAAAAATCACTTTATAGCTGGAAAGGGATTTTTCACAAGTATGTGTAGTGATAGGACAAGGGGGAATGGCTGTAAACTAAAAGAGGGCAGATTTAGGTTAGATATTAGGAAGAAATTCTTCACCATGAGGGTGGTGAAACACTGGAACAGGTTGAACAGAGAAGCTGTGGATGCCCGGTCCCTGGCAGTGTTCAAGGCCAGATGTCCCTGCTCATGGCAGGGAGGTTGGAACCAGATGATCTTTAAGGTCCCTTCCAATCCTTACCATCCTATGATTCTATGAAATAGCCTTTAACAGGCCAGAGTTATATAGATCGTGTGAAACTGGAAACTAAACTGTATTTTTTCCTTCTTAACCCCAGAAAAGGCAAGAAGCCGCCAAATGAACTACTTCCTTATAAACTATACTACGATAATTTTAAAAACAAAACAAGACACCAAAATATAAACTAACATGGAATAACAGAAGACAGGAGCTGGAAGGCACCTCAAGGCAGGCCTGAGATAAGCTATTTCAGCAAGTTATAAACTTACTTATACCTCTTGGGAGGAAGAGTATTTGAGGTAGGAGTGACCTAGGACTCTCCTAGGACTTTAGAAGGCTGTAACTGATTTTTCATTTAAAAAAAAAAAAAAAAAAAATGGCAGAATCCTAGTTAAGGAAGAAACGGAAGGTCACAAGAGAGAAAGCAAAACATTCTGAGAACAGTCCTAAGCCCCCTGGGAGAGAAAGAAGGGTGGAAAAAAAAAAAAAAAAAAGAAAAAAAGACGGGGAGAAAAAAAAAAGCAGGGAAAAACATCCTGGGCTAAGACTTCCGGGGAACCCTGCAGAACCACTGAGGTGAGATTGTGCGAATCTCACTAAATATTACTTACAGAGTAACAAAAAGCTCAGTTTTCCAAGAAGGAAAGAGATCTTTCAGACTGGGGGAAGACTGTAGTGATTATACGGGAAATAAATCTAAGCCAGCATTCAAGATGGGCATCTCTGAGGTATCCTGAAGTATTTAAGGCAAAATTTGAAAGCAAAGGCTTCACTCCAACCAAGCTTCTAGTCTGGAGGTGAACAGCTGTACAATCCTGAATTAGGCCCTAAATGGAATGTAGTTTCCAAATGCAGTTTCAGAAATCCCTAAGAACTTCAAGACACACCAGCAAATTAGAATATGGCAGATACTTTTTTTTTTTTTTAATTAAATCAACTGTCCCTTCCCATTCTCTTTTGATTATGTCCTCCTGATCTTTCAAATTGTTTTTGAGGTACAGGATGAAAAGGTTAAACATCACATATTTAAATGTACCAGCAGTTGAAAATCAGTACTTGCGTCACGCTTACTTCATCAATATAAACTGGTTCAGGCTCAGGTTCTATTGTCTCCACTTGAACTTCATCACTGAACTGCACTGTTTTCTTCTCAGCTTTCACTGTAACATAAACAGACAGATTTTATTTTATAAAATAAAAATAAACAAAACATGACTTAAATGTTATACAGCTAACATGTTACCCAAGTTCTTTAAATTTGAAACATCTACTGTGAAAATTAAAAAAATTGTATTTTCTTGACTTTTGAAGGCCAAAAACATCTCCATAGACTGAAACAATTTTCATAAACAAATCTGTAAATCGGATAAAAAAGACATCAGTTCACACATGGTCAATAGAAGCATGTTTTAGCAAGCAAATGTCTTTACCATAGTCTCCCTGCACGTAGCATACTTATTAATAAGTCATCAGGAAAACAGACTAAGAGGGAGTGATTGGAAGAAACAGGGCTAACGAGTCAGGTGTAAGAGAAAACTGGTGAAATAATCTATGACAAACTGGAGCCTTCTTTTCTCTATAGCAAAGTATAGAACTCAAAGTTCCCAGATTTTGCTATTCCTTCTTCATCAAACAGTACCTGCAAAAGCATCTCACCCCTCTGCAATGGAAGCCACAACAAAAAAAGCGGCCAAATACTACTCTTATCACACTACTCTTATCAGTTAGTCTTAACACAGAACAGATGACTCCTACAGCATGTAATTCTGCTGACCTGCTCATACCTTTGGCACGCTCATATTGAGCTCACAGGAGATTCATCTTGCAAACTTATCAGATTTACAGAAATCAGTTCTAGCATCTTAAAACCTTTAATATTTTAATAAATATTTAGACTAGGTTAGATGATATCAATAGATAGAAGAAGATAGCCAGTACACAGGAAAAAAAAAATCCTTCCATTATGCACACATACATACCTACAGCCCTTAGGTTTCTTGAATTGTTTGAACAGTGGTAATCTGTCTCTGACTCATCTGGCCAGGGGCCTTCAGTTTTTCCTTGATTAGATATGTACCATTGCAACCAGGCAAAAAGGCAATTTGGAAAAAAATGCTGTTGCCTACATTTATCTAGATTGTCAATGGAGTTGTTAAATGCGTCTCACGAAAGCTACTGACAATGTCAACAGCAGACAACATCATATTTTTCAGCCAGTTTGGGCAACCTTGGTCTGACACAAAGATGTGACTTATTTCTGAGAGCACAGCGAGGGCTCCTCAGTTTTACTTCAAGTATCACATTAACTTGGAACTGAATCCTATCATAAGGAAAAGGAAACAGGGAAAGTACATCACTACAGAAATATCCGTTGTTCTGTGGCAAGGCTTAATATATATATAAATGTAGTGTTACTTACTCATTTCTGGCTCCGCAGAAAGATCAGCTGTCACAAAATTAGATGGAAACAATCCTATACCCTGATGAGTTTCACCTTTCCACCAATTTGGATCACTAGAGAGAAAAAAAAATAATTAAAACCCCCATACATTAAAAAACTCCTACTCACATGGAGTTTTTCTAAGAACAGCACTGTACAAGGCATTTACAATATGCATTTGCAATTACATTCAAATGCAAAAAATCTAGGCGATAACTAAATAAAGTATTTAATATGTAAATATATTTTATTGCAATTGTATTCCAATGTATGCTTCCACATAGACGATATAATTATTCTCAACTGATTTTTACAGTCTAATACACTTCTAGTAGGCACTGGACATAAATTACCTGTCATCAAGGATAGTTATAAGTTCTCCAGCTTTAAAAGTTAATTCGTTGTCTTCAGCAGCCTCAAAATCATAGATTGCACGAACCTTTCGGCCCTCATGTTTGTGATTTGTTAAAAGGCTTGATGCGCTCGGATACAGACTGGAAAGTGTTGTTTGCTGTTGCCTTTGTTCTTTTAGTGACAGTTCAATAGCTACAAAAGAACAGTTACTCACATGAAAATTCCCCATAAAAGTTGTTGAATTATATGAACATTTAACTCTCAAAACTTTTAGGATAATTCCATTCCTGTTGCATCATAATCAACTTCTGCCTTTCACTTAAAAATAATGGTAAAACAAAAAAGATGTTTTATAACTAGAAAGCATAATGCTGCCCATAAATTTACTGAGGCTTTCAACATGGAGAGGATTAATAAATAGCACTTAAGCACAAATGGGATAACTCAGTGAAGTCATCCTTTTTTTAGTATTATATTATTGTTGTTATTTTGAACTGATGTATTTACATTCTTACTAGCATATACATAATGTTCAACTTTTCCAGATCACTTGAAACATTAAAAAGATACAGCTGTTCAGGTACACATTGTTTCTCTGTTAGATCCCGAGTCTGCAGTCTGAGTTCACAGAATCAGAGAACCGTGCAGACTGGCTGAGGTTGGAAGACACCTCTAGAGGTCATCTTGTTCAATCCCCTGCTCAAGCAGGGCCACCTAGAGCTGGCCGCCCAGGACTATGTCTAGACAGCTTCTGAATATCTCCAGGGATGGAGACTCCACAACCTCCCTGTGCAACCTCTTCCAGTGCACTCAGTCACTCTCACAGTAAATAAACACCTCCTTAATTCATAATTAAGAAAAAGATTTTTGCTTAGACAAGCAAAATTCCATCCATTCCTGTTCTCTCCCTATCATTCCTTGAATAATTTCACATTTCTTGATCATTTTCAATTAAACTTGACTGACCAGAAAGGTTTCATTCATATAAAACTCCAAGTTTGTGAAAAAAAATGATTGTGTTTAAAAAGGGACAGAGCAGGACACAAAAAACAAGAGAACAAACATTAGAGAACCCACACAGAATCTGAACCTTTGGCACCCGAATCCCTTTAAAGGTAGACTTTGGTGAGTCAACTGTTGAAAAAAACATTACTAACATATACAGATGGGCTAACGGTGACTTAAATAAATCAATGTTATATGAGCTAATAGCTAAACAAAAAAATTTTCTGTCAAAGATGAGAAACTGCAAACATTCACCAACTACTCGTGCAAAAACTTCACTCAGTGTTACAACTTTAAGCCCAAAGCCATGCTATATATAAGGGCTAGCATTTGATGTCTTTACATTGCTGAAGTTCAACCTCAAAAAACATTATCTAGACCGTAAAGATAAAACCACTCTAGTAACAACTCTTCACATGTCTCCTATAGGATCATTAAATGATATTTAAATACACTTCAGTACAACAGTAAATCAAAAGAAACTGTCCTAGTTTTGTTTACTGGGACTGCAGTGAGACATTTAACAGCCACTCGCGCTTACAGGAATCCAAGCCTTAAAGTATACTGCAGAAGCAGTATTCAAAGGAATAAAAGTTTAAAGTAATACCAAGTTACACCCAAAATACTGAATCCAACTTATATACTATAATCCTTACTTTACTCCTTCCATCAAATGCTCAAACTGCAAATGAATGTGTTTCACTTGCCCCGGGAAGAGGGAAAACACAAGTGCAGAACTTGTATCAAACGTTTCCATAGTGGAGCATGTCCTTAACATGACATTTTGCAGATTTTTTACTGTGTTGTTTCAGTTTGGCAAGGGAAAAAAAAAATTTAAAAAAAAAGGAATTTTCCATATTTTCTACTCCCAGAGTAGTTTTAATATCTAACCCTCCAGGAACGGTACAAAGAGAAAGGAACAGAAATCATAACCACAATCCATAAATATATTATTCACATAGAGGAATGAAACAAAACATTTGCTCCTGCTTTGATATTTACCAATATATGCATCTGGTCAGCAAGTAAATGCACTCACCTTTAGCTAAATCCTCCTCTTCCTTTTTGTTTGCCACTGCACCAGGATCTTTGGCAACTAGAGCTGGACTTGCTTTTGCCTGTTCAGCAGCCTAAACAAAAGCAGAAGATGTAAAAATGAATTCAACAAAAAGCTGACAATGCATTAAGTTCACTGTTTTGATTTGTATTCATCTGCAACATAAAAATCTGAAGTAAATCAGAGAGGAATATTTTATTAAAACGAGATATTTCATTTTGTTTGGCAAACACATTACAGAATTCAAGACTATAAACTGTAAAATACAGAACTGAAGATAAAAAGAATTTGTGATACCCTTTAAGAACAACCACAAAATTTAATATACCTGTGAACCAATAGCTGGGAAAGTAACTCCTTGCTCTTTAAGATTTTTTATCATAGCAGATATTAAACTAAGCTGCGGGTCGTTCTTGAATTCATCAGTCCATTCCACCATAAGAGCTTTCAGCTTTTCACAAACTTTTGGATGACCCTGCAAGCATGGTAAAAACTAGTTAAATCATGTAGGAATTTGTTCTTAATTCCTTAATTTCAAATAATTTCAGGTTACTGTCAATATAAACTATATGGACACTTTATTTTGAAGTCAAGCGTATCACTACAGGAGAAAAAAAGGGAGAACGGTACACCAGCACTGTGTTTGTACTAGTACAATACATACTAGGCCCAAAACAGCATAAAACAAGGTTATATAAAAGCCATGTATTATCTCTATTTCACCACATCTGTATTTAGTGTTTCATTGCTGTTCTTTAATGTGAAGATCAATTTGTATATTTATAAATTTACACATACCACACCACCTCATAGAATCATAGAAAGTTTTGGGTTGGATGGGACCCCTAGAGGCCCTCTAGTCTAACCCCCCCGCAGCGAGCAGGGACACTACTAACTAGATCAGGTTGCTCAGAGCCCTGTCCAACCTGGTCTTGAATGTTTGAACCTCCCCTGAACAGAAGCAGGGACACTACTAACTAGATCAGGTTGCTCAGAGCCCTGTCCAACCTGGTCTTGAATGTTTGAACCTCCCCTGAACAGAAGTTCTTTCCCACAGCCAGAGTTTTCCCAGTAATCTTATATCCTTCTCCCCATCACCAAATCTCCAGTCTTCCAAAAGCAGATTCCATTCCATTTTCAGATTACCCCAATTCTCTGTCTGATTTAGTTTTTCTCTGAATTGTACAAATCTGTGCAATACATTACCTTATTCAACACATTGCTTACTTCACTGGCAAAATCTCTTGAACAGACTTCCAAATGAAAGATTTTACCACAGTTTGACACACATGCTCCTAGAAGCTAAAGAAAGAAAGATTAAAAGTCAGAAAACATTTTTTTGCAATATAACTTTTCGGGAATGAAAAGCACTACATTAAAAAGAACCTACTGTTAATGCTTGCATAGCAACATGGGGATCTTTATGGTTTACCCTCTTCATAATAGAACGGAGACAGTCCTTAGGCCTAAAAAAGAGAAGAACAGATTTAAAAAAAATTAATGGAATGAACATTTCCTATTGCACACATGACAATGCATGACAACATTAACAGACAGCAAGCTCTCCCGAGCATCATCAGTAAATTATTTAGTAGCTTATAAGTGCAACATTAAAAAAAAAATACATTAGCACCATTAATGGTTGTAGCCATTTCTATCTGTAGGAATGCTAGCTGTTTTAGTTATCAAAACCTCTCACTAAGTTACATTACCTTCTGTAGTTAGTGAGAATTACTGTAAATACTCCAGAAATGCATAAAATCCCTTACAACTAGAGAACTGTAATTCTCTGTAGTCCATGCACCTACTCCTCTGTATTTCACATCCATATCTAAGAACATTTGCTTACATCCTGATTACTAATGCCCTTTTGCTATGTTTTTTTTTAAATTACCACTGCGTTCCTCAGAGTCTCTGTTAATCTACAGAATAACATTTATAAAGAAGATATGCAATGAGCCAACAAGTGCTAAAAAAAGTGTTAGACATTCTACATCAAAGTTTCAAAACAATTAAACACAGAATTGAAGTCTTACCTATACTGTGGTAGACAAAAATAATGTAAAAAGGAAATTTAAGAAAGAATTTAAATGGGAGCTTCAGACACAGTTTAGCATATTAAAATCTGTGTGACTTTCTGTTATTTTGTTCTGTCTTTAAAGGTGGTGGAAGGCTGAGGGAGGCTGGCGTAGGAATTACCATGGGCGTACAAGCATTATCTGTTGAATAGCCTTGAAAAGATAATCCAGAAAGAGGGTGAGTAGGGAAAGAGGAACAGAGGAAGTAAATTTTAACTAAGAGCTTTTATGCATTTTTGGAGTATTCAGAGTAACTTTTTTTTGAAGCAAAATTATTTTTCTATTGAACCGATATCCAAGAACTAACATGAAACTTGGGTATAAGTTACACCACTGCTTGGCTATACTATCTTTGGCAGTGTCCACATTTTACAGAAATGTCCACTTCATACTAAGTAGCACTAATTAAAGAAAATGCTGTCACATAGCAAGACTACATATCACTCACTGTATACCTTCATATAACTAATTATTACAAATGAAGGATATAAAGCA
The DNA here is from genome assembly GCF_030867145.1 of Opisthocomus hoazin. Taxonomy (NCBI): domain Eukaryota; kingdom Metazoa; phylum Chordata; class Aves; order Opisthocomiformes; family Opisthocomidae; genus Opisthocomus; species Opisthocomus hoazin. The sequence continues at coordinate 71,748,263 of NC_134417.1, read as the reverse complement.
GGCATGGCCTGTTACCTATTAATTATCCAAGACTTCTCACACATTCACTTTAATTTAGAGAGAATATATGCTAAAATTTTCAGAAATAACTGCTTTTTTTAACCATTAATTTATGAGTAGGACTATCAACGTGATATGAGCTCAGGCACAAAAAAGTGCACATCCATCAATTGTTAAGCCAGTATTTATAAAGGTAGGATGTAGGATCAAGTGCTCAGCAGTTCAGGAACAGGACCATTAGCCTAAGATTTTTTTTATTAAGGAATCCAAAGTATTATTAAAATGTAATAAAGTAACAAGAAAGCCACAAAACCAAATGACTTTTCACGTGTCAAATACAACTTCAAAAAGTTAAAAAACAATCCTAGAAATCTCTCAGTAATTCATAAAAACATCTTAAAAAATCTATTTGCTCATATATTTAACAGAAACAATCGAGTGTTAATGTTCTAACATACTCAATTTTTTTAAAAAATCTTGATTACATCTACACAAAAAAGTTCCAGACTTACCAATATTTAGTGACACAGACTACAAATCCCTATTCTAGACAGAACTGCAATCCTTGTTTTCACTTCAAATTAATTCACGAATTTAGTTTGTAAATTATGCGAAGCACTACGCAGAAATCAGAGGGAAGGCAAGCACCCTGCCAGAACAGAATTCTAGTTATTAGGCATCTCTACAGACCATGCTGTACAAATATCGATCTGCAGTTCTGCTCCAATGATTCTACAACCAAAATTTCAGACGCAGCACAGTGAGTGGGACTAACAAATCAGTAGGGGGAAAATAGGGCAAGACACAATAGAAGCTATGTTACTATATACTACTATATTCAAAAAAACATTCACTATAAGTTTCAGTTTTAGTTTACAAGATTAAAAAATTATGTATTTGATTATATTTTATTTAACAAAGACACACTTAACAGCAATTGGAATCTAAAATATTACTTTGCACAAAACCTTTCATATATGTTCAGGAATTTACTGTTCATTTACAGTCTAAGGTAACTGACTGTGAGGCTCAACACTACACAGGTGACACAGTTTTCCTCCTTGCTCCTTTAGAAACAAGCTAGTCAAAGAGCTTCCTGGTCAGCCTGCTATGGTTACATACAACTATGTAAAACGCTACTGAGATTGGGTAACTTGAGGGGAGAGAAAAAATAGAAGTTAGTTTGGAAAACTATCAAGTAAACTATTCTGCTCTTCTCTCTTGTATGAACAGGCACAAAAACAACCAAAGAAGAATTAGCTAACCAGAATACTGACTCACCGAGGCAGTGATTAATCCACAGGACAAAGTTAGGCAAGAAGCAATATAGACAAAGAATTTCTCAATGACATTTTTTCAATACCCACCCCCACCCCCAACAGAGTGCTTCAATGAATACTTCTATTTTCTCAACCATTGGTGTCTTCTCCCAGTCACTAACTTCATTTATTTTCAGACACCGTTTTTATTAAGTAACTTTTCTGGAGAAAAAATGAAGTTGTGGTAGTTTCAGACAAAGACTGGTATGTCTCATTAAGTGAACACAAATGGTACAGCCATCTCAAAGTCAAATGCAAACAGAACTAGACTTAGGAACTGGCTAGCAACTCTCATAAATTAGATTTTGAAATTCACAAAAAATAGAGAAAAATAGTCAAAGAGAGATTCAGTGGAATTCTAACTTGCTAAAACCTGTTTTAGTTGGTTGGATTAAGGGGAGAAAGAAAATTTTTAGCTATTGGCGATTCTCTGCAACAAAGGTATTGCAACGCAAAAATTAACAGTAGCAATCCTGTTACTGAACTATAACTGATTTATCTTAAGAGAAAAATGTAGCACCTTTGAAGCGTAACAGGTCTCCAACAACTACTCCGGATGCAAATAAGTTGTTGGCAGACCTAAATGAGACAATTTGCCATGTAACACTGTGGGACTAAAAGTGCCACTTTATGCAGAATAGTCCTTCTAGTCTTCTGTGGCTTCAGGTGTAAGACGATGCACATCTAAAATGCTGCAGGCATGCAATACAGCTTACAGACTGGTACACAGAAAACCCATAAAGCAGAGATTTTGTAATCTAAACTTCTGTCCAGAACAGTAACAGACAGCTTGTGTTGGACCAGAATTGGTTAAAAGATTAAAGCAGATCCCAGTTAAGAAGAATAGTATCCTTGCCACAGGAACTTAAACTGCAGAAGAATTTAAAAGTGTACCATATCTGATTTCAGCTTCTTAATGTGGAACTTTCTCTCACTTTACCTTGCTATGGCATGACATAATCCATCAAAACAAAGAACCCTCTATCAGCAAGTTTTAACAGAATCTGAATTTAAGCAACGAGTCAGCTGGCAGCATATTGCAAGCAGGGTAAGTGTTACAAAGGTTAAAGTCACAATCACAGTCACACCAAAAATAAACAAAAAACCCCCACAAATCGTAACAGAAATTCCAGCTGTCCCAGAGAAATTTAGCTGCACATTACCAGAAGATCGCTAGCTCTGTCTATACTTCCAAGCAGTTGTGTCTTGCAGCTACATACATTTGAGCACTGTTCAGTCTAGGTTGCTGTAAGACAAAAGCTTGTCTATGGAAATGCTTTCAGTGATTAAACAGAATAGTGAAGCCTCCAATAATATTGTTACAGGCTCAGCATCAACATGCACAAGGAGCAGAAATGCAGTTTTACACATACAGACTAATATGAAACATTATTAACAACTTGCTAGCTGTCACCTACAGTTACACACAACAGCACAGAAGACTCAATATGCCACGCTATTTATAAGCACTCCTCTAGAAACCATTTCTCATCCCAGGGAATAAGGTTATCTGCAAACCTGTCCTTTGGAACAAAAGTCTCAGGTGGGAATTTGCTGTCTGGCACCTCATACTGTTTGCCACAGTCTTACAAGGCAATTCAAGTCATTCACAGAGAAGCCTTTCACTAAGCAGCAGCAACGGCATAACTCTCTTTTTGAGGCTATTCCTTACCTGAATTGTTACAGGGAATGCTTGGAAAAGATGTACTTAAAACACTTCCAAAGCCTAAAACTACACTAAGTAAAAACACCATAGAAACACTGAAATAATATCTTTAAACTGTACTTTTTATTTGCTAACTCCAATTATACTTTAACGCATGCACAAAGCCTGAGAGAGCTCAGTAAAGAACCAACAATGGAAGCATTAGCTGTCCATATTAAGGTGAGTTTAAGCCCCAAGGTCAGAGAATAGCTTCTCAAACAAGCAGAAGAAACACAGAGCCTCATTGCTTTCTGTGACAAAGACACTGGTGGTCTGGTGGTGAGGACAAGGGAAGGGCAGCAGGTGCTTTATACCTTGGTTTTAGCAAAGTATCAACAAACAGTTGAAGCTCATGCCGTCTCTTTATCACCCAAGTGGTGAAATATGGGCTGGGTAAAAGGATGATAAGGTGGGTGGAAAACTGGCTGGTACAAATTCCAGCTAGTGGGCAGTAACTGGTGGGGTCCCTCAGGGATCTCTGCTGGGACTAACACTGCTAAGTGTCTTCACTAACAGCCTGAATGATGGGAGGCAGTGCACTCTCAGCAACTTTGCTGACAACAGCAAATTGGAGGGGAGCAATCCATATACTGGAGGGCGGGCCTACTATTCAGAGGGTCCTGGACAGACTCGAGCAATGGACAGACTGGAACCTCACCAAGTTCAGTAAGCGCAAGGGCAAGGTGTCGCATTTCGGATGGTCTGCACCAGCAAAGGCCAGAAGCTGACCACCTAAAGAGCAGCTTTGCATCAAAGGATCTGCAGGTCCTGTTGGGTGACAGGTGGTAGCAGTGCAGCCTGGCAGCAAAGACAACCAGCCGCATCCTGGGTCAAACAAGTGGTCAGCGTAGCCAGCGGGAACAGGGAAGCAATCCTTCCCCTCCGTTCCGCACTTGTATGATTGCGCATGGAGTACTTTGTCCAGTTTGGGGCTTCCCAGCGAAAGAAAGATATTGATGTGCTGCACCAAGTCCAGTGGAGGGCTGCCAGGATGGTCAGAGGCGAGTCACATACAAGGAAAGACAGAGAACTGCTTTCAGTTTTGAGAAGAGTGGACTAAAAGGGGATCTCACTGCTTCCTACAACTAATTAATCAGAGACTACAACAGCAGACACAGCCAGACTCTCTCTCAGAGCTGCACAGCCATAGGACAAGAAGCAACAGGCAAACTGGAACAGGGGAAAGTGTAATCAGATTGCAGGGTTATTTATTTACTTACTTACTTACTATGAGGGTAGTTAAATACTAAAATACTGAAACATGCTGCCCATAGAGGTTGTGGAAATTCTGACCTTGGAGGTATTCAAGACTCAACACCGTCCTGAGCAACCTGATCTAACTGGACCTGTTTCGAGCTGGGGGGCTGGTCACTTCCAACCTAGATTATGATTCTGTAAGAAAAATCCCTCATGAAGTCTCCTGGGTTTAGAGTGACACTGCTAAAACACATCAGTTTATTTATTCTCTTACACTGGTGAAAAGCTGCTGCACGCAAGTCCTAATTTTAACAGATGAGCCATTATCTCCAAAGGAAGAATGGCAAAACATCTGAGTGGAAAATCCATAGAATTTCTTTTTACTTGTAATAAATCTAAGTTAAATTGAACTGTTGCAAAAGCCTATACAAGATAAGAAAAATTTCATTCCTCGTATCTGAGTATGAGACTGAAATAACAAAATTTAAAAAGTTTGGGGAGGAAATTTCTAAAGTCACTTACCCTGTGCGTGACTGTCCAACTTTATCACAGATGTCTAAGATGAGGCCCCAGTCCTCTGCAGTGTTCATCTCACTGGTTGCTTTCTCTGATGAATAAAGTATATCAAAATACAAATTAAAAAAAAATATAATTTAACAAAATTGTCAACAAAGGTGTTGCAATATTACCTGTTTGTATACTGCTAAATGCACGACAAATCCCAATATTTAATAAATTCATATATTAAAACTGTTATACCTAATTCTTTTTAGTTTTCAAATGTTCACTTGTGGCCATGAATTTAAACTCGTAAGCAAGTATGTATTTTGGAGTTGTTTTCCCACATAATGAAGATATACCCAGAATACAACAAATGTAGTATAGGTACCAACAGATTTTTTTTTTTTCCATTTGTAACTATAAAGTTTAATAGAATATGAATACCTAAAGCTTCAGTCCCCTGATTGCAGAGTCAGATACAACCGCATTTACCACTTCCTCAGACACCAAACTGCTGTGTCTTGCATTTCCTTTCTATGTATTACAACTCAACAAGAAGGATCCAACCATTCATTAATAATCACTACACTTTATCTTCCCACTCTCATCTCCGCTTTAGATGATGTATTTCACTGTCTCTTTTCAGCTATAGAGACTGCCAAACAAAAGCTAATCTAATAGAAGCCATTGGGACTCTTTCTTCCAAATCTTTTGAACGGGACATGAAGCGTCTGTGTCGAAGAGTAAAGAAATAGAGAGGGCAGCTGAAGAAGAAATAGATTCCACTTCAAGAAAAGAGAATAGAGACTCCCTCCCTATTTCTCCCCCAGGAGAGCTTAGGTACACAGAGGATAACAATAAACAGAAGTGTTAAAGGAAACTGAGCCTTACACTGCAGCTGAATGGAAGACTATCCACACACTGATAGATCAGATCAGGGCTGGAGAGCACAAGGGAATGCACAAGCAGTTTCCATTATTCACCAAACAGAAGGAGAATGGGCACAGAATGGTACACAAACTTTATTTCCTATCCCTGCTTCATCTAATATTCACCTCTTTATCTACAAGACACAAAATATGCCTCAGCAGTGAGTACCATCCCTCAGCGAATGTCTACTTAGTTTTACGAAAGGAAACAAAGATTTCCTGTAAAAACTTCTCTGCCAGGAAAGATTCATTATCCATATTAGCACCTGCAAGAATTCAGAGAAGCAAAAGACAAAGCAAAACACCTAATCTCCAACAGTTACTAGGAATTATTCATCCCAAAGTTGACAGCTTGTTTTTATGAATGAGTTTCTCTGTCCTACAAACTGAAGCCAGGTTGCAGCTAATTAGTTTCTTAATTCAGAACAAAAATGTCGAAAAGCAAAGCTCTATGATTACGTGCTCTCAAAGCATTTCTGAGGAAAAATTAAACACCACCATATACAACTAGAATGATATCACATCAGTTGTACTGCCTGAGGCACAGAAAACAGCAAAGCAGTACAGGGAAATCCTAAATGGAAGTTAGTTACAATTCTATATATTCTCTCAGATAAAGTAAAACAGCACTGCCTCTTCTCTCTAAACTGAATTGGAAAACTTACTTGATTATAAAAAAATGGTCATAATCACAAAACTATGAAAAATTCTGAGCAGGTACCATGCTAACATCTGGCACTAAAATACACTAGATGATCAAAAAAGCACTGTATTTTTCTTTCAGTCTACCATTGTTTCAAATCATGCTTAGGACTAGTATAACTAACAATCAGAGAAAGTCTTGATTTTTAAATCTTGTTCGTAAAGGAAACATGTCAACTGTGAAGCAAAGATTGAGAGGAACACCGTAATGGCAGAATCCACTCAGCATGCCAAATAAAAATGCCAAAACATGAGAACACAGCAATGAGACTGCACCCTGCTTATATCAATTAACATTGTTTCGTTATAGCTCTGGAGCCCCCAACAGAAGGAGGACATGGAGCTGTTGCAGCGGGTCCAGAGGAGGGCCACAAAGATGATCAGAGGGCTGGAACACCTCTCCTACAAGGACAGCCTGAGGGAGTTGGGGCTGTTCAACCTGGAGAAGAGAAGGCTCCGGGGTGACCTTATAGCAGCCTTCCAGTACCTGAAGGGGGCCTACAGGAAGGATGGAGAGGGACTTCTCACAAGGGTGTATAGTGATAGGACAAGAGGGAATGGCTGTAAACTAAAAGAGGGCAGATTTAGATTAGGTATTAGGAATAAATTCCTCACCATGAGGGTGGTGAAACACTGGAACAGGTTGCCCAGAGAAGCTGTGGATGCCTCCTCCCTGGAAGTGTTCAAGGCTAGGCTGGATGGAGCTCTGAGCAACCTGGTCTAGTGGAAGATGTCCCTGCTCATGGCAGAGGGGTTGGAACCAGATGATCTTTAAGGTCCCTTCCAACCCAAACCATTCTATGATTCTATGAGTACTCCAGAATTTCAGTTATTTAGTTGGGGATACCTTATAAACACAAGCAAATGAGATAGAGGGAGGGGAAAAAAAAGGCTAGGAAAAACCAATAGCATTACACTTTTCCTGCTTGTTGTTTACCATTTTAATACAGCCAGCTGTCAGTCATCCATAGGCAGAATACTTGTGCCATACATGTTTAAGACACCTGAACTGAATGCCTTGCATAGAGCCATCACAGGCCAAGACAGTCTTCTGCAGCCACAGCCCATGAACACAGCAGCTGCACCGTGTCCAACGCCAGCCTCGAGTCTGAGGCATCCTAACTGCTTTTCTGAAACACAGAGCCTAAGCGGAGTTGTACCTGAGCTGAAGGTGTGCCTACATGACACTCCCAAAGCTGAACACAGCTGATAAGCACAGCCCAGAGACACATAAAACAGCCCGCATGGAGGCAGTTTAGTTCCAGGACTCCACATTTCAGTTCATTGCCAGTTCTGCTGGAACTGGACCAGCTCCAGTCAAAGTGTGTCTGCATGGTGTCCTCCAGAGCTGTGAGGTCCCGCCAGGCTCAGGGCTCACCTGCAGCCTCACAAACCCATGCCGCTCACTCGTGCCCAATGCCATACTTCAGGTCACACATCCTTCAGCAGTCTGAGCTGAGAAACCCAGTGGAACTGAGACTCTGACCTTTTCCATTATTCTACACACCAAACAGTCATCTGTACTTTTGGCAACAACTGATCCTTCTTTCCTCACAATGTCATCAGAAAGAAATCGCATGGCAATCGGTTATGTCTTTTACAAACCGGAAAGTAAAATAATGCATGTTTAAGGTTTAAAAATAACAACAAAGTGTCTTACATGCTAATTTAAACAGTTTGGCTAAAACAAAAAAATAAGATAGTGATTGATGAAATCCCTGATCCACATCAACCACACCAACTACAACCTTCATTTTAATTCTCTGTAACAATATTTTGCAAATTTATCCACAAGCACAATTACAAGTTTTCTATCATGACTACATTCCTTCTTGAAAGTTGAACACAGTCCTGTATAAAAACTGCCACTTGCTCACAACACCTTCCCCCTTGTTAGTCAGGATATTTCCTCCACCAACAAGCACTAGATAGTTTCTTACTAAATTTCAGTCTGAAACCCAGTTTCACTGTGTACTTTCTGTCTTCTGTAGTAACAAGCATCCATTAATGCTCTTGGATAACAAAATTAATTGTAAGACATTTTTTTTTGCAAAAAATTTGCCTCGAGATTTAGTTAAAATCCTGTCTCAAACAAGGGCAGTTAAAAGTTAATGGCATAGTGTGAACATTAGCAGTACACTGTCTGACATTGACTGTCCACGAAAAAGGCCACTATCTCTGTCAGAGCATTAGAGAGTGACTACCACCTTTCACCACTCTGAGAACAGGAGCAATAAAGATGCTTTGACAAAATTCCTATGTTGCACCAGTGTTCTATAGACTAAATTATGACTTAAAGCTACTTCAGCTAAATTACTTACACTAAAACACACGAATGCTCTCTCTTCTAATGCAAGGCACACACTCACAACCAAAAAAACTTTATATGCCTTCAGTATTTGCTTACCCTGACTAGCAGCTGGCACCCTACCAGCCTTCAGGTACAGCTGGCATGTCACTGACAGACTCTATCTTAGTACCAAAATGCACTCTGACAGAGAGGGGAAAACAGACATTTGTATTTAAACTCTTAGGATACACTAGCACAGAAGACAGAAGATAACTTCAACTAGAAATGTTCTTCAGCTTCCATCTCTGACCAAAAAAAATTCTGCTATAGCAATATTAATTAATACTAACCTCACGAGGTTCAACAGGGCCAAGTGCAAGGTCCTACACCTGGGTTGGGGCAACCTCCGCTATCAATACAGATTCGGGGATGAAGAGATTGAGAACAGCCCTGCCAAGAAGGACTTGGGGGTACAGGTGGATGAAAAGCTGGACATGAGCCGACAATGTGTGCTCGTAGCCCAGAAGACCAACCGTATCCTGGGCTGCTTCAAAAGCAGCATGGCCAGCAGATCAGGGGAGGTGATTCTGCCTCTCTGCTCTGCTCTGGTGAGACCTCACCTGGAGTCCTGCGTCCAGCACAGGAAGGACACAGAGCTGTTGGAGCAGGCCCAGAGAAGGGCCACAAAGATGATCCAAGGGCTGGAACACCTCTCCTATGACGAAAGGTTGAGAGAGTTGGGGTTGTTCAGCCTGGAGAAGAGAAGGCTCCAGGGAGACTTTATTGAGGCCTTTCAGTACTTAAAGGCGGCTTATAGGAAAGAAGAGAAAAATCTTTTTAGCAAGGCCTGTTGTGACAGGACAAGGAGTAATGGTTTTAAACTCAAAGAGGGTAGATTTAAACTGGATATAAGACAGAAATATTTTACCATAAGGGTGGTGAAACACTGGAACAGGTTGCCCAGGGAGGTGGTAGATGCCCCATCCCTGGAAACATTCAAGGCAAGGTTGGACGGGGCTCTGAGCAACTGGTCTAGTTGAAGATGTCCCTGTTCACTGCAGGGGGGTTGGGCTAGATGACCTCTAAAGGTCCCTTCCAACCCAAAGCATTCTATGATGGAGCTTTGTCTGACGTTTTGTGAAACAGCTCTCTCCCATAAAGCTGCATTGCTCAAATCTGAGGCGTTGTTTCCCTAGCACATGCGAAGCCTACATATTAATGTAGTAACTTTAACCAGCACAAGACTATCAAGTCTTATGTTGCCTCTGATTGTAACTAGTAGCTTTTAAATTTTACGACTGCTTTATTTCCCTTTTTTTTTTTCCCCCACTACAGGTCTTCAATTTTCACCTTTATTTTTTTTAGAAGTTATTTAAAATTATTTTCTTACAATTAATTCCATAAAGACAGACACACAAAGTGATAAGCGCCATGATTTCAGAGGAAAGGAATACTTAGAACTATGGCTTCATTGAATAACAATAATAACAACGATTCTGCACAACTTAAGTATACCTTCTAAAAAAACTTCCATTATTTATTTAATTCCTTAAACAAAAGCAAGACACAGAAAACTAATATATCACATTTTCCAGCCATTTTGCAAGGCATAGAGTGTGGGATCACTAGGCTTCTCCCTTTATACTTCTTCTGTACTCAGAACACTAATCATACCACGCCAGACGAATTCCATCTTGCCCAACATTCAGTCTCTAATATATATTATATCTAAAGTAGTACATGCCTAGGAAAACAAAAAAGGTAAGTATTAGTTGTACTTCCCTACAACACACCTTTCGATGACCAACAATTTGCGGCTTCATAACTCCTGCGTCAGAAATGGTGCTTCAACCACACACACATAGTCATAAATCACATACAACACAAATAATTCAGAAAGTGTTCTGAAGCAAAATGCATCTCCTCCAATAGAAATCTCAGCTGTGTCTGAATCTTCAAAATTTCCCAATAAGTTCTAGAACATAATCTCTTTCAAATAAAATATCTAAATGCTGAAATCATATTACTAAACATATTTTCTATCTTTTTTTTCCAGCTAAAACTCTGAATAAAATTTATACAGACCTGAACATCATCTGCCTTCTAAAGAAAACACCATTCCTCAGTGCAAACACTCTCTAGTCTCACCGAAATACTGTACCAAAACCCCAGGAGACAGCGTTACACCTATTGATCAGAAGCCATGCCAGAAATATCTAAACATATGATTTATTGCATTAGTTATACTTCGGTTGTGGTGAAAGTACATGGACTCTTTTGGGATACTTCTATAAACCAGCCTCTCCGTATGTTGGAAAGGTCATGAATTTTGTTGAGGCCCCTTTTCCCTCTGATTTACACAAACCTGAAAGCTTGGAGCATCAATAAAATTCTGTTTTCTCCTCTGGTTTTGTGCATTATTTAGAAATCATAACCAAAGCAAAAATATTTGCACTGTGACTCTATTTGAAGTTCCCTATTACATACAAAACAAACTGCAGTTGATCATTTTAGGACAGACGAAACAAACTTTCTCAAAAGAAAAAATAATAAATTCCTAATATTTCATAACTGTCCTAAAATAAATTTATCATCAGATTTATAAAGCACTATTAGACAGAAGAAATGTAGCACATGCTGAAAAAAGCCACTGCCAAACTTAGTGGTTGACTGTTTAGGTGCTGGTAAAAGAAGTATAAATATTGCTGCAGATTTTCCATGCAAACATGTGCCAGTCACTTGATTTCTTTGCCTTAGTTCTGCATCTTAACAATAGCACTTTCCTGCCTTATCAGAATTTTCCAAGAGTAAATACTCTCATCGATGGTCGGATACTGCAGTGAATAGCATGATGCATTTCTTAAGGCAGAAAACTTTAAGACTGCCCATTGCTAATACATTTTCAGAGGGAAGTCTTGGCAGGTTTGAGCTTCTTAAGCTTTAGATTTTACTGGTTTATTTTACAAAAAATCCAATCTTAGAGCTATTTTTCTGCTACAAAGCATCAAAGATGTTAAAACAACCTAGAACTTCAAGAAATAACAAAAACAGATCAAAAAAACCCAAATCCAACACTTAAAATATACATTATTTGAAGTAGTTAAACATGAGTAAAACCTGTCAGAATATCCTACTAAACTAAGGTGTCATGGAAATAATCTCATTTCCCCAGCTACACATCTCTAAAACGAAATACTGAATTCCTTAGTAACTGAAGTTACAAGAAAAGGAATGGCTACAGAAAGTCTTAAAAGAACAGCTAAAGAAAGTCTTCACTCACAGACTAAAGTTACAAACACCTCCTAGCATGATAAAAAAATCCACAAAAATCCATTATATCAATGTAAACACCACAGAATTAAAAAAGAAATCAACATTCCACTCAGCCTTCTCTCCCCCTCTCCCACTGTAAGTCTTGTTTTCTTCCAAGGTTAAATAACTTTACCCCTCCCTATATAAATGCAAATACTAAAATTCCAAAGCATTGTAAAAACACGAACGTAACTACTTCATCTCTTCAATATAGTTTAAATAGTCTTGAAAGACTAAAACTGATTGCAAATTTTTCTTTTTGCAGTCACTCATCAAGAAATTCTGATTACGTACCATTCCACATCACTGAAGTTGAAAGTAATTAATTTTGTTCTTTTTGTCTATCAAATAAAATGAACAAATGCATTTTCTGACCCATTCTACAAGAAACACCTCTTTAATACTAACCACTCTGCATTTCACCGGCATGCTCAGCACTGCACAGCAGAATACAACCAACCAGATTCCATTTAGACAAGATTGAACTAAACCTGTAACAGACAATGCCACCATAGAAAGAAACAAGAATTTCATTAGCTTCAACAAAGCTATTAATCAACTTCTTCAGATTAACTGTATCCCAATTTACAGTATTCCTCAAAAGTCCTTATGAGAGCACTTGTAGAAGGTGTCCTATGGAAGCACTGCTAGCTGATCCAAGGCAAAGCAAGTAGCAGTGACTGAGAAGACATGAGGCCATCCCAACTCATCCCTTCAGAAGACTGTGTAGGATCTCACCACATGAGGCAGCCTAGCCAAGATAGACATCGCTGAACTCAGCAAACTGAGCAGAATGAAGACAAAAGGATTCAAGATCCAGTAGGACAATGCCAAAAACAACAGTAAGACAAGCCGGGCAAAAATAATTTAGATGTTCAGACGTCTTATGGCAAACTTCAACAAATCCACGGAACTCAAACTACCTTTAACCCAGAAATATTACAACAGAGCAGGACAGTGAGCACATTAGAGAGATATGAGAATGATGACGATTACTCTGTAAACAAGGTGTATCACAGGCACGTTACACTAATAAATGGTGCCAGGATCTATTTGCCGAGCCCCACAAAACAAGCCACAGTAGAAGTGGCATTTCTGGAAAAAAAAAAAAAAAAACAAAACAACCAACAAGAGACTTAACTTCTCACATCAAGTACACAATGTTATTTTTATCAGCCAGAGGAACAGATCTCACATGTTGGAGAACTCCTTTGAATCTTCTGAATTTTGGTATTATAATGTGCACTCTCACAGCTGAAATGAGAGGAAGCACTTCAAGTGACAGCTCTTCCCTGGGAGGAAAGAAAAAGAATTAACAGGAAAGTACAGTCTACAAAACCTCCTTTGCCTATGGAACATAACATGTTGGCTTCAAATTGCCAGCTGAACTCAAAGTCTGGCAATTCATTTTCAGAATGAGATACTGAAGAAGATTTTCTTGTTGGCTATCATACAGAAGGGGTATTCCGCTCATTTTTATGCTGTCAGCGTTGCTATTTTTCACTGAGAACAGGCACCAAAGGTATCTTTAGTGAGAAGTTCTTGTTTTTCATAAACATTTATAAATAACTGAAAAGTGGAATGCCTATAGCTCCCTTCCCCACACACTTTCTACTAAGCCTCCCTGTTAACTCACAGTTAATATCCTTCTGCCTAAAACAATGCTGAGAAAAGCAGTAGGCCAACTTGGGCAAAGAAATGCAGCCTCATGACAAGATGAACCAGTCCTTGGAATCCATCTCCCAATGCAGCCAGAAGTTAACTCACAGTCTGCAGTCTCCACAATCATCTGGGGTCAAGAACGTCCTCTGTCACAATTCTCCCTCCTCTTGGCAAACCTGGCCTAAACAGACAAAAGCCCAGCTCGGAGAACATCTAATTGGATCATTTGGAAGATGTTGACTAACCAAGGGGACAAATCCAAAGAATAATAAGTTTAAATAGCCAGAGTATTTTATTACAAGAAATTGTGCCATGGGAATCATGGTCAAAGCATGTCTTACATTCTAATGCATCAAACTACACACTGTGGTACTTAAGGTGTCCCCTACTTAGCTACAATCATATGCAATTCATGCATATTAATAAATATCCAAAGAGTTGTGAGCATAAAATGATCAATAACTGCTATACCTAATAAAACATGGAGAAAATCATTGCAAGTCGCATTGTGTTGTCAGTTCTACTACATTACTAAACTACCTGCTTAATTTCCTATTACCGTGAACAGTAAGCCTCAACCTTTCCTTTCTTCCTACTCCCGTGGCGTCTCAAACCATCACAGCAGCTACATTTAGAACCAGACTAAAATCCACAGCAAACGCAAGAAGCGCCTCCATCCTTACTATGCATAAGCAAGAAAAGTCATGCAAACCCCTCCACTGTTTTAAAACACCTGCTCTTAATATCACATGTGATTTTATAACAGCTCATACCAGAACCTCCATCTATTGCAGCTTATGAAACTTCAGAAATAATAAGCTCACAGTAGGGAGCAAAAAGTTCTTCCAGTTCTTCTTACATTAGATTCAGATTCAATGCCTGACATCGAGTTAGAATAAAGTATGCGCTACATTATGTCCAGAGTTACAGATTTTATTCTTGAGATAACATCTGAGTGACACTTCAGAACTGCTTTAGCAGTAAATTCTTCATCAAACCTAGCCTAACCACCGCTATATCACTAATTAGCCTGTCACAACAGATTAGCAGACAGTCTTTTGGTTCTTAAAGCACATTTCATGATTATTTTGCCTGCATCAAACTTACAGATAAAGCTGTACTTCTCAGGAACACTTGTCTCAGAGTAATTTTACATTCAGAATCACAGAATGGTTCGGGTTGGAAGAGACCTTTAAAGGCCATCTAGTCCAACCCCCCTACAATGCGCAGGGACATCTACCACTAGATCAGGTTGCTCAGAGCCCTGTCCAACCTGGCGTTAAATGTTTCCAAGGGTGCCAAAAAAATGGAAAACCGAGACATTTCAGGAGGCTTATTTATCCCTGACTTGTCTCATGATTCAGGATTTCAGGTAAATACAAGAAATATCCACTGGGTAAGTGCACAAGATGAGGCTGTTCGTAGGCTCAGCTGGTGATGCCTTTCCTACGGGGAGGTTTACTGCCATGGCTTATCAAAGCGCTAGATTGAACAGGTTGAATCCCATTTTTCCTGAGCAGTGAGCACCTACTGACATCACACAGTTTTACAGCCCGGCAAGCCCGTTCTCAGGCTGGTTTGCATAATGCTGGTTCTCGTATCAGCTTGGGGTGGACATGCAGGACCTTGTAACGGCAGAATGGCAGAATTGGACTTCCCATCAACCTAATAAGAACACCATTAATTCTAACTCCTTAAATGGAGGATTAGAGTCTCTTAATTATAACCTCAGCAGTCCAATGTCTTGAAGGTTTTGTCTTTTGTTACACTCCAATATTCTGTTCCTTACTTGGACACACTGTCAAAGGTTCCCAGACTTGATTGTGAAAATCCACACTGACTTGTGTCATCACTGATTAGTATTCCTTCCTGTTGAAACATTCCTAAATACGGTTAAAAGAGGGTTCAGAAAACAAAAAGTATTTGCGATTCATCCACAGATTTGGACTCTTTGAGGATGACAACGGCTTACCTCCTCACATCTCTGGGCAGCTGTCCTGGGTTTGGCCAGGACAGGGTTAATTTTCACCGGACTCCAGGAAGGGGCACAGCCGGGGGGTGGGGGCTGACCCCACCTGGCCAAACAAAGTCCGGTATTCCATGCCATGTGCCGTCACGCTGGGTTCCGGTGGGGGGGGGCGGCGCGGCGGGAACGCTGTCGCGGCTTGGGGGGGCGCGGCGCCAGTGCTGTTCGGGAGAGCGGCTCTCTGGGTCGTACGGTTCGTTGTTGTGTTTTCTCCTTATTTGTATCGTTCTTGTTCCTGTTTCCCTCTGTTTGCTGTTCTGTTAAACTGCCCCTATCCCGACCCACCAGTTTCTGCCTCTTTCTTTTCATTCTCCTCCGCACGCCGGCGGGGGGAGGGGCAGCCGCGTGGCGCTTTTGTTGCCGGCGGCAGCCAAAACCAAAACAGCAGCTTAAAGCATTCTTTAATATTATTAGTTTAACAGTAGTCTTAAACAACATTCTTTTTCCCCGCACACCTAAAGAAGAGGTGCATCCCTCAAAAATCTCTGTACAAAGTTACCACTAAATGGTAAGGTAGTACGGATGACCAGTTGCCACAGCAGGAGCATGCTAACAGGACAAGCCAAATGCTGATGACTGGCCAAAGTGAGAAGTTTCTCCTTCTGAACTTACAGATTCTTATGCTCCTCAAAAAAACAGAAAACAATTTAGTTCCAGATGTGTTCTCTGCAATCCATCATCCTAAATGGTTCCAAAATCATTTCCAACTCTTACACAGTACTGATCAGCTGCCCAGCAGACAAGCATGCACAGCTATCACAGCAATACTATCAACTACACCAATGTCTACATTCATATAAAATTAAGAATAGCTTTTGACCGCCTTCCTGCTTCAGGAACTTGATTTTCAAAAGAAAACTTTATTTCTGGGCAAGAACGAAAGCAGAGCACTCAACTTTCATTCTGAGAAAAGAATTGAAAAACAACACTACTACTTGACAACTTTTGGAAGTTTTCCGAGAACATGAGAGCTTACTTCACAGCTGACGTTATCTCATGAAGCCTGCCAAGAAGTTCATCCAGATAACAGCACATTCCCAGGGGGCCTTGGAGAAGGAGGGCCCAGGGACACTTTCTGGGAGACTTCACCATTCCCGTCTCCCTGCCACAAATCCAGTTAAGTGATGGATATAGGCAGCAGGCTCCTGAAAGCAGGCTGCCACCAGCTGAACAGCCTGCTGCTCCTTCGGTCTCCCTCAGGACACTATGAAAGGCGCTAACAGAAAGAGGCTGTGTTTACCAGTGAAAATTAGCCCATTGCAACTATCCGCTTTTCCAAGAACAATTTGGGATTGAGTGGTTATATCCCTGTGCTCATACAGTACTCAGAACAACGTATTTGAAAAACATCTACTGGTGATCATACCAGGCAAGCACAGTAGGTAAGGTGTTGGCATCCTCTTCACCTAGAAAACAGCAAATAACCAACCAAAGTAACAGTTGGGTGCTACTACCCTGCATTATGAAACTTGCAGCGCTGACAAGCACATCTATCAGACTTAGCTCTAGGGAAACCCACTCTAGCAGTCTGATCTTCACTGCTAGACAGCGGCCTTCGGAAGTAAAAAAGTGAACATTCGCCAGAACGTCAGCTATCACTTTTTAATCTTATTAGTTCAAATCATTCTCACCAATAATATTATCAATGTTTCAATCACCTAATGTTCCATGAAAAACTGGCAAGCAGTGCAATCTCAACTGCCAAATTACACTAGAAGACAGCAAAACAATTAGGAAAAATAATTTACTACTTTTCAAAATAAGTCATTGTCAACTTTGCCACCAAGAAAACTTTAAATTGAAGAGCAGTCTTCGGTGGGAAATTGTTCTGAGCTGCTCAAAGTGAGAAGAAAAGCGAGCTAGGCTTTATCAAGATGCAACAGATTAAGAATTCCCAGTAACATACACACAGAATTTGTGTCATAGTCCTTCATTTATGCACTAACCCTTCCTCCAGAAAAGACACCTATTTTTCAAACAGTTTTGAGCTGTGTTTTTGAAGAGCTGGAAGAATCAAATTGGAGCCCTGAGTTTTAAAGTTGGATTAACATTAAGAAAGAAACAATGCATTCATAGTTGAAAGCTACAGCAAGTAAAAGGCCACTAAAATAATTTGTTCCACAAAACACGTACAGTGTTACACTGCTGTAAGAAAATAATCTAGGCCGGGTGGGGAGGGTACTTAACCAAATATGAGGAAAAGTCCCTTTCTATGATGCTGTTCCCCAGACAAAGGTTTTGTCACTCAAAGTAAAACAGACGTCAGCAGCAGGTTGGAGACAAACCGGATTACATAATCACAAATAAAACGTGCAAAACAAATTTTGAACTGCCTACATGTTATTTCACCTTCTGTTTGGTCACATTAGCAAAAAGCATAATTTTTGCTAAGCAAAAGCCAAGCATTCCCTCTCCATCTAGTTTGGCCTTGTAACAAGCACGGCAGGGATGAAACCTGATCACAGCACGTCAAGTTTCACTCGCAAGGGAAGAAGAACGCTCCCACAGGAATCCACTTTACAGCACTGAATGCAGAATGCTTTGACAATTCTCTCCTGCCTGCCCGTGAAGCAGCTGTAGCCGGAGCTTTTGACTTCTCGCCCTTCCAGCAACGCTCGGGCACCAGCATTCCTCACCGCTCCCTTCACTGTCCCGCAGCGCTACCCCCGCTAAGCAGAGCAGGCCAGCCCGCTCCCCGCCGGCCCCCCGCGCTCTGCTCCGCGGAGCCAGGCAGGGCCCGCGGCAGCCCCCGCCGCCCCCGTCCTGCCACCGACCAGGCCGCGGCCCCCGCCGCCCGCTCCCCCGGCCCGGCCCGGCCCGGCCGCCGCCGCTCCCCCCGGCTCCCCACCACCCGGAGAGCCCGGCGGCAGAGGGCTGAGGGGAAGCGGGCCGTCAGGCGGCGGCCGGCCGGAGGCGGGAGCAGGTCGGGGGCAGGGCCGGCCGCGGGGTTACCTCAGGGGGAGGCCGGGGCGGAGGACCGGGCCGGAGGTCCGCGGGAGCCACTCACCCACATCCTGGTCGAAGGGGTTGGTGGCGAAGAGCGGCATGGCGGGGCACGGCGCGGCCACCCCTCCCGGCGGCGCGGCGGCGGAGTGAGAAGCCCTCAGCAGCGGCGGCGGCAGCAGCTCCGCCTCCCTCCCGGCTACCTCCGCCACCGCCTCCGCCCAGGGCCGGGGAGCCAGCCCGCCGCGCGCAGCATGCTGGGAAACCGGGGCTGGCCCCGCCGCCTGGCCCCGGCTCCGGCCCAGCGCCCGGGGAGCGGGGCCCGGCGGGTGGAGAGGCCCCTCAGGCCCTGCCTGCAGGGGCCCGCGGCCCGAGCTGTGCCCGGCCCCCGCCGGACTCGCCAGGTGAGCGGGCGGGCGGGCGGGCGGGCGTCCCGCCGGGCCGGGGCGGGCCTGGCCTCGCCTGCCGCCCAGCCTCCGCAGGCACCGCGCCTGCTGCCCCCCGGGCCGCGTAGGGCCGCTCGAGGCGGGACTTTATTTTATTCAATTCTGCTGAGCTCCTTCGCGCCTCTGTAGTTGAGAGGTGAGTCGGCTTCGTGCCCAGACACGTTTGCTCCCGATGGAAGATTTTCAGAGCTTCTCCGTACGTGGGGCCAGCTGGGCCTCTGCATCGCTGGTGCCGTTGCGCTGCTGAAGCCGGTGGCCTGATGGCGAAGGTGCGGTGGTCATGGCAGCGCCTTTCCCAGCGTGGCGCGGGAGCCTGTCCGCTGCTCCGCGGTTAGGTCCCGTTGCGATCAGTCGCTCGCCAGCAGCTGTCGGCTGGTCGCAGGGCCGGAATGTCCCGTGGCCTTTGGCCACGCAGCCGCGTCTCACTGCCTCTCTTCGTGCACGTGTCTGGTTGGCTTCGATGGGATGTGTCCCACGGTAACACTTTGACTGGTAGGATGTGACACATTCTGCCTATTCCTGCTGTCACATAAAACTCGAGTCATTGTCCTTAAGGGCCTTTAGTACCGTTTAATTATTCTCAACGAATTGGGTCACAGATTAAGCAAAAAAGGGCACATGCACGCATTTGAGGGAAGAGTCACAGGCATCCCGAAGAGCAATATGGGCCGGTCACAAGAGTGCAAGGAAGAAATGGAAAACATACTACGACGGCTGTTTGCGGAGCAGAAACACTAGATGCAATCAATATTACTAACCGTGCTCAATAATTAATGTGATTGCATGCATTAGGGAGACTTCTGACACATCAAATGAAAACTGCACACCAAGCCTCATCCCACAGGGATTTACAATCATTAGGCACTTCCTTATTTTACTAAAATTTTTTCCAGGATCTCAAGTTCTACTTTCCCTATCCAGAACAACTGTTTTCACAGCAGCTGATGTGAGTCAGCATTGATCTACAGCTTAGGACTGACTACGTTTAAGGAATTGGGTGTTCTTTATGGATTCTGCCCCAATTCAATGACATATGCTAGATATTCTCAGAGGATGCTTTACCTCTTCACCATTCATCATCCCCCGGTATGTTCACAAAAGACATATGGCAGATGTTCTCAGAGCCTGTTTTATCCCCTCCTTTTCCATCCGTTGCCTCGGGTGGGTGTCAAAATGAGTTGTAAGGATCCTTTCAAAAGAGGCAGAGCTTTAATGCAGTAGTTCTGCAGTAAGGGCAAACACAAGGCATGTGGGGAACTGGGGTTTTACACTGTCTTCAGCCTGAAAGGATTCCAACACAACTTTACTTCCCAGGCAACACCCTAGTCAACATTTTGGCAAGCGTAGTCCATACTCAGGGAGCACCTTAAGGCTCTGTAGTCATGACTCATGTTTTATTTCTGTAATGATTTTTTTCTGCTGAACACAGTGTGAAGTAGAAGAGTCCTTCAAATACTCAGTATTATATTGCATCTCCCTCTTTTCCCTGTCCTGTGGCTCTGGCGTTCGTCCATGGCACAGCAATGGGTGGGGGTTAGAGCACTCCTCCCCGAAGTGTGGGGTTTGCCCTCTCAGACACAGATAGCTATGAAAACCAGCTTTTCCACCTTACGTGTGAGTAGTATAATGAGCATGCTATTAAAAAAGGTGTGTTAAGCTTCCTTTACCGGATGCAGTTTAAAATGCTTGTATTATTTCCTACTGCATTTGAAATGGAACACATGCTGCCTGAGTTAGCTCCCTAAAAGTAAGGAATTTAGTCCAAAGGTACAGTCTCAAATGGAGTCTAATTTCAGGGTAACTACAGCTGATAGAGAATGTAGCAACACTGCACTCCCTGTGCCCACAGCTGTGTGCTGCCACCACGTTTTTCGTGTTAGGTCTGGAATTTGATCCAATCCATTTGTGGCTGCACAATCAGCTGATCCAACTGAAAACTACCTCACTGCAGAAAGTTCCCTGTCAGATCGTGTCACTCGTCTAATTCACCTTGCAAATAGATCCCAGGCAAGGGAAGATGTGGGAAGGCACAGCTAGAGACTGTACTTCACCACACTGGGTCAAGACAAACAGGCTTGTCTAGGAGATTATTCATCCGTTCTATTTCAGACCTCCTTCCGAAGATGGCCTCTGCAACGGCCTGACTCTGCTGACTTCATGGAGGAACTTACCTACCCAACGGCTGTCTGACTCAGGGCTTGTCTCCAGACAGCCTTATAGCAAGTTTTAAGTAGGGTGTTTTTTAAAAATGTGTTACTTTTGTCCAGAGTAAACAGTCTCAGATGATTGGTATAGACACTTCTTCTTACTTTGCACACTTGATTTTCTATATAGTACTGTTGTTCAGATACTGCTAAGTGATAAAGGCATGTATTCAGTTAATTCCCAGTGCAACTCACTTCTTGAATTTTAAAGATGGAACATACTTTTAAATTTGCTTAAGTAACTGTTTAATTTTGTTGTTTGTTTATATAATTACTTATTTTTTAAATGATGGCAAGGGTTTATCCATACCAAGGTTAGTTCTGGATTCTGATGACATACAATGATTCATTTCCCTATAGTCTTCCAACAGGAAAGGGTACTTAGAAACAGCAACTTGTAGATGAGAATCTGATAGAGAAGTTCGAACATTTTTACAATCACTCAGCTGACACACATCTGCATTAGACAAGCATATTTCTTAGTGGAAGACAAAAACATTATGGCCATGGAGAGAAAGTCCACTGCAGTACCAGTTTACTGGAGGAGTATTATACTTGGCATGCCCATTTATTTTAACACGTTAGTTTGCTAGCTGCTGCACTGTAAAGATAAGGTGTATAACTCCAGTAAAAAGTCAGGCCAGTACACTTTTAGCAAGGAAACAGATATGAAGACCAATGGTTGTCGCAGGGATCAGTCACACTGACCTCTATTTTAACTGTTTTTTCATTATAGCCCACTGCGTACATTGCTTCCAGAACAGGAAGCTGGGCAGAAAAGAAAATCAAAGGAAAAGAGGAAGGTTCAGAATAGAGATAGTGCCAGCAGTCCACTTAATCACAGCTTTTGTCTTCGCACTTAATCACAGCTTTTGTCTTCGACAGGGCAAGTACAAGAAGTTTTGGATGGCATACAAGGTGCTGTAATGCATAACAATACTATGACTAAGACAAATTTTATCCCAGTCACAGGCCACATGTAAGTGTTCTAAGTACTGTACTACAGCAATTTCCTTCCCATCTGTAATCTTATTCTACCTGTCCTAATATTTTGCAAGTGTCCAAATTGCATGGCTATTTTCTTGTATAAAGAGAATATATGAAACATATCAATACACTAAGTCTGGTGTCCTCTGTTATACAAGAAGTCAGGCTAAAATTATTTAGTTGTTCTTTTGGCCTTAATATTTACGAACTATGCAAGTAGGATTTTATGAAGCAAATAGCTGCAGTTCCTTCAAATCCATGTAACGTTAGAACTAGGCAGGTATTCAAATAATAAACTTCATAAAACAATTCATTTTGCCCTGACAATTTGTAATGGGCAACTTTCTAGTTAGTATTTGCACATGTAGATGCCAGAAACAAGAGTTTATATCTTCCTCAATCTTTCTGTATTCAAAGCAGTACTTGCAAAGCAGCTCACTTGAAGTAGTATTTCGTATGTTTACATCGTAGATTTGTTAAATGATTTTGGATATCAAGTTCACCAGTCAAACAGAAAAATGTGTTGATACTATTGGCTTTAGTAAGCTTATAGTGATGCACTGTGATATGCCTGTAAGAAGCAGATAATCTGCGAGTTGCTGGGACCGCTGGGTGCCTGGGGGATGCTGGCAGGAGCATCACGCTGTGTCAGCTTCCCGACACTGCCATGGGCACCGCTTGTCCTACTGCTTTTTTTGGCACGAACACCTGTTCTCCGTGTGGCCAAACTGACTACACCCAATATGGTCACTTTTTCTTGCTGATAACTCAGACCAGTTCTCAACCAATGATGAGGTTAAAATTAATCTTTTTGTGCTTCACCACTTTTCTAAGAAGGAAAATAGAAATACTTGCACTGGCCATAATGGGAGTTAGATTGGAACACTATTCTGTTGATAAGGAGCCCCTTTTAACTCAAGTCTTTGAAATAAAACTAAGTAACAAACAGAGATTGTGTGTGCTCTGAAACTAATAATGGAAGCAGTCACCTCTACAGAGATTGTAGTGTCACACAAGCAAGTTACGATTGAAATACACTGAAAATTAGAAGGTATTTTTAATATTATTGAGGTGTGTTTTGTCAAACTCTGTGAAAAATTTGCCTGATCTGTTGGCAAGGAAGCAAATCTTTAATTAAGAAAAACATTGTATTTATTGCATAATATAGGGAAGGGTATTTAAGAGTATCTTACTTATGCTAGCAGTTAATTTTCAACATGTACATTATTTTACTCACGTGAACAGTACCATTGAAGTTAATGATAGCAATTTTAAGTTTTGAGCATTTTATGGGTATATCTATATCATTAGAACATTAGAGTAGAGTTAGCTTTTTGATACAGCCAGTGTGCATAGTGTGCAAAGGTGCCGACTGCATAGATTACAGTCTGTGGAACTGGTCTATACATAAATCTGCCCAAGCCTAGCAGTGCAACAAGATGTCAGCATAGTTAAACAGTAGAACAGTCCACAACATCCCATAAAAAAGTAATTATTGTACAGAGTCCAATTAGTCTATTATAGCAAAAAGCACACTGAGTTTGGATAAACCAGACTCAGATGAGCAGGATAGTCATCTCCCTTTAACAGGCATGCGTCCTTCAACACTGCAGTTTGGGTTATAATATAAATAGAACAGTACACAAGGGCATTTCAAACTGGTGCTTTTCAGAGCATAAAATACATATACCAGTGCTTTTCAGATATATAGAATCAATAGTTTTCATACAAAGACTTCTAAATGTTCACATCAGAATTTTTGTATTTTTATAACAGAAAAATAAACTTCCACGTGTTCCTGGCACCTGTTTTCCTTCACTGGCTACTGAACTGTATGGTCTGAGGCTTACTATGAGTCATTTATCTTGCAGTAGCAGTGCAAAACTCCAGGTGCTTCAGATGTGCCAAATACAAAGACATCTTCTTGGTCTTCCCACAGGATTTATCCAATCCATTCTACACTACGCCTTTTCAAAGCATCTTCTGTCCTACTCCTGGAGTAGTAAATAATACACACCCGGATGAATGCATAAAAAGCATGTAAACAGTGTTGTTCAATTTAGACGTAGCTAAATTCTGTTTACTTGCATTTATCCTTGAATATGTCACTGATTACTACATGCCATAAACCTAAAATAGTGTGCAAGTACCATACATAAGTCTGTTGTCTCAACACTTTGTTCTTGCAGAGTGTGTTGGGAGCATTAAGCAAAGACAGGACAGAAGGACAAACAGAATTTTAAGTTGTTAATTTTTTTGACAAATTCTCCTTCCTCGGGATTTTAAGTTATCATCTGGCATTTAACTGTTCTGAAGTATAAAGGTGATTCATGATTCTGCAGGGCTTATACTAAGTAATTCTTGCAGCATTTCATAGTAGATGACCTTCCCCTGTGATAGTGGACCTTGGAAGTCATTATATGGGTTTCGGAATGCTGTAACTTTTCATTTCATAGCAATGTTCCCATATTGGATAGGTACATTTTTTAATAAAAAAAAAATCATTATAGAACACTGCATGAGAAGATAGTTCTCATAAAAACTTTGCCTTGTATTTCTGGAAATAGATTGGAAATAAAACCTATTCAGCTTTAGAAGATATTGAATATCTACTTGTGCAGTAGGAAACCTAGAAGATAAATATACACGGATAATATCGATCATGAAGAAGGCTAGGAAGACCAATCATTTTTGTAATAACAGTATAGCAATGTTGATGGTTTGGAACTAGAGTGAGCAAAGGAGAACTGTCTGGGAAGACTGAGAATGAATATGAAACATAACGATGCGCTCACCTACAATACAGAAGACCTTGGTCTGACTGTCTTAACATTTATTAGGATGTTTGATTTCAGGCTGTATTTGAATAACAGCAAAGTTGAGAGAATTGATTTCAGAAGCTGATTTAGAGAACGCAGTTAATGCATCAGCTTGTTCAGATCCATTGGTTACACTTCTATATGTAGACAAAATCTGTCTTACGAATCATTGGGAGATTTTTTGGGGCTAAAAAGTGTTAACCAAAGTTGAAATCTTAGATTAAATAATTTTGCCACTATAAAAGTACAGTATTTCTAATTAAGCACAGATAGTGTTCTTAATGCTTTGAAAATAGCTGACATTTTATCAAATTTAAATAAAGGATCTTGTAATGACTCAGAAAATACAGACTAGTAAACCACAAATGTATACATTGTAAATTGACATAAATCATGATTAAAAAAAAAAGCAATAGAAAACTTATGAAAAGGAAATTACATTTCAACTGATTTATTGCAATTGCTGGAAAATGTAATTACAAAAACAGATAAAAAAGAAAAATTACTAACACAACCAACACATTTTGAAAACACTACTGAAAAATAGTCACACAGGAACTATCAAGGATATGAAGTAGTTACAGGTTCAGAAGCAAAATATCTCCATGGATCAAAACATGGGAAACAGAAACAAAGAGCAAGTTTTCTTCATCACGGCAAAAAGAAATCAATGGGGTGTTTATGAAAGTTCTATAATAAGTTTTGTGCTTAATACCTTCATAAATGGTGAGGAAACACAGACAAGTCTGGGACGGCAAAACCTGCAAATGACACAAAATATTTAGTTTATTCAAATCCAGAAAGGATTATGAGGTTCTTTGGGCATTTCTCATCAGTGAGGTGAATGGGTAGTGTGATAGCAAGAGAAATCGTATGCTCATAAATAAAAAATACAATATTAGAGCAAAAACAGTGAGCAAGTACTTCATTAAGAAGTTCTTAATTGACTAAACCAACTCAAGTTAAGCCTGGTCATTATTACAGATACTTTGTTCATCCAAAATCAGTAAGGTTGAGCAAATAAATAGTGGGAAGGAAAATAATACAGAGTTCTGATGAGAATACATCAAACATGGCTTATCAAATTTCAAAAGATTCTGTGCAAATGCATGGAAAACATTGAAGGAGGCATTTAAAAACGGAAAATGTTTACTTTAGAAAGCAAGTAGGATTTATTCCCTCAAATCTGCTGTGGAAAAATGTCAAGAGACAAATGGCAAACGATAGCTAAAAGTATTAAAAAATCACAGCTAATACTAAGAATTGGGATCAGGTCGTGCCTTCCTCTGTGTATCATAATTTAAAATCAGAAACCCTTCATCAGTGAATGAAGTCATAATCTGGCAAATTTAAATGAGACAAAAAATAGTTTTCACATAGCCCATGGTTAATTTGCCAAAGCCAAGAAGGCAGGAAAGTCTGAAGAGAGAAGTAAAATTTGGAGGGAAAAAAGGTATAAGTAAGGTAGCAGGAATACCCAGAATTAAAACAGTATATATAGAAAATAGTTTTGAATGCTACAGAGTTAAACCAATTTATAACTGTAACATTAAGATGAAATTTAGGCTCAGATTATCCCGTATTTGCCCCCTACATAGTTTCTTGCACTTTCCTCTGAAGCATAAGGTTGGCAAAAACTCCTGGATTAGGTTGTTCAATCCTGTGTGTAAATGCTTCTATCTATATTTTGTAACTATAGGATTCCCAAATTGGGTTATATTTGTGACTACCTGAACACAAAAAGTGTCCATGCATATTTAACATGGATGCTTGCTACAATCTCACCAGCACACACCTGGTGCCCTTTTGCCAGCTACTCACTTTGCAGGCACGCGTTGTACACTGGCTGTTGCCAGTGGGCATGTGTTTTCAGGCTGAAAGCTGAACATCTGCTTGTGTGCTTTGGTGAGGAGAGGGAGAGAGACGGAGTTTTTGTGTGGCACATCTACTAATCCTTCATCTGAAAACCCGGGAACTGAGACCACCTAGGTGTTCTAAACATTGAGATGAGGTATCAGGTCCCAAAGGAGGTAGACTTGGACTCTTGAAAGCTTTCAGGATTGACAAAGTGGCATTTCAAAGATACATCTGGACTCACCTTTGGAATTCTGTCTGCCTGTGCCTGTGTTCAAGGTGTTTGGGCTGAGTGGCCGTGGTCACCGTGCTCAGCTGTGGAAACGAGGAGCCCGGGGCTACACACACGCTGCCCGAAGCAGCGAGGGCGTCCCCAGGCTGGCGCAGACTGAGCCTGGCATCAGGATGGCCGGTGCAGCCTGTACCTCCGCAGGACTGTGTCACACCGGTACAGCTCGGGCTGAGGCAGCTGCCCCGTCCAGAGTGAGCCCCAGCAACACTCCCTGTGCTGGCTGTGCTTCCCTGGAGCAGGCCTGCGGTTTGAGACAACGTGAATATTCCAGTCTCAGCCTGCAGTCCACCAGCTGACTTCTCTTCAGGCCCTAGGGAGAAATTTCCCCCCATCTCATGAGAACTCACCTGAGAGTCGAGACCCCACCTGGAGTCCTGTGTCCAGATCTGGAGCCCTCAGCACAGGAAGGATATGGACTTGTTGGAGTGGGGCCAGAGGAGGGCCACAAAGATGATCCAAGGGCTGGAACACCTCTCCTATGAGGAAAGGCTGAGGGAGTTGGGGCTGTTGAGCCTGGAGAAGAGAAGGCTGCAGGGAGACCTTACAGCAGCCTTCCAGTACCTGAAGGGGGCCTATAGGAAGGATGGGGAAAATACTTTCAGCAGGGCTTGTTGCGATAGGACAAGGAGCAATGGCTTTAAACTAAGGGAGGGTGGATTTAGACTGGATAGAAGGAAGAAATTTTTTACCATAAGGGTGGTGAAACACTGGAGCAGGTTGCCCAGAGAGGTGGTAGATGCCCCATCCCTGGAAACATTCAAGGCAAGGTTGGACGGGGCTCTGAGCAACCTGGTCTAGTGGAAGATGTCCCTGCTCACTGCAGGGGGGGTGGGCTAGAAGACCTCTCAACATCCCTTCCAACCCAAAGCATTCTCTGATCCTATGATCTCAGGTGCGGGGCTCAGTCTTTTTTCCTTGTGTATGGAGGGTGGTATTTACCAGGACCCACCAGACTGGAAGGTGTCCCCTCCCCGCGGTCACCCTGGCCGTGGCTGTTGCCCTCTGAGGTGGGACCCTCTGGGCACGTTCCCGCAGCGGGTCTCTGACCAGGCTCCCAGATGTTCGGCCTCAGGCGCGCACTTCTGTGTTTCCAACAACTCCCGCGTTTTCCACCGCTGCTGCCGGGCAGTCACCGGCAAGGCTATAGCCGCGCTGCCAGCCCGCGCGGGAGGGGGCAGCGGCGTGACGGCCGCGGGCCGCGCCTGAGGGCCGGGCCCTGCCGGCCGGGACCCCCCCAGGGCGGGCCGCCGCCACCTCGCCCGCCCCGCCCGTGGGCCGCGGCCGGGCCCGCCCACAGGGTCTGGCGTGCCCCGGGGAGCCGCTGCCGGAGGGAGGGAGGGAGGAGCGGGCGGCGCCATGTGAGCGGCGGGCGGCGGCCCTGGAGGAAGACAGATGGGTGAGGGACAGCGCGCGGGCCGGCTGTCAGCGCGGCCGCAGCCCCGCCGCGGCGGGAGCCCCTCCTCCCCGCGGCTGTGCGCCGCTCGCGGCCTGCCCGGCGGGAGCCATGGCGTCCAGCGAGGAGGAGGGAGGCGGCAACGGGGCGGCGGAGGAGAAGGAGAACGGCAAGAAGCGGAGGCTGGGTGCCCTGGCCACGGCCTGGCTCATCTTCTACAACGTCGCCATGACCGCGGGGTGAGCGGGCGCGGGCGCGCCGCGGGCCGGCAGCGCGCAGCCTCGGCGGGGCGCGGAGGCGCGGGGGCCGCGTGCGGCTCGGCCGGGGCGAGGCGGGGGCGCGGCAGGCAGCCGGCCGGGTGAGCCGGGAGCGCCGGGGAGCCGCCGGGAGCCGGGCGAGCCCCTGCCCGCCGGGCATTGCCTAATACGGTGCAGCGCTGCCGGCCGCCGGCGCGTCACCCCGCGCCCGCCGCGGAGGTTAAGTATAGCCGGGACAGGAATGCCGGGCGGGGGTGCCGCGTCCCTCGACACAGCCGCCGCCGCCCGCCCGCGGGCCGGCCCCCGCGCCTCGCCCGAGGGGCTGCCGGGGGCTCGGGGCGGCAGTGCCGGGCGCCGAGGGGGCTCGGGGCAGCGGTGCCGGGCGGCGGGTCCCGCCGGGCTCCGTGGGCGCACGCCCCGGGACCCGGGGTGCGGTAGCCCGCCCGGGTCCCGGAGCCCTGCTCCGAGGGAGCGGGGGTCGCAGCGTCTCCCTGCGGGGCGGAAACTGCGGGAGCCGAGCGCGGTGCCGGGCGGTGGCGGGCGCTGGGGGGTGGGCAGGGGCGGGCGGGGGGTGAGAGAGCCCGAGGGGCCGCCCTGAGCTCCTGCTCCGCGCTGCCGTGCGTGGCTGGGCGGGGAGCGGGCGCTTGTTTGGAACAGGGTCGTAAGAGCACTCGGGTTCATGTTAGTGGCTGAAGCATACATTTTCACTTCTTGAACATCTGTCCCGTTTTCTAACTCTTGGGGAAAAAATACCCGAAACCCCTTTGATTTCCACGTGCGTAAGAGAAAACTAAGAACGACAGCTCCAGAACTTCTAGGCCGACGTTCACCATGAGAACAGTTTTGCCTTGGTTACCAGTGGGTGAACTCTCCGCCGTCTGAATCCCGCAGAGCAAAACCAACACGCTGCATCTGAAGCAGGAGTTGAGGCGCTCCTGCAGAAGGCCAGGGATATGGTCGTGGTGGCTTTCTTCTCACTGGCTTCTGTCAGTCTGCAGTGCATGTTCAAGTCAGCTCATCTGTTGCAGCAGCACCTTTTGAAAAGTGTTTTTACTCAATGTACTTTTAGCTGGCGGGTTAACGTTGCCTCATTGAATTCCCAGCCTCGTGCTCCATGTGTGAATTTGCTAATGAACGCTGACTCTTGCCACTGACTTGTGTATGTCAGTAGAAGATTATCGAACCGTCTTAGTTTTGACCTTAGGTGCTGATCCGTTATCTCCCACTGCCTTCTCTCCCATCTTCCATTAACATCGAAAGGGATTAAGACATGCAAAGTTGCATATTTTATGGGGAAACAGAGAAATAAGAGATAGGAACAAATTCTTGTAATGTTTTACAGATACAATTTAAGAGAAAAAAACATTTGAAATAGAGCAATACTTAACAGAGCACTACACAGAGTAAATAAGTAACAGGAACAGTGTATCTGTCCATTTGTCCACACAGTGCAATATAGCAAAGTGTTTTGAGAGTTTTAACAAACTAATACATAATTGCACATTAACAACCAATCAAATAAAAAATTGTGGCATATCTTTCTTTTTAACGTAGGTTTAAGTGACTAAAATGACAGATGAATATGCAGTCTTACTGAAAGTCACAACTGGAAATGCTACCTTTATTAGGGAAATTGTTTTCTATTTCTTGGTGATTTGCAGTGCTCAGTACAAGGGCTTTCCTGAGATCCAAAGTCAAAGACACTGACAACTAAATAAATCAAGCTACAAAAATTCATGTCCAAATAAAATTTTTTTGAAGAAAGATATTTGCAGTCTTTGCTTCTGAGTGTAGTCTAAGACTACTTCTCTCTGCAACCCTTTTCTTACAGAATGAGGTGCAGAAAATGCCTTGTTAGGTTAGATGTGTTATGACTTCTCAGGCTAGGGCTAGGACAGAGCTGTTCCTGTCACCCTTCATGCTGCCAGCTGGATGTAAACTCACTGTCACCTTCCTCTTGTCAAACACTTCTCTGTAAAACAGGGTGGCTTGACTGTGAAGGACTACCAGTCATATTCCAGTAATTCCTCCTTTCCACAGTGGTGGGAGACAACCTCAAATTAGTGCGCTCAGATTTAAAATCCATGGTGAAATCTAAGTAACACTTGTGGGGGCAAATACTGGAGCTCTGGCAGATCGGAGTCATGGGCTTAAAGTAGAAGGGATCAAGGAGGGGAATCATTCCTACTTGTGGGGAAGCCTAGCTAACTCTAAGTGAGTTTGAAATGCCATCATGAAGTGCTGGAACGGGCCATGCCAAATGACTGCGCAGCAGTAGGTGCCGTGTGTAAGAGTTGTTGAGGGGCTGATACCGAAGCACATGCCATCCGAGGTGAACAGAGAGCTGTCACGATCCATGCAAATCTCGTGCTGTGACAGCGGAACAGGTCTGACCAAAGATCGGTATCTGCTGGTACCCTGTTTCCAGTGTTAGCCAGTGCCTTATGCTTAGGGAAGCGTATAAGAACAGGAGATGTGTTAAATATTTATCCAAATGTTCATATAAATATTTCTGTGAATGTTTATATGCACTCCAAATCTGCCTCTGAGTATTTCTCAGACGCATCTTCTTTGTCCCTTGGGCCCTTCCTTAGCCAGAGTTCATGTTGCCATGTGGCATGCTTGCTGCGGCTTTATGTACAATGAAAGGACTAAGCCAAACATCATCGGGCAAGAAATTAAGCTAAAGTTACTGTAATTTTTGTATTTTTATTTTTAACTCTCAAAATAGCCATCCATAGCTCTGGCTATGCCTATAAGTCTATATTAAAGAATTTTTATACTTTCTTAGTCTTTGTGGATTGAAACCTGACGTTTCAAGGCATCTTGCTACTGTGATGTTTGTAAGAACATGGGATAGCTGCATTAAGCACAGATCATATGGTACACTATTTTGAAACTTATATAAACATGGATTAATTATGTGGAAGGAATTGCACATGCCTTGGGTTATTGTGCTGGGTCTCAGCTGCATGGTGGGGATCAACCCACCACAGTTTAGAAGTTTATTTTACTGCCAGTCTCCATTTGAGATCTCAATTTAAGTTTTATATCAAAATCCAGGTTGATTAAAAGATACTGTGACTTTCTTTCTTTTACACTGGAAGGGTTATCAATTAGTGGTATTGTTCAGTTTCCTTAAAAAAATTTATTAAAAAATTAGCCAACACCATCAGATGTGATAGTTAAATATACCTCCCTTTGGAAGGCAGGAGCATAGAGTACCCGTCTTTCAGCACTTCAGAGTCTGATTTTCAAAGATGGCTTCTCAACACTTTTTAAAACTGAAGCATAATGGTAACTTCCGCTGGACAATCACAAACAGAAGCATTCAGATCACTAGTCAGTTCCGAAAATTACGAGTTGAGGGGCCATGAAAAATGTAAAAATGATGTACATAGATTCCAGTCCTTTACTTAGACAAACCTGCGACCCAAAACAGTGGCTTCAGTGCCAAGCTCATCGTGTGTTTTCAAATAACAGTAATTCACAGTAAAGATGCATGAGGATTTAGTAGTAAAAATATATAGCTACTGCTAGTGAAAAGTCTGATGGGCCTGTGGTTTTGGGGGGTCCCTTCAGTTCAGGTCACTCCCCTGAAGGTAAACAAGGCACTCTATCCTTTTCCAAGTAAAGAGATAAAAGAGTGTAATGTTTATGTAACATTATATAATATTTATGTCTAAAGATATTTTTAATCTCCTAAGAATACTGACAAGAAGCAAAGATATCTGTGAAGAAAATATGCTACTGAATTATTTACGGTAGATGGATATTTTTAGAATTCTAGTTTGAAATGTATCCATTCTCTTTCTTTTGTAGGTGGCTGGTATTAGGTATTGCCATGGTGCGGTTTTATATACAGAAAGGAACACATAGAGGCTTATTCAGAAGCGTTCAAAAGACGCTTAAATTTTTCCAGACATTTGCTTTGCTTGAGGTAAATTTTAAACATTAGTTTGCTTTACTGGATGGTGCATATTATAGGCAAAAACGCATTATTAGCCTGAATTTAATATAAAAATATGATGTTAGTACTTAAAGTCCTTTTAACTCTATTATTTAATGAAGTTTATTTGGGAGGCAAGGTGATTAGCTGAAACTAATGGACACATTTTTTTCAAACTTAAATCTAGTATTTCTTTAAATCAAGTACTGCCTGGGAAGTGCTTTGATTTGAGAGTCTTTAACTCCAAAGGCAAAATCACTGAAGGCATTCCAGCCAGCAGATCAACCCTCTGGCTTAGTAGACACCTCGTCTCCATCTCCAGAGCTTCCCTCTTACTCCTTGTACTGGACTCATTATCCTTCTGTGCCTTTCCTGCTCCTGCTTATTTCCAAACTGGATTCACATGCCCCATGTAATCCGTTACAACAGGGTCTGCGCAAGTTGTGCAAAGTGTTCTTTAAATAATATGACTTTTGCCAACTATGCACTAGTGGTCTGAGTTTGTGGTACATCTATGGAATGAAACTGTTGGGTGTGTTGAGCACTTACAGTTCTTTCCCAGGTACAACAAAGAGTGCCTATCTACATTTTAACTTTTTTTCTCCATCTGCCTACAACATCTGTAGTTCAAACAACTGTTGTGGCCAGCTGTATATAGGCTTTTATGCTATTAAACTTTCACAATAAGTAATTCTACTCAAATCTGTCAAAATAAGCGGTCCATTTGCTAAACATTACTGACCAGAAAATACAATAAATCTGAAGCTTCGTAGCTGTCATTGGTGTAATTATAATAATGTTATTAATCAACAATGAATACAGAACATTTTAAAATTGCTACACATTTAGCATCCCTTATATGACTCCCTCCTGTAAAATTCTTCTTTGAATAAGATAATGGAAGGGAAGGTTACTAATTGGAAAAATAAATGTTTTGTAAGTATCTTAATATGTAATGTGTACAACTAATTAGGAAAATAATTTTTTTTCATGTGTCTGTACAGATCAGATACTGAACCCATCACAGCATGGGTTGCCAGGGCTCTAATGTGTATTTCTTTTAAAGACTTGTTAGTTGGAGACAAAATAAACAGTTCTTCAGAATTAAGCCGAAGTTTATAATAATACCAAAAGGCCATGCTTATAGTGTAGACAGTAACGTACTGTACCTCAGTAACCTCTAACTTATTTTTATTTACAGGTAGTCCACTGTGCAGTTGGTGAGTTCTTTGTTTTAGTTTCTCCTGTAACTAATTAAAACACGAATTGTGGAACAGAGATAACATGTTTCTCTCTTTAAGGAATAGTTCGCACATCTGTGCTTGTGACTGGGGTCCAAGTGAGTTCAAGAATCTTCATGGTGTGGTTCATTGCACATAGCATAAAACAGGTATGTGCATGAGCAAGTCATGTTCTGATTGTTTTGAAGGAGAAGCTATTATTACGGTTCTCATTTCACCAGGAAGACCAATTTAAAAATGAGTGACACTCCTACTGAGAATACTTACATACTTGAGTGTGATTTTGGAAGTTGGGGTTGCAGGATGGGGTTTATGTTCTTCTGCCCAGAAGACTGGGTCTGGTCTTAGCTGTGAATCTGCATTGTCGTCGGCATCGTGCCACCTGTGGTCTGCCTAACTGAGATCAATGACTACTGCTATTATTTACCAGCACATCTACCACAGTGTTACCAGTTCCCTTTCAAAAGCTTAAGTTAGCACTTACTGAATTATTCTAAATGAACATATTTCTTGAATTGAATTTATCTGGATAAACGTGGTTGTGATTTCGGAATTTATTTTAGGATCCTTCTAAAGATTTTAATGTTATGGTGATATTAACATTTGGTGGCATGCATACTGCAGTGTTTTCATGAAAAATATGTCAAGTCATTCAGCATGCCACAGTGACACTTGAGGTCCTGTATGAATGACAGTAGTTTATTTGCCTCGCCATAGGTGGTTATTGTAAATCTAGTGGTTCGTTAGCAGAATGAAACACGCAGACTGTTTACAGCTAGTAGATGGGACATTCGGTTCAGTTTCTGAGGTCTGCTTTCTGTGAAGGGCATGTAAGAATTAAGTGATAGATCTTCGAGTCTGTGCTCCTCAATTTCCTTAAACTGAAAAAGCTGAGCCATTAAACTGTCTCACCAGCAGATGGCATATGCTTTTCTGCTGATGGGCTGTCATAGCACCTGCCTCAGTTGTCAGATCCCTTTGTCTCGGTTCACAGAGGACTTGTTTTCTGCATTTCATCTTTTCCTTTACTGTCGCTTTTTTTTAACATGGAGTAGGCTTTTCATAGCTTTGTGGGGTTTTTTTGGTAAGCTAAGTGTTTTCATTTTTCTCTTAGGGGAAAATGTATTGAAGATTAACAAGTTTTTTATATTGAATGTTTACACGAATGCTGGAATAAAGCATTGTATTTTGCCATTTGGTTATTATCTGCACTGGACTAAATCTTTAGCATATCCAGTCATTTCTTTTGTTTCCCCTGTCTTCAGTACAGTAGGTCAAGCTGTGTCCGAGAAAAAATACATCTGAATGTATGTCTGATTGTATTTCATGCTGTTATTGCTTAGCAGGCATGAATTTTCAGGGTCACTTTAGGTGGTGAGAGGCACGTCAGTAATAACAGCCAGACCCAGATCTCTCTACTTGACTGGAGATTTGCAGGGCAACAGATAGGAATTCTCTGCATACTCATTTAAAGCTCTTCTGCTCAGATTTAGCGCTGTGACATGAATCCAAGTTTGGGTTATCAATGTTTGTCTGTAACTGCACGACGCTAAGAACAGCCTAATTCTGTCTTTCCCTTGGCTTATTTGTTTTGATGTCTGCACTTCAGTTGTTGCTATTTGTTTGTGAGTTTGGCAGTACTTTTATATCTCCTTTTCTTTTGTGATGTTGGTGAGATCCTTTCACGAAAATGCACCTTGACTGACAAATTGAGGGTGCTATTTTATGACATGATCAGCACTTATAATTCTTCTTGACTTTTGACAGAGCTGTGCCTTTCCAACATCTTTGAGGTGTATGAGTCTTTGTCACCGTGTTGTAAATTTAAAAAAATAGTTTCCCTTTTTTGTAATTTTAACAAAACTTGTGTTACTTTATTTCACAGACATCCCTGGAGCTTTTCAGCCTTCAGGCATGGAAGTGTATTACAAAATTCCTCCCCTTTTAAAGAAAAGAAAATTACTTGTGTGTAATTCTTCTTCTCAGAAGGCAGTGTTTGTAATAGATCCCCATGTGCCTTCTCTGTATTTGGGGACTTTTGTTTATTTGTTCACTTAGAGTGAAAAAGAATCAATGTTTTGAAACAGCAGATAGGTGTGCTACCTACCGATGAGGCAGTTTAATGACTCAGAACTTAAAACAGAATTGTTGCATGAGTTTACCCAAAGCTCCTGATCTGCCAACTACTCTTTAGTGATCCATCTATGTTCCAGCTCCTTAACTATCTTACAGCTCCCTGACATCTGCCAAATTTGATCGTCTGTGACTCAAAGTTCCAGTTAGTAGATTATACTAAGCAATTCATTTTGTCTAAAGTTTCACGGAGCTGTGCATTATGTGGTGAGGAAGAAGCAAGATAAAAAGTAAGAGAAAGTCTGGGAGACAGAGTAGTGAAATGCAGAACGGGTAAAAGCTGATTACGAAAGGAGCGAATCGTCTGTAGTGTTTTCTACTTGCTGTTTTGAGGAGTAAGAAAATAAACAAATAAATCAACCACAAATAAAAAGAGGGAAACAGTTAGATGGCATAGTGAAAGCGCAGATAGAGAATAAAGAGGAAGAGTACGCTCAATTATAGGGTTTTATATTTTGATATTTGCATAATGGATGAAGATTGCTCAGTTTGGAAAATGTCTATATGTTAGTAAATATGTATGATAAAGAACTGTACATGGTAGTGGTTTCAGCATATCACTTTTATGCCAAAATTTTCTTTCTTTACAAGATGTTAGTTCTGTTCCATCTATCTTAAACAGAAGTCTGTTGTAGTTTGCACAGAAAAGAAGCTTAAGAATGAAGAAAGTGTTGGTTCTTTATACTTCTGCAGATCCAGAATGAGGAGAGCGTTATTCTTTTTCTGGTCGTATGGACTGTGACAGAGATTACTCGATATTCCTTCTACACATTCAACCTGCTCAACCATTTGCCATACTTCATTAAATGGGCCAGGTGGAAATGTCTTGCACTTCAGTTTCTCATGGTTCTGTGCATGTTAGTTTCACGCATGCTGAGCTAACACACAGGAGAGCAGATGTTTGAGCTTTGGTTATGTGTCAGCAGAGTGCAAGTTGGTTGCTTTCTGTACTTGGGATCATTGTTACTTGGTTTAAAATGTTAAAAATACTTTAGATGACATTTTGGGATGTGATTTGTTCTTTGCTTTCTGTGTCTTAAAGTTTGAACTCTGCTTTAATGTACTTTATGGTTTTTTTCTTTATCTTTGGAGTCATCTTTTAACTTACAGTATGACTCCTTAAGATGCTTTTGAATACAAGGCCCAAAATTAAGCACCTGTGATAGTCTTTGTGGATTGCAGGTCTTTGAAAATGTGGCAGCTGTTGTCAATCTTATGTATATTATTATTACTTACAAGAAGCTCTGCTTTATCAGAGCTTTTGTAAGGTTATATTCATGTAGTGAAGCTAAATATTGACTTAGTTTAGCCCACATAAAAAGTGTGTTCCATATCAAAACTGCTTTGATTTTGAAGCATGCTTAAAGTTGGCGATTAGGTCAAATATATTTCAGAGACTGCATGTTTACCAGGAGACTTAGCTGGAAGAGTAGAATTTCTCTGTAGTTGTTATTTGAAAAATACATGTAAGACAGACAGACTTACACTGTTAGAAGAAAAATATCTTACCTTCATTCAGCACAGGTGACTTTTATTTAAAAGAGTATGTTTGTTTGTTTTGCTTTATTTTTATTTTATAGATAATGCTGTTCTGATGCTTCTAATGCACTTCTTTGATATGTCTGATGTTATCTTTTTTTGCTAATACCTGAGGTGGTAGGCTTGGTGATGTTTAAGTACTAGATGGCAAACATAATCAGGTCTGGTTTCATTAATATTTTTTGATGTAGGCTTCAGAAAGAGAAATGCATTCAGAAAGTACTACATTGGCAGATACGCTGACCTGATGGCAAAAAG
This sequence comes from Opisthocomus hoazin, assembly GCF_030867145.1. NCBI lineage: Eukaryota > Metazoa > Chordata > Aves > Opisthocomiformes > Opisthocomidae > Opisthocomus > Opisthocomus hoazin. Next base: position 71,710,305 of record NC_134417.1, on the reverse strand, counting down.
TATCTCGAATGACAGAATTTTTGTTTCCTTATAATAGACCGTAGGGAAAACTGACATTCTCAGAGCAGAGATATGTGGTGAAATACACAAAACATTTGAAAATGTATTCTCTTTTCATAGAGTCCAAAATACCCCATCAAGATTTATGGATAATCAAACAGCACAACTGGGCATAAATTCAGTACTCCAAGGGAGCTGGAAGTTTCTAATCTTTACTTCATAACTGTAAAAGATTTGCCTGTCCATAGTTAGCGGAATAGGTATGCTCTAAATTTTAGTTCATAATTTTTACTTTGGTTTTTTATTCTTTGCACAGAGACAAACTGTCTCTATGTCATCAGTTGAGTTCAACTCCGGCTTTTCATGGCAGCATTTCCTTCTTCTACCTCCCCTAATCTGTTCTCTGACCTGCGAGTCCTTTAAGCCCATTTGCTGCTAGGAGGGTTTCGTGTTTGGTTGCTGCTGTTTTGGATCTCATCTCTTTTGGTCATGGAGTGCACACTGTACCTTTCTCTCTGTGTGACAGCTCTCATTGCTGTGCCCTGCATGATGAACTCAAGAGCTGTTCCTCAGGAGAAACTGCATCTCCATGGTACACTACGCATACGGACAGCAAAAACCCTACTGATTAAATTTTTCATTTTGTCACCACTTATGTGGCCTATGGCATTCAAACCACATTTTCTTTAAACTGAATGCCTTCACCTTTTATTTGAACATCTTCTTCCCAATTTAAAATGGATCTGATGCGTTTCCGGCACTTCCATTTTCTTTTACTTTTATTTCCATTTCCATTAGTGGTAAATGTAGTATTATTTGGATTTCCCGTGTGGCAATGGGTAAAACGGGCTTCTGATGTTTCTCAATGTTTTCATTATCTTCAAAGAAACCATAATACATAGAGTTGACGCAGTGTGCGTGCACTGTGACAGAGATATGTAGGATCATCTGAATTTGGGATCCAGTCCTGGTCTGAATCCCGTCGGTGACAACGGGAGCAAGACCGGTAAATTTTAAAAAAAAGACATATTGGAGACTACAAATTTGCGTATTTTTTTTACTCTTTAGTATTAGAAAGACATACAAACGTCCTGATATTTCACTGTTTTTAAATAAAAGGACTGAAGAATGCATTCTCTGTAAAACTAAGCAACGCTATCCAAAGTAACTGAAACTGGTATTTTGTGCCAAGTCAGTGTGTGGTCCTTGATTTTGGTGCAGAAACCACTGTAATACATTGCTGTGCCACTAATAATAGCAAGAGGAAAATTTAAGTTCATGGGGTGTTTCTCACAAGGGTTTTTTTTTAATGCAGATACAACTTTTTTATCATTTTGTATCCTGCTGGAGTTGCAGGTGAACTGCTAACCATATATGCTGCTTTACCCTATGTGAAGAAAACAGGAATGTTTTCACTGAGACTTCCCAACAAATATAATGTCTCCTTTGACTACTATTACTTCCTTATTATTGTCATGTTCTCCTATGTGCCATGTAAGTATTACTTAACTGTAGTAACGCTAACAGCATAATAATCAGTTATCAGCAATGCTGGAAACACTGCCTGTAGTTAAATTTGCTGAACACTTTCTGCCATAAAAGCCTGCTTTCTATTGTTCCAAGCTTTGCTGTGCTTTAATAGGTTAGACTGAAATTTTCCATCCTGGTATCTGCGTCAGAACATAAGCTGTCTTCACAATTTCAGTGAAAACGCTAAAAACGTTTCTAAGACTTGGACAAAGTAAAAAACCTTTTTTGTTTACACACAGAAACGTCTGTAACTGTCACTGAGAATTTCAAGTGCCTCTGCCACTTTGAAGCAACGGCTTAAAAATTGTCCTGCAAGTTGTGCCTGACATTTGCCTTGTTTTTATTGCTGTTAATATCCATTTACGTGTCACCTCTGAAAATCACCATTTGAGCATGCTCAGCAAAAACTTGAAGCAATGTTCTCCAAGATTTCATTTTCACAGAAATCCACCCTCCAAACTCTCTGAACGTACTTCAGTCCCTGGTTTAATCTGGTTGCCATTGTAATTCTGGATACCAGAAGCCACAGGTCAATTGGCTAACCAGAGCTAAGATTAGAGAGATGATCTGTCTTGCACTCCCAGTGTTATTTCCACTGGTACCTAAGCAGTGTATACAAGGAGAAAGCACCTGATTCAGATACAGCACCATGAATGGGGCTAGACCAAACTAGGCAAATAGAGTATTTTAGATAGTCTCGACAATGAGGCTAGAAATAAGGCAAGTAGGGAAAGGCATTGAGAAGCCGGAAAATTGAAGTTAAAAGGGCCTATGATCTGCATCCATAAAAGGTATTCCTTTAAGAAGTTGACATTAATCATGGACTTTCACAGTATGCACGCACACTGTGAATTTTTTTGTCACAAGAAATCATGAAGGCCAACGAGAGAGATTTATGTGAGTAAAAAATGTCCTGAGCTATCATAACTTACTAACAGTTTTACAATTGTTCATATAACATAATGCTTCAGGAATAAATCCGATTTTCTGTTCATTAAATATAAGGATCAAATGTAACCGCAGTACAGTAATATAACAGATCTCAGAGGGCCAGGAGAGAGGGGGCTCCTCACTTCAGACCTGAATAAGTAGAGTAAATTTGTATCCTCCTCAAAGTCTTAATTCAAACATGCTTCCCTTTTGAAGACTTCAGGCACTGCGGAAAGTCGTTAAGTCCTGTTTATACAAAGAACTGTTGGAGGGAAGTTCCTTGAACACAACAGTATACATTCAGGAAGCCTTGTCTGACTTTTGAGTAATTATTGATTTGTAATTCACTGCAACGTTCATGACTTCCTGTCATTTACCTTAACCAACTGCAGCACGGTGTGCCACAATTTTTCCTCAGTTCTGCAAAATTGTATTTTTCCATTATGTGATCTGTTGATTTTTTTTAATCTAATTTGCTTTCTTTTATGCTTTGATCTAGTATTTCCACAACTCTACTTCCACATGCTGCGGCAGAGAAGAAGGGTGCTTCATGGAGAAGTGATTGTGGAAAAGGACGATTGAATCAAGCCGTGTAACTATGGTGCTTTTAAAGGAAAAAAAAAAAAGGGTAAAAACCCAAAACTTCCTGTGATTTTTCTGAGTCCAAGTTTAAAACATGGAACAAGAATAAACAACTGTGCATAAAACAGCATGGACTGTATTATTTTACAATTAAGATATCTTCAGACTTACCTTTTCATCCTTGGTTTCGCTTTGATTTTTAATTGTTAATTTCTTCAGACAAATTAGTTTCTTATTTTCAGTAGGTTGACAAATAGCTTTACGAATTGAAGTAGTCGGCTGCTGTGCTTTCTATTCTGAACGTTCTGTTGTAGTCTGTGTAGTCATCATCAAGAGCAGAAGGAGAGGTGATAAGTTGTACTGAAAGTGAGTCTTCTGGAAAACAGAGCATAAATTAGGTAATGATGTTTTTCATAGACTAGGTGGCTTAAATGTTATCTGAGCTTTATATTAAATAATACCTTTCCAATTATAAGTACTGTTAGCATGTTGTTCAACATTCTTTGAATTACAGGATCACATTATAGAATTCCAGAGTGACTTTTGAAAGGAGGTGAATTCTTGACTGTCAGTGCCAATTTAGATGTCTCTGTATTTTCATTTGTAATTTTAAAGATAAGTAGATATAAATAAAACGATATAGATGTAAATTAACTGGTTAAAAGATTGTGCTGAGGAGTAGACTTAATGTGCCTACCTTTCTCTGATCAGTGGCTGGAATGGAACTTATTTGCAGAGTAGGACTGATTGTCAGCATGTTTCCTGTTCTACGTTTAATTACGTATGCAGAAAAATTATGGTATTGCATTTAGAAACTGTAGCTGTAGTGAGATATTTAACTTCTTATAAATAGCTAAGTGGGATAAAATATATTTGAAATAGTGTCTTAAAATATAAATTGTGCCTTGAGTCGTCCAATTGTGCAATTTTAATTGCTCCCTCCCCATTAATTGTTTATACTGTATTGACCTAGTTCTATTTAATGTCTTCAATAATCCGCAAGAGGGATCTACAGTATATTAATAAAAGTTACAGATTATATTACACTATATGGTACCTGAGTGGGAGAGGTCCAACAGATGGATGAAATGTAGACAAGAATTAGATGCAGCCTTAGAGATTCAGAGGAAAGGTAATGTATTTGAGGAAACTTGGATACTTAGTGAGAGAGAGAGAAGATTGAAATATAATAATGTAGTAAGAAGCCTTGATAATGTAGGCAACAAAGTTGCTTCTGGCATCACTGATGTCAAAAGAATAGTATATATGCAGAAGAACTGCACCAGGCACGTGGAAATCAGAATACTCGTGATTGCTGAGGGCGTTTCTGGAGTACGGTCTTACATTTTGGGTACCTCAGGGATGAGGGTTTGAGTCAATCTGCTTAAAAGTCAGAGAACACCAACAAAATTAGTTGAAGTGATAAAGAAGTCGGAAAGATTGGGTCATTAAGTATGTATAATTTGTTATGTGACAAATACATGGAAGAGGCTTTCTAAGTATGAAGGTGTAATTAGAACTGATTATAGAAAATTGAAACAAGGTGAATATCCAATGAATATTAGGAGAAGGATCATACCAATAAGAGCAGTTATGTTATGGAATGACGCAGTAGTGCTTATCGATGCATACAATTTCTTGGAAGGTTTTAAGTTAGATGTAATGCAATATTGGAAAATAATCTTCCTTTGGCTAGAGTTTGAACTACATACTTGAATAGGCAGCTTCCATTTTTAGCTTCAACAATTCTATGATAATACAGCTTTTTTTAAAATTGTCGACACAGCTTTTTCTGGTATATCAGGTGATTTGATGAAAACGCAAGGTTTTACTACACCCCTAACTTTCAAATTCCATTTTGTGCCTTAAATTTGTGATATTTATGCATGTCTTCATTACATGTAAATTAGTTTCCTTTTAAATGACAGGTGCATAGTGGACTTGAGATAGAATAGTTGTATTTCTTACAATTTTGAAAGGTGTAATCTTTGTATTTTTAGAAGAAATTTCATGCAAGGTGCTATAATTTAACATTACTTCTCTGTTTTATTATGCAGCTAAAATTATTAAAAGTTTAAAATATAAACTACATTTACAATACTGAATCACAATAGTTGTTACACTTGTTCAGACTAGCAGTTGTGTTTGTCCAGAGTTCTTGGAGTACTGTTTTATAAACTTCACTTGCTTTTTGATCCATGAGGAACATCATGGCAGTTTTTAGAAATATTTCTCAGCAAGCAGAAGAGTGTGATGAAATACGAGTAGCTAAGATGAAGTTCTGTGTCTCTTTTCTTACGGTCAGGGCAGCTCACTGAAGACCATAGCTATCAATTCATTGAAAATGCATTGGATACTTTAAGGATTTTGAAATCCTTGATCAGTTGAGTGTATCCCACAGATGCTGTTCCTGTAATAAAAGGAATACCTGCACTGTTAGACTGTATTATATTTGTTTTCATTGTGGCTTAAGCATATTATCATATGCTAATCAAGGAGCTATTTTTATATCCTTTTGTACATGTCACAGGAGAAAAATATAGCACTGTTTGCTAAAATCTTGGGTTTGCACTTTCGTAAAGCAGCAGTGTACAAGGTAATGGTATAATTTTAAAAATGTTTTACCGCTACAGAAGAGTCTTGCTAAATGATAAATGAATAAAAATAAAGGTAGAAATTACTTACAGTATTGCATTCGATGTTTGTTAGAACAGAGAGATTGCCATGTAGAGTAGTTCACATGGCAAGTACTTTAAAAAAAACAAGCAACATGTTTTCCTCTTCCTCTTCTTTTTTGATGGAAGCCTTTCACTGAAGCCTCAATGTATACCTTTTGTGTTAATACCTTCTCAAAGACAGTGAGAATGGCAGGTAAAATCCTCTTACCATTGACTTCAGATGGGCCAGGGCTTTATCCTAGGTAGCTTACTTAAACTTCAATATAACATCATGAAACATTGAATTAGCCTGTTAAATGGATGTAAAAAGTTAAGTATGATTTTCATATGGTGCTCTCTTTTCAACTTCTTTTTGACACCTGTCTTTTTGTCTTCCTCTCTGTGATATTCCTAATTTTCTAAAGCATTGAAATTCTTCTGTTTATGAAAGATTAGAAATGTATTCACTGTTTATGAAAGATTAGAAATGTATTCAAACATCAGCATCTTTAATGTTTTGATGTAGTCTCTAACAAATTGTTCGTATAAAGGTGTTTTCTTACTTGTGCTATATATGCCTTCTGGAATGGATTAATATAGAGTGTGACCTTATGAAGCTTTTTTAATGACAATGCATAGGACTAGGCATTTGGAAGGAGATTCCTTTTCATCAGATGACGTTTCCTATCAGTGGTAGTAACATAAGCACCCCGTCCTTTTTATAAACACTGGCTGAAAGCAGTTGGATTCCTTGAGGTTCTCCCCAAAACCCACACACTGTTCCCACTGGGAAAGACTGTTCTGGGACGGGTTGGGTGAATCGCCTCATTTCACAGCTCTGCCCAGAACATCTAGAGGCCGGATCCTGGCCTCAGGGCACGGGCAGTACAAAGGAATATGATGCTGAGAAATTGCATCTTCCTCATCAGCTGCCAAGAGGGTCACTGAGGCCATTGTGAATAGTAGTTGACAGGCGTCATTTCTCTCGCCTCTCACTACGTGGGATGTGAGAAGAGAGGAAGCTCAACATGCTCCCATGCCTTCTGCCTAAAGAGCTCAGAGGTCAGCTGCGAGGATTTCTGCGCACGAAGGGTGGGTTACAGAAAGGGCTTTTCTGCTCCACTCAGCTATCTTATTACCATCTATAAGCCTGTATTTCTTGAAATACTGGTAAGCCAAGATAGCTGTGCCATTCTGCTGTTGGTAGTATAGTTCCAAATGAACAGGTACAGAGTAATGGTGCAGTGTGCTGCTTCTCCTAATTCCCATTGAACATAACATTTAGCCAGCTTCATGTTTATGGACAGATTGCAATGACTGCTGAACAGGGAGGTGCATGGAGACCTTTTCTGTGACCAGAGGGAACCTAGCTTTTCTTTTCCAGAAATAAGTGTGTGAATTTTAAATCTAGGTCTAGCTACTGCTCTGACTGTGGTACTTGCACTCTTCACAGTAGCTTACTTTTGTGGATATTTATATGACTACTAAATAAACTAGAATGAAAACAAATTACAACTATTAAAAAATATAATTTAAGGTAGTCGCTACATTAATAGTTTTTGTGAATTCAGCTCTTACTTACTTAATTTGCCTTGGAAAAAATAAAGGAAGGAAAATTAATATAAGTAAGTGTCCTGCACTAGGCAGGAGGGCTTCATAAATCACAATTTTCAGGCAGGCAAACTGGCTGCAGTTGTTTATCAAGGATTGGTTAAATGTGATTTTCAAAAAAAAGGTTGAAAGTTTTTCTGAAAATTAAATTTTATTTCTTAATGTGTATTTTAAAATGTGCTCAGATGTACCATATTATTTATTACTAGTTTACAATTTCAATTCATGCTCAACATACACATTTTATAGATGATTAACTGTAGCATTTTAAAATGTTTTATTATAAGTTTGTTACAATGACTGTTTAAGAAACAAACACCTCATCTTTATGCAAAGCTCTGTGTTCCCTTGCTCAAGTCAGTTGTAGTATTGTTAGTGCCTACTAAGCTTTACCAGGCTATTACAGTGGCAGGTTAATCCTTGCCATGGAGAGCTCCTTAACCTTGCTTTCGTGACAGCACACCTTAACAGTGGGTAGTACTCTTGGTTCAGTTTCTGGTACTGTACGCCCCTGATGCCATTCTGGTGGTCTTGAGTGCCTTCAGCAGGACCGAAGGCTTTGCAGATGTCAGTAAGTGATTCCTCCTTATGAGCTGCCAGATGCAGAAGACCTGTCTTGTGACCTCTCAGGTCACAAAAGTGAGTAAGTCTGACAGTTGAACTTCAGGCTGTAGCAAGACAAACTGTGGAGAACCTGAATGTTGGGTAACTCTAGCCCGGTCATAGGAACCTGCTGTCAAGTTTAGGCCTGCAACTGGTAGTGGCTTTCAGGTTCTAAAATGTACAGTACTTTCTGTGTCATGTTGTATCAGCTTAAACACGTTGTCTTTTTATTCACAGCTCTCTTGCTTCTCTGTTCAGTCTTGAATGTATTTTATGTCCTTTCAGTTGATGGCTTTTTAAAAGTGTAAATACAGAAATAGTTATCTAAGCTTATCATGTATAGAATTGTTCTTAAAGATTTTTAATAATGTAAATGCACCGCAGCTGCTCTTTATTGTTATTTTTTTCTGAAATGCGTTATCATTAGCAGTTTACACAGACAGGAAAACAGCACAATATGATACTTTCAATAACTTATTTATTTGCAAAGATTATAAGATTTGTTGAGCTATAGATTCGAATATTTGTTTTAGAGATTGTTAATACTGTAGCACTGTAGAAATTCATCATCAATTAAAAGACATGTTCTAAACTATGTTCTATTTGATTTTTTTTTTTTTGGTAGCATGTACACTTATGTTACAGTGGTCCTGAAATAGGTATTACAATAATAGATTTTCAGCATTTTGGAACAGGATTTTTTTGTGGTGTTAACCTTTGAGAGGGGTGGAGGCAGTGAACATCCTCTGGCTGTCCTTTGCTACATGGCTAACAATGACATTGCAGCTATGAGGATTTTGTTGCCATGACAGTAAGATAAAGCAATATATGAGCATTCACACCTACTTCTTTTGAATTAGGAATCAAGAGGTTGTAACCCCAAGGAGCTTAACTGCGTACAAAGGCTAAATCCTGTTAGCCAGATGCATTCTAATGGAGACATAGATCTCCTAATCTGAAAGTTGCAGAAGTGGTCTTCTGATCTAAATTTACAGGACAGGATCTACTTGCCCTGGCCCTCTACCAATGTTAAACAAGTCTGATCTCTATAGAAGCTGGTGGAAGAATATCCACTGATCTCAACAGGAGTGTGATGGGACGTTGACATTCATGTATTCTGTTCTGTATAAATCTGGATTTACCAAGAGAAGCATAAATGGCAGCCTCCCTGTTAGCACTGTCTGGGAGAGAGCACATGGTGGTTGTGCATTAGCTGTTGCCTGGTGGCTCGGCTGCACCCAGCACTGCTCCCTGTGGAATGCACCAAAAGACCGCGATATCTACAGCGTTACACTACTAGTGCCTTATACTAATCTGAATTCAGCAAAGTCATAGAAACGTATCTGAAGAAGTATCTTTTATTTCTGAAATTAATCTACGCCAAATGACACATCCCATTAAAAATAGGCAGGATAGATCAGCCCTCACAGCTGCTTGGACATTCCTAGCTTGGAATGCCGCGGTCACTGAGCAACTTTGATTTTCATATGTAGTCTCTTGGCGGTCTGTGCTTATACCACTCTCATAAAATGGCACTTTGCCTGCCCTTAAGTGGCTGTTCCAGATTCAGTAGAGCAAACTGCAGATGACAAGCAAGGAAAGATTCAGATGGGTGTACTACTTCACACACCAAGTGCTCTGCTGCATCTTGGAAAAGAATCCTGGGTATGCAGTCTAATTTGTGTGCCTCTTAATTTATCACATATGAAGTTGCATTGTTTAATAGAATAGACCTTTAATTCATGAAGGAAAGGAATAAATTTCAGTACTGAAGACAGTAAATCACAGTTTATTGTGTAAATTAAGTCTGGGAAGACCATTAAGATGGAGATTCGCATGGTGACAGAACAGCGACAGAATTGTGGATCTTGCAGCCAACACTTGCAGCCAACTAAAAGCGAGTATTTAACGTTATTCCCATTTTCGTTCAAAGTGAGGTGATATTGCTGAGAATAAAAATCTGGAATGCTTGTCAGAAGGAGTGTTTTACAGTGATCATCTCTGACTGGGGCTCGATGGATTTAACTTTCCAATCTTTACATTGTATCCAGCAAACCTTAAGAAAAGAGTCTGTCTCTCAAGAAAATAGACCCTGGAAGCAATTCCTCTAGAAGTTCTAAAATAGAAAATTTATCTAACAGTTCATGAGATATAAACACCTTGGAACATTTTCGTATCCTTACAGGTAAATAATAATCTAAATCATAGGAGGATTGTTTTTGTTTTCTGTGCTTACTACAATAATATAGTGCTTGAAAAGGAGTTGGAAATCTAGAGGACAATGCCCAGATACTAAATAAGCTAGTATTGGATCTTAAAAAGATGATAATATCTTAGGGTTAACAGGAAAAAGGCAGAGGCACAAACTACCTTTTCTCAGATGGAAAGAGTAGCTCAAATCTTTGGTCTCCCTGTTCAGCTCTGTTTGATCAATAGGCAGTGTCTGCTGTTGTTTATTATGTTATCAATTTCACTGTGTTCATACTTGGTATAGAAGATTTCTTTAAAAAAAAATAGACATAAGTAGTTACTGATAGAAATGTGTTACTCTCATGTGAAACTCAGGTCAGAAAAAAAAAGAGGGCCACGATATTTTTCATTTGCCATGAAACCAAAATTAAGCTACTTTTTAGATTATTATTTTCCCACAGGTTTTTTTGCTGTGTGGGAATGAGTGTATGGTCTAGATGATTTTCTGAGTTGTCTCAGAGCCCTGCTATTTTATGAGTCAGCAGTAGTCCACAGTCCGCAGCTGGAAGAACACTGCATTGTGATCTTCCTAAACTGATGCAATGGCTACCTTCTTTAGAAATCAATTAATTCTCCCAGTAACTGCAGGGTGAAGATAAGATATTCACGACTAATATTTTTTATGAATGTCATTGCCTCCTGAATAATGTCTCTTATGTGTGAACAGGTTTTGGGGGATGTTTGTTTGTTTGTTTGTTTGTATTTTCTGCTTGTATAGTTAGTTACAAACCAATTACATCATTATCTCCTGAATGTGGCTTTTGTGGTTGGCATATGTGTGATGTCTTTGAGTTTATGGCAGGTTTGTAGTCCACTTCCTTGATCATAATCTTTAACTCTTAGCTGTAAACGTTTGCGGGAAAGATACAACGATCACACCTGCAGTGAAATCTGTCTGGAGTGAGAATTATACTTCAGGATATCTTTCTCAATGTGTTCAATATTTGAGCATGACTCCCTTTTTGTCTTGCTTTCTTCTGATCTGTGCAGGCTACTGCCGAAGGGGGAAGAATCACAAGATCTCTTGTAAATAACATCATGTTTTTGTTAGTTCTTGTTTCACTCCTGCGACTCCTTTGAACGCTTGAAACAATCCTTGACCTGTTAAACAGCACTAAGCTGGAGATAACTTAGTCACCCTCCTATGGTCTGTGAAGTTCCCTTTTCAACTTAGAGCAAGACCACGGCCCATTTAATTTTCAGATGGCAAGACCTGGCACTAGCTCGTTCTCCCCAGCACTCGCTGCTCAAACGACCAGCAGTGTGAGAGGGCAGAGCGTCCTGTTTCCCACGTGCAGGAGACGGAGAGCCACCAGAGAACAACCGAGCTCACGCTTTGTGTTAGGTGAAGAGCGGGCAGCTTTAAGCCGTGTGCTGAGCACAGCGTGTAGGTGAGGTGCTTAGGGAGCTGACAAGGAGCCTTTTCTGAGGCAGTCACTCCTGGATGGCTGCTGTGCTTGCGACTGGAACAAGCCTGCTATTTAGCCCTTGGTATTGAGAAGACACATGAGACGTGCTTCACTGAGGAGTGGTATCATTTACATATCTGCTCTTGTTTTTCATCTCTGGGCACACTATGTGCCTGCCGTTACACAGTCTGCGGGTCCTGCTTTTTACATGTTAATTAACACCTTCCTGCAGTGTTTTAATGTAGTTCAATTCTGAGATGTCAAGAACTTCTTGGAAGAAAGAGCACCTTAAACTGATCTGATTCCACCTTGAAAGCATGAACGTTTCAAGCAGCAGAAGTAAATCTATCCAGGGTTTTGGGTGCCCTGTGTAAATAGTTCTGGCAGCTAATTTAGTCCTGTCTCCCATCTTTCTGCTGTCTTTTCCAGCATAGCCTGTATATTCTAATTTATTCTGTGCTGTGAAATCTCATTACACAAAATAAAATATGTATGAAAGAGAAAGATGAGCTATGCAGGTGGGCCAGCATGCTTAAACTATGAGACCTATCCTTCCTCACTGTGATCGTTCATGGCAAGGAGGAATGTCAGTCCAGCAACTCTGAGGAATAGCAAAACATCTGGTGTAAAACACTAGCAGTGGTTTTCAAGCTCCCCGACTGTGAAACAGTTTGAGGGAAATCTGCTCAGGGATGGGGTTTGTGTAAGGGCTTGCTGAAAAGCCAGTCACAAGCTCTTTTTCCCAAGGCATGTTGGGGTGGTCTATTCTCCTTTGAGGTGACTGCGCGCACTTCACTTTGGAGGCGGTGCCTTGTGCTAATACTAAGATTCCTACCTTTCAAGGGGCTTTAACCTTTCTGTTACTCAGTTATGCTCCCATTACAGGCCAACAGCATGCCTCCAGTGATGATCTTTCTTCAATGTGTATTTCATATTTCCCTGAGAGGCTGTGACTGTTGTACTTAAAAATGTTCAGAGCCCAAGTAATATTACTTAGTATTTCCTTTGGTTGGGAAAGGGTATTACCCTTGTTCTGGTGACGGTAAACATGGAGGTTTTCTGATCCAGGAATGCTTAGTTTCAAAGCTGTGAGATCTACAATGAAACTTGGAAACCTTCATTTGTAGGAAGGAGTTAAATTACTTCATTATTTACTAGAAACTCTGAGACTTGTAACAGGTGCATGTTGAACGTGATAATTAGGCATGCTTTAAAGTCAGCTGCAGCCAAGCTATTATTTCAGTATTTCTCTCTCAGAAACCACAGGTAGAGAGTTACTGGTCTCATGATGATAGCAGATGCCCTTAGAGCACTACCCAGGCTAACCAGTGTCATTTCCCGTGGCCACCCCTCTTCCATGGGAAACAGAGAAATAATTACTGTGTCAGTACGCTGAGCTCTGAATAGCTTCAGGTATGCCGTTTACCAAGAGATAGTACCTCTTGAGATGGTTCATGGGAAGGATGTGACAATTTCGAAAAGCCTTTAAGAGATCAGGTTTTAAAATGTGACAGCTGGGTAGGTTTGCAGTTCACAGTAGGCTTGGAGATGTAGATCATGGGACCAGATCCTCTGCTCTCATGCCTCAGTGGCATTATGCTGACTTACACAAATATGAAGACTTGACTCTTAAAAAGAGCTTTTCTAAGAAGAATAGTTCAAAATTCAAATATGTAGTCCATGGGAAATGGTGATATTTTTCTTTTTTTAATTTGGACAAATGCTAGAAATACCAGCATTCCTTTCAGAACAGGAATTGCAGAAAAACAAAGCTGGAAACAGTGAGGGATTTTGTCCTGAACCAGTACTAGATGAGACCTTTTCCTGAATATTCTAATACTGTGAAAATGCAATTTTCTGTCAAAAATGCATTATTTTCTGAGGAAATTCCTGGCTGGATCACAAGTCCTGAGGCTGTGGGTGTAGGGCTCCGGGTGGAAGAAGGTGAGTGAAGAGCCGTATTGCCGGCAGAGCCTTCCACGCCGAGACAGCTGCTGTGCGGGCCTGCAGCCCCGGCAGAACGGGGTCAGCAGGTGGGGAGACAGCCAGCTGCCAGGGCCAGGCTGCCGAGACACCAGCGGGAACAACCTGTGGAAGGAGCAATACGGAGTGACGCCTGCCAAGCCAGGGAAGCCGGGAGCGGCCGCAGGGAGCAAGGGACAGAAAGGAACAGTCCTCAGTCGCTTAGCGGACGGTCATTAAATCCAGGTGAAGGATTTCCTGGGTCTTCTGCCCTGCAGAAAAAGGAGGTAATGTTCCTGGAGGAGAAGGGGGTGAAGGATTAATTAATTTCAGACTTCAGAAAAGTACAGTCACATTCAACGAGATTCCACTGTATTCATTTTACCCCACTCCGTCACACCATGTAATCTTTTATCCCGAATTAACCTGTTTCTTCGCAATATAAGCAATGGGATGAAAACATCTTCTGATGTGTTATGTTGTCCATTTTCTCTCCTGGTGCCTTTGACTTCGAATTTGGAGAACAGTGGAAGGAACTTGACCCAGGAACCAGCTACCTCTTCCTCCTGTGGGCAGCCGTGCCTGCATTTGTCCTGCATACCTCCAAAGGAGTATTTGGTTCATTCTTTGAGAAAATTCTCTAGGATCCGTCTGAAACACCTACACAGCCACATTCCTGAAACCTCTGGGAATCCCTGAAGTAGTCAGAGTTTTGCTAGCAACCCAGCAATTTGAGATGCCCCTCTGCCGAGGTGATCTATTCGGCAGGAGAGAGGAGCTAAGAGGATTCAGCCTCAGATTTGGGTAGCCTCCAACCACCTTCTGATACAGGGGGCAGATCTTCAAAGGAACCCAGCCACTGCCGCAGAGCTGGGCTATGGCAGTGGTTCATCGCTTTCAGTCTGGGAATGCGGATGGAGTTCAAATAATCCCTGTTCCAACAGTTCACCCATCTCATTTTTTATCACCATGCCCTCTGGGAAGTGTGACTGGCTGAAAGAACCAGATTTTGTTCTCAAAAGCTTAGAAAGAGGCTTAATGTTGTGACAGACAAGAAACTGTCTGAGAAAACAAAGGATGAAGTGACAGCAAGAACTGTTTAGAGAGTAGGAATGCGGGATTTAACAACAGTATGCAGTGAAAACAAACTTGTTCCAAAGTATAAATGCTGATTTTGCATCTCTGAGGTAAACTGGGAAGGTTTCCATGTTTGCCAGATTTTTCTGATGCTTGAAGTGGACCAGATGGTCTTTCGGTGGGAATTAGTTTAGTGCCGTGAAAGTTAAGCTGCTGGTTTACACCAACTGGTAAGTGGCCCTTTATGTGTATAAAACACATCGTGTATTTCTCTCTTCCACATTGCTTGAAGTTTTCTAAACTACATCTCTCTACATCATTCTTTGGAAAGCTGAAAGAAATTCAGCCACTCTCTCATTTCATTGTACTAGGCCTTACTTGGTTTAGGGCTATGGCGAAGACAATTTTTCGTCTCTGTTTTGTGTGAGTCCCTTCTGACACTGAGACTATGATACTGTCTTCACAAAGGACTGATGCTGTTGATTGGACATACCACTAAAGGGGGCACTAAAAACAATTATAATAATACAGTCTCTGCAGACAAATAGCTTTTCTGACACAAAACAATGAGTTATTGCCATAAGTGTGAATTAATGCTTTTAAAATGCTTTAATTGCACAGTATCTATTTCAGAATATTGAAATGCAGAGGTAATTTGGACTAAAAGAAGATATGATTCACAGTCAAGATGTAAGCTGTGACTTGACAAGGGGCTTAATAGCTGCCTCAGGCAGATCAGAATGTGTGATAATGACAATCTAGCAGAAAAACATCGTGGAACTGAACTTCAGAGTTTGCCAGGGTAAGGGGGGGGTCAGTGACTAGGCAGTAATGCTCCCTCTACGAGAGGGTGAAGAGGTAGAAGTGGTCACTCTTGACGGCAGCAGTGACTGCTGGAAGCTTCCAGCTACTTACAAAGGACTCATTTTTGAAGGACTTACATGCATTCATATATAGTTATATTCATATATATGTACATACATCCATATAAATACAAAATCTATTTTTTTGAGGAGTACAGTTCAGCGAAATGCATTTCAGCGTGACAGAGCAGTAGGTTCATGATAAAGCCTTCACCAATTTACTGCGCTCCGTTGTCTGCTCATGTTCCCTGCCAAGTCCTTTCCGGGAAGCTGTAAAAAGAAAATTATTTGCTGGCTTAGGGTTGGACTTGACTCTGTTCCCTTCATTGCTACTGTACTCTTCTCTGCAGGGGATCATTTTACATTTTCTTAATTGCAGAGGCAGCTCGTGGTGTTGGCAGTGGTTGTACTGAGAAATGGATTTTAATGAAGTGCCGTTCTCTTACTCCACTGGAACTTCAGCATTCACAAGCTGAATGATAGCATCCTGTCAAGAGAATGCTGACAACCTTGCCACCAAGAGGACAGATTTATTTTGCAACCATGCATTTTATAGCAAGATTATGCTTTAAAAATATCTTCCCGTGTTGCTTTATGTTTACCTGTGTTTTTCTGTTTGAGAATATTGTTACTTGGAAGCAGAATGAAAGGGAAGTTATTGGCTGGACTCTAAGGTGAGATTCCTTTCACCTAGCTTTAGATTTTTATGCTGCAGCTGTTTGCAGCCAGGGTAGGTACCCAAGTTCTCCTTTGGAGTCAGGAGAGAGAAATGGACACTTGGAGGGCTCAGTTCATTTCACCTTTTGTAAGCTTCTACTTTGAGTTGGGGTGAATCGCACTGTAGCCTCTTTGGTGGTAAAGATGGCGTACTGTAGCTGGCTCTGCAAACAGTATTCCTATGCATGCACTGACAAAGGCCTTCTGCATCCCCACTGTTCATAGGCTGCCCCACCAGCAGAAGACTGGTAGTATCCCTGCTGTGTAACGCCTTTGCCTTGAGAAACTCTCCAAAACAGATCATTTTCCAGGACTTCTGAGTCCTGCTTGAAACAAATGGAGGAAAACATTGCAGATGATCTCTCAAAATGGGAAATCAATCCCATACTTTTGAAAGTTTTTATCTACTAGAAGGTTTAAAGTCCCAATCTCTTAGCAGCTTCCCAAGTAGTGATGCATACATGACTGTACTTTCAGCTCATGCTTGTTCCTGCCCTCTCTCCAATGGCTTTTCAACCCAGTTGTGAATTTCAGCCATGTTAAGAAGAGGCAGTAATGTCTCAAAGACATTGCATTCCTAAAAGGTTGGTTTTTATTTTTTAAACTGGTGTTTGAGTAGAGAAGGAAGAGCCAAGTGAGTGTCACCCTAAAAGAAAGGCAGCAGCATCAACTGGGCAGGTACCTTGGTTTGACTGGCTGCTGGTTGAACTGGGATGCACTCACTGGCCACCCTACCAGCATCAGTGGGCTCTGAGCAAGCCACTGCACCCCGCTGCCTCTCGCCAGCCGGTGCCTAGGGGACGTGAGTGAAAGCAAGGATTTCAGGAACAAGAGAGCAGGAACTGGGGCTGCTGAGGAGGAAAGGCAACGGGGAATGTCTGAGTCGGTGGTGAAATGATGGGAGGATAAAAATCTGTAGGAATCCAGGCTAAGACTGACTGTTCATCACGTGACATTCCTTATCACTCATAATGTTGTAAATACCAGTAATTCCTAAAGTCAAAGAAGGACCAGGAGAATTTGAGAAAGATAGACACGCCATTTAGAAACTAGAGCAAACAATTGGCTTGCCTTCACCTGCAGCATCCTTTTCTGCAATCCCCAGTTTCCTACTGTGAAATCCTCTTAGCATCCCCCTGAAACACTTACAAGTCTAAAGAAAATTGCACTCTGTCTGCAGTTCTGTTTAGTTAACAGAAGAAAGGTCATCTCTGCTGCCTGGGTGTCGTCCAAATGCTATACTTAATAAGTCTACTTAAACATCTTAACGAGAGAAAAAGGTGTAGAAAGGTTGTTCCTCCAAGCAATTTATCACAGGAGCTACGGGAAAGGTCAACAGTGGAAATTCTGTGAAACGCACAACACAAATTCTGTGTGGAAGGGGATCAGCATCCAGGCTGAAATGTCTGTAGGAAGAGGGGGAAGAACTGTGTCCCCCACTTGTCAGGCTTCTTATAACCAACCTGAACAACTGCTTAGAATCAGCATGTGCCTGACAACACCGTGGCTAGTAACTTAAACCTCGTCGGTCTCTGAGTCCTTCTTGGGTGGGTATTCAGAGCATCTCGCAGGCGATAGACCCTGAAATGCTCCCTTCGTTCCCTGCGCTGCTCCGCTCAGTCCTTACTCTCTGGCCTGTCCTATCGACTGATTTCTCATCTCTTCTGCTTGAGCCTCCATGACTGGGGTGTACCTCTTTTTCCTTCTTTATCTCTGAAAGGAACTAAGCCGGTTTCTTTTTCTAGCTGTGTGTTTTATGTTATCCAGAAATCACCATGCTGGGGTAAAACACAGCTTCACAAGAGGTTACTCCCTGTTACACCTGTATATAAATTCATCTTCCCATGACTACAAAGGCTGTTGTGATGTACATTTTCTGTCTGATCTGTTCTTTTCTCATTGTATTTTAAGGATTTTTAGTGCCCTGCTTGAAAGACCAGCTGTAGTGTCTGTCTGTCAGACAAGAAGCCACAGTCCCAGTCCCACGAGTGCTGCTCTGCAATCTGGTGGTTCTCTACCCACCAGTCTTTTCAAGTGCCCTTTTGGCAATTTCAGTACTCTTTTCCAGGAAGGCTTTAGAATGTGGCTTACACTATTTAGAAAAGTATCTGAAATGATGCTAATCATGTGGTAGTGTAGTAGTTATCATTAGCATAGCTGGTATGTGGAGGCCAACAGATAAGTATGAGATTACGTGTCTTGCGTTGTCACAGTGCTATTTCTAAATAGTGGGAATAATAACCCAGATCCGGTATATATATATAGTTAGCATAAATAAATTCATTTCACTCTATATTGAACACCGTCAATAAAACATGAGACTCTTTTCTTTACATTTCTAATGGTAATAGTATTTTTTGTTATTTTGTCTCTGTCCTTTGTCTGCTTGCTCAGAATTAAACTTTTTGTTTGCCGTTTCTAGACCTTTATTGTGTCCATCATTCTTTTTGTCTGTGCGTTTGCGTTCTGTCTTCATGGACTCTTTTCTTTCACTTTTTAATGAGCCTGGGTATTGACCTGTTTTCCACCTTAGAACAGATGCAGTAGTCATTCCATAAAAACGAATTTTCAAGATGTAACTGCCCTTTTGCATGGAGCTCTTGAACCCACCACAGCAGCCATTCTGTCTGTGCCCAGCATGTCTCTGCTCAGCAGTACGAGGTTTTCTCTTTGAGATCTCAGATTAGCTCAAAAGCTAGTATCAAGCTGACACAAACCTTTACTTAACAGGGGTTCCAGTATTCAGGGTGATGTTCTGCTCACTTCTTTCGCTTTTGAAAAAATTCTTTTTCACTGCATAGACTGTGAATGACTTGTTATTTCTTTATAGGTACATTAAATCCTTCTCTGGAAGCTTTTACAAAATGGTTTTCCCTACAAATATAACAGCTCTGGCCAAGGTGTGGGTTCTTAAAACACATGCATGTTGCATGATCTTCCAGATTGCTGCAGGTGCACATTGACTCATGACTGTGATTTTCAGTCTTTGGCCTGAAGAAATCCTGGAATTCCTTAATTTTGCTATGTCCTTCAGTGACTTAGGATTTGGTTACCCGCTGTCCTGTAATACCATCTTCTGCTCCTTCTAACTCTTGCAATCAGATCTGGTTCTGTTTTCGCTAGTGCTGAATAAACTTTGCTTTTTCACAGGTTAAAACGGGACTGTTGATTTGATCTTTTTCTCTTGATTTTGATATTTGATCCCCATTACAATTTGTTTTGACACAGTGATTGTAATAACAGTCTATGATGTATTTCGAGTTAAGGCCAGTTACAGATCTGCTACATGTGGCTCGGAAGTCTTTCCCCTCTGATATTGGTTTCTCTTTCAAGCTGATACCTTTCAAGGGTAGTTTCTTTCTCCTAGATGTAACATACCCTTCAGTGTCTTTCATGCTGCCTGATCACTGGCTCAGACTTCAACATGTCCCTACGCAAACCTGAATAGATGAAAATCTAGTGCCTGTCTCCTAGCAATATTTAAAAAATTACCCACCTCAGGGCTATCTTTCTTTCCTGTTGCCTTCCCAGAAAATGTAATGGTCACTTGAGCTTTTTCCCCTTGTATGATACACTTCTGGAAAATGTCACCTTACTTGCAGTTTTAACTGCCTCTACGTGAAACACTTTATTCACTACTTCTCTCTTTTTCTAAAAGAAAGAGTTCTATTTTTGAATCTACTTTTGTTTATTCTCTCACTCCTTGCATCAAGGAGTGTTCTTTGGTTTGGGAACTTTTGGAGAATTCAGAGTTACAGCTTTTAAGCACAGTGAGTCATTATTACAACAAAAGGTAAAAATAAAGACAATGTGAAGAAATAGTACATGAGGGAGGGCGAGGAATCCATGCAGCCCACTTTCAGCCTGCCTGCACGTCAGCAAACTCTGCCAGGACTGCTCCAAGCCAGCACGGTTCAGCCTCTGTCAATGGCCCCTTTTCCTCACGTGCATGGCACACAGTCTGTAATCACCCGCACACTACGAAAAACACTCACTTGATCAGGTAAGTCAGAAACAATTAAAAAATTATTCTGGACATTGAAGAACAGTAATATAGCCCTCTGTACTAGAAAAGCTGTAATTATTTCAGCTATTGATGGGGAAGTAATATGATAGTTGTAAAACATAAAACCTTTCTCAGAAGGTGACATTCTGTTGTTTGTAAAAAGACTAGTTGGAAAAAAAAAAAAAAAAAGGGAGTAAATTTCAGCTGTGAGGTGATTGTGAAGAGGATCCGTGCTTCTGCAGATTGATGCTTCTTGAGTTCCAGTGGGGGATGGATACGTGTGTGCAAGGCAGAGTTAAGCCCCACGACTCACATTAACTCAAGAAAAATTGCGCTGCTACACTAATATCTGCTCCCAAAATGTGCTGCTTTGCATTTGCAGGATGAACCTGACTAGTGACTGGTGTGCTGTTAGCAGCAATAAATAACTGTCGGAAAGGTTGTTACTGAAAGCCTTGAGACAACAGAGACGAAAGAGACAAACGGTTACGGTCCCAGCTAGGAATCACCGCTATGTTGAAAGGTGTACCACGTTGAGCAGGAGAGATGGGGTCCTACCAAAAGCTCTGCAGGCGTAACTGGCAGCAGGAGATGAAGCAATTTAATGATGTGAAAGGCAGCCTCTCTAGGTGAAGTGTGGAGGAAAATGCGCCCGGGAGGAGGGGTGCTTTGCTTTTTTGCTTTTTTCTTTTTGCAGTAGCTGGCAACAATAGCAGCAGCAGGAGGTACCTGAGAGTGAATGAGAGTGGGGGAGCTGGGATTATCAGCAAATGACAGTAAATAAGAAAAGTGACTTGAAAAGGCTCTGGGCCCTGAGTGCCTCTAAGAATAGTGAATTGGGACAACAAAAGCAAGAGTGCACTTTGAAAGGAAACACAAACGTGCTCTTCCACCTGGCCGCATCTGAACCCTTTCTCAACTGATAGATCAATGCACAAAGCGAAGCTGTGTTGCATCTTTCATGTGGCTGTGCTGTTCTATAATAAGACCTGAACAAACAGGGTTTGTTTACCAGCCTTCTGGTGAAGCCACATTTTTCAATCAGGAATCTTCTCGTGTCTCATTCTCCAGCCTGCTGAAGCAGAGGGTTAGGTCTTCCCTTGACACTGATGAGGCTGCGCCACTTTCCATTGGAGAGCCTCTAGCTGCTCACTTCAGAAGCAAGCTTCGTCATGGAAAAAATGTTTAGTTTTTGAATAGGAGAAACAAAATTTGTTTTCATCAAGCCAAGAGTTCAGTGAAAACCAGGCGCCACAATCCTGTGAAGCTGGCAACAACTCTTAGCGATGTCTGAATTTACAGATGCTGCAAACAGACCTGGATTTGGGTCCCAGGCTTGAGGCAAACGGCCCTCTCTCCACTTGGATAAACAGCTTCAGAGCTGTATTTTCCCAATTGTTTAGTTGGTTGGTTTTTAAAACCAGATTTTGTTAAGGGAAATAAGAATATGTTAGGTGCCTTGTACAGCACCTAACAAACAGTGTGCTTATTCAAGGGTGGGTTCTTGCCTTGTTTTCTGTCCCTGGCAATCTCAGAAGAAGCTTGGGTCAAAGCACTGTAGGTCAGGGATTTTTGTTCTAACTCAGTAAGCACACTTTTAAAATGTTTCCTGTTTAGCAAATTACTTCTTTTTGTCTTCGCAACATTGTCTTTTTATCATCTCCTTAACTGGAGACTATTTCGAGGGGCATTAGCAGCACAGAAATCGGCAGCAGCATGGAGATCTGACTTGACAGCAAAACTCCCTTCTCATCATAGTGACCACAGCTTGCTCACATCTGAAAACTTTGCCCTTGTTCATGAAAAATATAAACCCCTTAACTAAGACCTCCTATCACCGACAGCCCCTCTCTGTGCAGACCCAGGTCAAAATATGAATAGTCTTTCTGATATGTCCCTCCTCTGTCTGAATAGAATGTCATGGAAAATGAAATATGACAGTCAAATCTGCCAGTGACCGTGAGGTGAGTAATAAGTCTTTCCTCTGCCCGCAGTCTGTTCAGCGTTCGTGGCACCGAGTTTGGCAGAGCTGCTGGGTTTGCTCATTTCCTTTACTCTGAGCCAACATTCCCAGTAGCGTCAGGACAATTTTAGAAGCAAGATGCACTCAACTGAACTTCATCTATGAAGAGATGAACAGGTGCTTACAGCTGAGTTTTCAAGTCCATGTATTACCTTGATGGCTTTTTTTTCTGTCTGAAATAGCGCAATTTTTGAATATCGGCTTTTGGCCAGTCCTCAGAGTTCAGGAAGCCATCTTCTCCTGAATCTGTTCGTTCTGGGGAACATGAAAATGCAGAGGAGACAGAAACAAATCTGCAATACATGGAGTAACCAAAATACGTGAAATAGTTGTTGAGCAATATCTAGAATGCCTTCTGGTGTACTAATGCCCTCTCTCACGACTGCTAACTCAATGGATTTTAACATCTCTGCGCTTTGCCACATTGTGTGATTTCAAATGGTATCTCAGGAAGGAACAGGGCTGAGTGCATCCACCAGTGTAAAGAAGTGACAGGGAAAGTTTATGGGGAATCATGTAGGAAGGAGCTGGAGGTTGGGGGGGGGTACATGAGGAGGAATGCATGGGCACCCTGACATACAGTCTCTGAGTTTAGTCTACAGATTTTGAAGTTTACAACCTGCAATGCTGTAGATGCGTCAGCTGACATGCTCCAACCGAGTCGGAAGCAGCACAGACCCCATATTGCTGACCAGATCAGCAGAGGCATAAATCAGCATGAGTCTGGCTGGAGTGTCTGAATGGACGCCCACACCGGCAAGTAGTGCCCTGCAACAGGAGTAGATCTGTGGAGTGAAACAGTTGGCACTGAGGATCCAATGTCCACACTATTCAGGGCGGGGGGTGAAGGGGGGTGGAGGAGGTTACTAATGCCGTCAGTGGCTGGAGCACATTAGGTACAGTCCAGAAGCATGTCTTCCAGTTTAATTTAATCTGAAAACAATCCTGCTTGTGCACCCTGAGACCATTCCACGAAGCAAACAGAAATAGGGTTGATAGGGTGACTGATTTTAAAACCACGTTCTCAGAGTGTAAAATGCTAGCATAGATGCACCCTCTCTCAACTTCTCTGACAATATAGATCAATACAGCTGAGCGCAAATCATTCCTTCGGGCAGGAAAAAGTCTGGTAATGGGTCAGTTAGTACACATAGGAAACAAAGTAGTATTTGTTCCAGAGTTCTCTATTTAGGATGTTGAAGTCTTTCTCATGCAGCTTTTGACAATTTGTAAAATACCACAGACCCGCAGCCCTGTCTGGAAAACATTCTCTGATCGCCAGTGCCTGTGCCCCCGGTCTCCAGCACCGCAGATCTCTGATGCCCCTGCCGTGCCCAGGGCTGATACTGCACAACCAGTGACATAAACCCACTGCTATTTTGTCTGACCATTAATCACTCAGGATTTCATCAGTACTTAATTGAGATACCTAAGGCACCCTTATAAAGACCGTAAGATTTCTTGCAGTTGGAGGCCTTCTCCCTTTCTAAGGCACTTACATTTTCTTTTTCTAGGAATAGCCTTGGTGATAAACCAAGTCACCTAACCCTCTGCCAACAGGGAACACGATGACTGACATTTATACGGCTCCTTTCATGCTAAGAATGTTTAAACCCACACGTGGAATCCTGCCCTGGCTGTGCTGTCGGTATGATCCCGGAGCCTTCCTACCCGCACAGGCCAGGGGTCTCAGTGTGAAGGTTCAATGCCCTTCGGTCCTGGTTTGGAAAGGATCCGTGTCCGCGGCTGCCCGACCTGGCTGGCATACGTAAGCATTAGGTAGAGAGTTACTGTGCTCGTACGCCGTGCCATGGGGAACAGCAGCGGAAGGGATGGTGCAAGTCCTTGGGTGAGGGTCCTGCAGCCATGTCACAAGCACCACTCCTCGTCCCTCCGGACAGCGATGTGCCAACAGCACCCGTGCTCTCCTGGGTACCGGCACCGGGGTAGGAACAGGTGAGTGACGTGAGCTTCACGTTTATTCTGTTCCTACTGGCTGAACGTGAGCAAGACTTGGCTATGTGTCTTGGAAGTATGAATTACTTTCTCAGGAATGCGGTGCCCAGCACTGACGTGCACCTAACCAACCACAGCAACACCAGAAATAATCAGACAAAGGAAAGAGATGCTGCTTGACTGGAGTCAATGATGACATTGAGTCTACTGTTTATGTTATTTATTATAGTCTCCATTATTTTCTGACAACGTCTTTGGGATATTTACTTATCTGTGTTGTCCAAGAGGACCTTCCTCACTAATGTAGGTCCTAATTGTACTCAGGAGCTGGGTGTAAAAACCCTTCTGGCTCAGTGTTCAGAATCACCTTCTGTAGCCATTGCTGAATTTATTTGTGACTTTTTTCTCACCCAGCTACTAACTAGTCCCAGCTCAGCAAGATGTGGAACGATGACGTTATAGAAATTGTTACTGTAACACTGTGAAGTTCCTGAAAAATAACAATGGCTTTTTAGATCAAATCAGAAATAAGGCAGAATGTGAGTGTGAATGTCCTTCCTGAATTTGTCGGTCTGATTATGTGCTGATTGAGTGTCCCTAATGCTATAATTATTAAAAGGGAGCTCAGGGGGCAAAAAAACAGGCTCCACAAGAGCCTACAGATTGCTCCATTGTGTCAAAAAGAAACATGATTCCTAGTAAGCGTAAATGTCGCTCTTCTTACCGCTTTGTGCAAACAGCCAGGGCTGATGCCATGGCTGCTGGCAAGGAAAGCTCTGAATCAAAGAGGGACACTTGAATATTTAAGTGTAAAGTACAGTTCAAAAGCAGAAGCGCTTATATACAATTGAAATAAAAGGTCTGAGCTCTATACTTCAGGCACAGGCCATTAATTAATATCTCAGTGCCACTCTAAATTACCATCATGCTGCAAAAGGAGAATGATATATTCCTTTTGGCAGTTCAGCGGCAATTTGAAGAAGAAAAAGCCACTAGCATTTTTCAGATGACAGACTGAAGATTGGGATTATTTAAAGATGACAGCAAAGCCAAGAGTGACCTGCAGAAGTCAGAGAGCAGATTAAATATTTAATATTAATATTGATAGTTTATGGAACATGCGTCATGGACAGAGTCACAACACAAAGCTGTCTGAGGAGCAAACAGCTCAGCTGTTCCTTCAGCCAGCATGCCAAACACAACTTCAGTTTCTGTACCACAAACTACCTTCAGAGAAACCTGAAAACTGTATAAAGGGGACATAGAAAAGGGAAATTGGACTTCATTTTTTCTTTTATGAAACTTGAACTTCTGCAGGGCAGCTACATAAGTTCTTAAATGAAAATGTCATAACTATCAAATGAAAGTATCATTTAGTTACAAAGGAAGTCGATATTTCTGTAGCCAGAAGCAAGCAAGAGGGACAAGAGGGAAGCTGAAGAGGGTGGTGTCACTCAGTGTTGATGGGAGCCCTGGTCTTTTGAGTGCCTGCGCACATCTGCCCAGCGACATCAGTAGTTTGCTATTTTAAAGTCAAGCACTGGTTCACTGAACCTGACTCAAAGATAACTGCAGCTTGTTTCATAAAACTGAAAAATTAATCAGTATGAAATGTATTGGAAAACAGCACAGCTATTCACGTGCCTCAGCAGTTTCCTTATTAGGTAAAACAAGCTTTAGATTGTTCTCCCAGGGCATACGATACCTCAATATGCTGCAAAATAGGCTGTTGTAAAATGAGCCTGCACGACTTGGATACCTCAATGACCACTTCTGTGACAAATGCAAATTAATATTTTGAATCCAAGGTCAAATTCTAATCACCAAAATGATAACAGCTTAGTCGCTGACTAGCTTCTTTAGAGGTATGGCTCACCGTACATTGCTAGCTTGTCCTGGGCTGACTGGGATCCAGTGGGGTTTGCAGAGGGCAGGGACCACCGGCTGCCCTTGTGATGAGCTCCCCAGTAAGTTACAGTGCAAATTCTTCCCAGCAGATGCAAAAGAAACCACCGTGGTATCAGAATCGTCCTGTGGAAAAGGAAAGCACCAAACATTAAAATAGAAAGATTAGAAGCTCATAAAACAAAGGAGTGGCTTAGGGTTCCAGGTATATCATGTTCCAAATGGTCTTTCACAGTTGGCTCGGCTCCTTGGAACCACTGAATCATTTCCTACTTGGACGCATTTGGAAATGTCAGCTTTTTCCAATTCGGTTCTATCTGGTTGCATCAACTGAAAATTCAGAGTGCCTCAGTGACAAAGTATGGTAAAGCTGGATGCATAGAAGAATATCAATTAATTCATTATCCTAGCAGAATTAACCTCGTTTAAATAGCACCAGCCCCTGCCCTGAACATGCTAGGGTAAAAATTAAAGGGAGGTCCCTTTTAAAATCTGGATTACTGTTCAACACATAATCCAGGCTTGGGTAAATTTTTAAATCTTGAGAAGTTGTTTTAATGGGAGGAGATGTATTAAGACTTGTGATCTCCAGTCCAAATACTTATTGAAGTCGGCATCTGAGCCACTTCCTTGGACTCTCAGGATTAAAGCCTGCAGCCTTTTTATATTAATTTCAAATTTTACTGAGATATTCTTTAGATAACATTTGATTATTAAGTAGATAAAACAAATCCGTAATGTGAGTTAAATTAAAGTCTTAATGAGGAAAATCTTGTTACATGGAACATGAAAGCTGCAATCATACCTGGCCATAGAAAGGTTTTATTAGGCATTAAGAGCCAGCTTCCAAGGCACATGATGGAGATTGATGGGTGGAAACTCTCCTAAACTTAATGAAAGAGAAAATCCGTCTTTCCTCCGGTATTGGTGTAGGAGGGAGAGACTGTCACAGGGAGAACCTGGCAGAGTTAGTTACAGAGCTGAATGCATGGAACAAAGCAGCATACACAGAGCAGCGTCTGTGTACACAAGGATGTGTCACCACAGGATCTGGGGCTCTTTTGCTGTCTTCTCTTCTTGTCCAACTGCAAGTAACACTGGTTGGGCACCTTCTGATGACTTATGGAGTAGAAGATTATTTCTGTCCCTGAGAGTTATGAAAATAGCTGGGTGCAAAAGAACAGGATGCTCTGTGCCTGTGGTCTTGAGGGAATGGGGTGACAGGAAAATATGCTGGATTAAGCATGTGTCATAGAATGGTTTGGGTTGGAAGGGACCTTATAGATCACCTAGTTCCAACCCCTTGCCATGGGCAGAGACACCTTCCACTAGACCAGGTTGCTCAAAGCCTCATCCAACCTGGCCTTGAACACTCGCAGGGAGAGGGCATCTACAACTTCTCTGAGCAACCTGTGCCAGTGTCTCACCACCCTCAGAGTAAAGAATTTTTTTCTTCTGTCTAATCTAAATTACTCTCTTTTAGTCTAAAGCCATACCCCTTGTCCTATCACTATATGTAAAAAGCCCCTCTCCAGCTTTCTTGTAGGCCCCTTCAGGTAGTGGAAGGCTGCGAGAAGGATTCATTTTGACTCTGTAGTCTTGGTATCAGCTGCCAGCTCAGAGGAGGTGAGTGTGATGGTAGCTACTAATTACTTTCCATCCCTGATCTGAAAAATGATGAGGCCCCTCATTTTGCATGTCTCCAGCCTGACTGCAGACTAGTGCTGGGAGAAATAATTAAAAGGCTTGGTGAGACTAATTTACATACATCCTTACATCTGGTCTAAATGCAGGAGTTTTCCTGGCCCAGGATGAGATCTGATAGTGTGAGTCCATTCAGCTCATAAATCTGGGATGACGTTAAGACAACACCAGACAGCGCATACCACAGGAAAATCCCCACGCAAACTGGCAGAGCCTCTGCGGCCAGCAGCACCGGCACAGGGATCAGCTCTTCTGAGCCTCAGCTCTTAACTCACATGCCTGTGTTGTGTGGGCAACATACAAAATGGGTATACTTGATGATTTTGGAGTGCAGACAATTCATTTTTAAAACCTTGTCAGTACCCCAGTGGTTTTTGCACTCCCTGGGGCAGTGCTGCATCCCTGCTCACACCAGGCAAACCCTCCATGGTGCTCTTCGGCCAACACCAGCAGCTCCTGGAGGGACCTCCCGTGCAGGCAAGCGGCTGGCCTGCCGCCTCCTGCCTCCCTCCCCTTCCCTGCAAACACCAGCGTCCTGGTTTTGGCTGGGTAGAGTTAATCTTCCTCCCAGCAGCTGCTGTGTTTTTGATTTAATACAAGAAGAATGTTGATAACACTGATGTTTTCAGTTGTTGCTAAGAAATCAAGGACTCTTTCCAGTCTCCCATGTTCAGCTAATGAGCAGGTGTGCAGGAGATGCGAGGGAGAACGGCCAGGCAGCCAGCCCAAGCTGGCCAGTGGAAATATTCCACACCACAGACGTTGTGCTCAGTGTATGAATGGGGGTTGGCCAAGGAGCAGGGATCTTCCTCTGTTCCATGAGTTCAAATCCTCTCTTGTCGAGAAGTTTGAACTTTTGCAGGAGTTCAGTCTTTCTAGGGCATTCCATGAAATCCGCGAGTTCCAGATTCCACGATTGCTGCTCAGGGACTGGGTACGAACTGGTCATTGGGCAGTGAGCAGAACTGCATTGTGCGCAGCTTGCTTTGCATATTCAGTAGTAGTAGTAGTAGTGGTATTTCCTTTGTTGTTTTATTAAACGGTCTTTATCTCAACGCACGAGTTTCCCCTCTTGTCCATTTCTCCTCCCCATCTCGCTGGGGGGACGGGGAGGGGTGAGCGAGCGGCTGCCTAGCGCTTAGCTGCCGGGTTACACCACGACAGCCAGCCAATAGCAGCTGTACAGTGGCTAATGCTGCTGTACCATGCGTACCTGGAACATGAGATTCCCTTTGGTATTTTGAGTGTCTGGTCAATGCTGCTAGAACAGATTAGTGGGAAAACATCTTGATACAAATAAGAAGTCATAATAAGCTCCAGGTGAATTATTTCTACTGTTTTTTTATACCTTTTTTAAAATAAAGCTACTCCAACACCACATTTCTAGAGGATCTCTACATTGTGAGGGGGCTGTTTCACCACACAGAGGGTTAACTCGTGATGGCTGTCTGCAGTGAGAGTGGAAAGAACCTGGCCACAAAGCAGCGACCATGACCACATAATTTCTGACATGACATTTATTCTCCATCCATATCATGTTTGCTGTTTGCAGACATTCGTTTGTAAAGATTTTCTTCTTGTCTTCCTGAAAAAATCAGAGTTTTATGAGAAAAACAATCAGTGAAGGTGGCCAGGGTGCCACTATCCGCTTTAAGGCATCAAAAATACAACATAACCTGAAATTCTATGATGCACAGAACCTTTCTGTTTGCTATCTATTATTTATGCTCATTGTCAATAGTTCATCAGTTCTGGTCTGTTTTCCCACATCAAAATGCTTGTTTTTCTACAGCTGTGCAGTAGAAAAAACAGTATGATCAATGACCTCAGTACAATGAACATAACTCACTTAAAATGACCTGTTTGCATACAGTCTACAAGCTGAAAACTTCACCTCCCATTTATGCAAAAAAACCTCACATTTCAGGGAAATGAAATTTATTCTCCAATACAAATGAATTTTTTCTTACTGTTTTGAGTGAGGTATTTGAATGAATTCTTGCCAATAACAAATACAGTGGTGGAAATCGGGATGAGTTTGTAAACAGCCCGCAAAGAGGAAAATTGCATTCTTCTGATAACATACCCCCCTTCATAAATATTGTAGCGAGTCCTACCTAACCAGGACCTGTTTGTGAGCATTTCTCAAAGTGATGAATTGCGTCTCACCATTTCCTTCTCTCTTTCTGATGATCTGCTGTAATGACAGCAGCTTTTATCACAGCTCTGTTTGTGAGAGCCCCTTGCTCTCTTGCTTTTTTTCTTTCTTTTACTATAAAAGCTCTCAAAGGAAGCCTTTCTATGTCAGAAGCCAAATTAACATAATATGCAGCACCTATAAATAGTTCCTTCAAATTAGACTCTTCTACAAAACCTTGAAGTGATATTTCTTTGCTTTTTTTCCTGCTGCAGGTAAATGATACAGTCTCATATAACATTTTTTCCTTTACAAAACATTACTTTTGTTGTTCTGATTTTGGCTATTTTTCAATGCTTTTGTTCAGCCACAGGTGAAAGATAGTCATCTCCTTGTTATTGTATTTTGAATTTGTGAAAAAAAGAGCTTGTTAGAAATGTGGCATGTAGTATTGGCAAATTAATTACAAGGACAATGAAAAAATTGTTCTAAAGACACATATTGGAAAGGTTGGATTTTTTATAACCTGCATTTCTAAATTTTTTTTCAAACTTTTTGAGAATTGCTTCCAGGTGTAATGGAATTAAATAGAAAAGAGCTCATCAGCTGAAAAGATTAAGACAAAGAAAGTTAAATCAATGACTGGTATGAGGATGATAAATGAGAAAATGTTAGTCACTACTTTCATACCGCAAGGCTCATGTGGTGAAATTATCAGAGGGTTAATGCAAACAAAATTATTGTATTTTTTTTTTCCACACAATGCTCAGCCAAAGAGTGGAATGCAATTCCATGTGGCAAGTGAGTTGCAGTGGAGTTTAGACAAACTCCTAGAAGAGAAATCCCTTAAGTGTTTGAACAAGACAGTCTGGAGATCACCAGTAATGCAGAGATTTCACACTGCCGAGGGGTTACGCTACGGAAAAGCCTACCGGCTGTATCCCCTAGTCCTTATATTTTTCCTCTTGGATGTGGTTGCAGGGAGGTATTGAGGCTACCCCGAGCCAACACAGTGGTTGTTATGATCTGAAGTGTCTCGTAGTCATTGCCCAGGTTTCGTTCTGGAGGAGCAGGCCTGGTGCAGCCCGGAGCTCGTGGGGATGGTGTGGCCGTGTGCCGGCCCCCGGCCCCTCGTCCTCTCTCCTTCGGGACAGCCTGGTGCGAACAGCTGGTCCCGGAATATGAGCACAGCCGCAAAATCTGCAGAAAAAACCCTAATACTGCTTGTTGACTGAGGGTAGCTGCCATCGAGTTGTTAGCACTGTAAATATTAGCCACTGCCAGGAGGCAGCAGCCGCCCCAGCTGTGCCGGGTCGCTCCTGCCCCGCACAGCTGCTGCGGCGATGGAGGAGGCTCAGGGCTCTGCTCCCGCAGCGGCTGGGGCTCTTCTGCCTGATCATGATTCGGTTGGGGCGTTCCTCTAAGGACCAAGCGGTGCAAAACAGTTTAAAAATGATCCCTGGGAACTATACTCTTGTCAACTAACACTCTTCTCAGTGTTAGTTGCCTACCACTGCTAAAGAAAGAAGAAATGGCTGATATTACCAAGCACAGCTTTTCAAAGCCTGCATAGGAACACCCCAGGTCTTCCAAAATATTTCATTTTTTTTCTCGCTGATTTCTTTAACACTCAGGAGCTTCCTTTCTTTTTTTTCTCCCTTTCTCGGCAATTTTAAGGACCGATAATTTAGTTTTTTGAAGAAAAAGCTCAGCTTCTCAGAGTCTTATGACTCTGGTGACTGAGCAGTGGGAAAAACACTAAATATCACAAGATGCATAATTAAATCACAGGCATCCTTCAGTTTCTGGAGATTTTGTCCTGGGAATATTTTCCCGATCTCAAAAGCAGCTAGCATTTTAATCCTGGTCAGGGAAAGGCAATCACCCCTAATCTAATTAGATTTCATTTAGGGCTTGCAATGAAGCTAACTCATGACCAAACTGTATGCTTTTTAATTCCATGGCAGCATAATCCATTGCTATATCGTGGGCAAATTACAGATCCCAGCTCATGTATAAATATAAAAATTATTTACATAAAGCATAAACAAAAGTATCGGACATCTACTCAAAGAATGTTTGTTTTGTTCAAATTTAGAATAGCATGTGCATTGAGGAAATCCTATGAAAACTATTATTTCAAACTAACAGGGCTCCTCAGTAAATATTTTTTGAGAAAAGGCAACAGCTGGAGAAGCGTGAAACAAGCTCTTTGTGCAGTCAAGCTCACTATGTTTCCCGAGACAGCACCACCTACATTAATTACTAGTTACCCTTCCCTGTAACTGTTCCTTCTTAAAGAAGAATTTACGAAATTAAAATAGCTTTGAATGTTTTGCACGCTGAAAATTTTTTTAACACTTCCGCTTCTGTAACTGAATACAATGACTCAAATACCACAGAAAAAAGTTCTTGAACCGGGTTCACAGGAGGGGTTTAGAAACAGCTTTCTCGCCCTGCTTTGATTTGACTGGCGGTTTCCAGGAATTGCAGCACGAGACTTTCATTTTTTTCACAGCTTAAGGGTTTGGTGGGTTTTTTTCATAGTGTTGCCAACCATTTTTTTAAGGAGTTTAGCTGCTCTTTGCTCAGTAACACGCTCCAGCTGTAACGCCGCCCGGGAAGGCCTCCTGCGCGGCCGGGCTGCCCCTGCCCTCACTGCGCTTTGCGGATCTCAGTGCTCTTTGTGCCTGGGCCCGCGAGCTCTGCTCAGGGGCTTTATCTGCTGTAATCACCTTGCACATTTATGGCAGTTCTCTGATTTGCTCCTCTCAGCTTTCTGGAACATTACAGCACCTAGCCTTTCATTAAACATTTTTCTTTTTTCTCATGAATGTAAATAAAAATTTAACCCAATATTCTTTCCAAGTCTCTCATAACTGGGGGAAGAATAACTCTGAGGTGAATGGGCTTTCGGTAATAGAATTGCCAAAGCGAGCACACACTGCATGACCTTCTTAACGCACAGGCAATGCGCAACGAGCCTGGCGGTGCGCTGCTCGCCGAAGCTGCCCAGATTCGGGGTACCGGAGCCCTCCACAGCTGGTGGGTGCATTACTCTGGCAGGGGCAGGATTCGTCCGAGGACTGCCCACCGACGAATCCTGTGCTCTGGGGAATTTAACAGCAAAACTCCCTTTGAATTCAGTGGTACGTGCTTGGAAAACCCCACCCTGCTGTAAGGCAGAGGGTGATGTGGGAGACAGTGTGGCAGCCATTTTCCACACAAAAAGGAAAGGGAAGATAAAGGAAAATTTTGGCTCTAATTTCAGGGGAAATTGAAGCAGGCAGCGTGAATTACTGACAGGGTAACTCGTGTCAAAATAGACATGAGGGCATGCACCATACCAAGTCTCTAAATTTTTTTTCCCACATAATTAAATATGCAAGTGCAATTGAAACCTAGAGTTATCAAGCTTAGTCCATGTTAAAATGTGACTTCATTCAACCTCGTGTCTTCAGAAGTTGTTATGTACCAGGCTATATAGGAAACACTCATTTAAAAGCTTGCCACCATCTCATAGCACACCACATTTGAATAAAGGAAGCAATCTGTGTTTTCACATGAAGACAGGAATGTTTTTAATTCCCCTAAATATCTCTCATTCTCAGGCAGGAGGGCTTCATCTCACCTGTAGCTGAACCAGCCCCTCTAAAATCTTTTACCACATGTGTAAAAAGATCCCAGCTTAAATATGTTCACTTTCAGATGAGATAAATTTCTCCCCAGAAGTGAATATCTTTCCTTTAAATATAAATGGAGCCATGGTGAATGATTCGGATGTGGATGTATATATTTTATGTGACTGTATTTCATCATATGACACCCAGTCATGGTGTCCCATAAAAGTAGACTTCTGTGCTTTTGTTTTTTGAATATCTTTTAAATAAATAGATCTAATGAGGTTGATGTTTTGCAAGAAAAATGTATCATTTCAGCTTCCTCTTAAAACCAGAAGTGTTTACAAGGTTTTGTACCTTTAACTGGCAAAACCAGCTTGTTTGTACACGATTTACTTATTTTACATCCTGCCTAGGAAAACACAGTATCTACAGGCTATTTATAATCAAAAAGTGAATGGGAAGTTAGTTTTCTAAATTTATATTTAATAATTTACTTAATTCCCCAAAACGTTCTCTGTGCTTAAATTTAAGTGAAGTGACTAAATATGGAACCAGGAATCTAACACAAGCTATTATACAGTCTTATGATTACAGGATAGATCAGTACAGTCAAAGGGGGAGTTCTGTGGCTTTTTTGTTACGTTACCTTGACCTAGGAGTGCAGATACTACAGTCTGAAAAAACTAATGCCTGTTTGCTGTGGCCAGAAAACACCCAAGTTTGATCTGGTCCTTATGTGCCCACCCCACGGCTCAGTCAGAGCTTCTTCACCCAGCGCCTGGAGAAAACACAGCTCCCTTCCCTGCTGCCCCTCCAACTGCTGCTGCAGGACGTGGTTAGGAAGGTGCCTGCTGTGGGGAAAATGAGTGGGCAGCTCAGAGCACCGCCACTCATTCCACACCAGGCTCAGGACCTCAGCCTGCTGGTGTCCAGGACACAGCTTTGCACTGGTACCCTCCCAGTGCAGCTCTCCACGTGCCACTCACAGCTGCCCGGCTTGCACCTCTTTCCCCAGTTCCCTGCAGAACATCTGGCAGCACCTTCTCATCACGCGCTAGAAGCGCGCTCCCATCGTCATGTGTTCTGGCTTTTGGTTAGCCTGAAATATTTTTCCGTTTATCAAAAACTTTCTGCACTGTCTTTATCTTCCTGCACTGTCTTTACAAGCCTAGATAAAATATATGCTCAATAAATACAAAATGTCAGTAAGTGGTAAAACAGTATTTGTAAGTGGGCTACCTACCAATCGTTAAAGAGAAAAACACTGAGTTATGGTGCTGTGTTGTAGCTTTACAAATGATACGGTGTCTGAACAAAGAAATCAATATGTCACAATTTTGAATTACTCGGGACCTTTTAATTCCAGAGATCATTTTGCTTCAGACCTTGATGTGCATCACCAGGTCAGGCATGAAACGGGCCCCGTGACGACCACTGGTTCCTGTCCGGCAGGGCTCAGTACGCTACATGCAAATACCCCATAGAGCAGCTAGTTCAGATACCTGCCACCACCTATCATTCATCCTTCGCTAGTGCGCCACAGAAATGAAAATATGCAATTCAGTGCTGATTATCTGGTTCACCGAGGTTGAGAAAGGGAGCTAGTTCCAATCCTTCTAATGTGGACTGTATTTGTGGTCTCAGTCTCGTCCTTGGTGAAAAGATTTTTTTTTTCCCCAAAAAAACCTATTGCACCATACATGTTGCTGAAGAGTGAGTCACACAAGAAGGAAAAAAAGTGGTGCAGAGGCTGAAGTGGCATCTTTCCCTGAGGCAGATCCAGGCAGTGTGGTGTGGGGCAGTTCAGAATGGTGCTTGCTGCGTTGCCTTGCTGCTGGCTGTGTTACCCCCTGGTCAGCTGCCAGCAGGATCCATCCGGTTTTGCACGACCATACCCAACCGTTATCAATAAAATCACATATTGCTTACTTGTTAAATTCTCCGTTTGCTCTTAACCACAGCCAAGCTGAGCCTGAGTACATCTGGAAAGCTTGAATAAATTTTCTCCAGCTGCAGGTTTCAAGTGATGATTCCTTGCTTTAGAATCGCCTTTTACACATGCTCAGCTATTCGGTCAAATGCATACTCATGCAATATGCAAACATGAAATTAAAGGCAAAGGATTTTAAATGTGGGTATTTGAAATGCACATCTCCGCAGCATATGATAATGGTACTTCAGGCATCAGCATTCCCTCTGCTGCAAATGCCTTCATCGTTCTCCCCCTCTGCCCTTGAGGCTCCACACACCCTTGCACGCCAGCGGGCTGTCCCCCTCACCTCCCCGGGGCCCGTGTCCTCCCCCACTCGCTCCTGCTCTCCCCTTTGGGTCCTCCTCCCAAACACCGATAGGTTTTTAGATTCCTTCAGATCTGACGGTCATGCCAACGAAGACTGTCAAATAAAGAAGACTCAGAAATGCTTTTATACATACATTTATAGTCTGTTTCAATGGACTTGTTAATTTTGGTGCATTTCTAGCTGCACCTCGCAAAGTGGGTCTCTAAGCAAGTACTATGGGTGTTACAGCCCTCAAGGTTACAAATAAGGTCGATCAATCTGTAACACGAAAATGACCATGTGCTGCAGAAAGTCTCACCTGGGAGCTAGGTACTGAATGCCTGTTCTGAAAATAATGCTAAATAGAAGAGTATTTATTGACCCCATCTGTTCAGATGGCACTCACTTTTCCTAGGCTACATTTGGTTTTCCCTTCCGCTAGAACTTAATTCTCTCCTGCCAGGCCATTGAAAACACTGGATAATAATAAACCAAAATGTGCTTTCTCTGGAAGTACAGTAATTGAGAGGGACACAAATACATAAGTTGGTATCTGAGGACCATAAGAGAGCTTCAGGCTTACCTTCCACACAGCTTTTGCGAGAATGGCAGTATATTTGCAGAGCCTAATGAAAGTGAGCCAGGAGTGCAACACAACCAGCAAGGCCGGTCACCAAGGCACGGGATATCAGCCTATTTACTGAAACAGAGAAGACAACATTTAAAAGAACTGCTATTTTTCATTAATGCATGAATCACGGAGGAGGTTATATTTACATACCGAAGGATCTCACTGCAGGGATGAAGTCCTGTGCCTAGCACTACATGTTTAGAGGACAGAGAGCTGAGCCCCACCGATGGTCTGCTGGGAGAGAGAAGAAACCCCAGCTCCCTCCCTTGGCCTCCACCAAGTGAGGTGGTGCCTTCAGCACCCACAGCACAGGCCATCCGAGGCTTCTCGCCTTCTCCTGATGCTGGAGAGGGGCTGTGTGTCTCCACGGCTGCCAGGGATGACCCCAGCCCCGCTCCCACCCCAGTGGGACCGCAATGCTCACGCGCCCGCTGAGCTGGCTCTCAAACGTCAGCATGGATCCCACCGTGCTTTGGCCCATTTTGAACTCCAGTCTACAACCAGTATCACTCAGACAGAAAATTACTTCAGAACAGAGAAAAAAAGACATTTGAGACAACTCCAGTTCACAATAAACCCTCCCAAATGCCTGTATATTTTGCTGGCTTTTGAAGTAGCCTGGACTTCGTTCTGATTGGAGGCAAAGGGTTTTAACTCCAGTTTATAGATGACTCAAGGTGCTACTACACAAACAGAAATAAAGAATTGTCTAAGGTTTTTTTTTCCTTGGTTTCACTGAGGTTCCCAAGGCAGGAAGGCTGTCTTGATGCTAAGAGGTAGTTTTCTGCATAGCTTGTTTTCCTACATCATTTCTCTTCCCAGGGTGTGCTGAAGGTTCAGCAACTGCCTCGCTTTTCCCCATCACTGCCCAGATATGCCCCCCCATCGCTGCCCCGGTATGCCCCCTACCCTGTGTGAACACCGATGTTTCGTTGTGGAGACACACTGAGCTTTCAGGACTCTCGCAGGTGCCTCACCAGAAGCACGAGACCCGCCCCGCTTTAACAGAAATATTCACATGCTCAGAGCTGTGTTGGAGCTAAAGCGCCTTGCTGAGCTGGCTCCCTGGCCCTCAAGCACCCTCACGATTAATTTCCTGCATGGTCCCATGACCTCTGGGTTCTCCTCCAGGTGATGAGGGCATCCCACAGTCGCAAGCCCTGTCTGTCTGCCCCCGCTGCAGATCCCCATGTCCCCGGCTCAGGCACGGTCACTCAGGCACACCTGCACCCATTCGGGACCCACTTTCTGCCACAGTCCGACCAGCATTAATTTCACAATGCCACAGACAGCTTCAGAAACACTTGATGACGGAACACAGAAAATGAGGGTTTTGCAGAGGATAGGTTTCTATGGGGTATTCAACAGTTTTAGCCGCAGAAAAGACTGGGAGAATCAGTCTCATGCAAGACTAGGTCGAGGCTGCAATTTGGGCAGTTATATTTTTAATTGTATTTAATGGAGTTGATGGCTTTTTCTCAGTTTAAAAAGACAGAGGTCCTGTCTTCCTTCCTCCAAACCCCTCAATTCTATGAGTTTATGGCATTCTGTATCACTTCTGCCGTTTTCTTCAGTACCAATGAAGTAGTCTGTCCCCATACATCAGCCTATGATGCTTCCTTATTTTTTTATTTACTGTACTCTATGTCAATTTTAACAAAGGAAATACAAGAATGTGAAAAAATGGGCTCTAGCTTTTTTCAGTGCACTGTGATCCCAAGAAGCCAGTTTGAAGCCGGGCTGTCAGGCCACCATCCTGGATCAAACTCAATAAATAATCTTCCCCTCCCAAGATGAGGCCCTCATACAGCCATAGAATCACACAGAATCACAGAATGGTAGGGGTTGGAAGGCACCTCTGTGGGTCATCTAGTCCAACCCTCCTGCTGAAGCAGGGTCACCTACAGCAGGCTGCACAGGACCATCCCTCTTTTTTCTTCTTCCAAGTGATCCATGCTACTTGCTTACATTATGCAGTTATTTATTTCCCAAATTGTGGCTCTGATTTCCCATAAGGATAAATGATGCTGACTGACCATCGCAGCTCATCACTTGTATCATTAAGGATGACTCTGAACTATGGCCCCTCATTTCTATTGCTATTTTGTATGTGATCCCAAATCGGATTTTTCTACAGATAAGCAGCTGGACACACTGTGCCATTCTCACTGATGAAAGAAATGTTTATCTTGACATAATTACCTCAACCGTTGACCACAGTGCCTGATGAGAACCCTTCCATTACGTGACATCCCTGGAGGCATACCCCCCCTCCAGCCATGCCGGCATTTTAAGAACCGCTGGGAGCCGCACCGTCAGTCTGCATGCTGATCTATGATGAGTAAATGTTGCTCAAACAGTTTTTCTCAGTGCTGATTTACTTGCTTTGTTTGTTTGCTTGTGGTTTTAATAATAGTATTACAACTCTTTGCTCCTGATGTATTTGACATTGTGCCATTGGTCCATTAGGATTTGGTTGAGTGTTGTGCATTATTTTTAATTTGTATTCACAGTATGCTCAGTAATAACTCACTCTGAATTGTAGCAATGGATGCTGTGAATTTGTATTAACAGCAGTCCTGATTTGTGCAATGTGTAGCAAAATACTTTGCAAAAGAATACTTATCGCTTCAAGTCCTTTAGCACAGGAGATCACAGCTTCCAAATAACAGGAGATTTTCCTTAGCAAATTGTTCCTGGGCTAATCATAATGAGAAGGATTTCAGCTTGGATGGAAATCATTGACACAAGCTGCTGCCGATGCCAAAAGTCTACATGGTTTCGAAAAGCAATTAGACACAATTACGGAAGAAAAATCCACAAAAGGCGACTAAACACACAGACAGCTCTGGTTCACAAAGTCCCCAAGTTGTTGATTGCTGGAAGCTGAGAAAGGATCCTAGGGACGGACAACTGCACAGTTCTTCCCTAGGAGTCCGCTATTGGGCACTGCCTGAAAAATACGCTGTTCTAGCCTGACCTAGTACGGCCTTTCTTATGGTGTCACGTTAAGAAGTCATGCTGAGAGCATTTAGGAAGAAGAAAGAACAGAATTAAAAAACAAAAAAAAAAAAAAAAGTATCTCTCCATTCAGGTTAACAACTTGCAAGTTTTAAGGGTTTCTGTATTAAAATCCTCCTTTGTATCTAATTAGAATTCAGACCCTCTTCCCCCCCATCAGCTTCCTTAGGAAGAGCATACACACTGGACTGCACTACAATCACGGGCATTGCACTGCCCGCGGTGCCCTTAATTGGATGAAGCCTTGCACAGTAGCTGGCAGTGAAGCATTGATTTTCAGTGGTTACTGGCCTCAAGTTTGCTTATGTTACAAGATGCACTTTTGGCAAACAAGGTTTATCTGCCATGGGGCAGCATCATGACCGCTGAAGAGGAGAAGCTGGTTACACATTTAAACTAAATAGAGGAATCTGGTAGAGCACACATAATACATTACTCTGACACACAAAAATCATACCCAGTTCACAGCACCAAAAAATCATTAATTTTGGGCATAACAGGCAAGTCCTACCGTAAGTGGGACAACTTATGAGATGCTCAGCATCTTGAAGACTTCTGCATGTGCCCTGACTTTTTTCACCCTGACCTTCTCTGGAGAGCAAACAGTGCCTTACAGGACAAGTCATCACTGGCACACTTGATGAACGTCCAAAACTGGGGTATGCATAACTGCTTTTGAACACCTAGTACTGCAGCTAGTTTTATATAGACCTCAACAGACTGTTTGCTGGATGAATTTAGTTATTAGGTTAGTATCTTAATACAGCACAATTTTTTAAATTTTAGGACACAAAATCCTGCTCTGGAAAAAAAAAGTGAAAAAACATGAACCCAGGAGTGAAAAACTCTATCAACAACAGCCACACAAGGCAATTATTTGGTTTGGCTTTGACTTTTGTTTTGTATTTTTATTGGGGTATGGCAATACACTGGTTTTTGCCATTTTTCTTTTGTGAAGTGGTATGGACAATTTCATGTCTTGGAGTTCAGAAGATAGCACCTCAGTTCCTGCTATTTATACTTCTTTAAACCATGTTGCCTGGAACTGTGGGTGGAAATAAATGAAAAAAAGTTATGAAACTTAATGAACCAAAGATTTTCTCCCAGTTTGAAACACATGCATTTTGTTTTTGTGGGTTTGTTGGATTTTTTTTTTTTTTTTTTTTTTTTTTTTGCTAAAAGCATTCATATTGCTGACTACACTAAAAATACCCCAACAGTAGTCTTGCACCAACACCCCACTCTGGGGGTTCCTGCTTTGCCACAATGTGGGACTCCAGTTTCACCGAATATCTTTAGTACCTTTCTCTTCTTCCTAATTGTACCAGTCATCTCCCCTCCTATTTGCAATAACTAATATCCCTGTGACAGCCATTGCTTAGATGAGAAGGCAGCATTAGGAGAGCATTTAATTAACATTAATTGCTTCTTAATATGATTTAGCTGCTGGAAATAAGGCAGCTAAGCTAGTACCATGTGACCAGTTGCCCTCCAGGCACCACCACCACCAGACTGCTTTTGAGTCACAATCCTGTAGACCTGGGGGGCAGCAGCCGTTCACAGATGATACCTTGGGCTACATTTTACTTTTCTAAATTAGCAGCTAAGTAGGGTTGTAGGAACTCAGCAACAAAGCCACCACGACACCACCTGGCTGATTAGTGATCTCTTCCTTCTGTGCAAGCCAGCAATTATCAGGTCTCATTGACTTCAGAAGCTAATGGAAATCAGAGGCTGGGGGATGCTGCCAAGATGCAGCAGCTTCCAGCTGTCAGGAGGACTGGATGGGACACAGTCTTGGTGAACGCTGGTTTTTCTTTGTGTCTTCTTGTGCGACATCTTTGGCACCTGTGCCTTTATCATTTTGATCCTCTACATTACGCTACCTCACACCATCACTTCTGACACAGCAGCATGATGCAAGAGAAACTTTATCTCTGAATCCAGCAATCCTAAATCTGAATCCTGATTTACCATTGATTCTCATCTCCACCTTTAGTTAGGTCACTTAACCTCCACTAAGCTGCTCTGCCAGGAAATTAAGGCTGGTAACACCTAGAGATATTGTGACAACAAATCAATAAGAGTTTGTAAAGTTGTTGGTAAATAACAGGCACCAAGTGTCAAGTCTAATTTAAACAAATATGGTTTATAATCTTCCCATTTTCTTTACAAGAACTTTAATATGACATGAAGATTAACCTTCTGATGTAGGGGGAAAAAATCTCTACTGATATTACAGACTAGTAGAGGTCTGCTGCCAATAAGTTGAAATACGATGTCCTCGCTGATATCACTAAATTTCCCATGGATTAGCTGACAGCGATACTTCAGGACTCATGGGAAAACTGTACTGCAGAGGGAAATAACAGGGAGGGGAAAAAAAAAATAGTTTCCTGGACTGCAATTCTTTGCCTTCTTTCATTCAGAGCTGAAATAGAATACCACTAGACTTTGTAAGAGAGTAAAT
Organism: Opisthocomus hoazin; assembly: GCF_030867145.1. Lineage (NCBI taxonomy): Eukaryota > Metazoa > Chordata > Aves > Opisthocomiformes > Opisthocomidae > Opisthocomus > Opisthocomus hoazin. The sequence goes on along the minus strand of NC_134417.1, from coordinate 71,668,359 downwards.
CTTTCATTTTAGCTGAAGTATTTAATGGATATTACAAAATAGCTTTATAATATCTACTAACATAAACAGGAGCCTTCAAGGAGGTAACAGTGTGATTGACATTTTTAATATCTGCTGACCAGTGAAAGCTTACATACCTCAAAAAGGTTGACTGTTAGCCCCTACATGTTCATACACAATGTCAACTGAATGATAGCCCTAAAGCTGAATTAAGTTTTTTGGAAATGGTGATAGAACACCTTCCTGTTCAAGATATTTATGATTCATGACAACCTCAAAACAGCAAACTTCAGAAGTCTTAATGCTGGCTTTGTTTCTGTTACAACTAAGTACTTCAAAGCCCACTGGACAACTGTGCTGTGCGCATGGGGGGACTGTGCACTGAGCCAGTTCAATACCCCCAACCCCTCGGCAACACCAGCCTGCAGCTGCTCCCAGCTCTCTCACCAGCACCCATAGCACCGCTTGCCAGGGACATAACACGGGCCTTAAAAAATAATTCAGTATTTCCTGGCATACCCTATCCCAGATGGTGCTGTGCTGTTCCTCTGATGGACCGTAAGCATGTCGGTTCTTATTGTCGTACCTAACCACTTACCAGTCACAAAAATGAAGCCCCTTGTCACTTCATTCATATAGCTGCAGCAGAGCTTTTATTTTGAGGCTTTCCAGACACTGTGTGAGAACACAAGAGCAGCTCTGAGGCTTACGGGAACGCTTGCAGATACAGAAAAACGGGAACAATCCGCAAAAACAAGGTGTCAGTCAGCCGGCTCACAGCTGAAAGGCTGCTCTAGGCTACAGCAGCTCTCCTGCCCACCCTCTTAATAAAGGGACTCTAATTAACGGCAGCTCGTCACCTCACTAGGTTTCTGGTAGCAATGGCTGGCCTCGTGAAAACAACACTAAGTGCACAATTAGGCGAAAAAGATGCAAGCTTATTACAGACACATTCCTCTACCGAAACCACTACACATACATTTTATAAAAAACACCACAGGGCATGTTATTCATAAATAAGATAAAGAGCTGTTAAAGCAGCGGCGACCTCGCCGCACCAGCCGCGGGCAGGGCAGCCTGCGGGGCCTCCCCCGGCGGCTCCTCGCCGAGCAGCCCCCGCACGCTGACCCCACCGCAGCCCCCCCACCCCACCGTTAAAGTTTCGAGGGTATTTTAACTCCCTCGCTCCTCACAGTAACTGCCCCGCCGCCGAGAGACGCCCCGAGCGGTCGGCAGCGCAGGCCTCCCGGGTCCTGCCCTCACGCCCAGCCGCACCGTCCCCCGCCGGGACCCTGCCCGCGGCAGCCGCGCCGCTCGCCCCAGGGGAAAGTTTGGCGGGAAACGCGGCCTGCGCCCGCCCGGCCCCGCAGCGAGCGCGGCCATCCCGGCGGGGGGGCGGGGGGTGTCGGTTGGCCGGGCCCCCAGCGACGGCCGCGGCGGGAGGGTGGGGGCTGATGGCGGCGGCGCAGGGCTGCGGGCGAGGGGCGGGGCGGAGGGACCCTGTGGCTGCCATGGCCGCCTCCCCCTCCTCGCAGCCTCCCTTAAATACTATGGGGCAGCCGTAGCTGCGGCGGGTGCCGCTGCCGAGCGCACCATGCGGGCTGTCATCGCCTTGGCCGCGGCGCTGGGCAGCCTGCTGCTGGGCGGCTGCCTCCTGCGCCTGGGCGGCCAGCAGCCCCTCCGCGCCAGGTAGGGCGGCCGGGGGCGGGAGAGCCGGGCGCCGGCTGGGGAAGAAGGAGCGGGACGCGGCCGGCCCCCCCGCCGCCCTCCGCCGGGAGAGAAGCCGGGCTGGGCGCCGGCGTTGGCGGCGTGCGAGCGATCCGTGGGGAGGAGACCGCGTGGCGATGCTTAATCGCGGGTTTTGACAAGTTTGTTTTCCCGTCTTGCTTGCCAGGGGCTGGGAGGAGGACGAGGGAGCGGCCGCTGTCACGCCGAAAGTGGTGCGAGCCCTGCGGTCGCCGCTGACGGCCCCTCCTCGGACCGAGAACAGGTACGGGCCGCCCGCCTCGGCTCCCGGCCCGCGGGGTCCGCGGGGAAGGGGCCGCGGGGGCGGGAATTGGCCTCCGCTCCGTCCGTCCTGCCGTTGGGCTGGGCAGCGGGGTCGGGGGGAGCGTTAGAGACTCGTTCGGCTGAGGAAATGAAAACGCGCTGAGACCGTGGTAAACGATGTGTTCAGAGGGGCTCTGAGTGGCAGCTGTCAGTCAGCCGTCGGTCTGGAGCCCAACAAAATCGTGCGTGCGGCAGTTCTGCGAACACGCGATGCAGAAAGTGCTTGCTGAATGGCGTGTTCCAGGTGTCCTGTATTCTTCTTTCCAGGAAGGTGGAGCTGGAACTGGGTAATATTGTTACCATTTTTGTAACGTGTAAATAATTAAAAATACCGATTTCTCCTTTAAAATCCATAGGATGAAGGCCAGACATATGAAGCCTTTGTCATGTGTAGCATCTTATTTCATGGGAGCCCTTGCTCTTGATCCCGTGTCTTGAGCTTTTCTATTGGTGTAGATCGTTGCTTCAGAGCCTGTTATTTCATACTGTGAAGTTTAATATGAAAACAGTTGGTAAAATTAGCTGTGAAACAAGTCGTGTCTTACGTGCGGGCTTCAGTACTAATGACCATGTTTTCGTGCTTCCGAGTCTTTCACGCACTGTAGGAAGTCTAATAGTGCAGAAAAGGGTGGTGTAATCCACATGTGAGATATTAGTATGTAAGGAATAGTTTACAAATATTTTTACTATTCACTTTTACTTTATATGGCCTCATTAACATCACAGCTGCAATGGTTATTGTATGTTAATAGATATTATGGTCAAAAACACAGGATAAAAATTAGAAAGAACTTGGGAACTGGGTCTTTGATGGGAACTGTGATGTCCTGGTTATATTGAAGTCAATGTTGACAATGCAGTTAACCTTACTGATGCCGCCATCTCACCCCATCTAGCTGAATTTGAGGTTGAAACATGTGCTTTCCGTAAATGAACGCAAGTGACAAACAGTCGTAGTAATCACTGCAGGTACACTAACAGCAGGTTTCTTACGAACTTCTGATGAGAGACCCTTGTGCTCCCTGCCTCAAAATTTAGAACTTTCACAAGCCGCAAGTTTATAACATCGTTCAAAATTAGAGTGAAACAAAAGGAACAGGAACATTGGCAGAATTCTGACTGCTATTATGTGCTTCTAGCCTGCTTTTCTTTCCTGTGCTCATTTTTTCCCTTTCTGTTTTTTTTCCCCCTTCTTTTCCCTCCTTACAAACCCGATATGGGTTTGCAGTATGTGTTCTGTTTTGCTTTGATTTTTGTAGCTGTCGCTCCATTCTCCTCTCCACTCTGTTTTGTGTTATGTTTGTGGTTCCCCCCTGCCCCATCTTCTCATACTCTTCCTTTTTGCTGCTAGTTTCTGAGCTGCAGTCTCCTGCCATTCAGCTCCGTGTGCTAAACCATGGAGTCAAATTGACTAGAACTGCTGGCAGAGAGCACTTCAGAGAACAGTCTAGCTGCTTCCCAGCTGCTATTAGTACACTCACAACTGGAGCGAAGAAAGGGGAAGCAACACATACCAAAGAGGGCTGAAAATCCATGGCATGTATAGGTCAGTTTTTAATCTCTGCAGTAAGGCAAGTGAGCGTGAGGTTTTAAATGCGTGTTTTTTCTTAATCTACTTGTAGGATTTTGGCACCGATTTGGAGCTAGGTTTGATCAACCTGAAATTGTATTTCTTCATGACTAAGTGACTGCAAAAATGTGACAAGTAAATTATGCATCAAAAAAAAGTTTAATTTCACTCTAGCTCCTATAACCATAGTGCCTTTGGAGGGATGGCTGTATGGCTGAATCCAAGAGAGGATGTTCTTTCTCACCTGAGTGACTACGCCCAGTAAGCTGGCCTGACAGGAGTTTGTGGCACATGTTTGGTGTCTGAGGGAGGAGAGAGAGCGGCTGGGCTGACCAGGAGCTGTTACTTAATCCCGAGAGCAGCTGGACCGGGCAGGGAGCCATGCTGGAGGGGTTTGATCCAGGCAGCAGCTGGACTGGGCCTGGCTGAGGGCCATGCTGGAGAGATTTGATCCAGAGAGCATCTGGACTCATTCAGGAGGTTCGGACCAATCCCTCAGTGATGGAGATGGATGGTCTGGTCAATAGGAATTAGATTCCGCTTTGCAGTGGGGTTTTGCTGCAGTGTCCCTGAGTCTGGCACAAGGACAGAAGAGTCCCTCATTGAAATAGGTTGTACAGGACTTAGTGATTTTTGAATCAGGTGAGGCTGCGTTAATATGTTGATGCATAAAACTAGGAACAATCTATTTGTGCAGACTTCCCGAAGTATGGTTCCCCTGAAGGATCCTGACGGTTTGAATAGCATTGCCATGCTGCTGACAGCCATGTCCTTTCCTGCGTAAGAGGATGTGCACGGATGTTAGGTTAGATTGATCTCTTCATCAGTTTGACGCATTTTTCTGGAAAGCTAAGATTTTCTCACCAACTTTGGTGGGAGGATCCAGGAAAAGAAAAAAAAAAAAAAAACCCAGGCACTGTCCTTGTTGAAGTCTAAGTCATCTAGACAATCTTCAGAATCGCAAGCTAATCTTTCATTTTATCATGATTTCCTTTGCTGTTGGAGGCGTATTTGTAACCAGATATCTCCTGAAGAATCTCTGAGGCCCTATTATTCCGTTGCCTCGCAATATTGAAAGCTAATCTGTTCTTTTACTTTGAGTAACTCTTTTAAGAAGGGTGAAAAGATGAAAAGCAGGGGATTGGTTCAGACTGTCATAGATATTTAGGCAGCTATTATCCACAGCAATGTTTAATTAGATAGTGACCGGGCACCTAAAGTTCTCTGAAGATCTGAGTCTTAGTAAGTAACCTTGAAGATGCGATTTGTCTCTTGCAGGACATTTCTTACCACTTTTTCTTCTTAAGTGTTGGATAATTCAAACAATGTGACTGCCTCTACAGTGTGACTTCCAGTTTTTGTTTTGGGTTTATTTCACAGCCTACTGTGCCTGTTAGTAGAGTTTCTTACTAATAAAAGGCCATTGTTAGTAAGAGTTATCTAGTCGTCCCCAAATTTATTCATGGAATCAGTATCATTTACACACAATATTATGGTTCTCTGGTGAATCCGCATGTCTATGCCTCATACCATCCTCTCAAGTTTTTAAGCTGTAACTCCAAGTACAGTTGAAACTTGCTGAAGCCAACAGTACAACCAAAAGAAGTAGTATTGCACTTGTTCCACCTTTAGACACTTGGTCCTTCCTCACTCCCCACTTGCCTTTGTGCCACCATATTTCTTTGTGTGGTCCACAGCATTAATAGCAAAATAGAGGGCTCACTACTGCTAGTGCTTATCAGGGGAGGGTGACAATAACAGGAGGACCTAGCTAGTCTTTCATTTGTTATGAGGCCCAGGGTGTGCTGTGTTAAGCTTGGGCAGAAATTCCAGCTCCTATTGTACTGCCCAGGAATATACAGCAGATCAAAAATGCCATCTGCTACAATGGAAGTGAAAACAGATTTCTCAAGCGCTATTTAGGTATACTTTATATACAAGTAATAACAAGGCAGCAGTACCCTGAAGAACTGGCCAGCACTACCCTGTTATTCTGTTTGTGTCGCCAATTTTAAGGCATTCACTGACTATTTCCCTAACTTACTCTCTGTCTTCGCAGGTCCAAGGCAAGCACAGTGTAGAGACTATTGGGGTAATTGAACAGTGGGAGGGAGTGACTGAAGAGCTAGCAGTAAACAAGTTAGCATTAATACAGTGTTCCATAGTGTTGGTTTCTCCAATTCCTCTCTCAGCAGCAGATCGTTATGCAGGCCTAGGGAATAAACAACTATACTTAATTAACTGCTACAGAGACCTGTGCATTCTGTCTCCTGTCAAAACATTGCATTCTGGCAGGCAGAAGGGGAAGAAGAGACAGGCTATTACCACAATTATGAATAGCAGCTTAGTATATTGCACAAATAATTTGCTACAGTTTAGATTAGTCAGCACTGGTGGCCACTTACTAATTTTACTGCTCTCTTAGTATTTTTTCCCTTCGTTCCCAAGTAATGCATGCAGACATATTTTAGAAGCGGATTTCTAGCATATGCCTCATGTATTAGTTCTGTCTAAATGAATAGGTGTTCAGTTGAAAGCTGGTGCCAGGACACATTTACGTTCTGACAGTGGTGAAAGGTTTCCCAGCTTCTTTCTGTTTACTTGGTCTGAGTGAAACTGCTCTGTCATTCTGTCTGTCGTGTACTATTGTTACATCATTTTATGTTTGTACCTTGCTCTTTTCACTTTACCCACCATGAGACTCTGAATGTTGCTTGACATTTTACCTGTCATGCGGTTTATGGATTTTAGAAGTAAAAAGTATCTGATATTAGTATAACTCTGGTGAATGCACCAGAAGGTCTTCCAAATAATTTCAGAAAGCAACTTGTCTTAAAGACCTGATTTAGCATTCCTTAGATAAGCAAAACCTCCATGGGAACTTGAACAAGGATAGTAGGATCAGTCTCTTTCACAGTTACGGTGATTAATGTTACAAGAAAAATTCTTCCTCCTGTGGTTTGATAAAGCCATTTTTATAGTCCATTTCACCAAGCATTTAAATTGTGTATTGCCTTATTAATCAAGGTGTTGTGAACCTTAAAAACGTCACTATATTCTTCGCATCTGATTAATTTGAATTAGTGTCAAAGACAGTCCTTAAGAGCACCCTTCCTAGGGAAGTATGGATTACAGGTTTTTAATAGTATTCAACTAATAGACTATGAGATTCAAATATAAATTAATCTCTTCAAGGGAGAGATTAAGGCAGGAGGTATTCACAATCTGGGTAGTGTTGTTCAGTGTCAGTTTGGTGGAAGGATGTAAAAGTGCAGTTTCGCATGCAGAAGCAAAAAAAAAACCCCTTTTTAGGTGGAGATGCTTAGCGGAAACAGGGTTCAGAGGTCCTGTGCTGCTTCAGGCGGACAAGAGCAGGAAGCCATAGAAAAAGTGCAACAGCTAGTTCTGCTGCGCATGGGGTGAATAAAGCCAATGAGTGGGATTTTTACTTACGTTCGGTGTGGACTTAAGTCCTGCTGAAATTAGGGGTGACATTCTTACTGCTTTCAGTTCTGCCAGACAGTCCAGTTCTGAGATCTTCTGAAAATCTCACCCCACATTCTTTCAGCTGTTTCCAGCTGATTTTGTGGGAGTTCTGGAGGACTGGCCTTTCAGCCCTGGGCATACCTTTAAATTACGGTATAATTCACAGCACTGTATTTCCTTTTTCCATCTGCTTACCTGCCTCCCTCCCCATCCTTTTTTCATCCTTGTTACATCCATCGATTTTCCTACTTTGATAACTGTTTGGGGTGGAAATTGGTTTTGTTTTTAAAGGGCTTCCCTTTTCTTTCCCTCCCTATACCACTGCTCCCCCAGAACTCCATGTTAACTGAGGTACCTGTCTGTCTGGTAATTCCCTGCACTAAGGCTCCCTATGGTCTCAGGAGTGAATGCTACAGGTGCAGCAAAAGGTGCCGTGGACTTTCATATAGTTTCTCTATTTCTTATTCTAAAGGTGAGTGAAACCCTTGTCTTAAAGTATTTTACAGTTTAAGGAACTGCTGTCTTACTGAGAGCAAGATACAGAATAAGAATGTGCTGTAAATATGGCACATGGTCTTAATCTACTGTGGATTTATTAAAGTACAGATGGTGTATTACCATAAGAAGTATGTGGTCCTCAAGCTGTTTGTATATGATTTTAAAAAACTCCTGTTTTTTGGCCAGTGAGGTTGGCTTTGAGAACATCTAAACTCTAAGGGTAATGCAGCAGAAATTTCCCTGTTTCATCAGTTTTATGAGTTCAAGACAGCAGAATATAACATGGTTTCCACTTTGAGTTCTCACCTAGTTTAAGAGTTTGCAAAATTAGTTGAATGTAGCCTGATATCTGCGTTGTTAGGCAAGGTATCTGGTTTAATTGCAGAAGTTTTAGTGCAGTTCTAAGTATAGAACAAAGACTGTCATCCACTAGATCAGGTAAATTCATTTAGTGATAAATGTTGCCTAGCATAATTGTCCGAAGTGATCAGAAATCTAATCTGTGTCTGCTGTCTGCACAACTCTGCAATGAATAATGCAGTAGAAGTGTGGACTGCCTCTGGCAGAACCCTTTTTTCTGAATGCAAAAATGTTTCACTCATGTGAAGCAGAAGGCCACTCAGACAGTGAAACAGAAAATCAGAAGTTTGACTGTTACTAGAATGAGTCATTGTTTTGTATGTCTTGCAAATAAATTGCTTTGTTGTTGTATCTTTTTGTACCATGTAAAGAGCATCGCATAAATTTTGTGTAGAAAAACCTGCAGATCTTGGTGATCTGTCTTGTGCTTGCATTGTGTGGAGAAAGATTTGGATTAAAATTCGTGTCTGGTTTTCCCCACAGTTGTGCCATTTTCACCGATCTTTACCTGTGTCACGGAAAGGGGAAGAAAGACTCCGTATTCCTTTTTTCTCCTCTTGATGACTGTAAAGTGATTGTCAGGACTTAGTGACAAAACAGACCAGGGATTTACTCTGCTCATCCTTTTTTATCTGACTTTTTTGAATTTTTCAGGTCTTGAAAATGTGTGCATGAAAAGCAATTACTAAAAACTGAGGCAACTTGCTTCAGTTGATCTTAGTGCTATGAATTTAAAAAGACTAGAAGTCTGTTGAGTAAAGCTTGTATTGCGTTGAGAGAATATTTGTTCGCTGCCCCACTGATGTCAGGACATAAATGAATAGGAATCTGTAAGAACTCTGTAATGATTCTCTGCTTGTGAATGAATGTTGGTTCTCTGACAGCGCCTGCGCACGGCCTCGGGGTGAGCCGGTCAGACCCAGCCGCCTGCTCCGGCTCGCTCCTCCCGGCTGGCTTCGTGTCCTGGAGGAGCAAGCCTCCGGCCAGCTCTGGCTCTGGAGGGCTGGGGCCCATTCTCAAATCAGCACCCGGCATCTTCATTTTTAATTGTAGTGAAAGACTTACTTGCAACAGTAACAGGCACTTGGCTTATGATCTCAATAGTTCCTTTTTTAAGATGCTGTTTATGCAGCTAAGCTTTGCCTGTAGCTGTTTCATAAAATCACAGAATCATTAAGGTTGGAAAAGACCTCTAAGATCATCCAGTCCAACTGTCAACCTGACACTACCATGTCTGCTAAACCATGTCCTGAAGTGCTATATTCTACATGTTTTTTGAACACCTCCAGGGATGCTGACCCCACCACTTCCCTGAGTTAAAGAAGCAAGAGAGGGGAAACATGATTAGTGCTAACCAGATTTGTTTGGGAACTGGTCTTGGGTTCTTTTATGAAAAGGCCCACCTGGTTATTGGGTGTAGACAGAACCATTTAGACCAAGCTGCAATAAACCTGTGTGCGTCATCGGTGTAGTCAGAATATTTGCTGGCTCTTACTGTGTGAGATCTGCTGAGCTGTTTGCTCTGAACTGTGTGGTCTGAGACCCTGCTGTCCTGCCATTTGTATGTCCCTCCTTGAAAAAGAATTAGATAAGGAGCTGTATGCAAAATCAGGCAAGGAGCTCTCAGCGGGTAGTGCTGGTTGTTACTGTCTATTAAAGGCACTGCATAACTGAAAGGACAGAGGTTTACATTGTGTTCTCTTACCACTGCCCTCAACAAGGGGCATACAGGCTGCATACCTCCGTAAGGCCACTGAGTGCATACTGGGAAGAAGTTCCCAACGCTGGAAAGAAAGGGAGACAGCTGATATCTCTCCTCTGCAGCTTACGTCCTGGGTGAATCACTGCTATGGAGTGACTGATTCACCAGAACATTCATGGGCAGTGGGACGAGAAGGAAAGGCCCTTTGTTCCTTGTCCTCCCTTGTCATAGCTGTGAACATGCCAGTCAGTTCAGTAGCAAAATAAACATTTATTCTGCTCTTTCTTCTGTAGTCAGTCATCTTCTCATTTTAATTGTTTAAGATTTTCATTGTTTAAGAAGAGAAGGTTCAGGGAAGACCTTATCAGTACCTGAAGGGAGGGTGCAAAGAGGACAGAACCTGGCTCTTCTCAGCGGTGCCCAGTGACAGGACCAGAGACGATGGGCACAAACAGAAGCACAGGAGGTTTCCTCTGAACATCGGGAAACACTTTTTTACTGTGAGGGTGACTGAGATGGCTTGGTTTTTCTGTGTTCCTAAGAAGAGCACAAGTTGTGTTCACTACTGCAGCTCACACCCAGGAGCGAATGACACAGCATCTATGTCTTCTGTATTTCCAGTTCCTGTTTGGACAGATAGGTTGCAGTGTCCAAGTGTTCCATAAGCAGTGAATCAGTGGAAAGAATCTGAAAGGAACGGGGTGGGGAGAGGGGGGAAGATAGTGAGGAGTGAGGAAAATAAAAATGCTGCAGAAAAAAAACTTCATGACAAGTGACAGTAGACACGGCAGGAGGTTGGTAGCAGAAGAGGGTGATTATATGAGAATGAAGCTAGATACAAGGCGAACTGAGGTGAATGGAATATGGCTTTGGTATCTCAGTCATTTACTAATTTACAGCTCAGTCTCCTACCAGGACTGTGAGAGCAAGAGGACCTGGAGTTTGGTGAAAATAAGACAGCAGGAATTAAAGATCACTTTCTGGCACTTGCCTTGGTTCTTTTTGCAAGTATTTATTCTCATTGTGTAAATAAAGAATAAACAAGGGAGGAAGGATTAAGCTCGAGTCAGGAAGTTAAGGTCCAAGTAGAAAGATCCACTTCACCTGTGGTGTTTCCTGTACATATTATGTTGGCTCTGAATATTGCATTTCATCAACAGCTTTAGAAAATCACATCTGCTACATATTTTACTGGTGAATACTTTAAATATCTTCAAAACATAATGTTCAAGAGGCTTCCCATTTAATTTATTTTTTTAAATTACATTTGCTGATTACAGTGTAAAGCAGAAAATGTAATTCAGACTATGAAATAGGGTTACTTTAAAGAATCAAGTATTTTATAGTCACTAGCAGCAAACTCCCCTTTTATATGAGAGCGAGCTTCAAAACAGAAGTCAGTAAGATTTCTTTGGTAATGTTTTCAGCTAAGTCAACGGTTACTAATCTTATTGTCATAGCAAAGTAAATGTGACAGCATTGTCAGAATATGTTCTCTCTTTTAAAGTTTGTTGCTTTTTCTCCCCCAACAGAACAACTGTTAATAAAAATGGAATTTACCAGTTTGAACAGACTTCAAAATGTAAGGCAATTCAGGACAACATTTTGTCATCATCTATCAAGAAGAAAAGGTAGGTATTTGCTGTGCTTTCTGCTTTGTTTGTTTTAAATAGAAGAGTAAAAGATTGTCCTCTTTTACATAATTCTCGATGATATTAATGTGGAGCTATGCAACAGGAAACTGAAATCGCTCAACCAATGTTTGCCTGCATCTTTTCTTTCCTATGAATTAGATTTATTTGAGGCTGGATTTTTTTTTTTTTATGTTCACAATAAAAGTCAGCAAGATTTCTCCTTAACAGTTAGCAACATTTTATTCCAAGGTATTCACAAAAAGGTTGAACAGAATCTGTGAGGTATAATTTAATTCTTCAGTGTCTTTTTCCTGATTGGTGAACGCTCCTGCTATGAGCAACCTCATTTAATGGATTCTTTTCAGCATATCCACTAGAGTAAGTATGGAAATGTACCTGTATAAAAACTTGCTAATTAATTGCACTGATTGTAATAACTAGTCCACATGAAACTAATAACTCAATTTTACATACAATGAAAAAACACCCTAAATTAATTTTAGTTTTCAACTTGCTGTTCTGCCTTTTGCTGACATGGAAAAAAGATGTTTGATATCAGCCTTGCTCAAATTCCTTGGCACTTACTAAAGTGAAAATGGGAGGAGCAGCCATTACTTTTGACATGTAACATTTTGCCTCTATGGATGCACCAATAAATAAAACATTGTAAATAAGAAAGGCTTCCTGTTATGACCGAGTTCCAGCTTAAAATTAATTATGTGCCATGGTGTCTTTAAAATTGGAAACTTTGGGGGTTTTTTCCCTCCATTTGGGAAGAGAAATGGAATGAGAAAAAAAGCTCTGCTAAAAATAGTTATGTGCTTTTCGCCATGCAAAGGACTGGAGAAGTCAAATTTTTCCTTAACACAGAAACAACATTAAATCGTGATTTGAAAATGTCTCCTGTCTTCTCTGCCCCCTCCTCACTTTCTCATTGCATTTTAAGATCTTTCACCTGTTTTTAAGTCACTATATTACCAGCATGCTGTCATTACTCTTTTAGTTCTTTCTTTTTTTTTCTCCTCTATAATCTCTTCTCCCACCAATATTCCATCTCAGCAGCAACACTATCATTGTTTACCCTTTTGAAAGGTGGTAGACCACTATGTTACTGGTGCACTTCTAGTGAGAGCTGAAAGAGACTGGCAAACAGAGGTCAAAGAATACAATTAACTGAAAAATTGAGTGATTAATACCAGAAGGACAACCAGTTACTGTATTGCCTCCAAAATCCAGTTATAGCAATATAAATGCTGTTATTTATGCCAGGTGTTAGGAAGTTGTAGAGGCTGCAGCAATGCAGACATGCTCTTTGTATCTAGAATGTTTTGCAGCTGAGATTGTAGGAGAAACTTTCGAAAGTATGAGACCTTTATTCTGTGGCTAGAGAGAAAGGAGCTGCACCATTTAACGAGGCAGAAGATAAATTGGGCAGGTAGGAAGAGAAACTGATGCTAGGAACAAAGGAGCAAGGGATTACTTTGTGCCATGAATATTGCAACTTACTGCCCTTCACTGAGAGGAGCTGCAGGGATCTTTGTTGCTTTTTCAAGGTGTGACCCACAGGCATGCTATATAAATGCTTTATATTGCACTTCTAGACTTTCAGGGACATTCTGGACACTCTTGCCTCGTGAGTTGGCAGAAAGGGGAAAAAATTACTAGTTTAAAGCTTGTCAAATAATTCAATGGTAAAAAATGCTGTGTAAGTGTGAAGTTATTATTATAGCAGGTATGTGCTGGTGGTGATAAAGAGCCTGAAATGCTGAGTTTTGCTGGCAGTTTTCCATTTTTATTCTAGAGCAAGCCCTGTGCACACTCTCCTGAGGGCTTTAAAAACCGATAGTTGTTTTGGTAGTATTAAAGTGTCCAAAGGCAAAAGGGATCCTCCTTTTCTCTTGCATTTCCTGCTGTTGCTTTTATTTGTTTCCTTCTTGAACATAAGCTGCCAAGTAGGAATATCTCCTTTTTTTCACTCCTGCTGCTCAGTTTTCCTTCTAATTCAAATATTTTTTTTTCCAAGTAGATGTGTAATTTTAGCAGGTAACCAGTGGGGTTGCATCTGTTTCTCTGTTCTGACATTTTACCTATTGTCTCCCTGATATCTCAACATTTCTGTCCTTGCTGTTGTCCTTTAGATATCTGCCAAAAATTAGAAGATATTTATACTTTGTCAGTGCCTCAACTGTGCATAATAATTCCACCTTAGCCTCTGCAGTTAATGTAGAAGGTCACTGCGTACCTGACAAGTACTATAGGCAAAAAAACCCCTTCCGGGTGTTTTTTTGTCAGCAAGGCTCATACAGTGTGAGTTCACTACAACAGCAAGTTATTGTCATGGTTGTGGTGCAGGTGGCAGACAAAACAGGATGAAATGTGTTTCATTCACTATTCTCAGCACTGTAATTATTGTCCACATATTTTTATAGTTCAATTTACCTGAAATTTTTAAATCTTAATAATAAAACCTTTTTAGCATCAGTGAATATGTACTGTAAGCTCCTGGGTGCCAGTGGAAATATATATATTGTCCCAGCTCTTTAAAACAGAACAGTGAAGAAAGAGGACTGTCTGGGTTACAGTAGAACTATAAAGTGATACCCTGATGGCCTTCTGGACTGAGTCTGTTGGAGGAGTGAGTCCCCAGGGCTCCTTTAAAGCAGGAAATGCTAAAATAGGCTTTCTGAGAGGAAAACAAAGCTTTCTGTGCTGTAAACCCAGCTGCAGCAAATCGCAGAGCTTAACTTTGAGTCTTTAAAAAAAATGAATCTATGGGAATGTCTGTATTGAAGTAGGGTTCGTTTCATGGAAGCCTTATATAGGTGTGAGCAGATGTGGCGGCCGCCTTGCAGAGCTCCAGTCCCCCAGGACATGCTGCTGGGATGTCACAGAATCACAGAATGGTGGGGGTTGGAAGGGACCTCTGTGGGTCATCTAGTCCAAATCCCCTGCCAAAGCAGGGTTGCCTACAGCAGGCTGCACAGGACCTTGTCCAGGCGGGTCTTTTATATCTCCAGAGAAGGAGACTCCACAACCTCCCTGGGCAACCTGTTCCAGGTCTCTGTCACCCTCACAGTGAAATGTCTGCTGCTCGCAGCCCTGTGCTGTGCTGGCAAAGATGAGTTCTGACAGTCCATACTGTCTTTGTAAGTCACCAGAGGAGCAAAACTGGATGTGTAGGGTGAGCAGGGGTGGTCTTCTTCCTTGTAAAGACCTGTAAGTGGTGCTTTTCTCTGTGAGCTGGTGAGCGTAGACACCTCCGAGCAAGAGTGATTCCATCCAGTAGAGAGCAGTGGAAAGGCAGCAATGTTCTCGCATTGTAACTGGTGTTTTTGCCCTGGGTGCAGCTTCTGTTACATGTGTAAGAAGGTCCTTACAGTTTCTGATGGTGAGTGCCCATGTTTCTTATGAGGCCTCAGATCTAGCATTGTGGATGATGTATTGATTTTTCTCCTTACCAAGTGTTTCCCTGTAACTTGCTAATAACTTGTCAGTCCATGCGATTGCTTTCTGAGCTGATGGTAATTTTTCTTTTCATTTCTGACTGTGATATTCATCTTATCAATGTCTTTAGGCTAGAATTTGCTTTCTCTGTATTTTTTTCTCCTAGATACTGATAGCTTAAGTAATGCCCTGTTACCCTATAAATTTTTGGAATTTTTCCAGAAGTCGCAGCGTCTGAGCGTTGTTGAGCCTTAAGGAATGAAACTAGATGAGTGATTCAGCATCAGCATAGACTGTTTCAGTCCTGTGTTTCTATCCCATCCTGCCCATCCATGCGCTCCCTGTCCTGCACTGTGCAGTTGCCACAGTGAGCCAATTTAGGTAGCAGCTTCAGCAACAGAGTAGTTCCCTTTTTGTCTGGCTGCAGTTCCAACGCTGCGAATACAACATACCAGCAGGCAGCTGCCAAAATAGGAAGGCCTTTTTCCCAGTTTCTCCATTCCCATCACTCCTTGCTTATACTGGCTGTGGTGTTCAATTGAATCTTTCTTGATCTGCTTTAACACACTAAAGAAGAAGAAAATGTATATGCATATTTTTTTCTTTCTGGGTTGTTTTTTGTTTTGCCATGGTAGTGAAGTAAAATGGCCTATGAAGGCATTTGACAAGTGCAAAAGCTGGCAAAAACAAAACAGATGTGGAGTCAGGTAAGTACCAGCAGTGGCACAAGGGAAAGAACAGATTTGGCGCTGGATTGGAAGGAGGAAGAACGTACTGTACCAGGTCAAATCAGCCACAGCTGCAGTGAAACTAGTTTTGCTCTTCTGCCACTTCTGCCCATTAAATCCTACTCTCAGTTGTGCAAGGGCTCGGTAAAATCACTTTAGTCACAATCGTCTAGTTCCTTTAAGAGTTTGGTGAGTCTGGAGAATGAAAATCCTGCATGTTGTCACAGGTGCAGACTTGAGCCAAGGACTACTTCTAATGCAGAATTCCTCTAAAAAGTTTAATTTCTTTTTCTATGTGGAAATGGGACATGATTTTACTCAGGGGTAGATAAGCAAGTTAACTTTAGCAGTTGCAGTACTTCCATGAAGCAAACAAAAAAAGGGAGGTGTTTTTTC
The DNA here is from genome assembly GCF_030867145.1 of Opisthocomus hoazin. NCBI lineage: Eukaryota > Metazoa > Chordata > Aves > Opisthocomiformes > Opisthocomidae > Opisthocomus > Opisthocomus hoazin. Next base: position 71,652,492 of record NC_134417.1, on the reverse strand, counting down.
AAATGTTTGTCGTAAAGCTGTGATACTAAAATGTGTTGTACAGAGAGAGAAGGAAGCTTTTGGGTTGTTGACCCCTGCTGCTGCAAGCTACCACAGCCTTTTTTATATTCCTTTTTACCAATTCTCATGCTCCATTTGAAAACAAGTGAGGTTTCTTGCCATCCCAACTCTTGTAAAACTGTTCAAAATACACACTTCTAAGTTCCATCTTAAATAAACTCATGATCATTTGGTTTCAGGCCAATGCTAAGCCATTTTTTGCTAAAATAATACCGGGTGGATCTTTTCTGGAGACATGAGTCCCATACAATTTTTAGTCATGGCATCCATATAATCTCTTCTTCCCACTCCACCAGTCCTTCTTATAAGTCGGTTGTTGTTTTTTAAAAACCTCTATTAGGATCTAAGCACAAATCAGAGAAGTATTAACATTGAACCTGTAAGGGAAGAAATGTCTCTATTCTTATGGCTTACATTTTCTGAAGTATTTCACATACAGACAAATTTATATCACTTGAAATGGTTTAAAAGGAGCAGAAAGCTCTTTGGTTACATGTACCAATGTAAGCAAAGTGCTGGTTAATGTAAAGCAACAGATTGTTTTATTTAAGAGATAATTTGAAGGAAAACTTACATCTGTAAATATTGGTCTGTGGTCTTAGATGATTGAATTGACCTTTGGGAACTCTATAAGGTAAATGGAAGAAAAGGCATAAGAAGTATAATGTTTCATCTTGGCTTGTAAGAGCCACATTTCAAAACATTTTTGAAGTTTAAAACACCAAGTACAAGAAGGAGTTCTTTTGTATTATTTTGGACTTTTGTGCTTGAGATGATTTCTAATAACTTCAGATATTTATGGTCAAATGTTAAAGTTTGAAAACTGTGCTTTTGAAAGTTTCTGAAAAGTTCATTAGGACATCACTGTTAAGTGATGTTTAATAGGTCATGCTAATTAAATGAGGATAGTACTGTTACAAATTACAAAAATAGAATAGGTCATGGAGTTAGTTCTAAAAGCAATCTATTATGTATGCACCATGCACATTATTATTAATACATGCATCATTTGAATGTTTTAGAGACTGTTTCTAAATATACATACATATATATTCTAGTGTTTGATGTTGTTGCCTTTTTTAGATATTCGGAAGATTATTATCTTCACATAGTCACAAAACTGCAGAACTGCACCTGGATAAGGAGACCAGAAGAATCTACAAAATTCAGGTAATTTTCATTGTCTCATTTAGAAAAGCTGTTTACCCTAGATTTGTCTAACAAGCCAGAAATTTAAATCTTCCCTTTTGAAAGGATTATTTTTTATTGCTTTTAGGCTGCATTCATAGCTATACATTTCTATTAATCTTTTGATGCTGGGGCTCTTCTTATTTGAATTGAACTGTGCAAACTGAGTAGGATAAAAGAACTACACAAATGAGTAATTTCACCTATCTCCACTATAATGAATAGTTAACTAACTTAAAGAGAATGGATTAAAATATTCCTGACACAAAACCTACAGTATTAAAAAAAAAAGCCAGTAGTGTGATTTTGTCCATTTGAACTGGCACTCTGGTAAAAGACTGTGTAATGAAGTAGTCTATTTCTTACCCCGAGACTATTGCTTCTATTGCAGAAGTGCCCAAGGCATTTGTTAGGTTTGATGCTGCATGTCATGGCCCCTGAGTGTGTAAGCACATGATTATATCTGTCCTTGTTCAGAATGGCATGTAAATACATGCTCAGTAGGGACAGCGATTCCTGAAAAGCTTCCACTCTCATTTGGAAATGCATCATGCTGGGTTTAGAGAACAGCTTCGCTGTGCCAGCCCTGTTTTCTCCAGGGGGAAATACTCTCTTGAATTACATTATTACATGGATCAGAATTAAAGATTCTGTCATAATCATTAAAAGTAGATAAACTGACCTATCTTCCAACTCTTTGGAGTTAACTAGCATTTAAAACTTAATGTCTACATGCTCAGCATGATACCCTTGGAAGAAGTAGTTTAAGGGGTGGTAAAGCTTTTTATGCAACATAAATTGCTGCGTTTGCTATGTATTGTAACTGACTAATGGTGCTTCCCAAAGCTGAGATAGGAGAATACACAGAGTTAAGATTTAAGAAACTTTCAGTTAACTCAGGCAGGCTTTAGCTGCGCACAGAGATATTGGAGCATGATAACGAGCTAGAGAAGCAGTCCATTCTGTTTCAGAACAGGCAGGTGTCTTGTACAGAGTTCACAAGAGGTGAAGCTACTCTCATCTGCTTTTCACCCTGCTACATTTTGGGTTTTTGTTTTCTGATCTCTGTTTAACTTCTCTTCCTTCTGAATGGACCAGCCACCACTTACCAGCAATTTGCCACTTCTGCTGTGCTAGGTGTACGAGTCAGTGGCAGAGTAACCACTCCTTGTTCCAGCTTGACTTCTTCATTTATTGTTTCTGCAATCTCCACTGGGCCAACTTCTTCTACACCTTCTAGGCCTATGGGAATCAAACATGACATCCTCTATCTAAACCGTCATAGGAGACTGTTGAACTTTGAGTACAAGATGCTTACTGTTCCTCTTGCTGTCTTTGCCTTCCAGCAAGGAGCGTGGGTCATAAGTAGTCAAGGTGGGTTTTACAGCCAATAAACAGACTGGGAATACTCAAAAGTGAAAACTGTGGGGTGCACTAGGCCACTCAGAAAATGGAGACTGTATGTACATTGAGGCGAGCTTGCTAGCTTTCACTTAGCTTGAATACCAAGCAAAAAAAATCTTTTGAAACCCACGGTTCAGCACAGACTGGACAAACTCGTGCTACTTAAAATTAACATTCAAAGGCTGTGCTGTTATGGTTTCATTGGTTTTTAACATCCAAACTAGCTGGAGTATTAGCTGGTTTATATGTATACAACCCGTGCTGCAATTCTGATGACAGGATTGGATATTCTTCTGTCCCTATGAAATCTAATCTGCTTTGAAATTATCGAGAAATTTCACTGGTAAGACCAAGGACTGGTACTTTGGGTTAGGGCATTGCAGATTATTATTTTACAAAAGATATGTGCTCTTGCGTAAGTCTTCTCTTTCTTTTTCCATTCTTTCAAACTACTGTCTGTGATTTCTTGAAATAGGATATTCAAATTTTACAGTTGCCCTTGCTCCCAGACTTTCAAGGCTCTTAGCAGTTGGTCAATAGAGACTCTAAAAAAAAAAACAAACAAGCAAAAAAAAAAACCAAGTTCAATATAGAAAATTTTACTGACTAAATCTGTATACGCTCCATGCTCACAGCACTTCTGAACTTATTTATCAGACATAAGCACAAGAGCCTGGAACTAGCTTTGCAAGGACACTCTAGCTGAGAAATGATGCATTGACAGAGCTCTGTGGGGAACAAAGCTTCTAGAAACACAGTGAAATAAATGAATTAATAATCCCTTGGCAGTGCATCTCTTCCTTTTTCTAACTTTGCCTAGTGTCAGTAATGCATAATAGTTGTGTAATACAAATATCATTCAGTTCTAAAAATCTCATTAAGTAGGTAGATAAACACACCCATTTTGCAGAAGAGGAAATTAATCTCAGAGGGGCTGTGTGGCAGGAATTGGGTAATACAGGTAGCCATCTCCATGAGAAAGCTGCCTGTGTCATATTATTCACCTGCCAGTGCCACCCGACGTCTCCCTGCTGACTAGACTGCAGAGAAGCTGCTTGACTTCTTTCCCTGTTTGCCCATCTGTTAAATGCAGTGAACACTTACATGCTTCTCAGGCGTGGTGTCAATTTTATGACATCTCTGTATTATCCTGGAGTTCTGAAGAACAGGCATGCATATTTATAAGGGATTTAATGTCTTATGCTTCGGGGCATAAACTAACCTCTAATTAATAAGGGTCAAAAGCAGCTTCCCATGGGGTAGTGAATTTCTCAGAGAAGGTTTCTTGTGTTTTCCTTTGCAGCTTTTGCTGTTGGCTACCATCGTACTGGTAGTGGAGTGAATGAGTATGTGATCTGAGCCAGGAGCCCTTACGTTCCTCGAAGACAGCAGTGTGTGCCAATGAGTACACATCAATTCTCTTTGTAAGCTGCACTCCCAGCAGATCCAGGCCAAATAAAAGAATATGAATTAGAAGTGCAATGCAGGAAAGAAAATCCTGTCTTTATATTTGGCAAAGGGGTTGCAGCCGACAGCCATGTGTGACACAAACCACAGTGTTTTTGCCAACCCACTGCACAAAAAACAGAGTGCAGGATTCTGGGTTGACCCTCTGCTACCTAGCTCAGCTTTGCCATGCAGCTGTGCAGACTGTGTCCATTTGCTGTCAGAGAACTGCCCTTTTCCAAATGGCTTCCTCTAAGCTGCTCTGCTGTGCATGCACCTGGCTGGCTGGCTGGCTGGCAGTGGTCAGTGGGTCCTGACAGCTATGTCATGTTTGTCCATGTGGTTCTCAGAATCAAGAAGAATCATGAGGCAAGTACAATCCATGATGTTCTCTTTAATACCTCCATATCCACAGTCACTCTTCTCTGGCTGATTTTTGTCCAGCCTCTGTCGAGAACCAGTCCCCTTCACTTATTTCAGCATCTGTCATGCTGACATCAGGACTGCCAGGTTTAGGCTGCCCTCAGACGAGCAAGTACAAGCACTTGCTTCATTGCTCTTGCAATCTAGTTAAGATTTATTGTACCCCACAGTAGTGTTTGTCAGCCATTGCTGAAAAGGTTTTATCTAACTTCCCACTAGATGCTAGCAAGGTGTCGTACCTTCACCAGAAGTGGTGTAGATAGCATCCTCCTAACAGTGATTTAGGTGAAGTCTTCTCCAACCGTTACTGCTACTGACATACAGACAACTATTCAAGTATTTTATAGTCAAACCTTTCCTTTATGAAATTCAGCTGTGCTTCTCTTGGGTGTCTTTTTTATTATTATTATTTGTCTTGTTCTTTATGGGTCTACAATCATCTAGCATGTCCACATTATGTCTTTGTTTCTAAGCCCACCTGAATTCTTCCTCCCTTTTCAGGTTTACATCAGCTCTAACTTGTTTTAGACAAAGCAGGTCCTCGGATTTCTTGGTTATAAGAGAGGACTGGTGCAAACTTGAAAAGGGACGGGAAATAATCTCGCAGCTGTCTAGAAGTGTCACTCTAAAAGCTCTAGAAAAAAGCTGTGCTGGGTAGCTTCCCCTGCAAGGGCTTTTCTAGCTACAGTCAGTAGAGTATCAGGTTCCCTAGGTAACCTGAATATTAATTATTATATTAGTATTCTTCGAAGGTTTTCCACTTAAAAGAAATGTTTCATTAGTGCAACAAATTACAGAGCCCAATTGGGTGCAAGCTGTAATTGCTTTTTACACCCCCACCTCTCTTTGCTTTACAGACTTTTAAGCTTGATTTATTTTCATCCGGGCTATACACCCATGGTGGAAAATAATCTGCAGGTTTTCCAAATAGTTGCAACTCCTGTTTTTGCTGGAAGCTAACAAATAGCTAGAACAACCCTCAAAATTACTGGGGGGGTGAGAGGAGGGAGGATATGGAGAAAGGCTGTGCAGATGCTGTGTTTCAGAGAAGCCTCTGAGCATTGTATTTCCGGGCTATCTCACTGAGGTTGCAGCCTGGTAAAGTGATGCAACAGTTCTTCACGTCTTTGGGAGTGGTATCACAGTGGGATAGTGCTATGTGAGCTGTGGATACTGGGCCCCCTCCCTGTGGAAATATCATTCCTGACAAACTTTATTTGCGTCTGATAATAAAGGGAAAAAGAAATTCCTAGGTGTAAAATACAGTTAAGCCCACTGATGTTACACTGCAGTTTAGCTGGCACACTGGTCCAAAATATTTTAAACTTTTTTTAAAAGAAAACATTACTATTTTCAAAAAAGAACTCTGGGCCTTGAAAAGAATAGTGAAAAGATTAACCCATTTTCCTAGTCCTGTAATTTCACCTCCTGCTTTTTATTCCACTCAACCTCTATTAGACTGTCACCACATTAATATGTCTTCTGAAAAGTGAGCGTTAAACATTCTTGCAGATTATAAAATCCCACTCCTTCTTGAAAAGATTAATTTGTAGTGTGCCACACTAACATACATAACAGTATTGCTCAAGAGATCTGTGTACTGCAATGAACCACGCTTAAAACACGAATAAAATACCCTACAAGGTCAATTTATGCTTATATAAGCTCATGCCACCACATAATCAATACCTTTCCTAACACTAAATAGATCAATAATTCCACTGTACTCACTGAAATCTTCCATTCCAGTATACAAGAAAATATGCAGAACTCAGAGATTACAGTGTGATTTAAGAGTAGGTTTGCTCCGTGGGTTTAATAGATCATACCTAAACTCAGGAGTATATTTCAGAGACATACTTCTATTTCAGAACAGAAAAAGGCTGGCTGGAGTGATAGTACTTGATGACAGTTTGGAGAAATTGTTGAATCTTTTAATTGCTCTGCAGACTATATACTTTCCTAAAGGTTTGATGATTCCTATAAGGGGAACCTAATTTTGGATCAGACTGAGTTAATTATGTCTCTGTGATGGACTCCTTAAATAGTCTTTGGTTTGAAAATTTTATTACACTTTTGACATATTCAGCCTTGATTTCAGATCCAGCCCTGTTGGCTTTGATTGTCTTAGACAATGCTTCATTTATAGACAGTTCAAGGGCTGTCAGTGTAGCATTCCCCTTCAACACGTTCTGTTTCAGATATTGGGTTTAACCACTCTTTTCTAAAAGATTGGAATATGTCATAAATTGCGCTTTGATGCTATTGACTTGGATTGACAAGAGCCTGGAGGAACCCGTATCATTGTCTAGAGCCCCCAGTGCAGTACAATAAGATAATTGCTTGCTCATTATAAAATATTACAGCAGTGGACATAGATAAAAGATACTCTTGCTGTTTGTAGTTGCGCCCTTGAAATTTTGCTGTTATATAGTACAATTTTTTATGGGTTCTTTTCTGTACTGTCACGACAGTCTCTTCAATATGAAACCTCAAAGTCTTTGTTGTCTTCACATGTACAGTACAATAGCTCACATGAACTAATGATTACAAATACCAAAGCTGGGTGAACTATTAAAACAAGCTATTAGGCAAGCATAGACTTTTTCTGGTTGTTAGTAAGCTACAGCCTTTTGTCGCTTGAAATAGTTTGCTCTTTATTCAAATGATATTACAAACTGTGCTGTGAAATACTTAGCATTGGGCTTACAGGAGTTACAGCTTTAAATATTTGCTAGTCTTAATTTGTGTTTGGTTATCTCTCTTATGTGGTGTTTATGTCTGTTGAGTAACTGACCATCCGCAAAGAGATATGTCTGTGTAAGCATTGCTGGTGTGGATAATGTGCAAGTGCTTTATAACAGGACTGATTTGATATTTTTTTTTTGCGAACAAACATTCGCTTATACAGATGTTTGTAAATGGTGACTTAGAATTACGTGATGATTTTCCTCACCCTCCTCACCGTGGCCTTAGAGGACAGTTGAACATCTACCATTTAGAACAATGTTTTGCATATTTTGATACATCTGCAGCTTCCATCCCCATCCACTTTTCCCCTCCTCCCACCTCAATTTAGTCCAATGTAGAATGACAGTGAAATATTTCACACTGTCCTGAGTAATGACGAATGCCCTCTGGCCCCAGGTCTACAAGCACTGGCGTCACGCTGAAGTCTGGTCTACACAGAAGAAATACTATGAAGTTCTTGGAGTTTTGTAAGGTTCTGCAGGCTCCTGTCTACCCTGGGGGTGCTGCAGCCCCTTGAGGATCACAGTTAGCTGTGCTGGCCCCGCGGTCCAGCTCTAGGCTGAGCGGCTGAGGCAGACAACTCCAGGGTCTACTCTCTTGCCTGTATCCCAAAGTGTGAGACTGTGTGAAGTTTTGGTGCAGGAACAAGTGCCTTTTCACACCAGATATGTATCTAAATAAAATATTTTTAAAAAATATAGAACAAAAGGACTTTAAGCAATTCTAATGAAAGAAGACGTGAATAAACACCATCCTACTTACTGCAGGAGCATGAATCAAAGGCCCTCTTGCTGCTCGTATCAGTAGCTTGGAGGAGTGGGGAGTTTTTAAACTCTGCAGAAGCTCTTTACGCAAATTTCAACCTTATTATAGATTCTTCCCATTCCACTCAGGATAATGGCTTTTGGACCAGCTGAGAAACTGTGCTAGCCCTTGACTAACCATTGAGTGCTTTAGTGCTTACGGCTGGTTCAAACTGAATTGTTGGAAGGAAGGTGTCGAGATGTTTGCAGTCTCTTCAGGATGTGTGCATACTGTGTCTTCTCAGTAGGCACGCGCAGCCTGTATGCAAGCACTGTACCAGCTGAAATGCATTTATTGCTATTAGTGCAGAACCAAGCTGAGCCAATTAGTTTTGCTGGAGGAGGGATACAGTAGTTCAGGCTGAGCTTCTTGGCTAGAGAGCTACTAGAGGAGCTGAAACGAAACTACATCAGCATACTTAGATCCTGCAGGTACTTACCGACTTCTACGAAATAGAGTAGACTACGCATGTGAAGCATTTCTGTTACGCAGAGGGGTTTGGAAACATGTGCTGTCAAGGTAACTGTCCTCTATTACTGCCTACAGTTCACTGTGTACTAACTGCATAGTAGTTGGAAACCACCATTATTCCTTTGGCTTGTCTCAATACCTTGATAATTTGCTTCAGAAACCAGGATTTTCTTAAATTCTTGGTAGCCACAAACATGAAGAAATTATCTGGAAGCCGTGTGGGCTCAGAGTTCCATCCCAGCTGACCTCAGTACAAAAATGGATGCAAAGTCTTTGGTCCACAAAGGACAAAATTCAGTGAGAGCATCTGCTGAGCAATGAAAAACATTCTCCAGTGCAACAATGACTCTGTGTTGTCTAATGTGAACAAAACTTCACAGACAAATGCAACACACTGCTCCAGTTAGTTTATTGATTAAGACTATCATGACTGTACTTACTCAGTTTTATGAGGTATGTATTACCAGTCCAAATGGTGTAGTCTTTTTCCAGGTACTGATTTTGTTCCTTACTTGTTACAAGTGACAGAGACCACATATGACATTAATACTATGATGACAGTTGCAGTAACAAATTGCTTGAACTTCCCAGTCTCTACCCCTTCCTCATTGTTTGCTGTCAGTTGTAGAGGTACCATGTGTCACAGCTTGTACAAAATCCCGGATGAACAGATCGCTAAATACATTGCCAGTGGGTGTTACTGTCTGCAGAATACAGGTGTTCCCACTGGAGCTCTGTACATGAAAGCTTGGGCAAGGTGGGATTCTGTCGTGATTTGACCTGAGAGGTTTCTGTTATTACCTCCAAATTTTTATCACATACGCTTTTAGGTGACACAGGAATATAGATCATTAATCATATGTATTCTCTTGTTCTCACTGCATTTCTGAACTATCCTGGCTCTGTTTTACTTCTTCAGTGGACCCATAATATTAATTTAAACTATTATTTAATTCTGATATCTGTTTTTCTTCCAGACTGTTTCTGCTTTTATTGAAGCAGAGCACATTTATGAGCACAAGCAAAAATGCATCATCTATATTAATGAATGTTATCTGTCATCAGTTTGCTTTTTCAGGTTCTGGTAGCCATCAGACACGACACAGCTGTTTTACTAAAGCTGGGCGAGAATATACTGGCATTATTTCTTCTCCTCTGAATGTCCTGTGGTTGACACAGATAATATTTAGGCCTGCTTCGTTTAGCTTTAAGAAAGAAATTCAAGGAAGTCAAAATTACGTTTTTTGTGATTCCTCATCTCTATGTGATTGCCAGGGAGCAGTGAGGGACCGCTGCTCCCGAGGGATGGGGCGTAGGATCCCAGCACGATAGCCTGGCCAGCGAAGCAGGGACTGGCAGCTGGGCCCGTCCCAGCCACAGCGGGAGGGAGTGGGGCAGCCCGAGCCCTGGCATATGGGCACGTCCCTGGGCACAGCATGGGCACAGCTGGAGAGCAGCCCTGCTCCTGTGTTGAGGTTGCTGGGGCAGGGGCCAACAGATCCGGGGGGCTGGCGTGGGGTCCTCAGCTGTGGGCAGGGTGTAGGGTCCCCAGGGGGCTGGGCAGGGGTCGTGAGGCTTGGTGGTGCCCCCGTGGCCTGACAGTGGTGTCTGAAACCTCTTATTACTGCAGTTCATATTGAGGTTAGAAAGAGCTGGTTATAGGAAAAAATGTACAAGAAAGCAGCAAGTGGACTCTAGTCACGAGTTGTTCAATAACATCCAGTGTTCCCAGACTTAATCGTTTGACTCTCCTGCCTCATTGCTCCATTTGTATTTTTCTATACGTTTAAAATAGCACACTGTGTGCCCAGGCCAGTTGTTTTCACCATGCATGCATGTCTTGACCCACAAAAGCATAGTCTCAGTTCCATCCCCACCCTTGTACCTAGTGGTTTTCTTTGATCATAGACCTCCCCTGCCCCTTAAGGCTTTGAGCATGGCAGTGGGCATCACTGTGTTCAGGGAGCGGAGCTGAATATGGCTTGTGGAAAACTGAACCCTGTTGTTTCCACCCTCAGGAGCAGTATTTCTCATTAACATTTCCTGGTAACTCTCCTAGTGTGGTTATTTCAGATCTGTGCCATCCCAGCACTGTGGCATTCCCAGTGTTCCTCACACATCTGGAAACTTTGAGGAGTTGCAGAGCTCAGTATTCAAAATGGATTAATCCATACCAGTAAGCCACCTGACAACTGAAATGGTGCTCTTTCCTTTGGTATTTTATGTATGAATCAAACCAACCTTCCCCCCCTCCCCGTCTTTCAGGAAACATAATCCTTGGGTTCTTCCATGTGCTAGACTATGTCTCATCTCCATCAGAAATAAAATTATATTATTATTAGAATATTTGCTCTGTGTACATTGTTGATAAAGTCAAATAAAGCCACTCCTCTTACCTGTGTCTTACCCTATTAAAGTCAACTTATTTTCAGCCGGAATTTGGCCTGTATTGTTTTAACTAGTTCCAGTGGTTTAGTTTACCGTACTCACTGAAAAAGTATGAAATAAAACTTTTCTATTCCTCTGGCTTTAACTGTAAATGTGTTTATTTCTTTTCTTCACCTTTAATCCTCAGTGTTAGGACAGGATTTATTATCTTTTCCCTGCTGTGTTATCTTCTTCAAAATTCCAAGCAATTCTGTTATCAATGAATTTTATTCTCTAAATGATTAGTAGTTCTCTTAGTGTCTCACCTAATGAGATGGCTATGTCCTACCAGTTGATAGATAATGGCTGGCCATGAATATTTCAGCCTTACAGTCTGAAAATTGAATCCAGTGGCAGCAGAGAGAACATTGTTCCCTAAAGCAAAATGAATTATAGCATTTCAGGTCTGATGGGGCTTTTCATTGTATTTCACTGGTAGTAATATAGGATGTTTACACACATAATATCTTTCTAAGTTTGGAGGTAACAGGAATTGAGATGGGTGATAGCCTTCACTCCTACACAGAGTTTGAGTGAATCCCTTGTGCTCTTACCTATTTAAGGACTTCTGCTAGGTGTGTTGGGAAGCAGCTAGGCTGGCTGTCTCTACCACAAAGATACCCATCTTCTTTATTTGCAAGCTGTGATGTAATTTATTTAACATCTGTGATACTGTGCACAGGAAAACTGTGCTGAACAGTTGCAGAAATTAATTATTAATTAATTGGCTTGCAACCATCTAGCTGTTCACTAAGCACTATAGCCAGTACTTCCCCTCACCATTCCTTTCGTCTCCTTGCTTCTTTTCTTTCTTCAGCCTTCTGGTTTCTTACAATCATTCATTCTATGTTGATTGAAATCACATTGTTAATTCTTTGGGGACTGAAGTCTCTCAGTGTGTCTATAATAATCTTGGCAATTAATAATACGGAGAAGACTGATTGCAGCTTTTTCTGGATGGGAAATGGAGACCAAGAGAGAAAAACAGGGTAAGAAGAGGAATTCTTGATCTGATTAGTTTCTGAGCATTTTCTGTGAAAATGGACTCACTCTGCAAAGCAAGTCAAGGGAAGTGGTATTATAGAGGGTTCATATACCCTTTTGTTGCTTAGTTAATTAGAACGAGTTTTCATTCATCTAGTTCTCTACCACCGCTCTCCTGCTTTTTTGCCTGTCTTTGAGCAGGTTTTGTTTGGGTTTTTTTCAGGTCAGAATTAGCTTCCTGCTGTGATGCAGTTCACAATTTTATTGCTTCTCAAAACAACACCCCGCTGGGAAGTAATATGAGTTACGAAGTGGACAGTAAAAAGACCATCCTCATTACAGAGGACGTTTTTAAGATGCTGCCTGTGGTAAGAACTGTATCTTTACCTGTTATTATAATTGGAGTATTGTGTATATTTGGGGTTAGTAATAGAGCTGCTTTGTTTGATTCCTCTGGAAGAGACCCTTCACCTGTTGTATGCACTTCTTCGTTCCCCTTGTCAGACCTTTTTTTTTCCCTTCCTCTGCAGTGGTGGAGGTGTGGACAGGGTATCATAGATCACATTGTAGGTAGAGTTGCTACAGAACACAAGTTGCAGCCTGGCTTGGCAGCCAGCTAAGTTCAGGAGTCAATCCTCTGAGAATGTTTGCCTTGCTTTTCTCATTCCCATTTTCAAAGGCATTTCAGTCTGGAATAACATGTCATATTCCTCATATTCCCATGCCATTTCTGGTGCAGGCTTGGGCACGTAACTTAATGAAACTATTTTGGTGCTAAATGGAATAGAATAGAATAGAATAGACCAGACCAGACCAGACCAGACCATTTCAGTTGGAAGGGGCCTACAACAATCATCTAGTCCAACTACCTGACCAGTTCAGGGCTGACCAAGTTAAAGCATGGTATTCAGGGCATTGTCCAAATGCCTCTTAAACGCTGGCAGGCCTGGGACATCGACCACCTCTCTAGGCAGCCTGTTTCAGTGTTTGACCACCCTCTCAGTAAAGAAAGGCTTCCTAACGTCCAGTCTGAACCTCACCTGGCACAGCTTTGAACATTCCCATGCACCCTATCCCTGGATCTGGAGAAGAGCTCAGCACCTCCCTGTCCACTTCCCCTCCTCAGGAAGCTGTAGAGAGCAATGAGGTCACCCCTCAGTTTCCTTTTCTCCAAACCAGACAACCCCAAAGTGCTTAGCTGCTCCTCATAGGACATGCCTTCCAGCCCTTTCACTGGCTTACTTGCCCACTGGGATGGGGCCTTTGCAGCCAAAAACTCAGGCAGAGCAAGGGAATCAGATTTTGTAGCTCAGGACTTATAATAGACATGTAAGCTCTGGAGACCAGACAAAGAGCGGCACAGAGATATACTTAATTTCTCAAAAGTAAGAGCACATCGGAGCCCTCTTACCCATCTCTGGCTTTCTTGATTTGTGAGATCCCAACTACCATGACCTTTCTAATGCTACTGTGAATCACTGAAAACTTCATTGCAATAGGGTTCCAAATTTAAACTGAATAAAAGAAGAAAGTAGTTTATTTTATGTGCACATATACTTGCTAAGCTGGACAAAGTTTTCTGGCTTTTGTGTTCTTCTGTCTTTCCAGAACTGAACAAAATGTTTGAATGTGTTGTTTTCTAATACAGTGCCAGGCAATGTGGTGTCTGCTGCTTTCCCCACACTTTTTGCCTTGTTTGTAGCAGTGTCCCTTCCAGCTTCTCTTTGGGCAAGCTGATGGGAGTAGGAGGAAGGATAACGCTTTGTGTAAGCAAGTTTTAACTCAATTTTACGAGTTCAGTTTCTGCAAAGTAGCCCAGCTGTTGGCCTCTGTGTTGAATGTCAGTGGTTCCACAGCAGGAGAGGCTGAACAAAAAGTATGAGATATTTGTGAGACCCTGGAATAACAGCCAGCTGTATTAATGTCAACTGAAATAGCCAACCATTTACATTAATTTGCTAGGTTGTGATCTGTGGTGGTTCATAAGTGGATGCACACAGCTCCCATTCAGCTTCCCCGCTGCAAGACAGTAAGCTCTAACAAGAAGAGGAGTAGAGCCAGAAACAGTAACCTCTCCAGTTAGCCGTCACATTCTCCATGAGTTAAGCCAGGGCACATAATTATCCTTTACAGCATCTTCGGATTCCCCCAAATTCATTATTTTACATCAAATGTAATTGTGTGATGACAAAGTAATGAGCCTTTACAAAGTTACCTTCTCTTAACTGACAAAGTCAATGACTACGTGACAATCCCCAGTCTGTTACAGTGCAAAGGAAAATGAGTAAATTTAAACTATCTTCAGCACAAGTTAATTCCTTAGCTTGTCAAGGATTCAGTCCGCTACTAGGTAACTTTTGTGTTAAATGTGTTTGAAAGATATTAATCCAGTTTTAACAATCCAGTGTTATTCCCGCAAAGAACTGATGACAGTAGTAGCAGTTCTCAGTCTCTTGGTGCCTATTTTTGGCTCCAGGCCTGGCAGCGCTGTCTGCTAAATGGTGAATGATTTGCCGGATTAAACCCGCAATGACAAATGACTAAAGATGCGAAGAAACAATCAGAATATTTATAAGGCATTGGCTGTGTCTTTTTATTTGTTTGCAGTCCTCTCCTCTTTCCTATCCCTTCAAGACCTGTGCTGTGGTTGGAAATGGAGGCATTCTGAAAAATTCCAGCTGCGGAGCTGAAATTGATCATTCTGACTTTGTGTTTAGGTAAGAGCTGTTTCATCTTACTGAGGGTGTCCAGTGTTTCTAAAAACTTGGCAGGCTTGGAAGCATCCCAATGCCATTTTGTAGCAATGAGGAAGGATCTTGACAATTCTTTATTTCTGCCTCTCTAAGGATTCTCCTGCTTTGTAGGTTTCAGAATGCTGATTTCTAAGTAAAGAGAGGACTATATGGATACGTGTATGATCTATGGTTGCAAAGATACCTTGCCAGTGATGTGAAATGTGATTATCTGAGAACCTGAAATTTCTGTTCATTTAACATCCTTTAGGAGGGGGAAGTTTTTTCTTTCTTTCTCTTTCTCTTTCTCTTTCTCTTTCTCTTTCTCTTTCTCTTTCTCTTTCTCTTTCTCTTTCTCTTTCTCTTTCTCTTTCTCTTTCTCTTTCTCTTTCTCTTTCTCTTTCTCTTTCTCTTTCTCTTTCTCTTTCTCTTTCTCTTTCTCTTTCTCGTTCTCTTTTCTCTTCTTCTGTTTTTTCTCTTCTCTGCTCTTCTCTCTGCTCTACTTTCTGCTCTTCTCTGCTCTTTTTGCTGCTCTCCTCTCTTCTTCTTTTATTTTCCTTTCTTTTCCTTTCTCTTCATTGGGAGAAGAGAATAAAGAAAACCCCAAAAATGAAAGAAGAAAGACTGATATGTCACATGTTTACCTCTAGTTTGACAAAGAGTTTATTTAGCCTTAGGTTGGCTCACTAATGCAATTATTTAACCGCCCTGGTATTTCTCTCACCTTCTGTTAGCCATCTAAAAAATTAGGCTTCTAATTTAAGTAGGTTTTTTTCAGCTCCCTCTATAGATTGTGGAGGAAACACTCAGAGCATAAGTTGGCCCACTCTCAGTACGTGAGTTTCACACTTGGTAGTTCCTGCAAAGGAACAGAGTAACCAAGTGAAGGTTCTTCTCTCAGTGATGTCCAATCACACAGTCTACTGGATTTTGTTTCCTTGCCTGCTTTTGACTAATATTTGGGCTTTTAAAAAAAAAAAAAGTCTTTGCAGTTAGATAACTGTCTTAATAAAAATTTGCGTGCTAAGATGCTAAACTTACCAAGTGAATGACTTTAAAAAAATGCCGCCTTTAGCTTTTACAGAAACCACTGTTTCTGCAGTTGGCAAGTTATGCTGCTGTTGTCTCATGAAACAGCTGTCAATATTACTGTGCAAGCTGAGGCACTGGTACCAATCAGACTATTTTAAAACATAAAATAATAGAAGACTTTCAGAAGAAACACATTGTTTAGGCAAGAGGGGCAGTATTTCCTAGCAGCTAACATAGGGCGTTCATAGACTGACTCCTTCCGGGATTTTAACTTTGCTCCTGATTTGTGAGATGATTTATGAAAATGAGCCCTCTGTGCCCTATTTTAACCATCTGTACAGCAGATTAAATATTTTTACTAGAAGTGCTGTAAGCCTTATTTAATATTTTTAAAGTGCTTAGAGATCCCTGGGAGCTGACATGAAAGTATCATTGCACAAGAGAGGAATTTGCAAATAATAACTGTAAAGCATTTCTGGTGCACATCTGTTTAAGTAAATGTTTCTCAATTTCAGGTGTAACCTCCCTCCAACCATGGGAAGCATTAGCAAAGATGTTGGCAATAAAACAAACCTTGTGACTGTTAATCCGAGTATCATAGCTCAGAAGTAAGTACTACTGCAAATCTCTTTCTGTGCAATATTGTATAATTGTTTTACATGATTTAGATTTTGTTGCAAATCTGTTGGGATACCAGCATAGAGAGCAATGCATGCAGATTACTTCATTAAGCCTTAGTTCCCGTGTAAAATATGTACCACTCTAAATGGAAATATGTTAAACGTGGCCTTTTTTGTAGCAGAAAGGAGTCAGCAATACCCAGACTAGCAAATGCCTCAGTTGGTACCAGTTCACAATTTATGACAGAGTAAAACTGATGACTGCAAGCCCAAGCCTCTTCTTTTCCCCTCTATGACCCTCATGACCCCCAACATAAGAAAGGAATTGTAATCATAAATCAGGAGAGCTTGGAAATATGTGTCCAACCCTATCAGTAGGACTGTAAGCACATGTTCTTAGGTAATGTGCTTAGGGGCTGTTCTGATGAAGGCTATTTCCTGAATAGAGGCCCAATTTCTGTAATCCATTTTCTCAATGCATATGAAAGCTGCTCACACACTTTTTTCTCAGCAAAGTTTTTTTTTTGTTTTTTTTCACCTTCTTGATGAAAAGAAAATCTAATGAGGCCAGGCTGACTAATCTGACATCTTCAGCAGGCTGGAACTGCAGCTTATCTATGAAAAGGACTGCTGTGGCATGTTATATACTGCTTACTGATCTTACTGTATCTTATTGTCTGTCATATCTGTTTTTGTCAAATAGACAACATCAGGCAAAGTTGGTGGGTTTTTTTTTTTCCTTTAAAGGAAGAAGGAAAAAGTACAGTGAGCATAGAAACGACTAACAGGCATTTGTAATTGATTCAAGGATAGAATTTGATTTTTTCAATGAGTACTAACTACCTTGATGCTAACCCAGCCCTTTTTGACTTAAATGAAGATGAATTATTGCTTCCCCAAAAATAGATTTGGCTCATTGATGTTAGTAGGACTGCACAAGAATATGAGGAAGGAAAACTTTGTCCAGTGACTCAGCATTGTTGGTGACTACTGACCTGATGCACGATTTGTCTGGGCTCGATCAAAATGTTCTGCCACAGCTGCACTCATTTTTCAGCCAAATGAAGCCACACCAGGGTTAACAGGAGTTACAATGAAGGAAATAGGAGCTAAACTTGTGTGAGGAAAAAATGAGATCGAGAGGACTTTAGGATTTTTTAAAATGAATCACTTAAGTATTCAGAGAACACTGTAAATGCTTTTGAAGGAGGAGCAGCAAGCAGCTTGGCACCAGTTAGCAGAACTAAGTTTGTTTCTTCTCTCAGAAGACCTGTTCTGACTTTGTTCACTTTGATTTCTAATTCTGTGTTTGGATACTGGGTTAGTCTGATGTTATTATTAAGGTTAATCAGCTTTTGAAATGTGTTTGTCAGTGTATACAATGTAGGTGAACTCTCTTGGAGGAAAGAAGCACAGCTCTTACGTGTCCTGATGGAGCTGGGCTACCCCGCACCTTACAGTGGCAGAGCTGGAAAGGAAAACAAGACGGGGTTGAGTTGTTCAGACTTCTAGCTGAGGAAGAACAGAGATCTCAATTCTGTCCTGAAGGCTCTGTATTTACTTTACACTGAGTAGAAACAGAAAATTCTTGGAGCAGAGGCCAGAAGTTCACCCTTCAGGCACTCTTCCTACACATAGGCTCGGGTGGTTCTTGCTTGTTTTGGCTGTGCGACTCTTGCATGCACAGGGGCCCAGGGTCGGCAGGAGGGGCTGAGTCTCTCTCATTCATTTTGTTTCAGAGTCTGGTGGTAATGGCACTTTCTGGGAAGCAGAAGCTGTAAGTTTAAACCCCTTCAGGCTGAGAAGGGGTGTGTCACTCCTTGCATGTGTTCAGTTGTGCGAGAGGTAACTGGCAACTCCTCCGTGAGGGTTTTGAATGGAAATGGCAGTGGCTGCTGTACTCTGTCTTGAAGTCCTGCATGACAAGAGGGTTTGAACCTACTCAAGTTGTGAAGAGAAGTGAAACCAAGTTTTCCAGTTTCTGCTGGAGCTGCTTGTGAGAAGTGGGCTCTGGTAGCCCTTAAAACATGAAAACACTGCTCAGATAGACACTACCTACAACTCAGTGCTTTGAACCCCAAAGCGGGTGCGAGCACCATTTGTTCAGGTGATTCAGACAAGTCAAATCTATAGAGGAAATGAGATGACTGACCCCCTTGTGTCTTGTATTACTTCTTGGATAACTCTGGAAGTTCACTATTCAATATTTGGGAGCACAGAATTGTCCAATAGTGAGAACCAAGTCTCCTTGCTGGTTGTTGAGGAACCAAAGCATCTGAGGATAAATCCTCTTCATTTGTGAAGTTAGATCTCTAAGTCTTTGTAGATGTCCATGTGTTCCCTTTGTAGTCGAAGGAGATAAATAGACATACCTATATTTTCAGCTAATTTAAAAGTATGTCAAAAGCAGATAAGACCCTGCAGAGCTTGAGCACACACTTATCTTTAACACTCCAAGACTGCTCTCGTGCATACTTGTATTTCCACACAGGGCAGACGCTCAGATTTTGAAGAGAGGTTAGTTTATACCTATTGATGTAAGAAACACATTTCACAGACACATGCAGTACATATCATAGTGCATGTATTTTTAAACAGAGGAAGTATAAGTACGAGGTGGTTTGGTTTTTTTTTGCATTCTCCTTTGAAATTTCTTGAATTGATGAGTTCTGTAAACAGATCCTGGTCTTATCAGCAGTGAATTTGATCTGCATCAGTAGTTCCTGTGTTGCCAATTCAATCCTATGAAGTTTGTTCTTATTATAGAATAAAGCCAGATTTTCATAACTGTACGTATGACAACATATAACAGGTTGGTATAAATTTGCAATGTGGACATGCTGAACCGGTGCAGCAGAGTTCCTAACTTATATATGCAAGTGCAGTTGTGCTGTTTTGGTCTATTATATTTATATCAATAGTATATCCCATTCACTCTTTTCCTAAAATGTTGTACTTTGCAGATACAACAAACTAAATGAAAAGAAGATAGAATTTCTGGAGAACATTGCAGTCTATGGAGATGCTTTCCTTTTATTGCCAGCATTTTCCTTCAGAAGCAACACAGCCACTTCTTTTAAAGTATATCACACTCTGCAAGAGTTCAAAGCAACCCAAAGGGCAATATTTTTTCACCCCACCTATCTGAAAAGTCTTGCCCAGTTCTGGAGAACTAAGGGTGTGAAAGCCTACCGGTTGTCGTCTGGTTTTATGATCACTAGTGCTGCTTTTGAGCTGTGTGAGAATGTGAAGCTCTACGGCTTCTGGCCTTTCTCAAAATCCACAGAGAAGATGCCAATCAGCCACCACTATTATGACAACCAGCTGCCTAAACCAGGTTTCCATGCAATGCCCAAAGAATACAACCAGATCCTTCAGCTTCATAGCAAAGGCATTTTGAAGTTGCAGTTGGGTAAATGTGAATCAGACTAAAAAGGTAGGTCACATTCTTACCACATAAAATATCTTTAAGTAATGGGAAATGTGCGAAAATGTGGGTCTTTTCTTGCTTAGAGAGACATTTCTACTTTACACTCAATGAGAGTTGTGTTCATAAATAAGTGAAAGGCTCGACTTTTCTGAATAAAAGTAAAGTACCACAGAGTTGTGAACTTTAGATGGGGAGCAGAGCTAAATACACGCTATCACCATAATTCACACTCAGTCAGTAGGGTCTCCTTACCTCAGATTCGTGTCTCTGCCAGCCTGCGTTTGCTTTGGTATCAATTCCCGTGAACCAGCCTCCTTTGTGACTTGCTTTATTAAAGGCATTTGCATACTGTGATCTACAGGAGAAGACACCTAATCCTAGCAAGCCTTTCTAGAAGTATACAGAGGCGAAAGTAAGGATTAAGATTGCCCCATGAAGGAGCAGCGTGCGTATGCACCCTTGTTCCTTCTCGTTAGATAAAGATAAGTTTAGATCAGTATGCTCTTGCAGCCCTGGGCTGCGGAACAGCTTGTGGACAGCAGTGGGGAAGCTGCCATACACTACAGCAGATCTTGCTGAGGATTTTACCTTGCGGCAGCTCAGAATCTGGCAGTTACTAATATAGGATGAAGTGTCATTCCCTTACTTCTGTCCTTTCTAAGTGTCCCATCCCCCTTGCCTTCTCTGTATTGCCTCAGAGAAATGCAGCACAGAGTCTGGCCTCTGACCTTGAGCCAGTTTACCATGTATAGATTACAGATGGCTTTGAAAAGATTTGTCTGCACGTTTTCAATCTTGATTTGCCCTGTTGACAAAATATGGCCTATTTGTGTAAATATTTCTTCATCTTTTAAGCTAACTCAGAAATTCCCCAGCTCACAATATTGTCATCAGATTTGCCTTTCACAGAACTCCATTTTTCCAGGGGGTTCAAGTTAATTTAACAGTAAGTGGAATGTGCGGTAGAACTACCATTGTATACAATATGCTTTAATTGGACTGAAGTAATCGCATGCCTGTATTACTCAAGTTAAATAAATTAAAATAGCATAATCTTGTTCAAGTCAGAAATTTAAAGTTTATAGCTAAGCGCTTTTCTTCTGGGTAGGTTCTGAAATGTATTTGAAAATATCCTTTGATGGTATTTAGAAAACATGCTATCAAAGATTCACACTTGGTTCATTGTCAGAGACTGCTAAATTTTAAACTAGCAGATTGCTAGTACCAGGAAAGTAGAATTTAATTCAGTTTTGGTTTATGTGAAGAAATAGAAAAATAAACTGCTTTCATATGTTATTAGAGTAATATAGAACATGTGAGAAGGGACCTAGAAGCCATCTATTGAATCCATTCCCCTAGTGAGTGGCAAGAGATTACCTAGGAGGAGGTGTATGTGTATGCAGTTTCATGTGAGTAAGGTATGCTTTTTTGCTTGTAAAAAGTTGCAGTGTATTGGAAAGGTTAAGAAATACATAATGTATTTTCTTAGTGGCTAAGCTGTTTATACACTGCAGTTTCCATTGTATTTATTCTTCCTATAATGTAAATCGCTGGAGACACACCGTGTGATTTTCATTGTAGTAACTACACCAGCTAAGAAAATGAAAGACAGCTCTTTATGAATATTTGATCTAGAGAGAAGCAGATAGAAGCCACAAAGAAGTTTAAGCATCTGTATGGGTTAATTAAATGCTGTCCGTGCTTGACAGACTGACTTCTGTGGCCAAATCTGCGAAATAAGCTGTAAAGAAAAAAACAACCAGCAGGATAAGTTGTGCTGCCTGAAGATTTTTAGCCACTATGTTAATCACTTATATTTGCAAACCGAAAAGTTAGCCCTTTAAAACCAAAGACATTAAATGCTTTCAGTATGAGCTGCCATTCTGCTACTATTATCAACTATTAGAGTTAATTGAAATTCTATAATGACTATATTTCACTGAAGATGACCTTTTCTAAAAATTGAACAATCTCCTTCCTCTTTTCAATTTCGCTTCTATGTTCTTCTCCCTGCTCCTCGCTTTTGCCTGTTAGTGGGTAGTGGAAGGTTCCTTACACCACTGGCTGCCCGCAGAAGTCTCAGGCAGAACCTGCCTCACACATTACTGGGACACAGAAGTTTGCTGCTGTAAATAATAAGTGAAGGAGGCTACTCTGCTCCAAACACCTATATGTTAAGCAGGTAGCAGGTTCTGAAATAATATGGAGAGCGTAACCGCATCCCAATGAATCATTTTGGCAGTATTGCTCCTAAAAACCATTCCTGCCGTTGTAAAGGTGAACTTTGCTTATTGGGTAGAGGGAATTGTCAGGTATGAGAGCCCTGTAGAGCTGTTGCTGGACAGTGTGGGAACTCCATCTGCCTTAATACCCGCTCCTGCAGATTTATGATTATGCTCAACAGAGATGCACATGCCTTCGTTAAAGAAGATGCATACCTATCACAGACGGTAAAATAGAAAATGAGACATCGGCGAAAACTTGAAATGTAATTAAAATAATGATCTTTATTATTTTGTATTCAATTACAAAATCATTTTTGCTTGGCCCTGCAGCTGAAGGAGGTCTTGTTTGTTCATTGGTTTAACCTGATAAGGTCGAACGGCATGTCATTATCTTGAAGTAAATATAGGTTCAAGGAGGGGAAATGGCCTGATTCGTATTTGAAAATAGACAGAAAAACCTGATTAGAAAAAAGTCAGATGATAAATTAATCAGACTGGCAAAAATTTGATTGCCCAGAAGCCTGGTTAAAATGCAAATTTAGTCTGACCAAGAATCCGTCAGGTTTTCCGCTTGCTAGAAAGAGACAGCAGGGAAGATGAGTATGTGTTCCTTTGACATACAACACAGTAGCATTAAGCAGCAGCTCACAGAAGTCAGTCAGCAGAAAAAAGCATAGAAAGTAAGAAGGAAAGTGAGACTCCCTGAGCCTGCTCGATCATCCGAGCAGAAGGACTGAAGGAGGAGAGGTTGAGCAGAGGTGTGCTGGTGGTCAGAGAGTAAGAACTGCTGAACCTTCGACTGAGTGTGTCTTACTTGGAAAGTAAAAATTGGGTCTGGTCTTTTTGATTGCAACCAGATGATTAAAAGCCATCTGTTTCTGACAGAGAGAGCAGCAGTGCAGCCCTCCGCTCAAGGTGGATGTAGCAGGGCAGCGTCCTGTAAAGCAGGGGGCTGCCTGCTTGCTTGCTCAGTTGTTACCATCAAACAGAATCATTTTGTTCCAAACTCTGTCAGCGTGCGATCTTTTTTTAAATATTGAAAGTTGCTGTCAATCAAAATAAGTTATAAATACTGTTATAAATAACCTATTTATAATTGTTACAAATAACCTATTTATAAGTATAATTGTTACAAATAACCTATTTATAACAGTAGGATACCAACATGAGCTTAAATTCTGATGGAATTCTTTTATGCTAGTGGTGTCTCAGTATAGCTACAGAAATAACTGCCCCACAATTCGCTTTTAGTTACCTCAAGAAAAAGGATACCACATTTTGAAAGTAAGGACACCTCTGGATTCCTGTCAGGCAGCTTAATTTCAGCCTATCCATGACATGGACAAATATAATCCAGCATTAAATTGTTAGATGCATACAGTGTTGAAAGAAAGGTCTTCTGCTTTAGTACCCACGCAGTATAGATTTTAAGTGCACACTTTGCTCGTGTATTCCAACACTAATTCTAACACTAATGTCAGTAGTGAAACAGGTGGAGGTAAGTTGCTTCTGGTTTAGGTAAAACCCTCCAGAATAGAAAAACATAGTTAAATCAAATTAGAATTTATGTTAGATTTCAAATCAAATGAAACAGTATTTATACATTTAGGAGGGTTACGTCTGGTTTTGGTTTTCCGCAGCAGAACTAGCCTGTTAAAGAAACAAATTAATTTCAATCTCTAGCTATTTCAAAATATGATTAAGATAATATAATTTAGAACATACTCATATTCACCTTAGCAGTGGATATGTCCCATGAAGATACTGGTTAGACCCATCTTTGGTCAGCTTAGGAAGCCTGGAAAGAGTGGGGTAAGTGTGAGCAGTTCTTGGGGCATTCAAGTGAAGGAGTCCTCCTTTGCATGGAACAGATGCTCGAGCTAGATCCAGCGCTAGCAGCCCATATTACCCAGGAGAATTTTGTGAGCCTGTGATACTGTGTAATAAATGTCATAGACTCCCAGTCCAAAATCAGGCTGAAAAAGCAGATGCAGAAGGTGAAATGCATACGCAGAGGGCTAAGCTACGGGCTTATTTTGAATGTAATAAGCAGTTTTCCTACTGTATAAGAAATATCAATAACATATTTTATTGTTTTAATTCCAGGGTGGTGATCCTAAGGAGACAATTTGTGTATATCTCAGCAGTTCGGTGTTGGATTTGGTCTGATGTGGTTTTGTGAGCATTAAACTGCATTATTACAATAGAGAAATATTTTACACTTGGGGAGAAAAGGAAGTGATTTTTCACACAATGACTGCTACATTTCCGAATTTTGAGTAATCGTTTTCTTAAATACAAAATCGCATTTATTTCGGAAATTCTGAAACTCCTGACTATTGGTTTAATTGTAGCAAAGCACAATCTCAGGATGGTGGCAATATGTGACGCTCATCATGTTTTGCCTTTTTAAAGTATCATTAAAACATTTTGACATAAGATCTCTGGTTTTGCCACTATCATGTCATATAGGCAATGGTCTCTGTATGGTAGCCACATGAGTTGGCAGTGAGCATTTTCAGTTAAGAACCTGATCCTGTGAACACTAGCATTTGTCTACATGAGAAAGGTGATCAGAATAGCTACAGAGGAGTAATTAGTTCAGAGCCTTGTCATTCTTAGTTTGTCCGAGGGTGCACAGATGAAAAAAATCCCTCAGGTTCGAGATGAGTCAAGTCGTTTATGGGCCTTCATTTTGTGGGCAATAGATCATGCTGTGGATTTAATGGGATCACTCATGTGAATGAGGTTAGTTTTGTGAACAAGTATTTGAAGGACCAGAGCTGTATGATTGTTTTTAAACCCCCTTCTTGCTTGTGTTCCTGTCTAAGGTCCAGTTCAGCTCCAAATGAGGACAGTAAACTAGATTCCATGCTGCAATCCCCAGAGTCCTGGCAGGGCATGACTTTGCACACATTCCTGCAATCCCAGATCTCTCTCTCAGCTGACATATGAGATGGACCATTCGTTAGAAAAATGATCTGTACCAAACCTGTCATTTCTTCTGTTTATTTTTCACCTAGCATAGCTGCTATCAATATGTGACTACAGACAAGAAAACTGCACTAAGCGTTATTAGAATGTTCCTCTCACAATCAGCCTCAAGATTTTCTCCTATACCAGGACATGTTAGAAAAGAACCTAGAGTCACTTAATTTAAACCCATGCAATTCTTGTGCTTCAGATTTCCATATGGTCCAGGAATACCTGTGGAGCAACATCCCCTGACAAGAGAAAGTGAAATATCAGCCCAATGGAAAGAATCACATGAACATTTACAGGAGCTATGACAAGCAGTTGTTCTCTAGCTATGGCTGCTTGTATGTTATTGCTTATATGTCTTACTGCAGGGAGAAAAAAAATAACAAAACAAACAAACAAACAAAAAAAGTCTGTAATAACCATTTTCTGTTAAGAGTTTCAGTGGCTTTTTTGAGAGTCTCTTGAACGATCGGTTCAAAGATAGAGTGTCCTTCTTCCCCTTCTTTTACGGTCAGATACTATCGGTTATTTTGTTTACTAAAACTCCTTTTGTCACTGTAACATTAAATCCCCAATCAACTGATTTAAAGAGCATTCAGTGTTCTACCCATTGAGGATTATATCTGCAAAAAAATTCCTACCTAAATGAATTGAATCTTACAAAATAAGGTTAAAAAAACCTTTTAAACTGATACTTTAGAAAAGCATTTCTATGTTGTTGTAATACTTGCAAGCTTACCTTGCAGCAGTTTTATAATCACATAAATAGTCCTGAAAGTGTTACACTCAGTCTTTATGGTTCCAGGTCTGTTAGTTGAGACTCATTCAGCATCTTGACCCATTTCCAAGATAACAGTATCAGAATCCAATACTACTTCTACCCAAGCAGAAGTGTCCATAAATCCTTGCTGCATATATCAGCAATATAGTAAATTTTTACAAAATAAGGTTTTTAAAAAACAGATAGTGCTTTAGGGCATTGACTGACGCTGCTAGTACACGACTGGACCTCTGCATATTAGTAGGGCGTTTAACAGAAACAGAGACATCAGAGCTGAGTCGATGGGTACATCTGTGTTACCAGCTGGTGACTGAAAGAGGTGAGCACAAGGGTTTGAATTACTGTGATCTGTTATGGTTCCAGCACCACACATCCACATTTTGTCTTCACCAGCAGTGAAATTTGTGCCAGTTCCTGGCTGCAAGCACCTGCTGCTCATGTGCAGAGAGCTGGCTGCTGCAAGACCCTGCATCCACGTTAGGAGTGTTATGGATGATTGCCTACTGCAGGACCCCTAGTTATAGATCAGAGACAAATCTGCTCCCAAAAGAGCTCCTCTGATGCTGTAGATCACTCACATAGATTGTCCCTGAGTGTTTGTAGCTGGAAGCTGTGCAAAGTGATGTGCTTGTTGTCTTTTGGGTGATACAAACAGCCTAGGTTGAGGAGAACCACGCCATATTTCATCCAGAGAGACAAAGCCACACCTGTGTTTAGGCAAGGACTGTAACTTATTCCAGTCTAGGGTGGTGCAATGAGATGATCTTGGCTGTGTTGCAGCTACGTGGTTTGACTTGGAAAAATTCATACATCTTTTAGAGATTGAGAGGATCTTGCATTGTATCTGCAACAATTGCAAGTGCTGTGTGTGTATGTAGAGGTGATGCAAAGGGTATCATTCATTGCTCAAATTAAGTTCAGTGAACTGCACAGCGTGAGTAAAGTGGCAAAACCTGATTGTGTGTAAATAGAAGACATGAAGGGGAGAAAATGAAATTTATTTGCAGTGGAGAAGCAACTTTTTCAAAAGTGTTTGTTAATTAGCACCATATTGCATTATCCCAGTGAATAAATGTATAGAGCGTACCATGACACACCATGAAGAGCTGAAGTTACTATGTGTCTGGACTATTTCTGTGCAGCTGTGTTATTTATAACACACATGTATTAGTAACTGGAAAGGTTATTGGAATACCTTTTAAGAGAGGTTTAGCCAAAAGACAAGAAACATATTCTAGTTTCCTTGACAGGAGGAGCTCTGAACAGAATGAGTGTGATGTAGTACTCACAAATGAGAGCAGATGGAAAGCTCTGTGACATGGACAGACACTTTGACTTTTTAGCGCTGTTTCAGCGAAGTTTAAGCTTGCCGTTGACCCTGAAGATCTGATCCTCTGTGCTCTCCAAACTCTCAGTGATTTGTGTGGAGCACAGGACTGACAAGGAACGCGTGGAGGAATTGTTAACCTTTCCTGCCCTTTCTTACAAGTACTTTTAACTCCTCATAGACTAAAAATATGCCTTATTAGACATTAGGTTAAGAACCTATTTTTAGTGTAGCTTTCTCAGGCCTTGCTCCAGACATGCAGTTATTACGTTAGTTGCATCTGCTTCACTCCACAGGAGTGCAGACCTTGTGTGTGGCTCTATTATAGCTACTGCTGCTGTGTGCTTGGTGGCTAGGTCGTGTTAATTTGTGCACAGGCTGGGCAAATTAATAGCGGCATTTCCGTGTAACAGGGTACAGTTAGAAAGACTTGCTGAAGTACACTTACTGTGGAAAAGGATGTTTTCTCAGGTAGCCAAATAAATTATTTCTCTTCTATTTTACATCTGTGATTTCTCATTTATTTTATGTCTGTGCCAGGTTCATGATGAATAAATGGATTTTGTACCCAGCTGGGAATGTTTATAACACTTCGACAAGACTGAGCCAAGTGCAGTTTTGATTAAGGATTCTTGACCAAAGGTTAGAAAGGGCCTTTCAGTTCCATCTATTTCACATGAGGAATAGTCATTTTTAGGGTTTGTGGGCCTCCAGTGCTGTCACATGCCGTGGAGTGAATATTGAGATTAAATAGTTTTCTAAAGATAGAAACACTGACAACATACTAATAGTTCCCCTGTACCTTTGCAGAGGCTGACAGTGTCCTTGCACATGACTGCTTCACAGCATCGTTAGATTAAAGCCTAGTTGGCTGCTTTCATTCCTTTTTCTCCTCTGAATCTTTAATTTTGCATCTTCCTTTAGCATCCAGTGCTGCCTCGAGTTGGTAATTTCCCCCTGTGGGGCATTGTGTAGTCCTGTTTAGTGTCTGTTAGGGAGTCTGTATGGCTGTGAATCAAATGCTGCTACGCTTGCAGCATAGTAATACATACTTAAAATGGCTTGGATTACATCTGGGGAAGGCAGCATGGTGGGATATTCACATTGCCTAAGTGGAGGTGCTAAATTCGGACTGTGGCTCCATGGTGACCGAAGCTGTAATGGCTGGCTACGCAGTCCAGTCCTTGTTCTTGCGCTCCACCCCTTCCTTCGTGCCATCTCTGGCTCCTGTCTGATCCTGCACTGAGCTGTTCTGGCACATTGAGCTGGCAAAAACCTGACATGGCAACAAAAAGAGAAAATTGGTTCATGCCAACAGAGCCAGGGGAGTTTCAGAGGAGGGGGTGAGACCGTGCAGGTGGGACTGCAGGGATGCAGCGGGGGCCGCTTGTTATCTGAGGGCAGTTGGACAGGCCCAGTGGTCCCCTGGAACCTCAGCCACGTTGGGAAGGTAACGTCTCCGAGGCCCTCCGCGATCCGAAGGGAGCGATGAGCTCCTGCAGGAGCCTGTCTCTCCCTGCGGTGACTGAAGGTGCCTCGGGACTCTAGGTGCCTACACTGGTGGATTGTTGCTGCCCCTTCTCTTTTTCCCATTGCAGTCTATTTAACAAGCTGTCCACCATCTGCAGATTCTGAAATGATAACCGTAAAAAAATCTTTGCCTGTAAATACTATTTCTCAGTTCACTGATAGTAAACTTGCTTGTTATTCAGCACACCGATGTGTTCAGTCTCTGCTAATCCCAGCATCTCACACAGCATTGGCAGGCAACAGAGCTGTGCAAGGTCTGGCAGTTTTGAGACCAGTTAATCCCACTTTGATTCTCTTTCCTTTGTAGAGTAGTGAGGTGGCTGACTGTACTGCCATGCCCAAGTCAAGATGAGATTCTCTGTCCTTTGCGATTCAGGAAAAATGCCTAAATGATCTGGGTGACTTAGCACCTTCTGTGGGCTCCCCAAGCTCCCAGAAAAAAATAATCCTGTTGTTATGTATTATTTGATTTTATCCAGTGCGGGTATCTGGATTAGTTAATTGGTCTGGGTTAATTGATCACTTAGACCTTAACCCTGCAGAGACTCTGTGGTGGAGCTGCGGCCTGACACAGCAGTCTGGGTTTAAAAAACGTTTGACCTGGAGATCTTTCTCTGTCCTGTCCCTCGCTCTCATGTGACAAATCTGTGGAGTGAGATCCTGAACATCCATCCGTGCAGTAGCTCCTGCAGGGACTCTTGGGTCCACAAAGCACAGGTCCACTTGTCTGCAGGAGTCTGCATGAGATCAACCCAAGGAATATTTTGTGAAGTGGTTGTTCTGAAGCAGCTTCTTTTCAAACAGCTGATGGCCACTTCTTGCACACTCTGAAGCAGTAGACTTCTTACACATGCGCTTGTTAGTTAAATATATCTTAGTCTGAAATATTCGCAGCCAGGTTATCCCTCACCTTGTGGTACTTCAACAGCTGATCTCTTTCATCTCCGGGTCTGCTAGCCAAGAACGGTAACAGAGGGATGTGTATTTACCATATAAATCCTGTCTCTCTTGATTTTGAATGCTGTCATTTTAGGCAGGATCGTCATCCTTCTCTGAATTTCTGGACAGCCAGGTTTCAAAGGCTGCTGATCTCTCAGGGTACTCTGGAGAAGTCATTTGGGGCTTTCAGCTACAGAGTGCAACAAGTGGGCTGATTTATATTTATTAAGCTTTGTTCCAGATTTTCATAAAGTATTTCTTAATTGGCTCTAAATTATCATAATGGTCAAGTAGAGCATGAAACGATCTGCAGCATGCCAATAAACAAGGAAACTATTGCTGTTATTTAGCAGTCTCCTTT
This sequence comes from Opisthocomus hoazin, assembly GCF_030867145.1. Lineage (NCBI taxonomy): Eukaryota > Metazoa > Chordata > Aves > Opisthocomiformes > Opisthocomidae > Opisthocomus > Opisthocomus hoazin. Next base: position 71,622,575 of record NC_134417.1, on the reverse strand, counting down.
CATAAAGTCACGTTTCAGAATCCCATTCCGGGAATGCCGGCTCCTGAAGGGAATGACCCCAGGTTACTGGGTTGCCATGTGCTGGTCCAGCTGGGGTAGCAGCCTGTCAGTACGCTCTCGGTGTCAAGTAAATTCAGGCAGTGTGACAAGAGCTTAACCCGATGGGAGTACATCAGCTTGGGTTTGCCGTACACCGAGGAGCTCCACACAGTAACTAAACTTAATATTGTGATGCGTGGTAATTTACTGAGCTCACACCCCTCCGTATGTGAGCAATGACTGCCCATCGGTGGCAAGTGTTGGCAGATACTGGCTTAAGGATGAAAACAGTCCGCCTGTGCTTCTTTATTGCGAGTACCAGAACTACTGGAATCTTTTCTTAGCCCCGGAGGTTAAATATGAGGAGTGGCATCCTTGCATTGCCATCAAATAAACAGTCAAATCGGTCTTTTGCTAAATCCTGATGTAGCTTCAGCAATACAGCGCGCCACATTGGTGTTCGTTGCTGTGCCTGGTGCTGTCGTGTCTTGTCTTTTTTTCACCCCGCTTTTCTCCAGTGAGGGAGAGAAGTCCGACAATTGCATGATGGAAGTATTTAGTGATCACACCGTGAATTCGTGGTATCATGGCAAGAGGCCATCAGAATGAATCATGCTAATAGTTGTGACAGGGTAGTGTAGTCTACGACAGGATTGCTGGTTTTAAATTCCTCACTCTTCACTTTAGTCCCTGGCAAGAAGAGATTCTTCACTGCAAGTCTGTAGCTCAGCAGCCTGCTAGGCTTCTCAGCTCTTGGCTCAGCTGTCGGGTGATTCCCTGAAAACACCTCATTCTTGATGTGTTTGTTGTTAGTGCTTGTGGTACAAACCCATTCTTAAATTCTTGTGAAATTGAATTATAATAGCTGAAATTTCTGCATTTTTTGTGTGCACATTTTATATAGTAGCTTCATATGTATTCTTTATGTTAATATTCTTAAGATTATTTTCTTTGAGTATCTAATTAAAATTATTTAAAATGTTAATTTATTTTATGCTACCAGAGTAAACTGTGGGGGAAGTTACATCATATCACCTAAAAAACCAGTGGTACAAAGCAAAATCATTTTTAAGGGTGTAATCAGACTGATTTCTAGAAGGTTATTTTCATGAGGTGTTTGGACACTCACTGCTGAGATTTACCTTTCTAAGGTGGGTCTAAGAGGCCACCTCTGCTGCTGATTTATCTCAAGAACTACAAGTGAGAAGACAGGTGAATGGAGAGTTTCTACACAGGGCTGCTCCTAAGGGATGACAAATACATGATTTTTCTTTTCAGAGGCTCTTCCATGTGTCAGGATGTCATGTCATAAAGTTTCTATGGTAGCTTTTGCCCGGAGTTTTCATTATCGCTGAAGACGTGTGCTGTTCGCATTCATTTAGGTGCCATTCTTTTCAATGCAGTTGTCCAAGCAGAGCTTATCCCCCCTTGGAGCTGGTAGAATCGTGCTCCTCCACACGTGCCAAGCTCTGCGTGAAGCTGCTGGTGTAGGCTCTGCTACTGTTGTTTCCAAAAAGGTTCTCTCAAATTCTTTCAAGGCTGAACTTATTTATGTTTTCAGATGTGAGCTTGATATTGTCTGAGTAGAATGTGTGCAGCGTGACATGGAAGTGTCTCTGCGCAGGATTTAGGAGGAGGCACGGAAAGCCCCTCAACCGTGTGTGTGCTGTTATTACAGAATACCAAGATGAATTTGTATTGTTGAGTTATCTGTTACGGCTGATTTAATTTGTACTTTGTTTTCATGTTTTAAGTGCCTAATGATTTTTTGTCAAGGAGGCAATTGTTTCACTGTTATAACGCATATTTAGAATTCTGCACTTGTTACCTGTTCTGTAATAGAATATTTTTGCAGTTTCTGTTTGGAAATAAAGACTTATAGGCATAATTGTGATTTTTCATTTTTTTTTTCATTCCTGAGACTTAACAATCAAAAATATGTCTTCTGAGGCACAGCAGCATAGGAAATGCATTAGTCTGATTCCTCTACAGCAGTGTTAGCAACTGACAGTAGGAATGACAGTAGGAATGTGGACTGTTCCTTAAAATTGTACAAGCGAAAAAGCAAGCTGTGCCTAAAAACAGGGATGGGTGATTGGGGCATTGGTGCATGTAGAAATATATATTATGTAAATAATACCTTCATGTAATTTCAGTCTTTTCTGTTCCTGTATGGCAGCACAGTTAACCATCTTCTGTTGTTACTTCTAATGTCCTGAAGTAATTTTTAAAAATTATTTATTAAAAAAAAATCAAACAAGGAAAAGAGCAAACAAGAAACAAAAAATTGTTAGTTTTCCTCTAAAAATAGGGATTAAATTTGAAGACTATCTCTAAAAATAACTGAACACTTTGAAAACAGTGATTAGCTGGAAATGTTAAAACTGCTGATGCAAAACTTTTTCGTACGAAATACTGACCATGAGTACATATCTAGTAAATGTCATCTGGGAGACCTCTAGACATGTTTTAGTGGCTGGGGGTTGGTTCTTAATATAGGTTTTGGTCACATACACATGAATTTCAAACAGACGAATGTCAGAGAAAGCATTTTCTGTCAAAGCATTTACTTTTTACTTCTGGCCAGAAGAAGGCCCTATAGCTTCTGTGCTGCCTTCTGTGATTTCTCCAAATAGAAGCTGACTGTCTCATCAAATCAGGTCAAATATGTACATGCAGCTGTTTCGTGATGTGGACCATTATCCTTTAGGGCCCTCTAGGGACTGAAGTGCAATTGCCAAATTTTATTGCAGCCAGAACAGAAGATTAGAGCTGAAAGGTTTTATGTGGCCTCGCAGACTACCAAGTGGCTTCTGCCCAGAGATTAAGATCTGGATCTTTGTGGCCTCCCTGCTGCCCATAGGGTGTGATTCTTTCACAGATGATCAGAACCAAAGGGTTTATTTTGTTTGCTATGCTGACAGCTGGAATTGCATAGATCAGTGATACGGATGCAAATGTGTCCTTGTAACTGGAGCAGTTTCTAACGAAGAAGTGTGATTTCTGCTGTGGAAAGTAAGTGTCTTAGAATGAGTTTAGCCATCTCGAATGTTTAGCTGATGAACAGCTGAACGTTGAAAGAGCAGCACTGCCTAGTGATTAGGACTGCTTGGTCCAGGTGCAGAGTAAGTGAGTGCTGCCCCAGACAAAGCATTGCCTTTTCCTCATCGCCTGCTTAGGAAGGGAGCAGGCTGTGAAAACTGCTGGGCAAGAGGAGGGCAGGAGGGAAGTGGTTGTGCGCTGAGGTTATGCCTCTCAAACAGCTGTAGTGCCTCTGGATCACACCAATCTCCCGTGAAGATGGCACTCCTGCTGTGGGAAACACAACATCAATGGTGTTAGAAGGGCTTAGGAAGGGCTTTTTCCCAGGAGCAACAAGATTGTTCAGGACCAGGTCAGGTTTTCCTCCTACCTCAAAATACTGCTAGGCAATGTCATGTGAAGTTGTTACAATGGTTAGTCCGGGAGAAGGAAATGGCTGAAATCTAGTCCACCAGCTGAAAGCCATAGCAGTGGACTGGGGGAGCTGGGGTCATGGCCACATCACAGCCAGCAGCTGGAAAATGCACATAGTGGGCTGAGGAAGACCATCAGACCATTTTAAAAAGACAGGGGACATCGCCTCCTCCTCAAGCATCCCAGTATGCCCGTGTTCTGGTATCTGAATGAGCCTGGGTTTTGAGACAGACGTCTAAGTTTTAGCTTGCCTCTTCCCTCCTGTATCAAGTGCCTGTGTCTCACTCTGCGGCCAGAGCCAATTAATAGTGAATAGGAGTGTTAAGGTCTCATAGCCTGTGCAGACTGGTAGATGGAACCATCTGGTTAATGGAGACACCATAATGGAACCATGAGCTCTTAAGTATGTAAATGAAGATGAAACTCTTTATCATGTAAGTGAAAAAAGAGAGAGCCCAGCGAGGACTGAATATCAGCTGCTGTGTGTTTTCTGCAGCACAGGGAAGCAAAGCTGAATTCGTCCAGAAGCTCACGTCCTGCCACTGTGGTTGGAGGAAGAAAGCTGGATGTGCTGAGAAAAAGATACAAGCATTAGAAATGGAATAACTTACATCTTCTAAATTGCTTTATTAGGTATTTTGAGAGACTTTTAGGGCAAAAATAATCTGACTGAATTCTAAACGCAGTGCTGCTTGTGTGCTTCCAGACCTGCAGGGGCATTAGTTCTTTTTGTTTAGCTTGTAATCTCCTTTGGAAGGACAAAAATTCATCTTGTACTGTGTGTGGAGTTTTAACAGAGCAAAACCACTCAGTAATGGTCCCTCAATTCTTACCCACCCCTCTAAAACTGATACTTTGACTTGAACAACATGCATTGTGCAAAGCCTGCGGTGAACCCAGGCAGGACCCCAGGCGTGGGCTGCAGCCCGCTGCTTTCTCTGCCCAGCAACAGGGTACGGGCACAGGTCCTGCTGGTGGGCTGCTCCGAGCCCAGCCAGAGCCCGCAGCCGCAGGGGGCTGAGGGATCCTGCCCGGAATGTAGGGGTGATGGGTCTGCATCTCCTCTGGGAGAGGAGGGGGTTGAGCTGGGCAACATGCTGCCTCGGTCCATGTCCTAAGCTGGGCTATGATATAATAGAGGACCAAAAGGACACTTACCCGAGCTGGATTTTAAATGAATTGGTTCTACTTTTCCAAAATACAAAGTTGTTATGCTCTCAGGAAAGGTTTCAAAGCTGGATCCAAAAAAAGGCAATGATGTTCTCTGAGGCATTGGAATGGAAGAGACAAGATTTGAGATACCCTGGGTATTCTTGTGCATGACACTTCATGGAGAAGTGTTATGAAGGAAGGCTGAGGGTTGTGTGAGCAGAGGCAGAGGCAGTGACCTAAAATGGGAGATTACACTACTCTGTCATTGAATACACAGGTCTCCATCAAACACTGGTGTAAAATAACTTCCTTTTAAAAAGCCAAGCATGTTGAAGGACTAGATGGACCGGAGTGGGAGGCAGATCTAGCAACGGTGACACAGGTCTCCTGGTGTCCTTGGGCATCTCACCTTGCTGTGAAGCCGAGCGAGGTGGCAGAAGGAAATAGCCTGAGATTCACCTCACCAACCACAGTCTCCAATTTAAGGTAGGGCGAATTGTATGTGAAGCTCCATGGTCCATAAGCCCAGGATGCTACTTCATAGTCGTATACTTGATATATAAATTTCTACATCGTAAACACCTACACTTACTAGATCAGTCCCATCATTCCTGTCCTACCCTTTCCCTATCTACATTGAATGTTTTTTAACAGTGCCTTTATCATACAGCACTGAACTCTGCTGGCCCTTCTTGCTCTGCTCTATATAGATAATAATTTCTAGGATGAAATGTCTTTTTATGAATATATTTAACATCTTTCAGAAGAGTCTAAAATAGAAGCTCTAAGAACATTAACTTAGAGCACTTTTCAAGTTCATCTTACTTGCAGTCCATTAAAGTGAAGTGACAACTGAGGTGTGACATCAAGTAATTATACTGATTGTGTTGTGTGTGCTCCGCAGGAGCCAAGTGATTTGCTGAGGATATGAATTTCAAAAGTCAGACAGCAAGAGATCAGCTGAGATGAAAGATCACTGCAAAGTGACCTCAGACCAGGGGAAAAGAAAAAGAAGAAGGGGGAATGTGGCCCAGCGCAGGAGTTCAGTGCTGTGTAGTCTAGCAGCGAACTGGAGGAGGTGCATTTTGACACCAAAAGTGGTCTCCATGTAGCTGAACGCAGGTGTCATCACTGCAGTTCAAAGTCGTCACTGTAGGTTCCCTTTATGGTCTATGGAGAGAAGTGGAGAATAATTCATCTGGCTTATTTTCGGTATCTACGTTAGGATGTGATAAATCATGCCCAAGATTCTCTGGCTTATGAAGAGAGTGCAGGGTGGCTATCTGGGCCACAGCATCCGCAGTTTGATGCCCTACCCCAAGGGTCTGCAGTGTTGGTGAAATGCAGGTACAAGCCCAGAGTGAGGTACCACCTGCCTTCATCATGCAAGGTCCTGGGCCTGTCTATGGCCTGATTGTTTGGCATTACACTGCGTGACCAGGGAAACGGTAGCTAAGTAGCGGCCTGTATAACATCACTTCCAGACAGCCTATGATGAGATCAGGTTGATAAGGATTCTCTGAAGGAATCTGTACCTTTCTGAATAACAAACATGCTGAACTCAATTTCTTGGATCTCGAAAACAATTTTCATCGTCACAAGAAGTTACTCAGAATGTAGAAACTCTTTCTCTATCAAATGGTCACTGCTGAAATCAGTATTGGATTTGTGTACTCAGACTGCTGTGCAGCCCTGAACAGATACATTAAAAGTAATTTAATCCAATTGTACTTTGGCTTTACCTTAGTTCAGCAATCTAGCAGTGCAAGTAAAACTGCTTTCACTTAGGGATTGTCACTGCTTCACTTGGATAAATTCATTAGCAAGACATCCAGTAAATGTGAGTCTGAGAGGCTTTGGGAGTCGTGGGCTAGATCTTCCTGAGAGAACCAAAAACTGGAGGTAAGTAATAGCCAATTCTCAGTCTAATACAGCATTAATGAAGAGGATGTCGTGAAGCTTGACTGGGCAGCATATTCATTGAATCTGGATATCCACAATCAGAGAAAGAGGTAAGCAGCAGCAAGAGCACTATTCTGTGCTAACAGGGACCTCCACAGTCAATCCGTTCCACACAGCTTCATCTGTCGTTTGCCAGAAACAGTGACAAACTGCTTTAGTTTCACTAAAGGGTTGACTTGGCCAAGCAACAATGTTTTGGCACATCCAGACCAAAACAAAACCACCATGGTAATCATCATGGTCATCGCTGCTACTGACCCATGGACTTCACGGAAAAACACAGGCAGTCCCCGAGCTGACGGCCCTTGGCTCAAGGGCTCTGAGCACATGTCCAAGGATCCCTGGTCCCTTGTGGTTTTGGCCGCTAAGGCTCAGCTTTTACTGAAGAGGAGACTGGCCTACACAGCTTGGCCCAGGGTGACCATCGGGTCAGCCGCCTTCTGTAGTCAGTGGACTTTTGGAAACAGGCTTTTTATTCCATCCACCACGATGGTGTTATGCCTCCACTGACAACAAAGAGCCAGCTTGAACAGAGGTTTAGATTTCTGACAGCTAAAATAGATGACAGGATCCCCCTGCTCGCTGATTAAGGTGTATCCTTGCACAGCACCATGAACTGCATCAGTACTCCAGCCTCTGCAGCGCAGGCACTGTTCACTCGTCTTCTGTGGCGGTGAGAAGGGATGCTAACCAATCTGTGGCCATCAGGAACCTTTTCTCTCTTTCTTTTCCACACACCTGGAAATGAGGCAAGACTTTGCAATGCAGAGGGAAGGATGCCTTTGTAGGGAGCTTTTCATTTTATTCTCTGTGTAGCGAGAATAGAGAGCAGTCCCTTGTGGCCAAGCACTTCGTCCTCTATTACTCCCTCTTCAAAATGGGGACAGCAATGCTTGGTCCTCTCCCAGTAGTGTTGTGGGAGTAAATACACTACCTCTTGAGATGTGTTCATGTTCTGTGTGATGGCGACCATGCATGAGCTGCAGACAGACAGCTTTTCCTCTCTCTAAAAACTGCAGTCTATCTCTTGCTGCTGTTTCACAGCTTGATCTATGCTTGGTTGGCCATGGCATAAAGCACAACTGGACAGCTTAGATGTATAGTACCATTATTATAATGTAAATTATTATAATGTAAAATACATTATAAATTACATTATAAAAATAAATTACATTATTTTAATGTAAATTATAAATATGGAAAACAAATCAAAAGAACAAGGAGAGAACTTAACATTTTTGATCAGTTTTTCTCCTGTACTTTCTTACTACTTAATTTAAATCAGAGCTGTTTCTTTCCTCCTGTAACAATCACCCATCTGCAAGAAGTGAAAATACACTTGCAAAACTAATAAATGAGAATAATCTATTTGCAAAGATATTTATTTATGCGCCTGGCACTTCAGGCTGTTTAGAGGGTAATCTCAAACTGTGAGCTCTGCACTGTGTAAATTTAGAAGCGATTTTTCTAAATGTCAAGTATTTATTACATGAAAAATACATTTGGAGTGTGGAGCAGGTCCCCAGTGATATATGGTGCACTTGGCGAAGAGCTTCTTGGATGAACAGAAATAATATTTGAGAGATGAAACGCAAATCGTCTATTTGAAATTGCGTTGTGTGCATGGAAAGGAAATTGAACAAAGGTTGAAGGCCAGCCCAGTATTTTGCTTTGTCTCATGCATAAAATCGTGGTTTTCCAAACCTTTTATAACCAAGCCTACACCAGTCTGTCTTTTCTGGGTCTTCTACAGCACTTCTGCCTCCTCTGCTCAGATTGCTGCTGTCTCCTCACCCCCATAACAGCTCCAGCTGGCTCTGTTCAGACCGCTGGCAGATAAACCCTACAGAACTTATTAATGTAGGATTTTACCTACGTAATACATTACCTTAATGTCAGCATATCTCAAAGTGCGAAGTAGTAAAGTGCAACTCTCCAACTGAAGGCTGATGATATGGCATAAAAGGGATTCTGATCTATTGTGAGAAGCCTGTGATGCCTGTTGTTTTGCTGGGAAGTACCAGCCAGCCTGGGAGCTGCGGCAGTGTGAGAACCATCACAAGCAAGGGAAGGACATAAAGAGTCTAGCGTGCTTTGAACCAGGAAGCTCTTTCAGGCTGGTGGGTGCACAGAAGCTGAAGGACTTCCCACATTCAGACCCTGCTCTTGGTTTCGACTGTTCATGGGCCATGGTGCTACACAAGACAAATCCCCAGCACCTGGTGGACTGTTTGGTCTGCTTTTGGGGACATTTTCAGACTTAGTATCACAGTCATACCCATCCTTCAGCACTTTCCTCAGATGTCCTCAGCAAGGATCTCCCACTTCTTCCTTTCGATACACTGCTTTATGCTGGCTTTTCAGTTAGTATTGACGTTACCTCGCTTTGAAGACTGACAGCATGCCTCAACCGCTAATGTCCTGCAAGAACAAAACAGCTAATTTAGTTGGTTCTTTGTATTCAGTCTAGGAATTAAAGATGCTTTCTATCAGTACTAGCTCTGTAAATGTTTCCCTTCTGCTCTTAAGCCTCTTTTTCTCTTCAGATAAGGCCTCATGTTCTCATTTGACACTGGATTTAGTGCATATTCTGAAGCTACCGTATTACTCCTGACTACGTCTGCAGATGCTTGTGATTTTTTTGGAGGACCTAAGGAGAGTCCTGGGCAAAGAGATGCAAACTAAGTTACACCCATGTTGCCTCCATGCTCTACTGAGCACCACATGCCACACTCCCGGTGCCTGGGAGGGCAGCAGCTCAGGGAACTACGATGTGCCAGCCTGTGCTCCAAGGTTGCCATCTGCCTGTGGTCCACCTCACTGGTCCCTTGCAGTGATGCAACCTCCCGCAGAGACCTGCCTGTGAGGGGACTACAAATGGGATCTTCACATGGTGTATGCAGGGCCTATGACTGCACAGTAAGCAGAGAGGTCTCTCTTCAGGGGCTTGTCAAGTAGTGAGGCCGGTCGACGGACTGTAGCTAGGCTACAAAGGCTGAGTCAGGGCTGGCATCAGGATACCAGCTGCATTATAGCCAGTGCTGCTCTCCTGACCTTGGAGGTACTGGCCAATGAAGGTGTAAATGAAGGTCTCAGTCTTTACTCACATGAAGCCAGAGTTGCCGTGTGCCCTTGATGAGCTCAGTGCCAAGCAGCCAAGGGACAGCAAGAGGGAGGCTGTGCTCCTCTGCTGCCTCCTCTGCTCATCTGAAGGCTTGGTGGAGCTCTCGTCTCAGGAGCAAAGAACAGAGCATGACCTTCTGCAGGATCCCCACAAACTTTAGGAATGGGCCCTTCTGCAAGAAAGGGGTCTGCTTGCTGCTGTAGGGGACAGAAGAGAAGTTGAGGGGTTGAAGGAAATGCCAAGGGCCCCAGAAATTGAGTGAAAAGCAATAACAACAGCACACAGCTTCAACAATACACGTATATTTGCTCATTTGGAAAATGAAAAAGCCAGGACAAAAAACAAAACCAAGCAAAACAGAAACACAACAAAGGTAACAAGGAATGGCAGCTCTGACAAATTCCAGACAAAATATTTGAGATCCTACAGAGAGACATCAATACAGGGCTATGGGGCTAAGACCCCTTCACATTATCCCCACACACCTCCCTCCCATCCCCAAGGGCTGCTGCCCTCCACAGTCTTGCCACTGCTGAAGTAACAGTGCAGGAACTGCAGCCGGACAGCTTTTCTGGCGATCCTTCCACTCTACACCACCCTGGAGAGGCCACACCTGGAGTGCTGTGTCCAGTTCTGGGCTCCCCAGTACGAGAGGCACGGACATACTGGATAAAGTCCAGTGAAGGGCCACAAAGTTGATTTAGGATTTGAAGCACCTCACATAGGAGAAAAGGCTGAAAGAGCTGAGACTGTTTGGCCTGGAGACAAGGGAGGTCTTATCAGTGTACACAAATATCTGAAGGGAAAGCGTAAAGATGATGGAGCCAGGCTCTTCTCAGTGGAGCCCAGTGACAGGACCAGAGGCAGTGGGTACCAGCTGAAACACAGGAAGTTCCCTCTGAACATTGGGAAACACTTTTTTACTGTGAGGGTAACTGAGCACTGGCACAGGTTGCCCAGGGAGGTTGTGGAGTCTCAATCCTTGGAGATATTAAAAGCCCATCTGGACATGGTCCTGGGCCACTGGCTTTAGGTGGTCCTGCTGGTCCTAGCAGGGTATCGGACCAGATGACCTCCAGAGGTGCCTTCTTGCTTTTCTTTAAGATGGGAGTGACATTTGCTTTGCTTCAGTCTTCAGACACCTATCCCAGTCACAATAATCATTCAACAATAAATGACGGTGACCTCACAGCAACATCAACCAGCTTCCTCATCACTCATGGATGCATCTGGTCAGGGCCTAGGGGTTTATGCTTGTCCAGTTTGCTCAAGTATTCTCTGACTTGATCCTTTTCCACCAAGGGTACATCTTCCTTGCTCATATCTTCTCCCTTCATCTGTGGGGAGCCTGAAATTGGGTCTTGCTAGCAAAGACTGAGGTGAAGAAGACATTCAGTACCTCAGCCTTGTCCATATCTGTAATCGATGGCCTTGCTGGACTTGTCAAATGCAAGACGAAAGACAAACTCAGAAACTCGGACTGAGGCGTCTCTCAACTGAGGTGTCAAGAGCCGAAGAGTTAACAAAGGCAGTAATTAACTGGTGCTTATCTTATCAGACAAAAGTAAGGGGGGATAGCCTATCACTTGAAAACAAGTGATCTGTGGGGCGACAAGGAGGCTGCACAGCCAGAGATTGCTTCAGAGATTGCTTTGGATAAAGCACAAATGGCCCCTGGATGCACTTACAAAGATGCCCCCTCCGAAGGCGTGTCACACTGCTGAGTCCCGCTTCTGACGACATGACATTCCATGCCAAGAGCCAATCGACACACAATAATTGACTTAGTGCCACCTCACAAAAAGATTTCCAAACATATAAAAATTGGCAACTGAAAACTCTCTTTGGGAGGAGGAGCCAAGCGAGAACTTCACCTGACGGACGGGTCGACGGGCCTGAACCTCTCTTTCCCCCCCAAGAAGGGACGCCTTTTTGGTAAGAGTTGCGCCTCTGACTTTGTCAGATGTATCCCCAGGAACACATTGTTAACTAAAGCACTAAACTATTAATTTGAGCTCAACTTTTGCAGACAGTGCATTTATCAACGGCAATTCTGAATCTGTGATACCTGTCGCTTGAATAAATTACCTATTGCTTCAACTTTGCGAAACTGTTTCAGTGAAAGTCCTTGGAAGGGCTCTGACAGGCAAGATGAATCTGATAAGTGGCTACACACTTAACCCTTTAGACATAAACCGTTGACCAAGTCTGGGACTAGGAGTTGATTCAGCCGCACCTAGACTCCTCTCTGAGAGAGAGTTTAGAACGCAAGGGGGTCTGCTCTGAACCCCATGACTCAATGGGAGGGCTCTCCTTTTGCTGCTTATCAGAATCCCCTTACCCCCCCTTTAACGCAACAATATCCTGTGTCACCAGGACCCCTGCCCCTTTCAGCAGCAGGCCCACATTTTCACAAGTCTTCTTTTTGCCCCTTATGTATTTATGGAAGCCTTTCTTGTTGTTCTTGACATCTCTTGCCAGACTCCACTCAGGGTGGCTTTGACACTTTCCTAACCATGTCTGTATGCTCAGACAGTGTCTCAATATTTCTCACAGATTATCTGACCCTGATTCCACTTTCTGTATACTTCATTTTTAGGTCTGAGTTTTGCCAGGAACTCCCTGTTAATCCACACAGGCCTCCTGGCATTTTTGCTTGACTTCCTGTTCTTTGGAATGGACTGTTCTTGAGGAGGTGATCATTGAATATCACCCAGCTTTCTTGGACCCCTCTTGCCTTTAGGGTCCTATCCCATGGGACTCTTTCAAGTGGATTCCTGAAGAGGCCAAAGCCTGCTGTCCTAAAGGCTAGGGTTGTGGTCTTGGTCTTTTGCCTTGCTCTCTCCTCTCAGGATCCTGAATTCTACCATCTCTTGGTTGCTGGATCCAAGGCAGCCTTTGACTTTCACAACCCCAATTAGCCTTTCCTTGTACATAGGTGAGGTCCAACAGACCACCTGTTGGCTTCTCCATCACTTGGGTCAGGAAGTTGCATCAATGCTCTCCAGGAACCTCCAAGGATGTGCTCTCCCTCTAGTAGGTATTGGTGTTGTCAGTCTGCCCTGCTCCCCGGTTCAGGGAGGTGGGATGGGCCCAGGATGTTGAGGCCCTGCCCTGCCAGCCCACATGGGGAGTGCCTGTGGTGCCCGTTCATCTGACCACAGTTTAAGTCAAGGCTTCTGGGTAGAGGCCCTGTGATTTATTAGTCTGTCTAATAAAGTTGGGAGAAAAAAGTTGACAGGCTTTCATCTGAAGGCTCTTTTTCACATCTGAAATAATAGATGCCACGAAGTTCAAAGCAATTGCTCCAAGTTCAATTAAGTACGTAGGAGCTCCACTACCTAAATGAAAAGGTGGCTAGATACTTATGGGTTAAAGGAGAGAAATGCTAAGAACACATTTTGCAAAGGACAGAGACAGACAAGTAATTTATAACCTGTGTGGAAAGTGGAGAGGTTAGTGGTGAAGCAGTTGCATGTACTGAAATTCAAAATTGAGCCAGGAAGGAAAAATAACCTGGAAGACCATTTCAGTCAAGCTGAACTTCCAAAGGGAGCTTTCTTCAAAATGTGGGCTCCAATTAAAAAAAAAAAAAAAAGTAGAAGTTAAAACATTGAAAATGCTGATAAGCCATGAAGACACTTTTTGAGATACCATGTTAAAATGAGAACTGCCTGCTATCTTGCTGAAAAGCCTCTTAGAAAGAAAAAGAAAAGAAAAAAAGAAAAAAAAAACCCACACAAAAAAGCCCAATTAAAAAGGACAGTGAACCACTGGAACTTGACAGAAATTATGTTCAAATGAGAAAACCAAGAAATTCTGGCAAATGGAAAGTACGTCTACAGTGAGATGGATCAAATACCAGTTTGAGATTCAAGCTGCTAATAAAAAACACTTTCAAAAACATCCCAGCCATGATGTCTGCCAGAAATTCAGTGTAGCTTCAAGTGAGACAGTAAAGAGGTAGAAGGATAACTCAGCAAAGATAAGGCCGTAGGAAAAAAACGGCAAGAATACAGCTCATTAAGAACAAAGTGAAGGAGCCCCCTGTGACAGATGAAGAACAATCTCAAACTGAGGAGGTTTTGAAAGAAATCAATGCATCGACAGGCAAGAAGGCAGGATGGCAACCATCAAATGGGTCTGGAGTAAGTCGGCGTGAAACTGCTAATTTGCTGGTTGCAATGCATCTGGTGTCAGAGGAATAGTCAATGGCCAATATAACTTCAAACTCTAAAAAAGGCTCCAGGGTGATGCTGAAACCTATAGAGCAATAAATCTAATGTTTTTAGGAGGAACTGTAAGAGCAGCTATGCTGAGTAGGATTCTGCGTGCATTTTTTTCCTGAGGAAGTCATGCCTCGGGATTCTGGTGAAAATATCTGTAGGATTTTACAAGCTTTGTGGGTAAGGGTGATGCAAATGCAAGATTCTGTCAAAATCTTTTGCAAAATGATCACTGCAGATTCCTAAGAAATACAAAGGGTGGGTTCTCCTTCTCCCTATTTGAAGCTAGAAAGTAGGAAATGACAGAAATAATGGAAAGCCTTCACTGTGGAAGAAAGCTGTCACTGGGGAACCACAAGAGTTTGCACGCTGAACTTTACCATGCAAAGGATGACTAGTACGTTGACAAAAGTTTCCAGTTGGCACAAAATTATAAAGGGCAATCAGTATTAATGCCGAGCTCAAGGCTGCAGAAGGATGTCACAGCCCTAGATGACTGGGTGATCAAAGAGTAGATGAAAATTTAATGTCAATGACAGCAAAGTAGGGGGAAAAAATAACTGGTAGCTATTAGTCCTTAGGAAATAGATCTTTGAGTCACTGTGGGATATTTCTGAAAACATCAGCCCAGTACCGAGCAGCGATCAAAAAAGTAGAAGAGATATTTTTACTTACTTTGAAGGTAACAGCACAAAATAGGAGTTCCCAATATGCCACTCTGTGTTGCTCCAATGCACGTGTCTTGAAGACTGTTTGTTGTCTTAGTCACCTTGTTTTAAATAGATTATAGCGGAACTAAAATAAGGAGAAGAGTGGTGAGGATTATTAGGGCTACAGGATGGCTTCTTGATGAAAAGACACTATAAATGTTAGAAATATGCAGAGGTGCTGGAGGGGAGCTACTATAGAGAAGTCTGTCAAATGAGGGGTGGCATGGAGGGGTTGCAAGCAGAGTGATTATTTACTATGTTTCGTACCACAAGAACTACTGGAAAGCCAAAAAAATGATCAGACAGTGAGGATAAAATAATCAAAAGAAAATGTTTTTCCCTGGTACACTGCTGAATTATGAAATGTAGGCTGTTAGAAGCTAAGAATATGAAAGGATTCAAATCAGGTCAGACAGGTTCAGCAATGATGTGGATAAGCCACTGGCTCAAAAAGCCCCTGAATTTCTGTTTGTCTGAAAATGAAGGCTATTCCAGGGATTGGAGCCCTGTTTCTTATGCCCTTTTCCTCAGCAAGCACTATGGGAAAATGGGTGGACTGCTGGTCTGTCCCAGTATGGCTGTTCATATGTTGTTGTAGAGCTCTGGCCTTTATTTACCCTCCCGTCTACCAGGTCACCACTTTCTATGCATCCTTCTCATGACCAGTCAGTATAACTCGATATAATGAAGCTAAGTCTGGGAGAGGTGATCCTTCCCCTCTGCTCAGCCCCAGTGAGACCACTCTGCAGTGCTGTGTCCAGTTCTGGGCTCCCCAGTACTAGAGAGAGATGGATGTACTGGAAGAAATCCAGGCAAGGGCCACGAAGGCAATGAAGGGCTTGGAGCATCTGACCTACGAGCAGAGGCTGAGAGAGCTGGGACTCTTCAGCCTGGAGAAGAGGAGGCTCAGGGAGGTCACATCAATGTGTAGAAAGACCCAAAGGAGGGACTACAGAAGACGGAGCCAGGCTTTCCTCAGTGGTATCCAGTAACAGGACTGAAGGCGACGGCCATGAACCAAAATATAAGAGATTCTGTTTAAATACAAGAAAGAACTTTTTCATTTTGAGAGTAACTGAACACTGGAACAGGATTTGGCCAGGATAGAAGCGTATCCTACCAGTGCAAGAATTCACCACTGCAGACGTCTCCTAGATCACAGTCCAATATTTTTAGCTTAAAGCAGCAGGGAAAGAGCGAGCTTCGTGCTGTGTTTGGCAGGAGTGGCAGAGGCAGGCACTTCTGCAGCCGCCACGCTGTGGGGCACTAAGGTCTGATGGGGAAAGCTGGGGGCAGCAAACCTGTCATGCGCTCCAGCAAGCATCATCAGAGAAGGTGTTGTAGTTTAACCCGGCAGCCGGCAGCTAAGGTCTTGACAGCCGCTCGCTCACCCCTCCTCTTCCCCCTCAGTGGGATGGGGAGGAGAAATGGACAAAAGGGGAAACTCCTGCGCTGAGATGAAGACAGTTTAATAACGCAACAAAGGAAATACTACTACTACTACCACCACCACTACTACTGCTACTACTAATGATAATAATAGTGAATACACAACACAAACTATATACAATGCAAATTATCTCACCACCCGACGACTGTTTTGCAACCGGTTCCAGAGAAGCAATTGCAGAACCCCAAAATCCTGAATTTCAGGAAAAAAGTTTGAACTCCCAGACAAGAGAGGATTTGAACTCACAGAAATAAGAAAGCAGGACAGCCTCTCACCCCCTGGCTCCATTCACCTCCATTTGTAAACTGAGAATGATGTTTATGGTATGGAATATTTCCATTGGCCAGCTTGGCTGCCTGGCTGTGCTCCCTCCCCGCTCCTGCACGCCTGCTCATTAGCTGAATATGGGAGACTGGAAAGAGTCCTTGATTTCACAGCAACAACTGAAAACATCAGTGTTATCAACATTTTTCTCGTACTAAATCCAAAACACAGAGGCTACTTTATCCCAGCCGAAACCAAGGACAGAACTGTTGGAGCAGAAAGTATGTTTGCAATTACCATCCCCAGTTTGCAAAATAAGCTTTAAAAATGTGATTATGTTAGTTTACAGTAGGTGGGAGCCAAGGTATTTTTACAGTATTTAAGCATTAACTAGGATGGGGATGGTAACCTGGTCTGCATGTGGAGCACTTCAGCCAGCAAACCCACCTGGTATTATTCACTTTGCCATGTGTACTAAAGCTGGTCATATATAAAAGGGCAGAGCTTTTCTAACATGTACGTTTCTTGGACATCCATAAAATCTATAGAGTGTCTTATATTGGGAGATCTGGGCTTAAAAACCTGCTCCTAATTTGGAAAAGATGGGCTTTGAATCTGGGTCCTTCCCAGCCCTCATACCTCGCCTCCACCCAGCTGCCAGGCACACGGCCCTGCCTGAACCTCTCTGCTAAGTTCTTCTGCTGGGTTTGGCTGGGATGGAATTGCCTGTCTTCGTAGAAGCCCCTGTGGGGCTGCATTTTGGATTTGTGGCTAAAACATCACTGGTGACACACTGGTGTTGTGGCTGCTGCTGACCAGTGCTTGCACAGCATCAAGGCTTTCTCTTTCTTTCCCCCTCTGTCCCCTCAGTGAGTGGGGTGGGATGGGAAAGGCACTGGGAGAGGGCACAGCTGGGACTGCTGGCCTGAACTGGCCGAAGGGATATTCCATACCATACAACATCATGCTCAGCCAGCGCACTCCTCATCAACAAAGACTGGGGTAAACGAAGAAGAAGGCAGGGTTTTGGCTTCCAAGGTGGCCATTGTTTGGAGGCCAGCTGGGCACCCCTCTGCCTCTGGGAGGTGGTGTGTGACTGCCTTTGTCTTCCTTTAGGTTGCCCCCCTCCTTTTCTTCACCTATTAAACTGTCTTTATCTCCACCCCCAAATTTTCTCACTTTTGTTTCTCCTGTGTCCCCCCGGTCCCGCTGGCGGTAACGGGGGTGAGCAAGCAGCTGGGTGGGTGCTTGGCTGGTGACCGGGTTCAACCCACTGCCCTCCTCCATCCCAAACATGTTCTTCTTTGCTGTCTGCCAAGTCGGAGACATCTTCCCGGACTTCAGAATGGCAGCCAGCAGCAGAGAATAACGCAGAGCAACTCTTGGGTCAGTTGCGTCTCTTTCCTCCGCAGCGGTGCCATCCTGCGTGGTGCCCAGCGGCCAGGGGTCCACCTGAGGGGAGGAACGCTCCACGCAGGCTGTCTTCCCCTTGCAGTTTGGGGGACCCACCACAGGGAGACAGCTGCAATACGTCGCTGGGAAAGAAACCGGCCGATAATGTCAGGCTGAGGAGTTTGTACGGAAACTATTACACCCCACTGCGCGGGGATTTGGCTGCTGTGGGCTCGCCCTTCTCTGAAGCAATGAGTCTGGTCGCGATGGACCCAAGCCCGTAAGCAGCTTTTACCTCTGGCCGGTTCATGGCCCTGGGGAACAACTTTGGATTGGTTTGTGAGGAGGCCGGTTAGCAAGAGCATTGCTGCTCTTATTGCAGAAGAAGGGAGCTGTGGAAAGGAGGGTACAACATGCTGCAGAGAGAGAGAGGGGTGCTACGGTTAAGGTAGCTCTACACCATGCTGGAGAACTGGATTTTTTTCCTGCCTGTGCTATAGCTTTCCTGGCCAAGGCTGGGAATGTCACTTGAACCGTGCTTTGCATCGGTACCCCTGAATGTCTGAGCTTTGTTTTTGGGGAGCTTGATCTGAGATCCAGACTGGGAAAGTACTTGGACCTGAGATCAGTAAGTGCCTTAGAAGTTCACAGTGCTAACTGGCCTCACACCGGACCCCAGAGGTCACCTTCCTCTTCCGAGCTTGACTGCTGTGCTCCATGGCCCCGTGTGTGAACAGTGCTGATGATGCCCCTCCTCTCGCAAGGGTGTTGTGAAGAACCATGAAGAATAGCAGAGGCTTCCCTAGAGGGATTTAAAAATTCAGAGTCTTTAAAGCAGATGATAAACAAATTGGGGGAACACACACACAGGAGGTCTGAAAATGCTCTAGCAGTGAGCGGTGGTGATTCCTGAAGTGCTGTCAGGTTTGTACACTGAATGACACAAGGTCCATGAATTTGCAGCCGAAATCCGCAGCATTATGCATGAGCACAAAGAGACCAAATGAAGGCTGAAGATACAATTTTGGTTTTGGCACTTTGTAATTCTACGTGTGACTCCACTCAAGCAAATGTCTCTTAGAACAGTTTATTGTATGCAAACGACTAAAATTTTGCAGTGATATCCAGGCTTCCCTTCCCCTGTGAAAGGATTTATAATTAAAATCTCTGATACTCACCTGCCGTTAGGGCACCAGTGAGATTCTCTGTCCAGCCACCCAGCCACTCATCCTCCCCGTGGTGAGTGCCCGGCCGCCAGTGATGGCTGCCCCGCTCCGTACGGCTGCTGCCTGCAGTTGTTAGGATGTGGAATACAGTTCTGAGGTCAGCTGCTGGCTCAGCACTGAGCAGCTTTCAGCGATTATCTACCAGCATAAGCATGGTGCACCTAGATCAAACACTGAGGAGTTTACACAGTCACCACCCACTCTCCTTCCCACCATGAGGGTGCTCTCACACTCGCACGGAGCACAGGCTTTGGCAGTTTCCCACAGTCTTCCCATCCCCTTGGCAACTAGGTTTTATTTTTATTTATTTTTATTTATTTTTCTATTTATTCCCCAAACTGAAAGCTCTGCCACATGCTTCTCTGTGCTCTGAGTAACCCCAAACACAGAAGAGCCAGGAATATCTCCTTTGCTGCACTGTCAGTGCTTGGTACAGTCACTGCTTTCATCTGCTGGGTGGAGCAATCAGAGGCGACAGCAAGCAGCGAGCCAGGGAGCTGGCAGCAGAGGGAGAAGCAATACCTGAGAGACTGTCACAACTCAGGTAACCTCCAGCCGTCAATGTGCGTTTCGGAAGGCACGCTGCGCCGCAGGTCCCTGCCCCGAGCCATCAGCAGTCCCCACCGTCCCCCGGCAGAGCTGGCTCTCCCTGCCCACGCGCTGCCCGGTGCCACCGTCCAGGGCTCCCGCACGGCTGCAGCTGCAAAAAAGGACATTGGCCCCACCTTTACAGTGCCCTGATCCAGAAAAAGACTTCAGTTGTCTGCGACAGGCAGGACATCAGCACCTTGTCCCGCTCTTACCATGAAAGGTTGTAGAGACCTGTGCTCATTCAGATTTAGCTATTGCCTATGCCCAGAGCTGTCCCTGTCACAGAAAGCACCTCCCATGCAAGCTCATTTGTGCTGTTTTAATTATTCTGGATGTTGATAGGTAGGCAGATAACCTTGTGTCTGTAACCCCCGCAGCATGAAAGAGGCTGGCTTCACTCGTGCACTGTTTAATGCAGCTGTCCTACTCACCACACGGTCGACCAGGCTGAATCTGTTCCGCTTTGCAGCAAGCAGTGGCTGAGGTTTGGGTCCAGGCACTCTCCCCAGAGTCCCTTCTGGCCCTTTGGCAGGGAGAGCCCCAGAACAAACACAGGACCAGCTGCAGGGCTGTTCTCTCCGGCGAGCACCTGGAGCACCAAGCTGGACAGGCACATAACCCAGCCCAACGCATTTGTACGCTTTGCTGTGCATCAGCCCGAGCGAGGTGAAATGGGGAAGAGAAAACTCCTCTCTGGTCTGCCGGGAAGTGGAAGTGAGAGGTTGAAGTCCTTCATGCACAGTTACTAGAGAAAAGCAGTGCAGGAACAGCACTGCCACACCTCGTTTGAAAAATTAGGTACTTTTCTGCTGTGTAGAACAGCTGCAGCATTTCTCCCTGGGAGGTCCAAAGATGTGAACTGCAACCACGCCCAAGCCCCTGGCTCCGGGATGCCCGTGTGCCCGAGCTGCTGAGGGTCTCAGCACGCCCCAGGCACTGCCAGCCTCCCTCCCTCTCATCCCGGCTGCAGATCTCCTAACCCGTGGACAGCCGGGATGAACGCAGCAGGCTCCTGCTGCCCTCTCGCTCCACTGCCTGCGCTGCAGCTGGAGCACAGGGGACAATGGGCAAGGATGAAAAAAGTGATTTTTAAAAAACATCTGAAATTGAAAAAGATGACTTTTTTTCATCCTTATCAGATGGGGATAACAATAAGTTATCTATAAGAAAAAGAGTACAGATCAGTTCCCAAGCGTTTGTGAGAGTGTTTGTATGCAGAACTACCATTGCCTTGAATGAGCACCAAATGCAACTCATACTTACGAACAACCCAAATTTGCATTTATCCATTCCACAAACACGGTATCTCAGTGAAAGCTTCCAGGAAGCAGGCTTTACAGAAGGAGTGATGCAGAACAGAGTAGCCACTTCTGTCAGGCAAGAGCCGTGCTGAGGTTTTGACTTTGCTTTGAGATCCATCTCACCCTGCAGAAGAAAAGAAAGCTTCTCTTTTAAATGCTCAGAGGACTTCAGCCTTTCACTTCTGCCTCCCAGAAGACTACAGCAGGCCAGAGGGGAGTTTTCTCTTCCCCATTCTGCAGGGCTTAGGCTGACATTTAGCAGCAAAGACCAAGTATGGAGGCTCTCTTTATTAAAAGGGCTTCACTGCTGGAATCACATCACAAGTAAGGGAAGCCATTCTTTCTACGCATTCCCTTTAAATACCTCACCTAACCCTTACTCCAGCTGAAGCCTTCCTTTAGCTTCTGTAATACAGACCAGCCTTTGGGAACTAGTCTTTCCTGGAAAATGAAGTCAATGCATCAAGTCAGCTGTTAATTTTGAAAGGTGCTGTTGCAGATAAGGGCTTGTGTGAACTATTTCACAGCTATTTACTACTATGTTTTACAGAGCTGAGTTTTAAGGTGTTCTGAGCATTCTTAGCTCTTAGTAACTGGGTTAACGAGTATATGGAAGCAAGATTAATTTTTATTAGCTTGAAGTATCATATTTTATTCAAGTGATAAGAAATATCATAATACATTATGCATCTGCCAGTTATAGTCCATTTTAGTTGGTTCCAAAACCTAAGCAGTAAATGAGTAAGACAGTTTATCTAGTTAAACTGAAAAAACAGCATTCCACACAACCAGTACTGGAGATGTCAACCATATAGTAGTTCCAGCATTACATTGTTATGGCTTTCCAGAAAGTCAAGAAGTTAACAAATTAGAACACATCAAGAGCCATTTTCCAAAGATTTATTGAAGTAGCGACAGGTTGCTCATACTGTGCTGGAAAAAGCAGTTTTATTGAATTCAGATACTTAAAAACAGTATTGCAGCACAAGATATTGCTATCTGTAAACTAGACTCCATTGTAAACTCTAATCCTTCAAGGGAGAGTCAGTTTGCAAGATCTAAGACCTATTTCCTAGCATAATAATCTTGCGCTCATGGAAAAACTGCAGAAAGGCACTTGAAAGCTGTTTCTTCCTTTAAGACATGGACTTTTTAAATCTTGCTGGTAAGAATTTCTCCTGCATTAATAAGTATGCATCTTCACTTCAGCTTTACTCCAAGTCATCGTGATGCTGGGAAGTTTCATTAATAACCTGTTGAAAAACAGACACACTTGCGTTAAGTTTTAGTAGTGAGATTGTTAGTTATTTAAGAGTTAGAATTGGAATATCCAGTACCACAGAAAGGTGAATAAATGGGTATCAACTCTCACTTATAAATGAGAAGTTCTAGTTGGTAAATAGTGTACAGAAGCCATTTAAGCTTTATGGACCTAGTCTGAAAACAGTATCTTGTCCCAAACAAGTGCTTCTGTTCACTGTCACATGTTTTCCTCAGGTGATGTTAAGAGATCTTTTGAGAACTTGCTAACACAGCTGAACTTCAATACTCACTACACAGATAACTGCCAGCCACTTACAGTTTTACTATTAGATGACTTTTGTGGTTGTTTCCACAGAAGCCCCTTTGCTACATCAGTATGTTCAGCCACGCAGCCTGGACTGCCAGATGCTAAGTACTTACTACTGTACACAGGTTGCATTGACCGGTAGAAAAACTTAAGAGTATTTTAAGGTAACCAGCAGTGATAGAAATAAAACCAAAGTTACCACCAACCTGTCCATCCCTAGTTTCGACGGTCTTAATTAGAAGTGTCCTCTTTGAGTGAGTGTCAACCATTGGCTGAGACTCAATGTTGGTTTCTGCAGAAGAAAATGTATTATTACCAACAGTCTAGATGAAATGCCTCCTCAAAGAAATGAAGTGCAACAGATTCTAGTGTCTACTTTCAGAATCCCAATTCAGTGCATGAACAAGTCTCCTACTCTGAACGATAAGCTAATATTCTCCATGTTCCCCTTAAAGCACCTTCAGCAGGCATCTAAACCAACCATTCACTATGTACTGATATTTAAAAACATCTGTGCCCAGGAATAAAGCCATTCCTCCCATCTAAGGTTAAGTAATTGCACATTCTAGTTTTATCTAAGAAAAACATTCAAACACAACTGCATTTATACCTTTTCAAATACTAGAGTAAAAGGAACTATCCAGGACCCTTTCACTAACAATAGAACAGCTGTCTGAACTGAAGCAGCTTACCTCTCAGGTTCAAAGAAGCAAAGGTTGGAATAGGCATGTTAATCCTGAAGGAAAGAAAGAAAGAAACAGATAAAGTCAGATATGGGTATGGAGCGTCTGCTAGTAATTGCTGTTCAGAAAAGCATCTGCATGTGATTTGTACCTGCTCTCTTCACCCTCCAGCAGTTTTCTGTAGGTGGCAATCTCAATATCAAGAGCCATCTTTACATTCAGCAGGTCCTGGTACTCGCGGAGATGGCGAGCCATTTCTTCCTTCATGTTCTGAATCTCATCCTGCAGACGGCCAATAGTGTCTTGGTAGTTAGCAGCTTCAACAGCAAAATTCTCCTCCATTTCACGCATTTGGCGCTCCAGGGATTCATTCTGGAAGAGAATAATGAAGTCAAGCACTGCTGCAGTTCAGCCACTCTTCCCCACCCTCAAGACCCTTAAAATTTTTTAAAAAAGAGAAGCTGAGTTATGTTAGCATCCTTTCTGAAAATGGCCAGACATGCCCCAGATTTGTCATCTCCTTATCTTCCACTTGCAAAGTCATGGCGGGTTATTCTGCTGCTTGATCTGAGGTGTGCCATGTATTTGTTCTACTAGGTGGCAAAGCAACCCCTTACAATAAGCCCAACACATGCAGTACAAGTCAGCATGCAGGCAGTCCTCAGCGAGGGGATTTGCAGGTATACTGTACACTGTTAAAGCCACTTCAAGAAAGCCTTTAAGGCAGTCAGGTTCTAGCGACAGCAAGATTTCCACCTCCTTTCCACCACTCCTCCAGCTTTTTCTGTAGCTTCAGCTGTACCTGACAGACGAGCCATGAACACTTCCAGAAAGTGTCACATAAACAGTGAATATTACAGCAAGAGAACGAACTCATCCTTTATACCTTCAGACTAGTTCCATACATCAGTCTAACCAATGCACCATAGTGCGTGTAGGCAAACTGAGCCCATTGCATCCTTTTCGAAAAGTACCAATATGCTGCTGTATTGCATGGGAGATCAGCTGCATTCATACCTACAGCAACAATTAAAGTGCAGTGCAGTGCTTACAGCTGCAAAGGGAAGAGTGTCCTGACAACTGTGGCCTTGTACTTACGCTTCCCTTAAGGGCATCAACTTCGCAGGTGAGAGACTGAATCTGTCTGCGGTATTCATTAGCTTCTTGTTTGGCCTGACGCAGGGCATCGTTGTTCCTATTAGCAGCTTCAGAGAGATCTGCAAACTGTGGAAATACCCAGTTTGGTTAGCATAACACCTCAGCAGAAATGGTATAACAGACTTTTTTGGACACAGCATTTGAGGGCAACTGAAGCCATTGCAAGTCTTAACATTTAAATACTAGCATTACTCTTATAATAGCCTTTCTATTTCTAATTGTCAAATTGGAATTCATAGTTAAACCTTTCATATTTGTCTCCCCACCCTGTGCATTTCCCATCTCTTCACCATTTTTTTCACCCATTCATTCACTCCTTTCTCCAGTATTTCATCTAACATCTGCTTCCAGGTACAAGCATAGGAAAGACTCCAAGTATGAACCCATTACTTTGATGCTGTACTTATGGCACAAAATAATGTTTTCAGCTGTACTCTTTGCAGACTACAAGTTTAAAGAAGACCCTGTGCCATGACTGTGTGCGTCCAGTAGAGAAACAGAGGGAACACCGAGTGCTACAGCAAAGCCGTCACGTGCAGTTAGTTCGAGTGCTTGATGTGCCTGAACAGATTTTACTCACTTTGGACTTGTACCACTCTTCAGCTTCCTGAAGATTCTTAGCAGCAACGCTTTCATACTGCTGGCGAACGTCACGCAGGGCAGCAGTAAGATCAGGCTTGGAAACATCCATATCAATTTGGATGTGCTGTTCCTGGAGTTGGGCCTGCAGTTCTCGGATTTCCTGGGAGAGAAGCAGACAGTTGGTTTTATTACACAACATGCAGAACACACATAGGTGGGGGACTCTGGGCCAGAACCAGTGAAGCACTTACTTGCTCGCTGGACTGTCAGCATCTAATCACAGACCTCATCACTCAGCTTACCTCATCATGAAGCTTCTTCAAGAAGGCAATCTCCTCTTGCAGGGACTCCACTTTGCGTTCAAGGTCAAGACGTGCCAGAGACGCATTGTCAACATCCTGATCAGAGAGACGAACAATTAGCAATCTTACAAAACCATGCTGCAGACAAGACTTTTACAGCAAGTTCCGTAGCATACAGACTAATGCTACATCTGAGCTTCTTAGCAAGACAATATGAAATCAAGACCTGGGAAAAACCTCGATCTTTTTGCCTCCTCCTACCCTAGCCTTAGAGACCACCATATGCACCTGTATTGTGATTTGGGGAATTATACAGCATATGTACATCACTTCCTCTTTGCCAACATATTGCTAAACACGATCAAGAGCACACTGACCACAGTGGCTGTAAATCCCACCTGAAGACGAAGCAGATACTTTGGTCACAAGATGAAGCAGATACTTAGGTCACAAGCCAGCAACAAGCTCTTTTAGCTTGACTACACTGAAAAAGAGTTGGTCTTGCAATTTTCAGGCTTCCATTCTTTTCAGTGGGGCTTAGAAGTGCAAGCCATGTGCCTACATGCCTATCAGTGGGCTTAACTTCTTGTTTATTTCTTACGGACTCCTTGGTCATCGACTACAGAGCCCTTTGGATCCACAGACCACAGCGTAAGAGCATACTTGTAAAGCTAGTGAGGTACATACAGGAACTGCAAGCATTTATTCGACAGATCTCCCTTGAGAACAAGAAGGTATAAGCATAAACGCAAATCGAGTTAATCATCACTGCCTACACCCTCACATTAGCTGGCAAAGACTCCACCTTTTGCTGGACAAAGATAGTCTTAATCAACAGAAAAAATTCATTTAAGGCACAACAGAAGATATGCCATGAATGTTACATGGGAGCAGCTTGAATTAGTTCAAAAACATAACTTCAGACTAAACATTGATTGGCAACTTCTTATGTTTTAAATGTGCAAACAGGACAGTTCATTTGCAAAAGGGAATGATTGTTCCTTTCATACTGGTTACACAAACAGCTGCACACTTATGTTCACATGGTATCAACGTCTCATGTTTTCACAGCTTACTCTAAAGCTATTTTGGATTTGCCCAAAGCGTAAGCATTCCTAATCAGCAGTTCTCACTATTATGGCACCTTCGAAACAGGGAGTGTTTTCTTTAGACTCCTAGAAAGCCACTCCTGGGATCACTCCTACTCTGGGGTGAAGTTCTTGCTCCAGAAGAATTCTTCTGTTTTCTTCATCCAGAAGAACACCCCTTTGATGTGTTATTCCACAACTTCCCTATCAACTCCAGTTTTAAACCCACAGTTCACACCGGCTCTGTTTTTCAATTCAGAGAAAGAATTCCTCAATTCATTTGTTCTCCTCCCCCAAAAACGCGAAGATCATTCTGTCAGGAAATTACATGCCTATGACCTAACGTGTTTACACAGTTGGACAGACATCCACAGAGTTTCCAGTGAATTTTACAGAAATCTGCATCCTGAAGACTGTTTTTTCAGGACAACTGAACAGCTACAGAGTTTTTAGTAGCTTACAACAAATTGAAAGGATGTTAAATTTAAGATACTTTGACTATATGGCATGTATTTTACTATTTACATCATCATAAAGTTCAGGAGTGAAGAATCCGAGTATCTGTATTTCCTAGATGTATGGAGAGCCACACAAATGAACAAGCTACTTGTAGCCTGAGCAAACAAAGTGTAAGGCATGCATACACGCAATTGGGCTATGCATTGATTTTATCCTAGGAGACTGATTAATGCCAGTCACAATTTGCAGGGTTGAGCATCCATGGTTACTTCAGACAAACCGCATGTTAGCCAGGAGCTGACCTGTCAGTCTTGTCGTAGGTTCAGGATCTATTCTTACTGCCAGAGCAGCTGGCAAAGCTGAGTAAGAAACTTTCTCATGAACTGTGACGCTTGTTTTGTCCCAAAGGAAGGAACTCACTGAACCTTTAGGTTTATTTTACGTAATACACCCCTCAGCATCTGAGTAGAATCATATTTCTTTGTTCAGGAGAAGAATTAAATTAGAATTCAGTACGTCTGAGCTAAACAGTCAGCTTTTGGAAATACAAAGTTTAAATTCAAATATTTGTTCACTTCTTTTAGAAGACTGAACTATACAACTGGTCCATCAAGTAAAAACTAAATTTGATTCTACATCAGAACAGTAAAGTATCTGCTGAAGTGTTGCGAATCCACGTATGCAGCTTTGCAGTGCAAAAAATATAACGGTTTAATGAAAAGCTGTGCATCTTTTACAATGGAAAGCACAACAGGATGTTTCGGCTTCAGTGTCCTGTGAATTTAGTTTCACTTGCAGGAGAACAATACTTACACTGAAACAGATTTAGTTTTCAAAACCTGCACGTTAAGCCTACCCTTACGTGGTAAGGAAAAATTCAGTATTACTGTTGTTCAAATCAAACATGCTGGCACGTGCCAGTTATGTCATGAATGGATTTAGTGCAGTGTTTCCACAGACAATGATCTGCAATTCTTACGCATAAGCTACACCTTAAGAGGTTAAATGGATCCAGTTCTGACTGTACTGCACACACAGATCTGCTAAAGGCTGAGCTCCTGAACCACCCCTTTCCACAGTGCAGGGAAGCGCTGCATAATAAATGTCAGATGCGAACAAAGCCAAGTTCACTTAAAAGCCTTGAGCCTTCAAAAAGTTTAATTGGTTTGAAATAGAGGTAGACATGCCTTGAAGTGCACCAATTAAGCATGAAACATCATTTAAGCCAGCCTTAAGTCAAAGGATCCTTCAACTGAATACAGCAATGAATTAGAATAGATTAGGTTCTCTAAAACTTAAGTTAAATGCTTCTGCATGGAACTTCACATGTTAAATTGTCTTAGCGCTTAAAAAAACAGAAGCTGAAGTTCAGGCATTATCTCAAACTGTTCCGTTTCAAACTTCTGTCCCCAGAATGCCAGAGCAGACTCTGAATTCCCAGACACCGAACAGGAATAGGTGTCTCTGTTTCCACACATTATCTCACAATCACAACTTGCTCTCCTTCAGAGACTACAAATATATTGTAGTCAAAAGCCCTGCCCGGGGAGACACTGACAATTAAGTGATGATTCCCTGAATGGTGACATCTACTAACATCTATGAAGAGCTTCAGGACGAAGCCAGCCTATGCCCAACTGTCGAGAGATAAGGGCAGCCGGGAGGAATGTTAGCAATGCCGTTTCACACCAGCAGTTTTAGGGCAGAGACCTTGTTTTGAGAAGGCACATTCCTAAACATCTCCTAGTCCAAACAAGACTTAATCCAAGTTGAAAGCTGGTTTTGCACAAGTGAAAACCTGAGCTTAACACTTTTTGAACACTGTTAGCGCAGTTGGTTCTGACTGTCAGGTAGGTTTTAGCTGATCTGGGCAACATCGTAGCATCCCACAGAGACTAAAGTCTTAAAGCAACTGTTTCCTCCGTTAACATCATCTTCCACAGAGGATTAAACTCTGCGCTCTTAACGGACATCCAGAGGAGGCAGCCGTGACTGCTGTGACCTCGCCCCAAGGAACAAATCGCCTACTTCTTGTCAGCAGACAACACCCATACGAAAAATTTTAAATTTGAACCAGTTGTCCAGTAATGCGCTGACCAACGTGATTCATCAAAAAGGAGCTGTTTTGTATAAAAACTGGCCCACGCACACGATAAGACGCTTTTCGTTTGAAATATGCCCGCAGCATTACACATGTGGTAAGAATGCAGCCCACTGCGCCCCCCCTCCAGCACAAAGAAGGGATCTATTCTTTCAATCTGCTGCCACCACGCTTGCCATAATGCCTGTATCTGCATTCCACGGTGAATCCCATAGAAACCATTAATACCCTTCAGCCAAGCGAGCAGATGGCCCCCCCTTTCGCTTTTATTGGATCGGAAAGCGATTCCACGTCGGAGCGCTTTTTGTGAACCAGGCTAGACTTGGATAAAGCAAGACAATAGTTTCGTGTCCTGTCCCCCCCCCCCGCTTCAGATCGCAGCATCCCCCTTAAAGAAAACAAGGAGGGTTTGCGTGAGAACCAACGGAACTCCTTTGTGCGAGGAGAGCAAACCCCTGCCGAGCCCGTCCCCCCCTCCCCGTCCCAGGCACCGCCGGCTCGGCTCCCTCCCCCCCCGCTCCCCCCAGCCTCCGCAAACCTGTCTGAAGGACTGTAGGGTGTTCTCGGCCTCCTCCCGCTGCAGCATCTCCTCCTGCAGCCTGGAAGGGGCGAGACAGCGGTGAGGAGCGAGCGGGGTCCCGTCCCCCCCCTCCTCCCCGGGCCCCCCGCCCAGCCCGGGACGCTGAGGGGCTGCTCCGCGCCAGCCCGACCCCCCACGACCCCCAACTCACTTCTCCCTCAGCCGCATGATGTCGTCGGCGAGGTTGTCCCGCTCCACCTCCACGCGCGCCTTGTCGTTGGTGAGCTGGTCCACCTGCCGCCGCAGCTCCCGCATCTCCTCCTCGTAGAGGTCGCCCAGGCGGGACGTGCCCTTGCCCTTCAGCTGCTCCAGCTCGGCCAGCAGGATCTTGTTCTGTTGCTCCAGGAACCGCACCTTGTCGATGTAGTTGGCGAAGCGGTCGTTGAGCTCCTGCAGCTCCACCTTCTCGTTGGTGCGGTTCGCCTTGAACTCCGTGTTGATGGCGTCGGCCAGGGAGAAGTCCACGGAGTCGTGGAGCCGCATGGGCGGCATGCTGCTCCGCAGCCGCACCGACGTCGTCTTGGTGGCGTACACGCCGCCGGGCGAGGCGGACACGTACCGGGCGGCGCTGGGCCGCAGCGAGCTGCCCAGCGAGTAGCGGCTGCTGGAGGTGATGTAGCGGGTGCTGGGGCCGGTGCTGGTGCGGCTGCCCCCGCCGAACATGCGGCGGTACGAGGAGTTCTTGGTGCTGACGCTCATGGCAGCGGCGGCGGGGAGGGCTTTGTAATCCGGGAGCGGAGCGCGGCTACCCGAGTGCGCGGCGGGCGAGGAAGGGCGGTGGCCCCCGCCCGGGCCCCTTCTTATGGGGCGCCGCCGCCCGCCGCCGGGCCCGCCCCGCCGGGCTCGCCCCGCCAATCACCGCCCCCCCCGCCGCCCGCCGCCAATCGCCGCCCCGCCCGCCGCCAATCGCCGCCAATCGCCGCCCCGCCCGCCGCCGCGCCTCGCCCCGCGGGGAGGGGGCGGTGGCCGGCGGGGGGCGCGGGCGCTGCGGGACGGCTCTGCCGCTGCGGACACAAAGGCGGGGGGCAGCACCCCCCCCTTTCCCGGCGCGGCGTGGCGGGGCGCGGCCCCGAGGGCCGGCAGATTTCTCCCCGGGGCTGCGGACGGGCCGCGGCCGAGGCGGGAGCCCGCAGATGGGGCCGCGGAGGACGGGGATGGCGGAGGTGGGCGCCGCGCTGTCCCTTGCCGCCGCCGTCCCGTCCCCCAGCGCTAGGGCTGGCGGTGTGATGTGGTGCCGCGGGACGGGCGAACCCGCTCCAGCGACCCCAGGGCGCAGGCACCGAGCAGCCCCCCGCAGGCCTCATGCGGGTGTTTATGCATCCGCACGTCTCCCCGAGAACCCGCTGCTTTCCGTCCTCGGCTTTCTGGAAGGGAGTCAGAGGAGGGTTGCAAAGGGCTGCCGAATGTCCGGAACGAACAGGCAGAAAAATAATGTCTGCGTCTTCTTCAGCTGCCTCCCGCCACAGCGATGTCGGCTCCTGCTTCTGTGCTGAATTCACAGCACTTGCAGGCTCGATGTGCCTTCCCTGTAGCCGGGTAAGCGCTTACACAGGCCAGGCTTCACTCTGCCAGCGTTGTAACCACCTTCCCAGCAGCAACTGTTTTTTTTAGTGTGGACAGTACGTTCTGGAAATAGCTGCAGTCAGGATCTTGCTCCTGGATGCAACCCTTCTAATGGCGGGGGTAGTGGCAGGCTGGATTTTAACGAAGGTTTGTTTCGGCACTGTTCCACCGAAGAGACTTTTGCTGTGAATTTCAGTAGGTACACGATCAGAGTCTTACGAAAGCACCTGGTAAAATGATAATTATTAGTTAGACGTGGTCCACAAATATCCTTTGTGCATAGCTTCAAAGGCCAGAAAAATCCCAGCGTTTCAAGAGCAATTGTACTGTCAAAATGGGGTTAGCAGCAGTAGAGATGAATGACGTAGGTTGGTAGTACAGGGCAATAGCAGTGGCATAAAATTTAACAGAGAAAAACTTGGACTGAGTAGCAGCAGATTGGCTTTGGTATCAATGCAGAAGTCATTTAATGGAGATGTGTTATTCAGATAATTTCAAACTCGAGTGGCCAAAGCACCAAACATATTCTCTAATCCTGCACTGACACATCAGGTAAGGGACATCTTCTTCCTCTTTGCTGCGGGAAGTGACCCATACAATGTAGAGGTATTCTCTGCAGCATATTACCTCAGCACTGACAGGGTGCAAAGCTACCATCATCTTTTAATTCTGTTTAGCCTGCAGTCCTGCAGAAGCAAATGTCTTCACTGGAAAGTCTGATGAACCTGAACACAAACAGTGGGTAGAGAGGAAGGTAATTTTCACCCCCCAATTCACAGTAAAGTCAACTATTGTACTTCAGCTATTGTACTAGAGCTGTTGTACCTTCTGAGAAGTCTTGTAGCCCACATATTTTATTAAAGATTTTTTTTTTTTTTTTTGTAAAGAAACTGTTCTTTCGTTTCATTCTGATGGCACCCAGAAGCGAAGGAATGCAGTTTGTATCTAAATGTAGGTCTTTGAGGTTTTAATTTCCGTTATTCACTGAAGCTTAGCCAAGCAAACGAAGCTGACAAGGTTGAGCCACTGAAGTGCTTGCGGCCTAAGTCCTGGGCTGCAGCTCGTTCTGTTCGCCCACTGAGCAGGAGGCAGAGGTCACTCGGCATTCCTGGGGCTCGGGGTACCCGCAGCCAGCCCGCACGCTGCTGTGCTGCCCAGTCCTCCCAGAGCCCTTTATCTGAGCCGTCAAGTTTGAGCTGTAAGCCTTTGTTAGCCCCAGCACAAAAAGTACCTGGTCCTTCAGTGAGCAGGCAAAAAAGCAAACCAGCACGTAACCAATAGCCTCACAGATTACACACGCTTTACTCGGAAGTACTGATAAGTTTTAGCAGATTGCTGGTTTTTTACAGGTGCGCTGTGACCAGTCTGGTTTTCCTTACAGAGCACAACTTATTTATACTCCACAAAACCTTTAGTGGCACACACATGCAACAGTCATCCTTCATTCAGAAACTGCTTTGCCCCTAAAATTCAGGGAAGTGTTTGTTTTAGTAAATAAGTATGACACCCTCCCCCCATGTTTCAAGTGTAATTTCCATATGTTTATGTCACCGCTGCCGTATGTGCTCTTGGCCACCTGCCTCATTGCTGTTTCTCACTATGAAATTTCCTAGAAATGTTCAGATATTGTCAGTTGTTGGGACTACAATAAACCTTTAAGTGCCTTTGCTTGCTGGCTGGCACTTACGCAGATGCATAAATGGAGGAAGCTCTAAGTTTCTGGTAAGGCTGTAATAAATTTAATGCACATTTGCATGCCAAACCCCAAGGGGAACAAGAACTGGTCTCTTGAAATGCGAAAAGATCTCCACAGTGCTTGTCAGGAAAGTCTCTGTCCCAGTGTAGCCATAAAAATCACGAAGAGCGTGCTTTTTTGAATTGAAATGAAACCACAGTAATGGGCCTAATTTTAAGGAAGGTGCTGTGAGACTCTCACACACCACGGCTGGTCAGGATCTTCACCACTTCTTACACGAAGGACAGACAGCTAACAGCATCACTAAGCACTACGCTGGGGATTATTCATAAACCCGTCTATTAGTTATCATCTCTGTTGTTTTTTGCAGTGACTTCATTTGCAATACCAGCTGCTATGCCCCTTACCTCTACAGATGTGTATCAGAGGTAAGCCAGTGGCACTCTTAAAAAAAGAAATTGGCTCATTTTCTTGTGAGCTTTTCAGTTCACACTGCAAAATTCATTTTGGCATTTTTTGGCTTTTTGCCAGAGAATTGATGCATTGGTGCACTGACAAGAATGCAATAAGAAATCAAGCCCTAGAAGTGTAGCAAAAGAATTGTATTGTTGTGTAACTTTCATTAACAGGGAAAATGTGTGTGTATAGGGAGAGGGTACAGATGCCCGAAGGGCTTTATACTGAAAATCTGTTATGCTAAAAATGAAAAAGTCCTCGTTATAGTCAGAATTTCTCTGATTTTCTTGCGCAAATCTCTGCTGGTCTGAAAACATCACTGAAAAGACTGGCATTCACATTTTTTTATTTGCCTTTAAACAGTAAGAAACTAGAGAAATTTAGTCAAAACATCGAATGTGCTTTCCAGTTATTATAGATTGTCTAAACAGATGTGAATGCTTTCATTATCAGATTTGTGCGCTTTTAGTGAAGTTTCTGTTTCCAGGAGGTATAAGACGACCCATAAATATTAAATACCCAGGAAAAACATCCTGTTATGCAAATACAATCACTTTTGTTGTCAGTACCATACAGCAGCCTTAAGCCCTGGCACTCATGGGGCCACAGAGGCATTCCTTCACACCTCCCCTGCTCCATGAATACTGAACAAACTCCAGGCAAAAGGGACCCGCTTTAACAGGAGGATATGAAAGACCCTTGATGTCCTACAGCAAACAGAATCGGGGCTCTCCGTAATGCTCAGCCGCAGCAAGTGCTGTGGCCTGTCGCTCGAGCCAGCGCTGTATCTTTTAGTCTGAAAGAGCACTTCCTCCTTCAGCTGTGGTCTGAAAAGACTACAACTGCTATGGTTTTGCAAATAGAAAGGTTCCTGTTCCCAAAACATGGATTCTGGCTGTAAATCTTCATCTGGGGCCAGCCCCTCCCTTTAGCTGGGAGCTAAGTGTAATGAGGAGCCCCCAAGAAAGGCCGGTGCATCCAGGGAAGAGCTGATTATTCTGAACCCAAAGAATACGTCTGCCTGCACACTGCCTGGGAGAAGCTGGTTTGGGTTTTTGAATGCCACTGGGCTGCGGAATATCTCAATGTCCAGGCATTGAAATCTCCCCTTGTGAGTAACTTCCTTGACTAATTATGGTTTTCAGAAAGAAATTGGCAAATTCTTTTATGAAATTTATTTTTAAAATGATGTTGCCTACAGTCATTGCCAGTGTTGCAAAGCGTATCAAACCGGTGTGACTAGCTGTTGATTTTTTCAAGGAAATGACTAGGCTCTACACTCAAAACTAACCAAGTCTCTCTGCAATATTATATTTTAATGTAAAATGAACTGTATGAAACTGGCAGGGGTTTCATCACTAGGGAAGTGTTTTGAACATGACTCATGCCACCCAGTTGCATGACTTACATTTCCAAAAATTATTATTGTCGTGCATAAAGTTCCCCTCGACTATGGTTTCTAATTGCCAGAATAGGACATTTTCTGTATCAAAATAGGATGTTTCTGTACTAAATCAGGTACTCATTTTCAAAGCCAGTACAGCCCTCTGCCCCGAGTCCCATGGTTGTCTCAAACACCATGCACAGTTCCAGCAACACAGAGAAGAGAAAGAGAAGTTTTCCAGGTCTATCATAGGTATAGAAATTTATTTAAATGACCCCTTAAACAAAAAAAAGTATGACAACCTGTATACTCCACCTGTTTCACTTCACTTTGTAGCAATAGCGCTGACTGCTGAATGTCAGCAATACATTTAGCAATGACTGGAACATAAAGGACAAGGTTTTCCAAACTGACAAGAGGTTTGGCATGGTTTGAGGCTTGATGCTCAACCTGAAACTCTTTAAGCAGAACTAATATCCAGAATACACAAAGTCCCTCAGTCTTGATTTGGGTGCGCAGAAATAGATACTTTGAAATTTTAGCTCTCCACCGTCCTTGTTTCATGAGATTTGTATTTTGCCAAAGACCAAGGAACTGTTCAAGGATCATGACAGGCACTTCATAAAGGCCATTTAACTTAAAAATATAATATAAAGGATTTTAATTTATACTCAGCTTAAGCTTTGAATAGGATCTATGTAAAATGTTGTATAATGTGCAGGGCTTCTTCCTGTCTTTGCCACATTGCTGACTTCACTATCTTGACCTTGCTATCAAGTGCTCAGTTGCTGTCCCTGCAGTCAGCTGTTGGCACAGGTAGAAGTCTGCAGCGTGGGTGGATGAACATTCATTTGCCACATTACAATGGGAAGCCATAATATTAATCTGTCTGGGATCACTGTTTTAAATTTTGAGATTGCAAACCTTTTCAAAGGTGAGTCATCCATCCATTCTCTCTTTTGGAAAAAGCTAAAAGAAGTGATTCTAGTATGCCATTAATGAGCCCTGTCAGTTAGACATTTACTACTTCTTTTTGGCCAAGCTTTTTCAAAGCAAACTGCTTAAAGAGCTCCTCTAGCCAAAAAACAATTAAATCTGAGGAGTGATTTAATCCTTCTTTCTCCCACAGTTCCATCACTTACACAAAGCATAAATAGCATAATGTTTTCTTGCCATGATGTACCAGGAAATGATGATGTTCTTTCTGAGGAAGAGGCAGGACACAGCAACGGAATCATTAATTGCATGCAGCAATTGTTCCATTCTTCCTTTGAGATGCCCAGAACAAGCAGAACAGTCTAGCTCCTCAAGGGCCAAGTTTTTAGTGGACTCGTCAGTCCAAGTCCTTGTGCCAAACCCTTGGTTCCAAGGAGACTCATAAACTGAGCATACATTGTGTTGGCCATTCTGGGATTAGCTGGCTCCTTACAAAGCAAAGAGGCAGTGGTGCACACACCCCAAAGCTGAGACGAGGGAGTTTCTAAGAAGACAAGCTGTTTTTACACACCAGGTCTATGCCTAATTTTCAAGCATAAATATACTCTGTCCAGTTGGGATTGAGAAGGGAAGAGGATCCAGATTTAAGCTGACAGCATGCATAAAATAGTGCAGACTACAGGGAATGGAGTGGTAAACTTATTAAAAATGTGTAGAGCAGATGGTGCATATGGCTGGAGAAGGAAGAGAGTAAATATCTGGAAAAGTGGAGGCATCCATAGTTTTTCAGGTGGAAAGGCATCCTGCTTCCCATTACAAAGACAAATTTACTATCTGCCTCAAATTTTCCTTGAGAATTTGGTCTTGCACTTGGTCATCGGGTGGGAGAGAGCTTGTGTAGGATGACAGGAGGAAGGACCTAGCAACTATTTAGGAGCTTTGTAGATGTTTTAGTTTTGCTCACTCTTAGACTTTTGCCAATGTTTGTGGCTGTTTATTTGACATGGATCAGGCATTTGCCATAAACTCCATGACATGGAAGTTACCAAGCCTACCACCTTAAGTCCAAAACACACCAGGATGAAACAACATACAGGTCAGATCACAGAATCACAGAATCACAGAATAGTAGGGGTTGGAAGGGACCTCTGTGGGTCATCTAGTCCAACCGCCCTGCTGAAGCAGGGTCACCTACAGTAGGCTGCACAGGATCTTGTCCAGGCAGGTCTTGAATATCTCCAGAGAAGGAGACTCCACAACCTCCCTGGGCAGCCTGTTCCAGTGCTCCGTCACCCTCAGAGGGAAGAAGTTCTTCCTCATGTTCAGACGGAACTTCCTGTGCCTCAGTTTGTGCCCATTGCCCCTTGTCCTGTCACTGGGCACCACTGAAAAGAGCTTGGCCCCATCCTCCTGACACCCACCCTTCAGATATTTGTAGGCATTTATAAGGTCCCCTCGCAGCCTTCTCTTCTTCAGGCTGAACAAGCCCAGTTCCCTCAACCTCTCCTCGTAGGGGAGATGCTCCAGTCCCCTCACCATCCTTGTAGCCCTCCGCTGGACTCTCT
The DNA here is from genome assembly GCF_030867145.1 of Opisthocomus hoazin. Taxonomy (NCBI): domain Eukaryota; kingdom Metazoa; phylum Chordata; class Aves; order Opisthocomiformes; family Opisthocomidae; genus Opisthocomus; species Opisthocomus hoazin. The sequence goes on along the minus strand of NC_134417.1, from coordinate 71,585,559 downwards.
CCAGTAGCTCTTCATCTTTCTTGAACTGGGGAGCCCAGAACTGGACACAGTACTCCAGATGAGGCCTTACCAGGGCAGTGTAGAGGGGAAGGAGAACCTCCCTCGTCCTGCTGGCCACACTCTTCTTGATGCACCCCAGGATCCCATTGGCTTTCTTGGCAGCCAGGGCACACTGCTGGCTCATGGTTAACCTGTCGTCCACCAGGACACCCAGGTCCCTCTCCGCAGAGCTGCTCTCCAGCAGGTCCACCCCAAGCCTGTACTGGTGCAAGATGTCAGGATCTTTCAAAGGGCAGAGGAATGGTTTACCCTGAATATGGTAATAATGCCACTGCCCTGCAGCTGTATGCCGAAAATAGTCAACTTCTGTGGTATCAGGAGGAATCTTGAAATATATCCTGCAGATGAAGGACATCATACTATTGTACTACAATATACATGATGCCTGGGCTGGTACTGACAATGGTAATTATGCACAGTGTAAGTTCATGAATTACTTGAGTTTAATTCTGTTAGTTTTTGAACAACTGTGTCTTCTACCATGGGAGATGAGTGCTACATCTGACTTGGCACTGTAACTGCAATGAAGTCATCCTCAGGGACTTCATGTGACATGCAGAGTTCCCAATAGACAATTCCAACAATTTCCCATTGTATTGCTCTTACGAATTATGTGAAACATGTTTGCTGGAGTCTTAAATCAGCCCAGCTCCCTACAGCTGACATATTGACACTGTCAGTCTATACTGGCATAAGTCTTGTGCAAGATTTCTCTTCTTGAGAAAGAACTATTTTAGGCTTTCTTGAGCCATTTAGGTTAGGCGTTTCGGGGCTTCTCTCTCCAGACTGTCTCCTCAAAAACAACATTTTAAATTCATAGCCCTGTTTCTAAAAATGTTTGTTCGAACTTTAGGAAAACCCAAAGGTTTTTGTTCTTAGTTGAGGCAATACTTAATTGGGGGAAGGGATCCCAAAAGATCTAGCAGGCAAAAATGACACTTTCACATTTTAGCTGGGATTTTTTTCAGAATAACTTTCAATTTTCATTTCAGTTTATCCTTACAAAAACTCACAACTTCTTCAAATCTGTGTTTTTCTATGGACTATTTTCCAAGAGACTTTCTGGTAGAAAAGAGCCATAACCCAGCCACTAAGTTTTAGTATATTTGTGTGCTTGACAGACATTTGTAGACACATCCAAAGTGAGAAAGAGAATATTTACGGTGCCATCACTTCTGTAACTGCAGTTCATAAGTGATATCAAACAGCTTTAAATTAGCTTTAAAGTAACTCATTTGCAAAGTGCCAGTAATATAGCCAGGGTGGAAGACACCTCCATGCTGCCTGGGCACCGAGTGCTCAGCTTCCTGGGCAGATTTTACAATACTTATTGTTTGCAATTGTGGTTTATCAAATTTCAAGATAGCTCAGCAAGTCCACAGTTACAGCTCTGCTGTAGCTGCTTTAAAGATTTTCTTTCTCTCTGGAGGAAACACCCTACCACTGAAATCCTACCACCATGGTGACCAGCGTAAGACATCTCATTTCCTGTGCTAACTACAGTCTCAGTCAAAGATTAAACTCATCATGTGGGACTGAATGAAAAAACAAAGTTTGTGCAGGGGCTGAACTCCTTAAAAGACAAGTCTGTGGTATACAAAAGCATTAGGTGATACTAGATATCCTTGTGAGCAATAGACATGACCAACACCAACATACAGCTACAAGTCTTTCCCAGTTTGCACACTATAGACTGTGCAAGTCATACGGGGATGCTGGAGATGGAAGTTCCTGCCTTAAGCAAAAAGGTAAGAGGCACATCCAAGCTTGCCATCTGCACTCTGTTTCTCTCCTTTCCCTCATCTTCCCCCTGCCCCGAGAGAGCAGCAGGCACTGTGCCGTTTCCTCCTGTCCTGCAAGCGAGCTGGGATCTCCCACGCCATTACCTCATCCCGCCGGAGCGGCTTGAACTGATCCCCCCGAACAGCGCCTGGCTCCGTTCCTGCTGTCGCCCGCTTCCTGTGACCCTTCGAGGCTCAGATTCAAAACATTCGCTGCAGCAGCGATCTTTTGGCTCACTGCAGCGGGCCTTACAGAGCTCAAAGAGTCTGTTTTGTTCAGTCCAGCAAAGGTGGGGTTTTTAATTATTATCATTTTAGGGTTTTTTGCTTACTAGCCTTTTTTTATCCTTTATTTTTTTGGTCAGGCACTGGAATGTGTAAGTACAACACAAAAGTCAATAACATTATGTAAGCATATGCCTCTCATCCAGCCAGGGTGACCACTGCAGGCCAAACATAACAAACAGGCTCGATGTGTTTAGATCTAAATTTATTTAAACCAGAAAAGATTTGAGAAGCAATGTCTTTTTATTCCTTATTCCCTACAGAGTATATGCAGAACTCCATAAGCTGAAAATAAAATCCTGAAATGGAGAGCTTAATATATTTGAAAAGAGAAAGGTTAAAAATGCTTGTCTCTGATGACTCTTGCAAATAAACTCAGCTACCTAAATTTCCCCTGTAAAGAGTTCTTAGAAACGCATTGGGAGAGGCTAACAAGCCTGGTTTGATGTGGGTTTCATTTCTAGTCTTGCAGATGCGTGGGATTATAAATGAAAATCGTAGGCTTCGTTAGCCATACTGGCACGGCCCAGCAGGCTTCCCAGAAATGCTGCGTCTGTGGGTGACAGCTGCCTTTACTGAGCATCACTTCGGCAGAAACCGAGTCTGATAAATTCCCTCCTGAAACATTTCATCCAGTACAGATCAATTTTGATAAACTGCAAAAGGTTTTCAGTTTTATTAGTAACCTACTGGGCCAACGGTTATGGAAACAATAATTTATGCTAGACACTCTCGGTGCATTTTTTCAATTCACTGATTGCATTGCAAGGGTATGACGTGCCTCACATTCTTTCCTAGCCACAGTGATTTCTGACCCAGAGCATGAGCTTCCCTTCTAGACAGCTGAGATGTCTGTATACTCTTCCTGATCCTCACTTAGGTATTTCATAGGTTATGCTGGACATTCGGACACAAGAAGCATTGTTTGCTGTTCAGCCGTCAAGATTAATAATTTGCCTGTACTGAAGTTTTGGCTGATCACTGTGAATATGCTTTTAAACAGAGGGAGATTTTTCTGTCTCCATTTTTTTAATATAGAGGAAATGCTCACAAACACTTCACAGCTACAGGTCTACTGGCTTCCATTACCTACCCTTACGTTGAGGGGTTACATTCAAAGGAAACTTCAAACAATTTATGCTGCTGCAGTACTGTCCCATCAATAAAACCCCGTGACATGCACTGCAGACTGGCAACCTCCTGCTCGCAGCTGGGTGCAGGCAGAGGCCTTGCTGGCATGTTAGTGTCTGCTCTGCTGCAGATGGGAGGGCAGGGAGAAGAGTTACTTGTAACTGCAGAGGCCTGAGATGCCTATGAAACGTTTTGTGCATGTTTGTTGTGTGCATTTGTTGCTGGTGTGAATTACAGAAACACAACGGCGAAAATATTTTCTTCTCACTTTGACGATAAGAGTACACGGTCCAGGCATAGTCGGTAATTTTACCTTTCAGCTGCCAAGTGTAATGCAGAATCTCAAGGCAGTGGTTTTGCATGTTTCTGTGATGTTGTCTGGCAGCACTGATAATTGTAACATTTTTAACAATTTTAAAGCACTGTAAGAAGAGAAAATCTTGCAGTGGTTTCGTTTGCGTGTTCCTCTTACCACATGTAGCTGTTTCGCTGGATGTGTTTCTTGGTTACCAGAGCAACAGTTTCAGATCTAGCATGATTACCTGTATCATAGCACTCATCAGAGATGTGGGCAAACTTTGGAAAGTTCTACATTGAGGAAGTGCTGCTAGTTGCTAGGAGGCAGGAGCTTTCAAAAGCTGTCTCAATGAAAACGCTGATATCACATGCTTAAGTCAACGGCTTAAAAAATGTCATTAAATGATCAGTTTGCTTAAAATATATTTTACTATAAACAAGAAAATAGCTGTTTCATCAATGAATTATCATAGTTTTATAGAGTGCTCATTCAGAGTAAACTAACATCTTTTCAAAAAAGGCTATCAATTGTTATTTAAAGCCAGTTATGCTGTTGAGCCATAACTGATACATGAAACAGCCGATCCCTGTATCCCAAAAACTGTTAAGAGTCCAGAGATGGACACTGGACTTCAACTCTGTTATTAATTTCCTTTGTTAATCAAATGAAATGTTCATTGAGATTTACAGGAATCCTATCCATCCTATATGCATGGAGCAGAGAAAGAATAAGCTGTCACAATATCCAGATTTCAGTAAGTCAGAGAGAAACAGTTGGGAAATTTCGCAGACATGTGGCTGCTTTGGGGTCACAAGACAAAGAGTGAGCAACTGCTTAGCCTGCCCCATGGCAGTGGCTGCATGTGTTAGCAAGATTTTCTGAGTGAAGTATGAACAATCACTTTCACAGGGCTCATCCTCCCTCTGCAATCATTCAGCTTTTCTGTAAGAAGAAAGATATGAGTGGCCACAGATCTCGGCACTTCTCGGCCATTGCCCCAGCCTCAAATAAGCAGCATACCTTAAATACTATTATGTAAGGTCTCATCCAAAATAGTATGGTTATTATTATGCTGACTTTGCATTTATAAAGGGAAGAGCGCTAAAAGTAACTGTTCGCAGATTCCCTGTTTTCATTTTGGTCCTTCTCACAGCTGTCAGTTAATAATGAGAACCAGGTTAGGGCAGACACAGCTATGCAGAATTATAAAACTGACTACTGGCAGTGGTTTAAAAATGAGCACTAGGGAAATTTTGGTGTTTCCCATTCCTTGCAAGAAAAAGCCAGTAAAATCCCAACCCAGTTTATGAATGTCTTTGTTGCCAGAGCAGAGGCGTGTTGATCAGATTCTCCAGTTTACTACATTGGTGGAGGAGGTAGGTGGAGGATTTCCCCTGAGCAGGGGACTTTCTACTGCCATCAGGATAGCAAAGACATCTCTGCTGCTTTCTCCATCAGACTCCACCTTTTCCATGTGTGAATGGCAAGAACACCTTGGAGTCAGGGAAAGGAGAGGGAAAAACAGGGCTCAGCTATGTCTCTCTGTCTGATATAGGGAAATATTGCTCCTCTGTAGCTTTAATTGCTCCAGATAGTGGGCAGCTCCACATAAATTAACTGCTCCTGGCTGCCTACAGCTCCCACTCACCACAGTATCTAGCATTGCTGTGATGTGTAGGTTGCTGAAATAGTAATACAAGGAGCTCAAATTTATTCATCAGTTTTACTAGTTTAAGTAGACTCATAGAATAGTTTGGGTTGGAAGGGACCTTAAAGATCATCTACTTCCAACCCCCCAAGTGGTCTAAAAGCTGCCATTTTCTTTACCTTCACCTTGCATCTCTATGCTCAAGGGGTCCTACTGAAGTCTATCTACTTAGCTGCTAACAACCTTGCTCTTTGTAGCCACCTTCATCATCTTGAAACCTCTTCTTCGGGGTCTTCACCATCCTTGTCCCATGACTGTTTCCTCCAGCTGGCACATTCCCGGTTTTGTTGCGCCATGTGATTCAGCCACCTTCCTCAGTTCTCTGTCAGCCATCCATACAGGCAACTTGCCTCACCGCTGGCTGCAATGTACGCTGTTCTCCTCTGGTACCTCAGCTACTGACCTGCCTTTCAGAAATTCTAGAAGTACTTGTTTTAGTCACCTGCTTACTTCCATGGCTGACAAATAAAGCAGCAGCCCCAGGCTCTGATGAGGAAGATCCACAGGTGAATGACAGAACTGTTTTGAAAAAGCTGGCAAGGACCAATATTCTTACTCTGAAATTTTGTTTCTAATTCCAGATTTCCGCAGCTGATGCATCCCACATTCTGGAGAAGTGTGTTCAAAGGCAGCAGATTTCTCTCTTTTTTGCCCTCCAGTTTCATCTAAAAATTCGTTCTCCACTGAAAGGCAAGAGGTAGGAGCTACTATGACAGGCTGGATGAGGCAGCTTCTAAGGAAAAATAAATATTCCTCAAATCCACCTTGTTTTTGACAGGCTTCTAAGAGGCTCCACAAAAATATTATTAACTCAAGAAATTATTAGAGAAACATGTTCAGTTTTTTTTTTTGTTCATTTGGTTTTTTTTCTGTTGTTTTTTTTTTAATGTTTCATCTTCACTTTACAATATAAATCTACAAACTGAGGCATAGGTGAGTGATTACTTCTATGTGGTGGGTAACCTACATTACAGTGTGCAAGAAATTTACTCTGGTTGGTTTATATATATGTATGTAAATGCATCTGTCTAGCATTTATTTTAAAAACAAGCTACTTATAGTGGGCAACAATGTGTTTGAGTTGCCTCTTCCTTTTCAATTTAGCAAAAGCAGTTTCGCAGTGTTTGGGCAAATTGGAACAGTTTCATCAGTTATTTCCTTCCTTCCTGTTCCACCAGTGCTGCAGGCTTTGAAATGACTTCTCAAAAACATCACGGCACGCTGAAATCATGAAACGCTCAGGCCCATCCGGCTGCCGAGGGCCATTCACAGCGGCTGCTCGGCTGGACCCCCGCGCAGGGACGAGCCCCTTTCGCCGCCCCGCGTCCCCCTTCTCTCCCTGTGCCCTGGCCAGGCACAAACCACCTGAACCGCTGGGCACCCTGTGGTAGCACAGGGCCTGAGGAAGCGCGATGGGCTTGGGGACTTGATGGCTGCCCCTGTGTGGAGACATTGACCCCAAGGGGCCTGATGGCGGGGAGAAAGGCCTCCTCCTGATCCCCCAGCTCCCGGGAGGGTGCAGGTGGCAGAGCTGCCGGCCAGTAGCGGCCCCGCGTCCGTCTGCCATTGCCCCACGTCCACCTCGGGGCAGCGGAACCAGTCGTGACAGCTTCATCCTCCGGGCCTAAGCCCACTTTGGGGTTTAACGAGCAATTAGCAACGCCAATTAAGCCGCTGTTCGGGGCTGCGCAACAAGCGGGGTTCAGCACGGAGTTGTTGTCCGTGAGGTGGAAGGAGGAGGGCGGGCAGGTAGGAACGAAAGAGCGGCGGAACGGGCGGGCGGCGCTCGGGGGGGCCGCCGGGAGTGCCGGGCCGGGCGCCGGCTGCCGGAAAATGGCGGCGCTGCGGGTGTTGGAGCTCTACAGCGGCATCGGGGGGATGCACCAGGCCCTGAAAGGTACCGGCGAGCGGCCGCCGCCCCCCTGCCCACCCCCACCTCCGAGGGCGCCATGTTCTCGGTGAGACCCCCGACCCTTGGGGGGGTGGGGGGGCTGTGAACGGCGCCATCTTCTCGATGGGGCGGGCTAAGATGGCCCCTCTCCTCCCGCAGCCACTTCCCCAGCCGGGCATGTCGGCCCCCCCCCTCCCCACTGCCTTGCACAAGCACGGTGCGGGAGGGCGAACCCTCGTCCCAAGCTCCGGAGGCACAACCTCCCGCTCTGCAGGGGCGGGAAAAGCGACCTGACGGCGGTGGGTTGGGTGTTGAAGGGAGCCGGGGAGGGGGCTGCCCCACGGGGGGCCTGCGTGGGGGTGAACTGCGAGGGGCGCTGGCAGCCGGGCTGTGGCTGGCGGCGTGTCCGCGCTGGTGGTGCGTGGCTGCAGGCCGAGCAGCGCCCGAAGGCGTTCGCGGCCTGCTGGGAGCCACCAGGTACCCGGGAGTGCGCTGGGGTGGAAATGGTGGGTCCGTGGGCCTGCCTTGGCCTGCGCGGCTGCTCCTGGGAAGGCCGTGGTTTCGTCTGTGTTAATACGTGCTCCGACTATGACTGACAAACCATTGCTGCAAATGGGGTTGGGATCACGCAGAAGCAGAGGGGGACAGTCAGATTAGCCAGGCTATCCCACAGGCTTGGTTTTCATGACGCACGGTTAGGTGGATAGCTGATACGTGATCCATGACCCATATGTGAGACTGGTATAACATTTTCTAAATATGAAAACTGGTATAGAGAGTTCGTGCTAGACCATGTGCCCAGGTGAGTTTTTGATCTGGTGCAAGGAACCCTCGAGCTGGATTTGCCGGATTGTTAAAGCATGGCCTGGGTGGCCTTCAGCAAGCCGTGTAGACTCTCTGACTTGGCTTCCCCAGATAAAAAATTGAGCTAGGGCTTTAGATGTCCTTTGTAAAGTACCCTAGGCCTTGTTACGTTGAAGTACAGATTTCAACAAAAATTTGTGTAATTGAAGAAAACAACCACAATGATTTTAAATGTAACTACAATCCCTCAAATACTTCAGCCTTCATAACCATTAGCAGCCCTTCTATTATACTCTGCAACAAAGAGAATATTCATAAAAACATCAGGTGAAAAGTTATCTTTTTAATTTTTCAGTGAGCTGAGTAAAATTAAAAGTTTGTGTACAGCATAGAATTAATTTAGCACCATTCATTCACTTAAAGCAGACTAAAGAGTTGGCAGTGTGTCAAAGAAAAGAGGGTGCTGGACATTGTATATTGTGTAATGGTAATGTTCTACTTTTCTAGTAGTCTGGTTTCTGAAGTGATGAGGAGCTATCCATGTGATAGGCAATTTCTGTGTTTCCACAGAAAGTGGACTGGTTCCTGAAACTTAGCCTGCACCATGGTCCTTCACTCAGCCATTTGTCATGTGTTGGGGGGTGTGTGTGTGTATGTATGTGTGTAACAAAGCTTTACTGAATGTTATCTAGCTCTGTTCTTAACAATAATAGATGTCTTGTGAAAGTTTGGTAATGTTCTGCAATAGTTAATAAATTGTAATGCCAGATGTGATATCCTGTGGATGACTACCTAAGAAATCGTCATTTACAACACAACAAAATGCTTAAAAAAGATTTGGAATCTTGGGAATGCAGCCTTAGAAGATTATTGGAATACTGTAAACGTGTATGCAGTACATACGTGCTCTCAAGCCTTCCTATACGCAGTAACTATCTCATTTACATCGTGTCGTTTGGAGGGTGAAGGAATTAAGCAAAACCTTTTATTATTTTGTGAAAGGGTAAATTTATTTCCAAGCTTACTGTTTCTGAACTTGCTGAACAAATGCATCAGTGTCAGTGCACGTTGTAATTTCTGTTATTCTAGGCTTGCACTGGACTGAAGAAATTACGGTAAGTATGAAGAGTGAGACCGAGATTCTTCTGTAGTGGTGGCAGCCAAAGGGTCTGTGTATAAGAGGACACTTAAATTATTATTTGTGTAAATGACCTTGGATAGTACTAAATGGTGAAATGCCAACTGAAATTTGCAAAATGTGTCAATACAATGCTATTTGCATTGCAGTTGGTGTAACTTTTTTTCAAATCTGGGTGCTTATTTTTCTGGGAAGCATGTGAGAACTCAGCCCATAGGCGTTGTGTTGTCTTGGAAAAGTCTAAACCTTACGCTTCTAGATGAAAATCTTCTTTTGAGTGTTGTTAAACTAATAATTGGGCAATTTGAATAAAAAGGATTCTATGCAATTTGCACTGAGTTCCGTCTGAACATGAGGAAGAACTTCTTCCCTCTGAGGGTGACGGAGCACTGGAACAGGCTGCCCAGGGAGGTTGTGGAGTCTCCTTCTCTGGAGATATTCAAGACCCGCCTGGACAAGATCCTGTGCAGCCTGCTGTAGGTGACACTGCTTTGGCAGGGCGGTTGGACTAGATGACCCACAGAGGTCCCTTCCAACCCCTACCATTCTGTGATTCGGTGACAGGTCATTATATAAAAGTGGTTTTGATGAATTGAATTACATTCAGGAATACTGAGATAGTCAGGCATTTTGATCGTTTCTGATGTTTTCTCTTTTTAATTCTCCTAGACATCTGGATTCAGTTTTCTTATACAATTTGTAAAACAACAAAGTAAAGTCAAGGGGGATTTAAGTGTTTGCTTTTATGTGGAAATCAAACAGAAAAATGTTCCTATGTAAGTACTTTTTGTATATAATAACAAGGTTGCTTATATGTTTTAGGCCTGTATATGTACATGAAACCATGCTATTTGAAAGTGTTGCTGATACAATTTTTTGGATATTATTTAGCAAATGACAGATTGTTTGGCATCTTCCGTTGAAATCAACTACAGAAGTATTAGAAGGTTTTTTTCTGTATAAATGTGAAGCTTGAAAGAAAGCCTTCCATTTTGCTAGTGCTTTCATAAACCAGATACACAAGAGATGAAGATTATGTGTAATACTTTATTTTCTTGGTATGGTTTCTAGTGAGTCTGTACAGCCAAGAAAAATGATAGACACATGTAGAAAAGAGAGTGAGCATGGAATACTGAAGTGGCAGCACCTCAGGAAAGCTATTTGTTTTACAAAAGGGATTTTGCAGTTCTGGCTCAGCATTGGTTCCTGGCCGCATCATGTAGCCGGTTTGTGGCCAGTTATGATTCGTGGAGCTGGTCCAACTTTCTACTTTTCTCTGCAATTGCCAGTGTTTCCAATTGGCAAATAGGTATTTTCCAGGAAATCTTACACTGCCTTTTCTATGTTGAAGCCTTTCTGTCTGTGTTCCTTCATAGACTTAGTTTTAGGATAGCATATACTGGAGTTTGCAGGATGAGGATGTTCATTGTTTTGGCAGCTGTCATTAAAGCAGAATGCATTTGGCACCAAGTAGTATGCGATTGGTTTTGAGATTGTCCTCACCTACAGTAAGAAATAATTGAATTTTATTAAATTAATGGAAGTTTATACACTCTTATAAGTGTTTCTCTATTAACAGTACATAGGAGTTATTAGTGCATAGTTACATAGTTGAATCTGGTTCATTCTGGTTCATTTTGACAGTGAAAAGCAGGGTGTTCCTGTACTTAGATTTCAGTCCAAAACTGAAAATGAAAAATCTTGGGGATTGTCTGGCTCTGTGTAGATGCTTCAGCTGTAGATAACTCAGCAAATGCAGAATTTTTAGTTTTAGATTTTGAATGCTTTTATAATAGTAAGTTTAAACAGCAAAGACATGCAAAAAGATATGATTTAGAAAGCTGAGGTTGATTGAGGTCAGAAATCAGAGAGTCTGTTCATATTCACACTCTTGAAAGATTGAGGCAGCTGAGAGATGGGAGTGCCTTTCTTTCCTTCTTCCCACCCGGTGTTCCAAACTTTGAGAAATTTATAAAGGTTGATGTTTAGATCGTATGTATGTAAATCTACAATACTTTATATATATATGTGTGTGTGCATGAATGTATTCTTCATATATAAAGTGCACAGTTTCTGCAGTGAAAAATAGTGTTTTATTTTTAGAAAATCTATGGCTACAAATTAATTTCCTTTGCAACTTCCCCATCAAACAAACAGCCTGCTATTCCTCATTCCCAACCAAAACAAAGTTAAACTGGTATATTAATTTAGACAGTTTTCCTGTGAATAATAGGTGCCAGGCCTCTGCCACAAGTGTTTTTAATCTGCCAGGTTACTAAATAAGTCTCTGTGCATGAAACATGAAAGGATATCTTTTAAAAAATACTGTAATTTTTGCAGTGATAAAGTTGGTGGTATTTTTCCTCTGCAATTGTTATATTTCAATTTTACAGAGTAAGAATTTGAGTCTCTTGTACTCTGTCATCTCTGTGAATTGCACAGCATAATAAACTGGTGTGCGTAATTACACTAAGCGTAGCTATCTCAGGAGGAGAGGCAAAGGAGACAAAACTGGCAAGCAGTTTTAGGATTCAGCACAATGCAACACAAAAATATTGCCTGTTTGAGCAAGTTTTTACACCTAAACTAATTTTGATGTAGTGCCTCTCTAAAATACAGCCTTTTGTAGCACAGGATGGTGCCAATTGTGCTATAATGTAAATTTACATAGTTTATGTAGCTGAAAATGAACAAATTGTGTATAAATAGAACAGTGAAAAAAGTTAGGAAGTATCCTGCAGGAAGCAGGTATCAAGTTTACTGACAGTTGTGTTGATGGTAGCCATGGGCAGTTCAGCCTAATCGTTTCAACTGAGCGCTGACAACTCAGAAATGAAATCTTTGCTCTGTGATAAAAGGAAACAGGACTGACAAAACATGTGACTAATCTTCCCTTTTCCATCTGTTTCCGTATACCTATTAGAATAGATAATTGTTCTGGCTCTGATTTTCCAGTGTGCTGTGGTCCACCAGGCTCTGCTGACGTTGTTGGTGTGACACCATGTATTTTCGTGTGCTCTGCTGGCATTGATGATTCTATTACAGAACTACAGTGGTGAATATAAACAGATCTATGTTAATTTTAAAGTCTGCTAGAAACACATGACAAAGGAATCAATTCTGAAGAGGAAAAGGGCAGATACTGTAATGTCAGAAATTTTAATTTTGGCGTTTGAAGATGGCACCTTTTTTTTTTTTTTCTAAATCCGAAGCTAATACATGCATCCCATCTTCCTTTGTTTCAAATGCTGTGCCTTCCAATCATTACAGCAGTGTCCCTTTCACTTGAGTGTCTACTACATAGCTGAAATGGCTTGTAAGTATTGTGTATATGACAAAATAGAGAATTAGGACCCAAAGTTTGATTTCTACCTCTTCAGGCAATTTAAACAACAGTTAAAGGGTTTCTGCTATGTGGATCCTAGAGGTTGTAAGGCTCAAGTGCAAAATCAGTACTTTCCTAATAGGATGATACAAATTTGAGTTCACCTGTTTTCAGCCAAGAGAAAGTGTTACCATCTAGTCTACCTAAAAATAAGCCCTAACACTTCCCTCAGTAACTTCCTTGTCTTGTCTGTGGCTTCTTTTTGAGCTACAGCATCTTGTTCAGAGACGCAAAGTCTCGGTTTGAAAGTTGTGGTGTTGAGAAATATTACAAATAAAGTATTCCAGCAGCTACTTATTTCCACTGAGAAAATGTGTAGTTGTTTTTTCTTTAGTCTGCAGAAAATTAAATTGTTTTCTGCATAGTTGTAATTCTCTTAAATGGCTGTGTTTTGAAAATTGGGTGTACTTGTTTAGGGGGGAAAAAAAAGAAAAGCCTCCAGAGCTCTGCCTTTTTCTGTATTTAAGTTCTGCTGTGTTTTGATGGATTGATTTAACATCTCACTAAGTCAGTGGTTCAGGGGCATTTTCATAGTCCTGAGTTGCTTTTGTGCCTTTTGTCAGTGGGAATAGTTAAACACAGTCTTGATTCTGTTGTGGGTTTTTTGTTTTTGTTTGGTTTTTTTTGACTCCACTTTTATTCTTTTTTTATGATGCATTCCAACAGTCATTTTCAAGTAATAAATATAATTGCTATAGCAAAACAGAGTATCACAGTTTGACATCGAAGTTATTTAAATTTTGGAAGAAGTTCTTAAAAAATGTTTCATTTTCGCACTGTTTGAAATGTACACAAGCTTTTCTTTGTTAGGTTGGATGTGTGAGATCTGCTTGTCTGCTCGAGCTACTTCGTGCGTTTCCAGGGTATTTCCACACAAATACACTTAATCAGCTTTTAGAGGGAGTCTGTTCTGTAACAGGAACTCCCAAGTGAGCCACAGCTTTTGAGTGAAAAGGGGGAGAAGCTTTGAAAAAGTCATCAGGTCTTTGAATTGGGAAAAGGGGATGTAAGGTGGAATAGTTCAGGAGAAGTTCCTGTCCCTTTTCCATGCGAGTTAACATCTCTGGTTTAGACTGAACAGTGTATGGCAAGGGGACTCAGTAAATTGCTGTTAGGTATGTGCTCTTTCAGTATTTCCAGGCACTTGAGCCTGTGAGGCCCCTTGATGGAAACTCCCAGTACTTCTTTTTTCTTGTATGTATGCAGGGAGAAATTGGATTCACGTTAGTAAAAAGGATGAGTGTCTGAATCATGAGTTGTGAGAGAAAGCGCACTGCCTGCCTTTCCAGTTGTCATTTTTAAACTACATGTTAATTTGGATAATAATTGCAGGTTCTTGGTGTTTTTGTTTTCTGCTGTTGTCCCCTGTCCCGTGTGTTGTCCCCATGTGTTGTCGTCCATCCGTGTGTCGTGTGTGTGTCCGTTCCCCCCCCGCCCCGTTCTGGAGTGCCTGGAACACACAGTAAGGATCAGCTTGTCAGGACAACACGTTTTAAGAACTGAAACAATAAGTGAGAAAAGCAGCCTCTTAAACAGCACTTCAAGTTTGTTCCCATTACTTAGGTGTAAAAACTTTGTTTTAGGAAGATGAAAGTGTTGGTTCTTGAATGTGCTTGTACATCGAGACAGTCATCCTGCTAAGTCAGCGTTCTTTTCACGCTAGATGTCAGTGTTAACGTACCTGTTCTGTAACCCCAGGTGTAGTCATTCTGTTGTCTTTGTGGGTACGCCTGTATTTAATACTTCAGTTACAATTTCTGGTCATAAGACAGGAACTGCAAATAACGCTTTGTATGTTGACCCTTAATGGGTGGCTGTCTGTAACTCTTTTTGTTGTGAAACTCCTGTTCTTTTTGCCCTCTGTTGCACCAAGTAAATCCAGGAGAACCAGGTTGGTCTTTGTTAAAATGTTGCCAATACCCAGATTTCTCTTGCATCTTAGTTTTGAATAAGATGGCCTTGAAAACCTGAGAGATAGTAGGTGGGTGATAATTGCATCACTCAAAAGTAAATCCACTGGGGACAACATACTTGGTTTTTCATCCCTTCAAACTGTAAATAATTAGATGACTAGCAGTAATTCATAAGATGTCTCTTAAGGTCATTTGTTAATGTGTTACTTGAGCGTGTTCTGAGACTCCTCAAAGGCATGTGGCTATTTGCCTTGTTTCAGTTTACAAAAAAATTGTTTTGAATTGCCTGTGTTTCATCTGGGGCTTTATAAATGGTGCCCATAGTGTAACCGTAATGTCAATTTCCTGGTGGTTGAAACTAGTCTCGTATATCAGGAAGTACGGTCTCTGTTTTCTGCCTGCGGCTGTAAGAGTGACCACAGCCTATCTTCCTGGGTAAAAACCCTCAGTGAAGGTGTTGTGGTTAGTAATAATAAATAGCGTGACATGGTAAGCACTGTTCTTTTTATGTCTTTAGCTTCTGTAGAACCTGTTATTCTGTTACTCCATAAATAAATCACTGCTTATTTACGTTCTTTTTAGTGTATTTTTCTTTCAGGATTTTAGTTGTCGGTAGGTTTGTTACACTGTGCTCTCTTCAATAACACCTCTTAAGTGTCCAGAAGTACTTCCTTTGATATCAAGAGAACAGGAGCTGCATTTGGTATTTTGGGGAGCTTGAGCTCAAAGGAGGCAGCAGCTGGGTTCAAGGCCTAAGGTTTTATTGAAATATAAGCACAAATGTTTTTTTGGGCAAGTTTTATTGCAAGAGTAGATGTATCACAAACATTTATTGGTGCCATTTTCTCACAGTGAGAAGTAGTATACTTCTAAAATAACACATGTAGTTCCTCTAAGTTGTCAGTGGCTGGAGAGGCTCAGGCAGTGGCAGGGGGGGCTCGGTAGGTTGACCCAGCTGTGTTCCTGTAGTTGAGGAACTTGGTGGCCACAGAGACCAGCTGAGTGCAGGTGGGAGTGCTGTAGAGATGCTCCATATTTGGAGTTTGTGTGACTGTATCTACAAATTAAGAAGTGTGCATCCATTTTTGGATATATATTTGGAAGGGAAGTGTTGGCCATATGATTAGAAACACGGTATATGTTTCGTGTGAAGTTTTAAAGGCAAAACAGCAGAGTTCGATCATGTAATTTCACTTTTATTTTGAGTGTAGCTGTAATGCAACTGAACAAATGCGTTTTTCCAAGAGTAGGAAAGAGAAGCTATAGTTTTCAAATTTTCTTTGTAATTTCAGAAAGCTGCACATCTGCAAAAGTTGTTGCTGCTGTTGATGTGAACACTCTTGCCAATGAAGTTTATAAGCACAACTTTCCCAGCATACCACTATGGGCAAAGACAATTGAGGTGAGTAATCAATGTCTTTTTTACTCTAGTATGGCATTTGTAGAATTAAGTTATATTCACTGTGCTTATTTAGTAAGAAGAGAAACAAAAGGGTTTAATTTATGTTGTTATGAATAGAGTGGTTTTACAATAACTTTGATTTCTTATGCTACGGTTGCTTGTTGAAGTTAGAGGGATGCTCTCACTGCAGCCTTTTCCTGAAAGTCTTGGCTGCAGCATCAAGAAAGGTTACATGAATGTCAAGAGGAATGCTTATCACCAACAAAGGAATGACAAAGATCATATTTTTAAATTAAAAAAAATATTTTCATGGATTTTTAAAGAATTTAATTAAATCACTTGGAGGCATGCCTTCATTTTGTAGTTATAGTTGAGCTCAGTAAAACACAAGACAATATACTGGATGGGACAGTCTTGCATTTTTTTGTGGGCTCAGTAGATCAAATTTTTTAGGAATTCTGTCCCTTTTCCAATTTGTTTTTAGAAGAGCTAGGTAAAATTGGATTCTGTTTTAATAATTGAGGGGAAAACCAGGTGTGTCATTTTGCCTGGATTGAGTTAGAAATTACTGTATGCTGCTGCTTTTACAGTTTTACAACGTGACTGTAGAAGGTACTGAATTTAAGACACCAACTTAAGTAAGACTTCAATAGACCACTATAAGTCGCTCAGTAATAACAGGCTAAATGATAGTTTTGTATGGAAAAGAAGAAGAATGCTTGCCTATGTCTCCTTATAATAGATATGAGCAGATTACAGTCACTAAAACCTTCTATAAATTTGTTGGAAAAAGAAAAAACTTTTGTCTAGTTTCTGTGGGCAGTTATATTACATTTGCTATATAGATATTCCTCAAAATATGTAAGGCAGTGATTTCTTTGTCCAGCTTGTAGTTACTTAATCATTATACTTTTTCTTTCCTCTTGGCCCCTTAATGTGTTCTCTTTCTAGTGTTAGTTACAATTTAGTCTAGAGGAACTTCTATGTGTGTAACTAATTTGTGCCACAGACCTAATTCTTTCTCTCTGAACAGAAATACTTTTGCAGTGTAGGGCTTTCAGCCATATAATATCTTCGAGGGATTTTTACTGGGCAAAAACTGGGATGAGGGAAACTTTATAGGATGTGTTAAGAGCAAGCTCCTAAGAGTTAAAATCCAATTGAACCTGTAAAAATTATCATGTTAACACTTGACCTGCTTTTCTGTTCAGATATTTTGTCTTTTGAGAAGATCTAATATTTTTTCACCTGTTTTGAATATGTTAATATTGTTTCTGATATGCAAAGACTTAATATCTGAATAATGAAACTTATTTGGAGGAGGGATGGGGAGAAATAACTAGTCAGTATTTTGATGTGATCTACCGAAAGAACTGCGCTACACACCTCTTCTGAAAGAATGAGTAGATAAAAACCTCGAGATGGTTGATGCTAACATCATTAGTGTTTTTGATTCGTATTCAAATCAATTAATGCATATTTGCATTGTATGGTTTGCCAAGGTAGAAAAGATTGGAATTATTAGGTTAAATGGGAGATCAGGTAGTTTTTTGCTAGGTGAAGCGTATAGTGGAAGTAAGAGGGATAGTTTGATCTGGAAGATGACTTGAGAGTTTCATACAGTTTACAACACTCAACATTCTTCTATTTTTTTTCCTTATTCAGGGCATAACACTGAAAGAATTTGACAGATTATCTTTTGATATGATTTTGATGAGTCCTCCCTGTCAGCCATTTACAAGGTAGATATAGCACACTTTGGAGAAAAGTGCAGTTATTACAGTATGTTATTACTGTTAAAGGAGAAATGTTTTCAGAAGTGCCACTATGTGTGGTTTATCTGTGTATCTTTCTCTTCCCAAGCAAAAGTGTTGTAGATCTGTTCATGATGGTGTTACTGAAGTGGAAGAAATACAGCAATTTGAATCTTAATTTAAACTGAATTAAAATAGATGTAAGAAACATGATCAATAATTAAGTAAGCTTCTTGCAGCACCTGTTCTGCATGCAGTGAAATTAGAAGATTTTGCTGTTCGGGAGTGCTTTCTTTCCCTTCAGATATCAATCTAATTTTTTTCTGGGGAAACTCCAGAAGGAGGATTGGAGTTTCTCACTCCTGCCTGAGACGAAGAGTGTAATCTGGTTTTATCTGTACTTTGAAAATTGCACATGCACACAAATAGTTTATTCTGAGGAGTGTTCTATTTTAGCCAAGAGTAGGAGGGTAACGGCTTTGAAATGATTTTGTGGATGATACAGAGAAATATCTTGCTGATTAAGAGCTGAACTTACTGAGATGTTATCTGTCATATTAGTTTCAAATTAATATTGCTTGACAGCAGTGACCAGTGAAGGTAAAATTCTAGTACCTGTACTCGTGCAAAGTAGTAGCTTCATGAAAAAGTCTGTTCATGGTGATGAAACTGCCTGTTTAAGAAAGCGTATCTCATTGAATGCTCCAAGACTAAAAAGAAATCCCTTCAGAGTGGTGCTGATGTAAAAAAGTGTTTGTGCAAACCTATGATCTATACAATTTTTTTTTAATAATCTGGTGAGAAGAAAAATCTGTGTATGACTAATTAATTTAGAGAGATGATAAAGCTCTTCAAGATTTTCTGTTTTTTAATGAGCTAATACAAGTGTAAGTTAGGGGAACACAGGCCTGGGATTGTTATATTATGTTACCATTTTTGTAACCTACAGGAGCTGTCCAGTTTAATGTTACAAAAATGGTTACAAAGTTATTCACATGGGGCTCAATCCTGCAAACTGGTGAGCACAGAGGCTTTAATTCATAGAAATAAGTTAATATATTCAATTTAAAATAGTGAGGTATTCCCAGGAATCTAGTGGGGGTTTTTTGTTCTTTCAGAGCCGAGTGTGTTCAAGGGGTTTGCTGGACAAGACCAGAATGCTAAATGCTTTGCAGATGGGGAGTGGATTTCATTACTGAATGCTTCGATTTTAACCTTGCTGTAAGCTAATGGATTCCAGGGGCAGACTGTAATTCCTTAGAGCATTTGTTAGGATGCTGCCTTTGTGAGCTCATATCTGTGCATGATGCTTTTGCAGAATCTCTTTTTGAAACTCAAAAGAAAAAGCGTTAGCATTGAGTAGAAAAAAGCAAGTCAAATGTCAGTTTGCCTTAAGTAATATGCAGGTGTTTCTTTATTCTTTCTTAGAATTGGCCTGCAAGGTGATGTGTCCGATCCACGGACAAAGAGCTTTCTCTATATCCTTGATATTCTCCCAAGGTATAAATGAACTTCTACTTCAGTTCTTAAGCCTTTGTTGTAACTAAGTAGGTCTTTTATATTTCAGTGTGAGATGTCATCTATTATGTTTTACAGGGATACTACTAGTATTGTGTTGTATTACTTGTAAGTTACATACGATCATGTGAAAACAAACAAATACTTGTATTTTACTAATGCCATCATCTCTTAGTTACTGTGCAGCTTTCATTGTTTGGTTTTCTTTTTATTTTGTGTCTTTTTAAACTGTGGCTGTATCAGAAGTAAAAAATTTGAGATATTTATTTTCAGTTCATCAAATGTGCATTGACTGTTTAGAAGCAGGAGTAGGTAATGTAATAGTTTGCTAATGGACATCGTGGAAACATGGTAATTGTTTGAAATACTTTTTTTTAAAAAAGCTTTGATTCAATAGTGAGTCACCTTTAGGTAACATTTGAAAGTTTGTTTAAATATGTTACTGACTGCACAGTACGTTACATCTTCTGTCGCCTTCCATTCTTTCTTAAAGTGTCTATTCTGTATTTTTGGTGCTGCGTCTAGATCTCTTGGGGCAGTTTGTGTATTTTTGGTTTGTAGTACAAACTCTTGGATAGTAATACTAAAGCATTCAAATAACGCTGCATTGTCTGAATGGTGCCCTTGTCTTTGTATTGATCTGTCATTTTTGCCTTGTCAGGCCCCGTTTTCTGATTAAATAGTCGTAATTATTTCTGTTGTTTATGTCTTAAATTTTGAAACAGTAAATACAAACAAATCTTTGCTGATCTAAGTTGTTTGTACTGAGAGTGTTAAAAATCAGCTCCAAGTAATGCTTGTACTCTTTTCTGGAAAGAGATGCATAGCACTGTAAGAACCCTTCCTGGGGAATTGGATCAAGCAGTTACTCTGGGAGCTTATCCAGCAGAAATCTTTGCTTCTGGATTGAGACGCCCATTGGGCATGAGCCTGACAATTTGCATCATTTACAGTCTGCCAGACACTAACCATTCCTGGCAGTCCTGTTTCTGCTGAAGACTGGGACAGCTGTTCTCTATATATTCCTTTGTTGGTTAGTGTTGCTCTCAGAGTTGGAGGAGGATGAAGGGAGGTTTGGTTGTCTTTTTTTTTTTTTTTCTTTTTTTAATGAATGCTTTCTGCACAGATGCAAACTGGTACCAATAACAGCCTTTCTTTCAATCTGCTGTTAACACTGGGAGGAAAGGGTCTTCATCCTTCTTCCAGAAACAACTTTTTTGCATCCAACATTAAATGGGACCACCTCTTTGCCCTTGACATCAGCAGATAAAGAACAGATACAGAAGGGCTGAGCGGCCTGGCTGGGATCACCTAGGAAATCTGTAGCAGAGAACACAAAATGGAACACAATATAGGTTCTGTAGCGTAGTAAGTTAGACAATTAATAGATTAAAAAAAAATTTATTATTACTCCCCTGCTTCTAGCAGAGACACAGAAATAGGGAGATAATGTGGATTTCCCAAAGTTGCAGAGGATGGCTTTTCTGGAGCGAGGAATGTAACTCTGTCCTCCAGACTGACCTTTCAGAACGATAAATTGAAATCAGTAGATAGTGTGTAAGTTAATGATTTGTCAGAATAATAGTACCTTCCTTGTCCTTAAGGGAATCCTGACCTCAGTATTCCTTTCTGCTAAATGGAGACAGTGAAGAGTCTGGCTGCTTTTGGGACGCTGTTATGCATTAGTATGGAAATCTTGCTTCCTGGTTGCTGTGGGCTTAACTGGATAAAGGGCAGAAGCTTGTCCTACTCGAAACCAAAGCTTTAGACGCTGCAGGACGTATGTTTTTCATCATGACGATGCAAAGGGTCTGGGCTTGGCTCTGGCACTTTATCTCAACACCCCATGAGACTCTGCTGACATCCCTTATCTCCCTTGGGCAGATTGTTTCTTGAGGCAGTACTTATTAGAAGCAGTCTGTAGTATATTCAAGATGGTGGCTTTTGCAGAATTTCTTGGTTCCAATAGATTTATGTTTTACTGAGATAGTGTTTGTGTATTTTTTGGATATGACATGTTTGGCAGACATTGAGTATGGAGTATTTCAGCCCAGAAAAGGGAAATTCTTAATATAGGAATTATCACTTTGCATTCTAAATTGGTAAGGCATGCATTTGGTTTATGGAAACTATAAAACAATTTTTCATCCCTTGGCTGTTGCTACCTTATGTTCAGCCTTTTATGATGAAACATCGCTGAAAAGAGGCTCAAAGATAGCCTGGGATGACAGATATTAGAGGTATAGAAAGGGCAATTTCAAGATCTGGAAAAACCCGGAAAGTCCTTGGAGCACCCAGCCAGCAAATAGAGTCTGATGCAGATTGTCCAGATACTGGCTGTTTATCAAGTCCAGGCCTTAACCCAGGGAAATCTAATGCTAAGATGTCAAAGTGCTGCTTTTACAGACACATTTGTAATGTTAATACCTGCCAAGTACTTAACACATACTCTTTGTGTAGTGATTACTTGTCTTGTGATCTGTTGATCTTGTATGAGCTCTTGCATTTCAGGCTGTGCTCTGGATTCATTACTTCAAAAACAAGTTTCATAGTAGGTGATGATAATATTGAGTGTGGGTAAACAAACCAACAGATATATTCTCCATTCTTCTGCAGGAATTTGCTTGCTGCTGCTTTTTTCAGTTCAGCAATATTTTTTTTCACTATTATTTTTAGTATTTTAATTTGACTTAGTAACTTATCCATTTTCCAATTTTTTGTGAAATGCTTTAGTTCTTTAATTCTTCATGTGAATACATTTAACTGATGGTAGTTAAGAATGTGCTAAAATAAATTCTGCTGTGATTTGTACCAGTGGAAGTCCAAAGTCACTTACTGACTTGAATAAGCATAGAGCTGCTGTCTGGTGGCATTAGCATCTGATTTCTATATGCTGTTCTGCGATCCCAAGGTGTGCCAGACACACTATGTCTAGATTAGTCTTACTAGAGAACTAATCAGTGCCAGGGAGTGTTCCCAGAGACTTGAATCTGAATCACTTATGCCTCTAAATGGTTAGAATTGTCTCTGGCACAGTTTGGGCCTGTTCCTTTCTCCAGAGATTTAATGTGCTGGTTTTGGAATGAGCCTGTTTCCAGGCCTATACACTGATCTTACTAAACCTCAGGCACCTCCTTCCCCTCAATCCCTACATCAAAATGAAAAAGTGAAGCATAGAAAACTGAGAATGCCCACAGTCTGAGCTCTAAATATGTCTTATTTCTTAAAGCAATTAGATGAATGTTGGTTCTGATGTGTTATCACTAAAGTTGATGTGACATTTTCGTGTTGATTTTGGGTTTAAGCACTTTAAAACAAAAGTTTTCTGTTCCATGGCTAAATAGTCATCTTTTTTTCCCCAACAATTATCTTTCCTGTTACAAACTCAGTCTGTTGAATAATAATATTACACGTTAGGAAATGAACAGTGGTCAGCATTTTCAGAAGTACATGCGTGGGGTACAGGAGGTTACAACAGTCCATCTGAACATAAGTGAGTTTTGCTGTTTTTTATAATTACCAGCAGTCTGCATTTTTAATTCAATTGGGAATGATTTGATCTAGGCAACCTTGAAAGTTGAGGTACGTTTTTTTAAGCATGCTAAAATTTGACAGCTGTTGTAAAGTGGAAATACTTTGATCTTTCTTGTAGCTAAACAAACCTGTGGATTAATATAATAATGTAGTTTACGTCTTGTTACTTTGATTTATTGATCCTTTTTCTTTTCCTTGTAGGCTCCAGAAGCTTCCAAAATACCTACTTTTAGAAAACGTTAAAGGATTTGAATCCTCTTCTGCAAGGTAAAGTCTAATTTATACATGTTTTAGTTTTTAATTAAGGATGCTTTCTTTAGAAGGGGAAGGTGGGATTTTTATTTCCTACAATTTAAGTTAACAAAACAGATTGAGGTGGGACAGCTAGCAGCTGTGGGTTAAAAATACGATTTTAGTTTAGGAATGGAAATCTTAGGTTGTGAAATGAACTTGCTGAATAACTGTTTATTTCTCTAAGCAGATAAAATATGTTATAAAAAGTTGACTCCACTGATTTTATTTGATGATCCTGTGCCCTTTAGAAGGGGTGAATATTAATTTTCAAAGAAAAATAACAATAGGTGTAGCACTCTGAGGTTTAGGTGTTTTATCCATGACTGGAGCTCATGATATCCTGTGTTGTACAGTACAGGGGCTTTCGTAGTACCTTTGTTGATAGTAGATTATCACTGGTTCAGGATTGCCATCAAATGGTCAACAGGTATAGTACGAAGACTGTGTATAATCTTTATCTGAAATGTGGAAGAGGACAGTTGTCAATAAGGTTACCTAATGACAGCAGGACCATTCTCCTCTCCTGCGGGCAAAGCAGGAGACAGGAGGTTGTGGTCTTCCCTCTCATGTCTTACTGGAATGGAGTAGGATCTTTGCATAGCATTCCTTAAAGCACCCAGAGAGCAGTCACCCTGCATATCATGCTCCTTAATGAATACGGCAGGCAGCTGGGAGGCACGCTCAGCTCGGTCACTGGTTAAGCACGCAGCAGTCCCCTGTGAACACTTGCACACTTTGTTGGAGGTGTAGGCTGCTGCTGTGGATCCTGTGATTCCCTAGGCTGTGCCTTGCTGGCCAGTGTTTGGAACAAGTTGTAGTTCAGAAAACATCCCAGTCAGAATGCTTGCTTCCTTTTACGACACGTGGGATGCAGTGTCACTTACAGTGCCAGGTGCAGGTTGCGCTCGTGCTTTTTGTGTCGTTCCAGCCTAGTGCAGTCTGCATGGAACAGAAAAGATGGGTTGTTTTAAGAAGATTTCCATTTCAGTGATTTTTCCGTTGTTTATAAAGTACAGTCCCACCTCACTGTTATTATCAAAGCCACCAATTTTTGTCATCGCTTGAGTTAGCCCTTTCATCTGGCTTGGCTGATGCTATGTATGTGAACAGAGGGAAGTAGTAAAGCTATTTGTAGTGGTTTTAATATCCTGTTTTATAATTCACAATAAAGAGAATGTCTTGCCCTCTGATGATTTTCCTTGTTGACGTAATATAAGTACTGTCCTAGAGGTGGGATATTTTTTGAAGGGGTGTTTGCACTGAAGTAGGTGTGAGATACCTGTGAATCTGTAATAGTCATTTTTGGCTACAGTAACACTTAACTTTCTATGTTGTCTCCTCAAGTTCAGAAATGGATGAATTCACATCTGTAATTCTCTGTCCGATTCTTTCGTTGAATGCCTTGATACCTAAGGTGTTGCATTTAATGTGTTTTTATTTAGGGTGAGAAAGGGCAGAAAGGTTGTATGAAGGGAATAATTGCTTTTTGATTCTTTTCACTGCCAGAAATGAACTTTTGCGAACACTAGAAACATGTGGATTTAAATATCAAGAATTTCTCTTGTCTCCAACTTGTGTGAGTAGTAAAATTGCTCTAATATTATTCAACTGTTTAAACTGCACTGAGCTGAAGAACACTTGAAAATGATCTTCTGTACCAGAGAAGAGTCCTACCCCTGAAGATACACTGGTGAATGAGAAAGCCATCTGACATGACTTGTGATTTCTCATCAGTATACTGGCATAACCATACTGCTGTGATTGTTCGGATCCTAGTCCTGTGTTGCTTTGCTGCTGTTTGATATTTTCTAAGGAGGCCTGAATTTACTGCATGACCAGGAAGGTGGTTTTCCCTGCAGGAGCCTCATTGCTTCGGAAGTGCTGATGCCTGTGAATTTCCCAGCACAGCAAATGAGACTGTGCCGTTTGTGGGAGGAGGGGCTTTGTTTGCGTGTTTCCCTGGCAACTGAAAAAAGACTTGAGACAGATTTCGGATTGTGCAAGACTAAACGGAATCAGTGAAGTACTGTATATATCTAAGAGAAGCTGTTAGGGAGTAGTTTGAAAACCAGTTCTGGTGCAATTGTTTCATTCTTAGATGTCTTAAAATTCCTTGTTCAAAAAGGCAAGGACATACCTTTTTGCATTTTTGGAGAAAACAGGTAGTGCTTGTCCCAAGAAATCATGATGCATGTCATCTTTCTTCTTACCTCACATAAAAGTTTGTTTACATTCCTGTTCATTTACTGAGAAACTCTAAACTATGAGGTACGAAGGATAATTGTCTACTTGTTTCTTTGAAAATACGTAGGTATGGAAGTTACAAGTGTTTAGGTATTATCAGTTAATACTGATATCTCTGAAGTCGCAACATGTGTTAGTGTGTCATAGTTCTATTACTGTATATAATGGCAGGTAACTTGTATGACGCTATAGAACACTTTTTCTCTCTTTATCACATGGACCTAAAGGGTTGTGGATTTTGCTTACAGCTTGGCATTCCCAATTCTAGGCTGCGATATTTTCTAATTGCAAAGCTTCACCAAGAACCATTTTCCTTTCAAGCTTCTGATCAGGTGAGTCTGTTAGTGTTACCTGAATTTGCTTTGTTTCACGAAGATTGGTGGTTAAATTTTCAGTTGAGTGGTGTGTGTTGATGAATGGAGAGAGGGATAAGTGATATCAACGGAAAAGTTAAATTCTGTCTCTTTTTCGGCCTGGATACGGAGTTTTCTAAGGACTGAAATGCATGCCAGTGGCTTAGCTGGCTTTAAACAGCTGGGAGACAGTGGTTGATAGTGGGCTAGAAAACAATGCATTCTGTTACCTGTTTCACACCCTTAGAAAAGTCTTTTTGCAAAGGCAATTATTTGCAGTTGTTCCTGACTTCATTGCTGGGTAAGTCAACAGTTTTCGAAATCTGCATGAAAATAGCGTCGTTAGTCTGAGTATCTCTAAAGGAATTCTTACTCACTGCAGAGTCGGCTGTCAAGTTGTTTATCAAATGCAGTTCTGTAACTTTTTTTCTCACAATTTATCCTTAGATATTGACAAGATTCCCAGATCAGGACCCAGAAGACTTATTCAAGGACAAAGTCGCTGACAAAGTGGGTGAAGCTAGTTCCGCCTTGTCTGGTGAAGAGAAGAATCTGGATCCAAACATTGGTCCTGATTGCAGCAGCAATAAGAAGTTACCGAAAGGGGCCTTTCTTTTTAAGCTTGAAACAGCAGAAGAAATGGAAAAGAAATGTCGTCAGGATAATAATTCCTCTATTCAAATGCTAAAAGATTTCCTGGAAGAGGAAAATGAAGATATGAGTCAGTATTTCTTACCACCAAAGTCCTTACTGCGCTATGCTTTCTTGTTAGACATTGTTAAGCCCACCTGCCGGAGATCCACATGCTTTACAAAAGGGTAAGTTGCAAAGAAAATGTCTTGCTGAATCGTGTTCTGAATTTTTAAGTGTGTTTTTGCTTGTGTACTGTAAAAACAAGGAGAGCCATTTCATCAAGAAAACCCAGGCCTCTGAAAAAAAATAAAAAAAAATTCTCCTTATATAGCGTGCTTCCTGGTCCAGTGACATGCCAGCATGAGAATCTGTCTGGCAGAACATCATGTGCCCACTCCAAAAAAGCATTCACAAAAGACAGTGCCATTTGTTGTTGACCTTCACAGAAGCTTAATTACCCCTGCGGAAATATGGTTCCAGTAGACTGGTATATTACTGATTCGTTAATGAATTTCTTTATATTGCTCAGTGAAGTTACAAAGTGTCATGCATGACAGATCCATTCCTCATTAAAACTGTCTCCACTGTACATTTTATTGATTTCTTGGAGTTTTCAGCTGTGTAGGTCAGAATAGCTGTGGATTGGCCATATGTCATAAAACCAGTTAGGTTGCTGCATTACAAATCGTATTTGATGGAGCAGAACTTCAGTGCTTTTCTGTCTGGTAGTTTTCTGATTTGTACTTTGCAGTTTTCAGTTTGACTGCTGGAGGTTGGTGAGTGTTCTGAAACCCTACAGACAACCGGTCAGAAGCTTTTCCACTGAATGCATTTGTATTGGATAATGCCAGCTGAAGCCTGGAAGTTTGTGGGAAATATTAATATTGGTGAATTTTTCAAATTAGATTTTTTTTTGAATTCTCAGAATGTTTCAACGAAACGGCTTAGTTGATAATTAAAGCTAATTACAACTTTTTTTAATTAGTAGAAATTAGATTGCCAGGTTGACAGCATTCCTGCAGATTTTGTGATTTTTAACTTTTTGATCATGAATTTCAGAAGTTCAAAATTTGTGCAACAGGAAGGCCCTTCCCCCAGCTCACTGACATACACCTTTTCTGCCCTCACTCTGCTGACTTGTGGGGGAGGCAGCATCTCATGGGATCTGTTTCTTAACTAGAACAGTCAAGTAAAACCTTAGGCCAGAATGATCTCTTCCGTGTCTCATGTATGCCTTAAGTGTCTGTCCTGGGTTTGGCCAGGACAGGGTTAATTTTCACCGGACTCCAGGAAGGGGCACAGCCGGGGGGTGGGGGCTGACCCCACCTGGCCAAACAGAGCCCGGTATTCCATGCCATGTGCCATCACGATGGGTTCCGGTGGGGGGGGCGGCGCGGCGGGAGCTCTCACTCGCGGCTCGGGAGCGTGCGGCGCCGGTGCGGTCCGAGAGAGCGGGTCTGTTTTTGTCGTGTTTTCTCCTTATCTGTATCGTTGTTGTTCCTGTTTCCCTCTGTTTGCTGTTCTGTTAAACTGCCCTTATCCCAACCCACCGGTTTCTGCCTCTTTCCATTCTCCTCCGCACACCGGCAGGGGGAGGGGCGGCCGCGTGGCGCTTTTGTTGCCGGCGGCAGCCGAAACCAAAACATTAAACTGGCGCCCAGACGTGGGGTGCGGGTGACGGCAGGGCTGAGCAGCGGGTGTTAAAACTGTTTTCTTACGTTTTGTTAAATTTTGTTATACGCATTTTTCTGTGTTAAATAGTCGCCGGTAAAAATGTTTCTGTCTTTGATCAGATGGCTGTGGTTTTTGAATCCTTGTTTGCAGTATGTATTCAATGCCGTCCTGTTCATCATCGCTGGGAAAAAGATCAGGATGATAATTTTGCTCTACTGTACGATATCGACTTATGACATGATAACATCAATGTGCATGAAATTAGGCTTGTATTTGCATGCGGCACTGCGGTCATTTCCGTACCTCGGATCCTATGTCTTAGAATTTGTTAATAATCAAACCCAGTCTGTGGGGAAAACCGAAGGGTATACCTTCCCCCACTCTTTCGCCCCCCCCTCTCTCCTTCAGGCCAGTCCTAACGGCTTTTGATAATTTCGAGTACCCGTGGGATGCTCAGGGCAGCACTCTCCTTTTGTTATGCCTCCTGAATGGGTTTTGTTTTTTGTTTAGGGTTAAGCAAGTCGTTAAGAACATCGTGCAGAGACCTGCCCCGGGGCTGGATAGCTGTGAGTGGCTGGGTGTGTGGGACAGCATGGGTAGGTGCCTAGAGCAGTGGGCACCTGCGGTGTGTTTTAAACTCACCCCTGAACAAATACAGAATCCGGACAGTCTGGTAAAATATCTGAAAAAAGTGTGCTGCCACCCTGGGAATTCCAGAGAGACACAAATCACCGCAATGTGCTGGGGTCTGGCCCATGCCTACCGAGCCATGTTCAACCTGATTCAGTGCCCTAAAGGGGAAAGGGGGGGAAACGAAGCAGCAGGCACTGGCGCTGCCCCCCCAGCCGGCCCTGCAGCCCCTCCAGCCCAGCAGGCAGTCACAGCCCCCCCGACCGGCACCACGGCTGCTGCAGCCACAGCTGCAGGGTCTGCCTCGGTTTACCTGGCAGGCACAGCAGCTGCTCCAGCCCCAGCTCCAGTCACAGGCACAGTGACTGAGCCCAATGACCAACCTGTGCCGGTAGCAGTCGCCCCCGTAAAACTAAAGAAAGACGCAAAGAGAGCAGATCGCTCCGGGAGGGATGACGATGAGCCAGGGTCATCACGGGAGATAGAGACAGAGATCATCACCCGGTCCCTGTCCCTGGGCGAGCTGCGAGACATGCGGAAAGATTTCAGCCGCCACCCTGGCGAGCACATTGCCACCTGGCTGCTGCGGTGCTGGGATAACGGGGCCAGCAGCTTGGAATTAGAGGGCAAGGAAGCCAAGCAGCTGGGATCCCTGGCCAGGGACGGGGGCATTGACAAGGCCATTGGGAAAAAGGAACAAGTCCTCAGCCTCTGGAGGAGACTTCTCTCAGGGGTGAGGGAGAGATACCCCTTCAGTGACGATTTTGTATGTTATCCTGGCAAGTGGACCAATATGGAAAAGGGTATTCAGTACTTGAGGGAATTAGCTGTGCGGGAGCTGGTTTATAATGAACCAGATGATGACCAGTTACCCACCGACCCAGATGAAGTCCAGTGCACAGCATCTATGTGGAGGAAGTTTGTGCGGAGCGCACCATCCTCATATGCCAACTCACTGCCAGTTGTAAACTGGAAGGGTAAGGAGGCACCAACAGTGGATGAGGTGGCTGTCAGACTCCGGCAATATGAGGAAAGTCTCTCTTCCTCCCTTGTCTCAGCTGTAAATAAATTGTCCCAGAAGGTCCAGCGACTCGAACAGAGTATGTCCTACTCCCCACCTGTACAGGCCAGTGTCTCAGCTATTAGGGGCAAGCGTTTCTCTGCTCAGGAGAGAGAGTACAGAGGCTACACACCACGGGGCACCCTGTGGTTTTACCTGCGTGACCACGGAGAGGACATGAGGAAGTGGGATGGAAAACCCACCTCAAGTCTAGAGGCACGAGTGCGTGAGTTGCGAGGTAAAGCAATCACCAAAGGGGATTCTGTTAGGAAAAGTGCTGCTCCAGTTTCCAGAAGCCAGCTCTCCAGACCAGGTAGACAGTTTGATCTTGATTCCGATCCTCTGGAGGGGACCTCCAAGTCATTCTTACAGCAGGTGAGCAGCAAATTCTCTGACGAGGATTAGAGGGGCCCTGCCTCCAGCCAGGTGGAGGAAAGGTACAACCGTGTTTATTGGACGGTGTGGATTCGGTGGCCTGGCACGTCAGATCCACAAGAGTACAAAGCTCTAGTGGACACTGGTACACAGTGTACTTTAATGCCATCAGAGTTCAAAGGGTCAGAGTCCATTTGCATTTCTGGAGTGACAGGGGGGTCCCAAGAGCTGAGTGTACTGGAGGCTGAAGTGAGCCTCACTGGGCAGGACTGGCAGAAGCACCCCATTGTAACTGGCCCGAGGCTCCGTGCATCCTTGGGATAGACTATCTTAGGAGAGGCTATTTCAAGGACCCAAAGGGGTATCGGTGGGCTTTTGGCATAGCTGCTTTGGAGACGGAAGAAATTAAACAGCTGTCCATTTTGCCTGGTCTCTCGGAGGATCCTTCCGTTGTGGGGTTGCTGAGGGTTGAAGAACAACAGGTGCCAATCGCCACCACCACGGTGCACCGGCGACAGTATCGTACCAACCGAGACTCCCTTCTCCCCATTCATCAGCTGATCCATCAACTGGAGAGTCAAGGAGTGATCAGCAAAACTCGCTCACCCTTTAATAGTCCCATATGGCCAGTGAGAAAATCTACTGGAGAGTGGAGACTGACAATAGACTACCGTGGCCTGAATGAAGTCACACCACCGCTGAGTGCTGCTGTGCCAGACATGCTAGAACTTCAGTATCAGCTGGAGTCAAAGGCAGCCAAGTGGTACGCTACAATTGACATCGCTAATGCATTCTTCTCCATCTCTTTGGCAGCAGAGTGCAGGCCACAGTTTGCTTTCACCTGGAGGGGCATCCAGTACACCTGGAATCGACTGCCCCAGGGGTGGAAACACAGTCCCACCATTTGCCATGGACTAATCCAGACTGCACTGGAAAAAGGTGAAGCTCCAGAACATCTGCAGTACATCGACATCATTATATGGGGCGACACAGCGGAGGAGGTTTTTGAGAAAGGGGAGAAAATAGTTCAGATCCTTCTGAAAGCCGGTTTCGCCATTAAGCGAAGTAAAGTCAAGGGACCTGCGCAAGAGATCCAGTTTTTGGGAATAAAATGGCAGGATGGGCGCCGTCAAATCCCAATGGATGTCATCAACAAAATAGCAGCTATGTCTCCACCAACCAGCAAAAAGGAAGCACAGGCCTTCCTGGGTGTTGTGGGTTTTTGGAGGATGCACATCCCAAATTACAGCCAAATTGTGAGTCCTCTGTACCACGTGACCCGGAAGAAGAATGATTTTGAATGGGGCCCTGAGCAACGACAGGCATTTGAACAGATTAAATGGGAGATAGTTCATGCTGTAGCCCTTGGTCCAGTCCGGTCAGGGCAAGATGTTAAAAACGTGCTCTACACCGCAGCCGGGGAGAATGGCCCAACCTGGAGTCTCTGGCAGAAAGCACCAGGGGAGACTCGAGGTCGACCCCTGGGGTTCTGGAGCCGGGGATACAAAGAATCCGAGGCCCGCTATACTCCCACTGAAAAAGAGATTCTGGCAGCATATGAAGGCGTTCGAGCTGCTTCAGAAGTGGTCGGCACTGAAGCACAGCTTCTCCTGGCTCCACGATTGCCGGTCCTGGGCTGGATGTTCAAAGAGAGGGTCCCCTCTACGCATCATGCCACCGATGCTACGTGGAGTAAGTGGGTCGCTCTGATCACCCAGCGCGCCCGAATGGGAAACCCCAGTCGTCCAGGAATTCTGGAGGTAATCATGGACTGGCCAGAAGGCAAAGATTTTGGAGCAGCGCCAGAGGAGGAGGTGACACGTGCTGAAGAGGCCCCACTGTATAACCAGCTGCCAGAAGATAAGAAACAGTATGCCCTGTTCACGGATGGGTCCTGTCGCATTGTGGGGAAGCAGCGGAGGTGGAAGGCTGCTGTATGGAGCCCTACATGACAAGTCGCGGAAACTGCTGAGGGAGAAGGTGAGTCCAGCCA
Source organism: Opisthocomus hoazin (assembly GCF_030867145.1). Taxonomy (NCBI): domain Eukaryota; kingdom Metazoa; phylum Chordata; class Aves; order Opisthocomiformes; family Opisthocomidae; genus Opisthocomus; species Opisthocomus hoazin. Next base: position 71,553,701 of record NC_134417.1, on the reverse strand, counting down.
GTTTGCAGAGGTGAAAGCCATCCAGCTGGCTTTAGACATTGCCAGCCGAGAGAAGTGGCCAGTGCTCTATCTTTACACCGACTCTTGGATGGTGGCCAATGCCTTGTGGGGGTGGCTGCAGCAATGGAAGAAGAACAACTGGCAGCGCAGAGGCAAACCTATCTGGGCTGCCCCATTGTGGCAAGATATTGCTGCCCGGCTAGAGCAGTTGGCTGTAAAAGTCTGTCACGTGGACGCCCACGTCCCTAAGAGTCGGGCCACTGAAGAACATCAAAACAACCACCAGGTAGATCAGGCTGCTAAGATTGAAGTGGCTCAGGTGGATCTGGACTGGCAACAAAAGGGTGAACTCTTTATAGCTCGGTGGGCCCATGACACCTCGGGCCACCAAGGAAGAGACGCGACATACCGATGGGCTTGTGACCGAGGGGTGGACTTGACCATGGACACCATCGCACAGGTTATCCATGAATGTGAAACATGCGCTGCAATCAAGCAAGCCAAGCGGGTAAAGCCTCAGTGGTATGGAGGACGATGGCTAAAATATAAATATGGGGAGGCTTGGCAGATTGACTACATCACACTGCCACAAACCCGCCAAGGCAAGCGCTATGTGCTAACAATGGTGGAGGCCACCACCAGATGGCTGGAAACCTACCCTGTGCCCCATGCCACCGCCCGGAATACCATCCTGGGCCTGGAAAAACAAGTCCTGTGGCGACATGGCACTCCCGAAAGAATTGAGTCGGACAACGGGACTCACTTTCGCAACAGCCTCATAGACACCTGGGCCAAAGAACACGGTATTGAGTGGGTGTATCATATCCCCTACCATGCACCAGCCTCGGGAAAGATCGAACGTTACAATGGGCTGCTAAAAACCACTTTGAGGGCAATGGGGGGTGGGACTTTCAAAAATTGGGATACCCATTTAGCAAAGGCCACCTGGTTGGTTAACACCAGAGGGTCCACCAACCGGGCTGGTCCTGCCCAGTCAAAACCTCAGCGCCCCGTGGAAGGGGATAAAGTCCCTGTAGTGCACATGCGGAACATGTTAGGGAAGATGGTTTGGGTTAGTCCTGCCTCAGGCAAAGGCAAGCCCGTCCACGGGATTGCCTTTGCTCAAGGACCTGGGTGTACCTGGTGGGTAATGCGGAAGGATGGGGAAGTCTGATGTGTACCTCATGGGGATTTAATTTTGGGCGAGAATAGTCCATAAATAAATTGTATAAAGTTAATTGTTAAATAACCCTGTCACTGTCTGTTATCACTGTTATAATTGTTATATTTTGTACCAGTAGTAGCATAGTAAGAATCGTCCAGATTAAAGAAGGATGGACTTTTTTCGATGAAAACCTGGCAGAGCACAGCGATGATGGAACTGGACCTGGTTTTCAACAACTGGCATCCAGCAACTTCATCAAGATCAACATCTCCTGCAGACTGTGGGCACGGGCCGCACCAGATACATCAGCCGTGAGCTCCGGATGCAGCAAGTGACCACCCACCACCACACATCACCTCTCCTGCCACAGAAGACCATTATGACAGATGGAGCCTGAAGTCATGGATTAAATGAACTCAACGGACACTTTAGAGTGATGATCCATAGACTAAGGGAATGATATCTGGAGACAGGAGAAGTGGTGGTGATCAGCTGGACAATGGGGGACCTGGGCATGACGTAGATGGTATGGAATAAGGGGTGGATAATGTCATGGGTTTGGCCAGGACAGGGTTAATTTTCACCGGACTCCAGGAAGGGGCACAGCCGGGGGGTGGGGGCTGACCCCACCTGGCCAAACAGAGCCCGGTATTCCATACCATGTGCCGTCACGCTGGGTTCCGGTGGGGGGGGCGGCGCGGCGGGAGCTCTCACTCGCGGCTCGGGAGCGTGCGGCGCCGGTGCGGTCCGAGAGAGCGGGTCTGTTTTTGTCGTGTTTTCTCCTTATCTGTATCGTTGTTGTTCCTGTTTCCCTCTGTTTGCTGTTCTGTTAAACTGCCCTTATCCCGACCCACCGGTTTCTGCCTCTTTCCATTCTCCTCCGCACACCGGCAGGGGGAGGGGCGGCCGCGTGGCGCTTTTGTTGCCGGCGGCAGCCGAAACCAAAACAGTGTCATCAAAAATAAATTGGCCACTTGAGGTTTCACTAGAATATGTCATGGTGGTTTGTGGTCATGTTTATCAAAATCATGCTGAAGGAGACTCCTAGGTAGTTAATATGAATTCTTTATATATAGTGGTGGGAAATCTGACATGGAACGTGACTGTTGCTGGTGTGGAGGGAGCCAGGCCAGATAGTTGTGGTAGTTCTTCTTGGCTGAAAACGTAGAAATCTGATTTACCGTCTTAGTTCCCTTTTTTAAGAGCCTTTGAGAAGGAAAGTTTCCAACATGGTTCTCAATGCGGTCATATCATTTACAGCTCTGCATTAAGAGAAGGATTATAATTACATCTCAGGCTTCATCCAGGTCACTTTCTGAGGCGAAGAATAAGTTGTGGCTGTGTGTGTTCTAGAAGTTCTGTTTTTATGTTTCTCTGAAGCATCAGATTTAGGAAAGAGAACCCTGAATGCAGCAGAACAGCACTCCAAGTAGTACAAAGAATCGCTTTGCCAAGGTACCTGTCTGGTGTCTTTCATACAAGTCATGCTGATCATCAGCTTTAGACTGGGAGAAAAATTTCCCTCAGCTCTGACTGGTCTTCAGATATTTCCAGCAAGGTTCATGTGATGAGGATAATCTGGGTATGCTTTCTCTAGTCCTTGCTTATTCAGGGACCTCAAGCGCTGATACTTCATCAGTGTTTTTTGCCGTTCTGCCTTTGTCATACCAGTAGATCTTCTGAAAGGCTTTGGTGGAGTATAGGGCAAAATGTAACGGCCTGTGATGTGTGAGAGATTGAGCAGGTGATCCTGTGTTCCCATCCGACCTTGCACTCCTAGACAATTGGAAGATGATTGCTGAGTTCTTTGAGACTACAAGTGCCATGGTTTCTCTTAAGAGTATGTTTGTGGTGACTGAAGTTGTGAGAGGAAATTGTCCATTTTAAAGGACAAACAGAGCGAAGGAGAACTACTTATTTAGATACAGTCATTCTGGACTTGTAAATTCTGAATGTGCTGTTGACAATAGAAGCAGTACCTTCTAAAATAGTGTAATACTAGTTGCAGAAACTCTCTCTAGCATTGTGGAAATTACCATTTTGTTAGTTGTAATATAGGACACAATATACCCAGAAATTGTTATGTGCATGAAAGAGGTTTTTCTGAAAGCTTATTGAAATTAAGGGGGGAGGAGAATCTTGAGTCAGATGAAAATTGAAAACTGTAATTTCTTAAGTCAGCATCTTTCATTATAATTGGTAATGAAATGTCAGAAAATCAATGCATCATTTTTTACTGTGGCAAAAATTCCCATCTTTAATTATGTTCTGAGTCTAAGGTAGGAATGTTAATTTTTCTGTAGTCAGCAGCTGCAATAATAATTAATAACAATCCAGCTAACATTGGCCATCTGCCCACATTAGTGTTAAAAAAAAACCACCCCCCCCTAGCCCCAAACCACTTTTACACCAACTGGGTTTTTTGTTGTTTTTTTTTTTTTTTTTTTTGTAAGGAGTTCTGTACTGTAGTGCCAATTATTTAGACTGGAGTATTTTATATAACATGGATCCTATTAAAAGATTGGGTTTTTTCCCCCCAATAAAACTCTAAAATACCACTTTGAAATTTATCCTCATTTGTTTATTTTGTCTCGGATACGTTTGCCTGAAATATGATCAGATGCTATATAAGATGATGATCAGGATTCCTCAGTGCTATCTATGTGTGTTACATTGTTAAACTTGGTATTAGGGAATTTTCAGAACGCAACTAACCAATTGAAGGTGATGCATTTACAGTTCGATTCTGTATGTTTTTAGTCTGTGTCAGTGTTTAGGGCCTTTTGTTCTGATCCTAAGGAAGATTTGCAAGCACTTTACCTTAAAGTGAGTGTTGCCGTCACTGGTATTGGCAGAACTACTCGTAAGCTTTTCCAACTGAAGAAGAAATTCTCAAGATTGAGCCATACTGGGTCGTTGTGTCTGTGCTGAAGGGAGAGAATTCCTTTATTCATTGTGGAATCAGAAAGGCTTGAAACAGAAATTGTTCCAGTGCCTTGCTTTAGAATGGGCCCCAAGTGGATCAAAAGACCGTTATAACTGTCTTTATAGATGTGTGGATAAAACTAGAGAACAGTATCTGTTAATGGTTGATGCAGACCATGTCACTTTAATGTGGGGGATCTTCTGAAGTTCTTCCACTGTGCAAAAGCCATCTGTTGGCTTGACACGGTCTCTTTCTGTTCAGAACATTCAAACACTGCCATAGTTAGATCAGCAGAGCATGTTTCTGAAAGCCCATAATTATATTTAAATGATAGCGTTGAAGAGACAGCAGAGTAAACATGTTGTTATGCAATCAACCACAAAACATCCAAAAAAGCTATCCTACGGTTTTAGAATGTGAGTCTGCTTACCATTTAGTTGGATTTAATTTTTTTTTTTCTCCTTTCTTCGTTTTCTTTTTTTCTTTTACTGCTCTGCATAGATGCCTGGCCATCCCCCATCCCTTTCCTCTGTGGAAAATCCACAAGCAACCGAAAGTCAAACCTGACCGAAGCACTTTGTTCCTAATGGATTGATGTAAAAGCTGGAGGCTTGCACTAATGGTCCTCCTTTGGATACAGAGAGCTAATTTGAGCCGCTAGGACCATTTGGCCTTTAACACATTTTACCTTAATGTAAAAATGGTTTGTGCAATGTAGATGACCCTTTCTGATGATTAATTGCTTGAATTCCTTGGCCTTGTATAGTTGCCTTTTATATAAGACATCAGTGTGGATAAACCCTTGTGCGCTGACTGCAGACTTGTCCCCAGAGAGCATGTTCAGAGGCTACTGCACTCCAAGGGTTAGCGTTGTTAATAACAAGGGCTTTTGCTTTATCTATCCAGGAGGCAATTTGTTAATCAAAGCAGAGTAATCTAAGTAACCTCCCTGCATCTTTGCAGTTTTCAGTACTGTGAGGTCCAATGAAAATATTAATTTAAGATTGTTGTTGTTGTTAAGGTATGGACACTATGTAGAAGGGACAGGCTCAGTTCTGCAGACAGCAGTAGATGTACAGGTAAGAATGTATAGACTAATATATGAGCATGGCTTGTTTTAAAACAAGGTTTTTTTCTGTCTTCTGCTTTGTTTTGAATATTGTAACAAAAAAGCTTTTGAAACTACATTTTATGGCCACTGAGTTTCCAGTTGATTTACTTACATTCCTAAGCAACAGTTTATTTAAATCAAGATTATATGTGTGCCTCTCTCTGTGAAGAATATGAATTACTATTATTTTATTATCTGTGGTGTCATACAGAGGTTTCATAGGTGTATGTGAAAACATTAAAAATGAATAATTCTGTGGATAAACTACAGTACAGTGTTGTGAATCTAGGGCCATTTCTTTTGTACACAGATGATCCAGTAAATATTGTCAAATGTTTAACAAGTTTGAATTTCAAAAGTGTTATTTATCTGGGAAGACATATTATGTTGAAAAGTTCTACTGTCCATACTAAGTTCACCACAAAGTGGTATTTTGGCATTGGGGAGGGTAAAAATAAATGTGTGAGTCATCATTAAAATATACTTTTCACAAAGCCTGTTTTGTACACAAGCACCTCCTCTTGCACTTCAGTGCTGTTCACTAATATTATATGGCATTTCTAAGCATAAGAAGAATGCAGCTTTGGAATTTAGAATAATCTCAAAGTGAATGTATTAAAACAGCTGCATCCGTACGGCTGAATTTGTGTGGATGCTCTGCTGTGGAGTTATATAAAGTCGCTATCCTGTCATTAACAAATGTTTGTAGTCCTTTGATTGCCTCATTACGTATTGGTATAGCTTATATCTGGAGGAAGAAATGATGAATGCCCTCATGGCAACATTGATTTCTTTCTTGCGAGTCCATGTGTTGAGATACTGGCTGCAAAAATACACCACCAATCATACTTTAAGGCAAAACATGCTATTGTCTTTGGCAGTGTGATAAGCAAAGAAACGTTCTGTCAAGATGCGAGTGTTAAATTTTACATATTTGTTCTGCATCGGTGATACCTGTTGTTTCGGATGTTCTTCATAGCTTGAATCAGTGTTTAAACACATGGAGGAGTTACCAGAAGAAGAGAAGCTTATGAAATTGTCGACACTAAAACTGAGGTACTTCACCCCAAGAGAAATAGCAAATCTTCATGGATTTCCTCAGGAATTTGGTAAGTGTTGCAAAGTACCCACTTTTGCATCATTCTTCAGAAATGCCAACGTAATTTTTTTACTGGGGACTAATCCATGCTTTTTATTTTGCTTTTTTTTTTTTTTGGACTGGTCAATTCTTATGCTTGATTTTTGTTACTTGGCTCACTCTGGATTTCCATTAGTTTTTTATATTTTGTAAGAGCCAGTTTCTGTGGTTAGGTTTATCTTCATAAACTAAGAGAAAAATTTTGGCATGAGTAGTGCTCTATTACTGAATGGCAATGAAGGAATATCTTTGTTTAAAGTTGAAACTATTTACCCTGCAGCCAACAGTACTCACAACTGTGATAAGTCAACACATCCTGCCAGTTTAGAAGGTCTGTTAGCGGTTCTCAGTGTTTGAGCTGCTAGCTTTCCCCCTTGTACACATTTGCAGCTGCTGACAGAAAGGGAATTTCGAAAGATACAGATACTTCTTTGTTCAGGACTAACCAAACTCTTCAGTTAATGATCTTTTAAGTCATCTCTATTTTCTAGAAAAAGCAGTCCTAGCACTTGTTCAGTTACTTCATTTTCTAACTGTTTTTGTGGAGAAGAGGGAGTCAAGGAAAAAGACTCAGCAATACCAGTACATTTGACACAGATCAACCAGAATTAAGCCCGAAATAAATTCACCAGAGTTCCCCTTGTAAAGAAAGGCAGCAAGAAAGTGTAGCTGTTACTCCCTGCTAAGGAGCTTGGCCTGCTGCCATCACATCAGATGAATTTATTGTCTCTCAACAACACAAGCATCCGTGGAATAAGATACCACTGACCTTGAGTAGTTCGTTGTACTTTTCTTTGGCTTCCTCCGTGACTTAGAGTTCTGAAGAGTGCTAACAGTTTTTATGTATTTCTTTCTTTCGCAGTTTTGGTTTATTTTCTCATTTATTAATTAGTTATATTCAAAATTACTACATTCAAAGAACATTATCAAGGTTGCAAAATGAAACATGAGAGCTGCCATCACTAAACTTAGTGATCACTAAACTTACTTGTTCAAGAGTATTTGCAGGAGCGTGCCATATGTGGTGTTTTTTCATAGCCTCTCTTGTGTAATAGATTTTTTCTTTTTGCAGACAGCCTTTTTCTTAGCACAGCTCTGTTCTGTATTGACGTAGGCTGATGTAAAGAACCTTGAGCTAAACAGAGCTGGATTTGGCTTGTATAGATTTGTCATGCTGTTCAAGGTCTATTTTGAGCACAGAATTGCCCATTATCTCTTCTTTTTTTTTTTTTTTTTTTTCCAAAATACAGCTTAATGTTTGGAAGACTCTTAATTTAGGGTGATCAGTTTGCAAAACCTGACCTTTACTGTTTCAGAGTCCTTGGAGTGATACCATGCTTTCTCTGTTCGGAGCTCATCTTCAGGGACAGCTGTGAGCTTCAATATTTTTGCAAATCAGAACTGAACTCTCAAAAGAAGTCAGGCTTCTGAATTTGAGGAGCATCCAGATCATCACCCCTATGAAGTGCTCCTGGGAACTGTGAAGGGAGGGACAGGGACAGATTCCACCTCTCGGAGAGCAGTACCCTTCTGTCTTAATAATGGGACTTTACAGTTCTTGCAGTTCCTTGCCTCTTTGTATTACTTTTCCAACTTCCACAACACATAAAACAAGCCTCTCTCACCCAGTGGCTTCCTCTCGCATACACTCCTGATTCATAGGCAGAACAAGCTTTTCGCAGTGCGCTGAGTCACAAGTCTGACATTTTTTTCCTTTGTGTTTAATCTAAGACATTTTCCACTTTGTACTTTAAAAAAAAAAAGTGTTGGCTCTAGGCTGATCAAAATCTTTGGTGAATTTAGGTACCGTGAGTTTCTTTTGAGGATTTGCAAGCTATGTTTTTGTTTGTTTGTTTGTTTGTTTTTTTTTTTTTTGGAAGGTTGATGTATTTATGGCTACAGCAAAGGGTGTTTCCCTGACAGCATTTCTCCCATGTTAAATTTGAAGTCATTATCGTGAAACGTGGTATTTTCAGAGAGAAATGTGCTATAATTTTCTGCTCTTGTGTTCTGTAGTGACAGCAACATTTGGGCTGAAATTTTCAATAACAGAGAGCTTGGAGATGTACCCACTGCAAATGTGGTGTTGGTCCAAGAAGCTAGAGAAAACTATAAGCTGAAAATGGAGTGAAGAGAATGCTGCGGAGCTTTGTGACAGACGCTGTTACTAGCTGCAGCTACAGTAGTGTCAGAAGAAACATGATTGTGTCTAAATGGTTCTATATTGTAACAGATTGACGGCCTTTTCCAATATATGAGGTCCAGAGTTAAAATCATTGTTCTTTCTTAACATTAACAGATTTATTTGTGCTTTTAACATCTAAATGTATAAATAGTAATTGCACTATAGGTCAATGAAATACTGCAGTCATTTGTCTTAGTCGCTACTATGGGTCCCACAGCAATATCATTAAAAGTGATCAGAGCATTCTTGCACCTGAGGCTTGCTTTCAAGAGGGTGATGTCAGGCTGCCATTTCCACTTTTCCTGCTAGTGATGTATGTAAGCTATTGGGAAACAACCGACAGCCTAGCGGAAAGCCGGCACAATGTGGTAGCACATGCTGCCAAGACTGCAACATCATCAAGTAGCATGCATGGCCTGAATGATACGGTGAGAGCTTTGCAGCAAGTGCCAGCATACTATGAGTTGTTCAATCTGTCGTTCTGATGTAGGCTACTCTTGAGCCAGGAAGACAGAGGTGCAAGATAACGTTAACAGGCAGATGGAGGAGGCTTGGGATGAAGGAAACAGTGAGCCCTGAAAATTAATTCAGGCTTTCAGTTGCTAAGAGGGAGAAGGAGAAACTCTGAATTTTTCAGGGTTCAGATAAGCCTTTTGGGCTATAAGTGCACGTGCATGTGTGCGTGTGTGCATAAATATGTATTTATTTTTATGTACTCTTTTAAAATGTGTATATTCTGTACTATATTCAGTAATTTATTGCGAAGACTCCATCTAAGGAAGCATGTGTGGGAGTGCAAGTGATTGTTCCAAAGAAGAACGGTTGCCGAAACGTGAGTGCCAGGAAGCTGGGCAGAGTGGATGGAGCTGGCAGAAGAGGTGTTTTCCAAAGCGGTCCACATTTGAGGCATTAATAACTGGCAGGGGAGGATGGAACAGCTCCTCCCGGATATCTCCTCCTCAGCTTTCCACCCTTGGCTCAGCAACTGTCCAACGATGTTCTGTCCTGAGCTCTCCCTGGAAGAGGATTTTTTCTGAAGTGCTGTGAAAATTTCAGAACATATATATCACCACTTGCACGCACAGTGTTTTTATACATCAAAGCTAATCTGCGTGGTGATGACCTTGGGCTCAAAGTTAGGTGTTTCTTCTTACGGAATGATCAAATAATTGAATGTGATCAAGTTTCAGCAGCTTAGCAAATGACCCCAACAGTTGAGTCACCACTGCTGTTGATCTTTCTCTCAGGTTGAAGCAAGTGTGCTTTAGCTCACAGCTGGAGAGAGCTAAGAGTGCAAGCAAGGACAGTTACAGCAGACCAGCTCTGGCAACTTCTTCGTTTGCAGAAGCTTGGTCAGCTTTGACTGTGCACTCAGTGCCCAACACAGCCCTTTCACAATACCCAGACCAGTTTAATATTTGCTGGGCCTCCCGTCTTTTTGCCAGTCCATGCACTTACCATGTGAAGGACATTTTCTGATGCTGTCTGTGTTGCTGAGTGCATTTGATAGGGTCAGCACTGAATTACGTGGATAATTGTTCAGCTGCTTGATCACTCACTGATTAAGCCTTGCTCGTAGCTTAGTCTGTACTGGTAGTGTATTGAACTGTGAGGCTTGTTTGATTTGCTTCAGCTGGTTACAGGGGCTTAGACTGGAAGTACAATATAAAGCTTATTGAGAAATGCAGTTTAGTCCATCTGCAGGATCATCATATTTTCTGTCTGCTGTCGCCACGTTCATCTGTGGACGTTCTCTAGAGTGGCGGTTGTGCAGTGTTTAGATGCTGCTGCCCCTCACTGAGACTCCTGGATGTTTTAAGCTATATGAAGAGAAGGTAGGTCAGCATGAGTTACACGATAGAGCAATGTTTTGAGGCTTCTTACTAAACGTTAGAGATGGCAGTACTGCTATTGGAAGAACTGATCCAAATCCAGTGACCTGGTTGGGAATTACTTGTCTAACTTTGTGAATTTTAGGGGGAGGAAGGGTGAACCCTGCTGCAGTTTGTGATAACTGCATGAAGAACTGTTCACTGGAAAAAAGAAAAAAAGTAGTCTAAAAGCTAGGAGCAAACCAGGCTAATGATGTTGCACTGTATGTTTGTGTTTCAGGCTTTCCTGACAAAGTAACAATAAAGCAATGCTACCGTCTTCTGGGAAACAGCCTCAACGTACATGTGGTGGCAAGATTGATCTCCATTCTACTTGGATAATTTAGAACCTGAATCTGATGAGTACGGACTGGTGACAGAAAATACTTCCATCTGTCAAGAGAAAGCTGATGGCAGCTGAACAAGAATCGTAGCTTACCAAAATATCTGTCCAAACATTTTGCTGAAGGGTTCTAATATATTTTTAATACCTTGCTTTTATGGTGGATTTGCACTGTAGCAGTGTTTTTATTTAAATGAAAGTTTCCAGGACTTAATTTCTTCATTTAAATGTCCTTTTTAGTTTGCAAAATGAATAAGATCAGCATTACATATACCTCAGTAAAAATGGATAAGACTACTTCATCTTAAAGCTGTCTTCTCAGGATGGTATAAAAAGGCTGTAAATGTCAAAGCTGTTTTAGTGAAGTGCAGAGACCAAGTTCTACATGTAAAATGTCTTAATCTGTAAATATCAGTGATACATTCTTAAAAGATGTATTGTACATATGATCTGAAATTTTGATGTGTTTTTTGTAGCTAATGCAACTATTAAGTTCAGTATTTTGTATAGTGTTTTTAAGAAGACACAGTGTCATCCTTAGTTTATGGCTGTCTCATCCTTTCTAAATACTTGTAGGTTTCTGGAACCCAACTGTATCTGCTTGGAATGATTTGTTTAGGTGCAGCTGAATAAACATTATTCAAGATTATCACAACTCTGACAATAACATGCCTGTTTCTGCTCTCACTACATTATTCAGGGTAAGATCATTGCTCCTTAACAAAGACCTACACGTAAAAGACATAAAAAAATTTGAAAGCTCCATGTCTAGGTTCCTGTGGCATAAGAACTGGATAAAAAAAATATGGGAGGCTTCTGAAGTTTCAATCACAAAACTTGATAGTAGTACTAGGGCTGGGAATATATGTTGGGTCATCCAGAGTGCCACAGTTGTACACCATCTCATAGAGCTGGACTGAATTTTTTTTTAATCCTCAAGTCTTGTGAGTTTAGTATCTCTGAAACAATAGAGAAAATGATGAGAAAGCTGAAAGCTGTCTAAACAAGAACATGTTTGGGCTGTTATTTTTTCTTACAGGTAGTACTATATTGGTATCTAGAGAAAAAACAGCTTGAGGGAGCAAAAGGCAAGATGATATACAGTAAGCATCCATTAGGGAGCTGGTCATAAAGCTGAAGGACTTTGTGGATTGATCATCGTTCCTGTGCACCAAAGCAGTAATTTGTCAAAGCTGGCAATCCTGACAAAGATGGATTTCCCTCCCCTCCCCTCCCCCTCTGTGGGATGACGTAGGTATGGTCATAGCATGTTGCACCTAGGCTTGGTAATGCAGAAGAAACTAAACACTGCAGAGAACAGAGCTGCTGTGGAGATGCTGCAGCTATTCTGATCTGCCGTAGTCCTGGAAAAGAAAATGAGCTTGGTGGTGGTGTTTTGTGCCAAACTTTATCTTGTGCTGACTCCCTGTATATTTCTTCTTCAGTCTTGATTTGCATACTGCTTCCGGACTGTTAAACCAGGAAAAGCTTGGGCTGACCTACTTCAGCCTGTCTTAATCCCCAGGAAGGTTTGGACTGCTTGGCTTGTTCAAGCTATAAAAGAGAAATGAATTCTCCTGGAAGAGCTCTTGACTAGGCTCCAGAGAGGTGTGAGGTTGGCCTCCATCTTCACCTGGTCTCTTGTACTACTGTAATCCCAAAGAAGTACCTGACTAGTGTTAGGCTGTGCCTACTACTAAGCTGCGAAGAGCAAGTGTGGTTTTGACAGTAAGGAGTCAGTAATCTGTTTACCTGGTGGTTATTGTGTAGATCTATCAGGCGGATCAATAACTAGTAGCTATATGGTCTTGTTCTTGGTAATGGGAAGACATGTTGCTATCTAACGCAATCCAAACATTCAAATGGAGATAAAGGAGATCGATGTTACGTATAAACTGGGATTTATTTCTGCTGAATCATGTAAATAGTCTGTTAATTTTGCCTCACTATAACAATATTTGGCCAAATATTACTATTAACAATTAGTTTTCAGTTCCTTGATGCGTATGCATTTTAATGATTTGTATGCTACCCATAAGCAAGAAGTATTAAAGTGTAAGTTGAAAGTTATCTAACTGCATATGAAACTAATATAGCAATGCAACGTTACATGTTGACGGTAAATTTTAAATCAGTGTGATGGTGAGGAATGAAATCTGTTTGCAAATCAGAGCTGTTTCTGAAAGAGATATTTTGAAAGAACAGATTTCAGAGTTGTAATTATATATTTGTGTATTTTACCCCCGCACTGTAATATCAGAGCGCTGTAACATCAGTGCAGCTAAATTGAGCTACAGTTTCTTATCTAATCTGTTTGTCATTAGTAGACTCATTTACTGAGCTCTGTTGGGTTGCACCTCCTTGGCCTTGTTTGGTGATTACGTTGCCTGCTTTTCTGAGCAGTCTCCTGTTCGGAAGGGCTGTGCAGCCCACACCAGTGCTGCACTTTGCAACTTCAGCCTAAGCATTTTCAGACCAATGAAATGTGATTACAAAAGCAGCTGAAAGGTAGATGAGTGAAAGCTGGAAGACAGCTCTGGAAATGGAAGGAGGTTTCCAGAATCTGATTTTTGGCTTTGTAGCTCATTTTGCACACCTGAAATACATCTCATTGTCTGAGTGAGAGGTGAAGCTTTAGAAGCTCCACTGAGGAAAATTATGTCATATTTGGTGGTGTCATATTTATGCAGTCATTTTTGAAGCTTACGGGTTGCCTTACAGAATGTCTTACCTACAGAAGCTTGGTTTTATCTAAGTTAATCTAGGGATTCCGTGTACTCATGAAGAAACCTGCGTAGCAGTGAAGTTACTAAAATACCGTTTGTTTAATGCAGTGGGTTTGAATATTTTTTGATACACGAACTCAAAATTGTAGTGTGGAGGTGCAGGCTTCCACACAGTCAATGTAAGGCTCCTGCCACAGGCATTTTTGTCTTGCCTTCTGCTGACGAGTATCAGGATTGTCGGCAATCGCTGTGTTACAGGCTGGAAAGCCATTGATCTGGGATAACGCTGTCGTGTGTCTTAAACCTCGTCGCGGGTAAGCCCATTTTGTTTTATAAAGAGCCATCTCAATAGAAATCTGAGCAGGTCCAATGCTTCGGTGACTGTACAATTCTGTTTTAGCAGTTGTCATGTTTCTAAAATAATTAGAAAACTTAGCAAATATTTGTTACCTCTCAAGGGTGAATTCCAGTAACCATTTTCCTTTTGCCTGTGCAAACATGAGTATTCTAGTGTTACAACCTCATTAAGGGAAGTTTATGTTTGTTTAGTAACAACTTGTTTGAGTAGATAACTGATATCCAAGACACCAGGGCAAATGAAATATTGAATAGTGATAGTATGTCAATTTAAATGTTGTGAAGAGCATGAAGAGATTTGTGTTACTTTTATCTTTAGTTAGTTACAAGGTTTGGGGAATTTGTGTAGCTATTGAAGAAAAAAAGATATGTGGCCTTAGATGACCAGGCAGCCCTCTGGAAGGCAAGACAACGGGGTTGCTCTCTTTGGCTTTCCTCCACCTGGTGCTTTTGACAGCGGGAAGAAGCACGGACAAGGGATCTTTCGGTAAGAGCTCTGATGAAGCAAGAAGTCAGAGGGGCTAAAATTGAGTGGAATACACCCGTTCTAGTGAGAGAGGGCTGTTGGAGGGATGTACAGGTGGCTGCTCTGATTGGGTGCCCTTCACTGGGCAACAGGGAAGTCCCCGAAATCTCCAGTGGGGAGCCTCTCTGCTTTCAAACACAGGAACGCATCCTGAAATGCCAGCTTCCTTGAGAGCATGTTTGGCTTGTGCTTTTGTCCATGCTCTGGGCTGTTGCAATTCAAACATTTTTAAATTACAAGCTGGCATTTGGAAGCAAAGCACACTGATGGTGCTAATGTATTTTCTTATACCTAGAGAATAAGAAATAGTTTTGATTAGTTTGAATGTTTGCCTTATATATATTTTAAAAAACAAACTAATCATATTCTGTTTGTAATACCATACTCAAGAATGGGATTTTACTCAGAATTAATATTTCTGAATGGCATTTTGACTGTACATGGATCATACTTACCATGTGGCATTATTCATTGTACATGTGTTGTAAGGTGAGGCATGGCGAAGGGTTCAGGAGAAGACTGGATGGGTTTATGGACGAAAAATCCTTTGAGAGTACTGGCAGACTTCTGGCTGACAAAGTTCCCAGGCTGCGAATAAATGGAGGCCAGGAGAGTGCGTAGGAGAGGTATTGTGTGTGCTTTCCCTGTCGTGTACCTTTCCTTTCCTAGCTGCTCTTGGCCACTGCTGGAGACAGGATACTGGCCTAGATGGATCTTTCTCTAACCCAGTATGATTGCTCTCACTTCCTTATATTTGTATGGTGACAGAATGCCAATATGTGTAATCAGAGCATTAATACACAGCAAATGATTTATGAACTTAGCTCGGATCTAAGCCTCTCGATAAAGCCAACAGTACAGAACAGAACAAATCTGAGGGAGGTTGTGCGGTCAGGTCCATCCATGGCTTTAGGGTTATTAGTGGAGAAGGGTGACTATGCAGATGAACATCCCTAAAAATAACTCTAGTGTACATTAAAGCGATTGGAATGTGCTAAAAGGACTGGAATAATGAATAGAAATGAGCAAAGCCGATGTAACTGACTGGAAACTTTTCATGAATGTAATTTCAAAAAAGAATGAAACAGAAAATAGGAAGCATCTAAGTGATCGGTGGTTTGTAGAAACGACATGTAGGAATTAAAATCAGAAAGACAGGAACTCAAATATGAGTCTCTTAATGAAACTAAAAAACTGGTATGTGTTATAAGTGCCTTCGTTGTGATGAAGGAACCCAGGGAGAGTTAGGACAGTAGATCAATTCCAGCCGAAGGAGCTAACTAATTCAAAACACATCTCTCTTGTTTGCTATTAAAAACTGAAAACATAGGTTTCCTGGCCAGTTAGATTAACTTCATCAGCAGGTAACTTATTAACTTCATCAACTATGGTGAGAGAGCAAAATCTTAAGCAGTTGTCAGAGGTCAGTATGGTGAGACGTAAAAGAAATCCCTAAGGAGTGGCATGGGAAACGGAGCCTTGCAGCTGCTGCAGCCCCTGGGGAGGGTCCTGAAGCTGTAAAGCTCTCCGGACACAAGTAAAGAGAAGGAAGGAAGCGATGATGGGTGGTTATAGCTAAGGGGCAGAAAGGGGAGCCGTTGTTTTTCACAGTCACCCCTGTTTGATGTGAACAGTGTGGTTGTTGACCTCTGGATAGGGCCTAATGCCAGTTTAGTGCTTGGTTGTCTCAGAGCTGTAGGGAAACCGCAAGTGCTGAAGTCGATACAGCGCACTGTTTACACCAGCAATTGGCATGTTTGTGCCATGTAGGTGACAGTGCTCCTTCATGTGTCTTATGTCCCTTTGGAACGCTGGGGTATTATTAGAAAGAGGAACGATGAAGGGGGATCCAGGGGAAGATGGAAGTGCTGGGACACATGACCGTAGCTGAGGGGAAACTCGGGTAAATGTGCACTGCTCGGGATTAAACCAGCAGCGGCGTTGGATTTATGATTATTTGCAAGTATTTGGGTTGTAACATTGAATACCAAGGATCTTTTTTGCCTCTATAGAACAAAATAAAAAATTATTTGTTAGATGTTTGTAGATGTTTTTAGAATGTTAGGGGTTGGAAGGGACCTCTGTGGATCATCTAGTCCAACTGCCCTGCTGAAGCAGGGTCACCTACAGCAGGCTGCACAGGACCTTGACCAGGCGGGTCTTGAATATCTCCAGAGATAGTTTTGTGTCATCAGCAAACTTGCTGAGGGTACACCTTGCTGAGGTTAGTCTTTCATTAAAAAAATTTGTCAGGTTGGGATTCACACCAATAGTTGCCCTTCCCCCAGGTAAAAAGGGAGCATTGCCACAGGCTCGTGTCATGTCTTCACATCTAAGTTGACTTCCCAGGTGCAATTAATGCGTATTGAATTTTTGGCCGTAATCCGAGTCAACTCTTGTCTTCTACAGCAGCGTCTTTGCACTGCAGGCACATACTGCTGGAGCAGCGGAGGGATGCCACCATTTCATTTCACACAGCTACACAAAGTGGGGGTAAATTGTAGATCCTGCCAGTACAGAAGGTCTTCAGCCAGAATTAGACAGAGACAAACACTCCGTTACTTCCTGCCAAGTCTGTGCACAACCTGTACTCTTCAGAGGTGTTTTCTCAGCCATAATGTCAGTGTGGTAACGAGTGATCTGTCCCAGCAGGAGGGGTTCCTGCCAGCTCTCCTTGTCAGAAAGAACAGCCCCTATTCTTATGCCAGACATTTGACAGGTTTCCATTCTGTTCCTCCAGAAATGATGTCACAATCCAATGCATTTCAGTAAAATTAAAAGGTGTGGACCTATTTTTCTCCTTAAGATGATTTATAGATTTCCCAACTTGGCCAGCCTGAGATGTATTCACTAGGAATAGAGAGTAAGTTAACTAAAATCTGGAAGGTCTAATGAAATGGAAAATAGTGCATCGTGCAAAGTTTGGATAGGTGTCCAGAGCGATCTTTCCATCCTACAATCAGTGCGTAGTCAAAGTCACTTGGTCTTCAGGTCAACCATTTTCGAAGCTGTAAAGCCTGTGTGAAGAGAAGGTGAAAAGAGTTTTTTCTTCTTCCTACTTGCATGCACAGCTTTCTCCCCATCCTCTATGGTTTATTGCTCATTGGTCATCTGGTATATTAGAGTTAACTGGTTGGAAAGGGAAGCCTGAATCAAAGATTGACAGGCAGCAGAGAGGGGCAATGCATACTTAGTATGCCAAAGAAACGAATAGAGAAAAGGAACGATTTTGTGAGTCGCAGACAAGGTCCAGACTGAAAACTGTCCATTTACAGTGAACTTTGTGAAAGCAATTCCTTGAAGTATGCATACATTCATCCAGCCTGCTAGGAAGTGCAGGTTTAGTTGGCCCATAGTTTCTTCAAGTTGACACCCAAATGGAAGTTATAAAAACTTAGTAGACTGTTAAAACAAAAAGAGCAAAAACCCCAGACAGACATCAGAACTAACATGAAGAATGTTAGTGAGCACTAGTTTAATGGACAGTGCTGCGATATGCAGAGGAAGAAGGTGTCCTGTCGACTAGACAGAGACATCAATAATTTATCTATGTTCTCCTAGTCCAGAACAGAGGTTTCAGCGCAAAGAGTGGAATAGAAAATTAAAAAAATGTACAAGGACAGATCCTCAGTTCATGCAAAATATTGCAGCTCATTTGGATAGAACGGAGCAGTGATAGCCTTCAACAACTGAGGATACAATTCTGTGTTTTCCTGTAAGTACCATCCCCTACGATGGTGAAGGACAACACATGGGGATTCCTCCTCATGTTCCTCTGTTCTGGCAGCAACAGCTGATGGACTCGGTCTCCTGGATGCCACAGGCTGCAGCAGAGCTGCTGCTGCTGCACCAGTAGTCATGTGGGATGGGCTGTCCGGGGGTTCTGGAGGGCCTTTGCCTCTGCCCTTCAGATCTCTAGGCAGGGCAGTAACTGGAAGGAAGAGATACACAAAGCTCCCCTAAGCAGGGAGGGGAAAGCACATCAAGTTCTTGTGTGAAGGGAATATTTGGACTCTGGCAAAAGCAAAGGGGAGGTGGGATATGGGCTCTGCCATGTCTTCCATCAGCAATAGCCTGGGCCTCACAAGTACCAACAAGCAACTGGGTGGGATGCTGCTTTTGAGAAGGCTGTGAGCTGCTCCTGTAGGGTCGAGGAAAATAGGGTCAAGATTCAAATTTTGGTTATCAGAACATATGAATTTGCATTTTTTGATTATTTTTGAGCCCCCTTTGATTTCTTCCTTGGTCTTCTGCATTGTCTGTGGCTGGCCCTGAATTTGGGAGCCCTGGTGTGTGCCATGAAGACAGCCTACACATGCCAGACAAATGCAGTCCCCTTGGTGTGCGATTGTCTGCCCAGCATCTGGGGACTGGCTCATCCTTGTAGTCAGAGCAACCATATTTGGTTAAAATTGCATTTTGCTGTTTTAATCCATGGGATGCTCTTTGGTACTGCTAACTTGTTTGTGTCATCTGCCCAATGAATTAGTGGCTGGAAGCTTCTCTTTCAATACAAATATTCCTTGCCAGCCACTGTGGTTTTTATATGTGGGTTGTTTTGTTTTTTTTTTTTTCTTGGTAACAATCTAGGTCTTTTAGTGCTGCCAAATAATCTTTCCTTCACCCATGCGGTGCAGCGTGTGGGGAGAGCAAGTTGTTCCCGCAGTAGCCAGCTGCACATTACAAGGTGCTCCAAGACATAGGGGGGCTCAGCTGCACAAAGGTGAAAGACGTAATGATAAAGTACAGGCAGATTTCAATTAATGGTCTTTCAAAGCTCCTGAAATCAAAAGACAAAACCAGAAAAATGTTTAATATCTAGACGATTTCCATGCTGTCAATCTTTAATTAAGATAACTGAGATAAAGTTCACTCTTGCAAGACAAGAGAGCAAAATGGGCACCTTGTGAATAAAGAGCCGTGTGAGAGCAAAGGGCACTGGGGCTCGCAGCAGTACGGTTTGGCACTGGAGGCTTCACTTCAAACGCGGGACAGCTGGAGGAGAGCAATGCTTTGGGCTGCTCCCGCTCCTGGGCTGTTGATTGCATTGTTATTGCTTGCTGGATTGAGCTGTGAATCAAACCACTATGAAAAAAAGAGGCAGAAAAGAACCGTTTATGTCGAGCAGTAAGTACTGATGCTTGCAAATGCAGTTGTTCATATGGTGGCTTCAAAGTGCCAGTAAAGGGAACAAAATAGCTTTGCTGCAGCTCTTTTTTACACACTCTTTGGCAGATACGAGTAACTAAATGATCTCTTTGTTTTTTCTGAAATATAACAGGCCTCGTTTGTCCTCAGAGCAGGGTAATTTAGTGTTCCACGCTGGCTCCAGCAAAAATATTGAGTTTAGAACTGGACCACTGGGGAAAATAAAAATTAATGAGGAAGACCTTGCAGAACTTTCTAGTCAGGTGAGGTAGTTACTTTTTCTTAATGTTTTTGGATTTGGTTTTGCATGTTAATTGTTTAATTGTCTTCAGAATTTGTCTTAGCAAATGTTTGATGTGTTTTTTGTGATTGTTATTTTATACTGTGTCAGTGCTCTGATATGAATGTAAGCTATTGCAGATTAGTGAAGTAATCATGCCATTACAGAAAATAATTAAAAGATTAAATTGTGTATGCAACAGAGCGGTCTGTATTTAAGCAGACTTTATAATAGTAAAGTTAAGCAAGAATGAAACTTTCCTAAGCTTTTGAAAAAGCAAAGCTTGTTCACATTTGTAAGCTTTTGAAAAAGCTAAGCTTGTTTCACTTTGTCTCTGTTTTTTAAATTTAGGTGAGAGAAAGTAATGCAGAGATTCAAGAACTTAAAAAAGCCAACGGTGCCTCTCAGAACGTGTCCCAACAGGTTGCTCTGCTGAGCTCAAAGGTGAGCCATACACTCGTGGTAGCCTCCTCCAGCATTCCCAGTTCTCAATTCCTCACATTAGCATTGTTACCTTATTCATTTTAGTATTTATGGACTTCAGGGAACTGGGGCAGAGTCCATATTTAATATCAGCTCAGAGTCTATGTTCGATGTTGAGATACTTATTCAGTAACTCTGGAGATAATGCAAATATTCCTATCAATCCCATAATTTCCAGTTACCAGGATTCTTCTTTTGTTCACTGTCAACATCTCTATGGACTATATCCTCTAATAGTTATGGAATTGAAATCCCACCAAATTCAGGAAATGGATCGTGTCTGTTCTGATAGGTGTTACACAGACATTCCACTCCGAGAGTGAAATGAGTTATAGGGGTTTGCAGTGGAAAGAAAAGACCTATGCAGTAGTTCTGTCTTTTCCCTGCTACTAAAGATATTTCTCCAACAGAAGATTTTGAAACCTTTGTCCAGGTGGTTTAAGTGTCTTTTGTTACAGTGTTGCCACAAGTTCCTTATAGGAAAATATTTTGTAGCCTGAGAGACCTCCTTTTAGGTAAATTGTGCTAATACTAGCCATCATAGTATTTAGGGAGGTGATTCGAGACAGCCAGCATGGCTTCACCAAGGTCAAGTCCTGCCTCACCAACCTAGTGGCTTTCTATGACGGTGTAACAACAAGGGTGGACAAGGGAAAACCAATGGCCGTCATCTATCTGGATTTTTGTAAAGCCTTTGACACGGTCGCCCACAACATCCTTCTCTCTAAATTGGAGAGCCATGGATTTGATGGGTGGACTGTTCGGTGGATAAGGAATTGGTTGGATGGTCGCAGCCAAAGGGTAGTGGTCAACGGCTCAATGTCCGGATGGAGACCAGTGACGAGTGGAGTCCCTCAGGGGTCCGTGCTGGGACCGGTGCTGTTCAATATATTCATCAATGACATGGACAGCGACATTGAGTGTACCCTCAGCAAGTTTGCAGATGACACCAAGCTGAGTGGTACAGTTGAGACGCCAGAAGGACGGGATGCCATCCAGAGGGACCTGGACAAGCTGGAGAGGTGGGCCTGTGTGAACCTCATGAGGTTCAACAAGGCCAAGTGCAAGGTCCTACACCTGGGTCGGGGTAATCCCCGCTATCAATACAGGCTGGGGGATGAAAGGATCGAGAGCAGCTCTGCTGAGAGGGACTTGGGGGTACTGATAGACGAAAGGCTGGACATGAGCCGGCAATGTGCGCTGGCAGCCCAGAGGGCCAACCGTGTCCTGGGCTGCATCAGGAGAAAGGTGGCCAGCAGGTCGAGAGAGGTGATTCTGCCCCTCTACTCTGCTCTGGTGAGACCTCACCTGGAGTACTGCGTTCAGCTCTGGAGCCCTCAGCGCAAGAAGGACATGGAACTGTTGGAGCGGGTCCAAAGGAGGGCTACAAAAATGATCTGAGGGCTGGAGCGCCTCTCCTATGAGGACAGGCTGACAGAGTTGGGCTTGTTCAGCCTGGAGAAGAGAAGGCTGTGTGGAGACCTGACTGCAGCCTTTCAGTACTTAAAGGGAGCCTATAGGAAAGATGGGGACAATCTTTTTAGTAGAGACAGCAGTGACAGGACGAGGGGTAATGGTTTTAAACTAAAACAGGGTAGGTTTAGGCTAGATATAAGGAAGAAATTCTTTACAATGAGGGTGGTGAAACACTGGAACGGGTTGCCCAGAGAGGTAGTGGAGGCCCCATCCCTGGAAACATTCAAGACCATGTTGGACAGGGCTCTGAGCAACCTGATCTAGTTAGTGGTGTCCCTGCTCGCTGCAGGGGGGTTGGACTAGATGACCTCTAGGGGTCCCTTCCGACCCAAAACTTTCTATGATTCTATGATCATGAACCCTGGTTCAGTTTCAGCTTGCTGTTTGTGGTTATAACCCACTGAGAAATGGTTAACCTTTTCTTGGCTTGCGGTGTGCTGTCTCAGACCTCTGTCCTTTGTGAGCGCACGAGTACCCGGACTGTCCCATTGGAAAATTCACATTTTCAGTGTTGAGCACCTGAATACATCTTCACGAGACTGGGTCTTGCTTTTTGGAGCCACCATGGGACGTTTAATCTGTTGTTTTCTGGAACAGCCTAGAACAGTGAAATCCCAGTGAATGGGGCCTGATTTGAACCTGATTGTCGCCTGGTTTCACGTATCAACTGTTCTTCTTGATACAGAGATGATTAGCATGGCCCCTTATCAGGGCAATGAGGCTCGTGAGGGGTCTAGAGCACAAGTCTTACAGGGAGCAACTGAGGAAGCTGAGGCTGTTTAGTGTGGAGAAGGCTGAGGGGAGACCTTATTGCTCTCTACACTTAACCTCAAAGGAGGTTGTGGTGAGGCAGATGTTGGTCTCTTCTCCCAAGTAACCAGTGACAGGATGAGACGCAATGGCCTGAAGTTGTGTCAGTGGAGGTTTAGATTAGATATTAGGAAAAATTTCTTTACTGAAAGAGTGGTCAGGCATTGCAACAGGCTGCCCAGGGAGGTGGTGGAGTCCCTATTCCTGGAGGTGTTTAAAAAAAGTGTACATGTGACATTTTGGGACATGGTTTAGCAGGCATGGTGGTGTTGGGTTGATGATTGGACTTGATGATCTTAGAGGTCTTTTCCAACCTATGATTCTGTGATTGCTTTTTCAAAAGTAAATCTTTTGTTAGCCTACCGGCATCTAGCATATAGCTCTGTGGTCACTCTCATGCCAAGCACGGTGTAATTTACATTTCTCTTGCAGATTGTGAATCTTGACAACAAACTTCAACACTTGGAGCAGGTGAGTAAATGGGAAACAAACTAGAGATCAAAAAAGAAAAACCTAGCCCCAGGTAAATAAAGTGAGGTTACAATGATTAAATAGTTAAATTATTTCTTTCCTCTCACGTATTACTCGGGAAAACTTTCTTTGGTAACAGGAGGTTAAAAAAGCACCAAGATTTGTAGGGGAGGTGAAATGCCTTCTTACAAAATATAAACTGTGCAGGAGCCTGCATTCCTTAAAGGAAAAACAGTATTAGATGCAAGAATAACAACTAGATACCAAAGAGAGGTAAACTCTTACCTCACTGACCTGTCAAGACGAAGACTAGAGAATTCAAACTGGATTTTATATTGTACTGAAAATAGCTAATTTTCAGCTGTCACCTGCTTCTCTGCTGAGCTTGTGACAAGCCACCACTACATCTGCCAGTAAAAGTAGCTGTCAGATGAGTCACCTGTGGAATCAAGAGGATAAGCTAACCCTCCATCTAGACTCAGAGTCTGCTGCTGAAGAACAGTATTTATATTTACTTCTTACAGAGCTTTTCTATTCCTAGTGCTCGCAGCTGGCCACCCTGTGTAAGCCCAATTGTATTAGTCTGAATTTTATAGAGATACGAGTCAAACAGCTCAAAATCTTTACAAATCAACCTTGCTGAGAAAACAGGGCAGGGGGAAAACACAAGGAAGAATGGGAAAAAAAGAATTAAAAAAGGTTTGTCTTGAAAATAAATGCTAATGAAACATGAAATAAGAAGGAACTTCATTTTCTGCATTTTTGCTGGGTTTCAGGCTATCCAGAGGAATGCCTGCAGCAGTAACCCCTGTGAGAACTCAGGGAGCTGTGTGAACTCGCTGGATGGTTTCTTTTGCCTCTGTCCCAGCAACTGGCAGGTGAGTCTTTAGCCTCCTTGCATGCAAAGCCTGTGTTTTAACTGTAAGGATACACCTGGCTCAGCGTAACTGTGACAAAGCTTTTTAGGGTTGCTCAGGACAGAGTGAGATGTACTGAACAGCAAAGCAGCAGTATCACACTCATCATTTGGCTGAAGAGCAACACATTTTCTTCGCAACAATATCTATATGTACCCCCATGAAATGAAGCCCAAACCGTTGGGCCAGACCCTGCACTGTTATACGCAGGCGATGGCCTGTGAAATCAGTGACGCTTGGCAGTTCCCACAGCAGAGAATTAGTCTTTGATTTTTGCTGAGCGGGGTAAACCAAACTGCCTGCCCTGCTGTTGATCTTACGCAAGGAGAGAGAGAGAATGGGGAGAGGGAAGGATGTTTATTCAAGCTCAAACAAATACAACAAATGGGGCTGTAAGTAATGAATTCCATTCTGAGTTTTTGAAATCCAAAGACTTTTATGACAAAGGCTTTAATAGTGCTGTTACATGCAGTAGAGATGGAAAAGTTATAGCTTCTTCTCAAAGAGGCTCAATCTGAAAGTTGTCCCAGCAAGATTTGCTGTGCTTTCAGTCTTAATAAAACAGCACCTCCTGATAGAAACACTTTGAAAGAAAGTTTTCTCTGTCTTTTGCTATGAAATTGGAAAGTACGGAGGATGACAGTACTATGCTGTCCATATGCTTTCTACAAACATCTGAAAAATTTTATCCCTCATCTGACTGATAACCAGGGTCACAGAAACACAGCTGAAAAATAATGTTGTTATAAGGTTTCATAAGGGAAACTGTGTTGATAGCGGCCCACGGTTTGTATATCTTTGGAAACTATATTAAACATTGGCTCCGTGGTTTGCTTCATTTCTCAGTTATTTGGAAAATAAACTGATTTTCCATTTCATCTTAGGGCCTCCTGTGTTCAGTGGATGTTAATGAATGCCAGATTTATGCTGGAACAGCGTTAGGCTGCCAGAATGGAGCCACTTGTATGAACACACCAGGCAGCTACAGGTAACTTTTCAAAACTACACACAAAAACCCTATGTAAAATACTACTTTTGTACCCCGTATCATACCTGCAGCGCAAGTTCTAGGGAAAAGTCTGTTTAGTATCTAGGCACTATAATCCCTTGCAGTCTGAGAGAATATAAAATCCTCTATACACACTACGCCCGAGCCCACCGCAGGCACTGAAGGCCCTCTGAAGCCATTGCCTGCTTTGACCCAAGAAGAGCAGCAGGAACCAGATTTATCACACAGCCATGCTGGGGAAGGAGGCTGCAGATTGCAGACTGGGTCCCATGACCTGGCTTTCAGTTGTGGGTGTAAATTCTTTAGTGGAAATTCACTGCACCGTGGTGGGTTGATTGGGTGGTGAGGTGCGGCATGCTGGTCTGTAACCAGTGCTTGCCAACGTGCGCACCTAGCACAGCCACATTATCATCCCTCCGTCATCACCTGCTCCTTGAGACTGGAGGGAGTGAGGAGATGGAGGAGGTAAATAGGAGCAGAACTTTGGCCAGCAGAGGCTTTGAGCTGTGGGAAACCTTGTGAATACATGGGCACCCTTGATCGCCGGCATTCCCAGCACACCGCATGACTCTGAGAAATGCCTTCACCCCCTCCCGAAGCACAGGCGCTGCTGAGGCTGCAGCAGAGCAGGCAACGCACCATGCTGCCGGGCAGAACGGCAGGAGAAATGCTGTCTGCAGCCAGCTGGCCAGGAGGGTGCCTGGGCTGCCTGCATGCATATCCTCCTCTGGCTGCGCCCAGCTCCTTGGGAAACACGCTCTTGTTTACAAGGCAAGCCAGCCTGAACGTTCTGCATCTTATTTTCCATAATGTCAAGTAATCTGGTAAATAAATAACTTTCAGATATAATACAAAGCTCTCCCTGTGCAAAGGGAACAAGCAGGCTGGAGAGCATGCCACAGCTCTCTGCAAAGCATTTTGTCTCCTGCTTCAGCATGAAAATCTTAGCCCCCACAAATATTTGCTTGGCATAATACTGGCTTATAGTGCTTTGTCAGTTCTTGGAAGAACCTCGTACAAGGGAAGTTCTCCTGCAGTGCTCCTCACACTTCAGCGTTAGCACAGAGCCTGATGAGGTGTCACTGGTACATGATGCTTCCTGCCAGCTTCTCTTTGGTTTTAAAGGATGTTTCTAGCTTGCCTGCAGCTGCCCCCGACACTGATATTTGTCGAGGAAACTACACACAAAGCAGCCTGCCTTTACAGTGCTCAGCAATGTGGCATTCAGGTGTGTGACTAAATTAAAGTTTGAGAGGAAAAACCCTCTGCCTTTCTTGCAAGTGTTGCCACTGTGTTTGTGCGGTCATGATTCCTGTAAGTTCATTCCCCAATCTAATTCTTGCCCTCCTTGGTACTTGCTGAATCAGTGCTACCGAAAATGAACTAAAACCTCTTCACAAGTCATCCAAATCTTAGTATTACTGCTTCTGTATTATGCCTTTAGGGTTATTGAGGGATTATTGAGTCCTCTTCCCAACCCCATTGTACTGTCTTCACAGTCTGCCTTCACATACTCTGTCTGTCTTCCGAGTACTCCCCTGATGCTAAGTCCATCCACGCAGGTAGAGCTTGACATGGCTCTTTTCAACAACTGTGAGAACATTGCTGCTAGTTATTTCGGGGGCCAAGCAGCCCAGGTCATCCCACTCCTGCTCTGGTATAGTTATGTGCACCAGTGTGGACTGTGGGTAAAGAAAATGGTGATATTTGTCTTTCCATAGCCCCTAGTGATAATGCTAGGTGAAGGGCAGTACTGAATCAGGTCCCATCAAATGGAGCATAATGCAGTCTTCACTCCTTGTTCAGATTCTTGCATGCTTCAAGCTGTAATTCAGGAAAGCACTAAAGCATGAGGAAAAAGAGCAGGTGTTCGGGAAACACCTTCCTGAATCAGAACCTTAACAGGACATTGCATCACTTCGATGAAAGGCCATGAGAGTCCCCATGTCCATCAGACTTCTGTGTCAGAATTAAAATAATGGGGGCCTCGTCACAGTGTGCTATCAGCCGTGGGAGAGAACCAGGGCAGTGCCAAGCAGCAGTGCATCGCAATTTGGCTGAAGCTTTTTGCGGTGTGACCTACTTCTTGAAGCTGTTCTCTGAGCAACTTCAGATGGGTAACAGATTACTCTTTGCCAGACTAGGCAGGAGACAGTGCCATTGTCCTCCTCCTTTGGAGCCAGTCAGGTTGCCTTGCTGCATCCTTTGAAGTTGAACATGAAGCTCTGAAGGTACTTTGAACATACAGAAGTGGTCTGGTTCCCCGACCTTTTGCTTCTGTGTTTGCTCAGGTTGAGTTACGGCACTGGCAAGATGGTGTTGGTCTATCTGCCATCTCTTACACTAAAGAGCATGCTGTCTTACAGTACTGCACACTGCAGTTAAGCATTAAGCTGCTGTGGGTTTTTTAAGCCTAAGTTCACCTGGGTTGCTTGTCCTAGGCGCCGCGTTTAGTTATCTGCAATTGGCTTATCGAACTGCTGTTTCAACTGAGCATGTGACACCGTGGCAGGGAGAGAAGCACCTTATTGATAAGTTGCTCCAAGGTCCAGATCAGCTGCACTGGAATACCCTAATTCAAATTCTGCAGATAAATGCGTTTAAAGAGTATTTTTCATTAACCAGCTCAAAAGCAATGAAACCAGGTGTATACCTGCCATATGTCTCTGTGAGAAGCAGACATCAGCAGACATTGCAGGCTATAAATTGAGTCTAGATAAGTGTCTCACTGTCATTTTAATAAAAAGCTAGTGAACTGATAGGAGGCTTTCTGTAAGTTTTTGTCCCTTTTAGTTGTATTTCAGAGCCTCAGATTTGGTCCATGTTCTCTGGTCCATAAAGGGCCAGAGAAAAAGGAAACGTTACCTGATGACTTAGAAGCTCCCAATTTCAGTCCCACTGCATACGCATGTCAGTGTACGTGCTGTCAGTAAGGTGTGCCCTATAAATCACCGCGCGATGCAGCTGGCAGCCTGCAAGCCAGATCCCCTCTGCAGGATGCACCCCTTCAGCCCACTGCTTTGGTCTTCCCACCCCCATCAGCCCCAGTAGCCTCCTCCTGCCCGGCACGCTCACCTGAAAGCTGGGCTGCTGCTGAGACAGCGGCTGCTGCACCTTGAGGCGTGGGTGTGAAGGTACCCCGCGCCCTGGGACAGGCCAGGCACGGCAGTTCTGCAGGTTGCTAGAGGTAGGGTTTTAGGCACTTAACATCGTATGAGGGTCATAAACACAAGGTTTAGGTGCTCTCTGGCTGAAGTGGGGATTTCCAGGCTCCTACCCTGCTGAATTCTCACGTTAGGCATTTCTGTTTTTCTGGATTTGCACTTATGACTGTAACAAAAGGCTATGGATTCTCCCGTAGGGTCAGACAGTCATGGATATGCACAAGTCCCACATAATTTTAAGTCTTTGCTGAACAGGAGCCTTGCCTCTGTGCATGATTATCAATGGGATTGTTGGTATAGGTAAACAGACAGATTTCACCAGAAACATCTGATTAAAACAGTGGGGAATGATTTCTTACTATGGCAATATATGATCTTTAAGTGCTATATAAAGACCGTTTTGATTTTTCTGTCTGCTTTCACCACTAGCTGCTCCTGTGCTCCAGAAACCTATGGGCCTCTATGTGCCTTGAAGTTTGATGACTGCCAGGGA
Source organism: Opisthocomus hoazin (assembly GCF_030867145.1). Lineage (NCBI taxonomy): Eukaryota > Metazoa > Chordata > Aves > Opisthocomiformes > Opisthocomidae > Opisthocomus > Opisthocomus hoazin. Next base: position 71,525,102 of record NC_134417.1, on the reverse strand, counting down.
GGATCTGAGACACTCTGTGGGCATGGTATCTGCATAGATGCAGACAGGGATCAGCCTGACGAGGTAAGGAACCATGTCTAAGTCTCATTATACAGCACAGCATGAATAAGCAACAGATAATGCTGAGCACCACAGAATTGTATAGCACAAACTGCTGCTGAAAGACAGCAAGAAATGCTGCTGTACAACATAACTGAACCTCTTTGTTGTCCCAAGGACAGCAAAAAGAATTGAAAATGCCTTGTGTCTTGTTAGAGGTACTTGTCACAAAATCGGATCTACTACTACATCCATAGGCAGCTTGGGAATATTCTTCGAATAAGTCAAAGTCTTATTTGAAGCATAATATTCTTACTGTTCATTATTTGGGGAGTTCTAAGTTGCTAGAATATTTTATTACTGAAATGATTAAGAAGGACAAATAGCACAAATCTTTGTGGAACGTTATTGTCAGTGGCCTGGGAGCTGCCAGGGCTGCAGAGTGGCTGGGTGGCTGCTGCCCATGTCTGGTGCTCCTCATCATCAGCTGGACTTGGTCTCTGACTCCAGGTCCAAGCTCTCCAAGTATCCGTGCTGGGTGGATGCTAGCATACACTTGAACAGTCTTCCGGAGCAAGCCAGCTCATTCTTTTTGGGTGACAACCTGGGTACAGAGTGTTCACTCTGAAGGGACATATGGAGCATGCCAGCTTTGGCTCTTTCTACTCAGAGCAGCCCTCCAAAACCACCCTGCCAAGCCTGTGCTCCCTAACACCCCTATACACCCATGCACCATTCCAGACACAACACATATTCTTCATGCTATGCTATAAAATTATTTCTTTGCTCAATTTGGAAAAGTTTTCACAAGTCATCACTTGTTTTCTGCCCATTTTTTTTTTGTGGAGAAAGCTTTTCAAAAGGGTTCAGTGCTGATGTAACAGTGTCTGCTCCTGTGACAGTCAACAATAAAGCTCCCATTAGCTTTAATTGGACCAAAGCTAGATAATGCTGAAATCTGGCCTTTAGTAAGGTTTACAAGACAGAAAAAAACTTTCCTCAAAGAAAATGTATATTTGCAATTTGATGTCAGTGCCGCATTTTGCATAGATTAGGGAACAGTTTGTTTATAAGAAAACAGCCAAGCTGATTTCAGGTTGCTTACACTGATCTGTTTACCCTGGTTACAAAGCAAGCTGACAACTTTTAATTATGTTTATGTACAACTTGTAATTGCTGTTCATTTTCTCTGAGAGCTTTGGGGTAAATTACAGGTTTCTTTTATGAACATGATGAATGAGGCTGTTGTTGCTTCCAAAATCTAAATAGGTAAGTTCAGAGGAAGAAATGGATTGAGAAAACTACGGATGCAACTTATAAAACAAAATATGTAAACTATGTAATGCTCTGAAAGCTTTCTTGCTATAGTTTAAAAGTCATTTTATAAAATTAAGTGCTGTACTTTTCTTGACTGCTCTAACTGTCTTAAGTATGTAATGTGATGTTTTCTGTGGCAGCCCAAGTACCACTGTATCTGTGACACCGGCTGGATGTCCCCTCCTGGCAGCCCTGCCTGCAGTGCTGATATAGATGAATGCAGCCTCCCAAATCCCCCGTGCTCACAGAATCCGCTGGTGCAGTGCCACAACACAGCAGGCTCCTACTCGTGTGGTCCCTGCCCCACAGGTATCACATCCTTCCGTGCTCTCACATGGTAGGGGGTGGCAGCAGTTAGTGTCGCCTCTGTGTCATACGCACAGACACAGGATCCAGATGAGAATAATTCCGTGAAGCGCTTTGGTCTGTACTCTGCAGAATAAATGCCTTGCAGATTATGTCTTATCTAGGTAACACAGGCAGTGGAGTCTAACACATGATTTATCCCATCCTAAACAGAGCATCTAAACAGGTCTGATGTACCTTCACCTCCACAGGTACCTTCATGTTTGTTGTGTCCTATTAACTTCGTGTAATAGATCCTTCACGTCCATATGCTCACTGCCCTAAGGCAATATGAAAATCTAATTGTCTCCTCAAGCCATATAACCTATGACTCCTCTTCCGGAGTTGAGTAGGTGGTGTGTATAGGGGGAGTATTTGAAGTATTTAACTAGGGTTATGATAAAGCTTTGCTGCAAATTGTACATGTGTGAACTAGACCAGAACAGCTTTCTCTCTTGATTAAAGAGCATTTGATTCTGGACTATCCAGAACAGAGTTAAAACAAAGCATTCTTGCACACACATCTCTACCGTGCTGTATTCATAACCTATTTTGCAGACTAGAATTAATTTTCATCAGTCATGAGAGGGGCAGGTCTTCTCTTGTGTTACCAAAGTGAAATTCAAAAGTCATATTTTTCTTCTCTAAGAAAAGATCTGGTCAAAGAAGAAAATGAAAAGGTCAAGCATTTTCTATTTTAATATATCTTCTGTGTTTCTTTTTAGGCTGGCAAGGAAATGGCTACAGTTGCCAAGACATTGATGAATGTGAAAGTAATAATGGAGGCTGCTCAACAGCGCCCATGGTTCAATGTGTCAACACAATGGGATCCTTCCACTGTGGGCTCTGTCCACCAGGTAAAATGGATTTTTTTTATTGATAAAACTATGGAAAGGCTTAAAAGACAGATGATTGTGGAGATGAGCCTGGTTTATGATACACTTAAGAAGCTAAAGATTGATTTTATATAAAGAATTATCACATATACAAAGCAATACTGTAATATAGAATGCAGAGTCCAAGTATATTCAAAATGCTTCAGCTATTAATGAATGTTTGTAGAGTATGTCTCTGTTGATACATCCTCTGAAATGTGTTTCTCTTACTAGGTAACCTTTTTTTCAGTGTTAGAGCCTTGATTTAACTAAGTACTTCCTTTAAATAAAGATCATTAATGGGAGACGAGGATTGCATAATTATGATAGTAATTTCATTGTCTATATTAATTGAAAGAGTATCCGGTGTGCCATAAATCAGCTGTATTGTCTGTCTTAAAAAAGCCTAGATAATTGTTAGTCCGCTCTGAATGCTGTCTAAGGCGGCAGTGTTTCCGTTGCAGCGCAGGTCAAGCAGTGGAAGTGGTGACTTACTTCTATATAATTTGTGGTTTATGATTTAAAATGTTTTATGACATACATGCTATCAATACTAGAAATACTAGCAGGAAAAAGCATTTCTAATTAACCTTTCAATTGCTGTTTAAATGGCAACAGACTGCAGGCAGTGAAGGCTCTCAGCGGCTGAGAGCTGAAGGGCTATCACCACACTGGAAAGGGGGCCTCAGACAAGTTTTGACGTGGTGCAGCGGACCTCAGCTCTGGCCATGCAGAGCTCTGCTGCAGCACTTTGGTCCTGCTGAGCCTCCTGAGAGGAGCTGGATGTTGTTGTGTTGGAGACCCACAGGCAGCTCGGGCACGCAGCGGGAAGCCCGGAGGTGGTCAGGGCTGGCTGGGGGCAGATGCACAGGGAGGGAAGCACATGGTGGCTGAGCTCCTATGGCCTCACCCTGACCTCGCTTATATTTGGGTAATACTAGTATGGTTTTTTTTCCTAAAATTGTGGGAGGATTTAATTAGGGTTCTAATCCATCCCTGCAGTGTAGGAACCACAATAAATAGGCTAGATTTTGCTCCAGTGGTGATCTCAACTTCGTCTTTTTAACTGCAGATGACCATGTTTTTACATCATAAATTAGGTTTTTTTCTCACCTGATGATTTCTTTGCTGTCAGTTCTCAGAGAAAGTAGTTTGTTACAGACTAACTGAGATTTACCTCTGAACAGGTTACGAGGGAGATGGACAAACATGTACCCAGGTTGATATCTGCTCAATAAATAACGGAGGGTGCCACCCTTTCGCTACTTGTACCTCAGCTCCAGGTATGGTCCTCTCTTAAGGTCTGTAATTAATACCAGTGTGAATCTCTGGGAGGCTTTAATTAGGCTGAACCCACTACGTAGCAACACATGTAGATTGCAGCCCCTTGTCCACAGTCAGTTATGGCTCACCCAAAGGAGTTTATAGGCAGGTTAGCTAAAGCCAGCAGGTCTTCCCACAGACCTTGACAGAAGTAGATTTAGGCTGCACCAAAGAGCAAATTTAGTCATAAAAATGTGGAGATCTTCACAATTTCTCTTTGATGCACAATTTCAGCTGATTTTACTGTTCTTCTCCTTTCCATAAATACCCTTTGACTACTCCCACCACTTCCCTCAAAGGGCCTTGGACTCTCAGATACACATAGCAAAACAACAGTAGGGACCTTTCCGTGGTCACACTGAACACTGACCAGGTAAGATATCAAAAGATCAAAGAAGTTAGAATTATATAAAGTCTCTTCTTCAAACTGTCAAAGACCTTTACTGTAATGGTTGATATTGTCATTGTAACAAGGACCGAATTACTTTCTGTGTCTTGCCCCATCTCCCAAGGGCCAATGCCGTTTTGTTCCTGCACATCTGGGTACACTGGAAGTGGATATGGGCCGAATGGCTGCTCTCCTCTCAGTGATATCTGTCAGCTGCAAAACCCTTGTGCAAATGGGCAGTGCTTGGTAAGTGCTGGGCTCCTTGCAGTTAGTGACAACATTGTGTAGTTGCAACCAGTAACAACAGGGAGTTTGGTGAGACTGCAAGCTGAGTGCAGACATACTAAAGGTAATGAGGCAAGGTCAGTGAGGAGTGGGAGATCAACGGATATACCTGGGGAAAACCAAAATGAGTTTCAGGGCACACAAGCCATTTCTTTGTGTTTGAAGTAGAGTCAGCAGTCTTGGCAATAATAACCAGGGCTACCTGAGAGAAGAGGTGGCTGGTACCTCAGGCCAGCACTGCAATGCTGGTGCTGATGGGGGAGAACTGATGCATGGCTGTCCCTGGTGGGCCAGGGAAGTAATCTGCCATCTTGGATCATGGAGGAACTACCACTAATAACAAAACCTGTACCTCTGCTGACATTCAGACTGTTAATATCCAGTACAGTTAGTTATGCGTTCCTAGGATGACCTTGTGAGAGGCACCCCGGGAGTCTCAGGCTGTTTGTATGGGTATGGAAAGGGTGCTTCATGGGAATGGGTGGTAGTCCTACTGGTAGCCGAGTTTTTTGGACCTTTACTGATTGGTGGTACGAATTCATTCTCATGCACAGCAACTGTTTAGTTTGTCCACATGGACCCTGTGAAGGCCTTTTGGTTTCCTCAGTGAGGTGTGCTGTGCTCAGGAAAGTCCACACTGCAGACCTTGGGATTTTGATAATTCTGTTGGGGGGGATATTTATGATTATGGTTTTAGAGAAATGTTCACAAGTGGTAAATTTGTTGTTCCAGTAAAGTCTGATCTGATTTGTCCACATTGGCCTGCAGATATCCTAAACATCCTCCTTTTGATGATCCTGGAGGCAGGGCAGAAATGGGACATACAATTAGTAGCTTTAGGTTAGTGGTTGGATTTGATGATCTTAAGGGTCTTTTCCAACCTAAATGTTTCTACAATTCTATGATGTCACCTTGTCCTTTTTGCATTTTCTCTGTGAGAGGAGATGATCCCTTCACTGCCACTCCACCCCTTACCAGCATTCCTCGCTCTCTCTTCTGTAGGTACCTATTGTCTTTTCACTCAGATATTTAAAGGTCCTTTTGTGCCCAGATCTAATCTACTTTTTCTGACTATTTAGAAACTATTATTTATTTTAGTCAATCTATTAAAAGACATGAAGTCTTCCCCTAAATATATCCTAACACACAACCGTAGGCAATCATGGCTACAAACTACTATGTAAAGATAATAACACAGTCAGACACTTCAGTAATGGGACTGCAGAAACATCTAATAAAATAGAGGAACAGCAGAGCTACGTTTGGCCAAGTAATGACAGATGAAATGTAATTTTAATTAAATACCAGGTAATGCAGATCAGAAAACACCTTTTTGTCTTCTAAAGCAGCATTCAGAGCCCTAAACACACATCAAAATCCTCCTCCATCATACGGAAAATCTCTGTTCAGGATACAGAGGACAAGAACACAAAAATGAAAAAGGAAATAGAGAATATAGCACATTGATTGTATGTCATCAAAGATGGGATTATTAGCATGTACCTTGGAATACCATGTTCTGCTTCAGCTGTAAAAAGTGTGTCTATAAAACAAGAAATATAAGGAGTTAGGACATACAAAATTAAAATTGTTAGAGATACAGAAAGACTTGATTATAAGGAGAAGCAGTAAAGGCTAACACAAAAGAAATGGGAGAGACACATACAGAATAAGGAATAATGCAGAAAATGCACAATGAAATTGTTCCCATCTGGCATCCCTCAGGGTGAAAATGAAAGTTAGCAGCCCACGTAGCTGCAGTTCAGACTCCCCAGAGAAAAGGCTTGAGAGAAATGATTGATAAATCACTGTTATCTTGACTTGCTATTTATAAGTTTTAGATAATATGATTGACTTGTTTCTAAGGTGATCATTTCAAAGTAAAGCAAACAGTTTTCGGAATGGCTAAACGAATATAGACGTTGACTTTTTAGAAAGTAATTTGAAACACCCTTGCAAAGAAATAATAGAAAAAGCAAAGAGCTAATATGATTGGGTTTTGGATTTTGGTATTCACCAGTGACCATTAAGGCCATTAAATTCCAAAGGTTTTATTTCTTTGCTCTGATATCTCCACTTAAAACAAGTGTAAATATCAGTCTTTCTGCCAGCTACATTGATTCATTTAGGTGATCCATACTTGTTAAGCTAATTGCATTTGCTTATACCTGTAGGCAACGATCTCTGGGTATTTCTGCTTGTGTAATGCGGGCTGGACAGGCCCTAATTGTACGGAGAACATTGATGAATGCGTTAGCAACCCTTGCCAGAATGGGGGGAACTGCACTGATGAGGTCAACGGCTACTCCTGCGAGTGCACCAGTGCCTGGACAGGGCCGCAGTGCCAGACTGCCCAGCAAGGTATGGCCGGGACCTCCTTCCCAGAAGAATGGCCCACCAGGCTTCAGCGAGTAGATGCTTGGTTTATATGATTAATATGTAAATAAGAACCAAGTTGTGATGGAAAAACCCCCAAACCCTTCTTGGTGGATTACGGGTCCGACCCAAATTCCCTTGGAGTCAGAGTTTTCTATGAGTTTCGTTTATAGCTGCTTTGTTTAGCAATAGGAGCGTAACAATGAAGTTGATCTGCAGGGCCACTGGTCTTGGCTGGACACCAGCCATCGTGAAATCAGATCTCTGTTCCTGAGATGTGGCCTGGTAAGATGACTGGAAAAAAGGATCCAATATAAGGAGAACAGGTTTACAAGAGAATATATTCATGTTTCTCTTTTGCGCATACTGTTTCATTTGTTGTGAAGCTGAGAGATCCTGACTTTTTTAGTCAAGAGAAAGAGCCAGAAAAGGTTTTCAAACAGAAATTTAATGAAAGAAATGTTATGCATGAAAATGGGGGACTCTGTGTTTTATAGAGTGATCGCAAGGTCCTGCCTTCAACATTTCTTCTTCCTATCACTTTTTCTGTTTGTTTGGGATTTTTTTGCCATTAATTTTAATTAAACAAGGTCAGGATAGCATTCCAGTGAGCGTCCCTGTGGCAACCATCTGTCAGATGGCTCATATTTATTGCTGGTGGCTGTGAAAAAAGCAGATGAACTTTTCACAGAATACAGAGTGTAAAACTTTCACTGAGCCACTGTGAAATCTGCTCTATTTTAGAGCTACTTCAGGCTCTTTCCTATTTCCCTTAAATATCTAACCAGTAATGTTTTATTATTAAGTACATGTGGGAAAAAAATTGATTTTTAGTCATTCATAATAGAAGGGATAGAAAATCAGTTTTCATCCAATGAGAAATTATAATGTATCAACTTTAGGTCTAGTTCCTAACCAAGGCAAAAATAATACATTTTATGACGTGATAATTTTGAATCGGGTTCAGAAGTGGTGAGAAGTTTTAGATGGACACTTCAAACAAAATTATGTGCTTTTTACTGTTCCTTGAAACAAAATACTTAATTTCATTTTGCTGAGGATTGAATATTTCTTTAGCGTGAGTTCAATGTTAAACTACAGCTGCTTGTTGTACACTGTAGGTATATGTGCATTGCACTTTGGGTGCTTTATGGACATATTTTTCTGTAGCAGTTTGGGATTTTCAGTTCACAGCTCCCATTCATTGAATATCTCAGAGAAAAGGCCACGGTATATCATGATAGGTATTGACAGGCCCAGAGATCTGACCAAAAGAAATAAATGAGGCAATAAAACATCTGGAGGATTACTTCTATCATGCACCACTACTGAGAAAGATAATTTTATGTCATGTTGGCTTCAAAATATTATTTCATTGTAGGTGACAATTTGAAGATTCAGTGTGGAGCTACCCTTCCAGAAACAAGCTAGTTTATGGACATTTTCCTGAGGCAGAATGACTGTCTTTTAGCAATATCCACATATTCCAGCTGAAAATCTTTATTCTTATTCCAGGAACTACTTTTGTCTTGAGGAGTAATTTTGCTCATTTTTTTGTGATGTCATTCCAATTTAAAAGAAATCCTGAAGAGTCTTTTATAGAAGTATCTTTCACCCTTATTTTAAATGCTCAGGAAGCCAAAGCTGTTCTAGAAAGTTAGGTTTTGTTTAAGTCTGTATAGTGATAGCACAAATTAATCCGTTTAATTTTCTCTCTCTTTCTGCAGTTTGTGGAGGGTATCTCTTAGGCTCCAGGGGATCTTTCAGCTACCCTAACAACCCAAACAGCCAGCAGTACAACAGTGGGGTCAGCTGCGCTTGGGTTATTCATACTGATTCCAACAAGGTAAAATTGAGTTCGGGTTAAAGAAAACCTCACTCTGCAGCACCCTTGACTCATCAGAGCAAACGTGACCATTTTTATGCCACATATTCCAATGTTGTCATCCAGTCCCCTCAGAATAAATATTTTTTAAGAAAGAATATGTTTTGGATCCGTACAAGCCTGCAGGTTCCTTAGCCCCAGAATTCGTGTGGGTTACATTTTCAAGTTTTTTCCTGTGCAGCTGAGGGTTAGAATTTATTCACCTACCACTACCTAGAGAAGGTGCCTGGCTTACATTCCTTTAGAATGTGATCTGTGAATAGCTGCATGAGAAAAAACTCTGCTCTGATGGGCTCCACAGCTGGTTCAGGAGCTAAGTGACCCCAGAACAGTTCTATGTTTCTGATTTCTGAGTGCCAGAAATGTGGAATGCTGAATTCGTGTTGTCAATGACTTTGTGAAATAACAGCATTTGAATTTTTTTAAGGATTAAGTTTTAAATGTTGCACTGAAATGTATATTCTGATCTGCAACTAATAATTCCGCTTGTGCTATAAATAACAACTACAAAATATGTTACTTCACACTTTAGCATGGGACTTCTTACTTCAGATTTAATGGAATGAATTAAGCTGTTTTATAAACCAGTGGCTTCTAATGGTTTATACAGCTTTATACACATGTATGTGACATATCCTCAAGTTTAAGCCTGAGAGTCACTACTGTCTTCAGCAGAGCTATATTGAAGCACATCAGTGAAGAATATGAACATACATAAAGCTGTGTATGTCACTAAATATCTAGAGTGGGCTTATGAGACACTGATTTTATATGTGCAAAAAAAAAGATAATTTCATTTTTTTTACTCCCATGACAATAATTTCAACCATAACAAGGATGAGAAATGTTAATTTTCTGGTGAGAAAATGCCATGGGAAACCTGGAATAAAGTATTTTATGCTGTATTTCAAGCCTTTCACATGGCTTGAAATATATGCATACATATATTTCACGTATATAACAGACACAAGCAAATGGTCTCAATTATTAGTTTATAGAAATAATGCTCTTTCCAGACAGCTTCCCCGTCTGGATTCTTTCCTGTCTATCTTCTCTCTTTCCTTTTGACCCTTAAGATTTTGTAATGTCTTCTTCTTTCCTGGAACTTTTCAGGAAAAGGCCTAAAGGCTCTGAAGCTCATAGATTCTCACGGTTGTATGAACACTTGTATCTGCTCTATACAGAATTAATGCATAACCAGTTTCTCAGCAGATGGGAAAAAAGAGATTTCTTGTTTTGTTCATTCCTGCTAGATTCTGCGCATTATTTTCCCTTTCTTCCAACTGGAGGCAAGTAATGAGTGTCACTCTGACTTCCTTCAAATCCATGACGGGCCTTCAGCATCAATGCACATGCTGGGAAAATACTGTGGGTCCTCACCTCCTGAAGAGCTTTTCAGTTCCCACAACTCCCTGTATTTTTGGTTCTACTCAAACCACGTTACGACTGGAGGTTTTACTGTTCAGTGGGAATCTCAGGATCCTGGTAAGTTTGATGAAATGTCAAGTAATTTAGCATCTTCATGGCTTTTGGAGCTAAATGAATGACTTCCTTTGATTAGGAAATCTTAGGAGCAGTAGGACAGTATTTTACTAGGGAGTGAGGCTGAAATGTAGACATATTTGTCACCTCAAAATATTTCAACTGCAACTCTAGGCCTCTGCATGAATAACTTTCTGCTGGCTTTTCAGGCTGTTTAATACCTCCTGTGAGGAATCCCCCAAAGAGCATGTGTTCCTGGAGATGCTGTTCTTCTGATTAGTTCTCTTTTTCTCACAGAAGTATCTAGTACTTTGAGCAAGCAAGTTACCTTGGTATTTTTTGCCACCGACAATTTACAAGAGGCTAAAGAGTTTGAACTGTGCTTTCCAAACATGATCGATAATTGGCAATTTGACTGTAAATTATCTGTGAGCTTTTTGGTAGGATTTGCTGTACATTTCTGCCTGAATTCTTGGTAATGCCACTTGCATGATTCTTTCAGGAGGCCTGGCAGCGCATTTCTAGAGATAAACCCCAAATCATCTCGTGCAACATCAAGCTCACTTCAGCACTCTGTGTATTGTCTCTCTAGAAATAAAGTGCATTGGGTTGTGTCTTGAACCATAGAGTAAAAAAAGTATAGAAAATTCAGGGAGCAGGAGGGGAGGGAGGATGATTTCTTTATTTCCAGAAATATTTATTGAAATCCTTTTAATATGATTTTGGTGGCTTTTTTTCTTTCAATTGACAGTATTAGATATCTAATTACTAATTGACGAATATGTATACTGAAAAATGAAAAAGATCTTTTTTTTGGGGGGGGGAAAAAAAGCTAAGAGGGAAGGAGATATAGATGTGACTAAACCAGTTATTCCTTGGGTTTAACATATAGGTTACCCCCACCATTCCCAGCTGTTATGCTGAGAGGGATTTTTTTATTACAGGTATATAAAATAGCCTTCCCTGTAATCATCATTTTTAAAAAATGAAAACAGTTTTATTTTAGGATAAAACATGGAGACTATTTACAAAGTACAGAAATTCAGATCAATTTTGTAAATCCAGTCTGAAACACGGTGCTTTTGATCATTCTTCTAAACATATTTCCACCATAGCTGGGAAAGAATCTTTCTTTTACTGTGCAAATCAGAAAAGATTTGGAGTTCTGCTTTTAGAATTGAATTGCAAAATTAGTTGTAAAATTTAACAAAAGAAGTAACTTGTTCGTTTGTTTGGCTTGGTTTTTGTTTTTGAATTTATTCTGGATCCCAAAGTGGTACCTAGTTTTGACACTATAGGAGAATTCATCTTCTGACCTGGCATGAGGTGTTAAAGACTGTTGTTCTATGTTTCTTTTCTGTTAGAATGTGGTGGTGAACTGACAAGTACTTACGGCTCGATAAGCTCTCCAGGATACCCTGGTAACTATCCTGTAAACAGAGACTGTTTCTGGACCATCTCAACCAGTCCTGGCCTCCTCATCACATTTTCTTTTGGCACACTAAGCCTAGAACACCATGAGAACTGCAGTTACGACTATTTAGAGGTAAAGTGTAATTGTGAATTATGACAACATTTTATGGCTATGTTGTTGCAAAACAAGATGTTTCAAAACTTCTTGTACATACAGAAGGGGACTGTTTGAAAATTAAAGCCTGGGTTGAAATGCTTGAAAATTTGCACTTATTCCAGCCATCAATGCACACTCAGATACAGGCGGTAAAACAGAAAGAGGAGGATATACTACCCCACTGAAGTCAGTAGAAGTCTTGCAACTAAAGACATTGGGATTCAGGCCAAATACCTGGTGGGAAGCTTTCACTTTCTTACAAAGTTCAGTCTCCAAAATCTTTGTCAAATGTTAATCCACAGAGAATTAATCAGCCTAAGGAAAACTATGAGGGAATGGGATTAATAGATTCATATCATAGTACAGTCTGTGACTTGATGTGTGAGCTTAGGGCTTTTTCTCAAGTGCAGAGTAATGGTTAGGGAATTCACCAGTACCCAGTCATGGAAATGAGAAGCTGGTTTGGAACAGCAAGTTCTCCAAAGTTGTGCAATGCAGAGTGTGATTTCAGGAAAACAGTTCAACAGTAGAGCTCCTGATACGGGTTTTCCCTTTCACAAAACCCTTGAAGACTCTCCTAGGACACTGTCACAGCTATGCTGGTGGGTCTTTTCCTTGGTTCCTGTGGGTTTGGAGGAAACTTCCTTTGAGCTTTCCCTCCACTCACCATCCACACTATCTTCTGGGGCCATGAGATAACTTTAAGAGTGTTGGTAGTTGTTCACTGTTGGCACAAATGTAATAGTCCTAAACACCGATCTACCATTCTGTCTAGATTCGAGACGGTCTTCTTCCACAAGACCCTGTCCTTGGTAAATACTGTAGCACCAGATCTCCAGCCCCACTCCAAACCACTGGTCCGTATGCCTGGATTCACTTTCACTCTGACGACTTCGTTACTGATAAAGGCTTCCACATTCTCTATACAACATCTCCAAGTAAGTAAAATTCAGCATTAGATGTTGGTCTGGAAATTCCCAGGATATAGCCAACACCACCTGAATGGATGTAATTAACACTCGCTATTTAATAGTACAGATATCCTCTTTGATTTGCAGCCTAAACTGAAGAAGTTACCGTATTTGTGAATATCTCAAGTGATTTTGTTGTTTTTTTAATATAGCAGGTCCAAGTTGTGGAGGAAATTACACAGATAGTGAAGGAATTATCATGTCCCCTTTCTGGCCTAACCCTTATATCAGCAACCGACAATGTATCTACATTATCAGACAGCCAGAGGATGAAAAAATATATCTCAACTTCACCCATATGGAGCTGGAGAGTCACACTGGTTGTTCATCGAATTATATTGAGGTAACTTCTCTTAATCAGTTGATGTGAAAGGTTGATTACATGTGTGTACAAAACCAAGCCACACAATTTCTGTCCCAAGGGCCACTCCGGAAATAGGTGTTGATCAAAAGGCTAAGTATACCAATTTATTGCAGTCCAAAAGTCACAGGGACCGAAAGAGCAGGACTGTATATTTGGAATGAAGCAAAGATAAGAGAACAAGAAAATCTGTCTAGCTTAACACTAATCCTTAATCAGCTGTATGTGATTAAGGTGGAGTTTGGACCTTTGGTAAATGCATGCCAAATGCAAGAAAAACAGAAACAATGCTGTAGCCACTCTGCAGCATTTTCTGGAGTCACGGTGTTATACAGAAAATCTTGTTCTGGCACAAAAAGGAAGCACACCATATATATATTTATATATACATGCATATGTACATATATACATATGCAGCATAATGGAGATCTTACAAGTCTCATTCAAGAATTGTTATTAATCTAAATCTAATTATTATAGAAAAAATAACAGTAGAGTTAGAATGTTTCTATGTGGAAAATGTAACAATAATACAATAATAACTGGGATCCACTTGAGGTGATTTTTATGTTTGCTTTTACACCTAGCTCTCTGTTCATTGGCCTGCAGTTTCATGTCACACCTGAATTTACTATGCCAGTGTGCCTTTTAAGTACGCTAGATACTATTTCTTCTTTTTGTTTGTTATGCCTGAACCAAGATTTGTCCAGCTCCAGGTCTGCATTTCCTTAGCCGGCCGGGGGTGAGGTTTGGCCTGGTGCTGTGCGGGCGGGGGCTCTGTGGTGGGGCCGAGCAGGGCCGCACAGCCGGAGCCCATTCCACCGACCCGGCCGGGGAGCAGGGCAGCCCCGGGCATCGGATACCTCCCTGGGGAGAGGGCTGGGAGGCGAGCCTGCGGGCGGGCCCACGGCCGGGCAGGGCAGGGCTGTGGGGAGCTGGAGAGCGGCCCTGCTGCACGTCGCTGGGCAGGGACTCGTGGCCCCAGGGCGGTGCGGGGGCCCCGGGGGCGCCGGGCTGGGCTACTGAGTCCCAGCAGTGCCCTTGGAGCCTGGCGAGCTCTTTATGTCTGTGGCCCGTGGCCCTTCTCCTGCCACCCCGTCCCTGTGCTGCTCTGCGCCACGGCCCGACTGCCACCTCTCAGGGTACCCAGCCTGTGTCTCTCCACGCTGCATCGCCATGTTGCAGTCACAAATACCTCATCCCACGTGCCATGAGCGCTGGGCGCTGCTCTCTGTGCAGAGCTGCGGCTGTACCGCGCAGAGGTAAAGAGCAGCAAGCGGAACGGGGCACAGGCACCCATCGAGGAGCGAAGGTGCCGCCACCGCTGAAGCAGGGAGGAGCAAGCCCTGCGGCCCCGGCATGGAGCTGGGTCCTGCGCTGCCGGCTATGCGGTTACGTGGCAGCGCGGGCTTGGCTTTTTGCTTAAGCTCTTCTTGAGCAAGCGAGGAATAGGCCCTGTGAGCTCCATGCAGCGAATCTGTTTTTAAAAGATGTTATTGTGCTGACATCGTTCCCTTCCCTACTCCTCTAATTCGGAGACTTTGTTGGAATGAAGTGTAATTAATTAATTTCTGAAATGAGAGGGGAAGTGTGTTTAATGAAAACAGACAGCTTTTGTTTGTTTGGCCTGGTACTCCTCTTGCCTAATTGCTGGCAGAACAGCAACGAAATTCACAGCAGCCAGAGAAACAAACCCATTTCTGTTGAACGCAATCAGTTTGTATTAGTTCAGCAAGGCATTTCCCTCGCTGTTTGCTGGTCAGTCACAAGCCGTTCAGTTTCCCTGTGTTTCTGTCCTTCTCTGCTTCCTACCCTCTCACTTGGTGGCTCAGTCCAGAGCATAGAAACAGGACCGACATTTTCTGACCAGGACAGTCGGTACGACTAAAGCACTGTGCTCTTTTATCAAGGTCTGATTTTCCACGTGTTTTTCTAAGATACAGTCTCACTGGGTTTTATAGTGAAGTTCAGCTAGGGAGTTTAAGTTACTGTAAAAGTCATTCTCCGGCAATTATTTTGTCACTTTGAAAAGGTGCAGATTATTCCCATCCCTGGTGATATCAGGAAACCTGCAGAGTTTCCACAGGGACCAGACACAGCTCACAGGCGCTTGCTCAGGGAGGGATGTTTAGTCTCTCATTAAGGAAGAAACAGCCTGGGACCAGGGAACTGCAGTAAGAAACTAGAGACAATAAAACTGCTTATTTAAGAATGACTGTGACATGGTGCTGCAGAGGTAAGGTGTTAGCCAAGGCAGCTCCTTCTCCTTGCCGTCCTTCTAACTGGCAATAAGAGACATTACTGACATGGTTTAGAGAACCTGTTATTTTTATCACTACTCACTGGGCTTTATAAACAAAAAAATGTGAGGAGATTTAGCTCAAGAAAAAATGTAAACTCCTGTGAACTATTGTTCTGGAAAGTTTCACTGCTGTCCAAAGATTTTCTAAATATTCCAGCACAAATTGAGCTGCAAATCCAGTGTAGGGTTCCAAGGGAATTAAAAATACCTGTTAGTCAGAAAGCCATCTTGCCAGTTGGATTGCCAAATTTGGGCAAGCAGGCCAGCCAGTGCCTGCTTACCAGGGCACCAACAAGGATTCCCTGCCTGCTCTCCCAGCCCGTGGAGGGGTACAGCTGAGATGGGAACAAGCTACATGAGCTACCACTGCTTTTACAGCAGAAAAGAGCTGATTTGTTTTCAAGAGAATCTTTGGGAGAAAAATTGCATTTTTTGCCTGAGCAAATAGCAGGGGACCTGTTTTTTGGACTTCAGCTTGCTGGCTGCCCTCTTGCAATGAGATGGGCACCTCAGAGGGTGTTCAGAGCTCCTTGGTTATACCAATGCTCTGCCTCATCCCCTGGATGCACCTAGTCTTACTCACAGACTGGGGGTTCAGAGCCTGAAGTTCGGAGGTACAAATATCTCTTTCCCTTCTAGTCCCCTAGATAATCAGGATATATAATCAACTTCTGTGAAAACACCTATGATGCATTTCTCCTTTGATTAGCAAGTTGATTGAGGTCAGTAGAGTGGCAGTGCAGAAGGTAAAAGCTGGAAGTGATTCTCTGATACAGCTTCATTGTCACTATCATGCGTTGGACTCTTCAGGTAAGGTAATGGAAAGACGTCAGTATACCTCATGACTGCTTTAAGGACTCAAAGTTGCACCTCCTGTTTGTGAGCTGTCTGGCTGCATTGATGTGTGGGTGTGGTGGGACATATGCCTGTTCTGGAGAAGCGCCATTGAAAAATCCCTGGAAGCTTCGTGGCCAAAGCAAAAAAAATCACAATTACCCCTTTTTTTCCCCCAGCAGTTTTTAGTGCTGGCAGCAATTTCATAGCTATCGCTGGTGAGCACCATACCTGTCTCTTTCGTACTAAAGGTGTCATTTTTGGAAGCATAGGCCCAAATTGTACTAAAGGCTGTGGTTTGTAGAGAAGATTTGTTTCATTCTAATGTCCTGTGACAGTAGCACGTGTGTGTCTTCTGTGCTGATCATCCGATCCTTCGAGCTCTTATAAATCACATGCTTGTTCCAGTTACTGTGATGGCTCTTTGCCCCTCTTATAAATAGAAAAAATAGTTACTCCTTTTGTTATTTAGTAACTCTTGTGAGATTATAATTTTATCCAGATATCAGATCCCAACACTTTTATGACCTGACATTTTTCTTTTTTTTCTTTTCGATGACCAGGTTCGAGATGGTGACAGTGAGATGTCTTCCCTTATTAGCAGATTCTGTCAGAGTACCCTCATGTCTCCAATCACTTCTACCAGCAACAGTCTCTGGATCAAGTTCAAGTCTGATGCTTCTGTGCAGAGGGCTAGCTTCAGGGCCATTTATCAAGTTGGTAAGAGGAACTGGTGACTTGCACAGTGAACTGACCTGTAACTTGGACACTTTCAGTCATTTCCATGCTATACTAACCATATAATGGGTTTAAGACAAACTTCAAAAGAAAGG
Organism: Opisthocomus hoazin; assembly: GCF_030867145.1. Lineage (NCBI taxonomy): Eukaryota > Metazoa > Chordata > Aves > Opisthocomiformes > Opisthocomidae > Opisthocomus > Opisthocomus hoazin. The sequence goes on along the minus strand of NC_134417.1, from coordinate 71,507,916 downwards.
AAAGAAAAAAATAGAGTCTATTTATTTATTTATTGCTACTTTTAGAAATGCTAAGATGATGTCTGCAGTAGGTCTGTTGTAGGCACTCCTAGAATGCTTGGAAATGCACCTCTCATTGCTTCTATTAATGATCAATCACTTACCGCCAACACACCAAAGATGACCTAGCTATAACTCTGCCTGAATCTTTATACTTTCGTTTTTCCTATCTTTTAGCTCTTAATGACCAACAAGTCTATCTGTATGTGTGAAAAAAAATGAGTCAAATCCATTTGTTTTCATGGGCACAGTTTGATTGGTCTTCTGTATATACATGTTTATGCTATACTTACAAATATATGTTCTTTAAAATACTTTCTTAATACTACTTGGATGATCTGTGATAGAAGCTGTAAGACAGGTTTTCAGGGATATTTTTGTTCTGATTTCATAGTGATATTTGATAGACATCACACTATACGTTCCTTGAAACCATTCATCACAAGTACTGATTCTGGGTGTCTCTTGGCAGCCTGTGGCGGCTCCTTGTCTGGAGCAGGCACTATCCAGTCACCTTACTACCCCAGGATGTCCCCCCACCCAAAGACCTGTGAGTGGATCATCTCCCAGCCAGATAGCAGAGTGGTGATTCTTAACTTTATCGACTTTGACATTCGAAATACAAGCACTTGTGACTCAGACTACATTGAGGTAAAGAATAATACACATATGCTATGAATAGCAGGTCGATTCTTATCTATATGTTCCTTCTCATGTTCATCTCTACCAAAGCAGAACTGCTTGATAGACAAGCACTTCTTACAGCAGTTATAAAAGCTTTTCCAGTTTCATAACAGGATCCCAAACTTTTTCTTGGTTCTCCAAAGATGATATGACCATTTTGATAATCAGAGACAAGTATCAGGTGTCTTTAAATAGACAGACCTGGTTTTAGAGGTTTATGTTATGCCACTTACTGTTGAGGGTGTGAGATCTCAGCTTTTCTCCATCATCTGACATGCTTTGGGTGGGAGAGTGCTTCTCTGGCAGTCATAAGGTTGCATTGTATGTGCCTGTGGTAGAAAGCACGATGAAGAAAGGATAGGGTTTGACTTACTAAGGTTCTCTTTTATATGGTCTTATGATTTAATTTATGCTTTCAACTTCAATATAATAGAAATTTGTATAGGATATTTTGAATACATTGTTCTTCAGGTCAGAGATGGCAACAACACAGACTCTCCTCTTCTGGAGAAATACTGTGGTACAGCTGTACCATCTCTAGTGCAATCTACACGGAACAATCTCTATGTCAAATTCAGAGCTTCCTCTCTTACCAACCTTGGCTTCAGGGCTGAGTACTGGCCAATAGACACAGGTAAGGATTTTTTTGTTATTTTCTATGTAGAGTGTTGGGACTTTCCAGATTTTTCCATACACTGAAAACAGTTAGCTGTCAAGTTTTATGATGGTGTAATGGGAGATAAATTCTAAATCAGTTAGTGTAGTATGCATCGAGGAAAAAAGACTATGAAAGAAAAGTAATACATTTTATAAGCGCCTAATTGTTTTAATAAATATATCATTTAACCTGATGTTTTAAATCTCTACAGTATGTGGAGAGACTCTCACTGGATCAGAAGGAACCATTACAAGTCCTGGTTACCCAGACGTCTACCCACATGGTATTAACTGTACCTGGATTATCAACATTCAGCCCGGCTACCTTATTCGTCTGACGTTCACTTCGTTTAACTTGGCATTTCATTATAGTTGCAGAGAAGATTATCTTGAAATATATGACAACAGCACTGTGCAAAAATTGGGAAGGTGAATATGTCTGTTCACTTACAGAACTGAATTACTGTTCAGTGAGCACTATTCTATAGATCTCAACATCCAATTTGCTTCCTTAAGTTTTTTGTATAGATTAATTTCTCTGCAGAAAAAAAAGCAGAAATTTCTCTGCTTAGCATAGGAAAGGCAGCTTGCTTTCTTTGATCATGGAATGAGAACCACATTTAGTAAATAGTACACTGGAAGAAACTAACTTGTGTCAAGAGGACAGCTTTTTTAAGGGCAGGTTTCAGTAGTTGGTGTTGTCCAGCTCCATTAACATTTTGATTTATGGGAAAAAAGTTCAAAAGCATTAATATGTCTGTGCCCAGGAAAAGATGTGATTTGAAACACTTGCAGAAGTGAAAGAAAGATTACTTAAAAGACTGTGCATTTGCATTTCAGCAAAAAGTAAACTGAAGCCTGCATTTTATAGGATTTTATTTTCACTTTCTCCTGATATGCGATTTTACCTTAGGGAATAATCTTTTTTCCCCTTCTCCAGTTGGGGTATACCCAGGGTTTTCTTGCTGTCCTAGAATTCAAGAACATCTAAACTACTTAGGAACAGTATCCAGCTGCAGCTACAGGCTGTAAAGTAGTTGGCTGACATAGCAGAATTTTGGAAAATACAGAGCAAATGACTCTCATAATGGAGAGTGTTTTGCAACCTTAGCCTTTGGCCAGCCACTTTGACTCCTGCAGAAGAACAGGGTATGTTGTATTCTGTTAGGTACAGCATAGAGCAATTTCAGTAAGAATTTGGCAACTTGATGAACAGTTTCTCCTCTGTTTTTGCCACGCAAGTTAGATTTGTACCCTTGTACATGTAGTGTGCTCTTTAGTCCCATGATACAGGGTATATGGCCAGGATCTGTACCATCCAAAGCAGAGACTTGTGTATGTGTAGCAGTTCAGACTTCTCAGGGAAGGTGAATTACTCATCCAGTAATACAGATGCTTCATAAAGTACTGCCACTCAATTTGAGGCATCTTCTTGCTGCAGGTACTGTGGAAGATCAGTTCCACCATCTCTCACTAGTGGTGGCAACATGATGATGCTGTACTTTGTGACCAATCACAACATTGCATCTGAGGGCTTCTCAGCTAATTATATCTCCCTGGATGCATCAAAAGGTAATATGTCAGTCTGTTCATTATGCAAATCAAATGTTTTCTGCTGTCACTGTAAATAACCACTACAAGAAACAGAAACATTATTTTCTGTGTTAACAGAAGACTGCCTGGTGCCTCTTTTACCCCTTCTTATTTATCCTGCTTGACTCATAAGCTTTTTCCTCCCTCGGAAAGCAGAAAGCAATTTCTGTAAGCAACACTGCTGTTTTTTCTAAAAAGCCAGTAGAAGCTGACGTGGCAGAACTGCATGAATTATTTAAGAAAAGTATTTTCTGAATTTGCTTTGCCCTTTTTGAGCTGTGTGACCTAGGAAGCATAGCAATTGTAAACAACTCACTTGAACAGGAGACTCTCGGGTGCCATAAAAATTAATTTAGTCCTTATTTAGGTGCAATATTGATGATGGGCAGAGAAAGGTCATATAGGGTGGAATTTGATAAAGCAGCAAAATAACCTGGAAGCACAAGCTGGTTTTTTCATTAAGAGGGTGCAACGTTTCTGTCTCCAGCAGAGTTAAAGGCTCCTGTTACACCTTAAATATGTTCTTTAAGCATCTCCTTTTACGGGACTAAGACATATAGCAATGGGGAAAAGACCACTGAAGAGAACAATGACTGTTCATTCCCTTAGTTCATTCCCTTAAAGCAGAGAAAAACTGAGAAATTACTCAGAATTCTAATTGATTTGAAAGTTTTCCAGGGTAGAGGCACATCTGCGCTTTCAAACTATGCTGAACCCACCATATCTGATCTGGTGTTTGCACATCTCTCCAGCACTGAGACCATTTTAGCAGTGACTGAGCTGCACTTGAAAAAGCAGCCTCTTGGTGAAAGACTGTAACTACCAGTTTCACAGACCCAATAGACATGGGTCTGCTGTGCTCCCCTCACTGCTAAACACAGACCTGTAGTAGAAGAGGATTTACGTGGGTAGAGGGACAGGTTCTGCCTAGCAGAATTAAACCACAGAAGAGGCAGAGTGGGACAATGAAAAGAAGTAAAAATGAGAATCTGTTTGTAGCTGGCTTATTTGTGTATCCATTATTAGCCACTTTCTAGCTGGTTTGTGTGTGTGAGTGCAGGTTACAAGAGATTTATTAGACGAATACTAGAAATTCATAGTACTCCTCTATGCAGCCATAAACTACCAATGGCTGCTAATTGCTTGCTTTTATTTTCTTTAATAATTTTATTTTTCCTACTTTCCCAGTTTCTCCAACCTGTTTAAAACCAGCAAAATTTCCAGTTTCTACCTTGTGAAAAATAACTGCCTTTTTGGTGGCAGCTTAGAAATTTGGCTATTTCATCATCTCTCAAGCGTGTGTGTAGGCGAGACCAGTACTAATATTGCCACTGTGTTTTTATTCACTACCAGATATTTTATAAATCCAAACGATCCATTTTTTCAGCTGCCTTCATTCATACTTATCTGGCATGGAAACCAAGAGGACAGTAAAAACAATTAAGAATTAAAGAGAACTATTCCAAGGAGGAAATTTCTATTTGTTAGAAAATAATAGGCCAAACCCCAAGTTCTACTTCTTAAAATCTTTCCAAGAAAGACTCTGTAGTTTGAAAAATGAGTTCTTACTAGTAAGAAATTGTGACATTATCAGCTTCATAAAGGTCTTTTGTGGGTCTGTTTTTGCAGCTGCTGACTGTAACTTCTGTAAAGGTGACTGTTGCTTGTTAATGTGATATTTTTGTGATTACTTTGCCTCAGATTAATATTTCACAGGTAGATTTGACTCCTTCCTAACTGTTCTTATAGCAACTCTTCTCAAGTCTTTTGATCTTGATAGTTCATCAAGATCAAAATATTATTTACTCAACATTAATCTGTATTTCTGTCTCTGTGTAACCCTATCTGTTTCTCTGGTTTTGTTAGTTACCTCATTGCTGACCAACCCCAAGATTTTCTGTCCAGCTTCACTACTATTCCTCCTCTCTTCCATATTCCCCTCCTTTACCACCACCATGGTGACTGGATTTTCTCATCTTTCATCCAAAGCACTGCTATGTGCATCATGTGAGGTTCAAGCTTTAACAATACTATCCCTGGAACACTTTCAAACTGTGCCTTAAAAATGCAAGACAGTCTTCTCTTTAATAGTATTAACAACTAGCAACTGTATAAAATATTTATATGAAATAAGAACTATGTAGTATCTTAATCCAAACTCTGAACAACAGGTGTGATTTTCTTTCTCCATAATTACCACAGATATCGTTACTAGTCCTCAGATAAACTAGCCTAACTCAATTTATTCTCACTTAGGCCAAGAACTATGAACTCTAGAATAAATGCTTTTTCACTGCAACCACTTTAGTTTGCATAACTATGGCAAAGCAGCAGGTAACTACTGAAACTGAGAGTAATAACCACACAGAGAAGTTGAAACTGCAATCTGTTTTCTTTACAGAGATTTATTTCTTTTCGTCCCAGCACAAGTACAGAAGTACTATAAAGCTGTCAAAAATACTGGATTGCTAACATTCAGTTTTGATTAAAAATTGAGTGTTTTGAAGCTGCTGTGACCTGAGAGAAGGCCAACACGTGTGTATGTGGTGTCTGCTGTGAGAAGCAACTCCCCACTTCCCTGAAATCATATCAAGTTTAGTTTTCCCACTGTGAGATGTTTAGGCCTGATATTCATCTTATGTATATTCAGTTACACTAAGGCAGCAAATTGCTGAGCATAATCATATCTGAGAGATTGACCAAAGCTAGGATATTTTTTTCCTTACATCTGTTGCCTATTTTCATTTTTTTTTTTTGCTGAGGAAAATATGGTTCTAATAATGTTTCTTGTGCAGTAAGTATCCATCCTATTTTTGAGGTCTATTTTCTTAGCCAGCTAGAGTGTAACCAGTATCAGAACTGGTCAAAGCTGTTCTGTTTCATATTAGATGTTTCAACAGGCTTTTGCCTGGAGTTATTTTACACAGAATGAGCCATTGAAAAGATGGACAAGATTATCACACACACACAAAAAAAGGAATAAATAGGGGTAGAAAAAAAGGATAAATAGGAGTGAAAAAAATATTTTTATGTAAAACAAAACTAATTTCCTTCTCTGCGCATCTTGGCAAAATGTTTTTGTTAGCATGGTTTATCTGTGATATATTAATTAACTGAAAATTAGCCTGAAGATAATGGCAGAGGTGTATTTCCTGATTAAAAGATTTGAATGCCACAAGATACAGCCATGGCCATGGTCCATAAAGCACAGACAATATCTGCTAGCTAGTAGCTGTGAATAGCTCATATGGCAGGAATACAAATGGAAGTCTTTCAGTCAAATATGCCCAAATGCTCCTCAGTTTTATAAATTTATATTGCCCATGTAACCTCTCTGTACCTCGGATCCTTAGTTCTTGGCTATCTTTCTGTCTTTTAAAGGGGAAAGTCACGTGGAAAGCAAGGTAATATTTGCATTTATTTCCTAGAGTCCACGTCTCAAATACCAGGCAGACGAATGTCACTACAGCCATCTAAATGTTATGATAGATATTAGGGTTTTCTTTTGCCCATCTTGGCTGACCACATCACAAAGAAGCCATGTAAAATTACTGAAAACTCTCTGAAAGGGCTCAGTCTTTTCTGGAAGTGTTGCTCAGGGTCTTGAAAGATCCAGACCACAATTTTTCAATAGGAATAGCACTAGAGTCAGTGTATGTATAGTGTTGTCCTTGACTTCTCCACAAATAAGCGAGAATTTATTTGTTTTACTTTGAATTAGGGTTTTTGGAGGGATTTTTTTCACTTTTTTTCCATATGTTTTTGTGTCATTAAACAGGCTTCATTTCATCATTTCTGCTGAGAAAAGTCAGCTTTAACATGATTTTTAGCAGGTTGCCTTCCTGATAGAGTTTTTATTCCTGGTCTTTCTCTGGCTTTGGTGAAAGATAAGATTTTGGCTCCTTATCATCCTGAATTGTGAATGATACGATGTATTAAGAGGAGTGGTTTTTAATAGCTTCATTGTGTGGTATATGTAAGCTGACAATGGCTGGAGAAGTCAGAGTTTGAGAAGGATGAAGAAAGAAAGAAAAACATTTGTTTAACATGGACTTAAAAGTGCACTTGAAGATGATGTATAGATTTGCATGTCTTCTTTATTGATAGAGGAGTAAAAGTTGAGATCTCGGTTCCCATCCTGCTGACTGAACCCAGTAATTATTAGGATGTTGCCTGGCTTTTCTCTTCAGCTGAACAAGCGAAGTCAGGAATGGAAAGTAACGCCTGGCAAATATGTGTGCACAGAGACACAGGGCATGGTTGAACGAGGCTGAGCTAAGACAGAAAAATGCTGAAGTCCTGCATGCATCTTGGGCATCTGCTCAGCTCATCCTGAGTCTCAGGAAAGAGGCTCAATCAGCTGGCAATTGGCAGCTTGTTAGGCCGCTGTAACTTGGTTATTTTTGGTTAGGGTATTAGTCTGCCTAAATAGGCCTATATATGTGTAAGCGACTGTATAGTTTGTGTGTTTATGTTTAAATCAGCAGAAGAGAGATGGAGATTCTTTTTAAACAGCTGTACTGAGTGTTTCTAAGGATTTTGGGTCTGAAACGGTACAAAGGACCTTTGTGTGCCTTCTTGGTAAAAATTAAGCCTGTTAGCATCTGCCAGCAGCAGTAACAAAAGACCCTGAAGTGCAGATGAGCTTTTCCATTGCCTGTGGAGAGGCATATACTTCATGTGATAGTTTCTTCCTTTTTTCTCTAAAAATGCATAGTGTTACATAAAAGTCTAATTGTCACGTATCCCAATTTTCCCTTGGCAGAGCGAGATTGAAAGAAAACTGCCATTTTACATACAACACTATAGTTTTATTTTTGATTAATGAGAATTGTGGAAACTGATGAATATCTATGGGAAAAAACGTGGATATAATTTTCTGCAGTATGCATGATTGCATGAGTGAGTGGTTCGAAAGCTGGCATTCTTCTCTGCTCTTCGCTGTTACAGTGGGTTACTGCCATTTATGGCATTTTTTCCAGAAAAGCAAACATATTCAGTACCAAAATCAGAGAGCAGATTGAATAGCTTTCAAAACCTCACACACTGGCAGAGCAAAAAGTGCGATTGTCCTCGACAATTGTCTCCTTCTGTTTTTCATGAGGTGCGATAAGTGTCTTGAAACTAAACTGAATTAATATTTTTTCCCGGCATCTAATAATCACATTATGGCATTAGACTGCGTTCTGAACTTTGGCAAAGGAGTCAAAGTACTTTTTTCCTGCTAACTTTGCTAACAGTTTTCGCTGAAGGAACTATTACTGCCCAAGCCCACCCCCAAGTGCTGTGTTAATGAGGTGAGTGCCTCACTAATCCTCATAGCAGCATATGCTCAGTCTACACTTCAATTTATTTCACTGTACCCAGAAGTCTGACATTTCTAAGGCTGTCACTGCTCCACCTTCTGTATTTATCCCCCTTAGCTCATAAAGATTGTTATGTGAAGTGTAAAGCAGTACAAAGCATCCAGTTTCAAATAGCCCACTTGGGATATGAGTTTCTGTATGGATTTCTAGTGGAAGGTGTCCCTGCCCATGCAGGGGGGTTAGAACTAGATGATCTACAAGGTCCCTTCCAACCCAAATCATTCTATGATTAATCCCAAAAAAGCAAACTTTGATGAGGGAAGGAACCTGGACAGTTCTGTGGAAATTGTTCTTCAAAGGGCTGATAAAAATATTTTGGCTTTCATGTTGCTAATTTTACCTTAAGGGTCCTTATCTAGTTACATCAGTTTTAATATTCTGCAGGCTGAAAGCTAGTATTCATGGTCTTAGCCTCTGAGTGAATAAGAAATGGCATGGTGACGCACCCATCCTTCCCAAATCAGGAGGAAATAATTACTTAAAATAAATAGACTAATAAATATGCACAATTTTTCTTTTTTTACTGCTTTTTTTATAATGAGCCATTAGGAAAAATTTTGCTGATATTTCTAAGTGAGATTTCTAACCCTGCAGGCAGGGTTTTCAAGAAATCATATGACTTGAGGACCTGGGATTCATGATAAACCCTACATATCATGAAACACCATTGGAGCTGGCAGCTCAGCAAGGGCATTATAAGGATTTATAAAGCAGCACAAGGTTTTTAAGGTGACTAGGACCAACCTGATTGTTATATGCATATATCAGAGCATATCTGTGAGGGAAAACACAAATGACTAATATTCTAGATAAAGGCTTTAATAGGTCATAATTTTTGGTAAACTCGTGCATGAAACCTTTTTGACTTGTCAATACTGAAGTACAACCCAATGGCAGAAAATTATTGGCCTGTTTCTGTGTTATATTTCTTTGTTCTCTTTGTGATGAATGAGGAACAGGAGTCTGGTAGCTAGCTTTGGGTGTATTTATCCTACAGAGAATATTTTCAACAGAGGCCTTCCAGGTCACTAAGATTGCGAAAAAACCACCATTGAAAAAGACACTGGTAAAAGCAAAAGTGTTTTGGTAGTTAGAATGGATAGATAACAGAGGTGGAAATGACCAATCTTAGACATGGAAGCCCTGATCTCTAATTTCATCCCTTCCATCTAAACTATTATGAATACTGAAGAGTTAAGCACAAGTATTACTACACTGCAGCTGTGCTATGTTAGAAAACAGGTTTCAGAGATCTGTGGCAACCAACTTAAATGAGTACAGTGTTAATCATAATATTTTGCTTGCTCTTTCAGTTGTACTTTATAATTAATATAGCCCTGCCTATTTGATAGAAAATATTTAAGAACTTTACTTTCATTTCTTATATTTGCAACCTGTAGGACCTGAAACAGTGGAATGGACCAGATTGAGCTTCCAGGGTCATCAAATCCAGCCCACAAATTTATGCTTCCCCCCTTCTTTGTTTTTTTGTCAGGAGCTACATAATGTGATCCCTTCTTAATTAAATTAATCAAACTGTAACTTAAAAAACAGTGGACTTTTTCCTCTTTCTGCATCAAGTATGTTGGTAGGATGATTGATCTAGAAACTCACTTCCTGATAGAAACTTTCTCCTAATTTCTGTGTATCTGTATTCATGGACAGTTTTTAACTTCAGAGCTTGTACTGTCATTAAGAGTCTGTTATGTTTTTCTTTTCTTCGTGTTTCTTGATGTTTATGACTGTCTCTTTCTCCTGCATTTGCTAAGCCAAGTTAAGTTCTTCTAGTATCTCTTGCCTACCAATCTACTAATTTCCAGCTATCTCCACAACCTCTGTCTTACTTATTCTCATTTGATTTCCAGAACATCAGTGACCACAGTTACCCACATTTTTCCAGGTGTCATGTCACCATTACCTTGTGCAGTGGCATCAAGATTCCCTGTTTCAACTGAAAAGACCTGACACGGATCACATTGCTTCTTGCTCTTTTTGCAGCCAGATCACAAACCTTACTCCGACCGTGATCAACTAATACACGACAATTGTTCTCTCCAAAATAAGTCTCATGTACCATTGTATAACAGATATTTTTATTCCTAGTCCTCATGTCTGTGCTTTCGAAAGAGCTTCTTTTTAATTATTGCTCAGGTTCTGGCTCAGCGTTAGTCCACACTATTTTCTGCTTTCCAGCTCATAATAACAAGATGCTTCTACAGTGCTCATGGAAGAATTGATGTAGCTGATTTTAGTATAAGAACTTAAGCAGAACTGCTTTGTCATCACAATCTAAGGATTATACTATTTTCCAACTTAATGCCACTTACAGCCCAGGAAATGGGAAAATAAATTTATATATAAAATCCTCATCTTCCAGTTTTGATTGTAGGAAATGCCTGAGAACAGTATAGCATCTCCTCATAGCTAGAGATTGTATTCAGTTTACACCACCACTGCTTTTCAGAAATTCAGGAATCCTATTTTTTGTGTTGATCAAGACATCCCTTTCAGTTTCCTTTCTCTGCTTACCTGGGTTTAGTGTCAAAGACAACTTAGGCAGCTGGAACTACTCTTATGTTGCCTATTTATTACAGACACAGTATTCTGTAAAAGCTGAACAAACAAATGTAAGAAATGTCATGAAAAAGCTGGATTCTTGTTTTACTTTATAGTGATGACATTCAGCAGTAAGATGTGTCTGGGAAGAGTTGTAATGCACAGGAGCACAGGATGTTTGCTTCTCTGTCTGTTGGAAATAGAAATTTCCTGTTAGTTTAACATACACATTAAATTAATTCATACTTGTTTCTTTTCTTTTTAAAGTGTGCTCACACAATTACAGTAGTGAAACTGGTGTGCTAACATCTCCAAACTATCCCAATAACTACCCAGTTCGGACGGAGTGCATATACACCATCACAGTGGGAATAAACAGACAGATTGAGCTGCGCTTCACCAACTTCACCTTGGAAGGGAATAAACGCTGTACAGAGGATTATGTAGAAATCAGGCAAGCCTAATTATTTCTCTTGTCCTTATTAATGACAGCCATGGAAGTTATCCAAATCTTCTTAGTCATGTTCAGAAGCTATAGTTTTAACTATACACCTGTGCTGCCAATGTGGGAAAAGGATTTACCAGAGAACTTCAAAGGCTACCTTTTCCTCCTCCAATCCTGCTCCATTGTTGGCGGTCCCATTTGGTAAATTCCAGTTCTCAGATCAAGTAGAGTATGTGGACTGTGTTCCCATGGCATTCTGGTTGTTTTCCTTAGTGCAGAAGCAAAGAGTTTTGTTGCCTGTTTTGTGACATATTCTCCATGATATATGAAAAGTCTTGGAAGTCAGGTGAAGTCCCTGGTGACTCAAGAAAGGGAAACATTGCACCCATTTTTAAGAAGGGTAGAAAGGAGGACCTTGGGAACTACCAACTTGTCAGCCTTACCTGTACCTGGGAAGATCATGGAACAGATCTTCCTAGAAGCTATGCTAAAGTACAAAGATGAGGAGTTGGTTGGATGGTCACATCCAGAGGGTAGTGGTCAACGGCTCAATGTCCAGATGGAGATCAGTGACAAGTGGTGTCCCTCAGGGGTCTGTACTGGGACCAGTGCTCTTTAACATTTTAATCAATAACTTAGACAATGAGATCGAGTGCACCCTCAGCAAGTTTGCAGATGATACCAAGCTGAGTGGTGTGGTTGACACACATGAGGAATGGGATGTCATCTAGAGGGACCTGGACAAGGTGGAGAAGTGAGCCCATGTGAACCTCATGAGGTTCAACGAGGTCAAGTGCAAGGTGTCCAACCTGGTTAGGGCTAACTCCTGGTATCAATACAAGCTGGAGGATGGAGGGATTGAGAGAAGCCTTGTGGAGAAGGACTTGGGGGTACAGGTAGATGAAAACCTGGACTTGAGCCACCAATGTGCACTCGCAGCCCAGAAAGCCAACCACATCTTGGGCTGCATCAAAAGCAGCATGGCCAGCAGGTCGAGGGAGGTGATTCTGCCCCTCTGCTCCACCCTGGTGAGACCCGACCTGGAGTCCTGTGTCCAGCTCTGGAGCCCTCAGCACAGGAAGGACATGGAGCTGTTGGAGCAGGTCCAGAAGAGGGCCACAAAAATGATCCAAGGGCTGGAGCACCTCTCCTATGAGGAAAGGCTGAGAGATTTGGGGTTGTTCAGCCTGGAGAAGAGAAGGCTGTGAGGAGACCTTATTGTGGCTTTTCAGTACTTAAAGGGGGTTTATAAGAAAGATGTGGACAAACTTTTTAATAAGGCCTGTTGCAATAGGACAAGGGATACCGGAGTTAAACTAAAAGAGGGTAGATTTAGACTAGATATAAGGAAGAAATTTTTTACAATGAGAGAGGTGGTAGATGCTCCATCCCTGGAAACATTCAAGGCCAGGTGGGATGGGGCTCTGAGCAACCTGGCCTAGTTGAAGATGTCCCTGCTCGCTGCAGGGGGGTTGGACTAGATGACCTTTAAAGGTCGCTTCCAACCCAAACCGTTCTATGATTCTATATTCTGTTTTACGTTTATTGTCTTTAAACAGCAGCTATTCTATGATGCAGCATTAGGAACATATACATCTGCAATATTTGTCTATACTGGCATCACCATTAAATTCAGGATATTAGCATGCTGATTTCTAATAAATTTTACAGGACAGAGACAAGTAGAAGGAAGTAATATTTGCAGCAAGGTTAGCTGCATGCTCACAATACAGCTGTGCCAAGTACACATCCTTTCTGCTGTGTTGCTGTATGGGATTTGCACTTTGCAGTGCCAGTGTGCCCATATTTGTCATCATGACCCAGCTCCTTAGATAAACTGTGTCTGTAGAACACCAGTGTGACTTTTCACTCTGAGCATGCTGTGAGTTTCCAAGGACCGCAGTAAGCACCATGCTAAATCTTATTCTGAAAGTTATACCAGATATTCTGTGTGGGCTATTCCTCTGTAAGTAGTGTCTTATTTTTTAGAACCAAACAAAAATCTTGCTGAAGTTGCAGTATTGAGATTCTGAATTCCTGCTGAATTAGCCGGTTGTTTTCAGCTGTACATACAAACTGGAGAAAGTTATGAAAAAATGAAGGGCTGTTTAAATATTTTCTAAGTAAAGTGTATCATTTTTTCATTTAAAAAAAAACTACCTGAGATTAAATTTAATCTAACTTTATTTTAACAGTTAACACCTTAATTTGGGGACCTGAATTAAAACAGGGGTTTGTTTTTCGACTTTTTCACCTTAAGAACTGAAAACATTCGTTTATTCCATAAATCTAACTCTGTTGTCACTGTGAAGACCTCGGCAGCATTAAACAGGTTTTAAGATATGGTCAGAACATTTTGAAGTGCAACTCAGCACATTTCTGCTGCCATAACTGGATTTTCAGAATGTCTCATCAAACCTGACACCATTAACTGGGGTAGCTAGAAAAGTCTTAGGTGAGGTGCCACTCTGGTTTCTTGTCCTGAGGTGTCCTCTGATAAATTGCATTCAGTTAACTAAGAAAATTGTTCGTCTGACCACAGCTGCAGAGGTTGAGATGCAAGTGAGGGGAGGTTCTGGCACAGTTCTTCAACTGCCGGTAACCTGAGACAGCCGCAAGCAGCTTAAGCTGGGAGGATGACAAAAAAACAGAATGGCAAGATCTAAGTAGAAATTTCTCTCAAAAGCAGATATAAACCTATGAAAATGTAATTGAAATTATTACTGTCCACTTAAAAAGCATCATATTATGATCACACCCATATACAGATATAGATGGATTTATTATTGTCCTAATGACCTGTAGGGTATTTGTAACATGAAAGTGCTTAAAGATAAGGTTAGAAAGCGATTGACAAGCAGGTTGTCACAGTCTTTTTTTATTCCCATGAGACATGTGCGGGTAGCGAAACAGAGCATTAGATGTGCATGCTGATTACAATATTAGGAAATATTAATGGAAATATTACTGAATTTTAAAATGGGAAGTAAGTGATTGTAGAAACAATTCTGAAGGCTAACAAAATATTTCAAAATATGCATCATATCAGTTCTGAGAAATGGGTTCTCATCTGTGTGGTGGCGAGTAATTTTTTTTTTTAACAGGTCAGCTCATCTGGTTTTGTGCTAGGCTAAACAGTCAGAAGTGAGCAAATTGTTATGTCTTCAGATTAGATTACCTTTGGTTACACCAATGATTGCCACCTTGTCGAATACAGAGAAGTTCCTGCCTCTGCAGCATCAAGTGTGCTTGAGATGCTTCTTGAGTCTGTCATTGTATTGACAGGCTCTGGACAGGCAGCTGAGATGAAGGACTGGACATACACAGCAAGCAGGTGTTTGTGGTAGGTCTTCTTACTGCAAATAGCAGGACTCCTCCAGCATAGGGTAGCTGCATTGCTGTGGAAGATGAAGAGCCAGGATTAGCCTTTCCCACACCTGAAAGAATCCCAAGTTTTTTAGTTTGTTAACATTTCTCATGAAAATTTGTCTCTTTCACCCAAGGTCTGTCTCTTTGACCCAAGGTTTTTCTTCTCTGTCATTCTAGAGATGGAGGCTATGAAACTTCTCCTTCTCTTGGAACATACTGTAGTACAGACCTGCCTCCTGTTATAATCTCTCATGGTAACAAGCTGTGGATAAAGTTTGTAAGTGATGTGTTTGGCACAAGAGAGGGATTTTCAGCAGAGTGGGATGGTACATCCACAGGTAAAATGACCGCATCAAGTATAAAACCATTTTGGACATCTTCTTTATGATCTTTCATTTGTATTTAATTTCTCACCTTTTCCCCCAAATCTTTCTGCTTCCCATCTTCTAAAATCCGTCTGCTAATTATATAACAACATATGTTCATGTTAAGATCATGAATACAACTTTCTTGATCCTTGGGCTTTTTTTTTCTCCAGATATGCTATTACCTAGATAGAATGTAGCATCAACTTTCTTGTATGTTTAAGAAAGCTTTAAGAAAGCAGTAACTAAGAATTTAATGAAGAGGTTTCTATTTGAAGATTATCTATCAGGAGCACTCTTCAAACTAGATAGTTAATATTTCTAGGTGTGATGAGCTCTCTTCTGCTTACAACACTGTTGGATAAATGCATATTTTTGTGGCATCACTGAAGATGTCAGGGCATGTGAAGGAGGCCAGTAGTATGAATCTCATACATCATGTCTTATTCTCTGTTCTTCTAGGTGTTAAATGTTGGTTTGGTTTGTTTCCCATTTGCAGGTTGTGGTGGGACTTTGACAGCATCTTCTGGTATCTTCATGTCTCCCAACTTCCCTATGCCATATTACCACAATTCAGAGTGCTACTGGTTGCTCAGAGGAAACCGAGGAACCCCATTTGAAATCCAGTTTGAACAGTTCCATCTAGAGAATCACCCAAAGTGCAACTTCGATTACCTTGCGGTATGTACCCTGTGACACGTTGCTCCATAGCAGGCAGCTGATTATGATGAGTGCACAGGCGAGGAAAAACACTGGTCTTCAGATGGTCGTAAGTGAACAGTTCCAGAATAGAAAAGCTCCATGCTGACATGCTACCTTCGTATCACAGAACAGTGAGAGGTAAGGCAGCAGTGTCTGTGTAGCTGCTGGTAAGAAAAGCATTTATAGATAGACAGGCCACTGAAACAAGAATCTGTGTCTCTTAAATTGGCTGTGTTTTGAACCAAGGCTTTAGTATACTCTTTTAGTCAATTACAAGAAAAAAGGCACAACAGTGTCAATAACCCTATTGTTAATCCCAAATTTCATATTTGAATTGTTGCAGATATTATTTAAACATTTTTTAACAGAGTTGAATGGGAGTGTGTTTTTTCCCCTCTTGGTGAGTAAGCCCCTCAAAACCCACCAGTATTTGGTTACTGGCTTCCTGTTTTTCCACCAATTTGCTTGCTTCTGAAAATGCCTGTCAGGCTTCCTGTGAGCAGAAATAGAATTTAACCTCTTGTATACCCTGTAACAATTCCCTAAGCAGACATTTGTCAGGGGGAAATTACTTGGACTTGTAATACCATCAGCTTTATTGATTTTTTTTTTTTGAAGGTATATGATGGCAACAGCAGTAATGCTAAACAGCTAGGTAAATTTTGCGGGAATCAGATACCACAACTCATCCATTCCAGTGGAGACAGCGTGTATGTAAAACTGAGGACAGATAGCAGTCTGCGAGGTGGAGGATTTTTAGCTCAGTACAAACAGGGTAAGTAGGTAAAAGAAGAAGGACATGTTTCTACAGTTCAGCTTGTTTCTGAAACTGCTTCTTGCAACCCATGATCTTACCTATTCATGAGCAGAGGACAACGTACAGAGCATACTATTGACCCAGGTTCTCTAGTGTGCTACAGTCACAGAACACAAAGAGCTAAAAATTATGTGCTTATCTACCCATGATGGAGATTATCTTCTCCTTCTAAGAAAGCTGGTGAGGTGGCTCTGCTTCTGTTACTTGCACCAGTGGCACTTACCGCTCCAGATTTGCTCAGAATAACAAGTGCTGGACGTCCATAACGGGGTTATGGACTTCCAGCACTTGTTCTTGCTGTTCCACTCACTCAGTCTCCTGACTTTTTAACAGAGAAGGAAGACAGGACAAGTTTCTCTGTGCTTCTAGCTGTTTGTGAGGCAGGATGGCAAAGGATAAGTGAGTCGTCTTCAGCCATCCTGGATCAATGTACGTTCTTAGGATTATTTAGCCTACTTGGAACATTTCCAAAAGTTTCATTTTTTATATCCTATGGTAAGGGTCACATTTTTCTTGCAAACTTTTTTTTGTAAAATAGTTCTACCCCAGTGTCCTGGTTTTGGCTGGGATAGAGTTAAATGTAAACATCAGAGTAATAACAACTGGAAAACAATGAAAGAAGATACGTAACAAATTAAAGTTAGTTTGCTTCCAATCATAACATTGAATATCATGCTGGTGTTTATTTTTCTCCTTATACACTCTGGCATATATGGTTAAACACACATTAGAAGATGTGCACATACAAAATGATTTGCAAGCATCTTTTCACACCCTAAATATGACATGCCCAATTGGTAGAGATTGCTGTAGGTTTAAAGACATTAAGTTGTCCTAGGTTTGGACAATAGTGAATAGATTACGAAAAAAACAAAGCTCTTCATAGTGTATACTATAACTAGAAGAGTGAAGGAGCTTTGGCTCCCTATTTCCTTAAAGATATCAGACTCATCTACCATGTACTTTTCAAACTGTAAAGTCAAGGCAATATATTAGAAAAGGGTTCCTCCCCCCTTTCATTAATTAAACAGAAAGAACATTTTCAAAGCACTCGGATGTAGAACCTGAGCTATCAGATAATGTGATCTATGCTTTACATTCATATTTTATTCCTGAAGCTGCATCAGACAAAGCTTTCAATGGCTTGCCCAAAAGCTAAAATTACATAGGCACTAGTGGTATAAAATAAGGATGTTTAGATGCCAGAAGCATTTACGTGTGCATGAAAGAAATGTAATCATGAGTTGGAAAACATTGCAAAATAAAACATGGTATTAAGTTAACATTCAAAGGCACCTTTGTGTCTGATACGTTTCTAATAAAATCCTAATGGCAGGGGGTAGCAGCTTTTACCCACCTTGTGTTCTTCAAATCCATTTTGTGCTCTTCATCCTGTCCTTTCAAACAGCTGCACGCTTCAGTGTAGCTTTGCAGACAAGCTCCACTCTACCTTATCCTGACCTTCAGCTGTATCCTGAGCATTTTGAAGTCCTAAAACCATAGACCTTGCTGCTCTGTAAATCATTTGGAAAGAATAAAAAAAAAATAGCAGGAGCTAGGTGTATTATCCCTAGTAACAGACAATAGAAGAGTTTTGCAAGTGAATCTCGGCTATTTCTACTGTTCAGACAATGCAGATTTGCTGTACAAAGCAAACAGCCTGTCCTGCTCCCTGCCTCCTGCCTGCTTCTTCTCTGCTCCTCACACACGTTGTATGCTGTCTCCAGATAAGGGATTGCCCACGCTGGTATTTTCTGTCTTTAGTGAAAGTTGGATAGAGGAAAATGAGACTCACTGACCTAATGCTATAGTTATAATTTCACTCTTTATCTAGTTTAGTTTCTTCTTCATTTTCTCTGTACTTCAAGAAAAGCTCTCACTCTTCCAGGTGAGTGTCTGGTACTTATGCTAGGATGTTACTGAATGACTGACAGGGAACATCATGGCTCCTTTATAAAGAATTTAGTGATCACTTCTAGTTCCTGGAACTAGAAAATCTAATACAAATAGTGTACTTTCCATCTATTATTTTAGCCAGGGATCATAATTTTTTTCCAGTTTGCTGAAATAAATCACTTTAATCCATTAGTCAATCTTTGTTGAGTACCCTACCCAAATTGTTTCAAAGGAGAGGGCAAATTTCTATTATTAGTTTAAAAAAAATAGAAGAAAACATGTTTTAGGAATAACCGTCTATTTAGAATTAAAGAAAACTGCCAAGAAATATATGTACTACATATACCAATGAGTCTGCAAGTGTCAGAAAAGAAGGATTTAAGTCTGGAAAGTCTGGATTTTGTTTGCAACATACACAATATGCGCATCAATAGGTCACAATTCTCTTTCTGCATGGTTTCTCTAATCTGTGAATAAAAACATTTCTCACTGTAATGTGTAGTGTAATGTGTAGTGTAACTTCAGTCAGTAATTTTTTGAGATACCGGGTTAATAAGCACTGCACAAATATAATTTATTATCACTTTTTTTTTCCAGTTTGTCATGATGTATTGACTGTTAATCATAGCCATGGCATATTGGAAAGTTTAAATTATCCAAATGATTACCCATTAAATGAGCGCTGCAACTGGACTATCCAAGCTACAAAGGGGAACACACTCAACTATAGCTTCACAGCCTTTGATTTAGAAGATGGATCTGACTGTGACCGTGACTTCTTGAAGGTATGTACCCACATTCTAGAAACAAATCAGGTCTTCTCCAATAAAGAAAAAACAGTAAGGATGCAGAAGACCAAGGGGAAATTTAAGTTACTTAAATTTAGCCATTAAAACTCCAGTGTTAAGTCCAAACAATTTGTCCCTATTTCTTCCACGATCAGTAGGAAGTGAAGCATTGCCAGAGAGTACTTCATCCTACCTTAAGACAGGTGTCTGCAATGAGAAGGATGGACCACTTTGCAACTGCCTAGATTTGCTACGAAGAGTCTAGCTGCCACCTTAGATTAGATGCACTGGCTTTTATGGGTGAAGTGAGATGTCATGATTCAGTTTCATGTAAAGAAGAAGAAATCCTGAGATTAGTAAATTCACTGCAAAAAGGCAGTGAGCCCAATTATTTTCCTCTTGTTTTTATCTGAGAAAGAGTGGGGAATGTTCAAAAATTTTAAATGTTTTATTTCTACATTTTCAAAGGGAGGGTTGCTGTGTCTCCTATTTATATTTCCCTTTTCATACTTAATCTGCTTCTTGAAAGGGACTGAAAGTGAATCTACCCACAAACTATGAGAAATTTCTATCTAGATAAAACCATCCAGTCAACGTAAAGCCAAGTGCCCTTTATTTTCATTTCCTCAGAATTTTTATTTCTAGGACAACTGGAAAGATATTTTCCCTCAGTTTTGTACTTTGTACTGTGGAAAGCAGAGTGTAGTTGTGATCACTGCTGTACTGAGGATTATAATCTCCTGCCTACAATATTGCTATTTTGCTGAACTAATCCATCCTTCAGATCTCATACTTGTACAGGATGCCAGCATGTAGCCCCTGTGCTCTACTTAGGTTTTGTACAAGAGGAATTGAAATTTAGAGAAGTGTTAGAGAAGGCTACTTAGAGCCAAGGAGAGGGCTGAGAAATTGTGCCCACATTTCTGGGGATGCTTACTTACACTGAGGTCTTGCAGAAGGTCCAGCAACAAGCCTGGTGATGGGCTAATATGTTCCCTCTAGACGTCCTCCCTTGCTCACTCTACCTCCTTACTATGCCAGCTTTCACAGCTCAAAATTGGTAATAAACTGGCAAAAGTGGTGTTCTTCCAGCTTTCTTTTGTTTGTTGCCAGGAATGGAAAGAAAGAATAGACATGTGAAGAAAATAAACAAGGGAGCACTGTATTGAGAACTAGCTATTAAACCCTGGTTCATTTTGTGAGGACACTGAAAGGAACACATTGGAGCCAAGTGGAGAGGCCAGTGCTAGTCTCAAGATGCCCAAGTCCTTGATCCATGAAAAGCGGGAGCTGTGCACACAGTAGCCAGCCAGTGAGGAGCAAGAGACTTGCCAGAAGACACTATTCTGGACAAAAGTCAAGGATGGAGGAATACTGCCAGAGGCAAGGATCTGATCCAAAGCACTTAAAAGAACAGAAATAAAACATTGAAGGGAGAGAGGAGACAGAGAGCAGAAAAGTACTTGCACTCTTTGTTTTAACAATTTTTCAGTGCTTCCAATCAAAGGAAATACAGACTGAAAGAGGTATGAAAAGGAAAATGCAAGGGAAAAACAGAGTCATGGAAGGGTGTTAAGGAGGCTTTAATTTGCAATTCATGTGACATTGCTTATAAATCTTTCTCTGAATGCCATTAAGAAATACCAGTTGGAAAAGATGTTCTCATTTGGTTGTTGCATGCTGCACAAATATGTGCCATAGTGTAAAAAAAGAGAGCAAGGTTGAACCAGCCAGGGAACTGAATAGTGTTTGCTCTCACCCTGCATCTTGCGAAAGGGGAGCATGTTGGCAAGGCTGTAAATGCGCTGTGGTGTAGGGGAAAGGGGGAATCATCTGGAACAAGTGTGCAGTTCACTTTCTAAGCAGACGGCAGATATTTGGGACTTTTCTGTCTGAAATCTATGTGGAGTCTGACGACACTGCAAATTGGAAAAAAGGTTAGTAAAAAAAAAACCCAATTCATAGCTGTTCAGCAAAGATAAATTACTTATCTGCCACATCCTAGTTTTCACATTCTTTTATTGCAAAGGGGCCTACGAGGGGAAAGCTCTGATTCCCCAGATGAGTATAATACTGCAAAAACAGAGGTATAATCCTGTTCACTGTAGTCCAAGTGGGTGGTACATGGAGCATGTGCCAGAGCCCTTCACCATTTTGTTGGAGGAAGTGGGAAGCTGCTGCTCATACAGTTTCCGTGTAGCTGCACTCACAAACCAGAGTGGCCACTGATGCTGATCCAGTGCCCCTTTTCCCATCTCCTTTTAGGTTTCGTGGCAGCAGCTGTCCCACCTCAACCTCTTGCAGCAAGCAGCAATACCCTCCTCTTATTAGTTCTGTGGCAGCCCTGACAGTAGCAGCCTGGTGCTCCATGGCAGCTAGCAGATGGCAGGCTTGGTGAAATTATTTGCTGATACTTGCTGGCAGGCTGGGGACGGGAAGGACAAGACTTAGCTGTTAGGTTGGATTAGGTGATGATCACAGTTGTGGTGGTAGAGGGAGTAAAGGAAAGTGATGTGTGATGGAGAAGAACAAGATGAAATGTTGCAGAGGTGTTATGGCAGAGAGCTGATCTGCCCAAGCAGACTACAATCAAGAAATGGCAGTTGCAAAAAAAACCCAACACCAGAATAACAGAGCTGCTTTTAAAAGTCAGTGGGAGACATAGATTTAATGCACATGGACATATTTTTATGACTGTGCAAATGTCTCAAACTAGAGTTCTGATTTTTTGGAAATCTTTCTGAATTCCTCTTCGTGTTTAATTGTGACTTACACTTCTGACCCAAACCCACACGTAGTATACAAAAAGGGCATTTTGCCTTGTGACTAATTCAGTCTGATATACGCAGAATATATTAATTTGCTATTTGCTCCCTGGCTTAGGCCACATCTGAGTCAGAAATTAAATATGTAGAATAATGACAAAACCAAAAGTTTCTACACGTAGGTATTCCTAGTGGTTGTCAGTTACCAAAGATGATATCATCACTTAGACCAAATAACTGTTTCAAGTACAGGACAAGGAAAATGATAGTCAGATGTCCAAAGAGTACAAGTAAGTGCAAGTACAATGCATGGCTGTCCCAGACTGAAATGCAGTCACAGCTGTACAACGAGAAGTCAGCCATGTATTGCGTTACATATTTCCTTTTCTCCTTTGATCATGGGATGCTTCTTGTGAGCCAGACTGCTGTTTGTAGCAGCTGGCTGATGTTACTCATGGTGAGCTGCATTCCCTCTCTGCAGGGAGCCGTGAGTGACTCTGACTCCATCTGGCCTGGGCAAGGCCTGCATCTCCATCACTTCAGCACATGCAAATATTTATACCAGTGTCAAGTAGGAAGGAAAAAGCCCTGTTCTTCTGACTTGGTGGCAATTTTCGGCCTCTGTGCTTAGTTGCCAGAAATTGAGAAGGGGAAGTGTGAGAGAGAGGCAAAACTGCAGTTTTTTCTAGTGTCACTCTGTAGCATGAATCTCATATGAGCACTTTCTCAGCAAAGGAGCAGTGTGCAGTGTTTCATGGCCTGTCAAAGGATGTTGGCTCATTGCTAGTAATGGTCACAGGATGTGTGACATTTTGGAAGGAGTTTTACAGCGAAGTTTCAAGAATATGAGATGAATTGCTTGTGACAAAGACATGTACAGGAGTGACAATGATATGATACAAGGCATACCAGATAGCAGACGGGTTCTTAGTGATGCTTCACTAACTGTAATTAGATTGTATGGTCTTTAAATTGTATTGCATTCTGTGGCTTGGCTTAATAACATTAGTCTTTCTAGAGGAGTCAACAGGCTGTAGCCAGTGAGATATTGCAGACAAAGACACAGAAATGTCATTCCTTCCTCTACATTCACCAGGTTATTAGCTGAGCAAGCATATATTTAACTCCCCATTTTTCATGATGAATTACTTTCTTATGTAGTATGACAGAACATAATCTCCACAGTGGCAATGCTGTTTTACAAGTCAGGAGAATGTTGGGTTATTGCCCTGAAGATCAGTCTTGCAGTAGGACTGAAATTTACTCCTTTCTTATCCAACAAAAATATCATTTGAAAACCACTAATCTTTCCGTCCTTCAGTGACAATCTCCCTCTATGTTGTTCTGCTCAGAAAGTACAACCATCCCTTGAAGTCCAGTCTATTAAGCATGTGCTTTAATAAGTATTGAGGAGACCTTGCCCAGCCTTTTGCAAGATGCTACCAGCCTGATAAGCAGATGATAGTAAAATTGTGTCATGCAGCAAGACAAGTTTCAGAGCTCTCTGAGTCTCACCCCTTCGGTCCGTGCAGCATGTTAGTCTAGCAGCAAGGATGGACTAATCATTGAGTTCATGCAAAAGAACATCTTATGGGGGCAAACAGCTGCCTGATAACAACAGTAGCCTTCCTCCTGCTGCAGGGCAGGACAGAGTTCCTCTTTGGAATAAAGCACTTCCTTGCTTGCTTACTGCCAGGGTGCTTAAGAAGTCCAGACTCTCTCAGCAATTAGGCTCAGGGTGGTTAAAATACCATTGCACCCTTATATGTGGATATTATCTAATGAGTACAGTAATTAATATGGCACCTGCTCCCGAGAAATGTTTCATTTCCTTCTGGTGGTAATAGGATATATCCTTGTTTTTTTTAAACCACAGTAACATTCCAGGGATGTGCCATAATATCCTTTTTCTTCATCTGGGAATGGTGCATTAGATAATTGTCGCTTGCACTCAGTTGTTCATCCTCTCTTTTTATGAGCTTATCATAGGAGGAAAAAAAAAGCTTACCCTGTTTCTAGTTTTATGCTCTTCTGTACCTGTAATTAGTAAATATGCTTAAACCATATTAGGAGATTACCATTTATTGCATTTTATTTATGAGTGTGTCTTTTTGAAATGCTGCAGGAATTCTCCAAGCACAGAGAATGGCTTGCTTATGGCCATGTATTGATTTACGAAATGTCATCGGTAGTATATCAGCCTGGGGAAGCAGATGATGTATTAAATATACCCATCCAGGTTCTACACGCAGACATCAAATTACAGCCTGCTAGCCAGACTGCAGTGGTATCCATTAATGTATTACCATGCAAGTTAGCAGCGCGCCAGCCATCCCTGAATTCCTGCAGGGGTTTATGGGCCTCTCTAAGAAGTTCTGCAGTGTAAGACTGTAAGGACAAAAGCTTGGGTTTCTGTGGTAGGTCTCACCATTGGTATGCAAGGAAATCTTAGCCCTTGCACTGTTTTTCAATGAGAGATCTGGATACTAAGCAGGAGAGTGTTGGGCAAAAAAGCTGCCCACTCTAGGCAAGACTGGCCCAGGGCTCAGATTTGTGTTTTCCCAACTGACTACATTGCCAGAATCGAAGTACATTTTGGCTTTGCTGTTTGAAAGGTTACTTAGAAACAGACTTGCAAATGCACACAAAACCTCCACCCCTCAAGACAGCTAAATTTGTCAGTGTTGAAAGGGTTGCCTGATGCCCACAGAAACCTCAGATGACAAGAAGCACGAGTGAAGCCAGCACAGACTCTGCTCATGGACTCACAAAATGAGTCAGACCTTCAAGGACTCAGCATTTTCCACACCCTGCCAGCTCAGAGCAATGTGACTTTGCCTGTACCTTCAGGAAAAAGCACTGTACAATGAAGGGACTGTGAAAAACTACCATATGATGGTAGTGTGCATGCCCCTTGCTGGGGAAAGGGCATGCGGGACTCATCTAACTGCAGTTGTATTCCTCTCTTCTCTGTTCTTCTGTTTTCCAAATTTTCTTGGAAAGCCTGGCCAGCGAGTGTGAGACTGTGCAACGAAGTGGTTTATCCTACTCAGCACAGGCATCATGGTACAAAATTATGTGGTGACTGGAGAAACTCCATCCGAGCTGGTGAAAGCTTCCCCTCATCAAAGGGAAGCCCCCCAAGGACTTGGAGAGAATCAGACCGGACTTTGAGGAAGGTCTTGTTCCTCCCTTCAGCTTTGTTCCCATGAGCAAGCAGTTTTGCTTTCCTGAAAACCTAATAGGCAGGAATATTTCCCATTTTTTTCTCACCTTCCTTTGCCAAGACCAAGCTGCAGCTCTCCTCAGTTGCCATAGTTATGCATATAATAGGGGGATTCCCAGAGAGGATCCTGCCCTCTCTGCCCTCTGAGGGTGTCAGTGCGATGTTGCTTGCACTGGCAGTTCAGTCCGTCTGGGCCGGCAAAGCACGTGAGCAGCAGCACTCAGCCCTGCACGCAAGTCAGCAGCTCTGCAAACTGCTCAGACCCGCCTGCGCTTTTCGGTGGAGGAGAACCTGCTCCATGCCCCCTCAATTGCTCTGTCCCCAGGCATAGGCCCATCTCTTTGTAAGAAGCTTTTCCCACTGTAGCAGCTTTCTGCTGAAGAATAACTTTGGAAATATTGTCCCAAGCTCAGAAGCAATCCTGCTCCTTCCACCACAGGTGGATTCTTGCTGCAGAGGAACCGCCCTGATTTCTGAGGTGTTGAGGAAAGCATGCCCTCTACCAAAACAGCCCCAGCCTCGTGAGCAGGCATGTGTGTGATCCCACTGCCACAAAGTCCTGGATGCCGAAGCAGCCCCTTGGTCAGCAAAGGCAGGAGAGACACTTCAGGGACCTGTTTGGATGCTGGCCATGACAGCAGACCTCTGCCTGCACCTCAGAGGGAGGCACAGGGTCTGGAACATCATGGGGCAGCCTGGGTTTGCTCTGGGCAACAAAGCCATGATTTGAGGTCAAAGCACCAACAGTGGTTAGCAGAAAGGCAGGCCTTTCGGTGGCACTCCGGCACTCGGCTGCCTTGCTTTCCACTCAGCCTGCTCCATCCGGCACGCTTGGGTGAGAGTCCGGGACCGGCCTATTGCAGGTGGCTGGGGCCTTCTCCATCGGACAGCATGGTGATTCCATGGAGGTGCTCTCCTAACAGAGACTCAGGGATTTAAAATATCATGCTGACCAAGTAAGGTTTTGAGCACAGGTCCTGGGGTTGACTGACTAGGTGGATATGTCCTAGACATTCCTTTCTTAAACAGCAGTTCTTTCCTACTCCTATATCTAAAACAATTTTAAAATTTCATCCAAAGATACGCCCTGCATTTCTTACATTCTTGTAATAAATCCAGAGCCTTGCTAAAGAAAATTATTATTTTTATATCATTTGCAGAAATAAATTTTTTCTAGAAAGACAAGAATGAGTGTATTTGCCTGTAGTCAGAGATTTTTGTTTTCTTTGAGAAGGTAAGAAGTGGTAATGTAAGAGATGAATATTTCCTTTAAAAAAAGTTGCTGCAGTCCAGTGTGGAATTTAACTTTGCTTGAAACTTTCGAAGGGTTCTGGGTATTTCAGGCTCAGATTACAAGACAAAACATAGGCTCAGATACAACTCTTACTATTAAAAAGCTACACATTAATACACTTCCATATATTTGATAAAACCCAGAGACATTAGCCAGTGTGCCTATATGTCTCATGAAGCAAGATATCAAACTCCACTGTACTATGGAATAAAATGGTTAATAAATGAAAGTGTGTCATTGTGTGAAGACAAGAAAGTTGCCTGCTATGATCAGAGTAAGCGGTTTTATCAAAGGTCATCTAGGGCATAGACATATTTAAATAATCGTATTAAAACTTTATTTAGAATTGGTTCTGAAGGAGGGTTTTTTTCTAGTGGCAATTGCAAACACTTATCATCATGCAAGCACAAACATAACCTTATTTTCTTCTCCTATTTGTGCAGAAATAACAAGGCTCCACTCAGTAAATCACTTGAAGTCTTAAGCTGCCTTTGTTTCTGTGAAAACTATGTTGCTGTGGTATTAAACTAGTGCAATGTGCCACATCCTGGAGCTTGAGTTTGTTGGTTTTTTCTCTGGCTGACAGACCCACAGGTTCTTAAGTTCATACTCTAGCTCTTCTAGAAGGAAATGTGTTGCTTGGAAATGGATTATTTTTATTTGTGTTTATTCTTGCTTTAACCATTAATGGTGATCTCACTTTGGAGTGCATTCTGTTATGTGGATCACGATTATATTGTCTGGGTGTTGTTTCATTTTGTTTTCTGGTAACATACTTGTTGCAATGCCATCAGAATTTCCTTTTCAAAAAATGACCAGTACAGGAGGAGCTGCTCAGATACCTGTAATCACTGCCTCTAGTGTTTAGATCAGTCAAAGCAATCCTATATCAAGTTTCTCACTTCTAGGAGGAAAGTGATACTTGTGTGTGTCAGAATAGCTCTTCGAGGAAGTCCTAGAGGCTCTGGCAATGGGTAGGGCACTCACAGCTGTGCTGGTCTGATACAAGGTGCAAACTCCATTCCCGAGTTCTGCAAATACAGTCCACGGCTGTTGCTGCTGGTCCCTTTAAAAACGCTTTGGGATTGCAGACAGTTTGTTTCAAGACTCAAATTGATCTGATAATAGAATTATTTACAGTACAATAAAAATGAGAACTGTCAGTATTCACAGGACAGATTTTCCCCTCATATGACAGTGAAAGTTTGTCTATGAAGACTCCATCTTCTCTGGATTGAGACTAGGTGTTGTGCCTAACTGATGTATGCAAGCAGCTTTTTTTCCAGAGCAGGTTAGGCTGGGGGATTTCCTTTATAATGGTTTTTCTGATGAAAAGTGTGCCTTTTGACAGAAATAAAGATTTCCAAGAGAAAATTGAAATTTTCCACTAAAAAGAAATCAATTTTCTGTCAGGAAAATGATGAATGACGGAGTCCCACTACCTGCCCAGAAGGCTCCTGCCAGTCTCGCTTTGCAAGGAGGAAGAAGCCTTTTTCAGCTAGAAAAATGTCGCTGCTTCGAGTATGCTGGAATGGAATGTACTCAAAGTTCCTTTCCTCCCGTTGGTTAGAGATCTTTAATTTGTTCCATGCAGCAGAAACTCCATTTTCTGGTCAGCTTCATCCTTGAGCCCTTGCTCCAATTCTGGCAATGAGCTTCTCTGCGACACAGGTCATGCTGCTTTGCTTTGCTCCTCCAAAGACAGGTGAACAGCTGTGGCCTCCAGAGCATCATTACTGGTGTCGGTGACTTCTTTCCAGGCTGAAGAGTCAGAAAAGCCAAAATGTAACACTGGTGACCGTGGTGGCTCCTCTGGGAGAGCTCCCCGAGCAGAACCCTTCCTGCAGCCTGGGCTAGTCCTGCTCTCCCAGCCCCACTCCAATGTACAGCAGATGATTTTCAGCTGCCACTTTGCCATGGGGCAGTCCCACAGCTTGATTCATCCCTTAGAGAGCTAGTACCTCCCCTTTTTACTTCTGTGTCAGCCTGTACGCTTGCTCCTAGGCAGCCTGACAAGAAGTTTCTCGTAACAGTTATCAAGCCCATGCCTAGTAATTTGTCTGAACGTACCACATCCCCGCCTGGGCCTGGTGCTGGGGTGCAGGCTGATGAAATGGAGCACTCTGGGTGCTGCTGAGGAATTGCTTCAGTTAAGGGAGGGGGCGTCGCTAAGGATCTGACTGTGTACTGCAGCTGTTTGCATATTTTGCCTGCTGGATTGTCTGCCAAAATCATTATGAAGCCCTTGGATTTTCTGATGGAGGCTAAAAGGTCTGAACAAATAAATAAATTACGAAACAAATATCTGCAAAGATAGGGAGCAAGTGCTTTCTTCCAAATGAGGTGCTGGGAGGGAGCCCGATCCCAGGTTCCTAGAGTCAGTACGGCACCAGAGTGGCTGATAAACTGCCCCAAAATTCAATTGTCTTGCACAGACCAAGGGAGTACCTTGCCTCACACAGCCTGGGGAAGAACCTTCCCGCGATTTGCAGCAGTTTAGGATAGCACAGCTGACAAAGCAGGCCCTTAAACAAGAAACACTGCCTCAGAGATCAGATGAGAAATTGTGGCTCATGAGATCTGTGTTCAGCTTCAGTTTCACTTGCTTGTATTTGTGTGAGAGCAAAATGTGGCTTGAGGAGTTCAAAATGCCCTGTGAAAACACACAGCTGTTCCCTTCATTTAGAAATGAAAGACAACTCAAAAACCCCCGCTGTAATTCTAGCAGTCGCAGTTCTGCCTCTCTCAATGAGTTACAGCTGGCCAGGCACTCGAATTTCCTGCAAAACTCTGAACCCAGACCCACAGGGCAGCGCGGCATGAAGGGATTGCCATAGTAACCATTCGTTGTGTATCAAAAAACTGACGGACTTTTTTCAGGGGAAATTACATAGAAATGTGATGTTCGCTGTCTTAGATAAAAATAACGCTCCCTTGATGAATCAAAGTTGCAGGAGACTCATGAATGTTGTCTTTTTTGTTCAGATTTGAAAGTTTCTGGGTATGATTTAGTTCATAGTTCTCTAGATAGGTTTTTCATTTGTAATCACTAATGCTAACAGCTGATTGTTGAATATGTATCTTAACATAGTTTTTGCTTCTATTCAGAGGACAGATTCACGATCTCCACATTGATTCATTCTTTCCTATTCATATATTTCTGGTGTAAGATTTCCATGGCTTGAAGCCATAGAAATATGAGTAGTATATACCACAAAGCTGTCAAAGGAAGTAGTGCTATTAAAAAACCGAATTGAATCTGACTTTATTTCATTTTGCTGAGCTTAAACCATGAAAGC
Source organism: Opisthocomus hoazin (assembly GCF_030867145.1). NCBI lineage: Eukaryota > Metazoa > Chordata > Aves > Opisthocomiformes > Opisthocomidae > Opisthocomus > Opisthocomus hoazin. Next base: position 71,478,055 of record NC_134417.1, on the reverse strand, counting down.
ATGTGTAAAGCGCTCAGCCTGGCTGGGAGGAACTGTAATGCTGAGCATGGAACAGCTCATCTGTCTGTCAGGCGGTCCTTCAAGTTTTACTCTGGAAAGAATAGATAGATGTTCAACTTCTTAATACCTAATCTTTATGACAATTTCATGTGCATTATTAAACGCATCTGACCAAGGCTTTGCAAGAGCTAGCAGCAGTGGGTCTGCAGTTGGAAACTTTCAAGCTTTTCTGATTTCACCCAGAGAAATCATACCAAATGGAGTGATAGTTCTCAAGTTCCAATACACTCCCATGCTCTGAGCCTTTTATTGCGTTAGAGAAAAGATTCGTCACCAGCCATAAAATAGGCCATGGAATATTACTGTTGAATTATTCCTGTAGTTTGCCCCTAACTTCTGGCTGAACTACATCCATTTTATTTTTTATTAAAAAAAGACATTCAAACTAGACTCTCTGCTTGAGGATTTGAAACCATTTGAGTAGATTTCTTGGCCCCACGTATGTCTTAAATCAACGAGATTTCTGAAGGTTCTGCAAGACCAAGATCTTGAACAGAAAAGCTGAGGGTTTAATTACTCATTCCCATATGTCAGTCTGCTAGAAAACGTGTGAAAATATTAGTAGCTAGCATGGCTAATCAGTATTTACTGTAATACTATACTTCCATACTATAGGTATTGAGTGTAGGAAATTCTTAGTGGATTCAGAGATCTTTAGAAGAGAGATTTGAAAGGAAAAGAAAGATAAATAAACCTTGGCTGTTTTTCTAGAGATCATAGATCTGAATCTTTGCAGGGAGAGAACTTTACAGTGATGGCTTCAGAACAGAGAAAAGTTTTTGTTGAAATTCTGAAAGGAAGCATGCCAAACATCCACAATGAGAATGTTCAGACATGGTTTCTGTGCCAGTAATTCGCTGGGTTGTGTTAGGAAGATGTGCTCTGTGAGACAGAAGATCAGATGAACTGTGGCAAAGTGATAAAAGAGCACAAGAGTTGCTGTTTTTCGAAACTTTAAGAATCATGTTAACAAAAGTAGAAATAATAAAGCAACTTCTAACTTGACAACAACTGGCAATCTGATATCATAAGTCAAAGACAATTTAGCTAAAATGTCTCGTTTTTGCCAGTTTCACAAAAATTATATACCTCACACCTGAAAAATGACACTAAGCATTGGGAAGTTTGGTGAGGAACACAGATGCATACTCATTGTGATTTACTGGATTTGGAAAAAGTCACAAAACTAGGATTTGAAAGACCCTCCAAACCTGTTTGGAGACAACTAGAGTAAAGAGGCTTCAAAGCTCTGAGCATCCACTATCACTCCATCAAAATGCATGTTAAATGTTTTCATTTAAATGTGAGTATATGACTAAATTCAGATTTCAAGATTTAAATACAGGAACATTTCCTTAGAATTTTATTTTATTTGGGGTTTTTTTTGGTGGTGTTTTTTTTTTTTTTAGAGTGATGGTATTGTAAGAGTGGGATGGAGGATTTCTCATCTTTGTTTGGGGAACAGGAAGATTTTCAGTCTGGCTACATCTGCCAACACACTGACTGTCAAAATACTGTCACTTAGAATATGACCAGGAGATAATCATAAAGTATTTCTGAGTACAAATGTCCAGAAGGCATGACTTAGTCCACTTTTCCTCCAAAGCAGGACACTAGCATAAGATTATGAAATAATAAAGAAGCACATGTGAAGTTTTCCTTGTGATTTTTGAGGATTTGCTTTGCTTTTGGTTTTCAGTTTGCCCTCACTACTCTGGGAGGCCCTAGTGATGCTGACTGCTTGGCTTTCTCCATCACAAGCTCAGTCAGTCCTGAAATCACCTGAGTGCAGTCTTAAAGAAATGAAGATGTAAACAGAGTTGTCACCGAGGGAGCTGGAGGCACTGAGCATGTTGGATGCACAGTCAAATCAGATCCATGACATCCCCTTTTTCTTTCTATTTCAGTTCGTTGCCATTTGCCCTTTACCTTCTTCCCCAGCAACCCCCAATACACAGCAAAACAGAAACAGTAAAACCTTCCTACTGTACACACCGTGCAGCCAGGTTTAAAGACATATTGCAATTATATTTGCTCATCCAAATCTTTCCGTGCTCCACAGAGCTCATATTGATGTGCAAAGGCGGACAGTGTGAGAAGTCTCACTGCTTTTTCTTTGAGATCCTGCACAAAACATTAAGAATAGGGGAGCTGCTTTTTACTCATTGGGATATTTTTTGTTTCATTTCAGCTCTATGATGGCCCTGATGAACAATCCAACCTGATAGACACTTTCTGTGGACAGTCTCTTCCACTGGCAGGGAGCACTACAGGGACCAGCCTTCATGTGGTATTTTATTCTGACGGACTGAATACTAGAAGTGGGTTCCAGATGTCGTGGCATGTTAATGGTAAGTTAACCAGGTTTCCTCTAGGAAGATATGTTTCCTTCTTCCCTCTACATGTCATGGAGTCTCAGCTTATGCCACCATATATCAGCTAGGTAGAAATAACCCATTACAGCTCTAGAAACATTGCGTTTCCTCATAATTCCTCAAATACTTTCTCAGTGGATATTTCTGCACATGTACACCTTCGAAGATCATCTGACCAAGGACTCAGAGCTGTCAGTGAAACATGCTTTCATTTGCAGGAGTTAGGCACAGGGAAGACGGGCATCTGCAGAATTTCTGTACTGAACGGGAGGTATATGCTATTACAGGGGAATCGTGGGTGACTTGGGCTTTCTAATGGACAACACTCAGCCCTCAGTTTGCCCCATTCTGGTGGACTTGTGTTTTCTGTGCAGGCTTCTCTCTGGTTTTCTTTAGTGGTTCTTGTTTTCTTGGGTACCATGTTCACTTCCAGCTGCCCCCCACCCCACTCTCTGCATAAAATAACATTGGCTAGGACATGCTTTGGGTGTTTTTTCTCTTGTTCATGCATGTCACGAAGACTGTCACATGCCTCATTAAACAGGCAAGTGTGCACAGCAATTATAAACAAATCTGTTAATGACTGTACAACTGCAAACTCTGTTTGCAGTTTCTTCATAGGTGAGGCTACAAATGCAACTTTTTCACTCTGCTTACTTAACAGCAATATTGGGCTGTAACAAGATTAAATCATGTGCCATTGTACATCCCATCAAAGAGGATCCAACCTGGGAAATAATTAAATCGCCACAGTTGCCCTGTCTGTCTAATCAGTTCACACCATTCAGCTTTGACAGCATTGTAAAGCAGCTGAAATCGGCTGCAGAGGCCCCACTGTGGGTTGCTGAGGTATACGGCATGCTATACGTTGTTTGAATAGGAGTTCCTCTGCACTACCACAGTCTGCTGGCATTTGCCAGCTCTCAAAGGGCTCTTGTCGACTAGACAGCGGTGTTTTGCATTCAGCAGAGGTCAAGGAGCATTTCTGGGCAAGGGGGGGACAGATGCAGGAGGAGCGAAATGTGTGGCAGGAGCCGGCAGGGGAAGTGCAGCGACACAAAGGTACGTTCTTGTGCTTCGAGGTGATGTCATTCTGGGACTGCACAAAAGAAGAAAAAGTGGAGGCTTTTATGCACAGCCAGATTACATCAGCTCCATACAGTAGCCATGGTGCTGGGTTAACTTGCTTTTCTAAAGCTCTCAAAGCTTTCCAGAATCTGCCTGCATGGTAAGCATGCTTGTGCTTTCCCTCCACGTCCGCCTCCAAACATTTCCCGGACTCTCCAGCCCGCTCCCACCCCCCTGCACTCCTTTTCTGCACTGACATATTCACTTCTCTGTCAGACAGCACTGCCCCCCTGTTAATTCCTGGACACTAAGCTGCAGCCTAATGCTGCACGGGGCCCAGACTGCTAATGTGGGGCTGTGTCTAAGCAGCAGAGAAGGATCTGTGAGTTCAGATAGGACTGGCTCCTAGGGAGTGTTATTGCTTGCTCTAAACGTCAAAGCTGTGACTCCTGACAGTCTGCAGTATGAGTGCAAGTTCCTCCAGAGCTGACCATGGTTGTCATCTTTTTGTTCATTGCAGGTGCTTCCTTTTTTCTTGACTGGTGTCATGCACAAATATGGGTATTCCCCTTACCCTCGGGTGGCTGCGTTGTCTGGGCATATACCATTGCTCTAGACTGGATAAAATTAGATATGTTCCTGTGGTCAGGGTGCTATATTTGCTTCTCCCTTCTGCAAATCTTGTAAATACACACAAAAAAATGCTTATTGGAGAAAGTCTCCTCATCTAGGGGAACTCATCAGGACATGCAGCCTCTGAGTTGAAAATTTCGAGTGAAGCATTCAGGTCCCCTCTTCACTGAGGGCAAATCCCTAAGAGAATCTAAACCTGGATCTGGTAACATCTCACCCGACAGGAAAATAACAAGGCTATATATATTGCTGAGAGAAGAGCTTTTACTTCTGCTCAAGTGACAAATGTGCGCTCTAGAATTCAAGCTGCTGTGAACAATTTCTCAGACTTTCCATGTGCTCCTTAACTGGCATCTATGAGATGTATATGAAGGACATTCACATGCTTTGGTGATAAAAGAGAGCAGCACTTCTTTTGCCACCACATGCCTGATACAGTTTGCTTCAGACACTCTTTCCGGCAGCTTTGCTCGCAATTATGAGGTGATCACAAAAAGCCAAAAGCTTACCTCATTGATAACTGACATGAGCAGCCCCTCCTGCCACATGACACAAATTTGAAGTGTTTTGATTTGAAATATTTGCATCTGATCTTTCCAGTTGCTGAGCCACTGCTTTTCAGTTGCTGATCTGGGTTGCTGAAGGAAACCCAGTCTTTAGGCTTTCCCAAAGACAGAATTAGCAACTGATCTTAGGAAAATGCTGTTATTTATGCTTAAAAGTGTCCTATATGTAATTTTAACTTGGATGGAAAGCTGTAGTGCAAGGAACTTAAAAGCAAAGAGTTAAATTTAAAAGTGGTTGTGGTTCTGAAATAACACTTTTCATCTAAGCGGCTTTCATTGATGAGGCTGGGTTTAGAATTGATTTGGCTAAATCACTAATGTTTTCTTCTGCAGCCAAGGCCTCAATAGGATTATTCACCAAAGCAGAGCTTGAATCTGCAAGGTGCTCATTCCATTTCTGCTGTTTATTAGGAAGCTTAATATAGGCAAATATATTTTGGGGTATATATTGGCCCTTTGAGGAAGAACAAACCCTTGGTAGCAGTCTGGATATTGCAAAGATGACATACCAATTGAATTGCTTTTCTTAAAAAAAAAAAAATCAAGAGGCCCAAAGGGCAAAGGTCTCTCGGTGCAAAATTACACCAGTGACAACTGTCACTATCTGAGAAGACACATATTTCCTAGACCTGTCACTTACCTTATTAAGCAATGTCCATGTAGGAGCTGACTGCTTTATATATACATCTACATTTCATTGGAAGCTTACCCATTTGGCTGCTTGATTGTCGGTAGAGCTTATAAATTCAGTTGGGTCTTCTCAGCACAGTCAAAATTTGCGCCCACTATTCTGTTTTCTGTGACACATTAATTCCCCCTTTAAAAAAAAGAAGCAAAGCACACTATTGAGAAAATAATTACGTAGCCCCAAAGTATTGTATTTCTCTCTTCCTTCACCATCATCTTCTTTCTGTTGGATTTCCCTAAGACATGACTGATGGACAGGGAGTGGAGAAAGCCACTTTGTTCATGGGAAGAGAATCACAGAATCACAGAATCACAGAATAGTAGGGGTTGGAAGGGACCTCTGTGGGTCATCTAGTCCAACCCCCCCGCCGAAGCAGGGTCACCTACAGCAGGCTGCACAGGACCTTGTCCAGGCGGGTCTTGAATATCTCCAGAGAAGGAGACTCCACAACCTCCCTGGGCAGCCTGTTCCAGTGCTCCGTCACCCTCAGAGAGAAGAAGTTCCTCCTCATGTTCAGACGGAACTTCCTGTGCCTCAGTTTGTGCCCATTACCCCTTGTCCTGTCACTGGGCACCACTGAAAAGAGCTTGGCCCCATCCTCCTGACACCCACCCTTCAGATATTTGTAGGCATTTATAAGGTCCCCTCGCAGCCTTCTCTTCTTCAGGCTGAACAAGCCCAGTTCCCTCAACCTCTCCTCGTAGTGGAGATGCTCCAGTCCCCTCACCATCCTTGTAGCCCTCCGCTGGACTCTCTCCAGTAGCTCTTCATCCTTCTTGAACTGGGGAGCCCAGAACTGGACACAGTACTCCAGATGAGGCCTCACCAGGGTAGTGTAGAGGGGAAGGAGAACCTCCCTCATCCTGCTGGCCACACTCTTCTTGATGCACCCCAGGATCCCATTGGCCTTCTTGGCAGCCAGGGCACACTGCTGGGCTGCCAAGAAGGCCAATGGGATCCTGGGGTGCATCAAGAAGAGTGTGGCCAGCAGGACAAGGGAGGTTCTCCTTCCCCTCTACACTACCCTGGTGAGGGTAGTGGAAGAGAAGTTTTCATTAGTCTGCGTCTGTGTTTTCAGAAGATGAAAATTATTAAAAGCCATACAATAAAAGATGGAGTTTTCAGTATAAGTATCAGGTAAAAGTGAAATAGTCTGTTAGTTCTTCAGGGAAGCATAACAGAAACAGAGATTAGATTAGGGTGCAGAAGGCATTCACTGCAGACATTTGCCAGGCATCCATCAGGATTGCCGGAGAGAATATTGCATTGCAGGTCAATAGGGGAGCTGAGGCCCAGATTTCCTAAGTCTGAATCATAGCTCTGTTGTTGATTTCTTGTGCAGCCTTTGACATATTGCCATTAGTTCAGTTTTCAAAAGAGACTATTCCTTTTCAGTCTAAGGATGCACAGGGTCTGATCTTTCGAAGTCCTGCGCAGTTGTTTTGAGTTGTGAGTGCTACCCACATGTTCAGAGCTGGCTTTTTGTGTTGCAGTCTGGCTACTAAAAACATAGACATGTTCTCTATGAGAGGTAAGGATGAACTAATTTCTGTTTCTTCAGCAAGCTGGACCTCCCCCCCGTCCCTCAAACTAATAAATAAGAATAAGGCCCAAATTTTTCTTTAAAATGCTTGTTGCTGAACAGTTCAATCAATGTCTGAGAGCTAAAAAATGGCTTTTTTAAAATACTGAACACTGGCAGCTGAAATGGCAACTGTGGCCATTCAGTATCTTGGAGGAATCAGCTCCTGAATAAATGCCTAAATTTGCCTTTATGTCTCTGGGTCACAGTAGTCTATATAGTTATTATCCATCTTACTGATTTCAGATTGGAACATGTTGAAGAAAATACCAGAATTCAGGAGACTCATAAAACAATAACAATCAAAGCTACATAAGTGATTAACAAATCAAAAAGAAGAAAAAAAAAAAAAACCCAAACAGTTTCTCAGTTGAATTTTTTTCTCTTGCATAAACCCTCATCACAAAAATTATCCCACTTGCTCCATTGGACAATATTCTATGAACTAAACCTTCTCAGGAGAGCAAAATGGTTTGATTTCAGAATCAAATCCAAGTTCTACTTCATGCAAGTATTAGTGTAGTACACGCAAATGTTCATACTACATGCTTCTTGCACCTAGAGTCAGTTAACGGTTACTGAAATATTTCACCATGAGCACAACAAATGGAACAACTCTGAATCCCTTCATTTCCCTAACTCTGATTCTTCAGGAACAGTGACAGTTCACTTTAAACTTTCTGGAAGGGGTTTTTCTAGTACGGGGCTAAAACATACCCATGAATAAATCTGAAAACCTTGCAAATAACAGAGGTTTTCACAGATTACTACTTCTCTGTTCAGCTATAATTATTTATGAGAATAGGGATTCTTCTTTGGTTAATGAACACCATCTGCTAACCAGACAGGCAGTAATACGGAAAGATCTCTAAATTATCCCTTGCACAATCTTCAATGACTACTTAGATTTTAGCCAGAGGAAAGCAAAGACACCAAATACATGTTTCCTGAGCTTTCTGTTTGTTGCCTGATTTCCTAGCAACTAACACCAGGTTAGGTAGTTGTTTTAAGCATTTTTCAAGGGAATTCCAGGACCTTTACACTACTAAAAGAGTATATGCCCTCCCTTTTTCTTCTCAGTTTAACTGCAGGGCTGAAATTTCCGAAATGACCGCAAAGAGGTCTGCACAAACTGAGTATATGCCATACGCAGTTCAGCTGCAAGTAACTTTTCCACAGTGCAACTGTCTGCATATCTGTCCACGTACAGCAAGGCTGTGTGTTTCTGTGCTGAGAAAAACATTTGAAGATGCTTCACTAGGAACAGACTGGTTTCAGATTATTCACTATTATTTCAGTGAGAGCTGAAGTCATGCAGCAATTTATAAGTTATGCTTCTGTATTTTTATTTACCCCTAAAGCCCAAATCCTTTTTATTTTGTTGTGATAAACAGTACAACTTCAATTTCTTTGAATAGAAGCAAACGCTAATCTGATGTTTGCAGATAAATATAAACACTGGGAGAAGGTTTGTGTTCATTTAATGGTGAAGCCAGAGATGGAAGAAGTTTGATGAGCTGAGATTATTACATCATCATTTAAACTTTTCCTATTTTGATATCTTAATAAAGTGGTCAGGCTTCTTTTGTATGGAAAGTACATTCCTGGATAAATCAAGATGTGTTTCTTAGCTTGCTCAAAAAATAGGAAAAGGATACAGTACATACAAATGCATGCTTCAGAAAAATAGCACTGGCATTTCTCCTGAAGTCTTTGTTTTAAATGCAAAATCCCTACATATATTCACATATATTCATATATAGGTATGTATAAACAAATATACATCTACATCTTCAGCCTGAATACCATTCATATGAATGTAATTTGTTTGATACTTTTTCTGATTATTTGCAGTATCTGCCAAGGCAGATTTCAAAGCCTACTATGTGCAGCTGCAAAGTCAGTGAATCAAAGTTTGCTTCACATTTTGAAATAGTATTCATGGACAAATCTTTTTTTCTTTTTTTTTCTTTTTTTTTTTTATTCTAAGGCTGGGCAAATCTTTCACATAGAACATTTGTAAGCATTTCAGAAAGCTTTTCTATCATTACTTGAGTTTTTTTCATTTTAGTGTTCCACAGATGCAGCAAGTGAGTTTAAAGGCAGGAACATTTGTTTTAATCTCTTAAGTATTTCTGTAAATATTTTGTTAAAATCATCTAGCATCTATACTTGCAAAAAAAGCATAACAGAACTGATTCTTACCTCATCCCTATAAGAGCAGAAACATAATATATAGACTTTCTGCCAGCTGGCCAGAGAGTTTAGAGGTTATGTTTCTGCTCTGATATGGAGGCTTCTGCTTGCATGTGCAGGTCAGTCAAAATAGTCCAGGTGTGAAGTTCACGTATCTGCAAAGATCAGTGAGTCCTTTCTTCAGCTATTAGTCAGTGAATACTCAGGCGTACACTCAAGCAATTTCCAATCTGTTTGCAAAAAATTAATAAATGAATTGCAACATGAGTTCAGCACATTCATTATAAGAAACGAATCTCAGAGATCTAAACTTTACTTCCATTTTACTGGAGCACTAAATAAGAATCACTTCTGTTTCAACAAAAAGCCTTTTCTGGGAACATTTGTAGTTGGAAGAAAAGAAACGGCACATTAATAACATTTTGACATTCTTATTCATGTGCTTCACATACTTCATCCAGAGAATATTGATTGAGTTCAGAGAAAATATAAACCACTCTGGAGAGGGAGCATGAGTAATCTGAATGCTACCTGCACGGGTTGCACAGAAAGAAAGGTCTCTGCCTCCAAGTGCAAGACACAAGCTTTCCACCCATCTCAGCCACTTCGGGTTTAAATAAAAAACACGTCTTTGTGGCTATCAGGAAACTCTTAGTAGGAGAAGCTGAGTCATAACTGCCTGTTTAGTTATAAAATGTTCCCAGCTTTCTTTGGGCTGAGATAAATAGCACTTGGCTTTGTTCTTCCCTGGTGAAACTCCCCTGTTCCCACCCCCTCAGGAGCCGAGCTATCGCGTTGGGTTGGTGAGAAATCTCTCTGTTTCCCAAGCTGGCCAGGCGGCTCTCCCCGCCTGAAAGCTGTTGGCAGCCATCATAACATTCCTGCTACTGAGGGAAAAGAGAGAAAACCCCTCACCCTGCAAAGTCAGATGTGAGGCTCCCCCCTGCCAACAACTTTTTTTTCTCCAGTTGTAAAAACCCAACGACCTGGTTTCTTTTGAGGAAAATTAGGCCATCTTCTGATGGCACTGGGAAAAAAAAATGGGGTGGTGGGTTACACTGAAGCTTTCTTCCTCTCTGTCTCTCTGCTGAAATGTTCATGGATATTGAAGTTTCAGGGGCTGGCAGGCCTGGGAGAAGTGTGTGCATTATCTGTTTCTGTTTCTGTCCCTGTCCCCAGAGGGACTGAAGGCAGGACTGGTTTCAAATACGCTTACAAGCTCTGTTACTCCTTGTTAGAGACGTCTGGTAGCTTGGCGATGTAGCTTGGTGACTGCAGGGCAAATCACCATTGTGCAGCAAGGTGGGGGAAAAGGGAGAGGATCTAAGCTCGTGCTGATTCACCTGTGAGGTCAACCTCAGCTATGTAAAGGCTTTCCTGGGTTATAGCTAACTATGGTTCAACAGTGGGAATTCTTGTGTTTAAAAGGTGGTTTTCCACTGAGTACTGCGTGATCGACTGACAGAGATCTGTGTTACATTGCTGGCATGGCTGGATTTAGCATTTAGATGGCTTTTTTTTTAGTTTAAAATAACTTCTTTTTGCTTTGCTCCCTGTCAGACCTGCTGCTCTTTCCTCTCATAGATATTTAGTTTGCAGTCCTAGAAGTCCTAGAGCCAACTGTGGCAAAGCCAAACTCAAGTTTTCAGTGAGGAGCTGAAAAACCCCATGGTAGAGATGATGGCAAATGGGGCTTAGTGATGCAAGTGAGCTCATCGATGGAGTGAAGACTGGAGGCAGCCTGGGCTGCAGTGACCATGCATTGGTGGAATCTACAGTCCTGAGGGATATGGGAAAGGCAACAAGTATAGTCAGGACCCTAAATTTTAGGAAAGCAAACTTCCAGCTCTTCAAGGAGTTAGGCAATAGCACCCCCTGGGAAACGGTCCTCAGGAACAGGGGGACAGAGCAGAGCTGGCAGATCCTTAAGGACACTTTCCATAGAGCGCAGGAGCTCTCAGTCCCCAGGTATAAGAAGTCAGGCAAGAAAGGGAAGAGACAAGCATGAGTGAGTTGAGACCTGCTGGTCAAACTAAAGGGCAAAAGGGAACTGCACAGACAGTGGAAGCAGGGACAGGTATGTTGGGAAGATTACAGGGACACTGCACGGTTGTGTAGGGTTGAGGTCAGGACAGCCAGGGTGCAGCTGGAGCTGAACTTGGCAAGGGATACTAAGAATAACAAGAAGGGCTTCTACAGGTATGTCAGCCAGAAAAGGAAGGTAAAAGAAAGTGTTCCTGCCCTGATGAACAAGAATGACAACCTTGTATCAACAGATGAGGAGAAGGCTGAGGTACTCAGCAACTTTTTTGCCTCAGTCTTCAGTGGCAACCTCTCTCCAGCTGATGGACTGCAAGATGGGGACCAGAGGGGCAAAGACCCTCCCACTGTAAGGGAGGACCAGGTTCGGGACCACGTGAGGAACCTGAACGTATGTAAATCTATGGACCTGATGAGATACATCCCAGAGTCCTGAGGGAATTGGCTGATGTCATTGCCAAGCTACTCTCCATGATAATTGAAAGGTCATGGCAGTCAGGTGAAGTCCCTGCTGACTGGAAGAAGGGAAACTTTGTGCCCATTTTTAAAAAGGGTAGAAAGAAGGACTCTGGGAACTACTGACCTGTCAGCCTCACCTCTGTGCCTGGAAAGATCATGGAACAGGTCCTCCTAGAAGCTATGCGAAAGCATATGGAGGACAGAGGGGTGATTCGAGACAGCCAGCATGGCTTCACCAAGGTCAAGTCCTGCCTGACCAACCTAGTGGCCTTCTATAATGGCGTGACTACATCAGTGGACAAGGGAAGAGCTACGGATGTGATCTATCAGGACTTCTGTAAAGCCTTTGACACAGTCCTTCACAACATCCTTCCCTCTAAATTGGAGAAATATGAATTTGATGGGTGGACTGTTCAGTGGCTAAGGAATTGGTTGGTAGGTTGCAGCCAGAGGGTAGTGGTCAATGACTCCATGTCCAAATGGATGTTGGTTACAAGTGGTGTCCCTCAGGGTTCCATATTGGGACCAGTACTGTTTAATATCTTCAGCAATGAGATAGAGGGATTGAGTGCACCCTCAGCAAGTTTGCAGATGATACCGAGTGGTGTGGTCGGCACACCTGAGGGACAGGATGCCATACAGAAGGACCTGGACAAGCTGGAGAAATGGGCCTGTGTGAACCTCATGAGGTTCAGCAAGGCCAAGTGCAAGGTCCTGCATCTGGGTGGGGGAAACCCCCGTTATCAATATAGGCTGGAGGATGAGGAGATTGAGAACAGTCCTGCCGAGAAGGACTTGGGGGTGCTGGTGGATGAAGAGCTGGACATGAGCCACCAATGTGCGCTTGCAGCCCAGAAGACCAACCGTACCCTGGGCTGCATCAAAAGAAGCGTGGCCAGCAGGTCGAGGGAGGGGATTCTGCCCCTCTACTCCGCTCTGGTGAGACCCCACCTGGAGTCCTGCATCCAGCTCTGGAGCCGTCAGCACAAGAAGGACATGGAGCTGTTGGAGCGGGTCCAGACGAGGGCCACAAAGATGATCAGAGGGCTGGAGCACCTCTTATGTGACGAAAGGCTGAGGGAGTCGGGGCTGTTCACCCTGGAGAAGAGAAGGCTGCGAGGAGACCTTACAGCAGCCTTTCAGTATCTGAAGGGGGCCTACAGGAATGATGGGGAAAATATTTTCAGCAGGGCTTGTTGCAATAGGACAAGGAGCAATGGCTTTAAACTAAGGGAGGGTAGATTTAGACTAGATATAAGGAAGACATTTTTTACAATAAGGGTGGTGAAACACTGGAACAGGTTGCCCAGAGGAGTAGTGGAGGCCCCATCCCTGGAAACATTCAAGGTGAGGTTGGACGGGGCTCTGAGCAACCTGATCCAGTTGAAGATGTTCCTGCTCACTGCAGGGGGGTTGAGCTAGATGACCTCTAAAGGTCCCTTCCAATCCAAAGCATTCTATGGTTCTATGATTCTTAGCAGCCACCCTTCAATAACCACAAGCTGGTCACAGAAGGTGTTGAGGAAAGTATTTGCATTTCATTGAAGATCTTGATTTATAGCTTCTTGAAGAATAAAAAAATGTTAAGCAGAGCAATGGCCAAAGATACCTTGTTCAAGTTGCAAATTATGCATAGACTTAATAGAGATTAGGGGAGTTTTACACATCTGTGTGGATTAGTTGAGCACATCAGAGGGGCAGTTTATTTGTTTTACATTATAAAATATCTACTATAATTAATAGTTCTGATACAGATGCTCTTTATCACTTCTGCCATACCACAGTATTTGCCTCTGGGAATATAGAGCTCATGGTTTGTTAGATGGTTTTATTAAGTGTTTTGGGGCTTTTTGCTATGTGACAGAACCTTCCCTCTGGAGATGAAGCCAAAGAGATTGATGGAGTGTGGGCTTTACTTACAAAGCTCGAGTGACCCTGTAAAAGCTGTGTAAGCAAAAGATTAGCTAGTGCCTGCATGAAGCACTTGGGGGCTTGTAATGTAGAGAGAAAAAAAAAATGCTGCTGCAAGGCAGAGTGACACACACATAATATCACATCAAGCACGCAGTTCCCTTGTTTTCTGCATGTGACAGATACACAGCGACCCTACTGGCTTCTCTAAAGGTGAGGTTTCACCATGAATGTAGCTGATCCAAATGTGCCCAGACAGTGGGAAGGGCTGTTGTGCCTTCCCACCCTGCTGACACCTGCACCTGGGGACTGCATCAGGGAGAGGGTCTTCCTGGGAACTCAACAAAAGGAGGAGAGTGCAGCAGTCACCACATCTCCATAAAGCAATGACAAAACTGTGGTCTCAGGTGTTCAGTTGTTTTCTGCTGCCAACTCAGGGCCTGCATTTGAGCCACTGTTTTTCGTCTTCTTTTTTTTTAAATCCAGCTCATAATATGCAAGAACATAATCACCTAAGGGGCTGAGGAGTGAGGTTAGGACAATGATCTCTTATCTGTAAAGAAAATACATAACTTTTCAAACATGGCATGTCTTACAATTGCGATAAAATTACAAAGTTACAATTCAATAAAAAAGAACATTAAACCCACGAAATGTCAGAAAGCCAGTTTATCCACTGTGACTTGGCAGCTTGTAATTATGCTCAGTGAGCTGAGGGAAATTGCATTGTCTTCAATTTTATGATTTCCAAAGCAGTGGGAAATGGCATTTTTACAACAATAGGAATCCCTCCCCATAATAACTTAGTTTGTGTATGAGTTGGGGTCAGTAACTACTGAGGATGGATTCATTCAGCTTTCTAGAACTGATCAAAGTTAGAGGACAATACAAAAAATGTCACTTTATTTGCTCTGTGTCTCAGTTTCTTCAGCTGTCAAAGCAGATGCTGAGGTACAGTGAGAAACATGCCAACAGAGAAGAAGAAGTGCTTACAGCACGGACAGTGCCAGTAGGTCCAGCCTGCCGTTCCTGAGTTTCTCTTCCCTGCTAGACCTTGATTCCCTGGGACAGAGCAGACCCTCAAGCCCAGTATACCCATTTGTGCATGAAATGGGTGCTAATGCCTGTCCTCATTGCAGAGCTGTCGGTGAGTTTTTCCAGAGCCCCTCACTGATGGACTGTTTTGCTGTGTTGTCAGGTTGTGGAGGAGAACTCTCTGGCCCTTCTGGTTCATTTCACAGCCCTGGCTACCCCAACAGATACCCAAGCAATAGGGAATGCATCTGGTACATTCACACAGCGCCTGGTAGCAGCATTCAACTCACCATTCAGGAATTCGACATTGAATATCACCCAGACTGCAGCTACGATGTTTTGGAGGTAAGAAAGAGCATCAGATTTACTCCTCAAAAATACAAAAGTTACATGCTTTTTTGCCTGAGGCAGATAATCCCAAGAAGTGCAGGAGCAGAACAAACAATTCTGCTGCAATTTCCCATTTCTGCTGTGCTTACAGTTACGTTCTGCAGATGTTGTTGCAGAAGCCACAATGCTCATATTATTTTTCACTTTTATACCTTTGGTGTCTGTAGACCTTAATCAATAATGATGCCAGGCACTGTACACTTCCAACAAGAGACAAAACTCCTTCAAAAAAATCAGTCTTTAAAAGTCCACCTTTTACAAATAACTAAATGCAGGTGCTGTACCATGGAGATAAAATTTCCTGATGTAAAGGAAGATAATGGATCACTGGGGGGATAAGTGAGGTGAGACCTTGTGTAGGACCTTCCAAGGAAGTGGGGAGGCTTATAACTCCAAGCATTGAAAACTATAAAGAATCTTTGTACTCAGAAAAAAGAATCATGGAAGAGGCAGTGTCCTAGTCATCTTAGGGTAGTGAAACAAGGAGTAAAAGGACCTTTCTCAGGGTTTCCTGACCTTTAAGAGACCCGTAAGACTGGATGGTCCTGTTATATATGACATCTTTGTGCTTGTGTTGGTAAGCAGGCAGGTGACCAATCCCAGCTAACGGATTTGAATAGACTTCCAGTGCAGGAAGAAGGGATAGGAAATAATTTCAGGAAGAAATTATTTAAAAGTATAGACTTTCTAGATCTCTCACTAGAGATATTTGAGATCACTAATGGAGGTACAGTTGTTGGGTCTTTCAATGTTAATACACGGGTAACACTTGAATGCTTCTGTAATGAACCCTAAAGATTGATGAAGATACCTTGTACCACTCTGCTGGGGCTTTTCTTCTTCTGTTCTCCTGGGTAATGTAGTGTGTGACCAACATATAGCTAGACAGCTTTCTGTCCAGCACCTACACATACTCACTGCTACCTATTTTCACCTTTGTAGCTTTGATTTCTCCAGCCTATGGTCCTTACTGCACACTCATCAGCAATATTCCTGCAAAACTTAACCCACATCCCAAAGCAGGTCCGAAACATACAATTGCCAGATAAATGGTTGCTAAGCATTTGTATGAGTAGAAGAGGTATATAACTTAACTTCATATTTCTGGCTCTGAAACAGGCTTCCCTAGCTTAGCAATGAAATGGAAGAAGTCTTGACCAAATGGACACTGTGCTTTGAGTATCCTATTGACTTTGGGACTTCTGTAGGATCTTGGTGTAAGGAAGTTTTTCCATGAATTCTCTACCGGTAGCATTGGCAAATATGACTGTATGTCACATTGCTGACACCAGTGCCTGTGAGTAGGTGACCTGTGTTGGCTGGTTTGGATATTGATGAAGTCTTTTGTATTGCAGCTTCATTGTTGTTTGTGCCTAAAGTGACTAGATTGAAGCTAATCTGCCTCTAGGCTTCAGTCATGCCTCTGTTGCCCAGAGGAATCCATTAAACTGCTATGAAATCGAAGTCTGCTGTGCTTAACCATTTCTTGACTAGTGCATGGACGACACCTACATCTACAGGTGGTCACCCAGGAGCTATCATATTCCAGTAAGAGCACAGATGGCTGGCAACCACTTATTTAACAACTTTTTGACTAGTAGAGGGGCTGGCCTGAAACCAATGAGTGGGTTGCTGGACACAAATCACTTAAAGAAGTTGTGGAAGAGGATCCTACAGTTTGCTGCTCTGTGTCCCCAAGCAAGATATTCACCTTAGGTTTTGGGTTTTCTTTCTTTACCATTTTAAACTTAGTTGCTATGCTTTACTTCTTTCCAGCCTTACTCATTCATCAGCGCAGATGCTCACCTTGCTGTTTGACCTTCCCTGTGTTCCTGCCCTCAGAACTGACATGCCTCTGAGTTTCTTGTATCCTGATCGTAGCTCATCCAGTTCCCAACACCTGTCTCTGATCTGCTGACAGATAACTTAATGTAAATCAACTTGTTGGGGAAAATTGGCTCATGTCTTACTGCAAGATCAAAGGTTCTGCCTGGCAGAGAATAGCTTCCCCTGCCAAACTGCAGGCATTTGGTGGACCTTTATGTACCTTGCTACATACATATTTTCTTGCCTTTGTTATAAAATTATACATTCACAGCATGATTGATACAGTCTGCACAGAACAAATGATGACTCAGATTTAGTGTGGGGGGGGAAAGAATGTGGTTAACTATTTGCAGGAGCTGCTCTATCTTGTAATCTTCTTTCTTATAGTTGTCTACGTATGTCCAGGCTGAAAACCACACACACAGAAGTTTGAAAAGTGTTAGAAAAAGAGATTGCTTGTGTGCCTTTGACACAGTGTGTTTCAGCGGTCACTAAGGTTCCATACATCTTTTACTCTCACATTATGTTCCCAAGAGTATCCTGTCTATCAGTTCTTTGGGTTTTGAAGTCTGCTTTTTCTCACAGCTATTCTCCTGATTTCACTTTTTCCTTATCTCTGAATAGTGAATTCTACCACTTCCTGTTTTCTTTCAAGCCAAAGAACTTTCCAGTTTTAATAGGAAGTTAAAACCAGTACTAAAGTAGCTCTGCTCCCTGCTGCCCCTCCCTATCCTATTAACTCTCTCTACTCTCTGAAATAAGAAGCTGTCTTGTAACAAAAAATTTTCAATAATTACAAACTTGCTCACCTGGATGCATTTAGCTTTTGCTTAGAAACACCCTCACCCCTTTGACCTGGCAGAGAATTGTAGGAAAATTCTAAGAGATCTTTCCCATCGCAGCACCTTTGCTGCTAACTTCATTTTTATACTGTAGTTTCTTGACTATTTCTCTCTTGCACATTGTTCTTGTAAAATGCAGCAACTGTCTCCCTTCCCTTTCCTTTGACAATGCTTCCTAAATAAGCTGTCCCTTCCTTGTCAGTAACCCAGTACTGCCAAATGTTTCACCAAGACTGTGCAATAATAGTTAAGTAAAAATTTTGTGTGTGAAATCCGAAAGTTCTTCCCATGGCTTCTGCATGCTGGAGTGTTTGACACATTCTCCTTTAATTCTCCTCCTTGTTTCTTTTATGACACTGTTGCACTCTGTCTTTTTTTCCAATCAGATTCCACTCCTTTTACAAACATCCATAAGCAAATTTTAAGTTGTTCTTAAAGAAGTTTTCTAGAAATGTTTCATGGAAATAGAAGCCATCATTTTGGACACAATGAAAGAGTTAAAAATATTTTTAAATGGCTTCTAGCCAAATTACATACATAGAGAAAAATGACCATGTCCGCTTTGTTAAATTATGACATCTCTTTAACATGGACCAGATTTTTGTAAACTATAAATATATTCTGCTACAGCAAGATGTATGTCTGAGCTGAAAAGGAAGGAACTCTGTCAATCTATTGCACTTCCCAATCTTTATTAGATGCTCTGGTCTTTTCATTTAAATATAAAGAAACATGAAGTATTCTTAATTCTTAATTCTCTGTCAAAGCTCTCTTTGCTGGCAGTTATATTTGAACAGGGATCAGTTTTATTCCCAGAAAATCTGTGTCATGAGGGTGACCAACTGCATAAAAACAGCCTTCTGTTGCTCATAACTCTGGAATGCTGACTGTTAACAATAAATGGAGCTAACAGGGCAGAAGCAAATGATAAGAACAGATTAAAACCATCGGCTTTTATCCTGCATCCCCATTATGCCATCCAACATCATTTTATCTCTGAATCAGGTACTCTGGTCAGACTAAAAGTTTTATTTTTATTTTTCTCTGTTTGCTGCTCAGACATCCTGTGGCTTTTTGTGAACCACACCCTGGAATTCATTCTTTCCTTCCATTCTCTTTTCCCTCTTCTTTTTTCATGTGGTAACTATTGGTTTTCCTCTTTGTAGCCAAAAGTAACATTTTATTGTTTTTTGTCATGGAAACACTCAAACTTGGTTTTGTTCCAGCCCTTGTGAAAGCATCTGTTTAATTGAACTGGCATAAAGGAGAAAGGAAAATATACTCCTAACTGTAAAAAGCATGCCTTTGACTGAGCTTTTTATTTTGAAACTGTGCAGAAGGCCATTGCTGAACAGTTAACAATGTAAAGGAGACCCACAAACCTGAGGTTTCCATCAATATTTCTTCCCCATCCGTAATTCTCTTCCAACAGGTCAACTATAAGCGTTCAGCCTGGGCCAAGTTAATTTCTGAGGTAATAGTGCAGAAATCAGCAGGGTTTAAGTCAGAGCTGGGTTTGGTCCCCTTGCCCATGGTGTGCAGATGGCC
Source organism: Opisthocomus hoazin (assembly GCF_030867145.1). Lineage (NCBI taxonomy): Eukaryota > Metazoa > Chordata > Aves > Opisthocomiformes > Opisthocomidae > Opisthocomus > Opisthocomus hoazin. Next base: position 71,458,835 of record NC_134417.1, on the reverse strand, counting down.
CCAGGGCACACCAGGGATGATGTGAAAGGCTGGTCCGTGATGCTTATTAGATGCATATTAGACACTCCTGCTGTTCCTCCACCACATAGCTGCTCTGGGCTGTTTTAGATGATTAAGACCATGTGTTCCTGCTAGATCTCATGCTGTGGCTCTGACTCAGGGAGTATACCACAAACACATTTTAAAATTCACATTTTGAACAGACTTCTGACAAATGCAGCTGTCATTGGGCCTCACAAGCAACCAAGCAGCAAGATTTTTCTGAAGACACTGAGCTTCCAGCGGACAAACATGCTTCTTCCCCATACTGTGACTACTTCATTACAGATTCTTAATCTGAGCTGTGATTTCATCCATTCTGACTTGTCTTGAATGCCTTGAGACAATCGATTGGACAGAGGAACCATTATCCATTCAAGCCACACAGCCTCCCTGCAGAATGCAAAAAAGTGCTGCCTCAGTCAAAATTAAAATGTTTAAGCTATTAAGCCTGTGTAATCAGCAACTATAACGAAATACAGTCTTCTGAACATCTAACAGAATATAATGTCTATAAAAAAATTAATTCCTTGTTTCTTCTGGGGATGCAAGCTTCAGCTTCTGAGGTCTCATGTTACCCTGGAGTCACTGAATATTCTTTCCAGTTTAAAAGGAAAAAAATCTTTCTTTTATACCTGTAACAGCAGAGCAGTGTCAGGCACTGTGTGCAGTTAGTGAGCACGCGATCAATCAAATTATGTAGCAATGCACTGCACTCAGCCCTAGAGGTGGTGGGACTAGCTCGGCTATTTGTAAGACTTGCTCAGATATTTAGCTTGGACAGAACCCAAACTTCTTCTGAGGTTAAAATGTATCTGTCAAAATTTATTAAAATATTGAGTTTCCCCTCATCTAGAAACGATCAGAGGCAAAAGGGCCATACAGAAGGCCAGTTCTTATAGTATTGCTGCTTTCCGAGAGAGATTCATGGATTGCTTTTTTTGACCTTTTTGATGTTTACCAGACTAATAAGGTATTGGATCAGACTTGAGATGCTACCAGTGGGAAAATCCTGATGGGATTTGTTGCCTTATCTTCCTGTTCCCTGGTTTTGTTGTTAGAACTTGCCATTCTCCAGTTTAGCTTTAACATTCGTACAAAATACATGATGATACAATGAGAATCTATCTATTGCTAGTTCAGTTGCTGAAAGACCATAGCACACTCTTCATTTAGTGTATTTCTTTAACAGTTTTCATATTTGAGGTTACTGTCAAGCTGACTTTTGCAGCTGCTGTCCTACCAGGGGCATACCAACAGAAGGCGGGAGACCCTTAGTATCAGGTGGCATTTCATTAGCATGCAAAACGCCAAGAAAATTCAGTCATTGAAGGCATTAGGCACCAAAATCACATGCCTGGATTTGAAAATTGCACTTAGCACGTGTGTTTTCTCCAGCTTTGAAAGGGAAGACTAAGGAAGGTGAGCCAGTTCCACAAGTTATAAATGGGCTCAAACTAAAATCCCACATCCCTTTTGGAAAACAAGAAGCAGAAATAACTAGGCTTCAGCACTGCCACCTAATTCACTTGAATTGGTTTAAAAATGCATTATAAAGTACACAATACTGCTGATGATGTTTAAGAGAGTTGTGGTTTTCTGGTTTATAATTGTATAAGGCGTACTCTTCCAATTAGGGAATAATTACTCTTAAAAGTCAAAACCTGTCTTCTGTGGCAAATATGTATGATATATATTCTTGTTTCCAAAAGTATTATTGAAATGTAGTTTACTTGACCAAAATCCCATAGTTTGGATGTTGATTTTGCCACTGAATTCAATAAAATTGCAATGTTCTCTATTTTATCAGAAGGAGTGATGAAATCTAACCCCAATTTAAAAATCATCTTAGCTGTGACTTTAAACGTAATGGGTGCAAAATACCAGCACAAGTTCCTGCAAAGAGATATAGTTTGTTTGCACAAGCACACAAATAAGTCTGGTTTTATATCTCCACAGAAACAAGGTGCTGTCACTGGAGGGATGGAGGAAGAAGAATGTGACAAAGTCCCCAAAGCAGAAAATTCTTATTTAATGCAAGGCTCTTTTGAAATAATCTCGAATTTCATAGTTGCGCCAGGTGCTTCAGGTACCAAGTGAACCTGCAGAGAAAATAACTTTATTAGCTACTTTGCATTTCAAAACATGGAATCGCTTTCAATACTTACAGATATTTTTTTTTTCTCCTAGCTAAACAGTGCTCATGTATTCTGTGTGGCAGACAGCCTCTTTGAAAAACTTTGACCATGTTTGTTCTATTTCTAGGTCTATGGTGGCCCTGATTTCCTCTCTCCTAGACTAGCCCAGCTATGTGTTTCCAGATCAGCACAGAACCCACTGCAAGTCTCTACTACTGGCAATTCAGCCATTGTCCGTTTCAAGACAGATGCAGGAGTGACAGGGAGAGGTTTTAATGCCTCCTGGCAAGAAAGTCTTGGTGGTGAGTATACCCATTAATACCAGGAGAAATTCAGGAAGTCTGAGAATGCGGATCAGCCATGCAAGCATTTAAAGCAGTCAAACAGCATAGGACTGAAAACTGAAGGAGAATTTGGGTATTACTGAATTTGGTAACACTAGGAGAGGCTGAAAAAACACACAGATGAAAAAATTGTCTAACTAGCTAAAATCTAGGCCAATTCATGCATTTTGTAACAGTCTGCCTTGTTGGAGTTTCTTCGCTACGTGATTAATCAAGACATCCCTGCAATCAGAAAAGAACTTTTGCATGCTAGCAGTTCTTTCCACCCACTCACCCACAGAGTCCTTTATTAGCTGAACGATGCTTTTGGTTTTAAACAGTAAAGTGAAAAATATCTGAGAATGTGGCTTAACTTGGAGAACTTGGCAGACTCCAAAAATATTTGGAGTGATTAGAAAATATTTGAACTCTATAAGGTTCATCCATCCGCCATGTGATTATTTGTTCAGAGCCTTACCGGTAATCAGTAAAAGAAGAGACGTGCTTAACAGACCCAACCACATGTGTCTACATGAGAGTTCTTATGAAAAGGCCAATTATTGGAAAATAATTGCAATGAAAAGTGAGGAGAGGCAGATTTTAATTCTTACAGTTTTGCTTTATTAAGCACACCGATTCATTAGTTTGCCAAGGTTTATACTTCTCCATTCGCACGAGTTTCATGAGAAAGGCACAAGATTTTTTTTGAATAAAAGAATTCTACAATAGCCCTTTGAATTAATCCCCTTCCAAGATCCGGCGGCTTGTTTTTTCTGCTTAGGGCCCCCTGAAGCTTTCTTATCCCTTTGTAGCATCTTGCCTGTTATATTCTGCCCCCCCTCTAGCCTCTAAAATACCCGCTTACCAGAACACAGTAACAGCACAGTTTTTATCCTTCCAGCAGGCTGCTTCCATGTATAGCAGTCCCAATGCCTTTCTCTCACCCTCCTCCATCCCTTTACAACATATAAAAGGCCATTTGTTTGTGTTAGTCCTATTAACAGCGCTGATACTTCCCGCACAGGATCCATCTTTCCAGGCTATTTAGATATTCATGAGGACTGGAGCTGTTCTGGTCAGAAATACTCAAGGGTGGAGTCCTCAGGAAGCCCTCAGCTGCATAAGCAGAGAAGTAGAAACTTGAGGCTTGCAATTGTCGTTCTGCTCGTAGGGAAAGTGGAGCTCCTACCTGTCTTGATATTTTCAGAAATGGTTTTCTCACCCCTGTGCTCACCTAGGCCTAGTCATTGCTTTCCCAGTATGCTAGGTCTGTGGCATTCACGTGAATAGTGTTTCTGATTGCTTTTACAATATCTAGGATAGAGGAATAGCAGCACTAATGTTTCAGTCTTTAAAACATCTGCTGCCAGCCTGGGGCTAGAAAGAAACATTACTCACAAGCATTGTTATTGCATATTCACCAATAATGATAATGTTATACTTTCCTGATAGCCATTTCCATTGATTTTGGTTGCAGACAGGACACTTCAACAGTTGGAGCACTCATCTTACGAAAGTTTAATGTAGAAAATACAAAGACAGAGGTATTCTTCCCTTAGTTTAAAAATAGAGGTGGAATCTCACTAAGCATAAAAGAGCTTCTGATTATAACTGATTATGTCTTTTTCAGGCTGTGGTGGTATTTTCCAGGCTACCAGTGGGGAAATCCATTCTCCCAACTATCCTGAACCTTATAATAACAACACTGATTGTTCTTGGGTTATCCAAGTTGACTACAGCCACAGAGTCCTATTGAACTTCACGGATTTTGACATTGAAAAACACAATTCGTGTGACTATGACTATGTTGCAGTAAGTAACAACAGAAATTTCAAAAGTTTCCTTATTGAGTCTGGTGAAATACTTGCAAAAGAGGAAGCTTGCTGTGCAACCTAGGCTGCAGTTAGTTTCAGAATGGTAGTTGCACAGTCATATTTATTCACTGATGAGCTAAGGCTTACATTTACAGCTAAATAGTTATGATCTAGTTCCCTTTGCTTCACCAGTGAAACAGGCCTCACTTCTGCATTCTTCCAGGTTCCCACTTATATCTGTAAGGATCTTTTCTTGAAAGCAATGCATTCTGCATCCTGGCACCATATTTTTCCTTTTCTTGGTGTGATTTGTAGTTAGTACAGCATCAATAACCTCATACATAGATGGCTGTTATTATGACACCCTTCCCCATTTATAGTGCAGTTTACCACAGCTTGCTCCAAGCCATAGGATGAACTGCCCACATATGGATTGCCCAGACTCTGTTACATGCTCAGGAGAGAGGGAGGTCTACATCCAGAAGGAATTCCGACTGACGGTTTTCCTTTATGTACGCCCTGTGTATTCAGGTGCTCCTCAGCTGTCTGTTTCATTGCTTGATTAGAGCTGCTGCTCTCTTAAAAGCTTCACACTGATGTTTGTTTACGAACTTTTGTTGATGTCACAGAGATTCAAGTTGCTGCTCAATCAGTGCGTGACAATGAAGAATCCTCCACATCTCCACTTGGCCTTTTGGGAGCAGGGCCATGAAATCCTGACCTTTGATGTCAGATTGCACTTCACTCAGTACAAAGGCATGTGTGATCACTACCAGTCAGATAAAGCACTGTCGCTATAGCCCAAAATACAGCTTTCCTCTCCTTGATAAACTATCATTCACAGAGAACTCAATTTGGCAGGAACCGAGACTCTTGAAAACAGCATCAGTTTTAACAGCATTGCCTCGTAAAGATTTTTTTATACTTAATCAGAAACAAGAAAATATGTCCCCCTTTTGCTGAGCAGAACTGGAGATTTAATTTGGCCACAAAGCATCTTTGTACAATAACTGTTCATTTTTTATGGTTTTGAAGCATAGGGAAATATGGTTATGTCTTTTTATTTAAATTGTTTAACTACATTGGGGAATCATGGAAAGGGAAAGTGTATTGGAAAAATTTCCAAGTCTTCTGTGATATCACACAGAAGCAGAAAATCAGATTGCCTGACAAACATGGGCCATCTGAAACAGCAGTACTGGTAACAATGCCAAAAATTTTTTGCAAATTAAGGGCTAAATTCTGAAAAGACCTGATATACAAGTTTCTCTTTTAAACCTGATGCAAATGAATGTATGTACCTATCTAAACACTGTAGATTACTCAGCTCCGTGAGCTCCCTGCTCCTTGTGTTACAGGCACAACTCCCACTACCTTTATAGGCCAGCTACAGGCACTGGGTTTTCAGTCACTGAAAGGCAGCAGTCCTTCCGCTGGCAGAGGAGATGGCTGCGGCAGAGCTCTTCCCACAGCAATGCCGTGCCACCCCTTTTCCTCCGTTGTCCTCCAAGTTTCTGTTGTTTGCTTCTGCTTCTTGGTTGATTTGGTGTAGTGGAGGAAGTCGCCCATCAGCCCCAGCTGTGCAAACACAACTGAAGCAGCAGTGTGAGCACGGAAGGAGATCTGAATTTAATGCAGGCATCAATCACTGCCCACCAAGTGGAGAGTGGTTTGAAAATGGATAAGGGAGAATGCTGATCTGAAGCCAAGAGAGAACGAAGTGCTCTGAGGCTCTGGTGTATGAGGCAGGGAAGAGCTCTTCAGTGCTAATGTAGGGGGACCAGCAGGGCAAGAAAAGAGTGGATGGGATTTCTTTCTCTGCCTGATGTGCCAATAAGCAGAAAATCACTTGTTGACAACACCTGGATGTGATTTGGATTCATCTCTTTCCAAGGCTTGCTATATCCTCACATGGTAATAGGAGAGCAGAGTGAAGGGACAGAGAGTGCCTGGAAATGTATAAGTAGATATCTGACTGTGAATAGTTTAGGGATTGTATTCCAAAAGCTGCATAAATGGAAAATATGGACAGCTAAGGAAGTTGGTGGGTTGTTTTTCTCTCTCTAATATAGGAAAAACTATGTGCATGAGTAACACAGTGGTTCCACCCTTTTCTATTTCTTAGATTTTTACTTATCTTTATGGATTTTATTTGCTCTGTGAGTTCTCTTGGGGCTCCTCTCCACCCTTGAGTGTATTAATGCCCTTTTCCTTCATCCTTCCCTTTCTAGACCAAGTATTTTTTCCTTGTGTTATGACTTGAGATTTTTTTTTTAATATTTCTACCGTAAATTCCTTTCTATGGGGAACACATGAAAATGTGTATTTTTCCTGTAATGTTTTCCATTGCGCATTTGTTATGTGAGCAAAATGGAGAGAAGGAAAACATTCATCGCTGCTGCTTCTTGGCTATGCTGCAGCTCCAAAGAGCCCAGTGCGTTTTTCAGTTCTGCTCAATGATTTCATATGTGAATCTGAGCACAGATCTAGGTTCAGCCAAATTAATTCTAAGCTTGCAGCGGTAACTCATGGTGTAACTGCTCTGAGCTCCCTCTAGAGTCAGTGGATGCAGAGCACAGTCCAGGCCATCAAAATGCACATTCTTCATTCACTTAGCTGCCTAAATTTAGTTGATTCTTCTGTTTCTATGTCTCATTTCTGTCACTTATCTGTTCTCAGAACAGATGAACATCTTTTTATCTGCTAAATGAGGACGTATAGCCTTTACTTTCTGTGATCTCAAAAATAACTCAGTTATATTCTGTAGAAAGTATAAGATTTTTTGAGAAGACTTTTTGCTGTCACCATACATAAGGAATACATTTTTAATTTCTCTACGTGTACTAGCCCATTTCTATCTGGAGTGTGTGTCTTACAACAAACAAATTTGTTTCTTGGAGGGAAAACAGAGGTAAAGAAATAGCAAATGCACTAATTCCCGAGTTGTTTGCCCATGTGTTTAACCATTCTTGTATCAAACACTACACCAGGGTGCAGGTCAGCAAGAATTTCAGGTATTTTGAGACTTGAGGAGGTTGTGGCTCGAAAAGCAGTGCTTGTAGCACAAGTCACTGAAAAGGGGGTGGAGAAATAGTTTGTTCTTTTCAGTGGCTTTGATTAAGTAAATTCTATTTTTCTTTCCTGTTGCAGTATAACAAGTAGTACACAGGATTGTAGAAATGTAAGCCTCTGGGAACTAGAGAAGAAGGTATGACCTAATTTATTCCAGGTGCTGCCAGAGAGGATCTTCCAAGAGAGAACAACTAGAAATATGTGGAGTTTTTATAGCTCAGAAGACAAAAAATACCTTCTTTTTGTCATGTGCTTTTGCAAAACTCAGGACACATTTGAAGAAGAAGGCAATGAGTCACTCAGTTACGTTCACTGTGGAAAGAGAAGAGGAGAGCAAGTTGCTGCTATGCGTAGTGCAAATGAAAACTTGGCTTTTAAGTACACAGATGCATCATTTTCCTTTACTCATGCAGCCACAGAAACGCATTTCTCAGATGTTTTCAAAATAACTTTAAGAAGCTGCAGAGAGACACAACTCTTTCTTGAACTAGTGTGTGAATACTGTTGTTTCTGATCCAGATTCCAGACTGAAATCCTCCCTGTAAAATAGTTTAAGCTAATAAATAGCAAGTGAGCAAAAATGATGCAACCATACAATATCCATGTGTTACTGTTCCTTCTTGACTCGTAGCTGCCATAAACCATAGGACTTGCTGCTGTCTCTCACTAATGCTTTTGCTGAACTGTTGCTTGAATCGGATTTTTAGCAAGTCTAAAGGCTAGGAATCATCTCTGGGTTTCTGAAAGAGGAGGCAGTACTATTCTTCAAGCAAGCTGCCCAGAAACAGCAAATACACTTGATTTAGAAAACATTCCTCTGACTTCATGCTCTTCTCCCAATATTACCACAGAAAGACTTCTTTATTCCAGAAAGTTCTTGCAATTAAATGCCTACTTAGTCTCTTATGTTACTCATCCTTAATATCTTCCTGAGTGAGAAAGCTCAACTACTAGAGTCTTGCAGCAGTCCGTGTGTCAATAGTCATATCCTCAGCCGTGCAGAGTGGCACAGCAGTTTATGTGAACTGTAGTCAGGCCCTGTCTCTACGCTCTGTCAATGCAATGCTTATTCTCAGTTGTAGCATTCAGATAAAATCCTCTCACTACTGTCTAGGGAAAAACAGCACCTTAGTTCCTAAAGGTTATTTTGTTAGTCATTACTTTTTTTCACATTCCATGGTTTGTGGTTTTTAACTCCAGGTAGTCTAATTTATATACAGAATATATGTGCAGAGGAAGAATAAACACTGCACACTATGTATCAAAGGGCTGATTGTGGCAGGATACCAAGAGAGAAGAAAAAGGTTGAATGGATGGATATTTTGGGTCTCTCTACCAGGTACTCATTTTTACAGGCATTGCAGTACACCTAATGCTCGGTCACAAGGTCCCACACAGCTAGCTAGTGTTACAGGCCCAAGGGCAAAAGTTTAACTCATGAATACAGCATTGGCTATGTAGGTATGTCAGTGGATTGAGCAGGAGTTTTACCCTTTGTTTCTCAGCTCTGAGGCTTATTTGAGACAGGTCACCTTTCTCTCAGCTACTGTTTTTATATTTTTTTTCACTAATGTGCTGAAAGGCCTTTGAATACTGGAGGCAGAAATATTGCATTGTGTTATACAGTCTAGTTAGAAAATTTGAGTTCATCCGTGCTGCATTGGGCAGACTTGCTGGAATTTGAGGCATTTTGAAGTAAAAGAAGACAGTCGTAAGAAGTACATTTCTTTTAACCCAATGGCATTATTTTGCTCGAAGTGGGCTTTTACATAGCTTTAACATCCTAGCACCTGAATATCTTCCAGTCCTCCTATCCACATTTTTAGCCATGTTTTTCTCCATTTTGCTATAGGGTGCTGAGTCACAGGTTATATTAAATGATGTGCCTATGGTAATGCAGGACGTTAATGCTGAAACAGGAACTGAATTCAACTCTGGTTGCTGCCCAGTAGCCCAAAGGCTTTTCCTCTGTGGGTCATGCAACTTAGCTCACCACTTCTGAAACCAGGCACAAGGGCTCTCAGCCTGGCCCCATGGCGACAAACACAGCAGCAACAAATCACGTCTGCTGGAGTACTAGGAAAGATGAGTGGGACACTGAGACTGCAGCCATTTATCCCTCTCTGTAGTTTTTCTTGTTATAATTTTTATGTCGCTTAAGCTAGAAACTCATTGGTTTTAACTTCCCTGTCCTTCTCTTCCTGATTGTGAAACAGAGAGGAAGGAAACAAGTTATCAGCTATAAGGGGAAAAAAGAGAAGGAAGGCATTTATGGTAAAATTAAAAGTGAAGTTTTGTGAAACCATCTTTGCTTTCTTTCTCCTTTTTTTTTTTTTACTTTTCTTTACCCTCTGCTTAAATAACATTTCATGTATATCTGTGTAATTCAGCACTCTAAACCTATTATAAAGCATAGATATATGGACTCTGATCCTTGATGCTGGGTACATGTATCTAAAAACATCATCCTATTGTCTTCTCTTTTTATACGTAGTCATAGCTCCCACTGGTGCACTAGCTGCATGTTAGGGCCAATTTAGAGTTCTTAAATGAGGCAAGATGTAGGGTTTAACTGAATGAAAACTACAGGGGAACTCACATTAGCCATTAACAGAAAACCATAAATATATGGAGATACCTGGATTGTTAAAGGAGAGTTGCTTCCATACCAGATACACACAGAGAAAGGTGGTTACTTTATGCATTTTTGTTATAAAGGCTACAGTAGCTTCAGCCTGAAATACATGCATTTTTTGGAAATGGCCACAGAATTAAGATAGGCAATGTATAGTTTGTTTGCAGTGCCCACATCAGGGCTGTATCAAGATCAAAATGTATGAAATACATCATGAAATACATGAGTGAAGGAAATAAAAGTCTTCTTGATACTCCTACTGAAACCAAATACCTCATCTGATCTTTTCATAACAGGTTTTTGATGGTCCTAACCATGAAGCACCCCTTCTTAGCAAACTCTGTGGGTCACAGCATCCCACTCCTATCACATCCTCCCAGAACCTGATGTACATCCGGCTACACTCTGATACAACCATCCAGCACAGGGGCTTCAGTGCACGCTTCACTGAAGGTACTTTTGTCATTTACATTCACGCATATGTATCTAATCACCAGTTTATTTGTATTAGACACAATTTTTTAGAACAGCTGATAATGGGAAGTGTTGTTTCCATACATGCAGCACACCAGTGTGTATCTTTAATAAGACTGAATTTTTCTGAATTATGAATTAAAGAATTCAAAATCTAAGGATCATCTTAGATTCTGAAAAAAAATGTACTTTCTATAGTAAGGCATCTAGCACACATCAGCTACCTTTTATTCCTCTTCCCTAGAGGGTTAGCTATGTATAACGGTCCTGAGAAAAATGTGCAACAGGCAGTTTCTGCAGACCTAGTGACAAAATAACATTTTATATGTCTATCCATGCGCATGAGTCTGAAAAGCTATAAAAGAATTCTGTGTGGTGCTGCTGCTGAAGTCCATGGATTCAGGCATGCAAACCCTGCCAAACATCAACTATCCAATTTGTGGAGGACTAATTCGTGTTTTACATGGTTTACTTTTCAATGAAAAATTACACCAACTGGGCAGAATTTTTCATTAAATTAATTTTTCATTAAATTAATATTTGGTGATTGGTAATTTTATTTTGTTTTTTTCAGAATAACTTTGGAAACATTTTTTCCTCAAGATATAGCCATTTAATTTTTGCAGAGAAACTCTTTCTCTCATTTTCTTAGGATCCTTTTCACTATAAATTAGTACTTTTCCCAGAATTTCTTTTTCTGTGAAAATATTATGAAAAATTACAAAGAAAAGGAGGAATTTGCATCAGTAAAAATCTCAGGAACTCCAGTTATTGAGGTACTAGTTGGATACCTAATTAGGCGTTTCTGACTAACAGCTATGAGAGTCTAGTCTGTCAGACATTCTCAGAGCACATTTACTGGACTAGGCCCTGCACAAAACATGCCTGGTGAGCAAGTGCTCCCTACCTAGGATGTAGGCAACCTAGCTTCCCGCTTCCCGAGAAAACCCTGCAAGTCCCATCTCCTGCTGGATGTTTTAGGGAGCACAGGCCAACAAATGAATCTCAGTCTTAGGTACGTAACTCCCCACCCTGCTGTTTAAAGCGACGGTGTGTTAAACTCGGATATGGGGGGTTTGTGGTGAGTCAGTACGCTTAGAAATGAGGCATGGTAGCACTTGGCTCTGTTGGCCAAAGTTATGCAGCCAGCCAAGCTCTTGCATATGTGCAACATTTCACGCAATTGCAGTTTTGTTGACGCAGCTCACAAGAGGATCGTGCCAAAGCAATGTGATGCCATCCTTGGGCATTGCAAGGTTCTGGAGAGTTTCTTACAATTTTCTTCCTTCCTAGTTGCCAACAGGCGAATGATCAGAGAAATGGGTGTATGACTGCACTGCCCTGAAACCGAGTTATTCTGGCCCCAACATTGCTCTTCTGGGCTATGAGGAGCTGATAAAGATGAGATGTCTGTTCCCAAATCACTGGCTTCTCTCAGATAGCCAGCCAGGTGCAGCATGGCCTGTGGATCCAGGTCAAGAAAATACACATGGTCCTGGGAGCTAGTTCTTAAGTTTTTTTCTGGTAAATTACTGTCATGAATTTTATACTCATTTCACACGGATGTAGTATGTTACAGTTTATGCATTCATTTTCACTACAGAATCTAAGATATGTGGTTTGTATATATAAATATCTGTATGTGTATGTGTTTCATTCTAAAGCATGTGGAAGTTTCATAGAGTCAGATTCAGTTGGGGCAGCAATTTCCTCTCCTCTGTATCCTGCCAAATACCCAAACAATCAGAACTGCAGCTGGATTATTCAGGCTCAGGAACCATGTAAGTAAAAACATCTTTTATAGTTAGCTGGGATGACTAACATCCTCATCTTCTTTTCTGTAATAACAATAAAAAATTCCTTCTTTACTTCTATAGGAAGTTCTGCATCCTGGTAGTTGGAGAGTATGGCTCTCCTAATCTGTCCTAAATCAGATTTCACTGTAAAAGATTTAGTGCATAGTGAGGAAAACTGTTTAGAACTTTGTCGTCTTAGCTGATTTACTGTGACCCAAGTGTTGCAATTATAAATGGGGTGTTGAATACCGTGTGAAATTGGATTCATCTGTGAGAACATCTAAAATCTTATATATAATTAATGCACTTGTATTTAGCTGACCTTATTTTGGTCTGGATTTTTCAAGCCAGAGTTGTGTTAGATCAAATCTATGCTGTTAACATAAAAAAAAAAAGAAGCTTTAATTAAATAATGAGAAAAGGTACATAGGAATTTCAGTTTCAAATACAAATTAGAAAAATATAAACAAACTGGTCTTCTGTTCACAGATACAGCCTCAGATGTTCCTGTCTAATTTTAGACAGTTTATGATTGATTATAAAACACCAAATATTTTTGACCAGATACTGGTATTACCTTTAATACCCAATATTACCTTTACATTCTATAAGTTTCCTAAAAAATATTTACAATTGGGTAATAATATCCTGGTAACATCACTTAAAATAAATGTTTATTTTTGATAGCAACTACTGAACTTCTGCTGTTCATCTGATATTTAACCTTTGTTTTTAAAATCATAGAATGTTCCAACCACATTTATAAGTTTATTTTGCTAAGTTATAAAATGAAAATCAATTTGCCAAAGAAAACACCAAAACAAAAATCAGGATATAAGCAATACTTTCTTTTTAGCATAGGTTCTTATACAGATACATGAAAAGGACATCATCAAAGTGTTCCTCACGTACCCAGCATGTATTTTTAAAGATAATCTTTTCCTGGAACCAGGTTGAAAACTCATACATAACTGTTGTCTCCTGAATTACATCAGTATGAGAGGCCAGAAAAATGATGTATACGAAGTGGCCTGTGTATGTAGTGACTTTCTCCACTTACCGCCAGGACCACCACACACCACACATTCCAGTACACGTGGCTTCATGATGCCAGTCACAGCATTGCAGGGCATGGCCATATACAATAGATTTAGCCAATGGCAAACCACAGAAGAGTGACTGCTCTGCTTTTACTGAGAAGGCCAACAAGTCTCCTGCTCTTGCCACCCACTGTGTTTTTCCTTTTTACTTTGTATCCTGAGGACCTGCATTGATAGCTGTAATTGATTGACCGGACAGGACACAACGGAGTGCCGAACACACAGACTGTGCAGCTGAAAGCCAGTCAGCGGCACCCTGCTGAATGCAGCGCCTGGGTCCATGTCTGTCATTTCAGCTTATTCTAGCTAATTAATTGTAGCCCAGTGAGAAGTAAAATATTTGTGTCAAATTCAGGCTTGGTCAATGTGGGAGAAAACTTATTTATCATCTGAATCATGAGACTCTTTGTGACCTTCCTGAACTGCATAGGAGCTCTAAGGCCAGGATTTACTACTGTCACAGATTGGTGTTGAGGACAGCCTCTCTTCTTCCAGTTGTGACTTCACCTTTGTTCATATTGGACAAGCAAGAGCAATATGAGAATCAAAAATATCCTGAATCAGAAATTCTCTTTTTCAGGACGTAGCCTGCAGTCCAAGGGTGTGGAAAATCCAATTCTGTACAAATATAGCTGAGGGTAGTTAATGATCCTTTAACCAGTCCAACTGATGTATGCGGAATGTTACAAAACGATAAAAGAATCAGCTCTTTAGAAGCCTGGAGCAGGGCAGCATCAATCCACATTTTGTCTGGATCTATGGTATAGATCACAAAGGGACAGAAGGTCATGGATGTGTAGAAACAAGTTTTGTTTCTGAATGTGTGTAAATTTTCCATACTGTATTTGCTGACATATAATGAAACTGTTCAGATATTAGGAAACTTACATTTATGTGTATGTGTTAAATCCTACACTTCTAATGTTGATTGTACTAGAAAGTACTGAAATACGAAGAGATTTACCAGGACCTTTGCAGTAAGGATTAATACACTTCCATCACATCCACTCCACATATCAGGGATTAAACTACTTCAGTTGTGCTTTATGGGGACTGATTGACTTCAGGGGAGAAAAGAAAATGTTTGTTTACACATAGTTATTTCTCTGTAAAATGCCAGAATTCTTTTTAAGTTTTTACTCTTTGCTGTTGCCAGTTAACCATGTTTCACTCTCATTCACTGACCTGGACATTGAAAACAACAGACAAAACTGTACAACGGATTTTGTGGAGATTTTGGATGGGAATAACTATGAGGCTCCTCTTCGAGGTATTGCACCTTTCCCTTGTGTATTTCATATATAGAACTATACCCAAGGAGAAGATTTTCTGTGAGTGTCCTCCCGCTTCACGCATTTTCTTTGATAAAGGAAATTCCTTGGCTACTCTGGCCAGACGAGACCAGGGATGGAGGAGAAGTCTTCAGTGTGAATGGCATGATCCTTCCAGGCTTTGACTGTATTCCTACTCACCTGCAGTTTGGGGTTGACTCCAGCTGCCTTTTCCTTCCTGCTCAGCTGAACAATATTGGGAACCAAGCAATTCAGTTTAAACTGAATTCCCGTTAAACTGTACAAAACCATAGTGTAACCCACACTCATAAGCACAGTCCACACTAAACAGGTGAAGAAAGCTGCAGATTTCTGGGAGGACAAAAGGCATTTTCCTCGAGCCCCAGAAAGTCTGTCTTTCTGCTTTTTCCTGAATTTTCTACAGCTTTCTCCTGACATCTCTGTCCAGAGCCATCACCTTTGAGTGGTCGGAGCAGTGTGGAGCAGCAAAAGTCAGTGCTTGTACTGCCAGGAAGCCGTGAGAGAGTACTGGCCACAGGATGGTCCTGGCTCCCCTCACATCTCCGGGGTTGCCTCACATTCCTTGCTGGGAAATTCAGACTGTCTGTGCCTGATTATCTCTCCCTTACTACACTTTTGTATATGTTCCTTTGTCAGGAGTGGGGCTGCGCTCAATTTTAATGGTTTGTAACTAAGAGCAGAATTTGTTTTTTGATCTCCTACCCTTGGCTTTCACTTGGCAAGAGGTCCAGGATACTAGCTGCTATCTTTCTTTTTGCTGTCAGATACCTTTCTGCAAGATAATGATTCATATTCCTAATCTCCATGTTGCAATCCATTACAGGAGAACTGGTCTGTTATTTGTCACTTGTTTTTTTTCATCAGAAACCAACTGAGCGAAATGGAAACTACTGTCAGATCTATTTGATGGGATTTTTTTTTTCAGTTAGGCTGTAATTTCTGGATAGAGTGAGCACAAGGGAGCTCAATGACAGAACAGCCAGTGACTAGGTCTTCTGGAGTGCAGAAACTCCTTCCTCTATTAAAAAAAATTGCCACCGCAGTTGAGTTCTGTGCTAATGAAATGGAATATTTCATTTTAATGTAGACTGAATTGACAACTGCAATTGTAAGCAACAAATGTTACTCCCAGTTGCTGTCGGGCATTAACCCCAAATGTTAAATTAGCAATAGTAATTACATGCTAAACACTCATTTTTTGCTCTCTGGCTTGTTCTCTTTCAGGCCGTTACTGTGGCACTACTATACCACATCCTGTCACTTCTTTTGGTAATGCCTTGGTGGTGAACTTCTACTCCAACGGCAACATTACTGCCAGGGGCTTCCATGCCACCTATGCTGCATCATCATCGTGTAAGTCCATATGGCAGGTGTTGCTAACTTATGCCTCCTGCTTTTAAGAAAAAGAACAGATCCTGTATCTCTGTCTCTCTGACATTCCCTCTTCTGAAATCCCCTGTTGCCCTTCCTCTTTTTCGCCAAGGTCTCAGCAAGTACATCAGCAAGCTAAAGAACAAGGTGCAAGGAGAAATGCTTTCTTCATTAGCAAATGCTCTGGCTCTGTTGAGTATTTTTTTTTCTATGTCATCCTTCTCAAGCCTTTGCTATCTCCTTCTTGTTGCAGCCTGCGGAGGTACTTTCCACATGGACAGAGGAGCTTTCAACAGCCCTGGCTATCCTGAGCCGTATCCGCTCAACACTGAGTGTGTCTGGACGATTCTCAGCTCCCCTGGCAACCGGCTCCAGCTGTCCTTCATGTAAATACATTGCCAGGGGTTATTACTCAGCCCTTTAACAGACATGAAGGAAGGATGCTCTGTGTTTATTAGGAAATGTAATTACCAGATGATAAAGCTGAGATATGTTTTTAGAGTAACTTGGAAAGAGAACACAGCAGTGGTTAGTGGCAGCTTGCAATCAATGTTCTCTTGTCTTAGTCACTACTTATATTAAAGCATATACAGCATTATATAAATAGGTGGTTTATTGTTTGAGCAACACAGGATGCTGAAGAAGCCAGTTCTCACTCATAAACAAAAAAAGGAATTCAGCATTGCTCTGCCTTTTCTTTACAAAGGAAATTCCTACTATTTCCTTACTTCCAGATTCATTGTAGTATTTATTATACAGCTGAGTAATACAAAAGGCCCAGATACTCCACAGATTGTAGGGTTAGAATTGATATTAAAGTCTTCAAATTTTCTCCAACAACTGTAGCAGGGGAGGTACAGCAGGGGCCAGGGGAGTATCTGAAGGAATTTTGTTTTCCCTTCAGCAAAGTAACTTTCCTTTGAAGAATTCTGACAGGAAAGTCATGCTTGATCCACAGAACAATGTGGAGCCCTTTACCAGGGTCGCTAGGTTGCTCTTTACCGTGATGTCGCTTTCTGAGCCTCTCTGTTTCCCGGCATCAAACAGTGGCTGCTGCCAAGAAAGAGAACACTGACCCTTTGCAAATCTTATCAAGAATCAGCAGGAAAAGAAAAGTAGTTCTGCAACCTGCATTTACAGTTAACCAGGACAAAAGGAAAATTTGCCCAGTAACATGGTGACTGCGTAAGGTGCAATTGTTAGGCACGTACTGATTCACTAACTCAATAAAAAGGACATTCTATTCCTCCTTTACTCACTGAAGCAGAGAAAAAGTACTACAGCCTGAAAACATTTTCCAAAATATTTGCTACAAAATAATGAATAACAACTTTTCAGAATCAAACCAGAAATCTAGTGTGAAGCAGAAACTGTCAGCAGAACATACATTCAGTTATATAAAGTGACACTGAGTAGATGTAAACTCTTTTTCTTCAGTTACACTTAGCTGAAAGGCAAGCTGAAAATACTGGAAAGCATGGAGTAATTGTATTAGAAAGCAGTATTTATTTAATTTAATTTAATATTAGCGCTTTATAAAGTTTTGTTGGCATGAGGCATTCATTTTCTTCAGCTCAGTCTGAACAGAAATGCCTGTCTTGCAATTTGAGGGTTAGCTTTAAATTAGTCTGAAGTATATCCAGATGAGCAGTTGGAACCATTTCACAGCATGTGTACACTGAACACATATGGCTATATTCAGCACTGAAGGGGAGGAGTTGTTACCAGAAAATCAGAAAGCACAAATATTTGGGGCCTTGGTTATAAGAGACATTCTCTGGAATCTTTACTATATATTCATAGCCTGCTTCTGAAAAGTATATTGGATTGAATCAAAGACTTAGAATAACAGATCATGATTTTTAGGATATATTTAGCATTCAGCTTGGTGCAATAATTAAAAATTTACAATTTAATTACTGAATCCCATTCCTTTTCTTAGGTAAAAATTGGTTTAGAAAAGTTCATGGGTATCATTACTTTTTGCACACCCAGCTTTGTGAAACTCAGAAAAGCTAAAGAAACAGTAATATTTCATAATTCTGGAGAAACTACTAAAGGATTTCTGAGCTCTGTGGTGTTATTGACAAATGAATCCAGGCCTCTGGCAATTCTTTTCTCATCAGAGAGTCTACTGAAGTAATACACATATGAAGGAGTTGCAAACTGATTTTTAAGGCTAAAAGTATTCTCTGCACCCTATAGATGTGCATCCAGTAAACAGTCTGACCTGGGTGTATATTAAAAATCTTATGTCAGGGGCTTTCTGTGTTTCATGGGTGTTGTTGGAGAACCAAGAACTATTCCAAGCATTTGAGAACAGTTTAAAAATTATAACTTTGCAAACTGAAGCTCTGTTGTAAAATAAGGGGCTAGAAATCAGAGACACCTGTATTAGCAGCACTATCAGGTGTTGAGCAGTGACGTCTGGGTTCCAGAGGGTTTCGCTGCTGCCCTGTTCTTAACTGTTACAGGAGGATACCAGCTACAAGGGGGTTAGTGGCCTGGCAGGGCAAACTCTGAAGTGTGTGCCAGTCATATGCTCGCTAATGCTCTTCTACTGCTATTGAAACAGAGCATTTCAGGTGGAAAATAGTAGCAGCTGCACCAAAGATTACCTGGAGATTCGTGAAGGGAATGATACAGGCACACTGGCAGGACGATTCTGTGGGAGCTCCTTGCCTTCAAATTATACATCTACTGTTGGACATGTCCTGTGGGTCAAATTTGTCTCGGACAGCTCAGGCACTGATGTTGGCTTCAGGGCCACATTCTCTCACTGTAAGTAAATGTTATTTAATTCAAAACTATTGTTCTTTCATAACACTTCCAAAATGATTCAAAAAAGTGATCGTTTGGCCCTGTAAAGTCTATTAGAAAATGTTTGTTGATTTCAGCAAGGCTGTAAATGTGCTTAAAAAGTACTTTGTAAAATAACTGCGGAATGTAAAGAGATGCTTTAAAACATGTCAGAACAGAACTCATGTGCATGTA
The DNA here is from genome assembly GCF_030867145.1 of Opisthocomus hoazin. NCBI lineage: Eukaryota > Metazoa > Chordata > Aves > Opisthocomiformes > Opisthocomidae > Opisthocomus > Opisthocomus hoazin. Next base: position 71,439,766 of record NC_134417.1, on the reverse strand, counting down.
AATATATTAAGTATAACATAAGAAGAAGAATTAGACATTACATGCTATCTTTTTATATTTTTCTTATATTTTTATATTATTAATATAATTACATTATTAAATATCATTATATTGTCAATATTTTATTTACATTTTAATATTATTGATATTTATATTATATTTTTATACTTCTGTACAATATTTTTTCAAATTGATCATATTATCTTTCCAGAAGCAAAAAATTCTAGGGATTACAGAAAATAAAATGTCCTCTCTTTCATTGACTGTTTTCTAACAGTTTATGATGTGGTTTTCAGATTATTCCTTCAGCAGTATTGGGCTGTGAAGATATGAATAAGAGCTATATACTAAAAGCTTCTATGGCAACCCAAGCTTACCAGTAGAGTTAAAAATATCTGACCGTATGACTTGCTACGTGAGAGTGAGCGATGATATTTAATGCTTATGTTGCTGTTTATTAGACAATTGACAAATAAAGAAAAAAACATTTCTTTCCCAGCTTTCCATTTTGCTTTTTGAGTATGACAGTGTCCATCTTCCGGTTTGGATCTCATTGACATCCACCAGGGAGCAGAATTAGAAGCAAATGAAATTATGCCAGTTTATAGATCCAAAATTTCAAGGCATCATTGCAAACATCAGTCTGGCTCGCTGCACGAACAGACTGCTGAAGCTGAACTTCCACAGCCATTCTGATTAAGCAAGCTAAGGTTCTAATAATTTTCCTTACTTTGAGACTTTTACTACTCATTTTCAAAAGGAATGATCAATAGTTCAGAGCTCAGTCAAATCAGAACTATTTTTTGCCAGAACACCCAAAGGCATTTTTAAAAAAATAATTTTGTTATATAATGCTTCTTGGGAAAAAATGAACACGAAGTAGGCAGAGTCAGGGGGGAATTCAGATGTGCTATCTTCCCCCCTCTCATATGTGTAGAGCCACACAGCTCGAATGGATAATTTACTTCAGATAAGGGTACACTGCATCCCTCACAACAAGGAAATAATTAGATGTGCATCCTAGGGCTGTCTGAGACACAAGTCTATGGCTCACAGCGCTGTCTAGTCCTAAGTAAATTAAGTCAGATGGGCTGAAATGAAAGCTACGTTCCAGGCTGGGCCCCAATGCTTCTTTGAATCTATGTGAGTTAGAGGCATTAGTTGATTCTTTCTTGTTTTTCAGTGTTTGGAAATGACATTGTAGGAAGCAGAGGACGAATAGCTTCACCACAGTGGCCTAGAAGTTACCCTCACAACTCCAACTACCAGTGGCGAATAAGTGTTAATGCTTCACAAGTTATCCATGGCCGTATCCTGCAGATGGATATCGAAAATCATGACAGATGCAGTTACGACATGTTAAAGGTGCTTTCATTGTGAGAAGTTTTTTTGTTTCAATTAATTTTGATAAAAATGATGAATCGAGAAACCTAGAAGAGGAATGGGAAGAAATCCTCAGCATCTGGTGTGGCTTATTATTTTTGCTATGTCTTCTGTTCAATAACTTTTAGCTATAGGAAGGGTTATATACTCTTTGGGTCCCTAAGAGGTATTTACAATCTGTAAGTTTGAAACTTATTAAAAATAAGTCCACAATGGTACAATCCTGAATTTTCAAATCCAAGAACTTCAGGTCAGATACCAGACTGAGCTTTGCACTGTGCTGGTTCAGTAGAGGACAACAGTGATAACAACATCCCAATGCCTATAAAAATAAGGTTATTTTAAAATCCTACAAGGAGCGATCCTTTACTTGCACCTTCATTCCTCTCTGGATCAGTAATTTGCTTTTGGAAGTAGGAAGGTACCTCTTTCTTTCTGTTTGATTGTTTTTCTGTACCCTCCTGTAATATAGCCTAGCCTTTTCACCAGGCTAAAAAATATAGCATGCATGCTGCTAAGGAAAATGGAGCAACAGAGGCAACAATACCTTTCTGATCTTAGCTAAACATAACTATTTAGTTAACTCAAATTTCTTCTTGTCTTTTTTTTTTTTTTTAACCAGCTGATTCATGAATTATCTTTTTCTTTCATCTTTGGGAAAGAGAAAGTTAATACTAGTTCAAGATATTCAGTATATTCAATTCATCATTAATTCACTGATATTCAAATTTAATATTAGTTCAAGAAGGAAATATAATTTTTTCCTTCATCTCATGTCAGATTTTAACAGCATCTTCTTTCTTCTAACTCAGCCTGCCTTTCTTTGTCTGCCTGTCTGAATGCAAAATGAGTTTCTTAAATCAGCTAGACATTCAGTGGGTGTGAATCAGCCTGACCTTTAACCTGACTCAAGGATCAGATATTCAATGTAATATTAATATTTATTTAATATTTCCTAGCTTTCTCTACTGGACATATTTTACTGTCAGAAAGAGGACAAGAACACAAATAGGTTTAAAAGGTGGCAAAAGAGAAGCATCTTTTAACCAGCCAAGATTTTGGCTTATGATTGCATAAGATGAAAAAAATATTATTGCTTATTTATTAAATGGAATTTAAAGTATATGTGTTCCTCGGGGGGGGGGGGGGGGGGGGGGGAGAAAAACAATGCCTTTTTTTCCTGCAGATAGTGTTGGTTTTTTCCTCAGTAAGGAACAATATTATACCAGGACTTACTTAATGCGGGAGGCCAGTCCATGTTCACAAAGAGCAGCCCTGCGATGGGCAATGAGCTGAATTTGATGGCTTCCATTCAGATCCTTCTAGTGTGAAAGCTTCACAATTAACAGTATATAATGGAAAGGGAGATTTTGTGCCATTTTTTGTAAGAGAGGTTTCTCTCTAACTGGGATTTGCTGAAAGATCCCTCATGCACTCAAAGAGGGTAATTTTTTCCTTGGAAACGTGCTGAATGTGGAGCGGATGAAAATCTGCCTGTGTAAGGAACAGCACCATTCTCCTTCTCTCTGCAGGTTTATGACGGGCCCACCATTCATTCTCGTCCTATTGCAACATACTGTGGTGCAGACCCTGCTTCTTTTGCATCCTCCGGCAGCTCGATGACAATCCAGTTCCAGTCAGATCCGTCTGTGACTGGAACAGGCTTTCTTTTAGAATGGTATGCAGAGGATGCTTCTGCCGTTACACGCGCCATTGCCAGAGGTGGGTTTTCAGTGGTTTGCGTGGTTAAAAGTGCTATAGACAGTGATATACTGAGCTTTACTGAAAAAAACTCCAAGCCAACTTCCTCACAAGAGAAAGCCCTAGCTATTAACAGAGGGAAAGCTTTCACTGATATTTTAATTAGGCATTTTAATAGCTTTTCAAAACAATTTCTAGGGACTCTCAGACATACTATTTTACAGTGTTTTAAAAATAAGCATGTTGCTAGAGGGGCGTTTTTCTTTACACAGATATTTCATGAAAGCTAAACATTTTATATGCTTTCAAGAAAAAGTATCCCTCTTGAAATACCATTTTTAATCACTAGCCATTGTCATATGAAACCTTTCACTATAATGCATCACGTATCCATAAATAAGGAGAACATTCTCAGTATGATCACATATCTCTGACAAATAGCACCTGTAATGACAGGGAATATGCTGCTTGTACCACTGATTTTCTCTGAGCAAGTTCAACAAGAGAAAGTTAAGACTAACTAGGACATAGTGCAATGTCTTCCTTCTAAATCTGAAGGCAAATTTCTGGGGACAGAGGGACTGAGGATCCCTGGTGCTGTGCAAGATGGTGGCGGTATGGAATGGGTTTATGTACTGGGAGAGCACTGACCCACTAGAAATCCCAGCAAGGACTCCATCTTAATCTAAATGTGTAGCTGAGACATTAGGAGTGGAGAAAGAAAAGTACTTCAGTTTCAAGAGGGCCTAAATTGTTTATCTATTATTGGTTATGTATGCACTGTTCCTTTCTGCTATGCAGCCTCTGGTAAACTGTGGTAGATGCTTTTAGGTCTTTTGCTAGATATTTCTCATGGCACAACAGGTCACATCATTGCTGTACCAGGTAGTACAGGAACATCCTTATAGGTCAGGATTTTCAGGTTTTGTACTCTCAGGCCAAACTGAAGCAATGCTTCCAAATGCATTCCTGTGACTACACAGATCATCACTGTGCCCCCACTGTGCTTAATTATGGGACTGTCATCTTAAATTATGCGAGAGGAGTGTTCAGTTTAAAAAGAGGATGCTTTCATTTTTGTCTTCTTGTACGTGACAGGTGCATGCGGAGGGACTGTAACAACTGAAGAAACACCTTCATTCCTCTTCTCACCGGGCTGGCCCACGAATTACAGAAATTTTGCTGACTGTGTGTGGCTTATCAGAGCTCCTGGATCTACTGTGGAGTTCAATATCCTGGCCCTAGACATAGAATCTCACAGCTCGTGCAACTATGATAAACTTATTATCCAAGATGGTGAGAAGCCAATCTTGCCCTACCCTGACAGCATGCAGTAGATACCCAAGGTCCCAGTACCTGGAATTCTCATGTCCATTGAGCTTAAGCAATATAGATAACAAAGGGAACATGCTCTAAATCAGTGTTCTTCCTTTATGCTGAGACATTCTGCCAGGTAAAATAGAACTAGCAAAGTATTTGGTGGTCTATGAAAAATATTTCTCAATCTGTTAAGGAGTTAAAGATCTTGAAAAGCACCTGCCTGAAAGTGTGAGTCACCGCAACCAACAGGCAGATGTGAATTGATTTGGTTTAATACTAACGTGTTCTTTTGATTTCAGGAGACACTAGTCTTTCTCCAGTGCTGGCTACTCTGTGTGGACGAGAACCTCCTGGGCCCATAAGATCAACTGGAGAGGCAATGTTCATCCACTTCATGTCAGACGGAAGTGTCACTGGAGCTGGGTTTAATGCCTCTTATCACAAAAGTAAGATTTGTTTCTCTTCTCCCCCAGATAAATATCTGCCTTGCTGCTAAAAATGGGGTAAGGAAAGAAAAGGTTCCTGCATTTTTAACAGCTGTCTATAGTCTATCTAATTAATCACACAGACCAATTATTCACATCTCATGAATGTGCATTAATAAATGTCTGACTCTGCAAAGGTAAAATTTGCTGTTTTCCCAGTGATCTAATACAACAAAGCATGATTCAACCAGACCAGTCACTTTTCACAAGTAAGAAAAGCCTGTGCTGAAGTTTATAATGGCTCAGTTGAAGGGTGAAGGAATGCCCAACTAAGAGAGGGAAATAAATGACTCAAAGCATAGACACAAAACAGAGAGAGACAGATGCAGAAAGCTGTGTAAGTTCCAGCAGGAATGTCAGCAGTTTCCAGTGGCACTCCTCCCCCACGCACCCGGGGATGACAACAGATTCCTGAACGGGTGGAGGCACCAACGAAGGTGTTAAGATAACAGAGCGCAGCCAGGGGAAGTTGAGTAGGTGACAGTGGTTTGATCCATGGCCAGAAGCAATGTACTGAGTGTAACAATATGCTTATGCCATGGGAGGTCCTTGGCATGGCTGCCTGCTCACTTGTCTGTGAAGTCTAAGAACAGAGTCTCACTGTCAAGATGTTTGGTGTGTGTCATCTTGCAAACTCCTGTCTTGTGTTTTTGGCGATCATTCACTGTATGCGTTGCTCTATGCCCCTCAACATTTCATACGTTTGCTTCAACATTTACTTTTATCTGTCACATCTTCCTTTCAGGAGACAGGGTTTTCACCTAAATGAATATGTGAATAGTCGACACTAATATTTTTTCCTTTGCTTCAACTCATTTTTCTCAGGTTGCAGAGGCTATTTGCACACAGGCAGGGGTGTGATAACATCCCCCAACTACCCTCAAGACTATGCTCCTAATCTGAATTGTTCCTGGCATGTAGCGGTAACCTCTGGATTTATCATTGCTGTCCATTTTGAACAGCCTTTCCAGGTTGAGAGTGAGGATACTTCCTGCAGCCTCGGAGATTATGTAGAGGTGAGGTTATTGGCTAGGTCACCAAATCCTCAAAGATGTTAAAGCTACCGAATCTTAGAGATTTCGGTGTCAGTAAGGCAGCCCAGGATGTGAGGGAGTGAAAATACCGAAGAGAAATACCACAGATATTTTTTCTCCTCTCTCTCTTATTTATTGCTGTGCATTATTTAATGACTAGGTTATTGTTTTTCCCCACGGTTGGAAGCATTGAGATAGTGTGTGTGCTCAAAGTTTACATTCCAGGGCTGTTTGCTTGAGTGATGTTAGCAATTTCTCTTCTAGCTGAAGAACGGGTTAGATAACACTGCCCCACCTTTGGTGTCTGGAAGAGGGAATGGACGGTTTTGTGGAAGCAGCCCCATCTCTACTATGTACACCACAGACAATCAGCTGTTCGTCCACTTCGTTTCTGACAGCAGGATTGAGGGACAAGGATTCAAACTGAAATATGAGGCTAAGAGCCTAGGTAAGTCTAGGGAATAAATATAAAATCTGCAACTCAATAGATATAACTTGGAGTTTGTCCTCTTAGAAGGAGGTTCTTGTTATAAATCCCAACCCTGTTAAAATCAGACATCTGCAAAAACGTCCTGTTTCATTCTTTAGTGCATGAATTCTGCTCTGACACTCAAATTTCTCCTTTTCAAAGAGAGGCAGCTCCAGGTCACTGAATGTGGAGATATCAAATTTTTTAAAAAAAAACAAACTTATGGGAAACCCTTTAGTAGGGAAGTAGCATCTGTTATTCGGAAGAGATATTCAAAATTCATAGAAGAAAGAAAAAAACCCCTGGAAACAAGAACATTATTTTGAACATATAGTACCTAGTGCAAGTGCTAAATGATGTCAGCAATGATTTAGGCTAGCGTGTCTAGAAAGGTGGTAACATTTCTCACAAGTTTTACTCTCAGCTGAGAAAATAACATTCCCTGCCAGAGCTAACATTCTTTGAAAGAATGAAAAAAATGGAGGCTCAGGTCCCAGGGGTAGAACAGGGACTTGGCATTTGCAGTTTTTCCACTGTATTCATGACACTTGCCACTTGGGACACCAGGAGACCTCCTGTTAAACAGTGTAATGAAACATAATTAAGGCACCCTGTCAATCTACTCAAATTTTTAAGTGCTTGTGTTCTGCCTACTTTTCCCTGCTGCCAGAAAGAATCATTCTTAGCATTACTGTAGGGGATTCATGAAGATAATAGGTGAAGCTGTACAATAGTATTTCTACCATTTCAATTTACAAAACTTGACTAAAACCCTGTGTTAAGACAGTGTTGCTAGTACATAGTGGGAGTTTTTGACTGAAAGGTTCTGTTCAAAATAAAGATAATTTTATAGGATAAAGGACCTGAACAAATCCTCCTGTTTGGTCTGACTTGCATTCCTCACTCATTATTGTCTCAAACAGACATTTCAATTTTTAGAAAGCAGAAGTGGGGAGTGATTCACAGAAGCATTGATGGGTCTGACTTGTAGGCTTTCTAGCTCCTGGGAACTGGGATAGGAACAAGGCAAGAAATGTTTCCTGCTTGATTTAGAAGCAATCCAAGGAAGAACTAAAAGCAATTTAATTCAGGGCCCTGAGCATTTGGAAATGAGGAGGGCTAGGTAAGCAGGAGCGCAGGAACATAGGATTCTACTGCATTAATTTTTTTTTCCCACAGTAAGCAGTAAAATGCATTTGGTTTTGATGTAACTATAGGACACCAAAAGGAAACTGTGTTGGAATATAGTGATAACTCATCTCATATTTTTGATGTCTCACCCATTTCCTTAACATGTTGTTTTTCATTGGCAATCTTTTCTTTCCCAGCTTGTGGAGGGAATATTTATATCAATGATTTCAACCCCAGCGGATATATGTCTTCCCCCAACTATCCCAGCAACTATCCCCCGCATGCTGACTGTGTCTGGACCATAACTGCTCCTAATGGACATGCAGTAGAGCTGCAATTTGAAGATCAGTTTTACATTGAGCCTTCACCAAAGTATACATCCACATTATTTTGCTTGTGTTTCTTCATAAGCTCCATTCTGATTCTTCTTTCCCTGTTACTTTGTCTAATTCCTCCCAGAGTGCACTTCCAGATTTACAATAAAAAGTGGGCAGGAAATTTTTGAGAGGGATCACTGAAGCTGTCAGGCCACTGGTATACATTCCTAGGATTTCGCAGTGCATGACAGAAATGAATATAACAGAGAGGAAGCGTCCATGGTAGAAAGGTGCTTTCTGTAAAATCTGTGTCCTCTAGTCCTTTCACATTCAAATTTTCAGCCATTTTGACTCTCATGTGCTTTTAAATCCAATGGTTTGCTACAACAAAATTTGTCTCCCTCCTCCATTGCCTGTCTGAGGATTTGCAAAGGGTCTGCAAGTTTTGCACTCCCTTCCTGAAGCATAAAACAAGGCCTAGATTCCAGCTCATGTAGCTTCATTGGTTTGGGGCTGAACCACTATATGGCAAAGGTCAGTGTCACCTGTGAGACCACGTCCAGAAAAAACCATGCAGGATGGAGAATCCCAAAGGCGTCTTTTCTCTCTGGCGTCCCAGGATGCTGCACCATTCTGAAGGCAAAAAGCTGTTAGTTAAGATGTTTTGGGTCTTTCTACGCCCACCTAAGTAAGGCCTCAGATGTGAATTTTTATTCCTTTCATCTGTCTTATATGTGTTCCTTAATTCAACAGTCATCAATGAGACTTAATAGGGAATATCTGCTGAATCTGAACGCGGCCAAAAAGAATATGTTAAAGATGGTCACAACTGCTTTATCAGTGCTGCTCATACCCCTCCCCAGAACTTGATTCTGTCAGATCTGATCTGATCGTAGACTGGGCTTGAAATTAACCTTTCTCAATGCTTCTAGCACTTATTTTGATTCAAATATTACATAATTATAATTGATTATGAACTTGTTGATTCTGTCCAGATCACACTGCGTGGAAACTGATCTAATTTAGTACAGCTTCATGGCTTTGTGCAGATACTGAAATGATTTCAAAGCATTACTGCTATGCATTGAACAAGAAATTCTCTCCTCTTCTAGCTGCACTTCCAGTTACCTAGAGGTACGCAACGGCGCTGACTCCACTGCCCCCATCATTGCCAAGCTGTGTGGAGGTCTGATGCCAGGCTCGCAGAGATCCTCAGGAGCTGTCATGTACCTGAGGTTCAGGTCTGACAGCAGTGCCACGCATGTGGGATTCAATGCTAAATACTCCATTGGTAATGCTTGCATTTATCAATTTATCTGATTTTAGAGAAGATTTTGGTCTTAAGTGTCAGGCTTTTGTACTAGGGCTTCAATCATGCCTATGAGGTAGACTGGCAGATACATGTCTCTTTCAATTAATGTTAGAGCTAAGGCATCAGAATCATCATACGAGTTAAGATCAGCAAGTTCTGCGCATAGCAAGAGGTCAAAACTATGAAAGTAGGAATTGGCAAGTGTTCATAGATCTGCAGCAGTGGAAACAAAGATTGGATAACCTCTTGTCAAAGACAATTATCAAAGGGACAGCAGGAAAAAAAGCTTGACGTGGAAAAAGTCATGTAACACGATTTGATTTTCAGCATGCAAAATTAGTGTCTTTTTCATGAGCAGGATCTTGAAGGGGAATGGAAAGATCAGCTGAGAGTTGTCAGAAGCAGAACAAATTAGGATCTTCTCTATGTAAATGTAAATCAATCTACAATAACAATGCTGTTAGAAAAACAGCAGCAGCACAACAATGGGCTGAAAAAGGAAAAAAGAGTAAGAACCATCATTTGTTAGCTGGGAAGAGAAATACTTTAAAATAGTTGCGCTCAAGCTGCAAAAACAGGATTAGAAAGCACTAGCAAAGTTTTAAAATTAAATAAAAAATAGTCTTTTGTCAGGTTCAGAAATATGCTACATTTTGTTTTGATAATGTTAATAATCTTCAATGAATAGCAACTATTATGTTAATATTACTCATACAGGAAAGTCTAGGACTGTTAATTTCTCAAAGGCAAAGCAGTGGACTATATTGCTTTACACAGAATTTTTGTTGATTGCGTTAGATCTCAAACACTTAAACCAATATAGTGTGCTATTCTGTTTCTGAATGTGAAAACTGAAGCAACTTGCAGGAAAACATTGTTAGTATATGAAGCCATAATTTATATTTATCCATGAAACATTTACAGTATCTCAGCTGTATGCCAGTCAACCTGGAACAAAGCGCTAATCACTCAAAAGAGCAGATAGTATGAGCAGAACTGTTACTGGCACACAAAGATTGTAACTCGCAGACACACACAATACAATGTAAAATCCAATAAATTCCACCTGGGAATATTATTTGCTGTAAGCTTTAGTATTATGAACTTATATTTGCAGGTACCACAGCAAAACGAGTTTTCATAAAGAAAATTAAAAATAAATAGCTGTTTCCCAAAGTGTGCAGTGATCCTTTACCAAAGCATCACAAGGAGTGGAACAAGAAAGGACTGCAGGAAAGAGGAGTCTGAACCATAGCTGTAGGCCCAAACCAGCAATCAACCTTTGTTAGTCATAAAAAATCTAGATCTACATTTAGCAGACTAAATTTCTTTACAATTATCTAATAAATCTTTTCAAGATTTTCTGGTAAATACAAACACGGGTAGAGATTAGATAGAGATCTTGAAATCTGTGACAGAGAGGAAGGGGTGCTTGCAATGAAAGGGGGTGTGATGGGAAAAAAACCCTCAACAAACTAGGACCGGTTGCATTAGGATAGTGTGGAAGATTTTTAACTGCAAGGCAGTTCCTGTAATTCCTGTTTTATTACCACAGTTAGAGAACAAGTCAGTTGTGCCTTTTAGCTTGAAGTCTTGTTTAGGAGGAAGGTCATCTCTCTGAGGCTCTTCACTCAACCAAGCAATGTTCTTCCTTTTGCAGCTCCCTGTGGCGGGACAGTGATAGGACAAACTGGCATCATTGAAAGCATGGGGTACCCTGAGATTCACTATCAAGACAACCTGCTATGCGAATGGTTTCTGCAGGGTCCCAGGGGCCATTATCTTACCATCAGACTAGAAGACCTAGATATTCAAAACTCCTCTGAGTGCACAAATGACTTTGTGGAGATCCGAGAATACAACGCTTCTGGTCTGAGAATTATTTCAGTGTTTGTTTTCCCTTCCCTAGTACTACTACAAAACCTCACCAGAGGTTCCTAAAAGCATTTCCCTTTGGGTACAAAGTGAGCCTTTTCAATGTACAGTATTTGCTTCTGTCTGCCTTGCTTGCTGAAGCAAAGACAAATAAAACCCCTCTATTTTCCAGCCAGAACTTGATTTTACTAGTTTACTCCTGCCTGTCCAGTTAAATTGGAAAGTGATGCTTCAATATAAATAATATATTGAAACAAAAATGTCTTTCTGTATTTGATATTTGCAGGAAATTTGTTGGGCAGGTACTGTGGTAATTTTGTCCCTGATGCTGTGGACACTTCTGACAGTTTTGCTTATGTCAAGTTTGTCACTGATGGATCTGTGAATGCCCGAGGATTCAGACTGCGCTTTGATTCCAGTACTGAAGGTTGGATTTCTAAGGTTGCAAGTTACTTTCAGGGAAGCAACATATACCACAGACCATAACTGCACTAGTACAGCATTTATTTTAGATCAGTTATTCTCTGAGTGCTGTCTATTTGCTTTTAAATTTAAGCTCTTGGGGAAGTACGAATTGAGCTCTCTGATCACTTCTTAGCCAAGCTAAAACTCTGAGAGGCAAGCAGTCTCCTGCTATAATGGATTTTACTGGAAGTGGTAGGTCTCATGCAAATGAAGCACACTTGTCCACACCTATCCAGCAATCAGTCTAGGGATGTCCTAACATACCCTCCCCACATCCCTCTTGGTGAGGAGGTAGGTAAAGAAATGCTGTGATTTGCCTTTATGTTATTCTGTCCCTATGAAGTGAGTGGTATTCTTAAACCTCCCTAAAACCAATAGTTTTTAACCAATAGGTATTAAGCAGAATCACAGAACTGCAGAGCCACCGAGATTGGAAGAGACCTCTGGAAACGAGGTAGTCCAACCCCCATGCTCAAGGAGGGTCAGGTAGAGGAAGTTGCCCAGGACTGTGGCCAGTGGGGTTTTGAATGTCTCCAACGAGTAAAAAGTGTTTTCATATGTTCAGATGGAATTTCACGTGTTTCAATTTATGCCCATTGCCTCGTCCCATGCACGATGACTGCAAAGAGCTGCTTTGATCAGGACATAGACCCAGTCCTGCTTCACACTTCTCTTTCACACTCTTAGTGCCCATGCAATGCTTGTCCTGCCGAAATATGGCTACTTTTTAAGAAATTCTTTGCAGTAGTGTTCTTGAAACATCTCCTGCTCATGCTTCTTAACTCCTTCCAGCTCATTTGAAAGCTCAGCTGAAAGCTTCTTTATTCTTCATGTTTGCTTCTGCAATAAAATAACAGAGGGGGAAGCAAACTCCAAAAGAATGTTATTCCACTCCCAGGACCCTGTTATGCAACCATAGATGAGAAACTGTATTAGCAAAAATTCAACACAAGTGGATACACAGATTAGAGTATTCTGCAGGAGTCTGTGAGGGTGAGGAAAGGGACTAACTGTCCCACTGCACTCCATTAAACTATATCTCTGTATTTTAAAAAGAAACCAAGTGTAAGTTGGTAAATTTATACCATTAGTCTCAGAAGAAAAATGCACTCTACACCCAAGATCTTTAGTGTTCTTTCCTCACAGCACAATTTGATATTCATAACAAAGACAGGAAAAACACAAAACAACTCTACTGAAAAAACGTTTCTTAAAATCCCTGAAAGCTTTTTCTCTACCTCTGTTTAACCAGTGGAGGAAAAACACATCCTTCATCACTACCCACTCTAAGACCTTGCTTGTTCTGTGTAGCTCTGCTCAGTCATCTGAAGGGCAGAAATGTCTCAATCCTGCCACAGTGGGAGGCTTGTACCGCTTGGCTTCAAAGCCTGTGGGTCACTCAGGCTTCTGAAGCCTGGCATGAGCCCTTCATGCAAGGGAATATTAATAATTAGACTAAAAGGAGCTCCTATGGTCAATTAATATTCAATTACATTCATGGCTGAGCGATAAAGACTTGCAGGAACTTAGCTGTTTAGACAAACATATAGACAGAATAGGCATATCAAATCCAGCTCTCGGGATCCCTTTTCTTGCATGATAAAGTTTTTTTGCTGTAACTCTATAAGCAATGCTTTACTCTAAGAAGTGTCCTGATATTTGTGTATTTCAGAATGTGGTGGGGATTTTACTGCCTCTGTTGGAACATTTACTTCACCCAACTATCCCAACCTATACCCACATAATCGAGTGTGTGAATGGAGGATCACAGTGGAAGAAGGCCGACGTGTGACTCTAACTTTTAATGATATGAGAACTGAAGAACACTGGAGGTGCTCATCAGATTACGTGGCTGTGAGTATTGGGCGTGAAAGCAGAAAATTCTCTTCCTAATCCCTTTAGGGAGCATTAATGGATGTAATAGAGCTGAAATGTCATATATAGGTCTACAATCTGGTTTTAAAACCAATCATAATTTAATCCGGGGAAAACAGAGAATTGAGAGACAGTTAACTCTGTAGGGTGTCTAAACCCATCTGTTTGTTTTAGGGTATGGAAATTTTAGAATTGTGGTCCAGGCAGAGGGGAGGACTTGAAGAAATAATTGGAATTGTCTCTTTGTCAATGATGGAAAAACCTCCAGGGTTTATGCAAGCTTTCAATGTCTCTTCTCTGTGGACACAAAGTCCGTCAGTCAGTTCCAGGTCTCTCTTGACTTTGGAGGTTGTTGCTGCTGTTGTTACTTATTGTTGTCAGTTAAAAAAAAACCAAAAGAAAGAGGAAAAAAAACAGATTGAAACAAATTGCAACAAGTGTGTTGGACCTTGCATATTCTGAAAGAAAGATAGAGAAACCCCAGAAAATTCTACATATTTGTCACCCCCCATCTCCAAAAAGATAGATTTTGGTTACTTTATCATGGTTATTTTAGATTTTTTGTTATTTAGTGAAAAAAAAATCAAACCTGGCACACCTAACTGGACCTGGTGGCATGTACAAATGCCTTAAAAATATGATTCTTCTGTGAAACTGCAGGAATGGAAGATACAGTTGAGTTTCCCTTTTGTTCAATTTAGCAGTATAAACACAGGAATTATTTTTAGAATGATCAGAAACTAGCCCATGCACAAATGTGAGGGGGTGAAGTAGCTCTCCCTTGTGATTTGTAGATGATCTTCCCCTTGTTTTCCTTAACAGATGCTTTAGATAGACCATGGGGAGCTGGCTTTTTATTGATTAATGAAGTAATTATCTCTTAAAGGAAGATCTGTCCTGCCAGCTTTTGTGCTTTCAGCTCTCTAACATACTCCAAATCTCAGTGGGAAACATCGTTTCTGCCTTGCTTGCACTGCTGAGATAGTAGTAGAAAGAAGAAAATTAACTCCTAGGTAAAGGCTGTATGAAAGAAACTGCAAAATATATCTGGATCATCAAAAAGTGAAATGTTGGAACTAATAAAAGAAAAACCCACGAGCATCAAAGAATTTTGAGGAGATTTTTGATAAAGCTGATGTTGGCTTTAGCAAGACTACGAAGATGATCGTTTAAAATGGAATGAATATGATCAGTAGCTGACATTATTAAATGAATGAAGATATAAACATTGAGCTAAAATACAGTTTTTTTCCCAAGTAAACTGTTTCCATTTCTGTAAAAAAAAAAAAAAAAAAAAGAGAGGAGAGGAGGCATATGTTTGTGTTTTGCCAAAATAAGCAAGGTATTTTTGACGTTTTGCTTCAGAGCCTCACCTATTCAAGGCAATGGAAGTTTGTTCCAAGGTTTTGAGTAGACTTGGGAACTAACCTGCTGTGAAGGACATCAATGAACCTTGTGTTAAATATATGAAGCACTGTTAAATCAAATAATACAGGAGATGCTCATAAGACTGTATTTTGATCTCATAAGAGTTTATTTTGACCCAACAGGTTTACAATGGCTTCAGACAGAACTCCCCCCGGCTGGCCATGCTGTGTGGTGAGGTAAATCCAGGCACTGAGGTGAAATCGTCTGGAAACACAATGAAAGTCATTTTGGTGACAGATATGTCCCATGCAGCCAGAGGCTTCAGTGTCTCATACACGTCTAGTGAAGATGCAGGTAGTGTGTGGTTATGAATTAAGTGTTTGATCTTTAGTGAGTCATTTCATAGTTAAATTGCTGGTGCATGTTAAAAAATAACCTAGATAAACAATAAACCTCTGATGCCTTTTTTTTTCTTCTTACAGCTCTTTGGTGGAAGTAGATAACATATCTTTAATTAGTTGAAAAGATGTGAAAAAGTGGGGAATCTCTGGGAGTTATGGACTTTATGTGCCTGTTATGTCAAACTTCAAATGAAAAGAACAATCTCTGTTATGGATCACAGTCCTCACTCTCACTACTGATTTATTGTTTCGTACTTAGTCTTGAGTAAGAGATGGTCTGAAGTGGCCTTATTCCATGAACAGATCCAAAAAACATAGATCCATAGACAACTCGAATAATTCAAGTGCTTCCTTATTACTCAGGGGGGTAATTAAATTATCATAGCTTGTGAAAGAGTGCAGCTAACCTACTTTTGCAAGCTCAGCCTCCAGAGAGGAGGCAGCTGGCAGAGCCTTACTACTACTGCCTTGAGTCTTTCAAACTCAATTCTCCAAATCCCCTCCAAGCATCCTACTGTACCATGTGTAATGTTTTTGAGGGTATGTTCCAGAAAAATCTCGAGTCTAGTAGTAATGGGTAGGGCTGAGCAACACTGAACTGGAGCTGCAGTGGGATTTCATCAAAATATTCAATAATGCTTGTTGTATTGATGGTGCTGCTGATATATTTTATTTGATACATGAATAATTGTTTCTTTGCTTTACACATGTGTGTTTAAAGACTTGCCAATAAATTCAGGAACACTAGGCAAGAATTCTCTTGTACACAGCAGTGAATTATAAAAAAGGAACATGACAGAAAAAGTTTTGATCTAATCAGTATGTATGCTTGCTGACATGTGCACATCAGAATAAGCAGGGGCAAGATTTCTCTTCGTACAAGAATTTTAACTATTTTTTAAAAAATTATTTTTTGTTTCTGCAGTTTGTGGTGGAACCCTGATGGGATATAAAGGTGGAAATTTCTCTTCTCCTAGTTATGATGGTGTCAAAAATTACACAAGTAACCTGAACTGTGAATGGACCATTGAAAACCCTTCCCATTATAACTCATCCATATATATCTCTTTTGAGGATTTCCACTTGGAACATCACCAGGACTGCCAGTATGACTACCTAGACTTACGAATAGGTTTGTATGTTCAGCAGGAGAATAGATTAAGTCTATCAAGATTCCAGCTGTGCAACTGTGTTTGTGCCAAATCTGGCTAATATGTATTTGCAGAGCAATTGTACATTTGAGAGAGTTTTCACGTGCATGCTTTCCATGCTGGCTTCGATACCAGGAGTGGGATTTCAGTGCCAGAACAATGGATGCATGGATTTGGCCACCCTTGCTTTCAGGGGAGAAAATGGAAAACTGGATAGGTGTCTTTGGGGTATAAATTGTTTTGGTGGTTGCAATACACACCTCTTTACAAGGGACAATACAAATTTCACTTCATCTCCCTTGAAAGATGGCAGTCAGGAGAAGTTGGAATCATCAAAATAATTTAGTTGGTCCACAGCCCGTTCTCTCCCTGCTTCTGAAATATCTCCAGGGACAGCAGGAGTGGATTGCTTTAATTATTCATAGCCTCTGGGCTGCATACCCACTTCATATCCCGGTTTTGTACTCTGTAAGATAATTCTCCAAAAACAAATCCACATTTCCTGTAAGACTGCATAAAAAAATACAGACTAAAGCATTTAAATGGAAAACAATAACAGGATTAATGCACCAGTAATATCTCTGCATATTTGAGCACCTTTAGCTATCTGTAACAACAAGCAACTGGAAATGTCAGAGCAAAGTTGATCATCTAATGCCTAGTGTAGTATGAAAGCTCCAGCTGTTGTCTTCACTGAGGGGCTGTATCTGTGAGTCCCAGAGAGAGCAGGTTCTAATTTACCAGGAAATCATTTCTGAAAGGAGGGTTGGGTATTTCAGAGCAGGAATCTGTTACATTCTTATTTGCATTCATTTGTACGAGATAGCTCTTGGTCGTATAGCATCGGTTTGTCCTGTGTAGAGCCAAAGCATGCATAGCTGTGTAGCCTAACAGTTCCCTCCCCTGTATGCACTGGAGCTGGGAAATAATAGAAAGAGAACTCATAGAAAGAAATAATAAAATATGTCTGGTCTGTAACCATCAGTTCCCACTGCTCTCACTTTATTGTGAACCTCAGGCCTCCAGGCAATACAATCAAAGGAAAGAGGAAAGATGTAGTCTTATTTTGCTCTACACAGTTTTGTAATCTAAGTAGTAACGTTCATTTTGGCCATAGTAATGGATCTTCAGTTTCACAACCAGTCTCATGTCCAAGGCAGAATGCCCTAATTCAGCTGTGTATGCAGACAAGTAACATTTAATGAGCACTGAGATGAGGATAGTGCAGAATGTCGCTAAACTCAGGCAGGTGTTGTTTAAGACTTTCAACACAGCAGAAGTGAATTTGGTGAAAAGTCCAGTTCAACTGTAAGTCACCTGAGAGACCCCAAATGAAACTGAGATGTGTAAAATTCTTTTGAGTTACCCATACAACACACTTTATGGTACTGAATGAAAAAAAACCCAGAATTGACTTTGTGTATTCACTGAGACACATTTAATCTAAAAAGATAACCTAAATATTTCATTTGTCTTAGGGTAAGGCTTTGTATTAAGTTCTTACAGTATCATGCATGTGCGTGTAGTCTGTAGGTGGTAGTACAGCTGAGCATATTGCTGCAGTGAAATATACTCCTAACTTTTGACTTTTATGGAAGACCCTTGATTTTGTCTTTCAGACCATTCCCTTCAGTTTCAACCAAATCTTACAGCACAATCTTTCTGTTTACATTTTCTGTTTATCAACAGTCTAGATCTCTGGCCAGCTGGCCATTCATGAAAGCAGTGACTGGTGTCACGTTTCACACTGTAGAGACTGAGTAACCTGGGTCACATCTGTCATATAGTCAATCACTTTGTAAGAAGTGCAAAAAAGAAAAAATACACTTATACTTTAATGCTCAAAGTAATTATTACTATTGTTTCCCAAACTGTAATTTATCATGTCTTCTCCTTGTACAGGTCAGTATCACTTTTAGTGCATGTTAACAAGACAGGTTTTAGCATTTCTCTGTGCAATTTACATTAATAGAAATTTATTTTATGTCACCATTTATACCTGTGCATCAAAGCATTTCAGATGGTGGCTGTGTCACTGTATATGACCAAAAGATCAAGTTATTCAGCCACGTTACTTGGAATAACTGTGAAAGGGCTTTGAAGAGTGCCCAAGGTTTGTCCCTCTTGCTCTACTGCCTTCTTCACAAGAACAGGCTATCACTCTGTGTGGAGCTAGGAGTTGCTTTTGAAAGGAGACTTTTAAGACCAGCACCCTGCTGTTATTAGAGAAGCAAACTTAGGAACGGCATTGTCTGGATGTCATGAGGAAGACTATTACACTTCATTTCCTTCTGAGAATATATCAGTAATAAACAGAAGCTTGTACTTCTATGAATGTGATACAAATGTGATGGATAAGAGCTTACACCAACATGAGCAAACATTCAGTGTCATGGAAGTGCAATGGCCTTGCCATACAGAGAACAGTATGTTGAGCTCCCTAGGAAAGAGATGCCCACTAATACAGCAGTGACAGCTTGTTCATGGATGAAGCAAATCCCTGTATGGTAGAAAACTCAAATTTTTGTCTTTAATGAGGATGTCACAAACACATAGGCTCAATAGGCTTCCATGCAATCAGTTCCTTGGGCCATCTCTTCCCACTGCTCTGCCTCAAAACACCTGGAGTTTGGGGGCATTTTCTGTGTTTTCAGGTCTGATAGGTCATACAAGATGAAAGTGTGCAGGATGGCAGGGAGGGGAGAGAAGGAGCCCAAGATATTAAAAGGATCATTAACACAGATTTGGAGAGGACTTTGTCATTATTGAGATTTAGATCCCAGTGATGAACTGCAGCCCTCTACCTATACCCATAACAAATAATCAGTTATGAAGTGTGATGTGTACTTTTCTGTTTTCTAGTTAAAACAAAATGAAATGCACGTTTGCCCTATGCATTCCTTTACATTATTGTAGCTCATTTAGGATTCAAAAAGTGTATTTTTTTTTTCTTTCTTCACTCAGGGGATGCTGATGGAGAGCTAATAGCCAAACTTTGTGGCCAGGCCGCACCATCTGTGCCACTAGTCATAGCTGCCCCCCAGATCTGGGTACACTTTGTAAGCGATGAAAACACAGAAGATACAGGATTCTTGGCCCATTACACGTTTGAAGGTAAATGGCTTGATAGACTGTTGCCCTTGCTAACTGAAGCACTTCTGGGGAATGTTGCCATTCTTTTGGTGGTAATGAGAATACACACTATGGGATCTCTCTCAAAGAGGTCCTCAAAAGTTACACAGTGCCTGCCACTATTTATATCCATCTAAAGCAAACATATGTTATCAACTGAACTTTCAGATTTATTTTCTGCCTCACTGTTCCCACTCCCCAAACAGCATTTGAGTTGTTGCAATGCAGTGCAATACTCAGAACAGCTGGTTGCTCTTGGGAATAGGGATGTAACAGGTAACTCCAGCCAAGTTTGACTTACTTCAAATAGGCCTCCAGAGTGTTAGCATGGCTGAAATGCATTCTGCTGCTTGAACCTTTGCACTCATTTTGAAATACACTTAAAGCCATATCAGTGCAAATTACACCACTTTGCCATTTGCATGCCAACACAACTATTCTTCCTGTCACGGCTGAATTTAGCCTTGGTGTGTATCTAGACACATCAGCAAGTTTTTAATTTGATTGCGTTGGTCCAAGAATGGCACTGGTTTGCTTAGGAGTCTGAGATAAATAAATGGAATATGAAGTGGAAGAGGCAGCTGTAAGTGTCAAGTGGCAAAGGTTTTGCAGAGCTATATTAAGTATCAGAATAAATGCAAAGTTTCAAGGTCATTGCATCTGTTTACTCACTATTCAATAACAAAGATTTTAAAACTTGTTTTTTCCCAGATAAATTGTTCATGCTTACCTATATCAGTCCAACTTAAATATATTTTAGTACTATTGCAACCTGAATAATCTTCCACTCATTTGATTATAGTGTTCAGTTCCTAAAATGTATTGAAATGTTGTTTTTTTTTTTTCAGCCTGTGGTGGTATTCAGTCAGGTGAAAGCGGAGTTATCTCAAGTCCTAACTACCCAGAGCCTTACAGCAACTTGAATCACTGTGCCTGGTTGTTGGAAGCTCCTGAAGGTGAAACCATCACTGTGAGTAACACAATGTCATGATTGTGTGCGCAGCTGGTAGTGTGAGAAGCACCCTCTGAGTCTTGAGGGACAGGTTTGAGACAATTTGGAAAATCAGGAATGTGGAGGAATGAAATATGTCCCCATCGGCCTTACCTAATACAGAGGAAGAAACACAGATAACACAACCAAACTAGATTGCGCGTTTTGAAAAGCAGAAGGATCCTAGTCTAGGTTGACCTCAAAACATAGCACTGACTTCTTTAAACAATTACTTCCTATGTTTAAGAAGGTAAAATAACTCATGTTATTAGATATGCATGGATATTCTCACTATCATGAAAATAAACATTTTTTATCTCTGCAGAAAAGTTACAAGCCACTAGAAAGTTGCTTTCATGTCTTAATGGCTAGTCTGGAAGATAATATGATTGATGGCACAAATTACATCAATGAGATGCTACTCTTATTTCCCAATAACTATTAACAGGCTGCCTGAGGTGCTACTTTCTTGAGCCAAACTGCTGAGAGGCCAATTTAAGCACCTTTATGAGCAAGTAGAGCTCAACTTTAGTCACTGAATTATTTGACTGATCCTTTGGTGAACAGGTCCAATCGGTGACATTTGTGGTCCAGGTCAGAAAAATATCTGAAAAGCAATTCTGTAAAAATACATTGCAGATTTTCATATGTAAAGTCTTTCATTAATTTCCCTATCATGTTTTCCTTATTTACAACTACAAAGGTATTTCTTAGAAATGAAAACCCATAGTCCTAATTATTCTGCTGCATGATATTCAGACCATTGCCTAGATATTTACTTCAGAGAATACAGGATTATTTTAGTAGAACACAAAATTTCTATTTAATCCACAAAATTGTTTAAAGCAGAACTAATCTTAATCAGATGGAAGTAGATTTATATTTCAAAAGGACTGAGCAGCAGCCCCCTCGGTGAAGGCAGACTAACCTTTTCCAGTATAAGCTGCCAGTTTCAGTTGCTGGTAAAGTTCCAAACTTAAACCATTTGAGCTAAATTTGTATTTGGTCTCTGCCTCAGGCAGAGTTCCTTTGGAAATGAATACACACAAAAGTTACAGGAAGAAGTCTCATGTATTTGCCAAACTTTTCCACAAAGATCCCAATCCTGGAACTGATAAAAAAAAAAAAACCACTTACTGGAAGACGGCCAGGCAATTATTAGCATACATCGATATTTCAACATCAATAAATCCAGGAGTTTACTAGATCAGCAATCTAAATCTTTGAACTGGAAATTCCACCCGTGTGCAGATCACTCCAAGGACAAATAGGATCAGTGTGGGAGGGAGACAGGGTCAGAACTGCCTGCCCAGCCCAATCTATTTATGTGATGCACCCAGGCCCACAGGACCCAACCCTGCAACTGTTTCTCTCTGATTTAATGGAAACTAGCATTATTTTTAGCAACTGTAAAGTATTCTGATTCCAAATAATAGGAAGAAAAACATCAAAGGCTTTCTGCTTACAGAGCTACTTACTTTTCAATGTGCAACTTCAGATTTCATGACCAGAAGCCTTGAGCGCAGGAAAATGTTTCAACACCTGTGCATATTCAAGACCATCTTGAACCACACAATTAGCGTCAAACATATGGTTAAGACCCAATAATGCCAGTTTTGAACCTGTGCGTTTCTCTTCCATTTCTGTCTTCATGCTGAGTAGCTGCTGTTACTTACAGCGGCAAGACTCCAAGCAATACTTGCAGTAGAGCATCAAGGCAAAGTGAGGGTTGGATTTCTGAGCATGCCTAGAAGTCATTGTGCTAGGATGGCTATGACAGCTGGCTGGAATTGCACTAAACCCTCCCCTGGTGTGGGTAGTGTTAGCTCCTGAATGTCGCTTTTGTGTGTTGCAGCTTACTTTCACAGCCTTCCACACTGAAAATCATTTGCTTTGTAAGTGGGACTCTGTTACTATCTTGAATGGCGGCTCTCCTGGGTCTCCTGTCATAGGAAAGTATTGTGGAAACACATCCCCTGGGACTATTCGGTCTGGTTCCAGCAAGCTAGTCGTCATCTTTAACTCTGATCACTCAATTCAAGGAGGTGGCTTTTATGCAACATGGACTGCAGAATCTCTAGGTAAGAGAAAAAATACGGATTTTGTCAGGTCTAACAGAGCAGTACATCATGCCTATATAGCACTTTCAACCACAAAATTAAACAGGATTCCTTCTCTTTAATTAAGTTTGCATTAAAGAACAAAAGATATACATGCCAACATCTTCAGCATTCCTGAGAGAAGCCACCACTAAAAAAGTCAAGTATTAAACAAGTGTTGTCTGATCTTACACAAAGAAATAAAGTTTGGACTGATTTTGTACTTTTTAAGCCTCCCACTGGCAGTTTATTCATGTCTGTAAATTGATACCATGCCCGTTATCCTCCCAGCAGTGGTATCTATTGTCAGTGACTATAAGACATTTAATTTCTTGAATAACAATTGTTTCACAGTATGATTTGGTTTAAACACTTCAAACTAGAAAGTAGTCAGTTTCAAAACAGAGAGGCAGGCAGAACTTTTCAAAGAGCACATGTGACCACAGCCTAAAACTCTTCCACTTTAGTGGAGATGTTGGTACACTTTTGAAGGTGGTACACATGCAGGATTGAAATGGTACATTTTAAAATGCTGCCTTCCCTCTGTTGAAATTATCATCTCTCTGGATTAAAAAAAACAACACGGTAGGTCACCATTTGCACACTGTCCTTCAGGAGGTGACTAAAGGTAAGTGTAGATGTGCTAGCTGGTGGCAGGGCAGAATTCATTGCGTGTTCCTACCTCAGTACAGAGCTGGCAATGTGTTCCTTAGTGTCACCTCCAGCTGCAAACCTTCCAGCTGATGCTAATCACATTTCCACCAGCTAATGTTCTAGCAGTATTCACACAGGCAGTTGATGGAGTGTCTTCTTAAACATACCAATAGTTTGTGCTTGTGTGAATATACACTGTCACTTAGGCAGGTTATTGACACTTTTCCCTGTTGTCACTGGAATTTCATGTGCAAGGAAGGCCACTCCTCAATGATGTAGTAGACATTAGCAGATACATGCAATGTGCATAGTCAGTATTCTCTCTTTGAAAGGAGATTTTTTTTTTTATATACCTGGTTTCCTTTTCTCAGCTTTCTTCTCATTTTTCCACTGAGAATCTCTGGGTTTACATTCTGTATGTGTGAAGAAAACTTGGCTTTGTATCCTTCTAAACAAAATTGACATTTCTAACTTGAATGAGAAATAAAATCTTCCTTTTAAAGCTAATATATGTTTTTTAATTGAGGGAAAAAAGTAGAATGTTATAAACCTTTTTTTCTCTTTATTTATCCTTTTACTACATCATCTCTGAAATAATAATCTGTTGCTAGTACTGTACACATAGCCCTAGTAAATTGTTCTTGGCATGGTATTTGCAAGTATGTTTCAAATTAACTAAACTTCTTATGTATAAAAACATGAGCTGCCACAGAGCCATGACCAGCTATTCCTCCTTATAAGTGAATCTGTTAACAATTTTAAAGGCATGTTTTTCAGCCCTCTCTGTAATCCTGCTGAGATGCACAGGACTGCCTGGGCTGGAGAAGAAGTCACCATTTTGCCGTGGGTAAATGGATGTAGTTTGAGTAGATTCACATGTAGAACTGCAATATTTGCATGTTGCAGAGCGAGAGAAAAAAAAAAAAAGGATTCAGCAGTAGATTGAGTTTTTTTCTCTAGGGTGCTTTTCTGAATGGCTGTCAGTCATGACGTGCATGCTGTGGGGTGTGGGGCGGATCCTGCACAGTCTCGAGAGAAGCTCCTCATTAATGTATTTCTGACCCTTACTCACTCTCTAAGCAATACTTACTTCTAATTGTCAGGAGTATATAGATGGACCAGAGCAAAGGTTATGAACTGGCAAGGAGAAGGAGCTTGGGAAGGAGAGCAAGTGAAGTACAAAGAGAGACCTTCTCTAGAGTGTAACTACCTCCCTGCTGCAGGGGTGGGAGAAGGAAAATTAATTGAAAGTGGGGTAAATGAAGATTGAATGGGTGTCAGGGATTTCTTCTTCCACCCCTGCAGACACAGAAGCAAGCAGCCATTCAAAGCTGAGGCTGACAGGAAATATTTGAACATTTCTCCCACCTGTTGCTTTTTTTTCCAGGATGTGGTGGAATCATTCATTCAGAAAATGGTGTGATCAAGTCTCCTCATTGGCCTCAAAACTTTCCCATGAACACCAGATGCACATGGACCATCATTACGCATGAAAGCAAACACTTGGAGATGAACTTCCACAGTAACTTCCAGATTCCAGACAGCAATGGAAGCTGCCAGAGCAGTTATGTGAAGGTAGAATAATTGTTGCTATTAGATCAGCAGAGCAGTGCTTTAAGAAGTCATGATTCCAGAATCCCATTTTGCCATCATCATGGTTAGGATCGTCAAGACACAAAATTTGGAAAATATAAACTGAAGTCCTTGTAACAGCACAGTCAATTTACTGTATGCCTTGAGAACTGGCTTGTATATATTTTTAATTTTTATCAGTTCTTGAGGTTCCACCCCCAGTAGGGTCCCATCACCCTACATGCTGCCCCAAAAGTGACAAATATGAAAAAAGTATGTATGACTTCAGAACAAGGAAATAATGAGAAAATACAGTGTAATAAAAAGACATTTTCAATTACTCCAGTGAGTAAAAAATCAGGAATGTGACACTATAATTCCACAAAACTTCTTTATAAGTGCATAAACTGTCCAAGTTGCACCAATCCTTTTTTTAATCTCCTAAAACAAAGATAGCATTCTTATCTTTCGTAGGTTGTCAAGAGCCACTTGTTTTCAAAGCAATAGAATGGAGACATGCTTTGAATTTTTCACTGTCATTTTTTTCCCAGGCATTTGGCTTATGTTCAGTGATTTTGTGCTCATTTTCTCCACAGCAGTACAACTCCCACTTGAAATAAAGGGCAAACATGATTTGACAACATGTAGGAAGACTTGAGCATCTGTACATCTGATCTATACCTACTAACTTACAAACCACAGTTGCACTCATTTTTTAAGGCTGTGGAAAAAAATACTATTAGATTTTTCTTTTCATTGCCTGTTCCACTGATTAACTGATGGAATATGTTAAAATAAATTCCACTAATACGAAAGTCTTAATGGCACTCACTAAAGGTGCTTTAATTTCAAATTTCTAAACTGTCCTGAATGACATGGTAAAAACTATGTCAGTTGGAGATTTTCTCCATAGAGAAAAACCTTGAAACTTTTGGTGATGTCCACCTCCATTTCTGAATGTCCAAGGTGAGATGTATGAAGGTGTCCGGATATGAAAAATTGTGGAACAGGTGTAAGTTTCTTCCATTCGTTCCAAGCTGAACAGCCGAAAAGAGGAATCCAAAATCAACAGTGACTTTGCAAAACCTCGCTAGGCCATAGACTGTTTACTTTAATCCCCTGAGCATCCCTTGCCTCAAACACCTGGCCAGATGAATGAGGTGATTCACATGCGTACACTTACAGACTAACCCCTGGCTAACATTTCTAGGATGGTTGCTTAGAGAAATCACAGTTTCATGTGGCTGTTCTGCTTCCACTAGACATCCTTCAAACACATTAGTTTAAAAATCAAATATTATTTGGTCTTGATATATTTTTGATATAAAGTACCAGTAAAAAACCTGTTCAAACACATCGATGAAAAATAAATTTATTATTAAATAATTTTTTCTTTTTTCTAAAAGCAGATGTTTTAAATCCTTAGCAATAAACATCCTGATTCAGGAAATTACTTAAGCACTCATAAATATCAAACATGTATGTGTACATTTCATTTCATACCTGTGTTGAAATTTAGTGCTTAAACAGTGAGCCTCAAGTACATGTTTAAGTAATTACCTGAAGAGGTTTTCACTTAAATACCTACCTAAACCTGTGTGTGCTTCTTGAATGCATGGTTTGATTGAACATAAATTGGCTATTGGTATGGTGGAAATAATATATAAAAAAATTGTGTATATTTCTTTATTACATTTTTTATGAATTGTATTCTTTTGTTATCTCTATACATGATTTGATACTCATCACTGAACAAGTGAATGCAACATAATAAAAATGGGAATAATTTTTTATTAGCAAGGATAGATATTAAGGATCCAGATGTTCCAATGCCTCTATATTACCCTACCATGACAGCTTTGTTTTTTATTGACTTATGAATAACCTAAGGATTGCATTTAATAATTCATTGTATATACAGATATTCATATTCATAGGGTGTACATAGATAAGTTAGGAGAGACAAAACGGAGGTAGACAATGATGTGCATAAAATATTCTTCTCTGGTTCCCTGGACCTGATCTACATTGGCTCTGCTATCAGCAGGGGTTTGAGCAAATGACTTCCAGATGCCCTTCAGAGGTCCTTGGTAATGGAAGTTGTTCACCATGATTCACTCCTTGGAAAAGTCTTTGTCTCTACTGATTGTACAGGGAACAGAGAGTGATGGACTCCAATTTAGACCTCGAAGATTCAGTGTAAGATGAATCTTGCTCCAAGTCTATGTCAAGAACAATTGCGTATGCAGTTCCTGGTGGGTTCCACAAACTACACAGGCTTTGAAAGCACTAAACCATTTCCAATCTGGGCTTGTCAGGTGTGGAGAGGAAATTATGAAGAAGAAGCAGCTTTGTTAACCACAGGATGTGGAAGTTCAGCTCCTGATCCTGTTGTTGCTCCAAACAATGTGATAACTACAGTATTTCAGTCTCAGGATGCTCCAGGGCCAGGTTTCTCTGCATCTTTCATAAGCAGTAAGTAATATTAAAGCCAGATGGCTGCTCTATTAGTCAATTTTGGATTAGTTTGATCTGTGCGTAGAAATTCAGACCTCGGTCCAGCAAGGCACTGAAGCCTCTGCCCAGCTTTTGAAACAAAGAGTTTCCTCACTGACCACAATGGAGCTACTGTGTGCTCCAGTGTTGGACTTGCCAAAGATCCTCCATGCAGCTATAACTTTGCAGTTATTCCTAGCCACCTTTACCTTTTCAGTGTGCTGAAAATAAATTAATAGGCTTTAAATTTTGAGAATTTGTTTCTCTGTAGTTAAACTGTTTGGAAGCTAAAGTTATAATCTTCTTAAAAAGGAGGAAGGATCTGCTCCTCCTCTAGAATTTTTGTCTCTGTTCTTCTTTTCAAGGCATATGCTGAAACTGTGGTAATTTCTCCTGTGTGTGGTGTAGCCCATGCCCTTTACATAAACTGCTCTTAGGAGAAGAAATGACTTCTCCCCACCTGCTCTGGCCTTTGCTTTGCTTTGTTGTATTTGCGTTTCATGTAGCTCAAGTGGCATTTCTTGGGTGGGCCTCTCCATTTTTTTAACCATGGCATGTGCTTTGTGATGGTCAAACCCACCAGAAGTGCAGGAGGTATTGCTCCATTGCCATCAGTTGTGTGGTTTGTGTGTATAATGCTGCCAAAGGAAACCACTTTCCCTTCACTGGATTCAGACTAAAACGTGGAGAAATTAAATGCTTAGAGGAAGACACTATTGAAGTATACAGAATTCTGAACTGAAACCGCTTTCGTTTTATAATGTCTGCTGATGCGCCCCAGTAACCCCCATCCAATTCAGCGACATTTGTAGGTACTAAGGGATTTTGAAATGTGCAGGCTCTAAACCTGTAAGTACAGCCGTGCTGTGTCCTTCTGGTCAGTGGGCTGAGGAGCTATGGCCTGATCTCACCCAGGACACTCCAAGATGCTGTGTGAGGCTGTAGGTGGGAAGGCCCCGTGCCACCCAAAAATACTGCTCTGTGTATGTGTGTAAGAACTACTTTTGCCATCATGATATACACTACTCTCTCTCCCTGTTTTTTTGACCGGGAGAGATGAGGTCCTTGTGTACACTATTGGATTTCTTACTGCAAAACCGGAATGACGTTATCACCTGGATTATAAGTGTGTCTTATTTATTTATGTTTGTAGGATGCGGAGTAAATTTCACCAGCTCTGCAGGTCGTATCATCTCTCCTGACTACCCTAATCGGTATGATGACAACTTGAACTGCAGTTATATCATAGATCAGGGACCACAGACACTGGTGATCCTAGAGTTTGAGACTTTCCACTTGGAAGGTAACCAGTTCCTCATAATTTCAGTATGTACTATGAAGTGTAGCTTCTTACTTGAAAACATACAAGTCTTCTATCGTGGAAAACAGTTGATGGTTTAATTTGCTGGTTCATTCTGAAAATCATTTACAGACAAACACTTACAGAGATAGTTTCCAGGGTTCAGTTTTGTATCACTGAAGGCTTCCAGAAGAGTGAAGATAGATGTCACCTGTTGAAAATCTTGCAGCAATGAAGCTGGGAATTTGCCAGGTGATTGAAGTATAAGAGTGCCTGTGGCCAATTTGGGTGTTTGTTCCTGCCTCTTTTTTTGTGCCATTATAACCTTTTTGATCTTAGTCCAGTTGTTTTGCTTTTCAGTGCTTTTGTTTCCTTAACTGAAAAAATTGATGTAAATATACTTGTGTGTTATATGTGAATGTAAGAACATATAAACATGAAACTAGGTGAAAGACTACAGTAACTAAAAACCTATAGAAGGTGTTACCCTGTATATACCCATGAACAAAAGTCCCTCTTGAGATTTTCAAATCTGGCAGCATTTGGCCAAGAAATAACAGCTGGATTGGTGTGAATGGTAAAACTTTTCCAGCTTTTATAGGATCAAATTTTTATGGGTAGAGATGTCCTGATAACACATAGGAATCGGTGTGTCCAAACTACTTGGGTAGCATCATGTATTTTGAGGCCATCTTAATTTGGTTCCTGTGAAGTCACCTAGACAAAGAGATATTTGAGTAATTTGTTACTAAGCTGGGGTGCATAATTTGAATTTTTCTTCAGACTAAGTAATAAAGTCAGAAAATAGGCTTCTTTTATTTTCTTTTTAAGTTTTCAGACTGTTCTGAATTCAAAAGTATTCTGGTCCAAAATGAATTTAGGTCTGAGACAAAGATTGGATTTGACCATGATTTTATCTAAATTTTTTTTTCATCCCCTAATACAAACTGCGACTTTAAGCATTTTTTTAAAATGAAGTGTAAACCCCAGAAATTACATAACTGTTTAATGTAGAAGACATTATTCAGCAGACACGCTAAACATTAGGCTGAATCAGATGATGCCAATTTTGACACCTCTCTGGCTATGTTACTGATCTGCAGTCTGACTGTGCATTCAGTTAGTTTATAAATGGATTCAAGCTTTTATTATGAAGAAGGTTAAAGCAAAGAGGTGATACAGACATAATAATAAAATAGACCTAATAATAAAATAGACCTAAATAACTACTAAAAATATTCTACTTCTTGCAGGGCAATTTGCTCCTTTCTTGTTATAGGCTTCCTTAGGCTATACTAACTAAAGTCCTTAGTCACCTGAAAGAAAAGAACTGTGGTTATGAGCTAGAAGACATCTGGTTATAACAGAGGAAGTATGATGCTCTCCAGTAGTTGATTATTAATATTTTTCACAAAATCTTAAAATACAGCCCCGTAGGAAAGAGGTTCCCTGGGGTTAATTGGAAAGAAGATCAAACCACCATCTTGCAAACTATCACGCAGAAAGGAAAACTTCTTCAGCCGTCCCACTGAATGTGCCTAAGTGTTTCCAGTGTGAACTCCCTTAGTTGTTTTGCAAAGGCAGGACACTGTTTGGCAGCATCTCTTATAAACATTTCTAGCTATTCCATATGCAAGGAAGCATTGCACCTGCTTAGACTGTTGCTGAGTGAGGCCTTTAAAATCCTAACCGTACTAGTGCAGATGTACTGGATTGGGTTTTTAAAGTTTAGTTACATGTCCAGTTAACACAATTTGCTACCTATTTGACCTCTCCAAAGAAATCCAATTGTTTTTTTCATGGTTGTTTAGTAATGAAATGAAGTATCTAAAATAACTCCTGTAAGGCATACGTATCTCATTGACCTTAACTAGTTGAGATATCTTTTCCAGAGAATTAGAAGGCAGAAGGTAATTGGCTATAGTGCAGTGACACATTGGCACAAAACTGAATGGCTTCATGTGTTAGTCACAGATCTCTGCTGTAGAGTAGTTATGTTTTCAGTTATGATGAGACGCCTGTTCTGATTATACAGAACGATTCCAAATGAGGCACTTAACCCACAGCAGTGGTACAATGTCAGTATCTGGAGCCAAATGACTTGCATGTACTAAATATTAAATATGTATTCAGCACTAAATATAGCAAGTAACAGAGCAAGAGAGAACTGGAGGAAACTGCATTTGTTGATTTTGTGATAAAAATTTAATCTAAATTGGCTGCTTCCTGGTAGGTAGAAAAATGGGGTTTATCTGACTTTGAGCCCCTGAAAATACGCGTCTAATTTAGATTATCATCTAGATTTATCTCCTCCTATAGTGAAATAAAAAAGACAGTGCTTTAAACTCCAAACCAATTGTGTGGTGAAGGTGGAATAAACCGTCTTCTGAAGGCCTCCCTCACTCTCTTTACCTGTTGACTATTACAGGAAGCCATAAACAATAGCTTACACAAGATACTTAAGATTTAGGCAGCAAAATATAGGTAAGATTAACACTATGAATGGAGTTTGGTTTAGTCTCTGTGGTTTCCTTGCAGCCTGAAAAATGTCTCTTCCTGTGCCAAACTGAATATGGTTACAGAATCTCTCTTTTGATTTGCCTGTTTCATGAAGCTGCGTAGGCTGCCACTTGCTGCTTGCAGTACCACCTACATTGTTGTGTTTGGTTATTTTATAAAGAACCAAACAAATGGGGGTGAGTTCGTTTTCTCAGCCCCACTTATGTGACACTGATAAATGACATTTTCCATCTGTCCTTGCTCCTTGGACCAAAGGTCTGCACAAATCAAACATATTAGAATTAGTAAAAAAAGTATCTATCTTAATAGACTTACTGTCTAAGAAATAATTCATCATATCCATCTTTTGTTCATAAGCTTCACTCAGATAAGCATCCCTACAAATACACCTCTAGGACAGCTACGGTAGCATATTATTAAATGGCTGTAATACTCTTCGAGTATAACATCCAATGAAGTCTGAGTTCCAAATCATGGAAAATTAGGGGAAATGGATGTGGGCCTCCTGCAATATCTGCTTTTAGAATTCTGTGGTATTTATACTGTGTCCATACAAAAAAACTGCATTGTGTTGATACCATGTCAATCTGAAAAATGGTTTAATCATTTATTTATTTATTCTTTTTTTTTTTTTTCAAACATGCAACTGTAATTTTGCAATCTGGGATAGGATCACAGCTTCATTTTGGAGTCTTATCTATCTGCTTTCTCAGTTATTAATAGGAAATTCAGAAAATAGACAAGTTTTGCAACAGATTATTTTGAAATAGATATAGATATAATATATATATGACAGGCTTCTAATTCCTTGCTTTCAAAATAGTATCTTGTGCTATGGAGCTGGTTAATATATTGCACAGGAGTATATCTCTATGTAATACTTCTCCTACATTAGTAATTACTAATTACATTACCATTTACACCAGAAGGTACAGCTATGAACCAAAACCTCATTATTTCAGGTTTTACAAACTTTAAACAAAAAGACGGGTTCTGCCTCAATACAAAATGAAACAGAATCTATGGCTATAGACAGAGATGAAAAGAGGACATTGTTATTAGTGATCAGGTAGTTAGGGGCCCGAATTCGGTCAAGGTTTTTTGTGCAGGCATCACATCAAAGAAATGATTTTATGGAGAATAATGAGACTGGACAGAAATTTCTGCTAAACAGAAAGGAGGCAACACAAAGGCGTATTTCAAAATGTAATGTAAGGACAACTGAAGCTCTTATCCTGTGAACTTTGGAGGCAGGAGTCAATGTATCAATGCTAAGAGGTACCAAGAGATAATAAACAGAGTGCAGATAGATAGAAAAAGGCCTTGAAAGCAAAGACACACAGCAGTTCAAAGAAAGCAGGATATGTTCATAACATCAGGTCAAATAATTGATCTCTCCAGCAGTATTTGGAAGAAATATTGTGAAGGCCAGAGGAGCAAGTGATACAATACCCATGTTGGGAAAATCACTGTTTCTCAGGTGAGACTCATAGCTATGTGGAAGGATAGGAAAGAGTTTATCTTAAGGATAATAACTGGAAACACTTGACAATGTTTACATTTAGCCCAGATGTGAAGACCTAGAGAGATCCAAATCATAGACATGGACCTTATGAGGGCAGGCAAAATGATGAGGCTGTAAAGAAAGAAGATGCAAAGGCAGACTTGAGGGGGGAAAAATGTTCTCGTATTGAATGGTTTCATTGAGAGATAGAAATAAGATTTTAGTCTGAACAGAAAAAGGCCTGGAGGATGGAAGTAGACTTACGGGGTCATCAGCATTGAGATAGTAGTTGCATCTGTCCTTGCAAATGAGATTATACAGAGCTAATGTGGAGATAAAGAGAGAAAAACAGCAGTGGAGATGTCTCATTGAATCCTCATGGACGAATGAGAACAGAGAATACAGTAATAATAGAAGGATGAGCAAAACCTCTTAGCAGACAAGGTTTTATGAAGAAAAACAGTGCTAGCTATGTGGAAAGTGCATGTCAGCTCAAAGAGGATGTGGGTCTGACATCTGGCTAAGAAAAGATCTCTGGAGACTCATGAAAGCTGTTCCATTGTAGTGCAAGGGACAGAAATTGGCCTAGTAAAGATCTAAGATGATAGAATTAGAGGAAATAAACCACAGAGAAGAATCACTGATGATGTGCTAAGTATATGCAGAGGCTGGAAGTATGACATGATGAGATACAATACAGGAATCTGAGGCTGGGGATTATTTACAGAATTATGCGTTTTAATATGGTGAGAAATTAAGGAAAAGTGTAAACAAGAGAATGAGTTACAGGATAGAGATCAAAAAATCATCAGTCCTGCCAGGATTCATGGATCATAAATGATATTGGCCCAAACAACGAGGACTCAAAGCTAGAAATTAAGCCTTTTACCCACAATCCTACATCAACCATCTTATTCTTTCCAGTGCAGCAGTTCAAAACAGCTTGTGATGGGTATTGTGGACCTTTGCTTTGCTGAGTAATCCATTTCACTTCATGCCTTTCTCCAAAATCTTTTCAGAAAAGGACCTGAGTCGCTTTCTCAAATCTTCTCCATTCTGATATTGCACTTGTCTTCATTTCATTTTTTTAATTTCTTTATATTTTAAAATTGGTTATGTTTTCTAATTGTATCACACTATCAAGTATTCTCATAATAAGGTAGGATATCAAGATTATTTTTAATGAATTATTTTATTAACAGTGTAATCAGCTATCTGATGTGGCTGATTGTTTTCAGCTTAGTTGCTCTTATTAAAGTCAGATAAGCACCATATTTCCCTATTAACATAATTGTAAAGCATGTTAGAATACATTGTCTTCATTGGGAGAGAAGGAATTTTTAAATTAAAACTCCAGGGAGGATCTAAAATACATCTGACTGCTGGGATCACTCTGTTGTTCCTGTGAAACAGATTTATCACTCCATTCCTATTTGTCATCCTCCTCAATACGAGTCATCCTATTTCCTACAACACTAGGCAGCAGCTTGTTCCGACTGGACAATCTGCAGGAATCACTCTGCTGCAACACTAGGCTCAGTGTCTCTCCTGTTAAATTTAGATAATTCCCTATCAGTCCTTTGCAGTTTAAGTAACTGCCCCATTGTTGCTAACAGATCACTAGACATCAGCACTAATCCAACTTACTTGCATAACCCATGTGGGTCCCTTCTTGCTCCCACACGATACCTCTCTAGCTCCCACCATAGATCCCTTGGTGGTACCACCCTGGGTACCACCAGCTTCTCCCTGTGCTTCTGGCTCCCAGCTGGGCAGGGAGGTGGCGATGTGGATCTGAGCTCCCAGGGTGCCAGTGGCTGGTGCTTGAACTCACAGCGTTTACACTGAAAGCACAGCTTGTCCTTCCTTGGCACTCTAACTCAGCTACTGACCTTCATGAAACTTAGATGAACTTAATATATTTGAGACCTCTTGTCTCAGTCGAATCTGGCTGCAAATGGTGAGGTGGCTAGAAAGTCAGGAAGGTAGGGCAGGGAGTCA
Source organism: Opisthocomus hoazin (assembly GCF_030867145.1). Taxonomy (NCBI): domain Eukaryota; kingdom Metazoa; phylum Chordata; class Aves; order Opisthocomiformes; family Opisthocomidae; genus Opisthocomus; species Opisthocomus hoazin. The sequence goes on along the minus strand of NC_134417.1, from coordinate 71,405,210 downwards.
CAGAGGATGGCTCGTTCCACCAGAAACCTAACTGCATATGAGAAACTGAAAACCAATAGGAAAAAAATAGTATAATTCTCCATCCCCATTTCTGTGTTTCTTAGTGCTTCTAAATGGGCATCTTTTCATTCACCCTAATATCTGCACTGATTTGCCCCCTAAAGCAGATTGCTCTTGAAAATCATTGGGGTTTTTCCAATTACCAAGTCATCTCCAGATCTCCACTGACTGCCACAGTTAAGCATTTCACTGGCAAACTGCAAGATCAAATTTACACTTTTTTTGTCTTCTGAGTTAAGCTGAAGAATCTGGGTTTAGGTACTCCAAAGTTTGAGGGAATTCAGAGAGAAAGAAGACAGCTCTGAAACATGTTAGTGTATGGACTATTATTTCATTTTCCCAGATTCTCATTCTTAACTATTTAAAATTCCCTGCACTGAGTGCTCACTTCTACATTAGGGGAAAGAAATACCAGGTAGTTTGTCTGCTGTAACAAAAGGTGCATTGCTTTGATCTGCAGGGGACATCCACACTTTTGTTAGGTCTTCTCATCTCCTTGTAGATGGTGTTCACTCAACTATGAACTCCCACAAACGCAAGGGGCCTGGAGCCTTTTCCAGATGATAGGATGTGTTGAGTGAGACCAGTCTCATGTCTCACATACAAGGTCTCTTTGCCCTTTTTCTGCCTTAGCTTTTCTGCGTGTTAAAAATTGACATTTGCTTCCACAGCAAGCAAATGAGATCCTGAGATCCTGGAATGGAAAGTAATATAAAATCTAATTCTTATTCTGTGTGAGGTCTATGTACTTGCAGCTCAGTAAATCACATGAAAAATATGCTGCTAACACTTCTGCATTATATGTCCATACAGCCCCAGCACTCTTCAGCAGAATTTGTCTTTATGATGGAGTAAGCATCTTCAGTGGGACGAGGGTTACCCCACATCCTCTCATCACGCTCTGTGGTAATGAGCTCCCTGCCCCAGTCAGCGTCTTTGGACCTATGCTGCTCAACTTCTACACTGACTCCCACATTACAGGCTTTGGATTCCAGGCAAGATACAGAGCAATTGGTGAGTAGCCACTGCCCTGTGCTTTAGGTGGTGGAAATATTCCGGCTGGATAATGGTTCAGTGTAGGAAACGTTGTGCCTCATGTGGGGAGTACTTTAGATGAACCTAGATGGTTCATATTCCCTCTGCACCTACCCAAAATAACTCTCATGACCAGTACATGGGACTATTTGGTACGTGTTGTCACTGACATGTTATCTCACAGTTCTCATTTCAAGACACTACGTGGGACCAAGCCAGGAACTGAAACACTTTTCCTTTGCTGTAGAAAAGAAATGCAACCCATTTTGGCAGTTTGGGGTGATTTTTGTCTGTTTTTGTTTTGTTTTTTTTATAATGTTTAAGGAGAAACATCACCATTTATTTAACTGAGTTCATGTAAAAGATTTTATCACATAGAGGAGAATGGTCTGATTCTCAGTTATGCTAAAACTACATTATACAACATGGGAACCAGAACAGGATCTTTAAATGGGCCCAGCTATATGCCTCCATTTGATGATCCTCTTGCAGTGCCAGGTATTAATGTAAATAAAAAGTTGGATCTAGATATACTTTCATTTTTAATAAATATTTTCTCCAAAACGTTTTGTCATTCTAATGAGATCTCTTTTGTTTTAAAGAGAAAATACATATTAGAAAAAGCAGTTTCCAACTGAGTTTGGAATTTACAGCCGCACAAATATAAATATCCCAAAAGATTAGTTTTCTTTTCAAAACCAATTTTAATATTTTCTAGGTTTTACTTGTAGAGACAGTACTTTGCTTTTTGAAAGCTATTCCATCTTCTAACTGCAGAGAAAAGTGTGAGTTCTTAACTTTGGTATTTCCCTTAATACATTCCTCATGTTCAAAGCCACAGCAAAAAGCAGAAGGCTAAATTCTTTCTATAAAATAAATGGCCTCATACAGATAAGGCAGAGGGAATGGCACTGAGAAATGACAATGTGCAGTTACTCATGGAAAAGACCTTCATAACTCACTCAAGTCCATTGCTGCTATCTAACTTGTGACTTCTGACATTTGAGAAAGATGACTGCAGCCTTATTAGCTTGTTGCTGTATACAAAGCAGATTCTAGCAATTAACATTCCTCTTCCCTCTAGTTGTATTGTTTGCTGAAAGAAAAAAAGAAAAAGGCTTCCCCCTCCTAGTGTAGAATAATGCTCATTCTTTATCCTCCCGGCTCCTGTCCTTCATCTGCTAGTGCTCCAGGCTGCCAGCCTGAGTGGGGCTGAGGAGCCAGGGGCTCAGTCTCCAGCAGCACCCTGTATGGGACTGCCTTTGTTAAAGCGCTGGCCTGGGCAATGGCATGTCCTTTAGAACATGAAAAGCTGTGTGTGGCTTTAACCTATTTATCAACAGGATGCGTTTTTTGGCAAGTTAAGATTATAAAATAAAGGCTGACGCTAACAATGGAGATTAGAGTTGATTTTATAATAGGTTTAGTTCTCGAAAGCACTGGAGCTGGGAACAAACATTAGCCACATCCTGGCCTCATCAGCATCCAGGGTGTGAAACCCTGAGAAGCCAAGCAAAGCCTTTAGTTCACAGCTGCAGAGTTTAACTTGCTCCTCAGCCAGAGAGCAAGTATGCAGTCCTCCATCTCAGCCACCTCCACTGCTGGAGAGTCCCAGCACCAGACGAGGCGGGGAACAGTCCCTAGGCTTAGTGATGCCTAGGGACTCCTCTTGGCCTTTCTGCACAGAATAAATGCTACAATAATACCCCAGCCCTGACAGGAGGTGGGGGGATGATGAGACTCTGTGTACAGTTATTCCAGAAAAGTTGGGGGCAGGGCTGTGTGTGCAATTGTGGCTGCTTTTGTGTCAGTGCCAAACTTTCAGCGGCTTCCATGGGGCCAGGATATGGATGAAGGAATTTCTTTGCCTATGTATCAGCCAGGTGTCTCTTGGCAAGCTAGAATGGGTGTGGAACTCCTCCAGATACACCTGACTGTCCCTGCTGCATGGGACACTTGACCCATCCCACTGCTCCCTGATCCTACTGCAGCACACTTGACATCAGGCTCAATCTTTTACAGCGCAAACACAGAGCCATTGCCATCTAGTATGGACTAGTAACGACCTGTTACTTTGACATTGACTCTAGTTTTCCACTGCAGAGCACAACTTGATAGACCATCTCTACATTTAATAGTTCTAGGCATGACAGAGAGAGGACTGCTTCTAATTTATCAAGGGCTTTTCTTTCCTTACGGCTAAAACAGGACTAACACAAGCTTCTGCAAGAAATATGAGAATTAGGACCAAGCTGGTATTCAGCCAGTAATCACTCTTATTTCTGTTTCCCCTGCAGCTTGTGGTGGCATTTTCAATGGCTCTGTTGGTGTTATCAGCAGTCCGGCCCATTCAGTTCTTGATTATCACAACAACATGAACTGCTCATACCACATCACAGTTGGAAACGGCAAAGTAGTGGCCCTCAAGTATGTAATCCAAGCTCAGCTTGTCATCAAGGGGACAGGGGGTCTCTGATTCCAATTAAAGACAGCAATTATTGACAATTTTCTGTCTTTCTTTTTCAAGGGGAAAGCTGAACTAAAATGAGAAATGGCTACTGAAGCCACCTTTACCAACCTCAGGCTTCCTTATGTCTTTCTCTGTAACTTGTTATGTGCAAAGCATCACCACAATTGTAACTTCCCACTTTGGTTACCAAGAGGACTGTGAAATTGTAAAAATGCAGCTCATGCTTTTATTTAAATTCTGTCAGTCTTCGAGGAATTATGAGATTCCTGTGAGTTGATATAAGAAACAACATAATTCTTCTAGAAGGCTGGCACTCACTTTACAGCCCAAGTAATAACACCAACCCAGAAAGAGTATACTTCTGAGTGTGTGCTGTCCTGCCTAAAAGGGGGATATGGCTGCCACAAAATCTCGCCACTGAGAAATTAAAAGATGGATATATTCTTCTGTCACATATATGCTGACTGTGAATTATGGGAACATTTCCCAGCCAAGTGGAAGACCCAGCTGGTCTGCATTCTGAGCTTGCATTTTATATGCTCCTCACATGCCCAAGGAAATTTCAGGCTAAGTAATGTGCAGAAGTGAGAGAGGGTACGTTTGCACAGGGGAGATCTGCTGCTTCATGAAAACCAGAGGTATGCTGACAGCTTGCCTTGCAAGAGGACCAGTGGGTGAGGGTCACTATTTCTTTGAGGCTGGTTGACTGGAGTGTTTTGCAAAGCAGTTAATAGTTCTGCTTTCTTGCTCTTGATCAGAAATGTTTTGTGGTATCTGCCTGTGTATGGCTTTGGCTATCGCTATCCCTTGGACTTTTCCTCAAGCACTAAAACCACACGTAACACAGGAATAGAAATGAAAATGTGATACCTAAAGCTCCAAGTGTATTTTACAGATTCAACAGCTTCCAGCTTGAGATATCTCCCTCCTGCTACAAAGATTATGTGGCTGTATATGACGGCTCAGACACCCACGCTCCTCTCCTTGGGAAATTCTGTGGCTCAGAACTGCCTCCGAATATTAAGAGCTCCAGTAATAACTTGTTCCTGGTGTTTAACACTGACTTCTTTGGAGCAGACAGGGGATGGAAAGCATCTTTCAGGGAGACCTTAGGTAAGCATGCTATTAAACTCATAACCCCAAGAATCTGCTGGTAAGTAATTTCCTTTGGTGAGGAGCGGTTATGGTCTCCCTCGCTAAGGGAAAAGCAGAAGAATGTTTCTGATTTTGTAAAAATTGAGTGAACTAAGCTAAATACTAGGCTTATGGGATCCCTGCATTCCAGCCCTGGTTCTGAACTGATTCCTTTTATTCTTTGCTAACCTGTTCCTGCCTCTTGGAAGGCATAGACAGTTCTTGGGTTACTGAAGGCTTAGCAGCACCCAAAGGTCTCTCTTTTGGAGAAAATCTGGCAATACTTGAGAACTGTTTTTCTTCTGTAGTCAAAGGTTGGTGGTGCGCTAAAGATGCCTCCTTTCCATCTATCCTCAATTTCCATTTCCTTGCAGTTCAACTCACATCTTTTTAAAAACTAAAGTGTTAAGTTCAGTTAAGATTGGGGTTCCCTCCCAGGCACCACCATGCTGATATCTACTGATTTTGGGAATCAGTCTGGTTAGCTGCCCATAACATAAATGGGATCACAATAAGAAGGCACCGGATGTTAAATGTTTTGATAGACACAAGAGATAGGGGCATAGCTTGATTATTGCCTAAAAAAAGGTTTAAACCCAGTAGCCTATTTTTAAGATCAAGGTGTAAAAGGAGCTATTTACCATCTTATTACATCTGAATTATTTAAGGATGATAAGCAACAAATGATTACTACATGTAAATTGATTTCATGTCATCACTACTAGTTTCCTGTGTAATTAACTCCATGTATTTGTGCTCTAGAAAGAAGTAATTGTCCAATTTACAAAGCTGGCACTCCAACAGTTCAGAATGAAAGGCCTTTGTGGCAGAACAAACATAGTCTTCTGCTGAGTCATTGAATCCCCTCCCAACTCCTAGCCAGCGACTTTCTCATTTGATACAGTCTGAGAAAGTATTTACAGATAAGGAAAATAACTGCTTCTACAGGCTTTGCCAAGAAAAATATTCCCACAGAACCTCGTGGTCATTACTATTATTAACTCTTTCTTTGCTTCACTCTAAGTAATAGCTACAAGAATCTTTTAAGACCACTCTTGTGGACTGTTATTTCAAGTAACAAAAGGTTGCTTCATGTGTTGCTGTCTTTAAACCGTTAGGTTTTAGTTGTGAGAGATCCCCCACAGCCTGGGCTCATGTTTCCAGGGTGAGATCATCAGGAACTCCTCAAGCTCTTGCTCTTCCTGTTGGCATATAGTCAATTTTTTTAGCTACTGACTTTAGATTCATTTGTGCAACTTGCCAGAGTTTCTGCTTAAGCACACAACAGAACACAAGGCAAGCTCTTCGAGTCAGTACCATGCCTGATTATTTCCTAGAGTGAGGAGAAGTCTTTTGTGAATAAACTTTGACATCTATTAGGCTAATTTTTGGAGGGACATTTCTGCAGGCTCCCAGGGAAAGGGAGGTTGTGATGTTGCAGGAGTTACTCAGGAGCAATGGAGCTGCAAGTTGGAAAAGATGGCCATGCGAAGATGTGGGTTGTGTGACGAAGAGCCCGTGGTGGTGAGATGCTTAATGGTAGGTCTTCTTTCTCTGCTATGGGAAATAAGCCAGAGGAACTAAACCACACAGCTGTTAGGAAGGATCCTGACAGTCCCATGCTAGACAGAATGGCCAAAAAGTAGAAAAGTATATTATAAAAGGAAAACATGAGTCACAGTCCTATAAACATTTGCAGTTTGATTTGTCTAAAACACAGAGCCAGGAAAATCTGTGACACATCTTTGAACTATGAGGTCTAAGATTCTGCTTCCAATGAAAGAGAATAAACCCATGAAGATCTAAAAGCCTGTGATTCTAAATGGTGCTTTAGAGAAGCTCCCTCATGTCTGTCAAAAGATAAATCCCATGTGGTTTTTGTAAGAGTACAAGTGCAATCAGATGACAATTAATAATGATACATCTCTTGGATAAAGAAGATGGTATCTGCAGAGAAACAAAAAGCCTCATTCTCTGTTGGATGACAAGGAGTGCATTATTCTGTAGTTACCCTAGTGAAGCACAACTGGATAACGTAATTATTGCTTTCTGTTTAATGTTGTGAGTGACCCTGATTATGTATTGGAAAGAAGCAAACAGAAACAGTACACTTGTTTGTAGCAAACCAACCTATTTCCTTTCCTCACGAGCTCTTCCAATTTCTTTCTGGATCAGGCTTCTCTCAGGGGTACTGCCAAAATCCAGGGTTATCCATTCTTTCGCTTTTGTGAATCTGACTAGTAGGGAGTCCATCTGATAACCATTGTGGTGGGAGGGAAGAGTGAAGGTGAAGTAGGAAACTCACAGAAGCTTAGCAAGTCTGAGAGTAACCAGGTATTCAAAGACTTAACCCGCAAGTTTCTCTAGAAAAACATGCTCTAATTAAAACAATTTGTTTATGTCGCTGATCTTGCACCTACTAGAATATTGAAGGTCCCCCCACTGGTCAGAAAAGGGAGACTAACAAAGTATGAAATAGTATGAAGTTGGCAGTACAGCAGTATCTCACCTTTTTTATCAAACGTCTTTTCTTTTGCCATGCTACTCTGCGCGCTATGAAATACAACGTGAAGTGCACATTCCACAGGCGGCGGTCTTTGTCATAACCAGCTCTGTGATACGGTGCATCTGAGGCAGGGGAACATATGGCCCTTGTTGGTGCAGTTCAGAGGGTTCTAATTTCACTATCTCTGCTGCTAGGTTTGGACACTTACTGGCCTCATTTTTGGAATCACCTGGACACGTTCTCAGGCTGAGCTGGTGAACTGGGTTGAACTGGGCTGGCTGGAGGATCCCAGCCTGCTCCAAGTGTTAGATTTGTGGAAAGAGAGACTCCTCTTACCTTAGTTAGCACTGACCTTTCTTCTGCCTTTGTTTTCAGTCTGTAAAATGAGAATTATACCTCCTCTCCACAGCGAGTGTGTGCTCCTCTAGACAATCAATAAAAGAATGAGAAGAGATAAATCAATACCAGCTTGAGGCATCTGGCTACGTGCGATGTCTCTGTGAAGGAAGGAAAGCTGAGATCTCTCCCCAAAGAATGAGGTCTGTGTGTACTGAGCCTGTGACTTGGCCAGAGATCTCCCGATTATCGTTCCAGCTCTAAGGGGAGACTTGAGGCCTTCAGCTGACCCTGGCTGGCAGGGACGGAGCCTGCACATACCTCTGCCATCCCTGCTGTGACAGCAGGGCTTTTGTGCTTTGGTGATAAATGGAGCTTCTGCCTATTCCCATCCAGCAGTGAGGTAACACTCTCACCTCAATTTGTGATCCCTCTGAGGCTTAGAAAACATATGAGGGTTTGCATTTTTTTCTTATTTTTCAGGAGTCAGCAACCCCTGTCAGGAGATGTAGCTGTGACCGTATTAACAGCACATCATCTCCGCTTAGCAGCTTTCTGTGCCCATTGTCTCAGTAATGAAAAATATACCACATTCTAAACCACTGGTGAAGGGTCTAGAGGCTTTCTGAAAGGCAGCTCTGCTTATGGGGCTGTCTGAGGAAGCCACATGGATTTTCAAGAAGCGAAGTGTTCTGACTCAGAGTGGGTTGAGTCAGAAAGCAGGCAAATCTGAAACGGAGTTGGGACAGTGGGGAAGGTGGGATGGAGGAGGGCAGGAAGACTGCCTGCTTTTTCTCTACAGCCCTAAATCCTGCTTGACTTCAAGCTGTAGCCAGCTCTTTTCCCTCCCCTTTTTCATACTATCTCTTGTGAGCATGCAGGAGAAATTCACACCTATATTTTCTGAAAGAGCAGTATGGTGTACTGTATTAATAACAGTGTCGTCCCTTGTTTGCATTGCCTTCGGGCTTACAAGCTCATGGGCCGTGATTCCACTGCCCAGGCACTGCACAGGCAGAATAAAGCAATAATCTGCTGTCACACAGAGATCGTGATTTAAACACAAGACGAGGAAAACCAGATGGTTATAGCCAGGCAAGAAGAATAGGTTGGCAACAATGAGAAAATTAGTGATGTAGGCTCTAGGGCAGAAGAAATGCCTCCAAAAGCTTTGGCAACCATTAGGCTGTTGGAATGTGAAGTCCTTAAACACCCTCTCCTCTGCATTGTCCTCAGTTTGCCCAACTTTTCCCTCATGCATCCCTCCATCCTTTTTATTCAAATGAGCATTTCTATTGAATAAATATCAATCATTTTGCATAGAAAAAAAAACCATAAGCAAGTAGTGTTTAGAAGAAAAATAGCTGGAAAAAGGAATCTTCTCTGATATACCAGAAAAATGCATTAATAGGTAATTTACATAAATAATCTAGTACGTATATAATAGAGACAGATTATAATCTATATGCTTTTCTTCCTGACAAAATGATCTGTAACTTACCTGATAAATCACCCGGAGGTATCTGTCTTCGCTTTTTCTATTAGCTGTGTATTGAATTACTTGTTTCCTGTTTGCAATACAATACACTCAGTGTCTGTCACTAATGGGTTTACTGTTATGCTCTCCCCTAATGAAATTAAAGTGTGCTTTTAAAAAAATGGATCCAGTAGAATTTTCACAGCATTTTTATGCTATTTTATTTTATCAACAAAAAAGTTTGCATATTATAATTCTAAGTCCAGTTCTGCCCTGCAAATGAAAGTTTGGTTCAATATATATTTAATTTCTAGGTGCAGATTTTCAGCAGTGCTCAGCACATGTAGTTGCTGCGGAGTTATTTTGGATTGTTGACAATTACTGAAAAAAACATAGTTCTGAACAGGCAATATAAGATGTAAAATATTGTTTTGGTTATCCTGTTGCACAGGTCAGGGTTAGGTGTTCTTCTGTGAGTCATTTCTAAAATTTTATACCACTAGCACTAATTCATTGCACTGATTTATGTAAATAATGTTAGCCCCTGCTGCAGGTGGCACCAGCACCTGTACTGACAACAGCAGTTATCGCCTGTTAGGTGGGAAAGGACTCAGCACAACTGAATCTCAAGTTTCCTGCAAACTTTTCTCCCTCCAACAAAAAGATCTTAGAAGAATGTGTTCTTGACTGTGGCATGTGAATGCTGTTGCATCTTCTCAAGCCTTTGGAAAAGCAGCAGTGCCTGGCAGAGATTCACAGTCCACTAGGACTGGTTTCCAGGGGCGTATCTCGAGATATGCAACCTGGCCTTAGAGCCTGGTGCTGCAGAGGATCTAGCTGAGAAGCAAATTGCTTGAAGCTCACAAGTCTTCTTGAAAAATTTCTTTGGGCTTTTGGTTCACACTATTTTTTACCAAATGTATTACACATTGTTATTACATCTTTCAGATTCCTTACGTTATCATGGCTTAACTATGATTAGCTTAATCTATTAAAATAATGAATAAATCATGGCTAATAATATATTTTCTTGATCTTATTATAGTTTATGAAAATAATAACATCCATAACAAGCTCAGATTATATGCTCATAAATCACAATTACTGGGCTGTATTCCCTAAATGTATTTTGGGGCTCTAATATAAAAATATGTATCAGCTTGAGATCTCACTAAATTTAGAAAGCACTTGAAGTGTTGAAACACATCTCTTCAGTATCTCTGAAAAAGAACACAACTGTTGAGCTAAGGGATGGTCTACAAATGCCTCTCAGAAATGTCAGTGATTTAATGTCTGTGACATTTCTTCTCCCTAAGCAAAATAAATAGAAGTGGTTTGCACACTCAGACTGGATAGACAAGAAAAGAGGTAGACATTTAAATATGAAATTTCTGCCTGATCTCAAAAAAATGCGGTGAAAAGTAATCTTCAGACACAGTGATTAAACACAACTTTGTAGGTGACTAAACAGTTAAAACCAAATGGGATATTCAGATTAACGACACTTCACACAACTGTGGGCAAACTGCTGGCATGAATTGTTTTAGCTTCACTGAAGTCAATGACTGCTTTAGCTGCAGATCTGTACTCCGGTGCCTAGAAACAAAGGGTGAGGAGACATTTCTGATTCACATGGCAAGTGAGATGTGCAAAGGCCTGGGCGGTGGTGATGGCAACAAGTACGCTAACGCAGTATTAGAAAGTCTTAGGATGAGGCCAGGCTGCATGTCTGCCTCTGATCTCCCAGACAAGCATTGGGGAGAGGGATAGGATGGTACACACATTACAGTTTGGCAGAACTAGGGCCGGCTTGGCACAGAGCATGTCTGGGCTGCTGTGTCTGGGATCAGCCAATAGTCTAAAAACTTCAGAATATGAACTTCATCTGACTGCACTTCTGAAATCCTCCTAAAGCAGGAGACCGGGGCTTTGCAGTCCTAAACGTCGCTGCTGGTACCGTTGCCAGGCAATCAAACCAGTCAAAAAACTTCCTGTGTAAAGGCTAGGCTAAGGACTAAACAGAGCCCTGTGCTTTCAGAAGTCTTCTCCTGAGATGTTGCAGACAGTGTGGTCAGGCTGGCACTGCTGCCAGGGTCTTGCTGTCACGCGAAGTCACGATGTCAGTACAGTGATTGCTAAACACAGGGACGGACCTCTACAGCTCAGCTTGCGCAGGTTTACCAACCTTCAGCATTAGCCATGAGACGATGTACGACAGTACAATTCCTTCTTCCAGCCCGATGTTCTTCTGCACCTTACTGTTTGAAGCTATGATCCAGACAAGCTATGAGCTAATTATTACAGCCACAATTAGTCCAGCCACTCCTCTGCACTGAAAATAAGACCCATCAGGAAAGAAGCATTAGTCTTGGCAGACTTAATTGTTGCTTATTCTGGCTTTTACTTCAGATCCGAGAGAAGCCTAGACTTCCCAAGAATGCCTCTAGGTGAGACCAAATGTGATTCAGAAATCTGGGAGAGGATTTTTGTTACTGTTCAAGCAGAACTAGAGCAGTTCTTTGAACTTTGCTGCCTTCTAGTAGACGTTTGTGGTGCTCATTTAGTAAGAAGGGAAGGGCAGCAAAATTGGTTTGTTGTGTTTTGAAATGTCATTAGTTTAGTTATTTCTGATGGATTTAAAACTGCTCAGTAGTCTCCCTTTCATTGCAGCCATACCTGTATAAATGACCCTTCGCCCTGGCTGTGCTTCAAGGCAGGGAGCTTCAAAGATTCATCTTCACCTTTGTTCCATATCAGGAGGTTGTAACTCAACAGAGAAAGCCGTGCTTGCTCTCTGCTGTAATTATTTTTATTTACCACAGGGAACCTTCAGTTCCTTCTTTTCTGAATGGTCTTTCAGCCTTTTAGTTTCATTAATGCTTCCCAGCAAAAGCAATTAGTGATGACAACGTGTGCCCCAGTTATCCTGATAATTTGTGTTCTCTGGCAAGCTGTTTATGAAGACAACAAGATCACAATCTGATTTATGATGACCTTATGATTTTTATTTTAAATAAGAAACCAGAGACTGAAACAATACAGTCAGCCATGTAGTCAGTCCATCTGCCCACACACAAATTGTTCTATAAAGTACATTTTTATTATTTTTATCAAGTTTAGCTTTTAATATCTAAGAGCCTATTCTACAAATTAACAGACTTCTCTGTCCCAGATTTTGCCTATATTTTAGCTACAAATTTTTCTGGCTGTGTATTATGGCTTCTGTTCAGAAGTGGTGCTGATTTTTATAACAATGGGTTGCATCCTGGCTAAAACGCACTGCATTAGTGCTTCTCTTCGCGTGAGTTCCCTCCTGTTAAGCAGCTGGTTCTCCACTTACTTGTGGGTGTTCCCTAGCTACGTGGGTATTCCCTAGCTCTTCTGTAACTTCTAGTGGCTGCAATCAGATGTGACATTGGTCAGTACTGAAAAATACGAAGATGGATAGATTTTTCAACAAGGGCTGCTCTTTGTTTGGCTTGATGCAGGGCTACTTGATAGCTGGTTGGCTTCCAGTCTAGCCGTTATTTGTAACGTACAGTCCTGTAAGCATTTGACTCAACCCTGGCTGAGCAGGCTAAGCATTGTGAAAGCTAATGATGAAAGCTCATCTTTATTAACTGCAAATTATACTTTTAGTTATTTCTCTCCCCTTAGATGCCATTACTGGCTATGCTAGCTAGAATTAATTTTCTGATAATGAGGATTTGACCTGTTTCTCTCTCTGTCAGGTCCATTTTATGTGCTGTACGCACATAGCTTACCCACATCTGTATGTTTTGTTTTCTGAGCTGTCTTTATAGCTGCACAGCTAGCAGTGAAGTGCACCATTTCAAAGGTCCAGCCATTTGATATCCAAAAAAAGGACAATCCAGCACTGAGCACTTTCCTGTGCATAGCTCTGAGTCTGTTCCTTGGTTGCTGTTGCAATGGTCTGACCGGCATCTCTGTGACTCGAACCCTGGAAAGGGTGAAGGGGAGCTTTGGAAGGTGTCTGACCCATATATCACTATGGACTCAATATCGCAGGGCTGGTGGTCGGACTATGATCTATGCCTAATCATTATATGCTTAATGTTTAGTAGATGGTGTCCAAAATGCTGAGCAGCAAACAGCTCCAACGAGACTGTTTCAAGGGGACTGAATAAATCATGCAGAAGGGTGAACGCAGAGAAAAATAAAGCAAAACTGCCCTCTTAGGGCCCAGGCACCCTCCTGTCTGACATTTTCCTCCTGCTTAGACTATTTGTAAGAATATGATTTATTGCTTGCTTTTCCCCCACTGTTGTTCTCAGCTTCTGCAGTGGCGTTGGAATGAACGCTAACAGTTTTCCAAGTTTCTGACCTCGTCAACAGCTCACAAAACTGGACTAGAGTCTATTAAATCCTGACTTTTTACTTTGTAATAAGTTTCTTCTGTTCATTTTTAGCTACAGCAAATGCTTAAATCTCATGTCATTAAGATTTTGGTTTTAAGGAAACTTCTTTTTAGGGTGGGGTTTTTCCGGCATTGGTTAGTGGAGCGGGACGACATTTAGCCTTAGTCACTCTGATTTAACCATTACAGTCTTGCAAGATGGGGCTGTCTCCAGCGCCAGGTTACTGATGCAACCCTGACACTTGGATGCTGATTTTTCACCAGAGTGATCTTTTGTAATACTGTAGCTTAAGTAGGACACAATTTTACATGACTGGAAATATATCAGTGTGTCAAGGTTAAGTCACTGTATGTCAAGCCAGACAGGCGTATTTTACACACGCAGATGAAATTCCGAAACTCTGCTCATGTTGCTTAGCCACAGCTGTAGCTTTGTTTATTATCTAATTCTCCTAAAGTGATTCACTGTGGGAGACAACAGGCTGCTTGCAGTCACTGCTCTGCTCTGTGAAGCTTACAAAAACTCAGACTCAAAAGCGAGTATGAACCATATTTTATCTGAATTCCTGAGTTAAATCAGTGGCCAGAAGACCCCCACAGTGACTGGGGATGGAAGCATAAAGTAAATAAATTGATCAGATTTACTACCTCAGTCCAATCTCTGGAAATCAAACTACCAAAAAAAAAAAAAAAAAGAAAAAAAATCACTGTAGATAGTCTATAGTTTATGCTTGTTTGTAGTTAGATGCAATAAAAGGGTTCTGATCTTCTAATAACTGCTTTTCTCCAAAAGTCATTTCTTTCAATGTGACTGAGAACGTTACAGGGTTCAAATTTTCACAGCGAGGAAGGACAGTTAGCTCTGCCTGTGGGATCCAAATGAAAAGCAGCCTTGCTTTCCAAGGGGTTGTAAGTTCCCATCAAGCAAAACGCTTCTAGAAGCAAGCCCCTTTTACCTCTGTTCCTGAATAGGAGTCTGGGTCCCAGCGTCAGGCTGCCAGACTCAATCCCCCCAGAAAGATGTTGTAGGGCCAAAATAAGCAACTTGATTTTTAACCAGATTTTCAAAGTCAACAACCCAGTGCCCCCTACTGTCCACATATTACTGGCAGGTAAGAATCCCACTAAAAGGCCTGCTGATCACTATTCTATTTAATTTCTGTCCTCTGTCTTCTTACAGTCCCTTTTAAAAAATCTGTTGCTATATTTTCAAAGTGGATACTCATTTTATATTCAACAGAAGACATAAGCCTTTCTTAATTCACTCTACCAAATCTAATTGTGATTTGTATCTGTCTAAAGCTGCTTGTGTTGAAAGCCTTTTAATCATTCAGATAGTCCTTGTGAGTCAGGACAGTAAAATTCTGTAGCACAGAAAAAAGCTGCTGGCTTGACATTAAAGAGTTGAAGGCTAAACAAATGCCAGGGATTGGCTTTAAAAAGCTTCTGCTTCTTCAACAGGACCTCAGAATGGCTGTGGTGGTTACCTGAAAAATTCAGCTTATAGCTTTGGCTCTCCGGTCTCCAACGTGACCAGAAGATATGAGAAAAATCTGGACTGTGTATGGATCATAACTGCACCCGTAAACAAACTGATCAACCTCACCTTCACTTCATTCGTGCTTGAAGCACAGTCTGCTCAGACTTGCCGATACGATTATGTCAATGTAAGACAGCTGCGTATTTTAACAAGAAAATATCAGTGAGATACAATCCATTATCCTCTCCATGAGGTTAAAACTTAATTAATAGAAAATGGACTTATGAAGAAATTAAATTGCTTAATATCATATCGTCGGTGGGTTAGATTATTACTCCAGATGACATCCTGCCTTTTTGGAAACCAGTAAGAGTTCTAACATTGTTATGGGGACACGCTTCTGTTCTTAAGACTGCCTATATAAATGAGTCTTTATTTCTCAGAATAGAAGCAAAACAAAATCCAAGCACTTTGAAAGTAAACATGCAGATTCATTATCATGCAAAGTTGCTTGAAAAGACTTTAATTTATAAAACTTTGAATAAATAAAGTCTTTATGCTAAATGCTCACCTGTGAAAGCTATTTTCTTGGGGATGAGCATACAAAACATAGGATAGCAGAATGCTGCTAAAGAAGATCCAGCAAGGAGTGTTATACATCTTGTTGAACATTAGAGGAATGATACTAGGAATTAATTCTAAATTTTGGTGCATAAAATCAACCTTTCTCAGTGAAAAGCACTTCGAGATTACATATAAAAATTAAAACAGAATGCAAAATTAAAATGGAATAAATTTTTGATAGATTTTCTGAGACAGGACCAGAACGTTCCATAATGAGATTTACACTGTCCAACAGAATTTGTTAATATGGCAGTGAATAATTACAGTCATCAAGAACATCCTGTTAAAGCACAAGAGCACCTACTGCTTTCAAGTAACAGAAAGTGTAATGTCAGGAGGGGTCAGAGAACTATATTTTTATTTATTTGTTTGTTGTGCCTAAACTATTAGTGGCTTATATGGTTTTCTTCTTTTAGCTTTATGACGGAGATAATGAAAATGCCAATTTAGTTGGCACATTCTGTGGCTCTATGGTGCCAGCTCCTTTTCTTTCTACGCATAATTCCTTGACTGTGAAATTTATCACAGACAACTCTGTGGAAAGGGAGGGTTTCAATGTGACCTACGCTACAGTAGATCGTAAGTATACATATATTCGCGTGCATATATGGTTGTGACTCTTTTGTGGAAATATAGATTTAAACAATAAATCATCAAAATTTGTTCTAGATATAGGGCCCAGGAAGGTGCAAAGACAGCCCTTAGTATATCTCTACAGAGCACCTATGAGCAAGCTAAAAGCAGCACTGCTAGACCCCAGTGCAGTTCGCATTGGTCTTGCCTGGTTGCAGGGTGGCTGTCGGTCTGCAGTGCAAAGCAGGAACACTCTAGCATGCACTGTTAACAAATACGCTGATATTATAGGGAACAAACATTTATTTGAGTTTTACAACATACATTGACACAGCATTAGCATGTTTTACTTTTCTCCCTTCTGGAGAGTCACAGGTAAATACAAAATTATATTGTCCAGTGTAGTTTTGCTCAATAAATATTTTTTCCCAGTTGGAAAGTTTTTCACTCTGTGACGTTTATTACTACTTTACACAGGACTGTGTGGAGGAGTGTATAATGCAACTTCTACATCCCTGACTGCAATGTCTCCTAACTTCCCGAATGAATATCCACCATTTACTCTCTGCACTTGGGTCATTGATGCCCCTCTGCAGCAGCAAGTCAGGGTGGTGGTAGAGGCCTTCCACCTCCATTCCAGCCAGGACTGCTCTCAAAACTACCTAGAGCTCCAGGACTCACCAACAGTAAGAAATTTACAGTTGCTAGCATTCCCTGTTCACATTCAGTTCCCTTCACTCTTTGTAGAGAGGAGAAACCCACTGTTTGGTAACAGATTAATTGATGATTCTGTGTGAAGGGCACATCCAAAGCAATACGCACGGCGCCCCACTTAAGGTGTGTTATCTGGTCCACAGACTTCATGGAAGCACACTACACACACATTGAATCAGACGTAACAAGTGTTCGCCATTTTTTCACAGTTGCACCAAGTAACAGAGCTGACAAATTTCACACCCAGAAAATCCAACCCAACAGCAAGTTTTCATAAACTAATTGTACTTCCTCCCACCCAAGAACCATAATAAAAAAAAAAAATCATGCCAAGAAGAGTATTTGTAGAAAGCACCATAAAAAAAAAAGCTCTGTTCATGTCTCTTGTATTATATTATTCTAAATCTTTCATTGTTTCTCATGTTGGCATGAAAACACCTGTTACATTTGATTTGTTTCTCATAATAATTGAACATAAAATGTCAAGACATTATTAAGTGATTTCCATAAGAAGTTTAAAATGCGATTGCATAACTGGTGCAGAAAGTGTTGAGAGATCTATTCACCTCACGTTCAGTAAGTAGAAAACTCAATTATTTAGTAGAAGTAACTTGTGACATGTATTGAATTCCAGCACAGCCAAGGATCAGTCCATAGATTCTGTGGCACTGAAACTTTTCCAGTCCCTGAATTTTATTCTCATGATCGCACTGCCATTGTGACTTTCAAATCAGATGAATATATGGTTAATAATGGAGTCAGATTCACCTATCAAGCTACAGGTAAGACTGAAGAAATGTCTAAAAAATCCACCTACCATTCTCTTTGTTGATTCCATACAGTGAAAAGCAATACAGAGATCTGAAATGCTTACACGTTTCTGGTTTTCTGTCTCAAGGTTGCAGCAGAGAGTATAACCAGCCATTTGGTTACCTGAAGAGCCCTGGCTGGCCTGGCCATCTCCCCAATAATACGGACTGTTCTATCATTCTACGAGCTCCCCTGAATCACACAATCTCTCTCTTTTTCCACGCTTTCAGTTTGGAGGACAGCATCCAGTGTTCACATGATTTCCTAGAGGTATCAAGCAAGTATACATATTGTGTGGGCCTGTGTCAAAATCTGGTGAACTCAAAGGATATTAAGAAGCTTGGATCAAGTCTGACCTAAACTGACATTAAGGACTAATTTATTGCTACAATTTTATGGTGAAAGGTACTCAGATGTTATAGTAAGAGGTTAATCAATACATACTATAGTAAGTCCAAAACCAATGAATAAACAGTTTCATCATCAGCTAAATTATCTTTACCCAGCTCTTGCTAATGTTACCCAGTTAACAGAGTAAGTCAGGATAGTTTTCATCCAATATTAACATCTGTGCATGAACAGAAAGCCATAAATCTGAGTGCTTTTGTTCCAGCAGTAAATTCCATCTGCTTGACATTTTTCTTAAAAATATTTTTTTTCCAAAAAAGCATTTTTCTTTAAGAAAAAAAAGGAGCTCTAGTAACAAGTGTAGGATACTTGCAAAAGTACTTTTGTCAATAAAAATCATATCCTCTACACAGTCCTCACTTTGTCATTTGACGCTTGTTGAAGGTTTCCCTGTTCACTGGTCAGACAACAAAAATCAGATGTCTGTGGCAGAATAATTATTTAGTTCTCCTTTCATATCCTCTTTACTGTCTCAAGAAATGGATCTGAGCACCAGGATTATTGGAGCTCAGAAAAAAACCCAGATTAAATCTGAGCTATGTAATATGATCTGTCTTAATGTGACCAGGGAAAAGAGTGGTCTGCAGGGTAAAGAATTAATCTTTTCATCTGGAATATTGACATTTCTTCTGAAAAGTAAAACATGGGCTTGAATTGCAAAAGTACATCTTAGCTAGTCAAATAATTTTTTTCAGTCAGGAGATTATCACACTGTAAAATTTAGCTACCTCTTTCTGATTATACTTGTTCTGTGCAGTTACTTACAAAACTCAGACAGACTGGTTAATGATCTCTTTTTCCTTCCATACAAAAATATTTAGCAGGAAAAAGAACAGTATTAAAATGACAGTTATGGTATGCATGCAAGTCAGTACATAGTTTGTGCTGTGCTTGTATCACTGCGTAATGGTACTGGTGTATAACTGGCATAGCGATTTAATGTTCGCAATGTTTTGTGTGTCCCTTGAAGGTCAGAAATGGAAGTGATGTGCAATCACCACTACTCGGCAGGTTCTGTGGAAACACTGTGCCCAGTCCCATCTTCCCCAAAAATCATGTTGTCTACCTTCATTTCAAGAGTGATTTTTCAGGGGCTCATGATGGATATGAAATTACTTGGACTTCATCACCAAGTGGTAAGGCTGTAATTACAAAGTAATTCCACTTAGCAACTGTACATAGAGGGAAAATACAGAAATGTGGAATTCAGCCTGCTCAGTTTTCGCCCTGCCTCGTCAACACTTAAGACCTTCCCAAGCACCCACAGTCCACCCTATTCAGTCACTGGAGGGAGGTAGTTGCTGCTCAAGACCAGTATGGCAAGATCTAATTTATGTGATGGAAGCAATTTCCTCTCTCTAACGTTGACTTCAGCAACCTCAGAGGATTTAGTCCACTTAAGATGAAGATCTACCTCTTTCACTGAGAGGTCAAAAAATATCAGGAACTTGGGATCCACAGGATGGTGGTGATGGTGACTCAGCCTACTCCATTAATAGTCCAGTTGTGTTAAGCCCTAGGAACTAGGCACTGCTAAGCCTGAGGAAGACTGATATTAGCCCCTAGGAGATAACCTAACTATAATGCTGTGTAGTGACTATATCACAGACATATTCATAAATGGCTTATGAAATGGCAGTGAATAGTTGGGTAACAGTTTGTTCATGATACTCAGTTGCTGGAGGTAGGAAAGCTCATGGCCAGCTGAAAAGCTCTGCAGAATAACCTTACAGTACTGAGTGGCTCAGTGATTGTCGCGTTAAAAGGGGTAAGGGAGTTGATAAGCGGCAAAAGGAGAGCCCTCCCGTTGAGTCACGAGGTTCAGAGCAGACCCCCTTGCGTTCTAAACTCTCTCTCAGAGAGGAGTCTAGGTGCGGCTGAATCAACTCCTAGTCCCAGACTTGGTCAACGGTTTGTCTAAAGGGTTAAGCTTGTAGCCACTTATCAGATTCATCTTGCCTGTCAGAGCCCCTCCAAGGACTTTCACTGAAACAGTTTCGCAAAGTTGAAGCAATAGGTAATTTATTCAAGCGACAGGTATCACAGATTTGGGATCGCCGTTGATAAATGCACAGACTGCAAAAACCAAGCTCAAAGTAATGGTTTAGCGCTTTAGTTAACAATGTGTTCCTGGGGATACGTCTGACAAAGTCAGAAGCACAACTCTTACCAAAGAGGCGTCCCTTCCTGGGGAGGAAAGAGAGGTTCAGGCTCGTCAACCCATCCATCAGATAAGGTTCTCGCTTGGCTCCTCCTCCCAAAGAGAGTTTTCAGGTGCCAGTTTTTATATGTTTGAAAATCTTTTTGTGAGGTGGGACTAAGTCAATTATTGTGTATCTATTGGTTCTTGCCATGGAATGTCGTGTTGTCAGAAGCGGGACTCAGCAGTTTGACATGCCTATGGAGTGGGGATCTTGGTATGTGCTTCCAGGGGCCATCTGTTCTTTATCCAAAGCAATCTCTGGCTGTGCAGCCTCCTCGGCGCCCTATAGATCACTTGGTTTACAGTGATGGGCTATCCCCCTTTACTTCTGTCTGATAAGCACAAGTTAATTGCTCCTTTTGTTAACTCTTTGGCTCTTGACGCCTGAGTCCGAGCATGTCTTTCATCTTGCATTGACAAATCCAGCAAGGCCATCAATTACAGTAATGAAAAGGCAGATAAAGTTCAGTGAAGGAAAGTGTTGATGATGAATATGAGCAAAAAAAGACAATCCTAACTTTACTTATAGAAATATGGACTCTGAGTTGACTTATAGAACTCAGCAACAAGATCTTGGGAGCAAAATAGTTCCATGAAAAGAAGAGCTAACTGCTCACTAATAGTCAAGTAGGCTAGCACAATGCTAGGAATTGTTGGGAAAGGAAGAGAGAACAAATAGACAGTCACTCTATAAATGCATAGTTCACACACAAATTGAATGACATGCACAGTTTTGATCTCCTCCTCTTATAAAGAATCGAGTATAACTAAGGGCTCAACATAAAAAATGGCCTCTGTATGAAGTATGCTGAGGATAAGAAACTAGTGATGTCTATAAAATTGAGTGATATTGGACAATAGTCATCAACTGTTCATTGACTTTTCCCACAGAAGAACTAGAGGCCTTCAGATAAAGCCAGGAGGTGGTAGGTTCAAACCAAACCAAACTAAACAGTTGTTCACACGGTATGCAGTTAAGCTGTGGAGCTCCTTGCCATAGGATGCTACAAATTTACATGATTCGAGGGCTACCTGAACAAGTTCATGGAAGACATCTGATAAAGATTATTAAATACAAAGATGCCATCTCTGGAAGCCGTGAGATGAAAATTCTTGGAGACTCTGAGAGTAATCTGGGGCATGATCTGCACATGATTCCTCTTACAACTTGGATTTTTCCCAGGACATCTTCTTCTGTCCACTGTTGGAGATTGAATTTTGGTATAAATGGCCTTTAGTTTACCTAATACGACTATTTTCTCTGAGGTGTTCTCTGCATTTTTTTATCAGGTGAGGATTCACTACTTTTCATTCCAAAGAACAGGCAAAGAGCATTTGTCTCTAGTTGAGTAGCTGGGAACTGAACTGACTAAGGCACAGACTTAACACTTTGGTTCCTGTTTCAAAGAGTTTTGGGGGTTTTGATTTTTAATATCCAGTGATGGTCTAATGCTCATTGCATATCCTTCTCAGGCTATCCTTCTTAGGCTAAGATAGAGCCTAAGATTTGTCTCTTATTGCAATAATGCTCTTATCCACATTCATTGTTCCAGCTCCTAGCGCCTCTGTGTTTTTCAGTGCTACTACTAATACTGTACTAATGTACTACACCATATAGTATCTTGTGAAACTAAGCCTTCCATGCTAATTAAAAGTGTCTGTTTCCAGGATGTGGAGGAACATTATACGGCAGCACTGGCTCATTTGCTAGTCCCAGCTACCCGGCAAGTTACCACAACAACACTGACTGCGAGTGGGCCATTAGTGCGCCCCAGGGACGAATTGTCACCGTGAACTTTGATTTCATCAGCATCGATGACCCAGGGGACTGCAGCAGCAACTACCTGACCCTGTACAACGGGCCAGACGCCAGCTATCCCCCAGCTGGGCCATACTGCGGGATGGTACGTATGCCCTACAGTCTGAGCCCCTCTTAGTGGCCAAAATGTATCTTTACTCTCTCATGTTTAGTACTGTTTCCCCAATTATGGCGTGAATTCCATACAGAGGAGTGTAAGTGAAGGGGTGAGGCCTTCCAATGCAAACCTTACAGGGACATCTAGTGGGAGGCATCAGTAAGCTCTTTTGCTCGGTATTCAGTTGTGTCTTTGATTTAAATATTTGTAATATCCTGAGAGAGAAATGCAAAAGCAGCACCTAGCACAGACATGAGGTCCCTTCCAAACTATGACCCAATTTGTGCCTCAGTTTTAACTTTCTGACTGGCTTTTCCAAAGAATCTTGGTGTTCTATAAAGCTTTTCATTTTTCTTGTCTTTACATTTAGGATACAAACATCGCCCCATTTACTGCTACATCTCATCAAGTCTATATCAAATTTCATGCTGAATATGTGACTTTACCATCAGGATTCCTGTTAAGCTGGACGAGCTAGAACACTATTTGGGAGAAGTATATTACCTTTTCTTGCTCTACTGAAGAGACCTTCAATCATAAAATAAGTCCGAAATCTAGTTATGACAATTGCAACTGAAGTAAAGCCTTTTAAAAATTATTGTAAGTGTAGCTGTTACAAATTTAGAGCTCTGTCAAAAAAAAAGTGATCTCCCATTGTACTGAAAATAAACTATTATGTACCCAACTGTGAAAATGAGGTTATGCTAGTTTTTGAAATGTATTTTTTATATTCTTCTACATAATTTCAAACACTGAGTAAATATGCCAAAAAAAGAAGCTTTACATTTAATGCCATAGGAAGTGAATTAGCCAGGATAAAACATAAACACAAAATATTCAATGTAAAGTTGATAAGAGGAGCTAAGATACAAAGTCGTCTCTAGTTCTATGGAGTGATATGGGTTTGTTGCAAGCAACTTTGAAAGCATTATCTAGGTTTTTATTCAAACTACAACCAAATCAGACATTGCCAAAATATGGCCCTTGTCCTACTACCATTTACACAGATAGGTTTGCTGAAGAATGTTCTCTAATGCTGTGGACCAGGATGAAGAACCCAGCAGAATAAAGTGCTCAAGCGTTCACTGAAGTTTAACACAGTGAGGATGTGCTATCATATCAAATCTTAACCACATCGAGAAGTAATGTCAGGATCATGTTCAATATACACAAATACCCATGATTATATTTATTGAGTTATATCTTTAAGCTTCAAAACCTATTTTACAACTGAATTTATGAAAAACTTGTGAGATTCTTAGTGACCGATTCACCTTCCTAGTCAGCTTGTAGGAAACTTCGTAGACATTTGGAAAATGGATATAACTTCAGAATAGGGCAGACATTAAAATATCAGTTGACTTGTGACTAGAATTAGTTTGTTCCTTCCCAAGGCTAACACACATCATGCATAAAATATGTTGTTGGTGGGGTATACAGAGGACACTGATTCCCACTGTGAAACATTTTTTGTCACAACCCAGAACGAATGACCAATTCATGTCCCAGATGTCACCTGTGACGAACGGGCAAGAGGAATTTACACCACAGCAGACGAACGCGAGCCTCATCAGAACTCTGATGCCATAACTATTATAAAGAGTCAGTCACAGTGAAAGCAATTCCTTAACATGATTATTGCAATAATTAATTATGAAATGATATTAAGTGTTAATGACAGTTCTAACAAAACCCAGAAACTCTTTCAAGATTTCCCAGTGAATGCTGAAAAAGTCCTCATTCCACAAAGACACAAAACTTTATAGTGGCTGAGAAGCCATCTTGGTTAAAAGAAAATGTTGAAAACACAGAAAAGACAAAAAGGGCAAAAAGGTGGATGGCAAGCTACAAAATACAACTCAAAATGATCTAGTAATAACTTACAAAGAGAGAAACCTGTGAATTCCCACCCGTCAACAGAATTGCATGTAAGCCAGCATTTTAAAATTGTCCAAGCACCAAGATAAACCTAGCCTATGTACAAGTGGTACTGCTGCTAACGCGTGGAAGTACAACGTGGGTAAAGGAGAAAGACCTGTATTCGGATGAAACTAGGAGACATTTATGTCCTACTGGGCTGCTGGCAGAACAGAACATTTCTCTAATAAGGGAAGACAAAAAAGACCATACAGTCCAACTAAACATTTTCAGAATACTGGCCCAGAAAACTTGTGCTCAGATTCATCACCAAATCGATTTCATATTAGCAATCCAGCGACGATACAATCTTAGTCCATAAAATTTATTAAAAAGCCCACAAAAGGGATAGCAAGCAGAAAAGAAAACAAAGCCGTGTGAACTACCTGGAGATAAAGCTACAAAATAAGCTCTAAATAGAGTGGCACGTAAGAAAGACATTGCAGGTACAACGAAGCATGGCTTCGCCTGCTTGCCTGCAGAGATCAGGAACAAGCTGATTTCTTCCTTGTGGACGGCTGCATGATGGGGCTTTGTGGACGTCCATTGCAGTTTTGACCTTCCTGTGAATGCCCGTGGATTTGGTGCAGTTGGTGCAGGGCAGAGAACCCCCTCCGAGATCTGGCTGCTGGCTCTTGCGCAGCCCACCTGGGAGCCCCAGGGGAAAGGGCAGTGGATGTCTCCCAAGCCAGCTCCCCGCCACTGCAGGTCGTGCTCCGCCATACGCTCATTTCTCTTCTCAACAATGGAACCCGTCCTGATGGACAACGAGTTCTCAGGGCAAACCTCGGCCTTGTCAGAAGCCTGACAGAGCACAGACTGACAAACAGTAGAAACCTGTACGTGGTTTTAATGACTGAAGTTCATCAGTGGCTTTTTGAGACTGGTACCAGTCACACATCACACAGTTCATGGACGTGACGTCGAGCTCCCCAAGGACGCTCGCCGTGCTGAGGCTGCCCTGCTGCTGGCTGAGTGAGCGGTGTGCAGACGCAACCCGGCGACCTGGGATGTGCCCGAGGCCACTCTGGTCACACGTCCTTCGGCCTTAAGCTCTACAGGGGAACTGTGGTTAACCTGACGAGTTTGCTGAAATCTCTACTTCAAAAAGATCCATTTCACTAAGAAAAAAAGCGTGTTTCACTTTAAAGCAGATTAAACGATTTCGGACTTTTTTGGTGTGATAAATACTTGCTCTTGGCATGAGTTTCTGTCACAAGGTCAAACAAATTTTACGGAATCATTGAACTTCTGCAGAAGCAAAGACTAAAGAGCACTACGAATCGGAGGAAGAGAAATTTGTAAGCTTTTTTTTTTACTTGAACAATAACTAAGGATTGGTGCATCTTAAAATGTTACAATTACTCCATATCTGTGCATAATTGTATTTACAAATGAGTAAAATGCATGAGGCTCTTTCGAAAAAAACTGAGAGTGCAGCAGAGAATTTGTGCTCATGAAGACTGTTGAATGAAGCTGCTGGTACAAGGTTCAATTGATCTAGCGCAACTGACTCTCGCCAGAAATAGTCAAAGTCTAAAATTAGAGTAAATTATCAAACCCATTCTTTAAAAAAACAGGAACACAGTAACCCACTGCTGGCCTCTAACATTTTATCTGAGGAACCGCAACAGAGATACCACTGCAGAAGTATTAAAGTGGAGGTCCTTAGAGGAGAGAGCTGGTGCTAAGCCATGTTTCTGTCTTGGAAGGTAAGGAGTCATTTAAAACACTTGCTTTAAAATGAATGCACAGCGAAAGCAAACAGGAACAACTAACCAGATAATTTAAAAAGAATTATTTCATGAGACTTCAATGGGGTATTTTTGCAGTGTACAATTCAAAAGACAAAATCTGTGTTTGGTAAGATTTATGCCTTCATCTCACAATACTGGCATGAATATCTTTGCTTTTATGTCTGTGCACATTGCTGTCTATTGTATAGATGATGTCGTAGTTGTGAACGCTGCGTGTCCGTACTGTGATACCTGCGCGACCACAACCAACCTCCCCCCTGCCAGTGACACAGCACGGATAATGAGCGTCCGTGTTTTCACTTCCTACAGCTGGCGTGTTTTTAGCTTATGTGTAACTCTTCTTCTGCATGTCACTATACATATTTAATCTTATATCAAGTTGTATTTTATGAGACAGTTACATATGGATGGCAAGCACTACAAAGACAAGGATTTGACGAATAAGCCCTAAAAGGTCCGTAACGCTATTTTTTAATTGCCCTTCCTGTGTGGCAGGGCTGTTCTTTGTAAACACTAAATGAGAACTAATACCAGAACAAGATCGTTGGGGCTATAGTTACTTGAAGAAAAGGAGAGAGAAGATATACAGCTAAAATGCTAGAAATCGTGGTGCTGGTCAATTTAAAAGATCAGCTAATTTTAGTTAAATTTACAAAGCAACTTTGACTGAAAAACAGTTTTAACTCGGCTCATAAAGCATAGGAGGAGGTGTCTCAGTTTCCCACAGTAACTCAAGATAAGTGTTCTAGGTACCAGAATTAATATATTCGGTGTAAGTATTTTCTGTCAGCTGCCAAACTAAAACTGCAGAATTATTCTGCAGTCCTGGTTATAATGGAATGTAACAAAAATTCATAGCATTGACTACTGTTCATAATGACAACAACAGCAACAATACAGGATCACTAACAAATAAATGTTTAAAATGTTTACTAGCTGATAATAAAAATAGAGGCCAAATTCTAGAAGTTTGCTTTTATAAGGCAAGGATCAGCAAAATAAATATTTTGTGCCAGTTAGCACACATAATTACTGTGATGTCGATGGATGAATTTTTAGCAGCAGTGCCTAGCAGTATACAACTGTCTGTGCAGGTGCATGTTGCTGTTGTATCGTTTTGACGACACGCTAACCCTGCATTGAAGTTGACCGTTATGATAGCTTTTCTTGGAGGGGGGAAAAAAAAAAGGATTAAAAATAGAATAACAACATAAAACCTCATTTCCTTGGTTAGAAGAACTACCTAGGACAGCCAGAGCAAGGGCAGTGTCAGGCATTTAAGCTAAGTGACAAATTTAGAACAAATCTGACATATATCAAAGATATTTTATAGTTGTTTCATAAGCAAAAATTCAGTAGCTGGATAGTACAATGAGACTTAAATTGGAACAGCCTGTACGGCCAGCTCGACCGTCGCAGGTGGTGGGAGGGCTGTGCTGGCTGGTCCTCAGCCGTGGGCTGACCAGCCCTCCAGCCGCAGGTACGGAGCGAGCTGGGGATCCCGGGGGGCCAAAGGGGTTCCAGGGGAACACGACGTACTGGGAAGAGGCAGTGGGGTAAGGGAGGGGAGGTGGGGTTACTGCGGTGGCATAGGCCCTCTGCAGGGAATCAGTCTGGGCGAGTATGACTGCTGATGGAACAACCCGAAAATCAAGTTTTTGAGATAGGGAAAGGACCTGACCCTTGCATAGTGTGGCGCATGCGCTGACCTTCCCGCTCCTCCTCATCCAGTCAATACTTACCGCCTCACGAGGAGCTGGGAAGCTTTGGAAGGAAGGCTTGACAGCAGCTCCTCTTTGCCAAATCCAGTGCAGACCGGGCTAGCGTATTGATGAGTGTGTTTACCAGATGAAAGAGTTGCTACAGCGGGAACCAAAGTAGATCACATAGATGGTGTGAGCGACAGAAGAATGATTTACACAAGAGGATAATGAAAGCGGATGGATGGTAAAAAAACCCCAACCCTGACTAAAGGGAATAACGGCAATATGTTTATTAAGTGGGGAGTAGTTAAATACTTCTACGGTAGGGCTAGAATGTGCACGTCCAGGCCACGTGCAATGTAATTCACTACTGTTTTGGTCACTGCATAAATGGGGCAGCAAAAAGCCAGGGGAGCTTCTCACTAGCCATGAAGACACTGTTTTGTGAGCATCTTGTCACAGTCACTTGTGCTTTATCTGTTTGTTGGAAAAAGCAAGTTATAACCCTGTTCTATAGGCAATAAACCTGCCTAAGCCCTTGCTACTAAATGAAGCCTGCGATGGTTGTCCATGAAACAAGAACAATAGACATGCTGGCACCTAGGTATTTGGGACAACTGACTGGGGGCAATCAGGGCATTTTCTTAGACAGTAAAGGGATCTGGATTCATGTTCCCACAGACAAAAAGGAACTGTTCATCATTGTCTTGTACATCCAAGCGACCGTGTCCTCTGCTGAGCAACCTCGGTAAAAGGAAGTTCTTCCAGTTGTGTCTTGTAAGAAATACCTGAAAGCAGCCTGTAACTTCAGGAAAGGGCTCAAGGTAGCAAACGCCATTAAGGGATAAACATGCTACAACTCTGCAACTCAGAGTTCAATCCTTACATTCCTACAAAAGGAAAAGCTGAAGTTACACCTCCAGCAGCATTCCTCATTTGCTGGTTGGTTTCTGTGGATATTATTTTTAGGCTTCTGAGTAACACTGTGCAGCACACAGGGACCGCACACGTAAAATTCAAGGCTGTGGTTCTCAACGGGTGCCCTGGCCTTAGGTCATTTTATAGATTTAGTCATTAATTTCTCTGAGCTTCCCTATCTGTCCAATGACAGTAAGTAGGAACTTCTTAACTCCTATCAAGGATATTATATGCGTAACTACATTCCAAGCAGTACGGCTGTAACTCCGACCCCGTGGCAACAAGGCCAATAGAAAGTGCTCAGAACCCAGGCCCAGCCTTGAGACCAATTTTGCAGCTAGAGCTGACTAGAAAATTCACAAAGAAACCCTAAGAAATGGAAACCACTGAGTCATTGAACTCTAATCTTTTTGCCTTACGTGGCCTTTGCCAAACTTTTGAGTGCTCCGAAATTCTGTTAATAATAATAATGTAATAAATAACATAATAATAATAATAAATGTATATTTAATAATAAGACTGTATCGATGGGCCGAGGCCAACTGTATGAGGTTCAACAAGGCCAAGTGCCAGGTCCTGCACTTGGGTCACAACAACCCCATGCAATGCTACAGGCCTGGGGAAGAGTGCCTGGAAAGCTGCCCCGGGGAAAAGGACCTGGGGGTGCTGGTTGACAGCCGGCTGAACATGAGCCAGCAGTGTGCCCTGGTTGCCAAGAAGGCCAACAGCATCCTGTCTTGTGTCAGGAATAGTGTGGCCAGCAGGAGTAGGGAGGTGATCATGCCCCTGTACTTGGCACTGGTGAGGCCGCACCTGCAGTACTGTGTTCAGTTTTGGGCCCCTCACTTCAAGAAAGACATTGAGGTGCTGGAGTGTGTCCAGAGAAGGGCTACGAGGCTGGTGAAGGGTCTGGAGAACAAGTCTCATGAGGAGCGGCTGAGGGAGCTGGGGCTGTTTAGCCTGGAGGAGGCTGAGGGGAGAGCTTTTGCTCTCTACAGCTACCTGAAAGGAGGTTGTAGTGAGGTGGGTGTTGGTCTCTTCTCTTAGGTACTAGTGATAGGATGAGAGGCAATGGCTTCTAGTTGTGTCAGGGGAGGTTTAGATTGGTATTAGCAAAAATTTCTTTATTGAAAGAGTGGTCAGGCATTGGAACAGGCTGCCCAGGGAAGTGGTTGGGTCACCATCCCTGGAGGTGTTCAAAAAACCTGTAGATGTGGCAGTTCAGGACATGGTTTAGCAGGCATGGTGGTGCTGGGTTGACGGTTGGACTCGATGATCTTGGAGGTCTTTTCCAACCTTAATGATTCTATGAAACCCTGCCTGCCCAGATCCAAGGGCACCTGCGCTTCCCAGCCCCACAGCTCCGCAGCTTCTCCCGTCCCCTGTGCTGCCCGGAGGCAGAGCTCGCACGCCGTGCAGCGCTGCCCACCCGCCGCGGCACCACCACCCCTGCCAGGGCCCTAGCGGCTGCCGCCGCCCGCAGCGCTCCCTGCCCAAGGACGCCGCGGCGCCCGCTGCTCCCCGCTGCGAAGCCAGAGCCACCACAACGCATCCTCCCGGCCCCACCAGGGGCCCTCCGAGCGCTGAAGAAACGGAAACCGGCGCCAGCGTTGTGTTCAGAGCAGACGGCCGCGAGGGGCCGCGAGGGGTACGCCGCCACCCGCCGCCACCGCGTATGCGCCAGAACCGCACTCGCTCCAGCGTAACCCCAGAGGCTTGCGGCCTAAGACCCGCTATCACCTACGGGGCGCGCTTATTGGCCAGCGACCCTTCCTCCGGAGCTCCCAGCCAATGACCAGCGGGTCGGCACTGAGGCGGCGCGCTGATTGGCCCGAGGCCTTCCCAGCCGCGGGCGGAACGGCTCGGGCAGGCGGGAGGCCGACCTTAGAAGGCGTGTGGGGAGCGCCCCGCTTCCGGGGGGGGCGGTGTTGCAGCGCGCCTGCGCGCGTGGGTGGGGGAGAGGGCGGGGCGTGGCGGGCGCGTGCAGCCGCCGGGAGCCGCCCGCCGCGCGGTCAGGCCAGGCGTCCGGGCGCAGCACGGCGCGGTGAGTCGCCCCGGGCAGCGGCGGGGCTGTCCCTCAGCCCGGGGGCGGGCGGCGTCCCGGTCAGGGCCCCGCTGGATGGGGGGACGGGGTGGGACAGGGCGGGCCGGGCCGGGACCCCCGGCGGCGCGGCGGGGGCTGGCTGCGCGCGGTCCCTCAGGGCGGGGGCCGTCCCCGCGCCGTCCCGCAGGGCGGCCCCGGCCGGGTGTTACCCCCCCACACCCCCCCCGGCCGCCTGACGGTGTCCGTTTCTGCCCCGCGCAGACCATGTCCAAGTCGCTGAAGAAGATCGTGGAGGAGAGCCGGGAGAAGAACCAGCCCGAGGTGGACATGTGCGACCGCGGCATCTCCAACATGCTGGACGTGCCCGGCCTCTGTGGGTACCGCGGGCGGGGACGGCGCCGAAACTTCCTTATTTGTCCAGGGGCCAGCCGGGGCGCGGCGGGGGGCGGGAAGACCCGGGGCTCCGGGGGGAGGCGGTTCGTGGGGAAGGCCCGCGGCTCCGGGGGGGGGAGTTCGTGGGGAAGGCTCCGCTCCCTCCGTCGTGGGGAGCCGGGAGGCCCCGCTCCGCGGCACCGGGCAGGCGGGGGCGGGCGGGCGGCCGGAGCTCCCGCCGTCTCGCCGGTGCGCAGCCCGGAGCGCTGCCTGCCGCTCGCTGCCGCCGCTCCGGCCCAGCGACGGGGAGCCTTTGGCTGCCGTCCCGCCGTGCCTCTCCCTGCTGCCGGGGCAGAGCCGCCGGCCGAGCGGCATCTCCTTGGTCAGCCCGGGGCCGGGCACGGCCGCTCTCTGGGGCGGGTGAGGTGAGGCGGGGTGACCGCTGCAGCCGTGCCAGGGTGTGCTGGTGGATGACAAGCTGACCATGAGCCAGCAGTGTGCCCTGGTTGCCAAGAAGGCCAATGGGATCCTGGGGTGCATGAAGAAACGTGTGGCCAGCAGGTCGAGGGAGGTTCTCCGTCCCCTCTACTCTGCCCTAGTGAGGCCTCATCTGGAGTACTGTGTCCAGTTCTGGGCTCCCCAGTTCAAGAAAGATGAAGAGCTACTGGAGAGAGTCCAGCGGAGGGCTACGAGGATGGTGGGGGGGCTGGAGCATCTCTCCTATGAGGAAAGGCTGAGGGAGCTGGGCTTGTTTAGCCTGGAGAAGGCTGAGAGGGGACCTTATAAATGCTTATAAATATCTGAAGGGTGGGTGTCAGGAGGATGGGGCCAAGCTCTTTTCAGTGGTGCCCAGTGACAGGACAAGGGGCAATGGGCACAAACTGAAGCACAGGAAGTTCCGTCTGAACATGAGGAAGAATTTCTTCCCTCTGAGGGTGACAGAGCACTGGAACAGGCTGCTCAGAGGGGCTGTGGAGTCTCCTTCTCTGGAGATATTCAAGACCTGCCTGGACGAGGTCCTGTGCAGCCTGCTGTAGGTGACCGTGCTTTGGCAGGGGGCTTGGAGTAGATGATCCCCAGAGGTCCATTCCAACCCCTACCATTCTGTGTTTCTGTGTCGTACTTGGCATACGGCACGACGACGGGTGCTGCCAGAGTTGTGACAGCGTGTTGTTACTGGTGCGTTATTATATGGTGTTACTGAAGTTAATTTGCAGCCAGTGCAATGTGCTGATAACAGCGTGCTGTCACAAGTCTGGAGAAGTCGTAAGTGAAGAGCAATGCAGGAAACTCTGCGTTGCTTTTGCTTTGGCCAAGCGTATGTGTGGTGTTGTGGTACAGTACACAGGCAGTAAGTTGAAGTTGTGACTGGCTGTAGCGTGCAACAGGCTGAAATTTTCCTGAATGCATGATGTAATGTGAGAAAAAGCAAAATCTAAAACCACCGGTGTATTCGAAACTCTTAACTGTATCCTGATTTAGCTCTTGCCATGTTTGTTAAATTTGGTAGCAATCAGGAGCAAGTTTATGTAACTCGTCTTACATGATGGGGATGAGTTCAGGGAAATGTGTGGCTTGCTGCGAGCTCACCATCGTCTGCAGAGTCGGGAGCAGGCCAGGCTCTCTTCGGCCCCATCAGTGAAGGATGGAAAGAGAATTACAGTTTTGCAGAGCTAGGTTCTGTACTTCTGTCTCCATCCTTTACTGATTTCTTTCCCTGCTCCGGAGTTGTGCGTGGGATTTCAGGAAGATTACACTGTAAAGCCCGTATGTATGAACTCATGTTAAGTAGAAAGTTTCACTGTATTTCTGTTGGATGAACAGTTGTTTGAGACAAAGTTGTGTGAGGCTCACATTAACTACAGGCTCATTTTCAGAACTATACTTTCCTCTTTCAGATAAACTAACACTGTATGAGTATGGGGCAGCAACAGAGTACTGTTGCTTTTGTTAAGTAGGCTTGGCGCCTGTTCAGCTCATTAACACTAAGACACATAATCAGTTAGCCAGCTTTGATCTTTCAGATGGGGGAAAAAGTTAATGTTGAAGTTCATCAGTAATGCTAAAGTAAAAAAAGCTTTTCATGTACAACAATTGTCTTGGGTTTGCTGTGGAGGCAGGGCTGGGGACCACACTGTGGGACGTCTGTGGTCCACAGGTGGTCCGTGATGCAAAGTTGCTAGTTAAGCATATAAAGCTTGTTGGGCAGGGAGCTCAGTATGTGACGTGGAGACTTGTGGTCCCCTGGTGACTCTGCGTCTGGCAGGTCCATGTGCAGATACTCTCGGTGCGCTTTGTGTGACTTGCTTTAGTGTGGGGGTTTGGGGACTCCTCCAATTTGAGAGGGAAGTTAGGGAAGGGTGAAATGATGGCTGGTTTCTGTTCAGTTAGTTGAGACCACCTTGCTTGTTCGGTTACTCTACACTCTGGTAGAGAATGCATTAGAAGTTCAGGTTTTTGGTTTTGTTTTAATGGTCAAGGTATTTGCCACTTTCCATCTGGAGAAGGCATAACTTTCTCCAAATACACCTTTAAAAAAGTAAGGAATAGGTATTACCTCTGAATTTTGAAACAGACCAAAGCTGCTTCTGTCAAATACCAATATCTCTTTTGAAATCAAGATGAAATACTTTTCCTACCTGGATGGAGACTGACACTCGGTATCTGAAACTGTCTTAAACTATCTTAAACCAAGAAGCTTGGCAACCCCTACATCTCTTCCCGCTTTTATGTTTAGTAAAGTGAGAGTGGAGTTATCAACTTGTGTAAAATGCAGAGTTCACATTCTCAAAGAAAAGCTCAGTAGTCCCTGAGCCGCTGCTCGCTCAGGAGTTCAGTAATGTCATTGGAAGTGGAGTTCTATTTTTGGAATATTCCTCGAATCCAGTCACTTCTGTGTTTTCCAGTGATGACTTAAAGTATGAACTAGAATTGTGCTACAGGCCTTCAGAGCATCTGAATTTTTTAGCCTTTCAGAAATGTAATATGAGAAAACTCTTTTCAAAGATGGTCTGTGGGAAAGAGATTTCATTTGAGAGGAAAACTGACCCTTGATCTAGATGTTCTGTGCTTTAGCTCATCATACTAATGCAAAGACCATGTGAAACAGTTTTAGACTTTAGAGACTCTCCTGATTATTCTGGCATGCGATAAAACAAATGTTATACCATTTGTGAGCACATCTATACTATAGTTGTGCATCCGTACATGAATGGTTTTAAAAAATGTCTTGCCCCATGGAAATGTGTGGGGTTTTTTTAATTCCATATTGTGAGATAAACAGATCATATTTGTTTACAAAGCAGCCAGGTATTGACAGGTCATGGAAAAGAGCATTAATAGGTGTTCTGGAGCGTGAACAGTTGGGTTCAGCGAGTAGGACACGATGTGCCTTTTCCCTAGCCTGATGGTCAGGGCAATTATTGGTAGGACTTTAAACAGCCATCAACAATTACAGAATTGTTCTTGGAGTAGGGACCAGTCTCTGATCTGTGATTTACATATCTTTAAGTGATCGATATGGGGAAGCTGTGAATTAAGGAATTATTTTGCCCAAATAACCTGAGACATCTGCTGCTCTGTAGTCTTGTTGTCAGTGAAGGAATATTGGATGAAATCCTACTTGGTAAGTGTTAATTTGCTCTTGTTATCATTCCATCTGTAAGCTAGTTGTATTTTACGTAAAGTACATGCTTGTGTGGTAGGAATTAACATGCCTAGAATTTTTTATCAGAAAGTTAGTGTTGATAGAATTGTCTGCTCCTAAAATAGCCAAAGCAAAGAAGATGGAGGGGCAGGCTACTTGTCAGTTTGTACGATACTATAATGCTCGGCCTGCATTAACTTCCTCCAGTGGGACAGACAGTGTCTTATCTTGGTTCAGCAAGGTCTCTGGAGTCTTCCTGGGTTTTTTGTTTGTATTTTTTTTCCTTTTTTAAAAAAATAAGTCAAGTCTTGTTGTCCAAATATTTTACATAAAGCTAACTTTCATGCATGACAGCAGCGAATGGAAAGGCTTGGTACTAGGGCCAAAAGGGAAGAGCTTAAGTATTCTTCCCTTGACCAACACTGTTTTGAAGCAGTAGTGGGACTGGGACCATAATGAGAATTTGTAATTACTATGCAAGTAAATTGCTCTGACAAACGGTAGTATCCTGACCCTCAAACTTCTGTGTGGGTATCTGGTGCATTCTTGAAACCAAAATACCTTATCGCCTGTACGGTAATTACTGTAATCTTAGCAAGGCATCAAGGTCTGCAGTCCTCAAGAAACTGCTGCTTAGTGTCCAGGAGCGCCTCCGGTGGCATCGGAGGGAGGTTACAGCAATTCCCCTGTAGGGACCACGGTGCCCTTCGCATATTGGGGCGAGTGGTCGGAGTGGTCCTCAGCGAGTCCTGCTAGTAGGACTGCGCCTACCTGAGTGCGTATGTCCAAAGCACAGTGACCCCACCAGGCCCACTTCAGCCTTCTAGACGTTACTCGGAGATGTCAAGTAGTTGCTTAAGACAGATGCCTTTGTCAGAAGAGCTGATAGTGTAGCTGTCATGTAGAATTAACTTTGTGTGTAGGATGAGGAAAACCAGAGTCAGCTGTTCCCACGGCATAGTCCTTTTCACAGGAGCTGGCAAGTGGCAACGTACTGAAAAACTTGATATTTCCAGAGGCTGGTTGTTTCATACAGGTCAGTTACATGTAAAAGGAGCAAATTCCTTTCCTTGTAAGGAGTAACCAAATGCCACTTTTTATCTAGGCTCCCTTTCTTAAAATGCTTGCACATCTGTCTCCGAACTGGTACTAGCTTTGGACCTTTCAATGAAAATCTTGTTGTCTAGATATGGCTGCAGTGCTGCTGGAAGTAGTCCAGAGCACAGATGCCCAAACCTATGCTCTCTTCAGAATAGTGTTGGAATGTCATCTTGTTTGTTCCTTTGGGGGATGTCAGCCTGCTTTGCGGGCTGAAGATGCAGTGAGATTTTGTCACGCATCAGGATGGACTGAGATAGGGGAGTTTCAGACAAGGTGTCTGGGCTTCAGTCGAATTTGGACAGTGAGGTCCAGATTGAAATGGCTTTGGTCTAGGGGTTTTGGCCTTGGAATTTTTGATGTTGGGACTTAGTTCTGTTCTGTATAGATATGTGAGAAGAAACCCTTCTGAAAATAGACTTAGTTGAAGAAGACAGCGATGTGACAAATACGGAGAGGGAGTAGTGAGAATAATGCTTGTAAGCTGGTGTTGTTAAAGGCCAGCAGTACACATGGCTCGATGGTTTAGTTAGCAGGCTTACCTTTAAAAACTAAATATGCACAGAACTTCTTAAGACAAAAATTCAGCAGGAATTTGATGTTTGGAAGACTTGAGTCTGCAGCCCCAAAGCTTAAATGCATCTGAGTAAGCGTCCTCACTTCCGATGTATAGAAGTGATGAAATCGGGGCAGGCAAGGTTCACCATATGCATACACATGGATTAGATCAAGGTCTGTTTCCGTTCTCTGTTAGTAAAACACTTCCCTTTTCTTACTCTTTTGTTTCTTAGTTCCGTTCGTAGGTGATCCAGAGCAGGTACTTGCATGTGTGCTGCTGTCTAGCACTTGGTGCAGTTCAGTGACTTTATACTTCTGTGGTGCAAATAAGTTGTATGTAAGTGGTGTCTCCTCATAAACTGGCTTCTTGCAGGAGTTATGGATATTATTTGATATGCTTTTTCTTTCAAATATTGAATTACATCTTGAGCACAGAAACTGAATATCCTAAACACTTCGTTTAGTCTATTTGAGTTGTCATTCTGATTTGTATGCTTTAAATGGGTGTTTCACTTGGTGGGGCATGGGGGAGGCAGCTCAAGACTGCTTCCTTACCACTGCCTCGAGTTTATTTTATTTTGATAACCTTGGACATGTCTAACCTTAGTGTTAACAAATAATCATTCGCAGGAGTCATATCCTCTTCATAGAAGAGGTGGTTCACAGGCAGAAAAGAGTTGAGAGGCCTGTTGTATTGATGGATATATGAACTAAATTTGAGCCTTTCCTCGTGTATTTTCTCGAGTCTTATTTAAAGGCATGTATTGGGGATTTCTGGTTTTAATGTGGTGGAGTTCATTATGGACTCCAACAAAGTAAAGAACAGATTATATGAATTTTGGATTCTGTCCTGAAACTGGCAAAGGTCTGTGCAAAACTGGAATGAACTGGTCAGGGCCACAGAAGTGTGGCAACAGCTTCAGTCTCTGTTCTGCTGTAATAAATCAAAGGATAAAAGAAATAGCGCAAATGTTCTTAAAACTCACTCTGTGCCTGGCTGCCCGATTCAGCGCTGCGTTCCCTGCAGCTGCAGTTCAGTGTGGGCGACGCACCCTCTGCCCGGCGGCAGCCATGTTGGGAGCCTGGCTGTGGGGAGCCCAGCTGGCCGCCATGCTCGTGCTGAGGGGCCAGCTTCGTAGTGTGGAGGTGAGGTACGGTTAGTTGGTCTTGTTCTGCCGCTTCAGTTCAACTTCTCTACTTTGAAAGCCTGTCTTAAAGTGAGGTGGGAGCAACTTTGTGCAGTATCAAAGTAGCTAGTTCTCACCACGGCCAGTGTGGGAGGGCCTGAGGGTACAAAGCTGGTGGAAGTCTTTGGTATGTGTTGGGTGCCTTTTCCTGACTTTGTGGTCACCTAAGATCGATTTGAACGTCTGAGGCTTGGGGAAGAGCTTACCTGACTAATCGGACCTTTCGCATGTTGGCTGATGGGGACAGAGAGGGCCTCTTGGACAGGAGGGTGTGGGTAGGCACACAAGCTGTTTAAGTTGTGCTGCAGAAGATAGCCATTGCTCTCCTTGTAGGGTGGGGAAAGGGGCTAGGGCAGAGTAGGTAACTCCACTGCATGGTCACAAATTACTGACTCTCTTTAAGTACAGTGGAGCAAGGCAGATGTCTTGTTGATGCCGGTGAGTCAAGGCAAAGCCTCAGAGCTCTAGAATGACCTGTTTTCTTAAGTTAGATGCAGGAAAAGATGTGTTTTTCCTGGCATTGGTGATGTCAGTTTGGATCTGGCTATGTTCTAGATTAGGTTGTCATAGAGCTGGTGATGTCAGATTAGAGCACTTTTCATCTCAGGCTGCCGACAGATGGGCTGCCCTGCTGCTGGCTGGGCTCCTGCTAGTCAAGGGACCGTAAAATGTTGACTTTCCGTGATTGTCACAGCTACTAAAACATCTAAACTAAGAGGAAGAAATACTTGGGCATTTGTTCAGAAGCTTGTAACTTATCCCCAGCACTTTCTCTCAATTACTTTGTGTAAATTGAGTTCATATATTTAGCTTTATGTGTAAGTAATTGCTGGTGCAAGTGGTTGCTTATGGTTCAGTTGCTGATGTGGCTTTTAGTTTAGAGCCTGTTGTGGAGGCTGCTGCACTTGTCTGCCCTTTAGTGCTGGTTTTTATACAGTGCACTTGCAGGCTTTCTATGGGCTCTGTTTTCCGTCCTGCTGTTCTGCTTTACGGGCTGGTGCAGGCTGTACTTAGAGTGCCCATGATTTAGGAGAGATTTAGGGTGGGTGCGTTGTTTCTTCCGTTCTCCTCCTTGCCTTTCCTTCCTCCATAACGTGCAATTGCACAGGGAATTGTGGTGACACTTTTGTTTTCTTAACACTGAACTCTGCAATCTGTTTCTGCCTTTGAGTGACTGCTTTCATTCTGCTAACAGGTTATATTTGCCTCTGGTAAGGTAGGAGCTTTCAGGGGTTAGCTGAAACAGGTTGCTGTATCAATAAGTAAAAGCTCTCCAAGCTGTTTCCTCCAGCTTGCAGTTTAGTAAGTATTGAGTAGGATGGCCAGTTTTCAGACATGCTCCCCAGGTCATCTTCATTCTCTAAGGCAGCAAGAACCCCGTGGCTATCTCTGGGCTAACGTTAGTGATGTTTGGTGCCTGAGGGATGAGAGACATAACTGCTTTCAGCTGTCCTCCAGGCAGGAAAGTTTTCCAGCTGCCTAGGAGGGGCAGCCAGGTGTAATTTCTAGAGCTGTTTTGAAGAAGCTACACTAGAAGTTAGGAAAAAAGTGTAGGGGAGGAAAATCTCTCAGTGTTCCTAGTTCAGTAAAGTATAGTGAACCTTTTACAGGGAGGAATAAGATGTTTGGGAACTACTTCAAGGTGTGAGTTTCTCCTCTGACTATTTTAGGATATTTTTCTGATCAGGTAATGTCAGTTGTAGGCTATGGACCTTCTAGGGAAAGCGGTAGTGCTGTGGAGGGTGGAAGTAGGCAAGAAGAAATGTAAAGAATGATGAAGCATAGGGCGAGTGCTGGTCTCTGTAGCTGCCTCATGCCGCGTACTCATTTGCTCAATAAGGTGGAATCTGAGGGGCTTGTATCAATCAGATTATTCAATTAATTTGAGTAAATATTATGTGTTGTCCCTTTGCCACTCAAAAATTATGCCAGTCTGCTACTGTGCTTTATGGGTGCCAGGCTGTAAATGCAGCTGTTGGTACTTAGGACTTAAATCTAGCAGTGACTTGAAGGTAATGAACAGGGAATGCGTGGAAATATAATTGCTCATGTGGTATGTGTTCCTGTTGGGAGAAGTGTTAGAGCAGCTATCGGGTCTTCCTTGGGGAGGATTCAAAGGGTGGAAATTAGGTGTTTCTGTGTGCCAAGAACTGTGCCTTTGCTGGGGGGCACCAGCATTTGCTGCTCGGGTTGTGTTTGATTCAGGAGCCAAAATATGAGGTAAAGGGGCAGAGGAGTGACCGGATATGTCCTGGAGTCGTGAGCTTGCCTTGTGTGTTGTGACAGTGCATATGAGTCTGGAGGTGCTGGAGCAGAGGGAAGAACTAGCCTCTTTTTTAGCTGGAATAGCTGCAAGCTCTCAGTTGCCACCTCTGTAAACTAACTTCTTTCTCTCTTCATTTGCAGTTACGTTGTCTCATATCACACAGCTGGTTCTGAGTCACAACAAGCTTACAAGTAAGTATACTCATGTTTTCAGACTTCGTTACAGGCAGTTGAGCAATATTGAAAACCTGACACTGCTAGTTTAATTTTATTTTTTTAGTAGAGCACAGTGTCACTGTTAAGAGTGCTTCTCAGTGAAGCACTTTATTAAAAATAAAGATATTGAGGATGTGAATTAGAATCTTGCCTTTCCAAATTCAATACAAATCTGCCATGTACCGGAAGATCTGTAATTCTCAGTCTTGCTACCAATTCAGCCAAAAACCCATTCCCTACCACAGCTCTGAAGTCCTTATATTTAGGTGAGGACTTTTGATATTTTTTTTTTTTTTACTGTATGAGAAATTATATGGTTTTCATTTTAGTAGATGGATAACTAATTTGACTAAAGCAAGCGACTGCATTGTATCTATAACAAAAGATATGTGAGCAAGGCCAACTGAATGTGAGCTTCAAGCATGAAAGTCAAGCAGCCTAATTCTGTCAGAAAAAAATCTTTTGAGTGTAAGTTGTCTCTTGCTTGTACTGAACACACCAACTTCACTGACTACCTTGTGGATCCTACTTCCCACAGTAAAGAAACCCTCAAGTGATGTGTTGGTGAATAGCGTGTCATGAGAACAGCATAAACATGAGACTTAATGTAGTGGAGGCAGATATCACACTGGCTTTTGCAAGGCAAAAGAATTTACTTATTTATAGGAGAATGCATCAGGTTTACCCATCAGTGTCTTGTGCAAACACTCTTGCTTCTTGTTGTGGAATTAAAAGCTGTGAATTTCGTCTGATTCCTGTTACTGTGCATCTTCTGAAGACAAGAGAAGTGTTGGTTTTGTTGATGTTGTGCTTGTCCTTGTCTGCTTTCTGCTCTCTGCATGTGCCAGTGGATTTCTGTCTCAAACAGTCTTTCCCTTTTGGAACTGAGTTTTTTAAGAGCGTGTGGAATGGGGAGGGGAATGGATCCACCAAAGAGGCAGGGTGCTGGGGAGGTGACTATGCAGGTGCTGTAGCATGTACCAGGCTACACCCAAGAAAAGCTTTACAGATTGAGATTAGGGTTAAAAAACAACAAAAACATATTGAATTCTAAACTATTTACTGCATGAGCTGTAAGATATTATGTGCTACTTAAAACATACGTATTGATTCAAAAATCTCGCTATAAGGCTTTGAGCATTTGCAGGGGGTTAAGCATGAGGAATAAATGAAAATATTCTTAGATTCTACTACATAAAGACTGCTTCTCTGGTTGCAGTTTATTGGGTACTAATGCATAGCTTAAAGGATTTGAAGTAGTAGCAGGAAATAGGTAAAAGTATAGGCACTATGTGAGTGGCTGTGAGAAGTACAAATTAGTTATTCCAGGCCCTGCTTCTGATTGTAAAGTTTCCCCTAGACTGGCATCTTGCTAGTTGTTTTTGTCTTTATGGTAGTTTTCACAGAAATCTCTATTTATAAATATAATGAGCAACTTCCAGCCATCTGACATGGAAATGATGATCGATGGGTAAATTCCTGGGTAAATTCAGGAAGGGAAAATTAAGCATTGCTGTTAGGCACACAGCTCTGCCTCTAGTTGAGAAAGTCATGAAGTTCCTAATAGCTGGAAGCTGGGGGAATGTTTGGGCAAAGCATTATGGTAAACTTGCTTTGGGCATACTACTCTCTGGCATCTGTTACCAGCCATTGATGGAGTCAGTGGCCACAGGGCCACTCAGCTGGTGGCTTTTTTTTGTTCCCTCGGGTCACTGCAAGGAGACAGCTGGCCCTGAACTTGAGCTGCTTAAAGCTAGGCAGTTAATTGTATCCAACCACTTCAGCTTTCTCTGCAGCTTTCGGAGGGCTGCGGACATGTTGAGATAGAGGTGTGCAGGGTGAACTGCTATCTGCTGCCTGGGTGACAAGGCCAGATGGCTCATGCAAAGTTGTGTACCTGGTGCTGCCAGGCAGAACTTCTCTCTGGCGTCAATTACTTGCTCTGGTGTTTTCTGTCTGAATGGTTGCTTATCTGGCACAAGGATGAAACGGGTTGTAAGCATTACTCTTGGTAAATTTGACAATTGTTTCTCTGGAATTTGTAAAAATCCTACAACTTTTGAGAGCTAACAGACTTCCAAGGACTTAATAATCTCCTCCATGGGATATCTTACAAATCTTAAATGTAGCTAAAGGGTGAGTTCAGCTGAATGCACAATTGGCTGGGCTGGCAGCAGATGCCTACCTTGCTCTGAGGAAGAGAAGACAGGCTGAAACTCCTGCAAGGAGACTTGAACCATGGTGAACTTCGCTGTCTGAGAACTGAGCCGGGGGAGGGTGACGTGCTTGGGCACGAGTGCCAGAACTAGAAGCTAAGCAACCAACCTATGTCCTAGCTATGAGTTTTATTTGTAGACCTGACTGGGGGAGAAAAAAGTTATGGTAATAAGAGGTTTCCAAGAAGGATGTTTAACTATTCAAGAAGAATCCAGACTGCACTGTTTGTTTAAAGCAGTTTTAGTTTTCAAAATACCACTTTAAGAATTGCCACTACTCTAAAATAGTGTTATATTAAATGTCAACTTTTAATCACAGCCTTTTTCTAAAGTAGCCCTTAGATCAGCAGGCTGCAAGTCTATCTGTTCTCTCGGCCAAGGGATTCTGTCAGCCTTTCTAATTGCTGTATTTAAGTTTCTTTTATGGAAGGTAAAACCTCTGCTTCTCCTGAGAAGTAACTCTTCAAGTCTTAGACTTACTATTCTTTCGCCAATTGATGTAGACATTTAAATAGACAGCACACATTTTAAAAAGGCTAAATTTCAAGTTCATGTTCTCGTATGTGACACTGTTGACCTAATCTTTTAAGCTATGTAATTAATTGTCTTAGCAGATTGTTCTTAAAATGACTAGGAAGCTGGTGGCAGTGACACTTGACATGCTACACTAAGGTCATATTAGCATCTTTCTACTAGTTTTCTGCCATTTAAATGAGTGTTCTGCTTGGTTTTTTTCTGCTGTTTAGAGTAAATATGTCTATCTGGAAGAATTAATACATGTAGAAACTGGATATGCATATTTTTATGTAACCATAGTTCATATTTTTGCCAGCAAACTCTATTAAAAGTAAGTAAAGTTTCATTAGCAAGTATGAGGACCACACTGTTAATTCCATCATACTGCCTAGAATATTTTTGTGGCATGTTTTTTGTTAATATTTCTTGTATGCCATTCATACTGCTGGTGCTTGTGCATTTACGTGTCTGGAAATCACTCATTATCAAAGTACTCAAATCCACATTGATTTTTTTTCTGGAGAATGTTAGGGTGGATTTTTTTCAGCTGTATGGTGCTGTGCTAATGGAGGAGTCTTGAACTGACTGCTTCTGCTCCAGGTAACTGCTGAAACAGTTGAGTCTGTTCTTTGCTGCTTGGTGAGAACTTTTGGTGCTTCAAAATCAGAAGCAAAACTCTAGGGGAAGCTGAATAGCTGCGATTCTGCAGTCTTGTTCAGCCCGGTTGCTGTGTAAATGACAAACCTGGGATGATTCCGCTTTGGGGTCTGCTGTGACAGTCCACTTGAAAGCAGAGGGAGAAAGTGAGCATTTCTGGTTTTTCTTAACTTAATGTAGACACACGGGTCAGTGCCTCCATATATTGTATGGGGAGTTTTTTGTTCCATCATTTGGTGATTTAATGAGAAGCAAAGTTAAAGGTGGTCATGCTTACACTATTAGCCTGCATATGTTGTCTGATCCTGACCCAAGTGTCTTTTGAACCTATTGGCTAACACCAGAATAAATGGAGTAGAAGTCCTGGCAAATGTTCCTCAAATTTGTGGAAATGAGTGATTGAATAGTAGAGATCTGCCATTCAATGTGGTGGATTAATTTGGGTAGATGTGACCAAGTTGTCTTTGTTCCCTGTCATCTGATGGTGGCTGAGGGGCACACAGCTGGCATTCACCTCCTGCTCAGAGCGATTGTTAATAGGACATGGGTAGTAGTAGAGAATTAGGGTAGCTGACCTGGAGGGGTATGGAGGGAGTTGGAGCCACAGGACGCACTTTTGTAGAAACCATGCTTGATCATTTTGGTTGATCACAAATATTGTTTCCCCATCTTCTGTGCAACAGTGATAATTTTTATGGGTATTCATTGTACTGTTTTGTGCGCTTCTACTTAGGACTGCTTCACTCAAGTTCAAGTGGAGCTTAACTTCTCTCAAAGTCCACAGCAGTCTTGGCCACTTGCTCTTTTGGACCCCCTTGTGCGGCATGAACGTGAGCGTGGGGTGCTGGTGTAGGTCTGCGTGCTTTGCAGGGCCAGCCAGCATGCGTCCTCTTACGCTGCTGCTCCATGGCTGATGCTGGGGTGACCGTGCCAGTCCCGTGTTACACTGTGCTTGGTTTCTAGCATTTTAGACTGTCGTAAGTCTTCTGAAGTTTTGTGTTAAGGAGTTTGTCATAGAAGTTCTTGAA
This sequence comes from Opisthocomus hoazin, assembly GCF_030867145.1. Lineage (NCBI taxonomy): Eukaryota > Metazoa > Chordata > Aves > Opisthocomiformes > Opisthocomidae > Opisthocomus > Opisthocomus hoazin. The sequence continues at coordinate 71,360,988 of NC_134417.1, read as the reverse complement.
ATCAAACTTTGTTCTGCATTGTTCAAACCTCTTCAGCTGGAGTTCATGGTTTCATAATGGTTCTGGGGGACAGGTTGGGAACTGCAGAATGCTGGGATGTCTAGGGAGCCCAAGTCAGGGAGAGGAAAGGCATATTGCTAGGCTTGGCTGTTTTTTCTGCTCTGGGACTTGCCCCATGTCATTTCAAGCAGAATGTTTTGAAGCTCTGGGAGATGGCGTGAAACAGATGAGTTAGTGTGAGGGTTTTTTTTCCAGCTGAGAATAAGGTGTATCACATTGTCTTGAGGGCTTAGCTTTTTTGATAAATTGGTTTCACTAGAACACCAAATGGCTGCCTCTGACTGGGAAAAAAGTACCTTTGCAGGCTGGAACCGAAGTCAGCAAGGTAGATTAGACTTCACCTTTTGGTTCCCGTACGCTGCTATGTTTGTAAGGGAGAGATAATTGGAGCAGAACTGACAACAGAGAAGCTCTTGTTTTTAAAGGAAACTGTTTGAGCATATATGTTGTGGCTTATGCCTTACCTGACTTTTTTTTTTTTTCTTGCAGAGCAGCTTTTGTGAACTATTTTGCCATTAAGTATAAAGTGGTGCTGAAACTTCTAGACTTTATGTAGCTAGGCTATCTCAAGGTATTCTCCAGCTACTGAAAGCGTATACAAAGTTTCACATCCTAGGATAGCCACACGTAATATCCTTACTTAGTATGCCAATGAAGTTTGGCAATTAAAATCCCTGTACTACATGGTGACTAGGAAGTGTGCTTGAAGAGCTTTCGGAATCTCGGGTTAGCCATAGTCCAGCCCAGGAGGGCACAGCAGGGAAGACATGGCTGGGAAGCAGGCTGGGATGCTAAAGGCTGCTTCAGCACTGACAGCAGGTACAAGTCTTGGTCATCACTACGTGCGCAGCTATTGTGCTACCAACTTGATATGTTTTTATTTTCACTTATTGGGGATATGCTGTAAGTTTTTGATGACTTGTAACTACTGTAAGAGTTATTTGACTTACCTACCTGAGATGATTATTTGATGTTGTAGTCATTTGGACAATCTATTCAGAGATTCTAGCTTTTGTGACATTATCTCGTTGTACCTGGAGTCCATGAGTGTTTCTGCTGCCGGTGGAAATACCGGTATTGTATGATTTGTCCATTAGAGGTCACTGTTTAAATATCTTTAGCAGTTTCTTTTGTGGGCAGAGGCACTCCTAGTAGTGGGTTCAGCCTGCCTGGTAGGCAGTGGTGGGCAGCAGCTTAGTTTTTGCTGTTCTCGGTCCCCTTAACCAGAGGTGATCCTGTGTTTGCCAGCTTCACCATATTCTTGTGCTGCCTTTAAATGTTCTCAAAAGTTGTCTGCTATTCATAGCTCACTCCTGACTATTTTTGCCCTTGTACTCGGATTCCTTACCCAATATTATCAAAGGTCTGAATGATGAGAGATCAGGAACAACAATTTTTTTTTTTCTCAAACCTCCCCTGTATCACCTGATGTTGCATTCTCTGTCCTCCTCTACCTTTCCTCTGAGCGGCTGTCCTGTACTGTCCTCTGCTCTCTCCACTGCTGCTTCCTTGATTCTCAAGTGTAATCCTTAACTTTAGTCCCTTCCTTTTTGTGAGGTGATCCATTACTTTTTTGCTGCTGGCTCCCATTTCCACAGCTGAATTTTGTTTCTGGGTTCACTTTCTGATCCTGTCAGAATAGTTGTCTCATTGGTCATGTTCCTTTGACAGCCATGTGGTCGGCCTTTATCATCCTTGTGCATTTTGTCTTCTTCCAGCAAAGCAGTTTGAAACTTTTCTCCTTATTTTTTTTTTCCTGCTCACGCAACTTACTGCTGCTCTGCTCTACCATCTCCTTCTAAATTGTCTTGTTCTCTGTGCATGACCAGCACAGAAGCTTGTCCTTTAGTTGCTGTTAGCCCTCTTGACCGTGTCCTTGATCTTATTTAACATGCTGCTAAAATCCCTTGGTGTCATTTTTATATTAGTGTCTCCTTTATAAGTCACCTTCCTGGCTGTAGTGTATACCTAGATGTATTGGAGGTAGTCCAAAGACGGTTAGCAACTGTGCATCTGTCTGTCCTGAATTCCTTCCCAGTCTAGCTGCTTTGTTTTCTCTAGACTGCTGAAATGTGTTGTGGTGTTTCCCACTGGTATTGTCTGACACTTTGCATTTTGCCTGGTATCAGGGTATTTATACAGCAAACTTGCTGACCCCGTATACTCTTTACTCTTTGTTGCTTCTTGTATTCTCCTCTACTTTGCTTCTGTGTCTGCTCCATTCTGGTAAGTCATTCCACACTGTTGTACTGGCACGATATACCCAAAAATGGTGCAAGTAAGCTATCTACATAGTGCAGCTAAGGTTGTGTCCAAAGCACAAGACTTTGCCTGATAGTGGCCTCTCAGCTGCGCTTGGGAGTGGTGCTTTAAATTAACAGTAAGCCTTTCATTTTTGTTATATATTTTGATTTGTTTTTATTTCCTATTTCTGTTGTAGGGATCGCTAAAGGGAAATATCTTTATGAATAAAGTGCACAGGAGGATGTGAAAAGGGGAGAAAAGGAGATCCCTATACATATGCCTTACTAAATTTGTGACAACTGATTTCTGCACAAGTGTTTACATTAAATACCTTGTAACTTTTTCTCCCTGAAAAAAACCCAAACCTTTGGTTCTGAGACAGTGCAGATGGTGGAGTGGTGTAGCTTTATATAATATAAATTTTGGTTTTAAGAAGCTTTGGGGGAATGAAGCAGAATAATTTATAAGACAATTTTGTGCTATAATGGTATAAAGAATGCATGCTGAAACTACTCCAGTTTATGCATAAATTAAATTGTCACAGTTTGTGCTATACGACCACAAAGTCGGTTTTGCATCATAAGTAAGTGCACATACTAAATACAGCACTAGACACATACTGCTTGTCTTAAACATAGTTCTTCAGAAGCTGTTGTTCTCTTATTAAAAGACATCTCTGAACATATTAACTCCTTTTCTGTAAGTCTCAATGTTTTCTGATAGCTGAAAGAATTTACTATCTAACTCTGTACCATACAGGCTCAAAGAAGTGGCTTTAAGTACTGGGTATAGGAAGCCCAAACTAGGAGTGAGTTTAATTCATGCCCAGCTCTGAGGGCTGGAGCAGGAACATCGTGTGTAAGTACATGGGCTGACTTTGCTTTTGAGCAGTGAGCTTTTCTACTGCAGCCTCCTCCTGTGGGTGTGTTTAGAGGATGGACTGGTGTCTGTAATGAACAGTGTCAGCGCAGTAGGCTGTGATGCTGGATAGGGTGAAGAGTCAGTAGAGCCCACTAGCAGTGAAAAATAGTCCTATGGGAGTTCTTAAAAATATTTCGGTGGTGTAAAAAGTGTAAACTGCCATTACTGTCCAATAAAACAAGCTGAAATTATGGACTGTTTGTTAGATTCTCTCACAGTGAAAGCAGGACTTTGTAAACAAGCCACGCTGAGCAGGAGTAGATGGGTATGCCTGAGTAAGAGGCTGAAGTCACCTTGACCTGTGAGGGGTAGCCTTTAGTATCTGTTCAAGACCTGGTGTTCAGGGCATCTTTGGTTAGTCCCTCTAGTAAACTGAAAAAAACCTGTTAAACAGGAGACTGAAGTAAAGAGAATATTGAGAGAGGCGAAGGTGAACATGCTGAACGTCAGCTGGTTTGATTTAGCTAAAGCTGTGCAGTAGTGTGAAACTCTGAAAAGATCATGCTTAAACAGTTTAAACACCTGAAGGAGACTCACTGAGATTTAGTGAGATCATTTGCAATTGCATTTGATGGAAGCCTAATAATAAATCTTAATTTAACGCTAGCCGCTAAAGTTCTTTAGTCCTGCAGAAGTTACTGTTCTTAACCATTCCCTGCTGTAGAGATACCGACACGTAAGGATGACCTGACCTGTAACAAGGTGATGTAGCCTGCATTCTTCAGCTTTTTGCGTGGTGTACCACATGGGTTTTTTCTTCTCCTGACGTAAGTTGCTGAACTGTGCACTCCTCACAAAACAGTTGTTGAAGCTGAAGATGCTGTGGTCCACTACAGTACTTGCATGTCAGACTAATTCAAAAAGCTTGGCTAACATTCTGTTTTCTTCAGAATTTTGTGTAGAAATGAAGGGGGATATTTATATCCACATTTTTTATACCCATCCTCATTTGAACAATGTTGTTTCTTACTGCTGTAAAAAAGCTAACAAACATTGGATTTTTGTGGGCTGTTTTGGTGTGGTTTCAGTTCTTTGCTGTTAGGTGATTTATTTTCAACCTAGTAATCCCGTCTTAACCTCAGCCCCTGGTTTCTAGTATTTCTCTCCAAACTCTTAAGTGCTTCTTAAGCTTTCTTCTCAGGGAAGAACAGATTTGTCCTTTGTCTTCACTAGATGTCACTTGATTCCTAGTCTCTTCTCAGCCTTTCTTGTGCTCACAGCACTTCTACTTGACTCTGGCTTCTAAATTAAAACTGTTTATTGATAAATTGCTTTGTTAGCACGGTAGCACATCAGTGAGCTGTACTATAATTTAAACATGTTCATAAGAACATTTTCATAACTCCAGAGCTTCTGTGGATAATTGCAAAAAAGAACTCTGCTAGTTTCTTGAAGGAGCTGAAGATTAAGGAGACAAGTTTGTTTTTAATGTTCTCAGTGTGAGGAAGGTTAGTATCCCTCTTTGGAAGAGGGTGGAGGGAGGGCAAAAGGGGAGACTTGAACTACGTAATGTGTAAATTAAGTACAGTATGCTTCAATTGGGATAAGGATTCTTTTCAGTTAACTGCCAAGTATGATATCAGCATGCCTATGAATATTTAAAATTAAAACTGTTGTGTTCTCCCTCTGCTAATTCCTCTTTCATTTTGGTGAAGCTGATTGCTTCTCTCTCAGTATAACAGAGCTCTTGTCAAATTAATCTAAACATGACTCCAGCTCTACGAGTACATTTATATTGGATGCACAGAATGCGTTATATATTTAGTATTCTAAATTCTTCTTCTGCCCTGAAATGTGAGTAATATTTCATGTCTTCATGACCTTAACTCCAAGGAATCCTTACTCATGCAAAGTTCCCGTTGACACTAACAGGATTAGCAACAGTCTGCAGAACTGGGTTTATTATATTGTATAGCCCACAGGTTTTAGTTTAGACTTAAGTACGTTCTTGCTGTTGGTGAGAGAGCCTTACCTGGGATTTACAGTGGGCTGATAGCACTCTAAAAGGTCTGTATTGAGTTCTCTTTACTCTGTATGACTCTTGACCAGCTTTCAAGTGGAACAGTTTAATGAGAAACTGGCATAGTCTTATAAATCTCTTCTCTGCCAACTAGTGCTATTTTAATAGCTCTTCTGGATAAATATTCCCTTAGAACCTGTAAAGGTTTGGAGTACTACTGAACATCGTGTTCCTTGGTACTGTGAAATTACTTCATTAACTAAAGAAACATTCTGAAAAAACAGGATTCTGCAGCTTAAAGTTTCTAAAGATGTGAATGCTAAAGAAACTAATCGTATTCTAAATAATTAAAATTCTTATTTCACTTGATGTCTGATTCAAAACCAATTGAATTCAATGGGAGGCTTTTCTATAGCGTTTGAAACATATTTATTGAGGAGATTGTAAGCTTACTCGTGCACAGTTTTATGAATAGACATGTTACAGATACTGTTTTCCAAGCAGCAGTGGGACAATGTTTATTTTGAACATTCAGTGTTAAGGCATAAGTGAACTGAACTGTTCAACTCTGTTTGTATGCCATGTGTTCTTCTTATGGAGACTTACATTTTTACTAAATCATTCAATTTAGTCCGGTTGGGTGGTTTATTAACTCTTGTCACATTTTTCATCTGAGCTTCCTTGTCTAAAACGTAAGGAAATTTTGATATGGGCCTCTTCTTATTAAGAGCGTCTTCAGCAATGTTTGATTTAATGTCGGTCCCTACTAAATACGAAAAAAGGCTAGATTTCATCTTTTAGATGAAAAGCAAATGGAGACTTAATCTTGCAAACACCTGAGTTAGTTTAGTTTTAAAGTTGTGAGGGTTCTGGTTGTTTTCCAGTGCTTCACAGAAGCTATAAGAGAAATAATCCTGGAGATCATTTGGAGAAGTAGAGACTTTCTGAAGCCTGTGCGTTTTCAGCTGTGTGAAGGACCCTGCCACCACAAGAGGAATTGTGTTGAAACCTAGATGAAGGACTAAAGAGTGGCAGAGTGGAAATGCAGGGGGGAAAAAAAGTGCACCTCCTTTTATCCTCTTCGATTTTGTGTGTTCCTCCTCCTTTGTCAGAGGTTGGGCATACAAAAGGAGCTGGCTCTAGATGTCAGTTTTTGGTAGTGGTATGAGAACCACTTGATTTGCTGCCTTATGAGAAAGGGTTACATCTGAGACACTTAAGTCCAAGCTGCTTTAACTGATTTAAATGTTCTTAGCATGTTGCTCTGCATAATAGCTGTCTCGCATAAAAGGTCTGTCTAACCCAATATCTGTTCTCCAACAGAGGGCAACATCAGACCTCTAGTAAAGATAAATGTCTAGTGTTGGTTTCTTGTTCTTGATGTGGAGAGAGAACTAAGGTCCAGATCCAGGATACTTAGGTGTGGAGTTATATAGGCATTGAGTAGCAGCATTTAATCCTTCTTATGTGTGTTTTGGAAATCATATCAAAACTTTTGAACAGCTGCTGCTTGTGTAGGAATAAAATGAAATAACTTGCCTTGAATGAAAGTTGAGTTCTGATGAGAATGTATTTCAGTGCCTAAAGAATTGCCACTAACTTCAGGGCAAAAAAGAGCATATTTGTTTTTAAATGCTTTGAAGTAGGACAAGGTGCCAATCCTTATTTCCCGGAGCATGAACAAAGTCCTCCTGTTCCTTGGTGTGCAACCTGTAGACCCTGTCTTTCACTCTCAGCCAAGCTCTTGAAATCAAGGTGAAGTCTATAGCTGTCATAATGAATCACTGCATGCAATTTCCAATATTGAACAAGGGGAACGAAGCTTCGTTCCTGGTCTTGTAAAGTGAGACTTGATATGAATGGGGTTTCAAGATGTGATTGAAGCTTCACAGGAGAACGCAAAGGCTTTGGGCTGCCAAATTTTACTAGCATTTGCTGAGGGGGAGTTTAGTTGTTAATGACACTGGGCAGCAGATGGTCTTTGAAGAGTTGTTAAGACACTGTGGATCGTACTGTAAATATGTGGGTGACTGGAACCAGGATGCTGACAGTTCACTCTCACAGCTCATCATGAGAAGGTGACTCGAGTGGAACTGGGTGTTGCCAGAACATGAATTTCTTGGTATTTGGCAGTCTGCTATGTATCTGGGAAGAATTTTGCAACATAACGGTGGTATGGTAGTTGGGATGCACTTAGTTGTGTAAGGTTCAGAGCAGAGAACATGATATGTCTAGTCAACCTTGCTTGACCACTGCTTATCTTTAGACCTGAAGGTACTGAACGTGTGCAGTTCAGCTATAAGACCAGTCCAGGAGTTAATTTTGGTCTTCTGTTTTTCCCTGAATCTGAGTGAGTATGCATTCATACTACAAATGAATCTGAAATGTTGAGCTGGGAAATAACCTGTTACAGGAGAAAGTCCTCTCTCCCCTACTGCAAACCTGGTCTTGACCTACTCTTCTGTTTTGCCTTGTCACAAAGTACCTCCAGCCCCTGCATCCAAACCAAGAAATAGAATTGTGGATTGGGGCTTTTTATTTTCATTTAACAGGATGAGGCACAATGTATTTCATCCAAATCCTTTGTCAAATTTTTAGACTGTTTCTCATCTCAGCCTGCTTACCTGTGCAGCTTTTTAGTATGACTTGAAGAAAATAGCCATATAAAGTATCCTAAGTGTGATTCATAACATGAAGTACACTATGTGGGAATTGCACAGATATATCAGAAACTTAGTGGACAGTGTGCAAGGACACAGCTCCTATTTTTCGAGGGACACTTACTCACACCTGTGCCCCGTCAAAAGCAAGCCAAATTAAAAACCTTGGATAAACTAGCCATGGAAGTTGAGTTTTTGCCCCGTTTTTGGAAGTGGGATGAGCAGCTACAATTTGAGACTCTTCAGCTGTGTAGTAACCCATTGAAACTAGGGTTCTCTTTGATGCTATGATCTTCAGTGCAAGTGTAATCTTCATGAACAAGTCTCAGGAAGCCATTTTCTTCCTATCTTGGTGTCTAGGTGTCATAGTTTTTCAATAGATTCATGGGGTCTTTGGTTTTGGTGGTTTTTTTGTTTGCTTGTTTTAAAATTAAGATGACTGTACACCTTCTTCCTTGAAATGATTCTTCCTCTCTCTGCAGTCTCCTGGCTTAAGTCAGGAGTGAGATACGAGCTGAAGAATTCTTTTATTCTTAAGCGGGGAAACAAACTGGTTTGGGCAGGTGTTTGCAAGGACACATATGCTAAATCAGTTCAAGATAGCGCAGTAACTGGGTCCAGCTTTTTGCTTTGATGTCACTTACTATTTGGACTCTGTCAGCTTGGGTACTTATCCCTGTCTTGTGATCTGTTCACAGATGCCGAACAGCTTTGCTGCTAGTCCGTGATGTAAGAGGTTATTAGGTAATAAAATCCACTGTGAATAGGACTGACTAAATGTAAGGTGCCCATTAGCCATCACTGTTTCAGCTGAAATGCATGTCAGGTGTCGCTGGCTTTCCCTGCCTGAGGGTAGCACTAACAAATTGTCTCTGTAGTCTCACAGTTTCTCCAGTCTGGCCTCACAGCAAGATCAAAAAAGTTTCATGGGTGTCCTGTCTTCATAGTGATAGTATTGTCCTTGGTGTAAGATGGTCTCTTTTTCGTTAGCTTTGAGACATTTCAGTGTCTTCAATAACAGCTTATTAATTTCTTTATGGTCTTGCGATAGCGTTCAAACCTGAAGAACTGAAACACAGAATTGACACATAGACAGGCAAGCTGGCGAAAGGCGTGGTAAGTCTGGTCTCCTGAATGCCAGGCGCTTGTTTCAGTGTTTCTGCAACACAGCTCTGCGTTACGTTTAGAATAACTTGTGATGTAAAGTTGCACTGTGTTTTCTAGGAGAGGAGAATCTTACCCTGCCAAAAAGGCCAAAACCCTCCTACCAAATTTTGGTGAGTTGCAACAGTGTAACTTCAGGAGAATTGTTTTTGGCCTCTGTATTATTTAGGCTTTGACTAAACTAAACCCTGTATTTGCTAGTACTTCTGATTCCTAGTCTTGTATAAGCATAGGATCTCTTCGAGAGGAGCAGAAACATGGTTTGCCAGTCCATTGCATCTCATCAAAGTCAAATTACGAAGTCTAATTTCTGAAAGGAAAACATTTTAATACTGGTAATTACTGTTCTGGTGAAATATTAAGGCTGGAACTAGCTGAATTATGTCAATTAAAATCCTCAGTTAACTTCTGTTAGGGAGTAATTTAAAACAACAATAGTAGTACGTTACCCTTTGCTTTCTGAAGGCACATAATTCTTGCTATCATTGAATGACAGATACGCATGGACCAGTTGGAAAATACCACAAAGGGAGGGTTTTTAAATGTTCAGATTTGCTTTAATGACTTTATAAAAAAAGTCTGCTAAAAATCTCCTGCAATGAATATGACCCTCAACAGTAATATTTATGTAGTGTAATTAGTGTGTTTGCTAAAGATCCCATTATTGTTCACAATGTAGTTAGACTTATAATCTAGCAAATGTGACATACTATAATGTTCTGCTTTGTAAACATTATAGACTCCATTTTAAGACTGAGATTGCCTCATGCCAACAAATAAAAGAAAATCATGGCCTCATAAAAACTTCTAATTATTTAGATGTGCACTCTATGTGTTCCTGATGCAAAGTTGAGAGTGAACCAAGGTGAATATGGAGCACAGGTGCAAGCTTCAGTGCAGGTGATTTGCCAACCTCCTTTTATGTAAGCCTCGGCTGTCTGCTTAAATCTCACTAAGTTTAAGGAGGAAAATGTGCAAATCTGAACAGCTTTTTAACCTCTTTTGCACAGGCATATTTGTATTGTGCTTCTGCCTTATTTTTCATATTTCTGGATAATAAATAGGTATTGATTTGTTGGTAATCCGGTGAAGCCATGTATATATGTTAATCAGTTATTCACTCATGGGAGGTTACTGTTGAGCCAAGCCCATTTTCATTTCATTTTTTAGGGCTGAACTTCATTTTTTGTAAATTTTGTTGTATCTTAAATGGACAAGAACTTGGATACTAGATTATTGGAGCAGTACGCAGAATGGGCCATTGCTAAAAATGAATTTTCATTTCATGTTTGCTGTGAAAGACCTGTACTAAAACTCTTGTTTTGGTGTAACTGCTTGCATCATTCATTTCTTCAAGTCAAATAATGAAATGATCCAAGTCTTTTAGGCTCTGCTCTTTTGAGACCTGCGTGTGGTACACGAGCTTGGAGGATGGCCTGCTTCTCCTTGTTAGTCCATGAGAGCGCTGCTTGTCCTTGTCTCTCTCTGCCATGGTCTTTGTTAGTCAAAATATCTTACCATACTCGTAGTAATTTGCTGAAGAGTACAAAGTGGCTGCTCGCAGCAATGAGAACAGATTCCAGATAGGAGACTTTTTTGAAATAAGCTTTGCTTTTATTGCAGTAGCTATTAGATGCTGTTTCTACTGTCAGTCACTGTACAAACAGAGGAAAAGATGGGTGCTAGCACAGCATCTATGGTCTAGGTAGCTTGCTCTAATTGCAGTCTCTCACTGTGAAAACTTTCCCACAGCTGTGCCAGCAAACATCGCAGACCTGAGAAACATAGAAGTGCTCAACTTTTTCAACAACCAGATTGAGGAGCTGCCTACACAGATTAGCAGCCTTCAGAAGCTCAAACACCTTAATCTTGGGTGCGTATCTTAATGCAAAAATTTGCTGTAATAGAGGTGCTGTCAAACATAGCTGCAGCTGAGCCTGGAACTGCTTTTTTTTTTTTCTTTCTGTTAATGTTTCTTTTTTGAAGTGGTTGTGAGGGTAACTTGGCAATTATTGCGTCAGAGTGTTCAGCTAGTGTCCTGGATAATCAGATACTTAAAAGTGATCAAGCACTTACATGGTTATCAGTATACCAGAGTAAGGGCAACAGCAACTCACATTCATCTAATACTGAAGTCAAACTTAACAATTATTGAGTTTTACTTCCTTAGCAACTGTCTCTTAATTCTGTGGTTGCTGCATAAGAGTCAGGCTCTATTTTCTGTTCTGCTTTTTGTGTTGTTGTTTTTTTTTAAAAAAAAACAAACAAACAAAACCAAGACCCAACCCAAGCACACCCCGAACGCTAATTTTTCTGTTAATTTAGGACTTGAATTCCAAAGTCCCAAATTTGAGATTAAAGACACTTCAGTTTCTATTAAACGTGTTAAAGAAGCAGCCAATCTTTATTGTGGTGTGCATTTAATTCAAAGAGCTAGTATTGACTGAAGCTGAGCCAGAGGCATTCCTGTTAAGTGTTCAGATACTATATTCCGGTAGAGTTGGTGATACTTTATAATAACTAGAGTTGCAGAAGGCTTTCTTGAATTATTAAGAAAATAAATGTGAAGCAGAGAATCTTCTTAATTCAAACTGGGCATATTGAAGTGTAACTACATAGGAAGGCACTGATAGGAGTAAGCTTTAGCTTTATAGGCTTCTCATAGAAAGAATGTGTATACTTCATAAATTCAAACTTCTTAACACCTTATATTGAGGGTTTTTTTTACTATTTTAAATGCCAAATGATTTTGGCTAGGTTCTGTGTATCTTGCTTTAGATACTTGTATAAAGTGCTGATAATTGAATTGCGTCTTGGACTGTTGGAATGTCAATAAATGTTTTTATGATGATCTGTCTTCTCTGGTCTTTATTTGCTCTCTTAAGCTCTCTAGTATGCCTTAATACCTGTTTGAACCTAGAACTGCTTTTCAGACCAAATATTCATAATCAGGAATCTGTATATTTTGGGCATTATAGAAGTATTACAGTGTATGGAGGGAGGAAGATGTTGGGTTCTTTCCATGGATTAAAGCAGTGACAAGTGTTGGTGTAGTTCAAATACTGGTTTTCATTGCTGGTCTTCATGCCATCTTTTTCCGTTAGACATTAGGTGTGGAACTACAGTTGCCACCGTCATGTGTCCCAAGGTCTTGTAGATTAAATGCTCTTCCTTCCTAATGCCCTACTTGAACATAATCTTTCAGGCACAAGATTAATAGCCCATCTGTAGTTCTGCAAAATGGGTTCTGCTTCAGAGGTCCTTGGAGCCAGTGAAGAGGAAACTGTTCTGCCCTAGCAGTGTGCTGGGTGGCCACCCAGAAGCCCACTTGTCATCTGCAGTGCATGTGTACACGCAGGGCATCAAAACAGCCCTCTGGGGAAAGGGGAGGCTTGAAGTAAGAGCACAGATTAATTTTGGGAGTATTTGGGTGCAGAAGGGACAAGTGGTGGGTGGGAAAGAGGGAAGGTGTACTGCTGCACTGAAAGCTTATAATAAAAAAAAAAAATTGAAAGGCAGATGTGGCACGGTTTCTGTGGCACAAGATCAGTGTTTGAACTTCTCCAGGGCCAAATAGTGCTGGGCAGGGACTTTCAGCTTGTTCTTTTTCCATGCCAAAGAATAGATACCATTCTGCGTCTTGTCATTAGGGAGAACACTTTCTCTCCCTGTTCATTGCTTACAAAAGGGAAGGCCGTTGGGGCCACTCTATCTTTTTACTGGTGGAAAAAAGAGCTGCTTTCTTTAGTCCTATTTGATATAAAGAACACTTTGAAAAACAGTGACAAGAATGCAGTAGCAATAGTGGAAAATGCGTTTCTGCATTTTAATAGCTACTACAACAGTCATACTAGGTGCATGTCCCTGGCAGGACTGCTTATGGGCTATGAGGAAGAAGATGCTTTCATCTAGACTGCAGCTACAGAGAGCTGATCTCTACAGGTTCTTGTTCTGATGGGGCTGGCTTGTGCAAAAGTGGGAGAGGAAAGGCGAGGTTAGTATCTGAGAGTCTGTAAAAGAAATGTTGTATGTGCTTCTCCTACCTTTGCTCGCATGGATGTGTGGTCATCATGCTTAGTCTGGACGTGCAGCTGCTCTTGTGTTTAATTCGGTGTCCAAAGACCTTTTAGAAGACGAGTCTGTGTCCTACAGATGTATTTCATAGTATTTATCACATAGTACAGCACAGTGTTTGACAAACGTTGCATGGGGGAGGGAAGGCGCTAGAGATTAGAGCCAAAAGTCTTTACTATTTTTGGGTACCCAACTTTGTCAATATTTCAGCTTATCATAGTATTTAGTGTTACATCATGCTTCATATATTCATATTATATCTCCTCTTGACTTCAGTTGTGGCTATTGCTATTTATCACTTTTGCATCAGAAGGAGAGTCAGATTAAGAATATGTTTAAAAATAACATTTGAAAGATCATGATTGTTTCCAATCATCATGTAAGAATAAAGTTCAGCTCTTCCTGAAGATGCCAGTCTTCTCAGTTCCACTTTCAAATCCAGGTTACAGCCGAAGCAAGGTCCATACACACAAGATATATGTTTGGTGTACATGGAATAGGGGCAGTATCAATAATAATCTGGTAGTTCTTTCGTGTTCGTACGATAAGGAGCCAGAGCTCTAGCTGGTACACAAACAGTAAGGTTCTATGATTATAGTCTCCAGCTCCTTGCCTTTCTTCATCGTTACAGGCAGCTTTAGTGATTATCTGAATCACCTTGCTCAAGCCCTTTGAAGTCAGAGAAAAGTTACTGTGTTCTGTAGCTTATCTGCTCCAGGTTATCAGAGAAACCTTTTCCTTCTGTTAGCTTTCCCTGTGTTCTTCCAGCTGTTGCTGGTGGGAACTGCTATCCTAAACCCTCTAAGACTGGCTGAACAAGCTCTATTTAGACTAAGCCTCATCAATCAGAGACTGACAATTTATTTACTTCATGTGCCATGTGCATCAATAGCTATCTAGTGACACAAATTTGCTGTTCTTAGAGAAGGGATTTGAGCAGCAGTTATCAATGAACATAAACACCATGCACTTGAGGTATTACTCTGTGTGTTTGGTACCATGGTGAAGAACTGTGTGGTACGGTGGAATGGCAGGTGGTCAAGATGATACGCAAAAGGGTAATTTGTAGTTTAGCTGAAGGTAAGTCATCTGCCAAGGACAAGCTTTTTCCATGACACACTGTTTAAGCTGAGCGTAGCACTGTGGCACGTCTCTCCCATGTGCTTCACGTTTCAGGTGTGGCGGTTGCTTGATATAGCAGACGGGATCCATTGCAAGTGCATAATTTTGGGGCGTGTTTATGGGAATGAGAGATAAAAGAAGGTCTGCATTGCAAAAGGGTTGCTTGCTATCTTGTAGCATCAACCCCTTTTCAAAACAAAAGGGAAGGTTGGTGTCAATTACATTTTTTATAAATGAAACTCTCATTGCCTGTAGTATTCCTACTAGATGAAGTGAATACTGATGTCGTGTTCTGTTTTTCCCCGTTTATCTGCAGCATGAATAGGTTAAACACCTTGCCAAGGGGATTTGGTTCTTTGCCAGCTCTGGAGGTTCTTGACTTGACTTACAACAACTTAAGTGAAAATTCTCTACCAGGAAACTTCTTCTATCTGAGTAAGAAACTTTTATAATAACTTTACAAATCTTCATGCTTCACGCTTCGTGCTTTGCTTTCTGCAGCTGAAATTTGTTTGATGGAGACCAAACTCCAACAGAATTTTTCTGATGTTTGTTTTTTGTTGAATATCTTGAATATTTCTGTGTAGACCAGCAATATTTATCACTGATATACAGTCAACTGACACCACTGGACACAAGAAGACTTGGTTAGTAATGGTATATTAGTTTTCTTCTGAGTAATATTTCCTTGGGTCCCGTAGTCAGTTAAAACTTAAAATTTCATGGAAGCTTGCAGGCCTCGTGGTGAAGTAAACTGTTTTGCAAGGCAACTGTTATGTGTTGACTCTGGAAATGATTGTGTTTGTTACTGAACTAGTTTTAACAATGTGTGGATGTTGAAGTGTCCAGTATGTTAAAAATGTGCACCACTTGTCGCCTTCGTTGGCGTGGCGACCAGCTTGGCACTGGAGTGGTGGAGCTTAGGTGACCTTTGCACATGTTAAAAACAGACGCTCAGAGAATTAAAATAAAGGTATTGTAATGCATATGTGCAAAAGGGCCGCATTATGGTTGCCTAAGCAACTTGAATTCTGGCACTCTCTGGATTTCAGTGATTCTACTACCTTGCTGGTCTTTTTAGTGTGCTATGCTGAAGTGGCTTCAGGATCAGTGCATTTAGCAGCAAAAGTGACAGGTGAGGGGAGAGGAAGGAGCGCCGCTGTCTGAGGGATTTCGTGATTGGAGCCTGGCAGAGGGAAGTTTTTAAGTCAGCATTGTTAAAAATGGTCACATTTAATGAAATGAAAAGAGGAGGAGGAGGAGTAAACTGCATAAGACAAATGAGGTGATCTCTTTGGTGGGAAGGAGAGGGTTTGCTGACCTGACTGCCTGCCTTCTGTTCCATCCGACAGTTCTTTGCGAGTCTCCATTTAAATTTTTTTTTTTTCCAGACTGTCATGTATGCTTGTTCAACAATAGCAAGTTACATGGTTGTGCTGGGTCATCTCATTTTCTCTGAATTTTGTAGAGACTGAGCATGGGAATTATACAATTTGAGTTGTCTGTATTGCTGTCTTTTAAGGTCTCTTTCCCAGTGTTCGGCTGTGCTTTCTTTAGGGTTTAACACAGAGGTGTATTTGTCCAAAAAACTCACTTTTAGTATTTGTTTAGGATGCAAACTGATGTAATAAATAAGAATTGGGGGTAATAAAGAGTAATGACTGTATTCTGACAGCTGAGCATTGAGACTGTGTGCCAGAACCTGCCAGAGTCTGCTATTGTAGAAATTGTTAATTGTGCCAGTCCTTTTGAATATAGATGTTTTCCTGAACTCACCAACAATACAATAAGCCAGTAAATCTAAGTTTGACCTGCTTGTTATTATTGTGAGCCCTGGGTATGTCAAAGGCTTTTCACCGAGTCAGGATTATTAATCAAACCTGACTCCCTTTTATTGATTAGACCTCAAATGGTTGGGTTATATGCCACCCTGTTTATATATTGCTATTTAATTTGCAGCCACCCTGCGTGCACTCTATCTAAGTGACAACGATTTTGAAATCCTGCCGCCAGATATTGGGAAGCTCACAAAGTTGCAGATAGTAAGTAATTTATCTAAATTCTTGGAAAATCAATTCACTTTTGCAACGCTTGTAGGAATAGAATCTGGTCAATTTGAGCAGTACTGGGGGATGTTTGCAGGAATAGACCACTACACCTGGAACTGTTTCTTGTTTACTAGCTGACACTTGTAAATAAATTGGAAGAATTGAGTGTTTAGGAGAAAGGTGGGGGCAGAGGGAGCAGAGTTCTGTTGTAGGCTGCTTTATGGTAACCGAACGTTGTTCTGACTACTCTGTATTCGCTCTTAGCTGAGTCTTAGAGACAATGACCTGATATCACTGCCTAAAGAAATTGGTGAGCTCACTCAGCTTAAGGAACTTCATATCCAGGGAAATCGTCTTACTGTGCTGCCCCCAGAACTAGGTAAGATTATGGATGATGATTTATTTATTTGAATAATAACGATAATGATGCACGGCGTTTCCTTTGAAACGAAACCAGTTGCTAAAGTCTAGGAAATGAGTATGCTGAAGTCGTCATTGCTGCTAATACTTACTTTCCCCTGAGAAACACTCACTTCACTCCGACTGGATATGCAGGAGGGGCCAGAAGATGATATGTGTTTGGTTTGATTAGTTTTTCACATGTTACAATTGCCTGGTGTATTAGTACACCTGACTGCCAATTTGTGTATAGCGTCTTGCTTTCTATAATATATCATAAATATTGGGTCTTCAAAGCTATTCTTGTCTCTGGCTGGGTTTTGAGAACACTATTTGGATAAGCCAAAATTATATGAAGCAAAAATGACAGCAGTATAAGTGGCTTTTTTGTGACTGTTCCTGTAAAAATAGGAGTTTGATCAACTAGAGCTAAATTGGAGGAATTTTTTGTTTTTTCCATTTCAATAGCCTGCCTTTCTTAGTGAGTTGACAGCTCTTTGACTTAAAGCTGTGGAGCTTGTTGATGTACTTCGAATTTGTGATATGGGCCATTTAAATATGGTTACACGTGCCTTCTTTCTACCTTTAAGGTAGAGTTTTTCTTTGAAACTGAAGTACTGATTTTGATGAATTCGTATTGTAGTATTCCATTTTGTGTGAGGGGCATTAACTTCAATAGAAGTTGTGCCTGTTTGCTCAAGCCAGAATATGGTTTCAGATCTTTTTAAAGTTTGTTTTGTTGGGAATATTGTAGCTGCTTCAATTAGCTGTTGTTGAAACACCTGTTACACATTTTATTTGTGGTTTCTTGTTACTGTGAACTGTTGTATAGGGAAGCTTCTTTGTTTCTACTAGTACCTTCCAACTAATAGTTCCCAAAACTCAGAAAGGTAGTGACTGAACTTAGCATGATAAAGCAAAATTATTTGTTGTCATAAGAACTTCCTTCGACCCATTAGAGAATGTAGTAGCTGTGTGTGTAAATGTGACAGTCTCCAATGTACGCGTTTTGTTTTATGCAGCAAAGTAACTGCTTTTTTCTGAGGTGGGAGAAGATGTTTGTTTTGACTTTTGTTTACCCACCGTGGATTTTTTGCCTTTATCAGTCTCTATGTAGTGGACTATATGATGCTGAGTATTTTTTTTTTCTTTCTTGCCACTGGTATATGAAAGTTGCTCTCATTTCCTTGATTTCAGATGCTTATTCCTTGACACAGGCATACTTTCTTTAGCTTTTGTCAGTCATATTTATTTATAAAGTCTCTTTCAACAGCAATAAGATTTCACAAGCATGTGATATCTGTAAATGTACTTTTATGTAGCTTCCTAAATTACAGCCTTGTTTTTTTTCTAGCCTTGTTTTTTTTCCAGAAAGTGGAAGTTAAATGCTGCACTGGCTAATTAGATGTTCTAAACACGCTGCTGCCTTACAAACATGACAGCAAATTCACTTTAAATGGTTTTACCATGGTTGTCCAAACCAAATGGAAATATTTGAAACAAAATTCTTGATGTTTATTTCCACTGATCTGCAAAACACAGGTTGGCCAAGGGAAGCATTTCTCCTTTTATTTAACATTTGTTTGCATTCTATGACAATATCACAATCTGGTAGAAAAGCGGGTTGTGATTTTGCCCCACCTGATGCTTGATACAGCTTAAGATCTTGTTACCTCTGTTCTTTATTGCTCAAATGCTCTTCTATGAATAACACTTTTCTCTTCGTGTATGAATTTACCAATATTTCATTTTATGGTCTTACCCAAGATCCTCATTCATGTGCAGCTGGCGTAATTTCTATTGTAATCTATGCCATGTGTAGTGCTAGAACTGTCTCAGATATTTAAAAAAGCCTAGCTTTTGTGTTATATTTCCAGACAACATTACACTGAAGTGTAGATTTGTAACTTGTGCAACTTGCAAGCATATTTACTGTGCAAAGCAATGTTCTTGCTTGTTTATTAAACATCTAGGCAAACATTTAGGGAATGGATTTTAGCAAATAGAGCACCAGACTGGGCTTTGGAGGGCTTGTTTGAGATCAGGTAGGAGCAGGCCACAGACAAGCATGAATCTGTTGAATGAGTAGAAAAGGTCACATCTTCTCTGCAGGCCTGTTTTTGCTTCTGCAAACGAGGGCAATTTAGAGAAGCACGCTTTTGCAGACAGTTTTAAAGTCTGCCAATGAAAGGTGGTATGGGAGTGTCACACCCTGATGAATGGACTGCTAATTCCATAGTCACTGTCTGAGGAAAAAAACAATTTAATTATCTGCTTTCTGAATTCGGTCGCCTAAATTTTTAAAATTGAATTATAATGTAAGGAGAACTATCCAAATACTTTGTGCTGTGTGTGTTGGATAAATAGCTTTTCAATGAGCAAGTCCTATTTGCATTAATTGGAGGCACTGCTGTTCCATTTAAAATAAACAATCTTTCCTCTCTCATTATTGCTTTCATAATTAAAGCTGCTGAAGGCTTTTGACTGCCTTAGTTCGGGCACTGGTGGACAGCAGTGAATCATTAGATGTTTGTTTACTGGGGAGATGGGCACAGTATAAACACCAGAATAAAACAGTGTGTTTGAATGAGGAGAAGAGGAGGAGTACATTAAACTGATTTTTAGAAGTAAGAGAAAAAAGTCCAGAAGGTGGCATGGAGGGTAGGGTATGAGAAAAGGCCACAGACAGGCACTTGGATCACAGTTTTGGAGTGGAGAGAGGTACCAATAAATAAAACCCTGCAGTCTGCTCTTAATTTCACCTAATGTGATTGAGAGTGGCACATGCCCATAAGAGGCCTGGGGAAGATCAGTATTATCATCCTCTGTGTTTAGCAGAGAATACCCGTCACTAATTTAAGAAAAATATTCTTGCCCAGGAGGAAAAGAGGGGTCTAGAAGCGAACACTGGTGCTCTGGGTGAAGGTGCTTGTCTGTAAATACAGTGCATGTGAATGATGAATGCAGGAAATGGCCAGGAGTAGGTGGGTGGAATTTGCAGCTTTTTTTTATCATTTGTCTCTCAAAAACCCGTTCATGAGGAATGGTGGTGGGCAGTCATATATAAACTTTAAAGAAGCACTGGTATTTTTTTCCTTAGCATTTAAAAGGTTATGTACTGCATTGTGAGACAAATAAATCATGATTCACTACAACAACAGAGTTGGAGTCAGTTATATAAATTGCCAAGTAAGCACTAAATCTGTCACTTTGTGTATTCTGACCGTTTAACAATTGGAACAGTGTTTGGGAAGAAAGCTGAGTAGAAATGAGAACCATGTAAAGTGGCAGATGCAATTAGTAAGATCAGTGACGGTGTTTTAAGTTCATTGTGTGGTCATCTGGGTGTATCACCCATATGTGCCACACAGAAAATTTTCTTAGTGGAGTCAGGAGTGTTAGGGTAGTACGTGGTGCAGAGTATTCACAAAGTTCTAGCTAAATATAAAGAGCCACCCAGAGAATGTACCTTATCTGTAGATTTGTGGTTTTGAAGTGGAAACAAATGGTATGATTTTTAAAACCCAGAATCCAGTGTTGACTGTGTTTGTTACCCTGCTGCCAACACACACGTGTGTGCACATGTACAGAGTTTGCTCATGTTTATGCGTATGAGAAGAACAGTGACTTTTAAAGATGCATTTTTAATTATCATCCTCTGTTTCCAAAGCTGAGTATTGGCATCAATGCCTTTTAAGTATACTATTCAATACTGTTCTAGTTTAGCGAATAATTTCTTCAGGTGAAGGGAGACACCGTCAAAACCGTGAAGTTAGGTACATACTTGAAAAGTGGAAAATTCAAGCTCTTTAAAAAGGAATAAAAAACTTGATAGGGTAAGTAGCCATGTTCCTTTTCAAGGAGGGTGAAACATTTTGTAAGTTAAATCTGTGTGTCAGAATGGCTAAGCTGTCTTCTGTGGATAAAGGATTGGCTTTAAGCAGAAAGTTCAAGGAATCCTGTGAAAAGTCTCAATACTTCCCTCACAGGAAGACATTTTAAATTTAGGCTTTTGAAATGACTCTAGAATTTGTAAATGAGTATTGTAGTTGCTGCAGTTGTTTGTTCAAGTTAATATTAATCGAAAAAGCAGTTTACTTAGGTAATTATAACAGGCGTATGCAAACACGGGAATCACTTATTTCACAAAAGATATTTCTTTTCTAAATATACTTGATGTAAACGCCCAACTTTTCTTATTTCAGTATAAATTGTCACTGCACTCTACCTGTGTCGCGACACAGTGCTGCTCACACCTGCAAATACAGGTCTGTGGTGCTTGTTGGACATCCTGGGGCTCTTTGGACACCAGCTCTGAGCCCTGGATCAACTAACTGAGACCTTGCAATTTTAAAAGATTACCTGTTTCTACGTTTGGAACTAGGGCAAAGGTGGTGTAAGAAAGCAAGGAGCTTTACTGAACTTTCCAGTGGATAAACAAAATAACTTGTTTTCTAGGACTACTGATGTAGCAGTTATTAGTTAAGGAATAACAGAAAAGTATATGTAAGAAGATAAGCCACAGAGAGATTATTTAAGAAAAGCATCTCTGAAAATTTGTGACTATTCTAATTGTGTTTCTCATTTTAGGCTTATTTTAAGTTAAAAAACAAAAAAAAAACACCAAACCCCACCACTTTCTTTGTAGTTAGAAACCAGGCTGATTCCACAGAGTACTTGATGGGAGTTAAGACGTATGGGAAGAGATGACAATTCTACCATTTCATTATACACAGAAAGTGTTTTCTGTGGTCCATTATTTAGCTTTACACAACAGGCATTCATTTCCTTACACTGCTGTAGTTCTTGCCAAACTTCCAAAGATTCAGATTTGATTAGTTTTTAAAATATGCAAGTCCTACTGTTGCTTCTCAGATGACTACAGTGTGTGTGTAGGCTTTCCTAATGTTGACTGTACTCTGATTATAAGTACCATCAGCATAATAATGATGTTTCTGTCAGCAAATATTTCATCTGTTCTGTCTGAGCTGTGGTAGGTAAGAGTACTGTAATTAGAGCCAATCTGTGCAAATGTTATATTTGGTTCATTTTATGTGTTTCATAGTACTTAAAAGTGGTTTTGCTCTTCTGAGTACTTGGCAACCTGTATTTGAATGGAAGTTTCAGAGGTGCGGGGCAAAAGCAGTACAGTGAATCCTTTTTGAACTGGTATTTTTAAGTTAACTAGATTTTGGTCTTGATAGGGACTCTTCAAAGAGAGAATGCTCTGTTGAATTCCCATGTAATTGAGAATCCCAGGGGAGTTTCTGAGCTCAGAAAAAATGTGCAGTATATTTCAAAATAAATTGGGATGCTGATCCTCTAAGCCTGTAATACTTCCTGTGCCATTAAAACGTCTTTGATGTTAAACTACTTTGACATCACATTAATTCCTTTTGTTCCAAAAACCATCTGTCACGTAGTGTGTTCCTTGGGTTTCTTCACTGGGAACACCTAGCAGTGACTGCTGGTTTGCACCTCGCTCAGTGCCGGACGTTTGTTACATAGAGCAGTGAAGGAAATGGTATTTCTAGCACAATGTGTCACCTTTCAAAGAAGGAAGTCGGTGCAGCTTAGCAATACTTGTAGGTCTTCTAGTAAAAGGTCTCTCTCTTACATTAGGAATGTGGGAGAAATTAATTTTGTAGAGTCATAAATAATCTGGAATAATTTTAGAAAGAATGTAGGAAAAATTTTGAAGCAATTTCTTGGATTTTTCTCAAAATGCTCTTTGTTCTGCTGTTCGCCTTAGCTACCCGCACGACGGCATCAGCCAGACTGGTTGCCTTGGTGCCTGAAGGCTACGTGTGGTGGAGTCTGGCTGTTGAAACAGCGTGATTTGTTGTGTGGAAGTACAAGCCGTTAGCAGAGTGTTTTTTGGCTAGGTCTGCCTTGTGTGCTGCGTTGAAGAAGTTCCTGTTTCGTGGCTTTCATCTGTGAATGTTAATGTTATTTACTCTTTCTACTAGTTGTCCTGCTAAGGTCGGGTTTGTTGTGTGGAGTGATGGTAGAAATTGCCAGGGTGCTTTGCCCTTTTTCCCGGAGAGTTAACCACTCCTGCTGTCACCTAAGTATGGAAATCTGAGTTTGCCCAGCCATGTTAGGTCTAGATTCTGCCTGTACTGAATACCTGAAATGTAGTTTAAGGGAGAAGTTCAGCATTTCATCAGTCCTATTGTATTTCCCAGGCTTCTTCAGTCCTGACACGTTCCGGAGTGAAATTCTTCTTGTGCCAGACTACCCATTACACTTTGGTATAATGATTCTGGCTGACCTTTGCTATGATGCTGGAATTTCGTATAAATATCTCAAGACTAAATTCACTTTGTTTTAAACTCTTTTCCGTGAAAGGTTGAGGGGGGACAGTGCTGGAGAGTAAAATCCTTTTCGCAGAGAATTGTAATAGCAGTAGCTGAGGCAATACCAGTTTGCCCTTTATCACTTCACCTTCATTTCAAGGGTAAAGAATTCAAGATTTAGTTAGTCTGCTTTTACTTGATTTCAGCTGTGGTCCTTTTGCTAAGAGTTGAAGCAAGTGGAGCAGCTGTTCTGGGATCACACAGCATAATTAGAGTCTTGTTATTTAACCTGTAGAAGGGAAGAGTGAGAGGAGACTTAGCTGCCAGTCCTCACTAACTCCATGAGAAGGCGGCGCAGGTCATCTTTCTGCCTTGTAGATGGGCAGAAGAACCAGCAGTGTTTGAGAACTAAGGGGGCTCAGTTCAGCACTCAAATAAAGAATGCATTTTGAAGTGATGAACCACTTGAACAATACAGCACTGGCAGAGTCTCCATCTCCTGATGATTTTCAGACCAGATGTTTTTTTGTTTGAAATGTCTTTGTTAAACTGTTTGGTTACTGAACAGACTCACAGATCTACTGTTAGATGTCTTCAAGTGAACATTCAAGTTGGGGTGTAATCTCTGCACTCGTTGTTGAAAATTCTCATTTACATGTAAGAAGTTGTTAGAATAATGTGTGATGTTACAATACCTGCACTCCTGTTTTCTGTCCCTGAAAATAACTGTAGATCTGAGGATGGGCTTAGGCTTCAGTGTTTGGCTTTCAGATTGCTAGTTCAGCCTTCTCTTACCCTGGGGCTTCCCATCTAACGCTCACAGGGGAGACTGCAGACATTCCTGTCTTCGTGGTCAGTAAAGCGGTCAGAGGAAGAATTCCAGCCTGCTGCAGTCTGATGGATGCTCTGAAGTTTGTGTTTGGTTTATTTGCATGTACTGAATCTGGCTTCCTGTTACACGAGTCAAGAAGCTTTTCTTCTGTTAGGTAAAACCACCACAAATGCTGTTCTGGGGTTGTCTGACATGCTGGTGACTCTGAGTGATGCTGTTACGGCTTCTCCAGTACAAGAATGTAGGGGCGAGAGGGCTGGGATGGGTCTTTTGGAGGCGCTTTGGTCTAGGTTTGGCTTTCCTAGTTGCTTTCTTTTAGTGCACAGAAACTCAGCAATAAGCAAATGTATATTCCCAACATATGCTGCGGAGCTGTAGATTTGTTTATCGTACTGAATATTTCTGTGAATATTTCTGCTAGTTCCAAAAGGATTGAGTCACACTTCACTTGTGTACAAGAAGTCTTTGCTCTCTGTTGTCTTACTGCTCCCTTCTAAATACTGTTTAAATCTACTGTCTTCTGTTACTAATCCTGCAGAAGTCATAGAGGTCTTCAAAGCGGAGACAATCCTACTTGTTTATAGGAATGATACAAGTTACCGATGCACAGCTTACATGTGCTTAAGATTGGTGTAAAAAACATTTGCTTTGCTTTTCGTAATACTTTGTGGCATAGAAATCAGTATGTATTTTCGTTTTTTTACCCAGATTTTAAGATGTCATTCACAATTGCTTGGTATCATATTTCTGACATGATAGCCATGCTCTTTTTTCACCCTCACACTCAAACCAGTCTCTCTGTCTATGGAGACAAAGCACATGCTACGAAAGTAATAAAAATTATAAGCCCTGTAGTGTAAAGCAAATCTAAACCAGCCAGGACGGGTGTATTTTTACATGTAACCTAAGTTTAAATTTAGTGTAGTGGATTGATCCCTTACTTAGCCTTTAATAAAACAGGTTTCAAGTGTATTTAAATAAAGAAATAAAACTAATTTCTTTCCTCCTGTCCTTATGTACGGCAGTGAGAGAGTAAGACCTTTGTGTTGTACAGGGAAAGAACATTTAAATTGCAGTTTTAAGAGGGAATGGCTCACAGGGATGTGTTACAGCCTGAGGACTCTCCTTGAGGTCAGTGCAGGGGAGTGTAGGCTGGAAGTTGAGTCAGAGGATCAGCGGGACACAGATGTGAAACTCAACAGTATACAGGCTAAAACTTATTTCCATTGATTTTAATGAAGTTCCACTAGGGATGAATTTTAACTGTTAAAGAAGCGTTGATCTGGCATTTTACAGCTGGGATCAGGTTTCTTATGCTGAATGCCAGTGTTCACTTCTCAAATGTCAGAGTTGTTTAATTACTTTATTTCACCTTTCAATTTTTGAAAGTATTTAAAGTGTTGCCAAGGGGTGTCCAAGTGGCAAGGACAAGTAAGGTTTGTGTTTATTCTGTTTTCTGTTGTTTGTATTGAAGTAATGCGTATGTGCGCTAGTCGTACCTAACTGTACCTTAGTACAGTATATATACTATACCCACTATATTGGGTAAATATTATACACAAGAGAATGAGGGGCTTAAAGTTGTGTATAAGAGGTGCTTGCAGGCTTGATCTAATGGACAGGAGGAGCCTGGGAAGTCTGGAGACACCCTTGGTCAGAGTGATAGGTAACATTATCACTGGCTCTGACACTCATTTTCTGCAAACACGACTGCAGGAGGCAGCATTTTATTTGCTTCGATGGGCTTTTTTCTGACCTTTGCAGGCAGTTGAGCAAAATATGAATATTCACACAAAACCACTTCTTATTTCAGTAGCACTGAAGGAAAATAATCATATGATTCTATGAAAATAATCACAAAATCACAGAATGGTAGGGGTTGGAAGGGACCTCTGGGGATCATCTACTCCAAGCCCTCTGCCGAAGCACGGTCACCTAGAACAGGCAGCACAGAACCGCATCCAGGCAGGTTTTGAACATCTCCAGAGAAGGAGACTCCACATCCCCTCTGAGCAGCCTGTTCCAGTGCTCTGTCACCCTCAGAGGGAAGAAGTTCTTCCTCATGTTCAGACGGAACTTCCTGTGCTTCAGTTTGTGCCCATTGCCCCTTGTCCTGTCACTGGGCACCACTGAAAAGAGTCTGGCCCCATCCTCCTGACACCCACCCTCAAGATATGTATAGGCATTTATTAGGTCCCCTTGCAGCCTTCTCTTCTTCAGGCTGAACAAGCCCAGCTCCCTCAACCTCTCCTCGTAGGAGAGATGCTCCAGTCCCCTCATCATCCTTGTAGCCCTCCACTGGACTCTCTCTAGTAGCTCCTCATCTTTCTTGAACTGAGGAGCCCAGAACCGGACACAGTACTCCAGATGAGGCCTCACCAGGGCAGTGTAGAGGGGGAGGAGAACCTCCCTCGACCTGCTGGCCACACTCTTCTTAATGCACCTGGGAATCCCACTGGCCTTCTTGGTGGCAACCAGGGCACATGGCTGGCTCATGGTTAACCTGTCGTCCACCAGCACTCCCAGGTCCCTCTCCACAGAGCTGCTCTCCAGCAAGTCCGCCCCAAGCTTGTACTGGTGCATGGGGTCGTTCCTCCCTGGGTGCAGGACCCTGCACTTGCCCTTATTAAACTTCCATCAGGTTCCTCTCTGCCCAGCTCTCCAGCCTGTTCAGGTCTCGCTGCATGGCAGCACAGCCTTCTGGTGTATCCACCACTCCTCCTAGTTTTGTGTCATCAGCAAAGTCGTTGAGGGTAATAATAAAAAACACCATGTTTTAGATCAGATGCAGGATAGATTTACTGAGGGAGGCACAGGGAAAAATGTAGCTGCCTTTTCACTTTAACGTCACTTAGGATGGAGTGTGCCCACTGTTACATGAGATGTCCCTTCTGTCCACCCATAGCAGTGGGAGCTCTGAATTTAAGTGGAGCTTATTTTTAATATTTAAAAATACCATTTAAATGTTTTTTTTAGTAAATGGATGGCGTAAGTTAGAATACATTAAAATTAAAAAGGCACATACTTTGATTTTGTCCTTGAATTTTCAAGGTTTGTTTTGGTGTAGATCTATTTACTGTAGCTTCCAGGTGGCAGCTAGCAAGGCATTTGGGCAGGAGACAGTTTTCAGGTCTGCACAGCTTACTAGTTGGGCATAAGAACAGTGTTTTTTAAGATGGGTTAAACACAGAAGTTGTTACACTGGTCCAGTCAAACTAATGTTTCAGGATCATATTTAGGTACAAAGATTGCTGAGACAGGAAAAAAAAGATGCCTAGATCAGGTGTTTCGAAGACCGCACAGCTGGCTCCTTTCAGAAGGCTTTTGGATGTTCTGTGCTGGTCGTCCATAGCAGTCAGCTGTTGCACCTTTATCTCTGCTGTTTGCTTTTCCAGAATCTGTTCTCTTTTCAGTGTCTGCTTGCTGGTAGCAGCATACATGCACTTGGCATTCATCCTGCTGGGAAATCTATGTCTGTTTGAGATAGAAAGCGTAAAAAATGTGTCCTTCAGGCTTAGAAATTAGAAGGTTATTTAAGCATGTTAGACCTGGGTTCTGGGATGTATAGTTTTGAATATTTATTTATGAGAATGGTTTTAGAAGCACTCAATATTAATTTGGAAAACATTTCTGTGATCTAGGAAAGGGGTTGTGGTGGCTCATCTGAAGGACAGCCTTCACAGAATCACAATCACAGAATAGTAGGGGTTGGAAGGGACCTCTGTGGGTCATCTAGTCCAACCCTCCTGCCGAAGCAGGGTCACCTACAGCAGGCTGCACAGGACCTTGTCCAGGTGGGTCTTGAATATCTCCAGAGAAGGAGACTCCACAACCTCCCTGGGCAGCCTATTCCAGTGCTCCGTCACCCTCAGAGGGAAGAAGTTCTTCCTCATGTTCAGACAGAACTTCCTGTGCCTCAGTTTGTGCCCATTGCCCCTTGTCCTGTCACTGGGCACCACTGAAAAGAGCTTGGCCCCATCCTCCTGACACCCACCCTTCAGATATTTGTAGGCATTTATAAGGTCCCCTTGCAGCCTTCTCTTCTTCAGGCTGAACAAGCCCAGCTCCCTCAGCCTTTCCTCATAGGAGAGATGCTCCAGTCCCCTCACCATCCTTGTAGCCCTTCGCTGGACTCTCTCCAGTAGCTCCTCATCTTTCTTGAACTGGGGTGCCCAGAACTGGACAGAGTACTCCAGATGAGGCCTCACCAGGGCAGTGTAGAGGGGAAGAAGAACCTCCCTCGACCTGCTGGCCACACTCTTCTTGATGCACCCCAGGATCCCATTAGCTTTCTTGGCAGCCAGGGCACACTGCTGGCTCATGGTTAACCTGTCGTCCAGCAGGACACCCAGGTCCCTCTCCGCAGAGCTGCTCTCCAGCAGGTCCACCCCAAGCCTGTACTGGTGCATGGGGTTGTTCCTCCCCAGGTGCAGGACCCTGCATTTGGCTTTGTTGAACCTCTTCAGGTTCCTCTCTGCCCAACTTTCCAGCCTGTCCAGGTCACGCTGAATGGCAGCACAGCCTTCTGGTGTATCTACCACACCTCCCAGTTTGGTGTCATCAGCAAACTTGCTGAGGGTACATTCTAACTCTTCATCCAGGTCGTTGATGAAGAAGTTAAACAAGACTGGGCCCAGTACTGACCCCTAGGGGACACCACTAGTTACAGGCCTCCAACTAGACTCAGAGCCGCTGATGACAACCCTCTGAGTTCTGCCATTCAGCCAGTTCTCAATCCACTTCACCGACCACTCATCCAGCCCATACTTCCTCAGCTTCCCTAGGAGGATGTCATGGGAGACTGTGTCGAAAGCCTTGCTGAAGCTTAGGTAGACAACACCCATGGCTCTCCCTTCGTCTACCCAGCCAGTTATGTCATCGTAGAAAGCTATCAGATTGGTCAGGCATGATTTCCCCTTGGTGAATCCATGCTGACTACTCCTGATAACCTTCTTTTCTTCCACTTGCTTGATGATGGCCTCCAGGATAAGCTGCTCCATCATCTTTCCTGGGATGGAGGTGAGGCTGACCGGCCTGTAGTTCCCTGGGTCCTCCTTCTTGCCCTTTTTGAAGATTGGAGTGACATTGGCCTTTCTCCAGTCCTCGGGCTCCTCTCTTGTCCTCCAGGACCTCTCAAAGATGATGGAGAGTGGCTCAGCAATGACATCTGCCAGCTCCCTCAGCACTCGTTGGTGCATTCCATTGGGGTCCATGGATTTGTGAGCATTTAGATTGCTTAAGCGATCCCTCACACAGTCCTCCTCGACCAAGGGAAAGTCATCCTCTCTGTAGGCTGCTTCTCTTACCTCTGGGGCCTGGGATTCCTGAGGGCCAGTCTTAGCACTGAAGACTGAAGCAAAGAAGGCATTCAGTAGCTCTGCCTTCTCCGCATCCTCCGTCACCAGGACACCCGCCTCATTCAGCAGTGGCCCCACATTGTCCCTAGCCTTCCTTTTGCTGCTGATGTAGTTGAAGAATCCCTTCTTGTTGTTTTTGACATCCCTTGCCAGTTTCAATTCCAGGTGGGCTTTGGCCTTCCTCGTCGCATCCCTGCATGCTCTCACCACGTTCCTGTACTCTTCCCAAGTGGCCTGCCCCTCTTTCCACATTCCACGGACCTTTCCCTTCTGCCTGATCTCTGCTAGAAGCTCCTTGTTTAACCATGCAGGTCTCCTGCCTCCTTTGCTCGATTTCTTTCTCAGGGGGATGCATTGCTCCTGTGCATGGAAGAAGTGTTGTTTAAAGAGCAACCAGCACTCATGGACCCCCCTGCCTTCGAGAGCCCTGGCCCTTCTTCTCCTCCTCTCTTACCCTTACCAGAGGCATGTGCCTAATGCATTTCAGTGGAGTTGGTATCTTTCACTGTGGCAAAATAGCGAGAACCTGAAGTCCATTATGAAGAAACACAATTTTAGTCTACTAGTTATGTCAAATTTTAGAGGTGATAAATAGATTTTTTTTTTAATAGGCTGATGTGCATGGAAAGAACAAACCAGCAACGACCAATGCAATCTCCAACCGCGGTGTGTTTTGTGATTGAATCTTCAGTACTGGATTTTTACTAGAGGCAATTTTGTATTTTGCTTACTAAAAATACAGAGGGATTTGATGTGATCTGTGTAGCAGAACAGTATATAAATTTCCTAAAGGCCTGGGGATAGTGTTCTGCTGATGCTGCTGTAAGACAATATGCATAAAGGCGCATCTGCCATGGCTTTTTCTCTGGCCCCCGGCTCTAGTGCTGCAGGGATGGAATAACAGCATTTCTCAGCACAGTGCTGCCATAAAAAAAACTTTTAGGCAAGGAGTCTGTTGATGGGGGACAGGGACACATCTGTAAGGTGTCCGGCTGCCCAGCACCCCTGCAGCGAGCCTGGTACCAGAGCCATGGCTCCAGGCGGGTTTGGTCGTCTCTTCCGCGCTGCTGGGTTTATCTTGGTGCGCGGGGGCAGAAGGGTCCGTGCCGGGCTCCCGCATGTTCGGTGGCCTCCACCTGCTGTTCCTGAGGCCTTGGCCTCGTGTGCGGGGCTCCTGGCTGTCCTGCGGCCGGAGCAGAACTAGGTGAGCCCTCGATTCGCTCAGGGTTTAGCTGTAAGCGCAGAACGGATGCCAGGATGTGGCCCCAAGCAGTAAATGGCTGTGCAGGAGTGACATGTTTTCATCCTGTCTCAGATTTAATTATACGGTGTCTTTGTTCTCAAGTGGCTTATGTTATGGCAGGAATATTAGACTTTGTTTCCTCCCTTGTGCTGATAAGGTGTGCCAGGCTCTCTGTGAACTTCTTACCCTGCTTCATTTTCTGCCTGTTTGTGTCCTTCATTTCCAAATGGAAATTTCAGTACCAAACTCCCCGTGACACAGCCCACCTTCCCTCCTGCCTGGAGGAGTGCCTGCCTGGTGCTTGCCGTGAGGGCTAACAGGTTGTTCCTTTTCGTGCTGTAACGCTGGATGAAGTTCTTCGGTGCGAGCACCGGGCTGTGAGATGGCAGCTGACCACTCGCTCCGGCTGTCGGTGGCCGGCGGGCCGGGCTGCTGCCAGGTGGGCTGCTGGAGGGGCCTCCTGGGCGGGGGGTCAGTGCAGATTATGGGCTTTTGTGTGCCCCGGTTTTCTCCACAGTGAGGTTAATTTTACCCTCAGGGCCTCTTCCTGCCCCTTCTCTCCGAAGGTGAAAGGTAGTGTCTGTACCTGGGCCCAGTGTGTTTTGGGGAAAATTAGAAGGTGGAGGAAAATGAAGTGATTACCTTGGCATGGAGGCCTACAGTTCGTTTCGCTTGAGTCCTCTTTTTGCTGTAAGATTTCTTTAGTTTTAGTAGAATAGTATCTATTACAATTAATTACATTTAAATTGGCCATGTGGTATGTGGAATGGAAGTGGGCATGCTACGCTGAGGGACTGACACAGCTTGGGGTGAGAGAATTCAGTTGAGACCCTGGCTATTGAGATTTTGGGAATGCGTGACTTATTCCTGTAAGCAGCATCGAGTTTGACCCATGATGGGGCCAAGCTTGTCTCCCCAAAATAAACTATTTTTATTAGTTGTATACAGATTGATCATTTTATCCTGATGCAGTACTTGCAGAGCTGTAATTACAAGCGGGAGCTTACAGTGCCGGTAGTTTTAGAGGGCAACGTGTGTGGATTTTTGGAGGTAATAAAATAGAGAATCCAATTTGCAGTTGCAAAGCAAGCCCTTGAGTGATACGTGATCTTCGTAGCAGCAGCGGTCAGAGGGCTGCGGCTAATCGCAGGGCTGCCTTGCTTCGCCAGCGGCCGGCGCCGGAGGACTGAACGGCGAGCAGCGTGAGCCCGCGCCTGGAGCCAGCCAGCGTGGATTTAGACACACCAGTTTCTAGCTTATTAGGTCCTCTTTGTCACAGTACTTAATCCTGCTTCCTGATCCTTGTTAGAACGGGGCTTAATCAAGGAGATGGGTGCGAGGCTCCTAACGAGGCGCAGCGAAGCGTGAGGCAGCGAGGGCAGCTGCTGCCTGACTGACAGAGGGGCGAGAGGCTCCCTGCCTGTTGTTATTCCGAGAGAACAGGCCTCAGACAGCTGACGGATGAGCTCGCGGAGGCAACGGTAACTTGCTGATGGGCCGATATGAGATGCGTGACATCTTTTCACACGGTATAATGGTCTGTCTTTAATTGTGTTAACCCTTTTTGTGGAGAGAAGCATGTCGACGATTAGCTGTGACGGCAGAACGTGCAACTGAAGTGGACAGCCAGCACACGGCTTGCAGCGGCTCCCGCAGCATGCGCGCGAGTTCTTGCAGCTTACACGGGTGCCTTTAATTTTGAAAAGCTAGCAGATCAGGTTGATTTCACATTTCTCTGACAACTTGGCTCAGTCTTCTAAACGTTGTAACTCTTTTTTTTGTTTCTCATAGTTAAAGATTACTGTGGGGTTTTTTTATTTGTTACTTTATATTTCGGGGGGGAGAATAGGCCTCTCTTCATCCTAAAATTCACAAAAATAAATGTAAAATGTAGCACAGATTTGTTACATTCATTTGAAAAACACAAGAAAATATTTAAATGGCTAGACCATCCTGGAATTCAACCTGTTGTATCCATAGTCATGAGGAGTTTCAGTAGAGCATGTACTGTTTTGGTTTTGGGTGGTAAACATTTACAAAACAAACAAAAAAACCCCAAGCAACCCCCTAATAGGTCTCTTAAGTCTTCCTGTCAACTGAATGGGTAAAACTGGCATGTTGCAAGAAAGATGCTTTTTGTTTGTTGCTCTCAGCATAGAGAGCTATAACCACAGATCAGTGGTAGGATCTCGGTACAAACAGCACATTGGGCACTGGGAAGATAAAAAGCCTGTTGGGCATCGCTTGTTGACACTATGCGTGGAGCGGTGATGGAGAAAAGCTTTGCAATGCAAAGCTCCAGCAGAGCAAATTCCTACCACAGCATCATTCTCCTTTCGTTCCTGCAGGCTGTGCTGGAGAGGACCCAACACCTGTGCGCTATTAAGCCTTGCTTAAAACTAATTTGATGAATAATTATATGCAGTGGGCCGAGTTCAATCCTGCCGTACGTTATCTAGTAGCACTGAAATGAACAGGGCAGATCTGCATCCGTCATGGTGGGAACTACTATGTCTTCCTATTCATCTCCACTGAGACTGAAGTACTTGCTTTTGCTATGTTGTACTCTTGGAAATGAATGAAAAGTTTTGTATTCGCAGCAAGATATTTCTTTCAGATTTTTCATAGTTCAAATTTTTTTCATATGCTATTTTGTTTAATCCCTTTCAGGTAATTTGGATTTGACTGGTCAAAAGCAAGTCTTCAAAGCAGAGAACAATCCTTGGGTTACCCCTATTGCTGACCAGTTCCAGCTGGGAGTGTCTCATGTTTTTGAATACATTCGTTCAGAAACGTATAAATAGTAAGTATTGCAGATCACTTATGTATTGTAGCTGTGTTGGGGTTTTTTTTCTGTATAGTGTTTGGCAAAGTGTTGTCAGCTACACCGTTCTTTCTTAATCCTTGCAGTAGCTTGGTATTCAGGGCAAATATGCAAACCTGCGCATTTATATTAATGAATTTTGCTGACAAGAAGGGTAGATAAATGTGATTTAGACATGTTAGGAAAGCACAAAGACTGTTTGATAATGTCCTGTATTTGTTGTTAATTTCTAAGAGCTATTAAGTAATATGAGAGATGCATAAAAACAAGCATTACAAGCCTTTGAGAAGTACTAGTTTTAAGTATGCACAGGAAGGTTTTGTAAATTGGGATAGGTATTTGTTAGTGTTTTTGGATGCAGGTTGTTACATTTTGAAAGAGATGTCCAGAATTCAAACCTGTTTTGGTCTGGAGTGGTTTACAAAAGTCTACAACCCTGGTAATTCAAATACAGGTATTAGTGCTTTCTTCAACAGTGTAATTGGAAAAAAATAAACCTAATGCTGGGACTTCTCCATTTTAATTCAAAATTCTACATAAAAATGCTAAACATTTGTTTAGTAAATACTGTCTTTAATCATTCACTGATTTGAAGTATTTCTTTTCAGTAAAACTTTCCGTGTTACCAGTCCACAGTAAAACTTTAGATGGGAAGTTATTTTTATGTATCTGACAAGAACCTTGATGCTGTCTTCCTAGAAGCAGTAGGCAGTACAACGCACAGTATAACCTCTAGGTTGGAGAGTTAGTTTTTGCATTTCCCCTTTATTTAATTTATATATATCTATTAATGATTTAGAAGCATTTCTGACGATTTGTGTAAATGGTAGCTGTCTGAACTCAGTCACCAAAGGAGCATATTCATGAGTGAAGGTTTTGGGATTCCAGTGAAGTAACTGAGATGTAAGTTTCTATATGAAAATAAATGATCCAGCAATGGCTTTTGTAGGCTGTTCTTCATTTACAGAATTTAAATGAGAAGGATCACAGATGGGAGAGTGGTTACAAAAATTGTGTCTCAGAACTGTGCTGATATTTATGCTGTAATATGTGTTCTCAAGATAGATTTACTCATTGATCTAAGTAGGCTGCAACACCCTGCTTCCAGTAGTACTCTGTACTACAGACATGGTGTAGGGAAACAACTGTCTATCTTCTTTAGAGCATCCCTTCCACAGTCAGTTGTGTAGCTGCATCTAGGTTTCTTGATAATGTTTTGTGATTTTTTTTTTTTTTTTTGTTAATTTCATATTTCTATTTTCTGAGCAATTTATATTAGGGACCCTCATACAGTTCTTGCAGGGACCACTCTGGGCATCATGAGGACAGCAAAGTTTCAAGGACTGAAGTGCAGTTTTTGAGAATTTGACCCATATTCGGTGGGGTGGGGGGACTGTTGTTATGTATCTATAATTTAAGAAAAGATTTTATAACTGTGGATGTATTAAACTGCTCTGGCAACTTTGCTTGTGCAATCAAAATTAACATAAAAGGTTCTGTAATTCGTCACTTGCCTCAGCTATTGCTCTTTGTTTTAATTTAGCCGGATTATGTTTGCTGTCTTGTTTTTTTGCTGAGATGTAACGGTGTCTTGTTGGCTAATGGGCTGATTTTGATTTTGACCACAGTAAATATTGAAAGCCTACATAGTTAACAGTGTACACGAAAGAAGACTCTGGTCATTAATAGCTGGGAAAAACAGTATCAAAGAATCTTTCCATGACTCATTCATGGCTTCTACTTTGATCTTAGAAGCTTATTCAGTTAAAATGTCATTATTTTCAAAGATTAGTGATGAAAACCAAATGCATGCAGATATTAATAATTAGATGTAATTTTTTTTATTTTCAGCATATAGCCATTTTATATTTAAACCATAAATTAAAAATGTCTGTATAATTTTGTTAGAATCCGGTAGTGACTTCTTTAGATTCTTGATTGTACTTGTTTCAAATGCTGTAAAGAGAGTTTGTGGATTTTCCTGCTGAAAGATTGTCCTTTTTATTTCCAGTTTCCTTTAAATATGTGATCTGAGAATTACTTGGATGCCACCTCCTACAGACGTTTTTCTATTTGTATTTGATTTTAGGTGTTAAAACTCATAAGCAATGGAATAATCTAGGTAACAGGTCTAGTAGCATTATTGTGCACAAAAGCAAATAAGCTGTGAACACAGAAGAAATGAAAACTCCTTTCTGTGATGGAATTTTGATCTTTTCCTGCTAACAACTATACACCTTCTTCAACTTCATTTTTTTTTTTTTAGAGCCTATGTTCAGATAGTGTGTCTCTTTTCTCCTGAAGCAAATTACAAGTTTGAGATGTGGACATAGTAATTTTCTCTGTATATATCTAACTAAGCAAAATTGAGTTCTTGGGGGTTTTTTGGATCATTCAGCCAAAAGGAAAAATTAAAAATTAACTTGCAACGTCTGATAGACCCAGACACCTTAACTTTTACTCTGAGACAAAGCAGTACATTTAAATGGATGGCTGGATAGAATGCTCTTTAGATAACCTCCCATGCAACACAGAGAAGAGAGAACAGCTCACATACGTTAGCAGCTGACAATCAGATCAGTAAGTTTATTTTCAAGTACTGGAAGATGTGGACTTTCATAAACCAGGAACTGCGCATCTATATGGTGGATGGATTTTGAGCTCTAGAGATTATAATTGTCTCCCTATGCCTATTGCTTTTGCTGGCTGATTGGAAATATTGATTTTACTTTGTTTACAAGTATAACATTGTCTATACTAGCTAAGACAGAGAAGGTATGCTCATACAATCACAAGTACCAAGTTCAAGGGTTTAGCAAGTTACATTTCACTAAGTGGTTTATGCTAATGCGTTTTATTTTGTGTTTGCAATGAGTAGAACAGCAACTGAGTAAATACGGTGTTATCTTAGCCAGAAAGTGGTAACTCAGTAATTCTTGGCAATGTACTCACTTGCAGTCATGTTACTAAACCTTAAGGTTTCTACTGATGGCTGGCACAAACCATAACTGCATGCTGCGGTTGGAGATTTCCATTCAGGTTGTGTGAGGTTGCGCTTGTAAAGCAACTACCAAGTCGTTCACAAACCTCTTTTTTTTTTTTTTTGTGTGTGTGTGAAATGTACTGGCTGTTTCAAGTGTATTTAGTGAAAAATTATGCCCCATTTTTAGCCTTGTCTTAGGATATTCGTGCTCTAGTGATTAATTAGTAAGTAGGGATGGCACCCGTGAGGGATGATTATGACTAAAAATACAATGTAATTTGTCTCACATACTTTATGTTTTCACACTCCTGTTTTACGTGGTGCTGAAGCACCGAATACAAAACTGGAATTGCACTTCACTTCAGGAGCATGTTAGCCAGTAGGACCCTCCGATCAGCTCTGCTTGCTTTGTAGCTTCTTTCATTTCCTTTAATTTCCTTACCTTTCATGAGAAATGATGCCAGGTGATTTTTTTCAACCCTCGTTTTTCAAGGGAGACTTGTGCTGACAAAAAGATGGGCCCTATATTGTGCTGAAAGTGTGTGTGGAGGGGCTCTTAATTCTTAAGAGGAAATTCAGCAGCTCTTGGCACTTTGCTGGCTTTTGTTGGCTAAAATACACCCATTGCACATATCATCCTGTGACAGCATCATTTGGAAATAGGTCAGTTTGCCAAGTATATAACAATTGTTAATCTCTGACTGCCATACTAATTTTCTGAAAGTTAAGTTAGTAAGTGGAATTTTGGCTTTGATTCTGTATACTCAGAAGGTGCCATTAAACTCCCTGTGTGGTGTCACAATAGTGTTGAAAAGCAGTTGAAGAACTTACTCAAACAGTTAAGGGTAATGGCAACCTCATTTTCTCAAAGGGCTTAACTAGACATTTTCTTTTTTATTCATGCTTCTAGTCAACTTTCAAAGTGACCTTTATGTTGTAAGCATTTTCTCAGAGGATCTTCTCTGTCGGGGGTACTGACAAAGAAATGATGGATTGTATGATTTAGTGGTTACAATGTACTTAAGCAAGTGCAGACAGACATGAAGGTTTGAAAGAAAACAGTGAATTAAACTCCTATGAAGAATGGAAATCCGGTGATGCTTGTCAGGATCAGTGTAAGATAATTAGTGATTTGATTAAGATGAGGTAAAGTTGAAATGTGCAGTTGGTACCTGTGTATGGCTTTTACAGCAAAGTTAATCCAGAAAGCTGCTCTTTGGGTACATTTCAGGCATTAATCATGTGCTCTTGATCAATCTTCATGTGAAACTTGCTCTTTGCCTGTTTTTTCTCATAACAGAAAGGATAGTGATTTTGCTTTTATGACAGCAGAGTCTATTGCAGTCATCATCACCTGAGAATGTTAATCTCAGGTAAAAATTTGCTGTGTCCTGAGTGCTTAGAACAGCATTCAGATTTCTAGCATTTTTAAGCTGCTGTTGAACGCAGCAATCACCTTCCAACACTTTATTTAATGATTGTTATCGCCCTGTTTGACCTCCTTATTCCACTGAGGCAGAATTATGATAGAACAGTGACCATTTGTTAGGTTTCTAGAAAGCAGGTTTTCCCCACGAGGCAGTCAGTTTGGAGACAAGAGTCTCAGCAAGATGTTTTGCGAAAGGAAACGAGTTGCACTTCTAACATTTCCATCAGGAAAGGTGGTAGAAGAGCAAGCCATTTTAAAGACTTACACATTAACTGTTAGCAGAGGAAATGGTTTGATAAATGCTATGGTGAGCATATATCGCTTGGCAGCATTGGAACATAGGTTTCCCTGGGCAGGCTGCTCTGTGCTAGGCATTGTAATTGAAAACCTCATTTTATCAGCAGTGACAGTCTGGAAAAATCCACTTTTGAGTCAGTCCTCTATTTAGACATAATCTCCCCTGCTTTCTTCTTGAGAATGAATTGTTGTGCTCGACCCCCACTATTATGTAGCAGCTGCTTCCAGGGTAGCAGACACAGTTCATGAAGTAAGAGATTCTTCTTCTGGATTATATTAATGAAGGATATTTCAGCATTTATTTTTAATAACTAGAGGAGACTGGCAAGATACTCAGAGTAATGCACTAGAATACAAATAGTATCGTGAAATAACTCCTGTTTTATTCCACAGTTGTTAAGCCTATTAAATTTCAGCTGCGTGATTGGTGCTATCCAAGATGTAAAGATGATCAGTAAAACCCCTTATCACGGAGTGAAAAAGAGGACAAACATGTAAAAAGTCCGTGCGTTTGTGGTTGGGAAGCATGCTGGAGAAGTGGGAATTGCCACCAGTTGAGACAGAGGCATCAGCAGGTTGAACTGATAAGAGGAAAGGTTGTCCTGGAATGGTGTTACCTGTGCAGCACGGTCTTGGACCTGCAAAAAATTAATTTTTTTTGTTAGCACAAAAAGCAGGAGTGTTTAAGTGATGTTTGCTGATGACACAAAGCTAGCAGCACAGAAGAGAGTCAGTACACCTTCAGTGGGGAAGGATAATGGGATGATAAAAGGAGTGAACACTCGAGGGAAGATTTAAAAGGTGTTTGCGTTATTTAGCAAAGCATAGACTGATAACAGAGATCATTGCTGTCGTTGGGAGGAAGAGGGGAGGGAAGAGACTTCATTTAAGGCATTAAAACAAAAATGGACGTAAGAACAAATACAAATAAGCTGGTCAGGTGTATGTTTGAAGGAAGGTCTCTAATTATTAAGGGAGCAAGGTAATAACCGTCTGACAGAAACAGCCTTCTGACAGAAGAAATGAGGGCCAAAATCTTGTTTGTTTCAAAGTGAACACTGATCAGTTTGAACAGGAGTATATGACATGATTGCTTGTGGCAGAGGATGGCATGTCTGTGACGCAGGCAGACCTTTGTGCTCCTGTATTCATGTCTCATGATTTTTGAGTGAAAAATTCAGATGAATCCCCCATATGTATTAAGATAACTGCACGGTGCAATTGGCATTAAGCTAAGGGGGACAAAGCTTTGTTATCTGTTAATATAAAGAAGGCAAAAGATTATGTTTTTAGTTACCTAATTTGTTACAATTTATTTGTTATTATATAAATTATATATTCATTAAGAACAATTCATTTGGGGTTATAAAAATCTTCATTATATTCCTTTCCCCACTTAGATTGAAGAAATACACATCTCTTAGGCAGTCTCTCAGTATGATTAAATAACTACTTATATTATCGAGTCATTATCTCATCTTGTTACAATATCAGAAAGAACCGAATGGAGCACAATATGATTTTAGGAGTAATTTCTAATGGTGGGAGTAGAACGTGAGTATTCTGGACTCTCTGGGAGAAAGACCATAGAGAGGAGCACAGATCAACTGCTTCAAACATCTAATGTAGATTTGATTCAAAGGAGTGCGGTTAGATGCCTCAGCTGTTTGTGTGATGCAGAGAGGTCAATGGAGATTTAAAGAACTTGGATAGTGTGAGTCTACCCTGCCTTGCTAAGAAAAATAAGCCATAAAAAATGTTGTTTTCCTTCTTTATATTACTTTTCACTTGTCGCTGATATTCTTTGGTAGTTTGTGGAGTAGAAGGATTCATGTGTTAGTTGTCTGTTATGCTCAGCTCTACAAATAGTTATACTTCAAGAACAGGTACTCTCATTGTTCATAGAGGGGTTGCTCTTGTGCATGTTCTCGTAGGATGAACCTTTAGTAAGTACTACTTTTCCTTTCTCATTTGCACAATGTGGTTGTCTTGGGCTCTGTACAAGAAATAAGATGGTATTAGGTGTCCAAAAGTCCATTGCTGGAGCTTACATCTATTTTTCAGTGACTTTTTAGCCTGGCGTCTTTACCATTTGGCGCCTGATGTGGAGGCACCATCTGTGCCAGTGGTAGCTATGACCTCGTGTATTTTAGAGTGGTTTCAAGGACTGGGTAAAGATAGTGGAAAAGGGATGACCTCAGTGATCTACCTTAGGCAAGATGCTCTGAGAAGTCACATCTGTGAAGATGAACTCATGGCAAATTAAACTGCCCTCAAAGGATGGCAGGAAGCAAGATCCATCATAGCTGAGAAATAAACAAGTGTTAATAATCCTGGTTCACACATTTTGATCATGTACCAGTAAAAATTTTTAATTAACAAATAAAAATCTTTTATAAACCTGATGTGGGGAAATATAAAAATGTCATTTATGTTGGTTCTGTTGTATTAAAGGCATGATACTGTGTATTTTATATAAGAATACTGATTCGTATTCCAACCAAATGCTGTATTTATTGGCTATATTTTAAAAATTGATAAATATATTAGTACATTATTTCCAACAGAGACAATAGATGACTCAGAGTCCTGACATCTTTCGACAACATTTACATGCAAATCTGTAACTCTTCCCTAAAGAAGAGCAAACTGGAACCCATGTTGAAAGATAAACAAGAATAACAGTATCTCTGTATATTTGTGTTTATATATTACTAAGATGGATACGTAATAAAAACAAAGCTATCATTGATGTATCTGACAGATACAGATACTGCACATATAAATACTGGTCTAACTACTGATATTACCATTCCCTCTGATGTGAACTTTCATATAAAGTTTACAATATGATGCAGTAATCCATTTACCGTGTTGAGGATAACAACCCAGGGCTTAAGTCATTGGGGCGGATGTCTAGGGCTGCATTAGAAGCAGAATTGGAATGAAGAAGTGAGGAAAGTAGAGAAGCTGAGGACTTGGTGAAGTCAAGGTGGGGAAACAGTGATGGTAGGGTCCAGGACTGAGTAGGGAAGCAAGACAAAGTTGCAACTGATCATAGGGCAACTGATCAGTAGCTGAGTTAAAAATCAATGGTAAGTATGGCAAAATCCAAAACGAGAAACAGGTAGGGAGGTGCCAGAGAAACTGGTAAGAAACAGAATTCAGGACCTACCTAGTGGACAGGTTGGAGTCTAAGA
Organism: Opisthocomus hoazin; assembly: GCF_030867145.1. Taxonomy (NCBI): domain Eukaryota; kingdom Metazoa; phylum Chordata; class Aves; order Opisthocomiformes; family Opisthocomidae; genus Opisthocomus; species Opisthocomus hoazin. The sequence goes on along the minus strand of NC_134417.1, from coordinate 71,319,872 downwards.
AGGAAGCAAAGGTTGAGATGTGCAGCTGCAGGTGAGGGGCACACTGAGCAGGAAAAATGATGGGTGGGATTGAAGGAAGTATGCGCTGGTCCAGAGTGAAATCTGCCCAGTTAGGCTCTTAGTCGTTGGAGAGGCTGGTTATGGCTCTCTCATAATGATAAATCCTAGAAATGAAACCAGACATTTTCCGAACTATAATATTCCAATTATTGATAATGATGGACATAGTAAAGTCACGTTGTTATGCTTCTGTTCCGTGGTCAGCGCAAGCAGGATGATGTTTATGTATCTTGTAGGGAAGGTGAGTTATTTCTCAGTCCAATAAGTAGAAGCCTGACCAACATTTTGTTATGAGAAGTGGTTTTAAACCTCCAGGCCTGTGGAGATGCAGGCAAAAGTTTTAGGAGACCTGACTTACCAATGTTCAATCTTAAATTGTGGTGTTAAGGAAATGCCAAAAAGTGGCAGAAGTGCTAGCGTCCTTCAAAGGCAAATAGACCAAACTGGGATATTATGAACTAGTTAACTCTGACATAAATTTTGGGTTAAGTAGTGAAGAAGAGACATGGGATTCTGCTAGTGAAGATTTAAAGAATATGACTATAGTGTTGATATAATTCATACAATTAAGGCATGAATATGATTGAGAACTCTTTCCTAAAAAGAGATTATAAATATGATTGGTCAAGGCAACTCTTTAACTACACAGAATTTTGTGAAGCATTTAGCTTGTAAAGCTGCACAACATTTTCATTAGAAAATAAGCACTGTATAATTTCAGTAAAACACTAAAAAGAATTAATAACTGCCTGGTAGGTCTTGGGAAATAACTACCAACAAGGACATTTCTTGAGCTCTGGTAATCTGACCTGGAACCATTCACTGTTCTCAGTTATTTTGAAGCAAATATGTGGTTATTCCTGACTAAAGATCGTAGATGACCTGGAAGTTGCTGTAAAGACAGTGACAGCGTGGGCCGTCCTGGATTGCTTGATGAACTGTGCCTGTGTACAGTGTATTTTAAAGCCGCTCAAAGCAGAGCTGGACATGTGTGAATAAGGTATGCAGGGTATACCATGTGTTGCGGTTACGGGAGGAGATAAAAAGGAGTGAATACTTTTTTCAAGAAAGCAGTTGGCTCTGGAAAATGTTGGAGATCTGTAATGTAACTGAAGTGCACTATCAGCTCGCAGTTCAATGCTCTATCCAAAGGGCCTAAAAGAAGCCTTGGGTTAGTGAGTACAGGAATAGGAGCTTACTGCTTCCACCATCAGCTGGGGCTGATACTGAATTCAGTTCTGGTGTCAGTAGTTTTAAAGAGATGTTAGTTTATTTAGATGGAGACACCTCCTGTTATGGCCTGATTTTAGACTTTACCAGAACTGCGACATTTCTAAGGCCTGGTATCCAATAGTGTTCTCCGCTGCTCTAGCTGCTGTGGGCATGGTGGGTCAGAGAGACAGGATTTGGACTTTACAGTAGGTGGCAAAACAACAGAGCATTTTAAAGAAAATCCTTGAGACTGTGACAGGGAGCAGGGAGAAGAATAAATAGGAAACAGCAGACAAAAAAATACTAATTGAGAACTAATGTGGAAAACGTTGATGGCAATAAGGGTTTTCTGGGAAACTCGTGTAGCTAACAGTGAGTAGTGGTAAGCCTGTTAGCCCTTTGTAATCTTCAAAATCCAGTTGATTTGCTTTCTTGTTTTCTTCTTCAGATTGGTTCTTTACAACCAAACAAGAAGAGTTACTGCACACATTTGCTGGTTTTATTTGAGAGATAAATTAAAAAGTGTCGCTTTTATAATCAAGCAGAGCTGTCTGCAATTTCTATTCTCTACACAGTCGTATCTGTTTTATTACGTGCTGCCTTTTATTGAACTCCAGTTTCTTATTTCAGTCTCGCATTATTTGAGGGTTTTTTGTGATATTTAGCAGTTTTTTTACCCTCCTGGTGTGGGCTGTCAGTTAGGTAGAGAAGTGTCCATAATTTTATGACTGCTTTTATCAACTGTTTATCCAGTGGAGGGCTGAGGTGGGTATGATTTTGGTGTAATTTGCTGGAGCCACTTGTAGTGCAAGCTCTGATAAACTTTTTAAAAGCCGTGATTTTATTTTAGCAGGTGTTACTGCCATCTGGTTTATATGCACTTTTACAGACCCTTAAACCTAAGGTACAGTGTTGAAAATGGTTATGATCAGATTTCATTTTAAATTCTTGTTATGAAAATTAACTTTTTCTTGAGAAGTATAACCTGAAAATCAGGAGCTTCTGTATATGACACAGGATTTCTCAGTCCTGCATTTCAACACTTTCCTCCATCTAAACAAGAAATGTCCTAACTGTTAAAGTTGGTAACAGTCAGATTTAGGTCCTGTTCAGGCAAGGCCTTTTGACTGTAGCTTTGCAATGACATTTTTCTATTCTGTACCCAACAACGTTAATAATTTAACCCTAAAAATCTGATATACTGAAAATCAGTTAGTATCAAATACCTCAGGAAAAAAAATATCTTGCGGTTTTTCTTCTTTATTACACTTGGTTGGGAAATTGGGAAAGAAATTATAGTCCAAAGTGAAGTATGCAGAAGCATAAACAATAAACAGAATTACTTGGGATACTGACCATTTCAATTGCTCCAGCTTCTCCAAAGCAATAATAGTAAATACAAGAATATTAGCCCTCTTCATAGTTTTGCCAGATGTTTTAAGAAGCTGGCTCCAGTGCTAGAATGAAAACAGCAACATTTATTTCACTGAATGGGAAACAGTGATTCCCTGAATCCTTTTTGTTATCCACTTAGAAATTTACAATCAGGTAGGTATACAATCCTGCAACCATATATCTTGCAACAAAATGCTGCCACATGATGGTAAATATATGCTGAAGTAAATGGAGCAAATCCTAAACCCAGTGCTGCAAGTATGGTTCCCCTTGATAGGAATAGGAGGGGTTTGATCCCTATTGATATGTATTCCCCAGTAACCTCTGGCCTGCTCCAGTGTCTAGTTTTGTGGGATTTTCTGCATCTTAAATGATTTTGGGAGTTATCCAAGGAATGAGAGGACTCTTCAAAGATGCATTGCAAGAACCTGCCACATGCAAAGGCCCCAGTAAGGAGGTATCACGGTTCTGGAAGAATGGTATTTAGACATGGATTATAGGTGTGCCAGTTTTGACTCCTAAAATACAATTGAATTTTACTTATGAAAGCTGCAACTCTGAGAAGATGGTTTTTGGTCACGTTTCAATTTAATATAATTTCCAAGCTAAATTCTGAATGTTAGTTTCGATTATTGCATTTGATATTCTGTCTCCTGTTCATTTCTTGGCTGTCCCAAATTCGGATTTACTATAATGTTGACTTTAAAAAAAGGAAAGGTGTGCAAGGACTGACAGTGATGATCCTGAATATAAATTATATCAAGCAAATTGATGCAAGATAAAATTACCAAATCAACCTTTTTTATTCTATATTTTATGGAATATCTAATGTATGTTTGGCAGTAATTTACTCTTGCACATGAATTTCTGACAGTTTCGATTCTTTGGGCTTATTAATCAATGTAGCCAGCACCAGAGCAATTTTTATGAGACTCACTAGTCATCAAAAATTTATTACCAGATAAATCAAAGAAACAACTAGCATCTTAATAGGGTGAACAAAGTGGCATGTAAAAGATCATTCAAGACTGCATGTTTCTGACTCTTGTGTATTGCATCTACTGCTAGGGTCAGAGGTTTTGTTTGCACTTTCATTAAAATAGTGATGACTGTGACACTATTGCTTCCTTTTGTGCTAGACCTTTCTTCCTGTAGTTTTTCGTATGTATGTGTGTGTATAGTACATGACAGTTGCATTCCGGTAAAGCATGAAACTTCTATGTAAAATGTAATACAAAACTTAAAACTCTGAAGCTTTTATCATTAGTTGCAGTAGATCGTGTATGCTTCAGGAGTAGGGTGGGATGGAAATACATTGTGAGTAGTACTGGCATGCGCTGAATATGCTGCAGTCTCTGGTCCGATTGCGTAAGGAGCTCTGATACTCGTTGCAGTTAAACCTCTAGTTTCTTATGTGATACAGTCATTTTTCTGCTTGCTGAAAAACTTACGTGTTTCTTGTTTGGTGTTTCAAGATGAATTTCCCAGTCATGCTTCTTGTGGCCGTCGTTATAACCACGGAATCACAGAATAGTAGGGGTTGGAAGGGACCTCTGGGTCCAACCCCCCTGCCGAAGCAGGGTCATCTAGAGCAGGCTGCACAGGACCTCGTCCAGGCGGGGTTTGAATATCTCCAGAGAAGGAGACTCCACAGCCCCTCTGAGCAGCCTGTTCCAGTGCTCTGTCACCCTCAGAGGGAAGAAGTTCTTCCTCATGTTCAGACAGAACTTCCTGTGCCTCAGTTTGTGCCCGTTGCCCCTTGTCCTGTCGCTGGGCACCACTGAAAAGAGTCTGGCCCCATCCTCCTGACACCCACCCTTAAGATATTTATAAGCATTTATAAGGTCCCCTCTCAGCCTTCTTCAGGCTAAACAAGCCCAGCTCCCTCAGCCTTTCCTCCAGTCCCCCCACCATCCTCGTAGCCCTCCGCTGGACTCTCTCCAGTAGCTCTTCATCTTTCTTGAAGTGGGGAGCCCGGAACTGGACACAGTACTCCAGATGAGGCCTCACCAGGGCAGTGTAGAGGGGAAGGAGAACTTGCCTTGACCTACTGGCCGCACTTTCTTCATGCACGCCAGAATCCCATTGGCCTTCTTGGCAACCAGGGCACGCTGCTGGCTTATGGTTAACTTGTCGTCCACCAGCACTCCCAGGTCCACCTCTGCCTCCAACTAGACTGAGCGCTGCTGGTGACTACCCTCAGAGCTCTGCCATTCAGCCAGTTCTCTATCCACCTCACCGATCGCTCATCCAGCCCACACTTCCTGAGCTTCCCTGTGAGGATGCTATGGGAGACAGCATCAAAAGCCTTGCTGAAGTCAAGGTAGACAGCATCCACCGAGTAAAGCCAGAGCTGCATTCTTCTCAGATCTGCCTTTTTGTTAAAGCAAAATGTTCGTCTTGCCAACACGCTCTTGCATTTAACAGTTGTATTACCGATGAGTGTCCTCTGCAGTCTGTGTAGCAGCAATGGCTTCCCTGGCCCGGCCGGGCCTGTGCAACTGCCAGGGGAGGTAGCCACAGGTGTGTGATAAGAACATGCTGGTAACAGCGCTGGGAGTGTGGCTGGTGGCGTCACCTTCCCCTGGTAACTGCTGTTGGCTCCCTGGCTTGAATGTGCCTGAGGGAAAAATCCATGTGCAGGCTGGTATTCTTGTCCTTGAAGGAGGGCGGGTGTTTGGGGAATGATGAAAACAGAAAATTGCTTTGTTTTATGGAGCCTGGCTTCGTCTCAGTACTCAAACGTAGGCATGTGAAGCAGTAGCGAGGACAGAAGAGTTGCTTTAGGTTGTCCCGATAGCCAAGGGAGCACCTCAGGGGCCAAGACAGTTCACCAAAAAACTAAGTCATGCTCTTGAGGCCCAGAGGGGAAAGCTGGGCCCTTGGCCACTGCTCCACAGATGGAACACTGATGAAGCAATCGAGTGACGCCAGCCCTGTGAGTCCACCCCATCTGTGTGTTCCCACACGTGCGCCCAGGTCAGCACTGGGTCTCGTGGGACCGTGTAGCAAGAGGGTTCAGGGAGCTGATACCGCTGGAAACTAGTAGTGTATTTTGGCAGTTTTACTCTGAATTACCTCCTTGAACTCGGTGCCTGTCCACCAGCGCTAGCCCAGCAGGCAGCGGTGCACAGCCATGGACGAGGCAGCCTGCTGAGGTAAGTTTAAGTTGCAGATGCTGGTTACATCAGCCCCTCAGCTGCATGTCCAGAGGCACGAGGCGGAGAACCTGGCTCCTTATGTGCATTTTTCACTTCATGCACCAAATGAAGCAAACCTCCTATGAAGAGAACACAAGTGCTTTTAAGAACTTAAAAATAAAAACTCCCCAACAACAGTTAACTAATGGGAAGTCTGGATTTGCCTATGTGCAGAAGATAGGGGGAGGGAAAAATGCTGACAGCCTGTGTATTTCACATGAATCTGGTGATGCTGAAAATACAGAAGTCTCATTAGTGGAGTTCTTGTAGCTACCTTTCATGTGTTTTGCCTAATAAAAAAATAACTGAAGGGAGATTGAATTTATTCTGTGTTAATAACCAGAAAGGATATTTCTGGATGGCTATGAAGTGATGCAAAACTGTGAATGATACACAAAAGAAACCCTATGTTTGCTTTTCCACCTGATGCATGCTTTTACAGGAGAAACATATTTAACTTTAGCATTGTCTTTTTCTGTGTTTGTAGTCCTAAGTATGACTGAAAATAGGACTGTCTATGGGATGAATGGCTTAGAAAAACACTGATGTCATGTAGTTCTTAAACTTTATCTCCCTGGTCTGATTCCAATTCAAGTGAGTTATGGCTGAAAATGGTTCCTGTGGGTGGGTTGCTTAGTGGTGTGTGCATAAGGTGTAAGAGGACTAGATATAATTCCTTTATTTCTCTTACAGATATAGCTATAAAGGTGTGGTGGTTTTAAAGCGAATGATAACATCCAGTAGTCAATGCTAACATCTAACTGCAGCTGCCCATTTTCTTCAACTCTCTTTACGAGCGTACCTACAGTTCAAGTGTGTGTATCTTACTTCAAGAGCAGATTTTTGTCATCTTTTTATTTTTCGGACAAAGCTATAACGAGACATTAAAGTTCTAAGGTAAGGCTGGTACATTTGTCATTAACATGTCAAAATAACTAACAAACTCTCTGTTTACCTTTTATATGGCTTTTGCTCGGTATCGTTTGCAGTCAGCATAGAAGGGACTAATCTTCTCTGGTCTAGATTTTAAGGGAGACTGGGGTTTGGACTGGTCCAAGTTTAGGACAGCTTTGTGGTGGAATATATAAAACTACAGTTAATGGAGCTGTTAAATATTTTGGATTAAATGCTGTGATTTGTACAGTGGCTCCAGAGGCTTGCTTTTAATACATATGTGTTTTAGAGTACTCCCAGAGGAAGTCTGGAAGCATCTGTTGGATGAATCATGAAGTGGGAGTTTGAGATCCAAGTCTTTGTATAATTTGGAGACGTTATCAGGAAGCTGGCAAGGTGTAAGTTAGAATCCCAGTCCCACATCTGTTGCAGATTTCACGTATAGCTGTAGTGACTTCTAAACAGTGACTTCTCAAGGATCTCAAAACAATGCAACTTTAGCTTAGGGGCCATAGGATCCTAGAGGTCATACCAGGCTGCTGAATGCATATACAGTAAACAAAAACGTACTTCCATTTTACCGTGGAGAATCTGCTGTTCAAATGGCTGGTAAGAAATCAGTCAGTAAACAGCAAACCAGTGTTAGAGCACACAGTGTCTGTTTGCTCTGCTCACTGGGAACTCCCTTCATTTCCAGTGTGAAATCTACCTGGCCACGCGTTAATTTTCCATATCTTGACTAGAAGCTTCTTGAGTGTTGTAGATCAGACAAAAAGCATGAAGGTCTCCCTTTTCTTCAGCACACAGAGTTCAAGCGGGATGGGTTCCTGCTCTTGCGGTCCAAGATCCCACAGCTCCTTCCATAGGACGTACCACTGATAGAAAGGGTCAAGAGATGCTCTAATCAATAAAATGGAGAACTTGAGGGACAGACGATGTTTTCCTTTTTATGATATTGTCTCTTGTACCTTGCATTTTTGTTAGAAGCTAGTGAGGATGAATTCTGTTCTGTGTATTTGGGTACTTTTACTGTACCTGACCTGATGCATCTGAGGTAGTCTCTGGTGTGGTACTTTTGGTACAACTGTGAGAGATGATTCAAAACCAGTTTTACATGCTGGTACATCAGATCATCCTATGTTGTCTACAAATTTCTCCACTAACCTATCTTGCGTTTTTTTTTAATTAGTAATATTGACTCCTTTTTCTTTGTTGATTGGCTTTAATTTGCAATTTTACTAGGAGAATTTATCCTGATTTTGGCTGGGATAGAGTTAATTTTCCTCCCAGTAGCTGATATATTTTGGATTTAGGACTAGAAGGATGTTGATAACACTTATGTCTTCAGTTGTTGTTATAAATCAAGGACTTTTTCCAGTTTCTCGTATTCAGCTAATAAGCAGGTATGCAGAAGCTGGGAGAGACCATAGTCAGATAGGTAAGCTGGCTAATGGAAATATTCCATACCATAAACGTCACGCTCAGTTTATGAATGGGGACTGGCTAGGGGAGAAAGCTATATGACTTTTTGGTTTTCCAGGAGTTGGCATCCTCTCTTGGCTGGAAATCTGAACTTTTTTGGGCTGCAAATTGGTCATCGGGTAGTGAGAAGAATTGTATTGTATGTAGTTTGTTTTGCGTATTCATTATAATAATTGTTATTATCACTAGTATTATCATTAGTATTTCCTTTCTTGTCGTCTTAAACTGTCTTTATCTCAACCCACAGGTTTCCCCTTTTGTGCATTTTCTCCTCCCCATCCCACTAGTGGTGGAAGGGGAGGGGTGAGTGAGCAGCTGCCTAGTGTTTAGCTGCCGGGTTATACCATGACAGAATTGAAACAAAATGGTTTCTTTCTGAAGTTGGGTGAAATTCTTGGAAATTCAGTCTGACATTTCTGGCATTTCACAATTTAGATTTTGATTTATATATTTATGCTTAGCTTCAGTTTAGAGACTATTCTGTAGACGCATGCCAAAATGAGATTTTTCATCTCTCTGGAAAAGTTGGTTTGTCCTGCTTTCGTCTGATGTACAACCCTGTTCATGTGATGACACACTACCAACTAGATTGCCCTAGAAATTCAGCAGTGCTTAGAATCAAAATCAGTCTGATAGTCGTGTACCCGTTCCAAATGACTCGTTGCATAGATTCATAGCTTTGGAGGTGGCAAATATGTGTCTGAGAGTTGCAATAATCTCCACATCCATGTTACTTTATGGAGGACAGTCTGCTGGTAAAGGTTCTTATGGACCAACTTGAAACACACAGGTGCATCTTATTAGAATAGTGAGAGTAACCTGAGCACTCACAAATATTTGACGCTTTGGTTTGCATAGAAAAACATCTTCTCTTTACATGCTTCTTTTTACGTAAGGGATGTCATCCAGGGGGACCTTGACAGGCCTTGAGAGGTGGGCCCATACAAACCTCGCAAAGTTCAACAAGGCCAAGTGCAAGGTCGTGCACATGGGTTGGGGCAATCCCAAGCACAAATAGAGGCTGGGCAGAAAATGGAATGAGAGCAGCCCTGAGAAGAAGGACTTTTGGGAGTGTTGGTTGACAAGAACCTTGACATGACCTGTCAATGTGTGCTCAGAGCCCAGCAGGCCAGCCGTATCCTGGGCTGCATCAAAAGCAGTGTGGCCAGCAGGTTGAGGGAGGAGATTCTGCCCCTCTGCTCTGGTGAGACTCCACCTGGAGTCCTGCCTCCAGCTCTGGAGCCCCCAGCACAGGAAAGACATGGAGCTGTTGGAGTGGGTCCAGAGGAGGGGCACAAAAATGAGCAGAGGGATGGAGCTTCTCTGCTACGAGGACAGGCTGAGGGAGTTGGGGCTGTTCAGCCTGGAGAAGAGAAGGTTATGGGGAGACCTATTGCAGCCTTCCAGTACCTGAAGGGAGCCTATAGGAAAGCTGGAGAGGGACTTCTTACAAGGGCATGTAGTGATAGGACAAGGAGTAATGGCTTTAAACTGAAAGAGGGTAGATTTAGATTAGACAGAAGAAAGAAATTCTTTACTCTGAAGGTGGTGAGGCTCTGGAACAAGTTGCCCAGAGAAGCTGTGGCTGCCCCCTCCCTGGAAGTGTTCAAGGCCAGGTTGGATGGGGCTCTGAGCAGTGTGGTCTAGTGGAAGGTGTCCCTGCCTATGGCGGGGGGGTTGGGCTAGATGGATCTATAAGGTCCCTTCCAATCCAAACCGTTCTATGATTCTATGCTGGTGGTGTGTTTGGATTCCTATTGGATTATGGCAGTACTGATGCTTGCTCCTTTTTCTGAAGATTTGGGTTTAGAAGTATAGCATTACATAGCATTGCTTGATATCCGCCCCGTCTCCTCCCAGTAATATTTACCTATGGACATATAAATCCCTGGTATTGTCTGGCTTACAGAGTTGTGAATGGTAATTAAATTTTCATACTCATGTATCTGCTATTCTAAATAATTATTCATAAACTTTGTTTTATTGCTTACATATGTTTAATGTTTAGTTTTAATCCTCAGAATCTTGGTTTACTAGACCCAGGTTTACCTGTGTTCACAAAGTAAGTAGTGGGAGTTGCTTTCATTAGTTCCTAACTGAAAAAGGTTTTAACATTTATGTGTGAGAAAATGAGACCCTTGTAACAAGGGTGAAGGTTAGTAGTTTCTCTTTCCCTTAAAGGATTGATTTGTGATGTTAGGTAATACTAGGACATATTTCACATGAAGTCTTCCTTTCCACAAACAGATTTCACAGACAGTGGAGCTGGGAATCAGAAAGGCCACTTTCACTCATGTGTTCTTATGTTGGCACAGGAATATGTGCATGAGCACTAATGAGTATACGTATTGGAGAAGTATGCAGTCTGGGTTAAGATAAGCTGAAACACCCCCTGTGTTTATGCTAGGAGGAGAGAGGTGGACTTCTAACAAGTTGTGAGTTTGTATGCTTGTGGTGTATGTCTCTGCACACACACTTGTCCATAAATGTTCTCCCACATTTCTGTATATTTTTAGTTTAGTGCTGAAACTACATGTTGTTCAGTAGATGCATCCATTCACTCAGTTCCATTTTATTCTTTTCTAGGAAGAAGGATAGATTTAGAAAACAATTGGCATTGCATTGTAGAATTCATAACAATACGAATGGTGTTAAAAATCAGTTTGTAAAAATAATATTCGTAGGTAGAATACAGAGATGATCAAAATTAATCGTGGGAGGAACTGATGCAAAATGCAGATATTGCAGAATCCAAATTATTATATTCATAGGAAATATAATGAATTATTTAATTCTAGATATGCACACACTATAGCCTAAAAATGTATTGCAGGTTTACAACTGACTAGCTATTTTATATGGCAGAATGTAGTCTTTGCGTATTTATTAAAATTATTCATAACTGGTTGCTGCCTAGATGAACTGCTCTATTCTTTTGTCTTGCTATAATACATTATCTGAACCATTTTATCATGACATTGTAATGGAAATTTGTCTAAATTTTAGAATGATCCATGGGGCATTTTCCAAAACTCCTATCAGCATCTCTTAAAAACATGTATTTGTGGTTTACATCTAAGAATACTTTCAAAGGGTTTAGTAGCAATGTATATTTTTTGCATATAGTTGTTTGCTGCCTTTTTTTAAAAAGGTTTTATTTAGATGAAAAAGACATACACATTGAAAAAAGTTAGAATATGTGTTTAATTAAATTTTGTGCTTATCCGTTCTCCAACTTACAGCTATAAATTGCTTCTTGTGAAGATATCATAGGATAGCAAAACATGTTCATAATGTGTTTTTTATATCCTTCCCCACAGATGTCTCAGCAAAATTATAAAAAGCAATTATATACCCGCTGAGGGTGCGGTGCCTCACAGCTGTTTCCCCATATCAGGGCAACAGAACTCTTTCACTGAAGGAGAAATACGGGATAGGAAGGCTTTCCGCCAACCTGGTGTGCAGTTAGAGTGGCTGTGAGACGGCCGCAGTTACCCTGTCTGGTGGCTGTTCCACAAACCATTGGCTGATTTGTGCACAAAGGCAAGACAGCCGATTTCCAGTAGAATTCAAACAAAAAAGTCTGCCTGTACCAGTACTTAGAAGGAACCCACAGTGATACATCTTGTGTATCTCTTTTTGTTAACCATGTGTTTTTTGGTTTGTTGGGTTTTTTTTACATAATTTGGAAGAGCACAAGAAGCAAAGGCTGTTTTCAAAAAGAATAATTTAACCTAAAATGTTTCCACATTGGGAGTGTAGAACAGTTACAAGTTGGTTGGGCCTTGTTGTATAATGCCAAAGAAGTCTGCTGTCACTGGAAGGTTTTGCTTTATGGTGAATGCCTTAGGAATGGGATACCGTACTGCCATTTGCATGGCGAGGCAGCGTTATTTCCACAAGTTGTCAAAAGTAATTGGAGGCTAATGAAATTCTGTGCAAACCATCAGATGGATGCTTCCTGTTTGATTAAATGCATCTTGGTGGAGAATAAAGGAACAATCCTTTAGTCCTTTTTATACGTTATTATTTCATGTCTTGCTGGTATACACCCAAATCCCCGTTAATAATTAAACAGAGAACAGTTTAAGAAAAAAACATGTTAGTTCAAAAACTAACCATGACAAATCTGCATGACAAATCACTTTTGTGACCGCTGCTGCCATGACCGTGGTTTGCCTGCAGAACGCCTGAGGTGTGCAATTGCTTTGCATTCCAACAAAAGGGACAGTCCCAGCTGTGCACTCCCTGCCTCCAAAGAAGTGCAGCCTCTCTCTCTTTATCAAAGGGTTTTGCAAAGCGTCAAAATTGTTTGGACTCCAAGTGATGCAGGAAATCCTCTTGCAAGATTAAAGTCTTCCACATAGGCATAATACTACAAATAAAATTGGAAAAAAAAATGAGAAATAAGGAAAGCTAGAAGAAAGAAAATGCAACTGCATGTGTCTTACCTTCTCTCTCTGTGGAGGTTTCTAGCTGGATTTGCTGGCCAAATGGAAGTATCCATAAGAAGAAATCCGAGGATTTTTTTTTTTTTTTTTTTTTTGCCAGCCTATTTATCCACTCTCTGAGCTCACCCTTCCCTAAACTAAGTAAAATATCTTTCCTTAGTGATATTTGTTCATTTAATTCCTGTGCTCAAATGTTTGGGACTGTTGTACTAGGTTTTGGGGGCTGCCTTCTGTTCTAACTTCTCAGTGGAATAACATGTAAGAAGTCTTCTCCTCTGCAGAAAATGTGATCCTTGGTTCAAGCCAGCAGGGTCACAGTGATAACGCGCTGTTCAACTTCATTATGTCTCAGGCAGAACAAAACTCCGCTCACAAATTATCCCTGTGCCTCTTCCCAACCTAAAGGTGTTGTGTCATAATGGTCTGTACATCCAGGTGTGCTTCTCTGAAGTGATGTGATAACAGAAATCAGTTCCTAGATGATGGTTACTAGAAGTTTTTGCTGTAAGAAGTGGACAAGACAAATACCTGAAGTGACTGGATTCTGAAACCTTACAACCCAATGGCAGTAAATGTCAAACTACGTGCTGATTTGAGAGGGGTCGCCCAGCCAGGCATTTGAGCAGTACATGATGAAGTGCCTCAAACCATCTGTGAGACTGTATTTGCACTGCAGTTAGCAAAGGGATTCTCTCTGTTTGCAGTCCAATATTTTACACCTCTAGTTGGGCAGCAGTTTAGGAGAAGCACACGGTTGTCTGAACAGCCTCACCCACTGCCAGCACAAGCAGTGTAGATAAAGATGGACTTTCTGGGAATTTTGTAATTGGAAGGAGTTTCTCTCTGGGTGTCCAGCACAAAAAGAAGCAGACTGGCTGGAAGCTACTGAGAGACAGGGACAGGTTTGTGCTTACAGGCTAATAGTGAGCCTGTGGTATTAATTTCTGTGCTAAGTCTCTGCAAGCAGTGACACTTCCTGCTACCTGTGGGTCTCGGGGTGGCGGCACGCTCGAGGTTTACTGTCAGCACAATTGTTTTGGGGATGAAAGATGGACCACTTGGAAAGCTTAACCTTTCTTTTCTCCTTCAGATAGCAGACAGCCTGTTTCCCTCTCAGGACAACATGACATCAGTTTTACCAGGGGAGGCTGAAAGTTCTTCAGCCTTTTTTTTTGACCAAAATAATAGACAATTTGGGCCAATAACTACCCTTGGTCAGTCCTTCTGTAACAGCAGCCAATGAGATCCTGTCATCAATTTTATTATACCCTTTGCTTTCTTGTGAACCTACTCCATTGAGGGGAAATGCGTAATACTATTGCTATTACAATCTGAGAAACTTTTCGAGTCAGTGAAGAGTAATGCTAGCTCAAGCTTTGGGCCTTGTTTCTGAAGTCTGATTTAATGTAATTGTTATTTATGGCACTACCAAGCAGTAAACAACTGTTTGAGCCTGCTGGGGGTTTTTTTGCTGTTGGTTTGTTGGGTGTTGTGGGGGTTTTTTCCACCTAATGATGCCAACAAAAGTGACCTGGCATTTTTCCTTTAATTAAAATGGGCCTTTGTGAATTAGTGTGTGAAAATCATGGGATACAGCACTAATTGGAGTTTAGGCAACTGCTTCCCTAACCTCTCACAGTGAAACTTCTAAATGAAATGTTTCAGTTTTCATTTAGTAGCTTGAGAGTTTTTCATAGCTAGATATAAAATAAAGGTATTTGACCTTTATGGACAAATATATTGGATTGTTTTTTTTTTTTTTTTTTTGAATAAAACCTTTACAGCACCATTCAGTTGTTTGCTAGTGTTACCTGTGGTTTGACTGCTTCAGCTCCCAGGTTCTACAATAGACATCCGAAGGACATAAGAAAAGACTTTCTGTGTTAGACCCGTGACCCATCGAGCCCAGCAGCCTCCCCCTGAGAGACCGTAGGAAATTCTGCTCAGGGAGAACACGCAAGACTGGCTGTTGCCTGCAGTACCTTTCCTTTATTCTCTTCCAGCATCCAGCATCATCGTATTAGGGGTGATGGAGAGTACATCCATGACTCTTAGCACCTATTTGTGGACCTATTGTCAGCGAATTTATCTCATTCTTTTTTGAAGTTCCTGAAACTGTCTACCATCACAATCTCCCATACTAGCAAGTTCTGGAAGTTCACTAACTCCTGGATCTGTTTTCTGCTTGAACTGATCTGCTTGATTCATTGAGGGCCAAACATGGGAATGAGACTTGTTATACTCAAGATCAAATTGTTCTGCTAATACATAGATAGGGATAGCGGCAAAGAACCACCGCTGTTGGACCAGCTGTAACTTTTCAGATGAGGCACCGTCGTGCAGGAACAAATAGCGATGGGAGCTGAGAGCCCGTTTGATACTGAAGTGCAGCGCTATGTACCAAGTAATCCCCTGTGTCTTACTCCTGTAAGTGCTGGAGAGCAGCTTCAGGAGCATTGGTGTGGTGAGGTGGCGGGGGGGTGGGCAGGAAGGGGAATGATGGATTACTGGGAGTGTGTTTAGGATTCTGTAGTGTGACAGCAGGTGTGCGGTATGTGGAAGGGGACATTGAGGATGGTGTGGCGCTGGGGACATACGAGGGGTAATAAGGTCACTGCAGTATTACAGTCAGGCAAGTCCGTGTGACAGGAGTGCACTAAAGAAAGAATTTGCTTCAATGTGGTGAATACTTGTTTCACTGAAAAAAGTGCAGGTCAAGAGTAAAGTCACTGATAACATTTACAGTTTTCTTATGTCTTTAGACTATGATTATCTAGATACTGGAAGTTCACAAATCAGATGTTTGTCAAGGATGTATAGAGATAGCAGAGGGTTTTGACAATGTTAATGGGTTTTAAGTGTAAAATTTTAGGTGTCCTAATTGAATGAAGTGCTGAAGGTTGCTGTTTTCGAGGAAAGCACTCCCACATAGATTTTGAGCACCGATTATCAATTTACGCTGCAGTAGACTAGATCAAAATCAATATTTCTGCCTGGAATTCACACAGTCTCTTCGAGTGATGAGATTAATATGGTTACTGTTTGACTCTGTTCTCGATCAGCTAAGTATGTACACTTGTCATTCATATTTTGTTTTTAGCTTGTTGTTCTGACAGAAGAGTCTCTGAGGAATGAAAGAAGAGCCAGTTTGAAGAGTAAAGCGATGTAACATTTACATATTTTCACACTGTTAGGGAAGCCGACTGTTAGACTTTAAACATTATTTATTCATTTGATGCTGCTATTTGTTACAGACCTCTGAAATATGTTACTGACAGTAACTAAACCGTCCGTCTTGCTCTAGGATTTCTACTGATTGCTGATTTTGTTGACTAAGTGGTGCAAGAAGTTCAAAATGTGTTATAGCTAGAAAGACAGGGTTGTATTAGGGGTTTTTTCCTAATACCCTGCTCCTATACTGAGTTTCAAGAGAGGGTTTTTTTAATGTTGGCATATGCACTCAAAAAACCATCATGTTGTAGGCCTTGCAAATCATGCAGATCACTTCAGTTTGTGCTGGTGTGTTCTAAAAATCATGCAAATAAGCTTTCTATCATGGTTGTGTACCCAGTAGGTGGAAACATAGCCAACATGTTCAAAGGGGTTGAGCCAACCAACTCTAAAAGCAATTACTGGCAACGCTGATTTTTCCATTAATTGGCTGAACCCTTTGGAACATGAAATTTCTAAGAACAGCATCTGAAATGTGTTACTGCTTTTATCGCTGTTATGATTATTAGAGTTTGCATGCTACTAAAATGTCCTGGACCGTACTCAAATACAAGACAGTTCCTGATCTTTAGAACTGTGGAGTCTGAAAGACAAAACAATGTCAAAGGGAATAAACCTTTCCCAAGTACTTTATAATTTCATGATTATTTTTTGTAACTGTTTAGATGCTCCACAATATAAATGGGACCTCATTGAAAATGTTGGGTTACAAGGCAGTAATTCCTTACCATAGCATGTCAGGAGAGATTTGTCTGTACATGAGTAGGTGGAAGAACGTCAGGAGTTTGCTATGTGGGAAATGGGTAAATGGGACAATAAAGCTAACATCATTGATAGGGCAGAGGAAATGGGATTGATGGGGGGGGGGGGGGGGAGATGATCCTTTTATATCAGGTTGGAGTTGGGCAGAACCAACTAAAGTGAAACAGAAAATTGAGCATAATGCAGTAAAGAAGGGCAAACTATTTTTGGTAACTTCTGGTATGGACTGGAGTGATCTATACAGAGGGAAATTATGCTCTTTGCTGTCTGGACAGTGGGGAATGGCCAGATCTTCAGACTGTTGTGAAGGAAACAGCATCAGGTTTCAAATCCTGATTGCTTCAAAATTTGTTTGATTTCTGGTGGAAGAATTGTCAAGGCTTTGCAACAAAATGTAACTCGCCCAAGATTTATTTGCATTAGCCAACCCGTGCTTTATTTCATTAGTTTTACACCCCATAGAGCTCTAAATCTCTATTTGTCATTACTGTGCTAGTTGCATTGGGCATCTGAATCGGAGGTGTTATATAAATCATTTAATGGCTATGTATTCTCTTATAGATGCCTACATCTGCTGGGCATTAGCTTTAGCACTTTACTGGGTGAGGGTGTAAGTATCTGCATTGGAAAATGACACTTCAGAATGACCATGAAAGCTGGAGAACATTTTCAAGTCTTCAGCCTCTTTCTTGAGCCAAACCTGAGTAAAGAAAACTTACAGGAAGGCAGTGGTTGGTTTTCCTGGAACACCCAGTATAGCTGTAGGAGAAATCAGATGTTCAGCAGATCTCTGAAACAGAGTTTTCCTGGATGCCGTCTTTAACCCCACCTTGTAGTGCAAGTCAAATCCTCTTTCCTTCACTACTTCTTGTTCAGGAGAAGTTGTCGCTCTGCTGTACAAAAGGTTAAAGCACATGCCCTTCGACTGCCTGGTCCTAAAGTTGCGATACAAGTAGCTGCTGGCTAAGAATAAAGGGAAAAAAATGAAGAGGTATATGATAACATGAACAACAGGGACAAAATATATGGGTGTTTATACCAGGCATTGTGTTTCTTTCTCTTTCTTCTACTTACTGTACTAATGGCCTACTGACTGTTTAGTCATACAGTTTATTTGTATAAGAAAGTATTCTTCTGAAAAATCTGGAACTTTTATGTTTGCGAGCAGTAGGCAAGTGTTTTTTCTGTAGATGTGATAAAGTGATTAGCAGAGTTGAAGAGAAGATAACTATGGGAGGGAGAGTTACAATAAAAAAAATCCACCATTGATGATTTGGTGAGTTCAAATAATATTTGAGATACACATACTACTGCCAATACTGTGTCCTGAAAAGAAGAGCCTGCAGTTCTGCAGAGTAGAGTGTAAAGTACTGGCTGCAGGAATACATGGTTGGGAATTACTGCTGAGGGCTGCATCTGCAGAATGAACTCTGGAATCACAGAGGGTCAGCAAATGCCACCACATCACTGGGGAAGTGTCTTATGTGACATGGGAGAAGTAATGCGCCTGCTGTACTCTGTTCTACCAGCCCTATTTTAAGGTATGTATCCCAGCTGCAAGAAAGATGGGAACCAATTAGAGAAAGTCCAGAGCAGAGGAACCGACAAAAGTCAAAGGCTAGAAAAGTTCACGTATGAGGAAAGACAGACAATAAGTTGAGGGGTTTACCCTGAAGAAGTAAATGTTGAAATGCTTTAGAAGTTTTTGAAGAAGAGTAGGGGGGAAAAAAGTGTGGTCTTGAGTGAGAAGACTAGAAAAATAGGATTCAAATTGACTTCTGTCATCACTGGAGATCTTTAAAACATGCTGAAGACAAACTAGAGTTAATCCTGTCATGAGGCAAAATATTGACGCAGATGAGTTCTCAGTGTCCTGTCAGCCTTGTTTTTCTGACTGTTTCTTACTGTGTTCTCAAAGTCTGGCCTTTCTTTCACTCTTTCTCTCCCCTTCTCCATCCCCAATAAAAAAAAAAAAAAAAAAAAAGAAAGAAGACAAAAAGGTACCTTTCCTTCCCCCTGAAAAGCTACTGAAGTGGTCATTATTTAGCACCGTCTTTGTTGCTGCATAGTACTGGATGATCTTCAGGTCTGTCCCTGGTGCTTCAGGTGCATAAATATTATTTAAATACACAATATTTAAATGAACAAAGATTAAAATAATGACATCAGATCCAAAAGGGGAAGAAGAAACCTCATGCTGTGTGGGTTTTTTGGGGGGGAGCTGGGGAGGATTTTGACAGAGAATGTAATTTTTGTCAGCAACTGTTTCTAAAGACCACGTGAAATCTGGAACGCAGGTTTGGTTGGCTTCCAGCTCTCTCAGTGGGCAGAGTTCATTGCAAGGCAGTACCTTGGTCATCTTAACCACTATCAACTGTAGTCCCCTTATTTTGGACCCATTGAGTTGCTTTATAGCCTGTGTTTTGCTAGAGGGAGATGTGAACAACCCATAAGACATTACAGTAGATTTTCTGATTTTTTTAAATAATTTTCTGTCCCAATCTTGCAGACTCTCTTACACAGAAAAGAGACAGAAGTTTATTTACTTTAAAACAAAAGTTAAGAGCTTTTACCATTTCCTTGTGTAGCTGAAAACACAACTTTGTCAGGAAAGAATGTGAACAGGAAACTTTCAAGTTTCTTAGTAAGCAAAAGTAAGTATTTAAAGTAGAGAAATGTGCCACAGCTTGGTTGCTACCTTGTGAGGTTGTTTTCTGCTTTTGTCAAGGGTGGCTTTCAAGAGATTTTTCCTTTGGGGATTTTTTTGGAAACAGCAATGAAGCCTGAAAGATTGTCTTCTGTAGGTCATCTTTAAAAATTTCAGTGTGATAAGATGAAATAAATGAATTTCACAGTGTTGTTAGTCAACATTCCAATTTTTTATTTTAAGCTGAGAAGATAACTAGGAGAAAGTAACAAATAAGATTAAAATTGCTGCATCAAACATATAACTTGCAGATTGCTGTTCTTATTAAGGTATGTATTAAGTATTCCTTTTTATTCATCCCATGGTATACAGATGGTGTATGGCCAGTTATTGAAACACCTATTGTTTCAGTCTTCAGAGCAATTACTATGCATATTAAACCTGAAGTAAAAAATATTTTGCTGCAAGCCTGATGTTCTGAAAATTAGTCTTACTAGGAATTTTTAACTTACTGGAGAGCAAAGCAGTGTGTGTTGTATTTTGTTCATGTTGGGACTTTTCACAGTGCAGTGAAAGCAAAAATTATACAATACTGTTTAGTGTCAATTGAGCAAAATGCAGACTTATTAACACAGGTTTTCAAGAACAGGGAGGCCTTTTGAGTTAGTTTAATATGTAGAAAAAAAAATTCTGCGTGGAGAAGGTTTTAGGGGAAAGAAGTAAGTTAAATGTACCATCAGAGTGCATGCTAGCCAGGTCAGAGTCGTTGGACACTGCAATCTCTGCATCATCACGCAGCACGTTCATTTATGATCTCAGTTTGGGTAAGAAGATAGTCTTCTATATTTCATTTCTGCCACTCGCCGAATCACCTGTTCTTGAGCCTGTACCCATCACGCAGGGGATGCTGCCCATCCTGCTGTAGGTCCTTTGTGAGATGAGCTCCAGCACATTCTGGCTGCCTCAGCCTTCGTGCAGGTGCAGAGGTCAGGCAGAGCATGTGCGCTGGGAAGTGCCATGTCCTGGTTTTGGCTGGGGTAGGGTTAATATTCCTCTCAGTAGCTGCTGTGTTTTGGATTTAGTATGAGAAGAATGTTGATAACACGGATGTTTTCAATTGTTGCTGTGAAATCAAGGACTCTTTCCAGTCTCCCATATGCAGCTAATGAGCAGGTGTGCAGGAGCTGGGAGGGAGCACAGCCAGGCAGCCAGCCCAAGCTGGCCCATGGAAATATTCCATACCATAAGTATCATGCTCAGTTTATGAATGGGAGTTGGCAAGGGGGAGGCAGTTATCTTCGTCTCTCGTTTCTGTGAGTTGGAATCCTCTCTTGGCTAGGAGTTCAAACTTTTTTTGGGCTGCAAATCAGTCATCAGGTGATGAGAAAAATTGTAGTTTATTTAGTTTGTTTTATATATTCATTATTATCATTACTATTATTAGTAGTGTTAGTATTTCCTTTGTTGCCTTATTAAACTGTCCTTATCTCAACCCATGAGTTTCCCCTTCTGTCCATTTTCTTTTCCCCATCCTGCTGGGGGGGAAGGGTGAGCAAGTAGCTGTCTAGTACTTAGCTGACAGCTGCCAGGTTAAACTACAGCATGACAGAACATCCAAAATACGAAGTGCTACAGGTCTCCTCAATGTAGTTGAGTTCTGCCGGTCTTTACCATGAAGTAGCAGGTATGCTTTCAGTCCTTATCCTTCATACTCTACCTTATAATGTTATTAATTTACAGGATAGACAGCCAGCAGCTCAGTATTTAGTACCAGGAATGTTTTACGTATCTGACTAGCCATCTCAAAGCACAGAGATTGCCATGCTTCCAGGGATCCTCATCATCTCAGACACACACAAGTCTATGGGGCCAGATGGGATCCACCCAAGGGGACTGAGGGAGCTGGTGGATGTGCTCACCAAGCCACTTTCCATCATTTATCAGCAGTCCTGTCTAGCTGGGGAAGTCCCAGTTCACTGAAGGTTGGCAAGTGTGACATCCATCTGCAAGAAGGGCCGGAAGGAGAATCCAGGGAGCTACAGGCCTGTCGATCTGACGTCGGTGCCAGGGAAGGTTATGCAGCAGATCATCTTGAGCAATGTCACTGGGCACGTCCAGGATAACCTGGACAGGCCCAGTTAGCATGGGTTTACTGAGCCCTAGATTTAGGGCTTAGTACTGGGACAAGTTCTGTTTAACATCTTTATCAGGGATCTGGATGAGGGTATCGAGTGTAGCCTCAATAAGTTTGTAAATGTCACCAAGTTGGGCAGGAGTGTCGATCTGCTTGAGAGTAGGAAGGCTCTGCAGAGGGATCTGGGCAGACTGGATCAATGGACCGAGGCAACTATGTGAGCTTCAACCAGGCCAAGTGCCGGGTCCTGCACTTGGGTCACAACCACCCCATGCAATGCTACAGGCTTGGGGAAGAGTGGCTGGAAAGCTGCGCCGGGGAAAAGGACCTTGGGGTGCTGGTTGACAGCCGGCTGAACATGAGCCAGCAGTGTGCCCAGGTGGCCAAGAAGGCCAACGGCATCCTGTCTTGTGTCAGGAATAGTGTGGCCAGCAGGAGTAGGGAGGTGATCGTGCCCCTGTACTTGGCACTGGTGAGGCCGCACCTGCAGTACTGTGTTCAGTTTTGGGCCCCTCACTGCAAGAAAGACATTGAGGTGCTGGAGAGTGTCCAGAGAAGGGCTACAAGGCTGGTGAAGGGTCTGGAGAACAAGTCTTGTGAGGAACGGCAAACAGCTGAGGGAGCTGGGGCCGTTTAATCTGGAGAAGAGAAGGCTGAGGGGGGACCTTACTGCTCTCAACAGCTACCTGAAAGGAGGTTGTAATGAGGCGGGTGTTGGGCTCTTCTCCCAAGTAACTAGTGATAGGATGAGAGGAAATGGCTTCTAGTTGTGTTGAGGGAGGATTAGATTGGATATTAGGAAAAATTTCTTTACCAAAAGGGTTGTCAAGCACTGGAACAGGCTGCCCAGGGAAGTGGTGGAGTCCTCATCCCGGGAGGTATTTATAAGATGTGTAAAAGTGGCACTTAGGGACATGGTTTAGTGGTGGACTTGGCAATGTTAGGTTTATGGTTGGACTCTATGTTCTTAAAGGTCTTTTCCAACCTAAATGATTCTATGATTCTCTCTCAGACAAGTACCTCGTGGTTGCACAAAAGAGCTTAAAATTCATCTCATTCAGAGACCTGTGTGTTGAAACAGAGTATTTGCTATGGTTATTGAAAGATAAACTTTTTGAGTGTTGAAAAACTTAGTTGCTACCCAGATTTTATGATGGGGAAAGAGAGGGGAGTGACAAAGAAGTAACCATTTAGGGAACGAAACTAGAGAGGTGAGACACACTGCTTCATCAAACTTATTCACCACCTCAGTAAAGAGCAGCAGTGGTATTTCCCAGCGAGGCCCAGCAGTTCAGAGAGGTGTGTTTAAATGTCCTGTGCACTTTACCCTGTATGATCTTTTTGTTCACTTAGCTGTGTGGTACCTGTTTGGGTTTTTTTTTTTTGCATAAGCCAAATTTGAAATGGTTGTTTCAAGATCCATGAACCTGCTGATGTTGGATGCACACAATGAAAGCAAGTGTGTTACTCTGTGTCACTGTTACTTGTAGAATTATTTAAAGAACTAAGTGTTTTGTTGCCACCTTCTCTCTATTTACACCTCTTAGATTTTTGGTTTATGAGCAGCGAGAGCAAACTGTCACTATTTGCTATGAACTGAAGCTTTTAATGACTATGTCTGTTCTAAAACATTTGTCAGCTTTGAATATTCTGTCAATAGAAAATAAAAATAGCAGGAAATCTCAGCAACAGTGACACTGAGAATTTATCTGCTTGTGCTCAAAAAGGTGTAAAATACAGGCTTCAAGAATAAGCAATTGTATTTTTCCTTTCAAAAAAAAATTTGCATTTGCTGTGGCTAACAGTAAATTCTGTATAGATCACTGCCAAAATAAATGACAAAATATTTGTATGTAATGTAGTTATCTACGCAAAGTACCATTAAACCCCTTAAACAGTAAGCGATGGCCAGATAGGTATTCTTTGTCAGGATTCAGCGTTAGGTACATTGTTGGACACAAAGATGATGTTGTAGAAATGCTCTGAAGAGTAGTTCTGCTCAGTAACAGACGTGTTTTATCATCTTGTAAAACTTGGCTGTCATATCAGGGTGTTTTAAAGTAAAAATAGGCATTTCAAGTGTGAACTGTTTCAAATAGCATTATTTTATTTAACCTGGAAATGTGCTTGGCGAAATGAGTATATATAAAAACTAAAAAGTTTACATATGCTATCTGTAGGAAAACTGTGCGTATTTTGTTGCTCTTATTTTTCAGTATTGATGAGGAAGACATTCTTTTGGTAATTATCTTGTTTTTTTTTTTATTTCAGGTTTTCCTTATTGCTCAGTAGTATTTGTCCTTCCTTAATTTAAAAAAAAAAAAAAGTCTTATTACTTGCCAACTTTTCTTTAGTGTTTTTATTTGTTAGTGAAGCATGTTCAGAGTAACAGTGCAAACTCCAAAGTGCAAGTATTTTATATTGCGGTGGGTGTCTTGTTACAGAGCGGGAATATTGTGGGACAGCGTTGGCACGATTTCTGCTTGTCCTTAACTGAAGTGTTTCACTTGCCATGCGGTTAGTTCAGTTCTACAGTCAGAAGTGTGTTATATCCAGCCTAAAACACTTCCTTCCACCTAATGCAATTTCCCTTTCTGACTCACTTTCATTTTATTTGTAAAACTGCTAGCAAGGTAGGGTTATGGTTTTAGTCTTAGCAGATACTCTGGCACGTACCTGTCTCTTGTAGCCTTTCTGTTTGGTAGGGGAAGACTGATGTTTTGACTGTGTTCCTTTCTTCCTGGCAGTCAGAAAGCCAGTAGCTATCATTTTCCTCTCTGATAAACCACCTCATTCTCAGTCCTCCTTTGAAATTGTGAGGCTCATTTTGCCAAAAGATGAAACTGATTAGGAAGAGAAAAACACTTTCCATCTTAGGAGAGGGTTTACAAAAATTTTATCTGGTCAGAAAGAAGTGTTACAAGATTGAATGCCTGTCCTCTGCAGATGTAATTTTTGTGTGACAGAGCCTTCAGTCTGCTGTCAGTGTCTTTCAAGAGTAATATGGGAATGTGAAGGCGGGGGGGACACTTACCTAGAGAGGGATAAAATTACTCCTCTGGGAAATACTTTTTGTTTGTTTATTTCACAGTAGGGGCTTGAGTCTGTTCTCTGTTCCTGAATGAAAGGGCAGCATGACCTAGAAGGTCCCAGCAGGGAGATTGTGGCACAAAAGGATTTGCTTAATTTAGAAAAAGAAAAAAAGAATCCTTAATTCTCCCTTTTCTCTGTTAGGTTTTGTTGGCCAGAAATTGTATTCTAGGTGAGCGATCATGATAAAAATAATGTTTTTGTCTTAGAAGTCCTTGTGCCAATTGAAGCCCTTAAAACAGTTTCTCTTATTTCTTAATTTTCAAAGTATTTATTAGGTGAAAATTATGCATATCTGTGTCTAAAAGTGATTTGTGTAGTACACATCTGTAAAACTATAACAAAATCTCATCAGCCCAATAAAAATTGAGTCCATTGGGCGACAAAACAATTTACAATTTTGGATCAGATCTATAGCAGAAATAGTTGAAGGGTTACAGATTCAGAGCTTACAGGCTTTCAGTGGCATTACCTAGTTAGGAAGGGAAGGCGTTTAAATTAAAATAACTAATATTGGAAAACTGTATTCAATGGGGAAGTATGAGACAAGAAATACCAATGTGCAGAAACAGACTTGAACTCTCCATCCGGGAAAGGAAATGATCAACCAGGATGTGTTAGAGCGCTGCAAAATAGAAAGTGGCGTGACACAAATGAAGAAGACACTTTACTCAGTATTTTTCGTAATCCAAGAATTGTGAGAAATAATCTGGAATAGATGTAAAACAAACAGAAGGAAGGAGAGAGGTGGTTTGGATTTTGTCATGCCATTCAATTGTAGAGATGGATAGCATAAACTTGTTCCAGAAGCAGTTAAGACAAACTAGTGGGGGAAGTCCTGTTAAATAAGATACGCTAGGTGTGACCCCCGTTCAGGATTTCTCCATAACTCACTGCTGGAAGAGAAGGGGATCTGCCACAGGAAGGAGTGGTTGTGCTGGGTCACAAAGGCCCATGCAGTCCTGCACTCTGTAGCACACAATGCTGCTGAAAGGATACAACAAAAGAACATGTACAAAGAAATTTTTTCTGTGACATCCTGTTCCTCTTGCTTCTAGGGTCATTAAGAAATATGTATATTAAGGGTGAATGCTTAGCGTGCAGCTAGTTGAACACTTAGCTTGTCAAGATCTCCTCTGCTGCTTCATTACCATGGCAGTGGCATGAGGACATGCAGACCAGCATGCCGGAGAAAGTGCTGGGTGTTATACCTGAGCCTCCAAGTTCCCTGTCCAGCTATGCGTCCCAGCCGCCTTCTGCTGCTCTCTGAAGGCGAGACCACCACTCTTCATATCCTGTTCACTGTTATTCCCACAGAAAAGAAATTGGGGTGTATGGACCAGACAGGAACAGGCACATTGAGTTGGGTGACGACAGGATGTCACAATACGTATCTGCAGAGCAGTTTATAAAGAGCCTCTGTACTGACACAGAAATCTGCTGTGTATGTAGGAATAGTGGTTCGTAACGCATGCCATCACCTGACCCAGGCACTATATCTGGCTACGCCGTTTACCCTCCAGGCACAATTTTTGCCTTTGGGAAGGAGCTGCATTCCTAGTCTCCTGGAGATACCTTACTGCAGACAGAGTACTTGTGTTCTGGGTAAATATTCAGGGTATTGAAGACATCAGGGCATCGAGACTTGGACTGAGAATATCCCTTTGTATGGGGCTTCCTTTTGCTCATGCACCTTCATGTTGTGTCAGCTGTCTGTTTGACATAGTCCATGTACAAGTATGTTGCAGAGGGCCACATATTTCGAGTAGCCTTTAGCAGAAGAGGAGCTGGCGGTTGTAGTGTGCTGAGAGGTGTCCGAGAGAAGTAGCGTCTCTGGCCCTTGCTCCCCACCAAGCTGTCATCTCAGAGTGCTGGTTCCTCTGCAGAGGATAGATACTGCTGGTAAAGGAGAACCCTGTTTTCCTCCAAGATGCAGCGTCTTCTGGTACCTGTTGGGTTTCT
This sequence comes from Opisthocomus hoazin, assembly GCF_030867145.1. NCBI lineage: Eukaryota > Metazoa > Chordata > Aves > Opisthocomiformes > Opisthocomidae > Opisthocomus > Opisthocomus hoazin. Next base: position 71,293,352 of record NC_134417.1, on the reverse strand, counting down.
GCTGATTTGAGATGGATGCACGCAACCTGACATGCCACTTGTGCAAGGTTGCTTACCCATGTCTACATAGAGTTGCTCTGTAACTGCCACATTGCCTGAGAGGCTATGATTAATTCAGGGCCAGTTCAGCTTTTGGGGCTGGAAGCTATTTTTAAGACCTCAGGTGCTACAAGTTAGTTTCCCTGCCCTTTCTTCAGTGCTGAGGCTCAGAACAAGGGTGAGATGCATGGTCACACCACCACCAGCGTACCAGATGCTCCCTGAGACCTGCCAAAATGCACCCTCGTGTTCTGAAGCAACGGTGCCTTACCCCTCGCCTGCCATTTACTGCGTGGCTGGAGGATGCATGAGCTGTGAATCCCCAGCCCAGCGTGCCAGTGGTGACTTGTTCATCAAATCGCGCAGTTGCTGGAACTGTACTACTCTGCACCTTAGATAACGTTAGGGGGCCTTCGTCCATCTTGTTTTCACATTCGTTGAGCATGAATATGTTTTTTTAGGCAAGTTTTGAAACACTTAGAACTTAAGAAATATCTTTCTTGTACGCATAAAATCTCTCTCCTCCGTTTGGACAGAGTTATAGAACCTTCAGAGCAACCGATATGAAATAGTTTTAACAGCACCTAGTGGCCTCAGCTCTTATTTATGTATCCTTGATTTGTAACTTTAACAACAGTATTTTTTAAAGTCAGATAAAGTGGTTTTATCTATTGGTTATATTTTTTGATGCTTTGGGAGATATGTTTAGTGTTTATGTTGGAAGCTGCTGGGCTATTTTAGAACCTGCTGAAAAACGTTGTCTGGGAAGAGGAGCAATCATAAAGCAAGGCTTTGGGAAATCACAGGTTTCCAAGTGGAATTTCTAGTAAATATATTAGATCTATAGTTAGACTTAAAGACAGCACTTCTAAGGAAGATGTGTTCTTGCAGAAACAACATTTGTCATTAAGTCTTTCCTCCCAGGTAAGCACCCTGAGTTTGGCGCACTGCAAGAATTTCTCAGCATGTGAATAACAGCACACAGAAATGGCACTGGGAGCGGGGCTTAATGTGGGACAGACGCTTCCCTGGTGCTTCTGCTCCATAGAGCTCTACCATGTGCTTGATATAACATTCCTAGCTGATTGCTCTAATATTTTAAGAAAGCTTTTTTTGCCATCTTCTATCCCCGTGCCTTACACACTTCAGACTTTGAGCAGGTATTTCTTCCTTTCAGTCCAAGTGTATTGTAGGTGCTACCAGCTGGTGTGAATTGGTTCAGTAACTCTGGTGAATGGGTTCGGTGACAAAAGTCTTTCAAAGTTGTCCCTCAGACCCTCACAGTGCTCTGGTGTGACAGGTAATTCTGGTGCCCTTAAAACGGGAACTCTCAATATAATTACATTTTTTTATTCACACTTGGATGATGGTGATCTTTTTTTACTTTCTTGACTGTATGTATGTGTGTGTAATTTAATGAGTGAGTCTGTTGTCCTTTTTACCTCGCTACTCTGTCCCAACCCTAAAATAAAAAGGAAAAATAAAAGCCTTACTTCTTAGCAACAATTTTGATTAATGCATTGCTTCAAAATTCTAGCATCAGGAAATAGAAGAAACATATTTTGGATAACTGGATTTTTCTGGAAGACCTGCTTTTAAAAGGTGACGCGTTAAAAGTGGTTTTATATCTTTGCCTGGGTTAAGTGATAATAGCAAATGCTTTTGATATAATATTTGTGTTTCATCTGAAGGCTGTAAATATTTTGTTTCAGATCTGCCTCTGATATCCCTATGTCTAGGCGAAATTCTCCCTCTGACTGAAGCCTATGCATCATTCTTTAGGGTATCCATCATTGCGCATTCCCATTCAATAAGAGATGGTATCTTATTATCCTTCCAGTGAGTCACTGTATTTATGGATTTAGCTGGTATTGTCCAGATGTATCATCTTCGATTCAGCATGTGGGGTACTGTGGGACTTGCTCCCCGTACTCGGCATACCGTAGGTTGCTGTTGTGTGCTGCTGGGCCATCCCAGGGACCGTTTTTATCTGTGAGTGGTATCAACAGATAACAATTCAGTTTTTGTCAGGGCAGAGTTTTTATATTCAATTTTGTTAAAATGGGAAAGGCTTCACTTTAGCTTATAATACTGAAAAGTCTAATCTGATGTGGTGGTTAGGGGTTTTTGCATAGTTTCACAGCCATCACAGAGGATGGCACATACATATTTACCCTTGTTTGGTTATTCAGTGTTGTGCTAATTCTCCATAAATATTCACCAATTCTACATGGATAGTTCAGCTCTTTTGAGAATTAAAAGGGGTAAGGCATACGCAGATTGAAACTTCAAGAAGTCTTAATTGTGATGGAGTATGTGACACTTGATGTTTTCACTTGCAGAAATGTGCTTTTGTAAAGATGACGCTTCACATAGCTTTGCATGTCATTCAGACATGTCCATTTTAACTGATTATGAGCGATTAGTTGAAAGTTGTGTTTTCTGCTTGTAATTACAGTGAGATACCTTGTGACCTTGTTACCATCCTTGTAAAAAAAAAAAACCTCAGAAAGAACGCAGAACCAGGTGGGCTTTTTAATGATGAAAAATAATGTACAGATTTCACAAGGTTAGAGGTCAGTAAAGACATGTCTTCATATTTGTGCATTTTCATGAAGTAATTTTAGAAAATAATTAAGGAGATAGGCTTGCAAATAAAGCAGAAGACACATGAGCTGTGCTTCTGCATCAGTAGCAGTTGCTAGTAATGCCGTAAGGGGAGAAAGTTCAATACAGGATCGTAAGAGTCTACAGATGTTTAAAAGATTAATACATTGGTCAGAGTAATTTTTTCTTAGCTTATTACAGGTGGGATATGGACAGTTTGAGCCTGAATTCCAGGAAAGACCTCCTCATAGCAAAATGCAACTGAATTAACTCTTTAGATGGTACTTTCTCCTGAAGTACTTAAAACATGTTGTTAGCAATATTTAATAAGGGGAAAATCTTTCATTGCTCAGAGCATGGGCTGGGTTCTTTTTCTAGCTGCTCTGGTGCTTGAAGCGCTTTTCTTGGGGCCATCCAATTACAGCAATCTGTTAACCTCTTGGAAGGAGAAAACCGAAACCCGTGCCCAGAGAGATGAATGAGATGGACCTGAGGGCAGACAGCTCACAGAACAGGCTTTTGATTAAAAAATTACCTCATTCTTAAGTACTGATTGGGGAATTTCGGAGAAACAGATGAGGCCTTGATGTAGAAAAAATTTTATTTCCTGCTGGAGAAGAGTGTTCGTGCAGACTGGAAGCAGCCTAGATAGACAGCTTTTAGAAAATCCCCTCTGCAGAAGAGCGGTAATTTTACTGCATGTTTGAGGCGCAGTTGCTAGTTTCTCCAACAGGTGTTTTACATGCTGGTAGCAGCCAAGCAAAAGGGAAAGTAATTCTCAAGGAAGGAAAGATGCATATTTTCATGCAGCAGAGGCATGATCCAGATAATTTAGAAGCTGCATTTTTAACCTTTGAAATCCCTTCAGGTGATGCCGTAGACTTGGCAAACTAGAGGAGGTGAGAACTTGAGAAGTGATGAAAAGCATCAGAGATAAGCTCCCTGAGACAATCCGAACAGAAAGTTATGGGCGCCCTGAGGAGGGGGAACATGCTTCAGTGGCGTTACTGGGCTGTTTTGGGGAGTGGGCTGGGCCAGCAGGCAGAAGAGAGATGTTTTAAAGCCCAGCAGCTCAGTAAGCAGATGCGGTGTGAAGGAGAACCTCTCTTCACATTCCTCAGTGCTCACGGGCTAATTAAATCTAATAGATGTGTTCGTGCTCCAGCATACTTCTTAATACTGTGTAGATCCAGTCTCAAAGGGATCTTTCCAGTGACAAATCCCCTGGCCCAGTGTGGCCTTCTGTATCCCACTTTTTTCCAGCTTATGGTTGGTTAAATGAGTTCTTGTATTCTGGGGATTTATGGCTAATTAAAAGAAGTTGCCTAGCTGCATCATCGTGTATTAGTGATAGATCTGATACTCAAGGTCAGCCATGTCCTCTGAGATCAGAACTCATTTGATCATAGAGTCTTACAAGACAAAGTTGCTAGTTCTTCCTGAGTAGAGGCTGGTAAAACAGAGTTCTCCATTCATTTTTTATTTCATTATCCAGGCCTCCTCATGCTTTCCTTTCCTTAAAGCTGGGATGGGTTTTAAACCTTGCAAAACAAGTTTCTTCTGTTCCATGGGAAATCTTCAGTTCCCATCAAGTTAAAAATTAGTCATTCCCAAAGAAGAGTGAGAGCAGATATGGGGGAGAGTTGTTCCCTACGTGTTGTTTCACTCGCAGATCCCCAGTGGTGGTCCTGGCTGCTGCTGTTGGCTGTGCTGCTTGGCGTGACTGTCTGCTGTGCGGCTCCTCCGGCTCTGAAGTCTGTGGTCTGGCTGGCTTGACAGCTTGCTTTGTGCTGTCGTCCTGGCTTTGTACTTCTGGATAAAATTTCTTGCAAACACAGTGATTCCTTCATCTGTCTGGCTGATTGCCAAAAGGTGTGAGGCTGTGGTGTTCATTGTCAAGATTTTCATAGGGATTTTCAGGTTTGGCACTCCCCAAAATCTGTGGTAGTCATTGGTGTTTGAGCCTTCCTGAGAGGCAGTTTGAGCTGGTACCTTCTGGAGTTAAAGAGTGTTCTTCTCTGTCAAAGAAGTTGTCACTGCCAGAACGGAAGAAAAGTGTTCCCTCACAGGGAAGTAAAAGGAACACAGAAAATGTTATTAATACTCACACCTGTAAAATATCCATGGCTTCGCCTCCCCCCCCCATTTCTTTTCTGTGGTGGAAAGGAAGGAATGTCAGGATTTTGTTTCATTTTGTCTGTTTTTGTTCATGTCTGTCCATCTGAATCTTGTATCCTGTTAATTAAATTTAAACCTCCTTGCAGGCATTTCAGTGGATTTTAATTTAATCTGCTGGTGTCTTTGCGCACTATATGTGTTACCAGTGTGACCTGATTCTGTGGGTGGCATTTCCAAATCATCTGTGAACTTGTTTGTTTATCACTATAGCCGGACCACCCATCAAATTCTTGAGGATAGTCTTGACAGTTGATGTCAAAGGCTAGATCTTTTACCATGGAATGTAAGAAAAGGGTAAAACGTAAAAAACCATATATACTGTAAAATCACTGTCTCTTTACTTCTTAAAGTTACAGAGAGAGACTGTCCACTGACCTTTAAAAGGTCAAAGCTCCATCGTGCTGTTCCAGCTTACACCTAGCAAGGATGAGCCCCGTGGGATGTCAACAGAGCACACTTTAAACATTGCTTTTGTCTGGTCTTCAGAGAAAAGTCTGATCTTCAGCATGGCAGCACATATTCAAGATGGCTTTAATGAGTAAGAATAACAGTAAAGATACAACAACATAAGGCTCAGCAGCCTTGTGCAGCTGAAACTCATAGCTCTGCTCCTTCACTCTTTGTTGCTGTCTGTGCTACCTTGGCTGGGAATCGCTGCTTCCCTTTCAGTACAGACCAGCACTTTAAGGAATGACTCGTCCCTTTCTTGCACTGACATTGACCTCGGCAGAGTTACTCCTCTTCTATGTGCGAACAAATGAGAGGAGAATCAAGCCTGTAATCCTAAAAAGAAGAAATGCTTAAATTTGGTCTCATGAATAAGTACTGAGTCCTAATTTCATACTATTTCTGGTGATCAGATGGAGACAGCAATATATTAGGGATTAAATAATAGTTTTGAAGCAGGATTGAAAATGCAGCCTTTGCAGCTGCTCAGTTATGACCTTAACTGTGTAACTGCCCCAGCGACGGGACCCCGGCGAGGGGACGGCACCGGCTTTGTTCGTTTCCTCCTGCTGCTGGCTGCTCTGGCCATCCAGTACTCTGGCTTTTGCTTTCTTTTAAAACAGATCAGGAGGGCAAATTATTTTTAAGAGTTTGTGTGCACTGAATGGCAATGTATGTTCCTGTTGAATTATTGTAAAACTGCCTTGTTTTATGACTAAACCAATGCATTTCAGGTGAAACTAGTGTTTGTGCCCTAAGGCTTGTTCTTAGGAAGCAAGTCCATAGCAGCAGTTTTCTGATAGCTGTTTGAGAAGCTGAGATTCCACTTGCTGAGGTGGAGCAGCGTTAGCGTGGTTTGGTAATTCCATCTTAGAGAAGGCAGGTTTGAAAGAGGCAGTGTCACTTTGGTGATGCCACGTTTGGGACTCGGACATATGCAGTGTTAGTGCCTGGTGTTTGACATGTGGAAAGAAGGTGTTTTCACGTTAATAGTTCTGAGCTGTGAAAATGAAGTTCCTTAAGAAACAATTTCTAAATTATGGGATAAACTTTCCACTGTCCAAAAAATACTACTTTCAAAATAAGAAATTATTTCTTATTTATGTAGCCTGCATCTGTGATTAAGGTAACTATGAATGAGCTATAAAGAACCTTCTGAACTCCCTTTGGACCTACAGCAGTGCTGTTCACAGCTATTACTCTTGAGTAAAACAAGAGGATTAAAACTTAATGGCTTAAATGTAAGAGAAGAAGACGGCATATATTGTTACTGAATTTAGTTTCACCAGGTTGGATTGTAACAGTGAAGTGTTGGGAAAAAAAAAAAAAAAGAAAGAAAAAACGAAAAAGAAAGGTCGAGACCCTTCTCATCTGCCCCCTCCAGTCAAACACTTTTCTATCTCAAATGAAGAAGCTGCTCTGTGGGCCCTGTGAGAAATTACTTGTCACCCAACAGTAATAGCAGAGCTGTCATTTCTTGGGTGTTTTGTTTCTGTTTTTTAACAGGTCTTCATGATCAAGCTGTGTGTATGTTTAGGATCAAGCTACACGTATGTTTAGGAGAGAGTAAAAAACAGCATGTTTTTATGGTAATGAGGTATCGCATGATTTCTTTCCGTTTGCAGTTTGTCAGAGTATGTTCAGGACGATACCTTAACTGCCTCCCACCGTCTCCTGTTTGCCAGTGGCAAAGACCAGATGGGGTGAGACATTTGCCAAAAATTACAGCCCAGCAGCAGGAAAGGACTTGCAACAAATCTGGATCATTTGGTCAAAATCCTCTGCAACTGTAGGCAATGCAAGGAAAAACTGTGCTGCAGCGTGGTCTGTGAGGGGCCAGGGATGCATCCTTCCAGCACGCTGAGTGAAAGAACTTTGCAAACAACCCCCTGGCTCTCCCTGCAGCAGTTCCTGGCGGAGCTGCCTGGTTTGGACGCTGGTTTGCATAGTTACGTTCCCTCCTGACCAGCGTTCCAGTAAGTGGGTCCCGAGGAAAGCAATGCATTGATCTGACAGGGACGTTGAAAGATCATTACTGCTGAGCAAGCCGAGGCGTTGTAAACCTGTCACGTTAACGCAGCAGTGCCTGTAACAAGCTGTATTCATGTGATCTGGTGGGAAGGGAAAAGCGCTGCCTGTTCAGCTGGACAAGGTGTCCGGCAAACCCGTCCTCGTGCGCTCTGTCTTCTGGAATGTAGGAACTACTGCATTTCTGGCTGGATTATATTTATTTGTGTGCCATTTGAATTTTCAAGCTGTAGTAATCAGCTAGAGATCAACAAACCAAAGATCACAAAGCAGTGATCCAAGGAAAAATACTGTTTACAAATGATCTGCCAGGAAAAGACCAGCAGCGTCAGGCTGATTGCCAGGGGAATTGTTTCTACCTTTCACACTGAGGACAAGTGAACTGGGCGCTGGGCGCTCCTCTCACCAGCCACTGCCAAAGCAGCTTAGTGCTGGGGACTTGTTCCTTGTAAGAAGAGCACAGCTGTCATTTAGAAAGCTATGTAGATGGTCTCAGATGACAGTGTTAGTAGGCATGTGGCTCTACTCACAATATCATTTAGCCAATAAAAGAGCCACTCACTTGTCTTTATGAAGCTGGTGATGGTGTAGGAAAGAAGATGTTGGGGTTTTTTAGTTCAGCTTTTATGAAAACAGAGCAAATGAAAGAGCAGGTATGAAGAGTTGCAATTTTTTAAATCTCACACCAAATCATTCAGCCTTCGTCCGTGCCAGAATTTATCTAGAAACAAAGGGGATGATTTGTCAGAGGTGTGCCTTGACCAGAGGATTTCAAATAAGAGTAGGTGGCACAGAGAAATGTGTTTCAAAAGATCTAACTATTAAAATGTATTCATATCTGTAAAAAAAGGTAATGAAGTTGGTGGTAACCTGCTCAGAGCGTATTTCGGGATGTTATTTTTGTTTAGTACACACGTGGCACGGTTGTTTTTTTTAAAGAGCATAATTCTATCTGTTTCCGAAGGGCAGCATCAGGAAGATGGGCAGCAGCAGGGGTTTGAGTGGATCCTGTGGCGACAGGAGTGGTGGAAATGGATGCTCAGTGCTGGATGAAAGCCTTTTTATTTGCAAGCTGACTGGCAGCTAGTATTAAACACTTGATCCCCCCATCCTTTAAATTAGCTGGTGGAACAATGCCATTGGCAGATTGCCCAGGTAAAATGACATCGCAGTACCTAGGGAAACTTCTCTGGGAAAAATTATGATTATTCAGTGTAACCCCTCATTTTTGAGATGCAGAATTATCAATGAAGCTTAGAGGGTTTAACCCTAAAATCCCAAGGAGAAACTCTAACCCTGTATCTGCACAGAAATAGTAATGCTCTTCACTTCCCCAACTCCGTCGCATGCCAGGTAGTCTTAACCATCTTGTTTGGCCATTCATTTGTTTACTTATGCTCATCTATGGACAAAGGAATTGTACGTAGAATTTTATACGTAGATCCTGATTGGGGCTACCTGTTTCTGGATTTATCGAGTTTAGGCCATTATGGACAGTGCAGCTCAGCCATGGAGAACACCAAATGACTGTTACTCAGCTGACAAAATTTCATAGTAGGTCAGTTTTGCTGCCACGACAGTAAAAAATTGTGAAAGCTGGGAATTTCGTTCAACACAGAAAATAATTAGAAGCTTCAAGACAATCAGCAGGACTCCGATTCCTTAGCAATTTTGGGAGCAACAAGAGGATAATAATGTGGATATATCAGGACCCATGGTGTCCTACTGGAAGCCTAAGATCTTGGCTAACCTGATGGTATAAAAGTTAGCAGCATTTTGTTAGATTCAGTCCACTCAGTTGAAAATAAAAAAAAAAATAACAACAAACAAACCAAAAAGGCTAAAAGAGGTACTTGAGCTCTTGAAAACAAGTAACAATTTGTAGCCCTGTGGATGCTCAGTATAAGATCAGTTATTATGAGAGTACAGGGATTTGATATTAAACACTGCCAAAAATATATTGGATCATTTATATACAGATAAATAGGTAGATATTAAAAAAACAGAGCTTGTGAGCTTCTGTTTTTTACATATTGTTGCAGTAAAATGTGGGCACTTGTTCCGGGAGTCTTAAGCTGGACATCTGCATGAATTGCAGTGCTACTGTAAATATTTCTCAGCATGGACAGATAGATGCTATTGGAAAAACCAGAACAAATTCTTAAGTTGCCAATATTGTCACAAAGTCTCCCCGCAGAATGAAGTTGTTTGACAAAGTGTTTCCCTGGTGATTTGGCTGCAGATGAAAATGTCTTCAGCAATAAAATTCCATGCTCGGGTCTCAGCTCTCTGTGCTCATCAATCAGCAAATGACATATCAAGGATCTTTTTTGCTGGATTAGTTAATGTGGTGGGGAAAATACGTGAGACATTGATAATCCTTTGAATTTCTATACATAGGGGTTTTTTTCCACTCTTAAACGAACACAACTTTTTTAAAAAAATATATATATTTTGTGGTCTACAGCTTCCTTTAGTAATCAATAGTGCTGCAATAGGACTAATGTAAAACTATTTTTTATGTACACAGATTTTCTTGCCTGGAGATAATGCCTACTGTAATTGCTGTCAGTCATAGGAAAGGGAGCGCTGGGGGGAAGGTTGAAGGAGAAGCGTACGTTTGGTGACAGTGTTTCTACCCTCGGTGCACTGTCCTTTGTGGCTTACTGTATTAGTGTTTTGCCAACAAATAGCATTTCGTAGAATTTTTGTTGCTCTGTGTGTTGTAAACACAGCTTTATTGAAGATAATCATGTTCCATATCTGCTGATACTTTCATAAGGTATCATTAATGGCTTTAGAAAGTTCAATTACACGGTGGCAAAGAAATAAATCACCTTATAGTTTAATTACCTCTAATATAACAGCAGCAAATATCTTCTGGGAAGCTGCCTCCTGTGTTACTAAATGACTGTCAATGATGAAGCTGCTTTCCTTAAAGGATGCTCTATTAAGGAGATAGTTTCAGTGTTTTATGCTACATCTGTTGCTGCCACTATTAAATTTTATAAAGGAATTTAAAATATGACAGAAGTCAGTAATAACTTTTATTTCATGCCTGCTTTTTAAGGAAAAATGGAACTTAGTGCAATAATGAAATGTTTTATATGAAGTGCTTTTTAAATACTTTTAAAATATTTTTTGAGCCATGATATGGGATCCAGGGAAATATCTTAAAACCCATTATAACAGATCACCTCTGTGTAGTGTGTGTCAATCTGCTGGGGAAAATACTAAGAAGAGTCATTCATTTTCCTACTTAAATGTCTGAAAACAGAGTCACTCCTGTGCAGATCCAGCCACCTGAGAGGCAAAAAGGGAGCACAGATGGAAAGATGAGTATCCTACATAAAAAAAAAGTGATAAAATGATGAGAAACAAGGAAAGGAAGGAAGGAAGCATAAAAGTGGTACAGTAGGAAGACCAGTAAGAGGGGAAGGCTGACGAGCTGGAAAAGGAAGAGAAATGGGAAGAGCCAAGATTCTCGACAGGGAAGATAAATGAGGAGAATCAGCTGATTAGGCAAAGGGAAGAGATGGGGGGGAAGTGCAGCAATAGCAGAAAAATGGAGAATGTAGTAAAAGCAGAAATCAAGGACACCAAATAATCAAAGGATAGGACATGAAAGGATATTGGCTGCATTTTCCTCCTACAAATCAGTAGGTGGGAGAGAAGGATGATGGACTAATGTCAGAGGCACAACCAACATGTATTTTCTTGCTTGTCCTCTTCTTAGGGCTCCAGTTTTCCTTTGTGTGATTTTGGTTTACCATGTTTACTTTGGTTAGACTGTGCTTCCTTTCATACCACTGTATTGCTAAACTCTGTGACTACTTTGAATTATTTGAATCATGTTATTTTGGGATGATATCTTGAACTTACCAGGCTTGAAAATGGTTCTGAGCAATTCTGGATCATCTCTTTTCCTTGTGCTTCTAGAAAAGTGCAAGTTTCAAGACGTCCCCTCCCGTCTTTTAATACGGTAACCAGCAAACACATTTTGAGTTGATTGCTCAAACCTAGAAGGAATACGGAGCCTTCGGGGTGCTAATTACGGTGGTGCATGATCTCCAGCATCTCCCCGTCCATAGGGTGGTGGGGTGGCTCCAGGAGAGGTACAGAGCTTCCAGGGTCTAGGTGCTGACCTAGCTGCATGAGTGCGTGCGGGGATGCTAAACCCCTGGCCGCGCCGTGGCCCACCCTTTCATTTGCCGGCTAGCGAAGGTTAGCCAGCACGGGAGGATAAAAGGGCAAGGCTCTCTGAGCGGTAAACCCCCCGGTACACTGTTGTTCTCCAAAGGAGAGCGGATCAGGGAGTGTGGCCTGCCCTTTTCTTCCGGCAATTTCCTTACAGCAGTGGTTCACGCATTGTTAACGCTTTACAGGGTAATGGGTACCTTGTTAACTAATGGCTGTTTTCATCCTCTAACTTTGTAGGCTATAACAATAAGAATACATTCTATTTCAAAGGGTGGTTTTTTTTGAAGGAAAAAACGATCTTTTTGCTGAATTCAGGAGGTGGGAGTTAAGCAGCACAATGTATTGAATGCAGTGAGAGAGAATTTGAGCATAAGGTACAGAGACATGTAGGCTGGGTTTGGATGAACACATTTGTGTGTGGAAAATTATATACTGCCTCAACGAAAATGACTTTTTCCCTCTGAAAGAAAATGTTGTTTTCTCCCATGTATTGAGAGAAGTTACAGATCTCCCATTGTAGCATGTGTAGTTTTTATCCCCATACACGTTAACAGCAGTACTATTAAACTAATTTTTGCAAAAATTACGGAAGACTACTTCTAAAAAGTGTCTGTATTCCTTTAAACTGTTTTTATTTTATATGCTGATTATTTGATCTTGAAGCTGTGAACCCCTGGCCTGTTACTCATTGTTCTGTCAGAATTAAAAAATACACCACAAGTGTATTCCCCTCCTTACTAAAAATAATTTCCAAATTAAAAAGAATATTCAGAAAGGCTGTGAGAATATCTGATCTAAAGTTGCTAGTACTGAAATAATGTATCAATAATATAGTAAAAAAAGCAGTAAGAACAGAATCAAGTTAAATGAAATCTTGTTGTTTCTACCAGGCTAGGATTAACGGAAATGCAGAATGGGCGTAGTGCAAGGAATATAGTCACAGCCCAATGAAACAAAATAGCAAGTAATGCCGATGTATCTTGGAAAAATATCTAGATCAAAGGAAACCCTGCTATTTTGTCCTGGCGTCACTGTTTTTATTTTGGTTATCTACAGCTAATCTTCAGTGCCTTGACTTGGCAGGGACAGCTTTTAAAAGGGAAAGCTGCTCCCAAGAACCTGGATTTTCTAGAGAGGGTCCTCAGCCTGCCTCCAGTCTACTTAGAGATACTCACACAATGTGCTCTGTGTTTGGTTTTGGCTCTTTTACCTAGTCTGGAGTGGGACCGCACTGGGGGCAGCCGTGGGTTTGCGACATGGGGCAGTGGAACTGTGTCAAAGGTATGGGGACATCAGCAGGGAGCAAAACTCGGTTTTTAGAAACATCACACAGGGAAAAGAGGCAATTCTTAAAACAACTCAGATGAATGAGTGCAGAGCGAGCCCCACGTCGGCTGGTGCTGTTTGCAGGCTGATGGGCGTTGCCATAGTGACCAAGAAAGGGGGGGGGGGGGAGCAGAGGAGTTTTGAAGAGAATGTCAGCTGGGGCTTCAGTAATGCAAACATAGCATGTGACGTCTGCCAGAGAGCCCCGGTGGGGTGGCAGGCAGCAATGTCGTGTGGGTGCGTGAGGGCACCGATCGACCAACGTCTGCTAGCGAGCGCCTGAAGTCAGGGCCGGGACAGATGGGGAGGTGGTGGAAATAAACCCACCTTGTGTTCACATCTGCAGGTTATTCCCAAGTTATCTGCTGGCATGTTTCCTGACAGGGTAATTGCTTCTCCTTCCTCTCCCCTTCCTGAAAATATTGGGTTTAATTCTAACAGTGACTGCTGTGGAGAGAATTCCCAGGTCCTCTCTGTGTTGAGAGCACCACTCTTACGTCCCACAGGCTGCACGGGCTCTCGTGCCTTGGCTGCCTAGTTCTCTTGGCTAATCAATAAAACTAGAAAGAGTAGCCATGGGCTGACCTTTTCTTTGTGCTTTAGAAGTAGTTTTGTGCTCTCTGTAGTTTTTTCTCTTGATTCGAGGAAAATGCAACATTGACATCTGTGGTTAGTTTGTGTTAGGGGAACAGATTAGGAAGGCAGGTTACCTGCTCGGGTCCTGTATCTGCACTGCTAGGATGTAAAGTGGAGCGTCAAAGCCAGACTTGGAGTGATACTTGTAGGCAGCTCACTGGACCTAGTGCTTATCCCTTGAGACTGGGGACCTACTGCTCTCTTCATGGAGCTGCAAATTTCTTACAAAGTGTGAGGCTAATGGTTGTGTTTGGAGCCAAGTGACTTCTCTCTTCAAGCAGATAGTTCAAGCTGTGTTGTGTCTTTACTTCACAGTAAGTCACTATCCAGGATTTGCACTAAAATCTCATTTCTGCTTAAATATGAATTACTGTCTTTTACTAAATACATGAAGCCCATCAAGTGAGTACAGTACTAAAGATGTAGAGTGAATGAATCATGGGCAGGAAGGAGAGTCAGGACAGAGATTGTCTCTGTAGCATGGAATCAGAATCTGGACAAGGGTAAGAGCTGCTTGAGATGAAGATATATGACTGGTCTGATACAAAGTAAATAGCGTTTTTAAAATTAATGTCCTTGGCATTGGCTGTGTTAATACTTCCCTTTTGCAACATTTATTTTTTCATTAACAGAGCTAATGTGACCGAAAGACGGATGTGAAGAGGTGACAAGCACCATGTATGTTTAAATGGGGAAGGGTCTGCTGCAGTCTCTGCTCATGCTGAACACGCTTGGTCTTGAAGTAATCGTACTGAAAAACGTAGACTAAGGAGACCTTGCACAGCATCTGGGGGATGTGCTCCTTGCATCAGTCAAGAGCCCCACGTGTTCTTCTTTTCTATACCATAAGGGCTCCCTGAATTCACGTGATCTGCACGCTTCATTCCCACCATGCTCCCTTTCTTCACCAAAGGGAGAGTCACCTGTATGTTTCTTGCAATATATCGGTGTTGTCCTCATTTTCCCATGCCAATGCCAGCCACCTTTCCATACATGAAGTTTTGTGTGTCTCTTCATCCCTCTTTTGTCCTCACAGGTCTTCCTTCCTTTCTTCCATCCTTTCCCAAGCTTGGTCTTTCTTCATCTACCTGAGGCGATTTGTAACGGGTGCCAGCATTTCTAAACTGTGCCGGGAGTAAGTGCTGCAAGAATATGGAGGAAAGTGGGAGGATTGTTAATGCTGACAAAGAAGATGGCAGCCATCCCCTGGCTCTTTGGTCTATAGGCCGTTACTCACAGACCTGGATGGCTGAAAGGGTCACATCTGCTAACCAGCCGCTAGAGGTCACACCACCTGTGCCTATATGCACCTTTCCCCTTTCATTTTCTTGTTTTCACCAAAATAAATATGACATTGCCCATTGCCTAGAACATTCCCTGAAATGTTGGAATTCATAATATAGCGTCCTGCAATTATGTTGTAGTAGGCAAACGTACGGACAGATACCACTGGGCCAACAATGCTAACAGCCAGTGATGAAAACTACCCTACTGTATGCTTAGGTCATCAGTCCCTCGGCACAGTTGTTTTTGCAGGCTGCACTGAATATCTGACAGTTTTCTTATGAAGGTGTTCCACAGACTGATCTAATACATCCTTGGAAGAAATCAGGGCTGACCCTTATTCTGTGGGTCTCCCTTCCAGTGTGCTTGTTCCTCACCACTCTATCAGCTGTGCATGGGCTTGTGGGCTTTGAGTGACAGGGGAGTTTTCTCCACAACGTGTGCACGTCCCTCTACATAGTTACACCTTCTGATTCACACCGTCTGATTTGTGTGGGGTTTTTTAGTTACAGAAATGCATTGATTTATTTTCGTTCCTTTACCTTTTTCCTCTGGCTAGGGTTTCCTGTGCCATTTAATGTGCCACATTAAATCTGGTAGCCAGGCAGCTGCGTAGTCTTGTTGACTAGCTGAGCTGACAGAAAGTGTGCACTCTGAAAACAAACATTTTCTAGAGCGGTGTAACTACAGTGCTGGAAAGTGGTCTCAGCAAACTGCCATGAGCACGAGACCAGGTGAAGAAGTGAAGGCGATGTACCTTTGACTCTGGTTGCTGGGGTTTAGTTATGTTTATTTTGAATTTGCAGTGTGGTTTTGGATTCGTGGTTTTTGTTTTGGTTTGTTTGGTTTGGTGTGTTTGGGGTTTTTTACAAAGGGATATATTGGGGTTTTGTGAGGCAGGGAAAGTTTCTTTAACAGAACGAAATGTGAGTGGTTCTGGATTTTGTTTCTTTTTATTTTTCAGTGTAAAGTGTCTCAAAAACACTTTAGTTGGGAAGTTGACACAGAACATAAGAAAACACTTGCTTGATTATAGTAGTGTTTAACTTCTGAATTAATAATTTTTCATTAATAAAAAAAGTGACATATATTTTGGTTTGGAGTTCAATCTTGACCCAGTTTACTTGCTGTGATAAAAATTGCAGTCCACTGAAGCCCAAAAGAGATTCATAGGGAGCAGTTGTTCACCATGGTATCATTTCGCAAAGGTAAATTATGCAGCAGTAAAGACAAGTTCATAAACTTTATTGTATTGCTTTAGTAGCAGTGCTTTAGGTACTACCAAGAAGGCAAATTCAACACTGAGGCCTTCCCCAAGGTTTAGTAAACTGTCTTATAAGCTGCCAGTGTATATTTTTTTTTTCTTTTTGGGATATTTTTCTAAGCTCAGTAGCGGGAGAGGGGAGGAAGAGGACAGTCTTTTTTCTTGATCTTTGGTTAATCATTCTGACTTCCTACTTACACGTTTAAAAAAATAATAATAAAAAAATTATACTCTTCATACTTGATTGACTCAAACACATAGCTTTTTATAGGCTTGCCATTTTTCTGCAGGAGCATGCATCTTTGTCATAGTTTAAAAATTATCTGGAAATAGTACAGTTACAGTTCTTCTTAAAAATTGTGTGCAGCTATGAGCAATATGTACTATCCACATTTTCCATATGTTGAGACAATGCTCTAGTTTTATGTGTGTAGTAAAAAAATTATCAGTGATAAACAGTCAATTGAGTGGAATTGTATCTTAATTGAATACTGCAAAAATCAGGATCAAAGTACTTTATATTTGTATTCAAAAGAATTTTAGGACAAAATATTCTTTGGGCCCTGATGTGGTAACTCTGAAATACTAGGTCTTTCTGGCCTTTGTAAATTGCGCTGGTATGCAATATTAGCACCAGAGGCTTTATGGCTGTTTGCCTTTAGTTGATACATTTTTTTCTTAAGAATTTCAGAAGATCTTTAAGCAGCTATGATTTTGACTATTTATCTCTGGGTTTCATTTTAGGAAGGATGTAGGAATGTTGAACTGTGGCTATTCTAGCTGATGTTTTGCAGTCTCTTTGGAGACAGTTCAAACTGCAAGTTACAAGACTGAAAGACTTGAAGATAAGGACAAGAGTTTGTCTTTCCTGCCCATGCAGGTATATCTTTTACAGCATAATAGCTGTTCTCCTGTAAAATCCAAGGCACCGATATTTTTTTCGCCACAATATCTCTGGGCGAGTGGAGTCCTAGGGAACTGCCTAGCTACATCATGGTAAATACAGCTTTGTCACCGTGAAGGTGTTACGGAGATGGAGCAAACAAAAGCTGCTTCTCCTGCAGTAAAAATCTCATTTTGACAGTAAAGCATAGCCAGGCAGAGAGCCGATACCTAGCCTTTGAGTCATATTTTTATCTCGCACTGCCTACAGCTAAGGCCTAACAGGTGAGCATCAGGAATTGAAACGCAATCTCAAGAATGCAAGCACAGTCATTGCAAAAAGGACCAGGTGTTCCCGCTATATTGGAGCAGCTGTGTGGATCTCAAACCTCATGAACCTCCTTTCTTCTGAGTCCTATTTTCTAGAGCATGTGCTAATCAGGTGAGTGAGCTGTCTGGAAACACCATTAGAAAGCAACCTGTCCATGGTGCAGTTACTCAGCTGGGGATGCATCTATTCGGTATCTGAACACGTGCTCGGAAAACATCTGTTGGTCGGTTTAGAGCACTGAGCAGTGAGCTGCTGGTAGCTGGGGGCTTCAGTGAAAACACAGCACTGTCTCACTGGTGGGTGCTGGAAAATACATCACCTGAGATGAGACTGAGTGAAGCAATCCCTCTTCTCTGTATGCCCTCACTTTGGCATCAGGCAGCTTTCTGGCTTCCAGGGACTCAAGTGTTTAATCTGTGTGAGCCCCTCTGTACCGGTGCTTCTCATTTTGTTTGTCAGTGAATAGGAGAAGGCAGCTCAAAACACAGTGCCAAATGCTCCAGGGCCTGAGTATCTGCATACAACTGTTGTGTCTAGGTAAAGTTGGTATTTATAAGGACTCTGGGGTGGTGAAGAAATGGGGCATCCTGTGTGAAGGAGAAGATGTTTTAGGCCTTAAAGAGGGATTGATTTGTGGTTATTATTGCTGCCTTTGATCTGCCAACAGGGATCTGAAACTAATCCACCAGAGCAGCACAAGTCTGATATATAGTGCCAGATGGAGATGCCAGAATAGGTTACTCCTGCTGTCTTTGATGCCGCTTTATCATGAAGTGATAAAACAAGTAGTACAAAGCAAAGCAAGCAAGGGTTAGGTGTGTGTGCGCTGCAGGAATGCTGCTGGCTGTGTGAAGTGACTGCCAGTTGTTGAAGCCACTGCAGGATCAATTAGCGATTCGCAGCATTATCCTAACCCGATGAGAGGCTGAGGGACCCGACTGCACAGAGCAGTTGGTTGGCGCACAGAATTGAACATCACTGGGTACTTCCAGACTCCCCGTGTTTCAGACATGTTCCTGTAAGCACAAATGGCCACAGAAGTAAAAAATGGTGGTTTATATAAGGACTTCTATTCACTGTGAGTTCATACCCCAACTACAAAGTGTATCAAAAATTAATCTCATTTTAAAATGTTGTTCTGTAAGCAGTGAATATGGTCTGGCTGGTGAGATGTTGGTGGGAATTTACCACTTCTGGTTTCCTTTTGTTTAGAAATTAGAGCGATTTGGGGCTTAGTATAGCTATTAGTTCTCTATAGATCTCATGCTCATGTGAGTCAGCAAGCTCATGGCAGAAGAGCAGCTTTATATAGATGTTGGATCAATTGACAGTGAGTTGTCAATGAATGCATCTCCTAGACACTGTGCAATTGACAGGCTAATGAAGTGCTTTCTTGGTGACAGAGAGTTGTTGACAAATCTTTTGCCACTTTGCTTTTCCCACTCCACTTTCTCATAAAGCTGCTCCATGCTGCAAGTTTGGGGAATACTGGGACGGTTTCACAAGTTAAGGGGGTGTCTCTTTGCTACCTTGCGTAGCATAGGCTGGGATTTGGTAAACTTGTTAGTAGTTTATGTGTTGAGGAGCCAGAAAATAAGGCCAGTAGTCCAAGGACCACGTTTGCCCTCCCTGCAATGTATTTTCCAACATGTTTCTAAGAAGATGGAGAGTCGCTGTCCTGCAGTTTATCCTCCAAGACTGCAGCCTGGGGTTTGGCTCCCCATTGATGCACTCTTTCTGCCTGCGTTGTGACCGTGGCACTTAGACTGATTCAGTGCAAGTGGTTTCAACTCCACGTTCCCTTTCCTCTTGCCCAGGAGCAGGTGGAACCACTGGTTTATTTTGCGTCACTCTTGCGGGCTCCCGTGGGTGCGTTTTGCAAATGTCTGATGATCAAGTGAACCAGTTCTTGTCCTTTTAAGTGAAAGTTCCATATTTGTTCCTCTAACTCATGAGCATACGTAAGCACCAACGATTTGGGATGAGTGCTACCTACCTACGGCGAAAAGATGTTCAGCAAAACCAGATCATACCAGTATGCATAATCCCACCCTCCATGCTAAGAGAAACTATTTTGGTTAATGTGTGTATTAAGAAGTTTACAGAGTGACTCACTGGCTGTAGCTATTACTAGCACTTGATGAGAAGACATAATTTTCACTGCACTGTTCAGAGCTAGCCTAGATGTTGTTCATATGTTGCTGTACAGTTTGAGGCTTGTGAGCTATACTGCAACTGCAGTTTGCCTGTTTGCTTGCATGGATAATAATGGCCTTGTGTAGGTGATTTCAATAACAAAGAACATACTGTTTGATTGACATTGTAAAGCCATGTTTGTTTTTGTACAGTTTCCAAGATATGCCTCAATTGCTGACGCTAATTACAACACACATTATTATGAAACCTCTTTGGTAATTCTTCAGTAATCTTGAGGTCTTTGCACTTCCCAAGTCTCTCTGTTCAGTAGAGATCTAAAATAAGAAATGTAGGGGCTTTCCGAGAAGGCTGTGATGAGACCTGTCTCACAAGATAGCCCGTGCTGCACGGTGTGCACCAGTGGATTTGCAGTTGTCAGGAATAGATTGTGTGACATTAAAGGCCAAACCTTGCACCCACTGAAATAGGAAGCAAAACTTACACTGATTTTATTGAAATCAAAATCGGGCTGATTCTATGTTGCCATTTCATCTTGGTGGACATCAGGGGAGAAGAATGCCTTTCAAAAGGCTCTGTGTTCTTCACACTGCAGGCCTTGAAAGACACTGAAAGAAACTTGGGAAGTTGTGAGCATTGGATGACATCAGAACTTACTGATGTCAGGAACTGCTGTTTTCCAAAGGGGGGAGTGGTCAGCTTCTTGCTTTGCAAGAAGGAAGGAAGCGTGTGTAAAAATCTGCAGTGGAGCAGGGACAAGGATTCACACAGCAAGTGAGGCTTCTTGTCTCACCCAGCTCATCCAGCACTATGGAACAGAAATCTAGGAGGAACACTGCTGTCAGGAAAACACGAGTCTATCACAGTTTGTTTCTGGTAGACCAAAAGAAGCCCAACCCTTCGCTCAAGGTGTTGATGGTGTGAAAAGGTATTACGTGATTTTCCTGTTGTTTCAGAACCGCCTCCAGCTGTAGGCAAGGCTTTACAGAACAGAGCTTTAAGAAAGAGGACGAGCTAAAAAATAAATGGTAAATATTCAGACAAATACTAGTATCTTGTGTTACCTCAGGAGCTGGTTCAGTTTGCTGATTGCTCAGTTTCAGTGGGGTCTGAGTAATGAAGAGCTGACCAGTGAGCCTAGTTTGGTGTAATTCCCTGAGTACTCTTGAAGCATAACAAACCCAGAAAGACTGTAATGAAAAATAAGTGAAAGGTAGCTGGGGGCTTAACTTATGATCTCTGCTCATTACAGTAAGCGACATTTTCATTGCAGTGTTACCATAAAGATTATTGGCTGCCACATAACATAGGTCCCTCCTGAAAAGATTCTGGAACAGCTTTGTTGGCTCAATAAAAGCCATGGAAAAACGCCAAAGATTTGCTTAAAACACAGTAATTGTTCGCCAGATATTAATGGTGTGATGATTTGTACAAAACTGCCTGGAAAATAGGGTGAATAATCTGTATCATTTTATTAGGTGGTATCTGTGTGACCATCTTTGGTCTTCCACAGTAGATGTATATAACTGGAAAACCATTGTATTGATATTTTTGCTTCCATAATGAAGTACTTGATCACTGGCTTTCAGAGTTCCAGCATTTTAACGTGAATGGCGACAATGATTTTGAAATTGGCTTTGAATCTCCTTGCTGCTTTACATGTATGCAGACCTGTCTGAGCACAACTCATCAGAGTGTCTGAAAGATTGACATCATTGGCATGTTTGTAGGAATGTTGTCCAGAGGGCAGTTGAAAGGGCTGTATTTGGGAACTGGAAAGAAATTTCATGAGGAAAATGGCAAAATTCAATATTTGCATTGACCTGTTACGCATGTTCAAAAATTCAATCCAAGAAGGTTCCCATGGAACAGCCTTTCTGGGAAGCACACCCAACGTGAGTCAAACAAAGCCGACTCAGGTGACTGGGTGCAATTGGGTTGTCTGTGATGTGTAGCACTTCAGATGTGGTCCTTTGTGTCAAAAAGGTAAGGTGAGTTTCCTCATGTCTTCACCTTTTTCCTGGTAGTGCTTTTGAGCTGGAGGAGCCAGAGTATTCCTCCACCGATGGCAGCCAGTAGCTGCTCCATATCCCTGTTCCCTTGTCCTGCCAATAGCAAGGCTAACCACGAATTCAGAACATATATATACACGTATATACACATGGCCAGCTGCGAACAGATTAGCATGACAGGAGGACAGATGGCCACATAAACACAGAGGATGAAGAACAGCCAGACTGCATTTCTAGGGATCAATGCTCAGGGAAAGCCTTATGTCAGGGATCCCTCTGGTACCTGGCTCCCACGTCTTGATGTTTGAAGTCTTACCACCCTAGAGCTCCTCAGCCTCCCTGGGAGACGGTCCTGGACCCTTGGTCTCCCCAGTATCCAGGACTCAGTCCATCCTAGTGACCAGCTGGTCTGGCTTGAACTTTGCTGATGGGTCATGCATGCATGCTGTCAGAGCAGAGAGCACACTCACGCAGAAGACAGTTAGAAGCACAGTTTAGGTAGGACAAAGTGGAGGTGGCTTGGCGCAGAGCTTAGCCAAACAAGCATGCTGACCAGCCTCCTGCTTGCACACTGTTGGCCTCATTTATTCGCTGCCTGATCCTTTCTCCATTTTCCTGGGCTTGTTCTCTGCCATCCACCTTGATCCCTCCCTTCCACTCTCTTGGTCCATCCCCTAAACATCTCATAAATCCTGTGTATTCCTTAAACACTTATGCTCAGTTGAAAGACTCCCGCTAAGCACCGCACAGTAAGTCCTATGCCACCTTTACACAGTGGTCTCCAGAGCTCACACAGCCTTCCAGAAAGAGTTTCCTGCGTTGGGTCACGCAGGTGGGTTGTGTGATGGGATGAGGGCTTAGTCCTTCATCTTTGAGGGTCTCAGGAGTGGTGATTCAGAGGGATTAGGTTCGCTGAGTTTACCACTGTGTCCCTTGTCACTGTTCGGTCTTGTGTCTGTTTTGAGGAGCCGGTAGGGATGACGAAGGTGGACACCCTGGGAGAGGCATGTGAGCCAGCCCAGCAGAGCAGGGCAGCTATAGAAACCCGGAGTGTGGAGAATTGCAGTCCCCTGAATGCTCTGCCTGCTACTGCCAGTGAAATTGGTCATCCTCAGTGTGCAGCAGAGCAGGCTCAAATTAACTCAGACACTTCAGTTTTGCTTTAAAAAAAAGAGAAAAAAAGTGAGTCTGCGTATCGGTATTTCCCCAGAGTCCTTTCTATACATTTTATTGGTACATTTTTGTCTAGCTACTGGAAAAGAAATACATACCTGCCAGACGTAGAATAACTTGAAGTTCCTTGGCTTGCACTTAGCTATTTTTACCCTCCGTTTTCCTTTTTTTTAAATGTTAATTAGGTGCACACCAAAATGCATGTAGTAAATCAATAATAAAGATTATGTAAGGGGACTTCTCTGAGCAGCATGCCCCTTAGTATAGCATTCAGAAAGGAAAATGAGCACTGGTTTACTTAAGCCCGAAGGACTCCATGTGGGGAACAATAAAATAATGGAACAGAGTGCCCAGAGAGGTGGTCGATGCCCCATCCCTGGGAACATTCAAGGTCAGGTTGGATGGGGCTCTGAGCAACCCGATCTACTTGAGGATGTCCCTACTTATTGCCGAGGGGTTGGGCTAGATGACCTCTAAAGGTCCCTTTGCAACCCAAACCATTCTATGATTGTCTGATAACACAAGAATGAAGAAGCCTGTGTTCAGCTGGCCCCAGGAAGGTGTCTGCGCTGCGTGCCAGTATGTGTTCTGCACCGTGTTGTCTGCCTGTCCAGGGTTAGTTTGGGAGCAGGCAGGTGGCCTGGAGTATGATCCCGACGACACGGTTTGGTGAAATGGAGCAAACTGTGGATTTACCCACTTCATGCTCATGAAATTACAAATACATAAAGACAAGGGTTGTGATGATACAGGTGACTTCAGTTAGCAGAATACACTTCTTTCTCACTTGAATAGTCTTTTTACTTCTTACTGGTGGATTTTTCTCTGCAGCCACCTGTGCTGGCTTCTGCCAAAGAAGCAGAGCCTGCTTCTGCAGATTCTGCAGCTTTTAATTCCTTTTGATTCCTTAGGTGGAGGATGTCATTTGTTCTAGTGGATACCTCAGCCCTCAGGGTTTGCAGCTGATGCCCGTATCTGGCACTAAATTGTTTTTTCTGGTCATGTGTAAGTGGGAAAACACCATTTCATCTGTGAAAGCAAAACAAGGGGAAAAATGTTCCGCAGCACGCTGTGGGAATTCTCAACCATGAGGATTTCAGGTTCTGACCTATGAAGTTTCTCCATGCCTGGGGTGGATCCAGGGACTAGTCTGCACACGTAGGCTGAACCACTCACCGATCGATTCAAAATGGGGTGTGAGAAAGGAGATCAGCCCTCCTGGATGCACTTGAAGATGTCAGCCCCAGTGAGAAATTCTTTGTAACTGAGATAGTCTGGTAGGACTCTGTCCAGCTGCAGAAATGAAGCGTTCTCTCTCAGCCTGCTGACTCATTATACTGGGCTAGCTGGGGGTTGTTTTATAGCATAATAGGTTCTCTAGATTAAATCTGAATTCGTGTTTGTCTCTGTTTTTAAAGAAATAAGCATAAGCACATCCTCTCCTTTCCATCTTCATGACAGTTCCATGGAGATCCCCCTTGTGTGTGTCTCTGGCTTTGTGTCGCCGCTGAGATTTTCAGTGCTGGGCTCCCTGGGTGCTAGATAGTGTCGCGTTAATTTGGCAGAAAATAAACCCCCTTGCATTTTAACTCTTTTCACCAGAGAGGCTAGGTGCAGCTAGGTTTAAATTCTGAGTGATGTCCAATTTGCCACTACCAGTCCAGTCGCGTTTAATACGTATATTAAACTACCACAATTCTGGATACGCTAATAGCAGGTCTGCATCTTCAGTCCAGTTGTGCTCATGAACTAGCACGGCCGCATTCGGTCGCGTTCAGTGAGAAACTGTGACAACTGGCTACTGAAACAGTGCAGTTTTATTTGTGCAACAGGTATATAGGTTTTTTTGAATTGCCGGTGACAGTGACTGTCTGCAAGAAAGCACGTGCAAATATGTTATCAAGTATAAAATGCGTGAAAAGGTTATAAATAATACAGCCTGGCTATAAACATTAGGCAGTAACTCTCTAGAGAGATTTCTAAGATTCCCGAGAAAAGCACTTAGTTTAAGTCTCACCCAAGGCATCCCAAGGAGGGGAGAAGCAAGGCTCAGCCCGTCAGTCGATCGCGGCTGTCGGAGGCAGTCTGAGGTGGAGTTGCCCTTGACTTGCTCATGGTGTTATCTTCTTCTCCAATAATCCCCTATTTCCCTGGCTATTTTTATATCCTTTCTACATTTAAGGTGGAGTTTGAGTGACTGTAGTCATACATACCTTTTATCATGATTGGTGTAAAATTCTCTCGCTTCACATTTAAAGGTATAGTTTACAAAAAATCAAGGGCACAGACTTGAAGAGGAGTGGTCACACCTCGGAGGCGGGTAGCCTTCGGGATGGAGGTGTGTTTTAGTATTAAAATGATACTAAAACGGGCAAAGTTCACGAAAGGATAGCACTTTGGCAAGGTTTCGAAAACCTGTTGGCTCAGGGGGCCAGATGAGCTGCTTATCAGTTCTAGAGGACCATTTCTTCCCGCTTTATCATCACGGAGCATGGCCACGGAGTCTCCACTCCATTCCATCCTCTATGGTACATTGCAGGGAGTTGCTGTGTTAGTGGATTCCTCGCATGCCTGCTGCAGCTGTGCCCCATCCTCAGGGCTCCTTTTGATTTTATGTTTTTCCTCAATGGGTGAACAGTGCTAGGTTTTTCATATAAAACTTAATTTTCAGATGTAAAACCTTAATTTTACTAATAATTCCACAGATAGGTCTGACTTTCAGAAAGCAGATGTTGGTGTTTCGTGCACTTTCAAACCCCCCCCTACCAAAAGCCACATTTCTTGTAAGGTCTTTCAAGTTGGGTATGCAAAGTCATTAGCCAGTTTTGCAAATCTTGGCCTGTATATTTTCCTAAAGGAAAAAAGCTGCTTTTTTTGCTAGGTTTCTATGGCTTCCAGCTATGCTCCCATAACAAGCCTCTCATTTAAACTACTTGCTTCAAAAGGCTGCTAGCCTCAGAGAATATGAGGAGACGACTTTCTTTTATTACTGTATATTAGTTAAAGAAATGCCTAACGCCTAGTTGGAATTCCTTTCTGGGGAAAAAAAAATGCATTCTCTTTAACATGCAAGATGGTGAGTTCAAAGAAACAGGGATTTAATTTAACCAGTTTAAGAGCAGACATGTCTGGCAGAATTAAAATTACCCAGGAAATGCCAGCGCTACAGGAGAGCAGCTGTTGGTAAATCATGGTTACCTCAGCTCAGATCTCTCCACACAGACACGTCTCCCCCGAGGTGTCTCCTTGTGCATCCAACGGGACTGTATTCCCTTTACAGCTGCTGTGTTTGGGCTGCTGTCATCATGGCACGACTGATGATGCTATCGTGAGGAGCACCACAGGGAGCTCCTGAGCTCAGGCCAGAGGTCCGTCTGGTCAGGGTCCATCTCTGACAGTAACCTGTAGGGAAAGTGGGTGGGAAACATGGCACATAAAGGTCGAGTCTTTCTCTTCTTCGGGTACATGGCACAGCAAATGTAAAGGGGAGAGACTGGGGCTGAGGGGTCTGGCAGAAGGAAGCCCTATAGGGAACTGAATGATGAAGCGGCTGGTAGGAGACACATGTGATGGGTGGACTTGTTTTTGAGGATGCACGTTCTGCACAGTCACTGAGATAGTGAGCTCCAGGATGGTTTTGGCAGAATGCAGGTTATTTTGCTTGTTGAGATTTGGAGTGTTTCTAGGCAGGAATTCGCAGTAAGTCAGCGTTGGACTGTATGGCTCAGCAGAATCTGTGATGCAAGGTAACTAACAGCTTGTGAGAGCATGCGAAGTGGAAGCAGAGGGAGTGATTGTTTTGGGTGGACTTCATCTAGCATTTTAAAATATCTAAACGTGAGTGCCTGTGTGTCAGCCAGCTGCCCACTGTCCACTGTAGTTGGTGAAAAGCTGTAACAGTATAGCAGCTAAGCATCTTGCAGCAGGCACTTGCATTTGGTCACCTAAAAAGCTCTACTGGCTTCATTAGCCAGATGTCCACTGACTGCAGCATGGGCTTGGATACCTAGCTCTCCACCTGTACTGAATCTTCTCCTTCTTTTCTAATTCGGGCTCCAAAAAATGAAACTAGCTACAAAAAGAGCTAAACCAAGATGGGAAGAGGTGACCAGTTCCTCTGCAGAGTGCCTCTGGGGATTAAGACCCCAGAAAGCACTTGAGGGGATTAGGGATTTCTGGCGATGCAGAAAGTCTCTTTGAAAGGCGAGTCCTTTGCAGGACTTGGAGGGAATTAGGGAGGGTGATGCCAGAGCGAACTCTGCAGGAACTTTGGGTTATGAGGATTGTTGGGCCAGGTGGAGGGAATGGAAAAATATCACAGGTTGTTACGCTTTGGAGTGTCTTGCGGCTGGCCTCTGGGATGTGGAGATTTGGGGCAGTCTGAAGCATTCGGCATACCAGAGTGTGAGTGGGCAGTCGAGGAACACAAACTGTTACAGACCTAAAACTACTGGAGCGGTTCTTCCGCACGTGGAGAGCTGCAGGTTTCGGAGCCCAGAGGCTCTTGCAGCGTAGCGGGCGTGCAGCACCCGGTGCCTGCCCCCTGCAGCCAGCAGCGCTGCCTCCACGGCGGGGCCTGAGGAGCGAGCTGGGACACGGACAGATGACTGGCCGAAGCGGAGTTTTTGAAGAAGCTTGCAGAGAGCTTCAGATGATGAACATCTCTGACACTACTGCCAGCTGCTCTCGCAAACAAGGGGCAAAAAATTAGCCGGGTAAAATGAGTCACTTTTGTCTGTTCCTCCTTATTAAGAAACCCAAAACTTCAGCTTGCCACCCAAGTGTACAAGGAAATCAGATACTCTTTTCACTTACCATTGCAATGTTCCTCTTAATTTAAATCATCTGACTTATGTCACAGAGAATAAAAATAAATTATTAGTAAACTACCAAAATAATGACACTTGTGAAGTAATTTTAACCCCTGCTATTTTCCCTCACTGGTACATTACTGGCAAATTAAACCCTGGTATCTGTCCCCTTCCTGGAAGATGTGGTTTGAGGCGGTGACGTGTTATCGGCTCCCACGGGAGAAAAGGCCAGACTCGGTTGCTCAGAGGGGATACCAGAAGCTATGCAAAACCTGCCAGGGCAAAAACATCTTGCAGTAAGTACTTGAGAATTGTGTACAGGGTAGCTAGCACGTGTCAGTTGTGCAAGCACTGCTTTCAGCTTTGGGTCTCTAGTGGTAGCACCACTGGTTCCACCTTTCCCCTCCCCTCCTTCAGCAGCTGGGGCTGGGGCCTGTCCTGTTGAGGTCACTGTAAATACCCACATTTGAAGCTGCATCTGAGCACTAAATACCCACCTGGACCTAAGCTCAAGCTTCTGGAAAAGCGAGCAGTGCTGGAATGTTTCACCTTTGTTTCTCAGTTTAGGGTACGTGCCTGGAGGTAGCATCTCTCCAGGGTCGTGTTTAGCTGCGCGCGTCCTTTTCACGCTGTGTGCTCACCCTGTAGGTCTATTACAGGCATGAAGTGAGATCAACGTATTTCTTATGGCTTGTTCTTGAAATCCTGTGCCAAAATGCTTAAACTCAAGAAGACCGGTGTGTGCCTCAAACACTTTACGCTAGTTCACTGGCTTACAAGTTCACTCTTTTCATCTCTGGGAACGTGTAGCTGTCAGCTGGTGAGCATTTTGTTGTACAAGAGAGAAAAATCCAAGGCAATTGTGCTGAAGGTGGTTTTTGAAAGTGGCTCTTTTGAGCTTTATGAATTTTAACTATGGTTCTTTTTTAAGTTCAGGGATTTTGGTAGCAAGACTGTATGCTTTCAAGGTACAAGGCTCCATGCCTGATCTTATGCTGTAATTGCAACATTTAGCAATTTGTAGTTTAATTTAGAAGGATCACCTACTTTCCTAAATGCTTAAGTAATGTGGCAGGCTGTGGTTATTGATTCTCTCTGAATTTATTACAAGAAAGCTGTATTCACTCTTTCCTCTTGGGAATGCCCCTCCTGAACTGCATGCTTGCTAGTGACAGCTTAGACCCCTGATACATAACCAAAGACCTCGCCTAATATCGTTGCAAATGCTTGGGGAATTTTTATTAAGTAAAAGCATCATTAAAGTAGACAGAATGATGAAGTTTAATGAGCATCTTTCTCACTTGATATTGTTGGTTTTGCTGCAGCAGCCATAGTGCTCTCATTTGTTAGTTCCAGTGGGGCAGATAGAGAATGCAGGGAGATTTTGTTTATATTTGCATACAAAGAAACATTTATGTTCATGAGAGATATTTACTTTGAACAATATATACAAGGAAAGAAAGCAACTGGAAATCTCTATCTGAGGGCTTTCTGCATTTTCAGTGTTGCATTTAATCTCCCCTTTCACTCTAACACAATGAGAAGGCTGCATGCAATACTGTAGCTGCTAAGTCTACAAAGGTTCAGCAGTTTGTGGACTGTGGTTTTAATAACTAGCTTCTGGCTGTTGCTGCAGGCCACAAACATCTCAAATATTTATTTGCATTCCAGATTTTATTCTTCAGCTGAGGTTTTGGTCTGCAAGCTGTGTGTAGTGTCCTCCTCAGAGCTATACCAGCCCCGTGAACAGGTGATGCTCCAAAATATCAAGTGTGAAGGTGCTGCCGTGAATGTGTTATCAGCACTTATCTCACAAATCTGCCTTGTAACAGTAACCACAGCCTGCCACAATATTCCTTTGTCTGTCTGTGGAGACCATCTGCCTTCGCTACGGGTCTGGTCATATGAACAGATATGTCAAGGTGCCATCTCCCAGAACGTTGCCATCCATCAGCTGAAATGCGGAGCTGTCTGCATGCATGCCTTCAGCTGACCGCCGCTGCCGAGGACGGTGTGCGAGTGTCTCTGCCCCACACGTCTGACTTCGCAGTGATGCCAGAGCAAGAGCGTGTACACAGTTAGTTACTACGGCCTGGCTGGCAGACGGTGATGTGCAAGCTGCGGTTGCTGTGGCTGGACCCTTCCCGTAGGTATCGAAATCATTCAGGACTGTATATGTAAACTCCACATCTGTTACAGCCAAGGGGTTATCGGTTCTTGGGTAGTGCAGACAGTTGCTTCTCTGTGCGGATCAGCTCCATT
The DNA here is from genome assembly GCF_030867145.1 of Opisthocomus hoazin. NCBI lineage: Eukaryota > Metazoa > Chordata > Aves > Opisthocomiformes > Opisthocomidae > Opisthocomus > Opisthocomus hoazin. Next base: position 71,263,718 of record NC_134417.1, on the reverse strand, counting down.
AGTTTTTTCTTTTGGTTTTTTTTCGTTGTTTTTTTTTTTTCATTGGGAGCTGCAAAATTGGTGTCTGGTGTTGTACCAGAAGTTCACTGAAAATTGTGAATTCTCTTTTCCCCAGTGTAACAGAAGGCAAATTCTGTCCCAGAGGCATTATCACAGTCATTATTGTATTTAAATGTTGTTGTGACACCATATGTCTCCTCGTATTTGATGTGTGCAAACACAAGAGACAGTCCCTGTCTGTGAAGGCTTATGTAATCTAAATACGTCTGATCCTTGCTCTTTGCGTAGCAGACTACTGCGATAGATTGTAAAGCACTTATCTTCAGCTGAGATAGCAATGTGCAGCTGAAAATTCCTTGAAATTTTGCTGGAGAAACCTAAGTAGATATGTTTGATTTTCTTATTTCAAACCAAATAATTATTTTCCTGGGTGAAACTTCAGTGCACATGCTGAGAGAACTGGTTGGACATGAGAATAAGTAAAAAGAATGTAGAAGTGCTGCAGATGTCTGCAACTCATGCACTTCTACTACTACTGACATAGTATTTGCATGGGGTAGGGGGAGTTGCTGGAGCACTGATAGCAGAGTATCGTAAGGAGCAAATATCAAAGAAAAACTGCTACCAAAAATACTTACAGGTCAGCTTGGATTTTTACTACTGAATGCGTGCAGTGGCCACTGGACCTTACTCCACAGTCAAAGGGCGTTGCCCAAGTAGACTTTACCAGAATCTGAAGTTCATTCAGAGTTTGTGCACTTCGAAAGCATCCGTGTAGTCAGTAGAATTCCCACCACACCCGTTCGCTAATCTGAGCTCTGCCACTCCACAAACTTGATCATTTGGACTGAGAAAGCAGGAAATGAGAGGCAGAATGAATGCCAAAGGGTCATCTGAGAGGGAAATTCATGTAAAGTTTCCAAAGCAAAGAAGTGGAGCCTAAAGCAACCTGAGCAAAAAAGGGTGTGTAATGCCTGAAGACCACAGAAGCTGTTAGTCCTCTCGGGGTTGGCACTAACAGGGCAAAGGAGCTGTGGGGCAGTGGGAGGTGGGAGACAGGACAGTGACAGTGGACTTCTGTTCCCGTCCATAAAGGTTTTTTGTGCTCAGATACAGTGGATCAGTGGATTCGCTCTTAATTCACTGCTGAAAGCCCCAGCTGGGGAGTTTGTTATTCTATGAAAAAAACCTCATGTTCTACTCCAACATAGCATTATTTCTCTAGAGCCAAAAACCAACCTGAGTGTTAATTTAGTGTTTAACTATGTATGGGTGTTCGCAGATTTGAGCATGCATTTCCACTTCCCAGTTGCTAATTTCTCAGAGTTACAACATTATTGCTGACAGTGGTTCAAATGCTGCGCTGCGTATTGTTGAGAACAAGATGCTGCTTGTTCCCTGACTTTTTCTACACTGAGTCGGTTTCTGATGGGACAGCCCCTTTGAATGACACTTCTGTGCTCCTTGACAATGATGGTATTTCCCGATACCGCAACATCTCCTTCCATATCTTCCCTCCCTGGACTCACTTAACGCCTTCCAAAACAGGACAGTTATTTGGGATGGATATTTGATTAGTGCACATGCTGTGTACTTGGATAAAATATAGCCTTGTGCTGTTGGGACTGTATCTCTTATGAGAAGAAAAATATGTGTATTGTAGCGAACAGTAAGCACACAGTTGTCACGGAGGGTCAGGGCTCTCTGTGTTCGTCAGGAAATGGCATCTGATCCCTTGTTGACAGTAGGTGATGGCACACATAAAATCTCAGTAAGGGGACGTAATGTCATCATTTACAGTTGTATTTTCCTTGAGCACAGCTGTTTTGGGTACAGTGCACCTTGACAGCAGCCTGTTTAGCAGCATGATGTAAAACTGCAGCTGCTGAGGAGGTGAAAGCGAGCGCTGCCTCTCCACACCACCCTGCGAGAAGCTCTAATCCCATTCTGCAGTCCGGGAACCCCAGGGCTGAAGTATCTTTCAGATACAGCAAAATAAAGCTCAGAGCAGGTGGTAGCTTTTAACCTCCTGACATAGAATAGGATGGAATGGAATGGAATATTTCAGTTGGAAGGGACCAACAACGATCATCTAGTCCAACTGCCTGACCAGTTCAGGGCTGACCAAGTTAAAGCATGGTATTCAGGGCATTGTCCAAATGCCTCTTAAACACTGACAGGCCTGGGACATCGACCACCTCTCTAGGCAGCCTGTTTCAGTGTCTGACCACCCTCTCAGTAAAGAAAGCCTTCTTAATGTCCAGTCTAAACCTCCCCTGGTGCAGCTTTGAACCATTCCCACGCGTCCTATCACTGGATCCGAGGGAGAGGAGCTCAGCAGCTCCCTCTCCGCTTCCCCTTCTCAGGAAAACGTAGAGGGCAACGTATGTCTTAGCTAAAATCTCTCTGTATCTGACATAAATAGCCCGTCAATGGCCATGCCTTATAGCACGCTAATTCAAGAGTATTTCTGTCTGTTTGGATCCGTGGTTGATGTCTCTTGCATACAGCTGACTCTGTGGTCCACCACCAGGCCCTGTAGAAGAAGGAGGGCCCATCCTCTGCTGAAGTTACTTTCAGCCTGCAAAGCAAAAGAGGTCACTGTAAATAAAGAGTCTGCTTTGTCTCCAGGATACCCGCTGAGGGTGATGCCCACTGCAGAACTGTGTATCAGGTCGTGCTTTCTGGATAAGCAGCTGCTTATCATGAGCAACTATGTCTGTCCCGAAACGACTAAGCAAAAGTAGTGCAAGGATCTATATCTGGTCCTTGTCTGCAGCCAGGGCTGGGCAGACATGCAAGCTCCATGCACGGGCTGCAGCAGGGCAGAGTGCGTGTGAGGGACCAGCGCAGCTCACCTGCGACAGCTGGGACCTTCTGCATGCCCCAGACACATGGAGATGCAGGACCCGGGTTCTGCAGCGACGGCGCTGACAGCTGCCTATCCAGGTTTTGAAACATCAAAAGGCAATTCCAGGAATACGTGGAGTTTCTCAGCCGCAAGCCCCTGGATCCATCCTGTCTCTTTACAAAGTCCACCAAAAGGTGGAGGTGCAGTGACCCAAGGAAGGCTGTTGTGGGAATGGGTGCCGTTAGCTGCTTCAGCAGCAGAATTCCTGTCAAGCAGTAGAAGTTAGGTGTCCAGTTTGACTGGCCACAGCCTAGCACAGTGTTGGGGTGGACACTCACCAGCATTGGGCTGCAGTGTTAGCAGGGGGACACCCTGCAGAGGGATTCCAGCATCGGTGTCAACGCTGCCGGTGTTTATACAGATGAATAAGCAGAAACAAAGCTCATCTCTGTTCCCTTCTAGATACACTAACACCCCCGCAAGGCACGTCTTCAAAAAGCACTTTATGTCAATAAGGGAAGTTAAGTTTGAGCTGTGTTTATTTTGGGTATGTTTTTAATTTAGTTTAATAAGGATTACTCATAAATTATCTATTAATTACTGTGTGATATTTAACAAGATCTTCTCAGCCATGTAGTCTATTTAGCTTCTCTGTGAATGCTAGCCATCTTAATTGTAGGATACTTTGTCAACATTTAATCAGTGGTACTTACTAATGTGGCATTGATGTGTTGGTAGCTGTCCCAGTACTATCAATCATGAGTGAGCAGCAGAGGCGGCGGTGACACCATTGCTCTCTGTCACGTTAGCAAGCCCTTGGGTTTTCTGGTTAGGGCTGATGCTCACTTTGCTCTAAGTGGGCACTCTATCTCGCCAGTTCAACACAATTTTTGTCATTGTCGACTTGAATTCACATCCTTGCAGCCTCGCAAGCCTTGATCCCGTAACGGCAGAGTAAAGGCTGCCAGTTTCTGAAGGCAAAACCGAGTGCTCCTGCACTGTTCCAAAGGCCTGCTCTTCCCGATGTTACTCTCCTGATAGGTCACGAAAAATCTAATATTATGGCCTGCAGCGGGAGATCTAATAGAAAATTCAGTGTATTGAGATCAAATAAATAGAATGACCTTCCTTTTTTTTATTTCTAGTGACTAGATGCAGTGTTTAACATGCTGCAGAGTAAAAGCTTGTGTTTAATGATTGTATCTCAAAACTCTTTTGTCTCGTTTCCTTACAGTCTTTATGGCAGACACATGCAGGCAAATCCTGAACCTCCAAAGAAGAACAATGACAAGTCAAAGAAGATCAGCCGTAAGCCTCTGGCAGCCAAGAACAAATAAGTCCCTGGCTTCTGCCTCTGTTTTGTATCTTTTACATTGCTTTTGCATGTGCCTATAATATTCCTACGCATCTCCTGTTACTCATAAGAAAGCAGACACTAAAGGTAAAAGCAATTTACTATCTGTACTGCTTTAGAAGATACTGCTTAAGGAAAACAAAATTATGTATTCTCCTAATTATGGTCACATTTATGTAGCCATTTAATATATCACTGTCAAACACATTTTAGCTTTTCTATTTATATGTATATTAATGTCCTCTCTTCACATGTGTCACGTCCTGTTAATATCAGGGGGTTTTCACCTAATATTATACGATATTAAATTTCATATAATATTCCAAGTGATTTTAATAAAGGTCTTTATTTGTATTGTGTTTCAGTTTCTTCAGTAGGACTTCTGAGTAGCGAATTCCTCCAGGAACGTATGTGTCCAGTTTCTTGCAATGTGTTAATTTCTTGTGTAGGAACGTGATAGCATTTTATCTGATACAAGTTAGTTAAAAAGTAAAGCATTCTGTTCAAGGAGTGAAAAATTTTAATCAGTTTCTATTTCGTTTTTACATTACTATGTCCTGCTTTTTTGCCTTGAAGGTTATTTTGAAATCAAGTAGGGGAAGAGAGAGAAGAAAGTAAGAAAAGTTGTCTTTGTAAAGAGCTGCCAATTGCCAGCCTTATTTGGGGAAAGAGAACTTTCTTATTTGAAGAAAATGGTATTTCTGCCAATTTTTTAAGTGTTGGGTTTTTTTTTAGGCAGAAAACCCAAATAATGTATTTAATGTCTGCTGAATGTGCTTGTATTGAAGAGCTGTTCCGAATGGCTTTTGAAAATGCCATAGGTTCTATATTTATCTGTACAAAGCCAGCACCACAACCAAGCTCAGAAGCCGCAAATTTTTGAACATCTCAAATAGCTTCAGGTCTTAGCAGCAGGGAAGAAAAACCTATTAGTCTTAGCAGAGCAAAAGTTAACCAGGAAACTCAAGGAACAAGAATAGATATTCACACCTAGATCGCTGGTGTCAGGACCGTCCCGCCCTTGGTTTCCGATTTCATGAATTTCGCTCCTGAGCAGCCCATTGCCGAGTTCGGCTGCTGTCCGTGCCGCCAGCCAGGAGACATGCCCGGGCTGCTGAAACAGGCCTGTTGTGTTCAACAAGAGAAGAAAAGGTCTTCAGTGTCTCATGCTAGAGATGATACCTTCCACAAAAGTGGTTCTGTATCTGAAGACTCAGTTATCAGCACCAGCCTCTCAGTCCATTTCGGATTACCCCAGCATTTAAGTAGTACATGGTTGCCTTAGTCTGGGAATAAATGTATTGACATATATTTTGCAACAGATTTTTTGAATTGGCAAGCAGGGGTAGGAAGTTGGCATCAAGCTTGAGACACATTTTAAGTGGTCTTTGGTACTTCAGAAGAATGAAGCGGTCTTGGTAGGCAGATGGAAAACAGTAAGAATGGTAGACTTGTCAGGAACAGTCAACTCTATCTGCTGCAAGCTCTGCAGAGTATTTTCCAGACCTCTTCAATGATCTGTCTAGGGGAACAGGTCCAACTGAAACAGGCCCGTGGAGCTGCTAGGTTGGGTGCGTGTTAAAAATTCACAGCAAAAACTGGCCCCCGGCTGGAGTGCACATGATTAAATCTGGTGTGGGCATTACCACGTGAGGGTACCTAATGACAGTAATAATCACGCTACAAAAAGCCCTGAAGAAATGTCAGTGAAATGTCAGAGGATCCCCAAACTACTATTGCCAGTTCCTTTTGGAGCAAAATAAATAGCAGCTCTGAGCAACCTGGTCTAGTGGAAGATGGCCCTGCTCAAGGCAGGGGGGTTGGAACCAGATGATCTTTAAGGTCCCTTCCAACCCAACCCATTCCATGATTCTATGATCTGTCGGGAAGGGGTGGAGGCTGTGAGTCTTTCCCCTGACACCCCCCCAGGCACTGATGGCTGCCCCAGCCCTCGGGGTTTGCAGTGCCCACGGGGCTCCCGACGGATGCTGCAGCCACGGCCAGACCCCTCTTTTCAGGCTTGAAGACGTTTTGCCTATGCTCACTTCCAGGTAAACTGAAGTCGCCGCTCTGCTGAGATCTCCCTGGGTACGCCTGGACGTGGTTTGCTGCGAGCGGGGGGTGACGTGGCTCTGCCTTGATCTGAGCAGAAATCCAGCCGGAGCTAAGGGGGTCCGGGTGGTGTCGGAGGCTGCGTCCGTCACCTGCTCTGTGGCTTGCAGTTGGGAAAGAGAGAAGTTGCTGCGGGGCTGCAAGGGTTTCAAAGCGTGGAGCAGAGCCTCTAATGTAAAAATAAAAGCTTGTTGGGGAAGGCCTGATAATGTTGGTGGTGGGAAGCTGCAGCACCACTTTAGAATAAGCTGCAGATTTTCAAACATTAGTCAGACTTTCATTAACTTCTGTTGCAAATTTTGAAAGTGTTGAAAGACTCGTGCAAGCTCTCCTCTGCAGGGTTTCAAAGTATTGATTGGAGCATTCCTGGGTGTTCATAGCGAAAAAATCCACCCAACCTTCCCACTTCTGCCCCCATGAAGGAGGAAGAAACACAGTTTTGACAAGCAAAAGCAAGAACGAAGGTTCTGGGGAAGAATAAGTGAAAGGCTTAAAGATGAGAAGGATAAAAGAAATCCTAAAGGGAGAAGAAGTGTACTGAAGACCGTGGCAGATGGGGAAAAAAGAAGTTTCTTGAAAGCTGAAAAAAATAAGATAATGATCTGAAAAGATGACGAAAAACTGAAATGTGTAAAGCTTTACAAACAGAAAACAAAATGGGAGGACAGGGAGGGCCCTTCAGAGGCTCAGGGCAGAATAAGAGACACAGGGAAGAAAAGCAAACCATCTGGGATGCAACATGCTGGTCTTTCAGTGTTTTTAAAAAGGTACCAGCCTCTTAGAGCAAACTACACAACAGTTCTAATGTGAGTTTGATGATTTTATGTGTCTGTTCTCTAGAGTCATTGCTTTTTAATATTTAAAACCAACTTGTTTCATTTTACTGGGTCACATTTATTTCCCCACTGTACTTAAAGGAAAGCAACTGCTGTGTCCTGTTGCAGTGAACGAGTTAATGAGCATCGCAGCCCGTGGTGGTCCCTCTGATGGTCCCCGTGGTGGCTTCTCCAGGGGATCCGCCCAACTGAGGCCCCTGCAGTGGGCCGTGGGTGCTGCCCCGAGGGGAGCAGTTGTGTCTCAAAGGCTGCTCTGCAAAGGCAGCTCTTTGCTCCCGTGGTCAGTGCTGTTTCGCTGGCCTGGTGGGCAGGGAGTTCCCTGAGCTCGGGGTGCCTGGAAAAGGACTTTTTGGCCGTCTGTTCATTCACGGGCACGTGTTCAGGTTGTGTCTCTGGGCTGCCAGCCTCTCATGCAGCCAGCAACACACCACTTCAGGGGGAGAAAATGATTCTGTGAGAAGGAAATTGCCTTTTTATGGCTTTCCAGCACCTGGGAGCTCTTTGAAAACAGCGACGCAGGTAATACTCTGTGTCGATTTTGCATACGGTGAACTGGAAAGAGTTTGGAGATTTTTTTGCATACAATGCACCCTGATAAAGAAAACTTTTTAAAATTACCCTAAGACCGATATGTTGTGCCTGTGTAAAGAGTGGCCTGGGGAATTAATGCTCCTTGCTAAAGACAGAGCAAAATGAAGCCAGAAATCCCGCATGTGGAGGCACCATCCACGGTTTTCTTGTACGTACAGTGTCTGTTAACCCTCTGTTGCCTCCTGCAGTCCTCCTGATGGGCAGATAATAGTTTAAAAAAACAAAAAAAAAACACGACCAAAAAGATCTCAGCTTTGAGAACTTGGGTGCTGCCGTTATTCTTTCTTCTTTAAAAAAGACGTGGGCAACACCACTGTGATTCTGAAGTTTCGCCTTTTTGTGGTTGTTGGTCTGGAAATACGCTTCCCATGGAGTCACTGGTCTTCAGGCATCTTTGTTTTGGTTTTAGCCAGGTCTTTCCTATTAAGGAAATGACACTGCAGCATCGGTTCGTCAGTGAGCTGCCAGCCTGACAGCTGGCAAATCCCACCAGCAGCACGGGCCTTTTTCGGGAAGCGGCAGCTTGTTCGGGGGTACGATCTGAGCCAGCGTGGCCCTCCCCTCTCCTCCCTCCTCTGGGCTCTCCCCACCATGCTGCAGTGCCTGGGGCTGGGTGCTGGGCCCCCAGTGTTGCTGGGGAGAGGCAGAACCCTTTCTCCTGTTCTGCCAGCCCCCCCGCTCCCTCCCAAGTAGCAGGGTGAGGTCCGGAGGCACTTCCAGCCCTGGCGGTGCTTGGGTGCGTGGCTGGTGCTGGTGGGAAGGCTGGGAGGGCGAGTCTGTGCCGTCCCCACGCGAGCGGAGCAGCAGGAGCTCCGGAGATGGGTAACATTTCCAGTCTGGAGCGGGTGGTAACTGTTAATATCCTCATGACAACCAGGAGGAGTGAGATTGTCATTGGTTATATTAGTTGTTAATTTTGTAAATATTAACAATTTCTAGGATTATGGCACAGGATGTGAGCTGTCAGCTTGCTTTATTTTCCTCCTACTCCTGCTTGCGATGACACATCTTTTATACTCCCGGATTTGTGCCATGTGTTTGTTGCCTCGTGCTGACACCGGGGCTGGCAGATGTGCTGGGATGAAACCGTGATAACCTCCCCAAAGTCAGATTTCCTTCCCGTCCTGGGTGCTTTGTTTCCTCTGATCTAAGGAGAAGTCGTTTGCCCTTAAAGCACAGTGATTTAAAAGTATCTGTGGCTGGTTTCCATCCAGAGCTGCCGCTGAAGCCGCTGCCTGGGGCAGAGCGGAGCTCCCGCCTCCCCTTCCAGCTCGCCGTGAGCGCCGCTGCTCCCCACCGCCCCTGGAGCAGGAGCTGGGTTACAGCTCACGGGAGCCCCTGCCCTGTGCTGAGAAAGCCCTTCAAACCGACGTTTTTACAGTGTATCTCAAGAGCCAAATTTTAACCGTATTTTTAGATCGGGGAGCGTGGTTATGGCGCAAGTGCCAGCCACAAGTCACCCCTGCAGCTTGATGGACGTGTTTGGAGGCAGCTTCAGCGGCGAGGTGCGACCGGGGGCAAAGCCCCTCTGCCCGGTGTGCCCCGTCCCATGCCGCCAGCAGCCCTGAGCGCACAGCCGGGCACAGCTTCCCCATGTTCCTCATGCTGGGGCTGTTCCGGACGATGTTCCGTGTGGTGCCGGGGCAGCCACCAGCGTGGGGAGGAGCGGGGCCATGGCCGTGGCCGGCTCCGGGGATGAGCCTGGCGCTGAGCTACACCCCCCAGGCCGGGCGATCGCTGCCTCTGGACGGTGACAGGCAGGCACCAGGCAAAACTCCCAGATCGTTTCAGCGGTGGGTGCCCGCTGCAAGGGCTGGCATCTTGCCGGCCCTCGAGGGAAGGCTCGCCCTGAGCCTGGGCACTGCCTTGCTTCCCGTGGCTTTGCTGGTCCTGGCTTTGCTGGCTGGCGGCGGTGGGTTCCTGGCGGCACGGAGCTATTGCTGGGCAGAGCCGAAGGAGCTGGGATGCCTCCCGCCCTGGCAATGGCCCCCGTCACCCTGACGAGCCGACCCCGCTCCCTGGGGCCGAGCGCGGGGCAGACACCGCTCCTGGGACCCACCGTGGGGCGGGCATGGTGGGGCCTCGCCGAGGAGCAGCCGAGGGGAGCAGGGCCGAAGGGCTTGGCCAAGGCTGTGGTGTGTGCCGGCACGTGGGCGACTCGGGCTCCAGCGGGAGGGTGGGTTTCAGCGTAACGCTGGGTGTCGTTTTCCCCCCAGCTGTGTGCTTTCGGATGTGACATCGCAGCTGCAGCGTGGAGAACCGGTGGTCTGGTCAGCTGTCCTCTCAGAGGGGTTGGTGTTGGAAACCGTGCTGATGGTGGCCTGGTTTTCAGCAGTTTCAGCACCCTCAGCCACCTCTTGTTCTCATATCGATCCAGATACTTTATTTTAGGTAGCTGCTGAAACATGCCAGGCGTACAGGATTTCCCGGGATGGCACAGAAAGGAGCATCCTTGGTTGGCGCAGCAGGGAACACGGATTCGGAGGAGCGAGGTGCGCGGGTGTTTATTGGGATGTGCCGGTAGCAGTTACTGTCCAGGGCACACCATGTGACTTCCCCGTCTTAATTTCTGGTCAACTTCAGCTAATCCAAGGTGTCTGCTCCGCTGGTGGTGTCCAGAGATGCACTGAACACCTCGTAGATCAGGAACTCGATACTGATCTGTTCTGAGGGCAAACCTGAAGACCAGAACTTTGGTTTGAGTTCCGGTGCCTCGCAGATGGCGTAGGCTTGGAGCTCACTGGCGGGACGCTCTCAGCTGCGCGGGCGGGCGGGAAGCGTGCGTGGAGCCGTGCAGTTTTCCGGCTTTGCCAGCAGTGGGTGCAGCGAGGAAGGCAAACACCAGACCTGAACAAACATTAAGGCCTGAAATCCTTTCAGTTCCTCGTGCTGCTGTACAGAAACCCGCCGAGACGGTTCACAGCGAGCACGGCTGTCACCCCAGGCTCGGCGGGGTGTCCCCGGGGAGGCTGCTGGTGTTTCCCCTCACTTTGCTTTTACATCAACTCCTCCATTTCAGAAACCAAACAATTCGGAGGCAGCCGTGCAGCGCCGAGTGCCACAGCAAGGGCTGAAGATAGCCCCGGAGCCTCAGGAAAACCAGCTCCCGGGCTCCGCACCCAGCAGAGCCCCGTGTCGCTGCGTGCGAAGCGCCCACTGCCCCGGCTTTGGGGCAGCCAGCCCCCAGCAGCCGGCCTCGCCGTCCCCCCGGGGCTGGAACCCGCCGAGGGCAGGCCCTGGCAGCCGCGCGCCTGGCAGCCATGCTCCCCCCCGGGAGAACCCCCGGTGCCGTGGGGCCGGGGGCGCCAGGGCAGGGCAGGGGGGTGCGCGGGGCCCCCCGACACACAGGGCTCTGCACCAGGGCTGGGAGCCGGCACGGACCTCGCAGCGGGTCCACGGGCTGGGCCTGTGTTTCCGAGCTGCGGCTGGGGGCTTTGCAAAGAGAGGAACAGGGAACAGACCTTCACCACTGTTCCTTTTTATCAGCAGGAAAACAGAAACACCCAGCCCACCCCAACTCCACAAGAAATGAAGATTGAAAAACAATCTCTCCAAAGCCCTTGAAATGAAAGAGAGGGGGGAAACTATGGGTTTGAGAGGAATATGGGATTTCTTTCGAGTAAGTAAGAAACCAGGGAAGGCCAGGCCACCTGGCACAGCTTTGCCGCCAGACCCACGCTCGTGCGAGGTTCAGGCAGGCGGTTAGAAAAAAATAAAATAGCGCATCCAGCTCTGCATAGAAGTTTTCTGTTCTTGTAAACCAAATGAAATTAATCATTACATTTATCTACAGGCTGTTCTATAAAATCAATAGGCTCTAGCACTGCATAGCAATCAAAATATGACAAGGCACTTAAACTTTGCCAACTCGATCCAATTAATGATATCTTCGTTAGAAACCAGTCATTTTTATAGAGTCAGTTGACTCTTCAAGGACTATAATAGATGCTTGATATAAGCTCATTGATTTTTACTTTATGATTTCCAGTTGAAAGCAAACAGAGATCACTGGCTTTATAAAGCTGCGAAAATATGTGTGTATTTAACATACAATATTATTTATAAGCAGCAGCTAATATTTAAGTGCCTCTTGTACGCCGTGGCAAAAGTGGTTCATGAATTCAGCCCTCTCAGATGTTCAGAGGATGTTCTTCCACATTATTGCTATCGTCATTTGTCTTTCCTCTCTGACATGGGCAGTTTTTTATGCAGGAAAACTCTGTAGAGGAGGCTCGTCAGCGAGGGGAAGGCAGCCTGAATACCTATGAGGTGTCGCTGGAAACCCAGCGCCTCCGAAAATCCCAGCCTGGCTCTCCCATCTTTTCACACAACAGCCTGGGAGCTTGCAAGGCAGAAGGCTGCCCAGCAGACCCTGAGGAGGGAAAGAGCGGGCTCACACTTCAGGAGAAGAAAGATGTAGGGAGGGCGGGAAAAGCTTCTCGGGCAGTAAGGGCTTTTGGGGTGGTGGGAGAAAGGTTTGGTTTGGGGTAAGGACTGGAGGGAGCAGAAGGATCCCGAGACTCATTGGGTGCTCGTGAAGCTCACAAGCCCTCTGGGGAAATGAGAGGTAAAAGACAAACCCTGCAGAAACGTAGACCAGGAGGTGAGCAGCACGGGGCCCAGCTCCTGTCCAAAGGGCGCAGGAGAGGGGCAGAGCTCTGAGCGTGTCTCTGTGCCAGGGGACAGATGCATCCGAGCCAGAGCCAGAGCCGAGCCTTGGTGCTCCCTCTAGGACTTCAACGGTGCAAATCGGCACCAAAAACCGCAAGTGACAGGTACAGTGCCACGGTACGTGGTGCTGGTGAGAGCTGGGGCTGGGCCCCGGGGACAGGAGGGTGGCACGCCGCACGCACTGGCGCCTGGCGCTGGTCAGGCTCCGCTCCCTGCCAGGGTTTCCAGGAGGTTTGAGTTCGTTCCCTGGGAGCAGCCAGGGCAATGCCTGGACCGAAGGGGAGTGTCAGTCTTTTTGAGCTGACATTTGTGGGGTTAAGGTGAGACCGCCCAGTTTGAGCCGGGGCCAAACCTCGCCAAGCCAGAGGGCTCCTCCTGCCCTCCATCCCTGGACAAACCTCAGCATCTGAGTGTAGAAAAGCAAATGTACCAGCAGTGGTAGGAACATCTAGGTACATCACATCGGTGCCACATATTTTGTAGTAACTGTCCTTACCACGGCAGCCACGTTAGTAGGGGGGGGGGGGGGGGCAGAATAACGGGAAGTGGTTGGATTTTGGTGGTTTTGCACCATTAATAGAAGCTCTTGTTACAAGTCTGAATCTGGGAGGGAAGCATGAGCTGAGCTGCTCCTGTCCCATCAGTGCCCAGATCTTCCAAAAACTAAAGGAGGGTGTTCAAGGAATGAGAGTTGGGGGTTTCAAAGAAAAAGGCAAAAAATGAAGAGAGGAGTGAGTTATGTTTCCTTTCCAAAAGCGTGAGTCTGTCTGTGGTCATGATAAGGCAGATATAGATAAAACAAACCAACAAAATCGCATTTCCACAGTAATTATTTGCAATTGCATGGTGCATTACTCCCATTTCTGAGATGCCTTGCCAAGGCAGGGTAATGCAAGCGCCGGGGTGTCACCGGCACGTGTCAGAGTTGGGGAGGGGATGCGGGCGCCCGGCACCGGTGCAGGTGGGCACACGGTGCCTCTGCCGCGGCCGGAGAGCTGCGAAGGCCGGCGGGCAGCTGGGCTCGGCTCCGCAGCAGGAGGACCTGGTGGCAGGAGCCATTCGTGGCATACTGCGAGATCTGGAGGGCTTCACGCCCCAGTGAGCTGCGGTCTGCAGAGTGGTGGGTTGTGACGATCCCAGAGGAGCGCTGATCGGAGTCCTCCAGCTGCTCCTTCCCCCTTTCCTGCGCTGGAAGAGATATAACGGGGCGAATAATTGGCCGATTCTCTAGACAATTTTTTTGATGGTCTTGAAATCAGCTGGGTTAATAGAATTGCTCAAACCAGCAGCAAGGGAAGGGGAGTGAAAAGCAGCGACAAGAGGAGGCGATGAGCAGAGCACGCCGGGGGAGCGCAGCCCGAGCCGGGGGAGCTGCGACAGAGCCGGCACCTTCTCGCGAACACAGAGGCTGCCTGGGGCGGACGATTCATTTCTGACCAGGATTAAGCACGAACGCGCGTCGTGGCGGTTCCGGTGCTGCCTGCCGCTCTCCCGGGGCAAACAGGACAGCCTGGATGCAGCAGGTGACAGCAGTGCCAACCCCTCCGTGCATCCCCCCGTGCAAAGACTGCCCGGTGGCCCAGCGAAGCCCTGCTCCGAAAGCCAGTGGCCACGGGGCCGGAGGGCTGGCTGGCAGCCTGGGACGCGCTGCCCAGCCAGTGGGGCCGGTGGGGCTGCCCCACAGAGGGACCCTGCCCGGGCAAACGCCGGGGCGAGAAATCCCTGACGAGAGGGAGTGACAGTAATTGGGGGTAATTGCAGCAACGCAGAGGTGAAGAAGGCTTTTTAGCAATTCGCCGCTCCCTATAATGTAATATGAATAATCCCCCTCTAAAGTGATGGCTGTTACTGCAGCCTCATCATTTTTTTGAGTTTGGCCTTAAACTAGTTGTAAACTGAGATAATCAGTTTCTGTGGGATTATTAAGAAAATCGCACATCTCTTACACTTCTCAAATCAGCCGTTTTCCAGCTTGTCTTTCCTTCATGTCTTTTTCCTTTTATTCACCCTTTAAAAAGAAGAAAACAAACATCTTTTGTCACCCAGGCCTGCTCTCCTGGTCACAGGTGCCATGGCAGACATTTCCTGCCAGGAAGGCAAATAAAATTTGGCCCAAATTCCGAAGCACTTTCGCAAGGATCACAGCAGCTGTCGCCGAGGTCTTGCAGCACCTCGATTTCCTGGAGTGTGATGTGACAGTCAAAGAGACGGCGGCAGCCATCAGCAGCCAGCACAGGAGCTCGCTCTGCAACATGGCTTGCCCAGAATTTAGGCTGAAGAGTGACCGCTGGCACCACGCGAGACCACTGCCCAGATGCCAGCCTTCAAACCCACCTCAGGTGCGAAACGGCCAATGAAGCCCGAAGCACGATTGCTCTGCCTCGTGCCTTTGTTTTTTATCTGGCAGGGCTTTCTTCCTCCTTCCCTCCTGCTGCTCAGGCTGTGTGGTGGCTGTGGTGGCTGTGGTGGCCGGGAGAATGGAAGGTTCGGTCATAACCTGTAGCACCGATGCTCAAAAAATTTGAGTGCAATTGAGAAGGAGAGGCGCATGTTGTGTTTGGAATAACTCTTGCCCAGTTAGTATTTTCTGTTTCAGCAGAAACTCTCTCTCTGGAGAGAGTCCAGCAGAGGGCTACGAGGATGATGAGGGGACTGGAGCATCTCTGCTACGAGGAGAGGCTGAGGGAGCTGGGCTTGTTTAGCCTGAAGAAGAGAAGACTGCGAGGGGACCTAATAAATGCCTATAAATATCTGAAGGGTGGGTGTCAGGAGGATGGGGCCAGACTCTTTTCAGTGGTGCCCAGTGACAGGACAAGGGGCAATGGGCACAAACTGAGGCACAGGAAGTTCCGTCTGAACATGAGGAAGAACTTCTTCCCTCTGAGGGTGACGGAGCACTGGAACAGGCTGCCCAGGGAGGCTGTGGAGTCTCCTTCTCTGGAGATATTCAAGACCCACCTGGATGAGGTCCTGTGTGCCTGCTGTAGGTGACCCTGCTTTGGCAGGGGGGTTGGACTAGACGACCCACAGAGGTCCCTTCCAATCCCCACCATTCTGTGTGATTATCAGCCAGCCCAGGAGGCCCATCTGCCTTCGAGGCCATACTCCTCACATTGCTGAGAGCCCTGGAGCATGGGCTGGTCTTCAGCCCAGCTACTGGGAGTCAAGTGGTAACACTCTGAAAAGAAAGGGCATAGGAAACCAAGGGCAAAGAGTCAAACTTCTTAATGGAGTGGAAGAAGGCAGATGGACCTGGGTGAGAGTTACAAGGCTTTATGAGGAGGAATAAACCTTCAGGGCCAGGTCAGGGAGCACAGTGTCCTGCGCGGGGATGGTCGTGCAGCCTGCAGCCTGCCGCCACCTCTCACCACTCACCCTGCTGCAAGGACCTGGGGCTGAGGGCTCCTCGAAATAAATGTCCTCCATACCCCAGGTCTGTGGCAAAAAGCCGTATCTCCACATTTCTGAAAGCCAGGCCTCTTCTGTGGGTGTCTGAAAAGGACTAATGGCACCACAGTGGGACCACCACAGAGCATGTGTGTCACGATTTCAAGTAAGACAGGCTCACCAAAAAGCTGGTGGAGTTCTCGTTAACTTTCCTTCTGAACAAAGTACGCCACACCGCTGATGAGTAGTGCAAAATGCTTTAATCTGACACTTGGTATTCTGGTACGTGTCTTGTGTTCTTGTTTCCATTGGTCGCAATTCCCCCTTCAGGCAGCCTGTGAAGTGACTTCCCCTTCTGCGCGTGCAGGTGGGCTACAGAACATGCAAGCACGGCGTGAGCAAACTCGGGTATGACCCGCCGTCACACGTCAGGGCTGCCGCTCGGGGGCACCCGCTGAGCGAGGTGGGCTGCGCGGGCTGGGTGTGGTTCAGAGGGAATCCGAGTAATTCTGCCAGGCGGGTCTGGCGCAGGGAATAGCGCATAAACCAAGGAGCAGAGGTCAGAGCAGCACGGTTGGAGTGTTTGCGACAAGAAAGGTTTGTAGCTGGATTTGTTTAATTCTCTGCAGCTTGACCACTCTAGAAAATCTGGGGGAAAAAAAATGGACAAACACATAATGCGTTATGTTTTATCGCATAGGGAGAATCTGCGTGCTCTTATGACTGTTGAGCACTGGCGTGCCAGCACTGAGGTCCAGAGAAAATTCCTAATAACTTTTTAATACTGGTAACAAGCAGGCTTTCCTTCTGCAGCCAGGCCCGAGCAGAGAGCAGAGAGCCTTCCGCAGGGCAGGTCTTGCTGTCCCTTCTTCCCCCTCTTCCCCTTCGGAGCCGACCACAAGACTTGGATGGCTGTGCATCTTTGAACGGGGTTCAGCGCGGAGCAGTGCTCTGTCTCAGGATCTCCCCTCCTAAACAGAAAGCCTACATCCTCCCTGAGCTCGAGGGGCAAATCTGCCCCTCTGTAGAGTCCGGAAACTTGGCTCTGAACAGAAATTTAGGCACCATCTCTAGAAATAATCTAGCCTGTTCATAATATCAGGACAAAAACTTGCCAATGATGGATTAAAAAAGGAATTTTCTGCCTAGCATGCTCGAATAACTTCGTATCCATCATGCTGGAAATAGCTTCCAGATAGCAAAGCTCACTCATCATACAGACTCTTTCCATACCAATATCCAATCCTTTTAATTACCCACTGCAGAATGACTTGTCTGCCATCACACAAACCTGCTCAACTCAACCAGTATAGAAGTAACAGCACTCCTGGACGCTTTTCAGACACCTCACCAGTGCCTAGCTGGGTTTCTGCATTGATGGGACATACAAGCACAGGCTGGTGGCTCTGATCGATATGTGCTGGAGCTGGGGGCTTGGTCACCCCCAATCAGTCCTAAAATGCAGTTTGTGCAGTCATCTCACCACCTGCACGGTTTTGGCGTCTTCACGGTAATTCAAATAAAGCTGCTAATTTCTGGGAGAAAAATGACCAAGCGTGTTTCACTAGCAAGCTATCAAAAGCAGCTTCTTTGATTACTAAGTAAGGCAAGAAACTGAATCAGCTCCGTTTCCTTGCAGCAATTTTTGTATTCTGTTGGTGTTTCTAAGATTTCTCATCGCCTGACACACTGAGACATTCATCTTCAGTTACAGTGAAAACCCACAGGTTTGCAGAAAAGTCAAAAATTTGTCCTCATCTGCTGCCTGTGATGCAGTCAAACGTTTCAACCCAGCAGCTCCAGAATGTCTCATCCCTTTTGCAGTGTTTGCTCAAGTATGTCCACTGCTCCCTAGCTCTGAGCTCCTCTCGCAGTGCTGATCGCCTAACGGCTGTGTTTGAAGAGAGCTTCACTCACCGTGCGCTTGCAGCAATCCAAACATCGAGAGCCTTCCAGGTGCTCTGTGAAGAGGCCGTTAAACAACAGTGCACCTGTAGGAAAAAAGTGGGAGCATAAGTAACGCCAGCATGGCAGACCGACCTGCTATGCCTCGCAGAAACACAGCAACAAAAACATGAGGAGTACGGGAATATCAAGTTAAACACGGAGCTGTGGGACAGTGCCAGTGGGGAAAACACAGAGACAAATACATTCTTTAGGGGAGGGGGGAAATAAAAAAGAAGAGCCATTGTAATTCTGTGCAAAAATCTGAATTGGAATATACCTTCTAGCTGTTGATTATTTTTTCCTGAGCTGCTGAACAGAATAATTCTCATGGAAAAAAACAGCAAAGATGTGAAGAAAACATATTAGGAAATCAGAATACATTTGTCAATCTAGATCACTGAGCTTTAAAAAATTACCAAATACAAACAGCATCAGTAGCATCATCCGCACACGCACGGGCATGCCTGATGCCCAGATCCTCGGGGTGCCGGGGGAGGGCGTGGGAAGGGGGGAGGTGTTTTGGGGCGCAGAGGCGCTGGCTCCTGGTGCCAGCCCGGCTCTGAGCACGGCACCGTGGACCTGCCGGCTGGCAGCTGCCCCCTCCCTGGGCCAGAGCATCCCCCGGCCCTGCTGAGCTCCTGCCTGCGTGCTTCCGTTCTGGCTCGGGGAGGGAAAAACCAAACCCCACCACACTTGAGGGAGCCGGCCCCTCGTACAGGGACAAGTTTGCTCACTTCTGTAATCCCTGTAATGAAGACCCAAATTAGCAGGAGTTTTTTCAAGCTCTCTGCCCAAGCACTTGGAGCAGTCAGCATTTAGCGCACCCGAATCACACCTGCAAACCACCCAGCAGCGTTTAGCTCAGGTGTCCTTTCAGGGCATTAGCTGCGTGCAGACACATCTATATTTCTATATTTCTATATTTCTACCACACACTTAGAGCTGCCCAGGCTGCTGTTAGGTGGCACAAATCCTCTCTGTTTGCCTCAGGCTGGCCCTGGCAGGAAGAAGAAAATCAACCCTGTTCAGCTGCAGTCACACAGCACTCTTTTGGGGACAAAACTGCAGTTCCAGTGAGTTTCCCTAATCCAACAGGGACAAATGCCACTCCTAGACATCGGTCTCTTGCCTGACTCTTGTGAGTGTGGTTGGTGGCTGCATCCTGGAGTGACTCTGATCTGGACCGACAGGCACACTTTTTAGCTGTGAAAGAGAATGCATTTCACTCATATCAGAAACTCATAGCACCGTTGAGTAGGAAGCGCATTGTGTGTTCTAGGGAACTGGAAAGAGATGCAGGCGCCGCTGGCTCGCCGAAATCCCCTGGCGTAATTAAATGTCATTTTAGACCCAGCTGAACAACGGATGCCCTGAACTAACTGCATCAATTGGAAACCAATTCCGTGTCACTGGCACAGCCCCCTTGCTGACACTCTGCCAGCAGCCAGCACACTATGTTTTGGTTTAGCTGTAGCTGGGCAGAAGACCAGTCTGGCTAGGCAGGGAGGTGGCTGGTGTGAACGAGGTGCTGCTGGTGCTGGCTGACTTTGCGCCTGGCACCATTGCTGGGGCAGTTCGTTTTGATACGAAGATTTCTTTCCAAGCCAAGCATCCCAAATTCCTGACCAGAGGTTGCTGTAAGCAGTGGTAGTGAACCCACAGTGTGTTTTACCGGCTACGGTGCCCTTTAGCACAGCCCGGGCACGCTCTTCACACGGCAAAGCAACAGTTGTGCTTGGCACTGTGGTAGGCAAAAATCCCCTTTGCAGTGGGCAAAGGAGCTGCCTGCTCCCTTTCCGCTAGAGCAGCTAGGAAATTGTGTAGCTGCTGACAAAAAAAAAAAAAAAATCTTAAAATATGCCTTTCCTTTTGGAAAAAGGCTCTTGCTGAATTTTTTTTTAAGACTTGTTGGATCTGCTCACCTTCAGAGTGTGACTCTGCAAGATCCTTTGGCCAGACAGCAGTTGGATGTCACCAGGCGGCAGCCAGCATGCCCCTTGTAGGCCAAACTCAGCACGGCTTTGGGGGCCTCGAGCTACTTGAGACACCAGCAGCTCCGCACTGTCCTCTCTGCTCCGTGGGTCCCACGTACAGCCGAGCACTCTGCTTTCCTGGCACAAGTGGGCAGCCTCAGCCTTCTCGATTCTGTGAGCCTTCCGAGCTTCAAAACAGCATTCTTTTTAAAGGGGAGCAGTCAAGGAGAGCTATGCTAATTATCCTGAGTAGAGGATCCTCTCGGTCTTTGCCAGTATTTATCAAAGCATAAAAAGCAATTATTAAAATTAATGCAATTTACCATGTGTTCTACTTCTAGCAAAACTATTTTTGGCAAGGGTTGCCATCTGTCCCATTCAGCAAGATCAGCCACAGACTTTTGCTCTCTGTTCCACTTCCCACAGCTCTCATGTGGAGCTAGGCAAACACACGCCTTTTTGCAGAATCCAGTACCTCAACCGCAGTGCCCAGCTTATCTGACACTTGCCGTCACCCGGTGGCGAGTGTCCTCTGCTCAGCAGACACCTTTTCTTCTCCCCCCGCTGCTCTCTGCAGGCGCTGCGGATGCTGCTGGGTAACACCTGGGTGAGCAAGCGCTGCACCCTCTGCCCGCAGCAGGAGTCCAGTGGGAGAGGCCGTGGGCGCAACCTACAGACTCATCCTCAGGGTGACAAAAACCAGCTGTTGTCTGTACTGTTCACTGTCCTACAGCCTGTCTGGCCCGAAGCTAGTGGAAATTAGTTCATTTACAGTTCTATGTTGCTGAAGATAAACCAGTGCAGGGAGAATACTGTGTAGGGAATAAAGAGCTGACTCCAGGATGGCGTCTGTGGGCCCACGGATATTCCAAGTGTTCTCGCAGCGTGACTCTGGAAACCTGGCACCAACAGCGGTGTCGGCGGGAACACGGCAGGCATCATCATCCAGAGCGGAGGCGAGTGAATCCCGCAGCTGGCTGGAGTGCTGGGGATGGTGTCGCATTTGCCACCCCCTCGCCGTCCTCTGGCAGCATCACCCCCTGCACGGAGACCTCTCCTGGGTACAAACGAACCGGAGCCCTGCGCAGGAACTAGCACGGGCAGCTCAGTTCATCCTTTGTGCCGCTCCTCTGAAGTGGCACGGATGAAGGATGTTGGGCAGGTGAGGGAGACCATTCTAACGTGACGTACTGAAGTCATAATGGTGAACCAGTTTATTTTCATTGGAAAATAACAATAAAAAGAACAAAACTCTATTTTTACCTGTCCACTGAGCATAGTAAGAGGAAGGGAAGCCCAGATGTGATGCTGCCACTGAGATTATATCTACTTACTGGGCTCAGACTAGCTACTTATTAGCACTTTAAAATGAAGAAAGTTGTAATAATTTGAGTGAGGATGTGTGACAACGACATAATTTTGACTAGAAACCTGTTAAAAGGTACATGTTGAATACCCAGTAGATGCCTTCCCAGTGTGAAAAAAAAAAAAAAAAAGATCTGGGCTACCATCCCTAAGGAGATGATTAAATACATAAAGAGGGAGCTCTGACTCGAAGTCTTTAGACTCTGGCTGTCTGATGGCTTGATCCCACGGCGCCCATGCTCGGCAGCACAGCAGCATATTGCTTTCCGCTTGCCATACTTCCTGAATAAAGGAACATGAGTGACAAATTTGGCAGCAAGTTAGTTTGTGTTTAAAGCTGTTAATATCCCTACCCGGTGGAAGGCAAATGCTGGAGGAGCAGTTACCAGACAAGTTGGCTGGAGGAAGAATTTGGTCAAAGCTGCCGTGAAGTTGCTGCCGTTCACCTTCGCTGCAGCGCTGCTCCGTGCGTTGAAGTGCAACGATCCCTCCTGCAGACAGACTCCCTGCCTCGCGTTGTGCCTGGCTGAAAGCGAACTCTCAAAATAACACCTGGCTCTGTTCGTCTCCACACGTTATCACTGCAACCTCACCACTAGAAAGGCAGCTCTCGGGACCTGACGTTCTCGTTGTAATCCGCACCTTCAACAGTCTCCGGGTCAGAGGGGCCCGCTCCACTCGGAGGCACTGCCCTCTCCTCGGGTAGCCTATTCTGATTCCTCCCGGCGTCGCAGGGAAGCGGCATTTATCAGGGCAAATTCTTCCCGTTTCTTTCTCTATCACCGGCATTAAACTTGATAAAAGATTCTTGCCTCATTTAGACATTTAAAGACTGCCATTAGTGATTTAAAGTTAATTAAACAGAAGATTCCAGGCTAAATTCCGTTCTCACAAGTCGCAATGAAACTCTAACATCCCTGAGCTTCCCTGCTCAGTAACACTGGAGCAGGGGCTCCTCTCAGGGCAATGGATCGCTCAAGTGTTTGTTAGGTGCAAACAACATTTGGCACCCTATCAGATAGCTCTGTGGAGTAACTCTGTGTGCACACCAGTGACAAAGTATTTTCACAGACTGTTGTGTGTATTGTCCTCTCTTTTTGGTTACATTTAAACATAAAAATACAAAACGGCAAGTTGCTGAATTATGATAACCACAGGTTTTAGTGTTCTGTTCTGATTCCAGAAAAAACATGCACACTTTTATTTTATGTATGTGTGCATACAGGTGCATGTGCGTGTGTCTCTCTGCATATTATAAACATATGTATAATGTCTCAATACTTGAAAGGAAAATTCCAGTTGAGATTTTAACTTCCTGGAGAGTAGAAGATCTCAGTCCCCAGACGGTAGACACACTCTCCAGCCAGGCGCATTCCTCTTCTCGCCTGATGCTTTTTGGATTTGTGCAGGAGCTGTGCATACTAGAGTTTTAATGCTGTATAGAAAGAATACCAACAGTCTAGCTGAAAATGTATGTACTGCTTAAGAACACATGCATATCTCAGAAGGTGATAAATATTTCGATTTTTCTCTCCAATCTGCATCCTTTTTTGTTGTTATTGCTAACTGCGCAAATGTGAGTTAAATTGACAAATGCCAAACCCAAAGTTACAGCCAGTACCGGACAGCCTATCAGTAGTGGCACTGGCAATACTCTGTGCTGGGGCACGTACGCAAGGGTTCCTCTGCGTGGCTCGTATCGCTACAATGCCGCGAGGAACGGTCCAGGTGCCTTCCTCATTGCACAGGCGTGATCAGTCCCTCTGGGGGACGAGAGCCCTCATTGTATGTCCCTGCGCTTCGCAGCGCTCTGAGTGTGATGCAGATCGCGGACCCAGCTCTGGCCTCACATGCATGAGTTAACTTCTCAGTTTACAACTAACTTCACTGGAGCTATTCCTAATATGTGATGGATCAGGCCTACACACCAATATTGCAACATGCTTTTTTTTAATAATGCAAGGCCGAATTTTGCCAGATTCTGAGCACAGTTGCCTACCACAATAATCAAAGGCTCAGCGTCTTGCAGAATCACGCCAAAATCCACTGTATGCCAGAAACATTTTGTTGTTTGGGATCAAAGAGTCTCCTGCTTTAATTAATGAAACAGATAGGAAGAAAAATGAATGATCAGAAGTAATTGCAATTTGCAAAGTAAATTACACCATTAACTACTCCAGAAATCAATAATCAGGCACAAAAAGAAGATCAGTTGAGGGGATGACAGAAGGAAAAATAAATCTCTTGGGCATCTTGCCACTCTGGGGATTTTAATTTTGAGTTTTCCACTCCCAGCTATCCATTCTTATTGCCCATCCATCAACCTCCTGATGAATATAAAGGACTCTGGTATGAAACGCCAGAAGATTGCTGGGTTGGTAGAACAATGGAAAGGGAGTCTTTCAGGTTTGAGGAGGAAGGGTAAATCGCAGATGACAGTTTAGAAAAGCTTGTCTCTGCTCTTGCTTTTTTCCCCTAACATCTCCCTTTAATAGCATTGGCAGTCTAATAACCATTTCAAAGGTAACCAAAATCGTACTCATGGGCAAATCACCTGGAAATCTCCTCCTGATTTCCTCTAACAACTGACATAATTTTTAATAGAAGTGCAACATGATTTATGCCTTTGCTTATTGGTATAGTTTTAAGTAGGGACAAAGTGTTTGTTTAATCTTACTCTCATGTTAGAGGCATTTATCTTCCGCCCCCTTGTATTTACTATTTACATCTTCATAAGGATGCCGACACTGTAGCCTTCACTTTTAGCAATGGTCCTTGATTTAACAGCACTTATGAATGTATTTTGGACTTTATTAATGAACAGTGTAAGTTCTTCTGTGTGCCTGCTTATGACAGGTTATCTGCTATGGATTTTGATCAGAAGGGTGGGGTCAAGCAGAAAGCCTACATGAAAAACATCCCAACCGCTGCTGTGGTTACATAGGTGGCTGCAGAAGCCAAGAATTCCACATCAAAAGGGGGTGACGAGTTAAAATGCCCAACCTACAGAAAGGGAGAGGTGCGGGGGGGGAGAGAAAAAGGGTGTTTTCAGCAAGTACAGCTTGTCCAGGCTGTGTGCTGGACCCTGCTGCGAACAGGCACTATCATGGTCTCTGGAGGCCCTGGCTGCCCAGGCTCCTATGAAGAAAGCTGCTGAAATGCTGTGTAAAAACACTCGTCGTTTGAAACCCAGCTCCTGAAAGGCCGTGCACTTACTGGCAAATTGAGGCAATTCACGGAGGAGGCGTTTACTGGTGGGTGCAAGCGTTGCTCGGTGGCACCTCCATAGCACTACAGCTCTCCGTGACCTTGCCAGCAACTGTTGGAATCACCACTTCCCCTGCAGAGGGAAGCATGGGCCTGCCACCTGGAAGGCGTGACAGAGCAGAAAAAGGGTCTCAGCGGCTGCAGCCTTACCCAGAGACCACGAAGCTGACCCGAGGTACAGCTCTTGCAGTCCTATACTGCCACCAGTGCCAGAGCACTCAGCGGGGCGGGCACCGCTGGGGCTGGGAAGGACTGGCACGGCTGTCGCTGTTAACACTCCCCAGGTTGGCTGTACGCTTCCCCGCGCATTACTACAGCCTCGTACCTGCCACCTTAGCTCATGGGGAGGGAAGGAGGGGAGAGAAGACAAAGAGGGAAGCAGGCTTGCAGGCAGATGGGAAAGGAGAGGAGAAACCAGCAAGAACAATCTTTTATGCTTGCAACTAGTGGTTTAATCTTTGGAATAAACAAAGGCGCTTGCAATTATGAGTATCTTTTATGGTTAATTACTGCTGTTTATGCTGGCAATTATCAGGTGTCATATATGACTATTTCATATCGTTAAACTTGGGTCAGCTGACTGTGTAATCTTTAGCTCCCTATGTGTTTAAGACTTGTTTTTACATACACAGCTATGTTTTAATATCGGTGGTAATTCACCAGCCAAAACATGATATACATGGCTTGGGTACAGATCCTTCTGTTTTAATTCCCACCCCCCCAGTAACCAGTCATGTTTGACTGATCTTTTCAGATTAAAAACTAAAAAGGAAAAGATATGTGGAATTTATTTGCAAAGTCTCCTTGTTGAGCCCTGTCACTTTAGTGACAGCTCTCCCTGAATCCCCCCCCCCATTTGGATTTGAAAAGTGGTTGTAACTCTTTCACACATTTTCTTTGGATCATTTCACAGAATCATAGAATGGTTTGGGTTGGAAGGGACCCTAAAGATCATCTAGTTCCAACGCCCAATCCAGTTCCTGTTTGCTTTCAGGTTCAGAGGCTGATCTTCAAGGGGCATTATTAACTGTGATAAAAGTTAATCTAGAATATTTCCAATTGCACATACACAGACATACAAAAAGGTGGCTTAAATCCCTGAACAGCAGAGAAGATCCTGCAGAAGGACTTCCCGCATTCCAAACGACAGGTAAAACCTTCCAAAAATTGAACAAACCAATTTTTTTCTCTTGTACATTGAAGCTGATTTTCCTTCCACGAGCATGAAAATCTTAAATTTATGAAAGAATGTAGCTGGCAACTTGCATGACCACAAATACAAAAGGTCTTCAGTCATGCTGACCAAAACAAGTTTCTAGGAGAACTTAGGTAGGGCTGTCTGTACAAGCTTCACCCAAAAAGTGAGGCAGGAGCCTGTAACTCTCCAGGACCCATCACCTGACAGATGTGCCAGCCCTGAGATTTCAGCAAACTGGGTGAAAAGAACCAAAATTGGATACCAGGAATGGTTTAGGATAGCAGCCAAGGTGTCACCGCCATGTACCATGGTACCTGCGAGCCATCTATACTGATATGAATAGTTTCACCCCATTCATAATATAATTTTTCTTTGTAGCATTGAACCCACTGACTTGTTGGAGTGAGTGCACGTTGTTCCTCGACCATACCGCTGGTATCCAGGTTGAAATGCTAACCTTTGCACACATGGTTAAATCAGTGTTTATAGGTACAGTGTAGCAAAGCCTTAATTTTTGAGCTGACTGAAATTCAAAAAGCTTCTCTAAAATAATTTGAAAAAGAGTTAAAATATAAGCAAGAGCAAAACACGCAGATAGGAGTGAGCAGAAGCAGTATGGAACTTGGCACAGCGTTTGAACGCTCCTTTTTTCGGCATATGCCTTTTCCCGTGTTGCTCCTGCTCACTGCAGCTGGTGAAGGGTTGCCCTTTCTCACCCCATGTGTTTTCCTGGGGTAACCCACCGAATTTAGCATAGCAGGCATAAGGAGCCATTTTGTGCCTGGTGACTGCAGAACGTGTTCCTGTGTGCCAGTGGATACGTTCTTGCTTGGTTTTCTCCAGTTAGTTTTTTTCCTATATTAGTGCTGAGGCAACAGCACACAGGTAGAACAAACATGCATCTTACGCTGTGCATCTTTAAGGCTGTGTATGAACATTAACTAATTGGTCGGTAAGGAAAAGAGCTGTGGGCAGGCTGTTTTAAATGGCAGAAGCTGCAGGGGATACAGCTTGAACACCAGCTGCGGGTCTGAATGTGTAAAGGCCCAAAGAGAAGGAGGAGGGAAGCGAACAGGCTGAAAGGCTAGAACAAGCCTGCGAGAGGGCTTCGAAAATACAAAGAAATTTAACAGGTTAAGACTGGCAGCAGTTCATGTAGGTACAATGGTTACATTAAGAATGGACTGTCAATCCTGACTGTTAGCCTTTAGCATGGAGAGGAGATTATATTACAACATAAATGCTACCCAAGCCTTAATTATAGTGAATCAACACTTTGACGTACCACTTCAGGAAAACAAAGGTCCCACAGTAAAAAGAGGTTTCTACATTTCCTTTGACTTTGCTCCAGACTGCTGAGACCTCCAGCGCATAACTTCTGAGCCCTTCGGTTTCCCATTCCTAGTTTCCTTGGAAAATACATCTTTTCCTTGGGAACTAAGGATAATCTGGTAACCAACCACTGGTCTGGCACTCAAGGTGCCAAGTTATATTCCCAGCTAACACACAAGCGCCTTTGACAATCCAGCAGCAGTACTTGCCCCGTTCTCTCTATTCTGCTTCCTCACGCCGTGGTCTTTGCAGCTGCCTCACAGGTCTTCTTCAGGAGAAACTCTGCAGGAGTCTTGAGTGAATCGGCATTCCTGGCGATATGCATGAGAGTAAAACTGTCTATTAAGGAGGTAAACATGGTTGGTATGGTAGGACCTCGCTTTAAAAATCAGGCTTGTCATAGCTGGAGTAAGGAACTGAGTGTGTGCTTGGTGACAGTAAATCACCCAGCATCGCTATGGCTTGACAGATCACGACAGGTTTGTGTCCATGTGAAGGCAAGAGATTTGCTGTTTTCCCAATGCGTAACATGGCCGTGGCGA
Organism: Opisthocomus hoazin; assembly: GCF_030867145.1. Taxonomy (NCBI): domain Eukaryota; kingdom Metazoa; phylum Chordata; class Aves; order Opisthocomiformes; family Opisthocomidae; genus Opisthocomus; species Opisthocomus hoazin. The sequence continues at coordinate 71,236,292 of NC_134417.1, read as the reverse complement.
TGGCGGTTTACACACATCCCGATTTCATAAAAGCTGCCTGGGTTAGGGGGGACTAAATACAACACCTCAAGGGCCCAACTGCAGGCTGAGATGGACCCGTCACTCCTGGCACAACTTTTCTTTCTTCCTGCCCAGATGAAAGAGTGGTGCTGAAAGCCCTTTCCTGCGGGGTGAAGAGAGCGATGAGATACAAGCATAATCCTCCAAGCGTGTTCAGCCACCTCCCTGAGTCTTCAGGGGAAGCCCTTTGCTGAGGGAACTGGCGAGCTTGTGTCAGTGCCAGATAAAAATTTTTTTAGGACAGAGCATTAGAGGCAAGAAAACAGAAAGAAAGGTGAAAAAAAAGGAAAAAAAGGGGGAGGGAGCGATATTTACAAGTGCGGGAAAATGGAAGCTTTATCGGGAGTTTTGTGGGGAGATAGGAGCTGGGCCGGCCCATCTCTTCGTGGCGTGGACACACTCGCTGCCTTTGAGTCTCTCAGGAAAGTGCAAAAAGAGCTGCTGACATTTCCGCTTAAAAGGAGGAATCAATGAATCTTTGTTTCCCCCTGCCTGCTTGTTTGACCTTATTGTGTTGCGGAATAGAAAAGAAAGAAAAGAGAACGGGTGAGGGGAGAGGGGATTCGTGCTAATAAAATCCAAGACAAGATCACAGCCCTCTGATCATCGCTGGAGATGCTATTATTTGGTTGTTGTCCTATTTGCCGCTCTTGCTCATTTCGGATTCTTGCCTTGCTGTAATAAGTCACACTCTTTCCAGCCATCATCCCTGTATTGACAGGCAAATGTCACCCACGTTTGATTGACGTCCATTGCTCCTGAATACAGAAGTATGATTTAGGAATCAATTCTGTTTGTTTATTTAAACGGCTCTTTGTGTACCTTGTATATCTGTGAGCACGACAAGTTCCTTAATATTTTCTCGGGAGAAATGCCACTAATATTGCACATTCACCTTCCCACTCAGTCACAGAGGTGCCCGCCAGCCCTTGGGGGAGGAGAAACCTTTCATACATAAACACACACACAAAAAAAAAGGGAAAAAAAAAAGACGACACCCCCAAAACTTAAAAAAATGCTTTGCTGCCCCCGAGTTAAGCCAGAGAGACCTTATTCTCAGGTCTAGGCATCTGTTGATCTGCATATGCTCTGCACTTTCTTTCAGGTTCTAAACAAAAGAGAACTCTCTCCCTCAGCGTCGGTTTGCTAGCGAAGCGGTGGCTGGCTTTGACACCGGGAGACACTGCAGCCGGTGATGAGTATGTCAATTTTAATTCACAGAAAGAACTGTTTCCTTCTCTGCCTTTGTGGTTATAATCGGGGAGGGGGGGAAGAGGGAGATCCGAAATTGTGAGAGATGCTAATCTCTACTGCCGTGCCAGGTGGGAGATACATTTTCAAATAACTTCCACTCAGACAATCGGTCACCGTAAAGCACCCCCACATTTGAAGCGGTATTTCCCAGAAAACACTAACACGGCAGGGTGGCCTCAGGGAAGCGTTAGGCAGGAGGTGGCTTGACCTTTTAATTCTCGATCGGTGACCTGAAGGGTACCCAGAGGCTGCTAAGCACATCTCTTCCTTTCGGTCTGCTCCAGAACGAGCTGTCATCGCAAGACGCAGCTAGTGAGTGAGGCTCACGATTTCGCTGTTCATCCGTTAGCGGGAGGGGTGGGGGAAGGAGAGAGGGAAGGAAAAAAAAATATATATATATTTCCCACACTGCCAGAGTAATGCCAAACTCTCTGCGAGTGGGAAGAGCAGAGCAGATGCCGGAATGAGATGCCAAAGCAGCTCCCCTTTCCCCTGCGCTTTTGGGTGCCTATAAATTGCTCCAGCGCGCTCGTCAGCCTCCTCCTCTCCTGGCAGGTGGCACCCGGGCAGGATCCCGCTCTCCCTTCGGCTCCGGCTCCGGCTCCGGCTCCTCGGGCGGGCTCCCGGCGGCGGGCGGCGGGGCGGCGGCGCTGAGCACTGCCGGCGCTGCGAGGGAAAGGAGGAGGAAAAAAAACAAGAACGAGCGAGCGAGGCGGCGAGCGGGGCGATCGCGGGAGGAGCGGCAAGTTCCAGCGAAAGTTGACTCGGACTGGCACAGCCCGCAAAAAAAAAAAGTCGATCGCCAGCGGGAGGATAAAAGTGCGGGCGGCCGGGGCGCGGCGGCAGCTCCCCGCTCCTCTCCTCTCCCTCCCGCCCGGCGGCTGCAGCCCAGCGCCGCGACCCGCGGGAGCCCCCGCCGCCGGCGGCAGCGGGGAGGGCGGCCAAGCCCCCGGGGGAGCCGAGCTCGGGCGGGCTCGGCGTTTTTTCGGCTCTGAGGAGGTCCCCGACCAACCATCAAGATTTTGTCCAAAAGCAGGCAAGAGGATCGCCCTGCGCTGAGCCGGCTGGTGGGCAGCAGGCGGCGGCTGATCGCGGCCGGCGCGCTGGGGGTGGTCATGGTGCTGCTGCTGGTGATCCTCATCCCGGTGCTGGTCAGCTCGGCCGGCACCTCGGCGCACTACGAGATGCTGGGCACCTGCCGCATGGTCTGCGACCCGTACGGCGGCACCAAGGCGCCCAGCACGGCGGCCACGCCCGACCGCGGGCTCATGCAGTCCCTGCCCACCTTCATCCAGGGGCCCAAGGGGGAGGCCGGCCGGCCGGGCAAAGCGGGGCCCCGCGGCCCCCCGGGGGAGCCGGGGCCGCCGGGCCCGGCGGGGCCGCCGGGTGAGAAGGGCGAGCCAGGGCGGCAGGGCCTGCCGGGCCCCCCCGGGGCGCCGGGGCTGAACGCGGCGGGGGCCATCAGCGCCGCCACCTACAGCACCGTCCCCAAGATCGCCTTCTACGCCGGCCTGAAGCGGCAGCACGAGGGCTACGAGGTGCTCAAGTTCGACGACGTGGTCACCAACCTGGGCAACCACTACGACCCCACCACCGGCAAGTTCACCTGCTCCATCCCCGGCATCTACTTCTTCACCTACCATGTGCTCATGCGGGGCGGCGACGGCACCAGCATGTGGGCCGACCTTTGCAAGAACAACCAGGTGGGCGCCACGCCGGGCGGGGAGCCGGGGCCGCCGGGGCAGCGGGCGCCTGGGGGGAGCCGGGCTCCCTGAGGGAGCGGGCGCCGTCAGGACAGCGGGCGCCCGGGGGAAGCGGGTGCTCGGGGGGAGAGCCGGGCTCCCTGAGGGAGCGCGCGCCGTGAGGGCAGCGGGTGCTGCCTGAGGGGAGCGGGCGGCGCGGCGCGGGCAGCGGGCGGGGAGGGAGAGGAGAGCCGGGCGACCGTTGGAGGCGGCGCGGGGCGGGGGAACGGGGCCGCAAGCCGGGCGGGCAGGGCGAGCGGCCGGGGGAGCCGAGGGGAGCCGGCGGGGACCCCGCGGGCGCTGCCCCGCTCCGCCTCCGCTGAGGGGCCGGGGGTTCCGCGCGGAGCCGAGGCCGCCCCGGGCCGCCGGGTGAGCGCGGACCCCACGCCGTCTTCTCCCCGAGAGCCCGCCGCTGTCGCCCGCTCCCAGCCCACCGTCCGGGCCGCCCCGCGGGCACAGCGGCACCCCGGCCCGGGCGGGACGGGAGCGGAGGAGCAGTCGGGGCGGTCGCGCAGGCAGCGCTGCCCCCTCGGGGGCGAGAGGAGGCCGGGCCGGGGCCGGGCGTTCCCTCCGGGGAGGGAGCGGAGCCGGGGGCGGCGGGTGAGCTCGGCAGAGGGTGGTCCTGCCTGGGGAGAGGCGGGCTGTCGGGACCACGGCGCCGGTTTGGACGCGCTCAGCCCCGGCGCGGAGCGAGGTTTCGGTCCGCTAGCGGAAGCCGGTAACGGTGCGAGCCCGGGCCCCGGCGCGGCCCGAGGCCTGCCGGCAGCCCCGCCGGAGGATGGCACCGTCCGGAACGACTGCAGACCCTGCGAGGGTCCCGCCGGGCCGGCGGCGCGATCCTCCATTTTAACTGGGACGGGCCGCTCCGCCCTGGGGTACGGCTCCCCGACGTACTGGGGGCAGTAGCAGCAATTCATTAAATTAGAAAACGCCTGCCATAAATACTGTCCCAGCAGATAAACCAGGAATAATAAAGTACACTGTAGCATACTCACTTTGGTTTCCTCATACAAAGGCACTATTGTCCACCGCGAGAATAGCGTTTTACAGGCAGTTAAATTCTTAATCTATTTTTGAACCCTATTTATAATGTTTTAAAGTGTTTATTTTCCTAAACGCTGAAAAATAATAACATACCAGTACTTTTTAAAAAGTAACCAGTTACAAATATCAGTTTGAGCCTGGAGTCTAATCGTTCCCAAGTGTGACTCCTTCCACCACCAGACATGAGACAAATTAAACTCTCAGTGATTCAAAGCAAAAAAAAAAAAAAGGCAGGGGTTCTATGTATGTATTTGTATATATCTACACAAAGATAAATATTTAGGTAAACATCTGCACAGAAATTGTTTAAAATTGATGCGCAGTTTTAATGCAGCAGTGTCTTCTGATTGTAATTTATACTTCAAACACTGAACGCTGATGCGATGTGACAGCAGTTAACTTTATGTATTATTTGTAAGAAAGCTCAGAAATTTTGGAAGTGAGTCTTTATATGGAGCCTGGCAAAAAGAATATTATAAATTCAGTGTTTCCTAACAATGAAAAAACCCAAGCCACTGGAAAGTGTATGACTTACAGAAAAAAAATAATTCCTGAGCAATGCCCAGGAGGAATCCCAAGGTCTTCGCTGTTAACACATTGCCCCCTTTAATGGTCATAACTCTTGAACAGGGAAGTGCAGAGATCTGGCACCTTAGGTAGGACGTGTGGGCAGCCTGCGAGCGTAACTTGGTGGCAGATGAGGTGAGCAGTCATGCAACTTACGGAATGTGCAGCCCGTTAATGGTGTAATTCTGAGGCACATTCACCCTCTTGCAGCCATACACTGAGAATTCATTTGAGACCGTTCTCCCAGGCTTTGAAAAGAAATGGCTCTGGCTCACCAAAGAAGGAAGTAAAACCTCTCAGAACAGCACGCTGGAGTTTGCAGGACATTTGTCGCTGTACAGTGGGCAGTAAGATTTACACTGGGGTTTCTAGACTTCCAATACCCGGAATCTTTTTTTCTTCAGCCAATATGTACTATGTAAAATCTTAAAAATGAAATAACCCATTGCTGTTGTAGTCAGTGTCCATATGCTGGCTCCCTTAGGATGGTCACTAATTCGAATTCTCCTTTACTAGCCACAGAGACACAACATTTTAGACAAATCCACAAAGCAGCATTTCATTATAATGGAAATTTGGAAAGTAATCTAAACCAGTTTCTTTATGCAAGATACCAGTTCTCTATGAAAGTTTTTCTACCTCGCCTGTAGCCTTCTCACTCCCTTCCATTTGCCCTTTCCATTTACACTGCCAACAAGGGTCTCAGCCCGTTATTCTGTTTGGAGGGTGTTTCCAGGGTTAATGGCCCAGGGCCTTCCACTCCACCCTGCCAGTCATTAATCCAGAGGAAATTCTCAGTGCTTAGAATAATTATTGCTTAAACACTAGCGAAATAAAACACTTCTTGTAAACACCACCAGGCAACTGAGGATCAAGCAGTCCTGAAATAGGTGGGGTTTATCATCATGCTATGTATCAGTTTAAATTTGCAGGCTGTCACACCACTGCAAGCCTTTTAAGCCTTGCTCACTCTTCTTACAGGATGTCTAAAGAATTCCCACCTGCTGTGATTTTTAAGCTGCACAATGCCATGAGATCCTGCATGGTAAAAGAACCCCCTCCTTTTTAACATTTCAATATTAATGTGATATCGTATCACATGAAAATTTAATTTGGAAATTTATCATTTAAACTTTGAAAGGAATCCATGGAAAATTGTGACTTATAGCCTATATTTTCAATTCAGAACAGATAAAACCCCACATATAGTACGCCAAGTCATGCATTATTACTTAGTTCAGGTCTGCAATACCACTAAATCACTTACTACTCCGTAACTACGCTAGAACAAAGACAAGCAACAAGCAGATGATGTGTTACACTGAAATAAATCACATCCAGCTGAGTTTAAATATTTTACCAAACAGGGTCAAATTATATAGAAATGATTTGGGGACTTACAATGCCACAGACTATTCATTGCTGGAAACCAGCATACATCTTGAAATTACAGATTACTTCCAGTTCGTTAGTAATGTCAAATTTAATCAGTAGTGGAACACCAAGGGAAAAAAATGGGAAAAAACTTATGTTTAAGTGAAAGCTGCAAATGAAAAGTCCTCAATTACCTGTAAATTCCAAAAACCTTTTAAACCAAATAGTTACTCACCTGCGATTTTTCAAATGTACATCTCACAACACACAGAAATTAAGTGTGTGCTTCCTGAATGTGGCAGTAACAGTTTTTCCACGCCTTGACAAGGATCCTCACCTGCTTGTGTGCATCGGCGTCTACGTGTGTGTGTGTGCACTTTTTGTATTCTTTTTGCAGCGTGATCCTCTTCGTAGTATGATAATAAATCACCTCTGGAAAAAGCCCAGCCTGGTATCGATAGGGCCTCACTGTGGATCCTCGCCAATGTCAATTAAATGTTCTGCTGACATGAAAGTTACACCAGTGTAGAACTGGCACATGACCAGCTTCGGTTCTCCGCATGCCAGCTATTATTATGCATACACTTAAAAAGGCTCCAAACATTTACAGGAGTGCAGCCAGTTGTGCATTAAATCAGGTGACTGAGGAAGGAGCAGGTTCTTGCTTTAATTTCAAATGTTGCACTGTAGGAGAAAATAACCAATAACCACAGGAAAAAACACCAGTGTATGTTGCCAGACATTTGAAGTGGCAACTCACGTGTGTTGAATAAAACGTTGAGGATAGGCTTTAATTTCACCATGCAGGAAAAATGATCTAAGCTTTCTTAACCACTCCTTGTGTATTTTGTGTAGGTTCGAGCTAGCGCGATTGCTCAGGATGCCGATCAGAACTACGACTATGCCAGTAACAGCGTGGTTCTTCATTTGGAGCCAGGAGACGAAGTTTACATTAAATTAGACGGAGGAAAAGCACACGGAGGAAACAACAACAAATACAGCACATTTTCTGGATTTATTATTTATGCTGACTGACAATGAGTAAAAAGACCCGCCAAACCAGTCCAAAAATGAAGCTTGCTCTGCTAAGCAATGGATTTGCGTGGCAAAAGTCAATGAAACAAGCACCCCAGCAGAGAGCGACCACCGAACACCTCAGCAGCGGGGAAAAAAAGTCGAATGCTACCTGATTCACATCTGTACAACACAGAGAAACCTTCTGTTAAAAAATTACAAAACAAGTTAAAGACACGTGCGATCCACTACCGCCAAAGCAAATACTTCCTCATCGTTAGTGTCCATGTGAGTGAAGTCCTGCATAGATCAGATTTTTATAGGAAAAAAAAAACCAACCCAAACCACCTAAGGACGCCGAGTTATTTTTTCAGTGTATATGATACTTTGATGTGTTATGATCTTGCTGCTTTATCCATACTTCGGCTTTGGTTCTTGTGACTTACTTGCTAACAATGATGCTTGGAGTCCACTCATAGTGTGGTGAGGAATGATTTTACAATAAAAGGAAGAGGTAATCAAAATATACTTTCTCTGTCCAAAGGAATTGTTTGCCTTGTACTTTTGTTATCCTTCCACTTAAAACTAATCAGCTTCAAGCCTTAACTCAAATGTTCCTGCTTTGTAGGTTTACATTAGACTTTTAACATAAGATCAGTCCAGTGGAGCTGTTTAAACTTTGTCTTCCCCTTAGATGTGTTCTAAAAGGATAGAAGAAACACTTTTTTTTTTTTCCCCTGGAAAATATAACGACAAACTATTCCGTTGGATCAAATCCCTGGTTCCATTGAAGCCAATGGCAGAACTCCCATTGATGTTAGTGGAAAAAGGATTTGGCTTTTAATTTGTAAACATGTGTAAATACATATTTAGACAATATTACAGGCCCATCTCTTGATGGTTAGTTGTGTAAATACTTAGCAAGCCTGGCATCCACATCCTCAGACTAAGGTAGAGTGTTTTCTTTGCAGCAGTTAATCTTCATTAGTCTTTTAGCACTAAGTCTGTGCTTGGGTACTATTTGTAATAAAATAGTTACAACACACTGCAGATGTTCAACTAGAATTTCGTAGGAATATAATGGGTCAAAACCTTCTTTGTCTTAGGTGTCTTGTCTCACTGCAGTTAGCGGGATTATTCCCACAACGGAAGAGGGGGAGATCTGACACGTGAGAAAAGGTGGTCACACAGACCTTTTCCACGGTAGCTGGTTACCAGTTTGTAGTCAGGCGTGCCTAGGAAATGGGCACAGATAAGCATATTACCAAAAATGATAACACATATGCAAAGAAAGAAGCAGATATTTACATGCAAAAAAAGTGTGTATTAAAACCTATTTTTCTCATTCATATATATAGATATATATATATATATATAAAGTCTCAAGGAAGTTTAATCCATATAAAGGATTAATGGCTTGGAGAATTAAACTAAACACAGGTACTATGAGTTACATAGTTATAAAAATGCTTTAAAAATCAGTCATACCGGTAACGTCCACAGAATATTTTTATTCAGAAAATGGTTTTATTATTTGTTTTGGTTTTGGCAGGGGAGGCTGTCCTGTTTCTCTCAAGCTGAAACTTGCAGATTTCATTCTAAACCTAAATTTCCGCGTGATAATTAGCTCCTCAGCACAGTTGGTTATGTTATTTACTTTTAATGTTTTGGCAAAATCAAGGTAACATTTCTATAAATTGTTAAAGACTAATAGAGGCTACCCCTCGCATTTCTATTTCATGTACTTTGCCACAAGCAACCTTGTCTAAGGTACTAAGGGTGCAAACTCAAGATTTATCTGCACTGGAATGTTGATAGTGTCTGCCACTGTGACAAAAAAGCTCTTCAGTGCTGGCTGCTCGGTAGAAGTCTGATGAAGATTTTACGAATGTCTCTAAAAATCTCGTTTGAATGAGTGAAGCTTTTCTTGTATAGAATGTGTTACTCTTTCTGCTTTGAGTTGTCCAATTGAAAAGAAATGCCGAGTTAGTCTCGGCTGGCTGAGAGGATCGCCAGTCTAACTCGTCTAGGATTTATAAAGGGACATTGTGCTGCCCGTTGCTCGTGTATTATCTCACCAGAATGGTTAGCGCTGTTACTTTATGCCAACCTATATCCGTACATTGTAGTGATTACTCCTGTTGGTTTGTTGTTTTTTCTCCCTACGAGGTAATGTATTTAGTAACAGATGGGTAACTGACTTCATGTCTGTTCGTTCCACTGCTGCTTTTACTGGTCAGCACGCTCACAACAGCAGTGCAGCTAGAGATTTTCTGCGCAGTATCAAACAGTCGTGTACCAAGCTAGAGATCATTTATAACTAGCAGTGCATATTTACTAAGGTATTTCTTGGAAAAGCTCAATGCTACAAGATGTACATGGTCAAATTTGAACAAGCTTTTGAAATTAGGCTACAACTGCTACTGGGTAAGACCATTTTTTTGGATAAATCACCTGCCCTGGTTATAGTTAGACAAGAGCAAAGAACACACTTTATGTGAAAAACACATATAAGGCAAACATTTCTTCCTTTTTCATCGTATCTTGATATACTGATTTGTAAAGACTTATATCACAACCTTTGTTATAACTATTGCAACTCATTAAAACTGTATTATGTAATATATTTTGACTTTTGGTGTTGCATCCTTGCAAGAAGAAGCTGGTCTGCGTGAAGTTTCACACGGCTGCTGTGGGATTCCAAAGGTTCAGGATAAAAAAATCAATGCGATTAAAAAAAAAGACATCCGTAATAATACTGCACATAGTTTAAGAGGTCATCAAATTGCTTTATTCAAAAATATATTTTTCCATGTATTTTTTACACTTTCAGTTAAAAATACATAAATTGTTAAGCTAGAAAGAAACAATATAACTTTAGAATTATTTGAGTTTTCTTTTGCCTTCTGTTGTCTATGGGAGCTATTTAAAAGTCCCAGACCTTTTATCAAGCATTATTTAAAGAATATAAGGATAATTAGAAGATTGTCAATACTACAAAGATTAAATCACCCCCTGGAGAAGGGTAATTTAATTGAAAACCGTAATTTCCTTCAAAGTCCTGATGATGCATCTTCAAAAATATTCCTGGGTGGCTTTTAATAAGAGTATTAGATTACTCTCTAGAAACAATTATTTTAAAATTTCAGTTGAAAAGGTTTTGCAGGTAGGCTCATATCCAGTAAATCACTCATGAACAGGCTTTTAGAAGGGAGAAAATGCAGAGAGAATACATAATTTTGTTGTTCTAACTAAAAATAAAAGCCATAATCAGTTTGTTTGCATCTAATTAATCACTTCCAGTTTCTCTGAAGAAAAACCCAAGTTTTAAAATTACTGCTTTCCTGAAACAAACCTGAATTTTATCAAGCTTCCCCATAACATAGGAGTACTTATTTATTATTCCTACTTGAAAGTCAGCCACCGCTTTGGATTTGCTAGGAGTATTTTATCAATTTTATCTTGGGATATGCCTCTAATTAGCATTTTAGGAACAATATTTTTAAGGATATGTGAATATCCATGACCTCCATATTTCATCAGCCTATTCTTAGTGTGCACATCATGAGCGATCAGAATTCTGTCTTCATAGCCTTCATCGATCAGCATACGAATCCTGCAGAAGCAAAAGGCGTACCCGTCAGTGAAAGGTCCTTACTCTGCAACAGCACAGAACTCAGCAGGATTTACATTTTTTACTTTACTGTACTGCTAGACTGTATTACTCATGAAAACAATTATTTTTAGGTACTCAGAAGAAATATTCCTTATATTTAATCAAAATTAAAACACTTACTGAATGAAAAAAATCACGTCTGAAAAACATACCACCACTCATCTCAAAGTGGAGAAGGAAAACTCTTTCCAGCTGGCACATGACTTTGCATTCCCAGTCCCACTAAGTCCATGGAGGAATTAAAGTTCTTCAGCATCACCAAGCATGGGACACAGGCTTTGCATACATGAATAAGTAATAATTTCTGACAGGAACTCCTTCTCAGCAGGTTAGTTGTTGCTGCTGCCACAAAGCTAGTCTCATTACCATTCTTAAGGACTGTGATTCTGTGATTCTGTGACCAGACTCTGTGTGTGACAGGTCCTTTAAGAAGCCCATCTCATTTACACAAATGCTTTCACATCTTTAATTAATACCCATTTAGCAAACCAGGTTGATAAAATTTTTAAGTTGTCAGCATCATAATTCCATATAGACAGTTACCATCCAAACATGTTTCAAAGTCGCTCATTAAAGAAGAAGATAAATCAGGCCAGCACTGCACAGCACTAGCATGCGCCAGGCCAGAAGAGCAGTTAACACAGCAGCCCAGCTAAACAGACTTGGCACAGTGACAACAAGTCAGCCTGCAAAAAGAAGCAATCGCTCTGGTCACTCCCTTGGAGCAAGTCTGCTACAACAAGTCATAGAATCATAGAATCATAGAATGGTTTGGGTTGGAAAGGATCTTAAAGATCATCTGGTTCCAGCCCCCCTGCCATGAGCAGGGACATCTTCCACTAGATCAGGTTGCTCAGAGCTCCATCCAACCTGGCCTTGAACACTTCCAGGGAGGGGGCATCCACAGCTTCTCTGGGCAACCTGTGCCATTGTTTCACCACCCTCATGGTGAAGAATTTCTTCCTATTATCTTATCTAAATCTGCCCTCTTTTAGTTTACAGCCATTCCCCCTTGTTCTATCACTACACACCCTTGTGAGAAGTCCCTCTCCATCCTTCCTGTAGGCCCCCTTCAGGTACTGGAAGGCTGGAAGTACTGGAAGTCCTTCTGTTCCACATCTCACTCCGCAAACCTTAGTCCCTTGCTCAGCGCGTTTTTTAGAATTTATTTGGTGGGTGTCTATATTTCTGTATTGCATGACTGTGAAGCATCCCACCAAGTTTCTGTTTAGTTTGACAGTAGATTGCAGCGTTAAAGCGGCAGAGATGGACAGACCAGACCTGGGAAGTGCTTGTTCCTCATGAAGGCACCCAATTCCATCATTTTCCAGTACTGTGAAATTCTAATCTTTACCTTCTTGATTGTGCTTTGATCAGCAAGAAAGCAAATGTTAGTTTGATACGTATCCACACTATATCTGAAAGCCCTTACTGTCAGGTTTTTTTACAATTAGTTATGAGGAGATACATGTAGCAGGATCAAATCAATATAGTCATCAGGAAAAAGGCAAGTAAGATACAAGTTGGTAAAAAAATCAGCGTTTTTTCATAAAAACATGATAAATAGTGCCATGTAGCGCACAACACTGCATACCACAGGATTACAACATCACGAGTATCTTCTCCAGCCTGAAACACACAGATGCCACAAGCTAACCAGTGAGTAAAGCAGTGACACCGGAGGGACTAAGTTCTTGACGGACTGAACATCATCATAGAATCATCTCTTTTCACATTTGGTCTCATTTCATGGGTTGGGGAGGGCTATGGTCCTTTATATTCCTTATTCGTTGCTTGCTTGTTCCTGTAAGTTTAGTCAGTACTTGCTTCTGACTCAGGGAAAAACGGTCCCTGAAAAAATTCAGTTTTTCACTTGCATTGGCAGTGGATTGCAGAAAAAATGCCTAAGTATACACAAGGCTGAACTGTGTTTGAGTAGCTATGGCATGACTACAGAAGTTTATTTATGTTTTGAGTAGACAAGACCTGTACATATTTTTTCCATTTAGTATTTTCATCAGCACATTTAAAGGTCAATTTGATTTCCACCTCTCTGATATTGTTTGACTGAAAAAAAACAAACCCCAAGGAGATGGCCACTGGCATCCTCTGTCCAGTGTGGATGCATCAAAAGCCCAACAAAATCCATTCAATGGCACTTCTAACTGTAATGCACATATTCACACCATACAGTGAGAAGACAGACTTTTCATATTTTGTTCCTATAAACAGAGTCTGCAAGGAATACTCAAATGCCAGCGAGTTTAGGGAGAGACATCGGTGGCTGAGCAAGTATTATGGATGGAAAGAACACTTTGCCATGGTTGAACAAAGACTGGTTCACGAAGGCCTAGTCCATTCCTTTACCCGCAGTCCTCACAGTGCTTCTGCACGTGCTGACCTCTGCGACGGACGAGGGGGAGGAGGCACCAGGGAGGGGAGCAACTGCACCCACTGCAAATGTGAAAACTACAGATTCATTGCAATAAATACCGAGCACAAGACTGAGAGCCCTGTTAAGAGAGGGGAACAATTTCTAGGGTGAAAAGCAGCAGCAACTGCTTGGCAATAAGTGGACTAGTAACCACAGCACCTTCTTAAGAACAGAACAGCCTGAAAATAGAGAAGAAAAGTTTCGAGGCTAATCTGACAATGAGGGGCAGGGAAGCTACATCTGAAAGGCAAGTGAAAGCTAGAAAGTTACTTCATTAGTGATGAGGGATCATAAAAGAGAAGGAAAGAATTGTTTCTGACTCTGGATGGAAAAAAGACCCAGGCAGGATGGCACCCCACCCCTCAGAAACCTGCCGCTTCCCTGCACACGAACCCTGTGGAGAAATAGCGCGGGGAGGACCGCACCTCTGAACAGAGCGGAGGGAGCGAGAAGCCCATTCCCAGCTGGTCCCAGCTGGCCCAGACAGGCTTTGCAAGGAAGGCATCTCCCTGGCAATGCCTGGTGTTAGCACCGCACAACAGATTTGCTGCTGTGCGCAACTGCACGTGCTGACAAGAAGCAGGGAAGCGGTATCTGCCAGCAGGGCCAGCATGTTCACGTGGTGAGCGTGAGGCGCATGGGAGTTCTGAGGAGACAGGGATCTCATCCTTCAAAAGACAGAAAGGGCAAATGGAGAGGGGGAGGGGAGGTGATAAAGTGCATGGAAGAACAAAAGTCTGTTTTTCAGGATGGAAGCACAGGACTGAATCCACCCACGACAACCGATGAGTTCTGCTAGGTTAGCACATTCGTGAGGAGATGTAAGAGGCTCAGATGATGCTAAGTAGCAGTGCTAGGTTTCCAATACCATGTGTCAAACAAAAGCCAAACCTAACATAAATGCTATCTCCAGACTTTTTTTTACAGTCTATATAAATGCAGTAAATGATAAAATTCAACCAAATCAGCATGGAATTAGGATGGAGAATGAATAAAATAGCTCTTCATCTTTTTCTCAAGAAACTTTCTACAACACTACGATTGTACATCTTCCTTTGCAGATAGAAAAAATTATACATGGTGCCCTAACGATGGGACAGCAGCAGGAAAAAACTTGTCATCATTTTAGTATGAAAAAAGACAATTTGGAACAGCAAGCAGAATTACTCTGTGATGCCCTTAAAACGAGTACCAATAATATTAATTTGTCAATGGCAGTGCTATAGCTTAAACTGCAGGGAAGCAGATACCTTGCAATCCTTTCATTGTCGCTCGGCATGTCAATATCAGGGTAGAACTGGTAATGAAGAAATTCTGTACCAAATAGGTCATACTCTAAATAGCATCCTAGTTCAGCAAATTCCAGAAGTTTCTTTGTATCAAATATAGTCCTGCAGAACACATACAACACAAAGTCAGCATTGTAACAGGAAGAAAAAAAATCTCATGGTATCAGGATAGGTATTTTGCAACTTACTTGCAAGCAACAAAAATGATAATCTAAGACTTCATTCACCCTTCTGATAAACAGGACTCCTGTTTGACACATGCGCCTTACGGTGACACACAGCACTGCCCTTCTCACAGTCACCTGGCATTTCATGCATTAAAAAACCCAAACCAAAACCAACTCTTCCCCCATGAAATAATAAAAACATTTTTCATCATCTTTAAATGGAAACAGGAAAGTTACTTACTTTTGATATCACTTAACCTCTCAACAGACAACCTAACAAGGAAGGACATTTAAGGAGGAGGTTAATTCATAGTGACATTTTAAAGAAAGACAATGGATTACTTACACAAGACAGATTTACTTTCCCAAAAGAGTTACAGGAGACAGCTACATCCAGGGCTTGTTTCATCCATCACACACCGGTAATACACAACTTTCTCTTTAGTTTCTATTCTGTACAGTGATGCTTCTAGATTGTTATTAGAACAGCAATATATCATTGTTTGCACTGGGATCTGGCCAGAACACCTTAAGGAAACGCTCTCACCGAAATCTATAATGGCACTGCGAGTACCTGGGACACGGGCTTTGCAGCAGGCTTGAAAAGTGAAGGAACAAAGCTGCTAAACGCCATCACTCATTCAGAAAAGAATGGCAACTGAAACAAGAGCTCTCCAGAGTATTTTTTTTCTTTGAAACACTTTTATCAAGAGTATAAACTATCCAAAGGAAAACAAAAACACTCAAATGATACATTATAAATTTATCTTTATAAACACATTTTTTTTTCTTTAAGGAAAAAACACGTTTTCTCAAGAACAGCACAGTTAACCAAAAGGGCAGTAGTTTAACTTTTTTATTCTTGCAGATATTAATGTCACAAAATAATTTTAACCCACATAATTACATCACAGTCTGTTGCTATGGAAATGACCGATGTCATAATTTCAATATTATGACTTAACAACAGGCTCAAGTAGGAGGAACAGATGGGTTGAGAGAGAGAAAACCCTTGTTCAAACAAGCCTGCCATCAGCAGGAGTCTAAGACTTGCCAACTGTAATTAATAAAAAATGTTATTTTAAAATAAATGTTACAGTTTACAGAGATTGACTATTTATTACCAAATGAGTTTTTAAAGTGCAGAGCAAGAGAACGGTTATTTTAGATCCAGCCCTGCTCAGTTCACAGGGAGACAATAGCCAAGAGTATTCATCCCTGTGCAGGTGGCAAAAACCACCCAGCAATATCTTTCAAAATCACAGCCAGAAGAATTCCTTTTGAAAACTACTGTTAGTGTTGTGCTTTTTTAGATGCTCTGTCACAATGAAGAGCAGGAGAGCATAATGTCAATGTCATCAGCCCTTGGACCCCTCGTAAGCCACACTGGGTGCAGCAGCAGTTGCCAACTCAGATGCCTAACCTCTGTGCTGGAATTAGGTGTTTGGGCAACCTGTGTCCCTGAGCAGCCCTGAACATACGGAAAAGGAGACAGGACACAGGGAAGCATCCCGTAGTTTGGACCTCATCCAGAAATCACCACCGGGACATCCACCAAACCATTATCAAACAGGCATTCCTAACAGTGGCTGTGAGTCTTCAAACAAAAGCTGCTCAGGTGAATCATTGCTCAACTCTATGCAGATACCTTCACAACCTTAATCCCCAGTAAGTGACCAAAGTCAAGAGTCAATAGCTTTTGCTTCCCAGCCTCCATCCACACCATAGTTCCCCTACAGACACTTGCTACCTTTTGTTCTAAGGTGTGTGGTAGCCAGCATTTTAGTTTTATCATTTGATTGTAAATCCATCTGAAAACTACCATTCTGTCTATGTCAAAAGCAGACACAAAATATGGAGCTACATACAAATTTATCTCACATTTAAGGGACTGGTATGCTCCCACGTAGATTCTTCTCACTGGAGGAGACTTAAAATGTTAAACGCGCACTGCAAAGCCAAACTTCACAGGAGTTTAGAGTCTATGTTATAGCAAGTGCCAACCTGAATGTGTGAAAGTAATGACAGAAGGAGTGTAAGGAAATGTCATATTGTGCATCAGTGGCTGTTAGTGAAACTGCACCTCTGTCTTGACTGTTTTCCTACTTATATTGCTTATTTTCCACCAATAAATCACTGAATTCAACAATTTACAACAGCATATAAAGGCAAAAAACCATAACTGGATGTTTATGTAGTATCAAAATGGCTACGTAAGTACTGACACTTGCAGCTTGCTCAGTCCTCTTTCATACAAAGATTTCAGTAACCAGTTTTTCTTTAAAAATGAGAGAAAAATATAGCTGTAGATACAATGGAATGCAGGTAAATACATGAAGAAAGCCCGTACCATTTATATATAATAAAATAATAATAAAATCTTTGTGGCACTGAATTTTATGCTCCAAAAATCCCCAAGTAAAACACCAAGCTCTGTGTCAATGCAAAACACCTGTAGCTTGATTTGCAAGCTCTTAGAGCCTATACTCATTAGAAATCTGGAGCACAGTGCTCTTGCCTGTATTGCACTCACACTGAGGGCAAACAATCCGATTGCTGAGAATCATATGACACAAACAGTCTCCGTTGTTCAGCAACTAGCCAAACTAATCAATGCTTGGATATTTTCCAGCTCACCATAAGCAGCACAAGGTCACAGAAAACTGATTTGGTTATAGAGGCTGTGTTTCTAAACTGGAGCAAGAAAAGCATCCCAGTTCCTCTCCATCTCTGATGTGGGGCTCTTGGCTTTTGCTCTCGAGGAAACTAAAAGTTATCTCTCTGCTCTATGCTAAGAACTATCCAAAACCCAACTATTTTCTTTTTTAAGCAGTATTTCTTCTGTCTGGTAGCAGAACTGAAAAGATCTGGCTTCTGGTTTTATCCAGAATCCAGACAAATTAAGTAGTTCTCCATTAGCATCTGAGAGATTTTGGTCAGGCCCTTAAGAGCGGCCCAGTTTTCAAGAACGCTGGAAGACCAGCAGCTTCCCACCAATTTGGTGAGAGCTGCTCAATGCCCACTTTGTAAATGCAGTGATTTCTGCAGGGATATGAATTGAGGGAATCCCCATTTTTTGGGGTGGCTACAGTTATTCCTAATCGTGCCCCCAGACCTACAAAGAGAGCATTTAAAATCCCCAACTCTCTTCATCAATGTGAACCTAAAAGCTGATCCGACTCAGGTGCCGGAAACTGATCAAGGTCTATGTAAGCAGTTTCATGTTTTTAAGTTGGGCAACCTGATAATTCTTCACATTATGATCCCAGCACAACCGAAACCCAGCTCTTCACAGAGCAGTTCCCCCAAACCCCGGTGGGTTGTGGCAACAATGCCAGAAGCACAGCAGAATAAGTCTGCTTACCTGTCCAGGTGAGACATAACTGTCTTTGAAGCATCAGCCCCAGCCTCCTGCAGAATGCGGATAATTTGGAAAGGTGCGTCGCTGTTCCTGCCAGGATGGATGATAATGGGGCACCCAAGCTGCGACTGAGCCTGCGCTGTTGCCTGAAGCACTCTGCGTTCACTCTGCGTCAAAGGCCAGGAACAACCTATTTCTCCCACCACACCACACTTGATGTTCGTCCCATCTGCTCCATTGAGTATCTCATCAACAATAATGCCTGTAAGCTAAAGAACAGGAAAACGAGATTTTTGGTCATTAATACTATTTGTGTTAAATAGCATCAAAGTTGGCCTGCGGACATTGTGCTAGTTATACTCCTGAGATCTTTCTGAACTTACTTAACAGTTGGGTGTGTGAAAACGCTGCAGTTAAAATCTGGTTTCTGTCAACTAATGTTATGCTAGCCACTCACTAAGACTAAAATAAATACAGAAGCAAATCAGTTTGGCAGTATCCACTCACACAATTGCCCAGGTTTGCCGGGAAAGCCAGTCTATATATAATTTGAACACTGATTTAGGCTGAGACTAATTTTTCTTTGGAAAGAAAAAAAAAAGTTAGTTTATCACGAAATCAGTGCCTCAGATTCCTGAAATGGCTCCAGAAACAATTCATAGAATCACAGAATCGTTTAGGTTGGAGGAGACCATCAAGATCATCGAGTCCAACCATTAACCTAACACTGTCAATTCCACCGCTAAACCGTGTCCCTAAATTCAGTGTAATTTCTTGCAAAACAAGGGCTCAGGGAATAATGAAACCTTGTCATTAAGAGAGGGAAGGGAGAAACTCTGGCAAGGATCCTGAAGAGACAGGTTTAAGGCGAATCCTGCTCGTAGGAATGCCAATGTAAAACGACAGGAGCTCCACTGACTCAGAACTACATGAACAAAGCTCAGCTGACAACACTACAGGGTCAAAATTAGCTTACTTTTAAGATATTCACAGGCAAAAAAGACAACAGAATCTACTAATAAAAGCAGTTTGTTACAATATAGTTTTTCTTTTACAGAATAGGTCACATATCGTAGAGTACATTCAGAACTGAGAGCACAAAATGACATTGATGATGCCCTTCTAAACCTTTGGCCCTGAGTGTTATGGAAATCACAGTTTTAAGGAAGAATAAAGTGAACAAAGGAAGACAGAAAGTTTGCAAACAAATCCAGAAAACAAAAAAAACTCCAAACCAGTTTTCAAATAAACCTGTAATTTCTCCTTACTCCACACCTTGTCTCTTCAACAGCCTCATACAACGTATCGGTAAACACTCGATGTACACGCAGGAGTCTGTCCAAGCTATTACAATTTACAGCAGATTTCTGCCCAACACTTTATCCTTTGATCACACACCTTCTGCTTCCTGTATAACCAGTCTACCAACCATTTCTGTAGATAACCAGATACAGAACTCACTCCTCTCCAGAAGAATATCTCTCAAAATATTCAAACTGTCAGAAAACATATCATCCTGTCAAATTCACTGGCAAATGAGGAACCATCAGTTGTCATGGATCACAACCATTGTCAGCTGTCAGTGCACAGCCCTTTCTAGGTAACTAACTGTCTTCTGGACTGGATTACATATCGATTACCTGCAGAGTACAGGACATCTGTGGCTCTCCAGCAGTCCACCAAATACAGAAGCGAAACATTTGCCCCAAGAAATCTACGTGTATCGTATTTCAAGCAATAGAAGAATATTTAGGAAAAGTAGAACTGTTTTGTACAGCTCAGGCCAGCATAGGTCCGGTGCGGCTGGCAGCACTGCTGAAGTTTTGACCATTGATTTTTAAAATGAATTTGACTCATTTGTAAACTGTGACAAATTTTTAAAAAATTTTCTCAGCTCTGTTCACCTACATTCACAGCCTCCTGCCTTGGAGAGTTCCCTTCCCTCTTCTCCCTATCATCACATTTTCTTAATAAAAGATGAATGAATATTTATTATTATGGGAATATCTGGGGACCTCACTCATTATTAACACACTGTCTCAGGCACCATATAAACAATTTGAAGTAGACTCTGCCCCGAAAAGTCTGGACAAACAGCAGAGAAGAGAGATATAACAGCCAGCCTGAGCGCAGCAACGGTTTACAACTGTTCTATAAATACTGCAATTCTTTATGCTTTTTACAAGATTTCTGGGTGATTTCATTGGGAAGCAATTAGCCAGAAAAAGAGACAAAAGAGGCAGGAGGGATATACTCCTTCCCTAAAAATAGTAAAAAGAACAGGATAATTGGTGTTAAACCAGATGCCCACACATGAAGTACTTTATTTTCTTTTTACTGTTGCATTATAACAAATCCCTGAGAGAAAATGGAGCTTAAAAATTGGAAATGCTGACAAATAATCCCAGCACACACAAGTAGTGTTGATCCAGCAGTAACACACAAGGAGTAATGCTATTCCCAAGTTTTTCACATTAAGAACTTCTAGATTTCATCTATTTTGGTGGAACTTCTCTCCAACTTCAACTCACCCAGGGATAAGTCATACGAGAGAGACTCCAAGGCAATGGTTAAGACCCACCTGCTCCACTGTCATGGCCTGTGTTTGAGAAGAATGAGTAGAAGCCACGTAAAATCCAGCCCCAGCAATAATATGGATTCCAGTTTCTTCAGCAAGTTTCTTCAAAGTATTCATATCCCGACCAATTCCCGTGGTTGTGTTTTCCACGATCGTCCCACCACCTGCTGCTTTAAACTGCAACAGCTCCTCCTTCACAGCATCTGTTTCCTGATACAAAAGAAGGTTTTCTTTATGGCTGTAGGGATTTTGCTTAATCCAAAACAAATTCTTCATCTCAATGGGCCCATCAGACAGAGGCTCTTGGCCTGGAGAAGGTGGACAAAAACAGCTGCTGTAGTTCATAGTCAAGTGTTCATGAGTCAATGTATAGCCAAGGCAGTCTGGATCCACAGGGCCCAAGACAGTCTGCACCTTGCCTCCCAAGGAAGGCATTTTTCTTCAGTAAAAAGACAACAAAATCAGATTAAAAGAGTCTGGGAAGGAAGAAGAAAGGAAACAAAAACATTTCAGAAGGAGCAAACATTTCTTACCAAATTTCTGAACTCCCTCTTCTCACACACATACCTACACACTGTGTTTGCTTGCTGGAAAGTTTTCAAATGCTGTTTCCGATAGCAATTGTTGGTCAATGTGAACAACAAAGCATTTATTTTACCCAGCTGCACCTGTATTGGTACTCTAGTAATGTGAAAATACCACTCCAGTACAAGGCAATCATCATCATTTATTGTGCTATAGTCAATATCACATTAAGATAAATGTTTCCTATTTAATAACAACCACTGTATGTTCATTTAGGATTCTCAGCTCTTCAGCAGCTGTCAAATTTTGTCAGTTTGAGCCACCAGATGAACATACTTGGCATCAAGGCTGAATATCCCTTACCGGTACATTCAGTTTATTTGTCTGTGTCCTCCAACACTCACTGTCCCCCTCGCACACCGAGGAAGCTGTCCATCTCTGGGCACGTTGTTTGCCCCTTGGCAAGAGGAACGCCAGGATGGGGGTCATCATGTGCTCCTTAGACTTCAACAGGGGCTCAGGTGCTCCGGCCAGCTGCACCGTGGAAGTCTGCAACAGCCCAGGACAACTCCAAAGCCAACCAGTGTCACTAAAGACGCAGCGTGGCCCTCAACCAGCAGGGCAGAAGTCGAAGTGCTTCTCCCATCAGCTGCATCAGCCAAGTGTTTTGCCAGTTAAGAACAGACTTTAACTCACCACTTAATTTATACCGCTCAGCCTCTATGAGACTTTTTTCTTCAGCTTTAACATGAATGAAACAATGTTATTTCTCAAAACTTCAAATGAGTGGTGACAAACATACACATTTAGGTTACTGTCTGCAGTTGGTTCCTGTCAAAGGCATCTGCCCCTGTGCAAGGCTGGCCCAGCTTGCCACAGGTTAGAATCAGCTGCAGCTCTCCGCACTGGGATTTTGGGGTATTTTTTTCATTTGGGGGTGGGGGTAGTCTATTTCATTTATGTGCCATATTAACATTAAACATAGCTGACTACCCAGTTCATG
The DNA here is from genome assembly GCF_030867145.1 of Opisthocomus hoazin. Classification (NCBI taxonomy): domain Eukaryota; kingdom Metazoa; phylum Chordata; class Aves; order Opisthocomiformes; family Opisthocomidae; genus Opisthocomus; species Opisthocomus hoazin. The sequence continues at coordinate 71,214,204 of NC_134417.1, read as the reverse complement.
TTAGATCTTCCTGATGCTGGTTGCAAAGGCTTGAGGATACATAGTTATATTCCCTAGTCAACCAAAATCATCAGTTACGAAACAAAATACATGTTTAATCATGTCCAGAGGACAGGACTAACTAGAGCATGCATTATTGATTAAAGAGAGAGGTCTTTCCCATTTCTGTCTCCCTTTTAGTGAATAATATCATAAACACGGGTTCGTTACTGGTGAAGCCCTCGGAGGACACTTTCCTTTTAACTGCTGAAGTTAATCCACCAGGATGACAGAAAAACTGAAATCTGAAGGGCACTGAACTCTACATATCAAAGGGCACAAGAACATCGAGGTCTCTTTGGGGATACTTTCATCTCACGCGAAGCAGTCAGCGCCAGTGTACCAATGCGTGAAAGTGACCCAGGCCCTGCAACAGGCAGGGATCACCTGCCTAGTGAAGTCTGGAGTTCTGGCAGCTATTTTAAAATGAAAACTTGGCCATCCATAAGAAAGAGAAACGACTGACTGACTATGTTTGCTTGCCTTGTGTAAAAGCAGACTTAGGAAGAACTGTTCTTTTATGAATTTCATTTCCAGACTAGTGTGTTGACTTGTTTGAGAAGACAGAAGAATAATTACTCTCATAGAACAGACTGCTGGCTGGTTAATATAATGATTTATTTTTTGCCAAATAAATTAAGAAGTGCATGATTTCAGAAAATATTATTCTTGAGCAAATAATTAAAAGCAAAATACCTGTCTTAGTCAGAAACTGCTGCTAGCTGCAATTCAATTAAGTTGTCCAACCCAGTCATCAGTTCCATCCTTGAACAAAGCTGGTGCTCTATAGAGCAACCCACTATTTTGGAGAAAGTTCAATGATCTGAGTCATTCTTATGTGCACAGCAAAGAGACTAAGATAATTCTAAGATAACTGCATTATCTCTGCTTTTTTTTTTTCTTTTTTTTGCATCAAATATCTACACTCTGGTATGCAGAAAAACCCTGACAGCATAAAGAGTGATAAGCTACTCTTTACATTGGAGACACACTTTTCTTTCCCAATGTTCACTGGCAATTTTCAAATCCATTTCTTCAGTTAGGAAAACAAACTTATACAAATATTTTGTTATATAATTAAATATGCAAGTATTTAAGTTCTTTTGATAAAACTTAACACAAAGCGATTACAGTCTGTTTTCTTAACAAGTCTCCACTTCAGTTTTTCAGTTATTTAATAGTGCAGCTACTCAAAAAGGCCACTCTAACTGAATGTGAACTTTTGCTCAGTTTCAGATTACTACTTTGATAAAAAGTTGACTTTCAACATTTGTTCCCACTAACTCCTTTCCAACACAGTTAATTTAGATTACCCTCAATTACTCTGGCCTGACCATTGCGAAGACCTATGGTTGTGTGTGAGAGATCTTCGTATAGCCTGAGGCCGCTGTCTTCTGATTTGTAACAGCAGGAAACATCTAAAATCACCGGTTCCAGTGCCAGGTTTGTCTGTAGCAGATACCAATCTGTTGATTTTTAGACCCTAGATTTCAGATTATAGCGCATATACAGAGTTTACAAAACCAGTGCCTACCCTTGAACCTTTTGACTGAGGCCAAGTATTTCTGTAAATACTTGCATCACAAAAATGGAAACTGACACAAACAGCATTTAAAGTAGGCCCAATTTTATCTGATGAAAAATATGATTAATATTAATGTCTGTGCCTGCTTACTAACACAGTTTTAGAAACTCACTGCTTTTAATATAAAAAATATGAAAAATAAAGACAGCCAACAACCTGTGATTGGAATTATTTTTGAAACCACTGTCCTGATACCTTCCCTACTGTCATTTACACAGACAGCATGCCCTGATTATGCTATAATGATACATTATTCCTAATAAGATTCACTTGATGGAACCAGAAATTAATGAGTGTCTTTAAAACAGATTTTAGGTGCAAACAGCTTTTAAACTGAATAAGGACTGCTGCAATTTAAGCATGTATATGTTACTACAGAAATCAATGTTCGTGTGCTTGGCTAATGACTTGTATGCCGTGTTTTACATAGACCTTTCTTCTAAGAAAGTTTCTTCTTTCATACACCAAGGACTGATATCATATCACCTCATTTAGCCATCTAAAATGACATATGTCTCCACAGAATAATCGTCTAGACTGTTTTCACAGTGGAGATGGAAAGACATACCCATAGGCAACTCAACCAGCCTATTTTGAATGTTTGTAACAGAACAAGACAAGCCACCTTCTGTAATATTAATAAAATCCTTCCACGGACTATGCAGGGAGCCAAGAAGCATTCCTGGACAAGATAAGTGTATTTTAGATGATCCTACATAAGACGTGTGAATTGCACTTCCTGAATCTTAACCCAGTCTGAGGTGAGGGGGAAAGATGCCAATTTCTATGACAAAAGATAAACAGGTAGGCTCTTATCTGGCAATAACAGGTATATTGGTTTTGGAAATCATTATGCGGTGCTATTGCCAAGGTGCTCCTGCATAGAACAAGGCTTCTCTGCTCTAGGTGCTGTATAAGCAAGGAAATAAATGGTATTTCCTGAAAATTACATACTCAGATAAAAAGAAAATGAGAATTACTTTAAGATATAACCCAAACTTGTATTATTTCACAACAGCCTTGAAACAATACCTTAACATTTCTGTAATAAACTCTGAACAAATCTTTACAACCACCAATTGTATGGTGCATAAAACGCAACCCTCACCATTAGCCAACTACTAAAACTGGTGAAGTAAATATTTTTCCTAGAGGTATTGTTAAGAGAAAAGAGACTTGCTGCTGAAAAGGTCATGGTACTGTATTCCTGAGTCTGGTAAAAACTCCACTGAGTTCAATAGATGTTTTGCCTGAATACTGATGACAAGATTTGTGTTTCCGCTTTTCCCATCTGAAACTTGCGCTTCAGTCATTGTGTCATTTTAATGGTCTTGTAATGGGAAGTCTCCCTCGGTTTGGATTAGTTGCTTCCTACAGTAACCTCGTATTGCTGAAACATTATAATTGCATAAACAGAGTTTCCACACACTAATGCCGCATTTGTTTTGATTCGGTAAGCACATTCTAATGGTATTAGCACAGATTCTCTCTGGGCTGGTATGGGAATCATTTTATTGCCATTACATTACAATGTGAGATTACAGCAACACTAAATCCAGATTGCTGTGACACAAAATTTACAAAAAAGCAAAAAGAATGGCTCAGTAGGTATTTATTATACTCAGAAAAAATTAAACACAGCTGCCGTTTAGAAATGAGGGCTGTGCTGGCTGCATGAAGAGCATTGCAAGGGGGTCTTTCCCTTATAACCGTGCAGTCCTAGGAAATGTGACAGTGCAGGTTCGCTATATATTTATAGATGGAGGAACAAGCATTCAATTCTATTGTGAGCAACCTCTACAGAGCATGGAAAAGCCTCAAATTAGAAATATATGACACGTCTGTGGTAAATTACTATTAGCTAGTCTATGATGTGTTATCTCACTGTTCCCCACACACAAACCTTTTTATTGAGGGAAAAAGAGAAAGACAGTGGAAGAGGAGAGGCAGAGGGTAAGAGAACACATGTAGATTATTTCAGGAATAATTTAAAAAACGAACTTCCTTCCCTCTTCCCTCATGCTTCTGCCAACTTTGTAGAGGTTTATGGGGTGAAAGGAACTCAATACTGTCAAGCACAGTGCTTCCTCTTCCCCAACCGACAAGCAAATGTTCTAACTTCTCTGACAGCCGGGTGCCAGATCTACCTTACCTACTTCAAAAATTTATTCAGAAGCACTAATTACAGGACAAACACACCTGAAAACCAGTGCGCTCTCATAGCCTGGTTTCAATAAGCACGGTTTTTTTGCTCATGCACAGTGGCAGGGGAGTGCAGCTGCAAGGGCTGTGGAGCAGAGTTCACCACATCTGGCTGGGTGAGAGCAGCGGTACGAGTGACCTTACATCTGCTCCGGGACAGATACAGCCCTACCTGTCACTCAGCCCAGTGATTCCCTCTGCATCAATGTCTGCAAAGGTATCCAACAGCCTGCAACGCCATACTCCTACACAGGCACTCGGCCTCCGCGTTACACGAGATAACACCACATCTTGTATTGCTTTTGGGTTATTCTGCCCAAGAAACAGAATTTGCAAATGAGGTAAAAAGTAATATGAAAACATGCAAGTTTCTGGGCAAACTCCTGTCTCTTCTGCAGAAATGGCAGATGTGTTTCTCTGAAGGTGATACAGGTTATTCCCACTAAAGTCATAATTATTCTTCCTTGTCTTCAGAATTGACATTGGTTAGAAGGAACACTGGTCTTTTTTCTCTCCCAAACTGGAGCTATGAGATTATCATGATCTGCTGAACTTCAAGCTAACTCAGGAAAATGAGCTAAGGAAAATAATCTTACCTATTCAGAGGCAGTGTTTTCTTTTTTCACTACATTCATACTCTGATAATTAAAAAAAAAAATACAACCACATATCATGACAGCTTTTCATAGGACGGCCCCTTGCCTAGTGCAGAAGTGTACTGAGGGGACAAGGACACTGGATGTATCATGCTGGCCTTCCTCCTAGTTCTCAGTCAAACTGCATGAGGATGGAACACTAGAACTTCCATGAGCATCAACTCTGAGGTGAGGCTTTGTGTCCTACAGGAGATTTCTCATGCCTTGACCAAAGCTCTTCTCAGAGAGGAGGGGAACACTTACAGTGCCTCTCTCCTACAAGAACTCCTGTCTAGCCCCATGCGAGCATATTTTGCAGCTCTTCCCTTAATGTGGCACCTGCAGTTTCCCACCTTTGGGTGGCTATACTTTCATGGAGCAAGTAAGAACCTCACCATTTCAGATATGTGTAATCTCTTGACTGGGTAGAAACCGGCCAACAGATGCAAAATCTAGAGAACTCCTGGGGGAAATACTTAAAAAGCATCACCTGTCCCTACCTTGCCACATTTTTCCTGAAACACACTGTTCTGGAGATACTCAGAACAGTGGATTAATGCAGTGGCCTTCAACAACCTACCTCTGGTCCCCAAACCATTCAGAAACATAAATTTCCTTAAGAAGCCAAGCTTTTCTTTTAATTTCTTTTAAAATGCTAAATCTTGTTTTTCACTAGATTTGCTATATATGCTTTGAGCAACCAAAAAGCTTTTACACTACAGAAGTGAGAAAGGATACCGGAAGTATGACATATATTAAGTTACAATATGTGCTACAAAAGAATTAGGAGAGCTTTAGCCAAGCCTTACGTAATCCTACAACAATAAGCAGAAGTCCCAGCAAAGTATGCATGTACACACACCCCACCAATTAAGTTGCTTGAGGGGCACTGGCAATGTTCTACAACCTAAAGGCAAAGTCACTTAAATTGTAAGAGAAATTTAAACACTATTACACATACGTGAAAGGCAAATATATTGACTCATTACCCTCCGAACCTCCAAAAAGCACGCTTTGGGGAAAGGAACTGCACAAGTGAGAAGCAAAGCTTTTAAATGTTCACCTGAAAGGGTAAGTGGAAATTTTCACTGTGTATTCCCTATTTTTGCTCTAGCTAGGCTTTGAGCCAGACATACATAAACCAGGTTTCTTCCCTACAGTTGAACAGCCACAGTGCAGCCTCTCATCATATTTCACAGTGTGGCCTTACCTTTGGGATCAAAGCAACCACATGTGATCTGCACATGACCACACATTCAGTGATTTGCCCCAGAGGCAGCATTTAAACCAGTCAGTATGTAATATTTTGCACACTTTTTTTTCAATTTGGTTAAAGTTCAGTTGTTGTAAGCACAACAGAGTCAGACTTTCATTTCTACCTTATTTCTGTGCAGATAACGGTCTCAAAGCCTAGGCTTCTTTGAGCAAAGTCACACTGAAGTTTTCCTTCCTCAGAGAGCTCTGAGACCAACATCCCCCTAAGTGATTTTTCATCAACATCTCCTTTGGAAGAACTTCAGGGGATTTTACATCTTGGGCAGCTTCCAAAATTACTCCTGATAAAAGGTCAGATAAAAATTCTCCCCTAGGGTCCAACATTACATTAATTACATTTTACATGCACATATAGTGTTCTTAGGCCAAAAATCAGGACTGAAGTCACATTACGCTATATGTAAATATGGGCTGAGTCCTGCATGTTGATACATAGATTTGTATTCTTAAGCCTAAACAGAATCATATTTGCTTCTCATGGGTGCTAGGCTACAAGCACACACTCTCGTTCTTCCTGGGACAACATAATATAGGAAAAAAGTCTGTGCTTTTCAGGAATGCATGTCCAGTCTTCATTCCCTCTAAATTTCAAATCTGAAACTTAAACATACATCTAACTCTACTCTTACCATTATTCTCATTGACTGGCACTGTTCACTCTCTATTCAAGGTCACATATGCTTAAATATTTTCACACGAGCTTAAACATTTCTGTTAGCATGTCGGCTGGAGCGTTAGCACTCACTTGCACAGAACCATCACCAAGAGCCACACCAAATCACTCTATGGATCTTTACACACAGAAATAAAGAGAAAAGGGATGGAGGTCTAAGACACCAAAGGACAGACATCATCCTTCTCACCATGCATATGCATGCGATGGCAGTGCGATGTTCACTTCTACCTCCCAGTCAAGACTGGACATTACTAGCTAGAAAATTCAGATGAATGAACCCAAGGTCTGCCATGTTTGTGGCAGAATATACCAGTCACTGATCCGCTGGGGCCTGTGAAGCCACACACAATGGAGAACAGTGTGGAGATGGGGTTTAGTGCCTCATTCAAGATTGCAGACTGCAGCAACCAGAATAAGCATGGACTTCCAGAAAAGTACTTTCTTTAACAGTGAGTGATGGGTTCAGATGCACAGAATTAAACTCAGTTTCCCACTACTGAAAACACCTATATCCCAAAACTTGCAAACAATCTGAAGACCCCCTGAAAAAAAAAAAAAAAAAAGTTCCCACTGTGACTGTTCTCTACGGCTGTGTCAGGAAATGGAAGCCGTATGCCCTTCTCAAGCTCCATTTTTGCTCTCATAAGGAACTAGCCCACACAAGAAAAGTTAACATGAGCCAAGTGAAAGCTTAAAGCTGATGAGTGTAACTTAAAGAGCATCTTTTAATTTAGAGACTGTCTTTATAGAGTCTGCATGATTTGTCAGTGGTCAAAGGCAATGACCTTCTGCTTATACAACTGCTGGTACTAAGTTCTTACACTCAGCTGGGTGCAACAGGAGAACTGCAGGAACACCAAACACACACAAGCTGACAAGACCGTCAGGTCTCCTACATAGCCTTCTGCTTTTTTCCCAGGTATTGCTGAATCTTCAGTCTTAACAAGAACTGGACACAGAACCCTGCGGGTGTTTTGTCTTTTTGTATCAGAGAATGTCTAAGTGTTTCTGAAAAAGGATATGAACTCAGTATCTTTCTCCTGGAAACTATTAATTATTTGTGCTGTAAAAAAAATCTTTGCTACCCAGTCGAAAGTGAATAACAAAGAGCCAAGTCCTGCAACAAAGTTTACAGCCCTGAAGAGTTTGAGCAGTCAGACCAGCTGAACATTTCCAGAACCGCATCTGAAAATTACCCATCTGCTAGAAGGTAGTAGAAAAGTTAAATTCCTTTCATTTGCCAACTAGTCTTCACTGCAGTGACTCTGGACAGGGCAAAGACAACTGTGGGACAGAACAACTCTCATTTTACACTTTAACCTAAGAGATGAGATCCTGAAACAGCAGGGAAAAGACAGGGTGCCTCAGGAGCTAACATGTCGCTTTTCTTTGGTCCTCCCTCCTCCACAGAAGTTACTTCAGGAAAAAAAACCCTGTGGCTTTGTCTCTGTGCAAAACTAAGGTTTCGGAACAGCTTTGAGAAGAGTGATCCTACATGTTTCCCAACTGAAAAAACAAGGTTTATTTCAAATTGCCATGTAAGACATGGTGGTGGTTGTGGCCTTTCTTCTTACTTCCTTCTTACCCAAGTAGTTAAATACTTCTGAAACATATCCCAGCCATTGCTAGGATAAAATGTCTTTCTTGGATTATTATCCACGTACATATTAATATCAGACCAATGACATGGCCGCTGCTTAGAACACAACAAGAGGAAGCTTTTTAATTTGTGACCAGAAAATGATGTTAAAGCAGAAAACTTACCCTGCCAGTTTTGAGAAAAAGATGAAATTTCTTTTCAGAACTAGGGGAATGGGGCACTCCCTTTCCATTCCAACACAGCTGGTAATGCAATGACTTCGATATTCTCCAGAAACACAGAAGACCTAAGTTCAAAACGGCTCTGAATCAAATCAGGGACTTGAACCTTAGGTTCCCACAATGCAGATGTATTTTTAACGCTACCCCTACCAGACAGGCGGCCAGTCGTATGTGAGCAGAAGCCTGCCCTTCTCTGTTTTCATGAAATCTTAAGAAGCCTTGGTTTCACCTTACTAAAAAATTAACCTTGTTGAATATTTCAAGTTTTGAAAGACATACAAAGTATTTTAGATCTACATCAAGTTAAATAAGAAAGAAAATCCACAGAATGTTCAGAGAAACAGTCCTTCAATAAACACAGAACTCTTTGTGCCATATGCTTCACTACATACTGATTTTGGTACATGAGGAGCAAGCTGATGGCTCCCTAACCACAGAGGGAAGCACTGACATTTGTTCCTGCTCTGCTACGCATTAATTTAATAAGTTAGCACTGGTCACCTATAAGAAATGTAATTAAGCATCTGAATGCCATTGTTGCCACCTTTGATTATAACAACAAAAATGAATGTGATGATGGTGACATGATGGCAAATATTATGTCTGTTAAATTCCAAAACATGAGTGACATTCATAATGATAAATGACACTTCTGTAGTCTTTCATATACCAATCCCAAAGTACCTGACAAAATGTTACAAAACTGCCTATTACAAGCATTGCTTCACCCATCACTGAAACACAGCCCCCAGCAGAAAGCAGGCAACAACCTTTACACACTACAGAACATGTTACGACACAGGACTTCGAATAACGTATCCAGTATAAAACACAGGGGAATTCCAGACAAGCAAAACATAGTTCTCCAAAAGCAAGTGACCTCCAGCTAAAATTTTGTTTCATTCAAGAGTTACCACAAGCCTCTAGCATACAAAAGATACCATCCTTAAAAACAGACATGTCTAAAAAAAAGGAATCGTATCATCGTATCTACAACTTTCTTAGAGATCATAAATATTCAGGTACTTGCTAGGCCAAAAGATGGTTCCTCACCAACAGGACTTGTCTGCTTCAACTCAGGACCAGGTTCACCACAAGACAAGACCTGCTGCAGAGGGGCTGCCAAATGCCCAAGGGCTGTGGCCCGGCTACAGCGCTGACGCCCGCTTGGCTGAGGGGACCCGCAGCTCCCTCCCTCGGAACCAGCACTCCCCTCCGCAGCTCACCAAACTGGGGCACGGGGAGGAGACAGTGGGGCGGCCGCTGCAACTGTGCTCTGCGAAGGCCACCTTGGGCCATGGAGAAAACGCGTGGTGTGTGGGTCCCAGCGAGGCTCGCAGGCCAGCCGGCAGCTTTGCTGCTGAGCCGCGTCGAGCTGAAGCCAGCGCGGAAGCGCCTTGCCGAGGGCTGGGTGCTTCCAGGCGGAGAGGCAGCTGACGGCGGGCTGCGAAGGTCCCGGTTTTGGACTGAGGCGTTTGTTCCTTCACGGAGCCACCCTCGGGGACTGATGGCAGAGAGCACTAGACAGGACGCAGTTCCAATATTTAACTTGTTATGACTGTACAAATCTTAAATACCAGCACTAATAACAGCAGCGTAGCACGGCGAAGCCTGCCTGGGCTCGGGGTTACCCTGCTGGTACCCACCACCCGAGCCCGCGGAGCACTTCTCCAGACCGGCGCAGGCGTTCACCGCCCCGAGCTCCACACCGGCCTCGGGTCTCCCGCGGGAGCCCGCCCCGGAGCCGCTGTCCCGGCCGCCGCCCCCCCCCGCGCCCCGGGCACCCAGACCCGCGGGCCCGGCAGCCCGCCCGCCTCAGGCCGCCGCCTCCCGCCGCGGCCCCAGTCCCGCAGGACCGCGGCGGGCGGCCGCCATCCGCGGCCGCCGCTCCCCGCCCTCCCGGGCCGGGCGAAGCAGCGGAAAGGGCTCCCCCCGCTCAACCGCGGCGAAGTTTCGCGGCCCGGGCGCCCCTCGGGCCCAGTGCACGCAGGGCGAGCCCGGGAGCGGTCTGGGCCGCGGGAGGGCGCGGAGCGGCTCGACGGGCCGGGGAGACGCGGCTCGGCGGGTCGAGGGGACGCACCCCGGGGCCCCGCCGCGCCCGCCCGCCCGCCCGCTCGCTCACCCGCGGGCAGGGCTCTCCGCCGGCAGCAGCTCAACCCAGCCGGCCGCGCCAGTGTCCCCCGCGGCGGCCTGCCGCTCCCCCGCCCCGCTCGGGGCGGGACTTGCCCGCCGCGGCCCGGCCCCGGGCCGCTCCGGGCGATGGAGGCGGGGGAGCCGAGCAGGTGCGAGGGCGGCGGCGGCTTCGGAGCCCGGGCCGGGGAAGCGGTGCGGGAGGAGGGCACGGCCCCGCCCGAGGCTGCCTGTACCCCTGTTTGCACCGCAGCGAGGGCGCGGGGAGCCCCGCAGTCACCGTGGGGGGCTGGGGGAGCGCGCTGGGTGCGTGGGCTTGCGAGAGGCGGCATCTCTAATTTGCCCTTGCAATGCGAGTAACAGGGAAGGTTGGAGAGGCGCGTCCCAGTGTCCACAGCAGGATGACAATGACAAGAGATTCTGGATAAAAACGCGGCTGCAAAGTATGAAATGAAAACGGAGCTGGTGCCATGTTCTGACACTTTCCACCAGGATCTCAGAGGTGCCTGATGTCCCCGAGGCTCACAGCCTCCTGTGTGGTCCTGTTCTGTTTTACCGAAGGGTGAGCAGGTGCTGGTGGCATGACCAGCAAAGGCACAAAGGGTGATGAACTCCTCCAGCCCTCGCACGCAGCCAAAGCTGCAGCAAAGCCCCGCTGCGCGCCATGCAGATGCGTTACCTGAACCCGGGAAGGGGCCCTCAAGCTTTGCTGGGAGAAGTACTCGCTGGGAGAAGTACTCGCTGTTCTCATTGCTGTCCGTTCTACTTTGACTCCTTCCCTGTCCCCATTCGTACTGGGTTTGGGCCAGCAATGGCCCTGCATCCCACCATGCAGAGCCTTGACCCGCGCCCAGCGCTGCAGCACAGTGCCCAGAAGTGGATTCTAGTGTGCCTGCCTGCCTTTGACACAGCTGTTCATTTTCTGGGGGAGCTGGATCCTAGCTTTTATTCAGATCCCAGATAATCCTGTGATGCAGAAAGTGAGTGGGCAAAACTGGGAATGAAAGCCAGTGACTGCTGACACCACGGCCTTTTATCATCTATCTTACAGTGAAGGACTGAAGTGGAGGTAGTGGATGAAAAATGAGGAGGGTGCGGAAGTAAACAACTTTAGAGATGTAGGAGGTAAGAGAAACTTGTGCTTTTATAAGAGTGGTGGAATTTTGGCTTAAAAAAAAGAAAAAAAATACATTGTGGGTATACTAAACCTGAGAGGTAAAGTCCACAATGACTAGTGATACCAGTGTGGGGAGAGCTGAAACTTTAGGATCTCAGCCAAAAGGGAAATTACTGGGAAGGGGAAAATAACGGTGAAGAAGGTGAAGCAAGTGAAATGTTTGTGATCTTTCCCATTAGCAGCCAGTCGCCAGGTAAATGCAGCAGTGATTAATACAGATAGATGGCTAGAGCTAAGCTGCTGGGACGGTTCCAGCTGTCAGCGTCACTTGTTTTTATTTGCTTCTCATAGGAAGTTGAGTGAGTATAGGTCCTGTGAAGATTAAGTGGAGATATGAAAGCCTGTCATTTATAATGTCTTGTATTTCAACATGTTCATATTGCTGGGCAATCAATGCAGGAGAAATTATGTATGAGAGCTACGTTAAAAATAGTCATGCAGTGCTTTATGGGACATCATTTGTCACTGGTCTTATCAAACCTGTTTTGAAGATTTGTGATGAATTTTACATAAGGCCTGCACTTCTACATCTCTTTTGTGTTTTAAAGTATAAAAGCAGTATTAAAACTTGGGTAGGTACAAAGTAAAAGCATATTCAATCTGCATTTTTATACACGCAGAAAGAGCTTCTCTTTAAAGCAATCTTCAGTACATCCAAATCAGAGTAAGGTACTATATTTTTATTTTTTATGTCCTTGACTTCAACCTGATACAAAACAAAGGCTTATAAACATAAAGTAATGAGACTGTCTCGTTCAGACCAAACGTGTAGTGAACAGTGAAAACAAGTCAGCAGCTGGCAGAGTCTATGCATATTACACTGTATTCACGATTAGGTGATATACAGCCTTGTGTAATGCTTCTGGCATTTGTATCCTCTTTCCCAAGTCTGAAAACTAGGCTGTGGGCTTTCTAGAAATATTGAACAGGTTACCACATTAAATGGCTCACCAAACTGGGGGAAACAAAACCCTCCAAAAACCCCTCTGCTATGTTGCCGTACAAATAGCAGTGGCAACTGTCAGTAACATCACAAACTGGAATATCCATATTGCGTGGTTCAGAAACAAGGAGCAGCAGTTTATTATTGAAAAAAAAAAGTTCTTTATTTTGCCAGGTCTGCACTGAAGAAAAGCTTGGTGTCAGTAGTTTTTGCAGAAGTCACAGTCTGCTCAGGGCTAAAGAACGCCTGTGCTTTTGTCCACCTCCGTCATGCAGTGACCAGAAGGGACACTGAAGTTGATGACTGATTCTTTTCCCATTTGGGACACTGTTGTAAACTGGGTCCGCTATATAACAGTAGACATGAAATAAGGACCAGATACTTGCAGTGCATGAGCTTCAGTAGCATCTCTTCTCTTTCCAGGGACGGAGGAGGAAGAGAGCAGACCAGTAGGTGCAACGCCAGACCTGATGCAAGGGAGAGCTCTTCAGGGTGGCCTCGAGGGATGTGCCGTACAGGGCCCTTACCAGCGGGTGCACAGAGGTACCCAAACCTGGGTGGGATTTCTCAGGACAGAGAGGCTGTGACAGCCACTGGGTAGCTGTGGAAACAGCTGAGCCGCTGCACCGGGACCACGGTGGCCAAGGGGTCCTCCTCCGGCCTGAAGTCTTCTGCTCTGGCCTCAACTACTCAGGTGTTACAGAAGATACAAAAACCATGCCATGTTTTGGTTTACTCAGAGAGCAATTGATAATGTGTATACCAGCTTAAATGCAGTATTTTTCTTTTTTTGAAACAAGCCTGTTTTGGGGGGTTGTGGTAACAATGAAACATTGTAGCATTCACTGGGCCGACTAAAGTAACTGGAAAAACAGACAGACTTCCAGGCACAAACAAGAACTTCTTCAACAGGATGCTGTATATGAGTTTTTCCTCTGGTATGACTTGAAGACAAGAGAACTCCAGTTTGCTGTAGTAAAAATTAGTGACTGAAGACCAGAGATTACTGTTATTCTTTCTTTAGAAAGATAATAAGCAAGGAAAGGAAAAAGACGCAAAATATAATTTCAAGAAGTATTTGTGCAAGGGCCATTGCAAACATAAGCACTTGCATGTACCATTGAGAAATGGGAATTGAGAGTATCACTTGCACGCATACACAGTATAATCCACAATTTTCAAGTTGGTAACACGAATAAATAGGAACTCCAGAATATAAAAAACACCACCAAGAAAATTCATCCAGCAAGGGTAAAATATGCAAAATTTAGACCTTTAGGGAAACTCTTTATTCCTCATGATAATAAGGCCTCCCCTCTCCCCCCTTCAAAGTGATTCCATAAATTGAGAGGGTTAGAAAGAATAATTTGCTTGTCATTCTGGCATACGCCCATTGCTCTGACAGAACAACAGACAGAAGTCCTCCAGTTCATGCAGGAGTTGAACTGTATGGTAAGTAGGGTTTTAAAATCAACCAGGACTGTTTGGAAGGGACTTCAGGTGTATCTTTTTTGTTTAGGAAGCGTTTTTTTTCAGTTATCAGTGTTATTCAAAGATGACAATGGCTGTTCTTGAAAAATTCTGATGTGCTGCAGATGTAGGTACCAGTCCAAGTGTTAAACTGCAGGTGCTCCAAAGAGCAAATATAAATTGGAAGAAGTAGGCAATGCATAATACTTAACTGGAAATAACACAGAGCTATTCATTAACAGCAAAAGTAAATATGTCCCTGAAGAATATTAAGTTACAGTTTTCTGGAGGCAAAAGGCAGAACAATGTTGACTTTGACTAAAGACTTGCTTAATCTTACATTCTTAGTTATTGAGTTAGTGGAGGGTATTTAGAAATAGCCAGGCTAGGCTGATCATTAAGAAAGATTGCAGAATTCAGCTCTAATATTGTTTCAGAATGCCATTTCTCTCCTTACATTTGGAATTAATGTCTGCATAAAATACATGCAAATAATGCGGAAGAAAATAAATTACTCGTTATAACTGAGAGAGACTGGAGGACCAAGCATCTCCAGAATAAGCCATAGCTTTCCAGCCATTGAATGCAATTCTTTGAGCACCTTCATCTTTTTTTTCTTTGTCTGACTAGGCTAGAAACTCTAAGTGGGTTATATGATGGTACTTCGCCTGTTATCTTGTTGATTAATATTTTAGGAGGGTAAGTATTTTCAAGCTTTTGCTAGATCTGAAAAATATCTTCTTTTTTTTTTTCCTTTTTTTGTTTTCCTTTTTTTTTTTTTTTCCTTTCTTTTTTTTCCCCCAGAGAGGAGTACGCAGACAAGTGTTCCTGGGACTCTGTAAGCTTCTGAGGTATTTTCAGCAAAAAGTGCATGTTCACTTTCTGAGTTAAGAGAAATTTTTTCAAAGACATGTACGTAAATCTACTCGATGTAGATGACAAATGACTACACGGGCATTTTTTTAGAAAACAACAGGTTTACTAGTCACATATAATCTTAAACTGCAGGTGTCTTACTGTTGATGATTACACAGCAGAGGAACAGAAGAAGGAGACAAATGAAGTCCCTGGTTGCGCTGCTGGAGTGGAAGATGCGATGATGGGGCAATTTGCATCATTTCTAATGGGCTTCTGATTGAGAGCAAAAGCTTCCCAAATAAACATTTCCATCTCTTTTCAAAAAATAAAGATTATTTTACAGAGACAACAAAAAAATATTAGAGTGACTTTTACTGTTTCACTCACTGTTATTGACTTCAACATCATTTTATAGTACTACGTGGAGGGGTTTTGGAAACTTCTGCTGCTTTGTTTCCAGCTCAGTGCTAGGCTGAATTCATTCAGTAGCGCTGAATTCAAGTTTATTTCTGCTAGTGATCAGTGATAACACACAAGTAAACCAAGAGTCGTCACTTCAGCCTGCCTCTTTACCTTCATTGTTTTGATAAATCCCAAGAGCTGGAAATAGATGACTTTGATATCATCTGTACTTGCAATTAGTACCAAAGCTATGAGTATCTTCATGTGGATGTAATTGAGGGCAAAACTTGAGGCTGTTAGATTTCAATTCACTGTACAAACACAATTTCTTCCAGTTAGTTACCACCTTTTAAACTTTATGTCTTCAATGAGAGAAACTGAGAATGAGAAAAATCATTAATGAGGGGAAGTAAAATGGAGATGGCTCTACAAACTCAAACTAAACCATAAAGGGAGGCTAGACTTTTATTTTCCCACTGACTCCCTGGATCAAATCCTATCTCCTTAAATCAATTCCCTTCCTCCCATTTATTTATTGCAAACAAGATTGTCCTTTATAGCCTCAAATTTCCATTGCTTAGGAAAAGGCCTTTGAAGGTCTTCAGATTGCTTGTGTTTAAGAAAAGATAAAATCTGGCTTACAAGCCTTTGGCTTGTTTGCTTAAAGAACATTTCTATTTTGTTTAAATGCGTTTCTCGGCTAATTTGGGCACAGAAAGATGCTGTTAAGTAGTGTTCTTTAAACCTAGGAGTGAATTTAAGGGTGTGGGATCAGGTATTCTATGCCCCATCCTCTAAGCAGTGTTTCTAAATTAGTGAGGAGGACATAACCCTTGTTCTGTCCAGACGGTTGTTGAATTACGAACATTATTTAAGAGAAGATAAAACTAATGCCAATTTAGAAGCATATGAAGTTAACATGAAACATCCAGGCTGCTATCCAAAATGGAACAGATGGATCTGAAATTGGTTAATGCTAGATCAAAGAAAGCTTAAGTATTTGTGCTTATTAATGCTATCTAGGTTACCCCTAGTGATCATGATGCACCCATGCAAGCCTTAGCTTGCCTGTACTTTTCACTAAGCTACCCTGATCCAAAGAACTACACAGACAGCAATGGAATTATCACATGATGCCTTTAACCGTTTCCCCATTGAGTAAAACTTTGATAGATCTGTCTCCAGCCATCCACATCCTAAAAGTTTTATTTGCGATGGCTTCTTTTTTTAAACTTCTATTATTGGTCTATATTTTTTCTCAAGTAGAGTTCCTTTATTTTCCCTTCTTGCAGTATGGCCATCTGCTACCACTTCAGCTTTAACTGTATCTTCTTGATCTTTTATTCTCACTTGTTCACTTACCCGTTGTTTTCACCTGTCTCTCTAAGTAATACTCAGCATACATCTTTCCATGCTTCAGTGTCCAGCTTCTTCCTCTGCTCTATCTTCTCGGTTTTTGCTCCCTGTCATGGCTTATGAGGCACATGGTTCAAAACTTTCTTTTACAGAAATGAAAGATATTGTATTTCTCCAGTCTTCTGCTAACTCTTCACTTTAACCTTGATCTTTTCTCTGATTTTTTTTTATTTTGATATAAACTGATGCATAACATTAGACCAAATAGATGCCTCACCATGCAATGTAATACATTATTATTTCCTCTTTTATTAAAAAAATAATATGAGTTTGTACTCACAGCAAAAATGTAATTCAGCTTTAGGCCTTACAGAATTGTGTTTGGGAGATTATGCAACAATTGTTCTGATCCGTGAAATTAACTACCAAACACTAATCTTGATCAGATTTAGCACACAAAAAGGGGATTCAATTAGAAATTTAAATGCCTGAGAGTTTTACTTCTGGTTTGTACAGCTGAAGGTCACTTACCAACCCTGACTATACTGCATTCCCCCAACACCTACATCGAGAACAGTAATTTCCATGTGGAATCCTCTCTTTAATGCCTCTCTTTCTGGACAACAGCCGTGTATTTGGAGGGACAGTCTCTCCCACTCCTGCTCTGCTGTCATATTTTCAGTCAGTAACGCTGCCGTGATGGTAGGTCTGTAAGTGACCTGGAAGCTCCCCTGGGATCAAACTGCTATTTAAGAATTGAGCCCTGTCAGTTTGCCTGCCCTGCTAGGAACTTGCTTTTATCTATGGTAATTGCTTTTAGGGCTGGATAGCAAAGAGACTGTTCTCTGAGATTCCCATGCTTCATGCTTTCTTGTGGCAGACTAGTTTCACAGCTGCTCCAGCCCATTTAAGAGTAATTTTTCTTTCACCTAGTGGATATAAATCTGCTGCGTTCCGCCTACAATTGACTGTCGCTCTGCTTCGCTTTAGGACTTGTCCATTCAGCACTGCTTAATGACCCTGGTCCTGCAGTCCCTTGGTGTTGACCATGAGTTGGGTGGGAGAGGGGTCAAGTTTGAGGCTGATTGATAGAAGCAGAAATGACTGCCCCTTTCAAGTCAAAGTCAGGTGAGCGATTTCTGCTGGCTTGCTCAATCTAGGAGCAAGCCGCCCATGCTACTTAAAAGCAAATGTTTACAGGAGAGAACCAGTTTTCACAAGGCAAACAATTTTCTCTGGTTCTAACAGATTTTCTAGTTATTGATCAGCACAGCTACTTTTCTGAAAGGGAAAGAGCAAGATACTGGGGTGAGCAGCAAAGTAGCAGAATTTACACTGTGTTAATTTGTATGATACCAACAGTATACTAGATAGTATCGCTTCCAGCCATATTGCATAGCTGTAGAAATTTCAGGGCTGACTACTTTCAACTCCGGGGGGTTATCACAGCTGCTGGGGATTGCTGGAGTGAGGGTGACCTGGTTTTACCTTTTTCCTGCATAATTCTTCAGTTGCAAAATTTCTAATGGGGACAAGAATCCAGCCCTGAAAGTAAAAATGTGTCCCTTCTGCCTTGCGCACACCATGCAGGAATTAATGTAGCCACAGGGAAAGGGGAAAACTGACAGCTCTTCAAGAATAACCCACTGGAGATCAGGCAAACAAACAAAAGGGATTTTCTCATATTGAATGTTCATGGGAGAAGGGCAGGACAATGAAAAAATGTTTTCCATTTTGCCATTACAAGGAGCTCCTTGAGTTTTTAGACCTGTATCTTTTTGCTCTTTAGACAAGTGCCTGCTTTAGACAACATTTTGCATCATTAATTCCCCTGATCCTGCAGGGTGTTGCATGTGGGAAGCCCTGCGCTCCCATGTGGAGCCTCACCACTTTTAATGGTGTGCTGTGTGGGCAAAGGCAGTTCCCCCTGGAGAGAAACTTTCAGAGTGAGGTGCATTAGTCAGTCTTTCCTCATTTTTGTTGATCTTCCAGGCAAAAAAGGAAGATAAAAGGTAGCAAAGAACTGAAAGCCGCACACACATCCTCATACACATGCACGCAGAAGTACACATGAACAAAGACAGGAGCAGGCATCAAAAGAAGCTACTCTGGTTAATTTTTATGTTGTCTAAATTATGAGCTGACAGTATCCCCCTGTATCCTAAAACAGCATTTATCAGTTGCAAAATCTCACAGGGAGAGATTTCTCATTTTTCCCATGTTTTGATTTCTGAGGATAGAGCTGGAGTTATTTTATATGTACATTTTTATTTCTATTCATATTTGCTGTTGAATCTTAGTTTTACATCCAAATGAAGAAAGTCAAGGACAGTTCTCTTTCAGCTGAAAACATTCCTTCTTTAAAAATTTGGCTGCTGTGTTCTTTGATTTATTGCCTTGCTTATGTTGGACAACATACCAAGTCTCATGTCACAATATTCCTATTATGAACAGGAGTGGGTTTTTCTCCTCTCTTAGTGATAGATAAATCAGAAGAGCTTGCATTTTAGGAGACGAAGCTACAGTTTACTGTTCTGAACATTGTATTAATTATCTCAGCCACTGCACTTGGGACACTTTACCTGCCTACCTAATTGCCTTGCAGAAGCTGTAAGTCAGAGCGCCTATATTGTCATGCAGATTGTATAATCAGTTACTCCTGTGCAAAGGGTGTGAAAATTGTGCTTACTGAAATTCCTCCTCTTGTTTGTACCAGGGGCACCAATCATACATGGAAGCCCATGTTTACAGAGAGATCACTTTCTGAGCAAAACAGATGGGACAAATTAAGCAGAGATAACAGGCAGATTTTACAAATTTGGGATATATTTTTGTTTCCCATTTGAAAAGCTATCAATTCAGAAATCATAACTTGGTATGAATATTTAATATAATTATCTGTAACATGGGTGCCTGTTTGCTAGGAATATGCAGAGCCAGATCCAGCTACTTGTGTTCTGTCAAACTGTGGCTTCCTCTATTAAATTAGGGAGAATACTTACAACTCAGAAAAGATGTTACATGCCAGAGTTTTGGACTCAGCCAGACTCAGTGCTCAGTGCTTAATGTACAGCGATTTTCCAGCCAGTGGCTGCCAAAACACTCAAAACACAACATGATGCGGATCCTGGTCATAGCTTCCTTTCAGTCCTATCAACTACCTCAGGGACCCTGAGAAGTGGATGCCTCCTTTAACAAGGACACCTTTACACTGATATTAAAATGTCCCTTAAATTAATGGAAAACATGATGTTCTGTAAAACAACAATGCATTTGTTGCTATTTTGTCTAAGTTGCCTTAATTATCTATTTTGTCTAGAAAAGAAGGTACTCGGAGACTGCTGCATGGCCACTAGAGCTCTGTTGGTCTTTATGCTGGGAGCGCAGCAGAAGCAACACACAGTATGTCAGCTCTTAAATATGTCTGTACATAAAACAGAGTGGAGAGCATACAGCCATGAAAAACCTGGAAAAAAGTTGTCATCACCTGTATCTGAATTTGATGGACATTAAAAAGAAAATCTGATAATATTTAATAGAATGAAGACTGGGGTATTATATTCAAAAAAACTATCAACTGTTTTAAGCAAGCCAAATATCTCTGTGACCAATATCATGAAAGCAGCCAGTATTAAGAAGCACAAAAGAAAGGTGTGAAAATATCGGTAGGACAGTTTATACTCATAGCCATCCCCCCACAGAAAGACCCTATTAAGTCAAGGTAAATTGTACCAACTGCCTTAAAGTGGTGCCTGTCTGATCTAATTTTTTTGATACAGCAAGCTGAAGCTTAGTGTGATAGTGATTGTACTGACCTATTAAGGCTGAAACTGATAAGAAAATGCAGTTGTCACCTACAGCTTTGTTACTGTGCTGCAACAGAAATATTCTTTTCTTGCACTATTCTTGCTTGATAGGGAGACAGCCGTCTGCTCCTTTTGTTGTCCAATTAGATAAAACTGGTACATTTTGCAGTAAGGATGCATTTTAAATTGGGCTCTTTTTAAAATGTATTTGGCAGCCTGAACACGCTACCAGAATAAATTAGTTATGCTTAGTGCTGCATTCGAAGAGTACCTTTTCAACTGCTTTGAAAACAGAGTCACTCCACACTTCTAGTGGCTTATCGCAACTCAGTACAACTTGTGTCATTCTGGTAAACTAGGTTGGTGACTTTTCCCCTCTTAATTTTTTTGTGTGAATTTAGTGTATGTGAAAGATGCCAAATTAACAGCCCTGAAGACTTTTCTTTATTTTTCCAGAGGACATTCAGAGTACCAGTGGTGAGAGTTCAGTGTCTGCTACACTGCCCCAGCAATGCGACATTTAGTTGCCACCCCAACCAAAGGAGAAGGTAGTTCAGACTCCTGCAAGCTCGGTCTTTGCCTGTCCGTCTCACGCTGCCTGCTTGGCCAACTTGATCTCCTTCTACAACCAGGTGGATTGTTGGGGTTGATGTAGCTTGAGAGTTAGCATGACTAGGCCGCTTAAGCAAAACAGTTAACATAACTGAACAGGCCACTGGAAAGGACAGCTAAGAACAGCAATTGAGAAAGTTCTGATAGTGCACATGATGTGGGTTAGCAAAAACAAGATGTGTTCAAGGACATGGAGGCGGTCTGTTGCTATTAGCGCTAGTGCATAGTTACCAATCATAAGGGAATACAGGGTGCGTGAACAGCACGTGATTTATGTCTGTAGCCTATCCGAATAAGCGTGATAGTGTGTACAGACATGAAAAAATGTATATAACCACACAAGCGGAGCAATAAAGTGAACTGACTGTGCATTGCATCAATGTGTGAGAGTCGTTCCTGTCCCTGCACGGATGCTGAAACTCGGTAGTGGATGAGGGAAAGGCTGTGGATGTTGTCTACTTAGACTTTAGTAAGGCCTGTCACACTGTTCCCCACAGCATTCTCCTGGAGAAACCAGCTGCCCATGGTTTGGATGGGTGTACTCTCTGCTGGATAAAGAACTGGCTGAATGGCCAAGCGGAGAGAGTGCTGGTGAATGGAGTTAAATACAGCTGGCAGCCGGTCACGAGTGGTGTTCCCCAGCACTAAGTTTTGGGTCCGGTCTTGTTTAATGTCTTGTTTAATATCTTTATCAATGATCTGGATAAGGGGGTTGAGTACTCCCTCAGTAAGTTTGCAGATGACACCAAGTTGGGTGGGAATGTCCATTTGCTCAACGGTAGGAAGGCTCTGCAGAGGGATCTGGACAGACAGGATCAATGAGCCAAGGCCAACTGTATGAGGTTCAATAAGGCCAAGTGCCGGGTTCTGCACTTGGGTCACAACAACACCGTGCAACGCTACAGGCTTGGGGAAGAGCGGCTGGAAAGATGCCTGGTGGAAAATGACCTTGGAGTGCTGGCTGACAGCCAGCTGAACATGAGCCAGCAGCATGCCCAGGTGGCCAAGAAGGCCAACAGCATCCTGGCTTGTATCAGGAATAATGTGACCAGCAGGAGTAGGGAGGTGATCGTGCCCCTGTACTCGGCGCTGGTGAGGCTGCACCTGGAGTACTGTGTTTAGTTTTGGGCCCCTCACTGCAAGAAGGACACTGAGATGCTGGAGCGTGTCCAGAGAAGGGCAGCGAGGCTGGTGAGGGGTCTAGAGAACAAGCCTTACAAGGAGTGGCTGAGGGAGCTGAGGCTGTTTAGTCTGGAGAAGAGGAGCCTGAGGGGGGACCTTCTTGCTCTCTACAGCTACCTGAAAGGAGGCTGTAGTGAGGCAGGTGTTGGTATCTTCTCCCAAATAACTAGCCATAGGACGAGAGGCAATGGCCTCAAGTTGCATCAGGGGAGGTTTAGATTGGATATTAGGAAAAATTTCTTTACTGAAAGAGTGGTCAGGCATTGCAATAGGCTTC
Organism: Opisthocomus hoazin; assembly: GCF_030867145.1. Taxonomy (NCBI): domain Eukaryota; kingdom Metazoa; phylum Chordata; class Aves; order Opisthocomiformes; family Opisthocomidae; genus Opisthocomus; species Opisthocomus hoazin. Next base: position 71,191,758 of record NC_134417.1, on the reverse strand, counting down.
CCAGGGAGGTGGTGGAGTCCCTATCCCTGGAGGTATTCAAAAAACATGTAGATGTGGCACTTCAGGATATGGTTTAGCAGGCACGGTGCTCTTGGGTGGATGGTTGAACTTGATGATCTTAGAAGTCTTTTCCAACCTATGATTCTGTGATTCTATGATTCCATGAAAAGCACACATTGCAGTGCTCTGTGGCATTCAGAGCTGAAATCATAGGTTTTCTCCTGTCTGCCATGTCTTCCTTTATAGTAAGTCACTGGCTTTTCCTCACACAATGTGTGAGGACATGGAAAAGTCCATGGAATGTGGAAGGAGGGGCAGGCCACTTGGGAAGAGTACAGGAATGTGGTCAGAGCGTGCAGGGATGCGACGAGGAAGGCCAAGGCCCACCTGGAATTGAAGCTGGCAAGGGATGTCAAAAACAACAAGAAGGGATTCTTCAACTACATCAGCAGCAAAAGGAAGGCTAGGGACAATGTGGGGCCGCTGCTGAATGAGGCGGGTGTCCTGGTGACGGAGGATGCGGAGAAGGCAGAGCTACTGAATGCCTTCTTTGCTTCAGTCTTCAGTGCTAAGACTGGCCCTCAGGAATCCCAGGCCCCAGAGGTAAGAGAAGAAGCCTACAGAGAGGATGATTTTCCCTTGGTCGAGGAGGACTGTGTGAGGGATCGCTTAAGCAATCTGGATGTCCACAAATCCATGGGCCCCGATGGAATGCACCCAAGAGTGCTGAGAGAGCTGGCGGATGTCATTGCTGAGCCACTCTCCATCATCTTTGAGAGGTCCTGGAGGACAAGAGAGGAGCCCGAGGACTGGAGAAAGGCCAATGTCACTCCAATCTTCAAAAAGGGCAAGAAGGAGGACCCAGGGAACTACAGGCCGGTCAGCCTCACCTCCATCCCGGGGAAGGTGATGGAGCAGCTTATCCTGGAGGCCATCATCAAGCAAGCGGAAGAAAAGAAGGTTATCAGGAGTAGTCAGCATGGATTCACCAAGGGGAAATCATACCTGACCAATCTAATAACTTTCTACGATGACATGACTGGCTGGGTAGACGAAGGGAGAGCCGTGGATGTTGTCTACCTCGACTTCAGCAAGGCTTTCAACACAGTCTTCAATGATATCCTCCTAGGGAAGCTCAGGAAGTGTGGGCTGGATGAGTGGTTGGTGAAGTGGATTGAGAACTGGCTGAATGGCAGAACTCAGAGGGTTGTCATCAGCGGCGCTGAGTCTAGTTGGAGGCTGGTAACAAGTGGTGTCCCCCAGGGGTCAGTACTGGGCCCAGCCTTGCTTAACTTCTTCATCAGCGACCTGGATGAAGAGTTAGAATGTACCCTCAGCAAGTTTGCTGATGACACCAAACTGGGAGGTGTGGTAGACACACTGGAAGGCTGTGCTGCCATTCAGCGTGACCTGCATAGGCTGGAAAGTTGGGCAGAGAGGAACCTGATGAGGTTCAACAAAGCCAAATGCAGGGTCCTGCACCTGGGGAGGAACAACCCCATGCATCAGTACAGGCTTGGGGTGGACCTGCTGGAGAGCAGCTCTGCGGAGAGGGACCTGGGTGTCCTGGTGGACGACAGGTTAACCATGAGCCAGCAGTGTGCCCTGGCTGCCAAGAAGGCCAATGGGATCCTGGGGTGCATCAAGAAGAGTGTGGCCAGCAGGATGAGGGAGGTTCTCCTTCCCCTCTACACTGTCTTAGTGAGGCCTCATCTGGAGTACTGTGTCCAGTTCTGGGCTCCCCAGTTCAAGAAAGATGAAGAGCTACTGGAGAGAGTCCAGCAGAGGGCTACGAGGATGATGAGGGGACTGGAACATCTCCCTTACAAGGAGAGGCTGAGGGAGCTGGGCTTGTTCAGCCTGAAGAAGAGAAGGCTGCGAGGGGACCTTATAAATGCTTACAAATATCTCAAGGGTGGGTGTCAGGAGGATGGGGCCAAGCTCTTTTCAGTGGTGCCCAGTGACAGGACAAGGGGCAATGGGCACAAACTGAGGCACAGGAAGTTCCGTCTGAACATGAGGAAGAACTTCTTCCCTCTGAGGGTGACGGAGCCCTGGAACAGGCTGCCCAGGGAGGTTGTGGAGTCTCCTCTGGAGATATTCAAGACCCGCCTGGACAAGGTCCTTTGCAGCCTGCTGTAGGTGACCCTGCATCAGCAGAAGGGTTGGACTAGATGACCCACAGAGGTCCCTTCCAACCCCTACCATTCTGTGATTCTGTGATTCTGTGAATTTTTCCAGGTCTTTTGCTTGCTATAGGAGTGTGTCTTGCAAGCACATTGATGGCTCTGTAGGCATGAGTTCAAAAAAGCGTGGTCCTGCAGAAGACAATGGGCTACCTGTCTTAATTTAAGTGCTTGCTAAAGTATTCTTTTTATCTCACATTCTCAATGCCCGTTACACTTATTTTCCTAAAAGGTCTCTGCTGATGATCACTTCTGCTTAATATTGAAAGCTGTTGTGTAGCAATCAGGTCCTCCTTTAACACTTTATGAAGTAATGTCAGTCCAGGACACAGCTTCTGTTTTATGTATCAAAACTTGTGGACATCTGAGGGTACAGAATATTTTCATGTTTGTTAGAGTGACTTAGCATCCTGACTGATAAGCGAATGTTGTTCCTACTGCAGACAGGACTTCAGGTTCAAAAAGATATATTTTTAAAACCATGATACAGCAGGTGTCAAGCTTTGTTTGCTTCTTCCACTTGTATTTCAATTGTAGAAACTTCACACCTGAGTAGCTGGACCATGAACAATTTATTTGAAGATGTCAGTCAAACAGTCAGCAGTACAAATACTCCCAAATGCACCTGTGTTTGATTTTGCAGATAGAGAAGGAAAATTGGTTTTCAGTGCAGTTGAAAGTCCCCAAATTTTGTTTCTTAGTTAAAACATTGGATTGGGTTTTTTTTACATATGCAGTAGGGTCTGGAAGAGGGGCAGCAGGAGGATTTTTCTGGCTTTTCTTTAAAGATCAGCAGAAACATTTTAAAAACTACAGTTTCAGTGAAATATCCAGGAAGGAATTATGACTTTATAACATTACCAGTAGACTCATAATAGGTTTTTCTCAGGATTTGAGAGTTAGGTTTCCAGTCTAGTGATAAAATTTGCTCCTATACTTAGTTGACCTAACAAGAGCCAGATGAGGCTTAAAGAGAATTTTTGGTACCGAAGTGTTAGTGAAGGCACTGCTGACTCCTCTACCAGCTGACTTGCGAGCCAGTGAACACCTGGACAAATAACAGGGAGGGAGGGAGGAAGGCAAAGCAGAGCTCAGAGCTCTGCTACTTAATCTTTCAGCATAGAAGTGCTAGTGTTGCATCTGGAGAGACATCATTTTTCTCAGGCCATGAGTCTGTTAGCGTTGTGTCTTGGTGTACTGAAGCACCAGGGGATGTGTCTTCCCTCACTAGGGAACAGGACTGATGCAAATCTACAGAACATATCAGAACTACATTAAAGCAGCACTAAGTAATTGATGCAGTTTAATATGTTCGTGGGAGCTTGCTTTGGTATAGCTAACTTATAGACAAGGTCTTAGGTCTACGCAGCTTGCAGTCCTACACTTTTGAGGGTGTAAGCCTGTGCTATAAAATGTCATAGGTATGTTTTATGCTGTCCAAAAATTCCTGGTAATGGATTTGGATAAAACATTCTCATCTGCAAGGCTTGGAGTAGCATTTAGCATTGATGTGCACTGTTAAATAGCGCTTGGGTTTCAGATTAGAGCTGTCTGTATTCTGCCATTAGGCATGTGATGCAAGAGCACGTAAATCAACTTGGCATCTTGCTGTAGGAAAGGTGCTTCATTTAGGTTAAACCTATGCCCCTGGTGTCTTTCCATGGCAGACTATTAAAACAGGGATGTTTTCTGTAACTGGGATCAAATACAAGCAAACGGTCTCAAGTGTGGTATAAAAACGTACACACAATTGACTAATAGTAGCTAGAATATGAAATGTCTCAAGAAACTTCCTCTCCTGAAAATAAATTGGCATTCTGGGTGTGATCCAGCTCATTCTAATGTGTTTTTTCATGACAAGTCTGTCTCCTCATCCCCTCAGAATGCTCTCATTTTATCTCTTTGTACAAATCATCTGCATTTCAGATGTCTGAGAATCAGTGGACACTGACAAAGAGGATTTCCTAGGTACCTTAGACCAGAGGTTTAGTTCCTGCCTGCATAATAGACTGAACACAAACTGTGTTTACCTTTTCTAAATCTCTTGTTCTTGAATATGTTTGTAATTTTTTCCTTCACTTAATTTCTAATCTTAAAGGTACTTAAGCAGAAAACCAAAAAAATACCTTTTATCACATAGGATTGTTGGGAGCAAGAAAGCTCCAGTAAATCATCTTATATGAAATACGCTTTATACAGAATTAGTTAGTATTTCTGAAGCCTTAGCCATTATGCTTCCAAGTGCAGCTTGTAAAGAGGACATATTAAATAATTAGTGGTAATTGCATGCTGAAATAATGCTATGTACACATTAACATGAGTCTGTTTAGGCCATAGGCACACAGACTTTATAATTGCTCTCTGAACAAAGTTATAGTCACAGCTATGGATGATACCTGTTTGCAGATATTGAGATATTGTTCAGTAGCTGTAGTCCTTGAGTAGGCTAAATGCTTCCAAAACAAGATGAATATTCTATAGTTACATTTAAAAAAAAAAGGGAGTGCCCCTGAATTTGCTAGATTTATCACAGAATATGGCTTTTAGAGATTCATAAATTTTTCAGAGTAATGTTTTTTCTTCACAAAATTTAGATTTTTTTTATGAAGAGGAAACCTCCTTGCTTTTCACACAAGATATAAAAATGTCAACATTTACAACCAACAACTTCTCATAGCGATTTCTAGAAATGCTATTTTAAACTTGAAAAATAAACTGCAGAAGGTAAGATTAACATTACCTGTATTATGTAGAACTTGGCTACTTAGTAAGTCTCAGAGAATAATTGTAAATGGGAAAATAATTATCTGACAGGTATAAGATTTCTGTTCTTGGCTTGTTGCTGTTCAATTGTCTTGCTAGTTATTTTTTAATTATCATGCCATAATTTACAGATAGATAGAAAAATCATAATGGGATAAATTATATATGCTGTGCTTACCTGAAGAACATATTTTTTAAGTTCATCCCTATACAAGGCTTATATCTAGACTCAGAGAAAGTATTACAGAATCACAGAATCACAGAATAGTAGGGGTTGGAAGGGACCTCTGTGGGTCATCTAGTCCAACCCTCCTGCCGAAGCAGGGTCACCTACAGCAAGCTGCACAGGACCTTGTCCAGGCGGGTCTTGAATATCTCCAGAGGAGACTCCACAACCTCCCTGGGCAGCCTGTTCCAGGGCTCCGTCACCCTCAGAGGGAAGAAGTTCTTCCTCATGTTCAGACGGAACTTCCTGTGCCTCAGTTTGTGCCCATTGCCCCTTGTCCTGTCACTGGGCACCACTGAAAAGAGCTTGGCCCCATCCTCCTGACACCCACCCTTGAGATATTTGTAAGCATTTATAAGGTCCCCTCGCAGCCTTCTCTTCTTCAGGCTGAACAAGCCCAGCTCCCTCAGCCTCTCCTTGTAAGGGAGATGTTCCAGTCCCCTCATCATCCTCGTAGCCCTCTGCTGGACTCTCTCCAGTAGCTCTTCATCTTTCTTGAACTGGGGAGCCCAGAACTGGACACAGTACTCCAGATGAGGCCTCACTAAGACAGTGTAGAGGGGAAGGAGAACCTCCCTCATCCTGCTGGCCACACTCTTCTTGATGCACCCCAGGATCCCATTGGCCTTCTTGGCAGCCAGGGCACACTGCTGGCTCATGGTTAACCTGTCGTCCACCAGGACACCCAGGTCCCTCTCCGCAGAGCTGCTCTCCAGCAGGTCCACCCCAAGCCTGTACTGATGCATGGGGTTGTTCCTCCCCAGGTGCAGGACCCTGCATTTGGCTTTGTTGAACCTCATCAGGTTCCTCTCTGCCCAACTTTCCAGCCTATGCAGGTCACGCTGAATGGCAGCACAGCCTTCTGGTGTATCCACCACACCTCCCAGTTTGGTGTCATCAGCAAACTTGCTGAGGGTACATTCTAACTCTTCATCCAGGTCGTTGATGAAGAAGTTAAGCAAGGCTGGGCCCAGTACTGACCCCTGGGGGACACCACTTGTTACCAGCCTCCAACTAGACTCAGCGCCGCTGATGACAACCCTCTGAGTTCTGCCATTCAGCCAGTTCTCTATCCACTTCACCAACCACTCATCCAGCCCACACTTCCTGAGCTTTCCTAGGAGGATATCATTGAAGACTGTGTTGAAAGCCTTGCTGAAGTCGAGGTAGACAACATCCACGGCTCTCCCTTCGTCTACCCAGCCAGTCATGTCATCGTATCATGTCATTGATAAGGTGAAGGTGTGAGTCGGTAATTCTGAAAATAACCGGAATCACAGCAGATAACCAAAAGAAGCCGAGTCCCTAATCTGATGGCATATACAATATAGCAATGTAATTCCTGCATGCTTACGTCTGCCAATGTCAAAAAGAAGCAGGGAAATGGAATTACCTCCAATCTATAGAGACAGTGACTCAAGTCTTATTTCAGTATTCCTTCCCATCCTTTTGTCTTCACGAAGAGTACTGAAAAACACAAAAAGGGCTCTGGGAAGAGTTACAAGAAAGAGTCAAGGAAAACAAGCGAAGTGAGAGACTCAAAAAGCTTAGTCCATTAGTTTTCAAGTAATGTTTACCAAGGCTAAGGTTAAAAAATATGGTCCTTACACATTAAGAAGAGGTAGCTGTTTGTATATGGCTCTTCATCTGAAAAGGTAAAAACTCTGGACCTGAGCTAGGCAAACTTGGATTAGAAATAACAACTCTGTGGTTTAACAAGTAAGAGTAATTAATCACTGGAACACTTTTTTAAGGGAGAGGGTAAAGTATCCACATCTTCGTTTTACATCAAGGGATGCATTTATACAGGACCCACAGTCATTCAACCCAAACTTGTGACTGTGATGTTGAAATGTTGAGATAAAATTCTCTGCTCCATAAGGCTCATGCTCTTGCAATCTGTTAATTGCTTTCTGTTGCTCTGCTTCAGTGACAGCACTCTGCACTTCTCTAGTACTTTCTACTGCGGGTACTTAAATATATCAGGGAGACAGTGGACCCCTGCAAGATGGCAATGCATCTAGTGCTAGATACTCATCAGGGCTCCGGAAATCTGGGGTCCATGTGTACAGTGAGCTACTCATTTCAACTTTTTGTACCCTCCCTCCTTCTCCCACCTCCTTTCCATCGTCCTCAGTTAGATCCTTAGCCTTGATGGCAGGAGCACAGCAAAATACAAACAAAACCATTCGAAAAGTTTCCAACCTTATTTTTTTCTTTCTCTAATATTAGAGGTTCATGTTTAGACACTTAGAAGTTACCTGCAGGTGTTCATGTTTTTATCAGCCCAAGCCTGTAAAGATTTTACAGTCCTAAATATTGAGTTTAACCATGTATGTTATTTATTTTTATGCATCTCTCTCTACATTTATGAACACACAGCCCTCTACTTTCTTCTTTTTATTGTCCTCTTAAATATCTCCCCGGTTGCTTCCCCTATTGGTTTTCTCTGAGAGCCCAGAGCCTCTGGCAGCAGCCTGATGAACAATTACAAATTTGCTGTACAGGGGACATTTTATTAAAAAACAATATAGCCTTAAAAGGGCTAGTTTTACAATGAGAAAACCTGATAAGAATTTGGGGAATTTTTCTACCTTCTCTATGTTTAATATGATGGTACACATCACAGCTCATTTTTCTGTGTAATAAACACTGACTTTTGAACGGAGCCATAATTTAATATCCCTTAGTTTCTGTGCCTAAATTATCCAGCTTGCACCTCCATCTTTAACACCTAGAAATTTGTTTCTTAGTGTCACGTGTAACTGCACTGAAATGCTTCAGACATGTTTGCTAGTTTACTATTGCATTTTCGATTTTTCCCTCAGTAATAATTGTTCAAATTGTGAGTGTCTGTGAAGACCATATGACTGCTGGTATCACCACTGTGGAAAGTTCCACTTGTAAAAGAGAATTAAATTTCATTAGTGACTTGAAAAAATTGCATGAGATATGTTAAAATGCCTTGTTTTCGCTATGTGTCTGCATCAACGTGCCAGAAGGTACGCAGTTAGATAGCAAGCTGTTGGCTATTAAAGCTGGATTCAAATATTTTGCAGTTTAACATTTGATAGAACTGAATTTGAAACACTTTCAGCTACAGTTTTGCTGATGTTTTTAATTGTGAAGGCAGCTATCTTGCTGTCAAGTTTTTTTCACTTGGCTGAGAAAGGATATTTTTTAACACCTTTTTAAGACTCTGAAAGTGCTCTTCAGCCACAAGTAATATTAAACAAGTTCAAATAGGAAATGTTTTGCAGCCTCCTTGGAAAAGTTTTCTTGATTGTCTGTTCCACATGGAGAAGAACCCAAGTATGTCCACCTGTTTTCAAACTGGAGAAATCAGAAAATCAGATAGACGGGTTCTCATTCAGGACAGACATAAATGTTATGTGAATGGGGGCATGAAAGAGGAAGATTATTCCCTGTCTCAGGTTTAAAAGTATAAATCACAGCATGTAAAATAATGGGGGCACAATCTATCCTTCCCCTGCAATTCTGGTTCTGGTCTTGCTTACATCAAAATGACTGAAAACACAATATTTTGGCCACTCATCTGAGATAAAAAGGTTAGAATGCAAATATTAGCTCTGAAGATATTTTTTCTTTTTTTTTTACATTTTTCCCCCAGCATAGGCATCTTACTGAAGCACATCTATTGTTTGTAAACGTTTGGTTTTGAGCAGTTGACACATATGTGACGTAAAGCTATTTTACCAGAAAATTTCCTACCAACACCAGTATTGATCTTTTGGAGGGTAGTAGCAGGACTCCAATTCTATCAGGAATTCCGCCAGCAAATGTAAAAGTAGAGAGTTTAAGGCATGTATTTTCAAATGTTTTCTCTAATTTGAGAAAAAGGATTCACATCTCCCATCGCCTTTTGCCTTGCTTCTACAAATAAACCAGATTTCTTCTTACTTGAAAATGTCATTATGCTTCTTCCTTCAGCTGCTCTAAGCTGGCAGAGTGAAACATTTCTACACTTTGTAAAAGAATACATAAACTTTGCTATTTGAATCATTCTGCCTGCTTCTAAGTAATCTTTATGTGTGATTAAGTATCATAGCTCCTCTTTAGTTGCATTAAGATAAAATGACAACTTTTATGTGTAAAAACACAGATTACTCTTTCTGTTTAAGCTTTCCCAACTGTAAATGTAGACCATGAGAGCTAAGATACATTTATTAATATGACAGAGAAATGCATCACTGTGGTGTCGTATTTGGTGTGCAGGAGGCGTGACAGGGTGGGTACAATCTAGGGACAGATATCCAGATGTTCACCACTGCATGGCTTCAGCTGTGCGCTCAACTTCTGAAATGGGAATAGAAGTTGCCATGTCAACAGATATATTATCTCTCAGAAACATTTATTTTTAATTCATGATTTCTTAGCATCTATTACTCTAGATTCCTGCAGCTATAATCATGCAGTTTACAAAACCCTGCTTTGCTCAGAACCATAACTTTAAAAGAAAACTAATTGCTCTTCCCAATCATCAAGACAAGTTTTTCCAGTAGAACAACTGTATTCCTTCCTTTTGCCCAGGCTCTGTTTCTCTTTTCTGTTTGGTGCCTGTTCTCAGACCATGCCGTTCTCAGCAATGAAAACTGAGTAAAATTGCAATGGCATCAACTGGCTCGACAGCAAAATTTGGCTGTCGAGCAAAAGTTTGACCCCATTCAAAGTTTGACCCCATTCAGCAAAGTTTGACCCCATTCAGCTAAGGGATTCATGGCTGAAACATGGCAAATGGTATGTGTAATGAGTAGGAAATTGGAAGAAATGGTCAGTTATGAGAGAAGAGGAAGAAATAATAATATTTCAAATTATTTTCTTCTGAAACTAAATTGTATGGCATCTATGTGCATGGACGTGTAAATAGAAAAGTGGAGAAATTTGCACCAGACCTCTGTGTTAAGAGGTTAGAGAGAACCCTGACTTGTTGCAGTGACAGATTTTAATGGAGAAAGGGTCACAACCAAAAACTGTGCTCTGAGCATACTCTGGAGTCTCTGTGCTGGCAGGATTGCTAACAGTTTTCCCTGGGCTCATGAGAGCGAACCCTGTAGTGGCCTTTTCGGCAAAGCTGTGAGATACTGTATTCCCTGACAGGTGATGTGCAATTTGCCTGATGAATTGCTGCCTGTCTACCTGGTCTAGAGCTGGGTGCTTTCTTTATTTAGTTGACTTTTTAAACAAAAAATTAAACATAGCTTTATCTCAAAATTTGTTAGGAACAACTTATTTAAAAAAATAAAAGCGGATTTTTTAAATGAATGATTTTAATAATTTTGCTTAAAAATATTTTAGGCTTCAGATTTTCAACAAAATGTTTGTAGGATAAAATAGATGGAGTTATTTCTTAAAGGTATCTTAAAGGTATGACAAATAATTGGAATTTTTAACCAGCTCCAACATGCACCTCTATGGGTTAAATAATATTCCTAGAAGGCTTCACTATGCTTTTTTACTCTGATCTGGCATATTCACTCGTTCAGAGTATTCTCAGAAATGATGCTGTACATTCAAATGAACCCATCTTAATTTCAATGAATACCAAAGCAATTAATAATGATTAAACACTTACATTAAATGTCATTCTCTGTATTTCAGTTAGAAAAGAATTCCTGGCGTCTATTTTTATTTGAGGAGAGTCACATATTGCCCACAGAAAATTTCAAGTGCGTACTCAAAGTTTAGCAATTAGCATAGATCAGAAGGCCAGGAACAGAACAGACAGCCAGAAGCAGTTTGGAGTTTTGGTTATTTCATGGGAGGCATGTGCTTTCTCAAGCTATTTCTTTCCTGGAATCAACATGAGAATCAACATCCAAAAAAATTCCTTTTCAGCTTTTTGAAGAAGAGAAGATACGGGAGAGGTTTCTTTGTTGCTGTTGTCACATTTGGCTATGAAAACCCAGAGTGGAAGTTTGAGTGCATTCACTTTCCCTGGGTCTTTTGGCAGTCCTGAGGTGTTAGCAGAGTTTTTTTTCTGTTTAGTTTGTCATGGTGGGCCTTTCAACTGTCGCTTCAGAAGCAGACTGCGGGGCTAATGGAGGCCTCCTTACCCAGTTTGCTTTGTGACCACACATATTTTTATATACATAGACACTAATAGTGGGGAGGGAAACGGGAGACAACCAGAGCAGTTTCACATATCTCTGATCACATAAAATGCAATAAGCCTTGTAGTGGGGTTGAAAAGAAGGTGAGGATATAAACATCCTCCAGGGACAGTTTGTCATTGATTTATGACAAAATCTTCTCCAAAAATCAAATTGAAATGGTTTCCATTTTGCATTTTGCAAGCCCCACTATAATAGCAGCCTTGTCACCTTTCAAAGGACGAAAGGTAAAAGAGTGGCAAGTTCAATGCTTGTACAGCAGTTCAATATATCTAACCACAACACTATTAAAATTATTCCCCTTTTCTGGCATGATTGTGGACTAGAAGGGTGTGCAATTGCTGAACTTGTAATAAGATTCAGTCATTCTGATAAAAGTAAATTATTTATCACTCACTGCTCTTTTTAGAGGCTTGATGGTGTTCATAACTGCATTACCCAGCATCTTTCACTGGATAGAATCTCCCTCGCTAAAGAGGAGATTCAGATGCCTTAAATAAGGCACCTGACTGACAGGGTACAGAGCAGATGGGCAAACGGATAGTGCAACTTCATCTTGGTCACTTCTGGCATGGTGGCCTTTATGAAAGAAGAAACACGCATTTGTTTCCCTTTTTCTCAGGGTATAGCAAAGTGACATTAATCTGCCATGATTGAGATATCAGTTGGTTAGCAGGCACAAAGCAACCTTAAGCAAAAGGGCAGAGCAGCTTGAGAAATGTTGGTTGTTAGTCTTCGGTAACAACCCGATCGAGAAGCCCTGAAGTGGTTGAAATCACAGACTGCCTGCTAAGTGGTCTTCGGGGAGGCTGCTCTGCATCTAATCCCGCCGAGAGAAATATGAACAGGAGTAGAATGGAGATCAATGTAGGTGCCTTGCTCAGGATATTAACTACCCCACCTTCACTTCTGACTCCTGCAGCATGACAACTCTGTCCCCACAGGGGCAGAGGATTCTGCTGGGGTCTGTAGCAAAGTCTGTTGAAAGCAGGAGAATTGACATTTTGCTGAGTGTCTTGACTGCTTTGACATCTCACAAGCAGTACAAATGATCACTTATGTAAAGGTTATTTGAATAAAGGTAACATCCCTTGGTGTGACTTAGCTGTGAAAGTGTTCCAGTTCCCTTTAGGCGTCCCTCTGAGATTTCTAGTCTCCTAAAATGTGCATGTATTTCTAATTTGCCTGTAGGCTAAGAAAAAGCTGGAATCCAATGTCTGCAGAGCTTGTCTGAACTGGCATGATACACCGAAACCAGGCTTATTCGAAAAGGCTCTTCCAGGGCTACAAACAAGACATGAAAAAAAAATGTAAGACATTTCTGTCTCGGAGAGCTCCTTTTACTAAAAGCATCAAAGCAGGGGTGGGAGCAGCCGGGGAGCTGCTGCGATGGATGCTCCTGCCCACAGAGTTACTGTGGTAAGCGATGGATTTGCTCTGCACCTGGAGCTTTTCTGTGCAGCCCAGGGGCTGCCCCCTCCCCAGTGGCATGGGGAGGGTTCCTCCAGCAGTGTGGGGAAGGGGTCCGCCCTTCCCAGGAGCGTGGATTTTGAGAGAAGTCATCACATCACTTGAGCTCTCATTTAGCTTCTCTGTCTTTGCGAGCACCTGGATTGTGTTCATAGGATTTTCTCAGCAACTCTCCTGAGGGCTAGAGATGTTGGGGAGGGACATGTGCTGGCTTGTTTTGTTTTTCAAACCAACATCGAACATTTTTAGATGAAATTATTTAACTCGAAGAGATGAAGCTTTAAGAAGCACCATTAAATATTGCAAAGGGCTCATGATATTTCAAGAGCAAAACTGTGTATTAGATGTGGCCTGGACAGTCATTCTTCACCACTCCTGTTGTGCCTGGAGTGGTGGTATGGCAGAGACACATGTGCAGGATCCCCCTAGAAAGGTGAAAGCCCATGTCCTGATGCCCTAAACAAAACCTGCCGTGTACTGTCAGAGCTCTTCTGGAGACTTGTGCAATTAGACCCTGCACCTGCATGCCCATACAGGCATTTTCTTCATTAACTGTGTAGTTAACTATATCTAGTTAGTGTGCACACTCATATCTGTCATGGAAAACTGTAGGCATATTTTTATATATTGCCTTCTTTCATGTCTGAAAAATTCTCAGATACTTTCTTGTACTGATTGGTACTGTTAGATCATAAGCTGAGATGAAGTTACCCTAGGTTAGTGAAAATGGCATGCATCTGTAGATGAATAAGAAGTTTGGTTTCTCTGAATACTTGTCCTGAGCACTGAATGAACCTGATGCAAAATCATTTTGAAAAGATCACACATGGGATTAAACCCAGTACTGCTGCGTTGTGCCATAATGTGGGAACTGTGGCCAGAAGCATTTGAAACTCCCCCGTGTCTCAGAAACTCCCTTAGCTATGCTGCTGTGATAAACTGGAGTTAAGGGAAGGAGGCCCTGGCCACTTTACTTGCAGAAATGTGCTGACAATCTTTGTAATTAAGCTCTGGTCCTCCTTCCAGGCTCAAGAGGGGTCATGAACCTGGTGCTCATGTGGGTTCATGGCTGATTACGAAATAGCCATACTAAAACCACATGAGAGTCACATCGTAGTTGTATGAACAGATTTCTTATTGCTCATTTCGTAAGAGCTTCTGCTGGGAGGCCAAGGTCTCACCAAATATGCTGAAAAAAGCCCATATTTGGACATTCTGTGCCATGTAGCCAGAAGGTTTGTACTGAGTAGTAATATTCCTTAGGAGGCTTTTATTTTTAGGCCATGGACCAGAAATCCTGATTTACCTTAAAGACAGTAAAACTTGAGCCTACTGCTGTTGCACAGCGAAATTTTGATGGCTCTAGAAGTGGTGACAAGGTTTCCGTCAGAAAGGCACAAAACTTCCATCACCTTTCACAAGAGAAGATCTGCACTCTCTACTGACACAGAAAAGCTGTAATATATTTGAGTGTGGGCAAGAGAACTGGTGATTTTTTCTGTATCTTTTGGTTGTAAACTTTGGCTAGAGCTCTTTTTTAAAATGAAAATGCTGTACCAAAAGTACATTAAGAACATGAGCTGATGCCAAGCTATAGCAGACATCTGGAATTGCCTGTTGGATTCATAATTGCAGTAAATTAGTGTATGATGATTTTTATAACAAATTATGAAATGCCAAGTTAATTATTAATTATTGGACACTTGTTATACAGTATTGCCTGTCAATGAGTGACTCCATCTGGTCTGAAACTATTGCAAATACTCCAAAGTAAGACTGTTTAAAAGAGCAGAAAGGACTTCATAACATGCAAAGTAAAAGGATGACAAAATAGGAAAGAACAACTATTTCCAACATTTGATTTCATTTGCTTGGTGCTTTGGTTCAGTGAAATTGTTGCTAGACTATTCAGAGTCCTGTAAGGGACCATCCCTCTATGCAGAGCTGACTGCATGGAGTTCCTATGTGACGCAATCTGCCTGCTAAGCCATGTTCTCACAGACATGTAGGTCCATCTGCTGTCCAAGAGGAGTGGACTAGCAATGAGAGAAGAAATTATTTCTCCCTTGCCATTGTCGTTAGCAGACTTTTGTTAGACTTTCTGTATTGAGGAAAAGTAATCATTGCTAACACTATGAGGAATACTGACTGAGCAATATAAGGTGAAGTGAATTTGATGCTGCTGTGCTCTGGAAACTCAAACTGGAGTAGCCATCTTCACAAGGGTCATTCTAGGCAGCAAAGAATGGCGCTGAAGTTGCATTTAATGACTCTGCTTTGGCAGATTATAGGAGTTTGCCATGGTGGCCAGATTTGTTTTTAAGTGTCCCCAAAATCAGTGTGCATGATCAAGCCTCACCTTGCTTGCTGCAGTTTTCTTGCTTTTTGTTATATTTCACCATTTGCTCTCCGATGAAAGCAGCAGGCTTCCTTTGCTGGATATGTTGGTTGACGTCCCGCATGCCATCTTCATTTCCTTCTAACAAGGCATTTCAAATGTAAAGTTGCAGTTTAATTGCTGAAAGGCAATTGAGCATGCTTAGTGACAGCAGTGTGATACCAGAAACAGGGGACTTTGCTGACGTGACTATTTGTCACTGTATTCCCACCATGCAAGTGGGATATGATCAGCTGGCCCAGCTTCATGCAAGTGTTGCTCACACTAAAAGCTATGAGGTTTCCCAGGTTCTGGGTCCAAATATTTTTCTTCCCAATTTGAAAAACAGGACTCCAGGTCTTAGTTGTATCTCTCAAACATCACTGAGTCAAGGTGGATGATTCCTCTGCCTTTTGGGTTTCGTTGTAATTTGGTTGTGATGATACACTCGCAGGTTCCCTTTAGAAAGGATTTTACTTCAGTTACACATCTGCTATCGACAGCCAGCTAATCAGACCCATTTGAAATCTTTGGGCCAGGAACTCCACTGGTGTTGTTTCTGTTGACATGTACTGATTCCCTGAAGGCAGCTGAGGATGTGGCAAGATATACAGACCTGTCTTGCGACCGCTTTTACCTATGGGTGGTTTGAGCGATTAGTTTCTACTGAAAGCCCAGTTATTTTCTTCTCTTGGACCACAGTAAATTTCTAGGTCCTTTGCACCCCTTTTTTGTTTTTCCCCTCTTCCTTCTTAAGTGTCAGTGGCTTTTTGTTTGTTTGTTTGTTTGTGTGTGATCTGTTTTCGGAATCTTCCTCTTAATTCCCTGTTTGACTCATTTCTCTATACTTCCTTCAAAAAGAATTTTGTTTTTATTTCTAGGCATCACCTGACCATCTCTTCTGTCCTTCCTGCTTGTCGTCATACTCCTTGCCAGGGTCGGCATCATAAGTCAGAAAGAAACAAATGTCTCCCTTGCCAATGCATTTTCCACTTTCTGCTATCCAGACTGCAAGAGTTAATTCTCATTCAAACTTCAGTCACAGGCAACCCTAAACAGGGATTTTTTCACGTGTGTCACAGCATCCTTCCAAAGCTCTTTTCCAAATAAAATGATATAGCTTAGGGGCTGACCTTGCCCAGGTGGGTACTCAAAAGAATTTTCTGGATTACACCCCAGAAGCACTTTTATTTTCCACTGAACAAAACATATTGCTTTCTTGCTGACCTCCAGCTGTCTCAGAACCAAATCACAGCAATTAACAAGTAAGACTGATATTCTGTGACTCAGTTGCTGCTTGACTGCAGGATGTCGTCTGCACTTAGGTGCTTTTTTTCCTTCCTTGGGGTAGTGCTTCTGGTGGTAATCATCTCATCTGTCAATTACAGTGGGAGTCTTCTCAACTAGGGCTGGGTCTCTGCAGACTCCAGTTACTTTGAATAGTCACACTCACACCAAGGGCAGGAATTTCTGGTGTTTTATGAGAGTAACAGGTGCAGAAATTTGGTATGGAGCATTTCCACCAGCAAAGAAATGACAGACAGGAAAAACTGAATGGGGAAACACGTGTAGGGTTCAGGGAAACAGCAAGGTTCCTCAATGCCTTTTGAGGCCACTTCCAACAACCCTGGCTCTTGCCTAGGACAAGCCACATGCTTGCAGTTTTCCGCATGTAATTTCTTATACTGCAAACTGATCAGGAAGCCGGACGCGGCCAAGTGCAGCACATTTGGATGTGTACAGCCAATTTAAATAAACTCTGTGAAGCAGGTCGCCATATGCCAGAAGCACAAATTATTCTATTGCTGGCAGTTTTCTGGCGATATAACTGATATTTTTTCAGTGTTTTAGTTGCACACAGCTGTCTCAGCTGTCCTGAGCACTTGTGGTCACCTTTACCCGCACAGCAGACAGGAGCTTGTGGTCCCTGAGAAACCCCTCAATTCAGCTTGTGGCTTGAAGGTAAGATGACAGATTCCAGGGAAAGATCCAGACTTTCAGCAGATGCAGCTACTGAGTAATATCTATTCTAGAGTCTATCATGCACGAATCCTGGCTTTCTGCTAGAAGTAACTGTCTGTTTTTATGTATATATTTTTTATTTGAATCCTTGGCACCCAGAGACTGACTGGATTCTGTCATATTCCAGAAAGCGAGCAGCAAAGGCAGAATTTAGCAGCTTTCTCTCAACTAACAAACTATGCTTTTGTTGATTTATTGTTTATTTTACTTCTGCATTAAAATGTGGTGCTTAAGAACTGTATCTCAATTGCAAATGAAAGAAACATAGTCTTCTTGCTTCCGTGGGACGAGCGCCTGCCTTCCAAGAACAACTGAGAGGAGAAGCCTCTTTTGCTTTTCTCCTCAGAAACCCTGGAGAAGATCAGGAGCATGGAGGAACTTGGTGGTGGCCAGGGCAAAGGGGCTCCTCTGCCGGATGGCGAGCGTATTGGCTCAGCTGGCGTGGAGGCTGCCTGGCACAGGCACCAGGGCTGCGTGGGTGGGAGGCAGGGAGGCTGGGAGAGCACCGCGCCACGTGGGATCCTGCAATGGCTCCTCTGAGCTGGAGGCATCAAGGAGCTGTTAAGTGTGGGCTCAGCGTCGCTGTCCTGAGCACGTGATTTCTCCATAGCTTGTTTTCCCTTCCAGGTGCTCCAGCTCTTTAAACTCTTCATTTGTTGCCATAGCGAGAGGACCCAGCTCAGACAGCAAATGCTTGCTTTTGTTTGACAGAGGTCCAAATAAAAATAAGGGCAGAACAGTCCTGCGTAGTCCTACAGAGAATCCTTCTCTGCCTTCAGTGTTTGTCTCTCATCCAGGGAAAATTCACGCTCTTGGAGAGAAATGTGCTCAGGACGGCACACTGCAGCCTGCCCTGGGGAACTGCACTCAGGACAGGAGCTGATGGGACAAGGCAAAGAGAGAGGGAATACAAAAAGAAGATGCAGAAAAGCAGAAACCGTAGTTCATTTGTTTCCTGGCTGAGAAGGGTAAACGATGTGCGAAGGAAGAGAAGAGAAGCATATCTGCACTGCCCACAATGGCATGTTACAACCTCTCCAAGCCAGCAGAGAGAAATCCCATAGCCAGGAAAGAAGGACAGACTTCTCCCAGGACTTAAGCTAGCAGTGCTGTGTATGTGTATGAGTGCTCGAATATAGAGCTCCTCTGTGGTGCATATGTATCCTAGGGGTCTAAGAAAAGGCTTCTCTTTGATACACGTGCCCTGCAAGGCAGCAGCTAGGCTTTGCTCCCTACCATGATCTTTCCACACAGGTTTTGATCTAAATACCAGGTGATATGCACACTATCACCTGTCTAGCTGTCTCTTTCTCTAGACTTACCACCTGGAAGGATTCAGAGACAAGGTTTTGCTCATCTCTGCTAAATGATCATCCTCATTTATGACAGTGCCATGAAGGGAAGCCCTTCAAGTAGGCAGAACAAGTGTGCTGATAAACAGAAACTCAGTCAAATATCTCCTACGAAGAAAGACAAACATCCAGATACAGGCAGCATTGATCATGCCATGTGTGTGATCAATGGCAGTTTTGCCAATGACAACAATGGGAATGTATTCGCAGGGAAGAGAATGGGAAATATTTGTACAGAAGTGCATCAGCTTTGCCTTCATAGAAGAAAAAACAGCTACATTAGCAACTGTCCCTTCAGAAGGTGCTCAGCGAAATCGAGATTCATTGCTTTTGTCTTCCAGGCATTAACTCTACATTTTTACGCTAATTTCTAATTAGAACATTTAATTGGAATAAGGCCCATTTTTCCTCCCTATATGCAATGTAATGGCTCAAGCAAGAAGTTAAGTTTAAAAGCAATTAGGGAAGCCTCATACAGTAGGGTGTACGAGGATGTTCTTTCTTCAGAGACTGACAGACGCCAGCAGTCCCTCCCCCTGGGACCGCTGACCTGTGCCATAGGGAAGACCAGGAAGTGACACTGTTGTCACTGTCTCCAGGTAGCCAGGCAGAGAGGTCACATTTAAACATGACCTTCACTTCTGTGTATCCAGTAGGTGAGGGGTATGAACCCTCAGCCATCTCACTCCACCACACCTTTGCTATTAACCAGTTTGTGAAAGCAGAAGACTTACCAAACACAACAGATGGGACATTAAACTCAGTTCGCAAATTTGGAGGCCCCTTCTGAAAACATGATCTCTGGTGGTAAAAATTTGTGTTGAAATGTACAGTAGTGGAAGCAGGAATAGTCCATGATTTCCCAGGTTGGCACAAGAGCAGTGAGTGCTCTGGAGGTTACCCTGGAGCATTAATTCCCTCTGTGACCTAAAACTGGTAACTTGAAAGAGCTGAAAGGAAAACTTATCAGAACAGATACTGTGCCAGATTTGAACTTTCTGGATCAACATAACCCCATAACTGACAGGCAGTTTTCCTGATGAATTAGAAGCATGTTCCGTGGCTCTACTAATCAGCTAGTTTCCATATGTGATGTGATTCTCTTTGTTAACCGAATTTGATTCTTCATCAACCGAATTTGTTCCTTCATCTCAGTTCTCTAAAACACCAGCTTTTAAGGCTTTGCCAGACTACTAATTCTTGCTTTCCAACAGTCAGTTATGAAAAACTGTGGTTTTGAGAATATTGCCTTTATGTGAGCAACCTCAGCTTTTAGCAGTAAAGATATCCCAAGATACTTCTGGAGACAAATGTTTACTCTTTATGAGAGAAACAAATGCCCCTTTTAGAAGTAAATGGACAGTTACTTACGTGGCACCCTTCTTTATCAGCAACATGGAAAAATAAAGCAATACTAAAATATGGTTGCAGCAAAGATGTCTTCTGGTATGCAGTTTTCCCCTCTTTCATACAAATGGCATATTGGTGGGTTTTGTACAAAATGTATTCTGAATATAGAAAAAGGAATCCCTGGGTAGAACTTGCTTTCTCTGCTAACAAATGGCTTAATGTTAGTAAGCAGGCAATGTTCCTAGCTTGTAGCTTTTCTCACTATGTATGACATCATCCTAAAAAGCGACACCACAGTTGCACCAGAAAATAGTGTAGAGAAACAGATCAGAATATCACAAAGAACTGGGCGACTAGAGGACTAAAATAGACTAGGTAATAGAAAATTGGGTAAAATGTAATTGCACTTAAGGAAGAGTAACACAATCTTTCCTGGTAAACTGGGAATTCATTGGTTTGAAATGAAAAAGGAGAAGAAAACTGGGGTGTGTTAATGACAGAGTGGCTCTAAGCAATGATTATAATGCAATTATGAAAATCTCAAATTTGATAATAATGTAGCATATGAAGCATTTTCAGAAGAGGAAAGTATAAAAGTTGTTGTACAGTGTAGATTGTTGGAAATAGCTCTGGCTGTCTGTGTGCTAGAAAGATAAATTAAAATTAAAATTTGTGCAGGGAGCGAGGAGGACCAGAGGAAAGGAGATTAAAACATTTGGTTGGTACAGCTTAGCAGACTGATTGAGGGGAAAATGGGAGAGCAGGTGATTGTGCTCTATAAATGCATAAAGAATGTATGTAATCAGAAAATAGAAGGCCTATTTAAACAAAAGAATCAAATAAGCACAGAACAAATAAATATACTTTTTAAGATGGAAATTAGCAGAAAAAACATTTCTAATCGTCGATGAGATTCTGGAACAGCCTTACATAAGAGGTAGTTTCAGCCTCTGAGTTTGAGGAATTTATGACAAGTGTACAATACAACTGTCTGGAGCTTCAGAATAAAGGACTCAAGACTTCCCTTCCTACTCCTGTTCATGCACCGTGTTTCCTCACTTTCCCATACAAACCAGTAAAGAGGAGAGAAAACAGACTTACAAATGGACAGGAACCTTGAACTGACAGTCCATTTCCACTCAACACTCGTCCATGTTTTGGCAAGATGAACAGCCATGGCCTAATGACTACGTTCATGGCCACTGCGATGGCTTTTCTTCAGAAAGCATATAAAGAGTCCTCGTCTGACACAAGGGAGTAAACTGTGTGAATCACTGTCTTCCAGTTAAATGTCATCATTGCTGCAGTATCTCAGACAGCCACTTATAGGAGGTAGCCTTGGTTGGGGCCCAGCAGCAGAAGCCTGTGCAGCAAAAATAGACACAGGGTCCTCCCTCTGCTGTACACAGCAAAGTGCTACAAATGCAACATTCAGTTGCTAATGTGACAAATGGCAGATCCAAACTGTGCTTCACTGATTTGAGCCTATTCCGGAAAGTTTCTCATCAAGGCAGCGAGTTTCCTCTCTGCAACAATTTCTGTCGCAGAAGGGTCTAAGCAGTAAAGGGTCTGGAACAGAAGTAATAGTAATAGAAAATTATTGTTTTCTAGTAAAATACAGAAAATATTTGTGTAATTGACTCTCCTGCTGCCTCTCTGAATAAAAATTCCCTGCCTTAAAACAAGTAATTATTTTCTTCCCGTGTCACATGCAAAGTACTCTTTTTTGTCTTGCATCACAGATTTTCAAACTTCAACCACAATTTTGTGTCATGAATTGTACTTTCTCAGAACAAAGCAGTTTTCTAATGTACACTGTAACAGTATTCTCCATGACTGAGTAGCAAAATGCTGCAGTTCACCCTCAGCATTCAGTTATGCATAACCTGTGGGGGAAAAGCACTGAATTAAAATGACAGAATAGTCCTCAGACTCTGAATATTATACTAAGCATGCTTTGGCATCTTATATTTAGAGTGAGCTATTTCATGCTCATTTCCTCTTGATGCAATTTAGTTAATAGCTGAATTCAGTCACAAAACCACTTGTAAATAAACACCTTGTTACAGATTACAGCCTTCTCAATCTGCATAGCTCTGGCTCAGTCTATCAACCAATAAAATCTGCCAATATTGTATATTAACTTCTGTCATGTTCGACTGTTTTTATACATTAATCGAGCAGCTTGTAATTTCACCATATAGGCTGCCCACTCCTGGATATCCAGCACATATCAGACAAATAAGCTGTCCAAAGAAGACATTTGTATTGGATGTTCACTGTTGGTTTCTTCCCATACTGCCCTCAGATGCAGAAGCTGCCCTGGGAGATGAATGTGCCAGGATAAGTTATCTGGGGCTCATAAAATCTTTTTTAGAAGATTGAAATAAAGTCAGTGCTTGCAGAAGACAAATCAATTGTGACATTTCTGAATAGAGTGCGATGCATTTAATTAGCACAAGACATACTGGCAAATGCTGAATTACCCAATAAATCACTGAATGCTGGAACCCATACCGAGCCGGGAATCAGCTGTCTTTTGAGATGTACAGCAAGTGATAATAGGAAGATCTGGTCATTTCTCCTCCATTTTCTGGTAAATTTCTTCCATTTTGACATTTGCATGCCAGACCATTTTAATTATTTAAAGGATCAAAGAATTTCTCCAGCCTAACCTGAGAAATCTCTGCATCTGCTGAAGACTGAAACACCTATCTTAGGCTATGCTCCAGTTTTGCTTTTCAGTCCAAGGCAAATGATGGAAGTTTACCCTCTAGGAATAAAAGTATTTGTAAGAAAAACGTACAAGGCTGCTCCCAAGGGCGAATGCGGTAGGACCAGGCCCTGTAGTGACCACTGACGTTGGCCTAGATGCCTCGGGGCCGTCCTGTGAGATGAGCAGATGGGGCGTCAGGCTTGTTGCAGCCGGCAAAAGGGGAGCAAATGAGAGGCTGAGCTCCGAAGAATAAATGTGCTCGCTTGCTTGAGGTTCCCGGCCAGCAGCTCTCACATCATGAAGAGGCCAGGGCTGAAAGCAGCAGCAGAGTTATGGCCACATCTGGATGCAGGTAGGCAGAAGTGCTGTCTTTAATGTACAATCCACATGCATTCGCTACGACCTCGCCGCGGTGCCGATACTCAACACCAGTGGCAGGAGTAACTTGGTAGCTGTTCAACAAAACTTTCATTAACGTGCAAGAAATCTGTCCGAGTATTTACAGTGCTCTTACCACCTCGCTATCTGAACACCTCCCTTTCATCTCACATCCCTGTGCTTCGCTTCTAAACATTACAAAGAATTCAGTGGCTGGATGTAATTTTCTGGAGAATGGGACACCTGAGGTACTTAAGAAATACAGAAACAAACAAACCCAAAAGAAATTTGTGATATGCTAAGGTATATATGTGCTTTTTTAATATTTTGCACTTAGTATATTAGTATTTACATCATATTCTTCTTTGCTTGTTGCTATACAGCTTAAACACGGCTTAAAAATACATTTGTTCAATGGCAAGTGATTTTACTGTTTCAAAAAACTTAGCCTCAGGCTAGAGTGAGCTATCTTTAGGAAAAAGAAACAAAAGACATACACAACTGTACTGCTAATTATGTGCCTGCAGTGATGGAAAACTGCATATGCAACTACAGCCATGGAATAAAGATTTTTGCAGTCATTAGAAGGTCTGTGATTTTTAGAATTTGTCATTTAATGACATTCCACCATGCAGGGGTGGCCTACAGTCTCTGCCCAGCATCCTCCATTAGGCAAAAGCCCAGAACATGGCCTCTTCTCAAGAAGAAATCCAATTGCTTTGTGTGTTGCCAATATTTGATATTTATTTAAATCTGTGTTTATCACAGATTATTATAAAAATAAATATAATTTAGCTGCAGTGCATAGGCCTAATTTCTCTGTTTCTTCTGGCTGAATATGGTCTGTGCAACATTGACGTAAAATATTTTTTAACCCATCGTTCTTCTGCAGAGAGCTTATTCTCTTGTCTGTTTTACATGGTCCCTTGTTTGTTTTCAACCTAGTAGTTATTACTGCCCTCTGACAGATGGTCTAAGCCACTCTACCACTCTTACGAAGAAGAGATACAACTCAGATGACACTTTTGTCTTCTCCTTGTTGCTTACAACTCCTTGTCGTCAAGGAATCAGCAGGGTGTCCATTGGTTCTGGGCAAGATTGCCCACAAGTAGAACTGGGAAAAAATAGACTGAAGGGCTTCTATTATTTCTTGCTGTCCTATTCATATAACATCAGCAGCCTACAACTTTTGAAACTGAATTTAATTGTGGATGCGTACGAGTAATTACTTTTTGAAATGATTGTTGCAGACGATGATAATTAGCAAATATATACTATCATTCATATTTGCAGAAAATTGCAGCAGAGGAGATTAGGAGCCTTTAAAACCATATCCTAGTAATTTAAAAATAAGAAAAACAAGATTAAAGCAGCACTCTGGTAGATGGGTAAAGGATGAGAGGCAAAATCCTCCTTTACCTTCTGTACCATCTTGTGCCTAATCCTACAGAAGGCTGAGTTCCCTTAACCTCCAGGTGCTGCAAGGCTTCCTCTCGCCCTAATTTTCCCTAGTTCTCCTAAGCGTTATAGTCTTTTAAGGCAATGAAGCACATTGATTACTCAATTAGCCATTAAGCGATACACTGCCTTCCCTTTTCTGTGACGAGTGGGTGACATTTCTGCTTTGCCTACTTATGAAGTGTAGCAAGGCCACCGAGTTGGAAACAGATCTAATTTGTATTCCTCTGGTTCTCTGTGTCTTTTCCTAACTTCAGAGCAGGAGAACAATGAAACAAAGAAGATAGCCCTTTGTATTATCCATAAATATGATTACATCATCAGTTCCTGAGGTATTGAGCAGGACTGTTTTTACCACAACACAGTCCACCAAAGGCCAATAAACACCTATTACTGTACTCCTGCTCCTAGTGTGCTTAGAAAACATTTTTTTCTACAAAGAAACAAATTGTTAGAAATTCTTAAGATTCTTAGTATGGAAGAGCATGTGAATTATCACAAGTAAACTAAGTTTATATATTATAATAAATAAATATTAAATAAATATTAATATAAGGATTTCCAGCTTGGGGTTTTGCTCAGGTTGGGATTGTCCAAATAAGGGATGCTACTTTTCAACAGCATCCTCACCTGCCTGTCTTCCAAACAGCAACTATTATATCGCTTCCCATGGGCATTTATGCTGAGGTGATAAAATGTAGCTACGCGGTCTCTGATTCCTTGGTCATCAGCACGTACAAAATCAGAGCTCCTGTCCCAGCTCCCCAGCCTTCTACTTCCAGTGTACTGAAGCTACTTGATTTACTTTGTAGACACTGCTACAATTACTTTTTAAAACTGATTGCAAATCAGCACTTGACTAAAATCCTTTGTGAACCTCTGTGTCCAAAAACACCCATGGAGGATTGCACAGACTACTGCCAAAACAAGTGTGACCTCCAGCAAGACCATGTCCCTCTTCACCCCCTTCGTTCCCTACAGCTGTGCATGTTGGCAAGGCAACCCAGTAAATCCCACTCAGGACCAGTGCTGAAGGTGCTCTGAGAGGGGAGGGGGTTTTGATGTTAAGGCTGCCTGAACCCTTCCAGTGCTCCCAGCTCTCAGTCCCCCGGGCTTTCAGATCAAAGCCATGGTATTACTGCAGAGAGCAGAACAGCTTGCCAAAAAGAAGAAGGAAAGTCTGCCAACAAAGAAAGCTCACTGAACATTTGCGGTGTGTATTAGAGGCATCATCTTGGGTTCTCACTGTAAGGGGCTCGGTAGCCCACGCAGACCTGCTTGCCGTGGGAACACCAGCACCCATCTCCCTCCAGGTTTCCCTGGGGGTCCTGCAGCCTGGTCTTAAATCAGGGATGCTGTCCCCAGCCCAGAAAGGGAGTCGGCTTCTGATCCTGATGAAACGCAGACGTAGAACAACAGAGATCTCTGCTGAGCTCTTTATCTCACTTTGATTTAAAAATTAATAGTGCTGAGACAAACAGTGTGTGACGATTGCTAAAACTTCACTATAGAACTAAGACTGTTAGCTTGGAGTAGCCAAAAGAGAAAATTTTTTGCCCCTCTGTCCTGGGTTTGGCCAGAACAGGGTTAATTTTCACCGGAATCCAGGAAGGGGCACAGCCGGGGGGTGGGGGCTGACCCCACCTGGCCAAACAGAGCCCGGTATTCCATACCATGTGCCGTCACGCTGGGTTCCGGTGGGGGGGGCGGCGCGGCGGGAACGCACTCGCGGCTTGGGCGGGCGCAGCGTCGGTCCGGTTTCGGGAGAGCGGCTGTTGTACGGTTCGTGGTTGTGTTTTCTCCTTATTTGTATCGTTGTTGTTCCTGTTTTCCCTCTGTTTGCTGTTCTGTTAAACTGCCCTTATCCCGACCCACCAGTTTCTGCCTCTTTCTTTCCATTCTCCTCCGCACGCCGGCGGGGGGAGGGGCGGCCGCGTGGCGCTTTTGTTGCCGGCGGCAGCCGAAACCAAAACATTAAATTGGCGCCCAGACGTGGAGCAGGGATAACGGCAGGGCTGAGCAGCGGGTGTTAAAAACTGCTTTCTTAGATTTTGTTAAATTTTGTTATAGGCATTTTTCTGTGTTAGTTAAATAGTCGCCGGTAAAAATGTTGCTGACTTTGTTTAGATGGCTGTGGTTTTTGAACCCTTATTTGCAGTATGTGTTTACTGCCATGCTGTTCATCATCACTGGGAAAAGGATTAAGATGATGATTTTGCTGTACTGTACGATATCGACTTATGATATGATAACATCACTGTGCATGAAATTAGTCTTGTATTTGCATGCGGCACTGCGGTCATTTCCGTACCTCGGATCCTATGTCTTAGATTTTGTTAATAATCAAACCCAGTCTGTGGGGAAAGCCGAAGGGGATAGCTTCCCCCACTCTTTCGCCCCCCCTCTCTCCCTCAGGCTGGTCCTAACTGCTTTTGAGAATTTCGAGTACCCGTGGGATGCTCAGGGCAGCACTCTCCTTTTGTTATGCCTCCTGAATGGGTTGCAGGTTTTGTTTAGGGTTAAGCAAGTCGTTAAGAACATCGTGCAGAGACCTGCCCCGGGGCTGGATAGCTGTGAGTGGCTGGGTGTGTGGGACAACATGGGCAGAAGTCTAGAGCAGTGGGCACCTGCGGTGTGTTTTAAACTCACCCCTGAACAAATACAGAATCCGGACAATCTGGTAAAATATCTGAAAAAAGTGTGCTGCCACCCTGTGAATTCCAGAGAGACACAGATCACCACAATGTGCTGGGGTCTGGCCCACGCCTACCGAGCCCTGTTCAATACTGTTCAGTGCCTTAAAGGGGAAAGGGGGGGAAGCGAAGCGGCAGGCGCTGCAACTGGCGCTGCCCCCCCAGCCGGCCCTGCAGCCCCTCCAGCCCAGCAGGCAGTCACAGCCCCCCAGACTGGCACCGCCGCTGCCACAGCTGCAGGGTCTGCCTCGGTTTCCCTGGCAGGCACAGCAGCTGCTCCAGCCCCAGCTCCAGCTGCAGGCAGCGTGGCTGAGCCCAATGACCAACCTGTGCCGGTAGCAGTCGCCCCTGTAAAACTAAAGAAAGACGCAAAGAGAGCAGATCGCTCTGGGAGGGATGACGATGAGCCAGGGTCATCGCGGGAGATAGAGACAGAGATCATCACCCGGTCCCTGTCCCTGGGCGAGCTGGGAGACATGCGGAAAGATTTCAGCCGCCACCCAGGCGAGCACATTGCCACCTGGCTGCTGCGGTGCTGGGATAACGGGGCCAGCAGCTTGGAATTAGAGGGCAAGGAAGCCAAGCAGCTGGGATCCCTGGCCAGGGATGGGGGCATTGACAAGGCCATTGGGAAAAAGGAACAAATCCTCAGCCTCTGGAGGAGACTTCTGTCAGGCGTGAGGGAGAGGTACCCCTTCAGTGACGATTTTGTATGCTATCCTGGCAAGTGGACCAATATGGAAAGGGGTATTCAGTACTTGAGGGAATTAGCTGTGCGGGAGCTGGTTTACTGTGACACAGACGATGAGCAGGTACCCACAGACCCAGATGAACTCCAGTGCTCACAATCCATGTGGAGGAAGTTTGTGCGGAGTGCACCCTCCTCGCATGCCAACTCACTGGCAGTTGTAAACTGGAAAGGTAAAGACGCACCAACAGTGGACGAGGTGGCTGTCAGACTCCGCCAATATGAGGAAAGTCTCTCTTCCTCCCTTGTCTCAGCTGTGAATAAACTGTCCCGACAGTTCCAGCAATTCAAAGAGGATATGTCCTACTCCCCACCTGTACGGGCCCGCATCTCAGCTATTAGGGGCAAGCGTTTCTCTGCTCAGGAGAGAGAGTACAGAGGCTACACACCACGGGGCACCCTGTGGTTTTACCTGCATGACCACGGAGAGGACATGAGGAAGTGGGATGGAAAACCCACCTCAAGTCTAGAGGCACGAGTCCGTGAGTTGCGAGGTAAAACAATCACCAAAGGGGATTCTGTTAGGAAAAGTGCCGCTCCAGTTTCCAGCAGCCAGCTCTCCAGACCAGGTAGACAGTTTGACCTTGATTCCGATCCTCTGGAGGGGACCTCCAAGTCATTTTTACAGCAGGTGAGCAGCAAATTCTCTGACGAGGATTAGAGGGGCCCTGCCTCCAGCCAGGTGGAGGAAAGGGACAACCGTGTCTATTGGACGGTGTGGATTCGGTGGCCTGGCACGTCAGATCCACAAGAGTATAAAGCTCTAGTGGACACTGGTGCACAGTGTACTTTAATACCATCAGAGTTCAAAGGGTCAGAGTCCATTTGCATTTCTGGAGTGACAGGGGGGTCCCAAGAGCTGAGTGTACTGGAGGCTGAAGTGAGCCTCACTGGGCAGGACTGGCAGAAGCACCCTATTGTAACTGGCCCCGAGGCTCCGTGCATCCTTGGGATAGACTATCTTAGGAGAGGCTATTTCAAGGACCCAAAGGGGTATCGGTGGGCTTTTGGCATAGCTGCTGTGGAGACGGAAGAAATTAAACAGCTGTCCATTTTGCCTGGTCTCTCGGAGGATCCTTCCGTTGTGGGGTTGCTGAGGGTTGAAGAACAACAGGTACCCATCGCAACCACAACGGTGCACCGGCAACAGTATCGTACCAACCAAGACTCCCTTCTCCCCATTCATCAGCTGGCGAGCTGGAGAGTCAAGGAGTGATCAGCAAAACTCGCTCACCCTTTAATAGTCCCATATGGCCAGTGAGAAAATCTACTGGAGAGTGGAGACTGACAATAGACTACCGTGGCCTGAATGAAGTCATACCACCGCTGAGTGCTGCTGTGCCAGACATGCTAGAACTTCAGTATCAGCTGGAGTCAAAGGCAGCCAAGTGGTACGCTACAATTGACATCGCTAATGCATTCTTCTCCATCCCTTTGGCAGCAGAGTGCAGGCCACAGTTTGCTTTCACCTGGAGGGGCATCCAGTACACCTGGAATCGACTGCCCCAGGGGTGGAAACACAGTCCCACCATTTGCCATGGACTAATCCAGACTGCACTGGAAAAGGGTGAAGCCCCAGAACATCTGCAGTACATCGACGACATCATTATATGGGGCGACACAGCGGAGGAGGTTTTCGAGAAAGGGGAGAAAATAGTTCAGATCCTTCTGAAAGCCGGTTTCGCCATTAAGCGAAGTAAAGTAAAGGGACCTGCGCAAGAGATCCAGTTTTTGGGAATAAAATGGCAGGATGGGCGCCGTCAAATCCCAATGGATGTCATCAACAAAATAGCAGCTATGTCTCCACCAACCAGCAAAAAGGAAGCACAGGCCTTCCTGGGTGTTGTGGGTTTTTGGAGGATGCACATCCCAAATTACAGCCAAATTGTGAGTCCTCTGTACCACGTGACCCGGAAGAAGAATGATTTTGAATGGGGCCCTGAACAACGACAGGCATTTGAACAGATTAAATGGGAGATAGTTCATGCCGTAGCCCTTGGTCCAGTCCGGTCAGGGCAAGATGTTAAAAACGTGCTCTACACCGCAGCTGGGGAGAATGGCCCAACCTGGAGTCTCTGGCAGAAAGCACCAGGGGAGACTCGAGGTCGACCCCTGGGGTTCTGGAGCCGGGGATACAAAGGATCCGAGGCCCGCTATACTCCCACTGAAAAAGAGATTCTGGCAGCATATGAAGGCGTTCGAGCTGCTTCAGAAGTGGTCGGCACTGAAGCACAGCTCCTCCTAGCTCCACGATTGCCGGTCCTGGGCTGGATGTTCAAAGAGAGGGTCCCCTCTACGCATCATGCCACCGATGCTACGTGGAGTAAGTGGGTCGCTCTGATCACCCAGCGTGCCCGAATGGGAAACCCCAGTCACCCAGGAATTCTGGAGGTAATAATGGACTGGCCAGAAGGCAAAGATTTTGGAGCATCGCCAGAGGAGGAGGTGACACGTGCTGAAGAGGCCCCACTGTATAACCAGCTGCCAGAAGATAAGAAACAGTATGCCCTGTTCACGGATGGGTCCTGTCGCATTGTGGGGAAGCAGCGGAGGTGGAAGGCTGCTGTATGGAGCCCTACACGCCAAGTCGCGGAAACTGCCGAGGGAGAAGGTGAGTCCAGCCAGTTTGCAGAGGTGAAAGCCATCCAGCTGGCTTTAGACATTGCCAGCCGAGAGAAGTGGCCAGTGCTCTATCTTTACACCGACTCTTGGATGGTGGCCAATGCCTTGTGGGGGTGGCTGCAGCAATGGAAGAAGAACAACTGGCAGCGCAGAGGCAAACCTATCTGGGCTGCCCCATTGTGGCAAGATATTGCTGCCCAGCTGGAGCAGTTGGCTGTAAAAGTCCGTCACGTGGACGCCCACGTCCCTAAGAGTCGGGCCACTGAAGAACATCAAAACAACCACCAGGTAGATCAGGCTGCTAAGATTGAAGTGGCTCAGGTGGATCTGGACTGGCAACATAAGGGTGAACTCTTTATAGCTCGGTGGGCCCATGACACCTCGGGCCACCAAGGAAGAGACGCGACATACAGATGGGCTCGTGACCGAGGGGTGGACTTGACCATGGACACTATCGCACAGGTTATCCATGAATGTGAGACATGCGCTGCAATCAAGCAAGCCAAGCGGGTAAAGCCTCAGTGGTATGGAGGACGATGGCTAAAATATAAATATGGGGAGGCTTGGCAGATTGACCACATCACACTGCCACAAACCCGCCAAGGCAAGCGCTATGTGCTCACAATGGTGGAGGCCACCACCGGATGACTGGAAACCTACCCTGTGCCCCATGCCACTGCCCGGAATACCATCCTGGGCCTGGAAGAACAAGTCCTGTGGCGACATGGCACTCCCGAAAGAACTGAGTCGGACAACGGGACTCACTTTCGCAACAGCCTCATAGACACCTGGGCCAAAGAACACGGTATTGAGTGGGTGTATCACATCCCCTACCATGCACCAGCCTCTGGAAAGATCGAACGTTACAATGGGCTGCTAAAAACCACTTTGAGGGCAATGGGGGGTGGGACTTTCAAAAATTGGGATACCCATTTAGCAAAGGCCACCTGGTTGGTTAACACCAGAGGGTCCACCAACCGGGCTGGTCCTGCCCAGTCAAAACCTCAGCGCCCCATAGAAGGGGATAAAGTCCCTGTAGTGCACATGCGGAACATGTTAGGGAAGACGGTTTGGGTTAGTCCTGCCTCGGGCAAAGGCAAGCCCGTCCACGGGATTGCTTTTGCTCAAGGACCTGGGTGTACCTGGTGGGTAATGCGGAAGGATGGGGAAGTCCGATGTGTACCTCATGGGGATTTAATTTTGGGCGAGAATAGTCCATAAATAAATTGTATAAAGTTAGTTGTTAAATAACCCTGTCACTGTCTGTTATCACTGTTATAATTGTTATATTTTGTACCAGTAGTAGCATAGTAAGAATTCTCCAGATTAAAGAAGGATGGACTTTTTCGATGAAAACCTAGCAGAGCACAGCAATGATGGAACTGGACCTGGTTTTCAACAACTGGCATCCAGCAACTTCATCAAGATCAACATCTCCTGCAGACTGTGGGCACGGGCCGCACCAGATACATCAGCCGTGAGCTCTGGATGCAGCAAGTGACCACCCACCACCACACATCACCTCTCCTGCCACGGAAGACCATTATGACAGATGGAGCCTGAAGTCATGGATTAAATGAACTCAACAGACACTTTAGAGTGATGATCCATAGACTAAGGGAATGATATCTGGAGACAGGAGAAGTGGTGGTGATCAACTGGACAATGGGGGACCTGGGCATGACGTAGATGGTATGGAATAAGGGGTGGATAATGTCCTGGGTTTGGCCAGAACAGGGTTAATTTTCACCGGACTCCAGGAAGGGGCACAGCCGGGGGGTGGGGGCTGACCCCACCTGGCCAAACAGAGCCCGGTATTCCATACCATGTGACGTCACGCTGGGTTCCGGTGGGGGGGGCGGCGCGGCGGGAACGCACTCGCGGCTTGGGCAGGCGCAGCGTCGGTCCCGTTTCGGGAGAGCGGCTGTTGTACGGTTCGTGGTTGTGTTTTCTCCTTATTTGTATCGTTGTTGTTCCTGTTTTCCCTCTGTTTGCTGTTCTGTTAAACTTCCCTTATCCCGACCCACCAGTTTCTGCCTCTTTCTTTCCATTCTCCTCCGCACGCCGGCAGGGGGAGGGGTGGCCGCGTGGCGCTTTTGTTGCCGGCGGCAGCCGAAACCAAAACACCCTCTTCTTACTAAATCCTAGTAAGCCTTTTGTGCCACATGTGTTCCTATTCTGTTCTTCTCCTCCAGGTCTTTCAGTCATTTAGTTTTTCTTTTGTGGTGTTTTTAATCCCCATTGTGATCCCGTGGGGTGTCAGAAGCACCCAGTTCATTTCGTGTGTCCTGATGTTTGTGCTAGTGTCCTTAGCAAAAAATTTTAGCATGCTCCATCCTAACACTTGTGCTTTGGGAGTTCCATCAGTAACTATACTTTTCCCATTACAATTCCAGTCAGTTTCTGAGCAAATTTATGATTCTTACACTAATGTCAATCTTTTCCAGCTTAACTATTTCTCTTATGGTACCATATGTAGTTTATCTGAAATTGAGTTAAATGAAATCTAGGACATTTAATCTGTCTTGAATATCAGCAATTACCACACAGAACCCCAAAATATCAGGACAGTTTGGCATTATCTATTCTGGCATTTCTATGTTATTGCCTGTATGTGTCTGCATCTTTCACTAAGGATTCTTTCTCAAGTCTTGCATACTGTGGATGAGCCTGGGTGATTTTATCATTTCCTCATAATTACAGATATTCAGTTAATTGATCTTGTATGTGTGGCACATGTCTCACTTGACTGGTTCACTGAAAACCCTACATGGGGAAATTCCAGTCCCTTCTTTTATATATGTGGAGCTGTAGGGATATGACTTCCACTTTAAATGTGCTAATTTCTATCATCTCCTTTCCTTTGCTGGTGTCTACGAGACCCAAATCTGGCCTTTTGTTAGAAGTAGCAAGCAACAGCATGTGCACAAAGCTGGGAATGCAGAGAAGGGCAGATGGGATTTCAGAGGCTGTTTTTGATAATTTGTCCTTACACATTTGTCCTAGTACACGAGGCATAACAGTAAGTGAAAGAAGGGAAAATTAATCATATTGCTAATGGACGATTTGTCTCCTGGATGCTCCACAATGAAGAGGGTCCCACACAGGCTGTTCTCTTTGTAAAATTCAAGCCCTGATGTGGCACAGTATGTATTTTGCTCTGTAATGTGGCATTTACCTGCTGCATGTGGCTTAGAGAAGTTAATTGTCAGCTTCATTGAGTATTTTCTGGATCATATGCATCTTCATAGACAACAGCATTCCTTATCTATTCTCTTGCTGCAATACCTTGCACTAACAAGGGAAAGTGAAGCTCTAATTGGTTATATTGACTTATGTGTTTTATATCTCATATTTATTGCAGCTATCATATCTTCAAAATACCTTTTTCCTTACCACTCCAAATATGAGTTGGCATTTGACAGAATATATATTTTGGCAGAGATGAGAGCAAGTTAACAGGCTGATGGCATTTTAATTATTTTATTGAGATGGCATTGGCCCAGAATGCTTGTTGGAATTTGCAAATGTGCGTTGATTTATATTTTATTTTGTAAACCAGGCCCAAGAGGCTGACTAATTAGAAACATGACTCAAAGCTATAAGGGGTATTTATTGATTCAGATCATGAAAAGACCAGAATGATCAAAAGCAAACATCTATCTCCCTCTTCATCTCAGGTTCAGGAGGTTAAGTGCTATTTGTCTCAAATCCTTGGCATTAGCTCTGTCTTTGTAATGGAGAAGGCAATTAACATCTATATCTATTCAGTTTTAGTATGTACTGTATTGTTTGGAAGAATGTGCTTTTCATAATTAAACCATGCACAATAAACTATTATCAACTCATTTCATTAGGTGATATATTGCTTTTTCTCCCCCTAACTTGTATTTTTCATTCTATTTATTTAAAGTTTAAAATGTGTGGCTTCATTTTAGCGAAAATAATATGATTGGCTAAATATACAGGTTTTGTGCTGGAAATCTAGTATGCATACCATGGCAACATATATAATAACTTCATTAGTTACTTGGGACCAATTTTAAATGGCATCAACACTTCTGTGTTGCCACAATGCAGCAAAAATGCTAAAATATTAATGCATTCATGAGGCAGTCACAGAAAAGGGAAAGCAGAAGTGTTTGGTAGTGGCTGTGCTGCTCCAGGTCTCCACCAGAGCCTGGCTTCAGGATGGAAAAGGAAGACAGTGTGCATGTTGAAAACAGACGGAGAAGTCAAACTCCTCCTGAATGCAGCTGAGAAAGATTTTGTTTGCTGGGGAAGGGAGCAGGCAGCATCCATACCTGCCTCCTTCTGCCCTGTGTCCTGCCAGGGGGGACCAGCTCTGAGCTGAGCTGGGTACATTCTCTTGTGCCACCAAAGCACCGCAGAGGGATGTTGTGTTGTCACAGGTGTCTCAGATTTTTAGGCACTGTCTTTTTCAGACTGAAGAGCCTAATGTAAGGAATGCGATTAATTTTGAGTGTGTAACAAAGCACAGATAAATGTCAGGGTCTTTTGAGTACTGTTTTGTCACTCTGCCTGTGTCATCTCACCATGGCACACACAAAACAAAGCTAATTGCATTAGCACTGGGGTACAGGGAGAAGCATATTGGAGCTGGGCTTCGGAAGCAGTGCTTGCAGTCCTATGCCTGCTGCAACTGCCTGTGCCAAAGCACTCATTACTATGAGCTGGAAATATTCACACCCTCCCACACACAAGGACTGGATTGAGAAAGTTTCATATTGCAGAGTTACTGAAATTATTAAATAGAAAAACAAAGGATGTCTCATACAGGAGACTGACTGAATGAGGCTTAGCAGTGTTAATGGGAGACAGGACTTTCCATCCCAGATCAATGGGATTCAGTAACGACTGCCCCCAAATCATTGCAATCTCATCACTGCTCAGCGCCAGAGCAAATGCGGCTTAATACTCCCAGCACAGTTCCTATAGGAGAAAAGAAAAGGTATTTTCTCTAGTGACAACGTTCATAGCCTCAGGTACAAGACCAAGTGTTGAGCATCCTCAGGTTTCCTTGCTGCACGGGGACCTGAAGGTGCTCAGCACATGGTGCAGTTGGGCTGACTGTGCTGCATTTCGCTTTCTTAGCAATGAGGGCTTCAGGCTGGGGCTGACAGCAGTCACAGGGTGTCAGTCAAAACCCTGCGGGGTGTCTGCCCATGTTGTTCATGCTCAGAGGGTGACCTTGTTAAACAGCAGTGGGAGCAATGGAGGCTGAGGACATGGTGCTGTGGAGTGGTCCACAGGCTACAGACACAGTCGAATGGTTTCTGCCTTCCCCTAGTTACTCCATCCCAGCTTGTCATCAGTCGTGTAGAAGGCTAAATCAGGTCAACCCCAGTTTGCTCTGACTCAGCCTTTTGCTTGGCTGTAAACCGCACGTACTCAGGAATCTATTAACAACAAAAAGAAAAAAAATATCTGGAGACAGCTTTTGAAAAACAGGCTCCTACAACCAAATCTGATTTAGAGTGCAGCCTACGAGACAGCTGATTTAGTTGAGCTAATCTAGCAATTATCTCCAGGAAAAAAGTGTTTGTGAATGGGGGATTTAAATAAAGGTGTCCCCCAGTGGAAAAGAATGGGGAACCACTGCTTGAAACTTGTCAAGCAGAAATTCAATTTACAAAGGACTTAAAAGAGATCTTGTCATGTGGCTAGAATAGTAGGTTGGAATCACCTAACTAAACATAGATATCCACATGTCACGCTGGTCAGCTTGGCTACATTACAGTCAATGGAGACATGGTTGATACAATAAGCAAAGCCTAATGCATGATTCCTCTCTTCCCAAAGATGTCCAAATTAGATGAATCTCAGTGGCAAAAACACTTGCTTTTCACCAGAAAGGACATTCCCAGTGACTAGCTCAGACGTGGATCCTTACATTATAGATGTGTAAAGTTAAGTGAACAAACCCTACCCAATACGACAAATATTTTTTCTTTTTTTTTCAAACATCCTTACCATTACTTTTGTTCCACGAAATATTTGAACTGCAGTGACCTTGCCTCCTTACTCTTACTGTTTTGTTCTGTACCTTATTCATTTCTTTGGGCTGCAAAGGCTGTCGAGAGGACATTGTTCTTTGTCTGACATACCTACTTACTGCAAAGCACTGTGTACACTGCTGTATAAATAACACCTCAGAAAAAAAAAGATTAATAATTGAAAAGGATGGAAAACTTTGTTCAGTTGACTGAAATAATCTAGTAGAAGCTGTATGAGAACAGAGTCTACTGGGACAAAATTTCCAAAGCTTATCTCTTAAGAATTAATTTTGGCAGTTCTGAATAGAGTTCTGTAGAGATACAAACAAGTCAACACACAACTTTCAAGAAAACAACTGGTTAACAACAAACCAGGGAGCCCTGCTCCAGCTGGAGATAAGCTTGTTGATGTCTGTTTCTAAAAATCTTCCATAGCTGGAATTTTCAGGAAGAGGACTGGTTTGCAGCCTGATAGAATCATAGAATCATAGAATGCTTTGGGTTGGAAGGGACCTTTAGAGGTCATCTAGCTCAACTCCCCTGCAGTAAGCAGGAACATCTTCAACTGGATCAGGTTGCTCAGAGCCCCGTCCAACCTCACCTTGAATGTTTCCAGTGATGGGGCATCCACTACCTCTCTGGGCAACCTGCTCCAGTGTTTCACCATCCTCATCGTAAAAAATGTCTTCCTTATATCTAGTCTAAATCTACCCTCTTTTAGTTTAAAGCCATTGCTCCTTGTCCTGTCACAACAGGCCTTGCTAAAAAGATTTTCCCCATCTTTCCTATAGGCCCTCTTCAGGTACTGAAAGGCTGCTCTAAGGTCTCTCCTCAGCCTTTTCTTCTCCAGGTTGAACAGCCCCGACTCTCTCGACCTTTCCTCCTAGCAGAGGTGCTCCAGCCCTCTGATCATCTTTGTGGCCCTCCTCTGGACCCGCTCCAACAGCTCCATGTCCTTCTTGTGCTGGGGGCTCCAGAGCTGGATGCAGGACTCTAGGTGGGGTCTCACCAGAGCAGAGTAGAGGGGCAGAATCCCCTCCCTCGACCTGCTGGCCACGCTTTTCTTGATGCAGCCCAGGATATGGTTGGCCTTTTGGGCTGCGAGCGCACATTGGTGGCTCATGTCCAGCCTTTCACCCACCTGAACCCCCAAGTCCTTCTTGGCAGGACTGCTCTCAATCCCTTCATCCCCCAGCCTGTATTGATAGTGGGCATTGCCCTGACCCAGACGCAGGATCTTGCACTTGGCCTCGTTGAACGTCGTGAGGTTCACACAGGCCCACTTATCAAGCTTGCCCAGGTCCCTCTGGATGGCATCCTGTCCTTCTGGCATGTCAAGTGCACCACTCAGCTTGGTGTCATCTGCAAGCTTGCTGAGGGTGCACTGGATCTCGCTAAGTCATTGATGAAAATGTTAAACAGCACTGGTCCTAGTATGGACCCCTAAGGGTCACCACTTGTCACCTATCCTCTTCTGGATATCGAGCCATTGTCCACTACTCATTTTTATAGGAGGAAGAAGCCCCTGTTTCCTAATGGACCAAAGGGTTTCATCTTCCATCTAGGCTGTGAAGTGTTTGGCATCCATGCTTCCACGCTGGGTCATTCTCACTTTTCTTAAGTGGTGCTGCTGAACCTGCAAGCGTTCCCGTGGGTTAGCACTTACCGTCCCACTGCCAGCTTTGACATGGAGACTGGACCACAAGAGTTTTCCAGGAAGGTGCTTCGAGGCTGGGTGAAGGGCTCATCAGGTTAAATTTACATCGTGCTAGATGAGGGATCTGTGGTAAAGCAAATGATCTTAATGAGGAGTGGATACTCTTTAATATTATTTTAGTTTTCTTCTCCAGTCATGAAGAAATGAAATAATTTTTCTTTCCCTTTGTGTCCTGCTAAAGATTTTGGTACAGTAATGAGATTTCCTTTGGCCTTTTTCACCTGTCTTATTTAGATGAAAAACTTGGTGTGGTTTTTATTGTATACATTTACATTACCTTATACACTGCTTCTCTCCTGGGGACTCTAAACCTCGCTATAAACCAGGTAAGTAACTTAATAGTAAAAACTGGTTTATCACTCATGCATCTCTCACATAGTGATTTTCTTCTCAACAGCTCTAATGCTAGTCAGAGATAATTACTGTTAATAATTCCATTAAAAAATTAACTATTTTTTCAAGAAATTTAGAAAAAAAAATTGTAATACTTAAGTAATTTAGGGGGGAATAATTGACATGAAGAACGCATGTTACAACTATTCTTTAGTGTAAACTAGGGTCACATGTGGAGAAAGATGTAAGACAAAATACTTCAGTTTCCGACGTATATTGTCAGGCACAAAAAGAAGAGCTTCAGTGTAACAGAAAGACATCTTTAGTTACTGTGCAGTGACTGTGCTGAGCTGCATACACTCTATCAAAAAATCATGCTTTCTACCAAGCCTGCTTTTGCAACACTGACTACACCGAGCAGGCAGAGAGCTGTGGGACTGCAGGACCTGCGCAGCTGAGTGGAGCTTTTGCATCAATGGGGACCAGAAGATGGAACACAGAAACATAATTCTTAATTAAGCAAGCAAGTGCCTGTACTTGGTACCAACTGTGTATACGATAACTATTTTGTCTCTGAAAATTCCCACCTTTGGTACTAGCGGGTGGGAACCGCACAGCGTGCATGCATTTGCTTGGGATATGTTGAAGCTGACTTTAAATCAGCCTTTCAAATAACCATAGTACTAGAGCCATTGCGGTACAAACTTCACAGGGAGCTGGCTGTCTAAAGACCTAGGTAGAGTCCATACAATTTTATGCAGCCTGTGAGGAGGTCCGGGCTGCTATGGCCTTTGTGTTACACAGATCGAAGCTGACACAAATCTACCTACACCTACAGCAATCGTGCCAGTGACTCAGCACCCCGGAGTATGCACAGACTCCAGGCTGAATGCTCCCACCTGTGCTAGCAGACTATTTTAAGGGTTGCAGCGTATCTCATTGGCCTATTACTCTACTAATTAAGAATTTGGCCAATGCATGTGAAGGTGGGTAGAGATTTAGATGTGCTTCGTTGTCACTTAAGCTGTTTTTTGGCCTAAGGCTTTGTCATTCTTGGGATATGGACTGTGGTTTGCGCTCAGAGACTGGGAAAACAAATGTCTTTGCTCGTGAGACAGACACAGAAAGGGCAAAAGTGTTTCTGGAGGAGTTGCTTGAAAACCTAAGTGACAGCTCAGCACCAGGAGGTGCTGCCAAGGAGCTGGCTGTGGAGCAGTAAGTTGCATAGGAAGGAGGTACAAGAGGTCAGACTGAGAAGAAGAGGACCGTGTAGAGTGCAAGCTGCAGTGAACCTCAAAAGTAACAAAAAGGAAAACACTGAAAACTGAGACATCTGCTTATACAGATTCTCTATTTTTCCTTCTCAAGAGGAGCACAAGAAAACATGCTTCATTCAAGATGAAACTCCACACAAGTAACAGCTCCTAGAGCTTTGAAAGGAGATGAGTATTA
Organism: Opisthocomus hoazin; assembly: GCF_030867145.1. Taxonomy (NCBI): domain Eukaryota; kingdom Metazoa; phylum Chordata; class Aves; order Opisthocomiformes; family Opisthocomidae; genus Opisthocomus; species Opisthocomus hoazin. The sequence continues at coordinate 71,151,747 of NC_134417.1, read as the reverse complement.
TTTGTCGATTAATGATTACAGAAACCTCAAGGACTGACCAAAAGAGGTGTCAATTCAACACACAGAGGTGGAATGACTTAGTAAGTGGGAGAGACGGCATGTCTTCCAGCAGCAGGGACACCCCAGGCCCAAAGTCCATGCACGTCTGAGTCAGATGCAACCAGGCAGGGGCTTGGCAGAGAAGAACAAGGGCTTGAGAAGAGGAGCAGAGCCTGTCCATTTAGAGAGACCAAGTAGTAGCGTGCTGGGTAACTGGCAAATGCAGACTTTCAGCCTCCCCCTCTTGTGAATGTGCTTACCCCTGTGGATAACCCCTTTTTATCATCTTCATATGTCTGCGTAATTTTTGTCTCACAGATAGACAGGGTGTTAGCAAGGCAAATGCTTCCCTGAAAAGTAGCATCTTCTGTATGCCCATATCAGTACTGTCTTTTTTTAGGTCTAGAGCTGAGCATTTTATTTTGTTTGAAATAATCACTTCTTTTTTTTTTTAATCTTTTCCAGTTTTGCATTGAATATAGTGTTTGTGGGGGTGGGACTAAAAGAGAATTTTCTTTTGTTCTGGTGACCGATATTTTCTGTAACTATTTTCCGCCCATGGCTGTCTTGTTGCTAGAAGTCAGACTCAGCCCCTCTGCATTTGCTATAAACTTGGCCATGAGATCATACCTCTGATAAAGCCCTTAAACCTTTGCAGACTGTGCTGGTTGCCACTCTACACTAGACCTTAAATTGAAGCTTCTTACTAATTGTATACCCTTAAGAAATTTATATGTATATTTAGCTTGCATCTTTCATATACTTTTTGAGCCATTTGTAAGGAACTAAGAGAGCCAGTATAGAATTTTGGATTGTCTATTACTGTAAGAATTGTATAGGATGCTTCCTGCTCATAATGACACATGAATTCCCTCTCCAATAAAAAACTCGCACGTTTACATGCAAAAGGAAGCCAGCAAGAAAAAATGTTTGGAAAAAACGTCTTCCCAGGATCAGACTATCACAGCCCTCTAGCCTCCTTTTCCCCTGCTTCAGGTTCCCCCATAGCCCTGGTTAAAAGTATAGAGCCCAGGAGGCCAGCTGGTCTCCGTAGCTGGATGGGGGGTCTTTGCTGGTGCAACTCTCCAAGGGATACCCTGAGCCCCGGGGGCTGCTGCTGCCCATCCCCAGAGGCATCCAGGTAGGAAGAGAGGCAGTAACTGGCCTCGGTGGCCATCTGCTCCTCTGCTCTTCCCAGCCATGGGGAGAAGCACCACCTCATGTCTCACTGCAAGGCAGCAACCCCTGAACCCCAGTTACTCCAAAAGGTACACATCCCACCATCCAGCATGTTGTCCTTGACTCCCCCTGTACATAGAAAATACATTTATTTAGGTAGGTAGCAAAATTAAACATGCAATAAAGAGAAGCCAGTCATAATTTTGATTTTGTGTAATATTGTTATAATAAAGATAATAAAGATAATGGTAAGATACCAGCAATATACAAAATCCAGTGCTTTTTGAAATCTTATGGGTATTCACTGGTGTTCATTTTAATTGTTAATTCTGAGTCTGTAGACAGTTGGTCACTCCTGACCTAGAATTACACTAGAGTTCTTACGAGAAAATAAACTCAAAACCTTGCAGCTATGAAAAGCTGGTACTTATCTGGAATATTACTACTGCTACATTTTATATAGCTGCTTCATCATGTTCCTTATATTGGCCAGTGATCCCCCAAAGGCTTGTCTCATGCCAAGGTACCTCAAGTATGTTAGAAGTCAGTCTGACCTTGCTGAACTGCCTGCTAGCAATTTTTCTTGCCAAGATGAAGGTGATCAGCATCTGGAGGTACCTCTCTCCTCATTGCAAGAAGATACTGTAGTAACTATATGGCCTGTTGTTAAAGGTGACAAATAGATAAATCACCTTGATGGATCACTGAAATAACATATCAGCATTTCGCCTGGGTACCTTTATGTGGCACTGTGGTGTGTTGTATAGGCATATGTCCACTGAGCTCTGATGATGTCCCACAGGCTGACCACGGTTGGACTACGGTCTTATGGTCCCTCCTGTGCTTGTTGACTTCTGCAGCAGTTTCAATGCATGCAAAGGGCAGTGGGTGGTTCCTGTTTTTAAATGATAAAGAGCTCCTACATCTTAGACTGGACAGAGTTGGTACTACAGTTCATGAATCAGATTCACAGAGAGAGCTGTCTAGTGAAATTTGGACCTTCATGGGCTGTAAATGGTTCTGGATATTGCCCTCTTCAGTGCATGGCATTATCCATGTATGGAAGAAGTAGTTAAAAAATTGTGCAAACAGATGAACTGGGAACACTAAATGATGACAAATTGAAAGTTAAGTGCTAGTGGGAATATTGGAGGGTGTTACTAACTAGCTTAAATGGCAAAAGTTTTCATGTCTGATATGATGCCAAAGTGAGTGGGTGACAACGGAGGTCCAAATGCCGGCAGGAATTATTAATGTTAATATTGCCTTGAAAACTACTTACCAAACATTTAAAATCATGTTTTCCCAGTCCCCACATAACGACAATCCCTCTCAGCTTGTTTTCATCCCAGACAACTTGGCAGATAAATGGATGGGTTTCTGCAGTATTGGATATTAGTACATGTTATTCATAGACGTTTTCCTTTCCTGTCTGATGGCCTCCATAGCTATGGGGCAGATATCCTTCAAACACAGTTAATCTGTCTCACTATATATGTCCCTATTTTTCAGTTAGGAAGGATGATGGAGCAGTCTTAGGCTAGGCTGAATGTCTTGCTGTTGGCAGTGGGCAACTGCTTGCACGACACAAGCGTTTCTATTGTCTCTGGGTTCACCAGGAGTCGATGATGTCTAAGCTGCCTCAGAGTGGTTGGTCACACGGGATGTTGGGGGTGGGTTCAGAAGTAGCCTCTAGACCTTACAAGTCCATTGGCCTCCCAGAGATCTGCACCAGCTTACATTGCTTCAGAACATCTGTTTCTTCCACTACGATGCTAGAGCATCACAGAATGGTCCAGGTTGGAGGGGATCCTGGAGGTCACATGGTCAAAGCAGGACTAACTTCAAAGCCCGGCCAGTTTGCTTGACTGCCCAGTTGTATTTTGAGTATCTCCAAGGGTGGAAATGCCAGAAACTCTCTGGGTAGTTTGTTCCAGACTTCGTTTACTCTCACTGTGAAGATAACTTTTCCTTATGTCTTGTCAAATTTCTCTTGCTGCAAGTTGTGTCTGTTGTCTCTTGTCATTTCACAGTTCATCTCTGGGAATAGTCTGGCTCCATCTTCTTTACATCCTCCCATGAGGTAGCTGAAGATGACAATAAGATTCTCCCTTATCCTTCTCATCTTCAAACTGAAGAATTCCAATTCTTCCAGTTTCTTTACATCTTTATACTCCTGATTTCTGCTCCCAACCTGCAATCTTCTCCATGTCCCTCCTGTGGAATCTCTAGTTTGTCAATGTCTTGGTCTCATAAGTGCCAGAAAAAGGGGAAGAAGCATGTCCCTTGCTCCGCTGGCTGTGCTGCTCACGTGCAGCCCAGCACGGGACTGCCTTTCCCTGCCACCAGATCCCAGTGCAGACCCAGGCTCAGCTGCCTCTCCACCACCACCCAAGGCTGTCCCCAGCCTGTGCTGGGGCAGGGTGCTATTTCGTCCCAGAAATACAATGATTTTTGAGCTAGCTTGGGTACCAGAAACAGGATGGTCTGCCTTTTGAGTAAAATTTGATGTGGTTAAATTTGTTTGTGCAAATGGCATACTAAGGTAGTTGTAGTACCTCTCCCACCATACATAAGACTTGCAGTGTAGTCACAACTTTCTATTTAATGATGTGGGATGAAATGAAACGCTTCTTTACTGAGAGAGACAACAAATAACTACAACACAGACAGAATCACAGAATCACAGAATCACAGAATCACAGAATGGTAGGGGTTGGAAGGGACCTCTGTGGGTCATCTAGTCCAACCCTCCTGCCGAAGCAGGGTCACCTACAGTAGGCTGTAGAGGACCTTGTCCAGGCAGGTCTTGAATACCTCCAGAGAAGGAGATTCCACAACCTCCCTGGGCAGCCTGTTCCAGGGCTCCGTCACCCTCAGAGGGAAGAAGTTCTTCCTCATGTTCAGACGGAATTTCCTGTGCCTCAGTTTGTGCCCATTGCCCCTTGTCCTGTCGCTGGGCACCACTGAAAAGAGCTTGGCCCCATCCTCTTGACTCCCACCCTTGAGATATTTGTAAGCATATATTAGGTCCCCTCTCAGCCTTCTCTTTTTCAGGCTGAACAAGCCCAGCTCCCTCAGCCTCTCCTCGTAGGGGAGATGTTCCAGTCCCCTCATCATCCTCGTAGCCCTCCGCTGGACTCTCTCCAGTAGCTCCTCATCTTTCTTGAACTGGGGAGCCCAGAACTGGACACAGTACTCCAGATGAGGCCTTACTAAGACAGTGTAGAGGGGAAGGAGAACCTCCCTTGACCTGCTGGCCACACTCCTCCTAATGCACCCCAGAATGCCATTGGCCTTCTTGGCAGCCAGGGCACACTGCTGGCTCATGGCTAACCTGTCGTCCACCAGGACACCCAGGTCCCTCTCCGCAGAGCTGCTCTCCAGCAAGTCCACCCCAAGCCTGTACTGATGCATGGGGTTGTTCCTCCCCAGGTGCAGGACCCTGCATTTGCCTTTGTTGAACCTCATCAGGTTCCTTTCTGCCCAACTTTCCAGCCTGTCCAGGTCACGCTGAATGGCAGCACAGCCTTCCAGTGTGTCTACCACACCTCCCAGTTTGGTGTCATCAGCAAACTTGCTGAGGGCACATTCTAACTCTTCATCCAGGTCGTTGATGAAGAAGTTAAACAAGACTGGGCCCAGTACTGACCCCTGAGGGACACCACTAGTTACCAGCCTCCAACTAGACTCAGTGCCGCTGATGACAACCCTCTGAGTTCTGCCATTCAGCCAGTTCTCAATCCACCTCACCAACCACTCATCCAGCCCACACTTCCTGAGCTTAAGGAACTACACCCTGACAGGGTGTAGACTTATCCGTTAAACAAGATTCACAGTCTTTTACTGATGAAATGAACATACAGGGGGAGAAAAGCAAGTAAATAGGAGGGATCACATGGACTACGAAGCCCCCTTCCCTTACACTTTTCACTGGAGCATCCAGACACGAGGTAGCATTACCTCTGTTTAGTCTCCACCATGGAGCAGAAAGGGACACATGGCAGCAGTAAGGCAGCATCACCTTCATAGCAGCGGCGCAGCATCTGCGTAACATGACAGGTCCCCCTGTACCACACTGGCAAGGCTCTGTGCTGGTGGCTCTAAGGTCAGTGGGTGGCAGGAGGCAGGTCTGTAGCTCTCCACCTCCGCCTCCTGGAGCAAACAGATTAAAGGCAGTGATATACTGTCAGGCAGGAAACATCTGTTCTTCAGAAATTAAAATGAGAAGAAACCTTATGGTTTGAAGAGTGCCGAGAGCAGCCCTGGTCCAGAAGTGAATGGGACAGGGTTTATGTGTGCAGATTGATGTTGCATGACAAGGATCATGAATTGCCTTTTAAGGAGTAATTCAAATCTTACCAGCTCGGTAGGCAATGTTTTTACAATGAGTTGAAAACAGATCAAATATGAGACTAGCCTATAATTTCTCTGCCAGTTGCTGTGGCTTTACAGTCTTCTATTTCTGGGTTGGGGTTTTATTCAGTTTTAGTTTGGGAGCCTGTAATTGAAGTGAATTCTGTAATTGAAGTGAATGGCAGATGACTGGCTAAATTCCTTTAAGAGAGTGCTCCCAGAGACACAGTGTCAATAAACTGAAACATTCAGGATTATAATTATCTGCAATCTGTCTAATATAATAATAATTTAATATGGGCAGGCACAGAGGGTCAGCTCTTTAGTTCAAATTAGAACGTCTCCATTGAATTAAATGGATCTCTGCCAGTCTTCAGCAGCTGAAGAACTAGCTCGGTATTTTCAGGCAAATTGTGATTTTGAAATTGACAGTTCACCTTAAAAAGTGTGTTCACCAGTGGTACACTCAGACTTCATCACAGAAGAAGAAACGTCACTCTCTGTAGAGTGATTTGCTCCTTCTTTCCGTACAGCACCCTGAAAGCATGTGTGAACTCGCTGACGTATTGAAAGAGGCATTCGCCAACGCCAGAAAGTGAATGCTGATCCTTACCACCAGCAAGATGCTCAGTGAGGTACAATTTAGCAGAAGGAATTAGTAAAACAAGACAAAACGTCTTCTCTCCCGTGAATGCAGAATTGTTTTCTGATTCCCAGAACACAACCTGTGTTTATTGGATGATATGACATTAAAACTGCTGACACGCTCGGAGATGGGCTGCTTGTTTACAGTGAATTGAAATTCAGATCCATACTGTCTGAGCAGGGCTGGCTGCAGACAATCTTATATTATTTTCCTTTCCCTGCACCATTTCTCCAACAATATTTTCCCCCCAAGAAGTACTGGCTTCTGCTAACCACACAAACTATGTCCATGCAGCAAATTCAGAGGCATGTGCCGTCTCAGGGGCTTTATAATCTTTAAGATCCATTACAGACTTCATGCATTCACATTTTTTATTTTCAGAAGATAGATCTCTAATAGACCGATCGTCTGAAGAGGCTAGTGGGCTATCAGTTAGGCTGGGCCATGCTGAAGCCTCATTGGCTCCACCTCCTGGCTATTGGAAGCTGAACAGAAGATCCATCTCTGATGTTCTTGTGGTCAGGAAGGGAACAAAGATTTGTGGCTGAAGGCATTGCAGCTAGTTTGGAGAGAAACTCCTGAGCTAAGGCACTCTTTGTTTTACTGATTTGTTCTAAAGGTATATGTGATCGTCGAACATCACAACCCTGTGCTACTCAAATGAGACAGGCTCGAAAAGACAGCAATCAGTTTTGAAATGGGCCCAAAATAACTGAACATGTTTAGAAACTTCATAATTGTCCATTGCCTGTAAATGATGGAAATGGAAGATAATGCTGAGTCAGTATGAATGAAAGATTTGTGTGACTTAGGCTTTTTTCTCGTTGGAACTTTCCATACTACTTGCTGCTGTGTCAAATGTGGTAATTATTCCACCATGCAAACAAATACAACTTATTTATGCGAGCCCAGACTTAGAGAAGCCTTTAAAGCACTGCCTTAATGTGAAAAGCATGCTGTGCAATTTATTTTGATCCCATACACAAGTCAGTGGAGGCCATTCACTCTCTGAAATTTGTGTACAGGACACAGAAGATAGGAGGAAGCTCTCTGACAACCAACTAGTTTGCATGCAGCTGCAGAACATAATTTGGAAGAACAATGTTGCAACACTCAGGATATGATAGTTTGGAAGAAAAGTTTTGTCTCTGAGTGAGACAGGAAAACTGCTGGAGGCCAATGTGCATGTTGTTCTGATGTCTGAAGATAGTGATGATGTCTTCCTATCCTGCTAGAAAGCTAAAGCTTACATTGCTTTCTGCTTGCAAGCTAAGTTTATTTCAAAGATCTGCATGCCTTAAGAACCAGTAGTTTCAGGGCATGTGAGAGCTATAAAACATGGAGCAGCTCGGAAAGGGTTAACGGGGAATGACTGATGACTCCGACACATCCAGTTACAAGATCTAGGAGACATATAATGACACCAGCAGGCAGAAAGTTCAAAACAAAGGAGGTGGGGTTTATGTACTTTGCAGATAACCTGTGTAACCCCTTGAGTCCGGATGCTGTGAAAATTAATAATTTGCACAGCATCAAAAACACAACAAAGTCATTGAAAAGAACGCATCGGCATCCATTAAAGGCAAAGGCAACACCTCTTGTTCAGAACATCTCTGAGCTACAATTTTTTGACTCAGGGAGAGAACTCGGGGGAAATACAACGGCCTGCATCCCTTGCTTTAGCATTCATCCGCTGTTGACCACAGTCAGGAAGAGGATGCAGTGCTGAACAAGCCTGTGGTCTGCCTCAGTAACGCCAGTCTTGCAATCATAGAATCATAGAACACTTGAACACCATTCTTACGTTATGCTGCATTATTGGATAGGATCTCAAAATTACTGCAAAGACCCATTATAATTAAGAAAGTCAAAGGACTGGAGGGCCTGTTCTGAGACCCATCTCTTGATGCTGGTTTTGTTGTTCCCTGGCGTAGTATTTGATGCCATAAAAAGTTACAGGTCAGGATCACAATGTATTTATTTGATCTTTGTTGAATTCTTAAGGAATTTTGGAAGGCTTGGTAACAATTGAAAAGGAACCTGGGTGTTTCCCCAGGACTTTTCCACAAAGTTCTGTGGCATATATGGAAGTTTTGAAATGGAGCATCCATTTGTATGATTCTTCTTCCCTGTACTCCAAACCAACAAGACAGAGTCCTGCTATAAATGTCAGATCAAGCTAAAACAATCTGCATTATCCGAGGTTTGCATATGTGTAATCTTGTCAAATGAAAGCCACAACAAACTTGGTACAACAAAGGACAGAGGGAGCTCCTTATGCTGTTTGTAGTGGGAGCGGCTAAAGCCTCATCCCTCCTATAAAGGCAGTATATTTAAACAGACTGGGAGAGATGCCCAATTTTTTACTTGCCTGTGTTAAATAGAAAACAAGTTATTGCCACAGTAAGAAATCAGGCTTTAAAAATGGTAGAAACATGCATCTTGGACCTGTTACAGATACATACATTTATCAGACCCTACAGGAGAAGAAAGCATATTATAATATGATTACCCACAGCAAGGAGCTGCTGGAGAGCTAATAGTTCTCTGTCGTCTTCACCTAGCAGAGCTCTCCACTGCAGTCTAGAGGCTCTTCTCACTCTATGCTCTTTGCCTTCCTAAATTCAAACCTATTGTCTCAAACACAAGTTACGTTGCAAAGCACAAAAAATATCTTAATAAAGTGGTTCAGACTAAATTGCTGACTGCAGGACAATTCTGCAGCTTCACAATAGGAGTTGTAGGGTTCCTGCTGCTCTCTTAACTGCATGATAAATTGCAAACCTCTTGCTTCCATGCCACAGGCTCAGAAAGCATTGTGTGATCACCATTGCTTTACTGATTTATTTTTCATGCCTACTGGTGCCCATATAAAATCTCTCTATTTATGCTCAGGCTCCCTCAGTTTTTTTCACAGATTATATAGTGCAACAATCAGATTGGCAATTAATGTAAAGGTATATCATGGATGTGATGTGAATTACATTTTAATTCTCTGTGTCCATGGCATCTGTCATCTCAGTTTGTGCACTTGCTGTAGCTATGAGACTACTAACTCCATCAGCAGGGCTCCAGAGAGCAGTTTGCTCAGGTTTGCACAAGGCATGGGTCTGCACAGTTTTATATATATAGCAATGCCAAAATCTTCTGGTTTCACCCAAAGTTTGCAGGGTATTTTGCTGTGCAGGGCAAAGTATATGTACCTGTTCTACTGTTGTTCTACCTGTTGTTTATTATGGCTGGAAGCTACCCTCAAGCACTAGCAACACATGGGGGCTTGTTTTCACCCAAATCTCTGTGCCTAGTGTTTTTGTTTGAAGAGGTCCTCAGTGGCATCAGGGAGTTCAGCTTTCACCACTGTCTAGGCACAAGGAATTGGTGGAATTTTAATTGCCTGAGTATCGCACTGGGGACCTTAGCCAAAGTCCATTGAACTTAACAGAAGGACTAATACATTAAGTTTTGATTCCACTGCGCGAGTGAAGAACTTTGCCCTGAACACTGTGAAATCTGGATCACTCAGATTAAAGAATGCCAGAGTAAGAAAACAAGAGACTAAATATAAGTATGTGGCTATGAACACAGCAGTATATATCAGATCCTTTCTCTGCTAGTGAGAAACTGAGCTAGCTATAGTCTTCTCCTAAGCCTTGGTCTTGCTGGGCTGTAAGAGTAATCTCATGGCTTCTACTCCTTAGTAAAGAGACCAAAAGATTCTGAGCCTGGAAAAGAGACCTCGTCAATGATTTCTTTCTGAGATTCACTGGTTAGCCAGTTTTTAATCTTCTTTAGTATGTGCTTCAGTGGTTCAGTTAAATGTTTTTAATCGGGATGTCATACTGTATCAAGTAACAGAACCTGCGGAAATCTAAGTGTATTATGTCAGCTGTCACTTTTTATTAACTGAGCTTGTCAAAAATGCTAGCAATATTTCAGTGTTAAATGCTAACATTTAAAAATTTACATTTAACAGGGATGATATTGTTTTCATTAAAGCGTGCTGTTAGTGGTCCTTATAGTTGCATTTTACATTGTACGTACACCAGTCTTCAACAGTAACGTATATGTCAAGCTCAGTCTTTCCCATGATTTTGCTTGGGATCAATGCTAAGCTAACGAGCCTGCAGTCAGTCGTGTAATACCTTTTAGCCATTGGAGCCCTGTTCAGATGCATTGTGCAGCAATTGTCAGGTCATTGTGCAGCATCAAACGCAGAGTACTATCAGGCAATAGATACACCTTGGTGAAGGTTATGTATTTCTGCATGCAAAAATTTCAGCTCTGACAAAAGCACCAAGTGCTTTTACAGATACCGAAAAGATAAACACAGCATAACCTCTAAATTTTGATGCAGCCTCTGGCTTTCAACTCCTGCAGTTAACACAAGTGTCGTTCGGTGAAGTTAAGGTATGTATACATTGGTTAATATTTACCCAGTGGTTTGAAGATACAAACTACTGAAGTCCTAAATAGTATTGAAACCTACATAAAGTTACTGTTTTAGTACAAGCACTAGAAATATAGACCACCTGAGGCAATATAAAACCTCAGTCAGCAAGAGTGTAATTCTAGTTCAAAGCTGATCCTTTAGTGTGACAGGCAGGGTCCTGGTTTATTGAAAAACCTAGAAATACCTTAAGATTAGCTGGCCATTTATGAAACACTGTAATGCCTAAGTTGTGGCGTGGTTACAAGGAAAGGACATACAATGACACTGAGCAATTGAATCAAATATGCTATAAAATAACAGTCCTAAAATAGTAAACGTTGCAATGAATTATTAAAGTTGCTTATTTTAACATTTTATTTACTGAATTTTGCATTATTAAAATTACAAATCATCAACTCACATTGTGTTGTCATTGAATCTGGCCTCCCTGAGATTTGCTTTGTTCCCATTCAGTCTACCCAGTTGGTTAACGTGATCTCAGCTGCTGACCTTTTTCTCATTACACCCGTATGATTCATGCCACTGACTCCCTTTGCCCATTCCTTCTCGCTTGAATTTTCTCGGCTGTGCCTGCAAAGCTTTGCAAAGCTCCAGCACACCATGAATCTCTCATCGTGTTTTCCCATATGCAACACCTCTTGTCCTCCATGTCCCCAAGTGCTAAATTCTTGCCTTCTTTCATTTAATTTTATCACTGGCACTCATCTTACTTGCAATACTCAAATGAAAAAAAAAAAATTCCTTGGTAAAACATAATCCCTCATGAGATGCCCAGCATATGCTATCTTCCTGTGATTGTTTTCATACTGCATAAATTTTCATATACTTTTGCTAAAATATCTAGCACGGTTTCATATACAGGTCAATCAATAGATTCTTTAGCATGGTGACAAGGAGAGACCTGTGACGTGTCCCAAATGGACCAAGGCTCTGAGATTAAATTCCTTAAAGTGAGCATCCCAAAAGGGAGGAATCTGTAATGATGAAAATTGAACACTTCAAACAGAAAACTTTTTAGACAGAGTAAAATTACATAAGTATAGAAATAGCTCTACCTATACCCTTCTGATTTCCTGGGAAATGCCTGGGTCTTTCTAGCCCATCCAAGGAAATAACGATGGCCCAGGTGGAGGATGGCATCCTGGTCTGTTCCCACTCATGTCTCTCTCCCTGTCCTATTTGATGCTCACCTACAGCCTTTAATGTAAAACGTGATGTAATAAACACACAAAAAGAAGGATCATCCATTACAATTTCAAAGAGAACCTGAGAGAGCAGGTCCCGTGGACAATCCCTGTGTCATCTTCAATATCATTTCTGACCTTTGCTGAGGTTAAATAAACTTGTTAAGGTTAATTCCTTCTGAGGCAAAGCCACAGCACAGATAATCCAGGCAGAAACAGTGTAAGAAAGACCCGTCTTCTCTAGTGGCTTTCATGCTTTATATTCAAAGCTACCTACTTGTAATGTTTCTCATATGAATGCTAAAATAGTATCTGCCATTTTTAAAACAACACTTATCTGTTCTGGTGAAATCTTTTTATTTTTGAAACTACCTACCTTGTGAATGTAGTCATACTGGTGGCAACGACATCTGTGATTTGACTCAAGTCACACTAGCAACAGTGTTTCGCCATTACACCTCACTTGCCTTTTTTTCTCTGAAACTTCTCCCAATAGATGAACTTCTGGTTATTTTCAAAATGTCTGTTCAGTGGCTGGTTAATTTTGAGACCATCAGTGACACCTGTCTAGTGTCTGAACACGGATGTGAAGCCAACCGTGTCTGAGCACGGCACTCACTGCCGTTACGTGTCCCTAGAGCAGCCCACAGGGGAAGAGAGGCTGCCCTGCTTGTTGGTCAGGGTTAGGCATGGGCTTAGCTTTAGCTACAGATGTATAGTTGACAAGTGACACTGTTAAACCTGCTGCCTGTCACTGCCTGCATCCCAGCTTCTCACCCTTCTCCAGCGAGACGCAGGCGGTGCCGGCTGGAGAGCGGGGTGGGAGCTGTGCCCACCCTGACATGGGTGCCTAAGAGCTGGGCTTGTTCGGCCGGAGGACAGACCTGAATTGGGAGGCAGTTGTCTTCAGCTACCTGACGGGTTTAGAGGGAGGGCAGTCTGACTCCTCCCAGAGGCGAGCAGTGGAAGGAAACCTTCCCATGTTGCAGCAAGAGAAGTTCTGATTCGAGGTAAAGGGAATTTTTTTCCTTTAAGAGCGTGTCAGCTACTTGGACTGCCGAAGAGGTTGGGTCAGTCATGCTACAGACGTGCCTTGCAGGTCAGGCCTTCCTCTCCACAGCAGTTCAGCTGGAGGCGGTTGCGCTGCAAACACCAGCTGTACCACTTCGGAGTAGCTTCGAGGCTACCCTGCCTGGAATCACTCAGCTACTTGCTCTTATGCCTTCAAGGTATTTTAGGAATAATAACAGCTTCCTTAATATTTATTGAACTCTTTTTAAGGACATATAAAGTGGAAACCATACATTTCTGGCTTGTTATTATAAATGGACACGTATTTAATATACAACAAATGTTATTATATATATTTTTTCCTCTTCCTAAAAATGATATTGCTTTTCTGTTGGGCTTCAGCTCTTATCATCATTAAAAGAAAATCCAGGGGATCAGGTAATCATTCCCAGGATGCTTCCATTTCAGGCTAATGATCGTGAAAAGCAACTGCTGAGGTAGAGCACAATTTAATGCTGCTACCAAATTCTTCAGTTTTCCCCTGTAGAGTTGTTTATTCTCTCTTACAAATGATTACCTGGAAGGTTAATCAAAATAATGCCATTGTGTATTTTCTGCTTTGGTCCAGCTATCTGTGCCAATGCAGGATGTTGTATGTAGAAAAGCCAAGATTCTTTTCTAAATGTAATTACCTAGCACCAATGTTTTCTGTATTTGAGAGTAATAGGAAGAGGACTTGCAGATGCTGGCCTCTGCGATGTACTCAGTTAACTTGGCACAGTCTTATTCTGGTAGGATTCCACTCTTGGTGGGATGCTTGCAAAAAAAAAGAATGCTCAGTGCTGAATAAGCTTTGTTTACTATTTGTCTGTGTGCTAGAAATGAGTCGAAAGGCTCTTTGATCACCTTCTGGCCAAAAGGCAGAGCTAGAGTTTTCAGTGCAAAGATCATTTGGAATCATCGTTAACGTTTTCTAAATCATGTAGAAACAAAAATAGATATTGCAATCCCACAGATACTAAAGAGCATGTGAAACATGGTTTATATGAGCGTCCCAAAGACTTCTGTCCAAGCTGGAACAAGGGGATGCCTTCTGCTCCTTTCGTTTCAAGACAAGTTTTTTGCACAGCCTCAACCAGTCCTCTTGACAGAATGTAAATCCAAGAAAGTTCTCTTTATAGTATTTGGAATTAAGTGCTGTGCAGATATTTTACTAACATCTGTCTGCCTCAGTTAGGGAACAGAAACTGATTCATCTGAGGAAGCTGCTGGCAACTGACATACAGAAAAGCTGAATTACAGCCAGCATCAGAAGCCTAAAAATGCACTGTTTTGTTCAGAGGGAAGGATTTTGTCATTAGCAATGCCAAAACCTGCCTTCATTGACAGAAATGGATGAGAGCGCATTATCTTATCTCAGCATCCAGTTTACCAGGTCACACACTGGCAGAGTCCTAATCGCATCCCTGATCCCACAGAGATGACAAAGCCAAGATTGTTCCTGACTCTGGAGAAGCTTCTCTATGTGTATGTCTTTGAAAACGGAGTATGTGACCACCCTCTCGCATGGCAACAGGCAGCCCTTGCAGGGAACCCCCTCTATGATATCACTTTGCTCTCCTCTTCATCCCACTTTGGAAGGGTTCTGATGTCAAGGAGGTGATATCTGGAGACAGCAGCAACCCCTGCTCCCGTGGCTGCTCACTAGCCCTGCACTGGACCCCTCAGTGAAATACTACCTGGATAAAAGGGTTGCACTCCAAAAAGCCCACCGGGTGAGAGATGCCCCATCCAGAGCAGGAGAGACCAGACTCTCCATTGCTGAGGATGGGAAATTTTTAGCACAATATTTTAATGAACAAGGCCGAGGGAAAGCATTGCTCTCCTCTGCAGTAGAACAGCCATTAGAGAAGTCTCTGGAGATGACACAGCTGGGATTTTGCAAAACATTAATTTCTTCTAAATATTTCTGGATTATTTTAAGAGGTTCTTTTTCTGACTCATTGGTGCTGAGGCCCTACTAAGTAAAACTGCAAATACTGAAATTAGAAAAAGAGGAGGAAAAGTCGTGTGGCTCCTAACTTTTTGTGCTTTGTCATCTCCGAAGGTGCTTCAAGTGCTTTGTTATTTTCCTCTCTGCAAGTTGTTTATATCTCCTGGGAGAGACTCTTAACAGAGCAAAACCAATTAGATGGCTCTGGGAATGTCATCAGGAAGATACTACCTTCTCTTGACTCTGTGAGAGCAAACGTGCAGCCGAGCCTGCTAATGTGGACAGATGCTCGCAGAGCGTCTTCAGCACGCATGACAAAAAATGAAAGACTGCAGCAATTCAATAGCTCAGGCTTCTATTCGAACAAAGGTATTTGTTAATTATTATACCACAGTTAAAAGACATTTGGAAGGGATAGGCAAATCGCTTCAGCCGAGAAATAATAAAGCTATAGGTACAAGTATTACCAGGCCATGTTCATCTCAGAACTGACTCTCTGATTTCAGCTAGTTATCTCTGCCTGTATTACTGTATTGTGCAGCTTGCATACATGCTTATATCCAAAACTCAAATAATTATCAAAGATCTTTCAAGTTGTCTTTGGGAAGATTTGAAGGCAAGAGTGAATTTAGGAAACCCATCAGCCTATGTGATAAGGATGTGTTTGTGATGATCCATTGAGTGTTTACTTTAGTGACAAAGGTTCAGGCGACAGGATTATGCCTCTTTGCTCACACAGTTAACAGCTCATTAGACTGTACAACAAAGGCAAGCTGTTTGTGCATTCATTTTCAGGTGTTCTGTAAGAAATCATCTGAAGATTTGAGGAAGTGCTGCAGTAATTCATTGAGTGCTTTCAGATGCTTTGAACTTTTGAAAACAAATTGTGCAACATCGTATGGGGGGCTGGTGTTTACTGCTGTTACACATATCAATGAAGTTCAGTGTTGCAATGAATGACCATGTACTTCTGGAAACATTTTTAGGAGACACCTTAGTCCCTAGACCTTCTTGATGACTTTCTGCATCAACTGAATTTCTTAACGTGCATTATGCTTCCATTATTACATTTCTGTTTTAAGTTGACAAGACGCTAGAGATGCAATGGCTCAAATCAAACACGTTCCACACTGATCTCATTTTAAGTGCCCTGAGGATATTATAGTGCAATAAAATAAACAGTGTCTGTTAAATTATACAGCTACTCCTACACCCTCTGTATATGCAGGTGTGAAGAGCCCAGAAAGAATACATTTATAGAATACCTTACTCATCCACATCCTTTAGAAGGTCTCTAAAAAAACCTGAAGCAAATCTGTATTCCTCTTTTCCCAAACATTTCATGTTATAGTAATAGTAATAGTAATAGTAATAGTAATAGTAATAGTAATAGAAGTCACATTGGGCTATCCTATAATGCTAAGGTAGCAACATTGCTGCAAAATGGATATGCTACCAAATATGTGCCGGTGTATACTAGGTACAGGATACAATACTATTCTTAAATCATTGAACCTGAATCACTGAGCCAGAACAGGTGTAAGGCAGCGTGGTCTTGCAGTGTGCTGGGTGCCTCCTTGAAAGGTGGTGTGTAGGGGAAGGCCATGAGCACAGTGCAGGTCATGCTCAGCAACTTGCAGTATGAATCCACTTTGAAATGAACTGACCGTCTCTAGATGGTTCTATTTCTTTTATCAAAAACTTCCCAAATAAACCAGTTCCCAAAGGAACCTTGTGTTATTACAGTCTTGAGAAATGGTATGTTTTTGCTCTCATTAGGAAAATATGAATAAATAGAAAGGACATAGTGTAAAGCAAAGGGTCAAATGCATGCTGTTCAAAAGTCTCTTGTCAGAAAACAGGGCCAGACTCACAGCTGCTGTAAATCACTGACTTCCCTGTTAATGATCTGAAACTCATTTGTTGCAAAGTGCCCTGTGATATCCTTCCAAAGGGTGCTGTGTGGCGGTATTGTGCAGTAATGAAAAGTTTTGTTGCAACAAGGGATAAATCCATAGGGTTGTGTTTCTGCAAAGGAGTAGCCTTTGAATTATAGTTTCATAAATTAGCCATTATGACCAAGAGTGAGAAGATTTGGACAATCAGATAGAGAGGAACTGTAATCTGCAGGCAATGGATGCAACTGTTCTGAGGACACCACGGTCACTAATGACCTTACAAAAATCAAAGTAAGCATACAAATTGGCAACTTTAATCCAAAACTGCATTTTGCCCTCTGTCTTCCATGGTTTTGCATCAGGATCATTTCAGAAAACAGTAACCTATAGGTGGCATTCAAGGATAGCAAATTACTCCAGTTTTGCACATATGTATATTGCTGCCACACTTGGTCACGCAGGAACGTCATGAGTGCACGAATTTTTTTGTAAGCTGTGAGTTTTACAGTGTCTTTCTGAGTAGGCCAGACTGGCCAGAATGGGAAATGTGCTTGCCTCGCCATGGTTCCCAGGAGCATGCTGCGCCACAGACCTAACTTTAGGTGTTGCATTGGCCAAGGGGCTGGATAACCTGGGGTTCCGGGCTATGGCCCGAGCTGAGCTCCAGCCACATCTGCCCTGTCTTGAGCAGGGTGCAGCGTGAGCTGCGTGAGCGGTGCTGCCGTACCCCTGCCCGCAGCCTGCTTCTTGGAGGGGAAGGTCCCTGCACACTGGAGGCTCCAGCTGCCAAACCTGGATGTGACCGGCAGTGCTGTGCTGAGATGGCGTTGGGGGGACAACTCGTGGGTGCCTCCACAGAGCGCCTGACACTGACTATGCTCTTGCAGATCAGTTTGGACTGTAAATAAAATCCCAAGCAACTTTATTACCTGGCGGAGACCAAATCCTGATGACCCAGCACCCAGAGTGTCTGTGAGGGTCAATTGGATGGCTCCTCTTTCGATCATACATGGGACCTTCCCCTGGCGAGGACAACCAGACTGCCAGAGCCAGAGAAAAAATAAAGTGCTTGAAGAACATGAAGAAAGCAATAGCAGCATCACCACTTTCTCTCTTTCAAACAATAGTGCAGCATGACTTGAGACTAGATGTGAATGAGAAAGAAACAAAAGCACCTGGAAAGGCTGAGGGACAGTTGGGACATTGGGTAGGTGCTGGGCCAGGGTGCTGGCTTGCAGGCCAGAAGGATCATGTACGACTGGTTTTCCCCAGCCCAAAGGAATAGCCACCACTGAAGACACTGTTCAACCTGCCCCATCATCACAGACTTTCCCTCCCACCTGTTTGTCCGGTGGCATTTGGCACAGATCACACTGCAGTTGTGTCCTTGTGCCAGGCCTCGGAAAAAAAATTTTTGCTCTCCTCCATCCCATAGCAGCTCTTTGAACCAGCACGGCCAGCCATCACCTTTGTGGGTAGCCCAGAATATCCAGGAAGCAGGGCATACAGTCAGAATAAAACCAATGTAGCAGCATCTCTTTGCTAAGGTACAAAGTACATAGGAGTGTCTTGATCTGTGCAGGAGCAACCTGTTCTCCAAAACAAAGCCTATATTCCACCCATCAGCACAGGCCAATCCTTCAGAGCAGGTTCCCCTGCTTGAACCACCTCTATAACCTGGGATTTCATCCCAGCAGACTGCTTTGAGTCCCCCAGATACTGTCCATATACCACACCTCATCCCGGCTTGCACTGGGAGATGTTGGTGCTTACCTATTTCCATTCATCTCATATGCAACTGGAGATCCCCATTCAGAGAAAAAAGCAACCACAGCCTATTTTATCTCCTAAGCTACTAGCATTGCCTGGCTTTTTTGGATTCAGAGGTCTGCAAGGCATGCAAAACCCTAATCCTGATCTTAAATAGTTTTTCTTAATGAATCTACAGTTTGGATATTGCTCAGGTGTAATACCCAAGGTCAAACCCTGTTTTGCTGTTGTCCTGACATTCTCCTTTGCAGAAGCAACCTGTCTGCACAGGACTTTTTCTTTGCAAATGTTGCAAAGCATTGTACAGGGGGTAATTAAAGCAGTCTGTTTCTACAGCATGTTCTGTCTGTTTCTTCTTTTCATTATTAGATGTGATGACACATTTGCCTGTGTGGCTTCCCACAGATGGCACCGAAATTTTGTGATCAAATGGTAAGAGTAAACCAACTGTCAGCTCCGATCACAGCTTCCCATATTGCTCCGTTGGTGTAAGAGTACTGTTTTAATAAAGGGCTCCTTCTTTTTGGAGTGGTACAGTTTGCAGCAAGGATGGAGAGGAAGGTGTCTAATTCGATATTTACAGATTCAAGGCTCTATTAAGAAGTTTCATGTTCAAACTATAGATTTTATTTGAAAACACTTTTAAAAAGTCAATGTGCAAAGAATACTCATTCCACCTTTTTTTCAAGACAACAGGTCTTTTACAAGCTCAGAAATTTCACTTAAACATTTTTGAAATACATGTAAAAATCACTGAAACCTTTTATAGAAACGTGCTTTTTGAGCATCTAAAAATATATTTTTAGAAGGCTTTAAAAATATTTAATAAAGCCAAAAGGGTTTCATTTTCTTCATGCTGTTTTTGAAACATAGATCTTTGAACTAACTTTACTATAATGATCATATTTGTCCAATAATAAGAAGTGAACATTATTAGAGAGTGTGTTTAAATCCACAGGCAATTTTCATGGAAATCTGAATAAAATACAAAATAATGTAGGTGGTGAATAATTCAAATGCTTTAAAAATTCTGACTTCACAATAATCTGGTGTAATGTAATGCACACACACAAAAAAGAAGAAAAATCAGACATGTTGCATGATTTTGTTTGGTTTAAAAAAGCAAATTGTTTTAAAGGAAAGACAGATTTAGGTTAGAGGTGCTGAGTATAGTGCTAATGCAGGGCATACACATGCGTGGCACTGACCAGCTCACCTCAGCCTCCTCTGAACATATCAGACTTGTCTTGGGGGCAAGTAAATTTAGATCTGACATTTAGGAATCTAAGCAGGATTTCTGCTTGATAACTCAGATGCTGACTGAACAGCATAAATGATGCAGACCAAACATTTATTTGCCATTTTAGCTTTTTCTGCTATTCACAAATTATCTATGAACAGAATTTGATTTTGACAGATTTGTTCAATATTCAAAATAGTCAGAACATATTCCAGGCTATGTCTTGTTTGCAAATTATTTGTTTTCAGTACGGGTGTGTATTCAGCTGTTTGCAGAGTACCATCCTCTGCTGCTGCTTGGAGGAGCAGAAGGTCTTACGACAGAGAAAAGAGAAATCAAACTTCCTCACACTCATGAGCACCTGTATAAGCTGAGGTCAAGCTGTGATTTTCTTACAGAGAGCTGATGGAGGCAGCGGGCATTGGTGGGTCTCTTCCCTGGTTCATCCAGATCCCTGAGCCACCCAGATCCCTCCCTTTCCCCACCTTGGTCCTTCCACTAAATGTCCCATAGGAAGTTTCACACTCAGTCCCCTTAAAACATCCCATGAGTTTTACACAGTTCTTCCCCCATACACCCCAAAATAAGTCCCACACCCCTGCAGGCAATCAGCCCTTGATTTGCCTGGGCTGGCCAGGGAAGGAGGACTTCTCCTTGACCGACCTCAGTGGGCTTCATCCCAGGGACAGTGGTCTGCTCAGCCTCCTTGGATGGTCTTGGAGTAGCTGATTTTGGGGCTCTGGTTTTGCTGCCTTCACCAAGACTTGGTGTTTAATTCGCTCTTTGGTCAGGAAACCTAACTGAAAGGTTTGGGTATCCTCTGCTCTTTGTATTGGCTTTACAGAAGGAGGGGAAACCAGCTTCAGCGGGGCAAGTGGGAAAACCAGCCAGTGGTCCAGGTTTGGCAATGGGGAGGGGAAATCCCTCAATACAAAACCCTGGTGCCTAATGCTAATCCCAGGCTGACACTTCCACACTAATCAGATATTCTTCTAGCTTCCCGGCACTCTCAAGAGACTGATTAAACAGAAGGATCAATGGATGGTTTTGCAGTAATTTCACACTCAGAGAGGATTCCTTTCACCTCTCGTTACAATTAAAATAACTGACATTTTTCTATGTTAATAAGCTACTTTATTTCTTGGCGGGGTTTGTTGGGGCATAACGAACTCCGGCATAGACTGGTTTGGTAATGTATATTGTCCTTTTTAGTTCTATAGATACAGATGGTTTCTCAATACCACATGAAAGATCAATTTGACTAAGATATAGTATTTAGTATTAGAATTTCTCATGTGCATATTAAATAGTATTTTTAAAGGTCATAGCAATTTAAACTATGATCTGATGAACCTTGCAGTTTAGTGCATTATGCATTAGATGTAAGTATTCTCAGATTTTTAAGGCAAAGACATTAGAAACCATTATTTTATAATTTTATTCTGGAATTGTTGTTTTCTGCACTGGTGGCCTTTAGTGCTTTTACCTTGGGCAGAAGTTTTACTTGCAGATTTACTTTTACGCTACCTTCTATAATCTGCCCAGCCATGGAGGGATGCTGTTCTCCAACAGCCTGGCACAGAAAGAAGTGTGATCACAAAAAATGTTTGTGAAAGAATCTGGACCTGAAAACAGGGCGCACCAAACTTGTTTCGGCAACACAGAAACAGCGCCTGGTTTTTAGAAAAATCAGATCAACTTCCTCAGGGTCTTGTTAAATTGCTGAGTGTAAATTGTGATTGGAATTGACTGTTAAAGATCTTGGGTGAGCAGGTTAAACATTGGCTGGATTTATTATTGTTTTATTTGTACTTCATCTCTAACTGGTACAATTAAGCGAATCAGAGTAAGCGAATCAAATCTAATTTACTCTCTAATGGACCAAAAAGGAATGAATAAACACAGCACTACTAGATTCAAATGATTAAACATGTCTCTGAGGTATTTTTTTTTCTATTTCGGCATAGAAGAATCAGGGTGTTTATGCTATAATTAATCACTAAGGAGTGATGTAAACTAGTATGAGCATTCATTCATTTTTCATATGGTTTCATAAAAATGCTAAACGAATGCAATGAAATAAATTCAATTGGAACTGGGTACATTTATTTATATAACCATTTACCTTATGTCTAAGATCATTTTAGGATTGATATAGAGAGACATACTTATCAAGTTGGATGAAAATCTGTTGTATCAATCTTTTCCACATTACCAGGCCTTTTATAGAGAAAATTCAGCACATGCGTAAATAGTTGTCTAAGATGCACATATCATGTTCAGGTTCATTAGGTGACCATAAAAATTAAAGTAACATAACCACGATTAATTTGAAATTTTAAAAGTATGCAAAATGGAGCTGGGGGCCCCATCTACTCTACAGTAGATAGAAGCTGCAAACTATTACACCTGGAGTCCTTCTTTCTTCCCACCACGAGGAAGAAAACCTCAGCTTACAGCTGTTTACTCATACTGCCATCGGGAAAGAGGATTTAATCTAAAATAAGTAAAATAAGAAAACCATTTTAAGCATTAATAATCACAACATGATTTAACTATATCATATGGAAACAATCCCTTCTTTTGGAATGACCTGCTTTTTTGTGCCAGTGTGATGCCACTAGGTTTTGATATTCCAGGAGGTTCCATTTATTAAATAATTTCCTTCAGTGCCTCTGGAGACTGTTCATCACAGCAGGAAGCAGCTGCAGTCCCCGTGGTGTTGCTTTGCACCCCCTGGTTTCTCATTGCACCTTTTCTGTCATCCTTAACCTAATGCTGTTACCTGAAGTTATGTTTTAGCTCTTCCACTGAAGGAGAGAAAGTATATTGTCATGTATGAGCAGGTTGGAAATAACAAATACATAGTAAATGTGAACGTATTTTATTCCATGGTAAGACATCTTTGCAAATGTCAGTCTTCTGCAAGGACTGAGAGTTTCCGCAGCCTCCTAAAGTTCTTCATTGTCAGGACTTTCCTAGGGCACCTCTAGGGCAGAGACATAAGGAAAATCAGAAATTATTCAAAGTTTTTTGTGAGAAAGTGTGTTGCTCTGGAGCTTCCAAATTTACTTGGATATTTAGCAAACAACTGAAGATAAAAATAGCAGAATTTATACTCTAAAATCAGTACTTTTCGCAACTGAGGCTACCATCATTCATCAAAACACTTACTTAAATTACAAATTCGCAGTGACAGTTTTCAGTCTGGGCTTGTACAATATCTAGTGTGAAGAAGTCCTGGCCCACAGCTGAGGCTTCAGAATAACATAACCATCAGACATACTATGTTGCTATAGCAAATTTACCACTGTCTTGGCATAGATTATAGTGCATATTTTTATCAGTCGTTGCCGTTCCCAAAAATATTTTTGCAAGTGGGGCCACCAAGATGAGAGAATCATTTCCACAACCCGTGTCAACCTGTAGTGCCTGATACAGCTGGAGGTGAGCTGCAGCGATGGCGTGGGGAGCTTCTTGCCAGCTTGGTGAGCTGTGTGGCCCTGCAGAAGCATTGCGCTTGTGGCCGGGGGAGCAGACCCCTGTGGAAAGCACCCCAGCACTAAGCCTCGGCGCTTGCCCTGGCTTTTGGGATGCTGAAAGAGACGCCAGCCCACGTGTTGCAGCTGTGAGACAATTTCTGCAGACCCTCTGTGCTGCGTGCAAAGAGCTGGTTGGGTAGTTGCATCACTCGCGTTCTTCCTGACCCTCCTGAGCCAAGCCCAAACTGGGCTCCAGTATCACACAGCCCATGAGCCCAGATCAGCCAGGAGGTGACAGGTTCTTAAGTCACCTCACAGTCATCCCTAATTGTACGAGTTTTGCTTTCAGCACAGAATCAGCTTTAAATCACAACTCAACTGTTCGATTATGCCCTGAAACGGCATAGGAGAGCCCAAACAGTCAGTGAGAGCTGAGACAGCTGGAAATACAAAGTTAATGTAAATACATGAAAAGAGTCAGCCTGTGCTAAATGTTGAGTATAGAACAAAATTTTGCTTTTTAGCAGGCATAAAGTGAATGAACTCAGCATTAATGCTTAGTCACATATCCGTGTAAACACGCTATTCACTTACATCCTTCCATTTGCTTGAGTTGCGGCTGTCGTGTGACACAATCCCAGTGACAAGAACCAGACTCCCAGGGCATTTGTACCATGCATATTTTATATCAAGAGTGAGATGCATGCCACAAGCCTGCTGGATAATCTGCAGATCTTCTGCAATAGTCTTTTCTTCATAATGTTTTATTTAAGGAATTGAATCAATAAACCTAGTCCTGTAATACTGTCCAATCACCTGTTGCCTTCCGTGAGTGACTTTTGGGATCAATATTCTGTGGAGTCAGTTCAAAGGACGCACAGACTCTGCCTCACTGCCCCGAGACAATTGCTGATGCTGAGTTGTTGGCTATGAACTGAATCATCTCAAGGAACGTGAAATCTGCACACAAGGATTTCAGAGTTGAGTGTGGGAATGGATGTTGAAATGCAACATCTGCCTACAGATGTCTGTTTCTTTGATTTTTACTCAGGCTTACAGCTGGGTGTTAAGTAATGCAGTTCTAAAACATATGTAAAGGACAAAACAAGCTGTTTATTTTCGAAGTGGCAGACCAATTCAAAATTACAATGAATAATTTAACTCACATGATTAATAATTACTTTCTCTTAAAAATATAATGAGTAAGGTTTTGATGGGTGGATTTAAGGCACCATACCTAGCAAACATTGCTTTTGAAAACCATTTTAAAATACCCTAACTAATCATCTGGAAAATAAATGTGCACCAAATGAATGGGACAGGAGCCACCTGGGACTGTGGATCAGAGCCTTCAGTGAGCTGGCTTTAATTAGCAGCAAGAGAGTGAGAAAACATTTCCAGAGTCATGACGCCAAAGCTAAAATTCAAAGTATCTATCACTGGAAATGTGAAGGTGCATAAACTCTATAAAGGAATGTCAGGACCTAAAAACGGATGAAAGGCAGGGTTGAAAGACAGGCAAAGCCTAGAGCTCCAGCTAGAGGGAGGCTAGAAATGGGATCCTCAAAGGAAAGCTGCAAAGATGGCTTTGATGTGAGGCATGGTCAGAGACAGGAGACGGAAACTGCAACTAGAATAGGAGAAAAGGCTTCAGAGAGAGATCTTCTGCTCAGAAACAGGGATGTAGAAGTGCTAGATGTTTATAGCATTTGCTTTTCATGCAGATTCCTGGGGTTTAGTTCTTGAGCGACGTATCATTCCTTTTACACTATGCGACTGCATGACGAGTGTCCAACACTCTTTAATGTATGTGTTTTCACTCGTGTTACAGCAAGCCTGCAAGTAAGGCCCTCTGAGCTGCATACTGTCTTTACAGGTTTACAACATCATGCTTTCTTCTATGGTCTCTCCTTCTAACCCCAAAAACCTTCCCACTGTTTTTGCACGGTAGGGAATGTGCACCAGGCAGGAGGCTCACCCCCGTATGCTGTTCGGATCGGTATTTAGCCTTGTCTGCTGGAAAATGAGCTTGATCCGCCTCATGCTGGAAAGGACTCAGATCTCAACACCAGACTAGCTGACAAAATGATGTTGCTACTGACTATGTTATTTTAAAGAAACAAAGGGAGCGGGTCGTCTGTACCCAGAGGGATGATTTAAGTGACAGAGTGTTGGTCTGTGAATCTCACACACATTCTTCAAGTCTGGGGCCAGAGAAGGAACAGATGTCTAAGTCTGGAAGAAACATTCTTCGCTTTTTAGCGCTTCCTATTGACTATTATAAGGTGTCCCCTCATTCAGTAGTGATTTCCATTACTCCCTATCTAGTTGTCCCTGTGCATTATGTAGACACCTAACCTGGCACTGGGAGTTTAATGGGGCAGCTATGCTCCTGAGGTAGCACTCCTTGGTGAATACCTCCCTGTGTCAGGGCTGCAAACCCACAATCATAGCGAGCATGGGGTGCAGTTGCTGTCAGGTTCAACCTCAGCCTTTTTATCTCAGCTCTTTGTAGGTGCACTTAAGAAAGCAAGGTTGGTATGGAAACTCCCACTCACAAAGGAAAAGTACTTTGCATGGCAAGATCCTGCAGGAAGCAGATGTGTTAGGAGAGTGAAAAAGAGGGAACACGGTGAATGATTTTTTTGTTTGTGGGTATGACCTCTGCAGAGTTACGCATAGGCTCTTGGTAGATATTGCTATACAAATCAGCCTTTGTATGGAATAAAGAGCTGTTTGAACCACTCTCTCAGCTAAGAGTGGATAGATATTGAAGTGCTAACTTGGTATGATACATATGTCTCACCTTCATAAAAGTTTTGAGTTTGTGAATCTGTTCTTCTTTACAAGCAGCTGTATGTATTGCTAGCTCCTTTGGCAGAAACAGTGCAATCAGGAGGAGGAGAAGGTGTCAGGCACATGAAGAAGGAGCCAAGGAGCCCAAATCTATAGAAAGATGGTGACTGAGTGATAATATTGGTAACATTAAAGCTCAGTCTCTTTGCTCATTAGAGGCATCATAGTATCTGCTATTACTGAAGCAGCATGACTTTCAAAAGTAGGAAGAGGATATTTTTCTTTATGTTACATAGGATTTACTGTTATTTTGAAGTTGCTATGACTTCTGTTTCAATTTTATTTTTAAAACAGGAAATATTAGTCATCCATTCTCAATCTATAGCACCTAAAATACTCATCCCAAATCCACCCCAGGTTTAAGCGCATTGTACTGTCTTTGCCATGCAACCTGTGGGCTGCCTTCCCAGCTGGCTGCAGAACAAAGTCTCATGCATTTTCAGTTCCCCTGCAAAATCAAAGCTGCAGGTGGGACTGTGCTTTTCATCCCAACTACACCTCTGCAACCTGCATGAAGAGTTGAGGTCACATGTAGTACAAATCCAGACAGACACCTGAGCACAGACACTACCATAGAAGACACTTTTCCTTGAAGATACCACTGCCAGTGCCTGCTGCTGCTGCAGCTCCCCTTGCGCTGCAGGCTGTGCCAGCCCCTCCTGCCCTGTCGCTCAGACCCCCTGGTACCCCTCATTCATCCCAACTAACCCGGGGCTCATACATGCACCATACCTTACCCAACCAAGACAGCCAGCAGTCAGCATGTCTGTCCCCAGACCCCACCCCACGGCAGGACCTTGTCCTCCCACACCATCCCTGCTGCCAGGCACTGCCCCCCCATCCTCCTTCAGCTCTCCCTCCTGCTCAAGGATGCCACAAAGATGGCTATTCATAATTAGTTTTTGATTTTAATAAAATCTGTTCATCCATTCTGTGACATGGTTCGTTTGTGACTTTATTAAAAAAACACAAAATTTTATTTTAAATAGAAATAATTTTATGCGTGAAGTGCAGAGTACTGCCAATTTTCTCCCCTGTGGCTCATCTACGAAAGGATTTGGGTGGAGATACAGGAGGGCAGATCAGAAACTTCTTCACACTGTGCCAGAGAATATAAAACTGGAAGGCAGCTGACAAAAGGTGGCAATGAGACAGTAAGAGAACCATGTTGCTGCAGAGATATAAAATCCTAACTCCACAAAAATGGCATTACTGAAAAATAAATTTAAGTTATAAGCACATATTCAAAGAGAGCTTGAGGAAAGTAGGAAAAGCATATTTATTTAAAAGAAGTAAGTCCTGTTGTTGCAGAGTTTTGAGAAGTTTCCAGACAACAGGACCATTTATTGGCCTCAGCATGCGATCAGTGGGGTTAGCACATCACTTATCACAGCCAGGTTAGCACATCGCTTATCATAGCACTTATCTCCTGGTTCTCCTTCCTCTACCTTTTTCTACACTACTAAGATTCAAACTGTCCCTTAATGTAATGTCCGAAAGGACTGATTGTACATACCTTACTGAATAATTGCAGTCTGAATATTAACATTATAGATGGCATCATTTAAAATACCCATTCTGATGATATGGTGTGGATAAATTTGGATTACATATGTCTCCTTATGTAAAAGAGATCTTCTTCTTTTAGTAACACATTGTCTGCTGCATTTGCCTAGCACCCCCTACCATATGCTCTTTAAAACAAGCTGTTGCATTTCAAGAACTGTCCCTGGTAATTAACAGGAAAAATATTGTATTTTTTTTCTGAATAAACTAGAAGACCTTGCATCAATTAAGACTTATTTTTCCCTCTGGCTCGTTGTTCCTGTAAGCCACAAAATCACTTCCTTCTGTTCAGTCCCTCACCTCCTGCCTCACAGTTCAGCTTTTAGCACCAGTGGTCCCTGTAAATACAAAGTAAGATTTTCTCAACCATCTTTTCATCTCCCTTTTCCATTTTGTCTCTAAGCTTCTTGAAATCCTTAAAATTAATTTGCTCTGAGGTATCCTTTTCATCTGTTTTGCTCTCTTTTAATTCTCATGCGTGGGTCTTTCCTCTCTTGCTTCCAGAAACCTGTGCCTTAATCAGTCTCAGAGCTGCTATTTGCATTCCCTTAGACCTCTTTCTTTTTTCTGGACCAAGAATTATCTTTCTTCTTTAGTTCCAGAAAGATTTTGCCTCTGTGGCTTTCTGTTCTTCCAATTAATGTCCCTCATCCTTGATCAATCAATACCCTGAGCTGTAGGGTCTCCCTGTTCCCTCTTTCCCTTTCAGTCACTGTAAGACTATAAATCTTCAAATGCTTTTCCTTTCCCTCCAGCATGTCAGTTCTGGCCCATGTAATTTCTTATTGATATCTATAGGTATATTATATAGATGCATGTCTGTATCTATTGCTGTGAGTCTCAGAGTCCCTCAGCTCTGAGTTCCTTCTTCCAGTTCCTCTCCCTTATGGTCTGCCCAATATCCCCTAGATAATCCAAAGTTTTCTGAAATCCAGAGTGGTGGCAGTTGAGAGAGTTGTCTACCCTGTCTAGTTCTCTCCTTTTTGTGACAGTTGCAGGTTGGTTTGATATCTAGTCATCCAAAACTCAGATAACAAGGTAACTGTCCTAAGAGAAACATGGTTTTCACCTCTTGATGCCGAGACTCCCTTGCTTCGGAGTTCCCTACTAACTTTGTGTTATACTGATTTTAAATGACTTTCCATCCCCATCACATAGGAACACCTTTTGTATAAACCTATAGGAAAGTTCCAAATAAAATTAGGACCCTCTTCAACCAGAATTTTGCCTAGGTTTTGTTTAATTTGTGATTTTTTGGAATGGGGCTTGAAAGTGAAAATGTTGTTTGAATGGCAAGATTCCTCTTTGGCAAAGAAGACTTTTTCAGGGATATTAAAGAATCCGCAGCTCCAAAATTTGATCCTCTTGACTGAGCATGCAAAAACAATCTTGAGTTTATTACTGACTTAAGAAATAAAGCTGTTGTGATGTCTCATAGGCTGATCTTCATTTCAGCTTTAGTTATTCTAATTCAAATATACAGTTCTATCAATTACTTTGGCCTGGTCTTCAATTTAGAGAGAGGACAAGGTTTCCTAGCAAGTGAATGGGAAAAAAGGTGTTCTGAAAACCGGTTCCTCTTTACTTGCTTATCTGGGTTTCACAGGGTCTGACCAAAGTCTGAAGATACACACTCTTCACTGCTGAAGGCTGAGCACTGTGGAAGGCAAAAATAATGTCTGGGGAACACTTGGAAGAGATGGAATTTTTTTTGACCTGTACAGGTTTGGTCTTGCATGGCTTAAGCAAAACTAAGCCAGAGGTAATCTTCTATAGGCATTTTGGTAGTCTAGAAACAGTAGTGGTTTCCTCAGTTTACATTGACAGTTTTTGTACTCTTATTTCAAGACAGCTTTTTTCAACCTTGACTATTAGTTTGCATGCCCGACCTACCCAGACAATTATACAGTGTCCCCTCTTGAAAGATTTCTATCGTTCACAATGTCTCCTTCAAGAACGTTGGAAAACCCTATTTCCTTTAGACTGAATCACCATTTAATTTTGGCATGTAGAGACTTTGTTCAATTTACAAAGACAGTCAGGTATCTGGATCAAATACAGCAGCAGTTATACTCTGCCTCAAGGGGAAAAGTTAATCCAACACTTTGACGTATCTAGTGATGATTTGACTCCTCTTGGGAGTCCTAAGTGATGGATTTGCTTCTTCTAAAACAGCAGCTGTTTCAGATATGTGTTACCAATTAGGAAATCATTTTCCCATACATTGAGCCTGTAGAACATATGGTATGTTGAGGTCCCCATAATTACATTCACACGCACCCTCACCACTGATTACTCCCTAGGGAACCTAAAACTCTGACAAATACAGTCCATAGTCCCTGAAATAGACTCATACACGGTCCGGTTGTCAGTACTGCAGGAGTAAATCCCCGCTGGTACTGCCTCCATCTACCTCTCCAAAACTGCCCTCCTCTTGTGAGTTGGCTATGAACAGAAAAAAGTTTTTAAAATTCGGTTGTATTTAATTTCATCATGAAGATTTCTTTCACAATCTGTTCACGGTTTTTGCTCCCTGTGTTTTCCAATTCTAAACTCCAGAGAAGAAGACTTTTCCTTGAACTTTGTTGCTAGGGAATACCAGTGCTGTTTATTACATACTGCACTAAGGCATGTGATAAAGGAGGTGTCTGCATCTCCAAGCCAGCCTACAGGCGTGAAGTGGGATTGTTTCATGGTTGTCTTTACAACGGCATCTTGTGCATGTACTGTGGGGTTTCAAGGGCCAGACAAACTGCCAGACAACAGCAACATTATACCACAACATGGTAAAAACAGATTAAGGGGAAGATCTTAGCCACACACTATGGAGAAGTGTGAGAGTCTAGGACACACTTCTTTTATCTAAGCCAGGAAAAGAAGAGGTTTGTCCTGTTCCATGCTGAGAGGCAGTACTTGCGCTCTTCCTATTCATTCCTGTGTAAAACCGAAAGCTGCTAGAAGATGGTTGAAGAGGAGGAGCTGCTCTCCTCCACCGACTTGGGAGAGCCTCCAGACCAGCTGGTGGAGAATCTGCAACCTGCCACCACCTGAGCGAGGTCTGCCCACAGACTCCTCAGAAGCCTGCCTCCTTCGCAGACAGATATTTTGCCACCTGACTCAAAACAAATCTCTACTCAGAGCATGCTTTTTAACAGCCAGCTTTCATCGCTGCTTCCAGATACCATCTTCCCCTTCGCATCCTGGAGAAGAATGGTGGACTGGGTGGTTTCCAGGGGAGTAAATGTTAGCAGTGCCGAGAGCAGCTTCCCTGCATTTGGATGTGATGGTAATGAAACAAAAATGGTGTTGCCAAGAATCACATCTTTTTCATGTATCCTGTGATACGTAGTGTTCTCCAAAGCTTCAGTTCAGAATATCATCACAAGAAAAATCTACCTTGTCTTTAATTCTATTGCATATAACTGTACAGAAATACTGGGAAAAAAGTAAGTTTCAAACAAAATTTTAAAAGGTCTAAAAAGCTCGGTGTATTTTAGCCTTCATTTGGCTTGGGTACTTCAGTCTAGAAATGAAATTTATGGGTAATCATAGCAACTATCAAGGGAGAGAAATTTATAAAAAAGAAGTAAATATCAATGAAATTTTTGTGAGTTCTTATGTTGCTGGGTATGGCTTCCCATCTGATATTTTAACTCTAGCTAAATCAATTCTTAAGCTTTTAACTTTATTTAAAATAACTTAAAATAACTTATTTAAGTTAGTTTTAAATAAATTATTTAAGCTATTTTAAATCATGTTCAAGCTCTGACACTTTTTAAAAAGCGCTGATACATGGAGATACGCTGCAGAACTCAGCCTTTAAAATAAATTGCACTGGGATGGCAAACAGGGCCAGTAATGGTAATAATGAATACCACACCCTGGGAGGGAAACTGTAACAAAAGCCAGGTATTGGCAGTCTTATGTACCATCAGTATAAAAGTAAGAAATTTCTTATCACTACCCTCAAACAGTTACACGGAATTTACTTCTTCCAAGCTTAACTACAAAATACATAATTCTAATTTTGCCTGTGAATCTGTGGTTACAAGGAATGTATACCCGTGGCAGATGCATCAGTCATTCAAATTAGTAAAGACCAGGAGGAAAGATACATTAAGACTAGCTTCTTATTGTGGAGATAATACACAGAACTTCCACTGAGTCAGTGGTATAATAAATACATAGGTGAAGCAGGGAGACCTTGCCTCCCTCACCTCCCACCTCCCCCATCCTTGGAGGGAAAAGTTCCAAAAAGCAACCATAGGCACCATCAGTTCACTGCAGTGGGAACCACCGGGCTGTATCAGATGGAAACACCTTTCTGTGTGCATCTACTGAAGGAGAACTTGATGAATTTCTTTTCTGTTCTACATTATCTAAACATTTATAAATTACTTTTAAATCTGGGTTGTAGTACAAATATCTGGGAGTTCCCACCTTTTAAACATACTTCTGTCAAAGACTGCTGGCTATATTCTGGTGTATGAAGTCTTACATATACAAACTTTAATGCTGCTCCTCTCACAAATCATTTGTAACTTGAGCACATTGTATTTTAAAAGGTGCAACTAAAAAGATGTGTTTACGGTATCCTGGCTCTGCCTCCCACAACCCCTCCCTTTCTTTAATCTTAAAGTAAAAGCTCTGAAACCTAGCAATATCCTTGGTATATGTATAGTTTATTGGGGCATCAACCCAGCTTGCTGCATTACAAATTATTATTAATAAATCATGGCAAAAACTCAGAGTTTAATTGCATTGGAACAATGGACCTGCTATAGAGAGAATGCACAAGGGGTGAAATTGCACTACAAGATTGGCAACTGTTTGCCTTTAATATTAATAGATTAATTAGACAGTGCATTTGAGACATGATTGCCTGGAATAATTTTCTTCCCAAACTGATGCAGTGAACTCAACAGGACGAAAATTTGGTTGTCAACAGTTACTCTGTAGATCTCTGAAGTAATTTATTTTTATAATAACTTACAAAATATTGGCCTCATCATTACATGTTCAAATGTAATTAAGACTTCAGTGAGTGATATTTTAAAACATGTTCAAGATGTATACTGTTAATGCTCTTGAAACAAATCTTATACCACGCCTTCTTAATGTAAAGGTTTCCTTTGGTCTTTGAACACCTGTATTGTCCTACTGGAGACGTATGAGCCCTACAGATTTTTTTCAAAGTATTTTGTTAGGGTTGGAATTGCCACAATCTGAGCAAAATTTACTACGTCAGCAACTGGTCTATGGAGATCTCCTGGATGAAAAAGAACACAGAGCAAAGGAAACGGTAAAAAACACAGTTCTGAAAGGCAGAGTGGTACAGTACTGAGTCAGCGCAGCTGGGAGAGTGAGCTGCTGTTCAGGCTAACTGGTGATGCACTCTCAGCTTTCGAGTGATGTGTTTGAAAATAACTGCACGTGACTGCAAAACACAGCACGGGCAGTGTCTACTAAGTACTGACGCTGCTACAAGAGCTGATGCAAACCTAGCAAAAGCAGCATCCCTACTAACCTGTGGCAGAATATGTAATCACACGTTAGAGCTACAGGGAGGGCTCCATGCGTCTGGACTGATCAGCTATAAACCTAAATTCTTTGATTTCTGAGAACTTCTTCCTGCAGCAAGTGAAGCATTACTCAGGTGTTGATTATTGTCCAAAGAAGCAAAGAGCTTTGTAGCACAAAAATCTCAGGTGAGACAGTAGGTTAAATTTCATGATGGTAATGACCCAGTGAGGCAGCGGGAAGCAGTGGATTCAGGCCACGGCGTCTGCAGAGCTGAGCAGCTCTGAGCCAGGCAGCTCTGAGCCCAACTGCTGTGAACGGCAAAGGCAGAGCTGATCCCGAAGCAGTGGAGAAGGAAGGGAGAAGATCATATCTCAGGACTGGTCCTAGTCATATTTTTCCATAACTGTAACTTATTTGTTCTGTGTTCTGTATTTTTTTTTCTGGTTTGTATGTATATCTCAACTATATGCGGCATTTAAGGTTAACCAGTGTCCTGTGGGAATCTGCATGGTAGTTTGGTCCAGCTAACATGAACTGGATCATAGAATCAGGATGCAGAGCTTGATATTGTAAAAGGAAACAAAAAGTACAAAAGCACAGCACTAAATTGATGTGAATTTATTTGCAGAATGAAGTCCTTAGCCTCTAGTCCTAAGGAACTTGCTTGCTTCTTTTTCAGAAGCTGTCAGAGCTCTCATACCTTATAGCTAATTAATAATCTGCCATTACACATAGTGAGAAAGAACTTGCAGGACTTGATTTAATATGATATGATGCAAGCTTGTCTTAGAAATATTCCTAAAAGGCATAATATGAAGGTGTGATACTTGAATAGCAGAACAGCCAGAGACAGACTCTACAGCAACATGGCAGCTGATGATCTGCCTTCCCCAGCTGTTAAACTGCTGTTTTGTTAACAAAGTGCCTGCTAACCTCACTCTCCAGACAAGGTTTTACCAAAAATGAAACCAGCTTAAGTGAAAGTGGAAAGGCCTACAGAGATGTTTCAAACAGCAATGAAAAGATTACGGAATTTTGGCTCTGATCTTCAAACCTGGTTTTCATTAACTGAAGGGTAACTAGAGAAGATGAGAGGGAATAAAGTACCAAGACAACCAAAGCTGCTGCATTTTCAGAAAGGTGATATTGCCTTCATGGTTTCAGGAACTACTTGCAGAAGTCTTTGCAAATGGAGCTATAGCATAGATCTCGATTTCAAATGCATGCCAGCCATGTACGTTCAGCTGTCCATTACAAGCGCTCTGGACAGGGATACGGAGTTATTTATTTCATTTGGAAACAGTGGACCTAGAGTTGCTATAGATCTTTATACATCTCTACCTAAGGTTTGTGGCTTACAATGGCCTCATGGCTAGAGAAAATAGGAAATACTACTTTAGTGCCAGTCTTCCTCAGTGGCCTCGGACAGATGTTACTACTAATGCTGTGCGCCATCTCCACCTTAAAAAACCAATATTTTTTCCTAACTCCTATGGATTTACTGTGAGGATAAAATCTGATGGTAGAGTTTTGACAGTTTCAGTAAGTCTGGGCAGCTGAAAGATCTTCTGGCGGCAAGAAAAGACATCCCTTCCATGGCAGGGTGAAAGAAGAAACACTTGAAATACTGAAGAAGAATAAACTGATGCAGCCTGAAAAAAACAATTACTAGCACTTAGGGTGCTAAGCAAGGCAGGGAGAAGCGGAGGCTGAAACACCCCATGTATTTCAGGTAAAGCAGGGAAGAGAACTGTGGTTTCTATGCCTTGGATAGAATTCTGGGGAAAAAAGCTTCCTTTCCAGCTAAAAATTCTGACTATCTAAAACCTGAAAGGTGTCCCTCCATGAAACTACATGCTTTCCCTCTAAGGGCTATTTTGGACAAATGAGAGTTTTCAGACCAAACTGTGTGGGTGAAACTTTCCAGTCAGCTCTGGAAAGTTTCATGCTCAGCTGGTGTGCTGCGGAGCCCACCTTCGCAGACATGGGTGAGGAGCCTAGGTGGGGAGTCCCACCACCAGCAGAGTTCACCACAGTGTCACTGGAGTTTTGGTGACCCCTTTGCTTTCCCACTTGTGCCATTTCATTGGAAGCAATGCCAAAAGCAAAGTGCAAAGATGTAATGCAGCAAAACAGGAGGACACGCAGGATCAGTCATTGTATCCAGTGTGTGCCTTGTCCTGATACAATCAGGGAGATAGTCCTACTGTCAAAGACACCATATAACTAGTTTATTGTATGTGCTCTACTGGATTTTTACTAGTTGATCAGTAAGGGAGGATTAACTGGTAATCTTCCACCTTTTTCTAAGGTATGCCAAGCCACAAGTATCTTAGACCCCGTCTAATGTCACACTTACATGAGAGTCCGTCACCATTTAAGTTATACTAATAGAATGTTGAGAATGAAATCTCTGCGTTTTGATGATGCAGTGTTCCTCCATGTCCACATCCAAAGGTTATGACCAGCTCTCTTGGGCACCACTATGACGAGTACATAGCATAAATGTCTGGACTGATAAAATGAAAAGTTAACAAACTACTAAGGTAAGATCAATCCTGAAACCACAACATGGTAGCCATGGCAATGGGCAATTCCGCTTCTAATACACACTCTAAGGAAAATGATATTTTCTCTTTACCTTGACACCTACAGACTTTTGTCTTAGACTAAGGTTGTCATTTCTGTTTGCTGTGGGTCCACCCTTTCCTTCCGTTTGTACGATACCTAGGACAGGGACATGTAAATTGTAATAGGTCCTGCTAGTTATGCAAGATTGCTCCTACAAGATTGATAGCAATTATATAGTCAGTCTTACCAAGAAGGAGGCTTATACTTGTTATCAGACTACATGAGGAGAATAATGAAGTTGTGCTTGCCATTTCTAGCTTGTGTAAAATATCTAAAATGGCCATTATTTTCTTATTTAATACACAAGTTATGTTATACACGTAAGAAAATTCCACATCATTCCAAAAGCAGTAAGACCCTACTTTAATTTCACTTGTGATCAGAACAGTAGCAGCAGTGCTTCTTAGTCATTTGAATATGCAATTAAGTAAATGGCATGTAACTTCAAATTGGCAGTGCTTGGTATAAAAAATCTTCACCCTGAAGGAACTGAGTTAAGCCTCCTTAAAGCAACAACTTTCAAGGCTGCCTAAGATTTTCTTTTTCCATTTCTCTCACTCTTCTTGCTAATATAACTGTGCACCTAACCATATGGGTAGCATAAACCTTCTCAAATGTCTGGTTGCTCTTCGTGCACAGCTGAGAGAGTTTGGAAAAAGTCAAATTATTATGCTAGTCCCTTCCTTTCCAGAGAACCAAGCCCAGGCTTTGACTCTGCAGTTAAAGCTCTCAGAAAGACAGGAGTAGAGCATAGGGTTAGAGTTCATGTTTAGATCTCTGTTTCCCTACGCTCTCAAATCCACTACTATGCTTTCATGAGCACCAGATTTATTAAAAAATTAAAAAAAACCCCGAACTCCCTGCCAACCAATAATAATGAATGTCAGTATTTTCATACATGAAGCAGCTGGTATCTCCTACTAATATTTCAATTAGCAATATGAATGCTAGTTATAAATATTTCTGTGCACTTTGGGAATTTACAGTGGGAAGGCTTGGCTGGAGAAGAATTGGAAGGGCTACATTTTCTGACATAACCTGAATACCTCTCGAAGCAGCAGGTGGACAGCATGCTGTATTGATACTACTCAGGCATGTGTTCAAATTACAAGCAAGATCCCAGCATTGGCTGTAACTAAGATTTGGTATTGATTCCCATTTTTAGCCCCTCTTTTTGATTGCTTATAACTTTGCAAAGCTCTAAGTGCTCATAAGTGCTCTGATTATGACTTTCTATTTGGAAAATAAATTTGGCTTTCGAGAATTCAGCCCAAGAGTTTTTGCAGAGAAGGTGGATCTCTCACACAAGTTAATGCATTTGAGGGGCTGAAAACTTCCAGTGCCCCAAGCAGGAACATGGGAGAGCCAGAAATCTTCATTCAGACATGTCAAACTTTTGGAAATGGAAATTCCATTTTGAAAATTCACTTGGCATGGGATCAGTAGAGGTTTATTAAAATTGAATTTGCAAATTCCCTGACAATTTCAATCATAATATGCATACTCTGGCATCAGTGAGTAAGCTGGGAGCCTGCAGGTAGGTAAAAAGTGAGACAAAGAAAACAGGTGAATAAATAAAAATAGGACTGTGTGGCGAAAGGGTGCAATTTAGCAACGAGGTATGAACCAGACTGTGAAAAGATCCAGAGTCAGCAGGGGTGTGGGAGAATGAACTCTGAGGAAGATGCCAGCCTGGGAGGGAGCCTGAAACTGGAGACGGGGAGAGAAAGCATGAACATGGAGACTGGGATTTGCCTGGGGGAAGAGACTGAAGCGGCTGCCTTTAACTTTGCAATCCCCCATGCCATGAGTTAAATACACAACATAGCAATGGCACACGGATCCTTGGCCAATCCCAAACGGTGATGGCCTTGTAGTATTTACATAGTTTTCTCATTTGGGTTTTCTTTCTGCTTTTACCAAGACACTTGTGCATCTATTTCAGTCTGACTTAAAAATAGATCTAGAAGAAGAAGTCACTCCTGCCGTTGTCTTGCTTTTCACAGCAATCCCCATCTCTGATGGGGAATGCTGCTCCCTGGTACCTGTTTCCATGCTCCCTTACCCCTCTTCTGGATTTGCAGTCGGGCCATGTAAAGGAGCATGTGACTTTTTATGTCCTGAAAATTAATGCAGAGGTGTTAGAAATACTGTCATAATTGTTTGAAGAAAACTGCTAGCCTTTCCAGAAGGAGAGCAGAACAGCAGGAGGGTTTTTTTTAATGTAAGTTTAATTATAATAGCCAAGTAGCTCAGCACAGTCAGAGCATAAGCTGCAGCTCCCTGTTTATGATACACCTGCCAGGAGGAATTTCAGATTCCTTAAGATATGTGTCTAATAACTGGTGTCAGTCCCTAAAGGCACAAGCCTTCTGCTCCAGATCTTTTTCCACTTCAACTTGTTCATTTTTTATTGAACTATGAAAACACATAGCAACAAATCCTTTAAAATTAATAACTTATACAATGAAGTATGATTAATGAAAAGCTTTATAAAACAGCTTAATCAGTGACAAGGCTAAATGCTGCAGTTGACAAGTTCTGAACTTGGACCTTCACAAAATAAATCATTTCTGTTTACTCACGCTGGGTTTACGCAACTCAAACAGTAACAGTAACCTTCAATGGATGTGCAAAGATTCAATGGAAGTAGAACAAAAGAGCCAACAGATGGCACTGCATGTAATTCTTTAACAGTGTTCACTATTTTTTTTATTTTTTGCATTAAATTATGTAATTTCTCAGGGTTGTTTGTGAATGCATCAACAATACTCAATTTATTATGTGATACAATGTTTTTTCATGCCCATAAGTAGCATGTCTAAAATTTTCAAGGCCAGTTTTAGCACACAGCTATAATAGTTTGAATGGAGTCTCAAAATATTTTAAATCTGGAATCTGCTTTTTTTTTTCTCTCCCCCTCTGCCTTTTCTGTGACTACCAAGACTATTGCAGGAACACCTCCCAGGCATGTTGTTGTAGAACGTCTGGTGGGTGCACGATAGTCTTCAGCTGTGGCTGTTATTATTGTAGGCGTGCTGGGCAGCAGTTTTGGGCTGTATTATTGACTGTGTGCCAGTCTTCAAATCTGGTGCTAAACTTAGATGTCTGTTGTCAGCGGTACTATTCCCCTGAGTATCACTTGCAGGATTAAGTATTATGTGCGTGGTGTCACATGAATTATACAGTTGCTGCGAAGCTGAGAGTAAGTGCTCTGGAACTACACTCTGAGATACTATGGTGGGCTTTGCTTGGTTTTAACCCTACTCTAAATCACAAGGACCATCTTCTACCAAGATACCAGTGGTGTGAGTCACAGCTTAAAAGACAACCAGAAGCAGGATCAGGCAAAACTCTCCAAAACAAATGGCAGTTTTATAGTATTTTAACTATAGCTCTGGGAAAAAAGAAAAAAAAAAAAAAAAAAAGAAGGTTGGAAATGGATGATTCCTCCCACAGCCCTTTTCTGGCAATACTACGTCTCCTGGAGACTATAGTACACAAAGAAAGCCAGGGTAGAGTTGTAAACTGGTTGCTTTTCCCTGCTTCTCTTTTCATCAGCACTTGTTTGGTTCTCCGGTTCCACTTCTCAGGTTCTCACCCACTTCTGTTAAAAAAAAAAATTGTTCTCTTCAAATACAGAAATTAAATTCCACCTATGGACAAGAAGTATCCTTCTGCAGAGGTCACTGATGGAGCTGTAATGTCTTCTGAACAGTAATAAAATATAAGCAAGTCCTGTCTCTATTTTTGTTCTGCCAAACAATTCAGCTGTCCGTTTCTACATGTGCTCTCCTGAAAACCACTTTTCTCTTCCAAATAGTGTACACTGCTGGTACATCCCTGAACACCCTCTCCACTTTGAATAAAATACTCTGGGTTTTTCATTCTGTTACTACTACTTAGATCTTGCAATAGTAGTATATCTATTATCTAAGCCAGACATTCCCGGGACAATACCTTTGAACAGAAATTATTATTACTAAATCCATTTTTAGGCAGCCAAATGAGATACCTAATTGCCAGGAGTGCAGAGGTAAAATTAAGCAGTTTTGAGCCTTCCTGGAAATCAGGTTAATACTTTTATTTAGGTGTCTAAAAATTTAAAAAGAAGCCTGACTTCAGACACATCCGGTGGATAGTGTTGGGGCTGCATTTTCCCCCTGAAGTTCAAGAGATGTGGAAGATGAAATGGAGATACTCAGAGGATGGCAAAGAGAAGTATGCATTTTACTGTCATTCTGATGATACTGCCATTGCATTTTTCTACCAATTGATACCATTACTATAGCACAAATACGCTCTGCTGTTTGTTCCCCAGGAACAGAGACATCTGACATCAACAGGGACCCCTTGTACCATGAGGCTATATAATTCGGCTGCCAGGGGCCATGTGGGAGGGGAAGAGAACCCCAAGGAAAAATACCGCCATTTTGCACACGTCAGCAGACTTATGGTTGCAAACCTGAAGAGCACTTTGTTACCCTCCAAAATCAAATAGCATTTACGAATACTAAATCTGAACTTAGTGATGTAAACAGTCATTTTGGAAAACAAACAGATGGTTGTATGGTAAATGTCACAAAAAATCTCCAAGTTGTTCTCTGGTCGAATTTAGCAATCAAAAATCTGGACTTCCCCTACTTAAATACAGACTACCGTTTAACAGAGCCAGTGCTAAGCTTTTGGTGAGCCAGAAGATGCTATTGCAGCATGCTGGTGCCAGCGGCAGCACGTGGCAGGTGGCCCAGGGCCTGCCAGACACTTCCAGGGACAGCGCAGCTCGTGATGGTACAAGGGTGAAGGGACCATCAGGGAGAAGCAGCCTTCAACAGACCCGGGCCACACTGCTGACCTGGCACAGAGCCACCAGAGATGCTAGAACCTGATCCGAGCAGGCAACGGGGGCTGTGCAAACACATTCCTCTGATTAGTACTGTTGGACCCACTTGGGGCCAGGGATGAAAGGTGAGAAACCAGGTGCCTGGGCTGAGTATCATGCAGATGGGATGGTGTCTGCAGACTGACCAGGACTGCAGTGTTCATGGGGCTTGGTGGGGGCTGCTGCAGCCCTCCAAAACATCCCCTGGCCTTTTGACAAAGTTTGCATGATGGGGGAGTGAAAATCTGAGGAGTGGTTGGAAAGAGAAAGGGAAGAAGTGAGAGCTGGAGAGAAAGCAATGATTGCAGGTGGTGGGGGAACATCAACAGGAGCAGAAATCAGACAAAGCCTGCACAGAGGTGGGGTGGGAGGGAGTGAAGCATCACAATGGAGCATGGAGAGACAGAGGAGAAATGAGAAGGAGTGGTCTGAATGCCTGCGCGTCTCTGGTGGTGAACGACAGTGAATCTTAATGAGGTGTTTTAGTTACTACAGGAGCATGAGCTTAAGGATCAAGAGTGAAAACCTGCCACTTTGCATGGTTAAAAAGTTAACCCCTGCAGCTGACATTGCTGCATGGTGTTCAAAGATGGAGCAGGCTGGAAAATGTCAGAGGCGACAAGGTTAGGAGTCTGCAGAAGACACTGGAACTGCTTGGTTGTGCCCGCACTTCCAGTACCTTACTCGTCTGTAAAGTGGTAATGAGAAGACATTTAGTTAAAGGCTGATATTTAAAATAACAACCACCAGTTTTACAAGCATTGACTTGTACCAGTTAATAACTGTGCCAGGAAAATGGAAGGTATTTTTAACAGCCAGCTCCTCAATCTGAAAGCATTGACATGCGAACAAGCTACTCCTAGAATAACAAGTTACCAGAAGGCGATGGCTAAATTCAAAATTGCACCAGTGTGGCTGCAGATCAGCTTAAAATATATTTAATTAAATCAAGGAAAACCTCTGTTTCTTCCAATTTATCCCAAGGTCCTATAGTCTTAATCTGAACTGTTTCGAATCCATATGAACCCGCTTTAAATACAACTAAGAAATGCCTGCGGGTTGGCTGGGTCTTGCACCTGCCAGCAGCAGAAGCACACAAATGAACATATGAGATGCTCGTGACCAAAGTTAAGTTGGGTAAATGGGAAGGTTTTTCCTGATTAAGTAAGGTGGCCATCCATGTGCTTACTTGGGATGGGAATAAGGCCCCCAGGACCCTGAAAATGAAGTGAAGTGGTAGTGGTGCAAAGACCTGCACATGCCTGATGTCTCCTTTTGTATGTTGATGGTTTTTAGCTGGTAGCCATAGTCAAAATATACAGACTTTTTGCATAGTAAAAAAGCAACAGAAAGCTGCAGAAAATTGTCTTATTTTCATTTTGTTGACTTTTTCACACATTGCGTTTTTCGTGACTGT
This sequence comes from Opisthocomus hoazin, assembly GCF_030867145.1. Classification (NCBI taxonomy): domain Eukaryota; kingdom Metazoa; phylum Chordata; class Aves; order Opisthocomiformes; family Opisthocomidae; genus Opisthocomus; species Opisthocomus hoazin. Next base: position 71,109,624 of record NC_134417.1, on the reverse strand, counting down.
TTAAGTCTGTGAGAAAAACCAAACTTTGCTTATTAAAAATACGTGTGTTTCTGAAGGGATACACATATCCAATATAACCTTCATTATGATGCTTCTAATTAACCAATCTGCTTCACAATAAAGTATCTAGCTGTCACCAAAATCAACACTTTTCAGTTATTAATAGATTAAGGAAAGAATGTTAATTTCTTCAAGCTCCATTTCATTTGGTCTCATTACTTCGTAAGCCAGATGGTAGCAGGGCCAGACCTGTCAGCAGGCACCAGGAGGAAGAATACACTCACCAAGTGCCAAGCTGCAACACGCGCAGCATCTGAAAACCTGCACTCTGGGGCGGCTGCGTATGATTCCTGGGAATTATACTACAGAGAGCAGAAGAAATCATGAATCAATCTAATTTTGTTTGATTTTTCTCACCTTTCCCCCTACAGTACCCAGCATCATCTCCAAAATACCAGCGGTGTGCACTTCCAGCTGTGAAGGAGGTAGCTCTCCATTCATTTTAGGTGGCAAACTAATTGCCTTTTTCCTTATGTTGATGGATTTTACCGTCTCTTCTGAGTTGGCTGAGGTGATGCCAAGTTGGAAGAGATTGCTGCCATCTACATCCAATTTGCCAGAGACTTTCTTCCTGCAGTAGAAGTCTTAGGACTAAGAGAAAAGCACTTTGTCGCGCTGATCAGTCAAAACGTGTGGCGTACTCCCGGGCTCACATGGCAGTAAAACCCAGAAAGAAAAGTTTACCTCCATGTACAGCCTGGGTAAAATGGATCTCATGCTGAAATTTTAAGAGTTTGGGTTTTTTCCTCCCCTTGGAAATAAATTAAAGAATTAGAGGTTTTGAAAGAAAATCACCATTAAAACTTCTGAAAAAAATTAAGACCATCTGTTTTTCACAAAAACTTTCCAAGATTTTTACTTTAAATCAGAAAAAAGTGAAAAATTTCTATCTGACCCAAAACTAAAATTTGAGAAGGATTTTCTCAGGTTCCCTTTTCTCCCCTTGAAACTATGCAGGGAAGGTAGTGCAGAGAAACACAAGGCTAGCTCAGGTTATCTTTCCATAAAGAGGCAGAACTAAATATACTGAAGCCATTCTGGAAATATATTCTCAAAACTTTCCATTGGCAATTCTGCCATCTCTCTGAGTAGCCTGTAATAGTAATTTTCTATTGTTGTAATTAGCAAGGTTTTCCTAAAGTCAAACCTAAATCATCTTTGCTGCAAATTAAGCCAATGTCATCTTATCCTTCCCATGCTGAACAATTGATTACTTCTCCCCTTTAGCATCCGTTTTGTGCATTGTAAGACTGTTAATTCTCCCTGCCATAAATGTTGTCTTCCATGTATTGAAAGGGTGTCTTATTTACAACAAGCTCAAATTTTCTGTTTCTTTTCATTCTTGTTCCTCTATCCTGGATTTTTCTTCATCATTTTTGGGCTCTTCCCAGCTTATCAGTGTATCCATGACAGATTTTTTCAACTTGTTCACAGTGCCAAGTCCAAAACAAAACTCAAAACTAATTTAAAGTTAATTTGAATGTTGATCTTTTCCTTAAAAAAAAAAAAAAAAGAAAGAAAGGAGAGGGAGCAGTCGCAGTGACTGCTGCAAGTTGGTGAACTGGTAACAGTAAAACTGATGGCAGACAGAGATAAAAAATGATCTGCTGGCTCTAATTATAGAGTTGGGTTATAGAGTTTAAATATAAAAGGCTTTCACACAAACTCATGTATATGATAGCCTTATATAATTAGATATTGCAGAAGACATAGATTAATAGTAATGAAGGCCATTTTAGAAAGGCCAGCTAAAATTACCCGGAAAATGAATTGAGAGAGGAAGAATAGAGGAACTGATGGGGAATTTATCAGAAGAAAAGTTCTGTCCTTCATCTGAATAATACTGAGGGAGGGGAAGCAAGTAGCAATATCAAAATGGTAGTCTGCCGATACAAAGATAATATATCCTCTAGTTTTCAGGAAACAAAATGACCTCCAGCTGATACAACACATGGTGAAAAAGAACTATTTATACCACCATGCACAAAAAGGAGTTGCTCCTCCAACTCTGTTTTGGCCATCACTAAACTATGTTTCCTTATCAAAGCAGGACATGCCAAGTTTAAGACCTAGACTGCTACACTTGTTAAAGCTGATTTTATTTCAATAACTTACATACTTTCTTGGTGGAAAGTCTGTAGATAGAGAAAGGATGGATGAGCAAATGCGAGAAAGGCCAGACCTTTCCTAGACCTCTCAGTCTTTGCCACAGGGTCACAGAGCTGGAAGGTTTCCCAGGCCTCATGGGGTCTGTTCATCATCCCCATGGCAAAACCGGCGATAACCATGCCCTTCCTGAGAAAGGCTAGTTTAGTCTGTTTAACCTGTTCTTAGAGACCTCCAATAGTGGAGGTGTTGCAGATTTTTTTTTAATATATGATAAAAGTTTCTTGCAGCAATTCAAGTTCATTATTTCTTTTCCTATTTAATACTGCCTAGATTTCTCCCTTCCTCACTGCAGTTGTGTTGAGGACTGCTATCATTTATTCCCTTGTTGTCTGGGTTAGACAATCCTTGTTCATTTTTTCTTTCCTCATACATCACATTTTCTAGAGCTTGATCATCCTTGACACTCAGCTTGTGACACATGTCTGACATTAGCTTGAACTTGTTCTTCTCAGTGGTGCATTTATTTGAAGGGCAAGGCATGGTGGTGAGGCTAATTCAGCCAGGACTTTTGCCTCAGGAGATCTGGGCTATGTCTAACACCAGGGTAGGCTGAATTCCTTCCCTCAAGCAAGTTGCTTGTCCTCTGAATGCCTCATTTCCTTAAAAACTAGTATTGTGATTTACCTTTGCTCCTACAAGGTGAGCTAAGAAGAAAATCATTGACAAATACAGAATGTCTGCTGCAAAAAACATTCCCCGTCCTCTACTGATTTGCTGCCTCTTCTTGTGTGAGGGGGACAGCGGAACTCAGGGGCGGACAGTGACAGAGGTGAGTCAGGGTGCTGCATTAGCCTTACTTTTTGCTTGCCATGGGGATTTTGCAGCCAATTAATATTGCCTCCAAAACAAACAGCATTTAGTGGGATATCTCATGTCCAGCCTCCCAGTCTAACAACATCAATAATGAAAAAGATCTGTATTTAAGGTTCTCCATTTGAAAAGGGATTTTTTAAACTGCAGGAACTAGTTAAAGATGTCAAAATAACGGCATAGCATCAGAACTGGCATGTAAGATGGGGCTCAGCTTTCTCTGCATCTCAGAGACAAAAATGTTTGAAACATGCATACCAGTGTAGAGCTAAAAAGCTTGGAAGGAATGGCTGCAGACCTAACTGCAGACCTGAAGGGAAAAACAAGGGCTAAGCAATAAGACTATAAGCAAAGGAAGAAGGAAGTCATCAATAAAGAAAACTAAGGTGTTGGAAAGTATTTGAAATCGAATGAGACTCTCCAAAAAATGACACTGCCAAAGAAAATGGGAAAAAAACCCCAACAGTACAGAATTCATATAATTACAGAATAAAAAGAGTTGGCTGCAATGCACTGAGAGTAGGAGAGAATGATTAAAGATAGACTGGGTATGGCTGAAGGATGGATGAATAAAAGTCCTCAATTTTCAATAAGGATATACTAAAAGACTTTCCAACATTTTGAAAAAAAAAAAATGTAGAAAAAGACTTTTGACAAGCTCATAAAATCAGGGATTGTATCAGAGGACTGGAGACCAGCAAATACGGCATCTATTTGTTAGGAAGGGGAGGGCAGAAGAAAAGCAACCCCAGCAACTATGCTACAGTTCATGATCATCCCTGAATGCTTGATGTCTGGAGGTTTTAAGAACAAAGGGTGAGAATAGTGTTTTCAAAGACTCCGAGATAAACAGATGAAGATTTATCAGGCCAGGAGAGAGAAATTAAGGGGCCCTGTGTCCTCTCTCCCAGCAGCACTGGCTGGTGTTACACAGATGGTGCAGTCACTGGAAGGGTGGTGGGCAGTGGTGGAAGGGCTCCCACTTTGCTGGACTAATGCTCCATCCAGATTACTGCTGTTTCCAGTCGTGCAGAGGGAAGACAGGATAGAATTCAGCATGATATTCCCAATTTTTTCTGATACCCTGAAAGTAGATACCATCAGAATAGCCCAGTATGTTCCCTCAACTGCTTCCCTATTTTTCCAGGCTAATGACATGCAGGCAATCTTATTTATCTGATCTTCAGTAAAGCACCACAGAAGCATTGTATAGAGCTGTGCTGGCTACAGTAGGACTTTAAGGAATGCAGGAAATTAATCAAATAGTAGACGGCAAATATTAATCTTGAAGGAAGAAGCACGATACTGGAAGGATCTTTAGGATCATCTTGGTATTGCAGATGATCACAACTTCCACAGAAATGTCTGCTCTGAAGGATGTACGGGGAAAAGAAAAGGGATAAATGGCTTTAAAAGTATCTAAGAGAATCAGTGAGTCATCAATGTCCTGGCAAGACATTTTCTGGAACACCATGGCAGCTGCCAGTGACTTCTGTGCAGGAGCAGTGATCAAACATGCAGCAGATATGGAGAAAGGCTACCGAGACCTGAAGCACTTGACTTGCGTACTCTGGCAATAAGCAGGCTGAAATGGAATATGGACACTCTCTATGAGTGCAACAGGAAAGAAAGAAATCAGGAAAAAAAGAGCTGTTGAAGTTAACTGACATTATTAGTCTATGAACAATACTGATCTGAGAACAAACTTTGGCTGGACACTAGTGGGATCTCCTGCCATCAGAAAAATTATGCTCTTGAATTACCTTCCTGCAGAAACAGCAGGAACAAAAATACCTGTAAGTCATCATAAGATGAAATGAGATTACTTTACGAAAAAAATTACATGATATGACTGCCTGAGACAGTAGCAAGAAGGACTTTATAATTAAGGAGGACACTTCTGATCCTTCTCTCTTCTTTCTGTGTAGATCAACATTCACTTTGCAGATTAATCAAACATTTTCATTTCCAATGACAAACAAGATGAGATCATAATGCCTGAATAATTCTGAGAGTCCTCATAAACAGCCCAAAGCCTTTCCACATAAAATTATGACAAAAAAATCATCTGATCACCATTCCTCTCCTTCAGGCTACAGGATAGCCATGGAATTTGCACCTTTGATACTTAATATAGTTACTTCAAATGCAGCTCATATGTGACTTGCAAATTAGCAATTAATTGTAGCAGCCTGACATCACTAAGATGCAATGCTAAGTCTCCACAACTGTGCAAGCGTGGTCCAAATTGTGGCCTGTAGACCCAGACCTCTGGCTACTGGAGCACAGCATGACTCCCTCTTTTCCTGCTTATGTGGGTTTCCTATTAAATGGATTGCCTGGGCATGGGTAGAGGGAGCATGTGGATACAGAGGTTAGGGACTACTTGTGTCTCCCAGTTTGGATTTACATGAAGATGGAAAGGAAAGACAACCTGAGCAGTAACCTGGCTCTGGAGGAATTTTATGCGATTCCTGAGTGCGTATCTTCTCTTTGCCCTTGGCTGAGTTTCTGCAGATGACTGTCTCTGAAATGAGTATGAAAATTGTCCCCGCTTATGGCATAAGGGCTGGAGAAAGAACACATCAGTGACTGCAGAAAGGGGAGTGGTTTTCAATACAAGAGGGTAAGTACTGCTTATAGTTGGGTTTCACGTACACAAGTGTCTTAATAGCAAGCAGAAAGATTTTATTTGTCAATAAATTGCCATTAATTTAATTTTCTATTGAAATATAATAAGAATGCAATGAAGGATAAAACCTTAGCTCCAGAAAAGTTAGGAAGAGTTTGGCTATTCAAAGAAATATGTTAGAGGATTTAACTGGAAGTTTAAAGATGAAAACTTTTTCAAAACCCAGACTGTTGCAAGGTTCAGATTACCTGCATAAGGTCACCAAAGTTTAAACTACACTGGCTTTGCCCAAGCTAATCACAATTCTATATTACCTTCCAGATGTGCAAGGAGCACTTGACCAAAATGTTCTCAGAAAAGCGGTATGCCTCTGACTTTTCATGGGGAAGGTCAAGGCAGGGTGCAAGCCTTTAAAAATTCAGTGTTAAGTTCTCAGAAGTTACTTGTCCTTTCCTGTTGGTTTCACACGTTTACAAGCAGCTGCTGCAGTCTGAGTCCTGGTGGACTGGGAGTGTTGGAAAGCTGCGGGGCATCACACTAAAAAAGATTCAGGCAGAATCTGGAACTGGAGAGCGAGGGCTGATTGCTTTATTCTGGCATGCCTCCCTCATCAAACAGGTTTTTTTGTTTCCATCTCCTGGTCCTAAATTTGCTCCCGGGGACTCCCTCAGGATGCTGACTGGTGACAGACAAGCACGTCTGCCCCGAACGTGCTGCCCCCAGGCCACCGCCACAGCCCAGAGTCCTTCAGCAAACTCAGCTCTGCTGTTTGCTGTTGTTTTCCTTTCTGCAAAGATTGACTGTGAATCTTAATGACTTGCCCGAGACAGATGAGGATTCCTGGTCTTTCTTCCCCGAGTTAATGGCAGCGTGCCTGTTAATATGGGATAAGCTCAACTACAAATCAGCTGCTTTTCCAAGCTAAAGCAAACCAAAAGGTTGCAAAGGCATTGCATGCAGGTTTATAGCAGAAAATCCTTTCTGTACTTACCTGTCAACATTTAAATCCTTCATCCACTCCCTAACCCATCCTCTTGTTTTGTGATCTGAGAGAAACAAAAGCCACTGGAGAAGTTGTTTCCTTATCTCTCATCTCACCTCCCTTTTCTTCAACCCACAGCAAAACAGCAAGAAATATAGCACAGGAAGTATTTTTCATTTGTTTTGTAGTTTTGCCTTAAACACATTATGTGCTTTGCTGAGAATATAAGACATCGAAGGAGTTAAGATGAGTGAAAGAAAGATATAAAATGTAGCCAAAAGGAACTAGCTGACTAGGGCATGTGACTCAGTAACTAACAAGTTTGGCAAAGATTTGTCTTTATGGTATTTGCAAAAATCAGGTCAAGTTCTGTGTCCTTTAATCTGCCTCAGCAATGCAGTCACCACCAGCTCCATACGATACTGGTGGGATCCTCATCCAGCTATACAGACTTTTTCCAAGATTTTAAGTTTCCTTGTGCTGTTTCAGCCAGAAGATATTTCAGATGGGCCTGCAGAGCCGAAAATGCAGCAGGAAAAAAAAAAAGAAATTTCCATGTAAAAGGTTAAAATAGCACTCTAGTAGTAGAGTGCATATTAAATAGTTTCAAACATTGATCTCCTAAAATGCTTCTGCATGGGTTATTAGCAGTGGTGACTAGGTTGTACTTCTACAAGAACTTCCTCATGGATCATTGCTTACTTACTACTTAATGACTTTATCCATGATTACACACAAAATCATTGCTAAAAACACTGGCATTGACACAAATGCCAGTGGAATGATAAACAGCAATGAGACAGGATAGCCAGGTATTTTAAATAATGACAAAATATACACAGCTGTGTGTGTGAAAAAAGACAGCTGTTGAAGGAGAGATGGGAACATAGGACTTAATGGTAAGGCTGTAACCTTCCATGTCGAGACAGGCTCTGTTGACCAAGAACTTCCCTTGAGCTCGCAGTCTCTGTTTTTTCAATGCAGTGGCACAGCTTCAGAGGACCATCATTTCCGATTAGACTATGGTCAGAAAAGCAGTTTCTCAAAAAATTGAAAAACTGGATTTGAACCTACCACATTGACCAGAAGTTAATCTTTTGCTTCCAGTGGAAGCATCTGAGTACCAGGCTGCTGTGGAAGACAAAGGTACCTTTTCCTCTAGCTTTAACTTGTGGGCCTTTTTTGGGGGTCCAAAGTCAGAAAGCTGCTGAGTCAGAAAGGGCAAATACCTTTTAAAGAGGTGGCACTGACTAAGAGAAGAGTGATGATTTTGATTTTGAACCTAGTGTCAGCAAGGATAATCACAAAAGTCTGCATTCAGTTCTGATATCCGCATACTTACTAGTCTATCTGAAAGAACGCAGAGAGGAACGATACAGCAATTTGAAAGCTGGAGAAAACACTTGCAGAATGTCTTTGCATCCAGCTACTAGCAAGAAAACTAAGGTACACTGACTATAATGTATACATATATCCTTACAAACAGAAGGTTCTGCATATGAAAGGATTGTTTAAGAGCTCCTTTTAGCTATATGCTCTGTCAGTTTATGAATGTAGGTGTAATGTTCTGAACTACAAGATACAGTATAATTTATTCAAGACACCAACACTAGTATTGCTATGAAATACTATGAAATCAGCATGCCTGTTCTGGCCCTACAACCTTTTTCTGACCAACACTATTCATTTCTTGTTGGCCATTTGGGTGAGTTTGAATTTTGTAATCGCAAATTTTTCCATTCATGCATTTTTCAGCAAGGACTTTTACTTGTTTGAAGTGGCTGACAGTGCTCCATACCTTACTCTCAAGGACATTTGATGGTAGTATGAGCTGATGTATGTATAATACTTTCAGAGTTTTTCCTGACGTGCCACAGAAGCACAGAGAACATTTTTTAGATGGCGAAGTGTGGCCACTTGGCCTCAGACCAGCACTCTGCTCATCCTAAACAACTCTCGCGAAGCCTTTCATCTTTTCTCCTGATACCACCATGCTCTTGCTCTTATCCACATTTTCTGTCAAAATGTTTTCAGGAAATATGAGTGTTTGTATCTTGTGACCCCCTCCAGTTTAGCACAAACTGAATCATGCTGTATAGTTTCAGCTGAGTAATAAAATATAATCTGATTGGCAGGAGTTATTAGAGCGGGCCACATCATTACAGATCCTCTTTTAACCCAGTTTAACAAGTTGCTCCTGAGAAGTTATTTATTCTAGCTGTCAACATCTTGTTGTTGAGATGACAGCGATCAAATCTCTGTTAGATCCTAATCTCATTCTTCTTAATCCACCTTGAAGTATCTGAGAGCCTCATATAAGCAATATCACTTTTTGTCAACAAAATGATTTGTTTGACATTGATCATTCTCTGAAAGATACAACAATGTATTTTTTTTTAATATCTACAACAATTATTAGCATGAGATTGGGATGGAATAAATAGCAGGCAATAGTGAATTGTGGATCATTGAAAGTCTGAATTCTTGCTGTGTTGAGCACGCTGATCCATATACAAAACAAGAATGTATTTCACAATTATGAAAACTCCACAATGCATTCCCAGGTGCATAGATGTCACAGCAGCAAATTATTAGTCAGAGACTGATGTTCTTGTAGTGTCCTGGGGAGACGTCACCGGCCAGCAGAGCACCAGACCTGTCTCTGTTATGAAGTTAAAAGAGTTCTTTTATTACGGCTCTTGATGCTGGGAAATGGGGAGGAAAAAACTATATATTATCTGCCAGGCAGACTCCACCTCAACTTGAACAGCCCTCTGACTTGAGAAACTCTTGTCCCTAAATGATGCATTCTATCCCAATTTTATCTTCTCCAGTCCCCTAGTCCTAGACACTTGTGCAGCTCTGTCATGCCACACCACTTGCATTATACTGAACAGTGAAATTACGTGGAAATTCCTTGTATGTATTTGCAGACTACTTTACAAGAATGTTTTAAAGCATAATCAAAGCTTGAAAAATATCTGGAATTTTCTTGAAAGTAAAGTTTAGAATATTATTTGGAATATGTGAATCATTTTTTAATCGTGGGAAGCTTAATATTTTAGGCTTAAGACACATTTGAAATAAAAAATACCACCTACTGAGCTCAAAATTATTCATTTAATATGTTATCTGTCTCTTGGGACATTTGTGAATGCTAGCACATCTCATTCCTGCAAGGGAGTCTGAAAGCAAGTTTAATTTCAGATATGGGTACTTAAAGGTAATAGTCCCGATTCTCATCTCAGATCACTGAGGCGTGTTCTTCTAGTGGCAAAAATTTTTAACTAATTAAACAGTATGTTTGTGTCAGAATGGAGCCAGCTGATGTATTTGAAGGTATTTACAAAAGTGTGAAAGTATTGCGCCTGGTGGGGAGAGAGCATCTAATTGACTGTTTCAGATAATCAGTATGTTCCAGCAGTCAGAGCCACTGCATGTGCCTGTGGGCAAATAGACGCTGCTTACACCGAGCCTTCCTGAACACTTGGGCTGAGCTCATCAAGCCTTGCTGACTGGAATCAGAACCAGAATGGAGTTGAAAGCATCTTTCCTACTAAAAGAAAGTAAAACTCTTCTCTGTTGACTGACACGTTTCCTGCAGGTCTGTACCTACAGGACAACATACTCTCCATCGTGTCATCTCAAGCATATTCAGCTGTTTATAGAAAGGAGGCAAATTCAGGCGTTTCGTGCAGCTTCCTTGCTAATTCTGCAAAGTCTGGATCTCCCACATCTGTTCAGTGCAATTTTTGCCTTACTGAAAGTTGATGTTGCAAATAAAAGAGAAAAAAAATAATTATGTCTTCTCTCTCCCTCTTCTCATGGACAACTGACAACTTACACAAATAAGTGACATTTTTAAGGTTTACTTTACCAAAACTGAGTGTGACAGACATACCTCTTCTGGAAATCCCAATTTGTCTTGAGTATCTCTCCACCACAGCTATATTTTTTTTTTATATGCTATGAGGATCTTGACACTTACCTCTTAATTTCTTATTATGCTGATTCATTGCTTTTATTTTGGGATCTTATATTTTAGAGACTAGCATTTTTATGTGTAAAAAGAAAATGTGTTACTTTCTGATTCCCTTTGCATGGGTTGACTTTCTGCAGTCATCTTAAAGCCTGCATTTCAGATATATACAAAAAAAAAATCTGTATCAGCCCTCTTATCTCCTCCTCATTACAGCAGAGTCTCATGTTTTTACATTATTTTTTCCCTCTCGTAATTAATCAATTTGGTTTCATATTTTGAAATAGTTATTTCTGACAGTGAACAGCCCTGGAATTCTTACTAAAACATTAATTTCTACATTTCCTTTGCTGGCATCCTTTGCAATTTCATTGTAGCTTTTATGTAACTAAAAATAATAATTCTACACTGATACTCAGAATGAGAAGGAAGATTGCCTTTTTGCCATAGGAATATTTTTGAGAAATATATTGATTTCTCTCTTTGTTGGAACTATAGATGTAAGCTATGTGGAGCTTTTCATGGTGTGTGTCTGTTTCTGGCATTCCTGGAGTAATTTCTGCATATCAGAGCAACACATTTCTGCCTAAATGGGTGAAGGAGACATTCAGATGGAAAGTTGTTTCTGAAATGTTGTGGAATGAAAGAAATACTTTCTCTTAAAGCAATTTGACTAATAAAGGTTGTTTCCCATGGATTTGTCTTGCATTTTAATTCTGTGGTATCCAGTAACGCTCAAATATACACTACACACTACTTTGCAGAAGACTGCCCTGAAAGTAAGCCATGAAGCCGTTGCTCCTGCTGGGGTGAGTCACTGTGCTCTGGAAAATGCACACCCTAGGGAGGAAACAGGAATGACACACTCTTGAGAACAGAAACGCCAGGCCATTGCCCTTGCTCTAAGGATGGCTAGTGCATTTAGTGGGGACAAGTCATGGGACAGTCCTTTCATTGGTGGGCAATGTGGCAAGAGCTGTGGAACTTCAGCTATAAATGAGTTACAAGTATGAAAATCTAGCTTGTTCTGCAGTCATAATGGTGATGTCACTGGGTATAAGGGCTGTGCCTCTGTGCAAGCTTCAGACATTAATTCCCTGGGCAGTCAAGAACGCTGAAGCCAGTCGTTTGCCTTGGTGAGATAATGGGCTGGTTTGACAGCGGACTGGTTTGAGATTGGTGCCCGATGTAGCTCCTCCACAGCAAAGTGACTGCATGCGCCAGGAACTCTCCAGATGGGAAATTCAGGCAGTTCTGGAGATTCTCCCCAGGCAACAATTTGTATGCTCAAATGTGTTGATTGGCATTCTGGCTGGAGTGTCCTAGAAATGCCCAGACTGTTTCTGCTGTAGAATTGATCAACAAGTACATAGCTAAGACACTTGGAAATAGTCTGTAGAAATTTTTCTGCAGCTACCGAAATGGTCACACAATCCTTTTTTTGTTTGTTTTTTTGTGTGTGTGTGTGGTTAAGATAATCATGTGCTGGACTGGCCATGTAGGACCATGAGTCAACCAGATTAGAACTGAGCAAGCAGCTCTGGGAGTCTCAATGCACCCAAAGACATTGCTGCAAGGACTCCTGCAGCAGAGACTCCCATCACCACTGGAGAGCAACTGGCAGTCATGTCTGAGAGATCTGATTCCCTATGCAAGTGTTCTTGTATGCTGAGATGCCAATAAATTATTTTTTTCTTTTTTTAACAAACTTTCTGTCCATGCCTATGCAAAACCTAGAAAGTCATGATCTCTAACTGACTTTGTGAATGCTGCATCTCATTTCTGTACTGTCATTTGGCTTTACTACATTAGAAAATACTCTGCTCTACTTAGATTATATATATATTATAGAATTATAGAATCAGAAAATTTTGGGTCGGAAGGGACCCCTAGAGGTCATCTAGTCCAACCCCCCTGCAGCGAGCAGGGACACCGCTAACTAGATCAGGTTGCTCAGAGCCCTGTCCAACCTGGTCTTGAATGTTTCCAGGGATGGGGCCTCCACTACCTCTCTGGGCAACCCGTTCCAGTGTTTCACAACCCTCATTGTAAAGAATTTCTTCCTTATATCTAGCCTAAACCTACCCCGTTTTAGTTTAAAACCATTACCCCTCATCCTGTCACTGCTGTCTCTACTAAAAAGATTGTCCCCATCTTTTCTATAGGCTCCCTTAAAGTACTGAAAGGCTGCAATCAGGTCTCCACACAGCCTTCACTTCTCCAGGCTGAACAAGCCCAACTTTCTCAGCCTGTCCTCATAGGAGAGGTGCTCCAGCCCTCGGATCATTTTTGTAGCCCTCCTTTGGACCCGCTCCAACAGTTCCATGTCCTTCTTGTGCTGAGGGCTCCAGAGCTGAACGCAGTACTCCAGGTGAGGTCTCACCAGAGCAGAGAGGCAGAATCACCTCTCTTGACCTGCTGGCCACCCTTCTCTTGATGCAGCCCAGGACACAGTTGGCCTTCTGGGCTGCCAGCGCACATTGCCGGCTCATGTCCAGCCTTTTGTCTATCAGTACCCCCAAGTCCCTCTCAGCAGGGCTGCTCTCGATCCTTTCATCCCCCAGCCTGTATTGATAGCGGGGATTACCCCGACCCAGGTGTAGGACCTTGCACTTGGCCTTGTCGAACCTCATGAGGTTCACACAGGCCCACCTCTCCAGCTTGTCCAGGTCCCTCTGGATGGCATCCCGTCCTTCTGGCGTCTCAACCATACCATTCAGCTTGGTGTCATCTGCTAACTTGCTGAGGGTACACTCGATGTCGCTGTCCATGTCATTGATAAATATATTGAACAGCACCGGTCCCAGTACGGACCCTTGAGGGACTCCACTCATCACTGGTCTCCATCCGGACATCGAGCCGTCGACCACTACCCTTTGGCTGTGACCATCCAACCTATTCCTTATCCACCGAATGGTCCACCCATCAAATCCATGGCTCTCCAATTTAGAGAGAAGGATGTTGTGGGGGACCGTGTCAAAGGCTTTACAAAAATCCAGATAGATGACGTCCATTGGTTTTCCCTTGTCCACTCTTGTTGTTACACCATCATAGAAAGCCACTAGGTTGGTGAGGCAGGACTTGCCCTTGGTGAAGCCATGCTGGCTGTCTCGAATCACCTCCCTGGCCTCCATGTGCCTTAGCATATCTTCCAGGAGGATCTGTTCCCTGATCTTCCCAGGCACAGAGGTGAGGCTGACAGGTCGGTAGTTCCCAGGGTCTTCCTTTCTACCCTTTTTGAAAAGGCGCACAATGTTTCCCTTTTTCCAGTCACTGGGGACTTCCCCTGACTGCCATGACTTTTCAAATATCATGGAGAGTGGCTTGGCAACTACATCAGCCAGTTCCCTCAGGACTCTGGGATGCATCTCATCAGGTCCCATGGACTTATATACATTTAGGTTCCTCAGGAGGTCCCGAACCTGGTCTTCATTTACAGCTGGAGGGATTTTACCCTCCTGGTCTCCTTCATGCCATTCATCGACTCGGGAGGGGTGAGGAGAGAGGTTGCCAGTGAAGACTGAGGCAAAAAAGTTGTTGAGTACCTCAGCTTTCTCCTCATCTGCTGTTACCAGTTTGCCAGTCTCGCTCATGAGCGGGGGTACGCTTTCTTTGACTTTCTTTTTCCGGCTGACATACCTGTAGAAGCCCTTCTTGTTATTTTTTGCATCCCTTGCCAAGTTCAGCTCCAGCTGTGCCTTGGCCTTCCTGATCCCATCCCTACACAACCAGGCAGCTTCCCTATACTCTTCCCAGGAAGCCAGTCCCTGCTTCCACTGCCTGTGCAGTTCCCTCTTCTTCCTTAGTTTGACCAGCATCTCTTGTCTCAGCCATGCCAGTCTCTTCCCTTCTCTGCCTGACTTCTTACACTTGGGGATTGAGAGCTCTTGCACTCTCTGGAATACATCCTTAAAGACCTGCCAGCTCTGTTCTGTTCCTCTGCTCCTGAGGACCGTTTCCCAGGGAGTCCTTCTGACTATCTCCTTGAAGAGCTGGAAGTTAGCTCTCCTAAAATTTAGGGTCCTGACTATGCTCTTCATTATTCCCATTTCCCTCAGTAGCGTTAGTTCCACCAGCGCGTGGTCACTGCAGCCCAGCTTACCTCCGATCTTGACATCCCCAACGAGCTCACTCACATTGGTGACCACCAGGTCTAGTATTGCATCCCCTCGGGTAGGGGTGCTTATTACCTGGGTTAAGAAGTTGTCTTCAATGCATTCTAGGAACCTGCTGGATTGCCTACAGCTTGCCGTGTTGCTTTTCCAGCAGATGTCGGGGTAGCTGAAGTCCCCCAGTAGGACGAGAGCCTGCGAGCGTGAGGCCTCCTGGAGTTGGAGGAAGAACGCTTCGTCTGTCAGCTCCTCTTGATCTGGCAGCCTATAGCAGACACCAACCACTAGGTTCCCTTTGTTGCCTCTCTCTCCGATTCTTACCCATAAGCTTTCGACCTGCTCGTGGCTATTCTTCAGGGACAGCTCTTCACTCTGTAATGTTTTCTTGATGTAAAGGGCAATGCCCCCACCCCTCCTTCCTCGCCTGTCCCTTCTGAACAGCCTGTAGCCATCCAGAGCTACATTCCAGTCGTGGGATTCATCCCACCAAGTTTCCGTGATGGCAATCAGATCGTAGCTTTCCAGCAGGACGATTGCTTCCAACTCCTCCTGTTTGTTTCCCATGCTGCGTGCGTTTGTACAGAGGCATTTCATCTGAGCTGTCGGCCTCGTTACCTTCATAGCAGAGCACCCCTTTTTTCCCTTGAGGCGTTTCATGGGTATTTTCTTGTTGGCACCTGATACCTCAGGGGCCTCCAGCTCCCTTCTGCAAGACTTCCACATTGCTGCAGTGTCCCTCGCATGCTGCTGGGCAATGGGTTGAGGGCTCCTACTAGTCCCCCATCCCTCTAACCATTGTGTATCCTCCCCTAGCCTGTCGCTGGCAAGCCTGATAGGTTCCTCTTCCCCCTTCACCTCTAGTTTAAAGCCCTGTCAATGAGCCCCGCGAGCTCCTGGGCAAAGATCCTCTTCCCCCTTTGAGAAAGCTGGTTCCCTTTTGATGCCAGCAAGCTTGGTGCTGTGTATGTCATCCCATGGTCAAAGAACCCAAACTTGTGGCGGTGACACCAGTCACGGAGCCATGTGTTAATAGACTGAGTCTGCCTATGTTGCTCAACGTCTCTGCCCACCACTGGAAGGAGCGATGAAAAGATAACCTGTGCTCCAGATTCCTTTACTAATTGTCCTAGGGCTTTGAATTCTTTTTTAATTACCCTTGGTCTACTTACTGCAACTTCGTCCGCACCCACGTGGAAGAGCAGCAGAGGATAATAGTCTGAGGGTCGGACCAGACCATTATATTATATATATGTATTATATTAAATATGTGAACAGGTTCTTCTATGAAAGATGGGTACATTCTTCTTCTCTAGTCATGTTTCCAAACAAAAGTAATCCTTAGTAAATTGTGACCTCAGGAAATTTACTTCAACTCCCAAACAGAGCTACATGGAAATAGATGCCAAGTGTTCAAGCAGACTGGACCCCCTTCTTGGATCTGGCTTCACAAACTCTTAGTTGTGTTTAGGGGTGGAGTGTCTCTTATTTAGTGCTAGAATTCTAATCTGAGTTAGCAATTTAGATTCCCTCTGCTATAAATAGAAAGAAATATACAATTCTAGGGTGCAATTCATCCTACTTTTAATAGATATATCCATTTCTCTCTATTGATTACAAAGACATCTTTGGGTAGCTAGATTAGATGCTAACATTTGCTTTGCAGATGTTGAAAGTCAGGTAAAATTCTCCCACTCGCTCCAAGGCTGTGTCAGGAATAGCATAGCAAGCGGGTTAAGGAAGGTGATCCTCCCTCTCTACTCAGCCCTGCTGAGACCCCTCTGCAGTGCTGTGTCCAGTCCCAGGCTCCCCAGTGTGAGAGAGACATGGACATATTGGCAGAGAGTCTAGAGAAGGACCACAACAGTATTGAAGAACTTGGAGCATGTGACACAAGGAGAGGCTGAGAGAGCTGGGACCATTCAGCCTGGAGCAAAGAAGAGTCTGGGGAATATTGTCAAAGTGTATAGATACCTGAGGGGACAAAGTAAAGAAGTCTAGCAGAGTAAGCTACGGTCCTCTCAGTGGTGCTCAGTGACAGGACAAAGGGCAATGAGCACAACTGGAAATATAAGAAATTCTGCTTCAACATAAGAAAAAAAAGGTGAAGTTTTCTATTTTGCAGGTGGTCAAACACTGGCACAGGCTGCCCAGAGAGGTTGCGGCATCTCCACCCTTGGAGTTACTAAAAACCTGACCGGACATGGCCCTGAGCAACCTGCTCTGGTTGACCCTGCTCTGAGCAGGAGGTGGGACTAGATGATCTCCAGAGGTGCCTTCCCACCATTCTGTGATTCCGTGAAAATTATTCAAATTCATGGCATCTACATTTAGCCTAGCAAACTTTCTTATATCTTCTTTTTGTTTGTTTGTTTCTTTTCATAACTTTTCCTTAATCTTAAGGAATGTGCCACATCTCTAGAATAATATTTCAAGAAATTGTCCTCATTTCCAGGACTTTGATTGTCTTAAACTGTCCTTCTCCTAAAACTCTCATAAATAAAAAGCTTTTAAAACTGTCTAATATTTAAGCAATTTGTCTCATGTCAGAAAAAATATGTAAAAGGAACTTGGACTTTTGTTTGCAAATTGAATACATCTAAATGTGAGAGTCTTGTATCTGAATAATTGCACTATACAAGTTAATCTTATAAGGTCTTTGTACAGGGCTTTATCTTGAAACTCTTGCTCAAATGATACAAATTTCCTCTAACTAAAGATTAAAAGGAAAGAACTTTGAAGATATATTGCTATACTGTGTAAATGTGAAATATTTACTGTGCATGTGGAACATGGATTTCATACTCTGACCTAATTCTTGCCTGCAAGTACACCATGAACCTATTGAAAAATTGAAAGTTTATCTTTTGATCTCCAACTCTGCCTAATTAGGACATATGGTTTGTTTTCAATAATAAAAAGAAAACACTCCTTAGGAGAAAATTATTTTTTGTTTTGTTTTCGTGTGTGAAGTTAAACCTGTAGAATACACCTGCAAAAATGTTAAAAGCTAAATTAAAATGAGATTTCCCACTTCAAAAAACTCTCAAAACAGCATCTTTGTAATATTGTAGTAAGTGGAAGATGAATAAGCAATATTCCTACTACTAGGAAAATATGACTTAGAGTTTCTGTCTTTGAACTACAGCAAAGTATTTGGCTAAAATTCCAGTGAAGTACATAATGCATCAATAATGTTTTCAATGCTTCCTGAGGTTACTTATGCAAAACAAACAAGAGGTTTACTTAACGTAGGCATAACTATTGCCCCTATTAGTTTTGATCAATTGCTTTGTGGTCATGTTCATTAGACAGCCTAATCTGAACTGCAATTAGATTTTATCCTTTTAAAAGACAAAGCAGAATCCCAAGCCATTAATTAAAGGGTCTGACTACAGTTGGTTGCAAGATGGATGTTGCATACCTTTTACTGATGACTCAACTCAGCAAAACAGAGCACTTTAGTTTTAAGTGGCAAATACTCCAGCAGTAATTGAATGCAAACTTTTGCTCTGGTGCAGCTGGAGAAAATGAAATCATTTCACATGTGGATTCTTGAAGACCTGAAATCCTAATGAGAACCACACGAATAAGCTAGATTTACATAGGACAAACTGCAAGTGTGGTGAAAATGTTTGACTTAGGGGAGGCTGATTAATATACATTCCTCCACCACTAATCTGCTGCATTCTTTCTCTCCGACACTGAAAAACATTTCATACTTCATCTTCAGACCCACTGTATCTAATGCTGCAGTATCCCAATGGCAAAAAACAATTTATGGTACCTGAAAATTCAAAAAGCTCATTACATTCTCACTGCAACTGAAAATTACAGGTCAGCTAGAACATTAGTGTGTGTTTCCGGACAGAAGCTCTACCTCTGCAAATGTAAGAAAACTGTCTCCAGGTAAATAAATCCAATCTATTACTTACTGCATGATTCATTACCTCTGTAAATGCTCCCTGATTGCACTCCACAGATGTTCCCCAGGCCTTGCTTTGTTGTAGGCAGCTCCTTCATGCTATCCGAAGTGTAGGATGCACACTCCCAGATATGAGTAAGTCTGTATTCCCTGTCCGTCTCCTCTCAAAACCACAAAAAGTCTTAAAAGAGTTCCTGGTCTTTAAGAAGACCTGATACCATCAGGCCAGACAATAAGCTGCACTCAACCACTCACATGACCATGTAATACCAAACATTCCACGTTTAGGTCTTTGCTTCTCCAAAGACATCCCATATGACCGTGGAAAATATCAAAGGGCACTTAAATAGCTGATTTTGAAGGCAGGTAAAACATGGTAACTTTAATGTATCGGATGAAGGCTTCTGTGGATAAAATGGCAGTATTTCTGAAGCTCTCAGGGGTCCTGCAAGGCTCTCAGCTCCAGTGGTAACTGAGGGGAAGCACAAAATGTGAGCTGGAAGGTAAAGGTGAAATTTGGATGTGAGAACTAAAGTTTTAAAAAGAATAATACATGGGTAAAAGGATTTCTTTTTTTTAATTAAAAGGAAAACATTCAGGATTTTTTGAAATGCAAGACTTGCAGAGGCTTTCACCTCGTGTCTGTTTGGGTGTCTTTACTTTTCCATGAGTTTGGAATAATAAGATTATTACCTAGAAGCTTAACAAGAAGAATAAAAAGCTGCTCGTTGCCAGTGGAGGAAAAATATATTGCAGACCTTGGCAGTAAGGGCCTGCAGATCCACCAGTCATCTCAGCATGTAGCCGGAGCTGCTAACTCAGCTATAAGATGGCCAAAGCACACAGAGAGACTTTTTTTAATTAGCTTATTGTCCATTATTAATAGGAAACACACAGAAAATATAAAATACAAATTGGAGATAAACACAAAAGCCTATTTTTAGTCTGAGAGATGTATAAGCAGAAGGTACATTGCAGCCACAGGAGGTTATCTCCTATTTCTCTGGTTTGCCTCATAAGTTTACCTGCACAGCTGTCTGCTAGGGTATTATCTGCCAGAAACACTTTCTGCCACTTTCACACCGCGCCCTTGCACTAGGCTGAGGCAGTGGCAAAGAAAAACCTTGCAGTTAGCTTGAGTAGGGTTTGCCTGGCGTACATGTCCTCTAGGATGAGACTGAATATGAAAAAAGAGCTGGGCTCTCCCACGATAACCAAACAGAGCAAAAAAATCAGAGGACAATATGAGACCACCATGAAGCAAAGTAACAAAACTAAATGCAAATTTGACAGACCACAGCAAGGACAGGCTTTGCCTCAGAACAACATTACTAGCACAGGGAGTCATAGCATACTAAGTAATATTTTTTTCTTCTTGTAATGATTTTGTACAGAGATTCATAGACCATAAAAGCCTAGATATCGAACGACTGGATCAGATCTTTCTGACAGAGAGCGAAACACTGATCTGAAAGCACTGGGGCAAACCATCATCTTCATTAGGTTGTCTTTGCTGGGTGTTTTCAGCAGTCAGCTGGCAGAGAAAATTATGCCCAGATCTGTACACAATACATCATGAAAGATTCGAGACACTTCAAGGAAGCTGACCCATGAACAGGAGGAAAAAGGGGAAAATGCTCCTAGCTTTGCTGGTTGTGGGGACTCCACAGAGTTTGCAACAGAATAAGTAGAGAATTTTTTTAATAAACAGCTTTCTTGCTGAAAATGTTTAAACCAAAATACAGGAAAAGATCTGCATTTTATCTTACGAAAAGAAAAGAATGCTTACATAAACAGCAAAAAACTTCCAATGTTACTATTCTAAGAAAAGGACATGCCGGAATTTCAGTTAAAAATTACTTCTATTCTGATATTTAAGTTACTTAAAACACAGAAGTCAGAAGCAAAATTAAATATTTGAAATCATAGAAATGACAATTTCACCCACATTACTGCTTCATCAAAATTCGCAATATTTTGATTTCTGATATTTGCATGGTTTAAATTTTTAAGATTTCTGGATCTTTGTAGGTCAAAAAATGAGTCTCTCCTCTTTATTCACGAAGTCTTTTTCAATGGAATAATGAAGGCAATTATAGGGGTGCTTTGCCTATGATTAAATATATTCCCTAGAAGAACTTTGTTCTACCTTAAAAGTAAGAAAATTGAGCATTTGACTGAATATTCATTGAATTCAATGAGCATTTCTCCATTGATTTTAGTGGGTTATATACCATGCACAACATGAAGGGCTTCACTTCCAGAAATGCCGATGTATAGTTGCATGTTTAAACACGCATAGGCAAGTAACCGCAAACTGTTCCACCAATTATGTGTACAGATTGTCCTTCCAGTCTTGCAGACTTTTACACATATCTGACGATGATATGCATATATGTACGCCTATCATGCATATATATGGAAAGGAACATAAAATATTCATATATTTTGGACTGCATCTTCAGACCAAGTATGCTTTTCTGCCCTCATAGCAACACCAAAAAAAGCCCCACAGATTGGTAAAAGCCTAGATTCTTCTGGGTTTTTGATATATTGCTGCCTACCTGCTTGTTAGACAACCTTCCTCTTCCTAATTTATCACTTTAACATCAGATTTAGAACAAAGAACCAGCCTGCAAAAGGTAAAAAAAAAAAAAAAATTATAAATTATACTGACCAGTTCACATCAGTGTGAGTGTTAGCAACAACAAGGTGTTTCTATTTATCACCATTTGCTTTGATGGGGCACCATTCACTTCATTTATCATTTGATTCCTTTCAATTATTTCTTCTGGGGAAGAAGTACAATCAGCATTATTTAGTTAGGATTGTGTTTGCCCAGCAGGTTTTGTAAAGTCCATTAAAAGGAAACAGTTGCTAGATATTTGTGCACTGGATCTAGAGTTTTCCTCCAATGTCTGCCTATTTTGTGATTTAAAAACATTTTTTTTAATTGCTACAGGAAGCCAACATAGATTTACGCCTTCAAGCTGAAACAGAGTGTAGCAAAATCATATGAATATTTTCTTTCCAATTTCAGGGTAACACACCTCTGCCTGGAATAACAGCCAATATGAAAATATTCTACCAGGGACTATTGCTGTGTACTTTACTTTTTGGCTTGGGGGTTGCAGGATTGGGCATTGTGTTGTTTGGGGGGTTTGTTCTTTTCAATTTTGCAAGCATTGGGAATGCCCAGCAAAGATGTGGGACACATGATGCTAAACATGAAATAAAAATGACAAAATTATCTCAAGTGTTGCACAGCCTGCTTAGGTGCACTGAGTCATTACAAGTAATAAGTCTGCCAACCTCTCCCACCTCTCCTTCCCCTGCTGCCACCTTTCCGAAGAAAAGACTGAGACATGCATAAACCCAAGGGAGAACTTAGTTGTGTGTACCCAAGTTAGGAAAGGCTCTTGGACTGTAAATCCCAAAGTAGTTCTCTCAGGGTTTCTGCATTACTCTCGACTGAGCAGCTGGACATATTGGGCATCAGGAACTTAATCCTAGAGTGCTTAACATACAGTTTGCCCTGGGAATCACTTTGCTGAACGCTGACTTCTTAGGCAATTGCAACTGTCTGTTGTACCAGCACCTGTACCTCAGCCCCCTGTGAATTTGACTCTTACTCGTTAAGTACCAGAGGATGCAATATGGTGAATAAATACAGAAATGGTGCCCAGGAGGATGAGGTAACAGTCAAATGTCAGGTGTAAATTTACAAGTGTGAGTTGATACATCGCTAATGAGTTGCTTTTGCTTTCAGTGACAAATTCATGTGCTATTTCTGGTTTCTTATGTGACTCTACCTTCTCATGCCCCAGTCCTGGGCACCTGGATGTTGAAGAATATTGAGATCTGCCCCTAAGAGTTGGTGTGGACACCAAGGAAACAGTAAGTTTCAGAACTTGCAGACACCAAGGAAAGAGTAAGAGGGTCCAGAACAAATTCCAGTAAAGCAACAGGGATATTACTCATCTCTCAGTATCTGAGTTTTGGCACCTGGAGGAAGAGAACTCTGACTTCTACGAGACTTTTAGCCATTCTTCTCTAAAATTTTTCATTTGGCCCTCGTTTATAGGAGGGACACAGGGTCTCTGCGGTCACCATTTTCAGGCAGCCAGTTGATCAGTTGGTAACCCCTGCAGTTAAAGACTTCTCTGTGCTTTGGTTAGCCCCAGTTAAAAATGATGACAGGAACACTGATCAGCTTAGCAGGGGGCTTTGAGAACCGTGGACGAAGAGCACTGTGTTTTACACTACTTCGTGAGACACGCGCCATCCCTTTATCTTCAGAAACCTCTGACTTTCTCTGGGTAGCAAAGACAGATGGAGAAAAAATTAATATTCAATGGTAAGAAATAAAAGCAATTTTCAACAGATTTTTAAAGAAGGAATTGCACTACGATGCCCCTAAAGTGAGAAGTCCATAGCTATTTCTTCTCCCCACCACGACAGTCACAGCCCCACCGACCATTTCTGTGCCGCAAAACCCTCTGGCAGCTAAGGCTGTTTTTACTTGGCTCTAGGACTCCCATCTGTGACAAAACACCAACCAGACTCCCGGAAAAGAGTATAACCTGCATCCTCACAGCCTGTCTAAATAAGTAGGAAAGTGTCCTGAACAGAGGTCAGGAATATATCTGCCTCTGTGTTTCATTCATTTGCGAAACAGGGACTCAGAGGGGCACAGCAGGACAGCTAGGCCTCCATCTGCTGTGCAGAGCTATGCTTTTTTATGCAAGGTATACAAGAAATAACCAACACTTGATTAGAAAAGAATAATTTGACCTTCACTTTAAAAAGTCCCTTAGTTTGCCCAAGAAGCTATAGCTTGATGTGGTCAGCCTCACCAGCTGGTAGTACTGAGGAGAGAAAATAGTCAAAGAAGTCCAGAGCCTGACATCACATCTGTGCGCAACCACAAACATCTTGAAGGATCACGTGGAAGTCAGAGGCTCTGTGTTTTTTTCCCATCTCTTAAATGGTGCTTCCCTAAGCTATAGGAGTGATGTGACAACAAAGGCCACTGCAGTATTCTATGCCTTGCAGTGCATGGAGGATGAGGATGATTTATACAAAAAATAGGATACAGAGGTAGAACATTCAGCAACAAGTTCCCCTTTGAGTATCAGTTTGAAGGTTTGGAAAAGCAGCTTCAGGCGCTTTAAGTGGTACATAGATATTCAATGATTTTTATAAAAATTTCTAATAATTTCTAAGTCAAACTCAGGTGCCCCCACCTTCTATGCTCCCCAGTCCTTATCAGCAAAATCCTATAAAGATTTGCAGAAGTTTGGGGTAAGCAGGTTCCTTCCCAGAGAGGCACCAGCTCTGTCACAGTTCCATCCTTACGCTACCCCAAGACAGTCTCCAGGACACTACTCAGCTCACCACCATATCACCTGCCTGCCTCATACCTTTGATATACCATTCCCAGCACAAAACAAAACTACCCAGCTGTTTGGTCAAAACCCCCTTGC
This sequence comes from Opisthocomus hoazin, assembly GCF_030867145.1. NCBI lineage: Eukaryota > Metazoa > Chordata > Aves > Opisthocomiformes > Opisthocomidae > Opisthocomus > Opisthocomus hoazin. The sequence goes on along the minus strand of NC_134417.1, from coordinate 71,085,472 downwards.
TCATGGCAGTGGGAGAAAAAGATAAGGAGAGGGAGAAGGAAGAGGCAGGTGGGTTTGGTGAAAAAGTATAGGGATTTTTGCTTGATTGTACCTATTAGACTTTCTCAGGTACCTGGCTAGGAGGTGGTACAAACTGTGATTGTGTTAGACAAACAGCATCCATACACCGAAGCCCGGGTTTGTGAAAGGGCACAATCTGCCAGACATTCCTCACTGCAAGTAGTGAACACGCTTCTGACTAAAGTTTTCTTCATAAATACTTTCCTTCTCCAAAGGGCAGCATCTGGGCTTTAGAATGCTATCATAAAGGCTTTCTTTTGGGGTACAAGATGCGCAGCATAGGAGTAGTTTCGACAGTAAACCTGGAAGGTGATTAGACATCAGGAAAAATACCAAAGGAAGGAACAAGTGCAATTAATAAAACATAAAACATTTGCTCCATAAAAATCTAGATTATCATCATTACTGCTTCAAATTAGTTGAAGAGTAATTATCCCCAAGATGTTGTGGCACATTCTACATCCTGCTTGAAAAAGTTTGACAAAACAGGAAAGACCTGGTACAGACAAGGATATCAGAACTGTACTGGAGTAAAGAAGGGAAAAGAATTAAAATAAACTAGTTTAAGTGAAATAACAATACAACCAAAACTGGACAGCCCTAGTTATCTGTGTATGGAGTGTACACATATATCTGAACTGCAGCGAAGGTGACCTTGCATAGTTTCGTCTGATAGAAAATCAGATTAAAATTCCAATCTATCTCAAATATTGTCATTACCTGCTTTTATTAAACAATACAAACCTAGTGGAAGAGTCCAGGTGATTGTTTATGTAAGTGCTTGATTTGCTGAAATTGTGCTGCCTTTTCCACTGAGGTGATTTATACAGAGAATTTATTAACAACTTTTAGGAGCATAGGAATGTTTTGTGAACAGGGTGGAAAAAGTCCTTATGAAGCTTTACTTTAAAGAAGGTCTCCTTATGAGATTTGCAACATGGGATTCAATATCGTAAATATTTCCACCGGTTATCTGTGGTAAGGAAAGAAGAATACCTCTGTATCTCAGTGGTGTTAAGGCAGCAGAAAAGTCAAGGTTAATATCGTCTTTGAGGCTTATTCCTCCTCTGGCTAGACTGGGTGAGGCTGACTGGAGATATCAAGTGCGTGCCCCGGGGAGGGGCGAAGGCCGTGATCCCCTCAGCCCCTCGGTGCACTGAGTGAGTGTCAGGTTTAACAGAGGAACAGATATCTCTTCCTCGCCCAAGAATAAAAGGAGTGGGGGAGGAGGATGTGCTGAGAGTGTGTGGAGTGAAAGGAAAGAAAGATGGGCTGCTGGATGCCCTTCCCTCCCACCAGATCCTCAGAAGAAGAATACTGTGCTCTGCACTGTGCTGAAACATGACATTTAGACTTAAGCAGTTTAAACAGTCCCCTGAGCTATGTCGAGGGTGCAGAACAGCTGTATGTATAATTAAGTAAAGCTAATTACAATAAATTAAGTTAACTAGAAAATCAGCCAGAGTTTTTATTCCTAAAAGTTCTGTTGTTGTTGCCAGAGTCGAAACTGCTGCAGGGCAAATGCTGGGCCACCACAGATTATCAGAGATCTAGTCACTTAGTTTTATTTTTAAACCAAAATCAGCAACTGGAAAATGTTGGAGTAATGGGGAGGGTGTTCATGTGCCTGAATTTTAGCTCTGAATTTAGAAACTAAATGAGGAGGCTGCTCTCTCCAGGGTAATTGTAAAGCCGAGGTACACGCCTTCTCTTTCTCTTGGCTGCAGAAGACTTCTGGAGTGCTCAGACTGGCACCAGAATACGGTGCGAACATTTCCCTTGCCCATCTACCCGGCCATGCCTGCACAGCTCTGCTCTAAAACAGTAACAGATGCAAAAACTTTTGGTCTAGCTCAGCTTTCAAACATGACACAAGTCCAGTGAAAATGTAGTCCAGCTCCATGAAAGTCAGCAAAGTTACACAAATCTGCTGTTAGCGAGTCCTGTCAGCAAGCGAGGTTTGCCTAGCCATTTCTTGAGATTCCTGTTTCAAGCTGTGCCAGTGAAAAAGAGGCAACCTGCCAGGAGAAAGCCCGGTTCTGTTATAACTGGTGCAGAATGTAATGCAACCGGACGAACGGTAGATACTTCGGATTTATGGTGGCATTGCTACCTTGAGGATCAGCTCCAGGGAGAACAATGTACAGTGCTGGTTGCAAATGTTTTATTGAGAAAACTGTTGAGCAGATTTTGGATCTAGCTGAGAAAATGCGAGAGGCACAAATCTCTGGAGTCAGGGCAAACACGCTGGGAAAGTGTCATTGTAGTCTGCCTTTTTCTTGCACTCTTCCCAGAACGTCTGCTGCTGTCCACTCTCAGAAACAGGATGGTGGCCTGGAAGATTCTTTGATCTCACCTTATACAAGTACGATGGTAGCACAGTCTGCTCCTTCAGTTGAAGGATGTATTCAGGAAGGAAAAAATTGTAGTTCAGCTGGCACACAGCAAAGAGATGCCAAAGGCTGTGAGAATTCCTCCTGTGTCTCAGTGCTGGGTGCTGGAGTTAAAAGCCAGATTGTGAGAGGGAGAGCGATCTTTCTTTGCAGAGTAATGACTTTATTTTGTGCAAGGAGAAAGGAATTAGATTAGCAGGAGCTTTGATTTTGCCTTCTCCCCACAACAAGGCAGTTCCCTGTGCTGGAGGATATAGACTGCTCTATGCATCACTGCCTCAAAGTGCCTGCTTTCCTCCAAGCCGTTCCCAGAACAGTGCAAAAAGGTGCTTCTCCACCACCTAAAATTGGGGCAAAACCTGGAGTGAGCCTCCTAGCAGCAAAAATACCATTGAAAACTATATTTATTTCATCTGCATTTGCTAAGAAGGGATGCCACCACAGTAAAGATTTAGTAGAATAAAAATGAGTCAGTAACTATCTTTAAGGACTCAGTTTGAGGGTAGGTGTAATGCAATCCACACAGGCTGTGAAATTTTTCTCATCAGGAGGCTTGAAGGAATGTTTCTGGGAACCAAGGTGAATTAAAGTTTGACCTTCTTTTTAATATTGTCTTTCTCAACACTTTCTCTTTTATATACACTTGTTTTCAGGTTTCAGGAATGAGCTGCATTGATCCTGTTTTTGGAGATCAGTCATAGTGGTAAACAGCAAGTCTTTGTGATTTATGACTGGGCTTGCTGATAGTACCTTAGAGATGTCTAAGTACCTGCAGCTGGAGATCCAGCTTTAGGAACCAGGAATGTAAGCCTTTCAGGTATAGCTTTCTCAGCTGTGCTCATTTGTGAGATGAAAACGAATGGGATGAGACAGTGATTATTACCAGTGATACTGATCACTGTTTAGCCCATGAGAAACAGATTTTTCTGGGTTTATAATATTCTTCAGTGCCCCCTTTCCCCATGCCATCCTTGATCAACCCTTTAATAAAAGCTAAACATGCAGAACTTCTAATAACACCAATAATAATGAGGGAGAGTGTCAGGAACTACTATGCATGTCACAGATTTGACAAAATTAGTTGAAAACTTTTTAGTTGCTGAAGCATTCAGAACAGTCAAAAGTGTTTTTGTTGATGGTGTTGCATTGACTCACAATGTGATTTCATACCAGCTATCCCAAGAACATAGCTACTGTGTGCAAGTCCTGGTTAGTCATCCTAAATGGCAGCAATACAAGGTAAAACTGTGTTTGTGAATACGAAGTTTAATTAATGCATTTGCTTGCCATTATACTTGCTGAAAACAAGGGTAGAATACAATACACTCATGGCATAGCCATGCATGCACCATTATCTTTTCTTTATGTATGACAATGATGGATATAAAGGCGTCCTATAGTACAGATAAACCGGTCAGTGACAGGGAAGACTGAGTCAGGAAAGACTCCCCTTAAACTCCAAGCTTTAAATTCAGACATTTTCACTGCAAAATAAGCGAAGCAAGGATAAATTTGACTACACAGTGCTGGATGCTGCCATGATATTGATAGAAAGGGCTGTGCTACACTGCAGCTTCACTTCTGGCTGCACAGCATGGAGCAGAGTGCTAAGGGGGAAGTCTACCACCTTCTGAGTCACTACTAAATCTGCCCTTTGGTACTGATGGAAAACTTGATCGTGTCTGAGATTCATAAGCTGATTTGTAACATTCCATCCTTTGAAACAAACACAGCAGCAGCTAACAATTGTGAGAAAAACCCTGCAGGTAAATGCCACATCTGTATTGATCAAGAGCCACTTAATAAAGCATTGAAAATATGCCACTATTCATTAGCAGTGATTGAAGGCACAGATTTTTAAGGCCAGGAGGAATCATTATGATTTGATAGTCTGACCTCCTGTGCAACAAGGGCCAGCAGAGTCCTCTGGCACAATGCCAACAGCTGTGTTTCAACTAGGGCATATTTTATAGAAAATAAAGTGTAATCTTAATTTTTAAAAAGCCTTTGAAAGAAAACCCATCTTAGTCCTTCATAATGTGTTCCAATCGCTAATCACACTGAGCAGTAATCTGAACTCTACTACTCTTACTAATCTCTGCTAATCAGTTCATAGAGATCAGGACTAAGATTCAACCAACTCTGGGCACCTTCAGTAGAGGTCAGCAGCTGTGCTAGTCACACTAGGTGCCTTCCACAGACAGTGGAGCAAATAGAAACTTTAAGGGAGTGATTCATCTAAACCATTTTAGACATCTACTTTAGACTGAGATGAATTGTGCTTTACAACCCACTGAGAGGATTGCTTAGATCTGTATTGACACACGGAGCTTCTAGATGGACCAGCTCAGATATAGGCAGCTATATTTAGCCAGATGAAGCCTACTGTCATGCATGCCTTTTTTCTGCTGAAGGGTTTGTCTTTCCCAGTTAGATACTTTTGGACTATGAGCAGACTATTCCTTAGCCCTTCTCTTGTTAAGGGAAATAGAACAGAATCCCTTAGTATTTAACTTGTTTCCTAATACTAGAAACCATTCTTACAGTCTTCAAATTTTCAGTTTCCTTCTTGGACATCTTGAACATCAGAACTGGACACAACATTAGAGAGCTGGTCATATATCAGGATGGAAAATATAGCAGTAGTAGGAACAACCACATCTGACTAGCTGTACTAGGTCAGACCCAAGGTCTATCTAGATAAATGGCTTGTCTTTGACAGTGATGTGCAGTGGATGATTTGGGCGAAGTTTAAAAATGGAAAGAAGTGAGTGATATTTTCTGGACTCCTCTACCAGCCTCCAGCTTTATGATAAATGCAGACACTTCTGTGCTCAGGAGTGCTCCGTGGGGGGTACTTACAAGAACTTTTCTCATTAGTGTAAGCTTTTGGTATCCATAATATTGTATGCTAATGAGTTTAGCAGTTTAAATATGGACCATTCAAAAAAATAATCCCTTTTGTTTGTTTTGAATCTGCCACACTCTGATTTCCAGTGAAAAAATATCCCCCAGTATAACCTGTTTACTTGAGATCATCCTGTTTATCTGCATTAGCTCTTCCTGCCACAGCACGGAGCAGCAGATCATCTGCTCCAAATCCCAGGATATTTTGCAGAATTTCTGTTTCTAGAGATGTGTTTTTTAATGTAGTAGTTTTTGTCCCTGACATTTGGGCCTGAACTGAGCATATTTGTTTGAAAGCCAGCAAGTTTGTTTGTTGTTTTCTCTGATGATTTGGGGGATATTTACAAACTTTACTAGCATTTTTTGTTCCCAGATAGTTGTTAATAATGAAAGTGCTAGACAGGACAGGGTCAAGAACCATATTTTGTAGAACCACTACTAGAACTAGAATAATTTTACCATTATTTTTTATTCATAATTGCAATTCATGACACTTCAATATTTAACTGATACTAAATGCATTTCATGTGGGCTGCATTCATATATGTGTATGTGTTGCACTGGTGTATCTTACTGATCAAAACCCTGTGCAGTATCGAATTAGACAGTTAAATTGTTTAGCATTATCTACCAAACCCACAGTCTCAAGAGGAAGCACAGAGACAAGACCTGTTCTCTTTGCATCCCCCTTGGTGAGGGAGGGAAATTCCTTAGTGTTGTTTACTGTTTTGTAAACAGAAGTACAGTGAAGTGCTCTCTCAAAAATTATTATGAATGAGTAAAAGCTTTCTGAGATATTTATGTCTTTTATTGTCTGCCATATTCTGCCTTCTCAAGTAAGACCCTGGGAGTACAAAAAGCAATTCAGAGGCCATATTTAGACAACTTACGTACAGCCTGCAGTTTAGACCAGGTTCAAACAAATCTGTTCCTTGCTGGTTTGCGTGCCTAGGCTTTTTTTCCAGGGACAGAGGAGGTGGCATGGTGCAAGCCCAGATGTCGGTGCAGCATCACTACCTGGCAGGCTAGGTGTAACTGGAGAGAACATATAGGAGCAACTGGAGAGAACACATAGGAGCCTGTGAGTGGGGAGACTGGCAACAGAGATGCATTCATTTAAAAAAAAAAAAAAAAAGAAATGAAGCATCCAGATTTGGGAGGCTGCAAAGATGAGAACCATGAACAGCCATGGCCCAAAATGTTTTGGCAGAGAAGAACTTGGGGCCAGTGGTAGAGCCCATCCACAACCCACCAGTCTTATCAGAGAGACACCAGGTTGTAGGAGACTGTACCTAATCAGATAGCTGTCTTGCCTCATCACATTTGTTCACAGAGCAGAACAAAACCATTTCTCTTTTAGGTCAGGGTAGAAATGGTGTTGCCTTGCTCAGAGGACGTCGTCACAGCTCGGTTTGGTGTGGTGCTGGCCCAGTGGAGGGGTGGAGTTCATGCTGTGGCACACATCCGAATTGCAGCACAGGTTTGCTCAGTGTTACAGAAGCTGCAGCACCCATGGGAGTCCTGCCACCGTGACTGTGGCACTAACTCTGCCCTTTGTGACTTTCTAGTTTTCATTTTATTTGAATTTCACTCGTGCTGCCGATCTCTGGTCTGTGGCGCTTGTAATTATAGAAATGTCTTCTGTGTTCTCTCACTGACTTGCCTCAGTCAGATCACACAAAACATTTTCTGAAGGAGAAAATAGGACTTTCAGCCTATGCAACACAGCCAAAAATAGTTAACTCTTAAATGTTATTTACAATTTTATCTTCTTCCTCCTGGAGGTAGAAATGCTTCTGGCATCCTCTGTGGGGAAGATGCTTGCCAGAGGGTGGAATGCATGAAAAAGGATAATTTCCTGAATCATCCTATGAAGGCGGCCACGCTATGGAGGAGGAATGGAGCGACCTCTCTGCTTCTTCCCCGATTCACTCCATCTGGAGATGGATGTTGAGCACGGGGAGTAGGAGGCAGAGGGGAGGCACATGGGGAGCTTTGTACCTCCCACTCGCCACATTTGAAGACACCAGCCCACTTGTGCAGGCTTGCCCCTCTGCTTTAGGCGGTTCTCTCACGTATTAAGGAAGACCAGGGAGCTATACCAAAGCAGGCCTTCTACATTCCAGTTAAAACAGTTATTTTATAGTTTTATTATATAAAACAAAAAAATGTAGCTTTATAATTTCAAACACACCGTGGCTCACGCTGTGTGCAAAACACAAGCACAAACCCCCGATTCTGCTCAAGGCCTCAGAAGTGAGGGGTTAATCTTTATACAGATCCCCTGTAAATGGCAATTTTCATTGCCTATGAAGATGAAGAAAAGGTAAAGGTTTTAGGATATTTAAGGTAGAAAGGGGACATGCCTGGCTCTGTAGTAGTACCAGTGAGGGAGGAAGACAGATCAGTCTTGCTACATCCAGCTATTCCATAAAAAAAATAATTTGGCTTACGCATGCTCAGGAACAAACCAGTATCTCTTACACAGCCAGAGGTAAGAAGGGCTTATAATGATGAAGAAGTCGTCACACAGTTAAAGAACAAAACTTGACACCACCTGGGTTTCATTTTTACACGATGAATAAACGGACTTTCTCAGGGTAACCAGACATCCATAAATCCTTATTGTAAAATGACCTTTCACGCACTAAAAGATAACATTAATGTGCCCTCCGATTATATAATCTTAATATTTCAGTTGAATAAAGAGTAACTGTGCTTGAATATATGTATAGGAATAAAAAGAAGCAGAAAAGGATAGAAAAAAAGGTATATCATTAAAAAATTATGTAGGCAGTCATCAGAACAGCTAAATAAAATTATGCATGAGTTATTTCATTTAAGGCTTAATAAGGATTTTGCCATCTAATTTTGTAAGCGATCTGAGACATCAGTTTCTACTGACACCACTGCCCCCTGAAGATGCTTTGCAGTGTGGTCCAGGGTGACATTTTCCCTGGCTTTAGCCGCTCACCAGCACAAATATAGTTTGGTCCGCTGTCTTTGAATTGCCAAAGATATGTACGGAGACATCTATATTTTTCTTACATTTAGTAAATCTGTGTCTGAGAAAAATTTGATATTGGAACTGCTGCATTGAAAACGAAGAAAAAAATCCTGTGGAGCTGCAAGGCCATGGTGTAATTATTGCCCACAAAACGTCGGGCTCCAGTGCAGCACAGAGTGAAATGCCTCATCACAAAGAGCACCTGAGCTGACCAATAACTAGACATCCAGTTTGTCTGGTCTTTGTATCACCACTGAGAGGATGAAGCTTCGTGTCTGCCTATGCAGGGTGAATATAAATTATGATAGTGTTTGCTATTGACACGGTAGTGCTATAGGCACACCTCAAGACAAAGCTGAATAGATCTGCATCTCTACGGAATATGAGGTTATACAGATGGCTGACACAACTGCTTCCGCAGGATTTGCAATAGTATAAATATGAAAACTGACTTTGAATCAAAACGATCTTATTAAATAAGCATTCATGTCAATGGCACGGACAACACATTGTTTATTTTATCAGACATATCCACTTACTCCACTAGTTCAACAAAGCATTGTACATCGATTTGACAAAGATGCTGTCAAATCATGTTGAGTGACTGCTAGTGGTACCAGTACAGACCTCAATTTATATTCTGGAACTGTGCCCTCTCTGCCATCTTGGATCTTCCTATAAAATCTTATAAGATGCACGAAAAAATCTATTCGGCATTTTTCAGATTTATGACTCTTAAATGAAAGAAGGAACAGAAATAATCTTTCCATTTGTCAGCCTGTCATCTACATGAAACAGACACAGCTGCTGCTGCTGCAAGAAAATTCTATTGCAGGTGCAAAATGGACATTTTCTTCACAAATATTTTTGTTGTTAATATAGCATAAAAATCTATGAAATCTTAGGGCTGTAGAGAACTCCTTTCATCTTACGAACAAAAAGACAAATCATAATTCCCTTCAGCTTTTGACTTTGTTATTTTGTGCAGCTGAAAAGCTAGTAAATTCTGTGTGGTACTCAGAAGTGCATGTGCCTGGTTTTGAGAAAGGTAATATGCAAGGTTGCTCCTTCACTTCAGTCTTCCACCAAGGAGGTAATGATGGCTGTCCCTACAAGGTCGCTTGAAAGCATCAGGGAATGAAGGTCACCCACTCCAGCAACATTGCTCGCTTCTCTCCTCAGTCAGTTGTGGCTGAGCACTGTCTCCAGACTAGAGACAACCAAGAACAAGTCAAATTATTTTTACAGAACATGTTGCTTAGGAAATACATGCAACTGTGAAATTTCATCAGTAAGCATTAGTTTGATGGTAGTATGAAAAACTGTCAGAAATATGAAATAGGAAACATAATTTAAATAAGCATAAAATTAATATAAATTTAAGACTTTCGAAAAAAAGGGTAGAATTCCTCATCTGACTGACTGCAGTAGCATGTGATGTCCCTGTACCCCATCTCAAGCACTTCCCCAGGAGACAGACGGGAACATGGAGGCTGCAGCTTGACAGGGAGCATGCAAGGTACAAAGAGTGCTTTGCTATGTGCTTCGCTTTCCACTGTCCGCTCCCCAGGAGGAAGGTGTCATCTCATCCTTATACAGCAGGTCATCCTGAACTCCGTTTAACAAAAGACTCGACCATCACTCCTCGCCCTGATCTAGTATAGACAGACTCTACCCTACTGTCTCTTGTTCTTCTCACTCCCCTGAAACTATATCTCTTCCTCAAATTTGCACGGGTTCCTTTCTCCCTCTCCTTTCGTCCTTCCCCCTCATGTCCCACCAGTAACCTGAAGGCTTCTGAGACTGTGGGTTCGCTGTCCCCTTGCAAAGGGATGCCCTGCTGTCCCCCACCTTTCTGCCTTCTCCCTCTCCAAAGGATCCCATGGGCTAATTGGAGGGGGTAGAGAACTGGAAACTACTAAATACCAGTTGGAAAGAGAATCAAAGTGCTAAATGTAACTAAGCTGGGAAAACAAATTGTTTCCTATCCTAGAAGTCTTCAAGCACAAATATGTGACATAAATGCCAAAGATTTGTACTGATATGTCAATGCAGATGCAGCATCATATGACTGAAAAAATAATAAAACTAATACTTGCAAACCTTTTACATTTGAGAAAAGAGGGAAGGTTTGAAATTACAAAATCAGCTATACTCCTGTGAGTCTGATCTGTCCACATGCATGACTTTGGTGAGAATTTCAAATGAAAGAAAAATCAAATTTAACTACAAATGGGTAGTGGGTTAAAATGCAAAGTGAGATTATTGAAGTAAACTAACCACATATTTTGAGAAGATAACTGTTTCTCTAAGTGTAGAAGAACTAGTCTTTCTGGATTTCAGTAAGGAATTTAGCATGATGCCACCTAAATAATATTTCTGAGTAGTATAAAACGAAGTTCTGAGAGCTGATCTCAGGAAAGCAAAGTTTCCATTTTACAGCTACTTCTCAAAGGAGACTGCATTTCAAAATCAGAGGTCCTATACAGCAAACATATTCCAGCACGGAAACTTGATGTTTGCCTTATTTTGAAAAGTTGTAGACTTCATGCAGTTATTTGCAACAAAGAAATACTTAACACCACCAGGATAATATCAAAATTTGCTGTCTTCAGAATTTAGAGGTTTTCTGCAGCTGATGTATTTAATGTATGTTATAGACTGGATGGACATTTCTTTCGTATTCTCCTTTCTTACGAATAGAATATAGCTCATGGTCTTAGATTCATTAGGATATAAGCAAGAGAAAAAAGGAAGAAACAGAATCTGTACTCTATTACTTCCACCAAGATGACATGAGTAAAAGTCTAATTTTCTGAGAAAAGTTATTTTAAAGTTTTGAGAATAGAGCACTAGATAATTCACCATTTTTATTCTGAGACTATTATGTTTATCCTTTGGTTTTAGTGGAGTTGGCATGCTCATAAATCCCACCTTCCTCTGGCTGTTATTTCTCTCTGGTAAATTATTTTTTTATTCACAAGGCAATAAAAGGTCACTGGAAAGAGGAATATAATATTCGCTCTCATAAAATAAAGTTAAAGAGTATTTAGCATTTATATCTTTCCAGGGCAGTAAACAAAATATGGTTTATTTGACTCAATGAAGACCTATGATACCGAAAGAGATAAATCTAATGACTTGTTTTAACAGAGTAAGATAAATCTTTCAAGACAAATCTTCAATAATGCCATGTTGTTCCTGTGGAAGTCCACTGGACAATTATACATAGGTGTCCATAGAAAGAGCAGCGCTTTGGCTCATACCTGCCAGAATTATTTATGAGATGCACAAGCAGATTTCTTAACCACTTCTGGAAGTGCAGCACACTTCTAAGGTGCTAGTCTATTAAATTATAAAAGTGAAACATTGCTTAACAAAGTTTAGTACTAAACTTAATCATAAAATTGCAGGAATAACAGAGATTCTCCATTTTTCATCAAGTTTTATTTTGACTTAGGGCTGGTTCCTGGGGTGTATTTTTGAGAATCAAAGCAAATTCATTCATTTTGAAAGGAAAATTCTAATCTGCTTAGTAGGAAAATTTAATTCTGCTTGAGATACTTCATTTAAAAAAATAATACAGCAGCTAACCAACTAAATGTACCTAAATGTATACTACAGCTAGAATAAGCCAGAATTTTTTAGAACAGAATTGTACGTGAAATTACAGTGAAAGAATGCATAATAAATTATGCTTTGCATTTTGCAACTACAATATGCACTTTAATTTTCTTTTTTATGTGGTTTCTTCATATTTACATTCACACAGGAAGGAAGGAAGGAAGGAAGGAAGGAAGGAAGGAAGGAAGGAAGGAAGGAAGGAAGGAAGGAAGGAAGGAAGGAAGGAAGGAAGGAAGGAAGGAATGGAAAAGTTTTGAGGGAAATAATGGTGTCTTCAATTTATGTCTGAGAAAGAACTGGAGTTTCACAGGCATTTGAAACCAGAAGTTCACACTGATGAGAAAGAACCTGAAGCACAGGTATCATCATTAGCTTTGCCTAAATGATTCACATTTTTGATAACAGGCTCTTAAACACTTTCAGTTCTGGGAGGTGGGAAAATGGAAAAAGGAAAAGAACAAATCCTGTTACCTAAAGCCAGGAATCTAAGCAAAACTGGTTGGGTTTTTCCTTACTGCTTGGTTTCCTACATTTACACTGGAGTTGGGGAAGTTTCAGGCTCTCCGCACCTCCTACAACCCAGATTTTTTGTTTAGATGCCTAAGTTCAAGCAGAAGACTATGCTGTTGTTTTTTTCCAGTAAATACACCTTAATGCTTACAAAGTTTTTCTCTCAATTAGTGTGATTCACCAGGTATATCTGCTTTTGAGACTGATAGATTCAACAGAACCAAGCTGTACTTACAGTGCTCTAGTAACAATTGAAAACAAGACCTGCAGAGGTCCCCTACTCCATTCCCTGCCTCAAGGCAGCAGCACCTACACCTAGACCATCTCCAGCAGATGAACTTGCTGCTTTATGCTAATGGAGTCTTAAAGAAAGTGGGGAAATGGTCCCAATAAAAAAAACAGGAAATAAGAAAAATGCTTACTCTTTTGCACTGTAGTTTTGATAATCAAGCTACTTGGGTTGACTATAATTCCTCTAGTATTTAATTAATTAGACACTAGCATTATTTTCAAGAGTAATACAAGCAGGATTTGACTAAATCTGAAAGAGTCCTGTACTAATCACATGTACATACATTTGAAATCTAAGAACTAATCCTTCCTTTGTTCAGCTGCCTGATTGTGGGTTTGGAGAACTCTCCTCCACTTACATCAGGATCTAAACATCCCAGTCTTGAAGGAGAAAAAACTTCCCCTAATTTGCCTGCTTGAAAATCCACATCTCCACTAAGCATTTAGTTTTTGGCTATTACTCTTTTTTGGTAAAGGACCACCATGATGCGGTACTGGAAACTGCCCAAATGCCATTGTGTCTGCTAGAAAGGTATTTTCAGAGCAGGGTCTCAAAGAGTCATCGAGGCTTGATGTAACTTTTTCTTCCTTTCTATCTCAGTATTGAAAATTGCATATAATCATTATTTATCCTTCCACCTGCACAGTTCCCTGCCTTGGGCTTCTCAGGTGGCACCATGTAACCTCATAACTCCCATAAATCAGGTAATCCTGTGTATTCAGTCCTAGAGGTGCCAAAAACTCATTTTTTAACCCAACAAGATTTACTGGGTGGTGATTTTTCATGCCTTCTGGCACCCCAGGACAGTGGATATTTATATTTTTCCTCCCAACTTATTCTCTAACATTTCAAAGCAATGCCTGTATATCACAGTTTGTGTCCCAAAATTATCACCTCATGATGAACTCCCTACGCATTGACACACACAGGATCTAAGAGTCCCGCCATTTTTTTCCAAGGCTGACTGTGCTGCAGGTTTTTACAAGGAGAGAACGGATGTATCTGGAATGGTGTGTTTTGCACTGTTGTTTTGAAAGACCTTGCGATGTACAGGTAGAATGGATCTCCCCACCTCGGTGTTTGTAGAAACTGGCAAGCTACAGGTGGTATATTATGCCCTGAATGACAATCTGTTACCAAATCTTGTCACTAAATTTTCAAGAGACGATTAAGAAGATAAAGAAATTATCTGTAAATAGGCTACTACAGGGAGTTTCTCTCTTAATACTAAAGTGTCCTGATACTCCAGTGACTGAAGATGGAATGATTGTCATTTTTGTCAGGAAAACACTAAATCTATTGTAGCAATCAGTAATACCACAGTTTTACAGGAGTAATACTCTTCACATGAACTTTCCTATTCTCATACTGAACCAGTGAGAGTCGAAAGTTCCCTGAAATGCTAAATATCCAAGGGAAAAGAAACAGTAGGAAAACTGCACGTTTGAGCTAGGCTTAAACTACTTTCCCTGGAACAAAGCCTGTGCTGCAAGGCCTGGCAAAGAAAGCAAATGCTGGAGCAGTGAAACACAAAATGGTCTAGCGCAAACTTTTCTATATTACTGTCAGTAAAGACGTGATTTTTATATTAACTTAACATACCTGAGAAACAACTGTCTGTTCTGGCCTCTGCTGTATTTGGTTTCCTGATCTCTGTGACATTTTGGTTAGATCACTAAGGAGCTGGTGAGTGTAGAAGTAGCTGCAGCCATGCACATCCCGTTGCAGTCGTATATTCACTAATTGTCAGCTCAACGGGCCACCAAAAGAGCCCTCCTCGTTGTAAACCTTAGACTGCAATACGAATATTATTAGGTGTCATCATTATGAAGTTGATAATACTAGAATGTTCTTAATATTTGTAGTGTATTATTTTATGCCTCACCGTGTCAGTGTTTCATTTCCAGAAGTTTCCAACTGTGAGGCATTTTACAGTTTAAACATTCCCTGATTACACTTCTCTGTAATTCTACTGTCACCTCTAGGAAGGCTATTGTAGTACTGTATGTAACATCACCTAAGTTCACGTAAGTATGCTTTGGTCATAAATACTTGTATATTCAGAACTCTTGAATAATGTGAAGTAAAGCTCCACCCGAGCCTCTCACTATACAATATTTGAGAAGTCAGGCCTAGCAGTGACTAAAACACAGAAAATACCCCTGTGTTTTAAATGCAGTTTGACTAAAGTGTGACAGTCAGTGCCTACAAGTTCATTAAAGGTGCAGAGACTGCTGTGATCTGCATTCTATTTTAACAGTAAAGGTGGAATTGCACAAATCAGTGTTGGGGTTGGGGCTATGATTATAAAAGAAGAAGCTGCAGTGCTCCTTCAAGACCCACAGAACTACGATGAAGGCTGACACTCGGAGGAAAACCAGCTTATGCTTTGTACTCATGTCAGTGGAGGTCTCCCAGACTGTTTGCAAGTTCAAGGTTAGGGCTGAGTTGGGGTCAGGGTCACAGAAACATGCTAATTTTAAGGCCTGATGGTAAGATGAATTGCAGTAGAGGATGAAGCATCTGATTTGTTAATGTTTCTGTTCCCATTAACTATGCCTGGCTAATGATTAGCACTAGTAAGGGCTCTGATTAGATTTACAACATGTAGGTGATGAATTCTCACTTTTACTACACGATCCTGAAAGAACAGGGACTCAGGACAAGGACTTGGGCCAAAGGGACCAACTTCACACCTGAAAAAATAGGATGACAATGGATATGAAATGGAAAAACAGTTATGTTTGATTCTGCCCAGGCGAGAGGTGTCTAAACTATTACTAAGGATTCTTCTTCACATTAGGACAAAGGCTGGCAGAAAGGATTACAGAAAGCAGTGCTGGAAGTGCTGGGTTTATTTACTTCTCTTGCCAAATCCACAGGTTAGCCAGTGAAGTCATCCCATCTTACAACTATCCAGCAGTCATTTTCATAGCTGGAAAAGAGTGTTTATGGTACACACGAGGACCTCCAAGTACTGAGTAATAAAATCAACATGTGCTGGACCTCTGCTCTCGTGTGAACTAACTGTACTTGACTGTTGTCACCTATCTCTGAACAGAATAGAAATAATTTCTCAATTTTCTCATCAGTTCTCAACTAGATCTGTGTGCAGTATTAATACCAATAATAGTATCAAGCAACTTCTATAGCAGTTCACACAAAACTAAAGTTCTCTTTCATGTAAATACAATTCCACACCCAGGCTCAATCAGATTTGGCCTTCACGTGGCCCAACATGGCTGTGAGCCATCCACTGTCTTTTCAGCCTCGCATCCAATCACAAACTTGAGGAAGGATCCACAGCTGAGGCTCCTTTGCACACCTACCTGGAAGGGCCCCTTCAAGGCCACCAGCAGCATGGTCTCCAAGTCAGCCTGGAGTGCAGGCAGCCTAAACTGCAGCCTGCTGACCCTTGGTGCAGAGTGAATTAGTGAGACATTGTAAAGAAATCTACAAGAACGAGGAAGCATGCCAGACTGGCACATTCCATATGCCCAAATAAACTAAGGTCCAACTCCTTTCCACTACTAACCTACATCCAACCCTATCTTAAACATTACGTTATGATGAAAACCCATACCCAAGAAACACATAAAGTGTAAGACCCTGTGGGTCCCAGTCCTCATCCTCACTGTAGATCAGCAGAACCCAAATATTAAGCAGATGTAACAAACGTTAACACCATCCACAACCCTATAGATGCTGCTATACCAGCAGTGCTCACCTGGCTCATCAACCAACACAGACAAGGTCTCAGAGGATCAAGCAGTAAAACTACCAGCTCAGGCCTTAATTCAAATCTCAACTCTAATTCAAACTACAACCTTGAGTCAAAGCCTCCTTGTCCCTTTCTCATTCCAGCTTTGTCCTAGGCTTGTACGACATAGAAATTTGAACAGTAAGCCTATCACTTCAGCCTTTCCGATCCACAACAACAGATCAAGAAGAAATTATTCATTAATCTTATGTCATAAATCAATTTCAATTCAATTGTCGCAGAAAGCCCCAATACTTGAGCAAGTTCTTGGCTTGGTTAAACTAATATCAACAAATCAATGCATTTCACATGCTGAATTTTGAAGAGCAAAAGTAAAAGCAAACCTTTAACTCCTGGGATGTTAATGAAGGGTAAATTAAGTCACTAACATACCTAAAAATAGAGTGAACTGTTTCTAAAGTTTAAGACATTCTGTAAACAACATTTATTCTTCTGAATGCTCAGTTGTTTTTGGAACTTTCTAGGAGAAATTCTTTTGAGAAATATTGGATTTAGAGAAAAAAGGTAACTAAACTGGCTTTCAGAATCATGAATATCCTAAAGTTAGCACTCTGGAAAGCAACAAAACTGAAGCAACCTATGAACTGGAAAGATTTTGGAGAAAAGATGTGGAACACTTTGCAGGATTGCCTGAACCAGAGGACTGCAGTGAAAATTTATGATTTAAAAAATTACAGGAGTTCAGTCTGAAGGAATTTTAACCATGTAGAGTGCTCCTTCTTGAAGCCACAGCAACTATAAACATCTCTCAAGAGGCGGACAGCCCATATTTTATGCCTGTCAGTCCAAAATCTCTTTCCTAATAATGTTTTTTTAAATATACATTTATGAAATGGGAAGAAAGTGTCTTGGGAGACACCCGTAAAAAAAAAATGAGGTAAGATTTGTATGGCGCATGCTAATTTCACATGTCTTTACGGATGTAGAATTTAATAGATGATACTGGTGAATGTAATACAGATTATGTTAATAGGTCATGGATTATGAGAACAGAGGGAGTGCTTGAGAATCCTATAGAAAAGGATAGAAAATACCTTCTTTTTTTAAAAACTTTGTAGCAAACATGGAATTATTTACTCAGTGGATTAAAAAATAATTTATAAAGCTTGCGTTATAGTTTCCAGTATGAATAATAACGACAAAATCTCTAAAGCCAACAAAGTGTGTTTGAGCTCAGCCCTGCCACCTATCTTGAGGAAGAACTATGTGGTAGCACCTTAACACCCTCTCAAAAATGACATTATAGGCTTAATCTACATAGTTTTTTTTTAAAAAAGGGGGACTATGTGATCCTGCCAAACCGGCTGCCTGAATGCATGCAGGCATCAGCCTTGCAGCCTCACCACCCATAGCCCCGGTGAGGCTGTAGCGGTGGTGCTGTGCCCCAGTTCTGGCAGCAGCTCACTGCTGCTGTGCTGTGGGCTGGGGGAATGGACCCGCTGTGCTCA
This sequence comes from Opisthocomus hoazin, assembly GCF_030867145.1. Taxonomy (NCBI): domain Eukaryota; kingdom Metazoa; phylum Chordata; class Aves; order Opisthocomiformes; family Opisthocomidae; genus Opisthocomus; species Opisthocomus hoazin. Next base: position 71,067,450 of record NC_134417.1, on the reverse strand, counting down.
GCCAGAGATGCTGAAGCTGTAGCCCACCCCACTAACCAGGTTGCCAGGGTTACTGCAGGCATCCCAAGCGCGGAGATTCAGGACTATAATGGAGAAGCTTTGCTTCACTAAACAAAAAAAAACCAAAACAAAACAAAACAAAACAAAATCCTGAATTACCTGCTGATTTTAAGAACTGTTTTATAAACCCAGGGGGAATTTTTGGCACAACAGAATTACGTTAACGTTCCTGTCTCTGTTATACCCTTTACCTCTCTCATGGTATGCTCACATTTATCCCAGCTACACCGCTTGGAGACAGATGTGTCTTGTTCCTAGCGCAGAAGAAAATGAAGCCCCAGCTTCAGCCACCTATGCTGGTTCAGCACAACTCCTCCTGCATTGGCCATAATGGGTTTCACCCAGGAGGTTTTTAACTGGGCTCCAGGTTAATTCAGCGTTTGAGTATAAGGTACGGTTGGAGTCGGGACAGCTGCTGTGTGCTGTCCCTTCTCGGCACAGCGGGTCGGTGTGCGACAGGGCGAGCAGGGCCGAACACCCGGGCGCAGGCATGAAGCCGTGCTGCTGAATCTGCCACGGGCACACGAGCAGCCCCGTACAAGTGCAACAAGAGAGAGACTAATCTTGTTACACACGCAAGGGTAAAATAGCTTTTATCTGAACTCAGAATTGAGCCCCTGGTATAAACACAGCCTTAAAATATGAGTTCTGAAACTACCAGTGGTTGCTGTGCAATGCACTAAAACTTTGAAAGCCTCCTAAAATTTTGAGAAAAATTCCATCAATCAAAGTCTTATAAGTGTTTGTGCTTTTCATCATTTTGTGGGGTTTTTTTCCCATAATTTTCTGCTTCTATTTTATAGTCTCTAGTTGAGGAAATCCTCTTGCTCTTGCCTTTTTAAATTTATTTTTGACATGGAAGCTGTTCTGGTTTGGCTGCAGCAGGCAACAAAAGCGCCACGCGGCCGACCCTCCCCCCACTGGGGTGCGGAGGAGAATGGAAAGAAAGAGGCAGAAACTGGTGGGTCTGGATAAGGGCAGTTGAACAGAACAGCAAACAAAGGGAACAGGAACAACAACAGTACAGATGAGGAGAAAACACAACACGAACCGCACGACCCACAGAGCCGTTCTTCCGGACAGGACCAGCGCCGCGAGCTCCCGAGCTGCGAGTGAGTTCCCGCCCCCCAGCTCCCCCCCACCGGAACCCATCATGACGGCACATGATATGGAATACCCGGCTCTGTTTGGCCAGGTTGGGTCAGCCCGCCCGGCTGTGCCCCTGCCTGGAGTCCGGTGAAAATTAACCCTGTCCTGGCCAAACCCAGGACAGAAGCACATATATTTTTATGATACCCCTGCAAAATCTTATGTGATCAGTATAAGGTCAGGAAGAGGTGACACATGTAATAAAAGAGTTTGAGAGGAAACTTGTCTTAAACGTAACATCCCATCACTTCTGTAATTATTTGTGACACAATATTATACTGAGAAATTACTTTGAACAACATTTACAACTTTTTTTGAGGAATTGATTTTTATCTATTAAGTCTAAACATCTCATGCCTAATCATTCCTGCAAAATACTGTTCTCTACCATAGGCTGTTTCTCTGGCTGTGAAACTTAGGTTGGACACTTCTGCATTAATATTCTTAACCATTGCAGTTATTCAGTATACCATAGAAATCTGTTTCTATTCTAAACCATTTCTTTTTGAAGCTACTAGTTTTGAAGATGACTATAACGTAAATTCTGAACAAGGAAAGGGTGTCTGGATGTGTTTATTCTATAAACATCTAGTAGAAAATTAAAATTAATAAGGCAAATACAAGCATGAATAAGAATAATTAGTTACTCTAAAAGGGCAGTTTACCTAGTGGAAAAATAATTTTCTGAACTTAGCTATTTAGGCATGCATCTTTATTTATTGTGAAGGTTTTCAAGCAGTATAATTAAACTAGACAACATTGGTTTATTATCTTGAAGTTCATCCCACATTGTGAAGAGTCCCACGAAAAATCAAGAATGGTCATTGTGGCTTATTCTGCTTTTGCCAGTTTATATTAGTGAATCTGCAGTGATTTTAGGAGACAAGGGGAGGTGACACGGCATGAAGCTCAGGACATTCCTATTCGTAAGGACCACATCCAGGTAAATGAGTAACCTGTCTATTATTCTCAGTAGTGATTGGTTTGAGCACAAGGATCCCTTCAACTGGAGTGGTGAGGCTTGTTTCCCCTGGGCACTAACAGAGGGTTTGGCCTTTAATGATTATTTAGGCATCTAAGTGTCCATTTCTGTATTTCTTAATGCTTGGCTTTTTCATAGGAGGAACCGTGAACGTCCTAGGCTTCTGGAGGTTGTACTGATATCAGTAAACTTTGAATTTCTGAGTCTGTCTCTCTCCTCTTTTGAACACGCTTTTGAAGCTCTTGTGTGGCGCAGGGATCACAGGAGCTGACTCCTCCTTCATTCCAGGGAACGGACCTGTGCGTGGTGCCTCCACAGCCTCTGTCTGGCGGTAATCAGGGGGACGAAAATAAGACAGAAAAGGTAGACAATCTGTCCTAGGTATTGATAGTGCCCCTTAATTTTTTTAAACAGTATGTTTAGCCCCACATAAAAAGCATGACACCAGTTTTGGTTCCACCTCATTCCTACCCAGTCTTGTCCCTGGATGCCAAATGTCAGATGTACAGGAGAGGAGCAGAGAAGCCTGATGTACGGCACGAAGAGAGGAAAGCATACTGCAAGGGTACCCCCTTCTCCTGCTCCCCCTTTCAGGTGGTTTTAAGCCTCCTTTTCTTCTTTGCTCTTTCTATATTTCCAGCTGGAAGAGACTCAGACTGGAAGAGAGTAGGCAGGAGAAAAAATACTGCATTTGCTGCACCAAAATCCCATGGCAGCAAACTTTTTAGGTCACAGACAGGTTTGGGATTTCATTGAAGTATAAAGCTGAAGAAGAAGCTGACAAAGATGAGAAAAATCTCTCAGCAAATGTAGAAAAAAAAATTTTAAAATGTAGCAAGATAAATTGCTGTTTCTACAAATAGTGTGAAAGTCTCTCTTCAAAATATTTAACATATACATGGATTTATTCAGAATTTCTCTGTCTTTCTATCAGTCACAAGTTTTCTGCAATTTTGAATTGCTGGACCGGATAACTGAATTTTAAAAGTCTTGTTATATGTGTAGCAGTAACAAATGGATATAATAATGGCCAGAATTTCAGTAGTACAATTACGACATGATTCTGGAGTTCTCCCAAAATTAAAGGGATTAAATGTCTCTTTCAAGGCTTATGGTATAACGCAAACCTACAAAACAAAAAGGCTGCCTGCAATTCAGCTGCCTGAATACATATATAATATATATAATATATTATTATAATATTATTATAATATATTTAAAATGGACACAGAGCTTTTGATCTAAATTAAAAACATGAGGAAAAAAGTTATGTTAAAAATTTTAGGGTACATGTAGGCTGAATTTTGGATTTTGTATTTTTAAGAGAAGTTTAGAGGCAACTAAAAGGATTTTTTCACCTTATCTAAACTAAATGAGAGGACAAAGGGAGGACTGTCCAGAGTACAAACGATGACCTATGAGATTAAAAAGAAGTCTCTTTGTTGCAATTTTATCATCACTTGTAAGTGACAAAGTGCCAGAAGACAGGTTTGTGGCAGCAGCAATATATTTTCTTCAGGGCAGGAAAATCATCAACAAGGTGTCTGTATGTGTGTACCACTGCTTGAATATGAAAGCAATTTTCTGAAGCCCTGTGGTTTAATTCTATTGTTTTCGTCAGGATCGAATATTCTGGATCACAATCTTCAGCGACTGATAGTAATGGACACACTGTGAAAAATGGATGAGCAAGTTCCTCAGATGACTGCTGGACAAGGCTTCAGTACCATCAACAGCAATATTTGCATTTATCTACAAAGAGATTAAATGCTAACAGGGTTTCAGTACATTTATCTGCCTGGTTTCTGTGTATGGGTCCTATTAAATTAAAGAGGAAAAGGTAATATGTAAAGGGAATAAAATGAAGAGAAAGAAGAAGAAAAAGGCATGCTGCATGTAGAGAGCAAGTATAATCTTCCATATTCTAAAATAAATTTATTCTAGAGATGCAGAAATACAGTGATGCAACTGCTCAATCAAAGTATAGGTAATGTGGGATAATAGAAATTATTGCATGATCTACCTCTAATACACTAACAGGCCTGCAAGAAAACCTAATTATGTATCCAATATTCATCCTTAATATCTTCTGAAAAATGCCTTGGATACATAAGAGCCAGTTCTTTTCCTGCAGCATTTAATGGCAACATAAATTACAAGCTTCTTTAATTATTCAGTTCATCCAGCCTTGCCTTCACCGTCATTATCCTCCCATGCAGAGCACCCTCCGACTTGGAGCGAAGACTACGTGTACGGGAGCAGGTTCTCTAGACAAGCTCAAGGCACTCTCTTTTCATTGGCAAGTAGAGATAGTTGTTGACTTCTCCATCTACTCAAAATTGGCCCAAAAAACTCACTGGGTTTTTCCCAGTTATGGACTTAAATTAATGTTTTTGTATAAATTATTTTGAGATGTGAAGAATATTTGCATTTGATTCTTCTGAAATCACAGGAAAAAAACATATCTCAGGTAGGAAAAAGATGGGACACTGAAAGCATTTGACTTGTAGTAAAAGTTCAGGATTCTCATCCTGATTCAGGCAAGAATATAATCTAGGTATAGGCTTTACTTTACATGTGTAAGCAGTCCCATTTCAGACAGGACAAAATTAAAGCAGATGGAGGTAAACATGGACATAATTAAGTCTGTTCAGTTCCTTGCACATAAAAACTATGGCATTTACTCCCAAAACTTCAAAGCTATTTAGACACCTTAATCTCTCCGAGAAGCTCACCATTAGTCAGGAACTGTTGAACTGGGATTCTCCAACAAGAAGAGCTGAAACAAAATTATATTTTAATGAATTTATGTGATTAATCTGATTAGAAAATCTGATTAGAAAAATATTGTGATTCTGTATTCAAATATATTGTCATGATTTTTATACTTTGTATTAAAAACTACTGTTATATTAATTTTAAACTAGATTGTCCAGTTAGTGCAAAAATTCAGCCATTAAAATAACACTGGGAAAATAGTCTTTGGAAGTACTAATTATTTGCTTATTTACAAATTGAAATTTTCCAAGCCTAATCATACAGGAAGGTTCATTAGCTCTCTGCTGCAGGAGTAACACAGTTCTGCTGAAGACACAGGTTACTAATCTGTTATAAAGTTCACAAAGATGGTGACTTGGGGCCAAAGCACTGCCCATTCACAAAAATCAATGGAAGTTAGCAGTACTTCGTCAAGGATAGGTTCTGCCCATAGCTTTTTCTATTCCCTCTTTTCTGGGGCAACAAACCTTTACAGCCATCACTAGAGATGATATCCAAGATGATAAACGGTGTATGGGTATGCGTATGCTGTTCTCTCTCCAGCTAACAGAGAATTTCCCAAGCTGCAATGAAGTAAAAGGGCTGTCTGGTTACTTGACCCACAGACTACAAGGTGATGGCATCTCCTGTAGTAGGACTGTGTGTTGGTTATGCTGGGAAATATTTTTGCCTAACCTCCATGAAAAATGGAAAACTACAGCAATCTGTCTTTAACTCCCACTCTAATAAGCTGTGAACAATAAATGGCTGAATGCAACTATCACATGAGAGACTGCTACTTAGGTTAAACATAATAGCAGGCACTGACTACACGAAGGGCCATAAGGACAAAGGGGAACTGTTGGTGGTATTAAACACTGTTCAAAGCCTGACTGCCTAATTAGGGAAAAGAGTATTCTTTATACTTCAAGTATGAAAAAGAAATTATGGATACATTTCTATCTAATTTATTTCAATGACAGTAATTTTTCACAGTTTGCTATCAAAATAAATTTTAAAACACGTTTAAATACACATTTTGCTTTTGTATTATTCCTGTAAATATAAAACTGATACGAAACCAGTATTCTGAATGTCTTTAGTGACTGCTATCGTCTATTTGAAGACTCAAAATATTTCCTAAATTCAATTCACAATTGAATGATTTTACCTTACAGCCTTAACTCTTGTTTTTTAAAGGAAAAGTGTAAAAGTATATGGTGTTACAGTATAAGATAATGTAAAAAGTGAATTCCAGTGCAATATAATCAGCCTCAGATCCTCCACTTTGATTTCTTAAATTTCCTCAAAACTGACTCCCTCCATGAAAAAATATAACTACTCACAACACAAGCCCATCACTGGATCGTGGAGGCCAGTCTCATTAGGACCTGGGATTCTGGGAAGGAGCTCCAGAAAGACCAGACTATCAGCAAGAAAAATAAGTCCATTATTTACCCAGATACTGGCATTCTGTCTCTTTATTCAACTACTTCTAACACCGCACATGAGAACTACAGCACCCAAAATATACTGTATCAGGAATGGCACACAAGATCTATGAACAATTTGTCCCTCCTGTCATTGCCAGAACAAGCCTCACCGCAGATCAGGAATGAAGCAAAACAAAAGAAAAACCTTTAAAAACCTCAAGCAGCCGACGCTTCATTGAAACAGCATATCAAGGGCTAAATTTTCAAAATTCGCAAAGTTCAAATTGTGTGACACAACATTCACATGAAAATACACAATGCATACATATGTCCGTGAGGCATTTCTGAGTGTGTGCATCCAGTTTCTCTTTCAAGGTAGAGGTATCTGTATTTTACCCTGTACTTGATACAGCTAGACATTGAAATCCCATAGGTACTTTGCTCAACGTAAAAATAATCAATTCTTTCAAGAATGAAACCTATTTAAATTCTTCCAGGTTAAAAGAGCAGCTAACAAACTATAACACTGGAATGCTTTATATGAACAAGATTTCTACAATATTTGGGATAGATGAAATAGTCACGCAACGACCTCTGGACCATCAGCCCCATGGTATCCTAAACAACCAAGTCATATCATTCCTCTCCTACATTCATCAAGCTCCATCTCAAAAACTAGGTGTCCTGTCTTCACAGCCTACACACAAGACTTTCACAAGCTCTCTCTCCTAAAGTTTGCAATATTTCTTTATATTTTAGCCTACATTTACTTATTCATATGTTTCCTCATCTACACTAGTTTGTTTTGAGTCAACAGTGCCCTTGAGTTTAGGAAATTCTCAGTCCCTCGTGTCCACCTTCCTGATGTAATTCAAGTAATCGCATCCTCTTCCAGCTTACATTTTGCAAGACTAAGACGACCCTGTTGTGGTCTCCAGCTCCTTGATCATCCAGATAACTTTTCTTTGCCATTTTTTCTACTTGATTTCAGCTTTATTGCAGATAAGTGAGCGGAATTTTATCAATACTCCAGATGAGATCTCACTAGGGCCTTAGAAAATGGTATTCACATTTCCTCCTCTCTTGGAAACATTTTACCTGATATATCCTAGCACTGCTTACTTTTCACAGTCCTGCATCCAGCCAATTTCAGTGTTACCCTTTGACCACCTACAACTGCGTCCACATTGCTTGAGACACCTATTACATGCAACAGCAGAGGACACAGCAACAAATGGTGCAGGATTACTCATGCCTGCACTGCTGGGGACATGCAGTCCTCCTTCTAGTGAGCACCAGCCATGTCCAAATTGCGCAGCACTTGATCTGCATCCCCTGTGTTGGCTGCACAATACTCCTGTGGCCCAAAGAATTGATGCTAATCCTCTCATAGCTTTCCAAAACTGAATTGCAGTACACAGAGCAAGGTCAGGCCAAGGGCACTGTTTGGATGTGTGACATATGAGAGGGACTGGATTCTCTGAAGCAGGATTGGATGGCTATACAGGGCAAGCTGTTTAAGGTCCCCCTATCCATCTATGAGAAGCAGTCTGCAGGGTGAACTACACCTTCTAGCCAATAACACACTCGGATTTCCCATGCGAAGGAATTAATGGTGAGGTCCAAGGGAAAGCTTCAGGATCCAACATACATGCAGTGAAGCTGATCAAGAGAAGACCCAGAAGTGACACTCTTTTTTCCTGTTATTTCCAACAGATGGCGGCCCCTTGCTTGACAGAAAATGTTGATATTGCTCTCCATTGATCAGAGCAATGCAAATTACTTTTACATTTTCTTTGTATTTGATTTAAATTGAATCATCTCACAGTCACCTCTTGGATTATTTTCTGCGGCTATTTCACCCTTAAAATTTCCACTGTTTCCTGACATTGAGTATAAAATAACACCAACTTGTATTGATTCACTGGCTGTTTAGTGAAGAAATCAGCCTGTTACCAGTCTGTTACCTACAGATACACCACCAAACAAAACACCAGCAGTGAACAACGGAACTGCTTATCACGCAATTATTAGAAAAGTCCACGATGTAATTTTGCCCTGTTTCAACTAGCTGCCTGAGCCAATTCCTAAGCACAGTTACGAGTTACCATAAGCTGGGAAATAGTCTCAATCTGTAGCATGCGTGGAGGTCACCTGTTTGAAGACTAGGAACATTTAATAATATCGGTAATGCCATGGGTAATGCCATGCTGCTGGCTTCTGCATTATAGTCCCAGGCCTTCTTAATTTCCTGGTGTAGACTTCACCCACATCATTATTAGCCTTGCCTAAAGATAAACCAAATATTTCAAACTCATTTCAAATTATTACAACCACTTAAATACATTTAAATCTGTATTTAATTGCATATCTTCAATGTGTGCCATAGTTTGCCGTTTTGTCAGATCTTCAGGAGGTGAGACATTCAGTTAGAGTCTTCTAATCTTGTTTGAATATACTGAAATCTAATTGTGAACATCACAGCTCACTTCATCTCTGTGATGAACAGAACCAGTCTCTGTATTCAAACACCCCTAAACTTTGGGCATTTTGTCCAGCTTTGCTACTGGTATGGGGAAAAAGACATTTTAGTATTACAGAGCTTGTCCCTATAACACTAAAACCAATGAATTCCTGGAAAATATTTTCTGTGCATAAAAAAGTGGGACTATAGAAAGAACATAAACTGCAAAGATGGTCAGAGATTGCGATCGTACAGAGTTTGTGCAGATCATACAGAGCTTCAGAGAGGCAAAGTCTTACGGACAAAGACACAGCAGCCGCAGCCGCTCTCCTGCGGAGACGTGCACATTTGCATTGCTCCCTTGCATGCACCTCTGACATCGTGGGACCCCACGTATGGACAACGCTCAGCAGGATCAGCCTGTTTCAGACTCATCTGTGGTCCCAACTGGCTCCTCTGGGTTCTCAGTAATTAATAGGTGATCACTGTAATGCATTATGCATTCAAAAATCTTTTTCTTATACTGCTATTTCTTCGTTCTTCCCAGTAACATACATGTTGAATTCTTACTAAACGCATTGCTCTAGGTTACTGTTTTATACTTACTCGAGCTGCATCTTTTTGCCCTTGCTTTCCAACTACTCTCGCTAATGCTCGGGAAATGCCTGAGTTGATTTTGTCGGAATGTTTATAGTACTGGGAGCAAAGAGGGAGGGGATAATGAGAAGGAAAGGGGTCATTTATCAAGACAGAGAATTAAAACCAAGACTTTAACAAAAATGTATTTGGGTTAAGATTTTAAATGGCATTTGCCTGAATTGTCTGGGAACCAATTTCCATCTGCTCTATCCTCCTGTGGCCAGAAGGCTTACACAATGCATTTTACACTGTGATTTTCCCCATATTATGAGGGGGGAGTTATTTCAGATTCTACTGCACTTCCAGAGTTTCAAAGCTGAGTCTTAACCTTTCAATCTGCTTATTAATACTCATGTCATGGCTCCTGTTGAGAACGAGGTTTAGTGTCACTGTCCTCAATCAGTGTCCTTTCATTCACTTTCATTAAAGAACCATGTTTTCCTGACAAAGGATAACAAATGGACGCTGTGGGTCCCTAATGTGCTTTTTGACTACAGAGCCTGTACCATTTCTCCGAAGAAATGGCAATTATTTGTCATTTTAATATGACTTGGCAAGGAGATCCAAAAACATATGACCATTATTCATCAATATGTATATCTCGTGCTTGCATTAATATTAGAATATCATTATTATTACCCTGACATTGTATGAGCTGGATAAAATTACATCATGTAAAAAATGTATTAAGCTATGTTCAGCTTTATCCATACAGCAAGGCAAAAGCAATTTAAAAACCTGTAGCAGCTCTGTGTTGAATGCTCCTATTTATTCTGATTAGCAGTGAAGCCCCTTTACCTGTGTATTGATGATACACATTTCAGTATTTCTCCACTGTTAATTGGAAACAGCATAGTTCTGGGTTACTGTTGTTACCACACATATATGATGACCTCATCCATTTTCTTTGTTCCTAAAAATCTCATGATATTTAATACTCCCGGCATTCCTGGTACACGGTAAAAAAAAAAGTCAATTTCTTTTAATTTTGCTGAATGGCATAGCCGTGTTTCTCCCATTTCTTTTAGGTGTTTTTATTGCTACTGTTTGTATTCAAGCTATTGCACATTTCTGTAAACTGAGCTTGTATGTGATACTTCAGTACCGTGCCAGGCTCATCATTATTTTTTCCTACAGAGGAATAAAAGTGTTGTGCTTATGTCAATGACAGTTGAATTTAGATCAAAAATTACTGGTTAAAGCCAGAGAGATCCTCCTATTGTTTCCTGGTGCTGTTGACAGTGGAATTAAAAGTGGTGAAGAAAAGACCCTAATAATATTCAATATTTTTCTTCTCATTCCCCTCCACCTGAAAAATAATATTACTCTATGAAAAAAATGAAGTAGAAAAGTCTAGGAGTAAAAGCTCTGTAATAAAATTCAAGGGCCGCAGGTTCTATTCAAGTAGGCTATTAGCCTTCATTGCAGAGTTAATTGATGTTATTTCTCTCAAGAGAGTACGACTTCGGGGAGAAAGACCCCACCATGAAATAATATTTGAGTAGATATGTTTTCCCGGGTGACGTACTTATTTTTGCATGACATTAAAAAAGCTTCAAAGCATACATGCCCTTGCACTTGGCAATGCAGCCAGTGCAGCCATTTAAGGACGCTTTCCTGATGAATTCTTGGAAAATATAATTCATAGCTAAACAGCAACAGCAAAAATTATTAGAGGTGATGGCAAAGGCATATGGCCTCAAAATGCTTAAAATGAACAAAAATTAGTTTTGTTTCACACAGCCTGGAACCCACATGATATAGTAACTAGTTTAGTAGCTGACAAATTGTATAAACTTGGTTTTGCACCTATTCCCCTCTTAGTTGGATAAAGATAAGACACAAGGAGCATACTACTGTATTTGCAAATTTGCCTGTGTGAGATTTTTTTCAGGTCGCTTAACCCCATATGTCTTGTCCCTCCATTCAGTAGGCCTGGATTAATATCCACTAAGGCATGAACTCTGCCCTTTGATTATTCTCCTCGTCCTTCACATAAAAACAAAAGCTACATTCTTTTACCTCTCTAACATGATTTGTCCATTAATTCATGTTTGCTCCAATTGTAGCAACCTATCAATTTTGTACCAGAAATTTTTGTTAAAATTAGGTTACTCTAAAACATTTAAACCCATCAAAACAATCATGCACCTTGCTGTGCACTATGCACTTAGATTAATATCTGTTATAGGAAGGGCTCATATGATCACTTGACTTTGCTCACTTGAGTGCTTTTTTAGTAGGCAGAAGAGAGTTGTATGATGCCATTGACCCACTTCATTGAACAACACAATATGGAGCGATAGTTGCATCAACTTAAGAGCAAGCACGTATGACAGACAAACAAAGGCACATCAGTTATGCGGATGGAGGGATTTTTGCAGAATACCATTTTGTGCAATTGGAGAAAAAATACCAAAGACTTGAAGAGAAAGAATCAATAAATCAACAATATGTCCTGAACAACACTGGGACTATAGCCCCAGAAAAAGCCCAGAAAGAGTTATGTCAAGTGCTATCTGAAAGAGGCTTGTAATTCCTGTAATTTTGTGCACTCTTTGTAAATAATAAGGGTGATATCAAGGCACCTGACTCCCTCAACAATTTTTCCTAAAAGAAATATCTCATTGACCACTTGCTCCAGTCAGAAAAGATATAGGAGTGCTCTTCCCACTACTATTTGTAAGTCTTCTTCACCCATGTGCCAAGTAAGCAGTCCCATCAGAGGGAAATAAATAGGCCTGGCCTATGCAGAAAACAAATGCAGCACCAGGATGGGGAGCAGCAGGATCAATGAAAGTGTCAGCACCATAACAGTCCTATAAAGCAGTGAAGAATAAGCAAACTGCGATCTGGACTGCTCTTAAACAGGTTCTGGTAAAGATTATAGTGGAGGCATTCCACAAGCACAAGACTTCATGTAGCATGAAGCCAGTACTGCAGTTTTCTATTCTTTATAAAGCATAGGAATGTTTTAGATATTTCAAGTTGGAAATACATTTCTTCAGAAATCAAACCTACAGGACTGGGCTGCTCTAAAACTTCTAGGGATTTGACACATACAGAAAGAGAGAGGAAACAAAGACAGCAGCGAGCCACCCTGTTCCCATCCTGGAGCTTGGGAGTACCAAGTGCTGCTCAGTAAAACACGAAAATCAAGTGAACAACTTGATAATGAAGTAGCTGGAGAGCTTGATCAAAGAGGAAGAATCCAAGGCTTATCTACATGGGATGGCTCTCTGAGCAACAAGGTCTGGAGATAGGGAGCTACGGCTAGATGTTTAATATCTGCCCAGAGTGGATTCACTAGGGTGTACTCTTAATACCATATTCAGACTGACTTTCTGTTTCCTCCCTTTTGAGGTAAATCAGTAAGGCAAAATCAGTAAGCATGCTGCCAAAGCAGACACATCAATGCCCAGTTATTGCTTGGAGTGCTCACAAACACACTTTTTCAGTGTTTTCTCAAGTGTATGTATTACGGTAAGAGCAGTAATATTTCTTCAGTCTTCTGAGAGCATGAGTGGGAACAAAGAAAAATGGAAAGCACAGAACAATTAAGACCATCACCCTTAAAAAAGAACAGCTACACTACAAAGCACTGTAAGGAAATCACACTGACTAAATATCTTTAATATGTGCACATATTTGACACTTTACTTGTGAAACTTTTAGATTCAGATTGTTTATCTTTCCAGGCTTTAGTAAACTAAATACAGCTGGAGTGAGCTGCAAGAAACCACTTTGTGCAAAATGATTCATGGAAGACCAGAATAGCATCTGAAATAGCAAATCACCTGCTGGTGCTATAGAGACAGACGATATCCTAAAAATAACCTAAAAAAAATTAATTAAAAACTGCAGCCGTTATTATTTTCATGACCTGGCTTATCAGTGGGAACCCCACCACCAGACCTACTGGCACAGCAGCAGGGGAGGCACGTGACAGAGCAAATGGCCTGAAGTGAGCACTGGCGACAGAGAAGCTAGGACTGCTACTGACATAAATGTACATTAAATATGGCACAGTAAAATAAGTCTCATGTAAGCTTTATGTCTTTTTAGGACTGCACATTTGTGCAATTGCTCAGAAAACAGCAGGTTTTTTTCCTCATGCTTCACTGGAGAGGACCCACAGGAATGCACTGTGCATGTGCTTGGTGGTAACTAGTAGTGACCTGAAAAAAAAACTTGCATGAAGCTACAAACATTTGAAGGATACAAAGAACAGTTTCTCAGGATAATCTAGAACAAAGAATATTGGTCTGATGTTTAAAGTATGGAAAAACATGGAACCAATATAGGAAATCCCTTAATGCTCTTAGGAGTTTGGAATAGACACAGGAAGGCAGTAATGGCTTTGCCATCATGGAGTTTCTTTAAAATGAGACCAAACAAAGCACTGAAGAATAAGAATGATAGAACACGGCTTTTATTTTCTATAATTTGGGGGTTATCTTTCATCACTTGATCAATTTCTACATTGTCAATAGAGAAAACAAGATGTAAAAAGAAAGGCACCAAGGCTTATGCTGAAATACAGATAAATTTTAATAAATTCAAAAGTCTTTTTTCTTCATGCAAAAATTTTCTCACTTTACTGTTTCTTGGATCTATCGCATTTGCTGTCATTTGCCACATTTTGCTTGACGTGCAGCAATTTTCTGGTAAACTCTCTGGGACAATGGTTGCCTTTTTATTTGCTAATATAATACACAGAAAACAGAAACTTTCATCCCTTTTTCGGGTCCCCAAGCAGTGGTACTAGGAAAAAAAAAAAGAAGGGATATTATCTTACACTTTTTAAAGCTGCAAATGATGTGTATTACATTTTTGTTGCTGTCCTTTTTTCCTGTGAAGGCAAATATTTATCTTGAGAGGTCAACCAACACATAACAGAAGCAGGGTATCTCACATAGTACAGTGCTGCACCAAAAACGTCTTCAAATTCCTTTCTCAAAGGATATTTACTGTCCTTGACCTTGAAAGTGAGAGAATTCGGTCTTAGCTTTCCTAAGCTGTAGCAAATGCTAATCAAACTCACTTTCACTTCACTTGGACAATGCTCTGAAGACTGATGCCCACTGAGAGCTCAACCCAAATCCAAGGCATTTCCCACAGGATCTCTGGGCATGCTAACACAGTAACAAGTAACTCCACTTCAACTCCTCTTAGCTAATCTGTGATCCTCCAGAATTTACCTTCAGAATCTCAGTTATATTTTGACCTGGAAAGCCTGGCATTTTGTGGTCAATTTTTGACAGTCAAATTCATTTGGCATAATGGGAAATTTTCTGGCTTCTTCTTAAATAGAAACACTGTGTATAGCACTGTTTATAGTTCAACAGTGATGTTACTATGAATGGACACATACGGACAATATTTGGGCCAGATTAAACCTCAATACAATCTTACTTCAAAACAGCCTCAGAGAGCTCTGGAGGATATCCTTGGACGTGGCAGGAAAGAGAATTCTAAGGAGCAACTGATGGTGCTCATGATGAGGTAGCTTGTTTTCTACTTGGTAGACAGTCACTAATGCCCAGTGCTACTAAAATCTGCCAATAAAGTACACTTTGGGTGAGCTGTTCTTATCCACTCCACTTTTCACATCTTGAGGAAGAGAATACCAAGCCCACCATCACAAATAAGACCTTCTGTTCTAATAGAGTTATAAACCCAGCATCTGGAAAAGAAATACCCAAATCACATGTTTCCAAAAGTCTGTATTTTGGTAATTCATCTAAAAAATAAAACAAAAGAGTACGAATACATTAAAATGAAATAAATCAGCATTAAATTATCACATTGTTTGAATCCACAAGTTGATTAAATAATATTAAATAACTCAGGAATTCTTATTAAGGTCTACATAATATTTTTAGTTGTGATGCTATTTAGTTCTCTGTCACAAAGCAATAGGACTTTAGCTACCTCAATGAATATAGGTTCCAGAAAAAAAAGTAACATAGTAGTGGTCAAAAACTCACAGATTACACCAAAAATTTCAGCTGATTACATCTCTGATGTTAAATGAGGCAGCCTGCTCAAACTATCAGTTGTCATTTTGCAGTGAATCTTTTCTCTCTTAATACAGGAATGTAATAAAACATTTAGGTAGAATTCAAGATAATCTCTTAGATTTCATATTCACAGTAACGTGATCTCTCAGGGCCAAACACTGAACTTCTGAGGATGTAATGACCTATGAAATATATCTTTTAGATATCAGGATTGTCTAATCTTTTGGTTGCTTCAATATATGGTAAACGAATTATTTGAG
This sequence comes from Opisthocomus hoazin, assembly GCF_030867145.1. Taxonomy (NCBI): domain Eukaryota; kingdom Metazoa; phylum Chordata; class Aves; order Opisthocomiformes; family Opisthocomidae; genus Opisthocomus; species Opisthocomus hoazin. The sequence continues at coordinate 71,051,683 of NC_134417.1, read as the reverse complement.
ACTGCCCAGATACAAACTTTGGTACAGAACAGTCTACAGAAGACAATTTTCAGGATGCTCATTGATCATAGATTTTCCTGGGGATGGTAATGGGAGGAAGAAATGGGGGGCAACTAAAGCTCAGCTCTCTCCTTGCTCCAGCCCAAAATCGCACTTTTATTTTCATGCTTTATTTGGTGGCATTCACCAGCTCTTCCATTCACCGCAGCTGGGCTAAGTTGCCACCGCTATCTAATGTGTCCAGTCATGGCCCTGTTGGGTCATGACCACAAATTGCTACGATGAAAGGACCTTGAATTGACTGCAACATGTTCTTTTACATTTTACTTAAAAATCTTATTGTCCAAATGTTTCTGTTTAAAATATCTGATATTCTTTTTCAAATCAACTCTGGTTTCAAACACAAACAATAAGATTTTAAACACATCTTTACACTACCTGCTGGAATTAAAGAGACACTGGTGAAAGAAGTTGATAATTACGGAGCATAACTTTTGGACCATTGAGGTTTTCTTCAGCTGAAGAAGCTGAAGAACACTCCAATCTTCAAAAATGACAAGAAGGAGGACCCAGGGAACTACAGGCCGGTCAGCCTCACCTCCATACCTGGAAAGATGACGGAGCAGCTCATTCTAGAGGTCATCATTAAGCAAGTGGAGGAAAAGAAGGTTATCAGGAGTAGTCAGCATGGATTCACCAAGGGGAAATCATGCTTGACCAATCTGATAGCTTTCTACAATGGCATGACTGGCTAGGTAGATGAGGGGAGAGCAGTGGATGTTGTCTACCTCCAATTCAGCAAGGCTTTCGACACTGCCTCCCATGACATCCTCCTAGGGAAGCTCAGGAAGTGTGGGCTGGATGAGTGGTCAGTGAGGTGGATTGAGAACTGGCTGAATGGCACAGCTCAGAGGGTTGTCATCAGCGGCGCTGAGTCTAGTTGGAGGCCTGTAACTAGTGGTGTCCCCCAGGGGTCAGTACTCAGTCCAGTCTTGTTCAACTTCTTCATCAATGACCTGGATGAAGAGTTAGATTGTACCCTCAGCAAGTTTGCTGATGAGACAAAACTGGGAGGAGCAGTGGATACACCAGAAGGCTGTGCTGCCATTCAGCGAGACCTGGACAGGCTGGAAAGTTGGGCAGAGAGGAACCTGATGAAATTCAACAAGGGCAAGTGCAGGGTCCTGCACCTGGGGAGGAACAACCCCATGCACCAGTACAGGCTTGGGACAGACCTGCTGGAGAGCAGCTCTGCAGAGAGGGACCTGGGTGTCCTGGTGGATGACAAGTTGACCATGAGCCAGCAGTGTGCCCTGGTTGCCAAGAAGGCCATTGGTATCCTGGGATGCATTGAGAAGAGTGTGGCCAGCAGGTCGAGGGAGGTTCTCCTTCCCCCTCTACTCTGCCCTAGTGAGGCCCCATCTGGAGCACTGTGTCCAGTTCTGGGCTCCCCAGTTCAAGAAAGATGAGGAGCTACTGGAGAGAATCCAGCGGAGGGCTACAAGCATGGTGAGGGGCCTGGAGCACCTCTCCTACAAGGAAAGGCTGAGGGAGTTGAGCTTGTTCGCCCTGAAGAAGAGAAGGCTGAGAGGGGACCTAATAAATGCTTATAAATATCTCAAGGGTGGGTGTCAGGAGGATGAGGCCAGACTCTTTTCAGTGGTGCCCAGCGACAGGACAAGGGGCAACGGACACAAACCGAACCATAGAAAATTTCACCTCAACTCAAGGAAGAACTTCTTCCCTCTGAGGGTGACGGAGCACTGGAACAGGTTGCCCAGGGAGGCAACCTGTGGATTCTCCTTCTCTGGAGATATTCAAGACCCGCCTGGACAAGGTCCTGTGCAGCCTGCTGTAGGTGACCCTGCTTCAGCACGGGGGTTGGACTTCCAACCCCTAACATTCAGTGATTCTGTGAAGCTGGAAAGATTAACCAGCACTCCTACTGATCCCGAGACTTATTATTTTTTCTTTTTCGTTCATTGTATGTTGAGAGGGTGCAGTAAGTGTGAACCTCGTTTTTTAAGCATAATGCCTCTGCATAGCTAGAAGCCAGCACCTAATGAATAATGGTCATTTCTACAAATACAAAAGCAAGACCTTACTGTTACTCAGCTTCTGATGATGACTTTGACTACCTCCTTGGCACCTGTAACTCAGCTCAAAAATTCCTTTAGGAAAGGGGAAAAAATGTAGCTCCTAAAAAGTTGGAAGGAAAACCATGTAACATTCCAATCCTTCATCAACTTGTATATCCCCAGAGAACTGCAGTTTTGCAGCAAGATGCTTAGAATGTTTCCTGTACATTTTAGAATTCTATAGTTCTTAAAATGATGTGCTGACACACAAAATCTAGAAAAGAATGTCAGCTTTGGTTTATCACAGTAAAAATCTATTACCCCTAAAAACCTCACAATCTGTGGGGAAGAGACACAATGGCAGAACTTTCAGAAGTGGTTACAAGTCAGCAAAGAACTGTTCTAGTTGTTAGGCAAGCAACTGAAGTGAGAAAAAGATTTGTTTGCTTAAAATAGGAGAGCTCAGTCCCACTGCAGAGGCCGAGGTAAAGTTAGGCTCTGTAAAGGCTTGTGCTCATGGTCTCTCAGTATTTCAGCAAGCTTGTATTCAAATACGGAAATTTTTACAATTCAAAGGAAAACAATGTAAGCTCATTTTCTTAAATGGATATGGTCGTCAGCAGGCACAAATATTTCTGAAAAATAGATGAGTTCTTATTGATAATGTACAATAACTATCCCAAATTAGGACATAATCTAGTTGAAGGATGTTTTGAGAATGGTTCAAAGCTGTGCCAGGGAAGGTTTAAACTGGATATTAGAAACATTTCTTTATCTAGAGGGCGGTCAAACACTGGAACAGGCTTCCTAGAGAGGTGGTTGATGCTCCAAGCCTGTCAGTGTTTAAGAGGCATTTGGACAATGCTCTGAATACCATGCTTTAACTTTTGGTTAACCCTGAATTGGTCAGGCATCTGGACCAGATGATCATTGTTGGTCCGTTCCATCTGAAACAGTCTATTCTTTAATCTATTATGTACTTGAGAACATGATGTAAATAAAGCAGTAATTTATTCAAAAAGAAAAATAAAGTTTGGTTTCAGGAAGGTCAGAACACAGAAGTCATACTGTAAATTTTACTTTGCCTATTTAATTTATATTCTAAACATATACTATTTGTTTTTCAGCATAATTTGTCATTCTATTTGTTACCTATTATTGTTCATGGACTTGAGTGAATGAACTGCATTGAACCGACCCCTCACATAGGTTCCTACCGAAAAAAATTGAAAGAACGGTCTGTTTGGATTCTATTGATCCTGCTGGGTGAAATATCAAGTCTGCTGGAATTGCTAGGAATATGGTCATGGATTCAGTAAAATTTTGTCAAATATGTATGATTTTTATTTTAGTGAATTAGTTGTACAAAGGAAAACATGGCAGAGCAAGAACACCAGCTGAACTCTATCATGAACTTGTATAATATAAGTGCATTGACTACATCTCACATTTATAAGATCAAGTTATTTAATGTATAAAAATCAAGATATTGCTCTTAAAACTGAAACATTAAAATTGCATAAGGTTTCCAAGTAAAAAGCTTTTAATAAAGCATATTTACATCTAACTGACCCATACGCAAAACTGTTGTCATAAATATTTTGCAGTCAAGCAAGTTAAAGCTACTTTAAAAACGAACTGCCAATAATTTCTAAAATAGAACATAAAAATAACTAAGGCGTCCTTTTGATCCTTGTGAGTATACTTTATTTGTCCTTGAAAAAAATATATCCAATGTACCTTTCAAAATGATTTATTATGTGTTATTGTTACAGTGTTCAATATTGTTCAATACCGAACTACTGTACTGATTACCACTCTCCCAGTCTGCTTTAGTTCTATCATGTGCTTTTATTTACCACCTGAGGCAAAAACATTTTAATTGGTTTAGGGAAGCTTGAACTCCCTTTTATCAATGACACTTTTCATCAAAATGGAACGAAGCCAGGAGCTGTGTGTACTCTCTCAGTTTTGAAAAACAATGGTTTTGTCTGAGGGCTTAAGTTTGGAAATGGATCTCTGCACTGTAAATTACTTAATCACTTCAATAACAATAGCAGAACATCTTGGTTTTGTTCTTCTTCATTTTTTTTTAATAGTAAGAAAACTTATAAGCAGATTGTACTAATTTTCCATAGTTCGACTTTATTCTAGACATATACATTCTGCAAACTGACCCTGAAGTCTGTATTTTATATCAACCAAAGTTCTAGAATACATCATAACATGGTTTATAGTACTGCAAGTGACAGAACTAAATCATGTACCTTCTCCTGATTTAAGAAGTTTCTGTCCAAATGATCTTTATATATATCAGAGAGAGAATGGTAATCATATTTGAAGTAAGTTTAATTGCTTGCAGTGATTAGAAACGAAAAAAGATCAATTTTTTCCAGACCAAAAGTGCACTTTTAAAAAATCATACGACTTTCTTGGGGAAGGCATCATATGACTTGTGAACAACAGAAAAACCCAGTTGTCTTTCTATTTTATTAAAAGTGCTTAGTTGACTAGGCTGGGACCCCTCTGTGTACATCATATTTTTAAAAAGTTATTTAAAACAAAAAAATGTGTATAACTACAATACAGTAGTTAAACTTCTTTACAAAACAAGAAATAAATCTATCAGTCTGTTTCTATTAATATTTTCAACTGTGATCATAAATATTTTACACTGAAATATAACAAGAATTATACAACATAAGTATTTTTTCATGAACAACAGAATCAACGAGCCCTTTTCTCCTAGAAGGTTACGTATTACAGCCCTCACAGAGCTTGCCTACCACAGCTCCTGTTTTTGTCCCAGCTGTTTGTCGGGGCAAAAGGTGGAATGGCTGGCTGCTATCATGCACATGGTGGCTGACCAGGCCCCAGATGATTGTCGGGCCAAAAGGTGGAATGGCTGGCTGGTATCACACATGGTGGCTGACCAGCCACCTTCTGTTTCAGCACATGTAGCAGTTCCATATGTACTTATGTGTATGAGTTGTCTTTGTCTTTTCCTCAATGAAGGAAATCTTCTCTCTATTCAAATACCAATTTTCACAAGACTTCTCAAAGTTCATTACCTCCAAGAACTCAGATCCATCCCACCCTCATTCTTTGAAATTAGTTGCTAGGATTCAAAAGTTTTTAGGGATAGTTGGAAAGAAAGCTGTACAGACAGACCAAAAGAATAATTGCACGTCTTGTTTCTTTCAGAATTCAAGTTAAACAAAAGCGATAAGAAGAGACATCTATGATATTTACCTTTCGGCTTGCACAGCAATATGTTATTTATTGCATGTCAGAGACCCTCCAGTGTCACCAGCAGTCACTGGGAAAGACTTTTCTTCCCCTGGCATTTGTAGCGGTTGCTCTCTGCCTGTTTACTGCAGAGGGAACAAAGGGAACCAGTCTGAAAACTTCAGACACTGTGGAGCATCTAGGGCATTTGTTCAGACGTGAAATGGCCTTGTTTCATAGATTCTTTCCAGGCTTGGGTGAGGAATGCCTTGTTGAGCTTAAATCATACTTAAGCCAGATTGAGATAAAATGCAAAAAAGCATGACCTCCAGAATAGGTAACATAGTTAAAAACATTTACAGAATACATCAACATAGCTATTATTACTTTACTTGCAACTAGTTTACCTTTACACTACTAACCTATTTCTCTCCTAACAAGATGTTAATGAGGTTTTCAGGTTTTGTGCATTCTTTATCCACTTTTGGAGGTACCTATAGTCTTACAGTTATTTTCTCCTTTGATGAAGTCTGTCTCCTTTGACCAACTTAATTCTATTCTCTCCTTCAATATGAAACAATTTCACTACCTTTTAATTAGAACAAAGTTTTTTCCCTTTCACAGTTACGTAACTGTTTCTCTTACACCTAGTAAGAAACTTATAAAAATGAGGTGTAGTGCGGAATAAATTTTTCGGTGGTCCTTACACTCTTTATCAGTTTTCCATTAGAAACATACACGATATAAATATCGAAAGAAGCTACTGCTGTATAGCTTATGGCTTTCTCTGGCTTGAAACCAGATATTAGTAGTTATTAACCACTTTAGGATGATTATGTGTCCTGGTTTAACCTCAGCCAGCAACTAACCACCACACCACCACTTGCTCACTCCCCCACCGCGGGATGGGGGAGAGAATCAGAAGGGTAAAAGTGAGAAAACTCGTGGGTTGAGATAAAGACAGTTTAACAGGTAAAGCAAAAGCCGTGCATGGAAGCAAAGCAAAATAAGCAATTAATTCACTGCTTCCAATCTGCAGGCAGGTGTTCAGCCATCTCCAGGAGAACAGGGCTCCATCACGCTTAACAGTTAGTTAGGAAAACACCGTCATTCCAGAGGTCCTCCCCTTGCTTCTTCCCTCAGCTTTATATGCTGAGCACGATGTCATATGGTATGGAATACCCCTTTGGTCAGTTGAGGGCAGCTGTCCCAGCTGTGTCCTGTACCAGCTTCTTGTGCACCCCCAGACTGCTCACTGGTGGGGCGGAGTGAGAAGCAGAAAAGGCACTGACTCTGCAAGCACTGATCAGAAGTAATGAAAACATCCCTGTGTTATCACCAACACTGTTTCCAGCACAAATCCAAACATAGTCCCGTACCAGCTACCACGAAGAAAATTAACTCTATCCCAGCCAGAATCAGCACGTTATGTGTCTTGGGTGACTGATCTTCAATCTTTTCCTTTTAGGCATACCATAACTGTATGGCCTTGAGAAGCTTTTGAACACTCTAGTTGGAGCTGAGTATATCATGCAGGCAATTATTTCAGTACAGCTTCTCAGTTAGCTTTAGATGTGGAATAAAGCAGATCTCTCTCCCATTGTTCCACTGTTGATGATTCTGAAGAAGCATTTGTATCCACAACCTCCATAGATGAAGACAGCATTCGCTACTGGGAATCCATACTAAGATACTAGGAAAGGGATTTCTATTTCAAAAGACCAGGTAGAGTTTCTATTGCTTTCAGTGTTCCAGGTGAGCTTCTGGAAGAGTGTCTGGCAAATCTCCGCCAGATCCTTAAGCTGACATTGGAATTCGTGCCAAGTTTCATAGTAACAGAAATTTGGGCAGGCATTCAAGATGACTTTTACTATGTACTTGGTATCCAACATAAAAACATTTCCAACACCGTCCTAACCTCCTAACCAAGATTTTTATATCATTTATTCTGAATCAGGAAAATTACTGTCTTCTATCTAGGGAAATACTACTGGTATTTGGATGACTGCTACAAAAAGAGAATATATAGGACCCATGTGCCTAATTTAAAAAACTTTCCCCTGTGAAAGCTGTTTCACTTTGGTTATTGAAAAACACTTTGTAACACCAAGTTTTGTTGGCAAGTCATAGGTAACTACAGAATAATGTCAGCCCTTCAAAATCATTTATTGAGAATTGATCAAACTTTGGGCCTCCTGTGGATTTAAGATTGTGATTATGTAAGTCATGGAATCTTAGAATCATAGAATGGTTTGGGTTGGAAGGAACCTTAAAGGTGATGTAGTTCCAGCCTCCCTGCCATGGGCAGGGACACCTTCCACCAGACCAAGTTGCTCAAAGCCCCATCCAACCTAGCCTTCAACACTTTCATCTACCACCTCTCTGGGCAACCTGTTCTGGTGCCTCACCACCCTCACTGTAAAGAATTTCTTCCTAACATCTAATCTAAATCTACCCTCTTGCAGTTTAAAGACATTACTCCTTGTCCTGTCACTACATGCCCTTGCAAAAAGCTCCTCTCCAGCTTCCTTGCAGGCCCCCTTCAGGCACTGGAAGTCTGCTATAAGGTCTCCCTGTAACCTCCTCTTCTCCAGGCTGAACATCCCCAAATTTCTCAGCCTTTCCTCACCAGAGAGGTGTTCCAGCCCTCTAGTCATTTTTGTGGCCCTACTCTGCACCCGCTCCAACAGCTCCATGTCTTTCCTGTGCTGAGGGCTCCAGAGCTGGACACAGGACTCCATGTGGGCTCTCACCAGAGCAGAGAAGAGGGGCAGAATCCCCTCCCTCAATCTGCTGGCCACGCTGCTTTTGATGCAGCCCAGGATACGGTTGGCCTTCTGGGCTGTGAGCGCACATTGCCAGCTAATGTTGAGTTTCTTGTCAACCAACACCCACAAGTCCTTCTCCTCAGGGCTGCTCTCAATCCATTCTCTGCCCAGCCTGTATTTGTTCTTGGGATTACCCCGACCCATGTGCAGGACCTTGCACTTGGCATTGTTGAACTTCATGAAGTTTGCACGGACCCACCTCTCAAGCCTGTCAAGGTCCCTTTGGATGGCATCCCTTCCCTCCAGCATGTTGACCGCACCACACAGCTTGATGTCGTCAGCAAACTTGCTGAGGGCGCACACTATCCCACTGTACATGTTGCCAACAAAGATGTTAAACAGTGCCGGTCCCAACACTGACCCCTGAGAAACACCACTAGTCGCTGGTCTCCACTTTGACCTCCAGTTGTTGACAGCAACTCTTCCAGTGCAACCATCCAGCCAAGTCAGCGCTACTGTATGTCTTTATCATGCACAGTTAGATACAAGTGGATAATATATTTTTCATGGTTATGAAAATGTTACTGGCAAAAGAGCTAGTAAGTTGTTTACTGAAAATACTTTTTAAATCTATTTTAAATTTTACTTGAAAAACACTCCAAAAACATAGTGTAGGATAAGACACTTCCAGACCTGACCTAGTTTTGAAGTCAAGTACAAATTTTTGCCCTGAATCCTAATTCTGCTCAGTAATCTAAAATATTAATTCTGACATATCAAAACAGAGTCAAGCAGGGAAATCAAATACTGCAGACCGACCTTACCTATTAAGAAGCTCAAAGAGAGCAAAAGACCCAGCTACAGCAAGATCTATAGGCAAACAGCAAGTTAGCAACAATATTTGGTAACATGGGAAACATTCAGCTCACTATTACTTCATAGTCTTTACCTACACAAACCCAGTTCAAAGGAGTGTCTTGTAAAAAAAATGCTCTGCAGTTTCCTATAAGGCCTGGTTGATCTTAGATAAAACAACAATGCGTGAAAACTAGACTAGGTTCTATGATTTACAATGTTTTTCCCATGTTATTTATTATACTGAATGGCTTTAGATATATAGTGTATATATTTAATATTCATCTCTGGATTGTTTTGAGTTAGCACATTATTTCTTAAATTCTATTCCCTTTCTTTCCTTTTGTTTATTGGGTGCAATAAATTCTTATTGTTTCCCTTTCTTCATTTTACAAGGTAAAAACTCTACTTAATGTCTCATCTTATGGGTATAAAAATGGAAGCTGATGGAGTACACTGGTATGATTTATATATCTTCCTCCAGAACTGTCTGTGTATTTAATCCCATAGTGAGGCTATAATGTCTCTACAACTACCATGTATTTCTGAATAACATTATTTTATACAAGAAATATATAACTTTGAGGGGGAAAAAACATTACAAGAGAGAAAACCAAGAAAGGCTAGAAACAGATCAATTATCAAAGTGCAACAGTCGACCTATCTGAAAACAGACTTTAGACCTGAGTATACATTGCACATTGGTTTTGTCTTGGTGCTTTTCCTCTCTGGAGCATTAGCCTGAGGGAACAAAGATGATCCTGTAACTGATTACTACCTACATACAAACCTTTCTTTTTTAAGCTTTGAAATACTGGACTGTCAGACAGGGAAATCTCCAAGCCTGTTAATTTTCTAGCTAGTAATGGGGTGGGAAGGCACCAAGACACTTCAGTTCAAGTAGGAAAGTGCTAAGCTGTTAATCAAAGCACTCAATATATAGCTTATACTATCTCCATACACAGTTGCTGACTCCAGAGTTTAGCATCAGTAAAATGACTTCATCTCTCCACTGAAGATGAGCCTTCAAAAAATAGTAGTAAACTTCTCTCAGCAGTAGGAATACACAGAACAATAATAATAATAATAAAAAAAACAGTTAGCCTGGAAATCAGTAGTTACAGAAAAGCCCTCCAGTTAGACTGGGAGGAGCAAAACGTCTAGGTTTCAGATGGGTCACCATCAGTGTGTGCAAACAATTACATGAAGTGATTATCTGCAAAGTGAAAGTGAATGCAATTCCTAGGAAGTTCTTATGAGAGAAAAGAAGATATCAAATGAAATATCAAAAATGAAATATCAAAAACACAAAGAGGAGGTGGAATAATACCATACTGTTCATGCACTTCTAAGACTCAAGTAAAAAGCCTTCCAGCTCTGGAGCCCCCAGCATAAAAAGGACATGGATGTGTTGGAGAGGGTCCAGAGGAGGGCCATGAAGATGATCACAGGGCTGGAGTATCTCTGCTACAAGGACAGGCTGAGGGAGTTGGGGCTGTTCAGCCTGGAGAAGACAAGGCTCCGGGGTGACTTTATAGCAGCCTTCCAGTACCTGAAGGGGCCTACAGGAAGGATGGAGAGGGACTTTTCACAAGGGTCACACTATCACTATCATTGTGTAGTGATAGGACAAGGGGGAATGTCTTTAAACTAAAAGAGGGCAGATTTAGATTAGATATTAGGAAGAAATTCTTCACCACAAGGGTGGTGAAACACTGGCACGGGTTGCCCAGAGAAGCTATGGATGCCCCCTCCCTGGAAGTGTTCAAGGCCAGGTTGGATGGAGCTCTGAGCAACCTGATCTAGTGGAAGATGTCCCTGCTGATGGCAGGGGAGTTAGAACCAGATGATCTTTAAGGTCCCTTCCAACCTTTACCATTCTGTGATTCTATGATTCTATAATTCTAACATACTATACAAATGAAAATTCATAACTTGTTTCTTCTTCTTCTTTCATTTGAGTTGCTTCATCTTTATATTGTCCCCTGAAAATGAAACTCTATTGACCTGTACCTTCTACTTTAAAAATATGAATAAAGACTCTCTTACTGGTGCTGGCCCATATGCATTGAATTACGACTACATGATGAATCTCTTAGACGGAATCATATCAGGTGGAAGGAACTACTGGAGAACGTTTACACCAAACCCCTACTCAATGTGGGTCCATTTAGATCCAGCTGCTGAAGGCAGTGGCCACTTGAGTTTCAAGTATCTCCATGGATGAAGATTCCACAACCTACCCAGGCAACCTGTTCCAGCATTTGACCACTCTCAGGGCAAAAGGCTTTCCCCGTGCACTTCAACAGAGTTTCCCACATTCTAACTTCCAGTCACAAACTCTTGTCCTTGCACTGTGCTCCTCTGGGAAGAGTCTAGCTCTGTATTAGGTAGTCATAGAGAGCAGTAAGATTCCCCTCATTGCATTAGCCTTCTCTTCTTAGGACAGCACAAACGCATCTCTCAGCCTCGCCTTGTACATCACGTGTCCCCGCCCTGCAAGGATCTCGGTGGCTCTCTGATGGTCCACTATGTCAAAGTCTTTTCTGTGTTGGGGAGTCCAAAACTGGACACAGCACTAGAGATGCGGTCTCACAAGTACCAGACAGAGGGAAAGAACCACCACTTTCCTCCACCTGCTGGCTATCCTCCTCCTGATGTAGCCCACAGTGCAGGTGGCCTTCTTTGCCTGAAGTGCACACTGATGACTCGTGTGCAAATCATTGCCCACAAGGACATCAGGTCCTTTCCTGCAAAGCTGCTTCCTAGCCAGTCAGTGCTACCCTGTGCTGCTTTGTGGGCTTATTCCATCCCAGATATAGGACTTTGCATTTGCCTTTGGTGAATTTCATAAGGTTCCTGACAGCCCATTTCTGGAGCTCAATGAAGTCGCTCAGACAGCTCCCTGCCCTTCAGTGTACTGACCACCCTTCCCAATTCATATAATCTGCAAATTTGCAAAGGATGCACTCTACCCAGTCACCGCAGTTGTTACTGCAGACAACCATGGTCGGCATCAATCCCTGAGGCATGCCACTCATAACGAGCTGCCAGGTGAGCTTTGTACCAGTGAACACCACCCTTGGAGTTCAATGCTTGAGATAATTTTCCACCCACCCTTACTGGCTATTTAATCAGTCCACAGCTCACCAGTCCAGGTATAGGAACACTAGGTAGACTGTTAAAGGCCTTGCTAAATTCAAGGTATACAACAGCCACTGCTCTCCCCTTATCTGCTTGGCCGGTCATCTCATCACAAATGGCAACCGATGTCCCTCCCAGACCACATGGCACAGAGGATATACAGGTAACCTAAAGTCAGCTTATCACAGATGAGGAGTGGCCAGAGTACACAGGAACCAGTTGCTCGGCAACTGTTTCCAACTGGTGCAAACTAGAAAAAAAATGAAAACCCAGAAAGCTGGGAAGCCATAACCAGTTCCCTGATGGCCTTGCATTTTCCTCTGAAATTTTGTGAGGTAACTTCTCCATCCCCCAGGGTTCAGCTCATTGCAAACACGATGCCCTCTGAAATTCAAAAAGAGGAGTCAGGATTTTCATTTGCTCTGTCAGTGTAGCATCTTCTCATGCAAATGTGACAACACTGGAAGCTCAGAGATGCAAGATTTAGTGTATAGATCCTCATCACTAATTGCCTGAAATGAACAGGTTTCTTCACTGAAATACAAAAAGCTTGTTGAAATTTCTGCCACATTAAGCTGCATGTTGATTTTTCTTTTCAATGTCATGTGAAAAAGGTGCCAAGCCAAAAATGTGCCTCTGTTGTCATGTGATTCATCATAGCACAAACATTCACGGTTCCTGACAAGCGCTTGAGTTTTGCTTTGTCGCACTGCCTCAGAATGAAACTATCAAAGAAAGAGGAGAGGAAAGCTGCCCTAGGTTTTCTGTGTACATAGGTGATGCTGCTGAAAGTATACTAATGCTAACTGCTTATGATGACTTATAAAACAAAAAAATTGGTGAGGTGATAGGAGAGACGTATGTATTTGGAAACTCATCCACATGCGCTTCGTGTAACGCTCAGTTTTGCAGAACACCATGCAAGGCTGTACCATATGTCAAACTGCAGAACAGGCTCCGACACTACCAGTTTCATACAATTTAATAACAAGCATTTCAACTTCACCCGTTTATAGTGACTCAACAAGATACTTGAATATCAGACTGTCTCCTCTGTTTTCCACAGCCAGACATCTTAAGATGAGAGTTGCCATAATACTCTACATTTATCTGCTGATTATTTTTTCTTAACAGCAGTGTTAGCAGCAGCCCCACTGTTGTGCTGAATGAGCAGTTTGCTTCTTAGCCTTACTTTTCAGGAGTTTATGTATTTTTAAAAGAAAACTGGGCTAAAACTTCCCCTACTTTTGGACAGCTTTGCAGTAAAGACATTTTAAATGTCTGGCAAAAATTTTTCTTTTGTGTGAGGCAGAATAAGCAGAATTTCACAGTTTAAGGTCGATTTGATCCTTTCAAATCATTAACAATCAAATAGTGGAAACCATTTAAATGGAAGAACAGATTTTTGCCATGATTAAATACATACTTGAAAGGGCTTTATGTAATGTTCTTCAGTTAAGAATTTTATTACACTTAATAAATGCAATTTAAACTTCCCATAACATCATTCAAAGAGTATATGTGTATATGTACTACGTAGATGTATATATATTACAAATACATTAGTTGACAGTACACTGAAGTATAATCTCCACTACAAAGTAACAAACACGAGCAGCAGTTTAGAGCAGGAGATAAAGAACATAAGATGTAATAGTTGAATCTACAGTTGAGAAATAGGTAAGTGGGATATCACTGAACGCTTTTGCATTTTGCTAGAGGACTGTCATCACCTCTAATTGTATGAAAAGGACTAAATGATTTTAAGCATAAATCTTCGGAAAAAAAGTGTTCTCAATTGTGTGCCTAATTTGCATAGGCAATTACTGTCCTTTCACACAGTCACTGTAATTGCGATTTCTCTGACTGCATGTCCAAATTAGAGAAAAAAAATGCAAGCACAGTTACAGAAACTTTCTGCCTGAATGACTGCAAGTCATTAGTTTCTTCTCATCTGAAAGATGGATTTAGCAACAGAAAACATACTGGATACAAATGAAGAAATGTGGCTTCAGGGATCTAAATCACATATTAGATTTTATTACATTGTATTAAAAACAAGGTATGCCACGTATTGGGCAATAAAGATGGACAGGAGATACAAATGCAACAAGAGTGGAGGACCACATAGTAGCCATACTCAGCTGTAATAGCTAACGTACAGTGGGAGGATTACAACAGCCACATAGTGCTGGAAACACAATAATGACGATGGTGGTGGCGAATGATTATTGTCAAGAGTGCTGGATGAAAGCATGAGGCTATGGAAAGATTCACAGGAAAGTGAGCACATATGACTTGCAGGGCAACTGCACAAGAGGCAGTAAGAATGGCATACGAGACAACCAAACGAGAAGACTGAACAGATGATTAAAGCCTGATGGATGGGTATGCAGACAGCATGAAATGCAGACAGCTTCCATAGCAAATCAAAGGCAGGATCTCACCAAGAACTTTTTCTAAGAGCATGTGATACCTAAAGCTATTTAGAGTATTTATTTCAAAGGGACAGAGGGAAGTAACAAGAGAAAAAACCCCACCTCTTCATAGGCTCAGACCTTTCTGGAATTGACAGTTTCACAAAACTGGGAAACTTACTTCTTTTCATCTAATAGCAAAATCTCAAAGAAACCCTTTCTAGTACTTGCAGTTATGCTCCCATCCTATAAGGACCATGAATCATTCAAAGTATTTTATCTCAGTAATAGTTTGTTTTTAACGAACAGAGGAATGTAGTATTGAGGAAATGCTCTTATTCACCTACACAGTTTTTAACTCAGAGAGGAATGTGGATTGAGATATCTTCTTAATTCACCTAGACAGTTCTAAATCACAGTCATTTCTTGAAGCTTTGATGCCTATCAATTGCTATTTAGAATGACAGCAGAAAGGGTATTGGATTTCATTAGTCTTTATTCTTTCATTGTAAAGAAAGTAAGAAAATGGGAAGCAAACAAAAATGTCAGCATAATTTTGTAGGTTGAGAAATTTAAAAGAAAAAAAAAACTCGTTTATATGTTCATGAACAAAATTTGTCAGTAGAAATGCCAACAATATGTAAAACAGGGACAAGTCATGGTTGTTGCTGGAAATCATAAATTTGAAATCCTTCACTTCGTGTGTTCCAAAGCAGATGTGCAGCTGCTATAAATCAGCAAAGCTCCCTGACCCTTAATTTCTTAACCACAGGATTGTGCCAAGGATTTTTTGCACTGAATTTAGTTAAAACTAAGTAGCATTATTCCAGCTATTCTAAGAACTACAACACCCTCTAGTGGGCACAGAATTTTTATTCAGATCTGTTAAAGTTCAGTTAATTTCAATGATCTGAAGCAACCACCGGTTGCATTCTTCAAAATGTCGAGCTTGAGAGCATGACTCAGACATATACGGCCTATACAATAAGCTATATATAAGCTATACTGATGTATAAAATCCTGTGATTTCTTTAGGTATGATGATAACATTCTGTAAAGAGGAAGTAGGAATTCATCTCAGAACAACTAAGCATCACATGTGATGAAAGAAAAGGCCCATCTCAAACCAGTTCTGAAGTTACAGGAACTTACTCATGACCTCCCTTTCCCCAGGGCTTCTCATCTGACAGATGCTTTTCTCAGTACTGCCCACCATCTGCTCCAAGGTCTGACTGTTCACAAATCATTGCTCCCAACATGGTTGCTCCCTGTGAATCTCCTGTCCTTGCATTCTTCCTTATGTATTCTTAAAATGTCAGGAGAATGTGATACTTTTGCAGAATGTATTGCAGAAACAAATGTGTCACAGGACCAAGGAACTCACAAGATCTTGCGCAAAGGGTATCAATATGAAAGTAGATGGGATTTTCAGCTACCTTTGTGAAAAGAGATGAAATAATGAATTTTCATAACAGATCTCAAGGACAAAATGTCACACATGAAGAAATAGATAATTTCAAGAATAAAAAAGCAATAACATTTATATTAATACTTACGGAGACAAAACAATGGTTAAGGATGGAAAATAAAACAAAAGGCAAATGTCATTAAATGTAAGTACTGTAGGTGAAAAGGAGATGAGAACATAAAGGAGGAGTGCCATTGTGTCAGGCTTTTAGAAAAGAGGAATTCAAAACAGAAAAAATGGGAAAGTAAGAAAAAGAATTTTGAGAGCAAGACACTTAAATGGGCAAATGGTTTTGATTGCCACAATAAGAGAATGTGGTTCTTGTCCCTTCAGCACAGAGCACGTCCTGAGCATCTTCATTTCCTCCTGTCAGCAGTCTGAACAACCTCTTCATTCTGCATTCTTCCAACATATCACTCGCTTCAAAATAAAACTTCCCCAGTAAAACCAACTTTTCCTCCATCTCTCCAAGATAAAAAGTAAAGCTGGTCTAACCACTGTCCTGGAATTTTCTTCAGGAAACCAGTCCTTTTGCAAAACTGGAACTTTCCCATACAATTTTGACTAAATTATGTGTATTTAATTCTTTTAAAATTTCAATATGATGAATATATTTCAGTTCCGCTTTGCTGAAATCAAACAATTCAGTTTTGTGTTTCAAATAACTTTTCAGTTTGAAATGTTCACATTACTAAAATTGATGACTCTATATGCATTTGAAGAATTTAACTGCATTACCAGCTCTTTTCAACTTCTCCACATCGTCACTGCTTGGTAAACTCTGCAATTAACCAGCGGGTAGTGACTGCACAGCAAGTTATTAGCCCATTCATGTCGCACAAAGCTTGTCTGAGCCACTTGTAACTCGTAATGCCAGAGACAGAGTATTAGCATCACTGTGTTGGTACTCGACATTCTTAATTTAATTATATCCCTAATAGTCTTAATAGTTACAGACATTTTTCTTGCCAATTACAATGCAATTTTTTTCCTTTTTCTCCCAAAAAATTGCAGTCCATAATCCAAAGGCATTTGTGGTGAGCCATACACTGAGTGACCGTATAAGGATAACGGATGTTTAAATTTTACCCCTCTCTTTAAGATAATTTTATTTTAATATAATATAAAATCTCAGTATGCTTTGGGAGGAAAAAAAAGACACATCTTTAAACAACATCAAAATGCCAAGGTAACTTGCAAAAGGTGAATAAATGACTGTTTCTAAAATAGTCCACTTTCTGTCATACTTTAACACTCTTCAATGAAATGCAACAGAATGGTTATGTGCTATGAATATAGTGGTATGCACTCATCTGTGTTTCTGCAAACGACAGACTGACAGCGCCAGCAGTTTTAAAACAGCTTACCTAAATGCTATAAACAATAGTTGAGTTTAAGATACACGCAAGAAAGAACTCTTAACTTGCTATGTTGGCTATTGTAGAAAGTTGTGATTCTTCAAGAATTCCTCCCCATTCCACAAGGATGTCAACCCCAAACATTAACATGCTCAGGACCATCAGTGGCTTGTTTTGTCCTACCAACAGATTCTGAGGGCAAATAGCTACCAAGAAATTGTCCATTTTCTCTTTTCTGTAATTTCAGTAGCAGTCAGTCCTCTAAGAACTTTTTCAAATCTAGTACTAATCCACCATTTCAAAAGAGAAAATAAGAGACATCAAGAGCTTTCTGTTTCTTAGACTTGGAGTCTACCTTCTCAGAGAATCTTGTGATGATGCACAGGTGAAAACAGAAGAAGTTTTACCCTCTTCTCAAAATAAGGAGGCCTAAGGAGAGAGAAAATGAACCATGCAAGTCTCAGGGCCATAACAGGTCCCTAGGCACCTCAAGAATTTCACTTCTGTGCCCAAATTTCCCTCCCCATCTTCCTGCTGGCAGAAAGCAACACACTCTACCCATTCCCTGGACTGTGGAGCATTTTCCTTCGCCAGGCAACAAAGCCGGCAAGAGCTGCCCCAACTCAGGATGATGACACTGAGCAGAAGAGCACAACATCATTGTCTTCTTGTCTCTTTCCATATAGTGTCTTCCTGTCTGACCCAAGCAAAGAACAGGGATAAGCGTCTCTCTTCCCCACCACTTTGTTATCACTGCTACTACAATTATCTTTACCTCCTAACTGACAACAAGTTGGAAGAATTGATGCCTCCCATTCTTGCTGCTTACCCACAGTCCAGAGCTTACCTCTGCTGCAACAAAGCAAGCAATCAGCATTTTGTGAACTGGTGACATTCATTATTCTCCAGATACAAATGTGCACACAAATGGAATTACGAGTAGGATTTTTGATATCAAAATTCCTTCTCAGAAATCATCCCGAGAGCAAACAGGTACATAACACTTCATGTCACACTATAAACATAGTCCAGACACATTCGCATCTGTAGGAAATTAGGCATCCAAACAACAGACAGACAACTAAATGCTTTTGTGATTTGGTTCAATGGCCTTTTCTAGCCCACCACCACATTTCAACTGCTACATTTTCTATACAGACCTGACGGTGTGAATTTTGGTTTTGGGTGTGTGTGTCTGTGAGGTAATCAAAATCAGGGAGTAAACAGAACTGTAGAAAACTTTAATTGCAATACTCAATTGTACCTCCTCACTAATGGCAGAACAATTTAGTTATACAACGCCACTGTGACTCCCTTTGGAGCTGTATGCACTACGTAGCTTGGCATTTATTAATATACTTGGTTTTCCTACCACCCGAGCCAGACAATGCATTTTCAGAGACAAGACAAAGCTATCTCAGTGTGGATGAACTTTATTGAGATCTGTCTGGCAAAAACATACAATGTCTGTAACTTGTATTGCACTCTGTCAACAGCTCCTAGCAGTAAGCCCAAAACCTCTCAGTTAATAAAAAAAAACTTTCAAGAACAGGCTTAATCCTTGAAAAATACATTAAGCAAACCAAAAGGGGCTGCACACATATGGAGTACATGCTTACGTTCTTTACCTTCTTCTTCTGTATAGTGGAGAACTGTTCTCAGATTTTATATACTGAAATCAACAGAATTAAGCTAAACCAAGTGAGTCTGGATTTGAGACTACGAGAGAATAGTAGTTGCTATGTTTTCCTTAAATAACCAAAACCACCAAACCGGCCTGCAGAGGGAATTAGCAGCATTTCACAAAGAAAAAAATAAGTGAAAAGTGCATATTATTTACGAGGAAAAAAAAGAAAACTTGTCGTTCTTTTTAAATTTGCATGGTAAGTCATCAAACCAGCCACATGATGGCAGTCCAACATTAAAAAAAAAGGAAAACCACATGCCTTTAACCAACTATTTGAAAAAGTAGTTCAAATCTGTGCACACGACTCAGAATATATATCTAATCAATGCTGCAGAGCAGTGATTTTAATCCTTTTTGATGTGCACACCTCTAAACATTTTAAGGAGGTAAAAACCCTGTATGCAGAGAGGTCTCCTGTTTTATTTATCATCTATGAAACCCTGACTTCATAGTACAGTTCATACATCCCAGGGTCCACAGGAACAAGATTTAAGTACTATTGTTTCCTAAATTTAGAAAATACTATTTTCTTGTATTAACATGCTGATTTGCACACTCTTCGTTCAGAGTTCAGACTCCAATCCACATGCATTGTGATTCTGAAATACAGCCTATATAAGCCAACCTGGTACTAGACCCAACTGAGCTCTTAGTTTCTCCCTTAGTGAGTAAAACCAACCACCTGAAAAACCAGAAGTCCCAGTACATTCCTAATTCCAACATATCAGTTTTATGGTATGCTTTTCTCCTAATCCTCCTTTTTAAGTTTCCTCCTCACTAACTGCAGCCGAACTACCTACATAAATTCACACATGTTCTTCCAGTCCAACTCTTTGGTATCCATATGCAACGCATCACTAGTTTATGAATGCCCAAAACTGAAAAGATGACCAGTGAGAGATGTAGGTGTTCAAAAACCATGTAGATATGGCACTTCAGGACATGGTTTAGCAGGCACGGTGGTGTTGGGTTCACAGTTGGACTTGATGATCTTAGAGGTCTTTTCCAACCTTAACGATTCTAAGAAAAGTCGTAACTGATGGCATCCACAGTCTCATCCGCTCACATTCAGCGCCGTTTGCTACCGTTGAATATCATAGTTTGCCTTTTACCATTTGTATTAGTGAGGCTAATGATTTCAGTGGTATTTCGAAACTAATTTCCTAATGCTTTTCCTAACCAGCACACAGCAGATTGTTCTGGTTCGCACATACGTCCAAAATTGCTCCCTTGTTCCCAGATTCATTAGTTTTTATTTGTCCATATTGAACTCCACGTGCTGTACACCAGCCAAATCAAGATGGGTCAAATCACTTTACATCTTGTGTCTCTCACTACTGTCTTTGCTTTTGTCAGCACAGACGTTTTCTCATATCTGCATTTAAGTCTTCCGGAACAAATCAGCAGTATCAGAGGTATATAACAGTAAGTAGCTGGCGAGACATTTTAAAAGTGAAATCACTTTTACACAATGCAGGGCATTAGGCTAAAACCTCACTGTCAGTGCTATACAGTACCGCTACTACACCAAAATGTGGCTATTTGCCATTCTAACTCAGGTTAGAAATAGAGATTCAATTTAACTTGATATCGTGACTTTACAGGAGTATCAGCTTTCAGCTCACCTATGGGTCTATAATCACAGAAGCATGGCTGATAAGCATTCTTCCACTCTACGACGAGAAAGTAAACCTGTCGTACTTATTTAGAGCACATCAAACTGCAGTACTTCTGGCTCAGAACTCCCGAGGTTCTGACTGACCTTTTCCTTACACCTATTTCAGTGCAAATACCTGTTTGCACCCATGAAATCCAAAGGCACTCTCATTTCTAATTAACTTCCTTTTGATGACATGCAAATGATGACCCAGCACTACAGAGCAGGAAGTGGAGGAGGAGCTTTCCCAGCCTTCTGGTGCCTCTGGGTGGTGCCATCCAGCTCCTCTTCAACACAGCAGCAGCCATCGTCCAGCTGTAGACTCAGCATCCTTGTTCTTCAGTGCCTTCTCCCCTCAATTGCCCACTTGATCACCAAATTGATTTTTTTAGATTTTAGCCTCAGCATCCACAATATAAATCTGCTTCCTCAGAACAAACCCAGCAGCTTGACATGATGAGCTAAATCTTGCAGTTCTTTCCTCCCCCTTGTAGTCAGCCTGTCAATGGACAGCCTGAACTTTGTTGAGTTAGCCAACTTACGCTTGCACCTTTGCACCATTTTGAACTCTCCACATTTCTTTCAAATATTTCAAATATTTCAAGTGTATATTCCATAGACCTTGAAAAATATACTTTGATATTTTCCTCTTACTCATGGGATGTTTATAATTTCAAGCCTGCTATACCTAGTATTAAACTCAAAGTACTAGAAGAGAAATTGCATTTTACTGCACAATTGATGCAAAGCACACAAAAACTAAAGAACATGGACTTTATTATAGTACGTACAGAACCTGATTTTTGTTGTTACGATGCCTTTAATTCTAACTAAATTCTTTCCACTTCAAGTAACTTGGAGTTACTCTTTTTGCTAAAAATCAGGATGTGCCCATTATAAACACTACTTATACGAATCCAGAATCCATTCTGTTAATCAATACTTAAGGAAATTGATGGCTTGTAAGTAGTTACTCAGAAAATGCTTAGTTTTGCAAGTATCTGAAAATCCTTAAAAATCGGAAGTACAACCACGCCACCTTCTGATCAATTTGTGGTATGACATGTCAGAAAGCTTCCCAACACCCTGATACTGGCTATTTTCATACTTAATTTAAGACAATTGCACATGTAACAATCTCAGTGTGTGCTCGATCTCCATAAAAGTACTAAGTGCGTGATGAAGATAGAAGTGGGTGGGCACAGTATTACAGCTCCATTTCATCTGTACTCCACATGAACAATTCCATGTGGCATATACAGTACAGTTCTCACCTAGAAAACTTACAGATTGAAACATTTCTTTTGAAGAGAACATCCTTAACCCAGTTTTGTCAGTGGTAACACTTAGCCCCTTTCCAAAGAATTTCGTTTAAGTCTATGTTAAACTTGTGCACAACACCGATCTCAAAACCTCCATGAAGAATTCCCATTCAAATGACAATTACCCTTCTGAAAAAAACAGCTATTATCTTTTCTAAAAATACCCCATCTTTATTTCTAGAATCTCTGCTGGAAATGATTCATTACTAAATTGCATAAACCAAGTTTATTTTCCAAATCTGAATGTTTTCAAGTTCTTGGGATGTCCATCCACCACCACTCCTTTCATTCTTCATTTCAAACTGTTGTATGAATACAGGCACTGCCAGGTGAGAGAGCTGTTTCTCTTATAGTAAAAATATTTCTTGTGTGTATGCAAGCACAACATTTCATCTGTATTTTCAGCTAGCACTTCCACAAAACACTACACAACAAATATATAAAGGAGGCTCTCAACTTAATACTGGTATGAGTTTGAATCTCTTGGTATATCCAGTCCATATGCAAGATTCAGAGTCTTTACACTGACTACTGTCTGCTCCACATTAAGACTTAACAAGCCACCTTCCCTAATGCCACCATCTCCTCACCAGTGCCACTCCGTTCTGCTCAACTTCGAACACAGCGCCTGGGGCAGCTCGTGCGGAACCGAACCCAAGGCGGCAGCGAAAACAGCGGGAGGGCCAAACCCCAGCGGGCGAGGGAAGGCTAACGGGGACTGCTGCCAGCCGACAGTACCGGCCTCACACCCGGGCAGCTGACAGTGCGGGGGGGCATCGGGGCTCACTGCCAGGCCCCCCTACCCGTCCCCCCTCCAGCCCTCCGTGAGGCCGGCGGCCGTGCCGTGCGCCGCACGCCTGACTGCCGGGCTGCCGCAGGGCAGGGCGGAGCGGAGCGGGACGGAACGGAGCGAACCGGCGCCCCTCGCCCGCCCTCAGCCAACGCCTCCTCAGGCGCCAACGCCTCCTCAGGCGCCAACGCCTCCTCAGGCGCCAACGCCTCCTCAGGCGCCAACGCCTTTCCTCAGGCGCCAACGGTGAGCGCGCGGCGGCAGAGCGGGGCGCCACGTGGTCCGCCCGCGAAACCACCTCCGTCCCACTGCCCTGCTTCCGGCGCGCGCGGAAGCACCAGGGCCTGCTGGGGCGGCGGAAAAGAAGCCGCCACGCATGCGCAGCTCCGCGAGGCGCCCGGCGAGGCCCCGCCCCCGCGCGCGCGCGCTCCGCGCGGCTCCGCCCTCCCTCCCTCCCTCCCGCCCGCCCGCCCGCCCGCCCGGCGCGGCCCGGCCCGGCCCCTCCCCTGCGCAGGGGCCGCGGCTGCCACAGCAGCTTCCGCCGCCGGGAGACGCTGCGCCCGCCCAGCCCCAGGGCCGCCGCCGCCCCGTCATGTCCGAGGCGGGCCAGGAGCTCGTCCACCTCGTGTGGGGCAAGAAGGCCGGGCCCCGCGAGCTGGCCGACACCATCTTCTGCCGCTGGGCGCAAGGTACTTGCGTGCGCCGCACCCCGGCCCCGCTCCCTGCCCGGCCTGCCCGGCCTCCTCCCCCGGGGGGGCCCTGCCCCGGCCCTCGGCCCGCCCCGCCGTGCTCGGCCCACCTGTCCGGACACACCCACAGCGCTCCCGCCGCCCGGCGCGGGGGGGGGGGGGGCGCCGGGCTGCCCGCGGCCGGGGGCAGCGGCCGTGCGGTGCGTTCGCGTTGGCCCCGCCGGCAGCTCTGCGGCTGGCCCGCGGGAGAAATGATGCAGCAGTTTCACTCCCGAAACGACCGGTTTTTGCCGCTTGTTCGCCTTTTGCCACAAATTTTCAGAGGGTCTTAAAAGAGCAGGGAAGGAAATGTGTTTCTTAAATGTATTCCGACAGCATCTTGTGCCGCTGTTTTACACGGCTCGTGGAAACATGAGCATAAGTTGTCTTTTTTTTTTAATTCTTTTTTTGCAAAGAGCGTGGGAGTCACAAATAGACCTAGCAAAAGTGGGGACAGGCTCGGGACAGAGACCCACATATTTTCTTTTAAATTGATTCTTTGGCGGTGGAAGCAGGTGCCTTCCATCTTCAGGATGTGACAAGAGATGAAGCAGCAATGGCTGTGGGACCTGGGGTATCTGTGAGATGCTTGTTCCGTATTTAAACTGTGCGACCTACACATAGTTTCCTCTTGGTGGAGACTTTCTGGTAATCTTTCGAAACTGCAGTTGCAAGGTGTAGTACAGAGACTTATCGATAAAAACGATATGCAAACAATCAGTCTGTGTACCTGTCCTGGCTGAAAGAAGGAATAATAGCCTTCTCTATAACTTACTGTGGGCTTTGAAGAATTCTAATAATAGTTATTCTTCATCAACGACCTGGATGAAGAGTTAGAGTGTACCCTCAGCAAATTTGCTGATGAGACCAAACTGGGAGGTGTGGTAGATACACCAGAAGGCTGTGCTGCCATTCAGCGTGACCTGGACAGGCTGGAAAGTTGGGCAGAGAGGAAACTGATGAGGTTCAGCGAAGGCAAATGCAGGGTCCTGCACCTGGGGAGGAACAACCCCATGCATCAGTACAGGCTTGGGGTGGACCTGCTGGAGAGCAGCTCTGCGGAGAGGGACCTGGGTGTCCTGGTGGACGACAGGTTAACCATGAGCCAGCAGTGTGCCCTGGCTGTCAAGAAGGCCAATGGCATCCTGGAATGTATCAAGAGGAGTGTGGTCTGCAGGTCGAGGGAGGTTCTCCTTCCCCTCTACACTACCCTGGTGAGGCCTCATCTGGACTACTGTGTCCAGTTCTGGGCTCCCCAATTCAAGAAAGATGAGGAGCTACTGGAGAGAGTCCAGCGGAGGGCTACGAGGATGGTGAGGAGACTGGAACATCTCCCCTACAAGGAGAGGTTGAGGGAGCTGGGCTTGTTCAGCCTGAAGAAGAGAAGGCTGCGAGGGGACCTTATAAATGCTTATAAATATCTGAAGGGTGGGTGTCAAGAGGATGGGGCCAAGCTCTTTTCAGTGGTGCCCAGTGACAGGACAAGGGGCAATGGGCACAAACTGAAGCACAGGAAGTTCCGTCTGAACATGAGGAAGAACTTCTTCCCTCTGAGGGTGACGGAGCCCTGGAACAGGCTGCCCAGGGAGGTTGTGGAGTCTCCTTCTCTGGAGATATTCAAGACCCACCTGGACAAGGTCCTCTACGACCTACTGTAGGTGACCCTGCTTCGGCAGGAGGGTTGGACTAGATGACCCACGGAGGTCCCTTCCAACCCCTACCATTCTGTGATTCTGTGATTCTGTTATGAAGATTGTAACAACAACGCCCCTAATTCCTGGAGAAAATTGACAAATGATAGTCAGAGTTTAAAAAATTTTTTTTTAGTGCATGCAGGTCTCAGGGTAAAGTTGGCTGAAACCAAGGTATGCCCTCAGTGTTCTCTGCTTCTTGCTCTTCTTTTCTTTAGCAAGAGTTTTGTCATCTGCGTGGTTTCAGCAGATGCGTGTGTGACATTGACTGGGGAGCTGCGCAGCTTGTCCCCTGTCACAGAACACAGTGCATTACCAGACTCTCATGTCTTTTTCCTTAGGTTAAACTGTGTTCAGATAATTCAGTGAGAGATATTTGGGGAACAAATGCCAAATTCCTTCTAAGTTCTAGAATTTAAGCAGACCTAGTAAAGCTGTTACTTTTCCTAGTGAATTGATTGTTTTTATTGAAATATAATTACTTTCTGAAATACCTTTTAAGTTTTGGTAGAGTTGCTTTTTCAGTACACGTTTTTGCAAGGTTAGAAAAAGGAATAGGTATTAAAAAGCTTAATCTTACCTGGTAATGTTAGATTGCCAAAATTGACATTTTGAAGATAGTTTATGAAATTTCAGCAGTTCCAAAATTTATTGAAATATGTGTTGTAATGCCCACACTTGTGACCCTGTGAAAGATTAATGGAAAAGGCCTCGCATGTTCTTGGTAGCTCCTGGAAAGGAGTTATTGTTTCCCACCTGTATTTAGGGAAAGTCCTGTAACTATACTGTGTAGTATATCTCTTCCCTTTTCTATATCCTCTTTAATATAGTCAATTTTGTGTAGTAAAACCACATGAAAATAAGTTAGTGTGTTGTTTGGAGGTCTTGCACTGGAAATCAAAAAAGTCAATCTCAGTACATTAGGTTGTGTACCAGCATAATGCACTTACCCAGCTTTCGGTTTCTATTTTGTTGAAAAAGTTCTGCACCATTTACCTACTGCAAAAGAGTCTTATCAACACTGACTCATCAAGATTAAAGAAAAAAAACAAACATAAAAATCAAGCTTTATTATTTCCAAAGGCTTCAAAGTTTAAAAGATAGACCCCTTGTTTCACGTCGTATGTATAGAAAGTATCAAAGAAGTATAAATGACGCTTGCTCAAACAATTAGTTTGGTGTTGGGATTTTTTTGTGGTTTGTTTGGGTTTTTTAGAGTGTGGTACCAACACTGGTATTTATTTCAGATACTTTCTGAATGTTGTCTGATCCTTTCTCAAACCCTTTGGAAGTTGAGAACTATAATTTACATTTGGAAAGAAAAGCAGAGAGTAGGGAGGATGTTGAGGAATGTAAGACTCGAACCAGTCAGCTTCTCAGTAAAGATAGTAGCGTTCCGGGAATCTTCGTCGTGCACCGAACTCATTAACCATTGTATTCCTTTGGGCAAAACTGAAGACGGACTGATCTGTGGGCAGTTAACAGAGCTGACCTAGCTGATGGGGATATGCTGTTTGATCTTGGTGACAGTAGTTCTCTGTTTGCTCCATTGGCAACTTTAAATACATTATTTTAATTCCTGACTTAACAAAGGCATGGCTGCAAAGCTGTCATTGCAGTTGATTTGTTGGTTTTTTTGTGTCGTTTTTTTTAGTAGAAATATTTTTTCTTTCTGATTGCAGCAGAATTTGCAGTTTGAACTTTGTGAATCCCATTTACTGGAATCCTCAAAGTGGACACAGAGGAGTGTACTACAAAGGCTCTGTCTGCACTGCAGTGTTTCCGGGCGTAGATATGATGACTTAGGAAGGAGCTGGGGAGGAGGACTGAATCCTAAAGAAACATACCCATGTTAGGAGTGATTTTCTTCGCTGATACAAGAGACAAATTCCATTCATAAAGCTGCTTTTTGGATCAGCCGTAAGACATGCGGCATCAGGTCTTCACAGCTATGAATGTCTGGCAGGTTTGAGTGCAGCATCCTTTTAGAATTACCTAAGCTGTTTTCTCGCTGGTCTGTGGAAAGAAAAGTATGGGACAGTCTTTTCAAAACAACTATTTAACTTCAAAAGCATAGTGTGAAGGTATTAATAATACAGTTCATGTATATGTGTATAATATACAATCTATAAAGATCCATTTTATCTGATTCCCCTTCCAGCTTGAGAGCTGGGTGAGTAGATTGACAACTTTCCTTTTCTTTCTCCTGTGTTCTTTCCAGGTTTCCTTTTTTTATATGCCTGAAACTCTCTTTCTGGTCTAGTCCATTTAAACATCGCCACATTGGCTTTTATGACATCCTTGGTTGAGGAGCTAGATCATATAGTATTGTTTTTAAGTTGTTGGAGCTGTAAAGCTGTTAGACCACGATCAAGGCAGGGTTACTAGGAAATAATATTTTTACCAGAGAAGCAGATAGATACATTTTGAGCTAAAGGAATACACTTGCCACTCTTGGAAGTTTTAAACAGAAGTAGCAATTTGAAAAGTGTTCTTCTGAGTTTAATTTAATAATGTTTAATTCATTTGGGTGATAGGAGAGGAATGGTCATTGGTGACTATGGGGTTTTTTATGTTTTGACATCTATGATGTATAGAATATTTGCATTGTTCTGCTTTCTGTCTCTTTGAGTTCTGTATTACTCAGTGCAAACCGTTAATCAGGAAGAAAACTATTTTTCATTTGATGTTCACAGTTAGGGTATAAGACGTGTGGATTGTGCAGACAGCTGGAGGAAGGGGTTACGCCTGTTGGCACCCGGCTGCCTGCTTGTTGCTGCTTGTCTGCTGTAGGTATTGCCTCTTCCAATCATTTGGTGGAACTCCGTTTGACGCTTCTGCTTTACTGATGCCGATCACACTTAGCTAATCGAACCTTGGTGAGTGGTCTTCAGGTCATAGTCTGTGGACTGCTTTTAAGGCATCTCTAAGAATTAAGTAAGAAGTTAGAAGCCAAACCTGCTGCCAGGAATTTGCACATCGTGTGGGCAAAATCTTGAAGTCTTCAAACAAAGAAGTACTGATGACTACTGACTTAGAGCTGCTATTCAAGTAGAAGATGTTACTTCTGTTTAAGTGGAAGATGTTGCTTCAGTTTAAGTAGATGTTGCTAATTCTGCCAGTAGGAAGTGGTCTTTCTTGCTAACACAAGCCATACTGTTATTAAATCACAGAATCACAGAATGGTAGGGGTTGGAAGGGACCTCTGTGGGTCATCTAGTCCAACCCCCCTGCTGAAGTAGGGTCACCTACAGCAGGCTGCAGAGGACCTTGTCCAGGCGGGTCTTGAATATCTCCAGAGAAGGAGACTCCACAACCTCCCTGGGCAACCTGTTCCAGGGCTCCGTCACCCTCAGAGGGAAGAAATTCTTCCTCATGTTCAGATAGAACTTCCTGTGCCTCAGTTTGTGCCCATTGCCCCTTGTCCTGTCACTGGGCACCACTGAAAAGAGTCTGGCCCCATCCTCCTGACACCCACCCTTAAGAAATGTGAGACAGCAGCAGTTTTTGGAAAAACAATGGGGACAT
This sequence comes from Opisthocomus hoazin, assembly GCF_030867145.1. Lineage (NCBI taxonomy): Eukaryota > Metazoa > Chordata > Aves > Opisthocomiformes > Opisthocomidae > Opisthocomus > Opisthocomus hoazin. The sequence continues at coordinate 71,022,964 of NC_134417.1, read as the reverse complement.
GCTGCTGAGAAGAGCTACCTAACAGCCTTCTCTAGGGATGCATTTCTGTTCTCAGTTTTGTCCTGGTAGACTTCTTTTTGCTGTCCTCCCTTGGAGTGGCATATTGATTTTGGGGTAGCAATACTGTCTTTACAGACAAAATAACCACATCTTGCTGTTTTAGACTGACTGTCAAATCCCTTTCTATTGTGTATGAGATTTAAATGTTTATTTCATGTACTTCGGTAATGCGGAGTTGTCTGAAAATAATTAATTCATTCTGAAGGACACAAAACCTCTTATGAAGCTTACTGAATGAAAAGTTAGGCTTCGAGGCAGACATACAGTTTTCTGAGGGACTGTGTCATTATGTGTAGATAACAGCCCTTTCAGCACTGTTGAAGTGGAAGGAGAATAGAAGATACCATTCACTGTGAAAAAAATGGGATGTGAACATGGAAGTGAAGTTGTTAAAAAGATTGTATTTTGGGGCTAATGGGCATGGTGGCTAATGTAGTTGTAATATACACAGAATAGTAAGAAATTGAAATGCTCTGCAACACAATTATCTAAATAAGTAGTGAACCCTAGAACTCTTTGCTGTTGTCTGGGCCCAAGAAGGAATATCTGAAAAGACATTGTCCTTACTTTAAGAAAGGGTAGTCCATTCTTTACTCTGGGTAAGTCTGACAGGCTTTAAGAAAATAAAAGGTCTTGAGGAGTGTGCACATAGAAGGCTTTTACCAGGTTATAGATTCAGAAGTTTCAGTCAAAATTCAGAAGTTTCACAGAGCTGTTTTGTTCTATTGTTTACAAAGGTGTGAAAAAAGGCAGACACATTGGAATCTTACTTTGTTTTCTGGCAGCTTGTTGCCCAGTTTAGTGGTAGCCTACCAGTTAATTTGGATACTTTCCTCAGACCCTTCCAGGACTTCTGGCTCTTTATCCACAACCCATTAAGTGGAATTTTCTTGTGGTATTGCTGTAGTAAACATTCCTGTCTTTTTGTGTGGGGAAAAAGTTGCTTTGGTTGGGTTTTTCCCCCCACAGAATATTTTAGAAGTTTCATTTTGCTATAAAAATACACTTTGAAAACCCAAAGCCGTATGCAAAATGTGGCTGTCATTCTACACCCAGCTATAGAGAAAGGATGAAACACTAAGATATATTGTAAACCTTGTACTAGGGTAATAATGGATTATTCTAGTGTTTCTGTCGGGCAGTTCTTGTATCCCAAAAGAGAAGAAGAAATACAGTTCCATGGTGAGAGCTGGTTCAGCAGAGAACAGGAAAAAAAAAAAAAGTACAGTGTCTTTGTAGCTAATTGGATCGGGGCAGAGCAAGTTTTTTTTTTCTAATGTGGTTAATGTTGCGTGCTCTTTAGCTACTCCCCTTGTCTGTTTCATTCAGCTAGAATTGGTACTTGCACAGAGTGGAAACACTGAAGGATGCTTAAAATGTGTTACTAATGTCTAGAGTGTCTTGGATATAAAAAAAAACTTTTTTAGAAATAGGCAAGTAATAAAAAGATGTAGGAAAGCAGTGAGGTGGTCATAATAGAAGAATGAATGCTTTTTGTAGTGCTTTGGACCGTGATGAGAAGTATTAAATGAAAGACAAGAGTAGGTAGCAAAGTCGTACGTTCCTTTTGGCAGACTGTAGGTAGAAGAGCTAAGAATTAGGAGTAAGAAAAGAAACATAGGGCTTAGTGAATGCTGTGTTTTGTGGAAACAAGGAGAATAAAACTTTGTGTTCTGTGAGTAATAGTGAACAAAGGATATAAAGACAGATTTGGGAGTATCATAGTCACCATAACTCAAAATATTGGGCAATGCACTGATTACCAACAGGAATCTAGATCTACTTCCCTCCCCTGACAGAAAGGTTAAAGCAGTAGAGCAGTAGTGATGTTGAAAAAATGGGGTCAATGGAGCATTTAATAGGGTTATAAATGACAAGGAAGATAAATGATAATGATGCTATTTTGTGTTTCTTATAGGTAAATGATAATAATAATTATACTCATGGATAAAAGGCAGGCAGATTAATTAAAAGATTATTTTTGCTGAATTAAATCTATTTTACTCTTGAAATTTTATCTTGAGTGAAAAGAGCTGTATGATAGATATGACTAGTTAAGAGTGAGAGTAATTAGAAATGAGTCTGGATCAGAGATGCTAGTCTTAGTTGGTAGTTTAAAAGGTGGCCAGGCCATTCCTAGGAGTCATAAGAAAGAGCGTGGGGTTGATGGGTGTTTATAGAGATTGCCCACGATGTGATTATTGTGGAGGGCAAAAAAAGGTAAGTAAGTTTGATTGCAGGCTGAGGTAGACTTGAACCCAGCTGGACTCCAGACTACTGGTTTCTGAAATTTTACCTGAGCTGACTTCAGATTTTATAGAAGCTTTAAAAAAAGAGAGCCAGACCAAAATCACTGAAGCCCCTCTTTTTTTTTTTTTTTTGCTTAACAGCTTTTAGAACCTTGATGTTTATTAAGCAGCATTTAGAAAAAAGAAATGAAGTGTTCCTTTAGTTATTATATATGGTTTTTTTCGTGTGGTTGTATTATGTCAAATTCTGTGTAATATCAGTTTTGCATTGTCTATCTCAAATTTGTATTCACTCTGGTGGATCACACTCGGTTTTCTTTATTTTTAGGAAGCAGTTTTGAAAAATAGGGCAGGGTTGAGCTGAGACAGTTCATACTTTCTATAAGAAGCCTGAAGAATGTGAAATGAATTCAAGATTTCTTAAGTGTCGTGTAATGGTACCATATCCAAGTATGTTGTTTTTCTGCAGTGGCTATATCATTAAAACAACTAAAAAAAACCCTCTTGTTGCAGTGTGCTTAGACGGCATGCAGTAATGCTTCAAAGTAGTTGAAGACTTACCTTTTAATATGATAGCATGCACAAACTAGTTTGGAAAGTTTAAAGGACTGGTGATACTCCTTATTAGGGCATGTTAACAGGGGAGTGAAATGACACTAGTGCAAACTTTGGCTGAAGTATGGATTAATGGAGCTTGGTTGGTACATGAGGTGATGTCAGATCTGTAGGCTTGATGTGCATCTGGGTTTTGGATATAAAATACGTCTTTGTAATGCACATTTGCACATTCAGTTAAAAAATAACTCCGGAGCCTTCTGTCAGATACAGGTGAAATCCCATTTTTGTAAGACCTATGGCTACATTGATCCATCTTAAAAAAAATTCCACATTGTTGTTGAAGAACTATAATTTCTGCGATAAAACATGCAGTAGTCCTCTCTTATGCCACTTGGGATGATATACCTGTCATGCAGTAGTGTGGAAGTCTGCAGTGGGGGCATGCGTTTCCCCGGTTCACATTCACATCCAGGGGTTAGGGTTGCTTTTGATATGGCAGCATGTAATGATACAAAATTGGGAAAAGGAGAAATTGTGGGAAAGAAGCATTGAATATTCTTTCTGCTGAGACTGACACTGCTGCAAAAATCTGCATGTGTGTCCCCTTTCTGTCCCCACTTGCTTGTGCTTGCTGGTTAGTTGCTGACTGCAGTCGCATGATTTCTAGATTACGTTGAGCTAGAGTCGCTTCAGCACAGTCTTATCAGCACTTAAAAGAATAATGCAAAATGTCACTCACTGAGAAAGTTGCCATGTGTCAGCTTCATTAAGGTAATTGTCCGTGTATATGCATTTATCTGTGAGAAATGCAAGCTATGAATCACCGTATCTTGAAGACAAGTTTAAGGGCAAGGTGGTAACAAATATTTTTGCCATAATTGCTTCAGCATTTGCTCTGTTATATGACTGTAAGATAATTCTGAAATATAAATACATTAGAGATGGAGGGGGAAAACCTGTGATCTTGCATCTCAGTAAATACAGTGTATTTTCTGTGAAAGAACACGATTAACAGGCTTGCTTCAGTGGTTACAACTGAATATTTGAGTTACTCAGCATGTTTCAGTCTTAAAAGGAAGCACTGATAGGCCAAAAAGGAGGTAAGTGGGAGGCATACTGTGCCCTTCATAGGGAATAGAAATGTATTATGCATGTTCAGTGAAGGTCCAAAGATGATTTTTTTTTTTACATATGTGAGACAAAATACTATCACTTCCAAAAAAATTTTGATTGAATCATAAGAAATAAACCATAATAAAATGAAAACTATGGTTCAAGTATCCAGCCACATGTGCTGCAGTGACCATTTCACTGTTAAAAATCCTTTTGTTTAAAACCCTAGCTGTTGACCTTTTGTGATCATGATTTCATTGCTGAGGTAAACAGTTCATTTCTGTGCTCTCACCTGTATTCATGACTTTTTTTCTTCAGATAGTTCAGCCACATTCTATTGCATTATCAGGGGAAAAAGAATCTTGAAAACTTACCTAATCTTTAAAGCTGAATATATCAGGTGTCATTTCTCTTAGGGAAGGAGTATACATAAAAGTGCTCGTTTACATATTTCACTAACTACAGTCTTTTTTCATTTGACAGGATTTGTCTTTAGTGAATCTGAATCAACTGCATTAGAACAATTTGAAGGTGGCCCTTGTGCAGTGATTGCACCTGTACAGGTAAGATACATTTATTATAGGAGTGGTTTAAAATTAGTAGGCCCAAAGTTTGTTCTTTTCTCATATATGTGGAACTAAAATAAATATTTAAAAAATGCAGATCAGTTGTATTTTGATTTCATAATTATAGTGTGGATGAGACAAAAAACTCAGTAAAAAGGCAGAGATGAGCTGATTTTGAACTATAATTTTGCAGAAGTGGATTTGTTTCAGGAAGTGCAGCAGGCTGATCCAAGCAGAGGTAACTTGAAAGTGGGGAATATAGGAGGAAGGGGAGAAGTAAAAGATCAGATATAAATGTAATCCTAATCCTTTCTCCTCTCTCAAATTCCCTGTCCTGAAGAAGGGTAGTATCTGTGTCACAATGGCTGCTTTAGCAAACCATATTAGAAATATTTGAAGTTACCAATTTTCAAACCTAACAAGGTTTGCTGTGTAAGAAAAGGAGAAATATTATACTTTCAAAGTCTTAGTTAGCATAATAATTGAAGTGTGTTAGGTGAATATATTTTATTGTGGATACGTGCTTAGAATTTCACTTCTGCTTCAGATACTCTCAACCAACTGTGATTGTGATTTTTTTGTTTTCTTACTCCGTTGTATCTTTTAGGCTATGTGCATACTCTTAGAAATGCTCTTTTCTGGGGCAATTCTGACTGCTGTGTAGATACATGACCTGTAGGCTGGATCCGTTCTGCTAGGGCAATTTGTCTTATCTGCGACTGCTCTTCGTTCTCTTAGCAGCACCCTGTAGAGACAAGCAGATGTCGAGTCATGGGCCCGATTACTTGTGTTGGTAACCTGCTCCTGACTCCTCTTACACACAGATCAAATTCTGCAGTCATGTCTAGGCCTGAGTGGGGCCTTGTCCACTGATAGGGGACATATTAAAATCCTGTAGCAGAGTTAATCTGATCATGAACTGGAAGGTATCTGGGACAGACAACTTGCATCATGGAATTGTTTGCATCTCTGGTGTGTGTAATGGGATAGTCATAAAACCTCTCTTATGGTTGTTTCAAGATACTCTGAACAATGGACCCACCAAAAGACTTGTACCACAGGAAGGAGCACCACTTGTTTAGGTTGTAAACAATCAAGAGAAAAATATTTTATTATGAATTGCACTGTGTAACATGACTCTGCCTGGCTCTGTAGTCTTAAAACCAGATGCAGAGTGTCTGATCTCTGATGTTAGAGTTACAAGTCTTTTATTTGGAGGGAGTGAAGAGAGTAAAGAATAGGACCAGCCAGCTCCTTAAAGGTGGTGACAAGTCTTTACCGTATCAAATGTTCTTATAGACAGTATTTTCCTAGATTTATATGTAGTTCAAATTGCTTGAAATTAAATAGTTAAAGCATGTTTAAATGTGACCTGAGTTCCAGCTAGAGAAGGAGGAAAGGATCATACAGATCTTGCAGTGCCTACTGCTGCTGTGAATCACTAAAAGAGGTTTGCAAAAGATCTGTGACAGGAGAACAGGGTGAGTCTGTCAGGGACAAAGTTGAAGCAGCTGTTTTTGAGGTGCTGCAAATACATGAAAACATCATCTGACGGAGTAATTAGAAAGATCAAGAGTCTTCTTCCCAAAGTTTGTTCTTTCATTGTTCCTTCTCTGTAACTTAAAGCATATCTTTTTTTCAAACTGAAACACTAATGTTAATAGAAAACAAAGCAGGGATATGGAGGCACATAGGTTTTCTTTAATCTGATCTGTGAATTATGACTTGCAATGGTTAAAAGAATTGGGCTTTTGAACTACTAAAGGGATTTGTCTGAGTGACTAGAGTTGTCTTGTACTACTCATCAGAGATATTGCAAAATACTTGTGCCTCCATTACTGCGGTCCTGTGAGTCTGGAGATGTTCTGTAAATATGCACTCTGCGTATTTGAAGGGTACTTGAGTTTCGAACTCAACAATGTTGAATGTAGGTAGAAGGCCACCTTTGTAGTTAGTTTGGGAACAATCAGTAAACAGTGTAGGCTCAGGGTCTCTTACTGAATGATGATCAGCTTGAAACTCTTCTAATACTTTTTTTTTTTAAAAAAGATGTAAAAGTTGGTGCTGCCTTGTATTTTAATACTATTTTATGCTTTGATAACAAAGGCATTCCTTTTGAAGAGGCTTTTTACCAGTGAAAAGTCTACTTGGAGAGACTGTCCAGGTACTGAGACCTCTTTTTTTCTCTGTATTTTTTCCATTTTAATTATTTGTAAAGCATGTCCTAATACAAAGAATGTAAAATATTTTATATTTTCTTTTTGTTTAAGTGTGCTCCCGTGCTGTTTTATGAGGCGTACAGTATGTGTACTATACATCTTTCAACTTCCATTTGTGAGGTCTATGCCTGTCCATAGTACTTCTGTGTTTTATAAATATTTGATTGAAATCTATTATTAGGAAGGGGAATGGATTAGAAATCATATTAAAACAATTTTCAACTTTATAATTCTTTGGTCCAGTATACTCAAACAGCAATTAACATTAATAATTAATAAGATAAAAGTAATAAACTCAATTATTTAGATAGCATTAACGTATAAAAAAGATAGTAGTAGCTGGTATAAGATACTGATTAGCAGCAATTGAACTCATCCAGGTTTCTGATCTTTCAGAAGAGGAGCAGAAGAACCTTCTCTGTCATACATTATGTGATATTTTGGAAATGGCTTGCTCTGATAATTCTGAGTCATACTCTCTGGCAACGTGGACAAGAGGAAAAACAACTGAAGAAACTGCTAGTATTTCTGAAAGTCCTGCAGAATCTAGTCGTCAAGAGGAGCAACCTTGTAAGATGCATTTCTGTACTAAATTACCCATCACTTAGTGAAGTATTACATTGTTTTTGATGGGCCACTGCTTTTCATTATTACATAGATGAGGTTTTCACTTTTGTGATTCCATTAGCAACAGACAGATTTTTGTTTGTTGTAATTAGAAGCATTGATCTTTTTTGTCGAAAGGAATGTACTATCTATCACTGGAGTTCTAACATACGTATTTCTCTTGATTTTTAGTAATTTCCATAATTTTTCTATTTTTTTTTTACTTTATTGGGACCTGATGTGTCTTTAATTTGGAAAAATCTACATGCTTCCTAACAGTGGAGGAATATTTTAACTGGTCACTTGTTGCTTTATTTCAGAAGAGCTTTTGTAGGAAATTCTGCAAAGCTTTATCTGTTCTAAAATATTCTACATCCCCTGTTACGGAGAAGTAGCCTTTTTCCCTTTGTTTGATTCTATGCAGTACCAAAACAGCTTAATCAAATAATCTGCTAGTAGACTTAACAGATTGTTTTTGTAGGTTAGAATTAGTCAGTTACCTGCTTTTTGCAAATGTCTTGATGCCTTTGTTAGTTACTGACATCAAGGATCCAGTGAACATCATCTGTTGCACTAAGATATGGCACTCGGTCATATCTAACTGCTGCGGAGCCAGTGACATGGAAAGTTTATCTGTGCACACGTGATCTATGAGACATGTATTTATTGATCTTTCAATAGGAGATCTCTAAAGTGGTAAAAGATAAGCTTCTTTTTCTTTTAGTTTTTGTTCCCAATGTGTCCCTTAAGAAGTACGAAAAACTCTTCACATGAGAACGTGCTTATAAAGGTGCTATCTTTTGATGGAAGGAATGTGTTAATCAGCAGTTTGTGGCATAACTACAAAGTAAGAATTGTACAAGTAGAATTACATGTGCGCAGCTAGCTATAGCAGTTAGTAGTGCTGGAGCTCTTTATGTTACAAGCCACCTTCCCCTGCTTCTGTGAAATGCTCCATGTGCTTTAGAAGGCTCAAACAATAATAATTAAAATGTTACTTAATTGAAAAAACAGAAGGTCATCACATGAGAGTTCCTAAGTGAGCTTTTTTTTTTTATTAAGAAACAGTATTATACAGAAAGTTGTATCTCCAACTTTTCTGGTTAAAAAAAAAAATCTTCCTTTGCAAGATAATAGTAAGGCACTTGTAACTCTGAAATTCCTGGTTTCTGCAGATTTTCCAGTTGTCTCTGAAGCTCTTGCTCATATTATGAATTTTCCTTTGATGAAAAAGTGAAGCAGAGCCTAGTTATCAATAGGCTTTTACTGTTTATTAATGTATTGCGTTATTCTAAACAACTTTTAACTATAGGAAATATTCAGTAGAAAGTCTTTTTAAACACACACTTGATTAGTAATTACTCTCAACACTGACACTTAATGAATTAATCCATTCTATCACATATCTTCATTTTTCGTATTTCTGTACAAGTCTACAGGTTCTGCCTGACTTGTCCTTAATACCATGGAATGTACGTAGGAAGAGCAGAATACATTTGCCATGAACAGTCTGCTTTTGTCATGAGCAACATTAATCTCTTTCATTGTTCACATTCTACATTCTCTGCTAGACCCTGAAAGTACCTCTTGTATGTACTCTGCAGTTCAAACAGTATTTTACCTTGTATGTATAATGCAATACACTGCTGATATCAGATATATTTCACAGGATTTTTTTTTCCTTTTCTGTCCTGCTGTTTAACTATAGACCAGCTTCTTGTGTGGTTAGGCTTGGGACAAAGATGTGGAGAAGAAGGTGTTGTTAATAATGCAGAGTTCTGTTACTGCTAGGGCAAAGGAGTAAATTTATTTCCTGCTTGGTTGCTGTAATCAATAAAAATAGAAACAGGCATTATCATAGTTGGTAGGACTTCAGGGATGAGTTATGTACGTGGGGGAGTATTACAGATACAATTCCACATGGCAGGCTACTGCTATTTTGGAATTGAATATGGGAATATATTTATAATAAAACCATGAAATATGATTAGACACAGCATGTTATAGTATCATTTTAATGAATTTCTATACAATTGTATTTCTTGTACAGCTCATGTTCTATTGCTGTTCATTCTTTTCCTCTCCACTAAGAACACTATTTGTTTAGCCATGTTTGGGTTATGTACAGATACACTTAGAATTTCTACTTCTTTCCCTTTGTTTCAAGTAGTAGTTCTTTACCATTTCGCTCTGTTCTGTAGTAACAGAATGAAACTGCCTATCATCCTGCTGTGTGAACAAAAGGTGGATTCGAGCACACTTGCTGAAAGAGACAGCATTTTTCATCTGCTTTTGTGGTGTATGCCAGTGACTTCTTGTTGGCCATGCATTGGCTGTATTAGTGCAAGTTCCCAGGTTCAAAGGTTGCTTTATATGATTTAGTCCGTCTAACTTTCAGCTTACAAAAACATAGGTTCTTGGAGCAGGTTTAGTTCACGTAGCATTTTCTGCCATTTAGATTTATTGTTTCATATTTTAAAAAAATTTCATAAAAATACATTTTCTGAAGTCTAGTTTTGCTCTTGGTAACCTAATTTTAGCAAGTTCTTGTTTTTCAGAATACAAAAACTAACACTCTTAAGGCTACTACTGCCTTATTTCTGAAGTGGAAAAGTAGTGTTCTGTTGCTGAGGAATCAGTTGTATTTGCATATAGGCAAATGAAGTGCATCTTTCAAAATAAAATCAGAAAGGGCATAAAAAGCTCTTTCTGGAATTCTTGTGGGAAGAAATGATCAGTAGTGTTAGCCCTAATGGCTTCAGGTCCTTAGCAAGTTGTGTGCGGTCATGTTCAGTAGCTACTTGATCAGACATGATTTAAATATTGAGCATTAAGCGACCTTCATCAGAAAGCAGATCTATCTGTTTTATGTATTATTCTACTAGCAGGAAGATAAAGTCCTTGTGGACATTGAGGGCACTAAAGACTGCTACAGTCTTAATAGTTGAATGCCTATAGAATTTGATAATTACACAGCTGGTGAGTATAACTTCCTGTTGGTAAAAGAAAATTTGATTTTAAAAGCTCATTTCATCTCCTTGGTTTTGAAATGTTGTGAGGGGAACAAAGGTATAAAGCCTGTGTTGAACTTGGGAAGACACTAATGCTGTATTTTTTTTCTGTCTTGGACGCAACACTCGTTTGAAGGGCTGTTTATCCATTATTAAAAGAAAACATTGAGAAATTATTTAAAAACAGGATGCATAACACTGTGTAGAATATTTCTACTGATCTGTTTGTAATAAATAAGCATTAAAAGGGGGGAAAAAAGGCCCAATGTTTCAGTAACAGAAAAGTGTATTTGACGAAAAAATACAGCTTACCTACATTGATAAAACAATCCAAATAATTATGCTTGCTTTTCTAGGAAATAATACTTCTTGTTGACCTGCAAATTTAAGTAGTATGCATATGCTTGATGACTTTGTGGCAGCCACGTTTTGTACAAAATCAGCGGCTTAGTATTTGGCAGATATTTTCAAGTCTACACACTCCAGTGGCTTTGTGCTTTTAATAAATTGATTAGTCCAAATAGAAATGTTCTCACTAATTTCTATCGTGGAAGCTTGGTGTTGCAGTAAATTAGTTTATACTAATCAGTTAAAAAATTTAAATGTCAAGGGAGGATTAAAAATTAAAAATTTAATTGAAGCTTGAAAGTATACTAGCTTGCTGTGTGTATCTTGTGTCATTTTTTTGCCATGTGTAGTGCTGAAAAGTGTCTCTTGTGTATAGCTGCCTTGGCTGTCGAAGAGCTTGGCTTTGAGCGATTTCATGCATTAATTCAGTAAGTAATATGTTGGAACATTTAAAATATTGTGAAGTTACACTAATATTCGTAGCGCTGAAAGGGATATGTTGAGGAACTTTTTGTGTGTTACACATCAGGTTAAACCTGGATTTCAAGTTTTTGTTTGGGGGTTTTGGTGGTTTTTCTTTGCATTTTGCTGTTCAAAATGGAATATTATTTGGAGCATTAGGCTTTAAAATAAAGCTGGAGCAATGTAGTCTGCAAAATTGGCTGAATAACTTGTGCATTTCAAGTATATGAACACAGCTAATTAAGATTCAATTTTAAGTTAAAGATGTTAATCCTCAATTTTTTACACAGTCTTCACAGACAATTCTATCTGAAATACTTCTGATACATATATATATCGAAAAAAGTTGTCATCTAGTATTTTTACTGATTTGAGACAACATAAGAAACATTTATAAAAATGTTTCATACACAAGACTGATTTTTGTTTCATACTTTAAACACTGTTCTCTTTTGGGGATGTAAATACAGAGCTTACAGTTCTAGTGAGTTTGTCTTTAGAGGTAACAGCCTTTTATTTTCACAGTCAACCGTTGTAATCGTTACACAAATAAATCCTCAAAGAGGAAATAAAGAGCAACAAAATTTCAAAAAACACTTGAGATGGTAAATGTTACTAATTGGAACGAAAACAACTACTGCTTATTGTATCCGTAGTAATTATAATTTGGTTTTTAAACCCATTGTCATATGAGGAAAGAAGAAAGAGGAGAATATAAATTTTTTGTAACCTTATCTGATCAAAACACTAATTTCCTGCCCTTCCCCACCATCCCACTCACCCCCTCAGTCTTTGGTCTTTTGGGACCCACTTCAGTTTTTCTCAGTCTTCCTCACTGGAAATTAACACTCTGGCATACACCTTTAGAGCAAGTGGGTTGATGGATTTCAGAACTGACTTTGGCTTGCATACCTTGTATACTTTGTATACTCTGTTGATAATGAAAGGTAGTTTAAAAATCTCTAGTGTTAGCCAGAGTAAACCCATCTATTTATATATTTTTGCAGATGTTTGGGGTTTTTTTAAACAAAGACTTGCTAAAAGTGTGCAAGAAATTAAAAAGAAAGTTATATACCTATATACCTATATACCTAAGTTTGTGTGAGGTAAGTAGAGAGTGTGATCTAGTTTGAATTACTCAATAAAAACTAATGTTTGTGTTCTGAAAAGCAGTATTTAGCTCTGAATATCCCAAGAAATAAGTGTATTGCTTCACTGGGATCTTGATGGATCTCTTCCTTTTCTCTGTTTTTATTTTACTTTTTTTCTTTTTAAATGTATGATCACCTGGTGTTAACTTTATTATCCAGACAGCAACTCCATGATACAACTAGATAGTTTCCCAGGTGTTAATGTGCCACTCATGGTTTTGAACATTTTGCTTTTTCCAAAGCTAGAGTCTAACAAAATCAAATTCTTATGGGAAATGTAACAATTACTTCAAAAGCCTGAAAATAGTCTTACCTGGTTAAGAGGAAGGGTTTTTTTCTCCACTGTTTTGTCTTTCAGAACACTATGTAATGCCAATGTTATTTTGGTGACATACAGTCTGTTTGCTATTTCAGTATCAGTGTTTTGTAGAATTGCTGGTTCAAGCCACACTCAGCTCTTTCACAAGTGTATGTAACTTTATGGTTAGTGTTTGCGTCTAAAAACTATGTTCATTTTTGCACATTGCTCCAGAATTATTTATCGTCTTCTGATGGGTAAACACTAATGACTCTGTGGCAGTTAGAGTAACTCCAGAACAGCTGCTGTGTCATTCTGTGTATAACACCAGATTTACGCTGCTTTTACTTGGACGTTTTCATATTAGGTGTTAGTAGTTCTTGTCTGTGCTATTCTAATGCTTCATTTAAATACATTCTCCTTTTCTGTTGCTTTTTTTTTTGTCCTTTAGCAAACGAGCATTCAAAAGCTTCCCTGAACTGAAGGATGCAGTTTGGGATCAATACTCAGTGTGGACAAACAGATTTGGAGTATTACTCTTTCTGTATTCTGTAATACTGACAAAGGTTTGTGGGTTGTTTCATGTTTTGTGTGTGTATGTGTGTGTTTGTTGTATTTCTTTGTTAAAAGAAAGTCTGATCATGTAAGCCTTCTTCTGTAAAAGGTGAATACTGAAGTGATAAACCAAGTCAAATCTAGATAAATGGATGGAATGGTGTCTTCATTCATGTTGCAGGACATTTCCAGCACAAAAACTTGAAAAGCTTAGTTTTTTGTGGTTTTTGTTGGGTTTTTTTTTTCCCAGATCTGGGAAAATTACGGATTTCGGAAACAGCCTTCCCTGTATATCCCTAACATCTGTTATCAAGAGAAAGACTTGTTTAGGTATCCATTCGTATAAGAATGTCAGCCTCCTAATGTTTTACTGTTTGCATTCTGTTGTTGTAAACATTGCAATTCATTCCTTAAGAGAGCAAAAATGTTTGTAATCTTTCTGCAGGGTATTGAAAACATAAAAAATGAAATTGAAGATGCAACTGAGCCATTGATAGACCCTGTTTATGGTCATGGAAGGTAAACTGCAAAAGACGGTTACTACCACTTGAAGTAGATTAGTGGGCTAATTTTTTATGTTTCTGTAACTGATTGTTCTTCTAGAAGTTATTGACATTACAGTGAAGATTCAGTTGTAACTTTTTAATAGCTAAAAGCAACATTAACATCACATGCCATTCTCATTGTGTACTCCCATTTAGTGGTAAGGAAATGCTTCTGTTATTGCTGAATTTTCAGAGGAATAATTCTCAAGTTCAGGGCTGCATTTTTATATCAGGTTGTTGCTTGAAAGAATGGAGATCATAATAGCATCACTGAATTACAAATACATGCTAATTAAAGGAATATAGTTAGAGAATGTCTGCTTAGCTCTCTGGGTAATATAATATTTTTTCATTTGCCAGAGATAACCACTTTTTCAGAAATAAATTGTATGTCCCTTTTAATAGACTGTTTCTTTCTGTTATATAGCCAAAGTTTGATTAACCTCCTGTTGACGGGGCATGCTGTTTCCAATGTGTGGGATGGAGACAGAGAATGTTCAGGAATGAGTAAGTTGATTCTAGTTTATACTTGTTTATAAGATTTTCATGTTATGAGATGCTGACCTACGGATTTGGAGTATGCGCTGCTTCTGTTTTGGTAGTCTCCTTGTCCTTTGATTTAAGCAGACCTCTAATGGAAATAAAACATACTTGCACAAAATCTCTGATGTTAGTATCAGTGAATACAGGATTGTTAGCTTTGGGGTGAAATTACAGGATGCCTGATGACCTGGATGATGGAAAGGAATGCAGTCTCTGCAAGTTGGGAAGGTTGGCCAATACACTGGCGACAGGGCCACTATTCAGAGCAGCCATATCAGGCTAGAGAATTGGACTGACAGGACCCTCATGAAATTCGCCGAAGGCCTGCATCTGGAGTGGAATGAGGCCATGTGACAGCCCGGGGCAGCACTGACTGGCTAGGAAGCAGCTTTGCAGAAAAGGACCCGAGGTCCTTGTGGGCAATGAGATGCACACGAGTCATCAGTGTGCCCGTCTGCATCGTGGGCTACATCAGGAGAAGGATAGCCAGCAGGTGGAGGAAAGTGGTGGTTCTTTCCCTCTGCCTGGTACTTGTGAGACCACATCTCTAGTGCTGTGTCCAGTTTTGGGCTCCCCAGCACAGAAAAGACATTGGCATAGTGGAGTGATTCCAGTAGAGGGCCACTGAGATGCGTAGGGGGCTTTAGTATTTTTGCATTTCATGTTACAAAGAGAGAAGATGATCTGAAAGCAGGAACACTGAGTTCTGAAATTGTTCATATCCTCTCTCCCACTGCTGCAGAGTCCATCTCAGGTTCATTAGCATGTTTTTTACAAGGATTTTCCATTATCTGTGTCATCACTGAAAATACTGACTTTAACTGAGGCTCAAGACAGATCCATGCAAGAGCTGAATCAAAATGCTCTGGTTTGACAATGAGCGAGTAGTATAATCTCATTTGAGACTTTTTAGAATTCCACTTGTTTATGATTTAATACAGGCTGTATTTCAGTATCAGACTCATCAGAATGTCATTTGGATATTTTATCTTAACTCTTCTCACCCCTGTTTGGTAGACTTCTTATCAGGGCATTTAGGTTGGGTTATTGCAGTCTATTATTGATGAGCCTATACTGACTGCTTTTTTGATATATTTTTTTTTTATTCTTCCTAGTACATGCAAAGTGATTACTAATTTGTTTCAAGACCCTTTGGAGATTTAAAATCATCCTTTCTTCTGGGTGTTTCCTCTAGCTTTTTTTGTTGTTTTTGCTAGGGGAAGTACCCTGTTTTCCCTTTTCTAGTCTCCTGGCACCTCCTTTATCTTTGATACACAAGGTAATCATTAATGGTTTGGAGACTTACTTTGTCTAGCTACCAAAGTGTTATATAATGAATTTGATTATGAACTGCAAGCTCAAACACAACTGTCTTATTTACAGTTTTTTGGCCAGTTTTGTTCTTTTTTTACGGCTGACGCCATTATCTTGTTTATCTTCTTGAGTGTGTGACAGCATTTACCTTTTTTGTGAATTAAAGCAAAGATGGCTTTAAATACTTGTGTTTTCTTTGTATCATTTTCTTTTCTGTTTTATCAGTCAGTTCTTACCCTGATTCATGCTGCATGTACAGAACGTTGTTGTCATTTATCCCCCCGCTTCCTAATTGAAATTTGTTGTAAATAGCCTTCCTGGTTTTATCCATGTATTGTCTTCAGTATTTTTAATTTTCTCTTTTTGACTTTTAGATTATGATTTATCAATCTGAGTTGTTCTTGCAACTTTCCTTTACATTGGGATAATTTGCTGTTCTGCAATTTAATGTATCTTATTTTGAAATCTTGCAGATCATTCCCTTGTTTGTCTTTCAGATTATCTTTCTGGTAGACCTTATTAATTAGTTATGCAAGTTGGAATTTTTTTGTTTTCTGAGAATACTGATCTCTCTTTGCACACAGTACTATTCCACATTTAGGTTCTCCGTCAATTCTGCCCTAAAAATCCAGAACGAGAACTGCTGTAGAAACATCTGTCTCTTTCTGGGGGGAGAGGAGGAGCAGAAAATAATCTTTAGCACATCTTAAGGATCACGTGTTATGTGTCCTGTTAGTTTTTCACCAGTCAAATAGTTGGACTTAACTGCTGTTGGGAGCCGTCCATTTTCTTCAAGTCCTTGGCATAATTACAGCCAAACACAGCTTATTCACTGTTTTAAGTGTATAATCAGTATCTATTACAAAGTGGTTTGTATAGTCTATCAAAAAGGACAAAGAAAAGGCTGTACTGTTCACAACTTCCTAGTCAAGACTGACTTTTGGGTACTTTGTCGCATTCCCTTTATCTATCAATCCTTTTTGTCATCCTTTCTTTTCTCCTTTAATCATTTCTCCTGCATTTGGAGTCTCTCTGGCTGTAGTCTTCAGCTTCCTTGCTGTCAGTGCTATGAGTTTCTCATGTGGAAGTGTTGCAGGTGTTGACATAACAAGAACTGAATGTGTTTGCTGACTGTTTTCTGAAGGTGGCTTTACGTATGTTTTTCTTGTTTGATTAGTGGTCACTTGCTTTAAATTCCTCTGGTCAAGTGACTACAAGTTGCAATGTTTGATGTTAGTATTATGCAGAGTTGATTGCCAGTGCTGCTTGATTTTTCCTTGTGCAAACATAACAGAAAGAGATTTCGGGTACTTCTGTGATGAGGCGTCATCATTTGGTGAGCTTCTGAAACTGGGGGGCAGGGAAGGTGTTCCCTGGGTACGGGGGAAGGCTGGTGCTGAAGAGCTGCAGACAGCAATGGATGTGGTGTGGTTCATGGCGTATTTGCAGGGGCAGCAATGAAGAAACAGTGAGAAGATTCAGCCGCAGTGCAGGAACAGGATAAATGCTAGATAGGTGATCTAAACCTATCGTAAGTGAAAGCGTTTACTTAATTGAATGTTCAAAATGGCACTTTCGTTATGTTTTTATTCAGAAATTAAGCAAAGCCACTTTACCTCTTGGTCAGCTGTTTAGATATGCAATTTTTAATTAATAAGTAAATCTTTAAAATTATTTTAAAACCATTTTAAAGTTACTGTCAGTAATTTTATCAGTGACAAAGAACATACCAGATTGCAAACTTGAGGAATTACCAGGTAGTTTGCAGATTATACTCAGAGCTCTGACTCTTACAGTGTTGCGTATTTTCCAAATAGGGCAGGAGTTATTAACTGGAGTTGTTCTGGGCTACCACTGGTACAAATACCAGTGAAATGATCCCCCTTCTTTGACTATCTGCATATTCCCCTTTAAACCTTTTTTCTTATTCTCATCTCTTCTCTTGCCACAGTTATCCACAGTAGAAAGATACGGGGAGGTAGATTTTTTTTTTTTTCCCGTTGTTAAAGACTGTCATTCTTACATGAAGTGTAGCAATTTAATATGAATACAAATAATGCTGTGGTTGCTTTTCCTGATTAGTGCCAAGAAGTTGTGACATTTCGTGTTGTCAGTAGGTGGCGGTACTCGGACACGGTTGGTAACATCATTGCCTTTCAAAACCATCTTTAGTTTGGGCCTGACTCTTTTTTAAAGGCTTTGGATTTCTCCCTTTTTAGTGCTTTGCAAAAGTACTTAAAAAAAAGGAGAAACTAACTTTCTGACAAGAGGCATACATATTCACTTTCTTAAGTCATCTTTGATGTTACCAGATCTCTTCTAGAGGTAATTTTTCTTTCTTTGGGGTAAGGATATGCACAGGCATGAACTTTGATTTAGAGCAGCCGGTTGCCCTTTGTTTCCTCATAAGCCATATGAGAGTGATTTTTCGTTTTGTGTCTGTCCTCTCTGTTGACTAATTCTGAGGAGGCATGGGTGGACCAGCGACTACAGGCTAAAGCTAACATAATAGCTTTCAGATACACTATGTTTGTAGCTTGACTACTAGCCATTCAGGATATTCACACTCTGCAGCTGCTGTCGTAGCCAGGATCCCAGTTCTCTCAAGTTATCGGTCAGAGTTCTGATCTAGTTACCTGTCAGGGGAACAAAATACTTAAAATCTGGTGATTTTTTTTTTTCTGAATGATTTTCTGAATAGTGAATGTTACTTATGTGTGACTTTGCTTTCTGTTCCAAGCATGCGCTTCTAAATCTGAACCCTTTTTTTAGCAGACTCAACTTTGCATTGATTTTTGTCAATGATTTTTAAAAAATACATGTGATGTGTTAAAACAACTTCTTTAATGTACTGTTGCTTACTTCTGCCACTCGTTTCTCTTCATTGCCCATATAAATGTGCTATTCCTGAGCAATAGCTATTCCTTAGTTTGAGGGATTCTTCGCTAGTTTTTTAATTGGGCTAGCTCTCATGCCCTTGGCTCAAAGAAAGGATGAATTGTCTTAAGAGTATGGCAATTTCTAGCTACACAGCCATAAGTCAGTGAGGTAATGGGGTTCTGCAAAGTATTATCTATGCACCCCCAAATGTTTTCATTCCAAACAAGTTTGAAGATAGTCCTTCAAAGCACAGTTTCAGGTTGAAGAACTCTGCACTGCCAAGAGAAACATTTAATGTGTATAGCTGACAACTCTAAGGAAGAAGTTGTACTTCCAGGCCACAAAGGTATTGAGCAAGCTAGTGTTTGTAAGTTTTCTGAGTTTTGGGGTTTTTTTGCTTAACAGTAGAGGAAAAAGTTAGACCACTACTATAGTAACAGTTCTGGACTGTTGCAAAATTCAGAGATGTAAACTTAAAGTTGATGAAGGAAGCACGGCTTACCATGCCTAGTGCTGTGAGTTACAATGAAATGCAAAATTGATTTCTGGAAGTCCAGAAATCTTTTAAATTTGGAACAGTTTTTTTCACTTCCTATGGTCCTGAGGCTTTAGCCCATGGCTAAAGACATCATAGTTTTATGCTGTTGTACATGAATGATCAATGTTAAAAAAATATAGTTGAGAATTAGTGTTTTAGAAGGAACTTTCAAACACCGAAGTCAGTGTTCTCTGAAAAAGGCAATACAGATCTTGTTAAATTGATCATTGTGTATCCCATGTGTATCTGCAGGATCGGGTATGTGCTGCTCTTTGTTTAGACAATGTTTAGGGACCTGGTAGAGCTGTTCCAAGTAGACAGTACTTACACTGTTGGCATGAATGTATATGTAAGCCCAGAGCTTATTCAAAGCCTTATGATGATAACTAATTTCTAAGCCTGAATTTTGAAGTGCTTGCTCATTCTTTATTAGAGAGCCTCAACTAAGGCTTTGTAAGTGCTCTTCCAATCAGTAATATATAAATATTTCAGCTATTCCTGACAGCTGTGTGTGTTTGAGAGCTGTATGATACATTAAATGGAAGTGAGTGAACTCTTTCTTTCCTACTAATGAAACTATTGTTTGCAAAATGATGTTTTGTCATTCAGAATGTGAAATGATTAAGATAAATTTAGCCAGGGAATTGTTAAAAAAAGAGGGGAGGGGAAGGAAAAAAAAACCAGATATGTATATATATGTTGTTTTCCCCTGCAAGATAGCTGTTTTTCTTAATTTTTTCTGAGAATAATTTTGGTGTAAGTAACAAGTACTTCATCTCCTAATAAATCAAACAACTTTTGAAAAGAGGCTATGAATAGTAAACTTTTAAAACTGTCCATTTGGCTCTTCTTATTTTATAGAGAGGGAAATTATTAACCCCTTGTAGTTTTTTGACTATACCCTGATGATTTGCCATTGTTGCTAAAACTGCATGACTCCTAAAATCGTTACTTGATCAGTGTTGAAAGTAAGAAAAAAATTACTTAAAAGAGACTTTGCAGTTTTTTCTTGAGTAAGTTTTATGTTTTGTTTTGAACAGAACTTCTCGGTATACATAAACAGGCAACAGTAGGCTTTTTGACGTTGATGGAATCTCTGAGATATTGTAAGGTAAGCTGTTTCCTGCATCGTTTAAAACTTTTCTTTCATTAAGGTGTTGTGAGCTTCTTTGACAGTATTGCTAAAAGCTTCACTGTGTACAAATGGAGATATTAAAGAACTTTCAAAGTATGTTCAACTTCATTTTACAACTGAGAATAATACTATATTAAAACAGCTATATAATAACATTGTTAAATGCATCTTACTGAGTAAATGTTCTTTGATGCTATTTAAATCAGAACTTTATTGCACCAATTTAATATAGCTGGTTAGAAGCTTACATTTTTACTAAAATAATGCTTAATGCAGGTTATGTAGATGCTTGGAAAACTGTGAAGTCCCAAAGTGGCTTGCTAATGTGAACATTGCAGTTTTAGTGTTCTCTTTTTATGCTATCACTCTCTTCCATTTAAAATAAATAGCCATAAGTAAAAATGGTAAAACTACTATGAATTAAATGTATTCTGAATATAATATATATAATATATTTTATGTACTCATCTGTCAACATCTGAAAGTAGCTGAAGTGCAGCCTAGTCCGTATTGTTTCTTCCTGTTGAGACACAGAATTTCTTGATTTAAGGTTTTTTTTGAGAAATTTTGTGCTTTACAAATACTACTTTTGAAACAGCATTAGTACTCTTAGTTTCAAAAGCCTCTGGGATGTTCTTTGCTTCTTTTTCAATCTCTATTGAATTCCTTTAACTTAGCTCAGAGTTAAAGAGGATTATGTAGTTTGCAGAATGTTTGTGTATTGATTGTAACTAACTGTCCCTTCATTTATTAAATAAATGTCAGTTCTGAATTGATTCATCCAAAACCAGCTAATAAGCTAGGTGGACTTCTGCCTCACTTAGCGTCCAATTATAGTAGTGTTAAGCATAGGAGTATATCCTTGTGTGTGGTGTTTGAAGCATGTCTCCAAGGTTGAAGTGAGGAATATTGTTGATAACACTTTCTCACAGGTGTCTTATTTCAGTTAATTATCATAAGCTATGTTGTTTTCCAAGTCAAACAGTAATCAGTGATGAAAATTAGAATCTAAGTATTTTAAGATGTTTCATCATTGTATTAAATGTTTTAGATTAGTTTTCAGAGCAGTTGGGATGTCACTAACTAAATTGTCATTATCTTCATCACTACCTAGATGAGTTTTCTGGATTTGCTTTGTGTTTCTGATTTTGTTTTACTTTTTAGGTTGGCTCCTATTTGAAATCTCCAAAATTTCCCATTTGGATACTTGGCAGTGAAACACACCTTACAGTCTTTTTTGCCAAGGTATGTTAAATGTGATTTTTTATAACCTCAGACAGATAAACACCACATAAATTCGAAGTTCAGTTCTTGCTAAAATGTGAGTTTCATGTGGCGTTAGTGTAAAAATGTAGTCACCAAACCTTTTAATTAACCCTTCCCTTGAAGGCAGAGTTGTTTGAGTGGTTTAATGATATCTCGTAAATTTTGCTGAAGTCTTTTGATTCTAGCTTAAGGTATTGGGCTGGGGGAAGGAACACCAAAATTAGGGTAAGTACTGTCTTGAAACAAACATACAAACTCCCACAGTACACTGGAAGTTTATGTGCAGCAGTATTTCTTTACATTTAAACTTCAATTTAAAAATCCTTTAAATTAATTAGTCTATGCTGCAAATTGAATATTTTTTTGCAGATTCTGATGCAAATGATGTCCTGGAACTTCCCTGAATTCCTTGTGTCTGATAAATGCTCTTTTTTCCCTATTCCATGGTAATAGAAAAGCTCTTATCCTTCTTTGGATGTTTGTTTCCTGCCTTACTCTCTCCCCAAACAGTTTTTCCTAGAAAAGTTTTTTTGTTTCAATTTTGAAATTTGATTCAGAATTTCTCTGAATTACACCGTCAAAGTCAGTACCTTGTCATGTAGATAGCAGTCTGATGCAGATAGGCAGTATCCCTGTTATACAAGTCAAGTGTGCCTGTCCAGAATGTTATTGCACCTTCTAATGTTTTGTGTCTACAGTGACTGTTTCCAGGTAGAAATCCATTTCTAGTCCTCTTTCTTTTAGGATGTTGAGGGCTGTTTGCTGGGTTTAAAGTAACCGGGCATCAGCATCTGGTGCCTCCAATATAACATGGTTCCTCTTTCTTCACTGAACTCCACTTAGGCTGTAGAAAGACTAAAGCTTGTGATTAATATCATAGGAACTAAAAAGCAGGAAAAGGAAGCAACGTGGTCTTGGCAAAGAATTTCCCATAAATTTTTTTGATGAAAAGAAGTAGTAGCTGAAGGCGTGTAAAAATTCCAAGAGTATTTGGATATATACCTTGCATGTCTGACCTCACCCTTTCTAAAGTGAAGGTTGATGAGCGTTTCAGATAGAGCAGAGATGTCAGCTACAGTGGAAATACGATTCCCGTCAGCAGCCCATTTTTTTATCAGTTGAAGCTACATGCCAAAAACTGCAGGAAGAAACTTGGATTCATTGCCAGTGGTCAGTCAGCAAGCTATTGAAGTGGTGTGTGTAGTTGTCTAGATGGTGCTTGATACATAGGAAATAACTTCTAGCTTGAGGAAGGATTTGATTACATGACAAAGAACTCTTCAGAATGGACAGAGGCAACTGGAGTGTGGAGCCAAAAGCAGTGCAGATTAAGTTTGAAAAAAATAAATGCAGCTTTAATTCTTTGAAGCTGTGTATGATTCACAGGACCCTAAACCCTTATGTCTAAATAGAAAAACATCAGGCAATTATTAAGCAGAATAGTAGTCACTATTGTCATTAGCTGAGTAATTGTTCCTAGAAAGCTGGAAAAAAGCAATCTTCCTAGGATGCTGTCACTATGGACAGGTAGTGTGGGGAGGTTAGGGAACAGCACAGAACCTTCAGTGCCATCTCAGGGACTTCTCTTGCGTGTGGAGGTTCAACAAGCAAAAAGTTTTACTCAAATTCTGCGTACAACTATACTCAGAGAAGGTTGGCTGCTGTTCTTCAGTACTCAGGTGATTCATTCAGATTTTTACATTTGGTGTGGAGCACAGCAATAAACATTGTCCTCTTAACTGTGGAATGAAAGATCATTCACCTTGCTTTTCTGTCTCAGAACATTTTGAATTAAATACTATAGATGTCTATTGCTGTCTGCCAGAATATATTTGCATTACTCTGAGTGTGGATCACTCTGCTGTAGCTGTGACTTTCAGAGAAATGTTTTTCAGTTATACTTTCTAAAATAAATAAATCTGTCCATTGCTGCCATTCTAAAACTTCCTACATTTCCTGTGGATTTCAGTTTACAAGAAAAGTGCAACACAGCATCTTTGGGCTGAAGATCACACTTATAGCTTAAAGTAAAAATTTAAAAAATGAACTAAAGCATGTACTTGAACTTAAGTTCTCTTGTAACTGCGGCAGCATGAAACAGCCTTAAACAGTGACAGCTGATCAATTCCTAGTTCCAACAAAAGTGTACCAATGGGTCAGCAATTTCTCCCTTTACTAAAATAGAGATTTTATTCTATCTGCATGGTCTTCATCTCCACATCTTGATTGTCAAAACTCATTTGGTATCTACAGAAATATTATTAGCCTCACTTTACTACAAGGAATTGGAGGTAGAAAGAAATGACTTAGGAAATTATTTCTTCCTTAAAACAGCAATTTTGGTTGAAGCACATTTTATTGAAGAGAATATCAGTAGTTTTTCTTCCTGGGACTTAGTTGACCTGTCGCTAGCCAAACAGTCATTTACAGTTAGATGTTCTGGAGGCAATCATGCAGACACAACAAGTTGAAATACAGTGGGTAATCTCCTACACAAAGCATGGAAACAGGAGAATACTCATCACAAAGTTTTGATCCACTGTCACGCACTTCAGTGGAAGTGTTCTTGCTAGACTAAAGAAAATTGAATCTGGAAGCATCTGAAATGAAGCTTCAGCTCACATCTTCCAGATTTTGATGTCTAAGGTAGACTGTACTGAGCAAAAATACTGCAGCTTGGTCTGCAGATGAGATGTAATGAAGCTGTGAAGGATGGATAAACATTTGTATTACCTAAATAGTTAGTTCTTCAGAACTCTGATACTTACGTGTATCATAGGAGAGCTGAAAAAATTTGTGGGGATAGCTCGGGGGGGGGGGGGGGGGGGGGCGGAAATGTTATCAGGGAACTGTAATTACTACCAGCATGTTTTCTTTCTTTCATTTACAGCTGTGCATATGTAAGGCCAGAAAGTTGCTTGATGCTCAGCAATCCAAATTTAGCATTTAATAAAAATTAAGGGTCAGTATTACTCTTAGTGGTCATTGACTCTGCATTTGCAACAAGGTAGATTTTCCCTGAAAAAGTGTGTAGGTTCTTCATAGGCAACTAAATCCAAGCAGCCATCATTTCTGCCTCTCCCTGCCTGCCTTTCCTTTCGGTGAATAAGAAAACTTCCAAATGGCCTCAGGCCAACAAAGATAAACAAGGAAGCTTTCATCTGACACACTAAGTATCCCTACAGTATGCTGTGTCAGATGGTGCTAATGCAAATAGACAGTATTGTAAATGTCCTCTAAAAGTCGACTTTAAACTTAAAGTCTTTTTTTTATTTTAATTGTAGGGAAAAGAGTGAGAAATGAGGCAGCTCTAAATTACTTAATGTAGGGATGAGGCTGTGATCCTCTGGATCAAATGCTGTGTGGTCAGATTTTGGTGATTTTTATGATACTGGTAGCATAGGAAGTTATGACAAGCTGAGACTGTTCAGAACTTTTAGGAACGTCAGAGTCTGGTCAGACACTGTGTTAAAGAATGCCAGCATGTTGAAAAGTTACGTGAAATGTAACAAGAAAATGTTTCAGTGCAAACAATAGGAAGAGCAAGAGCAGGTTAATAGCTGCTTTCTAAATACTTTCTGCTAACATGCAAGCTCACATGGTCTAAAAGTTTGAATTCAGGCTGTTTCAAAGTGAAAAGACAGCATGGAATGTGTGTCTGTCTGGTGACTTCGGGTGATTGAAACTGTCTATGGGGACACTTAGGAGCTGTGTAAGTTTTTCAAAAACTCCCTTAGTCGGTTCCCAGGTCCTGGAGCACACAGGCCACAACAGAATCGGCTGTCCGTTTTCAGCTGTAGCATTGTGGCATTTCTAGACTTGAAGAATCAGATGAGTGGGGGAAACTCCTGGCTGAGATATCTGAATAAGTTACAAATTACTGCTTTTCAAGGGAAGTGTGCCTGTTTTGCTGTGTTGGGACTATACTTACGGTTTTGGATTACATTTTTGTGGTTTTTTAGCTTTGATCATTGTAGCCTGTTCTACATATTCTCAGGGCCTTTCTTCAGCATCCGTGATAGTATTGTGTCTCAGAAGAAAGAACATTCACTTCTCTTCCTAAGCAATCTTTTTGATCAGAGTTCAACAGAGGGACATCTGAGCAAGCACTGACACTGCTATAGGAGATCCTGAATTTCGGTCAGTGGTGTTTACCAGAACTGGGCTGGAGTGGGGGTGTTGTTGGGTACAACATTTAATCTCAGAACACCCGCAGAGAATGTCAATGGCCGTGAAAGAAGAGTAGATGCATGTGTAAAAATTCAGTAGTTGCTAGTAAGTGTTAACAACTCTGGTCACTGCAAAAGTAACCTATGTATATCCAAATAAATTATGGTTACCCTTTAACTTAGGAACTCTTCTACTTCAGGAAGGTAGTGAAAAATATCTGCGCCGTTCCTTTTGTTTTTTATTCCCATGACCAGTGAATGCAGGCAATCAGATTTTGAAAAAGTCTTTCTTCATTGGAGAAGAAATCAGAATCAGATTTTGAAGAATTCCAGTTCAGGAAATGGTTACAGAGTATGTGGTTTCAGAGTCTCTGGCTTCCGTAAGCAAGTGCAATTGATTCTAGTTGAGACAGTCTGGATATCTAGTAGAAGGAATATCGATATGTGAGGTAACTACCGAAGTAACTTCTAGGCTAAAGTAGGATTTAATTTTTTTGTGTATTGATTAAGAGTAGGGAGACAAATGCTGCTCTGTTCTTGACACTAGCTCTGACCTGGCTAAATCAGCAGTGAATCTTCAAATATTTCTATTAGCTGATAATTTAAGAGCTCCTTTCTGCAGGAAGAGACTCCTTTTTAAAATGAATGTTAGAGCAGGGTGTTTCCTATGAGATCTGTGGTGCGCAAAGAGAATTGAAGTTACTCTACTGGTTGATTTAAGCTTCATGGTGTAAATGCTATTGTTCTGAGCAACACAGTAGTTCACAAGGGTTCCACTGCCCAAAAGAAGTTTCCCAGCAGAAAGGCCAAGTCTCTTAAGAATAATGGTCTCATAGTTGGCAGGGGGCACTGTTGGAGTGGGAAGCTGGTTCGGCAGTAACGATGCGATCCCAATATGGGTATAATCGTTCTCCTTTATTAGTCAGCAAAACAGGGTTTATATAGCAAAGCAATTACAGCCTCTGATTGGTTAGTTACTCTTAACCATATATGGGCAAAATTGCTATAACTCACTGCGATTGGTGCAGAGCTTCATCTCCATGTGGAAGCGACGATGTAACAGGAAGCGGCGAAGTGGCAGTCCCCCTGCGCCAGCGTTCCGTGTTCGCCACTTTACTTTCTCAGCAGTGTTCTGCGTTCACTGCTTTCCAGGCCTACCTCCGGTACAAAGCCTGGGTTGCTCAATGGCACCAAACTGTGTCCCCTCTCATCCAACCAGGACTCCACAATTCCCCTTTCTTGTTTTTGAGCAAGCCAGGTACAGTCTATCATCCTGGAAAGAGCTTTTTTAAGACAATTAAAGCAAATACACATTATAATTCCAACAACAATCAGCACAATACATATATGCAAACCTTCTACAATTAACTCCTTAAGCCAAGCGGGCAAATGACCAAAGAGTGAGGTGAGCAATCCGTCCAAAACCCCCTGATTTTGTTGTATCTGGTTGGTGCGCTGTTTGAGAGTCCAGTTTTTTGGTTGTGTTACCAATTCTCATTGACCCTAGCAAGTTCAACTCTTGAGGATCCCAGGGTAATGTACGGTTTAGACCTCGCATGAGGGCACCCCAAAATAAATTACTTCTGTAATGTATCTACGTTATTCTAGCTTTGCAAGATCACGGAGCAACTGTGAAACCTTATTCTGCTCTGTGTGGGTCTACTGAAATTTTACTTTGGGATTAATTTGTTCTTACTACAGATACATGTTTCTTTCTATGAATAGGCGCTTCTGGGCAGTTTTTTTGTTATTTATTTCGGAGTTTTTCCATGGGGAAATGTGCTTTTTTCATTCATGTAAGTCATTTTCACATCATCATTTATCCAAGTAACTTCTAGATTTTGTCTGAACTTTTCATTGTAGTAAAATAGACTTCATATGTGCTACAACAGTGTATGGTGGCATATTTGTTTTTAATGAAACAAGTTCATGACATCAATTTAACCAAAGTCATGTACGCTTTATTTTCTCCAAAGATAACAAAACTGGAGCATTGTCATTTATGAAGTCTCTGTATTTCTGTTTCCCTTTTTTTTTCATTAGAAATGCAGTTTTCGCTTGAAGTGGAGGTAACTTTCATGAAAAACTTTGGCCATCATATGATTTTTGGCTTTGCTCTGGAGAAACATGTCTGTCTCATTCTATTTTCCCATTTCCCGTATTGTTGGAATGAGCAGCCAGCTCTGATAGCTGCAAGGAGAAAGCAGATTTCTTTATCTCCTCTTAGTTTTTGATGGTCTGTACTTCATCTGTACTTCATCTGTACTAAAAGAGTTTTTAAATAATGGAGCTGTTTAAATCTCTTCAGGGTGGCTATACCAACTTTCTACAGGACACGTTCTTTTTCATGTCTTGCATGATGTTTGGGAAAGAAGAAAAGGTTGTGAAGAAGCCAAGAATACCCTCTCCTATCCAAGACATTAAGAACTAACTCTGATTTTGCCACCTCCCTGACATCCTTTCAACCTTATAAAGTGTCTTGGAGAACTCTGGAGTTCCAAGAGCAGAGATACGCTGAGGACAACAGAAAGGTTGAATGGGAAGATCGAGGCGTACCTGTCTGTGGTAGGCAGGTGGGGCTGATCTGCAGAGCTAGAAGATTAGGACACATAGATCATTCTGCCATAAAAAATCCAGTAATAAATGTTACAGAGGCCAAATCATATTCTAATGCAGTGGACCAGAAACACTGTGACTACGACATGCATTATTACATCCTAAATCAAGAGACTGTACTTAAGTTTTCAGGTTTTTAGTGGATCCTGACTTGGATTTTCTGGTTTTAGGGTTGGTGATACAGGATCATCACTCCATCTTCCAGAGTCAGGTAGGACTCTAGTTACTCAGGATTTTTGGGTTTTTCAGGTAGTATTAGAAGGATGGAGCATAATCTGAGTCCTTACCACACAGTTATAAAGAGGCCTTGAAGTAGAGATCCAGCTATACAGATTTTGTGGTTCTTTTAGCCTAGTATAGTAACTGAAAATGTGGAGCTAGAAAGAGAAAGCCATAACCATGGAATCTAAGGTCACATTATTGACTTTTATCAAGACGGGAGTACAATAATATGCCCATACATGCTGAGGAAATTGCATGTGAAAAGTGTTAAAGAGCATTCTGGTGGTTTTCCAGTTCCTGAGGTTGGGTGGTAAAGAAGTTGATGTCTTTGAACACTAGAGAAATGAATCGTTGGGCAGTGGAAGGTATTTTGACATTTTGTGGCAAAAACTCTGAAGTGAGAACATTTAGGAATTAGGTCAAAGTCTTGTGACGCTTGTGTTGCTCTTGTCAGAAGTGCTGTGCATCCCGTAATAATGAGTAGCAGTTATGAGGACTTACTGCTCAGATCATCAAGAGGTAACTCAGTCATGAGGTTTTTGCATTATTTGTTCTTAGAGTCGAGACATAGAAATTGTAATCTAGAGGTCATTAAACTGAGAGATATAAGACTGAATGTTAATATAACAGATTATTTGGGTTTTACCATCCTAAAAGAATTGTACTCGCTGTGTTTATCCCAATTCTCTGACAAATTTCAGCCATGTAGTCATATCTGTATGTTCTCTAAAGTTTTTTAAAAATTTTAACATTCATCTCATTATATACAGCTTTCACAATAATCATTTAAGGACATTGTTCACGCTTGGCTGATACAGACCATGAAATGTAATTGTATATGCCCCTAAGCAAATAAGCAAATTACTTCCTTTTGGGAAAAGACTTCGCATCCATCTGTTTTCTTTCAGGGGAGGAGGTTCAGTTCTTATGTGTGAAGTAGTTGAGAATAGGGCAGCTTAGATGATCTCACTTTCGTGTATTTATGTTTGAGTTGTTCCAATTTTTGTGTCACTTAATTCTCTCTCCTGAAATGTTACGTGCTTTGGTACTGTTTTGTGCTGAGGTAGGTGAGAGAGTGACTTTGTACTGACTGCTTGTACGCTGTTTCCAAACCTAGGTGAAAACATGTAAAATGGGGCGCAGGGAGTGGTTCTAGCAGTTCCAGTAGGAACTTTTGATCCAGCAAAATTCAGATCTAGAAATTGAAAATAAAACAATACCACTTGTTGCATGAGATGCCCTTTGAAACAAAGGAAGGAAGGAGGGATGAGAGAAGGAGGGAAAGAACGCCAGCACAATGAAGAGAACCTTTTCTAGATGCACAAATGAAAAATGAAGGAGTTCCCCATGAACTGCTAAGGTCTCAATATATTGTAGGAGCACTTCTGAATTGGAAAACTTACAAAGAAAATATGCTTAAGTAATGACCATGAATATCATGTGAACCATTTTTAGAAAGATTGTCTTCCTTAATTATTTCAAGTCTATTTTAAATACAGGTAGGAATAAAATGATTCTTGTAGTCATCTGTTTATTCAGTTTTAAAGATTAGGAGTAGGCTATGGGAATGTATTTGAGACCAGTGTGCAGTCATCTCCATGAAACAATATTTTGACTATAACTTAAATGATACATTGTTTCTGAAAATCAGTTAGCTATAGTTGTAGTGGAATAGATTGTAGTGATGAATGTGTAAAGCACCTGTTGTGAAAAATGCATAAAATAGTAAATGAGCCACCATTTGCATACCTTCCATTTGTAGGCAGAGCAGTCCTGAGGAGTGCTTTTTCCTTATCCTCATACTAGAATGAAAGACTTTCATATCTAAACTGAAATTGAGGACTGGAAGATAATGGATTGGATCCTACCCCATAAAAGTACTTATTAGCATCTAGAAGGGATTATAGCCTCCTGTTCCAGGAAGGAGGGTATGAACAACATATAGTTTGTATGCACGTTAGCTTATCAAATGAAAGGCTGATTTTTTAAGAAAAACATTTTTTTCTTTCTCTTTGGTAGTATGTACAGAGTGTCTTGCAGATAGTAAATGCATCAAAGACATTGCTACATGCAGTTTTGTAATTTATAAGTCACTGTGTCAAGTAATTTCTGAAAGTCAACGTATCTCATAGAAACCAAGGCTGAGAACATCATTGTATCATTCTGTATCCCTTTTAGGTGTGAAACCAATGTTGGTTCCAGCTATATTTGATACAGTAGCGAAGACATTGGGCCTGAGTCATCACATGATGGGTAGATATTCTGTTTTTTGAATTTGGAGGAATAGGCATCCTGGCTCATTGTTAAAATATGATCAGTTAATTGATAGAGTTTTTAATAGTATTGCAGTTTTTAAGTCTCAATCATTGAAATTTGCAGAAAATGTTATTCCTAATTCCAAATCAAATGAAAAATAATGGCTTTTTGCTCCACCATTTGCTTCTTCCACTAGTCAGGTGCCATGGCCTTTCCAGGTACAAGTTCTACTCCATTCTGCCACAATTATCACTTAGTCTGGGTTTCAGCAATATCAAATAGTGAAGTATTGTTTATGTGATTGCCCAGATAGCAATGCAATATGATACAGCCATCCGGTGCGTATTGATATGAAGTTTTCTTCAACACACCTTTTTTATTATAATGTACTCTCATATATTGCATTACTTTTTTCTGCTGTTTACAAAGCATGTCCAGCTCACTGAAGGTGTTAACAATTACCAGTTGCTGTCTTGATTCTGCATTTGACACAATGCTGTGTCTGCAGCTATTCCAGTCTGCTGGTAACGTTCTGCAATTAGGTGTTGTTTATATATATATATATCTTTGCGTAGTCGATTTACAGACCCCTTTCTTCTGCTGGGTCAATGCTACTGAATATTGTAAAGCACGACCTAGAATCCTTCCAGTGTCTGATGGCTTTCTAGTTGTGTATGCATTAGTGATTAGCTCACAGTAAGTCCTGGGCTGAAAAATACAACTCTGCTTCAAAAGCTCTTTTCTCACTCGGAGTTTTACACTTTGGCTTTTTAGTGTTCAGAATGATTATACACTTTAGCTTTCTGCATGTATTTGGATATTTTTCAAATTTCCTCAAAATAATCTATCCTTTTTTTTTTGAGCACTTGATAGTGGAGCAGGTATTACTACACCCTAACCAATTTGTAGTTCATTGAGTATTTGTGAGTAGGTGAGAGGGAGAGACATAAACTTCTCTTTTCTTCCCTTAAAGACGTTCTGAAGTCTTAGCCCAAAAGCTTTAACTTTTATAAATTTAGTATGCTTTCAGTTTCTGCAGGTTTACAAATCATTGAGTAGTATGCAAACAATTAGGAAGAAAGTATTAGCTTTGTTGACAGTTAATCTGACATCAAGTGAAGAATGGAAAGAAGGGTGTTAATTTCATGCAGTAGAATACTCCTTTTCAGAAAGTATGTAAATGCAATGGTATGCTCCAGTGTCCACATCAGGCTTTGGCATGACTGTGTATTTATGAAAGAGATAAGGCAGAGGTAAAAGATGCTGTTCTAGTCATAAGATGCAGCCTCAGCACATGGAGAGGGGAAAAAAGCTGAGTTTAGATTCCATGCTTTTTCAACAAGTACGTATGCATGATTGTGAAAGTTTCTAAACCAATGCAGGTCAGTAAATAAACCAATTTAGGACAGTAAATAGCGTATTCGTAGTCAGGGTTTATCTTCATGGAATCATTCCAGAAATGGAATTTTAAAGGAGAAATTTTATGGAGTCATTTTCACATAGAATTTTTTTGAGTCCCAAAATCTTACCCACTATCTTCCCAATATGGAATTTAACATACTTGTAGTGTCACAGTGAAGAGACGTGATAGGTAAGTAGAATGAACAACTTCTCCCCATATTCCTTGTGTCCTTATATGAGGTAATACATAGAAATCATAAACTGTGATAGTTCTAGGCTCACACCATCAGTTCTTTGCTCTACAAGCTACCTTGTTTTATCTTGTCTTCTAATTACTGCCTACTAACTGCAGAAATTGTGTACCAGATAATGATGTTGGGAATATTATTTTACCCATTTTTAGTGAGAGTTAGCATTGGAAATCTAGTATGCCAACCGAATGGTAGTTCCACAATTAACATGTGAACTGATAGTATGCCCACCGTGTCTTCTGTTTGAGAAAATGAATCTATATGAATGGGTATTAATCTGTGCTTGCCTGTTCCAAATACACATTCTAAATTGAGTCTCAGATTCTTGCTTCCCCTTAGAATTTTTTTACCTGAAAAAGAGTTTATGAAATAGTTTTAAATATGGTTACTGAATGCCTATTAAAGATGATGTAAGTTGAAGTGTTCTTGGGCTAAGCAACAAGGAAATTATTTTGTGGCTGTTTTCTGTCTCTCTGCAATTTTTTTCCCCAAAATGTGTGAAGACCAGATGTTCTTTCTAAGCAGGGCACCAGGTATCCTTGAGAAGTGGAAGGTGACATTTTTTAATTCTCTGTTCAGTCTGCTGTATTCCCGTGTTCCCAAACCCTACTGGGATAGATGTGGGGAACTAGAAACACTAAATGAGACTGCCAACATGACAACATATGCTTCAGTAATAAAAATACTCTTTAAAATAGTAATGGGTTTAGTCTTGTTGTGAAACTTTATGCCAAACTCTGCTTCTTGCAGAGCTCCCCAAATGTGTGACATGGCAGACTGAACTTGTGTAGAGAATCTGTATGTTTCCAGGAGACTTTAGGTAGTTTTGTAAGTGGCAGGAACCTGTCTGAAATCAGTTTGGGTTTTAGCTGTTGTTTGATCCACAGAATCTTAATGCACGTGACAGCTGTTGAATCCCTGGGAACATTAGAGTGAATCTGTATGCAGTGTCTGATTTCGCTCTTGACAAGTACAATCACAAATACCCTTAGCAATCCATTTCTAACTACTTTTTGAGAAGCATTCAAAAATGAGGTTTTCGTCCCGTTATTGTCTCCTTTCATACCGATAGCAACTCTGTTGGGTATAGAATAACATCTCTGACTTCTTTTGATAAGGCAGCTCTGCTTTCAGGTTAGGATACATGAATGAATGAATTGAAAGTCTAAATGTGGAAGAAGGAAAAAAATACAAAAAAAGGGGGGGAGGGGACTGTCTGTGGCAGAGGAAGCGTTTAACTCTTCCTGGCCAGAGGTAAAGCACATTTAGTGACATTTATGACCTTGCCTTATTTTTCTATCTTTATTTCTCCCCTTGTATAACATCAGAAGTCGCATTTAATTAGCTATCTGAATAATATATTTGTTTGTTTCTAAAACTGAAGTAACCTCATTTCAGTATTTAGGTACATTTTTTTCAGTGTTGGTTTGTTTTACATATGGGTATGAAATATATTAATGTATTTTCTCATTTTAATTGGCATTACAGGGAGCCCAATGCCATTTTGGTCTGCCGGTTGATAGTTCAGGCAATCTTTATGTGCACATACATTTATATATGTACTTTTAAAATAACTATTTTGTGTTACAGGGAGTTAAAGACAGTTTGGTGTGGAAATACTGAGACAGTGTGGATATACTCAGAACAAAAAATTCAGTGATTGCCTGTGCACAGTTAAGAAAACTAATGTAATTGGTGTGATAGGAGGTGGGCTTTAGCATATAATACAGCTTTAAGGAGAAAAATATCACAAGTTTTGTATTAATTAAAGGAATAATCTTACTGTTTTTCATAGAAGTTAATTGGTCTATTCCACTACTACTGGAATTAGCTACCTGAAATACCAAATTCAAATACGAACATAAAAGGTGATACTGTTTTTGTAATATGTGAAAATGTGCAAAGTTTGTGAATGGTTAGTGTTTTCTCCATATGTGTATCCACCCATGTGCCTATAATGATTCCCTAAAATACTACTTAACAGCACAAAGTAACAGTGGACTGCATGGCATTATTAATGTAGTGCTTTCTTAATTACTTCATAGAACTCATACATTTCACATGTAAAGTCATAAGAATAATTAGCCAGGCTAACAATTGTCCTTTAGAAATGTTTTTGTTATATTTGAGTTATAAAATAATTTATCTGGTCCATTTTCAAAAACAATTCATCATTCTGGATTGAAGTAAACCAGAGGATTTGCATCACCCCAAGAGTTACATAGTTTAAGTGGGAAACTGAACACGTGAAGCTGGTTTCCAACATTAAGTGCAGCTTTCAGTACTGTGAGAAATTTATTTAGGAATATTTGAATTTCTGCAGTACATCTTCAGTGACTTTTAACTCTGCTAACAAATGTTCCCACCATACTTGTTCATTTCCCATCTCCTTATTGTAATTGCCAAATAGAGTTAATATACTAATGCTCACCACAGGTTGCAGAGCAAATGTTTCATGGCTATAGACTGCAATAGTATTAGATATAGAAATAGTATTTAATACAGATATTAATTTTTTAGGTAGAAAAAAAGTATTATGGTAATAGAAGCTGCCAGAAACCTTGAGTGACTTATATTGTGAAGGTTTTGGAAGTCATAAACCGTGTAATTTGCCCCCTGCCAGTTTGGTTCCTGTTAGGAGTAAAGTTTGGAGTTTGTATAGCACTGTATTCTGTCCTCCAAAAAAAAAGATATCTAAATACGGCAGATAACAGACAATATGAAAAGCTGCCCTTTTGGATTAAACTTGTGACTGGAGGGTAATGTGTAATTTAGTAATTAGATAAGAATTCCAGTAAACTCAAATTTGCCGACTCCTGGTCTGTAATTCCAGTAATGTATTTTTGCTTTCAAAACAAGGACTTTCATAGAATCATAGAAAGTTTTGGGTTGGAAGGGACCCCTAGAGGTCATCTAGTCCAACCCCCCCGCAGCGAGCAGGGACACCACTAACTAGATCAGGTTGCTCAGAGCCCTGTCCAACCTGGTCTTGAATGTTTCCAGGGATGGGGCCTCCACCACCTCTCTGGGCAACCGGTTCCAGTGTTTCACCACCCTCATTGTAAAGAATTTCTTCCTTATATCTAGTCTAAATCTACCCTGTTTTAGTTTAAAACCATTACCCCTCGTCCTGTCACTGTTGTCTCTACTAAAAAGATTGTCCCCATCTTTCCTATAGGCTCCCTTTAAGTACTGAAAGGCTGCAATCAGGTCTCCCCGCAGCCTTCTCTTCTTCAGGCTGAACAAGCCCAACTCTGTCAGCCTGTCCTCATAGGAGAGCTTTGTTCTGTGATGATGAGCAAAACAAGTTAGTAACTGTGAATAACAAAAAGACTGTATACCTGATGTGTATTGTTTCACAGTAATCTTTTGTAATCTGTATTTCAAAGCAGGGAACATGGTGAAGAAGCTTTTATTTGTTTACATGTCAGCAGGTGAATTGTTGCCTTCTTGTAACATTTTGAACTAAAACACCAACATCTGCGGCATTGGAACTGTTAAACATGTATTCACTGTAGTCTGAGTTTCTCTTATTTTTGAAAAACTGCAGTGCTGTGGCTTCTTTTGTTGGCTGTCTCTTTAAAACATCCTCTCCCACAGGAATGGAGCGTATACTGTGGTTTCCATAACTTAGTTGAGCGCATGTTAAAAGCCCTGCTTTCGAGATGGAAGGGTGCTCACTGTAGATTTCTCTGTTCTTAATTCTGCTCTTTGGTTTGTGTTTGCTTTTCCTCCACAGCCTCACCCCACCCCTGGATCAAGTAGGCTTCCTTTTCTGTCTGGGTGAAGGTGAAAAAAGATTTGAAGAAGTAGCCCTTATGTAGCTTTTCATTCTGCTCTATTGAGAACTCTCTTCTGTTTGCAGTACTTCAGGTACTGTGGAGTAAATCCAATCTGTTCACTCTTACTCACAAGGCAGAGTGCAACAGAGCCAGTTGGTTTCCTCTCAACCACCTTGTTGTAACAAATCGCTTACCATGACTGTCTCTCCTCCACCACCACCTCTGCCCCTCGATGAACACTTTCACATAAACTGTGTCATCTTTTGCTGGTCTGAATTACAAGGCCTGTATTTTATTTTCTGTCCTGTGGCAAGAACTCTGCTGCCTTGGGGACAGCATGCCTCCATTTGTGTCTTTTTCCTCTCTTCAGGAAAGGATTTTCTTTTGTCTTTTTCTGAATCCCAGAGAGACCCAAAGCCCCTCTTCAAGGCTGAGGACGACACAGTATATATGATCTTTGACACCTGCCATTCTGAAATGGAAACAGTCATGACTACAGAGCTCTTGTATAGTGACAGCTAAGTCAGGGACCTTTCCTTCAGCTCCTCCGTATGCAGCTCTTGAGCAGAAAGATCTTTTACTCCTTGAAGTATTCTGTGGACATTTTCCAGTCGTTTGACATTTTTTAGTGCCTTCTCTCATAGCAGACAATATGCTGCAGAGCAATCTCATACTCCACCAGCCAGCACAAGAAAAGCATTGTAAGCAGTCTGTAGAGGATACTTCCATCACTGCAACAGCTGTGGGCAGTGGCCTTTCCAAATTACTGCTGCGGGTGACATCCCTGAGCACAAATGGGAGTCTTGAACTAGTCTTCGTTGACCATATCTCTGTTCACAGCCAGACTGGTGGTCTTTCAAACTACATTTATGTCAAATAACATAAAATACTTTAGTATGGACTTCACAGGTGAGGGCTCTAGGATTGGATTTTCTTTATTGCCACAGCAGAGTTCTCCAACTCTGTCCCTTTTCAGAGACCCTTCACAATAGTTTGCCTAAATTGACAGTAGATCACAGAATCACAGAATGGTAGGGGTTGGAAGGGACCTCTATGGGTCATCTAGTCCAACCCTCCTGCCAAAGCAGGGTCAAGATGCTATGTTGGAGAGTATTTTCAGAACCAGTAACTGCATACCTCACCAATCTCAACATCTGTTCAATGGTACCTAAAAGGAAATGAGATCTGTGGCCTTTCCATACCTGTTCAGTTCTTTGTATGATGGTTATCAGGACCTCAGTAAGTTGACCAGAGTCCTCACCATTACGTCTGGACCAGGAATAGTGCTTAAACTATCTGATCCCTCCAAAGTCAAAAATCTTCACAACACTGGACTGTGGATGGCTGTCATTGGATGAGGACTTCTGTTCCTCTCCAGCATAAATGATAGGAACGTGTAGACTCTTTTCCTCCCTCCTAAGTTGGTCAAAATTTCGTCATCGTTTGCCCACCAATCTGTTTCTTCCACATCAACTGCAATTATTTTTCAATATCCACTTCAGTTGAGTAAAGAGCTATGAAGAAGTCTATACTGAGTCAGCCCATTGTTCTACTCTTCATTGGACCTATGCTTTTACCAAGTGATTTTTGGATTTATGGTCTGGTCTTTTCCTGCCACCTCCCTCCCCAACATCTGTCAGATCTGTCTGTACCTTCACCAAATGTCTTGCCATCTCTGAAGCCCACAAGACTGATGTGAACCTGAAGAAAGCAGTGTTCTTTGAATAAGTCTGAAGTTGCTCCCCTGGGTAGTTAGTGAAGCAATACTACTTCAAGTCATGTTAATTTAAAACTACATATTAAAGAGCTTCTAAGTCATAGCATGTTAGGTAAGAGTAGACCAGCTGAAGCCTGTCTTCCAGCAGCTTGTCTCCTAGACTCTTTAAATTATTTTTACTCTTTCCCTTTCCATCTCTGCCTTGCACCTCTCTTTCTCCCTCTCCCACACATGCAAACCCCTGCTATAGTAACCCACCACTTGTCTCCTGCGATGGTCCACCCAACAACCGCGAGGCATACAGTCACAAGGCTGGGCTTGTGCCTGTGGTGTTTGAATGGTTGTCCACCTATTGCTGAACACAGCGATTTGCAGCGGAGTTCTGCCTTCTCTCAGTGGGCACACAAACCTGTATGTTTCCTCCCTCCCTGGCTTCCAGTTTCAACAGCCTGTCGTGAGACTCCATTCCCTCTGTCAAATAAAATTGAAACTGGGCAATGGATTCAGAAGTCAGCTAGAGAGATGGCAATCAGTTCCAGAGATCCCATCAACTGTGTTTTCTTCAGAAACCATTTTGGAAACGTTGCTGGCTTGAAAGCCACTGATTATAGCATTGAAAAATGCACACTTTTCTCTGTAATACAAAGACTGCATTAAATAATCTTCATTCTTGCACATCTGATTACATGATAACACGCTAAATCGTTGATAAATTATCAGTGTTTCTATGTCGACTTTAGACAAATTTTTAAGAAGAAAGTTATTACTACAATATGTAATTCTTCCACATATCACTCAACAGTTGTAATGTAGAACTGTAAAGCAGCCCATATGCGAACAGATTTCATTTTCAAGGGCAACAGGTCTTTCAGGGCAGATCTTTGTAAAAATTCATAGCCAGGATGTCAGAGTAGCTTAGCCATTATGTTCTGCTTTTGATTTGTAGAATGAAAACTTCTGGAATATTTTCATTAAAACATATGAAGAGTATTTTTTGCCTCTGAGGGTAAACATGGGATCTTAAATTAACTGGTACTACTGATGAGAATAACTTTTTGAACTAATACAAAATGATTTGTTTGTGTATCACAAGAGCCAACAAGTGAAACATGATTTTTGGGACATGTTGTACTTAGTATTGGAAATAATTATTGTAATTAACTGTTGATGGAATTCCCTTCTATGGAACTTTCACTGCATGGAATACATCAAAATACAATTCATAAGGCTGGGGTGGGGGATACATTTTGACACATATATTAAAATAACAGCTTGGGCAGTTGCAGTACAGTTTTGTTAGATATTTGTCACATATTCAGCTTTTCTGCCTGAAAGAGGCGTGATACTTTTTTTTCCCCTAGATACAAATATATGGACTAGTTGAACTTTCAGAGTTTTCTGGATGCTGGAAGTGAATTACATGCTAAGTTAGAGGGTGCATAGGATTTGTATATACAGGATAAAAATATTGTGTTTTTAACTATGTATAGGATAACAGTCTCAGTGAAAGGTTTAAATTATTTTGAAGATAAGAGGGGGGTTTTTTTGGTCATCTCTCCAAGGCAGGTAGAGTTTTTTCCTGAAATGGCTTCCTTTGAGCATTATTAAATCACATTTAATGAATAAAAACATTAATATGTAATACATGGAAGGCTTTACCATATTTAAAACTTCAGTTGAAAGACATGGAGAATTTTTAGTATTGAGGAATGCTTTTGGTGACTTATTCTCTCAAGTTCTTCCCATGTACACATGCACTGAAATAACTAAGGACCTATAAAATTAAAATGCCAGCAGAATTACATACTATTTGCAATTGGACTGTCAGAAAAAATTGTTGGTAGATGCAGGAGACTTATTTTTTTAAATATGTTTTGCATCACATGAAACTGTGGAAAGTACTACATTAACAAGATAATTTGGGGGGAGGGAGGACAACACAAATGATAGTCTTTATTCTTGGATTACATTAAGATTATATGGAAAGAACTGCATACTTGTAAACCAAAGTAGAACTATGTAGTTTGCATTTGAAATAATACGTATGTGCAGTTAGAAGTTATTTTGGTGATGTCCTTCCAAACCATGGAAATTTTAAGAGTTCTCCTGTGTTACACTGCGTCCATGAGCTGCTAATTCGTTAATAAGAACCTACCATAAAAATATCGCCTCTTTACAGTTAAATCCTGAATATAGTAATGATTGGTCATTTTGTTGTTAATAAACTCTATATACTATGGCATCATCTATTTTAAACTGAGAACTACTTGCAATAGTGTACTGTATTTCACTGAAAGTGAAATCTTCTGTTGCGTAGTATATTTTGTTATAGTGACTCCCCCAAAATGAAACTTTTCCAGTTCTGGAGTATTCCAAAGTATTTAAGAGTTTATCACATATTATAAAATTTTGCACTGTATGTGTAGAATATAATAGACAATTTCATTTGGAAGGGACTGATGATCATCTGGTCCAATTGCCTGACCAATTCAGGGCTGACCAAAGTTAAAGCATGGTATTCAGGGCATTGTCCAAATGCCTCTTAAACACTGACAGGCCTGGGGCATCGACCACCTCCTTAGGAAGCCTGTTCCAGTGTTTGACCACCCTCTCGGTAAAGAAAGGCTTCTTAATGTCCAGTCTAAACCTCCCCTGGTGCAGCTTTGAACCATTCCCATGCATCCTATCCCTGGATCCCAGAGAGAAGAGCTCAGCACCTTCCTCTCTGCTTCCCCTCCTCAGGAAGCTGCAGAGAGCAATGAGGTCATCCCTCAGCCTGCTCTTCTCCAAACCAGACAACCCCAAAGTGCTTAGCTGCTCCTCACAGGACATGCCTTCCAGCCCTTTCACCAGCTCCCTTGCCCTCCTCTGGACACATTCAAGGGCCTTCACATCCCTCTTCAATTGTGAGACCCAGAGCTCCACACAGTATTCAAGGTGGGGCTGCACCAACACTGAATACAGCGGGATGGTCACCTCTTGGGACCGTCTGGTTGTGCTGTGTTTGATGCACCCCAGGATGTGGTTTGCTGGCTTCCAGGGCACACTGCTGGCTCCTGTTGAGCCTGCTGCTGACCAACACCCCCAGACCGCTTTCTGCAGGGCTGCTCTCCAGCCACTCCTCTCCCAACTTATACTTGTGCCCAGTGTTACTCCATCCTAGGTGCAGAATGTGACATTTTGACTTGTTAAATTTCATCCCAGTAATCATAGCCCAATGCTCTAATACATCTGCAAGGCCTCTTGTCCCTCAAGAGAGTCAACGGCACCTCCCAGTTTGGTATCATCAGCAAACTTGCTAATGGTGCATTCCACTCCTGCATCCAGATTGTTCAGAAATATATTGGAACAGAACTGGACCTGGAATTAAGCCCTGGGGAACACCACTGGTGACCAGCTGCCAGACAGATGTAGCGCCGTTCACTAAAACCCTTTGAGCTCTTCCCTGCAGCCAGTTCTTCACCCAGTGTACCATGAACCTGCTCATCCCGCAGCTGGACCACTTTGTCCAGAAGGATGCTGTGAAGGACAGTATCCAAAGCCTTACTAAAATCCAGAAAAACTGCATCTACCGCCTTCCCTTCAATGGGAATGGGTTCATTACCTTATATGATCACAGAAGTGTTGCCCATTATAACAGAGTATATACTCAACAACTGCGCATCTTCATACATCATTTGGCACCATTAAACTAATTGTGTAGAGCTGTAGAGGTTATTAAAGCAGTATGGTCTCTTTATCTGCAAAGTACTTTAAAAAAAGTTTAGAACATAGGTAAACATGAAGATACACTGTTAAAGTATGGATTTTCTGCAAGTGTTCTCATTATCATTCATTTATAAAATTACTGGAATATTTTTCATTGAGTAGTGTTTTTGTTCCAAATTAGTCATATTTATGGATCCTTAAAATTACGTACTGAATTGATGTAAAAATATAGGTTTTATATTTCCAGTATATTAAGCAATTTACAAGTTGTTCTCTCTAGGAGGGACTAGAAGGACAAAGGGGCTTATCCCAGATTAGTATCTTCAGTACGTTTCTCACTTGGAGCTCTCGGGTACAGGGTGACTGGAGAAGTCCCATAGTATGGGAGGCACAGAGCTCTAGTTTATCTGCAGGCCAGCCTGTTTCGACCTGCAGATGGGCTCTGCAGTCCAGTCACGGCGAGAGGTGGCACCTATGCTGCAAGAGAGGCACTAGACTGGAGCCAGAAGTCTTTAGTCCTGGTCAGTCTTATCGCCTCTCAGGAACTAGGAGAACTCCGGCAGATGTGTTTCACCAGATCCATCTACATTAGCGATTTAGCATATTGGAGAGCTGCTTTTTCATGCAAATTTGCATTGCATCTATACTTGGAGTCCTGCTACATGCA
Organism: Opisthocomus hoazin; assembly: GCF_030867145.1. Classification (NCBI taxonomy): domain Eukaryota; kingdom Metazoa; phylum Chordata; class Aves; order Opisthocomiformes; family Opisthocomidae; genus Opisthocomus; species Opisthocomus hoazin. The sequence goes on along the minus strand of NC_134417.1, from coordinate 70,980,758 downwards.
ATTAAGTGTCTAAAAGATGTACTGAAAGTTGTTTGTGTCCTGGGGAGCCAACACTTGAAGTTGTACACTAGGAGGACTTTCAGAGTGCCTCGCCTGCAGTGTGGACACAAGGGCTTACAGCAGCTGGCTCTGCTTCTGCGAAGTGTTCTTCTTGGACTGAATTTTGGCACAAACTTCATTGCCAGTAAAGATGCAATGTGGATACCCCGTAATACATCACAGCAAATTAAACCCCAATCCTGCCCTCCCTGTGCTGCATCGCTTGGTAGTGTACATGTTTGCATTGTGCTCAGGGAGCAATGGAGTAGCCCCTAAGAGTGCAACTATAAAGGACTGGTGATCTAGAGCCTTGGAAGACAGGGCAGATGTCTCCTTCCAGCTTTCTGTCTAATATAGTCCGCTGTAAGACCAAGTATTTGTCTCTCCTGTACATGGAAATGAGGGGAGCTCTGTAACCCCTACTGTATGCAACTCTTGCCAGTAATAGCTGTACCGTTCATGTGTCCAAAGTAAAACTGATGCCTGTTATTTTTAAGTGCTTGTGTTCTATGTTATACCTGTTTGTTTGTCCTAGGCAGCTGGCTTCCATTCAGGAAAGTTTTTGAGTATATGCTAGAAGCTATTAGGTGTGTATTTAATGTTCTTGACTAATTTGGTGTCAGCTCTTAAGAGAAACTGGTTAAGAGTGGAATTCTGGTCAAATGTATGATTTGTTTCTGTTGTTTTCCTGAAGGAGTTTTCTTAACCTGATAAAAGAACAATCACTATACATCTTTTGATTCTATATTTTCTGATTTCTGTGCCTTCCTTCAAATGAAGTAATACAGACTTGTGCAGTTTATGCCAAAGTTCACTGTTGGCGCATGCAGGTATAAGGAAAGAATGTTAACGTGATTTTCCCTTTCAATAAAATCTAAGTCATCTTCAGAAAGCAAAGTTGAAATGAACTGGAAATCAAAAGATAACGTATACCTTACGAAACAGTTTAAGGTAACTTTTTGATTTGTGTCCTGGGTTTGGCCAGAACAGGGTTAATTTTCACCGGACTCCAGGAAGGGGCACAGCCGGGGGGTGGGGGCTGACCCGACCTGGCCAAACAGAGCCCGGTATTCCATACCATGTGACGTCACGCTGGGTTCCGGTGGGGGGGGAGCGGCGCGGCGGGAACGCACTCGCGGCTTGGGCGGGCGCAGCGCCGGTCCGGTTTCGGGAGAGCGGCTGTTGTACGGTTCGTGGTTGTGTTTTCTCCTTATCTGTATCGTTGTTGTTCCTGTTTTCCCTCTGTTTGCTGTTCTGTTAAACTGCCCTTATCCCGACCCACCAGTTTCTGCCTCTTTCTTTTCATTCTCCTCCGCACGCCGGCGGGGGGAGGGGCGGCCGCGTGGCGCTTTTGTTGCCGGCGGCAGCCGAAACCAAAACATTAAATTGGCGCCCAGACGTGGAGCAGGGATAACGGCAGGGCTGAGCAGCGGCTGTTAAAACTGTTTTCTTAGATTTGCTTAAATTTTGTTATACGCATTTTTCTGTGTTAAGTAGTCGCCGGTAAAAAAGGAAAAAAAAAAAAAAATGTTTCTGACTTTGATCAAGTGGCTCTGCTATGTAAATCCGTACTTGCACTATGTGTTCATTGCCATGCTGTTCATCATCACTGGAAAAAGGATTAAGATGATGATTTTGCTGTACTGTACGATATCGACTTATGATATGATAACATCACTGTGCATGAAATTAGTCTTGTATTTGCATGCGGCACTGCGGTCATTTCCGTACCTCGGATCCTATGTCTTAGATTTTGTTAATAATCAAACCCAGTCTGTGGGGAAAGCCGAAGGGGATACCTTCCCCCACTCTTTCGCCCCCCCCCCTCTTTCCCTCAGGCTGGTCCTAACTGTTTTTGAGAATTTCGAGTACCCGTGGGATGCTCAGGGCAGCACTCTCCTTTTGTTATGCCTCCTGAATGGGTTGCAGGTTTTGTTTAGGGTTAAGCAAGTCGTTAAGAACATCGTGCAGAGACCTGCCCCGGGGCCGGATAGCTGTGAGTGGCTGGGTGTGTGGGACAGCATGGGCAGATGTCTAGAGCAGTGGGCACCTGCGGTGTGTTTTAAACTCACCCCTGAACAAATACAGAATCCGGACAATCTGGTAAAATATCTGAAAAAAGTGTGCTGCCACCCTGGGAACTCCAGAGAGACACAGATCACCACAATGTGCTGGGGTCTGGCCCATGCCTACCGAGCCCTGTTCAACACTGTTCAGTGCCTTAAAGGGGAAAGGGGGGGAAGCGAAGCGGCAGGCGCTGCAACTGGCGCTGCCCCCCCAGCCGGCCCTGCAGCCCCTCCAGCCCAGCAGGCAGTCCCAGCCCCCCTGACCGGCACCACCGCTGCTGCAGCCACAGCTGCAGGGTCTGCCTCGGTTTCCCCAGCAGGCACAGCAGCTGCTCCAGCCCCAGCTCCAGCCACAGGCACAGTGACTGAGCCCAATGACCAACCTGTGCAGGTAGCAGTCGCCCCCGTAAAACTAAAGAAAGACGCAAAGAGAGCAGATCGCTCCGGGAGGGATGATGATGAGCCAGGGTCATCACGGGAGATAGAGACAGAGATCATCACCCGGTCCCTGTCCCTGGGCGAGCTGCGAGACATGCGGAAAGATTTCAGCCGCCACCCAGGCGAGCACATTGCCACCTGGCTGCTGCGGTGCTGGGATAACGGGGCCAGTAGCTTGGAATTAGAGGGCAAGGAAGCCAAGCAGCTGGGATCCCTGGCCAGGGATGGGGGCATTGACAAGGCCATTGGGAAAAAGGAACAAGTCCTCAGCCTCTGGAGGAGACTTCTCTCAGGGGTGAGGGAGAGATACCCCTTCAGTGACGATTTTGTATGCTATCCTGGCAAGTGGACCAATATGGAAAGGGGTATTCAGTACTTGAGGGAATTGGCTGTGCGGGAGCTGGTTTACTGTGACACAGACGATGAGCAGGTACCCACAGACCCAGATGAACTCCAGTGCTCACAATCCATGTGGAGGAAGTTTGTGCGGAGTGCACCCTCCTCGCATGCCAACTCACTGGCAGTTGTAAACTGGAAAGGTAAAGACACACCAACAGTGGACGAGGTGGCTGTCAGACTCCGCCAATATGAGGAAAGTCTCTCTTCCTCCCTTGTCTCAGCTGTGGAGAAACTGGTCAAGCGACTAGACAAGAATATGTCCTACTCCCCACCTGTGCGGGCCCGCATCTCAGCTATTAGGGGCAAGCGTTTCTCTGCTCAGGAGAGGGAATACAGAGGCTATACACCCCGGGGCACCCTGTGGTTTTACCTGCGTGACCACGGAGAGGACATGAGGAAGTGGGATGGAAAACCCACCTCAAGTCTAGAGGCCCGAGTACGTGAGTTGCGAGGTAAAACAATCACAAAAGGGGACTCTGTTAGGAAAAATGCCGCTCCAGTTTCCAAAAGCCAGCTCTCCAGACCAGGTAGACAGTTTGACCTTGATTCCGATCCTCTGGAGGGGACCTCCAAGTCATTTTTACAGCAGGTGAGCAGCAATTTCTCTGACGAGGATTAGAGGGGCCCTGCCTCCAGCCAGGTGGAGGAAAGGGACAACCGTGTCTATTGGACGGTGTGGATTCGGTGGCCTGGCACGTCAGATCCACAAGAGTATAAAGCTCTAGTGGACACTGGTGCACAGTGTACTTTAATGCCATCAGAGTTCAAAGGGTCAGAGCCCATTTGCATTTCGGGAGTGACAGGGGGGTCCCAAGAGCTGAGTGTACTGGAGGCTGAAGTGAGCCTCACTGGGCAGGACTGGCAGAAGCACCCCATTGTAACTGGCCCCGAGGCTCCGTGCATCCTTGGGATAGACTATCTTAGGAGAGGCTATTTCAAGGACCCAAAGGGGTATCGGTGGGCTTTTGGCATAGCTGCTGTGGAGACGGAAGAAATTAAACAGCTGTCCATTTTGCCTGGTCTCTCGGAGGATCCTTCCGTTGTGGGGTTGCTGAGGGTTGAAGAACAACAGGTGCCAATCGCGACCACAACGGTGCACCGGCGACAGTATCGTACCAACCAAGACTCCCTTCTCCCCATTCATCAGCTGATCCGCCAGCTGGAGAGTCAAGGAGTGATCACCAAAACTCGCTCACCCTTTAATAGTCCCATATGGCCAGTAAGAAAATCTACTGGAGAGTGGAGACTGACAATAGACTACCGTGGCCTGAATGAAGTCACACCACCGCTGAGTGCTGCCGTGCCAGACATGCTAGAACTTCAGTATCAGCTGGAGTCAAAGGCAGCCAAGTGGTACGCTACAATTGACATCGCTAATGCATTCTTCTCCATCCCTTTGGCAGCAGAGTGCAGGCCACAGTTTGCTTTCACCTGGAGGGGCATCCAGTACACCTGGAATCGACTGCCCCAGGGGTGGAAACACAGTCCCACCATTTGCCATGGACTAATCCAGACTGCACTGGAAAAGGGTGAAGCCCCAGAACATCTGCAGTACATCGATGACATCATTATATGGGGCGACACAGCGGAGGAGGTTTTCGAGAAAGGGGAGAAAATAGTTCAGATCCTTCTGAAAGCCGGTTTCGCCATTAAGCGAAGTAAAGTCAAGGGACCTGCGCAAGAGATCCAGTTTTTGGGAATAAAATGGCAGGATGGGCGCCGTCAAATCCCAATGGATGTCATCAACAAAATAGCAGCTATGTCTCCACCAACCAGCAAAAAGGAAGCACAGGCCTTCCTGGGTGTTGTGGGTTTTTGGAGGATGCACATCCCAAATTACAGCCAGATTGTAAGTCCTCTGTACTACGTGACCCGGAAGAAGAATGATTTTGAATGGGGCCCTGAGCAACGACAGGCATTTGAACAAATTAAACGGGAGATAGTTCATGCCGTAGCCCTTGGTCCAGTCCGGTCAGGGCAAGATGTTAAAAACGTGCTCTACACCGCAGCCGGGGAGAATGGCCCAACCTGGAGTCTCTGGCAGAAGGCACCAGGGGAGACTCGAGGTCGACCCCTGGGGTTCTGGAGCCGGGGATACAAAGGATCCGAGGTCCGCTATACTCCCACTGAAAAAGAGATTCTGGCAGCATATGAAGGCGTTCGAGCTGCTTCAGAAGTGGTCGGCACTGAAGCACAGCTCCTCCTAGCTCCACGATTGCCGGTCCTGGGTTGGATGTTCAAAGAGAGGGTCCCCTCTACGCATCATGCCACCGATGCTACGTGGAGTAAGTGGGTCGCTCTGATCACCCAGCGCGCCCGAATGGGAAACCCCAGTCGCCCAGGAATTCTGGAGGTCATCATGGACTGGCCAGAAGGCAAAGATTTTGGAGCATCGCCAGAGGAGGAGGTGACACGTGCTGAAGAGGCCCCACTGTATAACCAGCTGCCAGAAGATAAGAAACAGTATGCCCTGTTCACGGATGGGTCCTGTCGCATTGTGGGGAAGCAGCGGAGGTGGAAGGCTGCTGTATGGAGCCCTACACGACAAGTCGCGGAAACTGCTGAGGGAGAAGGCGAGTCCAGCCAGTTTGCAGAGGTGAAAGCCATCCAGCTGGCTTTAGACATTGCCAGTCGAGAGAAGTGGCCAGTGCTCTATCTTTACACCGACTCTTGGATGGTGGCCAATGCCTTGTGGGGGTGGCTGCAGCAATGGAAGAAGAACAACTGGCAGCGCAGAGGCAAACCTATCTGGGCTGCCCCATTGTGGCAAGATATTGCTGCCCGGCTAGAGCAGTTGGCTGTAAAAGTCCGTCACGTGGACGCCCACGTCCCTAAGAGTCGGGCCACTGAAGAACATCAAAACAACCACCAGGTAGATCAGGCTGCTAAGATTGAAGTGGCTCAGGTGGATCTGGACTGGCAACATAAGGGTGAACTCTTTATAGCTCGGTGGGCCCATGACACCTCGGGCCACCAAGGAAGAGACGCGACATACAGATGGGCTCGTGACCGAGGGGTGGACTTGACCATGGACACTATTGCACAGGTTATCCATGAATGTGAAACATGCGCTGCAATCAAGCAAGCCAAGCGGGTAAAGCCTCAGTGGTATGGAGGACGATGGCTAAAATATAAATATGGGGAGGCTTGGCAGATTGACTACATCACACTGCCACAAACCCGCCAAGGCAAGCGCTATGTGCTCACAATGGTGGAGGCCACCACCGGATGGCTGGAAACCTACCCTGTGCCCCATGCCACTGCCCGGAATACCATCCTGGGCCTGGAAAAACAAGTCCTGTGGCGACATGGCACTCCCGAAAGAATTGAGTCGGACAACGGGACTCATTTTCGCAACAGCCTCATAGACACCTGGGCCAAAGAACACGGTATTGAGTGGGTGTATCACATCCCCTACCATGCACCAGCCTCTGGAAAGATTGAACGTTACAATGGGCTGCTAAAAACCACTTTGAGGGCAATGGGGGGTGGGACTTTCAAAAATTGGGATACCCATTTAGCAAAGGCCACCTGGTTGGTTAACACCAGAGGGTCCACCAACCGGGCTGGTCCTGCCCAGTCAAAACCTCAGCGCCCAGTAGAAGGGGATAAAGTCCCTGTAGTGCACATGCGGAACATGTTAGGGAAGACGGTTTGGGTTAGTCCTGCCTCGGGCACAGGCAAGCCCGTCCGCGGGATTGCCTTTGCTCAAGGACCTGGGTGTACCTGGTGGGTAATGCGGAAGGATGGGGAAGTCCGATGTGTACCTCATGGGGATTTGATTTTGGGCGAGAATAGTCCATAAATAAATTGTATAAAGTTAGTTGTTAAATAACCCTGTCACTGTCTGTTGTCACTGTTATAATTGTTATATTTTGTACCAGTAGTAGCATAGTAAGAATCGTCCAGATTAAAGAAGGATGGACTTTTTCGATGAAAACCTAGCAGAGCACAGCAATGATGGAATTGGACCTGGTTTTCAACAACTGGCATCCAGCAACTTCATCAAGATCAACATCTCCTGCAGACTGTGGGCACGGGCCGCACCAGATACATCAGCCGTGAGCTCCGGATGCAGCAAGTGACCGCCCATCACCACACATCACCTCCCCTGCCACGGAAGACCATTATGACAGATGGAGCCCGAAGTCATGGATTAAATGAACTCAACGGACACTTTAGAGTGATGATCCATAGACTAAAGGAATGATATCTGGAGACAGGAGAAGTGGTGGTGATCAACTGGACAATGGGGGACCTGGGCATGACGTAGATGGTATGGAATAAGGGGTGGATAATGTCCTGGGTTTGGCCAGAACAGGGTTAATTTTCACCGGACTCCAGGAAGGGGCACAGCCGGGGGGTGGGGGCTGACCCGACCTGGCCAAACAGAGCCCGGTATTCCATACCATGTGACGTCACGCTGGGTTCCGGTGGGGGGGGAGCGGCGCGGCGGGAACGCACTCGCGGCTTGGGCGGGCGCAGCGCCGGTCCGGTTTCGGGAGAGCGGCTGTTGTACGGTTCGTGGTTGTGTTTTCTCCTTATCTGTATCGTTGTTGTTCCTGTTTTCCCTCTGTTTGCTGTTCTGTTAAACTGCCCTTATCCCGACCCACCAGTTTCTGCCTCTTTCTTTTCATTCTCCTCCGCACGCCGGCGGGGGGAGGGGCGGCCGCGTGGCGCTTTTGTTGCCGGCGGCAGCCGAAACCAAAACAATTTGTAACAAATCAATTTACTTAATACAATATGAACAAGAGCGTGTTTCCCAGGGTTTAATTTTATTCAGAGTAATGTCAAGGCTGCTATTTCTGGGGGTTTGTGTTTACAGGTAACAACATTTGACATTTTTGCATTGACAGGAAGAAAAACTCCAGAGGGGGTATTGTGAAATGCAGTGTTTCCCTCTAAGCAACTTTTTCATTTTCCTTTCTATGTAAAAAATAACATAAATTTGCAAGAGGAGATGTAGGATTTAAGGATTTAAGTACTTCTAGGGAGCAATTTTTGGAGCTGTATTTTGGAGTTCTGTGTTCTACTTGAACATCAAGTCTTTATATCTTTTTAAATTAAAGGATGTCTTGAATAGGTGTGTTTCCTACCCTTTATGCCACCTTTCATTTCTTATGAATAGCTTAATCGATTTCACTTTTTTATAATAATGTTTTTGGCATAAAATCAGAGGCATATGCTTTTTGCTGATTTTGCAGTAGGAGATATACATGTGCCCCTCTGCATGTTTTGGAAAGCATGATTGTATTTGAGATTTAAAAAGTCACAGATAAATAAAAGCATTACAGTAGCTACTATTTAAGTCATACTTTTTCATGCAGCTAGCGAATTTGTGTTCTGCCATTCTGCGAAGTGGACTTCAAAACATTCTCTCACAGCTCTCTATCTAAATGATTTTTATATGTTTCAACGTATGCATAGTACACTCAGTAAATTTCACTGGTATATGTATATGTGTTTTCATATCTATATGTATATAAAGAATTATACCATGAATCTAAATCTCCACACAATACATATAGTCTCCAAGTAGCTTTTGTGCCACAACATCTACATGAAAAGTTTTACATAAAATTTGTCTAGAAGTTTGTGGAATAATCTTTAAGATATTTCTTGATCAGTTTATGTCACTATCAGCAATATTGCCAAATTACTGTAATTCTTCCTCTGTTGTATTTAAATTTTCATTAATTTGAGGTCCAAACCTGTGTAGTATGGCTAAATATTTCCGTAGTAGTCTGTATCTGAATTAAGAATATTCTGAAAGTTTTCTTCTTTTTTTTTTTTTCCCCTAAGGATATGGCACTTGTTGCTCCTGAAGCACCTTCAGAACAAGCTCGAAGGGTTTTCCAGACGTATGACCCTGAGGGTAAGGGCTGTACTTCTTGCTGAAAGAAGATTTTATAATCAAAATGTACTCATTCACTAGACACAAATTCCAAATAGTAACGACTACTGCATTATGTAGGGTATCTCTTCAAAAACAGGACCATTATTTTCTAAAACTTGTTCAAAATGCTGCTCTCAAATCCACTGTCCTTTCCATGCCAGGAAAATATCCTTTTACACCTGAGCTGATTGAGAGAGGAGCGAAATACTTAGTACTTCACAGAAGAAATTTTCAATAGAGTAATTAATCCACAAGTGACATAAAGAAGTTTTCTGAGAATTCTGTAGTAAGGGAAGTTGAGTACAGCATTGTGCAATAGGAATTAGAGGTCTTAGAGCATTGGCTTTTTGACCTTGTGTCGTGGTTTAACCCAGCAGCCAGCCACTAAGCACTAGACAGCCACTCGTTCACCCTGCCCCTTCCCATCCTCAGTGGGATGGGGAGGAAAACGGACCGTGGGTTGAGATAAAGACAGTTTAATAAGACAACAAAGGACATACTACTAATACTACTAACAATAATAATAATAATGAACATGCAAAACAAGCTCCACACAATACAGTTTTTCTCACTGCCCAGTGACCAGTTCGCAGCCAGTCCCCGAGCAGCAACTGCGAAACATGGAGCACTGGAACAGGCTACCCAGGGAGGTTGTGGAGTCTCCTTCTCTGGAGATATTCAAGACCCGCCTGGACAAGGTCATGTGCAGCCTGCTGTAGGTGACCCTGCTTCGGCAGGGGGATTCGACTAGATGACCCACATAGATCCCTTCCAACCCCCACCATTCTGTGATTCTGTGATTCCGTAACTCATGGATTTTGCAGAACTCCCAAAAAAGACCAAACTCCTGGAAAAGTTCTAACTCCTGGAAAAAGGATGAAAGAGGATTAAAAAAAAAGATTTCCTGTCCCCCTGGCCAACCCCCATTCATAAACTGAACATGATGTCTATGGTATGGAATATTTCCATTGGCCAGCTTGGGCTGGCTGCCTGGCTGTGCTCCCTCCCAGCTCCTGCACATCTGCTCCTTAGCTGAACATGGCAGAGCAGAAAAAGTCCTTGATTTCTTAGCAACAACTCAGCAGCTATTGGGAGGAAATTAACACTATCCCAGCCAAAACCAGGACACCTTGTAATGTTGTTTGTAATTAACATAAGGCTTAAATATAATTTGATTTCTCTTATGTTACATTTTCATAGAATAACTGATCTGCTATAATTACGTTCTTCATGAAGTTTTGTTCTTGAATGTATGTGGCATGCACTGAAAATTTTCTTAAACTTTCAGGTATTATTTTAACTACTGAAAAGGGAAAAAACGTACAGTTATTATCCCATGGTATCAAATGGAGTTTCCTATAAAGAATTTTAATTCTTAGCAAGTATTAAGTCTCTAAGTGTATGAATTATAAGCCCACAGTTTCTGTATTGCACTCCTCATTTTTTTTTAAAGTGGGAGAGAAGTGTTTGAAAACTTTGTTCCTTCTAGAACTCCACCATTTGTTTGCAAGTTTTAGAGATAAACATAGGTAGTATTTGTATTTTTGAATAAAATTTGTACTCCTGGAAAGCATTTTCTAATGAGAAGCTTTGCTACTTCTTCAGATAATGGTTTTATACCTGACACTCTGCTAGAAGATGTAATGAAGGCTCTGGACCTTGTTTCAGATCCTGAATAGTAAGTATAATAAAATTTAAATACTACAGAAGTATCAATTTATTAATTATAGTTTTAGGCATGTTTTCTGGATTCAGTTAACCAGATATCAATTATAATTAGGGAGTTTTCTAGATATTTTTTCTAGCTTGCATTTTGGGCACAGAATGTTACTGTGAAGTGTTTAAGGCAGCTTTAAATTAAAGGGAGAACTTCAAATTAAAATGTGTCTCACTTTGGTAGTGGTGAAGCCCAAAAAACCCTCAAATCTACTGCATTACTATATGTTGAGGAGGTAGTCAGGAATGTATTTCTGCATGTTAACGAGGGTTGTTAACTGTGTAACGAGGTATGTTGACTGTGACAAGAGAGCCAAGCAACGCAGAGGCAGATTAGCATTGGATTGCCACTGCATCTGTCTACAGAGTTTGAAGCTGAAACTACTTCAGTTACACTTCTGTTTCCACCAACACTCAGTGTCTTCTAGTGTTTATAATTGTCATTTGTTTCCAGAAATTGCAGCTTGATTCCTAGAATTAGAGATAACACTATCAGATGAAATAGGTAGTTTATTTTAGATCTTACGTGGACAGACAGGACTAATATTTAGTGGCAGCAATTAACCTTCGATGTCAAAGCTTACCATGTTTTGCCACTAAATGCTTAACCCAGAAGGGAGATCTATGTACTTGAACGTTCTTACATTTCCAAAAGATGGTTCTGCTCTTTCATAAGCATATAGTCTAGCTTACTGGGGTCTAAACCAGTTGTTCCTGTAGCATGGCTGTGGAGACTGCAAGTTTACTTACCTATCAGAGCAATTCAAAATTTGATTGTTGCCATTTTCTGTCTTTTCAAATGTTACAAAGTACAACAAAGTTTACTGAGCTATTCTCTATGGAGAATAGGAGTGAAAATTGAAATCGAAAGACACTTGGGAAACTACAAGCTACGAAAATACAGGACAAAAAGGCTAGTATTCGTATCATGCCAATAAATGGTGAAATCTGCAAAAGTTTTTTTTAAAGGGGAAAAAGAAAAAAGCCTTAGTTTAATAGGTCTGAGAAGCTCTCTTTTGGCCTTTTTGTTCTGCTGCCTCAATAAATCTGCAGAAATCCTCTTTCTGCATTCAGCAGTGTTTCCATTTGGCTTTTTGGCCCTCAGGGTGTTTGTGGCATAGCCCGGCCTATTTTACTGTGCATAGCACAACAAATATAAATTGATGTAGGAAGAGCCAGTCAGAAGGCCTGCTGTATTGAAAAGCCACAATCAAACCATGGAATATTCAGTCTTCAAACATCTCTTCTTAAATAAAAGTGTTGTCTAATATTACTGTCTTGAGGACCTACTCTCTTTTTGTTCTAGATGTCCTGTCTATTTAATGTGGAACAAGTATAAATAACATATTTCAAATTCCTTGCAGGCTCTTCTGGTTGGTTTTTTGTTTGCTTTTTAAGTAAAATTAAAGGCATTGCTTCCAAGTGTACTATTTACATTTTTTAGTTCAAGAACTAAATGGAAATTCTTTGTGATCATCTCATCCAAGGCTTTAAGCTTCTCAGAATCTCAAGATGAACAACAGTCAGACCTGCTTAGAGTTTAAGAATTATAGAGGAGAAGACTTTGTAGAGCAGATGTGAATTAACAAGGTGGATTAGACATACCAGTACTGAATGCCATTGCATGTGATTTTAGTAACATTTTCTAGTCTTTTAGTAAATATACCTGAGAATCCAGCTGTCTTGTTTTGTTCGTTTGTTTCTAAAAACCATCTGATACTCTTTAGGGCACTGATTTGAGTATATCTGTCAATCTAGGTTTAGCTGGTTTAAATCATTTTATCCTGTCTGGCTGTTTGACAATGCTGGAGGCTTTTGTCCCCACACGCACCTCAGCCATAGCAGTACAAAGGCCACCGATATCATCACCCCGACATTCGTTACCTCTTCAGTGAAGACGCTAGGCTTCGCGCTGCGGTGGCTGAAGCACCAATGCACGCATGTTTCGGTAGCGCTGCTGTAATGTCAGTAACATTGAACGGTGTTAGCTGTTTGCTGAATGAAAAAGCCTCAGCTGAAACATCCAGCAATTCATTTTTATTAATCTCCCCTCCTGATTCTTTGATTTAGTTCTCTACACTGACCATACTTAAAAACGTAGTGTGGCTCTGCATTTTTAAACAGTTCTTAGATCTCATTAGTCATTATATAGCTTGCTTTAGTTTTATTACATAATTTTAAGTGCATTTTCAAAATTATGTTAAATCTGCCTTGGTTCTGTTTACAAGCACAATATTTTTACAGCTCTATTATAGCATTTCAAGAATTTGAGCAGGTTTCAGACAGCTACTGAAATACCTTAAATTTTGTACTTTGACAGCAGTAAGAATGAGCAATAAAAAGATTGAAGTCCAGTATCTTTTAAATCCTCAGTTGTAGTTTCACTTGAGTAGTTAAAATTCTTTTTTTTTAGATATTAAATTAACATAATTTTTAGGATATGACATTCAGTTTTATGAATTTTAAAATTCATCTTCCAAGGGCCTTAACAGAGCCACTCCCTTAAGAATTGCATAACGTATTCCATGTGTATTGAGGCAGAAACAAAAAGAAGCCAAATATTTTATTATTAGTACTACGTTAGGACCAAGAAAGGAAGCTACTGAGAAGTGGAGACACATAAGTGATAGCCGAAAGGATAAAATGCTTACATGCAATACTAATCAAAAAGACCTTAGAAAGACACCTGCCCGCAGCCCCTGACAGAAGAGGCCTAGGTGGTTAAAGGCCTAGGTGGCAAAAGAGGCAGTTATGAGAAGCTAAGACTCTGCCTTCTGAAAGAAAAATGTAATGCCTACATGAAAAAAATAGGGTGAAATCTACATTTCTGGAGCATTAAATGTAAATCCACAATAGAGCAGAGTTAAAATTCTCTGATGACTAAACTGGAAAGTTATAAAATAAAAGCTAATAGTATTAATAGAATAGAATTAGAACCAGGAGACTTGCAAGAGGTCTGTAGTTCTCATAGGTGATCCCCAGTATTAAAAAGTATTTCAAAGTCAGTAAGAAAAGTCTAGTGAATTCCACTTCATATTCACTGGGGAAGATGATAGGGATTAGTTCTCATCTTCAGTGGGGCAGATTACAGAAATATTTCCACACTTAAGCCTTTGTATGTGTGGTCAGAGTAACTAAGAGTCTGAAGTGTAAAGATTAACAAATACCCTAAAATTCTGCAGAAACATCAGAATGAAATTGCTGAATTATTTTAGGTTCCATCCCATTGTGAACGGTCCTGGCACCAGACAGTACCAGAATGAGAAGGTGACAAATGGACAACAGTACTTAGAAAAGGAATTGAAGGCCAGTCTGGGGAAAACTCACATGTGAATGTTTCGGGTGTAAACATGGGATAAGAAGGAAGGTTTTCTTGTAGAGAAATAACCGATGAAGGGATTAAAATATCTTTTTTTCTTAGTGGAGGGAGATCATTAGAGGAATTTTACAGGAATTTGTGTTAGGTCTGTGAAGTTTGTCATGGCACTGGTGAGGATTTGAGGGTAGGGTTTAATATGATAGTTTGCTGCTGAAACAACAGTGTTCGAGATATTAAAAATGGCGTGGAAGAGCAGCAGAAGTTCCTGGAAGGCAGGGTAATAGAGTAGTCTCAATACAGTAAATGTAGATTGACTGCACATGGGATAAACCAGTTCTGATTTTACATATGCATTGTTGGGCTGTGAACTAGGTATTGCCATTCACGAAACGGATCTTAGATTGAAACTGATATGTAGTGACAGACAGACATACAGAGTGGGATTTCTAGGAGTTATGCCATTGTGTAAATGCGTGATGTTTCACTCTGTCGTGGAAAAGAACATTGCAGAAAGGTGTCAAGAAGGCAACAGGGCTAGCCGAAGGTACAGGACAGCATTAGTGCAAGGAAGAACTAGGTTAAGACTGTTCGACCTGGGAAAGAGAGACAACCATTGGCATGTAAGAGAGTTTTCTAAAATCAGGATTTTCATGACAAACAGGGAATGATTGCTAATTGCTTCTCACAATACAAAAATGAGATGTCATCAAACTGGATTATCAGATGACAGGTTCAAAACAGGAGGAGATACTTACTCCCAGAATCCATAGTTTAATTTGAATTTTGTGAGTGGAGTTTATGGGATGCCAGAAGTGTGTATGGGTTCAAAGCCAATTAGGCACTTGCATGGAAAGAAAAGAATATGTTTCTCTGTGGTTTAGATACTGCCTCTCACTGAAGATGTCTTCAAGCAGCAATGCTGGAAATGGGGAGGGTAAACTAAGGCTATCACTGTGTGTTTGCCATGTTGCACTCAGTCTTACACACCAACTACTGACCAGCGTCAGGAACAGGGTGCTGGGCAAGGCGCTCTGGTGGTTTGACCTAGTGAGAGCATTGCTGTAGATGGTACAACTTGTAACTAAGGCAGAAGGGTAGGTAGATGCAAATAAATGTTGAAGCGATTTGATGCCTGTAGAAATACATTGCTTAAATAGAAATATAAAGTTACAATTGACATTCATTTGTAGTGACCTGAAATTATGCCATGTTCATACTGCTCAGAAAGCAGTAAGGCTTTCAGATTAGCATTGTTGATATTTTCATTATTTATTGTTTTTGGCTTCTTTGATATCAAGGACGTGATGTAAACAAGTGTATGTTAAACTTAATTTTATTTCAGTGTACTTAGAAGATCTTGGAGGCTTTTCAAATTTCCATTTAAAAACAGGTTGTTTGGCAGTTAGGGAGCTGTATTTAAAAGATGACTGTTTTATGTATCTAAGATCAAGAATGCTTACAAGACAGCAAAATGCCTTTTGGGCTGTAAACCTGTTTTTAGATTATATGGGTTTCAAATTATTTTACCAAATATGGCAGTCTTTCAGAATTATCACTTATTTAATTTAAAATAGCAGATCACTTTTATTTTAAAATAACCATGTTTTGTCAACTTGCATGCCATTCTGGTGCAGTTGTCACAATTAAAAATAGAATAGTATTGCTATACTTGGCAGCCAGTACTGTGGTAGTACAGCATTACAATGTCTTACTCATACTTTTATATGCAATGTTTTTGTCGTAGTGTAAACCTCATGAAGACCAAATTAGACCCAGAAGGACTGGGCATCATATTGCTGGGTCCCTTTCTGCAAGAATTTTTCCCTGAGCAGGTAATCAATATTGCTGCAGAGAAATGTCTGTTCTGCTTGTATTGAGATTCATTAAACACTTCCATCACTATCACAGAGCTGGTTTTAATAACAGGTATGGCATTCGTTTGACAAGGCTGACCAGCAAATAACTTCTTGTATTACACAGCAAACTCTAGACTTCCGTTCTGCATAAGGCGTCCATGATTGTGTCAGCTTTACACTGGAAGGAAACTCCATTGTAGTGACAAGTTCTAAAATTAACTTCAGGAAATATATAATCATTTTGCATATGAAATTGAACTGGTTCCCTACTCAGAAAGTTCATCTGAGTTTGTTTTTTTCTGAGAATAAATGACCATACTGTTTTTCTCAATATTACAAATGTCTGCTGTAATTGCTAGCAAATGGGAAAAGGTTACAACCATCTTTAAAGCTAGTTCTGTGTATATCTCTAATAATATAAAATTTTTTACACTTTAACTCAGGATAGAGGTATGTTTAGCATATGTGGAAGTCAGTATATGCTAGGGTAAAGGGAAAATTATTTTCAAACTCTCAGTCCGTTCCCTGTATTCATTAAGATAGCAGCAGCGCTGAGCAGCGTGTGTCGACGCAGCACCACTGTCCTCCCTTTGCCTTGGGTCACACTCCCCTGCCCTCACGCTGCCTCCCCCCTGCCAGGGGGAACCTCTTTGTACAGCCATGTGGCAGTCCAGAGCGGGCAGCTGGCCCGATGAGAGCTGTCTTCACAGGCTTGTGGAGGCTGGGTCCATGGCGGTGCAAATGCTGCACCGGCAGAAGAGAGGGTTTCCCCAGTGACAAGACAGGCTGGTGGAGGCAGGAGAAGGGCTGCGAGGAGTACAGCTTCAGAGGCTTTTGTGGCTTAACGTGTCATTGACACTATATGGCTTCATTTTTACAGCCAAGGAAATGCGAAACCAATATTTTTAAAATGCCTTCAGCAACACGCTGTTTGTTAAGGGTTGTGCAGCGCTGTTTGGGTGTAGGATTCTGTACTATGAAGCAATCTGGTCATTCAGAAGACACTAGAACTGCACTGCCAAAGATGGTAGGGACCGATACGTCGTTGAGAGATGGTTCATCATCTAGAGGAAAAAGGAGTTAGTGTGTTCATTTTGTCTGGATTTACAGAATTACATCTGCATTGTGCGTTTGCCAACTGTTTTCTTCTTCCTTTCATTTGTATATCCAGAAGTGGAAATATCTTTACAATTGAATGTAATTTAATCTCATTTGTTACAATTATATTACACTTGCAAATCTGGAAGACTCCACTGCTTAATTTTAGGCCCCAGATGCTTAGAATAGAGTTCAGAACGCCAAAGCAGATCCTCCATAATTGGCTGTGCCTAAACTGTCCAGTGCTGCGGGCCATAGGTAGCTGGAGAAGAAAATGGCCGTCATGTGGGTCTGCTGCCTCTGCTGCCGGTTGCTGAAGGGCACCTCTGACTGAGGGGGGGCAGCTGGAGACAGGAGCGTAGCGGAATCATGAGCACATCGCTGCCATAGTCACCTAGAGTTGGTGGAAGAGCTCTTCACCTGCTGTGAAGTTGGAGCCCTCAGGTCAATGCCTGTCCATCAAGTACTTACTCCCTGCTGCGCGTGTTTCCCACCACTCTGCTTTGCCTGTGCTGTGGAGCCTTGGCTGGCTCCAGCACCAAACATGGGAAGTGTTACAGCCCTAAGGGTGCAGTTTGAGCAACCAGCATGTTTTGGACTGGGACCGGCCAGTATCAGTTACTGAATGAAAGCTGAGGGCATGGATACGGTGTCCAGTCTGTGCTCTGTGGATCAGACAGCAGGAGCCCTGCCCCACACCTCCTTCAGAATTCTATCTGAAAGTGAAATTCTGCAGAGATCAATGACTGTCTCCAAAATACTGTGAGCAAACAGCAGATGCCAGTGATGGTTGGAATTGTTGTAATTCCCCTTTAGAATATATTTGAACATGTAGCTATTGCTCAGGAGATCCAGATTCAATTCCATCTTTGCTGAGAATATGCAAAACCCCATTCTTACTCTCCTAGAAAGTACTAAACTCCACCTCAAAAGCAGGAAGGTATCTCAGCTTTTGTTTTCAAAGCTGTGGGCTTAGAAGAACAATACTCAAAGGTCATTCAGCCTGAGAGAGCAAGCCTGACTCTTTAGTACTCAGGGCAGTCACCTGGAGAGGGGGATTCCTGAATTCCCCGGTAGCCCTTTTTTTTGGGAAACAATTACTGCATAACATCCATGGGGCAGGAGCTGGAAAGCAGGACTTTGCCTTCAGGGTGAGCGTACTTTCCTCAGGGAAAAGAACAAGCATCCTCTTTCCTTCTCAGCAAAGCCTGATTTTATGCATTTCTCTGAAGCAATTTCTGTGAGTAGAGTTACCACTGACCTTCGTTTCACCACCCTCCCTCCACTAAACAGCCTGGGTTGCTGTGGGAAACCCATACAGAGATAAGGGGTTTGAATCATTTGAGAGGAGAAAAATGAATGAGGGCTTTTTGTTATCTGGTGGATGTACTGTAACCTGAGCAGATTTCTCCTCATTCCAGCCTTTACTTCCATGTACTTAAAAAAGGGGTAAGTTTTTGTGTGGAGCCTGGTCCAGTAAGCATAAAAGAGGTGATATTACACCTGATTTGTGCGTCCTGATTCACTGAAATGCAAAGCTCTCCAGTCCTTTTAGGACTAAAGCATTTAAACACCTGGAGTGGTGAAGGCTGACAGCTGCAGTACCTCTGCTGTTAGGCCTCAGCTGAACAGGTGTCTTCCCAGTTGGTTTACAGTTAGGCAGGCATGGGCATATAGAACTTTTTAGCTCTCAGATGGAGGGTTGGAGACTGGATCTAGTCCTTAGATAATGATTAACTTGGTAACATCCAAACTGTCATAAATACATGCAAATGTGGCTACTACCTGAGGTGTCTGACTTGAAAACTTAGGACAGATGCTCAGTGCTGAAGTTGTAGCTTAAAGAGTCCAGGTGAACTGGACAGAACATTCCAGAAACTTGTGGCTTGCTCTTGGGGGTGTTACCCTTTAATTTACTGACATCTTTTTATTATTTCTGACGAGAAGGGTAAAATGAATAAAATATTCAAGATGATGTCACCTGAAAGAAATTTTACTTTTTTACGATTTCCTAGAGTCTTCTTGTTTCAATGCATCTGTCTAAGTGTAAAGAGAAGAGACTGTCAAGGCACAGTGTGTATGTTACACCAAATTAACTGTCTTCTTTCTACTAGGACTCTAGGGTTTCAGAGTCATTCACCGTTTACCATTACAATGGACTGAAGCAATCTAACTATAATGAAAAGGTAAGAATTAAGAAACAAGAATATAGCTTTAATATTTTTATGCATGTGAAGCGGGATCTGAACTGGTAAAGGACAATGGAGGTGTAACACAGACAAACTGCACCTTCTGTAAGTAACCCTACATCTACGTTGAGATGTTTGGAATTTTTTATGAAATAGTTTAGTACTCCAGACCCGCATCAAAAATCAGTATTTTTTGGAACCACTCAATGGGGGACAAAAATGACCTCTTTCATTTTCAGCGTTGTTGGAAGGAGGGGTTTGCATGAGGCACCATGACTGCTGCTAAGCTACTTCCTGAATTAGCATTTAGGACAGAAGAGTGTAAGGCATTAGGAGATGCAGGGAACAAAAGAAACTTCAAGTAAGAAGATGCTTCGAGAAAGTGCATGTACTCAGTCTTTGGAGTAGCTTGGAGTTAAGTCCTTAAAATAACCACTGTGAAATCTTCAGCAGTTTCATATTCCAAAATGTAGTCAAAAGCATTCAAAGATATATTTATCTTTATTATTGAACACATACACATAATGAAGAAAATTTAAACAAATTTTTGTTCTTAAAGGATTCTGCTTATAGCATTTTAAATATTGTGTTGCTTTATGAATAGACCTAATTTGCAACAGAAGTTCCACATTATGGAAAATTAGTTGCATAAAGCTAAGTCTAAGGAACACTGTCCTTATAAAAATAACAATATCAAACTTCGCAACTGCAACAGTAGTAGAAGATCTGTTGTCACAGAATTTTTGCATTGCATTTCTTAGCTTTTTTTTTCCCCAGTTTTAGCCTTTACTGTCTGTTGAAGTAAACAGTCAAATGAATATGGCCTCATCACAATTTTCAGGCACTTGAGTCTGAGAGATTAGTCGTTTTTTAATTTCATACCTCATTTAATTTAAAACAACAAAAAAACTATATAAAACTTTATGGATTAGATTTTTGTAGTAAAAAAGAAATGTATCATAACAAATCCTCTCCTAACCTGGTGAAAATAATCATCTCATTAGAGAGTTTTTAAACAAACATAGGCTGACGTAATTGGATTTATTTTGACAGGTCATGTATGTAGAAGGCACAGCGGTTGTTATGGGTTTTGAAGAACCAATGCTACAGACCGACGACACTCCTGTGAAACGCTGCTTGCAAACCAAATGGCCGTACATAGAATTACTCTGGACCACAGATCGATCTCCTTCTCTAAACTGATGTGTTGCCCATCAGCAACATACTGCTGTCGAATGCGTGAATGGGGATTCGAGAACTGGTATTTGCTTGGGAAGTGGTATACTTTGACTGTGTGAAGTTATACACTGGTATCATTGATAAATTGTAAATAATGATTACAAACACTTTTTCAGTGTTAATTGGAATATTTAATTTTTTAATCAGATTGATTTCTATTACAATAGTTTGTCTTTTTTGGCCACTGTAGTACTGTTAATGTGAGTTATCCTAAAAAAAAAAAAGCCTACTTATAAAGTCTTAACATTATTTTGCCATCTCATGAAGATTTGAAAAATGTCTGATATTGCAGAATCTGCATATTAGATGTCAGATCTTTAAAACATAAAATGTATTCAGCTCCCTCTAAATCATATAGGCAAGTTTTATTACTTAAATTATATTGGCTTACATTACAGTACCATAATGTGTGGACTAGACTGGCCTTTGCACTGGATATGTTTTAATGAGTTTAAATTTTTTGCAATTTTTCCTAAAACCTAATTTTATCTAAAGAGCTTGCACAATGTGACATTTTTAGGAATATTAATAAGTATAATTCATAAATGCTCTTTCTTGGCAGTCATATATTACTGTGGCTTAGTTATCGGGCATGTTAAAAGTGAACTCAAAATCTGAGGAAAAATAGATGTATTAATATTTATTTGAATTTGTATAAAAGAAATGTAAAAACAATGGAAAGAATTTCTTGTTCTATAATCTCTTAACTATCCAAACTCATAATATTGCCAAATACCTCTTCTCAATTTGTCCAAACAGCAGTGTAAGCCAGCGTTATTGTATGTGTTAAGTGCATGAGAACATCTGTTATTACATTATTATATTCCTTTATTTATTACCAACTTGTTAGCCCTAAAATAAAAACTTTTCCTTGAATCATGGTGTATTGTTTTAATTTTGGTTTTAATTGAACTTGTTTTACTGCCTCTCTAAGATGATGAAAAGGGACAGTGGGTTTAGAAATGTCAAGTTTTGAGTTGAACACATCTCAGGAAAAAAAACAACAAAAGATCATTTATTGCTTCTTAACTATTATTGCAAAGCCTGTGCTATTGCCAGCAGGGTTGAATTTCGCAATCACAATTGTTTACTTTTAAAAAACTTCTTTGCATGTATAAATAACAGTATGACTCTAGAATGATCATCATGCAGGAAAACAAACTGATTTGGTCAAAAATGAGAGTCCCTCCCATGGAGACAGTCCTTCCTCCAGCGTGACTCCTTCCCACGGGCCACAGTTCTTCACAAACCGCCCCAGCGTGGGTCCCTTTCAGGGGATGCAGTCCTTCAGGAACTGACTGCTCCAGCGTGGATCCCTCACAGGCAACAGATCCTGCCAGAAATCCTGCTCCAGCGTGGGCTCCTATCTGCAGGCCACAGCTCCCACCAGGAGCTTGCTCTGGCATGGAGTATCCATGGGCTTCAGGGCACAGCCACTTGCTCCAATGTGGGGTCCTCCATGGGCTGCAGGTGACTATCTGCTCCACCACGGGCCTCCATGGACTGCAGGGGGACAGCCTGCCTCACCATAGTCTGCTCCATGGGCTGCAGGGGAATCTCTCCTCCAGTGCCTGGAGCACCTCCTCCCCTCCTTCACTGAACTTGGTGTCTGCAGGGCTGTCTCTCGCCTTTTCCAGCTCCTTTCTCCCAGACGCCATGCAGTGTTTTCACCCTTACTACGTTATCACAGAGACACCACCAGCTTTGCTGACAGGCCCAGCTTTGGCCAGCAGCAGGTCCATCGTGGAGCCAGCTGGAACTGGCTCTGTGCAACACAGAGACAGCTCCTGCTGACGTCTTCTCATTGAGGCCACTGCTGCAGGTGCATCCCCCCGAGCTACTAAACAAGTTCAATCAGGACTTGTTTAAAAACCTAACTTCTGAAATTACTACGACTGTTCCTTATCGCAAAACTGACAGCAGTGTATCTTGCCTCTTTTTGAGATTTCTTTTTCTGAAAAAATGATTCCTGTGCAGTTGACCATAATTTGAAAGAAACTCGCCTTCTCTGACTCACTTCACCTAGAACACAAGTATTCCATCTTGCTGTGCGGGCCTGATGCTAAAAGACTTGTGTAACAGTGGTATTGCTACTCAAAACTATATAGATAATTAATTAAGAGAATCTACTTTAATTTGGACTGCCTGGCAAATCTGAAACTTTACTTTTCCTAAAATGCTCAGGCTTGAGAGGTATTTGCTGTAGCTGGTTTTGCACATTTATGATAGATCTCTTTAGGCAGACTTGCACTGACGTCTTGGAAGGTGACAATTCACTTCCGTTGCTCTTTCTCCTGGGTGCTGGTGTCTGTCTTGGCTTGTTCTAGATTACCTCATGACAGAGCTTGCATCAAATCGTAGCTTGAATCTGTTAGAATAAACGGCCTTTTTCTACTCCGCTGTGAGATACAGTTTATGTTCTATCTCACAGAAAAAACAAAATTAGAAGCCTAGGTGATGCAAGATCTATATATAAGCATTAGTCTGGATTAAATCTTCTGCAGTATTCTGGAGAAATTCAGCTGATGCTCAGTGTGGTGTAGGAACCCTTACTCATGTGGCTTTTTCCTTTGTACTGTCCAGTTGTTTGAGGCCTGGCTTCTGGTTTACGTCACATGTTTTTGGACTACAGAGGCTAACAGTGGTTAATGGAACTCAGCCGGCTCATCCGAGAGCCTCAGCCAAGTGAACCTTTCTGTCCTTTCCTCCCTGATGGACAAGATGGGAGAGATTCTGATTTTATGAAAATTCACCTTTTGTCCCCTAAAAGATTGTGGTTATTTAGAAGACAGACTTATAATATGCGGGACATTAATGTCTGGTACTTTTGATTTCCTTCAATAAAAAAATGACCAGAAAGAAGTCTATATAATTTTTGCAGCTAGTTCTGCTCTGAGTGCCAGGTATATAGGGGGGGGGGGCTTTAACCAGAGCAAATTAAAAATGCTGACTGTAAGAAATCATGTGAACTATATATGCAATTAAATAATATTTTGATTAATACTCTAGGTGAACTATTTTTTGCATATTGCACAGCAGTTCAATTTTAATTGCCAAGGAAAGGTAGTATCTTCTGGGAGACAACTGGTGTTCTAGCTGGCACCATGGTACAGTCAACAGGCCATTGGGTAGCTGGTCCAGAAAACTGGGTTCTCCTTCCAATGTCTCAAAGCCCTTTGAGACAGAAAGTTGTTCAGCTATGTGTTGGTGTCTCTTCGCCCTAAATTCACTTTCATAACAAAAAGATGAGGAAAAAAAGAGGTCCTGGGGTCAACTGCTGGTTAAATGGTAAAGAGAAATTATTTCCTCTTTGATGTGTACTGAAGCTTGCAGTTAGATAATGTAAATGAATTATCTGAATAAATCATGGAGAGACTACCTCCAGTGCCTTATATTAGCCCAGGTGAATTATATTTGAAGGCTTAAGGCTAACAAATATATTTTTTGCTTGGTTAAAGCCTGAGCTGTTCAAGGTAAGTATTAATCCAAATGTAAATACCCTTGTTACAATCCACATGAAGACCCCTTTAAAACAGTGAATTACCTAAGTACTTGCAGGGCACTTTGTTTTTTGAATACATCTGTTTAAGTTCTTGGCTTTTTCATTTAGACAGTTGTAATTCCTGATTATCTGATCCATCTATATGCTTTTTTAGTCTCTCTTCTTTGTGAGGAGGAATTTAGAGCAGAGAAGTCCAAGATGGGCCTGGATGGCGCAGACAAGTGATGTGGGAGTAAAATCCGATAGGGCAGTGAAATGGCTGCGCCTACACAACAGTTCATGAGCAGGAACAAGAACTTCCATTAGTGCAATGCACACCATGGCGCATTTGCTTTCCAACTAGATGACTGTCTATAGGCAGCCTGTGGGCCGTTACTCTGGTCACTCTTGATTGCACGCGAAGCTGCTTAGCATGTAAGATCAGGCGTGCTCTGCCGAGCACCTTTGAGCTCCGTTGTGGGTTTGTGGAGTGTTGTGCTGCAAGTCTGCTGACCGCAGTGGCCTGAGAGATGCAGCGTGAACACTGTGTGCATTCACAGCCTCCCCTGCAACGTCCCTACTGTCCCATTCTTTGCGTTTCACACACTAAGCAGCCAATCTGTGCCTTCACGAAGGTGGTAGACTGGCTCATTGGACTCTGGTTTACATCAGTTTCATCTGACTAAACTAGTTAATACTTATAAATGAAGAAAAAATAGTTTTTCGTAGAATCATAGGTTGGAAAAGACCTCTAAGATCATCAAGTCCAACCATCAACCCAACAACACCATGCCTACTAAACCATATCCCAAAGTGCCACATCTACAGGTTTTTTGAACACCTCCAGGGACAGTGACTCAACCACCTCCCTGGGCAGCCTGTTCCAATGTCTGACCACTCTTTCAGTAAAGAAATTTTTCCTAATATATAATCTAAACCTCCCCTGATGCAACTTGATGCCATTGCCTCTCCTGTCACTAGTTAGCTGGGAGAAGAGACCAATACCCGCCTCACTACAATGCGTGTTGTAGAGAGTAATAACGTCCCCCCTCATCCTCCTCTTCTCCAGACTAAACAGCCCCAGGTCCCTCAGCTGCTGCTCGTAAGACTTGTTCTCTAAACCCTTCACCAGCCTCGTTGCCCTTCTCTGGACACTCTCCAGCACCTCAATGTCCTTCTTGTAGTGAGGGGCCCCAAACTGAACACAGCACTGCAGGTGCGGCCTCACCAGAGCCAAGTACAGGGGCACGATCACCTCCCTACTTCTGCTGGCCACACTATTCCTGACACAAGCCAGGATGCCGTTGGCCTTCTTGGCCACCTGGGCACACTGCTGGCTCATGTTCAGCTGGCTGTCGACCAACACCCCCAGATCCCTTTCCACCAGGCAGCCTTCCAGCCACTCTTCCCCAAGCCTGTAGTGTTGTGTGGGGTTGTTGTGACCCAAGTGCAGGACCCGGCATTTGGCCTGGTTGAACCTCATACAGCTGGCTTCGGCCCACCCATCCAGCCTGTCCAGATCCCTCTGCAGAGCCTTCCTACCCTCAAGCAGATCAACACTCCCACCCAACTTGATGTCATCTGCAAACTTACTGAGGGTTGTGCGATGTCACAAAAAGCCTTTTTTTTTTCACAGGCTAGAAGTTTAGGTTGCTAGAAGACTTTGCTCACTCTCAAAATAGCTTCATTGCTGTTCACTTGTTAATTACTTCTGCTAACGTTTTTAGCTTGGACATTGTTCACAGAGGTAAGCTTCAAAACTGAATGCTGAACACAATGCTTTGTTGGCATGTCACCTTGAATTCATATCCCACCAACTAGCATTTGGGGGAAGAAGAAACAAGGTGTTTTGAAAGTAAAGTTATTAGTCTACGGGAACCTAGCAAACCTTAGAGTACAGTGAGTTTGCTAA
Organism: Opisthocomus hoazin; assembly: GCF_030867145.1. Taxonomy (NCBI): domain Eukaryota; kingdom Metazoa; phylum Chordata; class Aves; order Opisthocomiformes; family Opisthocomidae; genus Opisthocomus; species Opisthocomus hoazin. The sequence goes on along the minus strand of NC_134417.1, from coordinate 70,955,110 downwards.
TTCTTAGTTGAAGTGGACACAAGCAAAAGTTGTCAGGCTTTTTGTTCCCAAATGCAGGAGACCATCAGTACAGAGGTGAAAAGCACAGAAATGAGCCCCATAACAAACAAGACTACTTCACTGCTCTGAGACTTGTGTATTGTCTAAAATTAATCCTTTTCAGTTAGAAGAGACAGGCAGGTGCTCAGATTCAGAAGCTGGCAATAACAAGACTGATAAGAAATTCTTGCTCTTTGTAGAGCCTGGTCACATCCTCATTTCATCCTCTTGCTTTGCGGCAGGATAATCAGTACAAAATACTCTCTGTTGTAATGGCTCCATTTACAGTTCAGGAGAAGGCTGCTTGCCTACAGAAACAAAACAGCTAAGAGAAAAGGTAAGCTTTCCTACGGAAATTGGACATGTAGGCTTCTGTATTGCCATGTTTTGAAAAAATTTAACAGTAAATTTGTCATTAATTGTTACAAGATTTTTGTTAAAATCCCATATGATTCTTTGAAATACTTATACTTCCTCTGCTAGCAGGTAGATTTCTAAATAATGTCATAAAAACAATTAAAGCTTTCATAATAGAGCCTTCTATGAAATACTAATATTTAAGTTTTGCTTTGACTAAACTTTCCATAGAAGCTTTGGCTGATCTATTTTTAAGATTGGAAAAACCATAATGATATATTAACCTCACCAACTGCACCTAATGTAAACTGTAGAAATCCATGCCATGAATCTTGTATTTTTCTCTATAAATTATTTGGTCCCACATCTGACTTCCCAGTTCCTCTGTAGGGTAGATAATGACTTATGGACTCTTGCCTAAATGCTTTATAAAAGCTCTCTGTCCTGGCTCCAGGTCAGGTTCTAGAGCCTATGAAGACTTTTTAGTTCAATATTCAAAGCATTTAATGTATTGGGCCATGGGCATGTTAAAAACCAAACTTCAGTCTACCAACAACTGGGGCAGCTGCTGACCTCCTGAGCAGTGCAGATCATAACATTCAGTCTAAATTCTGGGGAAACCAAGATCTGGAATAATCTTCCACTGATCAGAACAGGTCCAGGTTGTTTAGGGAAACACTGCAGATCCTTTGAAAAATGAAAAGATTGTTCTTTTCATTTATCTCTTTTGAATTGATTTGGAATATCCTACACTCGTGGCTCTCTTCTTTATGTGAAAAAGAAAAAAAAGAAAGGAAAAGGGTAAGCAGAGGGGGACTGCTCTATGTTAACACCTTGGGACTAAGAAGATCTTGAAAGAGATTTCCTTAATTTCATTCTGCCGTGCTGTCCATATAGGTTTTAACACTGATAGCCATTTTAAACACTTTTTTCCTTTTTAAAATTTAGTTCAAAGCAACCAGGTTAGGTGGCATATATTTCAACTGAAAGACACGTACAAGGGGAGCCCATGAGAACTGCCTATGTTCTTGCTACGCCCCTTCTGCTTTGCATTTGTGAGAACACTCACCTGTCTCCAACTGTGCTAATTACTGAATTTTAACTCTGTTTTGGATAGATCTGTACAAGATGGTTGCAGCACCAGACTGTGCTGCCTTCTTGCTCCCTGAGTGCCACAAGTCTGGTGTGCAATCTGAGCAGTTCTCCAAGCCCCAGCAACTTCACTTATGAAGCTCAGCACTGGAACTGACCGTTGTTGTGCTAAATAACAGCAAGGCATTATTATTATTTAGCGTAAGGCAACACAACTTTCAAATTCCTTCAGTTGCCTTAAAACTGTATGGCTTTTAAGAGTAGGTGTTAATCCTACGAGTCCTTGATGGAATTCTGAATTTATTACTGGTGCTTAGATCTCTGAGAGATACTTGTTCAATGTAAAATAACGTCAATGGTGATGATTGACTCTAATAGCAAGAGTAAAGTTGGTACAATTGTATGGCAAGAAGATTTAAGGAATATTACAAGCCTGTGGGGACAGCTAAGGGTCACACAGTTAATGCTGGAAATAAACACTCTGTTCTATTTTCGTGAACAGGAATGTCTGCCTTATCTGAATAATCTTGCCATAATGCACTTAAAATAAAACAAACACAAGAGTAAAGAAACCAGAACCCCAGAACAAAACAAACTACTCTCAGCTGCTTTCATAGGTATGCTCTACTGTAGCATGTTTATAAATGGGTTGTCTATTCTTCTGATCTTTCTCTGATATTGTTTCAGACAATGGAAAAATGCTGGAAAACAATACTTTTTTCTTCCTAACAGAGTTGATTAAATAGAAAATAAAATGGATCTCCTTTTCTTCCTACCTTGGAGTTGGCCAGAAAAAATACAGCTAAGAATACTGTCCCCTCAAGCTGTGAGTGTGATGCCCCATTTAGCTTTGCAGGGCAGGAGAGCATTTCAGGCAGTCAAGTTTTATATGTTCTTAACAAAAACAGCTAGAATACTGTTGTGGCACTTGTAGGGGCAAAACAGAATCATAGAATCACTTAGGCTAGAAAAGACTTTTAAGAACATTGAGTCCAATGGTAAACCTAACACTGCCAAGTCCCACTAAACTCTGGCCCTAAGCACCAGGTCCACGCGTCTTTTAAATACACCCAGGGATGGTGACTCAGCCACTTCCCTGGGCAGCCTGTTCCAGTGCTTGATAACCCTTTCTGTGAAGAATTTTTCCTAATATCCAATCGAGATCTTCCCTGGCACAACTTGAGGCCGTTTCCTCTCTTCCTATCACTTGTCACTTGGGAGACAGACCCCCACCTTGCTACAACCTCCTTTCAGGTAGTTGCAGAGGGCAAGAATGTCTCCCCTCAGCCTCCCCTTCTCCAGGCTAAATAACCCGAGCTCCCTCAGCTGCCCTGATAAAACCTGTGCTTTAGACCCTTCAACAGCTTTGTTGCCCTTCTTTCGATGTGTTCCAGCACCTCAATGTCCTTCTTGTAGTGAGGGGCCCCAAACTGAACACAGCACTGCAGGTGCGGCCTCACCAGTGCCAAGTACAGGGGCACGATCACCTCCCTACTTCTGCTGGCCACGCTATTCCTGACACAAGACAGGATGCTGCTGGCCTTCTTGGCCACCTGGGCACACTGCTGGCTCATGTTCAGCCAGCTGTCGACCAACACCCCCAGGTCCTTTTCCCCGGGGGCAGCTTTCCAGCCACTCCTCCCCAAGCCTGTAGCGTTGCATGGGGTTGTTGTGACCCAAGTGCAGGACCCGGCATTTGGCCTTGTTGAACCTCATACAGTTGGCCTCGGCCCATCAATCCAGCCTGTCCAGATCCCTCTGTTTTTAATTACTTTTATGAAGAAACTACTGCAAGGTAGCACTGATAATTTCTGTGGGAAAAGAGGCACGACACCTGCACGGGGCTGTGGTAAAAGCCTATAGCAATGCTTTCCTTCACTCGACTGTAAGGTGCCCCTTCAGCATATTAAAACTTTCTGTAGCCAGGCAAGAACTAACAGAGTGACTTACAGAGGAATGCATTTCCTAATGAGTTCTGAACTGCGTGGCTGGGTTTACATCTTTCCTCTGATTAGAAGGGTTTTTTGGTTGCTGGGGTTTTTTTTAAGTAATAGCCATGCTGGCAGTCACATAGCAAACTGATGGAGGTCTGTGGTTTTTTTTTCCATACACTTCAGCTTCCTAAAAAGGATTTTTGAGTATCTGACTCTTCAGTTCAAGGTCTTGAAAATGCTGGAAGTTGAGAGAAATTAAACTAGAAACCATCAGCCTCAACTCTGCCATTTTCCCTGTCCAAATGCAGCCTTCAGGCAGCTCTGCTGGGCAGAGCGAAGGGGCTGTCCTACTTAGCATGCGTTTATCCCAGCTCCACCGGTGGCTTCTCTCAGTCAGACAAACTGGTTCCCCCAGAGAACCAGCTCGGTTAGCGCAGCAAAGCCCCCGCAGCGACCGCTTCTGCCGCGGCCAGGCTTCTCCCTCAGCGAGCCGCGCGCGGCTGCCGCGGGCGCCGGGCGCGGGCCGCCAGGGGGCACCCGAGCGCGGCTCGCGCCGCGGCGGCGGCGGGGTGAGCGGGGCCGAGCCTCCGCCGCCGGCCCCCCGCCCCGCCGCTAGCGCTCGGCGGCAGCCGCACCGCCCCGGCACCTCACGGCCGCCGAGCTGCTGCGCTCCGCGCCGCGCCGCTCTGCCAGCGGGAGCCGGCCGCGGAGGGGGCGAGGATGCCGCGCCTCAGCCGCGGGCGCCGCCGGCAGCGGCCGTGTCCGCTGCTCCTCCTGCCAGCGCTGCTCTGGGCGCCGGCACTGGTGGCCTTCAACCTGGACGAGGAGAAGCTGACGGTGTACAGCGGGCCCCCGGGCAGCTACTTCGGATACTCGGTGGACTTCTACGTCCCCGACCCCAGCACGTGAGTGCCGCCGCCGGGCGGGCTGCGCGAGCCGCTCCCCTCAGCGCCGGGCGGCGGCGGGGTCCGGGCTCTGCCCGAGCGAGCGCCGCCGGGCCGCACCTCCTGCCTGGCCGGGGCTGCGGGGCGCCGACGGGCTCGGGGGAGGCGGTGGGGAGGGAAGGCAGGCGGGCGGGCAGGCGGTGGGGAGGGAAGGCAGGCAGGCGGGCAGGCGGTGGGCACACGGCGGCCGCCCGCCCGCCGCCCTCGGGCCGCCCGCCGGGGTGACAGCCCCCGGCCCGCCGTGCCCGGGGCCGCCGCCCGCCGGTCCCGATGGGCGCGGTGACCCCCCGCCGTGTGTGTCGCAGGGTCGGTGTCCTGGTGGGAGCTCCCAAAGCCAACACCACGCAGCCAGACATAGTGGAAGGAGGAGCGGTGTACTCCTGCGGCTGGCCCTCCGCCCGGTGCCGGCAGATCCCCTTCGACAACACCAGTGAGTGGAGCGCTGCGCCGCGCCGCGCGGGTTGCCCTGCTGCGCCCGCGGCCCCCTGCGGCACAGGCTGCTTCTTCCGCCCTCGCTCTGGTTGTGGCGCTGGGCCCTGGGTACCCGCAGTTCGCCGGAGAAATCGCGCTCCTGGGGGTCTGTCTGCGTGTGCGCCTGCAGAGCAGGGTTTAACGGTCCCCAGAGAAACAACGGGAGGATGACCTCCAGGGTCTGCGCGTAGTTCATCTTGACGCTTTAATGAAAGGTGTTTGTGGTTCCTTATTTTGAAAATGCCTTTTTTTTTTTGAGTGGTCAGAAGGCAAAACCCCCAAACCCATGTCTCGCACACTTCTCTTGAATCCTGGAAACCACGGGATTGCTAGTCTTTGCTGTTATTTTCAGCAAGGGGTTTTTCGTCTGTTCAGATGGGTGAAGTACCTCGTGTGGCGTGCTTACTTAATTCTTTTCAGAAGCAATAATTTCATTTCAGAGTTTTGAAAGCTAGATACAAACTGATTTAGGCACAATGCAGATAGATTATATCCACTTCCAAAATCCCTAGACAGATGTTTCTTATTTAATTAGAGGGAACACACGTTTTAAACAATTCAGGCTGTTTATGTTTTCTGTTGTCTCTTTATAGGTCTTGAAAATAATTTAAACCTAGTGTTTGCAGAGACTTTAAAACTGATTCCTTTATTTAGGCACACTTTGATGGTTTAATCATTAAGCAAAAGCTATGATTCTTTAGGTTATATTTAATCTTAACACTTGTGGTTTATTTAAATCCAAACACAATGCAATTCAGGTTTTTTTTTCTGAGAGCACAAATTAAATTAGAAGAGCTTACTTAAATGTAGCAAGCAAGCAGTGCAGTTCTTTACCTCTTCCAACTCCAGCCACCTACACATCCTATTACTGTGTTAGTGTCTAGGAACTCTGCTCAGGATGACTCTCCCATCATCCTGGGCATTCTTCAAAACAGAGTAAGAGATAGCTCCTTTATGTGTATGTGGCTACTTGGGCATGTGATGCTACCTACAGCGTATGGTTATATGTAACTGTGAGTGTACAGACGTAGACAGTATGCATGCAATAAAGCTGACTAAAGAGACTCAGGACAACTGCATGCTCTTGGCAGAGGTGTCCTTTCGCAGGTACAATGTTTCAAATAAAGGCACAAAACACAGGCTGATGAGTAAGTATTGTCAACAAGGCTTTGGACTGCATCACACAACTATTCAGCTTGGAATCTCCAAAGCATGGGTCATTCAGTCTACCTGAGACGGTTGTTTCTGTCCTCTGGATGGATGCCTGACCTGTAGATGGTTGAAGTTAAGCCAGAGAGAGCCCATTGTGTAGATACAAATGCAGTGTACTTGGAGGAGGGACTGCAGTATAGGCAGGTTTAGCAATGTTGTCATTAGCTGTCTAATTCCGGTACCACAGGCCGTAAAGGTGTCATTCCCCACAATTCAGCAACGGCCAGCTGCCCTCATACACAGGGACCCCGGGAAGGTTTGCATAGCTTGTACCAATTCTTCATTGACAGCAACATAAAGGCTATCTCCGGTACCTCTCAGATGACTCTTTTTGCTGAAGTATGGATGTATATTTTGTGTCAGTTTTTTCTCTCCAAAACAGGCGACTCACAGGAGCGAGTTTTCCATCTTTTCCACTATTACCCCAAACAGGGCAGTCCACATGAGCTCTATCCTAGATGATACTGTTTAAAATAGTCTGTTACACACAGTTCCTTTTGAAGCCTTTGGCTGTTGTATGCTTGGTAGGACTTCGATAGTCCTTACGAAATATGAGGGGTATTTTCAGTTTATGGATCTTTCTTGTACAGGCATCTTGTACTAACCATGCCTTCTCCCTACAACATCACTCAGAAATGCTACTATTCCCATTTTATATTTATATTCCCATTCTTATATTTATTCTGATCAACAGAAAAAAGTCAGTCTGGGTTGTCAAAGATCATACAGGAAGTTTGTGATGATACTGGTAACCCGCTCGGGATTTTTTTTTCTTCCTTCTGTTCCTTAACCACGAGATTATCCTTTCTCCCAAAACAAAAACACGCAGTAATTGTTAGAAGACTAGAAATTAATCTCTAGCAGCTTTGATTTTAAAGATTAATACTTCATGCCTCATAGGAGATTTTGAGAAGTCTTGGAAAGATTTGGGAATATTTTCTAAAACAGAAAAGAAAAACTACAGAGGCTGCTTCAGAGCTGAAAATTTTCATTTTGATGCCTTTTTATACAAATCTTCCTTTTTAAAGTACTTGTTTCTTGACTCTAACCAAATAATATCAGCCTTTTCAGTTAGATTAACTATGCACAATTAAAGAAACAAAACTGCTGAATAATTGGAAGCATTTTTAATTAAGATCAGTGGTAGAAAATGAGTGGAACTAGAAAGAAGGGGAGAATATAATGTGATACTTAAAAGGCAATGTGACCCAACAAATAGGTAAAGCATTTACTAAATCAGTATTTTTCAGCCATAAGAGTTCAAGCAGTGGAGGATTTGTAAATTCTAAAGAATTTGTAAAAAAAAGCAGATTCGCATATACAATATCCCAAGTTAGATACATGAAATTGCTGCAGGTAACAGAAACTGCAAAATTTCCACTATAACATAAAAATTCAAGAGATCGGCAAATCCAAGTGGTTGAAAACCACTGGCTCAAATTACTTCTGAGCATGAAGGCTCATGTCTTCCATTTCTGAGGGCTGGGTACACAAATGCAGCTCAGGTACATTGCATTCAGTGCAAGTTGTGTTTTGCCATTGAGGAGGGAACATACAGTTCACTTGGATGTTATGTGGACTGTTACTGCCACAAATAAGTGTGTAAGTGGTACCTGATTGGTAAGACTCATGTGTAACTGTACAGATTATTTCACTGTTTCTGCAAGAACAGTAGACCTCATTTCAAGAAGGGTTCCTTCATTTGCAAATGCTTTGAAGTTATTTGTTTTAACACTATTAATATCTTGGTCCTACTAAATGAAAACAGTGAGCATGTTGACTAGTATTCTGTGATGGCTTCAGTAAAGATTCTGGACATTTTCGAATATCATGGTGTTACAGGTGTGGAGTTGCTTTGTACTAATTTATAGTTATCCTGTATTTTACAGATAATGAGATGTTTACTGAATGAATGGATGGACAGATATACCTTATTATGGGGCTGTAAAGTATAGCAAACTAAAAAGGAACAGAATCCGTCCCCAAAAGCATTTAAGGCTTGTTAAGAGGCTATGATGAACAAGAACATGCTCATGAGTCAGGGAAGCGAAGGAGCAAAAGAAGAATGTGTTGAGTTTGTAGAGTATATGTTGCCTTAGATTGAGGGGGCACTTGTCCAGGAAGTGATTTGAGGGAACCAAGTGAGTGGTAGATGCCTTAGGGGAAAACTTAGGCTTACTTAAGTTAATATTATGAAGGTAAGCACTGAGATAGGGTGGTCTTTGGTCCTGTAGAGGGCTGTTTTGTTGAAGAGTTTTGTTTTTCTCTGTGAATAATATCTATTTTTGAAATAACTAAATTTTTTCATTCAAAGAAAACTGTTCTATATCCTACATGCCATAGAGTCCTGAAGGGAGAATACAAAAGCTAAGCCTAACTGAACTTGACATCCTGACACTGGTGTAAGGCAACTGCAATATTCCGCAGTGGATCAGAGATCTGATACTGCAAGTGTTGCACCCAGAGTCAACTCCTGATCACTACACAGGCTGTGTCACTCAGGACTAAGCTCTATTCTTTGTCTCACACAAGCTTTAAACAGCAAAAGACACGTCCTTATGGTTTGTGAAGCTCTATTGCTCCTTTTTTCTCAGAAACTAAGATCACATAAGGGAGTAGACATTGCATTGGTTACTAACGTATACCCAACAGGAGCACTCAGTATTGACTCAGTTCCCAGTGAAAGATACGCAAACACCTTTAAAAATGTGTCATTACTTCCGAGTGCCAGGTTCTAGCTGTCAAACACAGACTGGGTTCCTTACTATTAGCACTGATACTCAAAACCAAGACTACTCCTGAAATCATCGCAGTGGCACTGTGCGTATGTTAGGATGCTCAAGCTGGTCTGAGTGCTGTCAGCAGCTGCGTAACTTGTGTTAGTGTGGAAATGTGTGGGGGCTAAAACACTCTTCTGAGAAGATGGCATAGTTAGAGTTAGTTAGAGTTAGAGTTAGAGTTAGAGTTAGAGTTAGAGTTAGAGTTAGAGTTAGAGTTAGAGTTAGTTAGAGTTAGAAGGGGTGCACGAGTATCCGTGGCCCATTCCTAAAGGAACCACCTCACTGAAGTGGTTCTACAGGCAGTTCTCCCAGATTGTCACTAATCCCTCAGGCCATCTACCTCTGTTCTTCAGGGTAGCTAATTCAGAGATTTCCAACAAGGTGATTTACTTGCAAACCGACATCAGTAATTAATCCTATTGATAAAATAGATTGTTCCTGACAAGGGACAGAGGGGCAGAGGAGGGAAGGGGGATGAAATGTTGACATGCTGTAGGATTTGGGCTGACCCATCCATACGCAAGTCACGTAACCGGACATTCCCATATGGGTTGGCCAGGGATATGGCCTCCAGCCAAGCAGGGGCTTTAGCAGGAACTCTCCATGTTTCCTGCTGTTGATACAGCACTGACTCTGCAGTCCCGTGTTTTCAGTTCTTTAAAGCTCCCTAAATCTAGGCACTGGAGCCAAGGCTCTGGGGAGAAGCTGAAAGCACTGCCCCTGAGAGCACACCTGGTGCTTTAGCCTGCTCCATGGCAGCAAGGAACTGAGATAAAGTAGAATGAAAGGGCTTTTAGTATCCCCTTACTCCAGGAGATATGGGCTGAAGGGCAGAGACTCTTCTCCCTTTTTTCCCTGCTCCGGAAAGCTGTCTTGTTGCATTTCAGCGTAAGGCTGTGATACTCTTTGAAACTCAGTGAGAGGACAAGGGAACAAGTGTTGGCATTGTATTACAGAGCTGTGATCTGTCTTTCCTCTCTTACCTACACAAAGCTAACTTCCCTTTTCAGTTTCTCCATTATGAAATTAGGGTTACAATGACTATTTCTGCTTTAGCATTGAGGTAGAATTACTAAATCCTTGTGTTTAAGCTGAGTGCTCTTCCATTCAGCTGCCAGGAGAGGTAGCAGGAGAGCAATATGAAGAAAACTTTCTCCCTGCTTGATTAACTGGGGAACTTCTGAACTGCTCAAAGCATCTTGCAGCCAGAAGCAAACTTAAATGCCCCCTGAAGTGCACTATTGTATTTGAAATCTGGTAAAAAGCTAACAGTTCATATTTCAGAAACTCCTTATAATGGTCATTTTAATTGTAATACTTCACAGACTGCAACACGTTCTTATGTTTTAAATTAGCTCCGAAAGGCAGAATTTCAGATACCACTTTCCCTAAGTTTCCAGAACTCACTGGAGTGTTGTCCTTGCTATCGTTGAACTTCACCAATTTTTGTAAAATAGGTTATATTTTTTCTAAACTAGCTGGAGAAAACCTGAACAGCCTCTGAAGAGGAACAGGGGAGGGGGATGTAGATCTGTTCCAGCCAAGTGTGCCGTTGATAAAAAACATGAGCTAATCTGGCCAGCAGTTGAGCTGATTGTAACAGAACCCTGGTATTGCATAAGGAAAGGATGTACTGTGGGACTCGAGAGGTTTAGTTACATGAAAAAATCATTAGCTGTAGAGATGGTAAGATTCTAGGGAAAACTTAGAATCCTGTTATAAAACAGAATTTGCATCTCAAGAGAAAGTTCTGAGGGAGAACTTTGTTGTACTTTGAAACGTTGACACATTTCAGTCCACTGTGCCAGTAAGACCTTATCTAGAACCTCACGGTTCACTTGTAGCATTCTGATTTATAATAGACCCTCATGGACTTCTTTTATAAGTCACAGCCTTATCTAAAGGGAAAAAATACCCTTAGCTATGTTAGTTCAAGCCCTGAGGTCTTAATTTGGTTTTGATCAGATTGCACTTCGGGAAACATTCCTATTGCGCTTGATGATTCTTTTTTTTTCTTGATTCATGGAGTGAAATTCCAAATAAAGCTCTCTAGATACGATCTATTAAATTAAAATAACTCATATGAACAGCATCTAAGGCACGATAAAACCCAGAAATTAAATATATGTTTGCAGCATCTGATAAATCTAAAAATAGAAGCAACTCTTCTTGTCATGCAAGGGTTTTGCATGTCCTTACTGTCTCTAAACTCTGTGGAGCCCTTTTTTTCACCAGCATTAATGTTGAAGGCAATTGCTTGGTTTAGTTTCCTAGATCATAGTCTTTAGCTTTGCACTTCTATTCTGTCTCTCTGTTGATGGTCTAAAATCAATGACCCTGTGAATGTTACTGACTTACCTTTGCTTAGTAGTGGGTGGTATGATCAGAATCTTTTATGGTAGTGATACCAAAAAAATACCGCTCTGCCATGGTAATAGGGTTGACAAGATCCCCTGTCTTCCCTTGCTTCTGGAACACGGGACTGTGTATGCCAGTATGAACCCTTCTCTCTCTCTTCCCTCCTGTAAGGCAAGACCCTAATGATGCAGCAGGGCTGATTTCAAAGTTAAATTAGGTTGCTCAGAGCCTTGTGTAGTGAAGTTCTGAAACTACCCAAGGATGGGGATGCCACAGCCTCTCTGGGGAATCTGTTCCAGTGCTTAATCACCCTCACCATGAAGAATATTTTCTTTATATCTAATCAGAAATTCCCTTGCTGTGACTTGTGTCTTTTGCCTGTTTTCCTTTTGCTGTGTGCCTCAAATGGGAGTTTGGCACTCTCTTCTCTCGACCCATTGAACACTGGATGAAGTGCAAATAGATCCTCCTTTGCTTTCTTTTCTTCGGGCCAAACACCTGCAAGTCTTGTACTGGTGTCTCAAAACTGTACATAACATTCCAGGTATTGTCCCCATGTGAAGGGGATAGTCACTTTCCTTGACCTATATATATATTTATATAAATATAAATGTTTGTTTTTTCTATACGTTTGTATTCTGATTTTACATAAATACGGATAGGTTGAGGTGACTATTCACCTCTGCTCTGCATATATATAATTACGTATAAATATATATATATTGCATTTTATAGTCTCTATGTTTTATACATATGGATGTGCATAGATACACACACACACATATATCAAAACAGGTGTTTGAAAGGGATTTACCATCCTGGATGTAGTCTGAGTAGGTACCGATTAGAGGGCAGAGCGTAACTGAGCCTGCTGCAGATGCCTGGTTAATGGCCATCTGTGTTTATCCAGTACACACAGGCAAACACACACGGAGCAAGTAAAGAGAATACTTTTCCAAGTTCCTGAAGGGTGAGAACTTTTGAAAGAGTTGCAGGTTTATTACATAGCTGGATTTGTTGCTTTGATTAGAAACATTGTTTTCCTATGTTAACTTTGATTAAAATATTTTTATTTGCTCTTGTTCATTTGAATATTATAACAGAGGCTGCATTTTTTACCTGCAGTTTTCAAGAGCTGAATGAACCACCATGAACCACTACCAGTGTTTGTAAATGCATGTTTCTTATGCAGATCTTGATTACTACAACAAAGAAACATTTGTAAGAGTAATGTTTAACTCATGCCTGTTAAACAGTTTATAATGTGCTGACTCAGTGACTGAGAGGAGACCAATTCTCATACAAAGTACCAAATTTAGTCTAATGTGTGCAAATGATGGATTTGCATTAGCACTTGCTCCAAGCTCAGTTTTTAATTCCTAAAAATGAATCTCTGCACTGTTGTTCCTACATAGGTTTGCATTTTACTATCAGCATTCAGATTTTTCTGCTTGTCCAGCTACAGCTTTGGCAATTTAAGGGGCCTTTTTCCCTTTGGCATCCCCTAGGTACCTCAAGTCTAAAAAACTGGGTAAAGAAACACTGACTTTGAAAATCATGTTTCACCATCCCCAGAGCTGCTGCTGAAGATGGGCTGTGGGACAGTATCAGTATATAGGAGTCTTGGCTCCTGCAGTAGAATATGAGATGCTTTTGGGTTGCAGAAATGCAGTTTAAGGATGTCCTGACACAGAAATTTATGCGTATACATCTCTCTGCTCTTTGCATACTCCTGGTTGTCCAGGCCTTAGCCTGCAAGGCAGTCTTAGGCAGTACAACGAAGAGTGACTGCAGGGCTGAGTTTCAAGACAAATTTGGGAGTCATCCAGACTGCTGACCATCTGGAACAGCTTCTGGGCTGGCTCTGAAGCAATCCAGCTGGTACTCAGGCACTGCCTGGACTGCTCCGCGGACAGGCTCAGGCGTTGTGTGCCCAGCCCAGCTGCTGCCTTATATTCTAGCTATCCTTGCACAAGCATCGTGTATCATGATACAAGATAGACTGGACTACTTCCCAAAAGGGGCCAGACATTCTCCTGCAGAAGAGAAGATGACGTTTGAATGCAACCTGAATTCAAGCCAAGTTTTTGCTGCTCACAGAAATACAGCTTAGCTTATGGGTACAGTATAGGTACCGTATAGACATAGCCTGGGCCTCAGATCCCCGTAAATAACACAAGGAGAGATATTTCCCTGTCATATAAGGGTGTTGTAGACAAGTGAATTTATTGAAACTCTTAGATAACACAGTTTTGAGGGATGTACTAAAGACAGAAATAACAACTTTTTTTTTTTTTTTCAACTGGATTGGAATTTATCTGAGTAAATGAATACTTTTCTTCTGACTCTAGTCTAAGCTGGTCATCCATGGTTATCTACAGTTGGTAAAAAAATAAATTAAGTACTTTTAGGCCATGGCTTTTCTGACCTGCTCAGATGTTTGCTTTAGGAGGAGAAGAACTGTGCCCTAGACCATGTCCTCAGCTGTAAGTGGATGACTAGCTCAGAACTGGACATTTACAGTGGCTTCGTTCCGAGCCTTGTTGCCTAGCTGAATACAGTCAGGGCACAGTAGTGAAAGTCCACATGTATTCAGACAGGTTAGCTGTGTATATAGCTTCATTGTGATAATGTTATAGGCGAAGCAGTATCTGGTTCACAGCAATCTGAAATTCTGATTGGTTGTTATATACAGAAGACTGAAGTATTTTAAGGCACAACCTCAGAAACTGGGGATATGACTCCACAGCTCCAACAAGTATCCTGAACAAAGGTGATTAGAGAATTTCTGTCAAAAGAGATTTATCTAGGGATAAAAAGCTGTTTATTATTTTGTGTGTCTCTGATATTTTACTGATCATTTTATAATGAAAATGCAACACATGATGAAGGATTCATACTACATTATATGCCACTGAGCAGGGGAGGGGTGTGTGTGTGTACAGTTCTTGTAGATTTACTGGTAAATTCAGCTATAGTTTTTATAAATCCTGCAAACGGTTGCCCTAGTTTTAAAATCTAATTTAGTTTCAAATTTTAGTATACTTTGCCATTAGACAAGTATGCCTGTTTTATTGAAAACGTAAGCTCTTTTTAAGGTAGAATACTGGTCGTGAGTATCCTCAGAGCCAGGCTAGCATTGGCTGCTGTAAGATGACCATGGCTGACTGTCGAGCTTCAAAAGCTTAGTTTCTATCAAGACCTCATCTGTGGACATTGATCATGCTCAGATCTGCTGCAGCATTAAAAAAATTAAAAAAAACATTTAAAATTTTAAAGGGTCTGACTTCACTGGAAAAAATAATCAAAAGTGGTGTTGCCAACAACTAGGTAGAAGCTGGCAGCTCCTACAATGCAGTGTGCCAAAGTCGCTGTCTCCCACACTCTTGAAGTTTAGGCCTAACTTAAATAAAATGTATGTTTAAAATTAATATTTTTAGAGTGTTTTAAATTATTCTTCCTGAATTTTAAAGATCTAAATATTCCTGAAATTTATCTCTCTTATCTCTCTAAGCATGGATTTCCGTACTAGCTCCTGTAATCAGCGCGGCACAGAGACAAGTATTTAAATGAAGGAAGACGTTTTCTGAGACTTTCAAACTTTCACAGATTCATTCTCATTCAACTTGCCTTCATGTTTATTAGAAAAATACAGAGATAGAGTACCCTTGGTCTCCCAATACAACACATTTTTCTTTCTAATTCAGTTTATATCCGTAACATTTATGAAGTTACCACAAGCTGGGGTAACTGGTGATCCAACATCCAGGAAAAGCATTCAGATTACTCCTTTATTCCTGTCAGGCAAATCCTAGGAAGTGTTGGCCTTTTAAAGGTGACAATTATACCAGCTGCATTTTTCTTCAGTGTTTTAAAAAATGTATGTAAATCCATACAATATAATCTGACAGTACTTTTTTCCTACATTCCAAAGTAAACCATATATTGTTTTATTTTCACTTAGAGTGAATAAAAAGGGTTGATTCTTGTGAAATCCCTCCTGATAGGAACCAGAAATAAACATACGGGAATGCAGATACAAGGGGGAAGGAGTAATGCCCTGCTTATGTATAAATTGAGAAGTTCATTAGGAATGACTGGTAAGGGAAGAGCATAGCTCATGAACATATGGGAAATCAGTTTACTTCAGAGAACTCACGGTGAAAGGAAGGGATGTCTGCTTTTTATTAAAACCTAAAATGCATTATAATTGGCCTGAGTCTTTGCCCAGATGGCTTCCCTTATGCTGACATCTGCAAGAGTGTATATAAAGCACCATTAAGAAGCTGTCTCTTGTGACAGTGTGTACACATGTAATTCTGTTAAAAACTAAGTCATTTGCTTACTCTGGTGCTGGTCTTTGAATATGCATGCTGAGAAATGTCATTTGTACGACAAAAACTAGTTATGGAACATGCTTTTTACGTGGAAACTTTCTACCACGTATGAGAAAACTTTTTAAGGCTTTTCACTTATTTTTGTAGATTTTTGTTCATTCTTCATCATAAATTCCAGGTAAATTTTTTTTCTTTTGCAGGGGGAAGCACAGGGTTTCTTCTGCCAGTCCTTTGTATTTTTGTCTGGAGTTTAAGTGTATTTATTTTGATTTTTCACAGATGAATTTTAAGCTGATTTCCACTGACCAGTCAAAAGTTTAAGCGATACTAGAATGTCCATTTGCTATTAAGCTGGTAGGACAATGACAGTGGATGCAGTGTAATATATCGATTAGTCAGTTCACTTGTATCTGTAATTCACAGGGTAATTCTTTTTAAAATAAACTGTCAACATACTGCTTCTTTCTGTATCAGACAACAGGAAAATTAAAGTCAATGGCACCAGGGAACCTGTTGAGTTTAAGACGAATCAGTGGTTTGGGGCAACAGTCAAAGCTCATAAAGAAAAAGTTGTGGTAAGTCTTATACATTTGGTATTCATTTGGACATAATGTTTATTCTTCTCAAATGTATATCTTTAATATCTCTCTGTGTAAATTTTGGAAACAAGTCTATGATTATGCATGAATTATAAAACAGGTAAAGTATGTAACTGAAAATGAAAGTCTGTAAAATCAGGTTGAACTAATCAAGTGAAGGTGATCCCACTGCCTTGTGAAAATAGCAGAGTGCCGTATTGTTATGAAATGGAATGGTGGTTTTTTTAAACAGATAATGGACATATTTTAGAGATACACAGTAACTTATAGCTATATGCTATAAAATGTTTTGCATTATGAAGCTTGATTTGGAATGCTAAACACGGAGTGTAATGGCAGCCATGACCCTGTGGTGAAGATCAGTTAGTAAGAGAAAGCACTGACCTTTCTTGTCACATTAACAGACTGCCCTGGGGAAGTGGTGGAGTCCCCATCCCCGGAGGTGTTCAAAAAACGTATAGATACAGCGCTTCAGGACATGGTTTAGCAGGCATGGTGGTGATGGGATGATGGTTGGACTTGATGATCTTAGAGGCCTTTTTGAACCTTAATGAGTCTATGATTCTATGATTTTTTTTAAAACAGGTAATGATAAAAAAGCTCCAAATCAAGATTGCTGTCAAACTGCAATGTCTATTGTCCAGTTTCACTGAACATTTTACCTGTATTGATAGAGGACTCCAGCGTGGGGCAAATACTTTTACTGCTTAGTAAAGTAGTGGTGATGCTGGTTATACACAGACATTTTATACTTACAATTTATGCACTAAGATTTGCATTGAAAATATAACCGAAATAATTGTAATAAAAATAAGTAGTTTAGTCATTAGTTTTATTAGCTTTTACAATTGCAAAGCGATAATTTGTATCTTGGGATTTGCTTAAAACTTCCAATTATTACTTAAGAAGTAGTCATAAGGGAAAAAGTATCTAAAGGAAATGCTTTCATTTAAATAATATGCCTAGTGCTTAACCTAGGGAAGGATTTTGACATGAAAGAGGTAATGAATAAAACATCACCCTATTCTGTTACAGAGTGAAGTAAATGAAAAAAGTCTAAAAAAATCTAAAAATAACTGAAGATTTTTCAGTTTGTGTACTCTACTAAGCAACAGTTCACAAACTGAAATAAAATAATTCTTTACCATAATTTTCTGTATCTTAATCAAGTAAGCAGAAAACCTTATCACCGACTGATGTGCTGTGTCTGTACTGACTAAACTGTTTTGCTTCTGATAATTCTTCTCAGGCTTTCTGAGGCAGAGATATAGTCAACACTTTCAGGCGAAAATTTGAACAGTGAAGCTAAAAATCTTTGTCTGTTAAGCTTTGTAGACTGGAAGGAGAGAAAAAGAAAATGTCATCAAGCTATCAGAAACATTTTTTTTTAAACTACATATGTGATAGTCAACTGCATTAGGTCGATGTTTATGATTATTCTTGTTTCAATCCACTTTGCTCAATGTCAAATGCACCTAAAATCACCCTCACAGGACATGTATTCCTCTTTGCTGCACTCTGGTTTTGCTCTCTGTTTTAATCTGTAAGGTCTTCTAGGCAGGGGCATGGTAAGAGTCCCTGTTCTTAAACCAGTGTTCCAGGAGCTCTGACTTTTCTGGTAAGCTCTGAGTAGCACAGTGGTTCATCTAGCTGGAATGGATTGCAGAAAGAAGGCTTACACAGTAAGGTGAATAATAACAATGCCTTGCCAGAGGTAGACAGGTTTCTGATGGGAAAAGTAAGACAGAGTAGGATATGAATGGAGGATTTGTTTGTATCTTAGAGGCAAAGTTGTAGGGAGAGGCAGTGTCTTCCTCTGCTTACCCACCCCCCCAGCCAATTGAAACATTGTAGGGCACAGGAATCCCTAAAGAATGAATTGCATACCTAACAGCGTATCTTTTTTATTTTTCCAATTATCTGAATTTCAAAAATGATAATGTCTCTCTCTACACAACTTGTGTATCCTTTATCCTTACACTGTCATGTTTGTAACACCACTACCATAACAGAGAAGGTTAAAAATTAGTTCATTAGCCAAAACTTACTTAGCAAAAATCCATTCACTCAGAGACTGTTAAATGCATTATAGCTGTATCATCTCTCCAAAGATTTGAACAGGGGTTTATAAGAAGGCAGACAATCTGATGATTGTGATAGACAACAATACCATGACAAATCTTCTGCTAAGTAGAGTGGTACCATTCCAGTTCTGCTGCAACAACCATGATCTTAAGACATGTCTGAACAGAAGTAGGAATGTCTTCAGCCACATGTATGTGATCTACATCTTAAACTATGGGATCAAGTCCTGTGTAACGAGCAGCAATAAAGCAAACATATTACTTGTGAAGCAGGCTTAGAGGGTGTTTGTAACATATGCTTAAATGTGAGATGTAGTCCCTGACAGATTTCACCTGCTAGGGGCTATAATTGAAGTATCAGACTATGCTTTTCAGGTTATAATAAAATTATGCCAAGCAGTGGTCCTGGATTTTCTTCTGTCAATACATTATGATCATTGCTGTATTAATGATACAATACTAGAGAGAATCCTTGTACACTGTTAAAATACTACATTTGCCAGATGCTTGAGTGTGTGAAAGGTGCGTGTGGCATTGTTTCTGTTTTGACAGGCTTGTGCTCCTTTATATCACTGGAGAACCCTTAAAGATAGCCCTGAGAAGGACCCTGTTGGTACCTGCTATGTAGCAGTTCAGAACTTCAGTGCCTATGCTGAATATTCTCCTTGTCGCAACAGTAAGTATTACTAGGAACTTTGATATGTTACTGTGTTGGAGGAATTGATATTGCACTCACTGTTTTCAGCTTTTCAGTATTCACACAGTCTGGGCTGAATGAAGATTACTATATGACATTATTGCATTCGATGAGGGTTTAAAGAAAAAATAACATTAAATTATATGCCTGCAATTGGGTGCTTTATTGTATAACTGAAAGACAAGAAATTAAGTAAATTAAGCTTATGCAGTTATAGTGATGAGATATAATTGGTTCAATTTAAATGGCTTTAAAATGTAGCAAATAGATCTAGATAAGAACCAGACAGCATTTTAAACCAATTATTCATGCTGATGCTGAGTATAAATCTCTCATCACAGGATCACCATCTGAAGACCAGATCTTGCACAGAAAAATACAAGCCTGCATCACCATTCATGCCAATATCATTCACAATAGCTCATTTATGAAGGACTTCCAGCATGAAGGAAAGCCGTGCACATTAGCACTGCTGTTCCACACTGTTCTCTGTGCTGTGCTGAGGATGTGGTAGCCATCTCTGGGCCTTGCTTCTTGGGGAATAGGGGAAAAAGTGCATGTGTATTTAGAATCTAGATCAGTTACCTAGAAGTCTTCAGAAAACGCCACACATTAGATTATATCACTCGTTCATCCTGTTCAGCATCCTATGTCTAAGTGTTTATGATGGTTATCAATACCCTCTTTACCTCAGCACTCCAAATTGTTAAAGTCAATATGAAGTATCCAGTGACTTTACTGAGCTTTAGACTGAGCTAGGTGTATGGCAGTTTCTGCATTCACAGATCAGAGAATTGTTGTTTCAGTTACTTCTCTAAAGATAATGTTTATAAGATGGAAAGTATGATGGGCTTACCTATCCCTTCCAGGGGAAACCCTCCCAACAAAGCTGTGATGTTCAGTTCAGCGGAGATGGGTAGCTGTTGCAAGTTGCGCGTGCTAGCCAATAACACGAAAAGTCTGAATGTAGTTCCTTGTCCCAATACCCCTTGTACAGAGACCTTGCTGTTGCAGCTAGCATTCTTGCCATGTGCACATGGGCTAATTTCAAAACACACCTTTTAACTGTTCCTCTACTGCAAACTGTGCTCCTACCTTCGAGTTTCTCATGGATTATTCTGCCAAGAAAGTAACAGGCGTTTTACAGAAAAAGTAGACACTTACTTCACACGATTAAAAGGTATCATTCCTGTGAAGATCTAGTGACCGCATCACATCACATAGCTGGATTTTCCTGACATCTGACAAACATGTGATAATGTAGCCCAATAATGCTTTCCATGGTCAACCAGAAAATCTGCACACCTATAGCAACGTGAGATTTTTGCGTGTACATTCCGTGTCACTCTGTGGCTTTCCTTTTCTCACATTGTGGTATAGTCCTAGAATGAGTTGTACTACGTCTTTCTTTAAAGTGTAATCCTTGTCCCTGGATGGATAGGTGCAGAAAGAAGGTGAATCCGTAAGAAATGGTGACCAGAAGATCTGCTTCCTGTACTTCTGATGTCTCACTGGGGCTTTGCCAAAGGCTTATGCCGTTTGAAGAGAGAGTTCAAGTGGCCAGTCTTGCTCTCAGTTTCCAATCCTGCAGACTTCCAACACTCCAGCAGTCTTAGAAAAGCCCTAAAATGCATGCCAACACACTTGGTACAATTATATAAGGCTTTGGAGACTAGAAATAAAAAAGGACAGAAGCAGAAAGGATGTTTTTGCACATACAAATGTGCACCCAAAGTTATATTACACTTCAGTCCTCATTGAGCAAATGCATATCAGTTAAAGGGCTGGCCCTTTTAAAGGACATATGCCCCTTTCCCTTGGCATAGTACAGATGATGGGATGTTGTCTGAGCATGGACACTTTGTTAGTAAACACTTTTTTTTGTGTAATGGCAAAGTAGACTGTGGTGACCATCCTAGGATTTCTTGTTGTTTGCTTTTGTATCTCCGGCCAAATTCAAACAGAATCCCTGGTAGCTGGTTGCAAGGGTCCTTCCTTGGCGGTGAGAGGAGAAGGTCCCAAGTAAGTGGTCCTATTTCTGAAAATCTTCACCTGGGGATTGCATGTTCAGGGTCCTATAAAAGGTCTTGATTCACTCTTCCTCTTCTAAAAAAGAATACGTGTCTTTTCATGTGTTTTGGTATTTTTGCATTTACAACCTTACAGCTCCAGGGATATTTAAGCTGTCTCCCCCATGCACTATGAAATCAATAAAATGCTTCTACCTTCATAATTGCAGGCAATGCAGATCCTGAAGGACAAGGCTTTTGTCAGGCAGGTTTCAGCTTAGACTTTTACAAGGTGAGATCCTGCTTCTGAAATACTGTGACCAAATGTAATTCTGATATATCCCCAGTGTTCAAGCACTGCCTCGGTGATCAAGTTTATCCCCATGATGTTGCACATGAAAAGTTTCATGAAGTTGTTGCAAGCTTTTTCCTCCTTTACAGGATCAGACTTTCTAGTTTCATTAATAAAAGGAATACTGCAATCAGCACCTGTTTATCTCTTTGCAGAACTCCTGTCTGACTCTGCTCAGTCTATCTTAATAGAAAATTAGGAGAAAAATTGTATGTGCTTTTATCTCAGTGTGTCACACTTACGATGCTTTCCAGAGACCCAACTTTCAGAAAATAATGGGCAGGTGCCAGCTAGTTTTTAAAAGTTAAAATAGGTTGTGTAAGGATGTATTTGGAGGCAGACTAATCATTGAGTAAGTCCATTCTCTTGTGGAGATGAAAGTGCTTAAGGGAAATAGCTAGTTGGTCAGTTATGCCAAGAGGCTCCAGAAAGAATATTGTGAGACAAAATAAAACTTTGCAACTATTCTTACTATCTGCGCCGTTATCAGAGCACCAGGACCTCACGTAACTTTGAGCATTGCCATTGGTTTCAGTGTTCTGCAGCTACATTGTTATTCGCATTATTAACAGTCAAGAACTAAAGACCTCCTTGTAGGGTAGACAAATATATATTTCTCTATAAAGCATTACTCTTGCTTCATTGAACTTGAAGACCCTCTTTTATGCTGATTTGGTTTTGTTACAAATAATCAGCAAGTTTTAAAATGCTGTGTTAGTGCTAAAAAAATTATGTATTTCATTCAAGTGAAGATGCATAGGGTGATCTTAACTCTGTTTAACTGTGGATTTTCCTGCACATCCATGCACCTGCATCCTTTCCTTGGATAGGTGTGTTCTCCTTTATCACAATTCTGATATTCTTTTGGTCATTTACATTGTTTTTGCCATGCATGCTTAATTTTGTTGTGTTCTTTTTTTGAGTAATTTTATTCAATTCTGTTTTTTGTAGAATGGAGACCTGATAGTAGGTGGGCCTGGTAGTTTTTATTGGCAAGGTATGTTCATCTGGCTGGTTAACTTGATCTAAGAAGTGAAGCAGAGAAGCAGAAAGTGTGTGGAAAATGTTGTTCTCGATTTCCACTGTTTTCTGAGTTTAAGATAACCAGTCTCTGGTCTTATTTTCAACAAATGTAAATCAGAAGAATTGCTTATCAAGCAACTGAGCATAAAAATAAGTCAGGAAAAATTCAGGTTGTAGGTTGTATAGGAAGTGAAGCAAATAGAAAGAACTATTTTTATGTTGGTATTTTAGCACATTTGTCATTTAATTAATAAACTGACTGTTTCCCTAGAAATAGTGCAATTTAAAAAATAGCTAATATTTGTACAGCAAATGTAGTATTTTCAAAGTTTTTGTCACTGTTTGTTTCTGAACACAACCTTTTATTGCTGTCTGCATATATTTTTAGTTCATTTGTGGCATCACTGTAGTTTGCAAGATATAGTTTCTCATGTAGATAAAACCTGAAGTGGTTTTGGTAAAGGATTGAAAGGGTATTTTTGCTTTCACCTGTTTTTGACATGTATGATATAGCTGATGCCCAGACTCTGCCTACCAGCTTGGCTGTTGTCAGCCTCATTAAAGTGTGTTTTTGCATGGCCATTAAAGGAGGAAGATCTAATTGATTATGGCGGTAGGGAATTCATAGCTTTGAATTCTCCATTGAGAAATTGCTTCCATTGGTCTACTACATTTGTACAGTACAGCATCAAAAGGTAGCTGAGCCTGAAAATGCTTGACCAAAGTTTGAATCAGCACCTTGAAATGGGTCCGGAGATGTTTTTGTGAGGGTTTGATAGAGTCTTACTGCCTTGTTGTATAGAGTTTTGTGTACTTTTGAGACTTTCAGGGTTATAATGGGGAAAGATTGAGAGGTCTACTGTTCGCATCTGTGCTATATTATGCCTTCAGCTCTGTTCCAACATTCTGCTAGCCCTGTTGTGTAGAAACTGGCTCTCCTGTATGTCCCATTCATTTATGAAGTTGTTTGAATCCAGGTCAGGTAATCACTGCAAATATTGGGGATATCATCACAAATTATTCCTTCAAGGATATTCTGAGGAAACTGGCACGAGAGAAGCAAACAGGAGTGGCACCACCCTCATACGATGACAATTACATGGGTAAGCTAAGCTCTATGTCAGTTAGCAATGCGTTCTAAAAGCATGTGGCTTATAGAAATGTGAAAACAAGCCCTAAATTACTCAGGTCCCAGTTGTGAGAGGATTTGAACATGTTTTGCCTTAAGCGCAACAACAGGTCAGTAGTTTTCTAGTTACTTCGGTGGGATTTGGATTATGAACATTCTTAAAATTATGTACAGAAACAGGGTTTGAGGGTTGAGATCTTGAATGATGCATTAGTGTTCTTAGTATTTGATCTTAAATAATTAAGCAGAAATACAAAATTTTCCCATTTATATCATTTTTCATTCCAAGGTGATGGATTGAGTTTAAAGTAATTAAAGACTGTTTCAATTTTAAATAGATAAAAGAAAATTCGGTTCTGCAGTATTTTGTACATTACTGCACAAATACCCAATTTATTCTCACTGATATTTAAAAGATACAATTGAAGTAAGCAATAGCAAAAGTCAGTTTGAAGATACTATGTAACAAATAGAAAAAAGACTCAAAGTACCTTTTATTAGTATTGATCTCCAAGAATTTGCATGATATTCACATGTCTCTGCATGTAAGACAGGTTTTTCTTCATGTAATTATAGAAAAGATGCAGTGGAATTTGAAAGTAAAGATGCATCCTTTCATCTCTGCCCATAGATATGAAATTACACTCCTGATAGAATCCAAAAGTCTTTACTCTGTCAATAGCAATTATCTCACAGGTTTACTAAAACTCTAGCACGTACTTCACTGCATCTTTGGAAATCTGTCTTCCATATAGTGCTAAAACAGCATACTCACACATTACGCTGCAGTAATGAAGACCTAAATTGTGTCAATAGCTGTTAGGGTGAACGACCATAGTACCTGCTGTTTTTTCAGATAGATTATTATGTATTAATGACTTATAAGCTCATTTTTTGAGAAAAGGGATACGTTTATTATACATTTAGACCTATAGTTAATTTAGTCCTAGTAACGTGATAAACAATTTTCCTTTTTTTACATAGTTTTAGTACACTAATGTTAGAAAATTTGCATTCTGATGATCAGATGAACAGACAAATCTGATTGTCCTTGCATAAGAAATGGTTTGTCAAGTGTTTTGCTTGTAATTTACCTTTAACAGGATACTCAGTGGCTGCTGGGGAATTTACTGGGGATTCTGAACAAGGTAAGAAGCTATATGCTCGAATGGAAACCATATGGCTATGCACCTATTAAATTCCTCATTTTGGGTTTCTATGCAGGAACATACCTTTTATACATTTGAAACACTTGTGAGAATTAAGCTATCTGTACCCAATATTCTCAGAGGCAAATATTTCCTTAGAAGGTATAGCATAACGCAACAGAATTTAAGTAACCCAGAAGTCTGAATCTGTTGTTGTGGTATCGTGAAACTTTCACCTGAAATGTTTCATGATCTGTAAAACACCACCTTCTAGGATTCGATGTGCATGACCTGGTAAAGTAGAGCAACGTGCACTGAGGAAAAACTTTTGACGAAAATTACAGGATAAATGTTTTTTTAAAATGTGCAGAGTGTCATTACATAACTAAAAATTCAGCTCAAACACTGAGGTTCAAGTTGTTCCCTCTGGCAAGACATGACTTATTAGTTTCACATGGCCAGTGAAAACTACCCTGGAAGGTGGCAGCTCTGGTAACATGGTTCTGTAGTTCTCTAAGGACAAAGTCAGAGCAATCCATCCTGCAGAGGCTAGGTTTAGCAACAATAGATCCTGGAACACCTGTGAACAGCTCCATGGTCCAGTCTCACAAAGCCAATAGAGACATCGTACAGTGGTAGAAATGAACCCGGCTCCCAAGAACTACTGCTGGTGCTTAATCCCTATAAAGTAAGTTCCCTGTCCTGTGCCACTATGGGTTTAGAAAATAATAATAATTTTGAGCCGAATGGTATAATGTGGAAAAAAAGACGTGTCCCTGGTAATGGAAGGCTTCAGCCACCTAGCCACCTTTCTCTGTATGCATTTTTTTTTTAACTGCATGCTCACATTTTTGTAATTGATGGTTCTTGAATCAGTAAGTCACGTGAATGGTTGGCACAAAGAAGTGCATTGTTGGCTGACCTGGGAATTGTCCTGTGTCCCATTCAATCCTTATTTACAACTTCCATCTCCCCTTGACAAAACACGTTCAACCGTAGGGCTAAAACCATATAAACCCAGAAAGGAACAGAGGAGTGCTAGGTCAGTACAAGCAAATGTCTATGGTGCTCTGCTATCTGAAGTTCCTGCTGCTCTATTCTGATGTGGATATCCTAATGAGGGAAGGTTTGGACAGTAAGACTGCAGGCTGTGACTTTGCTCTTCTTTTTTTTTCCATTTTTTCCACTAGTTGTTTAAGATTTCACAATTGAGCAGAATTACGTCCTAGAAGGCAGCTAGGTCCAATGTTTCATGTTCTTGTTCAATGGATTCCCCGAATGCCACTCACAAAAATTTCGTTACAATGCTGTTAGGTAGCCTGTGCAGAACTTGTCAAACACTTTCATGCCATCAAGCCAAATAACAGAGGAGGCAAACTGTTGTGCAGCCAGAAAGAAAAGGGGTATTTGTAAGGACAGTTGTGTTTAGCTTCTGTACTCTAGTGTGTGATGCCACAACTAATTCTGGTTCCATGAATCCACAGCCGTCAGGTAACAAGCTGATTTGTACCAGGAGCTTTATTATACTGTGCTATGCTAAGTAATGCTAGGCAGAAAGAGATCTCTGGGTGAGTGTAGTCAGCAGTTCAGATGTAATATTTCATGCAACTAGATGCACTGAATAAATGTTAAAACCTTATGAATTAATGTCTTGAAGTGATTTGCAGGTGTTTCTAATACAGTTAAATCGAAATCCTAAAGGTTATAGGAAGACTTAAGTGGTGTGGGATACATGTTGGATGCCCCACTCGGCATAATCAGTTCACTGTTGATCATCTGTCTTTTCAGAGTTGGTTGCTGGAGTCCCAAGGGGAGCGCAGAACTTTGGCTATGTATGTACTGGACCCACATTTTACCCTTTTATAGTGAGAAGGCAGTTACACTGTTTTGAAGGTTAAAGTCTACATTGTATTTTCTGTCTCTTTGATCTTGAACTTTCTAATCAGAGAAAACTGCCAATGACTTTCACCTTCAGGCTTACCAGGCTGCGTTGAAATATCTTACTGGTTTGGGCTTTGAATATCAAGCGCTTAGCCCCTTCTGAAGTCAGTTTTCAATAGCCAATTACAAGCATGCTTTGAGTATGACTAGGATTCCTATACTCACTGAGTGTTCTATCAGACCTAAGCTTATCCATAGGTTAGCGTATTTCATGTGCAATACTGTGTCCACAGTGGAGAGAAGTCCAAGTTCAGAATATTGATACCCAGTGTTTATTTTCATTGGTCTAAGTGCGTACACTGAATACCAGATGCAGAGAGTCATGACACGCAGTTAGAAGTGAAGGGAGAAGACAATACAGATGTGTGGATACATCTTTTACCTCACAGGAAAAAAAAGTTTCATAACTAACCTGATCGGGAAACAGAGATCCCAGCCACACACGCATTCTCTGGTTGTGTGGACCCAAAACTCCTGGTAACTCTGGAACATATTCATACCATTTTTCAGAAGAAAGGTGTGTGTATGTATAGATATTTGTGTGTGTATGGATGTATATATATATTTTTTTTCTTTATGCTTTAAGTTCATGTTTTCATGTCTAATAATGTAGTCACTGATTAGCTGATAGTCTGTGATTTGCTTCTGGTCAGCATCCAATAAGGAAGGGAAATAATCTTTTCCCCATCTTATTCATGGGGGACCTGAGACTCATAAAATCTTAGTGATTTGTTCAAGATCATACAGGAAAACTGTGGTGACAGAAAAGAATTGTTGGTTTTTCTTGGCCACTTGGACCATCTTTCAGTGTGTCAGATTGGTTTGCAGTGACATTGAGCTGCAACATCTCCATGTGTGCTTGAAACTTGCCATATTTTTCTGTTACCAGGTCTCAATTATTAATTCTTCAGACTTGACCTTTATCCAGAACTTCACGGGTGAACAGGTAATGTCAAGCAACTACATGATGAAATACTATAGAGGATATAGTTTCATTAACATAGTTTCAAGAATATATAAAATATTTTTTAGAATTAATGACAATAGAAACAAAGAAGATATCAGTAAACATTTTTTTTTAAATTGATATCTGATATGAAAGCCTATCTCTTGTTTTTTATTTCCAGATGGCGTCTTATTTCGGGTACACTGTTGCAGTATCTGATGTTAACAATGATGGGTAGGTTACCAAATATATTCAGCTCCACTGAACATTAATAGAAGCAATGCCTGATATTTAATAATAAACATAGATTTTCAGGTGCTTCATACCTCAAAATGCTTCTTTTGCCTTCTCTGCTTTTCTAATTTTAATTGTTCACATAGGTTTATCTTTGTGCAATCACAGTGGCACAAGTATTTGCAGGCCTAGTTTGGGTGAATTTATCTTCCTGAATATATATTCAAAGCAGTGTGGCACAGTGGGAATGTCCAAAGTCTTAGGAAACAGGCCCATGTAGAAGAACAGTGAATAAACAGCACTAGCTACTGCTGGGAAGAGCTAGGTGAAAAGTCAGGTTTCATTCTCCCATTCTCAAAAGCAGGTAAGTCTTCTCACATGTGCACCATCCATAGCTTCACTTCTCAATTTTAAAAGCTTTCCAGTATCATCAGCTCCTCATTCCAGCACCTGCTGGTTGGCCATCCATTTTCATCCTCCAGAGGACCAAAAAGTGTCTATGGCCCGTAGCTGTTACAA
This sequence comes from Opisthocomus hoazin, assembly GCF_030867145.1. Taxonomy (NCBI): domain Eukaryota; kingdom Metazoa; phylum Chordata; class Aves; order Opisthocomiformes; family Opisthocomidae; genus Opisthocomus; species Opisthocomus hoazin. Next base: position 70,926,905 of record NC_134417.1, on the reverse strand, counting down.
CAGGCATTGTGCTTGTCTGAGGGAGAATGCTGCTCGGCTCCTGGGGTCATGCCTAAGATGCTTGGGGATTTCAGACCCTGTTGAACAAAATGCTTGCTAACTTTGAACTCATGTAAAGTCTGATTAAGTGTTTTAGAAGATCGGGACTTTAGTAAGTGAATATTGATACTAGATTTCTAGCAAGGAGATAAATATCTCTGAAGCTCAGAGCCTTGGAAGTCTGCACAAAGGTGAACCAGGATTATATTTAGAGCTGTGGCATACTCTTGCCTATTGCAAAATGTCTCAGATGTGTCTACTTCATATTCTTTTCTTGTGATTATTTCTTACTAGGTGCTTAAACATAGTGCATTAAATAATTTTTCTGGGCTAAGTCATTGCTTCCCATCAGTGACTAGTGACCCTTTAAAGAGTGAGGGATATAAGAAAAGAGAAAAGTAAAGAAATGTGATAAAATGTTTTTGCAGTTCCAAAACAAAAACAAACAAAAAAGAAAGCTTCAACAGTTTCTGTGGTGGCTTCATAGTACTCAAATCTTTCCAAGTTTCTGAGGTCAAATAATGTCATAGTACCACAGCTTTTGATAATTCCTATTTTGATGATATACAGAGTCAGGATTAATTTAGTCCTACCGTAATGCATTACTAATGTGAAAGGGTGGAGAAACATTGATCTAAGTTACAACAGACACTCATTAGACTTTCAGGGAACTTGCTATTTAACTTCTCACTGAACCAAACTATTTCCTGTGCAGGTTATTTCCTGTGAATTGTAGGGTTACTTGGCAGGTCTCATATTTTCTGTGTACCTCTAAGACCACAGTTTATGTCAAAAATATAATCAAACTGCTGAGGCCTGTGTGGTCTCCCAGTCTATATCTTGAAAGAAATCTAATGACTCTCTCTGAGATCCAAACATCCCACGGAAAACAAAACACAAAAAGCTTTACTTGATAAACATGTCTTATTAGTTACGTAGTCTGTCTTTGCTGGTTTGCACATATAGTTGATAGAAATATTTTTCTGAAAGGGAGAGTAAAACAGAGAGAAAAAAAAGGCAAAAAGGAAATGACCACTTCAAATTCACTTGGGTTTTTTGTGCAGCTAATGACAAAGGAGTTAGTAATGGCCTTACCAGTATGAGAAACCTGATTAAGCTATGTGCTGAAAAGATTAATAGGAATGATGCTTTGCTGTAATAAGACTGAAGACATGGCTCAAAGATTAGGATCATCCTAGGAAAAAGCTCTGTAGATCTTCTGCTCCAGCAATTCTGCAGGTGTTCCAGGGTGACTTTCGCAGTTTTATCTGCATCACATCAGAATTCTAAGCAGAACAGGAAAACTGAGGATATAGTTTGAAGTACTGTTTAGTTGCCCAGTGCTAATAATGAGAAATTCACAATGAAATTTAACAAATCAAGCTGTGCTGTCAACTTACAGACTACATTCCTAGTAAAGAGGAAAAAAGAGAACACTTTCAATTTAGACTGTAACAGCCCAATAAAAATAGTGGAATAAACTGTTTACTAGTCTTTTATTTGGCCTATATCAAGTTATACTTTGTCCTCTTGACATTTCCCATACTCCTGCGTTTTATTACTTGTCAGTATACAAAGAAACCACGTACAGTCTCAGCAGGTGGTCAGCTTGTGCTTTTTAAAGATTATTTTTATCAGAAGGGAAGCAATACTGGCTGGTTACATTTCTGTGCTGGAACAAAAATAAATATATAATTTATATTAAGTGCAACATCTTAGTATAATGATGAAATAAATCTAATGAATCAGTTCAAAATACCACTGCAAACTGAACTGCACTTTATAGTTTAATATTACTGTCCAGGGGCTTTTGCTTTTGCTTTGCTCTTATGGCCTTTTAAAAGCGATCACATCAACCTGAATTTGGCTTAGAACTCCTATCTTGTAAATATAAACTCCTACAATTTAAAAGCCAATTGAAATATCCTCCCTCACCAACAAAAATGCGCAACTCCAATCACATAGGTACTTATAACCAAAGAAGTGACCCCTCTTGACAGCTTGATGTCTAAATACTGAAACTGTAGGAGCTGGAAGGTAAAACTGACCATAAAACACGGCAAGCAGCAATTATTTGCTTGTTACCCACTTGGAGAGAAACCAGGAATAAGTAAATGAGGATCAGAGAGAGCAGGCTAGCTGAAGAATCCTTCCTCTGGCTATGGTATGCTGCTGTGACAGTGCAAAACAAAAAACAAACCCAAAACCCTAGAATTGCCTGAGGGGGAATTCCTTCTTGCAGAGGACTTCGTGTAGCAGCTTGCCTTGACCTACAGAGTTCCGCACTGACAGAGAACGGGGAAAATCAAGAGGGTGAGGAAAGGAAGGCTTTTGTGTGGGTGAGACATAGAATCATAGAATCATGCTAAGACCTGGAGGGAAAGCAAACTAAGTGCTCACGGGTGTTCTGGGTAGCTCTGCTGCCTGTAACCAGTTTAGAGATACGTCAATATATTTTAGATGACTGCCTTCTTCCCACCTTTCCCTCAGCACATCAGAAGATGAGCCATCTTAGATACTGGGTTCTGATCCCTGCCCCCTGAACTATTCACACATTTTATACAATCGTGGTCATTTATTTTAACAAAGTAGAAATTTTCCTAGAAAAATAACCTGGCATTGTGCACTTCCAGCTGAGATGCTGTGACCCCTGCACAACAGACTCCAGCTTTTGTCTGCTTGCTTTCTATCTCACCTGGTGAATCTCACATTCTGGGTTAGGCTTCTGCTTAGAGAGTTTTAGGCCACTGTGGATGACAGATAGTCAGATAGATAGGCGCTCTGGATATTGTTCTGTGGACCAGAGTTCTAAAGGTATGTAGGTATCTACTTATTTTACATTGATATACTGGGAGCTTCCTGGTTCTGAATCTTTTGGTTCCTTACCACCTCTGAAAAAATATTCCCCTAGTCTTACAAGCCTTCATTTGTAAAATATTAATTGGAGCCAAGTTCATATTTTATTCATAACACCATGGGGTCCCAATCTTATGGGCAATATTTGGACTGTGATGTACTAAGATAATAACTGATGACAGTGCTACTGTGTTATGCTTTTAGTATATGGCATACATAAAAGAACTTCTGAAAAAAAGAGCATTCATGATCTGTTTCTGTTACTGCCATTGTTTCATGGCAACCATTTCAGGTGACATTCTATCCCAACCACGAACATCTTCCATTAGTAGAGGAGGACTTTTGATGTTTAGTGTGAAAGGAAAATCCCACCTTTGATGTCAAGTCAGCATCTGCTTCCTTCCTTTTTTAGTTATTCATGCCATGGAGTAAAATTTGACCTATAAAGAATAGAACAACTGTACCACAGTGACCTGACATTTTGAATTACAGTTTCCTTTATGGAAATGTACTATAAAACTTAATACAAAAATAACATTTCTAGAAGTATTTTGTCACAATTTATAGAATGTGTAAGTTCTACAATGTGATTAAAAGGCTTCTAGATGAGATATTCTGTACTGTTTTATGTTATATATCTTAGAACCAAAGTATATATCTATTGGAAAGTAGTTAGCTGAGTAAATCATACAGGGTTTTTTTATCAGGATTGGAAAAAACAGTGTAGTGTAATTTTACTAAGTGGTTTACTAATGGATAAAGCCTTTGTGAAAACATCACTATTGGGAATATGATGAATTGAGAATAGAAAGTTTTCTACAAGTTTTACGAAATTTGAACAAAGTTTCATGTTAGAGGAAGAGAATATGTTTTCCAAATCAAAAATTGCGGGATCAAGTAGTATTAGTTATTTGCAGTGACAGAGTTGCTTAATATGGATGACCAATGTCCACTGAATATAATGGGAATTATCCTATTAGTTTATATGGGCTTGAGCAAACTTCAGAAATTAATCTGATACTATCATTTCAGATCTCAGAAAAATCTATTAAGAATATTTCTGCTTGATACCTGTCTATCAATTTTGCTTGATTTTATTCTTTACCATATAGTAAAGGGTCTTTTTTTCCTGCTAAGTAAATGTTCATAACATAGTTCAAAACACCCCCGTTTAGAACGACAACAGGCAAAATATGCTTTGATTAGTTTGTCTTCTTTTCCTGGATCTTCTTGGAGTAGCAAAATGGACAGAAGGACTTTTCCCTCTAAGCCTTATGCTTTTGTGATTCTATGATGTCCTTTCTCTTTAACACTTAATAAAGCAAATTGCGTGAGCACTGCAACTACTCGTGTACCTAATATTCAATAGAAGTGTTTTCAGAAATAAAGCTTTGGCTTTGTATCCCAGCTTCCATTTGAATTAGTGATGAGGCATCCTCTGTTAATTGATGCTCTACCCATATTTCATGTGTCAAAAATCTGCTGGGAAGTGGCAATTTTTGTTCTTTTGTTCACTTAGTAATGTATAATTTTAAAGAGCTAGATTTTATACTAAAATCTGTCTAAAATTTGTTCTAGTAACATGGGTCCCCTCTGTGTTAAATTCCTGACTTCTGGATCATTGACTGCAATGTATAGCTTTTCAGTGTCTATTGTGGGGATAAATTGAAGTGGAAGAAATTCCATTTAAACCTAGGAATAAATGTTTTTGCTGTAAGGGTGATCAAACACTGGAAGCAGTTTCCCAGAGAAGCTGTGGACTCTCCATCCATGGAGATATTCAGAACTGGAGTGGACATGGCCCTGGGCAGCCTTCCCCCGTTTACCATGTTTTGACCAAGAGTCTGGACTAGAACACCAGAAGTGCCTTCTTACCTCCGTTAGTCTATGACTCTATGATAATTGTCAGATTCCTGTTTAACAAATGCATGAACTGTGTTGATTACACTCAATCTCTCTGTGACACTGTGTTTTGGTTGACTGTTTCAGTTTAGATGATATTTTAGTTGGCGCTCCTCTCTTTATGGAACGAGAATTTGAGAGCAAGCCTAAAGAAGTTGGGCAAGTTTATCTATACCTGCAAGAAAGTGCTTTCATCTTCCAAGATGCACAAATTCTGACAGGCACTGAAGTGTTCGCGAGATTTGGCAGTGCAATCACGCACCTTGGAGATCTCAATCAAGATGGATATAATGGTAATTTATATATAATGCAGTAATATATATCTCTGTATAACACTGAAATTAAGAATGGCTAAGCAGTGAATATGAAGTGCCTGTGCAGTGCTTTTTAACATGTAACTGTCTTCGAAAGTCATGAGAATTTACACTAATCCTAATGAAACTGATACTGAGGGCCAAACCAAGAAAAGCTTACCTATAGGAGGACAGTCATATTGACTACAGTGCTTCTTTTTGCTAAATATTAGCATGTTCATTTGAATAAAATTATCTTGGTTTATGACTAGAATTGTTTTTAAATACTTAGTTAAGATGTTGCATCTGTTTAGACCAGAGTTCTCCTTCTCTCCTCAAATGGTTGGATGAGTTTGAGAATTTAATGAGGCTCAATAAATGGAGCATTTTGCGCACAATAAAAGAATTGGACAAGTACAGACATACTATTTTTGAGTCAGACTTCCACTGGTACTCAGGCACCAAAAGAAACAGGTGCATAATGAGACCTTTTTCAAATGACTATAGCACATGCACACAACAAAACATCCATGTGAATTAACTGGGAGCCTAAATTCAAGAAAACAGTCCGAATACACTAACTTGTGTAATGATCTGAGATAGTTCGGATGCCTTGAGCATCTAGAGTTAGTCTTCTAGACACGGTCCATAACACTCTGTTTTTCCCTGCCTGCATTTCCTTACTTCTTATTTCCAGGATGTTAGGGATCTGCAAAGTAGGCATCACTGCATCTAAAACTCCAAGGAATTTTTCATGGAGGAGGTATTTTGCACAGTAGCCTTACAGATAGTTGGCCCACTAAGCAAAAATTAATGGACTGCTCCTCCTTAAGTTGAGGGCTGTTTTTCGTGGTGCTTTAGCCTCTAGACTCTAGAGCAATGTCACCAATGTCTGGCTCCTGTGCAAGTGATAAGTCATGTCATGAGCCATAGAATTGTATTGGGGTTCAGGGTACACAAAATCCGAATACCATCCTGTGGGTAGAAGCTATTGATTGTAACTGTTGAGAAGACCCTCAATGGGTTGTCCTGGAATCCCGTCATGGATTTCAGCCCAGCTAGACCCCACGGTGAAGGCTTTCTGTTTTCTACTGTGAGCCATAGCAGAAGACCTCAGCTTCTCTGGACAGGGAAGGTTTATATCCCTGCTCTCCAGCATTCTGGTAGTGCAGGGAGGAAACACTCCTGCTTTTCTCTTTAGCTGTATGGAGAAGTCTAAGCAGGATCTAGAGCCAAAGTCTTCTGCTTCATAACTGAAGATGCCAGTCATAGACCTTTGGTGCACTCCTGCCTTTAGTGAAGGTACAAATTCCAGGTGCTGAAGTCAGATTTAATAAAGGAGTCCAGCATCAGGTCCTAGTTCAGAACCTAAAAATGAGAGCCATAGATACGTATCCTCCTCTAATGTTTCCTGTTGGCTAGCTCAGCTAGTGCGACTGTTGAATCTCAGTGTAGACACATGATTCTCTCCACATCCCATGCATAGGAACTAAGAAGAGCATTGTCAGTTCCGCTTCTTGGATATGGCACCTCATTTTTTAAGGATTGCAGTGCTTAATTGCATAGTGCCCAAGGCCTTTGGTTCAATTCCTGACTCAGTACTATTCCCATTTCTCAATAAGATGTTGGCTTGGTATAGAGGAAAACATTATATTCCATTGATCTCTTTTGCATACTAAAGCACTGGATGTTTGAGGGGGGTGGGGTTTTTTTTTGTCTATGTTGAATATTTTATCTGGAAAAAGAAAATTAATTTTGTGTAACAACTGTTACTTATTAATTAGGTGATAGAGGAAATCAAAGAAAATTTGTGTCTGTTTAAAAATATGGAAGTAGAAGCAGGCATTCATTAAATCTTGGTTTATTAAAGCTTATTAAATGCCCTGGAAATAAAGTAGAGGAATCCAGTGTTGACTGACTATTTAGTATAATAAAATAACCCCTTCTTAGGATGATTTTATAAGCTTTTGCCGTGAAAGTTTGACACAGAAAATACACTACATTTTTGTGTATTTGCCTTAAAGCTAGAATCCATACAGATGTACAGAATGTTCACGTTCTTGCATGTATGTAGCAGAAGCCATTTATGTCTGTTTTCCTGCAGGGACTTAATTTTTGCTTTATTTTAATTGTGCCTGTTCTTTTTATTCTTTTATTGCACTGCAGACATTGCTATTGGTGCACCATTTGCAGGAGAAGATAGAAGAGGAAAAGTGCTCATTTACAATGGATACAGTAATGGGTTAAATACTAACCCTTCCCAGGTTCTCAATGGAGCGTGGGCCTCACAGTCCATGCCTTCGGGATTTGGCTTCACTCTAAGAGGAGACTCAGATGTAGACAAGAATGATTACCCAGGTAAGATTTTTCTGTTAGAAAGGGAATTTCATACTTCCATTCTCTGGAAAATGCATCATGCTTAAACTGCTCCTTTTGGAAGGCAGAGATCAGAATAAAGAATAGACATTTTTGAACAGTTCTAGCTTGCTTTCCTGAGATTTAAAATCAGACAAAACAAATACTCCCTTTCCTGTCAAAAGACATGATCAGAAAGGCAAGAAGGGGCTTAAATAGTTACATTAACATAAAACATGTGAAGTTTACAGTGAAAAGCTTAACCCTTTCCCCCCACTTCCAAAAACTGAATGCTCTCAGCTTATTGAACTTGTAAGGTCTCCTTCATCCTGGCATTCTTTCTTAATTAAAAACATATTGTGTTGTAGAAGAAGGGATTGACTTGGTTGTGTTGCTAAGTTGTTTTTTTTGCTGTCCAAAGAGACACTGAGCTATATATAGGTTCTTAATGGCTTTGATTACATTATGAAAAAGCAGAGAGAATGCAAGGACGTTGCTTTAAGGCAGATACTTCATTTGGGCCTTTCCATCCCTTTTATGTTTTCATTCTGCTATATGGACTCTTCCTTTTTAGGTTAGCTTTAATTCTTCCTTATCAGTTTACCTGACATGCAGTAGAATTTTTCAAGTTTGTAATGTTGGTTGAATTTCTCTGGGGAGGTATTTATTTTTTTAAGAGACATGTTTGTAGCATTGTAAGTAGTCTGAAAGTTAGAGCTATTTTTTATGTGCTTGTATGTACTTGCTCTCTCCTCTAGAAGCAAATCTGTTCTGTTTCTTTTCTCACAATTCAGAAGACTTAGCAAGGTTGTGCAGTAAAACATTGTATTTTGCTATTGTGAAAGGTTCATCCACAGTAAAATGCTAATAGTTTTTTTCTTTACTTCCCTAACTTACTATGAAATCTCTTTAGTTAGCCCAGGTTATTTCAAGGCTAGTGTTCTTAAAAGTTGTATTGTTTTAAAAGTGAAAATTGTGATTTTCAAAGGGACAAAAATGGAATCTCTGTTACCTTTTTGTGATGGATTGTAAAAACCTTGAAAGATGTGTTTTTTCAAAAGCGGAAGAGAGTTTCTGGGAGGGGGTGTTTAGAATAGAAATTACGGTTTTACAAACAGAAAAGCTGACTGCAGAGTAATAAAGTGAGGCTATCACAAGACTGAAGAGAGAGGATCATTAGCGTTTCAGAAAAGAAAGGGCTTTTAAACACTGTTCTGACTTTTTGTTTGCATAGTGTTGATGTTGCTATTAATACTCTTTCATTGTCCGTGACTAAAGAGGTTCTTTTGGACAATGGAACTCTTTCTTAAAATTTCAGCATTTAAACATTTCCTAAAGCACCCACAAGGTCCCCCAGCAAAACTAAAGAAAACAGGATATTGCATTCCTGACACTTCTAAGATCGAAAAGATAGAGAGAGGGAAGGGAGAGATATTTTCAGGTCATCTTTGAGTCACATGGGGAAGAAAGAAGAGTAGAAGTCTAACCAGTGTACTTGCATACTTTATGTGGAGCATCTTTTAAGCTAACTTGTGAAAAGTTTGGGTGATGAGTCTTCATCTTTCTAAATGTGTACTGAGGAACTGCTATAGTCAACTCAGTTGTGAGATTTCTTGGAGTTATTCTGCTTGTCATTGTTGGCTCCGCTATGCATCCTACTTGCAGAATTTCACATTGTCGTATCAGCTCACTATGTGTTAAATGGCTTGGGTTTACTAAATGAATTACTTATTTTAGCAACGCCTGGCCCTGCAGTAACTGTAACTGTCTTGTCCCTCCACCTCTCGTTCTGAGTATCTGGATGAGCAGTCCAGAGTACTGGTGAGAATCTGTCAGAAAATTATGGAAGAATAAACCTTACCATCAGTCAACCACCTCTTTCTTAATTCACAAAGACTTAAAGCACCAAAACAGAACTGTAAAAATAGCACAGCCATGGCACAGTATTAGCACAAAACCAGAATGCCTTCCTGTGGGAAAAAGGGAAAAAAAGAAAGGAAATAATATGGGGAAATGTAAGTCCAGGACAAACACACTAGGCAATGAATTAAGTAATCCTTCTTGTGTCAAACAGCTTTTCTTCTTCACCTCCTGATCGAAGTGCTGAAGGGCAACCCTTGTGCAAGGAGGAAACGAGGGACTGAACTTGGAAGGAATAGGAAGGAAGTTCTATTTCAGATGTCAGCTGAGAGGCAGAGTATTTGCTAACTATAGAAGGCCTAGGAAAATAGCCTTGAATTCAGTGCTTCCCAAACTACTGGTTGTGACTGTGATTTTGAGAGCATTGTGAAAGATTAGGAAAACATCTCAAAAGTTTTTGTTTAAGCTTTTTAATGTGTATATTATAAAAGCAACCATTTTATAAAAAGAAAAAAGTATTAAAACCAAATTATGCTGACTCATCACTCTCAGAAGTTCAGTTCCCACAGACTGGGAAATGAGAGCCAGCTGTGGTGTCTGGCTGTAGGTATAAATATGTATTGCTGCAGTCTAAGGTAAGATTCTCCAAGCAATCAGCTCTTCCATTGCTAGAGTTGGAAGTGTTGTGTGAAGACAAATGAGGGCAACAAGGGAACACGCTTGCAAGAAGTTCAGGAGTGACACCAATTTGTGAGGACTCATATAACTGTAGTTGTGCTTGTACAATTTATTTAAGTCCTTGTGCCTAACGTTCATGAGGCAGGCATATCCCTGCTAGGAAATGAGAGGCTGAGAGATGGGGAGTTACTCTGCCACTTCATTTTTAATGTGCTTCTGTACCATTTTTCAGAGTTTTTAGAGTTTCAGACCTTTTTCTTTAAATCAGACAATGCATTAATGTTCTTGGAGCAGGTCACAGACCTGGAGGCCAGAAGATGCCACCTGTTTGTGTGGCTTCTTATCACAGACCACTGAACTTCGTCCTGGGCTCACTGTATTGAGCTCAGGAACCAGCGCTCTTAGAGACTGAGTTACAGGTTGAGGAATATAGTTCCTGAAAAGTGAGGGTGAATCACAGTCAAATTTTTCTCCTATTGGACAAAGACTAAATCCTCTCTTGGCTGGGAGTTCAATTCAGGCTAAGATCTACCTGTTAGCCTTCTGGAGAAGACCAGCCATTTGGCACAGAAGTGATATCTTTCTCTCTTCATCCAAATGCCGGTATAAGCTCAGCAGCAGAGAAAGTAATAGGGAGCAGACAACGGCTGCCTAATACTCAGTGCTGTTCAAATCCCCTGCCTTTCCTGTGGATCGAGGAGTGGTTTCTCCTTCCTCCTCTTCCTGTAACTCCTGGCCAGCAAAGGGAGAGAGACCACCTCCTGCTTCCTGGTCTTATCTAGGAAAGGCAGAGGAAGACCTTCTTGTCCCCCAGGACCCCAATTGTGTAATAAATATGGGAGAAAACTGATCATGGACAGGTTTAATGATGGAGTAGCAGAACAGGCAGGGAAGAACGTAATGCAGCCATACCGATACAGGTGAAAGATCTGTCTAGCACTGTAGCCTGTCTCCAGCAGTGGCCAACAACAGATCCAGGAAACTGTGCAGTTGTTGTGACATTTCCCAGAATATTCACCCAGCTCTAACCAACTGGAAGAGCAAGGTGTTTTTCAGTCGGAGGTGGCATCCTCAAATTTAATAGCCCTTGACAGACTTCTCTTCCATGAATTTGACCAATCAGTTGTAGAACTCATGTGAACTTTTGGCATCCACAGCAACCTGTAGCAAGGGGCCCTACAGCCTGCCTGTGGAAGGAACCCTAATTTGCTTAATTGTTCCTTGTGCAGCGGCAAATAGCACACCAGTCCTGCTGTACCAGATGATGGTACAGTCTTGCCATCACGTGCTGCCTCTTGTTTATACATTTTTATGTAAAAAGCAGTGTGTGAAATGTGACTTATGTCTGGCTAAAGCATTGCTTCTAATAAAGATTTTACCATTGACCTGGGTTTTGAACTTATCTGACATAAAAAAAAAAGCTGTATTTTCCCCACTGAGAAGAAAACCAGAATTAATACTTGACAAAACAATAATCCCAAATGTTTTTCATTGGTATCTGTGACTGTGTTTGTGCAAGAAAATAAAGTGAGCCAGAAACTGTGGTCTGGCCTTGAAGCTATGTGGCACAGCACATCTCACTATCATCAGATGAAACTCTCCTGCCCACTGAAACAGGATAGCCATACCCAGTCTGCCTTTTGGGAAAGGTCCTTGGCTCAGGCTGTTCCCCAGACCATTCCTGGCCACTATCTGGGAGAGTAGTAACTTGCACACACTAAAATCAGACCAGAGTCTGTGCTAACAATATAAAAATCTGGACAGTACCGACACAGTGCTCAAGCTCGTTCCCTGACTTTATATATTTCACTTGTGTAGCCACTCACTGCACAAAGCGCAAGATACAGACAGCTGAATGGCCACCTAGTCAACATCACACCTAAAAATGAACCTTTCTCTAGTAGGATCAGCATGCAAGCAGGGCTGGTTTTCCTTCTCATTAGCAGTCCTGTCAGTGTCATGACCATCTGTTGTCAGCTGTCCTGGCTGAAGGTGTTATCACTGTAACAATAACAGACCTATACTCTCAGCATTATGAAAATACAGGAGGGTTTCTAACCTTTCAACATGGAAGATTTAGTTTTTGTTATTAAGCACAACCCTTGGTTTACATCTCTGCTGCTTTCCAGGGTAGGACTTCTGTAAATTGTGTCGTACTGATAGGCACTCCAGATGTGATGTACTCAGAACTATTCCTTTATCAACACAGATAGGGATGATAATATGGTAGTCTCTGCTTTGCAGGCTCAGAGGTAGTGGGAAACTTTCAGCCCTGGGGAGCAGCAGAGGCAGAAAACTCTGCAGATCATCCTAACAGCTGTGTGGCTCTGAAGACACGTGGCTGCCCTCTCTCTGTGGCAGTGTTCATCACCCTCAGCCCCAAACAGCTGTGTTCCTCCTTAGCAGAAGAACTGTGGTGCCAAACAGTGGTGGTGGTGGTAATGAATGGATGGATGCTCCTTTCTCTGCAGTCATGTAAGAGTTAGGCAGACTCTGACCAAACTTTGTAGTCAAATAAGGCTAGTGAGGGGGAAGCAGTAGGAGGAAGGCAGATTAAGCATGTCAGTCAGATAGACTGAGTGTACCAAGCCAGCTCTGTGCTTTTTGATGTGACTATTCGGGGCAACAAACAACATGGGGCTTTCCCAGTCTTCCAAGCACAACACTGACAAGCTTTGTGTCGTACTTACCCGAGTGACTCAGTATCTCTCCAGTATACAAAGTGTACCCAGCATTTGAAGGAAAAGATCAAATAATCCTCTTAAGCTACATCTTCACTAGTAATTCAAATACGCTTTTCTCTGGTTCTGAACTGTCACTGAGCAGTCCTTGTCCATACTATCAAACTCACTTTCTTGCCAAAACAGGGTTGCTTTGTGCTCTCTTTTGGAAGACCAGTAATTGGCATGGGCCAACTGCCTTAGGGCCATTCTAATGATACCACCACAGGCAGTGCAGGGATGGCACATAGACACATTCGCTGGCAGTAATTTGCCAACACTGACATAATTGTAACATCTTTCAGCAGACAATCCATTTCACAGTTTTCTGATAACTCATGTTCTAAGGTTATATTAAAAGGAGAGGATCTAATCTCACTTGTGCTGTTATAGTAAATACTGACTTAATGCCATTACTCTGGATTGACATTCAGGTAAAAAAAAATAAAGGGAATTAAAGAAATAAAGGGGGGGGAGCTGTGAATGAAGAGAAAAAGTGCTTTTCTCATCAGTTTAAGTGCAAATACAGTGGCAGTTGGAAGGAACTATGTGCGAGATTCTGTGCTGCACTTTTCAGTGGCAAGGTTAGGACATAATAAAGCAGCATTATGCTGTGTCTGAGGCTGTACTGGCCAGGCCATAACAGAGTTTATATAGCTTGGGATCTTCTGTGATAGCAGCTCTCCACGATTTGCCCGAGATCTTCTGAAATCCATGCCTCAGTACAACCTTCCTGGCTGTCTTCTGTGCTGGAACATCTGAACAATGTAATAACTTTCAACACAGCTTCCATTACAGTCCCCAGTAAATCTGGGGCTTTTAGGACCCCTTTGCTCCATCCTGGGCTTTACTTGTATCATCAAGGCCTGGAGCAGGCAATGAAGCCTCAGCTTAGGCACGTATTTTGAACTGTAGTTTATTTAATTTATAATTTTCTATTGTCTTTTTCTGTTAGCATAATACAATTTTTCATAGGAACAAAAGAAATCCATAAATCTATTTAATGGGAAAGAAATTTGTTTCTTTTGGCTTCTGGGCATCTGTTCAAAGCTGGTCCCCACTGAGTGCTTGGAGTCTGTGATTATCTAGGTGATGGTGTCACACTTCCAGCTGGTTCATTTGTCTGTGCTGGGCTCAGGCATATAGAGGCTGTAAGGTTTCCACCCTCACATTTCAGCATATGTTCGGTCACTTGATGGCTGATTACAACTGAGCAAATAGTTTATAATTAATAACTTACTCAACTCATTAAGCTTGCTTTCTTCTTGTGGCATGTCCTCCAGCAGACTATAGTTTCTTCAAATGTGTTTGTGAACCAGGATGATTTACCCAGTTTCTTTTAACAGTGTGGGTAGATTCAGAGCAGTGCTCTAGATGAATTCACTATTCAAAAACTGTTGATTAGTTAATTAGTTAATTGCTCAAATAAATTATAGAGTATTGTTTCTGCTCCCTGCCTGTTCAGACACTTGTGTAAGTCTTCGTTATTAATATAGTCACCATGGAGTCAGTGCCACTGAAGCTTCAAGGTATCCCACTTTTATACAAACACAGCTGTTGACCTGTTCTTTTGGTTATTCTTTTTAGTGAAGACTTTGTCAACAAAGGGAAATGTATAAAGGCATCTTCACGCCTTGTTATTTTGGACTCAGTGATTTTCTTAAGAGTAGCATGTAGTTAGTATAAAAAAATGACTCTAGAAACATTTTAAGAAGTAAACAAGTGTGATCAAATCAGACAAGATTTCCTCAGAACTTCAGTAATCTGGTCTGATCTTATTAAAATAGGAGTATTTAACAGCTCCATCTGCTAAGTACTTTAATTCAAACAGTGGGAAGAAGAACCTCAAGTTTCTTTCTGAGAGGGAAGGGTTCCTCAGCATTCATAATTTTTGAGAGAGCAATAGGCATTGTGCCAACAATATCACAAATCTTAATCTAGTGATGATTTAATTATGAAGTTGGTCCAGGAGATTTGTGGAAGACAAACAAATTAAATCAATGAGAAGCTGCTTCTGCTTTGGTAAGAGAGGTCTGCTGAGCGTGGGAGCCAGAACAAGGGCATGGATTTTGGAGCAAATCCAGAAAAGTTGAAGTGTTTCTACCACCTAATTATGTTTTCACATGAACAATCAATCAAAATGTAGTGACAAGCCAAAATGTCCTACAAATATGTTAATTTTATGGCAAATCATCCTCTGTGTAATTTACAGGTACGCTTTTCTAAAATTCCTTGAGATATTGAATGACATTGCAATATTGTGCCCAATGGAATGTAAGAATAAAGCAATTAATCCCAGTAAGTAGGGATTTACTGAAGTGATAGAATATTAACTTCCCTCTTTTGGATTTGTTTGTAATATAATGATTAAGAGCATTGTATTAGGAGAGGGAGTCATTCAGACTAAAGAAGAGCATTGAGTTGAATTAGCCTTAAGTGTTCTCCTTAACAGACCAGAATGGTTGAAAAACAGAGAAGGATCAAGGCTGTTGAGAATGATAGGACTGGAAGATGGTGACTCTGTTTTGGGTGGTGGTTGTTTCCAGTATTTAACTGAAATTCTTGAGTAAAGTTGGCTGAACTGGACAATTCTGTGTCAAAGGAAATTTTATTCTGGACCTTTCCAGCTGACGTTTGGGAGTGTAGTGCTCTCTGAAATCCTAGAAAACATATAGAAGTCTGACTGTGGGCCTTTTTGGCACCTGATCTGCTGAGGGAAATAAAAAACAAAAAGGCTGACAAAGATTTTTTAACAGGGTTTTCAGTTACACAGTTTTCTCACTCTCTTTTATGAAATTTCCCTTAGCACCTCTACTCAGATAGGATTCTAATTGTTTTCCAGTCCCTATTTAGACTATGCAGTTAAACTGTCAGACTACACAAAGTGATGTTTAAAGCTGTCGGCAAATCATTCTGAGTCCATAAAGTCAACACTTTCCTGCCAGTATCCTGGTAGAGTTGCAGTGGGGAGGTGACTCAGCTATCGTTTCATATTTGGGTTTCTCGCAAGTGAAGTGTGTGCCAATTATGTAGTCCTTCACTGGCTGTTGCTCTTGGCCACTGTCCCCCCATGAAGCGAGATGAGATACCATGTCTTGGCAATTTCTCTTGCGACTGCTGGACAGACTCCAACCAAGTGTGGGGTGCTGAGCATGCCGCGTGTTTCTCCCTGCCAGACTCCCTGGGGCTGCATCTCTCAGAGGGGATGGAGATGTCCTTTAAAAATACCAGGGGATCAAAGAATTTGCTCAAGTTGATAAGTGAATATATCTTGCTGAGACTGGAGGTAGGGCTTCGTTGATCTTCCTACTTCCCACAGTTAGTTGAAGGCTTAGTCAGCATCATGGCAAGTTTCTGCCCTTTGGTGTTTCAGGTCTGGCACATCCACATGGCAGAAGGTACAGGTAAACAGACCAGCTTACAAAATCCAGTGTGCCTCTCAATGCCATCTGTGAATACTCTTTCCTTAGCTTTTTATGATAATTCTGTCTCAGAAAATGGATTTTCTTCACCAGACAACAGCTTGCAAGCCTTCCTTTCACAGCAAAGTAAAATTTAAAATAAGCATGAGGATTGTGTAACTTCGCACAGTGCCCCTTGACTTCAGTTAAGTACATGCCAAAGACACTTGTTTCAGGATTAAGCTCTGTGAACTCCACCAGCTGGGATTTTAGTGCATACAACCCTCAAACTGTGTTGAAATGCAAATTGAAAATTCCTTCAGAATCACTACATGCTTGTTTTCTTAGTTTTTGCAGTGTGTTTGTGACCCCACATCTCATTTATTCCACAACAGCATTGAGGCAGAAGCGCACGGCTGCTGCCACCAGCCCCTCCTTCCAGGTCTCTGCTTCTATGGAGGGTGGTGGCTGATAAAGGATCTTCTCAATGAGACGACATAGGCAAAATGGTCATCTACTTATATCTATGAGGTCCTTCATCCTCCTGAAAACATGAAATATGAGAAGGAGTGAAGATTTCATGATTCTGATACTTCTCTTTCTTTCTCTCTTTATTTATACACATTTTAATCTGAGCTTGAAATAAACCCTCAACAATGCAAAGTAGCAAAGTTTTTCATATACTTAAGACTCTGTTTGAAAGGGTTGTAAGTACTTAAGCTGGCTTTTTTTGCTATATAATTCGAAATTGCTTGTTAAACCCTTGTTTTTCAGCTACTGACCTTTGCATCAGTGACATTGCATGTGTAGCATTAACAAGCAATGAATAAAGACAACTTCTCTCTATTTTTAGGAGGGGAGGGTTGCCAAACTTCAGATAATTTAGACATCTCATGTTTTTTCACAGAAATGATTAATAACTTTTCTTCTGCAGAACACACAATAAATTCAAAACTTCTGCTTATAAAAGTGTTTTAATTTGATGTGTATTCAAATCTCATGGATTTGTATCAATGTCAAAAATGTTTTTTTCCGATGATGGGCATAGGAGTTGCACCTCACATGGCAATGAAAGAAAGAAGAAACTACTGCTCTGTAAGAGAACAAATACAAGCAAAGCAAAATCCCTAATGGATCTTCCAGTGAATACTCTGCTACTTGATTGTTAGATTGTTATATTAGACCATAGATGTCACTACTGGGTGTCAGTATGATTTATTGTTTGCATATTCATTCTTAAGTCCACTTCTCCTACTGAGTAGTTTCATTCATTCAAGCTCTTTGAGTCAGGAATAAGCATGACTTAGACCAGAGAATAAAGGACAGGTCAGGAAAAAAGTAAGAGCTTCCAATCAAGAGCGGGATGAGCGTGGGCCTGGCTGGCCTTAGAGTGTGCTCAAATAGTGCCTTTGTGATGGTGCCATGACTGAACACCCTCATCTATTTTGCTGTGTCTCCAAATCTGGCTGAGGTGGCAATGCAGAAAAACTGCTCATGGAAAACCAGTCTTTTGGTGGCTGGGCCTGTCATTGCTCCTCTAGAACCATTACCCTCTGTCTTCAAATAATCTGAGCTCTGTCCCAAGGAGAACAGGGTTGAACTATTAAGCAGATGTACAAAATCCACTTTAATATTAAAGTGGAGATGCCAAGATAGTGGGAAATCCACACAGGTGTAGATACTGAAATTAAGAGTCAACTCGTACTAGTGAGGCTAACTGTATCTGACAGACTCATTCTTTTTAACTTCAGATTCAAACAGGCTACATTAAGCTTACTCAAGTTGTGTGTTCAAGCTTTCCCTTGTGCCTGTGAAGGATTGGAGTGCTTTATTTTTTAATAAAAGGTCAGATTATGAAATCATCCCAAGACCAGGATCTAAAGAAGTCTTGAATACCTGTTTTGTCTCTGCCATAACATAGCCCTGTACGGAAACCTTTTGAGTTGAGTAATCAATTCTAGTACAAAACTGTACATATCCGAAGTTAAGTCTGTTGCAGAATTCATCAGGAGTGTCCAGCTGGGAAGAAGAGAATGGGAAACGCCTTCCTTCTTGTCTTTCACTTTCTGTTCATAATATAATGTTTCCTTTTCATTGAAGAAAAAAAAAAACACAAACAAGAAACACAAAAAAAACCCAAACACAAAACCCCAAACCCCAACAGAATATTAAATCTTTTGGGCTTACAGTGGGTGTTGCTATGAGGGAGCTGCCAGGAAAAGTTCTGTCATGTGCATTGTGTAGCCTTTATGGTAATGGCTGTGTCTCAATCAGTTGTTTATTTAAGAGGAGGATATCTTCAGGTTTTGGTACTGTGTGCAAGTTGTCTATAAAAGCTGCTAATGAAAAGGACTCATAAATGTCCCAAAAAGGAGATAGAAACGACACTTATTTTCTTCTGGTATTTAAAGTGTTCCTGACCCTGAAGCATATTTCTCTAAGGCCAATAGAAGTAGAAAAATGTAAATGTTGTACAAAAAGAGGATCAGACCCATAAACTGTCCATGTCTTATCGTATTAGGACATTATTCAATGGAATTCATTGTAGGACAGGCTGTTACCCATGTGGAGTACTTGTTTAAACTTGTGAAATCCGGGCCATCTGAGAGGCAGACAGAGAGCTGGAAAACACGCTGCCAGACCTGGCCCAAACCAACCCAGCTAATTAGCATCAAAGCTTTGTAATTGCATCGTGCTTGATGACTTCAGGGCTTCTTAAGCAAACTAGTGCTCAAACTATGGAAGCAGCAAGGGTTTGTTTACAACCCTGAGTACTGGTTTAATTGACTCATTTAGTTCAGTGTAGGTTGCCAGCCTGTACCACTGCAAGGTCTGTTGTAAGACTTGGTCTACTGAATTGGACATGTGTAAATCAGGTGGTATGATAACAGCAGTAGAGTGAAAGGGGTGCCCAGATGGACACTAGGGCATTTGCAAATGAAACAAAGCTCCTTCCTTTTCTTGAACTGTGCTTCAGCTAATGGCAGCAGGAAAGTTGACCCTTTTTCCTCAGTGCGTGGCTCCAGCTTTTCTCCAGCAGGGCGGAGTGGTCCAGCAAATCAGTCTGGATCTTTCCAGAGAGCCCTGTGTGGGGACTCCAGGCAAAAAGAGGAAATATTTGGGCCTGTAGAATCCCAGCCGAGGCCAGTGTCCAGTAACGAAGGTGTGCTCAAGGCCCAGTGTAGCACTTGTGTTGTTGACTCCATCTGTTCCAAATGCTGACTGGTGGGGAAAAAGGTGACCTTAGACGGATAACTGTTGTAAGCCTTAGCACATGCTGCTACAATGCTGAAAACAGTGGAAACTACAAAATCAGCCATCCTATCTCCTGTGTGTTGTATTTATGTACACAGAGATGTAATGCTTAAATTAATGAACAAATTACTTCAAACACAAAGCAAGATGGGAAGGATTGTCAGGAAGGAACACCATAAATTATGGGGACAGTCTTTTTAGCAAGGTCTGTTATGACAGGACAAGGAGTAATGGTTTTAAACTAAGGGAGGGTAGATTTAGACTGGATAGAAGGAAGATATTTTTTGCAATAAGGGTTGTGAAACACTGGAACGGGTTGCCAGAGAAGTAGTGGAGGTCTCATCCTTGGAAAAGATGAAGGTCAGGTTAGATGGGACTCAGAGGAACCTGATCTAGTTGAAGATGTGCCTGCTCACTGCAGGGGTGTTGGGCTAGATGACCTCTAAAGGTCCCTTCCAACCCAAAGCATTCTATGGTTGTATGATTCTATGAAATTTTCAACATGACCTGTAGAGAGTGACGAGGAAGTGGTTTGCATCTCTGTCTGTAATGGGCAATTAATGATTTGGAATAAAATGTACAGGGGTTAATGACATTCTTTTTCCCCTTTAATGCAAGTTGGAGAGAGGCAAGATTATGGCATGGGTGACCTTGTGTTAAATAGATTTGCAGTTACTGGGTACCCCCAAGACATTTATGAGCCCATCTCTGATAATGTGAGATGTTTTCTTTCAGGTACAGTGTTAAAAAAATTACTTAGAAAAGGATTATCACATTTGTTTTATGTTACTGCATTTTTAATATAAATAATATACGCTGAAACAAAATGTGTAAGAGGCTTCTATATAGTTCTTCTCAAGCTGTTTTGTTTTTCCAGATTTAATTGTAGGTGCATTTGGAGCTGGAAAAGCAGTTGTTTACAGGTATGTGGTAAATACAATGGATTTTTTTATTTTACATCTTTGGTGGGAGATCTGCAAATAAAAAAAATTCACATTTCTGTGTTTCCAGGGTACAATGTGTAAAAGATGCTCATTACAGATGATAAATAAAGCATCCTGTGAGGAACAAATGCTTTTTTCCCATACTCAAAACCTGTCATTTTCAATGAAAATTTCCATGCTTAATCTTAGTTCTAGAAACTTCTTCTGGAATGTTTGACTCCTCAGTTAATTTTAAATAAGAAAAGAAAATGGTATTTTTGCTACCTTTAAAGCAATGTCACACACGTTCCTATACAGTCAAAAGGTTCTTGCTACAGCATGTCAGAAAGAAATTTAAAAAGCATAAAACTGAAAAATAATTTATTTCCTGGGGGCATGGTACGAGTAAGAAATTTTGAAGTGACTCTGATTCTTTGGAAGCCATGTACATTAAAGCGTCAACTATTTATTGAAAATAAAGACTGTTGCTTTTAGCTTTAGTTCAGAAAAAATGTAAGAGATCCCATTTTATAAATCACAAATTTGTTGCTGACCATGGATTTTCACTAAATGCACTGTTTGATTAGAGGTATAAATTAGAACTATCAAATACAAACCCAAAAATCCGCTGCCCTCTTAGTCCAGCCATGCTGACGATTCTTTGCATTTAAATATTCTCCATCCTATGCTGCAGTAATGTGGTCATGTTTCTTGATTCCTGTCTGTCTTCGTGTCTGTATTCTGAACTGTACCTGACTGAGAGAAGGCCTGTTCTGCTTCCTAAAATGTTTGTCAAAGCATAAGAATTTTGTAAAACAGGAATGTTAGCTCATTTTAGCTAACAGTGTAGGTGCAGTGAGTAGACCTGATATTCCTGCCCTTTTTAAGAATCATGCAAATATTTTACAATGCATCACTTTGCAGTGGCATGAATGACTGCACAGGATGTGAAATATTGGAGAATTAGATGCAGTGTGTATTTTAGATAGCAATTAAAAATGTGTTCTGTTTAATTTAAGAAAGTGAATAGCAGGAGGCCCTCAATCTTTCAGTTTCCTGGCCAGAGTGCATCAAATATGCAACTTGCCATACTGGAGAAATAGATTTTCATTAACTGAAATCTGCTAGAAAAAAGCTTTTCCCTGCTGCACAAAACTGAAGAAGATAATTTTATTTTTTAATGTCTTGCTGAAGTAATATAGAGCAGTAATCATAAAAGCTCAGCTGTGGATTAAAATATGAGGGAAGTAATTTTGTAATAAACTAGTTTTGCTAGAATTATGTAAGTTACTATATAATAGTACTGCTGTACCCTTTCCTGTTTTGATTTGTCTTCTGAATTGCCCTCAGTTATAGATTATCTCATTACTTAATAACAGATTGTTATTCAGAGGGATGGTTCCCATGACCACAACTATATATATATTCACATACTCTGCAGAATTTTGTGATGATTATTCCTGGTTTCCAAGGTCAATTGTCTCAAGACATGTCAGACAGAATTTACTTTATTATTGTCTCAAGATATTCTAGATCAACTTTAATTTTTTTGAGAATCTTAAACAGAGATAGCATGTCTGAATATGTCACTGTTAGTGGAGACAGTATAAAACAAATCGAACCGTATAAAATAATGACCAAAGGACTGCTGTAAATTCCCAAAGGCAGACTCTGTCCCTTTGTGAAAACCCAGTGTGATGAACTGTGTCTGATGTGCCTCAGTCGTGGGACACACCTATTGTTAACCATAGAATACTGTTTCAGCGATGCTGTTAACCTGTGATTTTTTTGTGAAGGACTTGCAAAATGTCGTAGTATAAGGTATTACAGTTAGTGACCAAAAAAAAAGTTATTTGGGGCAGAAGCAGCATTATAAAAGTGTTTCTCCCAAGTAACTCTGCATTTTCGGGTTTTTTATGGCCATCCCAGTTAAGTTTTTCCTCTGCTGCAACTTAGATACTAATGTGCTCCTTCGGTATGCGGTGAACCGTATTTCTGTCCCGCAGAGCCAGACCTGTTGTGACAGTGAATGCTCAGCTCGTTCTGAACCCCATGATTGTGAATCCAGACAATAAAACTTGTCAGCTCCCTGAATCTCAGCTTTTGGTGGCCTGGTAAGTTCATGATTAGACAAAAAACATCCTAACCCTCTTTCTCAAATCACTTCCTATTTGTAACTTTCCTTGCAGCTTTTTGTTGAACATGTTCAAAGTTAAAAAAAAAATGTTCAAACATGCTACGAGCACAACAAAAGCAAAAATGTATAGAACAGAATTCTTTTTGATATTTTCCAGTACTTCACAGATCTCAAAATGAAGTAGCTAAAAGCCAAGTCGTTTGATATGCTGAGTCTCCTTCTGCATAGGAGGATGCACAGTGCTTCCTAGGATCAAGCTGCAAATTCATATGCAGTGTTTGGATGAATGAAACATGAAACAGCTAAGGCAGACAAACCACAGAAACACTGATCTGTCAAAACATACATCTTTGTTGAGAAAATGTAACAGCAAAAGTGATGCAAAGAGCTGGTGGGCCCATTGTTTTCTGTTAGAGAGAGAGATATCTCCGTCCTGTGTGGAAGAGAGAAGATATCTGCTGGCCATCCTGAGAGCAGTTCACAGGGTGTTGTTTCTGGCTGCCATTGGTGAGAGGAATGCTTTTTTTACTGTTTTGTACAGGACAATGTTGCATATATCTTTAAAAGAAAAACTCCACCACAGTAGCATTTAGCTTTGAAAAGAAAAAGTACATTCAAAATCTTGAAACTAATTAAAACAATTTAAGACCAGTTACAAATATAAAATGCTTGCAGGACAGTTGGAGGCTATCTAATAGCACATAATACCACATAAACACACATTTACTGCACTAGAAAAATATTGACTTAGAAAGGAGCCCAGGAACAGTTGACAAAAGAGGCTGTTGCGAATACATAAGATGCTGTTTAAAAGTGGAAATCATAACAAATGAGGAAACTAAAAACAAAACAGAGCATAAACACGTGCAAGTGGAATATAAAATACCAGTAAGTCCTGCCAGAGAGACTGTGAGGAACAGATTTCTGAGACATGAAAACTAGTCATATCTTTTCATTTAAACACATTAGAGGCAGAAAGCCTGCCAGGACGTGGGCTGGAGGAAAAGAACATCAGGGTGTAAAGGAGGACTCCAGAAGATAAGGTCACTACAGAAATTTTGCACTACTTCTAAACCAGAGGTGTTAACAGGGATTCCCCACACTGGAGACACTCTTTGTAGGAGAAGAGTTTTAAAAATAATCTCAAATGTAAGAGCAAAAGAGTTTTTAGAACAAATTGATAAATATGAACCATAAAAAATAATTGTGACCAGAAGCAATTCTATTTAACAGTCATAAAGGAACTAAACTCTGATACACTTCCATCACTAAATGTCTGGGCTTTCAATGCATTTGATGCAATTTGTGACTCAGGATGTTCATTAATCTACTGATTGTGAAAATCTGGGATGGAGCTGTCAAGAGATTTTCACTTTTGCTCTATTCTTTTACTCTTTATGGAACATCTCATATTTGTCATAATCTTCCTCATTTCTACATCCTGTGTAGAAAATCACCCATCTAGAGAGCAACATAGAATGCACTTGGTAGAACTATGCAGTCCCAGAACTTTGAAGAGCTTTGACTTTTCTGGAGTAGGATCCAGATCAAGATCCATCTTTTTGACTCAAGCACCTTTTGTTTTAATAGTTGATGTAATAGAGAATTTACAATATTGACATTGGGCTGAAGCATGTTCATCGATACAAATTATGTTTTTTCAGAACTTCAGTTTTTAAGACCTTTTAAGAGTGCTTTATGTTGTAACGTAAAAGATTTCAAAACCATAACAGGTACCAACAGTGTACTGAAAGAGAAAAGGTGGGGTTTTGCACAAGAGAAATAAATAAAAACATCCCTGTTAAAAAGCTGTTCCTGCTGTGAGACGTTGTTTAAAAAAGGGAGGAAAAAACCCAGAGTATGTTCCCTTAACATGTAGTTTTTTCATTACTTTTTATTTTATAGTAAGTAAGAAGGTGTTTGGTTCATATCTACAAGCATTTGAATAGAAGCATAATTTAATTTCTGTCTGCTTTATTGTAAAACACTCTTCCCTAAAGGTTTAGTTTGTGTTACAGAATGACAGAAGAGCAGCTGCTGTTTTCCATGCTGTAATTTTTCTCCTTAGTTGATATAAGCTGTATTGTACATATGAAAACAATTAGCAGGGAAACTCCAACAGGCAAAGAATTCCTCAGTCCCATGGGATAGATCTCTGTATCAGCCAGCTGTGCAACTTGTATAAAATGTCTACTGACTGACATTGCAAAATTAGAATGAAAGGAATCCTCCTACCAGAAAGGTTTCAGGAAGTATGTGTGTATGAATAATGCGGATTATTGTACATTTTCAAGTATTAGGAAAATATTATTTTTGCCATGATATAAATTGGAAAGCTGAAGCATAGAGGAAACATGCACAAAAAGTCATTTTTATGCACAGTCCTGAGGATTGTCCTGAACTTCTAGAAACACATAATTCTTTCTCTGCTATGTTTAAAACATGGCTATTTCTGAGTTCCCAAAACTAATAAATTTGGAACAAATTCTGCATCTTTGAAGCTGTTAAAGAAAATGTAAAAACTGTTGGGTTTTTTTTTTAAGATGTGAAAGATGCCAGTTGATTTCTGTAAAAAAAGTTAAATAAATCAAACATTTATATTTTTCATAAAGCTGTTTCTACATCATATGATTTATTAAGTCCAAGACTGGAATCCAGTTATCAAGAGCTCTAATTTATCTCTTCTTTAGTGTTTTTGTTGACGTTTGATTATACACTAGCTACTTTGTTGATACTTTGTGATTAAATTGTGTCTGCAAGTTTTATTTACTCCGCCTCTCACTAACTTAAGGTAGTGCAAATGTTGTTACTTCCATTTGACAGAGGAGCAACAGGTCAGACAAGTTACCTGACTTGACTCACTTACCGAAGTTTGGGTAGCACAGAAGTGGCCAAGCATGATAAAAAATCTATTTGCAGAATATATTTTTATTGGTTAGTGGTTTTCCATTTTGGATGTCTAATCTGAGATGTGCCTTGTAGGCTTCTTCAGGGAACCCAGCTATCCACCTTCTGTAAGCCCACTAAACCAGAGGCAAACTGCTTAAAATCTCTGGTACTTAAGTTGCTACTATCAAAAAATTATTTGAAAAAATCTTGTCAGTCTTTTATCTCCAAATGTGTTATTATTAAAACAGGAATAAAATACTTATAATCTTGAGTCAGCTAGACTCAGTAAACGAAACATTTCTACATACACTTCAAAAAAAGCTGAATACAAAATTCCTACCAAAATTATAAAATCCATAATTAAACATGTTTCAAAATTACAAAATCAAAACTAAACATGGTTCAAAATTATAACATCAAAACCAAACATGTTTCAGTCCTTCCTAACTGTATAATGTTTGGACTATTTTTCGAATTTTTCTCCTTTCTACTGCTGGTACTTTATTTTTCCATTGACCTAAGATGAAACTGGGTGCGATCGATGCCCCATGGGTATGGACCTCAGGGCCTTTGTACTTCGTTGAGATGAATTTGTGTGAGATTTACCATAGACTGTTGGCCAGCCTGACTCTGTGAGTCAGATAGCAAAGTCCCATGGCCGAGAGTCGAAACACGCATACCTCACACCTCAGGGGCTGATGGCAGGTCGTGACAGTTGCTACCCAGGAAGCCCACTGCTGTGTTGCAGACCTCTGCTGTGCCAGGAATACAGCTGGGTAATATGATGCTATTAGCTTTAGTAGCCCTGAAGACATCGAAAAGACAGCAATTTGAGTTAGCTAGCAGCCCTGGTGTTACCACAGCTTGGCCCCGTGATGTAGCCTAGCCACGGAAAACCTTCAGTGTTAAAGCTCCATGTTGGTCATTGTGTGTCACTGGGTTGTGCTTTGGCGTAACAAAATCGAAAAGCAGGCCAGTTATCAGAGTATCGTAATAGAAGTATGTTGGCTTGCTTTACATATTATTCCTTAAAAAGAGAACAATTTGTTTAAAGGTAATTCATCAGTAGACAATAATAGCTTCTGCTATTCTTCTGTAGAGGTTTGTGACCTTGCAGGCTGGGTATCAGCCTCACACAGAATGGAAGTCCATAGCATCAAAGGTTAGAGTGCCTTTCTCCTAAGGCATTATCCATTTTTCCTCTCCATGTGCAATTCTGTGCCCTAAAGAAATTGTCAACAATGAAAAATGACATCTGGTAGGATCTGGTAATTCCTTGCTTTTCACTTCCTGAAGTAAATTTCCTCTTTTTTTTCACCTACAAGAACAGCCAGACCAAAATAAATTCTTACTGGTAAAAACTGCAGTCTAGAAAACACTATTTGGGGGTAACTGATTTTTTTATGTTCTAAGAATTAACCATTTTGTGTAATATTAAGTAATTTGGTTTGATTTCTGAAGAGACTGTCCCCATCTATGCCATGAGTAGTTTTGAAGAGGAATATTTTTAAGCTTCTTGTTCTAATAATATTAAAAATGTTTCTGTCTACCTGAAAAACACGAGATTATTTCAAACTGCTTTCTTAAGATTACCAAGAAAAGCTAACGTATTCAGTTTTAAGGCTTTCCCTCTCTTTTGTAGCTGCAGTCAAATACTGCTCAAACTGTAAGCTTACAGTAACAGACACTGCAGAATAAATGCAGTTTGGGGATGTCTTCAGAGAGGCAACACTGATAGCACATAAAAGTTCATATACTTTATGATGATGGACTGTTTCCCAGTTCTTTCTTAACCGCTGAAATTTTCTTCCTTTGATTGTTAATTGTCTTGTTTGGTTGATTGCTCCTACAAGCAAGCTCGAAAGCTCAAGTGCTGTATTTCTTACTGTGCCGAAGAGTCAGGTCTTAAATCTCATATATCATTTAGACTCCTGCCCTCTTTTGTGGTCTGTCTTTTCCTCTGCTTGTCTTTTTCTCACAGCTAAAACATCCCTCAACATCTTCACAGCATCTTCTTCTCTAAGTGATGAGCATATCTCAATTTGTTTGGTTTTGTCATAAAAATCTGTGATGTCTTTAGAACTGTTCTGAACTAAATATCCATAAAATCACAAATGCATGGCAGAATTCTACTAAACCCATAGTCTTGCCTCTTGCATGGCCAGAGGTTGGGAGACTAATAAACACCAAATTTTTGCTTTTTTGTACTGCCATTCTCTTTTTAACACTCTGCCTGGAGTGGAAGGATTAAATCTTGATTCTTACAGTAATACTTAAGAACATGACTTTGGTTATCAAATGTGTGTGATGAATTATTCTATTCATTATAGTAAACTAAACATATGCTGAAATTGTGCTGTTTAATAAGTCAAGCATTTCAAGCTGGATTTTTAACTCAACCTTTTTTTAAACATGACAGTGCAAAAATGATGTGAGACCTCCAAAGCGAGATCACTGAGTTTAATACGTGATGGCAGTTCATGAATTTACGTTTGAGAAAATACTCTAATGCTACGACATGTGAGACTGGCCTGTGAAGCCTGATATCTAAATTGCATTTGTGCAATTACACAAGCCTTTCTCATTTTTGTTGCCCTTGTGTATTAAGAAATAATAAACTCTTCATCTGTTAACTCATAATTGTAAAGAAGTAGGAATATGACTGAATTTGCAATTTTTGCATGGAACATGAATCAACACTCGTAATGTCATTTGAAGGCTACAGTTAAGTGGAGTTTAATGGCATAAGGCAATTTTTTTGCCCAAGAGGAAGGTGTTTAACAAGGTCATGAGAGTTACATGAATCCCAGATGTGGCACAGTTTCATTACATTTGTCAGAGGAAGCAAACACACAATTAGAATGTGATTAGAGGTTATTTTAAAGGTTATGTTACTGGTTTTGAATTCACTGCATGGAGAAGTGAGTATGTAGTATAACAGTAGTGAGGAGATTAAGAGCAATGGCAAATTCAAATATGTTTTTATTTAACCCAAGCTGATTTCACATGTTCCAGTGCTGAGCTACAATCCACATTTATCTGGGTCTTCCATATACAAAACAAAACATTTTCTGAACCCATGAAAATATTCTGTACAAATGGTTGGTAACCAGGGACAATTGCAAGTTTTAGGTAGTCCCAAATCTTTCACCTGAGCAATTTTGTTACATTGTACAGGACTTCTTTGGGAATAATGGTGTGAAGAACTAAGTCTTTATGGAGTGTGACAGCAGAAATCAAACATCAAGAGCATCTTTCCAGTGACAGATTTCTTGTTTTGTCACTCATCAGGGAAGTGCGCCCTGCTAATAGCATCAACAAGTGTCAGTATAACTGTTTCCCTAGCCATGCAGAGTAATTTGTGAAAGCTTTTTTAAAATGTGATTCAGTTAAATATTTATATAACTTGCATAGATTCCTTACAAAATGAAACTTTTCTATAAGCATTTACATTTTTTAATGTTTTTTTAATTGTTTTTCATAGTAAATATTGCTACAAGGTATCAGCCAATAAAACTATAAAAGGCTTCTTCTGTCAGTTGTTGAGTATAACTGCAAATCTATTGCCTGTCTTACAGTGAAGTGGAAGTGTTTATTATGAGAAATTACTAATTATGGCTGAGGTGATGTTTGTATAATACAGTTATAATTGTAATGTGAATATTGCTAGGCTCAGAAAAGCTTGCTATAGGGTATAAGCAGGCAAATAAAAACCAAATAACTTATAATGTGCTGCATTGTGTAGAATGTGTTGCTTTAGCATATGAAATAATGGACTAGAATAACTAGTCTCTCTATGCTTTGATTTAGGTCATGTACCTGCTAACTTCTGCAAAACGTAGCAAATTAAATACAATACATTCTGGTTAGTCTTGTGCAACAAAAATTGAACAATTCAGGCAGTGCGTTTGGAATGAATCATGAAAGTCTTTTAGTAATGCCAATGGAAATCATCCAGGTGTTTTGATTTGCTAGAAAACAGCTTGGGTGTTGACTACGTGCTGAAGAATTTTTCTTATTTGACCATGATGAACCAGAAAGAACTTCTGCAGACAGCCTTACACAGAGGTGGCTTGCTGAAGCTCAGCATAACGAACTCAACTTTGCCAATAGTATTAGAACGGTGATCTCTGTAGGCTATCTGTCTCAAGAATTAGTGAGGACAGAGACTCTTCTCCATATCTTTCCTAGGAAGACATTCAGATCCTGTCTTTATTGATTACTAGTGGAGCCTAGTAGACCTGCTAATTTAGTTACAGAATATCTTAGGTAGCTAAATACAGATCTCGGTGAACATGTTTTTAAGAAAGTGATAGGAAAACTTGAAAGCTATGACTTGGGAGCTGCTGATTCCCAGGTCAGCTCTCTTTCTGCTAATTATTGCTTCTTCTTTTTTATATATAGCTTTACTGTAAGAGTCTGCGCAGACTTTGAAGGTCAAAGTATTTCCAATGAGATCGGTAAGAAATGTTTTGTATTTCTATAATTTACTCTGACCCACGCAATTTCAGATGTATTTTTTTCTTACACCTTGAGAGACGATAGGAGTGAGATCCTCCTAAGGCAAGAAAATACACTTTTAAAAGTACAGATATAGATACAGATACACATATAGATGTAGATACAGATATAGATATATAACACAAAGCTTCTATTATTCACTTGAAGACTTTTAGATTCAGTTAAAGCCAATTTCCAAGTAAAACTAAGAATGTACCCTGTTGGAAAAGGTTCTGTTATGAATTAAAAAAACATTAAAAAAATTGAAAGAGGTCGAAGTTCTGTACACGTATGATGTGTAAATGAAGTTAGAAAGCTTAAATTAAACATACTCCATATTTTGGATCAAAAACTAGTGTGCTGCTAAACAGACAGGCAGTTAAAGCATGAATCGGTTTTACTTGGAAGACTTTGTCAGAGTAATTAAATATAATATATAATGAATTGTTTACTATGTTTTCTTTCCATGTTAAATAAATAAATATTTTATTTACTTGTATCCTTTAGTGCTGAAAGGTGAATTGCAATTAGATTCATTGAAACAGAAAGGAGCTGTTAAGAGGACACTCTTCTTTGATTACCATCAGTCACATCATTACTTCTCCATTGTGATAGAAAGACAGAAACAGCTCCATTGCCAGGACTTTCTTGTTTATCTCAGAGTAAGTTCTTTAAAGTATTTTGGTCTGTCATCATTTGAGTAGTATCAAGGATTCAAAGATAATAATTAAAAAAAGGAACTACTGGAAAAGGAAGAACAATTTCCATTGTTCTTAGATCCCAAAATTACAGAAAAGTGAGATAAGAAAGGCCTCATCTGGGTGTCCAGAAAATTATTCTACCAGGGTAAAATTTCCTATGTCAACCTCATAGGTTTTGTCATCTTTTGTCAATGTAAATATAAAAGAAAGACTTCCTTTGAAGAAGAGTGTACAGTTCCTCTGTGTACAAAAACACTCATTTTGTGCTCTTCCGGAAATTCAGATGAAATACTGCATCTTCTGGTACAAAACTGCAAGATTGCTCTCCCTATAGTTTTCACATTGGGATAATCAACTAAACATGATAAATGTCATGCCAGTTCAGTTTCAACAAATATTTTAAAGGAGTGTCACCAGCAATATTGGCCTAAAAATCATATGTTTTAAAAAATATTTTTAGGATATTTTAAAATGTTTTTAGAAAATTTAAAACTGTGGATCTGAAGTTGTGAAGGAGAAAGGGTCATTGGTTACTCACTTGCAGCTGAAATTACAGAATCACAGAATCATGTAATGGTAGGGGTTGGAAGGGACCTCATGGGTCATCTAGTCCAACCCTCCTGCCGAAGCACGGTCACCTACAGTAGGTTGTAGAGGACCTTGTCCAGGCGGGTCTTGAATATCTCCAGAGAAGAAGACTCCACAACCTCCCTGGGCAACTTGTTCCAGTGCTCCGTCACCCTCAGAGGGAAGAAGTTCTTCCTCATGTTCAGATGGAACTTCCTGTGCTTCAGTTTGTGCCCATTGCCCCTTGTCCTGTCACTGGGCACCACTGAAAAGAGTTTGGCCCCATCCTCCTGACACCCACCCTTCAGGTGTTTGTAAGCATTTATAAGGTCCCCTCTCAGCCTTCTCTTCTTCAGGCTGAACATGCCCAGCTCCCTCAACCTCTCCTCATAGGAGAGATGCTCCAGTCCCCTCACCATCCTTGTAGCCCTCCGCTGGACTCTCTCCAGTAGCTCATGCAGTTGAAGCAAATTCCAAGGCTGGTCCTAGAAATGCAGTGGGAGGTGAAATGGAGGAGTCTCAAGCAGTATGTACGGGAGTATCTAGGCAATAAAGGTGGTGGAGCTTTACCATTGCTCACCCATATAAATTCTTGGTTATGAAAAAAACAGCAATATTAGCTCCACAAATCCACACATGCCCTCCCTCCATTCCAAAAGGAAGGAGTGCACTAGCTGATAGGAAGTGGTTCTGTGTGTCGCTCTTAAACAGCTTCATTTTAGGCTAATGCTTTGAAAAAATTCTGAGTCTACTCAGATCAGCCAGCTTCTTCCAGATGTGGGGTTGTGGAGGCAATGTGTTCTGGGCATTCCAGTTATTGGTGAGTCACTTTGTTTTCCTAATGACATACCATACAGCCAGAATTTGGTCAGCAGCTGTCAAGGACCATATCTTTACCTTCAATAAAGACTGAAGTCTGAATCTGTTGCCATACCATACAAATCTGAAATAATTATATTAAACTATTGGTTTTTATTATGTTATTGACACTCACAGGATGAAACTGAATTTAGAGATAAATTATCTCCCATCAGTATAAACTTGAATTATAGTTTGGATGAATCCGGTTTTGAAGATAGCTTGACTGTGAAGCCAATACTGAACTATTACCAGAAAAGCTCAGTGACAGAACAGGTATGAATTTTGCATGCCACATTTTCTCTATATAAATGTGAAGGCATTTACAAGTACTGTGTGTGTCATCTTCTTAAAACAGAATTTCATGCCCAGAAATTTCACAACAAGGATTTAATTCATTCAAAATGTGTATCGAATATAAATATAGAACGAGGCAGGTCTTTAAAGCATTTCCAAAACTTTATTGTGTTCATAGTTTTGATTGCACTCTAGACTATATAAGCCAAGTTACTGTGGGAAAGGGCCTGAATGGTGATATTGTTCTGCTAAGGACATAGTTGACAGTCTAAATAGTCTCCAACAGTACTCCTGTGGAAAGGAACTTACAGGAAGGAGAAAGAGGTTAATTCACCAGGGCAGTGCTAGTGATACTTAAGCCATTTGGGTTAGTGATATTTAAGACATTTAATTTAGGTTAGGGACGTTTAATGAAGTGATTTGGACTTTGAAGCATGCACTAACTGTATTATAATTTTTTTATTTTATAACAACACAGGCTTACATTCTGGTTGACTGTGGGGAGGACAACTTGTGCATTCCTGACTTGCAGCTTTCTGCTATGCCGTAAGTTAAATAAAATAAATGCTGCTGTGTATAACAAAATCCAGACACTTCTACCTGCTTTAACAGAATGAAATATGTAGAACACAGTCCTGTTGTTTGCTATAGCTACTCATTCTTACCTGATTTCCAAATTTTAATTTGCGCATCAATTTCATCTAGGAAACCAAGAAATGGTGAAACATACACTTGAAAATGTATCTTTGTCAGACCCATTCATGTTTAATGGTTATCGTAGAAAATATAGTTTGCAAGTGTTTGTTAGGAGTGATTCTAGTTCTCTGAATGCCAAGAAATGATACAAATTGTTGTTCAAAAGAGATTTTAAACTTGTTTATTTCAGTGTGCCAGTGATTTTGATGTTGGGACACAATTCTCCTAAACTCAGTGTACAGTGAAGTAAATGAAACTCAGAATATAAGAATTTCAAAACATGCTAAGATTTCCCACTATGGAGGGAGAAATAGGCCAAGCAGGACAAGTGGGGAACCTCTGACAGTTATGTGACTCTGTGCCATCAAAATCAGTACGTAGCTGTGAAAGGAAAGGGCATAGTGCCATTGGAGGTCTCGAGAGCTCTTCTGCCATCGTTCATTTTACAATGGGCATGAGGGGAAAACTGGAATCCCACCACCTTTGTGCCTTCCATAAAACAATGCTGATGGGACCCCTGTGGCAAGCAATTTCTCCACTAGATGCTTCTTTGTGGTTAGAAAGTATTGAGGCTGTGAAATTTTATACAACTAACTTTCAAGTTCTGTGGTAGTCCACTTTGTCTGCTTGACCTCTTTCCTACCCAGGCGCTGGCATACTTTTCCATGGGGTAATTTTTTTATGGAAAGTGTTTTATTCTGTGTTCGCAGAATATTTTCCAGAACAGATGCTATGAAAGCAAAGTGTCCTTCTGCATTATTCATACATAACTTGTAACTGTGCATGTTTTAACTCCTGACAAGTAGTATGTTTTATATAGAGATAAGGATCAGCTAATAATTGGAGAAGAAAACTGTGTCATGCTCATCATAAATCCAAGAAATGATGGGGAAGGAGCCTATGAAGCTGAGCTACATATAAAGATTCCACCTGAAGCAGATTACACGGGGGTTGAACGCAACAACAAGGTAAATGAAAATCAACATGTTAGCAATAATAAGGGAGAAGAACTGAGACAAGGTTAACCGATATACGCTACACTAGCTGAAAGCAGTAAGTGGAGAGGTGCCTCTTAGGAAGGCAGATTCCACCAACTGTCTGCTGTCCTTGCTCACACAGTCCAGGCTAAAGATTAGCCATGTGTCTAGAAGATGGGAAGGTCGGGACCATTCTGCTCGGAGCCAGCTCAAGTCCAGCTCCTTGCTATTAACTTAGTTATAACACCACACAAACACTGTCACATTTATCCTAGGGCTAGTGGTATTCGTATCATTCAGATTTTGAACCAGTAAATCTTACCAGTTACAGGGAGTGGTAGTGCAGAATGCCTTGACTGCTTCCAACCTTGGATCCCATGGTACCAGCTCTCAGTCAGAGTTAATGAGCCCAGCTGATTCCCAGACACTTGGACAGCTCTGTCTTATGGTCCAAGCCCACCAGTTTTTTACCATTATTAAGGGTATCCCAGTCTCTGATATCCTGAAGAGTTGAACATTAACTGCAGTACAAACTTGACAAAGTTGATTTTGTTTGTAGTCAATTATTTTATCTTATGGATAGGCCAAAAAAGCGGTTATAATGTAAAATGTGCCAGTGTGCACAGAAGGGCTAACGTTGACTGAAGTCCTGCTGAGCTGTGCTGAACGTACAGTGTTTCCTTTTTGGGTCTGGTGTTTTTTTAAAAGCAAAGACGAAACACTATCCTGCAAACAAGCCAAGTGTTCATGTATTCTCTGTTGGACAGCAAGTCTGAATCACCTCATCTGAGCATAAATCTCCCAAGCTGTTGCAACATGAGCTTGCTTTTCTCTGTCAGTGCCTGGAATGTTCAGAAGGGCCTCAAGGGTGAGAGTGGGAGAAAGCAAGTTAATTTCATTTCTAAAGGCAAATGTTTTTAAGGAAGATGAAAGTAACTTACAAGGTATTTCCTTATTCTCCTTCCGTCAATGTCTTTATTAATGGGCTTTTAACCCAGTTTGAAAAAAATGACAAGAACTAATGATTTCACCAAAGCTGAAAATATGAAAATTCTCTGCAACCTTACTTCTCAGAAGCGTATCTTTGTACACAAAACATATAAGTATAGACACCAGCCTTTTTCTGTTGTCTGTTTCTTTAGTTCTCTTAGCATAACCTCTGCTTTTTTGGACTGTGATCTACAAAGCTTAAATTCTCTTTAATATACTACACCTGGTTATATTTTTCCTTTGTTGCTCTTTAAGAATCTTTGGCCGTTCTTTTGGCCATTACCGAGGATGTCAGGGGAGGCACTTATTTCAAAACCCACAGCACTTATTAGCATGTGTCTATCATTTGGACAGAAATCACTTAGGGCTTTTCTTTATTTTAGGAAAAAAATAATTTTGTAGTGCCAGCAGGGTAGATTTATGGGGAAAGGAAGGAAAAAAGAGATGGGAGATTCTGGTGCTTTGGAAGAATAAGGAGAAGCTAGAATGGGTTGGGAAAGAGTTTTAACGTTCTTTTTCTTTTGAAAAAAAAAAAAAATTTAAAAGCCCAGGAGATGTAATGCAACTTTTTCTTCAGATTCTGTGGAAGATAAAATACATTTTTGACAAGTCCAACTCTGAATCCTTCTGGATTTATAGAAAAATTGCCTTCATTTTGTCCACATTTACTTAATTCACTACAACACACAATTTATTTCATATTTGGTTGCTTTTCATACTTATTCCATTGAAAGAGATGTCATTATGTTCTTTCTGAGAAGGATCCAATAATTGGTCCTTCTATCTACATCATTCTTAGTGTCTTCCCTTCCGCACTGCAGGTACAGTTTTCACAAGGATTGCATATGGTACTAAAAGCAAGTTTATTCGCTCTGTGCGTTTTTAAACTGTAAATATATATTTATAAAAACTTTTATATTTCTAAAACCAAAATATCGTGGCATTAAGATTCCATTAAATAAACTAAAATATTCACTTCTAAGTGGATTTGGAAAAGAAATTGATATTGTAATTTTCTTCAGAAAGACAAAGCTAAAACTTGCTGGCATTTAACTGCTGGTGGAGGTTGGCTCTTGTATGTATTCAGTTGCTTTTCTGTTCTGCCATATGTCACCTAAAACTACTGTGAACATAACAAAGAAGAATATACAATCTTTGTAATTTAAAAAGAAAATTTAGAATGGAAAAACACATTTTTAAACTCAGACATTCTTTCATTTCCTTCCCATTCTGTTTTCTTATTGAATTCATTCTTTCTAAATGTACAAATTAAATAATTCAATCACTCAAATCAAGAATTAGGGTTTTTTCAGTTTTTTTTTCCCAGAGTGATCGAAATCGTAGGTATTAGAGGTTCATGTGTTACCAGGATGACCAAATTCTTAGGGACCATAGTATAAATGACTATAAATTAAAGAAAGACTCAATTAATTCAACCTATAGGGCCTTAAAAAAATATGGCGATTTACTTGGC
Source organism: Opisthocomus hoazin (assembly GCF_030867145.1). Taxonomy (NCBI): domain Eukaryota; kingdom Metazoa; phylum Chordata; class Aves; order Opisthocomiformes; family Opisthocomidae; genus Opisthocomus; species Opisthocomus hoazin. The sequence continues at coordinate 70,890,537 of NC_134417.1, read as the reverse complement.
AAGAGGACTGAAGAAATTATCACAATGGTATTGCAGTAAACATTGAGGTATATGGAAAAAAGGTCTCTCAGTCTGTGGGTATTTTGAGGCGTGGACCATAGATGAAAATTAACGTTTTGCTGTCAGTTGCAGTGGAGTCAGAATTTCACTTCTGATTTTTGTGTTTGCTCCACACCCTGCCAGTGGGGCATCTGTGACTGCTCACGAAATGTACTTAATTTAATAAAGAGTAATTTCAGCAGACAGGTGGATTTGTAGTAGAACCTATTGCAATCATGCTTTTAAAGCTCTGCATCTAAGGACTTCATTGACTTTTCGATGTATCAGCATTTATGGTCCTCTGTGTAGCTGTTTTGCTCCAAACTGCAGAATTCCTTATATTAAGGTAGAGATAGCATTCACCTCAGAGCCAACAAAAAAGCAGTCTCAGAGCAGAATAAATGAAATGTAATGAGCTGAATAAATCATTTGGTACATTTCTGATGGACCTGAAAAATCTTTAGAATCAAATCATTCCATTATGCTACCATCTTTTCAAAGTAATTATACTCATAGAGGATATTAGGCTACTTTATTATGGGGCTACTCTAGATTTAGTCTGTCTAATAAAGAAACAAATTTATCCCTTAAGTGCTTCCTGTCCAACCTGATTTTTTTTGGAACAATGTGTTGGGTTATTTTATATCATTTGAATTACACTCAGAAAGTGTTGAAGTCAACAATTCAACTGGAAATTTGCTTGCCTTCTACCTCTTGCCTTCAGCTTTATGGATTGCAATGTTTGACCTGCTCCAGTTCTCATTATCTGTGATATCTTGTTGTCTCAGGCCTGATTCTGTAGCATATTGTACATAGACTGTGCAACCGTATCAAAAGAGTAGCATTTTGCAGAGATATACGTGATCATATGCCAATGGAGTGCCAAGTGAATGTGCGTGATCTCAAAGTCTGAGGCCAAGCATGTAATTTTGAGGTTTCATTGATTCTTGCACAAACTGATACTTCCTTCAGTCAAAAACTGATTAATGAAGTACAATGACATACAGTGAAATAAAATGTGTTATTCGTTAGTTGTATTGTGGAAACACTTAGAAGGATCAGAGACCAGATAAGTGAGTAAATTACCACAGCTTTAGTAGTTACTGGAAACCTTTTGGCGTGTAGTAACTGTCCATATGCAATAGGTCTGGAGTTACTGGAATTAGCTGCAATGAAAAAAGTATAACCACGTTATGTTACCTCACATTTCCATGGCCAGCAGTAGATCCAGAGGCAGTATATACTTGCTGTGTGGTACATTCTGACACTACAATAGCATGATTGTGTGTTTGAACCCCAAGCCATTGCCTGAATATTGTGCGTTTATCCTTTGCCCAGTGAAAGAGTTCCCCATATTGAACGGCTCAATCCTGCCTTGGTAGCAATGGCCAGAACCGAAATTCATATGAAATAATCAGTAGAAGTAAATTAGGCAAATCCAAAGCCCTAGCAGGTATTTGTTGCACACCAAAAATTTTACATATTTTGGCATAACTGTCTCTGCTCTGGCTGGGAACTTCAGAGTTGTTGCAGATCACAACCAGATTTATATTGCAATGGATAAGCTCCGAGCCATTATCCCCATGCCTTTCTGAACTAAAGCATGACACTCTCTTAAAATAGGAAAAAGACCTGAAACCTTTTTGTCTTACCTGAAAATTCTTAGAATAAGTACATGGTGGCTGCCTAGATGAGATGTGATTTGAGCCTTGTGAGGGCCAACAATAATTCTTCATACATCAGCTAGATGAGAAGCTAGATTCTGGCACCTAGTACCTAATCCATCCACCTTTCCTCAGAAAATAAGGTTGAAAGGTGTTGATCAAGGAAAGAGAGGAGGTGTTATACTCTGCAGCCTGTTACGCTTAACTCTTCTGGCATCAATTAGTAATTCATCACTAAGACCACCAGAAGGAGTTTCAAGTTTGTAGGCTGCCTGGATTACTTCAAGCATCCAATCATTTTCTAGTTAAAATGCACCCTGGGAGCACACGTGTTAATTGTCGGGGTTTTGCTTCTGCTCAAGACTGCCAAAAGACCATGTGTTGCTATAAAAATATAAATTGCTACTAGTGTCAGGTAGAAGGGGTTTGTGGCAAAACCTTCCATCTGGCTGAGCTACATCTGAACTCAGTGTTGCTGACAATACTAGGTGTAGAAGTCTCTACTCCTGCTTGCTTCCTGCCTGGTTTTAATTTTCCTGTTTTGTACTTAACCACCTCACAAGTGTGATCAGTCAAAAAGCAAAGCCAATAAATCTCCATATTGAAGAAATTCTACCACAGCTGACCCTTTGTCACATCTTTATGCTGCACAAATTAACTTTTGTGATGCTGGTTGTATTAATTCTGTGCCATTAATAATTGTCAGTCTAAGAGCCTAGCCTCCAAATTGCAGAAAACCTACTCACAAACTCCTCTACTTGCTCAGCCTTTGAGGGACAAAAAATGTGTGATAAGGGCTGATTTACTCTGTGCTGGTCTGTGATACAGCATTGATAAAGAAACTGCAAAGTATCACATACAGATGAATATTTATTTTCTAACATTTAGACCTCAATTTCACACACATGCCCAAATCAAAAACGAAATTATAAACCAACACATCAAGCTAAAATGAACAGTTTTCCAGACAAGTTTGGTTTCAACTGCGTTCACGCCCTCTTTTCTCCCATGTGTTGCTTCCTACTTGTAATTAACCAGCTGGAAAGACTGTAAAAATCCCGACCTTAGAGGGGCTTGGAAAGGCTATTAGTGTGCTGAGCATGCTGTGTAACAAACTTTGTTTTCCCCTAGAAAACTGTAAAAGTGTTAATATAAAATGAGGTGTGTACTGAGGGCATACTTCATATGAGCTCTTTTTAGGACATGCCCTGTTTTTTCTTTTAATCTCAGGAAATGATAAGATCAGCACGTCCATACTGGCTTTTACAGATGGGAATGAAATGGTAGTCAGTGGTCTGGAGATTTCCCAGGTCTTTTTATATAAAGACCATGACCTGGAACGTATTGCTTAACCTGTGAGTCACAAATGAGAGGAAAGAGAGTGGGAGAGCCTGATAGCAACAACTAGCTGCGTACTGCTTTTACAAAGCTGGTTTACTTCTGCATGTATGTGGAAGTATTTTCTATTATTGAATATGCCAGAGAGGAAAACAAAAAAAACCACATTTTGTTGCTTTGTCCTACTCTATATCTCGTAACTTCCACTGTTCTAGAACTCTTCCTCCTTTTATGCAGTCTGTTTTGTATACAGATCATCCAACTAGTGATAAAGACTATAAAGGGTCAAAAGAAAAGATAAAACATTGTACATTAAGAGCTTTAGAGTGAAATTGTACAAGTGTAGCCTGCAAGTTATCCACCAAAACTGCCTGAGAAGTGTTAGGTACAAACTGGACTGGAAAAGTTAAATTTTACTTATTGCTATAAACAACAAACACCTTAATTTCTTGTAATGTGAAAATCTATCATCTCCTTTGTTGCTAGATTATAAACACAGGTAACAGATTATGTTTTTAAAGAAGTATTTAATGTTCTAAGTACTTTAGCATAGGTTGGAAAATGAAGTTCTAGACTTGATCCATTATAAACTTCTGCCAATGCCACAATTTCACTACTGAGACTTCTAGTGATGGATAATACAACTATTGCAATTAGTGTGAGGCCTGTTCTCCTCATCCAGTTTTGCCCACTCTTTTTTTCTCTGTTGAGTCATTATGGCTACAGGAATGATTCACAGCAACAAAGCAGTTTGTTAACACTAGAAATAGAGTGATCTCACCATGGCTTTTAAGGTACTGGGAAGCTTTCCTGTTTGTTTTTCCCTGGCATCAGTTTTCCCCCATTGTCTGACCATAACTGATTAAATGTTTGGATAGTGCACTGAGCAGGTGTCTGAAATCAAAAGAAATGTCACAGTCAAAAAGGCATCACTTTCCCAACTGGATACATTTCCCTGTGATCTCTGACCTCCATATTGATGTGCTTTTGTTACAGGCACTGCGTGTATTGAGCTGTGATTACAAGATGGAAAATGAAACTAGAATGGTGGTTTGTGATCTTGGGAACCCCATGGTGGCTGGCGCAAACGTAAGGGAAAACCAGATGCATTTACTGATTTTTACCTAATTGAATTTTAAAGGGGAACAAGTGGAAAACTATTCAATTAGCAGAATGTGTCCCAATAAGCAGCACCTAAACCAAATTACTACTTGGACAGGAAATTGTTGATGTAATAAGAGGTGCTTCTGAAAAACTAACAATTTGTTTTTCTAAAAAATTAATGATACTAGAGTCTGTGTTTTATTTCACTTACTCTAAAGCAAATGAGAATGAATTTAAGTCACAGAAGTTGCGCTAGTATAATGAGAAGAGAATCCAAATCCATAATATGATCTGTTTATTTCTCCCTTTTAGTATTGTTTCTACTTAAGATATGTATATTAATTGACAGCTTCTTTAGCCTAATTCTCATCTTGAGTGCATATGGGTTGTCTTATCAGTTTATGTCATGATTTATTGCATGAATATGTGGTTGGAGTCAGGTTTTCCTTCAAGGTATTAATGTCATTCTAAACATTTTCCTAAGACAGTGATTCATAAATCATACTACACATTAGATGGAACATTTATAGCATTGTTTTTAGACAAAAGTGGAACTGAATAATGACTGACAATGGACAGCAGATAAGGATTAAATGTGGGTTTGGAGATACAAAAAGTGCTACTCATTCCACAATTGTCATCTCTTGTCCCTGTTTCATGACAAAACAGTTCCGGGGAAATCCCAAAGTGTTGAACCCAGGAATGTTCCATCATGGATGTCCTTGCAGAGGAATTCTGGCGCTGCTCATAAATTCATCAGTGCTACGAATATTTAACTAAAAGCAAATAATTCAAGCTTTTATACCTAGATAAAAAGCTGTCCTAATAAAAAAGAAGCAGTCATCAGCATGAATATATATGAGGAGTAAACAACAGCTTTTAATTGAAAACTGCCACTGTTTGCATTTCATTGGGCCTGGGGCTTTGCGAAGAAAACAAAGCAAATCTCCTTAGTATTTTCAAAATCCCTACTAAGTTAAGGTTTGTCCTATGGAAGATCAATATTTCACTCTTCAGACTCTCTATAGAGGGATGTTTTTCTGGCCTCTTATGATCTTGAAGCATTTACTGTCTCACCCTCAATAAAAGAACCAAATGGGTCACGTGAGGAGACTGGAACTAGAATAAGCTTGTTTGGATCATAGAGTTAGCTTCAGATCAGTCAGAGCTTTTGAAAGTGAAGGTGAGACCAGGTATTTCATGCCTTCATGGTCATGAGCAATTCCAGATAGATTCTTTGGGATTACAAGGAGCTGGAAACCATTTGAAAATTAACTCCAGGTTATGGACATATGTCGTGGTTTAACCCCAGCCAGTAGCTAAGCAGCAGACAGCCACTCGCTTACTCCTCCCCATCCCCTCCATGGGATGGGGAGGAGAATGGAAAAAAGTTAAAACTTGTGGGTTGAGATAAAGGCAGTTTAATAAGAAAGCAAAGAAATTAGTAATAATAATAATAATATATATAAAGCAAGTGATGCACAAATGCAATTGCTCACCACCTGATGAACGATACCCAGCCCCTCCCTAAGCAGTGATTGCTGCCCCCCAGCCAACTTTCCTCAGCTTATATACTGAGCATGACGTCCTACGGAACAGAATACCCGTTTGGCCAGTTTGGGTCAGCTGTCCTAGCTGTGTCCCCTCCCAGCTTCCCATGGACCTGGCAGGCCAGGCCAGTGTGACAAGCTGAAAAATTCTTGACCGCCTAGCAACAACTGAAAACATCAGTATGTTATCTACATTATTTTCATCCCAAATCCAAACCACGGCATTGCACCAGCTACCAGAAAGAAAATTCACTCTATCCCACCCGAAAACAGGACAAAAAGTGGGCAGGAATCTTGTGGGTGATTGCAGTGCAGTGTGGGGAAGGACAGCATAAAAACCCATGCATCTGGAAGAGAAAAGGAAGGCTAAACATAAGACACACTAACATTGTATATCAAGCTAGGAGCAAGTCTTTGTGGTTTGCATATTGTCATAAACATAAGCAATAGAAAGGTCTGAGTGTGGAGGTATTAGACTACAGCCCCTCACACTCCTCCGTTTGAATCCAAAGCCCTGTTTCCACATCATCCTTGACCCAAAGTGCTAGCAGCATGAAGACTTCAGGAATGCTATTTGGTGGCCACTGAAGCAGTACTACTCTTACCTGTCTCCTTGTGAATTCTCATAGCATAAATAATCCTGTTTTTCTTCAGAATCTGTTCTAGGGCTGCCATAAATGCATTATTACCAAGTAGTCCTAAGCAAAATACTTCATAAAGAGAGACTTAGAAGTAACATCAGGGTTCATAACACGTTGGAAGATATTCTGTCTTATAACGAAAGAATCCAACCCTTGAAAATTAAGGAAAGTGAAGATAGAGCATTACAAAGCCAGATGGCAAAAGTGTTTGATTATAGTGAGTGAAAGCTTAAAGCCTAACTTTGTCTTTGAAGCTAGCTCTCCTGGAAGCTTAGTAAAGGTGAAAGGACTTGAGCTTTTTCAGTCCAAATGTATTTATGATGGCAAATGTACTTCCAACAGCGAAATACCAGCCCTTTGTACAAATTGCATAAATCACGAAAGGCTGCTGTGATCCATTTCCAATTTTGCAAAACAATTCTGCTCTGGCATAAGATCAGTTATTCTCAAAATATTCAGTCAAAAAGGGACTCTTTGTGGAAGTTGTGAGGGAGTGGGAAGGGAGCGTTAGGTCAAAATCAAACATTCCTAAAACTCTTAACTATTGAGTCACAGTAATGATTTTTCAGCACCCTGAAATCCTAGAATTCTTGAACTCTTTAAAGATCAACTTCTGAGTATGAGGGTTTCGTCAGCATTTTGTGATATAATCCATGGGATATTACTGCAGCAGGCTACAGAGTTATCTGTCACATCTTCAAAATGCGTTATTGTCATCAAAATTGGTATATCTCTGACTTTTTAAAAATCTGTGCCTTACTGGCCACAAAAATTACTTAACCTTTTCAGTAATATCTCTGTGGTTAAAAAAAGATACAAAGAGAAAAAAAGAAGATAAAAAGAAATGTGAAGAAAAATGAAAACACCACGTGGCCCAGAATGCAAACTAAATGTCTGCGATACCATCTCACTGGCAAAGAGTGCTCAAATTACTTTATGACAGTGAAATGGATCAGACTGACAACCTTCCTCATGCCTGTTGAGCAGCCTTAGCAAGTGGGATGTAGGTTTTATTATAAGTTCTGGAAGAACAATTTAGAAGCTAATAAAAATGAATAGAAATAAGGTGAGATAACCAAGAGGCTTGGAAGATCTTGCCTATTTCTTGGTATGTACCAAACTGATTCCTCAAGAGCACAGAGACTTTATCATTCATATGCACTGTAAGACACTTCAAAAAAGCTAGCCCTCTGTCTCCCAGCATACTCCTAGGTCCTAGATCATCAAGTCCAACCATCAAATGAGCATTATCTTTTCATCTTTTACTTCCAAAAACAGAAATTAGCAAAAACTATGGCATTAAAATGGTCAGAATTCAAAGATTTGAACTTGCCATTTCTTTTATGATAATATTGCTGTCAGCGTAGGATGACCGAAAGACGTAATTGAAACAGGTTGGCTAAGTCTCGTTCTAGAGACAGATTGTGATTCAGTGATGCACCACTGCAGGAGAGGAAAGAACTGAATGAAAATTAAAAAAAAATAATACTTGGGAAAAGGGAATTGCTTAAACATCTGAAATGACACCCACAGAGGGAAATGCCTCCTCTTCAGTGATGTTGAATCTAGGTCCTAAACACAAAACTCTACGTTGTTGTGTTCTGTCCTGTTGCTGACAATGCTACACCAAGTATGTTAAGCAAAGGATGCCAAGCAGACAGTTCTTTTTCTGCCCCCCCCCCCCCATAATCTAGTCAGATATTGGCAGAGGTGAAGGAATGATGTCCTCATTTCCTCATGCCTTTTGATGAATTTTTCAGGAAGATTGTTTCTCCACATGGAGAACATGGCTATATGTAACCATCCTTTTTAAAAAAATGAAAGGACAGTGTGTAAGTTACCTGGCAGGAAATTCTATCATCGGGCAACAAGGGAGGTGGAGAGGAGTGAGAAGTTGTACAAGATTACAGGATGTAGACTTTGCTGTCAGTCTCAATGCAAAATTCACATTTCAAAAGTTACCAGATTCAAAACACATGCAGTTGAAATGAGGCAATTAAAACATTAATTTAAACATTGCAGTACAATTTTATTAATTTAACATGGAGGGCAGATGGCGTCTTGCCCTACTCCCCTGCCACTTACATACTGAGGCTGTAAATATGTCCAACAAGAGGGTTGCGGAGACCCCACCGTGTGCTGTTGTATATTCCTTCTTTAGTTAGCCCTGCAATTCCATTCTCTCTTCTGAATTAGCTTGTTCTGCTTTACTCCACGCCCTTCTTGCAAAGCAAAGGGAGGAAGCAAGGTCTGCATAAACACAAGGGAGCACCAGTGGAAGCCCTTATCTCCTTCAGTTTTGGGAATTGTGTGTTTTACCATGTATCTTCGGTGGTTACACACTGCAAGTTGTGGCAAACTGAACTGCAAATGTAACTTTGAAGTTGTATTCCTCTTAACTGAACTGTGGCTCCCAGAAGCTGCAACGAAAAAACTCCAACCACATCAAACTAAAACATCAAGCTGCTGCTAATTTAGGCTCTAGAAGAAAAACAGGTAATCAGTCAGCTCTGCAACACCTAAAGCATGCAGCTCGTATGTCACAGTTACAGAGACAACAGGAGGAGGAGGAAGCCCTGGAGACCTGGACAAAGGCGTGCGTGGATGGAGGCAGGGATGAGAGGTGCCAGACAGCTATTATTTTCTTTTGGCTTGGCAAAATAAAGCAAATACTGTCTGGATGAAGAAGGGACCACCGCTGTGTTCTCAGGAGCATGCTTCTCTGCTCCTCTTGATCTATCCTCTGTCCAGCCAAGTTTTCCATCTGGTGACATACACAGACAGGATGGTATTTTTTCCTGAAAACAACTAAAAGATACTATTTCATACTAATTTTTAAAAGTAACAATATCTTATAAAAGTCTGTGAAATGCAATGTTGAACAGTACTGCTTTCTCGATGTGGAAAGATCAAACCATTTTTAGTAACCTGTTGTTTTGTTTCTTTCCCAGTTCTCTACAGGCATTCGATTTTCTGTTCAGCATTTTGAAAATGCAGATTTCAGCATCAATTTTGAGCTGCAAATAAAAAGGTTAGATGTTTTAGCAAGAGTATGGTCATTTAAATTCTGAATTCCTATTGATAACTGAAGTTTAAAATCTAAGAAGGTCACTAACTCTTCAGTGTCAGTATTTATTTCATGGGCTTTCCTGTGGTAGCTTTCTTCAGGAGAATTTGTGGAGTTGGAGTCTCTTAGCTTTTAGCAAAATCATTCTTAGAGTTATTCTGAGGATTTTATTTTGTTAAAATTCAAGCTAACTGATTTTGGTCAGTGGTCCAATCATCTTCTATAGATTTGCCAAATTTGCACTTCGTTCTCCACTTCAGGATTAATGAACAGCGACCACTTTGTAACAGAGTTCTGTATTTAAAAACATATCATGCTCTTAAAAAAAAAACAATGCTACTTCCTCGTGACAATTTAGACGATAGAAGGGGAACAGTTAAAACCTGCTCAACAGATTTACTGGCATGAAGAGAGAAAACTGTTTCAGTTTGATGCAGGTGAACCTTTGTCATTTTTCCATTAGTTTCCTCCGCATTTGGGGGGCTGAAATATTACTGCTGGAGAATCTTCTCTTTTATGTTGAGTAGTATTTTATCCACAGGGACAAAACAACACAGAATGGGCTGGGTTATAACAGCAAGAACAAACCTAGGACTTTTTCAGTAGGTGGCAGGGCTTCTGCTCCATCTGTCCTCGTCAAATACACGCTGGAGTTCCTGATGGGGCCCTCCCTGCCCCACACACAGAGACTTAATTGCTAATGTCTGGCCTTTAATGAGGGCCTTGATCATGTACACTATGGTAAATAACTGAGACATTTAAAATGTTTAAGTCATGTTTCCAGAATGTAACCCTTGAGGGAAAGGACATGCAGAAACTTGGGAAGGGCACAGCAATGCCACAGAAGACAGTGAGGTGCCTGGTCAGGCATCAGCCCTCTCCCAGGGGTCTGGCTGGTGAGCTGGAGACCATGCAAACCTGGGCATGGGCTCCTCCGGGGAGAGATAAGAGATAGAACGTCTAGCTTGTAGGTCCCCTGTCCATACCACTGTTCACTGTCAGGTGATTCATGCAAGCAATACAGTATGTAATGCGTATCAGAGACTCTCAACATTAGCCTTTTCATGCTGTGAACTTGAGGAGGTTTGGAGCTTTTTGGGTAGCTAGATCTTTCTAGGTAGTAAGTACTGAGGGTAGGTCATTTTCGTAGAAAAAGTGGCAAGGCTTTACCGAGGAATAAATCTGAACTTCAGGAGATAGCAATATCTCTTGCTTCCTCCATGAGTGTGTCTTGCTAAAATGTAAAGGGAGGAAATCTGCTGGGCTACCAAAGATGACGGTTTCCACAAACTGTTATCAAAATGCTGAAGAGCACCCAGCTTCTTAAAAAAAATAGGTAAAAATTCTTGCATAGGGAATGTACCCTGCAGTTAAAACTCACTGCTTTGTACATTCCTTTTCAAGCAGCACTACAGTTTGTGCATTTCTATGGCCTTAGTGAACAGGTAAAACAATCTTAAAAGAAAAAGGAAACAGAAATCCATAAGGCAGAAAGAGGAAATTATCTAAATGGAAGGAAAGGAAAGCAGAGAACATGTCTGAATTTGTGTCCTGGTCTGAGTTACTCAATAGAGAGACCTTTAATTTACTCCAAAACATCAAATGGAAAATAAATGTTTTGGTTTGCAAGAGTGAAGTTCATTACTTGTAGGAAATCAGCACGAGTCTTGAGTAGTGTCTCGAAATCTGATTCCGTTTCTGATGTGGATTTTGCTAGGCAGTTACACACCTCTTAAAAAGGGAGATAGCCTAGTTTATTTAAACTATTTTCTTCTCTACAAAGTACCATAAAGCACAAACGAGATTTGAATACCGAATATATATGATCAAAATCTTAATTTTAACTCTATGGAAAGTAATACCATTATACAAATTGGAGAGCGGCTTAACAAATTAGTTGTATCGTCATTTTTATACTTTAAGCAATTTTTGTACTTTTGTACTCAATGGCTCAAAGCAATGGCTATAGAGTATTACATCAAAAGTTCAAATTATGTTTGAGGGGAATCTGCATTAGTTTACAAACAAATTAGAGCTGCTCCTAATTTTAGCAATCTGTAACCAGAAAGCCTGGATCAAAGCAGTATTGCCCTTTACTCCTCAGGAGTCAGTCGCTGGGAATGCTGGCCTCCTCTGAATGTTTCCATTTGACTGATGCTACCCAGATGTGATAACAGTAAACTGTGACAGCAATAGAAACTTTGTCTCCATGAAGCAAGGAAGTACTTCCACACTTGCTTGAAAAAACCTCCAAACTTAGTATCATTAATCACATAATTAAATAAATTCGAGATCTGTAATTAATTATTTTCATCACCTTCGTGAATTTGAACCTGAAAACCTCTCTTTACATGAATGGGATATAGTCATAGGAATGGCCTTTTGAAGTAGGAGCAACTACCTTTACTACTGAGGATTTGTAATAAGACAATAAAATGAGTGAGAGCACTAGGCTTTAAACATAGGGATCTGTTTGCACTAAGTGGGATTAAGAGTGTAAACAGTCTGGGTGGGGGAGGGGAGGAAATAAGAAAGGTAAAGAAACAGTTTATTTCGGTACTTTTTCTTCAGAGGCTCTGTCATGCAGAAGTCACAAGTTTGGAGTCATAAAAAACAGATTTTGTTATAACAAAGCCTATCTTGTTCATTAACACTGCCTTCCTCCAATGCATGAAACACAGAATCACAGAATCACAGAATAGTAGGGGTTGGAAGGGACCTCTGTGGGTCATCTAGTCCAACCCTCCTGCCGAAGCAGGGTCACCTACAGCAAGCTGCACAGGACCTTGTCCAGGTGGGTCTTGAATATCTCCAGAGAAGGAGACTCCACAACCTCCCTGGGCAGCCTGTTCCAGTGCTCCGTCACCCTCAGAGGGAAGAACTTCTTCCTCATGTTCAGACGGAACTTCCTGTGCCTCAGTTTGTGCCCATTGCCCCTTGTTCTGTCACTGGGCACCACTGAAAAGAGCTTGGCCCCATCCTCCTGACACCCACCCTTCAGATATTTGTAGGCATTTATAAGGTCCCCTCGCAGCCTTCTCTTCTTCAGGCTGAACAAGCCCAGTTCCCTCAACCTCTCCTCGTAGGGGAGATGTTCCAGTCCCCTCATCATCCTCATAGCCCTCCGCTGGAATCTCTCCAGTAGCTCTTCATCTTTCTTGAACTGGGGAGCCCAGAACTGGACACAGTACTCTAGATGAGGCCTCACCAGGGCAGTGTAGAGGGGAAGGAGAACCTCCCTCGTCCTGCTGGCCACACTCTTCTTGATGCACCCCAGGATCCCATTGGCTTTCTTGGCAGCCAGGGCACACTGGCTCATGGTTAACCTGTCGTCCACCAGGACGCCCAGGTCCCTCTCCGCAGAGCTGCTCTCCAGCAGGTCCACCCCAAGCCTGTACTGGTGCATGAGGTTGTTCCTCCCCAGGTGCAGGACCCTGCATTTGCCTTTGTTGAACCTCATCAGGTTCCTCTCTGCCCAACTTTCCAGCCTATCCAGGTCACGCTGAATGGCAGCACATCCTTCTGGTGTATCTACCACACCTCCCAGTTTGGTGTCATCAGCAAACTTGCTGAGGGTACATTCTAACTCTTCATCCAGGTTGTTGATGAAGAAGTTAAACAAGACTGGGCCCAGTACTGACCCCTGGGGGACACCACTTGTTACCAGCCTCCAACTAGACTCAGCGCCGCTGATGACAACCCTCTGAGTTCTGCCATTCAGCCAGTTCTCTATCCACTTCACCGACCACTCATCCAGCCCACACTTCCTCAGCTTCACTAGGAGGATATAATGGCAGACTGTGTCAAAAGCCTTGCTGAAGTCGAGGTAGACAACATCCACGGCTCTCCCTTCGTCTACCCAGCCAGTCATGTCATCGTAGAAAGCTATCAGATTGGTCAGGCATGATTTCCCCTTGGTGAATCCATGCTGACTACTCCTGATAACCTTCTTTTCTTCCGCTTGCTTCATGATGGCCTCCAGGATAAGCTGCTCCATCACCTTTCCCAGGATGGAGGTGAGGCTGACCGGCCTGTAGTTCCCTGGGTCCTCCTTCTTGCCCTTTTTGAAGATTGGAGTGACATTGGCCTTTCTCCAGTCCTCGGGCACCTCTCCTGTCCTCCAGGACCTCTCAAAGATGATGGAGAATGGCTCAGCAATGACATCCACCACCTCCCTCAGCACTCGTGGGTGCATTCCATCGGGGCCCATGGATTTGTGGACATCCAGATCGCTTAAGCGATCCCTCACACAGTCCTCCTCGACCAAGGGAAAGTCGTCCTCTTTGTAGGCTTCTTCTCTTACCTCTGGGGCCTGGGATTCCTGAGGGCCAGCCTTAGCACTGAAGACTGAAGCAAAGAAGGCTTACACCCTTGTATTCTGTTTAGATACTCCTATCCATACAGATAGCCAGGTTGAACAATGGAATTTACATGATATTCTGAGCTAAATAAATTTGTGTTATCGTATTCATGCATAGGATTCTTTAAAGGAAGCTTGAGTTGATTATATTATTAAACATGTGATGAGCTCAAATAATATCAAACTTAAATACCAGTGTCCTACAAGACTGAAGAGTGGCAATAGCAAGCCCATGTTGTAATATGTCCAATGGCATTGCTTCCAATATGTCCAGTTGCAGGCCTTGTGGTATTCAGTGCTATATCTATAATAATCTTAGAGTTCTGCTAAATTACCTTTTTTAACTCTTGTACATATCTTTTCCAGTTCTAACAAGGTTAATCCCGACAGCAATTTAGTCAACCTCCATATCAACATTAGTGCTGTGGCTCAAGTACAGATCAGAGGGTAAGTATTCCACTGTTTCAATTCAGAATGATAACTGTTCTTTGTACTGAATCTTTCCACATATAATAATCCCATGTAGTGAATCTTATGAGATATTATAATGCCAAACACCTTATCCACCAAAAACACCTGAGAGTTCTGAGGGAGTCTCACTCTTGCAAGCCTTACAGGATGGAGCTACTAAGGACTTACCAGGTCATGTAGGGCAGGACTGCAGTAAACATGGACTCCAGCAGACTTACTGAGTGTCTGTGCAAATGCAGCACAGTGTAGAATCCCACACTGTAGTAACACCAGTCAAAGCCAACATTTTACTTGGGCATTGAAATTGTGTATGGATGTTACTAGTACAAAATGCCTGTTCATATGCTTCTGCAATGACTTAGGCACTTAATTCTGAATACCAAAGCAGAGTCAGCAGTGCTGCTTTTGTGACTGGCATGATGAAACACATTATGGCAAAGTATATACTAATAGAGAGCAGAGTGAGGCCTTTGGAGAAAGTATGAATAAGGAATGAGCTATGACAAGAGATCAGCAAGCTGCTACTGTAGCATTCATACATTTCTGTCTGAAGCAGGTGCCTGTCCACTGACACAAGGGATATCAAAACAAGCACAGGATATGATCACAGATTATTATTTTGCTCTCTTTTTTCACACATAGCTTGGTTTCAGAAACTATAAAATGCAATTAAGTGACAAGAATATTTTTCATCACATTTTGTAGATACTTTCCAGGTTAAGAAGACTAACCCTAAGGCTAGAGTTAGGTGGAAAAAGGACTGGCACTCAAAGACTGTGTGAATATATGTTAATGCTTATGTTTCTGGAAAGGAGCAATTGAAAGACATACCTAACAAGACCAGAAAATGGTGTATTATTTCATTTTCTGTAGTTAGTGGTGATCTAGGGAAATTTGCTGGATAGGAAGAGAGGTGAAAGATGCAAAATGAGGAGGAAGGTAACACAAAAAGAGAAATAGAGGCTGAGGAAATAAGAAATAAAGGGGTTAGTTGGTGGGCTGCAGATGTGTGAGAAAATGTCGGGAGGCAGCAACTACCAGATGTTGCCATGGGTGGACACCCTGGTTAAGGGCTGGCTGAAGCTTCAATGCATCAGTGAAATGGTTACATACATTTCAGTGAAGTTGCTTGTCAGCTGCACAGAAAAATCTTACAAACTTTTTGTACTCTGCAAACTTTTCAGAAACTTTTTGCCTCCATCATGTTAATTCTGTGCCATAGTGTGTTCTTTTTAATAAAAAGTTCTGTAATAGGTAAACAGACACTGAAAAAGCACCAGAACATCCCCAGTTCTTACAAAGAGCATGCCCACAAGTGGAAAAAAAGTGGCTTGAATAACTGCCTGCAGTACTAAGAAACAGATCATTAAATACAGAGGAATTACTTAAGTGAATGACTTCCAGTTCCTTTCCTAAGTCTTTTAGTTTTCTTATTAGCTATAGCATGCATGTACAAAGGAAAATTCCCAAATGCTTTGTTGACAGATTTTGCTAATTACTCAGAAATGCTGAAGCATACAGCTCCAAGGGAACTATTTGCTCACAATTTCCTAGATAAAAATAAAAGAGAGACTGTGTCCACATTTGGACTGGAAAATGTCTTGTGTTGGTTTCCCTACTGCTCTGCACGGAGTTGCATGAAGTAGAACTGGAATCATTGTACATTTTACTGAGGAAAAGTAAGTAGTTATCAAATTGTATCTATGCATACATACATATATACTTGCACCGTAGACCCACGCAAATACTGCCTCTGAGAGAAAGGAAGAAATCTTCTTCAATATCCTATTCAAAAGAAATTCAAGATAACTACTTGGATATCGTTTATTCAATGAGCAGCTGCTCTGATAACTGGGACTTTATTATTCTGCTTACCTTTTTTCTTGTATACAAATGTAAGAGTTCTGTAGTTTTAATTGTTTCCTGCTGAAGAGCACGAAAGGAATGAGGGATTCAGGAAGGAGGTAATTTGGACAGGTAGGATTTGCAGCTGGCAGAATCCTTATTGTATATCCCACAGAAGTATTTTCTGTAGAACAGAATTCCTTTATCTTATTTTTCAGTGCTCGTTTGACTGATCATTATCACCTAAAAGTCTAGCAAAAATCCTTATCTAATAAATCATTCAAATGTTTAAAATATTCTAAGTTAAATGCAGAATAAAATAGTTAAAAGAGAATTTCTGTTTAATTTGACCTGATTTTCTTTCATGTCAAAAGCAGAAGTCCTCAAAATAAATGTAAAATCTGTTGAGATAAATGTTCTTATATACTTTATAATCATTTTAATGAAATGTCTACATTTACACTTCACATTTTGTAATTCTGTGAATTAGAAAAACACTGCACGGGGGATGTGGTAGAAAACACTGGTTTTTGAAACCTCATGTCTGCTTCTTTTTGTCTATGTATGCTTTCTGGTTTGCAAATTTTTGGAGTAGCTTAAGGGTCTCTGTGCCCTGGCTTTTGCAACAACATAGGAAAGTTCCTGTTCACCAACAACAATTAATAATTGAAATTCTTATTGGAAGCAAGGCCATTTATGAAATACAACGAGGTTGTCTAAGTACCTCATCTAAAATTACTTTTTAATGAATATGTTTCATTTCCTTTCTTATTTGGTTTGGCTTGTAAATTTATCCTCTGGCGTACTTGTTAGTACTAACTGCTGGCCTTTTGAAGTCTGGGGAAGTGTTTAGAGTTAGCAGGATACTCCAGGACACCGTAAATTCCATGAAGAGTTGTATTTTAGCTGGATGGTGTTAAGTTGTTCTTCTCCAGGATCTCTTGCTGCTTTGAGAAGCTGTATTCTGTAGGAAAGACATTCTATCAGACATTTCATTCATTGTATATGACAAAAGAGCTGGAAGTAGGAACGGTTTGTTTTTTCCTAAAGTATTTTAAAATGTCAGTATTTGCAACAAAAAAACCCAGTCTTCTATTCTCTTCTTCATGGGGCAATCTGCAGTGGTGCTTTCTCCGTTTAGACTCAAA
This sequence comes from Opisthocomus hoazin, assembly GCF_030867145.1. NCBI lineage: Eukaryota > Metazoa > Chordata > Aves > Opisthocomiformes > Opisthocomidae > Opisthocomus > Opisthocomus hoazin. Next base: position 70,873,310 of record NC_134417.1, on the reverse strand, counting down.
GAAAAGTCAATTAACATTGGTGGAGAGCAGTCCATTGTTTTAGTCAAATGTTATATTCTGAAAAAAACCTCATTAGCAGTCCTTTTTGAACAGTCTTCTGTCGGCAAACTTCCATCTTTGGCAGAACAAGCATTGAAACTTCGTGGCTTTTCTTTAAGCTAAAGATGCTGGAAATCAACAAAACTGGTAAGAGCTGAGCCTTGTAAAGAAAGGGTAATACCATTTTAGTATCAAGAGCTACTTCAGTACTAGCAGATGACAGATGTCTGTGCCAGAACTCACCTACCATGCTGAAAGAAATTCTTGGGATCTGATTTCCCAACTTCTCAACAGTTGAATAAGGTTAAAGTTGGCATCTGAATGGGACCCCTCCAAGGAACTTCCAGTTTCTACGGGAAGCAAAATGCTTGTGATTCAAATAGAAACATTAACAGAAGACTACGTGGTCCTTTCTTGAGGTCAGACAGAGAAGGAAAGGAAAAATAAAATACCAGACAAAGAAAGGCGTCAAATATGAAGTCACTATTTTATTTATGTTCTATTTACATGTTGCAAGTTGCAACAGTCTTTCAGGAAATGCCTTAGCTGCCACTTCATTTGTGAAACAAATGGAAGCCTGGAGCACTATTTAGTCCTGAATTCAGTTTCTTGCTGCACCGATTTGCACTGTAACTTTATGGAAGTAATTCGCCCTATCTGTACCTTGGTTTCCCACCTGTAAAATGAGATAGACTGCTTTGTAAGGTTTGTTACAGGAATAATAACAGAGGTTATAAGGATTTACAGTCAAAGCAGTTAAATAAATATCTAATAATGTATTGCAGAGAAGGAAGATGCATAGCATTAGACATCTACAGGCTTTAAATGGAAATGAGAAAATACATTTATTTATGTATCATTACTCTAGTTTTGTGGGTAATGTATTCAGATACCTCGTCAGTGAGAGTGATGTAAATGCCTGACAGACTGCAGTCCTCTCTGCAAATAGAGAAAGAATCACTCCCTTGTCTGGAAGGGATCATCCATCAATTGAAGTATGAAACTAAAAGCACACCCTCAGAAGTCTGTAAGGACTGGGTAGTACTTTTGGAAGCATTCTATTGTTCATCTCACCTAATTCTAGTGAATGTGCCCAAATAAAATGCCCTTCAGTGCTCAGGTTTCTATAGTGGTCTTTTAGAAAAGTAGTGCAGCTCATCACTGGTAACCGTTAACAGTTTTAACCTGTTTTATATATTACAGAGTGTCTCACCCCCCAACAATTATCTTGCCGCTTCACAACTGGGAACCCAAAGATGAACCTACAAAAGAAGAAGAGCTTGGTCCTTTAGTAGAACACATCTATGAGGTAAAAATTGTGTATGTTGCTGCAGGACCTCATGCTGCTCCGTTTGAAATTCTGATGAATGTGGTTTGTTGTCTTTACCTGCAACTAGACAACAACACAAATATAAATATTCTAACTTTAGCACATGACTCAAATTTAATCTGGGAATTCACAACCCCAGTATCTGTTCATGTTAGTGGAGGAGATATTAGTTTATGCTAAGAGTCAGTCTTTGACATTTGATAAGAATTAAAAACATTAGTGAAAAGCTCATTACAATCAATGCCAAATATTTTTAGTGATTTGACTGGTTTCTCATTAAAAGCTGTGAGTGTGGTTCACAGGAAAAAATAGGTTTCATTTAACATTTAGCTAACTGAAAAAAACCTGTAGACATACATGTAACTTGTTACCTCATCGCTCAGAAGATGTTCTGTTGAAAATAACTCCTAATGTTTAAAGTGTACAGATTTCTACCTTGTATTGTTGTTGGATTTTTTCTATTGATGATTCATCAATTAGAAAAGAAGAGTTCAGGTTAGAAACAAGTGCGTTGAATGAACTACATGGAATACAGACCATCTTTGGAATCTGATGGATGACTTTTATTCTAAGGGGTAAAAATATAAGCAACTGAGCTTAATCAGCAGTGTAAGATTACCATTTGCATGACTAATACTAAACTGTAGTGAATCAGACTGTACAATACAAAATATTATCTATGAATTCCTCATCTTAACACATTTCTCTGAACTGAAATATCTCTAACAAATCTTACTGTCTCAAGCATTTGGGCTGTTTATGGAACTATATATGTGACTTCAAATGTATTAAAATAGTCACAGTGATTATTTACAGTGATTAAAGAAACTGCTTTCATGGATTATTGATATCAGCAAAGCATAAAAAAGCCCAAACACTCACCCAAAAACCCTTTACTAAAGAAGATGTAAGACTGAAAGTGGGGTTTATTTGCTTCTAAATAAAGCTCATCAGTCACAAAAATTCTACACATTTTAAAAAAAAGGAGGTTCTCGCCTCTCTAGCAACTTTGAGTTCCGTGCTGTTCTGCTTCGCTAGCTCTCATGCCCAGTGTTAACACATACCCAAACTTCCTGTGGTCGTGATACTTTCAGATTGTAAACTGATGTAAGAAAACAATAGCCCAGATTTTTTAAATTTCTATTATTTCTATCTTTACTCATTTTCCCAGGAAAGAATAATGTCCTGGGATCTTACTTTAGGAAGATTAGTTCCTTTTTTTCTTTTGGGGAAATTTGAACTGAGAAGTGTTGAAAACAGAGTTCTTAACCACAAAAAATAGTTTAAGCTCTGCTATACCTTCTATTCCTGCACCCTGAAATGTGATTCTTTTGTGTCGTGAAGTTTCTTGAAGTTTCAGCTACTATTTTCAGGTATGTCCTGTTAAGGTTCATTGTATATGTTTGTATAGTGTATTTTACTAGTGTATTTTGGTTTCAGTTTTTTATACTTTTTTAGGTAACTTTAGCTCTTTCATATGTAGGAAAAAAACGGGAAGCTGGTAGATTTTTTGAATACAGATTCCGACAAAAGATGTTGTTCTCCTAGATTTGCCACTGGCTTTGTGACTAACATGGAGAAGTCCTTTTTCCCTATCTGACACAGATTCTCCATCAATAAAATGGCATTAATAATCTATACATCTTTCCCAAAGTACTTCCAGGCTGTGGAATTTGAAAATGTCTTAAGTGGTCGTTGCTGTGGGTTTTGTTGTTATTTACCACCTTGGAAAGTACTGATCATATTTGTTTGACAGCTGCACAATATAGGACCAAGTGCCATCAACAATACAGTTCTCCATGTCGGTTGGCCTGTGTCCAGTCGAGAAGAATTCCTTCTTTACATTCTTCATATTCAGACACATGGACCATTGCACTGTCAAACAAGCTCTCCTATTAACAAAATGCAAATAAAGGTAAGTCAGCCCCTTTTATTTCCATCTCTGTCACTTGATTTTTTTCTACTTCACGATGTGATGGAGCTTTTGGGGAATTTTACACAATTACCTTGAGATCATTCTCTGGGGTAAGAAGCAAGCTATAGATAGTCTATAATGTTTCTAATGTTACTGTTGTGTTGCATGGTATGTGTTTGGTTTCTGTACTCTGCTTATCAGAAGAAACTTGTATTTTGATTCAGTATACAAGATAATTTTTTAAATGGAAATTTGCAGGGTTTTCCTTGAGGATCATTTTTAACATGGCTTTTAATAGATGACACAAAATTTTTCATTTCTCATGGGGCCCTGAATATTCCTGTACAGAAGCAGTACATTCACTCAGAAAGTCATCTGTTCAATGCTAAGCAGATGAACTCCTGAACATGACATAAACGTTTGTTGTATCAAGGGATGCACATAGCTCTTCAGCTGAGTCTGATGCAGCCTAGTACTGGTTTGTTTATCAAAAGGTCTTACACCTGAACCTGTTAGCAGTGGGGAAAATCCTTTACAGCACAATAATGCAACATCGTTAAGTTGAAAGACATGAACTTCTCAGAGCTGTTCATTTAATAGACAGCAGCCATCCATCCAGTATTGTAGCACTAAGTATTTTTAAAGAGTGTAACACAATTTTATTTTTTATTCCAATACAAATGATTTACAGCTAATTTGTATGGTGATTTGTTTTTTTAGGATCATAGGCCAGTTCAGGTTGGAAGTGACCTCAGGAGTACTGTGATCCGACATCCTCCTCAAGCAGGGTCAGCTATGATATCACACTAGGTTGTTAAGGGCTTTATCCAGTCTGGTCTTTAAAACATGCAAGGACAAAGACTGCAAAACCTCTCTGGGCAAATTCTGCTGCTTCTTGATTGTTCTTACAGGCAAAAGGTTTTTCCCTGCATCCAGTCAAAACCTCTCTTGTTTCAACTTATGCCTGTTGCCTGTCACCGTCCCACCATGCACCTCTGCGAAAAGCCTGGCTCCATTTTTGTGATAACTTTCCCCCTCCAGTAGCTTCGGTCCCCCGCACAGCTTACTCATCTCTGGGCTGTACAAGCACTGGTCCTGCAGCCTCTTCCTGAAGGACAAGTGCTCCAGCCCTGAGCATCCCTGGGGTCCCTTCACTGAACTCATTCCAATATATTGATCTCTGTCTTCTGCTGAGGCTTCAAAAATGGGTGTTATATCTACATGTGGTCTAATGAGTGCTGAGCAGAGGGGAGGAATCACTTGCTCCTGTTCATACAGCCCAGGATGCTGCTGGCCCTCACTGCTGACAGGGCACACTGCTGGCTTGTGCAGCTTAAGCCAGTTCTTCTTCTGCAGAGCTGCTTCTTAGCCAGTCAGTCCTTAGCATGTTTTGTTGCCAGGGGCTGTTTCCTTGCACCGAGTACATGAGAAGATAAGTATTTTTAGTATCATATGCTATATTTTAGGTAATTATTATGTTCAACATAGTATGAGACACTACAATCTGCAAAATGGGAGTCATTTTAGAAGCCTATATACATTTTTACCTGTCTTAAAGTGTTAATGATTTTAATTTTTTGAAGAACATACTTTGAATATTCTATAAAGTAAAACTATCAACAGAAATTCTGCGTGGAATGTACTCCAGAAATGGAAGTTTTCATGTATTGCAACTTGATAAAAAGATTGATATAGTCTACAATTATTTTCTGGCTTAATCAGTATTAACTCATAAAAGTTACAACTTTGTCAGAAAGCTGACAAGTTTTTGTTTTTTCTAATTGGAAATGATTTTGTAATTATTTTAATCATGCCAGCAAAATGGAAAAAATTCTCCTGCCAATATTTTTGTTAGTGTTACTCCTAGGTGTTTTTTGCCATCCAGATTGCTTCCCCTTCCTTGGACACGGTTCTTCTTTCACAGCAGAGCTGGAGGTCTCAGAGGAGGTCCCGAAGGAAAAACTAACAAGGGGAAGCCTAGTAGCAGCCCCCTCAGTAAAGTGTCAATGTACCAGTGTCTAAAAGCCTGTTTTAAGATCTATGTTTGTGATGGCAGATTACCCCAAAAGAGCTTGATTTGGCTCTAAGTCAGATTTAGAAAAACACAGCTCGACATATTATCCCATCAAAAACAAGATATCCAATTTATGAAGTATAACTGATTCCAGACACTTCTGGAGTAAACAACACTTCTCGAGTTCAACCAGTAGCCTGTTAAACATCTTGTGGGGAGAGCTGCATTCCAAATGCTAAAAGTGCTATACGTCTTTTGGATTCCAGGAGAGATTTGAGTTCAGTACAGCGGATGAAAGTGGAGACATCTTTTTTAGTGAAGGAGATTGCTCATGACACAGGAGCTACGAGACAAGTCTTCAGCTTAAAAAGACAGAACTACAATATATACTTACAAGAATACAGAAAAACTGATGTATATCAAATACATTATGGCTAGATTTTTGTGTTTCACCCAGGAAGCCAGAGAGAGGTTCTGAGTCTACCCTTCTATATAGTTTCTCTAGAAGAAGAAAAAGGAAATAAGGGATAGGGAACTGAAGACAGAAAATGTTTCCGTTTTGTACCCAAAACACCGCAAGTTTGGAAACAAAGAATTTTTTCTATTAATCTTTTCCACCCTGTTTCCACCTATTTTTCAAAAGTGGTGAGGAGAAGAAGCTGAGCTGCTGCATTTCTATTTGCAAGCCTAGCATCTCTAAGCCACTGGTCAGATCAAGCTGCAAGTATGGGAAAAGGAGTCAGCATCTCCCCTCCCTAGCCACTGTGTTCTCTTCTAAGTTTCAGTTAAGAAGCTGAGATCGGAGCATTGCTGTCAGGAGAGCAGAGCTCCTGGGTAAAATAGTGCCACAGTTCTTAAGGACATTTACAGGCAATGTATTTTTTTATTATTTGTTTTTTAGTTTTTTCAATTTGCTTTTTCTTCTCCCACTTGATAATGACTACATCTGTTAAATAAACAAGACTAAATTCTTGTGAGGCTTGTGTGAAGTCTTCCTGTAATAAGGAACTAATGGTCTATTTGTCTTAGCAGCATATGGCTTTACATGCACAATCATTATTGCAAAAATTTAAACATCCTTTCTTTATTTCAGTTTTTCAAAGCACTGAACAGCATGAATACACAAATCAGCTTTCAAATATGTAATGCTTATCTGCTGCTTCAGATGGGAAGAAGATACAGAGACAGCTTCCTTCAGGTTTTGTATAAACATTGGGATGCCTGGCTCGAATTTCCAAATAAGGCTAAGGACATCACATGCCTGGCTCCTCTTGGATTTCAGAACCTAGCTCTGTTAGGCTGCTTGGGCATTTCCCCTTTGAAATTATTTAGTTTTTCAGTTTCAGTTAAAGCAGTATATTCGTCCCCATTGCTGAATTTCTTGTGTCGTGGAAAGGTTTCCTTTGTGCTTTGTTGCTTCTTCCACAAAGACAAATCGAACCTGTGCACACATAGGAGGACTCTTATTTAGAGACTTTTCCTTTTCTGTAGTTTATCTTTCACTGAAGGCAGTGAGGGATGTAAAAAGAAAATAAAGTCATGAATCTGGCAAAAGGTGTAAAGAAGAGCAGAAGGACTAACCCAAGATGTGGAACAGATTACCTTGCAGAAGAACTCAGCACACTAGGATGCTTCAATCTAGAAAGGAGGTGACTATGCACAGATGTGATCTACAAGATCAGAAGTGGCGGGAAGAGTGTGGGTGGGGGTTGACTGCTCTGTGCCTGTTCCTGGACAGGAATGGAGTGTGTTCACTGCACAGAAATCGGAGCATCCAATGAAACCTGTAGAGCCAGATTCAAAACAAGCAAAGGGAAGTGGTGGTTCATGCAACAGGTATTAGGTGTCTGGAACCTGTTGCCAAGGGAAGTAGTCAGGGTTAGAAGTTTACATGGTTTTAAGAGGAAACTGGACAATTTTGCACAAGAGAAGTCCAGTGAAGATTAATAAATGAACAAAATCTTCATGCAGATCAGGAAGACCCTGAGCTCAAAACATTTGGAAGCTGAAAGTTATTAGGTGAGAGCATTGTGTGTGCATGCCCTGTTCTTCTTGCTCTTGCTTCCACATGTGCTTAAAGGCAGTGTTGAGATGGACCTTTGGCCTGAGCTGGTGTTCATGATGAGTTGGTTTTTTTTCCCAGATTGATGGCAAAAAGTAGTTTTATGGAGCCAGTGCGTATAAATACCAGAGTTATACGCAACAGTTTCCAACTACAGTAGACAGTACAGGGTGACACACATGACACATTCTCAATAGTTGAGCGCTGGCTGTGGTACCATGAATGAGGCGTCTGTCGGGGAAGCAGTGAAATAGCAGCTAAAATCCTCCATATTGCTAAGGTACATCCACTAACATGAGTGGCAGGAGCTAACCTCTTCCAGAGGCAGTGTCTCCTCATGCTGCAGAGCTGTTATTACTCTGTGTAAGTCCTGATCTGGAGACAAAATAATACCATTCAACGCATTGCTCTTGAATGCTGCCTGACACCTCTTGTATAACAGCTTTTACACAAAGTCCTCTTCCAGAACATTTCTGATGGAGTTACACATTGCAGCAGAGGGTATTGCCTGGCTAGAGAAAGAGGAACGCTAAACCAGGTTTTGAAATGAGAAGTGAAAAACTGGAGAGGTCTGGAAATCTGCTCAAGGTGACAAGGCTCGGGAGAAGAAAGCAGTACAGTTTTCCCTGGTGGGGAAGCCGAGACAGTCCATTGTAGTTAAAGGGAGGGAGTGAGAATCCATTTAATATAAGGGATGGTGTGCTAAATATGTGGCATGTAAAATAGCTACAGAAACAGAGTTGTACAATTCCATGCTACTGTCTCAAGAAGGATAAAACAATTTCTTTAACCTGAACATCCAGGCCACTGGAGAAATTCTGCTTCAAAATTGTTTCTTTTAATCACAGAGGGCTCTTTTCCAACCTTTGCTGTAATAATTCACTACTGAAGATGCTAACACTACAGGATCTATGAAAAAAATAAGTAAAAGTCATCTAGTATTCAAATGGATCTACATAAGTATCAGTTGTGATCATATATTGAATGCTTCTTCAAAGGCATGTTATTATGTTGTGGTTCTTTTAATCTGTCATTTTTAAAGAAGCCTATATATGCTGGTGAAAGAATCCTGGAAAGAGAATTCCCACATGTTATCCCATTGAGAGGGAGAGATTTACTAGCTATTCAACTGTTCCTTATTGCAAAAAGACAATGTTAACCTAATTAAGCAACAAAAAAAAAAAATTCTTATTTTTGCATAAGGAGTTTTCATCAGTTAATAAATTATAGTTTCTTTCACTTTGCAGGATGCTTTTGACTGAAGATCTCAGACAATGTCAAAATAGTTCCTTCTTTAGCCTCATAATTTTCATCAGATGAATGGTACAAATTTTCCTAGTACCACGCAGCATTAGTGTGTGGAAGGTTTGGTGTTTATACCTATTCTCTTCCCTTTAGTGCTACAACATTTCTTACAATTACAAACATTTTCTTTAGGAATTTGTTTAAGATATTTTGTGTTCAGGGGTTAAAGGAATTAATAAGATGGATCTGATGTAGCTCTTTCTAATCAGAGGCCCGTAAAGAAATGTCTTGTCTATGTTTAGCTGAGTTAACGTTGAGATGTTATTACAAATTTTCACATATATTTTATTGCGATTTTACATTATTGGATTGTCATAAATTAGAATTTATCCTTCCCTCCATAGCAATTGGGTTCCAGGCATTCTCTGAGGCTTCTGGAAAGAAGCCGTAAGTGCTCTGTGTAGAAATTAGAGACAAGAATAAAAACACGTTTTAATCAGAGAACAAAAATCTGTGAAGATAAAGCTGAAAAGAATGCTTTTTAATATGAGATTAAAAATGATAAACCTGTTGCATTATACAAAGTTGAGTTGTTACCAAAAGAAATCTGTAACAAATAATGATCAAAAGTTGTGTTGCTAGAATTCAGATTGTCTTTTTTTTTCTTTTACTTTCTAAACCTGGACAAATCATTGTATTTCAATAGGTAGATTCCGATCTGAACTAATGACCAGATTTCAGTGCAGCAACTTTGAATTTATCCTGTTATAGAGGTCAGAATCTGGCCCCAAGAGTCGAACAATTTAAGTACAGCAATGAAACTGACACCACTAAAAAGTGGAAAAAAATGTTGTCTACTGTAATTCCTATAGCTGGGCAATATCTTGCTGTGTTATTACTAATCATGCTCCTAGCTGAAGACAGTATATTCTCATGGTTGTGCTGTTAAATTGAAAAAAGAGTGTTAATCCAAAATTCAAGACCTCCAAGAAGGGAGCAAATCTGTTAGAATCATTGTATGAAAATGTCTCTGCCATTCACATTTTTTCTCTTTGCAGTTTGCTGTTCCACAAGACACTCCCGAACTTGCTGCTTTTTTATATAATTCCACAATTTCTCATTACATCAGGAGAAGGGATGTCACAGTGGCAGAACCTCACAGGAAAAACTCTGCAAAAATATTGGTGAGCTATCCAGAAGATATAAACTGGGACTACGCATGCAATATATCAAGGTGGCTGTTGGGTTGACTGCAATTTATTTACAGATATGGTTCTAAGTGATTTTTAACATTTTAGTTTAAGGTATCATTTATTATGTATCACCATGCCAGTGATACAGATTAGCGATTTTATTTGACAGATTTTTACATTAAAAATCATGCATGCCAAATTCCTGGCTGTCTTACTCCTGGCTGTTTGCAGGTCATGCAGTGGCACACTTATCACAGCAAATTTCTTCACAGATATAAAGAATGGGCCCCTCTGCCACAAGCTAAATTTCAGATTCTGACTTTTGAAATGTAGTTCTCTTCTTATTAACTTGACTCCTAGCATGCTGGCTCTTTTGTAAGGAGTAGCTCACACTTAAAATTAGCATTTTCTTATAAAGTAACGGTTCTGACATACAAATAGCTTGGAGTGTATTTATTCCTGCAGTAAATACTTATCTTCCCACGGAAAGGTAAGACACTTCCCCTTTACAGTAGCACAGACAAGCCAAATGGGACAGGTCCCTGCATTGTTAACATTCCAGACAGTGCTGGAGCAAGAGCAAAGATCTCTCTCCTAGGAAAATAGTTCTGATTAGTCAGTCTGGTACCTGAGTATTTGGACTTGGCTGTATTTTCAGAAGGTTGAGTTTTTTCCATTCCTGCATTTGGTGTCCCATCCTTAGCATACTTCAGCACTGTAGGTATCAGCTCCCCCTTGCCTAGAGGCAGTGTTCAGACTCCCTGACCTTGGGAGGTCATGAAATTCATGCAGTAAGTGCTATCCATTTATTTTTACGAACCTTGGGCAGAGTTTCTTTCATGCTGTCTAGTCTCTTGTTAAGCTGTTTAATGCAAGCTCATGTTTGCATTCCTTGACATCACTAGAATTTGGTAGGAAGAAAGAACATTGCAGACCTAAGTATTTTGGAGTAATAGAATAATTATACTGCTTCTGAAAGTTAATTTGGCAATTTTTGCAACAGGAAGAAGGTGGCATCTGAAAGTAATGAATACCATAATGTTATTAAGAACAAAATCACAGATGAACCCATTTTAAACAATAATCACTGTTGATTCCTATGTAATTCTTCCATCAAGCTAATACCCTGGGAAGAATCTGATTCCACTGGAGCTGAAGGAAGAATGCCTGGGCTTTCAAACACATAACAGTCAATACTGCAGAACATTTAATCCATTCTTCAGTAATACCTTAATTATCAGTTATCTTGTTCTGTGATTAGTCTCATATGCTGCCAACATAGAAATTACTGCAGCAACTGAAAGTGGTCAGCCAAGTTCTTAAGTATGTACTGTGTCTGCATCTTAAAATACGAAGCAGAGATTTTTCAGCTGCTTGATGTAGACAGATGGTATTTAGCTGAGTTCTTAGTAATATAAAATTGGCACTGTGATGAGATGTCTTCTCGTACAATATACTTTTGATAAGCACAGATTAGCATAGGATTGGGTACAGTCTTTACCACTAGAAATATAGCAGGACTTTTTCAGGATGGGCATAGAAAAGCAACATGTCATTTGTTTAGTTAGAAAGGTGTCCTAATTTTGTGTGCCTTCAGCATTGCATACTACAGATCCAGAAAAATTAATCTTTTTTTTTGACACGTTTGAAGTAGACATGGAAAGTGAATGTTGCTCTTGAAAATGACTGATTAGCCAAAGGTAATTATTTGTTAAAATTTGTAAATTTTTTACAGAAATTTTAAGTTAATTTCATTTTCATCAAAGCATTTTCATAGAGAGGAAAAATTTTCTGAGAACCTCGTATTCTATTTATATTGTTTATTAAACATTTGGTTTCTCTTCCATTAGTTCTAATGTTACAGCGTTCTGAAAATCACTACAGGCTAAATGCATTACTAAGAAAAATAGAAATATGTGATCAGGTCCTAAAATGTCAGCCAAAAGTAGACTTTTCTGCATGCTAATGATTTATTTTGTTCATATGTGTTTTTGGCCACTATGACTAATGAAAACAGCTCTCCTCCTTCCTGCAAGATAAATAAATGTGGTTGGAGGATGTTTAAATATGAAAAGCCAAATAAACAGATACTTGAAATACTCATTTTAAAAAAAGGTTTATAGTTGCATGTTCCAGGGTTTACAATTTCATTTTCAGGCAGGTTTAGAAAAGAGTGATTAAGCATACAGCTTTTCTTAGCTTGTAATAAGATAGAGATTGTGGGGAAAGCTGTTATAAAGATAGAGGATTCCTTAAGGGTGTTTTCAGATCTGTTACATACATCATCATCTCATTTTCTGAAGTGTGGGATTTGGTAGTGCAGCCATTCTCACTCTCCCGAGGGAATGTACTTGTGAAAACTTAGCTTTGCTTTCGAGGTCACCGTACCTGCTGTCAGGAGTGTCAATAAAGCATCTGTAAGGGAAGGACTGATACGAATCAATTAAAACCTCAGCCTTCCTTCTGAATCAACCTAAAACTTTTCAGGTAAAACCCATTTGTATATATAAACCTATACATTTTTTTACAGACTCATTTAATCATTTTTTCTATGAGATCTTTCTTTCTTTCTATGCCCCAGACAACTACATTATTTCTGTGGTTATCCCATAAGACTTTGCTCATTCCCTTCAGTGGCTTCCAGTCAGCTTTTAGCCTTTTTTTGTGACATTCTTCTGGCAGACTTTAACAGATTATATAGTTTTGACTTGCATTGCTTGGCTTTTGTCTTCAACTCTGTGTATGAGCCAGAATCAGGAACACAGCAGGCACATTTCATGGACAACAAGTTTCAAATAGAGCAACTAATGAATCTCAGTAAATGATCTGGCTGCTATAATGTAAATACCAATAAGAAAATCAGGAGAGTTAGAAGAGGTGAAAGATTTAGGAACAGAAATAAAGACTTCAGGAACAGAGGACGGAAGAAACCCATGCTGAAATCACAAAATGACTGATAAATACAAAGCACATATTTCAAAGGATTGATAAGTACCTGGACATTTTAAGAGTTCTTCAGACTAGATATTGTTGAAAATTATTACTTTTATTTTCATTACTACAGGTAGGTGGTTGTATTCATTGCTGGTGCAAAAAGAATCTCCCTCTTGGTTTATAGTTCTCGTGATGACTCTTGGGGTATCTCATGTAAATTAGATTAAATTACTGATTTCAGACCACTTAACTGCTTTATTTCGCTAATTTATAGCCTTTGAAAGTGATTGTATACATTTTTTAAGTGTAGGTATGACTTCCCTTTATTTTGTACACAGAACTGTACAAATGTGAAGTGTATCCTTATTTCCTGCACTGTGGGACAACTGGAAAGAGGGAAGAGTGCAGCGCTAAAAATCAGGTCCAGGCTATGGGCCCAAACATTCCTGGAGGTAATGCACACAAAAATCTCTTTTTATACACAGAGACCCCTGCATCTTTTATTTGACCAGATATTGAAGAACACAAATGATGAAATTAAATGGGCCAAATGCAGTTCCTTTTTCTTATCACTTTCTTTGAAGATAACGCCTCCCTGGTGTTCAAGTCACATGCATGCTGCTTACTTTTATTTTTCTCACTGTCACTCCCTCTCAAATTCATGTCCTGAATTTTCTTGCCTGAAAATTCCCAGATAATTTTTAAACACCTTTCCTGATTTTGTTTCTGCTTTTCTGGACTGGCCCAAATCTCTTAGGTCTCTGTGATTTGCTCTGCATTCATAACATCTTTCCCAATGAAAGGTTTTTCTTGGAGCCAAACAGTAGATGGTGTAGACTGTGTCCAGCTTAAAAAATTCATTGTTATTCATTCTTCATTAATCCAGGGAAGAGTAATGTGTATCAACCTCATATGACATACAACACTTACGTAGTGAAAATCTGTGACTTGCTACTAAAAAGAAGGGGCAGCGCAGACCATGGAAAAAATTAACTTCTCTTTGCAGATTCTTGCATTTGCAATCTCATCAGCTCTCAGAATTGTACTTGCACTGCATAAGGCAGAGGGATTGCACTGTGAGCTGTTACCTCGCAACTGGCCATGTGTCTGTAGTACTATGTGGTTGTCATATCTTTAACACCGGGCAGTACATTGAAAATTTATAATTCAGTTTGCTGTTGCTAGGAAATAACTGCAGATCCTATCTTGATCAAACTGACTGATTATCACCTTCCTTCTTTGAGGAATTTAGAATTCCCTAGTCTTTCTACCTGCAATACAAGAACCTTCCTGTGTTCCCCATACCTGTGGGAGAACAATGATTTATCCCCACAGTACCTCTTACCCTCACAAGAGAAGAGTTGAGGTTCTTCAGCTTACAACAGGAGCTTTAAATTAAGCTCCTCACACCTTTTAAGTTAATTTCTTCCTTTCCTCAAATGTGAAAGTAGATAAAAGAAATTCTTCCTCACTTAACTTGCTTTCCTGGAGAAATGAGAGAGCAGATGGGCCAGAATTTACAGAAAGCTGAATGCCAGCTCAATAGCTAACCATCATGGCTCCAAATCCATAACGGGTGCATACTTTGGAGGCCATGGGTCCCTCTTGCTGTACTGGACTATGGCAGCGGTTATCAAAAGGATGACTTGAAAGGTCTTTTCTACCTATCTGCCAGGACTTAAGGTCACACATGCTGTTTCTTCTGCAACAGCTATTAGCACCATTGTGAAGAGAGCATAGAACTATGCGGCCTTGCTTGAGAGAAGGTGATTTCTGCCTAGCTCAGTAACAAAGGACATCCTTTCACATACTAGGTGAATTAATTCCTGATTTGTCAGCACATTTTCTTTCTATTAACAAACAATCCTGAGAAATTCTCATATCCTCTCTTCAGTTCCCTTAACACAAATACAATGCTTTTAAGAGGAGGCATATTTAACAAATGTGTTTGAAAGGCTAGACTGGAGGTGCTTCACTTAGGTTTGCTAAATGAGTCATCTGCTAGCGGGGAAAAAAGAGCAGGCCCAAAAGCTTGTCAGCTTAGATGTCTCTCTGTCCTTCCAAATCTGGGTAACTGGGGTGGACATCTGGCGTAAGCTTTTGCAAAGATCTTACAAAATTTTCCACACAGAAAATATCAGTATGTAAATATCTCCGCACTCATAGGAGAAACATACATATTGCAAAACATGATGGGAATTTGATTCCAATTTTTTCTAATTCCAATAAGAGACTGTTCAGCCTTTGCACACTGATTAGGCCCTGCTAAGTTCAGTTAAGAACTTAACTGTACTAGTTCACTGTTCCTAACACAAAGAGACAGGCTGAGAGGCAGATACTATCCTTGGCTGGAACAACCTGTGATAATTTTGACCACTGCAGTGTCCAAGCAATATCACAGTGAACCTTCCCCATATTCTTCACCAAGCAAAAGATTAGCTTGCTTAGGTAGCTGCCTTACTGGGAACTGACACATTCTGGATCCAATCAAGTCTTTCTGTTCGTTGTTCTGCTGGTGAACTCTAAGTAACTCTGTAAGGGCCAAAAACTAGGTCTCGTGAAAAAACAAACACATAAAGGAAACCCCTTGCACAGATCCTTAGATGCCAATTTTGTAGGCTATTTACAGCTATTTCAGTGAGAATTAGCCTCATAAAAGTTTTCCTAAGAAGTCCGGTTTAGTATGTAACAAGAAATAACTGTAAGAGATTAAAGCGAAACGAATTTAATGAGAAACAGAGAGTGTTTCTCTGAGTTTTTGGTTGTGTCAGAGGATATGTGACAGTTGGAACAAACTAGCTATAGAGGACATGAAATCTCCTTTTAAGCCTAGTTAGCCTGACTTAGGTTCAGAAGAAGGATAAGTGCATGAAATTCAGTGGCGTGTCTAATGCAGGAGCAGTGGGACTCATCTCATCTAATTTTAGTCATCTGAAAGTTAGATGCCAAAGCTGGTTCCTAACTCTGTAGCCAGTGGCAAGACAGAGGGGTGTCTTCAGAGGATGCTTTATCCAGCTGCTTTGAAACACCCTTCCCTGCCTTCCTTCTGCTCTGGATGGTGGAGAAGGGTCACAGCTGTGCCCTGGGACACAGGTGTGTGCAAACACACCAGGCAATGCCAGTGCTGCAGTAGCTCCTTGCTCCTTAATAAATCCCACTTGCTACTCCTGTACCTCCCTTCACTCAGTGAGCTCAAGGCAGAGATGGAACCTTACACCAGCCTGTGGGCAGGGGCAAGGATAAGCCATTCTGTAGGCTCCCTGGGTGCAGAGACCTCATGGCAAACACTCCTACAGGTACATCCTTTGCTTTGCTTACTCCACTGTCCTTACACACCCTTGCTATCAAACAAGGCTTTTTATCGGCTGTGATGATTTTGCCTTTTATCTGTATCCTTAGGAAGCATTTCTATTTCCTTCGGACCGTAACTTACAAGCCTTGTAAAGGCTCAGAAAACTCCACTTAAAGCAACCAGACTTTTTTCCAAGTATAAAAAGGTAGTCCCCAGAGAACTGTTACATCCTCTCATTTTTGTCTAAGAAGATGCCAGAATAACATGACCCCTGCTTCACATGCAAACATATATTGAGAAAAGAGAGAGAGCAAATAGTGTAATGGGATCTGGTTGCCTTCCTCCTACTTGCCTCAAAACTGTTCCCCTTTTTACGCCCCCTTTTAAAATTAGCAGTTATACAGCCATCAACATAAAAGATGGTAGAGCATAATTAGTTTCCTAAAAGGGGCATAATCTGCTCTTAGTAAGCTTGTAAACTTCTAGTTCCTAAGGTTATTTCAGAAGTAAATTAAAGTATACCTAAATAACAATTGCTCTTAGCTAGGCTGAAATCTACAGATTCAAACTGAGGATTAAAGTACAGTCAAAATAATCACAATGTGGTGGTTCTGAACCAGGAGGGACTGTTCAAGGGCCAGACTGAACCTCCCAGTCATGGTTTTGTAAAGAAACTTAGACAAAAAGTTGCTGTCTCTACAGCAACATCCCAAACTCTTCTGCACATGAATTAAAGTGCAAAATTTTCATATACCAAAGAAAGCAGGATAATGGTGACATACAACATTCCTCAACTGTGTTGTAATCTAAATGAAGATATGATGATCTGCAGAAGAAAATGTTTGTGCTCATTAAAGCTGAGAACACACTGTCATTATGCATTTTCTTCTCATAGGTATGCTAGTGCAAACCTGATAAGAATTTGGTTGAAAGTGATTGATTAATGCAGGGTTGAAATAATTCATGTTTCTCATTGAAGTTATATATGGATCAGCCTGTATATTTTGTTGCCACAAAAGATCAGTCATGGGTTGAGTGACTCCTTCCTCTTCCACTTAGTTTAACTGACAACAGCTGACCCCTTTGCCTCTTGACAGTTGTAATCTGTCACCTTAAAACCCAAACTCCCATAACAAATAACAGTTAAATGACGTGCAATGATTAGACATGTTTGAGTAAATAAAGCAGCCCAAATTTCCCAACCAGCTAACAAAGATAGAGACAGACATCGTGCAAAGGCCAGGAAGAATCACAGACTTTTTTGGATTAACTTCAAAGCCTGGCTGTAAATATGAACCCTCTAGTAAAGCTGACTTTTGGATTCAGATTTGCTGATTGAGCAAATAATAGCCTGATTCATGCAAAATAGAAACAACCTTACATGGTTATGTTATGTTGTGTTCTCTTAAGGCTCTATTATGGCCCTGTTTGTCTAATCATGGTATTTCTGAGTCATCAGAGGGAGATCCAAGGGGATATTGCCCAGCATTCTTTGAACGCTGGTGGGTACTTTTTAATACAAGACTCAGGAGCTGGCTAGTAAAATATCTGTTTTGAAAATGTATTTCTGAATGATGAATCTGTACCATCTTTCTGATTTGCCACATCCTTCCAGGCTCCAAGCTCTTTGGACACTTATAGCACTGTGGGAAGTGGAACTTGGCTCATTCTTGACTATTATTTCACCCTGTATTGAAAGTTCCTTCCAATGATAAAAATTTCCTTCTGGGAAAGCTTGGGGAGGCAGTAATGTAAAGAAACCACATAGGTGTGCGAGGTTCCCAAGAGGTTTGAAGTTTATTTTATTTTCTTTTAATTCTGTTGAATATAAATGCATTTTTTCTCTCTTGACTTTTAGACAGTTCCAGATACTTGAATTTGGCACCCCTGGCTGCATGAACTTTAATAGCTAGGATGGAGAAAAATCTAGTTTTAGTCTGAGAAAGCTGAAAAGCAACAGAAACATGGCAGACACAGTGTAATCGGGTGCTCCCTTAGTACACAAAGCCATGTTTTGCCTCCTCTGTTAAATACTTGTTATTTCAGTGTTTCTGAACATGCACTGCTCCTGTTTCCTTTTTGATGCCTAAATATGGAAATATATGTTTGACATAATAAAGGTGATGAGTGCTGCGACACTCACATCTTAAGTGCCTGGCCCCAGACTGGAATCCAAAACCTGAAATTAAATACCTAGTCTCCCTATACAGCATACAGAGACAATGAGATCCCTCAGACAAATTGATTTGTGCTGACCATCAGAGTGGTACATGAGGGCTATCACTTAAGGGAGGATAAGCACCCGAATCACGATTAAACAGAAATATTTCCAGCCTCTCAGAAGGCAGAATCCAAACATTACTCAGGAGGTACCCACAGCATTAGTTGAAAGACTTAAGGAGGACTTTGTTTGTTCAATATTCAGTGGCAGAAGTTAGAGCTGGCAGTCTAGTGATTAGAGAATTCATGACTGGAAGATGTGAATTCAGTTCCCTCCTCAGCTTGAGAAACCCCACATCCCTGCTTTATAGAATGATGGTGTTCACTTCTGCATATCTACAAGGACATAAAAAGAAGTGAAGAGGTCTGGAAGGGTACAGAAAATGAGAAAGAGCCTGATGTAATACCTTGTTATTTTGGGCCATCAGCTAGAAGTCCTTCCAGACCTCTGATCTCCCTTTGCCTTCGTTACCTAGCACCTGGAGCTATCATCACAGTTAGAGTGCATGCTCTGATTGTACTTCTTTGATGAGAAATTTTGTTGGGAATCTCCATGTTTTACTACTGGTGAACTCAGAGACTCATTTTAGTGTGGCAGAAATCCTCTAGGCCAGGCAGTGCTTTTGGGACTAGGATTCAGTTTAGCTGTACAAAGGCCGTTGGAGGCAGAATCATAAAATCATATTCATAGAATCATAGAAGAGTTTGGGTTGGAAAGGCGCTTGAAAGGTCACCTAGTCAAGTCCCCCTGCAATGAGCAGGGATGTCTTAACTAGAGCAGGTTGCTCAGAGCCCCGTCTAACCTGGCCTTGAATGTTTCCAGGGATGGGGCATCTACCACCTCTCTGGGCAACCTGTTCCAGGGTTCCACCATCTTCATTGTAAAAAATTTCTTCCTTATATCTAGTCTAAATCTACCCTCCCTTAGTTTAAAACCATTACCCCCTGTTCTATTGCAACAGGCCCTGCTAAAAAGTCTGTCCCCATCTTTCCTATAGGCCCCCTTTAAGTACTGAAAGGCCGCAATAAGGTCTCCCCAGAGACTGCTCTTCTCCAGGCTGAACAGCCCCAACTCTCTCGGCCTGTCCTCACAGGAGAGGTGTTCTAGCCCTCTGATCGTCTTTGTGGCCCTCCTCCGGACCTGCTCCAACAGGTCCATGTCCTCCTTGTGCTGGGGGCTCCAGAGCTGGACGTAGGACTCCAGGTGGGGTCTCACCAGAGAATGCAGATAACCAGTGCATTGGGACCACACAGACTGTCCTCTGTGCAGCATGTGTGTGTTTGCAGAGGCTTGGAAGTCAAAACAGAGATGAACTGGTGGACGTGGTCCAAAACAGGTGAGAGATCTAGCTCTTATATAAGCTCCTTTATTGAATCACTTTTCTCCCTCTCCTCTTTACTATGGGAGCAATTATTGCATTTGTAAGTGGGATATGACCCCAAGGAACAATAGGTTCTATTCTCAGCATAGAACCTCTTTGTATGCCCAGTGGAAAACGTCTCAGTCAAGGCAAGCTTACTTAGTGTTTTCAAGGCATGGATCTGCAGCCAGATTAAATTCCATATCTGCGGATGGAAGTAGGGAAGCACAGAAAAATTAGTAAGAGATCTTGGTCTCTCACTAATTGCCATATGTAAGCCATATATGGAAGTTTAAGTATTTTATTTTAATTCAGACTCAGAATTAAAAGCCATAAATTTGATGTGCTGCCCTTCAAGCCACATACAATAACAAAAAGAGGAAGTTGTCAAAGAAATTTGCCTTTACGTCAAACAACTGTTGTTATTTGAAAAAACAAAATAAGTAAAAAAACAAAACCGTGTGTGGCCAAAAATACTGTATTATACTGGATTTTTTTTTTTGTGTGGAATGAAGGCTAGAAAGAAAAAGACCTTGCCACTGGGGTGAATTAGCGGGAGATTTTTCGGGTGTGGGCTAGTTTTGTTTTCATGCATTGTTATTTAAAATAGTGCCAAAATGTTAACAAGAGTAGAACATGAGACTCTTGCTAGATGTGCTAAACTATAGGTAACATAAGGTTTATGAAGAAATAAACATCTTAAATTGATAACCATTAATATCTGTATATTAAAGTGTTCTGAAATCACAACAAAATATCTGCCTCTATCATAATTTAAAATAGTCTGTTTAAAGGAATGTAAAAGATATAATATGTGAAGTGTAAGAAGTTAGAGATGAGGATGTGTTGATTTTCAGATGAGTTGTATTGTCTTTGGTCACAGATACACTTGGGTGGACATACCCTCCGGTTACAAACAGCACAAGTACTTTTTGACCATGCACAGAGTCTTACATAGATTTCTTTAACAAATTAACACAAGAGCAAATAGTTGTACAACCTCTACTCTCAGCATTTATGTAAGCTACTCTATTTGTTGGCAGTAGTTCAGGTTTTTGGAGGTATGATTCAAAGAAAGCAAGCTAATGAATTCCCAAAGCATATATTTAAAAGGTAACACCATACTGCTTACCCTCTTGTCTCTAAAATGTGCCAGACTCCAGCAGACACGAAGGGAAGCAAGTTTTAATCAAGCAGGGCCAATATTGTTACAACAGCACTGAATGCTATATGCAACAGATGTAAGTTCTGGGAGGGAAATTCCACCGGAGCATGCAGCTTGCAGTAGAGAAAGTACATGGCCTTCAGTTAGGGTGACTTCACTGGACTACATCTAACCTGAAAAAAAAGTATTTAATAGAAATTGAACAATGCTCCATAGAGGCAGTGGAACAAAGTTGTTCTGGGAAGTCTCTCCAGTAGTTAAACTCTTCAAACCTGCAGAAGAACAATGACCTGTCAGATTTCTTTAAGCTGCTAAACGTTTTGTTCCTTCTACCCTCAGTCTTGCTCCCTGTGGGCCAGATTTGTCCCTGCATTTTTGTCTGCTCTCTAAGAGGCCTCTATATGCCTTAAAGACACTTTGGGGAGACTTCAGGTCTTTGCCTGAGCTTCCTGTAGAAACCCCCAGTATTCTACTGGAGCTTGGAGAACTCTCCTTCAAATTGTCCAAGATTTTCCAGCACTTCCCACATTATTTCTGTTTGTCTCAATTGTATTAAAGGAAACACTGTACTGACTATTTATTGGGAAGACTTTCCTTCATTTCTAAATGCTTCTGTGTCTCGCAGCTGTTAAAGAAAACAAAGGTTTCAGTTCAAAAATCTTTATGTGAAACAAAACTGTGTAGAGAGAGAGAAGCCTTAATAAATACACCAGCAGGGCTCTGCCACCCAAGCAACACAGGGGATGACCATGTTTTGCCTACTTACCAGAATACTGGCAAACTACTGTCTTAGTGAAGCGCACAAGAGCAGTCTGCTTGTTCTACTACGGCAGCAACCTCAAAAGGCTGATGTAGCTAGGGCTGGGCTCCCTGCTGTTGGTCATTACGCACATTACGCACATTCACAAATTCCAAATTCCTTCTTCCGCTTCCTCTGAGCTATAGTGAAGTTCTCAGCTTGAATTGCAAACCACGGGTCCTACTGCTTCCAGTAAACACTGAATATTTAAACATATGCTATTTAAAAAATTATATGGTAAAGTAGTGCTGTTTCTCACAAATTACTTCAGAATTATAAACAAGGCTATAGGAGAGACAGCTGCCTGTATCTCCAAGGTGTTGGTACAAGTAAAAATCCTGTTTGCAACTGGTGCTGACCACATTCATTATTTTAAAGCCATTTGCCACAAACATGCTATTCTGTGAATGCAAGAAAATACTCTCTAGTCCTTTACATTCTCCCTTCCTGTAAAGCAAAGTGCAGCATTTCCAGGAGCCTAATGAAGGGTCAAGGAGAGTTGATAGCTGTGGGCACAACCCAAGGTTATTAACCCCAGCCAAGCATTAAGCCACAGAAGTACCCTGCCCTGATGTTCTTTTTGCTGATATAAGCTGAAAATGAAATAAGGCATGTATAGTGGGTGAAAGGATTTATTTTTCCATGACTGCTATGTTTCCTTTATATGATGTTTCAAGAGAGTTAATGCCTTTACTGTACCTTAGCCAATCAGGCTGTGTGTCTAATGTCTAGTTCTGTAATAATGTAACCCTGTCCTCTCCATTACAGGTTACTTTTATAAATCATATAAATCATATCCAGAATCCTGCTTAATGTGAATTGCTTAGAATTGAAAACATAAGGCTTTTTTCAGGCTTTTTTCTGAATGCAAATCATTGCACAACTACAGAATCATGCTGGGACCTTGTGTGAGAAGTCTAGTGCTGTAGAATAAAAGATGAAGAATGGCTTGAGTCTGAAAATGGAAAATAATTAGCGTGATAAGGAAAAAATATTTGCTGAGGACCATCTCATAGGTGTTTAGCACCATGGAAGTGTATAAAAAAATACTTATTTGCTAAGTCTAGTATTAAAACAGTCTAATTTTTCATTTCAAACACCATTAATAGAAAAGGTAGTTCCATTTCATTAGATGCCATCTATGTTAAGGAGCCAATTTGACTATTCCTATGTACTCACATGAGGTGGTTTTCTTCATATTGCTCATTTCTAATAGAAGCCCCAAGGAGAGGTTAAATGTTCTGATAACAAACATTCGGCTGCTCTCAATATTTTAAAAGAACAAAATTATGGCATAGCCAGATGAGTTCCAGAAGGCAATAAATGTGCTGGCTTTATGTCACCAGTAAACACAAATATCTGAAGAGAAAACTTTGTTTAAAGAGAAGACAGAATGGACAAGGCAAATACCAGAACTACAACCCTGGACCTCAGGAGAGCAGGCTTCAGCCTTTTCAGGGATCTGCTTGGAAGAACTCCATGATCCTGGACAAAAGAGGAGTCCTGGACAACTGTTTGATTCTCCAGGATCACCTTCTTTAATCTCAAGATCAGTCCATCCCGACATGCAGGAGGTCAAGCAAAGGGGGCAGGAGGCCTGCAGAGATGAACAAGGAGCTCCTGGTAAAATTCAGACACAGAAAGGAAACATAAAAGAGGTAGAAGCAGGGTCAGTTGACCTAGGGCAGGGACTGGGTGGGGAATACAGAGACGCTGTCCAAGCATGCAGGGACAGAGTTAGAAAAGTAAAAGCCCACCAGGAGCTGAGCCTAGCAAGTGACTTAAAGGGCATCAAGGAAGCTTCTATAACTGTATCAGCAGCAAAAGGAAGGCTAGGGAAAATACGGGTCTTCTGCTGAATGGGACATGGAAAAGTCTGAGTTACTCAATGCCTCCTTCAGTTTGGTCTTTACTGGTAAAATCTGCATACAATAATCCAAGGCTTCTGCAACCGGAGAGAAAACCTGCAGCAATGAACATTTACCTTCAGTGGAGGAATGTCAGATGAGGGAAACATTTAAACAAATTGAACATACAAAAATCTAAGGGACCTGACAGCATACACCTGCAAGTGCTGAGAGCCTGAGCTGACCAAGGTCAATGAGAGACCACTCTCAATTGTCTGTGAAAGGTCATGATGATGGGGCAAAGTTCCTGAGGACTGGAAGAAAGCAAAGGTCACATCTATCTTCAAGAAGGAGGGTCTAGAGAACTACAGGCCAGTCAGCCTCATTTCAGTCCCTGAGAAGGTGATGGAGGAAAAAATCTGGAAGCCATTTGCAAACATCTGAAGGACAAGAAGGTGATTTGGAGTTGTCAGTGTGGATTTATGAAGGTGAAATCATGCTTGACCAACCTGATAGCCTTCTGAGATGAGATAAATGAGGTTCATCTTGGTGGATGAGGGGAGAGAAGTCACTGGTTTTTTGACTTTGGCAAAGTTCTTGACACTGTCAAAATGAATGAAGATAGGTTGACAGAGAGGTGGATTCAAATCAGACTGAACTGCCAGGCTTAAAGTGTTGTGATCAGCACCTTGAAGTCCAGCTGGAGATCTGTCACTAATGGTGCACCCCAGGGATCAATACCAGGGCCAATACTGTTTAACATCATTAATGACTTGGATAATGGGACAGAGTACACTCTCAGCAAGTTTGCAGATAACAGAAAAGTCAGAGGAGTGGTTGATGCACCAGATGGTTGTACTGCACTTCAGAGGGACCTTGACAGGCTGGAGAAGTGGGTTGGCAGCAATTTCATGAAGTATTATGAAGGGAAATGCAAAGTAGTGTACCACAGGAGGAATAATTCTATGCACCAGTACGGGCTGGGGGCCAACCAGCTGGTATACAGTGTTCTAGCAAAGGATCCTGGTGGACACTGAGCTGAACGTGAGCCCTCTGTGGGTGCTGTTGCAGCAAGGAAAGCCAACAACCTCTTGGGCTGCATTAGGAAAAGCATTGCCAGCAGATCAAGGGAGGTGACTCTTCCCCTCTACTCAGCACTGGTGAGACAGATCTGGAGTGCTGTGTCCAGTCCTGGTCTTCCTGGGACAAGTGAGGCACGGACATACTGGAGCAAGTCCAACCAAGGGCTTCAATGATGATTAAGAGCTCTGAGCATCAGATATACCAGGAGAGGCTGAGAGAGCTGGGACTGTTCAGTCTGGAGAAGAGAAGGCTCAGGCAGGATCTTACCAGTGTGTATAAATGTCTGATAGGAGCGAGTAAAGAAGACAGAGTCAGGCTCTTAGTGATATGCAGTAACAGGACAAGAGGAGAGAAGCACAAATTAAAATACAGGAAATTCCATTTAAACGTAAGAACAAACTTTTTACTAGTGAGCGTAGTCAAACACTGGAAGAGATTGCTCCTAGAGTTTGTTGAGTCTCCGTCTTGGAGATACTCAAAACCCAGCTGGACATGGCCCTGAGCATACTGCTCTTGTTGACCCTGCTCTGAGCATGTGGTTGGAGTAGACGATCTCCAGAGGTGCCTTCCAACCTCAGCGGTTCTGTGAAAATTGTAGTTGGGCCATGGTCATCCAACTACATCCATACTGGCTCCCAGGTTTAGGTTATGCTTATTTCAGGTCATGTTCACAAACCAACCTTTCTCTGTCAGTGAAGGAAAGAAATAGTAGGCCAAATTATCATATGCGTACCTCAATCTTTGCTCCACAAAGCAGCTGAAAGGGGAGAAGCATTTCTTAGAGAGGGCTTATGCCTTTGATGCACAAGGACATTCCAGAAAAAAACGCCACCTAGCAGGGAGGAAAAGATGTTGAGTAATTACATAGGAACCAAGTCTTATCCATGGGACAGAACTCCTAAATGTGCCAGAAGCAGAAGGAAGGAGAAAGAGTTTTGCAGAAGGGGAGTTAGGAAGTGACAGTGACTTTCCAGATACACTGGACTGTAAACAGCTGGTGCCAAAATTAAAGATTGCTTTGCTTACAAGGCTCTGTCTTTCCGTAAATGAGTAGCCAAATACTGTGTTGAATTCTGGTCATCGTATTTCAGAAAGGGTTGAGACAGGTAGCAAAAATTATTAAGGCCTTCACAAATATTCTCATACAAAAGATTAAAATTGTTTACCTCAGGGAGCCTAATGTAAAGGGATATAATAATGGTCGTAACTCCTGGCCTTCTGGATTCCGGTGGACATAGTAGCACTTAAGTATCTAATGTTTTTCAGAGCATATCAAAGCACCTTCAAAAGAGATCCATACCATTACCGCAGCTTTCCATGGGATGGGATATACAAGATAAGTTGCATGTAGTGTCACCCAAAAAATCAGTTGCAGAGACAGAACTAGACACAGGTTTGCTGACTTCCAGAACAACATGATAACCACTCAGCCATCCTTTCTTGGGGTGAAAACAAGGAAAAAGAGGACGCAGTTCGAGTGCAGGATCTTCTGTCTGTAACAAAATAATCATTGAAATTTAAATATGTCAAATTCAAAGTGATGCCAAGAGCTCAACAGAATTCAAAATATGCGTGTGGAAAATATTTGTATCTATTGTAGTAACTGTTGCAACCATTAAGATTCTTTTAAGTGACGTGCACTTTCACATGTTGGGGCTTACGCCCGTTCATAACAGATTTAGGCAGGATTTTTCCAGTGGACATACCAGCACTTAACTATCATTTCAAGGCAGTTTGCACAGAGTGGGAGATTTTTGTCAAGGTCAGAACAGCACAATGAGACACACATTTGGTCAGGTGTAGCGTGTCAGTGCCTACCTGGCTTCCAAATGAGGTGAAAGCACCAAGTAGAAGTCACAGCATGAGCCATACGATGTAACAGTTTTTAGTCATTCTGAACCAGGGCTTCAAAATGAGGTGAAAGCACTAAGTAAAAGTCACAGCATGAGCCATATGATGTAATGGTTTTTAGTCATTCTGAACCAGAGCAGGTAATACCTAATCTAATCTAATCTAGTAATATTTTTTAAATACGAGCAAATATAAATGAAAGGCAGAGAACTGACAGAGAGATACATTTGGTTTTGTCTGCACATCTGTGGGTTTGTTGAAGTGCTCAATGAGAGCTACATAAATATTTTACTAGGCAGCCAGTTAAACAATGACTGCTATCCATTCTTAGTGCAGTTGAACAATGTAGTAAAAAAGCAAGGTGAGTTGTGCTGGGGTTTTTTCCTACTGCAGTAGGAAATCGATCAGACTCTTAAGTGAAGTGCAAAGATGATTCTTCTTATTGGTGTTCTTTGATGGGAAGGCACAGCCATTCTTTTGATGCTGCCAGCGAGCGCTGCCAGCCTGGTCTCAACATAGTCCTGGAAGTCTGCTCAAGATACCTGTGTTTGTTGCTGGGCTTGGTGAGCAGAGGCAAGGTTTTAAAACATAGACAGCCCACAAACCTCCCCCTCTGCTTCAAACTCACCAGTCTCCTATTCCAGAGAGAAATATGAGAAACAACTGTATGTGTGTTTTTGCATGTCTAACCCTTCTTCCCCATTTGAACAGCCAGTCTTGGTATTTCAGCTTTGTGCTGTGTTATGTGTTTGTCTCATGGACACGTTACAGGTCCCAGGATTGCTGTACCCCTTACCAAAAGAAACCATCTTTGCCTTAGGAGATCAGTGCTCTGTATTTCTCAGTTTATTTCTCATAATGCTTTTAAGTATAAACATGTTTTTTAATGATTTATTTTTTTAATGTAATTTCAGAGAAAGAATGATCTCTATGCTCTTTCTTCCAATGTGTCCTTCAAAGTTCAGAGCATGCCATATAAAGTGCAACCAGCAAAGCTCCCCGAGGGAAGCATAGCAGTAAGTAACTGAAAGTTCTACCTTTGTGTGAAGCACATGTATTTGGTCATTCTGATCATAGCTGTGAGAGTGTTTATAGATTAAAATCTTGAAATCGGTCTTTCCTGTGTTTCTAGTGTAAATTCCTGGAAAAATACCTAAAGGAAATACCTTTATTGCTTTCTGTGAAAGTTGCTGGTATGATACTAATTCTATTTTCAAATAATTTCTCACTGCATTAATGTGCAGACTGCTTTATTGCAGTCAGGATGGATTTTTCACCCAGAAGTAAACAACAAAACTGTAAAAGCAACTGTCTAATTACCTTGTTCGGTGTAAAAAAAATCTGGAGGAAATTTTTGTGGAAAATCCAAAATCTTGTTTCTGTCAGGTTTAGATATCTCACTCTTCTCCCAGTCAGCAGTTCTCTCACACAAGTCTGTGGACTATCTGTGGCAACTTCTCTCTTATCTGTATTAAACTTGTTTGATACTCTAATTTTTAGAAAGCTCTACATGCCTCTTGAGGGTTTCCACTTCACAGCACATCAGGTGCAAGAAATTACCTGGTAATCCCTACAGATGTGACAGATACTAAAGTACTTGCCTTATTTGCAGAGCAAGATTTGTATGGCCCTGGATTATTATACAAAACATTAATCTTGGAGGCATAAGCTTGATTTAATTGTTGGTGCCAAAGCATTGAGTTTGGGGAGCAATTTGAAGGAATTTGTTTCTTCTGGTGTCTAATACCATTGTTAAAATTCACTCTGTTTTGTCATTACTGATGGAAATAAACAAAATATGAGTGCAAAATTTGATTCTAGTGTAAGAGTAATCTGAAATTTGAAGGTTTATTGTTCTCATGTTTGTAAAGATTTATCATTTACAGTCCTTCCTTTAAAAGGTAAGCTCAGTGCAAACTTGTCCAAGTTAAATCCTGGTGCAAATACATCATATCAGTCTGTTGAGATGTAGTAGTAGAGAATAGAATATTTTCTTGTATGGAAAACCAACTTAATAATACACTTTACAGCTTATATTGAATATATTTTAGAGTATACAGGCTATAAAGTTTTGTTTTGAACAAGCGCAGATTGAATGGTTGACTGATACTTGCTCTGAGAAGACACAAGGTGAGATCTTAGTCCTATATGCTCAGTGACTCCGACCTCTAACATCAGGAGAAACATGCTTTCACCAGAGAGATTCGATGCTTAACGCAGTATTCATGCAGAAAGGTTCAAAGGCTCCAAGCTGACAGATATACTCAGGCTCTTTTATTTTCTTGCAGCATGTGTTCCATACCAGAAACACATGTTGTGCAGAACTCTGTTGATAGAGGTGGCTTCATCTGGACTGAAGTGCTTTACCCCAGGTGATAGCCTGCTGTTCTCAACAAGTGTCAGATGATCTACCAAATGATCAGATAAGCATTTTATTCTCTTACTCCAGCCAGTATAATGCTTGTTATTTGCTGCAGATGATTTACAGCAAAATGCCTGTAATGGCAACTGTAAAATGTTGAAAAATGATAGTGCTTTTATGTCTTTTCATATCTGGACATGGCAGTGGATGCTTGCCAGCTCTACAGCTTGATGTGTTATACGCACAAGCTCTTTTGATGTTCCACTTGCAAGAAGAAATATTCGCTTGAAGTTGGGCAATGCTTAATATTTTTGCTTCGTCTGAAAAAGATCACTGGTTGTGTTTTAAAAGTTACCAAAGATTTCTTTGAAAGTTTATGGTTTTCTCTCAGACAGTGCAAGGGTGGAAGTGGAATAAAGATTTTAATATTTTAACATTAATTATCAAAAGCATATATTTACTAATCAGCTAACACCTTACAGTTTATATAGTGAAGAGACTATATTCTAAAAGAACACAGCATATGTCCTTCATTTAACTCATACAGCACTGGGTTCCAATTTTGCAGGCTGATGGCTATATTTAATTTCAATGGTATAAATAATCCCATACACATCAGTAACGTACACAGTCATGTGCTTACCTCTTTGCAGCACTGAGGTCTATATTTCCATCATCATGGAATATAGGCCTATATCTTGCACAGAGTGTCCTTATACATAAATGTGTGAAAGGTTGTATAAATGTAAGAAAATCTAAATCTTTTCTAGTAAAACATTAGAGTGAAAATGGCATGAAACACGAAATTAGCTTGAAGCTTAGTGGAGCTTAAACCAAAATCCACTGAAATGAATAAAAATATTTCTGTTGATTTTGATAGGCTTGGAATTACAACTATATATTGTAAAACTCTTTGGATTTCCTTGCTAACAGCTGTATCATTTGAGAGAAAATTGTCTGTTTTTTCTTAGAGGTATTATTAAGATAAATAATAATACTATCCTACTTGATGAATTTCATATGCAATGTGAAATAATAATTTTTATTATGAAAACTATAGAGTTAGAATAAGCAGTGATTTGTTCCATTTCAATTTATGATTCTTGAGCCAATTTTGGGGTTTAATAAAATATGATTGATTTTCTTAAATGTTTGATGGGATCTTCAGAGGGGATGCCTTTAGTAGAAATTCTTTGACCAGTGTCCTACACTGAGTAAAACTGATTTCAGACTAAGGCTTATAACTCTTTTTTAGCTATTACACAGTGATGAGTACTTTCATTTTAAACGTGCTTATACTCCTTATGAAATATATTTGTACAAACTTTTGTAAAATGTAAGCATAAATATCAATAATAATTATGACTCCAAGCTCAAGGGAGCTTTTGCATTCTGTTTTGAGTATTTTTTCAGAACATACAAGAAGTAAAGTACTAAAAAGTTCCTGTTTCTCAGTCTCTGTGAGCAAAATAACTAAAGATTAAAGGAAGGTCATCATGGGCAGTGAAAGTGGTAGCATTAGAATAATAGTTAATTTACCTACTGTTTCTTAAAGTAGCAGATTAAACGATGAAGTTAATTTTATTTTTTTAAGTGTCTCTTTTAAAGGACAAGAGGGAGAAAATAGCTTTGTGAGAATCTCACTAGCAAGCACTGCATTCTGACCATTGATGCTGGATGTTTGCACCAGTAAAACCTAATTCCCATCTATCCACAAGGGCCTGCCGATGAATTGGCAGCTTACCACACATGCTTCTCTCTGTGTTGTGCTGTCTTCCAGTGGAATCAAAGACAATTTTGGAGCTATGTTGAGTAGAACCAAAATCAAGAGCAAAATCCAAACTGTACAAAAATCAGTGGCAAAAAAAACGAATATTGCTTTTCTTTGCTTACACTGTGCTTAACTGTGGCACATTTGAAAAAAAAGAAAATAAAATGTCCCTTATAGAAATACTTCCATGAGCAACAAGTGACTTTCATGGAACCACAACAGTGGTTCTGAAGTTAAGACTGTCACAGAGCATCCATGCTAAGATGAGCTTGGGTTTTATTTCCAACAGCAGACAAAGGCTCTCAGGTTGGCTTCACCCTCAACTTGGTGCTTGAGCCAAATGGCTTCCTTGTCACCCCTTTGCATACAGAAGGTGTGAGACGTTCAGCAGTGTGAAAGGCCAACAGTCAGATGGCTCCTCTCAATTCTGAGGTGTGCTTTTCACCAGCCTGACAAAGAAGCAACTGCTGGTTTCAGTGTTCAGTATAAGAAAGTCTTCTAGCCCTGAATGGAGAGGAATGCCAATACGCATCAAAGTACAGTGCCAATATGCTCTGTAAAAATTGTGTAAAAATTCCACTTCTTCGTATTGGCCAACTTATATGAAAACAGATAGATCCCCCCCAAAACGTTCCCTGGCTTTGATCCTGCAGTACTAAACCTACCACATGGAGAAGAACAGAAATACAAGCTGAATAATGCAAACTTGTCTTAAATCAAAATCATGTGTAAAACTGTTGTGGACAGCATGGGGTGGAGGAGGGACAGTCTTCTGTGGAAATGGTGAGACAAGGCAGGCAAAACTGAAGGGATGCTTTGTTTCTTTCTTCCCCTCCAGCCTCAGCTCTGTGGGTGTTCAGGACTTGCAGTGTCAAACTGTTCACCAGGAATTGCATTAGTAGCCCTGCAAGTCTTTGTACAGAGTATAAAAGGTGGCAGCCCACAGGCGTTATATTCCACTGGTAACACACACAGGCAGGAGTGAGGCTGATGACTACAGAAAATCCCCTGATCTGGAAACAAATCTCAAGCACTTAGCACAACCCTTCCCTTGCTTTCAAAAACCGAAGACAAAGAAGGATTCATGGGAAAAGGGTGTGGGTGAGACAAAATGTTTTTAAGATTTTAGCAGGCGAATATTTCATTAGCCGTTGGCCTCACTCCTGCTACAAGAGCAGAGAGATGCAGCAGCTTTGCAGCAGCATTCTGCTTTATACAGGATAGACCTAATTTCTGCTGTCTATTTAACTCATTATTGATAATCTAAGGATTATAAACACGATGCTCTGCACTTCTACAAGATTAGGGTTTCTTGTTTATATTTCAACATTTGTCAGGCTCCAGCTGAGCTACTGAAATTACACTGTAAATTGTACTCTACTGTCTGTAAAGGCATAAAGACAGAAGGAAGAAGAGAGAGAGGATTATGAACCCATGCAGTACAAGCAAGGCTGAGCACTGCTACACCACTCGTTATTTGTTACATCGTGTCCTCAGGCAGGCCCAGATGTCCTTACCTGGATCCATGCTCATAGGTGCTCTGTAGGTATCGCAAGAAGAGCTAGGTTGCCTTATCGTTTTCACAGCCTAAGAGAAAAGAAAACACAACACACAAATGCAGCAAACATCTAGGAACTGGTGCATAAAAGAAGACATGGAATGGCTACACAGGTACTTGTAGATGCATACACTACTATCAGCTTTATCCAAAGCCTAATGAAATCCACTGTCCCTAATGAAATCGACTGTTTCAACTGATTTCAGCAGGATCTCAACCACACTCTGAGGTCTGGATTGACCCTGCCTAATTTTGAGCAGCGAACTGAAGCAAATCAGTTGAGTCTAGTTGCTGTGCTCCTGTGCAATCAGTAGGCAGCCCTATGAACAATTCAGATCCTAGACAGCACCAGGCAGCAGCTTAGTTTATCCCTGTCTGAGAGCACCTGTGTTGCTGAAGTAGTTGCCTTAGATTGGATGAAAGCGGACTTGATGCCCAAGGAGACAGATGCAGTTCAGTCAAATACTGTCTTAAGAAATATGTAAACAAAAATCTTTCCTGCAGAAGTACCTGCCCTTTCTGATAATTTCTGTATTCAGGATACACAGTTTCAGTAGACTGTCCCTCTACCAACCCATCCATAGCTGGCCAGCAGCTTGCCGGAGTCTTTCTGTTCTGGTTTGCTGATGGTTACAGTCCCGTCCAGAGCTGCAATGCTGATTCCATTTGCTGTTGCATTTATCTCAGTCACATTATGCCACCTAGGAATCTGGGTCAAGCTATCAATACCAGAAATGGCTAAATAAATTTTTGCAAGCAAATGGGTCTTCCCTTGTGTTTGATCTTACTGTAAAATGGAGTCAGTCATTTTGTCGGACTTGAGAGGACAGAAAGCCCTGCTTGAGTTTGCTTTTTGCTGTTGTTTACAAATATTTGTTAAGATGATTGTGGTAAGTGGTCTATCACTTTACTGCTCCAGCTCCACAGCAACATGCTCAGACAAGTGATAGTGCTAGAACAGAAACTGTAGTGAAGCTCAAACCTTACGTAAGTATGTATACTGTGTGTCGATAGTTTCAGATCCTTTTCAAATAATAATTAAAAAATTGATAGCTTCTTGCTTGTGATACCACAGCCTTTTCCAGCAGAGAAAAAGCACAGTGTGGATGAGTTGGGTTTTTTTAATCAATCTCATTTTTTCTTCCCAGCTTCCCAACTCTTGCGCTATATGTGATCTGGTCTTCAAGGCTTGCCTCAGGGCAGCATTCATGAGGATTTTCAAACAGTAGAAGGGAGATGCTTTCTTCCTTGGACAGCTGAGCTCATTGCTTGCTACATACTTCATGCAGCACATCATGTGTGCATCCTTTCTGATTTCACTGGCCAGATAAGCCTTCTATTTGCAGTCATCTTTTTCCTTAACTGGCTTTTCTCTGGGAGGAATGTCTGCAGACAGTTCAGATGACCTATTTCTCATTTTCTCTGCCCTTGCATTTTAATCCCAGATTCAGTACAACTCTAAGACACAAGGAAAGCCATTCAAAAACATTTTGTCCTTACTAAATGAGCACTGCTTTTGCTGAATCTAATGATACAGAGAGCCTATGAAGTTCTGCAGTGGTTAAGAAGCAACCCAAAGAGGAGGCTGGGGAAGGGAATGGTATCCCTGCAGTGGCATAGTTGATCACTTGATCACACCAGCAAGATGTCTGTTGGGATCCAGGGGTGGGATTTCATGGGGTTTTCTACTAATTCTGTTTGCCTTTAAATAATTTGTTTCTTGTTTTAATTGGCTAGCATGTTTATTCTTTGCATATGCTATCTTTCTGAAGTCTTTTAGAGTAGTAACTGTCCACAGCTGCACCAGAGAAGTAAATTAGCTGAATGTGTTTTATAAATAAATGATGGTATGGCCAGCACTGCAAGCACTTGATCTTCGGGGTACAGGTCAATGTTCTGGTACTACGCCCAGAAGGACTGGGCAGTGTCTTGGAATTTTCTGTGTAACCTTCAGTGTAAGGTTTGGTAGAAGGCAAGTGGCATCCCACATAGAAAGTTTGTCCCTAACTTCAGCTATGACCTGTGTCCCATAACAGTGAGGGAACTATAAAAGATATATGCATCAGTAGACTTCACGAAACTGCCACCTTTCTAAGCGCTGTGTCAGAGTAGGGGACAGTTGGCTGCACAGATGAAGTGGAAAGGGTTGTTCCAAAGTGTCTCCCAATTAAGTGTGACAGTAGCTGGGAGACACGTGCTGGTGCTTGCAGAATGAAAAGTCTGGGAAAGTATGCTGATCATGAGGAAGAGAGAGAGGAAAGGTCTAGATGTTACAGAAAGGCTGAAATTTGCCATTGTCAAGGAGAAAAGTGAGAGACACAGAAATTAAATTAATTTTCAATTGGACTACAGAGTTGCGTCCAGTCTTCAAACTTAGGATACTGTTCCGTGAATTAACAAAATAGCATAGTGCTAAATTTCAGGTGCACCAACCAGTGTTAATAGCAAAAAACAAGTAGAAAAATAATTTGCAATGAGTGCAGATAAGGGACTGGGCAATAGCCAAGAAACTTATGAAGAAGAGTGGATTTCCTAACTCTACCTCGAGCACTGAAGAGAGAGATCATCTGAGAGTTTGTGCAATCAGTTTGCTTTGCAAAATTATTTCATCTTGTCGGAAGAAAATAACTACTATCTGTCACATACTTATCCTGTTCAAAGGAGATTAGGAGTAAGTGAGAGAGGTCCAACAGAAAACCCCAGAGAGAACTTCCTACGCTAACAATAAAGAGGAAAGTTTGACAAAATAAACTAAAACTGAAGGGACATAATTGCAGCCAAGGAGCTAAGGAAAGCTCAAACTAGTTCCTTCCCACCTGGGAAGGAGCAGGGAGAGAGCAAATATTCAGTGAGACTGATGTGGAGCCTTGCAAGCGGAGTCTGAGAGCGTAGAATAAATTTGGTACAAGGTATGGAAGGGAGAGTGAGGAGGAGATTACTTATGTGGATGGCCCAAGAAGCAGAAATACAGAAGGGTTATTATTACTCTTTGTCAAGATGAAGGTCTAAAGAGAGATGTTTGCCAAGTCCTTTAAAACCTTTGATAACTCATGTTATACACACCTGCTGCTTTCTAGAGGCTCAGACAATGAGAGAGCATGTTTCGTGCTTATTTCTCATTTAGGTAATAGTCTGTATGCTTGACTTCTTTTAAGGAGCGTAACATCATCCTATGCATTAGGCTTTATCACAAGGACAATGCATTCTGCTTGAGTTTCATTTTTGGACTGCTTAGCTGAAATGCAAGTCATAGGAAAAAATGTATACTGGTGTGTTAGCAGAAATTAAAATAAGATTAATGTAGCTGGTATCTATTGTGGTTTGAACTGAGAGTTTGGGCTGAAGTCAACCATTGTTTCAGAGTAATCCAGCGTAAATTGGTTTTACTGTCCTAGGCTGTACCAGCATACATGTGAGCAGAACTTTGCTCCTTGAATCTTCTGGAAGCATCTGCACAGAAGGGTACTTTTTGCTACTCTGTGTTAAGTGAAAATGATTTGTATGTCTGATACAACAAGACTTTTGGATGGGTGAGAATCCTATTTATAGTAGTTATCATGAACAAGTAGAAAGGAACTTGCAGTAAACAAAGCCAACGTGGGAGAATTCCAAGCAATGTGCATTTCTAATATGTAAAACTCTATTGAAGTGAATGCTTAGAACTTCTACATTCTACTGTCAGATTTCCTTTACTTCAATAATTTTTGTTAATTTAATGTATTATTTTCATTTCAGATCAGAACATCTGTCGTTTGGTCCACTCCAAATGTCTCCTTTGTAATCCCTTTATGGGTTATAATACTAGCAATACTTCTTGGACTACTGGTACTAGCTATGTTGACCCTAGCATTATGGAAGGTATGTTGCATTATTACTGTCACTGTTGCCTTAAAAAAACCCTGAAAGATACTAGAAGATACTAACAGATAAGAAAAAGACAGGCTGGAATTCAGTGTTCTTTTACAGTTTGGAGCAAAAGCAACAATACATGTGTCTTTTTTTGTTTTGGCATTTCTGACATGCTAGTGTCACTGACCTTTATGCAGGGAACTTGTTTTCAAAGTCCTCCTTTATTATTAAAGTCTGGTTATAAATGGGCATACAGAATTTGGCTCTGTTTCCCAGGACCTATGATCCTCTTTTTCAGGATGTTTGGGTTCAAAAAGAAGTGACTCTAACTTTGTTTTTTCTGAATACTTCAGGAATTTCCAGTATTTGTCAGCGTGTAACAACACTCTTAACTTTGAGAATTAATTTTTATAAGATTTCCATTTGTATTAGTATGTCATATCTTCTGTTTCTAAAGTTTTCTAGTTCTGTGTTGGTCATTACACTCCCTTCACAAGTTTTAAGACAAGTTACTGGAAACTGCTATGTTACAGGGAGATGATGTAACGTTCAGCCATCCTCTCAGTTCCCATTAAAAAAAAGTTGAAGTAATTTCTTAAGTTAGGATATGTGTTTAGCTGCCTAAAGGTTCACAGAATCACAGAATGGTAGGGGTTGGAAGGGACCTCTGTGGGTCATCTAGTCCAACCCTCCTGCCGAAGCAGGGTCACCTACAGCAGGCTGCATAGGACCTTGTCCAGGCGAGTCTTGAATATCTCCAGAGAAGGAGACTCCACAACCTCCCTGGGCAGCCTGTTCCAGTGCTCCGTCACCCTCAGAGGGAAGAAGTTCTTCCTCATGTTCAGACGGAACTTCCTGTGCCTCAGTTTGTGCCCATTGCCCCTTGTCCTGTCACTGGGCACCACTGAAAAGAGTCTGGCCCCATCCTCTTGACACCTATCCTTAAGATATTTATAGGCATTTATTAGGTCCCCTCGCAGCCTTCTCTTCTTCAGGCTGAACAAGCCCAGCTCCCTCAGCCTCTCCTCAAAGGAGAGATGCTCCAGCCCCCTCATCATCTTCATAGTCCTCCGCTGGACTCTTTCCAGTAGCTCCTCATCTTTCTTGAACTGGGGAGCCCAGAACTGGACACAGTACTCCAGATGAGGCCTCACTAGGGCAGTGTAGAGGGGAAGGAGAACCTCCCTCGACCTGCTGGCCACACTCCTCCTAATGCACCCGAGGATCCCATTG
Source organism: Opisthocomus hoazin (assembly GCF_030867145.1). Taxonomy (NCBI): domain Eukaryota; kingdom Metazoa; phylum Chordata; class Aves; order Opisthocomiformes; family Opisthocomidae; genus Opisthocomus; species Opisthocomus hoazin. The sequence continues at coordinate 70,836,187 of NC_134417.1, read as the reverse complement.
GCTTTCTTGGCAGCGAGGGCACACTGCTGGCTCATAGTCAACCTGTCGTCCACCAGGACACCCAGGTCCCTCTCCGCAGAGCTGCTCTCCAGCAGGTCCGCCCCAAGCCTGTACTGATACATGGGGTTGTTCCTCCCAAGGTGCAGGACCCTGCACTTGCCCTTGTTGAACCTCATCAGGTTCCTCTCTGCCCAACTTTCCAGCCTGTCCAGGTCACGCTGAATGGCAGCACAGCCTTCTGGTGTGTCTACCCCTCCTCCCAGTTTGGTGTCCTCAGCAAACTTGCTGAGGGTACATTCTAACTCTTCATCCAGGTTGTTGATGAAGAAGTTAAACAAGACTGGGCCCAGTACTGACCCCTGGGGGACACCACCAGTTACCGGCCTCCAACTAGACTCGGCGCCACTGACGACAACTCTCTGAGTTCTGCCATTCAGCCAGTTCTCAATCCACCTCACTGACCACTCATGCAGCCCACACTTCCTCAGCTTCCCTAGGAGGATGTTATGGGAGACCGTGTCGAAAGCCTTGCTGATTGTTATGGATTATGGGTTAGGTGTCCAGCCTATGCTAACTTTCCAGATACACCTAGTCAGTTAACAACAACAGAAAAAAGCTATGTCTAAAACATGGGAGGATGAGAGGAATTACCTTTTGGTGGAACTGTCCTTTGGCTTCTTGTGAAGCCTACTTAACTTTCAACCTTTTGACCAAAAGGGTAACATTTAGGCAGCTGAAGTTATTAGGTGAAAGGAATTTCACCTGTAGTGATCTTTAGTCTAGGTCAGAACACTGTCCTGTGCGCATTTCCCAACATATATTTCACCTCTGTTATTATTACTATTTGTCAGTCTAAATATCTTTTCTGAACAAGTGTCTTGCTGAACTGAAACTAGCAGTTTTCTCATTAGAGTCAGTCAGTACCAGCATTCAGACCAACTTTACATCTCCTCCAAAGACAGCTTTCATTTGAATTTTTAAAGGTTATTTTGGAACTCAATGCCTTGCACCTAAAGCTTTAATTTTTCATGGGAACAATTTGAATAGAAACGAAAAAGCTTCACAGCCTATCAGCCTGCCATAGATTGTACCCGAACTTTCAGGCTGACTGAGTGAAGAATCAAACTGCAGCTGAGTCTTCCTGTGGTTGTCTTACCATGACGCCTTTGTTTCTGTTGATTGTTTTCTGCAGTGTGGCTTCTTTGACAGAGCTAGACCTCCTCAAGATGACATGGCTGACAGGGAACGACTCACAAATAACAAGACTACTGATGCATAGAGAAAGAGAGTGACAGTTCAAGTCAGAATCCTGCCTGAGACTAGAAACATGATGAGGATGCAATGAAGGATTCCTTCCACCAGTCTTCCTTTGTACCTGCAAGTGACATGGTGTCATAATCTGATCTATGCAACGTTCTGAGAACATGCCACATGATGGGCATCCTTGCCAAAGAAAGCAGCTTTACCACTGCCTTACAAACATACTCATCACTGAACAGAATATTTATCCCATATTCCAGTCAGTCTACATTTCAGCAGATGCTTTTGAACACGTGTGGTATACTGACATGCTTCCAGAACAAGCCCAAATCTCCCAAGGAGAGAATGCCTGCATTGCTGTATTGTCTAGAAGATGGACCAAGACAAAACTTCTGAATACTGCTGTATCATGCAGAATACCTTTGACACCTCCCTAAGAATAATAACTTTTCTGAAATTATGGCTCAGGGAGACAAGCAATATATCAGTACTGTGAAAGTACTTCTGAAAAACAAAGGTAGTCTATAAAGACCTTAATAGATGGGGCACAATTATTTATTTTTCCACCTTTTCAGAATAAGTATCTGATATAATCATCAACTTAGATTTTAACAGAAGAAAGTAAAAAAATAGAAATCATGTACTTACCTTGCATGTAAATAGAAAAGTAAATCCATTGTACACACAGAGCACATCTTTCTTGGCTACAAGGTGTTTTGCGAAGCAGAAGATTTACACAACATTTTACAAGATAAGACATGTCATAAACAAGTACATGTTGTATCTCTTTCAACCCAGAGCTGGCAGTGTCACATCCAGATAACTAAATCCATGCACAGTACAGAGCAGGAGCTGAGTTACCCTGCATTGCATTGCTGGTGCCTGACCACCTGTACAGCTGACACAGAACACAGTCATTTGTGAAACACTGATTTAAATTACCACAGCCACACTGGTGATATTGAGAAGGCTTGGGGGTTTTGGGCTAGGACAGATTTTCTTTGCCATTGCCCTGTTACTTTGGCCTCTGAAAATGGAATGGCTACTGCCATTGTATCTTCTGTTTAATTTGTGTCATAGACCCTAACATTTTGTTCACCTAAAGAAATCTTTGTGTTGTTTTTCTTCTTTATTTTACAGACTACAAGATGACAGTATATTTAGAGTTTTGTTTTCCTCAAAGTTTAGAGCTGAATATAATGATTTCTTAAGCAATGTCTTGCAGGGAAGGCGAGTGGGATTTGTGTTTATGCAGAAAAATAGGATGCCAGCCAGCCAAGCATGAACAAAAAGAAGGTATTTTGAGGTAAAGAGTAAACATGTACATTTAGGATTTTATTTTTTTCTGAATCAAGGAACCTATAGAAGAGACGCTTCATTCTTTCTCTTCTATCAGGAAATGGTCCTTATCTCAGCACAGGCTCTAAGCTCTGAAAGGTGCAAATTTGTGCCTGAAAGCTTGAGTCTTCCAGTGCTGCCTGTAAGTGTGAGATTAGCTGTATTGTGTAAACTTCAGGAGGGATTGTTCATTTTGTGAAACATATGCCACACTTCCCATCTCCTGAGCTCCTTTTCTTTCCAATCCATCTCAGCTTCTTAGTCGGCAAATGGCCTCACCCGTTCTGATGCTCCTTTTAGTTGACTGCCTTTTGCTTCCTAAGACTTCAGGACAGGACTAGCCACGACACATTGTCACTTCCATCAGTGTGACAGGAGATTTTACAGTTTTACCATTTCTTGCATGCAGGCTGACCTGTGAAATCCAAGCAGCAGCTAGGAAACCTGAGCAGGTTGTGTTCCATCATCATATCTAAGGCAAATTTTCAAGAAGACCTTCATGAAGTCTTTAGCTTATCAGATGCAGTGTGCCTGTGAGACTTAATGAGAGGAGGAGACAAACGCCTCAGAAAACGGAGGTGAAGCACCGTGGTAGGGAGGCCTGACCACTTCCTGGTCCCCTACAAAAGCATTAACAGACCCCTTCCCCCAAATGGGTTTGAGCTGACATCACCCTTGTAGGTTAGAGAGACCACCACAAAGCAAGCCTATTCCATATTTGCACACCTCTGTATCCCATACATTCCCAGCAAAAGCATCTTCCCTTGCAAAAGACAGTGAGCATCTAGCTTCTGTAAATACTGAAATGTGTGTAGCAGCTTGTGAAATAAGATCAGCTAGCTCATTACAGTCACATCATCTGCACAACTCTTAACTCTGATGAAATAGCACCATAAGGAGATACAGAACATAGGACTTTTGTATGTGCAATACTTTATATTACTTATATACCTGAAGCATGTTTACACTGGCATTTGTGGTTGTTTTTTAAACTTCTGAATATACTGATTAATGATTACAATAAAGAAAAAAAAATAATAGGAAAAAAAAAAACCCAAAACCAAACACAGCTCTGTTCAGTGTTTGTTGCAGTGTGTTCTCGATCCTGCTTTGCTGTGAGGATGGAACTAGGTGACCTAATAAGTTCTTTGCAGTTGTAACATCTATGGTTCACTTTTGAGCAATTACTCTCCATTTTAATAATGGGCAGAACATATTCAGATACTAAATTTAAACCAAAAATAACCTCAGTGACTCCTGGGCCTGGCTGGAATCCATAGGCTGCAGCTGTGTAATGTCACTGGAAACCAAATTAGAGGCACATGATCTGACAAACAGTTACTTTGAGCAAAACTTTGTTTTATATTTCTACATCTTTGTAGATTAAACTTCCCCTGTGGAAATGTCTGGAGCCGTGTGCTGTCAGGGACTGTAGTCTTGGGTCCCAGTGTTTGTGGATAGCTTTGGCTGCAAATTGCAAACAGCTTTGCGAAGGAGATTTCTGAGTTTCAGTGCTTGCCAAGAGTGTTTATCCCTTGGGGAGATTGCATCCTGGATGTGGACACTAGCAGGCAGTTGACATAATCTTTCCCCCTCAGTGTATTAGTAATGTGCTGCGCGATAACCTCTGCCACATCCCTACATGACTGAACTTTTGTTTCAGTGATGTTATCCTTGTAATGAGTTATTAAATGCAGCTTTCTGTAAAAGTAATTCAGCCTTACACTTCCAAATGTATGCGGTGAGCTGGTAATTGCTGAGAATACAGGAGTCGTCCGAAGAGCAGAAAAAACAGGAGGTTACTTTATAAATCGAAGATTTTTAAAACTGTTTATTGCTGTGACCACCACAGCGGTCTAGTAAACAGACATTCATCTTTTATTTCACATGCTTCTTGCCCAGTTTGAGAAAGGCTGTCCAGTTATTTCATCCATGCAGCATTTAAGAGTGTTGAGTGTCAAATGTCAAGTGACAGTTTTATGAAAGTCTCAGAATTTACATAACAGGGATCAGTACATTTAAATATGTTGTCTTTTATGGATTTAATCTTTAATCTTTAGTCTTTAAAGCTATTTAGAAAATACAATTTTCATTTAACCACCAGCTTGTTAACAAGAATTTTCTCTTCTCACCATTCTGTCACTCGTTTACAGTTTCTTCTGTCTTCTCCAGCTTTTTTTGCCCTGACAGCTTTTACAGATTTCCCACATTAGACATCTCTTGTAAATGACACTGATTTTCTCTACCTTTTAGCTGTAATTTTTTCATCCATCAGCAAGAAGGATCTTCTAGTAGGCATGGCATACATGAACTCAAAAGCCTTTGGGGAACTGACAAAACACCTAGAGATATGCGGGTGAGAGAAAGTCCCAACTGGCCATGGACTATGGTATTCCACTGCATTATAGCAAACTTTTTTTTAATGAAATACCTTCTGACACCCTGCCTTTTGGTATTGTTTATAAGTGAGTGTTTTATTTATGACTGTTGGCAAAGATCCATATTAAAATGTAGTGAAATGGTACTGCCGCTTGACAATAAAAAGTCTTGAATTTAGCTTAGGCAGGCGCCATGATGTGACACATCAGGAATGCTTTTAATATTGAAGGACTATTCTTGTTTTGCCTGTGTGTTGTATTTGAGGGGCACTTCGCTATTCAAGATGCTACCCTACTGTACACAGTGATTGTTAGAAAAGAATGGAAGTAATTGTTCAACTCACTTTTCAGATGGTTTCATTTGTTTTCATCACATTACATCTACTTAACTGATGCACCATGATTTATTTGGTTGTGTACTGTTCTTTGTTTCAGTAACAGTTTGTAAAGCAGACTTCAGCAACTCTTTCCAAAACCGGATTGCGTCAGGCAGTATTGCTTTTCCAGAAGCAAGCGCAGGATAAGAGCAGCAGAGCAGAATTCAGGATGCTATGTGAAATGGTCAGTGCATTGCAGAGGCTAGCTTACTGTTCAGGAGTTCACCCAAATTCATATTCAGAGTAAGTCATATTAACAAAACATTAACCTTAGACTCCCTGTTTCTCCTGTCAAGGAGGGCGAGGGTGTGTCCGCTTTTATCATCACTGTAAAGACCAAAAACCAAGCAATCCTCATGGCAAAGCTGGGGAAGGGAGGGCACATTTTAGACCTGCGCAAGAGATATAAAAGGCAACCAAATCAAATGTATGGCAAAAGCACAAACATCTCTCTTCTGATGCTGTCGTGTTCACAAAGGTTAACATTTTCCTAGCAAAAGCAATCTGCTCATTTATCACATTCAAGCAGCAGCACCAGAAAAAAATCTCTGAAGTTGCAAAAATTTCCCACGAATCTTGTATCCTTTATAGAAATTTTACATTTTGAAGTATATATGATTGCTCTTGGCTCTTCAAATAGCCTTACTGGTGGGGTATTTTTGTTGGGTTTTAATATCTTAATAGCATTTAGGTAACGTTAGATCAGCATAGTACAAGCTGAAAAAGAAAATACATTTAAACTAACAGTGAGGCCTCATAAGAGACCCAGGCTTGGATCTGGGCTTATCTTTTCAATTTTTAGGCACACGAGGCATCAGGGGATATCTCAGGTGTCTGCTGAGACTTCCAAGGTCATTATGACTTTGTTATAACAAACACTCCCATGCCAGCTAATGGGAAAACCAGAAGATTTTATTTGTAAAGATCCAATAGTCTATCATCCCCTGCATGAGGATGCATGAGGCAGAACATGGGTAAATAGCACTGTTAAACTAAGCGGTGGGATGAGGCATTCACAGTTTGACTCAGTACACCACAAAGAAGCTTTCCCGTGGAGAAGGACAAAGACTGAATTTTCTCAGTGCCTAAAAGTAGGACAGATTTGTTTTCCTAGAGGAGAACATGAAACCATGGAAGCATAACGGGTACAGGTATAAATGCAAGGTGGCTGGGTGCAAGAGACTTAATTTTAAGCAATTAAGGAGGATGCAGGATACTACATTAACTGTGAATGACTTAGAGAGTAGGGCTATGAGGGTCTAGAGGAGAAATGAAACCTTTAAATACTTAGATGTTACCACAGAGTAGATCAGGAACAACAAGAAGGTTGATTAGTAAAATGGATGGATTGGGAATAAGGCTTAGCTACAGCAGATGAGGAGAAGTTAATGAGAAGATAATGAGACTAATGATCTACTACAGTGATTTTTTTTCACAATGACCAACTGATTCATTGCACATGCAAAGTTTGAGGAAGACCATTTCCCTAGTAATTAGATAACGAAAGGAAAAAATATCTCTGCAGCTGTGACAAGACTATTGAGTTATCTGTGAATCCCTCTTATTCTTAAATGAAGGGCTGCATTCACTTCATTGACTTTGAGAGAAAGAAGGAGGTGGCAAAGACATGAAACTTGAATTTGTTCCAAAGTCTGCTAAAAGCTTCTGCTGTTTCAAAGTGACTGTTTCAGTATGTGCTGAGGCTGTACAATATCTTTCACTGGAGTAGTACAAACTGTGCTATCCAAAGGTAATAGACATTTTTCAAGCCAGTGAAAACTAAATATTTTGTGGAAACTTTGCATCTATGCCTGGCTTACCCAGGAGACCTCAGGAGTAAAGTAGTTTTAAGTGGAGTTTTTTTACTATTATTTTATATATCAAGCATTGTTACATACATTAAGAAGCTTCTCTGTATGTAGATAGCTTCAGCCCTTACATACAGTTATAAGTAGTTGAACTAAAGTAATTCCTTGCGAACAGATGAAGGAGGCCTAACTAAATCCACAAGGGAATTGAAAAGTTAATTGATGCAGTGGAGATGACAGTCATCCTACTCCATTTTGAAGTTTGGCTTTAATGAATGTTTTGTTTGCTATTTTTAAAGTTTACTGGTTTTTTCAATTCTACATTTAATATATTATGGTACTTATGAAGCACTTAGACATTAGTAACAGTGATAATGGCGTTTAATGTAACATACTCGCAAACAGATAGATGAGGCAGGAATGCAGAGTGAGGGGGAAGGACCATGTTCCTCACTCTGCTGGGCTGTTCCAACAGCAGCTGCAGCTGACTGGGAATCCTCCACGCTCTGCAACAAGCAGTTACTCTCACAACAGGGCAAAATCCTGACAGCGTAACACTTCTCAGTCCTTCGGACATATCCCCTTTGCCTCAGAAATTTCTGGAGCATCTTGCTCTGCTCTGTTAGCTGCTGCTTGTTTAACATTACCTGCTCCATTGGCTCCTCCACACTCAACCGGTTTGGATCGCAGAGATTCAATGCCATCTCCATCTGTTTCTTGTTTAAAAAGCTGAGGTTATCTCCTGTCTCATGAACATGTCTGCAATTTTTCAGTATTTCCCATATGACTGATGAGAATATATTCTGTTTGATTGGGGGTGGAGGAAGGGTGTTTAGTCTCCACCCCACTGTTCTAATGCCCATATATACACAAAAAGTCAGCCCTATGGTATCTATTACACATTATTTCACTAAGCAACCAGCCAAGTCTTTGTTCTGTAATTTAGTAGAACAAAGTAAGCCTGAACTTGACCCTCCAGCCATTTTAAGCAAACAACATCTGTGTGAATCCATTAGGTTTCCAATACATTGACTCACTGCAATGTCTTTAAGAGCAAATCTTCTTGCAAAACATGTTGTGGACTCTTCAGTGTCATCGCTGCAGTTGCTGTGCTCTCTTGAGCATATACTGATCTTACGCAGATCATGTTTAGATGGTTTTATTATCTCACAAGTGTTTTGTCTGGAGAGTGGGAATGAAGTGCAGAAAAAAAATGTGTCGTCTTTTTTGAGCACGCACAGAAAGAGCTGGTGAGCTGTTAACTACCACCCCCTGAGTTAGCCCCTCAGCGGGACCCCCTAAGCAGGTTTTCAGGAGGAGGGGAGGTGGCAGCGAGGGGCACAAGCACCCCGAGGAAGAGCAGTGCCTGGAGAGATGTGGGTGGGCTCCAGTGCACGGCATCACCCCAGACCTGGCATGGAGAGGGGCTTCCTTGGCTGCCGAAGGACTGAGGGGCTCTGCACTTGGCCTTCCTGTTCCCCCCCCTGCACTGTGTTCCTCTGTCTCGGTCCGCGTGCCCTCGCTCTGTCCCACAGGCGGGTGGCTTGCCTGCCTCCAGCCACCTCACAGCTCCTCCTTGTGCTTCCAGCTGTAAATCCCCCCAGCCTCCCCACGCAGCAGCAGCAGCAGCTCCCCAACTCTCCCCCCACTCCTGGCTTCACCAGGTGTTTCCCATCCCTCTGATGTGATGGGGCCTCAGCTGGGCACCACAGATCTCTCAAAGGCTGGTCTCACCCCATGGCCTCCCCCCAGCTCCTCCCCAGGGAGGCCTGGCCAGAGCCTGGTCCTGTCAGAGGAGGTACAGCAACTCTGTGATTCTCGCAGGGCTGCGGAGTGGCTACCTGAGGAGCAGCGCGTGCGTGCGCGCACAGACACACACCCCGACACACACCCCGACACACACCCCCACCCCCCCACCGCCCCCCACCCCCCGCTTCTCAATGATAAACCGTATCTCTGGTCTTCTCTTGTTGCTCCATGTAACATCTCTTGCCTCATTTTTCTTTCTGGGCTTATCCTCCATGTCTCAGAGTGATGTCCTGGCCCGTTCCTTGGAGACCACTCCTCAAAACAACCTTTCCCAGTGATCTTTCCCTAGCTGAGCTCTGCATATTCCTCTTGGCTGCTAAGGCAGCCCTGATCTCTGAAGCTGCCCGAGTAATATGTACCCTGGAGCTTTACTGGCAGCTTCACCACCACCACCCCAGGCCCTACAGCTTCCTCTGGGGTGGCTGCTGGTTGCCAGCGTACATCAGGGACGTGGGAGGGAAGGGATGGCCTTGTCTTTGGGTGCTGGGCTGAACTTGGGCAAAGGCTGTCTGTTCGTTGGCTTGGCCACAAACTTCATGTGATTTTGGGCATAGCACTTCATCCTTCATGTCCCCATCTACAGTGGGCCCACCAAAGAACAATGTTGGATACATCATGCAGATAATAAACTCTTCATGCGGAAACCGGGTCTCTCCTGTTTCTCTAAGGCTGAAGCAAACTTACAATACCATATTGATGCTGAATAACGTCAGCCTCCAGGGAGCAGTTACTCCAAGTTCAAGTGCCTGTATTGGAGAAGAATGTGACTGCTCCCTTTCTTTCCCCACAGACCCATGAAACCATATAGGGTTATTTTTAGCTGCTTGTTCTGCTTTATTAGGGGCACCAGTTATAACTGGTGAAATGAAGTAAAACCAAACTGATGAGGAAAGTAGTTGTGGGTATTGTGATTTAAGGTACTTATTCATCTCAGGCCTGCTGAGAAAGTCTGCTTATTCCATTATCATCAGTCCAGCCACATATAAAGCTACTGAAATGTCATACAAATGATAGTTTTCCAAGCTGTTGTGTAGAACAATTAAGGTGGGGAGAACTGTTAATATTAAATACTTCTCTTTTCAGCTTCAGATCCAGGGATACCAAAGGGATCAGGCTTGCTTTTCTTTTGAACATAGAATTATCTAGAAATTACATGTAAATTCTGGAGCTTGTCAACAAATAACTCTGGAGCTTTTCAGCAACAAGTTAGAAATGGAGAGCCTTGCCTTTGCTCTACTGCACACCAGAGTATTGCTTTTTTTGTCTCTGTAACTGCAGGGATGCACAGCCCAGAATGAGGTCACAGAGACACAAACCACGATGATTCAGATCGTCAAAGAGGATTTTGAGGAAGGAAAATGTGAGTCCCTGAGCAACATCCAGGCTGGGGCATTGACTCAAAGAAGTGGTGGTTGAAAGTGAAGTGACTGGGGAATTGAATCAGACCTGCCTGAAGCTGAGCAGTCAGAAGCATTGTGACACTTGGAAATCTTGGCCCAGGCACGGCCTTTTGTTAAACCTAGCAGGATCACTTCATATTGGCACGCAAAGCTGCTGTGAAACCACCATGAGTAGAAGAGGCTGGCCACAGAGCCTGCGTGTTAACATTGTATTTCCTTGCTTTGGCTGGCTTCTGTCATCGATGTAAAGATGACATCTAAAGCTTTCATGAAAACTGTCTTCTCAGCGTACTGACAATGATGTCTACAGCTTAAAAAGACTAATAGGAGAATGAATCTTTTAATTTTCCCTTCAAGTCCTGAATTTTTGCTCCCATAGATAGTAGGCACCAGCAGGCAAACAACTCAAATGCTGGTGCTCAAAGCAGAAATGCAGCATTTTTCTGAACTATCTACTGTCTCAACTGTTTCACTTAGCTGTTAAGTGCTTCCACCAGGGACTGCGGGGGAAGCGCAGAATTTGGGTGTTGGCATGCGTGTACTATGCTAAGCACAGAGCAAATTTGTGGCACAGAAAGCCTGCACTTCAGATATAAAATATGGAGCAGCAGATTGATATAATAGAACAGGAAGCATACGCAAACAATGACACGATTATGAACAGCATAATAAGCAATGGTCATAGCCCACCAGGGCCATAAGCAGACTTCCTATTCTGGAAGCCTAAATTGGGCATTTTAATACCTAAATAGCAGTCATCTGGCCCGTCAAGGCAATCCGGAGCATCTCTCCTAGTTACTCCAACGCCTGATCCAGCCAGTGGCAGCGACAGCTGTGGCTTTGCTCTCCAGCAACTCCCTCGAGCCCATCCGGCAACACTTGCGTCTGGTGCCGAGGGGGAAGCAGCAGACGCCAACTTGGTTTCTTCCCCTGCCTGGGTGCCGTGGGGATGTGCCGTCCCGAGGTCTTCCGAGGAGCACCGGCACGCAAGGCGGCAAGGTGAGGGGCCAGCGGCTGTGCCTGGTGGCTCCTCTCAGCTCTGCGGCGCCTGCTCTGCCTTCGGCCATGCTGCGGGTCACAGCGGGACTGCAGGGCTGCAGGGAGAGGGAGTGGGAGGGCCTGGCTGCAGTCCGCTGGCCGGACTGATCATCTCGGACTGGAAGGTTACGATCTGTGCTCATAGGAGTGAGCAGTTTGCATCTTGTGTATTACAAAGTGCAGAAGCAGGCCCGAAGCATGGGCTTTTCCCCACCCTGGGATGGTCCCCTCTCACTGGGTGGCAGAAGGACGCTTGCTGCCCTGCGGGTCCTGGGTGTCCGGCATGCTTTTCTGCACCAATGGCACTGATGCCATGGGAGGGATGAAGCACGTGTCCCTTCTCCAGAGAAATAAATGGTTATTCAAATCCTGATGGGTTGAATAAAGCCTTCTCTGCTTTGTGGAGTGTTGTAGCCAAGAGACCGTTATACACGCTGTGTCCTTTTCTTCTTTGGTTCTTTCTTGAGCCCGTCAGTGTCCGGCACAGCCTAAGCAGGCTTGGTGGCTTTGGCCCTCCCACAGACTTGAAGATATTCCGCTCCAGCTGCAAAAACTCTGGTAATGAAGTGGTCATGCCAAAGCACTTCTGAGTACGTGCAGTAAAGTGTGAGCATCTTGAGAAAGCTGCAGTAGAAGAAGCCTGGATACCTCCAGGGACTGGCAGCCCCAACTAGTATGTGGTACAAATTGTTCTCTTGAACTAAGGCTCCTACATTTCTCCTAATTCAGCCTTAGGTTTGCTATCGGTCATTCTAAATATGGTCCCTTGCCAATAACAAGTGAACCTGCATAAGCCTGGAATTCCAACTATTTTGTCTGAGATTCCCAGTGAATGTCTTGGAAAGTTTACAGCCTTGCCATGTTCTGCTAATCATTTAAGCATTTATCTTGTCAGATGCTCAGAAGTTCACCATTTTCATGTTCTTTCCTAAACATACTGGCCAAAATTTTTTCAATTTGATTGCTCGAAACAAGTACGTGTATTTGTATGTAGGCACCTAAATCTGTACCTTGCTCTGCAACACCCTGAGCCCCCTATCTCTGACAATCAGCCATTCTAGATATCACAGAATCACAGAATAGTAGGGGTTGGAAGGGACCTCTGTGGGTCATCTAGTTCAACCCCCCTGCCGAAGCAGGGTCACCTACAGCAGGCTGCACAGGACCTTGTCCAGGCGGGTCTTGAATATCTCCAGAGAAGGAGACTCCACAACCTCCCTGGGCAGCCTGTTCCAGTGCTCCGTCACCCTCAGAGGGAAGAAGTTCTTCCTCATGTTCAGACGGAACTTCCTGTGCCTCAGTTTGTGCCCATTGCCCCTTGTCCTGTCACTGGGCACCACTGAAAAGAGCTTGGCCCCATCCTCCTGACACCCACCCTTCAGATATGTATAAGCATTTATTAGGTCCCCTCGCAGCCTTCTCTTCTTCAGGCTGAACAAGCCCAGCTCCCTCAGCCTCTCCTCGTAGGGGAGATGCTCCAGTCCCCTCATCATCCTTGTAGCCCTCCGCTGGACTCTCTCCAGTAGCTCTTCATCTTTCTTGAAGTGGGGAGCCCAGAACTGGACACAGTACTCCAGATGAGGACTCACCAGGGCAGTGTAGAGGGGAAGGAGAACCTCCCTCGTCCTGCTGGCCACACTCTTCTTGATGCACCCCAGGATCCCATTGGCTTTCTTGGCAGCCAGGGCACACTGCTGGCTCATGGTTAACCTGTTGTCCACCAGGACACCCAGGTCCCTCTCCACAGAGCTGCTCTCCAGCAGGTCCACCCCAAGCCTGTACTGATGCATGGGGTTGTTCCTCCCCAGGTGCAGGACCCTGCATTTGCCTTTGTTGAACCTCATCAGGTTCCTCTCTGCCCAACTTTCCAGCCTGTCCAGGTCACGCTGAATGGCAGCACATCCTTCTGGTGTGTCTACCCCTCCTCCCAGTTTGGTGTCATCAGCAAACTTGCTGAGGGTACATTCTAACTCTTCATCCAGGTCGTTGATGAAGAAGTTAAACAAGACTGGGCCCAGTACTGACCCCTGGGGGACACCACTAGTTACCGGCCTCCAACTAGACTCAGCGCCGCTGACGACAACCCTCTGAGTTCTGCCATTCAGCCAGTTCTCAATCCACTTCACCGACCACTCATCCAGCCCACACTTCCTCAGCTTCCCTAGGAGGATATCATGGGAGACTGTGTCGAAAGCCTTGCTGAAGTCGAGGTAGACAACATCCATGGCTCTCCCTTCGTCTACCCAGCCAGTCATGTCATCGTAGAAAGCTATCAGATAGGTCAGGCATGATTTCCCCTTGGTGAATCCATGCTGACTACTCCTGATAACCTTCTTTTCTTCCACTTGCTTGATGATGGCCTCCAGGATAAGCTGCTCCATCATCTTTCCTGGGATGGAGGTGAGGCTGACCGGCCTGTAGTTCCCTGGGTCTTCCTTCTTGCCCTTTTTGAAGATTGGAGTGACATTGGCCTTTCTCCAGTCCTCGGGCACCTCTCCTATCTACATATGGTTTTAGGGACGTAACTTTTGGCAGCCAAATTCATGTTTGCAATACTTTCACATGTTTTTAATAAGAATCTAAACATAAACCAGACCAAATTAAAAAGGAAGGGGAGGGGGGAGAAAGAAAAACAGTACTCTGTAGGATATCTCTGTGTTGACATAAAATATGGAATAATCCCTGCCTATTGCATCTGTGTATGCAGATTTTTCTTTCAAATGTGAATTATTGAATCAGTAGTTCAGACTGTCCTTGGAAGAGAACTACTGTATCTCACACCTACCAAAATAGCAGGCTCCACACCGAGATGTTTTGCAGTGGCGATTCAAGTGCCCATCACGCCTCAGCAGGAGGTCTTCACTTGCTCCCATGTCCTCACTGCTATTCCTGGGCCTTCTCAAAAACGAAGTTTGGTGTCACTGATGAGTAAAGGTTTTCATGTTTTCTGTTCTTATGCTATTGTCTTAGTGGTAACTATTCCTGGACAAGAGAATTAAACTTAGTGTGTCCACATCTTCTAAAGCTTCTTTTGGGGCTTGTTTTACCAAAAAGGTGAAGGAGCAGCAGCCCGAGGGCAGAGGTCAGCTCTGGGCATCAGGCCAGCTCTGCGAACTGACAGCCTCAGGAGAGCTTCTGGGTGAAGGAAAAGCTAACGATGCGATGCCACATTTGACAGCACCTAGGAGATGCCCAATGTTGATGGCAGCAGAAATGACTTGGTTCAGCTATTTCATTTTAAAATGTGATAGGCTCGTCGACTTACCTGCAACCTCAGGAAAAGCTAGATACCTGCCTGAAGGTCCCTTGACAAGCTGCGCTTTACCCCTGTGTTCAGAGAAAATAACCCCACGGCTTTTCTTTCATTAATGGGGGCACACAGCACAGCAATACATGAGCAGGGCCAATACAACAGAGTGGTAAAACACTGTCTGAATATTTTGAGACTGCTGCTGTGATTTCTCCATCCAGTTGACCAAATTCCAAAAAAACCCCAACGTTCTTCTAGGGACTGCTCTTCCTTCTTGCAGCTCCTCTCTCAGCTCAGTTGGTTCTCTGGGGAAGGGCACAGCTGTGAGAGCACTTGGGCAGGTCCTTCCACAGCTCCTCCAGTTAAAAGGCAGCACACCTCAACCAGCACTTCAGCTTTTACCACGATGCCGTCACTCACCACAAAGCCAGTTTTGGTCCCCTCACCATTGCCCTTAGTTGTAGTGTCAGATAGGGCTTCCAGGCTGGAGAACTAAAGCTGGTTTACTGTTTTGTCAGGCCTAGGCAGAGGTTTAACTGCAGTGACCCTCCAGCCATGAAAAGTGGGAAGTGTTGTTCTTCACATAAAGGCTGGAACAGCATGTGCCTATGCCCAAAACTTAAACTGAAATCCAAAATGATCACCACACTCCCACCAGGAGAACATTTAAGAAGTGTGAAAATGGGCTGCTTTCACTATGTACCTTCTTCCTGCTCCAGGGAGCATCTACAGAGAAGCATGAGAGCTGTGGAGCTGCCATGGCCTTGTATGTACGTTTGCCATGATGAAAACCTTCCAGGCTGGATGTGTGCAGCATCTTCAGGCTCAGATACGGTCCAGAGTTTGCAGCAGGAGCTAGAGGCCACACAGCTCCTTGCTCAAGCCATAAATTGAGGCAGAGTTCCCTTCCTGTGTATGCACCAGCACACACATACTCCTCTCCCATGCAATGTTAGGCAAGACGATGAATTTCACCTAGACAGAGGCATCTGATGGAGTTTAGCACTTCCATGGCTTTGTGTGTGTGACTCAGCTCACTGGCTGTAGTTGGACACCGTATAAAGCCTTCTTCATTCTTTACATTCAGTACTTCTCAGTTTGGTTTACACTCACCAAAAATCTTTTCCATGTTTTTCTTCCTTACAAGGAAAATAAACTTGTAAAGAGGGAGAAGTGAAGGGTTACATCTGGAGAGAGTTATGGCTGTGCCTCAAAGGAACAACTGGAATGTCTGTAATGCGGAAGTTCCTTGCATGCAGCCATTTTTCTCCTCTTCTTGGGAAGTACAGATGGATGCTGCTGCTGTTCACAGACCTCAGCCCCAGTGCAAATTCCAGTGAGGGACTGCAACGGCACCCCTGCGGAGAGCACGAGCAGTGACTTACGTTGGTGCCACCCACTCACCCTCACGCACATCGTCAGGAGCATCTCAGCATCAGAAATTTTACCTGTCTTGAAGCGAATTATAAGAAGCCACAGCCATCATAGTAGCAGCAAATTTTATAATTGGCTAATTTTGATACTTCTTGGTATTTCTGACAAGCTGAGTGCTTGCAGACCCCACTGAAGTCAACTGACATCAGGGATGCTTGGCAGAGAAACAGAACCTTTGCGTAGATGGTGGCTTGGCGACCAGCAGTACCAAGTCTGTCACAGCTCCATGGCTTCATTCACCTGTTACAGACGCTATGCTGGAGGGTGACACCTTCCACCTTCAGGCTCAACTCTGACTTTTGAGGAGCATATGGGATGAAGAGTCAGAAAAGGAAAATACTTATCTTTGGTGTAAATAGTGATGTGAAGACTGGGGAAATATGGGTACAGAGGATCCAGCCTGAATCTCCTGCATGTCTAGGATATCTGTCTGACCACAGTTCTCAAGGGTTGGGGTTCTTTTTGTTTCCTGAAGGTGAATGATAAGCAGTTCAAAACCACTCGCTTCTCAATCTGATGTAGTTTGTCACTAAATATTTTTTAAACAAAAGCTTGATATCTGATCCTGAAATTCAAGTGTTTATCTGCATCTGCTTTTATGTTTAAATCCCTCTTTAAAAAGAAGAAACTAGCCCAGATACTTAACCGCTTAAAAACAACTTAGTCTCTGAAAATACAGGTCAACGTTTGAAGCCCTTAATGCTTATTTAAGGACAATTCACAAAGTTATTTTAAATTAATGTGGTGTCTGTAAAACCATTATCTCTGATTTTTTTACACACAGATCTACAATTTTGAAATCTTTATAAACAAAATGGATTTTGGAATAATGAAAGCCAGGCAATAACATCTACAGTGTGTGTGTGGGGGGGGTGTCCCACTTCATAATGCCTGGAGTATTTATAATATACAATATTCTGCATACTGTTCTTCTTTTGCTTTTCCCACAAGCATGCCAGACTCGGGACAAGGTTCTGTGAAGAAATATTGAGCTCTGCTTGCTGTCAAAAATGCCATTCAGTGGAGAATGGAAACTGCCTTTCCCCATTGTGGATCTTCTTTTTTGGCTGTGATATTCTAGCTTCTATTTGCAGTGACTTTTTCTTTAATTTCTAAATTGTTTAACATAGAACAAAACTATTCCAAAGTGAAAGTATTGATTAAGAAAGGAATGTGCTATTCACATCAGTGTTTAATATATTTTTGGAAAACACTGTGAGCAGAACAGCTACCAGTATTCCAAATGAGCAACATCTGCACTGCATTTAGCAACTGGCTTTTCAAACATTCCCATGTGTGCTTGACTTGTTCCTGTACCATCTCCAGTAACTATTCCTGCTAGTTATATGTGTCACCAGAACGGATGTGGAGGAGCAATTGTGTTTAAAAATGGTGAAAAACACTGTGGAAGAGCTAGGACAGAGACGTGGAGATCTCCTTGCTCACTCTTGAAACAATCCCCTGGTCCCAACATGGCAGCTATGAAAGCACCGGCCTGACGGTCCATCATCCTGAAACTGAAGACTATACTGTGCCTCAGATCTTGCGATTCTTCATGCCTGAGTGCTTATCTGCATCTCCTGAACATCCAATTACACAGAGATTAATTACACACTATGTTAAATTCATCTGACAGATACTCTGATTAGCAGGTTTGCCAGCTATTTAGCTATCCTCACTGCTGAAAGTCCATGCCTCCTTTGCCGTCCAAATTTTTTCAACTTCAGCACACAATTGCTACAACTTCCTACACTTCTCCTTTGGATGGGGAGCTTGTTATCAATATGCTACATCCATATCGATATTTTATGTATGTTAAAATTATAGTAATGCTTATGTTTCCTATGGGATTATTGATAAAAAAACATTAACATGGGGGCAAAAGTGGATTCCTCTTAGAAATACACCTGCTCAGTGATGACACTCCGTTGCCAGTTTTCTCCTGCTTCCAAATTATATTTTTACACATATTGTATATTTAGTTGGCAATCCACTCAAAGTGGGCAATGCTGATTCTGGTTAAATCTACTTTGCAATCAAAGTATCCTACAGTATCAAACATTTTAAAGAAGTCTGCCTTCCGTCAGTACTGCAGCTTTTATCAAATAAATTTATAGTCTTATAGATTAAGATATAGTTACACAAGTACAAATTTCCCCATCAATGCATGTTGACTGGCAAAAAAATCTGTTACTTCCACTGCACAATTAACACACTAATGAGCACTTTAGCAGCAAGCTTAGAAGCCAGAGCCATTAGCCATGCAGAACACAGGGTTACTCATGAAAATACAGGGCTTACTCCAGAGGAAAGTGTTTCAGGGCAACTTCCTTCTGAGGGACTAATTTAACCCTAACAGTTAATGCAGGGTCTCTTCTTGCCCTGCTTAGCTGACAACCAGTAAGGAGGGGATGAATCATTAATGTTTTACCCACACTAAGAAAATGTGTAGCACTGCCAGCGATGGTTTTAGTCAGTCCCAATGACAAAGACATCCCTGTTTCCTTCTCTGGTAGAAGACAAGTTCCTGTGCCCAAGTCTGTCATCTCTTGGCCCTGGGTTTGTAGGTGTCTTTTCTGCATTAAAGAAATGTGCTTAGACATGACATGCATTGTTCTGAAACCACTGCTGAGTGCATTATGAGGGGCATAATTCAGAGAAGTGCTGTGCTGTGCAGACAGAGCAGGAAAAGCATGTGAGCATCTGTGCCACAAAAAGTTAATTCTGGACTTGTTAGTCAATTACAGAAGTGAATTCCTGTTTGGAGGCACTAATTTTAATGGGAATTCTCAGCTATAAAAGGCTCTGGAAAACTGAAGCCCAAATTACCTCCCTTTGCCATCACAAAGTCAGAGCTGCTACCAAAACCTCCCCTTTCTCCAGATGGAGACCAATGAGGGGTAGGAAGGCGGAGGGGGATCGTGTCTTTGTGGGTACCTTGGCCAGGGTGAGAGAGCAGCAGCTGTGAGCTCTTCAGCTCTTCTCAAGGTCTTTCACAGCTTTCTTAATGAAAGAGGAAAGGGAAATTGGAAGCTGGAAGTTGATGAGTATTCTCACCCAATTTCTGGCTTCCTCATGTTAGAAACACGTAAAATACAGCAGGAGATACGGTGCCTCTGTATGACATTTCTGTTGCAAATGTGTTAAGAGTTATAAATATGCGTGCAGATATACTGAAACTTAAAATGGGTGCAATTGTACTTAAACAGTTTGGCCTTTACTCGTAAAATAGAAAGCAGCCATGGAATTATTTGCCATGACAAGAATAAAATAAATCTTGCGTGCAGCATAGGTTTGAGGGGAAAAGGAGAAGGCCCTTATATATAACCACGCACAAAGGTTCCTGATTTGGCAGGGCTTCCATTGTTTTTTCTTTGGGAAATGTTTCTTATCAAGATGACCATCTGGGATCCTTCTCATCTTTTCTGTGCCTTAGGGTTTTTCCTTAACAAAAATGTTTTAAAATTCTAGATACAAATTCAGTTTTTACTCTTTACCTTTTCAGACTCAGAGGTGCCCTAGGTTCTGTGCTCCCCAACACAGACTGCCAGGCAGCTGGACGGAAAACTGCTTCTTTACAAACTGAAGCTCGTTTCATCCCTTCTTTACTCCCTTGTCCAGTCATCCAGATTAATTCTGAATTGAGAACATAATTTAGAGCATTATTGCTTTTCCTCAGGCCAGAAGACATTTATTTTTTAAAGGAAAATCTTCATAAATAATACTTTGCTTAAATAAGTGTGCTGCTGAAGCTGACTCGTTGTGAGCCTTTTTCACCCAGGCAGCCTGCAACTGAGCAGCCTCATGGAAAGGGCCTCATCGCTGGGGTGGGCAGCCAGGACAGCAGCTGAGATGCTTTGCTCAGGTAATGATGGTGGGATGATTTTCTTTGGGTGTGACACCCCAACACAGCTGCTTGGCTGCCTGCATGTCCCTGCTAATCCTACTAATGCCCGGCTACACACTGCTCCGTGTGCCGATACGCTGTGGCCACACGCAGCAGAGGACAACTCACAGCCAACGAGCTGGCTCCACAGCGCACAGGGGTGCATGGGCCACCCCACCCCTGACACCTCCCTGCCCCACCAGCTGAGGCACCAGCCCAGCCCAGCTGTGTCCACCACCACCAGCAGCACAGCCCTGCCACGCTGCGAGAGCTGCTCCGTCCCCTTCACCCCCACTGACAAGCATCACGGCGATATAAATGACAAATGTGTTGAGAGGAATGAGATTAGATAAGGAATAAGAAAGAGGGAGGAGGCAAAAGAGAAATACACTCCTCCTGCTGACATGTCATCACTGGAACATCTGCGTTATGTCTGGGTGTGCTAATGATCTCCTCTCTGAAACCCCACTGCGGGACAATTAGGGCTGATAAATCATAAGGGGTTTTTTTGGTTTTAAGATCTCAGATGCTATGGTAAAAAAGAATGAAAAAAAAACAGAGAGAAAACAATGGACACTTTATCTCACCTTAAATCTGCTGAGTGCTGACACAAAAAACATAACCTTAAAAAGATAGTGGAGTGCCATAAAACACAAAAAGGGCGACTTTTTTCATTTTTGTCTGGATTCCAACTCATACTCAAGACATTCCTCACGACTCTTTCTTTTTTTTGGGGGCGGGGGGGCGGAGCCGGAGGGGCGGGGGGGTTGTAAAGAAGCCTAGTCTTTGGGAGTTGTGTGTATATGTTCCTGACTGATGAACTCTTTTATGCACACATGAGCTTGTTCATCCAATAAAAAGTCATTTTAAAAAATCAAATCATAAATTACAGGATGATTTCATTGCAAAGGTTAGGGGAAAGTCAGAATTGTTTGCTAATGTTTATTCTTTCCCTCTCTAGGACATACTCAATTCAAGGACAGTGCATATCAGGGGCTTTTCCAGTTGTGTTTGTACACAGTGTCTCCCCCACCCTCATGCAGAGGTAGGAAGCAGAGTGCATACTGTTTATAAAGCTAAAGCTGGACAAACTATTGGCAACAGACAGCCTGATCAGCCTGAGCCTCTGCCCTTTTCACAAATTCTCTGATAGTTGATCCTGGCATTTCCAGTTAGTTTGCTACCAATATTTGTCCAAGCAAGGGACAGGCTGGAGGAGCTGGGCGTCACTGCACCACTGCCCTGGGGGAAGCTGCAGCAGCTCCACACCTTTCAGAGACCCAGGAGAAACTGACTGAGGAGTTTACAAACACTGAGCAACCAGTTGATGCACCACGAAGAAGCCACTCATATTAATGAAAGCTCTGTTTTCTCCGGACTAGCAAATGCTGCCTGGAGTTAGTGTCTGGAGTTTGTTAGTACAGAACCTCCCTCTCCCAAGGGTTCAGAACAACCAACTTCCAAAACATCAAAGTCTATTGTTAAAACTAAAATACAGACAGGCTTCTGTGGGAAACTGCCACTACAGAACTGCTGGCCTTCAGTGCTCAGCCACTCCCTGGGTCTCCTTCATTAAGATACATCTATAGTACTTGATCATCCAATGATGATGTTGATGCTAGTAGAACTACAGAGAATTGCTGTGGATGGTTTCAGTAACTGCAGGTACCCTACCATTAACAACAGACAGCAGTGCTGATGATGCTAGCATAGACCTTACACCACTACGAGCACGGCTTTCTGAGAACCTAATCCAAGAAATGCAGGGTTTGCTTTGCATACATTTACACCTCGGTGAATATCAGACAGTCTGGTAGCTGCACTTTCTGTGACTGATGACCAGAGAATTATCTCTGATGCAGTGCTTCTTCCAGCTTGTGTGTCGTTGCAGAGAGAAGACTGATGGTGAGGGCTAGAGGTGAGGGGCACCTCACCAGGCTGGCTAGACCCAGCATCAGTAGTTCTCTGCTGGGTTCCCACTTACCTCTCTCCAGTACCAGACAGTAGTCTGTAACTTCTTCTGCAAGAATCAAATCCAAGATATTGGTATCCAGTGCTAAAATCCAGCCAATAGTGAGGCACCACTAGAAATATGGATTTATCATCTTGGTACCCTTTGATGTATTTCAACACTGCCTGGCATTTCTGTGACTGGCTGGCCATTCCCTTACCAATTCCCTCCAGCACTTCCATGGGTCTGGGTGCAAGGACTGGTATTTGCTTTTTCCTCACAGAGCTGGGACACCCAGGACAGCCTGGTTCAAATCTACCGGAATTTGTGCAAAGGATTTGAGAATGTCCCACTTAACACCCATGTCTTTAGAATGGAGAGAGATGGATTTGACAGGTGGACCACTCAGTGGACAAGGAACTGGATGGATGGTTGCACTTAAAGAGATGTGGTCAATGGCTCAATGTCCAAGTGGAGAACGGTGACGAGTGGTGTCCCTCAGGGGTCCATACTGAGATCAGTATTATTTAACACCTTTGTCAGGGACATGGACAGTGGGATTGCGTGCAGCCTCTGCAAGTCTGTGGATGACACCAAGCTGAGTAGTGCGGTTGATACTCTAGAAGGAAGAGATACCATCCAGAGGGACCTTCACAGGCTAGAGACGTGGGCCCATGTGAACCTCATGAGGTTCAACAAGGCCAAGTGTAAGGTCCTGCACCCAGGTCGGGGCAACCCCCAGTATCAATACAAGCTGGGGGATGAAGGGATTGAGAGCAGCCCTGCTGAGTAGGACTTGGGGGTACTGGTGGATGGAAAGCTGGACATGAGCCAGCAGTGTGCACTTGCCACCCAGAAGGCCAACCATATCCCAGGCTGCGTCAAAAGCAGTGTGGCCAGCAGGTCAAGGGAGATGATTCTGCTCCTCTGCTCTGCTCTGGCGAGACCCCACCTGGAGTCCTGCATCCAGCTATGGAGCCCTCAGTACAGGAAAGACATGGAGCTGTTGGAGCGGGTCCAGAGAAGGGCCACAAAGATGATCAGGGGCTGAAGCACCTCCCATGTGAGGACAGGCTGAGAGAGTTGGGGTTGTTCAGCCTGGAAAAAAGAAGGCTCTGCGGAGACCTTATTGCAGCCTTCCAGTACTTAAAGGCGGAGGGACTCTGTATCAGGGACTGTAGTGATAGGATAAGGGGTAATGGTTTGAAACTGAAAAAGGGTAGAATTAGATTAGATATTTAGGAAGAATTTCTTTACTGTGAGGGTGGTGAGGCACTGGCGCAGGTTGCCCAGAGAAGCTGTGGATGTCCCCTCCCTGGAAGTGTTCAAGGCCAGGTTGGATGGGGCTTTGAGCAACCTGGTCTAGTGGAAGGTGTCCATGCCCATGGCGGGGGGGTTGGACTAGATGATCACTAAGGTACCTTCCAACCAAAATCAGCCTATGATTCTATGATACGGCATGCAATGAGCAGACTTCTGGAGCGTGACCCACAGATACAAACTGGACCCATGCCAGCATGTGAACAGGATGGCTTCTATGTGAAGTGACTGCAGATCAGCACAGCCAAATATCCTGGTTATTCTCAGCAAAGTACAAAGCAGCTGGAAAAACACCAAAATAATTCACAGTGCAGATACTACCCCACTTGGACTGTAAGAGGAGAAAAGCTGCACCTCTACTCATGGTCAGTATTTTAAAGATATGATTTGATGAAACTCAGAGCTGCATTTTAGTAACTTTGTTACTGTAAAATTACAAAGAGCTTGCAGCAAGTCAGACTGTAGCTGGACAAGTCTGCTGAAGTTGGCCATTAACATGATATCCTAAATATCTGCTACTGAGACCCTGCTGTCTTCATAAAGAGTCAAAGAAGCATGAGACAGAGAAGACCTGCAAGGTCACCTAGTCCATCTCCTTGACAGTGTGTGTTGTTTTGTTCCTCCCCCGTTTCCCATGCCTTAATTTAAACTTGTCCTTATTTCCTTCCTCCTTATCAACCATATGAATCTCCTTTAAAATAACTGCCCTCCTCCTCAGTATCAGATCAGATAACAGAGTACACATTTCATGGCTTTCTCTTGTAGAACCTGAAATTAACCTGTTTCCATTAAGAGCTCAATTGCAGTTAATCACTATTGGCCCCATCTCTTCATTTTTGCTTGTTCTGTGCACTTTGCTTTTTGTCAGCTGTAGCCAACAAGCCCCCACTCCCTTACCCACTCACCTGAGAACTTTTGCATTTAGTCACGTAACTTTTTAATCCTCTCTTTAGTGATTACTGAATATTGGGATCTGCATCTGATTTGATTTTCATGAAAGCCAGTAGTGGTGGACTTCTTGGGCCAAGATAATATGTCTGTTTTCACTTGAGTCTGAATCCAGCTCTTCCTTGCTTGCAGGTTCATTAGCTTGCTTCCTTTATAATTACCTTGAGGCCAACAATAATGTTTTAGCCTACTTCTTCTTTCCTTGTTCCCACTGGTAAACATTTAATCTACTTGTAATGCTTCCATCATTATTTCTCGTAATACATTTATTTTCACCCCAAAGCCTGGGTTGTTGGCTGCTTGGCAAGGCCGCCCTGAGATTTTCTAAAGGAATTTGACCTCAGGATAACAACTGCTAGTTACAACTAAAAACTAACAACCAGTCACAATTAACTGCCCACTTACTAACAACTCTTTTCTTTGACCTTGTCTTCTTAATTATGCTCATTTAAAATGTTACTGAAAATTAGAGCAGTTTTTCAGTAGTTTTCATGACACTGTAGCACAAAAAATAGGAAACAAATGCCATCACCAGCTCCATTAGTACTCTGATGTGTAATTATCAGGTTATAATGAATTGCCAAGGTAACCTTGTAAGTACTTCAGTTCCTGAAACAAGAGAAACCATAGCAAAGACAAGTCATTTTCTCACCTTTATAAGCTGGCTGTTCCAAGAGCCATGTAAAAACATGAATCGGAACCATCACTACGCGCAAAAGCCAAGGAGCCCTCAGTATTTTGCAGTGCCTTTAACCGCATTTTCAGTTTCCCAAGGACACAAGAAAATTTGAATATACTAAGGACATTTATTTTGTCTTGGTCAAAATGTTTTTAATATACTGCTGTCTTAAGCTAATGAAGACCGGGTAGGCTGCTCATAGTGCCCAGTACAGGTAAGATGGAGGGGCTGTCCCCCTCTACCTCTGCTACAAGTATCTAAAATTATCTTTTTTTGCTGAACTTGAGAGCAAAGATGCATTCCGGTATCCTTGCAGGTACTGAGGATTTTTAAGCTGCCCCTTACTAGAATGCCTTAAGTGTCTTTTGAATTACTATGAAGCTGGCCATCGTTGCAGACTTAGACTCCAATGAACTTCTGCCCCAGCTTGCTTGAAAAAAAATTCCATGAGATTTCTGAGGGAGAAACACATCTTCCAGAAAACAGGCTTCCATTATTTTCCATGTCAAAGAGCTTCCAGATCAAAAGCTGAAAAAAAGTTCTTTGACTTTATCAAGACAAAATGCTCTGACTTCACTCAAATGACATGTTCTGATAAGTCCACTTTGGTATTCCCAAAATTCAACTTCAGGGAATACTTGGTATACGAGGGAGTATGAATTTTGACTTTTCACTCCAACTGGAGGTGAAAGCAAATTCAGATGGCTAATTATATATATTTTTTCCCAGAACAGAACCTCAGCATTTTAACCAGCTCACAGCAGATTCCCATTTACAGTGCGGATTTCCTGCCTGCTCTACAACCTTCTCTAGGAGTTTGAGGCTAAAACCTTCTATTCCCCTCCTCTGCAGATCAACTGATTAAAACAGTATCTGATCTGTAGTAACCAAAGGCTATAGCTTAAAAAAAATCCATAATTTCCCTCTGCCTTTTATTTTTGTTTGCCCAAGGGAGTGTAGGAAAAGCAAATATTATCTACAGACATTTTTTTGGTTTTCAGAGGCCACATGCACAAAGCTTCCCCCTCCTTGGAGTTGCAAGCCCTTTCCCTGTAGCTCTCTGTGATATCTCGTGTATCCTTCCTCTCATTATTTGTTCTGCATCTTCCAAAACAAACACAACTGCAGAACCACAGGATAGCTTCAGATTGCAAGGCTTAGGATCAAAAACCAGATTGGCTTCGGGCCGGAGGCAATGCTGCTGCACATGGGGATTTGAGTTAAATCTCTCTAAAAGGCTGCTATTTTTTCCATTCCCCTGTAAATACTACAGCAATGTTCACAACAATGCCTTCACATTTTTCAAGCAGCAGCAGCCACTTCGTTTAATGTTTTGATGAACAGAGAGTGTTCTTGCAGCAATTTTTAGTGGGAAAACTTTATTCCATTAACACACTATGAAAGAACACTGTGGAAGATGTGGGAGGGTTATTGGTATAGTTGGGAGGGCAAAATCCTGTTCTGTTCAGCGTGGCTTGTGTTTCTCAGATGGGACTGTGAGGAACTGGAATTCCAGTTCAGATCGTTTCTGTGTAGATTAATATGTGGTTCTGCATTGCACGAGACAGCACAACCCTATGCTGCATTGCCCAAGCACCCAGCAGGAAGGAAACAAACAGCTTCATACCAGCACAGCACTGTTGCTCAGTTCCTAGACAGCCTCTTCAGATCAACTTAAGTGCCAGTTCCCCCGACCCTGCAGAGGAAGGGAAATTGCACGTGAGCTCTAGCTTATCAGCAGAGAGACAGTTTATTTTAGCAGCTTAGCTTCAGCTAGTAAACTCTGAAGAAGATTTGTTGTTTTAAAGATGAATCAGGAATATACAGAAATCAGCACCATTTGCAGAAATGCAAACCAGGACGCACAGGGCGATCTGCATGTTCTCTGTGACAACGCATTTCCTACCTGCCAGGAAAGCGGGGGGACTTAGGGCAGACGGGTGCAGGCAGATATGTGTTCCTTCTGCCTGCCCTCTGAGCTGGCAGGAGAGGAGCCAGCTCCCATCTGGAAGCCGTACCGTCGCATCAGCGTGGCACGGTGCCCAGCCTCACGTACACCACCTCTCAGCACCTGGTCCTTGTCGTAGGCTTGCTATTCAACATACCGTTCACTATAAGGCCCCACAACTCCAATCAGATGTGGGAAATGGATACAGCTTCTCTGAGAGACCACCACGTAAATGAGCACCATGCATCACAGGGTTAATTGTATGCCAATATTAGGTTAGGAAAAGAAAAAAAGGTCTTAATATTTTTTATTAAAAATTTCTCCCCCTCTAGGCTATTCTTTTGACTCACCTTCTCCTGACTTGCCTCTCAAGGCTTATTCCTACTCGCTCTCTGGTCACCTGTACAGTCTTTCCATAATAAGAGAGCAAATATAACTTGGTGTTCTGATGTAAAACACAAGTAGGAAGAGAAACATTCTGCGGCTGTAGGACATTTCAGATTTCTTTCAAGGGACAGCTCTCATGATTCCCTATTTTATACCACAACTGTTGTGGAAGAATGAAAAAAAATTGGATTTGAACCACAGAACTTTATATTTCTAAATGTTTTCTCTGGTTTAGTTCATCCTCACTTGACAGTGTAATTCAAGGCAGATAGATAATATGAATACAGATATTTTATTTCACACAAAGGTAATCTCAGTTACAGAAAGTTTACACATCTCCCCTTTGGGTGACACTGTCTTCTGCTAAGGGTTGCACAGCCCCAGGTCGGATGTGCCAGTCAGTGCTCCCTCGGCACAGCTGAAAGTAAAGACTCAGCAGAACTGCCTGAAGATGTGAAATACCAGGCAACACGTGGTCTCATTTCTACCTGCTCATGATATTTCAAGAAGTTTCAGGGGGAAAAAAAAATCATTAAATGTTTATATATATAATGTGTTATGTTTAAAATGGAAAGCTACACAACAGCCTTGGCCAGAAGTCAGGCTGACAGCTGCAGCCAGCTGCCCATGACTGATGGGTCGCTCCATGCACCCTCAGAGGTGAACACAGCATTCAGAAAGTCAGAATTCCCTGATTCTGGACCAAACATCGTTTGACCGGGATGAATGAGATGAGCCTCCACCTTAATCAGCCGTGGAGAGGGAGCTGGAGGAGGAGCAGGGCCCCGGCAGAGGCTGCAGGCAGCAGGGCTGAGCCCTTCGCTGGCTGGAGGGTGCTTTGGTGGTGCTCTGTAGCCACGGCTGGGCAGCAGAGCTGAGAGGAGCTGCTGTAATATTCAAGTATTTGTTTTCACTATGAATAAGGCACAGATGAAATATGCTGAAGTTAAAAAAAAAGTAAGTAAAATTTTTAAAACAATGCCTAGAGGATGCTTATGCTTACCCACAAAGCAGAAGAAAGCACTTTCTCTGTTTGCTTTGGGAGTAGAAATCAAAATGCAGAAAGCTTGGACTCAGATATAGAAATGCTGAGGGAAAATAAGCCACACCTAAGTTACCACAACGTTTAAATGGACTAGGCAAGACCAAAGGCATCGCTTTTTTTCTCTACGCCGGAGCTAGCGCAGTGCCCGTCGGCCCGAGGCCCAGGCACGGCCCCGGCGCCCCCAAGGGCCCGCTCTCGGATTGAGAACTGGCTGAATGGCAGAACTCAGAGGGTTGTCATCAGCGATGCCGAGTCTAGTTGGAGGCTGGTAACTAGTGGTGTCCCCCAGGGGTCAGTACTGGGCCCAGTCTTGTTTAACTTCTTCATCAACAACCTGGATGAAGAGTTAGAATGTACCCTCAGCAAGTTTGCTGATGACACCAAACTGGGAGGAGGGGTAGATACACTGGAAGGCTGTGCTGCCATTCAGCGTGACCTGGATAGGCTGGAAAGTTGGGCAGAGAGGAACCTGATGAGGTTCAACAAAGGAAAATGCAGGGTCCTGCACCTGGGGAGGAACAACCCCATGCACCATGCACCAGTACAGGCTTGGGGTGGACCTGCTGGAGAGCAGCTCTGCGGAGAGGGACCTGGGTGTCCTGGTGGACGACAGCTTAACCATGAGCCAGCAGTGTGCCCTGGCTGCCAAGAAGGCCAATGGCATCCTGGGGTGCATCAAGAAGAGTGTGGCCAGCAGGACGAGGGAGGTTCTCCTTCCCCTCTACACTGTGAGGCCTCATCTGGAGTACTGTGTCCAGTTCTGGGCTCCCCACTTCAAGAAAGATGAAGAGCTACTGTAGAGAGTCCAGCGGAGGGCTACGAGGATGATGAGGGGACTGGAGCATCTCCCCTACGAGGAGAGGTTGAGGGAACTGGGCTTGTTCAGCCTGAAGAAGAGAAGGCTGCGAGGGGACCTAATAAATGCCTACACATATCTGAAGGGTGGGTGTCAGGAGGATGGGGCCAAGCTCTTTTCAGTGGTGCCCAGTGACAGGACAAGGGGCAATGGGCACAAACTGAGGCACAGGAAGTTCCGTCTGAACATGAGGAAGAACTTCTTCCCTCTGAGGGTGACGGAGCACTGGAACAGGCTGCCCAGGGAGGTTGTGGAGTCTCCTTCTCTGGAGATATTCAAGACCCGCCTGGACAAGATCCTGTGCAGCCTACTGTAGGTGACCCTGCTTCGGCAGGGGGGTTGAACTAGATGACCCACAGAGGTCCCTTCCAACCCCTACCATTCTGTGATTCTGTGATTCTGTGGGGCCCGGGCGTTGCCCGCCGCGCGCTGCCGGCCCCGCCGCCGCTGGCAGCCCCCTGAGACACGGCCACGGGGCGCTGCGCGGGCGGCGGGGAGGGCTCCGGCCGGCGGCTGCGAGGGGAACGGCCGGGTGCTGGCAGGGGACGGGGGAGCCACCGGGATGTCCGCGCTCAGCGCAGGGACTGGACGCAGCGAGCTTCGAAGGCCCCTTCCCACCCAAACCGTCCTGTGCCGCCGGCAGCGGCGCGGCTGCGGCGGGCCCTCGAGGGGGCCCCCGGCAGGCAGCACCCGAGGGCTGGGGGAGACGATGAGGCGAGAGCCGGGGCGGCCCTTGGGGAAGTTCGGCGGGCGCACGGCTGTCTCCGCCGAGGGACAGGGCGATCAGGCAGCCGCCCCAACCCGGCCGCTCCCAGCGCCAGCCCAGCCGAGTCAGCGCCGGCGCCGGGCGGGACGGGGCGCGGCGGCCTCCCCGCCCTCAGGCGCTCGGCGGCGGCGGCCGTGCCGTGCCCGGTGGCGCAGCGGCCCCCGGCGGCCGCGGGGCGAGGTGGGCGGGCCCGGGGCTCGGCCTCTGTGCCGTGGCGGGCCCTCGGCGGAGCCCGCTTCGCCCCCGTGACGAGAAGCGGCCTGCCCCGCGCTGCGCTCGCAGGCGGCTGCGTGCGGCGCCCTGACTGGGCAGCGCTGCTGTGCGTGTGAGGTCCCGTTGATGGCGGCGTTGTGCAGAGGTCCCTACCGAAGCTTGGCCGTTTTCTGGCTTAGGTCGCCCTGAGGGCTGCCTCGCCCGCCGCCACACCGACCGCCGGCTCTCCTGGCTGGGGCCTGGGGCGTCCCGCGGGGTTCTTCAGCTGAGGGGACGCCGGGGTCAGAGGCTCCCAGCGCCGCTGTGTCTCCGGCCGTAAGCAGCTCGGTAATTTTAAATAATGAACATAGTGCGCCGACCCTGCAGCGCGACTCGTGGGTGTCCAGCTGATCCGGAGGAGGAACAGCAAATATTCTCGCTTAAATATTTGCTATAAAACACAGTTCGTATTTGTCATTAAAAATAAACTGAGGGTTTTCGAGAGGTTGAAAACCTCACATGACATTTGTCAGGGAAAAACAGCCGTCTTGAAGCGAAGTTGCTGGTGTGCATTCCTGGTGGAAAATACATTTTCTGATAGGCTATGACCAGTTTCATCTCCGTTTTGCTATGGAAAAAGTCATGACTCACTTTGTTGATACAAAATTCGATGAGCTGCAGAAAATCAAACACTAGACTGGGGGACAACTTCTGTTAAAATCTGTTGACTTCACTACATTTTAATCTCTGTGAAATAAACTTTCCCTTAATCTGTGAACCAGGTCATCTACCAGATGGCAACGCTTCTGTAATTATTATGCAAACCCAATACAGGGGCAGCTCAAAGGAGAGATGTGCAAAAATAATTTGGGAAAATGAGAAGACGTGATGACATCCCACCTTACACCTACTGAACATTTAAAGGCTAAGTTCTCCTTGTAAATGTCAGTCATATCAGGAGAATAACCTCATTCCGGCAATTTACTTAGTGCCTGCTGCTTAGCTGTACGCGAGCTGCATCAGTTGGTCCCTTTCATACTGGAAATCTCTGCTTTGCTACTGCACGAATTAACATCCATTGCTGAAGGTATAGTAATAAATACATACTCATTACATTTCTTTAAATCAAAGATGTTGGCTTTCGGTGCTTATTCCTACCTAAAAATATTGAGTTGTAGTTCTACTACAGGGGATGGTTTGGGGCTGGCTGTTACTAAGAAAGCTGTCGCAATGAGCGGAAATTATTTTACTCGTTAGTCATGATTCTTAAATTAGTTCCTATATTTATCTACTGTATCTCAAGATACCTTTAAAAAATAGACAAAATTTTAGGGAGCTTTCACCATACGTGCTTTGTTAAGCGACATAAGGAATAACTTGAGTGGCAGTAGGCTTATTGCCCATTTTTTGCATTCTCCATCCTCATTGTACGTTGCAGGTTATTGTAGTTATGGAACAGGCAAATGTTGACAATAAACAAGAAAAGGTGCTAATACATACAAAATACACTATATTTTGTGTAGACACCCAGAGTTCAGAATTCCAGGAAGCTGTTGAGGAAAGTAAAATATGTCAGGCCTTTTCAGAAGCAAAGAGACAATATCCCCATCGCGGCTGACATCTTCGGAGTCATCTGTTGAGCAGGTAGGGCACTGTCAGCTCTTCCCCAGTGCTCCAGAAATCGAGTGGAGAACCACAATGTGAAGTGACAGAGTCATCATCAATGCAAGCTTCTCAAACCCACCAGGTATTTCTGAGTAGAGTCACGCGAGAATAAGCATTAGTTCCTCTGGTTTTCCTAAAGGAACTGAAAATAGGTGTTCCTGTTTACTTCATCAGAAGATGCTGCTGCCCACTTCGCGTGACGTCATTATTGTCCTGCTCAGGAGCTGAGGCTGAGGCTGACTCTGACACTGCAAGCAGCGGTCGCTCTCCAGCACGCAGTGGAAGGCTGCTGGTCACAGCAACCGTTCCTCCCGCTGCGGTCGGAGGCAGCTGTGAGATCACATCTGCAAATCATTCAGATAAGTGGCTTTGGTTCCACATAAAATAATCTCTTACAACTGTCCAGTTCTGGAATTTATATGTGGTTAGTGTGATAAATGTTACATGATCTTACATATATACACAACAGACAAAGGATAATCACGGGGTCAATGAAAAATGATGGTGAGGACTAGATATTGGGTGATAGGAAACAGCACATTTGTTGAACAGCTCATTTGTAGCTGTCTGTGGAAAGGAAAGGGAGGGTGAGAGTCTGCCCACGTGTTAGAGATAACAGCAGCATCAGCTATAAAAATTCTAGATGCACTAAAAGCAGACAGAGCCTGAAGTCCACATAATGTATATCCATAAGTTTTTAGGAGAGGCCCATCTGCAGTCCTTTCACTGGCATTTTCTAGAAGTTCACAAGGGTCAGGAAAAGATTCCTGAAGATTAAGAAGCAGCAGATTTGAATTCCACTTTTTAAAGAGGGCAAAGGACAGGAAACTATAAACTAGCAAATGGAACATTGTTTGTAGAGAAACCTGGACAATGCTGAAGTGATTTGGCTAAAGAACACCTGGAAAGGTTCACTATGGTTAAGGAAAGCTAGAATGGTTTATAATTCATTATATTGTTTGAGGTCTTTAGAGACATTCGTGCCGTTGGAGTTCTTTATAGATATAATGACTGCTGTGAATCAGATGCATTAATTTGTATCATGATGATGTGAGTATGGTTAGTGTGAAGCAACAGCACATACTACAGCTTTTCAATTCTCCAGCTGAAGTTTCTGTGGAGGTCCAAAAAGGGTTAAATGCTAGACAGAGGCCGCTGGTTTCAGTGGTAGGAAAGAGGTTGAAAACCAAAGGCTATTAGAATACCTTTTTTATCTGGATTTTTTTTTTCATTCTCTTTTTTAAATTCTTTTTTCATGACGTTTGGGAGCATTGGGAGCATTATATTAAAACATTTTTTAAAATAAGTATTTTATTCCTTCCTTGGTATTTTTTTACAGCAACCCAGTGAATTCTAGTATCTTGCAGTCAGGGCAAAATTAATTTCAATGTCAAAGTCTGCTGACATGGCAACACATCCCCTTCCAACCAGAACTGAGAATTTGGGGCAAGGAGGTGAATACTTAGTGAACATACTTGTGCCCCATGCAGGCCTTCTGCAAAGCCAGTTCTGCATTTGTTGTTGCTCTCAGGAGCGCAGGGTAAAACAGAGTTGCACCAGGAACAGGCATTTCTCCACCTGTCCTGCTTGCTGAGGTGAGATTTTCTTCCGGGCTTTGCCACCTCGGGCAGAGGCGATGTTTCAGGGGGACTCTCTCCTTACAGACTTTTCCCCTTCTTTCCTCTCCTGAGAGCTGTTCTCCAGCCATATCTCAGTCAAGGGAAGCTCACTGCATCAGGGAGCTATCCCGTTCCACTCTTCTGTCAGGACATCAGTTTTGCTTCCTCCACCAATGCCAGCCTTTGGGAAAGAGCAGAGGGAGCAGCGGGATGCTGCTGTGCGAAGCAGACCTGTCCGGGGACGCTGCTCTTCTGGTGCATCACAGGTGCATACACAGTCAGATTTCCTAGCCCTAAAAGATGCTGTGTTCGAGAAGCAAAGAGCAACTAGGATTTCTGGACACTTCCCACCTTCTAGCAGTCTGATTAAACAGGGCTGGCTGCCAATAAAGAAGGAAAACAATTTCCTCATTGCAATTTATTACCACTGTGTATTGGAACCTACTGGAAAATTACTTACTGCTCAGCATTGTCATTAACTCAGCAATAGATTTTCATAAGGTTTCCATTTTCACAGACTAAGGGCCAAATTTATCCCAGAGGTAACTCCATTAGTGCCAATACAGCTACACTGAGAATAAATTTGGCCCCATGATTTTAGAATCTCTGTGTGCGGGGACTCCTCTATAGTCCGTGTCAGTATTTGTGTCAAACCATGAAAAAGATAATCTCTTGGAGTCACCTAGCTGTTCTTCAGCAGAGAATTCATTTAAAACCAAACAGCTCAAGGTCCGGTACCTCTCCAGTGACCAGGAGCTCCACAGCCGTGAGTGCTTTCCCTGGTGCAGCGTGAGCCGGGGACAGATGAAGCTGGTGCGTGGCTGGGAGGAGGCCATACAGCCCAGTGGCTGCGTCCCCTGTCCCTCCCTCAGGACTAACACGTGGCTAAAGCCCACTCAGATTGTGTGATAATTCACTGTTTCTCAACTTTGTATGTGGTAACCATTGTTATATAGAAGGGGTAGAGAGGTGATATAGGTGATCCTAAGAGGGGGAGAGGGATTCCGATGTAGAAATGATTTTGGAGTAGAACTGTCATGAGGGCAATCAAGAATATGGAGCAACAAATGTTCCCAGAATTCTCCTTATTGATAATTTACTGTGTTAAAATTAAATAGCGTATCTTTCAGGCATTGTATAAATGGAAGAAAACCTAATTTGTGTGTCCAGACTAGTGAGGCTGAGAAAGTGCACTATTCTGAGTATCCTCCGGCTAGCCAGGGTTTCATTCAGGTGCTTGTCAATGGAAAGAGTGCTGTTAACTTTTTATGAAGAGTTAAGTTCCTGAAGCCAGAAACTCCGCCCTCAGTACAGGCCTCAGTACACTCGATACCCAGCGTTCCTTCTAATGGCAGCTCGGAAGGCTTCTGTAAAAATACCACTGATCAGGCTTTTCTATCTGGAGTTCGGACATGTCTTTCAACACCCTGTTGTGCTTTGGTATTACCAGTGATGATGATAACTTTATACCCATCTTCAGTCAATGCTCACATTGACAAGCAAAGCCAGAAAGCACTTGCTCAGTTTCTCTTCTGAGGCAGTTAAATGATCTCCACACAGTCTTTTAATTTCAGGGTTACACTCACATTAACGACATTTATTCACTTCATTAGAGTTCTATGTGTGTATCTCAACACAGAATAAAGCTCAGATTTGGATTTAATTTAATTTCTTTCTTTCTTTTCCTTTTAAAAATCTCTTCTTTGCCAGAGTTTGTACCAAAACACCAAAACAGTACGTGGTTTTATCTATTGCGCAAAGGGTTACATTTCACCCATCATACTCATTGTTGTGGTACTGCACTGGGCCCCATCTGAGTTTAAATGCTCAAAGTTAAGCAAGTGCTTAAATATTTTGTGAGGTGAGAGCCTCAGGCCTCACAGAACTGCTGAAGAGACGTATAAGGGTTGTTTTCTTTTAAAGAAAGTTGAATGAGTGATGCTGAGGGTGTTTAGTGTCATGAAAGAGATTAGGGCTCATTCCTGGACAGGAACTTTCTGTGGCAAATTTTGAAGACTTAAAGTTATGGAGGAAAAAAAACCCCAAGAATTATGTAAGAGGAGAAAATACGTATTTGGGTTGGGGTTTTCTTTTTTCCTGTTCTTGTTTTAAGTCTGCAATCTGCAGCTGGAAATTTCAGGCAGTTTCTGGAGTAGTGCAGAGGTAGCTCCTGGGCACCATCATGACTGGTGGTAGACCCATGATGCTGGGAACTCTCTGTCGTAGGAGGTTTTCTGCATGCAGTTTACAATGCTAAGCAGATTGGTAGCTCACCCTTGTCTTAGCAGCCGCAGTAGCCTGAGGAGCTGTGGAGACTTCCTGCCTGCTGAGGGTACTGTGATAGGTTGCCACCTGGTCCCAATCTCTTGTAGTCTTGAATTCTTACCAGATATTTTCTGGGTCAGACTATCCCTCTTCCAGTTTTGCAGCTTGCAGGTTAAGGCAGGGAAAGGAACACAGAGTAGGATGGGGCTAAGGGACACGACAGTCCCCTTCAGGTGGTGACGCCTTTCTTGAGGTATCTCTTTCCTTTGGAGATAGGGCATAGATGGGACTGGCTGGTCCTGTGAAGATTGCGTTTCTCTGTGCTGCAGCAGTGACACATCCCTGGAGAGCAGGCTGGCAGGCTGCGGGTGGAGCGGGTGCCAGGGCTCACTTTGCAAGGGAGAAAGCCTTCATCTCCTCTCATTTCTTTATTTTAAGAATGGCAGAGGTAGAACACCCCAAGGAGGTGTTCATGGTGTTTATTTCTCATGAATTTTAGTGCTGGATGGCATCTGCATTGGCCCCAGTAACTGCTTTCCCCTTCTCCTACACAGTGTCATAAGATAGCATCTCAGAGGACGTTTCTGGCTGTCCTCACATTCTGTGTCAGAGATATTTTAGTTATATCGTATTTGATCCATGATCTATCATTTTTTTTGCCTCTATCCTTTGTCTTCTCCATTTTTCTGATGGTTTATTTTATTTTTTGCATTTTTCTCAAATGGCCCTTGTTTAAATGTTAAGAGGCTGTTTTTGTATTAGTGTGTTTAGATTTTCAACATATGTTTATTTTGCTGCAGAACACTCCAAATGACCTGGCAAAAGAAGTGTCAGCTTTTATAAATAAAGCCATTACTGTAATTATTCTGATTTTTAACTTACAGTGTTTTTTTATGTGACTCAAGAGATGCAAACAGAAAAAATTCCAGGCCACACTTAATCAAATAAGTATTACTTTGTTTAACTGTATTATCAGCAAGAAAGTCTAGTCTTGGCTCACTGCAAGCTGACTTTTATATTTAACACCAGAGGCTTTCAAAATTTTAGCCTGCTTTTTCCAGGTAACTATACTTAAATACCCTGGCTTTCATTGAGAATGTAGTAAGACATTCATTTTTCCTTTTGAACTTAAGTGATTTTAATTACAGGAGGTTTTACTGAGAAGATAGCTCCTTTAAGATTTGGATCCAGATAGCTGATCGTAACTTCCATGACTTCTATAAAATACTTCCCTCTCCCTAGATCCTTTACCTAGCGTGGCTCTCACCTCCCACCTCCGGTGGTTCTGGTGCAGCAAAAACTGATAGAGAAATGAAGAGAAATGCACAGCTAGGAGAGAGCATTCAAACAAATGCAGCCCATTCATGTGATGTAGATTTTGTAATGAACATTATAATTGTGTATCCATCAGATTTATGTTCATAAAAGCCCAATGTTATGCTATATTTATGAGAACTACCTTTCAGTTGTGTCTTAACTTAAAGCACTTCTCACTCCAGTATAAAAGTGCTTTCTGTTGACCTTTTGCTTTCACGTTCTTTGGTGGATTTTGTGTCCATATGAGAGTAAAAAGGCGATTGCGATGATGCTCTCAAAAACCAACAGAGAAGAAATTCAGCGTAAACATTTGTGGTTATCCTGCAGTGTGACTCTGAATCCCTGACTGCAATACCAATATTCTTCTGCTGGTGGCCCAGTCTGGCACCAGCACCTTCTTCCTGTATCATACTTATCCCTTTCATTCTTTGTCATCAATTTTTCCATGTCTGGTAGAAAACAACAGACATTTCTTTGGCACCGTGTCTAGCTGTATCTTTCGTAGGACTCAGTATATGCAAACTCACTCCTCTACTTATTCCCTGAGGCTTTCTCATTTGGACTCAGAGCTGTTCCCTAGAAGAGGTTTATACAGTAATGAAAGACCATCTTCTTTGCTCTTTCCATTCAGGTTTTCTCCTACAGACTTTATTTTCTTAGGGACTTATTATTAGCAGTCTTAACACAAAAATTCTTGTGAATTGGAGAACTGTAAGAATGTTATTATGATCTCATAAGGCAAGAAAAATGTGTCCCCCACTAAAAACTGTACTACATGCCACCTGCAGGAGGAAAGTTGGAAATTTTGATAGTTTCACACACGATATCACAAAATCACAGGTTTTGGGGTAGAAGGGTATTGGGGGTTGTGTTCGGTTTTCTGTGTAGCCTATTTTTATTTGCTCTGGTTTGGCTTCTTTGTCTAAGAAGGATTTTTATTGCCTAGACCTTTCATAGTAACTTGTGTGAGACATTTCAGAAGGGAAAAATGAGGTGGTGGCAGTTAGACTTTCTCTTTTGGGACTACTCTATAAAAAGCCACAATGCTTAAAGTGAACTTAATTATGACTATTCTGGTACAGCTGAACACAGTTTTCTGCTCAGTGAGGGAGAGCTGGGCATATGTGAGACTTTCTTAAGAGCAGGGCCCAAATAAAATCACTTGTTGAACCGGAATGAGAGCTGGGATTGTTCCGCAGACAGCCAAGGACACTATAGGTGCTGGTAAGCCAGAGGGAACATCATCAGGGACAGTATGCCAGTCTAGCTCCAACCCCATAAATTATTTTACGGTGGCAGGAAGTCTGTGGGAGTGTTTATATTTGCTGCCTGACATCCCTCTATTTCATTTTTATGATGTGTGATAGATGGCATGTTTTTATTAAGCAGAGAGCTTTCACAACAGCTTCCCTCTAGATAAGGAATTGGTAAGCCAGGGAGCAGTGGCTGTCCCTTGTGAGCTGCAGCCAGGAGGGCTTGGGGTGAAAGCCTCCTGCATGTATTTTCAAGGACTGATTGAATTTTGTGGATGCAGGGCAAAATGAGGAATTTGGAAGCAGCAGCAGGGCTCTATAGTCCTTAGGCAATCAGACCTGAAAAAGTTCCGGCATCCAGACTGGAAACTCTCTTACCAGTGTGAGCCATGTGTGTATGTCCTACACGTCCTCTTCTTCCTGCCACACACCATGTTTTTTGCAAAGGAAAAGAGAAGCCCATGTTGGAGCACGCCAGCCAATGCCAC
Organism: Opisthocomus hoazin; assembly: GCF_030867145.1. Classification (NCBI taxonomy): domain Eukaryota; kingdom Metazoa; phylum Chordata; class Aves; order Opisthocomiformes; family Opisthocomidae; genus Opisthocomus; species Opisthocomus hoazin. Next base: position 70,797,510 of record NC_134417.1, on the reverse strand, counting down.
AGTCAGGGATCAGTATCCCCCACACATCCGTCTCTCCTGGTGTAGCCTTGGATCATACAGTAGCTCCCAAAACCAAGGCCTTCTCATACTGCCAGTAGGCTTTCTGTGTCAAAGAGCCATTGGCAGACTTGGCAGTGCTTTGGCCCAGCTGGCAGCGACGTCTGTCTGAGCAGCCCTGTGGTCCCAGTAGCCCACAGACTTGAGCCCAACCGAATCCTCTTGTTCCCCAGCCTCCTACTGGGTCCCCAAAGCATAATGCTGTCATGAAGGGCTACAGGTCTTTTTACAGGCCTTTCTAAATCAGCTGTAAAGTTGCCTACAAAATACGTTTAACAGATTTTAAATAATAAAAAGAATCACTCATTTCTTGAGGAAAAAAATGGAATCCAAATGTTTTATCTGCTAAAACATGAGTATGTCCAATTACATGCCGCATCTATGCAGTTGTGTGTCGTAGGGAAAAAAATAGAATGGATAGCCCTGAATTGCTTTGCAAGAAAAATATCCAATAAAGAGCTCAGCTATTGAAACAACACATTATTCTGGAAATGTAATAATTAGATGACTGAACTATATTAGATAAGCAATAAGTTCTCAGGAAAAATTTTAATTACATAGGAAATTACAGTTTCTCTTTTATAGGCACTCTATATGCCGAGGATTCCTAGCTTATTCTGTAAGACATGAATCAATAAACAACAGGCATTAAAGTAGGTTTTAATTAATGTTTTGTATTTAAACACAAAATAAAATGAACATTAATTTTTTTTAGGTTTACAAGGATGCTATTACGACTGGCAGATGTGAAGTTTAACACAGACAAACCACCTCCTGCAAAGATTACATTTCATTTTATGGCATCCACCTGATAGTTCGCAATCCTCAGTTTGGAGTTCTTTCAGCAGTGTTAAAAACCCAGCTCCTGAGTCTGAGCCACATGTGTAAAATCATGCCCATGATCTCTGAGAGCTCGTTTTCCACTCCCGCACCATAAACCCTTAGGGTTTGGAAATGAAACAACTCTCAAGCCTTAGAAGTGAAATGCACTTCTGCTGCACAAAATCATAGCAATCAAGCTTTTTGTGGGTGAAGTATGGCAAGGGAGAGGGAGGAAAAATTTACACTACAGAAGTGTAGGGTCAAGTCAAGAGGTCCTACACAGTCCTTCTCCCTTCCTCCCTCTCTTGCAGCTGCTCCTTTTTCTGGCCTATTAACAGTGTCAGCAGCTGCAGTTCTTCACCAAGCACAAAAAGCCGTGGCTCCGGGAGCTGCAGACAGCCTACAACCAGGAGCTCTTTCTCCAGCCCACTGGGGCCTCTGCAGTAGTCTTTCCTGCTCAGCTGTCCCCCTGGGGTCCCATCTACTCATCCGTACCTTGAGACTTGCTTGGCTTTAGCTGCCTGATTAATTGAACCGTTTAGGTCCTAATCTGGAGCTCCTGAAGGTAGGAAGAGCTTTGCCAATGAATTTGAGATTTAAATTCAAGGTGGGTCCCTTAAAACAAGTAGGATGATATGAAGTGACAAAATGACGGTAACTGTGGAAAATCTGGGACTGGTGCTTGACAAAATTGTTGGGATTCACCAATAATGGTGAGGGCGAAACCAAATTGTCTAAAGTAGCCTCCAATAAACCACATTAACACATTAACCCCCTACAGCAGTAGGGTGAAAACTGGACATTAACAGTACATATGCCAGAGGTGCTGTCAGAAATTAAGTAACTTGAGGTTGGTCTATGGGTATAAAAGTCTCATGTCTTTACGGGAAAGTATTGTGAGATGAAACTGACTGTTGCCATTGCCACAAGGGGCATTGCAAACACTGTAATTAAAATGCAGAGATACTTTTCATCCAACTCCATGGCTTTCAAACACGATACGAACTTCTGAGAGCTGTCAGAAGTACAAATGATATCTTTGCTATGGGACAGAAATTGCAGCAAAGCCACACAAAAAAACACCAGCTGTGTTAATCTGATTTTAGAACACTCCTTAGATCAGACATCGTTAGATGAGATTTGCAAAGCCCACAACTGATGGTGAAATCCTGCAGAAAGAAATGCAGGCTGTTAGGGTGGGAAAGGCTGTACTGGATTGTCAGTCTAGTTTAGCAGGATTGTGGCTCCTGAGTTGCTGTAGAAAGCTGTGCTATGAAGAATATGTGAGTGTATTGGGGATGAAACATGCTAGAAGTGACATTTTATAATAGCCTCGGATGAACAGTGACATTGGGGAAGCAGTGTTAAACATATGCCAAAATTCAGGCCAAATTAAGCAACAATGTTTACGATGTGATATAGGAAAATCGGCCCCTGGGAACAAAGTAACTGTAGATTTGTGTATGTTGGCTGGAAAAAGTCTCTTAAAGTTTTCCTAGACTATTATTCTTGTTGCTCTGAGGTGGCCTTGCCCGAAGAAACTACAGGTGGTTGTGCCTCGGTGGATCATCTGGTCCAACCCCCCTGCCAAAGCAGGGTCACCTAGAGCAGACTGCACAGGACCTTGTCCAGGCAGGTTTTGAACATCTCCAGAGAAGGAGACTCCACAGCCCCTCTGGGCAGCCTGTTCCAGTGCTCTGTCACCCTCAGAGTGAAGAATTTCTTCCTCCTGTTCAGACGGAACTTCCTGTGCCTCAGTTTGTGCCCATTGCCCCTTGTCCTGTCACTGGGCACCACTGAAAAGAGTCTGACCCCGTCCTCCTGAGACCCACCCTTCAGATATTTATAGGCATTTATTAGGTCCCCTCTCAGCCTTCTCTTCTTCAGGCTGAACAAGCCCAGCTCCCTCAGCCTTTCTTCATAGGAGATGCTTCAGTCCCCTCATCATCTTCATAGTCCTCCGCTGGACTCTTTCCAGTAGCTCTTCATCCTTCTTGAACTGGGGAGCCCAGAACTGGACACAGTACTCCAGATGAGGCATCACCAGGGCATTGTAGAGGGGGAAAAGAACCTCACTCGACCTGTTGGCCACACTCTTCTTAATGCACCCCAGGATCCCATTGGCCTTCTCAGCAACCAGGGCTCATGGTCAACTTGTCATCCACCAGGACACCCAGGTCTCTCTCCACAAAGGTTCTCTCTAGCAGGTCCGCCCCGAGCCTGTACTGGTGCATGGTGCATGGGGTTGTTCCTCCCCAGGTGCAGGACCCTGCACTTGCCCTTGTTGAATTTCATCAGGTTCCTCTGCGCCCAACTCTCCAGCCTGTCCAGGTAACGCTGGATGTCAGCACAGCCTTCCGGTGGGTCCACCACTCCTCCCAGTTTTGTGTCATCACCAAACTTGCTGAGGGTATACTCTAACTCTTCATCCAAGTCATTGATGAAGAAGTTGAACAAGACTGGGCCCAGTACTGACCCCTGAGGGACACCACTAGTTACCGGCCTCCAACTAGACTCAGTGCTGCTGATGACAACCATCTGAGTTCTGCCATTCAACCAGTTCTCAATCCACCTCACTGTCCACTCATCCAGTCCACACTTCCTGAGCTTCCCTGTGAGAGCGTTATGGGAGACAGCATCAAAAGCCTTGCTCAAGTCAAGGTACACAACATCCACTGCTCTCCCCTCATCTACCCAGCCGATCGTGCCATCATAGAAGGTTATCAGATTGGTCAAGCATGACTTCCCCTTGGTGAATCCATGTTGACTACTCCTGATAACCTTCTTTTCCTCTGCTTGCTTAATGATGACATCCAGAATGAGCTGCTCCATCACCTTTCCCAGGATGAAGGTGAGGCTGACCAGCCTGTAGTTCCCTGGATCCTCCTTCTTGCCCTTTTTGAAGACTACATTGGTATTGGCTTTCCTCCAGTCCTTGGGCACCTCTCCTGTCCTCCAGGACCTTTCAAAGATGATGGAGAGTGGCTCAGCAATGACATCCGCCAGCTCCCTCAGCACTCGTGGGTGCATTACATCTGGGCCCATGGATTTATGGACGTCCAGTTTGATCAGGTGATCTCTCACACAGTCCGCCTCGACCAAGGGAAGGTCTTCCTTTCTCCAGGCTTTCTCTCTTACCTCCAGGGTGATGACTGAGGCAAAGGCGGCATTCAGTAACTCTGCCTTCTCTGTATCCAGGACACCCACCTCATTCAGCAATGGCCCCATATTTTCGCTAGTCTTCCATTTGCTGCTGATGTACTTGAAGAAGCCCTTCTTGTTGTCTTTGACATCCCTTGCCAGATTTAATTCCAGGTGGACCTTAGCCTTCCTTGTTGCATCCCTGCATGCTCTGACAACATTTCTGTGTTCCTCCCAAGTGGTCTGTCCCTCTTTCCACATTCCATAGACCTTTCCCTACCCTCTGAGTTCTGCTAGAAGCTCCTTTCTCATCCATGCAGGTCTCCTGCCTCTTCTGCTAGATTTCTTTCTCAGGGGGTGCACCAATCCTGAGCATGGAGGAAGTGATGTGTAAACAGTGACCAGCTCTCTTGGATCCCCCTGCCTTCTAGAGCCCTGATCCATGGGATTCCTCTGAGTAGGTCCTTGAAGAGGCCAAAGTTAGTTCCTCCTGAAGTCCAAGATTTTGATCCTACTTATTGCCCTGCTTCCTCCACTCAGGATCCTGAACTCCACCATCTCATGATCACTGCGGCCGAGGCTGCCCCCATCCTTCGCATCCTCAGCCAGTCCCTCTTTGTTCATCAGTAGAAGGTCCAGCAGCACGCCTCTCCTCTTTGGCTCCTCCACCACTTGCATCAGAAAGTTATCATCAGTGCTCTGCAGGAACCTCCTAGACTGCGTGAGCCTGGCTGTGTGGTCTTCCCAGCTGATGTCAGGGTGGTTGAAGTCCCCCATGAGAACCAGGGCCTGTGACTGTGAGGCTACTTTCATCTGTCTGTAGAAGGCTTCATCAATTTCCTCTTCCTGGTCTGGTGGCCTGTAGTGCACACCCACACCAATGTCAGCCATATGCGTCTGCCCGTTAATTCTCACCCATAAGCTCTGGACTCGTTCTTCATCCACCCCCAGGCAGAGCTCAATACATTCCAGTTGCTCCCTCACATACAGAGCAACTCCTCACCTTGTTGGCCTGTCTTTCCTAAAGAGTCTGTAGCCATCTGTGACAGTATTCCAGTCATGCGAGCTGTCCCACCGTGTCTCTGTAACTGCAATGAGATCATGGTCCTGCGACCGCACACAGATCTCTAATTCTTCCTGCTTATTGCCCATGCTGCGTGCATTGGTGTACAGACATTTCAGGGAGGAACACAAGCATGCTGGTTTCCCTGGAGGGGTGCAAGAGGATCTGCTGTGTCCATACCTACGCTTAAGGTTGTTGGTCTTCTGCTTCTCAGCTTGGGACGCAGCTGAGGAACATTTGCCACTGCTCTGATTAGCCACTCTTAGTCCCCAAACAGATGGGATGGCTTGAGCATTGTGACTTTGCCTCCCACCCCCCGAGTCCTTCAGTTTAAAGCCCTCCACACTAGGTTGGCCAGCCTGCTGCAAAAGATCCCCTTGCCTCTTCTAGACAGGCGGATCCCATCCCTCCCTAACAGGTTATAATCATTGAAGAATGTCCCATTGTCATAAAGGCAAAACCCTCACGATGGGCACCAGCCACGAAGCCAGGAGTTGATATTCGTAACGCGTCTGTTTCTGGCTGATCCCCTTCCTCCAACCGGTAAAATGGACGAAAAGATAACTTGGGCACCAATGCTTTCGGATCTTTGAATCAACACCGAGACCTTTGAAGTCTTTCTTAATTCTGCCAAGCTTCTGACTTGTGCTGTCATTTGTGCCTACGTGAAGTAGTAACAGCGGATAGTAGTCTGTGCTCTTTACAAGTAGTGGCACCCTCTTGGCCACAGTTTGGACCTGAGCTCCCAGAAGGCAGCACACCTCACGTGCCTCCTTGTCAGGTTGGCAGATGGGTGCCTCAGCGCCCTTTAACAGGGAGTCACCCACCACGAGTACCCGTCATTTCTTTTTACATCCAGTCTAAATCTATCCTCCCTTAGTTTAAAACCATTACTCCTGCACGTTGTAACACTGTTGGCCTCAAATACAGTGGCCTCATTTTCAGGTATCTTCACAAGAACATACCCACTCCGGCGGGTGCTGGTATCTCCAGAGGATCGCAGCATGCCAGTAGTCACACACTGCAGTGTTTTTGACTGCGGAGCCTTACTGCAGTTTTTAAGCCCTGGGCAGGGCGCCTGTGTGGCCCCACATGCCTTTCCCTGCCCCACCTGTACCCCTTCGCCCCAGGCAGCCCCTGTGCCCACCATGTGCCAGCCGTGGTGCCGAGCGGGGATGCCGGTGCACCCTTCCCTCAATGCAGAGCCGCTGGGGCAAGGCCGCTCAGGGGGGCATGGAGGGCTGCAACCTGTCCCAGCAGGTCTGTCCTGGCTGCCTGGGGCTCTCTCGAACACAGGCTTTGCATGGGGGTGTCTGGACGCCTTTGAATAGCTCATCTGCTTTTCAGGAACCGTCTTTTTTTTTTTTTTTTCACTTTTGCAAGATTAAATAAGTGTGAAATAGGCATTTGTATGATCCTTGTCTATAAAAGATGTTATCTGCCTGCTGAGCTTCCCTCCCCTGTTTGCTAATGGGAGTCAAGTCCTTCAATTCATGGTGCTAAATTTACTCTAATTAGTTATATCTCTGTTCCAGTGCTGTCTTCATAATGGGTAATAATTGTATGCTCTGCCAGATAGATGTTCCTACGGTACTGTCACAGGCGTGCCTGGGCTGGGATACGAATAAGCTTGCAGAGGTGACTGAAGACTGAAGTTTCAGCTTTATATTGCAGCAAGCAATCAGATCACTACTATTTCTTTTTTTAGGAACTTCATTCTTTTTTTGTAAGTTTTTCATAGGCTAAGAAACACAAATTGCAACAGAAGACAATTTCACACATGACACATTGCTGTATGAAGTGCGCGATGCTTATACTCAATAGATACCATACAAGAAAGTTGTACAAAGCTATTACCATGAGAGGGTAGTATGGATTGATTTTGTTCCCTGCTTTGTTTTTCAGGGGGACGAGCAAGAACTGAATTTCTGTACCACTGAAAACTGTAGGTTTAATATCCAGATATCTAGGTACTTAGGACAATTGCAAAAGCTCTACCTAAAACCTGTTTCTTAGGATACCATAACTGTATAATAATTATCTCCTGGTACTGTTAAAGAAAAATGCCAGCATAGCGTGCTTCAAAGCACATGGATGACAGACGCTCGGTCCCCTGGCAGGCGAATGAAACCCTCCCTGGAGCCGTGTAGGGCCATTGATCATGCTCTGCCAGAGCAAGACAGGACTGTGCCCGCAGCTGGGGCCGTGCTACAGACCTGGCTCTGTAATACGCTGCTCATGTCTGCGGGCAGTGTGTCATACTTTTTGCTGCACATGTAACTTGCTTTCTGGTGAGCAAGTCCAGCTGGGACTAAAGGTCCCTGGGTCTTTTTCCTAGCTTGGTTGCTAGTCTAGATCAGCTAGATCTAGCTCAGCTTATATCTCACTTAACTTGTTTCTTCATTTCTCAGACTGTAGGTCAGGGGCCTGAACTCTGACTTATTGACGACTGCGGGTAAAAAATACTACACAGAACAAGGTGTTCATCTAATTAACATGGGGTATGACATCTGACTTCTTGAAATCTGCTGGTGAAAAGTATTACACAAGACTATGTGCTCATATAATTAACATTGCTTATTCAATTTATACAAATAAAAATAACTATTTGTATTCTATGGCTTACAATGGTTTCTACCCTGGTAGAACTTTACTGTTATAAAAAACCCACTGCAAATATATTTAAAGGTTTTTTTTTCCTTAACCTGAATCATACTTGATGAAATGGAAGGATTTCTGGGCTGAATCTTGTATACCAAAGAGAAGTCTGGAAAACAGTTGTTAACATTTTACAACTGAGTTATGAACTCTTGAAAATATGAGCTTTGCAGTAAGTTTGGCAGGAGAGCATAGCCCCTTACTGATCTGGCTTGCAGGTGATACTGGGTTTATTAAGCTCAAACACTGTATTTTTTGGAACTTCTGAGTTGTGCAATGCCTGTGTCTGTTGCCCTGTAGCTATACTTCTCAAGATTTATTTATTCACAGAGATTTCTTTTTCAGTTTTGAAAACATAAAGTAACTAACATTTTTAAACTTGTTAAAAGTAGAATTTCAACATGGTATTCAGGGGAGAAAAAAACATCTTAAAGGAGCTCTGTGTGAGACTTACAAGTTTAAGTTGGTTTAGCCTCTCAAGGGATGCTGCAGCAGGCTTGTATACTTACCAAATATATTTCTACATGAAAGGCTACTGTTGCATCTTTTCTCTCCTTGTGTTCTGGGGAGACTGGGCATGAGCCTGCTGCAGTACAGAAACTGAACATTTTGGATATGGTATTGTCCAACATGTAATGAAATTTTCAACCTGTCCATATGGGCATAACCTAAATTGTTCAGATACACATTTTGCTATTGGCCAAGAGTCATTAGCAATGAACAAATAACAAAATTTCTCCTTTGGGAAGCATAAAATCTGTGGAGGGCTTCAGAGAGATCAAAAATGGGATTTTTCCAAGTCTTGTATCAAAACACTTGGGAGATACTTGGATTAAAACTGTGGTGAAGTGATGCAGGCACCGAGGAACCAGGCCAGCATGACAACGAAGTCTGTAAGTCTCTGACAGTGATTCATGCAACATTCAAGCTGTACTTCATAGTCCTGTGGCCCCCTAGCAGGCTGATAGGTGAAAGCTAGAGAAAATGGTGAAAGAAACAGCGAAGAGACAGCAGTGAAATGTAACATAACGTAACATAATATTATATGTTTCTTTTTTAAGAAGTATGGAGGTTGGCTGATTTTTCTTGGTATTCATATGGCATTGATTAACTCAAAGAATGATGTGCGAGTGGGACACACTCTAAAGAATGCACTATGAAATTTTTGTTTCTACTTACCCCATCAGGACCTTTTCTCCTCCTGTTACTGTTCTACTTTGTTGCAGTTTTTGTTTTATTTGGGAATTTTGGCTCATTTCAATAAGCTGTTTAAGCTCTATGGCAACTGGAGAGGTCATGAAAATATGAATTCATAACAAAATCAGGTAATTGAGGAGAGAGCAATTTGAAGTCAAGCTGCTTAGCAGTCTCTGCAGAGCATGATTTAACCTTGCTTAACATTTAACAAGAGCTTCATTTATGCAAAAGTGATGCAATTAAGGTGCCAGAGCTCCTAATAAAAATCCCTGAGGCTTCCTGAAAGTCTTTCAGCAAAATCAAAAAATATTTATTTCAAATTTCTTGATCTTTCTGAGGCAAACATTTTTGACTCTTTAGGAAAAATGTAAAACTTATTTAGAAGAAAATATCTCACTTTGCTGAAAACAGTTTCCATGAAAGTTTTATGTTTCCTTTGAAAATATGAAAGTTTCCATTAAAAATATGTAAAGTAAAAGCACAATTTATCCAGTTTTCTGCAAGTCCATCTAGAAAAAAATAATCTGATGTACTCAATAAAACCACTGTATTTCTTCAATCTTTTCATAAATTGAATTAAGCATCAAAGATTAAACACACATAGACAGAAATCACGAGTATTTATTCATATGGAGGTACATAAATGAAGGAGAGGTGAGAGAGCACAGAGGACTCCATGGCGGAGATGGTTCAAGTGCAGTGTGAGCTGCTCCGGTGGGGACCCCAGTGCCCCCCCCCCCGCCATGCCCCAGCTGTGTTTAGCATCCTGGTCGATGATCAGCATTACCGGTTCTACTCCTCTGTGAAGACAGACTGCCATTTAGCTAGGCCTGCACAACAGGCTCCGACAGCGAAATGAAAAGGTAAAACAGATTTTGGACAGTAGTATATAAAGCAGAAAAGTTCTGAGTACGTAGAGCATCATACAGGTTTTCACTGCCTCAAACTGGAATAAGGCATACTAATGAACACTTCCTTCTTTTTCTTTTGATGCAACCTTTTACAATCTCCTTAGGGCATAGAATGTCTTTAATTTCCCCTCATAAAACTTCAGTGATAGTGTTAAACAGCAAACAACTTTAAATAACTATACATATATTGGCAGATAATTAAGTAGGGATCTGCTTTTCAAAATAGTACATCATTTCTCTGTGACCTGTTTTGTTTTAGAAACCATTGTGCATAGGGCTATTTTTCTAACCACGAGCTTACACATTTATACTAACAAAACATACAGGCCAGAAGTACCTCTACAGATTGGTTATGCTGAAAAAGCCCAGTAACAGCATAGTGATCATGTAGTTCTCAATCTCAAAATAGCCTAATAGCCCATTTTTAATACTTCCTCTAAATATTTCAGGGAAACAAAGCTATGAAGGCAGATAAACTTGGAAGGTGGGGTGAAAGGGTAAAGATGCCTGACTCTCTGAAACGTGTGTACTAATCTCAAAAACATAATGTAAGTAGTTTGTGCAGTGATGTGGGGTTTTTTATTATCTTTAAGATGGATTTCTGTGTTTCCCTGTCTTTCTACAGCTTACTTTGTACTCGCAAAATAGTTTTGTGATCCCATGATGCAGATCCATCACTAATACAGCAAAACGTACTCCAGAACTAAAAGAAATAGGAAAGGAAATTAGTTTGAAGTGATTTTCTGTGAAAAGCTAATGTTCAGCAAAAGAAGATGATTTGCATTTTTTCCAAACATCCCCAGTAGGACAGTATTTCATGAAAAAGGAGCTGTTAATTTCAGGCAAACGTCAAGGTGCATCTGAGGACCAAAATAAATATTCCCTGTCTGGGTGAGAAATAGGTCTTGGTAAAAACCCCTGAGGGCAGCTGACTCCCTTGTGCACAGTTCTGGCAGCGGTAGCCATCAGGCTGCCCTTGGGTGCGGAGTCAACAGCCACTGCACGCATTATCCTGCAATGCAATTACGATGTTGAAACTTCTTTCCCTGTCAATGAGAGGCAGAGAAAAGGAGGCTCTAAGCAGCTGGAAATTTCCTTAATCCCGTTAAGTGAAGCTCTCTCCTTTAGTCAAAACCCATCACATCCCAAGTGGGATTTGATGATGTAAAGCGCCTCAAGGCTTGTTTGTGGATTTTTTTCCCAATCCCTTCCCACAAAATAAAGCCGAAGATCCACGGACAGAGGCAGGCAGGGCAGTGGCTGCCCAACCAGCCGGGCAGGAGGAAGTCCAGTAAATGTTTCTAAAGGTATGTTCCTGAAACACTAATCTCCCCCTTTCGTTTAGAAATCCTCACAGGAGAAGCTTTGCTGACTTGAGAGGAAAAAAAGGAAAACTTCTTCTTCCTGTAAATACTTAAGCAGAAGGGAAATTTCACAGGGGAAAATGATCATCATAAATCTTTAAGGAGCTTAGTAATACAAAGCGTCTGCAGTTAAAGAATCTTTTAATATCACCTTGGAGAAACTAGAGGTCCCAATCCTCAGCCTTCCTGTTCTCCAAGCTACCTTCCCTCTGACACTGCAAGAAAAATGTGGGAATTGTTACCTCCTTGCATCGTTGCAAAGAAAAACTACCCCATGATGTTCCCATGTCTGGCCACACAAGCACAAACCAGTCCTGTAAGTGGTCCCTAAGTGCGTATAAATCCTGCGAGCCCATGTTCTATCAGCACAGGCTATACATTTCATATCTTTCCAGCACCTCTGTTCTCACTGTTGGCTGGTGGATGGTATAAAGCACCCTCTCAATTTTCAGCAGATTTTTTTTTTAATGGTCTGGCAAATAATGGTGATTGGTTTAAAAGTTAGAAATTAAGCTGGAAATAGCATAAGTGAGTGAAATTAGCTTTAAAACTTAGTTTGGTTTACTTTTCTTCCCTCCCTTCCACCCACTTTTGTCATCAGAAGCTTTGCACTGAGACTGAATTATCTAGACTGAATATTCCTGGTCCTGCCAAGACATCCAGACTGGATAAGGATGACCAGTATCTTTTCCACCTTGTGGAATGGCAGAATTTGCCGCTGCCTGCAAGGTCTCCTTGACAAGAATAGAAAGGGAAGCTGCACCAGCTGCAAAGCCTCCTTTTACACTGAAATGTCATCAGTCTGAGTACTGGGGAAAAAAGTCAAGTGAGCAAGGCTCAAATCTTTTCCAAATGCCAAGTCCCACTCTCTGATAGGCCCCAGATTGGAAAGATTCGTACATATTCACAGAAAATTATGAGAAGCTTCCTCTAAAACTGTTCATAAAGTGAGAGATCCCAGGCCTTTTGATGACATTGAAGGAAACACTTCTCGTGCAGTTGGGGTCTGCCAGTAAGAGCAAAAAACAGTTTGAATTTTCAGAAGTGATGGACACTGCTGCCATTGAATGTCACAGATCTTACAGACTGCAAAAAGCATTTATAATTTCTGTCTTGTATTATCAAGGTGCCTAGGGATCCCCAGACAAACCATTCCCATTTGTTGCAGTAGATATTTTGCAGAGGACAGTCTTAGTGCTACAGCTCTGAGATGAGATGGTTCTTCCTTTGGGTTGATCTGGGCTTCCGCTCCAGCTAGATCTGCACTCAGGTCTATGAACCAGTGCTTCTGCTGCAGTGAAGGGGGCTGAGGACACTCAGGCGGCCTCCCCAGTCCTTCCTTACAGAGACAAGAGCCGATACTGGCTTCTACAAGCAACACAGTAATTCCACACATCCGGAAGTGGAAGAAGCAAACTCATAGCTCTGTGTCGCATCATGTCCATGGAAATGGTGTCTGCGGAGGAGAGTGTGTTCTGCTCCTGACCTGCTCCAAATAGCAGAGCATATGGTCCTCTGTTGAAATTAAAGGTATCTCAGATAGAGTTCAAAGGTCTGTCCAAGGTCTGGTTCTAGTATTTTTGATTTTTAATAATTCGTATGCTTGAAAGGATAGTAGGCTTATTAAATTCACAGATGGCACCAGGCTGGGAGAAACAGCAACAGTAATGGAGGGCAGGACTAGAAGTCAGAATGATCTTCACAAATTAAAAAAGTGTTCTGAAAAGAAAAAGATGAAGTTCAGTAAAGACAATGTGCTTGGGTGATCAGGTATAAGCAACCGAACAAATGCAGGACGGAGCATGACTGGCCGGATAGCATTTTGCAGAGGAGAGAGCATAGTCAAATATAAGTCATGGACCTAAGATGTCATCACCTGAGCTGTATAAACAAAAGCATTGCCTATAAAACATAGTAATATTATACTATTATGTTGGTGAGTCCTTGGCAGGAGGATTACGTCTGATGTGGGGCAGCATGTGAGAGTTGCTGGGTTTTGAATTTTAAAACACCAATGGGCCTTCCCAGTGCTTCAGGGTATGCATCGCCCTTCAGACCTCCCCAGCTCCTTTCGTGATGCTCTGGCTTTCACTTCTGTCACAGCCACATCCAAGTCATGGATCTGTTCTGCCAAAGGCGGCTCTGAAGAATGGGGCAGGAAAGCTGCTGCAGGTTATTCTATGTTTCAACCTCAAAACCCATGTCCCCTATGAAAATAAAGAGGAAATACAAGAGCAGGCAAAATATCACGTTTTTAATAAGGCAGGTGAGATTTGAGGCTTGAACATGGGAAATCCCACATTATAAGGCCTGTCTGGCGACTCCAGTTACTTTGAGAAAAATGTGGATGATCTGGAAGGGGTCCGAAGGAGGGCAGTAAGAATGAATAGCTGTCTGGAAGGACGGCCGGCCGAAAGAAGACTGAGGAGGGAGACAGCAATAAGCTTCAAACATGTAAAAAGTTGCTGCTGCAAAGAGGAAGGAAGTAACCTGTTTGCCATGTTTGTGTACCATAGGACAAAAAATAAGAGGCTTGTATGTCACCAAGGGAGGTTTAGATTAGATGTTAGAAAGTGCTTCTGAGCAGGCAGGGCAGTGAAGCATTGAAATCGGATTGCCTGGGGAGTGAACTGGGACATACGGTCCCGATCACGGGGGATGGCTGAGAACCGGCTGTGGAGACTGAGCGTAGCCTAAGGCAGAGGAATGGCGAGAGCAACCTCGCAGAGTCCTTCCCAGTACTGGAATTCTTCCCAGTACTGTCTATAGGTCTGTCAACAGCAGCAGCAAGAGGCAAGCGGCAGAGTGGCCATTTTGAAGTACTGTCTTGAAAAATTCGTTACCTCTTCAGGCAACAGGAAAGTTCCCATAGCTGTCTTAAAAATTAATACTCAATGTTGCTTTCTTGGAAGCGTTCTTAGGGAATAGTCCGCACAAAATAAATTATTAAATTCAAGTCAAAGTTAAAGACCAAACTTTGGCTTTTATTGTCTGCCTTTCATTACAGGTAGGCATCATCTATGGGAACAGGGAGTGTAGTACCGTGTCCTGTAACCTGGTAAGGAACAGAGGGAGCCTGGCATTTTTTTATTGCAATGTTGACAATGATACTTTTCTTTAGATAGTGCCTTCTCCCTGAATCCCTTGTCGTGCATCTGCCCAAGAAAAATAGATTTCATGTTAAATGAATAGGTGTGATAACTAACATTCAGGCTACATCAAATCTATATATATGTATATATATACACATCAAATACATATTTATTCTCCTTCTGCAGTATTCATGACTTTCATATTCCTTAGAGGACTATTTGCTCCATCCAGTCACTGGAGATATTTAAATTCAGACAGGGAAATTTTATTCAGTCTTTGTAGGATTAGAACTTCCAATTGGATGAAAAACCCCATGACTCCATATGGAGGTTCTAGGCCCAATTTACCAAGAGTTCATGACTCTAAGATTGAAAACCACCAGACTATAAGAATAATATTACACATTAATCAAGGAAGAACTGTCATGACTATGGTTAACTTATCATTTTAATTATACTGCATGATGAAACAGCTATATTAAATAACTTCACTAATGACTAAGCCTTACAGTACAAGCTGTGGTATGATTTTTCTGTAAGATATTAATTTTGTCTTAAGACTTGATTTTTTTCTGACATGGATAGTGTTTCTGCACTGACATCTTCATAGTGCAAAAATAGTTACGTCTGGGCAATCAGAGGTGAGTTTCTGAATTCCTTTGTATTTTATTGTATTCACTTTTTAATGTTTGAAGGTACCATGAAAAATTATTTGAATTGCTCACTCTCTCGCTGCTTTGTTTCCTTTTGAAGCAATACACATTTTTCCAGGACCTAATAAAGGAGAAACTGTTCATAAAAGATTATTTTTACAGTTTTCCATTTTCCATCTGCAGTCATATAAAGGTGATATCATTACCCTGTGAGGATTGTGGGGTTTGTTTGCAGTGGCACCCCAGAGACAGTATAAGGATGCATTTACATAGCCATTGCCCTCAGAAATGTCATATTATCAAGTTTAACTTACTGAGCAATAAATTCTTACCAGGTTTCAAATCCAAAAGAGGCAGCATGGGAATTGCTCTTTATATTACATCTTTGAACAAGCGTTTCTTATCTTTTTTAGGTGATAGAAAAATTATAGTCAAGTAGGGAGGGAGAAAAGGGAAAAAAAACAATAATCTGATTCATGGTGGGAAAATTTGAAAAGGTCATTGCTTGTTTCTGGCCTGCTAGCCTTGGGGCACATTTTTCTCTGTTTCACTGCCCAACTTTTACTAGTGCTTTTGAGATGAAGCAAAGACTCATCCACCTTCATGATGCTGTTCTGTTTCTGGGTGAAGATAGGACTGAGAACAAATCTGAATAGGAAGAAATGCCGTGGGAAGACACTTTCGGCCAAGTCCCCTGGACTTTCCCCTTCCATTCTCTTTTCTGACACCAGATTCTTCTTCTGATACCAGATGCAGCAGGAAAAGGAACAGTTTGGATCATCTTCTTCACCCTGTTCTCAACTACTAGTTCAACTTTGACTTACATCTGTTTTTCCCTCCATAATGGGTTTTATGCACAGCCCAAGTGGAATTGCTCGGTTAGCTTTGATTGTTCATGCACATCATCTGTCATTTAGGCAGCCTCCCCCTCTCTGTCCCTCGTCTTAGTCAGCATGAGCTAGGAACTGAAAAAGTGTTGCTTTTGATGGCACATGTGAACCCCAAAATAAAGGTATTAGTATGGTCCTGTCACTGCCCCATTCTGGATTCATTACATTTAAAATTGTAAACAAAAGCCTATATATACACTCTACTGGTAAACTATGCTTTCTATATCCTAATCATCTGTCATATGTAAATACTTGTAAGTACAAGCTGCAGATTCCCATTGCAGCAACAGGTAAATCTGCAGCCTGGCCAGTGGCTGGCAAACAAGTTTAACTGGAAATCTGATCTGCCCCTGCTATGTGGCCCCTAGTCTACAATATTTTAGATATTGCTTTCAGCACGTCACTCCCATCAGAGGTCCTGCTATAAAGCTTCAGCCCCTGTACTGCTCAGAAGGGCAGCTCTAATCCACTCCTTTGTGGTCCTGCTCCAAGACCTCACTTCTTCCACTCTCAGTAGAGGCCCCAAGATCAGTTCAGTCCATCATCATGGCAAACACGCTGGCTCCAGATGCATAATGCCATATCTATCCCTAGGAGCGAGCTCTAAAACACCCACAGCAGTGAAAACAGATCAAGCCTCTGAGATAAAGGCATGCCAGAATCCCACACATGAACCATCTGCTATGAAACAGGTGAAGGATGTCCCCAGTGCTCCTTCTCTCCATCCTACCTGCCTAGGAGGAGAGAGGAGGAGACTGAAACCAGCTCCTTCACTCCCTTCTTCACCTCCAGACGGATGCCACCGTGGCAAAATCAATGTGAGAGGAGAAGTGGCAAATAACCATGTCGGCAGGATTTCTGCAGTTTGATGATTGCATTTAGGTATCTTCCCACTCTTTATAATATTTCTCCTTACTTCTTTCATTTTGATTTGTATATGAAAACAGTAAAAGCTAAAGAACTCTCTTCTCACAAGATGTCCCTGCTCATTGCAGAAGGGTTGGACTACATGGGCTTTAAAGGTCCCTTCCAACCCAAACCATTGTATGATTCTATGCTGGAAAAGGAAGTTTAGAAGTTTCCTGAAACTCTAGGGGAGAAAAAAA
Source organism: Opisthocomus hoazin (assembly GCF_030867145.1). Classification (NCBI taxonomy): domain Eukaryota; kingdom Metazoa; phylum Chordata; class Aves; order Opisthocomiformes; family Opisthocomidae; genus Opisthocomus; species Opisthocomus hoazin. The sequence goes on along the minus strand of NC_134417.1, from coordinate 70,780,556 downwards.
AAAAATTCAAATACACCTTTTCCATCATTCAAAAGAGGCAGATATTTAGCATTTCTCATTTCTTAATGTTCTGATACATGAAGAAAACAGTCATCTCCAAGGCTGTTACTGATCAGCTCTAAAATAAAAGTGGTTTAACAGCTTGGTAGTGTCCTTGGCCAGCTGCACCGGGTGACAGTGCACCACCACCATCTACTGCTCAGCCTGCTGTACTGCCAACAGAGGCCCTGCTCAGACCGCTTTGGATTTGCAGAGATCTTAATTCACACATTAAACTTCTTGTACTGAGCCACAGTTTGTCAGATGTTGCATGTGCCTGAAAAGGAGAGCAAGGACAGCTAAATGCAAGAGTCTAGAAGAATGATGAAACTGAAAAATTTCAGGGAGCAACTATTTAGGGTTTTTTGATAATGTTGAGCTACTGCTGGAAAAACTACAGATATGGGTTGTTCAAACTGCATTTTGTTTTGGCTTACAAATCATGAAAAACTGGAGACAGTAGAGTAGGCAGCGCTGATTAATGTTGCACTGAAAGGATTAAAAACTGCTTTCTCATCCTGCGCTTTCACTTATGCTAATGAAAATCAGCAGAAATATTGTGTAAATTATCTTTGACAACTCTTCCAAGGTATTCCGCCATTTAGAACCATTTAAAGAGCTCCATAATGTAATGCATTATGCTGCATAGGACACACACCTGGTTGTTCATGCTAAGCTCAGAGCATGTCTCTTAAGAGGATCTATGCTGTCGCTTCTCAGTGTGTCTTCTTTAATTTGACTATATAAATTAAAATTATTTTCATAGTTACAAAAGGGCTAAATCGATATCATACTTCTTAGCTTAAAAAAGAATTATTTTGGTTCATATTTTTTGTAATATCAGTAGTTCTTTTTCTAACTTTTCAAGGTCTCTATGTACTTAGACCAGCTATTCCCTTTTCTAAGATGCTGCACCGAATCTTTGCCTCTGTAGCAAATAAATAGAAAATTTTTGCTGGAAAGGTTACTGATATCGAAAGTGTGATGTCTCAGCATTTCTTATGTTATTGAATCCTTTCGGTCTGATACTGCTGTAAACCAAGTCAATGTGAATGAGGATTAGCCTGGTGATGTTGAAGTTGTGAAGAAGAAGAATCCTGCTGGGTAGTTTGTGCAGCATCTACATCTCTGCAAACGGATCTGTCAAAAATCCCCAGTCAGAGTGCAGAATTTTGCATCTGTTCCATGTGGGTGTAAATGTCTGTGTGCTGTGTATGAAGACACAGCCTCATGCTCAGAGCCATCCTTCCCACTGCAGGTCCACTGCCTTTTGTCAACGCGCCCCACAGGGGCACCTCTTCAATCCACCTATCTTCCTTTGTCTGTGTTGATGGACTTGTGCCAGCTTACAGCAATAGATAATGAGGCGTTCTGTTCTGTACAAGGTTACCTCTGCGCTTCACTTTGCTGTGTTTGTGCACTAGCTTAGATTTTAAGTGTTTGAGGCCAGTCACCTTTGATTTACTGTTGAGAGTGCCATGCACACCTCTGTCACTGTAGGCAAAATAAATAGTGTGATAATAACAACTCACTCCCATTGAACAAGAAAGCAGACGTTACCTGGTGGGCTGTCTTGTCTTTGACTGCAGCCAAGGGATTTTACAGGTGTTCAGCTGGCCACAGGAGGGCTCTCACATTGTTCCCCAGATTCAGTAAGGAACACAACTTGAACAAAGACCACATAATTCACATCAGACAAATTCTCTCGCTTCCTAGATTACACTCATAGCTTATGAAAAATGAAGGTTTTTATAGTTCTCAAACAAAGCCTTGCAGTCAGGGCTAAGGCCAGCTGGGATCAGTAGATCATGTTACAGAATATGAATCCATTGTTCCCAACATTTCTGTAGCCAGAACTCCCTGCAGCCACCTTCTCCACTTTCCCAGTCCCTAGACTTCATCTTTGGCTGTCTGGTCCTTTCCGCTTCTGTTTTCCTCCGTGCGCTCTCCCTCGGTTTAATGCCTCTTAACAGCAATAGCAGGGAGGTCATGCTAATTATCCCAGCAGGGTTTATTAGCCTGGACTCCAGTCACTGCCATCCTTTGCCTCTAACATCACGACTCTATTCTGAAGCTCACCTTATCAACTGGAAAGTAAGAACATGAGCTGTAACATTTTACCCATGTGAACTTGTTTTGTCAAGATGTTTTTGCTGAATGTGTAATGTTTGTGTACCTTTACACAGTACAGTCATTATTAAAGAATTATACTAACTCCACAGACGTTAAAGTGAACAAGTAGTGAAAGCCTTTTACTCAGCTAATACTTTTCTTATATATACATATATATATATAGGCCTACCAGTGGCATGCATAAATACAGTCGTATGCATACATATGTGTATTTATGTGTCTTGATATGTATCTATGTATACATTAACAATATATACATAAAGATTGAAAAAGGACAGTATTCCACAGTGACATTGCAAACACATAAACAAATGCTTTTCATGGAGGGGAAATACAAGAAAAGCATGCTTGAATTTTATGACTTCCATGTCGGTACTACTGGATTTCCATTTTCGATAGTTTGAGTGTATCCACACACATGTGCATGCATACATGGTTCACCCTAACATTTGAAGAGTTCCAGTTTCCTACAGTCAATGTTTCAGTAGTGTTTATGTAGGTTATGACCACCCTGAATCCTTAATTTTAATGGGAATTGTGTGTCTGAACATTCCTGAGAACACCTTTTCTGACAGTCAGAGATACTGAAGTCCTTCAGCCCAAAGCCAGTACATCAAAAAAGTAGGCTGGCGTGTGCTAAGCCAGGCTGAAACAGGGGCAGGCAAATTCAGTGCACATTTGGACAGCATAGCTTTTGGGACTAGTCTGAGCCACTCACGCTGAAATAATGTCCCCTCAACCAGGCCAAATGCAGGGCTTCCAGAGCACCTCTCACTCTCTGCAAGTAAGTGATCCAGTTTTGGGCTTGTCTACTTTCGTTGGGCCAAACCCACTCATTTTTTGTCCTCATTTTCTCAAGCTAGATAAAATCACAGCATCATAAGATGCATGTAATGAGTTCACATCTCATTTTCTGGGTTTCCCTGGAAAAAGTTACATTAATCATTCTCTGGAAAACACATTGCAATGGATGTCTTTTAGCTGGCATAATGTTTTCAGTTGAAAGCAGAAACATCCTGCATCTCAGTTTTTGTGGCACACTGGTTCTGTACTTGGTTTGATGGCCGTACCATCTCTGGCAATGAGTGAGCTCAGTATATTATGCCAGTTCCTGTCTCCCATATTGTTCTTTTTCAGTGTACAGGGGTTGTAAGAGAAGCTGAGTTGCCCTTGTGTCCTTGAGCCTTGCACTACAGGGATAGCCTGGCTCTTAGCCATGGACATTATTCCACAATCCCATTCTCAGCAGTCCCATCAGTTTCCCCCTCCTGAGGAAAATAAAAGAGATTTTTACATTTCTTGTTAATCTCAAACCTGTCTTCCCAACATATGGCCACACACTGTCTTGTCTTCAGTAGCTTTCTCTGTGTTGGACGCAGGGGCTGATAATAACACTTTGTGGGTTTTTTTCTCCTTTACAGAAGGTACACTTTTAGCTGGAGGACTGTTCCTGGAGCAGCATGGGGTGTAGGAGTGCTCAATGGGGGGCTGTGAATATTCCTCAGGAAGCAGCAGAGGGTTTGGTGTAAGATTAAACTGGGTAATCCATAACCAGAGCGGGCATACGGTGTGTCACCATGGTGGGAAACACCAACAGATCAGGCAGAGGCTGTGAGCAGAGCTAAGGGAAGGGCCTGGAAAAGCCAGAAGTTTGCTGTCTTTGCTGGAAGCAGCTGATCCTGCTTCAGTGACAGCAGCGTATTGCTGCTCCCAGGAGTCTGCTCCAATAGGCAACTATCCACTTTGCCTCTCTCAGAGCCAGTCCTGCACATATCAGTCTTCAAAGGGTTCAGAATGCCAGACACAAAAGCAATTTCACAACGCTTCAGCCCCCATCTCCTGAGGCTTGTGCCTTTTGAGAAGCCTCAATGTTTTCCTAAGTAAACATGAAACGAGTTCCTCCCAGCCAGTTACATTAAAGATGAATTACGATGCCTGGTCTTATTCACTCATGAGACAAATAATACAGTCCTGCCCATCATTTCAGTATTTCACATTTCACTGTGTTTATCTTGCACATCACTTAAGCTCTGTCTTTTCCAGATGACGAGTAATTCAGGCAAAACCACCTGCAGATCCTCTTTGTCTCGGTCACCCTCCCTTCCCTTGGAAATCTGCGGTGGCATCTGTTTCAGACACAGTCCTCCAAAAGAATGGGAAGAGCTGATTCTCAGATAGCAACTGAGACAATAACCGCTCTCCCATCTTTTTTATGTCATTTAATAAAAATTTCAGCAAATGTTCAATTCTGGTATATTTGTAATCAACAGTACAGATGTCAGGTTTAATTAGCAGTCAGTGACGGGTTCTGTATTTGTGTTTCAGTCAATGTGATCTACTGTATATCAAGTATAATGCAAACTTACAGTGAAAAGTATCGCACTTCAAATGAACAAACTATTCAGCCGTATCTACATGCTCTGGATAAATATAAGGATAGAATGAAAAGGAGAGAACAGTGCAGACAGAGTTCTGTGCATTTTTGATAAGTGTACAGGGAAATAGAAGTGAAGATATGCAAAACCTGACCTGGAAAAGTCCTGGCACAAGTGTATAAATATTTGCCAGTATGGTAATTAATCTCTTGGCTGAATGTAGATTACATAAAATGTTCAGTCTTAGTGCACTCAGAAAAGCAGTGGACCACAAAAAAAGGAAGACTATTTAAATATAATAATGAAATGCCTTTTAATTTTTTAGTCTTTGGGTGAACCCCCTTCATTTTCAATTCTCTCATTTGTATTTTAAATGCATAGTGAAAGAGCTGCTATCTCCTTTTCACTAAAGCAGGGACTAAGTTAACTCTCTCCTAAACTCTGGCGTAGAGCACACTGTCATCTCTTCTTGCCCTCGCTGACAAACACACTTACATTGTCCATCGGTCACCTTCTGCCCCAGGTCTCTGACACTGCCTGCCTTCCCTGCCAGGTGCACCTTTGAGCCTTTGCTCCACACGTACTCCCTCCTTTCCATCGCTCCCTCCCTCTGTGCTGTGCTGCGCGCGGGGTCCTCGGGATCGACCTGAAAACAGCACGACTGTGACTGTCTTTACTGCATAAAGGTTGTGGAGAATGGCAAAATCTTAAGGGTGATGAGTTTGGCTTTTGGTTCCTTCCAAAGTAATGGGAGATGGCAGGACAAGGAAAAGGCATGAGTACACGAAGATGCTTCCTGAGATAACAAGCTCTGGAAATCATAAGACTCAGAATAACAGCAAGTAAACCTTCAGAACCGTTCATAAGCATGAATACACCTGAAAAAACAAGCAGTTTTCACTTATTAATATTGCAGAATTTAATACTTATGTGTCACACAAAACTTCATAGCAAACTATGTGAGCTGGAGTTCAGTGACAGAAGGAAAAAAATTACGTTGTAACGTGCATTACATTAATTGTGGTGGGAGGGACACTGTTTAGCACTGGCTAATTCAAAGCTGGGCCCTTGGGAGCTAAAAAACTGGTTGCATTTGCTGGCACAGCTGTAGCTGTCTAAGAGATTACTAAACTGTGATGGGATGTGTGCAGCAACCAGACGCAGCAGACCCATCATTTGAGAAAAATGATATCAATAGTTGCCTCGATATTTTTTTTTAACTAGGTAGATAAAATTAAAATATTCTAAAAATTATTTCTATTAAGGACTGGTGGCGTAATACGGTAAAATGAATACCTGAAATATTTTAAAAGTGAAGGTTAGATAGGCCTTGGAAGGGTATACTTTACAGACGTTCCAGGATTACAATATAATTCTCTGTCTTTGTAAATTGCCAATAACTGTAAATTATTTTAAGCTGCTGCATAATTGCATTTGAAAAAAACCTGAGCTTTAACTTTTAAAATGGCAATTCTCCAGTTCTTATGAAGAAACAACGAATCAAACTGACGCAGCATTGTCTGTTTGAATCTGCAGATGTATTGACACCGAATAAAAGTAAGGGGTGAATTCGCATCAGTCAAAACCAACCATTCCTCAGTTTAAATTAAAGAAGGAAAGAGGTTGAAGTAGGAAGGTGGGAGTGGATGGGGCAGGACCTGTAGTAATCAAGATTAGGTAAAACTGCTTGAATAAGACTGTGGCAGTAAGCATGTTTAGGATAAAGTAAAGATTAGAAAGATAAACTGGGATAAATGTGTGAGATAGAAAAATGGGAAGAACGAGAAAGAAAAAAAATGAAAGTGCCGTTTAGAAGTATGGGTGAGAGGTAACACTAAGCAGGTTTTAAATGCTAAAAGAAAGGACAAGGTTTTTGAGGAGAAGGTTATAATTTCGAATTGTAAATCTGATGTTCTTTACACTAAAATGTTGAAGTAACAAAAAAGTTGAAGTAGCGAGATAAATGAGATTTTGGTAGCATAGGCAGTAGCCGAAGCCATGAGAATAAGTGAAGTGCCCTGGGTGAGAAGTCATCTGAGAGCAGAGGTAACAGGCAAATGGGAGGGAAGCCACAGAAAGAAGATGATTGACACAACCGACTGGAGAACTTCAGTGAAATACAGATTTTAAAATCTTGCTGAGATTATGGTTTCTGAGAACAATGGTTGCCAGTTTTGTATTGATTTATAAAGTGGTTTCTTTTTTTTTTATTTCCAAAAAGACTAAAATCTGTACAGAACTTCTTAATGACAGCTCAAGGCCATTAAGCAAGGCTCTCTTGCACTTTGTTTTTGCTGACGCAAAGGGAGAGAACAGAAGGAACTGTCGTCAGGAGGCAGAGCGAAGCACAGGCACTCACAAACTCCCTGCACAGAGCTGTGCCGGGACGGGTGGTTTTACCTCCATCAGCTTCCAGAAGAGCCGTACTGCGGTGGCATGGGGGGAGACAACTGCGAGCAACGGTGTTGCTTGGTGGTGAGGAACTCGGATCTAATCTGCTTTGTGTGTATTTCAATAAGGCGGTTAAATAGAGAGTGGAGCTTCTTAAATTTAGTCAAAGGCCATTAAGAGCTTTAGGGAAGACAGTGGTTTCAGTAAGGCATTGCACCAAAATGACACTTTCAAAAGCTTCTGTTTTGCTGGTATGCTTTTTCCATCCTTTGATGTAGCATAAAGATTGTTCAGTTTATTTAAATCTGACATATCCTTTGTTGTATCATAACAGCTTTGTGGCAGTTCAGACAATCACATTAGTGTCCAGCAGAGTTTAAATCAAGCCTTCTCCAGAGAAAGTTTAAAGTTCTCCTAGCTCGTATCTGAATGATAGAGTCATCTCTTCAGCAAAATGGACCCATAAATAACAAAAAAGGGAAAAGAAGGATTTTTGAGCTGAAGAACAACTTCCTCTTAATTATAGTCTGTGTTAGTCTTATAACAATCCTTAGTATGAATGTTGTCACCTTCTCTTATTTTACTGAGACTTTTGTTATGTTGGTGTTCTTACTAAATCCTTAGCTCTCGGAGTTAGGGGCTCATCTGGGACTCTCAGGTATTTGTTGTTTGCTTTAAGTTCAGCTTTCGGAAATGCAGGAAAAAGCTGGAAAATATAACTGCCTTTGAGTTTTAAAAAAACCCAACCCTTGCCAGTCACGAGATGTGCAAAATAATTGCATTTGGAGATGGGAGGAGGTAAGGTGTCTGGTTTTTTTATTGGACATTTAGGGTTAGTGATACTGAAAATCTGAAATATGTGCAGTAAGGAGTAAGGAAAACAACTCTGTGTGTGTGTGTGCACTTGATGCATTATATATGGTGCTATGTTTTCGGGTATACAGCAACTGAATCTTAAGACCAGGACATTCTCAGCCTCTCAGCATTAAGCAAGACTGAAGTTTTGTATGTTGGTATGAGAGCTGGAGCAGGAACTGGCAGTAGTTAAAAAGAATCATAACTACAATTCTGTTTTAGAGCATCTGTGGTCAGATACTGAGAGCTTGATTTGCTTGTCAGTGTTCTAATTTTGGATTATCTTAATGTTTTGCCTTTCGATTAAATGGAATCCCTTCAGCCTAATACTAGTTGGTTCTCGCTCGTTTGTTGTTAGTAAGCTGCCCACAGGGCTATATGCCCTCTCTGCCCCGTCCTCTGCTCTTATAATACTTCTTAGTTTATAAAATAATGATTTGATTGTATCCCCATGTGTGGATTTTAGTATCTCTCCATGTTTTACAGAGAGATTTCCAGCTGCTGCATACTCAAATGTGCATATTCTGCAAATATTCTGCGCTAACTCTGTGGCTGCAAACTGAAGTATCCATGCCTGGCTTGCCAAGACATGTATTATCACTGGGAAATATCTAGGTACCAGGACTGTAATTTCCACGCTGGACTGGCAGACTGATGTTTGGAAGCCTTTTTCATCGTGCTTCCACCATATGTTTTTCCAGCAGAAGTATGGGTTGCTTCAAAAATGTGATAGGTTACTGTACGGTATTTCTGAACTTGCATTTTCCCCTTTGGGAAATGCTGAACAGCAGTATATGGAGCTTTCTTTTTTTTTTTTTTCTTTTGAAAGCTCTGCCCTAGACTCCTTCGAGTCCTTGGAGTCAGTCCAGACCTTTCCTTCTTCCGAGACAGAGTATCATTCAGCTAGTGATTTCAGTCTTCAGGGAAATACAAACACTGTGCCTTAGCTATCCTAAGGAGGCTTTGCACAAACAGCGTCGACAGAAGAAACTAATTTTTGATGTAGGCAGCAATCTACAGGATCTGCCATTCACCCCAGTAAGGCACAGATGTTTCCTCACAGCTCACCTGCCAACAGGGGTAAGCAGAGCTCACCGCTCCCAGGAGTGGACTTTGGTTTTTGTAGCTATGCACAGGGCCAGACTTGCTGCTGCTACTGCTAAGGGAAGGGCCAGGAGGGGAGGGACGGTGGCCACTCTGAAGGGAAGTCTGCGATCTGCTGGTAGTGGCAGTCACTACTCTCTTGCATATTCCCTGCTGCTGCTCTCCGCTTCCATTGCTCTTGGCCCCGAGCCTGCTCTTCACCTGCATGTGTCATCTCCCTCGGCAGCAGCTGAGGCTGCTCTTTCTGCTAAGAGGGAGAAGGTATCTGAGAAGGAAGACAGCAGGGATCTGCTCATCTTCTGAGCAGATCATGTTGGAGGGAGAGGCACAAGCTCACAGATGCTGATATCTTGCATTGCTCCCAAAAGCTCCACAGACCCCACACAGCCCTTCCTTCATCCTTCCTTCCCCTGTCCCAAAGCCCATTGACCCCTCAGTCTTCCTATCATCCCTGCTTCAGATCTACTGCTGTCTCCCAGTCCTTTCTCAGCTGCTGGAGCCCAGCCTCCCAAAACCCACATTTTGAGTTCAGGACTCCCTACTAGCCTCTCCTCTGCAACCTTTAGGCAATGCTTACAGATATATTTTTTTTTAATCTCAGCCTACTCCTATGTTGTTAGCTCCCACAAGAAAAATATTATTTAATTTAATATGGAAATAGGGAAGTGAAACCTACTCTTGGCTCTAATATTTATTGAAGCCTTGAGCTGAGCCACGTCCAGTTGTCTACTAAGGGATTTAGTGTGCAGTCAAGTATGGGGATGTATTCCACACATAACTGTTCCACGCTGACTTCCCTGTGTAAACAAGTACTTAGGTCTTACTTAGGCAAACATTTCTTTACCTTATGAGCATGTATAGGCACTAGTTGACTTTGATATTAATAGCGCAGCATGTGTATGTCAATATTGAAATGATCTGAGATCTTCAGGGTAGAAGATATTTATGCCAAAGATAGCATTGTGTTTTGTTATCCACAGTCAGCATGGGTACAACTAAAACAACAGTCGTACTCAAACACTGCTAGGTTTCTGGCAAAGATGGGAAGCTGTTGTTGTCCTGGCCATAAAAACTTTGCTTTTCTCTTTGAAAGATCCAGGACTAAATAGTTTCTATAGTTTTCTTGTGAAATGTTGAATACCACATAATCAGTAGCTGGCTTATTTTACCGGGAGCACTGCAAAATAATCTTCAGGGCCTCTTGACATTCACTTCTGTTTTTTTTAGTTTTGTGTGATCTTCCATATGTAAAGTAATTTGTGCACTGGTAAACAAGGGCTCTGCTGGAAATGGTGAGTACTTCAAAGCCATTCTCAAATGCACAGACTGATACTACCAACCAGAAAGGCTGGATAACAGCTTGCTAGAGATATGTCTTTGTTACAGATATTTGCACCTCTTGGTTCACTGAATTCACTTGCTATATAGAAAATACTTAACTGTTAATCCATTATAGAGTTGTCATTGGCTGTCTGAGTACTTGCTTTCATGATACACATTGTGTACATGGAAAAAATACCACACAAGAAACTGTACTAGAAGTTGTGAGAGAGAATAGAACTAATTAGCCCAAATTTTTGCTTAGGCATATCCAGCATGCCATTCGAAAGTGTCTGTGAAATTACTCATCACAGAAAATTGAAAATTTTGACTATAAGCCTAACCTCAAAGTAAGCCATATACTCTTCAAGGCACTCTTTGAACATGTCTGTCTACTAATGATTGGTACAGAGAGCCTCAGTAATAGCTAATAATATTATAAATACATTAGTATGCATGACTTGAATGGTCAACTATTTGGAAATTTGTTTGTACAATTGAAAATGTAATTTATATTGTTTGTACAATGCAAAAATGTACAATATGTAGCCTCAGCGTGGACTGGACAAACAGGAAATGCTGCAGAAAGGAAAAATTTCCTTTCCCACCTTGGGGTAGGAATAGGTCCACCCATTCAGTTCCCACTGCACATCTAGTGCTAGGGCTCAAGTATTCTTTCTGACTAGAAATCATAGGATCACAGAAGGGTTGAGGTTGGCGGGAACCTCTGAAGGTCATCTGGTCCAACCCCCCTGCTCCAGCAGGGCCACCTAGAGCCAGTGGCCCAGGATTATGTCCAGATGGCTTGTGAGTGTCTCCATGGACGGAGACTCCACAACCTCCCTGGGCAACCTGTGCCAGTGCTCAGTTGCCCTCACAGCAAAAATGATTTCCCGATGTTCAGAGGGGACCTCGTGTGTTTCTGTTTGTGCCCATCACCTCTGGTCCTGTCACTGGGCACTGCTGAGAAGAGCCTGGCTCTGTCCTCTTTGCACCCTCCCTTCAGGTATTTATATACATTAATAAGATTCCCCCCCCCCCCCGCAACCTTCTCTTCTCCAGGCTGAACAGTCCCAGCCCTCTCAGCCTTTCCTCATAGGAGAGATGCTCCGGTCCCTTCACCATCTTCATGACCCTTCATTGGACTCTCTCCAGTATGTCTGTGTCTTTCTTGTACTGGGGAGCCCAGAACTGGACACAGCACTCCAGGTGTGTCTTCACCAGAGGGGAAGGATCTCCCCCCCCTTGACCTGCTGGCGATACCTTGTCTAATACAGCCCAGGACACCATTCACCTTCTTTGCTGCAAGGGCACGCTGCTGGCTTGTGTATGACCAGGGTCAGAGCTGAGCTCTCACTAGAGCCTGACTTGGGTGATATTATTGTACTAATGCTATTTACTGACACCTCTCCTGTGGTGTTTACTCAGGCTGCAGTAAATTGGCTTCTTTTTTTTCTTTAAAGGTGTCTAGCCAATGGGTATCAGCAAACAAGGCATGAAAACGTGACTGGAGTATAGCTGATACTTGCTTGAGTTTGAAGAGGAGCTGTAAGACATGAACTATCCCATGTGTCACAGGGAGTGTTCATCCAGGAATCAACGGCACCACCAATATGTCAGTGTTAGATACTCCAGTGCTCATTGAAGCAAGGGAGAAAAGATCATTTCAAGAGAAGCTATTTGGAGGAATAGCTCGGTTTCATGACATGAATGGGTGCATTTATGAGAATGCTACCATATCATTACATGTATAAATTTAGCTTATTCAGGAAGGAGACAAGCCCTGTGTGCCCAGTATAGTCTATAAGTATATCTGGGCTGCAATAAAGAGGGCAAATGCAGGGAGCGTGTGGTGTTATATATAGCTTGGGTTTTCAAAATCTGCATAGCCTGTTTAGGATCAGATATCCACATCTCACTTCGGTAGGTCAAAATATTTATGGGATTATGATGAAAAATATGGGTTTTCTTTTCATCCTCTGCCATGTTCTTGTTAGATGGGATACTGTAATATCGAGATCTAGATATTAACTTATATGTAATGTGAAAATATGAGAGTTGTGAATAACCACTTCTGGAAATGCTTTTATCCTTTTTTCATGTCTGATTGGCTTTTGTGAAGTGGTAGATGTCCTACAATGGCATCTCAGTCTTGGAACCCATGTAGGTGAGCTGTATTTCCCAGGCTAAATAAAACCCAAAAGCTATGAGACGACCAACCTAATAAAGTTGAATTTTGTAACTTTCAGGTAGCTTACTCAAGTGAGGCAGCAAAACAACATTGGAAGGCCAAAGCAGTCTGTAATTCCAATGAGTTGTGGTAGTTCCCAACGCACAGCCACAGGAGAGGGGAAAGCGCTGCGGTGAGTGACTCGAGTAGTATCCTTTCTTCTTTGAAAGAAGAAGGCAATGATGAAAAGTTAGCCTTTCATCTGCCTGTAGCCTGTAGTACGAATTAGGAAACATCCTTTGCTTGAACTGTAAATCTGTTGCATAATGGCTCAAGTGAGCAAATGCAGCCAAAACTGAATTTTGAAACAGACCGTTTGTTTACTCGCGATAAAGCAAACGTTTCTATTTTTGTGAAAGATGGTAAAGGGAAGGGCCTATGTAAATGGCTTTCTGCTTTCTTGAAGGTAAACTCTAGGCAAAATTCAGTGCAATATCCTGTTTCTCAGTGCACTGTCATTTCTTTTCCAGCCCCAATCATTATGTGTTATCCACTGATGTTGCGAGGACTGTGGTATGTGTTTTCTCTGAAAATAGTACAGCTATATTCAGGAAAATGCATATTCCTCTTGGTAACAAATTGTGCTAGCTTTCCTTATGGACAGAAACAGGTTTTACTTAAGTTTCTAGCTACGAGCTCATCTTGTTTATGCTAATTTAAATCCACGGACATCCAGAGAAAGGGAAATGGGATCTCAAAAGATGTGTGATTATTTACCACACGGCCAATCTTTTTTTAGGAAGGAGTTGCCTCACAGTCACTCAGCAGCCCCTACACTTCCATCAGTTTTGTTATAAATCCACTGGGCTCTTCAGACCGTGCTTGGTACATGATCGCTGTTTAGACATGACAAGACTTGACAAAAGGGAAATCTTTGTTTTATGATAACCAGCAGTAAGATCAGATGATCTGCATTTGCTCATTTTGTCTCCTCTGAACTGAATAGCCTTTTGTGCTTACTTCTCTTACAGGATTCAGCTTCACAAACAAATCCTCCAGATTCTCTGGATAAAAAGATAAAGAAAATATATTCGAACAACTTAATGGTAAAACCAGAGTGAAATATGTATTGTAATCAATTGGAGTGTCTCTAAAAAGGAATTGGAAAATCAGTTTCAAGACTTCTGAGACACAAATATTTAACACAACTCACGAAAGGAACAACTCGTAGCTTTGCGGTGTAGCTACTCTGGTCAAATACTGAGGTGACAAAGTAAACAACTGTACTGCTTTCTAAAAACATACGTATAATGCATGGCGTTTTTTACGGCAGATTTTATTAAAAAAAACCCCACAACCCTCTGTGCGATTAAACGTGTGGGTACACAAACGTCAGTCTCCCCGGCTGGAGCTGGAGCGCCGGCAGCGCTGGGGAGCGGCCCGGGGGAAGACGAGAGCCGGGGGCAGGGGGCGGCCCCGCACGGCTCTGCGGTGTGATGGGGGGCGCCCGGCCCTAGCAGCCGCCCGCAGCCGCAGGGAGCGCGGGGAGGCCCGGTCTCCCTCCCCCGGGGGCACCGCGCCGCGGGGAGCCCGGCCGGGAGCGGCGGGCGCCGGGGGCTGGCGGCCCGGCTGCGCTGCCCGGGGGAGCGGGGCGCCGGGAGCCGCGCACCCGGGAGGAAGCCCCGGGGGAAGTCCCTGCCCGTGCTCCGGCCGCCGCGGCGATGCCTCGGCCGGGGCTCACCGCGGCCTCCAGCGCCAGCACGGAGCCCCCGGGTTCGCCTTTCGCGAAGCGTTTTTTAAACAGTTTTGTATAAAAAAACCCAGCAGATGGATGCGTGTTTTCTTGGTCTTTGGTTGTCTTTTTATTTCTTCTTTGAAAAACCCCAACGTTTTCCATACACGAGCAGCAGGGGACCGGGCCGGGGGGCCGCGTGGGATCCCGCGACTCGCCTCGCCTCGCCTCAGTCGCGCCGTTATAGGCCACCACGGCCGCCTTCCCCCTCGTCCCTCCCGCCGGGCTGCGGCTGGAGGCGAGCGAGCCGCCGCGGCGGGGGACCGTGCCACCGAGGAGGCCATTTTGCAGCCGCTGCGGGGGGGGGGAGAGAGGGGGAGAGAGAGAGGGCGGCGGGCGCGGCAGGGCGGGACCCGGCCCCCCGCGGCAGGTAACGCGGCAGCACCTGGCGGGCAGGGGGCACGGGCGGGATGCTCGCCGGGGCCACGCGGCCGTCCCCGGGCGACAGCCGGCCTGCGGGGCTCGGGGGCGCGGCGGGGCCGGTGAGGGCGGCCGGGAGGCGCCGCCGCTCGCTGCGGACCCGCGGCCCCTCGCCCCGCGGCGGGCCGGGAGGGCGGGGCGGGGCCGGCAGGGGGCGCTGTCCCGCCGGGAAGGGCGGAGGAGCGGGCGGCGGAGCCGGGCTGCCCCCGCGGGAGAGCCAGCGGGGCATGGGGGAATAGAGCCGGGCCGGCGGCCGGGGCCGCGGAGCGCGCCCGCCTCTCCCTCCCCCCGCTCGCCGGGGCAGCGCGGGGCGCGGAGGCCGGGGCGCAGCGGCGGGACGACAATGGAGCAGGCGGAGAAAGCAGGAGGGGCAGCGCACGGCAACATGGAGGGAGGCGCGGAGCGGGCCAGCCCCTGATGCGGCTCTTTCTCCTCCTCCTCCTCCTCCGGGCAGCGGCTCCGGCGGCGATTCCCTCCCTGGCGGCGGCGGCAGGCGGCGGGTGGAAATGAGCAGGTCGGCGGCGCTTCTCCTCTGCCTGCTGGGCTGCAACGTGTGGAAGGCGGTGACCAAAACCTTAGGGGCGCCCGAGGCGGCTCAAGGTCGGTGCGGGAAGGGCGGCGGGACCGGCCCGCTTTGTGCGGGCGGCGGCAGACCTGGGCGAGCCGGGGGGTGGGGGGGGATATGCCAGACCTCTCCCGGCTCCCGCCGGCTGCGGGGCGCAGCGGGGGTGCCGCCCGCTCCAGCCCCCCCCAGCCCCGCGGCGGAGGCGGGTGCGAGCCCCGCGGCGGGGGAGCTTTTGTTAACGGGAGGAGCCGGGGCTGCCGCTGGCCTCATTGTGCTGCCCGCGCCTTCCGTCCCTCCCTCCCTCCCTCCGCGCCGCCGGGGCTGTTGCATTGCGTCCTTCTCCCCCGGTCCCCCTCCCCGCCGTGCCCGCTGCAGGGCGGTGAGAGGCGGGCTGAGGGGCACCGGCGGCCGCAGGCCCTGTGCGGGGCCTCAGGGCTGCGGGTTCGCCCCCCGGGCCGGCGGCGCGGCGGGACTCGGCTCGGCCCGCCGCCCCGGGACGTTTCTGGGCCTCGGCCGGGCCTTTTGTTCGGCGCGGTGGGCTGCCCGCCGGCCGGGGGCCGGTCACGGCGCCGGCGGCCGCTGCGCCCCTCGGCAGCCGGGGAGAGGAGCTTCCCCGGCCGGGCAGGGCCGCCCGCGCCCCCCCGGGAGGCCGCGGCGGCTCCCCCGGTACCTGGGGCTGCCCCTGGAGCGGGCCGAGGTGCTGCCCTGCCCCGCTGCTCACAGGTGCCGTGGCGAGGCGGCCCTCGGCGGCCGGGTGCACCTGCCCGCCCGCCCTCGCCCCGGGGGGAAGCTCGGCGGGGGAGACGCTGCCCGGTGCCCCGCTGGCCCCCCGGAGGGCGGCCCCGCCGCCGGCCGCCCCCGCCGGGCGCCCAGTGGGGTGCTGCGGCGGCGGTGGCCACGGTAGGACAGCGGAAAACTGGTCTACCCGAGGGTGCGGAAGGCGCCGGGAGGAAGCGCGTCGGCCCCGTGGTCGGCGTCAGCCTTGCGGGGAGCGTTGTCCGGTGGCGGAACGGGTCACCTGGGCGAGGGGTGCTTCGTGGCGGTGGGCTGGTAGCGACCGTCCCGCTGCGGTGCGGTGGAAGGAGACCACGCGAGGAGTACACTTACGTCCCGTTTGCTCTGAGCTTTCCCGTCTCCTGTGTCGGTAAGAATCGGTAAGCGATGCTTGCCACGAGAAGGGAAATCTAAGTAACCTTTGGGAGCGCTTTCTTTCGTGGCTGTATTTGTGGTATGCTGAGTAAGATCTAGATGGGCCTGTGCTCTCATACACAGCATTCAAAAGGTGTTGGTATCTTGTAGCAAAACCTACCACGCAAGGCAATCTGACATCAAATGTCATGTCAGATTCTGCCTTTTTATAGGGACAAAATGATAGCAGTTCTGGAAGAAGAAGTGTTAAACTGTAACTCAAAGGCCAGTAAGCTCAAGACTACTGAGTTTATTGATGAGCGTGCTAGAAAAGCAGAACTGTCTTCGTCCCTTGAAGCTAGCGCTTCAGATACCAAGGTAATATCAAGATCTGTTGTAACTTCTGTATCACCGAAAATCTCTTTCGTATATGTGATCGAAGTGGTGAAGTACTGGCAGAATTGGTGCCTTTCAGCTGCCCTGTTGATCTCATCTTCTGTTGTAAAGCTTAATTCATGGTATGTGGAAAGACTTTCCTCTATAGCTGCTACATCCACATCAAGCCTGGTAGCTGATTATTTAAGTAATAGCTGTGTCAGTGGATAGAGAACATTTCTATTTAAATAGAATGGCCTGATTTTATCATCCGTGTAAGAACATCAGAGTTTTCATAGATAGCATCATTTTCCAAAGTCTCATTACGAGCCCAGTCTTTACTCTTTGGACATGTACATTGGTAAGTGGATAGGGAGAGCTGATCTCGAAGTGTATTCTGTTCACTAGTTAGCAGCTACTTACCATGAGCCTTTTTTTGTTTTTAAAGTTTATGCCATGCCAGCTTGTAGCCTTGAATAAGTTCCTAATCGTCAGGTGTGAACATCTTGTGGGGAAAATAATTTTGGTACCAGGCACAGTTCTTGTTTGTATACTGAGCATAGTAAGTGCTAAATGGTTGTAAAACCTAAACCAGTTGTTTTTCCCTTCTGCCCTTTTAGCACCATGGTGATAGTTGTAGCTACAGGTGAAGGGCCATTGCCAAAGTTCAGGGATGCTTGCAGACTTTCCCTGACTTTCCTCTTGTGGCTGGGAAGAGACTAGTGAAAATCAAGGGACTGGAATAAAGGTGGAGGTGAGGAAGCCAGAGGATGCCATCAGCAAGTAAGTGCTTCAGCTGTAGTATTTATTGTAGAACAGGTTACAAGAGCCTGGTTGGAGAGCCTGCCTCGTGGTGGGACAGATTAAATGAGACTCGGTTAAGATTTCCCATGCCTGTGTTAACAGATCAAATAAATAGTTCTTGGTTTTGGACCTGTATGAAGGTGGGATTTGTAGCTGGTATTCTGGTTAAGGAAGGGTTGAGGACTGATGCTTTGTATCAAGCAGTGTGTCTCATTGGCTGCTCTCAGCCGTATGTTCGGATGGCCCCAGCTTCAGATTGGGCTCTGCCAGTCGGATTGCAGAATTTGTGAATATGGAAAGTACCAGTAATTAAGCTCTGCATTTAGCACCCTGTTTAGAAAATTGGATGACTTTAGCACGCTGTTACCTTATTTGATTCATTATGCAGATTTGTTGTGGCCTCTGAAGGTCACAGAGGTACCCTCTAAGTTTCAGTAACTTACTTTCTTTAATGTGGTAAAATTCACACAGATGAGTTGTTCATTGTTGTCTTTGTTGATGCTTAGAGCCCAAGCAGCGAGGTCCATGAAGGTACGCTTTAGGATCAGTAAGGCTTTACCTCTTTAACTTTGCACAAATACCTAAAACCTGAGAAGTGTTTCAGGTGAGGACTAAATTACGTTTTTGATTTTTTTGTGTTTTTTTTTAATTGTTCTATGGGGTATTCCAGAAATTTTAATTAAAAAAACAAACCAACCCTTAAACTGCATTCCTGTTGGGAATTTGTGATTTTTCTGATGTGTACAGATGAAATAAAAAGTGAGTTTTTTTCATATGAACAGATCCCTTTTAAACTTTGGAGCCTTGGCAAGTAGAAATTTAAGAGTTACATGAAGAGGTAGCACTAACCAGGGAGAATGTAAGCAAAATCAGTGTAATTTGAGAAGGTGTTAATTTCTTTGTTGCTTGTAAACTTTACTGTGTAGTAGTAGATGAGGGTGATTTATTTGTAGATGCTAGGGAGGCTCTTTTAAGAGAAATCCTACAATATTATGTTGTGGTGCGGAAGTCGAGTACGACTTTTGTCTGCTGCAGTGGGTATTGGTTTTGATTCATGTCTTCATATTTCGTTAGTTGCTCAAAATGAAGAAGTTGTGAATAATAAAATAACATATGAGTAATAAATTGCACCCAGTTCAAGGACTAGTCTGCTAGTAGATGAATATGCGCAGGATATCCCACCTTCATGATCCGAGAATGAGATCAGGCAGAGACTTTTTTTTTTTCCTTGTGTGATGGTGAATAGAAGTTCAGCTGTTGCTACTCAGTCAGAATCTGCATTGTCTTCTCCATCTGTGTGCTGCATGGAGGGCAGGCGGGCTGATGCTGGAGGGCTGCTGTTTGGAACTGTCTGCCTGCCTGCAAACAGCCATTACGTTACTTGACATTGTGAAAGCTAATGTCACAACCGTTTCAGCTGGACATTTTGTGAAGGCTTCCTTTCTGGACAGCACAGTAACGGCTGTGAGAAGACCCTTAAGTTTTTGGCTTTTTTTCCAAGCCATTTCTCCCAAGCTTGCAGTTCTAGCCACAATGATAAAGTTTAGATGATGCAGAAGTAGTGTCTGTCTCTCATCTTACGCTGCTTCACTATCTCTTCTCGATCAGCTGCAAATTACTAATGACCTTCAAATGCAAACATTTATTTCGTTGAGACCACAAATGGACTCATAAGAGTAGGAACTAAATTGCTCTAAAGCAGTATAAAAGAGGTTTTATTTTAGTGGAGAAGCAAATTGTTTACTTAGTACTAGATAGTATTGTAAAATCTTAATGAGGATGATGTATTCGTTGATTTTATCTGTTATCAGATCCAGGTAAGCACTAGTTTTTTTTTGGTTTTTTTTTTTTAATGTTTACTTTGAACTACTGATGCCTGCAAATGCCGAGTAACTGATTTCTTTGTCAGAAGCAAGGCCAAATAAACAAGTAACCTTTGTGAGCTGAAGGTTTAAAACTGCAGTGTTCTGTTAAACGTTTGTGATCACCCTCTTGGCTTGTAATACCTTGAAGTAAGCGGTCCAACTTACCTTAAATAATGTGTGTATGCACTTGTTGGGCGACAGCAAATTCACATGCTAGCTTTCCCTGTGGTCATTTGTCTGCTTGTGTCTTGAGACAGTGTTAATTACCATGTGTTACTAACGCACAACTTAAAACAACCTTCTCCCTCCCCCCTCTCTTTTGGCTTTTTGGTTTTTTTTCCTTAAACCTCACACCAGCACCTCTTAACTGCTTCAGACTAGAACCTGGTTCATGAAATTTTTAGGGACGACTGGTTTCTGTGCCAGCTTCTGGCCAAGTGAATGGTTTCAAATAGCAGTCCCCTCTGTACAGGAGAGGTTTCTGGTCGCAGTGAATTGCAGTTTTACCATATGTTTGTTAATTGAGCAGAAGCCTGGGTATGTGTGTTTGTGTGCTGGGGAGGAAGAAGATTGTGCTTTTAGGTTTGTTGGAAAACTTAAGAAAATGGTTTTGGTGCATGGAGGAGCAGAAGTGTCACTTGGCCTCCTGTTAGTACAAACTTCAAATTAGTTTTTGACTCGTATTCTGTGGGCAGTGACTACCCACGTTCTTGGTGTGTGAAGAGAACTGAGAGGCAAATGCATGGCGAGGAAGCTCGATGCATAGGTCGTGTCGGTGTAGATATGCATAGTACCTGGCAGCTTGGTGGTTCAGCTTTAATGGAATGTCTTAACAATCCTGCTTGAAGTTTGGCTGTTGGATAGCAGTATGGCCTGGTAATGATGATGCTTTTCCACATATCTCAAATTACTCTAGTGCATTTGATCAATAGAATTGTGTTGTGTACTTTGAGCTTATAATTTAGGGAGATAGTAATTTTTCCATTCAGCCAAAGGCGAACTAAATAATCTCTGCAAAATGCTCGCAACTTGAAATCAAAGCGTTCACTTCCAGTATTTCTGTTACCCTATGCACTGATTACTTTACACAAGCTGCATTTTTTGTAGGATTAATTTCCCTTTGGTCCAGTAGATATCAGTTCTGCCTTTAGATATGAAGAAAGGCAACTTCTGAGAGAACTGCGCTGTCAGTATCCTGTTTCTCCCACAGGTCTCAGTGTTTTTACCATTTACCCGTCGGAAAGCACAAATAAGGGAGGCAAGAAGCCTGTGTAAAGGGTTGTATTTACTAGAACAAATGAGTTTAATAATTTTAAATATAATACATGCTAATAATATACACTAAAACATTTTGTTTTGGGAAATACCAAGGAGAACTGAGTGCTGCTTTTTTTTTTTCCCATCAGAAATTCCAGAAACGTTTTCCTGTAAGCTGGTTTACATTAAGTTTCCAGTTAATGTAGTGTCTGGCTTGTTGTGCATGGGTAATAAGCATTATACACGTGCTTTTTACAAACACCATCTTTAGTTTTATTGGAAACTGGAAAGATATGTATATATTAATACAGAGCCCTAAAAATGTGAACATACTGTAATTTTTTGTTGCTTTTAATAAATGCAGTGAATCTTTCACTTTAAAATATTAAGACAGAGTCATATCTGACACACTGGCAAGTCTGAGCCCTTTAAAGTAGTATTTAAGTGTATTTCAACAAGGAGCTACATTGTCATTTCATGTGTAATGCCGATGTTCTGGCTCAGATAAACCCATGTCACTTTTCTTCTAGATTGAAGAGCATCAGATCTTGAGACAATCTGAAGGAAAAAGTCATTTGTGTACAGTATAGTCTGTAAATATGGCTCCCTCGCTACTTAGGGGATTGGGTATATTTAAACACGACTGCTGTGAATATAAAGTATGTTTTGAATAGAAGCAGCCGCTGCAAGCAGGGCACAGAAGTCCTTGGAAATCCAACACCAAAGCTATCTTTTTATCGTTTCGGCTCTTAGCTTTTGCAGTTCTGTGCACTGTCACTGCCTGGGCCATTCTGTGGAGACGTACTGGGGAGTGAAATCCTGTCCTTATCCATTATCTGTACACCTCGCGCACCAGGAGGTGAAGCCTCCCTGTCACTGCGAGTCGGAACCCACAGCGTGGAAAACTGCTGTGCTGCTGTAATGGAGGTTTTTCAGGTGGGGAGGCCAGAGCTTGTAACGGTAGAGGGGACCCCACATAAGCCTTGTTGGGCTGGGGGTGGCTCTTGTAGGGGTCACCCTCAGGCTCTGCCCTGTGGGAACCAGGCTCTGGGAAGACACAGCGGTAACTGCAGTTAGCAGGGGGGGAATGGAGTGTGGGGGGAAGCCAAGGGGAAGTGTCAGCATCCTTCTGGCTTGGGGATGACAAAGGAGCTGAATCCAATAAGGTGAAAAATGCATTCAGTTTTCTTAAGTTCTAGCTGCAAAAGTCCTGAGCACTACTGTACTGTGTGGTACGTGTGAGTAATACAACAGCAGTGTTTAACAGGAAAGGGGAGCTTACCTTGGCAGTCAGTAAATGCTGAAATAAATAAGCGGTAGAGGCGTAAGGTACTCCTACTTTGTTAAAGAAAACAAAGAGGCCTTTCTTCTTCGTGCAGTAATTAACAGAGGAGATAGCCATGTTGAGAGCTCTCTCTTGTTTCATCCCACCTTTGTGATTGCCATTACTGAAAAAACGGTGTCTTTCACCCTTCATAAGCAAGGGCGTATACTGATACAGCAAGAAGTATTGCTCAAAGCATGTTGTGAGACTTGATAATAAAGCAACCACAAATTGAGGTAAATGCTGTATTTGGACTGCTGCTGGGAGTAAATTAACGTATCAGCAGTTTTGTCCAGCCCTCTTGCTCTCCACCATACCGTGAACAGTTGTACAAAGTGAAAGGTTAAGATCCAAACATCTCCTCTCTAGGTCTGTACTTGATATGTGAATGTAAAACTTCTCATGCGAGGGACACGTGATTGTCGTCCAGGGTAGGAGGCATCTCACCTTAATCAGGTGTCTGCAGTCTGCAAGTGTCTACATCTTAGCTAGTCATCCACTGTCACTTTAAGACACGGAGATCATATCTTTCCACCTAATGGAGCCAAGCGTAGTTCCCATCACCAAGAGTAAGTGCGTTTGGTCAGATGAATCGTTCTGCCTGGATCTCCACCAACTAGCATGGCAGCCTAGACAATGCTGTTTGTACTCCCAGTTAGTCAGATCAGTCCTCCTACAGATACTGTAACTGGAAGTTTCGTCAGCGCAGTGTTGCCCTCTGGCTCGGCCTGAGAGCTACTGGATATATAC
Source organism: Opisthocomus hoazin (assembly GCF_030867145.1). Lineage (NCBI taxonomy): Eukaryota > Metazoa > Chordata > Aves > Opisthocomiformes > Opisthocomidae > Opisthocomus > Opisthocomus hoazin. Next base: position 70,757,889 of record NC_134417.1, on the reverse strand, counting down.
CATGTCATAAGCTGTGTGAAGGAGCACGCGCTTTTGGATTACCTGGCTGGGTTATCTTGCATTTCGCAAGACTCAAACAAGAGTTATTGTCTGTTTACATTTCTAAACCGTTTGCCTTTGTAGCATTATACTTATGAGCCTAAGTGTTTTACTCTCAAGAGTAAATAAACAAAAATAAAGATTTAGAAACAAGTAAGGAGGCTTGCAGAGTTGTCTGGGCTTGTCTACATGTTCTTTCCATGGTTTTTAATTAGCTTTGTATTCCTAAGAGTGGATTTATTCTGGATTAAGCTGCATTGTTACTCTTACCTTTGTCTGTTTTCTCTTACTGACGTTTGTGTAGCAGTGTGGTAAACCAGACCGAGGAAGTTCCAACTGAACACTCCTGTGTGCACCGGTTCAGTCTTTACCTGGATCCCTTCCCCCGTCAGATTCGTGGGGAATTACACAAATGCTGTTGCGGAGGAAGGGCCTGAGGGGAGCTGATAAGGGAAAACAAGGGCTTCAGCAGCGCCAACGGATGCAGGATTAGATTGTAGAACTATAACTAAGATGTAGGGCACAACATTCAGCAAGTTAACAGTTTTAAAAGTTACTGCTTAAAGGAGACGGCTGTCATCTGAAAATGTGATACCACCCCATTGCTCAAAGAAAGAGCAATATTTATTGGAAAACTAATTTGCCTACAGTAGACAGAAAAATGGCATTAGAGCAGTGAATGCTGGCAGACCTGGACCTAGGTATTGGGAGATGATTTGAAACGCTTTCAGCTGCGACCGTCTCTGTCTCCATCAGGACAGGTTTTTGTCCGTGGCTCAGGTACTCCAGTTTGTAACCTGTATGGTAGTTTAAGGGTGAGCTTCATCCACAGTTTCAGCTCAAGTGAGCTGTGAGATGTAGTGCTTGTGGGTGTTTCTCCCAGTTGTAGGGTCGCGGGTGGGTTAGTACCCAAGTCACCTTTGCTTTGCTTTCTGGATATCCCAAATGGCTCAAGAGGGAACGATGCGCTTTGGCCCATTTACATGCCAAAGACGTGTGGAGGGCAGTACAGGGCACTTAGCATAGCATTCTGGGAGAGTAACTTCTGTCGGCTAGCTGTGAATGTACGATTTGGCATAATTAGCGCTTGATGCCTGCTAGTGTCTGATCACTCCTCTCTGAGCTGTCAGCCAGAGCGATTCTGCTTTCCTCCAGGTAATCACCTTGCTTTGCTTAGTTACTGCACTTCTGCATTGATGCCTCCTAGATTAGAGTGTCTGCTGAGAGGTAAGAAGTTTTCGCTCCTTATCCTACCCTTCCTCCTTCTGCCCCTGTGTTGGCCCTCTCATATCTTCAAAGGCCTGGAGTGCTTTTGCCACAAGACCGGCAGGAAAGTCTGCTAGGGAGTGTTCATGGCCATTTCTTGTTTCTGTTTGAGCAAGCATTACTAGGGAAATGAGTGGGTTCAGGAGCTCTGGAGACAGGACTGATGGTCCGCAGGCGGCCAAGGGCTGGGCAGCAGGGCCATAAACTTGTCCAGGCGCCGCGTTGTGTTTGCAGAATGGGTGGCATCAGCTCAAGGTGGGAGCAACAGTTTGCTTCCCTCTGAATTATGCTCCTGGCAAGTTCTGAAACCCGCTGAGTAGCATGCTGACCTGGACAAATATTACAGCAGTTTAAAAAGCTACTTGTGGTAATAATGTTGACAGACACAGTGAAGCACAGCAATATACTTGCTCTTTTAGTTTTACTGCCAGTACCCAGAGTATTCTTGCAACTCAGCTTATTTCAGCGTGTGATGCTGCAGTCGAGGTCCTGGCAAATAACTTAAGTTTGAGCCAGTCTCAAGGTTCACGTTATATGATTTACAGGAGCCAGCAACACAGATGTTTGAAATAAGAGCTGTATTTTTGTTGTTTTGCAGAGTGCCTGGGGGGGGGACGACTGTGACTTTTTTCCCTACTATTAAAACTTTAATATGAAGAAGCTTGTTTTCTTCAAAAGTTAAAATTTCCTTTGTTGTTACAGGATAGTTATTTCATTCTTTAGTATGCTGCCAGTTAAAGCTTTTAAGAGGTAACTGTGGCATTAAACTTACTCGATGTGAATATTGTTATTAGCAGTCTGTGTGAAAATTAAAAATACACTTTCTTCAAGCAGCCTGAAGCAGTAGGAGCAAGAGCTTCTGATGGGGTGAATTTCAAATGTACTTATTGCTGCAAGCTATTGAGTTATAACCGCAGCAGGCTTTGGAATATTAAGCTAGTAAAAGTACTTTAAAAATCAGTTGTTGAAGGAAGAGCACCTGATGTACCAAATTTCTTGCTGAAAACTATTAGTTTTTCCAGACATTTGATTAGATAAGGACTTCCTTCTTCAGATCAGATATGAATAGCTATCTGCTCTGTGAAGCTTTACCTCAGCAAAAACTATTTGTCAGTCTTTAGCTATGCTCAAAATCTTGCTGGAGATCCTTCTGATTAGTAATTTTACCTGTTAGCATGTAGTTAATCTTTCAGTAACATTCTCCCTTTTTAAAAAAACAACCCCCCCCCCCAAAAAAAAAAGCTCCACATGGTTTACTATGGCTGCCAAAAGAGCAGAGAGAGAGCCCTCTCAGCAGATGTTGTCATTAGAAAGGGGATTGAAGCAGTGTCATGTCACAAGCCAGCTTTCTGCACAGGAAAAATGCTTGGGTTTTGAGGGGTGAGGGGCTAGGTAACAAAGTAGAGCAGTTTTTGTGATGATATCCTAGAAAGGTAATGGTTATTCCCATGTGCAAGTTAATGCATGCTTTTAAGTGAATACTCCATACTTTCATGAATTCTTCTGTGGTGAAGAAAAATCAAAAAAGAGTTTATATAAGCTCTCAAGATGAAACTCTTATAAGTTATAGCCCTGTAGGTTTCTTCAGAGCAGTAGAGAATCTTTGTTCAACATGGATGATTGCATATAAACAAAGATGCTTTTTAATGTCTGATGCATTCAAGTATTGCATCAGTTAGCCACTTATAATGATCAAGTGTCATCTTCCCTTGCCCCTAGCTGAACTGCGTCATCGAAAATATTAAAGCTCAAATACTTACGGCCAAACTCGCTCAGGTGTTTCTGCAGTCCAGATATTGTTTAATCTGCATGTCTGTGCCTTGGAAAACTCTGGTGATTTTAGCATTTCCAAGGAGGTCTATATTGAATGCGAGGAAGAGCAGACGCACAGCAGTGTTTCCTGACCACGACGCTGACACAGGGCAGAAATTTCTTTGCCTCACCGTTACTTTATGCCCTTCTGTCTGCAGCTATACAGATTAACGGCTAGAAATGATACACTGTAAGTAGTCCATCTTGAAAGAGCTTTGGTACATCTGGGGGCTGGCTATAAACAAATAGTATCTGACAGTGTTGGGTTGCAGGGCTGCTTTCTGGTGTGTCTTTGTGGAGACAGTGAAGTGCAGCCTTCTTTACTCCAAATCTTGTTAAAATTCAGAAGAGCCCAAAGTCTTTGAAGGAGATGCATACCTTTGCCAAAAGGAATAATGCTTTGTCTTGCTGAGTTGCATCTAAGTTATTCTTAAAGCATCTTGAGTGTAAAGTAAAAGTTAGTATTAGTAAAAGGGTGTATCTTCCTTGGAGAAGAAACATTCATTGCTTACTCTCTGGTCACAGGATGAAGATGATACTTGTGCTGTGCAGAAGATAAGGTCAGGAATCTGTGATTCTGTGACTAAAGACAAAGTGGAATGAAGGCACACTGTCTAGGTCAGTGCTGGGAAGTAAACCAAGGCCACGCAAGAACTGGGTCTTAATTTGTGCCATTTTTACTTGAATGATTAGGGAGCGTTTAATGAATTTACTGATATTCGGTCATGGCAGTTTCTTCCTGGACCCTTGTGAAGTAATTTTCAGATTTGGTCACCATTTTCTTGCTGTTCCATGCTTTTCTTTGTCACACTTGACTGAGTGTGAAGGGCAAAGCCAGAAAGCTGCCTGGCAGCAGGCAACGTGTCAGCAGTCTGGACTTGTTGTCGGGCTCCCGGGAAGGCAGACAGCCCCCACCTGCTACACTGATGTTCGCATGTGAGGGTATTTTTTTGTAAGTAGGTGCACAGCCATTTGTCTCCAAAATGGATGGCAAGCTTGGTTTCTGAATATATATATATATACGTGTGTGTGTGTGTGTGTGTAATGCAAGTAAGGAGAGAAAAAAAAAAAGAGGCAAAAAGAAAAAGCATAAAGGTGATAGGATGGCATGTTAAAGTTCTTGTATAGGATATGAAGTTTTGGATAGGTTCCAGCTACAAGTACTAAGAAGCTTCTTCCTTTTCCTCTTGCTCTTTCCATCACTGTCCTTATTGAGTTGAGCTTAATTTTTAACTTCCAGTGTGCCAGAAGACAACCTACGTTTGCAAAAGTAGCCATGTAAACAAATATGTGTTTCAAACATACTTGCAAGCTTGACGTTGCTAGTAACATCAGAATCTCATTTAATGTTCTGAAGTAGCAGGAAGATAAACCACCTCAAGCCCAAGACGCTGTTACAAAGTCAGTACTTGGCTGCAGTTACATTGCAGAAAATACCATAAGAAGCAATTACTTTAATTCAGAGTGTGAAGCAACACAGAGAAGTGTTGATTTTGGAGAATTCTGCTGATAACTAGTTGAACTTGTAAGTAGTGTTCCCTGTGCTCATAGTATCATATTTGGTTTAGCCTTTTTGTTTTAAACCCAGACTGATGACCCACGATTTTGTGTCGCAGCCATGTATTGCATTCACTGGATCTCTTTGCCTGAGGGTGAAATAGAAATATTGTATATTTTGTACCACATTAAACAGAATAGGGGAGAAGAAAAGAGCTTAATGGTATGTCCATTGATTCCTTTCCTTGTCATGAATTCTTCAGATACTAGTATGACTGTTTTTGTTAGGTTTTAGTGGTTTCTTTAAGCCTTGTAAAGAGAACAACTACAAATGTACCTAGGTATTGCATTGATGCTAGGTATTATCTTCCCGCCTTGATTTATCTCAGTTTGTGTTAATTACTAGGTTTCTGAGACAAAAATAGTGATTCAGTGTGATTCGCTTTCCTGAATGGCTCTGAGAAACTATGAATTTAGTGTGTACTGGAATCCTTCTGTCTTCTTACTTCTGCTAAAAAGCTGGGATGGATACAGTTGCGGGTTGGAGACCTCAGCGTTTGTGCACACGTCTGCAGACGTGCACACATGCTTGTCCTGTAAGGCCATATGGTATGAATCAAAGCTTACCTCACAGCAGTAAAACTAATGCATTTTCCACCATTTTCAGTTCTGTCTTCGTGGAATGGTATTCTGTACTTCGAACAACTTACAGTGATAGTCCTTTGTAAATGGTCATTAATCTATAAAATTAATGTGTTATCCAGGATACTTGGCTTCCATTTTGTCCTTGGATTGCTGTGGCTATTTCAATAACACCAGAAGTTGTGTCGTCTCTTCTGCTCACTTTCTTTGTTCAAAGCAGCTTTGGCTTGCAGACGTACACAGATGTGTTTGTTCTTTCTTGTTCATGGCAATAGATTTGAAATAAACCCTTGCTAGCAGATAGAAGGCATGCAAGTTAACTGAGTATATGACTATGTGTACTTCTTTTTTCAAGATTTTTAAACAATCTGTTGAAGCCTCTAATTAAGCATCATTGGCTTCTGGTCTTTTTTCTTGCAGTTTTCATGGTATTTGCATGCTATTATCAGGAGTTCTTAAAATTTCCAACTTTCTCAGAAAAAGTGGATTTCAATATTAGACTTTTAAATCTTTTATGTAAACCTATATCACTTTGATTTTTTTTCTGGCATTCTAGTAGCTCAAGACAACTCGGCCTTTAGTCTGTGATAGTGCCTTCGATATTATTAAAAATTATCCTTTCTAAAAACACAAATATGCTTAGCATTAAAACGGATAGCTGATCTATTTTATACCTTTTTATCTGTATTAAGATAAGTAGGGTTCCAGAGGTAGTTACGATATCCTAAAAACTGACCAGATGTTCAATCAGATGTATTTACCCAGAACCGGTGAATTCCGTGTATTTCTGTGTCTTTGTCCCAACTCAGTGGTGCTCTGTGCTAGAGCCCATGTGATTCTGTATTGATGCTTTGTGACCAAAGGAAAAAAAATGGTGTCATACTTTTGAGATGCTGTTACCCCGATGTAAGGCAAGACATTCAATTAAAGCCATAATACCTTGTAACAAGAGAATGGGAATTTCGGGATATTTTTAATACAGGTAACAGTGACAGAATATTATCTTATTCTGCAAGTTACGTTAGTGAAAAATCAGTACTGGTAGGTTCTTCTCTTTGGTACCAGTAGTCAGTTCTTGGTTTCTAACTACTCCTGTACTCTCAGTATTGCCTGTTTGGAACTGATATGCTGTTGCGTATCAGAAATATAAAGTGTCAAACAAAATCATGCATATTTAAATAACGTAATGTGTCACTGGCATCGAGTTTTTTGTACAGTTTTGTAAGCACTCTGATCAGTCTATTCTGAATGTGTCTGGTGGCTGAATCTTCTGCAACGCTTGTCATTTTTGACAAGAGGACTTCTGTTGCCAGCAGCTGTGATACAGCAGTTTGCCTTGGTGGAGTGGCCAGTGACGACTACATACAGTCACGAGCACCTTGGCTTTCAGAGGAGATGAAAATGTGGTCCTCCTCAGCATGCTGCCGTGGTTCCTTTAGAGCAAGGAGGATGCTCGGGCCAGGGTACGAAGGAGACGTTGTGCTAAGACTTACTTAGTTGTTTCCTGATGCTGATTTCTGGAGGTTGTCCATCCTCATGGCGATTCTGGAGACATTTTATGCTTTGTAAGATTCACCTGAACTTGCCTCTGACCAGTGTTTTCAACTGTGCATTACGAAGATTGTATTACTGGGGTGTTTACTCATGAGTTAGCTGTCCTGACACCTTGGCAGTGTTTCAACGCGTCCTTCCAGTTGCTTGAGATACAGCTGCATTTCGGCTTCTGAAATACTCTCATCCTTATGTCTTGTTCTTCTCCCAGATTCTTAACCCCCATCAGAACTGCTTGAGAAGGATTTGATTGTTCAGTTGTTCCTGGAGAGAGATGCTGAATGTGTAGGTGGAGTAAAGCATTTCGCTGGCCTTCACTAGCACACAGGGATGTGCATAATGGGGCTGTAGCTAGAACAGTGTGTTTCTGTGGGTGTTTCTGCTGCTTGAGGGGGGCTTGGTTAGCTTGACAGCCATGGTAGTATCTCATGGTTACTAACTGTTGTGGGTTTGGCCAGTCTTTTGTATTCTTTTTGACACTTTGCAGCCAGCTTTGTAAGGTATGTCGTGGTGGCTTTCTGCCAGCTGGGGGGTCCTAAACTGCAGCTTCTTGGGCGTGGGCTGGTGTGGCAGAACATAAAGCAATGTGCCCCTCTTCTTCACGTTCATCTCAGCCCAACTGTTGCTTCATTTTGAGTAACTTTGCATCCAGATCGTATGGATTTGTGCAATAATTAAAAGGATGATCCTAATGAACGTTTTATGAACTCACTGGGGAAAATGAAAACACGAAATCATCTTCGTGGCTTCTGTTCAGAAGAACAGTGGCTGCTGGGCAGTTGTTTTTGCCCTGCTGCGTGAGCTTGGAACAAATGTCTCATTGTTTTGCTCTCAGTACTTGCAGGAGACAGATGTTGGGCTTGCACCGAGTACCACCGCTGTAACTTCTTGCTTGGCTATTATATATCTGTAAATACCAGTAGTGCACCAGGGCCCCAGCTTGTGGCTGGGGTTCTGCTGGGCTGTAACCTGTCATATTGTTGCATTTTTTTTCCTTTTTCCATTGCCAGGGAGCTAAATAGCAGAAGTTCTGCTTCATGACCCTTTCTAAGACTGTAAGATGTGCAGTAGGGAAAGGCAAAGAAGATAGAGGAAAAAAGTACATATGAAAATGCAAGTAGTTGGAAGAGGTAAACAAAATAAAGGCGTACGTGAAAGGTACACATCTGTGTTTTACTGGCTTTGGGTGCTTGTTCTAAACCGGCAAGCGAAGAATGTGTCCACCCTTATTTGCCAAAGGCTGACATGCTCAGGACCGCTGCAGAGCTACTATCCTGCCATACCGAGTAGGAGCCAGAGGGTAGTTTACTGTTCATTAGTTTTTGCTGACAGCTTGGGGTTGATGGAAGTGGATGCTTCTCGAGGAAGTGAATTTAGTGCAAGGTTATGGAATGGTGGGATAGCAGTTTATCTATGTTTAAATGTTAGCTTCTCTGTCTGCCCTGGGATTCTGTGCTTTAAGGGTGTTTGTATTGCCTAGATATAGGGGCTTGATGTAGTGATACATGGTGTTTGTGTGATGGAATAGCCTTTCTCCGTACGTGCAGGAGAGAGGAGCTTATGGGAAAAAGGGCATTTGTTTGAAGAGTTACAAGCATTTCTTTTTTTTTAATTGTGCAAAAGCTTCTGTCCTAGGTATTCTCTTCAAAGACAGTCTCTGATTGCTATGTGGCGCTTGCCCTACAGGTCTTGCAGTGCTGACCTGTCTCTGATTGGATTTCACTGCGGCTGGGTTTTAGTGCTATGTGTTGGTCTTTACTTTCTGAGCACCTTTAACAAGAAACCAGTGTGTTGTGTGCTTGAATACTGCCTTAAACCTCTCCTTTTTAATACGAGTGCTGAAGGTTTTCTGCACTTGTTTGTCCCTTTCACTGTAGAGTGCCATTTGGCTCTGTCCTTGTCCCTCCCCCCTGCATATCTTCTCCCTCTAAGATATCATACTGCTCTCTTCAGCCTTACCCATCACTTCTATATAGGTCATGTCCAATTCTACATACTCCTTTAATTTTGATTTTTCTGCCTGTCTGGTCTCAGTCAGCTCCTGCCTACACCATAATTTATTACCAATGACAGATTTGGAGGAGGAGGTCCTCTGCTGTGTCATATCTCTGACTATTGTACTGATGGCAGATGATCATGCTGTGACATTCCTCTGCTTGGGTGTTTTAAAAAAGTTCCAGGGTGGAGGAACTGACATGCTCTGCAAATTATAAAACCCAAAGGAGTTTAAAGTAACAGCTGCCAAACAGCTTTAACTCTTTACTTTCTATCTTGGTTTATATTATGAGTGAGGAACAAAGTTAATATTTTTTATGAAAAAAAATTTGGACTGCATTGTGAACTGATGAGAATCAGATGTTAACTTTTTATTGTGTGATTCTTTAAAGAGTTAAAACATGATAGCAAGGGTGTTAATCTAGCAAATGTCTTCTGTTCATGTTTTAAACCCAGCATGAACAGACATGGATGTTTTTAATAAAAAGACAGATATTTAATTCCAAGAAACATACAGGTCTTATGCCAGAACAAATGCAATTTGTGATTTCTGGTTAATTTTTTATTATTATTATTTTAGAATTATTTCCTCGGGGGCCATTCGTAGTCTTTGGAGCACTTCATAACTTTCGGTAATAGTCTCAAGATTTTGTGTGTTACATAAACTTCAGATTTCCTTGCTAGTAATCTGTGTTTATTTGACTTTCTGAAAGCTATTACAGGCATCAGTAATAGCCTGTACTTGATGTTTGGATTGCTGATTTTTGTTTTTCTATTTTTAAACGTTCCCCCCCTGCCCCCCTTTTTTTGTCTAATAGGTCTGCCTTGTACCTTGTCTCCTTTGCTTTCAACCTGGAGCAGGATGATTGTTAACAGCAGAACATGGAAAGCAAATATCTGCTAGCTGACATTAAAGGGAGGCTGTTTTATTTTTCTTTTTGGTGTGCAAAATGACTGCATGTTGTTTTCAGAGTGAGTAGCTTGGTCTGCGTGGTTGCAGTAGGTGCTTGTATGTAGAAGAGAAGCGGGGACTAGGAGAAATTCCTTAGTGCTATGTTGTGGATCATACCAAATGGCCCTTCTGCCATCCGATCTGCAAATGTATTACTGCAGAAATTACAGGTGGTATGCAAGATGTGACCACAACTCTTTCTGTAGACAGTGTGAGGTAATGAAGTACAGCAATATGTTAACTTCTGTGTTTGACCTAAATATATTTGGAATGCAGTTTTGAATATGAATTGTGAGCCCAATGAAAGTGTAGGAGTATGGGACTGGAATAGACTGGATTGTCATCTCTGTAGCAGGTGCCATGTGAGCTCTTCTTGAATCTGATTGACCTCCTCTTAGTTCTGCTTGATTCCACCATTTATGAATCAGAGGATGTTTCAAAGCATTTCACTGTTATTGTTAGTATTATTAGTAATATTGTACTATCCAGTGCAAATTTTTCAATACTTTTTATCTGTAACAGCAACTAAAATAGTTAAGTCGTAGCTCATGAATGACACAGCAACTTGATTGATCTGGTTGTGTTCAGTGAACGTAGCTGTTGTACAAATGCCCTCATGGGTTGTTTTTTTGTTTTGTTTTAGTAAAAAAGATTACAAACTAAAGACTGGTTACAAAGGGTCACTTGCCAACAGAGATGCTTGAAAACCCTTTGCAGTACAGAGCCACAAGCGTTCAGACAAGAAAGTAATTAATTCCAATCCAGTTGGTATTCAGGAGAATTTAGGAAACTGAACTGTAGTGTTAAACTAGTCTGAACCTGATAATCCCTCATACTTTTCTTCTGCAGCCTTACCCAAATGAATGTAGCTTGCATGGGGTCCTGGTTTTTTTGAATGGTAATGGTTTAGACGAGCTTATGAAACAGGAAAACAGCAGACAAGCTTGCAGGCATGAAGATTTTATCTGCATCTCAGACAAAGTTGGCTTTCCAACTTGTACATACCTCAGTACAATTGCTATGACTTTGATTTGGTTAATACCAAGACAAGTTGAAGGGGGAAAAAGGATGATTAACATCTATCAAATTGGGGAAAGGAAGGCATTGGGATAGTTTGGGGACTGGGATCACAGGATCACAGAAGGGTTGAGGTTGGCAGGAACCTCTGAAGGTCATCTGGTCCAATTCCCTGCTCCAGCAAGGCCACCTAGAACCAGTGGCCCAGGATTGTGTCCAGGCGTCTTTTGGGTATCTCCATGGACAGAGACTCCACAGCCTCTTTGGGCAACCTGTGCCAGTGTTCAGTCGCCCTCACAGTGAATTGTTACTGATGTTCAGAGGGAACCTCCTGTGTTTCAGCTGGTGCCCGTTGCCTCTATTCCTGCCACTGGGCACCACTGGAAAGAGGCTGGCTCTGTCATGTTTACAATGAAGTAGGAAGTGAGGAAAAACTATGACATCATGTGGCATTAGCATAATTATGCCACATGCAGGGCATGTTTTTTTCCAAGTTGAGCTTGGCTGTAAGGTGCTGCTACTGAGAAGACCAGAAAGGGTGGAAAGACTTTTGTGTTAGTAAAAGTTTGATAATTTTTCAAATTATTCATTCAGTAGAAGATACCTGTCTTGGAAATCAAGCCTTGCATGCTTCCTCAAAATTATTAATTCCATACCGGAGCCAAGAAGTTGCCAGTGTGCCAGGTTATTTTAAGTGGAGTTGTATTGCTTTCATAGCATTTGTTGTTGAACAGTAAAGATATGAGGTGGACTGCCAGAAATTCTGGATGTTTAACAGTTGCCTGTTATCTAAAATGTCTCAAGGACAATGTTTTCATGCTGCATCTGTCTATCCAGAGCTCTGGCTACATAGAGTGTAACATATAGGGGGGTTGTGGTAGTACCATATGTGTTGGTATTTTTATCTTATTTGATAAGCAATTTTATAATATATGTTTTATACTGTTTCGTCCTTACAGTTAAGATACTATCATATTATCCTTCCAGATCTAGCAGAAACAGCTTCGAATGTTGCAGCACCTAGTGAGAGATTGCTGTTCTACAGTTTGGATAACCAGTTGATTTTCACCAAAAACCTGGCAGTAGTATGGTGGATGGAGGCACTGCACTGCCTTCTTTTGCACTGATACAGATGAGGTGTGCTCAAGTAATGCTCTGCAATCCTGCAGCTGTAGGAGTAATAATATGTAGATGAGGTCTGGCGCTAGGCAGCTTGGGTATGAGTGTCTTCATCTGCTACTGATGTTTGTGATTGCGCCATGTTGTACACCTTCAGTATCCATGATGAGTAGCTGTTACAACAGTATTTGATCCCATTCAGAAAGCAGTCTTGTGGCTAGTCAGAAATGAATGTTATTTACCTACACAGAAAAGGTTGCTGTTGCTAGCCTGAGATCACAGCGTTGCGAAGCCACCTGGGACTCTGTTTATTCTCTTGATGTCAGGTTGTGCCACCTGGCACAGCTCCATTACATTCAATTTTTTCTCCTTTCCCAGAAAGGAGGAAGCAGGCGCTTCATGCCCTGGATAATCATCTAAACATCAGTGTGCGATGATTGGAGATAATAAATGAATTATTAAACTTTATTTCTTGTTTGTATATTTTGTTGCTACCTAGCTTTTGAACTATAGATGAACTTGCTCAATCGCACTTTTTTTTTCTCATGGTGTAATTAACTTAGTTTTCCTCTAGTACAGATTGCTCACATAAAACGTTCTATGTGTTAGGTTGTATCAGCATTTTAGAGTGTATCACTGTGTTCTTTTTTGACTTTAGCAAAGTAACGCTGCATCCCAGTGCTTGCAAAACCCTTATCAGTCTATCCCTAAAAAAAAAAAAAAAGGTGGGGGGAATTTCTTAAGATATCTTGATCAAGCTGGCTGTCCGAAGGCCAGACCCTACCACCTGCAGGTTAATACATATGACCTGCTGCCTTTCTTCAAGAATTTTGGAAAAGCTGTTGGATATTAGGAGGTGCTTGAGTTCTTGAGTGTAGTAGGAATTATTGTCGTTGCCTCCACACGGTAGTAGGAATTGTAGGTGGAAATTCCCCATCTCAGGTGCTGGGCGTGGAGCTGGGGACTTCTGCAGTTGGTGTCCTGGTGGCTGGATGGCCTGGCGCAGGGGGCTTCGCTCAGGGTTGCACCCTGCCTTTGCGGTTCTTGAGACCAGACCACCTTTCAAAATAACGTTTTTTTTGTTATCAGTTGTAAATCCCAAAGACTCATGTTCATGCAAACATGACAGTTCAACTTAGTTACAACATTTATTACTGCAATGCTGTACTTTCAGTTGTTACAAATAGAAAGCTAATTCTCATGTAAACTTTCCTAAATTTTTTGTTTGCAAGATCTTTGTATTCTCTTGCTTACCTTACTGTCCTTCACACTCTATGGTCTTAGTTACACAGTTCTGCTTTTCTTATGGGTTTGAAATGCTCTTTTCAAAGTTGATTACCAGAAAAGTATGTGCTTGCTTTATGCCGTTTTGTTAATGGCAGTCACTAAATGAATGTCATAATATTAATATTAAACAGCATAAATATGTCCAGTCATATCCCTATCCTCTACACTTAGCATATGCATTAATGATCTTGAAATAAATGTTTGCAAGGTGTGGGCAGTAACCCACCAACAGGAAAGCATCATATTTGTCAGGATCACTTTAGCAAAGTTTGAGTCTTCAGTTTTTTCTGGTAATATTGTAACTTGATAAAGGCTTTCAACATGTCTTCAAATTGCATTTGTTTTTAGACTTCCAGAGCTGATGCCTCGGGTTTTGTTTTTTTAGTGGTTTTTTTTCTGTGGTTTTTTTTTTTTTTTTTTTTTTTTGTTTTGTTTTGTTAGGGAATTTGTATGTCACTTTGTCCTACTCTTGCTCTTTCATTTGCAAGAGTTGGAAAATGGCTGTGACAAAGAATATTCATGACTAATTTCTGTGTGTTTTTTCTACAAAGCTGAAATTTTAATAGATACACTCTTGCCGGAGCTATTTTGGATCTTTCTCACTAACAAGTTAACATTGTACATAAGCTTCTCTTAGTATTGAACGGGATAATAGTGCTGTTCCTCTTAAGCTTATGGAGCCCAAACCTTAGTGTACCTGCAGCAACAAAGTAACGGAGCTGTTTATTCTGTTCCATAAGGCTTTTGCTTTCCATTTGGCATTGCAAAAGTATTCCTGTGTGACCAAATGCACTAGCCTGTGAATAGATACTGAATGTTTTCACTAGTATTTTTTATTCACATTTCTAATAATAAAATTCATAAAGCTTCAATTTTATAACATCCTTTAAAACATGAGGCAACTATATTTCATTACCAATTTGTGTATTTTGGGACCAGTAACAAGAATTTCTAAGCTGGAGGTTCATCAGTTCTTGGTTACAGAGGAGGAAACAAATAAAAGAGTATTGGTCAATCGCAGAGTGTTTTATGAGCCACCAAGGTGATTCTGCTGTGAAAAAAGCAGACGTGATTGCAGAATGTGAGTGAGGTCTTCTCAGCAGAAAGGGTGATATTAATGCTGTTGTAAAGATATTGGCAGCACCTTATCTGAAATTCTGGCTTCTGTTCTATTTCTTATTTGGAAAAGATTAGTTCAAACATTTGAAACTACCTTTGAAGTTAAGAAAGCAAAAGAGGATTTATCTCAGTTAGTGGAGAACAGAAAAAATAAAAAAAAAAAAGGGACTTCAGCAAAATGAAGAGTGGAATGTGATTGCTCTCTGCAGATATAGAAAGGACCTGTTACAGGAAAGAGTAACACTTGACAGTTTGGCAATGAGAAAAGTATGCAGGTAAAAGAAGTAGCCATTGAGGAATGGGGTTCTAGCACAGCAGCCAGCTGCGTAGGGATAAAAGATGTGTAATTACCTTCTTAAGATAGAAGTTGAAAAGCTTGAGCTTTTTTTATTGTGTACATTTCTTGTGGGTGACAGAGGCCTGGATTTGACTACCCACAAGATTCGTTTATGTCTTTTATTGTAATTTAAAACATTCCTACTAAGAACAAGTGAAAAGAATAGAAATACGGAAGAGATGTAATAGTACAATGAAGATCCAGCTAAAATATTTTTGCTTTGTTTTTCATTTTTGTTTTTAGTGCCATAATGAAAAAAAAATCCTGTTCTAAAGATGGCCTGAGGTGACTCAATATTTAAATAAAAAACTAAAACCAACACAAGAAGTTGAAAAAGTTACTCTAATTTCTTGAGATTTACATTTCCTTTTGTACTTCTGTTGCAGTTTGTTAGGGATTGTATGTTAGTATTTCTTGATAATTTCTGTACAGATTACTTTTTTTAAAGCGTAAGTCATTTTTGTCCCCTCTTACTGCAAGAGAACTCATACTCTGAAAATAATTACATTTTTATTCTTAGTGCACGTGGAAAGTCATTCATGTGTGGATAAGGGACTGAAAGGCAAAATATTGTAACTGCATTTCGGTGCCAATTTGAATGACTATTGAATATGGAAGAATTGGTTTTCTTATTTGCAGTGGGTTTGGTTGTTGTCAACCACTAATACAAAACCACCCCTGGATAGCAAGAGCAACAGGAAAACCAAACCAAATGTGTAAATGCAGGTCCTAATTTTGGGAAAAGGTAAATGGCTGTTAAATGCCTGTTCTGCGATCACACAAAGGTGTGACTACTGCAGATGTTGTCTTAATGAGTTGATGGAATGAAATTTATATGGTGGTGGCTGTGTTCTTTAGCAGACTTGCTTGCAGAACATCAGTCTGTGGGTTTCTTTATGTGCTTATTCATAGTGTAGAAGACTTGGGTGATAGTGACAAAGGTTGAAACTTTAAATAGGCTATCAAAGTATTCTCAACACTTGAATAAGAACAGGCATCTCTTCTAAGTTTAGAGAGCTAATTGATGCAGTATTTAGCTATAGTTTGATGTTATGACTAGCAACTGAAATAATTCAGAATTTTAGAAACATTCGTTGTTTTGATGCAAAGTGTATGAAGTTTTAAGAAAGCTCTGCTCGTTTAGTCTGCAAATCAAACTGCTTTTGAGAGGAAGTGGTCTGATTTGTTTCAAGAAGCTTTCAGTGGTAATTTGTTCTTTGCCATTCATAGTACCGAATGTGGCACATCTGACCCTGGGACAGATGTTGACTTGGGAACATTGTATTGCTGAGTTTCACAGGAGAGCGATAGAAGTCTCTAGTTTCTGTCTATGGAAAACCATGATCTCAGAAATAGCTAATGTCAGTCTTTCCTGCTGAAATGCTGTACTTTGTCCTGGGAAATTCAGTCTACTCTGCATCCTCCTTTGCCTTTATTTCACATCCATGTTTAAAATATAAGTATGTTTTATTTTAGCTCAACTTTTCTGCATAGTTCTTGGTGGGAATTGTACTTCTGGTATTTTTCAGGAATGCTTTTGTTTATGGAATACCCTTCTTCACGAAGTCCCACACAGCGAAGTCTGTCCAAGTTTACTGCAAATAACTATTTAACTATTTTCAATAATATTTAATGTTTTAACTATTTTTCAACCAAAGAATGTTCTGTTCTACATTTGATTTGACAAAATTGGTTGTTAGTTCAAAACTGATCCCAAGTGAAATTGCAATTAGATACCAGGAACAAGTCCTTTTTCTGCTGTGTGGCCTTGTCTTGTGCCTTCCTTACTGCTCCAGTGTGGTACATACTGTCCACTATGGCTTGCCTGCAAGTTGATAGTTCTCTCAAGCAGTTTGCTAGGTTTTTCATTTTTGGGAGATGGGTTGGTTTTTTTCTGGTTTCTTTTTCGTTTCTCTTTTTCCTTTGCTTCAGAATTTTGTTGGATTTGAACAGACCCTACAATGCCATTCCATGGCCGCTGTGTCTGTCTACAAGAAAGGTACTTTTTTAACCTAGGTCAGTCTGAACTGAGAAGTTGGTTGCCTGGGAAAGAAATTTTTTTTTCTTTTTTTTTTTTAAATCATAATAAAATGGCTGTGGGAATTATTTCCTGATTATCCAAATAACTCCCTCATGGGGAGTTTCTTGATAACCATGAAACGTCTAAAAGGATGTACATTTGAGCAACTCTTCTCGTCTCCCAAAATATAAAACTGCGTAAGAAAAGTGAATATACTGATATTCCTGCATATGTGAAAATCAGAATACAACTCCACTGTTCTTGACCCCAGTCATTTATCTGTCTTCTCTACAACCTTTCGGCTGTCCTGGCACTGTCACCACCCACTGCACCAGATCAGTGACTTGATCTGGGTTAAAAACAAATCCTCCCCTTCTTAATTAAGGTTTTTAACTCAAGTCTGTTAACAAGCCCATATATGTAGGGAAGTGGAGGAAATTTAAGGCCTACAGAGTTTTCCCCTACAAAACTCAAGTGCAACCGTACACTGGTAAGTCCCTTCTGGAACCACACCTGAAGAAGGTCTCTTTTTGCACCCACTAGAAGTTGGTTGTTTTTTTTTTCCTACCCCTCCATCAGTTCTTTTAAAATTCCTTTATCGAATATAAGTGCTTGACAGACAGCCCCTTCTGTCATGATACCGCTGTATTTCTAAATTTGCTCTCGCTTTAGTGCTTGTGAGAATACTTTGGCATTCTTCTTAATTGTTCCTTGGACTGCTTGCAGAGTTATAACCTTGAACAGTGAATTAAGTCTTGGGAAACTGCATAATCTATTGTAAGAAAATACTTTCCCCTATCCTTTACTCTTTCAGTTTCATATATGTGTGCTATGCAACTTTTTTTTTTTTTTTTTTTTTTAAATTAGGCTGACTTTGTCACTTTCTTGCCAATCTAGTGTATTGAGCCAATGCCAAGGGCACATACTGTGTTAGATACAGTAGTGGCCTGATCTGGTGTGTCAAATCCTATTTCCATTCTGTAATGAATAATTTTTTTAGAAATATATCTGTTAGCACAAAGTCTGATTTACCTAAATCTAAACCACGGTGAAATATTGCTGATTACTTTGTAATAACTGTGTATTTTGAGGCTGAGTGCAGATTAAGGTTTGTGTAAAAGCATAAAAGAGTGTGTGGCCTTTGGAAGTGTCAATATAATGGTTTAATCAGGTGAATAGGTTTAATTGTTCTAGTAGTCACACTAGTAAATTGCAGAGCCCAACAAAAGATAGTGCCATTTATAGGATCACTGGTTCAAGTTCAGCCTGTATACATCATTCAGGAGTCTCTGATCTGTAAAGTATTATTTGTTGCTACCATAAAAAAGCACCCAGACTGCCCAAAGGCCCATTCTAGTGGTTCACCCTCATTTCCCAGCTTTGGTACTTGGTTTTAGTCAAAGCAGTGACTGAGTTCTGTCACAGAGGATCTGTCAGGTGGACTGTACCTACCCTCTGGCTCTGGCTAACCCTAAATTTGTATGGCTAAAACCATCTCAAACACACAAACATAAATCAATGAATTAGTCAATTCTCTGACTTGCTTGCTGTCAGTTAAAGGACATTGTACCCTGCTTTGAAGGTGGGGGAATAACTGGCAAATGATTGTTTTGCTGAGGAAATTACAATCCTGTTTTTCAAAAAGTTCATTCAATACGGGAGTTGGTTTACTTGTAATGTTTTGCATGATTTTTGTTAATATCTGGACAAATATGAACTGACTGGCCAGTTAAGAGGATATCTGGTTTTAAGTGGTTGGTTGAGGAGGCTGGTGGTAATTCATGCTCTGTTGTAAATGTTGCTTTTACTGTCAAGGTATAACTTAACCACACTTGGCAGTGACTTAAACTGAACTTGACTTCATACACTCCTAGAACTGCCTGGGGGATAGTTTTCTTGTCTTGAGAAAAAGCCCTTTTCAAAGATCTTATGGCTCAAGAGGCTACAACCTTCCTCTGGTTCAGTGACTGGAACTGGGATGTCCAGTGGTCTCCTTACAACAGCAAATGTGTTCATTTTCTGCTCTTTCTAACCTGCTGAAGATACATTCACTGACAAAATGATTAAGATGTGTGGAATATAGAGAAGTTGATACTTGAAGTGACTAAAACAGCTATCATGACTCATAACAGGGACATGAATATACTGAGTAGACATGTGAGGACAATTGAAATGTTTTTATCTGTGTAACTGTCCTGGGTTTGGCCAGAACAGGGTTAATTTTCACCGGACTCCAGGAAGGGGCACAGCCGGGGGGTGGGGGCTGACCCTACCTGGCCATACAGAGCCGGGTATTCCATACCATGTGACGTCACGCTGGGTTCCGGTGGGGGGGGCGGCACGGCGGGAACGCACTCGCGGCTTGGGCGGGCGCAGCGCCGGTCCGGTTGCGGGAGAGCGGCTGTTGTACGGTTCGTGGTTGTGTTTTCTCCTTATTTGTATCGTTGTTGTTCCTGTTTTCCCTCTGTTTGCTGTTCTGTTAAACTGCCCTTATCCCGACCCACCGGTTTCTGCCTCTTTCTTTTTCATTCTCCTCCGCACGCCGGCGGGGGGAGGGGCGGCCGCGTGGCGCTTTTGTTTGCCGGCGGCAGCCGAAACCGAAACATTAAATTGGCGCCCAGACGTGGAGCGGGGATAACGGCAGGGCTGAGCAGCTGGTGTTAAAACTGCTTTCATAGATTTTGTTAAAATTTATCATACGCATTTTCTGTGTTAAATAGTCGCCGGTAAAAATGTTTCTGTCTTTGATCAGATGGCTGTGGTTTCTGAATCCTTATTTGCAGTATGTATTCAATGCCGTGCTGTTCATCATCGCTGGGAAAAAGATCAGGATGATAATTTTGCTCTACCTTACGATATCGACTTATGATATGATAACATCACTGTGCATGAAATTAGGCTTGTATTTGCATGCGGCTCTGCGGTCATTCCCGTACCTCGGATCCTATGTCTTAGAATTTGTGAATAATCAAACCCAGTCTGTGGGGAAAACCGAAGGGGATACCTTCCCCCACTCTTTCGCCCCCCCTCTCTCCTTCAGGCCAGTTCTAACGGCTTTTGATAATTTCGAGTACCTCTGGGATGCTCAGGGCAGCACTCTCCTTTTGTTATGCCTCCTGAATGGGTTTTGGTTTTTGTTTAGGGCTAAGCAAGTCGTTAAGAACATCGTGCAGAGACCTGCCCCGGGGCTGGATAGCTGTGAGTGGCTGGGTGTGTGGGACAGCATGGGCAAGTACCTAGGGCAGTGGGCACCTCCGGTGTGTTTTAAACTCACACCTGAGGAAGTACAGGATCCGGACAAACTAGTAAAGTATCTGCAAAAAGTGTGCTGCCACCCTGGGAACTCCAGAGAGACACAGATCACCGCAACGTGCTGGGGTCTGGCCCACGCCTACCGAGCCCTGTTCAACACTGTTCAGTGCCTTAAGAGGGAAAGGGGGGGAAATGAAGCGGCAGGCACTGCAACTGGCGCTGCCTCCCCAGCCGGCCCTGCAGCCCCTCCAGCCCAGCAGGCAGTCCCAGCCCCCCCGACTGGCACCACGGCTGCTGCAGCCACAGCTGCAGGGTCTGCCTCGATTTCCCCAGTGGGCACAGCAGCTGCTCCAGCCCCAGCTCCAGCCACAGGCACAGTGACTGAGCCCAATGACCAACCTGTGCAGGTAGCAGTCGCCCCCGTAAAACTAAAGAAAGACGCAAAGAGAGCAGATCGCTCCGGGAGGGATGACGATGAGCCAGGGTCATCACGGGAGATAGAGACAGAGATCGTCACCCGGTCCCTGTCCCTGGGCGAGCTGCGAGACATGTGGAAAGATTTCAGCCGCCATCCAGGAGAGCACATTGCCAGCTGGCTGCTGCGGTGCTGGGATAACGGGGCCAGCAGCTTGGAGTTAGAGGGCAAGGAAGCCAAGCAGCTGGGATCCCTGGCCAGGGATGGGGGCATTGACAAGGCCATTGGGAAAAAGGAACAAGTCCTCAGCCTCTGGAGGAGACTTCTGTCAGGCGTGAGGGAGAGATACCCGTTCAGTGACGATTTTGTATGCTATCCTGGCAAGTGGACCAATATGGAAAGGGGTATTCAGTACTTGAGGGAATTAGCTGTGCGGGAGCTGGTTTACTGTGACACAGACGATGAGCAGGTACCCACAGACCCAGATGAACTCCAGTGCTCACAATCCATGTGGAGGAAGTTTGTGCGGAGCGCACCCTCCTCGCATGCCAACTCACTGGCAGTTGTAAACTGGAAAGGTAAAGACGCACCAACAGTGGATGAGGTGGCTGTCAGACTCCGCCAATATGAGGAAAGTCTCTCTTCCTCCCTTGTCTCAGCCGTGGAGAAACTGGTCAAGCGACTAGACAGGAATATGTCCTACTCCCCACCTGTACGGGCCAGTGTCTCAGCTATTAGGGGCAGGCGTTTCTCTGCTCAGGAGAGGGAATACAGAGGCTATACACCCCGGGGCACCCTGTGGTTCTACCTGCGTGACCACGGAGAGGACATGAGGAAGTGGGATGGAAAACCCACCTCAAGTCTAGAGGCTCGAGTACGTGAGTTGCGAGGTAAAACAATCACCAAAGGGGATTCTGTTAGGAAAAGTGCCGCTCCAGTTTCCAGCAGCCAGCTCTCCAGACCAGGTAGACAGTTTGACCTTGATTCCGATCCTCTGGAGGGGACCTCCAAGTCTTTTTTACAGCAGGTGAGCAGCAAATTCTCTGACGAGGATTAGAGGGGCCCTGCCTCCAGCCAGGTGGAGGAAAGGGACAACCGTGTCTATTGGACGGTGTGGATTCGGTGGCCTGGCACGTCAGATCCACAAGAGTATAAAGCTCTAGTGGACACTGGTGCACAGTGTACTTTAATGCCATCAGAGTTCAAAGGGTCAGAGTCCATTTGCATTTCGGGAGTGACAGGGGGGTCCCAAGAGCTGAGTGTACTGGAGGCTGAAGTGAGCCTCACTGGGCAGGACTGGCAGAAGCACCCCATTGTAACTGGCCCGGAGGCTCCGTGCATCCTTGGGATAGACTATCTTAGGAGAGGCTATTTCAAGGACCCAAAGGGGTATCGGTGGGCTTTTGGCATAGCTGCTGTGGAGACGGAAGAAATTAAACAGCTGTCCATTTTGCCTGGTCTCTCGGAGGATCCTTCCATTGTGGGGTTGCTGAGGGTTGAAGAACAACAGGTACCCATCGCGACCACAACGGTGCACCGGCGACAGTATCGTACCAACCGAGACTCCCTTCTCCCCATTCATCAGCTGATCCGCCAGCTGGAGAGTCAAGGAGTGATCAGCAAAACTCGCTCACCCTTTAATAGTCCCATATGGCCAGTAAGAAAATCTACTGGAGAGTGGAGACTGACAATAGACTACCGTGGCCTGAATGAAGTCACACCACCGCTGAGTGCTGCCGTGCCAGACATGCTAGAACTCCAATATCAGCTGGAGTCAAAGGCAGCCAAGTGGTACGCTACAATTGACATCGCTAATGCATTCTTCTCCATCCCTTTGGCAGCAGAGTGCAGGCCACAGTTTGCTTTCACCTGGAGGGGCATCCAGTACACCTGGAATCGACTGCCCCAGGGGTGGAAACACAGTCCCACCATTTGCCATGGACTAATCCAGACTGCACTGGAAAAGGGTGAAGCCCCAGAACATCTGCAGTACATCGACGACATCATTATATGGGGCGACACAGCGGAGGAGGTTTTCGAGAAAGGGGAGAAAATAGTTCAGATCCTTCTGAAAGCCGGTTTCGCCATTAAGCGAAGTAAAGTCAAGGGACCTGCGCAAGAGATCCAGTTTTTGGGAATAAAATGGCAGGATGGGCGCCGTCAAATCCCAATGGATGTCATCAACAAAATAGCAGCTATGTCTCCACCAACCAGCAAAAAGGAAGCACAGGCCTTCCTGGGTGTTGTGGGATTTTGGAGGATGCACATCCCAAATTACAGCCAAATTGTGAGTCCTCTGTACCACGTGACCCGGAAGAAGAATGATTTTGAATGGGGCCCTGAGCAACGACAGGCATTTGAACAGATTAAACGGGAGATAGTTCATGCCGTAGCCCTTGGTCCAGCCCGGTCAGGGCAAGATGTTAAAAACGTGCTCTACACCGCAGCCGGGGAGAATGGCCCAACCTGGAGTCTCTGGCAGAAAGCACCAGGGGAGACTCGAGGTCGACCCCTGGGGTTCTGGAGCCGGGGATACAAAGGATCCGAGGCCCGCTATACTCCCACTGAAAAAGAGATTCTGGCAGCATATGAAGGCGTTCGAGCTGCTTCAGAAGTGGTCGGCACTGAAGCACAGCTCCTCCTAGCACCACGATTGCCGGTCCTGGGCTGGATGTTCAAAGAGAGGGTCCCCTCTACGCACCATGCCACCGATGCTACGTGGAGTAAGTGGGTCGCTCTGATCACCCAGCATGCCCGAATGGGAAACCCCAGTCGCCCAGGAATTCTGGAGGTAATCATGGACTGGCCAGAAGGCAAAGATTTTGGAGCATCGCCAGAGGAGGAGGTGACACGTGCTGAAGAGGCCCCACTGTATAACCAGCTGCCAGAAGATAAGAAACAGTATGCCCTGTTCACGGATGGGTCCTGTCGCATTGTGGGGAAGCAGCGGAGGTGGAAGGCTGCTGTATGGAGCCCTACACGACAAGTCGCGGAAACTGCCGAGGGAGAAGGTGAGTCCAGCCAGTTTGCAGAGGTGAAAGCCATCCAGCTGGCTTTAGACATTGCCAGTCGAGAGAAGTGGCCAGTGCTCTATCTTTACACTGACTCTTGGATGGTGGCCAATGCCTTGTGGGGGTGGCTGCAGCAATGGAAGAAGAACAACTGGCAGCGCAGAGGCAAACCTATCTGGGCTGCCCCATTGTGGCAAGATATTGCTGCCCGGCTAGAGCAGTTGGCTGTAAAAGTCCGTCACGTGGACGCCCACGTCCCTAAGAGTCGGGCCACTGAAGAACATCAAAACAACCACCAGGTAGATCAGGCTGCTAAGATTGAAGTGGCTCAGGTGGATCTGGACTGGCAACATAAGGGTGAACTCTTTATAGCTCGGTGGGCCCATGACACCTCGGGCCACCAAGGAAGAGACGCGACATACAGATGGGCTTGTGACCGAGGGGTGGACTTGACCATGGACACTATTGCACAGGTTATCCATGAATGTGAAACATGCGCTGCAATCAAGCAAGCCAAGCGGGTAAAGCCTCAGTGGTATGGAGGACGATGGCTAAAATATAAATATGGGGAGGCTTGGCAGATTGACTACATCACACTGCCACAAACCCGCCAAGGCAAGCGCTATGTGCTCACAATGGTGGAGTCCACCACCGGATGGCTGGAAACCTACCCTGTGCCCCATGCCACCGCCCGGAATACCATCCTGGGCCTGGAAAAACAAGTCCTGTGGCGACATGGCACTCCCGAAAGAATCGAGTCGGACAACGGGACTCACTTTCGCAACAGCCTCATAGACACCTGGGCCAAAGAACACGGTATTGAGTGGGTGTATCACATCCCCTACCATGCACCAGCCTCTGGAAAGATCGAACGTTACAATGGGCTGCTAAAAAGCACTTTGAGGGCAATGGGGGGTGGGACTTTCAAAAATTGGGATACCCATTTAGCAAAGGCCACCTGGTTGGTTAACACCAGAGGGTCCACCAACCGGGCTGGTCCTGCCCAGTCAAAACCTCAGCACGCTGTAGAAGGGGATAAAGTCCCTGTAGTGCACATGTGGAACATGTTAGGGAAGACGGTTTGGGTTAGTCCTGCCTCGGGCAAAGGCAAGCCCGTCCGCGGGATTGCCTTTGCTCAAGGACCTGGGTGTACCTGGTGGGTAATGCGGAAGGATGGGGAAGTCCGATGTGTACCTCATGGGGATTTAATTTTGGGCGAGAATAGTCCATAAATAAATTGTATAAAGTTAGTTGTTAAATAACCCTGTCACTGTCTGTTATCACTGTTATAATTGTTGTATTTTGTACCAGTAGTAGCATAGTAAGAATCGTCCAGATTAAAGAAGGATGGACTTTTTCGATGAAAACCTAGCAGAGCACAGCGATGATGGAACTGGACCTGGTTTTCAACAACTGGCATCCAGCAACTTCATCAAGATCAACATCTCCTGCAGACTGTGGGCACGGGCCGCACCAGATACATCAGCCGTGAGCTCCGGATGCAGCAAGTGACCGCCCATCACCACACATCACCTCTCCTGCCACGGAAGACCGTAACGACAGATGGAGCCTGAAGTCATGGATTAAATGAACTCAACGGACACTTTAGAGTGATGATCCATAGACTAAGGGAATGATATCTGGAGACAGGAGAAGTGGTGGTGATCAACTGGACAATGGGGGACCTGGGCATGACGTAGATGGTATGGAATAAGGGGTGGATAATGTCATGGGTTTGGCCAGGACAGGGTTAATTTTCACCGGAATCCAGGAAGGGGCACAGCCGGGGGGTGGGGGCTGACCCCACCTGGCCATACAGAGCCGGGTATTCCATACCATGTGCCGTCACGCTGGGTTCCGGTGGGGGGGGGGGGGCGGCGCGGCGGGAACGCACTCGCGGCTTGGGTGGGCGCAGCGTCGGTCCGGTTGCGGGAGAGCGGCTGTTGTACGGTTCGTGGTTGTGTTTTCTCCTTATTTGTATCGTTGTTGTTCCTGTTTTCCCTCTGTTTGCTGTTCTGTTAAACTGCCCTTATCCCGACCCACCGGTTTCTGCCTCTTTCTTTTTCATTCTCCTCCGCACGCCGGCGGGGGGAGGGGCGGCCGCGTGGCGCTTTTGTTTGCCGGCGGCAGCCGAAACCGAAACAGTAACTCAGCAAAGGTGCAGCCCATCAGATGATTTTCAGACTCTTCTCTGTCTGATTACCAAAGATGTGAGTTGAAAGTTACTGAAGTTAATCGTAATGACTGTTCATCTGCCTGTCCTTGCAACTGTTTGGCTCTTTTGTAGTTCTGGTGGATATACTGTAGATATTGCAGTGATACTGAGCCCAGTTTAGTCTATTGGTAATGCATGTGTGCCTAAAGCATGGAAATTGGACTTTCTTTATAGAATCAAAGCAGCAGGGAAGCAGCAATTTGAGTAAAACCAAGGAAGAGCTTGATTCTCTGCTGCTTTTTTATGTAAATAAAATTACTAAGAAGTAGGGGAAAAAAAGCTTATAGTTGGATGTAAGAAGAGAGAGGAAATAGATCTATCTGGAAAAAATGAAGGATGTTTAAACTGAGTCGGAATCTCATCTGGAACCTCATGAAGGTCATCATGCATTGGTATTCGTAGCAGGTTTCCCTCCTCCTTTTCCCCTTACATACACTGACTCTTTTTAGTAACAAGCCAGGGCTTGGAAAAAGTAATAACTGGCATTCCTGAATCCAAGATGTTGGGCTCTTCTTCTAGTGTTACTTCCTGTAAAGTTGGAGAATCGCTTCATAGGAGCATGAGGCTGCTGAAAGGACAAATGTCTTTGCTTAAAGTACCCTTGAATATTAACGTTCCTAATGGAGTTTTTCTCCTCCTATCCAGACAGTATAGCCATGTTCCGATAGCATTGCGAAAGCTACAGAGCAAGACACATGCTGAATGGACAGCCCTGCAGACCCTGTAGATCTTTCTAACCAAATTTCCTTTGGAGAAAAGGACTGCCTTAGTGCTTCATTTCCTTGATGTTCATCCTTTCTGTGGTGTGTGTTAGCTGATCTGGAGTCCCAGACTGGATGGCATCTGTGTGCTGTTGCAGAAGGAACCCTGAATGGTTCTGATACAGCCGAACAGGGATTTCTGTTAGTTACAAGTTAACTTGCTTAAAATGCCAGTTGGGTTTGTACTTACCTGTCATCAGTATCTTGGAGAAAAATGTGACCAGTTTAAAAAATGGAAAAGTAATCAAATTATACCTCGGAATCCTGTATGCTTTGCTTCCATGTGATAATTGCTTCAATGCTGTTTTCCAGTGGTGCATGCCAAGGGGAGGTTTCTGTCCTCAGGAGAAGGAAACTGCTCATTCTTTCCTTTTGTCCCTTTCCTCAACCCAATGAACAAAGGCAGGGGGAGGGATCAGGGGCTGAGAACTGCAGTATTCTTGTATGCTGTGTACACAGGAAAAAAACATCCCTTCAGTCAAATGTTCATGCAGATCATTGAAGACATTTTCTGAAGATCTAAATTTGCTCTTTCGTCACTCACGTAGCTGCTTTTTTTTCCCCCCTCTTCCAAAAGTGGGTTGTCTGAAGTCGCATGTACTGTGTAGCTTATAAACACAGGCTAATGTGGTTAGTGAGTCTTGTCTACATTCAGTAAGGAAGTCTAATTGAAGGCATACATCCAATAACTTTCCTAAGTATTTACCAAATTTTGTGGAAGTTTTGGTCACTTACCATAATGCTTAAATCAGCTAACAGCCTTAAAAAAGAAATTTTTAAAAAAGCCCACAAAAAAACAAGGTAGTGATGTAACCCAATTTAAGTTGGATAAATGTGAAAGATTATATGCAGTATTTGGAAAAAATACAGTTAAGCAGTGTGGGTTTGATTTATGTTGTTCTTGGCAGGTAAGTGGTATTGCTTTTGCATCACCATATTGCCTTTTTGCTTGCTTGCATCATGTTGACTTGTGAGCAACTGTATTAACTTTACTTGAAAGTGAACATTTCATTGCTCTTTAAGCCCTGTTATGCAAAACATGCTTTTAATGAGCACACGCATTTAACTGTAACAGATTGAAAACAGGAGGAGTCTCACAGTAGAAAAAATTGTATTTTTGAAAGCTTGCCCGCGACTATCCTTTGTTTCTGATGCTATGGTAAACTAATGCAGTGTCACAGCTCTGGCTTCTGGTTGTGGTTGGGTGTTTTTTTTTTTGTTTTTTTTTGTTTGTTTGTTTGGAAGGAAGGGATTGACTGTAATTAAGGGGATATATCCGTTATATTCACATATAGGAGCTGTTAAGTAAGGTACTTTTACCTTCAACTAACATTTAGTATGTACCTTAACTCAAATGTCAAATGAAATTGAGGTGCAAATGCAGTCATTATTGAAAAGATCTTGAGGAGTCATCAGCAATGAAAATAGAAGGAGAAATGGAATTCAATTGATTTTAAAAAGTGGCTTGATGATGATAATGTTCTCTGTTAAGCATGAAGGAAAAACAGATTGATTTTAAACCAGTTTCCAGGCTGCTTTAGTGTTATGTCTTTTCCATACTACACTTTCACTGTATTTTCTCAAAGGACGTCTTTCAGCAAGATCGTTCTTTGAAGATGGTTTAGAATAAGATAATTTATTGCAGGAGAGTTTGTGAGGATTGTTTCTTGCTATATAAAATCATACAGCATCCACTTTACTTTCTCTTCTAAACACAGTGGACAGTAAGCAAAAAACATATGGTTGCAAGATATGGGACATCTAAACTAAAATCTCAACACTGTTCTTTTCTAGATGTAACTAAAAGGAGAGGGGAGCTTCTAAAATGCTAAGAGTCCTAATTTTGTAGACAGGCTTGTTTGTTATCAATAGGTTTGTGGGTTGACCTGATGAAGATTCTAGGAAAGCTGGAACTGGACCATCTGAAAACCTGAATATCACTTAATTTCATTGCCTCAATGTATCCTCTTAATTAGGAGATGATTTTCCTAGAAAACTATGTGGGTTTTATGCATTGCTTTTACCCTCATCGTGGTATCAGTATTGCTAACAGGTTGATGAACTACATTTTTAGTGACTTTGTAGTGGTCAGAAAGCAAAGGGAGATAATACCACTGAGGGTTAAAGATTGCTTTGTGAAATTGCTTCAAACTGACAAATAACGGTTTGGTGTCTTTGACATCTGTTAAATAAATGAATACAGCTGAATTTAAGTCAACTAAAGGGAATGCTGCTCTGTTAATCAGTCTCCCTTTCCCCTTTGCTTACCAAGTACTTCTTGGAGAGACAGTCTGACTACAAACGTTTTTTTCCTAATTGCCATGTGATTTTGCTGCATAAATCTTCAGGTAGGTATATAGAATGTTTTTCCATATCAATTTTAAGCTAGTATGGCCGTTTAACTTGCTTGCAAATCGAACTACCAAAATGAGCATGCTGTATTCTTTGCATTGTCACTGGAAAAATATTGACCTTCCCTGGAGGTGTTGGATTTGAATGCTTCTGGCACCCTGAAGCAGAGAATATAAAACACCCTCCTTATGTCTCCAGTGCAGGATTTTTACACACTTAGAGCTTTATCTGATAATTGCAGCACTTTTGATCTGCAAAGAAAAGAAGTCAGAAGAAGGTAAAAGATCTGAAAGGCAGGTCAAATGCCAGGAGTAGCAGTCCTGCATTGAGCAGTCCTGTTGCTTTCTTCTGGTGGTGAAACCCCCAGAGCCCCTGAGGAGCTGTAGTCATGGGCAACCACCTCAGCAGACCTGGAGCGTCGCCTAAAAACCATTGTGGTACAGTCGTCCTGCTCCTGGCACCATCTGTCAGACATCGGTATGCAGTGTCTGGTTGACAAGCAGAAAAGGTGGATCTTCACAGAGTTCTTCTGGCTCTGTCGCTGTAAGACTTTACATCAGGGTCGTTTTTTGTCAGTGGGCATGTTGTGCAAGAATGGTGTGATTCAAGCAGCTGCACCACATTGCTGGATCCATCCTGAGGTGTGACATATTTCAATTCTCAAACATATTGTATCTGTGTGGTACTGAATAAATACTCCTGTGTTTGAGCTACAATACTGAGAACTTTCCAGTCCTCAGAAGGTCAGATAGAACAAGTTTTTGCTTGCCACTTACAAGTAAATGACTGCCAGGCTGAGTGGTACTGAACAAAAGTTTGTCTAAAATCATAGTATGATTAAGGCCTTTCTGGTGGGGTTTCTTAGCTCTGTATTCATACTATATGATGAAGTGTTCTAGCCCTGAAACAAAGCCCACGTGAAGTGGAAACTGTGGTTTCTTGATTTAACTGCAGGGAAGTTAGTCCTCACTCTCCTTTATGCATCTGAGCCAATACTTCTATTAAAGATGTAAAGTGTAGGGAGTGCAATGCATAAAACCCACAGAATTTTGTAGGAAAATAGCCTCCTAATTAAGAGAAGGCTCTGAGTCAGTGAAATTAAGTGGTGTTCTGGTTTTCAGATGTTTCGGTTCTACCTTGTCTAGGCTGAAAGAAATGATAAACTTCCCGTTTAATTGTTTCCTTTTCATTAAGTGACTCATCTTAAACATTCTTTCCCTCTCCTACATGAAAATATAATTTTAAGATAGGCAATGTGGTAGTATCACTAATAGCTGTAAACTATATGAGGGTGGATACTAATAAAATAGGCTGAATTCCTGTGGTGGCCAGGTTTTGCTCTGCCTCTGGCACAGAGCATGACAAAAGCGCTTGTGTGCAGCAGTGGGCCGTTAGTGCACGTCCTGCTGTGGTGAACTGTTGCCTTCTCCCTATAACCACAGGTGCCATAGTAACCTTCTCAGAAGGGAAACTGCTAGTTTTAAAACACCACCCACAGACTGAATTTTCTGCATTTCAAAATCTCTGCAACCTATTATCTGTTTCACTAGGTGTCAAGGTATTGACTGTGAAAGTTTATAATGCAAAATGAAGAACTCTGTGTCCTTGTAGACTTGTCAAAAAGCTGCAAATCTGTTACAAGTAGAAAAAGCAAAGCATAATTAGATGTCTCAGTGATCAGCACAGCCTTTCTTTGTCCTCCACCATTTCTTTTTTTTTTTTTTTTTGTAGAGTGAAAAGAGGCAGCAGCATCTCTGTGCAAAGCTAGCCCAAACCCCTGTAGCAACCCTTGTTTTCCACTGAGGTGCTGTGTAAGTTTATAGGTCTTCCAGTCAGCCTGAGGCCCTGCTGAGAAAGCAATGATCTCTTCAAAGGAGAAGAAAAGTCAAGAGTGTTTTTCTTGTTTAGTATGGCCATAGCTTCAGGATGGATGTTTCCTTTTCACTGGTTCTGCAGTGTAACCTGGAGCTCCATGTGATGCTGAGGCTGATTCACTGAGAAGATTTGCATAAAGAAATATTTGTTTCTGTTTGTGATACACCCAGAATAACTTCTTTATTACTCTCTTGATAGCTTTGCCCAATTAAATTAAAAAATGACACATACTCATCAACTCATCCTTGACCACAGATTGGACAATAACCATTGATCAAAATGAACCCAGTCTAAAACATGACCGAGTAGAAATCAGCTTAGATTTTTCAGCTGTGGGGGGGCAATAGGAGTGTGTTGTGTGTTTGTTTTAAGGCTGTGTAACGCGAAGAGCCTAAAACTGTGTCTCTGGGACTTGAGTGTGGTGAGCCCACAGGGTGGTAGAAGAGTGGTTCTTGGTTCTCTGTCTGCTGCTGGGTCTCTTGGTTGAAGTAAAGCAAGGAAATCCGTTTTCAGCACTCCCGCATGATGGTTCCTGTGTTGCTGTGGCAGCGAAGCAGGGTGAGAATTGGCTTCCAGAACAGGCACATGAGGGGTTCTGCAGTGAAAAATCAAGGCAGTGATTAGTGCGTCACCAGATTCCTGCTTGTTCTTGCAAGGAGGTTGTCATCCTCAGCCCACTCACCCCATTGCGAGCCCTCTTGAGCTAGTTCTGAATAAAAGAGACATTGTAAATGTGCTTGCCAGGGAGGCAGTCTCCCCTTCAGCACAATGAAGAAATACTTCCATGTGGTCACCACGCAATTCACAAAATATCAAGCCTTTATCACTTTATCAAACTCTTTCATTAAAAACTAAAAAAAAAAGGGGGGTGGGAGGTGAATAGAAACATCAGTTCCCCTGCAGTCACCTGGTTCTCAGTTGGTCCCATGTGTTGTCCCCATCTCTGCCACGCTTCCCTGAGGAACAGAATGGGAAAGAGTGTGTTGGTTAGATGTGCGACACAGATGGGCTCCTTGGCGTGGAGGTGTCTAGAGCTGAGAAACTTCTCCTATGTCTGCCTGTGGTCTATTCCCTCAAACGCCCAGGAGGGCTTGTCATCTGTTCTCCCTTAGAAAGCTTTAGTAAGTCACCTTCCTACCTGATTCTGTCTCCAAGTCTGTGCAGAACCCAGGCTGGAAACTGGAGAGATCCTGTCACTGGTTTTCCTATGTTAAAACTATTATTAAAGTGGTGTTCTTGGAATTAAGTTGCATACACATCAGGTGGTTTAGGGTTTTTTATTATTTTTTAAAGATCAAGTTCTGTGAAGGGAGGACTCTTTTTTTGTTTTTTTGTTACTAGATGTGAATTGTAAATATGAATGTAGGATTTTTAGACCAGATATAAATAAGAATAATTTTCAATACCCTGTTTTGAGTGTCTTTTTGAAGCTCTTTTGTAAACTATGAATTTATTGTGTGTTCTATTTAAAAACACAGGCCAATTAAATCTTCAGATTGTAGTGTATAAGGCTTGAATTACATGCCTGTTTGTTAGTAAGCTGTCTTCACTAATGATGCTTTTGAATCTCTCAAAAATCCCAGTATAGTGAAAGCCAAAATACTGCAAATGGAGCCTGTGAGTCTGTAGAACATAGATATGATAGGCAGTGCTACTCGCACTTCTGATGCTGTTGACCGTGTGATGGTGTTGTCCGTGCACCTTATGAGCCTGCTTTTCTGGGTGCTCATTTATGGTGGTCTGGCAGCTGGAGGCGAGTAGGGCGCAGAACCAAACAACTGCCTGGTAAACACTTTCTGTATTCTGTATAGTCTCTGGCACTTGAAAGTAAAATTGGATTAGTGTTAAGAACTAGTTATTTTCTTCATGTACTAACCGTCTGAACAATTCAGAAGTAGTTTTAGATGCATACAGGCCAGAGCATTCAAAAATAAGAACGTAACCTTACACTCCAAATGTTGCTTGAATTTTTCCCAAAGGTATGCTGCGCTGGTGACGTAGGAGCGTGAATCCCTACAGCCTCTGGAATCGTGGAGATGTATACAGACTACTTGGAAAACTTCATTTTCCAGACTTGCTAAAGCTTGTGGTTTCTGAAGTAACTTGACCTGTAAGCGAGAGAGTCCAGCAGTTGTCCTTTGCAGCACCAATTTCAAATAAAACTCCAGTGGAAAATTTTTGTGTAAAAGGTAGCAAAAATCTTACTGGTCATGAGGAACACAATTAAACTAAGTAAAAAAAAAAATCATCATCTGTAGTCATTTAACATCCAAAAAACCACACAGATTTTTGGAATTCAGGTGGAATAGAAGCAGCGGCTATGACACACATTTTGCATTTAAGCATGCTGTTTTTACTAGTTTTCACTTTAGGTATTGCTTCATATCTGATTGCTGATGTGTTTCAAAGATGTATAGATGTCCTCTACCACATTTTGATTTGAGTGACAAATCTGTTCCATTGGATTTTTCTTTTTTTTCTTTTTTTTTCATAAAGGAATGTGCAGATCCTCTTCTAGCACTGATTTGGCTGCTTTAACCTGTGATTTACTGAAGTGTTTGCAAGAGCTATGTTAGATGCCTGTCTCACTGCAGCTTGCTCTGGTTTTATCTTGCAGACTGCAGCAAGTGCCCCAGATGCTGAGTGCTGTCACGCAAGCTATGCCAGAGCTTCAGGGTGGGAGAGGCGTCCATCATGTGCCTTGCAGTTCTGGCCAGGGTGGGACCCAGGTGGTTTACAGCCATTCCAAAATTTCAACTTGTGGGAAGCAAGCTGCAGGAGTCAGAGGGGATGGCAATACTCCTAGGTCTCCTCCCAGCACGGGACTGGGATCAGCTGAGGCAGTGCATGCAGACCAGAGAGCCAAGGAATTTCCCGAGGTCCCATGGCAGAAGACTGGGGCTGGTGTTTTTGCACAGCTTGGGTGGTTTTGGGACATGCTGTTTGGTATACGTTCCCCTCAGCCCCGATCCCCTGCTGCTGGTTCTGATGCTTGCGTGATGTGAAGTCAGTGCTTGAATGAGTCAGTCTGTGTCCCTGGGGGGAAGGAGTGAGGGAGGGGGAGAGGGGTGTGATATCCCTGCAGTCCCTGAGCCGCGTCGGAGCACACTGTGTGGGCAGAGAAGTGTTTCTGTCTCTCAGAGCTTGTCTTGACTGCTGCAAAGGGAGAAGGCAGAACCTTGGATGATTTTTCCTCCCTTCCTTACCAGCTAGCTGACAGCCCTGAGATGGCGGGGTGAGGGTGCTATCTGTGGGAGGCAAGAGGCCAAAGCGACCCAGCGGTCATGCTGGCTGCTGAGCCGAGCTGCCCTGTTCTGCGAGCTGGCTCCATGGCAGCATGGCTGCATGCAGCCCTTGGGCCAGAGCGGTAACCTAGTCCTGTGCAAATCAAAGGGAGTAGCAGGAAATACTCCACTTTTTCTTTTTTTTGTCCCAACACTCCCACATCCAGGGGGAGATGATACTTTGCATATACAAACCCCGCATGCGTAGGAAGATCTTAAACTTGAACAGCCACCTGCTGTCATAAATAAAACGCAGCAAATGATCCCAAAGAGAAAGGGGAAATGGAAGTCAAAAGGCCAAGGCGTCCTGGCTCCAAGCAGATGCTGGCAGTATCTGGGGTGGGTGTGCTGGAAGAGGAGTGGATGGTGCAAGATGTCAGTGAGTTGTGTAGGTCCAGCTGTGGGGGCTAGGGCAGCCCCCCCCAGGAGCGCTCGGGGAGCCCAGCTGTGCTTTGCTGTCTGCAGGGAGCATCGCTGCCGCCTTGCACCTCCGTTCTGAGGAGCTGGGCACGTAAGGAGAACGGAGCGATGGGTGTGCTAGCGAGCAGGGCCTGTGGCACGATGTAGGTGTTACTCTCTCACTACTGCACCATGGAAAAATTTTCTCTGTGTCTTGCTTCTCTTGATACTTTTTGATCAATTTCAGGCAAGTCCAAGTAAGAGCAAATTGCAACAGTCAGTCTAAAGGTGATGGGAATTGCTGGAATATGGTAAGGACTTATAAAGGAAGGAGAGTCCTGTATTCAGGGAGAAAAACCCTTATTTTTTTCTAATTCTCCAGCAAGACAGAGGGACAGCATCTACAGACCTATGACTTTCCCCTAAGCATCTCTGCTCGTTCTCTTTTCCTTGTTGCAGTGGATGGAGAATGTCCACCCCTTCCCATGTCTTCCCGTGCCCTCCCATCCTACGTGAGCTGACAGACGCAGCAGGTAACTGGGTGGGCTCCCTGTCTCTGCCTGGGGTGTTACAGTCCATTTACTCCCCAGCCCAACTCAGCCCTAAGGCTTTTTCCTTCACAAGGGTGCATTCGC
Source organism: Opisthocomus hoazin (assembly GCF_030867145.1). Taxonomy (NCBI): domain Eukaryota; kingdom Metazoa; phylum Chordata; class Aves; order Opisthocomiformes; family Opisthocomidae; genus Opisthocomus; species Opisthocomus hoazin. Next base: position 70,723,037 of record NC_134417.1, on the reverse strand, counting down.
TCATCTTTTTTTACCTAATAGGAGGTGAAAGTCCCAGTGAATGCAAAACATTGTGTAGATCCTCTGCAAGCTAACAAATTGTTAGAATAAATTTATACATAGACTTTAATTTAAGTCACGCAAGAGCTGGATGCTGCCCTATCTTCACTGCATTTTCACCTTCTGTTACTGCGTTTTCTTTCTTGTGGTTTGGAGCTCCTTTTCCTAAATAAGAGTCTGTGAGTATCTGCTGCTTAAGAACCGAGAAGCAGCCCTACTGCCATCTTAATAGACTTCATTCAGCAATACTTTTTAGCCTTTTTGCTTTTATGGATCCTATTAAAAATTCCAGTAAGAGTGAAAATGACAGTATACCACTGGTAAGCCTCATGGCTTGCTTTTTTAAGATGTGTTCTTTTTCAGGTGTCATCTGTGAATCTCTTGATGTAATCTGTATGTTCAAGGGCCTCATACAGAGCCTGAAAAACAAAGTAGACTGTTAGGTGATTGATTTGGTTGAGAGGGAGTAGATCAAGTACCCATCTGTTAAATACTGCAAAGGAGTGAAATGCTAGAGTAATTAGGGCTGCCTAAGGAGAGGAAGATGCTGGGTTTTTGGACTCTGTGTGTCCTCACCCTAGGTGTAGGAGCTCCAGGACTCTGGGGTACTGAGGGGCCTTTCTGCTGCTCTGAACTTCATGAACATACCACCTTCCAAATACTCAACAAAACTGCACTACATGATTTTATGGACTTTTTTAAACTGTGGATTTCATTGATTTGGGAAAAATGTTTGCTAACTTCAGAACTGAGCTGCCAGACTTGCTGGAATCAGCGTGCCTGCTGTCACTGCAGTAAGCGATGTAAAAGGGATGCAGGTTTTCAGGAGGACTTTTTGGGAGCAAATTAGCAAGGGTTGCAATGAAGCTGTTGAAAAATGAGCAGTCTTAATTTAAAAAGCAGTTTCAAATTTCTATGCACTTTGTAGGATGAACTTCTGAAACCTGTTTTTCTCTGCAGATCAGTACAATCCCATGTGAAACTTGGAATGAGTTGTCCCAAACTTTTGCAGAGTGAGCCAAAAGTAAAATTATGTGTGTTTTGTAAGGTTTTTTTAACTGTGGCAGGTCTGCTATTTAAACACACTTGCTATCACTGCTACTTAAATAAAATGAAGTTTAAACAAGACGTATTGCTCTGGTGTAAATGCATTTATGTCAGGTTTTTAATCTTAACGACTTGATCGAATTTATCTCTAGCAGAGCTTCCTCTCTTTCCTTTTTAAAAAATGTATATTAGTAAGTGATGGAGTCTTGGAGTGGGAGGACAGCAGGGCAAAGGTACCTAAATATGAGCAAGGTGTACAAACAGCTCTGAAAATTCATAGCGGAGGTACTAAACAAGTCTTGTCATCTTGTCCAAGTTCTTTCAGCGTAGCTCTTCGGGCCAAAGAGGTGGTGGTTTTAAGCCAAATGCGACTTCAGCACAAGAGTGGGAAATCACCCTGGCCGGGATTCCTGGGTGAGACCGTCAGCCTTGAGCACCAGGAGCCTGGGCTGGGGAAGATGCTCTGCCTGCTGGAGAGCCTTCCCAGCTTGGAGAATGTCTGCCCCTCACAGACCCTTTCCCCATGCCCTCTGATGTAGCCTGAGCAGCAGAAATGAGAGAACCATCGAGGCCAAGGCCACAAGTTCAGAGTCCAGGCTTTGCTACAGCTGCTGCAACAGGCAGCCCTCGGGGCATTTTGCCAGGAAACCAATCTGCTTTGCGGAATAGGGTAGGCATGGTGCAGAAGTAGCTTAAGGCCCGCAAAGCTGTCTGCTCCTCCTGCTGCTGTGTTGACGGCAGGTTTAGTGCTGCATCCCTAAGTGAATCATGAGATCTCACCTGTTAGGCTTCACAGGTACCGATTTGATTTTCTAAAAGTCCTTTCTAAAGGGGTTTGGAGCAGTGGCTCTAGAAAACACGGTTCGTAGTTGAGAAGAGATTTTAAGAAATTCCACCCACCTCACTGCAGTTTTAACATGATGGTAACAACAATGAATTTCAAAAGCAGCCTCCAAAGTAGACAGCAATGTTTTATACATGAGCATACTCATTTAAAATAATACAAAGTGTATTTTGCTTGGCTCTGGTACTGCAGGTAATAGAAGGATCACCATGTGATTCTGGGGCCGGTGCTGTTTAATATCTTTGTTGGTGACATGGACAGTGGGACTGAGTGCACCCTCCGCAAGTTTGCTGACGACACCAAGCTGTGTCATGTGGATGACACGCTGAAGGGAAGGGATACCATTCAGAGGGACCTTGACAGGCTGGAGAGGTGGGCCTGTGTGAACCTCATAAAGTTCAACAAGGCCAAGTGCAAGGTCCTGCACGTGGGTCGGGGCAATCCCAAACACAGGTACAGACTGGGTGGAGAGTGGCTCGAGAGCAGCCCTGAGGAGAAGGACTTGGGGCGACTGGTGGATGAGAAGCTCAACATGAGCCGGCAATGTGCATTTGCAGCCCAGAAAGCCAACCGTATCCTGGGCTGCATCAAGAGAAGTGTGGCCAGCAGGTTGAGGAGGGGATTCTGCCCCTTTACTCCGCTCTCGTGAGAGCCCACCTGAAGTCCTGCGTCCAGCTCTGGAGCCCCCAACATAAGAAGGACATGGATGTGTTGGAGCAGGTCCAGAGGAGGGCCATGAAGATGATCACAGGGCTGGAGCACCTCTCCTGCGAGGACAGGCTGAGGGAGTTGGGGCTGTTCAGCCTGGAGAAGACAAGGCTCCGGGGTGACTTTATAGCAGCCTTCCAGTACCTGAAGGGGCCTACAGGAAGGATTGAGAGGGACTTCTCACAAGGGTGTATAGTGACAGGACAAGGGGGAATGGCTGTAAACTTAAAGAGGGCAGATTTAGATTAGGTATTAGGAAGAAATTCTTCACCATGAGGGTGGTGAAACACTGGCACAGGTTGCCTAGAGCTCTTGTGGATGCCCCCTCCCTGGAAGTGTTCAAGGCCAGGTTGGATGGAGCTCTGAGCAACCTGGTCTGGTGGAAGATGCCCCTGCTCATGGCAGAGGGGTTGGAACCAGATGATCTTTAAGGTCCCTTCCAACCCAAACCATTCTATTATTCTATGATTTTATGTTTTAAATTAGTGTTTGTACACTATAATTGTCTATACTTAGTGATTATCTTGCATGTTCTACTTGTGACCCCAAGGATTTTGTGGCCCATGTTAATATAACCACAAAGAATTTCAGCCCAATTTTAATATTCAAATAATGGATAGAGAGAGGAACTTAAAGTTCAGATATTAAAGGTTGTTTCATTCACATTAGCTATTAAAGATTTTTACTTGCCATGCTTTTTCTTTATTTAACTGCCTACTCAGATGGGAGTATCTGATTGAATGGTCCAAAGCTGAAGTTAGAATCCTTCTTGCTCACATTGAACAGGAGCTACTGGGAGGAATCCCGTGGGCCAGGGCTCTCGAAGGCAGGGGGGTCCAAGAGTGCTGGTCGCTCTTTAAACATCCATGTTCCTCCATGCTCAGGAGCGATGCATTCCCCTGAGAAAGAAATTGAGCAAAGGAGGCAGGAGACCTGCATGGTTAAACAAGGAGCTTCTAGCAGAGATCAGGTGGAAGAGAAAGGTCGATGGAATGTGGAAAGAGGGGCAGGCCACTTGGGAAGAGTACAGGAATGTGGTGAGAGCATGCAGGGATGCGAAGAGGAAGGCCAAAGCCCACCTGGAATTGAAGCTGGCGAGGGATGTCAAAAACAACAAGAAGGGATTCTTCAACTACATCAGCAGCAAAAGGAAGGCTAGGGACAATGTGGGGCCGCTGCTGAACGAGGTGGGTGTCCTGGTGACGGAGGATGCGGAGAAGGCAGAGCTACTGAATGCCTTCTTTGCTTCAGTCTTCAGTGCCAAGGCAGGCCCTCAGGAATCCCAGGCCCCGGAGGTAAGAGAAGCAGCCTACAGAGAGGATGACTTTCCCTTGGTCGAGGAGGACTGTGTGAGGGATCGCTTAAGTGATCTGGACATCCACAAATCCATGGGCCCCGATGGAATGCACCCACGAGTGTTGAGGGAGCTGGCGCATGTCATTGCTGAGCCACTCTCCATCATCTTTGAGGAGGTCCTGGAGGACAGGAGAGGTGCCCGAGGACTGGAGAAAGGCCAATGTCACTCCAATCTTCAAAAAGGGCAAGAAGGAGGACCCAGGGAGCTACAGGCCGGTCAGCCTCACCTCCATCCTGGGAAAGGTGATGGAGCAGCTTATCCTGGAGGCCATCATGAAGCAAGTGGAGGTAAAGAAGGTTATCAGGAGTAGTCAGCATGGATTCACCAAGGGGAAATCATACCTGACCAATCTGATAGCTTTCTACGATGACATGACTGGCTGGGTAGACGACGGGAGAGCCGTGGATGTTGTCTACCTCGACTTCAGCAAGGCTTTTGACACAGTCTCCCATGATATCCTCCTAGGGAAGCTCAGGAAGTATGGGCTGGATGAGTGGTCGGTGAAGTGGATTGAGAACTGGCTGAATGGCAGAACTCAGAGGGTTGTCATCAGCGGCGCTGAGTCTAGTTGGAGGCTGGTAACTAGTGGTGTCCCCCAGGGGTCAGTACTGGGCCCAGTCTTGTTTAACTTCTTCATCAGCGACCTGGATGAAGAGTTAGAATGTACCCTCAGCAAGTTTGCTGATGACACCAAACTGGGAGGAGGGGTAGATACACCAGAAGGCTGTGCTGCCATTCAGCGTGACCTGGACAGGCTGGAAAGTTGGGCAGAGAGGAACCTGATGAAGTTCAACAAAGGCAAATGCAGGGTCCTGCACCTGGGGAGGAACAACCCCATGCATGCTTTGGGCAGACCTGCTGGGGAGCAGCTCTGTGGAGAGGGACCTGGGTGTCCTGGTGGACGACAGGTTAACCATGAGCCAGCAGTGTGCCCTGGCTGCCAAGAAGGCCAATGGCATTCTGGGGTGCATTAGGAGGAGTGTGGCCAGCAGGTCAAGGGAGGTTCTCCTTCCCCTCTACACTGCCCTGGTGAGGCCTTATCTGGAGTACTGTGTCCAGTTCTGGGCTCCCCAGTTCAAGAAGATGAGGAGCTACTGGAGAGAGTCCAGCGGATGGCTACGAGGATGATGAGGGGACTGGAGCATCTCTCCTATGAGGAGAGGCTGAGGGAGCTGGGCTTGTTCAGCCTGAAGAAGAGAAGGCTGAGAAGGGACCTAATATATACTTACAAATATCTGAAGGGTGGGTGTCAGGAGGATGGGGCCAAGCTCTTTTCAGTAGTGCGCAGCGACAGGACAAGGGGCAATGGTCACAAACTGAAGCACAGGAAGTTCCATCTGAACATGAGGAAGAACTTCTTCCCTCTGAGGGTGACGGAGCACTGGAACAGGCTGCCCAGGGAGGTTGTGGAGTCTCCTTCTCTGGAGATATTCAAGACCCACCTGGACAAGGTCCTCTACAGCCTGCTGTAGGTGACCCTGCTTCGGCAGGAGGGTTGGACTAGATGACCCACAGAGGTCCCTTCCAACCCCTACCATTCTGTGATTCTGTGATCTTAGCATTAGTGTAACTCAGCCGTTTCTGGGAGGAACTTGAGTCTGCAGATATGCTGTCTTATGTTGCTATATAAGGCAGTTTGAACTTGATTTTGTAATTGTTTTGTCTCTCCTATACTGCATCTACCTGTATGTGAGTAGAGCATGTTCACGTTCTTGTGTAATTTTGTTGTAACTGTGTAGAACTAGAACTGTCACTGTTTTGCTGCGCTGCATTGGCAGATACTGTACTGGAGCAGTGGACCCAAAGTCCTTTTCTCTTTGTAAACATCTAAGGCAAATCAGCTGATTGTCAGCATCCTTGGAGCAGACATCCTATTCCTACTGGGTGAGTGCTGCCAGATTTTCTAACCTCTCTGCTTCATATACTCTTTAAAATGATGCACGTTGTGCCCTGCCTGCTGATGGCTAGAAGTCTCTGTCGTGCTACTGTGGTAGCGTAAGGCTGCCTGGGAATGGGGGCTGGCTTTGAGCAGTGACGGCAATCTGCTGTCCTCCTACTCTTCCCTTGAGTAATTTTGTAACCTCAGGAGAACAACTGGCTGCTTGGGTTGTTAGCCCAGTCGTTGAAATAAATACATCAGCTTTCCTGTAAAACTGCTTGCTGCGGGTTGTGCATGTGTGTATGCGCACACACGTCCATTGGGTTACGGGTTTAGGTTTTGTTCCCAGGGCCTGACGTGAAGGGGAGAAAAAAATGAAGAGCGTTTTTGATTTAGAACGTATGTTCAGCAAAGCAGGAGGGATACCTTATCTTTGTGTTGTGGAATGTTGATTTCCCAAATCCCAGGACATGTTGAAATGATCTGAACTTCAAAATTAAGTACATAGTAGTTAAGAGAAGTGGATGTCAAATAAAATAATATGTAGCATGAAATAATACTGAATGTATTGCTAAAATTATAGGTTTTTTTTAAAGCTGTTAAATTTCAGAGGGAAAGATGAGGATTCTGTATCTCCAATTTACATATTTACGAGGTGATTGGCACTCCTATATGACTCACTAGAATTGTACTTATGGCTAAATATGGTAGAATAGGTTTTAAATTTATTGGTCTGCTTCCTTTACAATATTGGTTAACTGTTGCATGCTGTTATTTTTCTGAACAGTTCCTTTGTGTGAGAACAGAATTGCAAACCAACAAACAAAAAGAGATTATATCCCTCTGTGAAATACATACTTTCTTAACTTCCATAAAATATCTGTAAACTTCTTTTTAGAATGGTTTTCAGGGCACTGATATGAACTGATAATGTCCAGGAAACTTTTAAGCAAATGCTGTCTTTTTTGGTGTGATTAGCTGTACCTTGTATTTTCGTTTTAATTTGGAATACATGTATGTGTGCACATATATATATAAAACACACATGTGAGCCCTTCATCTGCTAACCTTGTATTGATCTTAGGCACAACATAATAGAGCATGTTTTGCCCTTTCAGAAGTGGATTATTGGTCTTGTATATGTATTTTTTTCATTTGCTTCCCAGCAGATTTCCCCAGCACGTCCTGTGAATGCAGCTTCTGTATAGAAGTTTAGTGTCTGTATGATTTGGTTATTTAGAAATTCCTTCCTCTTGCTTCCCCTCTAAACATTGCTTGTACGCCGTAGATCACTTTCCAGCCACAGAGCTGTTTGTTTAAATTAGCATAATACTTTAAAATGCTCGCTTAATGCATGGGCTAAATAGCCTACAAAATATTCCTGTTGCTGTTGCGCCAAGGAAGCAGAGCGCGCCGCTGGAATGTTGTCAGTTCTGCGTATCTGCTGGTGAACGGGAAAGTGGCCATATTTGTCAAAGTAAAAATGCCAGCAGCCCTCGGTGATCACGTTACTTCTAAACAGATGCGCGTTTCGCAGCACAGGTGTGAGAAACGGAAGAGGTGAAGTGAAATTCTGAGGGATTCTGTGCTGTGGGAGAGAGCTTAAGCAGAGTGGTGTTTACAGCTAGAAATATCTAAAATGGGTTTATGCCAGAGTGTAAGCAATAACCCCTTTCTGTTGTCAAATGGGCAAACTACTAAAGAATACGAGCATTTATTCAGAGTCCTCTGCTCTCTGCCCAGGCTCTGTTAGGTGGGCTGCACGTGGAGGGTTGAAGGTTTAATATGCAGTGCGCTTACTGGAGGGTATTTCATGTTCCGTGGGACTTCTGGTGTAGCACAGTGACACAAAATACACTGGAATCACAATACCGACGTAACTTGCCCTTGGGAAACAGGAAACACAGCGATGACGGTGACAGTTCAGCCACCCCACCAGTGTGTGATCCCTGGTGCTGGTCTCTGTGGGAGGGCTCACCGTCGGGGTGCGGGGCAGGACCCGCCTCTGGGAAGGAATACGCGGGTTGAAACCAGCTCAAGCCCATCGCTGCCTTCGAGTTTGTTTATTCTGTTAGTTGTTCAGTTTTTGTACTCTGTGGTGGGCTCAGCCACATGTACACCCCCTCCCCATGCTGGTCTCGGGGGCATTCTCACTCTTTTAATGAACTTGGGAGAAAGATTTGATCCACCCAGCTGTGCTGTAGTCAGCTGATCCACTCAACTGACAGAGCTGTCTGTCTAAAACAGAGGCCACCCTTGGGTCCCATTTGCGTTCAGAGGAAGTCAGCTCCGTTTGCAGTAGCTCTGTCAGTCACGCTCTGCATTGTCCCCTGAGCTTCAGGGCACCTCGCCCCTGCCCATCTCCTCTCAGCCTTCCTCCATCCTTTACTGGCCAGTCACAGCGTTCTACATTGAGATTGATCTCTGAAGAGAACAGCGCGTTCACCCATTTGTTTGGTGATTTATCTTGAAAGAGAACAGTGCATTCACCCATTTGTTTGGTCAGCCATTTCTGCTATGGTTCGTTACTCTTCAGCGTTTTCGTTTGTGAACCCCAAGAGCCCTTCAGCAGAGTGCCCACATCTTTGCCCCCCGCCTCGCCCTCCCTCCTTTAGGCAGGCAGTTACACAGCCTGAATGAACTTGCTTCTCCGCATCACTTCCACCCATTCCCAAAGCCTGGACCACAGACCTCCAGGTCGAAAACCTTTGTCTCGTAGCTACAGTGGTAGGTGTGGGACTGTGATAAGCACCACAGGGAACCGGAGCTGCGAGGTGATCAAGGCATACAAAGGTATGTCTTGCTCCAGCGCTCTGCCGAGTCATGGAGAGCAGTGTAAGCTGGATGAGCACCCTGTCAAACCCTGGTCATTGTCACAGTGTTTTTGTATAAAATGAACCTGTAAGAAAGATGAAGATTGCAAGTGTAACTATCACTTTACTTTCCAATTAGGACTGTGAATTTGTGGAAGAGCCAGTAACTTCTGATTTACATCATTGACTTCCAGTGTAGGGGAACAGAAAGTAATTTTTTAAAATCCACAATTTTAGTCTGATTAGAAATTATTTTTCTCATGAAATCTTGACAGCCCTAAAATTAATCCCATGCCAAGAATGAAGATCACTATGGCCGTTACGATAATTTGAACTGAAGCAAGTTCTGGTCGCTAAGTCAGTAGTTATGCTCTGCATATATATGCAGTCACCACAACTGAAATATTGATAGTACAGCAGCTTGGTTCAAAAATATTAATTGAAAAATTAATTGACTTGGATGACAAAGCTTCTGTGTTACTGAAGTACTAAACAAAGTAATGACAAATGGCCGTGTGTCAAGCTGGGGATGCTCTACAGTGTTAGGATGAAGGGAACTGTAGTGGGTCCTGTTTTATCTAAAGTCTGTATTCGTTACCTAGAAGAAGACCTAGATCACGGGTAAGTTAATGTTTTTAGTTATTCCAAATGAGGAAATATAAACATTGTTTTGAAGAGAAAAATCTCAAAAACTTGTAAGTATAATAAATATTTTTGGAGGATAAGCAAGTTTCAATATAGACAGGTTGGGGGGGTGATTAATCTTTGTGCTATAGCGAGGAGAAAACAGAAGTCACAGCAACTGGCATGTAGAGATGCTAGTGAAAGCGTGCTTTTTAGGGTCAGAAGGAGCCAACAGTAACCTCCACCCAGACAAAAGTGCCAGCTGTGGCTGTAGAGGTTTTTGGGTGTTCAGGAGTGGTTGAAAACCCAGCACGGTGCCCACATGGAAGTCCTCACTCCTCCAAACCCAACCCTTCCCAGCCGCTGTCACAGGCATCCGACCCTTACGGAGCCAGGAGATGTTACTGCTGCGGTGCCGCTGTGCAGTGGTGGAGGTGCTGCGGTCAGGGAGTTACTTGAGATTCAGTCTGGGATTTGGGACTAAGGCAGAATAAAGGTCTACTGTATTTGACAGTGTCCTAAAGCTTAGTCTAAGCCAGGAGAGGGGCAGGCAGCCTTCCAAAGTGGCCACAGGGGTGCGGTTGCTTGAGGATGACTCTTGGGCTGTGGTTGGGTGGGTGCAGCTGAGCTGACTGAGGTGCCCATGCACCAGCCCAGGTGGTCCTGATGCCCTCCTTCTCCTCTGCCAGCACTGTGCTTGGCCAGAGGACTTCACGCCTCTTCCCCCCACAGCTGCCCGTTCTGCTGGTTTCAGCACTGGGGGCTGCCGTGCTTCAGCAGTTCAACCTGATAACCTGGCAACGAGCCCTTCGCTTCCTTTGGCTGGTGCTGTGCTGGGTTACTAACTGGAACCAGCACGGTGATGGGTCCAAGGAGCAGGAGTCCGCAGCCGGGCCATGGAGGTGGAGGGGGGCAGGGAGGGATGCTCCTGGCTTTGCACTGGAGCAGCCGAGCAGCAGTGCTGAGCTCCTTGTTGCCTGCAGAGCCCTCTGCTCGGGCAGGAGGGGTGAGGCTGTTACCGTGGGTAGCTTCACCTGTGCTTAATTCTACTGTCTGCCAGCTGGGGATAACCTCTTCAAGGAGTAAAGTGAATATAAATTTACTATTTAGTTAGTTGAGAAAAGAGAAGGTGCAAGTGCCTCGGTAAAATTCTGATGGAAGAATTTGCCTCTGTACCTGTATTAATGTACGTCAGTGGAGTACTGAGATGAAAGTGGAAGTCTGCACTGCAAACTGCGATGGGAATGTAGAGAGTCACTTGAGTTGGGTTTGTCTGAATTGTTACAGTGGTTTGTTTTAAAAAAAAGGCGGTTGAACAACTCACGTAAAAATACATTCTTCCGAAGTGACAGCTGGCTTTGCTTTCACAACAGGTTTTGGAAATAAGTAGAGATTAAACCCAAGATTAAAGCTGCTTGGGAATAAGCAAGAAAAAAGTGCTTGTCTCCTGCCTGCCCCATTGCACATACACTGGTTCATTTAAATGTAGAATGCATCCGCTTTAAATTGTATTCATCATATGCACACTTATTAATAGAGTGAGGAAAAAGTTGTTCCAGGGAAACACAACACATCCATTCCTGGCTGTGCAAATCCAAGCTTTCCCTTGCTGCCCTGCCCCAAAGCAGACGGGTGCTGCCGTGGGTTCGAAGTGGGCTGGAAACCCCTGAGAGCTGTGCAGTGGCTGCGCTCTGTGGGGTGTTCTCAGAGCTGGTGCTGCCGCATCAGCTGTGCTCTTGTTGAGTCAGTGGAGAACTCTAATGCTCAGCAACTGAAAAATATTGGTGCATTAACTTTTCATTCCATATTGATCTCCAAACAGAGTTTCAAAGGATTCTATTAGCAAAAAAAGAGGGCTTTAAGCAGGGATTACTTTTTCATGTATTGTAAAGAATGCATTACGCGTGTGGCAAGCTAAAGCTTTGAAACTCAACTTCCATCTGCTCCCCATGACAGTATCTTTATATGATTCCGTGTCTAAAAGACAAGGTTTGGAAATGAAATTAGTTTGTCGTGCACAGTTCCTGTAGAGATCAAAGGCAGACCTGTTAATGCAACTATTGCTATTCATGAGTTTCATAGCCATGTGAGTTTCGAGTTAATTATAAATGCGTGTTTAATCACTTAACAATAGGGTATCCGAGTCTCATCTGGGCATTATGCATATAGCTCTCACTTTTTTAATTAAAGCAAATTCCTGCCTTTTTTCCCAAGAAATTAATTTTGGTGGTAATGCTCCAGGCTCTAGCAGGTCAGGATTTGCAAATCCTCTTTTAAATGTTGGACGGTTGTGTGATGAATGTCTTTATTTTATTATCCTTCAACTGCCCCTCCCTCCCCCCTGAGTACATGGCTGTGTAGTAGCCTGGTTGTCACTGGAGATGGCATACATTGCTCCGGTTCTTACACTAGAGTTCCTTTTGTGACATTTTATTAAAATTTGTGTGCATTATCCCTAGCAGACAATATATTTTGAGATAAACTACAGAATTTATTGGTTTAGTTTCCAAATGCTTTGTTTAATAGATTTTAAACCTGAAGAGGCAAGTAGGGCACCTGTCTGCCCTTCATATCACAGACCACTGTGTTTGGTTTGAATATTGAGGGTTCAGTCTAATTATTTTACTTAAGATAAACTATGTCAGTCCCCTGGAAATTAAATTCTTGTGCACTAGAGGAACCAGCCACAGTGCCAGCAGCGCCTGAGGCATTTGCGGTGGCAAGGAATATTAGATGAGAAATGCAGATGAATCAAACTGTGCTGCAGAGAAGGGCGAAAAAGCCACCCGAGAGCAGCCTCCTCCACAATCCTGGACCCTGCGTGTCGGCAGAGATGAGGTGAGCGCGATGCATTGACGGGGCATCACAGAGGGGCTGCTCTGTGCCAGCTAAGAGATGGGACTGCGCAGCTCCCTTTGCGGCAGAGCTCTGCTGTTCCTGAGGAAGGGCAAGGGAGAGGGATAAAAGAAAAACTGAGAAATCACAGTCAGTTGTGCAATTGGGGAAAAAAGTTCCTTCCTGACTTCCGAGGTGTGAGAGTTAATTACAGTCATCACACTACAAGTGCTTAGAGCGTGCAAAGAACCATACCAATAGTCTTCCCCATGACCTGTAAAGCAGAAAAGTGCTTAGCAAATTCAGACTGCAGTACTAAAAAGAAGCACCACAGGCAGCTATTTGGCTGGCTTCGTAAATGTTCTAGAATCAAACATTAATTCTCTTAACTCCAGAATTAAACATGAATTGTAAGCCTTAATTAAACATCTAGAACTAAAATTAAAGCTATTTTAAAAAGAAAAAAAGAAAAATCTTCTAGTAGTTTGTCAGCAGGAGTGAATCTGCCATCTAGTAAACTCTGTTCTTGTTGCTGAGAAATGGCGCCTGAATTTGCTGAAGTTCGGTGTACAGCTGCTGTACTGTATCTCTGCCAGCAGGACTAGAGGTCCTCAGGTGAGTTGTTTTTCGCAGTTTCCCTGTTAGGCACAGTGATCCAGCCTTCCCTAGCAAGAACTGCAGGGGTCAGGTTCTTCAGATGGCCAGTCCCAAGGATACTTCCCTGACCCCTGGATTTTTATGTGGCTCTTCTCTGAATCCATCTGCTTTCTAAAGCCTTGAAGCCTGGGCCTGAGAGCCAAGCCCTGTTGCGTGGTGCTTGCTAGAGTTCTGACCAGTGCTGTGAGCAGAAGTGGGGAGCTTTCTGCTTGGTGCCAGGGACTGCAGCAGCTCCGCTGTAATCTTGAGAATTCCTGAACGGACAACGGGCAGAAGCAGACCTCCCATGTCCCATCCTCTGCGTGGTTGGGTTCCCTGGAAACTGGCAGATGCTCGCCCCAGCTGAAACCTTGGTCAGCTATGGTGAAGAGGAGCGCTGTGTGGCACCACTGGTTTTCCTGTAACACGGACTAGAGCCTGTTCCAAACAGAGGACATCATCGCCGTTGCTGTGAATCTTCTGCAAGCACACCTAGTTTGCCATTTGAGGTGGTGCTTGTGAACTTACTTTGCAGGTAGCAGCATCAATGACGATCTGAGTCTGTGTGCTTCTGGAGAGATTTTACATACACATTTCCTTTTCCTTCGTATGAACTTACCCTGATACTGTTTTGAAGCGTGGTTGTCGGTAGAGCCTTCTTGATGCAGTGCGTTAGGAAGACCTGACGATATGTAAATACTTGAGTTGGCATCTGGCTAGGGGCTGGGGAACACTCCTTTTTCTAGGAAAGTGTTTTCCTTTAGATAAATGAAAATCCTATTGTTTTGCTGAGGGGTGACCTCGCACATGGGCGAAAGGTTAAGAGGCAGAAAGGCTTAACCATTTGGCATGTAGGACACAAAGCCAGGCGTGTTGCCAGTAAGCTCAGTCAGAGCGGAGGATGCAATTTTAAATAAAGTTCATAATGGCATTTTTTAAATGAGCAGGAAGTTTTCTTTCTCTAATCAAAACCTAGATAATTTAAATCTCTCTCTCTTTGGTAATATCCTGACATTGTCCATGGACAGGGGACCCCCAGAGGAAAAGATAAGTGGTAACGGCTGCCTGTGTCAGCCTGTTCCCAAAAGAGATCGTCTGTCCAGCCAACGTCAGTGGGAGTCTGCCTGGCAGAGGGGGGTGTGCGCAGAAACCAAATTGCAGGATGGGGACCTAAATAAGCTTGTAATCTTTGGCTTCCAATCTGTGTCGTAACTTTTCTCTGTTTATTTCAGTATTTGAGATCTCACAATGTGCCATCACTGAGATCACTCAGGATTTTTTTTTTTATGTAACATTTGGCCTTTTTTGTTTTAAAAAAAAAAAAACAGTGCTTTTCACTTTTCAGGAGTTTGGTTATAGCAGATGGCACTGATCATGCTGGTTCTGAAGGAAACTTCCCAAACTGGAAGTTCACAGCAATATAAAGAGCAGTTGTGAGTCTAAGAAGAGGGGTTGGACTGCAGAAATAGTTGTCGTAAGGTTACTTGTGTTTCAGAGGAGACAGCACGGTTCAGAAAGCAGATGGCACAGGAAGAATTGCTCAGAGAAAGTTTAGACTTAGTAAAATCTCAAAAATCAGATTAAGGTGACAGATGGGATTCTGGGTTGCAGTGCTAACGCGTAAGGCATTTCTTGTCTTTTTTTTTTTTTATTTTACTTTCCTAAATTATAACCTTGGAGATGCTGGGAGATTTTATATAGCTGACAGTAAATTTAGTACTAGAAAACTGGGAGGGAGTTACACTTAAGCAGCTGTTTTCAGTGTAACTAGTAGTTTTGGTTTGTGCTTGTTTGAAAAACAAGAGAGATGTAATTGCTGAAAGAAGACGAAGGAATATAACTGTAAAAGAGATCTAGACTAGACTGACTTGCTTGAGCGTGCACATGCAGCGACCTTGATCTCTTTGCAGAGTGTAACTCTGTATTTGCTGTTTTCCCACTAACTGCCCCTTCCCGATTTGCTTTGGGATGCCTGAAGCAGAGCCGCCGGGTTTCCCAGATGCCGTGCGCTGTTTCACGTTTGCAAGTGGCCCGTTCCTAGCTGCAGTTTCGGGCAGGGACACACAGCCTTTCTGCCCACCCATGGCTTATCTCCTGGAGGGAACAGTTAACGTAAGTAGCTCTTGCTTGGGACGTATGAAACATTCCTGTAGGACTATAATGGCAGGGTGTGTGCTAGTGGTGCAGGCAGTTTGCTCTGGCCCTACCTGTGCCCACCAGAGTTGTTCTGCAAGCCAACAGGGACCCATGTGCCAGACAGCCCAGGTCTGAAAGAGTCAGGGTCGCACTACGCTGGCAGGAGCCAGGTACATCGGATGGGGCTATCGGCTCGGGCATAGCCTGTCCTGGCATCTAGGGAGGTGAGACATCACAGCTGCCCTGGGTGAACCTGTCGCCTCGGCCATCTCTGCTCTGCAGTGAGGAAACATCAGCACTGCGTGCCTTTATGTCCCCTTCCTTCCTCTGGGACCTCACTAGTGGCACAGGGCAAAACTCCTGCAGGACTTAGTAACTGAATATTCCCACCTTAGTAAATAATAGGAAGCACAACGGTATCACAAATCTGTGGAGGAATGGAACGTGCTTCTTTTTAGGAGTTCACATTCTCAAAGTTCATGTTCTGCAGTGCTTTTGGTTCTCTGCCTCCGTCGCGTTCCCCATGCTCTGCAGACGTCCTTCCTTCTCAGAGTCCATCTGTGTTTAATTCTGCACGAGCTCCTTGCTGTGGCAGGCTGTAAAACTCAAGAATAGCGTATCTGCGTTATCCCCACTGTTTTACTGAGAGTACCAACTAAAAAATTTGCGAGTTATTTTTAAAGAGTCTATTCCTTAGCTAATAATGAGTCTTCTAAGCAGCTTTTTCTATTTAAATACTTCTTTTAGTATACTGATGCTTTGGTCCAAGACCTCCCTGTTAATTTGAGGTCAGGGTGATCTTGAATCACTTGCTGTACTTATTCTGCTCTCTTCTTTTGCTTCTTCAGTTCCCCTGTTCCTCAAGAAGTGCCTGAATACCTCCTAAAAATTCTGAAACTTACTTTATAGCTTGAAGTTTTCATAGCAGTCTCTCTTTGTAGATTGTTCTCATCACTCTCACTGTTTGGGAGGAGGTTTTCTTTAACAATTTCTCTCCGGTTTAAATCTTGTAATCATTCTGCTGCTGTGAAAATTACTGTGATAATGCAGGTTTAGTGTTCATGACTTCACTGCTGCATTCGGTAAGAAGAAAAAAGAGCTGTTGCATGGGAGAAAGCCCTGAACTAAGCAAGTTGTAGACATTTTACACGTAAGGGAAGATAACACATGAACACATGAGTTAGGGTTGTTCAGGCTGCTAGGATTTTCTCTGTCTTCTCAGGAAAAAAACAAGTCGAAATATTAAAAAGGAGGAGAAAAAAAGCCCAGTGTCTGATCTAGGGACTGTGGTGGGGAACAGCAGTTCCAGTCTGTTGCCTTTCGGGACATCAGTCTTCCATCTTGGGTGATGACCTTTGTCATTTCTGTTTGGAAACAGGATTTTGGAACCCCTTATACTTCCATAGCAGAAAGAGGGAAGATTGCAGACAGAAGCCCTTCTATAGCTATAGAGCAAAGGATAAAGGAATTTCCTACTGGAGATATCCATGGCTAGCTCTCATGTTTGGGAAGAGAGAGCAGGATTTGTGTATACAGGAAAATTTTTGTTTATCAGTCTTTGTCTCTTGATCAGTTTTAGTAGTAGTGTCTATTCTAGAATTCTGAATGTCTGTAAGGAACTAAATAGATTTTATACTTCTGTTGTTTTCTTATCCCCTTCCTTGATTAGTGTTTAATATTCCAGAGCTCCTTCATTCCTTCTTATATGTGGTTGTTTTAGAAAAGGCTAAACTTTCATGTTACTGAAATTGCTAACCACAATGTTCAGCTTGTCCTGTTTCCTTGCTTTTTCTTTAATGCATGACCCATTATTCTTAACCGCATCTGTTCTTCAGCATTCTTTGCTAGGCAATTCAAAGTGGGAAACATTAACAGCACAGCTATCTGGCTTTGGATCTAAGCATATTGTTCCTCTGCGTTTTGAAAACAAATACTTATATTGCTTTTTGCCCTCATGTTTGTAAATACATGTATAGTTTGTAAACACATAAACACATATGCGTTCCTCCTTTGATTAATGTGTCTGCTTTTCACATGCACAAGACTTCACAAGTTGCTTGGTGGTCAAGGCAAGGTTTCTAAGGAGGCATTCTGTACGTGCACACCAGAGTGTATGGATGCTGTTTTTCAATATACGTTGTTTTCTTTGACTACTAAATGCAAAACTGGGAACAAGTCCAGAATCTTTAGTAGCTAGAATGTATTCCGTGCTGATCTCTCTAAATTGGCATCCTCCATTGCCAAGTTCTAAAGTGAGGGCTGCGATGATGATGAATGTCTCTAATGGGGTTTTTGTTCAGGGCTGCCCGATATTTATATTTTCTGTACTGTAGGATTCAGACAGAATTTCTCCACCTATAAAAGGTCTCGATATCTTTCTGGCTGAAATGCCCTTAGGACAGAGTTGCTGATATTTTTGTATTAGATCCTGACATCCTTTTAAAATTTTATATTGTTACAATATGTTTCTCAGCATACTCAGTTGTGTCATTTCACTGTTGAAATTCACAACAGAGTTTTTGTGAAGTTCTTTGTTGCACTTCGTGTTATATCTTACTGGCTCAGGGCCTACGGTAAAGTAAGTTCTTAAAAATCCTAATGCACAGTAATAATATAACAAAATTGTACCACCAGTACTGTTCTGTAGAAATCAATGTATTGTTTTTAAATATCTGTGAAAAGGAGGTCATGCTCTCTTTTCTGGGCAGCACATGAAGAAATGAGTTGCACGTGGAGTGAGCATCTTGCTTGTGAGTGACTGAATTCCTCTGACACAAAAAGGGAGTTTGCAAAATATCATCTACTACCTTGGGGAATGGAGTAAGCTGAGGTAGGGGACTTCATGAAAGAACAACAGAATTTTCAAAGATGAGGGCGAGAACAAGAGAAACGGCGGAGTGGGAGAGTAGAGAGAAGAGGGAGGTAGGTACTCATTTAGGAGGACAAGGCAACTGTAAATGAAAAAATCCAAGGAGTGGCTTGGTGGAGGCACTGGGCTGCTGCTGGGTCTTTTCAACACAGCATTGCGTCTAAGTCGTAGTTATTGAAGAAAGGCAGCAACTGCTACTTTAGAGCAATGGGCATAGGAACTGTTGGAGGGTCAGAAAAATAGTCGCAGATGCAGAGGAATGCCTTCCAGAGGGACTGCCTTGCACAAGCCAGTCCGCTTTATGCAACGAAAGCCTGGTGACACAATGCAGGGTTTAGTCATAGGAGTGCCCCGGAGTGGACGAAGATTTTACATCTGGAAACATTTAAACAAGTAATTAGTTTCTGGAAAAGCGGCGAATTACTCAAGGAAAATGTAGTCCATTGTGTTAGCTTCTGACTGCATGTCTAGAAGATGTACGATCCTCCTGACTGCCCTAACTGTCACTTTGCTTCTCATGGCCACCAGCCATGTGTGGGGACAGGTAACGCGGCGGTGTCGGGGCCGACAGACTTTCTCTGTTCCTTCACTACAGAAAGAGAGAAATATTTTGGGGAAGGGGTGAGGGAGCACTGCCCCCTTCCAGCCTTTCCCCGTGGCTGCCAGAGAAGGCTGGCTGGAGCAGAGGTGCAGCAAGGCAGGGACCTCGCAGAGCGTTACGATGCCGTGCTATCCGTGACTAATATGGGGTGCTTGACAGTGCACACATTCTGAATTCTGATCCTACTGCGAGATTGACGTGTTGCCCGTCAAAGGGAATATTGCCAGCCTGTGGTGATGCACTGCCCAGCTGCATGTGGGTCGCGGAGGGGATACAGACGCCTGCACCGCTGGAGTTAGCAGTGGGGCGATAACTCGGGACCTGGTCTGGCTTGCGGCAGAATCTGCAGCATCTCAGAAGAGTAACTGCCCGAAATGGAGAACCTCAGGTCAGGACAAGAGGCCGTACTTGACACCAAGGTGTCAGAGGGTAGCACCGAGCCCCGTGTCTTTGTGGTCGTTGCTGTGCTGGCGTGTTCGAACTGCTGCCTCCTGCAGAAGCTTTTCAGACGATAATTGCTGTGGTTGTTTGTCATTGCAGAAGTAACGCTGAAGGTCCATGTAAGCGATGCCAGCACACATCAGCCAGTAACTGAAGCCTTCATTGAGATTTTTACCAACCAGATCTCCATTGCATCTGGAACCTCAGGAGCAGATGGCACTGCCTTCCTCAAGTTTCAGTATAAGTTGGGCAATCAGCTGATAGTGACTGCTAGTAAACATGCGTATGTGCCAAATTCTGCACCATGGAAACCTGTAAGATTGCCTGGTAAGAGATCTTTATTTTTGTTCTGAGGTAAGATTTTGCATCTAAAGGAAGTTACACAGTTTTGTATGATGTGTTTTAATGCTTGCGATCCTGTGTGGGAGGAGGACCATCTCTGCCTTTCAAAAAAACACAAGGTTTCTTCCTGAGTTCAACTGTGGCGTCGGGGCTGTGCAGAGATTTGCTCTCCCTCTGGCCGTCCTTGATACAGTGCTGCGTCAGTTTTCAAACAACTGTTGGTGCTCTTACAGCTCCACAGAAAATACAAATCTCTTCCAGATCTTTTTCTTTATGGGAACTCTCTTTCCAAGTGCTGTGTTTTAGCAGCTGTGATGTACTCACTCATTTCTCTCCCAAGGTGTAGCAACAACTGTTGCACTGTAGACTGTAGTGTACAAAAAATGTCCTGGCCTTTCAGTCCTTGGCTGTGTCCCTAGGACAGTTTTAATCTGCAGTTATGTTATCCAGATGTAAGGATTTTTTCCAGCTTAATTAGCGTTGTGTGTTTCTTCCACAGGCGAACAAATATAACAGTAATACTTGCATGTTAGCTTTTATCAGAATGCCTCAGAATTTTATGGGAAGTGGGAGACTTTACGTTAGTGGTACAGGAGGGGAAACTGAGACCTGAAGACCATTTCTGTACTGCTAAATAGTACAGATTGAGGGTGGCTTTCAGACCTTGAGACTTAACGTCTAGATGAAGGTCACATCCCCAGTTTTCATCTGCCTTTCCTCTAATCCCCAGCCACAGTTGGGGTCCAGGTAGTTTGGGAGTGGTCCCAGGCTTGTATTATACCCGAATCACTCCTTAGTATCACCTCAGATTTGATAATTAGCCCAGGCCAAAGCCATGCCAGATTTTAAGTGCACTAATATTTAAATAGTATAAACGATCACAGGACAGTGTTCAATCTCATGCCTTGGTTCCATTTTATTTATTAATAGCAGCATAGACAGAGGGACTGTGTGACTTGCCACAATGTCAGGCAGCAAATGTATTTTCAGATGGGGAAAGGAACTTGAACGTGTTCAAACCCAGAATTATTCTTTAGGCATTTCAACAACCTGTTTACTTACCTGCATTTGCTTGCTTAAGGTAAGGCAGACTGACTTCTTCCAGATTTCCTAGACTGGATTCTGCCACATTTTCCAGCTGCTTAAGGGAGCTATAGTGAAGACTAAGCCAGGCTCTTAGGTACAGAGTGAAAGAATAAGAAGTAACTGAAATGAGTTGCAGCAAGGAGAATTTCAGATAAATAAAAGGGAACAATTCTTTACAGCAGCAGTAGTCAATGATCAGAGCAGGTTGCCCAGAAAGGTTCTGAAATCTCCATCTTTGAAGATAATCAAGACTCAGCTGGACACCCCCTTACTTGGTTGAAGTAGGGGATCTCCAGAGATCCCTTCTGACCGTAATTGTTCTGTGACTCTGTAGAAATGTCCTTGATGTTTTTTTTCTGTTTAAATAAGATGAAGTGTAGCTTCCTCAGCATAGTTCATGTACTTCTTTAAGACACTATCATGTATGATTAAAACATGCAATAACCTTTTCTTGCCTGAACCCTTTTTTTCCATGTGTCTTATGAATTTCTGACTCGTACCCTAGATATTTTGAATGTGACCTACTCTTCCGTGGCCTGGAGTTTCTTTCGGTTAGGTTTTTTGCTTGATGCTTTTTCTTAAATATTGATTTTGAGGGAAGGGAGTCAAACATGGCATTATTGTTTTGGTAAGTCATGGAAGTTTGAAGAGTGGTAATTGTATACAGTTTCCACAAATCTTTTTTTTACATGGCTGAAATGTGAGCTGGACTCAGAAAATAGATTCCTTTCACCTCTGATCTTCCCTCATTGAAACCAGTAGATAGTTTGCCATTGATTTAATTGGGTATGGAATCCTTTCTTTTGCTTTCTGTGCCTTGAACTTAATCCTTTGTTTGATTAAAGAAACAGCAAGTTACAACCTGATACGCCTCATATAGATTTAATAGGGTTGTCCTTGAATTACTCCTTAAAAAGGACATGACATAAAAGTTCAGGCCCAAGATACTTAGGCTGTTATTTTTGGTATTGACTAAGATGCCCATAGTCTTTAAAAAACTTCCAAAGAACTGTTTGTATTTAAGAACTCTTATTTAAATGCCTGTCATGCGCATAACCGGCACAGTACAGAAGTTTTGAAAACCATGGATGTGGTGTTGTTGTTGTTATTTTTAATCTGGCTTGAATGATGTGGAACAGGCACCACATTTAAATCTTGGTTCTGCAGTGTGCAGTCTGGGCACACGGGTACAGCAGGATCCTTGTTTCCCAAAAATGCGTTTTAGCAGTACCAGTAGCTGTCACCTCCCAGAGCGGCCGTGCCGTTCTGAGCAGCGTGCCACCGCGGCCGTGGTTTAAGCTGATGTGCTGTCCCGTGTGCAGTGGTAAATAAACTACGGACACATTTACTGCAAACGTGGAAATGATAACCACAAGCAGGGAGTAGGTTCGAGAGCTATGGGGTGGTCATGTTTATAAAGTGCTGTAGCAGGACTTTGCCGAAGGACCTGGATTCTTCCATCATAGTCAGTATGCATTGGTTACAATCTTGTGCTGAAAAGCTGTGCAGCCACGGAACTCATGATGTTATTGTAATAGCTTTACAAACAGGAGAAAGCATCAAGGGTTTTCTGTTCTCATAATTCAGCAGAAATTAACTTTTCTTATATTAACCAAAATAATTACTAGCTCTTCACCACTTAAGCAGGAGGATTATTTATTTACATAGTGATAAATGGTAGGAGGAAAAGATTAAGATCTCTTTTTCCATTAAACTATTTATCAGCACAGCCATGACTCCACTTATTAACAGTTCATTAATTTAACATCACTTGAGTTGTTGAAGTGTTCATGATGGAAGATGTGCTCGTCTATCAGCTCTTAGTTACACATAGATTTTTCTTTGTAAATAATTTGGAAGAAAAAAAGTTGTGACTGGCAGTCCATGTTTAAGAGGACGTTTTTGGAGCAGCATGTGCAATGAAGAGAGGGAAGTTGTTGAGGCAGCATGGTTCAGGCCAGCTGGTAGGGTCAGTCAGAGCAAACCGTGGTATTCACTGTGGCAAAGTGTGGTTCTGGGAGCAGAGGATGCTCATGGTGTTTCTGGGAGAGGAGACCTCATCGGGAAAGCAGTAACTCTCTAGAAGACATGTGAGTCGTGGTAGATGAACAGTTGAAAATAACCTCCCAGTGCAGCCCTGTGAGAAAGCTGTGACAAATAATCTGATCCTTAGCTGTAAAATTAGGTAAAAACTGGGAAGGTGGAGTGTAAGATTGCAGAGCTTGGCCTTGGTGTGGCCACTCAGGGAAATGTGTGTCCGGTTCTGGATTCACACTTCAAGAAAAATGTTTAAAACTGCAGGATTATATCAGGAGGGATTAAAAGACTGGGAAATATGGTTTACAGGGAAGGACTTGGAAGTGCTTAATTTATTTTGTTCACCAGAGAGAAAGTTTGTGGGGTAATTTGATCGTAGTCCATCCGTACCCGCACAGAGTAAACGGGTAAAAGAGAATTCTTCTGTCTGGACGGCTTGTATAAAAAGAAGATCAAATGGCTGGCAGTCTAACCTTAATAAATTTTGATGGGTAAAAAGGCACATAGTTTAACTGCCCTCATAATTATTTACAAGAACATTGATGATGCGGTGTGTTCTTCACCACTGGACACCTTTAAAAGAAAACTGGATAGTTTTTCTACATGTTTTCTAGTTTAAGCACAGCTATTGGATCTGACATAGTAATTAATTCAGGGAAGGCTGTAGTTATACAGGAGTGAGATGGGATCATCACAGTCATCCTTCTGGCCTGGAAAACTATGACTTTCTGCCTTTGTCATGCTGAGAAAAGATTGTGCAGAAAAGCCCAAGGGAAGTTTAGAGGTTGTATATGCATTATAGTCTGGCATATATGGAAGAAGATGTTGGCATGGTTTATTGTATTGAGCTCCCCAGGGTGTCTAAATTATATTAGCTTTCTTCATACAAATTAAGTTATTGGAGTAAAGACAAACACATTTTGTAGTTGTGTGGCTTTAGTGCTACTTACACCAGGCTTTCTTACTTGCGTTGCCTGATGTGTAGATCTGTTTCACATGCAGAGCGTTGGAAAGAAAATTCTCAGCTGTGCTTGCAATAGCATGATTTTTTTTTTTTAATGTTCATATATGTTGTGAAGACCATCTTTTAGATGGTGGTTTTAATAGGCGTGTTTCTCCTAGTTTCATCTCCTTTCTCCTGTATTTCTCCCAAACACTAAGATTTCTGATCTTTAAAAAGAGAATATATTTCTTAAGACAGAAGTAGTGCGCAGACTCCCTGCTTGTAGCTAACATCTGTATGATCTCATGAATTAAATAATACATATTAATTTGGAGGAGATTTATGAAGCTCCAGAAAATCAGAAGAGCTTGCACTGTTCCTTTATTAAGCAGTTCTGGAAATGTCTTCCTCAGCTTGTGGTCGCTTCAGAATGGGATGAGTACTTCTCAGGTGCAAATGTGGGGTGCTACCCAGTTACCAAAAATTACTGGTCTGCATTAATCTCCTCCTCTCCTTCTATCTTTGAAAGCCATGCGTGGACTGCAGGCAGGTCTACCTCTTACTGTTTTCATGGGTGCGAGAGTCAGGTGTGCTCGGTGGCTAATTCCACACGTGTTTCTGGTCTGCTGGGTCTGAAGAACTTGGCGTGAAATTGTATCATCGTCTTCACTACCCAAAGATGTGTGGGCATACAGACACAGCTCCCTGTAAGGAATGCCAGTACCCAGGGGCGGAGGAGGTCCTTGCAGGCAAATTTCTTGCAACAGATACCATTCATCTGTCCCCTTCCACACTGCTGGTGGAATGATGGTGGTTCTGCTGTATATAGCATTTCTGTAGTGTAGGTGGTGACTCAGGAAGGACATGCTGTATTTTAAAGCAAATTATTCAGACTTATTCATCATCTTTTGCCTTTCTGTGTGACTTTTTATGTAAGCATCTCAAAGTATTTAAAAGTGAAGTTTCATTAAAATCTTCCTGAGGTAAGAAGTATAGCCGTTTCACAGAAAAATAATTCAGTCAGACTGAGTTAGTGTTTCACTCCTCTTTATGTAATGACAAGTCTTTCTGTGGAGCTGGGAATTATAACCCAAAACCTTGCTTTACACTGCGCTCTCGTGTACTTTGAGCTACCATGCATGACTTGCAGGAGTCAAGGCGTAGAACAGGTTGTTTAGTTCAATGATAATTACCCTGGCAATTTAATTATTTGATTTAGAAAATGCACGTGGTTTCTGTCATATATACAACATGATTTTAGTAGTTTGGGTGGTCTGCTTTTGCAAAAATGTAGAAGAAAGTAAGTGCTGTTGTTGTTGGGTTGTGTTCATAAGAATTCAAATATATCCCACTTAAACCACTTCTCTCCCGCAGTGTTCTCTTCGCTGAGTCTCGGCCTTCTTCCTGAACGCTCAGCTACTCTAATGGTCTATGACGATGTAGTCCAGATAGTCTCAGGATTTCAAGGTATGCTGGTTTTTGGAAGTCAGAAGTGAAGTTTGAGTCACACTAAACAAAAAGCCTGACAGCCGGATAGTTTCTGAACTCTGTCCTGTGCGTGAGACTGGGATTTCGTGGGGAGTCCTTCTGAGTTCCCCGAGGAATGCTCCTCTGTGGGATGCTTTTACCAAATTGATTAATAGCTGAATTCAGCCCTAACTGCTGTGACTGGGGAATTTGAGTTACTTGGTAATAAACAAGCTTGGACTTGAGTGTGCCATTTGAGAGCTAGAGATTAAATTTCTTTCGCTATCTGTTGGATGTTTTTTCATCCAGCATCTTTTAACCATCCTTACAGTAAAGATTCTCTGATGTTCTCACCATCTAAGAATTTTCTCTGGTTTTATTTATTGCTTTGTACTGTGAATGCCTTAGAAATTCAGGACATAGAAAAACTGAAAATTTCTCTTATCAGCATTATTGTATACTTTATAGAAACTTGCTTGTCTTCAGTACTTCCTGTGGACCTCGTATCAGACTGCCTGCACACCCACATACTGCAGGGTGAAACCCGCTGTCTTAGAAAACCAAAGTTCAATTCACCTCTTCTTAAAGCCAAAGACAGAACTTACAGCAACTGCATTGTCAGTCAGATGAACACTGTTGTTTTCTGAATTGCACAGTAAAGAATAACATGTTCATCTGACCTGGGGATCTGACCTAACTTAGCCCAGTAGATGCAATAGCTGAGGTAAGTCTGTTAACAGAAAAACAGAAGTTTTTAAAGATACCTTGATGAGCCAAAACAAGGGGATGTCCTTCCTGTGAGCACTGTTACTGTGCATAAACTGTCTTATTCACGTGTATCATGATTACCATCATTTTAAACTCTTATCAGATAGTTAATAAATAAGGGAATACTACCTTAATAATATTCTAAGATAACCTTGTTTTATCTGAGGGAGTATAATAGCGTTATGCCTTCCTGATATCTTTTTTTACAGTTAGAAACCATCCAGACACAATAGGCTTTTCATTAATGGTACCACTAGATATGACTGGAGCTGAAAAGCACTAAACAAATTAGGCAGCTGATGGAATGCTCAGAAGGAGCTGGAGAACAGCACAGCTGCCGTACGTATATTCTGCAGTTTGAGAGCTGACATTATCTAATGGGGTAAATTAGATGGACAGTGAACTGTGTTAAACCACAAGGGATTCTGTTAAACAAAACATGAAACATTGTTTACTAACAGTGTTCTACTAGCATGGTGTATTAAATACTCGTATTCTTATGCAAATGTGCCAGTATTATGCAATTAGGTTAAAAAGAACAATCTTTTCATGTTTATAGCTTCCTTTCTTCAAAAAAACAGGGGATGTTAAATGGCTAGAGGGACATTTAACAGCCAAGTGACACTCATAAATATTTTCCAATGTTTCCCTTCAGTGAATTTATCCAAGGTGTTCCCAATATATTTAAGTTAGAATAATGTAACTGGTTCTGCTGGTGTAGCAGAGAAACAGGATCTCTGCTCTTGATCCAAAATCTATGTGACCCAGTTTTTCTCTGTTACTTCTCCAATTTATTTCCCAGTAACTTCACGCTGCTTCAGAAGAGCTGGTCAGGAGTTACCTTAGTGCAGAAATGGAGAGCAAAACAGAACTCACTATACGAGGAACAGACTGGGAACACTGGTGTTTTACGCACCAGCCAAAGGGAAAGAAAAGCCTGTCTAGTACATTAAGTTACCAGTTGCTTTTGAATAATTAATCAAGCAAGCGAATTATTATGCAGTTGAGATGTTTGTCTTAGTTGATGCAGCCAGCTTCATTTTCATGATGGCGTTGCAATCCGCTGCTGTGCTCTGTCAGTAATTGCGAGGGATGGAGCTTGCCAGCCACTGGGTCATTTCAGTTATTTAATACCGGCACAGTGATGAGCTGAACTTCATCATTCAATGCATGGGAGCTGTATGGGTACCCTCTATCTGCCTCTGATATATGAGCAGTCAGAGCATGAACTGATGATACTTCAGGTGTTACTTCACCTAGATTGAAGCTCAAATGCTGGTGCGGGGCCATGTACCCAGTGTGATGAGGTGCCTTGCAACGACTGCTTGAGGTGGTTACATCTCTGGGTGTGCGCTGGCAAACTGGAGCTAACAGCATTTGAATCATGGCCGGTGTGTTTGCAAGAGGAAGTTTAAAGAGAGTAAGACCAGTGCTCAGCAGTCATTTACCTCATGGTGCTTGCCAAGTAGAGAGAGCTCACATGCAATTTTTGTAGTTGAATGTGGATTTTATGAGTCAAAACCAGGTATCTTCAGTCATAGAAGCAATAATAATAATCTGCTACCAGTGGTAAGTGTTGACTTGTTGAAAAATACTCAAGAGTCTGGTCAGCACAAGTCTTTCTCTCCATTTTACCGCTTGCAGTTCCCTCAGTAAGTCTATTCCCAAACATATGCCCCCAAATCCTTTATGGCCTCTGCTGAAGGAGTACATTGGATTATCTTCTAGCAGGGAGGTGAGAGAAGGCAAAAGCCTGGGCAGCTGCTTCCCTCACAAGCCTTTCACTAGTAGCTCCCGGTCTTCTGCCCCTTGGAAGTCTCTTGCCAGGTTTGGGGAGCAGAGGGGAGAGTTGGGGTGAGCAGCAGGTTTTGGGTCAATATCGGTATCAAGGCATTTGTATGTGAATTAACTACCCTGCACTGATTTATTGTATGTAGATGCGCTGTCTACAGAGGAAGCTGTTGCTTCCACCTGGAAACCTGCATCCAAGCGGATTGCTCTGTAGGTTTCCTGCCAGGTTTGGGATTCAGCTGTAGGAACACTTCGTGTTGCCCGTAGGATTCAAGAAGCTGAGGCTGGCTTTCTGAGTCCTCCCTAGCTAGCTCCCTAGACAGCCCATGGCTCTCCTAGTGCTACAAAGCAACCATTTTTTTGTAGAAAACACCAGAGCTTCCCATAAACTACTGTGCTACAGGTTCAGCAACAGTTATTTTGGTTTTAATTCTTAATTAGTTCAAATCATCAGGAATATAATACCAGTTCTTGGCAACTTGAATAATTTATCTTAACCAGAGATTTAGAGAGCATAAAATCCTACAGTTTTACATTGAGCTGGTAGTGATAATCCTAATGCCAGTTTCTTTGTTGTGGGGTTTTTTTCTGTTTTGTTACTGTGGATGCTTATCCCTGTGGGCCGTAGGAGCCCGCTCAGCGTTGCACTCAGAGCTTCCCGAGTGCTTCAGCAGATCTCTCCCTGAGGTTCAGCAAACTACTACAGTATTGCAGTAGTAGACTTGGGAGACAAGTCTTCCCCGAGTTTGTTGCAGCCAGTTTTAGTCTTTTATGTTGTTTTTCCATTTAAGCCTGGAAATTGGGTAAGGGAGGTTTCTTCCCGTTTCACATGGGTGTTGCTTGATGACTATCTTAAACACTTAAGGATACTGCCAGTTTTGAGAGCTTGCTGTAAATACTTACATTTTTCAGAAATTAAAAATAAAGTGGTTTTACAGATTTTTCATGCAGAATTACCAAAGAAATGACAGCTATAACAGTGATCAGCTCTTTGGAGATACTTGCCCGCCTACGCAGCAATTTTTGTTGGCCAATACAAAGTCTGTTCCGTGGAATTTTATGTTTTCACATAGCTAGAGCCTCCTGCTAGAAAATAATGCAAGAAAAGATTCCAGTCTCCTGGTTAATGACATTGGCAGTTATAAAGCTTAGGAGTTGTGAGTCAAGCTCTTTAATCTTTATCGCAGTGAAGTTACATGTAGCCTAGAAGTGCTGCCAGAGACTAACAGAAGCAAAATTGTTTTGAGTCGACAGCTTTGAACCGCGTAGTCAAATGTGAATTAAGAAAAAAACTGCTTGCCTCTTGATTTTGTGCTGCGTGGGGAGTGTTCTGTGAGTATGCAAAAAGAGCTCTGGAGAATACAATAGCTTTTGATTCCAAAATTAATTTGCATGTCGCACACACCAACTTGCAGATGGAGGCTTGCTGTGTGTTGCTAAACAGTATGAATGGTGAGCATCCATGGAAAAAGATTATTGACTTTATAGACTGGGGGTTAAGTGAGACATGAAATGCCGTAGTACATGAAACAGTCTTAAATCATGTTTCAGCAAAGACTCTTCAATTAACACCTAGTGATCTTGAAAAAAACACTACAACTGTGCAAGACAGAGGAATAGAGAGAAATCTTACACGCCAAGTAATCTGGTTCTGTTTAGATGTGTTCTTTGCATGGGAAAATACGGAAACTCTTTTCTCCCAAGCTTTGTCAAGTGAATCTTTTTATCCAGTGATTTAAATCAACAGTTACTATTATCTCAGTACCAGAGATAGTTAACATGGCCCAAATTAAATATAATATATTTAATGTATTTATATTTGTAATATATATTTAGAAAAATTAAATACAGAAATTACACAAGTTAGTTGGGACTACAGGTAGAATTGTCTCTTAGAAAATCACTTCAAGGAGTATAAACTACGTTTATCTTGCTGTTTCAGGAGAAGCAAAATTTAAACAAATATGGTAAACTGGATGGTTTTTAAGCTTTCACATGCACTACCTCTGAACGCAGTTGTAGTTCCGTGTATATCAATTTAAAGAAGCATGTAATGAAATTGGAGGTGATCTGGGGAAATAACATAGTAGACAAGCTTCTGAGATTAGGTGCCTTCGCAGTTTTGCTCTGTGATACTTGTGGAAAAATAATGGCAACTGCAAAATAAATGTAAAAATACTGTTTTTCCTCCTCTTTCATAGTAGCCTTCTGATGGCTCTGTCCTTCTCAGGCTATTGCAATTTACAATGAAAAAATCTGTAAATGTGCTTCCATAAATATGCACACCTAATTATTCTGCCCGCCTGGATTATAAAGTCACTTTTAATTTTTTTAGGTGCACGGACTCAGCCACAAGTTCACTTTCAGAGAAGATCTGTGAAATTACCAGAGAACACTAGCTACAGTGATCTGACAGCATATCTGACCGCAGCCAGCTCGCCCTGGGAAGTGGACAGTTTTCCTTATTTGCAGGGATTAGATGGAAATGGAACAGGTAACCCACTGCTTCAGTTTTGCTCTGATTTCGTACTGGTCCAGGGATAGAGTTTTGACCATATCATTTTTTCCATTCCCCATTCCAGCAAACATTCTTTAAAATTTGGGTGATGTGATAGGTTCAACTGCCCTACCAAAACGCTGTTCCAATAAGCACAGAGAGCAAGGTCCGCCGTCCCTTAAATGGGGCCACTCAATAGCGAAGATGAAGATTCCTCAGCCTTGAGAGATCAGAAAAGTTTGTTACACTTGTAGTTTAGAGCAAAGTCTCCAAATGTGTTGCACATGCATGTACAAGAATGGAGATTAACGTGAAAGGACAAAAGAGAATTTAACTTGAGGGTGCCGTAGAATTCTTGTTCAATTTTTTTCTAAAAATAAACAAACGCATATATAGCAAGGATTTAATACTCTGTTGTTTCAGCTAAGAGTTGTTTCAGTGGCTTTGTTAATACTTTTGAATCTCGCTTCAGCCAAAAATGCGCAAATTCATCTAGCACCAAAGGGAGAGCAATGAAAATTCGTAGTAGAAACACAGCCACTGTTAAATTCAAAGCTGTAAGACATTTGTATGACTGTAACTGCCTGCTACTCTTCTTCCACTTCTCATTTAGTCTTGATTGAAACAATTGGTGTTGTGTAGGCTGAAAAAAATAGAAGAATTGAGCACACAAGTCTTCAAATTCTTCAAATGCTGGTGTGAAAAGGAGAATAATGTTTTCTCTGTGTCCATATTGGGTTAGAAAGCGAGCAGGGGACTTGCAGTGCAGCAGGAGAGGTTCAGACTAGTGATTAGGATAACCTTGCCATGGTCAAGATAGTTTAAGCTGTAGAATCAGTGGCTCGAGGGTGTTGGGCAGAGTCAGACATATCGCCTGTGAGGATGGCATCGGCGTAGCTGAGCCTGCTTTGAAGCAGGCTGAATAACCCTGGGAGGGCCCTCCCTGCTGTTCCACAGGATGCCGTTACTTGTGGTGGCTTGATCTAGGTGACTTTGAATGCTAGGTCATGTGTGTAAATGGTATGTACTGAGCTTGCTAGCTTTTCCTTAAAAGAAAAAAAGGCAGAATAAACTTCCCCTTCCCTTTGTACGAATCTGAATGTCTCCTTTTCTGTTACTAATTAGAAATGTGTCTGCTACCTTACTCCCATCCTAATGTCTGCTCCAGTGAGTCCATCTCCTCCTGTCTCATTCTATCTCTCTGTCATTTCCCTATTCTCATCTTCAACCTTCAGTTTTCTCTGGCTCTTCATACTCAGACATGATCAAATGTCTCTTTATCTTTTTTAAAATGAAGGAATTCACTTGATCTCACTTGTCTGTCTACTTCCTCATCTCCTTTCTTTTTATCTCTAAACCCACTGAGCAAATTGTTGACAATGTGTGTGGGATTCCTCTCTCCCAAACCTTTCCGTAGTACTCTGCAACCCAGCTTCCCACCCTTGCATGCATTTGGTGAAAACAGGTCTTGCCAGGATTTCAGGTCATCACCTCTTAGGGGAATTACACCACCAGGACAGTATCTTTCTCCTGTTTTACCTCCTAGCCTCCTACAAAGCAGATTAATGCACCCTTGCTTTTTTAGTCTGCTGTACGCTTGCATGAAGGGAACTTTTCTGCTTGAGCACGGAGGCTCTTGACTTTTATTAGCTTTCAAGTAAAAGTATGTCACAAAAGACCAGAATGACTGGCAAAGAAATGGATTTTAAGAGACTGAGAAGAGTCTTGTTTTCTGAATACTGTAGTATTCAGTATGGTATAATAAAGACTACAAATACAGTATATTTGTATATGCACTATAGTACACATGAACTGTCTTCTATTTGTAGTAGAACTTTCTCCTGCTGTGGAAACATGAATCTTTAAAATCATAAACTTGGATTGACTTCCTCTGCTTCATCTCCAAGCCACTTGGTGAAGATTTCACCCAAAAAACTTTTGAAGGAATGAAAAATGAGATCACCACTTGCTGGGGATTTTTAATATTTCTGTTCTCAAGAGAAGAAGAAAAAACATGTACAAATTTTAGAATTCTAAAAAAATCTTAGCATTAATTTGCATGGGAAGTTTTGGAATGTTTCTGAACACTGCCCCTTCTCCACTCTCTCCCAGCTCTCCTCTCTCCTAATTACTCCTCTGTTCTTTCACAGTTTATTTACAGATCTGTAGAGTTTTGGAGAGGTCCTCTCATTTGTTTTAATCAACTCAGTTCTCTGGCTGGTATTTATCCAGAGTGACTTTACAGTTGTTTTAACTAAAACCTATTCTCTATGAGCTCAACAGTTTTCACTAAATCCCACTGGGTGTTGGGGTATTTATATAGCAGTGAAAATTCATTGCATGAATCAGCATATTCCAAAGATGAAGATTCAAAGAATTTAGCCGCAAGTAGTGCAAGTCTGTATAGTGGTAGCTTATTATTCATCACCTACTGGAGAGCATTTGGATGGTTTCACAAAATCTTGTCCTTTTAACCAAACTAAACAGAACTTCCCATCATCTGCAGTAATGGACCAAGCTGGCTAATAACCATTACTCCTGCTGGTTTTGTAGGCTGTTTGTTTCTTTATAAAGAGTCAAGTCTAATTCACAGTGGATTTTCTTCTGATTATTTTCAGAGCTCTTTATAGGTCACTAGATATGAAAAATGACAAGAAGTAAATCAAAACTGGTATTTATTGAAGTCCATTCCCATTTAATCTGTGCCTATGCTTATCAGTTTTGCAGCATGTGAAAGTTTCATAAGCATTGATTTTAATTTACCTTCACAACAGAAAAGAGAATAATTTATCTTTTTAATGAGCATTTACATACTGTGCAAGGTGGCAAACTGAAGGATTGTTGCTTCTTGCCAGCGGATTTCAGAAATTTCTCATCTTCTGATAGAACTTGTTCAGCCCAGTACTGAGCAAAGTGTCACTGCATCTTAAGTAAAAAAGATGCAGTGTTTTACCATCAAAATGCTTCTTCTGGGGCTGAAAACTCATATTTACAGATATTAGGCCGATATGCTTTATCAAGACAGTAATGAAATAAAAATTCAGAACTTTCACTATCTAAAAATAAGTAGAATATGAAACATAATTTAATCTTACGTATTAATCTAATTTTTTCTAAAATGTGAAGTCACACTTTTTGTCATTAGGAATTTGTATATGCCAGAATGTGGTCAGGTATGACACTTAGCAAGAGGAATTTATTTCTCTGATACCAGCCTGAGAAGCTTAGTGGCCCAAGTCCAGTGACCTGGGGACAAGCATCAATCTGACAGAAGTTGTAGGTGCATGGCAGAGGCAGTGGATTGAATGATCAGGAATAAAGGAACAACTTTTTCCCCACCAATTTCCTCGTCTCTCTCTCTGTTTTATATTCTAAGGCTGTGAGGGGATGATATTGTGCACCGTTGGAGCCTATAATATACAAATGCTTGGGCAGACTGGCAATCTTCCCCTGCGCCCTAGCTGAATGTCCAGACTGTGTATTTCTGGTTTTTCTCTCGGTTAGCTCTGTGGCTCTCTCATGTGGCTGGCTTCAGAGTGCCTCTTTTCTGGGCGCTGTGATGCCCCTGGCAGCTACGCTTCCGCCCCTCCGTCCACAGCAGCAGGTCGAAGCAGCGTGGGTGCCCCTTGCCTGCCAGCTGTGCCACACTGATGCTCACCTTCAAACCTGGTGAAAAGGCGCGTCAGAGTAGATGCTGTAGTAAATAAGCCACATGCGGAGTTACTTCTGGTTATTTCCCATGTCTTCAGTTTGGCACCTTGTGCAAAATCCAAAGAATTTAAAGTTCTGAGGAGTTTTGTCTCTTTTTTTCCTTCCCTTTGCCACTCTGCCCTGCCCTTTCCTGGTGGTATCTTAACTTTGGTGAGCTGTTACTCAGAGACATCGAATTTGATAAAGGCCATTCCTTGAGACTTACTCGCTGTTAAGAGAAAGCATAAAGGACCGAATGCTTTCCCACCATTCCCTCGCATGTATGTGTCCTCGGGTGAAGGGTCTGGAGAACAAGTCTTATGAGGAGAGGCTGAGGGAGCTGGGGTTGTTTAGTTTGGAGAAGAGGAGGCTGAGGGGAGACCTTATTGCTCTGTACAGCTACCTGAAAGGAGGTTGTAGTGAGGCAGGTGTTGGTCTCTTCTCCCAAGTAACCAGCGATAGGACGAGAGGCAATGGCCTCAAGCTGCATCAGTGGAGGTTTAGATTAGATATTAGGAAAAATTTCTTTACTGAAGGAGTGGTCAGGCATTGGAACAGGCTTCCCAGGGAGGTGGTTGAGTCCCCATCCCTGGAGATGTTCAAAAAACGTGTAGATGTGGCAGTTCAGGACATAGTTTAGCAGGCATGGTGGTGTTGGGATGACAGTTGCACTTGATGATCTTAGAGGTCTTTTCCAACCTTTAGGATTCTATGATCTCTTTGGTTTTAAACCTCAATCTTTTTTCCTCCTGAATAAATATAGTATTTTTCCCTGTCATTGATTCATTTGGTTAAATGGTTGAAGGGTTATAATGCTTTTTTTAATTATGTTATCATGAAGTAATGTCAATTGACATGCAGTTTAAACATAAAGAACAATTTTTATCTTACATAGGTAAGAAGATAACACTGCGTATCCCTAACACTGCGTATCCCAATAACCCTTTTACCTTGGTTTATTTCGGTGAAAAGCCAAAGGAAATACATCCTGGCATTCTTAAACATATGACCAATCATCCCTGCAGTGTCACCACATGTTTGGGTGTTTGTTCATTATAATACGAGTATGTGAGGCAATAATAAAGGCTTGTGAGAATATTTTTTTTTTGCCACGGTGGTGGCTTTGATACTCATATATATTTGTTTAAGATGAATTAAGATGAGAAAATATATGCAGGAGTTTTTTGCATTGTGGTTTTCTTGTCTTCAGAATTTTCCAAAATTAAGTGAAAAATACAGAAGCATATTAGTCTTTCTTGTTGTGAATTCTGTAAGGCAGGGAGGATTACTGCTACCATTCCTTGAGAAATACGCTGGTGTAGTACTGCAGCGTTGAACCATATGGGTGGGAATTCTGGGAAATTCTGTATAGTCACAATGTTCATTCATTCATTCTCTCAGTAGGAAACAGCACTAGGTATGACCTCACCCCTGTCACCGCAGTCAGTGTTCATCTCCTCAACAGTGATGGGACCCCGATCCCCGTGAACGGCCCCATCTATGTAACAGTGCCTCTGCCAACGAACAGCAACCTGAAGCACAATGCACACGTTCCAGCATGGAGGTTTGACCAAAAATTTGGTAGGTAGCATCTTAGCGTGATTCTCTAGGTGGCTTTATTTGTCTGAAACTAATTTCTCACTGCATTTATTACGTTAATATTGTAAGGTCTTCACTGGGGTGTACAGAAATCTGTTTTCTGTCTAAAAGGAGAGAAGACTGAGTTTTATTGATCAAGTGATATGTAGTATGTATGCAAATATACTTGAGTAGCATTGTGTGCCACATTAGACAAAATTTTTTGTAAATGTATGATTTTGCAATTATTAAATATTTTATGTAAAAACTATCTTGAGAGAACTTGATTTCACCCACAGACTGAGAAGCAGAGAGACAAATTCACTACAGAATTGAATTGGAAGTCTAGAGGAATGGAAACAAGCCTTATCTTTGCCAGCAGCCAGCTATCTGACCTTTGGTCTGTCGCTTGTCTCTAGCTCAGTTTCCTGCCTGTCAGATAGGAAACATAATACTGACTTCTTTTGTAAATCACTTTGAGATTGACTACTGCTATCAAGAAGGAAAGTACATGTAAATGTTTTTAGAAAAAAAAGAGCTAGGAAAATTCATGCACTATTTGGAAAGGACAGAATAACTGATCAATATAAGCTGTAAAATGCACTCAGTTTTTTGCTTTGCAGGATAGCGTTTGCTGTTGTGAACAGGAATTTTTCCAGAAATACTTGGTTTAGGCTCCCTATTTTTGTTTTGTTTTTTTTTTTCACTGCTAGCTGGTATACCTTGCTGGCCTTCTTTAAACCTTCAAAGCATAAAGGCTTAAGGGGTGCGTAAGTCTTGTCCTGGCGATTCCCATTCAGTTACTGCACTGTGCCTTCGGAAGTGTCTGCCAGGTGGTTCTTAAGAAAAAGAAGTGAAAAGAGAAGAATGGAAGGTGAGAAAGGTAGATGTTGCGAGGAAGAGAGGAAGAAAAAGGAGCCAGGAGTGTAGAGATCTGTATAGCAGGGACAAAACCCCACCGATTGTCAAGGCAAATGTTTTGAGCCAGTTTATGATCGCATCCAGAAGTAGAGAAACGAGCACGAAACCAGCTTGTTGGAGGAAGCGGAGGGGAGGGGGGAAGGCAGAGGTGAAGGGGGAAATAACGTTTTTGTTTCCTTCCTGCCTCTGTTTGCTGAAAAAGGTGATGTATTTTCAAACAGCATGCCTATAAATCTTGTGTCAGAAGTTGTCTGTATTAGAAAGTAAAGCAGCAGGATTTAGTGAAAAATAAATTTGAATATGACATCAAATTGAATAGTAGAAAAAGAGTGCAGTGAATAGATTTGGGGTTTCCCCTAACTGTGGAACCAGCACTTTTCTGGTGGTGCCCTGGCAGTGAGTTTCACCGCGTTCTTCCTGAAACTGATTTTGATTTGTGGTTCTAGAAACTATTTTGTTTTCCTTTGTTCAAAAAAAGAAGGGGAAGACTGACTCACGTTTACTTTCTCCACAAGAAGCAGTCCATCCCCAGTCCTTCCTGCCAGCTGTGTTGTAGCTGCAGCCCGCCTTACTGCTAGTTACCCACTGCTAGTAAAATGGTTCTGATTTTGATTATGGAGCTTTCTCATTTATGGCCAGATTTCCATGCCCCTCCAGTAGGGCCACAAAAGTTCTCTGTTAGTATGGAATATGGTTTTTATCTTTGTGTATAAAGAGCTAGTTACTCTGTTGTGTGCAGTATATATTAGTATAGATCAGTATGGGTTAGTTAATTAGTGCTGCAGTCTTGAGGCTCCCAATCTTCAGACAAGTCCAACCTTGTTTGCTTCCTGACAAACTGCTGGAGCACTTTTGTTGCTGGGAAGGGAAGGCATGAGGACCACTAAACAAAATGTGTCTTTGTCAGGCCACTTAGCTTCACAAAGCCATGGAGAGGAAGGTATTGGAGGCGTTATGCTTAAGCTCCAGCTCGCCCTTCAGCTGAAGTAAGCATCTTTCCGTGCAACCAGAGATGTTGAACAAAGATGTATTTAAAGCCTGACTGCAGCATGCCAGTTCTAGCAGAATTTTGGCCGCATCCCAACCAATTTAAATTAGACTAGCCTAATTTAATAAGTAGAGCAGCCACTGTATCTTGTGCGGGCTACATGAGCACCCTAAGGGCTGTCAAACTAGCCATATGCAGCGTGGACATGGTGGTACCCTGCCATTCCCTGCCCCTGTTGTGCTTGGGCTGTGAAGGGAGGAGGATGGATGATGACTGGGATGGCTCCGTGCTGAAGAAATCCTTAACTGACAAAGCAGTTGTTTGTAACCCATTTGCACTGCCAGATCTGTGTCTTGCCAGGATAGGACCTCTAAACTCATTATTCTGATTTTGTGTTTCATTTCAGGAGCTGCTTTTTTCAGTGCTAGTTATGTTGCGGTCTCTCCTTAATAGATTTTCAGTGGCTTGAATTTTCACACTCGTATCTGAAAATGGAGTAAGTGCCAGAAATGGAAAACTATGACTGTATTACCAGGCAATAATGCAGCGCTTCTCTCTAGTGTATTAGCAGTACAGTGGGCGCTTGTTCCTGCAAGCCATTGTTTTTGTTTAGAATCCATGTGGTTGTCATCATTACTGCACAAAGTATAATTTCTGCTCTAAAAAGCAGAAATACTTTTCACTTTTAGGGGAGGGAGTAGAGAAGGGACAGAAATATTAGAAATGTGTTTTAATCCTTAGAATCTTACACATTTTGCAGAGCTCATGAGGTACTAACATAAACCCAGTGGCATCTGATTCGTAGTGCAGAGATTTTCATAGTTTCTACAGAAATTATGCATAGTTGCGTATTATGGCAGACAAAAATCATTAATGGCTATATAGGATGTTTACCATAAACAATCTAGATTTTCATTACCACCGTTTCTGTCCTCATGAGAGAACTGGGGGAGAAGCAGCACAGTCTGCATAAGGCTGAGGGTGGCTCCATTGTCACTGATGAAATAGCCAGCCAGAAGAAGCAGGCTGCTGTCGACAGAAGACAATCTGATGCGTCTGTTTTATAATGTTGCACGTGAGATTTTTCATTGCAAAACAAACTTACTGCCTTGTGTGCACAGCAGGCAAATTAAAGCAGTAATACTTTTTTGAATAATTAATAAAACAAAGAGCAACTAACTGTGCCCTGGAGAAGTTTTAGAATAAACGAATATGTCCAGCCTTGTTCTTGTGTTGGAAATGCACGCCACAGCCTTTCTCTGCAACGTTTCTTAGTGTTGGTAAGAATAAGCACAGATGCATTGATGTTATAGAGACGTATATGCTCAAACCCGACTTAATCATTCCGTGCTGTTGAAATACCCGTATCTCTTGTGTTTCACACTGCTGTGGGAGAGTGTTTTTATTTCATAGTAACTCTTAAAGGTTTGAGTGTAAAGAGATATGGAATCTAATTTTTATAATCAAAATTGCTTAGTGGGATTTTGTGAGTTGTTGGCTTTTTTTTCCCCAAGCGCTGTCTTTTTTTTTTCAAAATCTGAAGGGGCTGAAAAACTTTTTTCTTCTTCAGCCATAAACAGATGGTTGGGATCATGACTTCCTCTCTGTATATTTGCCTTGATGTCAGTAGGATTTACAGCAATATAATTAATCTTTCTATTCTTGGATACCAAATTTCTGTCCAAGACTTCTTTCTAGCCTTGTCCTCTTGAGTCAGAAATGAATACTGTAGATCCCAGCAGAAATGAATCTTTGTACCTCCTGTATCATTTCCAGCTCCTGCCAGCTGGACTGAATAACACAGCACTTGCTCAGCTGTATTCTCTTCAGCCCCCATTTAAATGGCTTGTGCTTTATGTTAAGGTGTCTGTTTTTCATTGGATTCAGTAAGCAAAACTGTAAGACCAGCATTCTCCATTTTAAGTCCTCAGTCTCATCCCGTGTGGTGTTGGAGGCATTATGTTGCACCTAGATCTCTAGATCCACATCTAGAGCTCTATGGAGGACTTCAAAATATTACCAAATCTTCCAGAGAGCATATTATGGAAATGGGATTTATTCTTCAGTGACAATATCGATTAATCTGCTAGTTTATTAATCCTACCAAATAACAGGAAAATATTTTCAACACTGTTTTTAACCTTGTGTGGCAAAGGACTCTGGAGTGAAGAGGTTAACCCTCCACCCTCTTGCTTCTCCTCCTTAAGATGTGTTATTTCCTATGAACTACATGTAAATGAAGTTCAGGGTACTGTTTCTGTGGTATTCCTTCTCCCTGAACAGTTGGTGTACATCTTTGACATAACCTTGTTGTCTTTAAATTACTAGCTGCTTTGCAGAGGAGGATGTTTCCCCAGTGCCTGAAATCTCAACTATGTATTAATGTAACGTGATGGCAGAAAATGGAGAAGAGTATCTTGGGGAAGTCTTTATGCCTCTGTAAAGCACAATACTTCATGTACTCCGCTGTGCTTGGTCAATGCTTTCTGACTGCATTTAATGCCATAATAGATTTCTAAATACATTTGAAAGTCTGATACTTATTCTGGGTGACATCCTGCCTGCAGTGGTAAAATTTCCCTTAATTTTTCTAGAGTCAGAATTTCCTGATGTTTCTTCTTCATCAAAATGATGGCAATGTTTTCTGTGCTCAACAGAAGTCGTGAGGATATACGTATGTATAAACAGTAGCAGTGCCTACTTGCACCTACTTATTGACTGCAATATGGTTTTGCTGTATTTCCTGGAGGTGAAATGATGCTTGGTTTTTGTTCATAGTGTTTATAGGGAGAGAGCGACAGCTACTGTCAGGCAGAAAATGTAAGCAGGTTGCTGTACATTTACCTGTCTAGTTCACTGCACATTATTTGTAAATAAGATGATTTGGTGGTAGCAATGATAATTCACTCAAAGAAAAGATTGACCTATATTTTCATAGTTTAAAAATAAAACGTATTCCTTTTTGTTGTGAATTTGGTTAACTTCTTATTGCCACCACATTCATACGCTGCATGACAGACAGAAAATAATCATTTAAAAAAAACTTTTGCAGTCTGTTGCTTGATCTGACAGTGGGGATGAGCCCATGCCTCTGAACCATGCTCTCCCCCAAAAGTTTAAATTCATTGTACTCAGATCCAGAACATTTGCTTCTAGATCAGATTTGCTGGTAATACGGAGATTTATTTGTGAATTGCAGGTAGAAAACCAAGCCTCCAGAAAGTTCGTAGTTACACTATTCCTGTAGTTTACAGGTTCCTTGACAATTTGATTTTGACTTCCTTTTTTATCTCAGCTGTGAAGGTTAAATTATTCTTGAAGACTAAATACACTGAGGAATTGTTTTGGTTTCGGCTGCCGCCGGCAACAAAAGCGCCACGCGGCCGCCCCTCCCCCCGCCGGCGTGCGGAGGAGAATGGAAAGAAAGAGGCAGAAACTGGTGGGTCGGGATAAGGGCAGTTTAACAGAACAGCAAAGAGAGGGAAAACAGGAACAACAACGATACAAATAAGGAGAAAACACAACCACGAACCGTATGGCCCAGACAGCCTCTCTCCCGAAACAGGACCGGCGCTGCGCCCCCGCAAGCCGCGAGTGCGTTCCCGCCGCGCCGCCCCCCCCACCGGAACCCAGCGTGACGTCACATGGCATGGAATACCGGGCTCTGTTTGGCCAGGTGGGGTCAGCCCCCACCCCCCAGCTGTGCCCCTTCCTGGAGTCTGGTGAAAATTAACCCTGTCCTGGCCAAACCCAGGACAGGAATACAGATTTTTAACTAACTGCTCTCAAAGAATTCCATATTTTGTGTGTTGCCATAGAAATGGCAGCTACCAGACCCAGCTTTTTACCATGTACTGTGTCTAGATAATAGGCACAGATATAATTGCAGAGTAGTAGACAGACCTCAGCATCGAACAGAAAAGAAGCTCTTCCTCTGATGCTTCGCAGTGTAGCTCACTGAGGTATGTTCTCACTATCATGATTCCTCTGGAGAGGTGTAGTAGATCACAGGAGGAGCTTGTTTACCAATATGTGTGTTGGTTTTAAAATGGATGTTGCAGCTTACACATGTGGAAGTGATGTGAATGGATTATTTGATCCTCTCCTCACCTCACATACCATCTGAGCTGCATTTGTGGCAAAGCAGACATGGTATGTATGGCATGATGGTGGAGCTTAAGAGGATGTTGAAAGAATCAGGTCGGTGACAAAGTGTAGTGATGTATGCAAATAATCTACTATTATTTAGTCAAGGAAATAAAACTGGAAACAAATAGTATGGCTTCTAGGAACACATTTTAATAACGGACTATATGTTGTATTGTGTAGATGGCCCTGTAGCTCTACCTACAGAAGGTATGCAGTAGGTGGGAAGAGGTGGACATCAGAATTTGAGAAGTGAAGAAAAGACTGTTGTGCTTGTGCAGCTGCTAGAGTTGGAGAGGACTTGGAGGTTGGTGGAAATACAGACAGGGGTGCGTAGAACAGGAGTGTGAAGTATCTGGGTGGAGCTGGAAGAGGCTGACGAGGACCTGGGACAACCTTCCTCTGCGGCATTGGGATGGTAGATCAAATCCCAGTGTGCAGCTGCTTCCGCTTCCAGCTTGAAAAATCGAAACTGAACGTGAGCGTGATGTGAGGCTGAATGAGGGAAAAGGCATGAAGTGTTTTGAACTACCTTGTGCTTTTATTTATTACTTGTTCTAATAATTTTGTTGATAACTGACTGAATGTGATTAATAGTGTGATAAAGTGAATACTAAAGGCAGTATCTTTCATGTGCACTGGTAACTAGGGCTGGTGGTTCAGCAAGCATAACGAAGCTTTCCCTTTTGAAATACAATTATTAACCAGTAATTACGTATGGAAGTCATTTTCTTTAATAAGTCTCTTCTGTTCTGGCATTCTGGAAGGAAATGCTGAGGGGACCCAGGCAATGCAAGCAGTTCTCTGCACAATGTGCCCTGCCTTCTGCCCAGATATAATTAAAATTATTTAATAATGAAAACCGGTGTGTTCTTTTGTTAAACACTTGACAGGTGATTTAAGGCGAAGAATGAGTACAGATGGCAAAAAACCCGAAGCTTTTCAGACAGTAGTGATAAATTGAACCGTTAAGTCTTCCTTGCAAAAGTCCTCAAGGCGTGATGTTAAAAGCGTTTCCCTTAGAGTACACAAGTGATGGTGGTGCTGCTCGAACAGTAGTAGGATTTAGCCCTGTAAGGCTTGTGTAACAAATTCTGTAAGAGTGGAAGAATAATGAAGGTATGAGCTCAGAGCAGGAACGTTTATTTTTTTGATGTTGCTTAGCAACTCCAAAAACAAAATTGTAATATTAACTTAAATACTATGGATTTTTAAACCCATGTGTGTTGGGGGGAGGGGGAGGAGGAGAATAATCTCTACCAATATTCAGGAAGGAATTTTTCCACTTCCAATTTCAGTGGCTGTTACCTTTTTAGAAAATGAACAAAAGTAAAACCAAAATAACCATCCTTTTGTCATAAAACTTCCCATGCTGATGCAGATTAGAAGTGATTTTTGGTTGGAAGAAGAAATCTGATAAGCAGCTTACCACTGGTAGAATGAAAAGCTACAATTTATGTATGTCAGAACGTGCTTTAGGAAGTTATTTTCACAAACTTGCCCTTCATTAACTCTCCATAATAACATTGCCATTTGAAGTGTCCAAATCAATTACTTCTAGAAACACTGTTAGTATGTTTTGAATAGCTGCTGTCCCACGCTCTGTCTAGTAACAACCTGCCTCATTCCTTCTGACATTTGTATCTCCATTTAACTGTGAATCTCTACCTAAGCAGGGCAATCTTGCTAGACATCATAGACATCACAGAAGAGATCTGTGCTGAAAGAAAAGCACTTCTCATTAAGGAATATTTATGTAAAACATCTATGCTATTAAGTAGTACAGTTAAAAGTATCTTTCTTTTCTTTCCAAAACTCTTTTATCCAGGGAAGATAATCTTGTGAATAAAAATAAATTCATATAATGGGATTATACTTAATTTGCTCTCTGGCTAATTAAATCCCATTATTTGTCAGACCTATTGGATGGAAATAATTGATGCTGTACATAGCACAGTTTTGGTTCCCTGCTTGACTGGGTTTGGATGGTCCTATTGCCAGTTTAAAGAAACAAAAAGGAAACAGTATTTGATCAACGGACGAGTTTCCTACCAAAAGCTCACATGTAAAAGCAATTTATGGAAAAAAACCACACCATAGCTACCATATATTTAAACATGAGCAATATTTAGACTTTATGACTGTCCTTAGGGGAAGCTGCTGGCTACAGCACACTCCTCTGACAGTCATTTACCAGAACTATTTTGATCAGTGATAGGAAGAATACGCAATCAAAGTCAGCAGAAGTCACTGCGGCAGG
This sequence comes from Opisthocomus hoazin, assembly GCF_030867145.1. NCBI lineage: Eukaryota > Metazoa > Chordata > Aves > Opisthocomiformes > Opisthocomidae > Opisthocomus > Opisthocomus hoazin. The sequence goes on along the minus strand of NC_134417.1, from coordinate 70,679,694 downwards.
AATGATCTTGGAGGCTCTGGAATGGTCGGTTTGGGAAGTTAAGCCTGAAGCAAGCAGTGTTCCACCTCCTCGCAGAGAGCCACATTCTGTGCTGGGGTGCCAGCGTGCAAACTCCCCTTGCAGCCAGCACACAGGAGGGAAATTTGTCTCCTTTCTTCTTGACTTTAGTAGGAGTCACATGTGTCTCTCGCGAGCAGGTGGCCTGGTGTGGCAGTCCTGCCTCAACGAAGCCCAGTCCTGCATTGCATAGACCAGCAAGAAGTTTGCCCTTTGCTGGAGCTGGAGCAGCACGGGATGGTCAGCATGCACGGTCACACACATGGAAGCCACAGTTCCCTGGATTTCACTACAGATCAATTTAAAACAACAAAGGTAGCTTTAAAATATGGAAGTAACATCTCATTCAGGAGCATCGTGCATCTAGATGACAAAAGCAGACCCGTTCGTGCTGCCTGGAATCCAGCAAGCTGTCACATTGAATAGTCAGTGTCTTTGAAGACAAGAAGACATCTCTTTTCTGGGCAGACTGGCCGTGCGTGCAGTGACCTGATTGTGCGGGGAAATAGCCGAGAGTAGCTGTTGTGTAGTGGCTTTTGTGCAATTGCTGCCCATCTGGATGCTCTCCTTGCTGAAAGTGCTGGTTTTCAATTTGATTTAGAAGTAAACTAAATTAAATTACAAAAAGGCATTTTTAGTGCAGAATGTGTGTTGAAACGGAGACTTTAATGTGCAAACCTCTTGCTGTTAACTTGACACATGATAACCACCTGTTGCCCCCATTGGCAAGTCCTAAAAGCTGCCTGAGATAGACAAGCGTGTTCATCAGAACCAAAGTTACTGGAAAGTATTAAGGTGCTGCTCTCTAGCAGAATTCATTTCTCCTGCTCTGCTGAAATCTTCAACTTGTCTCTGATATTTGGGTATTTTTGCAGCCAGCTGGAGCTCAGCTTTCTTTATCCGATTTTTTTTTTTTAATTTATATTTCTTTTAAAGTACCCTCATTGTTGTATTCTTTGTAGTGTTAATGATGGTAGTTCTCTTACCTGGCTTTTAAGTTACGTATACAAAGGAGTGCTGTGTAGCTGTTTTATAAGCTTTTTAAGAAGAAATTTGTTAAATGACACCATTTATTCCAAAAGGTCAGTAACAGTAAATATAATTTCAGTGAGGAAAGAGTTAAGAAACTTCTTGGTTCTCCCCTGCCGTTTGTTTGAGCCAGGAGACAGCTCTCCTGACTTGAATCCTGGATCAGCATGTTGGCTCCATGGAGCAGTAATAGAGGAAAAAGAGGAAGAGAAATGTAAAAATGATCTATAAGCAAGAATGTCTCTATATATAGAAGTTTTCCGTGAAGCACCAGACACTCTTTAAGAATTAATGGCAAATTGGCCCAAGTCACGCGGTTCTTACAAACTCTTTGTTCTTACAAACTGCACTGAACTTGCTGTTTCTGCTCCAAAGGTGCATTGGCGTGTTTCATTTGGAACTACACAACCAATCTTGAACAAAAATGATCAGTTCCACTACATCCAGTTATTTGCACTGCTTTTCAGTTATAATCCTGTATTGCTTGTTACTTAACATTTTTTGCACATCGTGTATAAAACTTAATGAGCAGTGAAGCTAGTTGATTGTGCTGACTTGGGGAGAGGGAGGAAGTAGATGTTATAGGATATTTGGAGAATAACAAATTTTCATAACACTTACGTATGCAGGGAGGTAAGAACTCTCTTCCCTCCTGAATCCTTCTGCTTAGTTCTCCTGCAGTTGCAATCCTGCCTGCACAGAAAAAAAAAAATGCTGCTTGCCCTGACTCCGTTTGCAGGCTAGTGGATAGGAAAGGACAGAAAAATGGAAGAAGATCTTACTCACAACACTTCAGTCTCCTCCCTTGCTTATAAGAGCAAGTATGTGAAGACACAGAGGGTAATTAGCTTCACTTATAGAACATGAAAACATCTTGTTTCCTGCTGCAGGGAAGAATCTGGAATGGGATAGGGAATTCACTCTTGAGGCTGCACAGCAGTGAACTCTTCCTTACTCAAGGCAGCTTGAAATGCTAGGAGCTTAGCCATTGAGTACAGCGCAGTTGGGTTTTGCTCGATAGAAGGTCCAACATTAGTCATTACAGCAAGGCATTGCATGTAGGGAGCTACAAGAACACTGCTTTATGTTTAAGCGTAGTTGAAAAACGACCAGAATGTTAGAACCTGTAAAGGGTGAAATTTGAGAGAGAAATTGAGACCTGGAAATGCCCCAATGGATTTGCGGAATGCTGAAGTCACATCAATTCCCTCCAGTAATACTGCATTGGCTTTTGGCTGTTTGATCATAGAAGAAACAATACAGGACTTTGTGTTTCAACTGTTTCCACTCAAACCTGTTTTGCCACTGCTGTTGTGAAGGATGGAGTTCTTTATTCCCTTCGTCCCACCATGCAGAAGGATGCCTTGTTTTGTTAGTGGACTATTGGTAAGAGGTGGTGGAAGTGCAAGAGATGACTTTATCACCAAAGTGTTGGACCAGGAAGGTATTAAAAAGGCAGCTGATGAGATTGTGTACCTGTGGTTTCCAGGAACCAACACTTGGGTGTTGTCCTGATGAAGGAACTTGGAGCAGTGCCATTTAAAAAGTCATTCTTTTCTAGCTGTCATCACATACCAATGTATGGTCAACAAAAGCTTCGTCACTCATGTTTGAAGATGACCAATATCAGATATTTCTGTTACAGTTTTGAAATTCTTAACTGTCCATAACAGAGAAAGGGAATTACATTTTTCTCTAATGTTAGACAGACCAGTACGTTTCCTCGCGTATGTCCAGTGGTTAGCAAAACCGGGTGACCTAAATGAGCAGAAGACAAGCATGAAACCTGACTGACCTTGTGCAGAAGACTCTATTGTTTGCTTCCATTGCAAATACAGGGATTCCTTTCGTTGCTGAAATATGAGCAATCTGTGCTGCTGCTGGTGTGGCAGGATGGCAGCTGAGCTCAGCTCACAGCGAGAAGAGTGCAGCCTCTGTTAGCTTCTCGATCGCTGCATTATGCAAGCTGAGTGTTACTGAGCAAAAGGCTTTTAAAGAGGCATTAGGAGGATTGCGTTCATTAGAATGCGGTGTAATGTGAATAAGGCAAGCTGGACACAGGTTCCCCCTAGTGAGGGAATCAATATTAACTTCTCCTCGAGGAGGTAGCTATAAAAATACACTACAAAGATAATGAACCTTGCTAAATTAGATACGTATGTGTTCTGCTTGTTTGTGAGTTTAAAGGGCTTAGAGACAGTGCGAGAAGTATGGGAAGCATGATGAATTCATCACCCAGGTCCTTCCATTCTTTTTTTTTAATCAGCACTTTTATATCTGTTTTAGTCTTAAAGTTTTGTTTCTCATAGTTGTGTTTGAATGGTTGGTGTGATTCTCATTGTCCAAACCTTGCAGAAAAAAAATTACAAAGTTAAAGCTTACAGGAGTTTTCTCACCAAATGGCATTTCAGGCACGAGATAGAAGCGGTTGTTGACCCTATGGGCTATTTTTCACCTTCTGGTTCAGGGCTATTAGTATGACATCTGCAGTAGAAAATCTGAAGGGATAATGGCTGTCTTAATGTAGAAAATTAATCTACTTCTCTTAGTTTTTCCAGAAACTTCACACATAACTGTGGACAATTCAATTCTATTCTTCCTGATAATGTTTCCCTAAAAGAGATAAACTGATGGCTGCATCAAGGTGTTCCGATACGACAGTTGTGGATGCCGTATGTGCAAATCTGTGTACACAGATTTTGGTCCTTTTGGCACTGTGGATCAAAATCACTTGCCTCGTGTGACTTTCTTTATGAAATAACAGATTACTGCTACCCTATACAGGCTGGAAATGATACTTGGAAAACTGAAAATTACGTCAGTAATTCCTTTCCCCTGTTGCCCACAAATTCAGTTTGGTGGGAAATACAGAGTCGCTATCTGGCAATAATAGTCACCTAGATCTAGAAATCCTCTCAGATATTATTTTTTTAAAACTTTGACTGTGTTCAGATGGGTTTATTGTTAGCCAAAGATGGTAGACTTTAAAGGTGTACTTTCATGGAAAAAAAAACTAGTAGAGAAGAAGTAAACACTTAGAAAAGCCATTCTCATATGTGCAGGGTGTGCACAGATGGATAATCTAAGGAACACAGAGGAAATCATTGGGATCTCAGTGGCATTAAAAAAAACGAAACAACAGCAGCATCTCTTCTCCGTGTTCTGCACTCCCTGCTAAGTGTTCAGACGACTGTAAGGCACAAACGCTCGTGCTTGGTCCCGAGTGACGTCTGGTGAAAAGCACCATTTTGGGAATTACATGCAGGAGACTATTTAAAGGAAAGGGAATCACAAGTACAAGATGCAGCTTGCTTTTAAAGGGAACATTTGACGCTGAGTAAGGGAAATGCAGCATTCTGTCCCCACTTCGCACAGAAATCCAGAGCTGAGCTACGGAGGTGCAGCAGGTTTTATCCCTTCTCTGTATGCAGATCAGCCGTACTGGTAGTGGCCACCAAAGTGTGTGAAGAACCTCCGGAGTGAGTTCATGACGTCTGTTCTGGCACCCACTGGAGATGCCAAGCCAGGACTGCAGCTTCGGGACATGCTGCTTGGCGCTGGGGCTGGCTTCCCAGCAACTGCTCTCAGTGTCCAGGCCAGCAGTCCTATGTTTCTTGCAAAGACAGTAAATAGGGGAGCAGTCTACCAGCCATGGTGGACATTTGATATATCAGCAACTAAGGTGATTTTTTTTTTCCTACAGCCCCAGACTCAGGGGTCTTAATGAATCGCAAAAAGGCTTACAGCTGATTCAGTAATAAAGGTATTTTGTGGCCCAATTCTTGCAACAAAATTTGTCTTCTGAAAATAAAACAGCTCTCAACTAGCGCAAATTGTCAATCTGGACTACTGAAGAGTTATGTGAACTTAAACACATTGCATTAAAATAGTCAATCTTACTTATTTTGAAATGATCATTTGATAATTCTGAAAAATCTATTACATTTCCTTTGAGAAGGATGTTTTTTTAAAACTTTGTCATCCATTACCAAACAGCATTCCTGGATGTACACACATTCTGAATGACTAACGTTGATGAATCAAAGTGATGGTGCCAATTAATTCTACATTGATTGGCAGTAACATTCATAAGCTTGTTTTCTGTATAGGAAAACCAACATTTTGAGGATGTATATTTTTCAGCCTTCCAGAAGTTGACAGCCAGAGCTGATAGAAGGGTGCTGTTCAGAACTCATGTGTGGTCTGCAAGTTGTGATGTCTCTTGAAATACAGTTTTTAAGAGGGCTGTCTACATATAATCAGCTTCAGGAATATCCTTCTTCCAAAAAGGGGGATCTAAAATGACAATCATTATTTTCTTTTAACCTTTTTTGAAGATTTATTAGGGTTTTTTTAATCTTAAATGGGGTTTTGTGTACAGAGCTTCTGAGAAGGCTACGGGGATGACAGATTGCAGGAGCTCTCAGATGCCAGTGAGAAAAAGGCACCATCTCACACTATACAGCAATGCACGCAACCTGTACGGCACATGGATAGGTTTCATCACTGCTTACTTTCCCACTTGTTTGCAGAGGAAGGTGTGAGTATATCTGTAATGCCTTCCTACAACCTTTACATTTACAGGGACATGGCTGAAGAGTAGTTTGGGCCTTGTACAACAAGAAGGAAATCAGTTGACTTGGACTTACATTGCACCTCAGCTGGGCTACTGGGTTGCAGCTATGTCTCCTACTATCCCAGGTAAGATGGAATTGAATTTTATTGATATTCACAGCATTGAGTAATTATTTATTCATATATAACATTTATATTTTTCAGAATGACCTCATCTGAGATGCCACAGCTTGATCAATAATGGATTATTAGAAAACAGAAATCTGAAAATAAAGGGCTAAAATATTTTGAGGATTGTGGGGGGCAACCCTTGTGCTCAAAATCTCTGAGTCATTTCAATGGGAAACTTTTAAAGTGTTCCTGCTTTGATGCATTTATGTCACCACTGCCTGGTAGAGCCATTGCTAGAAAATGAGGGGGGAGTTACAACATCAATGCATTCGTGTTCCAGCAGGTAGAAAAATACATGCTGTGAAGTTTCTGTACAGAAGCTCCCAAAGAAATGGATTCACCTAAGGCCAACATTGTCCTGGGTTAGATGTTTGCTAATGGATTGATTGGTTGTAACTTTTTTTTTCTTTTATGCTGAAGATGCCCATTTTGCCCTGAGTTACGCTTTGCGTCATCTTGGTGACTGATTAATTTGCACTGCTAATAACTTAGCATAGCAGTTCTAGGAGGTGTATTAGCAGAGTAGCATTAGTAGATGAGCTGACTGGTTGCCATCTGCAAGCCTCTTGATGTAACTGTAGAAAATCACTTTGAACTAGCCCTTATATCTACTTCTGTGCCTGGGGGGGATTATTAATGTGGCGGCTTGCTCTTACGTTTTTTTCTGTCTTTGGCTGCCTCAGATTTCTTAGTATTAGTTCTTCAGCCACCAATAATCAGAGATACCTCTGTGTATAAAAGAGCCAATCAATCAAACAAAAAAATCCTCCTCTTACAGATTTTCTTTATTAGGCTTTCTGGATGAAAACCAAGTACAGTAGAAATGAAAACACTCTTGCCTTTGCTGTGCAAGCTAAATAAACTATATCTAACCAACAAAACAAACTCTAACATGAGGACTGTTTTTAAAGTCTGCATTGTTTTTAAAGTCTGCATGTATATGCCATGAAACTGTTTCATGATATGCAAGCTTTTTATTTGAGGTTATATTAAATGAAACTACTGGAATATTCAGCTGACTCATTGCTGAACAGAGCTGAGAGGCAGGTGCAGATCTGAACAAGCTATCGTATTGAATTTGGTGGAATTTTACAAACTGGTTATGCTTTAAGAAAAAGCAACTGCTGTGAGCCAAACATTTCCCAGTACAGCTCTGCCCCAGAGTGCAAGGAGGTTGCACTAGTCCTGCAGTTGTGCCTGCATCTCTAAGGTTAGAAGGCCTGTAACTAACAGGAGAGGGCTTATTTGTCCTTGTGGTTTAACTTGTATGGTAGAATTTCTACTTGTATTTTACTTTCCCATCTTTCTGAGAGCTAGATCTGCGTTCCTAAAACTTTGTGGCAAGGGGAGCAACATTTTCGTGAAAAGTTCAAGTGATTTATCTCTTCTTCTATTTGCTCAATGCCCTGAAGCAACAGTATCAATCACTTACTTAAAGGTAGTGGAAGGACAGAATGTATAAATATATATATTTCCCAAATTCAATATACTTGATATTTTTAATGATGTTCATGTCTTTTTTTGCTTATTTTATCTCCTCATTGAATCTATTATTTCTTATCTCAAAAAATAGACAAAAATGAGCTTTGTATTCCTAGCAGTCGTTCTACAGACCCCTCAGGATCCACAGATGAGGTGGATTTGTAAAGCCTCACGATCTAGAACCTTAATGGTGACCAAGTTTGCTGTCCTTCACAGTACATGCATGTTACGCTGCCAGCTGGTGCTGTACCTCCTTGCCTGCAGATGAAAATTTGGGCCTTTATTTTAAAATCCTGCTAAGGATTTTACAAACCAACAGGGTTACACATGCATAATTGTGAACAGATGCTGTCCACATGTGTGCATCCCTTTGTATGTTAGAACATTTTACTGAGTGTTGTTGAAACCTGGAGTTACAACACTTGTTTTCACTAGTGGCCTGTTTTTTAAAGCTACTGAAGATCTGCTTGGCTTGGCTTGATCTAGACTTCAGAGCACCAACGCATCTTCCAGTGACTCCTGTGCTGTACTGTACATACTTTTTAGTGCAAAGCACCACAAACATTGTTAAAGAGGAGTTACTGGCCACAGTGCTGCCACATGCATCGCAGTGCTGGAAGATGCTGCGATGGCTTGTCTCTAGAGATGAGAGCTTTGGCACACCGTGTCAGCATCAGGACCTGGAAGGCAGCATTCACTGATGCATGCTCCCAGTGGAACTAACTACTTTTCCACAGAGCGATCTGCTTGGACTTGCAGTCGTGAAAACCAGCACATGCTTTCCCCACAACTTGCTCCCTTCTCCAGAGATGGTCTGCTCAGTAGGCACCAGGGCTAGGAGCAGCAGTGTTGGTCACTTAGCACTCTGATAACAAGGGGAGATGTCCCTCTCTGTTTAAGTGTTGTTCCTCTTCCTGTTTGCAGATTGTTATAGGTCTAAATTCTCTTTTCTGGCCTTCCAGGTCCCGTTGTAACGCACGACATTACCAGCTATCACACAATGTTTCTTTTGGCAATTTTAGGAGGGATGGCTCTCATACTTCTAGTCTTGCTGTGTCTGCTTTTGTATTATTGCAGGTAAGATTCACCATCCTGGTTACTTTGTTCATGTTGGAAATATAAGCTTTTTTGTGCTTATGAAATTAAAAGCTTTTGTATTGAAATATTTTTACTTTGGGGAATAAAAAGCAAGCAAGCACTTGAAGAAAGAAATAGATCAAATTCCGTGTGTTCCTGGTTACATGCAGCATATACAATCCCTGCCTTTGGTAGGATGGGAGTTGAATGGATCACACACACCCTGTACCTGTGTTTTCCTTGTGAGGTGTTCTAAAACCTCCTATCAAACATGGGCATAGGTCCAAGATCTCTGTCACTGTACCTGTTATGCATTTGCAAGTGGTCTTTCTACTAGTCTTATATTAAAATGAATGTTAAACTTCTATCAGCAAGTGTATATTAATGAGTGATTTTGTATTTGCCTCCTCCAGACATTTGCTCCAATTTGTAATCGGTGCTTGAGATGTTTCCCAATTGACATTAGTTATTCTTTCATTTTATCTTTGCTGCTGGGATAAGCTTTTAATTGTGAAGTTATGTAATAAAAGCTCAATTCCCCTAGTACTAATCACTGCTTAAAAATCTCCCATTAAGACACACTTGCTGCTCGTGTTTCTGTGTACAACAGTCATAAATGTATAACTTCTTTTGTTACCGGCTTTTATAGAAGAAAATGTTTAAGACCACGTCAGCATCATAAGAAACTGCAACTTCCGACAGCACTGGACACTTCTAAGAAGGATCAAGCAACCTCAATGTCCCATATTAATTTAATATTTTCCCGTCGCGAGTCAGAATTTCCTGGCGGGTTGTCTGTTGCTAGCAATGGACACACAGAAAACTCAGGTGCAAAGGAATTAATCAGCGCTGTCCACATGGAGATGGTATCACCGAGTGGAGAAGCAGATATGCATACACCTATGCTCAAACACTCATTCAGTACTTCCCAGGAGTTTAGCTCCCGAGAGGAACTGCTCTCTGACAAGGAGAAAGACAAGAGCAGGATTTCCTTGGATGACCTGACTCCCGGCGGGTCTTTGAGAAAAGACTACCACAAATCAGCAGATAGTTTTCCTTTAAAGACAAGAAAATCTACAGAAACAGCTGAAGGCTATGAGTCCCCTATCAAAGATGAGTATAGGAGAAGTTACAATGCTATGCTCTCTCAGCCTTTATTTGAAAAGCAAGAGAGAGAAATTCAAGTATCTATGAACCATATTGCTACTGGAAGTAAATACAATATTCAGGAACAAATATACCCCACACCTTCAGCCCCTGAAAAAGAGCTGCTGGACTGCAGACCTACTGATTGTATGATGTCTCGTTCAGTTGATCACCTTGAAAGACCTACATCTTTCCCTCGACCAGGTCAGTTAATCTGCTGCAATTCTGTTGACCAAGTCAATGACAGTGTTTACAGAAAAGTTTTGCCTGCCTTGGTCATCCCAGGTCATTACATGAAGTTGCCAGGAGAACACCCTTTTGTTAGCCAGCCACTGGTTGTCCCAGCTGACCAGCAGATTGATATAGAAAGACTTCAGGCTGAGCTTCCTAACCCTCATGCACGGCTTTTCCCACACCCTCCCCAACAGCTGCAGCCCCAACAGTTAGCATCCCAAGCAATATCTCAGCAACATTTGCAAGATGCAGGTGCAGCTGAGTGGAGTCAACAAAATGCTTCCATGTCTGAATCTATTTCCATTCCTGCCTCACTGAATGATGCATCCCTGGCTCAAATGAACAGCGAAGTGCAGCTTCTTACAGAAAAGGCTTTGATGGAATTAGGAGGTGGAAAGCCGTTGCCTCATCCTCGAGCGTGGTTTGTTTCTCTAGATGGACGCTCAAATGCTCACGTTAGACATTCATACATTGATCTCCAAAGAGCTGGTAGGAATGGAAGTAACGATGCCAGTTTGGACTCTGGTGTTGACATGAATGAACCAAAATCTGCCCGAAAGGGAAGAGGAGATCTTCTGTCTGCGCCACAGAGTCACCCACCAGTGCAGGAGCACCAGCAGAGAGAGCGCAAGGTTTCAGACAGCACAGCTTACACACAGCTTGTGTACCTGGATGATATGGACCAAAGTGGCAGCGAGTGTGGAACAGCCGTTTGTAGCCCTGAGGACAATGCTCTACGATGCCTGCTAGAAGGCACTGGTAAGAGAAGTGGTGTGCAGCTGCCCAGCCTGCAGGAGGAAACAAGAACTATGGATACCAAACCAGAGCCATTAACTAGTCCTGAACACAGAACATCAGTTCAAGATGAGGATGAGGATGAGGAGGATGAGGAAGATGACCAAGGTGAGGATAAGAAGAGTCCTTGGCAGAAACGAGAGGAAAGACCACTAATGACTTTCAATCTAAAGTGAGCTATTGTGAAAATCCACCAGTCAGTGGAGCATGAAATTGCCAAATATTCTTTCTGTGGAAGTGCTTGATTTTTTTTTTTTTTTTTTTTTTTTTTTTTGTGGAGAGAAAAGAGAAAAACAAACTGTGGTGAGCGACATTTGAAAGAACTTAAATGCATTACTGTGTAAATGTTAGAAAAGAATTAAAATCATTCCTCTGATTTAAGGCTGCCTCCAGTGAGATAGCTGAACAAAGAGTGTGATTGTTATTCCATGTACTTGATATTGGTCATCCAGGATGTTGAGAATACTGACAAATTGTTTTGGTTGGTTTATAACCTCAATCTCCTTATGAATGGGAGCTGGTAAAGCTTTTGTTTTGTAGGCCAATTTTATGTTGATAATGCTACTGAAAGTATCTTATAAGCAAGAGTTTGACACTTGGTGTCCAAAATTGTGCATTATCTCAATGAAAGGCTATGCATTGCTGCTTTTAGTAATATTTTGCTTATACTATGCTTTTATTAATTTTACAAGTTGGTTGTAAACATTTTATGTCCTTTATAATAAACTACTCAGCAATTATTTTAATGTAAAACTGCAGGAAACTTGAGTAGCATCCCTTAGCATTGAAGCCTTTTTATGAAACCAAACTGAACTTTGTGTCGACTAAGATTCCTCCAATTCTGGTCCCATTTACTCAAAGTGCCTTTTTTACAGTAACAATGAACAGTCCCTTCTTTTGCTAACTCCTTTTAATTGACCCCATTTGGGATTTTATAAACTTCTGAACTTCTACATTTTATTTTAAGCTGCATGCCAAGAGTCCCATTTTGTGCTGAGCATTTCTCATTTCAATACAGTATATTCTGTAGCTATCATGTATATTGTGGATTCTGTTTAGCCAGGGTAGACTTAGAAGACATTTTAAAGGGCCCAGAGTAGCCAAGAAGATAGTTTCATTGACTGTATATATTGTTAGTTTCCTCTGGAATCATGTGAGCTAATCATGCTCATATAAAATGGACTATAGACTGAGCAAGTGGACTGAATGTGTCTAGAAAATTTTTGAAAAAAAAAAACAAAAAAAACAAAACAAACAAAAAAAATGTACTATCCAAAAGTGCCAGAATGACTCTTCTGTGCTTTCTCCATACAGAGCTGCTTGGTTATCCAAAAATTATAATTGAAAATAAACTGAAAAAAATATTTGTGGATTTTTTCCTCTGTTGGTGGTCATCACATTATTTTGTTATTTAATAAGAAAAATACTTTAATTTCACTTTTGCTGTGCTTACTTATGCTTGTGTGACTTAGTAACACACTTCCTTATGCAGTTCTCGTGAACTTCAGTCAGTAGTGAAATTTAGACCCCTTTTTCTACATATCGTTATAAATATGTCGCTATTTTTTAAGTATCACTGAAGACTTTGGAAATGAAATCCTGGCATCAAAATTCTTATGGAGTCACGCTTCCCGTGGGACCAGTTTTCTTTCCAAGAATCCTGTGGGTACTCACATTTACTGCACACTTCTCACTTCTTCATGAAATGGGTTCAAAGAAGGGAAAATATGTGACTTCCACTCCTGTGGAATCTTTCATATACATTCAGTTTATCATGTTTCATTCAATTATTATGCAGCATTAGCAGCCGTCATGCTTAATAAAGTTAATTATTATGTAATCTCTGAAGTGATTAGAGAAAGTGCTATATAGTTTCTATTTAATTTTTAATAATATGCCCTGACTCAGATGCATTGCTCATTTTTTCAGTAGATTTCAAGGTTTTCTTAGGAGGCCAGTCATGGAATTTCCGTCTTACTGAATGTCCTACCTGGGAGTCTGGGCTCGAGCCAGGAACTGAAACCAAATTTCCTAGTTCCCAGTCCAGTGCTCCTCTCCATCCACAAAGTCACATCACCTCTATTTTGCTTTAATTCATGTTTGGAAGTCGTATATGTCATAAAATAAATCAAAATAATATTTGTGGAGTGCATTGAATATCGAAATCACCATATTAGCAGTAAGTTATGTTTTAATCATCACATGCGTTCGAGGTCCTTTCCTGTTCTGTTTAGGAATTTTGCTGCTGTGAACTGGCTCTGGGGTCTGGGTTACCTATTGTCAGTCTGTGCAAGGTTGCTGAACAGAAAAATACTACTTTAAAGTCAGTAAGTGCTGGTAGACAGTGCCACTTACTAATCAGAATGCTACATCAAGTAGACGTTCTGGTTTAAATTTCCGCATACTAGAATTATTATGCTATTTAATGTTCAACTTTCTGTTGTCTTAAATCTGTCATTTTTAATTACATTCTTTTTCAGATTCCTTTGCAAAGCTTCCATCGTTATTATCTTGTAAAGTGAGATTGTTGCTATTAAATTGCAGTGGTTTGTTTCTTTGATTGTGTTGGTTTTATGTTCTAAACACATAGTTTGATGGTTTGATGATTTGTGGTCCTAATGCAGCAAACAGATTTGAACAAACACAATGTGGATATTTTGCACATCTTCTTTAAAATAAACTGCTGTGATATCATATAGTAGTTTGATTTTGCAGAATATGTAGTTTATGAAATATAATTCTCAGTATTATCTACCACATCTGAGCCACGTGTTAAATGAAATTGGAACAGAGTAACACAAATCAGATTATGTGTTGAGATTGGGGTGCATCCGTTGTACACACTTTGTCTTATTGTACAGTCCAGTGACAAGTTCTGTGTTTTAATTTTCAAAAACATAGCAAGGAAGATACTTCGGTAAAATTTGAAGAAATTTTGTTGCTTGTATTTTGGAGTTGCACAGCGAAGCAAGTACCAACAAAGGTTCTAAAACACAGAGAACAAACTGTAACTTGAATAGGTCTCGGCATCAGCAGCTCCAAGTGATCTTAGTCTATGTAGAAGATAACCTAGAAAAGCAGTTGTTTTCTGATTTTTTGATGGCAAGTATTAACGGGGAAAAAATGCAGAAGATTGTAATGACAAAGCTGAGAAAAGTAATGAAAACATACTGGACTTAAGAAAATACTAGGAACAGATCTTAATTAATATGTCAGTAATCAGGATTTTCAAGTGGCTAACGAGTGAAAGAGTAAAGATAGTTTTAAAGACTTAGGTTATATTATCCGAAGTCCTTTTATATCATAAGGCTGTGGGGAGTTAATACACTCACTAAGAGTCCATTCCCTTCATGGTTTTCCCCCAGCTCCCACTTTGTTCCTGCTGAAATACTTGCTTCTCAAAGCTTATTAAGCTGTCTGTAAAGCACCTTGACTTATTGTGATAATGACCTTTTATTATTTGATTAAGTCCTTCATCAGGGTACCAGCATGCTAAAACCTCTACAGATAGAGGGGAAAAAGATGGTTCCTGCCTCAGAGCATTTGCAATCTTAACACATTACACAAATTAACAAAATTGTGGTACTGAGCATAGATGAACAGCTTACAAAGAAGGCCCCCCGTTTAGAAATTGTGATGCTTTTGTCTCTTACAGGAAGGACTGGGAAGCTTTAGTAGAATAAATTAAGCACTCTTGAAATACCTTGGCAGCATTTCCTTTTTTTGTCCTTCATTCTATCCGTGAATGCTCCGGAGGACCAATTTTATGTTAATATCCTAAACCAACATGGTTGAAATTGGTAACAAATTACATGTCCCATGTAGGGTTTAGCCTGTAGAACAGTAGAATAGTATAGGTGTAAATGAGCACGTGTTGGATTAGATATTTGCTCTTTCTCTAGGAAGGTCCCTACTGAGCAAAAAAAATGCATTGCTTTTGTCTTAATCAAGGAAAATTTGTCTGAGGATTAAAGCTTGTTATAACATAGCACCTCTGAAACTATCAGTAGGCTGTAACCTGGTGCACGGGGCATAGTAGCATCCATCCAATACATCCTTGGGCTTGGTCGAACAAGAAGAAGAACGTCAGTTTGCTTTTCCAAAACCTGTGGGCAACAGGTAATATTTTTTCAATCAGTGCTGCCGTTTGGGTCTCTTTAGCATTTGAAATTCTTAAAGTTGGAATATCTGCCACCTGGTGGTGAACTGTTTCTCAGTACATACTGTGTATAAAACAGGGTTTGTAATTTCAATATAAGCACCGTTGATAACTTCAGTTACACCAGGAGGCAGCTGGCCCAAGGTCGTCCGTTGTTTCAGGGGCCTGCTGTCAGTCCAAGGGCAGAGGTCCCTGTCAGCTTGAGAGATCTTGCCCAGCATCTTAGCTGGGGCAGTATTCAGCTGAAAACACCTCCATTCAAATCAGAATGCATCATCACTCATGGCAGTGTAGTGTGTTCAAGTGTAAATGTGCCTGTTTTCTCACACCTCCTGAGTAGCACCTTGTTTTTAGATTAAAATACAACAATTTTAACTACTAAGTGTTTCAAAAGTTGAGAAAAATAAGAGCAACTCAACTATTATTTTTTTCCTGTTCCTCTGCTTACAGACAAATGTAAGTTGGTAGGTTCAGTGCTAACCTTACTCATATTATATATATATGATATATATAATATGTCATATGATGATATATCCTATATCATGATAGATAGATACATACACATATGATATTTTCATGATATATGTCTGCTATTTCCATTTCCAGGCTGCAAACAATTTGGAATTGGAGCTTCAGGTAGACAAGCAGGCAGCAGCCAAGAACTATTTTCAGGTTAGAGGAGCATTTTGTTATGTTACTGGTGTAATTCCAACTGGTAAACTGACATCAGGTACCGTCTTCTATTTGACAATACTAACATAAAGGGTATCTAGTTCTTTTTAGCAGTAATCCTCTGGTATCCACAGGTTATTAGTTTGCAAAATGTGGTGCCTGGTCTGTTATCACCTAACTGAAGTACTTCTTGTTTTATTGATGTGCTTTTCTTCTAGGAATAAACAGTGCCAGTTAGTATGTTTGGTCATTAAATATCTCTTCTGCCTTGGAAACTTGCAGCCACAGGGAAGGAAAATGTGATGACAACAGGGAGGTACAGTTTATTTTTGTAATTCTGGAGAGAAGGAGTTTGTGTTCGCATGACTGGAGATACAGACTCCTGAATAAACCAAACAGCGGAATGGTCCTGCCAGTATTATATTGTAAAGGTAGGAAATGGTTCTTGAAATACTTCTGTGGGATGAGAAATCCCACTTTCAAAGGAATGGCTGGCCCTGCTGCAAGAGAGGTTGGGCATCAAAGCTGGAAGAAATTATTTCAAAGGGTTCCTGTTATAAGCATTGATTTTAAAGGGTTTTGATGATTTAGTGGTTTCAGGGAGTTTAAAAAAGCCTCAGGACTCTCTTCTCCCCAGCCCTCACCAGATTTTCACAAGCATGCTCCCAGCAGTGTTGGCCCCTGCGCCTCTCCTCCCTGAGCAGAAACCCATTGTTGTCCTACTCTTACGCTGGAGCTTACAGCTCTGGCTGTGGTGTCCACACCACAGGCTACTCCGAGCAGATTCTGTTCCCCACGCATTTCTTCTGGAGGTTTTCCATCAAGATAGAAAGAGGCTGGAACCACATCTCAAAGTCAGGAAAATCTGCGTGAAAAAGTAGTTAACACAGCAGATGTGCCCAACTACTACCCTTACCTACGTGCTTGGGGCAGGGCCTTTCTTCCAGTGTCTCCTGCCACTGGAGCTGAGAGAGGCTACAGGTCTTGGCTTCCCTCTCCCTGTCTTCAGGGCATGCCCCTTTTATAAACCCAGGCCCTTGATTCCACCTTCAGTTCTGTGCCATGCTGTGAGGCCAACATCAACGGGACATATAATCCGACACTCCAGTGACATTTCAGTAAAGCTATTCGTAGGTGAGGGCGGGCTTTCTCAAGCTATCTGCTGCTTTGTGTCTATGCCATTAGCTCTACCATGCATTTAACACCTCGTAATCCTATATTAAATAACACAATAACAATGAGGGAAGGAGAACTTGATAGCCAAGTTCCCCCATATGGGTGTTTATCTTTTGAGAGCTGGATTAGTCTTTTATTCCTCGAAATCAGCAAAGTATACCTAGGTAAATGTAGGTGTATTTATGTGTGTGCGTGCATACATGCACACGTATGTATATAAATGCATTTAATATAAAAGCTGGCTTAAATGCTAGTTTCAGCATTTTGACATCAAGCAATGTGAAAGTAAAGGTCGCTCACCTAGGCTGACTGGAAGAACCGGCATAAGAGCGCATGACAGCTTGTATTAATTAACTTAATTGTCCTTGGGGTCTGACATTGCAGAGTCAAAGCTATGCTTGATGCTGAGTTTCTGCAGTGCCTATGCCCCTGACTTCCTTGAGATTTATTCATGCTTGCCTACTAGCCTAGACCTAATGTCTAAATTTTGTTATTAAAGCTTGTCTAATGTCTATAGTTTAAGTAATTTACTCTGCAATTGTTGCAACATTTGATAGAGGCTTTTCTTCTGCAGAGTTGTAAAATTCTGGAAGGTAAAATCTTACTGTAAAATCTCAGAAAATTCTGCGTACAAAGGGAAGAGTTATAGTTGTGTCTGATTTCCCATTTTCTTCATAGGGAAGACATTGTGTCCATGAGACACTTCTTAATTCAATGTAATTCTCCATGCAGTAGTTGTGCATCCTGAACAACGCTGTTAATCTGCTTCTAACCACTGAGAAGGTATGCAGAACCTTTACTGGCATTATCCGTTTATCTGATTTGTGAGTTAAGGGGATAATTTTAGTTGGAGCAACCTACAGAACATTGGAAATTATTTGCTGATGGCTATCATGGAAATGTGGGAAATACAGCATCTACCCAGGAGTAACAACGTGCTCTCCCTGAGCAGGCTGTCACCACAAGGAGCGTTCTGTTCATCGTAAAATACTATTCTCATCCAAGGTCTGCTTGTCTTTAGACTGCAAGCTCCCAAGACTGGAAGAGCACCTTTCCAAATAAATGTGGTTTATGCTAATGGACATAAGTAATGAATACTAAAGTATGTGATAGACATACCATTTGTTTGGGGATAGCCAGACGTTTAGCTGGACCTGAAGTTTGAGAACTATCCTACTCAATATTCTCAAGATTTCCAGACTCCAGTCTCCATTTCAGGGCATCCAACAGTGTTAAAATACCCTAGGGCAAACAGGACATGTAGGAGCACCCTAATAGTTCCAGTCTGTTACAAATGCTCTGAGAGTTGTAGTCAGGCTGTAGCCTCCTCCCTCTGGCTGGAAAAAAATGTACGTCTATCACAGGAAAGAGTCGAGTCCCTTTTTGTTTGGGGATCAAGAACGATCAGAAACAGACAAAAAGAAAACTCTGAAAAAAGTACTGAAGTGGTCAACAGATGAAGAATCATTCATGTATCTGTTGCTCCCTCCATCCAGAATCAGGGAAAGAAAGCATCTGGGCTGTACCTGCAGCCTCCCTGCAAAGAAGAGGAAACAGCAGGTGCGTTGATATGGGGGAACTGCAAAAGGCCGATGGGAGAACTGATGTGGGAGCTGACAGGAGTAAATTGGATTGATTTGGAGACTGGATGTGCAGAAGTAATTGCTGAGTGTTGGTCAGAGCTCCTGCAGCACCAGTGTCAACACCATCTTTGTCAATAAATTTGTCACCACTAATTCTCATTCACATATGTAGTTTGAGAAGGGCCTGAAAGAGTTAGAAAAAAAATAGACATAGAAATGCAAAATATGTGTATATTTGTAACAATCATTATTTAAGAGACAGTTCTGATTATTAAATGTCTTAATGTAAAACATTTATTTGTTTTTTACCTTTTGGGGCTAGAGACCCTAGGAACAGAGGAATTGCAATGCTGGAACCAGTTTGAACCAGTGTTTGATCTAAGTCTTCTATCCTGCTTCCAACAATCATTAAAAATCAGATGCTTTAGAAAACGGGGGAAGAAATCTCTAGTAGTGATAATAACCCCACAGGACAGAAGTGTTCCTATCCTTATCACTTGTACCCTTAAGCATGAGGGTTTGTATTTATCACACACATTTTTTAATGCTACGATATGTTTTCACTATGCATGTAAATGTCTAACCCTTTTTTAATGCTGTATAGCTCACGGCCTTTGTCGATGCAGGCACCGCCATGGAGAAGTAGATGCTTCAGTGTAAAAGGTGAGATGTGAAATGGAAGAGGAATGGTATGAGCTGCATTTGAAAACAGAATTCAACAAAAAATGGTGATGTCAGAGTGCAGCAGAAAGACTGGGCTGTTTTGAGAGTGCTTGTCCCCCAGTCTGAATGCTGCAGCCAACACGGGCCAGCAGCAAGTAGGCAGCTGTGGGAGACAGGCAAGGCTGGAGCTCACCAAGTGTGGTGTGCAGCGGGAGGCTAAGATGTAAAGTGGGTGAGACAAACCACAGAGATCAGAGATGTGATCTGACATGTATACAGGTGTGCAACATATGGGATCACAAGCTCATTTAATTCCCTAACCATTTCTACCTATTCTGGTGTTAGCTGTGACAACTGTGTAGATATGTTTGGGTGCATTTGTTCAGTGTATTTTGGATCTGTATTCTCTCACCCTTGCATCTCATTCAGTATTGAAGAAGGCAGTATTCAAGTTCTCAGCATAAAGAACAGCCAGGAAAAAAATTGTTGTGAAGTAGTACTAGCAGGCATTTGTATGAAGCAAAGTCTAAACATACTCATTTACTCCGTAACTTTTTTTTTTAGTATTTATTAGGAAAACAGAGAAGACACTAAACTATAAGCTAATTTTCAAACTGGATCAGTTTTGCTTCCAATTTACAACATTACAAAAAGCTCACATCAAGTTGTTTATTATTACTTGCAAAATCAAATCCGTTTTAAATTATGAATGCCATTAATATTTCAATGCAGTGTATAAAGGTAGGAGCAATTCTATGACTGCATGAAAATTTCAGGTACTTTTCTTCTGCAGTGTTTAATACTCAGAACACATAGACTAATCAGATGATGCCAGTAGTCTGAATGCTGTATTATATATCACTAGCTCACTGGGATGTACTTAGTATGTATCACTAGGCAGGTAAATAAGTCTGGATTATGCCTGGCTGCTTGAGGGAAACTCTGTCTGTGACTGGCTGGCTTTACTCATTTGCAGAAGAGCAAAGAGAAGCAGGGTATGACCCTGACCACATATTGCACGGTCTTACTTGATGGTTCGTCCAACAGGCAAGATCTGACAAAGCTCTGTACAGTACAGCCCTGGGAGTTAAGGCTTCCCAGTCCTCAGTATTTCTCACTGCCAAGCCTAGATGGCTGCTCGCTCGGTGGCCTAGGGTTCTTTTGAACTAATGATGTCGGCCACTGAAATGCCCAAAGTATTTGGGTGTTTGTAGGGCGTCAGTTTGAGTCCTTGATTTTGCTGTGGGAGCAAACTAGGAAAAAGTTAAGCACGGCAACACCAAAGTCCATTTGTGGCTCTGGGCCTGTACTCATGTACTTCTGCTCAAAGTGGCTCAAAGCCTCTCGGAATTGTAGGCACAGGATAATTTTACGTAGCCACAGCAGACCCATGGCCGCATCTGTTATGGAAAGCAGAGGAGAGACAGAATGTGGAAAGAGAAGTAGGGTGGGGAAAAATTCAGAAGGCTGGGATTTACGGTGGTACAGAGGGTCCTCTATATACTGGTCTGTTCCTCAGTGGCTCACAGTGGTGGGAGCAGCTATGCAGAGTTACATCTGTAGTGCTTTATTGACCTTCCTCTCTTCCTTTCGTCCAATTTGTTGCCATAAGCAACTGGGTATTTTGGCTACATCTAGCAGCAAACCTAGGGTCACTACTAAAGCTCTAAGGAGATCTATGAAAATAACCAACAAACCAGTGAATAATTAATCAAATGCTGGAATTATATTAATTGATTTCATGATATGCTGTTCAGTATTAAGTGAAGTGTATCTCCTGAGTAGGAAGTCTATTTTACTGTGTTGCTCATTTTTTAGCTCCAGTGTAAAATGACTGTGCTTTCTCCTTTTTAATCTTCATAAAATAAAAGGCTTTTATCTTCCCCATACATCCAGGAAGAGGTCTTTTTAATCAGTTAAAACCAGTAAATTCACACCTTCACAAACAGGCTTTTACCTGGTAAGTTTAAAAGGAAACGTTTCTGATGTTGCTTTTGATGGACTGCTTAGGCTGGTGCGAGTGTATGGGTTGCATCTGCATCACCCATGTGCACCAGTTTGGGGAGTTCCCAGACATACCCACCTGCGACAACAGAGGTTCAGAGAAATTCAAGGGTACATTTCTTTGCCTTGCTGCTCTGTTTTGGGAATATCTATCTATAGTGCAACTGCTGAGCAGTGTCTGTAGAGTGAATTTAAACACTCTGGGAATCTGGTAACTTCAGAAGTGCAAAGCTACATCAGAAGTCCTCAGTGCAGGACAGATGCACACCTCTCGCTTCTGGTCAACTTGTTCTACTTGTAGTATAATCAAAAGTCACGGGTTCGTGAAATGCAAAGCACAATTCAGTGTTGTCATTTGGCCTTGAAACAGTCGAATCTGGAGTATAATCTCAGTTGTGCCTTTCAGCAGATAAACTGTAATGTCCATAAGGATGTTCTTCACACATGCTGTGAAGTCTATAATAGCAGCTGTTCTGCAGCTGTACTCCTCCTGATCCCCCTTCCAGGGAGACCTTCTAGCAGGGAGACAGCAAGTGGTAGCTTGCTGGGAGAGACTTACATTGTCTCTTTTATAATCACTGCGAACTGCAAGAGGAGTCAGGATCAAGGCTTCCTATACTCCATTCGTCTCAATGAAGTGAGGAAAACTGTGGTAAAGGACAGAAGATGGTTAAACCCACAGTTTCTCCAACACAGTGAATCAATACAGCTTTTTAGTCATTGACATACTGTTCTTCACTTTCTCCGACACTTTATTATGAGGATGGAAAAAAGTCATTAGTAATCACTGATTAACTTCTCTCCAGGCTGTGGGGCAGCTGTTCACAATTGGGTTTTGTTACTGAAAACTATTGGGTATTGTGCCTTTGTTTTGAGATTTCCTTCCTCTCCTATACATTACAACTGAAGGAAGGTTTACTTCTAAAGGTCATTTCAAACTGTGGTAACATGGTAGGCCCATTTCCCCTCTGAACTACAGTGACGGCTGGACATTGGGAGGTCATACTTGGCCAAGTGTTAATTACAGACTCCATCGGTTTTGCAGTAGTTGAGGGTAGGCCACCTGTCTAGATTTTTTTCTCTCTCCCTTTACTCATTTGTGGAAGATCAATACCACCTTAACAATTTAGCCATATTCAGGAACAACTGCTGTTAAAGATACATGTGCTATGTCACGGTTTATTTTATTTGGAATGTGCCGGTTGAATATTTTGTACCCTTACTGATTTAGTACCCTTGAATTTTCCAGTCACCACAACTAGCATTTCAAAACTGTCCAGACAGAAAATACTTGTCAGAGGCCGCTGCTGAATGAGGAGGGTGTCCTGGTGACGGAGGATGCGGAGAAGGCAGAGCTAATGAATGCCTTCTTTGCTTCAGTCTTCAGTGCTAAGACTGGCCCTCAGGAATCCCAGGCCCCGGAGGGAAGAGATGAAGCCTACAAAGAGAACGACTTTCCCTTGGTCGAGGAGGACTGTGTGAGGGATCGCTTAAGCGATCTGGATGTCCACAAATCCATGGGCCCCGATGGAATGCACCCACGAGTGCTGAGGGAGCTGGCGGATGTCATTGCTGAGCCACTCTCCATCATCTTTGAGAGGTCCTGGAGGACAGGAGAGGTGCCCGAGGACTGGAGAAAGGCCAATGTCACTCCAATCTTCAAAAAGGGCAAGAAGGAGGACCCAGGGAACTACAGGCCGGTCAGCCTCACCTCCATCCTGGGAAAGGTGATGGAGCAGCTTATCCTGGAGGCCATCATGAAGCAAGTGGAAGAAAAGAAGGTTATCAGGAGTAGTCAGCATGGATTCACCAAGGGGAAATCATGCCTGACCAATCTGATAGCTTTCTACGATGACATGACTGGCTGGGTAGACGAAGGGAGAGCCGTGGATGTTATCTACCTCGACTTCAGCAAGGCTTTCGACACAGTCTCCCATGATATCCTCCTAGGGAAGCTGAGGAAGTATGGGCTGGATGAGTGGTCGGTGAAGTGGATTGAGAACTGGCTGAATGGCAGAACTCAGAGGGTTGTCATCAGTGGCGCTGAGTCTAGTTGGAGGCTGGTGACAAGTGGTGTCCCCCAGGGGTCAGTACTGGGCCCAGTCTTGTTTAACTTCTTCATCAACGACCTGGATGAAGAGTTAGAATGTACCCTCAGCAAGTTTGCTGATGACACCAAACTGGGAGGTGTGGTAGATACACCAGAAGGCTGTGCTGCCATTCAGCGAGACCTGGATAGGCTGGAAAGCTGGGCAGAGAGGAACCTGATGAGGTTCAACAAGGGCAAGTGCAGGGTCCTGCACCTGGGGAGGAACAACCTCATGCACCAGTACAGGCTTGGGGTGGACCTGCTGGAGAGCAGCTCTGCGGAGAGGGACCTGGGTGTCCTGGTGGACGACAGGTTAACCATGAGCCAGCAGTGTGCCCTGGCTGCCAAGAAAGCCAATGGGATCCTGGGGTGCATCAAGAAGAGTGTGGCCAGCAGGACAAGGGAGGTTCTCCTTCCCCTCTACACTGCCCTGGTGAGGCCTCATCTGGAGTACTGTGTCCAGTTCTGGGCTCCCCAGTTCAAGAAGGATGAAGAGCTACTGGAGAGAGTCCAGCGGAGGGCTACGAGGATGGTGGGGGGACTGGAGCATCTCCCCTACGAGGAGAGGTTGAGGGAACTGGGCTTGTTCAGCCTGAAGAAGAGAAGGCTGCGAGGGGACCTTATAAATGCCTACAAATATCTGAAGGGTGGGTGTCAGGAGGATGGGGCCAAGCTCTTTTCAGTGGTGCCCAGTGACAGGACAAGGGGCAATGGTCACAAACTGAGGCACAGGAAGTTCCGTCTGAACATGAGGAGGAACTTCTTCCCTCTGAGGGTGACGGAGCACTGGAACAGGCTGCCCAGGGAGGTTGTGGAGTCTCCTTCTCTGGAGATATTCAAGACCCGCCTGGACAAGGTCCTGTGCAGCCTACTGTAGGTGACCCTGCTTCGGCAGGGGGGTTGGACTAGATGACCCACAGAGGTCCCTTCCAACCCCTTCTATTCTGTGATTCTGTGATGGATGTCTAGCATAGATTGCAGTCACTGAAGGTCTGAGCATAGTCATGAGACCTGAGAGTGTACCATGACAGATCATACAGCTGTTAAACCCACACTCTGCTACTCATTCAGATTTGCCTTTCCCTCTGTCCTTTCACAGCAAAGCAGGAGGGGCTTCCACAAAGTCCGCCTGTGGCAGGAAACAAATATTCAGTAATTATTTGATGGCACGAGGGCAGCACTTTCTTTATGATACAACTGACTACTTGGTTAGACCCAGAGAAGTTGGGAGGTAGTTTAGAATTGTTATAGACAGAGTACAGCTGACAGGGTGACCTGGGCCTTGGATTTTTTATCGTTACATTGTCTGTCTTTGACTCTTCAAGAATTGTATGCGCTTAAAGTAAAAGTTCCTGTGACAGCTTGCATGTTGTAAAGGACCAAGTGCAGCCAGATGCAGAGTGGCCCAGGGCTGGTGCTCAATATGCATAGGTTCAGAGTTTGACTGCGAGGGCACAGCTGGAGGAACATCTACCCGTCTTCTGCTTAGCTGGTGAGGTCTTTTACTTGACATGTCACCTGCAATATCAGATAGAACAAAACATTACACCACCTTAAATCAAAAATAGGAAAAAGTAATCCAAATCACCTCCTTAAATCAAA
Organism: Opisthocomus hoazin; assembly: GCF_030867145.1. Lineage (NCBI taxonomy): Eukaryota > Metazoa > Chordata > Aves > Opisthocomiformes > Opisthocomidae > Opisthocomus > Opisthocomus hoazin. The sequence goes on along the minus strand of NC_134417.1, from coordinate 70,655,180 downwards.
ATGGGAGGAAGCGATATCTTCCTTACATTAAATGACTTTCAAGAAGGCAGTAGAGGTAAGGAGAAATTAAAACTGATGCATACTATTGTTATGTTTTAATGCCATGTTTGGCAGCACTGACAAACCAAGCACTCGGAAATTCTGAATCTCGTCCAGAAATCTTGATATGACCCTGGAAAACACGAAAGTTCGAATAATTCATACAAGTCTCTCTTTATTTATTTTCCTGGGCTCAAATCATTACCATTCAACTCCAGTTTTTCTAGCACGGAGCTTGTAAAAGCACCACAGGCGGCTTCGGGAGCACAGAAAGCGCTGCGCCAGCCGGCGGCCGTGCGGGGGGTGGCCACGGCCGCCCCTGCCAGCGGCAGCTCCGCCGTCCGAGTCCCCACGGTGTAAGCAGGGAACGGGGAGCTGGCAAAACGCGCTCCCAGCCTGCCGAGGCCCGGCAGCTGCCGCCCCGCCGAGCCGGCCCTCGCCCGCCCGCAGGCCCCAACCCCCCGGCCCGGGGACCCGGGCACCGCCGGGCCTGCGCCTCGGGCCTCCCCCGGCGGCGGCAGGGGGCAGCGCCCTGCCTGCGGGGACCGGCGGCCTGGGGATGTGGGCTGCGAAGGGGCCGGGCGGCGGCCGGGCGTGAGGCGCCGGGCCGGGCCCAGCTCCATCTCGGTCCCCCGCCGGGGAGCGCCCGGGCAGCCCCGGCGGCCTCCGCCTCCTCCGCCCGCACGGGGGAGGACAGCAGCTAGAGGGAGCTCCTCCGGACTGCATCTGCCCGTGCGCCCCGGCTCCTTTCATCGGCTCCCCCGCCCCCTCCCCTCCCTCCTTCCCCCGTGATGGCGGAGGACAGCGAGTCTGCGGCCAGCCAGCAGAGCCTGGAGCTGGATGACCAGGACACCTGCGGCATAGACGGCGACAATGAGGAGGAGGCCGAGCACGCCAAGGGGTAGGGGCGCGCCGCGGCCCGGCCCGGCGCAGCTCGGCGAGGCAGCCCCCATGTCTGCCGCCGCGGCAGCCGCAGGGCCGGCGCTGCGGCCCGGGCCGGGCTCCGCTCGCCGCCCGGAGCGAGCCCGCGGCGGGGCGGGCAGCGGAGCGGAGCGGAGGGCGTGCGAGGCGCGCTCCTGTCAGTTGGTGGGCGGCCTGCGCGGCCCGGCCGGACCCGGCCCGGCCCGGCGCTCCTCCGCGGCGCCTGCGCGTCTGCCGCCCGCGGCCGAGGGGGCCTCAGTGGCGGCTCCCCGCGCCCTCCTCCCGGGCCGCCTGCCGCGTGGGAGCGCCGTGCCGTCCGGCTCGGCTCCCCTCGCCCCGCCGGGGGCGGCCTGCGCCGAAGGGAGAGGCGGGGGGCCCGGAGGTGACGGGGAGGGGGGCCGGCGGGGCTGCCGTTTCCCCGCCGGACGCCGGCCTTAAAAAAAAAAAAAAAAGGGGGGGGGGGGGGAGAAGGGTAAATCCTGCTGTGTTGTTTGTGCTTTTTCAGCGTTTGGGGGATTTTCTGGAGGGTTCTGGCCGTTAGGAGGCCGCCGGTAGCGGGTCACGGCGCTCGGGGGAGATGCCCCCGCGCTGCCGTGCGTGCTGCGGCCGAGCGGCTCGCTCGGGTCAGCCCTCAGGGCGGGCGCCCTCACATCCCCGCACCCACACCCCCCCGGCCTGGGGACCCGTCCGGGCGTCCTGTGTCCGTCTGTCCCGCGGACACCCCTCCCCAGCGTCAGCTGTTGTCCGCGGGAAGCGTTACCTCGGAGCCCGCCCGCTGAGGGGAGCGGAGCGGGGCGCGGGCTGCGCGGTTCTGCCCCCGCCGCCGTCCCCCGGTGCTGGGGCTGCCGGCGGGAGGGACGGCCGCCTCAGCGCGGCCCCCCGCGCCCGGGCTGCCCGCGGCCTGGCTTGCGCTGCGAGGGACGGGTCTGAAATACCGACTTCGTTTAAATTTACTTTTTCTTTTTTTCGTTGCGGGGTTAGAGAATGTGGTTGCGGAGAAGACGCGTTGTTGTGGCAACTAGGAGTGGCCGGAGTAAGCTGAAACAGAAATGGGTTAATCTGTACACGGCGACACAGATATCTGCCTCGCGAATTTCCCATTCGTGGGGCCGAGAGCGTTTCTGTGGGTGACGGGTGCGTGAGGACGCGCGGCGTGCCGTGCCGTGCCGTGCCGTCTCCTGCCCCTTGGCAGCAGGCAGCTCTGCCTCGGGTGTGGCGAGAGGCGGCAGAGAGCACCGGCTTGGCCGAGGGGCGGGACAGGAGAAAGCTTGGACGCGGGCTGCTCCGTCGGTGAACTCGCGGCAGGCACGCTGAAGTAGTTGTGTCGAAAGTAATTAAATCTGGGGTATTAAAACCGGACAAAATACCATTAATTATCTTGGGGCTTTTGTCACGTTTGTTTGCATGAATGTGCTGCAGTTGATGATTCCTAAATATGTAAAAGTGACACCGCTAAGAGCAGGGAATCGTTGTTTATTGCTCTTCGTAGGAGTCAACCTGACGTGCCAGGCAAGGTGGTTGGATAGCCGGGTGATGCCTGTCTAGAATTCATTCCTACCTTACTCCGACTCCAGTTTCCCCTCTGTGTGTGGGTGACCAAGCTGTAATTGCCCTCGGCAGCGTCGCCAGGCTCGCGGCGACACGTCCGGGCTGCTGTGACAGCGGGTACAGGAGCAGCGTGTAAGCAGCAGCCAGGGATCAAAGAATTGCACTTTGGTGCGTTCTGGATCTCAGCGTCTTGCTCTACTCCAGCGTGGGTCTCGCAGAGCTCTGAGGGACAACTGCTGCAGCTGTGGCTGTACGCCAGTCTCCCCAAAACTTGTTTTTGTTGAATATCCCAGATGTATTTTAATGAGTATTTCAAAGAAGCTGCTTTATTCATGTTTGAATAAGAAAGCAAATGCTGCCAAGTAATATGAAGTTTAATTAAATTAGTGATAGATCATTCCAGTAGAAAAAGCCTGTATTAGTATCATTTTTTTATCATGTTTCTGGTGCATGAAGTCTAGTATTGACTTTTGAATTACTTTATTTTCCTGTAATCTTTGAGAATCGTGTTTGCTACTATTTGTCTGCAGTCTGAAGTATTCAAACAAATTCTGTCAAACGAGAAGAAAAATCTTACATTACAGCAAACATAAAGAACTACTTTTGATCTGGGAGATTAATCTATGGTAACAGGAGCCTAATTATTCCCTGTTTTCTCCCCATCATAATATATTAATTTTTGAGGGAACTTTAAAGTTGGCTTTGAGCTTGCAGATTAGGTTTTATGTACCTAAGCAATTTATGAGCAGTCTTACTACTTGAGACTATGACTTGTGTCAACTGGCTTGCTAAATTCTGAATGGTCTCCATTGCTGTCGATCAGTATTTAATCTTGTGCTATTTTAACCCACGCTTTTTTAGAAGGAGGTGGAGTGTGTGTTGCATGTCAGTCTCTAGTAGGATTGCGTTGTAAATGAAGTTACTTTCAAGCTGTTTCTTGGCATTTGAAAATAGGTCCTTATAATAATGACCACAAAAAAACTACAGTCTGTATATGTATGTATGAATTCAAATTTTTTTTTAAACTTGCTTTTTTTTTATGTGCTTGAGCACTGAATGACTGCAGCAGAAAATACCATGTTATAGTTCTCAACTGTGCAAATGTCTTTGTCCTCCGTTTCTGCTCCTGTTTTTTAGATGCAGGATTATGTATGTTGTGTGACTCATTGCTGTTCTCCTGTTCTGTCTGCAGCTTGCTCCATTATGCTGTGCTTGTTCTCTTTCATAATAAAGTGTTGTTTACAAAATAGCTTTGTTAGTGTGTATGTAGAAAAAGTGTATTTATTGCACCTGAATCCACCCTGCTGAGCCTAGCTTTGTAAGGTCTCTCAGTTGATTCTGAATAGCTCCTTATGCTCAATGGCAGAAAGGCTTTGGGCACAGAATATTTATTCAAGAGATGAGGAAAAGGTATGACCTTTAAACAACTCTCCCCAACCCTCACAAATTATTTACTTTGAATGTTTTAGTAATATACCCCTTGGATTATTGTTACATGGCAACTCTATAACCAGCACTGCTTTTAGATTTGAAAAAAAAAAAGTAAGGTGCTGGAGGCAGTGCTCAGTTTTAGCAGGTGAGATTTACATCTTGGAGTACAGCCTGACAGACTTGAAGGGGGAGGCAGAGGAAACGTGCAGAGTTTTGAGGCGTATCTGTTGGGTTAGGTTTTAAGGCATTGCTACTAGATTTTCGTGCTCAAAGTGAAGTTTCCAAGTACTGAAATGAAATCTTCATCCAGAGAGGCTGTTAGTAATGGTAGTTTGTTAGTAAGTGGGATTTGAAGGACGTAAGCCCTTCTGGTCAGAACCTTCTTACTCTCTTGAAGTGGTGGTAGTCTACTGCAGCAGTGGGAAGGCCCTGTGCATCACAGCCTCCCTTATCTTTATGAACCAAGGGCAGCCCTAGTATAAATCGTTCTACTTTGAAATTTTTTGGAGTGTTGCCTGTATACATGAGATCTGATTTTTGTGATGAAAAAGATCTATATGACATCTTCAGAAATGTAGGTTTGCAACCTCACTCGGAGAAAAAAAAAAATACTGTGAAGGCAAAAACCCCACGCAGGCCTAGGCCTTTGCAGCTTAGAAGTAAACTTCTGAAGTACATGTTTGGTTTTAATTTGAGAAATTGCTAACTTAAAATTACCATTCCATGTAATTTACAACAGAAGTTGATATTACAAAAAGCTATTTCTGCTAAAGCAGAATTTAGTGTCCAGAAAGGCAATTAAAATAACACTGACGAATATGCAGTGGGAAAGATAATCTCACATCAAAACCAAGGGAGCCAAAAAAGTTTGACCAACTGAGTAGGGTGACTGCCACACTCCTCCTGAATACTTCATCTCAGCTTTTCATGGTTTTGCTCAGAATTCCACAAAGTAAGTTTCTCGGCCTTTGCCAGGCTCCTCCCTAAATGCAGTAAGTATCCCCATTTTTCAGTTTAAAAAAACTAACAGCCAACACATGCAGGGAGATGCAAAAGCCTTTTTTCACATTTATGCAAAACACCAGATGTGTGTACATAAGTGGAAAGGTATGTGGGTGGGATCACGGGCTTGCATTTGTAACTTGCAGACAAAATCCTAACACTGTGGGTCCAAGTGGCTGTCTCAGAGTCATATGCACAGCCCGTTTCTGTGGCAAGGTTAAGTCTTTTTGGGGCAGTATGAGGTCTTTTGACTCTTCTTTTGCCTCAGCTGAATTTTGATTTCCACATCACTTTAGTGCTGGCCTCACTGCTTTCTTATTCATCAGACTGACAAAACTGTCATTGTGGATGCAGCTAAAAATATCTTAGACCACGACGGCACTTAGGTCCGCCTCAGCGTGTAGGCTCGCCGTCCTGTCGGTAAAGTGCTCCCGGTATAAGTGTGTCTCTACTAGACTGACACAGTTAGAAATCTTACTTCTGTGTGGTAGGCTGGAGTGGGGCAGGTGTGTTGATCTGGTGGCTGAGAAGGTTATGTTTCCTGACCCGACAGCTAGACGTAGGGTTGACCTGAGTTGCATATCCTTTTCCTGCTTCCCACGTGGGACCTGCGCTCCGAGTTGCGTCACTTCAATGGTAGCAGGGTAGTTCACCAAAAGAGAGTTCGTGCTTTAAAGGTCAGCTTTCATAGAAGTGGGAAACATTGTTTCCCCCCCCAAACTCCTATATGATGACACCATGAAATGTATCTGACCAGACAAAGGAGAACTCGGATCTCAGTCAGTACACAAGAATGTTTAATTAAGAAAAAGCCTTTAATAGGAGTCTTTGCTTTTAATCTTGTTACCTTTGCATATCCTTTGTGCTGTCATGTCCAGGGTAATTGCTACAAGTTGAGCAACAAAGTTCCTCCCTTCCCAGCCTTTCTCACTGCTGGTTTAAGAGCCTGTTTGAAGGTGGAGTATAAGAAGGACAAAAACTCCTGAGATGTTTTGGTTTTGCTTTTGCCCTAATTTGCTTGGTATCTCTGGTTGCAACTTGTGTTGGACAAACCTGCTTACTCAGTAGAAGTTTCTGTGTGCTGCTTGCTGCCAAATTTCTGGGGTTGCAGGCGTGCCTAGATAGTTAGAAGGATGAGTGGATCTCTCTAAATCCTCTTTTTACATTCTGTGGACTGTAACAGTAAAAAAAGACTGACCAAGCAAGAGACTGTGCATAAATGACTGCGCTGAACGGTCCCTGGATAACCTGTCACACACAGATACCAGTGTTTATTTTGCAAGAGGCAATGTGAAGGCTCTAAACCTGAAGGTCATAAGCCAAGGACAGGGATTTTGGAAGATTTAAAAAAACCGAATAAATTTAAACACCATCTATATTTTACAGCAATTTAGTCCTGTCTTCCCTCTTTCCCAGCTAAAAAACATATGCATTTCTATATGAAAAAGAAGTTCAGCTGGTCAGAGAACAAACTAAGATTATCCTGGTAAAAGTACAGTTTAACTGGGGATAGCATTAGTAAAGCTTGGCAAAGCTGCTTTTTGTCTGTAGCTGCCAAACTTTTTTTGAGTACAGTCATTCATTATTTCACCAAACTAAATAAAACATTGACCCTCAGGTAATCCCAGTGAGCAGAATTCCCCTGTGGTGATTTGGAACAGGTCGTGCCAAAAGGCAAGAAGACGAGTGAGCTGCACCGGTGCGACTCGGGGCTTGGCTCCCGCCGAGGGCAGCTGTTCGAGAGTGGTGTTTGCTGAAACTGCTCCTGGTAGACTTAACATTCAATACAAAAGCCCTTAGGAGTCAGCTCAAGGACACAGTGGCATCGCTTGCTTGCTTTGTGCAAGATGATAGAGGAAAAGGCAAAAGCTTGTGTCCAGTTCAAGAAAGTAGAAGAGTACCTCATTAAATGAATCTTAGCAAAGGTGAAACCACTTTTCCCCGTATTTTTATCACACTTTTGCCAGGAGTGGTGAAGTCCTAGGTCTTGTATATGTTTGGGTTTTTACGCTCTTGTATTTATGACCTCTTGCCACACCTCTGGGTCTGTTGTACTTTTAAATTCTGGACAAAATGTCAGCTCAGGATGCAGGCCTTCAAATAGATTTAAATTTTATTATTTTAAACTGAGAGTATTGAAATTGTGAACAGAATCATCTAGGTGATCAGGCAGTATCTTCATCATGCAACAGAAATTTTTCTCCGTTCCTCAACTTACACAACTCCATCTTCAGTTTCTGCAGACTTCTGGTAAATACTCAAGGTTCTCTCCTCTCTCCTGTGTGTTTGGTCTGCTACGCTGTTGTCCATTGAGTAGCTGCTTGGTCCAAGCCCAGAGGGTGCCACACTGACAACTCTCTGCCCTCTTTCTGGGAGCATAACTTAACCCAGTGTAACTGTGAATGCTAAGGACTTCTCGGGGTTGATCTTTTACTACAGGCTGTTCTAGAGAACAGTAATGATCTCACAAAAATGAGCCTTTGTTTAGTTGCATGTTTGATTAATGGCAGGCTTTTGGCCTCCCAATTGGACAGCTGGGTGTTTTGTTGCCGACTCCAGCTCTGACAAGGTATAGATGCTAGGGCTGGGCATTGTAATCTTGAAAGTGAAGCACGTTGCAGGGAATAGCATGGCCCTTGCAAACGTGTTGATCTTAATAACTTTAGCTGTGTTCTTCTGAGTTCTCTTTCTTTTGGTTTGCTAGTATCAATTCTGGTTATTTTTTTTTCCCCCTCCAGAATTAAAATAAACACGTTTGTTGCATTAACTTTTTTCTTTTCCAATAAAAAACACCTAAGCCCCCCAAACCCCAGCATCTGTCTGGAGCTCCATCACGTATGTACGGTTTTGCTGGGAGATGAACCTCTTGAAGAGGATTCAGCGTTGACTGACTCATTGCCTCCGTATCTGCCTTCTGTCTGAGAGCTGCCAACGCCTCCCACACTTTGCAAATTCTAATCTAATCTTGATTCTATATCTTGATTACTTGTCAAATTAGAATCTGCTTATACAAGAAAAGCATTGTATCATCAATAGTCAAAATATGTCAGAATCTGCAAGTGCAATGTATACTTTGTTGTTTCTTCTTTAATTAAAGTTGACCCCATTGTACTTATTGTTTTAAAGCACAAATATTTGGTTAGTTTTGTGTTGTTTCTTACTGAGATTTCAGCAGGACTTTCATCACTACTTAAGTTAGAAACAAAATTCCCTGAGAACAAAATGTTTTTGTTTGGATTCTTCTCAAATTCAGATGTGCCTGAAGGTTGATCTTGAAGGGGAGAAAATACTGAGCCACTAATAGTTACTGAATTTCCAAGATTACTTTCCTCGGTTCCTGCTCTTTCCCGAGTTCCTCCAAACTGTTGAATTTAGTTGTGTCGTGTTTGTGCCAGGTAATAGCCTGGAGAAGAGCCCTGGCTGTGATATAGTGTCACAGTTTGACACTAGTGTGTTAAAACGCCTGATGGTGCTGGGGTCTTGAGTATAAAACAAATCAGAAAGCACTTGCAGGAAGTTTTTCAGTGCTCTCAGTTCCCCCCTTCCTTCCTTTCCCCTGCCTTCACATTGAAACTGCTGTTAGATGTTCCATATTAAAATGCTAGGTTTTCCATATTTAACTTCTTTTTTTTTTTAATTTTAAGCTCAGTGGTATCGATTTTTCTCATTGCATGCTCTCTGAATCTCTGGCAGAAGTCCTGGAGGGGATTTGGGAGCGAAGAAGAAGAAGAAGAAGCAGAAGAGAAAAAAGGAGAAACCAAATTCTGGAGGCACCAAATCAGACTCTGCATCTGACTCCCAGGAGATTAAAATTCAACAGCCTTCAAAAGTGAGAGCCTTGTTCTGTTTTAATCTGTGCTTGCTTTCTAGTTTAATTTTGTGTGTTGCTTTTTGTAAAAGTGAGTTTGTAGCTCTGCCTTAACACATCAGAATTGTGCAAATAGTTACCGTCCTGAATAGAGACAGGAGCAAGGTAAAACCTTGCAGACTGTATGAAGTTAGCTGGAGAGTCTTCGTCGCCACCACGGTGCTGTACTGTGAGAAAGCAGAGGAGGAGGTGTTTTGTCTTCCTTTTCCAGCAGCTAGAACTCACGCGAGCAGCAGCTTCGTCGCAGGGTATCTTAGTCTGCAGTGATAATGCTTGTGAATAGGTTTTGTGCTTGATGAATTACGTTTAGTTTAGCCACCATCTAACCTGGCTTAGTGCAGTTTCAGGAACTTGTACAGTGCGGTGCTGTCTCCTGGCGACCGTCAGCAGTAGGAGGGGAGGTGTACCTGCTGTGCTAAGCAGAGTCTCATTGGGGCAGACAAGCAGCATGTCATCTTGCATAAAATGCGGTGATCTCTAACCTGGGGATAGAGACTGCAGAAACTTTTTGCTATCTGAAAGGCCTGTGCTGTAAATAAGAATGCAAAATCACGTGAGGGGATGTATGATCTCTGTGGGCTTTGTGATAAAATAGCATTGTCTACGTGCTTTTGACTACCTGTTCTGAGTGAATGGTGAATAATATGATGTGGTGGCTATTTAATATACAGCTTTTGTCTCAAATCTGGGAAGCAGAACTGAAGTTTATGACATGATGATAAGAAAGTGTATGGACCACTGAGCATGTTGAATTAGTTATATTTGCTTTATCGGATTAATGTGGAAAAGTTACACTGCTGTACCATCAGTACTATTTGTCCTGTAAGATTTGTCACGTACATTGGGGCTAACATCTAATTTCAGGGAAAAAAGTTGTGTTCTGTCTCATTAGCATACCGACAGATTTTGTGTTGTTCCTTTAGGTCTTCTCTGTGTCACCCCCATTGCTTTGAATGGGCACATTTGGCACAGGGGACACTTTAAAATATGTAGAGAGCTCTTAATTACCTTCTGATCTCACCACATGTTTTGATACTGTGTTTCTATAAAGCAGCATGAATTGCTAATACAAGGAGACTGTTTGTAAGTGATGACCAAGTAACCTCAAACTCTGTTACACTTGGAGTGAGGTCAGTTTTAATGTTAGCGTAAAGACATAGTTCATTGCTGCAGTATGCTGGCAGTTCCTGGGTTCCCTCCTGACCTAACTTACTGTTTCATATGTTGCCTCTGACTGCATTAAGAGAAAGCTGCTCCACTTTTTTGTTCTCATGTACAAGATTTTAGTCCTCAAGCACCTTGCAGCCTTGCACACCATTTCTCTGGCACTGTGTTTTGCAAATGTGGAAGCCTATCCTTGTTCCAAGCATGTACTTAGAATGGCAGTCTTCATGATTATTTTACTGTTACAAGAAGTTTAGTCAGTTTGTTAGCAATGTTACAAAAAACCCCCCACAAAAGCTCTTATTTAAGTCTTTCTCTCAAGGTCTAGGCAGCTAAACGATTCTACTATTCTCATAGGGCTTCCACTTTTCTCTAGTTGCAAATGCATCAGCGTTGGTTGTTTTTTTTCACCTTTTGTGCTGTGTTCCAGGTGTACCCACTAATAAGTAGATGAGTTTGTCTTAGACAACTTTCCTGTTTTAGATTTTTTGATCTGGATCAGTGTGGAGACATGTATTTATTTTCTTTGCTACTCAAGTGATATTTAGATTTTGTATGCCTTGTGCTATGTGAAATATATTATAGAAAAAAGGCTTTTAGCATTTGCTTGCTCTTGGTTGAAAAGAGGTTTACAAGATATTTCAGAGGAAAGTAAGATTGTACACCTTAACTCTAAGAGAATATATGCAGGATCATCAGGTAATGCTCAATGGGGCTTCTGAACTCATTGAAAATGATTTTGAAAAAAGATTTTGAAGTCAGATGAGTTTGTAAACATGGGTACCAACCCGGAGATGGGAAAACAGAACAGTGAGTCTCCTTGACTTCTCACTCTCTTATTTGTGATATTGGACTTTTTGAACACTGGCGTGAGTGTAACCACAGCAAAAAATGCTTGTTATCGTTGTATGCCTACCATGACCTTTAGGACACTTTGCTGCCCATCTCACAAGACTTTGATCTCTCCCTATTACAAGTCCCAGTGATGTAGACTGTCTACTCTGGCACAAATGAAGCTTGCCAGGTCAGCAATATTATTGGTCATTACTGTAGTCACCAATGGCCTACACAACATAGTAACCGGATAGTAAGTTAGATTGGAAGGGACCTCTGGAGGTCTTTTGACCAACCTCCTGCTTAGAGCATGTGCAACTACATCAGGTTGATCTCCAAGGATGCAGACTCCACAACCTTTGTGGGCAACCTATTCCAGTGCTTGACTACACTTGTGGTTAAAAAAAATAGTAAGTCCTTACATCTAAATGGATTTTGCTGGTTTGCATCTTGTTTCCATTGTTTCTTGTCCTATCATTGTGCTCTTCTGAAAAGACTTGGCTCAATTTTCTTTATATCCTCCCATTAGGCAGCAAGAAGATTTCTCCTACTCCCTTAACCTTCTCTTCTTAAGGCTGAACAAACCAAGGTCTTTCATCTTCTCCTTGTATGTCATGTGCTTCAGCCCTGCTGTCATCTTGATGGCCCTCCATTGAACTTGGTCCACTTTGTCAGTGTTTTCCTTGTAATGGGGAATGCAAAACTGTGAGATGTGATCTCAGGGCTGCCAGATACAGGAGAAGATTTGCTGGCCAGTCTTACTGGTACAACCCAGTATGCAGCTGTCCTTTGCTGGCCAGCAGACTGCTGGCTTGCATTCAGCTTTCTGCCCACCAGAACCTTCAAGTTTTTTTCTGCAAAGCTGCTTCTTAGCCAGTCCGTGCTGACGTCTGCCATTGCCTGGGCTTTTTCTGTCACAGATGCAGGACTTTGTGTTTGCCTTTGTCAAATTTCATGAAGTTTCTGTTTCCAGCTTGTCAAAGTAGCTTTGAGTAGCAGTTCTGTGGTTCAGCGTATCAACCGTTCTTCCCAGCTTCGTATCATCTATGAACTGTCCTGTGCAGCCTGCTGTAGGTGACCCTGCTGTGGCAGGGGGGTTGGACTAGATGACCCACAGAGGTCCCTTCCAACCCCGAACATTCTGTGATTCTGTGAACTTGCAGAGAAAGAACTCGTTTTCACATCCAGATTGTTAAACAGTATTGACCCCTGAGTTCTCAAAATCCTCCTGCCCCTTGCGTTCTTGAAGATGGGTGAGACATTTCACTTTTTCCAGTCATAAGAAACCTCCACCAATTGCTATAACCTTTCGAACTCGATATGTGCTAGTTGCAGTAACATCAGCCAGCTTCCCCAGCACCCTCGCACACATCCTGTCTGTTCTTAGGGATCTGTGCATGATTAGTTTGCTCAGTGGTCCCTAACTTTTGCTCCTGCTGTGGTTAATGGCAGTATCACAGACTGTGCTGCAAGGCTGAGGGACATCAAAGGTCTGAAGTCAGATCTTGTCACCAAAACTGAGGCAAAAAAAAAAAGCATTGTGTACCTCAGCCCTGTTTGCACAACACTGCTGTCTTGTGCTGTGCGGGAGATTTCCCCTAAACTGATGTTGAACAAAATCACTCTGCTTTCTAATTTGTATGAAGTTCTGTGTATTTTTTTCTTGTTTTCCATTAAAGGAAAACAAAAAGGGTTGAAAGTATAACTTCTTAACCAGGCTGATCTCTGAACATTTTGAAAGGAAAGGAGATTCCTCCAGATGTCCCTAGCCATGTTATATTTAGTACCAGAACATGAACTTTTTACTTTTATGTATGCTGGTAAGATCTTTTTAGAACATTACATCTTTTTTTTACATTTCTGTTTTCTTCTTCTTAATGTAGAAAAAACATGAGAGACTTAAAAGAAATGTAAAAATAAATTACGGTTTGTCAATATTTAGGATTTCATAATGTACTGGTAAGATTTCAGAATATATCTAGTAGCATTACAATAATTTCTATCAGGCTAGTGTGTAATGGACAAATTGATTTTTAGTGGAGAAAAGTAACTTATGTCACTGTAATCTGGATCTAGAAATAGGGTAGGTCTTTTTATGCTGCAATAGTGTTGCTCTGAAGTGTGTAAATATGTTAATTTACAACTACTCAAATGATAGGTGTTTAAAGCCTGCTCACAGGTAAAATTTTGCAATACTTAGATTAATGAAAGAAATTGCATAATGTTTAGAGAGTACAAATTTTTATTATAAATAGAAAATGATGGCCTGCTTGAGCTACAGGCAGGGATTTTTACTTGTTTGTGACTGAGGATACTAGAGGCAGATCCCATCCAAATTACGCTTTACATCATTATTATGTGTAATTTATGGCAGTTTTTCAACACAGGAATCCTAGGAAGAAAGTGAAATATGGAAATAGTGATCCATTGATACTCAGTAAAAGAAAAAAATCTGGCTTGAAATCTCTATGCAGAATTGCTTAAAATTTTCCAATGCGTTTGAGACTATTACTGCAAATGTATTTTTTGCACTGCAATCTGGGAAAACCTGAGCACAAGCATGCTGTTAGGATGCCTCAGAACAGGGCTTATCACTTGGGAGATAACAAAACAAAACAAATAAATAGATTAAAAAGAGAGAGAGAGAGAAATCCCTTTAGATTTAGAAGTCTGTTACCATTATTCCTCTGTACTTTCCTATGCAGGTAAAATTCTCATTCCAGTTACACTTACTCAGAGTGATCAAGTGAGGGTTTAACAGCTCAGTTTAGAGGTGCTTAGCCTTAGGTTTTATGCTTTTCAAATTATTTTTCTATAAAGATTTTTCAACTTTTAAGTGGCAAGTTGGTTTATTTAATGTCTGTCTGCTTCTGTCAGTTAAAATTATCTTTAGTTGTGAGTGTTGGCACAGTTAGTGGCAAGATGCTTAACTCCTACATATGATACAATGCAGAAAGTACCCACTGTAATAATTGCAAGCTAATAGAAGGCAGATACAATACAACAAAGGTTAAAAAGTGGATATTTGTATCAATAGAGTGTACCTGCGATACTAAACCATAGTGAATTTAAATATTATTTCATGTTGTATCTGTACAGTACAACTTCAAACATCTCTGTGTGTACCAATGGTATCTTTAGATTGTTAGACATCTAAGCTGATCTGCTTTGTGCAGTTTTATTGTATTTTACCAGGGCGGGGGCATGGAATATGAGAAGCTTTTGATTGTGATATTGGTATTTGTCTGCATGTATTTGTGTTAAAACCACTGAAGTTTTATAGTTAAATGTAAGCACTACTCAAAACTATTACGTATTTTGTGAAGTTACTTGTCTGTTCCCCACCTAACTTTCTACCCTCCTGCCTCTGAAGGTTATACCTCAGCTAACCATGATGGGAAGAGTACATGAAAGAATACATAACAGTAAAATAAGTGAACTTGTTTGTACAACTTGTTCAAAGTAAATGTACTCAGTAAACTTCCTCTTCCATTTGTTTCTGTGTGCAGAATCCAGCCATTCCAATGCAGAAGCTTCAAGACATCCAGAGAGCAATGGAGCTGCTCTCTGCATGCCAAGGCCCAGCAAAGAATATTGATGAGGCTACCAAACGTAAATACCAGTTTTGGGATACGCAACCTGTACCTAAACTTAGTAAGTTTAACTGGACTTGGGCATAAGATCTGTCTTGCTGACCACGGGAAGAATGTGTGCCAGCTGTGTGGCGTGTTCTCTAAAATGGGTATGAAGTTGGACTGTGTGTGGTAGAGATCCTTAATCTTTTGTGTAGTTTATGTGGAATTCTTGATGTTCTTTAGGAAAGTGCTTGCTCCTGCCCCCTTTCCCCCCAAATGATGTGCAAGAAAATACGGTGTTAATACATCTCATTCTGACGTTCTCTATAAAAATGGGAAATGTTATTTAAATAGCATTTCTTTGTATATTTTAGATCTGAACTCTTGAACCACAGAACGTAGAAGTCTTTTTCACTTCAGGGAAAATAAGAACTCTTTAAGTGGTGACAAAGAGTAAATATTGATTATTTATTCATTTATTTTCCCTTAATTTTTTTTTTAATAGATAGATTTGCTGTCACAGAGATAATGACTCTCCTGCTGCAGGTTACACTGTTCTCATGCAACTTTAAGTGGATAATGGCGTTTCTCTCATGTTCACGTGCTTCCTCCGCAATGTACACTGCCTTGAAGACATGCTTTCTCAGAGTCCATTCTCTGTTCTTGGTACCAAGTGAGATGGTGAAGTGGCCTCTCCTTGCCTTTAATTTTGTAAGGAATTTGGCAAATTACTTTTTATACTAATCTGATCCCTGATAACACAGTTGGTAAATCTTAGTCTTTGTTGGAAAAGATAGTTGCTGACTCTCTTGCTTTTTCTGAATTGCTTTCTGAACCTTCTTCTTCCCCCATCATTATCTTCGAGTTAAGCAGTTGCAACTCTTCAGTGCCAACAAAACTTGGGGGCCCCACAAGTAAAGCAGTCTCAGCACAATAGCTGTCATTCTTCTGTTCTGCAGATTTCTCTCCATGGCATTGGAGACTGGTGTAGAATAAGCAGAAATAAGATAGAGTCTACAGCACAGGAGCACTCTGCTCTCTCAGCAGGGCAGCATTTCACATTAATCCATTTCTATAGCTTAATCCACAGTGATCTCATTTGTCCCTGACTTTCTTGCATAGAGAAGTCCAGAGCAAAGTGCCTGGGTGCAATATTTTCCACTGGATTGAACTGACCTGCCCTGGCTCTTCTCCATACAAACTCTGTCCAGATACCTCTGTAAAGTAATGGTAGTAATTGTCACAGTAATCCTGCCTAGGTGGAGGAAGAGCCTAGCCAAAATGAGTTGGTGTGTAAAACAGAAAATACTCTGGCTGTAATGAAGCTTTTTCAGAGCTAGTTCAGGTGTCTGCACAGCAGTTCCAGGAGTTCAGTTCGGGTTAGTCAATATATCTTACAGCACTTCTATAAAGATGAGAGTCTGTCACTTGCCAGCCTAAAAGAACCAATACATTGGCTCTAAAAATTATTTGTTAGTGTTGTTCAGTAGAAATATGCTTTGTTGAATTTGGCCAGCAGAGGTTTTGTTCAACAGTGTTTATGAATTGTTTCTTGATCCCATTGATTTGTTTGGGGTTTTTTAAGCTTTTCCTTTATCTGCTGAGTGAACATACTGGGAAGTCTTCGTAGCCAGCATATCAAATAGTGGTTAGGTGGAAAAAATAATGTGTTGATTCAAGAAATAGCTGTAGGGGTCTTTGCACTAATTAACTTCAGAATCCTTCTGTGTTCGAGTTAGGCCAAGTCTGCCATGTAGTAACATTTAGGCTGTTGATATTTCCCAGAGTTTGCATAAAGATGCTGGTAATGGTGGCCTTCCAAACTGGACGTCAGGCCATAAATATTTGTCAGGATTGCCCATCATTTGGGGAAAGTTTATACTACAAATGAACATTTGACTTTCTAGAGCTCAATGATGGTGATGATAAAGTTGAGTGTTTATGGGTAAGAATCAGCGGGAAGGGCCAACAGATATCGTGGTGGGAGTCTGTTATAGACCACCCAACCAGTATGAAGAGGCATACGAAGTATTTATAAGCAGCTGGGCGAAGTCTCACAATCATTAGCCCTTGTTCTTGTGGGAGACTTCAACTTAGCGAATGTCCACTGGAAATACAGTACAGTGGAGAGGAAACAGTCCAGGAGGTTCCTGGAGTGTATGGAAGATAACTTCCTGACACAGCTGGTGAGTGAGTCTACCAGGAGAGGTGCTCCGCTGGCCCTGTTGTTCACGAACACACAAGGACTTGTGGGTGACATGATGGTTGGAGTCGATCTTGGGCACAGCGATCATGAAATAACAGTTTTTTGATTCTTGGAGAAGTAAGGAGTGGGTTAGCAGAACTGCCATCTTGGACTTCCAGAGGGCAGACTTCGGCCTGTTTAGGAGCCTGGTTGACAGAGTCTCTTGGGAGGGAAAAGGAGTCCAGGAAGGCTGGACATTCTTCAAGAAGGAAATCTTACAGGCGCAGGAGCAGACCGTCCCCATGTACCGAAAGATGAGGTGGTGGGGAAGAAGACCGGCCTGGCTAACCAGAGAGCTTTGGCTCAGGAAAAAAAAAGAGAGTTTGTGGCCTTTGGAAGAAGGGGCAGGCAACTCAGGAGGACTACAAGGATGTTGTGAGTTTATGCAGGGAGAAAATTAGAAGGGCCAAAGCCCAACTGGAACTTAATCTGGCTACTGCCATAAAAGACAATAAAATATGTCTATAAATACATTATCAACAAAGGGAGGGCGAAGGAGAATCTCCATCCTTTTTGGATGCAGGGAGAAACTTAGTGACAAAGGATGAGGAAAAGGCTGAGGTAGTTAATGCCTACTTTGTCTCAGTCTTGAACAGTAAGACCAGTTGTTCTCAGGATACCCAGCCCGCTGAGCTGGAAGACAGGGATGGGGAGCAGAATGAAGCCCCCCGTAATTGACGAGGAAATGGTTAGTGACCTGCTGCACCACTTAGACACACACAAGTCTATGGGGCTGGATGGGATCCCTCCAAGGGGACTGAGGGAGCTGGTGGAAGTGCTGACCAAGCCACTTTCCATCATTTATCAGCAGTCCTGGCTAACTGGGGAGGTCCCAGTTCACAGCAAATGTGACACCCATCTACAAGAAGGGCCAAAAGGAGGATCCGGGGAACTACGGGCCAGTCAGTCTGACCTTGGTGCCAGGGAAGGTTGTGGAGCAGATCATCTTGAGCACTGTCACTGGGCACGTATAGGACAACCAGGCAGTCAGGCCTAGTCAGCATGGGTTTATGAAAGGGAGGTCCTGCTTGACTAACTTGATCTCCTTCTATGATAAGGGTCCTCTGTCTGCTGGAGAAACTAGCTGTTCATGGCTTGGATGGGTGTACACGTTGGTAGAAAAACTGGCTGGGTGGCTGGGCACAAAGAGTTGTGGTGAACGGAGTTAAATCCAGCTGGCAGCCGGTCATGAGTGGTGTTCCCCAGGGCTCAGTTTTGGGCCAGTTTTGTTTAATATCTTTATCAACAATCTGGACAAGGGGATCGAGGGCACCCTCAGTACGTTTGCAGATGACACCAAGTTGGGTGGAAGTGTTGATTGAGGTTAGGAAGGCTCTGCAGAGGGATCTGGACAGGCTGGATCAATGGGCCAAGGCCAACTGTATGAGGTTCAACAAGGCCAAGTGCCGGGTCCTGCACTTGGGTCACAATAACCCCATGCAATGCTACAGGCTTGGGGAGGAGTGGCTGGAAAGCTGCCTGGCGGAAAAGGATCTTGGGGTGTTGGTCGACAGCCGGCTGAACATGAGCCAGCAGTGTGCCCAGGTGGCCAAGAAGGCCAAGGGCATCCTGGCTTGTGTCAGGAATAGTGTGGCCAGCAGAAGTAGGGAGGTGATCGTGCCCCTGTACTCGGCACTGGTGAGGCTGCACCTCGAGTACTGTGTTCAGTTTTGAGCCACTCACTACAAGAAGGACACTGAGGTGCTGGAGTGTGTCCAGAGATGGGCAACAAAGCTGGTGAGGGGTCTGGAGAACAAGTCTTATGAGAAGCAGCTGAGGGAGCTGGGGCTGTTTAGTCTGGAGGAGGCTGAGGGGGGACCTTCTTGCTTTCTACAACTACCTGAAAGGAGGTTGTAGTGGGGCGGGTGTTGGTCTCTTCTCCCAAGTAACAAGACAAGAAGGAATGGCCTCAGTTTGTGCTAGGGGAGGTTCAGACTGGATATTAGCAGAAATTTCTTTACTGAAAGGATTGTCAAGCATTGGAACAGGCTGCCCAGGGAAGTGGTTGGGTCACCACCCCTGGAGGTGTTTAAAAGACATGTAGAAGTGGTGCTTAGGGACATGGTTTAGTGGTGGACTTGGCAATGTTGGGTTTATGGTTGGACTCAATGATCTTAAAGGTCTTTTCCAATCTAGATGATTCTATGATTCTGTGATTTGGCAGGAGCTGCTCCATAGAAGAGGAATAGCTGCTGTTTATAGCTGTACACCGAGGGACCAGAGTTGTAAAGGGAGGGGAAGAAAGCATGTAGGATTTTAGGAATAAGTTTCACATTTCACCAGCACCCCTTAAATGCTCTGGCTTTGCCATGCCACTGCTCCAGAGTAGCCCTGTTGAGTTCAGGTCTGTTCAAGTCAGTGGTAAACAGGATCCGAGCCACAGTTTGTTAACTGTGAGTACAACATGTCTCTCACGATGAGGTCGTGGATCTCGTGGCTGCGAAGTGTTGTGCATGTGCTGGTAAATTGCTGTCCTGTGTTACAAAATACTGGGTATCAATTGAGGTAGAGTAGTTCTGTGCATGGTATTCTGATGTCATTAGTCTGAATGTGATCTGTGAGACTGAACAGTATGAGCTAATAATACTAATTTTTTCCAGCATTTTTTAAAAGCTTCATGTTCCTATCACATAGTTATGAGAACATACACAATGAGGGTTAAGTGCAGTTGCACTAGCAAGCAAGCAAGGTAACTGTTCTTATATTTTTTTCCTTTTTTTCCCCCCTTCTCCTCTCTAAAAAGATGAAGTTATAACTTCACATGGTGCAATTGAACCAGATAAGGACAATGTCCGCCTAGAGCCATATTCTTTGCCACAAGGTTTTATGTGGGACACGTTGGATCTTAGCAATGCTGAAGTTGTAAGTAAAACAATTTTTATGTGTATCTAAAATCACTGAAGTTCATTCTGATTGATGGGTGTGGATAAATATTTGGATTTCTTTGTGTGTGTTTTCAGCTGAAGGAGTTATACACACTGTTAAATGAGAATTATGTAGAAGATGATGATAATATGTTCAGGTTTGATTATTCACCTGAATTTCTTCTGTGGTGAGTAGTAAGTTCCACATTCTGCTCTGGCTGAAGTGCAAAGAAGGCTGTTTTTATTACATTTTCTTAGGCAGTAATTTGTAATTATTTCTGTCATCAATTCTAGGGCGCTGCGTCCTCCGGGCTGGTTACTCCAATGGCACTGTGGGGTTAGAGTGTCTTCAAACAAAAAACTGGTAGGATTCATAAGTGCCATTCCTGCAGATATTCGTATTTATGACAGGTAAAATCCACCATTACTTTTGTATCTGTAAAAGAATAACACCATGAAACAAATCTTAAACTGGTATCCATTGCTACAGAGAGCTTAAAAAGAGAGGAGGCTCACTAAACATAAAGAGAAGAATCCTGTGTATGTAGCAGAGACTTTTTTTTACTCTGCTCACACCCCCCCCCCCAAAAAAAAAAAACAACTTGTGGGCTCCTTATAATGAAGACTAGTAGTGCATATTTAAGGAATTTTCTTGTTGATAGATGATACAGATAATGATATAGAATTTTCTGACCCTACTGGAAAGCACTTCAAGGCTAGTCAGTCAGCTGGACTTCCTTGGCCAGCGTCTTCGTACGCTGACAATCATAAAGTATTATGATACCACATAGCATGTGCTTAGATGCCATTCTGCATCTTACAGTGAGACGAGTGGTTAAGTCTTCATAGAGCTCTGAAAAAGGAGGGTTGCAAACACCTTAGACACAGCTTGCATATTGCACAATTTGCCATTGCAGTTGCAATATCATAGATTGGTATTTGTTGCAGATGTACTTTGGCACAGGCCAATTTATTTTTACCTCAAATTCTTCTGTCACAGCATGGAAAATACAGTTATGCAAATGAAAATATGCAATATTTTCTATAACTTTTCCACTATTTCATGTCCTTTTAGTGTGAAGAAAATGGTAGAAATCAATTTTCTGTGTGTCCATAAGAAATTGAGATCTAAACGGGTAGCACCTGTACTGATTCGGGAAATAACCAGAAGAGTAAACCTGGAAGGAATATTTCAGGCTGTTTACACTGCTGGAGTGGTACTCCCCAAACCTGTGGCTACTTGCAGGTAACCTAGGTGATGTTCATAATAATATCGGTTCCTATAGCAGTCATTTTAAAGAACATTGTATATAATTGGCTAGAAACAGTAAAAGCATAAAATCCAAAGAAATTAAATGTTGTGGCCTTGACTAACCTGAGGGCCTCAGTGTTTGTCAGGGTGGGTTTTTTTTTTTAATATCTATCTTCCTCCCCCCCCCCCCCCCCAAGTCTTGGATAAAACAGCTTCTCAGACTAAAATCTAATTTTGGGGGTTGTTTTATCGACCTTTAAATAGAGTAACAGATGTTTCTGTTGACCTTCTGGTGGAAGCCATGCTAGCAGTGACAACATTGTATACCTGTGTTTTTCAAGTGGTGTGTTTCGCTGCTGGGAGACTTCCCTGGTTGCTTGCCAAAGATGACAGAGCTTTTCTGGGAATTGTATGATTTGCTTTTTTGAAATACTTTCATCTTTCCTGGAGACAGGAGGACTTGACTGGCTTTTGATAAAGATGGGAAAACTGTCATGTGAGAAGAGTTGTGTGTAATCAAGCTTAATTTTGTTTGCTTGGAGTGGATTTTATTTATACTGGGAAAAGTTCAGTTCAGCAGTATTAGTTCAGCTGTCTGCCCTTCTGGTGGACAGGGTACTTTTTGATTTGAAATTGTGTTTGTACCTATCAATGCCAAAGATCCTGTAAGTTTCTGTAAGGAAGGATGGGGAAAAAAAAAAAGCCACGCCGTGTTAGAGTAACCAGGGATGTTCTGTTGCACAACAATCTCCTAGGAAGAGGAGATCTTGTTGAACAAACTACTTAGACCTGAGCAGAGGGTCCTGTCTGTGGAGGAAAATAGATATTACCATGTAAATATGGTGAGATTGTCAGGGCTATGACAAGTACTAAAATGTTTAGCCCTGTGATTACTCATTCTGTAATAAAAAGCATTTGCTTAGAATCAAAATTGGTGATAGCAGGCCTGTTTAAAAGTTATTGTTTGGATATAGCTTTTCCTTACCTCTTGCTGCACAGACTTCTTACAGACATAGTACACACTTGCTTAGAAACAAATTTGGAGAGAAGGAGCAATGCGAGAAAACAGGGAAATGGATGCAAGTAAAGCTGACACTTCGAATACTATTTAATCTCTTTATTAATTTTATTTCCAGGTATTGGCATCGATCACTCAATCCCAGAAAACTGGTGGAGGTGAAATTTTCGCATTTGAGTAGAAACATGACTCTACAAAGAACAATGAAGCTCTACAGACTTCCTGATGTAAGCAGTACGACTTCTAGAGAATCCCCACAGTTATTGTGAGGCCCAAAATAACCTTCCATCTGTCTCTGAGAGCACAGGCTTTTCTATGGAATGGCAGTGCATGCAGGACATCAAAAAAAACAAAAACCCAAAACATCTCTGGTTGATGAAAAAAGACCTTAAGGGCTATGCTAAACAGAAGAGACTATTGCTGGAAATGTAGATGTGTATATGGAGAAAATATACATTTTGACCTAAAAGCCTGACCTTGACTTCATAAGCATATGGGATCTGAGCTGAAGATGCGTAAGACAATTCTTGGTATGATTAATCTGATCGAAGATTATTGGAACAGAAAATTAACAGTTCATGTCTTAAAATTCTCAGAGAAGTCCATCAGAAAGTTGGCTGAGTACAGTGGGATTGATTCCACTCGCAGCTTTTTCTGTTGTCAGAGAATGTTGTTCTTCTGCAATGAGCACGCTCAGCAAAAGCTGCCTCAGAATGTTGTGTGCCGTTTATTTGCATGGTCTAGCAAAAAAAAAAAAAGTGTTCTGCCATAGCTAGGTTAGTTAAAAATATTTTTTCTCATGTTTGCAGGTAATAGTTAGGCTGGCAAAAAGCCTTAGGATGTGTTTCCATTATAGGGCAAGTCACTGTAAGTAGTCTGAGGTGCACTATTAAAAAAATCTCATTGCTGTAATTAATAGCCTGTAGAAGCTAGTCTAAGCTATGACTGGAAACAATTTCTTTGCTTGTAAAAGCTACCTTTCTATTTGGAGGGATTGCAGAAGATCCTTTACCTGTAGCATATCAGTCAACCTTTTTTATGTAAAGAAACCCTCCTTTTTGATTAAAAAAAATAGTTTTTTCCTCACTCGTAGTACTTTGTAATGATTTATCTGGCTTTGGAGAATTGCATCTGTTGGTTATACTTAGCTTGATGGCACAGGTTCTCTTACTACTTAAATATATGGGTAATACTCTAAGCACTCCTTGGTGTAAAGCAAGGCTTGATCTGAACTCCTGCTGCTGTCAGAGAGACTTGTTTCCTGTGCTGCCTGCCTGCTACCCGGGCCTGCACGTGCAGGTTCTCCCTTGCGTCCAGGGCAGCAATTTTCAGAGCTCAAGAATTAATAACCAAATTAATGAGGTTTTAATCTTGGAGAGCTAAATATAGTTTCTGTCAAATCTTGAAGACATTTTTAATAGTCTAAAAAAGTGCAGTAGACGATTTCAAATATAGGTTTTGGTGGCAACTCTAGTACTGTTTCTCATGGAAACACTGCAGGAAAAGAATAGTTTGAAGAATAAGGATCTTACATACAATACAAAAAGCATAACTACAGAGAATCATTAGGAACAACAGCAATTGTACCCTGATCATCTTCCCTTATCATGAAAGTCATATTTCAACAGAAAAATAAATTACAGAAAACAAAGGATACATCATTTCTCATTCATAAAATACAGCTAAGGCAAACATACTGTACAGAGAAGTGCAAATAGAAGATAGGTGCTTTGAAAATCAACTTTTAAAACTGTTTGTTTATTTTTAGATTGGACTTGGGAGCTTCTCCTGTGGAAAATAAAGATTTAATCTTTGTGCTAATGTTTTTTCTTTTTTAGTTCTTGTGCTTTGGATTTTCTTGGTGTTTTTTTCCTGAGAAAGGGTTCAAGTGCTGTTGAGGATCTTTATCGTCGGTTTCAGGCTGTTGTCGTAAACAATACTGTCACACAAATTTGTTCCTTCAGGCCACACTGTCCTGTTCCTCAGCACCAAACAACGTTTCTTGTGTTTCAACTTCTTTTCTTAGCATCCTTGGAATAGTGGTGCCCCTGGGAGCTCATCTCCCTTTAAGAGGAATTAATCATTCCTAATCACTTGAACAATCTGAATTAGAAAGGTTTTCAGAAATAAAAAAATACTGTAATTAATAAATACCACCCTCACTGAAGGCTGTTTTTGTGCATGTAACTATAAATACAAAAAATAAAGTTTTTTTCTTAAGTGTTCTATCTCTTGAGCAAGGAGTTTTCTGAAAAGGGTAAATTTTGGCTGTGTTTAGAATAAGGCCAGGGGCATGTTTGTCTCTGTATGTCTTTTTCTGATTGCGATCCTGAGCCAGGATGCTCCCATGAATATATGGCCAGTACACCTTGATATGCGGAGCAGAGAAACAAATTTTAGCCCAGTTCTGTATGCTTCCCCTCACTTCTGGGACTGCAAATAATCATTTACTGGTGGCCATTCTGAGCCTTGCTGTGGGATAAAGATGTTCCAGCCCAGGTGCTTTTCGTCCCATCCTGCTTCAGTGTATGGCTTTAGAAGAGGGACGAAGGCTTGGAGTGAGCCGAAATTAGCTTTTTGTATTGTAGTTCATAAGGAGGTTATGAATGAATTATGTCGTGTTGATGAGTCAGGTGAATACCCTTCTGGATTCAGGGGCATTTTAAAATGTAGATGATGTGCTGTTGTGGAGGCAACCCGTAGTCCCAGGCTGCTCAGGAAAGCGGGAAGACTAAAATGTAAGACACAGCCCAGAGGTGTGGTAAGAAGCACATCAATTTGGCTGCTGACTCCCAGAGTATGTGAATAAATACCTCCCTCAGATTAATGCCTTTTGAGCAGAGCATAATCAGCTACACTAATTTCAGGCTTCCACTAATTGAGTCTCTACCTGGCTCCTCTTGCAATTGACTTTGCCATGATCAACGTGATACATGCCCAAGTACATAGCTCAGACAGACGAAGCAGGATAAACGAGCTCTGAAGAGAAAGAGCCTTAGCCTCCTTGAAAGAAAGTATTCAGGAAAGTTAACAAAAGCTGGGGAGAAGATTTTAATCACTTTTTTGCATGTTTAAACATTAATTGCATAGTATTGGAAAGCAATTTTTTCCCCTCTTCTGGTGTTTAAAGTCAGATAAATAACTTTATTTGTTAAAATACTGTAGGTTTTCAATTTCAGGCAGCTGTAAGTTATGAGATGCTTTCTTGTTAACAGAAGAGCAGTTGTGCCTCTATAGAAAGTTGAGTTGGCAAGGGAGTCTGCAAGTGAGAACAGGTGGAGGTTTTTTGTTAAGAATTTCTAGTTAAACTTTATCAGCTGACTTTTGTTTATAGCTTGACTGTAATTTTCATAAGTTTGAATCGCAAGTGTTCTTGTCTTCAGACTGGCCTCTGATATGCAAGTTGCTTTATGTTTTGTTACTCTGTCTGGGCTTGAGGTAGTTTAGAAGAATATAAGAAAAAAAGACTGACCTAAAAAAAAATAATAATAATACAAAATGCATGAAGTCTAGGCTGTTGGCAATGGTATCTCCTTCTCTGGAGAAATAAAGTAGTTTCAGTAATGAAATATAAAGACTGAAGTGCCCCAGACTGTCTCAATAATTAGAAGAGAGGGAATTCTGATTGAAAGCCGTTTGTAAAATAGCATAATGAATTAGGTGGCTGGGGTAAAGTAGGCTAATAATGAATGCATTATAGCGAGTGGAGTGACTCTGCAACCTACTTTCAGCCTTTGCTGCGTATGCAGTTTTAACATGTTAACATTATTTTTCTTTTGTTACAATAAGGCCACAAAGACTTCAGGTTTGAGACCAATGGAACAAAAAGATACTAAAGCAGTACAAGAATTAATCAACACATACTTGAAACAGTTTAATCTTGCTCCTGTGATGGATGAAGAAGAGGTAGCCCACTGGTTCCTGCCTCGGGATCATATTATTGACACTTACGTAGTAGAGGTAAAACATGCCCTAACTACTTCATGAATGTGTATGTGAATGCCACTTACAAAAATTCGTATCAGCATCAAGTTTTTGAAATGTGGACAATATGAAAAGTGTGTGCTATAGGTAGAGTTTGATATAATGATTCCAGGCTTTGTTCTTTGTATTGGATTCTGATAATGAGAAAATGTTTGGCTGTGATAAACTGCAGTGCTCTTATAACAGGATATTTTAAAGAAACTGCAGTGTTTTTATAACAGGATATGTTAAAGAATAATTTTTGAAATCTCAGAATGTCACTATCTTGGAAATATTACAGCAAAGAACCTCACATATTTTAAAAATTACCCTTCCACCTGCATTTCTCAATCTTTTTCCATAGAGGTATGACATGGTAATAAGCAGTGGTCTTCAAATCTCCTTTTCTAGAAAAAAGGAAAAATGCCACAATGACTGAGATAAGGATTTGTTTTGAATTCAATATTATTCTCTCAGATGTCTAAGATTTTGCCATACACCAGTTCAAAGTTCTTTATTTTTAAAACCAATTTTAGGGGCATCTGCTGAGGGAATTACGTTTTTTGACGATCTGCTTCAGTAAAATATATTTTTTTCCAGTAAAAGAGTGTGTGTGTATATATGTGTATGAATTTGTGTGTATATATATGTATATGCATGAGTATATGTAAAATAGAGAAGTAAAAGTTAACGTCTCTTGGTGCTGTCATGAGTTGCTGTCAGCTAGGTGTTCTGTTATCTTGAAAATTATAATCCTTGTCCACTAACAAGATGGAGAGCATCATCTTTTCCTACTACTTACTCTTCCTTCCCCACCCTACCACTCCCACCCTTCAACCTGTCGATCACAACGCTTCTGGCAAAATAAACAGTGCAGGATGATGATGATTATTATTGCGGGATGATTATTATTATCAGGGGGTTGGAACCAGATGATCTTTTAGGTCCCTTCCAACCCTTACCATTCTATGGTTGCGTTTGGATTGGGAATCTCCAAGGCATGGTTGGAATAGCTGCGATAAAGCTAATGGAGAAAGATATACTCTTCCCTTTGCATCCATGCTAAATCAGTCGTAAACATTGTATTTAGATAGTGTATTACTTTGTTTAAAATTATAAGGTTATTTGAAAATGGTCAGCACTGACATGCTTAAACCTACCAGCTCCTCACAGAAACTGTAGGTTGTGAAGCTCAGTGTCCCCACACTGCAACCTGAATTTGTGCAGGAGTCTCAGCTGCACTTAGAAACTTACTGCTGCTGGAGATGAGAGGTCCTGCTCATCGGTTGCCATTGTCCAAGCTTAGCTTTCTACTTACTTTATCGTGGGTGTAGTGCTCATTGGACTCTTCCATGGCCTAATTTGATTTATTATCCCTCCTTCTTTCTCCACCCCCTCTTCTTTCTGCCCACACTCCTTGGGTTGTTTTTTGGCTTTGTTGGTGAGTCACACCCTACAGAAGAGTCCACAAGCACCAGGATCAGCAGGAGTGTTCCACTGACAGTGCCATTTTAACTGAACAGCACAGTCTTCACTTGCTTGTTTGACACTGTCTCTTGAACTGGTTTTTCACTATACAAAACGTAGGTTTGTTAGTGCTTAAAATCTTTTTAAGACCGGTGTGACGTGGAGGAGGTACTGTCAGATTTTTGAGTCTTCTTTGTAATGTGCAGAGCTAAACCATTAACATAGTCTGCATAATTCTTGAATTAGTATTTTCATCATCCTTTCTGAATTTAGTGAGTGACTTAATAACTTTTCTGTTATTTGTTGTTAGTTTCTCTCTACTACAGAATCTGTACCTGCTCTAAGACAATAGCTTTCTTGGCATGTGGTGGGTTCAACTCTTTTACTTTTTACTGTAGAAGTACTATCAATTTAAGGATCCATGTGAGGTCCCTCATTGAGCTCAAAATAATGGGCACCAGTCATTCAAAAAAAAATTCTATACTTTTTTGGAAGTGTGCTTTGTTTATAGCAGGCTAAGCTTGGGAAACAAACTGAAATGATTTGGCACTTGGTTGTCAAAATGTTATTGGTGTAATAGACTAGAAAAATATAAAAGTTTTCTTTTCTGAAGTGACCATTTCATGCTTTAGTCTTGGTTTGATGTATAGGTAAATCCTTGGCAAGAATTCAGTTTCTTCAAATCTTAGCCAGGATTACCTGTTATACTATAATACTTAACGGTGTGCAAAACTGTGCTGCATTTATTACTCACTTTCTGTAGAACTGCCATGTTAACCTAACCAACAACTGAGCGGTTACTTCTTATTAATTGCCTTTTTTTTTTTTTGTAGGGCTCAAATGGTGTATTAACAGACTTCCTGAGTTTCTACACATTACCTTCAACAGTGATGCACCATCCTGTTCATAAAAGCCTCAAAGCTGCCTATTCCTTTTACAATATTCATACAGAGACCCCCCTCTTGGACTTAATGAATGATGCACTCATTATAGCTAAATTGGTAAGTTGTGGAGGTTTTTTTTCCTGCTCTTTCACAAAAATATTTTTAGGAGTGGTGGCAAGGTAAGAACTGGCAGCAATTTACCCATGCCATTGCATTCTTGTTTTCTTTTAGCGTCTAAAGTGCAGGGTGCAGTTGATGACACATATACAATATATATATTAAAATATAAAACACTCTGCTTGTTTTTCATTTTTACTTTGAGTGATGCTAGGAAATGACAAGTGCATGAAGATCAAGTGTTTGCCATAGCTTAAACTGTGTGAACATCCAAGAGCACACTGGTGACCATATTCACTAAGTATTAGAAGAATAGAAAGTATTACTGAGATAGTTTCCCTTGGGGATGAGTTAATAAGTTCTATTAAATACATTTTGTTTGTTTGTTAAAACTTTTTTTTTTATTTCTACAAAGCGTAAAACCTTATTTGTGCAAGGTTTATCATTTTATCTTGTTACTAGTTGCTGCCTGTAAAGCTCTGTAGATGTCATGTTGTAGCTTTTAAGCACACCTTTGTGCATGGAATTACATTGATAGATGGTTTAGTTGAATGGAAGAGACTATAAATGAAGTTTTTAAACATAAGAATTGTGTCAGTGCAGTCTGATGAAAAACTAACGCTTGGCCCTTACTCATCGGGGTTTCATGGGAGTGCAGTGAAAACACCAATGGCAGCGTAGTCTGTGGTATGGAGCTGCACATCCCAGCACCCCAAATGAATTCTCAGAGACCTGTTCAGCATTTCACAGCACTGCACAGGCTTCATGCAGTCTGTGGTATCCATTCTAGCAAGCATTCCCAACATGCTGCAGAGCATAGGCATGTTTTCTGCTCCTCATGCT
The DNA here is from genome assembly GCF_030867145.1 of Opisthocomus hoazin. Classification (NCBI taxonomy): domain Eukaryota; kingdom Metazoa; phylum Chordata; class Aves; order Opisthocomiformes; family Opisthocomidae; genus Opisthocomus; species Opisthocomus hoazin. The sequence continues at coordinate 70,626,145 of NC_134417.1, read as the reverse complement.
TGTAGCTTGCCCCTCCCAGCCGAAGTGTTGCTGCCGCAGTGCTCATGGTGTTACACCAACCAGATGAGTGCTCAGTGCAAGCAAAACGCCAGCTGTGCTCCAGCTGACCGTGCTCAGAGCCGTCTGCACTGCATGTGGCACAGGGATTTCTGCGTTGATCCTGTATGAAGCCAGTATGAATCCTGTGTGAAGCCAGTGCTGGTTTGCAAAGGCTGTATCGGTTCAGACTTCAGGCTGCGAAAGCAACCACATAGTCTTCAGCTTGTCTGTCTCAGCCATGTTCATGCAGCGCTGCAGCTGAGCTGGTATCGATGACGTGAACTGCTTGCTGCAGCCTGCTGACCTATAAGCAGTATGGACCTGAATAACTGTTTGGCAAGGAAAACTCCTGGATAATCATGGGGAATACAGAACCCCATTATTCAGCCTCCACAATAATACCAAAAGAAGTTCAGAGACAGACTTTGAAAGGTGTTAAGATACATGAAGATACAGGAAGGTGGCTAGTATAATTTTCAGAAGTGGCTAAAAATACTAGTACTACTTATTCTTAAAAGTCAAAGTGGAAAAAGGAGTAAACATTGGTCTCCATTTGAAGTGTGGCGTAGGGAGCTAAGTGGCTGGCCGTTCTCTAGGCCACGGATGGAAAAGGTGAGGAAGCAGTTACGTGGTCTAACCGCAAGGCTTTGCACCTTCCTCTGTCTGCATTTCTCTCTGAATGTGATGTGTGATTCTTTTATTTTAAATGGATCATCATACAATTAGAATACTGCTATTTAGATGCCTGTGGATATCCAGAGTACCTGCTGGGCCTGTCTGCATCGTTACATGCCTAATTACATTTGCAGATCCAGCACTTGGACTTTTAGATGAGGAGAGGTGGGGCAAGGGAAGAGAAATTATAAATGCACTCCTATTCAAAGCTTTTGTTTACAAATGTACTGGGTCTGGCTGGGATGGAGTTAACTTTCTTCCTAGCAGGCCATATGGTGCTTCACTTGTCAGCCCTGTTTTAGTCACAAATACAACATGCCAGTGTTTTGGCTGTTGCTGAACAGTGCTGGCACAGCCTCAAGGCTTTCTCTCGTTCACCCCCAGCGAGTAGGCTGAGGGTGGGCAACAAGCTGGGAGGGGACACAGCCAGGACAGGTGACCCCAGCTGACCAAAGGGATATCCCACACCATATGATGTTGTGCTCCACGATAAAGTCTGAAGGAAAGGAGGAGGATGGGGGGATGCTCCTGGTTATGGCATTTATCTTCCCAAAAAACCACTATGCACACGGAGACCTTGCTTTCCAGGAAGTGGCTTGACATCTGCTTGCTGATGGGAAGTAGTGAATGGATTCCTCTTTTTGCTTTGCGTGTGTGTGCAGCTTTTGCTTTCTCTGTTAAACTGCCATTATTTTGATTCACAAGTTGTCTTGACTTCCTTCTATTTTCTCCCCATCCCATGGGAGAGGAGTGAGAAAAAGCTGGGTGCGTGTTTGGCTCTTGGCTGGGGACAACCCACCACAGACCTTTCTGTACTTTTATTCCCAGAGAATGCGTTTTTGAGGTATGAATTCAACTCAGCAAATTGCTTTCAGGGTTTGCGTGTCAATTTAATGTTGATTTTTATCTTCATATTGCACGATATAAAATTAGTTTAGAACTAAATCTAGTAAAATCTTCGCAATTATAGGACAAAATGCCTGAACTCCAAAGCAAAACCCAAAATTTGGAGTTAATGCACTTAGGTTCCGTGTATTCTGCACGGAGAGTGTGGGATTTTGCAGCAGGATAATCCCCCCAAAACCCTGTGTATTTTATTGTTGAAGCTGACACTAACTTTCTAGCTCTAGAACAGGAGAAAGCTTATCAACAGGGAAGAAGCTCACTTCTGAGTCTGCTCTAATGGTCTGGCAGAGCTGTGGTGCAAGTATCTTTGAACAGGAACTTTTTGATATCTTTCAGAAGATACTAACCTGAACCTAATCTGCTAATGTTTAGATACTGAATTAAAACTACATCTATAGACTTTATCATTTATTTGAATTTTGAGTGCTTAATTGCAGAGCTTCACTAATGTGTCTGTATGTACAGTGTGTCTCTGTTCTCTCCCGCTTCCCTTCCTGCTTTCTGAGATTTCTGTTACTGTCTATTACTAACTTGGAATATTCAACATTTACTCTTTAGTTGCCAAGTGTCAAATCCTTGCCACCTTATTTGTCTTGTTTTTGTGTTTTTCACAGCACATTTAACTTAGCATACCATCATCTGCACACAGAATGATCATTGTGTGAGGTAGTGGGAACCTTACTAAACTCATTGTCTGTGCTTTGCGACTTTCTTTTAAATAGTCCGAAACTGATGGAGAGCTTAAAATGCTCTTTTTCTTCAATCTCTTTTTTTTCCTAATATGGAGTGCTTATTTAAAAGGAAAAAAAAAATACCTCTGGTTTTTATACTGAGTAAAGAATATTCCTTACCGCCTTCTTGTGCTTAAGTAACTGAGCGTTATTGTTTTGTAATTTATTTTTATCTTAGAGTATAGAAAGTCCTGTAGGTGCATTGCCTTTGTGCTGTTAAGACTCCAAGATCTTAGGTCAGACTCCCTTGAAGTTAATTGCACATAAATAAACTTACTATATATCCAGACCCCCAAGCAAATTCAGCTATTCATACATAATGATTGTCACTGCGATGGCTTAACTGACCTTGGTTTTATGTTGCTTGTTAACAGTTCAGAGTGAGTTGGGATTTGAGTATGTTTGTGTTGCCACACAAAACCCTGAGACTAATTCGGCTACGTGGCTGTTCTGAGAGCAAAATCACCCTTTGAGTGATGAACTTGGGAGGCTGATGAAAAGAGGAGTTGGTAGAGGGTGCATGAGTAGGGGAGGGAGACTAATGTGAAAGATGAGAATTCTAAAGACAATGGCATTTCAGAAAAGGACCAAATCACAAAAATATGATGTTTATCGTTAACAGGGATAAATGGCTGAAAAACACCATTAGCTGTATTTATGCAGCTTTAGCTGGAGTAGGCTATGTGTGTCAAAACACTGTGTGCAACTGTAAAAATGCGTATCTATAAGGATAAAATAATGGGTAATGCTTCAGGGACTCCTCAGACCTTTACCCCTGAAAGTGGCTTTAAGATTCCTAGCCTTTGGAGATAATCTTCAGGCAAGGTTGTGACTTATACTTCACTTTCTATTAGGAAAATTACTTTGTATGTTTATCTAATTATAACGCAAGATTTATTCCCTTGTCTTTTTTCCCCGCTTAATTAGCCTAGTCTTTTGGATATTGTATGCCACTGTGTAAAGTATCGTTTGTGTGTCATTTGAAACTCTTCAAAGTAAAATTTAAAAAATGTTTTGCTATTGCCAGAAAGGATTTGATGTGTTCAATGCACTAGATTTAATGGAAAACAAAACATTCCTGGAAAAACTCAAGTTTGGGATTGGAGATGGAAATTTGCAGTATTATTTGTACAACTGGAGGTGTCCTGGCATGGAATCTGAAAAGGTAAGGGAAAAAAAAAGAGCTTCTGAATTCTGTTAGGTATAATGGTACATTAATCTACACTAGCCAGCATGGGCAGAAGTTTTAAAATAACTTTTTTAGTTGGTCATATTTAAAATCCATAACTGGGGTGCAGAAAACTAATGATGTTTAGATTTATTGCCATATTTGAACTAAAATACTATATTTCTCTTCTTCCTTTAGGTCGGTCTTGTGTTACAATGAGGACACTTACATTTCTAGAACTCTGAGGTCATCGTTTAAGTTAATTTGATCTCCATAGCTCTTGCAACGGTATTGTTCAAGAGGAGTAAAAGCACAACATCAGTGATACTGAAATACTCCATTAAACCTGAACAAAGAAGACATCCATATGTGACCAAATTTATGCATTTTCAGATAGATCAGAAGGTCCACGAAACTCTTTTATTGTCCATGAAAAGAATAAAAGCACATTCATTTAAGTTTCAAAGCTTAGCTTGCACCTTGATGAGAAGAAGGTATTTTTTTTTCCACTCTGTAGAAAAGACTGTTTTGTACAAACTGAACTTCAGTGGTGGATTAGGGTACAAAAATATTTGCTATTATGTGGATGAACTGCTGCATTTCTATTTATTAAGTGGTGGTGTATGTTTGTCAGTGTAACAGAATGAAGGATACAAACTTGAGTATCTTTGCTTATTTACTTCACGTGGATATCATCATTTTGGGGGAAAATCATGAAGTACGATACGTTTGTAGCTCTATGAAAGTCCTGGATGTTTTTGTAACTGGAGCAGTATGACAATGTACTGGTGTTTAACTAGTGCATTTGTTTCTCCATAAGCAACGCTGCCAAATCAATAAAATTACAGATTTGTACTTTGATCTTCAATAGATCAGTGGATTGATTTAACAGTATCGCACTGTTCAGTGCAAGTGTTATATCTATGTTGCCGGAATGATAATACATTACTGTACTTAATTTACAGTTGTGGCACAAAACCTTAGTTTTTCCTCAGTAGAATACCATCAGCCTGTGTGTAAAACTAAGAATTTTAGTAGTGCTATCAGGATATTTATAGTTTGAATGTTTTCAACGCTTCTGCGAAATTGCACATACTCCTTTGTCTACTTTGATTTCCTATGAAGTCTGTAATTCTAATGAAAAGTATCTTGTGTAAATACGTATTCATAAAATGTTCCTGGTACTGTTTTTATCCTGACTTTGGAACAAGAAGTTTCGCTATATACGTGGCTAGTAAGCAGAAGAGAAATGCTCTACCCTCAGTCCTTGGAAGTCTCTGTCCTGCGCTTCTTGAAATGCAGGAGGGCTGATCTTTGTTGTTGCAGGGAGCTGTTTTAACTCCCTCATGAATGCTCGGCAACCAGAGCGGCTTCTGAAGTGCTGTACATGCATTCCAGCCTACCGTCATAGCTAGATATGATAGCAGTTCTTTCAGCTCACGGATGCTGCAGTAACGTGAGCACCGGGAAAATCTGCAGTAAGGAACTGTTCTAGCTGAAAGTGCCAAATTGTGGTAGTGGAGCCTCTGTGCTGTGAGCATCTTTTGAATGTTGACTTGAGTATCTCATGAAATGCAAATGTCTAAACTCTCCTTTTACACATGCCTGTAATTCTGACAGCAGCTTTTGCTGAAAGTTGAATTCTGTACCTGAAAACTTCAATTTAGATGAAGATGAATTTGTCTGTTCTTCGTAACTGCTAGCCCTACCCACCTCCTTATAGCAGTGGGGGTTTTCTTTCTTCCCGTGCCCTTTCCAATGTGTGAATGGTTTGTGGTTTGGTTTCTTTTTCCTGTTGAAATGTGGTGAGAGGATTCTGCCGTAGAGACAGTGATAAATATTTTCCCTTATCGCGTTATAGCTCTGTGATTAAAGCATTCAACCTCCTTTGAACAAAGGAAGGGATTGAACGTGGTTTGTCTGACCCCTGGGCGTGCACCAGCTCGGGACCTCATGAATTTAAAAGGGCTTCAGAGGAGACCTTTCAGACATCCAGTGGTGCAGTTGGGCTTTACAACTTTGGCCACTCTGATGCCTGTCTGCCAGTAGCAGTCGTAACAGATGATGGTGCAGAGGGAGCTTGGACTCCTTGTGTGAGGTCTGAGCAGAATTAAGTGCCTGAAAATGTAATCGATGGTAGTGATAACTGAGGTAACAAGTAGGATTTAATCTCAACTCCATTCAAGACTGAAGTTCTTAACTCTCAAAAGGCAAGAAGATGCCTTCCTGGCTGGGCATTTGCATTGGAGCCCGCTGGGATGAGGAGGAGGAGGTGGTTCATCAAGGGGCTCAGTGCGTTCTGCTTCAGCTCTAAAGGCAGAGCCTTGGCAGTCTTCGCTCAGCTGCTGCCCAACGTGAGGTGGGACAGCAGGGCGTAGCTCTGTCCTCGTGGCTAAGGCAGTTCCTTGCTAAATAATGGTCCTGGCCCAGCCCCCCCTCATCCGGATGGGTGGGCTTGAATGCCAGGTGAAAGATAAGCTCATGTTCTCTGCCTTCCCTCCCCTCAAAAAAGTGCAAGCGGAAGAAGTGGTAGGCAGACATTTTCTAGTCTCCTCTCCTCTCTGAAATCAGAAGGCAAATCCTCCCCAGTACTATTGTTTGGGAAAGCACTGAGGCCACGATGGGACCAAATACGTCCAGGTAGAGGACAGACTTGAACCTGGGTTCCCTGCAGCCTGGCTTTCTGCCCTGATCTTGGGGCAATTGCACGTGGAGGAAGGAGTGTGGCCACTCTTGGGCCACCTTCTGGGAAAACAGTGCCATTTGCTTCTGAATCCCAGGGGTGAGCTTCTCTGTCTTGTTTTCTGGCTCAGGATGGTTGTTAACTGAGGGAAAGAGGGCAGAGTTGAGCTCCTGTAGAAGCTGTGCAGTGCTGTAGCCAAGAGAGAAAACTTAGGGGGGGCAGAGAGCACCAGGGAAGCGGGCACCTCAGCCTGAGTGCTGGGCAGTTCCTGGGGGGGTTCTGTTCGTGAGCCTGTGTGTGCTACCTGACAGCTGGGTAATCCAGCGTGGCCTCTTCTGTCCCTGTGGAGCACTCAGATGTCTTGGCTAGCCATGCTCTTCACCTCAAGTGCTTTGCTGAAGTATCATGGCGTCAAGCGGCTGTCAATCTTGAAGGTGTCCCAGCCTGCACCCGCGCAATAGGACAGTTACTCAGGAGGTGGAAATTGTGGCAACTGGCTCTCGGTTCCTAAGCAGGTACTTAATGGAAGGTTATTATCCCTGTGGGTGCCACTGTCAGCAGCTCAACAGGAGAGAGGCTCTTCTGGTATTTGCAAGGTTGAACCTGTCTGTGCATTAGGCTCACTATGAGCAGCTACCAGGTAAGACTCCTCAAAACCTGACAGAAGGTTTCACATAGACTGGCAAACGTAAGGCTCACTCCACCACCCTCCCCACCAGTTTTTTAATTTCTTTCCCAGAGTAACTTCCTATCTGCGTCGGGGACACAAATCCCTGAAGAGAGCTATCGACCTGGGCAGGCAGCAGTGTGCTTGAAAGACGATTGCTGCACTTATGTTCTTTACCAAAGCTAATCCTCATGCTCTGTTTAAAGGCTACGATTTAAATGCTACAGTTACACCAGCACGGGAATTAAATACCCTCGTGCTAGCATGCCTTCAAAGTTTTATGCATCCAAAACAAAGGACATGTATGAAGGACTGAAAAGGCAAGAAAACCTCGCCTCTTCTTGCCGCCCTCAGCCAGGGAAGTAAAAAGTTTTGGCATTGTGTGTCTTAGTTTTGTTGAAACTTCAGGGCACATCACGACTACAGAATCATTGCTACCACCGCCCTTCGTAGTTGGTACCATGAACTAAAGTCACTTCCAAGTAAATGCAAAATACAGAACTAGCTATCTGATGGCACTGGAAGCCAGGATTAGCAGATCTCTGAAAACTACAACATGTAAATTCCATCTTTAAGGAACAAGGAAGTAACTCAGTTAAGGCATTTTATGCTTTCTTCTACAGTAGTGTACTGACTTTTGCTTAAAATATGGAGCACCAAGTAAATTCCTAGGCTGTTGGTTTTGATTGTCTGAATTGCACCACTATTCCCTTTCCTTCCTACAATTGTCTCATTACGAAACTGTTTGTAGTCCTCAGTAAAACTAAAGGAAACTCGAAAGTTACGATGTGGTATGTTTTCAGTCTTGTAGTGGTTATAGCTGCCATCTACTTTACATACAACAGTATATGGCTTATTTCAATTACGTGGGAAATAATTTTAGACTCCATTTAGAAATCAAATTGAGTTTAGGTTACTTAACATTTTCTCACGGGACGTGTTAAGAGTTTGTATACAGAAGTCATTTTTCAAAATGCAGCAGTAGTAATTTGGCTTTGTGTATTTGAAAGTAAAGTTTTCCCTTCAGCCTCTCGGACACCAAGTATTAGATGGCAGCGAAGTCTTCGTACACTCTTGACCGAAACAAGTTTATTGTTCGCAGAGCAAACTATAGAAGTTCAAAAGGGAAGTCTGCCTGCGCTGTTACAGCTGTTTACTTGAAACAAGCATTGAACCAGCTTTAAAAGAGTTCTACCAGCATGGACCTTTGTTTAAATAAACTTTCGCTTTTGGTATCGATTTGTTTGAATAATTATACTTAAATCTCTTTTGCTTGAAGCGCATTAATCTGTATAAAAATACAAAGTTTGTTTAATGCTTTGCATTCACTCCAAAGAGGTACTTATGTCTTAAATTACTTTGGCATATTCATTACCAATTTTAACTCTGTGATCTCCAACTGCAAATGAAATATTTAACCCCAGGTAAAGACTCACACCCAAACCGGAGCAATATTCTTTATTAAAGCACAAAGTACCCCAGCTGAATGCAACACAAAGTTGTATTCAAGTGCTTTATACTACAAAGCCTAACAAATAGTTCAGTTAGAGCTATACTCCATTAAAAAAAACCCAGTTTATTATGAAGAATCAAACTAAAATCAGTTATGCTGAAAAAGCCTTTTTCTTTTTGCGAGGTGGTTTCTTTATCTTATTTGGGTTTGGAACAAGTTTCTTAATTTTCAAAGGCTGCAAAATGACATGTGAAAGATCGAGCTGACTGCTTCCTGAACGCTTCCGCTTCTGGCTTGTGAGCTCATCCCCCAGCGCCTCCGCAAGCTGCTCGGGTTCCTGGTTTTCTGAAGAATCTGTATGTGCAGAAGCCACGGATTCTTCAGTTCTGTACTGAAACCACGGCACTTCCAAAGCTGGTATCTTTGGAATTATTGCTGCTATTGCTTCGGTAAATTTATCAGATTGCTTTTTAAAGCCTAGTGCTAAAATGGACGTTAAGCCAAGGAGCGGTGCAACTGTTTCACTGAGACGGGGAACTTGGCCTGCTGGAGTGGCTCGACTGGCACTCAGCTGAATCAGGTGCGATGTGATCAGGGCGGGTTTTGCAGACTTGCACACCAGCAAGAGAAGAAGTTCATTTTTTTCCAGCGCTTTTGTAACTTCATTAACTCCAATAGCAAGCTGTCTTCTGATACTTATGTCAGTCCATCCTGGTTTTTGTTGCTGGCCTTCTGTCTCCTCCTCTTTAGGAAGCTCACTGGTGCTGGCATCACACTTTCCTTCCATTTGTTTTTTTGTAAGGGAATGCTTTTTCTTTCTTGGAGTCTCAATCTTTTTAAGTCCAACATGTTTAATCCTTTCTTCTAAAGTCTGTAGTATAAAATGCATATCTTCTCCATCTATGGTCTTCCACTGAAAAACAAAGGGGTTATCTAGACATGTTTTTACAGTGATTTTCTTTGCTTTACGAAGTGTTGCTGTCCCTTGCGGAATTACAGACATCCTGAGGTTCTTTTGTGTTTTGCCACCGTAGCTGTGAAGGGAAGAAAGAGGTAAGCATTATTTCAAATACTGTACCGTTTGCTGTGGACATCATTACCAGGAGCTTCTCTTGGGACTGAAGAAGAGAAACATCACATCTCAAACTGATACTGGCAACAATCACCCTCCTCACATTAGCTCAGTGCTAATCCTGAACAAATCTTCCACAGGGCACAGGTTGTTCAGCTTTTTTTTTTTTTTTCCTAATAAATAAAAAACAGCAGACTGGACAGCAAGGCAACCCCACTGACGAGACCCTTCTGAAGCTGAACGAAAGCAGATGGAGGTACTACAGATTAAAAAAAAATAACAAAAAACAACAAAACCCAGAACCAGTTAAAGGACTCAATTTTCACTGTTGTGCAGCTGCACTGTAGCAGTATTATCATAGAATGGTTTGGATTGACCAAAGGTCAACTAGTCCAACTAGTCCTTTAAAGGTCATCTAGCCCAATCCCCCGGCAGTGAGCAGGGACATCTTCAACTAGATCAGGTTGCTCAGAGCCCCGTCCAACCTGGCCTTGAATGTTTCCAGGTTTGGGGCATCTGCCACCGCTGAGCAACCTGCTCCAGTGTTTCAGCACCCTCATAGTAAACAATTTCTTCTTCTGTCCAATCTAAATCTACCCTCCCTGAGTTTAAAACCAGTACTCCTTGTCCTGTCACAACAGGCCTTATTAAAAAGATTTTTCCCTTCTTTCCTATAAGCCCCCTTCAAGTACTGAAAGGCCACAATAAACTCTCCCCGCAGCCTTCTCTTCTCCAGGCTGAACAGCCCCAACTCCCTCAGCCTTTCCTCATAGCAGAGGTGCTCCATCCCCCTGACCATCTTTGTGGCCCTCCTCTGGCCCCACTCCAACAAGTCCATATCCTTCCTGTGCTGAGGGCTCCAGAGCTGGATGCAGGAATCCAGGTGGGGTCTCACCAGAGTGGAGCAGAGGGGCAGAATCCCCTCCCTTTGTCTCCTGGCCACGCTGCTTTTGATGCAGCCCAGGATACGGTTGGTCTTCTGGGCGCACATTGGTGGCTCACGTCCAGCTTTTCATCCACCTCTACCCCTAAGTCCTTCTGGGCAGGGCTGCTCTCAGTCCCTTCATCCCCCAGCCTGTACTGATAGCAGGGGTTAACCTGGCCCAGATGCAGGACCTTGCACTTGGCCTTGTTGAACCTCATGAGGTTCACATGCACCTGCTTCTCAAGCTGGTCCAGGTCCCTCTGGATGGCATCCTGTCCCTCAGGCGAGGGACACCATGACATGAAATAAAAAAACAAACCCATCATCACAACATGAAACAAGCTCCCAGTTACTGAATTTATTTAGGATTTTTAAAACTTTAATTTGCCTTTCCATTCTTTCATCCATGTCTTGTGTTTGCACTTGGAAGGTATGATAGAAATCTGCAGACTCTATTATTTTATGCTTTCAATGAAGGAAGACAATCCTCTGCAGGCCTCCAAAAAGTTCAGAAGGGGTCTTTCACTCTTGTGTCACCTAGACCATGCCTTTAGGAATGACAAAAATGAAACAGGAGCAGACAAAGCTCTGATTGATCTAGTCCAGAGTAACAGTGAAGACATGAAGGCAGGCCTCATGACAGGCCCTGGCAATGCCTATTACTATTCACCACTTCCTTGCTAAACTAGCAATATCTCCGTTGTTGCACAGCCAAGCTTACAGGATAAGGGCAGCACAGGCTTCAAACTGGGAGAAATATGACGTGACTCTCTCCTAGGTTTACCTAGTTACCCAAGCAGGCATATGGATAGCATTTATGTACATCTCTGGAGTGGCAGCCTTTAGATATTCAGAAGATGCCGCTTTGCTAGTCGTATCACTTCTCTGTGTACTGGTAGTAAGCTACCTCGATATAAAAACAAAAAAAAACAAACTCAATCTTCCCTGAAATTCCCCCAACAGTACGTACTGCCATAAAGCAACATCTACCCGGAGGGATTTCCCTCGCCTGGGAGCCAGTGGGGGAGATGCACTGGACGGAGCTGTCTCACTGCAACGCGAACTGGGAAGCCGCTATCCACAACGAGAGCCAAAACCACAGCAGCAGTTTTCAGAGAACAGTAAAACCAAGTATTTCAAAATGCAACAAAGCGCTGTGTCCCCCTCTCAGTACTCTCAGGAGAGCCTACGGAACGCGCTGCAGGGCCACCCTGGCCATGGTCCACCCAGCCCAGCCGTCTGCCCCATCGCTGGGAGCCGGAGCAGCAGCCTGGGGAGGGCAGGGCTGCCATCCCCCTCGCTCCCCAGCACCCAGAGTGGCTGCACCGGGGACGGGAGATGAAGATCTGCCCACTGGCATGATCAGTTGCCCACTGGTGTGATCAGTCCTGTACGGAGCCATCGTCCCTCCAGCCACCCGCTTCGGCCACCATCGCAGTGGCAACAACCAAGGAGCACAAACAACCAAAGAATGGAAACGACCACCAGAAACCTCACACGTGACTGAGTTAGAAACGAAACTTCCATGACAGATTTTTTTTTAAAAAAAAAGAGCTCTGGGTGATCATTTGTAAAAGCTTTCCGTCAGTCAGGGGTGCTCTGATGACCCCTTGCAGGGAGCGGCCGGCAAACTCAGCGACAGACTCGTATGTGAGAAAGGAGCAACGCGTGAGGGGTTCGACAGTCGAAGGATTACATTTTTCTTCCCAAAATGGGCACCACCGAGGAACACGTGCACGCGGGAGCGGGAAATAAAGCAAAGAGGCAAAAAAAACCCCAAACTCCGAGCTCATCCGCGCCGCCCCTCTTCCCGCATAAGGGCCGCCCCCCCCACCCGCCCGCTCCGAGCCGCCCCGGCAGCGCCTTCGGCCCGGTCAGTGCGGCGGCAGCGCGGGCCGGGACGCGGCTCCCGCAGAGCCGGGGCCCTGGGGCAGGGCAGGGCGCTCCACCCGCCTCCCGCCTCCCCGGCGCCGCCGGGCCCCTGCCCGCCCGCCCGCCGAGCGGCTACGGGCCGGGCCGGGCCCACACCGCCACCGCCACGGGAGCGGGCCGGCCTCCCCAGCCCGACCGCCGGGCCGCAGCAGGGCCCGGGCCGCAGCAGGGCCCGGGCCGACGCCGCCCCGCTCCCGCCGCCGGCGAGCGATCCCCACCTCCGCCGCGGCCTCCGCCGCTCGCCCCGGTTGCCGGTCCCACGCCGTCGGCCGCAGCACGCCGGCGCCCGACGCGGCCGCGCTCCGCCCCTCGGCGCTCCCCTGAGCCCGCCCCGGGGCCGTGTGCGGAGGGGGCGGGAGCGGAGCGGGGCCGCCGAGGGCCGGGTTCCGGCTGAGCTGGCGGGGCGGGCCGGTCCCCGGTCGGTGCCGTGCGGAGGAGCGGCGCGGCGCGGCGCCGGGTGATGGCAGGCGGCACCGAAATGGCGGCTCTGGAGGCCTGCGCCGCGCGCCGTGGTCGGGCTGGGCTCCTGTCCTCGCCTTGGGGCAGACACAGCCTGCCCGCGCGCGGCCTCCGGCGCCGGAGAGCCAACATCCCCGCGGCTGTTCCCCAGCCAAAACAGCGGCCTCGTCGCTTCGTGGCGGTGGGGACGAGAGCCAATGGAGTTGTTTTCAGATTTTTTTTAATCTTTAATTTACTGAAATTTACTTGGTTTGTTTTCTCGTTAAGTCCTGGCTTAATTTAGCCTGGACTTGAGGGGAAACACTCTTTTTCCATGGGCGTATGGAAGTTAGTGGATTTAAACATGCTGAAGCGTGTAGTATTGTGCTTAAACCACGCTCAAGGAATGGTGAATAAAAATGTATAGAGGCATGAATATAAATAATTTATGAATTGATATAATAGATAAGGAGGGACTGATTTTTTTCCCTTTAATGGTGACCCTTGTAGGCTAGTCTATCAATTTATTTACTATTCAAATTTTTATTCTCTATTTAGTAGCGCAAAGAGAGGAGCAGTCTCAAGGTGTTTTGCGTGTGTAAGTGCTCGTGTGTGGTGTCCCCAGGGCGACCCACGTGTTTCTCAGAGCTGGAGCTGGAGGGTAGCGGGTCCCAGGCAGGGCTGGGCAGGGGCAGGGGCTGCAGTGGAGGGAACAGGAGCACTGACTGGGCTGGTTGCGGTTCAGATCACTCAGGAAATTCCTTTTTCAAACAAATGGCTTGGAAATCTTGCTGCATCTCTGCTCTCAGGCTGGCGGCCTAATCCTCAGGGGCACAGGAGCGAGCTCAGGCTTTTCGCAGAAGCTGGTGCGGGCTTGATGCCCTCACGCCCCATTGCCTGGCGTTCGTGGCCGCTCGGCTCTCCCGGCGGGCCCCGAGAGGCGCAGCGGGAGCGAGACCCCGCATCCTGCCCGGCGTGGCTTTGCTGCGGCGGGTGAGCTGAGGTCACCAGTACCCAGCCCATCGCCCCCCACGCGGCGCGGCACGGCAGGAGCCCGGAGCCAGGAACGCTGCTGCATCCCCGCCGGAGAAGGAGCGAGGCCGTCCGCTGGGCATCCTCGCAGCATCATGACTCTCCAGGTGAGCGATTCTGCGAATAGAATAGAATAGAATAGAATAGAATAGAATAGAATAGAATAGAGAGAGATGCAAGGTGAGGAGAGGGAGGGATGCACTGTCCGTCTATGTGACGCTTGGTCGGAGACAGCGGTGTTTCTTCAGCATAAGGATTGTTACTGCAAAATCAAGGTTGCCTTGCAGCACGGGAAATTTGCCTAAGCCTTTGGAGGTTAAATAATTCGTTACTTTTTGCAAGCAGAGGGTGAGAGGCACGCTGCTGATTTTTAACTACTTGTAGGTCACGTAATTTTTTGGAGCCTTACCTCTTCAGAGCATATGTGAATTATTTTTCTTTACGTGTGCTGCAGAGTTTGCTAGGACTGGATTATGCATTGAAAGGTAGGTACATATTTGTTGTTTTAGGATCTAGCTAGTTACTTGGGGCTGTAAAAGGAGGAGGGAAACTTCTAATGCTGAAGCAGTGGTGTATGTGCATTTGAGACGCATGAATCATTTCTAAGGGGGTTGTGCGTATTTTTTTAGGGTCTGTGCATCTTTGGAGTGGTACATTTTGACGTGCTTGTGTTTTGATAGGAAAGCTTCTACTTTCTACCTTCTCTCTGACTATAGATTTAAATAGCTCTTGACGAAATTATCTTCATTGCTGGTTTTTAGCCTCCTACTTTTGTAACAAACTATGAATACTTCCCTTGTCTTGCCCATGCCCTGATGGATTGGACTGTTTTTCTTCATGGGGCTTTCTATTATCCCTTTCACTTCAAGATTTGCAAGCCCTTTTATCCCGGTCTCATTATAATGTCTGTCTCGGCTTGGTCAGTGTGCGTGTTTTGCAAAGGGTGAGCAACACAATGCTCTGACCTAGATGCAGGGGGTGTATTGGCAGTAGCTCAGCAGTTTTCTTCTGAGCTGCAATTATGTTGAATGGCACAGAGGTTTAATGGTGCCATTTTACAGTAAAGAGGAAGAATCCTGTTTCTTCAGTGGGTCAGAACTGCCAAATCCCAGACATGACACCACCTTTGTTTAATTAGCAATCACTAAAATTAAAAATTGTTTTATTTTGCCTTGAATTCACTCTAAAAAATAAATGTATTAGCCTGATGTTTAAGCAGTAAGCCATAAATCACTGTGAGAATGAGCTGAGTGCAGTGGGATATGCCATTGCTGTATACGGTTATGCTTTCACACAAAAATCAGTGGTTGAAATATTACCATATCCTACTGTCCCTTTGGTTGACAGCTACCATCCATATCCATAAGAATTCATTGAATCAAGCTGTATAGGAATGAGGACAAAATAGATAAAATAATGTTTTCATCAGGGAGGCTGTAAAAGATTTATGAGTTCTGCAAACTGGTAAAATATTCTGCTGTAAATGAAGAATTCATTCAAGCTTTCTTTTTTGCAAAAAGCGAGTATGTGATAATAGTCTGATAATTTGTGCATTTATCTTCACTGCATCTGTGTATGCTTATGTCTGTAAGGCTTTTAATTTGAGGAGTTGAAGGGAATTGTATGGGCACATGATTAAAAGGAAATTATATTTTTATAGACTGCTCCTAAGCATGTTGTGTAAGCAAGCGAATCCTAAGCAACAGTCTGTGCACATGGATTAGCCAGAGGGAGATGAAGAAAGGAGTGTTCAGTATTGAAATTTAATTTCTGCACATTTCTTGCTGTGTAAGATATGAATTTGCGTATTTTTAAAACAGTATCTTGTGATATTTGCCTATAGATCTAAATGGAAGTATATGAAGATAAGAAGCTTATTAACTTAATGGTTTGCTTTATTTTTTGAGTTATCTTTTGTCTGTACAAGTTTAACAAAGCTTCTAGTTCATTCTTATTGTGAAATTTAGATCAGAAAACAATTCAAGGCCTGTGGAAGATTTCCACTGACTTGAATAGTCCCTCTACATCAATGCCAGCAGAGGCTCACATGCGGTAGTGCCTGCAGTATAAAGATGAAGATAAAACTTACTTAAACTTTAATCAGTTGTGGCAACTCGGTTATGTTTTATTATCGATACCACTTTGTAATCTTACTGTTAACAAGAGCATGAATGCTGCTTTTGTTTGTACGCGTATGGATAATATCAAGAGAGGTCTGTAATGTAGGAGTCAGTGACAGGGGTCACAGAATCACAGAATCACAGAATGGTAGGGGTTGGAAGGCACCTCATGGGTCATCTAGTCCAACCCTCCTGCCGAAGCAGGGTCACCTACAGCAGGCTGCACAGGACCTTGTCCAGGCGGGTCTTGAATATCTCCAGAGAAGGAGACTCCACAGCCTCTCTGGGCAACCCGTTTCAGTGCTCCATCGCCCTCAGAGTGAAGAAGTTCTTCCTCATGTTCAGATGGAACTTCCTATGCTTCAGTTTGTGCCCATTGCCCCTTGTCCTGTCGCTGGGCACTACTGAAAAGAGCTTGGCCCCATCCTCCTGACACCCACCCTTCAGATATTTGTAAGTATATATTAGGTCCCCTCTCAGCCTTCTCTTCAGGCTAAACAAGTTCCAGTTTCTTCCGGACAGTTTTTAATTCTGTGATAAGTTGGTTGCATTGCTGATTTTGTTTCCCCTCATTGAGTGCATCTCCACAATAAATGCTATACACCTATTAAACATACTTTTGTTAGCGCACGTGTGGACAGGTGTGTTTGTGTAATTAGACTGCAGTTTTGACCCCTGTGTACAGAGCTCCTTGGTGTTCTCACGGCATGGTGCGTGACACCCTGTGGTAGGGGTTCCTCCCATTAATAAGCAAAAGATGATCAGAAGTAAGGTACAGTTATGGAAAGAGCGGAGGAAATCCATAGGCTTAGTTAGTTGGTAACAACTAGATGCTTTAATGATGATTGAAGTGGTTTTGGGAAATGTTTGCTTTTATTATTATTTAATTTAAATCATTAATCTGCTAATGTGGCTACTTTTAAAATGGGACCCTCCGTAGACTTTCCAAGATTTGTTTACTTACAGCAGTGTGACTTTGTAGGGTACCACCTGTGGAATTTGTGCTTTGTGAGGCTTCTCAGGGGAACATGGGGCAACTATTACTGTATGTGTCATTAGAGTACTTGGGAGCCCAAGTCAACAGCACTCGAGGTCTGCAAACAGGGAGGAGAAGGGTGGTATGGCCTCCGAGAGCATACAGCAGTCTGAAAAGCTGAAATTGCCTCCGGTGCAAAGAACAGGCTCTGCTCATACAGTATGTATGCAATTTGTGCAGTAGTTGTGTATTACTGCAGCTTCTGTCTGAAAGTTCAAGGACTTACTATCATGTAGACCACCTTTTTTTAAAACTCAGTTTAGCTGCAACTCAGAGTGAAGATTCTAGTTGGCGTTTAAAATAGTTCAAATGTTACTTAAACTCTTTGATGAGTTGGGACAGAAGACACTTTATGAAATGTTTAACAATTTACTCTTTCAACTGAGGTGTGAAAGCTTGTACTCCAGTTTGCTAGCCTCTCAGGAAAACAAATAAGCAGGTTTTGTATTTCTGACATTAAATTTTGTAGAAGAAAATATTTACATTTTCTTTATCCAGAACAAGGAAGCAAAAGAGCTTTTGCTGTCCATATAATCGATTCATTTTTAATTCTGATCCAAGCTGACTAAATCCAGTTACTTCAATGAAAATAACTTTCATGATCAGTTTAATTTCTGCTAGAATGCTGATTTTTTTCTTTTTTGAAGTAAACAATAGAATACATGGAAACAAAGAAAAACGCTGAGAAGAGATGCTGTAAGGTCATTTCAACTTTATCGATTCAGCTTTGATATGCAGTCTGGAGCACATGATTTTGGTTTACCTGAATTACATATAACACATTTTGGGTGTTTTGGCTTTTAATTCTAGAAAAATCCTGTATTTGTCTTGCAACACTCCCAAATATTTGGTTGGATTAAAAAAAAAAATCCACAGTGTTTTATTGGTCTTAAAACAAGTCGGACACAAAAAGTTGGAGAGAAAGCTTCATGTTTTTCTATGATTCTGTGCTATAGTTGCATTTTGTTAATATTGAGAATCATTTTTATTAAAACAGGAACAAATTGCATAAGTGTAGTTACATGTTTTCAGTCTATAAAGTTTTAGACTTAAGAATATAATTTATAAGTCATTTGATTTAGAATTTAATGTGGTAGGTCTGCCAAATTGTATACTTCATCAAATGACCAAGTTTCAGAGCTTTAAGCAGAAGAATGGCACTTGGAATCTGTCCAGTTCTCTGTATTGTACTGAGTAAAGAATGCAGGGTAATTGTATTCAAAATATCTCCACAAAACAGCAGTGTTTCTCAAACTTAAAGCTGATAAATACTGTTCTAACACCCTAGCCATTTTCTGTACTCTCACATCCACGGCTGGGCATTTGGCTCTGGGAGGCCTTGGTGGGAATCTCCTGGAATCTTCTGCTTGTCAGTTATGCAAACACTGAGGTTCTTGCTGAGTTGGAAGATTATTTGTTAATAAGCATTTGCATTGCTGCAGGATTTTTGTCTAAAGAGCTTTCCTTCCATTGCATTTTTAAGGGTGTTATTAACTGACAGAACTAGAGATGTGAATTATCATCGTGAACCCTCCTCATGTAATGTTCTGTGAATTTAGAACTGCAGTTTAAAGAAGATTAGTTTTTAATTGCTCTTTTGCAGAGAGCATTCCTTTGCTAGAACACCCTTTTTATCATACATCATGATTTTTTTTTTTTTAAGCATCCCTTTTAAATACACCTGTGTGCCTGCTGCTCCTTGTTTCAACTCTGGTGTTACAGATGTATGTCCTCCTGTGGTGAGCACTTTTGTTCTTAGACTTGTCCTTTCTCTTTGTGGGTTTCAAATAACAACTGAAAATTTTGCAAAAAATTAGAAATTCCTCAGAAGTGTATACCTGGGAACTTTATTCACTAGCCAAATCAAATTTCCAAGCCAAAAAAAAAAGTGAATTCGATCTGAGGAGGCAGAGGTGACTCATTCGGTGGGAGGGTGGCCAGGTCTCCGTGCAGGGAGGCTGCAGGGCGCTCAGCTGCCTGTCCTCACCCTCCTTCACCCACTGCTGTGGCCCTAACGCAGCCGCAGCTGAGGTGTCCTTACGTCAGTGAACCTGTAGTTCCATGATCCCATGAAGGGGCCTTGCTTTGAAGAAAGATACTTCAGCATCAGTCTCTAATTAAATGCTTTTTCATTTTTCCTTCTTAAACTTCAATACAGAAATAACCTTTCTCTTATTTTCTCTCTGTTTAAATACAGAATGCTATAGTGGACCCAGCTCTCGTGTACTTGCTTATTTCTATCACCTGGTCCACCCAGCACAGTCGCTTGCCAAGGAGAAAGGCAGCAGTTAAGGAGACAAATGTGCATTAGGTTTTCTTATTAAGAAAAATAAAAGATCTTTCCTGTAGCTAGAGAAAGGAAAAAGTGGTCTAAAGAAGCACAGTACAGGCTGCAGAGGTAATGCCAGGGTCACAGTTATTTAAGCAGAGCCACAGCATTCTTGCTGAAACCGTCGTTGAATACGTCGCTGATTTTAGTGCAAAGTTGTAGGCTGTTTTTTTACATATTAAATGTATGTTTAATAGCACATCTTGCAGGATATACTGTGCTTCTGCAGATGCAGATCCAAGTCAAAAGTTAAAATAATTATTGAAACCAGCATATAAAGTGCCTGTATCTTTTTTGCATTATAGTAGTGCAGTAACCTGGTGGGCCCGTGGTCACTGGACGAAATGTAGCTCTCTGAAATGTCCTGGGCAGGAAACCAGACTCCAAACTCCGTGCTGAAGTATAGCCTGAGACCTAGTGTATAGAGAGAATAACAGCGATAGCCTTGGGTTGATGTGGATGTGGGATGCGCGATGATGAAAGGAGTAAATGTACACTTCACTCTTGTACTCCACCATGTCTGAGAGCTGGGTGTTGGAGGTGGGCCTGGCAGGAGCACTGCTCATCTCCACGAGGCACATCTGTGCCAGCTCTTGGTCACCTACAGCACCATCCGCAGAGAAGTGGAAACGAAGGGGGCAGCGGGCAGTACCGCTCAGAGGGTGTTTGAGCACCACCGCTCGAGGCAACACCAGGCAGCCAGGGCCAAAAGGATTCAGAGATTACTGCTGGGCTGTAAAGTTCAATGGACGCCTTCATACCTCCAGCGTGACTGTGAAAGACATATACACTACATTCATTGTGTAGGCTGCTTGCCTGAATATATCTGTTCTAATCCTGACACTAGACAGTCTGTAGTGGTTCCAAGTGTTTAAATGTAAAACTGTTGGAAAAAATAGGTTTACTTATTTTAGCAGTGCTGACCGTATCAGCTAAGCAGGCCTTGTTCCCATTCTAATAACTTATGGTTTTATTAAGCCTCTTTCATGGGAAAATGCCTAGACTTACCACTAAACCCAAGTGACTGAGAGTATCTATGATACCACTGTGTGTGCTATACTTAGTACTTTAAGGACTTGAAAGGAAAACTAACACTTTCTTTTCTTTCATCAGGCTGACTTTGATGGTGCTGCAGAAGATGTAAAAAAATTAAAAACAAGACCAACTGATGAAGAACTGAAGGAACTATATGGATTCTACAAACAGGCTACTGTTGGAGATATTAATATTGGTATTCCTATTCCTATATATACTTCACATTTACTCCCATATCTTGATGAAATCAAAATGGTAATCAAAGGTATGCATTTATTTTGGCAGAATGTCCAGGAATGCTAGATTTGAAAGGCAAAGCCAAATGGGAGGCATGGAACCTGAAAAAAGGTGTAACACCAATTAATTTCACATCATGTAGTCATGTTTATAAGATGAAAAATGAGGAAAGATAATGACTCCTGCTTTTCTTTGCAGGTTTATCAAAGGAGGATGCCATGAATGCCTATATCTCTAAAGCAAAAGCAATGGTAGAAAAATACGGGATCTAGAATACTCAAAACAATTCCCACTAATAACTAACTCTTCAGTAGCTAATGAACTAACTCTGTTGAGAAAAATGAAATACTAGTCCTTATTGTGTAGTCTGACAGTAGAATCTTTTAAGCATAAGCTGATTTACTCTAAAGGGTATTTACATACATAGTCTATTTTTAGATTGTATCTTATTCTAAATAAATTTGAACCTAATAAATTGATCTTTCTGTAAGAATTGTGGACTTTTGTGGGTATTAAATTATATTTAGCATTTTTACAGGAGCACACAAACAGAGAAGCTCTGAAAGTAAAATAACATAGCTGTCATTTTTTGTAAATGAGGTTATGGAATGAAGTGAAGGGTTTGTGCACATGCAAGATGAGAAGGGGGAAAGATGGAAACTTTTTTATTTTTAAAACACAAAGCCAATGTTTATTTTCAAAAAAATCAGAAAAACTCCCCCTTTTAAAGGATTACAATAAAGATCTTGAGGAACAGTACAACTCTTAGGCATAACTACATGCAATTGTACAGAAAGAATGAAGTGCTGTGGACTAATCTTACACCTTCTGCCATTAAAACAGAGAGAAATACTCATGGACCAGCATTTTCTATACATCTTGTTATGTGGTTTGTCAAGAAAATTTCATTAGAGGGTTCCAACAGATAAAAGTGACCTCCAGGAAGCTTGTAAAAGGAAGTATCTCCACTTGTTAGATCATGCCAGGCTGAAAAAGATATTTAAAGTGTCAGAGAGATGTCAACTATTGTGGTCATTTTACATAACTATTTCAAAGTTATTATTTAATAATTATTTTAAATAATTCATACATTGGTACTGTTCTGTTGATTTGTTTCATTTAAGAAGGAGATAAAAGACTCTAGAAAACTCTTCATTAACTGATTTGATGCAACAGTAAACTGAGTAAGTATAAGAGGAAAACCATTTAAGCAAAGTACCGTCTAAGTCATGTGGTTTATCTTCAGACCCTTCAAAGCAGGTGATATCACAAGACAAGGGGATATACCTTTCTTCCTTCTCAAATCTGTGAACAGAAGAAGTAGTAAAAAAACTTTCCGTAAGGTACCTATATTTGGGGTTTGCTTCCACACAGAAAATAGCTTTTTCTTTCTCCTTCAAAACATAACAAACTTCAGGAATTAGACTGTGCAGAACATCAGGAGAAGAAATTACTGTATCTGTAAGATTCTTAGCTCCTTACCCTACTGCAATCAGGTCTAGAATTTTAAAGAAATAATGACCCAAGAGTTAGGAAAAAAAGAGCTTCAACCTGCAATAAAAAATCTCACATACAATAAATGATTATGTTGTCTGCTTATGTTCAAGTTCTAACATTTCAGGTCCTTGTCAGCGTCAGGTTCCTACGGCCAAAATGGGTCCCACATCTGAGACTGTCCTTGTCTTTGCCAGGGTAAGAAACCTTGACCACTCAGCTGCGTGAGCTGTTGTGGGACGTCCAGCGGGGACAGCAGTCAGGGCAGGAGCAGCCGGTCGCTCTCTGGATGCCTAGAATATAGGGCTGCTTCGCTTCTGGCTAGGCGAGGGGGCCTGGGGTCACGAGGCTGAATGCAGCGGTCCTGAAGCATGACCAGTTGAGCTTATTACCCTCAGAAAACAACAAAAGATGCGAGAATATTCCTTTTAGTGGGAAGTGATCGTGCCCCTGTACTCGGCACTGGTGAGGCTGCTCCTCGAGTACTGTGTTCAGTTTTGGGCCCCTCTACAAGAAAGACATTGAGGTGCTGGAGCAGGTCCAAAGCAGAGCAACGAGGCTGGTGAAGAGTCTACAGCACAAATCTTAGGAGGAGCAGCTGAGGGAACTGGGATTGATTAGTTCGGAGAAGAGGAGGCTGAGGGAAGACCTTACCACTCTCTACAACTACCTGAAAGGAGGTTGTAGTGAGGCAGGTGTTGGTCTCTTCTCCCAGGTAACCAGCGATAGGATGAGAGGCAATGGCCTCAAGCTGCATCAGGGGAGGTTTAGATTGGATTGTAGGAAAAATTTCTTCACTGAAAGAGTTATGAAGTATTGGAACAGGCTGCCCAGGAAAGTGGTGGAGTCACCATCCCTGGAGATGTTCAAAAAACGTGTAGATGTGGCAGTTCAGGACATGGTTTAGCAGGCATGGTGGTGTTGGGTTGATGGTTGGACTTGATGATCTTAGAGGTCTTTTCCAACCTTTATGATTCTATGACATGTTCGCTACTCTAATGATAGGTTGCTACAGTAAGCAGTGTTTTCATCTAGGGCTTAAATACTAGAATATAAATGGAAAAACACACAAAGGAGAAAACTGTGTTTACTGTTTCTTATTCTTTTTATAACAGAAAAGAGAACAAATTACAGAGAAAGAAAAAAGAAAACCTGAAATGATCAGACAGAAGAAAAACTGTAAAATACAAAAATAAATATAATACAAAATTGTAAAACTTACGAAACTGTCTGAAGAACTCTGACATCTTCTCTGAAAGTAAGTATCAGGTGTTTCTTAATATCTTCATTTTGCAGATGCTCAGAAGGAGTTCCTCCTAAAATTTGTATATATGTAAGAATGTCTTCATCATCTGCATCATCTATGGGTACTTTTTTCGTGAGAAGAAATGCTTCAGACTGTCAGCACCAGACAAAACAGAGCAGGTGTTGTATATAATATACTTTAAATAATATTTTCATTAAGAATTGCTTTAGTAAGAAAGTACAATGATTCTCTGTCTCCAAAATAGAATAGTTTAACATCCACAGAGAATACTTCTTGGAAAGGGTTAGTAGACTGCTTTTGCTGAAAAGACAGATTATGAGTGAGCCAAGTACCCTCAAGGTCTGAAACTTCCACAGACAAATAACCATTAATTTAATTTTGTTCAAAGTTTGACTCTTACTATTGAAATACAACTAATAATTGATTTAAGAGAAAGACAAGCCTAGCAGTGGACACAAATCTGATTAATTTAGGACTGGAGAAACCAACTGATTATGGAAATTTGCAGGGATAATAATGGCTTCCATGAAGTGCTAGCTCGTACTCAGGATTGCCAAGAAGCCCCAGAAACAGAACAGAAATAGCAAATGATGACTGAGGACAGGAAGGCTGGGGAAAAGCAACCTGACTGTTGTTTTCCTGAGAAAGACTAGCAGAACCACCAGAACCTCAAAAGGAATGAAGGACAGTTTAAAAAGGCAACAAAGAATGAGGAGGGAAAGAAAGAAGCGGACAAACGTATTGAGGGCTGGTGCAGGAGGTTTGTGAAAAACTAGGTTAAGACAGTTATTTCGCATGTTACAGAGTAGGGAGTAGCACTTCATATTTTGTTTTGATTACTTTTTAGTATTAAGCCAAAGACCATAGTAGATAATACAGTATTCAAAAAAGGTAGCATTAGCTTAAGAAGACTGTTTTCCCTAGGCTAAGCTTAGCAGCAGTGCATATTCTGTAACGTGAGATTCTCTGTCTGCCTCAGAATTAATTTCCTCTAAGAAAACTGAATATTTTTCTGCATGCATTCAGAAGCAATGTTTGTTTTGTAGTAAAGCCACTCTGCATACCATAATGTAAAATGTTATTTTTACTCTTGGTAGCGAATACACTGTTTTGTTTCGTACTATTAATGATTCGGTAACTTACGTTTGGGGCATGTGCCCCTGATACAAAAAGATGGATCGGCTCTAGTCCATACTTTTCTTTCAAGTGTAACGCAACTGCTAAACTAATATAAGATCCAAAACTGCAGTGAAAAGAGAAATTAAAGCAAAGTAAGGAAAAACAGATGTAAAAACTGGAAAATGTAAACCTAATTTGAATTTCAGTGCTAACAAGCTATCTTGAACAGTTACTAAAACCACGTATGACATGTAAATTATAGTGATATTAGCTAGTTGACATGAAGTGTATTCCTATACAGTCTAGTTTTACAAATCAGACCTTTTTTTAATCTTTCTTTTAGTAGTCTCCTGAATTTGCAGTAAGAACAGTTATTTTGAATACTTGGGACTAAGTGATCTTCAAAATCTATGTGTTTTATGAATGGTTCACCCCCTGCATTCATATAGAGTAAGCACTGACACAAATATTAACAATAAATATGATTATAATTTATCAGTGTAAAAAAACCCAAATCACAACACTGCCATTTTTAGAAGACATTGTGCCTGAAATAAGTAAATAACCAGAGTCTTTGAGATCTATAGCATGTTTTAGGATGACCTGACAGAGGATGTTTGCAGAAGTGTATTTTCCTAAAGTTTTTGCAAATAAAGGCAAGTAACTATCTACTTCTACAGTTCAGAGATAAAGCTCCTTCACCAGGGTATCTAAAAATGTATTTTTACCTGTGACCAAAAAATGCAAATGGTTTTTCTTGCAGTTCTTCTAACAAAGCACTTGTAACTTCATTAACTATGGTTGTCATGTCTTTTGCAAAAGGCTCCTTAAGACGAGATTCTCTGCCAGGAAGCCTTACAGAGGACACTGCGGAAGAGGTAGAGGAAAGGAGAGAAAAGAATTATAGTTATTTCAAATAGAAACAGTAAAAATAATTTTAGTTAAGTTTTTTGCAGAATATATAGATTTTTTAAATTAATCCTTCTTACAGCTGATACAGTGTATTTGCTATTGCTACTACTGTCTTGTAAACCTGTGAGCGATTAGGTTTTCATCCCTTCCTTTGCTCAGAAATGTTGCCTCTCCAATTGATCCGATTCATAAATGCCTTGGGTCAGAAATCCACAAGGTCCTGATCTCAGCTGAGGTTTCAAAGCAATTTTATTACTATTAGTATTAATAACAACCACAAATTCATTAATTTCAATAATAGTAAGTTTGAGGCTTGTGTAAAATATATCCTTTCAAGGGCAGCCTTAGAAAGTTAAACTAGATAGAATCGTACAGTCCCTGTTTTCTTCTTTGCAGGCTCTTCAGCACTGCACATAGTAAAACGTGTGATCATAGTATAGATTGATGGCAATTTATATTTGTGTGGAAGAACAGATTACATGCTTTTATTATATTCCTTTCAAAACTGGGGATTTTCCTCTACTGTTTAGAGAAATTAAGGAATGAATAGATCAGAAGAAAATGTTGATTTTTCTAAATCTCTTTGACATTATGCACACTGCCAAACTTTTACTGAAGGGGTCAGATGCAAAGTATTTTAGAAGAGAGAGAATAAACCATTACCTAATACCATAGATAGCAGTACAGAAATGTTTGCATCTTCTGTGCTTCCTTTCTGCACAAAACATGTCTGAAAGAGCATGCTGCACCCTGATTTTATTCATCTGTGTCTGCAGTTGCTCCTAGGCCATTTCCGTAGTAACTTTGTTAGAAGTAGTTCCAGTGGACAATAGCTTTTTTTTTTTTGCCTTTTTTTTTTAATTTCAAGGAAAATTTGATATGACTTGCGCAACTGTTTACAGAAAGCATACAAGCATTTAGAGGACTGGTACAATTGCAATGGCAATGCTCTCTATAAATATTAAATTATTTTTTTCCTTTGTGGAAGGTCTGGAAAATGGCCTTGGTTCCTCCTCAAATAGTTCAGCAATGGATCTTTTTAGTGCTGATATAGCCTGATAGCAATGAGAATTACTTCACACTGCAACTAAATGTCATTTCACTGTTATAAATCTATAGTTTAAGCTTCACTTTTGATACAAGGAGTGCAAAACCATGCAAACACTCTGGATAATGGAAATAGATTCTATGAAGTCTCTCAACATTAAAAATGGTTCATATCTTCACTGTTAACCTTGCTGATGCTTTTTTTTAACATATTAACCATATATCAGTGTACAGCTGTTTCTGAACCGTACCAGTAGATTCTGAAGCAGTCAAGCATACTATAGTCTTGTGAAATTTAGCTCTGACGATGTAACTTTTTAACCTAGTCAAATACAATTTGATCCACAGTGGTACAGAAACATAGTAAACTCAGTACTCTAATGGAAATGCTAATTCCTAGTGGATCCTTTCTGGATAAGATCCATTGGAAAAAGATTGGAGTGCTCTCTAGAACATTATGTTCCATTCAAAAAATTTGGCTGCTGTGTATTTCAGACTTGCTTAAGTTCTGCTTTAACTACACAAATGACTCACCTTCAATTGAGCTGCTGAAGAGTTTGCCCCATTTAGAAAGTTGAGAAGTTCCACCTCCAGCCCACGGAAAGCAAATCAGCCTACAGAGAGCATCTGGCCTTTTGTATAGACAAGAAACCACCTTCTCCATTCCTAAAAAAACCCAAGAAAACAACACAGCATTCTAGAACAACACTCTTCAGGTATAGGAAAATTAAGAGTGAATCAAGTCTAACTGAAACAATGGGCTGCAATATTTTCTGTCATCAGAACTGCTCGTGCTACAACAACAATCTGTTAGGTACGAGATAACCTTTGTGCAACAGTGGGAACCAGTTCTGCTTTTACAAATGGTGATGGAATAGTATTTGGCAATACCCACTCCTATTTGAGTCACTGGCCACAAAGAACAAGCAGCAAAATAAATCAATATGGGAGTTGAGGACGACCATTTAAAAATACAGGCTTTTAGAAAATACACCAAAAATATAAAGTTCATCTAAGGATCTAGAAAACATAAGGACCACCTAGTTCAGTATTCTCTCTACTACAGTGGTAAAATGGATGTCTAGGGAACAGCTGGATGCAGCTTCTTTGTATATAGGAAATATATATGAATTTCCCTTTCATGTCTTTATCCACTTATCAAATTAAAACAGTTGGCATCTACGACACCCTCTTGCAATGAGTTGCACAGCTCTGTTGCATACAGAGTGATCTCCTTTTTTGTTTTTAATCCAACTCCTACAACTTCATTTGATGCCCACGGGTTAGTATGGTAAAGAAAGTAAGTGGTGCCTCTCTCAGGATTTGCCACTGAGCGTTTCTGAGATCTTCCGTCATGTCATCTCTGCCCTCAGTCAGCTCTTGTTCCTGAATGAAAAGGCCTGGCTTGTGTAGGTGTCCCTCATATGGAAGTGCTTCCATACTCATGACCATCATCATTGCCCATCTCTGGGCTTTTTCTAATTTTGTTATATTCTTTTTGAGACAGCAGAGTAACCAAAGCCAGATTCAGCTTTATCACAGCAGCTTTAGTATTTTTGTTTGCTGCCTGACAGAAGTAACAGCTGAAGGAAGATTTGTAACTACTCCTTCCTTCTTGCTGAGAAGGAAAAACAGCATCAAAGATGCCAACTGCATTGTCTTTAGCATCAGATGCTGTCTTTACTCTCTGAAGAAAAAGGAAATTCTCTACCATTTTTCTTCTTCTTTCCTGATTTTCTTGTCCTTTCAGTCTTGCTGATTAGATTTGTGGACATAAGCACTGAGATGACACCCTACTACTGACAGCATATCAGGCTGTGTCCTATCAAAAGAACCTGGGAACACCACGTGCAACAGGAAATACCTAGTAAAGACAAACTAATTAGAAGCAAGAGTGATACAGAATTAAAAAAAAATGTTTTCTGCAACCATTGAAATAAACTCACACGTTCGTTTTAAAAACACTGAAAAAAAAGTAATTAGGGCATAACAAGCAGCAAAATTCCACTTCCAAAATGCTGCAAAACATTATGGGTATTATTTCTTGCTTTGAATATAGCTCAGTACATGCAAGGGCTGATTCATCATAAAATACACCTACATGCCTACATGCTTTTACCTGCACAAAAAGTTTGAGAATTGCAGCCAGATCAGAATAGGCAGCAATTTACACCTGCTTTAAAACTATGTAATGCAAGCAAGACAGAAGAAAAGCTACTCAGATGTTGCTGTGGTAATTTCGTGATTTTCACATATGTTTAAACTGGAAAGTTTGCCGACATTTGTTAAGAATAACTTCAAAGAAACTGTAAGAAGAGCAAGCCAAAAAACATGTATCAAAAATCACTGGGCAGACAATGTGAGCTTAAAAATAGCTGAAAGATAGTGGAACCAGTGCTGCAGAAGACATAATTGCTCTGGTAGATTCATTTAGCTTCTGTACCATTCGTCCCATTTACACAGTCACTTTTTCCACAAAAAGACACAAAACCTCCAAACATTTCTGAAACCAATGTTTTAACTTGACAGTCAAATAAGGAAAGAAAAATCTTTTATCAAACTGATTCCAAAGGTGATACAAAAATTTCAGGCATGAGAAAGCACATTTAGCCAAAGCCCTTAAATTATTTAAAGATACATTACTGGTCACTGAGAAACTTTCACACTACTCATACAGGCTTATCCCATCACCGTCCAGCTTACGTTAGATGCAAATACCTGAACAGTCGGGAAGACCACCAGTGCTAGGGAATGACAGCCCAAGGACGGATCCACTTCTCAGCGCTGCCCCGCAAGGAGCCAAAATCAGGATTTGTGTGTACCAGCAGACAGGGGAGCAAAGCCAGCCTTGCAGGAGAGGAGGGGATGTGCATCCAGGTGGCACAGCGCCTGCTTTTAAATCTTTTCTAGGGTTAAGGGGAGGAGCTCACACCACGGCAAAAGGCAGGGGACTGAGGCACACAGCATCCCCAAAGGGAGACAGAAGCATCATGTGTTAGATGTGACACACAGCGTTTGGCAGCAATACAAGGAAGGCGCGCCGCAGTGATCCCAGTGATTTGAAAAGCACAGGTTAACGTGCCAACAGCAGTGCAGAAGTTGTAGCAGTTCTAATACATGGAGGCCCACAACCTCAGTGAAGAAAAAGCCTGCATAAAGTAACCAAGAAGAGCCAGCCTTTTGTAAGAATGATACTCAAAAGTACAGTGCTCACACCTCTGCTGGACAGTTTTGTAGGGGTCTGAAAATGTTAATGTAGAAGACCATTACCTGATTTGAATAAAACACTCCTTTTGGTTAGTAGGCCAGTTGTAACTTCTACAAGCTGGAAGACAGAGCGGTGCATGGACAACACACTGTGGTGACATACGATGGTTTTATATTAGCTACCATGTTATGCTCCTGGTCACCACATGCTATCCGCAACCTAAAAACACCAGTGTGTTCTGTAACTGCATTTGTCATACTGGAAGACTGGCTTTTTTTTGCTTTCTCTTTTTAGTGTTACTCTACCAAAATGATCAGTAACAATAATAACAAAGTAAAAATATTCAAAAGCAGTGACCAAAACTAAGGAACCTGAGTGCCAAAATGGGTTCTGATGCTTAACTTGAGACACACAAGCTGGACTACTTTGTGGGTTTCACTTTATTCTTCATTCTTCTAAATTTCTCTTCAGCATTTTGAGGAAACTAAAAAATCTGTGGTGTGAAGAGAAGGGCTTGCCTGTTGACCTAGCCAGTCAGTAAACAGCAGTCCTTTCCTGAACGAGGTCTGCAGTCTTCTACTCACTTCTGATTTCTGCTTTCCCAGGGAACCCTAAACCAACCCTTTTGACTGCAGCAGTTTCCATGGGAAGGCATGGGCTTTGCAGTGAACACTGGTCACAGGCCCTGCAGCTGCCACTTCCAAATGGCAAAAGTGGAAACTGTTGCTAAGGCTCCTTTCACAGTACTTTTATGTTGTAATTATTATCAAGTAAGATGAGGCACACCTATGTTTGGAAGGTGCACAGTTTTAAAGCAGCTTATATTGGCTAGTCCTGACATGTACTGTTATGCTCAACACTGCTTGTCCATGTGATGTATCTGCTCTCAGAGATACTGGATTATAAGGTACAATTTATAACAAAGCACGTAATATTCTGTATTTATTCCTACCTCAAATTGTGCCAACTGTAAAATCTGACACCCAGTGTTAATATTATGAAAACCAGATGTTGTAAACATTCGGCCCACTAATAATGTTTGCAAAAGTAATAAACTACTACTGGTAACAATTATTTCCTAACTAAGGCTGAAAATAAAATAGGTTAAGAATAAGATTTTGAAAGCATAGCATTAATCAAATAGCATGATATTTCCTTAAAGATACTGAAATAATAAATTGCGTTGGTTGGGGCTTTTTGCCTTCTAAATTTTTTCTTGGTATCAAAGAACTAGAAATTTATTGGTTTTCATATGAAAAATTAATATTTTCACAAATTAAGTAGTTCCAGGAGATGCCACTCTCAACCAAAATTATGTCTGCTTTTTCCAGGGCTGAAGGTAAAAGAGGGCTCTACAGAACTAACTTTGCCAACACTGTAATAGTATAAAATAGACTAGACTAGACTAGAATGTTTCTGTTGGAAGGGACCAACAATGACCATCCAAGTCCAACTGCCTGACCAGTTCAGGGCTGACCAAGTTAAAGCATGGTATTCAGGGCATTGTCCAAATGCCTCTTAAACACTGACAGGCCTGGAGCATCAACCACCCCCCTAGGAAGCCTGTTCCAGTGTTTGACCACCCTCTCGGTAAAGAAAGGCTTCTTAATGTCCAGTGTAAACCTCCCCTGGTGCAGCTTTGAACCATTCCCACATGCCTATGCCTGGATCCCAGGGAGAAGAGCTCAGCACCTCCCTCTCTGCTTCCTCTCCTCAGGAAGCTGCAGAGAGCAATGAGGTCATCCCTCAGCCTGCTCTTCTCCAAACCGGACAACCCCAAAGTGCTTAGCTGCTCCTCACAGGACATGCCTTCCAGCCCTTTTACCAGCTCCCTTGCCCTCCTCTGGATGCATTCAAGGGCCTTCACATCCTTCTTCAATTGTGGGGCCCAGAACTGCACACAGTATTCAGGGTGAGGCTGCACCAACACTGAATGGTCACTTCTTGGGACCGTCTGGTTGTGCTGTGTTTGATGCACCCCAGGATGTGGTTTGCTGGCTTCCAGGGCACACTGCTGGCTCCTGTTGAGCCTGCTGCCAACCAACACCCCCAGACCGCTTTCTGCAGGGCTGCTCTCCAGCCACTCCTCTCCCAATTTATACTTGTGCCCAGCGTTACTCCATCCTAGGTGCAGAATGTGGCATTTTGACTTGTTAAATTTCATCCCAGTAATCACAGCCCAATGCTCTAATACATCTGCAAGGCCTCTTGTCCCTCAAGAGAGTCAACAGCACCTCCCAGTTTGGTATCATCAGCAAACTTGCTAATGGTGCATTCCACTCCTGCATCCAGATTGTTCAGAAATATATTGAACAGAACTGGACCTGGAATTGAGCCCTGAGGAACACCACTGGTGACCAGCTGCCAGGCAGATGTAGCCCAGTTCACTAAAACCCTTTGAGCTCTGCCCTTCAGCCAGTTCTTCACCCAGTGTACCATGAACCTGCTCATCTCACAATTGGACAACTTGTCCAGAAGGATGCTGTGAAGGACAGTATCCAAAGCCTTACTAAAATCCAAAAAAACTACATCCACTGCCTTTCCTTCATCATCTAGGTGGGTGACCTTACCATAGAAGGAGATAGAATCATAGAATCATAGGTTGGAAAAGACCTCTAAGATCATCAAGTCCAACCGTCAACCCGACACCACCATGCCTACTAAACCATATCCCGAAGTGCCACATCTACACGTTTTTTTAACACCTCCAGGGATCGTGACTCCACCACCTCCCTGGGAAGCCTGTTCCAATGCCTGACCACTCTTTCAGGAAAGAAATTTTTCCGAATATATAATCTAAACCTCCCCTGACACAACTTAAGGCCATTTCCTCTTGTCTTGTTACTTGGGAGAAGAGACCAACACCCGCCTCACTACAACCTCCTTTCAGATAGTTGTAGAGAGCAATAAGGTCCCCTCTCAGCCTCCTCTTCTCCAGATTAAACAGCCCCAGTTGCCTCAGCCGCTCCTCCTAAGACTTGTTCTCTAGACCCCTCACCAGCTTTGTTGCCCTTCTCTGGACACACTCCAGCACCTCAATGTCCTTCTTGTAGTGAGGGGCCCAAAACTAAACACAGTACTCCAGGTGCAGCCTCACCAGTGCCGAGTACAGGGGCACGATCTCCTCCCTACTCCTGCTGACACACTAGTCCTGACAGAAAACCAGGATGCCGTTGGCCTTCTTGGCCACCTGGGCACACTGCTGACTCATGTTCAGCCAGCTGTTGACCAACACCCCAAGACCCTTTTCTGCCAGGCAGCTTTCCAGCCACTCTTCCCCAAGCCTGTAGCATTGCATGGGGTTGTTGTGACCCAAGTGCAGGACCCGGCACTTGGCCTTGTTGAACCTCATACAGTTGGCCTTGGCCCATCGATCCAGCCTGTCCAGATCCCTATGCAGAACCTTCCTACCCTCAAGCAGGTTGACACTCCCACCCAACTTGGTGTCATCTGCAAACTTACTGAGGGAGCACTCAATCCCCTCATCCAGATCATTGATAAAGATGTTAAACAAGTCTAGGAGGGCATCTTTCCTAGTTGGCTCACTGAGTA
This sequence comes from Opisthocomus hoazin, assembly GCF_030867145.1. Taxonomy (NCBI): domain Eukaryota; kingdom Metazoa; phylum Chordata; class Aves; order Opisthocomiformes; family Opisthocomidae; genus Opisthocomus; species Opisthocomus hoazin. The sequence continues at coordinate 70,593,068 of NC_134417.1, read as the reverse complement.
TAACAAGAAGTTATCATCTCCTACAAACTTCAAGAATTTCCAAGACCTACTCATCATAGCAGAATGATATTTCCAGTTGATGTCTGGGAAGTTGAAATCTCCCATAAGGACAAAGGCTGCTGATCCTGAAATTTCTCCCCATTGCCTATAGAATAACTCATCAGTACTTACATCCTAGCTGGGTGATTGGTACTAGACACCCACTAGAACATCTCCTTTGTTTTCCATCCCCCTAATCCTCACCCAGAGGCTCTCAACCACATCATCACTAACTGTAAGGGCTGTGCAATCAAACCTGTACCTTACATATAGTGCAACACCTTCACCTCGCATGCTTGGACAGCCTGTAGCCTGCCATCCCAGCACGTCAGTCATGGGACTCATTCCACCAAGTCTCACTGATGCAAATGCTCTGGGAGCTAAGCAACACTTCCAGTTCACCCTGTTTATTTCTCATACTGCATGTATTGGTGTACAAGCATTTCAGATATGCTCCTGAGTCCTCCGTGCTCCCAGGAGCAGTGTAAATGTTCCCACTTGCCACCCTCAGATGATGCCATGCTAACCCTTGGCTTACCTGTTGCAATCCTGTTGTTATCCTCTTCCCCACGTCGATTCTAGTTCAAAGCTCTCTTGATCAGTCCTGCCACTTGCCCCCAAAGACACGTTTCCCCCTTGGGACAGGTAGATCCCATCAGGCCTCAGCATACCTTGTCTCCCAAAGGCTCTTCCACGGTTTAAAAACCCAAAGTTTTGGCATAGGCACCAGTCCTGGAGCCAAGTATTGATATCTGAGGCTTGCCTGTTTCTTCCAAAGTCTCCCCTCATCACTGGGAGGATTGAGGAAAACACTACCTGCGCTCCCAAATTTTTTAGCTTTCCTCCCAGAGCTCTGAAATCTCTTTTGATTGACCTCATACTTTTTCTTGTGACATCATTTGTACCCCTGTGAAAGAGCAGGAATTGATAGTAGTCTGAAGGTTCTACTAGGCTCTTCAGTCTTGTGGTAATGTCCTAATTCAGGCCCCAAGGAGGCAGCAAACTTCCCTGAAAAGAGAGTCTGGTCTGCAAATGGGTGCTTCTGTTCTGCACAGGAGGGAATCACCAGTGACCATCGCTCACCACTGTTTCTTCTCGGTGGTGGTCTTAACACAGGCTTTGTTGCGAGTGGTTGGTCTCTCTGACCTTGGCAAGGCTGCTTGTGCAGGTTCGTCCTCTACCTCATTATGCACTTCATCTGTTGTACCCAGGGCCTCGTACCTGTTCTGTAGAGGTATCTTAAAGGGCAACTAAGAAGGCAGGGAGGGATTTCTCTTACCACTCCATGCTGTAACCTTCTTCGATCCCTCCTTGTCCCTTGTGATGCTGCCTTCCTCCTGGTACAAAGCAGATCATGGACCTGCCTATGTAGTGGCCATGCTGAGTTGGCTTCCATGCATCACAGACGGCAGAGTATGGCTCCACTGATCAATCTCCCCCTCAGACTCTCAAACAGTCCTCAGAAGTTCCTCATCCTCAAAGATTTTTTAGCTGCTGCTTTATGGCAATTTCCAGATCCTTTTGGACCACAATACTAATACAAAAGGACCTAATGCTAAGTCAGGAAATCTCCTCATTCTCTAAAAACTGAAGCTTATCTTCTATCTATGGATGGTAACTGACAACATCTGCTATGCTATAAGCAGTGTGCACACTGAAATGCATGAAGTAAACTGTCACTTATAGCAATCTGCGAGATTAAAAGTTGGTGAAACACAGGATAACTAGTAAGTCTGATTCTTTCAGAAATGATAATTAATGCAAGAGTCATTTTTTATCCCGTAGTTATTAATACTGGCAACCCACTGATGTAATTCTTGTTTAAGAATAAAAACACTGTTGGGGCAGTTGCAATTCACTAACAGTGATTTAATGATGTGACTCATTTTGAGCAGTAAAATGGGCACATACAGATCCCTGAAGTAAAGCAACAAAGAAGCATGTGTTTCTCAGTTGCACACTTAAGACTTACAGAACTAAGTTGTATATGTTGCTTAACAAAGTTTCACTTTTAATATTGACAGTTATGAAACATTGGATTATATGTACTGTGAGCAGTTTAATTTGTTTTCTCTGCTGCCAGTCATTATTTATTGCCAATAATTATTTATTAACAAATCTGCACCATTTTTAGCACCTTTACTGCAACTATACTTTATTTCCTAGTCACTCAACTTCAAAGGATAAAAGTAAGGATACACTTAAATCTTTCTCTTAAAAATCACCACTAGCTGCTTATGTGGAGAGGCATACAATTAAGCAGTTCTCATGCCATCCAAAGGAAAGCAGTAGTAAGCCTCCTCTCTAAGACAGTATCAAGACAGAGACAGTCTTAAATGAATCAAAAATAGCCTCCACACCAATTCGTTATTACTTATAAGTATGGCCTCAGAGAATTATATGCAAGTAATAAAATATGAGTCACGCAGATGAAACACGGAGGGCAAAGCAGAATTTTCAGAAAGGAAGACTTCACAGATGCATTAGCAGGATCTCCTGGAGAGATATGGAAAGATGAGTGACACTAGACAGAGTATTGAAGAGATCTCACCTGAAATTCTGCCTACAGCATTGGTCAGGCTCTTCAAGAAAGGTGAGTTCAAACTGAATCAGATGCAGAGCATGGCTAGAAAAGAGAGCTTATGAAAGAGAACAAATTACTTCCTACAAATGCACTGGAAGACAAAGGTGTGGGAAGTGAGGACATTCCAAGTAATGGTTACAGATTGTCCATGAATTAACCATGGCTAAAAATAAGATTTTTAACCTCTGGACCCATCAGATTCTGGAACAACTTTCCAGAAAAGTTACCTGGTTTTCCTTGGGATGCTGTAATCAGTAGGAAAGTGAGTTGATTGTCAACCATGACTAGATCACGAGAGCAAATGTGCTGAGGGGCCTTGTGCTAAGACCTGTGGGTATTTTTCTTTGGTATCTTGATACCTTTCTCTTTGTTAAAGGGTTGAGTTCATTCAGTTGTTACCATCATTACCAGCTGCCGTCAGTAGTTATTGCTCCATGGCAATGGAGCAATTTTCCCAGCATCATAAATACACCTCATCTTCCCACTTGCCTTCCAGGTCTCATAGTCCTAAAGAAAACCATGGGACCAAAGGAGAATTCGATAACACATCTTTACACAAGTTAATGAGCAGCCTGTGCTGTAGGCATGAATTCACTGATAGACGGATATAACAAGATGGCCATAAAGCAAAGTCTGATCCTTCATGTCATCTTTGACCCATACTTGATACTTTCTTGGAACAATGGGTAGACACCCCCTCCTCAAAAAGGCAAAACCAGGGATTGTAAACTTTGCCTGATGTATTGGTGGGTCCAAAAATTGTATTGGTGGGTCCACAAATTGTTCCTCTGCTGAAGCATTTGGAAAAAGGAAATGGATTACGTATCAAGGCTCATCACAGAGTGTCCAGAGGGATATCCAGTGGGCAATCACAGTGGTTAGGATGCTTATGAAGTCCGAAGCTAGCAGAAGTAGTAAGGCAGCTATTTCTGCAATAGTGGTCACAAATTAAATCTAACTGTGTCACAAAATCTGTGGGGAAGGGAAGTATGGGGAGCAGAGAAGCTGCGTGGTCCAGAGAGTAACCTAAGACAAAGCTGTAACTGAGATGCAGATTTGTTGTCAGCTTTGTTTGATCTTGCTGACGATGAGAACAATCCTGCCCTTCGCAGCTTCCTGGAGCATAAATTTCTACCCCTGATCTTTTTGTCAACACTCGCAACTACAAAGCTATGTAGTAACAGCACATTGCTTATCAAGCTGAAAACTAATACTTATCCTCCAGGTTAGTTTTCACCTACATCAGTCAGCTGATCCCATACAGTATCATCCTCCTCCTGTTGATAAGGAAAGGAGCCTTCCACCTTTTTGCAAGCTTTGAGTCACTTAAACCAGCCGGAAAGGTGCATGCTGAGCCCCAAGGTCTGGATGTAAAAGACACATCTGTGCTAACCTAATGGAGCAATTCGGCCTTAAGAATAATTTTACAACTCTTACTGAAACAAAAAACCTGCAGAGACTGTCTTGCTGGTTTGAAAGACACATTCAGCTGATCTAATTTTCATTCAGAAAAAAAACACATATAAGCCACACATAAGAAAGAATTATTGAATAAATAAACTTCTTTGGCATATGTTCAGCTGAATTTGGATTTATTTGAAATCTAAGCATGTCTGGTTAGGGATATGTCTCTTTTTTTTCTTCTTTTTTACAAGACTGCAGTTCTAAAAAAAAAAAGATTATTTCTAAATTGCCTTTATCTTTCCACTACTTCCATCTATTGGCCTTATACCTAAGATCTGACTTAGACTCTATTACAATGAAGGATAGATAAGAATTCCTCTGCATAATTAAGATTTTCCCGGATTGTAAAGTTTTCAAGAGAAACAAGCTTTTATTTTACTACCTATAAATTTTAGGTTAGATATATGATCTGGTGAAGCAATGGTAATGGCAGACAAAATCTGCTTTAGAGTGTTCACAGTCAAAAAGAATGTTTCTTTGTTGAACTATTGGCAAAAAAGTGGCTCAGTGTGAGAAACAAAACTCCACTGAACTTTGTTTTAAGAAAATATTACCTGGGGGAGTGCATATTCTTTTATTTTCTTCATATTTAGAATAAGCTGAAAATAAAATTCTAGTTCTATAGAGAGCTGTATAAAAGATTAAAAGAGCAATCAGATAAATCACAGAATAATTTCAGTTGAAAGGGACCTCTAAATATCACATAGTCCAAGCCCTGCCTCATTGAGTTTTGACTGTCTCCAAGGATGGAGACTCCACAACCTCCCCAGACAACCTTGTTCCAGTGTTTGACCATGCGCACGGTGAGGATATTTTTCTGTCTAATCCCTTGTTGCTCCTTGTATCTGAAAGTCTTTTGTCTTTTTGCTGAGTACCTCCAAGAAGAGTCTGGCTCTACCTATCCTCTTCAAACTCTTCCATTAGGTAGGTGAAGACATTAATAAAATCCTCATTTAGCACTCTCCTCTTAAGACAAAACCATTTCTGTCAGCCTCTACTTGTACACCACCCACTCCAGTCACAATCACAGGGGCTCCTGCCACACTCACTTCAGTATTTCAACATCCTTCTAGTACAGCGGAATCCAAAATGGACACAGTTGTGGTGTATGTTAAGGGAGAAGTCGCTGCCCAAGCATTCACACACCATTCAAGGAGTCGCACACACACCACACGAGACTTTAAGACTCTGCAGAGAACGTAAAGTCAAAGGTAAAGAAACACTGAGTGCTTGCAGCACAGGGCTGTTTTGATATTTCCCAAATGAAAATATATTCTATAGCGCACAGTCCAGAAATCTATGAAACGAGTCTTTGTGAACTGCAGGAGTGTGGTATTTGCCTGTGGGCAGTCCAGGACCAGACAGACTTCTCAGATATCTAGGCACTTGTAAATCTTACATACTAGACACATCCCATTCACCCATCCATGGGTTAACAGCTTGCCTGCAGATTCTAGAAGCCAGGCAAAAAGCAACCCTATCCTCTGACGGCTGTCTACTCACTGAATTTAGATTTAAGGTAGTGCATTCACCAGCCCAGCAATGAGCGCAGACGTGGACTAGGGAGCCTGGGAGTCAAAAGATCCACTTCACTGGTAGGTGCAGAGTCTGCTGTCACAGCCACTGGATTGCTCACAGCCAGGCAGGCATCTGAGACACCCAGCTGGGAACGTGGAAGCCTAAACAAGTCACGGCATCCACAATTTAGTATCTGCAAACCTGTAATAACAGAGCTGGCAGGTGGTAGGACAGCTAGGCAACGTCATTCTCTACTGATTTTATCTTCACGACAGAAAGGGGGTTTGTGCAGCCTGTGGATACCAGGATGTCAGTGTCCTAAACATTGTGATCCAGCTGGAATTTCATATTTCTGCAGCTGCATCAGAACCTTACACATTACCACATCACACACATGCTTGTTCACATTCGTCATTCACATCATCATTAATAAAAGTAAAAAAATATGTATTTTCCAAGGTAGGTACTTGGGCTTTTTGGAAAGTAATAGGGTCACAAAAAGAGGTTGTCCAGTTAGAGAGAGAGCACATCTATAACATGCATTTTAAGATTCATTACAGGTTTTTTAGGACTATGGACTCATATCCCTAAAAGTTTTCCTACTCAGCGAAAAGCAGTGGTATGATCTTGCATTTAGGAGACAGAAAAATGAGTAAACCACAGGAAAAAAACTCTGTAGGAAACCATGTCTTAGTGGCTCCTGAGTTCAGGAAACTACTGGCCTTTGCTTCTTGAAAAATAAAGACTAAATTAATCTTTCATCATTATACGTAAACGCTGTAAAGTAATGGAGAAAAGTATGGAGTATACTCAACCTTTTTCTCCATTGGTCGTATTTTTCCCAGCAACGTATTCCTCATGGCGACATTTTTAGTAGATTATACACTAAATAGGTTAATGTCATTGCTAACATCTAAAAGCTGCTGCTGAAAAAAAACTATATATGTCTTTACCAACTGAAATTCTGTTCTCCAGAAATACCCATCCCTTTACTTAGACTTGAAAAAAATGTAGGAAAGAACATTTTTCTACGGAAGCAGAAACAGTCCTTTGTGGAAGACTTGCAGATGAAGTGCTCACAACATCACCAACACAAAATCTTTGAAATAAATGTTAAAGCCACACAACACGCATTCCCAGTTTCACTACCTGGACCTGCCAGGGTGTTGAAACTGCAAATATAAAGACCATGTGGATGCTTCGAAGGTGAACATGGAAAGATGCAACATAGCCTCCCCTCCTTTCTTACTGTTTCTGCTGTCAGCTGAGTTCTGCTATGGCACAGCTGCATAATATTTGCTCAGATTTTTGTGGAAATTGTTAAACTGAGAGAAAGAGCTATGAGGAAGTCCATAGAGCAGAGCCGCGAAATGTAAGAAAGGTGGAGCTGAGATAAAGGTAAAGACTGCTGAGATGGGGCCAGGCAGCAGCTCAAGGATCAAGAGGAAGGACATCAAAGTGGAAAGATTATAATATCTCAAGAGAAAAAAATTAGGTGGAAGATTGCAACATCAAGCACCTGCCACAGGGAGTAGTGAAAGCTGACCCTTTTCCATCTGACTAGCAAAGATTCTATAGCTGGTTAACATACTAATACTGATTTAGTAGATCATTAATCCTGTCTTTTCTGCCTGTTAACCACAAAGTAACTGCTTTACATATAACTGCACATAGAAAAAGGTGACTGAACAAAGTGGCCCAGGGAAGGAGAGACCATGAGACAGGTAATGGGAAACCATTCTGGCAGCAAAGGCATGTAGCAACAAGAACGCAACCAGAAGGTACCACCGCTGCAGACGGGAAGAGGAAAGAAGTCAAGGAATAAAGCCCTGTTTGCATAAGCTGTGAGTGATAACGCAGTTACAGCAACACTGACGTTTTGCTCTGAGCATGGCAGTTATGCCATAGAAAATATTTTAAAACTGATGCCAAGGCCACGAAGAAAGTGGAGAAAGGAGACAAGGTGGTCCCTGTTATGCCATCTTCTGTCCTTAATCTTCCTGCTCTAAAAATGTACAGATTTAGACAGTAATCTTTATTTTTAGGAACAGCAAAAGAGTAGGATTAAGTAGCAATTCAGCAGATGAACAGTTTATTTTATCTACTTTGCTTTCACAGCACCTATGCTAGGTGTGCTCCTATGCAAGTACTATAGTGACGAACAAGGCAAAAAAAACCCACCTTCCTATTTCTACCTCTACAGTCTGAACAGGGTATTAGAACGTCTTGATATCTAAGATGTGTGGAAGGAAAACTTTTGGCTAGGGCCCAACTTAGATAATGTCATAGCAATTCCCATAGCTACAACTAAAGACTTTACAGCAACATTTGAAAAAAAAACTTGCCATTTGTGACACAGAATATGAAATAGTAGTCTTTCTTATTTCCCAATTACCAATGCTTCAGTGGCAAGAATAACCAAGAGACTGAGGATTTCAAGTTTGATAGTGTTTTCTATCACATGCTGACTTTGCTACGCTCAAAGCTGGACTCATAGCTGTGAACTGAAACCTGCAGTAAACCTTAAATCCGCTTAGAAATAGCAACTGTTACTACAAATCCCTTGTTAAAATGCTTTTTTATTTTTTTAAAGGATCATATTATACCTTTGTTCCTTTACACAGGCTACTAATTAGATTTTTAGCTGAAGATGTGATTGCCCTTGATTTTAATCTCTGAGCTGCCTTTGGACCTACCTGGGAATCAGTGAGAAGGATCAAGCAAACATTTAGTATTAAAATACAATGTCTGACAGGAACTTTTGATGAAAGGGAGGGCCACAGGGATGTGAAGTCTACAGTCCCCACAAGGGAAGAAACAGTGAGCCATAGGAGGCTGCCGTCCTCATGTGGCCTATAGTAGCAAAGATATCTGGAGCTTCATACGGATGGAAGCGAGTGATAGGGACTGCAAACTGATGAGGGTTATACAGGGCTTCTGTAGAGGTCCTGAGTCTCTGCCTGGAGGCAGTGATGGTAGGCATCAGGCTACATCCTCAGCCCGGTCCAAACCTTCTACCTCATGTAGAGACTCTTGCACGATGCAGACAGCCATCAGGGCAGCAGACGGAGGTACATGTCAGGCTATGTCACATCCAGCTGCTTTTACTTACTGTCTCAGCTGCCAGTCTTTTGTCAGGGGCTCCTCAGAGCAGCCAGGTCCCCCAGTGGCACCGTGAGAGGGGGAAACCTCTGGGCTGAGCCATAGCTCCCCGCTGCACATCGCCCGCCTACGCCAAAGCGCAGTGACGGCGAGCGTCTCTGGAAGCAGACACTCCATGAACCACGGCAAGCGGGACTGGGCAGGCCTCACATTTCTTGCCCAGCAAAAGTGGTCCTTCACCACGCAGCGAAGCATCTGCTCCGGGACGTGATGACTGCTCCAGACCCCCCTCGGTCTCGCTGCTGGTGGTTTGAGCTCACCCCACTCCGGCCGGGCCGCAAGGCACGCCGCGTAGCCCCTCGCCCACCCGCCATTTTAACAAGGGGCACGGAAACCCACCGGTCTGGCCACAGAAACGTCCTCGCAGACTCCTGAGCTCTTCCCCCCCCCCAGAGCAGTGGGGCTGCTCACCCCGGGCCAGGTGCCCCCCCCGCGTCGAGCCCGCCGAGGCTCGCAGCCGGGCTCAGGCCCGCGAGGGACAGCAGGCGGGGACGCGGCCCTAACCCTCGCCGAGCCGGAGGAAAACCCTCAGCGCGACCCCGGCTGCCCTTTCTCCCCTCGCCCTTTCACTCAGGGCCGCCCGGAGCCCAACGCGCCGCCCGGCCTCCTGCTGCCCCGCCCCGGCCGAGGCGCGGCCCCGTCGGCCACCGCCTCCCCCGCCTTCCGGGCGCGCTTGGAAGTGGGGCAGAGGTGAAGGCAGCCGGGCGGGGAGCTGGCTGAGGCGGCGGCGGGCCCGCCAAGGTAAGCGGTGCCTGGCGGGGCGAGCGGCGACCTCCGCCCGCCTCTTTGCTCGGCCGGAGGGAGCGCGGCGGCGGGAGGCTCGGCTCGACTCGACTCGCCAGTCTCCTTACCCCGCGGCCCCGGCCCCGTGTCCCCGGGCCTCTCCGGGGCAGCTCCCCGGCGCGGGCCCTGAGCTCCCGTGAACACCGCTGCGGTGCGGCGGCGGCACCGGGCCCTGCTCGACGCCGTCCTGCCCCGGGCCGCCGTTCCGCCGGGCGGGGGGGGGCGGGGGCACGGCCGGGGCCGTTACTACCCCTGCGGGGGCCTCGGTGAGGGTCTGCGGGGGGCGGCGTTATGGCGGCCGCCAGCCGGGCGGGGCGCGGGGGATGGTTCCGCTTTCCCGTCTCGGTGGGTGTCCCGGGGCTGGCTGGCTTCTCCTTGGGAAAGAAGGCAGCAGGCCTGGAGCTGGTTGATCGCGACATACACGGAGAAAGCATCAGCAGCCGCCTGGTCGTGGTTTCCCCGCGGTGTGTGTGTGCCCGCTGTTGGTTCAGGCCAGCAAGAAGTGCTCGATCGTGGCGCTGTCGGGGGACGCCTCCCTGATCCCTGTCTTCTGTCGTGTAAATGGCTGGGGGGGGGAGGGGGGAGAGAAAACGGTGTGGGGAGGCACATCACCTCACTCGGGCTTCGTTACGAGTCTGTGGTGGTGTGCTGCAGATCTGCACCATGGAAAAGCAAGTGCTGGAGTCCTCTGAGGAGCGAACATTTCAGTACCAAGATTCACTGCCTTCCCTGCCGGTACCTCCTCTCGATGAATCTCTAAGTAAATACCTTGATGCAGGTAATGATTTAATTTTGTAATAGTAGTGTGGTGTGTGCTGTTGTAACCTGGCTAATCTGAAGACGTTTGCGAAATAGTTTGTAGAGGCAGCTTGTATCAATTCATGGAATTGGGGTGGAGATCCAGACAGGTTTAGAGTGCAGAAGGGTTTTTTCAGGTTCAAAATGGGAAACCAAGTGCCCAGAGCAACCTGAGTAAGAGTTTCCTTTTTATCCCTATTTGCCTTTCTTCATCGTGGAAGGGAATTGGGCAAGTCGGAAGATTAACTTTCTGGTTAGAGTTTTTCCCCCCGCTAAGGTTTTGGGTTGGGTCTATTCCCCGTCACCTGCACTACATCATAATAAAAGATGTTTCATCATCTACAAATGTCACTTTTTGTAACTACTCTGCTTGTTTATGACTGTGTTTGCCCAGGATCTTTGGAAAAAAACCCAGTTATTTCAAACTTCTTCACACTTAAGCATTCTTCTTTCCCACCAATACTGTTACTGTGCAGTAGTAGAAAAAGGCAGTGGTGGGCATTTTTGGGTAGTTTAACCTGGATAATTTCTGCCTTGAAATGTTGGCTGTCTAAAGAAGATCTCATAAGAGAAAAGTTTCTTAAAAATCATGTTTAACAACGTATTTCAACACATGTGTCTAGCTTTATTTATAAAGCAGAGACAACTGGTTAGTTCTTTATTATCATAGCAGGCATTGATATGTTGGGGATGACAAATATACATTACCTGGTATCTTGAGCTCACTTTCCTGTGTTTGTTTAATAATTTTCAGAAGGCAGAGTCATTGAGCTTTTTTTCTGGAACATCTGCTTTGTGTCTCATCATCTTACCTGTAACACAGGAATGCTAACAGAGTAAGACCTAGAGTTCTGACCTTAGGAGGAACACGTTGCACCAAAATTTCCCTTTCCCGAAACAAAAATCTTCAAGTTCACTCTGAGTTGCCTTTTATTCCTAGTATAGTGGAGAGGGCCCAGTAGGTGGTAATAGGTTTTCTTTGCTCGTTTTGATGCAGGATGTTGAAATGGTGGGTTTAGAGAAAAAATGTTCTGTCTGTATGCATGTCAAAAAAACATTTTGTTGCAGTTCAGGTGTGCCGCAATAGTAGGAAATCTGCAATAACAGAATTGCCCTTTAGCACTTAGTTTGGTAAACCCAGCTGGCTCTCCAAGATGACAACTAACTCTCTCATGGAGTGATAAAATCTGACAATGAATATGTTTGCTCTTGTTTTCTGATTCTGATCTGTGTTTGCAGAAACACCTTGTCACCTGTCCCTTTTTTTTTCTTCATGCTGAAGTGACTTCCTACTTACAGTGACTTGCACATAAGTTGTTCTATAACTTTGATAATCATTGGTGATCTCCTTTAGTCTCAGTGGAGGCTGGAGGAAAGTTAGTCCAGTATTTTTTGTTCTGCCACAGTCTTCTCTTGTTAAATCACTTAAGCCAGAATGTGCAGTGCGCAATTCTAGACACTAGATTGGTGATTCTCATAGCTTGAGCTCTTAGTTTGTTTAGTCTGTGTAGGTGAGTGTTGGAAGGGAGGCGCTTCTGAAGAGCGATTCAGAAACTCCAAATGACCCTTCATAGATGCTGTGAATCATTCCTTGGACGCTCCTGTCTTTTATTGGTTGGAGGAGGACCCCAAGCACTCAACATTAGTCAGTGTTCCTGTTGATAAAGCACTTGTCTGTTTAAAGCCAGTCAGCTGGAAAAGCTGGGCACAGTGTGTGTCAGAAGTGCCTTATTTAGGGCTTTACAGTAGCTGCCTCTGCTTTGGGTTTGGAATGACTAACCTTGTTTTGAAGGTAGGTCTTGAGCAGAGAACATGACTGTAGCCATGTTATTTAGCCTTTTAGCTCACCCTAGATGTTGAGACTCAGAAGCTTGGATTCAGCTAGAGAGTATGAAAACGCAAAGCTCCAGCTTTCCAGAGGATTCCTTAACTATGCAACTGAAAATATCTTCTGTGGGATAGTTCTTGTTGATGGATGGAGCCAATCTGTGCAGAAAGGAAGACAAGATCTGTGGGCCTGGAGAAAGTGACAAGAGAGCAGTTTCACTGAATTCTAGTGAGAAAGGGGATGAGTTCTGCCGCTTCCTAATAGCGCTGCTTCTACATCTGATCAAATAGTTTTTAAATGGAAAGAGGCCCTGTAATCGTAGAATCACATAGCTTGGGAAGGGTTCATCTAAACCAGATCCCCGCTTGAAGTTGGTCCAACTACAGCAAGTTGCTCAGGCCTTGCTTAGCTAAGTTTTGTATATCTGCAAGGATGGAGATACTGCAGCCTTTCTGGGCGACCTGTTCTGGTGTTTGGTCACCCTCACCATTGTGGGAAGGGGAGCAAAGAACAAACCAGCAGCGACAAAAAAAAATTTCTTTGTCAGAAATTTCCTGTGTTCCAACTTGAGTGCATTTTCTCTTTTACTGTTCTTGTGCATCTCAGAGAGGAGTCGTGCTTTATCTCTGCTGTGCCTTTCCATTCAGTTGTTATAGAGTGCAACAAGGTCTTCCCTTTGCATTCTCTTCTTAAGCTGAACAAGCTCAGTTCTCGGCCTCGTCTCATCATTATGTGCTCCAGTCCCCTAGCAATCATGGTCACCCCTCGAATAGGGACCAGAATTCAGCAATTGTGCCTGTTTTCTTTCTTGTGTGTGTGTGCTATTGCTCTGTAATGACTTTGCAACTTGAATAACAGAGGATAATCGCTCTCTTACAGCACTGTGTGGTAGTAAGGTCACTCTCTGGGAAACCTGAGTGTTGGACTACCCTCAGTCTGGGGAGGTTTTCAACTCCAGATTTCCTGGGTGAATACTGTAAACTGCTAAGTAGTGTACGTAGATGGCTCTGTCGCTGTTGTTTCTTTTTTCATCTCTGTTCACAACTGATGGTGGTACAATTCAAGCTGCTTCTGGATACTGTTTATATTGACTTTAACAAGGTGTTTGGCACCTCAAAAGTTTGGGATTTTTTTGAGATTTTTTTTTTTTAACTTCCTCAAAGATGAACTGATGAAGCCTGGACTTGTTAGTGGACAGTCAGGTGGATTGAGAACTGTCTTGGCTGCCAGGCTCAAAGGTTTGTGATCAGCAGCACGTATTCCAGATGTAGGCCAGTCTCTGATGGTGTACCCCAGGGGTCCAGTATTGTTTAACATCTTCATTAATGACCTGGATGATCGGACAGAGTGTATGCTGGGTTTGAAAATGATGCAAAGCTGGTGATGATCCAGGTGGTTGTACTGCCATCAGATGGAGCTTGACAGACTGGAGGAACAGGCTGACAGTAGCCTCACGAAGTTCAACAAACCAAGGGAAATGCCAAGTCGTGCACCCAGGGAGGAATAACCCCCCACGCCAGCACATGCTGGGGCCTACTGGCTGGAAAGCAGCTTTGCAGAAAAGCCTCTGGGGTCCTGGTGGACATGAAGTTGATCATGAGCCAGCAATGTGCCCTTGCAGCAAGGCAGGCCAGCAGCATGCAGGGCTCTGTTAGAAGGAGCGATGCCAGCAGGTAGAGAGAGGTGATCCATCCCCTCTCTTCAGTGCTGAGGAGGCCACATCTGGAGTGCCGTGTCCATTTCTGGGCTCCCAAGTACAAGCAAGACATGGACATACTGAAGTGACCCCAGCGAAGGGCCGTGAAGGTGATTAGGGGCTTGGATTATCTGACATACGAGAAGAGACTGAGGGAGCTGGGACTGTTCAGCCTGGGGAATAAAAAGCTGTAGGGGGATCTCTTCAATGTGTGTAAATACTTGATGGGGAGGAGTAAAGAAGACAGACATCGCAGTGGTATCCAGTGACAGGACAAGAGGTGGTGGGCACAAATTGAAATAGAAGAAATTTCTTTTAAGCGTAAGAAAGCTCTTTTAATTGTGCAGTGGTTAAGCACTGGAACAGGTTGCTACCAGGGAGGCTGCAGATTCTCCATCCTTGGAGATACTCAAAACTCAGCACAGTCCTGAGCAGCCTGCTGTAGCTGACCCTGCTGAGATGAGGTGTTGAGCTAGATGATCTCTAGATCTGTGAAGAAGAAAAAAGTAGTGGTTGCAGGGAAGCAGCTTTAATTGCAGGAGAACATAAATGTGAGGAAGTAAGACTTTAATTCAACAAAGATAGGTAAGTATTTGAGACCTGCCCCGCGGAAAATCCGTTGTTACTTGCAAAAGCTAGATTAGAGATGAAACAGATACACAATTACTAAAAAAATCAAACAAGTATCCTTCCTCGTATCTGAACAGTTGTAACTAGATCACAGGATTAGCACTAGCAAGGCAGACAAGAAATTAACTGACAGTACTGTCCAGCAGCCTCAAAAATGAATCAGACCTCATTGTGTAGGCACTGAATCAGCAGAAACTACCCCTGTTTGCCACTGACTTCACGAAGTACAAAGGTAATAGAATATAAGTTATACACAAGGTGAGTATAAGAAGACGATGTGATGTGCCTGTATGGAAACTGACATCAGCACTGCCTGTTGCTGACCATAGATTGAATGGTAAAAAGGCTTTAAGGAGGCTTTAGATGAAAATGATGATTAGTTTTGCAAATTTATGCAGAGAACTTTGGCCTGTATGGCACATGGTCTGAGAGAAATCCAAAAGTATTTTAAAATAAAAATTGAATAGTAGTAAATGCCATCAGTGTTGTTCAAAGGTAGTCATAACATGGGGACAGTGAATGAGAAGTGATGGACAAGGTGCTGGTAGATCATGAATGGACTTTTAATAAAGGCAAGTAGCTTATGGTTGGTGCCGCAGGGTGCCAGACATGTATGGCTCAATGCATTCGTTTACAAAGTTCCCGTAAATTTCATTATTCAGTGAGTTCTGTGGCAGCTGATGGAGTTGTAGAACTCCATACTATTTTCAGTTACAGTTAAATCTATTGGATGTAGTTATCCTTTAGGTATTTCAGGCTTTCAGCAATTGCTTTTATCTGCCAACATCTGTACTTAGTTAAAAGTTTGTATTTATGTTTTATTAGAACACATGGGTTTATTGACAGATTTTTAAAAGGTGTTTTCCCTTCAAATACTTGTTTTAGAAAAATAGATTTTAAGTCTTTTCATCCACTCCCTTGCCTGTGGATATCTGAATCTTGGAATAAATCTCAGTATGTGGTTGTTTTTAAAATAAAAACATTGCCTTTTTACAGTGAAGCCATTTCTAAATCAAGAAGAATATCAAAGAACTGAGGATATAGTTAAAAAATTTGAAAATGGTATTGGGAAAGAGTTGCATCAGAAATTACTGGAGAGAGCTAAAACGAGAAGGAATTGGGTATGTATTTAGATATGTAAGAAATCATAATACAGCTTATGTAAAGTTGGTTCTTCAGGATATAATTTAGAGAGTCATTTAGGTTTTTTTAGCTTAGGATCTTCCTTATATCTGCCACTTGGCCTGTGGATATGAACACATTCACTTGTATACATGTAATTTGTTTATTTCAAAGTTGAGTGGCTAAGAGACCTCACTAACAGAAATGTTGTTACCTACCAGCTTTTGAATGCTTTGTGTGTCAGTCTCTTCTTCTGTCACCTCCATCCCCGCTCTTTCCACGCTGCCAAAAAAAAAAAGAGTTAGTTTGGGCTCTATCTCTTTCTTTCCCGAAGAAGGCTATGTGATAGCATTTTAAAGTTGTCTTTCAACAGATGAGGGGATACAAGGGAGGTCATTAACTAGTGGAATTCATGAGAACTTTGTAAATCTTAGCATGACACACTCCAGAGTGGGGATTTCTTCATTATAATTTACAGTTTAATAGTCTTAAGCAGTATTGAATTTTATTTCAAGCTTGAAAATAGAAAAGCTAGATGTTGTGTTACCCTCAGCAGTTAGTTCTGAACCACTGTGCTGCCTTCTGTAATATAGAAACTAATATTCCAAATATTAAAAAAAAAATAAAAAGAGCAGGCAGTTGAACAATCAGATGATTAGTGAAGAATTAATGACTAAAACTTAATTCTAATGCTAAATGTTTTTTATTTTCAGCTGGAGGACTGGTGGCTGAATGTGGCTTATCTTGATCTTCGCATATCAACACAAATACACTGTAATATGGGAGGCCCTGGTCCCTATATTGAACACTGCTGGCCACCCAAAGAGGGCACTCAGATAGAAAGAGCATGTGTATATATATGGCACACCCTGAAATACTGGGATCTACTACGAGCGTAAGACTTCAAAAAAAAAATTGATTCTAAATATTAATGATCTATGTATACTTTAGTTGCAGAAATATGTTTATGTTCATCGGCGTGTGTTCTTTGCAGTAAAAGATGGGTTTGTCTTACCTTGATTTACTTGCATAATTATAATCTCTGTTGTTTAATTTTGTTGTATTTATTTACTACAGAGAGAAGGTGGCTATAGAGAGATCTGGGAATGCTGTTCTGGACATGAACCAATTTCGAATGCTCTTCTGCACTTGCAAAATTCCTGGAGTTACCAGAGACTCAATTGGCAGTTATTTTAAAACTGGTAAACAAGTGCAAATTGGGGGTTAATACAAGCAAATGATTTTGTATTAATGGGCTGATAGAGTGGTCATTTTAACCATAAAATACTTGCTTCCTCAAGCACTAAGTCAGATACTGGTTGTTGAGTGCTTATATAAGGAAGCAAAGCAGATATCTAACCTACAAATGCTCTTTTTCGTCCAGTATTTAGTCCCTACTAAATAACATTAAAAGAAAGCTCTGCTTCAAATTGTATGTTACCAGCCTGATGCCTGTAGTAAGTGTGGCAGCATTAAGAATTGAAAAAAAACAAATTCCATGTGTTATAAATGTGGGTGGGGTCTGTGTAATACGCAGACAGAATTTCAGATCCATTATTAATTGGACGTTTTTTCACAGAATGTGTTTTTAGAGTGTGCTTCCTTACATTTTGTTGAGATAATTCTTACTTATTTTCTGTCATTGTGCTGTGTCTTGGCTTGGTCAGCTTCTTCTCTTTTCAGTCGAGAAAGTATTCCATAGTGCTTCTTGAAGCCATTCTGTTAAGCTCCCAACAATTTTCTGGGGTGCAGGATCGAGAGCTAGAGTAAAAGCGTGATGTTCTTATCCGCCACTAACAAATACTGTAGTATCAGTAATCAGCTAACTGAAATCGTCACACCCCTCCCATGCACATTCTGGTGCGTCCAGAGTTGTTCAGCAGTGTCACTGTAGGTAATCATGGGAGATGTGAATTCCTGTAAGACTCAGGAATTCAAGAAGAAGGAGGTACTGTCTTGCTCAACAGAAAATACGTAAGGAAATCCCCATACCACAGGACATGACAAGAAAATGCAAAGTTGAAGGCAAGTTTCAAGGGTTTTATCTTAGCGTTAGAGAGTCACTTTAAATACCAAGATGTAGAAGAAACATTGAAATGGTGGAAATTCAATGTTCTGTTATGATCACGCTTAATAAACAAAGCTGTTGTCCTGGGGAGATGCTATTTATGTCATTCATGTCCATTTTCTGCCTTAAAATATTGTAAGAGCTTTATTAAACAGTCTTGCTTATATAATTTTTCATGTCATACACAGCAGGTGATATCCATTTTCATGTAGATTGTCTGCCTCCAGATGAAATATTTGGTCGAGTTAGTTGTCTTGTTTCGCTGCGATTCATGGAGAGATAACAATACCTCCACAGAAGGTTTTTGGCCATCAAAACGTGCGTGTATCTAAGACAGGCAGAAGGAATTGCCGTCTGGAGGGGGATCCATTTTTCACCTTTGGACTACAGAGGGAACTGACATGGTCTAAACACTCGAAGTAGTATTCAGATTGCAGAGTAGGGCACCTAAAATTTTGACAGGTAATGTCAACTTGGAGTCAAAGACCGCAGTAAAAGTCAAGAGAGCCTGATCAGTGAAGCCTGGAGAGCTATTCGGTTCAGCCTGCAGCAGACACCTTAATGAGAACAGGTGAAGGGCTCATTAGATGCTGTTAAGTGTATTGGGTGGATCTCCACCAACTGTAGTGAGATCTCAGACACTTGATTCTAGGCATGTTAACTTCCAAACTTAATTCTACCCCTTGCTTTAGACAACTAAGGTTAGGAGGATGCTACCTGAAGTAATGGAATTTTGTGTCATCCCTTCTGATTTTTGTTATGTTAGAAATCAATTTCATGATCTATGAATGTGAGGTTTACATGAAATGACAAATTCCCCACTCTAGAATGTCCTTAATCAGGTATGTATTGAATTGTATTATCTGATTTAGAAAGTAGGACCATAAAAGTAGATGTAAATACCTTACAGTTAAGACTAAGACTTCTGTGGATGCCCATTCAGTTAAACATCTGTGGGTAAAGCAGCATACTTTCCTTCTTTTTCCCAGGTTGGAGTACTGGACTAGAAGAGGTGTAGCACAGTGGCTCCATCTGAGAAAAACATAGCCATGTTTATTGGGGTTTTAACATCTGTTTTTGTCAGAATCTTTTCCAGCTTTTAGTCTTCTTTCCAGATAGGCGGATTCAATAAGATGATACTATGCAAGTGTACCTGGCCTTGTGTCGGCCAGTACCATCTGCATTTCTGGATAGTGGCCAGATTAGTGTGTCAGTGCTCCCTTTTTACAGATTTGCAGATTACAGATCAGGTCTGATTCACGTGGTAGTAATGCATCTTGGATCTTGAGCTGCGTAACTGAAGCTGGCTGCACAAACACTCCGAGAACTGAAGGACTCAATCATCTGCAAAGAATCTTAGCAGCAGGCTTGCTGCATTATATTAATCTCTTAAAAAAAAAAAAAAAAACCAACCCCAAAAAACCCAAAACAGCCAAAACTCATGCAAGAGAGAAATGTTGCTAGATCATCTTTCAGCAAGCAACACTTGTTTCGGCAGAGGGTGTTCCTGCTTATACACAGGTTATTTGTTATACACAAATAACATTTGCTACTAGGTAATGACAAGGACTTGAAGTAGCTAACAGTGAAAGTGATGTACTTCTGTATATTTTCTCTTGACACTTTTAAAAATGTCTTCAAATTTGCTATAAGATCATGCAATTGGACTTCAAAAGTTTTTTTTTTCTTCTTTTTTATTCTTTTTTATTCTGTTTTTAACTGAATAAAGTCTGCCTCATTTTGAACAAAATATGGGGCTGTACGACTTGCTGAGTGTTTTTCCTGTATCTGTCACTCACTTCAGCCCCACAGTTGGATTTTCATGTTTTGTTTCTTTTTGTTTCATTTCAGAGACTGAAGGAGAGTGCCCATCTCACTTAATAGTACTGTGTCGAGGTCGAGTGTTTGCATTTGATGCTATACATGAAGGCAATATGGTGACTCCTCCAGAGATTTTCAGGTTTTCAAACTACCTTGTTTCAAATGAGCTGTCCTATTTAAGCTACATACTGAACACAGTCTTTCTTCTTCTATCCCCTTCACCCCAAAGAATTAGGTGTGAGAGAGCTTACAGCTTCTCTTCTAGCTGAGGGTTCAGATTTGAGTAAATTCTTGTTTAGTGGACGGTATCTTCTTGCTATGAAGCATGATGATCCTGTACTGTTGTAATACGCCCATAGAACATCATGCAAAAAAGGCTGAATGAAGCTGTTTTAATAGGAAACAACATTTCTATGTGAAATTTCTTGACATGGAATTATTAGGATTATAAGTAACATCATTCCTTTCAGGATCAATCCATGCTGATAATTGTCTCATTGCTACTTACTCATTATCAAAGATGAAGCACCACTGTCATGTTGATTCAAATCTAATGCACTTGTGGTCAATTTTCTCCAGAATAGTGGGGCTGGAATTCCTCTTGGTGAGTGCAGCAGGGTCCAAAATTGCAGTATACACTGATTGACTTTCTGCTAGCTGCAGAACAATACAGCAGCATTTCACTTGCATTTCTTGGCTTTGCGCCAGAACTGTGACAACCAACCATGTTTGTGGCTTCTTTCATGTTCCTGAGCTGCTGCAAAGGATCAGAGAGAAAGAATTTGGTTCTTTAAATAGTAAATTTCAGTACTAGTGCAACTGGCAGTGTTCAAAGCTTTTCCGCGCTGTATCTCCTATCTCCCGGTAGCATGCAGAGGTGCCAGCTTTTCAAATTGGCAGTACGGTTGTGGCCACAAGGTTTTTTGCTCTGTTCGTTGAACTCTGATGTCACATACAGAGGTAGTTTCAGCAGAATTCTCTTGTAGTCAGTTTTGGATCTGTAGATACGCATCTACTTACTAAAGAGGTGTTGTGCGTTTCCTCTCGGAATGACTTACTGCATCTGTCAAAGTGCTGTTAATAGAGCACAACAGAAGACATTTGTAATTAAAATTAGCAAAAGATGGGTGGCGAAATTCCTTAGGCAAGACAAAAACTAGTTAGAGAAGCTCAGAATAATTTTTTTTTTTTTTAAATCTGGTACTTTAGTGCTTAAGATATTTCAACATATGTATTTCAGATTTCTGTAGTTTTACTTGTTAGATCAAGCAAGTAAGAAAGAAGTGAGCGCCTGGAATATAGACAAAAATCCCAAAGCTTTCTCTTGTCTGTAGAAAGGGCAGGTTTGGTTTTGGTTTGGTGGTTGGTTGGTTTGGGGAGGCCTTAATAACCTCATCATGAGTGTCTTATACTTTTGACAACTATGTAGCTAATGATCAGTAGTGAAGTTTAATGGGCAAGAGTGCCAGAACAAAGGACAAGCTAGTTTAAATGCCTGTAACTTGTGGAGTTTCTTTAACACCTAGAACAGCATGTGAAAAACTGAATTTGCAAACTAAAAATTAGCTCTGTTAATAGCTCTCCAAAGGGAAAATGTAAGGAAAAGGTAGGAAGAGAAGTATTCCTGTGTTGTTCAGCCTCTACATTTAGGATATGCTGTAGCTACTGCTCTGCTTTAAATTTCAGGGTTTGTCTTGAGTGAGAGTTTTGCCCTTGTATCTGATTAGTTGCTATAAAAGCTTCAAAGCTCCAGTATTGAAGATGTCTGTTGCTCAGGAAAGTTTGATCTGCACTCCTGAAGTCTTAATTTAAAACTATATTTAGTGCATAGTAACACTTTAGGATCATGGTTGTTTACATGTAAGATTGTACTGGGCTGGTAGCTGCAATTTGAATTAATGATTAGTGACCGAAAACAAGGCTGGTCATCAGCTGCTCTTAGAGTCTGCAGGAGCTGATTCATGCTTCCTGTAAATTCACAGTAGCTTGTGAGTGTGGAACCAAAATTCCAGCTTGGCAAAAGAGAGAGAGACAAAAAGGGTGACTTTTATCTTCTCTCCATACGTTCTTTGTTAACTTCAGTTTTTGAAATCTTCTTAAAGGCAACTTACTTATATACAGAGAAGATGCCATAATGAACCAGATGGACCAGGAGTGGCAGCCCTAACAAGCAACGAAAGGACAAAATGGGCAGAGGTGGGAACACTTCAACAGTTGATTCCTAAGAAAAGTGTTGTGATCACTGGAAATAAGTCATTTCACTTAGCTTTGTCTCTTTATGCTTTCCAGTTACGTGAATATTTGATTGATCTTGATGCAAAGAACTTAACTCTTCTGGAAAAAATTCAGAGAAGTTTGTTTGTGGTCTGCCTCGATGATTCTAGTCCCCATGCAACTCCTGAGGACTACACTGAGGTACCTGAGGATTTTTGATAATTCATATCTGGCCTTCTTTATATAGTAATTTCTTCTGTGTATATGCAGAAGTGCCACATCTTGTTCTTTCGGAACAGAGAAAATGAAACAGATAAATAGGAAAATTATGCTTTTTGTTCATCCATAGGAATACTTAAATAGTTTGAATTGTTAGGACATTAGATGTGGGAATGACTGAAATATACCTTTATAATTTTATAAATATTAAAAAAATTTAAATTTAGCAATGAACTTGTGATCACTCTTTAATTTAAAAATGTAGGCTTATAATCGTCTTTCATCTTCAGCTGATGAGAATGTCTTACCTCTCAGGGAGGTCTCACCATCTTCATGTATGCCTGATTAGCTAACAGAGGTTGACAGTGTACTCAGTGTTTTTTAAAACCCACAGTGTGTAACTTTTGCTTTAGCTTACAAGGTTGGGGCTAACAGGTGATCCGACTGTTCGCTGGGGAGACAAATCCTACAACAGTATATTCTTTTCCAATGGAACCTGTAGCGCATTCTGTGATGTAAGTTGAAAATTCTTTTCCCCCTTATAAACCTTCCAAGTATTTATTTACTAAGTTTTCCCTTTCAGAGTATTATTTTAAATGTTTAATGTGTTCCTCTTTAGTGTAGCCTTGTTTACCAGGCACCTTGTCTTGCAGATTTCCAAAAGCAGTCTGCTTTCACAGTGTTTGCTATTATACCATACTTACTTAAATTAAGAACATGAGATCCGATACCATAGTCTTGTTTCTAAAGTGTTTGAGGGACTTCCAAAGACAAAAGTATATTGCACATGAAACCTTAAAATTAGCTTTCTGTATTAGGTAGCTATTTGAACAGCTGTGTTTTTTTAAACTCGGATTTTTTTTTGAACTCATTATTGAATGGCCAGAAAGATCTACATCTTGCTTAAAATCTGTTTTTCCTCAGCAGTGGTTTGTTGTGCCTCCCTATCTGGCTGCAGAGCAGTCAAAACAGTGGGTGGACATACAGTAGTTCTGTCTGTATTGTAGAACTAGAAAAACAAGTCCAACACTGTGCAGTAAAGCGGTTCGTCTGCAGGAAAAAGAGTAGGGTAAGGAAAAAAGCAGTTTGGTCCTCTTGTAGTTACACAAATAACGTGGTATCTTGTCTTGTATGATTCTAGCATTCTCCTTTTGATGCCATGGCTTTAATTACCATGTTGTTATATGCCGAAAAGAAGATCATTGAAAATGAGGGAAAATGGAAGGTATCAATCCTCTAAACTTTCAAATGTATTAGTCAGTGTCTTTTCTTATGGATAACGTTTTCCATTTTCTCTGTTTCTTTTTGTCCACACCCTCCCAGGGATCAGATAAAGTGAGGGATATTCCATGGCCAGAGGAACTTGTATTCACAGTGGATCAGAAAATTATGAATGAAATTGGATGTACTAAAGAATTGTATTACAAAAAGGTGGAATTTCTTGCTGCTTCTCTTGTCACTGGTTTGGGGTTTTTTGCTTGTTTGTTTGTTTGTTTTTTTCCCCCAATCTATTTGAATGTTTTTAGATGGCCTTTCTCCATGTTGGAGAACAGGGATGAATACGTTATTGATTAATTCATGTAGCAGGGGACTTAATACTATGATTTAATTTGTGACATTGTTAGTTTATGTTGAATGTGTTTTATTTGAAGTGAACCAGGTTGTGGTATTTACAGTTTCTTGACTTCTGTTTTTTTTCCTCCTGTGGTTTGACAGGTATCTGACTTGCAGCTAGTGAGTTATGCCTTCACATCCTTCGGCAAAGCATTGATTAGAAAGAAGAAACTTCATCCCGATACATTTGTGCAGCTTGCGCTTCAGCTGGCTTACTACAAATGCCATGGACGGTAAGAAAATCCCATTACCCAGATTAGAATAAAGAGCTTGAGTGAAGGGGTGGATCTTATAGCACAGTGGCCTTGCAGTGCCAGTGTGTAATTTTCTATGGT
Organism: Opisthocomus hoazin; assembly: GCF_030867145.1. Lineage (NCBI taxonomy): Eukaryota > Metazoa > Chordata > Aves > Opisthocomiformes > Opisthocomidae > Opisthocomus > Opisthocomus hoazin. Next base: position 70,569,173 of record NC_134417.1, on the reverse strand, counting down.
GATATAAGAATGAAGAAGTAAAGTGGTTTTTTGTTGTGTTGTGTTTTTTTTTCAAATGAACAGTTGCGTAGGGCCTTATTTTGCGCCATTGAACTCCATGGGGCTTGTGCTCTTGGCCTCAGAAGACTTGTGTCCTTGTGCCCATAAGGATCATGCGTGTACTTATTGTGGAATGGAGGGCAAAAGACAATGGATTTGGGCTGTACAAAGTAAATATCTGGGCAAACACCAAATGCGGAATGGGTCAGGATATCTTGATGTTGAGTAGTTGCTCAGGTGAAGAAGAAAGCTTTATCTGTAGCAAGTAACAGCCAGCAGTAAGATGGTTAATCTTCCAAGCCTGTAAGAAGCCTCGCAAACTTCTGTGTCTCACTTTCTTTAGCAACGGTGAATGTGGAGGTTTGGGCAGAATAATAGAGATGTAGATAGTGACACTCCAAATGCCTGATTCTACGTTTTGGGGTGTGTCATTTTATTTTGTATTATTGGTAAAAGGCAGCATTCTTCCTGCTGTTGGGGTACCCAAATTTCTGTTTGCTAATTAGCACTGACAACAACTTGTATAAGTCATTATTGACCTGGCGAGTATTGCTTGCTTCAGAAAAAGGAGGGTTTCATTGTATGAGCATGATGCTTAGTCACTGGAGATGCCTGTATCATCATAAGAAAGGCTGGTACATCTCATTTTGCTGAACATTGGAATAAATTAATTGTCTGACTGAAATAGCCAGTGAAGTCTGTTCTGAACACACAAGTATGTTTCATGTAAGTTGTATATTAAATGGTAGACTGTCATAGGGCTGAGGATGCTGCAGGTAAAAGCTGGGTGGGTGTCAGTATGCAACAGAGAAGGATTTGAGCCTTTTTCTTACAAGTGCATTGGGACACACTGTGTATTTCAAGTGTGTCTCTTAATATTTGAGTTTTTGGATGGTGTAGGTGGTTTCTTCAACGGAAATATACAGTGAAACTGAAGCTTGCATAATTTCAGCTTATTTATACTAGAGGCTGGCAGATCTGTAGTCTGCAGAAAATAGCCATGACAACCTAGTCTTTTCAAGGTGTGATTATAGCACTGGCACTTTTTTGCTGTCATCTGCTCATAAAAGCTCATGGAGTTCCTTTGTGGCTCTCTTTCAGACACAAAATTTAAAGAAAATTAGTGGCTTAGTCATACTTGTAACTGAGCTAGATGTGTAAGATACTTGGCAGGACTTTTTTATTCCTTGAGAGAGCAGATAGTTTTATCGGGTTTATGAGATGCTCTTCCCTAATTTTTCTTCATAGCCCAGGCTGCTGTTACGAAACTGCCATGACCAGGCGCTTCTATCATGGCCGCACAGAGACCATAAGATCGTGTACTGTGGAAGCAATGGAGTGGAGCAAGTCCATGCTGGATCCTTCTGCCAGTGTAAACACTGAAATGCTACTGTAATCATAATGTATTTAGAAAGCCTGTCATTTAAACTGCTTAAAACTCATTTTTCTATTGTCTCATTAATGGGAATTGGCCGGCTTCCAGTGAGACAGATTTCAGACGTTGGGTTCACTGAAGTCTGGCTCTGGTCATTATGACCGAGATGAGCTGTCACGTGTGGGCTTGTTCGGTTTTCTATCCTATTTACCTTTTGGTTTCAAGAATGTAAGTGTCTTGAATTATGTTCATACTGATATTTTTTTCACACCTCAGAAAGCAACTGGGTTGGAACCAATGTATTCTGCTCTGGAGTGGTTCCGTTGTTGTTTTAATTTTTAAGTGAAATCAGGAAATGTTAATCTAATCACTGAGACTGAGAGCAAGACTGAAATCTGTTTGTGTCCTGCTGGCGACAGGAATGCATTCCAGAGTTTGCTTCTGAATAGCTGAACCGGTGACCTTTTCTCTTCCCGGCAGCTACCCTCTGATGCTTGGCTGGCAGAGTATTTCACGCTTTTCTTGCCGAGGGAGGGCTGTACTAAAGCTCTTTCTGTTGTCCTCACTGCACGTTTCTCAGAGCCTGAGAAGTGAAACAGGGAGAAGATTTTGGAGACAAAGGGCTACGTATTTTTAGGAAATTTAAAGGTTCTATATTATTAATGCATCTGAGAAACATACAGGAATATGGCTATCAGGAATTATGTGTGATTGATAATTACAGTCTTCAAGAGTGTATTTTCCTGGTCTTTGCTGGGTTCTTTTGACATGTGCTGCAGCTTTGAAACTCAATTTTCTGTCGATTATTTGTATCTGCTTTCCTAGTGTGAATACAGATTCCTGTTATTTCCCTGCTCTTCAGTTATCTTCTAACCAATTAGCAGGTTTCTATGGGTAATACACAGAGGTTCATTGCTTCCAGCACTAACTATAGCCATTTTCTCTTTTCAGTTTTAAATGCCATCTTCAGATATCTTCCTATTGCTCTTTTTTTGTGGTGAACTCGTGGGCCTTAAAAGAAGCATTGAGTCTGTTAAATAGTAATGAAATTAAAATACTTAAAAGTCTACTTTTAAGGTAGTAGAAAATACCTAAAGTTAGGTACTTCAGAAAAAAATCCTGTTGTCTGAACTTTTCTTTAGCCACTTGTGAGCTTAGTAGCTTGATTTTTATCCAAATTGAGTGGCTACTGCCCTTGTTTCACATTCTTTGCTGCAGCCTCTCCTGTAACGAATAAAAGGAGAAAGGGTGCTTTTTAAGTAGTTAAGCAGCTAGTAAGGTCTAAGATCTTACAAGCCAAGTTCTTGGTTGTCTAGAGATGTTTCTCTAGGCCTCCTTTGCCAAAACCAAATGTGTTTGTATTCTGTTCTCTCTGGCTTCAATATGTAAATTTCAGTATAAAATTGAAAAAAACGTAATGTAGGACAGAATTACTGTCATAGAAGTTAGCAGAGAAGACTTTGGAATGCAGTTGGCATCTGTGTATATTTTAATTAGCGTCTTTTTTGTTTTGTTTTCTGCTTTTTCACAGAATTTTTTCTTGTTTGTTTTTTGTTTTTTGTTTTTTTTTCATGAAAAATTATCTAGACCAGAATATTTCAGTTGGAAGGCACCTACAGTGAACATACAGTCCAACTGCCTGACCAGTTCAGGGCATGGTGATCATGTAAATGCAACTGCACCCGCTAAAAGCCAGTGTGTTTCTAAAGAGGTGGTACTGTAGGAAGTTTTTGGTTTTGATTACTCTATTTCACAGTGGCCATTTTCCACAGTTTCAGCTTGTTTAGGAAAGAGCATGAGGTTTAGAATATTGTTCATCGCAAAAGTGATCCGAGGAACAGAACAGTGATACAGGAAATAAATGAGCAAGTTCTCCTGAAAAAGGAGTTTGGATTTGGGATAAAGAGTTTGAGAGAGGTTCTAATGTACCTTTCAAGTTCCTCCATTTCCTTCTCCTTAAAATTGCTAGAAACTGTGAAAGGGAAAAACTTGCTGATCTGTGATTCCTGATGTGTTATTCATCTGGATTGTTTTTTCTTTTTTTTAATACTGTCTTCCCTGGCTTACACAGACTTACCAACGACTGCAGCTGATGCATAAAGCGTTTGCAAAGCACAATAAAATGAGGAAAGAATGTGAGAATGGAAAAGGTACTCGGGATCAAAAGTTTTTTTTTTTTATTTCATTTTTTCTTGTGGGTGAAAAGGGAATATTGCTGTATGTTAATACATTTTCTCTGTCTCCTGGTTTTCGACTTGACTAAAAACTACCCCTTAATATCTTTAATTTTGGGAAGAGGAACTAAAATCTAGTCCTTGCACCTTTCCTTGTGCCACAAAGACGCGTTCACTTTGAATATTAACTCACTTTTTCTGCCCAGCTAAACATTATTACAGAATACCTTCTGATTAAGTATATGCTTGGCTGATGAGTAAGAAATGTGGTCTTTTAAGGCAGAGGAGAGATTTGGGTGAAATCCTAACCCACCTGTGTTAGCATGGTAAGCTATTCTATGAATGAGAAGGAGTAGCTGGGAAATAGTCACCTCCATCCTACTTGGTGAGTTATCTAGGCAGTTGTGGCCCTGAGAGCCTTTGCACCTTCTCCATGTAAGTGCCTAGTGGGCCAGTTTCACTGTATGGAACTCCTCCTCCTTGGCTGAAATGGAAGGTTTCTTGGGTTTTGTTTTCCACAGGAACTGTGCTGGGTTTATGTTACTTGGTTCATTTGCATTTGGGCTCAGTGTTGCAAACTGGAAGTGGTGAAGGCCTCAGAGCAAATGTTTGGGCAATGTTTTTGTACGCTACAGTATGACTCTTGGGTTTTAGTAGACTCTGTCATTTATCTGTCCTTCAGCTGCTATTTGAGCTTCCAGCTACCCAGACCAGAAGAAGCAGAAAAACAGGAAATGCTGCTGTTAATGGTGCAGTATTTGCGTTTGTTTGACAGGATTTGATCGTCATCTTCTGGGTCTCCTACTCATAGCACAAGAGCAAGGCCTGCCAGTGCCAGAACTTTATGTGGATAATGCCTTCACAGCTAGGTAATTCGTGTTCCGCTCCTGTTGAGAAGTTGTATCCCTTGGTAGCAAGGACTTGGTTACATTGGCCTTATGTGTGCTGATTTCTTGATCTCTAGGACAAAATAACTTTGTTTGTAAAACTCACTGTGTTTTAAATTGTTTTTTAAAGTGCTGGTTTTGGTTTGTGTTGTTTTACAGTGGAGGAGGTGGGAATTTTGTTCTTTCAACTAGTCTGACTGGCTACACTAGGTTTAGTGGATCTGCAATCCCTATGGTACATCATGGCTATGGCTTTTTTTATGCAATCAGAGATGACAGGTAAGGATATAATTTAATTTTGTGCATGGTTCTGTCTCTGTCACAAAGGGAAAGCTGGCTAACAACTAGAATGAGGAAAGGAAAAGACAGAAGAAACATGGCCAAACGTGTCAGATAAGGTTGAGAAGTGAGGTATATGAAAATAGAGGTATTAACATTCTGGGAAAGCATGTGTGGGAGGAAGGACGAGCAGCAGAGGTGAAGTGAGCACCAGGGTACTGACAATAAGCAGAAAGAAAAGAGTGGGGAAGGTGAAAGAAGGGAGGAACGAAAGAAGTTAACTTACTTTAAAATAAGCTTTTGTTTTAGAGATCATTAAATGCAATGTGGAAAGATGTTTTTTAAAAAGTAGCAATTGTCTGAGATAGACCAGGTAGAGTACAGGTGAGCACACTGTCCATCATTCTTGGTAGTGATGTACACATCTCTTGGCTCAAAGCAGACCTCTGTGATAACAGGGAGAAGCTAAAACATTTGGCTTCACTTCTCATAAAATGGTAGGATTTGAAATTATCCAACTTTGGCTTATTGGTCTGACAGACAAAAATTATTGCTGCTGTATCAAATCTTGATACAACTACCTTGATTATAATGTGTTGCGATATCTTGCTGTTTTGTGATTTAGGTGTAATTTGGATGACTTCTTTCTAAAGCTAAATATAGATTATGTGCAGATTTGATTCAGTTTGAGAAAAAAGTATCTAGTTTCAAGATGTGTCAGCATTATTGCTTACTGAAGGCACTGGGGATCTGAGTCCCATTTGACTGATGAGACAGTGCATTTATGTGACAATTTTTGCTCCGGAATTTATGTCGGTAATTTCACATTTCAGAGCAGTTTGTGTGACTTACCCTAGACCATGACAACTGAGAGTGGTAACTTCATTGTTTTCTGTATCAATAGGATTGTCGCTACTTGTTCTTCTTGGAAATCGTGTCCAGAGACTGATGCAGAATTGCTGTGCAGAACTGTGTTCCAGTGTTTTCAGGACATGCTGCAGTTAACAGTTACAGCTCAGCTGTAAGGTTGATAATGATGTGACAGCCTTTGCAAGCGCGTGAGTTATATGTAGTACTTAGGAATGAAATGCTACTCAAGAGTACTGTTAACTTCAAGTTAAGACCTTGAATGATCTATGTGAAGTCTACCTATTTTTATGGGGTTTACTGTGGTAATTATACCCATTTAAGAGTAATGTAGCCATTTGCAACAACAATGCAAGCAGTAGTACCTTATCTGTGTAGAACTATGCAATACTAAAATATGCCTCAACAATGCAAACATACTTGGGAGACGGGGTGTTGGAAGTGGAGAATTTATGGGAGATCTGTATTTATGGTCTTAGTAGTAACACGTAGAATACTTTGTAGTCTACTGATACTGTTATGCCAGTGGAGCACTTAACTATGTACTTAAAAGTAACCACACTATCTTCTTAGGCAATTATGCTTCCTATTCATAGTGGTTTATGAAATACAAGGGCTGCCTCCACCAGGCTATATGTTACGCTGTAAGTTATCTTTCATTTTTGCTATCGAGATTATACCAAATAAATGTTTTATCTGTGAATGGGGATGTTCCCACTACATTTGTAACACGAGAGCACTACAATGTGAAGTATTTTGAAAAAGGACGTCTCAATAATGAAGACGGAAAGCAGCATATGAGTTCAGAATTCCTCAGAGTTTTCATCTTCTAGTGAACTGGATGTCTGAGGCTTTTTCACCAATAATACACAATAAAAGCCAGCACTGAATGCAGTTTGATACAATTCTCAGGATTTTAAGACTTGATTCCTCTGTTTGAGCAGCTTTGTATTTTCCTGTCGTAGAAATAAAATTCTTCTAAAAATCAGCTTTGTACTGATTGATTTATGGGTGGACTGTTTAATGTGTAGCAACTAAACATTGTGAAAGAGAGATGATCTTGGGGACAGATGAACTTGAAATACAGATTCTAAAGTACCCATTGTTTTCTCTTTTCTCTAGTTTTTGGAGTTTGGAGAGAGATCAGAGATTATTGTTTATTATTGTTACAAGGAAAGGCTGAGGGAGCTGGGCTTGTTCAGCCTGAAAAAGAGAAGGCTGAGAGGGGACCTAATATATGCTTACAAATACCTTAAGGGTGGGCGTCAAGAGGATGGGGCCAAACTCTTTTCAGTGGTGCCCAGTGACAGCACAAGGGGCAATGGGCACAAACTGAAGCACAGGAAGTTCCATCTGAACATGAGGAAGAACTTCTTCCCTCTGAGGGTGATGGAGCACTGGAACAGGCTGCCCAGGGAGGTTGTGGAGTCTCCTTCTCTGGAGATATTCAAGACCCGCCTGGACAAGGTCCTGTGCAGCCTGCTGTAGGTGACCCTGCTTCAGCAGGGGAGTTGGACTAGATGACCCACAGAGGTCCCTTCCAACCCCTACCATTCTGTGATTCTGTTCCATTATAAAATCATGGTGTAATCAAATAACATGCTGGATAATTTTGTTTCTGAGCACTTAGTGTGGTGTACTTAGTGTGCACACTTTTAAATGCCCCCTACCCCCCCCCCCCCCCCCTTTTTTTAATGTTCTCTGAAGGTTACAAATTCTTTAACATCACCTGATGTTCTGGGCTATGTGGCCACAAAGATGTAAAATGTTGCAATAAAATTATTTTTAAAATTGATAATACAAGACTGCTTTTGGGATGAGAAGGGTAGTTTTGTTTGGTTGGGTTTTTACAAAAAAAGAGCCTGCTGTTTGTAAGGCATATTTTAATATAAAGAGTACACTTCAATATTTTTTGTTCAAGGTCTGTAATGTCTCCGTTCTTCCCTGCAGCCTGACCATAATCCTATGCTTCTGTTGGCTTTTGTGCTGTTGGTCTAAAGTGCAGGCGGCAGCGTGCCGTAGCGCTCAGAGCTGCAAGGGTCGATGGGGCTGTGCGCGCGGGGAGAGCTGCTGCTGCCCCTGGCCAAGCCTGGGCTGCTGGCGGGGCCAGTGTTGCTTGGTGTGCTGGAAGGCTCCAACGGCAGGGACACAGGCTCTTCGTTGCTTCCCGAAGGAGTCTCCTACTGCCACCCAAACTGCCTATGTTCTTCTGTAAGGAACATCTGGGCTTGTTGTGCAAGTATATATGTGCAATAAATACAAATACTTCTTTTCATAGAAGTCCTCTATTTCCACTTTGGCATATTAGTGTGAATACATCACAGCCATGGCACAACCAGCCAACTTGCAAACCCCCATTCCCGTTTGCAAAGCCAAGGTAGCTTTTCCCTTTCTGTATCCAGGGCAGAGGCAGCTTCACCTAACAGGAGGATTCCGGGCTGCTGTACCAGAGCTTGGGCAATAGCAGTGCCTTCAGGGAGCTGGGTTCCTTTGCCTCCCACATGTGTGCTCTATTTCTAAATACAGAAAGAAGCATAAGCGTAAACCTGGATTTGGACTTAATTCTGCTGAGTGGGACATTTCAGCTGCACTTCCACTGAGGGATGGTCTGGGGCAGCCGCTTTCCTCGTCACCGGGGCAAGTGTGGGTGAGGAGCCTACATACAGCAGCCAAGCTGAGAAACACGTTTTTGGGTATGTTTAACTGCAAAGCAAACACCATGATGCTGAGCAAGAGCAGTGCCATTGGTTTTGGGGCAGGGGACCAGGGTGCAGAGAAGCTGAGTGCAGGGTGTGAGAGGAAGGTTGTGACAGTGCCGGGAGCGAACCCAAAACAGCACCGAGCAGCCTGAGCAGTCAGCTCTTCTTCGCCGCCCAGTTCTCTCTAAGAATAAATCTCAGCCTGAGAGACATTGTGAGCGATTTAGGATGAATTCGCAGAAGAATTCAAAATTGTGTCTGCCTTGCACCCTATTTTAAAGCTAACACAAATTTACTTCAGAAATTTGATTCCCACTCTGCATTCCCCAGTTTGAGACTCCTTGATTACCTGCTATGTGAACAAACGTACATCTCTCATCTAAGGGATGAAGATTTTCAGGGAAAATGCACCAACCTCCTAAGCCTGTCGGAATTTATTGACGGAGAGATGTTTGCCTAGCCCATATTTTCCACCAGAGCAAGCTGACAAGCAGGTGTTAGCTTCAGCTGATCACTGCAGACAGCAGGTAGGAAGGGCCATTTCTTGCATTTACCTGCCAATAGCTGCTCAGCGGGACACAAGATCAACTCCTGGGATTTTCTCCTAGCATGGTTATTCACAGCCAATGTAGAAAGCCTGAAAGCGCTTTTACCTCCAAGGTGCTGTTTATTTTACAGCACAAAGACCCGCTATACTGGAGACTCAGCTTGTCACATCAGATGCAACCAGGGCATAGCAACAGCTATAAACAGGGAAAGGGAGAGAAAGAAACAGGAACAAGATGGTGGATTTCTGCCTGTTTTATCCAAGCCAGCTCTGTGTGTGGCTTCATACACCTGGCTCATGAGATGTTGAAAAAACCAGGGTGAGACCAGGGCTCCTTGGGCTGCCTTAGGACTTTCCTGTTGCTTTCACTTATCTAAAGTGCCCAGCCTCTTTTTCCTGTACTTTCTGCATGTCTGTTGCTCTTCCATGCTCTTCCATCTAGAACAACTTGCCTGAGCACCAATATTACTCAGGTTATTTTATTAACAGACTTCTCCTGCAGAAATGAAGACTCATTCCACTCAGGCATCTGCAGCAACGGGACTGAACAAATGCCTGCAGCCACTGTCACCTTCTAGCTCTCTGCTTGTCCTTCAGGTCTTCTGGGGGGGGAAAAACTCCCAAATTTCAATGTCTGATTCAGTAAGCCACAGAAATAGAAATGCTTTTAATCTGTATTTACTTAGGAAAGCAGGAATAGGCGCTATTCCTGCCCACCCCCCCCCCTCCCAGTTGCAAGTTAGGAATGAGGGCCTAATTACCTTTGGTAGTGATTCAACAAAGGACCGAATATCGGCTGCTTTTGCTGCACTGGTGATCTCATGCAGTGCCTTCCAGCTGTTAGCCCCACATGCGATGCTTTCAGCAATGGTGCAGTCAAACAGCACTGATTCTTGTGAGATGATACCAGTCTGAGCTCTCAGCCACTGGATGTTTGCTGTCTCTGCATTTTGGCCATCCAGGAGATAAAAAGTCAGAAATAATATATTTTAATCATCATACTTTATAGATGACTGGGTTTTGTTTTTGTTGTTTTGGTTTTTTTTTATTTACGGCCTGTAGCAGACAGGGCACTCAGGCCGTTTCATATCCTGAGTCTGTTAACTAAGGCACTTACGCAGCGCAGCAGAGATGGGGAGATGAGTGTTAAAACCTAGCTATTTGCAATCAATACAGTAACATCACACGTCCCTATGGACCTTGAAAAACTCCAGCTGTATGAAGCCACTGTATTGCACCTCACTTGTTTATCACCCTAATGAAGAACTAATAGAGATGTACTTTCTCTGCTAGCTTGCTATCAGTACTAGAGACATTTGTTACTGTGCTGGTGACAGAAAGATCTGTTTCAGGAACCAGGAGATCTGCACCACAAAGTGTTTCCACAGCCCCTCCCTTTACTAGCAGCTTTATCCCATCTCTATTATGCTGATATGGGAGTCAGCTGTCCTCACCTCTCAAATGACAGTAATCCCTAATCCCATGACTGAATATTATCCTTGTACATCAGTGAGAAAAATTCATCTACCACCACATGCTCATGTAAGATGGGATACATGTGTAAAACTCTACATATCAGCACCTGAGCTCCTCTTGTCCCACTGTAGCTTATCTGGACATTAGCAACCACAATTGTAAGTTTAACTGTCTCGGTCATGCAGAGACTTATTTTGCCTGCAATAAAACATCAGCCCATATTTCTGCTTTATCCTTATGACTTCTATCTGAAGCAGAACTAATAAGCTGTGGCCTAAATCACCACCCTGTGCCTGTGGGTGCACTGTGATGTTGGACTCTTGGAGCACAGATCATCCTTTTGTTCTGTTTATACAGTGCCTGGCATGGCAGAGAGCCCTAACCCAGGGCTTGGATTCCTCAGCACGATGATGAACCAAAAAATTATAGGCTGAATGTTTCTGTCTTTACAAGAAATATTGTATTTGTGTGCACATGAGACTAGGGACCCCTCTGTAAGAAGTAACTCGACTTGCCAACTGTTTTCTGTGTGGGTTGAAGAGATGAATCTGTCTTTTTATTCTCAGAATGTAATAGAAGCGGTTAAGTGATTAAGCACTGAGTAAGTATTTTTTCCAGTCTCAGAAAAAGATATCTCACAGTTCAAGGCCACTCTCTCATTGACAAGCACCAGGAATTAGATACAAAGTCCAGGGAGAAGAAGCCAAAAGGTCACTCCAGCATCTCCATCTGTCATGGAGGCTGGCTGTACCTCAGGCTCCAGTTCAGTTTGAGTCACAGATGACAGTTTTGCCTTTCACAGAGAGTCAGGACTATGGTGGGAGGCAGATATCTGGGCTTGGGAAGTCCAGTGGTCACATTTTTCTCTGACTTTTAAAGGAAGGATCCAAATCCTCTGAACTGAAGCCCTAACTATGGATGAAATACAGATGTAAGTGAAGAAACATATGAAATATGAGATCACTTTATTTGGCAAGCACAAAATTGTCCTAGGAATGCACAGGCATCCATCTGCAGCCTCCAGATGCTTCAAGATCCAAGAAGAGCTGCTCAGGTTTTTTTTTTGGTCTTCTTTTACTTCGTTTTTGCATGCTTGGTGACAACTCAATGAAGTTCAGTAGCTGCCCTAAACAGCAGTGCTGTTAAATTTCCAACAATTCGTCCTCACTGTAACTAAACTAAACACCAGTGACACCAGTAGGCTCTGTTCAGGCCGGTGTAGCAGCTTTCCTCCTTTGGATCCTGTTCCAGTAACTTGAAATGTCATGGGAAATTCAGAAATTTTACTTTCCTTCTACTTTGCCCATGATTGCTTAGAGAATATTTAAAATCCATGTGTTCCTGCCCTTAATTATCAAAAATATTACCAAAAAAATTAGAAACATTGACAAAAGTGTGTAGTTCTACTAGCAAAGATGTAAGCAGATTATTTAAGAGGGAAAAAACAAATTTATATTAATAAAACAGCATAAGCATTTGTCAAGCACCTGCAATTTATGCTTTGATGTGGAACACTTACCATTTCTCCACTGAGTGGATTATAAAATCTCTCAAGCAGCTCCACAATAGCTCTTTCCACAGCCACTGCTACCAACAAGAGCCAGAGTTTGCCCTTTTTCTACATTCTTGTTCAAACTTCGGAGCACTTTGGTCTCTGGATGGGTTGGGTAGTTAAATGCCACATTGTTGAATGTTACTTTTCCACCAAATATTTTCTAATTGAAACAATACAGTTAGGACAAATTTTTAGGCTAAAGGAACAGATCATAAAAGACTATGAAAAGCATTTGTAAAAGAGATCAGTGGATGTTTTTCCAAAGGACCAGACTTCTCTTTTTTCCCAGGAATTAATATGTAGTAAGAGCCATTGTAAAAAGACAAATTCTCTCCTAAATATTCTACTCTGCAGGAATATTTTAATTAAAATTCTGTTCTGTAAACACAAATTCTGACAGTTTCTCTTACACCATCTGTTAAACAAGATTACATTTTCAAAAATAACAATAAGCCTAGGTAGCTGACTTCTGTCTGCTTTGCAAGGACCTCCTTAAGATTCTTGGCACGTTCTTTGCTGATTTTTTCCATTTTTGTCCCTAAAGACGTTGCAAATAATATACTATCTTTGATCTGTGCACAGAATCAATCCTTCTACTTAAAGACATTTTCTAATTAATTTACTATAAAATGTAATGTGATATATGTAATATGGATATATGCCTACACAAGAAGAAATACAGTTCATATGACTGAGTAGATCTAACATGTAAATACAGACATATGCAAATAACCAATCTGCATAACAGTTCAAATGTGGGATACTTCATAAGACTTCATAGCTATTTTCCTTTATTATGTGTGTGTATATATGTATACATACATATATGTACATAATAAACACAAAGTTTATAATCTATATGTGGTAGTTGTCTGGAACGGTCTGTCCTCTTTGATATATGACAGGCCACATGCACCCTTATGTTCCTATACATTTTTAGTTACTAGAGTATGTGACAATCTGTTATGGACAACTTGCAAAGAAGTCATCCCTCGGAAGTTTCTGGTTAAATATTGGAGGCCTAGTTATATGTTCAAGATCCATGCTTAGGCAGCTTCACGCAAGAAAGTCTTGAAAAATGATCTCTGCTGCATGAACTATATTTCCACTGGCTCTTAAAGACGTTTCAGCAAGAGATGGGTGAGGTTTTGGCACGAGAAGACACAAAGCAAAGCTCAAGCCCAGTTTGGCTGGATGAGTCAGATGTGAATGGGCTCACACAGTACTTGTTTTCAGTAGCTATAGTGTGGGTGGGAGAAAAAAAAGAAAAACAGGCTTGAAATAAATTAGAGTCGTATGCTATGCTATGCATAACACTGTGCTTACTTATGGGGTTCTCTCCTTCCTTGTTGTAGCTATCGATGGCAGGTACTCTTCAAACAGCATGAACAAGTGGGCAGCTGACATTTTGGATTTGGCAGAGTCTGGAGTGAAAGGAGTGCTTTGTCCTAATGCCACTGCAGTAAATACAACAGCTGAAAAAACTCTGTAAAGATAAAAAGGAGAAAAATATATTGACATTGGTGTGGCAAAGGCAAGAAAAGCTTTTATGGGCAGGTTAGGAGCTTCAGGTAAATACTCATTAATAAGGCTGAGCTTGGGTAAGAGCTGTCTACTGCAAGCTCTGTGACTTTTTTCCTTACTGAGAAAATCCATAATTTGTTTTCAGGGAGGAGAGCAGCACTGTAAGCTTCCCTTCCTTGCCCACTTGTCTGGATTTTTTAGAGATGGATGTGTTGATTGCTGTTTCTGTTCTTAATGCATGAGATGTGGTAGGATGTATAGTTCCTTGCAGCTCAGTTTCTTCATATATAAAACTGAGGGTATTAGTTGTGGAGCAGTCTCAGTTATGGATTATGGAGGATCATGGAGAAATTTGACATTCCACATTTTTTTTGAACGGTCCAGTCTTCCAGGCACAATCAAATCCTGGAGTTCAGGAGAAAAAGGCAAAAGTCAAATGGGAGTTGAGAAAGAGGTGTGAAATCTGGAGGAGCAAAGGGCAGTAGGAGAGAAGATACACAAGGAGGAGGGATTCACCTGAATGCGTAGGCAAAGGGAGGGTAGTGCTGGTTTTTGAGATGGGGTTGGTGTAATCAGGGTGAGAAGCAGCTTCAGCTTCAGCAGCATTTTTTGCCAGGCAGGACTGTGGAAAGTGCTAAAAGCAAGTACGGAATGTGCATGGGAAACAGGGTGGCTATTGACAAATACGGACAAGGATTTCAGCTGCAGGGAGAAAAGCAAAGACCTGGTTAGATGCTGGAGACAGGGCAGGAAGAAAGAAGGATGAAAAGGTGCCATTCGGTGGTAACAACTCACTGGAAACACTTCAAGAAGGTTTTTCAGCTCTGGGTGGGCATTTTCCAGGTTGGGTGTTTGCTGAACCTTTCTTCTGCTCTCCAGCTCTCTTGTCCCAGGGCTCACAGTTTCCTCACCTCAGTTTCATTCATTACTTGCTCCACTTACCCTTTAATCTTGTCTACCTACGCTCTCTACAGCTAAGCCATGTGATTCTGTTGTTAAAGAAACCAAGTTGGCCACAAAAACAAGGAACGGCTTTGCTTTGCCTGTCCCCGTGTTGCCTTCCTTTTACCTGGGGCAACCTGGTTACAAGGGAAATCGTATTGTAGGTAGCCAAACACAGTCTAAAAGCATCATTTATTTTAGATTTGTAATAGTGTAAGGAAGGAAGGAAGGGGGATATAAGAGTGAAGAGTGAAAGACAGAAGTATTTCTTGATTTTTTTTCGGTTCTATACTCTATGATTTCCTAATACCTATAGAAAAATCAAACATACTCTCCCACTTGGACAAAAAAGAACCTAACAAAGAGATACTTACAAAAGCACATATTTAAACCACGTATGTTTGTTTCTCACTAGATAGGCACCAAACCTAAGCCACCCAGTGTAGGTAAAGTATGTGATAGCCTGTGTAAAGGCAAAAGTAAATCCAAAGATATCTGCCTTCTTTACAGAATTTCTGTAACAGAAAAAACATACAATCATGGTTGTATTGTACATTCATTTGCAGAAATCAAGGATGTGAAGAGTACCCTATAATTTAAAGGAATCCACAAGTCCTTAACATTTTAAAGTAAAATAATCTCCAGCTTTTTGTAAGAGCCTAACCTAAGATATCATCATTCCTGTATGCTTCAGTTTCGCCTCTGTCTGCAAAAACCAATGAGACTGCTGGGACAGAAGAAGAAATTGCTCTAACTCTAAATATTTTAAGCATGTACAATTTGTATTGTCTTCACCTCGTTATTTTCAGAATTCTAATGCAGTTGCAATTCAAAGTTTCAACGAACTGACACATGAGGAAAATCACTGAGAACTTCAGAATTTCTACAAAGCAGAAATTACTTCAATAGAACAAATCTTCGTGCTTTGTCTTACATTGAACTAAAGCAAGTGACAATTCACAAGGTTTCACATGATCTGTAATAGTGCTTTGATAAAACAGCAGAGTGAACAAACATAGAAGCTGCTGTGCAGGTCCACCCTTCTGGTTCCTTCCTCAGGAAAATCCCGCTGATTTTTATAGGAATGTTACATAAACATACACATAAAAACTGCCTTTGGTTTATTAAACAATAGAGTCCCTCAGAAGAAAGAGCTTGTGATTATAAGAATTAATAAAGGCTTCCATTTCCAGAATTACAGCATCATGGAGACTTCGGGGGGGGGGGGAGGGTCATTAAGAACATTAACTTTAGAACGTTACCTGAAATGTCAAGAACATTAGCTTGAAGAGAAAGATAAACTATATTTTTTATGTCACAGCAGAGTTTGGAATGAAATATTTTATGATGCGCTCACAGAGATAAATTGTGATTAAGTTTATTGGTGTTAATTTATGTTCATTGTAAAAATGAATATTTCAATAACTTTTATAAAGACGCATTCTTTTACCTATATGATGCCTGCAAACTTTTTGTGTACATAAGTTCAAATTTGCTTTCCTGAGACAAAATAACAACGGTTTGAGTATTTTCTACGGCTTCTGAAGTAATCTGTATTGGAGAGCAGATATTCATCAGCAGAAAAACAAGATTATATGGACATTTTTAAACATAATCTGATAAATGGAATAACTGCAATAGAAGTATGTCTGCAATACTATTGAAAACATGGTTGCAAGAGGTGTAGATATGCTGCTGTTAAATATAACCAATTAATGTGGATTATAGCAGTGAAGTTGAGACAGCATACATATTAACATGAGCCAGCAATGGGAGTTTGTTTTACAGTGGGCTTGTGTAACCTATCATGAGCATGATGCCGTGCAACTGTCATCACTGTGGGAGCCTAGTCAGGATAAACTGGACAAGCCTACATCACCTGAAAATGCATTTGGAACTGCAGGGCAAACATATGTCCACATTTTCAAAAGCAAC
Source organism: Opisthocomus hoazin (assembly GCF_030867145.1). NCBI lineage: Eukaryota > Metazoa > Chordata > Aves > Opisthocomiformes > Opisthocomidae > Opisthocomus > Opisthocomus hoazin. The sequence goes on along the minus strand of NC_134417.1, from coordinate 70,552,874 downwards.
TAGGGATTTCTGAGCTCACCCATAAAGAAATGGCCTTTGCCAGGATGCATTCCCAGCATTTTTGGAAAATCAGGAGTCTTTCAAAACTCATAATGGAGAAAATGAAAACCACTGGCTATTAATAAAAATGTAGAGACAGGTTTTCCTGGCCCATATGGCAGCTTGGCATCTGATTCCTGTTAATTTTTTGTCTTTGAAAATCTTCCTGTTTTCCCACAGAAATAAAAATAGTAGAAGTTTTCAAATGATTAATGATGCAAGGTACCCAGTCTTGAATGAAAAATAGTGGAAGCTCATGGCTTAATTTTCTTTAATGCTCCCCAAATATTAAGGAGATTTAGTTGTAGTTAATTAATATCATCAGTAAATCTTTTAATAGAAAAGTTGATTTAACCTTGGTCAAGAATCCAGCAAATCAAAATTCAAAATGCAAAGCATCTTGGAAAGTGATTTTGTAAAGTATACACATGGAGTACTCTACCCATTCCAGCTCATCATTTAGTTCTGAGGTACTCATTTTATGGGAAAAGAAAATTAAAAATTATCCACTGTCTAGAAAGTCACCTCGGACCTGGAACTCAAGCTCAATTCTTTCTCATGTACTGTCACCCAGTGGGAGATCTGTACACTGTGGAGTCCCACCGCCTCCACAGAAGCCCCTGTAGTGTCTGCACCACTCCAGATCATGTGCCTGTGGGTTGTACTGGGAGCTAACTGACTGTTAGATAAGCATATGAAAAATTCTGCTGCTCATAAGGCAAGCATGAAATACATTCACTCTCTTTTAGCTATGTAGTTTCTACACTACCTTTCAATAAGAGTATTTATTTGAATCTCTCATGAGTGAATATGGCATTTCTCCATAGGTATTTTTCCAGGAAGAACCCTTCTTTTAAAGACAAGTGCAAATTTTTACCTAGAGCTAAAAATAGATGCTTGGGACTTGTTTTCCTTCTGGTTTGCTTGACATGTTGAGTGAAACATTTTGCTGAGTTACCATGGAAATACATGTGTTTTAAATTTTGCCAGAAACTGGGGATCTTCAAAAAATTGTTTTGATTAATATAGTCTGCCAAAACTAGATATTCAGGTCATTGCCTAACAAACATGTAACTCTTCTTACAAACAGTCTCCAAGGAAGTTGGCATGCTATAATGATAATCATCTGTAAACAGCTTGAGTATGAGAGAACTTTAAAATATTTCAGTGCATCAGAATGCACTCAGCATGGCTACTTGTTTGGCAAAACTTCATGAATAATTAGTGACAGTATTTTTAATTTTTTCTTGGTTACCCAACCCATCATGTAAGGAAGAACAGGTTTCTTTTTTTCAACCCATATATTCTTTAAAAAATAAATTTCTTTTAACTTCTTATTTTAATGTGTAACAAAATACCTCTAGGCTTTACTGTAAATGTAGAAAATCTTGGAAGTAAACATGACTCTCAGCCTTTAACTCAGTAAGAAAAAGGAAAAGCCTAGCAGCTCTGAACAGGAGAGCTAACCTCCAGAAACTTCACTATACCCATACATTTAACAAAACCTTCTTTCTCCATCATTACTTCTACATAGTAAGTAGAATAAATGCTTAGACAATCTACAAATAAGAAACACAGCAGACTAACTAGCATGAGGGATAAGATATAGAAATAATTAAATAACGTGGAAAAACTAACATAACTGCATGTAAATATTATCTGGCTCCCCTACAGAGGCAAATATCATGTTTTCTTTATGTCTTTATTACTGGTAAAAATAGTTTTATGGACAGGTAAAGTGAAATTTTTTCTCTGCACAGCCAATTTAAATATGCTTGGAGGCTGAGAAGCTTTACAGTTGTCTCACTAACAACCTTCAATAAATTTGCTCTTCTTGGAAGCAAGATTGTTTTGGACCATTTCTTTGTTTTTCTAACAGCCAGTCTGTGGCCTCACAGAGGTTTCCAAGTTTCACCGCTGGTCCTTGCATTGCCCTCTCTTGGCTTTTCCCAGCCACAGTTATCAGCCAAGGCTGGTGAGTAGCCAGTGCCACCATCGTGTGATAGAAAACAGGTAACAATTTTAGCCAGATCATACAATGACTGCACTGGATACTTGTTTCAAAAGAGCGTTGTGACACTTTGTTTGTTAAATTCAAATTGCATTGTAAACCTCAGCCGAAAACTGTTGTGGAATTCATGGTAAATAAAAAATGAGTTAATTCCCTTGAATTCTCTTGATTGTTTGTTACATTTTTACTGGTAAAAAATATTGTTAGGGAATACTCATTTATGTGTGTCAGGGGACAGTATTCTGCGAATGCCTTGTGATTCGACCTTACAAAGAATTATTGCTATGTGGATTTACATCAAAATGCCTGGCAGGCAAAACCAAGAGGAATTTCCTTTCTTTTTATTTCAGTGTGAAAAGGGCTAGGAGTAAACATCCACAACCATTTTCCAGTTGGCCCGGAGGCACAGAAATGCTTTGGAGAAACTTTCCTAATGTAGACCACGGAAAGAGAGAGTCAGACTTGCTGCACCCAGCATCCTCTGCACACCTGAGCACAGTATAACAGCCGGGAGGGAAAGGGCAGAAGAGAAAATCACAGAGGTGCTGGGCTGCATGGAGTGTGTCAAAACCCCAGTCCCTACAAAGCACAGTCTGTCCTGAGACAGCACGTCTTGGGAAGGGAAAAAACACTTCTCACAGTTACAAACTAGCGTAACACCCTCCCTCTCTGCTGCCACGCTCACATTTTCCTTTGAAGCAGATTCCCAGGCTCCTGCTTCCCTGCCCAGCAGAGAGCAGAAGGAATGAAAATCAGAGTAAGCGACTGCAGAGCATGGTCAGGTGCACCATCACTGCGATACTTTCATGCATCCTTGTTACTGATGGTTTCTGTACTGTGCCTTTTTATATTAAGCCCAGAGGTAACTGTGAGAGAAGGATAAGATATGTGACAGGCAGAAGAGATGGGCTCTGAAAGGGAACAAGCTGAAAAGTAATGAAGAGAAGGAAAAAAAGCAGAGTGTTGGGCAAGAATAGGGAACCCGAATGCAGACTTGCGATAGGCATGAGGGACCCAGGACTTTTAAAATGCTTAATACACTCTGAATGCTACAAACTCTTTGAGAACATAACTTAAAACTCATATTTTCAATTTTCAGCTTCATATTTGTTATACCACCATTTTGTCAGAACAATACAGCAAGGTAGACTTTGACTTCTTCGAGGAGTATATTCTTGATCCATCATCAATGTCCCTATTAAGCAACACTGTGTAGTACAACATAAAAACAGACAAAAATATCACTGAACCCACCTTTCCTGCCATTCCCAGGTCCTCCTTTTCTTTTCTTGCATGTCCAGCAAGCATCTTCATTTGAATCATTCCTGATAGAGCAATAATTGGCCCAAAGGCTAAACGCAGAAGGGTCAGCTGCCAGCCATGGACCGATGAGAAAACAATCCCAGTCCCAAGATTAGCTATGTTTTGGGCAATTAGTGCCAGTCTGGAACCTGTAGCCTGGGAAAGAATGAAACCATTGTAAATTACTCTGTTTTATTTGAAAACTGGACAGGAAATATTTGATACTCAGACAACAGAGATTTGTTCACCAGAGGACATCTGAAAGTGCTTAATTTGGTCTAAATATTCTGCAGAATTGGATGCTTTATCTTTCGAAAATACATTCTATTGTACAGATCATTCCCTTAAGTATTCTGTATCTTATCTAGTCTTCCTCCCCTGTTTCCATCTATTCACTCAGACTTAACAGTCCTTGTTTTGAGGTTTTGCCCAAGAAAACACAACAACGTTTTGTAAATCTCGTTTTTTTGCTAAGTAGAACCATGATTTCAAACTTGCCAGGTCTCCTGAAACATGACATTTCCTAACTTGGAGTCTGAGATGACTATTGTTTTCTCTAATCACTTTTAACTTAAAGCATGTGAACAGGCACAGTGCTGCAATGAGAGCAATCCTGATTTTGAGGCATACACTTAGGCATCTTGTTAGTGCTTTGTAATGTTTAGCCTGGAAACACAATGTTCTCTAGACATCTAAGCAGGTTGGATAAATAACTTTAAATAAACAGACTCCTTGGATGACTCGTTTATACTAGTGATAACAGGATTGAATTTTAATATGAACTAAAAGCAAAGTTATAAAATACGTATCTTACCTACTATTATGCTATTATATTTTTCTGTGACACACAAAATATTATTTAATAAACAATTATTTAATAAATAGTGTTATATTATGTAATCAATAATAGCTTCCAGAAGACTGTATGTGTGGGATTTCTACCTATCAAATCCAGCCTGTAACTTACTCTGTGCTAACCGAGATATGAAAAATGCCAGTGCTTGTTACTTACTCCTTTCACTTGTGAGGCATCATTAGCAAGTCTTGTAATTAATGCTCCAGTGCTGTGTTTAGGATCATCAAACCAGCTGATCTCCTACAACATGAAATAGAGTTATTATAATCTTAAAAACTTTAGTCTGCACATCACCAAATTAGGCTACATGAGTGAACTTTAACATTTCGGATTATAACGGGATGCCACACATGATATGGTGTTCTTTACATGTGACCATAAATACAGTAGACCTGAAAGTTTAATATAGATATGGGGACACAAAACTCAAACCGACGTTGTGTTAACAATCCATATATCCTTTTTGCAGTAGCACAAGAACCACCACTTTATTTCATATTAAATTTAGCTTTACAAGATTTTTTTTTCTTCTGATTTTAACACAGTTTTGACAATCAGATGCTCACTAAATAGCAATACTAAGGAATCTGCCATTTAGGAACAATTACTTGGGTAACATGCATCTGCAAAGACTACTAAACAATATACTTTCTCCTGTTATAAAGCTAAAAATACATCTTAATTCTCTGTCAGTTACAAGTACTGTGAAATCTACAAGCCTGCTGTGAAGTGTTTCAGAACCTCTGTGGTGTCTGAGAAGACATAATGCAAAATGATATGCAGTGCTGGGAGATTACTCCAGACTACCCTCTTCCTCATCTGAAAGACACTATTTTCAGGGAAAACAGATCTTGTCAATCATATGCTTTTGTATCTCATTAGCAATTGAGATCAATTGGTCAGAGGCATCAGTGACTCTAAAGTACTTATTTGAAAAGTAAAATGTCTGAATTAAATGCAAAACATTTGTCTTATTTAAACTCAGGAAGTAAAAATAAAATATTCACATTATCTTTCTTCCAGATTCACCAAATATCAAAACCAAAAGATCATTGTAACTAAACGATCTAAGCATTTGTATTGCTTTATACATACATATTTCTTATAAACCATATGGTATTTTTGTGTAATAACTGTTCATAGGGTTACTTTAAGAGCTTTTGTATTTCCTACCATTAGTGCTTAAATGCATTACCATTAGACATCAACAAATATGCTACATTCTGATTTCTTGGGTTTTTATGGAGGATGAGGGATTATTTTTAAGTGGAGTAAAGTAATATAATCTTAACTACAGTAAGAAAAAAAGATATAAACTAGTTTCAATCTGGCCGTAGGCTCACATAGCCAGATGGCTGCTTTGGCATTACATGAAATGAGAAATGCATCACAAGTGTTGGTGCTAATACAGCTTCCACTGCTGCAGTGCCTGATACTTGAACATGGTGCCAGGTGGACACGATTTTCACTCCAGTGAGAAAAATGAATATAATGACTTGACTTCACTCCTCAGACCATGAAAACTTCTCTGTTACCTTTAGGGTCTTTCAAGCCCTTCCTCCAGCAATCTGCTGAGATTCAGCATGGTCTTAGAGAACTCACTTTCCTCCTGGGCTAGTCAAAATAGTCTCATGGGACTTAATTTCCAAGGAGATGAAGGAGATGACCTATAATGCCTTCCCATATAAACCAGAAAGCAGGGCCATGAGGGCCCTCAGTAAAAGGGGTTAACGAAAGGGAAGCTGATGTGGCTCAGGTTGGCTCTGGGAACTTCTCAAGGAGGAAACGACCCTCTCTGGAGACCAGGAAAACTTCACTCAGCTCTGTGGGCTGAAGAAGTGGTGGGGTTGTGCCTGTCTGGAAACCTCCTCTTTGGTCCCAGATTTGCTTATGTATCAGACCAGCGTGGCTGGGATAGAGACCACAGTCTGCAGTGAGTGAAAGGCAAGGGAATGATGGGTCTAGTCTTACATTTCTCTGCTTTCTACTAACTCAGGGATCGCATGCATGTCTACAGCAGGGTCAGCTGTGAGTACAATTCAGTAGAAATTCAGGTAAGGATTGAATTTTTGCTGTGGATTGATAGTAAGACATGGAATACCAACATTTCCTTGAAATACGTGATGAATTAAAAAAAATACTTGGGAGGAAATCAACTGGTAAGGGTAAGAGTGGCAGCAAAAGAGGGGCAAAAATACCTGAGTTGGTTCTAGCTGTGCTGAAAAACGAACTGGAAAGGCTGGGAAGCCTGCAGGGCAGGTACCAGTGCAGGCTGTGCCTTCCAGATAGGGCTTATCTATTTGCACTGGTACATTACACAGACCGCAGGAGAGAAGGGATACTGAGCCGCTTGCCGCTGCACCAGCTCCACGAAGCAGCTAATGCCAGCCATCAAACGATGGTGATAAGGCTGGTTACACATGCAGTTAGGGTCCTTGCCATCCTACTCACTGCTTAGAAACTACACACTGCTGTGCTTGGATTGCGGGCTGATTATTTTAAAAAGTTTTCACTCTGCTGCTGAATGTACTCCTACTGACAGCAGATTCTTGTTCTGACCTCTGTCGTGGCTGTCTTTGGCTCTGTGCCTGCTACGTAGGAGCAGCCGCCAGTCTAGTGAGTGCAGCCAGTCAGACTTGTCGAGGTCCTCTAACCTTCACCAGTAATCATTTGTGGATCCTAGCCTACACATGGAGTTATATATACTGACCGTGAAGGCTGATCTGAATTTCAGGTTCAGTCTCTTAGAGCACAGCTCGCTTTCTCTGGTCCTCAGTCCAAAGATGCGTTGATTTCATTAAATAAGCTAAGTAAACACTGCCATTACCTCTGAGCTTTCTTAGACTTGACCTATAATTATATCAAGAAAAAGGTTTTAAAACAGTTTCAAGTATCTCCCTGGACCTGTTGTGAAGATTTAGTCCAGCCAGTATCTAAACTGAGCTAAAGAAATCAGTGTGGTATCTTTATAGGTATGATTGCAGATAAACACAAAGAAAATTTAAGGCATGTAAACAAACAAGCATTTCTAAAGGTCCAGAAAGCTAAATATATAATGCTTTTATCTGTCTCAGAATTGCTCTAAATGCCATGGATTGAAGCCTCATTGTAAGGGTTTCTCCAGTTTTGCCAAATGTGAAAACCTGTTTAAGAAAAAAAAAAAAAAGCTTTTTTATTACCTAATCACAGTTTTTGTCTTTTTCAGATAGTTAAGTGACTATGTGCATACAGTATTAAAAAGAGTATTGCTAAGAAAAAATATTCTAGCTGTAACTGAGGTAATAGAAACTTTTAAAAGCTAAATTTAGCACCTATAACAGTAGAGCAAAGAATGAGACTTTGTTTTTTAATAAACAGGTGTATACTATGTTGTTGTCTTCAAGCCCCACCAGTGTTTAAATAGCAGGAATTTTTTTATCACACCAGATCTCAAACAGTTACTTGTCACCAAATACTGGAGATTTCCCTCTCTCTCTCTCACTCTCTCTAAGAGCTTACAATCCAAAAACTGCAGTGCTACTGGTTATTTTCTAGAGGAAGCCTCTGAATCTGGGCAGATACTCACTGACTACAACATGACTCAGCGTGCACAAAATGGTGCTGGTGAATCTGTCGCTCCTGGGCCAGGGCCATGCAGGGTCAGACTACACAGCAATGAGATGAGGGAGACAGGCAGACACGTTTGGGTGGAGAAATATCCATAACAGCTATACCACCGATTTCTTTTCCTTTCTGAGGATGTCACAGAAGTAGCAATTTTGAGGTTGGTTCTGTCTGAAGAGAGGGTAAGGGCTGGAGGTCGCTTCAGAAAAGGCACCTTGTTGTCTCAGGGGCACCAGGCAGAGGGTAGCAAGGTGGCATTCAGAAGTCTACAGATGATTGGGCAAGGCCAACATAACTAAATGTTTAGCAATAACTGAAGGGATTTGTGCATGTAAATGAGATGTGCATCAAGTCACATGACAAGTGAGCTGATTTATATATGAACTTGGCTGTTCTCCTGTGATACGCATAATTCCACGCATTGGCAAATATACATGCCCATATGAACAATTATGTGTACATGGGAATTTAGACTCTGTTTCAGAAAATGTGGTAAGAACTATTTGATCCTGCACAAACAGAAGGATGCATCCCATAGACTAAGAGGTGATTTGAAAACTCATTTAACTTTCATGGTATGGAGCTGTGAGTAATCTGAAATTAAGCATATGAGGTGGTCTTTCTCAGTTACTTTGGTATGTTTTCTTACAAGTCCAAGGGGTTGAGTTCATATAGGTACATGCAGAGTAGTTTCAGTGCAGCCAGGCCAGATGTTGACAGGAGTGTTGCACAGAGCTCAAAGCAGATGTTGAGGCAACCATTTACTGAAGACAGAAGATTCAAAATCTGATCTTAGGCTGTGGTGCCAACATTACTCTCGGTACTATCAGTGCTGTCAGTATTGGGTTTTCCTACACAGGCTGTGGTGTTACACACAAGCAACTTTACAAGTTTACAAAATTTACACCTAAGTAATTTTACAAAGCCCAATCAAATGCTGAAGTTTCATTAAGTCCTCTCCGTACTCCACAAAAAACTTGTCAATACACTGACACTTATAAAGAGGGGGGACTTTTTAGCCAGAGACTTATTTTTCTCATTTTTTTTTCATGTCAAACTGTTCTGAAAACATACAGGAGAGTTAACTAAGTTAACTGAAAAGATCCACCAGGAAGCCTCTTTAAAACACAAAAATGATGTAAAATGGCCTTAAAACAAAAGACAATCAGAAAGACAACAAGAGGGACTATCAATGTGAGGAGGGAGCCATGAAGAATAGGAGCAAGACTTCCAGCTGCTTCAAAGTTAAGCCCTGAGAGAAATTGCTTGGGAAGTTCAGGAGACAGCTTGACTGATCATAGAAATTTTCAACATAGACCATGTCTGAATGACAAAACTTCAGGAGCCTGAGTCACTAAGATGCTGGTGATTTGCAAAAGTACTTGCGTAAAAGAGTTTGAGTTTTCACAATGAGGGTGGGAGGCACTGGAGCAGGTGACCTGAGGGAGGGTGTGGAGTCCCCATCCTTGGAGGTATTCCAAATCCAACAGGACACAGCCCTGAGCATTCCACTCTGACCTCAGAGGCCACCCTGTGTTCATCGGGGGTTGGACTAGGTGAGCCACCGAGGTCCCCGCCAACCTGAGCTATTTTATGATGCAATTATTTGGAAAAGTAGTCTGAGAACTGATCAGCTCCAGAACTTCATTTTTGCCACAATCTTCATTTTTAGCTTGTCACATTCTTTATTTTTAATGTTGTACTTCAAAAGAAACTTTTTTGCTTAGAATTCCTGTAATTCACAACTTTGAATGACACTTACACATTACAGTTAATATGAAGTTTTCTTAATTTGAAGTTTAGCACTCATCAGGGAAGCTTTTTTTTCCCCTAGAGTTTCTCTACTGAGAAAACACTGCAAAGCTGGAGGTACCTTTGGGACCAATTCAACCCAGTTAGGTCAATAGCACATAATATGATAAAAGCTATGAAAAAAATTTTGTGAAAAACCTACCTGCATATTAACAAGCTTATAGTAAATTCTGTTCTGTTCTATTAATTCATTATGAGTCCCTTGTTCTGTGATGACACCATTTTCAAGGGCAGCTGTAAGATCGGCATTGCAAACTGTTGAGAAATGGTGAGCAATAATAAGTGTAGTGTGTCCTTTCCTGACCTGGAAACAGCGTAACGATGGCTCCACATTAGCATTGTCAGGCACATATAATATTTCCCGTCTTCATATTAGAGTTGAACAAAATATATTAACCAAAAAATTTTCCTTGGAAATGGTGTTCTAGTAAAGATCAAAGTTGTCAACTAAGAAATTTTGAATTTAATAGTGTTTTTCAGTTCCTCTGAGGTAAACTAAAGCAAAAATATAACTTAAATATCGCAAAACATATTGGAAACTATAAATTAAGGATCTCTATTTCTTTCATGTCAGACTATTACTTTCTAAACACAAATATCTAAAGGTTCTTTTTTTTAAACTGCCCCTTTAATGTCTTCCAAGGTTATGTATCCGTTTTGCACTGAAAAAAGACTATCTACCATTGAGCATGTCAGTGACAATTCTATTTCAGACAATTTCACAAATATTAAAAATTAATCACTTCGCAATTTTACTTGCTCTATATTACTTGTTTGACTTCGCTGAAAATATTTATCTAAAATTGTACTTAAAATCACACTTCTAGTACTCATATTGTTTTTCCATCTTTTTAACCAACATAGTTAGACATGACAAAGATGTTTTTACAGTCATATTGTGACAGTGTGCACTGGGATAAATTGGTATTAATATGTAATGACCCAAAAAGTGAATCCAAGCTTTATATAATTCAGTTCAAAAATCTTCACTTAACATTTTGAACTGCTAGACTAATGTCTTAATAAGTGTTTTACAATTAGGAAATGAAAGAGAAAACTGTAATACGTGGAATATTCGCAATGAATTTCCAGCTAAACCTGATATTTTACTACTGTCACGTGATTTTAAGAACTGGAAATGACAGCCATTCAAACCATCCTAGAAAAAATGGTATACATTTTCTTGGTAGTCTGAAAGCTTCACTATGTCTGAGATGATCTTAAAAAGTTAAAATCACATCAAAATGCAGAAGAAAATCAAGTTAAGGTCCTTCACTATAAAAAGCAGAAAGCCCCATCCACACAAACAGTAAACAGAAATTCAGCAGAGGTTTGGTAAAGCTGGCAGAGGAAGGTGGTCTACTCCAGATCTGATGTGAACCTTCTACAAAGCTACATGCTCCGCACAGCGAGGAAGAGAAAAAGCAGGCAAGAGAACGACAAATGAACACTTGGCACACAATAGCTTGCCTTCGGCTTGCTTAACATCAGCAATTAGAGCTAGTCCAGTCTGAGCAAGTCTTTCTGGCATGCTCTGCCAGAAACACCAACAGGGAGATTCATCTCACCATACAACATCTATTAAAGATAGGTGGGGGAGGTGAAAGGCTAAGTTGTTCAAACTAGCAGCGTAACTTGTATATTGCAGTAATTAGTTGGGATCCCACCAAAGATGTCTCAATCAGCAGTTCTCTGCCCTCCTGTCTCTGAGGTTCAGTTTACAGGGCATCGGTTGGGAGAAGAATCCCTGTGTGTGCCAGCTGGCATAGTTTCACAGAGTAGTGTGAATTATCAGGAACTGGGAGCAATGGACAAAGAGTCTAACTCTTGCTGAAATCAGTGTCCAAAGCTGATGTTGCCTCATCAAGCAGAAGAATTTTAGGATTGCGAACCAGAGCTCGGGCAATTGCTGTTCTTTGCTTCTGGCCGCCACTCAGCTGTGCCCCTCTTTCTCCAACCACAGTTTCAAACTTCTACAAGACAAAGACACACATTTCCAAATCACTCAGTGGCACAGCTGGTTCCCCAAAGAAAGGCAGCGTAAAGAAAAGGCACATTGGTGTCAGTAGCCTCGGCAGCATTTTCTCATTCCTCTAAAAGACTACAGGATAAACACCCACTTGGATACACCTGCCTAATCATTTGTGCCCCTGGAATTCTAGTAGTTCTTCAAATGCTTAAGTCATAACCTAAATATTTAAAATTAACATTATTCGCAAAAGTTATGAGGAAGCTCTGCATAGCTCTGCTTATTCACAGCTGTGGAAAACAGCTTCCTCTGTTTACGAGAATCCCTGTTCTAAAACATGAAGATACAAATGGAAACATTTCATTGATTTCAGTCAACTATGGGTCAAATAATTTGTCATCTACCAAAACGATAAGAGTAAAATCTCTTCACAGTATTTTTTTACACATAAACATGCAAGATAAGAAGTGTTAAAAGGTAGAATGGGCCTATCTGAGGGCATTACTTAGGTTTTGTCTCCATCCTAGCACAAGCTAGTATTAGAGAAGAACTGTCATCACACACAAGCACCTGCAGCCCTTGATGGAGAAGTGTTTCCTGCAGCTATCACACAGGATGAATTCCCAACCATTGATGTCACATACATCTGCACAAATTTAGGAATGCCTACTTTACAGATGCTCCCTCCCTGGAATTGTTCAAGGCCAGTTTGGATAGGGCTTTGAGCAACCTTATCTAGTGGAAGATGTGCCTGCCCATGGCAGGGGGTTGGAACTAGATGATCTATAAAGCCCCTTCCAACCGAAACCATTCTATGACTCTATAATTCTGTGAATGCAGAGCGAGGTGTTCTGATATGCACTACCCTCATAGACCTTACTGTTGTCAGTGGACAAAGGCAACTTAGCACCATGCAATGGTATTTCCATGAGTACATTCTGTTCCCTTGCATCCTGTGGTCCGCTCATCATTCTCGTTTGCATTTGTTATGCAACATCCTTTGCCCTTTCTCACCAGGATTACCTGCTAAAAAGGTGACCTCTGTAATAGATAGAGGAAGAAGTAAAAAACAAAGCTGTTCTCTAATACTAGATAAACATTTAGCCACCTGATGGAGAATTCACTGAGAATGGTAGTCTTTATAGTCTTGCTATTGATTCTAATGGCAACTAATGTAAGTGCCAAATGATTTCAGTTGATCTCTTTAGAAACTGGTGAACTGCAATATTTTCTTTGTCTGTTTCTTTAAAACCTGACTAAGAAAGCTCTGTTCTTCCCTGTTGTCACGTTCTACCTGAACAAAATGGGAACAGATCCCCTTTTATACATGAGTGAAAGTAGACTTCCTTCATGCTGGAAAAGAAGAAGATTCTCTGAGACATTCTTCATAAAGGTATTTTCAGAAATCATTCAGACCTCTTCCACAGTTAGTTCCATTAAGACTTACCTTCATGAGAGCTCTCAAACAGAACAATCTCTTCCTTCAAAGAGCAGGTTTTGCACTGTAAATGCAATAAAGTAGGTGTTTGATCTGCTACTAATTTCTCAGAGAAACACTTTTACCAGACTTACAGTGTGGACAATTTGGGAGATCAGTATACTGCTGTAACATTTTTACTGGGTTAAATTGTGTTATGACAATTGGAGCTTTTCATTATATTTGTGATTTACAAGGACCTCCAACCTTTTAGCTTTTAGTGGAAATTTCTTGTAGTTACATTTTATTTTAAAAGGTGGGCTCTTAATTTAGTTAACTAACCAGTTCTGGCTAAAATGCGTTATCAGTTCTAGATAAAAGCAAAAGTTTCCACTATTTCTAGGGTGGTTTTTTTTTTTTTAATTTTAGCAACTGTTTTTCTGTAAGGTAATCAAGTTGTCTTAAAAGCAATCTGCATCATCTCCATGCATAATACCTTAATATCTGGCCTAGTAGAATAATTCAAGTAAACATTTTGGAATTCCAAATTCCCCTTAACGCAGTTCGGTTTATAGCCAGCACTGGACGCACTGTCTATTTGAGGTTCCTGTGCAGAACAATATGCCAAGAAAAGGGGAAAAAAACATTGTTCATATTCCTAATGACATTTCAGCATGATACAGGGATGTGAAATCTGAGAAGTTAATGTTACCATATAAGGAGGCATAGCAGGTTTCATTGCAAAGTACCTGTAACTACTCATAGATGCGTGAAGCTGCCAGTCCAGGTCACTGGCAAACCTGCTGTCAGGGGTGAGTAACCAAGGCAAATGCTCAAGGCCTTAAGTGTTGCCTTTGTTGGCGTGGCGACCTGGTTCAGGAATGGCACGGCGACCTACCCCCTGGCCGCTCAGGCCATCAGCTCGCAGACACCAACGTGGTGGACAGCAAATGGCGTTTATTGATAAGTAGCACAGTATTATATAGCTTAGGTTTACCGCGTCACTTCCGTCTGCTTACATCATGGGCTAGACGCTACTGGCTATCAGGAGAGGAGGGGGGGCCTACCTTTCCATACAGCGCGACATCTTCCGACCGCCAGGCCCTAACTATCCACATTTCCCCCCTCCTTATGCTTAACTAAATAGGTTAATATAAAATATAAAAGTTTTAATACTTAAGACTTAAACTTAATATCTGGCCAGACTTAACCTTAATTAACCTTAACTACAATTTAAAAAATGTAAATATTAAAATCTTACGATTACGAAGATAAGGTACCTTAAACAAATGCATTTGTAAGTCAGCAAAAATATGACAGTCTTAAAAATTCTATCGCTATTCTTATTCTATATTGTACAGTAGTGTTAAAAAGTATATGCTATAAACTTGAATAAAAAACATAAGGCACAGTAAATGGGTAGAAGTTGAGGTAACTTTTAGGGACGATTGAGGATAACACTGGGTAGGTACGTTTTTAAAGCAGTTGTTGGTGTTCTACGAACATAATGTTAACTTTCTCTAGCCGATTCTTGACGAATGACATGATCTTGTTCAGTATACAGGGTCCAAAAATTAGTGTCATTACGATCATCGCGATCGGCCCTATCAAGGTGGATATCAGGGTGGTTAACCATGGCGAATGGTTAAACCACGATTCAAACCATCCTTGTTGGGCTTCTTTGTCTCTTTTTCTTTTTTCTAGACCCTCTCTAAGTTTGGCCATGGTATCTCTGACTACTCTGGTGTGATCAGCATAAAAACAGCATTCTTCCCCTAATGCAGCGCAGAGGCCTCCCTGTCGCAAGAAAAGAATATCCATTCCCCTCCTATTTTGTAACACAACTTCTGATAGTGAAGTTAGGTACTTTTCTAATGCCGTGATTGATTTTTCTATTTCTTCCAGGTCTTCGTCTACTGCGGCTCTTAAGGAGCTGAAACCTTGCTGTTGTTGTATAAGAGATGTTATTCCTGTCCCGGCCCCTACTACTCCAATACCTAATAAGGTGGCTATTGTGACAGCAGTGATGGGTTCCTTTTTTGTAATGTGGTGTTTTTCCGCATCCCAATAGTCATAGATTATTTTTTCTTCGTGGTATAGGATTCTTGGAATAATAATGACTTGAATGCAATATTCATTAGAAGCATTAAACACAGCCAGAGAGATGCATGGAGTAAGGCCCATTTTGGAACAGATCCATTGAGCTTCTTCAGAGGGAATAACCCATTTTGCATTGGTTTTCCCCACTGTGGACGAGACAGAACTACAGAGCTTCCGCTTTTGTCCCCACACTTTGCCTATACAGACCCCAGATCCAGAAACATATTGCATGGTTACCCCTTTTTTCTTATCTTTCCAAGAACACTGAGGTGGTACGGTTCGGGTGTCTAAGCTGTGTGTTGTATTTACCCCTATGGCCTCATAGAAAGGGGGTCTTACATCATAGCACAGCCAATAGTGTGTAGTTAGGTCTGGGTTAGTTTGGTTCAAGGTGTGATAGGTAGCTTGCATTATTTTCCACAGGGGGGGTTCATCTACTTTCCACAGGGGGGTTTCATTTACTTTCCACAGGGGGGTTTCTCCCATCTTGTTTAGGGAGGGTGTTACAGTAATTTTGGTGGTTTCTATGGGGCTGGTAGTTATCTCCGGTCCACTAATGATTAGATTGGGGCCAACTCCCTGAGGAGGATTTTTTATTTCTTCCTTTTTTATGAAAATTAATCCTCCTTTATTGGTCTCAGGCTCCAAGTATCTTATTCCCCACATTCTTCCGGATATCCAGCCTTGATCCGTGGGTTGGGTAACATTTAAAAAGAGGTATTTACAGTTTCCACGTCCTTGCCACCCTCGCGGTGGGATGCACCTGTATGGACCCCACTGGACCTTTAGGTATTTATCTGTGCCGCTGCCCGGTATCCATCCAGGGGCTATGGTCTCACAACCCCAGTGACTGCAGTAGTATTGATTAGGGTAGTTACAGTACCCCTTTCCAGGATTTGAGCTAGGGCACATATAAAATCCCATATATTCCCAGCATCGGGGCCTTGGGGCTAGCTGACATAGAGTGGAAGTAAAGCTTGGTTCCCCTGACATTATTTGGGTTGTGATAATCTCTTGGTTTTCGAATCGACTTAAAGTCCCCTTAAAAGGCTGGTGGTGTTCATTTGTTGAGACTATTAAGGGGCAGCATATCCAAAGTATTAGTACCTCTTTTAGGAGAACTGGTGGGTCGATGGTAACCATTTCTGTTTGTCCTATAGTGGGAAGTTCCAAAATCAATATCATACAAAGGCATCGCAGCCCCCTTTTGTGGAGGCTATTCTGCCGTTGTTTGGGTTCTGCCAGTGCGGAACTCTCAGGCTCGGACAGGACGCTTGCTGACTTGTCATCTTTTCTTGTCATCGGGGTGTATGGGTTACGGGGGTGTCCGATGATCCGGTCCTGTGAACAAAAACTCACAGTTTTCATTAGTTTTATTCTGGAGGTCTGGTTTAATGGACTTAAGCGGACACCACTTAACTTTACCATCTTTTTTGACAGCGGCATACCCTCGCCCTGTAAGGACTAACCTCCACCCTTGTTCCCACTCTCCCAGCTCATTTCTGATTATGACTAACGGGCCTTCTTCTAGTGCTCGAGTGGCCCAATGTTTCTGGGTGGGGCTGTTTACCTTTTCCACCCTGGGGAATTGATTTAGTGCTAAAAGAGCGGTAGCTAACAGGCGTGTTTGGTCTCCCGGGGGAATGGCGTTAGCAAAACCCTCTGTTTTCGCTAACACTTCTAATTTAGATTTTAAAGTCTGATTTGCTCGTTCGACTATAGCTTGACCTGTGCTATTATATGGAATACCATGTGTTAGGGTGATACCCCACTTCAAAGTAAATGTTTGGACTGATTTAGAGATGAAATTTGGACCGTTGTCTGTTTTGATCTGATTAGGGATACCGAGCCATGCCATGGCTGTCAACCAATGCTGAATGGTTGCTTTGGAGTCGGTCTTAAGGTGTTGTGTGGCTACAATTATTCCGCTATATGTATCTACGGTTACCGCTAGCCACGCTCGAGGTTTCAGCAACTGACAGAGCGTAAAATCTGTTTGCCACACTTCGGAGGCCTTGAGACCTCTGGGGTTGACTCCACTGGACCACAGTGGTGTTTTCTGACAGTGAGGACACATGGCTACTATGTGTTTCGCGTCGGTGACTGAGATCCCGCATTTTTTTGCTAGTGCTTTAGCTCCGATGTGGAGAGATTCGTGCAGCTGACAGGCATCTCTTAGCGTCCACACCCCTTTTGCAGCGGCATCTGCCTTGTCATTACCGATTTGGAAAAACCTTTTAATTGGGTTGTGGCTGTTAACGTGAATGACTGATATGGTGCCCTTTCGGGAGAAAAGTGCTTCTTCTAGCATTAGAGCTGCTGTGGATGTTGACACGCCGGGCCCCGACATGGCTAAACAAAGCTTGGCCACGAACATTGAGTCAGTCACTATGTTGAGATGCTCTGTTGGGAACAGTCCGCACGCTAGCACTACGGCCGTCGCTTCTAATTGTTGGACTGAAAGCGCACGATCGGTCATTTTGACACAGTGCCATTCTTCTCCCGATTGCCATACCGCCGCCGCTGTTGAGGTCACTGAGGATGCATCTGTGAAGACCGTTGGTCCTTGTTGGGGCCGGTCTATGATTTTTTGCGGGAGGTCGATGTTGACAACTGCCATCATTTGAGTCCAGGGAGGCTTTGCAGCGTAACTAACTTTGCTGCCAAATCCGACGAGAGCTATGGCCAGATACTCTGACGTTGCCACTGACTGCGCAGGGAGTTGTTTGCGGAAGGGTAGGTATATCCTGGCGGGTTCGATGCCTAGGTGTCTCAGGGTGAGTTTTCTGCCTTTCATGATGAGATTACCAAGGCATTCGACTCCTGGAGAGAATGCGCGTGATGGTTTTCCCTGAACTACCCATTGTATTGGTTGAGCTTTTTCAGGGGGGCCCTGTGCTAGTGCTCCCACTCCCCCCCCTTTTGTGAAGTGTACGTACAGATCAAGTGGCAGATTTGGATTCCATCTGGCAAGTGTGCTTGACGATACCTGTTGCTCGATAAAGTCGAGAGAGTTTGCTGCTTCTGTTGTCAGAGTTTTTTGTTCCCATGGGTTCTTTCCTTTTAAGAGATCATACAGGGGAGCCATGATTTCAGGAGGGATCAAGACAATGTTGCGGAGCCATTGTAAGGACCCCACTAACTGCTGCATATCATAGAGCGTTTTAATGTGACGGTGGATTTTTATTTGGAGGGGGGGTCACGTAAGAACTCGTGATCCCCACTCCTAAAAAGCTTACGCATGGTCCTCTTTTAATCTTTGTGCTCGCGATTTCGAACCCGTTTGTTTTCAGAGTTTCCGAAACTGTTGACACTAGCTGGTCCACCTGACTTCCCGACGGCGCGGCGATTAAGATATCGTCCATATACTGAATGATGGTCACGGTCGGATTGCTGTGTCGAACTGGTGTTAACGCCCGGTCCACCGCAATCTGGCAGATGGTAGGTGAGTTGATCATTCCTTGAGGCAGCACTTTCCACTGGAAACGTAAGTTGGGGCGTTGGCTGTTTGGAAACACAACAGAGAAAGCAAACCGCTCCTTGTCTTCCTCATGCAGAGGTATTGAGAAAAAACAGTCTTTAATATCAAGGACAGCACAGGGTTGTCCTTCCGGCATCATAGAGTTCATGGGTAAAAACGTTTGAACAGGACCCATTGGTTGGATTTTTTTGTTTACCTCACGCAGGTCATGGAGAAGGCGAAACCCCTCGCCGGTTCATTTGGGTATTACAAAAACTGGGGTGTTCCATGGGCTAGTGGAAGGCTCTATGTGACCTCGTTGTAACTCGCGGTCAACTAGCTTGAGAAGGGCATCCATTCGAGGCTTCGACAGGGGCCACTGCTCGACCCACACTGGGTCAGACGATTTCCACGTCAGTTTAATTGGTGGAAGTGGGTGTACGGCAGTGGCCCTTATGGTAAATTTGTCACCCTGGCTTTTAATAGGGTTAGAGCGTCCCTTCCCAGCAGGGGTGGGATTCCTGACATGACGTATGGGAAGAGGGTGATGGTTTTTTCTGGTCCTTTTTCAGTGTGAAGCGTGATTGCTACCAATTGGGCACTCTTTCGAGCTCGGGTTAATCCCCCGACTCCTCCCACCATGGGGGCGTCTTCCAGTTTCCAACGTGGCGGCCAATTTGTCTCAGGGATAACTGTAACATCTGCTCCGGTGTCGATTAAAAAAGGGATACTAATGGTGGTGCCGTTTGGGGTGTCATAGAGGGAGCAGATTCCCCACACTACCGGTGGGTTATCACACTTTACCGCCAGGGCCACCCTGGGGTCTCGCCCCCAAGGGGTGGTTCTTGCTGTCCCTGAGGTGGGAACGGGTTCGGCTGGACCATAGGTTGAACCATAAAATTGGTCGCTTCTCGAGGGGGTAGCGGGTTCGGAAGTGCCTCACCCCACTTGGGGTTGGCATAATTGGGCCGCCTGATGTCCCAAGTGGGAGAGTGCTGTGCACGGCCCGAGTGCCCTCTCCCCCTTCTGTTTCCCTGGTTTGTAGATTTGCATTCTTTGGCGAAATGCCCTTTTTTCCCACAGGCCCAACACGGTCCTCTGGGTCGATTTTGGCATGGGTCCCTCAACCGAGGACAGTTTGCTACGACGTGGCCTGCCTGGTCACATTTAAAACATGTCATCACGTTAGCTATTATGGTACGAACAGCCGTCTCGATCGGGGTTAGATGCTCTTCCTTCGCGACATGCTTAATCATGTCCGCGATACTCGACCCCGCTGATAGTGATCGCAGGATTTCTTTGGTTGTTGAATTACACTGCTGACGTAAACATTCTGCTATGACTGGGCCTTTTGCCTCCGCAGGCAAGGCTGATGAATCGACCGCTGCTTGGAGACGATCCACAAATTTTGTGAAACTCTCACTCTCACTTTGCTTTATTGTGGACCATGGCGATGGTTTGGCAATGACTCTAGAGGCCATGCGAATAGCTTCTCTGGCCACACGAATGGTTGCCATAACTTCATGGGCCCGCAGGCCCTGGCCTTGTGCCTGGGGACTAATCATTGTGGGATCTGTGCCCATTAACCGCTGCAGGCTGGAGCCATTCAGTGGATGGTCTGCCCCAGTTACTTGGGCCAGTTGCTTCGCACAGTTGTCCTCCCATTCTTCTTTAAAAATGATCATCCCTGCCCCATCAAAGATCAATCTACAAGTTTGTTTTATATCGAACGGGAGCATATCGTCTCCCCCGAAGACACCATCTATGAGGGCGGAGACAATGGCAGAATTAAGGCCTTTATCCGCGCTTGTATATCCTTAGGGTTTATCGGTGTGTGGACCCTCTGTCCCCCGTCCGTCACCCGGACCGGGAACGCTAGCGCGGCCGATGGGGCCCAGTCGGCACACGTAATCTTTATTTTCCTCCAGTCCGTGAGAGGGATTTCTCCCCCTTGCGGTTTCTCTTTAATTTGGATGGGGATATTTTGGCTCTTGACTTTATTTATCTTTGTTTTCTTCTCTTCTAAGTTTATATTAGTTATGAGCCACTCATCCCCGCTAGTGTTTGAATCGGAGTTGGAACTCGACTGACTGGTTACTTCCGGTCTCCAGTACCTTTTTGCCGAGCTCCGGCCCCCTCCCTATGGGCGGGCCGCTCCCCCCGCCCAGGCCCGCCCCGCCCTCCGCTCGGCGGGGTGCCCACCTCACAGGCGCACCTTTTGAAATGCACGCTCTGGTTGGCTCTCTGCCCCCCGCTAGCCCCCCTTTTCCCTTCTTGGTCGCTCCTACCGCTCCTCTCCCCCCTGTTCTCCTCCGCCTCCCCTTTGTGAGCGCTTGATAACTTCAGCGCTTCCTCCCTGTTTCCGCGAAAAGTATTTTCGCCCCGCCCTTCTCCTTTGTGCTCGGCGCCATCTTGGGGCGCATAGGGTGGTGGTGTGGCCCAGACTTTATCAGACTCTGTTTCTCTCGCGGCGCCCCTAGCCTCCTCGGCTAACCCGCCCCAGAAGGATTTAGCTTGTTTCTCTCCCTCTGTAAGCGGATCGGGGTTCGGGAGTTGAGGGGACGTGTCGCCCTCTTGCTGATTTTTAGGCTCAGCAGAGGCGTTATCGTCTGAGGGGTGCGAAGTCTGTGTGGCTGCCTCGATTCCCAATTTTGGGGTAGCTAACAAACAGTTCTTTGCCGCCTTCCAGGTCTCCTGCTCTTGTATAACTTTCTGCAGGGCCTGCACGACTTTCCTCCATGACTTAAGCTTTTTCCCACAACCCGAGGACATCGTTTCCTCGGCTAACGCTTTAGTGCACTTATCCCACACCTCAGGGTGGAGAATATCCACCGGCTGGTCAATGACCCCAATTTGCAAAAGCCTCGCAACTGCGAGCGTAAAATCTTTGGGCTTACAATCAATTCCCCACTGCTTATGTAATTGCGATACGACCTTCACAAGGGCTTCCATCCTCCTTGTTGGTCCGGGAGCGTCCTCCCCGCCGGGCTGGTCCTGCCGCTCTGGCCGCCGTTCACACGACTCCAGGCGAGTCTTTCCCGGGTTTCGGCACCACTTGTTGCCTTTGTTGGCGTGGCGACCTGGTTCAGGAACGGCACGGCAACCTACCCCCCGGCCGCTCGGGCCATCAGCTCGCAGACACCAACGTGGTGGACAGCAAATGGCGTTTATTGATAAGTAGCACAGTATTATATAGCTTAGGTTTACAGCGTCACTTCCGTCTGCTTACATCATGGGTTAGACGCTACTGGCTATCAGGAGAGGAGGGGGGGGCCTACATTTCCGTACAGCGCGACATCTTCCGACCGCCAGGCCCTAACTATCCACACTTAAGTCTTCACTGGTGTAAACTAAGGAACAGAGGAAATAGTCCTAAACATCAGCGAAAGGAAGGACTAACCTATAGATTCATATCCAGCCATTGCATACTAACAGTAATTGGTGTTCATGGTTACAATCCTTCCTTTAGGACAAGAGGAGTTGGCCTCAGGTTGCACCAGGGGAGGTTTAAATTGGATATTAGGAAAAATTTCTTCACTGAAAGGGTTGTCAAGCGTTGGAAGAGGCTGCCCAGGGAAGTGATTTAGTCATCATCCCTGGAAGTATTTAGAAGACCTGTGGACGTGACACTTACGGATGTGGTTTAGTGCTGGATTTGGGGTTTGGGTGGATTTGGTGTTAAGTTTACAGTTGGACTCGGTGATCTTAAACATTTTTTCCAACCAAAATGATTCTAGGAGTCTATTCTATGATTCTGTGATTCTATGATTCTATATATATAGTAATTAGATAAATAGTATTTCTAAGCTATATAAATATTATAATACAGTTTAATATAGGACTTGAAAGTAGAAGTTACATTGCCAAATCACTACAGATGTAGCCACTCTACAGGCAGCACTTTAAATTATTGATAGCTGAAAAGAAACATTAGCAATTAAGTGAGCATAGTCACACAAGATTTAGAATCCTTTCTCAGTTGTTGGGTTGGGCTTTTTAAAGAATGAAGATTGAAGCATATTTATTCATGCAAGCTTTGCAATAATTTCTTCTTCTTCTTTAACCTGGTCTTCTGAACTATCAGATAAAGCAACAGCTGGTAGAAGTTTGCATCCTCATTTATTGGCTCACATTCCAGTGTTTAGATGCTTGTCCAGTATCCAAAACTGTGTTAGGTCGAACTTTTAAATGTTGTGATACTGTACATAACATTTATGAATTTTAGTTCAGAAAAGAAGTCAGATGTTCAGCACTTTTGGATGACAGACGTGGCAAAGATACTTACAATGTCTATAATACTAAAGATTGCACAGGCAGTTGCTCTTGCATTGGCAAATGCCTCCAAACTTGGTGCAGTCTGTCCAACACCAAAAGCTCCAAGGGATACAGAAAAAAAGACCAAAAGAGAACTGGGAATCCAGGTGTAGGTACCCAAAGGGCTTCTTTTAGCCGCCTGAGCCGGGGAGCAGTGGCAGTTGGAGCATAAAGGGAAGAAGCAGGCCAGGGGACGGGGTGTATTTTTGATGGGTGATATAATCATTATTGAACTTAGAGTTTGAAAAACTCCTGCCAGTTTTTGTGGTCATGCTGGTTATCTTGAGACAAAAGATCAAAAAGATGGCAAGAATGATGTTCCATAGTACAATACAAATAAATACATGTGCATGACCTTGGTTTGTGACCTCAGTAGATATACTTGTCTTTTTACCCACTTGCCTGCCTTTTTTGTTTACAGCTCTCACTGGATTTATGAGGCCTGTAAGACCATACACTCTTTGTGAAAGGGACTGCATCTCTGCATGTTTTGTGACGCTTTTTGAAATGAATAGAAAAGAAGTGAAAAGAAAAAATTCAGCAGCAAAGATATTAAAAAATACCCCTAAAACCTCTTCAGTCACTATTATAAAAACAGCCAACATATGGAAACTTTATTCTCACCTTTCGATTTCTTTTTGCTGTCCTCCAAGTTTCACCACAGTTCAAATTACTGCCAGAACTTCTGCTGCAACATCTCCTGCTCTTGCATATGCAGTTAGCTCTTTGTTGGGGAATGCAGAATTTATCTGTGTAGAAACAAAATATTTTAACTGTCCCATTGAAACAAAACCAAAATGAGCTCAAGCTTTGTTCTGATGTCTATGAATTCTTAATTTATTATACTGAGTTTCCTATCTGCTCCATTTATACTTATTAAAGACTTCACATTTTATTTGCAAGGCAGCAATTTGATGAAGGGCATCACGACAATGTTTGCATTGCATAAAATATATTAGCTAGAACACTGCATGTTATCTGCTGCCAAAAAATGGGGTTGGATTTTCAGTTCTTCTATACTCATCATTACAGAAAGTTGAAGGAGCTGACTAAGATCCCTTACACTTAGAAACACTTGCACCACCACCGCCAGCAGTTCTGGTTTGTGTCAGGACACTCCATTGCCTGGCAAGCATGGGAACATTCATGCTCCTGACACACAGTAGGCTGCAGATGAAGTCATAGCAGAGCACCTACATGCTGTGAGGTATTAATGACTGTATGTATTAAATAGGGCTGGGATTTTCATCTTAGCTGAAAGGGCAAGGCTGGCCAGTGTCACTGAAGTTCAGTAATCAGTTGGTACTTGACACCCTGGTGCCCCTCTGAAGGTCTAGCTAAAAAGCAATCATATTTCTATAGCTGGATTCTATTTCTCCCTCAGAGAGGTCTGCATCTACTTCTTGTATGCTGTTTTCAATAAGTTACTGGGAGCTGAGCAAATGGCAAAGGGACGATTTGGAGCCAAGTTCATGGTGTGCTGGCTGCCCGCTGTGTCTGCCCGTGTCCTTGTGCTGACCCTGGGGTCCTGCCCTCCTCGCCTTGGACTGGCCCCATCACAGGAAACCTGGCTCGCTGCAGGCTCGTGCCAGAACTTACTGTCAGTTACCTGTGATGACCTCAGCTGTGCCATTTCATTTCTGTACTTCTTTATTTTTACTGACCGTACTCCATTACTTTGGTGGGACACAGAAGGGTAGCTGTGTCTGTGATAGGGGCATTACCCTTCTTCAGCGGTACCAGCATCATCACGCACCTATTCACACCATTCTCCGTGTGAGCAAGGTCTAAATCCAATACCAGCCAGATTGCATTTTCAAGTCTTACAAGTACCAAATGCGATTATAGAAGATATAGCTTACCAGTTTATTGAAAACTCCTGCTTTTTGCCTACCTTTGCCCAGAGAGCTGAAGAGAATCTCAGAACAGGACTAAGTCCTAGGATCACAAGTGTTAATTCCCACCCTTTTGTAAAACCAACTATAAATGCAGTGAAAAATGTAGCCACTACCTGAAAGAACATAGCCATTTCCCCCCCTATTCCTTCATTAATCTTGGAGTTATCACTGAAAAAAATAAATTACATCCAAACAAGTCGGGAAGTGTGGAAAAGACAGAAACGAACTCTTTGGATACAGTACACTTTGTCAGTGCTCCATCGTGTTTCTGACCCCTGCAGTTCAGCACAGCTGCAAGTTTGCAGCCACACAGGACAACGAGCTGCATTCTCCAACACCTCTGTTCCTCAGGCTCCATTCAAATGATCCATACACATGTCAGGACCCAGATAAATAACAGCATAGCTTACAGAGGAGTTTAATAAGAGAAATTAACATTGTTCTGATGGAAGCATTACAACTGATTTTTGATAATTAGAATTAATACTCATTTGGCAATTAACCGATATTTAATACTTACTCCACAAGTCTGGTGTTGAGTTTGCCTGCTTCATTTACATCTAACCATCCAATCTCCTGTCTCATTACAGCATGAAAAAACTCTTGGATGATTCTTTTTATTTGCCAGCCAGCAACCAGTGTCCAAAATGAAACTTGAATGTAGGCAGCAAAAAGAATGCCAGCTCCTATTCCAGAACAATGATATGCATATCTGAATGGAAACAAAAGGGTTGGAAACTGAATTAATTCTATTCCAAACAGCGCTAGCTACCACTTCTCTTTCCTTGGTATCATGAATATTTTTAAAGTTCTTCTAGAATAAAATTTCAGTTGTTATCTTTTGCTAACTTGTTATACAACTTCCACAAAGTAACACAAAATTTTTTAATTTAAGAAGTAATGGCTCAAAATCCATGAAGACATAGATTAAAAAAACAGGCTTATCATGACATATTTACTCTTAGAAATAATTTCTACAATGAATGACATTTAAGAGAGGAGTTTTAAAAATATTGAAGTGATGCAAAAAGAAAAGTAAGTTGTGTTTCAGGATATCCATTTAAGTTTAATGAAGACAGAGACATTGATCTTTAATTGTTTGCATGCTACCATCATTCAACTATTTTGTTTAGTCGTCTTTGAGAAATGTTAGTTTGGTTTAAAAAAAAATGTGTACATTCCCAGGGAATAATTTAAAAGAATTAATGTCTAGGTACTGTCCATACAATTACAACAAAATAAGGCTCCAAACATACAAAAAAAGAAAAAGCAATAAGGAAAGTTATTCTAAGTACTTTTTTTACAAATGAATGCCAAAGATTTTTTATTCACTATTATTAAATATATCCTATTTAAATTGAAAAATATTAGTACATTAATGAATAACTTAAAATTATATGAGTAGCTGAATGTTGTTCTTAATTGTTGTCAGCATAATAGGAAAAATACAAAAAGCAGCAAAACTGGGGAAATCCCAGAAGTTATGTGTTTCTTCAAACATTTAGTCTATGCTAAAACACAACAGAATGATGTTAATTTTGGTTAAAAGTCCTTAATAATGATGGTTATTGTATCATGTCATTAGTAACAATAAATTGGAAAATAAAAATATATGATAATGTGAATTCTTTGTTCAATGACAAATCTTAAGAAAGGTATAGCTCTGATTTTGCAAGCTTTTTTGCATGAGAAATATACTCAAAGTTTGTGTTTAGATTCCAGTTCCAGAATTGAGCCACATAACTTTGATATCAATAATTCTTAATTTTTACCCCATGCAGAATTTGCCATCTGTGATTCCATACTCCAAAGAGCAGCCCATCCCGCCTTCCTCACAAAACAAATACCCTCCTCTGAGGTTGAACACAAAGACTAGGGTTTTCTTTCCACTTCAGAAAGGACCATGAAGAAAAATGAGCTAGGGCTTAAAAATAGTGGAAACAGAAGGAAAACCTGAGAAGGACAAAGGATGACAGGAGAAGAGATAGGGCACAGGTAGGCAGAGCGAGAAAAAGGAACAACTCCTCTGCACCCACAAACCTGCAAACTGCTCAGACGATGACACCACGTGCCTGCACAGCCTGTCTCTGAAAATAACTAGTGCTTAGCACGTTAGAAGACTGTGAAAAAACATTCTTAGATTAACATGAAACAGCTTGTCAGTGAGATAGTGTAATCAGACCAACTGTTGTATCTCAGTCCCTATTTCCATTTTATCTCATCAGAAAATGTTAAAAATGCATGACTATAGTAAGTTCTTGGCCTAATTGATATTTTTTAGTTGTGAGCACTGCAGATTTGTTGGGCATATAGAAAGTATTTATTCTATCAGTTTTAAATTTGGTGTCTCTCAGCTTCAGTCTGTTCTTTGTTCTTATGGAAGAAAAGGATACCAAAGAGTACTTGATTTACTTTCCCAATGGCAATCATTATTATTACTTGGGTGACATTTAGGTGGCTATTCCCCCATGTTTGTTGTGGTAAAGACTGAATGAAAACTGAAAACCTGGAAATTTAATGTAACCTCCATTATGCGTGACTTCATAATCATCCCATTTTGTTTTATTTCTGGTAGAGTACAAGGTGTTTGAGCAATGTCTTTCAGAATTTTGCTTATTATCAACAATTTTTTAACGTGTGATCCTGTGCAGTAAGAACATGGCATGAATAAATGTCTTGCCTAACAAGTTGTTATGAGCTTTTGACATTGATGGCTTTGCGTGGGGGAGGAAGAAAAGGAATAAATTCTCTGAGTTACAAGAAAATGCATCTCACTTTCTTTCATAAAACTGGATCCCAACTTCTCTAGCTGATATAGTTCTGTAAAAACAGCATCCACAGTTATCCTACAGCTACTACGGTCTCCTAGGTACAGTCCTTTAAAAAATTTATATACAAA
Source organism: Opisthocomus hoazin (assembly GCF_030867145.1). Taxonomy (NCBI): domain Eukaryota; kingdom Metazoa; phylum Chordata; class Aves; order Opisthocomiformes; family Opisthocomidae; genus Opisthocomus; species Opisthocomus hoazin. The sequence goes on along the minus strand of NC_134417.1, from coordinate 70,525,194 downwards.
TAGAAAAAATGTGGTTCAGAGACTGCAAGTAATTAGGTGACTTTGCTAACTGATTTGGTGTCATTTAATTATGGAGGACACAAAGTAGTTTTGGGGCTTTGCATGTGGTCAGTCCCAACATTTTGGGGATTTGTTAGGCATTAGTCAGACATTTGTGGTTTCGATGAAAAGGAGAAAGCCACAGAGCAGGAAGTTTGGAATCTCTGTAGAAGCCCTTGCAGAGCTGGCACAGCACTTGCTCAGTCGCAGGAGATCCCGCTCCCAGGACCTCCCTCAGGACCGGGGAGGGTGGCAGCCGTTTATGCATTGGCCTGTGCCTTACTCTCTTATGGTGGTTACATACAGAGAGAGGAAGGAAAGCAGCAGAGAAAATGAAAAAAGGTGAACAGAAAAGTTGTGGTAAGAAGAGAAGAAGCCAGCTTTGCAGGCAGGTAAAATGGGAGCCAGAGAGTGCAAGGGGAGGATGAGGAGAGAAGGAAGGGGGCAAGGAGGAAGAGCAAGAGCAGGAACACATCTAGAGAGAAAGGCATGAGAACTGTCATGGGAGGAGAACGAGCTATCCTGATACACGAGAAAAGGAGGAATAACCCTCCCTCTGAGCTCCTGGCAGGAAGGTTGTAGGTTTGCTGGAGCCATCTGGCACATACCGGGATTAGAGTGGGAAAATACAAGATGCCTCTGACTCATAAAATGGTGCTAGACTAAAGACATAACAAATCCAGAATTCCTTCAGTTGTGTTACATATTTATAGCAAAAATCTTGGGCTAAATATTAGAATAATCTTTAGAGGATAATTGCTTGAGATCTCTGTTACAAGCAAAGAATAACCATGAAGTGAAAGACCATTTTCCTATGATCTGATCATTTCTTCTGGCAACTCTCCCATCAGAGCACAAGAAAAACCTTCTATAGAAAAGTTCACTGACATATGGTTCATTATAGAAAAAATTGCTAAAGATAAAATTAGAGGAAAGCATGTTAATTATTTTTGTTAAATTACTTCATAACAATTTCCTTCTGTAAACTCCTATCCCAACAATGCTGAATGAAGAATAAGAGCAGCTACCTAGCACTCTACCTAGCCCCTGACGGTGTTTAAGGGTTCTGGAGCTGTGAAACTCATTAAAAGCATTTTCTGAAACCAGAAGTGAACATGCTACCTGTAACATAACAAACAGTTTTAAAAATAGTTAAATTCATGTACTCTACAATTCTAGGCTGAATTCCACATTTCACATACAGTATTTACTCTGGAATGTGTGCTGGTTTTATGAATATTTATAAAACCAATACACTGGAGCTATAAAACTCACCTTCTTTAGTAGTGTTCCAGAATACTTTACAAATGTAGGTTCATAAGTAAGTAAAGATCAGAAAATTAATGAATATGGTATTAGGCACTTCCTTCCAATTGCCCAGGGGTCATGGTTTTATTTAATTAATTCTTGTTGCCAGAGGTTAAAGGTGTAATTAAATTGTATAAGGATTCATCTACATGTGAAGCTAATCAGGAAAGAGCAATTCTGGAATGTGCGTTTTGCACTTTAATTTCAGCATAAATGTGCCTTATTCTGGTTTGGCTCTGCAGTAAGAAGCGATTGTAACAACTTTTCAGAAATACGTCCTGCACTTCATATTTACACTTGGTTCAAACCTAGATTAGTTTTCTGGTGCACATACTGCTTAATAGAAGTCAAATGATGAGACAGATGTGGCAGCACTTAAGAGTGACTCTTTTGGGGATGCTTTGAGGAATATCATTATACCTCTGTGCATGTGATGCTCATCCAAATATTCAGACGGAGTGATGAACTCCTTTTGCAATCTATGCTTGACAGGTAGGTTAGGTGATTAAAATAAGCATAACGCTCTTTAATGAAGAGCATTTACCTGAACCATGCAACTGTATGAACACAGTGTTCGGTTCTTCCCCCTCTGCACATTGTCCACTTCTCTGTCAAGGAACAAAATGGTGCTGGAGAAGTTGTGGCAAATAGCATGGAGATCTTTGGAGAAATTCCATATGCAGGTAAAGTGAACGAGGCTCCCACAGGTTTTGAAGAAAAGGAGAAAGGCAAACAAAAGTGAATCTCTGGTGCATCTTTTTGAAGTCTAGTAACTGATATGCTCAAACTCAGCAGCAGAAAAGCAATTTTTCTGATAATCTCATTCTTTTATCAGTCTGAAAGACATTTGCTAATCTCAGGAGAAATAAAGTCATGTAACACAGGATCATCTTCTTTTACCTCCTAAAACATTTCTCTAAGACCCACATTTTTTTATAATTCAAGAACAGAATTTTACATTTAGCTGACACAAATAGAGTAAATGTGTATTCCTTGGATGATCTTTCTCTACCCTAGGGGGAAGAAGAGAAAGCTTTCTTTAGTGAAAGAAAACTCATATTTAAATGAGAAGATATCTTGTTCAAATGACAGAAGTAAGCTTGTATTAGGAGCCTTTTTTTTCCCTTGGTTCAAGTAAGTGGACCTATAATCATAGTCTTTGGGACACTTTAATATCCTTCTAAAATACACAGAAATTAGTAAATATTGAAATACCTAATAACTTTCGTGCTGGGTTGTATATTTTTTTATATTATTTACTGCATCTGATTTCTTTTAATAACTGGGGTTTGGTTACATATTTTAGTTTACATATTTAGTTTTGTTTCAGAACAGCTTCTGACTTCAAGGCATAGCGTGGTACATTTTACCTTTATCTGTTTCTTTTATTATTTCTCATGCATCCACTTATTTAACTCCTTAACCCTTATTGTAATTCTTTAAATCCTTTAAACCTGGCATTTCAGTTAATTAGTGAACTGTTTGTAACAGCACAGGAGACTGGTTGAAAGAAATACAGAACTGGTCAAATTAAAGCCCTGCTGTTTCTCATGACAGTGAGCGGACCAGTGACCCATCTGGCCCACAGCATAGGAGCAAACTTCTTCACTGGGAATAAATAGCTTGAAAAGAGCTGCTATTCTGCCCTTTATTTTTTCCAAATCAAAATCTTTTTTTTTTTATTGCATAAAAGCCATATTTCAATGACACTAGCTGGCACCTACAACAGTTCTTACCTGGATAAGTAATGCTTTCTGAAGTAATAAAGCTATCTGTTGTGTCACCAAAGACGATCATCATAAGGGGGAGACCTGCTCCATGGAGTATTGCCAAGGTAGTGTCCACCACCGTGAGGAGTTCATTCCACCAGTCAGATTATAGAAACTGAAAGTGGAAACAGAACTGTGCTGAAAACTTCTCTAATTACAGCAAACACATTTGAGTGGCAATACAATGTTAACAGTGCAGAAGGAAGCAGTAAAAAGTAAAATAAGAAAATTTTAATACGTAAAACTGTAAGATTGTAACATAAACCATTAAGTTCTTAATAATTGTTTTCAGAATAATGGCTTTCATAAAACTTGAATAATAATAAAGTATTAAAAACTTAAGTTTAAACAAATTTTGCATTTTATTTAACTACATCAAACTGGAATTTAAATTTATGACTATAATTGAAAATAAAAAAATAAAATCTAAGAATATAGTATCTATAATAATTTCTCTACTTTTACAGTATCTTAGATAGGTCCATACTTGGGGCTGGTGGGTATTTACCACTGTAAGAAGTTTCAAGGTCCACGTTTTTAAAGCTATATAAAAATGATGTCTACTGTATTGTTTCTATTTTAACTTTATTAATACTTCTCATGAAACAATGGTCATAAAAAAACCAAATATAATTGCATACTAAGGGGTGTAAGAGTTTTGTCTTACATTTTATTGTACACAAGTATACAAGTGGAAAAAAATGACTCTGGGTTTTAGTCAGCTTACTGAAGCCAAAAAATTTCTTACATTCAGCTACTGGACCTGCATGGAGGCAGGTGCTATGGGCTGTCGTGTCGCAACAGGGACATCAAAACAGGCTCTCTGTTCATAATAACTGTGAGATACCTTATCCTCCTTGTAGGGGGGTTGTAAATCACTTCTCATGTCCTGGAAGGGTAGTGCCTAGGAACGGTCAGGTCAAAGCAGCTTGGTCTGGTCCCCATGCTCCAAACGAGGAAGAAGAAAAAGAGAAAAAGGGTCAAAAATGTCTTCCTTGTTGCATAATAATGAGTCCTTGAGTAAAAATATATCTGTGGATGTGTAACAGAGTGGATATGTTCAGCATCCTCTGGCTTGTACAAGGCGCCCGTGTCAGTGTGCCAGTCTGGGGTACCCCAGGAGATGCTGGTTTGAGCACGATATGTCTGGCCCTGCTGCCAGAAAATAGGCGCGAGTGCTCAGGCCAGTTTGGGGATGTGGTTTCCAGGGCCACTCAAACCCAGAAGAAGAGAGGCTCAATGGGTTTTCCTCCCCCAGCCCGCAGTGATGGTCTGAAAGGCATGGCTATGAAACAAGCGTTTATATGGAGGAAGCTGTGCATTTTGGCATGTAGGCAGGGTCCACAGTGTCCCCCTTTGGCACCTTTGGGTTCTGCTGTGGCTGTTAAGTGAATGGAGTTGCCCTGCTCTTTCAGGTGGGTCAGAGCAGTTAGTGCTTCTTTTCCTCTGTGTGGGAAAGCAGGAATTACCAATGATGTGTGTTGTTCTTTCCTTCTGTGTACGAATTTTTACCACTAGTTTCCTGCAGGTTTTCAGAAAATGGGGAGGAAGATGTAAGCTCTGCTGAATGCAGTGCTAGCACTGGGAACGTGGAGAGTGCAGTGCTCATTGTCATCGCTTCTGTATTGTGCAGTAGTGGGGTTTTTTTGCTTCCTCTGAGGGGAAGAAGTTTTGTCTTAAATGCTGGAATTATCCGTCAGGAAGTGACAGGGCATTCGTTTTCCATAGGTGTTTGGGAGGCGGGAAATCTTTTCACTTAAAAAAGAAAATTTTTTTCCCAAAGCTACCTCAGATTCTGCTAGACGTAAACTGGACTTAAACCTGAAAAAATCCCCAGTCTGCTACTAGTTAAGCATGAAATTGAATAATTCTGTTAATACAGTTGTCAATGACACTGAAATAGTACAGAAGTTGTGCTGGTATTTCCTTTCCTTTCCTAAAAATGTTGAAATTATTCCCCCTGAACCAGGTGTAATATTTCTTACTGGGTACGTGGGTATTCTGAAGCGTAACATTTGCAATATGCTTTAAGTATTTAGAAACAAAAGCTGTGGATGAAAACAATAATCCAAAACTTTTGTTGACTTAATTTGAGACAGAAGTTCCTTTTACTTGCATTAATATTCTGATGCTTTGCTTTTGGAAATCACGAGGCAAACACCTAAAAAGAGGGGTTTCCTCTATCCACAAGCAGGAGACAGCAGGGGATTACAGGCAGGAGGACTGCACCTGCTATTCTGATATTTGTAGGTGATAGTGTGAGAATCATAGTCACGGTCAGCATTTAGCTCTGGGAGCAGCTACACACACACGTAAACCCCTAAAGCTGGACAAGTGGGAGCAGCCAGAGAAGGCTGTGTTAGCGCTCCATGAGGCTTCTCAGAAACGTCAGCGCTGGTTTCGTGTCTCAAGCACCGAACTATTTACCGACTGAACTGATGTACATTTCCTCCACAGCTGGGAGCTGAAAGTTTTGAAATGTGTAGTTATATTAACTTTTTTTTCTGGATGAGACCAAATTTTCAGAGCAGTTTTTCTTCGAGATGATACTTGCAAATATATATACCAGATGTTTCTTCTTGTGAAGCAATCTTGTCTTAGACACAGATTCTTTGTCAGTGTAGAGCCACAAACCATCTCTGTATTCTCATGGCAGCCAGTTTTACCATTTTTAAATTTTTTTTTTTAAGATTAGTATTTTAATTTAGGTGACATAAAAGTGCATTGTACCTCTGTTTTTAAGTGTGGCATATTAAATTAAACCAAACATTGAATTTCCTGTCTACAGGTGCAAAATCAAGCAAGTATGTAAAACGTTTGTCTTCTGTTAGTAGGAAATACTAAAATCACCTAGGATAAAATACTGGTGGTGGTAAAATGCCTGTTGTCTTTCAGGTGAAAAATTTCTCTTTAACATAACTGTAGCATTTTAATACCATATTTTGTAAATTTCTGTATCTGTTCTTTAAAAATAAGAGGTGTGCTGGTTTCGGCTGGGATAGAGTTAATTTTCTTCATAGTAGCTAGTATGAGGCTATGTTTTGGATTTGTGCTGAAAACAGTGTTGATAATTCAGGGATGTTATAGTTATTGCTGAGCAGCGCTTACACAGAGTTGAGGCCTTTCCTGCTCCTCACACCGCCCCGTCAGTGAGTAGGCTGGGGGTGCACAAAGAGTCAGGAGGGGGCACAGCCGGGACAGCTGATCCCGACTGACCAAAGGGATGTCCCACACCACACAATGTCATGCCCAGCAATAAACCAGGGGGAAACCTGGCCGGGGGGCTGCTGTGGCTTGTAATCGGTCGGTTGGTGGTGAGAGATTGTTTTTCATTTGCATCATTTGTCTTTCTTGGCTTTTATTTCTCTTCCTTTTTTGTTATTTTCCTTTTTATTAATTGTTGTTGCTGTTATCATTATTATTATTATATTTCAACTATTAAACTCTTCTTATCTCAATCCATGAATTTTCTCACTTTTACTCTTCCGATTCTCTCCCCCATGCCGCCCGAGGAGAGAAGAGTGGCTGTGCGGTGCTTAGTTGCCAGCTGGGTTTAAACCACTATAGGACACCTGAAATTCAATGTAGAATGATAGTGATGTTGAATATAATATCTCTTAAAGAAGCAATTCACTCAGGAAAATAGCACTCAAACTCTATTACCCAGACTAAATTAAAACCTCTTTGCTCCTGTAGTACTCAGAAAAAATATTAATACATGGGAAGGCTTTTCTTTAACCTTCTCCTTTATCTTGATATATTTTGTGACAAAGAAGATTAAATCAGGAAGACATAAATGAAACGCCTTTGATTTAAATGCTAAGATAAACATTATCTACCGTCTTTCATTGCCTCCAGTAGCACTGCTTAATGCAGTACAAGCTGGGAAGAGCAGTCAGTGTCTAGTGCCTTACTCTAGATCTTAAGAACTCTGACTTTAGTGGACATGGTAGCAACGTTGTCAGGACTGTAAATTGCTACTATTCCATTGGGCAGAAAAAAGAGTGGGGATCCTGGACAGCAACCAAAACTCATAAGAATATCGGTGTTTGGATTAGGCAGAACACTGTATACATTGAGTTGGACAAGAAGTAGAAAAGAAGACGAAATCTCTAAAAGAAAATGCAGATTAACTTAGCTATTGTCTGAACAAATGAGTTCATCAAGTGACAAATTAAAGGCACAGCCACGAAAAGAAAAATCATTGATTGATAGTATTGGTGATAATGAAGAAAAGACATGCTTTCCATCATTAACTCAAAGGAAACTGGTGTGAAAGTTCAGACACAGAAATTCCTCCTAGCTTTTTTTTTTCATGAGGAATTCTAGAGAAATTTTCAAGGATATTTTAGAAATTCTTTATCAATGAAAGATTCTTCAATGGAAAGCACATGCATTTTTTCTATCTTTCAAGTCTCAAAGGTAACAATGGAAGAATGAGAGTTAGAAGGAATAACCATGTCTTTAAAGGAGAGATTTCAAATGTCTTCGAATGGGAACCGAGTGAGAAACTAAGTTGATGATTTATTGAGCTCCTCAGGAAATTGCAGGAAATGAAATTCGAAACCTCTGCAAAATTAGATTGTTATATGCTTTGTTGAATGTGCCATTAACAAGCTGACTTTTGTAATATTAGCATCCTGAACCGTAATTCTCAACTAAAAACATCAGTGTATTATTGTCCTGCTTTTGGTTGGGATAAAGTTAATTTTTCTCCCAGTAGCTGCTGTGTTTTGGATTTAGTGAGAGAAGAATGTTGATAACACTGATGTTTTCAACTGTTACTAGGAAATCAAAGACTTTTTTCAGTTTCTCCTGTTCAGCTAATGAGCAGGTGTGCAGGAGCTGGGAGGGAGCAAGGCCAGGCAGCCAGCCCGAGGTTGCCACTGGAAATACCCCATGCAATAGACAGCATGCTCAGTTTACAGACGGGGGGTGGCCGGGGGGAGAAGGCTATGGGCTTTTTAGCTTTCTGGGAGTTTGAATCCTCTCTTCGCTGGGAGTTCAAACTTTTTTTTTTTTTTCCGGGCTGCAAATTGGTTGTCAGGTGATGAGAAAAATTGTATTCTATATAGTTTATTTTGCATATTCATTATCATCATTATCATTACTATTACTAGTATTATTACTAGTATTTCCTTTGTTGTCGTATTAAACTGTCTTTATCTCAACCCACGAACTTTCCCTTTTGTCCATTTATCCTCTCCATCTCGGGGGCGGGGGGGGGCGCGCGGGGAAGAGAATGCGTGAGCGAGCGGCTGCCTAGTACTTAGTCGCCAGCTGCCCGGCTAAACTATGACAATTATAGACATTCTTCTCATACCAAATCCAAAACACAGCAGCTACTGGGAGAAAAATTAACTCTATCCCAGCCAAAATCAGGACAGTATCTTACAATGTCAAGGTGAACCAAAATGTCTCAGAGCCTAACTGAAAAGGCAGAGCTAGGAAGTAAGACCTCTTCTGCCCTGTAGAAAGACGTGGTAGAAAAATGTTACTTAAAGCAGAATTGCCCTAGGTCAGTCAATGCTTCCTTTGGGGCAAGCATTACAGTGTAAAAGTGTATGAATAGAATAAGGTGAAGAACACATTTTTGGAGGCATCCCTGTCTATCCTTTTGACTTGGTGACTAAAAATTACATGATGAGGCATCCAGTGGTAGCACAATAGTAGTAATATGGTTGTTGTGGTCTTCCAAAAGGAAATTCTGAAAAGAAAGCAACTGTGACCAGCAGCATAGTTATTTAAGCATTTATAGTGGATTTGGGAAAAAAGACCCATTATTCTTAAAGGAAAGTACTTACTTTACTGACAGCCCTGTTCAACCAAGTGTGAGGTGTTTAACAATTATTATGCAAACTTTTGCATAAATCTCAACAAAGGGGAAATACTTCCTTAGAAATGTGCAAGAAAAGAACAGGGAAAAACAGACTGTTTTGGAAAGTTTGTACATTTGACATGAATTTCTGAAATAATTTTAAACTATATGGCCAAAATTTTCAAAATTGATTTTCAGAGATCTGTGTTAAAATATTTACAGTGCTTGCCTGTCATGCTCTCAGAAAGAGCTAAATTGTCTGGTAAATCAAGCATCTTTGAAATGATACAAGTTGTGGAAACAATCCAATCGTTACTAATTTACTCATTCGAAATTGTATCATCAAAAATTAAAAGATCTGGTTTTAAAAATAAAAGATGAAAATCCAGAATTTAGTAAAAAAATCAACCTAGATATGTTCTCACTTGAATCTTCAGACTACAGTGTTAAAGCATATCTATTCCATTCTTGCAACTGCAAGTATAACTTATTTAGATTATGGTGCAGACTAATAGCTTTACTCATGGACAAGAACCTTATTGTATCAAATAATACATACACAGGAAATGAACAAATTTTCGAGTCAAATTGGTTTTCCATCTAAGACAGGAACAGAACAAAACAGGTAAGTGATTGAAGAGGAATACAATGAGACCGCATCAATTAACATTCTGGAGAGTGTTATCAGTACATCGATGAGCCTAACTGCCTATTAGTTAGGCTGTGTGTGTATAAATCACAGAATCACAGAATAGTAGGGGTTGGAAGGGACCTCTGTGGGTCATCTAGTCCAACCCCCCTGCCGAAGCAGGGTCACCTACAGCAGGCTGCACAGGACCTTGTCCAGGCGGGTCTTGAATATCTCCAGAGAAGGACACTCCACAACCTCCCTGGGCAGCCTGTTCCAGTGCTCTGTCACCCTCAGAGGGAAGAAGTTCTTCCTCATGTTCAGACGGAACTTCCTGTGCCTCAGTTTGTGCCCATTGCCCCTTGTCCTGTCTCTGGGCACCACTGAAAAGAGCTTGGCCCCATCCTCCTGACACCCACCCTTCACATATTTGTAAGCATTTATAAGGTCCCCTCTCAGCCTTCTCTTCTTCAGGCTGAACAAGCCCAGTTCCCTCAACCTCTCCTCGTAGGGGAGATGTTCCAGTCCCCTCATCATCCTCGTAGCCCTCCGCTGGACTCTCTCCAGTAGCTCTTCATCTTTCTTGAACTGGGGAGCCCAGAACTGGACACAGTACTCCAGATGAGGCCTCACTAGGGCAGTGTAGAGGGGAAGGAGAACCTCCCTCGTCCTGCTGGCCACACTCTTCTTGATGCACCCCCGGATCCCATTGGCTTTCTTGGCAGCCAGGGCACACTGCTGGCTCATGGTTAACCTATCTGTGACACATCATATGTATAAATCTCAGGGAATCAGAAATTGCTATGACGGAACTCTGGAAGACTGATTAATCAGGCCAGTTTTAAACTTAAAAAAAAAAAAACAACTTTACTGCATAGAAATTCATTAACAATATACATTGTTAATGGTTAATTCTTAATAATTGTTAATCACTATTACTACATATTCAAAACAGTTAGCCCTTAACAGTCATCCTAAATTAGCAACTAATATACAATACCATAGAGCTGATGCCATGTAATTAGCACCAATGGTTACAGTCCTTGAGAGTCTCAGTCATCAGGTGATGAAGTTCAAGAGCTCTTCAATGAAGGAAGCTGACATCAAAAAGGCTATCCTTCCCTCCTCCAAGCCCAAATTCAAGATTTTCACTTTTATAAAATATTGCAGTCTTTAGCAAGTTCTTAGCCCTTGACCTCTGGCCCCTAGGACTTTGGGAGTCTTGCAGATACCACTTTCAAAGGTTGCATCAGGTGCCTTGCCTTGCCCATCAGTTGTGGGTTTTTTCTTATCTGCTGTTTCTTTTCTGTGTTATACTTAAAGCAGTCTTTCCAGTTCTTAAGGCTGCACTTCTTCAATGATCATCAGTGAGATACTTGCCGTTCTAGGACCTTCGTTTTCAGCCTATGCCCATATTTTCAAGACCTTTTCTGTCATCCCAGGCTAAAACTCCACATTGCAACAGGAGACATCTCACATCAGGCTCCAGCTGACCTACCAGTTCTCATAACAAGCTGGCAACAAGCTTAATAGGCCGGGACTGACTATGCCTTACATGGGCACAGTGAGGATAAGGCTTGAGATTTGTTTCTGGAAATAGCAAAACTATTCTTACTGAGCATAAAAATGTTTGCAATTTGTTCACCATACACACATAATTAATGTGATTTTGACAGAGTTCAAAGCAAGCTAATATTAATTACATTTGGCTTAACATGCTTCTACTTTTATGAGTGCAATAATCCTCTTCTTTGGCCACATATTAGAGTGCTTTGAATAACGAAAACTAGTAGTGAGAAGCTGGTACATATTTACTTAGTATTTCTTGGTTTTGTAGGACTTATGAAAGGCAGGAGGAAAACCAAAAGTATCAAGACTGACTATTGAAATAATTAAAGTGACAAAAATAGCAGTATTAAAATAATAACAGTGACAAATCAGAGATAAGTACTGCCTTTAATTTACATGTTGCACGACCCACTTTGAACATTGACCAGAGAATAGTAAGTGCCTTTTTCAGCCAGGAGCTGCTGATGAGTCCCTTGCTCTATGATCTTGCCATTCTGGACCACAGCAATCTTGTCAGCATTTTGGATGGTGGAGAGGCGGTGAGCTATCACGATGCAGGTGCGACCTTCTCTGGCTTTATCCAGTGCTTCCTGGACAATCTGAACAATGAACAAACCAAAAGGTGAACTATTCTGGCAGCTGTCATGAGATATACCTCAGCTGGCATCTGTGAAGTAAGCTGTAATATGACAGTGAGGGAAAGGGAGCATCTGTGGCTTTAGCTTCCTGTTTTAGAATTTGCCTGTGTTGGCAAGGATCAAAACTGTCATAGCGGATGATGCCATGACAGCTGAGAGGATGAGATAGAATCAGGCTCATTACTGAGATGCATGGTAGGAGAACAAGAGAAAATAGTCATAAATTGTAAGAGAGGAGGTTCTGACTGGATATAAGAAAAATAAAGGATAATTAAGCACTGGAACATGGATAAAAGAGAGCTTGTTGAATCTCCTTGGAGATTTTCAAGGACCCTACTGGACACAGCACTAAGCAACATAGTTTGAATTCAGTATTAGCCCTTGTTTGAAGAGGAAGTTTGATTCGAGACCTTCAGAGGTCCCTTCCATGACTGATTAATTATACACGTGAGTTAAACCAGTAATCTTGGGTCAACTACTATCAAACTAGTTCTCATTATTTCACAGGGAGTCTCGTGAATCATGTTTTTCTTAAAGCTAGCACTGGCAGCAAAACACTAAGAATCTCTGCTTTGTTTTCTTTATTCCGTATGCTTATTAGTTCAGAATAAAAGAAGCGATGAAATTTCTGTACCTAACTGGCATATAATTAATAAAACAAAGAATCATGGAATTATTTAATGGCATTTTAGCCTCAAACCATATGTTTTTATGCCTAGAACTGATCAAAACTTATTCCATAGGGTTTGAGCTTTTCAGATTACGATATTTATAATATTTTCCTCATTAATAGTAAGTACTTGTGTAGAATCTGTGTTGATTTTCTACAGCTAGATTGTACTTCTGTTATACCAAGACTGCAGCTTTGGGCTTAAAAAAAGAAATATGTGTTCCAGCAAATTTTTCACTGGAAGTTTGCATATTAACCATGAGCAATGGGTGAAGCAAGAAAAATTATGAAAGCAAGATTTGGCCATTTCCCGGAAAAAAAGTTCTCTGGCAGCATCCACAGTCTTTTGAGCTTCTGAAGTTTGTGCTTCCTGATTCAATTTTGATAGCACTTTCCCAGTTGAAGCCTGAAGAATTCCAGGCAAAGAAAGGCCTTCTTCAGTGCTACTTCAGTCTGCCTACTGCCATACAGGTGCAAAAAAAAAAAAAATAAAAAAAATAAATTTTTTTGGCAAGGAACAGTAAGGCCTTTCTCTTTGTCTATTATTAGCATAAATATGCAGTTTGTGTAAAATACAGTTTTGGGCTGTAATCTGTGGGAGTGAAAACAATAATCATAATACCAACAAACATGGATTTAGATTCCAGACTCCTGTCTCACAATCAATTACCTTTTCACTTTCTGTATCTAAGGCAGACGTAGCTTCATCCAGTAGCAGAACTTGTGGCTGACGTACAAGAGCTCGGGCAATAGCAATACGTTGTTTCTGACCACCAGAAAGCTGAGTTCCCTTGTCTCCTACACGGGTATTGTATTTCTAGAAACAAGTTCAGATTATGAATACAAATTGATTCTGAAGTATATTTAAGCATATCAACCCTGACACCAGCCATCGATTAAGCTGTATATTCCATGCCAATAGCTCTCTGAAAACAGGTGGCCAGAATTTCTATCTGCCACAAATCTATAGATCTTTCACAAGACTTCTTTGCAGCATCAAGCATTTCATAAATTCAAAGCAACAACCCTTCTAAGGTTGGAAGGCAACGTTATTCTCAGTATTCTCGTTATTCTCACCAAACCTCAGTGAAAGTCTGTGATAAAACTAGGGATTAAACCCTACCTTAAAGACTCCAAGCTAGCATCCTAACCAATCAGTTATTCTAACCCATATTTATTCATCCTGAAGAAAAAAATAGCAATGTATAAGATGCATCAGTTTCAGGCCAAATTATATACTATATCTCAGTAGACATAGATATTTATACACTTCATCTGTATCTATACCACAGTTTTAGACAGTTATGTTTTTAATTTAGTTATGTGAATTGAGGTGGACCAGTCATGTCACCAGACAAACTCATGTGTAAGTCACAGTAGTCTTTAAGGTATTATATATTTGGTTGCAAAAAGCACCAAAGTCTTATGAGAAATCACTATATATCACAAGATTTCTCTACAAAGCTTTGGAAAGAGCAGGTCTTGAAAAGCCATTAGAAACTAAACATGATCCTCAAAAGTCATGGGCTTTGGCCTATCTTGTATTTTTTCAAGAAATGTAAAAAGCAGCTTAACAGCCTGAAATTGAGCTGAATATATACAACATACAACTAAGCTGGCAATCTCCTTGCTTCAGCAAGTTTTCAATACAAGTTAACATAGGTTAGAAACTGATTTGTCAAATCCACAGAAGAAAAATCCACCCAGAACTATTAAATAACAAAACATAATTTCTGCCTTAGGAAGTTACAAATTATGCAACGTTAGACGAGAATTCAAGGGAAATGTGATTAAATGTTTCGCCTTTTTGAATACTTATTTGTAAATATGTCTTGCTGGTCACTGCCTAGGATGAGATTTTGTGCATGGCAGACCTTTCATCTGACCCAAGATGTTAATTCTCACATTATTATGTGTTGGTCCGTTATATATATATATATATTACTAAGTATTTATAAATATATAAATACTTAGTAATTTTTGAACTGTAGAAATACAAGAAATTTAAATTCTGACTAAGTATAACCTGAATAAATGCATAAGAAACTTGCCAGTCTAGCAGAGTTTTTACATATGCTTGAGATAAATAGGAGCTTACAAAGAAATGTTTAACTTACTTCAAAAACCCCACCCCACACTTCCAGTTCTTGATTAGATATAATTGCGGATTTTCTTCCCTGATACCTTAAATGTCCAGCTCTCCGCCTGACAATGGAGTCTTCCAGAGTAAAAATAAGTATGGTAAACACAATTATGAAAGGATAAAATCTAAAAATCAGTTTCAGATCTATTTGCATCTCAGGGAAGTGTTGCACCCCAGGGAATCATAAATGGACACCATTTTTCCCTGCCACATTAGGTCACCTCCAGATCCAAAAAGGAGATAAAATTAATAACTTACATCTGGCAGAGAGTCAATGAAGGAATGAATGTTGGCTTCTTTTGCTGCATTAACAATTTCCTCGTGTGACACCTGCCGACTGTTATCTCCATATGCGATGTTTTCAGCAATGGTGCAGTCAAATAGCATTGGTTCTTGCGAGACAATACCAATCTGAGCTCTCAGCCACTGGATATTTAGTCTCTTTGCATTTTTACCATCAAAAAGCTGAGAACCCAAACATTTAAAATTCAGTCACATGGCTATATGTGTATTTGAGACTTGCTGTAAATTCGTACACAGAATTTGTGCAATTGCAGCTCTTTCCTTAGAGATACCATACTGAAAGCCCACATAATCCCTTTCCCTCCCTCTCCTCTAGGTTCCATAATTTTCTAAGGGCTATTATATAAAAGTAAGGATAGTCCCCTCTGCAGCTTCAGTCCTTTTCTTTGCTTCAAGATTTAATCAGGTTTTTGAAGACAGTGGAAGATAGGATATGCTGAGGCAACTCTAAAGAGTTTTGGGTAAAGTTCTTTCACTTCCTCCTGTGGTGGGAAAACTTTCCTTTGTGTTGCATATATATTCCCACTGAAGGAACATACTGGCAGCAGTATTCCATTAAAGGAAAGGAAGAGTTGGGTTCATTCATTCACACACTTCTATGCCAAGCATCCAACCTTAACTTTAATTGTGATGTAATGCCCGACAATGGACAAATTTACTTCTGGATTCCTTAAGACATCATTTGCTTTCTTTTCATTATTTTCTTTATTGGCAACTCTGTCACACTTGTACTAAATTTGGCTACTTTGTTGTTATCATTGTCTGTTAGATAAATGACAACAGAAATTTTTTTTCTGCATAGATCTGTGTCATAATTACACAAGTCATATAAACTTGGACACAAATGTATCGGGATATTAAGAGGGCTGTGACATCTTCACTAGTATCACCCAGTGCAGTGCTCAGGCTTTGTGTTGAGTGACATGATCAGCTGGGTAATTCTCCCTTCATAGCACGGCTACTGGACATGATTAATCTACTAATTCCACAGTTTGTTCTAGAACAGCCCATTCACAGACAATATAATTGTTTTTAAAAGGAAAGAGATCATAATGAGCCTGATTCAAAATCCACTGAAATCAGTGGCAGCATTTCTACATGTGGTGATGTTGGGGGGGAGGGAGGGAAAGCTAGAGAAAGGAGAAATTGCTTTCAACTACATAGGTATTTGCAATTTCTTTTCCTTAGAATTCCAAAGGATTTGCAGGCTGCTAAGGTCTGCTTCCTTATTTGATGTGATAAATCACTGACGAAACTACACAACTCAGTTGTTATGCCTTTTGGATCCACCATACCAAATAGCACAACTTTTAGGCATAGTTACTCTCTTTACCACACAAGCATAGTGCTAACTGTTCTGAACAGCTGTTCTTCTGACAGTGCTTTTAGGCACACACTCCTTTCACTCAGTTCACATTGCAAGCTTGTGAATTAGTCCACCATTTTCATGGTGTCTGTCATAGGTCCGTGCTTTTCCATTCAGTAAACCATTGTTGGTTATTTATGGATAGAAGGTCAAAAACATTGGTAATGGAGTTCCACTTGGTTACACATACTTTTGGGGCACCTATGCTGATTCTTTCTACACATCACTTTGCTACACTGAACCTGTACGGGCATTTCCAACCTCAAAAAAATCTTTCCCATTGCATCTAGGCCTTATTAAGTATTGCTTTATCTTTCATGAGTATCTCTGCAGAGACAGGTTCTGAAATCGTTCTTATTCCCACCTCATCCAACCCAAAACATGTGGATTCTTTTTCAAACAAAATCTCTGAGCACTTTTGCATCAAAGAGAAAATGGCAATAAACAATACCTCTGTATGAGAAAAAAACATGTAAAGTTGCTGAATAATTAGTGTGGGAAACTCTACCTGTATTTTAAACCAAAATTACTAAAAGTATTTATAATCTATCACTTGGTAAGTGGGCATACTCTGAAAGATGTTTCTGACAAGTAAAAATTATGATAAAAATTATTTTTGTCAATGTTCACTGTTTTAGGGAAGAACATAGATGGCAAATTCTGTTATTACATTATAAAGAAGTAGATACATACATTTAATAACTTTTAAAATGTTTTTAACATAAAAGCCTCAGGAGATTTGCTCTGAATTCAAAGCCATCATTAGGCTGTGGATCAGGCATACTTTTACCACAAAGATCTTGTTCCATTAGTTCATTATAATGTGGGAAACTGGGACCTTCTTCACAATATTATTTCATCACATTTAAACAAGGAACCCTAATGAGCCACTGCTTATCTTTAATATTAAAAATATTTGAAGAATAAAACTAGAAATATCTATTATACTTTATCACATCACAGAAAACCAGATAAGCACATCCTCACTCAACAAGTTCATATGTTCTTACAAAAATACTTACCATTTCTCCATCAAGCGGATCATAAAATCTCTCAAGCAGCTGAACAACAGTGCTCTTTCCACAGCCACTGCTACCAACAAGAGCCAGAGTTTGTCCCTTTTCTACTTTTAGATTCAAACCTTCGAGAATTTTGACCTGTGGTCGGTTTGGGTAGTTAAATGCCACATCTTTGATGGTTATGTTTCCCCCAAATGTTTCCTACAATTGAAATAGTATCACTGTTACATCTTTAAGACAATTTGACAGGTGATTCAAAGAGAATTGCAGAAGTCTTTTTTCCCCCCACTGAACTCAATAGACTTCTGCGTTGGCTGGAATGCTGATTGTAACTCTGTGGTCTGATCTTTGTGAAGCTATAAAATCAAAGTACAGCACAGATGCTTGTAATTCTTCTGGTTGAATTCCACACAAGTTGTACCTTAACCAGATATTCAAAACAAATAACCATTAGACAGTGTGGGCAAAAGCTGGACTCACAACAGACAACTTTGTCCATGTTGTGTTTGGATAAGGTGTCAAGAACACATGGAGATAAGGAAGCAATCAGAACGAGAAAAAAAATCAGATTGAAGGAAGTGAGAAGAGTACTGTCCATATGGTCAATAAACAATCCTGCCAGTTACACATGGCTTACTTACAGGCTTCTCTCCTTCCTCACTGTAACTATCTATTGAGGGTACTCTTTCAAACAGCAGAAACAAGTGGGCTGCTGATATCTTGGCTTTGGCATAGTCTGGAGCAAAAGAGCTGGTTTGTCCTAATGCCATTGCACCAAATACAACAGCTGAAAACACTCTGTGAAGGAAATCAGGAAAAAAAGAAACCAATAAATACACAATGAAAAAAGGGACTATTGAAATGGGGTTGCAGTCAACTTTTTATTTTACTCAGAGCAAAAAAGGGACTAAATTTTAAAAGAATAGTGTAGTAACCAACTATTATTGTTTTAATTACTCATTTAGCTCCAGAACTTTGGTTTTATCCCCCTTCAATGAAGTGAGATAAACAAGAATCCATTCCAAACTCAATATTTTTGGTATTTATTAGCACTAATTTCTTTAATTATTAATACTGGTTAACTATATTCTCAACGGGGGCTAGGAGGAAAGTGGTCAATGGATGGCAAAATCGTTACTCTAATCCTGTTCCATCGTTACTGTGTTTTCCTCTCTATGGTTCAATGACCTCTGGGAGTTAATGATTCAGTTTTAAGGCATCAACGAAAATAAGAAATCAAGCCTGTAACCAGGTGACAATAAAGATTTAATTTGCTATCACAGCTTTGCTGGAAAAATCTGAACATAACACCAAAAAAAGTTTGAAAACTACACTATTATTGTTATATGGTGAACGCAGATGTATCTTTACAGGCTATATTAGAATGGTTTAAGAACTTGCTGTCCTCAGCTATTAATTACTGCCACACAATGCAGAATTACTCATCACTGAGAAATGGTAATTGACATATGACACCTCTTAGCCTGTTTTAAGGCAAAGGAAAATAAATTCATTTATAAGAATTTTTATCTTTTATCTTCAGAGATATATAAACTAATCTGTTTTATTCTGCACTTCAACAGCCTAGAAGGGCTCACATAGTTTTAGGTCAGACAATCCCTTCCAAATCTAACTGAACCATTGGAAGTTCACTTCCCCCAGCTGGCTAGAGATGTTCAGCTAGCGGATCAGATGCAGACACTTTCCATCATCTTCCAGTCAAAATGAGCTGTGTTAACTATCTTTACTCAGGTTGCCAACAAAAAATTGGTATGATTGGCCTTTGTTAGGTATTGAGGTCACCGATATCCATACTCGTAGGATCTCATTATTTTCATATTTGTTTCCATAGGCCTGTATTGAGCTATTGCCTCTTAAATTAGGAATCCTATTCCTTCTAAGTTTACATATGATCTGAAATAAAGTGACTTTGGTTATAATAGAGGCTTTTAGGTATTATGGTAAATGATTGGATAAACAGCGATTATAAATCCAAAATATAAAGGTAAGAAGCTAAGGATAAGCTATAATTTAAAAATCACTTCTTTAATTTTTGTATAGTTTCTGCCCCTAAAAGCCTATAAAGTGCCCCTAGAGACAAATAATTGTACTATTCCTTGTGTAATTTCAGATTGGGATGGATACACCTTCTAAGAATACTGCAAATTAGAATCATATTTTAGTTGCAATTCCTGTCTAAATTAAAATTAAAATGGTCCACCTGACTATGAGTATGTACAGTACTCTACATACTGTTGTTACATTCATCATTCGTACTTTCATTTCCCACAAAACATTGGCTCATTTAAGTGAAGAAGCTTCTTATCAGAATGTCATCTAAAATAATTTAGCTATCCTTCCGTTACAGTGAACAGCATCCACCTTATGGAATCCTGTCCTCCAATTATTTAACAGGTATTTAGAGCAGATTTCAAATTTCAGTGGATAAACCTGACATTCAAATAACAAAGATTATGATGACCTAGTCTTAAAAAGATTTTTGCAATATTGTTATGTTGCAATAAACAGATACAACTATGTATTTTGTAGAATATACAGGGGACCTCACAGCTACATGAACAATAAAATTTGTGAGAATAAACAAAGTGATGTAAACAGGATACTGTTTCAATCTCTGGAAAACATAATAGTCCCAAATAAATACAGAAAAGGAGATCCAAAATCAGGCCTACTTGAACAGCTCAGACTCTGTAGTCACCCACAGTATCCACTTTGTAATATGCTTTCATTATATTTAAGTACAGAGGAATAATTATCCTGTTTTCTCATAGCTTACCCAATGAATTCATGATATCTCTAGCAGTAAACAAAGACCTTTTTCTCGACTGACAGAAAAAAGATTGCAAAAGAGATACTTACAAAAACACACTTTTATATTCCATGTGTCCATTTACAACTAGATAGGCACCAAACCGGAAACAGCCAGCATAGGTAAAGAACATCATTGCTTGTGAAAGGGCAAAACAAATTCCAAATATATGTGCCTTCTTCACAGAATTTCTGTAAGAAAGAATGCATCTTTTCATTAAAATGTGCAATCGCACATAAGTCCTAGTATGCAAAACTTAATTAATTGATTTCAGATTATATTGTTATGAATGGGAAGTGTGAGCAATCCCATTAATGTCAACTCCGAGAATAGTTAGGCACTGTCCTGCAAGTTGTGAGATATGGACTCAAAACTTGGCAGCCTGAGAAAAAAGCTGAAGTAATATCTTTTACATCCTGCACTGTGCTCTAACCACTCAATTATTATGCTGGATGTATTAGCAGCACCACTACTTGTCTCCCATCATATCTGTGTACATATGCTGTCATTTACTTTTCTCATGGATGTCTAAAAATAAATCATTTCGTTCTAGAATGAATAAAACTTTAATTGATGGTATCTTTTTCAGTGTTTAAACTAAGTTCAAGACTCTTTAATTTTTATTTAGTCCAGGTAGATTTATATTCCTTTTTTTCTTTCGGTGACAAACCAACAAGTAATCAAATGTTTTCAATCCTATTCATACTTTCAAAAATGGCTTAATGCAATAATCAATTTGCATTAAAAAAATTTTAATTAAATATCTGAAACACTTCAGGTGGGAGGTTAGATTAGACGACTTCTGAATCTCATTTAAAACTAACATTTTTTCCATACCAAGTGACATTGCCAATAGTAGACAATACCAATAGTACCACAGAAAATTAGTTAAATCAAAGAACAAAAGTTAAATCAAAGAACAAAAATGTTGGCTGTCAGCTGCATTTGTTAATAAAAAAAATATGAAAAATATTTACATTAATTCTGAGGTAATTCAGTTATACATTAAATCATATACACTAACAAAAAAAAGGTCATTGTTAGCCCAAGTAAATGTTTGTAATTTATTCTATAATTTAAATACTTTTTTTTTTAGCTTAGTTGTTTTTGTTATACCTGTATGGTCCATGCAAATGTTCTCCATACATCAACTCAAATTTTCTTTCTCGGGTCAAACTAACAACAGTTCTAATATTTTCTATGGCTTCTGTGGCAATCTGCAATAGAAACACAAATATTTTAAGCAGAAGTTAAGATTTTGTTGCAATTCCTTATTCTAAACTAATAAAAAGAGTCTGCTGGAATACAATTTTGTATTTTTTTATAATTATTACTAAAATCATGGACCTTTGAGACCAAAAGTAAGCATTTTACATTTTTCTTTGTATGACAGTGAGATTTTCTGGTGATGCTCAGAATTTTCTGATAAGACCTCTTTAATGTCCTCCATATAAGTAGTGAAAAACCATTAGACAGCAGTAACAATTATGGAGAAGATATTCTATAAGAAAAATGGCAATTTAGCATTCAGTTTCCAGTCCACTGAGTTTGGGCTATAATCAGAATGTCCAGGTTACTTATGTGCTTAAAGACTAACTTAGATCTCTGCAGTAAATATTTGATCTGATCAATAATACCTTCTTTAAGCTTGCAGATTCTTTACACACACAAAGGTACCTAGTAACATCTGAAGGCAGTAGACGCACATCAACGTGGGAGCAACTGATTTCAAGGCTTTTATGTAATCTGTTAAGTCTATGTAGGTGTCCATAAAGTCTTCCTCAACGAGCACACAGTGAGGCTAGGAGCCTATATGGTCAATTCAGTCCATATGCATGTAGAAGAGGATGATATTTAGAAATGGCCAACAGAAAACACCTGGAACAGTCATATCTCTTTAGACACCAGAACTAGTGCTGCATCCCTCTGCTCACCTCTGGTTGAAACAGCGGGCTTGAGACCATGACCTACACATTGTCTCCAGTGCAGTATGTGGTATGTTGGGTATTCCAGTCGGCCTTAACCGCTGTTGCTCTGGGAGAGTAGGCATTCCCACAGGTACTGTACATACCTGACAATCCCATAGGCATGGATGTTTTCAATTTCTTAATGCATCTCAAATAGTGTTAAATACCTATATCTAGGCTCTTTTCAGTTGCCAATCAGCCTCATATCTAAGGGTGGGTATTTAGCACGAGACCTCACTTATGAGCATAGATACTGTACAAATGCACAGTAATAAGTCTGTTTATAAGTCAGAGAACTGTATGTACAAGAAAGTATACGTTATCAAGAAATGAATACAGACAATGCCAACAGTAATGTAGCTAGACTTTTGTAGATCTTGTCTACAAAACATCCTCAAGGCTTTAAGATATTTTGCTGAAATACACATTTCATACTTTATGCTTTTCACTTCAGAAGGACTATAAAGTAAGGTTAAAGGAAAATATAACTGAAGGAACATATATCTAGACAAAAGACTCAATGAGTGAACTTTTCATCTTAGCAACCAGAACTGGCCATGGGGGCACAAGACTACAGGGCTATACGTAACTCAAGGTACAAACCTGAAGATAACTACTAGATGGCAACTGCCCAGGAAAAGGGGAGCAATCGGATATGTCTGCTTGCATATTCATGCAGATTTAGATAATAAAAGAAGGGCTTCATGTAGTGATGGTGTTTTTTCAGCACTGAATTCCTATTTATGCCTGGGTTTCCCCCACAGGTGTGGTGAGTCCCCTGATTCTTGGTATTTAAGTGTTTGAAGCTGGGAGAGGTTTTTTTCCCCATGAGACTGGCAATGTTTTTTAACATCCTAAAATTTACCACAATTCAATCTTAACATTATGTTAAAATTTCAATTTTAGAAAGCATAGAACAGATATGCATTTATTTTCCATAATATTGTTACTGCATTTGGTGTATCACGTGGCTCGTATTTTCCATAAAGCTCTTGGAGAACCAGTGCTTTGGAACACTGTGTTTCTCTGGACCCAGTGCCTTGAATTCTCTCTGTTTCCAGCTCATGCTTAGAAGCCAGCAAAGTCCCAGTTCTGCACAAAGTTTTCTGAACTGAGCACTTACACAAAAAGCAGGAGAGAAGCTTCAGGGAGAAGCACGAGCACTTTTAATAAGTTATTGTACTATGACAGGCCTGCCAGTGTCCCTTCAGTGCCTGGCAAAATTATGCAGAAGGTTATTCTGGGAGTTACTGAAAAACACTTGAGAGAGAACGCAGTCATTGGTCATAGCTAGCACAGGTTCACAAAGTCCTATTTAACTAATTTAATTTCCTTTTATGACAAGGTCACCCATCCAGTTGACCAAGGGAAGATGGTATATGTGGGGTTTTTTTATTTTAGCAAAGCTTTTGACACTATCTCTCACACTATCCTTCCAGACAAAATGTCCAGCATACAGCTAGACAAGTCAATAATACATTGGCTGAACAGTTGTCTGACGAGTTGGACTTAAAGAGTTGTAGTAAATGGAGTTACATCAGGCTGGCAGCCAGTCACTAGTGAGGTTCCACAGGGCTCAATTTTAGGGCCAGTGCCCTTTAATGTTGTTAGAAATGATCTGGATCTAAGAGTCGAATGTACACTAAGTAAGTTTGGTGATGATACTAAATTAGGAGGAGCTGTGGACTCCCTTGAGGGCAGAGAGGTATCATAGAGAGATCTGGATAGACTATAGAGCTGGGTAATTACCAGCCATACGAAATTTAACAAGAGCAAGTGCCGGATTCTGCACCTGGGACAGGGTAATCCTGTACATACAAATTAGGGGATGAGAGACTGGAGAGCAGCCCCACAGAAAGAGATCTGGAGGTCTGGGTTAATGACAAGTTGAATATGAGTCGACAGTGTGCCCTGGCAGCCAAAAGGGCCAGTTATGTCCTGGAGTGCATGAAACACAGCACAGCTAGGTGGTTCAGGGAGGTGATTGTCCCACTCCACACTGCGATGGTGTGGCCCCACCTTAAGTATTGAGTGCAATTTCAGGCCCCTCAACATAAGGACATCGAACTATTAGAGTGTGTCCAGAGGAGGGTGACCAGGATGGTGAAAGATCTTGAGGGCAGGACTTATGAAGAGCAGTTGAGGTCACTTGGTTTGTTCAGTTTAGAGCAGAGAAGGCTGAGGGGTGACCTCATCACAGTCTGCAACTTCCTCAAGGGGGAGCAGCAGAGGGGAGGTGCTGATCTCCTCTCTCTGGTGACCAGTGGTAGGACCCGAGGAAATGGTATGAAGCTGCCTCAGGGGAAGTTCAGACTGGACATTAGGAAAAAGTTCTTCACTGAGAGCGTAGTGGGTCACTGGAACAGGGTCCCCAGGGAAGTGGTTGCGGCACCAAGCCCGTCAGAGTTCAAGGAGCGTCTGGAGGACACTCTTAGTCATATGGTTTAGTTTTAGGTAGTCCTATGAGGAGCAGGGACTCAGACTTGATAATCCTTATGGGTCCCTTTCAATGCAAGATATTCTATGATTCTATGAACAGAATGAAAATCTATTCTGAAAAGTGATTCTGTATATTATGTCTTATAGGACACCAGAGTTATGGCAATTCATCACACAGTTCAAATGCCCACAGTTTAAAACAGAAAAAAAAAAAGCCCTCCATACTCCACTACTTTTATCTAAGTTAAACCACAAACCAGAAAACATTTTTCTTCATGAACTGTTACCAAAGATTTTTAAACTGTGGTACTGTTATATCTGTTCTAAAATATAGGGATATAATTATCTTATAGCCTCAGTAATGCTTGTGCCACTGTTTGAAAATTTACATATAATTGGCTAACTCATAGATTTGAATGTAGTACACAATGTTAATTATAACAAAGATATTGAATGTAATACACAATGTTAAAAGAGACAACAAAGAAATTAAATAGATTTTATTCTTCTTAGTTATATCGTCTCACCAATACTCGAAGGAGTAGTCTTTTTTTTCATTAGTAGAGTAAATTCAGCAACCCTTTGCAGAAAGCAAATTTTCCAGGTAGAACCCCATTTCCTCTGAGGAAAACTGATCTTTAAAAAATTGGTAATTGGATAAAATTCCTGTAGTGTAGTGCTTGCTTAGGTGGCCTTGAGAGTGGAAACTTACACATTGCTAAGAAAAGCAAGTATTTTCTCAAGATTTACAAAAAAAATCATAATTTTTGTAACCCCTGTGCTAATTCTTCATAACCTGTTGCATTAAGACAGTCTCTAGTGCCTATTCCAAGAATTGTCAACTTTTTTCTGACATATCTTGAAACAAAACAATATGAAATAAATGTTCAACCATTAGAAAGAAGAAGCAGAAGAAATGTAGCCAGTTGAAACGAAAGGAAATGCATCCTTTGGTTTGTACAAAAAAGCCCATGGAAAGATCCTTACATAGAATTTGTTGTGGACTTGGAGGGACAAAAAGGTTTTCCAGCAACTTTATCTACAGACATGATGGAAGGAAATAAAACTCATTTAGTAAACAGGAGTTACTGGGTTCATATCCAGATTAAGACACCTGAATTTAGGGGTCTAAGATACCACTGTAGTCAGTGGATACCTATTCAACAGAACTAGAAAGCAATTCAGCTGCTTAGGCACTATGTGCCTACCTTGTCTCTTTCTCCAGGATCTTTGACTGGAGTCAGAAGGACTCCAATTCAGTTGCCCACATGCAGGTGGCTTGTGCCATTGGAGATGCTCTAGGATACTCAAAACATTTGGGTAAGGCACGGCAGATATGACACAGAACATAGAGTAGAGCCATGCCCTTCTGAAATGGCAGATGAAGGCCACCCAGACACTATGGCAACTCCAATAACTGTCAGGGGACATTAGACTGCTATCACATATGCTGACACATACATTTAAACACCAGTTCTGAAGATTAATACCATTCCTTATGTGCATGGCCTAAATGAATATCTTCTCAACAACTTTTAAAAACAGTAGGACATAGGAAGGGATTTTAGAAAAGTTTTACCTTGAAGAAAGCAATATCTGGGAAGTGATGAAATAGTTGTTCTGTCCCAAAGGGATTTTTGGAATGAAGTGACATTAAATGCCTTCATTTAATTTCTTAAACAAGAGTCTAGCCATCTTGCTTTTCAGTGCTCATCTTTCTCTTCCACTCAAGAAATAAATGAATAGCAAACAGACACAGAAACCAGTGGATATATACATACTATCCTGCAAACATCAATAAGATGAAAGAGAAAAAAAAGAGGGGTATAACATACGTAAGATAGATGACATGCCAAAAACAGATGACAGAAAAGAAAAAAGAGAATGTCAAAATGAAGAGGGTTGCAAAATAAGGAAAATAGATTATCAGAACAGGAAGAAGAAAAGAATGTAACTGAATAGTGCTTAGCACATTCTGAGGTCTATCAGTTATAAAAATAAATACCAGTTAACAACAAAAGTCTTCAATTATTATTGAAGAGGTGTTACGCTCTTTAGGTCTACTAGTGTAACTACATAGAGTCTGGCTGTCCCTGGAAGTCAAATATTACAATATGTTCTGTATTTGGAAGTAATACATCCATCAACAATGTTTTGGTAAACATGACTTTATACATTACACAGAAATGGATAAACTTCTCTGGACCCACCTTTCCTGCAGCTTCCAGCTCTTCTTTATCTTTTTTAGCATGCCCAGCCAACATCTTCATTTCAATCATTCCTGCCACTGCAATGATTGGCACAACAGCTAAGAGTAGCAGGGTCAACTGCCAGCCATAAACTAATGATATAATAATTCCAGTCCCCAGGTTAGCTACGTTTTGGGCAATTAATGCCAGTCTGACACCAGTTGCCTGGAGGAAAAAACAAGACATTGCTTGCTAAAGTAACTGCATCTTAAATAAGGAAAACATTCTCACATATATTATTCCTGATTCTCTAAACACTATTTAGAAAGTCTTCACTCAGTTTTTCTAAATTTCAACATGGGAGCTTCTTAAATGACTTTGTAAAAAATTATCTAGAACACATTTAATTATTCTCTCCCCATATTCTGATCACTTAAATTTTCACCGCAATTTCTAAATTCTGCTCTTGAAGCTGAACAGACGTTGAGCGTATTGCATATTTACATTTACAGCTAAACATTAAAATCTGTCACATTTTGTAGATCGTGCAGCTAGTTTTGTAAGTCACCCCATGGAGCCCAATGAAAAAGAAAATTAAACATTTAACTTATAAAGCTAAAGATACTACAGAATTCCTCAGTTCAGAAAAAAAGCACATAACTTCAAGTAGCAGTAGAAATTTACTCAAGCATACATGAATAATTACTTTTGGTGCTCTTTAGCCTGATATTACAGACCCCTGAAAATCCACAAATTACTTCTGAAGAATCTCCAAAAAGTAACAAGGAAAAGGAAGTTTATTGCTACTACATCTGATGTTTTTCATATAAGGAATCCATACGATCAGAAAAGTAGTAGGAGGTCATAAACTGAACAAATTTAGTTGCATGTCTTTAGGTAAATAAAATACGTCTAAACAGACTTTTTAGATAATGAAATTCTTAATTAATTTGTTTAACAATGAAGATCACAATACAGCACAGTAGCAAACCTAAAAAAAGGTTTAAAAGTTTACTTGGAAATTATTTTGTAAGTGTATATTACCATCATTATTATAAAACACATCAGTGCATTCTACACTAGCTATCGTTTTATACTAAATTTTAGTCACCAAAGTGAAGACTGTTATCCAACCAGTCAAACCCAAGCTGCAACTTTACTACATATTAAACCAAATATGAAAAATTCCAAACCAAAATTTTACTTACTCCTTTTACTTGGGAGGCATCATTAGCAAGTCGTGTAGTTAATGCTCCAGTGCTATTTTTAGAATTGTCAAACCAGCCCATGTCCTACAATAAGAAACATTTTTCTTAGGACCAGATTTTGGACATTTCATATAAACCACAAAGTAGAACTGAGGTCTACCTAATGTAACTGAGTTCAGTGTTAGAAAACTGTGTATGTGGCAGTGCACCAGTTCTGCATATTTAATTAAGTCTAATACCTTCATTGTACAATGCATATTTTTAGACAGAAGTGTATGCTTGTCGATGATCTGATGTGTACACTGTCACTGCTAAGAAGGAAGGAGAGCAGCCTGGGGGATTCCCCAAACCAAGATACACCCTCCCCCACTGCTGCTGTATCTGCATCTCCTCGGAGGAGGTGACTCTTCAGTCACACTCCTTCGCAATTGCAAAGCTGTTTGGGGATGAATTAAGTGTAAAGGATTTTCAACATAAAAAATCCCGATTCATTGCTTTGTTTCCCCCCAGACTGAAGAGGCTTGTTTGGCCTGACACAAAAAAAACCCAAATCAAACTGGTCTATCTGGTCAGAGACAATTGTTGGGGTCAGGTACACAGTTTATACTTTATTCACCATGTGACCAAATATCTGATTTAAACTTTCATGTGTAAAATGCATTGAACAAAGACCTGGTGATGTAGTACAGGCATTTGTGACCTCAAGACTCCATTGTAAGATTGCTCTTCCATTAGGTTTTCAGTGAGGCTGATCTATAAAACATAGTTTTTCAGACCACAACAGCTTAGTGTCTGCATTGCAAATAGTCATGTTCACATGAATCAAATTCTGTGTCTACAAGTAGCTTTATGTGCAAGACATAAAACTTCAGAAATATTATATTGTATGTTTGAAAGTCTAAAATACTGATTCTGAAATCATGCAAGATTAAGGCCAGTTTAGATAACTCCGTGAATTACTGAAAAACACTACGAAATATTTATATTTTAATTCTCTGAAAGTGGCTTTAGATTGAAGTATACAATCTCATTATTGTATTAACTAACAACAAATATAGATTTGGGAACTCATTGAAAGAGACCTTCAATAAATAAATAAAATCATATCTGTACATATTACGATTTAAATCAGACATTTGAATCACAGAATCACAGAATAGTAGGGGTTGGAAGGGACCTCTGTGGGTCATCTAGTCCAACCCTCCTGCCGAAGCAGGGTCACCTACAGCAGGCTGCACAGGACCTTGTCCAGGCGGGTCTTGAATATCTCCAGAGAAGGACACTCCACAACCTCCCTGGGCAGCCTGTTCCAGTGCTCTGTCACCCTCAGAGGGAAGAAGTTCTTCCTCATGTTCAGACGGAACTTCCTGTGCCTCAGTTTGTGCCCATTGCCCCTTGTCCTGTCTCTGGGCACCACTGAAAAGAGCTTGGCCCCATCCTCCTGACACCCACCCTTCACATATTTATAAGCATTTATTAGGTCCCCTCGCAGCCTTCTCTTCTTCAGGCTGAACAAGCCCAGCTCCCTCAGCCTCTTCTCGTAGGGGAGATGCTCCAGTCCCCTCATCATCCTCGTAGCCCTCCGCTGGACTCTCTCCAGTAGCTCTTCATCTTTCTTGAACTGGGGAGCCCAGAACTGGACACAGTACTCCAGATGGGGCCTCACCAGGGCAGTGCAGAGGGGAAGGAGAACCTCCCTCGTCCTGCTGGCCACACTCTTCTTGATGCACCCCAGGATGCCATTGGCCTTCTTGGCAGCCAGGGCACACTGCTGGCTCATGGTTAACCTGTCGTCCACCAGGACGCCCAGGTCCCTCTCCGCAGAGCTGCTCTCCAGCAGGTCCACCCCAAGCCTGTACTGATGCATGAGGTTGTTCCTCCCCAGGTGCAGGACCCTGCATTTGCCGTTGTTGAACCTCATCAGGTTCCTCTCTGCCCAGCTTTCCAGCCTATCCAGGTCACGCTGAATGGCAGCACAGCCTTCCGGTGTGTCTACCACACCTCCCAGTTTGGTGTCATCAGCAAACTTGCTGAGGGTACATTTTAACTCTTCATCCAGGTCGTTGATGAAGAAGTTAAACAAGACTGGGCCCAGTACTGACCCCTGGGGGACACCACTTGTTACCAGCCTCCAACTAGACTCAGCGCCGCTGATGACAACCCTCTGAGTTCTGCCATTCAGCCAGTTCTCTATCCACTTCACCGACCACTCATCCAGCCCATACTTCCTGAGCTTCGCTAGGAGGATATCATGGGAGACTGTGTCGAAAGCCTTGCTGAAGTCGAGGTAGACAACATCCACGGCTCTCCCTTCGTCTACCCAGCCAGTCATGTCATTGTAGAAAGCTATCAGATTGGTCAGGCATGATTTCCCCTTGGTGAATCCATGCTGACTACTCCTGATAACCTTCTTTTCTTCCACTTGCTTGATGATGGCCTCCAGGATAAGCTGCTCCATCACCTTTCCCGGGATGGAGGTGAGGCTGACCGGCCTGTAGTTCCCTGGGTCCTCCTTCCTGCCCTTTTTGAAGACTGGAGTGACATTGGCCTTTCTCCAGTCCTCGGGCACCTCTCCTGTCCTCCAGGACCTCTCAAAGATGATGGAGAGTGGCTCAGCAATGACATCCACCAGCTCTCTCAGCACTCGTGGGTGCATTCCATCGGGGCCCATGGATTTGTGGACGTCCAGATCGCTTAAGCGATCCCTCACACAGTCCTCCTCGACCAAGGGAAAGTCGTCCTCTTTGTAGGCTTCTTCTCTTACCTCCGGGGCCTGGGATTCCTGAGGGCCAGTCTTAGCACTGAAGACTGAAGCAAAGAAGGCATTCAGTAGCTCTGCCTTCTCCGCATCCTCCGTCACCAGGACACCCACCTCATTCAGCAGTGGCCCCACATTGTCCCTAGCCTTCCTTTTGCTGCTGATGTAGTTGAAGAAGCCCTTCTTGTTGTTTTTGACATCCCTTGCCAGCTTCAATTCCAGGTGGGCCTTGGCCTTCCTCGTCGCATCCCTGCATGCTCTCACCACGTTCCTGTACTCTTCCCAAGTGGCCTGCCCCTCTTTCCACATTCCATGGACCTTTCTCTTCCACCTGAGCTCTGCTAGAAGCTCCTTGTTTAACCATGCAGGTCTCCTGCCTCCTTTGCTCGATTTCTTTCTCAGGGGGATGCATTGCTCCTGTGCATGGAAGAAGTGTTGTTTAAAGAGCAACCAGCACTCATGGACCCCCCTGCCTTCGAGAGCCCTGGCCCACAGGATTCCTCCCAGTAGCTCCTTGAAGAGGGCAAAGTCAGCCCTCCTGAGGTCCAGGGTTTTGATCCTGCTTATCGCCCTGCTTCCTCCACGCAGGATCCTGAACTCAACCATTTCATGGTCACTGCAGCCGAGTCTACCTCCGACCTTCACATCCTCCACCAGTCCCTCCTTGTTTGTTAACACAAGGTCCAGCAGCGCGCCTTTCCTTGTTGGTTCCTCCACCACTTGCATCAGAAAGTTATCATCGATGCTCTGTAGGAACCTCCTGGATTGCGCCTGCCTAGCTGTATGGTCCTCCCAGCTGATGTCAGGGTGGTTGAAGTCCCCCATGAGAACCAGGGCCTGTGACTGTGAGGCTGCTTGCAGCTGCCTGTAGAAGGCCTCATCAACCTCCTCCTCCTGGTCAGGTGGCCTGTAGTACACACCCACCGTAATGTCACCCTTTTGAGCTGGTCCCTTAATTCTAACCCACAAGCTTTCAACTTGTTCCTCATTTGAAGCACAAGTTACAGTGTAAGCTGTGTTGCATTGCAATTTTTTAGGGGAGAAATGGCACCAAGAACGCAAAGCAGGCAAATGAACATGTAATGGGGTACTGCTGATGCACATCAACTTGTCAGGCCATAGTAACTTGGCTGTAAATTGAAGTCCTTGCAACAAGTACATAAAAAGCTCTTGCACTTCTATTGATTTAAGACTCTAACGATACTTTGCTAAATCACCTGTAACTAACCAAATTGGTTTCTAGACTGATTTAAAGAATATTCGCTGTAGATAAGTCATAATATGATAGAATAATGTAGAATTCAGTTATTGTATGATATATATACTATTAATAAATTTTAAAACCCTGGAAAACGAAATATTTATTATCTTTACCTGTCTAAGCATTGCTCTAAATGCCATGAATCGAAGTCTCATTGTAAGAATTTCTCCAGCTTTTCCAAATGTGAAACCCTATTTGACAAAGGGTACAATGTTTAGCGTATTACTACATTTTTTGTATTTATGAAACAAATATTTCAGATACATCATCTCTACCATGTCGAAGTACAAAATACTGGAGTCCTGACTCCACACAGCAAATGTAAACCCAGGTTTTACATTCATAAATTCTAGTAGTTTCACTGTACAGACATTCAAATATTATTTCTCAAAAAAAACCAAGAGAGCATAGCAACATTTCCCAGGACTGCTTCACCAGCATGCTTCAAGGAAAAGATCACTAATAAACTCTTTGACTTCATTTTTATCTGAGTTGACCTAAGTCAGATTTAAACATGGGGCTTTTAGGTCACTCATTTTAGGTTAAAGACTTCATAAGGAATCTAGGTTCATTGAAGTCAAACACAAATTTCCCATTGACTTCAATGGAATTAAGATTTCTCCTCTGGTATCTTAACACAAAATGGCATAGCTATCAGCAGTAATACACAAGTGATGATTTACAATGTATTGAACACATTTTTAGCCAGATACATGAATCAATTCAACAAGACACAAAAAGGAATATGTTAGTTAAAATTTTGGGAAGATACACTCTTCCTACATCTTAGCATAAAATCAGTGTTTATAATTAGCTTTGTTTAGCTCACTACCACCTTTATGTGAACACAAATTTTTATTGTTTGGAATCTGCATTTGTGAAATCCAATACTCTTAAAATACAAATCACAGATGTAACTGTAGTATGTGATACTAAGAAAAAATTACTATGGCACATTCCAATCAGCAGATATTTCTCAATTAACTTTGATCATTATCTTTGCTGTGCTTTTATGCTCTCAGTACATTTGCACAAGTATGTGAATTAGAAAAAAATCACAAAAGAACATCAGAGAATGAGCACTACAGAAATAGATTATAAGAATGTTTTAAATTTTTTTTCATTCTCACTAATTTGGGGGTGTTACATTTCAATGAACTCTTCCCACTCATATTTAAAATATTATGTGAACATTTATAAATCAAACGAACCTGTCATAGCCATCTACAACTCAGTCTTCTATACTCAAAGCCTTCATGCATGCATGTGCAACAAGACAATTCCATAAATACACCAGGAGGTTTTTGCAAGAGACTGTTTATGCTGCTGTCTCAAGTGCACTTTATTATTTCACTGTGTAGGCTCATTTAATGGCTAAAACTATAGAAACATATTCAGAAACTATAAACCAGACTACATATGAAAATATTTAAATGCCAAAAAAAAAAGATACAGATTTTCAGTATATTTCAGATCAGTTTTCTAAAACATGATGAACAGTTACAATAAAGTTAAAATAATAAAACATACCTGAAAAAAGAACGTAAAAAAGGAAACGATCCCAAGTACTAAAAACAGCACTGAATATAAGTTGCTCTTTTCTCTTAAAATGGTGTCATCAGTTTCTGAAAAAATCTATAAAATAACATTTAAAACAACTTTTTTTTCTAATCAACTAATAATCTAAAATACTCCCATATCTCTCAATACCTATGTTTGGCAGTCATTAGCACACATAAAAGATTTGAGCATACGTTACATATGGTTATAAGTATAACAAGAAATTTCAGGTTGCAGCAAGATTTTTAAGCTTTTGCAAATCTCATATAATTCTTCAGATATTTTAAAAGTGCTTCATCCATGCCTCAACTTATTATGCAGTGACTAAGACCTGGTTTCATTAGAAATATTTTGGGGGGGGGCTTTACAGTTTTTTGTGTATTTTATTCAAACTTACCCCTATAATTTCTGAAAATATGAGTGCAAATGCAGGTTGCAAAGCTCCATTGATAACTGCACATAAAGTTCCAACTAGAAAGTATGGCCATTCAGTTTTGTTCAGCTTCAGAATTTTCAGAAACGAAGCTGGAGGTAATTCTTCATCCTAAAAAATGGGAATTTTGTTAGGACAAACATGTATATATTTGGCTAAATACAGAGAAAAAGAGAGATTAATAGTCAATCTCCTACTCTCAGAATCTACTCAGGGGAAGTCAAAAATTTATTATTTTAATATAAGGAAGAAAGAGCTGTTAGAATATTTCTAAAGCTCTTGCAATCGTATTTTAGTTTATCTATATCATTTTCATTGATCAGTACTCTTGGTATTGGACAATGGTGACTGAATTATTAGTTCTGGGCATATTGTTGAGTGTAATCCATTACTAGATCAATTCCACTGTTCATTAAGCAATTTATAACAGGAAAGTATTTGCTGAAAATATGAATGCAACCATATTGGTAGTATGTTTTTTTTGTACAGTTTGTTTTAAGAGTTGTATGCTGGGCCAAATGTTCTGTTTCTGATCCAAAAAAAGAATGTTTAACCTGTATAGACTACGTCAGTATGGAATGCAAATATTTGTATATATATTTATTTTATAGCAAGTTCATTTTCAAAAGTAAACTCATCCTTATTACTGATTTTTAAAATCCCATTTTATTTGTATAATCATTCATGGTCAGAATAACATAACAATTTACGAATATTATCAGTCAAAGGCTAGTCAGAATTAGAAAATTTTCATGTTTCTTTCACTCCTATAAAATGCCTCCTTCTACTTATACCTTTCTAGAGCAAGAGAATGAATTTAATTTTAAAAGACTTTGTTGAAAGCTATCAAAGTTCACTAATAGCTGTGCAAAGATACTTACAGGTGAACTAGTTTTCTCATCAGAATCATCATTTTGTGCTCCTGGCTTTTTCATGCTTCTCCGAGTTGATCGTCTTCTCAATCCTTTTGTTAAGGATTCTTCAAATTCTGGTTCTAACTCACATTTTTTGATACTAAGCGCATCCTTATCTTTTTCTGATGATGGAACTTCAGCTTCTATTGCCTAAAAGAGGGAAGAACATGATGCTAAGATTAATTATGCATATATTACTCTGAATTTTCAAAATTATGAGGTATTTAAAGTAAAAGTAACTTTGATTGTTTCAGTGGAGATATAGCGAAAACAATACACAATGCTATAAAGCAGATGTGAAAATCTGTATTATATTTGAGTAGATCTCTATCTTCAGAGCTTGTTTCTTACAGAAGAGAATCTCGCCTCAAGAAAATACTTCCACTAGGCGGAGGGCAAGTGAGTGGAAGTAGCTGCTCTTTTTTTATGAATTCACTCCTAGCAGAGTTATAAATCGAGTGTACACCATTTCCACTCATCTTGGTATCTTTCTGAACAAGTTCTCAGTGGATACACTGTTTATTCATGAAATGAGAAAAAATTACACCTCTTTACTGCAGAATACTCTTAATAATTCTTTACTTTAAATGAGTAAGAAAGCTCATGATGGAACACGTCAAAAGAGATTTTGACTGAAAAATCTGAACAGTCTAATTAAGAGTCCTAGTTTTGGTGGTAGTTTTGCCAGAATAAATAAATGTCTACCCACCACTGTGATACTTAATAGTAAATTCAACTTGCATTTATTTTTTTCTAGAAAGTTTTTATTTCTTAATGCTTTTTCTACTACTAATAAAAAGAACTTTTTTTCGTTTTCTTTCCATTATTTGTTAAATTTTTTTTTTTCATTTCATATTTCCCAATTTCTCCCATTATCACATTTGCTTGAATACACAGTTACTTTGAATCTAAGGCCTGCTGTAGGTGACCCTGCTTCGGCAGGAGGGTTGGACTCGATAACCCACAGAGGTCCCTTCCAATCCCTACCATTCTGTGATTCTGTGACCAAAATGCATTCTTATAGTTATTTATGAAGACATGTTTTAATTGGCTTAGTTTACTCTTTTTAGCCTGACACACTGAGGTAGCAGTTTCAGTTTCTTTAATGGGTATGGTGGTTATGCCATAAAACACCAGCCACACAGAAGGCTACAGTGAAGCTCAGCTA
Source organism: Opisthocomus hoazin (assembly GCF_030867145.1). Lineage (NCBI taxonomy): Eukaryota > Metazoa > Chordata > Aves > Opisthocomiformes > Opisthocomidae > Opisthocomus > Opisthocomus hoazin. The sequence goes on along the minus strand of NC_134417.1, from coordinate 70,489,197 downwards.
TAACCTAACCATCACATGGGACATTGGGATGTACCATAGTATTTTGTTCCTCACTTAACAACTAACATGTTTCTGATATCTACATTAATTTTCAACCTCTTTTTTTCTGGCTACTACATAAAAATGTACGTACTTTTGCACTCAGCATAGCTAGATTATTTTTCATTTTCTCCTACTGCACCACATTTTTTTTCTTTAGAAAGAAATTCAGTATGAAGGATTATGAATAAATAGCTTAAAATATGCGTGCTCTGTTCCTCCAGTATCAGCTACTGCATTTTACCTTTCATCAAAGGCTAAGAACAAGCAACAGAATAGCAAACTACTGTAGTCAGTTGGTCTACATTAACTGCATAAAAGGAAAACATAAAATAATCTATTACGTTTAAATCTCCAGAGGATTAAAAATGTACTATCCTGGGTTTAAATAGATATGGTATCAAAACTAGCTGTCTTCTCTCTCAAGTTACCGTCCTCCTTTTAAAGTACATAGTTTTTTGCTGTTAATAAAATATGTTGCAGAATTCCCCATACTTCTCATAGCATACAATAACTGTGGGCATGGAATACAAAAAAGAAAATCAGGCAAAAGCTAGCAAGAAAAAAATACCTGCATGTTAACGAGTTTATAGTAGATTCCCTTCCTCTCAAGCAATTTAAAATGATTCCCTTGTTCTGTGATGACTCCACCCTTGAACACAGCTATAAGATCTGCATTTCGAACTGTTGACAGTCGATGAGCTACCACAACTGTGGTGCGTCCTTCCCTTGCCTAGAAATTACAATATTTAATATAAGTATTTCTAAGTATATTAAGAAATTGTTCATCTTCATATTACAGTTGAATAAGACCTAAGGGAAACACCAAAATAGTTCACAGAAAAATATAACTTTCAAAAAAAAAATTTAGAAAGAGATTTCAATGAGTACCTTAAAACATAAGTAGAATCTTTGGCTTGAAAATGAATATTAGAGACAATCTTTCACAGTGACATATAAAACCATCAAATTTTGACCACAAATATCTAAGCAAAATTCTCAATATTTAGAATTTTAGAATGTTACAATGTTACAAACCTTAAAATTTTAAAAATGCTAGAAGTTTTTATGTTTAAGCCCATAGTTGTTCATTTAAACCCTAAAATCTGTGAAGGATAGTTAATACTCAGAAGAATTAGAATATATTTCACACTGACATTTAAAAAATTTCAGTGCTTTAAGCTGTAAGTCATTGCCAACTCAAGTAGCTTCACTGGAAACAAAATTCTTTACAATTTCATCTGAAATACATTTCAACTACCTACCTATCTTTGGATACTTATAAGCCTATTGCACATAATGTATCAAATGTCACAGCTTGCTGTTTTAATTACCAGGCTGTATTAAAATAGCCTTTTAGCAAGGCCTGTTGTGACAGGACAAGGATTAATTGTTGTAAACCAAGGGAGGGTAGATTTAGACTGGATATAAGGAAGAACTTTTTTACCATCAGGGTGGTGAAACACTGGATCAGGTTGCCCAGAGAGGTAGTGGAGGCCCCGTCCCTGGAAACATTCAAGGTCAGGTTGGACGGGGCTCTGAGCAACCTGGTCTAGTGGGAGATGTCCCTGCTCACTGCAGGGGGGCTGGGCTAGATGACCTCTAAAGGTCCCTTCCAACCCAAAGCATTCTATGATCCTATCATTCTATGACAATCACAGAAACACACAGAATCACAGAATGTTAGGGGTTGGAAGGGACCTCTGTGGGTTATCTAGTCCAAACACCCTGCCAAAGCAGGGTCACCTACAGCAGGCTGCACAGGACCTTGTCCAGGCGGGTCTTGAATATCTCCAGAGAAGGACACTCCACAGCCCCTCTGGGCAACCTGTTCCAGGGCTCTGTCACCCTCAAAGTGAAGAGGTTCCTCCTCATGTTCAGATGGAACTTCTTATGCTTCATTCTGTGCCTGTTGCCTCTTGTCCTGTCACTGGGCACCACTGAAAAGAGTCTGGCCCCATCCTCCTGACACCCACCCTTGAGATATTTGTAAGCATTTGTAAGATCCCCTCTCAGCCTTCTCTTCTTCAGGCTGAACAAGGCCAGCTCCCTCAGCCTTTCCTCATAAGACAGATGCTTCAGTCCCCTCATCATCTTCGTAGCCCTTCGCTGGACTCTCTCCAGTAGCTCCTCATCTTTCCTGAACCAGGGAGCCCAGAACTGGACACAGTACTCTAGATGTGGCCTCACTAGGGCAGAGTAGAGGGGGAGGAGAACCTCCCTTGACCTGCTGGCCACACTCTTCTTAATGCATCCCAGCGTACCATTGGTCTTTTGAGCAACCAGGGCACACTCCTGGCTCATGGTCAACTTGTCATCCACTAGCACACCCAGGTCCCTCTCCACAGAGCTGCTCTGCAGCAGGTTAGCCCTGAGCCCATACTGGTGCATGGGGTTATTCCTCCCCAGGTGCAGGACCCTGCACTTGCCCTTGTTGAACTTCATCAGGTTCCTCTGTGCCCAACTCTCCAGCCTGTCCAGGTCAAAAAAATGATCAAGTAATAATCCCAAGCAGTGGAATTTTGTTGGAATGTGGATGGAGTTCGTCTTCAGTGATGTCCCTCAAGGGTTCACATAATATTTAGTATCTTCGTCACTGACATTGATAAATGGGATTGAGTGCACACTCAGCAAGTTTGCAGATGACACCAAGCAGTTGATTCACTTGAGGGAAGGGGCGGCATCCAGTGGGACCTTGACAGGCTTGAGGGGTGGGCACATGTGAACCTCACGAAGTTCAACAAGGCCAAGTGCAAGGTCCTGCACCTGGGTCACGGCACTACTTTATATCAATACAGTCTGGACGATGCATGGATTGAGAGCAGCCCTGCAGAGAAGGACTTGGGAGTACTGGTGGATGAAAAATTGGATGTGAAAAAAAATTGGAAAACAAAACATTGATTTAACCTTAATAAAGCAGAAAAGACAGTTTCGTCTTCTGACTTGAAACAAGATTCCTCTCTGTAATACCTCCAGGATCTCAAAAATTCTATGTACAGAGATTATTCCAAATCCAAGTTTACCTTTTGTGTTTTAAGGACCTCTATTTCTTACAGCTCTTTCAACAAATGTTTGGGAAAAAAGTAAAAAATAGGCTCCTGCTTACCTGCTTCATTTTAGAATACTACTGACCTTGTCCAGTGCTGCCTGTACAACTGATTCACTCTCAGTATCCAAAGCTGATGTTGCCTCATCAAGCAGAAGAATTTTAGGATTGCGAACCAGAGCTCGGGCAATTGCTATTCTTTGCTTCTGGCCTCCACTCAGCTGTGCCCCTCTTTCTCCAACCACAGTTTCAAACTTCTACAAGACAAAGACACACATTTCCAAATCACTCAGTGGCACAGCTGGTTCACAAAAGAAAGGCAGTGTAAAGAAAAGGCACATCAGTGTCAATAACTCCAGCAGCAACTTTGCCTTCCTCTAAAAGACTACAGGATAAACACCCACTTGGATACACCTGCCTAATCATTTGTGCCCCTGGAATTCTAATAGTTCTTCAAATGCTCAAGTCATGACCTAAAGATTCAAAATTAACATTATTCTCAAAAGTTATGAGGAAGCTCTGCATAGCTCTGCTTATTCACAGCTGTGGAAAACAGCTTCCTCTGTATACGAGAATCCCTTCTAAGGAACTATTTGGCACGAGAAAGTTTAGGAGCAATTGTTTCAGCAGGACAGCTGGTTTTCTTACATTGGGTAGCTTCATGATGAAGTCATAAGCATTCGCTTCCTTGGTAGCTTTTTCAATCTCTTCCATGGTGACATCCTCACGGCCATAACGAATATTTTCTGCAATGGTAGTAGCAAAGAGCACGGGCTCCTGATTCACCACACCAATAATCTCCCGCAGATATTTTAAGTTTAAGGTCTTAATATCCTGCCCATCAATGGTAACCTAAACAAAAGGAAGCAGACAAAAAACTGTTTGTGAAGTGTTTTGATCAAGGAACCTCTCTCTCATGGTTGGCACGTGCCTTTTTAGGGGAGACTTTAATATGTCATTGGAATAAGGGCAGTGAGCCCAGAACCAGACTTCCAACAACTGAGACATACAGCACAGTCATCTCACTTGAGGTATCTTACCGTGCCTTCCTTGGGATCATAAAATCTCTGGATGAGCTGAACAGTTGTACTTTTCCCACAGCCACTGCCACCAACCAGGGCCACTGTCTGGCCACAACCAACCTTGAGATTCAAGCCCTTCAATATCTATGTGTATAAGGTAATCAAAAACATAACAGTATGAAAAAACATCAATGTAAATCTGAAGAAACTCTAAAGACTACAGCAAAATATCCTTCATATTTATAACAGAATCTGGTACAAAATAAAATTTATAAATATACGAGTTTAAAATTTGGGTAACATTACTTCTGCTTATTTTTCTTCATATTTACATCACAATTGGTCCAATATCAATGTGTTATACACCACACTTCACAATTACCCATATCATGAACCAGTTCATACGAAAAAATGAAAATAACATGATTACAACCCATAACTAAAATATAATACAGAAGCAATATTTCTGCATTATGTTGCCTCATCTTTTTCTTTAATGCCCAACACAAACTACAGGAAAACTATTGTGCAGTGAAAGTCATGGTTAGAAGCGACAGAATATACTCTACATTGTTCTAGAGAGAAAGTAATTTTAATAACCTTGAAGTATCCTTTCTTTTTCCCTTTTTGACTGGAATTGCTGGTGGGGATTCTTGACAACGGTGACTTTTCATTGCACAATATATAACCTCCTTGTAGTAGTCAGCATAAAATACAGCATTTTACAGTCATGGAAGATACAAAGTTTTGCCTTCCTTGGGAGTCTTACAAAGGGTAAATGTAGCTCTTTGGTGCCATGTAATGGCTTCTTCATTTTATTTTCAAGAATATAACCTGTATTGAGCAGTGTAGTGGGGCTCTAGAGCAGATACGCAGTTAGCATGTCCACGCCATGTATATTTAATTTTACCCACTTTTCTGCTTAATCCGCTCACCTGAGTAGTATAAGACACAACAGCAGGAAAAAAAGAATAAATTGGTTTTGTTTCTACTTTAACAAGACAAAAGGTGTACAGGAGTCTGCACAGTTTTCACTACTTTGTACAACTTCCATGGTTGAAAATGTATACTGCAATGGAGAAAAGCATATTTTTTGCTAATTAGTCTTCTAGAAGGACTAGGCTACGATGAACTATGCATACCTGAATGTCAGCATCTGCATCATGGCTAAGTGCATTTTTCTATTCTGAATGTACAGCCATGCACCGATATGTTCCAGTACTCTCCCAGCATACTTCCCAATACCACTTGCAGCTCTTTGTCCTTGTCACTGTCTCTTTCTTCCTAGATTTCTACTCCCAGCACTTACCGCTGCCTTTTCACCCTTAGTATCATTATGTGTGTACTTTACAAGTGAAGCATCTCTCACTGTTTAGGAACAAGAGACTTAGACAAATCATGGAATCATGGGATGGTAAGGGTTGGAAGGGACCTTGAAGATCATCTGCTTCCAACCCCCCTGCCACGAGCAGGGACATCTTCCACTAGATCAGGTTGCTCAGAGCTCCATCCAGCCTGGGCTTGAACACTTCCAGGGACCAGGCATCCACAACTTCTCTGGGCAACCTGTTCCAGTGTTTCACCACCCTCATGGTGAAGAATTTATTCCTAATATCTAATCTAAATCTGCCCTCTTTTAGTTTAGAGCCTTTCCCCCTTGTCCTATCACTACACACCCTTGTGAGAAGTCCCTCCCCATCCTTCCTGTAGGCCCCCTTCAGGTACTGGAAGGCTGCTATAAGGTCACGCCAGAGCCTTCTCTTCTCCAGGTTGAACAGCCCCAGTTCTCTTAGTCTGTCCTCGTAGGAGAGGTACTCCAGCCCTCTGATCATCTTTGTGGCCCTCCTCTGGACCCGCTCCAACACATGCATGTCCTTCCTATGTTGCGGGCCCCTGAAAATTATTCAGAAAACTTAACATGTTTAGCTAAGAGACAAATAATTCTAGCTAAAAACACTGTAATGGCAAGGTAGTTTTATATAAATTCGAGAATCAACTTGGAATTGTTCTATTTTCAACAAAATTTTATGTGATTTTTTTCTCTTAGCAAAGGATTCAAATGTTTAACTGTAATATGTATAAAGTTTCATTTACAGTACCTCAACATCTGGTCTGGATGGATAATTAAAGTAAACATTTTGGAATTCCAAGTTCCCTTCAATGTGGTCTGGTTTGTAACCTGTCTCTGAATAACTGTCAATTTGAGGTTCCTGTGCAAAATAAAAATTAAAAAAAAGCCACAACTTATTTCCTAATGATTTTTTTTTTCATAAAGAAGTCCTAGAGTGCACTATTATTCTGCAGAGATATTAAATGTAATTTTTAAGTAATTTAGGTGCGATTTCTGAAACATGTACATTGACTGATGTTTTGCTGCCTCATTACTACTCTGATGATCTGCTCACGCAAGAACACTTTTATAATTTCTCCATTTAAGCTTTTGTGTGAATTTAGTGCACTGTCTTTAAGAGTGTACCCACAGCTAGCCATAATCTAAGATTCATTTCACTGCCTGATGATTAACCTGAACAGATCATCTCTAATGAGATGGTCATACTCTGTTCATTTATAGCTTTGCCCTTTCTGCTGAAACAATTAGTGTGAGAAAGAACCAATCCACTGACCATTAGGCAGAAACAGAATTATAATTATCACTGGTTTTGTTTCCATCCAGGGTGGGTCTAGAACTTGAAACCTGTCTTAATAATTCAAAATATGCAATTGCATTTCATAGAGCTTCATTAGCTAGTAAAATCACAGCTTCCCTGTTATCAGACACTCTTGGCAATTGAAGTACATATCTAGGTTATCAGATTGTGTTTTATTGATTTGCCAACACTCACGCTACTGGTGGTGCCACTGATCCTTTGAAACCTATGCTCCTATACTTACATTGGCTGTAATCACATATCTATATAGCATCATAGACGTGCCTTTCATGATGAATACATTAGAGGATACCACCAGCACCACGTGATTCAGAGATCCAGTATTTTTACCTTTGAAGTATGAACCGATTACTCTAGAAGACAAAGAGGAACTGACTAATAATTACACATTCTATCTGCTTTCATGTTTATATTTCTGCTTATTTACACACTGTTATTTACTCTTACTAATTTCATATCCATAAATAGTGCCTGTACTCTAAAAAGAAGGGTCTCTCAGTTTTAAAATGAGAGTGAGGGCAAAGATACTCACATTGTCTATGATATTAAAAATTGCATAGGCAGCTCCTCTTGCACTAGCAAATGCGTCTACGCTTGGAGCAGTCTGTCCAATACTGAAAGCTCCAATCAATACAGAGAAAAATACCTGAAAGAAATGTTTATGGTGACATATATAAATTCTTATTTAAGGAGAGAATGACTTTTATTTATTTACATTAGATATCTTTGGATCAGGAGGCTCTGTGCCTGTTAAGGGAAGTTTAAGGCCTCTAGAATTAAAGACAAAATGAAAGGGTGTCTCTTAAGCAAAAAATACCATTAAAAAAAGATCTTTTTAAGATTCAGCTGAGTGAGTTCCTGTACAATGTCAATGTTGCAAACATATTGATAAGAAGTGAAAAAGTGACTGAGACCTGCAAAATCTACATCAAAAAAATGTATAATTACCCTTGATGTCTCCAGATTTATTATACTACTTCATTCTTTGGCAAAAGATGTTCCAAAGACCAGAAGGTATATTGCATGTCTTCCAACGGAACAAAGACAGATATGCAAGAAACTATCATTCTTCTTTCAAAGTGACAGTGAAACAGAAGTATACAAACCCAGCCTCTCCATCGAAAAGTAATAACGGGTCCCTCTGCTGGAATGAAATAGAGTGTGTGCAAGCAAAGAAGAAAAAAAAGAAAAAGAAAAAACTTTTTATTTTCTCAGAGAAGCATAGTTTATTGCTTTCACCTAATGTAAAAACGAAAGCAATAAAATCACACCACTCAAACAGAGATCATAATAACAGCCATAGTATGTCAGAGCAAAGGTCCATCTCACCCTTTATCTTTTCTCCAAGAATGGTCATTCACAGACGTGATACCTAACAAGGCAAAACTCTCCCGTTCATGTTATAAAATAGATAAGAGAAATTCAAATACTTTGAACTGAAAAAATTGCGCACAAGGTCATGAACCTCACTGAGATGTTCTGCATGCCAGCCTGCCTTTAAAAAAAGTAGGCAGGTTGAAAAGAGCCAGTAATACCAAGCAGACTCATTTCTCACAACCTTGAGTGATTCATAAATAAAACAAAACAGGTAGTTTAAAAAATATATAAATACATACATATGGTCTCCTGGCCATGTTTCACCATGGTTAACAAAATTATTCTTCTTATCATATTTGTTTGATATCTCGTATGAAATTAGAATGGTTGCCACATCAAGAGAATTTAAGTTGTGACCTATGAGTTACTTATTTTTCCTTTGGTTAGATGGTGATGTATTTCCTAGTCACAAATACATTTTTCTTCTCCTTGATTTCTAAAAATACTGAGAAGTGATTTCAAGGTCTTATGGAGCAAAATATAAGAAAAGTATCAATATTATGATCTACTTAGACCACACAACAGCTAAAAATATTTGCTTCTGCATCCTGAAAATATATTCAGCCCTACAAATCTGAAAACAAAGAGCAAGTAGGAAGGCTAACGTACTTCAATTTTTGATTGAACTGTTTCTGTATCAATCTGATCTTATGGAAGACATAAAAAAATGTAGAAACAGTTGAAAGTAAGATGTTTTCTTTGGCTTGATGTAGATTTTGAGGTACTATAGAAACAACATGTAGACTTTTGTGGTAAGAATTTTTTTTTTGTTAAGAAGGGAAGCTATTTTGCTGATTTTGGCACATAATTCTTATTAAACTCAAATAAATTCCCAATATACACTTTAATGTATTTTCTTTAGTATTTCTCTCTATTATTGGGAATTAACTCATTAATACTTACTGTAAGAACTTTGCCAATAGTGTAATCATCAGTTAAGACCAAGGTAGTTCCATACCAGAAGGCCAGTCCATATGATGCATATATCAGTAAGAAAGCAGCACCCATAGAAATGTTAGATGTGATAGCCTTTTTTATTCCAAACTTTTTAGCATATTCTAAATTTTTATGGTATCTGAAAGAAAGATAGAAGTTCAAAATAGACTCAGACTTGTACCATGGCACACAGCACCAAAAACTCTCTGGATTAATGAGAAAAAGAACACTCACAAAGTACACCAACATATATAAAATATATAAACCTAAGACTGTACAAAGCCTGGTAGTGAGGCACAGCAACTTTAAGGTAACTCCTAACAATGCCAACATCAGTCGACCTGGTATATAGAAAAAAAAGGGCACTGCAGTTCAGGGACTGGCATTCAATTCCATATTGTAATTGTTAGCTTAAGATAAAAGGTTAAAATATGTCACAAGAATGATGTTTTACAGTATAGCGGAAATAGAGATACTGTTTATCAGTACCTTCATTAAAACTACTGAGTAATCAGATTACCAAAGATACCATCATCTCTTCTCATGGCAGGGCCTTTTTTTCTGTCTAAAGCTCTCACAGTGTGATGTTTTAAAGTAGTTTGTACACTGTCTAGAGTAGAGACAATACATCAACTTGTCATTTTCTAGAAAAAAAAAATTGTCTTTCAACATGTAGTGAAACTTATAAGAGCCTGTAGCAATTTCCCATTACCTGAAAACACTGGAAGCACAAGACTTCTTTGTTTTCACAGACTTTCAACATCAAAGATACAAGAAAATTTCAAACCATTTGAAGTCAATACTTTAAAATCAGCTGATGAGAGCAAACATTGTTCTTACCTTTTAATTTCTTTTTCCTGCCCTCCAAAAGCTATTACAGTACGGATTGCTGCCAGAACCTCCTCTGCAACAGCACCTGCTTTTGCATATGCAGCTTGTTCTTTGTCAGTGAAAGCAGAGAGAACCTAATACAGGATTAAGTATTTTGACTTAAGAAAAACACAATGAGCTCAAGCACTTCATAACGGCTTTTATAACAGTTACTTTCTTCCAATATGAAGACTTTTGATTATATTACATGTGAGTTCAGAATGTTCAATATCAAAATACTTAAGTACATTATGAATTCATTCAAATAACTTAACATTAACTGCTCTTAACAACTAAGGGCTGTATTTTCCACTCTGCTTTCACACAGAGCAGGAGGTTGGATAGCTACTCATAATGAGCTGGAGTGGTTCTCCTCAGGCAGCTCTCCTCAGCTCATTCTCATCTCTGGCTACCTTAGCCAGAGGGCTCTACAGCTTACATTAACTGGGCACAGTCCATGAAGATGAAGACTCTTAGCCAGTAGACATATGTAGCACATGCTTCTTTACTCCTACCTCTTCTGCAATATACTCACTCAAGAGAGAGCACGCTTATACAGTCTTTGAAATGTAAGGGAAATAAAATACTGTAAAAATCTAAAGGCTTCCAAACTACAAATTTAAGTCACTCCAATCCCATGGTAATTTAGTACTTCTCTTATTGAAGTCTGTCTAAAATTTCTTACCAAAGTTGTTAACAACTCTTGAAAGGAACTCTGCATCTGCATCTAAGACCAAGGCTTGGTCTAATTTATTCACTTATTTTTCAGGAGGTGCAATTATTCCTTTCAACAGAACAAGTACGCTGGTGAACGAAGTTTAACCATTACAGATGTAGATTCTACTTGTATATCTTGCTTCCTTTTCTATATAAAAGTATACTATATTGGTGTAAACAGCTTCAAATCAAAGAAGACTGTCCAATCTACAGGAATTATAGTACACAAACTACATAAGGGTACTTTTATACAGTTCATTTAAGGCTTATGTACATAGATGTATTCTAAAACTATAATTATTCTAAGCAATAAGTTTCAACAGTAACAATTACAGATATGTAGATTTATTTCTTTATCTTTCATTAATATAAAGCGTGACACTGAATCTATGTTAACCTACCTTTGCCCAGAGGGCTGCTGAAAGTCCGAGGACAGGACTGACTGCTAGTATTACAAGGGTTAATTTCCATCCTCTGATGAGACCAACAACAAATCCTGCTACAAATGTTGTTAGTGCTTGAAAAAGCAAACCAAGTTTGTCACCTATTCCTTCATTAATCTTGGAGACATCACTGAAAAATAAATGACATCCAAACAGGAAGCAAAATGTAGAAAGCACAAGAAACCCTTTCAGTTTTGTTACATGGGCATCTGTGTAGAAGACAATCTTTATTATTCAACTACTTCCAAACAAGTTTGCTTTAAGATAGAGCACTATACAGTGTGATCAAGGAAAATTTCATATATATTGTGAAAATGTAATGCTATAAACCTGTTTTTGCCTGAAAAGATTGAAATTCTGCCTACAGTGCAAAGTTAATCTCTTAATTCCAGATTTTTGATCTGTTTGGAAACTGTGGGATATCTGGAAAGAAAAGATAAAGCCTTTCATGTAGGCAAAGAGAGGGGAGTAGCTTGTCATGCAGTTAAAGCTGTTCACACTGCTGGGGTCCGTCGGCACCTTGTTCAGTCCCCAGTGTGCATAGCAACGAACAGCTTTTTCTTTTCATGGGGGTAATCTCATAGGCTGGGCTTCAGTCATCCTCCGAATTCAAGGGAACTTTAAGAAATTCTTTTCTGATATCCTTGCAACAGTCCAGTATCAGAAGTATCAGAAGTTCAGTCTATGAGGCTCTCCATCAGAAAACTTGAAAACGTCATTTCAAAATTAAATAATACAGTTTAAAAATAAAAATTAAAAAATTTAACTCATACATGCTTCATAATATAAAATAACATTGGTAAAGGTACAGCACACTTACTCCAGGAGACGAGTGTTAAGTTCTCCCACATCATTTACATCAAACCATCCAATTTCCTGTCTCATAATCGCATGAAAAAATTTTTCTCTGATTTTTTTTATTTGCCGGCCTGCTGCTAGGGTCCAAAATGAAGTTTGAATATAAGCAGCAAGAAGAACAGCAGCTGCTATTGCAGAATAGTAGTATGCATATCTGAAAGAAAAAAAAAAATGGCAGGACTCTGTGAAATGTGTTTATTAGCTCGCTAGTCCGTATTTAGCTTGACGCTTACTTCTTCTGTTTCAGATCTGAATTAGAGTTTAAATGTTTATACCAGAGCTCATATTTCTCTGTAAAACTTGCCAAATTTTCTATAAGTAGTATTTAATATCAGTTTTCAGATATGTAATAAACTAAACAAAGCTATTGTTAGACAGGAATTACTTTTTCTTTTTGTAAATATAGTACATATTTTCTCATGAGATTATTTTCGAATTATATATTAGATACAATATCCTTTTCACTTAAATGTGTAATTTCCAAAAACTTCGTAACATTTTTGTTTGAACATAGACAGACCTAAACGTATATACCTTTATGCACACACACACTTACATCATACGTGTCTGTCTGTATAAATATATATATGCATACATGCTATATTTCCCAATTTGAGAGTACAGCATTACTATATATACACGTATTGCAAGAAAATGCGATCAGATCAAAAATTCTTTTGCTCTCTATTTTATTCATAACTGACAATTTACTTCTAAGTTAATTCACCTCTGTGCCATGAGCAGGATGTCAAATCAAAATCAAGGAGTGTGTGAACCCCTATATTTCTCAAACCGGAACTGAATTTCAGCTACAGTTTTAAACTAGTCAAACAGAATCAAATCAGATTTGATTTGATTCAGAATTGACATCAGAATCAGTTACAGGTGAACTTAAGCCAGAACTAAACCAGGAAAATGTAACTGAACTTATTCCCTGTTTGTAAAACATGACCAAAACAAACAGCTAAATATTTGTGGTGTGTGTTACATGTAATTGTAAGACCACTGCATCTACATAAAAGCAAATTATTAGAAAAAAAGCTTTAAAACTCTTAGGACTTTCAATAACATGTAGTAAGTTATGCATACTGATTCTTTAGAACTGTAGCATGAAACTTGCCAGGAGCAAATTGCAGAAATCTGTGTGCAAATGCTCTGCTGAAAAGAAGGAGCGAATGGCCTTATACATGAAACTTTTCAAATTTTAATCTAGTGGGTTTTGTCGCTAAGATACCATACAGTTCATTCAGGGACTTCCGAACTACATTCTTTATGAAATGCACTTTATCTAAACTGTTTAATAAAAATGGGTTAATGCCTAACTGAATGCTGGTTAGTCGAATATTGACCTTGATCATCTTCAGCTCCATTAAAACTCTATACGGAAATTACCAAAGTAAAACCAAGGACACTGCTTCAAAACTCAGTGGTAATTACCTCAAAGAATTACTTTATGATGTTATGTCACTGCAAATAATTGTTTTACGCTTGGACTTTGTTTCATAACAAATTGTATCAAAAGGGACTGGTATCTTTGCCAGATTCCATGCTGATGGACTATATTCTGTAAATTCACTGCTGAAACTTACCAAAGAGCAAATGCTCACTGCATAAGGGTTCTTTTTCTCTTGAGAAATAGTCGGGGTTTAGGCAAACTGTTGTTTGAGTAACAAAGGCAACAAAGTCCATGTGTATAGTTTAGTACTTGAACACAACTGTGCGAGAACTTTGTCCTTGTAAACAGCTTTTATTATTACTTGATATGCTGGCAGGTGTCCTCAGAGAAACAGGGGGTGGGTACAAATAGCTGCTTCTTCAAACTAGTGAATACACTAACTCCAGGCTCTATCTAGAAACTTTAGAAAAGAGAACGTATTCCTGTGGTGCTAATAAGTAAAACATTCTTCATTCACCTATTTGTTTCTAAAGAGAAACTCGAGTTGCTTTTTATTCATAATTGTACTTTCAGAGTTTATGTCTAAAAGACAAGGTGGCATGCATGACAAAAGATCTCCCTCAAATAGACCATCATTTACGGTCATGAGAACAGGCAGTTCTCAATATTTAGATGTTGATATATTCACATTTACACTTCTTTTGTGTCATCTTGTTTGTTTTACTGTACTCTTTGTTCTTTAAGCAGTAGTGACTCGTAGACGATAGGCCACTGAAGACAATGGGAGGATTCCTATTGTTTTTAATTGAGATGATGTCATATGAGTTCAGAGATTAAAAGAACTCCAAACCATGAATCAAAAATAGTTCTGACTGGTTGTTTGTCTAAAAGACTTACAAATGACACATTGATTTACACACTAATCTTATGCTACAAGGGTCAATAATAGCTTGTGTTCTAGTACATCCTGCTCTTAAAATACAGGTTAGATATGCTAGAGTAGGGGGGAAAAACCCCTTGATTTTAAAGCTGCTTAACTTCACCTATGCACAGATTACTTTGTTCCGCAATTTTGCCTTCAAATTTGCTTTCAAATCACGGGGCACAAGTATATTCTGCTGAAGGTGTGTATGCCTTACTTGCATTCATGTCAGAGACTAACTGACTGAAATCTTGCGGGAGAAATAAACTCTGTGTGTCCATACTCTCTTATAAAACATAATTGCCAGTTCCCGTCCAGTTCATTCTCATTACATATGAGTTCTTCATTTCTAAGTAACAGTCTTTTCCTAACTAGCTCTTGCTCATTTATATTACGGTAAAGAACTTTTTTGTTGGTGTAAGTATATTTTTTTTTTTTAATTAGAAACTTAACTACTTAATCTAAATGATCTATAAGTTTACAGTCCACTGTTAACAGAAATGATAATGCACTTCAATACAAAACAGCAAGTTACTATAGCAAATGCCTTATCTCCTCCTCTTCAGAAAACACAATTGTCTTGAAGACCACATCAGCATTCCTGAGATGTCAGATGTTTTTCAATACCTAATGAGAAACAGACTTCAACCTGAAGAAAAGAAGTTGAAGGGGTACCAGAAAATACACATGAACTTCAGACATCCTGCATAAATGTAGTCCATGGACAGTGGTTAATAAAACCCCTTAACAAAATACATCTATTGACAGCTGATGTTCCTGCTTATTTGGCCTTTTATTTATGAAGCTTTGTAGCAAAAGCAACTACTGACTATTGTCTTCTGCTATTGTCAGCTCTAGAATGCTAGATTTAAGGTTGCATATAATCTAACTCTGTATTTTCTGTAGTCCACATAATTTTGTTGAACTTCATGCTCTGGCAGCAAAGTAGGTACTATCTGGAAATTTTAATTCTGCTTTATATCAGTGAATCATCCTAGCTCAAGGAATTGATGGATGATAACCAACATAATTTTTTAGCATAACAACTACTGTTTAAAAATTCAGAAGAAAAGGAAGAAGGAATGAAATGAAGATGGCATTGGGACACAGAGCATGCCTGAAAAGTGGGTGGCATGGGTGAGAGCAAGAGATTAGATTTCTATTTACCTTGTCATATCTTCTTCCAGTTTGCCAAGAACATCTGAAGTGTAATTCGCTGCAGAAACGTTTCCTCAGAAAGGAAGAAAAGAGTAAATACTTTTAATAGAACAAGTTTTAACAAATTTGTTTTCCTGCACGTTATTCAGCAAATTTTGGTTTGCTACATGTCGTTTTGAATCAAGTTGATTTTAGTGAAAGGAGGAGTGTGACAATTTCAGGCTTCTACCTATTCAAAAACAATGATTATAATAATACAAGGTTAGTCGTAACTCCACCGACTCCAAAACTACATCAGTGTAACTTGAGATTAAAAGGCCTTCCTGAGCATTCATTAAATGCTCCGCTTGTTTTTTCTTTCTGAAAACATAGGGCATTTGTATAATGCCAAAACCCATTAAAAATACAGGGCTAGACACTGACCTCACATCAGTAACTGTAGATAGCTTAATCGATTTTGAAAACATTGGCTATAATGTTGGTGTTGGCCTTAAAAGTTTACTCCTGCACACGAGGACTTAGTGACAAGTGTTTTGAGAAGATTACAGCTACACCATTTTTCATTTGCACCATAACAATCTGGTGCATTTATTGTACTTGTGAAGGAGTATATCATAAATCAGTTGTTCTGATAAAGGCAATATACCTGCGTTTCTGTCTTATAGCAGCACAATAAGAGCAAAAATGGATGCAGGACAGAAGATAGTCACATCTGTTATTTTTCTATATCGCCACAGACATTTATTAAAATGTTTAATAAAATTTTATTAGATAGTGTTTCAGGCAACAAACCTGTTCATAAGTTTAACATCTAACATGTGAGTTCAGAGGACAACACAATCTGGTCTGAGTGACCGTATCACTCCCCCTTCTTGTATCCAGCAGTGCATGCCTGCCCTCCTTCGTGTTTGATCTCATCACAGAATCATAGAATGGGGTGGGTTGGAAGACACCTTAAAGATCATCTAGTTCCAACCCTCCTGCCATGGGCAGGGACATCTTCCACTAGACAAGGTGTCTCAAAGCCCCATCCAACCTAGCCTTGAACACTTCCAGGGACCGGGCATCCACAACAACCTGAATTTACCCTCCCTCCTTAAGTTTAAAGCCATCACCCCTTGTCCTATCACTACATGCCCTTGTAAAAAGTCCTGCTCCAGCTTTCTTGTAGGCTCCCTTCAGGTACTGAAAGCCTGCAATAAGGTCTCCCCAGAGTCTTTTCTTCTCCACGCTGAACAGCCTCAACTCTCTTAGCCTTTTCTCACTGGAAATTCTAGTGGTTTAGCAAATGAGGCTATTCAATAAATTGATCCAAGAGAAAATGAATACTTTTATTTTTGGTAGCAAATTTTCTGTTTGATCTACTTACTGATCTGATTCACCTTGTGAACAATGATTGTCATATTTGATACAAGGCAATCAACAGGAACTCATGGTGAGGAGATGGAAACCCAGACTCTTTCTATTTATCATAGCCACAGTTAATCATGACTTGTTGAAAGTGCATTGTAGTAGATAATTCAAAAAAATTTTAAATAAAATCTACTAATGCAGAAACTAAGAATCAGGAGCAAAAAAAATTCCATAGTGTCTCTCTATTACAGCAAATGCAAGAGCTACTAATTTGCATCATAGTATAGAAGCAAGATGGGGTTTCTGACATCCGTATCTCATGCCAAGATCTTTGAATTGCCCTGGCTGTTCTCCAAATATGAGCCATTGTTCTCTTCATAGCAGATCTATTCTTACCTGTCAAATTTGTGTGTCCAGAATCAACAAAGCTATCAGTCATATCACCAAAAATTA
This sequence comes from Opisthocomus hoazin, assembly GCF_030867145.1. Taxonomy (NCBI): domain Eukaryota; kingdom Metazoa; phylum Chordata; class Aves; order Opisthocomiformes; family Opisthocomidae; genus Opisthocomus; species Opisthocomus hoazin. The sequence continues at coordinate 70,471,938 of NC_134417.1, read as the reverse complement.
TCATTGCAATAGGTAGACTGCTTCCATGGGCTATTGCCAGGACAGTGCCTAGTATCATTAGTAACTTATCCAACCAACTGGAGTATCGAAACTGTGAGTGAGAAGAGAAATTCATTTTAACTGTGGTATTAGAATGCTAACACAATGTTATGTCTCCAAAGGCAAGAAAGTTAAGAAAAAGCTATCAATTGTACACTTAGTGTCAGAAAACTACAACTTTATCTGATTAGAAACAAAACAATTTAAATGTACAGAAATAAATCATTCTAATATAAGCACTTTTATACTATAAACTCTCAAAACCAGAGAGGTGTACTATTTTAATGTATCAATACCTGCACTTGTGTAAGACAGGTCATATGAAAACACGGCATAAAAAATTTGACCTTTATACATTTGCTATTTAAAGTTCAAATTGTAAGAAATGTTCATGACATTATGATAATTAAGGCAATAATTATTTTTACTGTAAATTCTTTATTATGCAGTCAGAAAAAACATTCCTAATGTACCATAGGCATTATCAAAACTTACTGAAATCCTAAATAACTCTTGCCATTGAACTCAATAAAGTTTGAGCTCATCTGTTACAAAATCAATGGCTTTATTCTGTACTGTAAAATACTAAGTTTACTGTTCTAAATTATAGCGGTATGATGTAATTGTACAAGTGCAAGCTGGTATAGCAAAGCAAAAAAATGGGCATTGGTCAGCATCACGGGCTTTATTTCTGTTCTTTGCCGTATCATTGCTGTGCTTTATGCACACTAAACCTACAAAATATAAAACATTTCACTGTTACTAAAAGAGTACCCAGAATTTACTTTGATTAAATATTCACTGCTTTATTTTAAAATACACAGCAAATTAAACATTTTTGGAATTTAAAGTACTTTTTACTACACTATTTCTAATCATCAGTGCCATGAAGTTGCCCTTTACCGCTGACTCAGGTGACTAAATAATGATTAATGGGTGTGATTAGTACCTGACTCAGGAAATTTAGAGGACAAGACCACACATGATCATAGGTATACAGATATGTTTTTCATTGTGTCAGAAGAAGTGACCGAACGTGCATATCCCTGCCTTTCACAAACAAAAATCTAATACGTGTCTGTTTAGCATAACTTACTAAGGAAAGACTCCCAAGAATCCATTTCAGTAATAACACAGCTTCATTAATAAAACTGTTTCCACAAAAAGAACTGCTTGATTGCTATACCATATCCAATATTCTGTACTACAAAAGTATTTGGTACAGACGAGACCATATATGCAGTGCTGTAGCATAATTTTAACCATGTTTTTGTATACACTTTGAAATGTGCATACATGTATATATATGTACACACAGAGAATAAATCTTACCAGTGTAAACGGGCTGACCATCTTAGCCTTTTCTGCTTTCTTCTTCTTCTTTTCCTTGCTTAAATGTATGATAGTTTTAATGCATTTTGAAAGTGACAACATTTCACAGAATACTAATGCAATGTACTAATAAAGCTCAATTAAAATACAATTATGAAATAAATTTACAGGAAATATTTGTGTGTAAAATGAATATGATTTATTGAGCATTCTCAGGATGTTTTTATTTAAACCTCCAGGTATATAAATAGCATCAGCCCCTGACTGCTACAAATTTAAGTCAAGCTCTTCCCAGTGTACCCCTTTCAAGGGTGCAACAACACCAACAAGGGCTGGTGGTTCCACAGTCTGATCATGGAAGTTGTGAACTGAAGCAGTACACGGCTTTCAAAATGGGAAAGAGGGAGATAGCTTTGCACATGGGGGATGGGGAATAAATAAAATGTTCAAGGTACGTAAAATATTGATTCCCTGTCACACTAAAAATTTTGACATAATTTTTAGCTGGTGACATAATTATATCCAAGATGTCCATTCTGACAGCATTTCTGACACAATTTAGAAGTGCTTTTCAATAAACTTAAGTCAGTACTGTGGACACTTAGTCCTTAGAAGAAAAAGATAAAAGGTCCTTCTGCACCAAATGAATGTGTCAATCAATGCTATTTTCAAGCTGATACAGTTTTCTGTTATTAGACTTTCCTGATAAAATAAAATACAAAATAAAATCTAAAATAGATAATGTAATCTTATAAGCTTCACTATAGAACATGTTCACACTGTTTAAGAATACTTACTGTTTGTCTTCAGATTCATGACCCTGGCTGGATGCAGTCATCTCATGACTATTTCCATCTACAGCACACTCCTGCCTCTTTTGATCTTCAGAATGCATTTTAAATTTATTTAAGATTGTTCTCTGTAAAATAATATTTGACCAAAGAATAGGCAACCATTAAGCCAAGGGTACTAATCTCACTGACCATTTGTTTGAAAGAAAACTACAGTTATTTACTAAAATCGTTAAAGTCATTAGTCATACATTGCAAGTGAATCCTCGTAATGGGCATGTATAAACTGCTGAAATAAGTCCAGATGTTTGGAGTTTGCTTACAAACATCTATATTTTGTATTTGTACATGTTTGATAACTGTGTGTCCTTCATTTCATTTCATTTGAACAATATAAGCATCACATTTTCTGCAATTCAGCACAAATATACAAAATAAATGAGAAAGTCGATGTTTGTTTAAAGGAATATGAAGTTATTCGGAATTTTCCCAATCTTAGTTATCAGTGAATTTTATAAAATATCTCTGTTTTAAAAAAAAAAAGTTATTGACTTACCGTGAAGGTTGCTCTTGGTTTGCGTCTAGCTCTCTGAAAGATTATTCAAAAATCAGCAGAATTAATATGGTTAAGGACGTGCAGCATGACTGGACTTTGCTCATATGTAAAACAGAGATGATGAAGAGCTTTCTCTAGTTTTTTTCCCACTCCCATTGCCTCGCCTACTTTGGAGACTAGTATGTACTTTGTAGACTGTGTATGAACTTTGGACTCTGCCTCCCTTTTCCTAAAGGGAATATTTAGCAGACAAAGTCCTTACACAAATGCTTATTTCATTGTCATCCAGGAAAGCAAGCCTGAACAGACTAATTCTTGCACCAGGAAAAGTTCCCTTTATCTACTGTTGGCTGAATTATGCCCCTTAAAACTCCCAGCAATTCCTCTTTACCTTATCAGAGATGGTGCCGAATGCTCCAAGTAACTACTGCACTTAAGGATGAATCCATTCTTGAATACACAGTGAGAATGAAACCAAATAACACAAAATGAATGTTTTACTCTTTTATTTCTTTTCCCTTCTTCTAAGTCTAATCCAGAAAAACACGACCCATCTAGCCTGAAAGAAAACAGGATTTTACTACAGTGCATATTCTTTTTCATCTGAGTAACTGCAGAACAGAAAGATGAGTTTCAGACTCAGTTTAGAAATGGTTTGGAAACAGCTATAGTCAGCAGAAATCTGCTCAATTTCTCATTTTTTAATGTATGTTCCGATTCTAAACTCTTCAAAATTGATCATTTCTTTAATTGTGAAATGTATTGTTTTTATCAGTATCTGTAGGCATTACTTCAATGACAATAACAATATGTATTTGAAAAGATCTGCAATGCACACACTGTCCAGAAGGTTCCTGCAGAGCATTGATGATAACTTTTTGACACAGGTGGTGGAGGAGCCGAGCAGAGGTGTGCTGCTGGACCTTGTGCTGACAAATAAAGATGGACTGGTTGAGGATGTGAAGATTGCAGGCAGCCTTGGCTGCAGTGGCCATGAGATGGTGGAGTTCAGGATCCTGCATGGAGGAAGCAGGGCAATAAGTAGGATCACAACCTTGGACTTCAGAAGAGCTAACTTTGGCCTCTTCAAGGACCTACTTGGAGGAATCCCATGGGTTAGGGTTCTAGAAGGCAGGGGGGTCCAAGAGAGCTGTTTGCTATTTAAGCGTCACTTCCTCCATGCTCAGGATCGGTGCATCCCCATGAGTAAGAAATCTAGCAAAGGAGGCAGGAGACCTGCATGGATGAGCAAGGAGCTTCCAGCAGAACTCAAATGGAAGAGAAAGGTCTATGGAATGTGGAAAGAGGGACAGACCACTTGGGAGGAACACAGAAATGTTGTCAGAGCATGTAGGGAAGCAATGAGGAAGGCTAAGGCCCACCTGGAATTGAATCTGGCAAGGGATGTCAAAGACAACAAGAAGGGCTTCTTCAAGTACATCAGCAGCAAACGGAAGACTAGGGATAACGTGGGGCTGCTGCTGAATGAGGTGGGTGCCCTGGCGTCAGAGGATACAGAGAAGATGGAATTGCTGAATGCCTTCTTTGCTTCAGTCTTCACTGCTCAGGCTGGCCCCTCAGGCAAGCCAGTCACTGGAAGTAAGAAAGAAAGCCTGGAGAAAGGATGACTTTCCCTTGGTTGAGGAGGATCGGGTTGGAGATCACGTAAGCAAACTGGACACCCACAGATCCATGGGCCCTGATCGGAAGCACCGATGAGTGCTGAGGGAGCTGGCAGATGTCGTTGCTGAGCCACTCTCCATCATCTCTGAAAGGTCCTGGAGGACAGGAGAGGTGCCCGAGGACTGGAGCAAAGCCAGTGTCACTCCAGCCTTCAAAAAGGGCAAGAAGAATCCAGGGAACTACAGGCCGGTCAGCCTTACCTGCATCCCTGGAAAGATGATGGAGCAGCTCATTCTGGATGTCATCATTAAGCAAGCAGAGGAATAGAAGGTTATCAGGAGTAGTCAACATGGATTCACCAAGGGGAAGTCATAGTTGACCAATGTGATAACCTTCTATGATGGCATGATCGGCTGGCAAGATGAGGGGAGAGCAGTGGATGTTGTCTACCTCAACTCCAGCAAGGCTTTTGACACGGTCTCCCATAACAGCCTCACAGGGAAGCTCAGGAAGTGTGGGCTTGATGTGTGGACAGTGAGGTGGATTGAGAACTGGCTGAATGGCAGAACTCAGAGGGTTGTCATCAGTGGCACTGAGTCCAGTTGGAGGCCGGTAACTAATGGTGTCCCCCAGGGCTCAGTACTCAGCCCAGTCTTGTTCAACTTATACATCAGTGACCTGGATGAAGGGTCAGAGCGTACCCTCAGCAAGCTTACTGATGACACAAAACTAGGAGGAGTGGTTGATACACCAGAAGGCTGTGCTGCCATTCAGCGAGACATGGATAGGCTGGAGAGTTGGGCGCAGAGGAACCTCATGAAGTTCAGCAAGGGCAAGTGCAGGGTCCTGCACCTGGGGAGGAATAACCCCATGCACCAGTACAGGCTCAGGGCTGACCTGCTGCAGAGCAGCTCTGTAGAGAGGGACCTGGGTGTCCTGGTGGACGTCAAGTTGACCATGAGCCAGCAGTGTGCCCTGGTTGCTCAGAAGGCCAATGGTATGCTGGGATGCATTAAGAAAAGTGTGGCCAGCAGGTCGAGGGAGGTTCTCCTCCCCCTCTACTCTGCCCTAGTGAGGCCACATCTGGAGTACTCTGTCCAGTTCTGGGCTGCCCAGTACAAGAAAGATGAGGAGCTACTGGAGAGAGTCCAGCAGAGGGTTACAAAGATGATGAGGGGACTGGAGCATCTCCCCTACAAGGAGAGGCTGAGGGAGCTGGGATTGTTTAGCCTGAAGAAGAGGAGGCTGAGAGGGGACCTTATAAATGCCTATAAATATCTGAAGGGTGGGTGTCAGGAGGATGGGGCCAAGCTCTTTTCAGTGATGCCCAGTGACAGGACAAGGGGCAATGGGCACAAACTGAAGCACCGGAAGCTCCGTCTGAACATGAGGAAGAACTTCTTCACTCTGAGGATAACGGAGAACTGGAACAGGCTGCCCAGAGGGGTTGCGGAGTCTCTTTTTCTGGAGATATTCAAAACCCGTCTGGACATGATTTTATGCAGCCTGCTGTAGGTGACCCTGCTTTGGCAGGGAGGTTGGACTGGATGATTCCCAGAGGTCCCTTCCAACCTCTACCATTCTGTGATTCTGTGAAAACATTTAAAAGAAATTAATTGCACATCTTAAGTGTTATTTCAATGTATATAGTGAACTAGATATGTTCAACACCTTTACAGAAGTAAAATTTACTAAAAGTTAAATCAAAATCCTTATCCTAGAAGAAAAGTAGATTTATATGAATTTCTCTGTAGATCCCCTATTGCTTTACTCAAACAGAACTTACTTAATCTGATCATTAACCAGAAGAGAGAATTTTTATTCCTTTTAGTCATGCTTATTTTTAATCTCAAAATTTTGATAAAACTGAGTACTTTTACAATGTTTTGCAATACAAAGGGTCTTATCAGATTAAGATGAGTTACTTCTGAGTTACTTGTTAAAGTAAGATCTAAAACTCCTTTAGAAAGGGTAGTTTACCATTGTCACTCAGGCATAATATAAAGGATTAGTAAATATCTGTTTATGACAAATCATCCTGAGATATTTATATAGACTGCTATCCACAGCAGTTAATGGAAATTCTTCTGGGTTTTAGCTTGTGTGTCCGAGTGCTTTGCTGGACTTGATGTTAACGGACTGGTCCAATTTCGGGTAAAGTCTGCTTGTCAGTTTATTTCAGTGGGAACTGAATAAAGTTGAATGAGACACTGTAGAGAAAATTAATTAATTTAAACAAATGAACAAGTAAATGCAGGTCTTTCACAACCATTTCACCTTAAGGGGAAAATGGGCAAAGCTACAAGATCTGTCACAATGTTCTGTTATCTCACTGCAATGTCTCAGTGCTGTCACAGTGGAATTATGATAAGCAGGTGAAACAAATAAATCAGAATAGCAATTTGTACCAGAGTTTCTATTGCCTGTATACAATAGTGCAAAGAAAATGAAAGAGTGTTCTACAGCTGGTCTTATCATACTAGGAGTTGAACCAACTAAATTTACATTAAAACAGAGGGAAAACTGGGACAGTACAGTATTTTGCATCTACTTAGTAAGCTACAAAATTCTGTTATTTCTCTATAGCTTCTGTACTTTGACTTTTCAGTGACATAGCTTCACAGAATTTGAGGCCAAATAGGCCAGAGAAAGATCCCTAGAACTTTCTTCTAATCTGTTGTATCTCATGGTTTGCTAGAAATCATTCAGATATTTCCATGTTAAAACTGATAATTTGAGTTAGACAATATAATTTCAGTCTGAAAATATTAAATTTGTGTCACAAACCAACAACAGAAGAATCTAAGGCACCACCACTGCACATTACCTGTACCTGAGGACATAAAAAAATATATAGGTGAACGGGGTAGCTGATTCACAAACCAAGATGTACAAAAAGACCCAGAAACAATGTAGGTGCCAGTGAATCTAATTTCAGGAGAAATACTTTCTCATCCAAAGTCTGGCAACTAGTTTTGCCCTAATTATATAAGCAGGATTCATAAACCCAGGGTTTGAAAAATATTTTCTGTCCTCCCTCAGATTATTTGGTTAAATCAATAGCTTTACAAGCATAACTAGTTGAAACTTTACCACAAAACATGAGCACCCTGTTTTTCAAATGCCTTTTTCTGCCACTCCAGAAGCTGACTTATGAACAATTTGTTCATAAAATATTAAGACATTTTCAGGTATAGGAGAGAGTTGGATAAGTAAATTTAGATAAATAAATACATGGAAACAGTCTGGAATAATTAATAGTGAGTTGCAATACAGAATCCTATGTGTTACCTAACTTAACTGCAGTCCAAAAATTGTGTTATAATCACGCCAAATACAACTTCAACACTTTTGTGAAGAACAGAGCTGTACTGACAAGATGGGTGAACGGTCTGTAAGAGCAAGGATATAGAGAAGGATTTAAGGTTTGTCATAGTTTATTGTTACAGTACAATCTCTCATTGCAGTAGAGTGCCCAAGAGAGAGGATTCAAACCATGCATTTATGTCAAGTAGGAGAAGGGAATTAATTGTGCCTGAATCTACAGTGTTACAATCTCTCCAGAAAATATCAAGGGACCTAATGGTCACCTTTTAAAAACAAAACAAGTTCTTATGCTCAAAATTTTAAAAACTATGTGTGAATATAATTCAAGAGCTGTAAAACTATGTCAGGTAAAAATAAATTTTCTGCTATCTTAATAGAGGGCTGAGTAAACCTTATGAATATTTGTATGTATTTTCACATAGAAGAGATACCCAACAATGAAGATCCTCACAGAAGTAATAGTATCCAAGAGGTATTGTTCTGTCGTGAACTAAACAATTTCCATGAAGGGAAATGGAGCATAAGAAGCAGCTAACCAGTAGGTGCAATTAATTTGTTAGCAAGAGCAATTTTTAAAGCAAAACTAGATGTTTTCCTCATATGAAGGCTTTGATTTAGACAAGGTCAACTCTCCTGATCCTATGAATCACCTTCTAGAATTTTCAACTGGCTAAAGTCTCTTAAAACATTTACCACATAACTCAATAGAGGTAGCTTTTCAAGCTGCAGTTCTCATTATCTTCACAGTTGCTCTCTGATCCACTGTGGCATAGGGCTGAGAAGGATGCGTAGCAGTGTTTTGGACAATCCAGGTGCATGAACCTTATCAGCCATTTTTTACTTGTTTGTACAACAAGGGATTTGAATTGTTCAAGAGTTCCCATATCAGCAGATCCCTGCTTGTTCAGACCTTAGGATAACAAACTCGTTTGTTAATGAATTTTGAATAGTTTATGAGCCTTAAATAACTCAAAGGTTATAGACTGGTTATCTCTGTTTAAATCCACCTTCTGTGGGGAATTTTTGTGACTAGTAAGCAGCAGGAGAAAAGGAAAGTTTTTCTTTCTTCTTAGACTTTAGAGTGAACAGGACACTCTGCTTTCAAGATGTTCAGAACACCTTTACTCTGCATTAAGTCAATGTCCATTTGATACAGACAACGCCTGTACAAGATTTCATGCTCCAGAGCTTCCGCTTACAGAATTAAAAAGAAATGTCCCTTGATATCAAAGACTGGTTAAAGCTGGGGGTAACCTACTGATTTAACCAACTCATGTTGAGAGAATCTCATCCCACAAATCACACATTGCTTCTGTGTATTTTTTTTTTATCTGATGCAGGCCAGCAAAGGGGATGACACATTGACACATGATATCAGAACAAACAACTGACATAGATACTTTAATCTAACTTTGACATCAGCGTCAAAACATTGTGAAATGATGGCATAATACCTTCAAATTTTTTTTAAATTATCAACAAAAACTAACCATATTTTAAGCTTATCAATAAAAATGGCAAACAAGACAAGAAACTGAAGCAAATACTTCAAAGCCTTTATATATTATAACCAGAGAAAAGGACACAAACTATTTTTTTCTTTTATTTCCTTCAAAGATGGAGAGTTGCATTTTCCAATAAACTTCAGGTAGGTGAGATGGCGGAGAGGGTCCCCGGAACCCTGTAACAATTCCTCAGTGACATTCAGCCCTAGCATAGGTTAGAAAAACTGTGAACAAGCTCTGATTTGTGATACTAGGAGAACTCCTGTTGCATTTTAGCAGGCTCTTTCCTTTTATCTAGTGCTGGAAAACAATACTACTTTGTACATTAATTTTGCCAGCTTGGCCACCGTTCTATCAATGACAACTGTCCTATATGAAAAGAATTATCATACAGTCAGAAAACAATTTTGTGTGCCTTGAACTATGCTGTATGCTCAGCCACAAGATACCGCCTATAGGAATTGCTAGACATCTTATTTGTCCTGGAGGACAAATTTTATTTGTCCTTTTGAGGTCAAATTAAGTTATTGTAAGCATCAAGCTTCTATTTGTGTTTAAAAAGAAAGTCTGCTCTGAAAAGAACATTTTAATGATATTACAAAGCTCCACTTTTCTTGTCTGGTGATTTGAGTTAATTGTTTATTCTAGCAAGGCAGACTGCAAACTAAAGTAACGTCACTAGCTTCCTATTCATAATGCCTCAGTTTCAGCTCTACAAACTCAGTCTTATTTCTGAAAGCTTCAAATTTTTTTGTCTTATACTTCACCAACAACAGAAAATCCAGGCAAATCTACAGCTCACTTTGAGAGATATTTCCTATATATGGAAAACAACTTTCTTGGTGTTTCTTTATCACTGAAGTTATTGACTATGACTTGATGATGCATTAATTTGTTAATATTTTTCATAATCATTGCTTGCAGTAGAGTTGCATTTAAAATTGGATTCTTACTACAGTTATAACAGAAAAACATATTTAATTGAAGTGGTATTTACATTTGTCTTAGATTTAGTAAGACTTCTTAAACTACTTAAAACAGGATTTAAAAGTTCCATCTTTCTAGAGCATGAGCAGATGTTTTCACCCTCAGCATATCTAGGAAAACAGATGCCTTTTGAACATGGAAAAACAAGATATATTCATTCAAAGAAATAAAGTATAGAACAGTAGAGCTTTAAAAGTGGTCAGGACTTTATTTCATAATTTACTGTATTTAATATGCTATATGAAAAATGATGGGGAAACAGCAATAAAAGTGACTTTCTGTGCAGGTGGAAAACATTTTTACCTATTGAAGTTGAATAAAGCATGTATTATTAGAGATACATCCATTTTTTTTTCCTGATAATTTTTCTAGTCAATGATATGCCTGGTAAAATTGTAACAGTACAAGAAATCAAGGAACTTGAATTTTTATCCTTCCCTCACTGAATCACTTTGCTTGGACACCTTTTGCCATGCACAGTGAGCCTTTGTAAGCTGAATACACACAACTTACAAGTATTTAGCAGTTACTGATTAGCTACTACACACAAAAGACAACTTGAATTAATGAAATACTCAGTGTTAGTATGGCTCAGTGCCCTAAATTAGAAACAGAAATTATCTTTGCTTGCCAGGAAGTTCTCAGTAAGGTGGGGTAGGGCTGGTTTCTGCTACCACTGGAATGGATCCTCAGTGTGACTGAATTGCCATCTCCCAAATCCCTGCTTTTCTCTTAGGATTTTATTCGTTTTCATGATCATGTTTTTCCTCTTGAATCCTTGAATGGCTGCCTAGCTCCATCTCAAGAGCCTTGACTCTGTCTGCAATTTTACATCTCTTAACTTGCAGAAGTCCACTCTATCAACTATTTTGGAGCTCTTGCTCAGAATTTAGGAATTTCCTCACAAGTCAGAGAGGGTTACGCATCTATGCTTTGGATCACAGACAGCTGAACTCCTGAGGAGGACGGGAAGGAGTTTACAAACTCTAGTAATTACATATTAAATATATAACAGTATTAATATTATATCTTATACAGAAATCAAAGCTACTAATAATTACTTATTCCTTTCTACAATACTATTTAAAATTTTATTTTATAAACACTTCCATTTCTATTCCGTACAATTTGTGAAATGTCTAGACTACCCAGGAAATTACGAGAAAAAAATCTGTTGCTTAGCTTCTGCCTACTAATACTGAATTCCAAAGTTTTATTTATTTCTCTGTTCTACGGTTACAATTCATCATATTCCTTACAAGTCACATAAATGAGGAGTGGAATAAACCTCAGAATGTCATCCCATCCATCCTCCTTCTTCCAGATCAGATCAGCTATTCTGTCTGTTGTTCTTTACAGAAGTATGAGTTCTGTCACTCCACTAGTACTTTCCAAAAACAAAGATGGAGTCTTCCAGACTATCTGAATTGTTAGGAAGTTTTTCTGATGTCTAACCTAAATTGCCCTTGAGATAGGTTAGACCTGTTACCTCTTTGCTGTCCACAGCAAATATGAAAAACAACTTCTTCCATTCCACTTTGCAGTACTTTTGAAATTTTAATGCTGCTTTCACAAGTGTTGTCTGTCCTCTCAAAAAAAAAACCAAACCCAAAACAGTTCCTATAACTCTTCTGGATAGAGTTTTTGCTATTGATCTTTGACATTGTTATCCTCTGCACTGAAACTATTTCATCACTTTTTTTGGAGGAAAGCAGTCTGTAGTAGTTTAACCCAGCAGCTGGCAACTACGCACTAGACAGGTGCTTGCTCACCCCTCCCCTCCACCCCAGTGAGATGGGGAGGAGAAAATGGATAAAAGGGGAAACTCATGGGTTGAGATAAAGACAGTTTAACACAGCAACAAAGTAAAGACTACTACTACTACTGATAATAACAAAGATAGTAATGAATATGCAAAACAAAATATATATAGTACAATTTTTCTCATCATCCAATGACTGATTTGCAGCCTGAAAAATAGTTCAAACTCCTGGCCAAGAGAGCATTTGAAAAATTGACAGAAACCGAAAAGCCAACAACCTTCTTCCCCCAGCTAACCCCCATTTATAAACTGAGCACGATGTCTATGGTATGGAATATTTCCACTGGCCAGCTTGGGCTGGCTGCTTGGCTGTGCTCCCTCCCAGCTCCTGCACACCTGCTCATTAGCTGAACATGGGAGACTGGAAAGAGTCCTTGATTTCACAGCAACAATTGAAAACATCAGTGTTATCAACATTCTTCTCCTACTAAATCCAAAATACAGCAGCTACTGGGAGGAAAACTAACTCTATCCCAGCCAAAACCAGGACATAGTCCCAAACGGGGGTTTATTTGAAAAGTAGGCACATTGTTTTAATCTCTGTAACTAGTTTGACTTTCTTGTGCTGTAGCAGTGTGGAAGTACACTTAGTTATTTTACTTAATCTTACATATTGGATTTTGCTGCTGTAGTGAAATGACTAAAAATAATCACTTCATTCAGTTCAACTTGTAAGGGATTGATTATGGCATCATGACCACTTTCTGCATTTTAGTCTTTGACCAGAGTCTAATTGCTTTGTCTCTTTCTGATGTTTACTGTAAAAAAAAAAAAAGATTGTATACTGTAAGGTAAATGTGGTTCTACAGGCAATTATATTCAGTGCAGACACACTCTTGTTCACAAGCTCCAAAACTTTTAAATAGCCATACACATGGACACTAGTGGTAATGCTTCCTCTTACCAACCACTTCTGCTTCCAGAAACATACCGCCACACGCCACAGGTCTGTCTGCTTTGCATGCTACAACACCAACGTGTCCCTGACAACAGTCCAGGTAGCTCCACCAAGAAGATTCCAGTTATGATATCAAGATGTGCCTGCCCAAAGAGGCTGAAGGAATCTTTCAGCATGCAGGACTTCAGCGATTAGAACATCAGATTTCTGTATGTTGTGGCCAGCTACATTATGGCTACAGTTACTGAAGAGGCAATTACCTGTAGTCATTCTATTGACCCAGATTAGATGCTCTACTGTCTCATTAATTCATACATATCTTCTCTTAACTCTCAATTTCCCTCATTCCATAAGGGTTCATTAATCTTTATTTCCACAAATTCTTTTCCTAAAGTGCTATACTCTTTATCTTTCCTGACACTTGCAGGTGCAAGGTCCTGGTTTGCTTGCAGTTCTGAGCCATCTTTAGTCCAGGGGCTGTCAAGAGCTGAAGCTGGTGGCAGAGAGGATGGAAAAAGAGATCAGGAAAAGCAAGTGCATTTACATTGATCCCAAGCAAGATACATCTAATCTTACTCACTACAACTGTTAGTCTCCCTGTGGACTGGTTGTTTACCAGTTATCATTTCCATTTTCTGCATCCAGTTCCTGGGTACAAGATATGTTTTTACAAAGTGTTAACAAGATACTGATAAATATAAAATAGCTAATGTTTCTTAGGAATAAAGGAATTTTTCCTCTCAGAATATTTTTTTTTATTTAAAAAAAATGGAGTGTAGCTTATCTTTGATACAGAGAAAAGTTTTCTTCACAGAGACCCAGAAATGCCCAAGACTCATAACTTATTCTGGTTTCTAGTCTGCAAGAATTACGATAAATCTATTCTCACACTACCAGACAGATCAACTCTTTTACAAGCCACGGGCTCTCAAGTCACCAGTGAACACAATTCAGGTTGCCTCATTTTTGGCCAAACATCATTCAGAGAGGGACAGCTGCACAACATTTAGACATCAGCTTTTGACAGCTGATCTACTTTACCCTGTACATTTCATGCTTTTTGAAGGACAGAAAAGTTGTCTTCCCAAGGCAGTAAAACATTCTGTCTCCTTGACAACTCTGCTATGTACAAATCTAAATGAGCGCCAGTCCCAGAAAAACTCCTAAAAAACATTTCATAATCTTCTCAGCAACTACTTCATATATTTATTAAGCAGCCACCATAGGGTACAGTATTATAATGCTTCATATAATTTTGTTTGTATCTATGCTACTATTTTACCTAAATTTATACCAGTATTCTAAACTAAAACTAATTTCTCACCTATTCAAAACACCATTTTTCACTGTTCTTTCTTTGCAGTTGAAACTGACTCCAGTTCTGACAAGCTGGCACATGATAACATCATTAAAATTTATTCTGATTCCAAGAAAGGTCATTGCTGTACTCCCAAATATTGTCCATATCAACCTTTTCCCATACATTTCCCACTGAAACTTTCATTTATTAGAATTCTGCCTTGAAAATCCAAATTTCATCTTTCTTCTTTCTTATTTCCTACTCATTTCTAAGCATAAACTTTGTATAAAGTAACATACCATATTAAACAGCAACATGATCAATGAAATTTAAGAAGTGCTAAGCATGGCCAAACTCATAGAGTAATATTAGTAAACAGAGATCTTTCTGCTCAATAAACTGCAGCAAGAACCAATACAAAGTATTTAACTAATCAGCAAGCCTCAGAGGTCTTCCCCAATGCTTTCTACCCTTCCTTGTATGGACTGCGAAATCACAGTATGATTTCTTGTCTACTTTCCAGACAGAATGGGAGCTGAAGGCTGTAGGTCAGGGCCAGAAGGACTGGGGGGTGGCTCCACAAAAAGTTCATGTCCGCGGGGACCCTTAAACCATGAGATATAATTGAAGGAATGCAGTGACCTCTGCTCATATTCCAGTTTCTTCACCCCTTGCACTCTAGACTTCCTCCTTTCTGACTCACTCCTGAGTCACTACCTCTGCCCAGTTTACATTCTGCTTGCACACAATGAGCTTGACCCTGTGCAAGGGTCATGACACTAAATGTAATTCCTTTATTGCTTTTTATAGTCAGCAACAAATAATGATTAACAGCTCATCCTGACAAAATTCAGAGCAGCCCTGTTTTCCATGTCACCATTCACTGAAAGCAAGGGATTTTGTCAGTATGGAACAATGTTCAAGGAAGCAACTCTCATAAGCTCCTTTGAGCATGTAGTCAGACCGAGATACCTGCTACTGTAAGAAAAGGCCTATATCCCTTGTATTCAGTGTCTGCACCTGGCACACTAGCAATGCTGTTCCAGTAGAAATTAGAGATCCCAAAGCCCACCTCCTAAGGATCCACAGGTTCCCCCTATGGGCAAGGTATGGTTATTAAACACTACAGGGATTCCTCGATGTGAGTATCCTCTGGGGTTCCTTGTATAGTCAATACTATGAAGCAGAACTGAATTTAGAAAATGGATCTGGTTTAGGCTACCGCTGATGAGAATCTATGGGACTTGGTGGCATGCAAACAAAGCCTTTTATTTAACCACTAGAGGAAATTATCTGGTAGTGATTCCACGTCATGGGCCATTTGCAGAAGACATTGTAGCATTTTCCATGGTGTCTGGGGACAGATACACTGCTAGGTTATCCCACATCCTAAAGAAGATAAATTAAGTCTCCAGTGGTCATTCACAGCTGGCAATCAGTTCATGAAGAGGTCCACTGAGTTGTTAGTTACAAGTAGGTGTGGCCACAAAAAGGCCAAGTTCTATAACCAAAACTGATTCCATGGTATGGCGTCCATGAGGGAGGAGAACATATCTGCCTAAGTTATTCATGGAACATCTTGGCAATACATTAGCAAAGAAAGATGTCTATTACTTCATGTGACAGGACCAGAAAGAATTTCTCACACACCAGTTGGATAGTCCAAATCTAATGTGCATATGAAATTGTATGTTTAGAAGAAAAAAAAAATTATTTGAAATGTGGTACTTCATCTTGTCCCAAATGTATCTGTGACAAATACTCTTTCTGCATACTGGTCTGGTGGGTCACTTCACAGGACACCTACTTTCCTAATCAATTTCTACCTCTGTTCATATTTCTAGTGCCGGAACTATTTGAGTGGTAGGTCTCTCAGAGGAAGTGTATGTACTTGCTTCTGTAAAGCCTAAAAATGAAAATAAGTTTATAGCATCATGAGTGCATCTGCAGTCTTTTCATACACTGGGAATTAGATTGGTTGATCACACTTCATTTGTTACAGATTTCTTACAGAGTTCACCTTGTTCCAGTGAACTCTGATAATTTCCTCTGGCTCACAAGAGGGTGAAGACAAGCACAACAATGCTTACTCCGAGATTTCATAGTAAAATGTGCCCCATAAATATTTTAATCCCAAGAATGGGTAGAAGTTATTATCCTGTATCTTTTTATGTGTCACCACTATGGTAGTGATCAAAACATCCTTTGTGCTAGCACAATATCAACAGCAGTGGCTTATTCCAATAATGGTAAATTGAGTAACCTGATCTCCTCCCAATGGATCACATGGATATAGATAAGGACTCTAACTGTCACGCCATATCAGATGAGTCATACATTAGTGTTTAACCATGACAGGAAACAGAGGAAAGCAATAATGACGTTGTTCACGTATGAACCCCCCCCTTTCTTCTTCATGTATATTTACATGAATACTTATGGAAAAAGAAAGGGGTGAAAAGCAGAAAAAATAAATACGTGTACATATATCTTCTATACCAGCAAAATATGACTAGAAATAATGGCATATGTTACCAAAACCCTCTGTTGTGCATCAACTTTGATCTAGATTATGATAAAAAGTCAGACATTTTTCTTGCTCTTGATCTGGGTATATAATATTAGTCTAATGATGTTTAAAAGTAGATCCTCAGTTTCTGATTGCTAGGTTTACCTCATAGCTTTTGCAGTGAACCATTTACTAACTTGAAGACAGATCCTGAAAGCTATTCTGTACAGATGGATTTCTGCACAGCGAGCCCTTGCACTTCAACAGCAGTCACCCAGGACACAAGTGCCAATTACACATACTGAATTTGTTAACATTTCTCTATACAAAATAAAACAGGGATATATGCGAAACACAGTCCTCAACTATTCTGAAAATTCATGTTAATGTAAGAGTAAAACACGCTTCTATGACCCAGTTATGCAGTTACAACCAAAACAGAGATAAAAACAGAACTCGCAGCACTGGATACTCCTGCTTGGTTGCGTTGCTCCTAGAAGCTGGGAGATTGTGACAAAAGTAACTGACCTGACTGCAGAGCAAGCAAGAGCAATCACTTAAACCTTGAGGCCACTGAATTCAGAAACTTGTACAATGGCGCTTGCAGGCCTTGAGAATTAGCTTTCCTTGACTAGTGAAGATTGCACAGCCCTTAAAAACACAGCCTCAGAGTGGAGTATGATTATCACCTACAATGCAAGAAGAACCTCCTGTAAGAAACTTAGTAGATAGATGTCTCATAACAGTTACCTGAGCACTGAAAGGAGATTTGGCTAGCAGGTTATTCCACCTAGAAGAATGCTATGAGAATGTAAAATCATCTGAATCCTGGAAAAATTGTCGGGACTGGCATCCAGTGAAGTATATGATTAATTTAGTAGAACCACTATGCCTTTAAAGTAGCAGTGGTACACGGGTTCAGTCAGCAAGAGACCTGTGAATCAAGCAGAAATCCAATGGGAGGAGCTGCAAACTCAGCTTCAGTAAGTGGGCAAGGTAACAAAGGTAAGAGGGAATGCAAGGAAATCTCAGTCCTGTGGTTCTGACAGAAGGTCTGCACATACTGTAATTTTCAGAAACATGGTCATAAAGGACCCACAGGCTCCATTTAAAAATAAAGATCAAAAGGAACAGAAAAGGGAAAACAGTCCCCAGTATGGGTTTGGCTCATTGTGTAAAAAGAGGTGTAACAATAACTGCAAAAGATCCTTGGAGAACATGATAAAAACACCCATGGGACTGCAGCAAAACAACTTGGCAAAATTTGAGGAAAAGAGGCAAAGGTATGTTAAACTGGGATAGAATCCATAAATTCCCTACTGCCTTGTTTTGTCAAGCTAAAGAAAAAAGATGAGGAGGAGGAATGAAAACTACATAACGTAACAGGTCCCTCTCGGTGCAGCCCTCAGGCACCACCTCTCCCTCTCAGTAACAAAGACTAGGGACACTGCTGTCTACCAGCCCCTGGTCTAGTGGTGAAATTACAATATAACCAATGCAAATTGCCAATAACAATATTAGTGCTGGGTGGTCAGGGAAAGAACATTAACTACCACTAGTGCTACAATGGAAATTCATACCACGGTGTCGATAAACACTCTTCAATAAATATTGGTTCCAGCTGGAACTCAAGAAAGTGTAAAAATGATAAAACTTGTATTAAATGTATGAAAGGATGTTCAAGAACCCATATTAAGATCTCTGTCTGCAGTTAAATAGCTGCCAAGTTCAGGAGTTCCTTCTTGAGTGTAGGAATGGGAGGATCCCTCTTACAAACAGCAGGGAATAATTGGCAAAGCCTTGCTGAAATAAAATGGACTAGCTGCAGATTTTGCTACGGATGTTTGTGAAATAGGGGCTGACCAGTAGGAGGTGAGGGTGGAGTGATTCCTGCAAGTCATTGATGCTTTGTTATTAAGAATCCGGAGGAAGAAAAACAGTGGATATTTGGGTAACAGAATTTCCTGAAGTTATGTGTGTCTGTAAGTTAAAATGTGGAAAAATAGAAGTTGTGTATTAAGTGAACGTCCAGATCCTCCTTCCCAAAAAACCAATATCAAGACCCGCAAGAAGCAGAGGAAGGACTCCAACCCACCATCAACAAGTTGACTGGAAAATGAGGTTCTAGTACAGAGACATCCAATTTTGTCCAGGGTTAAAAGCAAAGAAAAAAGCCTAAAAGGGGATTTTTAACACTTAAATAAGGTAGCCACCTCTCGGGTTGTTTGCGGTGGAAAGATGCCTGAAATTCTTGTAGCACTAAGCAGAATATCTCACCGATTTTTTGTTATTGACTTAGCCAGCGTTTTCCTTGCAATTCCACTAGCAAAACTGGTAAAACCAGGCATTTACCCATGACAGAAAGCAATATTATTTTATCCATGTACCTCACAACTTTCACATCAAATTTATCAAACGTTTATGAATTACCATCAAAAAGTGTTATGTCATATCATACACAGATGTGTTGGTACATGGAAAAACTGAGTTTTTTATGGTCCAGGAATATACCCAAGAAGTAATCAACATTACTTGAAGCACAGGCTTTAAAGCTAATCATGACAAAACTCATTTGGTACAACCTGAAGTGAAAAATGCAGAAATAGTTTTAGGTCAGGAAGGGAAGGTGATGCTGGGATCACCAAAGGATAGGACTGACCATGAGCGTACATGCCCCCACAGTAATAATTGTATTAGATTCAGTTTTGGAATTGCTTACTTTTTTTGTAAGAATATCCTTACTTTTGCAGAAATCGGTAAACCACTAATCAAATTAGTGCAGAAATCTCACAAACAAGAACGGAAAGAAAGAAAGAAAGAAGCAAAACTTCACTAGTCCAAACCCTGGTGATCAGATGGCCAGATTCTTGTAGCCGTTTCACATTCAGCTGGCCACTACCAATCTAGACCTTGGGACCGTGTTATTTCAAGCACACAGAAATAAGATGCAAGTTACAGCCTTTGCTTTGAGAGACTTAAGATCAGTGGGAAAGAACTGCATACCATATTAAAAGCCAGGTTTAGCACTGGCATAGGCAATGAGCTTTGGGAATACATCACTACAGGCTGTTTTGCAGTAGTACATATCACATGTACACAACATGTACACAAAAAACATAATCATTCTGTAGAAGATGATAAGATTTTATCACCAGCCCTATCTGGTTTTTAACCACTGAAAAAGAACATAAGTGCCCTTTACCTGTTTATGGTCTCGCACCAGATAAAAGCTTCGTTGCTGACTTCGTGTCACAGGATATTCAGTCACGTTCACAGATGGGTCCAGTTTTTATCAAAAGGATGGAAAATCCTCTATTAGATATGCTGCAACCCCTGTGAAAAACTAAAGAGCTGCCTGCCTTCGCTCTGCACAAGCAGCAGAGCTACAAGCTCTGCTAGCAATGTTAAAAGAGGAACCTGCAGGAAATGATCTGGCTTTGTACATCGTTTCAGACCGGATAGATCAAGCTTTAACCATTTAGCTACCAACACAGCAGAAAGATGACCTACAAACACAAAATGGAAATCTGGTAGCCTATCAATCATGGAAAGCAAATCCAGAACCCAGCTTAAAAAAAGCAGAGAGGGGAAAAAATATGCAGGCCATGTAAAAGCATACCACAAGGAAAAATACAGAACCAGCAGTATTGGAATAGTCAAGCAGATGCCCTTGCCAAAGTTGTGGTGGACCCAGCAGACCTAACATTTGAAGAAACACACATTTTGAAAACAAAACAAAGAAAATCATACAAAGCAAGATATCAAAGACCCAGCCACTTTACAACATGGAAATGAGGAAATTGAGGGGCGATTACTATAGAAGCTAGTAGACAGGTGAAGCATAGAGAGAGTAATGTGGCCAGATAACAAACACTTGTAGATGGATAGCATTATATACCCTTCAAGCAGCGTTGTTTCAACAGGCATGTGAACAAGATCAAATAGGGGTTGCTTGAATGCAAAAGGCAGTATTAGAAGATAGCTAGTTGGCCGAACGTGAAGACAGACAAGTACATCACTGCAGGGGGGTGGGACTAGATGACCCTTAAAGGTCCATTCCAACCCAAGCTATTCTATGACTCCATGATAATTGCTCAACTTGTGCTGTGGTGAATACCCCCACTAAGAGAAAAACAACATTAAAACATTAGAGAATTCATGAACCATAGGCTAGGATACAGACTACACTAGACCACATGTAGTCCCATCTATCATGCAAACTGGGATTAAGTATCCACTGACAAAATGGGTTGAGGTAGTTCCAGTAAAGAAAGCTCCAGCCAAGTTTACCACAGTGTAGGCATTTAATGTTGTATTTTCCAGGTGGGATTTAAACCAGTAAATTGATTTGGAGCAAGGAACGTATTTTCCAGGGCAAATCATCAAGGAATTCTGTCAAGGCCTGGGAAGAAAAGAAAGGTTCCACATTGCTGGGAACTCCCAGCTCAAGTTAAATTGAATGACCCGATGGGACCATAAAAATAGCACTAGGCAAAATGGTGAAAAATTACAGAAAAGTTTGGGATATTGCATCATCTTGTAATTTTAACAACCTGTGAGCCACAACAGCTTCTCACAAGTTCATGTGAGTTAGAGCCATGCCTGGGAGAAAAAAGACTGCCTGATGTTTTAACTGAAGAATGGACCCTATGTAAACACTGGGAAGAGGTTAATGGTGTTATAGCAACTCAACTGGGAAGGAATGCTCAATGAACTGATAAACAAAAAATAAACCACTGCTCTGCAGAATGGCAAAGAGGATGGAAAGTAATATTCCATGTTTTCTATGCAAGTATACACAGTATGCAAGTATAAACTGTAAATGGGATGTACTAGTTCCAATTATAAATAAAGCAGGACCTTACGCATATCAAGTAAAACTCCAGAATGGAAAAATACCTAAGTAGTTCCAGTTTCACTTTTAATTATGGGAAGGTAAATAAGTTACGAAAAATCAAGAATGTTGTGTTATAGATGTAGCTACTAAAATGTAATAGTAAGGCATACAGGAAGTCTCACCAGGATCATAGCCAGTGGAAAGGCTATTAAAAGCAGAAGCATAAATTAACTATTAGGCTTTGTATGAGTGAAGTTTGCATGTTGTTTTTTTTTTATTAATAATTACATTAGGTTCAAAATTATTACTATTTGTGTTACAAGGGAGTAGCAAGCTCCCTGCTTTTTGTTGATAATAGACCCTACCTCTAGTGGCAATGGAAAGCTCTTTTGTATCAAAGATCATGAAAACATTAGATACATGTCTCCACTACTTTAAAATCACGGGAGACAAGTGTGAAGGCTAAACAATAGCATCTATGTTCCCTGATGCTAAAATTGATCTTATGATTTTAGAAAATGTCTCTGATTTTAAGGGGATGTATTACGGGGGCTTGAAGCAGCATACAAATTTAACTTGGATATTTTATTTCTACTTACTCGGCTAAAAATCAAACTAACCTGTAGCAATTGTGATGGAACCTGAACAACCACACCAACTGAAATGCGAGTGGAAAAGACCAGAGATGGTTAAACCAAATGTGAAAGCCAGAAGTGAAGGAGAAACTGAAACAAACAAAAAAACAAGGTCAAACATGTTTAGTTCACAGAGTTTGGTTGTTGCTGTTGTTTAAATTTTTAAACCAAAGACTCCGGCTTAGAGGCAATTCACAGTTTGGGGAATATAAGATACTGCTCAGTAGCAGCAAATTAATAGAGTGCATATTACTGTGAACAAAGCATTTACTTTGACTTTTCCAAGACAGAACAGATACACTCCTTTCCTTAAAGACACATTTGTAGCGTTGACCCAGAAATGGATTCCCTATGACTGAGTACAGCAAACCAAGAGGGTTCAGGGATATCATTTTAGAGGGAGCAGAAATTGCAGCTGGAATTTCAGACATCATTGATGTGGAAACTTTGACTAATAAGTTGTCAAAAATAGGGCATATTATATGCAACATTCAAAACCCGTTAGTAAATACATATAAAAATACACCTCTGAGTGTTACTTACCTAAGATTTTACAATATTATATGGGAATAAAAATGTGGACAGAAGTAGCAGAAATATTAGTTTTATAGAAAGAAAAGTACTGGAACTAGAAAGTGGTATTAACATTGTTAAACTACTAACAGCATGGTAGATTCTGTGAGCAATAATCACCAACACAAGTTACGGGACAGTCAGTGTGTAGGATACTCTAAGTTTCAACCACTGAAATGGGACAGAACTGTGATTTCAAGAGAAATGAAGGCCAAGATACTATACACGAGTCACAGAAATGATTGGAAAACAGCACATGCACAACCTGAATTGCTATTGCCTGAAGAGATCTATCAGTCACTGCACAGAAGCTAAGTAGCATTACTTAATTAATTAATTAATGGTGCATCAACAGATTTGGAAAGGCACTATAAGAAATGGGGTTATAGCCACCGGGGCCTGTCCTAATGCAACGAAGTCTGAAGAAGCCCCCACAATGGGAATAGAATATTGCTCCTACAATAGCAGTAACTACTTTCATGTGGAGCCAGTTACCAGTTAATGGTTCTAGGACCTATGACACCAGACATGGATACATGTCATTCTTTTTCTGCATCTATTTCAGTAGCAATTGCTAGAAAACTGTGCTCTGTGTAGAGAAATAAATGTGCAACATTTCTCATCAATCTAATTTAGAGTAAACATTTGCAATGCTCACCCATATTACTTTAGAGAATCAACAGCCACTAAGCTCAGGAACGGATGCAGAAACTCCGATTGTACCACAATATTTGTAGAGGACAGTCAAATACCGGTACAAGAATCATGTGATATTTTAGCATTAATCATTACCTATGTATTAACTAGCTGTCTTTTTGTTACAGCTTGCTGTATGTCTTGTAGTCCGTGACAGAAGATCCTGAAGCTATCTGGAGTTATACAACTGCAAGACCTACATGCATTTTGCAAGAAAACCGTGAGACAGGACTGGAGCAGCGTGACACACTACCTTGTTGCTCTGAGGCACTACCTAGCCTTGAGCCAGCACAGCTTGACACTGTGGGTTCAGAATCAAGGCATAGGGAACGGAGTTTCCACGCATCATCAACAGGAAGCATGCCGAGGCAGAAGACTTCTACAAGCAGAAGTATACTAAGCACGATACAATCAATATTTGCTTTCCTTGAACCAAGATCTAAGCACACTAAAACAGCAAACCCAGAAATAACATACAAGCATTTTGTAGCACAGCTAACTATACAAATCATACAGAACCACAAAGGGATGGAGACTTGGGATATAGTTTCACAAAAGTGAAACAGAAAACCATCTGCAAGTAATAAAATCTGGAAAACAAGAACTAAGGATGCAGAATAAGAAAGAAAGAAACTGGGCAAAATCAGAACAAGTTCTAGTCCTAAACAAAAGTTAAACTATGTTGGTAGCAGGTGAGATCCTTTGCTTGATTTGATTGGGAAGGGGCGAGGAACATTAAAACATCAAGTATGAGCAATAAAGAATGCGGAGAAAAATCATTTACTTCAGATGATATACATCTACTGAAGAGCTCCAAAGTCTGACCACCTCAACATCAGTGGAACAGGTCCTCAAGAACCACAGCAATCAACACAGCATACACAGTCAGTTGCAAAAAGGGATCTACTGTTCCTGGATGTATAGGAAGATTATATATCAAGGTCTGAATGGCATACCTGTGAAGAAAAAGGATCTTAACACCTATTTTTACCATCTATTATCTGATCAAATGAGGCCACCAAGCGGCAACGTAAATATTTAAAGTCACAAAGGAAAAGTGTAATACCTTTTAGTAATATAACAACTTTACAATTTGCAAAAAGAATAATCAAGAGAAATTAACACAGATCACACTTTATTTTATGTGCCTTGACACAATGCTGTAATCTCACTTATGTTTCACAAGCATAGCTTTCAAAAGCTCTGTTCCAGTGTTTCAGTCACAATGCCTTCAAATATTGCTTTCCTACTGCAACCTTAAACTGACTTGCAACAAGTTTTAAAACTCACAGATTGAAATTTACATCCTTCCTGCCCTAAATCACAAACATGCTTCCTATTACAGTATCTACTTCTTCTTGGCCAATTCTACTATGATGATGTCATTTTGTAGAATTCAGGTCTTGTTCTTATTCTCCTGTTCACGACTGTCACCCAAGTATGCTCTAAAAAGGCATATGGTACTCTGCTTTCCTCAATTCCTTTCACTCCCTCCACTGAATTAAGTATCAGCAGGATGTCAAAAAAGAAGGTAAGTGGAATTTCATCTTCTAAAACGTCCTCAAACCTATATTTTAAAGGATCCTGTACAAATTTCTTGTAAGATGTAAGGATAAGCAATAATGCCAAAGTGCAAGATCTACGAATAATCTGACAAATTTACTGATTCTGAGAAAAGAGTGATTTCCAGATTCCGAGGAAAGAGTAATTTGCAAACGTGCAACTAGAACTCCAAATAGTACCTAGCAGGTTTCAGTATAAAGATATTGGTAAGTCAAATATATATATGCAGAGGACACTGCCTTAAAAAAAAAAAAAAAAAAAAAAAAAAACCAAAAAAAACCACAACCAAGCAAAAAAGCCAAAAACCCTTCAAAACACAAACTTTTAAAACTGCAGGCATGTATGCCTCTCACATATACACCAAGCTAAGCAACTGACTGAAATCCATGAGATGTGCTCCAAATTATTAGCACACTCAAAATTATCCAGAAGTCTAATAGTGAAATATATCGCATCTCATACCATATGTGCCATAACCAATTTGTGTTTTGCTCCTGAGGAAGTATTTCGTGATATCAGGATATCAAGTTCATTTTCTACTACTGCAAATCGCAATACAGTGTCAACGTTTTGTGGGTTAACCCTTGCCAGCAGCTAAGCCCCACACAGCCACTCGCTTCTGCCAGTGGGATGGGAGAGACAATTGGAAGGGCAAAAGGGAGAAAAATTGTGGGCTGAGTTAAAGACAGTTTAAGAAGTGAAGGAAAGCAGTGCATGCAAGCAAAGCAAAATAAGGAATATGTTCACTACTTCACATCAACAGGCAGATGTTCAGCCATTTCCAGGAAATCAAAGCTTCATCATCTGAAACAGTTACTTGAGAAGACAAATGCCGTAAGCTCAAATGACCCCGCTTCCTCCTTCTCTCCCTGAGTTTTTACCACTGAGCACAATGTCATAAGGTGTGGAATATCCCTTTGGTCAGTTTGGGTCAGCTGTCCCGGCTGTGTCCCCTCCCACCTTCTTGTGCACCCCCAGCCTAACAGCTGACAGGGCAGTGTGAGAAACAGAGAAAGTCCTGACACTGTATAAACACTGCTCAGCAATAGTTAAAATACTGCTGTGCTACCAGCACTATTTGGATAAGAAATCCAAAACACAGCATCATACAGGCTGTTATGAAGAAAATTAACTCCGCCCCTGCCAGACTCAGTACACAATTTGTATAGTAAGTTTGTTCAAGTGGAACTAAACCTTCTAAATATTTAATCTGATCAGAAGTGAAGTTTTAAAGTTGCAAACTGTTCTGAGACACAAACACATGGAGAACAGAATAAAAAGTCTGACTTCCGGATTTTGTTTTCCAATGTACTCATGCCTTCTGAAAGAAAGGGGAGCACATCACAGCTTTTTAAATTAAGAATATCCTTAACGGAGTTTTTGCCTTTTCAGTTGTGCAAACAATCTGTTTAAAAGGCATCTTCTTGTTGACTGAAAGCCAGTAAATCTAGAGAAACACTTCTGAGGTCTTTTTTTCTTTGAGATGCAGTGATTTTCATAAAGGCATTGCTATCCTTCGATCCAAAAAGGATTTTAACCAATAAATATTCCTCGTTGCAGCTATACCAGTCATAGCTGCTGTATTTATTCATATAGTGACACTTCAAATTCCTACTTCACTGTTTTGAATATTTTAAGTAACGTATTCCAGCTTCACATGGTTGAAATCAACTACGAGCGAGTTCCCAGCAGGTTTGGTTTTGGTTGGGGTTTTTTTGTATACTTTTTTTAGAATCATTCATTCCTCATGCTTTATAGGGACTGACTTCTAATGAAGCCATACTCACACATGCAACTACTGGTATCTCATTAATACTTTAAAGCTAACAACATTGTTAGAGGTAACTAGTTGAAGTCTGTTCATCAACTCACACAGACGCAGTGTTGTCATTAATATTGTACATCCATATTATGCATTCTGTATTCAGAATCTTTAGAGCTGAAAGTACTTTTTCTTATGAAATTGTTTACAGGAATAATTCTATAATACAAGTGTCAGATGTGAATCAAAACAGCTTAGGCTGGAAGTGACCAGGAGAAGTAATTTTCCTACCTGCTCAAAGCAGAGCCAACTTTGAAGTTAAATCAGGGCATTCTGATGCTTCATCCAGTTAAGTTTTCAGTACCTCTGAAACAAACATTCTACAGCTGCTCTGATCAATCCATTCCAGTGTTTGAACATCTTTGCTGTCACAAATTCTTCTTAATGTCTATCTCTTGTTGAAGCTTACGACAATTGCCCCTTGTCCATTTGCTATGCACTCCTTTGAAGCGCCTGACTGTTCCCTCTATCCTCCCATTAGGTAGCTGAAGACAGTAAGATTTTCCTGCAGCCTATTTTCTTAGAGAGGCATTAAAAATACATGAATTACCACAGTAAATTTCCTCATAAATTTATTGAGCTTTCTTAAGTCTAAGGCAACTGATGATATTAAATTTATTATTCTTTTTTTATTCTTTTGAAGTTTTCTGGAACCTTTTTCTAGTTCCTGCTTTGGTAAGACAGTAGTAGAAGATAAATTATATGTGAAAGAAAGCAATGATCTTTGAGAAAATTGATTTACTTGCAGAGTAAAACCTATCAATATTGAAACTAAAGCTTGCTCCAACAGAGCAAAAAATCTCTTTCAAGTATAAAAATAAAAAGTCGCAGCTTCTGGAAACAAGGCAGAGGAGAAGATCAGAGAAGACAGAATCATAGAATCACAGTATCTTTAAGGTTGGAAAAGACCTCTAAGATCATCAAGTCCAACCATCCACCCAACACCACCATGCCTGCTAAATCATGTCCTGAAGTGCCACATCTACACATTTTTTGAACACCTCCAGGGATGGGGACTCAATCACCTCCCTGGGCAGCCTGTTCCAATGCCTGACCACTCTTTCAGTAAAGAAATTTTTACTAATATCCAATCTAATCCTCCTCTGATGCCACTTGAGGCCATTGCCTCTTGTCCTATTGCTAGTTAGCCGGGAGAACAGACCAACACCTGCCTCACTACAACCTCCTTTCAGGTAGCTGTAGAGAGCAATAAGGTCCCCCCTCATCGTCCTCTTCTCCAGACTAAACAGCCCCAGCTCCCTCAGCCGCTCCTCATGAGACTTGTCTTCCAGACCCCTCACTAGCATCATTGCCCTTCTCTGAACACACTCCAGCACTTCAATGTGTTTCTTGTAGTGAGGGGCCCAAAACTGAACACAGTACTCGAGGTGCGGTCTCACCAGTGCCGAGTATAGCGGCACAATCTCCTCCCTACTCCTGCTGCCCACACTATTCCTGACACAAGCCAGGATGCCCTTGGCCTTCTTGTCCACCTGGGCACACTGCTGGCTCATGTTCAGCCGGCTGTCGACCAACACCCCCAAGTCCTTTTCCACTGGGCATCTTTCCAGCCACTCCTCCCCAGGCCTGTAGCATTGCATGGGGTTATTGTGACCCAAGTGCAGGACCCGGCACTTGGCCTTGTTGAACCTCATACAGTTGGCCTTGGCCCATCGATCCAGCCTGTCCAGATCCCTCTGCAGAGCCTTCATACCCTCGAGCAAATACTTCTGCTTTCAATATATGTGAAGTTCTTGTGTTGTTTGGTTTTTTGTTAGGTTGGATTTGCTTGTTTAATTATTGTAAAGTATTGGTAGTTATCCAGTATGTTTATCATAAGTTCAAGAACAACAGATCTTGCAGCTGAAATCACTCATCTGCAGAGATTAAATCTACTTCAGCCTTAGCTTGAATTTAATCAAAAGATTACACAAGTTGCCAAATCTCTTAACAGAAGCTATAGAGACAATGGGCCTCAACAAAGACTCTAAGTAGCAGAAAGAAACCTGAAGGCAGGCTGTTCATTTCTGAGAGTCAACAAGAAATGCATTCAACATTTTCCTTTGATTGTCTGAAAGAATGAGTAAAGAACAATAACTTGTTTCAATCTTTTTGTAGTAGAGCCATTTCATCCACAAAATTTGCTGCTCTTTCAGAGTAGAAAGTATATCCTCCTTCAGGTTTAGCTGTGCCCCCATTTCTTTTATGCTGTTTCTGGAGACGGGAGGAAGCGAGGCAGGAAACAGAGTGATGAACTACCCCATAATGAATTTGAATTGCAACGTTTTTGGGAAAAAATCTGCCCAAGAAAAGACAAAGTTTTACCTTAGGGAAGGTAGAACAGTTTACTTACCATTTGCTATAAAGTTCAATGAAGATAAAGATTAGCTCAAACCTGTTCAGTTACATGCCAAATGGGGTGAGAATACAGCATATCAGGTAATATATGATGACCTTGGAAGTTTTGTTAAGTTGTAACAACACTTGAAATAATTTATGAAATATCTTCTGATGAATAAAAGAGACATTTGTATGTTACTACATATAAAAACATGCTCAACTATACAGAAGTCTACTTTTTAAAGTTCCTACATCAACACAATTCCTCTTCAGGTAATGTAACCAGCAGTCAATGGCTGGACACAGTTCTCCATTTGATGGCATCTCTTAAGAAATAGCTTCGTATCTACATGTGATATTCTCTGAGGAAACCATAGTCCAGTGGGGATTTGCATGTCAATAAGCAGAGGTTTTTATATTTCATGAATAGGAATAGATAGCTTGGACTTTAACAGACACATTTTGGAATGTCATACGCGTAACTCTAGTATAAAGAGTTGCACCACAATTTATGCCACCATTCATCCTTGTTGCACACACATATTTTGTTAAGCAGAAAAGGAATGTCCTCCCAGAAAGGAAGGAAAACAAAACAAATTAACCCATACAGCTTCACACATCCCTGACTATCCAGACAAATCCACTCCTTCACACCCTGTAAAACACAATTCATTTACTGCTAGGTTCTCTTCGGAAGTGCTGAATCACCCCCTCTTCCAGTGACTTGAGCTTCATTTCACTTCGTGTCTCTTGTACAACTTAAGACCACGGCAAAGCCCTATACGCAGAGCTCTTCGAAGCACGCTCAGAAATCAGGCCTCTGCCGAGCGTGGGGACAGATACCTGTACTTCGGTCACAGAGTGGATTGCCACTTCATTCACATATTCCCACATGTATGGCCTCTAAAGGTTACATATGCCATAAAGCAGTGTCCAGTGGTTCAGGGCAATTTTAACCCTCAGCTTAACACCACCACAGCCTACAACCAGGTAAGCGCTCACATCCTAGACGGCAACTCAGTAAGAAGAGAGAGAGTTGGTAACAATTAAAAGCAGCCCACAATTTCACAGACGCTTAGAGGGCTACAGGACTCACTCAGGGGAGCCTGAACCCCACAGACACGCCCCGAGTGAGGGGACATGCAGGCAAATAAGGGAACGTTTGGCAAAAGGGGAGCAGAGGAAGTCTCCCATAGATAGCCGTCTCCGGGCCGGGAAGGCGAACCGACGCGAAACGAACCGAACCGGGCCGGGCCGCCGCCTCAGGGCCCGTCCCCTCACCACCTCCTCTCCCGCCTCGCCGCCGCGCCCCTCCGCGGCGCGCGCCCCTTTGAAGCGCCGGCCGCTGGCGGCGCCGCGCCGCGCCCCGATTGGCTGCAGCGCCGGCGCTCTGCGGCGCTGTGATTCCGCGGCGCCGTGGCTGCCCGGCTGCCGGGAGCGAAGCGGGGCGGAGGGCAGCCGAGCTGCCCCCGCTGCGGGGACCCCGGCGCCTCCTCACCCGACCTGCCGCCTGCCTCGGGGCGCTCCTCCCGCTGGGGCCGGGCCGGTGGGGCGGGAGGAGGAGCGGGGAAAACACGGGGGCCTCCTCCTTCGCGGGCGGCGGCGGGCACAGCATCCTCGACACCGGGAGGCCGGGAACAAAGGCTCCACGCCAGCCCCGGCGGCTCCACCTGCCCCCGGCGGAGATGGCGTCCCTCGGCTTAGGGGGGCTCAACGTCTCCGCCCGCAGGAAGAGCGTCCCGTCTCGCAACGCCGCGGTGGAGAGGCGGAACTTGATCACGGTCTGCAGGTGAGCCGCCGGGCCCTGCCCTGCCCTGCCCTGCCCTGCCCGAGGGGGCCGTTCGCCCTCCCGCCGCCTCGGCCGCCGGCAGCCCTGCCTGAGGGGCCGTTCCGCCCCGGCTCGCGGCGGGAGCGCGGGCGGCCGCCCTGTGAGGGGAGAGGCCGGGGGGGGGGCGCGGCCGCCGGGCCCAGGTAGCGGCGGGGCAGGGCGGGCTGCTCCATCCTGACTCAGCTCCTTCGGGAGCGTTTGCGTGAGGGGCGTTCGCTCGGCGGCCGAGGGGCAGGGGCACGCCCCGCAGCGCGGCGGAAAGACCCGGGGTTTCCGTCTTCGTGAGAAGAGGGTTTGCTGTAGCGTCGGTTTCTGTCCAACTGACGCGATACGGCCGCTTTTAAAATTTAGGCTTGATATATGTTGGACGTGAAGCGAAACCTAAAGCTGTTCTGGCAGGCTGCTGTGGAAGTGGCTGACCGTGTGCTCCCGCTCCCGCACTGGTGCCGCAGGAGCCGTCCCGGGGAGGCTGCCTTTCAGAAAGGATATTTTTATCTCCAAAATCTAGATCAGGAGATCCGCAGTACAGGCTAGATCTAGTATATGCAGAATTTTTTAGCGCCTTAGTGCTGAGCTCATGCGAGCTGAATAACACTTCTTACGTCTTTCCGTGCAAGCGTTTCCACGGCTGGAGTTGTTGAATTCATGCAGCGTTTCCAAGATGTGCAGGACTGACCCATTTCATCATGGCAAACTTTTAGATGCATGAATAGGCTGGAAGCAATGACTCCCTTACTTTGTCTGTTTCAACTGCTAAATTTCTCAGTTATCAAACTAATTTGAATGTTATCTGGAGAATGTCTTCAACAGATTCGTATGAGCTATGATATAATTTTAATTCTCACAAATTTTAATACCAGGACAACTGTTAGATAATTTTGTACCCTCCCTCTGTAACGCTGCAGCATTAGGTTTAAAAATGGTTTAGGACCCCATATTCTGACTTTTTTTTTGCTTTTATTATACATTGTTAATGGGTTTAACAAAATGTAACGGTATCATCTGGCTACTGAGAGGAATTTGCTTCAATATTCCTTCAAGTCCTAGTATCTGGGTTTCAGAGTACCGTCAGTACTATTCTGTCTTTTCCCAGGCTTTTATGCTTACCTCTACTCTTACCTGTGAAAAGGGTATGCAACAAAAACATAGAAAGAGAAAGGTTTTTACCAAACTTGCTGAAACAGAAGAAACAGAAGTTTTCGGTTTTGCTGTTGCTACGGAGATACAGATATTGCCAATCTGCAGTCTGGGCAAAATACCAGTTTTATCAAGTAGTGACATAATTGTACAGGATATAAACATTTCTTTTTAAAGGACTATATTGTATTCTACAGAGCTCGCTATTTTTTTCTGCCTCCCCATTTGAGAGGAACTTTTCTGTGCTGTTACATTTGATTTTTTGATTTATTTCATGTCCTTGTCCTGCAGTTGAAATGATGTTGTAACATATTTAAAGATCCTTATAAATCTGAGGGATTTCAGTCAAACACCTATGAAACAAAGAGCTACAGCAGAAACTGCTTCAAAATTTCATATTTTAATTATTTCTAGTAAAACATTTTAATTTTGCTGTATCTTCACAACACCTGAAATTCCTAGTTTGTGAATACACCGTAAAATTTGGAAAGGATGATGAGGAGAAAGGATATGCATTATTGTGATGTGCATACATTTATTTATATTTTTATCTTTCTGCCAGTGTAAATGTTTACAATATTTCTATGCTTTACTGTGGTTATTACCATTTTCTGTTATTGAAAAATGTTGTTTGTTAGGAATAGCCAAATTAGTATCAAACCCAGTAAGATAATAGTCCTTTCCAATCAAGATCCTATCAGAATGTGAAACACTTCCAGTAAAAATAGCTCCAATGAATTGATTCAATTAAATTTGTGTGATAGGGCTTGCTACCCAGTGAAGGTGAGAGATCACAAGGAAGGTATTCTTCTGAATTGTCATCTGTTAACAGTCTCTGATAATTTGATCAACTATTTTTGGCAAAGCTTCCGTTTAGCAGATTTCTACTTAATAGTTAAACGAGGCTTTGGGTTGTTAGTCTTTTCTTACAGTGATAATATCTACCTCCTCCTGTGGATGTGGATAGTTTCTTATATTTACAGCTTTGGAAGGAACAGTTTGTTTCTGCTAAAACTGTGAGTGGCACCATAGCCATGGGAAGTAAAGTAGTTACTTACATTCCATAAAACAATTGCATGTTAAAATACATAGTTATATTTGTGTAACTGCACAGCTGTGATTTAAATTGCAATAATTTTTAGGGTTTTTTTTTTTGTTTGCGTAAGTGTACATCTTCTAAGCTCTGTCTCTCTCCCTTTCCCTCCTTTTTTTCTGTTTCCCTCCTTTTTTTCCTAAAGTTTGATGCCTTTCATTTCCCAAAAAGTGGTGCTGGGATTTTTAAGCTGTTCTAGGTTGTTCACCTTGTTTTAATCTAGTCTTCCATAAGATTTGTAGATCAAAGATCCATATAGATACAGAACCACCAAAAAAGTAGAGACAGGCCTTGGAAGCGAGGGTCATAAAACCAGAATTGAACAAATGTCAGGAAATGTATTTTTAAAATAGTGGTTTATCTAATATGCATAAGAGCTGTTGCAGTAACATTGACCCTTAGCTGAACTGTCTGGTTTCATGTAAGCCATGTTCTCCAGCATAAGGGATATTAGTTTATAATCTTTGGGATTATTTTCTATTAATAGTTTACGTTATTTAAAATGGCATTTT
Source organism: Opisthocomus hoazin (assembly GCF_030867145.1). Taxonomy (NCBI): domain Eukaryota; kingdom Metazoa; phylum Chordata; class Aves; order Opisthocomiformes; family Opisthocomidae; genus Opisthocomus; species Opisthocomus hoazin. The sequence continues at coordinate 70,438,213 of NC_134417.1, read as the reverse complement.
AATGACATTTCCCAAATTGCAAGCTAAATAAATTTAACAGAGTCCTTCCATCCATTTGAAAAGTGAGAGGAGCAGAATCTGACAATGAAAAGTGACAAATTCATATGGCAGTTACATTTTCTGTCTATTTGCTTTTTGATCAGAGGCTCGTTGCTGGTATTGAAATAAGCCTGTAGACCTGGGATATATCCACAAAAGGGCTGGCTTTGATTTGGAGTTATTCAAGAAATTTGGGACACCTTTTGTGCATCTTGCAAAACAGGGGAAGAACCTACCCCGAAAAGATTGCTATAAATCTTTCTTATTCAGGAATGTTTCCCTCTTACATAATTCAGAAGGTTTTTTTAAGGTTGGAGAATGCTACTGTTTCTACATCTTTTTTGGGCTCAAGCAAGACTAGGTTTGTGATGGAGAAGATTATGTAAGAATCTAAAACATCGGATTTCATGAAGGTCATTTAGAAGCACTGATACTGGAATCTCTTCAATGGTAGTTACTGTATGGGGGGGGGGGAAGAGAACACCAACGAAACAACCCTATTGTTGCGGTGACACAATGGGAAATGGTTGGATAAAAGACGATTTTTTTAAAGAGTCTTGAAGCAACACGTATTGGAGCTATATTACTCCTCTGCTCCTACAGTCCACCCAAAAGTTCATCTTAGAAAATTTTGATTTCAATCCACTTTACTTTCTGGTGCCTTTTTGTTACAGTTTCTCTGTTAACCTCTGTTGCTCTAGAGTTCAATGCTGCTGTAGCAGCCCAGTGGAGAGAAGACAAAGTTGGGACCAACAAAGGGAAACAAGAAAGCTTCTCTAACTTTACCTACTTGGACATTTTTTCTTCATAGCTCTTGTATACTTTAGACCTGACCTTTTCTTTCTTGACTTTCAGTCCCCAAGTGATTCCAAATAACTGTGCAAGAGCATGGGCTTTCTTTTCTGGGGGACCGTTCACTGGAAACAACATAGAAGGCATCTTTCATGACCGAGTAAAATTGCTTACCTGATGCTTACAGTGTAACCTTTTTTCAAAGGCATCGCTTCTGCATACCTTAAACTCTTTTTCCAGTCTGCGTGGTAAGCATGGCAAAGTGTGAATATCATGCAAAATGTGTTTGTGACTTTTAACTTACACTTAGAGATATGTTTGCCTCTCTGTAGTAGGGAAGAAAAAGAAGAAAAAAAAAAAACCAGCACAGGAGTATTTGCCTAAGAATTTTTTTAAATGTCCCCCAAAATATTTCCGGTCAATGAAATTTTGCCTAGCAGCACTGTTATCTTCCTGGTCTATGGAAATAAAGTGTACATACTCTCACTCTCTGTCAGTTCTCCTAAAAGCCAATTTCATCCAAACTTAATGTAGTTATAAAGGTTGCTTAGATTTTTGATGAAAGTGTAGAGAGATGGAAATTAATATGTCTATGGAGAGCACGGTGGCAGTAATTTGAGTACTTAAAAAGACCACCATTAATGATGATGAGCTGTCAAACTGTTTTTTCTAATCAGGCCCTAGGTATTTAAAAATTGTTATATCCTTAAAACTAGATATTGGGGTTTTTTCTTCAACTGAATTGCAGAATGCTTTAAAATTAAAAAAAGAAATTACCAATCTGTGATTTTTAGAAGTGTATGTGAATTGCTCTTAAGTGTTTTTTCCTGAATGTATCTCCATTTCTGAATATGAATCCCAAACAGTATTAACTGGTGAACTTTTAAGTAGGACACTGAATAGAGGCATAGCTGCATATTATACACTACTTTGTTTTGCAGTTTGTGGATGACTGTGGCGTGATCGCATCTCTGAGCTTTGAGATGGTATTGCTGTATATAGTCCAGTACATTACACTGCTAACTCACTGCACCTTCTCTTTTTCAGATCTGCATGGTGTGGGGGAAGTCTTCTTGTTACAGTTAATACCGACTTGGTCATGGCATTGCTATATGCATTTGTTTTTCAAAATTAAGAAGTTTTTTTATAGAGAATTTCATGGCTCGCCTATAGCTTTGAGGAAGTAATCATTACTGCCATTAGAGTAGTCAATAACAATGATACTGACTAGATAGAAATGTACTGGTGGGCATGCATGTCTCTCACTCAAAATTGGTTAAAATGTGGAGGAGTTCAAAACTGAGTCATAACTTGGCACTGCAGAAGAAGCTTCCTCCCCCACCCTTCTCACTCCTAATTCCTGTCTTGCCAAAACCACCACAACAATAGAAGCCTGCAGGAAAGGTAGGATAGGGAGTCTTTATTCAGAAGTTTACTTAGTATAAAATACTTGAGTTGAAACTCTTGAAATATATATGTCTGTTCAGTTTGAGTGTAATTAGTTTTATGCGTTAAATGAGCATCAGGAGGCTTTGCTGACTCCACTAAGGATGCAGTTAAGTTACCTTTACAGTACAGAGCATTTGAAAATAGCACTGTTGGTTTAAGGAGTCTTGTTCCTGCCCATGCCTGTATAGTATGCTGCTTCTGCAGCTGTGCTGTAGAATGGTTTGTATTGAGATGCTGTGAAGCATATTTGTTTTGAAAGTATCCATATTTAAGAGTCACTCCCCCCCTCCTTCTCTCAAGTACTGAAAATGTAGATCAATTTGTAGTGAGTGTCATAAAAAGTAGAACTGGCACAACTGACGGAGCAGTGTGCTCGCGTGCAGGATCTGGGATGAGCAGGCAGAGTGAGAGCTTCTTAAGTTGGTACGGTTGAAGTCTGGGTGTTGTGAAAACTGTCACCTCAGGCTCTAGTATAGCTCCATTAATACAGATAAGGATTGTTGCAAAAACCACAATAAATGGCTGAAAATAAATGTTACTTTCAAAGTTGAGGACATATAAAACTTGCTTTGAAATCAAAAACTGAAGAACAAGGAGCAGAAAAGAAAATAAAAATGGATTATGATGAAAATGGGGAAGGCAAGAGAAAAATATTTTTTTACCATGTTTCTTGAGGTTCAAACTATCTTCTTCTGAACAAGAATGAAATTCTGTAAGTGCAGGTGTAACTAAACACAGATAACATGGGTTGATTGAGTAGTTACATCTTGACTGCTTTTTACAGTGGCTTGATTCAGCCTTTCCAATTTCAAATTTTACGTCATTTAAATTGATAGCTTTTCTGGCATAATAATGAAGTAATGTGATGCTGAATAGCGATTACCCCCATTCACAGGAAAATCAGCCTGTCCAAGTTACAGCAAAGATTTAACAGTGTATAAAAATTCATTGTTTTATAATATGTTTGGATTATTCTTGCATTAGGATGAAATGACAGTGTTCTCGTAATAGGATAAAGCTTGTACTTCTGATTCTTCGGCAGGGATTTTGGGAATAAAAGGAGCATTGAGCAAAATGTCAAGCAAAAATCATGTTTAGGATTACAATGAGAAATTGATGTTGGATGCTTTTGAGTACTTGTTTTTCTACAGCTTTATTAAAATAATTTACAGAAGAGGAAAATGATTAGAAAATAATTAGCTCACTTCTACACAGAATCTGTGGGGATTTTTATTTTCTTTTTGTTTTTAAGGCTTTATGCCTAAGACCAGTAATGATGATTGTAGTTCCAGGCTGTTTCTGGATGTGTTGCTCTGACTGAACTTGAAAACATCAAGGTGGTTTTCTGGTTCTTTGTTTGTTTGATTTATACAAACTACTGTCCTGCTATAGAGGACCAGTAGCTACTCATATAATTTAGGATTGTCCTGTGCTTTTGCTTTAGGTTTTCAGTCAAGACTCTGATTGACCGTTCCTGTTTTGAGACTATAGATGATACTTCCCCTGAATTTAATAATTTTGCAGCCATTCTGGAGCAGATTCTAAGTCATCGACTGAAAGGTAAGTTAAATAACTTCATTACTGATGGTGGTTTTGCCATGAGAATTTGTTTATATGAAACCAGTGTACTTCTGTAGAAACTCCTTGATGCACGATGAAAGTATTGGCTTTCTTTGTGTGTCAGTCCCTTTGCTCTTGCCTTCGTGATTGTTTGCATTACTGTGGAAAAGTCAAGGAAACGGTTTTTGTGAGACAAGTTTCCAGTTTTCTTGTTGGAAGCTTTCTTGGCTGGTAATTAAGCAAGTGGATGTTGCCATGGTGCTGAGCTCTGTCTGCTTTTCTGCTTTATGATAAGGCTGTGTCCTAAGAGTCTGAGTCTGAAAGACAATTGTAATGTGTTCTGCTTTAATAGGAGCTGTAGAGAGCGCATCTTGTGGTGCTGCTCCTTTTTCTTTCTCCCTTCCCCTTGTGTTGCCTTCTTTTCCAGATACTGTGTTTAGGTCCTTCTGTTCCCATCCCCCCACCACCCTAGTGAAGCTGTTTTTTGCTACTGGACTGTAATGGATCTAGATTAAATTGCTTTTTAGAAAGGTCAGTTGTTGATATTCCTCTTGTATTGGAGTCAGATGTTGTTCTAATTCAAGATAATGTCTGTTTGCATTTTCTAATTGTTCTAGAGGAAGCTGCTTTGCTGAAAGAACAGAGCGTGCCTTAGCAGTAACAGTCGCTAGTAAAGGACTTTGGAAGCTTCTCATTTCTCAGTTTTATGTACAGTTTCTGAAATTATTTGAGGATTATGAAGGACATCATAATCATCTAAATATAGATGTGTAATATGACAATCTACTCCTTTTTGTACTTTAGCTTTTTCATATTCATAACTAAGCTTTGTGAACAATATTGTGTGTAGGCTGACATTTGAGTAGCACAATTGCTACCTGCTGTCATTCTGTCAGAGAAGGGGGGAGAAATCACACAGTGGGGTAGAAACGTAGTGTTTGTCACATTGTGACAAAGATTTTTGGAGTGATTATGGGAACTTAGCAACTTAAATTGCACTGTTTTCTCCTTCTCCCCGAGCTTCAATGATGTCTGAGCAAAAATCATTATTTCCCACCCCCCCAACATTCTTTTGCTTCACAGTCTGTTATTCAGGACGTGCAGTACAGAGAAGAATCTTGACAGGCTGGCAAATGGGTTATAGGCAAATGGAATTTGCAAGTAAAAAATTATTTCAAATAAGAAATAGAGAAAATCAAAAAGCAAAATTGCTGTTTCACTCTTCCCCTTGTCATTACCAGTACGATTTTCTAAGTTTGCAGAGTTAAATAAAAATACGGAAGAAGGCAGCGGCTTGTGCATCATATTGCAAACAGGGAATATTTTGGTAATAAGCTAGATCACTGTGAGTAATTATTTTATTCTTTAAAAACTTAAAAGGGAAATTGAGATAATAAATATACCATGACAATTCAAATTTTAAGAAGATATATATTACACAACACAGGGCTTGAAAGAAATTGCATTTTATTGATGGAAATGACTGATATATTCTGAATGCATACTTCATGTCAGTAGGAGCACACTGAAAGCAGACTGGTGATTGCAATGGGTTGTATAAAATGTTTTAAAGCAGGCAGAACACACATGATATGTTTGTCTGTGGTAAAATACATGGCTTCATTGTATCAAAGTTGTCAGGGTAATCCCATAGCAGTGTAGTTAAAGGGATTATCCAGATTTGAGAGTTTAAGTATATAGACCTTTACTTTCTTAAGGCCATGACAAATAACAATGCTTAATCTTTAACTTCCTTCAGAAGTACTGGGTGAGGAAGGAAGAATTAAACAAAACCAAGAAAAAGTGTTTCATTTGCTTTGTAAGGGACTAAATTTGCTTTCATTAGAATACTTTTACTGGCAACTGTCTGTTCTGACACTAAATATAATATGTTTTTAAGGAGCAAAGCATAGTCTTGACGGAATATAGTGACTGTTGCTGCTTATTGGTTTTGTGTTCAGATAGGATCCAGACAAAACAAATTGGAAGGAAGAAGGATAGCCATTTTAAGTGGAAAAATGTTCAGCTACAGGAATTAGAATTTTATGATTTTCATGAAACCATTGCAGTTAAGAATTCTGAAAGAATAGTTCTCCAAGCTTCATACTCCTGGCTGTTCTGCTAAAAAGGCCAGTCATAACAATATGAGCACCATTTTAAAATTGATTTTTGATAGGTAATTGATCTGATGTTGCCAGCTCCGAATAACAAAAGGGTCGTGAAACAACATTCATGGTGACTTGGGTCGTTTTCTTGGTTTGTTTTTTCTTTTCAGAATCATGGAATATTTTAGTTTGGAAAGTACTTTAGAAAGTCATCCAGTCCAGCCTCTTGCTCAAAGCAGGGCTGTCTCAGATTGCTCACAGCGTATTCCAGTTGGGTGCTGAAAATCTCTATGACATTTGTGAAACTTAGTGCGCTTTGCTACAGAATGTTTCCCCATACACCTACTCTCACTTTGTGTTTACCTTTCCCTGATATTGGCCATGGTGTTCACCAGATCCTGTGGTGAGCCAGACCAGGAAGTCAAGGAGGCAGAACACTAATGACTTTCCCCATGGATGCACTTCTTTAACCCAGCTGCTCATTTTCTTAAGAGTTTTAGATGTGGGTGTTTGCTTAGTAATAGATTGAGGTTGTCATAAATGTATCAGCTCACACAACAGCGATCAGTGAACACTGCTTGAATGCGGGTATCTGTTCATGTGATACAGAAGACTTAGCACATAGATACCAAAATAGTTTCAAAAAAGGTAACATAATATGCTATGGCCAAAAGGCTACATCTGTACTACCTTACAGTTACATGTACACCAATGCCAGTACGCAGCAGCCAGGAATAGGCCACTGTTGTTAGAAAAAGCAGTCTGGCTCACAGTCTATTGAATTGCCCTAAAGAAGAGAGAGAGAATTTGAGTAAGCTGTATTAACTGTCTTTTCAGGGATTGCAAGTCATTCACTGCCTTCTGCTCTAGAAAGTGGAGAGGTACTTATCCCTGTACTGTGTAATACTGTATGTGTAGTATAGCTGGTACTACCTAGGAGTGCTGGATTTGTGATGAATGCAGAGTAGACCAAATATTGTAATAAGGAGGATATAAAGCATATGTTCTTCCTGTCGTTAAAGTAAGCTGTGTGGCGTGCCTGCTGGCAAGATATGATACTACTGGACAGGACAATTAAAGATCTTGAAAAGGTAGGAGAGAAAGAGTAACAGAAAAAAACACGAGTGATTAATTATGCTTTTGTTCCTTCTCAGGAATAAAAGAATTTGCATGATGTTATAATACAGCAGAGAGTAAGTGGTATTCTGAGTGGATACAGAGACAATGTGTTTGAAGGTCTCTGGACCAAGTAAGACCTGTAGTCCTGAAAGTGATATTACAAATTTGTATTCAAATATATGTGTGTTTGATAATCTTTAAAGCAAACTGGGTAATTTCAGGAGCCATCTTTTTCCCCAGATAGTTGTCTGAAATTTGTTCCTTTCTTAACTGTTCTGTGCTGTGGAGATTAAGCCATATCTTGTAGTTGTCTTGGTGGTTTCTTGTTTTCACTGCTGGCCACAGAGTTTTCAGATTTTTTCACAGATTTTTTTACATTTCCTGTAAGTGTCCTTTTTATCAGACCAGCTAAGTAAATATAGTTAGTCCAGAAATGGTAGGGGCATCAAAAAGCATTCAGCTACAGAAGTTGGGATTTAATCACAGGTATATCCTAGCTGATATAAAACCTGATGTCAATTCAAAGTGATGCATATATTGTCTTTACTATATCACAAAGTTGTATGGTTTTCTTCCATCTTCTGTCACTTTAAACGAGTTTTACCTGAGATAGTACTGAAAAACATTAACAACTGTTCTAGATTTCTATGGCAATCATCTCAAACATGTTTCTGAGAACTACTGTCACATGTCTGTATTTGTTGACTTACTATGTTTTCATTGTTATATCTTTTACAGCAAAATGCATGCTTAGAAGTAGTTTTGGTGTACAAATTAAGTTCTGTCACTGACAACGTATATAGTACATCTTGCTTGTGATTTCTGTAATTTTTGCATGTCATAGTTACTGTAAGTGTGCTTGTCATCTGTAGATTTATTTGCATTTACCACCATAATGACACAAAACAGTATGCTGTACTGTGCTATTTTGACACTTTTGCAACTTTGTGCACCTTTTTTCATGTAGGTGCATTTAAAAGGTATTATAAACACATCTAAAGCTTCTGCTAGAGTTGTCCATGGAAGCTACTTGTCTCTATCTGATCTATGTTATTCCTGATTTTTAGTGGCTGTGGAGTTCATTTGCTTGCTTTTCTTTTTTCTTTTAGTAAACTTACTCTAAGTAGTAGGCTTCTAGAGTGATCAGAGCTGCTTGAGTGGAAAGATAAATATAATAATTCTCTTCCTTTCCTCATTCTATAAAATGTTTTAGTTTCATGCATCATCGGTAGTCTGGTGGTAGTAATGGTAAATGGCTGTACTAGTGATGTCACTAGTAAATGTTGTTCAGTTTTTGCACTTCTTCACAGTGTGTTGGGTTTGCATGGCAGGGTTTTGGTAGCACAGGGGCTACAGGGTGGCTTCTGTGAGAAGCTGCTGGAAGCTTCCCCTGTGTCCTGTGTTCCCACTGTGAGCCAGTGCCAGCCAGCTCCAAGACAGACCTGCTGCTGGTCAAGGCCAAGCCCATCAGCAACCGTGGTAGCACCTCTGTGATAACGTGTTTAAGAAGGGGAAAAAAACCCTGTGTAATGGTAGACACTGTGAGAGAAACGGCTCTGCAGACCAAGGTCAGTGAAGAAGGAAGGGAGGAGGTGCTCCAGGTGCCGGAGCAGAGATTCTTCTGTGGCCCGTGGAGAAGACCATGGTGAGGTAGGCTGTCCCCCTGCAGCCCATGGAGGTCCATGGTAGAGCAGATACCCACCTGCAGCCTGGGAAGGACCCCATGCCAGAGCAGGTGGATGTTCCTGAAGGAGGCTGTGACCCCGTGGAGAACCCCTGCTGGAGCAGGCTCCTGCCAGGACCTGTGGACCCATGGAGAGAGGAACCCACACCAGAGCAGGTTTGCTGGCAGGACTTGTGACCCCGTGGGGGACCCATGCTGGAGCAGCCTGTTCTTGAAGGACTGCACCCCGTGGGGAACTACCCACGCTGAGGCAGTTTGTGAAGAGCTGCAGCCCATGGGAAGGAATCATGTTGCAGATGTTCCTGGAGAAATGTCTCCCATGGGTGGGATCCACGCCAGAGCAGGAGGAGAGGAAGGAGCGTCAGAGACAACATGTGATGAACTGACTGCAACCCACATGTCCCTGTGCTGCTTGGGGGGAGGAGGTGGAGAGTTTGGGAGTGAAGTCAAGCCTGGGAAGAAGGGAGGGGTGGGAGGAAGGTGTTTTAAGATTTGTTAGATTTTTCATTATCCTACTCTGATTTGGTTGGTGATAAATTAAACCAATTTCCCCAAGTTGAGTCTGTTTTGTCCATGACAGTAACTGGTGAGGGATCTCTCACTGTTCTTATCTCGACCCATGAGCCTTTTGTCATATTTTTTTCTCCCCTTTCCAGCTGAGGAGGGGGAGTGATAGAGTGGCTTTTGTGGGCACCTGGTGTCCAGCCACGATGAACCATGGCACGTGGTAAGGTGAATTATTAAATAATTCATTTCTGAAGCAGTGAAAGATTTTTTCTTATATATCTGCAGTGCATGATTTATGCCTTCCCATATAGTTTTTATTTTATTTATTTTTATGACGAGAAGTAAAAAGCACTACCTGCTGTTTCATGGAGTCTCTTTCTTTTTAAGCAATGAATACTAGTATAACTTATTTTAATCAAAATTCCCTGAATTCTGATATTTCAGGCATAAGCAGTGGTTGCAAAAGGAAAGGGTATTGTGTCTGCAGAAGACAATTTGTGCGTGTAGGTGTAGGTCACAGGTGAGGAAGCAGTGTTCTTTGAGTGAGTAAGATGCGGCTTGTAATGTAATGCTGCTCATCCTGAGAGAAACAAGTCTGCTAGATAAAATAGTTGAGGTAATGGAGGTATAATAGGGGTGAAAAAGGTAGGTTAAGGAAATAAGATCTGAAGGCACTACTGTCACGAAAAAGACAGTCTAAGCATATAACTGCAGTGGCTCTTTATTTGGTGCAATAATGCTATTAGCAGAATAGCTTTTACTACTAGATTTAGTATATCTACACACATAGTGACCCTATTACTGTTTTTGGCTAAAAGGAAATAGTAGGGCTCTTGTGTAATTTGTGTTTTAGCTCATTCTCCTTTCTTGTGTATGGAGAAAAATCTTAAATGAATTTGTAATTGTCTTGGAGGATGGGGTTTACGAACTACTGTAAATTTTTAATATTTAATGACCCATTGTGTAGGCCCAAAATAAAAGAGTAGGTACCACAGAAATTCCTTAAAGGAATAGCATGCCAGTCTCTTGCCAACAAGTTTTATTACGACTTGTGTTTTGTGGGATAGAAAAAATTGCTATGAACTAAATAATACAGGAAAGTCTGCAGAAAACCTGACTGTACCTTACAGCATCCTAGTTGGTACTATTTTGCAGCTGTGGAACTTTGTAGAGATGAAATTGGACTGTGATTGAGTAGGAATCAAACTGTTTAATGTCTTATTTGTGAAAATTTCTTGGGCATGAAAATGATCTGCGCCAACTAGTGTTGTGGATGTTTGTATCTAGTTGTCAGACTGGAGCAGAAATGGGTTAAGAATAGGTGTGTAGCAGTATTCAGAAATATGGTGAAATAAAAAATTTTCATGATATTGTTTCTATTTGCTTTGCAATTCTGTAGACAAGAATTGAATTAATTTAAACAATGTTTAAAATAAACATGCAGCTTCCATGCTTACCTAACAATTTTGTTTGGCTGACAAAAACAATAACATCATTCCTGTTGGAATAGCTGTCAGCTTCTGTGTCTTCTGATGGCATCTAAACTTCATGGCAAAGACCACATACTCTTTGTCCTTTGGAACTCCCAGGAAACTACTCTTTCCTTAAGAAGTACTTTGCAGGAATAGAAGTTGTATACTAACATTAGATTTCAAGGTTATTAGAAGTCTTTAAAATGTAGATATCATTTTAGAATCACAGAGCAGCCCAGGTTGGAAGAGATCTCGAAAGATCATCTGGTCCAACCATTTGTGGCAAAGAAGCCTAGAGGAGATTATCTAGCACCCTGTCCAATAGCATCTTGAAAACCTCCAGTGAAGATGACTCTGCCACATCCCTGGGGAGGCAGTTCCATTGAATGGTTGTTCTTACTTAAAATTTCTTTCTCATGTTGAGATGAAACCTCTCCCAGTGCAACTTGTACCCATTGCCCTTTGTCTTCTCAATGTGGCTCCTTGTAAAGAGAGAGCCTCCATCCTCTTTGTAACCACCCTTTAAGTACTGGAATACTGTGATGGGTTCCCCTCTGAGCCTTCTCTTCCCTCGGAGAAAAGACCTAAAGGCCTCAGTCTTTCATCATGGGGCAGATTTTCCAGCCCTCTGAACATCATCATGGCCTTTCTTTGGACCCTCTCTAATCTGTCGATTGTCCTTAACTGTGGTGACCAGAACTGGACACAGTACTCCAGGCGCAGCCTGACAAGCGCTGAGTAGTGAGGGCTATTTCATTCCTCATTCTTGAGGGTTTTTGTGGCTGTGTACATTCAGTGCTTTGAGGGCCAATTAGAATTTCATATGCTGAAAGCTGTTAAAATTGTAGGGAATACACAGCTTAACATCTTATTTAGAAGTTCTTAAAATACGTTCTCACTATTCTTGGATAGTCTTTTCCAACGTTCTTCTGTGTGTAGAATGATTAAGGAAGGTTTTTTTCAGATCATAGAATTATAGGATGCTTTGGGTTGGAAAGGACCTTTAGAGGTCATCTAGCCCAACCACCCTGCAGTGAGCAGGGACATCTTCAACTGGATCAGGTTGCTCAGAGCCCCGTCCAACCTGACCTTGAATGTTTCCAGGCATGGGGCCTCCACTACACCTTCTTGTGCCCTCAGCACAAGAAGGACATGGAACTGTTGGAGCGGGTCCAAAGGAGGGCTACAAAAATGATCCGAGGGCCGGAGCACCTCTCCTGTGAGGACAGGCTGAGAGAGTTGGGCTTGTTCAGCCTGGAGAAGAGAAGGATGCGGGGAGACCTGACTGCAGCCTTTCAGTACTTAAAGGGAGCCTATAGGAAAGATGGGGACAATCTTTTTAGTAGAGACAGCAGTGACAGGACGAGGGGTAATGGTTTTAAACTAAAACAGGGTAGGTTTAGGCTAGATATAAGGAAGAAATTCTTTACAATGAGGGTTGTGAAACACTGGAACGGGTTGCCCAGAGAGGTAGTGGAGGCCCCATCCCTGGAAACATTCAAGACCAGGTTGGACAGGGCTCTGAGCAACCTGATCTAGTTAGCGGTGTCCCTGCTCGCTGCAGGGGGGTTGGACTAGATGACCTCTAGGGGTCCCTTCCAACCCAAAACTTTCTATGATTCTATGATCTCTGGGCAACCTGTTCCACTGTTTCACCACCCTTATGGTAAAAAACTTCTTCCTTTATATCCAGTCTAAATCTACCCTCTTTTAGTTTAAACCCATTGCTCCTTGTCCTGTCGCAACAATCCTTGCTGTAAATATTTTCCTCATCTTTCCTGTAGGCCCCCTTCAGGTATTGAATGGCTGCTATAAGGTCTCCCTGTAACCTCCTCTTCTCCAGGCTGAACAGCCCCAATTCTCTCAGCCTTTCCTCACAGGAGAGGTGCTCAAGCCCTCAGATCATCTTTGTGGCCCTCCTCTGGACCCGCTCCAACAGCTCCATGTCCTTCTTGTGCTGAGGGCTCCAGAGCTGGATGCAGGACTCCAGGTGGGGTCTCTCCAGAGCAGAGTAGAGGGGTGGAATCACCTCCCTCGACCTGCTGGCCACACTTCTCTTGATGCAGCCCAGGATATGTTCGCCCTTCTGGGCTGCATGATGGTGTTAATTACTAGAGTGTGGGCAAGGTTTAAAGTTGTAGGGAGAAAACAGTGAAATATAGAAGTCCTTGGTTCACAAAAGGTCATAAGCCAGCTGTGAATTTCAAGTGAAGACAATTCCTACTGAAGTTTGAAACCCGTCATTACCCTCTCACAGAGCTGGCTGCAAGAGGAGAGCCCAATCTTACATCAAAGTCTATTGTAATCATGGCCAACTTGCTCTGTTGAGCAGTGTAAGTCAAGTAAGTGCTGTGTGCTGGTATGTATTTCTGTTATAAAGGTATTGTTGTGTTTAAATGATATGTGTTTATCTGATGTTCATTTGCAAAAGGAGTTGCATTCAATTAGTGACTTCAGAAAACTATAGAGTGAAAAACTCTTTTTTCCAGAATATATTCCGTCCTTAAGATAGTTTGAAAAAGCCACAAATGTTATTGTATGATATGCTTGCCTTTATTAGTTGGTACTTTAATTGGTTACACAAAGTCATCTTCACACTTAAGTTGCATTTAATTTTTCAGGTTTAATCCCCAGTGTAGAAATGTTTCTGATATGGTAAAGAAAATGAAATGTTGTTAAAATGCTGTTGAATTGTTGTTGCTGTCCGCTACACTTGGCATTTCGAAACTTAGCAAGTTTGTAAGAGTGCTTACGTCATGGAAATTCTTTTATTTTAGTCCTTAGAGCTGAGAAGATCTGAATCTACAGAAACTGAAGCACCTTGGGATTTTGTTTTTCCTTTGGCATATTGAGTAGTATATATTAATTCTTTGTGCTTTCTTTTTTTTTTTTTAGAAGTCTTTTATCAAGCTTTGAATTTAATAAATAAATCCATGTGGCAAAGTAAGCAGATGGACCACAAAGTCAAGTTACATACACCCTCTAGAGAAAAAAAAAAACCTACACTTGAATTCCATAAGATCATAGGGGACAGATCTTTGACACTATTCTGGTTGTGCTTGGAGCTATGATAAGTCATGCTAGGTAAAAATACCCTCATCATCATATTTTGGCATTTTATTTTCAGTATGTGTGATTTGTAGTATCAGTCTAATATATTCTTTCTTGAAATCTGAGCTTTCTAACAGCAAAAGAATTAGAAGTCTTTCTCGTAAATTAGTAAAGCTTCAGAAGTCCACCTCATGACTTAAAATAAAACAAAATGAGCTTAAGAGTAAGATCTCATTTTATATAGAAAAAACGTTTTGCATGTATGTAATAGTAGCAGTCACCAGAGGGCAACGTTCATCCTCCTTTTTACATACATGTTCTCTGTTGTATGCTGTTCAGTCTGAAAAATGGGCCTGAACTGTTGCATCTGTGATGAAATTTATTTTATGTGGAGCGGTTTCAAGTAGAAAGTAATTTTGCCTTTTGCTTTCGAACTGCGATACATTGCAAGCTGGAAAAAATATGAAGGATTTTAGTTAAGGCTCCAGAAGAGTTATTGATCTACTCAATTCATTTTTGTTAGCTTCCCAAGGAATGTTCTGTGTGTACTCAAAATAAATTGCGACTGCAAAACTTTTTTGATCATGCATCAATTTCTCCTTCAATGAAAGCACATTTTGAAAAATGCCACTCTGCTCCCAAAAGAAAGATAGCACTACCACAGGAAACAGTGTTCTTTTATTTTTTCATATATATATAAAATTTATTTTGTTAAAAGAATAAAATTCTCTTTACTGTATTAGTAAAACACATGGTACTACCTGAAACAAATAACAGAAATACTTGCATCATATTTTTAAGTCACAACAGTGTGTGTGTGATTTAAGAGTCTCGTGAAGAACTCTTGAGTAGTATTCTAGCATACTAACAAGTAAAAACCGAACAAAATACACATATGTACACAAAAGCCCCAAACTTCGCTTTGTGCATTGGTTTCAAATCAGGGATTGCTGCATAATGCAGCTGTAAGCCAGTTCTCAGTAGGCATTTATGGACTTGCTAGTATAAAATCCTGTCAGTGCAGGCAACCTATAGGGAAGTGTTGTCATTATGCTTATCTCCAATAAGCAGAGAGAGAGGTTCATAAATCTTTACATATCTTGTATTTTGATTTAAGGTCAGATCACCTGGTTCGGCTATGAAAGTCCTCGTAGTTTCTGGGACTACATTCGAGTAGCTTGCCGAAAAGTCTCTCACAATTGCATCTGCAGTATTGAGAACATGGAGAATGTCGGCTCTTCTAGAGCTAAGGTAGGGAAGAAAAAGGTCAAATTGACTTTTTTTTATTACATTGTTTCTTCTGTGTAAAATATAGCTGACATTTCTGTACCCAGAAGAAAAACCTATTACTAAGCTTGCCCCACAAAATTTTTCATTGTTTCAAATAATTATTTTTTTATATGTACCTAGTATATGTTTACTTTAAAAAAAAACCCACTAAATTTGAGTATGTTTCTTTTTAAATTTATGTTAGACAGTAGAATAAATTTCAAATTCTCTATTCAGTGAGCATGTTGTATTAGAAAATGATTGCCTTCCCATTTTTGAACTTACGTAAATTTTTGAAAATGCAGTATGTTGAGGGAAATTAAGTTCACATGGTCAGGCCTAATAAATATTTTAAAATTGTAGAAATGTGGTTTTCCCACCCACCCCACCTAAGTATAATTTTATTTTGTATAGAATTTATGCATTAATAGAAAAGGTGTGATCAACCCTTGAGTTTGTTGGTGTGATTGTGCAGGAAGCCTTTAATATATTTATTTGCTAATAAAGATCTATCATTTTAAAGGATCTAAGTAGAAATGACATCATGATTTCTGATTGTAGGTATGATGGAAATGTTAAGGAAGTAACAATTTGATGTGTCCATATGCATATGAACTGAATAAGAATAAGCTTTGAACTGACCTGTCGTTAAGTCTTAGTCCTGTGAGATGGTATAGACCAACATCTTAAACAAACAAACAAAAAAACCCAAACAAACAAAAAAAACCCCACAACAACAAAAATACTGTTGGACAGAGATTACAAGTTCTTTCTACTAGATTGGAATGCTTTTCAATAGCTTGCATTTCTGTGTAAAACAGCCTTGATTGATAACTGAGAACCTTCTGACTTGAAAGTATAAGTAGTATAAAAGGATGCACAAATTAATGTTTTTAATTCTTTTTATTCCTATATGATCTGGAATTGGTTGTTTGAACATGTATCCAAACTGTGTTCCATGACTATTTTAAAAACCATGTAGTTCCAGATTTTTTGTTATTCTGGATTTTTGTTACTCTGGATTATTCACAGTTGGTTTCATTGGTGAGGTGGAAGTATTTAGCTTGTTATGTACAAAAACTTTGTAGGTTTTTTTTCAGGGGCATGACTGTGGCTAATACAGTTTAAATTACAGTTATATATGCCACCACAGTTTTCTCCAAGAAAAGATGATGCTCAGATCAAGCAGCACTATGAATCTAGTAGATCTTTGAGCAGCCATTCTGATGATCCATAGTGTGGCAGAACAGTTTATTTGCTATGTCTACTGTTCCTCCTTTCTTGTTTTGTATAGACTCAGTTTTAAATTTTATATAGTAAACCGATCTGTAATTTGCATGAAAGCTTTGAAACACTTTAGATTCTATGGCAAAAAGCCATTGACTGATTTTCCTATCCAGAATATTACATGCTTTTCCTAGCATTCAATGTAATGGAGTAAGCAGACTGATAATCTAAGTCATGCAGCTTTCCTTCTTGCTCCTGTTGTGATCTGGAAATTCAGATAATTTGGAAAACTTATTTCCAAATACTTTGTGGACAGACTCGTGTTCTAGAATCTGATGATAGTATTGTTTATATTCAAGATTAAAGGTATTTCTGAATTCCAATATTTTAATAGATATGAATATTTAAATTCAGTAGATAGTAAGATGCAAAGCTATTTTCTGAAATACTCTTATAAATACATTAAAATTTTCTTTCACTCTGTGGAAATCTCCATGCCAAATAGTATCAAAGAAGTTAATTTGTGCAGTGAGTGTGGAGAGTGGTGCTGAATTTTTAAAGGTGCATGTGGGAGTATTTTGGATGTCCATATCTGCAAAGGTTGGAGGCATGTCAACACAAAAAGCAGTGGTATGCATCAGTTTTACTGGTGGTCCAGATGGGTGTCGGCTTCAGCCTGGAAGCTGTTAGTAAGGGTTTGGCAGTGCTGGTTAGCCTTGTTTTCACCAGAGCTTCGTAGACCTTACTCGGTAGCTAGGCAGGAGCACCAGGATTTGACTGTTTCACTTGTGTTGGCCAGAGAAGCTGTGGCTGCCCCCTCCCTGGAAGTGTTCGTGGCTGGGTTGGATGGAGCTCTGAGCAACCTGGTTTAGTGGAAGATGTCCCTGCTCATGGCAGGGGGTTTGGAACTGGATGATCTTTAAGGTCCCTTCCAACCCTTAACATTCTATGATTCTATGTTCTAAATAACTGCAACATAAAGGCAACTATCCAGATAAACGTCCTTTTAATTTTAGTGCACTCTACGTTAAAGTTTTTGCTGTGTTGTTGGTATTTATTAAAGTGAATTTTTTTGTTGGTTAAAATCTGCCTGTCATGATAAATTTAGTTTGATTTAGATCTATATAAAGTAAAAGTAGGATTGTAATCCACTACAGGTGGTTTTGGTAGAATGTCTGTAGTGATATTCAGCTAGATGTCAATAAGCACCAGATATATTAAGCAGAAAGATGTCTTACTAATATAATTATTTGGAAGTTTATGTGGGTTACAAGAAATGTTCCTGGTGTTCTCATACTGACAGTCATAACTACGGCAGCCATTTGAAGTGTCTCTCTCTACTACAGTCCTGTGCACTAGACCTGTAAACATAGTGCAAGATAAATTCCTAAAGGTTATTTTTGAAGCTATTGCTGTTGTTGATAGAACTGTATGAATGAAGTTCTGCTTTTGGACTACAAGTTTTAGGCCTCTTAGATTTGATTTCATTCCTGTATATCATGTGCACCTTCTATAATGCTGTCCTTACATCATTATAAAAAGGGAAAAAAATAATTTATGCAAATTACATAATAAAAATATGTCAATGTGCTAGAATTTTTTTTTAATTGATTCCACCAATATTTGAATGAACACAGAGAATTAATTCTTACTTTACCTTGTGATAAATCTTACTTGATTTATCACCTTGAGGGTAGGTTACTGTTGCTTTACAGTGGAACTGATTGGATGCTTCCAATACCATTGTCTTTAAAATGAAAAGCTTTCTGCCCTGATCTGCGACCATTTATGCACATGAGATTTTCAAGAGGCTGGAGGCAACCCCCTTTTTTTTTCCCCTTCAAATTTTGGAGAACTTTATTTTAAAATAAAGTTTAATTGTAAGGATGCATTTTCTACTTCAGTTATTACTATCAATGAAGTACATCTTCGCAACAATTTCTGTTTAGTGGTAATTTTGTTAATCAGTTCCTTTCACCCAGGTAAATCAACTGTATTTGTTTTCAGATGTAAAAATAAGTGTTTCATTCTATAATACTTAAATATTTGATATCTGTTTCTTCTTGCAGGGTCGAGCCTGGATCAGAGTAGCACTTATGGAAAAGCATTTGTCTGAATATATTTCCACAGCTCTGAGAGACTTCAAAACGACCAGGTCTCTAAGACTTTTATTTTTGCAATATTTTAGCAAATGTTACTTACATGAGGGACTTGGGTTTGGTAGTGAATGTTCCACTTACTTTGTATAGGAAAGAATGTCACTAGCAAAAGAGCTGTAACCTAGTAAAAGGTATCTGGAGTTGGTATCAATTGATTGGATTTTAGCATGCAAAATTGAGTATCGATTTGTGATTTTAAAAATGTTGAAATAAGTCTGTAGTTCTTGAAAGGTCAAAAGAGAAAAAAGACCTCTCTAAAGAAGGAACAAAGCCCTAGACACTCAGTAAAAAATAATTTTTGTAGAAACTTTTCCTGAAGAAGGAAGGAAGAGAATTCCAGGAACGTTTTTGAGAAATATAGAAGAACAGAATTTAGTGATCGGGCATAGCTAAGATTCTTGATGTAATATGAAAAAAGTGTAACAGATTTTTGTTGTACCTTCTAATGGTAAAAGGTGTTATGGACAAGAATGTGCTTTGTGGTAGAAAATACTCTGGCAGTTTTGGACTGATTCTAGATAATGTGATTATTATATGATGCTTTATCCTGTAACAAGTGTGTCTTGTAGATTTATGATGAAGTCATCTGAATATGAGTGAGTCTGTAATATGTTATGGTACCTCATGTTGAACTCTAAAAGTTTTAGACATACTAAATGGGCTAGTTCAACAATAAGAATTATAAGATTTTCCCTGGAAGGACTTCTGTTCATTTAGAATATTGTTTCTGTTTGTAATACCATTTGTCCACAGATCTCCATATATTTTGCCAATATTATGGTGACTTTGAAACACATCTAGGTAAACATCCCATTATGTTGAAGTTTCCAATCCTGCCATCTTTATTTTACCCAGATTTGCTTGCATTTACAGTAGACAAGAGGCTCATAAAACAAAGATTTCTGGAAAAGATTTACTCATGTTACCTCAAACTGAAAAGTCACTTGGGTTTTTGAGGGGGAGATGAGGAAGAAGAGGAAGGTCACAAACTATGTAGTTAAGTAGTACGTTCTTTGTCCCTGTTTGCTAGTGCGGTTTGTTTGCTAGTGCGTAATGGTGATATTATTTTATTAGCAGTTTCAAATTCATTTCTTTGAACATATTAAAGTCTAATATATTTGAGTGTTCTTTCAGTGGTGTAGCTTTTGGAAACAACCTCTCTTGCGTTCCAAACATAGTAAGTGCAAAGTTTGTTTTGAAGTAATATTTGAAATACATCTAATGGAAGTAGAAGTTAGTTTCAGATCTTGGTAGTGTGGATTTTAAATCCACTAGCAATAATGGGCACTCTCTTTTCCCATGTGGATTTTGGATACCTGATAAGTGGCCTGATTTTTTGGTGATGCTTTGAATCATATATTTAACATTTTAAATTATGTATTGTGCTGTATGTATATTTAATAATTATTTATATAACTATAAATATAATATGTTACACATGCATGTATGTAGAATATGAGTTTCAGCTATCATACTACTAGTGCTTTTTAAACCTCGCTGTTGTGTTTAGGTGCCTGATCCTTAGGGATAGTCCTTTAATGAAGGACCATGTTATTAAGTGCTGGATCTGCATATTACTCTTGGAAGGGTGTTCCAAATGCGACATATTTGAAGCCCATTGACTCTTCAGTCCTGCTTAGATTTCAGGGAGCATCTGGACAATGCTCTTAGTCACAGCTTAGTTTTAGGCTGTCCTGTGAGGAGAAGGGAGTTGGACTCGATGATCCTTAGGGGTCCTTTCCAATTTGAGGTGCGCTAGGAGTCTAGGAGAATTATTTTTCCTAACAAATTGGTCAGCACAGACTCTTGAATTAAAGCAGACTGTTCTGTTGTGACATGTCAACTTCATAGCACTGAAAGAATATTTGTGAGTTTTCTGAGGGGACTGTTATTTTGACTGGATTACTGTAGCTGGTTTAAGAAGTAGCCACTGACAGGCTAGCATCTGTAACTCACCGTTAAAAGTATGCCCTGCCTTTTTGTGTAATTACTTCCTAGGCACCATTTTACAAGATAAACTGGACACTGCACAAATTGGTACCTGGCAGGGATTTTAGAAATGCCAGTGAAATGGTTTGTAATCAGCTTGCACTGGGAGCATTGCTGTTGGTTCTCAAATAACAGTAACTGTACTGAGTCAGACCGTAAAGTCCATCTAGCTCAGTATTCTGTCTCAGTCAGTGGCCAGTTTAGCCTCCTGGTGCCCTTCCTGAAGTCAGAGGGTAGAGAGCTGAGTCTGTACATCATAGTCTCAGTGTCAGGACTATAATCTCTGTCTTCCCAGAGGAAGTCTTCCAGATTTCTTGCTTCTGCTGAGAACATCCAAGGTCTTGGACAACTTGTTTCCTTACAGCAAATGGATGTCTCTTACAAAACTGCAAAAGTGGGACTTCTGACAGTGTTCATTATAACAAAGCTCAATCTTTGGAGCTGTGCCCCAAAATGTGTCTTTGCTGGATGTTCACCATGCAGCCCGTTCGAGCTCTCACTGAGCCATCCCAATGCTTTCATGCAGTTCTTAAAACAGATGGAGCTTTTGGTAGGACAGCATTGCTGGTATTTGTCTGAAAGATAGGTTGAATTCAATGATCTGGCACATTCTTGCAATCATATGTTGCTGGAATGTATAGGTGGACTGTGCATCTTGATTTCTGGTAAGTGACCTTTCAACCTTGCCTTTGGTGTACTGAACAGCTCTTGGTTTCCCTGTTTCCATATGTAATGCTCAGGTGAATTCTAGTGACCTTTCTGCCTCTGCTTCTACAAAGAGTACTTTAACACAGAAATTAAAGTTGTGTGCTACTTGGCTGAACAGGCCAAATGCCGTTTTGCAAGGCCATGCATGGCAATGGTGGGTCCTATTCGTCTGCCCTGCGCCTGGAATGTTTCTGTCTGGAAGTAGCTTCTGTGGTATCTGGGAGGAGAAAATTAGAATAAATGGGAGAGAATGGGGAGGTGGTGAGGGAATACAGATTTTAAAATTGTTGCTGTGTTGGTCACTGTTTTCAAGCAGCCATCATAAGTCTGCGTGTACCAGGGTATGTGAAGTATATTTTGAGATCAAGGCATGGAGTTTTAAAACTTTGGCGAACAGGTGTTTTACAATAAAAAATAGTGTTAAGAAAACACTCTTTCTTCAAATAATGAAAATTTTAAATCTTGGAATAACTGGATGCAGCATGTATCTTCCCAGCATGCAGTATTTTAAGAAAAAGTATGCTACCTGGGCAATAGCTGATTTGTGAAAATATTTTTTTAAAAATTACTAAATACTAAGAATAAAGAGTGAATGTTGAACTTTAAAAGAGCCTGCAAGTACAATTATGAGAGAGAATTTTTTTTTTCATACAATGGAATAATTGGGTTTTTTATGTACATGACAAAAATTCTTCATTTCAGCAGTAAAGTATAAGATATCTTCATCATTTTCATTGCATTTTTTCCATGTTCAATTATTTCTTAGGGCTAATATTGTAAATTCTTTTTGCTTCTGTCTGAATTTTTATGTGCTCTAAGATTGTGATGTTTTGTGCTGTGGAGTCTATTGGTTTGCTTTATTTGAAATGAAATGTGAATGCCCCTGGGGTTTACATGAGTTGTTTTTATTTAAACTGTATTTCTTTAGTTTTCTGGTAACTATGAAGAACATGTTATTATTTGAGAGAAAATGGTATTAACTGAACTAATTTCTTTTTTATTGAAGGAGATTTTATGAGGATGGAGCAATTGTTCTTGGTGAAGAAGCAAATATGCTTGCTGGTATGCTGTTGGGACTCAATGCAATTGATTTCAGGTATTATATTTGCATGCTTCATAACAAAATGCTCAGGGAAAGTACTTATAAATCAATGCATTATGGAAAACATTGTCAGATTCCTTGATAGCTTGAGAGATGATACTTACGTGGGGGAAAAATGGGGAAGGGGAGAGAGAGACATCTTGAAGGGCTCTTCTAGATAAGAACAGAGTTAGGCCATAGTTTATATAGCTGCATGATTACACAGTCTGTCTTTCAGGTATCAAAATCCTGAAAGCAATCATAAGTGTAATTGCAGAAGATATATCAAACCCATTAAGTGAAGCTTACAGTCAATTGAGTCTTTTAAAGGTATTTTTAAACTGAAAGAAAAACTGTGTAATTAAGTACATGGTTATGCCCTGGTACTGAATGACAGCATTGTAACTGCATATGTAGAAGGTCTATGTACGTTTAGCAGTTCTAGGTTTTGAAGGCTTAACCTACAAATGACCATTTAATACTAATTTGTGTTATAATTCACTGCAGCCAAACTGCAAAGTATCATCAGATTACATAAATTTACCTTTGCAATCTCTAGCTAGACTTTTGTGTGCTTGTTAAATGATTAATTTTGTGTTTTGGGGTAATGAAGGTGCAACCACACAACCTAGATAATATAAAAAACATCTTCGTGTATATATTGAAAAAAATTTTTTTGAAATAGATGTATATAAAACATCAGTAAGGTATAAAGGCTACAGTGCATATGAAAAAATCAAACCTGGCTGATGCAAGGCCCTGTTAATATGCTTGATTGAACCCACCTAGCCTCATACAGAGCCACCGGGGAAGGGTTTCATAATACAGCATAGGGAAAAGGAGAGTGATGATGCTTTTCTCCAACCTCTTGTAAAGTGCACTGTTAATATTTACCCTGCAGCAGCATTAATGCTTGTCACAAACCAGTTTAGGAGATAAACTGGCAGAAAACAGCACATAGTGTCACTGGATGCACTGACTGACTGACTGTTGCCAAAAGGCCTTTGGAGATTTATTCCTGCTTATGTACCCTTACCCCAGTTTTGAGGCTTGTTTGACCCTTCTGTGAGCCAGCTTAACTTGTTAAAGAGTTAAAAAAAAAAAACATACCTAGTAAGAAGAAGGCATAGTTCTTTTGCTGTTAGCTGGTTTGCTTCACAGAAGCATCCTATTAGTGGCAGAGATGATGGGACCATAAGGCTTAGAGAAGAGAAGGCATAAAAAGGATTGAGTAATGTCTTCCCTTTCTGGTGGCAGTAAGCATTTAGTTCAGCCGCCTGTGGAACTGCAACTGGATGCTAAAGGGGAAAAAACCCTAAAAATTCAGGTCTTCGTGGCTGAGTTATGGAATCAGATTAAGTGCAAATACCACTGTAAGGAGGGGAAAGGGAATATCTGGCTGGAGTGTAAAAAAATAGAAAAAGAAAGAAAAAACGGGGAAATAGAGGTTGAAAATGCAGGATAGCTTCTTTTGCCAGCACTTACTCATTAGATTGGCTTAACTGCATCCTCAGCATATGTTCTGCGGGAACGGAAGTGTGCTGCAGGATGATAAGAGAGCTAGCCTTGTGTATAGAAAATTCAAATCGTACCAGACTTTATTAGTTTAAGCTTTACAGTATGTGAAATTAAACTCCTTCTGTATTAGCACTATACTTGGAAGGACTGTAGCTATGCATGAATAAGAAACATAGCAAGAGTAGGTCTGCAGTGTGTAAATTCTCCCATAAATTATCATCAGTTGACTATGTTTGTCTCGTGTAAGCCTCAGTGGTACATACTACTCTGTGAGAGCTTAGTTGTATGAGTGTGGTTGTTCTTCCTTTGTCCTCTGATTTCTAATATAAGCATGTTTACAGGTATCTGTTAATAATATTCAGAACGATGATTGGTTCTCGTTGGAGACATTTGAGTTTTGGTCAATGCAGCTTTTAAGAACCTAGAAATTCTCTCAGCAAAATAGGAACATAGTGCTACAGGAGTATTTCTATTATGCCACATATAATTCATAGTATCGTGGTTTGAATGGCTCAGAAGTTGTAGCCATTCTTTGCATGTTCTATTTGAGATTTTTTTTTCCGTTCAAACAGTCTTTTATAAATGTTGACCGGCTTATCTATGTGGAACTGTAAATAAGACTTTGGGATGGAAATGGGGGAACCCAGGTGAGAATAAAATCTAATCCCCCCTCCCCTCCCCCCAACAGTGTGGAATTATGTATCTACTTAAAATAATTGTGGTTTTGCAGGGGTGTTTTTTCTTGTTTTCTTTGCTTTTCTTTTCTTAGAGCAAAAGAACCCTTCAGATGTACTTCCCAAATACTATTAAAGTGACTGCACTGTCAAAAATGGCACTGTGCAGTTAAGTTAGCAAAAGCTGTGTCTTACTAGAATCTGTTTTTTGATGGCAAAGATAGGAGGAGTGAGGAATATGAGCCTTGTGAAAGCATAATTAATTTTGTCACTTCTGTGATAATTAAATGTGATTCAGATACAATCTTTTATATCCAGTACAGAAAGAACACAGTGTAGATGAGAGCTTTATAAAGCTACAGCCATTTAAAAACATTTTCTGAAAGTTAGTATCATTAATGTTCCTCATCTTCCTGCAACCCAGCACCAGAAAGTATCTGATGGAGAATGACTGAAATATTTTTGAGAACGGATTTTAGACTTAAAGTTAGTAGCGTGGTGCACTCTGGAAACACTTGAAATGAGCTTAAATACTGAAGATTCTAAGCTGATCCATAGCTCTTCTGTTTCTCTTGCTTCAGCTAGCTTTTCTTTTCCTGTTATTCCCTTGCGATCCATCTGTCTTTTCAGAATAAAAGCAAATATTTAAAAATTAGGGTTTGTACCACTTGTCCTGATCAGTTCCCTGGAATGTGGAATTTTTGTTTGTTGTGGTTTTCATTATCCTGTAATATGCTCAGTGCCTCCCATTTAATATTAAACAGTCTAGCTTGGCTGAGTAGGGTTTCCATGTTAAAAGGTCTAGGCCTTTCTTATTACCAAAAAATTAAGAAAAATCAAATTTCACTTTGGTAACATTCAACTGTCACTGTCATTTAATTTTCTTGTTATAAGCTTATCATTGTTTCTCTGTTTTATCAGTTTTTGTCTGAAGGGTGAGGGATTGGATGGCAGCTTTCCAGCTGTCATAGATTATACACCGTACTTGAAGTTCACCCAAAGGTACTTTTTATCTTTACACTGCTTTTTAAATTCTATTTCATTGGCGAAATTTTACTTTATACTGGACCTCTTACTTTTCGTTCCACATTCAAAATAATATCTGAATACAAACCTGTACACTCAGCTACCTTTCTCTTTCAGGCTGGTGGAACTGTTACATGACTCACCAGAGTGAGTCATGCTAACTTTGTTTACTTGGATTAGAATCACAGTTCAGCAGGGAACAAATTTTTTATTTCCTCTGAAGATCAGAGAGCAAGTTGTCCTTTCTCTTGGGCCTTTTCTGTGTAGCCATAAACTTAAAAGTAGTTATTTTGTAAATAAAAATTATATATGCCCTGGTAAATGGTAAGATATGACAGATAAGCAGTATGCAGTATGAGCAGTTAGCACATAATAGAAAATCATGAGCATTTGTGTATATAATCTGACCTTCCAGCTACATTTTACTCCTCTGATCAGCTGTATGATTAATAATAAAAAGAATGATCGCTATCTAACAGATCAGATAGCGATTTGGCATCTCCAAAAGGCATGGAAATTAATGGGATGTGTTGTACTGTTAGTTTTGCCGAAATGAAGGAACCAGTTGGGAGTTAGGAGTAGTCTTGAAGATGTACAACTGAACATCCTAGTTACTCTCTTGAAGTTCTTACTAGCTTACATGTTAACAACAAATTGCATGATTCAGTTAAAGTAGAATTTGCATCATGGCAGGATCCTGGGGTTGCAGGAATCACTACTTAAAAAACTAGTAAATGCTGTTTATGCAGTGGAAAGCATAGCTGTAAGGGAAGATTTCAAATTGGTATTGGGGTAAATTAAAATTTTTGGTTTTGAGACAGATGTCTGAATTCTTTGGCATACATTGATTCTGGATGATATGGAGATATTTTAACAATGAATCTGCATGCTATGTAAGGAGATACTTATGTTCTCTGCAATAAAAGGCACATGGTCTTTGTTATAACCATAACTATACATTCTCATTAAAATTTAGCATGGTCTAGCATAATGACAATCAGTTTTTTATTTTTCTGCTTTTTTAGAAACAAATAAAATCTATTTTAAGATACTACTCTTTGTCCTGAATTTATGAAGGAACAATTAAGTCATCACTTCCTTAGATAGTGTATTATGATTCTTTAGGTGGCTGTACAAATAAAAGCTTGAAATATAAGTTGTGTTTGGTGATCTGTCCTATCCCAACACTTTGATAATTTTAGTTTACAGAGCTTTAGATATCTTCAAGATCTGTGGTGTTTTAATATGAAGTGGAATTTGTATTTTAACAAACACAGATTTTCACTTGGCTAATAAATACAATCCTTCAGTTCTGACAGCATCAGCAGTGATGAAGAAGAGCTAAGAACGCTGGGCAGCAGTGGCAGTGAAGGCAGTACTCCAGAGAACATTGGTCCTCCTTTCATCACAGATGAAAACAGTTGGTACAACAAATGCAAAAGGGTAGAACAGAAGTACCGGCTTGCGTTGGAACAGAAGGTAAAAGATCAGATTTGTGTGGGGATGATGGAGCCAAAGCTCATCACCAGCCAACTGGTGACATACCCATTTAAGTAAAGGCAGAAAAAGATACTAAATATTATTTAGCTTCTTGTAAGTGGTCTTAAATTTTATAATCCTTAGATGTCTAAGTATCTTTGCTCATTGATTTGAGGGGAAAAGAGGTTTGGGGAGGGGGAGGAGGACAATAACGATAATAATTCAGAAATCAGATTTCACAATCTAATGTAGAAGCTTTGACTTCTTTTTCCAATCTCATAATTACAGGCAGCGTATCTCTGAAGCTGTTAGGTTGCGAGCTTGAAGCAAACACGATTGTCCACATGATTTTGCTCTTCCTTAGAGGCCATAGAATTTTACTGATGTAGATGGACTGCCAGTTGAAGGCTTTTATAATGATAGTGATGTTAAACTTCATCATTTAGTCTTACAGTAAACAAAAGTGGTCAGCAAAGTAATCGTTGTAGGAATGAAAAGCAAAACTATCTTCTCAGTGATACTGAGATGGGTTTTTAGAAAATAGATAGTTTTAAGATCTACTTCAAGTTAGAATGGGAAAGAGGAAAAAAAAAAAGAGTGTGTTTGTATTTGATGTTAATAATGTAGGTGACATATTGAATGTTATTATAGAAACCAAAGGTAGGTTCTCCTTCTGCCACCCAAAATACTGTAAGTTAAAGGTGAAGTGAAATACATGTCCAAACTTTTTAGTATTTTTAAAAGCAAGGTGCTGTCATTTTTTCATACCAGCATATTACAACTACAGAGACAACAGTGCGTATTAGCTAGTCGGAGAAAGAGGAGGCAAGACTGTTTATAGACACTGAAGAAATAATGCACAGAAAAAGAAAGGAGAGGTCAGGAAAAAAGAAAGGGAAGAAAAATGAAAGACAAAAGGTTAATGTTTTTAAAGAACTTAATTAGTATTTTTAGTATTCTTTTTTCATAATGTCAGAATTTGATTTTGGTGAAACTCTGAACACAGTAAACCATATGAAAGGCTGGAATTACATAAGGGTGCTTGGAGATGCCCTTAGTTTAGGGCATTAGAATCACAGGATTATCTCTCTGCCTTTCTAGTTTTTATCGTACTGAAAAGAAACAAGGTTTAAAAAAAAAAAAAAAGAAAAAAAGAGATGGGCAGATGGGATCTAGAATGGATATTGTGCCAGCTGGGACTCGTAGTACGTTAACTGTGGCCCATGTCCTGATACTAACTCATTTAAATTCTGAGAATGATCGTTGGCATGGTTTTGGCCTGGGACAACTAGCACTCTCCCAGATTATTTGAGGTCATGGTTTGTGAAGTAGTGATGATTCCAGGTAACCAGTATGACCTCAGACATGGTCCTTTGGAACTTGAGGTTTAGTATAGATATAGTCAGAGTGAGAGAGCATACCTGTGAAGGAGTCCTGGCTATGTTCAGTTTATTAGGGTAAATGTAGCTATGGATTGCTAAATGTCAGTCTTAATATGGAACGGGTAGAACCAAAGTTGGTTTACTTTAATGCATGTGAGAGAACCTAGTTAAAGTTTTTCCAAGTAACAGTGAAAAAGTCAGGCTTACTGTGGGATGATAGATGTTAGAGGTATTTTTAAAAAATATATACACAATTATTTATTTTCCATTTTGAGTCCCTTAGACTTCCTGTTTTTGAAATATGACCATAAATGTTGGCATCCAGGTTGCTGGTACAATCTTCTCAGGCAGTGTGGTATCACTTTTCATATGGAAAGCACTTGTGTTACTTGGGGCTCTCTCTGGTACAGATGACATTTTCCCTGCTTTTGTAAACCAAAGTGTGCCATTCAAAGGGAATATCTTCAAATATATAAATAAAATTAAAACCTTTCCTTCCCCTCCCCAGCAGTCTTTGAAGCACAGGAACGTATTCAAGACAGCATTTCATCCCTGTGTCCAGACAAAAACATAGGATCAATTTGAAATCCACTCTTCCTCCCTCCTCTCCGCCCCCCCGCCACAAATTGTAAAATATTTTAGAGTTTAATGAGGAAAGTGTCGTCAGCTCTGAAGAAGCATTGAAGAGAACAAAACAAGTGGATGTTTATTTTTCTTGGTACATCCAGGTGGTTCATTTCCAAGGGTACTCCATGAAGGATACTCTGTTAAAGTTGTGACAGACATCTGTAGAAACAATATTGAAACATGGTGCCCAAAACCACTAGCCAGAATCGCTAGGAAGCTTTACATCTGCAAAAGCACCAAGATCGTCAGTGGCTGTAACAGCAAATGGAAGTTTTTGTTTATTCACGAGCCTAAGATCCAGAAACACTTCTTCTCCATGGGAAGTTATTCGCTGATCTGATACTGAGTATTTCAAATTTTTGAGCATTACTATTTTAGTAAGTTACATTGTGCCTTGTAGCAATCTCGTAATGAACTGCCAACTTCTGTAGTCAACTAATGTAGGGGTGAATTCAAGTTGGTTTTATGATAACTCTTTGAAACTTTGGTGTATTTAATGCAATTTGCAAAACGAGAGCTACTGTGACAGCTGTTGACACTTTCCTAATTGTCCTTTAGAATGCCTACTTCACAATTGCAGCAGCAAAATAACTTTTTTATTCCCACAGACAGAAAGTTTTCCATTGTCTAATTCTCATTTGGGATGTGCCTGCCAAATTTTTATATAATTCGCTTCAACTATACTACACCTGTTCTATTGTAACTTGAACAAAAGAGCATTCAGAGGTTAGATGGACTATGGAATAGAGCTCCTTTCCTGAGTGTTTCTCTCCTTTCCTTTTCAGGGTGTTTGTCATGGCAATAAGTTGCAGCAACAATTAAGTTGCACACAATGCAGTAGGTACAAGTTAATCAGAGACAGAGTGTGTTCTTTCAAACAGAGGAGCTTTCTGACATTCTGTGTGTTGGAAAACTGTATGTTTGTGACAAGAAGACCAAGTCAAAAATAATGTATTTTTAGTAACTGATAGATCCTGCTTTTTGCTCTATTGTCATTCACTTTGTGCAAACAAAGATAAATTCCTTTTGTGCCTCCTAAATAAGTGTCTGTACTGCAATCTTTAATAGCACAGGTGAATGATGTTTACCAGGGTCACAGTATGACAAGCGATTGGATTGCAGCTAGCATAAAGGTATCTGTATCTTCTGAGTTGTCTGAATGGTTGGATAGGGTCAGGCATTATTTTGGCAAGGTAAATCCTAGCATTGCTTTATTCAATCAACAATGCTGTGCTGGTTTAGACCAAGAGTCCTTGGTTATCTTACTATCCTATCTTGAATACTTGCCCAAACTAGATGTGGAGGGAAGAATAAAAACAACGCAAATATATATGTGCTGTTTTTGCTCTAATACTTTCTTAGCCAATGCATATCAGCTGAAGGACTTCCTGAAGCTGATAAGGTTTGTCTGTTTCGTAACCCGTGATGGATCTCTCTTCCAAATACTTGTCAAATATCCCCTTGACCCCACATTAATTTTTAGCATCCAGACTATTTTTTTGGCAAAGCTTTCTGCCTATCTACCATCTGTTGTGTGAAAAGCCACCTCCTTTTCTGTCTTTTGAATCTGGCTGCTACTAGCTTGATTTCATGGTGCCTGGCTCTTGCATTTTAAAAAATGATAAACAGTCGCTTCTTTCCTGTCCTCTCCAGGCCATTCTGGAAATATGATGTGTTTGTCTTTTCCAAGTTGTCTCTTGTCCAGATTAATGAGTCATAGTTTACGCATTTGTTACTTGCATGGAAGTTATCCCTTCCCTATTTGGGAATGATGTAAAATGTTCCCTTTTGTGTACTGTTTATATTGGAGTTTTATACGCTTTCACTAGCGGGATGATGCATCTCCCTGTCATTATAGATAGGGGAAAAATTTGTAAAGTGTTTGTTTGATGTTTCTGGGAGGCAGGAAATTTATGCATGTCCTAATGCATCATTTAGTACTTCTAAAGCGCTACTGTTGTGGTTTAACCCAGCAGCTGGCAGCTAGGACCAGACAGCCGCTCGGTCATTCCTCCCCCGCGACCCACTGGGATGGGGAGGAGAATGGACAAAAAGTAAAACTTGTGGGTTGAGATAAAGACGGTTTTGTAAGACAACAAAGGTAGGAATAACAATAATAAAGATTATGCAAAACAAGATACACAGTACAGTTTTTCTCACCGCCCGACAACTAATTGCGCAGCCAGTCCCCAAGCAGTGATCATGGATTTCACGGAACTCTCAGAACTCATGGAACTTGCTGATTCCTGCTCCCTGGCCAGCCCCCGTTCATACACTGAGCATGACGTCTGTGGTGTGGAATATTTCCACTGGCCAGCTTGGGCTGGCTGCCTGGCTGTGCTCCCTCCCAGCTCCTGCACACCTGCTCATTAGATGAACAAGCGAGTCTGCAAAGAGTCCTTGATTTCACAGCAAGGACTCAAAACATCAGTGTATTATCAACATTCTTCTCATACTGAATCCAAAACACAGGAGCTACTGGGAAGAAAATTAACTCTATCCCAGCTGAAACCAGGACAGCTGTAAGAGCTCCAAGGAGTACGTTAACAGTCAAGATAACAGTAACATTTGATGTAGCAGAACTAGGCATATTGAAAAGCTCTCAAGATTCCTTGGAACTTGTACTGAGACTAAAATTAGTTCCTATGAAATATAAATATATCCAGTGGATAGAGTTGTATGTAATCACAGAATCACAGAATAGTTGTGGTCGGATGGCACCTCTGGAGACTGTTGTTCCCTGGTCAGGAAAAGGTAGACTAGAGCCAGGTTGTTCTGTTGGGCTGTGAATATGTCAAGGATGCAGACTCCCCAGCCTGTCTGGACAACCTGTTCCAGTGTTCATTTAAAAATAAAAGAAAAAATTACTAAAAAGAAAAAAAAGGGGGGTTTTTTCCTACATGTGAATAGTTTCCTGTATTTAGGTTTGTGCCTGTTGCCTCTTTCCAGTAGATACCACTGGAAAGAGTCTGACTCCATCCTCTTTACACCCTCCCATTAAATATTGGTATACACTGATACGATTCTCTTCCTCCTCATCTTCCCTCCAACTCTACTGAGCAATCCCAGCTCTTTCTGTCTCCTCTCATATGAGAGATACTCCAAAGCCTTAATGGTCTTTGTGGTGATGAATTATATTAATAGCATTTTACTAGCAGCTAATGTGAAATCTGTTTTCTTACTCAACAGGACTATATCTGTTCTGTGTCTACAAAAAATACCTTTATTAATTTTTTTTTTTTTATGTGGGCACCTATGGGAGAGTTATACATTTTTCCACAGGCTTCAAGGAATGTACAAAATTTTATACAGTTTAGACTTACTGTATCTGGCTTTACCTAAGACTTGATAAGAAATTACTAGCATCTGACATACTGGGACTCTGCTTGAAGGAAAAAAAAAAGGAATAGCTGCTTAGTGATGTAACTAGATGTGTAATTTGTGAATATACTTTGTGACCAGCCTGCCATCACAGCTGCTGTTGAATACTTACATTGTGGATATTTCTAAATGACTAAGTAGTTGGAGTGTAATTAGCACTGCCTCATATCTTTTATAGTACCAGCTGGAAAAACGATGACATAAACGCATATGCACATTCCAGTTGTACATGTCCAATATTACTAAAAGTGACGTTCACCAGTTGCCCTACCTTATGCTTTACTGTAGATGAGTATTTATTTCAAGAACTTTCTCCTTTGTTGTTTTAATGTGTGATGTGGTATTGCAGTTTTCAGAGGAACTTTAAAATAATGTTGGATTTTTAAAATAATATTCTGGATCGCTTTCATTAACTGTACAGATTCATATAGGTGCATTTACTCTTGTCCTTCTTACGCAATTTCTAATATCCTATATCTGTTAAGTTGTGGAGTTCTGATCTTTTTCTTGTACTAGTGACTCTTCTATGTTCTCGAAAAATGAATTAGTGTTTCATGCTGGTGGCATTCCTATCTCATTGTTTCATCCATTATTCTATTCCTCCACAGGAATATAAATAAGTACATTATTTTTTTGGTACGTATTAGGAAACATCATACTAATCTTAATTCAATTTACTAGTCTGTTTAAAAATTAAAAAAAATAAAACTGCAAAAAAATCAGAGCAGAACTGTATATATCTTGAACCAGAAAAATGTGAACATACATAATGGGAAGTTTTTTTGATAGTGTGTTCTTTAAACACTTGTGTTTCCAGGGTTACCTTGAAGAATTGGTACGACTCAGAGAAAACCAGCTATCTGAATCTGTCTCACAGAATAAACTGCTGTTACAAAGAATTGAAGATATGGATCTAGCCCATAAAATGGAGAAGGAACAGCTGGAATATATCATTGTGGAACTGCAAGACCAGTTGTAAGTTAGTAAAATGGAGAAACGTCATTAGAGCAGTATTACTTAACTAATTTAACTTATTTATCTATACACCATGAAGAACTTCTGGTTCTGTGGAAATGAGTCAAACTTCTTAAAGAAATAGATATATTTTAGCTTTTTTTTTTTCCTGACAAGGCTTATATTCAGAAATGGGTCCCCTGAAAACTGCAGTAGTGTAAGAGAGAATAGTTCTGAAATAAATTTTTATTTTTAGATCTGAAATAGCTTACAGTAAACTTGCTTAAATTTTTAAAACATTTTTATAAAATGTTCTTTGTATTTTATTACTTCCAGCTTCAAGACTACCGTTAAAAGAAATATTGGAAGCGGCTTCCTTTTTAACACTATTTTTAAAATGTTAGGCAGGAGAGGATAAAGAAATATTTATTTTCTTTGTATAGATTCTATTTTATTTGCGTGTGGCTCAGACACATCAGAAGTTCATCTGATAGCCCTAAAAATATGCAAACTGATGAAACAGTTTGCTACTCGCCCTTTCCACAATGCGAGGCAAAACGCTAAAACAACAGGAGAAGGCTTATTTTTTTAATAGCGTGTGTGACTCCTAATATGATAAACATTCATGTGTTTTATCATCCTTACATAGGTTATCCTCCCATCCCCGTCAGTTGCGTAGGGACATACTGTCCTTTTGCAGAGACACTCCCTGGTAATGTTTAATGACTTAGCTAGATAGATGGAAGACTTGCTGTGTTAAATTGCCACGAGACTGCTATAGTATGCATCTGCAGCAATTGTGTGTTCTGTTCTGTTCTGTTCATAACAAATATAAGATAAATTATTTTACCTTATATCTGGAGTAATTTATATGTGTCTGAGCCCTGAAGTAAAATGGATGAAGAGAATATAAAGATGACTTTGGGATACGTTGGTTCCCTCTGCCTAATGTCTCACAGAGACACCACCCAGAAGGGTCTTGTCTATGCAGTAAAAAGTAATTCTAGCCTGTAAACAAAGCTCTCCCCCCATCTTGTGATTTTATTGCCAATGCTTGAAATGGATTTTATGGAAATCCTCACGAATACAGCATTTTCATTTTATGTGTGCCAATTTCAGAGTTGAGGAAGAAAAAAGATGTTTTTCCAAGTCTCTTTTCTTTTTTTTTCCTCTTTTTCTGATTGCCTGTAAGCTTTTGAGAGATACCTGTTCTTGAGTTCTTTTCTGAATTTACTGATATAGCTAATGATTCATGTTATATTTCTTTGGCCTCCCTGATTATTTGGGGGAAGTGGGGGGAAGGTGTGAGCTCATTTAAACCCACTCTGATACTTGGAAATTTTGAATGTTCAAACTTGCTGTTAATTTTTAGCTGAGCTTTATGCAATCAGACTGTTCTAAAGATCTCAGTCTTTGGGGTTTGATTTTGTTTGCTGGCTTTCCTATGTAAAGGCTCAAATCGTGGGGCAGTTTCTGTATCTTGGCTGTGTGTTCTTGTATAGCTGTTTGTGAGACACTGCAGTCAGGAGCCTGGACTACACTAGATATTTGGAGAAAGGTATAATTTTGCGTTGTTATTGCTGTGAATGTAGTGTGCCTGCCAGATGAACTCTTCTTGAAGTGTGTTAGGAACTCATAGTTTCTTACTGGTGAGAGGGAAGGTAAGAAATATTCCTAGCAGGTATCTGATAGTCAACACCACTCATAATGAACTTAATCATTCTTTCATACTTGCTGTTTCCTTCTTTTTATTTCTTTTTTTTCTTTTTTTCATTTTATTCTGACCAAGGGTGACCTGGCAGCAGAGTGTGTTGCGTCACTAATGTGTCTGTAGTAAGGCATGAGTTTTGGCCAATTGCTTTTTATGGTCCAGCAGTTTTAGAATGGCATTCACATAATTCCAAATCTTAGTGTTTTGGTCCCCTACCATTAGTTGCATTTCGAAGTAATGAATGTATGCTGTAATCTTTTTCAATTCTTTATCAGCAGGTACGAGCAAGTTTAGGATCGTAATTCTGCCTGAGGCATACTACATTACTGTTTGTAACACACTTTGAGATCTGATTTAGGATCATTTGCTGTGTAATGGAAACTATTATAAATAAACATTCTATATTTTCTTTTTAATGATGCTTTTCTGTTCCACTGGCTGTTGTTAAGGTAGAAAATTCTACTGCTTCAAACTTCTCTCAAGTATTTGTTGATGCTTCCAAAATGGTATTTCAAAATGTTTTTTATATATTCTCAATGGATTTGGGCAGAATCTGAGTCTATGTCTAGGTCTGTCTTTGACCACCACCAAAAAAAAAAAGTGGGGTGTGGGGAACAGAGATCTGACTTTATTGGCAGTATAGGTTGTTGCTGTTGCTGACTTGGAAACCAGGCAAAACTAGTGATAAACAAGGCCTTCAGGTTATAAATTAGATTACCTACAGACAAACTTTTCCATATTCACATTTAATAAGGCAGTTTGCTGTAAAGCATGAAAGAAACACGGAGATAGGTGAAACTTGGAAGTAATTTTTATTTTACAGCTGCTGTGCAAAACTTAATGTTCTACAATTTTCAGTACTCTTAGCTTTGTCTCACACACTTGAGTATCCAAACTACAGTGAACAACACAGTTTTCAATTTAGTTAAAAGCCATTTCATGGATCTCATGAATAGCAACATCTGGAAAATAGTGAAGCTGAAAATTTATCAAATTAGTTACTCTACAAAAGAGTAACTGTTTTTAAATGTCTCTCAACTTAGATTTCTTAGTAATATGCCCACCCATCTGGGGATTGGACATCTCACTGTGCTGGTAAGTGCCTGGTGGCAAATCAAGTTAGAAAAGTGAAACTGCAATCGACCACCTGATCATGTCGGACGTGTTTGAACTAATGCACAGCTGATCAAGAAGAAGGTTCAGACTAGATATTAGGAAGCATTTCTGTACTGAGAGGGTGGTCAAACACTGGAACAGGCTGCCTAGGGAGGTGGTCGATGCCCCAGGCCTATCAGTGTTTAAGAGGCATTTGGACAATGCCCTGAATACCATGCTTTAACTTTTCATCAGCCCTGCAGTGATCAGGCAGTTGGACTACATGATCGTTTTAAGTCCCTTCCAGCTGAAACTATTCTGTTAGATATTCTAAGAATAGCTTGCTCTTCTAACACGCTTTCAGCATCTCCTGATGAAGTGGTTGCCTGGTGATATGTGTCAGTTGTAACAATGATGAGGCATATTATGGCTTTCATTTGCTTTCTTCAGAAGTGTTTGCTGTCACTGGGACTTGTTTTTGCCTGGAACTTGGTGTAGTTGAACCTTATAGTACTGTGATTTTGGCTCCACTCTTCTACAGAAAGAGTGTATTTTTACAGCGATGGTGGGGCAGTTCTTAAGGCCTTAAAGTGCTTAAAATTAACAGTTCTTAAGTGCTTAAAAATATGAGTTGACAGGACAGCTAAGAGAAGCCTGTGATCTATGGCGTGTCTAACTGAAGAAAACAGTTTGAATTCTGTAACATTCAAAATGTGATGGGAGAGGAATCCCAAATCTTCAAGGAACTGTATCCTGGAGTATTCAAAACTCAAAGGCAGCCATTTCTTCCTCCTCTAAGATCCTGCAAAGAAGTGTTGAATATGTCTTGGAGCAGAGAGGCATTTAATTGCGCACACCATCAGTAAAAAAATTCTGAGCACGCCCCCTAATATAGGTATATTTATTTATAAATTATATACATGCGCTACTGTACTAATATATTATGTACATTATAAAACATACATAACAATAGAAATGAAAAAGGGTAAGATAAAGATGAAAAAAAGACTTCTTTTTTTTCCCCATTTATTAGTAGTACAGAAAGTATTTTCTCCCCGTACACAAAAGGATTGTCTTACGCACCCCACTTTGGAGACCACTGCCTTGAAGGACTACTTAGCTCAGTCAAAGAAGTGACTAGGCAAAGTCTGGAACTGTTTGCCCACAACATCCTTGCATTAAAACTATTTATCTTAGCTTAAACGGGCTTTTTTCCCCCTTAGGGTGATTCTAAGTCTTTCTTTTGACTTATAAACTACCTATGTCTAAGGCAAACTCTGCTGATCTTTGTTACTTTAAAGTTCAGATTCTGCATCTG
This sequence comes from Opisthocomus hoazin, assembly GCF_030867145.1. Classification (NCBI taxonomy): domain Eukaryota; kingdom Metazoa; phylum Chordata; class Aves; order Opisthocomiformes; family Opisthocomidae; genus Opisthocomus; species Opisthocomus hoazin. The sequence continues at coordinate 70,400,837 of NC_134417.1, read as the reverse complement.
AAATTGATATTTATGTATGTTAAATATTGATGTATGATTGCAAGAGATTCCATCAGTTTCCTGAATAGTGGCTCATCTCCTGCATCGTGACTCACTGATGTTATAAAAGCTAATCACTTTAACAAAAAAGTCTTTTATAATAAGTAATAAGGGAAAAGGAAAGCATTGTATACAAAGGTAAAAGACCCTCAACTTAAAATGCTTTAAAATTTTGCTGTGATTTTTGTTGAAATGACAGTAGTGACTTGCATAATGTTTACCAATGTGGGTTTCCTCCTAAATATTTTTCGGGTTTTCAGGACAGTTTACCTGGTGTAAGATGGTACAGCCCCTTTGTCCCAACTGGTGTGATATTTTATTTTTTTTTTTTTAAATTTATCACAGGTATTGAAAATGTATTTCTTAGATTCAGTGGCTATGCTATATTTTATACCACTCTGTTTCTTATCTCCCTCTGCTGTTCCTTCCTATATCCCTGTCTTGTTCTGGTGTTTTGGGGAGGGGCACGTGGAGTGAAGGAAAGTCAAGAAAACATTTCTGTGTTTGGAATTCTGTCTTTGGTTATGGCACAAATAAGACTCAAATTAAATTGTAGGGACATTCACATCTTACATTTTGTTAAGCTTGTCTGTATAATTAAGAATTTTTTGGAGGCTATAACTGTGCTGTCAGCGACCAAGCGGAGAAAAGCTTCTCCAAGGAAACAGAAGCAGAAGGGTCTGAGCAAAGGCTTTGAAAGTTAGCCTGCATTTTGTGTCTCTTTGTGAGTAAAACTCTAAATGTGGATTGCTTGGTTTTGTAATCCTCACTCAAAAATTACATCATCTGGAGGAATAGGAAAGCTGGATCACTTTTAGGACACTTAACCTTCGTTTTCAGATAGTCCTCTGGTTGTAGGCTTTTTTTTTTTTTAAAGAAACCGAATTCCTCAACTGCGTAAGTACAATAAATCCGATTTTTTGTAGCTCCTTTATTTTCTCACTGAAAGGAACTGGGAGACTAAAATTTAATGTTTGATCTTCTTGGGGAATTTCTTTCCTCGAATGTCAAAAATGACGTGTCAGAATGCTAATCCTTCTTTCCTTTTAAAGCTTTCATGGATCCTTGCTATCAAACCATCATTCACATTAGCCATGCTTTTATTTGTAATGCTTCCTGTACGTCCTCTGACTCCCTCAAGTTTACAGCAGCAGTTTTAAATCCGTAGTATTGTAGTCTGGTTTGTTTTCAGCACCTTCTTTTCTTAACTTGTCCGTACTTTTTTTTTTTCAGAAAGCATATTAAAAAAAATTGTGTGTTTTGACAGATGTTGAACCTGGTTTGTTTACACAGCGTTTTGGATTTTATTTTTGTGAAATTCTTTCTTTTGAAGTTTGCTGCAATATTGTATGCTTGTTTTGTTTTACAAAGGTGTGGATAGACAGCAAGAAGGAAAAGTTCTGTTTTCCGTGAGGTGGAAACCTGTGAAGACATGGGAGTTTCCTTTTTGCTTAGAAGTATAACCAGGAAAAATTCAGCTGAGCATAGTACATGGACAGACAGATTCCTGCAATTCAGAGTGGAGCATACAGAGTGAGGCACAGCACAGAAACAAGCAGAATTAAACAAAATCGCAGCTGAGCCTCTGACATGACAGAGGACACACTATTCTTAGAATCCAGAGGGACTCCAAGGGGGTATTAACAGGAAGCCAGAAGTTTCTGGATTCATAGCAGCCTGAAGAACTTACTCTGCAAGATGCAGTACATAGGGAGGGCTTTATTTTTAAACCCTTATATTTTAATTTCTCATTTTGAACTTTGAAAAAGAGTTTTTAAAAAGTTTATATTAAAATAAACCTTACATTTTAAAAAAGTTAAAAGCTTTTGAGGTTACTGGTGTCTTCAAGGACAAGATGTGTTGGTATATTTACAGCAAAATGATGGTTGACTCCAAAGTGAAAAATACTCATTTTTGTAAGGAGTCTCTCCTCTCCACTCTCTTTTCTTCTTCTTTTTTTTTTTTGTTGTTTTTTTGTGCTTTGTGAGTTAGAGAATCATAGGGACTCTCCTTTGACCATTTTGCATACTTAATTGCAGTAGCCTGGGAATGTGTCCCTTTCTCTGAGTCTCTAATGTGTAACACTAAAATCTGTTTTTATAGTGACATCCTTTCTTTTTTTCCCATAGCTACACTGCTGTGGATAAAGGTGTTGCATAAAAGTAGCAAGCAAGAAAGCTTTAAGTTACTTGGACATTAGCACTTCATGCATTCCAAATGCCAGAATTTTTATCCAATGTAGCATTGTAAGGTTGGGAGCAGGGGGAAGTAAGGCCTTTTGAAATAGTAATGAGATGTATAGAACCTTTGAGGGCCTCAGTACAATGCAGTTTCAAATAACGTGCATTCCCAGTAGGAAAGCATATTGTATGGATCATGTAGTTTCTTCCTCTGTTAATATTACCTGAACTTACCTGAACTGTGGTAGAAAAAGAACACTGGCTTAGGCATGGGAATGCTAAAGACAGAACAGAGATAGAGAACACCAGCTAAAAAATTAGGGTAAGTCAATCATGGTGCATAATCATGAACTCCTGGAGTAAAATAATAGAGACAGAATTTGATCTCTTAGTGCCTTATGCATTTAGATAAATAAACTTGCATTACCATTTGCTTCTGAGAGTCCCAATTTTTCTTGCTTCATTTCTTAACTCTCATCTACATTTACTGTAGATTTGCTTCTATATTATTGAAGATACTGATGGGAAAAGCTAGTACTTGATAGTGCTTATACATAAATGAGAAGAGTTGAGCAAAAGTTACTTTTACATTAATCTAGTATATTTAATGCAAGTTATATGACATTCAATACCAAACTAAATAGACTTTAAATGACGAATAGTAAATATATAACCAATTTTTGTGAGGGTGGAAGAATAGCGTCAGGTTACAATGGTGAGGAGAGACTAGTTCTATATTTGCAGAATACTACTTTATCATTGGTACACTGTATCAATCTCCCTAAGAGTCTTTAGACAAAAGAAATTGATATTTAAGTTATCCTAAATTTCAGTTTTATTTGGCTATATTGGTTTAAATAGATCAGACCAAGAGTTAAGTTTCATCCAGTAAAGAGGAAAAGAAAAATCAATTTTATACTTTCAAAACAAAATTAAAAGTTTCTCTAAAATACAAATAGTTTGACCAAAAGAAAGATGAGTTAGAGGTCAGTGTGTGTACACACACAGTCACAGAAATGTTTGGGGGTTTTTGTTTTTTGTTTTAAATTATGGATGATATTCGTAAATTTAGGATACAACTTGTTTCTCTTTCTTCGAAATCCAGTTTTAAGGCTACAACTTTGTGTCTTGGATTTTCTCAATGTTTTGTTAAAATAAAGCACACTTTAAATGATTTCTGGAAAGGCTTAAAATAGAAAAAGTGAAATGTCTGAAGTTATAACCAAGAAAATAGTGTAGTGTGTTAACTGATTTCTTGTGCAGGAAGCTTTTATTAGCTGCCTTTCTATTTGGATAGCAAGCGGGTGAGATTTAGATTGGTGCTTTTTCTGTTTGTCATTGAGATATTATTATGCAGCCACTTAACATAATAAAATTTTCAGTATTTTGCTATCCAAATTATAACTCAAATTACACTTGGAAAATATTTTTATTTGCCACCTGTATTCTCTTCCCATTTCTCCATTTTTAGCGTTGTTTTGGGGTGGGGGAGTGTTTGGGGTGTTTTTTACCCCCTCTCCCCTTGGATCAGATTTTTGTCCGCATTTTTGTCATTCTGCAGTTGCCTTAGACATTGAAGCTCTCTCTTACTGCTTGCGTGTTTTGGTAGTTGTATTAGTTCCCATTCAGCTACCGGGAAGAACTTAACATTACTCGTGGCTTTGCTTGCTGCTATTCTTTTCCCTTTGGCTTTTTTTTTTTTTTTTTTTTTGAAGCAACATGGCCTTCTATCCCTCAAAGCAGGTCAACATTCCCATATTCACTTTTTTGTAATTAGAAATATGGCACACTGAAGGAGCTTATATACTAGTTTTGGTAAATACTTGTCTACATAGAAGACCCATCTTACAGTTAGAATGTTGGATCTCTGCTGAAACTCTTGCTGGCTTAATATGCGAGTGGAAGTTTAAAAAAGTGATTGTTCTGTCAACCCAAAGTTTACCTGACCATTTTGTGGCTGATACTGCTGTTTTTCCTGAATCCAAGGGAAGCATGTTAAAATGGCAAAAAAATACTGAGAAGACCCCTGGGTTTGGGGAAGTTTTCCTGATCTGTTCTGAAGGAAGATCTTAATTTTTTTCCCCCCTGCCCCCCACCCCCACAGAAATGTTCTTTTAAAAGGAGTTCAGCTATAGGCAGATAATTTGTATTGACCTCACTGACATAAAAAAAACAATCCTTGAATGACAAGCTCTGTTTGAGAGAATATTTACTGAAGGCAAATTTGAGAATCTGTCAAAAAAAGGGGTTTGCTAGGAATCCTCCATTTCCCAGCAGCAAGGATCTGATGGCTGAAGAACAGAATTAAAAGCTGCTCTTTACTTTTTTTAATAATTTGGTTGCTAGCCAAGTTCAGTGTTTTTCTTGTTTTCGGTCAAGACATACTTATTATCTGGGGAAACTGGTTGTGCTGTGCCTGTTATCCTCCTCCAAAGGAGTCAGGCCTGGTCATTGGTCCAAGGACAGGAAGAGTATCAGCCGCATGCTGCAGTAGTATTTTAATGAGCACACGTGAAGTTAACATACTGTAGTGTGTTTTGATCCATTCTGGATGTCTGTATTCTGAAATAAAATCTCCACCGTAACTAGACTAGATCTCAAGAGTCAAGCTGCTGGTATTTCTGCCAGTGTAAGCTTATCCAAGTTACTCCAAAGGTCAAGGAGATCAAAGGCTGTATAAAATTGATGACAGTAATTTTTTTTACTAGAGAATGTATTTCAAGATCTCTAGGACATAATAAAGGAGGACTGAAAAGATTGCTGAAGAAGCTTCAAGGGGATCTGTTCTGTGGCACAACAAATCCTGTTCTGTTACAGACAAAGCTCTGCTGGCCAGTCAAAAGGAGTAAGAAAATGTGGTGTGGTAGGACATGCCTGCTTTTTTTCACTGCAGCGGCTGCCAGTAGAAACTCTGCTGGGAACTAACTGCTTTGGCATCTAATTTGGGGAATACTGTGTCTGTGCACAGGGCACAAACCTGAGAGGTGATATATTGCGGCATCAAAATCCACGGGTAAGTAACTCATTTTCGTACCTGCTGATCTAATTTCTCGAAGTCCAATGACATACCAGTCCAGACAGCTTACTGTCTTGCTACAGTACTGACAATTTGAGAGTTCCCTTTTATTTTAGAGTTGCTCTTACAGGTTTTAGTTATATTCATATATGCTATCAATTTGAGTTTGCATTCCATATTTCCTGTTCTAAATAAAGGTTTTTAAAGATTGTTCTTTCTTACTCAAATGTTTTTTATTTTTTTTAAGCTTTTATTTTCGCTTTTACTTTTCGCTACTTAGGTAGTTCTTGAACTGGAGCACTCATCTGATATAATTCCCTTTCTTAGGGAATTAGTCTGTTTGGTTTATTTCCTGTCTTCATCTGCTGGTAGGAGGGCAAATTGCCAACTGGACTGGCATTTTCTGGATTTGGAGAAATTAAACTTACAGGTAAGAAATTACTGGTTTTTCATAGGTGTAATTGGAAACAGAACTGACTTTTTGTTTATTAAACAAAAAATCTGTGTAAATGGGTCTTCAAGATTAGGCTTCCAATGGCATGAATCTGGATTTGATCCAGGGCAAGCAGGAAATCCAGTCTATCTGAAATGAGACCAGAAATTTTATGTGGTTACCAAGATAAGGCTTTTCTATATTAGCCTGGACTATACTTGAGATTCATTTTTATTTACTTGTTTATTTTTGAATTCCCAGAGGTAATATAGTTACAGTATGGAAAGTGACCAAAGTTAATCACCTTTTTATATCATGTCTATTTTGCGTGTGGGAACCCCACATGCAGGCTGTCTTTTGTCCCCATCCCCCACTATGAAGGAGTGAATCAAGTCAGGTCGCAGTTTCAAGGTGCAGAAGTCTTAGATGGGTTAATTCAAAGGAGTAACTTATTCTTTTGAGAGGTAGCTGAGCTGCCAAAAACGATGCTAGTGCAAACAGAACTGTTTGTGGGGTTACCTTATGAATTACATAAAAAAAAAAAAATTTAAAAAAGCTTCTTTTTAAAGAAAAAAAAATTACCATTTCAATGATCCATTTTCAGAGTGGCTTCGATGTGATTATACCAGAACAACTGAAAAGGCAGCATCCTGTGGAGCAGGGATGGACATGAGCAGTAATTTGTCAACTGCATTTTATTATTATATGTGAACCATGCACAATCATATTCTGCTTGTGCTTAATAAATAATCTCAAAATAATAAAAGTTGAGGAAATCAGCAAGTAAGTATTCTGGAGAGTACCTGACAAAGACAGGGCCAGTGAACACTAGTGAAGAAGGATGTTTAGCAGAAGACCTCACTAATCTCACCTTTCCCTGCTTCTTAAATACACAATTAAAGAACTGAAAGTCAAAAGCATGCAGAGATGTTTCTGGAAACAGCTGTATAAACCTGATGTTAATACTCTGGCTGTTGCTGTTATTCTTGAAGTAAATTTACAGGCCTGGAGGGAGCGTATGTATCTGCACTTCAGGCAGACACTTACTCCTAACCTGGGAGTATGTTGGTACTGATTAGTTAATGAATCATCAGTATTCTTTTGCAATATGCAGGAATTCAGTAGCAGGATGTTTTTACCGAATACTTTTTTTTGTTTCCTAAGAGGAGCTTAATTTAAATAGTGGTTCCTGATACTAAGAACAAAAAATATAAATGTAAGCCAAATATTTGTTAGTTTTTAAAGATGTATTCTAGTATTAATATGATGTTCTCATCTTTTTTTCTTCTTGTTTTCCTAAGAAGTTACTAGTTGTAGTAGTATTTTGAATTTGTATGGAGTTTTTTCTTTTTTAGACATTAAAAAAAAACCCACAATTTAAATGCCATAACTTAAACACGGAATTCTGGGCTAACATGGTGAGGCTGTGTATATTATACTTCTCTTATATATGTACATTATGGAAAAATCTATACTGTGAAGTAATATAAAGGATATTTGATCATTCTAAAAGCGATTCTTTGAAAATAAGTTCTGTCTCCAGCACCACCAATGCCTCTCTCCTGTAATAAATCCCAACACACATTTTGCTGGGTTTGCCTCACCTAACCATACAAAAATAGCAGTTCAGCAATTACTTCCAAAGGAATTGGAAATGTTCTCTCTCTGCTTGCCTTCTCCTCAGTATTTCTTGATTTTTTTTGTAATGTTTTTCAGAGCTTTAATGATGATATGAAGTTACCTTATAAAAAATTTGTTGGGATGCGGACTGCTCAGGGCACAGATCTTGAGAGCAGGAGAAAAATAATTATTTTCTTTCTGCAGATCACAACAGAGAGCTTCTGCTACTTTTTGCCAACATGATTACAAAGGGATGGAAATTATTCTAGGTAGAGAAGATACCAGTTAGTGGATGAGGGAAACAAGTTCACAGGCTTTCAGACAATCAGGTATTTTTTTATGCCAAGATTAGGAGATGTACCATAAATCAGTGTAACCTTCCTGCTCTCATAGATTCCTACATACTCTCTCTACTCTACACAAAACTTTCTGCACTCCGCAATCTCACCCTGTTAGTCCGGGATACCCTATTCGGCCATGTCTCGAACGCTACCTTTCTTTCATTCAAAAAATAATCATACAGTCTCTTATTAAGATTGACTGTATTCTCCGTGTACTAACTACCTTCCTGAGATTATTACATTTGGAAGCCATTGTTCCTACCTTCTTTTTGGCTTTCAAGTTTTCTATTTCCAGTCTGAAGAAGAGGAGTTAACAGCTTGTTGTATATGCTCGTTACCTTGTTTTCACTTAGACTTGACCATGTTTCCTTTTTTAACTGCTCTCGATAGTGAACCCTTGTGTCTCTCATACTTTTCCTCTTCCCTTTTTGGAATGTCCGTGCTTTTACTCCTGTATAAAACGGCTTAACATATTGTCTGCAAACTTTATTTTGCATCATCCTTAAATCATCACAGCTACAGAACCAATAGAACAAAATTGTATTGAATTTTATAGAAAAACAGAACTGCATACTTGTGATCTTCAGTGTTATTCTTATGATGTATTACGGCCTTTGTTCCTTATAAGTTATGAGGTAATATCCTTCATAAAATCTAGGCTTTGAGGCTTGGGCTGCAGGCGTTCAGGTCATTCTGGTTTTCAGTTGGTGTTTCTTGCCAGCAGTTTGGTCTTGGGAACAGAAGCAATAGAATAAAATCTGCACATAGGCCATTCCAGTTCAGTATGTTTTACTACAGACCAGCATTTTATATAGAAGCTTACGTATTACATCACATTATTTTAATGTATACTAATGTAATTTTGAAGTATTTCTCAATCAAAGCCCGAAGAGTTCAGTAGTTCCTTTTTTTATGTGGTATAAAAACAGAAAATACCAATTTTACATTTTATTCTTGAATATATTGTGAAATATATATTTCACAAATATCCGTATTTGCCATCAAGTTCTTAATTTCTTATTTTTACTTTGTGAAGATTTTATTCTAATTTTTCCTCTGAAAGCTTTTATATGCCAAACTTATTTTGCTATACTAGCAGATAAGTAAGTTTTAATGGTAATATTCTTCTTTTGGTTCAACAGCCTGACAGTAAACATACAGGGGCAAGCTGGTAATCTTCGCTGCACTCATTGTGATCCTGAAGAAAAGTCCTACTTCAGACTCTGCAGTATCTCAGCCCAGAGTTGGCCAGGACTAGTTACAGTGTTCACATTCTGAAGAGCAAGAGTGCTAATGCAGAAATTCAGTCTGCCTTTTGAGAGCTCTTAAGTTCTAGAAAGAGCTCCTCTTGTCTGACCAAGAATAGGACAGCACTCAAGAATCTTCTGCAGCATTTTTTCACGTTGAGAGTTTTGAAATCTGTATGCTTTTTTTCATTAAAACTTGGTCATATTTCCTTCCTTTTTAACTCCTTTCTATAGTAAACGCTTTTGTGTCCACGTCTTTTCTTCTTCCCATCTTTGAATATTTGTAGCAGGATCATGTTTGCCGCAAGGTAATGAAGAGTTTGAGTGTGATGTATGCTGTGTAGATGTGGCACAGGGACATGGTTTAGTGGTGGACTTGGCAGTGTTAGGTTTGCGGTTGGACTTGATGGACTTAAGGATCTTTTCCAACCTAAGTGATTCTGTGATTCTGTGGAGTTTAATACTTCAATTATTAAAATAAGTCTGGTTAATATGCATTAATTGATACTGCCTTTGTTTATCTTGGGAGAATTGCTGTTTGCAAGCAGTGCCTTTAATCAGTCTTTGCTGCAGTGGAATCTCAAGGTACTTCAAAAATGGCTGCAAGAGAGCAAACAGCTAAGTAATGTACGAGGTTCAAAAAATAGATGGTAACTACCAGCACCTGCTGTGGATATTTTGTCTAACTTCCTATTGTCTATACTACTGTTTTGTATGTACTGAATACTGTGCTTGGACTGATTTTATATATTCAAAGTTATTTTTACTTACTTTTAAAGATTCAGAACAAAAGCATAGAAGTTTTAAGAGGAGAATTGTTACTTCTATATGCTACTTGATGCCTGGTTTTCTTCCTGAGCATGGTGGAGTAGTTTAAGTAATGATCTACTGGAACTGTCTTTAAATGTTGTTATGCTAAAATCCCTGGAGCAGTTTGGTTAGGCTTTGTTTCAGAATTTCTTTGTTCACACAGAAAGGGTGAAATTTCAGGTTACTATAGCATAAAGATTCGTGGAAAAAGCCTCAATATAGGAACCTACGTAAAATACCAAAATTCCACTATTAGCAACTTGTCTCTAGGTGTGTGGTTTTATCATCTTTGCTCAGCATGTTTATTTAATAATAACTTCACAGTACTGCTGAGTTATGTGGTGATAACATACAGGAGTTGTCCAAATGGAAATTTACACATATGTGTTATATGTGGATGAATTTGCATTTAGTTACTGTGTGCATAGCTGCTAATATAAACTGTGCCCTATTACGGAATGTCTGTGAACGCCTGCAATAAGTCCTGCTGAATAAGGAGGTGATATAGTGTAACGGGTTAACCTCATGAGAACTTCCTAGGTCAGTGTTTCAGTTTCCTCAGATCAATAAGGCTTTAATGGACCTGTTTAATGCTCAATGTACTTCATGGGATTAGGGGAATTACATGGGTAAGTCAGTACCATACAAAATATTTGAAATTATTGAGAGCTTTCGGTTATCAAAGTGGTTATTCTCCCTTAGAGAGGGGGGTGCAGGGGGAGATCCCTGGGTAGAAAATTTGATTATTTACTTGCATGATTGCTGGGGGAATTCATCATCTCAAGAAAAGTTTCTTGGAAGTAGTTTTGTTCGCTGTGGTGCTTCACCACCACCTCTTGCAAAATTGTTGTACATCTGTCTCCTCAAACTCAGCTACTAAAAATTCGTTGCTGAACTCGCTATTGTCTTACTTTGTTTTCGGGCAAATTTTGGCTCTGAGTGGTGTTATGTGTATTCTTACTTCTATTATATATTGTTGTCTAAACAGGTACAACCAAAATAAAAACTGCATAGTAAAAATACGCCTTTTGACAGTGTTATTTGTGAATTCACATAAATGTATGTGTACCATGCATAGTTATTTGATTTTCTATGTATTATGGCATTTTGGATAACAAATGGCATTTGGCTTTGAGCTCCTGAGTACATTTGGTATGGAGATACGTAACATTAGCTATTTGCTTCAGGCCACAGATAGTCAAACTTGTTATAAAGCAGAATTTTACTATTGCCTGGTATTTTGTGGGTTGGAGGATTTATGGGTTAACAAGCCATATGACTTTCATTTCTAGACTTACTCTACAGCAGTTAAAGGCTAGGTTGGAGGTGACCTTGTACTGTTGGAAAAAGGCTGATCTTGTCTTGGAGCCTGAAGAGCCGTGTACTTTCCTTATTTCTGTATGACTTTTGCCAGATAATTTCCAAGATTGGCATATTAGCTTCCTTGTTTCCAGAATTTTAGAAAACTGGTCTGCTTCATGGGAATATGAGGCAAAACTACAGTGAAAATGTAAGGTTCTCAGTTAATACATTTTCTGTTATTAAAAACAAATTATTAGAAACTGTAAGGTGGTAGAAAACAGAATAACTATGTGTTATATTTTACCTGGAAGCATGTAACGGCATTAACATGTCTGGTTTTTTTCTGGTTTTTAGTTCGTTCTGCAAAAGTATTGAGGGGATGGGGGGTGTCCAAACTGTAAAAAAAAAAGGGGGGGATGGGAAGCACATTCCATTCCCGTAGTTGATTTGCACAGTAGTTGGACTGTTAATTACCATGATGCTGGCAGAAAGAATCTTTAGAATGCAGTTGCTTTTTTATTGCTTTTGCAGAAAGATAGTAATTTCAATTTTTTTCTGTTCCTAAATACTTCTCAATAGGTTTCTAAGTCGCTTCCTCTAGGAAAAATGAAGAGTTTGAGATGCTTTATGAAAGTTGCTATCTGTTGGTCTCTTGAAGTAGAACATCAGCTTTGCCAGGACTATTTGTCCTGTTTTTCCTTCTGTACCTTAAGGAATTGCATTTAATAGACTGAGATTTACTGCTTTTTAAATTCACAGGACTGTGCTAAAGAATAATGACTTGAGATCAAGACAAGAATTAACTACTCACCTCACCAATCAGTGGCCTTCCCCAGGAGCTCTGGATGTCAATGCTGTTGCCTTGGACACTCTACTCTATAGAAAGCACAATCAACAGTGGGACGAGTAAGTTGAATATTTACTTTGATTCACCTTTAGAGGAACAGGGAATCTCAAAATTACACATTTCCCTTAGCATGCCCTGAAATGGAATCCTGTTGGAATTACCTGTTACAATGTGCAAGGATCAGCTGGCAAAAAAAGTAGTTTCTCTTGCTTAGCATAAAAATTTCCTTCCTTTGGATTAATTTAAAAAAAACAAAAAAGGAAAGCATTGCTTTAGGGAAAAAAAGTGTTTTAGGAAGCAAACAAATGAAAAAATGGAGTGTTTATGAGAAGGAAGATTAACTGCCTAGGGGTTTTTTAGAAAACTTTTTAAGGAGAATTGAAGATACCTAGTTAGATCTTTAAATGTGTTACTATTAAATATTACTTGCTTTGCAGGAAAAGTTTTCAAAGTCTGGACCAACTTTCAGCAGAAGTTAGTCTTTCTCAGTCCTCTCTGGATCCAGGTCATTCGCAGGACGGGAAGCAGGATGGAATGAACTTGTTAAATGAAGGTACAGAGCCAGTATAGGGGCCTCATTTTTTTTTTGTTTTCATTGCTCTGATCTTGTGAGGTGAATTTTCAATGTGAACAAAATATGCATTGAACAGCATATTTTTTCATTGTTATACAAACTGTTTCCATTTTCCTATGGACTATACTTCAAATAAGTTTGGATTTATGAAGATGCCCACCCACCCCACCCCCAATAATTGTAAGACTTTGTGCTGTATTTAAAGCTAAGCTTCAAATATGTTGCATATCGTCCTTCTCCATCACAGAACCGGAGACAGCTCGGCTACAAGGAGGATCTTCTGCCATCTTTCTGATAGAACTAACTCAAATATTTTGAGTTCTTTAAGTTTCCTGGTTTTATTTCTTAAAAGAAAAATTAAAGGCACTGGGTTTGCAACTCCCACTGAATTCTTACATCTTGCATTCAGCATTTATCTGTGGAGATGCAGCCTGGCAGTGTTTCTATTAAAACAGAGAGAGTAACACGATATGAACCATGCTAGAATATAAATTTAATATACGTACAAACACCCCCTTTCGAAATCTGTATGCTTATTACAGTTGAGCTGCTCCATCTTGTGGGCAATTGTGAAAAGCAGAAAAATGCTGGAAGACTTCTGAAATAGTAGTATATTTTGTACAGAAGGTATATTGCTATTAAAAAAAATCCTTTTTGTATTTCATCAAATGTTAACTTTAAATAGACTTGACAATAAAGAGTAGTAGAACTTAGTAGTTAATAACTGTAAAATTTCTTGGGTTTAAAATTTCAAGGATGTAAAATTTAGAACTTTTTAAAAAACTGTAAACAGTCTTAAACAGTAGATTATTTCAAGTTAGAGAAAGTGAAATAGAATCAGCATGGCTAGTATGAAGAGAGTTCTTCTGCACATCTGCTTTCAACTGTTTTTTTTTCCAATATTAATCATTTGAAGTTATGCTTTATCTTCTGTAAATTAAGGTGTGGCAAAACCACTGATAATAATAGTTTAGGTTTTGATTTCAAGACTCTGTCTTTAAAGATAGCATAAGATCTCACTTCTAAATTACTGAGGTTCATTGTACCTAAGCTTTAGTAGAATTTTGTGAGACACGGCACGTGGTCCTGCTGTTCAGATACCTCTAGTCTAACTCTCAGTATGGCAGTTTTAATTAAAAGATTAGAAGTAGTAAACTTCCACATTCCTATTAAGTCCACTCATGTACTCAGATTTTTAGCTTCACACTTGTTGAAACCAAGGCTGTGCCCAAACAGTGATACACAGCTCTCTTGTGTATTTTATGTCCTCAAATTGAATGTAGTCTTTAAAGGGTAGTTTTTATGAGAATAAAGATTTTTGTAAAAGTGAAGATTTTTTTAAAAGAGCTAATCTAGTTCATTCCTTAGGGAAAGCTATTCAGTCATTTGAAAAAAGCTCGGTAGAGGTGAGACCTAAAATCTACTGGAAACTGCTAATAAGAACTGTAAATGATGCAAGAGAACTACATCTCAGGTTTTTTTTTCATAACGAATTGTTGGCCATGGCACGGTTGTTTTTTTCTTACATCATTCTCATGAGAACAAAACTTTTCTGTCAGGAACAGGAGACGTAATTTTAAGAAATTCTATTTTATGGATGTGATTTTTAAAAGTTCTGGTAGCCTGGCTTATTACGCCTATGAGTTTTTTAAGTTGATTTTAATCTCTAGTTTAAGGTGATCTTTTCTGTTCTGCAGGTGAGCCAGGGGGATGAAACAGGGAGACGCCGGTAGACCAAATTCTTTATCATGTAATTTATTAGCGGAGTTGGCAGAAAATAACTTGAACGGATATGCTGAGAAGGGAAGACACAAAATCACAGAATCACAGAATGTTCGGGGTTGGAAGGGACCTCTGTGGGTCATCTAGTCCAACCCCCCGATAAAATAAATATAAAAATTATCCAATGCAGTCTTACACCTGTAGGTGTGTTTCCTATTAACTCTCAGGTGCATTTGGATGAGAGGGCAAACACTTTCCCTGCCACTTTGCCACTGTAGGGCTTTTTCCAGTGGTCAGAGCCTGAGGTGCTTCAAAACCAAGGATTCAAAAACAAAACGTGTTTATTTTTGAAGAAATATATCCTGATTCCATTTAATTCTACTCCTTTCTGAGGGATTCAAAATTAGGTCTCCGGTACTGATGTTGTGTTAGTAACGTCACTTCCATTTATAGATGAGATACTCGACTAAAACCAGCGCCTGAATTTGCAACTGCTGTTCTCTGTGGAGTCAGCGGAGCCTCTGAACCTCCCTCTGTAGGAGCCTGCCTGTGACGCACGGGCAGGGATCTCTCTGCCACCTGGACGGGGAAGGGAGGGTGTAAATGACGTGTCTTCCTGATTGCGTTTATCAAGTGTGCATGTGCTGAAGCAGTAATTCATAACAGCATAGGTGGAACAGTTTTTCTGTTCCCTCATTTGTCTGTGGTCAGGCCATCCTGTGCTGTAAAAATGATTAGCTTGGTTCTTGTTTTTCTTAACAGGGAAGGAAGACACTCCGTCGTTGCTTGGTCTTTGTGGCTCTCTCACTTCAGTAGCAAGCTACAAATCTCTCACAAGTCTGAAATCCAGTGAATATCTTGCAAGTCCCACAACAGAGATGACGAGTCCAGGCTTAACGCCATCTTGAGATGCACACAGGAAGGAAGAGCTTTGTGTTGTATGCATTTGGTTTGTGTTCCATAAAATGACTTGCAATGAGGACTGCTAGTTTTAAGTTAAAAAATACGCTGCTTTGTTTTTTCTTTTCATGGTTTCCTGTTTAATTCACAAATTCTGTCAGTTTTCATTTTTTCCCCCCAGAGGACTTTTCAGATTTTCTGTTTTGGTCTTGAATTATTTCAAGCTCTTAGTCAGGTATGGGACATATAATCAGATGCTTATGACTGATTTCTAAAATGAAACAGTTGGAAATCAGTCCCCTAGTTAACTGCCGTGACCTTTGTTTCTCCTTGCAATGGCCTGGCCCTACTCTAGCCACGGTGCTTCTCTGCAGTGCTTTAAATACCTGTCAACTCTTGCAGAGCAGACAGGGAATCCTGAACGCCAGTCTTTGTAGGCAAATAAATATTTTACCTAAAGATCCAGCTTTTCATCTGTGTATGTTGCGTAGGACCTCAGACAGCACATTTAACCTGTCGGCAGCTCTTCCCAAGCATTAGATTTTGCATTCCCGATAGCATCATGGCACTTAGGAGGTGTCCGAATCGCACAGAAGAATCGCACTGGAACGCTCATACTAATTCTTGAAGTTGCATGTGAATAACAAATGTAAGTTGATCATCTAAATCAAGCATACTTAGCGACTGGTAAAAGTTGAGGAAACTCGCTAAATGCCTGGGAGTGACCCGAGTTACAGATAATCGAACGTTATGTGAGAAATTTCGTGGTTTGTTGGCCTCGCTGGAACGAAGGGGGCTGAGGGTGGTAGGGTTAGCACCGTGGGGAGCTTGGATTCTGTGTTTGTTGGCAAGATCCTGAGGAGAGCGGAAAAGGGGAAACAATGACAATGTAATGACAGGATTCTCATGTTAAAGATTTTTCTCATTCCTGTAGTAGTGCAATAGGTATTTTTCTTGATAAGGTAATACAACAGAACTGATTTAAGTCAGTTTTCTCGAATTACTTGCCATTGATTTAAATTACTGGTAGGGAGGGGGGAAAAAAAAGGGAGACATTTTTTTAAATGAAATTAACGTTCCAGATTACCCTACAGTTTCAAAGTTTGCAAATTAATTTTTGAATTGCAAACTATGTTCTTAATTCTTTGTAAGATACAATGGGTTCTTTATCTATGAATTTTGCTAATCAAGGTAATGCTTATCGGTATGATTAGTAACTTTTTAAACAAAACTTAAATGCATGTAAGTATGTTGTATTTATAAGTGCTAGGGAAAATGCTTTTTTGTGCCAAAGAAGTTTCATAAATTGTTTACATGAGTAGCTGCAATACAAGACAGATTTTTACTTATTGCTTACTCTTGGATGTTTACAGTCTCTCACTACACTCTGTATGGTTTGAGTTGATTTGCCTCTTGTAATGGTACCTTGGCACTACTACTACAATCTGGTCATCTTAGGGTGGGCTTGAAAGAACAAGGACTCATTCCTACCTTTACTAAGAACTGCAGGAAGTGGTTAGCCTGGGACTAGGAGGCTACGCGTCTCTGGAACTCAGCACGTTGCTGGACTTAGCTGGAGGAGCTTAGGACACATCTACACAACTCTCCAGTCTGCAGCGCTGGCGGTTACTGCATCCGTGGCAGGGTAGGCAACTACCGATGCCATTTTAATGCAGGTTTTTAAAGCAGCTTAGCAAAAATCCACCAGACCTTGTCTTTCAAGCCCTCGCGTACCCACCCAGTTAATTTCTCTGTAATAAACTGACCATTAAATCCTTTCATACGCTGTCAGCATGTCCATTACTTCATGTAACTGCGGTGTTTTTGTTATCACATTGAGCACCTGTTCCCTCACGGCAGTTGAGTAACATTATGAAATAGTAATTTGTAAAATAGAGATGCATTTTTACTACAAATACAATGAGGGAATCCAGATTCCACAAGTTAACGTTCTGCATCAAGGTACAGTGACTTGCTTGGTCTCGTTTGCCGTTAAAACGCTTCTCCCGCTACGTCAGCATTTGGGAGGGGGCTACAATCATGATCTCCAGTCATGTTCGCCGATGGCTCTTTTCTTGGAGCTACTGGTTTGAAATTCACCTGTCATTGAACTGCAGTCTTTTATGTAGTCTGACACCATGGTGGGTTTCTGGGTGTCATTTTGTGCATGGGAAATGAGTTGTGGGTGTCTTTATCAGTTCTAAACATTAATCATTTTTCCAAAAAAAATGAAAAAAAATGCCAAACCTGTATGTTTTGTTGCCTTGACGTTCCATAAATGTTGCATGTAAATTAAACATTTTGTATCATCGCTAATTACTAGTTTTTGTCTCTGTTTTAATCACACAGGATAAAATAAGACCATTCAGTAAATTAACAGTATTGCTGAGCTTACAGCAAATTCTTTTCTTGCAAAACACGGAGACTTTGTTGCTGTACTTCATTCACTCTGGTCCAACACCTGCTGCTACTGCTTTCTTTGAGGCCTTATTTTGAGGGAGTAGTGTAAAATTACTGTGAAAATCGCAATGGGGGAACACTGTCAAGTATCTCCTGCAGCAGTGCCTCTTGCCTGCGCTGTGTGCTGTCACGTACCTAATGTCTTTACAACTGGAGCATTTTTGAGCGTGCGGTGAATTTTCCCCAAGGCCAAATGCATGCTGGGCTGCCTTCATAGCAGAACAGGACTGAAGTCCAGCTCTTGGGTAAAGAACAGCCGAAAAGGGGTGTCTTGATGACCCTTTGTACCAGTACACACCCTCGTTAAAATACACAAAAAATAAAATTCAACCACTTTATTGAAACTGCATTAAAGAAGGGATGTAGTGAGGGTAGTTAAAAAATAGTAATACCCAACAAAATACAGAGGAAGCTCTGATTCAGCAAGTCAAGTGCAAGGGAGATGCTGCAACTGTTGGTACGACGCATGTGCAGCACACCGTAACAGACAGCGGCTGCGTCTGTAGTAACAAACTAAATGTGCTTTTGCCTTCAGATGGAGTTGAACTGGCATGGAACCACCTCTGCCTGTGGCAGCAGACTGGGCCTTCACTGTCAGGTTGACCCCACAGAAGCTGTGCACGGGGCCCGGGCCCAGCAGGGAGCCTGGCCCTGCCTTGGAGCTTGGTGATGGTGACAGCTTGCACCTCCCAAACACCTGCACACCCGGTCAGGCAGTTGGCTTCAGTGCCTGCGTGGGCCTGCATTTCTTAGGGCGTTACCTTAAACTGAAAAGCCGCTGCAGCACCCATCGATGTGCTCACCATGCTCTCTGGGTTTCTGATGAGCACGAGGTACTTTTTCCAGTTTAACCTAAAGCATCTTTCATTTTAAATAAGCCTGAGACGAAGCTGAAGACTATTTGTAACATGTATTTACACAAAATACAGAGCTGCAAATAACAAAATGCACAGAATTAAACACGTGAGAATAAATGAATTCATTCTATATCAACCTCCTTATGGAGCAATAATCATATCGTACAATTGGAAGCCCAAAACATTTTCTAAAAATCATTTTAGATACCCAACAA
Source organism: Opisthocomus hoazin (assembly GCF_030867145.1). Lineage (NCBI taxonomy): Eukaryota > Metazoa > Chordata > Aves > Opisthocomiformes > Opisthocomidae > Opisthocomus > Opisthocomus hoazin. The sequence goes on along the minus strand of NC_134417.1, from coordinate 70,382,274 downwards.
CAATCTTTAGTCAGACTAAAAATTAACACAGCAGCAGTGGTTATTCTTCAGTGCTCCATCCATCATCACAGTCAGAGCACCTTTCTTTTTTTCTGTTCTCCCTTCTTTCCTTCTTTTTTCTCTAGCTGTAAAAGAAGTCACAAAATCTTCAGTAATAGTTTCTATTTTGAATATTTGATATATTTTGAATATTTGATATTTTCTTAGTCTTAAGAAAAAAGAAAAAGTGAATTCACCCTTTGTGAAGCAGTTAAAAAGGAAGCTGTATTTAGTTACCAAATGTAATGGCAGAAATTCACTGGGAATTCTAGAAAACACCTTGACGGATTCAAATTTGGCACAATATATTTCACCATATATTTTGACTTCATGCAATCGGATGAAGGAGAATTAAGGACATTGGTTCGTTTTTTCATTTAAATGAGAAAAGAAAGACTTTCCATATTCATATATGTTGATCATGATGGCACAAGCAGGAGCAACTTTAAACAGCCGTGGCACAATACCTGCCCGGAAGAGAAGGGAAAGTAGTCACGATTAAGCATCTGTTTTCAGACGGAAGCACTGCAGTACCACTTAGTGGTCACGACACGTTGATACCGCAGCGTATCGGCGTAGAGCCGGGCTTCTGCCTGTCCGCATTCCCCAAAATACTGGAATTACTGGCTGCAGGCATGACCGCTGTGGCCATGGGGGTGGAGCCCCTTGCCCCGCGGGGCTGCTCTGCCCCAGCACAGATGGGGTGGCCCTGGGCACAACCTGCGAGCCCTCCTCAGGGTGTCAAGTGCAACCTCCCTGCTCTGCAGGACGAGCAGAGGCTGGTGACCTCCGGTGGGACGACGAGAGGTCCAGGAAGCCCTGAGCGCTGGAATGGATACAGTTAGGGAGGAAGGGGCTCGGGAACCGTGCTGGGCTGTGCCCTCTGCCATAGGTGCGGGCCTCCACCCTTCAAGCCAACTGCTCGGTAAAAAGCACGATTCCCCTGCTGCTGTCTGCTGGGACCTACAGCACCTTTACTGAAACGGAAGGAGCCTGCTCTCGTCTATGAACGACAGAATTTTGGCATTAAATGCCTCCCATGACAATCAACTGTGATCTTGTCAGTGGAGTTTAGGAAGTGACTCAGTTTAGCTACAGGTAGGAAAATAAGGCTGAATCCACGCATCTGCACACACCCATCTCCTTCCTCTTGAAACGCAAAGGCGCCTGCGTGGACCTAGTGCAGATGACGCATGAGCTACGGCAAACTTGTGTCGCTTTGAAACAGCAGCAGGAAGCCAGGTGGAAAGTCCCGTCATCTCACTTAGGTGTGGGCGACTGAACTGAGACAGGGGCTGATCAAGAGGACGTCTCTACACCCCGCTACTCACACGTCAAGAGCTAAAAGTAGGTATCCGAAGCTATGACCTAAATTCCACCCAAAATGTCTAACGCTATTGATACTTTGTCGTGTCTTGCATTCTGCTGACAGTGCAAATCCTGTTACACAGCTATGTCATCACTGTACAGGAAGTAAAGCAATTTAATCTCTTTCAGCAAACACAAGTCTTGCAAGCAGCTGTGTAGCCATTCACACGAAGGACCCCACAGAACCCCGGCAGTGCTGTCAAGACTGCAATGTACCCTGGGTTTGGAATGTCTCTTGCAGTTGTTCATTGAAGTATGAGCTACTGCAGGCTTTTATCTCCGTATTGTTTTAATCTCACTGTTTTGTCGTTTCCCGCTTAAGCTGCCAGAGGCACACATGACAACATGTGTGCATTATGAAGGACAGAGCATTGCCCCAGCCGTTCCACGGAACAGGACAGCAGCGGCCTCGCCCCACGAGTAGACTTGCTGAAGACAGAAGGACCTGGGAATCTCTTCCCCTGCAGCCTGGGAGATGGGCGTGGGGGGAGCTGAACTACACGTGCTAGGGAAGTAAGCAGGCGCAGGGCAGCTGGGAGATGAGCATCCTGAGGTGGACACAGAGACAAACATTTTATACGCCTTCAAGGCTGAATTTTCAGTCTCCTGTTGCCATACATAGAAAGGAGGATATTCAAAAACAAAACACTTTAAACACAGTTTAGTTAAGAAGTGATACTGGGTTAGTCTGGTGATACTTGGGCTAGTAAATTATTGCTAGAACTACCTGAATGTACGTATTCAGCGAAGGCAAAGTTTCACCCCCAGGTAAAGATTTGCTTTTGTTTAATGAATGATAGTTGTACTTCACAAAAAGATATGAACCAGTAATTAGAATTCTTGAGGATGTGTAATCAGCTTGAACATTAACACAGTGACTATCCATTTGGACTGTCACGTGAGGCTGGAGACTCATTCTCTCAGCTCCTGTCACATGTGGCAGCAATCCCCGACTGCCTTTGTGCATACTCAGGTACACAGAGTGGGAAATGCCTAGCACCGCCTGAGCTTCCTCTTAATTCTCATTCGGCCACAACACAGGAAAGGGAGAGAAGGTAGATACAGAGCACACTTGTGGATGGCAGGTCTCGAAGAACTCCATTAACCAATAATCACAGCACAGCATACATGTGCACTCCCAAAGTGTAACACGGGAACCTCCATATTCATATTTACTTGGGTCTGAATCGTAGACTGAGCAGCGTGAAGCAAAACTTGTAAGCATTCACCATGAAATGCATTTCTTTGAATGGTGGAAGAATGTCCAGTTATAGGTAGGTTGGAGGAACTAGGAACCTCATACCAAGCCACCATCCAGGAAAAAATACTGTATTTCATTCACTGTGGGCTGAAATGACTGCAGACCTCTTGCTAAACGCCCTGATGTTTGTTAAGACAAACTTGATGATGGTGATGAACCACAGAGAAGCACAAGTATTTTGGAAAGTCAGATATAAAATATCACTTTCTGTAAGGTACAAAAATAAACACCTAGAAGAGCCAAAGGAACATACCAGCGTCTTTCTCAAATGGCTCCGTAGCCACCATACTACTGCGCTTCAACCCATGGATGAAAACTTTCGGCCTTCCCCATTCAAATTGTCCCCAACACCCCCATTCCTCTATGAAATACCAAGGCATAGACAAGTCTACTTTAAAAATGCCTTCCATTCAGAACACAAACATTTCCACTTCAGGCAGACTCTCACAGAAAGAAGAAATAATGTATTGAGAGACTGAAAAGAAACAAGTTATATGCCATAAAGTTCTTTGTGTCTCAAGAGCTCAAGGTATCTGCTGTGATGTTTAGTAAGTTGTAGGGATCTATTCCAACATAAAAGAGAAAGAAATGAGAAGAAGAGAAAGAGGGAATGGCAATCGTGAGAAGAATAATTGGAACCTCCCAATGGAATCTTCAGGTTTGCTGACAGAGAGTTGGTAGCTCCATGGAAGAGATGCTAATAGCAGTAGTCTCATACTGTGACTGCTCTAGAGGCAGGAGCTTGAGCATGGTCTGGTCTCAGGCTCTGCTTGCTACCGAGCTGCAATATTGTATCTCCTGAGGGACAGTAGATACAACACCAAATGATCTAAAAATTGTACGAAAATCTTCAAGAAGTGAAGCCTTGATAATTTTTTTATTTCAATAATGTTCTCCCAGAGAGGCAAATTTTCTACTAAAACCTGAATTCCTCAGGCATGCTAAACTTTACAGCTGAGAAGACCTTCCCATTAGGATGGTAGTGCTTGTTCCAGCTCCATCTGTTCCCCACAGCATCCTCCTGGAGAAACCAGCTGCCCATGGTTTGGAAGGGTGTACTCTCTGCTGGATAAAGAACTGGCTGAATGGCCGAGCGCAGAGTGGTGCTGAATGGAGTTAAATCCAGCTGGCGGTCAGTCATGAGTGGTGTTTCCCAGGGCTCAGTTTTGGGTCTGGTCTTGTTTAACATCCGTATCAATGATCTGGATGAGTGGGTTGAGTGCTCCCTCAGTAAGGCTGCAGATGACACCAAGTTGGGTGGGAGTGTCGATTTGCTTGAGGGTAGGAAGTCTCTGCAGAGGAATCTGGGCAGGCTGGATCAATGGGCCAAGGCCAACTGTATGAGGTTCAATAAGGCCAAATGCTGGGTCCTGCACTTGGGTCACAACAACCCCATGCAATGCTACAGGCTTGGGGAAGAGTGGCTGGAAAGCTGCCCAGTGGAAAAAGATCTTGGGGTGTTGGTCGACAGCCGGCTGAACATGAGCCAGCAGTGTGCCCAGGTGGCCAAGAAGACCAACAGCATCCTGGCTTGTATCAGGAATAGTGTGGCCAGCAGCAGTAGGGAGGTGATCGTGCCCCTGTACTCGGCACTGGTGAGGACACACCTCGAGTGTTGTATTGAGTTTTGGGCCCCTCACTACAAGAAGGACATTGAGGTGCTGGAGCATGTCCAGAGAAGGGCACTGAGGCTGGTGAAGAGTTTAGAGAACAAGTCTTACAAGGAGCAGCTGAGGGAGCTGGGGCTGTTTAGTCTGGAGAAGAGGACGATGAGGGGGGATCTTATTGCTCTCTACGAGTACCTAAAAGGAGGTTGTAGTGAGGCGGGTGTTGATCTCTTCTCCCAGCTAACTAGCAAGAGGACAAGAGGCAATGGCCTCAAGTGGCATCAGGGGAGGTTTAGATTAGATATTAGGAAAAATTTCTTTACTGAAAGAGTGGTCAGGTATTGGAACAGGCTGCCCAGGGAAGTGGTGGAGTCCCCATCCCTGGAGATGTTAAAAAAACGTGTAGATGTGGCACTTTGGGATATGGTTTAGTAGGCATGGTGGTGTTGGGTTGTCGGTTGGACTTGATGATCTTAGAGGTCTTTTCCAACCTATGATTTTATGATTTTATGATTCTGTGATCTTGCAGGTTGTCCTAAAGACTAGTTGGGCCTACCGTATTTCATCACAAAGTTCTCCCAGCGTACACAGACATTTAGTTTAGTTACTGGAGAAATTTCTGTGCATATGGGGTAAAGAGTATCTGGTAGTTGCAGAGAGGAAATTGGGGTGGGAAGAGCGGCATATAGCTAAACTATCAAAAATACTTTTGGTTTCAGTTACCAGATTTGCAAATAGAAACACAACTTGTCTTCTATGGCTACTTCAGACACAATGGATGAGACTGCAAGAACTCCAGTTTCTGGGAAACCCCGTCTTTTCCTCCTGCTTCGCTTAACAGAGCATGCCAAGTAAAAACCTCTTGGAGTCTATCAGGATCCATGACAGCTGCTGCCAAATATCTACACATCTGTGAAAAAAATTCCATGTCATTCTCCAAAAGAATATTCGGGGATCTGGCTAAATCCACCATGAATTACTGAAACGACTGGTGATTATCTGAGAAGGGAGTCAATCCTCTTTGTTAACTACAGAAGTGGAACATTCCCTGAAAGATCTTAAGAATTAAAAGAAGTCCTCAGTTTCAGAATGAGGTAACAGTGAGGGACTTTTCCTCCAATGCTGGAATGTCAGTTTTGTCTCTTATGTCACACTTGCTAGCTCACAAAGTCCTTGTTCTGGCCAGGGCAGTTTGGTCATGCAGTGGAAAAGACACTCATAATTATGTCTCATGAGGTCTCAGGAGCCTCTGTGATCACTCCTTGATGCCAGGAGGTCCTGACACAATTGACCCATAATGACGAAAATAAGGGGGAATAGTATTTCCTGCTGGGACCTCTCAGGGAAACAGCCAGCTTTGATGCTGGAGGTTTTGAGTTAGTACCAAGAATTAGGTCATACGATTAGGTAGGGCTCACTGGTTTCAGAGAGTCGCCAGGATTTGAATAAGACACCAGAAGGTATTCCTGGGGGTTTCTTTACTGTTCTGTAAATATACAGGGTTCATATGGCCAAGACATCTTATGATGGTCAGGGATACATCTGTGTTGGTCAGCAGTAGAAATAACTACTGCACATAGTCCAGGGCTAAAAAGTGATCAATAACACGAAAAGACAGTCTTCAAGACAGTCCATGCAAGAAGAAAAATAAAATACATCAAGTAATTACACAGCTAAATGGGGTCTTAACAGTGGCATCATGTCTTACCGAATAGCTCAGAGAAACCGAAACAGCACCAGCTACCTACGGAACTATGCACTGATGGGCTGAACAGAGGACACAGCTGGGCAGCAGTCACCGCTCAGTGGGTTCAGTGAGGGTAAGAAAGTCAGGTAAGACATGTACACTCATGTGAGTACACGAGATAATGTACAAATAAAATTTTTAAAACTCGTTGACTCATTCAGAACTCAAACTGTCAAGATTGCATTTCTCCATCTGTTTAAACATACAAATCTAACAAAGATGTTAAATAGTGTTTCTAGTTTGTCAGAAAATCATGTCAGATGGGATCTATCCTGGGCCTAGTATTCCACAGGCCAGTAACAGTATTTTATCATGTGAATTCTACTTCAAAATATCTATTCCATACTCAGACTTCCTGGATTCTCAGTAATGCATCTTCTTCAAAGACTAAGAAGGGAGACGGGAAAATAACACTGAAGCTTAAGCTCTGTTTCTGAGACAGAAAGAACCAAAAAAGTTGAGTATAGAAACTACTATGAAATGAAGAACAGAAATTAGGATGGCTATTCCTAAATATAGGTGATGCAAAAGTACTGACAGTTTGGAAATTTTTAGCACTGGACTAAAAAATGAACCTAAGAAACTTTCTCAGTCTAAATGCACCTCCATAGTGTAGCTTCCAAACCTACAATCCATTAAATTTCCTTTGTAGCAATTCTGTCTGAAAAACCCAAGCCTTACAGTTTCAGAAATCAACAAATTATTTAAACCTGAAAAAACATAGTTCCTGAACTGAACTGTTTCACACCATTTTTAATTGCCAATCCAGCCTATTTGTCAGGCTCAGCCCCTCTATTTTTTAAATAAATTGTGTCCATCTGGGACAGCTGTAGTTTAGTAACTTGTGAAGAGATTACCAAAGTTCTCTCTGTATGTATACATGTCTGTTGCTTTATATATGCCAACTATTCCATAACTGTCAGTGTTCACAGAGATGGAAATATTACATAATTTATGCATGTTAACATCTATAATCGCTTGTTACTGGTTAAAAAAACTGTCTCTCTAGTGTGGGGTTTTTTTAGAAAGATATCAAAAGATTTACCAGCAAATAATCCAGTAATCCTGTTTTTAGCGAAAATTTTCCTCATAACTGCCCAGGTTGATGTACACTCCCTCTGTGGAACTCAATATAGTACAAGAAAACAGTGAATTAAGCAATATATATGGTGCCACACAAGAATATTTTTAGAAATCAGAGACAGTAATAGGTGTAATTTTTAGGTTTAATTATTTTTATGTTAATTTTTTCCACACTATTTATACAGGATGTTAAATTCATACAGTATGCAAATTTATACAATACTCAAGTTAAAAAAGCATGACATGGAAAAACCTGTAGTAATGCCTGGAGTAAGACATAAGAACAGAGACAATATTCCTTACTAGAGTAACTGATACGGTTCAAGTCAACTAGCTCTCAAATGAGTCAGTCCCTCTCCATGGCACTTCATACATGCAGCTAAAAAGTGATCAGAATTCAGATTTTTAATCAAGAACTTGACCTTCTGGTGAACTGAATGTAAACGTAAGTTTTGAGAATTGGTATCATAAGAATGAATCATAAGAATATGATTAAGCTAGGACACTACACCTTATGTCTAAGTTTACAAAAATCAAATTCCCCCCAGGTCTATGAGATGTGGATCGAAGTCCCTTGTAGAGCTAAATTACATACCATAAACAACCTTACTGCAGCAGCATCAAGAAGCAATCTGCATCGCAACTGTTTTAAACGGAGGAATTTTTTTTGTGCTATTTCACTCTGCATATGCTGCTTTCACATGTAATATGAAAGCGGCTAAGAAAATTTTTCTAGATGAAAGTTAAAACAGTTTCTTAGAATACATTCAGCAGGAACTTCCTACAGCGTCTGGAAGCCACAAAATATTTTTGCAGCCAGAAGGACAATATGTAGATGCAAAGTCAGTGTCCAACTCTAACAGCAACTGGATTTGGAAAGAATTAAACCAGTACAAATTATAGATAACCATAATGAAATTTTAAACATATATTAATCTAGTTAATATCATCCAAATAAATATATAGCAGCTACCTGTGATTCAAAGTGGTGTTAGCAATGAATTCTAATACTCATTAGCACAAGGGAAGAATTGAAACACAGTAACTATTTCTATTTAAAGCTTTTTTGATCTTTGTCTGTTCTGCAATGAAACATAAATATGTTTTTTTGAAGCAAAAAAGAAAAAAAAAGCCTTAGCAAATGAAACCTCATGCCAAAAAGCATAACATCTTTCTGCACTAGGGACTTCAAATTAGTTTCTAGGCAGAAACTGTTTGGGTACTCAGCCTTATTACTGGTCTGTAATCTTAGAGCCATGATCTAACATTTATTTAAGTTAATGAAAGTCCCTCACTGGTCCAGGTCCCAAGCAATGCAAAAAAAAAGGGTTTAGATACAACTTGAATTTGCATAAAATGCAGTAGTGCTACTAAACACAGAACAAAAAAAGAAACTTCCTTCCTCTTTCATCCTTTAAAGCTATTAGGATATTCACTAATACAATAATAGGATATTCACTCAAAAATAACTTATTTGAAACCACACAAAAAGAAGGTAAAAACTATACAACCTGAGCACAGTGCTTTCTCTCTCTAGCCTAATACTTAACAAAAGAAGAATATTATTATAAAGGAGCAAGCAAACATTTTATCATGTTATTTTTATCAACTCAAAAGTCTTTTTCAATAGATCACTGTTCACCTGAATGTTTAATAATAAATCAATTTTTTTCCTATTTAAATATCTTACTTTAAAAGTATACAAATGTGCAATTGGTCTCCCTCAATGTAATAGCTCTGGATTTTTCTGTTTATATTTTATGCCATCTTATTAACCTAAATGATACTGAACTCACACCTTTTCCCTCCTCCATGCCATTCATGAAATACTGTATTTATCCTAGGAGATAAAAAATATCCTATGAGATGTTACACTTTGGAGAAGAAAAGGTCTTAGTGATAGTATTTTTAGATAAACATTAAAAGAAGAGACAAATATTTAAAATTCCCACCAAAAGTTTATATACCCAAACATTAGGTTTTATTTTTTCAAACATTATAGGTTTTTCTTCTCCCTGTCAGCAACTTACTTTTTAAGGTCTCACACTCCCAAAGTTCAGTCTGCCTATGTGTTTTCACTACATCAAATGGCAGAGTTATGACAGCTGCGATCTATCAGGAAATCAGTTTTAATGTCAGACCACAAACAATTAAAATTTAATTTTTTTTTAATTAAAGAGCACACAGTTTAAAACTAGATTTTATATTCCAAGTGCCTGATACTATTAAAAGTCTTGTATTTCAGAACCCTGTAATTTATTCAGATATCCCTAATCAGCTTGAACACCAGACCATGTGTATTCAAAGTAGATGCACCCCAAAACCTACACCACTTCTGAGAAAATCATATAAAATCATACCTCTTCTAAATAGTTGATAATAATAAAGAGAAACAAAAATATGTACTACAGAGCCAGATGCTGCTCCTGAAGTAAAAGCAATAAAAAATGTTGGTTCATGTGCACCAACTTCCTTATACATCATCTTCTTGAAACATTCATAATTATACCAGTACATTGCTATGGTTATAAAAAAATAAACTTGTATTACAAACTACATTTGTATGTCAACTACAGAAATGCTTTTATCAAATACAGATGCAAAAATTCTACTGTGGCAACGGGAGCAAAAAGAAACAAAAGATGAAAGCAAATTAAAAGTGTTCACTCTGATGATCCATAGACAGACTGCCTTGTCCCCCTTAGCTCCACATTCCAAATTTCTTCACATGATACAAATTAGCCTAATCATTTTGTCATTCCCATAACTCTTACATCAACCCAAGCACTACAAACTCACATAACTGATTTTTTAAAATTCAATCTAACATAAATAAAAATGTAGGCTTTAATTATTTGCTATTTTTTCAGGCATATTTCACACATTTAATATATCTCACTAATTCTACAAAAATGTGTTTCACACAAAATGAAAGGTTGCTCAGGACTGCCTCATTCTTCTAGGGGACAGACTGTAAAGTTTAATTCTGAGAACCACGAAATACAGTTTTGCTCTCTGGAATTACTAAGGGGGGAATGCCTCTGTGAGGACTGTCAAGGGCAAGTCTGATGAACAGTTTTTAGGAATAACATGTTTCTGTTTTCAGCTGCTGAACTAAACTGCATTCCTGCGTTCTAACTGAAACTCTAAACTATATGCTACTGGGCTGAATTATAGAGTGATTTCTTGTGGCAGTTGGTCAAGTAAATACTGCGAATGACAGCTGCATATCCTAAAAGATAACTGTGCCTCATTCAGCACTGAGTTCCAGAGGTTGTGCCAGCAGAGAAATACTAAAGTATTCTCTTGCCATAAAGACTGCCAGCACATATACCTGGCCTCCAACATTTTGCAAAAGTAAATGCAGGCAGTAGCTCAGGAGGCATCCCCAGGGCTTGAAGAAAACCTATTATTGAAGTGTATGTAACCCTAATTTAATATAAATTATCTAAATCCAAAACTTTTCTTAAGCACCTGCAAGACTGTATACTTTTTATGTTTATATTCTCTGCAGTGCTACTTAAAGAATGACTCAAATATTATTGTTAACCCAGGTCTCGTTCTGATAAACATTTGCAGCTGAAGTTTTATTCAGTCTAGCCAGCCTCTCACGGAACATGCTGGAAGTTTATCATTCTCACTTGGGCTAGTAACGCAGTGGTATTCTAATCACCCTGTGCTGCTGGAGTCAGTTTTCACAAAGGAGCTGCTTTCTCAAGATAAATTGTTGCATTGATTTGAATTCCCTTGAAAGAGGTAACTTGAGCTAACTGCAGCAAAGGCACAGACTGTGCTGAGAGAACACCAGAAACCATGATGCTGTTGGGGCATCATTCAGAAAGAAGACCTAAGAGTGAAGGTATTAAGGGAGCATATCTTAACTGCATAGAGTATTTATAAGGAAAAAAATAATCAGAAAACACATTTGGAAAAGGCATTAAGCGGCATCAAGCATCCTTAGCTTTGTATAACCAGAGTTTTGTGGCATTTAATTTTGTTTCTTTGAAAAATACTTTCTCCTTTACTCACGCATTATCTGCCTGCTCACTTCCAGCTCTTTAACAATAGCCCTTAACTTATAAGGCAGTAACTGCCCACTAACCTGTGCCTCTACCTTTCCAGCACCCTATGACGCCTACGAAACACGGGGCACAGACAAGTGCCTGCTAGCTCTGAAGTGAATGCCAGCGCAGTGTGGAGACCGACTTAAAATCAGCTTGGACCAGTGGAGGAACAGCAAGCATGGACACAAGAATCTGAAAAGGGCCGAGAAGAACGCACACACATCACCTTAGTACCCTCATCTTTGTGCACTCCCTCACCATCCTCTGATCTTCCCACTCTGTTAAAGGCAGCAGAGGGAAGGAAGATCACAAGCTCCTGCCACATTAGTACAGACAAAAATCAGTAAGACAAGAGTTTCTACCTGAAGTCAGAAAACAGAAATTAGATGAAGAATTTTAGAGTTCCCTTAGCAGAACAGCTAAAGAGAAAGATGCATTTGGCAGAAAAGAAAAATAGGTAAATTAAAAAATAAATATTGAATAGGAAGCACTTTGGGCAAAAGGTTCAGATTAATTTTGACATTTATCTTTTGCCTCAGAGAAGGTGTGTTTCCATAGGTTCAGAAGCCTTCCCTATCACAGAAGGCTAAATGAAGTCCCATCAAGTAACAGGATCATTAAGTAGGAAATACAGTCCAATGACAATCTTCAAACAACTACCAGTAGCAAAGTTAAAGAAAACAGAGTACTATTCATTCTGAAAACAGCTGAAATAACTTAGGTCTTTTAGCTCACTGAACTGCTAAGAGCAATTTGAAACTAAATATCCTACTCACCCCCACTTACCATGCATTGGTTTGGTTCACAGACAATTTAAAATTGACTCCAGGTGCACATCTAAATGTGCTCAAATCCCACAAGAGTCTAAACTAGACGGTTTGGAATCACAAATTAAATTAGACATCAGATTATTTTAAGAATTAAGTAGGAGAACAAAGATAGCAGGTCAAATATTTCAAGGGTTGTCTGCCTCCAAAAATAGGTTTGAAGGATTTTTCTGGGCCAACACAAGGTGTTCAAAAGTGTTATTCCTGGTACAATCTGAAGGACAGAAACGGCTGCAAGTACAATTGATGCCTGATGATCCACAAATTCTCTGACAAAAACAGGCCTCAGAGAGACAGGGGCTTTCACCACTGGCATTAACAAGTCCTTTAGCAGTCTCCTCTGTAGCTCACAACATAGCAGAGCTGTGACAAAAAGAGAGAACATATGACTGGGGAGGAACAGCCCCATGCATCAGTACAGGCTTGGGGTGTACCTGCTGGAGAGCAGCTCTGTGGAGAGGGACCTGGGCGTCCTGGTGGATGACAGGTTAACCATGAGCCAGCAGTGTGCCCTGGCTGCCAAGAAGGCCAATGGCATCCTGGGGTGCATCAAGAAGAGTGTGGCCAGCAGGACGAGGGAGGTTCTCCTTCCCCTCTACACTGCCCTAGTGAGGCCTCATCTGGAGTACTGTGTCCAGTTCTGGGCTCCCCAGTTCAAGAAAGATGAAGAGCTACTGGAGAGAGTCCAGCGGAGGGCTACAAGGATGATGAGGGGACTGGAACATCTTCCCTACGAGGAGAGGCTGAGGGAGCTGGGCTTGTTCAGCCTGAAGAAGAGAAGGCTGCGAGGGGACCTAATAAATGCTTATAAATATCTGAAGGGTGGGTGTCAGGAGGATGGGGCCAAGCTCTTTTCAGTGGTGCCCAGTGACAGGACAAGGGGCAATGGGCACAAACTGAGGCACAGGAAGTTCCATCTGAACATGAGGAAGAACTTCTTCCCTCTGAGGGTGATGGAGCACTGGAACAGGCTGCCCAGGGAGGTTGTGGAGTCTCCTTCTCTGGAGATATTCAAGACCCGCCTGGACAGGTCCTGTGCAGCCTGCTGTAGGTGACCCTGCTTCGGCAGGAGGGTTGGACTAGATGACCTACAGAGGTCCCTTCCAACCACCACCATTCTGTGATTCTGTGACCTTCTCTGTCCCAGTCATCTTAAGGAACAGCCCTAAGACTACCTAAGCTCTGCATCAGAGCTTCCATCTTCTAGACTTTCAGCTTTGGAGTTTTGCTAACAAGTGGTGCTCTAGCTTCATGTTTTTTGTTATACAAACTAATTCATCTTGCTAACAAAAATTTGTGAAGCATTACTGTGTCACTCTCTCTTTGTACATATTCTCCAAATTAAGCATCAGAACACTTAGATACAGCATGTTTTTTTATAAGAAAATAGCCACTATACCTATCACAGAAAGTTTCCTACTGGAAGTCTTCAAAAACAGTCATTGCATAAGCTAAAGATGCGAAGAAACAGTCTAAGCACAGAAAAACGGAACGTAACAACGAACCCTAGATGGTATGCACAAACAAAATGGGGGAAAAAAGCAGGTCCTCAAAGAATTTATAAAGAAAAACACTCAAAAGAGAACAAGTAAATCTCAGTCATTCTTAAAGTTAACCATTAAAATCACCTAAAACCACAGACAGTCATTCTTAAAGCTAACCATTAAAACCACCTAAAACCACAGACAGTCATTCTTAAAGCTAACCATTAAAACCACCTAAAAACACAAAGTCTAATGGAGTTACGCATAAACGTATCTTCTGACATAACACAAACTTGCATGGAAAACAAACCCTACCTGAGAAAGGTACATCTCTCAGAATAGTAGAACTCCAGCCTCTCCACAGGGAAAACCACCCATCTGTAGCCACTTTACTGCTGACACGTGCAGAGTTGCTTGTAGGACAACTTGCGATACTGCATTCTAGTTCTGATCAGCTCCAGGGGGCTCACCATGGTAACTGCAGCTACTGCAAATGAGAACAACGTGGGCTTTTTTTTTAAATGAACATTTACTAGTAATATTTCCTGAACATTAAAGTCAGGTCTCACCTTGCTTTATATATTTTATTCCTTTCAACTCTCCCATTTTCCCTGAAATAATTCCCCAACTAAATTTCCTCTTCCAGTAAGAATACCGTATCTATTCACAGTACCTAAACTTTCAGGCCACACAAGCTACCTACCTTTCTTCAGTACTGGCATGTTGTAATCCACGTAACGTGTTAAGAATCCTAATTTTCAGATTTATTACATACATACACTGAAAATTTCAAGTACTTACAAAGTTTTCATTTTCAATACTTGCCATTTTAAAGTGTAACTTGAGGAAAGTGAGCTTGGGGTTTAGGGGTTTTTTGTTAAGGACAAAAGTGATGGTTAGAGATTAAGCTCTTATTGGTTTCTAACCATCTTTGCCGTTCTTATTTTAAACTATCAAGAATATTTAGCAAGCAATCTGTATCTGATAAAGTAAGTTGCTTGCATCTGGTGCAAAGATCAGTGAGTCACCACTCACTAACAAGCTCCCATCACACACTTAACAAGACTTCAGTAATTTTACTAGATCTAAGAACTTTTCTTCTGTGCTGGGATAAGGTTTCTTTGACATGTGAATTTAAAATCTGGAGCCACCTCATAAGAACAATATGCCACATCACCACAGAATAACAATTATTTTTCCACTAATCTTCCAGTCCACCCATAGTTGTCACAAGAAGAATATGGAACTACATCTTCAGAGTCTTCTAAGAAAGCCTAAAAATATATGACCTGAGCTACTTCTACAAAAATAGATGAGGAAAAAGATAAACAAAAGTAAGAAAATATAAAAACAAATTCAGTCCCCTTTACATCATATGGCAGTAAAACCAGTACAAGTCCCATTTTCATTTTCCTTGTAATTACCTATGTAGCTTCCATTATAGAAAATAATGATGTTTATTATTAGATTCGTGGCAGAATAGACTTAAATTACACTGTCCTTGGTAGAATTCTAGAAATACAAAATTTTGAACAAATTACAAACATAGTGAAAATGTCAACAGCGAAAATAAATCACATTATTCCAGGTTAGAGGGTTTTGTTGCCCAAGAAATACTGGGTAGTTACAGTACTACTTCCTACACCCAGCTCTGTGTGAGATTATCCCTCATTTAAAGCCACAGCAAATTTACTTTAAAAACAAAACAAAACCCAGAAAACAGCATACAGGTATTTTATTTCAGTTTTCTCTTTAAACGGATGAGAACTTACATCTGCTTAAGGAACCTGCAAGAACTGCAATGTGTTCATCGTCCTTTCCCAGTCTAGATTTCAGAGCTTCACTCAGTTGGTCACAGCAGGTGAAATAGATTACAGTGGTAGGAAGTGCCATTATTCTTAAATAAAAGTGAGGGAATCTAAATTAATACAAGCAGGAGCATGAAGTCAATGATCTTGTAACGATATTTTGCTTAAATAAGGAAACGTTAAATCTCCAGCTGTGTGCTATGGATGAAGAAAAAGCATTAATCCCACAGCTTTGATTCACTGCCTCTAGTTCAGAGTTTCAAATCCACAGACTTCCCAGTTTTCTAGTTTTTACTTTCATTATGAAAAACTATAAGTAAAATGATGATGGATTATCTCAGTGAAAAATTATTTCATAGCAGCTTCAAAACTATTTTCATAAAGGAATGGAATTGAAAGATCTGAATATGAAGCAACCAAACAAAACATTACAGAAGTAGCTACTAACCTTGAATTTTTATTCATGTAAAAATTGGGAGTATTTTCTCTATCTTAATCAACATTTACAATTCTCACTACTTGAAAGACAATGTGGGATGAGTAAATATAAGCTCTTTCCATTTGAGCATCATACAGACTACAATAACAACAGCTAGATCTTATAATCATTCAGTAGCGGGGTAAAGCACCACATCTTACTATAAAATGGCAATTATATTTCTGTGTTACATCTGTACCAATAGAGCACGTACCACCACTACCAAAAAACAGTGAAGATTGTCATGCTTGGAAAACCAACAAGCCACAGTTTAGATCTTCTTTTAAAAACTGTGTACATCTCTCCAATCAAGAAGTTTGTTCTTCTCTGCTGGAGTACAGAACACAACGTTGAAGCAAAAACTGTCTTGGCTGAAATACAGAACTCTTAGTTCAGTTAGGTCCTAAAGTCTTATATATTGAAATTGCCACATGCTGCGGGATAAATAACGAGGCCTGAGCTCCACCAGGCTTTGCTTTTTCATGCCTATATACTGAGCGCTGTGTGCAGATAAAAAGTGTACCCGTGCTTTCTCACTGGGCAACACTTTGTGTCTTACAAGACACAACTTCAATACACATTAGATCTGACCACTTTCTTGTATTGTTTATGGATGAGAACATAATTGTAGAGGTCTTAATTACTACCTGTACCAAGTTAACACGTATAAAAAGACAAAACGCTTTGGTGCTCTTTAGCCTGAAGAAAAGACCAGGAGGAGATCAGATAGCAGTGTTTAAATACATCAGTTGCTCTTGCAGAGAGAAAATGAATTATCTGTTTTCCATTATAATGTTGGATAGGATAAAAACCAACAAAGTTCTTTGGAATAAAGAAGATTCTAGTTAGATGTCTTTAAAAAATTTAAGTATGGGTAATGAGGTGCAACACTGGAGTGTCTGTGAAAAAAACTGTGTTGCTTATTGCAAGTCATTAGTAACAAGCAAATACCTGTCAAAGCCTAGCATTCTCTAACAGCCATTTTTGATCCTATGATTCGATGATGCTATCAAGGGGCCGGTTACAGAAAGGATACCATCTCTAAAAAGCAGAATGAAAAGTCTGATGTTTCTGTTTAACTACTGAGAATATATTGAAGAAGTTGCAAGGAGAAATCTCAAGATCTACCAAAAATTATACTGTTGCTAGGTGTTTCTGATCAAACTGATTACATCATTATCTGTAACTTCAGAATTAACCAAATTTTTAAAATCACTTAGAAATAAACATACTAATTTGTCTAAATAATGAAGTAATTTTTTTTAATGATAATTGGTAACATGACCAAAAGAAGAACGTTCAGCTTACAGTGTTGGGGGAAGTCCACTCCACAGCGATTTAATTCCCTCTACTTGAATAATCTTCACAAATGCGTCCTAAAAATACAACCAGGCAAAAAGCAATAAAAAGCTACAAACTTTTGCACTCAGCAATATATTTTAGCTGGCAAAACACAAAATTAGCATGTTAAAAAGTGTATTTCTAAAGTGGCTTATCATTGTAAGATCCCAGTTTTGTAATTGCTAACACTAGCTATCATATTTAATCACACAAATAGTTCCACTGAGCTGAAGGGAAATATTTGTGTGATTAAAATTAAGAATTTCCTTCCATTTTTAAAAGACCAAAGTAGTAAGTTTTTATCAGTAACTGACAGCCCTGTGAATAAGTTATTTTCAGAACTAATACATCACAGCAGCAACTTGTGGAAACTTCCCCAAAATAATCCACTAATATATTTTTTTAATACATAACAAAAGTTCTAGGCATGAAATAGCAATTAACTCTCAATGATTCTTCAATACTTGCTTTCTCTGACAATGTCACCACATATATGCAATGAGTATACACTATGCTGTATGCTTGCAAGCTTACAATTAATAACACAGCTGTCCCATTTATTTCCCAGACCACTGACAGCAAAGGAACACTAAACCTTGAAGGTCATTCAACTGAAATCACCACCAAAAAGACAAACTCCCTAATATTAGGATACCTAATGCTCTTAAACATTAGGGGGAAGAGGCTGAGATTTGAAGGGTTAGAACATGCCTGAAACCAGACAGTATCACAGGACCTCAAAAGATACAGCACCAGACAGATCACAAAAAGAACTCACAGGAAGAAAAAGCCAAATAGCTTTACAGGAGACAGCCTTGATGGACAGATCCACTGAGGTAAAAAGTTGCATGGGGAAAACAAAGACATGATTTATTAAAACAAGCCTGACTTGAAAAAAACGGAATTTTGAGAGGGAGTCAAGAAACCCTAAAAGGTCCTAACATGATTTGACAAAAAAAGACGCTTAAGAGGAAAAAAAAAAAAGACAGAAAATGGCATACCAGTATTTTATGTTTTCTCCAAATATATTCTGTACTAGTTAGTTTATATGTTTAGGATCCAGCTTCAATAAATTTACAGTACAGGAAGGTATAGGTAAAAGACTGGAGAAAGGGCATAACTAAATCCAGTGACTGAGCAGCATATTAATATACTATAATAACTATATGGGCAAATACAGCAAAATATTTGTACAGTCCTATCACTGGAAGCCTACTATGTCCACTGCAATTTTCTTTGCTGCACAATTGCCCAGCACTGTTTCATTTTTTTTTTTTTAAATAAAGCAGATCAAATGATGAGATAGTCATTCTTCTTTATGAATCACCTTGTCACAGTAAAAATACACATAAATTCATGTAAATTAGAATACTAGGCGACTTTCTAAAAATTATATGGTAAAGTTGATTGAAAAATTCAAACTGATGAAGTTACTTTAAAAAAAAATAACACTTTAAAACCGCTCAAGAAACATTTTGCATGAACTTTTTGTTCTTCTCAGAAATTTAATTCTGAAAAATCCCTGATCACATGTGTAATTCAATGACATAGTCAAACAAAATCTTGATTAATGAAGCAGCATCACAGTGTCCGACAGCAAGTCTGCTTCAAGTGCCTGGGTAAAATGGTAGTCCTACAAGTTTCAATGGATCCAGAACTTGACACAAGAACTTAACTTTAAAACACTATCTGCATTGTTAATTCAGCTCAGGAGCCTACTGGGAGATCTGTGGACAGAAGCGCTGTGTAAGCAGGTACAGAAAATCAGTACCTGCAATCAGCAACTTTTGGCAACATAGCTCAAGCAGAGAAAATAAAATCATAGAGCCAGCATCCTGTGAGGAGAGCTGTGCAGCCGCCCCCCTGTTCGTCTTAAGGAAGGAATACGTATTTTCTTGTAGAAAGTAGAAGGTATCATTAATCACCACATAAATTACACAGGGTAACCACACTAACACCCTCTCAAATGACAACAGATTGTCCCAGAATTTGAAAAAAAAAAATTTACAGTATGCCACTTAGAAATATTTTCAGCTTAGTTTTATATAAATGTAGAATGTTCTTACCAATGTCCCTTTGAAATGCCCAGGTTTTTTATACCATGCTTTGCTGTCCCCATTCTCACAAACACATATGTGATCCATAAGACCCCTGGAGTATACAAAACACTTTCCTAATAAAATGGTGTATAAGAATATAGTTAATGCTTGTAAGATTGTTCTTACTCAGAGGCAATTTCAAATTGGATAAAATGGCAACACAGATTTATCTCTAGTTCGACACAGAGGGGCAGAATAACCTTGGAAAGTCAGTGATGACAGATTCGGTAGAAGGAAAGAGGGAACAAATGTACTCCTCGGAGTGCCAGACTAAATGAAACTGCCCTCACAGGCTCTAGGAGACATGTATATGTTATACTACCATCCACTGAAGGCTAACAACAGCAACAGACCTGATTGTCACTATTGTAAGTAACTATGTGAACATCTTTCAGACTTCTAAATCTTTAAGTTGCCTCAGCATCCACATTACAAGTGGCGGTATTATGTCTTAGGTTAGACTGTATCATCCTCTGTACTTTATGATTTCTTCTACATCATGTGCTTTGAATATGTCTGATGAAATATCACTGCCGTTACAAAAACATACTTTGAGCTTCACATTTTCAGATTTCTGAAGAGTTCAGAATTTACTAACAAAACAGGATAGAAGGCACAAGTATTTTTCCTGATTTACAGCAAGCGTGACTGCATATATTTATCTCCACATACAATATGGAACACCCGTCATCTCCTTTCCTTTTAAATCTCATTTATTAATTACAAATAAATAGTAGGAATCATTGGTGTATCTTTGAGTGCACAATATCTTCATCTAATCAGAACCCAAGTGGAAAGTAACTTAGGTAAGACTTACTACTCTTTTTCAGAAGTCTCTGGTTTCTGGAGGAGATGAACTTTGATACAGCATTCTGATCACATAAGCCCTCTGATGAAATATTTAGTTATTTATTAATAGCTTTTTTTTTTTAACTCAGCTCAGTAATAGTTGTACCTTCTGCCACAATGAAAATACTAAGACAGAAAAAAGCCTGTTTAAAATGGTTATGTATTTATGGGAGGGCTTTTTCCCCACTTAGGCTGAAGAAACAAACATAACTACTGCAAAACAAACAAAAACTTTCTGTAGCTCAGAGTTATGATAACTACCAGCTAAATACAACAGCAAAAAGCAAACTGTGTCCTCCATTACACTACACATTTATTTACCTTTGGAGAATGGATTGCTTTGGGCTTGCAGTCGAGTTTTGATAACGTCAAGAGGAGTTACTAAAATAAAACAGAAGTCATTTAGAAACACCCTGCATGCCCTGAAAACGTAGAAGTGTACAGATGCCTTACCATGAATTTCTATGACTTTTTTTCTTCCCAGAGAGAAAATAAGAGATCTGTTTTACAATGTACTCAGAGGAAAAAATGAGAACTACAAATCTTGTATAGTTTGCAAGTGACCATATGTATCTTTTCTAATTTACTAACCGTCTCAAATGCCAACACCCTACACTGTGCTAGGTGTTAGAAATTGATTATAAAGATTGATTATAGAATAAAATCATAGAACTAGAACGTAGATTCAGCTGTGTAAACACAGCTGTGTTAAGATACCATACAATGTGTATGCGTGCAATTGGGATAGAAATTAATTGTATGGATTGTATCAAACAGAATTCACAAAAGAAGCCGAGACGACCCTGAAACCAAGCAAGGCCTGAAACCAGCGAGGGAGAATTCTACGAAGACAGAAGAATAGAAAGAACTTAATAAATGATGTACTTAAAGGAACGGAACGGTTGCTTAGAAACTTATGAAGATTCTAGACTTCATGTAATCGGTTTAATAAATGTATATAAACTGGTCTAGCAAGTTAAGCTTTGCCACTCACTGAAGTGATGGCCCTACTCTGAGTTGTGAATAAAGCAAAACCTAGTGTAACCCACTCGTGTGAGGATAAAATTTTTAACACTGGGATCTTATGTACACACAGTTGAAATCCATCTTGGGAATTCCACAGGCCTGATGTAGCTTTGCTTGCCACTTGACCTAACATCACCAGACACGTGGTATAAAGACGAAATAAAAAGACTATGAATTTGACAGGTGCCTTGTAAAATCCTATTTTGCAAAAATTTGGAAACTTTGGGGGGGAAAAATTTTCGTGCTTAGAAAATTGCGCATTTCCCTGCAGCATAATCAGTGTTAAAAGTCAGAACCAAAGGCTACCTTAAGCCAAAAAGTAACTGAAAGATAAAGTATAAGCTAATGAGCTTGGAGAACTCCAAGGGACGTGAAGTGCTGACTCTAACAGACCAATGCCTCCTTAGGTACGCATAGGGAAGGAGGTCCCGAGTGAGATGACTAAATATGAAGCAGAAGATGGATTCCACAGACTATCCAGAATTTTAAAAGACTAACAAAAAGCTATCCTTAAAAGCAATGCTTAGGGGGGGAAAAAAAACAATAAAAGGCTTTGACAGTGTAAGATATCACAGCAGAACAAATTAATGTTACTACTGAAGTGGTAACCTGAAGGGGACATGTCACTGGGGCCAGCCTTGCAGGATTTGTGTCTTGTACTGTAAAGAAGACTTTTATTTAAAATCTATTTGTAAGCAGCAGGAAGTATGGAATTTAATTTTTATTATTAATTTTGTTTCTTGCAGAAAGAAAGCAATTAATTACTATACCAAAAGGAAAAAAATATATAGAAATGAAAAGTTAATAAAAATTATTCTTATTTTCATAAATTGTTAAGGATTATCGGGGGTGGAAGATATTTCAATTAACCACACTTGTTAAAATACAAAAAATTATGAGAAAACTATCAAAAAAATCCTTGTTAAACATATCAGTTGAAATTTATAAACCACGTATATGCAGACACCGTGCAGAGTGAACCTGAAGAGTAGTCACGTTGCAAAGATTCTCTCTGTGGCAAGCTTGATAGTTTGCCTTATCAAATAATGATGTAATTATAGCTCCACAACAAGAGGCTATTGCTTGCTGAATAATGGTTGTTTTATCTAAGCCGCTATCACTCATTCCAGTCATGGCTTTATCCCTGGAGAAGAAAAACCTGTTAAGGAACAGAAAAGCGTATTGCAAGACTATGCTCAAAACTTGCAAAAAAATCAATGGAAAAAACGTGGTAAATTTTGATTAATACATTATGTATAAGCAGCAATAATGTAAATATTAGTCTTCTACTTGTATACAAGCATCTCCATAATTTTTTGAAATCAGAGTATTTGCACCATGTTTTTGTAAATAATCTAAGTTTCCTCAATGACAATAAATCTTCCAAATCCTACTTACATGAATTACAATGTTTAGATTTTTTTGTAAACCAAGATAAATATTTAATATGTTACCTGTTGCTGCAACAAAGGGTTTAGGAGTATGTAAATAATCTGTACAAAGATAAATTCCCAGCCTGTGGTCCATAAACTGTAGCACAGCAGAATAATTCATCTAGCCCTCCTCTTGTTTCCATCACTCCTGTGAGAAAACCCCGAGAGGTCTCCTGGCTGACCCAACAGGCACAGCCTACTAGTCCCTGGCGAGCTCCTCATGCAATGAACAGTGACTAACTAGTATTAATGCTACCATTAAATATCAGTTCCTTGAAGAAATCCTGCTGTATGGCTGCATAAGCAAAGTTACAATACCTTAGGAATGTACTCACAGTATCTAAAAATAAGAAGCTTATATATTCCCAGTATCTGTAACTAGGCAGGACAGAAGGGGAAGAAAACAAAAGACAGGACACAAAATCCTAAATTAAGGTGCATCCTTTGAAATACATGTCAGGCATCAGCGCAGTCGTGACTTTATTCGTTTGCAGTGTTCTAAGCCTTTTATTTGATCTACAGGAACACTATGTTTTGCTATTTACACTAAGTTACACAGAAAAGATAACAAAGATTCAGCTGCGTAGAACAAGATTCACCTCTTCTGGTAACTACTACTAACCTGGGGGAGTTGCCTTTTTCAATACTTTCTAAAAACTTATTTGATAACAACTCTGCTTTCCAGAACAGCATATCCAATGCGTTTATAAGCAGCAACCAGGCTGTGACCTCCAGAGGCAAAGCCTTCTGCAATACGAACGCGGAGCATCCTCGGCCAGGCCCCAGCCGCTCATCACAGAGTCACAGGAGGGTCTGGGTGGGAAGGGACCTTTGAAGCTCGTCCAGTCCAGCCCCCACGGGTGCAAGGGGTTTCCACCACCCACACACTCCGCACTCCTGGACTTCCACAGAAACTGTGGAAACAGGGATTTTAAATCCCAATCTACGCAGCCTTCGTGACCCTCTTGTGCTTTGGTGCCGTGTGCGTGCTGAGGCGGAGAGCGAGGATCTCCGGTGCAACCGCCTCACGCTCCTCATGTGCGGCCCCCGGGCCTCTTTTACTTGGAGCCCGGCCCGTCACCGGCCGGGGCACCCCCGCACCTCACGAGGCAACAGCGCACTGCAGTGCAGTGCAGTTCTCCCTTGGACACCGCTACCTTGAACGGAGACAGGAAAATCATCCCTAAAATGTCTGCCCCCCCCCCCCGCCTTTTACCAGAATTACCCACCCGCCCAGTTTATCCTCTCTCACCCACCACTGGGCTGCTGCTTCTTTTCCCCCTCCCGCTCCCAGTACCCCAGCACAGCCGCAGACCGTGAAGCCGGGCCGGCGGTCCGACCTATTCGTGAGCCGGGGAATGCCCCCAGGAAGGAAGGGAGGGAGGGAGAGCCCCGGGGCGGGGGACGCTGAGCCCGGTTAATTCCCCGGCGTGACGGATGTTCCTGAGCCGGGAGGTCGCTGAACGGGGCGGCTACTCCTCGGAAGGCCCCCACCCCTTTGCCGGGGCCGGGCGGGGGGACTCTTCCCCGGGGTTCCTGCTGGGGAGGGCAGAGGTCCCTGAGGCGGGGAGAGGCGGGCAGGGGAGGGGGGT
The DNA here is from genome assembly GCF_030867145.1 of Opisthocomus hoazin. NCBI lineage: Eukaryota > Metazoa > Chordata > Aves > Opisthocomiformes > Opisthocomidae > Opisthocomus > Opisthocomus hoazin. Next base: position 70,358,168 of record NC_134417.1, on the reverse strand, counting down.
GGCAACTCTCCTCCCGCAGTACCGGCCGGGACCCCCCACCCTGCCTCGCCGCTCCTCCCGCCTGCGCTCGGCTTCCGTTGGCGAAGCGGGAGGAGGAGCGAGGCCCCGCGCGGCGGGCTGCGGCCGGCGGAGGCGGGAAACCCTGGTGAGGCGGGCGCGGCCCGGCCCGGCGACCCGCTCCGGCCCCAACAGCTGCGGCGGGACGGGAGGGCCGGGAGCCGCCGGGGGAGGGAGGCTGGCCCCGCGGCGTGCCGGGGAGCTTAGCGGCTCTGCTGCAACCCCCCCCGCAGGTATGGCGGCGGGCGGAGAGGAGAGCGGGGTGTGACTGCGCGGGAAGATGAAGCCGAGCGCTGCGGAGGTCGGCGACGGAGGAGCGCGTCCCCGTAAGCGGCGGGTCGCCAGGGGTGGCCCGGGGGGGACCTGCTGCTGGGGTAGCGGGGTGCAGGCCTGGTGCCGCCTCCCTGGCTCCCGTTCTGAGGGCCCGCGGTCGGCCTGGTGCCGGGCTGAGGCCTCTGTCAGGCTGGCGGTGGGCACGCCTTGGGCCGGCTGTGCCGGTGGTGGGCAGCCCGGCTCACCTCTGCGCGGTTCGGGGAATTAAACTGGGAAGGCAGCTGGCCAGCGGCTGTGTGGGAATTGGCTAGGCCGCTGCCGTGCGGACAGCTGCACCCAGGCAGGTCTCTGCTGGTGCCCGGAGCGCACACGGGAGGCCGGCTCGGTGCCGTGGGCCGGGGTGTTCGAATGCCGCCGCGCTGCCAGAGAAACTCTGCTGCGGCGCTACTGACTCACTCCGAGCTTTTGATTATCCCTAAGAAGTTTAATGTGTATTTCCCAATATTAATTTCAGTATTCGGTGTGTTAATTTTTGAGCTGCCCCGGCCATCACATGTGTGTGCTGCGTATAACACCGTATTTGAGCCCTGGTCATCTACAGAATTTCACTTGCACACCTGCTTATCATCTGGCTTTTCTGTTTAGATTCTGAATCAGTTACACTATCCTAAGCCTCCACGTTTTTCCATTTCTTTAATTCTTTTGGTCTCCTAGATGCTACAAAGCTGACTGCTTCACTTCTATGTGTTTGTAAGCATTACTCACAGAATCTCACAGCGTGGTGTCCTGCTCCCTCTCCCATCTAAGACTGTTTCAGGGAGGGAGAGAATACATGACAGAGGGACTGGTTTGCATGTTGGCTTTTTGTCTCCAGAAGAGGCCGGCTCACTTCCTGCAGCAGCCCTCATTGTCTGTTTTGAGCTTCTACAGAAGAGAAGCAACTAGAAGTAGGGTGTCAGTCGGTGAGGAAGAAAAGACAATGTAAAACTAACTGTGCAAGTCTTGGATGTTTCTGTCATTAGTTGTAAATGGATTCCTGTGGAAGTATGTAAGAACAGAGAAGGTATAATTGCTTTCACCTAACAATTTTATACAGCTATGTTTAGCTACAGGGAATTCATGAGTTGCATGTCACTGCTGTGCACTTAGGACTGCTCAAAGTATTCCTTTTGCTTGTACTTGTGCAGCCTCCCCTAGAAATCACATCTTAGTGTCAACAACACACTTTGGCAGCAAACTACACAGGGTTGCCCTGTTGCGTGGAGAATATATTGCTGTTTTTCATTTTGTACCTGACTCCTAGTTTTGTATGGGGCCTCATAGCTCTTCTACTGGAATAGGCTGTTTAGCTGTTCTCTCTATATTCTTCTAGATATATTTTTTAATATCAATATTCTTTTTCCTCTGAATCCTTACTTTACAAACTGACAAAGTCGTAATCTGCAAGGTTGTTCTTCATGCCTTTGACCGTCCTTGTCACTCTTGCAGGCTGTATTTAAGATGTAGAAGAGTCCTGCATTTATACAGTGGCATAATAAAATTACGCGTTTTATTTTCTGTTTCTTAGCAATTTTTATTTTTTCCTCTTTTGCTTACTACTCAGTGGTAAGCAGATGTTCTCGTAGAACTCTACCACTCTCCAAGATTTCCCTTGAGAAATGAGGCTTATTTCTCAAGCAGACTGAGTTTATTAATTTGCTTATTTGAATGTCTAGTCTAGCAGTTGGGCCTGTGTGGATAGCTCTGTGTTGAGCATCAGGGAAGTTCATCAGCGCAGTTTCATTGCTGTATGTGGTTTCATAGTTTGAGAATAAAATTCACTGGGACAGAAAGAGTGGTCACACCCAGAATGGTTCTGAACTTTGAGCTTAGTTTTCCTACATCTCAGGTGGGTGCTCAAAATTCAGATAAAGAGTAGGATCTAGGTCTTGCATTTTTTGGTGTTTCAGTTACTTTTGACCATTTTTTGTTCTAATAAGTCTACATGAAACCTTTTTGTTTCAGATGAAGGAGAGACAGATTCTGTTCTAAAATGGTGTTGTGATTATCAGTGACACTGCAGGTAGTGTCTATACTGCAGTACAGAGATAGCAAATACTTGCCAAGCTGGCTGAGAAAACTGATGGCATGGTATAGCAAATGAAATAAAAAGTCCATTTTAGGATATGATTTTAAGAGGAAACTTCTAAGAGCTATATGTTGCATTATTATTCATGCCCTGGTTTTGACATGTTTAACATGTAGCTGTTTTTTAAAAGTTCTGTATTGCATGGAAGCTTGCCTTGTCCATTTCCATCATTTATGAGTTTTCCTTTTTGAAAGGAAAAAAATAAACACAGTTCACAAAACACAGTCCTGTTTGAATTCGCTTTTCTTTTTGCAGCAGATGGAATGCAAGCAAAAACAGAAAAGATAAGATCTTCTCTGAAGAATGTGAAAAAAGATACAGGAAAACCAGAGAAGCTTAAATATAAGCCGCTCACTGGGAAGGTGTTTTACCTCGATATTCCATCAAATGTGATCTCTGAAAAAATAGGAAAGGACCTCAAAGAGCTGGGAGGGGTAAGTTAATGAGCAGAAACTGTTACGAACCTGGAAGAAAACCTGCACATGTGGAATACCTTTTACATGTTCTTTGTGACTGCATTTTAATGTTACTTGTATTTTGTATGTGACAGGATTTTAATTTTTTACGTCTGTTGTAATGTTTAATATGAACAATTAGCTTATCACCAAATTATTTTGTGGTTTTTTTTCTGGAAGCTGCTTTGCTAAATGTAATGAAAATGTTGATTATAAAGGTTTGCTTTCAGTTGATTATTCATATTCTTAAAATTTTATCCAAATTTAAGAAGTTTCGTTTAAGGTGATTTTTTTTTTCCTGCTGCTTCAGACTATATTGACACATTTATGTGTTACAACTAAAGTTGTTCAGCTAAATCTGAAAGAGACTAGAGGAAGTGTTTTGCATATGCTTACTAAATGTCAGTAACTTCATTAAGTACTTTGTGCACAGTGTGTTAATGAGTATTTTTAGTCTTACTTCAATCATAAATTTTATAAGCATCTTAATTTTTTTTTTCCCCTAAATCTCTCTTCTGTATGGAAGAAACACTTTGATACGAGCAAGTACAGAATATCACAGTAATACACAAGCAGTGCAATTACTTAGTCCACTTTAAAGTGGAATATTTTGAATTAGTATGGATGAATCTTGGTAGTTAAAGTATTGTTAACCACAGAGGCAGAAGGGGTCTGCTTAAATTGCTAGCTAATTTGAAAATTGCATTGGCAATACTACTGTGACCTCAGAGGAGCACTGAGTAGTTTTATGAAATTGACGCTTGTAAATCAAGATGCTGTCTGAAATTATAGTAGGGGCAAGGAAAAGCAATAATGAGGTTTCAAGTTAAATGCATCTCTTTAGATGTAGCATTAAATTAGTGCACGTTATCTTTTGTCTTTCTCTCTAAAACAGAATTTTAGGAATTCATGTGTGGAAGATAAGGTTGCAAGTCAAAGACTGAAAAGGAAGTCTTTCTGTTTTATTCTGCAGAGCACGTGCCTAAATCTGAGGTGCCTAGCACTTTCGGGATCAACTACCACATGTGTTTCTTTGTTACTTCTGTGGAGTGCACTCAAAAGTGCCTCTCTTTGTGTCCCAATTCTGTAAGAGGTACATAGAGCAGAATTGGAAGGCAGTTTCAAGCTTGGTGCCTGTGTGATTTGTGTTTTCCCTACTGATTGGTAGAGAAGAGGAAAATATGTAAAATGGCAAGAAATAATAAGGCAAGTAGAGTTGATAATCACTCAGCGGTTGGTAACGAAAGACTGAAGGACCAAAATGGAAGAGAATAAGCATAGGACAACCACATATTTTGTCTTGCTGAGTATGAAAATATTATGAATCTGCTTAAGCCAGAGGAAAGATGTCTAGTTAAGAACATGAGGAAAAACTTCTTTACTTTGTGGGTGACAGAGCGGTGGAACAGGCTGCCCAGAGCAGCTGTGGAGTCTGCTTCTCTGGAGATACTCGGAACACGCCTGGACGTGGTCCTGTGCAACCAGCTCTAGGTGCCCCTGCTTCAGCAGGGGGGTTGGACTAGTGATCCCCAGAGGTCCCTTCCAACCCCTACCATTCGGTGATTCTGTGAAGTCTTCCACATTTTTGAGAGGTGTTACGAATACTGCAGGTGTGAATCATGGTAACTATCCTGAAGTTTTTCTGCTGGTTTTAAACTCTGTGAATTTATAGCTTCTTGCAAACTGTGAATTACACTTGCATACGTATGCCTTAAAGTTTAGCTGAATGTTTCTGTGTATTTTTTGTTATCTAAAATTCTATAAACTCATTTTCCTTGAATTACTCCGTTATTTCTCAATGCAGTGTTTGAATTCTTCTATTTGGAAAGTATTACAGCTAGAGAGTTCAAAGAGTAATAATAATCGAAACAAAGCAAAGCTCTTTTGATAGAGATTACAAAATTAAGAAATTGAAATTAGGATTTGTGACCGGTAAAATGCCACTACAGCTTCATTGTAATTATCGTCCAGATCTTCAGAAAATATCGTCCTGTTAATTCAATCTTTTGGAATTTGCATTACTGTAGAAGTTTTGTTACTTTTCTTTAAAGTATGCAATGTAAAATTCAGTTACGGATTTATTGTCCTGAAATCATTACTTGCTTTATATCTTTATATTTAGAGAGTGGAGAGTTTTCTTAGTAAAGATATCAGCTATCTGGTGTCTACTAAAAAAGAGGCAAAATTTGCACCGACTCTTGGTCAGATTTCTCCTGTTCCTAGCCCAGAATCTGCACGTAATGGAGGAAATAGTTCGCCTCATCCTAGCAACCGAAAAGATCAACGTGATGGAAGTTCAGTTAAGATAGTAGATACAGTAAGTTTCTTAGTAATAATACTGCAAATCATGTACAACCCATGGGATATGCTTTTAAAATTTTTCTCCTATTTTGTTTCCTGAAGATGGCAACAGTTCCTTGGGTGAATAAGGTGGTGGGGTTTTTTTGTTGTGGTTTGGTTGTTTTAACAGATCAAACATACTTTTAGGCTGGTTCAGGCTAACTGGTTAAACTTAACTAACTCAAACTGATTAAGCAAAGTTTCAAAACCTAATTAAAAAAACCCGAGCTTTTTTCTGAAAATAAACAGACTATGCTAAAATCTGTTCTAAGATAGTATCCCTGCCTTGTAATCAAAACATTGACATTGTTGTGTTTGACAGCTGGATCAATATGGATAGGCTTGCGATGGCATCCAGTGGTTCCTGTCTCTTTAGCAACACAGCCTGTTAATGTCTGGCTGCTGTGATGTTGTTGATGCAGATATCTACAGAAGCAGTTGTTGATAGTAGTTCAAGGAAATAATTAAAATGGAACATGATGAATATTCAGTTTTTCTGAGCTCTTTCTTAGAGGATCACATTAATTGCAGAAGTTAGTATCTGAATTTGTGCAGGTTTACGTGAAATTTCTTCCATGGGCAAGTCTTGCATCCGTTCAAAATACAGCTGGAAACAACTAGCTGTACTATATACATGGTACTTATTTAGAAACGTGACTGTGAGCCAGTCTGTGGGTTGGTCTTTGCATTGCAGGTGAAATCACCTCATATTGCAAATAACCTGGATACGTAAAGGCATGCTTATTATGAAAAAACAGCATACTGTACAAAGGGAGATGCACCAGTCATAGAAGAGAAGGGGATAAGACGGAGGCTATGATTGTATTTGTGACTGTTAGCTTAATTTGGCACGAGTTCAGCTGATGAAACCTCATCTTTTGGCATGTGCCACTGGCTGCTTATTCCCACCACCTGTGTTGTTCCAGAGCTAACATTGCTTTAGCCATGCAGTGACCTGCTTTGGCCGAAAACAACTATGTGTTGGGTCTGGGTTTTTTCTTTTCACCACCTCCCTCCAACTGTATCAACCCTAACCTTGTGGGGAAGATGCGAATTAGTGAAAAATAGCAGTACAGTAAACAAGAGGAGACTATTATAGCTAAAATAAGTGTTTGTTATCGACAATGTAAATTGTCTTACCTTTTGTTTTTTTGAAATGAGTTCTAACTTGCTACAAATGTTTTTCTGTTTTAATATAGGTACGTATGAGCAGAGGAAAATCCTTAGTTGAAAAAGCAATCAAAGAGCAGGTAAGCCAAGTAACCAACGAATTTGTGCCTGAGAAACTCTGGTTTTACTGTTCTAGAAAATAAGCAGTAGTAAGAGTGTTCTTAGTTGTCTAAGAGAGGTCCCTTGTGGAATGTTCAAGCAGAAGCCGAGGGATTGTCCAAAGTAAAACTGTCAGGTCATGCTTTCTGGTACTTTCTGAAGAATTGAAAGTCTAGAGAGTCTTATGACCAGTATTATAATTCATCAGGATTACTATTACAGGCAGTACTTGAGAGATGCTTGTGAAGTTAAAGTAAATGTGTAAATTCACTGTCTTCAAAGCTTACTATAAAACGTGATAGTAGAGAAGTGTTTTGGCTTTATGGAAGATTAAATACGATCTTTTGATGGTGAAGTGCTGTGAGATGGAGATGGAAAAGTCAGTTGGGGAGAATGATAGTCTTCTGGCAAGAAGCAAAGCATCTGTGCTTTAATCTCAGCTTTCATATTACATGTTGTAGTATATTTGTAGCAGTATATATTGTTGTAGTATATATTCTTTTACACAATCTACCATATATTGCTTAAAATTATTAATATAATTTTTTGTTTGCAGGACTTAATCCCCTCTGGTAGCATACTATCCAGTGCTTTGAGTTGGGGAGTGAAGATACTTCATATAGATGGTAAATATTTTTGCTTGATAAAGCCTGACTTGAATTTATAACATTCATTTAATTATTCTTTTGTTGAATTCAAAATATTAAAAATGAAAAATTACTTCAAGCATAGAAAAATAAACTCAACTGGGTTAATTCTCTCTCTTTTTGCCAGATGTTAAGAATTACATTGAACAAAAGAAAAAGGAGCTCTACCTAATCAAAAGATCAGGCAGTTCTTTCAAAGATGTGGTAAGTGGCTCCTTGCCATTTGTGAAAATGCCGTTTGTTTCATGAACAGAAAACACAGGTGTACTAAATACTACCTACTGTGAAGCTTACAGCTTTTATTTTAATAAAGTCTTGCTCATGTCCAGTTTTCACAGACCAGTATGTTTTATGAATTGATTTAAAAACAGTCTTTGAAAAATAGAAAGTATTAGCGATACATTTCAGCATTACTCAAAAATAAATTCTGTAGTAGCATTAAATCGTGTGTAGACCTTTGCTCTTGAAAATTATATCTTAAGAGTCAGAAGTACTGAACTATAAGAAATTTCCATTCTGTCTGCCTCAAAAATAATAATTTTTTTAAAATGTAGCTTGGTTTTAGTGTGGTATAGATTGTGGTCAAGTTGCCTCATATAATATTCCCTAACGACACAGTGATTAGAAACTTGTTCCTTTTGATGGACCATTTTGAAGAATCACAGTTACATTTCCTGAAGAAGCTGTCTCTAGGGAATCTCTGTCAGTTACTCAACTCTGCACCTTTCCCTTTGTAGTCTTTTAAAGAACTAGCATAAAGCATCTTTGAGGTATTCTGCCAATAGTGTGGAGTTGGCATGTGAAATCCTGATTTTTCCGGATTTTAGTGTATGATATAGTGAGACATGGAAACTGTTCTAGCTGCTTGTGCACTCTGTCTGCAGTTGCTCTGTGATTTTAATTAAACACACAAAGTTGTACAATTAGCTAGTCCGGGTGGGGATCTGTGATAAGTAAATGGAAACATACTGTCTAGTGTATGTTACGTTGTTTTGGAATGCAGTATTGGCTAATTATTGAGGCCACATGAAATCCTCTGCTAAATCATCAGTGTATCGGTATTCCTGGATAGCAAGGTGGGATTTTTTCGCAAGTAGTGTAAAATACAAGTTTGTAACTTCACCAGGATCAAGTGCAGCTAACAGCTGATGCTCGAATGTAGACTTTACTCTTTTCTGAAGACAATATACTGGTTTTAATTTTAATCTTAATTGCTTAAAAAAACCTCTCACACCTGTGTAAATCCATTCAAATGAGAAGAATTGTTTTAATTGGAGAATGATCTGCAGTTTTTGGTGATATTTTACAGTTTGTAGTTAATTGGCATTTATAAAGTGTTGTAAAAATGTTATCCGTATTTAAGAATCAACTTTCAGCCATGACAAGGTATTTTGGGGGAGGAGAGAGAGTAAGTGTATAGATTTACCTGTGTGGATTTTTTGTTTGGTTTTGGTTTGTTTTTTGAGTTGAAGTGTCTCAAGGAGAACACTTATTTTTGCAGTGTAGAAATAAATATTTATTTGGGAAACGTCACCATATTTCTGAAGTAGTAATGAGCTTAGTTTCCTGCAGATTTTATCGTGACTGTGTATGAAGTCATGATTAACAATGGGAGACCCTCATAACTTGAAATTAGCTACAGCTAATAATACACAGCAGAATAATATTCACAGGGGTTTTATAACTTCCCTCTTTTTTTCAATAGGGAAAACAAGTTACTGCTCAAAAGTCAAGAAGTAAGTATTTCAATATTTGTAGAGGTTTCTGTTTTGCCTTATTTCCAGAATGCTTAAAAATGTACTACAGTTCTCCTGTGGTCAAGTGTGCTGCTGTATTCTAATTCAAATGTCTAAGAAAAGCATGTAGAAAAACTTCATGCAAATCAGGAGTTTGTCAAAAGGTGTACATAATGAGTTGTAAAATAACGTCTGCTTATTTATTTGACTACTGGAGTAACTTGCCTAATGAAGAAAGGTGTTTCTCTTTTAATTTCCTTTTCTCCCTCCTTGAGCAGGTAGACTGAAAAATCTGTTTGTCAAGGTGGAAGATAGAAGTCGGTAAGTGTTCTCATCATACTTTGTCATGTGGTTCTCAAACTGAGTAATTCAGAAACATTTAGTATGCCTTGAGGAAATGGCCTTCAGATTTCAATTTCCTGACTTTAGATGCCAGGCATACTGTCCTCTTATTACAATAAAATACAAAATTTTCATATCTGCATGCTCTAGGTAGGTGTCTGTGTTTAGCCGCTGAATGAGATTGAGCAAGTAGTAGTATAGTAGGGAATACTTGCAATGGGTGATGGAAGTGGAAAGTTAATATGTAGCTCCAGTTTGTAGGTCATGAGATTGGGTTCTTTGGATTGCTTTCTGCCAAGGGCCATATGAATGAAGAGGAAACCCGGAAGCTTTGAACCTTGTCATCTTTTGGTAGATCCAAATCCTGTAGTCCTAAAGGCCAGTAAAACTTTGTTTACTGAATTCCAGTCCTGTTATTATTTAGAGTTGAGTCCCAACTCAATAACATTCATCTCCGGCAGAGACTGTTTCGATGTAAGGAAAGGGAAGTTGTGATAGCTAAAATCATCCCTTGAAATTAGGTTTAATTTCCTGTTCAATCATTTCTTTTTAAAAGGTGGGGGGGAAAGCTATTAACCTGATTTCAATATCCACAGTAGCATGAAATCTGATATTTCCAGCCTTTAAAATTTTCACATCTTTCTGGTCCTGTAATCAGTCAGACCTGGTTGTGTGAGGAAATACGTTTTGCCAGAAGTTGGGAGAACAGTGGATTATAAAAAAGTGCAGTTGTGCACAGCATGTTTTGCACCTTTATATTCTTAACTGACTTCTGCTTTATGATCATGTTTGTGAGCTCCCAATTCTTTGACCTGATTTCTTTGACACTTTCCTGAGTTAAAGAGAGTTCTAAACCTGGCCTTACAGTGTGAGTTGGTGAAATAGGTATGAGGGACATGAGGATAGTGGGGAGAATTGGACAAACACAGCTGTAAGTACAATAAATATGTGTGACTTCTGAATATAGCTGTGTACTAAACACCTGAAACACTTTTAAATGTTTATGTAACATAAACAATGTTTTTTAATGTTTAAAAGTTTATGCAACGTAAGTAACAGTTCAGAAGCAGAACAAGATGCTTAGCTGTCCCAGGAATGTTTTCCAGACTTGCAGTTTTTCTTCTGCCTGGATAGCTTATAATAGTAATGTGGAGAAAAAAATCAGACTGAACTCTGGCATCAGCATTTCAGTCAAATGATTCAGTATGTGAACTTTTGGCATGCCCTATTTTAAACATTTTTTAATATATTCAGACTGCTGGTATGGTTGCTAGTTCTGATCTCTCTGAGTACAGTGGTGTGCAGGAAAAACATATTTCTGGAAAACGAAAAGGTTAGGGTTTATATTTTGAATGGTGAATTGATTAAAATTTGTCAAAAAGGAAGCAAATGGTAAAATGGAAAAAAGAAAACCCAAACCTTAATGCCTTGGATGTTAGGAACTGCTATAGCTGCTTCTCAGGAACACAGATGCACCATCATCCAAATTGTTCTTGGTTTTATTGGTTACCCAACTCCCAACAATAAATGGGCATGAAAGCCATAGCCCAGGGAATGGTAAACAGCTATGGAAACTCAAGGCCAATCTATTATGAGAAAGTATCAAGTTTATAGGAAGGAATGTCTTGTTCTAGGATATTTATCTGCTTAGCATTCTGTGTACCTTATATGTAAAAGAGAAACACTTTTGAAGATTTTTGACCTGATTGTAATTTTTGCTGTGAACTTGTTTTTCCATTTCTGATGGTTCTAATGCACTTGTTTTGTCTGATACAGCCACTACCGACCGTTTTATCTGCAGTTACCCACTTTTCCGGTTCTGAACTACTGTGTTCCAAAACCGTTTAGTCCGTTTGAGGTGGATAAGAAGCATCCTTCTGGTCAAAAGCAAACTCAGTCTAAACAGAGGTTTGTTGAAGACTTGTTATTGGGGTGTGAATAGGGGAGAGGGCAGTTCTCTAAAATAACTGTTTTCTACAGTAATTGCTCTGCTTCTGATTTTGTGTGTATTTAATACTAATATCCATGTCTCATCTGATGTATTTGCTGCACTGTAACTGTTGGTGTCTGTCTGTCTTTCTGTGCCCTCTTTATCTTGTCTTTAGTCCTTTTTTTGGACATACAGATGCATACATCCAAAAATGCGGCCTTCTCCTATCACTGTGGGTCAGCATAAGATATTTTTTTCCTTTCTGCCACTGGTTTCTTTGTCCTCATCTTGGATGCCATCCAGTAAGTATTTTACAAGAAGCGGATTTCGTAAGACTTTATCTGTATTTGTCAGTATAGTGCTAAAGTAAGCAGTTAAAAATGTTTAAAACAGTGATATTCAGTCATAGTGCAAAGTCATTGCTGATAAAGTCTAATTTGTAGAAATTAGACTCTGCAAATATTGCCTTCGCTCTTCAGAGATGAAAAGTGGATGCCAACTGCCCAGTAGCATTGCAGTTGGTCTTACAGCAAGTGTCTATACGATACTTTTTGGCATTCAGGCTCTATTCGAGCACTCCAGATGCAGTTAGAACTTTTGGTAAATCAATTTTACGATTTGAAAGTACTTAGAAGGCTCAATTATCTGTTTTTTGGTGAATCAAGCTATCGTTTTGAGCTGCTTCTACCTAGCATATGTGGAGTATTAACTATTCTTTCATTGACTTCTAAAATGGATCCATGTGAGAGAATAAAGATATTTAGGTGAAAGGTAGCTTTGCTATACGCAGAACTTTCTGTATCTAGTAACTTCTGCTGCTTTTTTTGTCCTTGAAGTCTAAGACTTATTTAGGTGTGATACTTGTTTTCTTTACAAAATAGCTTCTCCACTGTTCAGGTTCTGTCCAGTCTTCACCATTATTATAATGCTGGAGGTTTTTGGCAGATGTTGCCATGATGAATTTTTTTAAATTTTTTTATTTGCAATGAACGTAGCAGTATGAAAAAGCAAAGCAACTCTAATACAGCAGTAACCCTTGCAATAATAAGGCAATTTCTGATGATGTCTCTTCAGAGGAGTTTAGAAAGGCCCATTTTTTTCAAAGCATGAAAAAAAAGAAAAAAATAGGCGATATTCCTTTCATTTATATGGATTAAGGAATATGATATATTAAAAATTTCAGGAGTTATGTTTGAATATTCCTATTTAATCTTTCAGATTGACACATGCCAAAGAGGTACTTAGGTGGGAGTTTATTTCGTACTCAATAGGTAAAGGTGAGGAATGTCAGTTTCAGGAGAGAGAAGGGGGAGTGCTCACTTGTTTTATCTCCATCTGGGAGAACAGCTTGTTGAAGCGAAGTTGTCAGTTCTGTTTGCTTCTGCATTGGGCAAGACCTGCAGACATTACTCAATCTTCAGATGATAAATTCTGTTGCCTATATCCTGCTTTAGTGGTTCTCTGTGATTTTTACAGTTCTGAAGAGGAAAGGTGACAAGGCTAGTGTAATAGTAAAAGTACACAGTTAGGTAGAGCCTGTCTGGTGGGGCCCAAGAAAAGCTGGGGCAGGTGTTACCAGTTTGGACTTGTTGATTGAAGGTGATTGTTGAAAACACTGTACCCTTATGCAGAGCTATACATTGCTTTGCTTTGTAAGTTAGAGATTTTTCAGGACAGGTTTTTTGATGTAAAGTTCTGAGCTTGCATCTATGCAGATACTTGCTAAAGTCTGTCAGGGTGATTTTTGGCTAGGCAGGGAGATGGCACTATTCCTCTGAAGTAAAAGGGAAGCGGAGATCGATGGTTTTGCTTTACCGCTAGCATATGATCCTTTGGTTTAATAGTGAATTGCAGCAAACAGTAGCTTTCCCCAGATGAGGACTCTGAAGGTCATGGAGTAGTAGCTATTGAAAACCTCTTTGTGTTTTAATCTCCAGGAAGAGCTTGAGGTTCATTTCCTCGTATTTCCACTTAGACTGTACCTAGAAGAACAGGACAAAATGGCGTTTGGTCAGCATATTCAAAACCTGTATATAACCAACAAGTGTGACTGTTCTTTACTTTTACCAAAGAATGAGAGGTCGTCTGTTCAATTGAGTGTTTTTGCTGCGTGTTTTCTTGGCATCAAAAATACTAACAGTTGATGAGATGCTAGAAAGCTTTTTACTTTTCATTCTAATTTTGATTTTAACAAACCTCCTTTTATCAGCTATGCACAGAGATTTCAATATGACCTTTGGTTTGTCAAGTGAGATATTTTTGTTGGGCAATTTTGTGTTGTTTATTCTGAGTCAGTGATAGTAGTACATGTGTACTAACCTGGATGTTTTATGCTTACATAATAGTGTATGGGTCTGCCTGTCTTCTTGCAGAAAATACGTTTTTTTCATTAAAGCATAATTTTTCTCTCTTTGTTTTTGCTAAGCATTGACAACCATAATGTAAAAAGCTTGAGGGGAAATAAGGGGGAGGTTATTTTTTTTTCAGTGAGTAAGAATGAACATACTGTGAGAGGCAAGTATAGAGCTCAGCTTCATATTTGAGACTCATTAACACGTCTTCTGTTAACAGAAACAAAACAAATAGTGACAAGGACTGTGCAACTCCTGTTCAGCTCCCTCAGAAGGACAAAAAAAAGAGAGGATATTGTGAATGTTGCGGGAAGAAATATGAAGATCTACAAACAGTATGTGAAGTGTCAAGTATATGCTTTGATACAGTCGTATCTCTTAAGTATGGTATCAACAGTGGTTTCTACTTGCTAGTTTAATCTATTTTTTTGTCTTAAAAGACTCTGTATGTCCTAAAAAGCAGCAAGTGGGTACTTTTTTCCCTTGGAGGTTCAGTTCTTGATTGCTACTTCTGTGTTTGATAGCTGAAGGCACTACTAGTTCATGTCTTGGAGACACTGGTAATAAATTAACGGTACTTACTTACTGCTCCATGCCATGCTGTTGACTCGTATATTCATATCTGTAGTATTAGATTTGTTTCATATTTTTTCTTTAATTCCAGCATCTTGAAAGTGAACAGCACCAAAATTTTGCACAAAGCATGCAGTATCAAGTTGTTGATGATATAATCTCGAAGTTTGTTTATGAGTTTGTTGAATACAAAGATGATGCAAAAAAAATAAAAAGGTAAGTTACGTGTTCTAGATAGACTCTCTGAGTTAAGACACGGAACATAAAGATACTTAGTTCTGAAATTGTGGATCTGGTACAGAATAAATTAATATTTTTCAGTCTGAAATAAATCACTGAAATTTGCAATGTAGTTGTACCTGGCAAATCAGTTCTATAAAGCAGAAATTAGGAAAAAAAGAAATTAAAAGTGCAGATGGCATCGCGGGAAGATGAAACTGAAAGGAATTGCCAAAAGTTGTCCTACCTATCCTTCAGCTTCAGAAAAGCAAGCTCTACTGTACTAAAATACTGCTGACAAAAGGACAGCAATGTCTGGACATCTTGCTCTGAAAACTTTCTGTCATTCTTAGTAGCCGAAGAACAGCAAATTTTATCCTCCTCAGTCAATCTAATCTCCTTGCCAGTGGAAAACCCTTTTCTAGTCTAATCTAGATCTTCCTATCTATACTCTAAGCCTCTTAGCTTCTGTCCTTCCTGTGCTGCACAAAGAAAGCAGATTTTCCTTTCTTCTTTGTAGCTCAAAAGCTTAAATGGGCAAGGAAGACTTGTTTCCTGACTTGGACTGTAGGCACCAGTCACTTTGTTACTTGGAACAGTAACTCAGTTCAGGATTGATCTTATTTTTTGCAAATGAGTCGGGAGATAAGGAATAACTTTCTAATTTCTTTAAAAAAACGAAAAAGGTATTGAAGAAGTAAAAATATTCTTAGTGAAATCAAAGGAAATGCAAACAGTCAAACAACTGATAGTCTAATGAAGGCAAGCCTGTATTCCTCTTGTGATTTAAAAATACTGAGAGTGATTAGATTGGAAATACTATGTCAAGAAAATAATACATAATTATGCTAATTTTATGAGTATATATTGTGCAATATTTGTAAGTATATTCATTGCATTATATTCATTAACTTCTTTTGTTCTTAGTATCATTGTGAATTGAGATTTACTACAGTACTAGAGTACTAACTTCATGTATTTTTAAAACAATATGCTGCAGAAATCAATGAGAAAACATCAAATTCAAATGTAAGGCACACTGTTCCTGTAGAAATAGTGTGTTGCTACCCTAAATACATGTTTCCTTTAAAAGTAAATACAAAAATGTCTTTGTTAGTTCAATTGCTTTTCTAGAATCAGTTGCATGTTATCCATGGTTTTTTCAAGTGTTTGTTAATAATTTCAAATAATTTCATTGTAGGACAAAATGTAGTACAGGATATTTTTCTCCTATTATTGGAAAGGTAACTAGACCAGAAGAGCTGAAAGAACGACTGAAAAAGCAGCGTATTTCTTTGAAAAGTTACTCGTGGAAGGATACGGCAATGCAGGCACTCAAACTGGATCGCCAGCCTGCAGAAGTACAACCAAATTCTGTGCCAATACCTACCGCTGCTTCTAGATCTGTCTGTTCAGTTCTTTACTGTCACCTGTCACAACCTTCAGAAATAAAAAGTAAGTTCAGAAATAATGATGAAAATACTAAAACTGATTGCTCCTGTGCTGCAAACCTAAGAGAGACTATTGTATCATCAAATTTCATACAACCACCCCCTCAGAAAGATGACAAAGCATATACAGAGAATGTGTGTCGAGCTTATGAGCCATTCAGTAAAGAAATACTGGAACCAGAAGTAAATAAAAAGAATTTACAGTGTTTACCAGAAGGCACATGTACTTTATATTCTCATGCTCAAGTTACAGATTTTAGTGAAAAAGACAAAAACCTATCACAGCCAAAACGAAAATTAAATAATGCAGTAGTTCTACCAGCAAAGTGTTTGAAAAAAACAGATGCCAATCCTACGTTTGTCCAGAAACATCGTGGTTTATGTGATAATCATCAGCAGATGCAGCACAGCGTAATTCTGGAGGCTGAGGTATCCGATACTGCTGTAAACAAAGAACTTAATGAACTGGCTGCCAGCACTGCACACAGTTCGCCATCTGGAAAGCTGCACAGAAAAGTGAAGCTTTACTTGGGGAGAAATAAAAGAGAAACCCGGAAACAGAATACAGAGTTATGCATAAAGTATACAGATGCACTGTCTCTTCCTGAAGAGAAGAGAACTTCTTGTAGCTCACCAGTGCAGGCCCTACTGGAATTATTTCAGACAAGTGAAAGAAACTCAGAATTTGGAGGTTTTTCGGGTTACAGTGAGAACAAAGGTTCAACTAGCACAAAAGATACATGGGAAGGGCAGAATGCAAATGTTATGTGGTCGTTATTTTCCTCTTCATCCTCATCCCAGTTTGTTGGATTTTAATGCTGCTTTATTTAATACAATGATTTTCAAATTTAAGATTTTATTCATGGAGACTTTAATTGCTGTATTATATGTACAGATGGTTTGGTTTTCAAGTTTTTTAATGCAAAAATTTCTGTTTATGTAAATATGAAAAATAAAACAAAGGTTTTCTGTTCGTTTGTTTTTTCTTAAAAGGTACTGCTTTATCACAGCTAGTAAAAGGCTCTGACTCCAGAGTTGGGGTTTAATTAATTGCTAGGCAAAACCAGTAAGTATGATGCAGCTGCATTTGGATGGAATAATTTTCTAAAGTCACTGATTTTATGGTGTGTTCTAAATATCCACATCATAAATAACTGGATGTTCCATTGTAAATAAGGCGGTCCATTACTTACGGACTACTGATAGTTTGTGGAGATTTGGTTGCTTCTCTTCCTATTCATTCTGCTGCTGCTTTATTAGAGAATGCAAAAAAAAAAAGTCGCTTTCTTCTGCTGAAATTGTCTTGGGGAACCTGTGTAATCACAAAGAAATAGGATTAGGAAAGCATGTGTTACGGTTGTTTTTGCTACTCTGACATTTATTTTTAGACTAAAACTGGCTGTATTGAGTATTTCAGCAAATAGAAAAGCAGTAGATATATAACTTGATTTTACTTCAAAAAAAACCCAAACACCAACAACAACAGAGCAGCAATGATGACAACAAAACAGCCAATAGGTTTCTGATTGACTCAGGTCGTTTGTTTGATTTTTCTTTCAGAGTAGGCCACCTGTCTGATTGGGTTACTCAGAGAGTACTTTTAATACTGCAAATCTTTACCAGAGCCGATCTCTTTCAGAATTTCCGTATCTGTAGATGAGTGCAGGGCATGAGTATGGAATTACAGGAGGTAATTGCAAAGCTTTCTTAATAAATGTAAGTGCCTTAAGGTCATACAAGAGATCTAAACCAGCAGAAGTTACTCTCATTAGTTTTTGCATAAATTACTTGTTTGCATTTTTATCTCGTGCCCATTTAATATTCTCAAACTGACTCTGTCAGTGTTCTTACGGTTAAAGTGCTTTCAGTCGTTGCATGCTGTTGTCTGTCCTTTCCAGGATATTTTCTATGAGAGGTAGGTAAAACTCCTTGGTGTGCAGGAATGGGTGAGGAAAATGTCATAAAATTACTTGCTTTCAAAGAGTGTGTGAATTGGGAGCTTAATGATGAAAGTGGCTGCTTAGGGCGTTGCTGTCACTTTAAAGGTGCCATTCCTCGTTCCACTGTTTCTGTAATTGCCTGTACAGTCTGGGAAGAACTGCTTGTGGTCTCCGTCTTCCTGGTCACTTCTGGCTTGATTCAGAGTTTCATCTGTTCTGGATTCAAATCAAGAAAATTATATAAAAAGCCATTACAGAAATGAGCAAAATTAACATTTTACGAAGGAGGTAATCTTGATTGTGTATGTCTATATATATTTTGCCTGTAATTTAACAGCATATAGTGTTTTAGGAATGGGGTTTTAGATCAGAACATTGAAGCAATTACTTTGTTCTTCATTTTGAGTGACGCTTCAATGCTAGAAGGATTGCTCTCTGATTGGATGAACGCAGTCTATTTTAGGAACAAGTGTTTGTCCATTTTGCTTCTCTTGAGAATGTTTTTGTTTTGGGGGGTTTGGTTGTTGGTTTTGGTGGGGGTTTTTTTGCTTTTGATTCAGCACTAAAGTCTAAGAAAAACTTGTGTTTTTCCCCTAACGGATTGCAACAATCTGTCAGTAGGTATCTCTTGCTGACGTCTCCCTCCTCGCGTCCCCGAGACACAGACTCCCCTTAGTCGATGTGGTGGCCTCCATCTGACTGGAATGTATATGCGTGGTTATTTATATAGATGAAGATCATTGCAATAGTTAAATGTTGAGGAGAGAGGTAGTCAGCGTTAGTGAGTCTATTCATCAGGCAACCAATGTGTATGTTTTGCATGTTATATGATTAGATGCAATATTAGAACATGTTAGCGCCCACGGGCACTGTAAAGAGGAGATTTAAAGACATGGGAGTCTGGCTTTAGAGTCTTAAGGGAAAAAAGCTCAGAGGTTTCTCATTAAAACGTGAAGGTTGCTCACTGTAATGCAGAACAAGATAGAAGAATCACTGCTACTGGTTGCAAAAACCACTTCTAGTCCTGATGCAGATTTGTTTACAGAGGACCAGTCACATCCGTGTGTGCTAAGAGTCCCCTTTGTATGTCGCATGTGCAGACAGTGTCACAAGCCACAGTAAGGCTATTAACTATTTCTAAAACAGATTTATTCAGCATGTTGTGTGCAAGTAATTATATTACTATTTGAAAAAATAACAGTAACATTTGTCTGTGTCTCTGGCTTCCTCCCAGAGAAGAGAATGAGTATTTTCAAAATCTGTGGCAGATATTCTGAGAAATGTCAAACAGTTCAGACAAACACTACCACAAGTACCTCTGTAGGCACTAGAATAAAGGTTTAGCATTAGAAGTGCATGTTACCTGTAAGTACATCTTTGTGATAATTACATATTGTATAATCACAGTTTGAACTCATTCTTTATAAGTACATTAATTTCTTCTAATGCACTTCATTTTTCGATTGTCTGGCTTTCTGTGGATTTTTATAGGTAATTTTTATATTCTATTCAAAACCAGTTGTTAAGATACCAACTTGGTTCCTTTTCGTGGTGGAGAAACTTGGAGCTATATTCCCATACTCTGTGCAGCATACATTTACACACAATGTGGGATTCAAAATTTTAATGAAGCGCCCAAATCTTGACTGTTACAAAAAAGTGAAAGCTTTAACCCTTGTGTAGAACAGACACTACTTTGTTTTAAGGTCTGATTAAAAAAAATCCCCTAGACTTCTCCATTATAAAAGTTCTCTTATTTAAGTGATTTTCCTGTGATTTGTTTTTTTTTTCCCTATGCCCAGCGGCAGCGGGATCCTCGAGCAGTAATCTCTTGCCCAGCATCCTGCTGCAGAACACTTGACGCAAAGCGATGGGTAGGTGACTGGAAAGCCGGCCTTCCCTTTTGGACGCGGGGAAAAGGTGGCTGAGGAGCGCTGAGCATGCTAACATCTGTCCTGTCCTTAAGGGGTTGCCAATGTGCATTGAAGTGATTGAATCCATGTTCCACCTCAAGCTTGCAATGCTTTGGTGATCCACTGACGCTACCATTGTTCTGTGTTAGCTCCTGGTCTGTGATGTCACACGGTTTAGTTTTAGGTAGTCCTGTGAGGAGCAGGGAGTTGGACCTGTGGGTCCCTTCCAACTTGAGAGGCTTTATGATTCTGTGATTTTTCTGGAAGAAGAAAAAAATCTGCCCCCTGATGGGAAGGAGCTCACTGCTCAGAGGTGGCCCGTCTGCCAAGGTCCCGAGCAATGTCAACAAGCTCCCAGCGAGGTAAGACTAGGAAGTAAACATCAACGTTCTCTGCCTGATCTCCCAAACTTGGAAAAGCCATCAATAAATTAAAATATTATTTTTCTGAAGGATTAAGCCTGTCAAATCATTGATTTCTAACCAATGTGTACAATAAAAGGGGACTTCAGCCATGCAGACCAGGATTTCCTTCATTGTGATACAGATATATACATATGTGATATAGAAGTTTTCTGCAATTTATTGAAGTCTTCTGTTTTGAATTAATCTTCAGTATTTATCATAGAAGTGTTTTCCTAGCCAAATGGTAGAGGGATATAAACGAGAGGTTTGCAAGGAGAGTGACGTAAAAACTTTTTCAGCTCTCTCTTGGCTAATCACTTCTAGCACACACACTTTCAAAATGCCTTTGTCTTTGTATTAGTGGGCTGTATTTCAAAAAACAGTTTTAAAAATTATTCTTACGGTTAGTGAAGAGTTTGACCAAAATAGAGTTGGCATGCTGAGAAAGTACTGTATTTATGAAGCTGCTACACCTCACCACATGCCCTGAGCCCATAGACTGGATAAAACTGCATTCACAGTGACTGGGCTTAAAGCCTTGGCTGGTGGCTGGGCTGGTGAACCCTCCGCGTGTGACCTTGACACCAAATCCCTAAGTGTTTCTGGACAATGGCGATGGCAAGAGAAAAATGAAATGTATAATATACTGACCCAGGAAATGAGTGTGTAACTGTACTGTGTATCTGCCGCGCAGCGGGTGTAATACGGTCCCAAGGCCATGATTTCTCACAGAAATACTGACACAAGAAGCTGTGAAATAGCGTGCCGGCGGGGACAGTTTGGTCTAACTGAAATAACTGTAGAGGCTGGCTGCAGCCTGAAATGTAAGGATTTATGGCTTTTGAAAAAAAAAAAGATTGAAACATCATATTATTGTACTGAATTTTCTCTCTATAAATAGCACTTTCTCATTTTCTTTACCCACCTCACCCATGGTCCTTTCGATACCCTGCAGCAGAGTTTCATAAGCTAATTGTGTGCTGCCTGGGCAACTGCTTGAGGATTGAATGGCTGCTTCCAGGTAATCTTGTGTCTTGCCTGTAGCGTGTGACTGCAGTGTGAGCAGGACAGGGCAAAACTTACCAGCCACTTTCTCCTCAGAGCTGATACGTATTTTCAGATGCAATTTGTGCACTTAAAATTCCTGTCTTGATCCTGTCTTCAGCTTGTTGAACCATCAACAAGGCCAAGTGCAAGGTCCTGCACGTGGGTCAAGGCAATCCCAGAGAGAAGTGTGGCCAGCAGGTCGAGGGAGGGGATTCTGCCCCTTTACTCCACTCTCGTGAGACGCCACCTGGAGTCCTGCATCCAGCTCTGGAGCCCACAACATAAGAAGGACCTGGATGTGTTGGAGCAGGTCCAGAGGAGGGTCACGAAGATGATCAGAGGGCTGGAGTACCTCTCCAGGCTATGAGAGTTGGGGCTGTTCAGCTTGGAGAAGAGAAGGCTCCAGGGTGACCTTATAGCAGCCTTCCAGTACCTGAAGGGGCCTACAGGAAGGATGGAGAGGGACTTCTCACAAGGGTTTGTAGTGATAGGACAAGGGAGAATGGCTCTAAACTAAAAGAGGGCACATTTAGATTGGATATTAGGAAGAAATTCTTTACCATGAGGGTGGTGAAGCACCAGCACAGGTCACCTAGAGAAGCTGTGGCTGCCCCCTCCCTGGAAGTGTTCAAGGCCAGGTTGGATGGAGCTCTGAGCAACCTGGTCTAGTGGAAGATGTCCCTGCTCATGGCAGGGGGGCTGGAACCAGATGATCTTTACGGTCCCTTCCAACCCTCACCATTCTATGGTTCTGTCATTTTGCCTGTGTTGTTGTATGGCGGAAACAAATAGTGAGAAGCTGAATTTCTTTCCCCTGTCCTCTGCTCGCTTCCCTTCGTAAGACGATGGATGTAAGCCAGGTAAGAGCCGCAGGGAGGGCAACCCCGACGGGCTGAAACCCTCCTGAGGGCAGAAATGTGTTGGGTGTCCTGGCCGTTCCCAGCGCAATTCATATTGATCTGCATAACGGTTTGAAGATTATGGAGAAAAAAAAAGGGGGTTTTGTTGTTCTTCTTCCTATCTCCCAGGCTGTAACGAGCAGCGGGGGCTGCAGGGTGCGTCTGCCGCCTGCCTCGGCCACTCGCTCGGTCCCGGGGAGCGCGCTGTCCCCCTTCTCCTCGGGGGTCAGTTCGGCGGGGAGGGGCGGGGAAGCGCTCCGGCCGCCTCCGCGCCGGTCCCCCGCCCGCCAGACCGGCAGCGGGTGCGGCTCCGCCCCGGGGCTCCCCTCAGCCCCCGGGGGAACCGCGGTGCTGGGGCTTCCCCCCCGGTCCCGCACCGGTGCCTCCCGCCCTGGCAGACGACTACATTTCCCAGCTCTTCCCTCTCCCACGCGGGCTCTGCGGGGAGCCCCGCCGGCGCTCGCCATCTCCTTCCCTCGCAGGGGGGCTCGGCGCGGCGGCGGGGCGGAGCTCGGCAGCCCCGGCCCCGCAGCACCCCCCCCCCCCCCCCCCCCCGCCCCGTGCAGGCGCGGAGCCGGCGGCGGAAGCCGGGGCGGCAGACGGCGGGGCGGCGGGCAGCGCCATGCGGGCTGCCGCCTGCCTCCTCTCGCTGGCGCTCTGCGCCCTGCCCGCTGCCCCAGGTGAGTCGGGAGGGGACCGGGGGGGGTGCTGCGCCCAGGGCCGCTGCGGAGCCCCTCAGAAACGGAGCCCCCGCTCCAGCCTGCGCTACCTGACGGGTGCCTCTCCCCTGCCCAGCAGGCGCCGGGCCGGCGGCGGGGCGGCGGGGCGAGAGCCGGTTCCCGGAGCGGGAGAGCATCAGGCCCCTGCGGCTGGTCCTCGGCGGCGGCGGGGCGCGGCGGCCGGCGCTGAGCACGCGGGTGCGGAGCGGCGCGGCGCGGACACAGGTAGGGCCGGGCTGGGGGGGGGGGGGGGGGGGGACGCGCGGGGGGTGCAGGGCCCGCTCCCCAAAGGCCGCGGGGGCGGCGGAGCCGCGTCTCGCCGCAGCCCTCCCCAGCGCGGCTGAAGGGCCGCGCTCGCTTTCGCGCGTTGCTCGGCGCGGCGGGCGGCTCGCCTTCCCGAGGCAGCGCCGGGAGCGTCCGCGGGGGCTCAGCTGGTCCCCGGGTGCCGCGGGCGGGCAGATCCCGGCGCCCCTGGGCGCGGGGGAGCCGCGCAGTGGGAGCTGCGGTGCCTCTGCGGCAGCGGGGGGCCGGGAGGCTGCGGCCGGCCGGCTGCGGGCCCGGGCGCGTTTGTGGCCGCGGGGGTGGGAAACCGCTTGAAGCGGAACGCGTGGACTTAACGTGGCGGTGTGACGGGCGTAGGACTGCCCGGGCCGGGGGTGCCTTCGGATTGCTGTTGCGTGAGCACCAGTCCGGACAGCTTTGAACAAACAGCTGCCCCGATTTATATCAAAATACGGTGGTTTAGATCTTGGTCGCTAAGCATCGTGATTGAGGTGGTGCACGGCTGTTTGCTCTGAAGGAGAAAAGCACCCAGTCGGGGCTGGTGGAGACGAAGAGCGTGAAGGGTTCGTGTGTTCGAGGTAACTGCGGACATCCAGGATGAGTTGCAGGCCTCGGTCTCCTCCTCCTCCAATTGACTGCTGTCCGTTTAAGAAACGAAATAGCTGAAAAAATTGACTCGGATTTCTTTTATGTAATCTGTAAGCTATAAGCACTGGCAGCTTGCATTTTTTTGTGTGGTTAAGTAATAAACGGTCTCTTTGCAGCTTATTTATTTGCCTCTAAATGTGGCTTACTCTGTGTAGAGATTGTTCAGACGCGAAGGCCGTATTCACAGTGCGCTGAAATGGGATTCTGTAAGTTCCTAAATGAGCGCTTTGCTTAAAAAAGAAAAAAAAATTCAGCATTTCAGGATTATTTGAAGACCCTTGGACGTTCACAAGTTGAAACGCTACGTGACATGTCTGTTTAAAAAGTAGTAATGGTTTCTTTTGGATCTGGTATTAGGATTAAAATACTGGTCTTAAAGAACAAACTGTTAATTAATGGGTTTTGTTTTTCTGAATTTCTCCACTTTTATTTACCAGATCTTACGCTCATAAATAATTTTCCAGTCATCCTCGTTTAATTAAGCTGTTAGTTGGTACTAGCGTTACTCCAGCCAGAAAGAAGAGTAACACTAGTGGGTTAAATAGGGTTAAATGCATTTGTTTCATAACAATCTCCACACTAAACTGAGCTTAAATGTTTAAAGCTGTGTGTGTGACTGCAGCTTTTCCTCCCTGTCAAGAAGTTTCCCGCTGCTGCTTAAAAGCCTCTCCCATGGTATCCGATGGTGGATACTCACTGAAGGATGCAGTAGCTAGCAGTGATTTGCAGGAAGAACATTCTGAAGGGAAAGCAGGCCAGACCGAGTGGAGCAGTACCGATTCTCTGTGCTTCTTACGCAGGGCATGGCTACATCCTAATTATTGCAGGATACTGCATCCGTCACCCGGAGGTCTGAGTCAGCTTGGCAGCGATGGGCCAGCAGCGTGGCTGCCTTTATTTAACTGAAGTTTTGTAGAAGCTGCATTCAGGAAGGTATTTTTGCAGTAATAGTGTTAACTGTTGCAGCTGAGTAGTTTAATATCCCAACTCTTGGAGTCTAGAATCCCATAAAAAATCCAACACATTCACCTCTGCCAGAATGCTTATCAGAGTTATAGACTGAATTCACTTTTATGGTTGCTTTTGGGTTGCTGGTAAAAGTCATGTGAACTATAAAGATATGGAGTGCTGAAGTCTGCTCATGCATGAAGAGACACCTGTGCCTGCCCTGAAGAGTTAACAGTCCGAGATCAGTGGCACGTAAAGCATAGGGGAACAGAGGTGCACTCTCCGTCAATAAAATGTTTGTATGTGTTTGTTTTATGATTAAATATGCTCTGACTGTCTCCATCCCCTATTCTATCCCATCTTTGGACAGCTATGTATAAAAAGTTAGAAAAAAATGGTCTTGAATAGGGATTTCAAGCCAAAGTTAATGAATGGCCTTGTGGATTAGTTTAGGGAGGATGCTTCTCGGAGGAGGCTGAAGCATTCAAGAAGAATCTCTGATGGCTGAAGGACAAGCAGCCACATGTAGAAAAGCAAAGATACCTGAATGGGATGGTGCACTCAGAGGACTAGACAATGAGGCTGTAGCTGTTGAATTAATGTAAAACAATGTAATTGTGTTTTGAATTGGATGAAGATAAAAGGAGAGAGAGAGAGAGATAAGCTGGAGAGAAGGAAGTCGTATTAAATCGGATCGGATTCCTTTAATTCCTGGATGAAAGCTTTAGCTGCAGAAAGGGCAGAAGTCGTACAAGAGGGATGCAAGCCTGAGTCTGGGATTGCACAAAGGAAATGGAGACGGTCGTTCAGGGGAAAGCAGAAGCGAAGCGTGGCCTTTGCAGATCAGGAGATTCAGAACAGGCTTACGATGGAGTTGAGCCAGAGGAGTGTAATATGGGAAAAGGAGATGAACGAAGGCAATTGAAGGCAGAAGTGACTGGGAAGTGATGGTGGGAAGATTTCTAAAAATGTATTTTCATTTTTAGCATTTGTTGAGGTTTTTCACTAGCAACCTCCTTTGTTTTGTTTGTTTGTTTTAGTCTTTTTTGGCTATTGCCGTAACAGTTGAGTGACTACCCTACATGTATGCTTTACTATTAAATAGTAAAGGAAAAATAGTCTATGTATTCATCCTAGAAACTCAGAATGTAATTGCTTAAGACAGAAAATCAACGTGCTCACAGTTGTAGTTGAACAAGATTGCTGGACTTCAGAGCACAGCACAAGGCAAATGTTGTAGGTGATGGTATATTCATGTCACTAATGTTTTAACGTACAGTAGGTAGTGGACATGGGAGAATTCAGGTGACTATGGGTTTGTGCTTTTAATTCCACTGCGGAATAGAGTCACTACCAGTATCTGTGACATTCCTGTATTTCAATTTCTCTGTTCCCCAAAGGGGGCCTATTGGCAGCTGCACAGCACTTAATCTAAAGAGTAATCAAGATAAGATGTATCTGAGAATATGCTAATATTATCATTAATGCAATGCAGGATTGTAGCAATGGACACTCAATTTACAGTTGCATAAATAAGCCTCTTAGAAAAGATGAGTGTCCTCTATGGCAGGGGCATTCAGTGAAGGCTAAACTAAGTTTTTTTGTGTTTAGAAGAAAGTAAGTTCCTACTGCAGACATTTATAAGGAACCTTTTAGCTGCATGCCCTGAGCCATATTTTGGTATTGTAAGTAGAACATGGGAAATCACAAGTTTCTTAATACTTTCCTTTAGTCAGCACTGTGCAGGCACATTCTGCATTAAAATGTGTGAATGTGCAGGCATTCCTCCCCACTGCCTGTATTTGTTCGTCCACCTGTGAAGGAGAGCAAAACAAAGCATAAAGTATGCCTTTACAAACTAGAGTTTGTACTCTGCCTCAGTGCCTGAGTTGGAGGACCTTTTTCTTAATAATTTTCAGGGGATCAGGTGTTCTGGTTGCGAAGATGTGATTCATTTTTCCAGCTGGAGATTAGAGTACCAGATCTCTACGTGCCTTCACCAAACAGATGCCTTCTCTCAACGCTAAGTATAACTTAATAGTGTTCTTGCTCTCAGCTGGAAGCTGCCACTCAATGCTGGCAGAGAAGGGTCCCAGCTCTCCTAGAGGCCAGCACTTTGTGGTCATGCCAGTAGGTCTGCACATACAATCCGAGGGACAACATGTTCATCTTGTGGCTTTCATTGTGTTATCCATTTTTTATATATGTAGGTGTTGATAGGGAACTTTGGAAGATCTGCTGTGATTTTCAGTGGGAACGAGGTCCTGACTCAATGACCTACTGTGGACATAGATTTACTCGTCTCTGCTGGCTGTGTGACATGCATAGTATGGCAACTTCTGTTTTTCAACCTAGTTTTCACTTACTTGTTGCCAGTTGTCATGAAGGTACTCTGGATTCCTTCTGAGAGAGTAAAGGGGCTGACCTGGCTGTAGAGAGCCTGGTGTGAAGGGGCTCCAGGACGGAACTGTGTCTGGAGTTAGATGTACGTGTTGTTTGTAGTCCAGAGTGACTCAGTAGTTTTCAGCAAAATATTTAATTGTCTTCCACAGTCTGCATTTCTGAATTGCATGTGACCAAACGAGACCATTCCATACATTGATTTGGAAGCATGGCTTACAAATTTTGTAAATAACTTCTTGCTGCTAATAATCAGTTGCAGAGAAGCTCTGCTCTGTCATGCTGAGCTTGCACAGCTCTGCTTGCACTTGGAGTTGAAATCTTCGTTAGTTACTCAGGTGTCGCCTAGTCTTTGCTGTTGGATTCTCTGACCTCTTGGCCTCTTGCTCTAGTATCCCTGTTCTTTGCAGGTGCTTCTGATCCTGCTGACTTTGTTTAAAACATTCTCGCTTTCTGTTCTGATGCTGTCAACTTCTGTTTGTATTAGAAGTTCCCATGTTTGGTAGCTCAAACAATTAGTAATCTGCGGTTAAAAAATGAGTCCTGACTGTTGAGAGGCTTATAAAACAGCTCTAGATTTTGGGACTGATGGATGATGACTGCTGGAAAGAGAAGTGTCATGAAAAATTGCCCGATTTTAAGAATTCTTTTCTGCCCACTTAATCAAATGACTGCTGTCTCTTGGAGAAACTTAGGCACAATTTTTGAACAACTTGTCGCAAAATCAAAGGGGGAGGAGGCTAAACAGCAACTGGGGCTGTAGCGAGCGATAAGAACACGCATTTGGTGTGCTGCCGGATTCAGTTTTCTTCCTGCCTTGTTGCCTTCACTCCCTCTTTCCTGAAGGTTTATAAGGCATCTGGCAACATGTGTGTGATGGTTTACTGTATGTTCAATGTAAGCAGTTCTGCAGTGTTCGTGTAAGGATAAGATACTTCACCAACCTAGCAATACTCTGTTTTGTGAATATGTGAATGACGGTTAAAATATCAAGACTCTTGATGCAGGTCTTGCCTTCCTGAAGAGAAAAAAAAGGTGCTGAAAGCCAAACTTTGCTACAGATTGCCTCATGCTGCAAGGGCATTTAGAGTGCCCCTTGATTTCTGATGTAAGAGGGACTTTCAGATATGCCTTTTTATAAAATACATATATGTATTGTGCTTTAGTATCTTATAGGCAGAGAATATTTCAAATTTATAATTTATCTTTCTTTGCAAGATCATATCAGGGAAAGTCTTTCCCTACTTGATAAAGAGATTTGTTATGACAGTAAATGAATATGTCGAAAAAATCATCCTGCAAAAAACCTGATAGCTGCTACTTCAGAGTTCATGTTGCAGAAATACCGTGTCAGGACTCAGATTTCGAGAGCTGATTAGAAGAGATAAGTATCTTTGAAAATACTGGTCTGGGTAAAAGGGCTGCATGGGAAATCTTTGTTTTATGATATCTTCTCTTGCTTGTGCCATAGCAGAGCAGAAAAGAGAGCTGTTCCAAAAGCTATGGCTTAATCTCATAAAACAGGTTTATATACAGTCATGAAGGATCTCAGAGGCTCAGATGTAACAATCCTTATAGAAACTACTCTTCGCAACATTTGCTTCTTGCCATCATCAGTCTAATAACTGCAAAGTCTGACTGAGAAGTCCTTTCTAGCTCTGGTAATCAATATCTACATTTACTCCTGATCTGTCTTAGTGCTGCTGAGCGCAGGATCAAACTGAATGTTCTTCCTGCCACTGTTTCACTGAGAATACCTGTTTTGGGACCTTTGTTGTGGCTGATGATCTGCTCTGACGCATTCATGATGCAGAAGTGTGTTGCATTCCAAGTAGTGTCATGATAAATTTTGCTGAGATTTACCCGAGTGATAGAGGAGCTACATACGAAGTTCACATTCACTCTACAATGTTTGCCGCAAGAGCATTATGGATGTACATGTAACACTGTCATGGTAGATCTGGCATTATATTGTTCTTCTGGTACTTAAGGTCCCGTTTGTAGTATTCTCAGTAATTATACCAGTCTTTAAGTGACTCAAGACTAACAACTTATTTTAGGGCTCTGCTTGTTAAAACATTATTGCAGTTACCCTGTCAAACACTGCTTAAAGGTCAATCGAACTCTGTAAAACCTTCAAAAGCCTGATAATGTTCAGCTCACTAAATTGTGTGTCCTTCTGGCTAGCACTGTCACAGTGCTTTTCCTTCTCTGATCAGCTCTGCTGAGGTTTGTGGTCCTTCCACGTACTGTGG
Organism: Opisthocomus hoazin; assembly: GCF_030867145.1. Taxonomy (NCBI): domain Eukaryota; kingdom Metazoa; phylum Chordata; class Aves; order Opisthocomiformes; family Opisthocomidae; genus Opisthocomus; species Opisthocomus hoazin. The sequence goes on along the minus strand of NC_134417.1, from coordinate 70,328,942 downwards.
CTGCCTCCTGCCGGGTTTCTCTCCCTTGAGAGCATGGGGATCCTTGCCTTTGGCTCCCATGGGTTTGAGCAACAACTGCTTCTCTTCCCTGGTAGACTGCCCTTCTGCTTCCAGGGAAGTAGTTCCCCAGGTTGTTGTCAGATGGTCTGGTTGCCAGCCCAGGCCCATGTCTGTTCTCTGAGTCTGGATAACTATGGATGTAGAGGGTGAAGTCCAGTACTGTCAGAGGATCAAGCCCACCACTCTTGGACACAGGATAGTGGCGTCTTCCTGCACAATGTCTCGTTCTCATTTACTGATACGGTTTGGTTTTTTGGTGTCTAAATAATCTTTTTTTCAATATGTATTTTCAAGAAACAGTGTAATTGTTGTTTTGTTGTATTGTAACCACTGCTGCTGCGTTTTACATCTCCAAAAATCACCGTGACTCTTGCTCTGGCTCTCTTCTCTCTAGTTTTGACCGCTTCATTTTAAACTGTCAAGTTTGCTATGATTATCTGTGGAGAACTTTCAGACAAGAAACCCTTCTGAGCCCTTCTAGTCATTGTCTTCTCTTTGGCTCACCGGTGGCCTCCTGGGCATTGTATGGCTATGCTGTGCAGAGGAGATGTCTTTTGGAGTGCGTAAAGGATCACAGAGGCCTGTTGGGGGAAGTTTTGCTCTTCATAGCCACTCCCTGATAGTGCTCCTCTGAAGCCATTGCAATATTTGCATTAATCTGAGGAGGAGAAATTGCTGCAGGATGAACTTGCACAGCGGCAGCTGTGCTGAGTCACAGCCAAGTGTGGAACCTCGTCTCTCTCCTCAGATGGGCCATGTTCAGTGCAGAGGAGAGCTTTGAGCAGGGAAGCTTATATCTGTGCAAGCTTTTTGATACTTCAGTGGGGTGACTGTTTGAGGGAAGGTTCATGTTTTTTGCCAGAAACTTGTATTGTGTGAGGATTGAGCAGCAAAGGTGACCGAAGAGCTGTGTAGGAGTGCTGAGCACATGGAAAGGGACAGGCTGTGGTGTGCACTTCCGTGGATGGGGGGTTGGCTGGTTGGGTAAGTTCAAGTGGAAAGCCAGTGTCACCTGAAATTAAGGACGTGATTCAAAGAAAGTGACAAATGATGTAGAGCTGTTCAGCTGTTGAGTCAGGAGGAGTCCACCTTGAAAACTGGATTCAGCTAAAGAAAGTTAAGAAGCACGGCATTGCTGCCTGGCATTTGCCATCAGACAGTGAAATCTGATGATTCCTCTGGTAATTTGACCAGCTCTGATTTGTCTACCTACACCGAATTCACTCGACAATCTCTCTTTCTTTTTTTTTTTAATTGACATGAATATTCTCAGACTAGAAAGCTGTAGTAAGTGACCATGCTTTAGAAAAAGCATGTTCCAGAACGTGATATTTATACAAGGTTTAGATAAAGTTTATGTGAGTAAATGCCTTTTAATGGTGCCTTGATACTGACAGCATGATGTATGTGAGCGTGCAGGCTACAGCCCTGACTTTCAGCTCAAAAATTGCTTGGAAGAATAGCAGTATGTAGGAACACATACTGTTCCAGAAATGTCTCCTTGGAGTATTTCAGCCCCTGAAATTCTGTGGGAATGAAAAAAACCCATCAGCTATTTCAGAAAATATGTACAGTGAAAATGTTGATTCGTTTGATCTCTTAGACTGTATCAAGAGGAAAATGAATTTTGAATTGTGCTTTTCTCACACTTTTCAACTTTATACAGGACTTTGATACTTGAATGTAGAGGGTGAGTCATATTTAAGAAGTACTATCTGTGGAGTTGATTGAGCAATGTACTGGCATGCCTAAGAGTCTGCAAGTTTCCTCAAGCTCTTCTTAGCCTGTAGTGCTGACAAAATGTTAGTAAACTTTCTGCTGTTGCACGAGAACCGTTTAGGGGAATAGTTACCCATGTTGGTAGGCTCTAGGTGCCAAAGAGTGCTTGTTGCCTCCAATGGGATGAGCTAATCTTTTGGTAAGCTTTCTTCCATATACAAACTAAATGTAAGACCAGTTGAAAATGTTTGGAATATGTCACTGTGTTGCTGAAAAATGTTGTGGTCACTGATACTTGTTGTGTAAAGGAGCAAAGTTAGTCTACTCTCTTTTCATTATGTTTGAATGCTTAATTTGTAATATAAAGGTGGTGTTAATGGAAGGTTTCTGCTGATTCTCCTGGTAGTGGGACTCGGTTCCTTCGTTTCTGAAGCCTACAGTAGATGCTGAAAAGGGGGCCTTTCTCTGAACGTTGTTGATTCCTTTCAGAGCTTGGAAAACATGCAGCTAAAAATGACCTCAAGGCACCGTCTGCTTCAGCGATGGAAATGCCTTCACTCCTTTTGACTGTTGATCCGTTGAGCTTTCCTTCTTGCCTAAATGGTGTCCTGGAGACAATAATCCTTTCTACAGCTGAATGGCACAACGAGCCAGATGGGTTCGTCCTCAAGGGCTGCTTACAGCTCATGCATTGCTGCCCTTGTTCTGTGTTCTCTCCCCCTGCAGATGTGTTGTGTGCTGGGTGTTTGGCCTGCGTGCCGCAGCTGTGCATGCGTAGCGGCTCGCTTGGGTTCAGCCCTCTCGAAACTGCCAGGCGTCCTCGGGAGAGGGGGTCTTTCACTGGAGAGACTTTTCCTCGTTTGAGTCCTTTCCGTCTGCCCTCACGCTTCTTCACAAGGAAGTAGGTTCACTGTCTAGTTGCACAGCCAAGTCCTGTGGTATGTAGTGAGACAGATGGTACGCACTGCTACACCGCTGTTGTAGCTAGCCTTGCTCTTCGTGTTGTATCTGACCCTCTGAAACCTACAGTCGCTGTGGGGGGTGATGGAAGCTGCGCTGTCCCTGTGTCACAGGGTGACTCTTTGCTCACCTCCCCAGTCTTGGTTTTAGATGTGTGATCTTCAGTGGTCATCAAAGTTCTTGTATGAATTGTGGCAGGAAAACATTCTGAACTTTACAAGTTTTCATTCGTGACTTCCCTTTGTTTCCTATTTGTAACTCAGTACTTTATTTATCGCCCTTATAGTAACCTATTTTATTATACTTTTCCTAGCCATTATTCTTTGATGGAGAATGATGTCAAATGTATTTTGAAAACACGAAGTTGGGCAGTCACCAGTTTTTCTGGTTTTGCCCCAGCAGTGACGTATTTAAGACCTCTTGCACGTTAGTTAAATGTGACCTTTTATACGTGAATCTTTGCTGCTTCACTTTCAGAAAAAAAGAAAAAAAAAGACGCTGGCTTTCCAAAAGTTCTTGCAGTTCTTCCTTTCACTGGGGTACGAAGAGTTTCACAACAATGGGAGTCACAGTAATTAATCTCATAGGAAATCAAAAGTTACAAGTAAAGTTTTCTTGAAGTCAAACTAACATCATCTTCTATACATAAGAGCATCGTGAGTATAAGATCCAGTGCCATGGGGTTTTTCTGGTGCTGGAAACAAGTGTTAGATTGCCTCTTGGGAAGGAGCGTCTTGCCCATTCTGTTGCTTGAATCTGTCATTTTAGATCTGTGAGATCAAAAGGGAGTTCATGCTAAATTTGCTAGCTCTGACAGCTTGATAGTTTTCCTGTCTTTCTTGCTCCGTCATTTAACCTTGGGTGAATTTTTGAGAAAGATGAAGTGGAGAGGAGGAAGGAGAGCAAGAAGAGAAGTTTTCAGGGGATAAGAAGATTTGTTTTTTCTCAGTCAGTTTGTTGTAACTGTTCAAAGATGCTCCCAGTTTTGGAGTGTCGGGTGAAGGTCTAGGGTGAGATGCACGAGCAGATATAGCCAAGTCCAACAGACCTCCGCACTGTATCTCTCTGTAGGACCTGTGAAGGACCCCTGCTTCTATGCAGGTATTGGATCTGCAGTGATGATACCTGCCTAACACATTGCACCCGTTTGTGCTCAGGTTTCCATTTTCCTGCTGCTGTATCCTTCATCCATGTTTCTGGGGACTCCTTTTACTTCACCGTATTCAGTAAATCCAGACAGCCTCTGATTTCAAAACCGCAAATAAATATCAAAAGGAATTCCCCACCTCCCCCACCCCCCATGAGAAGAATAATTACTGGCATTTTAGGTCCAACTCTGATTTCAATGATAGTATGATGTTTATGTGGAGACAAGCTATTTTAGGTCATGTATAAGACTTTGTCAAGATCTTCATCTGCTGGAAGCCGGTGAAACCCCACCAAAGTGAACTGGGCCATGGCACCGCGCTCTGGCTGATGGTGTTTTGCTCTCCTGCTGCCCCACCCTCGTTTGGCACAGAGAACAGATAAGTGATCCAGGATTCAAAAAGGAACACAGACCTCTTTAAAATCTCTTCTTATTTCTAGCTTTTCCTCAGAATAAATGACTGACTAAATGTACCCCAAAGAGGCAGCTGGAAAAGCCTTTTCATCAAACCATGATTCTAGTCTGCATTTTTTTCATGAAATAATTTTTTTTTCCCCTAAAGAAAGCCCCATAAAGATTTAGATTTATGCATTGGATAAAAAGAGAGATCTTGCATGAAAAATGGCATATAATGATGATTAATGTAGTAAATGAGTGCCTATAAATATTTTGAGAATGTTAGGGAAAGTAAAAAAGAGATTTTGCAGTTCTTTAATATGCTGTGATGTGTGAGTCCAGTTCAATGACACTGAAATTTTGATTAAAATTAGATATTTGTAAATGGCAATAGAGAGGGTCTGAGGAAATCATGTTGCATTTATGTTTTATTGTTTAGAAAGTGTTTCTTTGGCTTGGAGATATTTATTCTTATTACTGGACTTAGGCTTATTTCTGAATTTTGTCTCTAAGCAAAGTTTTGCTTTTTTTTCTTCCCAGTAGAAGTAGAAAAGTAAGTTTTTGACCAAATCTCTTATTTTATATGCAGCGACAATATACTCTGGATTTATTACAACACAACTGCGGCTGAAAATTGTCCTTTTATAATGTGCTAATTAGCACTCTATACCTCTACTGTAGCATAAATTTATGATTATTTTCAAGAGCACAGTTAAAGTTATTTCATGTAAATCTACCTAAAAAGATTAATGTATTTTTCATTTAATTTAATTAATGTATTTATTTTGATTTCCCGTGGACTTATCTATGTCTTTCCTGAACTTAAGAAATGGTCATTTCATATGTACTTAAAATATTGTTAACAAACTGAGGTTTCTGTTCTCCTATTAAATGGAGGGGGGGGGGAAATTAAATTGATATCTAAGGAGTCTACGATTCTGTAAATGTGACTGACTCCCAGAGTGTCTGCTGTAAGACCTTACTGTTCTTACAAGCTCTGAAGCTTTTAACTTCTCTCTTGCTATAACATTCTCTATTATATTCTCTTGATGCTTTTCTTCAGAGTCTGCAAATTTGATCAGAATCTTTTAATTAGAAACCACAATGCTATAAATAGTAGTAAATATAAAATTGCTTACATCAAAGGGCAAGCATATAAATAGAATTTTCGCATACATTTTTTTAGAAAGACATTCTTCTGTTTTGATTAGAAATTATTGTTATCTCTTCCAGCAAAACTTAGTAAAAAGCATACAAGTGCTTCATGCAGGATACTTCAGAAGTAAGGAACGTGTATTATGAGGAACTGTACATGGTATCACAATGTATTTTTAATTCTCTTTTTTATTATTTTAGTGGGGAAAAATATTAGTTTGCTGCTTTCAACGCCCAACTAATTATACACAATGAGAGGAAAATTTCTAAAATATTTCCTTTCGAAATTTTTGTTTGATTATTAAGAAAGCATGTAGCTTGTAAGTGTTTCACTGGTGATAAAAATATTTTACTTATGTAAAAATCTTCCAAACATATTTAAGGGTACCCACAGTACAGCTCATCATTGATCTGCAATGAGAGATGCTGGTTGTAGTTTATGTACACGTATTCCCTTTGGAGATGCCCATTCTTCAGGGCCAGTTTCTGGAGAAAGCTGATCCCCAGCAGGGATACTGAAGGGACTGTATCAGAAATCATCATTATTCTGTTGTGCTTCTTTGTAATAATAAAGAGTTGTACTTGCAACTGATTGCCCATCTCCTCTGTTACTGCAGTGATCCCTAAAGCATTGAACAGGTGATCTAAAATAGTTGGAATCGCATCCCTCTTGCTTTGGTGGGAAGGTTTGCATACCACTTTTGTTCTTTGATTCAAGCTTTTAATATTTACTTTAGATGATATTTATGCTTAGTGATTTGAAATAATCCTTTCAGCTCTGTTTACTTTTGATTCCTTTCAGACATTGACTGAGGTGCTTAAACTTTCCAATCTTCGACAAAAGCTAGCTCTGCTGTGGTTGCATGGGGTGCATAGGATGCCTCGTGTTTTCTGTAGGGGGACTTGCAGGGTGGTACACTTTATGTGCCACTAGAAATTGCATCTGAAAATACTGCAGCTAATTTCAGAGTTGTTATCAATGTTTTCCTTCTTCAGCAGCATGACATTAAAATTTCAGAACTTTGTGATTGTTTTGGATGCATACGCACTGCTCTCCTTCCATTAAGTTGTTGGATTCTCCTTTCCTGGCTCTTGTTCGTGTTCTGCATTGAGTGCATCTCTCCTGGTCTCCAGGATTTCCACTTTCATGACTTAGTTGTTGTTGTGTCATGTCTAAGGTTGTTGAAAAAGCTTTAAATTTTCTGAGAAAGTTCCTTGGTTTCAGAACTGAATGACATGATTGATTGTCTTGCTTCAGTGGTTTAGAGAAGCCTGTGTAGGTGTCTGTCTTGTTACTTCTGCTTGAATGAGATGGTGTAGATGGCATAAAAGTACTTATTTCCTTTCTTTGTTTTTTTTTTTATTGACATAAGTCTATGAATCCAAGCTTTCCTTTCAGCTGGCCATTTTACCTATTCACTGAGCAGGCAGGTAGGTATGCTGAAAAATCATGTAGAGCCAAGACTTTTTAAAATCCGTTTCTTTATTTTGTGGTTTTTAACCAGATATTCCGAAGAGTTGTTATCCTGAAGAAGGTAGTGGCTGGTACTCTGCGGTTTTTTGTTACATTGACTGAGGTGTGTTAGCTGTCATTGCAGAGGGGAATCTGTCTTCCTCCTCATTTCTGCTTGCATGTCCCCTCTAGCTGCTTTCCATCGCATCTGCTCATGGGGTGACTATATAGTTTGTTTGGCTCAGCTTATCTGTCTGACAGAAAACGGATCCACTCCAAGTGATGAATAATTTTATGACGCTGGTCTGAGTTTCTGGGCAGTCACGCGAGCTGGCAAGGGAGAGCAGATGGGAATGCGTGGCTAGAATGGGGCAGAACCATCTGTTTTCGGCAGCAGCCCACAGCACGCAGCGCTGCAGTGTGTTACAGCCGCGTGTCGGGGTTGAAGGATTCTTTGAACCTGGAAGGGCTGCAGTTTCTGGAAAGGGCTGAGTTTGTCTGGCTATCCAAAATGCGCATCTTGGTATCTCAGTAGGTTTGAGATATGCTTGATTGCACTTGAGCTTAAACTTGATGGTGAGCTTCCTGGGTTTGCACCACTCATCTCAGGGTGGTTACATCTGTGCAGTGTTTTTCATCTTAAGTTATTAATAGGCATTTTCTCTCTTAAATCCCCGTTAACAGCTTCTGTCAGGGAATAACTGTGGTCCAGGGTCACCTCAGAAATACATTAGCCTTGTGATTGTTTATCTTAGAGACATGTCAAGGGAGGATATTTCCCAGACCAAATCAATATGATGCAATATACGTACAAGTTAAAAACCAAACCAGAAAAACTCTACTCATCTTTGCTTTTATAGTGACTGTGGTGAATAGAATTTGTCATTAAAATGTGCATTTAGTTTATGTACATGTAGAAATTCAGGTTAGGGCTTTTATGTTCTTCCTTACTGACAAATCCTCCTTTGGTACCAGCATACAGTCATGTAGAAAACTTGGCTATACTGTGCATACAGATCTAAATGATGGCATATGTAGCTATGTTGTTAGCAGACAGAAATAATAAAGTGCAGTAGAATGTTCTTTGCATTTAATAAGGTATATGATGAAAAGCGAACAGCTGGGCTGCCATTACTCCTTTGAGCAGAAAGTGATCGTGGTGGCGCAGGTAGGTAAGTGAAGGTTAGTTAAGGATAGCAAACATACTGCAGTGGAACACAGGAATTACAAAACTAGCATTGGCCCCTAGTAACTTACTTGGTCCTTGGCCTGTCTCGTCCTGCTTCTGAGCAGCAGCCTAAAAGTTCACATCTAGCAAGAGAAGATGGAATCTAAAAAATCATTCAAAGCAAACTCTGTTGCCTGAGAGTTGGAAAAGAAATGTCAATGCTATCATGATAATTTGTTGATGGTTGGTTGTGCTATATTTGTGGTTGTGCTTGCTGTTGCTGGCCAGAAACAACTAAATGGCCGTCCTGCGTGTGGGTGGCTGTACCTGCTGTGGGTATCTGTCGTTGCCTTACAGATACCAGCCAGATGTGTCATGGGTTGTTTGGGACTAGCTCGAATCCCTTAATTTCAAAAAGGGATCAAAATGGGTGATGTGAGGAAATTACAGAATTACTGCCTTTTTTTTTTTGCTAGGAAGTAGGCTTTAGATATTGGTGATAATTAATCACGGAAATTGTTTACCCAGATAAGGCAAGCCATGTGTTATAGTCAGTTAGTTGTTCAAAGATTATACATTTGTTCAAAAGAGATACTCTTAAATCATCCAGGAACACATAGTGAAGACCTGTGGCCTGTGTTACAAGGCAGGTTAGATGTAATGGGGGTAGCTGAAAGGATATCTGACTGTGAATTGTATCTGCTGAGAGGCCTTCTAAGAAGCTTTCCAGTTAATACTGCGTCCTTCTAAACTGTCATGTAGATATCTGGAATTTCTCATCATGCAATTTTGCATGCACATTCACTGCAGTGGCACAGCTAGGCATTTTTATAGAGGGCACTCAGCCTCAGCATCCCCTAATAAGAGAAGCTGTCTTGACTTTTTTTTTTAAAGTAAACAACTTATTGTAAATGTGTATTCATGGTTGTTGTCTTTTTATTTATTAATACTCATCTATGTAGACATAAGAAGAAAATTCTGCTGCAAGGCAACTAAAAAATGTAATTTAAAAAAAAAAAAGTCATGGTTTCCTCGACTTTCTGTTTCTCTGTTGCTGTTCTTTTCCAGGGAAACTGGTGTTCTCAACTCTTCTGGATTTAATGCCTATTGAAAGCCCGCCAGTAGTTCTAAAGAAAGCGAATTTGATGATTCACATTATGCCACCCTGTCCTGCGTTTCCCAGAGTTTTCAATAAATCATTCGTTACACTTGTACTATCCTGTATTGTATTTATTTAGAGAAGTGTAGTTTAGAGTTGTAAGTGGTTCTTCAGTGTTTCCTCTTAGATTCCTCTGTCTACACGCTTCAAATCTTAATGTGCAGATTTCAATGGAAAGAAAATAAGAACAAAGTTGAAACTGCTCCAAAATGCCTGAAAGTAGCTTTTCTCACTAATTAGTTAAATAACATGGCTATTCTGTTTCTTGGGAGTTTTCAGGTCTAGAAACAACGGTTGTGTTTCCGTTGGATAGCTGAGTATTTTGTTGCACTACTACTAGAATAAATACTCTATTTCTGGCAGATCGTGAGTTACAAAGTATTCCACTGTTTGTTCTCTATAGGACTGAATAAAAGCAGTTAATTCGGGGAAAATATATGGCAAAGAGAGAGAAAGAAACAAAGACAGACAGACACATTTCTCTAGCACCTATTTTTCTTTGGTTTTAGTGACTGCTAGGCGCTGGAGTTTTGGGAGCCTTTTGGAGGAGATATAGGTTACAGGGTGGTGAGTCAGAGCTTTGGAGAGAATGCAACTAATCTGATTTTAGTCCATTGCTATCACTGGATGGGCTTAGATGAGAGTCTGTCGGAATGAACAGTTTCTTTCACGTGGTGTTGGTGAGATTTGAGAGTGTGTCGCGGGCTGACCAAAGCAGTAACGTCTCAGCTGTTCTCCACCGGTCTGTGTCCAGAGTCAGGTTGAGCAATAAGTAACCCTTTAGCCAGGGGAAGTTTTCCCCTTGTGGTTGCTCAGGATTTTGCCCAGGATGGAAGTTCAAAGAAAAGAGCTGTTTCCTATGGTGTGGTTGGATTAAGATGGGGGGTTACTAAGGCAGAGCCTCTGAGTCACAGGTTGTGTTGTTGGGAATTCTTGAATAAGCCTCATGGATTCAGAAAACAGAGCTCTTATTCTTTATCATAGGCTGCTTCATCCATTTCAGTGCAGTATTTTTGGTTAATGGCGTACTGTTAATTGGTAAAGATATTTACTTTATCTGTTCACAAACCTGTTTTGTCATAGCTGAATATTAATTCCAGTCTTTTCAATATTGCAGTCTACTCACATTGCTCGAGCCAGCTTCCAGGTTGATGCTTTTGGATCATCTTTCATCCTAGATGTGACGCTAAACCAGTAAGTAATGACTGTATCTTACTCTACATTTATTCAAGATGCGGCGCCTGTGAAAGATCATTTTTCAATGTAGGTTTTAGAGGCTGCATTATACCACAAATGCTATTTCTGGGTATTGAGTTCATCTGTAGTAGTGTATTTGAAGTTCTTTTGTTATTTTCTCAAATACTGTTGTAGGCTTTGATATTCCCATTGTTACTACTTAGTAGCTATTGCAACGTAACTAACATTTTAGTGTTATAATTTCATTTGTCATCTTTCAGTTTACCATAAAGGCAAATTACTATACTCATGGAGAGCCTCCTTGGATATTAAAAGATGGAGTTGCAGAAAACTGGTAGCTGTTACCATTTTAATAACGAAGTATAAAGTGCAAAAAAGAATGAGATGGATAGTTGGGAATGAAGTTTCTCTGGATGCATTTACAGCCGTTTGGGAACAGAGAAGCAATTTAAGGCAGTAGCACACTGTGAACTTCAGTTGATGAGGAAGAATTGAACAACAGTAAGCTTTGAGTGAAGTCCGGTATGTGTCTTTCAGTAATGAGTTTTTTGAAGTCGCTTTTTAGCACAGCTGTTTTAAAATAGGAGTTGCTTTTCTGCTCTGAACTGAAAAGAGGATAAATAGTATAGTAAATAGAAATGCTTTGTTAGGTAGTTCAACTCCTAATAATTGAACACAATGTGTGGTTTGGTGTAAGAGACAAACTGCTCAATTGCTACAAGGTTTTCTGCTGTAAAGATGAACTGTTCAGGTTGCAATAGGAGCCACTCAAATTTCAGTTGTTCTTCACTTGTAAACACATTTTAAACAGTGGCAATTTTTTTATGTGCACTGACGTGAGTTAAAAAAACGATATGTGAATCCTTGCTGGTTGCAGACAGCAGAGACACTGTGCTTCTGAAAGGAGAGGGAAGGGGGCTGATTTAGAAGTATGGTTTTATAACAAATGCATTTTAAAAGAATTCTAGAGGAAGAATTTCCTGCTTAAAAGCACCAAGTCCAGAGCATTGAAGTGTTTGTTGAAAATAGCAGTTTTGTATACATGTTTATACATTACTGAGAGTAGGTTGCATAAACCTGTTTTTATTTTGGGTGGCAGATTAATGATGTGGTCACAGTTAGTTTCTGAAAGGTCAGGATTTTCCTTGTGATGGATTTCAGGTCATTTTAATAAAAGTAAACACAGTTACTAATGGTATATGAAAAGACAAGTCAAGGATGTGATTTTATGAACTGCAGCAGTTCTCTGTAAGTGGATTTTTTTGTTTACACGCATGTACATATGCACATAACCTCAGAGACACAAGCACTTATGTTTAAAATTTGACCTGTGTTGAGCTGGATCCTATTTTTATGTCATACTTTTGTTGTTTTTAATGGTATTAGACCGGTATTTGTATCAGTAAGACTGTCGCAACATGTCCTTACTGCTCTTAAGAGTGCTAGAATCCAACTTAAATATGAACTTCCCTGAGGAGCTATGCTTTTGATAATGTGAAAAAAGTCCTTTCACAAATTGTGCAAAATTAAAACTAGAAGGCTGCAAGGTGTCGTGTTATTAAGGTGTTTGGCTTCTGTCATGATATTTAAATCAACATTTAGACTGCTTCTGAAATAGCATTTGCAGATCATCAAATATGAAGAGGGCCAAGTATACTGGAGCACTGTTTAAAATGTATTCTTTATTAGTATTCATGTGAACAAATCTGTTCTATTGAGCAGGCTGTATATATTTTTATTATTTTCTAATTCTTATTCTCCATATTATATTCTGTATGTATTTTCTAAGAGAGAAAAGCACTGATTTTTCTGAGGAGTGATTTGCAAATGTAGCCCACGGGAGCTTTATATTTGAAAAGTAGTTGAATGCTTGGAAGGAACAAGGTTCAAGATTTCGTTTTCCTCTGGAAAAAATATCAGCTTAATATTTACAACTGAACCTCTGCTAATAACAAAAGCATGCTGAAGCAAGGTCTTTGTGGTAAAATTAGCTCTTATGCATAGTATATGTCTGAGGAATGTTAAAGGAAGTACGTGAGACGAGTGGAAAAAATAATATAAGATACATAGGCTGATGGAAAGGATGGACTCTCGCAGCCTTTGTCAGTATCCTTTCTTCCAGTCTCCCTGTTGTTTAAAGGCTGGTGTGTGTGGCTTGTACATCTGAATATATCTGAGTGTCATCTCTAGTTCCAGTCTCAGTGGTGGACGGTCATGATGAAAGTGTTCATTCTTCCGTATGGTTCCCCAATTTATGGAGGAAAAAGGTTCAGAATTAAAACTATAGTAGCAAACAGAGAGCTTTAAAAAAAGTCAGAAACTAAAAATATACTGCCTGCTCCTTAATGTCTGCCTGCAAATAGATTTTCTTCGTTTGCTGCTTTCTCTGTGTCTTATTTTCTCTATTCTCTTAAAATCCATCTTTTTATCTGACAGTCAGTGTTTCCATTGCCTTTGCTACCTTTGCCTGTGCTTTGTTGTACATCCCTCTGTTATGTACCCATTTGTGTTTCATATTCTGTTCCATTTGTATTTTTTCATCTCTTTTCTTACTTGATTCTCTAGAGAGTCACATGTTTCTTTCTCTTCTTTTTCTGTCAGGAGTTACTGCCCCCTCTGCCATCATGGTAGATACCACACAGCTTCCTTGGTTTTCTCTCAGCCTTCTTGACAGTTTTTTGTACACTGACAGTTGAGGCTGGCAGAAATGTTTATTATGGTCTCCTACTTGTCTCTCTTCCCCCACTGCCTGATACACTCTGTTTTGTCTCTTCACTTCACCAAAGGAGATGCTGCTATTGAATCTGGGTGTCAGCTGAAGCAACCTTCCTTTCCTAGTCCCTTCTTCCGCCTCCTCTCCACAACAGCGGCTGATCACCAAGGGCTGATCTCTGCAATGAAACACGCTGGGAAGGTACAGGAGGTGGGCAGGGCAATCATTGCAAACATGAGGAGAACGGAGGCCCAGGATGGGATGTTCTGTCAGTCCTTGATGCGAGTGAGAGGAAGGAAGAATAAACTTCTAGCTGGCATTAGAATGTGGCAGTTTAGCTTTGAAACCTGCATGCTTTCTTCTTGCTCATTTTGGATCTTAGCCAATTTTGAAAGCGATGTTCACAGTAAATGCAGATGTGAGGTACACTGAAACATTACCTTGAATATAATAAAAAATAATAATAAAAAGCTGATATAGTTACAGTGTAGTTTCTTTTTTTTAAGTGGTGGTATTTTGTCCACATACATCACCATGCTTTCTCTTCCTTTTTTCCCCATGAGTTGCCATAGTGTCTCTACAGTAAGCTTTTCTTAAGATGCAGTGTTTCTTTTTTAAATTTTTTCGCCTGTTCAACTGGCTGAAGTATTTACAAAGGAGCTTTCAGATCAAATCAGCTGTGTTTTTAAAGGATTCAGTCCCTTAGGCAAAGGTTAGGGATGCATTAGTTGCATCGGTGTCTTTATGAATCCATTGCCTCGGTATCCTTGTGCATTCGGAATGGCATTTAATGGAGCTGTTTTCTGTGGCCAGCTTCGTTAATGCCGCCCTCAGCATTAGGGAATGTGGGGCCGGGCTGCTGGGTCACGGAGGTGGCTCGCTGCCTTCCCTTCTTCAGCACGCCTCTGGCTCTGGCCATCAACCCAGGACCGTGCAGGAGCTGCATTGCAATTAAGTGTGCCTATTTATTTATTTTTTTTAATTCCTTCACCTGGAAGTTTTTAATACTGTGATAGCATCTGTGGCCAAGCAAATGGCTATTTCTTTTTTTCATGCAGAGTATTTCTTCTGAAATGTAGCCACGTGACCATTTACACTCTCACCTTGGGTTGTAGTTCGGTGATTAAACAGCAAAGCTCCCCAGGCAATGGCCCCTGTTTCAGAAAGCCTCTTTGAGGCCCCTTTGGTCCTGTGGACTGCGTGGGTCTGTCTGAGGGGACCTGGGACAGGGTGCGTCCATCTGCTTGTGAAGCAGCAGAGACCTGGTGGCAGAATGTGATTACGGGGTTGGATTGGGAAAGAGCGTGCTGCAAGTTTGTTAATCAGAAAATAATGTTATCTGTGCTTGTCTGGAGTGTGACCAGGCCCTGGCACAGGGTGGCCACCCCAGGTTCGCTTTGTGGTAACCACAACAGCCAAGAAGGATGATCATGGTCCTTCCTTGCTGCAGCATCATCCTTCGTGCAAGGGCTCTGGTGTCTCGTGTCACGGAGATGGGCAGAGAGCATTTCTAGAGCCTGAATCTGAATTATGGTCACTTACGAGGTGCAGCGTACACACCAAGTGTGCTGCTGAGGGGACTTGTGGCCTTCAGAAAGCTCCCTGGAGCGTCCGGCCACTGGTGTGTCTCCAGGTCCTCATGCTACAACAAGGAGAGGAGCTCTTCTGGATCATGGCTTTTTTTTGTAAGAGTGAACACATCCGTAGCATGAGATCCTCTGGTTTGTGGTGATGTGGAAGTGCTCTGAAGAGCACTTCTGGAGCATAATCACCACCTGCTTTCTCTTGCAGCACAAATTTAATTCTTGTGGTCCATGTGTGGAAAACAGTCTATAAACAAGTAGTAGGCTGGGAGCAAGGCATGTTCAGAAACCCTACCCTCTTTAGGAAGCTCACACATCTTCTGTTCCCGTCAAGCGCCTGACTGTGTCCCAGAGGAGTACTAATACTGTGTATAAATTGATGATCGTGGTGATCAACAACGTTCAGAAGGCTGAAAGATTTCAAATGGGGCAATTTTTATAAACTCTGCAACCACTCTGTTCTCTGTGTGGAAAATAAATGCCCTTTTAGGTTATCAAAAGGTAGGCAAAACCAAAGAAGCTTCTTCAGAAAATATTGATAGATATTTTGTATATTTCAGTCCTAATTTAAATTGTTTCTGGTTAGTTATACAGGAAGGTTCCTGGCACTTGTGGAACCAATGATTTTGACTTGTCACTGAATGTTTTTTGCAGCTTCTGTTGGGAAGGATACAGACATTCCTCATGCCTTGTGGGGAATGATTATTAGGAATGTCTTTTAATTAGAGTTTTGCAAACCTCACAGAATCAGATCATAAACTTCATTGAAAAAACCTGAAAACAGAAGCAAAATAAAAGGCAGCTTGACAGACAAGTGCCAGCTTTTTCGTGAGACAAACTGCTGAAACCTTGCCTCTAATTTCTCTTGGCAAATGGTCTCCAACACTAATATCAATGTGTCATGTAAGCTGTAAATGAAAAACATATTCATAAATTTGCTCGAAATCATAAACATTTGGCTTGGTGGAATTCAAAAGGATTAGCTCCTGACATGGTTTAAAAAATGCAGTTTCACCATTTCTGACTATTAGAATTTCTGATAAGTGTTTCTCCTGTGTTGCCCCTGTGAGTCTCGCACCTCCTGGTCACTCACAAGACGGGTGTGTGGTTGAGGGACTTCACGTGATGGGATGCGATGTGACCTGCTGGGTTGTGCTGCCGGGCGCGAGAGGACCCGTCTGCCACTCCTGCTCTAAAAGTACCCTGTGCTTTACGATCTCCATTACTCTCATAATGCCTCCGGTAACTGGGTAACTAGATAAGTGAT
Organism: Opisthocomus hoazin; assembly: GCF_030867145.1. Taxonomy (NCBI): domain Eukaryota; kingdom Metazoa; phylum Chordata; class Aves; order Opisthocomiformes; family Opisthocomidae; genus Opisthocomus; species Opisthocomus hoazin. The sequence goes on along the minus strand of NC_134417.1, from coordinate 70,312,965 downwards.
GGTCAGATGAAGCCTGAGGAGGGGCAGCTCTTCCTTTAAGCTCTTTTGGGTCTCTCTAAAGTCCAACTCAGTCCATTATTAGTGATTTTGATGAATGCCTTGGCTGCACACAGTCCCAGTTGTTCTCACTAGCAGCTGGAATTTATTGGGATCGAGGGAATTCAAGCTTGCTTCACTTTCTTATTCATGCCCTGTGCATGCAGGCTGATGAGCCCCACTTGGGTACAATCACATTTTGGTAATTGATTCTTACTTAAAATAATGCCTTTTTTTTTTTTTTTCCACCATAGTTGAGTGCTCTGAAAATGTAATTGTAATATTTAGTACCAATTTACGGGTAGCATGATATAGACCAGGTTCAGGTCTTCCCAGTGAGGTACTGAATCATGTTCTGCACTATTTTTGAATTATTTGTTAAGTGATGTTTTTCATGTGCTCTATAATCAGAACCCCAGCTGACCCGACAGGATGGTGTTTCACAACCCCATTTTCCAAAGTCATTCTTTCCCCCTCCCAGTCTGTGGTGGAAAAATTAGTATGGTCATAATTGGAAACCAGACTTAAGAAACACTTTCTCGCTGATATTGTTGCTTAGTTTCAAAGGTTGATTTTGTTCTCTGGGAGGCAATTATTCTGCACCTCTGTTTGCATTAGCAAGCTTTGCTAACACGTATTTTGTATGAACTGGTTTCGAATGGCTTAGAGGTTTTTTTTAATCTTTAATGAAAAATGTCCATTCTGCAGAGATTTCTGCCAACTAATTCTGTTTGGGCTAAAAGACAAAGAAAGGTAAGACAAGAATTCAAAGTTTTGCTGGTGTATCGCTAACCATATCCTGAGGCTAGGAAAAATGTCAAGGATTATGCAGTTAGGCCTGTGTAGCAATGATCGCTAAGGGTTACTGCTTTTTGTGTTTTGGTTTTTTTTTTTTCAGTTTTGTGTTGAAGTCAAAATATAAGTCGTTTGAATAGTTAATTACCCTCACTGATAAAAGTCTGGACATTAGTTTGAGTGAAAAAGCCCTGTAGCATTGAGTTTTCCTCCCACCTTTGTGTGCATACCATATCAGCCTTCTTTTTGTTATGAAATAGGTTGAGCTCCTGGATCTTTGATAAAACGGCATCTTTTAAGTCCTGCAAAAATTTCTGTGCCTTTTTGCCTGCCTCCCCAGTTTATCAGTATCCTTGCTGAATTGTAGACCGAGTACTGCATTTTGGCAGTCACATATGACAGTAGTACAACTTTCACATTCCTAATTGATACACCTCTTGATGTAGTTCCCAGATTTTTAAATTTTTTAATTTTTCCTTTATTTTTATTTTATTTTTTAAAAATGTCCTTCTTCCAAGCTTAGAGTTGACTGTTTAGTAAATATGAACTATGTTCTTCAATCCTATTATATCATCACTATTTCTGTTATTGAGTTTGTTATCCTGTACAAGAAAAATACAGGTTGCTTTGACAAGGAACCATTTTATATAAACCTATGTTGATAATCAGTAAGTTTATTACCTTCCTTTAATTTGTTTTGTATAATATTCCCTTATGCTTAAGGCTTCTTTTGGAATGGGTAAGTTGCTTTGGTAACTCCATTATATTTTTTTTTTTTATTATATATTTTAGTTTTTGGTTAACAAATTTCTGTTACGATTATTCCTCTATTATTCTTAATAGGTTTTTTGTTGATGTAGTACCAGCTACTGATAAAGGCCGTTGAAATCAATGCAGGTTTGCTACTGACTTCAGTTGGATGGGGATATGGAAAGTTTAAGTGATGTCTGTGAAATGCTTGCAAGTGCTTAATTGGCATTCTGGTTGTAATGAGAGCAAAAAAGGTAATTTGTTTCATTTATTTATTTCCAAGTGTGTCACTGTAAGGTAGTTCTAATCACCTGTGAGAGAATTCCTCTGATATTTCTGAGACACCTCTTAAAGCTTGATGTTTTATGACTTCTAAGAAAAACAGCATTTGAAAACGTTATATGTGTGTACAAAATCTGTGCATCCCCTCTTAAGGTACTTTCCTAGTCTGTTAAAAAAAGTTTCTGAAATGATCAGTCCTTTGTTTTCCTCACAATGGATGTGGTAAAGAATATTTTACTGCTTTTAGGTAATTGCATACATTGGAAGCAATTTTTGTTGGTTTATAGTAGAGCAATTAAAACATATGGGATTATCAGCACTGAGTAAATTTCCTTTGCATGGTCTGAATTTTTTTTGACACAAAAACATTTATAGAAAATGTATTACTCTGTATTTGTGAGTGTGTGGGTAGGAAAAAATGATTAATTATTCTGGAGAGATACTATCATTCTATTACTATGATGTTTTGCTTTCTTGATGATATTCCTTATATGACCAGATCGCTTAGGAGCTGTATATCTTACACACACATACACAGAGATACCTCATATGTACAGATCAATCATGTGCTATATTTAGCATCTTCTTTAAAGCAAAATGGCTTAAACTAGGGAAAGAATCAGATTGCTTAACATGTTTCAGTGCCTATGAATTTATCTTCCAAGTGCTGAGTATCTCCAAGTGGCAGGAACTTTAACAATCAAATGACCTCTAGCCATTATGAAAGATTTTAAAAGAAAAATTAGTTGTATTTTTGATTTAGCCTTTACAAAATGACTATCATAGTCAAAGTGTAATTTCTGAACTTAGTGTTGAAATGGAATTCTGTAGTCATATGGTAATATTAGTTTGGGCACCAGGGTTTTTACTTTAATGTTTGGATCGTAGATACATTACTGCTACTTCTGTAAACAGTATAAAACAAACCATTGACCTTTCCAGCTATTTCTATATTTGGCTGTGGTTTAACAGCTAGAATAGGATTTGTTTTTACAAAAGCAAGGAACAGATGTACAAGTTGGTCTAACAAAAGCGATTACCTTTTCTTACTTTCTGTCACTTAGATTCTCAGACAACTGTGGCTACAACACTACTACCGTCCTACGAATTGTTACATACATATAATAGTCAGAGTAAGACTTATGACAAGGATAGTAAACAGGAATGTGAATAGCAGATATTTTCTCTGCTGTCGTTTATAGGGCTTCTCCCTTGTGAGTCAGCAGCTGCCTGCTGATACAGTTCCCTTCGTATGCCTCTCCCTGTGTTGTCCAGCTGCTCTGCCTTGTTTTTTACTTTCTCCTTGAGAACTCCTTTGGCATCATGACCTTCTGTAAGTGTGCATTAAAATAGCGCTTATAGAAACAGAGGAGGTGCTACGGGCCTTTTAGTTTGGGGCTCAAATAATTTCCTCAGCTGAGCAGTGAAACGAATTGGAATCCCCTTTTCCAGACAAGGAGTCAAGTGATGCGTGAAGCTAGGAATGAAGATATGGAGAATGAAAATAGTAGAATTATTAGGCTTTCCGGGGGGAATCGGAGGACATAACAGATAGCTGAATAATCATCAGTGTACAAGCTCACGGTCTTTAATTCAGTCCTTACATGAGGAATAGGTTGTTCAGCCGTCTTCTACTCAGGATAGTGGTTTTGCTTAAGAAATATAATTTTGCTCCAGAGACTGAATGAACAGGCAGTATTAAATCAATATGTTGTTAACATATGGAACATATTACCTGGCAAATAACAGTGCTTTACCCGGCAAATAACAGTGCTTGACTTGTGCACACCAAGTCTGTTGTATCAAAGTAATGTCCTGGTTTGCTTTTTTTTGTAGTATCTGTTGCAGAAAGAAGGTGCTACCTATGAAGTCAACAGCCATTTGTTTCTGTGGTTGTGTGAGAATTAAGTAGCATTTTTTAATGCGTTTTGCTAGTATTCAGAACAGGTGTGCTCACGTTCCCTTGCTCAGTGACTGGAAACCGGCTTCTTTCTGCAGACTTTCTGTATGTTGTGTAGTCTTCAGTGTAATTGTTTTCATTTGGTTGGACCTGCTGGTGGATAGAACCTCATTTACAGACAGTTGTGTCATCTTAATGGAGAAAGTTTGTTTCCTTGAAGAAAACCACAAACAAACCAAATTCTGCACTTTCGTTTAAAAGGCTTCACACATGTTGTTCCAATTCTCTTCCCAGCTGTATGAGCGTGAGAAGCACACCCAGTGTAATGAACCCTCCGCCAAGGGGTGACTTCTTTCCTTCTCCAAAACACGCGTGAAAATCAGGCTTTCAAATCCTGGAGCACCAGTTAGCAAATGCACATCTGGTAGGAAACGACTGATCTTGCTCGCGGCCCCCTTTCCCTTTTGTCAGAGGTGCTGTGGCCAAGGCAGCCAGACACGCTGCTCGCCGCTTTGGGGTTCATGTTGCATCCTGCTGGTACCACCGCACCCCGTGGCACCTTGGGCCGAGTCGGGCTCGTTGCCTGTTGTCAGAGGGTATACCCCATGGAAGATGCTCCTCAATTGTAGACAGGCATGTTAAAATTTATTTATTTATTTACCAGCAAGTATCCTGCTGGTAAACCTTTCACTTCTTCCATATAACCCAAAGACACTCGTATTCTGTTGACGTGCTGTAGATCAGGGCTGGCTTGGTTATAACCTGATCTCAATTCAATATAACCTCTCTCCATTCAAACAGCTGGACTCTTTTCATACGTTCCAGACCTTCAGAGTTTACAGTCTGTGATTCAGTGTTACTGTGATGCTTCTGTAATGCCCCATCTAATTCTCTTTTTTTCAATTATATGATGATCAGATTTTTCCTTTTAAATAATCTTCTGATTTGAACAGAACTCAGTATGTCTCTAAAATTCTTCAAATACCTAATTGCTTCCTATTTAGTTGTAGTTCGTTATTGTCCAAGTTCCATTATGAAATAGTAGTAGATGAATTAAGCAATGAATAATGCCTTGTTTATACTGTTCATCAAGTAGGGCATGAAAATCTGTGTTTTATGGAAATATGGAACAATTTACATTGCACAAATATATTTAAAAAGTTGTTTAATAAAATGTACCATCAGATAATCCTAACAGAAACACTGAGCTGTGTTTTATGGTATGTTATTGAAAGGAACTTTTTTTAAAAATCTATTTTCTGTTTCTTTTCAAGTGTTTTAACCAAGGAGTATGGTATCTGCTTGTATTGCCATAAAAAACAAATAAATCCATGTAGGGCAAAAAAGATGCCTTTATCAATTGGCTGAAGGACTGGTTGTATAAGAATAGTTCTATTTCTTTAAAAAAATAAATGACAAAATAATTCTAGAGAGTATTTATCACGAGTCCTCATTCTGTTCCGTTTACTTTATTTCTACCATCCCATAGGAAATAAGATGCTGTCATTTGGTGTGATACACAGTGAGATGAAGGAGAAGAATCATCTTGTACTTTTATTAAAGATGACCTACAAAGAGATATTTCTTCTAAATGGGGCTTCTGTCCTTTTTTGAGATGTAAAAGGTCAACTGAAAAAAACCTAACAGTTTTTTGCTCTTGAACTTTCTTCCCTTCTTTCTCCAAATCAATAAAACTGTATAAAACCCAGCTTTTTAATAGCCAAATTTATTCTTATCCAGTATTGTTTACCTTGTATCAGATCTCCTTGTTTTTGCTGAAAAATCTGTTGGGGAGAGTATAAATGTGCAGGAAGAGTTACAAACGTATGGGACGTACTCATCTCCTAAAGTAAAACCCCTCCTGATGACATACTGAAGATTAGCCTAAATATCAAAGATGTGCGATTTGCTTCAGAAGAACAAAATGAAAGCATTCGTGTCCAAAGGGCACGCCAGATTCTAAGCCGCTGGCTGAATGCTGTCAAATGTACCGTAGTGACAGTTCGGAGACTCCAAATCATTTCAGAGATTACTTAATACATAATTTTAAAAGAAAAAAAAAAATCACCTGGTCTTTTGAAGACGTATATTTTTGATATCTTTTGGTTCTGCCTAAGCCAGCCAAAAAAGCATGTCTTAAAGATTTTCCCTCTACAACGCAGCTGAGTTAGAGCAAAACTGTGCCTTTTCTCACTGTAAATGTGGTACTTGTCGTGGCACCCATTCAGCCTTCCTTTCACAGAGACAGCCTTGGCGGCGACAGTAAAATTATAATTGTGTCTCTGCTTATTATTGCTCTTATAATGAATCACACTTTCCATTTGGTCTGTCAAATTTTGATAGTAATCAATGCTGAGAGAAAAGGAGGAAAAATGAGCTTGACTTAATGTTCCTCTAATGGAGTTATGCATGTTTTCAGAGCAAAAAAGTAAGGCAATTCAGAGGTACCTCCACTTCCTAAAGGGACAGCTATTTCTAAGTATCACTGAAGGGACAAAAAGTGTTTTGTTATCTTGCCATGTGTTTTAGCATCACCTCTGTTTTTGCTTAATTACGAGAAGCAAAGGAGTTCTCCCAGTGACTTCAGAGACGGCAATCCATCCAAAGGCGTCAGATTATCAATGCATTTCTGCCGACGTCAAGTGGCCAATTTGATTACAGAGGAAGCTTCCTAGAAATTAGCCAAGGAATAAATTCAGTTTATTGTACTTCAGTAAGTTGCTCATCAGTAAGTGGAGATCACGAAGTGTGAAGCTGCGGAGAAATAGCAAGATCAAGCTGAATAGGATACTGCAAAGAAGCTGCCAAGTCTAGCTAGAGAGATTAATATAAATACATTTCCAGTGTTAATGAAAAGTGGTGGCTGGAGCTTTTCATTTATGTATGCACAGCCTTTGCTTTGGTACAAAGTTGGAGGGTTTCTTTTGTCTTTCTCTTTTTGGAAGAATTGTTAAATCTTACGTACAATGTATTTTCTGGGTGAGCTTGCTGATCTTTGGCCTGTACTTGTCCATTATCATTCTTTGATCTTAATTTCTTTATTGGTGTAATAGGATGTATTTCTCTTTGGTGGTTTGCCAGAACATCACAGCTAATGGATTTCTGGTGTGCTAGAAATTTTACAATAGGAACAGATATAATAGTGTTGTGATGGCCTGCAAATATCTGATGTGTTGCCACTTGAATTAGGCAGCTACGCTGTACTCCTGCTTTGCTCTTCTCTTTGCCTCTCTCCTTAGATAGACTGTGAGAATTCAAAAGATGCAATTCATGCAATTCATCACTTCTTTTTGAGTGTGTTTATTTTCCATATTTGGTGGTATGACTGGAATAATTTTGCAGCTGGGAATCTGAAAGACTAGAATCTGATAGTAATGAATTTCTGTCATTCCCTTGATGAACGGGTTGTTGCATGTGTTTTTATGGGTTTTGAGCTGTGAAGGTTGTTTGAGCTCACCTTCATTCCAGTGCTTGTTGGTATGGACAGTGGAAATGAAGCACTTTAGGCCCAAGCATACAGATTTGCTGGCTGGTGCCATTTCTGCCCTTCCCATCAAAGTGTGCTTTAAGTTAGCCGAGTGAGGTCTTAACCACGTTTGGATGTAGACCTTCAGATACTGAGGGCTGGATTTCACATGGTCAGTTGCTGCTTGTTGCTGATAATTCCTGCTTCATTTATCCCACACATCTACAGTGGGCTGTTTCACCAGTATAAAAACTGGACTGTGACCTGTGGGTTTACCTGGAGGACAAGAGGTGAGTCTTTCTTTAGGATTATGTTTCTAACGAATGATTGAACATTTCATGTTAAAGCCTTGTGTGGTTTACACCCCAAAGCTTGGCAGATAAAGCTATTGATACCAGATTTCAAGGACACAGTACAGAAGAGGCTTGGTGGTAGATGTCTGAAAAGAAACATGATGCTGAGCTAGGGAGAGGTGGTATCATTTTAATCTTTTGCAGTATTGATGCCAACAAAAATGTGGTGAGATAATAAACGTGCTTTACTGAAAATATTTCTTTTGGGTTTGGAGCTGCCATTGTCTCAGTGCTCAGGCACTTATGGTGGTCTTCCCACTGATCTGGTCTTCCTGAGTCGCTGAAGTATTTTCCTGCAGGCTGAATACAAGTTGGTGCTGAGACGTATTCCTCTTCTTTCCTACATGAGGTGTGTGGAACCACTTCAACAATTTTTTTCTCTTGCCCTGTGATCTACAAATACTTTGTTTTTTTGTCTTTGCTGGGATGAGAGGAAGGTACTCGGAGGAAAAGGAGAGCATGACCTGTATCCATGTCTTTCTCCTGTGGAAGCAGGTAGGATTGTCTCCACTGCCCAACCTCTCCTTCCTGCAGAAGCAGGTGTGCAGCTGGGCTAGAGAGGTGTGGATTAGACCTCAGAGAGTTGTGAAGTGCACAGCAGCACAAAAACTAGTTTCCTGGAGACCTCCTCTGTCCTGGCACCCAGTGACTTTGGTAACACGTGCAGTGAGAATTGAGATACTGCCTGTAACAATGGTGGGAACAGCGGGGAAGAAAGTGAAGAAGTGCAACTTTATTTGTGGAGTTGCTTAATCTGTCTGGGATTTAAACTTTAAAATTTGATATGCATTTTCAGAACTTGTTTCAAGAAATGTTAGTTCCCCTGCAGGTACCTACTGGCATATAGCATAGAAGAGTTTTATCTTTAAATAATAAAGTTTCCAATAGTCCAGTGCATAAGTATCCCTATGCGTGTGCAGGACTGAATCCTGCGTGATAGGTCAGGTGCTTTAAAACCAGATTTCACCGAGTCTCTGTTGCATTTCTTCCTAAGTGACCTGTTAACTTTTGTAATGTAGCCTTTTTTCTTTGTACACTTACCCAGGCTCTTGTTCCTGGATGGACTCATCATTGAAATATAGTAACAAGAGTTTGTCATTAACTGTTTGAAAAGTTTTTTTTTCTTTTCCTCCTTCCTTAATATCTCATATAAACATTCACTAAAACAAGCTTTTCTTGTAAGTGCAAACAAGAGGGAAAACTTCACTGAATGTCTCCTTAAGCTGCAGTGCAAGTTAAATTTGAGGGATACCAAGCGCTCGCTGCTTCTGTTGACGTTTTGGACTTTGTACAGAAAATGATCTTCAATATAAGAAGAAAAATTAAATAATGTATTGATACATATTTATCTTTGAATCATTGCGATACAGCATGGACCAACATGCAGGCTAATACCGATGGATTAGACCAGTACAGGTCCACTATTAGCTAATAGTATAATTCAGTTGGAATAGGTAGAGGCTGTCAGACAAGCCAAAGAAATGTGTATTATCCGACAGTTCTTCACAGATAGCACAATTAATTGTATAACTGACTTTAGTAACTTCCTCTATGCTTTTTTTAATGTATATTGCTTGTATGTATATTTTTAATGTATATTGTATATAATGCTTTTTTTGTATATGTGTGTATAAACACACACATACACACAGAGGGGTATTTCTGCCCTCCCTCTCTCTTTATAGATAGGTCTGCATTGAAGACTCTTAAGTAATGCTTGCATGGCCTCCTGTTCCTAATAGCGGCACAGAAGGACTGTTATTTACAACAGAATTGTCTAGACATTGTCTGGGCGTGCAGACAAGAGAGTAGTGTAGGTAATGCAAATTCTGGACTTGGCCTCTCAGATGAGAGAGGCACTTGAACGCCCAGCCCTTAGCAGGGTTGGTTCAGATTGCCTGCTTGCCATTGCTGCCCCAAGGGAGCAGGCTGAACAAGAGGCACTTGGGCACTGCAGAGGAGTGGGATCTTTACTACTTCTGTTTCTTTTGCAGATGAATTCTAAAGGGTGGTTGCTTTTTTTGGAAGCAAATACTCTGCTTTTATTTTGGTTTCATTTCTTGTACCTTGATAATCATGCAGATAGTTCCTGAGAACAACTCACATTTCTCTGGAAATGAACACGAGAAAACAAAGCAATTACAGCTTGGTCCTTGCAAGGACTGTTATAAGAAAGGATTTGGCTGTAATTACATTGGTTTAGGACAACGTGACTGAGATTTTTTTTTTTTTTTTTTTTTTTTTATTTCTCTCTGCACCTCTTTCTGTCGTGGAGAAATTAGAGCAGCAACGTGCAGACAACATGCTGACACTTTACTGTGCCGGCTGGAATAAGAGAAGTGTTCAAGCTGACCTTCAACAAGGGAAAAATGGGGACATTTTCAGTGTTACTGGTATATTGAAAGCAGCCTTAAACTATTTTCAGAATTGTTTGCGGTTCGCTGTAAATCACTGTGGACATAATCCCTTTACGCCATGTTGCGAGTAACATGAGTTCCTTCCTACTTGCACTGGGAGAATGAAGACCACCATGGTGCTACCTGATTGACAGTGTGGGACGCGGGGGGATGGCTGGGGAATGAGCAAGTAATGAGTTGTTCTCCATACTTTTGGCCCACTAGTCCTTCAATATTTCTAGACAGATATCTGCTTGTGGATTCAGACAGCTCAAAGATGTATTAATACTCTCGTGTTGTGTCAGCTATGTCACCCTAGCAGAAAAAGGAGAAGATGCTAATGGAATTGCACAAGGGCTGTGGCAAATGAAATTATGCTCCTGGACTTGGACAACTGCTGCCTTTCAGTTCTGCTTTATCCAAACCTAATAGCTAGTTTTGAGTTACACATTTCATATTTCCCCTATTTAGACTTGTGTATAGCATAAAATAAATGTTATATGTCGAACTTCGCCCTTGGATGAACATGAGTAGATACGGTTGACTTCAGCAGGAGCTGCAGGCAAACATCCTAAAAAAAGAACTTGGCCTCGGATCTAAAATCCCTTTTGCAGCATCCTATATTCCAGGAGTGTATATCTCCCTGTTTTCAAAGTACAGCAGTTACCAGCATTGTTGACAAGTCTCTTTCAGTTGTCCTTGGAAAGCCAAACAGAAGGAGCTAAATACTATGTGGGAACATGAGGCCAACATCTGAGCACCTTTGAGATCCCAGACCCTGAGATCAGCTGCTACCTAACCAAAGCATGTAGGATTTTGTAAGTGTGTATGGACAATTAACACCCTAACCAGAGCAGAACGATCTTAAACACCAGCCATCTGTAGAAACTGCTGTAGATATGCTTACTGGGTTAGTAGAAATGTTTTGTATAATTTTTAAGCTGCATTTTTATGCCTTGTTAATGTATTGTAACTATGTAGTCACATTTCCCCTGGGGTTTCTGAATGTTGCTAACAACCTCTGCCATGGATTACTGTTGTTACTTAAGCGAAGAGGCAGAATACCAAGATGGGGGAGGCATCTCTCAGCTGTCAGCAGTGGAGCTGGCGGAGGAGCACAGCAGAAATCAAGAATCCTTTCCCCTCTTCAGACCAGATGGCAACCAGTCTCTTCCAATTCACTACAAAGGAGCCATGAGACAAAGGAATTTAAATTGGCAGTCAAGGAGTAGGCCAGAGGAGGGAATAATCAATATGCAGAGAAATCACCTAGAGAAGCTAACAGGCTGAAGCTGCATTAGGTATTTCCCAGCAGATATGGACGATAATTTTATGCTATTGTAAATGGGTAAAGCAGGATTGCCTGCTGCTTGGTAAACCGGGAATGCTGCTGTAAATAAACTGAAGGTGGAGTAAGAAAAGTTTCTGTGTTTCTACAAGTTTCCCCATTTAATTTGAAGGAGAATTCCCAGTACCTGATGTAGGGCTTGGACCAAATTTGCCACCCCAGCTGGGGGCCCAGAGTAACTGGCTGCAGAATTTGCCTTTCAGGCATGATGGTTGTTTAGTATGTATAGCAAATCAAGTGTTCCAAAAGCCCAGTGTTCAGAGCATTGTCCTGGGTTGTGAGAAACCTGATTTGGGTTTCTTCTGCAAATCGGCCTAAGTAGGGATTTTTAAAACAGGTCTGCTAGCTGCTTGGTTTCCTTAGAGTTGATACTGGGTAGATGCTAAAATGAAACAGAGAAATGCTTTGGTAATCTCTGGCAGCTGTTCAGGGATAAGGCTGGTGTCAGCGTCAGTCTGAAGAACAAGAATTTGCTGGTATAGTGGCTAAGAAAAGTTGCATTAAATTAGGGGGTGTGAACAGATAAACTCCTGTTTATGAATTGCTGGTTTTTTCCTTCTTTGATTTGCCTTACAGATACTCCACATAGGTGTTGAAATAATTGTTGTTATTAAAATTATGATCCTGTTCAGTAATTTGCAAATAAATGGTTATATTCCCACTTTATGTAATGAGCGTATAATGAGATTATTTTAAAATAATACCAGAGTTGTTTTTAGTGGTGTACATGAATGCTACAGTTTGTGCTTTCATTGACCATTAGTATAATCATCAATGAGATACTAAGGATTGTCTCAGGACAATTAGCCTGTTAACAAATGTTTTCAGAGTTTTTTTTTCCGGTAAGGATCCACAGAAGCCCCCTCTCTTTAATGCAAGATTGAGTGGTCCTGTCCAGTCCCGTTTGTATAAAGGTAGTTTTTTCCATTTGTACAAATTTAATGTCTTCAGAGTTATTGGTTTATTTTTTAACTGCAAATTGTTTTTAAAAGGTTCTTTTTTTTTTACAAATTTTAAAAAGCTTAAAAAATTTCAGAAGTTTTTTAAAGACAAAAAATATTTTAAACACAAAATTTAGATGTGAAAAAAACAGCATTTAAAATAATACCAACACCACCACCATCAGGCTGAACATCCAGTAAGAAACCAGGAGAGTTTTAACCACCTTTGAAAAATGTCATCTTTGCTTTTCAGCCAGTGCCCAGTTCTGAATGAATAGATCTTACAATTTTCAGCCGAGTCTTTCCTTGTCCTTTAAGGAGGTTTGGTTGTTGAAGTATTGCACGGCTTTTGATCTTTTTCGGTGTCAGTGCACCTGTGCTACAAAGGAGGCAGCTGATGCTGGCATGTTGATGATGTCATCTTCCTTCTCAGCCTGGTGTGGCTAGATCTCAGAAAGCTTAGAACATGGTTGCTTGCTTTTTCTATCTTTGCTGTAACTTGGTGCAAGCATTTACCTGTCGCTATTATTGCCTCTTCCTTTCTATGCCTGTATTGCTTCCACGGATTGAATTTTTCATTATTTGATCTATTTTTTTTTTTTTTTTTTGAGAAAGAGAGTACATCCTTGTTGCTCTGCTGATACCACTCTGAGCCTGGCTGTTGGCTGTTAACCCCGCCACTGTTTTCTGCTTGTCAACAGTTACATGCAACGCTTTGAACCATGTAGCTGGAGAAGCTGGTTTGGTGTTTTCCAGTTGTACTGTGTGATAAATGTTTCTTCAGCTCTATGATATTGAATGTGATGGGTCTCTGGGATTAGACAGTTTTCAACTTTAGGGAGAATAGTTGGTGCAGGAAAGTATGCCATTTACTCAGGTGCCCCTTTGAACTCTTCCAGTATGAGTACTGCCGTTGCTTAGCTTGACATCGAGAGCAGCATGACATTGCTCTGTCAGTCTCACAAGTGATCTTTTCCAACAATACTGCTCCTCCTCCTTCCTTTGGGACTTTGCCTGACTGTCTTCTTAGCTTGTGTGCTGCATTGTCTCTTCTCACATATGGTTGCTTTTGCCCAGGACGTCAGTCCCAGGACATTTGTGTTCCTCAAATTCTTTGTGGCGCATTAATTTCAAATTGCATTTGCACTTGGAAAGAATGAACTGTCTCCATGCTGGAGGCACGGGGATCTGAGTAACCAAAGAGTTTTTTAATCTTGCCCTAAACCTTTGCTGAAAGTTTACCACTTTTTAGTGTGGTTCTCCTAATTGGTAAATTTGCCTCTTTTCCTTTTGTTTTTAAAGTGTTTCTCCTTTTCCTGGCATTAACCACAGAGCTACTCCTCCAGCCCTCTCTCTTCTCTCTCAGTGACTTTCTTTTCTGCTCTTTCTTCCCACTTAGTCTTCTCTCACCAGTTACCAAATGTGGTTCATGAATTTATTTTTAATTACTGTTCTGGAGTATTTTTGTACATGTGTTTACGGTGTTGTCTTAGTATGTTTTATAGGACTGTTACGTCTATCTTCCCTAAACAAGAGTAATATTGTTTCTTGGCTCTTAGAACTGTGCTTCTAATGCTGTTTTTTTGGGTGTCTTCACTGCAGAGGTCGTTATCAGCACTACCTTCCTTCAGCAACCCAAAATCAATTTGCAGGTACCATGTGGTATCTGCTGCACCACAGGGTTATTGCACTCTGCACAGATATTACTCCTGTATCATTGTGCTAAAATACTGCAGATCATATTTCTGTATTCAAAAAGTGGAGATTTCAAGGTGACCATGGCTATATTTATGCACAAATACTGTGTTTTCTCTTCTCTTGTGTCATTAGCCACTGTTAAGTTTAGGAGCCCTGTGGTGTTTTCACTGCATGCTCTTGCACTGACTTGTGCTGTCTCCCACGACTTGGGGGTATGTTTGTAGCAAGGGGGTGATTTATCGAACAAATGAACTGTCACTTCGGGGGGACAGTCTCTGTGCTTGCAAACTGGTGTGAGTAAAGGACTTTCCAGGACTCTCCTTGGTGCATAAATATCAAGTCACTGTCTGAATAGCAGTCCCAGCAGTTTAATCCTCACCACCCTCTCTTGAACTGTCCTGGGGTCTTTGTCAGGAGCTTGATGTTGATGATGGGAGTTTCTTCCTCAGAAGTCTTGGGTTCATTTGGGGTTATTTTTCTACGTTTTATATGTTTTGTATGTTTTGTTAGAACACTCTTGTTACTATCCACGGGTTTATTTATACAGTGATTGCTTTGTTTTGTCATGCCTCGACCATACAGAGTATTGCCCATGCAGGTTCTACCTGTTACTCTGTACCTGAGAGAAGGACTACCTATCCCATGATAAATTTTGAGGTGTGAGGACAGCCTGCTGTATTTTAAACAGGGTAACCCCTCTTGCTGCACCCCCCCCCTTTTTTTTTCTCTCCTTTCTGCCTTGAGAATAAACATTCACAGACAGCATCTAAAACCAGTATGCAGCTGAACTCCAAAAAAATGTTTTGGACTAAAATTAACACATGTATGCTGGAGTTAGTTTCTCTTGCAGTGTGGAACAATCTTCTAGTTCTGATGTGTACATAGTTTTTGGATGAGGATTGCTCTTTCCTTGTTATGGAGCTCAGTGCTGCTACTTTTATAAACAGAAGGTTGTTAAGTACTTCCAGGCCCCTCTTCTTCTGGACTTCAGTTTACAGATGAAATAAAGATTCAGGATCATTGTTGATTTTAGATTGACTCAGATACTTCTAATTCCTTCCTGGTGCCTCAGGATGTTCATACTCTGGTCCCATATGTCTTTTTCGTCTCAAGTGCCTGAGGAAGGCTTGGTGCTTGCTGCAAGCAGTTGTTTGTCTGCTGTACATTTAATGTGTGTGAGACATTCCTCTGTGTCTGAGCTGCCTTGACAGTCCACCTGCACGTCTAGTGGTTGTTTACGGGTGGAGGAAGAGCCAAGATGATCTGGTAGTTAGAAACCCCCCTGGGGCTGGCCAGTCCTCTGGTCTACCGCGTGCTTGACTTACAGTCTTGGGGAAATCACTTCGTTGCACTGTAACTCGGCTCCTGTCTGTCAAGCAGGATAGTAGACAACCTGTAACTTCAAAGGGTGTTGTGGGCTTCAACATATTGAGGAGTGTAAGGTGCTCGCCTGATAGGTGAACTCAGATCATGGGGGTTGAATGCAAAACTTCCAAATCCAAAGGCTTTACCTATAGATTTTTTTTATATATATATCTATATATATCTATATATATATCTATATATATCTCTCCCAGGACCAATAGTGGTAGTAATTTGCTGTCTGAGTAGTGCATAGACTTGTAATATGCACCCTCAGGTATAAGCTATCCTCAGATACTTTGATGGTGAAAATGGGTGGGCATATGTCAAAGACAGCTACCAAATTGAAATGAAAATGGGAGAGGGCTGTGAAGCCTTGCATGCTGAAACAATCCGTGAGAGAAGCACTGTGGCTTTCAGCTCACTGCTTTTCACATTTTCCCTTGGCGGGTGAGAGCTATTTTTAAACTCAGTATCTTTTAAATAATGCATAAGTTAACAATAGAGACTTATAGTACTGGAAAAAACACGAATGAGCTTAAAAAACCAAGAAAATCCTACCCAGACTGCTTCCAGGAGGGTCTCTGGGAGGAACAGAGCACATTTGTCTGTTCAGTTTCCAGGCGTCTTCAGTGAAATTCCTTTTTTTAGAGCAAATCTCCTGCCTTTGAAGTGAGATTTTTCGTTTACGTAGTGCCTGCCCAATCAAAACAAGTGAATAAACACTCTGCTGAGAGAGGTACATCACTTTGCCGCCGTATGCTTTGACACAGCACAGCCCAATCTGGCTGTGCAAGTACCTTAGCACCTTTGCACGTCAGGAGGGGTGTCAGGAACACCCTTCTCTCTGGCAGTAGTATGGATGAACGGTTCAGCTGAGCTGTGCAGCTGCGACTAATCTTGTTTTTCCAAGCAGCGGCAGATCTATGGTCCATGTGCTCCATGGCTATCGCATGCACAGGCAGCCAAGCCACCACAGCTCATGTGAAGGTGGAGGACCCGAAGCACTAAAAGGCTGCCCCAGGAAAGGTGGTTAGCAGGAGTGGTTACGTCCAAACGGCTTTTGCAGCTTGTTTCCAGTGGCCATGCTTTGTCTCTGCAGCTGGCACACGTTCATGGAGAAGGATCAAGGGAAAGTGGTGGCTGGGAATGCTGTCACCGCCAGACCAATTTATCTGGCCCTGATTGCTCTGAGAAAAAAGAGGTTGCAGGCACTGAGCTGCTGGGCAGATTAATTATCCTGGCAGCTTGTAGATTTGTAACCTCTGTGTTCACGAGGACGGTGTAAGCCACGGAAGCCTGCGCTTGCGTGTGAACCGTGCCAGCAGGCAGAAACTGCAGAACTGATTTCGGTTCTTCTGACATGTTCACCTCAGAGTGTTGCTGGGCCTGGGTTGGAGGCTGCAGCTGCTCTGCCCTGCTCGGCAGTGGCACCGGCAGGGAATTTAGAGAGCGAGCAGGACTGTGAAATTAAGAATGTACCAGGGGATTTGGGTCTGCTGCGTTTTTCGTGTCATTTAGGATAGAATCATAGAATCATTAAGGTTGGAAAAGACCTCTAAGATCATGAAGTCCAATCTAGACCTAGTTTTGCTAAAGAGACCATTAACTGAGGGAAAGGGAGAACTTCTGTGTTTGGTAATCTCTGTTTGCCTTTATTTCCTAAAAAGCGAACTCTAATGATCTGAAGAGAGAGAGAGGAAAAAGTGCAGAGTATTTAGGGATCCAGTATCAAGCATGTAATTTTACTCCTTTTCACTTGTGTCAGATGCTTTTAAGCCATCATGTAGACAGTAATAAATATTCATGTGGGTGGAAAGATGGCACCTTTTGCGTGCCCCCCCCCCCCGTACATTTGGAAATAATTTGCACTCTAGTCTGAAAAATCACAGTTCTGTGCTGGTTTTCAGACACATTATTTTAATGCTTTGTGAGATATTTTGGGTGAAATGCTTAGTTAATTGGAATGGTTTCATTGTAAGAATTATCTTCTCTTTCTTTAACCAAGTATCTGTAATATAGAAGATGTTTACTGTTATTTGTCTTCAGAAGAGAGGAGTTACTAGTGAATGTCTATTATTAAGACATTAATGTGTTACAGGATTTAAAGACATGAAAGAGATGCAAGAGTTGAAAATAATCATCAGCCTGATACCAACATAGGAAATGCTGTTAATAAGATTTGTAATACCTTTTTGTGTCACTCTATTGAATTTTTGATAGGGTTTTGGGGTTGTTGGTTGAAAGCGGTGAAAATTTGTGATACCTGTGTAATTCACAAAAATTAAACATAAGATGCTGTGTGTAGTACATGTATTTTTTTCAGGATTATTGCACATGGTTCAGTGTCAGGGAGAGAACTATAAGAGTTTTAGGATGTATCTGGGCAGAGAGCTGGAGAATATATTCTTTGGTTTATGTATTAACAATGGAGAGCAAGGGCTTTAGTTGAAAATCAGTGTGTCAGTTGCAGTGAGCATTGTAAAGATTGTGAGGAAGGGATTGATTTGACTTCATCCTGCAAAATATGGAGTAGTCTGAACTTTTGTACTATTGCATCTATGCATCTCATTTGACTATTTACCCATATATTCTACTGTGTGTGTATGGGCTCTTCAAACAGTCAGTGTGGTTGGGTTTTGCCTTTTGCTGTCTCACAGGGTGCATATGTGTCTTGTTGTTCCTTATGCTGCAGGCCTAAGTACACAGAAGGTTCTGCATGCTTCCTGCTGCACCTCTCGGCCAGCTTTGGTGGAGGACCGTGCTTTAGGATGCCCACATGGTCTGCAGCTGTTTCCAGAATCTCTTCTTTCCCTCCCCTCCCCCTTTTCTTCAAGTGTTGGAGTCTTTCAGAGTGTGGCACTGTCCTTTTCTCCATCTTCAAGCTTGTCACTACAAGTGAAGTGATGCGCAACATTCTGCTGGCCTTCGCTCTATGGCCTGTACACAGAAGTGACACTCCCGTTTGGCTTTTCCAGGTTGCCGAACTTCAAGTGGAGCGCTAAAGGTTTTTTAGGTAAACTGCATCTCCAGGTCATGTTATTTGTAAGATTTTATTCATTTTCTGACCCAGAAGAATGCTTTAGACCAAACTCCAAGTTTACCTTGAGGAGAAATGCTTACCCTCAGTCTCTAGTCCCAGAGTGTGAGGACTGTGCGCAGAAGCTAGCAGAGCATGGATACCTTCATGCTCAGAGAGGTCTTCATCTGTGAGGATGTTTCCCAAGAAAGAAAACTGTCCCCAGGGTCTTTGGGAAGACTTTCTTCATGCTATTCTTGCTTCCCAGGCTCGTAGACCTTGAAGCCTCATGGCAGCAGTGTCCATTTTCAGGAAGCTTCTCCCTCAGGTCATGGTATATGAAACAAAACTGCATATCTGAGCAGACAGGGCTGTGGATGATCATATGCCCATGCTTGAGCCTGCACCCTGGCCCTACTTATACTGCTAGGAGAGACTAAACGTGGCACCTCACACCTACTGCTTCTGGCTTCTTCAGCAGTGCCACCCTGGAATGACTCCGTGAGCTGGGGGGATTTCTTTTACGCACCCTTTCTGTAGATACATAGATCGTATTGGCATAGTCATTCCTTTTTTGCTTATGACACATGATTAAAGTAATTTATTTTAATGTAGGTTAAGATAAAACATGGTGTATTATTTTTTGTTTATAAATGGAAAGCATTCTGGTCCTTGAAGATCTCAGAGGTGCAGATCCATCTCAGAGTCCTGTCCAGCTCTGGTCAGGTCATGGTAGAAATCTTCTGTCTGGAAGACAAATGTTTTGAAGTCTCAGCGATTTCCATTGAGATGCTGTCTAATTGGTTTTTGGAGTTGTGTGAACTGTTCTGGACTTCTAAAGTAGGCTTTCCAGTGATAACCTGTGTTCTAAGCAAAACTAAAATAAATAATTTCTATGAAGATAAGCTGGTTTTCTATTAGAAAAATAATGCACGTTTGCCAAAATCTTACCTAATTTATCAGCTTTTTGGACAAAAACGACAACAAAAAAGAAGTGTGGGATTTTTTTTTTGGCCCTAGTTTCTTTTTTTTTCCTTTAAAAATATTGCAAAAGCTTTTGGAGTCTTGGCTTGAAGAAAACCCTCTAATTTAGGACACTTTAAGCATTTTCTCAAATTTTGATTTAACAAACAGGTGTATGCTTGTGCTGCTTATTCTTTTGGTTGTATTCTTTTTCTGCAAGCTTTTCTTTTTCTCCTGGGATGAAATACTGGTTTCTGTGTTTCATTCATTAGCTGGTGTGTTGCTGTTACCCAGTCACTGACTTTTCTTCAGTCATAGTGTAGCGTTCTTTGCTGCACAGCTCTGAAAAACTTGCATTTGAGACAAGAGTGTTATTGTGCTTTGGGAAATGATATTTTGCCAGTCTGGGATAGTAACTCATGCTTTTTTTCCATGTCCTTTTATAAGCCCTTATCAATAGTACTGCTAAAATACGTATTTGTGTCCTGAGTAAATTGCTGGGGCTCAAGTGGCCAAGTAGCAAAGAATAATTGCTTATTTTGAGTTGTTTTCCAATGCTTTACAAGAAGTTGCTTATTCAGAAAAGATGAATAAGATTCTATTTTGGTGTGTTTCTCTTCTTTAAGTATCTTTGAAGATGAAAAAAGGAATTGCTTGAGGGAGAAAACCCATATGGAATAAAAAAAGTTAATGCAGTCTTTCTCGTTAGGCTAAGGGGTCTGGTATTTGTGTGTTGAATTAGCATTAGTGAACGGAAACTGTCCTGATAAAATTGTAAAGCATGTGTGCTATTTGTGGTCCATTTATGGCATGACAAAGATGATACTGAAGTAGAACTTTCTGAGCTTTCACTGTATGGTACTTTCTGTGTTTTAAAATACACTGGGAAATGAAATGAAAGGATTTCTGGGGTACAAAATTATGATACTTAGAAGTACAGCCTGGACAGAACTATATAAACATACCGTGGGAAAAAGTCTTTAAATGCTTGGACTGTGTTGAGATAGTGGGGAAGGAGAATGATGACCAGATAGCCAAAGGGGCTTCCCTGTGGGTCAGGGTGGCAGTGGGAGGAGCTGGGTGGGGTCACCCCAGGACACCTGACGGGTTGGCCCTCTGCTCCTGTCTTTTGTGATTGCGGTCTGTTCACAGTTCTACACCTCTTGTCACCGTTCTGAGGTGATGGCATGATAGCATGAGTAATACTTAGCTCTTTCACCATTGTTTCTGTTGAGTGCAAGGCTGGGGTTCCGCCTTGCTGCCGAAGGACCAGTTCCCATGCTCTACTGCACAGCAGTGCTTTCGAGTAGCAAATCTAAGTCTACATTTTCTGAATATGTGTCACCTTCCATTCCGTTTTCTGTGGATGAAGATAAAGCATATACATAGATTCAGGCATGCGTACCCATCTATGCTTACAGACCCATTCTTGTGATCTGAAATTAAGCTGGCAGGAGTGGTGTCTCATCTCGGGGGGCCTGGTTCTTTCAGGGGCTGAGTGCCCTTGGCTGCCACCCATTTAAATGGGAATTGGGCACCTAAACTCTGTGCATTCTCGGATTGTGAGGACTGAAGTATGAACTTGATAACTCGGAACAATATCATCATCCTGTCTATAAAGAAAATTTCTCCAGCAGCTCGCAGTATCTGGAATGGCACTTCTTCAGCTCCTGCTTTTTGGTTACCTCATTCTAGGTTGAAAATGTCTCCTCTCTTCACCTCGTCCTTAATGTGTGCTTCCTGCTGATATTATATATTAATTCTGCAAATGCATTATTTAACTCTGAAGAGCATTTTAGGCTGCAAGCTGTTAAAAACAGAAATAGCATATACAAGAATTCTTGAGCTAAGGGAGAACACATCTACTCTATTTTTAGTTTGTTTAAATAAATGTTAATTTTATACTATTTGTATATATGGATTAAGACTTTGTGGAGAATGTATCGTTGCATTTCAGGAGTTTGCTAATGTTTTTGATGTTAAACTGAGTTCTGTTTAAGCAGTTTTTGAACTCAAATGTTTCAGTGCAAAGTACAAAAGCATATATTTTTGGATAGCTTCTGTGTTATTTTTCATGCCTTCCACAATGAAAAGCAGTACAGAGTACTGCACCAAAACAAAAAGAGCTTTACAAATGCTGGAATTCTATGTGAGAAATTTGTCTATATCACAGAGACTGTGCACCTCAATGAAGAGAAAGCCAGTTTTATTTAGAAAAGGGTTCTGCTCTGTTAAATTTTGATATTTTAAACTATTTCATAAGACAATGTAAGATAGGTCAGTAGATTTTAATGAAGACAGGCACTTCTTGTAATGCAGAAGTGGTAGCAGGTCTTTGCTCTGCTGTTGTAACCCAAAATACTAAACTGTTGTGCAAAGCCTGAACTCTGTGTAAGGTGATGGTACAGATGTTGGAAGAGCTGGAATCCACCCATTCTGCGCTGTGTCACCCATCTGCCATTTGGGTTTAACCATGTTTCCCACAAAGTCAGTTTCTGTGAAACTCGGGCAGCTCGCTAGAGTTCCCTTCCATGTTTATTCTCTTGTTTTGAAGGTTTTAACGCTTACATGTTTTTGGCCAAAAATACCAATCAATCTCAAGTGCTTGATCCATATTCTATTGCTTAAATAAAAATGGACTGGTTTTCAAAAGTGTAGCGTGTTGATATCCTCTGCTTTGTTAATGGATATAATGAATGCTCAGCAGCTCAGAATCTCTCATGTGTAGGTTCTTGAGAGACAATGTCAGTTTGGGAAGAAAGAGAGAAGAGAACTGAGAGTAGGTCAAGGAGACTTAAAGCAAAGCCGATTATATCTCATATTTACAGACATTTTCTAGTTAGTGTCATCTTTGCTTCCTTTGGTCCAATGAATCCCTGTTATGGCATAGGGTGGAAGTGATGGAACTGATGCCAACTCAAGAATAGCCTGGAGAGCAATCATCAGGGTACACATCTTATAGATACTGCACTTATACTCCTTGATCTGAATCAAGCAAATCAGGACTTTGAATGTGAGTGTACAGGGTTGTGCAGGTCTTTGGCTACATGGAGGTATGTTCTGAACAAAAAGAACTGTTTAAACTGTTACGTTTCTGATTAAAGTTTCACTTTGGAAAAGTCAGAGGAATTTTTTTGGTGAAAAGCCATTTGCTGGAAATTCCTGACCAGCACTAAGTAAAAATGTATTTTCAGGGCATCTAAGGTGTCTCAGACATCTTGCCATCTGTTCTTATGCTCTAGATGCTATAAGGCATAGTTGTTTCCCCACACAACACTGGTCTGTGAGCAAAGCAAATGTAAATGAAAAATGCATTTATTCTTGTTAAGGCGTTCCTTAAACTTAGGCACTTTAGTTTTGAATTATCTTTTCTGTAAGGGTAAATATATTTCTGATCATGGCAATTAGTGTTTGAGATTACATCACCTCTCCCCAAACACTGATAGTTATATGCAGAATCAATTAGCTTGTAAGGAAATATGCATCAATGTATATGTCTTTGTGATTAAAGAAACAGCTGTATTTATTTTTCTAACTTCCATTTTTAATACTCATCTCCAAATATTAAGGTAGAGTGCTGCAGATTTAAGTCATACCAACAGTGTTTAGCAGAGGTACTGAAACTATTCCAGTGAAAAAAACATTGCAGGATTGATTAATTAGTAGTATAATTGTAAATATTTCTCTCTTTATTTTGGAGAGGTAGGGAAAAAAGACTGGGTTATATATATATAGAGGGAGAGATGTATCTGTCTCTTTTAAAAAAATACCCCCATCTTCTAACTTAAAAACCGTTAGCATCCATGGAGTTTGGTTAGCTTGTAGTTCAGCTCAGCATTAAATTCTGTGATATTGTGTGGAGCTTTTGGATGGCTTTTTCTTGTTCTGCAAGCTGCGTTAGCCTCCCTGATGATTGCTTGTCAAATGCTTAAATCCAGTTTTTATTATAAGTAACACATTACATGTTAGAAGGATTATTTTTAGAAGCATAAATAATTTCTAGAATCTTGCTCAGTATTTTAAATATGTAGTAAGGAGGATAATAAGGATATCCTTATACATTTTTGTACTGAAGAGGAGAATACAATCTTGAATGTGTGCTTGTCTGTGTGAGCTGTAGGTATAAACAGTGATGCCATTTATCTAAATTAATGTTTGCAAATCCACACATGATGAGCACTGTTGCAAGTGAGGGGCTCTTGAATGCTCCACTGAGGCGCTGGTTTGTATTCTTGGGAGTGTTCACCCGCCTGATCTTCAGGCACAATGAACAGAGGCACCTAAACTGGGAGGTTAATCTCCCAGGATCTCTAGCCGGGAGGGAGAGCGTGGGCTCCTGCAGTGGGTTGTCAGGGCAGGAGGCTGGTGGGAGGGTGGTGTCTCACCTTCATGAGCAGCTGCTCGCTCTCTCCACTGCCTGTGCAGAGGGAGACCCCATAGGGACCCACCTCCCAGTTGGGTGTACCACTTCCCTGTGGCTCACCAGAGTGAAGGAGGGAGGCATAATTTCCTTGTCTCTTGAAAATGTCCTTCTATGTCTTTGCTAAGCTGCAGAGGTTCCTCTAGGACACCAGGTTAGCTCAGGATGAGGGCAAGTGAGGAGCTGGAGCAGTTCTCTGGTTAAAACAATGTCAGCACATCACGAAGATGCCAAGCAAGGATGACAGGAGATTTGAAAGTAGGTTTCTGGTATAAATGCTTGGTCAAATTCAAACTCATCATTCACTGAATGAAAATTTTAATTACAGGCAGCTCCACACTCAGATGCAGATCATAGCCAGAGCCATCTGCATGCGACCATGTCCCTGGCCGACAGGATGGCTTTACGTGTGCTGGGTGTGCTCCCAGCTGCAGACCCCCTCAGCCAGCTCTGTTTCACATCTCAGTTCCGAGTGCGTGAGTGGACCCTTGGGTGGGCAAAAGGACAGGAGTCCAGGGGGGATGGGGAGAGAAGTGATGCTGAGCTCTCTGTTCCCTGTCCCTTTGCCTAGCAGCAGTGGCACTTTTGGCTGTCAGAGACCTTGTGATGAAGCGTTGTGTGGAAGGAGCCGTTCAGAGTAACTGAGTCAAAGGCTATGAGGGGAAATATGTTATAGTGTGTGCTCTTTAGGGCAGTTCTTTTGTTCTCTCAGGGCTTTCTACCACACTGCTATGTAGCATTTAAAAGAGTCTGCAGCTGTTCTGCACTTTTAGACGTTCATTTTTTTTTATGAACAGGCATCTGGCTATGCAGTTGCTTTGTGAAAATTAAACAGACTTACCTTTCATCTCAGTTATAATGAGCTGTTTGGAGAGACGCTGACTTGGAGCCCTTTGGAGGAAAACAAGGTATGTGCCAGAATGGCAGAATGTATTCCTGCTCACTTCTGCGTCTGCTAGAGTTGCTTTCATACTTGCGTCTCTTGACTCCTGCTGCAAGATGCACTTTGCACCGTCCCTGTAGTGCTTTGCTGAGCCATGTTCAAAACATAACCTTTCCACGCCAGAAAGTTGCAAAGAAGATCATTCTTTGAGTCCTACAGAGCTGAGATGGCAGGCGCTCAGCCTGACCTACAGAAAATTGACAGTCTTGGAAAAAAACCTGGAACAAGTGAGTTGCTTCTGAACGAAGAGGTTAGTGCTTTGAAAAGTGATAGCTGGAGTCGGCGTGCTCAAGTATGAAGATCCCTTTTCATCTTGAGGAGATATTATCATTAATATCTATTCATGATAAAAATAGAGAAGATTAATAGATAATGATAAATAAGATACTTCTTAGAAATCTGTTCTCATTTTATAAATGGGTATATAATGTTTCTATCTGTAGGCACATCATAGCTGAGAAATGAGAGGCTACAGGAAAAGCCAAAATATTCATAAGGGTTTGCATTATGACAAAAAGAAAGTTTTGAATCTTTGCTGACACCATAAGCCCACTTCAGAGAAATTGTTGTTGCAAGTGTTCTGGAGATGTAAGGAAGTGGTTATTCAGATTGAAGACCCTATGGGAAGAATGCAATATATTGGGTCTGCTTTGACCCTGGCAGTTTTTCCATCCTGGGATAGGTCACTTCTGAAATTTAAACCATTGCTGAGGTGGCAGCATGAGAAGTTGCAGGTGTCTTATTTTTGAGCATGGCTGAATAAAATGTGTCAAAATCTGAAAATGTCACTTGGCACATTGGACACATCAGTAGGCATGCAGGAGAAAGCAATTTGATTTGTGTTTTGTGTCGAGAGAGTATGTAGTCTGCTGTTTTCTAGTCGTGAGAATTTTGAGCTAGAATTCTCCAAACAGACATTTCTGCAAACAAGGCAGTAGATTGGTCCTGAGATAGGAAAGGATGGAAATGAATGATGAGAATAAAGGGATAGAGAAAGGTGTGGTGAAGCAGTAAGAGAAGACAAACAAGCAAATTTGATGCATAATACATAGTGTATTGCTGACAGATGCCTCCCAGGGATGTAAAATATATCCTATATAACTTTATATGGAAATACAATGCATAGAGGATCGATCTCTCTCAGGTATGCATATGTGTATCTGAAATGGATAGTGGCAACAGAGCATTGGTCAGATGAGAACTTCTACCAATGCTGTATGAGTGAAAAAGCTACAAAGCTTAAGAATTTATTCGTAACATTTTTACCAAACAGTGCACCATGTTAGGTGGATATATGCCAGATGTTAATAATGCCATGGATTTCGTCCTATGAACTTTTTTTATTACTTAAAACCCAGCCATAGTTATGTCACCTACCAGCATATCGGGGTTTGGTCGTCTCTGAGGAGGACTGTGAAGATGGGGAGTTTTGTATGTAGAGGAGCTGATGTTGGGGTAGGAGGGGTGTGATACCTGTGGTAAGAAAAGGGGGAAATATTCAAATCCTGAAGGTGTTTTGCTGTAGGACTGTCAGTATGAGTTGAATCATAGTCTTATCCATGCAGCAGGCAGCCAGAAAACTGTCAGAGCTGCATTTTCAGAAAAGGATCTCCCTGGTCTACGCAGTTACAGATGTGGAGCAGTCTGCAATGGATGCAGCTGGCAGGGTGCTGCGGACCACTGTTGCTCTGTACAGCTATTGTAGGGTATGTGATGTGGATATGAACCATATATTTAAAAGCAATCCTGTGCTGATATGTGGAAAATAGCCTGCCTCCTATAACCATAAATATGTTTTCTCTCAGAGTTTCGAGAAATGGCTTTGGATAGAAAGGTAATTTTAAAATATCAAGTTACTGTATTCATTTTGCCTTAAGGAGCAGTGACAGCCATTAAGCACAAAAGAAACTAAACTGCATCATACCAGTGGTCCACCTGGCCTGGAATTGACAGTGGGAGATGTTGTGAAAGAGCACATGGGCTGGGCCACTTTCTGGGTCCATTCCACTCATGCCCCCACCATCCATGGCTGTGTGATTAAAGATGCCAGAATGCACATCCCTGCGTATGCCTTTTAATGTCTGTTTATAAACCTGTTGTCCATAATTTCAATCCCCTTCTGGGACACTTTCTGATACTGTCTGCCTGTACAGCCTCCTGTGACAACATGTTGCAGAGATTCGCAACTTGTTGCTTCACATAGTGCTTTCTTTGATCTGTTTTAAATTGGTATTCTAATTTCTTCAAGTACTTCCTTATTTTACTAATGTGCAATTAGATGAATAACAGATTTGCATTAATTCTGTCTGTGGCCCACGTGGTACTTGAACCTCTATCATATTACCCAACCTTCACCCTGTTACCTGAAATTGAAAATAGCTCCCAAAACACACAAAGTGTCTTTAGAGAGGAGACATTGCTTTTATTCTGCACAGGGTACGACGTGGGAGATTTCCACAAATCCAGCACTTGCACTTATAATCACATCGCGTATTTATTCAGTAAAAAATGTTAGTACCACCTATTAGCCATACCCTCCTAACTACAATTGGTTAGTTGCCTTCTCACCTTGGTTTAAAGATCTAGTACTCGTAAATTCACGAGGCATACTAGTGCCCTGGTCAGGGTCTTTGCCTGGGCTGGGGTCTCCAGCTCAGGGGGTGTGATTTTTAGTAGTGTAATGAGGGTGGCTCAAATAAAGATACATGAATTCTCAGTTCTACTGCCAAGTTTGCAGCATACATGAAACATGCTGAATAAGTGTCCTTCTCCAGCACGTCCGTGGTTCAAGCTACCAAGTGTTTGTTCTTCTGGTTAGAGATGGTTTAATGTCCTCCACTTGTCAGCAATCTCTTGGCTTGAACAAGTCTGTAACCATCAGGTGTTGCTTATCTGGAACACTGGCTGCTACTTAGATACTTTTTCCTGAGTTAGTAACTGTCCTTAATTATAACCTTATTCTTGACTGTTAGTTTGCCTTGTTAAAATATATCCAAATGTTGGTCCCCAAGGTAACAAGCCCATCCTCTCTTCTCCAAATTAAAGAGCCCTTTGAGTTTTGAGGGGGTGATTTACTGCTAGGTAACACACAGGGAGGTGTAGTAACCTACTGGGTCGTCAGCAATGCCAGAGCCATCTGGCAAGCCAGAGAAATCTGACTTGGAACAGCATTAGGAAATGGATTTTTTTTGTCTCTCTAAAGCTAGCTGTTCTCTTGCAGTTGGGTATGCTAAATGAAGATTGATGTTTGTAAGTTTGGGGAGCTGTGATCATTCCTTGGATTGTGGTTAAGTGATTAGTGTTATCTCGGAATCTGGCTCCTGAGGTTTTGGTGGTTAAGAGATTCTTGTCTTGCCACTCTTCATTCATTTTTAGGATGAGCCATGGATTTTATTTCACAAAGCTATGTGTTGTTTACCATATGTGGATGTTGTGTGAGATCTTCCCGGTAATGCAGACTGCTTTCCTTGTCTCCCTTAACTGTGCATTTGGATTTGTTTGCATGGTTTCAGACTGAAACCCTGGGTCACCCACAAATGCAGTGTGAGACTTTCAACTTTCTATCCACACAGTAGTGTGTGCTATTAAAATGGACCTCCTTTATCAGAAGGGGAGAGATTACAGTGCTACGACAGGTACCTGTAATTTCAGTTTCTTGCTCTTTAATTTGCCTGCTGCTGTAGATATTTTTCACATCATGACTCATTTTTCCTTAGCTCCTCTGCCAGTAACAGGCTCTTTTCAATGCCTTTGTAGTTTCAAGCCTGTTTCTGTCTTCTTGAAATTCTAGCAGATTGTCTCCATCTGAACTGTTTCTAGAGACAAATTAGTTCCTGGATTTAAGGTTTACTATCTTTTGAATTAAAGCTATTTTCATGTATACACTTTTCTAAAGTTCACATTTTCTAAACAAAAATAAAAGTAGTGGTAACCTTTTTTCTTATCTCATTTATGAAACATCTTAGGTATTTGAACAGTTGATGCATTGATTGGATTAACAATATAAATAAACGTCATAATTTTTCAATCCATAGACACTAATACTCTTATGTGAAAATGCACACTGTGTAGAAGAAATTATTACAGAATGATTACTACACAAAAAATTCTTGGGGCATGAGCAACATTTCACATTTCACGATAAAATGTAAGTTCTAACAGCAGGTAATTGTAAGCGTAAGGGGGTGATCGTCCTAAGTCCTTATAAAAGAGGTGACAGCACAGCGCGGGAAAGCTTTGCTGTCATTAAGGATGCACATTTTGGGATGGATGTCTTCAGTGTTAGTGCCAAACTGTAAATGTGTTGTTGAAGGGATACTGACTCCTTCGCTGGTCTTTCTTGGCATCATGCAGAAGTGGGAAGCAGGGGCATGGAGATGCTGGTTGGTAAGAAGGGGTGGTGGGCTGGGGGATAGAGGAGGAGTAGCAATGTGGCCAGGGAGAGGGGACCTGAGGACAGTGCAGGTGGGTGCGGTGATGCGGGCTTTGGAGGGAGATGATGAAACAGGCAGGAGCATAATCTGCTGCCTCTGTATTCTGATTTTATGCAGCGTAAGTTTTTTTATTTTATTAGTGTAATCACATGCTATTTGTTGCCAAAGTAAGGTGGTCAGGGAGTGAAGCAAGGCTGTGCTGGCAATGAGGCAGTTTGCTGGACAGTCCCAGTTTATCTGTCACTGGGTGGGGAAGTGCAGATGTGCAAAGCAAGTGGTGATGCCTTGTCCCTTTGACAGGGATTTCCTGTGTGGCTCTGGACAAGCACCCCTCAAAGTGGTGCCTTCACCATTTGCTCCAGTGATTGTTCATTGTTCTTTGGGCACCCTTTGAGCTGGACACTTGGGATCAGCTCTGAAATGCTCCAAGAGCTCCTGAGTTGCCCTAACTACAACACAGGTCAGGACACATCTGAAATGTGTTACAATGAAAAACATATTGTATTTCTACAATATATGGCTCTGTGATGTTTCAACTAGGCACCCAAAACAAGCAGATTCATTACAGCTTTCTAGTATTGAAGAAAATCCTAGCACCTGCTCTCCTGAGGGACAGTACGCAAAGGACTCAGTATTTGTGTTTTGTAAACACTTCGAGAGAGAGTCTTGGCAATGTCCATGAGTACAGGCATAATTTGTAAATTTGCTCCATGGAAAAATGATGTATACAGTAACTAAAATTTGAGAGCAGTCTTGCAGGAAGCTATCAGGTAAAAACATTTAGTAATGTCCATTCGCTAAATGATACAGGTGTCCTGTGCAAAATGTATGTGCTTGTGTCTAATAGCATAAAGTCATGTCAGGGTCACATTGAGATGGCTGGTATTTTATAACACTTAAGCACTTAATTTTGCAGTTTTTCTCTTTTAATACAGTGTTTGTGGACAATACACAAATATGAACAAAGAGTTGGGTTGAAATGTGCTTGACATCACAAGTGAGTTGACTTGCGAAATGATTTTCTGTATAGCCTTAAAACCGCTGAACTGTGTGGAGAGGCAGATTAAAAGCTAGGATTAGACCACAGTAGTGGATTTGTGGAGGAAAATGTGTAGCCTGTGCCTCTGGTGTGCTTGCCTCTTTCTTTTACTATTAATTTACCATCTTCTCAAATACTAGGATTAACTATGTTTATCCTGACTTAAAAATAACAAGCGTATGAACAGAATGGCGTTGAGGGAACTGCTTTGTAGTAGTGGTATGAATATAGTCTAAAAATATCTGCTCATTTTAATAGGACTCCTTCTGAAATTTCTGTAGGAAAAAAAAAAAGTAATTGCCTGAAGATATACTGGTGTAAATTATTCATCAGCAAAAGCAGAGTGAGGTTTTATTGACACTTGCAATGCTATCAGTACTGTAACGAAAACTAGGTAAGGAGCAGAGTAAGTTAACCTTGCCCAGACTGCTTTCAAGTCTGGCTGTGAAAACAGAAGTTTAGAGCTAGAAAAATCCTATTTCATCTTTCTGCCTGAAACGAGTCTTGCAAACAGCTGCCGTCTACTCTTTATGCTTGTTAAAGTCTCTAGTTTATCGTGATGGCATCTTGAGTAGCAGTGTCTTCCCTTGGATACTGGGAAGAATCTCTGCAAGGAGGTGAGGGTGCAGCTTACTTGTTAGGGCAAAAGAGAAAATCTCCCTGTTGTCTGAAAGACGAGGCTGTAATCACCTTCCCTCCATCACTAGCAGGATGAATTAACTGCTGTATTGAGTTTATGCCCTTTGCAGCACTTGCGCCACAAAATATTTCATAATGCTTTATTTTTTTAAAAATTGTTATATATAATATTGGATGTTGTTTATTTCAATATTAATATTAAGAAATGTTAATATTGATGCAAGAAATATTAACAATAATTTGATTATAGTTAAGTTGCAATAAAAAATAGAATCTGAAATTGTTATTTCGGAGCTGCTTTAGGTTTGTCTTTTTCTTACTTTGGGGTAGGGAGCTAGATTCAGATTTCATTAAAACGGTGAAAAGAGACGTGTGGTGGTAGGAGTCAGTAAATCATTAGTTTGTAAGCGTCTCTCTTCCTAGCTGCAGAACTTAAATATAAACTCTTAGATTTTTCTGTGGAAAATACAAGCAGTATCTGTTCATCGTTACGTGCCACATTTACAGTAATTTCTCATAAAATTGCACATATGGTAATTTAGGTAGAGGAGATCAGACTGAATGGCAAAGGTTGAAAAGGAGGGGCCAGAAAGTCTGCAGCGTGGAAACTGTAGACAGGCGGTGGCACCACAAAATGCCTGCTGGCAGTGAGAGCTGGATGCGCTTCAGGTATAGCTCACAAGCCCAAGGCATGTCCAGTATCAGGATGCGGCCACAGCAGCCTGAGCATTGAAACTACCGCTGTTGCTTTACAGGTTTTCCTTGCAGATTTTGTTGCATCCTCTCTCCTTTTTTATGCTAGTAATAGGAACCATGTGCGTAGTAGACATGTAGTGAAACTCAGCAAGAATGTCTTCAACGTGCTTAAGCCTTTCCTAGCAAGAAATGAAGCCAATCCAGTAAAACCTCATGCTGTTCATAAGCCAGAGCTGTAAAACTTCGTGTCTGGTGGTAGAGGTGGAGGCCCTGCGCAGGGCTGCAGGGTTGCTGTGCAGTTGGGTGTCTGCATTGGGGTGCAGAGCAGTTACTGTTGTGTTCTACAGACAGATTAGCTATTGAGGGGTGAAGGGACTTAGTGCATTTTCAAGTCAGATGGAATTAGGGATCTGAAAGAGAAGTCCTGGAAAGGAAAAAGTTGAGCAAATGTTAGTATTTGGAAGAAGCGTCATCAGAGATTCAAGTTGTGTATCATTGTCTGTTACTGAAATGTGAAATTAAGCTCCAAGGAAGGGCTGAGATTGGGTGCGACTCAGCATTAGTGTACAGTCCTTTGAGGACTCAGTCCATTTGTAAGCCCCCGATTTCTTTTTGAAGAAAGTCCTAAATAGTCAGTAGGAGTAGAAACATTAGGTAATTACTTTCTCCTTTCTCCCCTTCATATTAGCAGCAGCAAGAACAGGAAAGCACAGTAAGAATATTTTAAAAAGTGGAGGAGCTTCTATTTGTGCAGACAAGAACCGGCTCTGCTGTTCTCAGTTGTTTTTTCCTTCCTCTAAGTAGGCACTGGGAAAACTGCTGCTGTATCTCAGAGAAGCTACCTAATTCTGCTTGATTAGTCCATATGACTAATTTAACAGATATGGTCATTAAATTAACTATCCATATAAAAAGAAATTCAGCAATTCTTTTTAGAGGAAGGAGAGGATGAAAGTTTTAGAGCTGTGGCCATTAAAGCAGATAGATTCATGGAGTATGGAGATAGCTAATCCCTCCTGAAGTGTGAGGAAAGATCATGTATGACTAAAGAGGTGTTTGGGTAGGCATGAGGATAAAGGACAATTAAAATGTCCTAGCTAGTCAGATACAGATGTCTGCTGGCTAAGTGGCTTTTTTGAGTTTAGCTTGCTGTATTTTTTAGTTAGCTCATGGCTGATACTGGAAATGTTTTGGGACCATAGTGTAATGCGAGGTAATACTGATTGTCCCTTGTACGCTTACTACCTGGCAGATAGAAACATCCCTTCTCTTCCCTCTCATCTGTTTTTCCACTTTCTTGATTCTTGCTTCATGGTAATAATCACCCTGCCTTCTCTTCCCTCGTGTACAAAATGGGCTCTTCTAAAGAATTACCTTCCCTAGTCACTCCTTCCATATCTGTGGGTCCTGTTAATAAACGGAGTCTTTTAGCACTTTTCTCAAGATAAATTGCTAGTAGTTTCAATATTTGCAATAATCTCCTATATGAACCTGTGATTCCCTCCCTTTTCCCTTCTTTAGGGGGGAGATAACTTCCCGTTATATAATTGAGTTATATAATTCAGACCTTTCCAGGTTACTTGGTAGAGGATGTACCATCGGGGCAAAATCTTTCACTTGATGAGAAGTTTCGTCATCCTCATGTGCCTTGGTACCCAACAGAGCTCATTTATTTTACCTCATCCCTCTCAAGCGTGGCGTTGCAGGAGGCTCCTTTCTCACAGCTTGCTCCTGCAATGTGGGTAAACATTAATTGTGCAGTTGATATGGCATCTTTCTCTTATCAGTGTCTCCATCATTTCCCTGAACCTGTCGTTTTCTCTTGAATGTCTCCCTATGTCTGTTGACAGTTTCCTCCTGGCATTCAACCCATCCAGACCTTTCTGCTGATCTCAGCTAAAACTCTGTCTTCCTTTTCAGTAATGCATCTCAGCTCAGATGTCTCATTTGATGTCCTTGTCTGGCACCATATTTAATCTGAAATTTCAGGTGTACTTGATGCTGAGTTGTGGAGACAGAAATCAGGGTGAGCAGACAGAAGAAATGATAAAGAATTCCCACAGTGTCCAAGGAGACACAGCATTCATATTGGATATCACGAATCCAGTCATTTTTCTCATTTCACAGAATCACAGATTTATAACACTGGTATGCCAACAAAGATGCATTTTAGTACTATGATTATGAACTCTCTTGACTTCTACATTTGTGAAGTTTGTAATTCTTCCTATGGTCTCTGAAGAGGTCCCTGTCATTTCTGCTCTTTTTTTCCCATAACTTTTAGGGATTTCATCTTTGCAGTCTCTTAAATCTGGAGAGTTAATTTTTGTTCAGAAGCTGGTGATGAGCATTTTCCTTCTTTTCTTGAAAATGAACGTTTTGATTTCATTTCCAGGGATAATTCCCAGTTTGTTACCCATTTCATATTCAAATGCAAGCCTGTTCCCTTTTCAAAAATCTTTCATGGTCTATTTCTTCTTTCAAGTTGAAGTGCTTTATAATATCCTGGGGTTTTTTTCTGTTTCTTTGAACACTTGGCCTGTCCACTTCTCTCTCTGTTTTTTTTTCTCTGTTTGTTTACTGAAGCAACCCTTTTCTGCTGGGGAACCCATCTATCTATTTCTGAAACTCATCTCATTTCCTTGGTTCCCAGTCCCAGCTTTGGTTTGATAAACCTCATACGCAAATGCTACAGTTAGTTCAAGGTAGAATTTGAGGATCATTTCCTTAGCTGGGCCCTTCTTCTGTGAGAAAATTCCCCCAGCCGCCTCCTCCTCTGTACTATTGTTGTGACTGTTTGGGAGAGTTGGAAGAGCAGAGAGCAGCTTGCTTATTTTTTTGTCCTGGCCCTTATGCTATTGGTCTGTACGGGATGGACTCATATGGTTGTGACTTAAGATAATGCTCCAAAAATTAATGCTGCTGTAAACAAAACTACACTACTTGATTTGTGTGCATTTTTAAACAACAGACCTCTGAAAACAGATTTAGTATTATTAGCATAACTGGTTTTTCCTTGTAGAAGCCACAGATCACATGTGCTTCTTTCCTGTGAAATGTTTTATTTTTAGGTCTTAACATACGCAGGTTTTTGCCATGCCTTTTTAAAGAATTTCTGTCAATGCCTCAGCAAATGTTTCTGAAAATCTCATTCTGCAGTATTGTCTTTTATAGGGTAGATGTTGATTCCACTGTAATTTTCTACATCCTTTATGTTTCTAAGATTTTTTTTTCTGAAAACAATTTTTTTTTTTTCCACATGCGGATTTTCTTTATAATTAATACCAAAACTACTACTTAAACTGACAAAGATGGCTTTTAGGATAGCTTGGCGGGCAAGCTAAATTATTCCTATTTAATCTCTACCATAGGAAAGGGTTGTACAATTTATGTTGAATCGCTTGTTATTTTAATGCTGATTGCTCAGTGTCTTGTGTTGCTTATATAGTTTTCATCGTGTTTCCCAAGTGTTTCACTATAGCTTTTTGTTTGTTTTAAAGTAATGGCTTTTATTAAAATTTCACAGTTGTGTGCTTCACTGTTACTGAAGACAAAACATTACTGCACCTACGAGGTGATTTCATGAGAGAAGCATATCTTTCGGCATAAGTGTCCAAGACTGTGTATAATTTTCATGTTGTAGCTTAGTTTGTAATAGCACTGATTATGTTATTGGATCTGCAAGTGTTGTGTTTTTTATGATATTTTCTGTGCAGTTAGTCATAATGATAATAATAGTGAAGCATAGCACGGCATCATTTGTAGGTTTTTCTACTGATAAAATATTTCCGGGCATATCCTGCATGCCATGTTGCTTAGGGTAGGCTTTAAAAATGTCTTTAAATTTCAGACCGGTCATCTGTTAGTGAGCTTGGGGCTTGGTCTCCAGCAGCTGTGCAGGCTGGTGATCCCATGGCATCTCCCTTCCAGCCAGGCTCATTTCAGGAACTGAGGCACCTGCAACAGACCTTGAGAGGCGGGGGGATGCCAGCAGCTCCCCAGCTGTTTCCAGTGCTTTTGTCCTGAAAGTAGGGAAGGAGCAGGAGGATGAAATGAATGGAGCTGTTTATGAATCATTCTGTTGGCCTAATTTGAAAATAAACACAACTTGAACAACCTGAGTATGACCATCAGAGGGGTGGTGGGTGGGAGCAGAGCAGCTCACTGACCACTGTCAGGCCTGGAGCCGGATGCTGGGGGCCCCTACATAACGCCCAGGAGAAACAGGGCCCTGCCAGGGTGCAGGCAGGGCAGACCAGGTTAGGTCAGAGGAGTGCTTGGCCAACTGTCCTGTCGCAGTGGCCCAAGGCAGATGCTGAGGGAGAAGCAGAAGAGCAGAACAAGCATGTATTAGGCTTCCCCAGAGTCCTTTTCCAGGACTCCAAGACTTTCTGAGTCAGGTACGATTTCTGTGCATTTGGCAGCCCTTGATTATGTCCATTAACTTGTCCATTCCCAGCCTGAATCAGTACAGACCTCCAGCATCCATGCTTTCCTGTGGCAAGAGGTTCCACGTTTTAAACAGGGGCTGTGCCAGAAAAGGTCTCTTTTAATCAGTTTTGAGCTTACTGGCCTCTTCTGTTGCCTCCTAGTTCTTGCATTGTACAAGGCAGAGAAGGATCAATCTCTTTGTTTTCTCATGCCAGACACCATTTCCAGATCTTTGAGAATGTAACGTACGATCTTCCAGAACATAAAAACATTAACAGCAGTATCTTTCAAAAATCAGCAATTTTGTGAGACCCACATGAGAAGACCCTGTCATCGCTCCAAATACAACTGCAAACTCCCTCCGAGTTAAGTCATTATGTTTGATCTCTGTCTTTTGTACTGTATACTTACTTTAGTATTTTACATTGTATAATCTATTGCATCTTCCTTGGCACAAAACCCTTTTTGGCCATCAGATAAGGAGAACAACCTTAGTTTAACTGAGTCCCCCAGAAATAGCTGAGAGTAAAAGTAGAGCCCTGAACTACAGAGGTGGCTTTAGTAAACCCGTGGAAGCATAGACGTTTTGTGGAAAGAAAGTGTAGTGAATGCTGAGAAACTATGTATCTAACTTCAGCAAGCTAAACTAAATACATTTTAAGAGAGCATCTGTATAATTTTCTAAATTTGGAAAAGACATACAGACCTTATAGCAGTCTTTGAGCTTCCCCAGCTGTATATTCACTTCTAAGAGGAATTAGAGGATTATAATCAGTATCTCAAACAACAGCATCTCTTTTAGGTGCTTCTCAATAAAGGCTCACTTGCAGGCTGCTGTGCTAAGCATCCATATAGGTATAGGCCTGAAGAGAATTAAGGGGGTCCTAGAGGGCGAATCTGGGGGCAGCTGGTCATGCTGGTGCTGCAGTGGCTGAAGGAGTTGCTTGGTCTGTCTTCCTCTGCTATTTGCAGCTGCTTGGGTATTTTCACTCCCTTGCATAAGCTCTGGACTCATTGTACCTCTTCACAAGGGACTTGAGTTACCTAATGTGGCAAAAACATGGGTTTGTTGAACCCTCCCAAGTGTGCTTTGACGAGTGCCAGTACTGACACCAAGAGTATTTTGATGAGTGTTAGTTCTGACACCGAGAGTATTTTGATGAGTGCTCGTGCTGACACAAGTTAGGTTCAACACTTGCTGCTGAGGATGCACTGAGACCTCCTGCTTTCAGCAGCAGCTAGCTGTGAACTCACTATGACTGAGGGGACCCCACCTCCATGGACAGTTGTCCCTTGGATGCTCCCATTCAGAAATTTATTAGCATCCCTCGTGTTGTTGCCTCTGTCGCTTGCAGTTAGATACAAAGTCTTTTTTTTTTTAACATCCACTTGCCATTGACTCATTGACAGTCCATATACATTTGAGGATCTGCCAGAATCTTCCGTAGCCTAATTAGCTACCTTTACATCTTGGTGTGTAAACCCTGGTGCATTC
The DNA here is from genome assembly GCF_030867145.1 of Opisthocomus hoazin. Taxonomy (NCBI): domain Eukaryota; kingdom Metazoa; phylum Chordata; class Aves; order Opisthocomiformes; family Opisthocomidae; genus Opisthocomus; species Opisthocomus hoazin. The sequence goes on along the minus strand of NC_134417.1, from coordinate 70,275,560 downwards.
GGATCCCCTTACAACTCAATTTTTTGCTAGACTTCAGGAGCTTTCCATTCTCTGGTTATCCCAGGAGCCTCTTTGCACTTCTGGGTAATTGAACTTCTTAAACAGAGCTGTCCACTACCTGTTGGTGGTGTTTGAGAAGAGGTCTCCTTTGGACAGTGGTATTAATCTTACCTAAGTTTGACTGGAAATACATCTTTGATGTATTCTGGGATGACAGTTGTGTCTTTCAGGAAGACACCCTATTGATCTGGCAAATTATTTTGCCAGAAACAAGTGCGGTCCTGTCTCTCTTGCTTATGAACCAGGCCCTCCAAAACAACATAATAGAAATTCCCTCCAGCCCTTAAGTGCATAAATTTTCTATTTGTACAATTGAATTTGATCCTATTTCTAATATCCAGTCCTGAAGGTCATCCAGCTCTTTCCTGTGGGAGTTCTTTCAGTCTTCTTTATTCCCCGTGCTTTCCAACTAAGCGTTATCAGCATATTTCTTTAGAGCCCTCCTGGTTTTTTGTGCCTGGGTTATTAATGCAAATATCAAGCTGGCAGTTTGTTGGGCTGATATGGAGGGACCCGTGCTACCAACCTTGTCCTGCTCAGGGCTTGCTCTGGGCAGTCACCAATACCTACGTGAGCAAAAGAGCCCGTGGCCCTGCTGCCTGTTCAGCTGGGCGAAGCTCTGTAGAGCCGAGCGGCTGCTGCCCTGGCTGTGCTCCGCTGTCCTTGCCCTCCCACAGTAGGTCCGTTCGCCCCTAGCCTACCTGTTTTGTTCTTTGAAGGACGGACATTCAATTCTGCCTCTTATGCCGAGAAGATTTCCGTTGCCTCCTGTCCCGTCAGTCAGCGTGCCTGTGGTCATGTTTTCTTTACCGGTTCTTCAGCCTTTCCAGTTTCATCTCCTCTTAGGTGGGACAATATCAAATCTCTATACAGATTTCATCTCAGTAAAATTTTGCAGTCTTTGAAAATGTTTAATGAAAATTCTGATGTAGATGATTTGCTTTCCTACAAAATAACTTATGAGAGAGAGAATCTGACTGGTTTAGCATGAAGAGTCTTGATAAAAAACCATGTGCATTTAACTTACATATGCTTACCTCAGGTGTGATTGCTTTTTCTCTTCAGTGTTTGTTCCAAAGCCTCCTGTACTTTTGAGGCTGGGTTTGCTGTTGCCCTGAGCATTTTCCTCTGCCACTGCCAAAGCTGTTGGGCTGCCAGGTGGAGCGAGCGTGAGGGATGGCCCGGTGGAGGCCTGCCCCGGGGCCCGAGGACGGTGTGGCGCCCGCTCTGCCTTCGCGCCTGCGCCGAGCGGGCCGGGCCGTGAACCCACCGCGTGGGGCAGCTCCGGGGGCTGAGGGTTGACTTTGCCTGCTGCTTTAGCGAGATCCCCAGCTCACCATGTTGGTATTACAAGGTCATTTCGTTATCATGCCCTTAGGAGTCTGCTGGAGGCAGCTGCCATTTCCCCTCAGATATGGCCTGCTGCGGGAGTGACTCCAGCTGGTTTTTCATCCTTCTGCTTTCTTCTTTTTTTAAAGTTCACCTAACTTCCTTACTGTTTGCTTTTAGCAGCAAATAGAGAAGTCTCTTGAATTAAAATCGTTATCAGTGGCTAGTTTTGAACTTTCTATGAAGAAAACCCACTTCAGTTTTCCTTGTCCCACCTTCTGGTGTTAAAAATCAATGTATCCTGTGCACTGTGTAACTCCATTGGAGGTGGTTGTTTCAGTGATTTTTCTGAACATTTTAGGAAAAGTATCCTGCAGGTTTTGCCCTTTTCAAATGTAAATGTTTAATCGGTGCTTGCTGAGAGGGAGTGCAAGAACACATGCACAAGGCTTACGGTTCTTTTTTTCTTCTTGCAGTGACCTGCTGTCTTCTGAATATCTGGAGAGGCATATCGAGCAAGGTGGGAAGACAGTGGAAGTTAAAGTAAGAATTTCCTTTTTACGCTTTGCTTTTTTAATTTGCTTTGCTTTTCATGTTAACGCAAACTCACCTCTTTTCTTGAGAGATACCTGATTTTTCAGGTGATTTGTGTTACTCTCCTGAGGCAAGCATGTTTCATGTCTTCTACCTTTTCAGATTTTTAAATAAGATAAATAAGCTTTATTGGCAAATTTAGTACATTAATGTTTATATGAGAATGGTATCCATGAAAAATGTATACATGGTAGTTCTTTTTACTAGTAAATATAACTTTTCATGCCTGTTGAAGAAAATCTTTCTGGTTTGGTAGCTAGCATTTCCTCATTGTACTAAACCCCAAGTTTGTTGTTTTTAATGAGCTTCTTTGTAAGTTTGAGAACAGTGAGATTTATTGTATAATATTTCCAAATATCTAGTCACCGTCTCAAACTGTGGGTTTCTTTCTCTGGATGTTTGTTGCCATGATGGCTACAAGATCCTGTTCATTGCAGTTATCTTCTGTGAAATGTCCTATTGTCTTTGCAGGAGTGTTGTCTTATTTGCATGCAACATGGGAGAATTTTCTTGAGGACCTGCTGTTTATTAGAACAGTATTTTGTAGACATCAGGTATAAAGTTGCTGTAGATTAGATAAGATGTGCATGAAGGTAATACGTGCTGTGCATAATGGAAACTCTTTAAATTTACCGATCAGGTCAAATTTTGTTCAAAGTTTACATTTTATTAAAAAAACCTCCAAAAGTCTTTTACTAAATCTGAGCTCATGTAAATACCCTGAAACAAATGTGTTAACCTCCACAGTGTGAAAGTAGAAGTGGAAATGGATGAAGCAGTCCTTTAGCCACTGAGTAGCTGAATCCTTTAGCCACTGAGTAGCTGAAGATATGTGTTTCCTTTGGTTTATCCCTTTATAGCATTTGCAAACTTGAAATCTGCTTTCTTTTTACTCTCTGATAGTCGTCTGCATACATTATCAGACTGAGGCAAACACATATGTGTTCTATTAAATTGTAAAGACTAATTTCTCAGTCAGCCATGCTCTGCAGTCAAGACGTCTTGACTCAGATTCAGAGTATGAGTCAAAGCAGAAATAAGGATAATAGCTGATATTAATAAGAGCAAAACAATCCATTTGTCTGCGTCAAGGTATATATGCAAGTTAGCAAAGGTAATCTATCCGAGTCCCATCACTGAATTAAGACAAATCTATTTCTGATGAGTAAGCCTTAATCAAGCAAGGAAATGTTTGAAAGAAGTGGCTCTTCTCATGTAAGTACTGTTTAATTGCATGGGGAAGCAATGGGAGGATCGGGCCTCTGACAGGAAGGGTCATAAAATATTTTCAGGGCAAAATATTCCAGAGTCCCAGAGATTATTTCCCCTTCAGTTAGCTGCTGTGCAGGTTCATGATAGAACTTGAGGGATGGCTATCACTGCCTTGCTTAGTACTCTCAAATCTGCTGTAAGTAGAGAACCAGCATTGCTGCTTTGACCTTGATGCTCGAGGTGGACCAAGTTGGGAGTGGAAGGGTCGCGAGGCTGCACTGCAGAGGAGAGGTGTTGCTGCTCCGCTGTTGTGTTTCCCTCTCCACTTGCCTCGCATCTTGCGCTCTGGCGGGCAGGGGCGAAGGGGTTGCTGGGGTGTGCGGTACCTCTTTTGCCCCCTCCTCACTGCTCCGGGAGTTCGGCAGGCAGCAGTCCTATGGAAGTGTGCCAGGAAGGGGGAACATGCATTTTTGGCTTGTTTTTTTGAGTGTCCGGGACTGGAGGAGAGGCAAGCAGCTGCTGTGACAAAACGTCCGGAAGAGCCCGTTGGCTGCAGTCACGGGCACATTTTCAGGAAAGTTCAGATATCAAAAGATTTTTGGAAGAGTACAGGGTGCCGAGTACATTTTGATGCCAGACACTGAGTGAGGCTAATTTCAGTACCCAATAGCTGTTTAAAAATAAATCTGTCTCTCTCTGACCAGCCAGTAATTTTCAGAGCACCTGTAAGTGGTCTGGAGAGCCCTGTTCATCCGTCAAACAATTTCTGAAAAGCCCAGCAGTATCTGTTTTGAATTTGAGAAACTGAACTCTGGTTTTACATTAGATGTTTTGAAAAATCTTACTGCAATTACAAGAATTTTTCATGATGGGGATTTTGTACCTTCAATCTCTGTTGAAACTGTTTACCTTGACTGGTAGAACCACCTTTAAATTGGTATTTATAATACGCACCAGGCAAAACATAATTATTACACTAGATTTTAAGGATTGTGCAGATTGCTTAGATACTTATTTAAAAACAGCTAGCAAAAAGATGCAACATAAATAAATCACAAAATATGCACTCTGCTACGCAGAATATTCTTAAGCAGGAGAAGAGGTATTTCAGAAAGGAGCCAGGTTTCTATCAGTCGCTTCAACGAGCTGCTCTTCACCCACCTCTGTGCGATTTGTCTTTGGCTGTAGGCAGAAGCAGAGGCGGCCTGGCAACATCTCTCTTGCTGCCTTGGTGGAGAAACGATGGCAGAAGGAAAAAGTCTGCCAGCTGCAGGCTTTGAGCAAGCGTGTTTATACAGCAAAAGGACTTCCTCTGTTCTTGGCCTGCTTAGTGACGTAAGGAGAGGTGTATTTTAAAATACGTATACATTTCCCCCTTGCATTTCTCAGCGCAGGAATACTGCACAAACACGCAAGTCGTCAGTGCTGCTGTTGTGCCATCAGCAATACGGGAGAAAACAGGAGCTCTGAATTGCTGTGGGAAGGCAGCTGGTTGTGCGCGCGGCAGTTTGGGAGTGTTACAGGCATGAATGTGTCTGGGTAGCAGATACCCGCCTGGGCCCATACACCATGTGGAGTTGGTAACTACTTTTGCCACTCCTCCACCTCTCCATTCCATGCCCCCTCCCCCAGTAAAACTTCTTGTGCCGTAAAATACAGACGGATCTTCTACCATTGCTTAAGATGCTTCAGAGAGGAGAGGGTGGGGAAAGGGACAAACATTCAGATCATTAAAAATGCCACTTCCAGGAGCGAAGGGATTTTTATGTGCGGGAGAATCTTCAGTTTAACACACCTTTTTATTATAAGAGAAAGTTGAATTGTATTTGACTGCTGCATAATTCATTAATGCATTGGACCATTGTGAAAGTGGAACATGTTACACATGTTTTTGCAGGGTACCAGCATTTAGCAGCTGCAGAAGAGAGGCTTCTCTGTGACATGTCCTTGGTGATTTGGCACAGTTAGGCAGCACCTAAGACATTCTTATTAAACCGGCAGCAATGTTCAGTGCTTAAGAAAAACAAAAGGAGGTAGATCTTTCAATTATTACAGTGTTCCTCTCCCCCCTCCCCCCCTACACCCTCCTTTACTTTGGATCATGTCTCTAACTGCTAGGACAGCAGTGATATTTGCCTGAATTGCTTCTGGTAGCAGAGAGAGGAATCAATTAATTAGAAAGAGAAAAACCCTTCATGCATTGCCTTTTCCTGATTGTGTTAGTCCAGCTAATCCTATGCTCACAGCACATGAGTACTCAACTTGTGTATACTTTATGTTGCTGCAGTATATCTCTCTGTCCTTTCATCTCTCTCTCTCTCTCTCGTGCACTCTCTTTTTTTGGGTTACCATTCTGTCACTGATGCCGCCAGTGAGATGAAAGGCAAAAGCAAGCTATAGTGCGGAGTAATTCACATTGCTGGATTTTTCTCCCACAGAATGAACAACTGATATCTATTCAGTGACATTTTCTCATATAAAATGTTTCAGTTTTCCTCTTTGGAAAGTGTAGAACTAAATGTTTCTGCCTGTATTCCACCAAAATATTGGACAATTCTGTGAGTCCTTAGAAAATTGCTTTGTGAAAAAAACTTAAGAAATGAAAATAATTCAGATCCCAGTCAGAGAACTTGCACAGGTAGAGTTGTGGTAGATAAATGCCATGAATTTTTGATGGCATGTTTAAATATAACTAGAAGGAATGATACTTCATAGGCAGTCGTAAAATTCTTAAGTGTGATGGGGTAAACACAGTATGTGTATTCTGGGCACAAAATTACAGCAAGAGTGCTCACAGCATAAAAGAACGTTGCTTTTTGCTTCTGTGTCACAGCATGCTATTAATCATAATCGCATTGAACAACATAAATGGAGTAATATTAAATGCTAGGTACTTTTTTCCTCCATTGTAGTGTTAATGGAGAAGCTTGGGCCAAACTTGCCTTATGACTTAAGATTTTAGTGTCCCAAGCTGTGCTGAGCCGTATTGCTGGCCCCCACACTGCTCAGCCACTGCCTGCGCAGCAGCAAGTGTGGGCAGGGCAGTGCCTGGTGCCTTCCTTCAAACCAGCCCCATTACCTGAAATTGAAAATAGCTCCCAAAACACACAAAGTGTCTTTAGAGAGGAGACATTGCTTTTATTCTGCACAGGGTACGACGTGGGAGATTTCCACAAATCCAGCACTTGCACTTATAATCACATCGCGTATTTATTCAGTAAAAAATGTTAGTACCACCTATTAGCCATACCCTCCTAACTACAATTGGTTAGTTGCCTTCTCACCTTGGTTTAAAGATCTAGTACTCGTAAATTCACGAGGCATACTAGTGCCCTGGTCAGGGTCTTTGCCTGGGCTGGGGTCTCCAGCTCAGGGGGTGTGATTTTTAGTAGTGTAATGAGGGTGGCTCAAATAAAGATACATGAATTCTCAGTTCTACTGCCAAGTTTGCAGCATACATGAAGCATGCTGATTAAGTGTCCTTCTCCAGCACGTCCGTGGTTCAAGCTACCAAGTGTTTGTTCTTCTGGTTAGAGATGGTTTAATGTCCTCCACTTGTCAGCAATCTCTTGGTTTGAACAAGTCTGTAACCATCAGGTGTTGCTTATCTGGAACACTGGCTGCTACTTAGATACTTTTTCCTGAGTTAGTAACTGTCCTTAATTATAACCTTATTCTTGACTGTTAGTTTGCCTTGTTAAAATACACCAAATATCAGTCCCCAAAGTAACACCCACAGCTGTCTTCTTGAGCCGGGTGTGCCAGCGTGGCGTCCTGCTCTGTGGTGGCTCTTGCGGAGGTTGGACAGTGAGGGTTGTGGGGCAAATGGCGTTTTGATGCTGCACAGCAAAGCAGAGCCCTTAGTTTGCAAAAATAGTCATTATTTGCTTTTGTTATGTGCATTGTTTTGCTAGTAGCGTGCGCATCAGGCCTGTTGCTGTAGCTTACAGCTATTTTGATGCTTGTGCACAGGAGGGGAGAATTATTGCTCTTCATACCCTTGCTGTGATGAAAGTCTCGGCTTGTGTGTGCCATGATGTGTATTTGAAGGGCTCTTTAAATTTTTTTGAAAAATAATACAGAAGGGAGAAAAATGTTAAAATCTTGAAAGGCCAGATAGGGCTGGGGACCCTTGGCGTGATGGGTATTGCTTTTAGTGTTAAATTCCCTCATTTGGAGCTGGTCTGCTCAAGGAATTGTTAAGGTATAGTCCGTTGACTCAGGGCAATGTCTGTGTCCGTCACGTCTTAGTGCCTGTGTTTGATGAGACCTAAGTAGCATTGTGACATTTCGCTGTATTGCCACACGTACGAAGTGATCATAAGCATAATTCGCGGTGCAGCCAGAAAGAACACCGAGCCAGTGAGCAGGTCACTTTTATCATCGCCTGGTATATTTCCAATCTTATAGCAAGGTGCTGCCACCACCATCTTCCAGTTTGAGGCACCCACTGTCAGAGCTCTGTAGAAGAATCTCTTAATTTTTCTTCAGCTTTTGTAACCAAAGAGGAAGGCGTTTCCACTTGGCAGAAAAGTCTGTATGCTAAACAGGCTTTCCTGTGAGGGATTACATTTTCTTCCTGAAAACCGCAGTGCCAGTTTGGCTGGCAGGAGGGGAGCTCAGGGAGGCTCTGCCCTGGGATGCTGGAGCCTGGGGCTGGTGGGGTGCTGTGTGTGCATGTACCCGGAGCTTGCACAATCTGATGATGAGCCCTTGGGGCAGAAGAGAAACTGAAAAGGAACAAATCATAAATAATACAGAAATTATATATATGCCTATTTCTGGCAGGGCTTTTTTGGCTGTGGCCGGAGACTAGAGAAGCTGTTAGTACCAGAAAAATCACTCTCTTGCTTGTTCGAGAGAAGGTTTTGGATAAGGGTTCCCGTAATGTCATCAGAGCTCCTCTCCCCTACTCCCTCAACAGAGCTCTGCTTGTCTCATGGCAAATTATTAATAAATCTAGGCAATAATCTACTTCTAGTGATAGCAATAAACTAGCCGAAAAAGAGCTGACAGGGAGTCTCTGAGTCTGACACAGTTTAACAGGGGATTCCTGCAAGGTTGATCTTCAGACTGCTCTCATCAAATATTTTCATTAATGACTTAGGTTAAAAGAAAAAGAAAAAGTATGTGTGTATTAATGAAATTTGCTAGCAGAACAAAACTGGGAAGCATTACAGAGCACAGAAGGATCAGATGGAGAACTGACTATCTTTGACCAAAGGAGTAAATAAAAATGGGATGAAATTGGATCGAACAAATGGCAACTTCTTTCACTTAAGGACTAACTATAGGCATTTTTGCTGTTTGGTGGCAGTTCGTGGACTGAAAGTTCCACAAGTAGAAGCTGATGAGAGTGCAGTAGGGGAGCAGGGAATGGCTGTATTCGTGCCTTACAGGATGCTGCCATCGCGAAGGGAACTCTTGTCCTGGAGTATACTGGTCAAATTACTTCTTGTAGATTTTGGCTAGAATTAGTGTTACTCTGCGTGCCCTGATGAGGAGTTAACAGAATTTTTAAATTTCTGTGTGTTCTCAAATACTCTGGACATTTTTTTTTTTTTCAGCAGTGTTATGTTGCTGCGCTGAGTTGATAGGCATTGAGAAATATCTCACTTTCCTGTTTTAGCATTGTTTGAATTGTGAAGGCCGTTCCTTTGGGGTTTAGTAAAACATAGTATCCTCTGTGGAGTACCAAGGCAAGATAATCAACCATCGTATATAATGCATTTGCCTGACCTAATGGTCCTGCTGGCTGACAATTTTAGTGTACATTTGCATTAACATTTTTTTCTGTCTGTCTCCCTGCTATTACTAACTTACTTTCTACATACATCCTGCTGCTCAGAATGAGGAAATTAAGTGGCAGCTTTCAGTATTAGGAGTCCTTCCCAGGCCATGTCTTTGAATATACTACACTAGAATGAATCTCAGATCATGACTCATGTAGGATCTTGCAGGTTCAATTATCTTGTCTTCCTTTTCTTTGTGACATAAAAAAATAAATTCAGTGTTTTTAGTTAGTCCTGGAGGGGAAAAAAAATATCAGAAAGTGGAAGCCATCAGGAGCTTAAAACATACATCCCTTTGCAGATGTGGGCTCCAGTGATGATGTCGTGGTTCTGCTGAAGTTAGAAGTTGGGTGACTTTGTGACCGTCGGGAGTCACCTCTTGAGCACTCTATGCTGTGGTTTTTGCATGCCCCAGAGGGAAGGAAGCAGTCCAGTGCCTGCATTTGCAGAAAAGTCATGCCAGACTTTGTGTATCTCATGATTTATTTTCCATAAGCTACAACATACAGCATATATAGGCAGAGTGCGGCATCAACCAAGCATCCTGTAAACTCAGACCGTGCAATGACCGAGTATAGCTAAGAGAAATGAACTACTGCTATAACATTAAAGAACATTAAATCCCTTTGTAGATGCTCTTAACTAAAAAATAAAAGTATCTTTTTGGGTTTAACTTAATCCCTTTGTGGGGGAATTAAGCTAAGCAAACTGAAGCTGCTGTGCTTCTGAAAGAGCGCTTCCATGCAAGAGTTTAGAGTGCTTTAGCTTGTCATCTAGGTGACCCTGCTTTGGCAAGGGGGTTGCACTAGATGATCCACAGAGGTCCCTTCCAACCCCTACGATTCTGTGACTCTGTGATCTTTGCTTACTTGATCTTGACTTCTGTAGATAGCTTTGCCTAGACACATCTGTTGTTCCCTATGGATACCGAACTGGCGCTGTATTGTATACAGTAGGTTAATGTTTCTAGATGCAGTCTCAAGCTCTGTGAATTCTCACTTAGAGAAGTTTCTGTCATTCAGAAATAATGCGCCAGTAAGGAAATCTAATTCGTATTTTTCTCCATTTTACTCAGAACCTTATCTTCTTCTGACTGATTGGTATCCATGTAGGTGCGTGCCAACATCTCATCTTCTGTGTTGTGTTTATAGTAATCTTGTACATCACGTGCTTATGACTTGGCTTCAGACTTGAGGTAGGCTGATGAACTGATGTGACAGATTAGTATGGGTATGTTATAAAGAATTTTCATATAGTCCCTTAAAATGTTTGCTCCTTTTTCCCTATGTACAGGCATGCAGGAATGGGGCAAAATGACTGTCATTAAAATGACTTGTATGACGTGACTCAGAGACACTAGGCACTGCTACAAGAGCTGACTTAAAGACAACAGAGTTAAGTAGGAAGAGGTAACCAACCCTGTTCTCCTCTGCCTCATCGTTATCCGACAGCTGATAATTAAAATAATTTTCTCTAACACCAAGGTAAGGCAAGGCAAGAGGCTGTCTCCCAAGCAGATGCCAAGGCAGCTCCCAGACCAGATGGCGTTGTGCTGGCATGAGCTCTCTGTCCACACCCTGCAGCTATGTTCGTGGAGTATCTTCTCTCATAGCTACTGGGCAGTAAACACAAGCCTCATTTGGCGTCCGAACTGGGAAGTTGGGCTGATAGTACATGCCATCTGCTGAAAGCACCTACAGTGAGTCACCGATGGCAGTTGGAGTGAGTCGCCTGTGTGCAGGATTCTGTCATGTACATGTGTGTCTATGTTTTTTAAGGTTACTGCCAACAGTCTTTAAACACGGGCATTTTTTGGAGGAGCCTTAGGAGTGGTAATGCTTTATCCTAATTTTGGAATCCATATTTCTGATTTCAGAATCTGAAATAGCGTTATGAACTAATGTCACTACAGCGTGTCGGCTCTGAGTTGTATGAGTACATGTGATAGCTGTCTTCCTACAAAGGGAGGGCACCATTCATGTTCAAAACAGTTGGCTTTCAGGAGTTTACAGTACACTCTAGCTGAGTCCAGAGACCTGCTCTGCAAAGAAGTGATGCGAGGGTCCCTGGAGTTGTTACTGGCCTGTGTAAGGGCTGACCTCACTAGCTGGGCCTCTGCCTTTGCTGAAGGACACGTCAATTATAAGAGATTTTCTTTCGATGCAATTACACAGGTCAAAGTGCCATTTTGGCTTTTCTGTTTGCAAGTAGAAACCCATGCGTAACAAGTCGTTTTCTGCGGTGGAAGTCAGTGAGAGGGTATGCGTTTTCTTCTCATGTTGCTCTTTCTTATGCAGTCTTAGTTATCACTGGGTCAAAACTTGTGGAAGCATCAATAATTTGTAAATAGTTCTGAAAGATTACTAAGGAAGCAGTTTTGAAACTAGTGACCCTACAATGAGTAGCTCCTTAAAAAGCTAATCGTTATCTGGCACTTCACAGAATAGTGGCGTGGCTATTAGCTGGCCTTTTGGGAGCTTTCTGCTGCAAGGAAAGAATGAGCTCTGTTAGTAGGATCTCAGCTAGACCAGCAACCTCCTTTCCTTTGGATTAATGAGTGTTAAAATAGGAATATGTAGCTGCTGGAAGAAGGAAGTTATTAATTTTAGGGTCAGTGCCTGAGTAGCAGAAGTTTTAATGGCCAGCAACTCTCCTAATTGCAGAAAATTGCTTACTTGGAGATCTGATGTCGGGTGTTACTTCAAAGCAGATGAATGTGCATCCTTAGTTTTCCTCCCCAGGGAAGGTCATAGTGTCTCTGAGGTGAATAACAAACACTGTCAGTGTATGGTCAGCAGATGCTTTCTTCACTGAGACTGCGGAGAGGAGCAAACTGCTGCCATCACTGGCTGTCTTGGCTGTTGCTTTGCTTTACTTATTTGCCACTTTCATTGTGAATATCGGTTAATGTGTTTTTCATCTCTTTTGTGTTTACTCAGCAGCTGGTGCCTCTCTGGGTAGGGACAAACTATCTTAAAGGATAGCAGTGGGGACAGATTTTACTTGTATTGCTAACATCTCTGCCTTCCCATTTTTTAGTATCTTTGCCACACTACCTACACAGACAGGCTGCAGGAAAACTTGGACTGACATGGGCAAAAAGGGTTGCATGCTGATTAGCAAGGAACTGTAGCAGTTCATAGGGCAAGATACCCACAATTCAGGATTTTGCTATAATTATCAAACTTAAACATCAAGATGAAGATTAAGTTGTAAACTAACCACTATTGTAATGATTCATTTGTTTTAATTGACCCTAGGGTCATTCTGATTTATTTTTTTTTTTTTGGTAGGATGTTATTACATTTTTAGCTCTCCAAAGCAATAGACCTCTTATTAAACATCTGCATATTCTGTGTTGCTCTTCGAAGTCACCGGTAAGGCTGAGAGGTTTCATGAAGGAAGGAGAACTTACTGAACCAAGGAAAAGGACAACTGCATGCCACGGGCATTGGCAGAAGATTTGCCTTGCACTGTGCTAACCACAGCATGAACAGTAGCTGTGCACCTTGTGGAGGCAAAAACGTTGAACTTCTCTCCCCTGTAGCGTTAGACTGCCTTTGGATATGGTGTGAGTGTCTGCATGTGTGTGTTGCAGGCCCGTGTCACAGGAATTGTCACTGGGCTGACCTTGCCTCATGGGAGATGATATTTAGCCGAATTTTCTCCCAGCCTCTACACTGGCCAGGTTCGATTTTTAGAGTATGAATATTCACAGGGTTGGGTACATTAGGCTAGGTAGATTATTCATACATTTGCTGGTAGGGAATAGAAAGAATAAAGTGTTGCTATTTAAAAGAAAAAAAACCCACTGAAAATCTTTATAGTCCTGCAGCCAACAGTAGTGCAGTAATATGACATAGCTGAATATGGCAAGGCTCTAATAGGTAAGCTCCTCTGCAGGGTAGAGTGGCAGTGAGAATTTAAGGGATGTTTGAATTGTTTTTCTAATTTTGCATACAAATATTGACATTGTGCAATACTTGAATATATTCAGTGCATGTGCAGTAGGGCTTACTTTGCTGTTGGTGTGACTACTGTGAAACTAAGGGGTGATTTTTTGAGTAAGGTCTGCTGGATTTGATTTAAAATGTGTGCATTTTGTTTGCAGAAGAGAAGAGGCATATATTAATTTTCATTGTATTCCTTTACTTCTTGGTTATACTTAAAGTTTCCATTAGTTTTGGAGCACTAGTGAGCACTTCTGATTCATTCTCTTTTTTTAGTTAAGCATTGTTATCATTTGATAAGCATACCTTTCTCCTCAGAAGTAGGAAATTGCCTTACTCTTCGAACAGCGTTCATCTTGTCTGATGTAGCCATGTGCAGACCAGATGTTGAGTCCAAGCCCCCTATTTCCAACTGTTTTCCTAGTCAGTGAAGAAAGATGAGCACTTCTGGAGTCATTTGTCTCTGAAATCTGTCTCAGGATGCCAGGGATTTCAGATGAAAATATCTCCATTTGGTGTAGAGAGTTGAAATGATCATGTTTGTCTAGGTCCCAAACCGTGGCTAGAAGGAGGTGGGATGATCACCTGTGTGAGTCATAGTCAACTCCTGGTGCCATGTCAGTGGGTTGGCAATGTATTTATGAAAAAGCAGTGTGTGACAGGATGGAGTGTGGTGCTTTGGGGTGTCCTGTGGATTTACAGTCTCAATTTCCAATTTCAGGGAGGAGAACATTGCTATTACCAGGGAGAAATTCGAGGAAATCCTGTATCATTTGTTGCCTTGTCAACATGCCATGGATTACAGTAAGTCTGGTGTTTTGTTTTTACTGGCCTTTGCTTATTAGTCTTTTAAGCAAAACAAAGCTGTTTATAGTAAAGTAAGAGCTGTTTATTTTCCTACTAGTTTGTCACCAATATTAAGTACCCAACAATCTTTAGAAAAAATGGGTTTAATTTGAACCTTGCAAAAGCCTTGTTTGTTTGTTTTCAGAATTCACTGATAAAGTATGCAAGACTCTTTTCTTTCTTTTTTTTTTTTTTTATTTTTTTCCAAACTGAGGACATATGACAGTGGCCAGGTATTGCTTACAGGTAATTTATTATAGAGATAGAAGAGTAAAAGTAGCTGAAAACACCCTATTCTACAAGAATAAAAAACACTGCCAGTATTGACATGAACCATTTGGAAATTGTGTTCTTTTGTTGTTGCTACAATGATATATTTTATCTTTCTTTTCTACTCTTTTCAAAGGAAAGTGTCAGTTTAGAGTTTCTTTTGTCCAGTCCATTTTCTTCACAGAATTGTTGGCCTTAAGCTATGTGCATGGGATAATACCTTTGATATAGTAAAATCTTTGAAAATCTGGAAGAAAGGGTATGAAATTGTACAATAATTTTTTTTTTAAATTACATCATTTTAGTGATAATGTAATTAAAGCATCTGCCATTTGAAGGTTACATGGAACTGTGTGTTGATTGTACAGCTTTTGGACCTGTCTGCTTTTGGCACAATTCAAAGATTCTACTCAGGTTTTCAGAGCAACCAAATAACTTCAGTGTCTGTTGAACCTGGGAATTACCGGATCTCAGTGCTTTTGATACTGAGATCAGCTTGAAAAGCAAGTAAGCCTGTGTGGAGGTTACCTGAGCTTTGCCTTTTTCTGAGGAGGCAGGGCTTAGCTGATGAAAATCTTCTTCAGCTTATTGTTGATCTCCAACCATTCTGTAGTTCTGGTATCAGCCATAGAAGTACACCTATTTAAGTAGTGCCTTTCTTCTTTATTTGTATACTCTTTGTTAGGAAGGGGGAGAATGCATGCAGAAGACTTGTCATCCTTGCACTTATCTGATTTACAACTGTGTTTCTCTCTTTTGTGATCAAGGTTGAGCAGCTCAAGAAACCTGAGCTAAGTTTCAGTATGTACAGTGAGCCTAAAAATAACAGCATCTAATGCTTCCTGAGCCACTGAATGGCTTCCATTAGCAATGATCCATTAGGTCTTGGCCCCTGCTAACTCCTAGGAGAAAAGGCAGAAAGGAAGGAGAGCCTGCTTATGCCTTTTCCTGCCCTTCTTTTGTGCATTTGTTTGTAAGGTTGACCCTTCTGCTGATCTGTATTCTTAAATTGCCTGATATTCAAAGTGGTCCCTTCTAATACAGTTACGTGATGAAAGATGCATTTTTTCTCCCCATCAGCTCTCCCTTGAGAGGTATCTCCCCCCCCCCCCCCCCCCCCCCTTTCTGATACAATAAAGTTTCGGCAGAGTTATCCTTCACACGATGCAATATGAAGCTTCAATATGAAGCTTACTATAGCAGGCTGGTAATTCCAGCATCCAGTATGAGAAAGTAATCTTTTCCTGGGCTGTATTAAACTCACATTCTCTGTCACTCCTTTTCCATCATTACAACTGGCTCCACCACAGTCGATTTTAAATGCTAAGTAATTACTAGAAACTCACACCGGCCATCAGAGTTCCTTAGCTTTAACCACAGTCTGGAGCATCTTGCTGGAATGAGGGAAGCTGGGGAGAGTTTTCTTCTAATAAGGTCTGCAGGGCAGGAGCTTTGCTGTCATGAATTTTAGGAAGTGCATAAGACAGAACAAATGCCTTTAATAGAATAACAATGTTCATATTCCAAAAGTTCATGCTTATCTCCTCTCCTACTTATTAGTATCCCTAGATCGTGGCCAGTTAACAGCAGAATTTTTCATACATGTGAGAAAATGTTGTGGTTTTTTAATCATAAATTATGAGTTTTTCTGTTGGTAATGTCTGTGGTCTTCCTTTTATTAGTTAAGTGAATTAGATGACTGTGTGACAGAATACTTAAAATTACAAATTTCTTCTCTTAGTGACTTTGCTAATGGAAAAAGCATCTCTGCAACCTTAACTCTTGAGCGAGCCATTTTGTTTGATTTTTTTTTTCATTTTCTGTGGGATGTGCAGTAACCACAGTTCCCTATGAGTTAACACAAAAAATTTTGAATGCAAAACACACTGGTTGCTGGGATATAGATAAGCTATAGTCAGGCACGACTTGCAGAACTGTGTTCAAGGCGAGTTGCACAGACGGCAGGTTGGTCTATGATTTTGCTGCCCACTGGTGGTGAATATCAAAACTGCTGTTATTACTGCAAATCAGACTTTCACGACTCCAAATTTGTTTGAAGAATGTATGCAATCAAAATTCAGGTTTTTGAAATGGCCCGTGTTTTGCTACTGCTTTCTCTCTAACATATGCGTGAGCATGTGGCTTGTTCACAGAACACTGGACTGTTGCAGTCGGTTGGAAAAGAGCCATGAAGGCTTTGAGTGGGCAAGTCGGATCTGTAGGTCAGCTGTGACTATTATTCTTGTCACTGTTGAGTGAGTTGACCAGAGGTCAGTGCTGCTGAATGCAGCAGTCACACGAGAAGCCATTTGCTGATAGTGCTGCTTCTTGCAGACTGTACTTAAGTAAAATTGCAGTTAGAGGGTAGGAAGTTTTGCCTGATTAAGAGCTGCAGGATGTTCCCAGATCTCGTCTTATTCCCACGCAAAGAAGCTTCAATGGGTGCTAGAATATTTATCTTAAGCTGTGCAGACAGTGTTTATTTCTAAAGAATAGGCATAAGTAATTTAAAAGGTGAAACAGCTTTAACTGTAGGTATACTCATGATCACGTTCCATGTATGCTATACAGTCAGTAACCCAAGCTACTTCTCTTCATGGTACATGGTTAACACTGTAAGTGAATGATATTACAAGAAGTATGCTCATGAATAGCTGTAATGGTTCACTAGCTTAATATATGCTTATATTTCTTAATAGTCAAGAACAGAATGATGATATTTTGCTAACTGCATCTTCATGTGCAGAACCTAAATCAATTTTACCGATTAAAAAAAAAAAAGCTGCGTAAGAAAAAAGAAAAGTATCTGGTTTTGTTGTTTATAATTCCAGTGAGGTTTTTTTGATGCTTAAAAGTTTGCTGAAGAGTAGTCTAAATAAATAAATAATCTTGCTTTCGTGCTGCTATTGTGTACTTATGGCCTCAAGTTCCGTCAGGGGAGGTTTAGGCTGGATATTAGGAAAAATTTCTTTACTGAAAGATTGGTCAAGTATTGGAATAGGCTGCCTAGGGAGGTGGTGGAGTCACCATCCCTGGAGGTGTTAAAAAAACATGTAAACATGGCCCTTCGGTACATGGTTTAGTAGGCATGGTGGTGCTGGGTTGATGGTTGGACTTGATGATCTTAGAGGTCTTTTCCAACCTTAATGATTCTATGATTCTAAGTTTGAACTTACAGCTGGTATTTATGGCCAAGCTTGCAGCCTTTAGTAGTTGCACTTTGGAAAGGAGATGCTGATACAGCCCAATCCCAACCATGCATGTATGACACTGCCATAAAGGCAAAATTATTAAAAAAATATGCTGATTTAGTTGAAGATCAGAATGGTAGTGATATAAGAAATGCCCTTTGGTTTTATGCTCTTACAGAGTAATGTCTGTATCAACACTTTCTTTTAAGGTGCAGTCCACCCACACTTGTGCATCCTGCATTATGTTGAAGGCTAAACCT
The DNA here is from genome assembly GCF_030867145.1 of Opisthocomus hoazin. NCBI lineage: Eukaryota > Metazoa > Chordata > Aves > Opisthocomiformes > Opisthocomidae > Opisthocomus > Opisthocomus hoazin. Next base: position 70,258,056 of record NC_134417.1, on the reverse strand, counting down.
CAGTACACTCTTTACCTAAGTAAACTTAAAGTAATTCTTAATAGAAAACATCCTTGCAGGCATGGACCTCACCTTTACTATACATTGGAGTGATAATGCAAAAGCATCTGGTGTTACTGTCATAGACTATCTTCATCCATTTAGAGAGCCTTAACACTTCAGTTTGTTCTTCATTTAGAGTTGAACCTGTGTGTTGGAATTTGATATGGAAAATCAGTGATTGTGCGTGGGCAAACAGTGGCAGAATTTCTGAGATACATAGCAGTGCACATATCACGAATGACCTTCAAATTTCTGTGGTTGACAAGATTTTATGCCATTAAGAAAGAGCATGAGTACTTTGCCAGATCCGTCAGTACGGCGGAAGGCTTGGTCCTCTATCTCTTTTCACCACAATCCACTAGAAGCCTGGCTGATGGGGTTTCCTATCTCCTTATCTTGAACGTCATGTAATGCATATAGCTATTAACATTTCTTAGAAATATAAACTTGGAACTAACTTGATTTAAAAAGAGGGGACCATCTGTCATTATGCTGAGATCCCTCAGACAGACCTCTATGCCTAAAGGAGCTCTTTATGCCCTTTGTAGCTGGAACTACGTGAGATTACTGAGGAAAGAGGTAATGAAAACACAAGGAACAAGTCAATTCAGTAATATTTTTATTTGGGGGAAAGCTGTGCATGTGTTCCAAATACGCGTGTTTGTAAAGGCAGGTCCCTTGTTTATCTGTTGCAGGTAGATCTCTCTTGCATGGGAGTGGGGGCTCTGAACTGGATTTTCAGTTGGCTAAATTAGCCAATTTTTGTGGTGTTTATATGTGTTGTAGAGGAACTTACAGGAAGAAAAAAGAGTCTATATCACCACAGGAGAGAACATCTTTCTTTCTGAAGCTAAGAAACAAAAGAATGACTCAGAATTATATTCAGTTCCTGAAATAATTTTTAACTGCTTCCTTTTCTTAAGTTTTTAAAACTTATAAACTTACTAAACTTACTTCCAAGTTGCACTAGTATTTGTTTATTGAATCAGTATTTGCATTTCCTGCTCTTGACAGTGGGATGTTCTATGATGGAAATCATACTTACCTTATTGAGCCAGATGAAAACTACACTTCTGATGTAAGTAGAACTTATAGTAGTCCTGCTATGTTGTTTGTTGAATGCAGACGTTCATGAGTACAGGGTAGGCGTAAGGCTCTGGGGCCAAAGGGTCATCCCCTCATTCCCAGCTCATTTACCTCGTATGTGAGTCCTCATCACCACAGACAAAAGTAGACCTCCAAAAATTAGGCAGTGGTATGTGTATACGTGTGTACTCCGTACCACTTGGGTGTAGAGCAGTGCAGCATCAGAGGGTGAAGTGGGTCCCTTGGAGCCAGCAGGAGAAGCCTGTGAGTGCCCTGTCCCCTTCTGTGGCTCTTCCCACTCTGAATTCATCATACGCCTCTCCTCCTGGTTCAGCCTCCACTCCAGTTGATGTACTCAGATATTTCAAATTAAAGAGGATTAAATGTGGCGTTAGCAATCACATCACAGTTGGGAAAAGGAGAAGAGTGTAGAGTAATGGTGCCTCGCAACTTGCATATTCACTAGTGTAGGTGTTGGATAAAAAAACCCTTGGAACTGACTGTTTAATGCTTGTGAGATGGATTAGTTTATTCATGTTTAATATGTGAAATTACTTACTATTTCAGGATGACTTCCATTTCCACTCTGTTTACAAATCCAAGTTGTTTGAGTTTCCTTCGGATGACCTGCCATCTGGTATGATTTTTTAATATTCATGACTTACTGACTTGTTTTAGTCTAAGGCCAAATTTGTTAATGGTATTTGACAGATAATCTTCTGATAGTGAATTGTTTATTTGTATATCTCTGCTTTGTCCTGATTAAATAAAAAAGCACTGAAAATAAGAGTCTGAAACACTGAAAACACTGGAAAAGAACCTGAAGCGCTTAATAAACCCTGAATCCAATGAATCAAACTTCTTCTAGACCTTTGTGTTGTGATGTATGTTTCTCTTAACAAGTCATATGGTCTATGGACTGCATTATATACTAGCAGTTGTGGAAAGGAAAGGACTGAGGTAGCTTAAAGATGATGAAAATAAACCCCACATTGCCAGTGGTTGATAACTCTTCATGGATTTTTCCTATTTTGAGATACAGGGTGAGTACCATGGAATGAGCATAAGTCTGGGAGACAAGAACTTGCCAAATACCATTTCTGTTTCAGTGTCTTTCTCATCCCCAGTCTGTTCAGCATCTTTCACGGTACTATGCAGGTCATGCATTTCAATACAGATGAATTTGGAGGCAGAAGTGGTTTCAGGTGCTTGTAGTGATGAGTCCCCACAAAGAGTTTATATTATGTGTGGAGGGAGGAGAGGTTTTTAAAGAAATGAGTTTTCATCTGAGAAATTGGCTTGTTAATTGAAGCTATAACTGCAGTATTTATGGCAGATAAATGCACATCCCCATTCTATCAAGGATTTGCCAGTTTTACAGATGTGTTTCCCTACTCTACAAAATATATCCTAGATAAATAAAACTGTGTTTTGTAGACGCTGTCATTTTGATAGAAACCACCTCTAGAGTAATACCTTCAAGGGAGTTACAGATGTCCAGTCATCTTGTTACAAACTATTTGTCGTATGGTAACAGTTGGATCTGCTGATGACACCAAACTGGGAGGTGTGGTAGACACACCGGAAGGCTGTGCTGCCATTCAGCGTGACCTGGATAGGCTGGAAAGCTGGGCAGAGAGGAACCTGATGAGGTTCAACAAAGGCAAATGCAGGGTCCTGCACCTGGGGAGGAACAACCCCATGCACCAGTACAGGCTTGGGGTGGACCTGCTGGAGAGCAGCTCTGTGGAGAGGGACCTGGGTGTCCTGGTGGACGACAGGTTAACCATGAGCCAGCAGTGTGCCCTGGCTGCCAAGAAGGCCAATGGCATCCTGGGGTGCATCAAGAAGAGTGTGGCCAGCAGGACGAGGGAGGTTCTCCTTCCCCTCTACACTGCCCTAGTGAGGCCCCATCTGGAGTACTCTGTCCAGTTCTGGACTCCCCAGTTCAAGAAAGATGAAGAGCTACTGGAGAGAGTCCAGCGGAGGGCTACAAGGATGGTGAGGGGACTGGAACATCTCCCCTACGAGAAGAGGCTGAGGGAGCTGGGCTTGTTCGGCCTGAAGAAGAGAAGGCTGCGAGGGGACCTAATAAATGCTTATAAATATCTGAAGGGTGGGTGTCAGGAGGATGTGGCCAAGCTCTTTTCAGTGGTGCCCAGTGACAGGACAAGGGGCAATGGGCACAAACTGAGGCACAGGAAGTTCCGTCTGAACATGAGGAAGAACTTCTTCCCTCTGAGGGTGATGGAGCACTGGAACAGGCTGCCCAGGGAGGTTGTGGAGTCTCCTTCTCTGGAGATATTCAAGACCCGCCTGGACAAGGTCCTGTGCAGCCTGCTGTAGGTGACCCTGCTTCGGCAGGAGGGTTGGACTAGATGACCCACAGAGGTCCCTTCCAACCCCTACTATTCTGTGATTCTGTGATGTCCAAAGCTGCAGAAAGCACAGAGGAGGGAAAGTAGTCAAGGGAAAAACAGATATTACAAAATAAGCAACTGCAAACATTTAATTTACGTGTCTCAAAAAAAGATTTTCTTGGGGTTATGTGAATAGTAAACATGTTTATACAAGATAAGGAAAGATATTTCTGTTGTGTAGGGAAAAGTGAGGCAGGGACTATGAGTCTAAAATTAAAGATGAAAAAATACTTCTTGGACATTTAAAAGGGTGAGAGCAAGTATTGTCTTCTGTTTAGTTTGTGATGTGTCCCTTTCTGTGAGCAGCTAGTAACAGATTTGGTGAAAGGGATTTGGCCAAAGAATAAACTACTTGGTGCTTACGATTAGAGGTTTAAAAAATTAAAGACACAGTGGGATTAGCAGGGAGGAATATTGTATTGATAGTGAGCCTTGCCAAAATCTCATAAGGTTTCTCCCAACTCTAAACATATTTTACTTTGTGAATATAATCGTCTTAAAGCATTAATTCTGCCTTCCATGCTCTTCTTATTAATTTAGGTAGCTATTGCGAGAGCTCTGTGAGTGTCTGCTGAATTCCCCAAAATGTGATTCACTCCATGGAAGCACTGTGCTAATAATATTACATGCCCAGTGCTGCTGAAGTTTTAGTGTAGAACATCTGCTGTGCCTTCTGAAGCGTGACACCCACAGATCATCTGTTTCAGCAGACCCAGATTATCACTAGTAGAGTTTTTAATAAGAACTCTGTTACTGGGAAGCATCTGTAACATTGTCTCCTTTCTAGCTGGAAACTTGAGAAAACGAGTTGTTACTGCATCTGATGTGTGGAAGAATGCCATACTGCTGTCACGCAGCATCAGGGTCACTAATTGTTGGGCTATGTTCTTGTAAACATTCAATGTATTTGCCTGTGTTTTCTGCTTAGAGTTCTGGCAAATGAATACTACATCACAGAATTTTGTTGTAAAGCCAAGACACAAAAGGAGTAAAAGGCAGGTATGTGCCAATATGCTTGTTTATAAGTAATATGCTATCAAGTTTGCTTTGTGTCTGCTGAATTAATTTGTCCAGATGGAGTCCTGCTGCTGCAGGTTTGGTGTGAGGTCTGTGTATCAATACAGTTGTTACAAAAAGGGGTATCTAATGTTGGCACGACATTGTTGGGTTCTCTTGGACATTGCCCACCTGAAGAGTTATAATATTGTTAAACACTGCTAAATTGCAAATGAAAAAGTAGCTGAAGTATTTTGTCTCATTATGACTGTACAGTTATATCAGAAACATTTTCAAATGCAGTGTGTGAATAATTAATAGAATTGTTACAGAGATTTTTCATAAAGAATGCAGGAGGGATCCCTTTCTCTGTGGAAAAAAAGTTTATAGCTGACACAAGCCATTTTTAGATATATAGGCCCCACTGAGGATTCTCTTTCTTTGAAAAAAACTAAACTCAGGATTAGATGGGTTGGAGGACTGGATTTCATTGTTTAAGGTCATATAAATGTCCTGGTGGAGATCAGGGAATTTTTTTAAATGACACAACCAAGCACCAGAAGTTTCATCAATATCTGAGACCAGAATTAAGACAATACAAAAACCAGATGTGTAATAAGTTTGGTTTCTGAAACCATTTCTAGTTACCAGTACTCTCTCTGTACTCTGTTAGACTCTCTTACAGTTGTACTCTTTCTGTAGGTTCGTCAGATTCCACGTAAAGTTGAAGAGGAAACAAAATACATCGAGTTAATGATTGTCAATGATCATTTAATGGTAAGACTGACGTAGTACTTCAACATCTTACAGTTATCTGTAACATCTAATTTTCTTAATTGGTCCATAAAGGATAACAATAAAGAACAATATATGGCCAGAATAAATTAAGTATGCCCTTAAAAGAAGAGATTATGGTCTCATTAACCATTGATGAAGTTGTTTCTGAATTTTGGCAAGGTAATTTCACCAAGAATGCAATCAGGCCTGAGTATCAGAAAGAAGGATCATAAAGTAACTAATGTCAGTGTGGCTTACGCTGATGATTTTCTTTCTGGCTTTTTTGAGCGCTTATCTTGGTTATAACCACTCAGCAATCAATAATGCAGTTATTGCAGTTGTGCAGCAGCTGTTGACAATGGGGAGATTAGTAGTGACTAAATTTTTTGATACATCCAAATCAATATGGAGAAAATTATTTTGTTAAGCTTGTGTACTTTCTCTGGGAGAACATAAATAGGCTCTTTAATGTAGTGTAGGGAGACATAATAAAGATTAGTGTATTGAAGAAAAGCTGAGCTCATTCAAGTGGGAAAAAGCAGAGATTTATGTCAGTGAAGAAAATTAATAATTAATGAAAGGAACATCAAATGAAATGGTGAATTCTCCATCACTTGCAGTCTTCGAATCCAGACAGTGTGTTTCTGGAAGATGTGGTGGTGTCAAACACAAACAATAGTGTTCGATCTTGAAGTAACTGGATAAAGTTCAGAGATTGGTGGTGCCCCTCCGACTGGTGACATTAGTTCATCTTATGGTCCTTTATGGCTTTAAAATAAAAATATATCTATATGTTTTCTCTACCATTTCTGTAATGTGCAGCTTCTCTCAAGCAGTACCCAAATTGGCAAAAATCGACATCAGAGTGTACAAGGAATATGCCACTGTCCTTGGACAACGTAATCCTCCGTCAGCTCAGTTTCGTGACCATAACAATAAATTCTTGGATTAAAACGGACAATACTGGATGGTGAATTCCCTAAAATGGTGTCATTGCGTTTGATCCTGAAGGCCTGAAGCCACAACTTCCCACTTGGGACCATATCTGTCTGGGCCGATTCCCCCCCCGGACAATGTTTCCTGATTTTGGTTAATTATAGCTACTGTGAGAGTCAGTCCACTTAGAAGTTTATTCTCTGAAGCAAATGACAGTGAACATCTGTGGTTGAAGAAGCTGAATAATTTCCTCTTGGGAGAAGGAAGTGTTGTATGTGCTGGGCTCCTCCCTTTCCCCATGGCCTGGGTTAGCACGCACATGTGTTTTGATTAGTCTCCATGAGTGCAATGGGTGCGGCAGTCAGGTGCGCTCAGCATGGAGCTGACACCCCACACAGTCGGAGCCATTTGCACTGTTCTCCCTCCCCAGGTGCTCCCAGAGGGAGCAATGAACCTCGTGCTTTTTCCTCTGCTCTGCGGAGCTGGCCGTGTCCCGACAGGCCCCCGGGCAGCTCACCGCTGCGAGGCATGCGGTGCCCTCCTGTCTGCCCTCTCAGCTGCTTGTCCAGCCATTGCTTCCAGTCAGGGAATGAAGCTTTTAAAACCCAAACATTGAAATGGGCTTATAAATGAGTATACTGAAAACATTTCTGTAGGCCACCGGCATCTCTAAGTGTCCTAAAGTTTGATGTTTTAGTTGCAAGTAGAGACTTCAGTAGTACTCTGATTTCCCTTCATTTCTGTGCTTCATTTTCCATTTATTTTGTAGATTTTTAATTTCATCCTTTCTGACATTTTTAGCTTCGCAGTCCGGGCCTGTTTTTTTAGCAAGTCTAACTTCCTGAATTTTGGTGGGTTTTCCTCCATTCCTGCTTGAGAGCGTGCCTTTCCCACGCTGTAGCTGCTGGGCACTTCTTGCTGACTAAAAGATCCTAACTTGCAGATAACATGGACAACTTTTCACTCCAAAATCAGGTGTCGGGGGGACAAGATTGTTAAACATTTCTGAAAATCCTGGTCCTTTCACCCTAAATTCTTAGATACTTGTGACTTCCATACCCATGGTGCTCATTTATATGTGTTTCTTTCTGCAAATAGGAGTACCTGGACAGCTATCTTCAGCGTCATCTTTATAGCACTGCATTACAGATTTCAGTAAAGGTGCCACTGCATTCTCATTGTCAAAGTGATTTGAACCAGTTACTATGAGATTATGGGAGTGTGAAATTGTACATGAAGATAACCAGAAGACAGCTTGAGAGAACTGAAAAAAAAGAAAAGGAAGTCTGATAGAGTAAAACATGGATACAGGCATTCTTGGGGTAACACCCCTAAAGGAGTCTCAACTATGAAAGTTGTGTTGCTGATTTCTGTGTTGTCATTTGGAATTAACTTTAAAATTGCCAATAGTAAAGATAGTGAAGACAGCAACATTCTGTTCTTGTTCCTATAGCATTTTTCAGTAAAGATCATAGAGAACTTTCCAAACAGGAGTTAATAGATCCTCCCAACAGCTGATGTAAAGTATATCAGTAATGTGCATTTCTGAGCAATTTTCTGCTGTCACTGATTAACATTACTTTCAGCACAGGAGACCAAACCTTGTTTTGCTATTAACGTAGTTGCTTTTTACTTCATGCTTTCTTGGAAATGGAGCTTGTTTTTCTGAAGGCTGTATGTGTAACTTGTCTGTGTTTGTTTTGCAGTGTAAAAAGCACCGTTTGTCAGTTGGCCATACAAACAGCTATGCTAAATCAGTTGTGAACATGGCAGATTTAGTAAGTATCACTCAACTAAATGTTCTTTTATGTGTGAGATGAGTCATATGATTCTCCTGCCGATAGATGCAGGAGTTGTGAGTTCATGTTATATCTTAATAATAACATATGTGAAAATCACAAGTTTTCATCTAGAACCAGTCAGCCACCTGTAAAGCCTTTGTCTAACATAAAGCATTAGAGAATTTTTGTGGCTTGAATCATTGAAGTATCCCACTGGATCAGTCCCCTGAGTCTGAGTTTACAACAATTTTTGACACAGGATCCCTATGTTGACAGCCTGAAACCCAAAAGACAGTCTGAAATTAGAACGCATTAAAATTTCTTCAGCAAAAGTACATTTGAATAAATGGATTAGAATAGGGACATACAGGTGGATTATATTTGTGACTCTAAATCATATGAGCTGCTGGCTTTTGCATCTCACCCCAGAAAAGTACTACTAGAAGAAGAAAAATGCATTTCCCACTCTTGAATGTATTTGATGTGGAGTATTAACTCCCAGCATTGAAAGGATGGCTCTTTTTTCATGATTCAGCCAGCATGAGGTTAAATACTCTTGTAGAGCAGTGTAACAGTGAAAACTGTAGTTTTATAGGTCACTATTTGGTATAAGAGAGTCCTCATGTGTCACTGGGGTGAGCTGGACGTTATAAAAGACTCATTAATTCCAAATCTTTGAACTGTTTGGAATGGTTCAGTGGTAATTTTTCAAAAATCCAGTCTCCTTCTGTGCACATTTACCAGTGTAGGATTGCAAGGGATATTTTTGCAGGCTGAGAGCTGATTGAAGATTTAGGCCTGAAATTTAGATTTTGCTTTGTTTTTGTGTTTGTTTGTTGTTTTTAAGGGAGATAAAATCACCTGGGAGAAGCTAAAGTGTGCTAGAACAAGCTAAATATTTAGTTATGTAAAAATGCAAGCTATTACAACAAAGGGGTAAAACTTATCTTTATTCTATTTGACATAATGTATTTGTTCATTCTGTTAATGTACTAGATATATAAAGAACAACTTAACACCAGGATAGTATTGGTTGCCATGGAAACCTGGGCTACTGATAACAAGTTCACCATATCTGAAAACCCCTTGGTGACCCTGCGTGAGTTTATGAAATATAGGAGGGATTTTATCAGAGAGAAAAGTGACGCAGTTCACCTTTTTTCGTACGTAACCTCGTGTGATGTTTTATTTCTGGGTTTTTTTCTTTCCTTGGGGGTTGCTTATCACAAGTGGCTGATGCGTCTCCTTTCTGTTGTGTATGTAATCCACAACAATTCAGAAAATAATGTTTCTGATGGGGAGGTGGGAAAAACTTAATGCACAAACTGCCTGCCAGTGCAACTAGAGTTTTGACTCTCATTTTAGTTTTAACATACTAAACTGAAGCTGCATGTGCTGTGATCCTGGGTTATTCTGTGCAATTACCTACTCCGCAATCACAGCTACCTGAAAGGTGATGCATGGTTCCAGCTTGGAGGTTGGCTTCTTCGGCAGTACGGCACGAACAGCCCTGTTATATTATTTAAAAGCAGAAGATTGGTTTTGAAACCAATGAGGTTTCCTGCTTAAAAAGCACTATGGCCTGCTTTACTTTGTTGAATGACCTGCATGCTGCAGGATTACTGAAGTGTTTTAGATCCTCGAAACAGTTTGTTCTCCAGAGAGACATGTCCTATAAGAAGAATAAGCTGGGAGGAATGTTATTTTCTCTAAATATCTTAACTGTTTTGGAAATAAGATTGTTATAAGAAAATATAATTACAAAAATAGAGGAGAGGTTCATGGCTGAGATTTTTGATCCACATAAGACACGCTGGATGAATTGCTCTGTTGGAGTCCTTATGCCTCTCTGCTGACTGTTGTAGGAGCCAATATGAACAAACCTAACCTAACCCAACCTAACCGCCTCACTTTCACATGACTCCAGTACGGTGCCAGGATACCCAGCCCCAGTATGCACCCTCTCAGAATTTTTGCACATGTTTAACTACTGCCATTGACGTCTGCCATGAAGAGAGCTAGTAAGATCTGTAAGTGGTGCTTGCAGATTTTGGTTTCTTTGTGTCTCAGTTCTTCATCTGTGAAATGGCAATCAGGTTTTCTCACATCCATCATGTATCTTCTCTGGTGATATGTAAGGACTTTGGGGGAAGTCTTGTTCTTACGGGAGTTTGTGGATTGGCTAGGACAAAGAGGGCCCTATTTGCCCTATGACTGGGACTCTGGACACCACTGTAATGCTAATTCCTGTGCTATCCATAACACCACCAACACTGGTGTTTGAGGTAGTGCATTCATAGATTGTTTAGAAATACCAGTTTCTGAAATTGTGTCTGGGTGTGAAACACGGCTAAGTTGGGAGTTGAGGTTGGCTGGGGTGGCAGTACAGTGGTTACAAATGAACTTCTGCCTTTAGCACAGTTAGCCCGTTGTATTATTTCTTGATATTTTACTGTTTTCCTTTGGAAAAAACAATTTGTCACAGCTTAGGTATATCAGTCCTCTGAAGTGGAGCAAAGTAAATTTTGTCTCCAGTTACTGGCAGTCATTCATGCTGACGTGGTCAGCACCAAAGAGATGATTATATTTAGGCTCAGAGTGCATCTGTCCCTTGGATGAGATCGGCTGCAGTTCCAGGGAGTTTTCATGTACCTCTGCATTTGAGTTCTACCACATCAGCATTGCCCCGCTGGACACTGATCTTTTTACTAGTCCCCCATGCGTTGGCAGCGTGGTGGCCTCTCTTGTGCTCTGTCTGTAGCATGCGCCAGCGGAAGTCACTTGCTGCAGTATTACGTCAACGAACAAAAGGCAATTGAGATTCAGGTGGTTTGGCAAAATAGTCTGCTTCTTATGCTTACTTATATTAGGTAGTCTGAGAAGGAGGAGGGAAGATGGTATAACTTTCTGGAGATAATTTTTCGTGTGAGGTTTGTGAGGGGTTATCTGTTTTTCCCATTTTGTTTTTGCATAGTTTGCAGCGTAGTAGTGGCAACCAGCATTTACAAATGATAGTTTCTCATTTGGAAATCAGAAGGGTAGATACTGGGATGCATAGGTGCAAAACTCATGGACTGAGCAGGGTAAACTTCCTTTTTTTTTTCCTTTTTGTCAAAGGGGGAGTCGATTTCAGAGCAGTCGAAGTGGTATAGCCCACACTGGTGGAATCTGTTCCTTGCTTAAAGGCGGAGGTGTGAATGAGGTAGGTGGGGATACTGGTATGAGGAAAAAGGGGTGGAAATTTATCTGTGCAGAATTTATCAGTGCAGACAAGTTCTCAAAATATCTTGCTGCTTCTATGCTGATGCAGAGTTTTAGTGCAGCTCTGTAGAAAGGATATCTCAATGAAGAGTGATGAGTGAATAGTCAGATATGGATTCAAATACACTTTTCACCAGATTGTGCAATATACTGTCATTCATACTTGCAGAAACAGACTTTTAGCTTGTCCATAAGCCAGCGTTTAGTTTTCCTTACTTGTCCATTATCTAGCTGCTCTGAAGTAAGAACTCTTAACACTGTGCATCTGATTTTGCCTTTTACTGCCTTGAAATGAGAAAAGCTTCACGTGTATCTGAGATAGATAGCTGTACATAACCGATTACTCTTCCTACTGTGCTTGTTTCTTTCAGTTTGGAAAGCCAGACTTAATGGCAGTTACCCTGGCACAGACCTTGGCCCAAAACATTGGCATTTTCTCAGATAGAAGAAAACTTATAAGTGGTAAGGTTGTTTGTTTTTTCACTCTGTCTCAAGAGAAGAATCTTAAAAGGTGGAGGATCTTATCAGTGTCTCTCTGATACGTATTTTTTCCCCATATTTCTCCTTATGTTGGAATATTTTTATTTTTCTTGTAATAACAGGAGGAGGGACTGCTTGATCCTGCTGTACTGGCTCGTGTTTACAGACGATGTTCTGCATTTTTGTGTGCATTACTGTTTGTTGTTGTTTTTCAAATGAAGATTTGCCCAGTCACATTAGCATGGTAGTAGAAGAGAACTATAAAATTAGAAGAAGGGTTAAAATGATTCTTTTTTTTTTACTCTGAAAAGTTTGGTATCAAATATCATGACACAGGAGAAGGCAGGAGAGCTGACTCAGGATTGGCAAGTGCCGGAGGGTGACACTGCAGTTTTCCCTAACTTTGTTTTAAGAGAAGGAAAGAAAAATAGGATATATTTTCAAAGCTCAGAACTGCATAGAATCATGTATGGTTTTTGAAAGAAAGTTTGTCTGTGTGCAGTGATACACTTAAACTAAGGTGTGCAATAAACCATCAAATTACTCTTTTCAGCTTGTATTTAAATATGAAATGGAATTGACTACAGTGTGGTTTTTGTGACAAGAAATGCATTATTTTGGAATCTCAAGACTCAAGATTTTTTTTTTTTTTTTGTCAGGTGAGTGCAAGTGTGAGGACACATGGTCTGGATGCATAATGGGAGACACGGGGTAAGGCATTTCACTAGAGGAAAGTCATGTCCTTCATATATTGATGTAAAGGTGTGAAAACGTTTGGCTTTTGTAGTTCAGCAGTGTATTTTCTGTGAATCATTTTTCAGAAAGTAAGGTACTAGCTGTACAACATACATAGAAAAGACACTTTGAAAGAAATGTGAGAGTAAACGAGTTAATGAGATGTGAGGAGTTTTGGTGACTGCTGGTTTAAATCACAAACCACATGGCTCAACAGCCAAGCCAGGTTATTACAAAGAAGGAGAAGCATGCTTAAGTTCTGTTCTCCTGGGGGTTTGCTGTTGAGTTGTGGGAACAAACAATGGCACATCCTGATTCTTGAAAACCTGTTATCAAATTTCTTAAGTGTGTCTCATTTTCAGTATTTCTGTTGGAATCTTTCAACTGTATCAATTTTATCTCTCAGATTGTGTGATAATGTTAGAAAAACTGCTCCTGTTGGAGGTTGAGTATGCTTATACCCAGATGTAATGTCACTGGAGAGATTTTATCTAGACTAGTGAACCAGCAAATTTTTGTTGCTGTGTGAAATTTGATACTTTCTAATGCATGTATTCAGACCTTAATTCTTCATATTACAGGCCTGTCTTTTGTCATGTGGATGAATTAGACTATAGTCTAGTTGTAGATAGAGACGATGGTCCAAATTTTTAAATTAATTTCAAACTGACCTGCAAATTCTCACAACAGCTTTGTGGTCAGAACAATTGTAAACAAAGAAGCGTATTTCATTCAAAGCTCTTTGGAAGAGTGACTGTGTGCCTTTTTCACCTTGTCTACCTAAATACATACTAGGTAGAATTTTTGGTTTTTTTAGTATGTTAAAAAGCCAATCTGAGAAGCATTCTTGATTCTTGTAGAAGTGATTCCTTATCTAATGGTCTTTGAATTCTTTATCTGAAATCCAAACCTTTCAAATAATCAGGTACCCAAAATAAGCTTGTATTTACCTAGCTTATTGATGAAGGTTGGTGAATCCCACATTCTGTGTAGTGTTTAGACATAAATCATAGACACTAGAGGTGGAAAAGACCAATTATGTTTTGCAAGCCATCACTCCAAGCAATGCAGGATTATTTTGTATAGCACTTCTGCTAATATTTTTTTAGCCAGTGATGAGCTGATACAGGAAAAGCCCTTGAGAATCCAAAATCTGCTTGAAGCATAAGTACTTTCATGACTAAGGACCTAATATAAAGATCACTTAAGTTACTTCAGGAAGAATTCTTTCCCTATGGAAAGGATCCATGCAAAGATTCTCTGCATCATACTCGGTTTAGGTGGTGCACTGTGCCTTAGGCTGGCACTCTGTACTGGAATGAAATTTATTCAGTGGCGCACATGAGAGAGGGAAGCCAAAATGTTAGCTGATGTTTGTTAGAAGCGTGTTTTAAAATGGCATAACTCTATTATATAAAAATTCTGTGGGCCAGGAGAGCAATTTAGTCTAAGAGGGAAATGAACTATGAGCAATTTTTATGTCCTGTGATGTATACGGGAAGAAATGTATGTATTTCTGAGATCAGGCCCATTAGTGAAACAGGTCATGTTTGTGAGAACTACACACTGTGTAATAAGATTTGTCATATTTGGCATGAAGTAACTTGGTGAAATGTTTTAGACCTCTCACTTTTCTTGAGCTCTGTGTCATTGCTGGAAGTTCTGTGTCATCTACTAAAATGATTTACAAGTTAGAGTTACAAACAGATAGTCACACTGATTCTTAACAGTGTGCTTTTGTATTTTTTCTAAAGTGTAACATTGTATTCCTCCTCCTATTTTGGAAAAAGAAAATATAGTGTAAAAGGCGCCATGGAAAGTAATCCTGCTACCTTATTTCTGTGCAGGTATTATCTTCCAAGCAAGTTCTCCAAGTGTGATATTGAAGAGTATCATGAATTTTTAAACAACGGAGGTGGAGCCTGCCTTTTCAATAAACCAACCAAAGTAAGCAATACTTTATCATTAAGTATTATTTCTATTCTATTTTGAATTTAGATGAAAGCAAAAAGAATGAAAATTATAATGTTGGAAAAAATAACACCTGTAATTTTGATATTTCTGGTTCTAGTTTTTCTGACATGAGTGAAAGTAGCCGATTTTGTGGCTGTCACAGTAGTTTGGAAATTTATATTTAAATAGAATTCTAATAAGTAGTTTCATGTCCAACAGAGTTCCCACAGGCTTTGATCTAGAACTATCGGTCACACAATTTGTTTTGAATATTATAAATACAATACGTTGCTGAATTTATTTGATGAGGTTTCAAGTGTCTTGGTAAACTTTTGCACAGCTTGAATTCTAATTTGTGTTGAACTGATGCCTTTTGGTACAAATCTCTGGAAGCTGAAGTAAGATTGCTTTTATTTCTCTTCTGTCTCAAGATGAAGACATGGCTCCTAGAGCTTCTGCAGGGGGTGCACTGCCGTGCAGCCCAGCGGCTTTGCAGACACCAGCGGTTGAAGTGGTTGTGATATGGTAGATGACACCAAGTTGGGTGAGAGTGTTGATCTGCTGGACGATAGGAGGGCTCTGCAGAGGGATCTGGACAGACTGGATCGATGGGCTGAGGCCAACTCTATGAGGTTCAACATGGCCAAGTACCGTGTCCTGCACTTGGGTCACAACAAGCCCATGCAACGCTACAGGCTTGGGGAAGAGTGGCTGGAAAGCTGCCTGGCGGAAAAGGACCTGGGGGTGCTGGCTGACAGCTGGCTGAACATGAGCCAGCAGTGTGCCCAGGTGACCAAGCAGGCCAAGGGCATCCTGGCTTGTATCAGGCACAGTGTGGCCAGCAGGAGTAGGGAGGTGATCGTCCCCCTGTGCTCGGCACTGGTGAGGCTGCATCTGGAGTACTGTGTTCAGTTTTGAGCCACTCAGAACAAGAAGGACATTGAGTTGCTGGAGCATGTCCAGAGATGGGCAATGATGCTGGTGAGGGGTCTAGAGAATAAGTCTTATGAGCGACTGAAGGAACTGGGGCTGTTTAGTCTGGCGAAGAGGAGGCTGAGGGGAGACCTTATCACTCTCTCTACAACTACCTGAAAGGAGGTTGTAGTGAGGCAGGTGTTGGTCTCTTCTTCCAAGTCACTAGCGATAGGACAATTGTAGGCAATGACCTCAAGATGCATCAGGGGAGGTTTAGATTAGATATTAGGAAAAATTTCTTTACTGAAAGAGTGGTCAGGCATTGGAACAGGCTTCCCAGGGAGGTGGTTGAGTCCCCATCCCGGGAGGTGGTTGAGTCCCCATCCCTGGAGGTGTTCAAAAAATGTGTAGATGTGGCACTTTGGGAAATGGTTTAGCAGGCATGGTGGTGCTGGGTGGATGGTTGGATTTGATGATCTTAGAGGTCTTTTCCAACCTTAATGATTTTATGATTCTGTGAAACTTGCCTTATTCTGAGAAGGCAAACTTTTTACAGTGGCTCTCAGAATATTTTGAAAGCTGGGACTAGTTTTTCTAAAGCTAGAAGAGGCAGAGCAGGAGAGAAAGCCCCAGGGAGTAGGGGACAGACACTAGGAGAGCCTGTGGCTGCTAGGTGCCCGTCATGCTCCTTGTTCCCCAGGTGCTGCCCACATCATCCCCATCACCAGGGTCTGTCATCCCCTGTACCGCATGTGCTCGGGGAGAAATGTGTCTGGTGAGAAGTGATTGGCTCAGCTTAGCCCTGTGTTAGCTCCTGCCAGGTCAGCGCATGTGGCTCTGCACAGCCCTGCCTTGTGGTGGGTTGTCCCCCAGATGGGGAAGGCTGGCAAATCCCTGCTGGACCTTGGCCCTCAGTGCCACTGTACCTTGCCTCATTTAGCAGGGTGCATTACGTCCCTAAAGGCTTGGAGGTGGGAGAGCTACAAAAGCATCAGGACCCACTTAAATGACTGACCCATCCCCTCCAAATTTGCCTCTAACATGTGAAATCAGAGGTCTTGCTGCATGAGTCCTGGAAATCAGAAGAAGTGGGGAATATCTCTTGAGATAGTATTCGCCTTTTCTTTGTTTCTCTTGTCTCAGTTTTGGTCTGCTGAACAGGTATATTCACATGAAGGATGCAAAGAGTATGAAATGATTAACTGAGACATTTAATAAATACAAAATAAGGCTAAAGAAACTCCAGCCAAGATGCAAGCTTTTCTATAATGGAGGACTTGCAGCAGGGTTTCAGTATATTCCTCCTCCATTTACTGAAACATGTATTAAAATGTATAGTAATTGGGAAAATGATCTTGACTCTCTTCTCTATGTAATTAATGTTATCCTCTATTTAATGGCTGTCTTTCAACAAGCAAGGAAAGAGGCGAAGGCAGAAAGACAGTCCAACTTGGAAAAAAGACTTGATAGCTGAGGTGGTCACAGATACAAAAGAGAATGTCAATTCATGAGTGATACATGCTCCTCCTGGAGCAGCTGAGAAAAAATGCATGTTCTGAGCACCACAGAATTTCAAGAAATGTTAGAGAGGGGAAGAGAAGACATCAGATCTTGGATAAGCTGAGTCTGCTTATCTCTCAAAGGTCTCCTTTTCATGGAAGAATTAGTTACTAAAAGTGAAGAGAAAGCACTGTAACTGGTTAACAAGATGTAAGATTTCTCATTCTGTAAAATGCACCTTCATTTTAGAAGTTTGCTTTTTCCCGTCTCATTAAAGGTGGAGAGAAATATTGGTGCTTTTATTTCTTTGCTGAATGAATTGTTTCCATAGTGCAATGTGTCTTACTTGGGCTTGTTTTAGCAATTATTTTTGTTTACACATCTGTCACTTGGACAAAAAACAGTTACTCGCAGCTAGTTTAGATTGGCAGCATTTACAATTTTTTCTAATGGCATGTGGAAATGTGAAGTTAGATGTGGAAGCCAGGGTGATTTAGACTCTCTTACGTGATGTTGTTTGGGTTGGTTTAAAGTTATTTGCAATGGATGTCTGTCTAATTCACAAGGCTGTCAAAGACATGTGTTTCCTAGCAAGGATGGTGAAACACAAACTTACTTCTGATTTTCAAGAAATATGAGATAAAGGAAAGCTGATGTGACAAAGTGCAGTGTTCAGCAGTGCTCCACTGAAAGATCAGCTATGATCCCGAAGACTGCTGGAGCAGATTGAGTGTGTATTCTTTTCAAATGAATGGATGAATTATATGACTTTTGGGGAAAAATGATCCAATTTGCTTTTCATGATTTTTTTCTTCCATGTCATATTTAGCTGTCCCTATGTACTGCAGCAAATTGTCCCAGTGTTTTAAGGCAGGAGCCTCTGTTACTGCTGTTTACTTGTCTGTATTGTGCAGCACACCTAGAGTTACTAAAGAAGTGAAGATGTCTGGAAGAATATGTAGGAAATAAGCAGTTTTAACAACTCATTAATAATTCTAAAGGCTAATTGTTTGCTTACATTTAATATTAGATTCTACATATGCATTTCATGCTGCAGTCAAATTTCCATTTCAATAGGGGTGTCTAATAATAGCGTGTTAGCCTGAGGCTGCTTTGTGGCACAGTGAAGCATGCGAGGTGATGCTCCATCCTGTGGGCTACTGACAGAAAGGCAGGAGCCGGAGAGAAACGTATTCTACGCCACGAGTGATGTACTTGTGCAGATGGCTCATAAGCACAGTAGTTTCTGGAATGATCCTGGTTTAATTGGAGAACTGGGGAGAATCTTCAGAATTTTAGTCCTGGTGACACACTTATATGCCTTCTCATTTATGTAATAAAACCTACTATTATGTTTTCTGGTGCCCAAAGAAAAAAAAAATTATTGTCTTTTTGAAGAATTGCCTTTAGAAATTTTAGGAAATGGGAAACAATGAAGTTGCAAAGAACAGAGTGTGAGTGTCCATTAAAAGAGAGCATAGCATGGGTCCTGTATAAAAAATGGTGAATGAATCTTGTCCCTGGGAAAGGAGAGTACTACTACCAATGTACAGAATTAGACATTTTAAGTTACAGTTTAGGGGGGAGGCTGAAGGGAAAGGGAGGAAACCTCACCAGCTATACTTTCTCATCTGCCTGTGACACATGCTTATGGAAAACTGCTAAAAGTTCTTGACTGTGGTAGAGAAAAAGGGAAGGAAAAAACATCCGGCTACAATAAAAACTGACAGAGAAACCCAGCCTCTACACTCTCCCTGCATTTCTGAGCCACGTGCTCCTGAAGGGAAATTTTTTTATGGCTATTCCTTCTGAAGGTATAGTGCAGGCTTCAGTATGGGACACAGCTCTCAGCACTTGAGTTCTAGAACAACAGCAATGACAATAATGATTTTTTTTTTAAAATTTTATAGTCAGGCCTTTTGTTTTTGATTGTGGCTTCTGTTCAAGCTGAATCTGCTGTAAAAATGGCACTCATGCACGGAAGACGCTATGTGACTCAGCAATATTGCTGCATTAGTGCAGAGTGTTGTTAGTTCTTTGCTCATTTTGAGTTGTTTCTAGTCTGCTTCTCCCTGTGTTGTAGGTACTGGGTTTGGGTTAATGCCTTTGGAGTGCTAGCTAAAAAAAACATATTGTACAGAGTAAATATCACAACGATTCCCTTAGGAGACACACGCACTTTGATTTCTCGTTTTGCTCTCCAGCTTCTGGATCCTCCAGAATGTGGCAATGGCTTTGTGGAAGATGGAGAAGAGTGTGACTGTGGGACGATAGCGGTAAGTGCAATGTACTTTAAATTAGCAGCTAGATTCTCCAGGGCATGGTGCTGCCCATCACTGCTGTTGACATTAAGTGGAGGAAGACAGGCAATGTTAAGGTCCTGCAGCAAAGGATTCACCATTTCTTTCCTTTTTCCATCATGTTTAACACAACGTGGGCCAGCTTTTTTATTTTATCACCACATAAATTCTGAAGAGTAATAGTAATAGCTACCTGTGTGGAATCAGGCCTTAAAAGATGTTAAAGAAAATATTTTCCTAGGTGGGAACATGACCCTGGTCAATGCTAAAATGTCAGTATTTAATGATTGACACCGTGAAGTTTGAAAAATTACTTCCTATATTGCATAAGAAACAGCAGCTTCATGCCCCACAGTACCTGCCTTTTTCTGCCTCCAGGTGCCTAAAAGCCTGCTTAAAAAGTCTGTTCAGGTAGCATGCTAAGACAAGAAGTAATAAGAGAGCTTCAGGCTCATCTGCTTTTCCCATGTATTCTAAGTGTGTGTGTTCCTCAGGAGTGTGCCAGCGAAGGAGGAGAGTGCTGCAACACTTGCACCCTGACGGCAGGCTCCCAGTGCAGCAACGGGCTTTGCTGTCGGAAGTGCCGGGTAAGGGTAGCAACCTTCACTGCTGCATCCGGGTGTCTACAGGCACCACAGCACATGTCTTTTTCTTTGCAGACCTTGTGATTACTTTTCTGAAAGCTTACCTTTTAAAATTTGCTGAAAACTGGTTCATCTGGGGCTATTCTCTGAGTTAGGATTGGGACTATGATCAGATGCAGAGGTGAATTAAAGCCTTCCAGTTTCAGACAAGTTTGATCAGGGCTGAAGTTCCACGAGGTTTTATTAGATGTCCATGTTTAAACATGCACATCCTTACTCATGTGCCACTCCCGATGCCTTACATGTTGGTCTGGATTTGTCCCATGAGACTGAATGGGAAAATCATACTGCAGACAGCCTGAGAGAAGGACGTAGTAAAAAAAGAAAAAAAAACAACAACAAATGCAGCTGGCAGCGTTGTTCAGAAGTGTTCATCTGAAAGACACCTGATTACAGTTTCAGCTAGGTCTGCCTGTGTTGCCTGTGTCTCCTTATGTTTGGACTGACTGAAATACCGTTGAGTAAAGGGAAGCACGCCCTACACTGTAAGGTATTCTTCCTGCTACATCAGTAAATAGTAAATGGAGGTTTAGCTACATCTTGGCTGTAAGGGAGCCCAGCTAAATATGACTTCAAATAGTTGTTTGTACTCATTCAGTAATAATGATATTTATTATTAATGTTATTAAAACTGGTGTACTATATGTGATATTTTTATCTTTGTGGGCGTTTGAGGTTTTAATTTCCTTAGGAGGAACATTAGAAATAACGGTGGACCATGTTCTTGACTTTGTGCTCATGCTGAAAAAAGAAGCACAGATTATGCTGGAACAGATCACATTTCCCTGACCACATTCCTTTTTTTAATGTAATATAAAAAAAAAAAAAAAAAAAAATTGCCAGTGTGGGTGAATGTTGTTCAAGTATCCAAGTCACATAGGCACCATATTAAAGACTATCAGAAAAAAAATGAAGCTTCTGTGTACCTACATTATTTTTGCAAATGAGGCAAGGGTTTATCTACATCAGAGTGACAACGATGAGCCAATGAAGAGAAAGGCAGAATTTTGCAGGACACATGTCCCTAGGAGATGTTAGTCAGGACAACTTAAAAGACCATATATAACAGTTCCCATGCTTGGGTCTACCTTCCCCTGTACTATGCTGCCTGAAAGCAGGAGTGAAGGAGGGATTGCAAGCAAAACATGGTGAGTGTATATCCCAGCATCCTGTAGTGTCTCTGACAACATTCCTGTCTGCATTTTTCCAGAGACTGGTAGGAAAAAGATAAGCTGAAGGTTGAGAAAGTACCAGAGTCTAGCTCTTCCACTGACATGTGCCTGTTCACACCAGCTATGAATTTAGCAGTTGTATGTGAACACAGATCCAGAAAAAAGTCACAGAGCTGCAAAATGAACTGGGTATCACAGGTTTAAGAAACCTTTCAGGAAAAATAAAGGGGTATGCAGTATGCCCATGACCAGAAGTGCTAACAATTGCCACTAGTGGAATATCTTCCTGCTTTCACAGGCCTTGAGGTTTAGCACAGAACTCTTTAACCAAAATGCAGATGTTAGGTCACTGGTACATTTTTCATCATTGTTAAATGTCTGGTCACTTAGAAAACAGTGTCAAACTGTACAGAATTCAGTACATCTATTAGTGGTTTCTGTTTTACAGTGGTAATGGGGCATTGTAATAACCGTAATGTTTACACCTAGAGCTTTGCAGTGTTCTTCATCCCTAGAGAGAAGATCAGGATAGCTCTCCTTGTTTTATAAAGAAGAGTAAAATAGTCCCAAAAAAGCACAATGACCTGGTCAAGGTAATGCTGCAAGCCACTACGGTATTGGTTTTGATAAACCCCAGGGGTCCTGTAGCCTGGGATAGCACTTTACCCTGCTTGGCCCCTCACTTGATGCACTTGGCAGGGGGTGCCTCAGAGAGTGTTACCACTTGCACCAGTAAATGGCCGGTGGCTTGAGTGGTGCATTGTCTGCACCAGGCAAAGGAAAGTCTTCTCACTACAATCAGCACGTGAACATTTTCTGTTTTTTGTTTCAGTTAAAACTCTAAGGGAGCATTGCATTTAAGCCAAGATATGGAGAAACCAAGACACTAATTTTCAGTTCCTTTTTTTCAGTTTGAACCTAAAGGAGTTTTGTGCCGAGAAGCAGTGAATGATTGTGATATTGCAGAGAACTGCACAGGAAATTCCAGTCAGGTGATCTTTGTGTCTTTTGTCTAAGAGATGAAAAAAATCCACCTGTAGTCTCTCAATCACTATGAATGTTACCATTTTGTATAGTAAGGTGTATAAAAATTGTGTTAAATCTGCTGATACTGAAAAAAACAGCATGATACTGAAATAATTTTCCATATGACTTTCATTGTATACTTTGTTTCCATGCTTGCCTGATCTATGATCTACTAGTTATTTTCTCTTTCTGTAGTGTTCTCCCAATATTCATAAAATGGATGGATATTCATGCGATAACAGGCAGGTAATTAGCACTTCAGATTGTTTTACATTCTTTCTGCTTTTGTAGATTGCTTTTTATAGATTTTGGTGTAAGATCTTTGGAAGTCACCTGGGACAGTTCTGCTAACATTCCTGAGTTTTGCATGCTAGTTGTATTTTGGATCTAAGCATTTAAATGAACAGAGAGTAGAATCATGTACTAGTTGCCTCAGTAGAAAGCATGTGACAAATCTGTGTATTAAATACACATTTTGAAAAATCAAGTTATTTGAAATTATATTTTATTTCTTTCTAGGGTATTTGTTTTGGAGGAAGATGTAAAACCAGGGACCGGCAGTGTAAATATATCTGGGGTGAAAGTGAGTGAATGTTACTGCTTCTAAGTTGCTTGTCATTCATGTGGCTTGAAAGGTTATCTTAGCTAAGAAAAATTATGGAAGAGACATATTCAGAACCATTAAAAACAGCTAGAACTGTATGTCCCTCCCACTTTTCCCCACTCATTTTGTCTTTGCATCCTCTTTTCCATCTTGCTTCTGTGTTGGTTAACTCACTGGTGATTATTGTGAAGTCATAGGTTTAAGTTCTCTTTAATAACCACCCAGGGAGCCTACACCCGTATTTATTGATTTATTTCAGTGGCTTCTGGACATTTTGAATCAATAAACTCTGGTCAATCTGAACAAAATTGTAAAAAAGTCCTGTGGTGCCAGCAGTAAACTTTTCATTGAGAACACTGCAGAGTTTCACAGGCCACCTGCAGACCATGGTTCTGCGGTTCACAGATTGTGAAGCTCTGCTTGCTTTGGTCATGCATTCCTGTTTCGCAGGACCTGGCTTTTTAAAGTCTTCATCATCTTAGAAGAGATTTGTTTGTTTTCAGAAGTGACAGCTGCTGACAGATACTGCTATGAAAAGCTGAATATTGAAGGGACTGAGAAAGGCAACTGTGGAAGAGACAAGGACTCATGGATACAGTGCAATAAACAGTAAGTTGATCCATTTAGAAAATGACTGGTATGAGATTTTTTTAATCTCTGATCAAGTTCTTTAGCTGGCATTGAGAGGCTTAAAAAGCCTCTGCGTGGATCAGACTTCTCCTGGCCTTCTTCTGCAAACCGTAGTGCAGGGAATTCTGGGGGGAGCGGAGTGTTGACACAAGAGAGCACCATCTGAGCTTTGGGAGCTCTTGGACCAAAGGTCGTCCCAGTACTCTTGGAGAGGCTTAGCAGTGCAGAGGAGAGCAGCCTGTGGTTTCACATCTCAGTGTGGTGTTCACCTTTTATGCGGTCCCATTGTATTGCCAAGTTGTGTTCAGTTTTCATTGTATTGTAACTTTCCGCATCTTTTCCTGCAAGTTGCTGCCTAAACCATTGTTTCACATTCTGTATTTGTGCAGTTGATTATTTCCGCCTATTTCTGAACCTTTTGCCAGTCCTTGTCAGACTGCACTCTGGCTTTTCAGATGAGTTCCCCATTCTGTCAGTGCCATTTAAATTCTAGTCCTGCCTACAGGTGAACTAATGTTTTCCCACCTTCCTGTACAGATTTGATAACCTTACTTTTGTTCTGTTAGAAATTAATGAGTAAAAAATATTCAGTAATATGGGAGAGGCCAGACCCTTTTATTCTGACAGTGCACAAGTCTCTGCACAGGAGTTGAATTAAACTTCGTGTCTCTAGTTCACTTACATGTGTCACATGAGAGTTTGTTTAAAGCCAGTATCTACTGCTTCTCCTTTATGGACCAGTTACTGTATCTTAATAGGATATTAAATCAGTTTGATGTGGTTTGTTCTTGACGGCTCCCTGCTTGCTACTACTCAGCATTTTTAATAATACATTGTAAAAAAGACTCTTTTCCCAATCTAAGCTCTGAGGAGAATAATTTACTTGGGAAACAAGACATTATTTATTGGAGTTACTGTCAGTGGGAGAAAAGCAAAGAATAACAAATATGTTACAAGGCAAGTGAAGAAAACCGCATTTTTTTTATCATCCGTTTTCATTGAATTTTCGGTGAGTATCTGTTTGTTCTCTCAATGCAGGGATGTGCTTTGTGGATACCTTTTGTGCTCTAATATATCCAGTGTGCCCAGACTTGGAGAACTTGATGGTGAAATCACATCATCAGTCTTGCAGTTTGGAAAAGTCTACAATTGCAGGTAATTGGAAATCCTGAAAACAGAGCAGAGACAATCAATATCAATCTTACAAATGAGAAAGCTGATTTTCTATGCAAGTGGAGAACAACTGTTTCCATTCAATTTTTTTTCCCCGTTAACACATAACCATTATTCCAGCTCAACCTTTGTTAAGCTTCAGGAAATTGACTGTGTGCAAGGAGCGCAGCTGTTTTGCAGTCCCCTCTGTATAGTAGTTAATTTTGCGTGTAGAGACAGAATGCTGGTCTCTGGCCTCTTGATTTTACTTTCTTTAATGTTTGTAAAGTACTTAATGTACTCAAAATACTTAGACATATGCCTGCACTGCCAAAGCTAACTGGCAGCTTCATACATTGCCATATGTTAGCTAAATCCCAGTTACAGACCTGGTGTGTTCTCATAGCTTCACACAACTGTAGGATGAAATAAAGTCTTACACAAGTAAACTCAGTGTTTTATGTAACATTAGCTCTTACACAGGAAAAATGGTCTTTGTTTTTGCTATTACATTTGTTTGATGTAGATATACTGTGTTTTGGTTTGTTTCACATTAGGACCAGTGAGATAAATCAGCCAATACTTAACTTTTTCCTGCTCCTGGGCACTGTATAATGCAGACAGAAGTGAAGGCAGCAGCTCAGAGCCCAATTTCTCAAGCAGTCCCATCTAATCACAGCACAAGTCTCCGGGGTCCTCTTGGTTGTCTTGCAGTGGAGGCCATGTGAAGCTCGATGAGGAGACGGACCTGGGCTATGTGGAGAACGGGACGCCGTGCGGGCCAAACATGGTGTGCCTTGAGCATCGCTGCCTCCCCACCGAGGCCTTCAACTTCAGTACTTGCCCAGGCACTACAGACAGCCAGATTTGTTCAGGACACGGTGTACGTTCTTGTACTGTTTAATCCTTTTTTTGTTTTTTGCTGAATATGTGGCGTTGTGTAGTGTACGAGCTAGACATTTCAGGAAGGTCAGCAGCGTGACTCTAAAAGTCTTTATACTGGGGAAGCTTTTGAAAAGGAAAGGGGGAGGAGGCACATAAATAAACATAATGCATACCAGTGAAGGCATCTTAAACAGTGAGTCACAATAAGTAGGTATTAGTTTTGCAAAAATTTTATCAATCAGTTCCTTTGCTGTCACTTCTGCTAACTTGGTATTTCCTCAGGCAACGTACTGGAGAATATAAAGATTTAAGAACTGAGAAACTTGGGTCTCAGTGCTTCCAGATACTCTTTTTAATTCCCTTTTTATTGTGTCAACAGCCAAGAAGGTTTATAAAGTTGTAGGGTTTTGTGGGCTGAGAGTTACTTTGCTCTAGAGAAGAGGGCAGTGAGCTGGCTCTTGGCTAGTGGCAGCTTCTCTGCTCCGTGCACAGCCTATGGCTTTGCGGTCACCCTGGCAAGTACCCTTGTCCCTCACACAGTTTGAAGCAGTCCCTATGGCTGAGCTGAGGTCAAATGAGTTGTTCTCTCATATCATCTTTTGTCTGTTATATGGCATTAAAACCCCCTTTTTTATCTGAAATTAACCACTTCATCATATTTAAAAAAAATAAAATCATGGAGGTTCAGAGTCTCCCAAAGCAATTGTAAGTGGCTCTATTAAATATATATTACATTAAAATATATGAATGTGTTTAATACGTTACCTATATTTATATATAAAGTACAATAACCCATTTAATCCATTTATATCTAATATATACATTAAAAATTGCTGTATATTAAAAATATTTTGCAAAATTTTCCAGGCAGTCAAAATCAGTGTTATGTGACTGTGTCTGTACTGTAGATATAAATTACAGGAATAGATAATTTTGTTATTTTATTCTGAGCTACACTTTTGGGTGCAGGTTTGTAGCAATGAAATAAAGTGTGTCTGTGACCGATTCTGGGGAGGAGATGACTGCAGTTCTCGCATCAAAGATGATATATTTTTTGATAAAGATGCCATGAATAAAGGTACGTTATTATAATTTTTACAAATAACTGCAAAACCTTGGATTTGAGAAAGGTTCATTAAGTGAAACTAGATCTCCTACTCTTTTTAGTTAGCATATAACATGATGCACCATTAGGATCCTCATTCCCTTCCCTTCCTCCTGCAGCAGAAGCACTCGGTGTCTGGGAATGAGGTCTCAGACCTAGGGCTGGATGTGAGTGGTACTGCTCACAGACACTCAGTGCACCTCTCGGGACTGGTACCATTATATCGAGTTGTACCTTGTTTGTCCCAATCATCTGAGTAGCCTTATTAAGTGTAGCGATAGATTAGGACAAGCAAAAAGGGACTTTTCATATCTAGAGGGAAAGGTAATGTTACTTACATGATTGGTTTTTATTTGTAGAGTAAATTTTTCATTACATGGCCAGTGTGCAGAATGTTGGCACACAAATTTTAGGCTTTTACATTTGAGTGAAAGGTTTTATTCATCTTTAGGCTTGTATGCAAGAGAAAGATATATGGTGAAAAAATGAGGGTGTGAATGTTTTTCATTATAAATCCTTGTGGGGGGACAGTTCTGCCATCTTCCAGAGTGTCTCTTTTGGTTAATTTGTTCACCTATGGAGGGGATAAAACCAAACTAATAGTCACTTTTATTCCAATGTAAGCATGTATGTAATAGTCACTTTTATTCCAATGTAAGCATGTATTTGCTAGGCAGGTTAAAAGGATGTAAGATACACCAGTTTAACATTGATAACATTGTATTGGCATACCTGGCCCAGCTTTCCCATGTAGCAAGCGTTCAGTTAAGGAAAAACATATACAGAGATCAAAGCTTAATTTACAAATGATCTTTTCATGTCCATGCTATACTTCAAGATTGTATCACTGGTTACAATTAATCAGCCTAGTGTAAGTTGTCCAAGCAGGTTTTTGAAAGACAGTGTATTTACTGTTTTTGTATATTTTTCTCCTAAAACCCTGTATATTTTTCCCCTTTCTTGTGTTTCCAGGTGTTGTTAGCACAAATATAATAATAGGGGCTATTGCTGGAACCATTTTAGTGTTGGCTCTTGTTTTAGGAATAACTGGTTGGGGTTACAAGTAAGTAAATTGTATTCTTCTTAATACAGTTTAAAAATATGTTTATAGCTGATTATGTTATGAAAAGAACCATTCAAACATAATCTAAAAAATCCAAATTGGATTATATTTGTACAGTGACATTTTTATAGTATTAGCATTTTTCAAGCAATTGTTACATATGCACGTGGTTTTGGAGAGTTTGGTCCAGGTTTGAAATTTATTTCTTGTTTAGTTATTTCGTTTCCTTTTTGTAGATGATCAAATTATCATTTTACTGAATCTGGCAAAGGAAATACAAGAATACAGTCTGATTCAATTATAAATTTTTTCAGATGAAGTACATTTAGCAAGATTAGCCTTCAGTCAGTCAGTAAAGCATTTAACCATAAGCTTCCTTAAACAGCTGTTTATATTCAAGTAGCTTAACCTGAAATTAATTCAGGCACATTTTTCGGTAAGAGAGAGATCTGTAATTTGCAAATAAGGTGCAAATTCTCTCTTGGTGCAGAACTGTCAGTGTTGCACTCACTGAGAGGCAAAATGTATTATTTTAGCGTGACTGATCTTTTTCAGTTTTTCTGCTTTTCTGAGTTTCTTCTAAAAACAGAGGGGTTTAGTTTTTTGCATGTATTAAAAAAAGATTCAAGGTACTTACTTTGTCACCTGTGTTTGGGTGAGACTGACTCTTGAAATCCTTTGTCCGCGGGTCCTTGGTGTGCTTGGAGGGCAGAGCGGGTCCAGCTGCAGGCAGTGCTGTAGCTGGGACACGGCCCCAGCGGCTTGGCATAATGAACTGGCACATCCTCTGCTGGTTTTTTTAGACTGAGGTAGGCTGAGGACAGTTCAGAAATAAGTAAGGAAAGAAGCATTTGGAAAAAAGCATGAAGATTAGGATAGTAAAAAGGTACGTTATGCTGTCTTGGGATATCACCCTCAGCTTCTGGCAGTACCTGAAAATCTGGACTTCTATTTTGGGCGCAGCTCCAAAATGTAAGGGCTCATTTTGAGACTACATCTAGCCAGTGGGTTAGTTTTTGGAGGTGGAGGGCAGGAGTGCACCGTAGACTAACAGCTTCACAGTGAATAGACTTAAACTCATCATGAACTGCACCTCCAACTCGGCACTGACTTCAGCCATCAACATGAATGTATTCTCCTTGTTTATTCTGATTTGGTATGTTTATAAGTATGTTTATTTCAGAAATGTTTTCTATAGAAATATTTTGAGCAAATATTTCATTCTGCATACATTGCTTTTCTCTTTACATTTTTTTTCTCTTACTGACCATGTATGCCTGCATTACTGATAACTCATTCTTCTTTCTTTCTCTTCTCTTTGTGTGGAAAGAAACTACAGAAGACAGAGGTATGTGATACAAGTAATGGAATGTATCTTAGAAAGGTCTGAAAATAGTTTTTCTTCTCTATTGCTCATTTACATGCTATAAAGAAAATATAGTCATCACTGTATTTTCTATAAAGAAATATAATATTTTAAAGAATATTTGCGTGAATATATGAAATTGGTGTTTATCTTATAAATGCATTGTTTGAAGTCCTGATTTCACTGGACTCAGTAGCAAAAATAATGTTTTCTTCTGAGATAGACTATTTTATTTAGGAAAACAGGAGAATCTTTCCAAGAAGAGAGACTGAAAATGTGCTAATAGAGAGTAAAGTGTTCTTGGGAGGCTGAGAATTGAATAATTAATACTAACGTGATGTGGAGCCTTTTGAGACAAATTCATTCTTGGAGCCTCTTTGCAGTTAAAAATATGATGCTGTTAAATTGCTGTGCAGATGAGGAGCCCATTCTGTCCTGCCACCCTGCTTGACTGATTTGTAGCTAACACGCAGTACTGTCTTTAGCACAGGGCTGAGCGTTCACCATTTTAAGCTTGTGGCCAAAAACCAAACAGTTGCTGGTGACCTGGGTTTGGCTACTAGAAGACCACCTCCCTTTGATCGGTCGTCTGCCTGGCAGATGTATCTTCTGGGGGGGAGCTGGCTTCTTCCTCTCCCAGTCCCCCACAGATAAGAGGACTTTTCTGCCTGTGTTACCGCCTCCTGGTCCAAGCTGCTGCTTTGTTTGTTGCTCCGACCTGTTGTGATTGTTCTCCATTTCCCCTGCCTGTGTAAGCGCTTTCTCTGCCAGGCTGAAAATACTTGCAAAAAGCAGAAAAGCACTGCCAAGTGCTGGTTGTGTACTACAAAGTCAGACAGGTTGTAGGAAACAGGAACAGTAACAGGAAAAAGGCAAAGCTATTGAAGCCAAATGTTGTGGAGAGGTTGGTGGGTAGGAAATGTGACCCGGCTTGGGGCAGGCAGAATTTCAGAGTTTGGTGCTGCTTAGTGGAACGCGACGTATCTGTCGGTGCAGACTAACATGGCCATCAAGTCACTCTACTGTGGATGTTTCAATATTGGCTGAAGAGGGAGCAGCCAAAACCTTGAAATCCGGAAAGAGACCGCCCCTTGCATGTTGCATCTGGAATATTAGAGAATCTAACTTGTTCAAATTCCCTCATCTCCAGAAATTAGTATGTGGACAGAGAGCTGTGAGTATGCAGTCAGCCTGCATCTGTATCTGTGGACATGGGCATAGTGGAAACCAGCATAAGCTAAGGCTTTTGAAGGTAGTGGAGGGCTCCATCATTTTAAAGGTGATGGAGATACTTAGTAACTACATTTCCTTCATGTGGAAAATGAAGTTCTGTAGGCTGACTTCTGGATAGAATAATTTTGAATATATACAAGGAGTGCATCATATATAGAGAAAACAGACATCCATGAGAGTATCCAGAGTGTCCTTTTTTTTGGTCATTGTTTCTGATTACTCCTTAAATAAAGATGAAAATAAGCTATTGAGGTGTTTTTGAGCATTACCAAAGGAATATTTGGTAGTACTAAGCAACTGAAACAAGTAAACTGAAAGCAGTGAAAAGAGCCAATTAGCAAGGATTCTGCCAGCTGGGATAGTGTGGCTTAAAGGGCATAGCTACATGGGAGAAGTTATTTCTGATGGAGTAGCAAGAGCGCAGTTTGCTGGAGGAGCCATGGGGAGCAGAGCTGCCCACACTGAGTTAGCTCTGAACACACCCGTGTACCAGCTGAGGAGTGGGACAAGAACCGAGACTCGAGAGGTATTAGAAGGAATAGTGTGGAAGTACTGCGTTACACTAAAGATTTGCGTGCCATATAATTATGCATTTTAAATACCTTAGGATCATTAGAAATTCAGATATGGAATGAAGAGAGCCCAGTTCAAGTCTGTAGTTGGACACAGTCTGAATGTGAATCAGCCTTCTGAAGAATGTGCATCTTAATAGGGGCAAACTGAAGCAAAAAGGCCTTGGGAAGTGCGAGGCTGAATAGATAATTAATTTGCTGGTATTATGATATAGCCATCTTTTGAAGTAACTCCTTGTACTAGGGAGGATTTTTGAACTCGGTGGAACTATGACTGGAATATTTGCATGGCTGTTTTTCTGCTGGCAGTGAATTCACCATCTGCAAAAAAGTTGCATAACTTGATTAAAACTTTCTTATGCATAGTTTTATGCACCATAACTGAGCTTCTAGTACTGGAAAAGGATAAGCTGTTGTCAGATATGTATGGCATTTTTGTATGCCTTGGCAGATTGAGTCTACTGTGGTAATTGGGAGTAGCTGAGAACCTCTGACACTGACATTAGTTCCCCTGCAGAAGAAAACAGTTAATAAACTGGAGGTTTTTCTCCTCCTGAGGTTTAAACAACTCAACAGGTTGCTATTCCTGAATTCAACAATGATCACAAAAATTAAATTGAAAGCTTCCACCTCAGAAGGAAAAAACCATTCACTTTTCCTGAACTCCCTTTTGATGCAGGCATGCATTCAGCTCGGGCTGCAGTACTTGTACTGCACCTGGGGATGCTTTTTGCAACCAACACAATGAGCCATTTGAAATACCTGAACTTGGTTATCCAATGTCTCAAGAATCACAAACTATTCACTTTGAAAATTGTAACCAGAATTTGTCAGTGAAATGTTCCTTGTTTTCCCTTACCAAAACCACATAATCCACTTTTCTGCACATACCAGAAGCATATGGGAGTTTTCTCTCAGATGGTTGAATTATTTATTAATAGGCTTATTGTGTGTGGTTAACAGGTTTCCGCAAGGATCGCTACCCTTGGTGCTTTCTTTTAAACTAATGTTTGTGCATGTTTGTGTGTGTGCTGGTGCCTGTCATGTTTTCTGACTCTACGATGTTTATTATACTTTAGACAAATACCCCAGGGAGATTATGTAAAAAAGCCTGGAGAGGCCGACTCTTTTTATAGCGACATGCCTCCTGGAGTCAGCACAAACTCTGCATCTAGTTCTAAGAAGAGGTCTGCTTTTCTGTCGCATTTTCAGATTTCTACCTGTTCCATCACCCATTATTCCATTAGTCAGAACATTTCATTGTTTTGCAGCAGGTTTGATTCTTTCTTCTTTCTTTGTGGAATGTTTGAAATAGCATCCTTTTTGCTTTGATTACTGATTTTTCTCACATGCCCTGAGCTGCTAATTATTACAATTAAGCCAGAATAAATAAGTTCTCCATTGTAAACCAATTTTCAGTTAATCAAATTTTCATCATCTCCCTGCTTGAGAATTATTTTTCAAGCAGACTGTAATAATAATTTCTGGCTCAAAAAAAACCCCAAAACACCCACAACTTTTTAAATCATGGTTATGTAATCAAAGAAAAAGAATATTGTCTTACCTCAGTAATGGTTATAAACATATAAAGTTCAATATAAATGTTATTTTTCTGTGTCATTGATTCACTGAGCAGACCTAGACTTCTGGATAATACTCTTGTTATCTCGCATTAAAGATGATAGTGCTTGCATTTTATTCCACTTAATAGACTAGTATATTAAAGGGTCACTGAGTGTAATCTTTGAAAATAATTCTACAAAGGCTTTCTGTAGTTTTGTGCTTGCTGTTGCAAGTAACCAAGGAAGGTATTAGATTTTGCCCTTGACCAGATTTCACTAATTCTGTTACTGTTCCAGTTACTTAAAAAGCACAACAACATTTTAAAATGGAAAATTCATTGAAAAGCATTGAGAGTCATTTGTAATTGCTGGCGTCATTAGGTCATAATGCTCACCATCCCTCTGCAGTTAGAGATCCTTTAATTACGAAAATCTCCAGCTAGAACTTTGAAACAATTTACAAGAAGCACTGTGTTGTAGGAGAGATAGACAATCTTGAACTGCTTCGTAAGAAAATTGCAGTTCTCGATTCTTGTCTTGCTGAGCAGTCTATAATTGTGCAGTTGATGAAGCCATTTTCTTTGTTGTTATTTCAAAGAAATTAAAGAGAAATGTATGGAAGGAATACATTTGCAGTGACATTTTGCTGTTTGGGTGTAGCAGCTTGATCCTGTATGCAACTTCATTCAGTCTGTTCTAATGAATATGTTATTAGGAAAACTGTTGTAGTGAGTAATTAATCTTTTCTAATTTTTAAATTCAGCTTTCTAGATGCGTGAGTGGATAAATAATTTTTTTTCAGGGACCAAGCGTTAATCCTAAATGATGCACACTGTTTGTGTGGGAGAATCTTTTCTCATTTGGATAAAATTTTGAAAAAAGTCTTGGGAAAGGAAGTTTTCATACCTATGTGTAAGCAGGTTCAAATACCAGTTAAGAAAAAAGTTTCTTTCTAAATGAACGTAATTTAATGTGTTCTTCTTTTATTCAGTATCTGTGTTTCTTCTCATACTTCATTTCTTTCATGTGTCTGTGTTTATTATTTGTTCCAAAAAGCTAATGGTTTCTAAGGTCTGTCAGTACTAGAGAGTTTTGTTATTCCCCGCCACCAGTTCAGGTATGTTGTGCTACTGTCAAGTCTGGAAAAGTAAGTCTGACAAATATTCCGTTAACATTGCAGTGGAGCTGACATAGTCCTTCCATCTGAATGCCCAGAGTGCTGTTTCCTACCTTCCAAGCCGGAGTTGATTTGCTCTCTGTGCAGATATGGATGGCATCTCTTGGGAGATGTTCAAGTGACTGGGCCATTAGCTGCCTGGGCTTCACTGTACTGGAAAGCACTATGAAGTGTTAGCTGGTATTCAGAGGATGTTCAAGGATTAAGACAGAACTTTATGATAACTCTTGCTATTACGAAATAGCAAACACCAAAACCAGTATATAGCAAGACATTCCTGAACGTCAAAATAGACCTTTAGGAGGAGAAAAAGATTAAAAAACTGTCAGTGGATCTGTTGGTTCTCAGACCTGTCATGTTGTAATTAAGTTTGAATTAATGAGAGCTTGGGCTTACTTAAGTGTGGCTGTGTTTAGCCTGGTCTTCTGGAAACTGAAGAGCATCTCTCAGATGCCTGCCCTCCAAGGAAAGCAGAGAGTGAAAAATGCAAGAGTATCCAGACTTAGAAATGACAGAAATAGTTCCTTTAAGCAAAACTTCTTTGTAATAAGTAAGCCATCTGTTCTGACTGTTTGTCAACTTTCTCTTGTTTTCTTCTGTTTGGAACATAATTGTAGATCTCATGGCAAGGAGCTGAGCGGCAGCTCTAGTTCAATAGGAGGGAGCCTGTAGCGAAACCCCATGTGTTGGACATTGCCACATACATCTCTGGCTCTTAGAGGGGATACAAGAGGAAAGAGAAAACTTAGTTTACATCGAGCACCTAGATGTAAAGACTGCTTTTAGTCTAGAGTTAGAAGTATATACTACAGTGATTGGCTGACAAAATATAATAAAAATTTAAAATTAGCAAAAATGAGGCAGAGTTACCCCACTGCTGGAGGTACCAGCTGTGGGTGGGAGGATGCTCATCACAGACTCCTGGGCCCCTGAAATTGGTAGCAGTGGGATGAGGGAAGCAGTCCCGGCTTTCCTGCAATGGCACGAGGAGGGAGTGGGCAGCCTGCAGGCGGGATGTGCTTGACTGTGAGATAAAAAAAACCTTGAGATGAGCACAGTTGGAAGAGCATCTCCCAGCTAAGAACTGGGGCAGAGCTGCAAATCCAAAGGAAATCTGGTGTGCACTGGTGTTTGTGCATCCCACAGCAGACACATGAGAAAGCAGTGCTGAAGCCTGACCCTTGCACGTGGACGCACCGAACCCCTGCAGGGACAGCTGGCAAAGCATAACTGCAGGGTTTAACCAGAAATCCTGAGTGCTTTGCTAGTGCAGACAGACCTTGGGAACATGACTCTCTGAACTGCTGAGCTAGCATTGATGTGAGACAGTACCCTTAACAATAACTGCATCTGAGCCCTCCTATTCCAGGTCAAATGGATTATCTCATTCCTGGAGTGAAAGGATCCCAGACACAAAACATATTTCAGACATTTGTGAAAATGGGAGGCCTAGGAGTAATTCTTGGCAAGGTAAGTGTGTGAACTTCTGTGGTGGCCACAGTAGAAGCCAGCCTCTGAGGTGTTGCTGTTCTGCTGAAAGTTTAGCTGGTCTTAGGACAGCAACATGACTCCTTAAAATTGTGCTAATTGTTATTAACTTGGAGTTGGGATTTAGCAGCACCCTACACAAGTACCTTTTTTGCACAATGCTTTGTCACATAGAAATGACATTTATTTCTGCTATTCCTCCAGTGTGAGCTAACATGAAAAAGGACTAAATCTACTCACTCTTGCCAGCTTCTGTGATTTTTCTCAGGCAGTGTTTAGTGGTTTTCTCAAATGTAAGCTGAAATAAAGGCGTTTTTTGCTCTGCTCAGTTGCAGCAAAAAGTAGAGAAAGATCACCTAAGTGTCGGGTTTACCTGGTCTGAGGTAAATCAAGAGGGACTGACCTGTGACTTTTAAATGGTTAAAGCTAATGAGGTAACGACTCTTTTGCTGGGGATGCAAAAAGAATATACAGTTTGGCATGGGGCGCAGGTGAGTTTCAAGTTGGTTTACCATCTCTTTATTCTTTGATTTCTTTCAGGTAATATAGGAGGAAACAGAAAGAAAGTCAGAGGCAAAAGATTTAGGCCACGATCTAATTCAACTGAGTAAGTCTGAACTTGTAAAAGCAAAGCCAAAATGCAGAGTTTTCATATTTGTGTTTTGTAGATGGAGATTAAGAGTACTAAAAAGTAGACAGCTGCATTTTTGTTCTGTGGCCCATTCTGATTCCTGACTGATAATCTGGTAAATGGTTTGGCTAATGTATTTCAACCTCTTCTTATGTATTCTTTATAAATTAACTATCAATTTTCTTTTTTATATAGGCTTCCTCACAGTCGTTCCCATAGCAATTCCCAATGATGGTAGCGGCCTGCACCATCACTGCAGGCATTTGTCTACAGTAAACTGCCATTGCTGAGTGTATCCTGGTTCAATACTGAATTTCTGATAACCTGTTTCCTACCTTTGTCTTCACCTTGGGTTGGGCCATTGCAGAGTTAGAGATTTGTATCTCTGCGTACCTGCCTGGAGGTTTTAGGAGAGGTATTTCCTTTGAGAATACCCTGAAGTTTATTGTTGTAAGCCTGAAACAGCCAGTCTTGAGTAAGCCCTGCAATAAATGGGTAATGAGAGTCCTTGCAAAGCAGCTGATCCCCAGAGCTGTCCAGTGTGGCTTAGAGTTGCTTGCTGTATTGATCTGTTGGTTACGTTTACTGAAGAGCCCATGTGGGCAGTGCTCCCCATAGGGAAAGAGTCTTACTTATGTACTTAAGTCTGCTGGTTCAGGCTTCTTTCATGAATGAATGGTGGATGGCTGGAAACATAATCTCTGGGCTTGCCAAGCACTGGCCTGCTCTTACAGCACTTACGCCGCACGGAAATGACCGCTTCCTGGACCACAGTGGCAATGACAGTGCCCTTTGCCTGTATCATTAGTACTAACTTTGTACCTGTATGGGCAAATGGTCTTGATACCAACCCTGCTGGAAGCTAATAATGCTAACTCCTCTCTGGGCCCTGCTTTCTTCAATTTGAGGATTTTGAGTTTGTTCTGAAACTTTTCTTCCACCTGCAGTGCACTGTCTTGAGGTGAGTAGGCTCAGAAAGGTTCATAGAGAACACCCTCTGTTACAGGTTACAGAAATAATACTTTTAAGTACATTGCAGTTATAACATTGCGTGGTCAAAATGGCAACACAGAACCAGAAATTTTAGCCCCAGATCCCTTGGAGGAGTTTATCTGTGAAATAGTCAACTGCCCTTGTGCTCTTGGTCTTTGTGCTGATAAACTCTTACTGGAACATTATTTTCTTCTTTTTCTTTTCTCCTTGCATGAGACAGTTTGATAAAAGCAAAATTAGTCTGACCGAACTGCCAAGAATACAGATGAAATTGCACATTCTTATTTAGAAACTGTCCTGTGCTTTCCTTCATTTTTCAATTGTATTTTTCAAACAAAATTTAAAAAAAAAATTAAATTAATGATACCATTATTCTATCATTCAGCAGAAGTGTACACTGGGGCTCAATTGGTCCTTAAAGAATGAAACCAGATCAGCTGATTTTAGCCTAGAGTGAACATAACTGAATGGGAAGAGTTTTGTTTTCAGTAAAAGCAAAAAAAAAGCTGGTGGGCATGTTTTTTCCTCTGTGCTGCTCAGCATTTGCTCTGAGAACTTTGGAGCACTAAACAAGTGGATAGACAGAAAGTGAGTTGGAAATCTTTTTCCCTGCAATTTTTTTTTCTTTTTTAAAGGTGCCCCTGAATTTCCGCCTAATTCTTTGCTTTCCTTCTTCCTGCTTGCTGTGGCCTCTCAACCCAGCAGCAGCCCTGGTGCTAGAGGGAGGAGGCTCATACTTCCCAAGGGCTGTGCAGCAGCCTGTTAGGGATGATGCACAGCATGTGTGTTCCTGGGAGAGATCTGCTGAGCAGGAAAATGCTATTTCTCGTGATGGGGTCTATCCTGAATTGCACAGGACTGCATCGCTTGTCCGAGTCTGCTTGGCAAGCCTGTCACCCCTTGAAGAGAGAGCTCCCACAGAATGATCCACGTGCTGTGCCAGTTCAGTGAGGAACGGAGGAAATTGCTGAGGGTGCACAGTGGCTCTGGTTAGGGAGATAACTTCCTTTGCAAGCAGAGAAAATTGACTGAGAATGATCTAATCGTGGCCAGCATTTACTCCTTTAGGAAAACAAAAAGCAATGCAAGCTGCTTTGAGGATGCCTCAGAATACATCATGGAGGCTTTTCCCAAACAAATTTACGTTCTTACCTTCTCTGGGAAATATAGAAGAATGTGGAAATCTGTGCTGAAACGGTGGATGGCATTTGGAAAGTCCACCTGTGTGGCCCCTGGGAGTCCAATGAAGCATACTTGTTGAGATGGAAGACGAGGGGTCACGCTATTGGTCTCCTGTTAGTAGTAGAGACAGTGTAGTTAACCGCTAGAACACTGGGTTCATTTGTGCCATACCTTGTGAAGAAATTTTTTTTTTTTTAAGCAGATGTGCACTAGTACAGTTGCCTACAAAAGTGTTCGACATAATCAT
This sequence comes from Opisthocomus hoazin, assembly GCF_030867145.1. Lineage (NCBI taxonomy): Eukaryota > Metazoa > Chordata > Aves > Opisthocomiformes > Opisthocomidae > Opisthocomus > Opisthocomus hoazin. The sequence goes on along the minus strand of NC_134417.1, from coordinate 70,220,142 downwards.
GAGTCTACAGCAACTGCACGTATTGTGCACAAGGGTTTTTTTGTATACAGCCAAGCACCAGATAGAGACTCGTGTCTTTGAGGAAAATTTCTTAAGCATTGAGCAAGGTTTGAGCTCTGCAGCCCTCACAAGCAACACCGACAGGAGGGTTGCAAGCACATTGGGCAGTTCCTAAAAAACGTACTGCTCGTGCCTTTGTGCAACTCCTTGTACCTAACAGGTACGTGAACAAGGCTTCTGCTAAGGCTTTAGCTCTATGGAGACTGCTAAAGCTCTTTTGGGACGTTTTTAATTGTTTCTAGATGTTTTAAAACAGAATTTGTGTTCTTTAATAAAGGTTCAGTTCACACAGAAGGAATGCCAACGGGCCAAATGTTTCTGCAGCTTTTTCATAAACAGGGTTGGTGAAACGGCCTGATGAAACAAGTTTTCGATTAAGATCAATTGGAGTTATCCAGGAATGATAATGAGGGTTTTCTGAATAAGCTGACAGTTTAATTGGGAACTTGTGTTAAAACAGGTCCCAGGGAACGTGCATTTTGCCAAGCAGCAGTTCTGACCTTCGTTAATTTGCACTGCTTTTCCTATAAGCGCTTGTCTTCCTAGTTATTATAACTGATACAAACATCTTTGGCTTGGACTTTCTATTATATATTGTCTTTTTGCAGCAGGGTAACCCATGCATCTGAGCCTGGGCTTTCTCTCGCCCACCAAATCCCGGCCCAAGGCATAAGCCCAGGGGGTTCTGACCACCCCCAAACAGGGAGTCGGGATCACAGGTCAGTCTCACCTGCCCCTGCGTTCTGGGCTGCCATTTTATCCTGTGAAAAGTCCCTTCCCCCAGTATACAATAGTTTCACTGTGGCAAAACACCCTGACTGCTTGGAGGTGCTCCTGCTGTTGCAGCGCTAGCTAACCTTCCTCCTCGCCAGCCTGAGGAGTACGAGTACTCTTGAGCCCAGGTCTCTTGCCTTGTTGCATGTTGCGCTGCAAGCCAAATTGAGCTGTTGGGCTAGCTGTAGGCTTATGTGTAAGGACACCTGTGTTTTAAAGCAGAACGTCTCACTCAAAGAAAACGTGGAGTCTGGCCGTTGCTAATGAACATGTGGCCAAGAAGATCAACCTGAGAGCTTTCTAATGATATCACATAGTGGTCTGCAGTAACTCAAGTTTAATCTTTCTGTAACAGATTAGTTGAGGTGGTAAATGATGGTCTGTAATACAGCCAGACCCAGGAAACCCTGCAACACTGTTGTGCGACAACTGCATGCTTTGATACCACGTTACACTTTTTGTTTTCTAATACAGGAAGCCAGATTGGGAGTGTTTCATGGTTACCAAAAGACCCTTTCAAATGAAAAAAAGCAAGTCAAAAGTACTGCAGCAAGTACAAGAAAATGTGTAGTCTCACCTACAATTAAAGCTAAAGCAGAAGTTTATTAGTTCCTGGTGATGCTGGCGTCAGCCTGTTGCTTCACTTGCGGTTCAGCTGTGGCTGCGCTACCACTGTGGACATTTTCTTTCTCTAAGAGCCCGAGCTGGAAAGCATAAAGCACTCCTGATTCCTGATAAATAAGCAAGCTGAGGAAGCTACTTAGAAGCACTTGTGGCTGAGGGCGAGTACTTTCTGAGAGCTGTGGCTGTGCTTGCGCAGGGCGGGGAGGAGAGGTTCCAGAGCTAAAAAGGAGCAAAAGAAGTCGAAAAAGTACTGCTGTTTTTTTCGTCAACATGGTTTGAAACATGGCGGGGATTGAACAACATGATCTGGCCCAACCTTTACTCATCTGAGTGATTAATCCCTTGTGAGGCCTGTTCCCATGTGTGATGCCGTTGGAGTCACTCTCATAAACAAGAGTGGCAGGAACTGGCCCAGAAATACCGAAAATAGAGGAATTTTCTTTCCCTTTTTCCTTGGGTACAATTTGTTTCCAATTTTAGAGTGTGCTAGTCTCTATTATATAAATGTGGTGATCACAAATAATTGTTAAACTGTTGCCATTCTTATACAACAAGAGCAGACTTCACATTGGAACAGGCAAACTCCTATTTCTACATTGCCCTTTTTTCTTAACATGACAGAGGGGGACAAATTCACTAATCTTGTTATTGGGGGCTAAAAGAAACCAGTTACAAAAAAATTTTCTTCTTCCCTGGTAATTTGACTGTCAGATAATTCAACACCATCTTTATTTCATAGTTTTCATGTAATTAGTATGGGTATGCAGCTCAGACTTTTTTCCTAAAAAGTGTGGTTTTGGTATCAAGATTGCTTCTGTAAAATGTGAGATAACTCTGCAGCCCACCTCCATTAAAGCTTTTTGTGGTCCTACCAAATTAAATGATCGTTGAAAATTGAGAGGGTTATTTGCACATAAGTGTAAAAATTGCCACTGTAGTGGCAAAAAAATCAAGCCTTTTAACACACTGAGGCCGAAATTCATTCCTATAGAAAGGGCCAAGCCCAAGTTACTGTGCTCATTAAGCTATTGTCTTGCAATTTATTCTAGATTGGTGCAAACTTGTGTCTTCAACAAGCAAAGTACAGGATTAGAGCCAAAATGCCCGTTTATACTTATTCTGAGATCGTGAGAGGAGTTCAGACCATGAGCGTAATGTTGGCCCTCTGCATAGGAGTGAATTTTACCCTGAAGACATTAAATGAATGATGTATCCCAATGAGTTTCCAGATTAATCAAACATGAGTGTCTTGTTGTAGGTCAGATTTTCTCATGCAGTTGTACACGTTGCCTAGTCCTCACCCAACATCCATACTGATTTATTTGCTATATTCACTTGCATTTTGGGGATGAAGACATCCTTGCTAAGCTTGTGCTGTGTGTTCTCAGATTTTCTATTCTTGTTCTTCTGCTTTCTCTGTTCCTTCCATTGCTTTCTGCAGGTATTTAAACCCATGGTTCAAAAGAGAATATAATGTAGCTAAGTGGGTAGAAGATGTGAATAAAAACACTGAAGGACCATACTTTAGGTATTTTGTAAATTAATTCTATATCATTTTTAAGAGCTGTTCCAGCATATACAAATATATTGGGACTCCTACCTTGTATAAATCAATACAAGTTACTGTAGGTGCAAAGGGCCCCTCTTCTTTTGCTGCATTTTGATGTCTGTTTTTGGCTTCATGTGCAATTTACAATTATTTTTCTGAATGTTTTGATGAAGCCATTGACAAGGGTGTGTGTAGTGCATGCTTTCCCACCATCATCTATAGCTTGTAGTAGCTTTCTCATCATTTTATGCCAAGTAGTGTTTTATGGGCATGAGACATATTTATCACTAATAAAGTAGTATTAACGTAAATAGAATGTAATTTACTGAAGCAAGTGGTTCCAAAACACATTGACTCTACTCACTGTCTTATATAGTGCATACTAAAATTAAATGAAAAAAGAGTAAAAAGTAGTGGTATTTTACCGTCAGCATGCAATGAAGTAATTAATATTTTGTAATTGGAAAATTAGATGAATGAGAATATACTCTGTGCTCTATTTAGCAAACTACTAATGAATCTGTTACAAGTGAGTGTAGGGTTCAGCCAAAAATGTCACTTGTTTTTGAGAGGGGAAAGTGTGTATTATTTAATATATTCCAAGTTAAAAAGGAGAAGTATGTATGAGGCTGGCCTCCCTGTTATACATGAATCAGGAGACTGAGAACATTTTAGTAGATTCCCAAAAGACACAGTCCCACAGCTGAGACAGGAGTTTGCATCAGCTGAAAAAATCAGCTGGCATAGGAGAGAATGGAAGACAATTAATGACGTAATATAAAACGTGAAAGAACTTGATGAAGCTGTAAGTTGACATACCAAAAATCAAGCAGAAACAAGAACTGTAGAAACACACACAAAAAAAATACAAAGCAAAATCTTTAGCCAAAACAGTGAAGGATGTTGAGTATGAGTAAACAGAATCTTAATAATTATGCTATATTAGTAGACCTAATGATTGTGCAAAAGGGCAGAAACATTCACTACATATGTCTAGTGTGTGTATGAGAAAAAAACTTGATGGAGTTGTATCACAAGATGCCAATGAAACACTTCTATTCCAATAGTAGCACTGGCAGATACTAAATAGCAGACTGGGAATTTAGTCATTTTTAGAACTAAAAATGTCCCAAAGTCTTAAAAGAGAATAAAATTGTCACTTTTTAAAAATGATTTGTGTTTGCTTTCAAGAACTTTTAAATCACAGAGCAAGTTGCAGGGAGGCTTTCCAGTGAACAAATCGAGCAACTGAAGTAAATTTAAGCCTGCCAGTCCTGATCTTGGTGCTGGTCAAGGAGTAGAAATCCCTGACACAAGAATCCAAGGCTTATGGGAGGGTGTTGTGCTCTTGCCTACCAGTATCAGCCAGGTCTCAGTGCTGGTGCTTGGACATTCTGGCAGGTTGTATTGTGAATCTGGTAGTTTTCTCATTGCTGGTTTCAGCATTGGGATAGGGGGTCCAGTTCTGATGTCCGCAGTTCAACAAACATGTTCAAAAACTGGAGAGATTTAAGCCCTGAGAAATCTTAGAAGGGACTGCAGGGCTTCAAGTTGTTCAGTTTAATGGAGCAGGCAAATGCTTACTTGATCATAAAATCCACATAGCTGCACATGGAGCAAAACCGTTGTGGGAAGACCTTTAGACTAGCAGACTGAGACTGATAATGACCAAAAGTCACTGGAAGGTGAAATTAGGCAAACTCACATTAGAAATGAAGTGTGTTTTTATTAGCAAACCTTTTCCTAAAAACACTCTCTGGACCTTTGTTGTTCAGGCAAGGCTATCAGCTATGGAGTTAGATTATGGTGAGTGACTGTCTTTCAGGATGTTGGTATCAGGAGCCCTGTAGTTGCAGTAAGCAAAGACATTGATGGAATATGAAGATAGCGCTAGTTTAAAGTGTGTTACGTTAAATGGTTTAGTTAAACAGGTTTAAATTCCTGTGTGGATACTCTTAATTTGGTTTTCATCTTTTAATGTCAGTATCTCTTGATTTAGTAACTAGATTAAATTGATGGGAGCGTACCCCGCCCCTGAAGGTTTTCAGCTGTTTCACTGCATGAGTCACATTTCTAATTGTATTTGAGATAAACCAAGCATTTTTTGCATCTGGATGAGGATTAAGCTGACCCATGTGAGTTTTAAGGGCTGTATATCAGCAGAAGTGAAACAAATTAAAATTTTACACCATAGAAACTTACTAATGACTGCCTGCAGCAGTAGCTTTAAATATGGAAGAGAAGCTAGAATAAATTTAGAAACCTGTATGTCCTAATTAATTGAGGTAGCCATGGGGAGGTATTCTGCAGGCACATTACGGAAGGCAGAGGATCAAATCTTCTCCTGGGATAAGTTGCCATAGGCTTATGAGAGGTTGGACTGAACAGTTTCTCCCCAAAACCCAGGTGCAATTTTGATTGTTAATCTGTCACAGACTAGAAAATACTGTTCCTAAGAATGATGTGTCTGAACATCATATGGCTGGGATTTTAGCCTGTGAAGTGATTCATCAACAAAACAAAACAAGTCTTGTTTGGTAAACCAGAAAGTTAGGCTGAAGTCAGGCTGTCCAGCTGATACTACGTGTTAGGAATCACAGCCCAGGAGAAGCCATTTACACCAGATGAGTAGCTGAGTAGTTTTTTTGTCGCTAATCATCTTTAATTTCTCTTTTCTTTGAAAGACGTCCTGAAAGTAACACTGCTGTTTTGCTTGTCTCCCTGTAGATTCAGGAGTAATGTGTTGATGACTGGTGCTGTTGCAGGTAGAGTTGAAGTAGAATCAGGAAAAAAGACAAAAACACTTCGTACAATTCCTAGGAATGCTGCAGATTTTCAGAAAACAGAGATAGTAGTCATCATAAAGACTTTCTCCATCAGCTTAAAAAAGCCCTGTATGAATCAAAATTTGTCTCTCTGACACCTGGTTACCTAGTTATTATTTTTTTTTTCCTAGTCTACAAGTCTAATGGGTATTTCTATATAATTACTTTTTATTAATGATAATAATAATATTAGCTGGTGTCTCTGGCACCAGAAAGCTCACATCTATGGGATTCCCTTCTGTAAGAAAACAGGATCTGTAAACAAAAATCTCATTTTATTGCTCAAAGTCTAGGCTAGATTTTAATTTCACATGCCAGGCCATAGCTGCGTAACTCCAGCAATAAACCCAGGCAGGAAATCTTTTCCTAATTTCGTCTTGGCTGCAAGGCACGCTGTTTTACCAGTGCGATACTACTACTTATTTTTGTTACTGCCAATTACAGTGGCTACTGCACAGATTGACCTTATGAAGTATGGTTAAGGATTGCTCTAAATCCTTACTGAATCTTGAAAGACTCAGGAATCATGATGGTATCAGAAAATAAACTGTTAGAATCCCCAAATACAACATTTCTGTAGATAATTATAGATGAAAAAAGACTAGAAGGTACCTTCTGAAGCACTGAGCTGCCTACATTTCATTTAATGCAAATATTTACAGTAACTTAGATTCTGTGGGAGTTGTTTAAGTATACAAATAGTTTACAAAGAAAACAGTTTTTTTAGATGGAGACCCAGGATGCATACCCGGAGGGAGAATGGCCATTCGTTATGAGAAAGGAATTGGCAAGGAGCATGGTGGGCAGGAGACAAAAGGCTTTCCATTTCCCTCTTATTTTTTCTGTGCTTTGGTGTTCTTGCTTTCTTCCTCAGTTTCATCTCAGCTCCTCCTCAGCTGATCATTAGCCAGAACTGGCTCTGCTGCTCTGTGAGGTCCTTTACCTTTCTCTGTAAGCATCCAGCTGAGGCCAGAGCCATGACCAGCCATTAGCTCCCTGCTCTCGCTGAAGCAGCTTTAGACTGTGCTTAAAGAAAAAAAGAAAAGTTTTCCCCATTACAGCCAAAGCAAAATATTGTCCGATGAAGAAAATGCCTATTGATGTCAGTAGGATCAGGATTTTATTTCAAGAGTTAGGGAAAAGAGTTCATTAAAGCATGTGAGCGCCTGCTACTGAGGCATTGCTGTGTGGTGCTTAAAGTGGATGGCTCAAGCCACAGCCTTTGCCTCTTCTGCAGTCCCCCACAAGCCAAGCCTCCCCTCTGCTGCTGCACTCGCTGAGGAAGCTTGCGCACATCTGTGGTTTTTAAAAAGAATTGCGTTTAAAATGTTAAGATGTTAGCCACATCAGTGTTTTTAGAAGATCCCAACTTCCTAATGTAGCAAAATTTAGGCTGATCATGTTCTACAAAGAGCTGAACCTATGTCAGCAAAGTTCAGGTTGTAATGGTAGTATCTGCATTTGGGCTTGAAATGCCTTCTCTAGGTTGAATGTTAAGTGAAATTCATTAAATTATTTCAGTCTATGAAACAGAATCAAGGACAGCTTATGAACAGTTCAGATCTGTCAGGGCCGCCTGCCTTGCGTTCAGCTAAAATGACGCTTGAAGATGCAAGGTGTTTAGTTGTGTGACCAGGTGACATATTTCACACCATCTCTTGTGGGCCAGCACTCTCCCCCTTTAGGTGACAAGAAGGCAGAGCAGGCAGGTGCCTGGCTGCAGGCGAGCACACGCAGATGTCCTTCTGCTGCCACTGCGCTTTGTTGTGAATCCCAGCGTGATCTCCCCACACTCTTGGTTTCAGCTTCCAGGACAGAAAGACGGTCACAAAGTGGCCACTACATCTGGCTTTCTGGTCAGAAATGAGAAGTCTTGAGGTGCATGGGTTTATTTGGGGTAGGTGGTAAAACCTCTGAAGCTGTCATGGCGTGTAAAGGGCAGAATGCAGTCTGCAACCCAGTCTGCTTTCCTAGTTGTTTGTGTAAGTTTCAGCTGGAAACAAGATTTGTCATGAAAGCTAACGGATGTGATGGCAGGAGAACTGAAACCCCAGTGAAAGCTAAATGGATCCTACCCTTGACCAAACTGCAAAGTTTTGCCTCCCTTTAACCCCAGCATTACCCGCAAGTGTCCCTGAATGCTGTCTTCCTTCCATCCTGTAAATGAGAAAGGTCATGTCTGGCTCTTTCTCATTTAAAGTACATGTAAATCTGGGATACACAGCACATACACAATTGCAGGGCAGAACCTGATAAGTGATCAAAAACATCTCAAACAACTACGCTTATCACGCGAAAAGCATCCTAAGATCTGTGAGCGTATGCTTAGTAGCGATATGTTTTTACAGTCTCAGTAGATGGCACCAAAGATGACAAAAACCAGCACATAACTTGTGTAACAGAAAGAAGGGGTGAGGGCTTGTGAGGGGAGGGCAAGGTAATTTCTTTTAAGTGTGCAACTGCATTTTCGGTGTATTTGACTGTAGCTTTGCATGTGCAGGTGAGCAGCAATGTGTACATCAGTTAGGCTGCAAACCATCGGTGAGCTGGCAAAGCGAAGCAGAGCTGAGAAGTAAGAGGTGTAGGCAGCTATGCTGGGTGTCTGGGCTTCAAAATCTTTTGAAAGGGCAGCATTGTGTTTGAGTTGTGGTGTAAAACTACCTGGCTACGGGCTCAGCTAGGGATCCTGGCCAGAGGACCTGCTGTGCAGGGGAAATGTTCAAGATGCCCTGTCCTTGGGAGGGTTATTGCTCCTTCCAGGATCACCCCCTCAGGCTGGTGGGCAGGTATCTTGACCATGGCTTTCTCTCTCTCCATGGCCTTGTCCTGTGGTGCCTAAGATAACCTGTGGGAAGAACCTGTGGTGTGCAGGAGGTGATGGTGTGCCTGGCTGTGGCCAGCTGTGGGAGGTGCCTTCATTCTGTGTGCTACCACCTGACTGTGGTACCCATACAAACAGCTTTCTGATGGGGCGTGCCAAGTCAGATCTAACACTCCCCAGTTCCTTGCTTCTGATCTCCAGGTGCATCGTTATAAATTTAAATGTGAAGATTTTAAATCCTCCTGCAGCTGTGGGGCAAAATTTGTGAATAATTACATTACTAAAAATATGTAAAATCTGCTCTCCTTATATTCCCCCCCTTTCTCCTCTCCTTATTTTTCTGATTCTAGATCCACTAATAGTTTCTTAATGATCTTTATCAGTCCAAGTGCGGGCACAGATGAGAGGAGTTGTACAGGTAGTGAACAGCAGGGCACTGCTGAGAACCTTTCACTGCATTTAAAATAAAATAACCCGTTTTGTTGCATGTGCAGTTTGGTGCCCAGATCAGTGATGCTGGATGCACAAAGACTTGGTTTATACTGCAGTAGCTGTGTAAAATTTTCTTCCTGAAAACATTCGTGTATGTCCAGCTCATCTTAATGGGTGATCAAAGTGCACGTGCTGAAGGCGTACTCTCCAGTCTTTGGACCTAAATCTTTTAAGGGCTGTTAAACTTGGAGGCTACAGCATGAGGCATTAGAGCACGGTGAGCCAGACTGGAGAGCTGTCACCAGATAATCTCCATTGACGCCTCGTTGCTCTTGGCTGCCATCAATCATTGTTTGTATGGGAGACGAGAGAGTGTGCTGCTGTAGGGAGCTACAGACACAACAAAATGGTACAGTAGTCTAAAAGAAAAGAATAATTATTTAAAGGTAAATGAATTTCATTTAGATAATAGAGATACAAAACAATTCCTGACACAAAAGAGTCCCTGCCTTGTCTGTAATCCTCCCTAGATGAAAGGACCTGATCCCGCAAATCCCAGAGCCAGGAGTGTGGGGCTGTCTGCCAGGGGTGGTTCCTGTGGCTCCTTGGTATCTGTGATGGTGCTCATCACTGGGGTCTACAGCTGCACACCACGCACCTGCCTGCTGTGTCTGAGGGGCTTGGAAGGCCTGTCTGTAGAAAGCGAGGGAAACCTTCCAGCTTCAGGGACACGTTAAGTTCAGAAGACAGCAGGCAGCAGTACTCAGGGAGGGCCTGGGTGATGTGCCTGCGCTAGTGGGAGGCCTCCTTGAAAGGATGCCCTCAGTCTACAGAACAAGGTGGCCAGGGTAGCTCAATTTTTCTACTTTGAGGCTTTTTTTCTCTTTTATTCTGCCCAGATTCAGAGCCTGATAGGAACCTCTCAAGTGGGAAAAGTGCAGAATCTCAAAACAGAAGCATAAGAGTTTTTCTTGGGTATAAAATTTCAGTCAATAATGTGCTGCTGCCTTATTGACATGAAAAGAATGCCTTTCATGTGATAACAAACATTTACTTGCTCCTGCTTACTCTACTCACCTTGTACAGAAATGCTGATTGCTATTGACTAATCAGTCCATTTTTGTATATTCTCATCAGACTCTTTCTTTGGCTGGAACAATATGCACTGTATGATGCTTGCATGTCTAATAATTTGTTATTAGCACTTTGTATATGCCTTTGTTACTTCACAACTAACAGTTTGGCCTCTAAGTGCATGCATTTGTGTAAATTAATATGTTATAAAATAGTAGATTTATTTGCTATGTTTTTATCAATATAGGAGATGTGCAAGATACACAGAAAGACACTGATAATTGCCATTTAGTCACCAGCAAAAGGCATTGTTCAGCTTGATTTATACAGTCACTGTTTCTATTTAGGCTTCATAATGCCATGTCTATCTTTTAGCTCTGTATTTATTCAATTGCAGATTTGGTTTGGTAATTTTATAGTGATTAATTACAATACCATATAAAACAGTTTAAGAAGTCGTTTTTGTTATGCAATACAATTCTAACAGGAAGTAGGAAATTTTATTTTTTCTTCCAGTGTTCCTGAAAGCTATAAATACCTTTGTTCATATCATGAAATTATTAGACTACTGATCAAACAACTTTATCTCCCCGATATTGAGCTAATAATAAGCTATATACTTGGTTGTGAACCAAGCTTCAGAGTAATGGCAGTTGCTGTTGCAGTGCTAGGGCCTGAAGACATTACATTTATTTTGTGTGTTTCAACATCTCAGGACACTGTCTCCTGCGAAGTCTCCATCTTCGTCCACTGGCTCTATTGCTTCCAGCAGAAAATACCCTTACCCGATGCCACCGCTTCCTGACGAGGAGAAAAAAGCCAACAGGCAAAGTGCCAGGGTACGTGTCCCTCTTCGCTGTGTGTTTCGTCAGTGACTTGATTTACTGGTAGTTTTTCGAAAGGAAAGCATGGTAGATCAGCATCTCTGGATAAGAGAGAGCAGCAGGGGCATTTCCTTCACCCCCTTAACTCCAGAAGCTGCTGGAGGCTGAGCTTCTGGCAGCAATTAGGCAGCCGTGGTGGCTGTGCTTACAGATGTCCCTTCAAGTTGCTCTTAAACCTGCCCTGAAGCCCAGATTTCACTAGTTCTCTTATTTCAAGCTGGGAGCGTGCCTGGGACAGCTTTTGGGCTGCCGAGGACAGGCAGCCCTGGAGCAGTTGGCCATCTGCTTCTCCCCACTTACCCCTTCCGGGGGGCTGACACAGCTGGCGACTCTCGTTCGGGCTGGGGGATAGCTGCTTTCCAGCTTTGTGGAAGGGTAACTACGCTGCAGTTAAGGAGGATGTGGAGGGCTCGCATCAAGAGGGCTCGCATCAAGCCCTTGCAGAGCTGGAGGGACTTTGCAGCCGCGTGCCCTGAGCCCCCCCGGTCCCCCAGGGTGGGCAGGCACAGCTGGAAGGTGCTGTGGATGGTGGTGCTGCGCCGCAGGGTGCGATTTCCAGCTGCTGCCGAAAGGCAACGCTCCCCATTGCATCCTTTGTGTCAATTCAGACACAGCAGATACTTGAGTAAGCAAAAAACCTCTGAAATTTACATTGGTAGTTTTACTTGTGATAACTGTAGTTCATGTTCCTGATGCAGGTGAGACTCCCATCTCTGCTCTCTGTTCTTACTGTTTTCCAAGAAATAAAGGAGCGGAGTGCTGCCGAGGGGACCTGCATGCTGCTACCCCCAGTCCTGCTCGGGGCAGAAAGCTGTGTGAGGGGCAGCACAGGGCCTCCCAGGCGCATGTGGGGCAGAGCAGCTTGTTGGAGGGCCTGCAATGAGGTTTCTCAGCCCTGGAGCTGCCTTGGGATCAGCTCAAACCTGTGGCAGAAATCCACGCTGCCCTGAGCTGGGTTAGTCAGAAGAGAGTGGGAAATTACACTGATGTTAGCGTAACTGTAAGGTAAAAGCTGTCTAATACCAAGCTGATGGTACACTGACGGTTTTCCTTCGACCTCTCCACACTGCCAGCTGTGGACATTTACTATGCTGACTGCAAGTCACGCAGAAATGCTTGAGACTGCGGACTCCCGTGGTCTGGACAGAGGGTGGGAGGAGACCAAGAGCGTAGCCTTGGTGACCCAAGTGATGCAGATGCAGTTCCCCGAACAAGTTCCTCACACTGTTTGGGTAACAGCCTGTTTTATCTTGGTGTTCAGTGTGTGTTTGTGTTCCTTTTCCCCCTCTCCAGCTATGGGAGACGTCCATTTAGCTGCACTGTTTTCCTGGGGTGACGTCAGAACTGTTTACTTCGAATTTTATAGAGACTCAGCATCACTGAGTCACTGCGCATTCATCTGCTCTTCAGACCGATCGAAAGATCAACAGAGATGCCCGTGGTCACAGTGAGAACCTCCTCTCATCTGGAAGGGAAAAAAGCAGTCTCTTTTTTTCTTTCTTTTTTGTTGACTGGTATTTTATGGATTTGGTGAGCAACCAAAATCGTAACAATTAACAGGGGATAATTAGCCCCGACGTGACAAGGCTGTTCCATAGGATGACAGATGCACTTACCTAGAATCCCAGCTGCAGGCCGTTTGCCCATCCCGCGTAAGAGGGGTTTTTCTCTGGTTTAATGTAGTTCTGAGTCAGACCAGAGTGGAACTGGGAGGCGTCTCCAGGAGAGCCCAGCCGATGTAAACTTGTATGCTGTATGCATGAACCTTGTGTTCTTTACTTTCCACATGTAAGGGATAAACAACATACTGTAGTAGAAATTAGCATGCAGGAGTAAGAAATACAGGATTTTTTTGTGACAGGATTTCAAGCTTTGAAAGGCAACTATTTGACACAAACGTCAAACAAACAAGGATTATATCTTTTTTTTTTTACCTTACATGTTTATAATCTCAGTATACAGATTGTATATATGTAAACATTTGATAATGTCAAAAGTAGCTGTTATACATAAGTGTATTTTGCCAAATGCCTAAAGAAACAGTCATGACTAACATCATCACACTTCAAATTTTCTAATACTCCAAGCAGACAACTTTGGAAATACAGAAAGTACAGTACTGTAAAACCGTGTCTCTCAGAAACTGGTGTTTGACCAAAATCTATGCTATCTTTCCAATATCTTATACCGTCTTGACAATCTCAGTTATGTGGTAGACTGCAGAAACCAGTACAGCAGCACTTTGTCTTACATCATCGTAAGAGGAACCAGCCAAAGTACCTTGCTTGCTGAGGTGACGAGAACATCCTCTCACAGGTGTCACCAAGAACGATTCCGCAGATTAAGTAATGCACAGTCCAAAATTACTGGATGTTTGGGAATACTTCTAAGTAGTCACTTCAGGATGTGGTGATGTGAAGTCCTCTGGTGAGAGTTGCTGTGTGTTTTTGACAGAGCATTTCAGACGCTGTTTTAGATGGCAAGGCATAGCTTATGAGAAGCATAACGATTTCACTGCACTAGACAATAACGGTGCTGGGCAAGTGGCCAGTTTCATTGCTGTCTTTTAATTTTTATTTGTTACTGGAATCGCCTTTACCACGCACTTGAGTGCTATGCTTGCTGCCCCTGAAGCCCCCTTGACCACCTTTTTGGGCATTAAACTGAGTACAAGTGAGTTTAACCTAAAAAAACACAGAGGGGGTGGACCTTTACCGTGGAGATGTTAATCTTGTGTGTAAATGGATGGTTAGATTTCTAACACCTGAGACTTCTAAAGGTTGTTGTAAAACAAATGCCTTCTGGGCATTTTCAGTCAGCAAGAAACTGGACCATATTAAATCTGTTTATAATTCTCCAGCTTTCCAAAATTGACTAATTATTAGCTTCAGGTAGTACCACTGCAGAGTAAAACACCCGATTCTGTGTGGTGCAGTTGAATACTTTGCCCAACAGCTGTACGATCAGTGAGATACTATTGTGATGGGAACATCTGTGGGGTTTCTGAATCTTCTACCTCTTACCGTGTATTTCCTTTAGTAAGTGAACCCAACACTCACAGCCTTCTAATATATTTTTTTAACTTCTGAGTCTCTCAATAAAGTCAAATATATGTAAGATTAAACTAAGCAATGTTTAAAGATGTCAGCAACTGTAAAGTATGTAAGATTTTTAGAAACACTATATTTTATGATTAGGCTGTGTGTTGGATTATGACAAAATATTGGCCTTGGAGTTCAAATGATTTTCCTTCACAGTCGACAGGTTCTGGTAAGTATTTTGGAGAAAGGCAAATATGAGTGAGTAGAAGTAGATGCAGACAGACCATCTGGAAGGAGCCAGTCGCTAGTAATTGCTTTAGGAAAAGATTCTGCACTTCTGTCAAGAGTGTATCAGTCAGCACTGAAGAATATTTTTTGCAAAGATTTACTTCTAGTGTAGCTAGCTGGATTAAAGATAGTCGGTAGTGTATAGCTTGTGAAATTAGGGCCTGAGCCATAATCGTTTGAAATCAGTGTGTCTTTTATTGATCTCACTGGACTTTGAGCAGGACCCTCAAGGAGCTCACCCACCTTAGGACATCATGCTAACCTGATAGCCTCTGTGTTACTCTGTTGCCTGGAAGCTGTTTCCCCTCACCTGTTAGTATCTCGTCTTTAGTAACTGGACTGTTCATCACGTGCCTTTTATGGTATTTTGTTTGGAAGCAAACTGGCATGTAATTTTGAATAACCCTCTTAGATTTCTGTGCATGTTTTATGTTTACCACTGTTCACTCTTCCCTCTCCATTGTGTCTTATCAAGAAGCAGCAAGATTTGGCAGACTGAACTGGATATAAGTACTCTCTGTGTAATGTTGATAGCTTCTTGTTTTGCAAACAAATGGCTCTCCTGACTGTACTTTCAATGTAGTATGTACTTTCAGCTTCTCTGGTTTCGGTATCATTCATTTGTAGCATATGATGACACAGTTACCTGTGTGGTGTAAGTTTAACAGTCACTGTCACATTTGGAGGTACGTAGTGACTGGAAGTCCTGGTAAGAGCACCAAGTTTAAGTTAAATAAATGTGGACTTTCACTTTGATGGTCTAGAGTGAGAACATCACAGGACTTGGGTTTTTGCAGAATTCTTCTGCAGAGGAATTTGCAGCGGGTTGGTAACGTGGAGACCTTGTCAGTGCACAAAACCTGAGCTGGCAGGGCTGCGGGAGCCTCCCAAGCCAGCAGTGGTCAGAGTTGTTTGCTCACATTCTGTGCTCTCCTACTTCTACAGTGTAGTGTGTTCGAAACTTGCCAGATTAATAACCTTGAAGATCGCAAATATTTTTATCCACTGTAGTTAGGTACACTGGCAATAGCAATATAAATTGCTGCCTAATACCTCATCCAGCCTAAAACAGAGTACTTGTATTGTCAGTAAGATAGCTCAGTTATTTTGACTCATTTAGACTCATGCTTTTATTTTGGTGTTATTTTTATTTTAATAAATGAACTAGTTATTGCCAGCTATGCTGTAGATGCCTGTTGAAGTGGGGATGTTATCAGTTCTTCTCAAATAGAAGTAATTGTCCATATGAGCGTAGGACCTGCAAGATGAGCTATACTTAAGTTAGTGTTATGTATTTCAATGTGGGAGAAGAATCTTGTATAATTTAAAATAAAAGTAATATGACTAACTGATGGAGACTTGAAAATAGAGATCATATCCAAATAGTAATGCTGCACAATGATGCCACAGTTTAACACGTGAAAATTCACCTGCTAATTCTGGATTTTTTGACATAAGAACTTCAGTAATCCATACTGTAGACTTTTGGTGAAGATACTTGGGCAATATTCCAGAAATGGTTGTGATTGATAATTTACATATAGTTTTGTTATATTTAAATAAGTAGATTTAAGGAGGTTGTTAATTTCATACAGCCTATCTTTGGTTAAGTTGTGAACGTAAGTCACTACTTGCCAGTTATCTGATTTGAAGCATGGCTTGGCTTTGAAGATAACTACTTCCAAATGATTTAAGAGTTCCTGATTTTGTTGAACCTGCTAAGCTGATGTGCTCGTTAGATAATTCTGATTGTGCTGATGAACAAATGGACCGTTGAGCTATAGCCTGAATTAAAATCAGAAAGAAATTGTGTCAATAGCTAGTGTTCTGAAGTGCTCTTCACCCGAATCCCTGTTGCTGGTTTTAAATGAACTGAGTGGTCAACACCAATGCGACAACCATTTTTAAAACCACAGCTAAAAATAGCGACACACACAATTACAGGCATGCATACACTACAAATTCTGACCAAATTTGCAGCTATTTCATTAATGAATTCATTAGTTTGGCTATGATAGGATGTAACCTGAAAGAATGATCCGACTCCATAACCCTAGCGGATGAGAAGTTAGCTCTTAGGACTTGCTCTGTCATCAAATCCCAAACCTAGCTGTTGTAAGCAAAATCACCACCCTTCAGTGTAAAACTCAGCAAGCTCCTGTTCTCTTCTCTTCCATCCCCTTTCCACTCCTACTGAAAAGTATTTCCATGAATGATCATTACATCCACTAACAGCATCTTGTGTTAATTGGCTAAGACCACAAAGCTGCTAAGTCATCTTTCCACCCAGTGGCCTGGATAAGGTCTATCCAGTGCTGTTAATATGTCTTTTGCTCTTGCTGCTGTGTAGGTGATGGAGCCTCATGTCTCCTGTGCAATTTGCGCTGGTAAATTCATGGGGTGGCTCAGCCATCCTCTGTCTTTCTCACTCTCTAGCGTTGTTCAAGGCTAAGTCTGTGAATCTAAAAGTTGTGCTGTGTCCTGTTTTCTCTTGTGCCAAGTCTGAAGGTCATCCCTTTCTTTCCCTACGTTCGAGCATCTGTATCATCAGCAGACTGACTGGGCCACTGTTATCAACCACAGAGCGAGGTTGTTTGCTGCATTTTTAAAGCGTTTGAGCATTCTGGTCTCCTCCGAATCCATTTTTTTTTCTGTCCAGAAGGGATTATCCATCAGACTGCTGAGCTGATGACCTGCTGTTTGCGTGTTTACGAGACATCAGCAATACAGGATTTGACTTTGATCAGATTTCCTGAAGACAAATATGAGTAAACTGCACACATACGTACAGCTTCTCATCCCATGACAGCACGGTTGGGTAACGTTCCTGTGTGCACGTAACTTATAGAGCAGGAAAAAAGGAAACGGTGAAACCGAGCACATAGACATAGTTGCAATACAGGAGATTGAGTAATACCTCCTGTCATCTACGCTGAAAAACTCCTTTGACCCGAGTATTTTCCAAGTCAGCTCATGAAATACATTTCTGGTGCCTCAAGTATGGATGCTGGTGTAAACTGAAGCATTGGGAACAGCAGCTCGCACGCCCAGCAGGTGGTATCTTGGCATCCCACAAGTTCTTGGCAACTATTTAGAAAAGCACTACAGCAGTCAACATGAACATGTTATCTCAGCCAGGTAATCAAAACAAGCAGTAAAAATGAGTTCAGAACACAGAAATGTGGCTGGTTTCTCACACTGGAGAAATTTAGTACCCGACTTCAAAACTGGCTCACCTAGCCAGGTCTGGTGGTTTTAGTTCTCTAAAATCCAACCTGCACCAGTTTCAAAATGTAAAAATAGGTGTCTTAATTACTAGAGCATAAAATGTCGAAGCAACAAGCTAAGTTTTTTTCTGTTTCTGTATTCCTCTGAATAAAAAAGATAAAGTTTTGGTAAAAAAAAAATCTTTAACGTGAGGCCTTAAGACCTTATATAGTCTAACTTTAGCATGGAGAGTCTATTTTTACAACCATGTTAGAAATTCTGTATATAGGCCTGACTGACCTTGTAAGTATAGTGGTGCTAGCAGCTAATCATGCAATAGCGTAAGACTCTGTATAACAGTAAATGCTGATTTATTTTGATTACTGGTACAAGGAGTCCTGCTTACTGCCTGTGTAGAGACTGCATATTTTATGCTTGGAAATACAGTCCAGAACATATTCAAACTGTGAATATATAACCTGATTTTTCTTTTCTTAAGGGTAAAGATATATTACAATAGGTAGTGTTTTATATAGAATACAGTACTTATTTTTATTGTTGCATAAAAGCAAAATATTTTTTTCAGAATAGCAAAGCATTACGGAATTTTTAATCCACTGGAGAAAACACTATTTACAGTATGACCAATTCTTTCAGCAAAGCTTTTGGGGTGGTACATACCAATTGGCTCCGCCAGCTTCATTTTGTGCTAATGTTTATCTTTGGCTGTAAAAAAACCAGCTGTCTATTTTTTCACTCACACCAGCCCTTACTGGTAAAGCACTGGAAGAGGCAAGGAGAATCACGTTTCACCACTGGGGCTGGGCTAGTATTAGCAAAAGCAGCCAATCTATACCATATTCTTGTCTTTGCTAGCTAAAATCCTTTAAAGAACATACCTGACGTAATAGAAACATAAGATTTTGACAAACACCAAAATGAAGCATTGCAATTTACAACTTTCTAGCTTTGAGTGTGATATTTTTGTCATAAACATAACAGGCATTGGGCTGTTGAAGTGAATGAATCTGGCTTTCATGTAGCTAAGCAAAATGTTGCTTTTTATAAAATAAAATCATTGTAATTTGGGGTTCTAAATTCCTACTCACTTTTAATAACAGCATCACAGTATCCACTTCTATAAGAGTATTTAATACAAATGCCTGTGGTTTTCAATGTTACTACCATACTGGAACATCAGTAAAGTGACTTTCAAAGACAAAGGCTGTTGTGTGTGTTCTGTTCTCAGAAGTTCTTATATTTAGCACTTCCTGGTTTCTAGGTCTCTGTGAAAAAAAAAGATGCTGCTGTGTTCATGGCAAAAAAAAAAAAAAGGCTAATGGCTATTAATAGAATACAGATGCTATTTTTAAGAGAATACAGATGCTATTTTTCAAATTCCAGCATTGAAAATGATCCTGTGTGCTTCCCAGTCTTTGTCTTAGGGTCCTGCTGTTCTCAAGGCCAATCTAAAATTACTGTTCCTTAGGTTTCCATGTCTGAGGGCAACCTAGAAAAACAATCTTCATTCTGAACTATGCCCAATTGCTTGCACGAGGATCAAGAGCAATCGCCCCCTTGGTGTCACCTAAATGTCCTTCCCAGTATGCCCTTTGGGAAAGAGAAACCTGTGAGGAACCTTCCATGTCCATGACAACTGATGCGACGGTCGGTCTACAGGTACCAGAACATGGAAGCAGAATCATGTCTATGTGTTTAAAAACCATTTTTGAGGACAGAAAGAGAACTAGCTTCTGAAATCAAACTAGAAGCAATATCCAAAGGATTCTGAATTTAAGTAGTAAGTCCTACTTGCTGCTTTGAATTTAGCTAGCTTTGAATTTATAGCCCAGAAACCAGTGACCTGGATTTTACACTATTCTTAGCAAGCTAGGGTATAAAACAGTATTCAAGCAAGAGTTCTGCTCCGAGGATTATTTCTGTTGTTTGTCCAGTGACATATACACATCTCAGGGGTCCGTACTGGGACCGGTGCTGTTCAATATATTTATCAATGACATGGACAGCGACATCGAGTGTACCCTCAGCAAGTTTGCAGATGACACCAAGCTGAGTGGTACGGTTGAGACACCAGAAGGACAGGATGCCATCCAGAGGGACCTGGACAAGCTGGACAGGTGGGCCTGTGTGAATCTCATGAGGTTCAACAAGGCCAAGTGCAAGGTCCTACACCTGGGTCGGGGTAATCCCCAGTATCAATACAGGCTGGGGGATGAAAGGATCGAGAGCAGCTCTGCTGAGAGGGACTTGGGGGTACTGATAGGCGAAAGGCTGGACATGAGCCACCAATGTGCGCTGGCAGCCCAGAGGGCCAACCATGTCCTGGGCTGCATCAAGAGAAGCGTGGCCAGCAGGTCGAGAGAGGTGATTCTGCCCCTCTACTCTGCTCTGGTGAGACCTCACCTGGAGTACTGCGTTCAGCTCTGGAGCCCTCAGCACAAGAAGGACATGGAACTGTTGGAGCGGGTCCAAAGGAGGGCTACAAAAATGATCCGAGGGCTGGAGCACCTCTCCTATGAGGACAGGCTGACAGAGTTGGGCTTGTTCAGCCTGGAGAAGGCTGCGGGGAGACCTGATTGCAGCCTTTCAGTACTTTAAGGGAGCCTATAGGAAAGATGGGGACAATCTTTTTAGCAGAGACAGCAGTGACAGGACGAGGGGTAATGGTTTTAAACTAAAACAGGGTAGGTTTAGGCTAGATATAAGGAAGAAATTCTTTACAATGAGGGTAGTGAAACACTGGAACGGGTTGCCCAGAGAGGCAGTGGAGGCCCCATCCCTGGAAACATTCAAGACCAGGTTGGACAGGGCTCTGAGCAACCTGATCTAGTTAGTGGTGTCCCTGCTCGCTGCGGGGGGGTCAGACTAGATGATCTCTAGGGGTCCCTTCTGACCCAAAACTTTCTATGATTCTATACACACGCATGTATAGTTTTTGCTTCATTCCTTAGTGCAAAGGCTCCTCCCAGAAGTGCTCTAAAGCACTAATATAAGAAATATACTCCTTTTAACATTTTTCTGGCATTCTTTGCATTTACAAGGCTAGCAAAAGAACATCTAGCACTCCTCTGTGGTAGACAGAGCTGACCAAAATTAACAAAAGTTTAAATAAGTTATTTCATTGGAAAAAAGTCTGAACTACCTCCATACAGTTATGCTGCTTCCTCTTTGTATTCAATGTCCCGCCCAGAAAAAAAAACAATCAACCAAAAAACCCCACCAAACAAAAAACTCACCACTTCGCTGCTTTTATTTCTATGACAAGTTAAACCTTTTCCTCCTGAAAAATCTCAGGCAAGGAAGTCTTGCCTTTCTGTATCTGCTTTCACGTAAATTCTACAGCACGGGTAATTACTGCTGTGACCTGAAATAGTAATCTGGCAAGAATTTTCTCCAAGTGTCAGCTGGCATAGAGGCAGGAAGGCTACTTGTCAGGGTTTAAAGCAGAGGAGACAGGAACATTAATTTACATGTAACTGAAGTCTGGGAGCTTCGAAGTTCACTGTTAAAGTTAGCATATAAACTGACACAGCGTAGTTTTTGTGTGTTTGAAAGTGTTTGTTTTATATAGTGACACAAACCGAGCAACAATCTTACCAGAACAAAAGCCCCCTATACAAGAGCATGCTGCTGGAAGAGCTCTCTGCTATGTTTTGTCGCATCCCTGCTTACGAGAGGTTCTAACAGTCTTGCACTCAGTGCACGGTGTCACAGACTTCATCTTGAAAATCGCCAGCTGTCAAAGTAAGCAACTAAAGCTTACTGGCATTCTAACAGACCAGAGTAAAATGATCACTCCAAAAGCTCTTTCAGTTTGTACATCTGTCTTATGCTGTCAAAAAGTGTGTCATCCTACGTCATACATGTGATGATACTGTTTAAGACAGACAAAGAAAAGTTGTGCTTCAGGAACTGGTTTTAGTGAATCACAGGAAAAAAGTAAACATGCTACAGAAAAACTTCCTATCTGCATAATTTGTTATATATAGTGAATTGCAAGTTTATGAAAATAAAAACATCTTTAATAGTCACAGGTTGAAAGTTACAGACGACAGTACATGAGTAGTTAATATCCATTGTCAAAATTAAAAAAATGAAAGTGTGTAAAGTGATACCTTCATAAAATATGCAATTTCCAATATTGAGATATGCAATCATTGGAAGATTTGGCAAAGCAAAACATAAACTGGAATGTTAGTCATGATCATCCATGGCTTGCTTCCTTTTGATTTAGACACTCATTACACACTGGATGAACTGCAAAAAGAATAACCACTTATCAGATGTATGGCAGAGACCAAGTTTTCACTTACTCTCCTAAAACACCAATTGTCACTACCCTTTTCTGTAAACAAATTCAGTCCATGAACAAAAAAAGCTTTGAAACTAAGTACGAAAACTAGCTAACAGTAATTAAAACAAAGTATCTCCTTAAAAATAATAACAAAACCCCCAGGAATACTTCAATCTAGCATTCTCCTTCTCCTGCACAGATGTTGCCAGGAAGCCAAGACAGACAAGCCTGACTGAGTCTGGTTTGTGTCTGTCCCCACTGCACCTCCCTGAGCCTTTCCTGGAAAAAACGCCTACGAAGCCTTAAAACAAAAAAAGTCACAGAAAGCGATGTTAGCAAGCAACACAGCCTCTCAGATCTTCTTGAACCATGCTGGTAAGAAGTCCAGACAAAAACGCACAACAACATCTTATAGAACTCTATAAAATACATCAAAACTTTTTCAGCCAATACTCAACAAAACTCAGAACCTTTGTGCTCTTAGGTAACACCGTAAATGTAGGGAAGACAGGCACAAACTCAAATCATTACTGTTTGTCTTCAGTTTTAAAGTTTTCTTTAGTTTTACCCTGTAATTTTAACTGATTCCTTAAAGTTTACTTACATCATCATACTGGAAGTTCACAAAACCCTGCTGAGATGTATCCCTTCTTCTAAAACATTCTGCAAAAAATGCATTAAGAAAACAAAACAGAAACCACATAAGAAGAGTTACAGTTAATCGATTTTTTAAAAATGCACTGTACTTTCATAAAATTCCCCAAGTCACACGAACGAGAACTCAACAGTAACACTGCAACTCATTCCAAGACTTCATTTCCCATTCTTCATTTTCATATTTATCACAAACAACCCTTTATGCTCTGTTAATAAATACAGTTTCCCAATTTTCGTAACATAAGTTTTCTAGTCTCTGGAATAAACCCTGCATCAATTTTAAGTCCACTTTTCAATGGGGATTTAAAAAATAATAATCTGTAATTGTTCCAGTTCTGCCTGTAAGCTCTATTGAAAGAAACCTATTTTGCATCACATGAAAGTTAAAGCTGAACTTTAGATAACTGAATAATCAGATTTTATTAAATAAGAAAATATTATGGGGATGATAGTAACAAGGCTATAATCCAGCATACCAGTGAGAGCTCTGAGTTTCACACAGCAGGCAATGTAATCATCAAATGTGATCTTTCCACGGGTACTGTATCGCCTTGTGATTGCAGTCACTGCCTGCGGGCTCAGTCTAAATCCTATTTGAAAATAAAAAATCTATATTGAAAAGACAGGTAAGTTAACAGAACCCAACACATTTTTAATTGGAAACACCATGTGTCAGTTACTGCAGGGTGACAACTGGTACTGGGAAACGCTGTAAGTCAGCGTCAGAAGCAAGAACATTTTGCAACTTACCCATGTTCATCAAGGCTTTCTCCAGTTCTTGACGATCCACTGTACCACTTCTATCATTGTCAAAACTTACAAAGTGTTGCTTCCAGCCATTGACCACAGCCCAGAGTTCTTTAAACTCATTAAATCCCAGCGTGCCAGACATATCCCTCTGATTTCAAAGCTAAGAAAACCAATTCTTAACTTAAAAAATTAAAAAAAGCCCTCTCTTCAATGGAAATTTGTATTTCTATCTCTGTAGTTAAAAACTCTTTCTTGAAGGTCAATACTAATTTTACTATTATTAATTTTTCTGGTAGAAAACTAACTGGACCATCCCACAGCACAGGGAGAGAGAATACTACCAACAAAAACCAAAGGTCAGAGAACTTGCTGTCCCCACTTCTTCTCAGTGAAACCCGATAAAACTATTTGCTCTTTGTGAATTTAACTTCGTTCACACACTTCTCTTTCACCTGCCGCAGTGTAATTGTTACCAATAGAATACATACCTGAAATAAAAATAGATGCAAAATGAAAAATTTGAACAATATCAGTTCTCTCGCATTCTCGCATTTGTTCAAGGTGACCTAACAGCCCTTCCAATTTCATTTCTGCTTTCTTCTTTTTGAACAGCAAGACACTTGAAAACAACAATGTAAGTTTTGACAAAAATATTTCAGAGATTGCAACCTTGCACTCTATATCCCAGTCTTCCATAGGCCCTACTGCTGAATGCCAGATACCATCTCATTAGATACTCGAACCTGATTCATTTAAGCAACAGGATTTAGGAGGGCTTAGATTGTATTCAGACTGTGTAGAACAAATGCAGAACTCAGTAGGAAGGACATCTACGATGGTGTCCAATTTTGAAAGCACAATGAGTGACTTGCACAAAGCTCTATTCTGGGCTGCCAGACCTGACTCTTCACGCATTCAACAGAGAAACCGTCCCCCAGGCTTAGAGGGATATCACTTGTAAGAAAATCAGTCACCACGAGCCTCATCTACTAGAATTATTATTTCATCCAGTAAAATGAATAAGAATGGAATTTTGCAGTTCCCCAATTATACTGACTATAACACTGATCAAGTAAGAGCTGAATGGGAACTACAAAGCATTTCCGAAATTTTGGGCACCCTCTCACATTTGCTTATTTAATGCAAAAATGTTTACATTTCATAGTGAAGGATACATCCAGCATTGAGATCATCAGTCTGCAAGTCTCTAAGTTGAAAGCTGTTTAAATGAGAAAAAGGGAAAATAAGTTCTATTAAAAGAATGAGTTTCACTTTTGTTTGTCTGAACGTAACATTTTAAATTGCTTTTTATTATATACTTATAGTGTAATTAAAAAATATTATATAATTGCTTCCACGGTATACAGCCATCCCATATTTTGATCCAGATAAGAGCTTTTAATCATTACTTGCTAGAAGAACTGACAGCAGACAATCTGGAGCCAATTCAAGTTATATTTAAAATTAATTTGCTCTTATCTCAATCCATAATGGTTTTGGGTTTCAGTCAAAAGTGGTCATTTATATTTCACCATAGACACCACTTGAGGAAGGCAGTTTTGCTCACGGAAGCTCGACTATGTAAACCAAATACTAGGTATCCGGGCAGAGGAGTCCTGCCACAGAATTTTTGGTCAATATCAAAGCTCAATTTAAAAACAAAGCAAACCTCCTTTTTAAGAATTGGCTGTCCATTACAAAACAAAACACTTTTTCAATTCCACAGGTCAGCAGTGGGGAACTAAGGAGGCCGAGAAGGGAAGTCTTATATGCACAGAACTAAATACAAAGAATTTATGTTTCAAAGTAGTGCATATGGAAAGCAAGCCCTTCCACCATGCAAACAAAGAACAACCTCTGCAGAAGGCACTACTACGAGCGTGTTCTAGCAGATGGCATAAGAATTAGTATGCTTTAGGGTTGGGGTTTTTTGGTTTATTTGAATCATTAACTTACGTTTATACGCTCCTGCAATCCCTGACTGGGTGAGACATCTCTGTAGCTCATCAGCATCTATTTGTCCATCCTTTCGATAACAGAAGATGTATCAGCTATTGTTTTAATTCCCTCTCCCAGGCTGGTTACTCCCAGTACCCACTCCCTTTTCAGTGGCATTAAATTAGTTCTCTTCAAAAAACAACTGATTACCTGCCTGCTATATGACAGAAACTGCCTTTTATAACCTGTATTGGTAGTGATGTTTCTTTAGCTGGTATTTTTGCAATATGCATTAGCTTTCCCATCTAGTGATGTACTAAAATACGAACAAGATTGGCAGGTTTGATCTAAACTTCAAAAAGAAAAGCAACGCACATCAAATACTGGTAGTGTATACTTGAGAGCCAGCTTCACAGAAACCAAGGTGCAAGATTTTGAACAAAGACAGCTTTCCTTAAAGTACTAATTTTAGCTTAGTCGGTAGTGTAGTCACTTTAGATCATATGTTTATGATCTCACTGCTACCATAGGAAAACTAGAACCCAGATCATACATATCCTCTTCTCAAGGCAGACCTAAGATTTACAAATCTAAACAAAAAATGGTTTTGGTGAATCATAAGTTGTTAGCAGAACAAACAAAAGCAGAAAGCAAAGAACTTTGAAAGAAAAGCAAAACAAAGCCAGAAAAGATACCTATCTGCACTGTTTGGAAAATGACTCACTTCCAATGCATCCTGCTCAGGGCTAAACAGAGAAAGCAACTGCCAATTGCTGGCAAACAATGAGCTGTCAGCAGTGGAGCTGGAACTCTAGGTCACAGTCCTCACACACCCAACATGAAGTTCGGTTCACAGAGAGTTTGAGTATAATTCAACCTCAATTGAGGTTGGAACATTATATCTGTAGGTATAAAAAATGACGTGACTTTTGTAAAACATTACACAGGGAGAAGAGAGTTGCTTTATATTTGAAACAAATTTATTTACCTTACCATTTTCCTAATGCTTTTAAATCCAGTAAGCATATTGTTTATTCTTTTTTTGTTAAGAACAGTGATATGCTACTAAATGGGACTGTGGGAATGGCATAGCCAGGTAACTTTCACAAATTAAGTATCATTATTTATAGGACAAATAGTAGTCAATATGTTAAATGATATTTGAAACGGTCTGAAAAAAGGATCAACAATGCTTTGATTCTATGTAAAATTAATGGCAGCTAAACCCAAAATTGCTTCCAATCTAGTCCATGAGTCTAACTATACAGATGCATTTAAAACTTTACATTCAAAGGAAAATTAAAACAAACAAACATTTGAAATAGCCATGCATATTAGGCAGCAAATCTCTTCAAAGCCCTTGTGGCTTCTGAAACAAAGGCAGGATCTGCATAACTTTAAAACCGGCAGGAAGACAGAAAAGCATGATTTGTAATCATGATTAACATTACCAAAAAGACGCTGGGCCTTTTTTTTTTTTTTTAAGTAGAACTTAAGCAGTTAAACTAGACAGGGCATAGAGACTTTGTGAACAGCCTAAAAAAAGAAAATTATTACTTCCTACAAAGACAGACTCAATTAATTTAACAAAGATTTGAAACAATGCTTTTGACTTCTGTAAACAAAGAAAACTAATTCCTCAAATCTAAGACAAGAACTGTTGTAAACTATTTCAAAGAAAGCTCAGAGATAACATTTTATATTATGTAGGTGTAAAAATAGCACAGAGAGCAGCAAACCATAGCCAAAAACTTTACTAATTCTACAATAAGTACTTCTGAAAAACTGTGAAATGTGGCTTTTTTACAGACTTGCACGGATGTCTGTAAAAGCAACTGAAAATTTATCTGTTCCATTTCACTGTCTCCTTACAGGGTTTTACTTCTGCACAGCCAGGCCTCTGAAACCGACTCTTCCGATTCCAAGGACAGCATTCCAAAAGCTAGCCAGTTTACTTCAATAAGGAATGATTTCCACAAATAAAAAATATTTAAGAGTACTAACGTAAGTACTCTTAAGCACTAAGTTGATCGTACCCATTAGCTCCCTGGCTCCCCAGATTCCAGTAACCATGCCTCACTTGAGAAGCCTGGGGACGGTCTATGCTTCACTGAGGTCTGGCTCTTGCCACCTCTTCTCCCCAGGGCTGCCTCCTGTTTACCCTTACCTTCCTCTCCCTTCACGCTAGGAGCTTAGACATTTTCCCAGCGTCAGCTACCTGCTCCACTGCTGATTCCTGGCACCCACCCAGGTGAGACCTGGGTGCAGAGGCATCTCCGCTGGCAGGCAAATTGTCAGCACGTTCAGCAGTTTGGCTCAGGCTCCACCTTACCAGGGAGGCCGGCCTCGCTGCACAGAGGTCATTCCAGCGTTCTCTTTTACTACAAAAATACACAGTCTACATATTTTCATAAGCAATGTTAAAGAAGTAATACAAAGACTGTAATATGCATTATTAATGCAAAAGAATAATGTAGAGAACAAAAACAGACCACATTACAATCTTTAACTGGGAATGTAAACATCAACTAACATTGCTGAATTCAAACTTTCATGTTGTGGTTATGTGTACCTGTGGGTACGAGATCCACGAGCAGAGTTTTAGATTTGCACACACCCTAGAAGTGCACAATAAATAGCTATACATATGGCCAACAAAGACAGAACTTCAACTCAATAAACCTTGCTTATTTGCTCCTAAACTTTGTAATATAGTTCAAGCACTACTTCTTTCTAGTAACATCTGAAATCACACAAAACCAATATGCACCACAAAATTACAGGAAAGAAACTAAAAATGCAGTGCAGAATGGCAAGGAGGAAAAAAGTTGTGAATGCCTTTTCCTCTAAGAGGATAATCACTCTATCCTACCAGCAAACCCAGATATTGGCACAACTCAAGACTGCTTTTCCATTTGTGAGTCTATTAAGATCATGTAATGATCTCTTTTTTTTATCAGCATGCCCTGCTCTTAGCTGGGCCATCGCCACAGCCCACACTTCCCACTGCTTCTAGCTTCTTTCTCCTGAAGCTGACAGCAATCCCCAACTCGGACCCGAGTCACAATTCAGTTACAACATTTCATGTAACTACGTAGTCCCTGTATATACTTATATCGGAACTACAGCACGTACATGCATACATGTGTGTATATATACGTACGTATTTACACACACTACATAGAAACTAACAGCATTATTCAAACTGTGCAGTCACTGTGTGTATATTGCTATACGGTACACCTATACAGCCATATACAGCACATAGGCTAAGTAGAACAATTTATTTTTTAAAACTTGAAACAACAGTTTTCCTCACTGCAAATATTAGGCATTCCTCTTTCCAAAAGCTAATGTAGAAATTATTCCAATTATTCCCCAGAAATAAACAAAACAAAAACCAAGAAATAAATAACATAAGTTTACCTGCCCTGCTACTGCAGCAAAATAACCATACAAAGGATCCTGAGCTTGTCCAGGGAATGCTGGTCCTCCTGGAGCTCCTCCATACTTTAGAAATCAAGAAGAAAATTAATTTCAAATCAGTGATTCAGTTAATAGTTAAGAAACTGCAGTGTTTGTACTTCAGAATCCATTTGTGTTTTTCTATACACACGCCATGCAAAAAGGCCAAACCAACCAAAAAAGAGATTCCTTAAAAAAAAAGACACAATCTTGGTATCGATATACTCGTTTATTGTAACTTCAATAGATCAGTGTAAAACCTTGCGCAGGAGCAACCCACCGACCTAGATACAGCTCGGTACATCTCACCGAGGCTGAGTTTTAGTCTCCTACAAGCAGAAAACAGGGTACTGAAGATAAAGACTATCAAGGCACCGCAGATTTTTCTTTCCACTTCAAAAAAGTCGAGCAAGGGAGATCCCTAGGGAAAATACTTGGACGAATACGCATTAAGCATGGCGATTTTAAAATAAAATTAATGAAGTGAAAATTACGAAATGACGGAAGTCGATCCTGTTTGACCGAGCTGAACCAATCATGCGTGTAACAGAGTCTGGGCTCTCATCTCCCGCCCAGACAAAAGCTGAGCCCATTTTCCGGAGCCGCCCACAGTCGGACCGGGGGTTCCGCGCCCTCCGGAGCCGCTCAGCTCCCTCTTAGGCCCGCGGAGCGAGGGCAGCCTCACACCAGGCACCAGGCCTCGCCCGAGGGGCCGACTCTGGGAGCGGCCTCCGCTACAGGGACCCCGCCGGCCGGCAGCAGCCCCCGGCCCTGTGCCCCGCCGAACCGGGCCGGCCCAGCGGCACCTCCCGCCGGGGGTGGACGGGCACAGCCTCGCCTAACGCGGCTCTCAGCGCTCCCTCTTCGCCAGCCGGAAAGCCGGCGGCCCCCCGCCTCAAGGAGCCACAGGGCCGAGAGCCCCCCCCGCCCCCAACTCCGCCTCAGGGCCCCGGCAGTGCGCGGGGTGGGGGGAGAAGGCGCTGCCTGGCCCCAAGCGCCATCGCCCCTGCCTCAGCCAGGCCGCGCCGCCAACCCCCGCCGCTCGGGCTCACCCCGCCCTGATAGAAACCGCCGCAGGGCGCCGGCTGCCCGTGAAACGCCATCTTCGCCTGGCACCTGCCTCCACCAGTCCGGCCTCGCCCGGGCGCAACCACCCGGCCAGGAAGGGGGGGCCGGGCCCGGCCACGGGCTCGGGCAAGGGCCGGAAACTCTGCCACCCGTCCGGGGCAAGCGGTTGCCTCCAGCCACTGGGGCAGCCGGGCAGGGCAAGACGGTGCCGCGCGGAGCGGAGGGCTCCTCCCCCTCCAACCCCACCGTCCCCCATCGGGGTGGTACAGGCCGCCGGCCCGGAGGCGGCTGTTCCTCTCCTCAGCAAGGGGACGGGGCGGTGCGGCGCTGCCTCAGGGCCCGCCAGTGGCGGAGCGCCCTGCCGGACCCGGCCGCCTCCCCTTCCCCTACCGGTGTTGGCAGGGCGGCTCCTTCAGGGCGGGGAGCGCTGCGGCGTGAGGCGCGGGGCCGGTGGAGAGCGGGCTCAGCTCGGCTGCGGACTGTCCCGGCCGGCGGCTGTCAGTCACCCGCGGGAGCCGTCGCGCAGGCAGGGGGGAGCGGCCGCGGGAAGCCCTAAGGCTCGGCGCCACTGCGGCCCTGGCGCTGCCCGGGGCCTGCGGCAGTGGTCGCCGGTGCGGGGCTGTTAACCTCTGCGGCCTTTGGGGAGCGCTGCAGATGTGCACCGGTGAATCGCCTGGGTGCGATGTCCAGTTATTTCTGAACCGGCCTGCAGAAGGGCCATAAAGCCCATGAACTCAGTGGTTCGTGCGCATGTATCACATAGGTCACAGAATGCTTCATTATGTTAAACGTGTCCTCCTTCTTTGTTACTGTAGGTTTCTCTTCAAAGTCTGAAGAGTTTTGGTTTGGCCTGGATAAATGCCAGGTGCCCAGTAAAAACCGCTCAATCGCTCCCCCTCCTCAGCCTGGCAGGGGAGAGGAAATATAATGAAAGGCTCTTGGGTCAAGACAAGGACAGGGAGAGATCACTCACCAGTTACTGTCACAGACAAAACAGACTGAACTTAGGGAGAAAAGGAAAGTTTATCACCAATCAAATCAGAGTAGGATAGTGAGAAATAAATCCAAATCTTAAAACACCTTCCCCCCACCCCTCCCTTCTTCCTGGGCTCAACTTCACTCCTGTTTCTCTGCCTCCTCCCCTCGAGCGGCGCAGGGGGACAGGGAATGGGGGTTACGGTCAGTTCATCACACCTTGTCTCCGCTCCTTCCCTCGTCAGGGGGAGGACTCCTCACACTCTGCCCCTGCTCCAGCATGAGGTCCCTCTCACAGGAGACAGTTCTCCACAAACTTCTCTGATGTGAGCCCTTCCCATGGGCTGCAGCTCTTCACAAACTGCCCCAGCGTGGGTCCTTCCCACAGGGTGCCATCCTTCAGGAACAGGCTGCAGAGTTGTTTCTCTCACTTTGTCTCACTCCTCTCTCTCAACAGCTGTTTTCTCCCTGCAGTTTTTTTTTTCTCCCTTCTTAAATATGTTATCACAGAGGCACTACCACTGTTGCTGATTGGCTTGGCCAGTGGCAGGTCCATCTTAGAGCCAGCTGCCACTGGCTTTATCAGACATGGGGGAAGCTTCTCACAGAAGCCACCCCTATAGCCCTCCTACTACCAAAATCTTGCCATGCAAACCCATAACAATCCCACGCTGGGCACCAAGAACTGTTGTGGTTTTGCCTCAATTTGCGACAAAGAACCATGCAGTTGCTCTCTTACTCCTTCCCCCTCCCTGCTGGGGTGGGGAGGAGAATCAGAAGGAAAAAGAAGACAAAAACTCGTGGGTTGAGATCAGAAGAGTTTAAAAGAATAGCAAAGGAAGAAGAAAACAACAATCACTACTACTGATAAAAAGCACATACAACATGCAGTGTTCTCACCACCACCTGATGCTCAGTTTGCTCCTGAGTAGCAAAAAGCCCCTCCTTCAGCCAGCTCCTCACTTAAATACTGAGCATGATGTCACATGGTATAGAATGTCCCGTCTGATTGGCTGTTTGGGTCAGCCCAGCCAGCTTCTTGTGAGAACTCCATCCCAGCTGAACCCAGGACAACACCTATCCCTGGTCCCAAAGACACAGGAAAGAGGTAAGCTGCATTGTTGTCTCATGGGTGTGCAGCTCCGAGTTATTCCGGAGCAGGAATGTGGGGGGATGCCAGTGTCCTGCTGCAGCCGGGAAGAAGCCCTTTCATGCTGGTTCCGCTGGTGGCAGGGTCCACCCGTGATCTACCACTGCCAGCTCCCCACCAGCAGCCCTCACCTGAGGCGCGCTCGGGTTTTGGAGGCAGCTGGGGGAGTCTCAGCTTTGACTCAACTGCCTCCTCCAGGCTGGAGGAACCCACGGGTACTACCCGTCCTTTAATCCTGCTGACTCTTCGTTCGCTTCGCCACCCCAGAAAGCAACGCCAGCTGAAGTGGACACAGCTTGGCCTGAGCTGGACTGTTTATTTGCAAAGTACTAAGCTTCCTCATGTTGAGAGGTATTTAATTAAGTTTTGAGAGGATGAGAAACTATTTGCTAGAGTCTGTACGACTGAAACAAATCTACTGGTGGAGACCTTGCAGGGAAAGTGGTCTACTGTCAGAAATTGGAAAGCATAACATTTTATTTTCTGTTTGTTAGCATAATTTCTAAAGAAATTTATAAATTTGTGTAGGACATTATTAATTTAATCACCCTACTTTATAGTAAACATTTAATTAAGAGTGAGTCACCCTTCTCAGCACCTAAGTCATCCACTGAACAGGCCTTTCGGACACTATCTATATAGCATATATTTTTATTATTTGAGCACCCATTACACCGATACTGTTAATAGTTGCCAGTAACATGTAAACAAGTACTGTGGTGTTCTGTGAAATGTAATATACAACACAGTTGCCAAATGAAAGAGGCAAATTTTTATTTAATACCTTCATCATGCAGGATAGCATATGTGAAGCCCGTCTTTTCAGGGCAGCTGAGACACAAGGTAGTGAATCTGACTAGCTTTTCAGCTTAAGAAATACTATTTCACAAGGGTATTTGAATAAGCACCAGTTGATATCAAACTGCGCAGCAATCAAATAATTTTATTTATGAGACTTAATCTGCGTGCGATATGTGTTATTGGAGACATTGTGCTGAACTTTGTTAGAGCACATATATTCACATCTGGAAAAGAAGCCTTCTTAATTAAAATAAGATATAGGTACAGTGATAAAAGCATTAAAGGCTGAAAAGATTGAAAATAAGTGGCAAAGAGTGTAAGTGATAAGATTTGAAGAGTTATACACTGATAAGTAGAAGGTCAAATAGTATGTATGTATGGCCAATAGCGTAAAGATAATAGGAAGGAATTTTTAGCTGCATTAGCGAGAAAGAAACAGGTAAGATTCAGACCCGTTGGTAGATAAAGATACTAAAACTGTACAACTGTAGCTGTGTAGAAATGGTAGATGTGTTTCATAGGCTTGAGGATTTTTTTGTACTTGAACTGAGCATAAATACGTAGTCATGCTCCATTTGCAGTGCCTCTACTGAGACAGTAGAGATAATGAACACTGCACTCAGTAGTTAATTTTTGCAAGATAATTTAAATTCAACCACACATAAGCAAAAGAGCTAGGAGACAGATGTAACAAAGTAATGTATTTTATATGTTTTTTTGGGCACGCAGTTTGTTTGCACTTGTGCATTTGTTTATTCAGTTTTTATCTGATGAAAAGGAAGGCTGTTCAAGGAGATTAACAAGTACACATCTGACTTCTGAAGGGCTACTGAGCTATGGTAACCTTTTAAGTTACAGTAAGATCATCGCATTAGAAATAAATCAGTGAGAGATCTGTGTAGAATAAATAGCTACTGATTTTGCAGATGCCAAAGGATATGTAATCCTTCTAGTGGGAAGACTGAAGTCCAGCAACAGAATGCCAGTACTATTGCCATTTTTTGAGATAATTCAGTGTATTTTCCTAAGAAAAGACCTAAGTAAAATAAGTGTGTCTAGAAAATGAGTGTTATGTGTGCAGTTTACATTCCATAACTTTTGCTGGATTCTTCGTAATAGGAGGTTAAGAAAGAATTCAAAACAGAACTACAATAATAGCATTACTGCCTTAAAAACTGATCCCACATCATGTTCATTGTATGTACCACGCTTCCTCACGGTGAACAAAGGCTAGAATAAACCCACTACAAGTCACACACTTTCTGCTTACTGATCTTCACTCCCACTGGCCCACTAAATCTGGATGCATTTAACCCTGGCATGAGCTCGATGTGGGAATTCAGCCCCCCTGAACCGAAAGCCCTGAGCCACACCGTGCTGCCCATTCTGCTCCCATCTGGTGTTGTGGCTGGGAGCTCGGCGGCGGCGTGCTGAGGCGTTGCGCTTCCCTGGCAAGCTGGGTGGGGAGCTTGTCCTTGCCAGAACTGCAATAAATGAAGCTAGGGAGGAGACAGGAGATTAAAGTGTAAAGTTCAAATTTCCGGAAGTGTTTACTTAGCCCATCTCAGGGGATGAGAACTTGAGAATAAGTATGTTACTTCAGGAGGCACAAAAAATCTCCTTGCCCTTTTAATGGCCATAACTTGAGAAGAGGCATATGTTCAAGCAGTGGAAAGGTAAATATAGTATAGGCCAGAAGTCCTCAATACAACACCTCACTTGGTGCCCAGAATGAATGGTGCTCCACTGTCCTGCTGCTTTTTCATCTCTTTGACACCACCCTTTCTTTTTCTATTTACTGCACGTTATTTATACTCTGTTCTGCAGACAGGTATTTTGTACAAGGTTTTTCTGTAATAGCCAGGTTTTATGTTGGAATCATCAAATAATGTACTTGCAAGGACAGGGGACAGGGGGAAGGCATTTCGGTCACTGTATAGGTAAAGAGAGTACGGAGATTAAAATTTTCTGTAAATTTTGATTGCCCAGTTTGAGCTACCTCAATTTTCTCCAACCCTGTGTGACTTCCAGAGTTAGTTTTCCCTCCCAGCTCCAATCTCTTTAACAGGTGGTTCAGTGGTGACCAACTTCCTTACTCCATAGTCCTTCCCTTCTTTGTTTCCTCTGTATTCAGCATTGTGGGAATTCTTCATCACTCACTGGGCATCAGCAAGAGCATCACTGAAGGCCTAAGACAAGATAATCTTAATTGTGGATGGTGCAGCTAGTGAGGTTTTGATATTGAGATATTTGAGGCTAACAATCAGCTTTTATCCAATGCAGTACAATAACACAATTTACCACATCTGTTTCATTATAAATATAGCAGTTTGTGCATTCCCCAGGCATGAGTTCTTTACAGAAATAAAGCTAAAACATGATTTTTCAGTAACAACATTAATTTCTAATTAATTTCTCACAGCTTGCAGTCGGATGGTTCCCAAGATGGTCTTTAACTAAAGTTATAATTACAGTATAAAGGTATCTGAAGACAAGTGATACATGCCTATGACTTGGAAAAGGCATTTACGATTCTGCTTACTTGGCGTGTCACTTTACAACTGATCTTTGTTCGTTCACCACGCACCTTATTTCAAAACCTTCAGTCCTGAAAACCTGGATCATTTAAAAGAGGTTGATGAGAACTAGAGCAAGTCATGCAAGCTCCTTTAATCCTTTAATTGAATAACATGGGGTCAGGATCCGGATCTGCTCTGGTTTTGCCAGACAGAAATCAGAGTATGAAAATGAACTGTGTATAAATGATTGCAGCACAGAACAAGTTCAGCAATAAGGCATCTGATTCCCTTTGTACAGAACTTTTTTGCAGTCATGTGTCAGTATATATGTTCTGACATAAGTCATAGTATATGTTATGCTTTACCTTCTGATAGGATAGGACTCGGCTGTACCGGCTGGAAGATAAGCATTAGCTTGTAGAACTCACTGAACTCACAGATGCAGATGGAAAGAAAGTGCTGCAAAGCCTGATTCTTCTGAAACAGGGTTGGGGGTGTCCAGCTACAAGAGGGTATTCCTGGTTCCACTCCCTATTTTCTGAATGATTTCATTAAAAACCTGTGTCAGTCTAATGAAAAAATGGACAAACACTCCAGGAGGCCAAGCCTGAAACGCATGATCTGTGGGCTGAAGAAGACGATCCGACTTGTTTGTTCTCTTGATTAAATTTTCAGCTGCACAGGGGCTTTGTTTTAATATGTGAGCTGAAGGATGTAGTTTTACAAAATTCCCTTGAGCTAGCAATATAAGGGATGGCTTGTTCTTAGGTAGCTTAAAATTAATTT
Source organism: Opisthocomus hoazin (assembly GCF_030867145.1). NCBI lineage: Eukaryota > Metazoa > Chordata > Aves > Opisthocomiformes > Opisthocomidae > Opisthocomus > Opisthocomus hoazin. The sequence goes on along the minus strand of NC_134417.1, from coordinate 70,184,139 downwards.
CTGCCACTTTGTGGGCAAAACCCCTAAACATTAGGGGTTAGTTATGCGTTGGTTATACAAAAAAAAAAAAAAAAGGCACTGTTCTGTTCTCCTCACCATGTTTTGCAGTGAGCTCAGTTCTGCCAAATGATCCAGTCAGAGGATTTAGGAACTGTAGAATAGTTTGGGTTGGAAGGGGCCTTTCAAGGTCATCTAGTCCACCCTCCCTGCAATGAGCATGAGCAACTTCAGCTGGATGAGGTTATGCTCTGCTGGAGTACCAAAATGGTGGTAGGTGGGAAATAAGCCCATAGCTGGCTAGTCAGCCATGGGGTAGTACTTCTGGGCAGAAAACCAGCATGTAGAGGGTAGAAATGGTGTTCCAGGTGTCTAAACTCTGTGATTGTCACCCATTAGGTGCCTGATGTCCATTTGGGCTCTCATTCTTACCTCCTAGGTTTCTTGAGAATGTAGGCAGATAGAATTTATTATCTCTGTGTCTAGTGCTTGAACTGAGTTGACACCACTGCAATGCTGCCAGAATTCATCCCCGTTTGCTGATCTGTAATTTCCATAATCACTGAGACTGGCAGAATTTCCACAGGAAGGTCTTCAGCTGCTTTCCTTGTGACTCACTCAGTATAAGTGGCATGCAAATAAATGACTCCAGGAAAATAAAGTTTATTTTTTCTTTGTTTGTTTGTTTAAATGTCCCACTACTACAGAAGATGCAATGGAGTTTCTAGCATTTGGGGAAATCAGAAGTTGCAACATGCCTGGAATGAGAGAGTCGTGCTGCATCCTGTGGAGAAAAATCACTGTCCTGATGACGATGTCTCCTCTTGGTGCCTGTTTTGGTTACTGTTTCTGTTACTATGCACTGTGTGTGTTGAAAATTCCTCAAATATTGCAACACACATCCCCAAGTGACCAACAAGAGATGTATTTGCAGTTCCTGTCACAAAATTTTAGCATACTTGAGCACACTCCTAAAGTGATACCACTGAAAACAAAATTTCTTCCTCTAGCTGTGGCTTTGGTATGTATTTCTCCTCACATGTCTATCCATGCTGTTTTTCTTGTTCCTCGTATTAGCTTTTTTTTTTTTTTGCTCCTTTTATTTCGTTTCTTGTGACCTTTCTGAGTTGCTGAAGATTGGAGTCAGCCCATTGCTGTGCCCAAAAGTGCCCACCAGATGTCACGGTGGTACTGCTCATCCGGGCGCAGCAGCCCAGGCTGGAGGGCTCTCTAACCCACACCCGGTTTTTACCGTGTACAAATACAAGCTCTGCCAAAGGCAGGAATGGAACCCACCTGGACAGGCGTCAGGTACCTGCGGCGGGAGCGGCTCCTGGGGTCTCAGTGCTGATCTCTAATACGAGCTGTAATGTTCCTGAGCCATTCTTTGTGCCCAGCTCCTTTTAAAACGTCTAACAGTGGTTTGGGAGTTTATTTACAGGTTTTTCTATTGGAAAAAAAACTTAGCATAGGTTCGTGCATATATTTTTGCAAATCCACCCTGAAGGTTTTGGATAATATCTAAATGTTTGGGTATGATAGTTCTAAATAACTAGGTTGGTTAAGCAGTGTAATTTCTAAAATTGGCTATAAGCCTGCGCTTACAGTATTCCATTTTGCCGTATTTTACATGAACTAGATCACAGGTAACATTCCTCCTCCCTCTGTTGGGCATAAAAATCTTTTTGTCCACCTAGAAAGAGTGAGCACTATCTACAAATGAGGTCATGATTAGTCAAGTAAAGTCAGAAATCATTAGCCAGCTATGTATAATAATGTTATCAAAAAGGAGTCATATTTGATGTATCGAGCTTCAGGACATGGTACCATGGCTATCAGGACAGCTGATGCTGTGCAGATTGTTCTTGTTTCAGGTTTGTCAGATGTCTTGTACACTTTTTTTTTTTGTCATATTGATGCTTCTTTGTCCAGTTCTTTTTTACATGAATCCTTTCATACATTGTTAATATGTACTTTATAGGTGATTCTTCCTTATTCCTTCAGTCAAATGATTAGGATTTTCAGGAAAATAAGGTTTCTGTATTACCTCTTAGTAAAAACATCCACATATGTTGTTTGAAACTATGCATAGGGCTTATGAGAAAGCAAAAGGGTAAAGAGACCAGATGGGCTGTCAGTTGCTGTACGCTGTGGTTCAAGAAGTTTAGGGCTCTCTAGTTAACAAAAGCTACAGAATTTTATTTTTTGCTGTTCTGATAACTATAGTGCCATTAACAACAATACATAGTTTTATATGATCTACCTACTCCAGATTTTACAGATGCAATTGATTGTTTGCTGTTTTGCATTTGTGTTGTGCATGCTTGACGTTGCACCCAGGAATGAATTGGCCTTGAGCTGTCTAATAGTACCCCACAAGTTTACAGCAAAGCTTCCTGATTTCTTTAGAATTTTATTTAAGCTAAAGTTAGAGCGATCGGTTGGTGGCAGCAAACACTAAAAAAAAGGCTTTTTGAAGCTTGCAGCTGCTCTCAGATGGGGGAGCCCAGTCTGGGCAGTGTCCGGCCATGGGTGGACTCCCATGGCTGTGGGTAAGCACCATCATCTCCAGACCCTTCTGGATTAAGGTGTTTGTGTAACTCTCTAGGGATGTTCCTGTCCTCTTCCCTTTCTGCTTTCGTTCACAGGTTTTGTGTCTTCGTTCATTTCTAGTGTTTTTCATCACCTCTTGTGTTAGCTGATATCTAGTGTGGCTTTCTGAGGATTTAGCTTAAGTGTAATACCTCCAAATGTAACACCGCAAAGCACTGTCAGCCTTTCACATACATATTTCATGTACATACGTCACAAAAGTTATCTAAAGTACTGTTCTCATCATGTTCTAGAGTGAAGGCTAATGAAAATATTAAGGACTGGCAAAAAAATACCCTAAAAGCCATGGTCTAATAAAATCACAAACATATTCAGGGCAGAGCCAACTCCATAGTAGTTCTGACATGTAAGGTGGCTATATGGTAGCTCAGGACTGTTATTACCTTGGATTTATGGGGCCCCAGGTCTTCACTGGTAGTGGGCACAGTGAATTCTACCTGCGTAGTCCTGTTTTGCACAGGAACTTAGGATGATGCAAAGACTGAATCGGTGAACAGTCTTGTGAAGCTCTCTGCTGAAAACCTGCTTGGGGGAGGAGGTCATAGATATCTGTCTTCATGCTTGTAGAAGTGGCCAGGCTTTTTCTATTTGAGAAGTAAATAAATCTGCTTCCCCAGGAGGTTTGCTGTCCTTTAGAAGTCAGTGGAGGGAGAGGGGGGTGGAGAATGAGTATGGATGAAGTGCTTTATTTTGTTTCCCTCGTGAACTCTGTTAATAAAACTGGTCAGTAAGCAATTCTCTGCCAATACTGCCCTCTTCCTCTCTGGAATAAAACATGGAGGCATGTTAAGGGGTGTCATTGTCCTGGCTGAAAGATCGGATTTTATAAGTTGTCTTCATTGTAGATATACGCTAGGTATGAGTACTTTGTACCCAAAGAGAGGGACTTCATTTTCTTCTGATGCAGCAGTTAGAGCTCAGGGTGTCAGCAGGGATCAGATGCCTCTATTTCTGTCTAACTTTGAACATTTCTCTTCACCTCTTTACCTTCTTGTAAACAAGATTCCCCCCCCCCCCCCCCCCCCCCCGAGTTTTTCCACTTATTTAATTTGTAAAAATCTTTAGATAGAACTTCCATAATTCAAGTAGTTACAGCATGAATATTCAGCAGAAGTAATCTTATTCAAGCACTTATTACATCCAAGATTGGGGTTTAAGGCACGTTCACAGAATGAACTGCACCTAGTTCTTGCACTCTGATCCCTTTTAGCTTGCTTGTTCTGCCATAGGTAACAGATTGAATTTAATTAGTTTGTTTTATTATTATGTATTTTCTAAAAATGATACATCCCTCCTTAGGAGGCTGTTGCTACTGTATTTTCCACTAAATGTATTTTTACTGTTTTTCCTGGCACATCTCTGACAGAAACAGTGTTTGGACTGATCGCTGAAACTTCTCTCCAGATAGCTAAGGGGAAAATCCATGGCTCTTTATTTACACATACTCTGTGCTTATCCTAGAGTGACCTACTTAAGAAACTCTTCATTTTTTTTTTTCTCGTAACCGCCTGGGGAAAGAAGCAGATGATGAAACAACATGATTGTTTTCTCATTTGTCCGTTTTTAGGAACGCTAAGAAGAATAAGCAAAACCTTCTGCGTTACACAGACGATTAACATTTCATCTAATGCTTGTGTCCCTATGCTAAACTCGGTGACTTTGGCTTGACTAAAACATCCACACCAGCATCCATGTTTGATCAAGAGTTTGCAAGAGACAGTGAATCCACCCATGCTGAAGAACACTCACCTGATAACTGTGGTGGTGCAGCCCCCACACACACCTGGCGATCCCAGAACCAGCCAACATTGTATTCTTGCTTGCACTGCAGGACTAATTAGCTGGTGTGCAGTGAATCGGGACGGCTTGGCACTTTCTTTGTCTTTGTACAAGAGCAGTGAGTTGGGCCACCCAGGTGCTCCCTGACCCCACCGGGAACTCCTGATGCCTGGAGTTGCACCCGCCTGGTGAATGTCAGACCTCTACAGTCTGGGTAGCACTGGAATTGTACAGTTGCTGTCTAAATATCAGGATGGCCTCATGTGGATTGTGACCAGGACGGAAAAATACTGATGCCTAAAGTCAATCATCTTGAGACCCTATAAACAGCAGTACCAAGGAAGGCTCTTTGAGCTCTTCTGGTCTGCAGCACGCTGTGCCCAGTGAGTGGGACGCTTCTCAGAGTAACTTGTGAACTACCTGGGCTGATCTCCTCAAGACTCAACCTTCACCCATGGAGAAATCGTTTGATTTGAAGTGAGTATTCCACTGAACTCGAGGGGAATTTTTATGATTGCATACGTGTGTGTGAATTGATTCCAAACATAATATTCTATTACTGTGATTGTAATAGCAAATTCTTTCTAATCACTCTGTAAATGCTAAGTTAACCAGTGATTAATAGCTGCTAAATCCCTGTGATTCTCTCTCTTTAAACTGTGAACACATCCTGAGTTGCTGTCAGATTCCTTAGACATTAAGCGTTGTGGTCTAAGGTTGGTTCTGGACCCAGCCGCACCTAGGCTGCTCTCTGAGAAGGAGTTTAGAAAGCAAGGGGATCCATTCTGAACCTGGTGACTCAACAGAAGGGTCTCTCTTACCCCTTACACTTTTCTTTTACTCTGTATAAATCATTTTCCACTCAAAACCTCCTTAGATTTTGTATTCCATTCATTTGATAAGTAATAGCATGAACCTTGCCAACGCACTCTGTAAGATCATATTTTCTAAATGTTCAGTAAAATCTTTTCTTGCAAAACCTTGGAGTGATCATTTAAGTGACCTAACCACTCATTTGCGACAAATTGGCGTAGTCAGCAGGATGGCAAGTAGTATCGCTGATTACTTACGAAAAATGGAATAAATCCATTATTTCCCAAATTCTCAGGTGAATGGGTTTGTAACAACTGACAAGACTGGGAAGCAGTAGGAAAACAACTACCGGTGGCTAGGACTCATATAAAAGGCGGAAAAGAAAACATTCTAAACACTCCAACACTACTGCCAGCTCCGAGAGAGAATGGTAACCCTTTCCTTTCTTGATCAAAAAACAAATAGTGCCTGGATGACAGTTGGGTCTGTCTGTCCAGCAAGTGGAATCCTATCAATGGATACACAATAATCACCCATACATTTTAATCCCAGTTGGACCTTGACAACCATTGACAAAATTCCTGATAGATACGGGAGCACAAATTTCAATACTAACACAACAGGATGCTGAGAAGCTGGGTATACAACCTGGACAGCAATGAGTTAAAGTTACTGGCGTGAATGGGGCAAGTGCTATTTGCCAAAATGCAAAAGTTAATTTATGGGTCACTGGCGAGAAGCATATGCCGTCTACTCACTTTGCAGTAAAAGATCACAATGAAAACATTTTAGGATTTAATGTTTTAAGCGGATGAACCTGGTGCTTCGTCCAGAGGGCAGCGTGTGGTCTTTCGGTTCAAATATCGATCCTAACCCTAATGAAAATTGGGAAGCTACTGATAACAGTGGTACAAAACACAGAATAACTACTAGGTGAATTTATCTTGTATCATACAGGGGTAACCTGTTTGGCCTTCCCCACTGAAACTTTTCTTTCTTTTCTTTTGCAAAAATAAAAAAAGAAGAATCTACATTGATGGCAATGATGATGACAGCAGTGTATCCCCAGTTCACCATCAATCTTCCTCTAAATTGGGATAAGTATAACCCTTCCAGTGCAGACACAAAATCCTTGGAGCGATGCACACACAAGACCCTTGGGACCATGCACTGGTAAATTGTACTGTAAGTTCTGGGTTCTCACCAAAAGACAAAACACTTAAACCTTGCTACTTTAGTTATGCATGGAGACGAGGCATACTTAAGGGAGGAATGGAAATGGGAAACACTACAGAACAAAGGACTTGTAATATCCCACCATAACAGCATCAACCAAATTCTGTCACTCCAAGGCACACTAGGGGAAGAAGTAAAAATAGGGTGTCGCGTAAGCAATGGATTTACCCATGGCAAACCCACTGAAATCAGAATATACTACAGCAATTTTTCCAAACCCAGAGACAATGAAAAGTCTTGATACAATATACCAAAACCAGATTATTGGTACAATCTCACTTTTACACAGCCTGTACTGGCACTCTGCCTCTGGGGTAAATGTGGTGTAGAACTATTGTTTAATTTCATGATTACTGAGCGACGAATGTGGAACTTGTTCTCCATGAGGTGGCCATGGAACAATGCGTACATACTTTGTGATGTACCTATACCTAATCTAAATTTATCCACAATAGTGTTGCATAATAACATCACTTTCCATAGACAAGATTAGAACATTAAAAATGACAATGAAAATTCACCAATTCCATCTCTAGAGGGGACTGAAGGAGATCCCATCTCGGTAGGAAGTGTCAAATTGAAAATCACACCCAATGCATGACAGCAGATTTATACATTGTTGTGCACGATGTTGGAGGAGAACAACACACACATACCTGTCCCTTCTAACATGAATGCTGGTATACATTTACTATACCACATCCAACACTCGTAACGTGTCTTTGGACAGAACCCTAACTCTCGCTCCAGCTTAGGTTTCCAGTTCAAAATTGATGTTGCACGATTACATCCACCGACTGAGCCTCCTATCGAACTGTCTCCTTACATCTACAACATTGGTCCCTACCTAATTAAAAACATAGGGCAACAGCAAATGCTAATTAACCCCTCATGGTCTCTCAAACGAGTGGAATTGTCCATGCAGGTTAACATCTCTGCAATTAAACATACCTGCTCACCATTCTTGAAAGTATCTTATACAGGATGGTTAGCATGGCTGCACGGACGAACCCTCACCTCTCCAAAATCTCCACATCTCATCTCACAAGGAGAGATGTGACTGGTGTCTTAGGAACTGGACTGGGAGTGCTAAACAGCATAGATCAAGAAGTTCTGGCAAACATCATAAATTCAGTAACAAGTAATTTGTACAAGTTAAACCAACCATTACAATCTTCTCTGTCAGTGTTAGGAACTAGCCAGTGTCTCTTACCTGATATTTTACCCCAATGGGAGAGAATAACTGAAAAAGATCACCAATTAATTATGGATGCGCAAGATGCAAATTAATGTCTCTCTCACTCTCAGTAATATTTAGGTTCAACTGTGGGTATAATCCACTGTGGCAACAATTAGAAGGTGAAGAAGGCATCCTACCCACTAAAATTCAAAAGTTAATTTGGGATAATGCAACTAAATTTGAAAGGGAGTTTCAATCTTGATGGCAACTAGTTAATTTAATTTACAGTCCCACTAACAGAAAAGCTTATTGTGTTCTCACAATAAGCAATGCTTTAGTATGCACTCTACACTAAATCATTGCGTTAGTATTAAATCACAGTGGAACCGTACTCCATCCATTAGAACACAGAGCATGGGCCCAACAAACAGAAAACAAATGTCAAACTGTAGATGTTCCTGCATGTGTTGTGTGGGAACAACAGGGATTTATCTGTGAAAGTAATACCATCAAAGCACAAGACATTTGTCTTGTCACAAAACGAAGTATTTATCACTTTGAAATACACCCTGATGAAACCCCTGAAACTATACTTTTACATACATATATGTACAGGAAATGGATGCATTTGCGTGAGAACCCCTTGTGATTCTATATCTGTAGACAATATCACTGTAGATATAGATGACTACTGAAACACCTGTGTTTGAAATTTTTCTTGCAAAACCTTTGAGTGATCATTTAAGTGACCTAACCACTCATTCGCAAGAATAATGTGAGTAAAATTATTCTCACAGTTTTTGTCTTCAGGACACCACCAGAAGGTTTTTAATCTGAATTTGTATGGCTTTAACTCCAAGCATTTTGGTTGTATATTTCTCATACATGGATAATGATACTTGATACTGGTGCTTTATCTCTCTCTAGTAGTTCTAACACTTCTCCTAAGCTAAGCGTTTACCGCTTATTAGTCTTCATATTATTTTCTTTGGAAAGAGGAGTTGTAATGGAGCCATATATTTCCTTATGTGTGTTCTTTGAAAGTAAGTGCAACAGCATCAAATGTCGAATACCTAAACCGGGGAAAAATTGAACAAGTTTCTTTACTCTCAGCCTCTGGGTAGAGTAATTTAAATAGAGTTGCACCTTTAAATCAAGTCAAGCTGCCTAAGTACACTTGTGGTTTTATCTGAAGTTTATGTGATACACCCTGTATGCTCTTTCACACCTGTTAAACAATCCCAGTGTTGCATATGTATAGCTTATATTTTTTTATGCTGTTTCATAAAAGAGATGAGCTGCTTTTCCCCACTTCTACAGTTACTGGATTATGAAATCTCATCAATAGGATAGTGACCTGGGTATGTTCTATTCCATTTACGTCTAACTTTTTTCCTGAAATGGATGAATTAAATTCCTGTAGTCTGTAAATGTAAGGAATCTTTCCACATTCTTACACCATTTTTGGTGTAATGGACTTTTCTGCAGAGTCTTCATTGTCCTTTTCACAGTGTGAAACAGTACACAGCCACTGCTCTCTGCAGCAGTTGAGTGACTTCCCTTCCCTGTACATCTGAAAAGCACAAGACTGTGTTAGATCCTTCTCATGTCCTCCCTTTCCTGCTCGCCTAGCACACTAGAACGTGGTTCATAACCCTTTCTAGCAGACCCTCTGTGAATGGTTTTCAGCGGGTGCTTTCCAGGCTCCATCTCCTTGGGCTGGAAGTGGCGCTTGCAGTCTTTGTTCCTCTACAATGACCTTCTGCGGAGCTGGATGCAGTGGTGCCATGGCTGGAAATAGACCATTCATCAAATCGCTTGCATGTGTATCTGTCCTCATTGCCAATAAGGATTTCCAGGGTAATATAGCTTGCACATTTCCTCAGCAATGATTTTATGTTTGTTTAGACTTGCTATGCACAATGGTGGACCTGCGACTAATTCCTGAGGAACTCCCTAGAAACCTGCTTGTGTGGTAGTTGTTCTCCACATGAATTTACCAGAGTAGGCTACAAAAACTGTAATCCTGCAGGGACCATACTAGCTGTTTTCACAGTGTTATTAATAATTTTTTAATAGCATTCATTTTTTGTGAAATTAAGTTCAAGATTGAGTTTTTCCACAGTGACTTTTAATATTTTTTAGTTTTTACTTTATTTAGTTTTTTTAATTTTAAAATAAAAAAAGTTGTAGTTGGAAATATCTTGACTCTTTCATTGTCATCATCCAGAGACTTTAGTGTGTGGTGGTATTTCCACATATGCAGTAGGACCCGTGTGATTTATATTTCTCCATAAATATATATATAAAATCATACTTTTTCTTCTTACATCTGACCTTCATCTCGGGGGGTAATATTTATGTTCCATATGTAGCCACCATTCTGGACGCTTCAGATAAGTCACGGAAATCATAAATTATGTTGCCTGAATACTACAGTTCAAAAAAATGCAGACTCTGTATATATATTATTATATATACTGAAGTGAGGGTAATCAGCTGTCAAAATCATTTGCCAAAAGTTGTCATGAGTTTTCTAATGTTTAAATCAAGTTCAGCAGTTCTTTAGAATATCTTTAATTCAGGAGTTTTCAGCCCATTTTAATGGATTACCTGCCAGCAATAGCAAATGGTAACTAGGATAAAACTGCATGTTGTCAGGAAGCTTAAACTTTACAACAATCTGCATTACTGTTGGAAAATTTGTAGGGTCTGTGAACTGAAAAATATGACAACTCCTGATAATTCAGAAAGGAGTTAATTCAGGCAGTGACTACAGCCTGTATTCTGCAGGAAGAGAGAATAGCTAATCACAAGGTTGCCTTCTGGCTCTCTAATCTGTAAAGCTCCTCGTAATTAGAGAACCATCCTCAGCTTCAGGAAACCTGTGTCCATTTCCTCTCCTTGCCTCTGACTTACTATGTGATGTTGTATGAGTCACTGACACAGGGATCATTAAGGAAACTTGGGATATGTCTGTGATGACAGTTAAGTGTGCATCTAAGTGTCAGCTTTTTTTGTAAAAGGCAGGGAAGGCTTGACTTTGCCAGGAAACTTGGGTGTTTGTCTGTTTGTTTGAAGAAGACATACTAGAAGGTATTCAGTGATTCAAGGTATTCAGTGATGCTTGGGTATTCAGTATTGTCCCCAAAGTCAGCATGTAGCTGCACAAGCCCCTCCATCGCTCTCAGACTTCTGTGACTGGACAGGGGGTATCCCTCAGGCCCTAGCAAGATGGAGTGTTTTAACTTGTTGGATTTATTTATCTCAACAGTGCTAGGCAGGCTTGGTAGTGAAACAAGACTGGAGTTTCTGCAGTGTGACTTGAGGTTTGACCTTTAGACCAATCCAATTAAACACACGATTTGGTTTCCAGTCTTTACTTATGGGACTGGAAAACAGAAGCTACAAGCAACCCAAACAAACTATAATCCTGTATGTATTTAACATAATTCCCTGCAATTACTTCTGCACCCATTCCCTCTGATTGCCTGGGTCGTTTCTGAGGAATGGGGACACCACGTCTGTGCCATGCCGGGGCTCCCAAAGCTCTGTCTCATTGCTAGCCAAGTGGGGAAGGGGAAGCTGACCCATCCTCTCCTTCCTCCCAGGGGCTACCACTCTGGCCACCTGCTCAGATCCTGCTCACCCTGTCCAGCTTTCACTTTTCTTCTTCATCAAGTATTGTAGAGGTTTATTTGCATCAGATTTTCATGCCGTGTTAATGCTTTACCCTTTCTTCAGTGAGATCCTGTGTTTGATTTTGCTTTGGTTTTTTAACTGTTAAATTAAGATGATGGTGTCTAGCGTTGAAGCAGAACAGTCCATTAAGCAGTCTCTGTCCTGTATCTGGCCAGTTGGATGCCGGCATCTCTCCTGATTCTGTTCCCGTGGGGAGACAGTTTTTTCCAACTGTATTCACTACTGAGCCGTGTAAGTCCTGTGCCTGATGCACAGCTGGGTTTGCTGTTGCTGCTGAACAGTGAGTGATGTGGTGTGGAGTGGCAGCTACCTTTGGAAAGGTTGTTGTAAAGGATAAGAAACCAAGCTGATTTGTACCAATTTGGACTGGGGAAAGAAGGCTATGGTGGGATCCTAAAACCTTGCTTGGACTCCAGGGTTGCCAAGATCAAACTTTTCAATTAATTATTTTTATAAGGTGCTGAAATACTTGGTACCATGCAACCAAAAATGTGTGACATTTTCTGCCATAGAGCCAGTAGGAAAAGAGAAAACGAGGCTTGTCTTTCTTTCTCTTTCTTTTCTTCTTTCTTTCCTTCTTTCCTTCTTTCCTTCTTTCCTTCTTTCCTTCCTTCTTTCCTTCCTTCCTTCCTTCTTTCCTTCCTTCTTTCTTTCTTTCTTTCCTTCTTTCCTTCTTTCTTTCTTTCTTTCTTTCCTTCTTTCCTTCTTTCTTTCTTTCTTTCTTTCTTTCTTTCTTTCTTTCTTTCTTTCTTTCTTTCTTTCTTTCTTTCTTTCTTTCTTTCTTTCTTTCTTTCTTTCTTTCTTTCTTTCTTTCTTTCTTTCTTTCTTTCTTTCTTTCTTTCTTTCTTTCTTTCTTTCTTTCTTTCTTTCTTTCTTTCTTTCTTTCTTTTTCTTTCCTTCCTTCCTTCCTTCCTTCCTTCCTTCCTTCCTTCCTTCCTTCCTTCCTTCCTTCCTTCCTTCCTTCCTTCCTTCCTTCCTTCCTTCCTTCCTTCCTTCCTTCCTTCCTTCCTTCCTTCCTTCCTTCCTATATACTTTTCTCCAGAAATGATACTTTCAAAACACCTCCCACCCTCTATGCCACCATTCAGTCATGATCTGTCCCAGAAATGCCTGCAATGATAAGAATATTACAATAACTTGCAATTTTTAATTTTTCATTGAAATATTTGCTGAAGTCTCTAAAGAGAGATTTAGAGAGACTACACTTTCTCATTTTCCATAAAACTGGGGAAAAATTAATGGATATTAAACTAGGAAAGACCTCTGCACTGATGTTTAATAACTTGAGCCTGCTGATTGCAGTTAAGATTTTCCAAGAGTAAATCTGAACAAGTGTGAAGAGAAGCAAGAACAGTGGAGGGGCTGTATTTGCGTTAATCTCAAATAATAAGCAAATGTGGATGTGGAAGAAAAAAGAGAGGCAAGAGTAAAGGATGTGTGTGAAGCCATATAAACTAAAAAATATCACTTCTGATTTGCAGCAATTGGAGACATACGCTAAGTTTCGTGCAATTCTCTGAGGTCTGTACATGTCCTCTCAAGGTTCTGCAGTGTATCGTTTTGTAGCACTGAGATTCGTTATAAGAAAATAATGTCAGGGGTCTAGCCTTGTCATAGCTAATATTTACGTCAGTTCTGGATTCCCAGATTCAAGAACATTGAATTAAGGCAATGTGCAACAACACAAGATGTGCAGTTTTTCTTATCACAGTGATATGTAAAAAAAAAATTATCTTGAGGAAAGTCAGCTCCCTCCAGGGAGCAAATCGTTCATGTTAATGCCAGGAATTAGAGATACAAATGGAGATCCACAACAGAAGCATGTGTAATGCAGAAGTAAAAAAGAGTCTCTGTAGGAGAGAAAGCTTCCATAGAGTGTGGAAGAGAAACCGTATTTAGGCTATTACAGGAACATCGAAGATTTATTAAATACGTTAATCAGAGTATGGAAGAGGAGCTAAACACAGGTTACATAGTTCCTGGGAGTGTTCATACTATTCACCGGTTTGTTATTTGCACTAGTGAATCAGAAAGGCTCACCAGTGTCTGAGGCAAGAGATGCTCTTCTAAAACCTTGTGTCTGATAGGACACAAGAGCAAAGCCGCAAAAACCTGACATGCTGGAAGCAAGGGGCTTTCTAGACTGGGTAGAGAACAGTCATATCTTGGAGTGAGAGGTGATTGTGAGATAAGGCAGAGAAGGCTGACAGCAGGTCATGCTGCAGAGCAGAAATAAGTTGGAGATCTCAGGATGTGCAGTGCGGTGTCATGGAACTGAAGAGAATTGCTTAGATCCCCGGGGTTCAAGATCCAGCAGTATCTGTGATGTCAGCTGCATCCCCTGGGGCCGGTGTGTATCTGACATCCCATTACTGTCTCAAGACAGAAGTAAATCTAATTAATTAAAATACTTTATTTTCACTAATAACTGCAAATTTTGGTTGAAGTGAATATTCCCTAAGTATAACAAAAAAGACAAAAGGAGGTTAAATTATCCACATCATGCAGGATGTAGAGTTCTAAAAATCACACTATGCTGTAGCGCTCTCCATCAGAATAAATCTTTCTTATGCAATGAAATTCAGCCTTTGTTGTTATCATGACAATGTCCATGTGACCATTTATTTGCAAAGCTGTAGTTTATATTTTTTGAGTGTTGACTCCAATTTAGAAGCAGAGTTGAGAGTCAATGCTTTATTTCTGCAGGAATTCTTAGAATGGCATTATGTACATATGGACATAAAGGCTCTTCTTGGTTTCTGGGAACAATGTGGAAAACACATTCCTTTCATGATCCTTCTGATGTCCTTTCTGACCAGGCTTTGTCAGTAGATAAAAAAAATTATTAATACGAAGAGCTTGGCCATGAGAAATGTACACAAGCTACCAACAGTTTTTATAGAACTGGCTATGGTTTTCAAAATACTTCCACTGAAAGCTTTAGTTGAACTATCATGTAAGTATACTGAAGAACTTTGTTTTCGCTACAATGTTCAAGAAATAAATATGTAAATTTGTGAAGCAAATACTCCCAGCTGCCCAACAATAACAGGACATGAAATCCCTCCGTTAGACTGGAAAAACAAGTGCTGCTGGAGATCTGACCTATTATTATCTACTGAAGTCAACAAAGAGCCTGCTGCTGACTTCAGATGCTTTGGATCAGCTCCTGAGAGCTGCCACACGCACCCCGTGCAAACAAACGGCATCGTCTCCTCGGTTTGTACACAGCAGATATTGGCACTTTATTCCTGGAGTAAACAACAAATTGCAAATTGTACCTAGCCGCCTGGCATTTTCAGTAAGACCCAGTCTGTGTTTTAGCGTAACAAAGCAACGTGATATCAGTCCTTGAAGAAGATCTTATGTCTTTCCCTGCAGGAGCTACAGCCCTGCACGTGTTTGAGACTATGGTTTAGTAGTGGGTGAATATAGAGGTGGTATTCAGTCAGGCCACAGTTACTTTGCACTTATTCTCAGCGAGGGTAAAGAAAACCTGTTTTGGCCTGTCCTTTAGCGCAAGGCACTCGGAAACACGCAGGAGCCTTGTCGCTGAGAGGAAAGGAGGCAGAGCATTTGAGATGTTTATATTTCATAAAGCGTAGCTATTAAATGAGTGTTACTTGCCATGGCAGTTGCAGTTTAAACTCCAATGCATAGGTTCAGCTGTGAGAGAGAGAAGAGGGTGGGTTTTAGATCTGTATTGGATAGGCAGAAACCCCGAAAATAAATCCTTCAAAAAGTAATAAAAAATATGCCAATCTGTATCAGTGTCATGGAAGTGTTACTATTTGTAGTAACATAAATCTAGAGTAACTCTGTCTCTGAGACGAGAATTTGGCTCAAAAATGTCAAATCGAGAGGTTATTCACTCAGGCTGCTGCTACTTACTTTCTGCCTTGTCTATCCCTTTCTCTTCTACCTATATGCACACACACAAACATACACTCTCTGTCTTTCTGTCTTGTTCTCCTTCTCTCTTGCTGCTGCTTCTGCCTCTCTCTCCTCTTCTTTAGGGAGCTGTAAAGAGGTGTTATAAGCATCTTCACAAAAGTGTTGTCACTTGGGCCCTTTGAGCCCATACCTGATCCCTTCTGCAGTAAATTATTCTGTAAGATTAACGTGGAAAATCTTTGAAGGAAGCTTGAAATGGAGTACTACTCCATCATGGGACAGGTCAAGGAAAATTTCTGTATAGACCTATGTCAACATATGCGTATCAGTTTATGACATGCAAAGTATACCATATGCACCAGTGCTGGTTAGTAAAAGTACTTGTTGCCGGAATTATTTCCAAGGAACCTGGCTCCATCAATTGCTGATATCCCAGACTCCTTTACTGTTCTTTCGGGTATTAAGAACAGGCTCTTTCTGGGCTGGAGGATGACATGAAGAGGGGATGTATGTCAAGAACTAAAAAAGACTCCACTGTTGAGAAATATTGTGAGAAGTGTTCAGATAGTGTTGTTTGGTTTTTTTTTAAACTGCTTGATTGTGCATGTTTGAAAGTGCAGTTAGCTGTACTAGTTAGCATGCTTATACTTTCGTATTTATGACTATTTATCCTCTGTGTGGACAGGGAGGAGAACAACAGAGAAATAAAAGATAGAAAACAATTCTCTTCCTATGAAGACAAACACATTTTGCCTTTATTGTCCAATGCAAAGGACACTGTCTGATCCTCTGTTTCCAGTTTAACAGGAGGTCACCGTCCCAGCTGGATCCTGTTTTTCCACAATATCCTCGGCTCACTTGGATGACTAAGCAAAGATCTGCTTATGTGAGCATTCAAGGAGCAAAAAAAGATGGGGGAAGGTGAGGCCAGGCAGCTAGCTGAAGACAGGATCCCATTTTATTGCTTGCCCCAAGGCCTTCCAATACCCTTATGCAACCGAGCATACCAGCAGCTGCATCCTATCACAAGAGGTTCCAGAAATGATAACAGAGCTCAACACTGCAAAAAAAAATTCTTTATTGTGGCTAAAATATGTATATTCTCATAGAATATCTGTAATATTGCATCCAAAGATTTATTTTTTGAAAAATCAACAATATTCTCTTCATGAGATACAACCATGACATATAATACAACCCCCTGATATAATAAGATATTCCTTCAGTTGCTTACTTTACAATTCACTGCTTACACAAAAAAATCACGCTTTTTGCCTGTAATTCTAGAGAAGTTTAGGCTTGTGAGCACATCTCACGTCTTTCTGCCATTTTGGTCTCTCCTCCATCCCCTGGCCACCTGAGTTTCTGGTAGAGCCATGCAAGCAAGGAATCAGTAATCCTTGGCCCATATATTTGAACATTAGAATTGCTGTACATAGACCAAACAAATCTTACTCAGCGATCTCTAAGGTATGAACATAGGTCTCTTTTGGCTCAGATGTTAATGCAGGATGAACAAATGCTGGGAGGAAGAGAGCTGTTCCTCAGCCAGTATCCATCCTGCGCTCGTTCTTTGGGTCTGGGTGGCTTCTGGGAGTGGAGGGTGTGCGTTCATGCACGTGTGCGTGTGTGTGTGTATGGATGTGTGCAGGTGCATGTAGACCTGAGTCCCAATGCAAAGGATAGGGAAGAGGAGCAGGTGCTGTCTAACGCCAAGGGTTGCTCTGGTTCTGCCCAGCCCTGGAGGAGGTTTGGAATGACAGAGGAGGGACATGGAGCACCACTTACTTCTCTTATACCCTGCTTAGGAGTGGAGGGTGAGTAGGCAAGGGGGAATACACTGAGCAAAAGAGAGGTCTGCACCTGTGTGATAGCATGCCTGGGGTGCAGGAACTCAGTGGTTTCATTTGATTTGTGTTTTAAGATTGTCATTGGGGTGGCTTTATTTTACTCAGGGCCTGGACAAGTTTTTCACTTTTTCACTCACTCTCCACATAAAGGAGGCTCAGGACTTAATTTTGATATGCCGTCATAGTATTTTTTTTTCTTCTTTTTGATAATACAGGTTAGTCTAATTATACAGCAGACTTGTTGATAATGTAATTTGACTGTGCTGAGTGTTGGGGATTCCTCTCCCAGCCCTGTCGAATTCGCGTGAGAGGTTTGTCTAGACAAGGAAATATCAGCACAAATTTGACAACCAGTACCATGCATGGAACAATGAGGGAGAGCATATAGGCGTTTGGAAGATACCATCTGTACGAGGACGGGCTCAGGAACCGCTTTCCACCATAGAACAGTGTGTGTGCAGTGCACAAAATCAGTGTCAGGTATCCCAGTTTGGACTAGGGGAGAAAAAAGGAAAGAAAGAAAGAAAGAAGTGGAGCTTAAAAGAGTAAATTAAACCAGAACAAATGCAATTCATAAAACACAGTAAGCTTTGTGGAATGTGCCAACTTTGGGACTAATTGGGGACTGCTGAAATGAAACTGTTTTATGTAATATAAAGAGTCTTATTGTTTTTTAATAAAGATTCGTTCAAATGGATCTAGGTGAAAAACTCTTTGCTTTTTTTTTTCTCCATCAATAATCCTGATAATTTTTGCTAGCTCACACATACTGCCCGGTGGTTGTCGTATTTATGAAAATGCAGAGAAAATGCTGAAATTCAGTGGAGAGATCCAAGCTTTTATATGCTCTAGTGCTAATCCATCCAGAACTACCATACTGTGCAAGCTTTTGGCCTTGATAAAACATTCATTGACAGTAATTTGCTCTTCCCTTGCCTCCCATCCCCTGCCAGCCCAGCTCCTGCAGAGGCACGGCAGCTTGCACCAAGCTTCCTCCGAACAGGGGGCTGAGATTATAGTGTTACCAAGGACAGCCTGTTTATAGGCACAGCAGCTTTAGAGTCTGCAGAAACGGCAGATTCTCTTTACATGCTTGGCATTGAGAAGATATGAGTTATAAGGTCATTTTTCAGACCCATTTTAACTGAATTATCTCGTGAACCAATAAAATTTGCTCAATAAATGGCTAAAATATTTTGTGACTTAGTATAATTGTGGAATTTGATAATTTGATAATGTTTCTTATTTAAAAGCTCATGTCTTCCCAAATTTCTCAATCCCAGTTGTACCATAAGCAGCCATCAGAGCAGTTGTGTTTTTTTACAGGTGAGGTGTATAACCATGTAGGGGTTTTTTTTCTGCTGTATGATGGTGGATAGTGCACACATCACATTTGGACATACTAGTGGAGGAAAGCCCTAAGTCTCTAGTAAACCTGTCTGGGGTCATAGTTTATAAGGCAAGAAGGTTTTTTAGAATAAGTCTTTTTCTTACCTGTACAAATCGAAATTCTCGCCAGTTGACATTGTTGCTGACAGAGGGCAAGGAGGTTATTCCCAGAAGAACAAATAAAAAAAATCCTAAAATTCCCAAAGCCAAGTAAGAGTCACTTATCCAGGCATTAGTGTTGTCAAGTGGTTGTGTTTGATTGTTCAGTACCTGAAGAAAAGAAGACCAGGTATATCTTAGTGATAGCAGTTTTAGGATCGATATGCAGAAAAAACATCCTTTAAGGTAACTAGGAGATAAACATTATACATTAACTCTCTGAAAATCATCAGAGATTTGCTCTAAATGCCTACTCAAAAAGCAGAAGTTGCCATGTACCTGTCACTGTGATGTGTGTTTTATACTGCTGTAGACCTACTTTTGAGGACAGGTATGTGATCCTTTGTTGTTAAATAAGGTCAGAATGTCAAAATACGTGTCATTTTAAAAGTAAAAATACATGCCATTCTTAAAGATAAGTGGAGAAATAGGAGAATGTGTTTCTTTAAATTACTCTTAATGGTTACATTTTCTCTGCTTATTTTATTAACATGTAAACATTTACATCAACATGTAAATAAACAGGCTATCCCATAGGAAAACTGAGGCTAGAAATCCCTTCAGCTCACCATAATATCACAAAACTTTGGATATACGAGTGGTTAAAATCAACACAGAAACTAGGAAAATAGCCCTATTGTACAGAATATTAGACTGTCCACATGAATTTCTGAGGCTCAAGATGGAAGAGAATATTTGTAACAGGGCCAGAAGAAAGGAAGACATAGAGCAGGGAACACAACTTACCTGGGAGATGATATAACTGCTGATTCTCCATCTTACAAAGTAGCGAATTGGGATGACAAGCGTGTACAAAACGTGCAGACAAGCAAACGCCAAGGCTACTAGACCGAGTTGTTTCCTACAAAGCATCCATTTGTCCAGCCAGTCCGGGAAACGGTGGTATTTGGTACCTCTGTATAACTGAAGAATTGCAGCAAATATGCCAGGCAGATAAACCAAGGCAAGAAGAATGAGTGCCAATATAGGGCAGATCCGATTTGGAATGGAAATTGCAATAAAAAATGAAAAGTCTTGGTTTTCATAAACATGAGGGTAAATTATATCACGAATCACACAGTAGAAGAAGAAGAAGGCGGTTAGGCAAAAGGACAAAATGATGGGAAACTTCCACATTGGAAAGAGCTGCAGAGGGTAATTTTCTATTTCTTGAGCAGCCAAGAGGGATCCCTTATCTAATGGAGTGAGACCCAGAGCACGAACTATATCCATCACCATTTGTTTAGCTTCCATGTCATCTCCACAGACAAACACCTGCAGCCCAAAACAAACAGAAATTTTATTTAGACAGACTTTTGTGATATCCTTTACTGATATCCTGCCTGGATTTGGACTATGAGCACAAGCTTCCTAGGCTACTTGTTGGCTTCCCTGCTGGCCTTATTTTATATAGGCAAAATGTAGCCCATAGGTACTTTCTTGGCCAACAGGTCCAAGAATTATCGATATGAATCTTTTCTTTGGGGAAGAAGATTGTTTCAAGTGGCACAATTTTGTATCTGAAAGGAACAAAGTATAACACTCTTAGTATACTAAGTCTGTCTAGAAGACTTGACAGACTCTTCTGAAGACCTGCAAGAAGTTTGTAAGCACAAGATTTTGCAGGAGTTTTCAATTGCTGCTGCAGAGGTCTGTAAAGACTCCAGGGAACAGGGGGACAGAGATCTATAAAACACAATTGCCCTATCGCAAAACTAAATATTATTTCTTTCCAAGTCTACTAAGACAGTGAAAAAAAAATCTTTTCTGTGAGCGTGCAAGACAATACTCCTTTTGCTACAAGGAGAAAGGGGGCAATTTCTGCTCTCGTTGATATGATGAGGGCTGGTAGAGCCTAGGCTTGGAAGTCTTTGCATCTTTTTTAGCCAAAACCATTTATCTGGCAGCAGAAAATAAAGGTAGCAATGGTTTGAGTAGCTGACTGAAACCGTGTGTTGTACAAGAGCACTGTCGCTCAGACTGGCAAAGAACAGGGTAATAATAAATGATTTTGTCTTCAAGTAAGCTGCTGTATTGCTTTCTGTGGCCACCTCTGTGCTTGCTGTCCTGTGGCTAAGGAGGTGGTTAAAATGGTTTGCACACGCTGTCATTGTGTTAAATTTCTGTGGTAATGGATTCTGATTTAGAAAACTTTTATTAATTTCCAGCTCACTTCTGTTGCCTGTACTCATTCTATTGCCCCATCATATCCCTTGCTTCCCTTTCTTTGCTCTTTTCGTTTTGTTCTTACTTTGATATATTCTTCCTATCTCCTTTCTGTTTAACTTCACATTCTTGGTGAACATCTGATGCAGCCCTCATTTCCTCCTGATTGTCTGTCTCTTTCTTTCTAGCTCTGCTAGGTTTCTTTCCTTGCCTTTTTAGTGTCTCCAAACACCTTAGTGAATTCAGAGGCAAGTTAGCAATATTGCTTATCATGCCATATTACAAACCAATGTTTAGTTCACGTTTAATTTGAAAAGGGGAATTATAGTGAAAATCCCATCTCAACCCTGTCTGATTTGCATGTCCCATGTGTGTTTTGTCTAGCAGTTAAGAAACCATATGATATATAACTCTATCCCATATAACTCTATCCCATAGGAAACCCCCATTGCTCAGTCTTACCTGCCGGCTTGCATCCAGTGTGCCCGACTGCAAGGCCCAGGCTGACACAGTGTTAAAGGCTTTCACAACCTTAGCGCCAGGCACCAGATGAGCGAGGTACTCTGTGTTGGATTCAGGATACTGGTTTATTTTCAAGTTGTTGCTTACGTCCACCAAGACTTTTCCATGGAGAACTTCTGCTAGTGGTGTAAGGAAGTTGTAATGTTGCCTCTGGATTGCTATAATGATGATGGCAGCTTTCTGAGCTGCCTCTGCATGGCTCAACACCTCTGCATCCTTGGGAATCAGGCTGGAAGTCTGTGTGCTCCGGCTTCCAAACACAATGGGGTATCCGGCCTGAATCATTTTATGCCCCAAAGCTCTTCCAAAATCTCCAGTTCCAAATATGCACACAGTCTCTCTTTTGTTAGAAGTGTTAGGAGCCAAAGCCATTATGTTGGAAGAATTTTTATTCATCTGTTAAAAAAAATGTAATAGGAACAAACTAAGCAAAACATCAGTCTCTTGAAAAGGAAGGTTAGCATCCTCTTCAGCTATACAAAATAAATATCTGAGAGTTTTCTTGCCCCTTAATATGCTTCTGGCACACTCTTCTGAATACACACTCTCAGAAAATTTCTGTATGGGTTTTAAAAAACAATTCTGGATATTCACCTCTCCATCTTTTATGACATCCTCTTTTCCATCCATTTTATGGATTTCAACATTCAGCTGAACTGTGACGGTTTTCCTCTCTCAAAGGGAAAACAGGAAAGGATACAGGAGCACAGAGACCAAGGGTTGCACACATTTCAGAGTAGTTTCTGCTTACTTATGCTGTAGAAAAACATTGAAGAGGCCTATGTTTCTAATCAGATTAGAACCTGGAAGGTCTTTTGTAAAATACTTGAAAAACTAAAAGGTAGTCACAAATCCATCTGTCGTCCTCAGTATCTCCTTAATATGACTAGTCACTGCCAGTTTGTTTTAATATTGTTCTTCAATTTCCTGAAGAATGTCCTGTCATACATTTGGACAGTGGAATTGCAATATTTCATGTTGAACACTTATTTCTGATATTTATATATTACTCATAATAAAATTCTCTTTGATGTTTTTATCTATCCTCCTTTATCACTATACCTGGAAGCTTCAAAGTCTTTAATGTATTATCCATGCCATAGCAGTACGTATGCTCTGTACTTGCAGAGTGAGACCCATGATACAGAATCAAAAGGATCTGCTCCAGAGGCCTTGCAGTAGGTCCACATGCTGTTGTCTTCACTCTGCAAAGGGTGAGCTCAGACCAGAAAACCCGAGCCCTGAAGGAAGACCTCCAACAGGAGATCGAGAGACCACTCTCTTGGACTGGCCAGCCATTTAGTACTTAGAGCAGCCATTTAATTTTTGTGAGCCCTGATTCAAGTCTTCCACATCATCACAGGTAACTAAGCTGTAATTAAAGCTGTGGGAATAATTGATGTTCAAATTTGTGGGAAAGAAATGCATGGAATTGTTAGCTAGACCCAAAACAATTGCTTTGCTACTGCTGTTTATTAAACTTTTGCTTACATTCTTCTCTGAAGCACCGTTCAGAATGCCATTTGAAAATACTGAGATGGTACTCTTCACTTTCTTTTGTATTTTTCTCTAGCCAGATCAGTTTTGGCTTTTAAAAAATTTGGCATGATTTTAAACTGTTTGACCCAATGCTTGCTTATTTGGTGAATAAAAAAATCAGGCCTGAACTTCCCCCTACCCTGCTGTGACCTAGAGTTAAGGGCCGTGAGTCAGGGATGCACACATCATTTTGGCCTGTGCTGTAGGGTATAAGCTTCACTAGAAAGACAGGCAGAGTAATGCTTATTCTGAAATTTATTTGTGAAGATTTTGGCTTGAATGGCTCTTTATGTAGCTGGCTAGCCCTCAGTTGGCATCAGTGCCTGCTCAGCACTGTGCTTACAATGGGCTTTAGTAGCCCTGGGATTTAGCAAGCTGCCGAGGGAGTTTGCTGCTGGTCATTAAGGGCAGGCATCACTTCAGACAGAGAAGGGCCGGAGGGTCTGTGTGATGGTGGCCAGCGTGGTCACTCTGATCCCACCCAGGTCCCAAGGGAGGCTTTGCAGCGCAGCAGGGAGTTAAGCCCCACTCTCCTGATGCCACAGTCCCAGCTGCCCAGCGGGACTCTGTGTACTTCGTCACATAACACACTGAGTATGAAAATAGATTCTCAAAGGGACCCATCTGAATGTCTCCTGCATATTTGTGTGCTCTGACACATGCATACAAATGCAAAGTCCTTTGACATATTTAAAAATCATTCTCTGAGGGCTTTGTTATTGTCCCATGAGGCTCCAATGTGACTAAAGCTATAAAATTCCTTTTTGGGGATAGTCTGTATTTCAGAAAGAACAAAACAGCTGCGTGAGTAATATTAATAAAGGGTCCAACTCAGAACCTAATAATATTCAATTTTCCTTTCTTAATTTTTCCTTTTAAGAAAGTAGGCTCTTATCTAAAATGAAAAGTGAAACTTATTTGTTATACATGATTGTCCTGTTGAAAACTTCTGTATTTGCCCTCAGGAAGTCATTAAGTTATTGCTGAGTGAACTATGTAAATCATTCTCTTCTCCAAAGTAAGACTGAAAAAAAAACCCCAAAAAACAAATGGATGTTATCAGGTAATATAATTGGTAGGTCAGTTAAAGTTATGTTTTATTTGAGCTTATAAAATAAATGGATTCACCAGCAAGAAAGAAGTCTGTAAAGTGCTTCTGTTGCTCACTAATACTGAATATCTCATTTGCTAGTGAACACTGAACTCATCTTGCCAGAAAAGAGAAAAAAAGGGAGATGAAAAGAAAAATTCATGTAAGAAACATTCTTTTTTTCATGTTACAGTTTCTTGGAGCACTAAGATGTAAAGGGACTTGTAGAAAGCAGTGAATATGATTCCATATAAAGCTGAAGAACATTAATACTGCATTTAATATTGGTGGTCTAATTTATCTTCATACCATTTTTAACAAGAGAGACAATTTCCCTGAATAAAGTAAGCAGAAATTACACTTTGTTTTTAAGAATTAGTTAATAGGCATGCCCATAGCTGTTATGGTGATACACATTATATATCAGACATAAACTGGTCACCAATGAATTTCTTAATAAATTAAGTATATTGTAGAACTGATATTAATTTAATAGTGCATCTGCTGCTTCTGAAAATCACATGCAAGACAAGGCAAGTTTGCTTTTAAATCCCAGGCCTTCTGGACCATGCCTCCTTCTAACGAAGAGGGAAATTTAAATACATTTTCTCCAGCTGCCTTTGTGCCAGCTGGCTGTTGTTGAACTAAAAGAAGGTTGTGGGCTTTGCAGTGAACTTCTGGAGGTTAATTCAGATGGTAGGTTACGAGCACATAGTCAGTGCGTAGATAAATTCTGGCTTTCCTGCGTGTATCTGAGCAAAATGCAGACTCTGATGGCAACTGGGTGGGTGCAAAGTAAAAGCAAGGAAAGTGGCCTCCCAGGGTCCATGACAGTGATCGCTGCAATGTGAGAAGATATCCGCTTGCTGCAGGACAAGGTATTTTATTGTCATACATCAGCGTGAAGGAGGTGAAGCAGAAGTACATGACCAGGAAAATGGGTCCAGTCTGGTGCCCAGGAGCTCAGCCTGAAGGCTGACACTGGGGTCTCAAAAAGCAGCCAATGGCAATGGGGGTCTGCTCTGTGCCCATGGGTTATGCTGAGTGCTCTCAAAGTGCCAGGGGAAAGCAGAGATACCAGTAAAAAAACATATACTAATTGTTATCTGTTCATTTATATATGTAGCCGTCTATTATCTGAGAAAAGGCCGTAGATATTTGTACCCATACATAATATTTTTGCTTATATCCTTCCCTCTAACATGAGTGCACTAGTGATGCCTTTTGTTATTTGAAAGATAATCCATGTAAGCTTCTGTAATGATCAACTCTGTCCTTTCTTTTCTGCATTGTTGCTGGATTCTTATACAACGAATTATCCTATTTTAAGGAAAATGGTGGTAATCTCTGAGCTGATTACCTCTTGATCAGTAATGACAAAAGGAGGCACTGAAAGAAAAGAAGAAACTGTGCAAAACTGTTGTTTCTACCCACTGCATAAACACTAAGGAAACTGAATGAAGGCACAATGTTTAGTTCGACAGTTATAGGTAAATACGT
This sequence comes from Opisthocomus hoazin, assembly GCF_030867145.1. Lineage (NCBI taxonomy): Eukaryota > Metazoa > Chordata > Aves > Opisthocomiformes > Opisthocomidae > Opisthocomus > Opisthocomus hoazin. Next base: position 70,158,710 of record NC_134417.1, on the reverse strand, counting down.
GGGTTATGTAGGAATTTGAATGAAAACAGGCACGTTGCCTTAAACATGGGAAAAGGGAGGGATTTCCTAGCAGAAACCCTGCTGCAGATGAAGTACAGTGCCAAAGGTGGAAAGACAGAGATGGGACTGAGACAAAGACTGGGATGGGTAGTGGATAGATCAGAGAGAGGTAACATGAAATGGCAGATGGGAGATCAGTGGAATGATTCAAAAGGTAGAAAGGCAAGATGAAAGGAGCAGGAAAAAGCAATTTTACTATTTACATTTTAAAAAGAAGCAAACCAAGTAACTCTGGTAGTGATCTCAACAGACTATCTAGTCCATTCCCACCTTAAGGCAGGATGAACTATGTTTAAACCAAGTCTGAGAGATGCTTGTCCAACCAGTTTGTAAACCTTCCTGTGTCGTGGATCCTGAAGTCTTCTTCACTTACCGCTTTCTCAGCCATACTATTAGGCAGATTTTCATGTGTCTAATCCATATCGTCTCCTCCATAGCAGACACAGGTGTCAATTTCTCCCGCTTCTCTTTGCAGCATCCTTTGTTGGACATGAAAGCTGTCACTATTTCACCCTTTTCTTCTCTAGATAAAAACAACCCCAGATCTCTCCCTGCAACTCCTGCTTCTGAGAGCAGTGATCTTTCTCATGGCTTTCTTCTGATCTTTCTAGGCTAAACTGCTCCAACTGTTAATTTAAAGTATGGTACTAAAACTGAATGCAATGCTCTTGCTGAGACTTTACCAGATAGAAAAGGATTGCTTCACTTGCCTCGTAGACAACACATCATCCCACTGTCACATTTATCTTATTCACAACACAGATGATTCAAACCAGCTTGTGATGCATTACGGCTGTGAGTATTTTAACAAGTAGTGTGTGGCAACAGGAACCAAGATGTGGAGTGAAACAGCTGATGCTGACAACATGGTGTTCACACTGTCCATGTGTCAGAGATTTTCACCTTGGACTAACTCTGGTCTAGTACTGCAGCCTGAGTGCCCATTAGCAGCTGCAGTGCCTTGGGGTGCACATTTCTTCTGTCTTCTCTTTTGTGGAAAATAACCTAGTTTCATAGACTCCAAGAGCTCTCTGTGGTGTAAAGCAAAGCTTGATAAGTGGCAATCTGCTTCGACATCTCATCAGAACTAAAATACTAATGTAAATGCATCCTGTTACAGTCAGCCCTTTAATTGGATGGCTCCCACGCCAGTTGCTCCATCCTCAATTTCTGTAGATTTTTCTGACTCAGAGCTGTATTGTGCACTTGTCTCTGTTGAATAGCACCATATTTTTTCCAACTGTAGCTTCAATTTGTCAAGATCATTTTGATTTCTAAGCCTGTTCTCTAACATGCTTACAGCCCTTTTCAACTTTGTCAGATTGTCAGCTTTAATAAGCATAGTGTCTATCCTGCCATCTATGCCATTTAATGAAATTCTGGAACAGGACGTTTGCCAGGAGATATCCCCTGTATATCTGCAGTAAATGTAGTCTTCCATTTTGACAGTGATTAACTGAGAGACTGAAAATGCTTCTTTCACTAGTTCTGCAGAACCTTACCTTATATTAGTTCAGTCTAGGCTGCATTTCCCTAGTATGCTTTTGAAAATCTTCTCTAACATTTACCACGCTAAAAACTTCATTCATGTCAAGTTGCATAGCCTCTGTGATTCACAAGGCCTGTTATCCCATTATAAGAGGAAATGAGGTTGGTTTGGAATGATTTGTTCTTGATTAATCCATGTGCCTATAACCTGCTTCTTTCTTATCTTCTATTTGCTTCCTCTACTTGTTTGAGAACTGTACTTGAGTGGATTGGGCCATAATTCTGCACCTCCTCTTTCATCTTACTTTTAAAGATAGCTGTTATTCTTTCCTTCCCAGTCTTTCAAAACTTTACCTCTTCCACACAGTTCTTAAAGATAGTTATTAATGGCTGTGGAAATGCTTCAGCTATCCCCCAAATGATGTGAGGTGAATTCCATCAGCCTTGCTGATCTCAGGTCATTTAACTCACCCAAGCACGGGCTAATCAGTTTCTTCTGTCATCTAGCCTGAATTTTCAGCTCTTTGCTACTGATGTAAACTCTTTTATCACAGTTGACCCTTCTAGTGAAGAGAGAGCAAAATAGGCATTATAGAGGTGGCTTTCTTGGAGTCACTGGTCAATAGTTTTCTTTCAGTTGAGTGGTGGATCAAACCGCTCCTTGATTTTCCTTTAACAGTTTATGATTTTACAGGAAACTTCTTGTTATTCTAGATGAACCTTACTAATTACATTTCTTTTTTTTGCTGTGGCTTTTCAAATCTTGTCAACATATTAGTACTATTATTCTGTACTTATCCATAGATTGTGATTTATGTATGCTCTTTGAGTTTGAAGTTTCTGAAGAACTCACAGCTCCAGTCAGATGGCTGTCTCACTGCAGTCCCTCCTCTGCATTGCAAACCTTATGTTTCTGCTTTTGACATAGTTTCTTTATGCAGCTGTCAAATCTTCTGACCTCATTTTCCTCTCAAATTGTACTTCTCATGGAACATCATCTTCCCACCTTCAGAATTAAGTATAATCTGCTCACTATTCTGCTAAATGGACAAGTCTGCTTTTGAGCACTTGATCTTATGTGGTAGCCTGTGGTGTCTCCCAGCCATGACACAACCTCTGTGTTTTCCTTGCTATCATTTTCCAAAGCTTTCTACTAGGTCTATGCTCTTTTATCTTTTCATTCAGAGCAAAAGTTTAGAAGATGAAGCAGATACAAGGACTATGAGAAGATAAATGGCCAAAGCATTGCCGGGAGTTTGGTCCACAGCCATGTAAAAGAAAGGTTCATAAGAAGAATAAGAAGAGCATTAATGGCCAGCATAGCTGTGATCCAGGTAGGTTATGGTATTATCTACTGTAGGAACTAGTCTCAAGAGTTGCAACACTGATCCATTTATAATCTTTTTTTCTTTTTTATTATTATGCTCATTGTAAAAATCATAATCTCAAAGGTAGTTATAACGTTTATATGCCAAACAAGTATTATGGGAGCGTAACTTTAAAAAGGGAAGTATCAAAGGCCCTTTTTCTATGTAAACTAAGTATTTTAACTGCTATTTCCTTGTAAATGACAGCAGGGATGCTGTTACACTACGCAAATAAGAAGCAGTGTTAGGCATGAGAATGGCCTCTCTGGAGCAGCTTGCTGGTTGCTCTAGTACAACATTCTGAAGGCAAATAAAGGTCCTGACATAATACATCTGGCTAGTTATATAGCATGCTGAGGGTAGATTCAACTGTGTGAATTCATGTACAGTTATTCATGACTCATTACGACAGTATCGACTGCATATTCCAGCGATTCACATACTAGAATGAACAGCATGAACAGAATGTATTGTATACAGAATGTATACTAGGTTGAACACAAGGAATGTATGAACACTCTGTTTTCTAGGTTCACCTTTCTTGACGTAGCTTGTTTCTCCAGATCTCAAAAGGGTTATTTTTCTATAATGACAGGGAAACACTTGGGTTGACACATTGGAGCTTATTAAATTTAGCCCATTGCACAGCTGAACTCTAATAGTATGCTGCTGCATGAAAGAGTTAATTCTTTCCTCTGGTTCACTAACCTTTGGTGTTTAACTCTGCTTGTACAGTAGTGAAACAAGGACATCTGGGGTAAGTGCTTTGGGTTCACACTATGCCCTCCTGTAGACTTGATTTTAAGCTGCTGACATGACTTCTTACATCTCACCTTAACTCTACTGCTCTTTTAACACAGAGGATTTGTCTGTTTCCATTTTCTTTTCTTCCAAATCTCACATTGTCTTTACAGCAAGGATCAGTTGAACTTTATCACAGAGCATCCACATATGTAAGTCCTCAAGCCTCTGCTAAAGGCCTTTTTCAGCCAGAGCTCTGTATCTCCCTGGTCAGGAAGCACCTGAAAACATTCAGTTCCTTACATGGATTCAACAACTTGTTTATGTAGTTTGAACGACACAGGCAGGGCTGAGCACATTGCAACTCATTGCACCAACAGAGCTTCAGAGCGTGTCTCTTCCAAAATGCTTTGAAACCAGGTCCTCACCACCACTACAGAGAGAAAGCCCAGCATGCCATCGGACTTGATGTGATCACGTCTTAATCCTGGTGGGCAGCTGTGAGCTGATCTTGAGTTGGCATTTATGACCGAATTGGTGAAAATAAGCCCTTTGGAGGTGTCCCGTGTCCTGCAGACCTTTCTCATACCTCTTAGCACAGACTAAACAGGTTCAGTCATGGTTGCTTCCCCAATGTCTCTGTGTACACCTGATCCTTCCCTACATGATAAACATACATCCTTCTCAAACATGAGTGGGCTGCATGGTACTTTGACACTATTCTAGGGCATGTACTCATGTTGGTGGCAAAGAAGAACAGTGCCTACAACCAGGAGTGTCAAAGGCAGTGGAAGTGGCTGGCTTTTTTGTGTGTTTTTTGTTGTTTTTTTTTTTTATTAATAGCAAGTGTCTTTTTAAATTGTTCCCTTCAAATCCCTGTATGCCTGTGGATGGGCATGGTGAACGTCAATCAAACAAGTAAATGAGTACATATTTTTGTTTGGAATTAATACTTTTTTGGTCAGTAATTTTTAGTTTCCCATGCTGTCAAGTTCTCCAAAGTTAAACAGTTTGTTTTAGGCATAGAGTTAATTCTCATTATTGTCTTAGCTGTTTATTGCATGTACTGGCAAGTAGAAGCCATCCCCAGCTGTTTGTTGGTTTTTTTTTGTAAATGAAAATCCCGCTTTGTCTTGTCACCTATGATCAAAAGATGTATATTAGACAAAAATGCCCTAATACACTAAACTTGCATATAGTAGCCAATTAAATATAGTAGAAAAAGAGAGTGATTAATACTTCACTTCTTGCATATGTAGTACTGCAGCTTTGGAAGTATCTTTATGAAGTATTTCACACGTGCATAATACTCAATAATCCTGCTGTAGCTTGGAAAACAGGTGAAATGCAATTTAAAAAGTCCCCTTGGAAAGACATGTACACTACTGTAAGGCAATCTCATTTACTTAAAATTTCATTTTACCATTTCCACAGAGAAAGAACACACTCCATAACAAATACTACTTTTTATGAGCTGACAGCTGTAGAATCAAATCTGCCCTGAATTGTAAACTGCATTTTCTGTTGCTTGATACACCTAAAGCTGAAAGGCATGTGGCTAAACTAATGTCCCATGATTAATCCAGTACTTAAACACATGAAGAAAATAGCAGAATAGCCCCTAACAAATGTAATACAACAAATTATTCATTAATTTTCTTTCAAGCAAATGAATATCTGCTGTTCTTCTCAGCTGAAAATCCTGGGTTCCAAGTTTTGACAAAGCTGATAAAAAATAATTGCTTGAGACAATAAATCTTCCTGCAGAGGACATTGCATTTCCCACATCTTCACTTTTTATCAGGAGAACACTAAAGCTGCCTGGAGGCTCTTCAAATGGATGAAGTATAGGCCTAAATAGATGTGCTTAATGTTGTCTAAATCATAGCAAAGTACTGAGACAACTGGAAATCTCAGCACCTCCAACTACTCCCATAAACACATAAGACCCAGCTATAACTTGAGTAATTTCCTCAGCCTTTTCAGGGCTGTTGTACTGTTCTGAGGTGTGTAGGTATTAAGCTTTAATCCAGCTTAGTCAACTGCAAGGAGAATGAAAATATTTTGTAAAGCACCTGAAGGCGAGTGAGGATGAGAAGGAGAGACACACCTGCCTACAGCACAGGGAACACTGGATTTGTCCCAGCTGGCCCAGGAGATGTCCTGAGACCTTGAAAGACATGTTTTCAGATCCACTGTGCATGGAGAAGCACCTCCTGGATTCCTGCTGAGTCCTCCCCTCACTGTGAAGCTGTTCTTCTGAGCATCGTTTATCTGCCATTTAGAGACATTAACAAATAGCTCTGTCTCGCAGAGAAATAACACTAGAAATAATGAAGTCTGGCTTCCTAGGGGTTTGTGTTTCTTGGCTGATTACAAGCACTGATTGAAGCTGTTTCCAATCACAGGAGATGATTCCTATAACATTTCTTCTCACATGGATTTTTAGGTCTTTCAAATGTGTATAGTCACAGTACAGTCTTCTATTTTTCAAGACTCTTCTCTGTGGTCTTCAGCTGCCTTTTTTAATGCAACATAAGGAAAACAGAGCCCTCTCTCCTCCTGGTACGTTTGTTTGAAATGATCACTAACAGAATGATTGAGGAACACATATAAACATACATACACTTACATACCTCTTCATGATCAGAAAAATATCGCTTCCTACAGAAATCAGGCTAAAATAATGGAAGCCCTAGAAAATTCATGATATACACACACCTACGTGCATCTCTGTACCACCGAAAAAGAAGGAAACAAGTGAGAAACAGCTCTTTAGTTTGACCCTATGTCGTTGTGGTCTGTCAGAAGGCACGGAGGATGAGGCAGGGGATGTTACTTGGGACGCTTTTACTGACAGCCCATGGCTGGGATACATTGCGATGGGAAATAGCTGGTGTTGCTTCGGCAACTAAACCAACCCAGACCTTCAGAGCACTAAAAATGTGAGAGTTCAAGCCACACATTTATTATGAGCTTTAGGAGTGTGCGATAAGCCTGATTCTCTTCCCACTTACACTAATGGAACGGTTGATTTTCAGTTAAGCTGCTTTTGGACCAGGTTGGCACAAGCAGGAAGAAAATGAAGCCCAGCTGCTTCATAACTCCTGTGACAAAATCAAAGGCGAGGTGGCTGCTGTGGCACAGTGACGGTGTTCTTGGCTGTCTTACGCTCTTACAAATCTGAGGAGTGGGAGGGAGAGTATGATGAAAGATTTAGGAAAAAAGGAGCATGAGTATGAAGTTTTCTTGCCAAAACAAATATATGTGGATTTGCAACATGTTTGGAACAGGGTCAAGTAGATTTTACAGAAAGTTCATTAGTCTGTGTTCCTGCTTACACAAGCCTATACACTAAAATGCTGTTATATAAAACTGTTTAAAGACATGTGATTTAACATTGTATAACTTTATCAGTTCCCGTATTCACTGAACACAAAGTAAATTAAATGTATTTACTTGCTCCTATTAGTTTCCCTCCTTTCATTTGCATGGACTTGACCGTTTTCCTCTCCTACTTGAAAGGAGTCAAGTAGCATCTGCAGAGAGATGCTTGCCTTCAGGACAAAATGAACACTGATAATTTCAGAAATAAAGAAATTATGTTCCTCACAAAAAAAAAAAAAAAGAGAAAGTTTTAAATGCTGTTGCATTTTTCAGCAAGGAAAAATTCTTATCAGGCAATCTTTTAAAACCTAGTTCTTTCTCAAGATGGAAGAAATTCCCTTTCTTACTTAGTCAATGATTTCAACTACATTAAGCTACAGGCTTTGAAAAGTAACTGCTGAGAAGCCTGAATTTAAAAACATGCTTTTACAATAAAAAAAAAAAACCCCAGAGGTGAGATTCATCGAAAATTTGCAGCATTTTGGGGGCATCATCCTATACTGAGAAATGGAAAGATCTTGTTTGTTATTTTTTTGACCAAAGCTCCCTTTGAGTTCAGCTGAGGTTTTGCAGATGCCCGAGCGGCTGCTGTTAATTCCCTGACCTGGCAAGTGGGGACCCGTGTGCAAAGCAGTGGGTCGTTATCTCGGCTCCTAGCCCCAGCGTTGGCACAAACAAACCCTCTCTGCCGTGGTACTGCTCATGAGCTGCTGCTCTTGGGGCACAGCATTGCCAGGGAATTGCTTGCAGTGCAGCGCAGGGCAGCCAGCGTTATCCAGTGCCACGGTCCGCTGCACAGGGGCGCAGGAAACCTTACACAGGGTCTCTTACAGATCTCTGCTGCCTGAGCCCTGTTACAGGGAGCCTGCTACCTTCAGAGAGAAGTCATCCTGGTTTCTGTCTCCTACTTGCTCTTGGGTCTAAGTCAAGGTCACTGGGTATCCCTATCTCTGTGAAATACGCGGGGTCAAGGCAGCAGTTACGCTCTTGGTTCTGCACATCAAGACCACGCAATATGCAAGAAAGGAGCACACCAAGCCCTATCTGTGCAACTGGAGTGAAGGAAAAGGTGGATATTTGGGACATGGTATGGAGCAGAGACAAAGGAAAGGCTTACGTGTTCTTACTAAACTTAGCTGAAGAGGAAAGATGAGAGAGCAAAGAAGTCAACTACGGGCACAAAGAGTCCTGCACTTTGCAAACAAGTAACGAGAAAAAACAAAGACCTGGCTGGAGGAAGTAACTTATTTTTATGCTGGCAATTTGGCTCAAAATCCTTCAACCTTGTTTTTTACAATGACATATTTAAAGAAATAATTCCTTAAGTAAATACTTTCCTCAGTGTATACCACCGAAATAACAAATGTTACAGTTCATTTCTCTTAAAAGCCCCAGCTACCACTTTTCGTAGTGCTCTAGGTTGGTCATCCAGAGGTTTGCATTCAATTTCCAATCCAGCTTTTTAAGAAAAAAAGTCTTTTATGTTGACATAGGGAAGTATTGACCTTCTTCTTTGCTCGTGTAGGTCTTCCACTAATTTTATAAGCAAAAGATTCTAGATCTGCTGGGTGCTTCTCAGGACAGGTATTTTCCCTAAATATGTGTGCAGTCACTTCTGAGATCTGCAAAAAAGACCTGATGCTAACACTGGCAGTGCTGCTTAGTCCTGGAAGTCACTGAGGTCTGCTCTGTATAATTTGGGTAGAAAGTGAGCTGAATGTGTGCCAGGAGGTACGAAACAAAGTGTCATGCTGCTTTTGTAATTGCCTAATTGGTCAAAATAATCCCCTCCTGCAGGGCAACCCTCTCTAGCAGCTCTAGCAAGGAAATGCAATACGAAATGAGGAACTGGGTTTTCTGAATAAACCCATTGTCGTTATTGCATTACCATTTTATGCTATTACAATTATTGCATAATTACCCACTTGTTGTGCGTACTCATGTCTTTTTACGTATTTCCTGCTGTCACAGTCCTTGTTGCATGGGACCACCCCAGAGAAGTCCTTTGTCAAACATTCCTGTGCTCTAATGATGCCAGAAAGTGTTTTGCTCTTTGGCAAGCAACCTCTCCACTATATTTCTTAGCACTTAAGACTTGTTTATCTACAGGCCTGAAGAAACTTGCTTACAGAGTTGGTATCACTAATGGATTGGTGACAGGCAGCAGTAAAACCACTTTGATCCCAGTCCTCAGGTGTTGTAACTTGTCTGAGGTGGATGGCTGAGCCACTTCCACCGTTGATCAAGCAGTTTGTAGCAGATTATTATAATTAAACACCTTTGAAGTGCCAAGGTATATGAAGCTCTGGTGTGATTCAGGTTGTAGAATTCAAATAAGATTTATAAATATTCCAATTTTTATAGGATATCGTGCTGTTTATGGAAATGTTTTTTTCTGCACGTTCAGATTTGTCCTGGTGAGGCTGCTCCACCTGGGAGAAGTACATGGTGGGAAATCAACCAGAGCTGAAAACCTGTCCTCACTCCTGATTTAATCTTAACCATATGTTTTCCAAAGCAAGCCATGGGAACTGCAAATCCCAGTGGAGATTTAGACCTAGCCTTGTCGCTGAACCAGGGTGCTCTGCAGTACTGTGCCAGTGTGACACACAGAGCTCAACTGAGCATGGGAAGAGCGGTCCTCAGTCAGGCAGCCTGAGCCTGTGCCTCCAGCACATCACCACCACCAAAGTTAGAGCATTCCTCCGGTAGTCTGACCAGGAGAGGGTCGTCTCAACAGCTGAGTGTAAAGTAAAAAAAAAAAGCTTGGAGCCACCTTTGTAATTATGTCTCCAGGGCTGTACTCAGTAGTCACTACGAGCTCAGGAGGCAGCTTTGTCAGTTCCCTAATTAATGCTTTTTCTGGCAGCTGTTCGCGCTCTTCCTCTGTTTCCAAGAAGCACCGGCACAACCAGCGCTTACCCCAGCTGCCACTCATTGCCCGCTGCAGCCCGCCGGAGCACCCTGCCCAAACCGTGGCAGCAGATATATGGGAGAGCTGTTGGTGGCAGACCAGAAAAAGCTCCACAAGGACATTTGAGAGTGCACCTATTTCTCACAGCCCCATCTACGACATCAAGTAAGTGGATTTACTGTTTTATTGGCCATGCTCCCACTAAGGGGAATACGTGTTGGAGAAATTTTGAAAAATAAAGAGAATATGTGGGTCTAAACAGTGATGTCAAAAGAGGAGAAAACACCCCATTTTTTTTTTGTTTTATGGCATGTGGGGACAAAAAAACCCACCCCATTTGAGCTGCTATAAGCATCTGTAAAGGTGATATTCAAATACCTGTCCATACCTTTTCTTCACAAAAAATAGCTTTCAAAAACCACAGACAATATACATTAAAATCTAAATAGAATAAAAATGAAGTAAAAATGCCAACATCTATAAAACGTCCCACAGAAAATACAATATTTAAAATGTTGCAATTCCACTCTGCTAGCACTGTAACTAAGAGCAGAATGGGAGAAATGGTTGGCTCAGGTAGTAATGTTACCAAATAAACAGGTTTTAATAAAAAAAGACTTTGAAATATGTAGATTTTAACTACTCTCTCTGAAAGCCTCAGTTACTGTCTGTATTTTTGAGGGACTGGAGTCATAGGGAGGAAAAAGTGATTTTTGAACGTGTAATGCCCACACTAAGCACATTGCTGGGTTTTTGCTTTGGACTAGCTCTGTTTGGTCCTGTGTGCTTAATTGCGATTAGGGGTGGAATTGTTTTGTTGCACCTCAAATCGGACAAGACTCTATGTCCCCAGGCTGCTCTGAGATGTGAAACACGGCATGATATGCAGCTGAGGGCAGCAAATGCAGTTCCCAAGTAAGATCCTGCTCTGAAATTAAACACTAATGTCAGCAACACACTTTGTTAATAATTTGTCAACACAAAGCAGACCCGTTATCTGGTTATCTTTTCTGCCTGTAACTTAGAGAAGTAATTTTAAAATGTGCCTTCTGCCTAAAATTGTACAAATAACAAAAGTGCTTAACAAGTTTGTATAAGAAAATTCCAATATGCAGGAAGAAAGTACAGGGATGCTTGATTTCTCAATGACTACTGGATCATTTTGGTGTTTTGTTACAGTACTACTTTATGCTAGTCTAAATCATTACTATTAACAAATCTAGGAGCTTCTGGAAGGTCACATCTAAAAAAGAATTTACATATTCCACTAATTGGATCATTTTGTAAAGTCTCAACTGTCTTGAAAAAATGGGCCTATAGTCTGAGTGACAGTTTGTGTTTGCAGATTTAGTGGGGATATGAAATTTTCCTATATCAAAGCTGAAGAACAGTTCTGACAGCTGCAAATATTCTCTGAATTAATAATGTGGAGCTGGTATGAGACAGTATTTAAGAAAAATCCATTTCTTTCTGCAGCATTGAAACCCCTTGCTTATAAAATATTTAACAGGATTAAAATTGGTATGCTGCTTGAACAGGAAGAGAAAACATGAAATCCACATATGAATCCAGAAGTAAAAATAATCATTAGTTTCAACTGTTATTAGTGATAACTTACAATTTGGGGTAAGTCAAACACCCTTGAAATACCTGCACCTGCTACTGGAATTCAAACCAGAATTTTGGCTCTGGCTTAGGAAAGAAAATTCACTTTCTAGCTTCATCATTTAAAACCCATTGACCAATCCTTATTTGCAGAAAATTTCTGTACTTCTTTAACTATAGCAAACACCTTTGGAAGATTAAATAAACTTGTAATCTGCTATGTAAACTCTCTGAATACCAACTGACTAATCCAAAGTTCTAGTTTGTCCTAACCCACACAAATCCTTCCCTATGTCACAGTGCTTTCTTACATCAGCTCTTTGTGACTAATACATTGTATAATGTCAATACAAAACCAGGAGACATGTCCTGGCTTTGTATTTCTTTTGTCTAGTAGTGAGAAAGCCTGGAGTAAAATTTTATCAGAAGACTTAAAAATGTAAGTTCAAGCCCACCTAAGCTCCTCAGCTCGGCAGTTTAGCCATTCTATTCCCCGTTCCCACCTCCAGAAGTGAGAGAAACCTGTGGCTCATCTGTGTAAAACTCACCTTCACCTCAACCTTCTGCGGTCCCCCTAGGCAAGCCGGTGCTTTCCCAGCCGGCGAGATGCTGGTTGCGATGGAGCAAGTGAGACCTCGGGAGCTGCAGAAAGGTCCTACTGCCCAGAGCAGAGCACAGAAACCCCGACAGCCTCGCTGGCATTTATCTGGTGGAAGCCAGGGTGAGTGCACAGGGGAGGGTGAGATGAGAGGATGTTGCAAGCCTTGTCGGTCTGTGTGGGGTGAAAGAACTTCCCGTCAAAGTCTCAGGGAAAGTCCCATCTCTTGTATTTACAGCTGAGGTGAAGCTGTGGTTGCTTTTGTCATGCTGGCACTGACTTGCCCCTTGGCTATCGGCCAGAGCTACGGCTTGGCTGCATTCCCCCACTCTTGGAAGACTAACCTGCAAATTGCAGAAGCCAAGAATGTTGTAGAAGCACAACAGCAACTATTTGCCTGGAAGGAGAGCTGCTTTTTTAGTGTCACGGCTGTGCTGTGCCATTCCAGCTGTGGGTAGGGACAGTAAGAATGTCACATCGAGAAGAAAGGAATTTGGCATGGGGATGGATGAAACTATCTGATCTCTGAGATTCTGTAGATATTCTTGGCAGCTACAGTGATCCTGTGGAGACAGAGCCTGCGATGGATACATATTGAGAAATGAATGTTTAAGGGATAAGCCTCTGGGAGGATGCAAAGCCCTTGCTGTCACACATCTGTCTGGAATGGGACATAATTCAAAACAGATGCCTCGAGCATCAAGACATCACTGGACTGGATCATAGTCCAGATAGGAGAAAGGGGCTAAGAGAGTCCCACTAGCACTGAGATTTTGTAAGAAGTTTGGAAAATGAATTGAATGCGATTTAAATAAAGTTGCACTCTAGATTTGCAAGCAATGTCTGCCAATAATGAGGAAGAAAGTAAAAGAAAAATATTTTGTACTTCATCTTGCCTTTGGGAGACTTACTGGAAACTAGGAAAACACGCTAAGAGGGAACAGGCGTAAAGAACATAAGCCACAGAGGTATTCCCTAAAAAAAAAAAAAAAAGGACAAGAAGAAGTTTCGATCAGAACATTCTGTGACTGTGCTAGGGCTGAAGAAACTATTTTTGAGAGCTTGAGTTCTAGAGAAGACATCAATCATGTTTGAGATTTAGGACTGGAACAGCCCATGCCACTTGTGCACTGTGACAAAGAGCACCAGCCAGTGCGAAGCCCGAACCACTGGAAAAGATCCAGGAACTGAAAAAGGTGATACAACTTTGGAAGAGCTTGGACAATTCAGCAAGGTACACATGCATGGGCAAAGCGAATGACCGGGCTCAGGACGCCTTACAGGAGCAAAAGGCACAAACGTGGTGGACATGTCTGGGGTTAAACAGTATGATACTCATTTTCAGCTGTCCCATCAACTAATATGCTGCCAAAAATAGTGTTATTACACTTACATTAAAACCTATCGGGAGTGGAAAGGAAGAGAGTTGACTCACAGAGCTTAGAATCACAAGGCTAATCCTTAAGAAGATACGTGAGAAATAAATGTACAAATTCATAATAGACAGGAAAAGGGGGCAAGTGCTATGCCTTTCAGAGCACCAAGGTGATCTAAGCATTTGCATCCTGTTCTAAGAACATGAGCAAAAAAGCTGAGAAATAATTTGAAGCCATTTCCCAGTGGATCAATACTTCAAGAATACTAAAAACTGCAGGAACGTGTTGAATTGTCCCACAATTCTCATGCCTGTGTGAGCCCTTCATATCATAAGGCTGTGCTTTAAGGAGGAGCTGGATACACTCATTGCTCTGGGATGACTGGAGGAACTGGCAGAGTAGTTCTTGTAGTTATAGAAAAGATGAATGAAACTCCTTGTTTGTCTATAGATAGACCTGAAGGAACAAAACAGGTCTGTTATTCTACCGAGGGGAAATATGGACAGTGACAAACACATTTCTGTCCTTAGTACATCACAAGGCTCCTGGCAGGTGTTCACATTAGGAAAAAGAAAAGAGCAGATTTTTTGAACTTCCATGAAACCTTTGTGAGCTGCACTGTTTTCTCAGATGTCTATTTAGGCTGTGTTTGGCACCTGAGGAAAAATGTGATAAATTTTTCATGCCTTTCAGGTTAGGAAGATTTATACAGATGACATTTAGATCTGATGAAAAACACTGGCTTGGAGCAGCCGTGGAAAGAAACTGCTTCTGGGCTGAAGCTGGCCAAACAACACTGTAAATGCCATGTAACACAAATAATAACATACTTTAAGAAAAGTGAGCACAAACCCCAAGTAAATCACCAGAAAATATTCAGCAATTTGTGTTCTCCAACAATATCTGGGTGCTGAATTGTAAAGAGAAATATGTACCTAGTGTAGCTTCTTGACACTGCTGTCATGATGACCTTATATGTAATTATTGAAAAAATTGAGAAATAGAAGGAATTAATTAGACATTTCAGATCTAGGAGTAAATAATTTGTGGAAGATTTTGGGGCATATGTTGATGTAGTCCTTTTAAACAGTGTGGAAAAAACAAATAATCACAGTAGTTCATGAGTAAACAAAACTTAGCTATACTCAGAGGAAAAAAAAAGAAGATTCAATCTTAGTCATGGAAATAAACAAAACCATACATTTTTATTTACTGATTTTATTATAAATCATAAGGAATTACCAAACAGAGCCTGGACAATGGTTATTTTTCATTATTTTTTAGATATGGAGTGTGACTTGCAGCTTCAATATAACCTTGAAATTGAAGGAGTTCCAAAGCATTTGACAATGCAACCAAATCCAGAGAGATATTTGTACATCACTTTTATTGCAACAATAGTTACTGAGGCTGAGATGCTTCGGAAAACAATTCTCATTCAGGAATGCAAGATTAAATTTAGCTGAAATCATGAGAGTGGTCAACTTGACAGTACTACTGGGAAAGACCTTCCAGAGCATACGTGCAGATAATTTTAGGATTCAGATGTGTAAGGAGAAGGCAAGAGACATCTTGTACATGAGTCTCAGCTGAACAGTTGTGTTCAGAAAGAGAATAAGGTGTATCCTATGTAGTATGGTCATGATGAAGGCTGTATCTAGTGAAAGAGTTTACAGAAAAACAGGAAAAAACTTGAATTGTGAGAGGATGGGCTTATTTGCGCTTTCTGTGTCTTTATGTTACAAACCATTATTCTTTTTTTCCTGGGATAGTCTTACTATCTATTACTATTTGCCCCTGACAAGAGGACTCCGGAAGACCGTAGTGAGTGTCAAATTTATTTTTGTTGACCTAGCATAGCTGACAACAGGCAGCTGTTTAGCAAACACAAGCCTAAGTAGGGAATTATGCTTTTATAGAGGCTCTGTCCAGTCCCTCTTGCTCGGTCCAATAAAGCAATGGAAAAGACAGTGCAGAAATACAGAGACAGGTGAATTGCACCTGCGTAGATGTCCTCTGGGGCCCTAGGAGCTGCTGGTGCTTCATGGGCTGTGCAATGTTGAGGCAGGAAAACCGGCCCCAGCGTGGAATGAGCCCTGGGCCAGGGTGTCAGAGCCATTGCAGGGGCAGGCAGGGCTGCTCCATCCGTGCCGTAATCAGCCTGTCAGTCCTGTCCCTGCCATGGTCCTGCAGCAGCAGCCTGCACCCTGTCATGACCCTGGCTGGGCTCAGCAGGGGAGCAGGGGGCTGGCTGCTTCTGGATGGGTTGCGCAGGTCCAGGGTTGGTGTCCAGGTCCTCCTGGCCCCGGAGGAGGAAGGGCAGAGCCATGGGTCTGCACACACAGCTGGTCCAAACCTCCCTCCTCCAGGCCCTGCAGGCACTCATCCCAGAGCAGGCAGTCTGATGTGGACGTGCTCTTTCCTCCGTCACCACCAATGGCTTTGCTGTGACTGCAACATTCTACTGTCGCCTGCAGTAATCTGCTTTCGGGACACTTCTCTGGGCTGCTGGTCTTCTCTCAGGACTTCCTCCAGACCTGGGGTGGGAAAAACCAGGACTCCTGCAGCCACCACGAGTCAAGAGCTCCTGGCCACCCCTCCTGCACAGCCTCCATCTCCACGTGCAGGTGGCAACTCCCTGCAGTCCCTCCTCTGGCTTCCCCAGTACTTCTCACAGCTTCTGGCTCCTCCACTCCTCCTCTCACCTCTCCTTTTTTGCCTCGCCCATCCAAAAGTCCAGTAAACCACAAGACCTGCTTGCTGACATTCTCCTGGCTCTGTCCATCTCTGCCACCAGAAAGGTGGAGGGCAAAAGAGGGGACTCTGTGACCATGGGGCTTGCCTACCACTCCTAGATAGCCAACAAACCCAACAGCTCCCAGCAGCCTGCTGGTGGTGGTGTTCTCTGCTCTGTGTCCCTCACTGGGGTCCTTGTGATATATTTTTGAGCTCTCAACTCTCACACTTCATCCTTACTTTTTTTTTTCCCATTTGTTGCCTCCTGTCATCACTTGCTTGTGCTCCTTTTTTTTAGGAAAAAAAAAAAAAAGAGCAATGGTGTTACAAAGCTGCATGTTGTTTGTAGGAGGTTGTTTCCCCAGGCTCAGAGATATTGTGGAAGAAGAGATGACAACCTTCTAAAAAAAATCCCAGAAGGGAAACAGAAGAGGCACAGAGCCTGTCACTTTGTGCTGCAAAATCTCCATCAGACAGCAAACACACACTGAGACCACGGAGTCCCAGGAGACACAGCTAGGATCGCTGCCCCTGGGAGAAGCAGTCCTGGTGCCCTCAGGGATCCAGCATGCCCACGGGGACACCGCAGGGCACCTGAAAGGCTGCTGGAAACTTACTGATAAATGCAGTCTCAAGGCTGGTGATAAACATTTGCAGCTCTCTGTTATATCACTGTTTGAAATATACGTGTTTTTATGTTTTGCCTGGCAGGGAAGGTATAGTCTTGGGATTGTGCCTTAAAGTTTTAGCATCTGAAACAAAAGTTCTGGCTATAGCATTGTAAAACCCTTCTTTGTTATATGCAGCCTTCACAGATCGTAGGACATAATAGACCAGATCTCATGCTGGGTGCTTATTCTGACATCCAAAATTGCAAAGGTATTCAGAATGGAAGTCAACACATCTTTCAGGATTTAGACACTAGAAATCACAAAACACCATCAAGCACACTAGTTACCCAGATGTCAGTGATGCCAGAGTAGGATGGATTTCTACCTGAAAACAGGGCACGCAGTAGCACGTTCTAAAAATAAGCTTTGTCCTGTGTATTCTGCTCCCTGCCATGGCATTTCTGCACAAAGCATATTTTGTTGGGAGTGAAGAGTTAGATTCTTAGTGGTTAGGGGTAGCTGGCTTGACATCAGCTTTCCCAGAAGCAATAAACATATGATTCTTGTACGCTTCACTGTGGGGTTTCTGTACAATGACATGATCACTGGCTGGAAACAATTCAAAGTAACTTCATGCTTCTTTGCCCCGAAGCTGTTCTATGAAATGATGAAATTTGTTTTTTTAAAAAAAGGTGTTTAGGAGGCAAATTAGATCATATTTCCCTTTCAAATAAGGTCAACAAACTTTCTTGTACTTTGCTTGACACTTTCATGTGATGGTTCTCTTTCTTCCTGTGCTCAGGCTGAAGCTGCTGACAGTGAATGTTTGCTATCAATTCCTACAGAGTGGGAATGTCCAGACCATGGCTGACCATAAGCTCTAGAACTTTTGACAGCTTTAGTTTTCTTTCTTGCACAGGGATTTTTCTGTAAGACTGTGAGGGAAACTGTAGGCACGCGAGCAGGTGAGCAGCACAGGTTGCTTGAAGTTGCAGACCAAGATAAACAGCATTTCATAAGGTGCTCAGCAAGTGAAAACACAAGCCAAAACCATACATGCAGAGATGAGCTGTGGTGTAATCAGATGTTCAAAGCTAGGGAACAGGTGAGGTTTTGGAGGAGACAGCCATTTCTAGCTTCCTTCTTCCTATATAAATCACTAACCTCATCCAACTTGTCCACATAACCAAAACATGTTTCTTTTCGATCATCTGCTGCGAAAGTGTTCGAGAAGTGAGGAGAGTGAGAAGAAGGGGAATCATGTTTCTTGTCAGAACTGAGACTGACACATGGGAGGGCTGGAAGTTGGTAACGACTGCAGCATTTTTCCATTTGCTGTTCCTAGCTTGGCCAAAGCTCGCTTGGATTGCTGCCTACAAAGTTAATATCTGCAATGAAACTACATTCACATACGTATATGTGAGATGTCTCAGGTTTTCATTGTGTCTCATTAGTCTTCAATGCACATAAGAACATCAGTAAAGACAATCCTAAAGGGACCTCTTACTTATAATAGTGCCAGTGGGAGATGGGAAAATGCAGCTGTACGAGCTGTTCCATTTTTAGTGTTATTTTCTATTTTTTGGCTACCTGCCATTTTGGCTTTTAAGTGATGATTAAAGGCATTGAAGACACGTGCAGCTAAAATAGCTTTGTATGCTAAATAAAGGTATTTTGGTTTCAGGTGGCATTTGTCATCTCTTCAGAGAGTGACACTTCCATTTCTGAGATGATAATACCATTTGGTATCAGCCTTCCTTGCTGTTTCAGCCAATCAAGCTACCCTGTGACCAGAGATAGCTCCTGTGTGTGCATTTCTGAGGGCTACTCTGAGTTCCTGCTGTATTCAAACTTGTTGTTCCGTTTCTAATTAGTCTTTCCTTAAATTGCAACAAACATGTGACACTATTGCTCACTTAATTTCTGGGAACATACTCTGCTGATGACAGTGCCTACCAGAAGGCCAGAACATCCTCTAGCATCTTAGATACAGTTATTGTCTGATGTGGAGCAATACGTAGGATTTTAACACCCTAGCATTTCACATATAAACTATATTGTGATTTCATGTGAGATGGAAAACAAAATACTTGCAACTGAATTATTCTGGGAAGAATATCCTGGTACAGTGAAAACAAAGAGATCTCAAAACACATTCAAACATTTCAGTCAATGGCCCAAAGCAAAGTGTAGATTGTGATCTCCTGATGGATCCTTTCTGGAATGGGAAGGGTGTATTTTTCCATGGGGTGTGGGGAGGTATGAACATTGCACAAATGTGATGGTGTCATACTGTGAGTGCTTTATTTCTGTAGCGTGTGCTCAACAATAAAGGACACCGTACTCTGAACTTCACAGGAATCGGTGCCATATTTTAGATTGTGTGTTCATATCCCATACAGTTTCAAAATAGTGCTAGGAGAATAAAGACTAATTTAGGAAATACTTATTTACAGACCGTAATGCCTCTGAGCTGAAATCTGCCTAGATTACTTGGAATAGATCCTCATGGTCTACAAGCCATGTGTGTCCTATAAATCATTCCAGTACATCTAGTGCTTTCTCTTAAAAGTTTATTTATGAACAACAAAAAGTCAGCAATGATGATTTTTCCCTTGCTTAATACTTCTAGCTGGACTTGCTTCCATTCCATGAAGCCGAACTGTCATATTTAGGAGAGGTTAACAAGAGGTGTTTGATGTATTCTGGAAAGCTGAATATCTCTTCTGGATATTTACATACCTGCAAAATGTTATAGATCTTTCAACTGAAATTATTTTTTAAACTTCACTTTTGAAAAAAATATTTTGTGTTTTTCCTACATTTGGGATGCAACCATATTCTGAAATTCAGAGTCGCTTGTAAGAGAGAAAATCATCTTTTGAACTTCTTCTGCCCATAACCTTACCAGACTATTGTATCCTATTTGTCTAGTGTTTTTACGGCCATTGGCTAGCTAATTTAAAAATGAGCTGCAAGGAGAAATATTAACCCCAGCAGTAACAGCATAGAAAATGTAGAGAGATCAACCAGTCCATTTGCTGGACTCGGAAAGAATACAAAAGCCTCAAATGCATTTTCAGCACCTCACTCCAGCAGCCAGGTAATCACACCGCTGGCACAGCCAGACTTTTTGCTGAGTTTAATTGCTGACAAAATCACCCCTACTGCCAAAATACTCAAACATAATACCAAGCCACAGCAGCTGAAGGATTTACTACATATCAGCTGAGCCATACTATCTCTTCATGTCCACACTTTTCATTTATTCCAATGAATACTAACACATTAGTTTAAATCTCTTCCTCTGAGCTCTGCAGGGCCCAAGTACCCTGTCAAGCTAGCTCTGACTGCATGTGCATGGTATTTGTGTCCTGCTTTAATCCTTCCTGACAACTTGTAAAAATAATTTTCCAGACACAGACTTCTTAATAGATATTTCTCAGTATCATCCAGCACAGGACGAGCCTGAAAAGCGTTGTTTTTCTTCTAGGCTAGTTAGACATATAGAATATATTTTTGTTTCCCTCCTTTTTTGTTTTCCTTTTGAAAACAGGAACTTCATTATCATATGAGCAATAACCAGCAGACATGGACAGAAATGAAAGTTAACATTTAGCCTAGGAGAAATTATTTTGAAATCTCTGTAGCTCTGCTACCTTAAAAAGCCTGGAACTTCTTGTCCAGTGTTACATTTATGATACTACAATTAATCAGAGAAAAAGGATTTGTACTGCATTATGACAGAGAGCAATAAGAAAGGGACATGAAGACGAATAGGCTACTTAAGTGAGTAAATGACTTCTGGTGCCAGCCTGGCAATGACAGAGAGGACTTGAACGTCTGTAGTGTTATCAGGTCTCTGAGACTCCTCAGTAGTTTTATTCAGGGCTTTTGATTGCTTATGATATCAATGGCTATCATTGCCCTGCTTGGCCACCAAGCAGAAGACACAAGAGGAAATCATTTGAACAATGTAAGGTGCTGGTTTCACTGGGTGACACTGTTGTCTGGACGACTACTCTCATTTACTTAGCAGGACTTGAGCAGTGTGGCTCAGACTGATGAAAAGAAGGTCATAAATCAGTTCTTTAAGGAAACCAGGTTGCACTTGCCAACGGTATAAGAAGAGTGGCTGTGTACACAGCAGCTTTAGCCAGCCCTGCTGCTGTCACCTGGAGCGCAACTGCAAAGTTGGGGTTGATCCAAGTGTGAGCAGATACAGGTAAGTATCCCACCATCTCTCTCCTCTCTCAAAGAGGACCTTGGCTGGCTGAAAGGCTGCTGATCAGCTGTCTTCATCTGGATGGAGAATGTGAAGCCCTGTGACTTACCTTCTGTTTTTTGTAGTGAGAGAGTTATAGCACCTAACCCACTGGAAAGGGTGAGTCCGAGTTCTTCAGAAGGGATTGTGAGCTGTTATTAAATGACAGAATTCTTCCAAAAGGTCTTGCTTTTGATCTTGGCAGAACAACAAATGTTCTGTCCTCAAAGTCTCTTCCCTTCACGCTTTCCTCTTACTGACCTCACAGCGCTGACCATGCTCTCGCTGCTTATCTTCTTTTTCTTCCATCTTCTCTGTTTGTTCTTTCAACTTTTTAAAAAGTATTCTTATTACTAGCAGTGAGTTTTTCTCTGGTTTCCTTCTCAGACAGTATCCCAGCCACGTTAAGATTATTTTTTGTGAAGATAGTGTTTACAGCTAACTCAGTGAAGAGGGAATGAGAGGTGTCCCAGAAAAAGTAAAGATGCAGACTTTCAGGTTTCGCAAGTAGTACTTCACAGGCAGGTGTGCTCTGAATATAAGCTGACAGGAGTCCCAAGAGACTGTATACGGAAAAGAGGACAATTTCTACTAATGTCTATTTGGTCTTCAGTCCTCCAACACCCCAGACCACTTTGTTGTTTAGAAAAATCAAAAAGCACACAGTCAGAAGGTTCAGGTAGACTGTATGAGATAGTAGCAATGGAACTAGAAACACCAGCATGGGTTACAGCAAAGCCATTGCTATCTTGACCATTCTTATCTACATCCTGTTATTTTTGTGAAATGTGTGCATATACCTCAGAGGAGTGCTTTGTGTTTTCATTTTTTTTAAGAATGTCAGGAAGTTACAATAAATATCTCCATGAAATTTGCTTAATAAGAATTTTCAGAAGCATTTGTCATATTTCTGCTAGCAAAGTCAACTGAAAGACTAATTTTAGCAATGTGAAAAGCTGCTTCTATTGTGACAAAAATTATGGCCTAAGGGACAGAGCCACCCCTTCTAGAAATTAATACTTACAAACCACATTTCTGTCAACAATGTGATGGCAATGCCATGGGAAGCTACTAATGGGAAAACAGAGCTGTCAGAATAAAAAGTGTTCATCTTCTCCAAACCAAGGACGCTTTATTTATTTTTCCAAGCAATAGGCACAACTGAACTGTCTCTCTGAAATCTCTGTCTCCTGTAGATAATATCCTTGGTTTAGTACTAACTCATACTTCAACTTCTGTCTCATGCACTTGGTATTTTTTTGTCATCGTGTAGACCATATGCTCCTGGGAACAACAACTTTCTTAATGTGTTTTTTTGTTCCATCCACAATTAGAACTAAGCTTCATGGGTACAAAACACATCAAACAAAACACACCATGCAATTTGTGTGGACTAAAACCCTAAACCTTACATATCAATCCAAGAATTAATTAAGGTATTAGCAGTCTAATCAAAGAGTTATTATTAGTCCCATTTTGAGAAAACCAACACTCCAAATTTTCCAGTTATTATAGCTTACTCCCAGTCATGATGCAATTGAAACTTCTACACACCAATTTGCTTGTGTCTACCCCTTTCTTCGGTGTTATGCTTACCCTTCCGTTGGTCCTCAAGAAGCAGGGGAGAGGGTTATGGTGAGCTGTTAATGTCCCGAGTTCTTCACTGGAAGAAATATAGTGTTGCTGAGGATTTCTTACACCTTACTCCAGGATCTGCTTGGGGCTATTTTTATATGTTTCTTAGCACGTACTACACGTTCCTCTTTCTTCATTGGTCCACAATTCCACTTTATATCTGAATATACTATATATAGTGTGTTTTAATTACATGTGTTGAATATTTGTTCTTTGTTCCCTTTGTTATCTCTAGAGCCAGTTTTACTGGCCTCCTAAGGGCTTAATGACCAGTAATTGATCGTTAGTGATCTGTTGATAGCCTAGGAGCCTCTGGTTTCATCCTGTCTCCACACTTACAAAGCCTCTGCTAAAATCTGTTACTTGTATAATCCTCTACACTAGTTTTAGTCTAGGTCATAGCTGCCTCTACACAAAATAACTACTTCTCCTCTACTATCTATAATATACAGAAATCTCTAAAGTATTATAACAATAGGCACTATAATACACAAACCTACAAAGCTAAGCTAAATCTTAAATAAATGAAATAATATTCACCTGGCAAGTAAATAGTTGCTGTTACTGCTCAGCTAGCTAAAACAAAGCTTCAGGCAGGCCAAGACAATCCAAATAAAGCCATCCTGACATGTCCTAGCTCCAAGGCTTTGCAGACCCAATACAAAGGTTGTGAGCTCTTACTAGCAATGGCAATGCCACATTTGCTGGACTGTAGGGCTCTGCTCCGTGGAGTCTCATTCCTCAGCTACTGCTTCTAGGCAGCAGAGAAGACTTGGCCAAGGATATCATCAGTCTCATGAGGTGAGACCCAAAGGAGAGGATTCTTGGTGTTCACTATTGGGCGAGGAGATGGGTTCCTATGTTCTGGATTAGTTTGTATTGTCTAAGAACAGATAGCCCTCGTTCCTCAGTTGTACAGCACATTGCAGTCAGCCAAGCCATGTTCTGACAAGATGGCAACATAAAATCTACTAGGTGGAAAGGAAATGTTAAAAAGAGCTTGCATAATGGTACCTTCATTTTTATGCCAAAGTCCTACTGAGATCCATGGCTTATCTCTTCTGCGGAGTGCGATCTGACTGATGTGCAAAAAGAGTGAATGTAGATGCAGAAATAAGGGCACAAGCAGGTTTTCTAACCACCTGCTTTATGGGATAACATTCCTTCCAGGCTGGAAGCTTTGTGTCCCAATTTGGCCGCGGGCTGGTTCAGTGCCTGCCCTAGGAGGCAGAAGGTCAAATTTCAAATGGGGAAGAGGGAACATGCTGTGGTGGACCACAAACCATTCTCCTCTGTCAACACTGACTTTTCGCTGGCTCCTGGCCAGAAGCGTTGTATGAATCAAACACAAAAGAAAGCAAAGTTAAATACAGCACTGATTTTTTTATTTATTTTTTTTTCCCCCAAAGTTCATGTTCCTTCCCAGGGTTTGTGCTGCCTTAAATAAACCTTCCTTTTCAGGGGTTCCAGTGGGAGCAGGGGCAGACTAGACGTAGGTGGGAGTGTTGCGGGAACACTGGATACATTTGTGCATCCTCTGGGTGCCTGGGTGGCTGCTGGGTGGGGAAGCAGGCTGCCTAACTTCCCTCAGGGCAGTGAAAAACCTGCTCTTTGCTAGGGTGCTGTGAGTTAAGAGCACCGTCAGGGAATGCCCAGGCGGATTTCTTCCCTCCACATGCATATTGTGGCCTTTTCTGCAGTGTGCAATACCACTACACAGTAAAACTCTGGTGTAATAAATGACATGAATCGTAAAACTTCTGCCAGTAAGGAAAGTAACTGTCCCAGATAAATGTTGCAGGCATAGTGGAAACTCTTGCTGGTTTATTATAGCCAGTTTATAGGATTTATTTCTGTTTCCTCTGACACTAGGAAAAATGAAATTCTCAAAACATCTCTAAAACAGAAGAAAACCATTAAATATTAAATTACTTCTACCGTGGTGGTTAATGTAAGCTTCTCACGTCAAGAAGAGAGGTTGGATTTAATCAGTTTCTTAAATTCCATCTCAAATCATTAGAACAGCATACACTGAATTTTTTTTTACTAAATGGAAGAATATGCAGTTCCCATATAGATTTTTATGCTCTGCTTCTCATATAAAATGAGCTTTGTTTATAAGATCTGGGACTATAAAATCATCAGGAAAAAAGGAATGAAATGATTAGGACAATACACACGCTTCTTTAAAAAAAGACAAAGGGCCTGGTACTCCAATCCTTTACATGCCATGTGGTCACTCACCTTGTAACTTCCTGATAGACACAAAAAAATTGCTATTTTGGTCTTCTTGAATGTAATTTCTATCCTGCATTGACAAATACATGGTTGTTTGAAATTAAATCCATATAATTTTTTTTGAAAAAATTGATTTATTATTACATTATAGTCCTAAACTCAGGTGTACATAGAACGTACATCAAAGCATTGTATTATATATTATTAAATAATTAAGTTTAAACTTAATACTCAGAAGTGCATATGTCAGTAACTGCAAATGGATGCACAAAAGGGAGATGAACTGTACGTTGGTAATTTTATTATAACTGCAGCATCTGAAGCCTATTTTATGATATATATTTAGATATATATAGCCAGCCATCACAGAACATCATCTACCTAAATGTCTTGCAAATTGGTCATAAAAACATACTTAACTGTAGTGGGACTTTACATCATACAAATTATATTGCAAACTGGGAGAAAGCACGCCAGATTGAGAGGTTCTCTCACTATCTCCAGAATTATTCTTCTATTGTAAACAGGCAGAAAGGAAATATAGAAATATAGGCCAGCAGTAGAACTGCAGGTGTCCAAGATAGCAGTGCCACTGAAGTAAAAACAATAGTGTCTTCAAAAGAAAGCACACAGGGAACATAAACGCAAATATAAATACAAAGGAGGCAACGTGGACAGTCCATGAAACTGGTATCTGGTCCTGAAGACCCACTGAAAAACAAATTATGTAATACATCTTGAGAAGGTTTGTATAGGTGTAAGTAACTCTATGTTAAATTTATAGTAGGAAAAGCAAGGAATGTCAGAAGAGATATTTTCTGTAAAGATAGAAAAAAATGCACCATACAGCAGAAATTTCTTCACTTGCAGAGGTTTTGTGCTGCTAATATATCATTTCATACTGTAGAGAACTCTGCTATCAAACATCTCCTGGAAAACCCTTTGAAAGGGAGTCATCAGTACTGGATCACTTGGGAAAACAGGATGAAGTACTTTGAAGGTCATGGGAATAAACTGAAGAAACAGCTGAAAAATCACCTTGGTCTTAGTCTGCTTTAGCTGAAAAGCAATGTGGAAGCCTGCTGAGGTTGAGAAGTGTAGCACAGTGTTGCAAGAGCTTATTCTTTTCCCAAGAACTAAGACAGACCACCTCAGAGCAATGGAAATATCTATACCAAAGGTCATGGTTCTTTTAAAGCCTTGAGCAGTGGTTTTGGGATGTAACAAATACTTGCCCCCAATCAAGCCAAACAGTTAAACCTGATATCAATAAATGTATTTGGTATCTCTTTCATAGCTGAAGCAATTTGTTGATAATAGCCACCTTTTCTTTGCCTCATCTATGCAATTTCTTATAGAAAGTGTTTAAGCACTGGTATTTTGGCATGACTTGGCAAAATACTTTCAGTCTAACCTTATATTACGCTGGGAGCCTAATGGTATGCGCTAGCATGACAGGTGGGAAGACCTCATTTTCTTCTCAGAAAGAAGCCTTGTGGGAGGTCAGGTGTGCAACGCAACACAACATACATTTAGGGATCAAGAAACACTCTAAATGAGAATAATAGTTTGCATTTTCCATGACAAATAGAAAGCTAAACTTTTTGGCTCCCGGTGTTTTATTTGTACCTGTCGACTGTGATGACATAGTGGTAGTGTCACCAGTACTGAATACTTTGGTATATGTTGGTGTAGTTAAAATTACGTGAATCAATAACCTGTCAGTTGAAATTGCTTCTCCCCTTCATCTGTGCCTTGTAATATTCTAAAAATTGCTGTCTAAGAATTGTCTTTAATTACATGGGTATGGTATATTAACATTAATATTGTGCTGGCAGTCTACTCATCTTTTAATTTTGGCAAAGAATGCAAA
Organism: Opisthocomus hoazin; assembly: GCF_030867145.1. Lineage (NCBI taxonomy): Eukaryota > Metazoa > Chordata > Aves > Opisthocomiformes > Opisthocomidae > Opisthocomus > Opisthocomus hoazin. The sequence continues at coordinate 70,131,817 of NC_134417.1, read as the reverse complement.
TTGCCTAGAGGCCTAGTTATGCTCCTGTGGAAGTTCCCATCAACTTGGGCAGTGTAAATTTGGAAACGCTAATTTATGTATCCCCTCATTGCACTGGTTGGATTTTTTTTTCCTGTGGGTTACTCAATGCTTCCTGAGTTTTTTTGTGTGCTCACGGATGCAAGTAGGGCGGCAAGATCTAGCTCTAGGTAATTGTATTATCCCAGCTTTAAACTGTCAGGTTAATATTACTCAGGAGACAGTCTCACACAAACAGATAAAATCCTACAGGATTTTACTGGGTCTCGGTTAGCAATCCAAATAAGGATAAAGGATTTATTCTTAAGTCGTACAGCTATGTGAACAACTGAAATCGATTGGAGCTGTTGTTAAGCTCACTTGGATCCCTAGTCACACACATATTTTTGGAAACGATTACACAGCTAAAGTAGCAAAGAAAGCATTAAGAAGGATTATGCTGATATTCTAGTTTCACTGTCTAGGGGTGAAACCACATCTCTTATCTACTCAAGAGCAATAAAACCTGCTCTTTTAGAAAAAAAAAAAAAGAAAAAAGAAGTGATCAATGTAGAAAAGATTTCCTTGTATAATATGGTTATGTGTAACCCAGAGATTTGACATTAAAAAAAATCAGTAGAAAGCCTCATGACTAGTTCATTAGAAAAAAAGACTAGCTGTTCATTTTAGGAGGTTGGCCAGTTGTTGATTTGGTTTTAAAACGTAGATGATTTCCTATTGGCTTATGCTATCCCATTATCCCTCCTGAAACTCTCTGCTGGAAGGCTACTGTTCGTTCTCCTGTTTGCCCCGTCCCGCAGTCTGCTGTACTGGAGGCTGCTATGAAGCCTTCGGTTTACTAGTGGCTATGGTAGCACTGCTCAGGTTGATAGTAAGCAGGTTTGGCGGTGCTTTTGCAAGTACTGCAAAGATCTGAAAACACCGTGTGTTGGAAGATAAAGCCCACATCAAATAAAGTCTATTTCAAGTTTTAGTAATCTATTTCGAATGCCACAGTGATGGCTTAAGAGACTCTTTATTATCTACAGTTTAATTGTGCTAATATGAAAGCATTTGATTTCTGTTTATGGCACTGTTATAGCTGGGTATTACTTGAGCTGTTGTTATTGATTATGAGTGCTGATGTTGCTGATTAAGGCTATCTGTGCAGAGAACACCCGGCTTCTCCCAAGAGCGGTGTGCGGCCCTCGGGGCTGCCCAGGGAGCGAGCTGTGGGCGGGCAGCCCCATTGCCAGCTCTGCCAGCGTCATGGCCGGGCACGGGGACGCGGGGATATGGGGATGCAGGGACACAGGGCGGTGGCTGCTCTGGAGGCGTGGGGTGCTTTCGATTGCACTCAAGGTCTGCATGCAGAGGGGCATGTCTGTAGCTGTCAGCGTTTTTCCATGCAGAAGCGCCGTGCAGGGAAGGCACAAACTCGAGGATGAAGATAGCACCAAGGTGCTAGTGTAACAGGATATTTAGGAATGCATATAATAATTATGTAATTAGAGAAGGTCTCTGTCATCTCTGTGTCCCGCTGTATGCTCTTGCAGTCAGCAGTACTTTGCCAAATCCCTTTATAAACTTTTCAATCTCCATCTCCACCTGGCTTTGGATTTCTGTCTCTGCAATTCCTCATTTAAAGAATCTTCTACAGTACTTTATTTTCTGATGTCTGGGAAATTCAGCTTGAATTTCTGACTAGGCAGGCCAGAGTGGTTTCTAATACTTCATACTACCAGTTGCTAAGATATGAAAGTAGCAGTTCCTTTATGTGAGAAGCAGCATCAAAAGAGAAGAGAATGATAAAGGACATGTGTGTACCTGTTTTCTTTTGAGCACAAAAAATGGTGATACCTCTGCTGTGATTGATAGCAATACATAATACATAAATATCTGTGGTTCCAAAAACAGTTGCTAGCCATGACAGCCTTGCCTGGACTGATGAATGTTTGATTTCTGTAGAGATAATATAATAACTTATTATAAATATAATATATATATAAATATAATATAATAACTTATAGAAACATACTTTAAAATAATAATGACTGACTCCTTTTGAATGATCAGAAAGCCCTAAAGAGGGAACAAATGCATACTGAAAGCACTACAATGCTTCTGTGCTCAACAGTTATAAATTGTTTTTTAAAATCTCAACTAGTTTCTTGGCTGACAATTCAATTATTCAACCTTGTGCTGGAGAACATAATAACAAAATTTGTCTCTAGTGACACTGTAAGAAATCTGAAATAAAATATATCTTTGGAGTGAACAAAAAATCTACTTGTTAATTTTATTTATGTGATAGCAAAGGAAAAAACAGCCGATTCACCTGCTCATGTGATATCTCTCGTTCAGGAGTCTAGCACACCAAAAAGCAGGAATTCCATCCTTCCATGTTATAAAAGGTCTCTTTTCTGACTGCACAGTAGTTTTTTGCATAAGGTTTGTACTGGATAAAAGTTGGGAAATTAGCCATTAAAAAATCAGGAGCCCCAAGGAGCACCCACAGGAAGCTGCTGAAGACAGTGAAGTTCCTGTGGTGCTGAGGGACCCTGAGCCAACGCCTGCCCAGCCCAGCCAGGAGCCGCAAGGCTGTGGCACCGTGGGTGTGGTCAGCAGAATGCCAGTCCTGCCTGGGCTTCCCCCTGCACTCAAATCCCCACACCTTCTCCACGCACAGGGCAGTGAGACACTGGCAGAATGTCTGCATTTTATTATTTTTCATACGGTGACCAGCTTTGAGATGAGAACTGGTCATTATCACCATGGAGCATGGGATATGTCCCGGTGGCAAGGACACATTGTCACAGAGAGGACCAAACCGCAGGAGGCTTGGCAGGAGGTCACCGAGTGTCCAGATCAGGTTTTATTTTACAATGAGCAGTTGACCCTGAGGAGGTGGCTGCTGCAGGAGCTTGTGTGGCCCAGCCTGGGGTAGAAGTTGTGCCATGGACAGCCTCTGGTCGGTGTACGCAGCTGTGTGCAAGGCAGGCAGTACAGGTCTGATGGAAGGTGGGAATTCTACTGACCACACTTACCTGGTAAATCCAAGCTTGCCCACGGCACGTGTGTCACACCCCCTGTTTACACAGCTTCCAGGCCCTTTACAGTCCAGTGCCGCTACCAGTTCACTCTCCACTAATTGCATATGTGCCAGGAATGACACTGAGTCATATACCTCGAACGACCTTCTGGGTGGCTGAGACCCACTTCTGTCAGCACAATGTGCAGCCACCACTCTGGGACCTCTGGTAGTTTAAAAGTGGCTATGGTTTTCCTAGCAGGAAATAGTGCAAAATCATTACTGATGACTGTCCCTTGATCTGCCTGGTGGTAGTCCGCCTCTAGTCCTTCAGGTTCCTGGGAAGAAAACAGATTGATACATTCATTTTGAAATGTTTACCCTATTGTGCTTTTGAGTGTTAGGCTGGGAGGAACATCTGCAGAGAACAGGGTGCAAACCTATAATTGAAATATGTGAAATTCTTAAAAGATTCAAGCTCTGACCTTAAGCTAAGCTAACAGATAGGAAGGGCTTCTTCTTCTTCCTGCGATTCCATCTATGTGGGGAAAAGAAGAGAAGAGAAGAGAAGAGAAGAGAAGAGAAGAGAAGAGAAGAGAAGAGAAGAGAAGAGAAGAGAAGAGAAGAGAAGAGAAGAGAAGAGAAGAGAAGAGAAGAGAAGAGAAGAGAAAGGAAAAGAAGAGAAAAGAAGAGAAAAGAGGAGAAAAGAGGAGAAAAGAAGAGAAGAGAAAAGAGGAGAAAAGAAGAGAAGAGAAAAGAGGAGAAAAGAAAAGAAGAGAAAAGAAAAGAAGAGAAAAGAAGAGAAAAGAAAAGAAAAAAGAAAAGAAAAGAAAAGAAAAGAAAAGAAAAGAAAAGAAAAGAAAAGAAAAGAAAAGAAAAGAAAAGAAAAGAAAAGAAAAGAAAAGAAAAGAAAAGAAAAAAGAAAAGAAAAACCGCTACTGTATGGATGCAGGACTTTTAAGGGTGTTGTGGTTTAATCCGGCAGCCAGCAATTAGGAGGAGAATGGTGGGTTGAGATAAAGACAGGTTAATAAGACAACAAAGGAAATACTAATACCACTGATAATGCTACTACTAATAATGTCTATAGAGTAGTGATTTTTACCTTTTATTTTCTTTTCTTTTTTTTCCCTAAGCGGGAATCTTGGAATGAGTAAAATCACAAATTTCACAAATCTCCTGAAAAAAGACCGAATTCCCAGACAAGTTCAAACTCCGGGACAAGAGAAGATTTGAACTCATGGAAATGAGAAAGAAAGATATTCCTGCCCCTCCGGCCAACCCCCGTTCATAAGCTCAGCCAAATATACAGATAAGGGGGTTCTTTCCAGAAAATTCTGTCTTTTGACTTTGCGTGTAAATATTCAGACCTCACATTTAATACACATAACAAAATTGTTCTTTCTTTCTGGGTCTCAGTCACGCATCAGGGTTGCAGAAAGTGATAGACCTGATGCATTACAGGGGTAACAATTTGTGAGTTGAGCAGCTACTGACATGAAAATATTTCTTTAAATATTTCTTTCTAAAAACGTTTCTTTAGCTCTTGCATTACTTGGCATTCTCTGGTATTACTGTTTCACTCGTGTCACTCTTAACAAAGAGGTTTTGTTATTTTTATGGATATAACTCTTACAGAAAGCATTTTGCTGGCAAAGATTAAAGGATTACAATGTAGATAGCAGCAAGGAGTAAAAGGTATGTTTCCACAAAAATGCAATAGTTCAGTTAAGGGCAAGATGTTTTCAGGGGCTACTCCTCTGGTACTGATAATTTGTGTGCATAGCAACAGAAGATACAAATGCAAGTTTTGAATAGTGCTCTCAATGAATAGAAGTTGGACTTTAACATTCTACTGTATCAGCAATAAATGGAGAAGCTAAACACTGTATTTATATTGATTCCTTTCTGAGAGCTGGTGAAACAGCTCCTGGCGGTTAACTTTACATGCGCTATCAACTCTCCCTTTGCCAGCAGAGTTGGAATATGGAGCTTGTGATAAAGGCTGAGGAGGAGGAGGGCAGTATACAGAAAATAAGGAATGAGTCAAAGAAAGCGCTCACGTCTTGACAGGTGACGTTTTGATGAGCACGTAGGTCTCAGTTCACAGAATCACACAGAATCACACAGAATAGTAGGGGTTGGAAGGGACCTCTGTGGGTCATCTAGTCCAACCCTCCTGCCGAAGCAGGGTCGCCTACAGCAAGGTGCACAGGACCTTGTCCAGGCGGGTCTTGAATATCTCCAGAGAAGGAGACTCCACAACCTCCCTGGGCAGCCTGTTCCAGTGCTCCGTCACCCTCAGAGGGAAGACGTTCTTCCTCATGTTCAGACGGAACTTCCTGTGCCTCAGTTTGTGCCCATTGCCCCTTGTCCTGTCACTGGGCACCACTGAAAAGAGCTTGGCCCCATCCTCCTGACACCCACTCTTCAGATATTTGTAAGCATTTATAAGGTCCCCTCGCAGCCTTCTCTTCTTCAGGCTGAACAAGCCCAGTTCCCTCAGCCTCTCCTCGTAGGAGAGATGTTCCAGTTCCCTCATCATCCTCGTAGCCCTCCGCTGGACTCTCTCCAGTAGCTCTTCATCTTTCTTGAACTGGGGAGCCCAGAACTGGACACAGTACTCCAGATGGGGCCTCACTAGGGCAGTGTAGAGGGGAAGGAGAACCTCCCTTGTCCTGCTGGCCACACTCTTCTTGATGCACCCCAGGATCCCATTGGCTTTCTTGGCAGCCAGGGCACACTGCTGGCTCATGGTTAACCTGTCGTCCACCAGGACGCCCAGGTCCCTCTCCGCAGAGCTGCTCTCCAGCAGGTCCACCCCAAGCCTGTACTGGTGCATGAGCTTGTTCCTCCCCAGGTGCAGGACCCTGCATTTGGCTTTGTTGAACCTCATCAGGTTCCTCTCTGCCCAGCTTTCCAGCCTATCCAGGTCACGCTGAATGGCAGCACAGCCTTCTGGTGTATCTACCACACCTCCCAGTTTGGTGTCATCAGCAAACTTGCTGAGGGTACATTCTAACTCTTCATCCAGGTCGTTGATGAAGAAGTTAAACAAGACTGGGCCCAGTACTGACCCCTGGGGGACACCACTTGTTGCCAGCGTCCAACTAGACTCAGCGCCGCTGATGACAACCCTCTGAGTTCTGCCATTCAGCGCAGGTGAACTTTGTGAGAGTGGTAAGCTGAGGTGAGATGAGGGCAGCCGGAGGGGGACTGAGCACCACTTGATGCTGCCACTGTCCTGCCCTTGTTCTGGGGACGATTTTAGGCCCGGCAGCAATATCACAGGGTAAAAATTCACTGTAGTCACATCAGCAAAAGTACGTACGTTCTGAGGGCCTTGTTATCGCCTGTTTTTTGGCTTTGTGAGAAATACAAGAGCCTGCCTTTAATCAGTACTGCACAACAGTGCCCTCCTGTGCAGGACAGCAGGTCAGGTCTGGACAAGCAGCAGGGAGTAGGGGTTGCAGACCTGGGAGTCTCCAGGCTGTATTTCCGTCAGACCCCTGCGCTTACAAGACTCTGAGTGATGGTTAATGTGAATGACATGCATGGGGAGATGAATCACAAAGAATAAAATATTAACATGTTGGATGGAAAGAGAGTTCTGTGGTGCATGTAGAAACACTCTGGGTTTCTCTTGAGCTTTCTTGCTCTGTGAGTGGAAATTATTCTTTATAAATCCTTTGCTGCACCATGCAAGAGCTAGTGTAATTATTTTTTTGCTTTGACTGATCACTCATCATCATAGCAAAAAAGCAGGGGATTGCTTAGAGGGAAATCCAGTCTGGTTAATTCTTTCCTTGACGGTATTAGTACATTCTTTATTTAGGCTTCTGTAAGAAACACAGTTTTATTACTGCAAATATTACTGCACCCTGTGACTATTTGTGTTTTACTGAGCCCTATGACATTATCTTTGGTTTGGTGGTGGTTGTCATTATGTATCAGTTCAAACAGGTCCTCAAGGTAAATCATGCTCAGGTTGTTTTCTCTCATCACAGTGGGCAGCTGCTTTTCTTTTCTGTTTTCTGTTAAGGTGCCATTTCTTTCAGTCACAAGGTGTATTTTTGCTGGTGTAGATAATGAGTGCAAGATTAACTCACAAGGCAGGCACTTGCTGGGAAGCTTAGCATTAGCTCCTGAAATAGGAAACCAAACACTGTAACTGCCTATCTTATAAAAACTGAAATTAAATGAGCTTCCATTGTTATGAGCCAAAAGAACTATGAATAGTCCTGAGAAGTATGCATTCATATTCTAATAAATGTATCATTGATCTAGTACATATATCATGATTGATATGCATTTGAATCACCTCTATAATTTTTTTTAATATATATATGTTTCTCAAAATAATTATATCAGAACGCTCTCAAATTTTACTGACAATTTTGATGTCTAGCACTTGTGACTTCTCGGTGTTCCACGAAAGAAGCAGCTGATTTTCAGGAAACAAAAGAAACTCCGCAGTCTTGTGCCTTGTTTTTAGAAAATGTCACCTCCATACTGGGAGCCGAGCATCTGATAATCTTGAAAGGGAGTAAATTAATCATTCTGAAATAAGTGTATACAGATTAAAGCCTGAACTTTTCTTTTTAAAGCAGATAGCCTCAACCTGCAATTTTACAGCAGATTTCCAAGGTTTTTAGAAACATTTATGAAAAAGAATATTATATTTAATTATATGAATAAAGGTAAAATTATTATTGCTACTATCCCTCTAAAGCATCTGGTTTTGCATTTCTAAGAGACTGGAAACTTCAGAGACTGGAAGAACATAGATCTGTTTTGGCATCAGATCTGGTGCTGTTTTTATCTGATTCTTTTCCTGAAGAGAAAGGAAAAGGCAAAAGGAGTTTTTAAATTCTCGTTAGCCAAAACTAGCTGGGTGCTGGCTCAGAGGCACAAGTACATATGTCCATAGAGGAAAACCAAAACAGGATGTGGATGCCAAGGCAAAGTCTACCCCACCTCCTGAGACTGTGGCGAATGTGGTGTGAGGAAGGGCAGCTGAGGCCATGGTCTCTTTGCCCTGCTGACAGATAGCCTCCCAGCACCACAGGAATGACTGATCTCCAGGAATGACCTGATGTTCCAGGTAAACCCAAATCATAGTTCATCTGCCCCTACTGTACTAGGCTGCAAACTATGATGCTACAACAATTGATTCCCATTCACACACTTGTCTGCTGGGAGAGATCAGTGTATCTCAAAGAGGTTGAGTCTCAGCTACAGATAGTAGCTTCAGCGGTTCAGTTTGCAGCTGCCTCAGCATGTCTGTCATGATGTCTACCATGGCATGGGCAGTCAGCCTGCTCAATGGGGCCCATGGTGGCTGTGCAACCACCCCGGTTCCCACTGTAGTGGAGATGAGTGCTTAGCACTCCAAGAACTTTGACTGTAGCACGAAGCACAGTGGAAATGACTGTTTTTGTTAAGAGGCATGGCTGGCAATGAAATAACTCCTGCTTCCAAAACAGCTTGTGAATTTTACATTGGAGGAATTGTTGGATAATGTACACAGATGCTGTTGGGAGCTTGATGAAAACATCAGCATCCCATGTAGCGCTGTCCAAGTGAAGACAGACGTAGATAGCATGGTGTTTTTCTGAGTTTTGGTTGGCTCTTTCAATCTCATGTATTTGTTAAGTGTCAGCTGAAGTCATGCTGACTTCTTTTCTTGGGGCTTAAATGCTTATATAAGACAGATGCCAAGCCTGTAGGCTAATTACCATACTAATTGCTACTTTTGACATATATTTCTAGTGATGAGGGTTGTTTCCAGAATGCCTTTGATGCTATTCTGCAAGGACGCTGAGCTGAGACTTTCTTTTCTATATTATTTTTCAATGCTGACGTTTGCTTGTTCTGTACTTTTAGATGTAGGAATATAACAGCAGACAGCAAAACAAATTCAGCCGTAGGTTTTATATGCAATAGGAGACATAAAGTAAACCAAGCAATAGATTTTTGCTATGGGGAAAAGGTATTTCTGGTTTTCTCAGTAGTTTTGCTGTGCAATACCCTTATTTAATTTACGGTTCTTGTATCCTTAAAAACAGGACAAGAACCACCTGAAGGTAAAAGAATTTGAGAATCATAACTAAACATAATCATGGCTCTCTTGCCAGTTTCCAACAGCAGCCTCCTTGTCAGTAGTCCTTTCCTTTCTTCCTTATTTTTGCTCTCCCTATTAAGGAGAGGAGAGTTTGCACATGTATGAAACACATATATCCCCTGCTGTTCAGTTAAACAGAAATGAGATAATAAAAGCAAATACTGTAAAAAATGCTAACAAATGTAATAAATTTATAACAAATACTGAGGTCTGCTAATGAACGAAACTCCTTAGACCACATCTGAATTACTACAGCCAGTTTTGGAGCCTCGGTAGAAGACCTGTCTAGACAATGATGTCCTGAGAAAGCTGTTCTGATCTCATCTTTATCCCTGCTTGAGCAGGAGACTGGACCAGAGACCTCCTAGGTCCCCTTCTAGCCTGAATTATCCTGTGGTCCTTTAATTCAGTGAGAAATACTTGATTCCCGTTCAAGGACCTGTTACTTCAGGGAAGTAGGAAAAGTACTGGGAAATCAAGGGGCCAAGGCAGATGGGGAGCATGTGGTGAATGCAAGGCTGGCTGTTTCTTTTAATTTTTCCTTTTTTGAAATGAACCAGACTCACCTTACTGCTTTGAGCAGCATTGATCCTTACAGTGTTTGTTCTTCTGTAGGATTTCATAAGCAGGTGAATAAGGAGTGCCAGCTGCAGCACAGTTTCTAGTGGAGCTGGGTAGAAAGACAACAGATTGTCCAGTGCTGCTGCTTCTTTTGTGAATGAGTGATGGGTATTTTAATGCCTAACTTACTTCCTAACGAGTCTCATGCAATAGCATGTCTTGTCCTTTACTAATAGTGCTGGAATCCATGGCCTAATTCCAACCAAATCTGATAGAGCAGCCTCAAATATTATGTTTCCATGTGTTTAATGAGAGGAAGAAGCTAGGTAATGGAGAAGGACCCTGTTAGTGTCTCTGCTGTCAGCTTAGGCACCAACTGGGATGAAGATCTGCGCAGAGGAGATCAAAGATAAGTACAGGGAGATATGAACCCTACAGGTGAGCTCAGGCAGAGTTCATGTATCTCTCAGTGCCAGTCACAAAACTATAGGGAACGGGCCTACAGTACTTCTGCAGCTGGTGAGGTGGATTATTTGTATGTAGCAGGTCCACGCTCCATGTCCCAGATGACAGTTCCTTGAAAACTGCGTATTTCACGTTGCTGAGCTTTCCATCCCTCCTGACCTCTCTCTGTAAGGGGGGCTGTTACTGAAGACGTGCGAGTTCGCTGAAATTAGGGAGTTTCTCCATAATTGCAAGCATATTTGCCATTCTTTTGTCATGTGTCTTGGCACTGAAGCTCCCAGAACAGACTTCCCTTTCCTCTCCTTGACCCCATACAGGGTGTACGTGCAGCTCAGGGTTGGCTGCTGAGTGTCCCTCATTCCCACCCAGACACAGTAGGGCAGCCTAATTTCTGATCAGCTGAGTGGCTTTGTATGGGATATGAAGGGTGAGAAAGCAGTCAGTATTACTGGGTTGGGATCAGAAGTTGTGCAGAAGCAGAACCCCACCAAAGGTCCACCTTCCAGGAGGGTTACTTCCTACAGTTACTCCCATATGGGACCTGAATCACCAGGTACGCTCCCCAGCACGGTGTCCATGCCATATGGTGTTATGTCCACCCTAGTGAAAGGCTGTCTTTAAAGACCACCATTCCACTGTACCTCTAACCATGTTGCTTTTCTCTGGCAGCAGAAGTGGGAGCCTCAGTGATATCCCACCTCTAGATGGCATGATGATACTATAAAATGTTCAACATATTTTTTATGTATTAATCATTAAACGATTGCGATGGTAAGAACATGCTCCAAAGACCAACACTCAGGGCACATATTGGATGATACTGATTCCTAGCATGCCTGGAGTGAGCATGATGCTAATACTGGAATATGGATTTAAGAAGCCAAGAGAAAATTACTGGACAAGTACAGTAGCAACATTTTCAAACATTAGTAACTTCTTCATTAATTTTTCAAATACTAAGAGGGCATAGCTCACAATTTATGAAAGCATCAGTTCATGACTCAGTTTTTGTAGCAGTCATGTTTGGGTTGCAAGAACGTAAAATAAGGCTGCTGTTGCTGAACTTATGTCACTATTTTCATTCTCTAAATCTACTTGCATTTGAAGGGAAATGAAAAGCGATAATGTCTGCACATACTGGTCATATAGATTCTAGCACATCTGCAAATAAAACATTCAGAGAAAATTATTTACCCTTCACTAAGCATATGAAACTCTTAGCAACTTCAATGGGAGCTGTGCACATGTGTTTGACTGCATTCCTAAGTTTTGCTTGTGGGCATGGAAGAAGTCCAAATGATAATTTTCAAGAGAAAAAAAATCCCTGTTTTTTTTTTTTTTTTTGTATTGATTTATTTTTTGGTTGATGTCTGCTCTGAGCTCTTCAGTTCATAGATGTCAAATAATGCCCCAAATGCCAAATCCCAAGAAGTCTTCACTTTTCAACCATCAGTGAAATGAGTTCTGTGACGAAAGAATAATTTACACTAGCTCAGGAGATCCCCTGTGGTTCTTTGCTCTGAAAAACAACAAAAATGGGGCCTAGATAGGTAGATATAGTGTATTATTTGACAGATTAAACCCCATGCTGGTGAGAAATTGCTTATGAAAGCAGTTGAAGAAATGAAAAGTACTTATTTGCTGGACAGGAAGGAATAGTTGCAAAAATAGCTTTGTGCTCTGTGGTCTCCTGTGACACTAGACAGCCTCTTTGCGTCCTGTCATGTTTTGCAGCAGCCACTCTATGTCTGCTCCAGCATTTAGATCTGCAGATGTCTGCTCCAGCATTTAGATTTTTAAACCAGACTAGCCAGGCTGGAGATGAGATGCTTGGTTTTGAAGCCTCTCAGCTCCTGTGTCAGGAGTGACTGCTCCTGGCACCCTATGATGACTTTGCAGAAGAAGGGAAACATTTCCCAGTGATGCTTAAAACTGTGGCGCACTGATGCTGAAAGCGAGCTTATAACTTCACCCTGCAGTAGTTAAATATCCCAGGTTGCTTTGGTAAGAGAGGTGATGAGATGACCCCAGCGGCCCGTGCACTACAGTTTGCATAATTCCCTTATTCCATTACCCAGTAAGGAAATACTAAAGCACAAGTCAAGCTTGGGAAAGTTGGGAAATGCTAGATCGAAGGTTTTCTTTGCAAAATAAATTCAGCTGCTTTGGATTTATGCAGCATGTTACTGCCTTGAACTACATGCTCCTTTGTCCCACAGGAGCCCTTGTTCATTTAATGTACAGATCACTATTGAATATTTCTTTTTTGCTTTCTTTCTAATAGTGTTAGGTTTTTAATGCCTAACCAACTAAACTGACTAAAACAAGACACAGAAATTCGGTCGTACAATACTGTATGGACTTATTCCTAAGGTCTGCCAATGTAAATGCATCCTCATTTGTCCTCTAGCCATTGTAAAATCCATTAATATTCTGAGTGCCTCGGTGATAGCAGACCTTCACAAGGCAGAATTGTGCGACGCAGCTCCCAGTCACTCGCTCAGCTCACACTTGTGTGAAGGATTTCAGATGACTGGCCCTCAGGATAGACCCATATGGTGTGGTATGACAGACTCTGTTTTTCCAGCCTGGCTGAGAAAAACGGTACAGAAGGGGAATGAAGAAATTCAGCACAATAGTCTCTGGTTCAGGCTTTCAGAGGAGTGTCCTATGCTGCGAGTCCTGCTCTGCCCCTTCCTCCCATCACTCTGCAGACTCCTGACTGGGCCCCCATCACCACCCTGCCTCAAGCCATCCCCTGCCACCATACTTGGCCTCCACTCCCCTAGACCCAGACCTTCTCTATTTCATTTGCTCTACCTCAAAAACCAGCCGTCTCTTCCACTCTGCTAATGAATTGCCTTTTTTTACTTTAGCTACTTTCCCTGTCTGTCCCTATTTCCATGCTAATTTTTCAGTGCCCTGCTATCTTGCTTTCCTCCTCGTTGAAACGCATGAAAGTTATCTCAGAGACCACAGAGAGCAGCCTGTAACTCAACACTCTGAGTCCTCAGTGCCTGCTTCCCCAGGTGGATCCCTCCTGAGATTGTTTCCACCCTTTACCCAGGGCCTTCATAATTTTATAGCAAACAAGGTTTACCCTGAAGCCTTGTAGTTTTGGCTAAGCTTTGAGCTCTTACAGGAACATTGTAATTTCTAACACCTCAGTGGCCCTCCCTTGCACTATTTTTCAAACACTTCATTCAGAACTTAGGGGCGTTAACCACAGAACTGTTGAGAGTAGTGTATGGCCCAAAGATAATATTATTTCCTTATGCTCATGGCCCTGGTGGAAATACTTATGTGGTCAGGTCTGTGAAGCTGAAGGTTTTATCGCCTTATCGTGTCTGTGTGAGCCTTCCCAACAATAGCTGACGGTGGGAGAGCTCTTCGGCTGCTGTGGAGGTAACCGAAACCTGTTGGAGTGGTGACTTCTTAGACCACCTGAAACTAATTGCATTCACAACACCAACAATGCGCTTGTTCTGGTAACAGCAGAAAAAAATTGAGCTGAAATTTTAACTCAGGACAGGCACCTGGGACAGAAAACCTCCAACTCAATAACTAAAATTATAAGCAACTGAAACAGAACCTGATAAATGAAATTGTCAGATAACCTTAACTGCAAGCATTGTTACCATTATAGCTTATAATATCTTACTTTACATTTTGCATCCCTAAATCCCCCTGCAGCTTCACTGGATATGTCTTCAGTGTTCGGTGCTTATAACTACCATGTAGTGCTGCTGTGAGCTGTGAAAAGCTGCTCTGTTGAGCTGCAATGGCTGTCGAGATTTCTATAGTGCTCTGGATGGAGGTGTGTGTAGGTGCAAATAATGAGTTTGTTGCAATCTGAAAGCACTTTAGGTCCCTGAGCCTGGACAGAGCAAAAGGTAAGACTGTAAGACTTTATTGGAATGTGTTGCATGTCTCTTATGTTATGAATAGTTATTTAAAAAAATTGCATATACATCAATGTGAATTTCAAGAAGTACTAATGTGTTTCCTTTATTTTTATTACAACAAAATCTCTGAAGCTCTAAACCCATGAAGAATAATAACAAAACTCTCCAGTAAAGGATGTCAAAATTCAGGTTTTGTAATAACATCTAAAAAATGGTGAATCATTCATACTGCCTAATACATCCTGTTCTGCTGCTGCTGGGAATGTAAAAAATTACAAAAGCAGACAAAGCAACAACAATGCAGTGTTTCTCACTGTGAATAGCATAGATTGAAGTAGTGATTTTCTTGTTTTGAAAGTCAAACCTTAACATGTTGTCAATTGTAATACATCGGTCTGCGTGATACTCTGAGCAGATTCAGCACTAATATTAGGGAGGGCAGAAAAGGATGTGGAGGAAGAATGTAACTCTGTTGTTTCATTCCCTCTCATTTATAAGAGAATATGATGGCATTCCCTTTACACACCCGAGAATGTGAATGTTGGTTTATCTTCCTAGAATAACTGCAAACTGATACTTGAATAGCATTGCTGTACATATTTTCCCCTAATTTATATTAAAACCCCATGTTTTTTCAAGAAGTCTCAAATGTTTTGACATTTTTTGTACTTAATAAGAAGGGTTTGCAACTACGGCCTTCTGAATCACCTTCCAGAGGAGAGCCTTAGTGTACCAGAGATAGCGCAGAGTTGGTGATGGCTGTCCAGCTTCCAATCACAGCTCAGAGTAGAAGATGGGAATTTCTTTTCTTAGAGACATTTTTTCATTATCCAGTCTCTCAGAGAATTATAAGGTCTCAGTCTTGTGATCTCTAATTCCATTATACTACATTTTTTTCAGGCATGAGGAAAAATTATAGGCTCTGGAACAGATTCTAACCCCTGTTCAGAATAATTAGTTAAAATAAATTATTGGCTTCAACATGGATTTTCACTGGTGTAAATTAGGTCTGATGCTGGCTATATTTCTTCTGAGCAGAGGTTGCTAGAGTCTGAAAATAACGATACCTCCCTGTGCTGAGACTGTATTTCTGTGATGATCTCCCTGTAATTTTCTTTAGTTGAGGGACATTTGTTATCTCCTCAATGCATTAGCTATTCTTGTAGCAATGTTTAAATCAAGGGGAGTTTAAGTGGAGAACGTTGCTTTGAGTGCATCCAACACCTTATTAATTCCTTAATGAAAACCTGTATCCTCATACATATTTTCTACTATGATTGTTAATATGGCAAACACAGTACTCTTTTTCTTCTTCAAATTTTCGTCTGAGGTTAATTATTTTCACTAAAAAAAAGAAACGAAAGGGGCACATGATCTCTTTCTTCACTATTTCCTCACTAAATCCCTAAGGCACCTTTTTCATCCCGTTTGGACAACACCACCCTGTCCTGATCTTTCAAACAAGCCTGCTCCAAAATCATAATCTTAGTGCTGTCTCTTCCTCTCCTTCAACTACAAGTGGCTGAACAGACTGGAGGCTTGTTAGTTTTGATGTGGATTTTATGTCTCATCTTCATTTTGCCCCACTGGAGGTCAAGGTGTTAACTGGAAACTCAACAGTGTCATCTCTTAAAATGTCAGAAAATTCACTGCAGTTGATGGGAGTTGTGAAGTATGTTTGCATTCTGTCTGTGCAGATTTCTCTGGTCCTCACAATCTTTCTCCAGATTGACTCCTGTTCTGCAGAACAGCCTGGTAATGTCACCCATGCCCTTTTTTAGCTACTTATTGCATGTAGGGAGTTGAGGAAATTATTTAACCTACCTGAGGTTCAGTGTCCTCTGTCAACATGCTGCTTATGGATACCACGTTCACTAAGAAAAATGCCGCTCTCGCTATTTAATATTCATGCTTAATTAAAAAATGATCTGATATACTCAGCAGTTACTTGAGAGCTCTGTTTTTTTGATGAATGATAAGCAAAAGTGGTAAAAACTGAAATTAAGAAGTTGAAAAATGTATAGCTTCAGATCCAGCTTTTGATTTTTTTTTTTTTCCTGTGGTAACAAAATAGCACTAGCTTTGCCCCTGTAGTGTTGATTGTTGTCTAGGCCTTTAAATTTCTATCATTAGGAAAATGCAGGAGGCAACATACTTGTACATTTATGAGAAATATAAAAAGAAGGGATCCAACTGTGAGTGCATCTCCCACTGAGACAAAATTTACTGTGTTCTTCTTTCTTTTCAAATTGGTCTTTTTGCAACATCAAGGAAAAGTGGCAAAGAAAATGAAAGTAGCTATATTTAATACAGTCTTCATTGAAATCCAAAGAACAAAACCCGTTCTTGCTTAAATTAATACAGGACATAAATAATGCCAACCGAGCAACTAAACAAAACAGCTTGCAATTTAGCTACTGTGTAGCCCACTCAGTGTCAGTGTTAATTAGTTGGGACGATATTGCATCTTTGTCATAGGATAGCAGGCCTTAAATTTTTCATATTTTTGAAATTCTGCCCTTGCCTGTTAATTACAGGATTCTGTATGTCAGCGAGCCAATGGATGGCAGGATAGTAAAGGACTTCAAATAATGCACTGAAGATTGAAGAGCTGCAAAAGATAGAGCATCACGTGGATAGGAAGCTGGTAAGAGCAAGTGAAAAGAAACCTGAAGCTTTCATGAATTTTGGGTTGGAGAAAACGTTTCCTGCTGGGACGTGAGATATTTTGCAGGATCTAGCTGGACTGCTGGTTCTCAGGGAGGCTGGAATTTCCTGCAGTGAGTACACACACACACTGTGATGTCATTGGTTTTACGCTTATTGAAAAGACTCATCAACAGGAATTAACATATTTCACACTGTTTGCGAAGGAGAAGTATCAGATTACAAAGGTTTTTCCTAAAAGAGAACTGATCTGGGGACTAACATCAGTTCAGGAGGGACAATTATTAAAAAATGTGGAGAGTTATCACAATGTGAGTTCTTATTGCTTGATTAAAATGATTGAAATTACTTGTGATTGAAGTAATCCCTTGGATTTTTACGTAATATGTTTCTGCAGTTCTTCTTGTGCTACTACCTCCCTCCTTCCCCCTTAAAAATAGAAGGTTTTCCTGATACTTAGGAAGAAAGTCAAACATGAGGTATGTGGTGAGAGTAGGATGCAAAGGAACCTGAAACAGGGAGAAAAAGTAGAATTAGCAATATGTTCAACTAACCGTTACATTTTCAGTGGGTGGTTTGACTAAGACAATTTAACTCCACTATCCTGCGGACTGAAGTACTGCTTATCCTTAACTGGCCACAAAATTAGTAACCGCACATTTAAGCAATTTGGTAATTGCATACAGCTGCATGTTAAAAAAAAGAGATCATGCAAAACAATTAGAGATAGAATGTTAATGAAGCATAAAAAGAGTTTCAGCTGATGGATATCATGCAAGCAATGTACTCCTCAACTCACTGTAATAAAAGCACTGACTTACCCAGTCCTTTCTAAACTGTATCAAAGTTAAAACTTACTATTATGTGCAGCACTGGGCATAGCAAAGAAAAGGAGGAAGCTGAAGTGCCAGTTTAAAAGTTTCAAAAAACATAACTTCAGATCTTGCTTAACATACTGAACGTGTGCTCCAGTTTTGTAAAAGATTTACAGCATAGCCCTGTAATGTCTGATGTAACATTTGATTCCTTGCAAAGATGGAATCACAAGCTTGTGATAAATCCTGAAGTAAATAATTGTTGTGTGTCACTTCACCATTGTAGATCACAAGAAATAAAATGGTCTGGTCATATCTGGCACCTATCACCTAGAAATATTGTACAGTCATCTTTGCTAGAATTGTAGGATGCATCAAGGTTGTGAAGTCAATCGGGTCACTGCAGATTTAGCCCTGTACTTGTTTACAGGTCCTTCTCAAACCAACCTTGATTTCTCCAGCTACATCTGTTATTTCTAGCTATTTGTTTACCAGGTAGTCTGAAAGAGTTTGAGTCCATAAGCTTCTTGTGAACTGCTTGTTTTGGCTATTTTCTTTTTGCTAATCATAGGATCTATATGCTCACCTAAGTCACCTGCAAAAATAGATCAGTTTTACTTTGCAAATTAGACAGTTTATTTAAAAAATGTAAGTGAGCTACGGTGCATGAAGAAGTATTGAGTAAAGGTCTTCAAACACAATAAAATTTGTGAATGTTATGATTTGTCATAATCCAAAAACTTTAAAACCGTAAAGACACACAGTGATGATGCTTTGTTGATTAAATTTTGATCCCTAAATATTTATATTTAAAAAACTCTACATACCTTTGCCTGTGCCAACTGGCTGTAGGAAGTGGTCCATCCTAAGCAGTAACAGCACCTTGGGATCTGTCTTTCTGACTTCATCCAAAATGCCTTATTTTAAAGAAGATTCAGTAGGAGATTTCCACTTACTGAACCTTAGGACTGCCACATTATGCAAAGTTTTCTCTACTTTTATGGCTTTGGTTTTTCAGGCTTTGTCTTACAATTCACGTGGGTGATTTCCTGGTCACGTAAACACCTAGCTAAAATAATTTGGTCACACTTCTGTTGTCTTTTCCCTGACATGTATGTGGAGTGAGGTTGCCTAACATCACCCTTTCCAAAGCTGGACAGTTAAACAAATGACATTTCCAGTGGCTGAAATCTAATGACAGGATCAAACTCATCACTGCAGGAAATCATATTTACTAACCTCACCCATTGAGCTTATAGGGCAGAATGGGAATGGTGGCTATGTTTTATACTGCTCTGGTCAGTTCATACTTTGTGTCTGCTTTATCCTCCAAGCAGTAGCCAACTCCTAGTGCCCGTCTATCCATCTACAGCAGAAACACTCAGAACCCTGAATTCCACATGGAGGAGGATTAAATCATGCTGAAGAAAGATGGGCTAGAAGATGGTGGTGGAGTGTGTTAGGTGCTGTGATGTATTGGTATCTGACACAAGCTGCTATGGTTGCATGTGGTGATTGACTTCCAACTAGACTTTGCCAGAGTCTTTCCCATGAATGGGTGAGCAATGTGTGGGTCTGTTGTCACCAGCTGCACCTTGGGCTGTGTCAACCAAAGAAGAAGTCCTCATACTTCCCTTCCTTTTGGAAAAGTCTTCTGCTAGGAAAGCTGTGAATATCCCAAAACACTGGCAAGCAGAGTCAGAAAGCCTCGGTGGGAAGAGGGTAGGAGGAGGATGCTGCTGAAGGAAAGGTGCTGGCTGGTTTGGCTGAGCAGGGCTCTAGTGGACAGCAGCAGCAGCAGCCTGCGAGGTTGGGAGCTCCACACCCAGGGGTGGCTACAGAGAAACACACAGGCTTCAGGAACAAATATTCCTCAACAACACATGTAGCGCTCTCTACACATTGGGATTTTAATGAGTGGTTCACCACCTAAAGAGCAAGCATTGCAAGAAACATGCAGGGCTTAGGGTATCATATGTTTAGAGCACTGATCTACCACACAGTTAGTACAGCAGGCCTTCCCTAGATAAGGAAAAAGAAGAGAAAGATATTTACAAACTGAAGTTGTAAAAACTGCTGGGAAGTTTACGCAATCTCTATGAAGGTGAGGTAATCCCTGTTCGTCTGGTGATTTCATAAGCACGATATTCACAGCTCATTTTACAGCAAAACTTCCCAAGAGAGAGCAAATTTCAATAATAAGATCAATATTACAAGGATAGCATGCTAATGCTACATATTCATAGAATAATTAAGTTGAAAGGGATCCTTGGAGGCCATCTAGTCAAAGCTCCTGCTCAATGCAGGGCCACCCTGAAAGTTATATCAGGCTGCTGGTGGACCTATCTGACTTACTTTTGAATATGTCCAAGAACAGAAATTCACTACACTTCCATGAATTAGAAGGGCAAGAGTATGTCTTTGTGTTGGGTGATGAGAAGGGTCCCTTTTCTGAAAGCATTTGTCTATGAACCAACTCATAAATGTTAAGGTTGGTACGTTTTGATCCAAACGCAAGGTCAGAATAAATAGAAATGTGAAAAAACTGAAACCAAGTTACCCAGAAAAATGAGTAACCCACTACAATTTGAACCTTATGGAGACTGAAGACTGTTTTGCTGCTACATGTATGATAGACAATCAAAATCATAAAAAAGATCTAGGACAGGAAGGTAGACTCAATTTGAAGGTTGAGACCACAAAAACTCAGCACATCTATCAAACTACTCAACCCTAGGCAGTGACTGGTATTTGTAACAAACATGCAAGAACTAAAATGTGTTGATTTGCTTTGCTAGGGTTTCCATGCACAGGCTGCTCAGAGGATAGCAGTGACAATATTACCTCAGAGAATATATCATAAGAATCTTTGTCAATATTGCAGCAAAAGCTTAAAGAACTGCCAGCATGAAAAGAAGTGGGATATTTATTAATTTCAAGCTGGATACGGATATGGTGACAGCAACAGAGATATTACTTCTGAAAGAAAATCCATAAACAGTAGAAGGTGAAGAGGTAAAATTCATGTTTGCTGAGGTGACCTAAACTCCATAAAGGAATATATGAATTAAATTCACTGGTAAATAAGTTGGAACAGATGCAATTTTTAATACTACCAGGAAATAAAATGCCATTTATTAGTTTTAGAACATATAAAATCCTTGCTTGCATTTGAGGGTGTGTTCACTGGAAAGGAAGATAAATAGGTGATGAAAAAATTTCTAAACCATCTTTCTTGAATATGAAAATTCTCAGCAGAATACAGAGGAATACGCAAGAAATGTGATACCTTTCTGATGCTTTTAGAAAGTTCACCTTCAGGTTAAGTCATACAGAGCTTAGTAAAATGCTTTATCTGGAAATCACAGAGCCAGAGGGGAAAAAACCGATATGATGGTCCTCTCATTGATCTCTGTAGTAGCAAAAGTGGATCCCTTCACTTGAAAGTATACCTCAGCCTAAAAGAAAAGGAAAATTAAAAATCTATTTTAATGCACTGTCAATACTTGTTTGAGGGGGACACATTTTCTGCAGACACCATTTTGAAGATGTGTTCTACCTGAGATGTACCACAAGAAGATGCTGAAAGCACAGACAGCAGACATTAAAATTCTGCTCCTGAAGACATTGGATAATTGTATACAAAATAGAGAAATTCCAACAGAAGAAATGCAAATGTAATCTAACAATCAGGATATCCCTACTGGAAGTCGAAATTTATACTGAGATTTCTTGTGAGGTGTAAGAGGAAGGATTTGGATCTGGCACTTTTATATCAACGGAGAACAAGACAGTAATCACTAGCCTGCCTGGTGGGCATGAGGGAAAAGTTACCCCCTTATATTTGTTTTTTTTTCATGAACTTTGGGTGTCTGCTGGCAGCAGAACGTGAGCACCACGGGACCGTGTTGTTCAAGCCGTACCAAGGGAGCATAGATACCTCCGTAATTAGCTGAGCATTCAAGCTAGAGACAAAATTTTGGATGGACTTCCTAAACCTTTTTTTCTGTGTCTGATTGAGGGTGTCACAAAGTTTCCTCCAAATGGGAAGAAGTTAGATGGGCAGGAGTAGGTTAATTTGAGATAGGTTAGACAAGGAGGAAATGTGTGCACTTCCTATCAGTGTTTCAGGTTCACAGGAGGTTTTTCAGAATGTTCAAACCTAATTTAAGCTCACGATGAAAAACTGCCACTTCTCTTATTTATAGAGCAGGCTTGTCAGCTCCAGGATTTGAGCTAGTGGGAAATTCCTCTCTCAGCCTACAAAATGTAGCCATGAACTCTGTCCACAGCTGCTCACAGGCTTGTGGAATGGAGAGGAACTGAGGCTGAGAAGAACAAAGCTGGTGAAGCCGTGCAAAAGTATCTCTGTCTCTGCTTTTGCCAGGCTGCTTGCTTTGGTTGGGCTGCTTCAGGTAGAACAGTTAAGAGCAACTAGCTTCAGCATAGCTTAGCTGTATGATGAGGTGGATGTGTCTGAAACTTAATGCCCGTCTTGTGTGAAGTCAGTCTGCCGCTGCCCAGTAAGTCTGATGAGCTCTGAGGTGTTGGACCTCTGCTGTGCATACACGGAGCACCTCTGTGCAGCTGTGTAGTGTGCACAGAGGAAGCCAGACAGGTTCCAATTTGGTGACACTCTTCTAGTGATGGCACGTATAAACTGTGCAGAGCAAGACATGAAATGACATGTGCGTAATTCTCATTAATCCATGAGTTAATCCTGCTATTAACTTCCCTGGAGTTAGTCTTGTGGGGAAGGCGCAGCAGGAGACAGGACTTATTTGTTGGGTATGCTTGAGCTCTACAGTGCAAAGGATTCAGAGCTGGTTGAGAAAGGTGGGATTTAGGCACTGAACACTCTTACAGCGTTTAAAATGTCCCTATATTCTCTGACAGTGTCAATGCCTGCCTGCCACAGTGATTTCTACTTCAGTTCTTTGTCAAGACCTTTCTTAAGTCAGTTACAGTTTTAGAGGATACACACAACAAAGTAGTTTGGAGACATTAGACTGTGTGCTCCTTATGCAGAAGGCTTGGAAAGCTGTTTTCTTCAGCTTAAGAGGTTGTTTTCCTTGCCATGGTGGGGATTTATCACCCTTGCTTGCTTCTTCAACTGCGTCCAGTAACGAACATTTAGTTCGGCCACTGTGGAGCGTAGATTACCATTTCTATGTACTCAAAGGATAAGACTTAAACAACAGCTCATTTGAATACTTACATTATTTAAATGCATGGTGTAGGGGGAGTTGCTGTCCAGTTCTGTGAACTTCACTGTTTCATCAGGAAACCTGCAGCTTTGGAACTGACAGTCACATCTTAAAAACAGAATAAACATTTACTTTTTTAACAAAACCTTAAAGAGGAAAAGCCATTTAAGCACAGTACATGTCTCTTCATTTGTCATTTTATCAGTAGCAGAATAGCTTTTGTTGATGTCTGCAACTTCAACCTGTCAATAAATAAGGAAATAAAATAGAACAAAAATATCCTTCTTTCAGTGAGTCATAATGAAAAACTTATTCACTTATAAAAAAAAGAAATATTTATGCTCAAGATTTCAGAAGTAGCCAAGAGTGAACATCTGAGGCTTTTCATTGGGGAAATACAGAAGCTGGACACACATATAGAGTCAGTCTGGCATCGATCCTCGTATTGTGTGACAGTAATGGCTGAAGGTCCTTAAAGTCTTCTATATTTCTTTTTTGAACGATCTCGTGACAATACAGCTGCATATTTGGTGTGCCTGCAACCTGGGGTGAGATAGCAAAGGAAAGCATGGTAGTACTGGTTTTTTACCATTTGATTCCTTTGCAATCTGAAGTCCTTAAAAGCCTGTCTTCCTGGAAAAGAAAGGAAACTTGCCTCATTCCTCATCTTGTAATGAAGGTTGCATACTATTAGAAACAAGAATTTCTTTGAGACTGTGCATGTACAGTCAGTACTTAGAGAAAGGTAGAAATGGCTGTCATTAACTCTTGCCTCCAGCTTCGTATTAATGTATTTTTAAAGCTGTAAAATTTCTGCTTCCAGTAGACAGTTTGTGAGGGAATAGGTAAGGCAAGTTTAAAATAAGATCTTGCTTTGAGTAAGGCAACCTGTAAGACTATTGAATTTTTGATTGTTGATGGAACTTATAGAGAAATATCAGGAAACAAATGAAAAACAGGGAAAAAATGACACAAAAATTGCTTTTCACTTGTCTGTCTTGCTGGCATGCATTTGTGAAAAGACTAAGTGGTCTGCTGTCAAGTCGCACTCCATTGTAGTCACTGGTGGACATCTTTTGTGATATTAATAAAGAAACAATAATCTTATTATTCAAATACTGATCCATCTAGCTCAGTAATTTGCCTCCAGTAACAGGAGGTATCAGATGTGTTATAGAAATACAAAGTTGGCAGTTACCTAGTATCTTGAGTATACAGCAAGTTTCTTTTTTTTATCTCCTTGAGTGAGAAGCTATTTTGTACCTTGAAGGAAGACTGAGGAGAATCATTCCCACCAAAGCTCTTGTCATAATGGTACCTCTGGGTATTTTCCTTATCAGTACAAATGCATAATCATTTTGGGGATCTGGGAAAAATGTTGACATAGAAGAATATTGTGGAAGAGTTTGGCCACAGGCTAGCTGTGCTTTGCTTGGGGAAAGTGTTCCTTATCTGCCTTTCAGTATTAGGGAATGCTCTTTTCGCTTATACTAGGAGAGAGGACAACAGAAACATGAAGAATCATTTTAGATGTTGCGTAGAAGAGAAACCCGAATGGTAATCAGTGGAAAACATCAGAATGGCTCATAATCAACACCGAAGTCCTGCTGCTGTGAACCCCAGGCTCAAGCCTATGCTCATGTGCTTTTTCATGAAGCATCATGATATTAAGGGGGAGAACAACGATATTTCAAAAGTAAGAGTGGAGAGCAGAAGGGACAGCTGTGCCACTGGCGACAACACATAAGGCATTTTGGCTGAGTGATTTCTATGCTGGGCCTAGCACCGTTCTGGCCTTTCTAATCTTCCCTTAGTTTTCTTTTGCATAAATGCTAACTTTTACAGAATAATACTGGGAAAGACCAAGAACTGTGTGAAACAGACAGCATGCAGCAAGTATGTCAACACTGAAAGCCTGGAGGAATATAATAATTCAGGCCATAAATCAGGCCAATGATGTTTAGGACTACACTAATGCCTTTTGCTTGGATCTGAATACCAATGTGCCTGAATTTTTTTTTTTTTTTCTGTTCTAGTCACAATCACTACTACAAAAAGGCCTTTAAGAAATGATTTCTGGGCATTGTTCATACTCAGAACCTGGCTATGAATTAGAACCAAGCACTGCATGGGTGGAATACTCCAGTATATTCAAATATTCACATCAGAAGTGGGACTTGAATCCAGTGAGAAGTGAGTAAAAATATGGCCTGATTAGTCCAGTTAGCCTCCGTAGTCTCAGACATAATTACTGTTGTCTGTAATGCTGTTATGAGACAGACCTTTATTTCTGATCCAGATGTATCCAACAGCAAGGATGACGGAGGCTGTTTCTGCAGCTACTTCCCGATATCTCTTTGTGTCGAGCAGATTGTCACTCCCAGGTCCTACATGTGTGTCTGGAGCACGTTGGTGCTGGACTCCTGGGGCTCAACTGTGCTGCTTTCACAGCTCTTTGTTCCCAGAGCTGACCTCCAAAACAGTTCACACACACAGAAAAAACTGACCCCACTTGTGGCATTACTGTGGGAGGACACTGATAAGATGTGTAGCAATGAAAAACGATGAGAAAGAGATTCCACTCACAAAATGGCTGCCAATATAGCAAAAAGAACCAAGGTAGCAATTATAATTGCTATACAGCATTGCTCCAGGAATACTTCCCTTCTTAAGAAAATACGTATGAGCTGCTTGGATGCATGCGAGAGGCTGCTAAGAGCTTGCAGTGGCGCTGAACCTTGCGGTCGAGTGTGAGTGGGATTTGAAAACCACCAAACTCATTTCAGATTTAATGGCTGTGATGCTAATTAACTGAACACAGGAAAAAAAAAAGACCTTAAACAAAATTATCTGATTCTAAAAGCATGTAGCATACTTTAATTAAGGGGGGAAAAAAAGAATAGAACTGTGGTCAGCTGTCACTTGGGCCGTCTCTAGCATCTGAAAGGGCAACTGGAACAGAAATGGGGCCAAAACCATAAGTCAGAGCCTCAAAGCAAAGATTTTTGTCTCAGATTGCGTATTGCCAATATCCCAAATTTGCTAATTATCTTCCCTCTCTCAATCTGCTACTAGGCTGGCTGTGCAGATAAACTTGTATCCAACACACTATTTACCTGTATCTCCACCAAGATTTTC
Organism: Opisthocomus hoazin; assembly: GCF_030867145.1. Taxonomy (NCBI): domain Eukaryota; kingdom Metazoa; phylum Chordata; class Aves; order Opisthocomiformes; family Opisthocomidae; genus Opisthocomus; species Opisthocomus hoazin. Next base: position 70,105,907 of record NC_134417.1, on the reverse strand, counting down.
TGTGAGCTGTTGTGGGTGTGTGGTTTTCTCAAAGGCACTGCGGGGAGGTAAGTAGCTAAGATGGTATGTCTAGTGCTACTTGAAACTTTTTCAGACCTTACTGGTACTTTTTGAGACTGAGGCAGGGCTTAAAAAGATACTGCATCCAGGTCACCATGCTGCCTTGTAGATGCAGTCCATGCAGCATCACCTTCAGAAGAAATCTCTCACAGAATCGCCATTGGCTTCATGAAGTCTGTAATTTTCTGTGTGCTGTCAGAAATCCCTCCCATGCTTTGCGTTGTGAGAATGAGAGGAGAAAACAGTTGAAGAACAGCATTTCTTGGTTTAGTCATGCTGATGATATCCCATTGTTGTCAGTCCAGAAGGAGAAACTCAGAAAAGTCAACCTGGTGGAAATTTGGGAGTTTTTCCATGCATATCTTGCTGCCTCAGGCTAGAAGAGCACTGCATCCACGTGGCAGGAACAGAATAGATGTTTTCTCTTTCAACTTTGCCTTGAAGGAGTAGTTCTGCTCATCCACAGCACACCTGGAGTAGGGTGTGCGTGCATGTCAAGACACCAGGACCACAGAGAGAGCACTGTTGGAGGGAAGCTGAGCCAGGGAGGCTTCGGGGTTCAGCATTGTTTTCCTGGCTGCAGCAGCCACCTGACACAAACATGAGAAATCTAAATGGTCCTTTCTTGCTGTTTAGTTGAGGTGAAACCTTGCTAACATATCTCACACCCACACACACACATGCACATATAAACACAAATGCGTCTCTCTGGTAACAGGTCCAACCTTATGGTGTCTCCAGTAGCCACCACTCAGGCCCATGGGTTGCCCCATAGCTGGCTCAGACCTACAGTTCCTCCATTAGCCAATCCTCAGACCCCTGGTATCTGCCCCCCTGACCTCTTCTACTCACTAACTGCTCTGTCTTGAAGTTCTCTAGTGTAGATTTGCATGGACTGGTGAACACTCTCTGTCAGGGTGATATTTAAAAATTGAGTATAACAAAGGCAGACTGCAGTGATCAGGCACAGGACTTAGCCACTTTTATCTGCCCTTCTCTCCATTTTCCCATTATTGCTGCTCTCTAATCTCCCCTGAAGCCTGCCTTTCCCCTTCCCTTAAACATCCCATAAGAAGTTTATCACGTTCCCACAATTTCCCTCAAATGTCCCATAATAAGTTTGCTCTTGTCCTTGAGACCCGTGGTGATCTTGTTCCCACCTTCTTACAGTTACAAAGTTCTGCTTGAAGCTCCTCAAAGCTTTGAGTGGTTTCTGCAATGTCCCGTCAATGAACAATGTAAGAGGTCTGGTCTTTTGTGTAGTCTCTATTTTCTCCTGTTTCTCTGGGGTTGGTTCTGTGTCTGGGTTTTTAATATATTGCTTCTCTCCCTGCCTTTTGTCCCAGTCTTTTATGCTCAATAGCCCTTAACCCGATATTCTGACAAACTAAATGTCTCCTCAGTCCTCAGAAAAGTATTTTGCAGTCTTCCCTGACAGCTGTTCAGAGGATCTTGCTGGAGCTGGGGTGGGACAGGAAATGGCTGTGTTAATTTTACTCTTGTGTGAACTTAGGACTAAAAATATATAGTCTCTATGGCAGCCCAGCAACTTTAGATATCAAGAAATCAAGTTAATGGAGGGAAAGAAAACTAAATATAAGCTTTGTATTAAGGCTCATTAAATTACAAATCATTGAATGACTTGAAATGAGATTAAAATGTGAGTTCTCTAGTCTATTTTTAAGATGTTTTACTATTATGTTTTTTTATTATATAAAAGTTAAGCTAGTCATTTATAAAATTATCTAAAAGCACCTTTTTCACCTTCTGTTCTGAGATTTGGCAGTGAAAAATTGTTCTGATTGCGGTTTCTTGAAGTGTAATTACTTTGTCAAAGGAAAATATAATTAGAACTGATATTTAAAATGCACTATAAATGTATTTAAGCCATTTGATAATTTGGTCACGTACTGGATGTTTTGTTAATTTAGCAAGAGCTAACAATACTGAAGTTGGAAAATTGTCTGACAGTTTCTCTTTCCCATTTTAAAGAAAACATAATTTGCTCCAGCCTTCCATCTATTCACAGAGATGCTGTGGACACCCACTTTCTGTGAGCATTTCACTGACTGCACAACGAATTGCCAACAGAAAGAATACTCCCATTGATAAGCTGACTGGATCAGGTTCTGTTTGAACAACAACTTGAGCTTTGTATTTGACCACTGTAAGATTTTCTGTCTTAGGAGAGAAGTGATATGAACGACCGGTTTGGGGGCTGGGAGCTGAGTTTTAGTTCCAGCTTCGACAGTCAAGCAGATTGATGCTTTTCAGCTTTACCCTCCTGTAACACAAAGTTGTTAAAAACTTACCAGCTTCTCTGGGTGGTGGCAAGAATTCAGCAGATGGTAGCTTTGAAGCTGTAAATAGATATTCCTATATTAGTTATTTTCTCTATTTGGAAAGGACTTTTGATAGTGCAAAATAAGGAATTCCCATGACTCATTTCTAACATTTCAAAATACTCCGAGCAGCACTTGCCTTTCCTTGCTAATAATGGGCAACGTCCATCATTCATCACAGGTTCATGCAGATCCATTAAATCTTCCTAACTTGGTGAGGAGCTATCTTCTCATGATGTGTCCATTGCAGTGACGGCAGCCTTGGGCCAAGGAGATAGTAGGCACTACCCTGAAACCGCAGCCACGACAGTGGACACGTAGGGGTCCTGTGTGCTTGAGCTGGGAAATCCAGGCCTTTACATCTCTTCATGCCTGCACTGTGAACAGAGACATGTCACTTGTATCAGATACAAGGAATGACCGTGCCACACACCAGGTGGATTGCACTAAGATCTCGATGGTGGGAACTATGCATGGGCAGCATCAGGCCATTTGGCTGCTGCTCCAACTAGCTTGCAAAAACACAGTGCCACGCTGGACAATACTGATGGTGGGGGAGGACCATACATCGTACCCATTACTGAATTTGAGCTGACTCTGTTTAGAAGCAGAAATCACGTATTCACCTCAGCAACAGAAGCAACAGAAGGCAGGCAATCCAGAGACATCTGCTGCAGTAGCGACCATGAGCAGAACCAGAACGGGCTTTGGGAGGGAACTGAGCAGAAGCTCCCAAAGTGGTGGTGATGGGTGGCAAGAGTGGAGGGTGGACACACTTGTTTCTGGTCTTCAGGTGAATGGAGCTACTGCACAATGCAAGGCAGAGATTTACGTATCCACAGTGCTTTGTAAGGGTGGTGGTTAATGTAGTACAGAGCATCCCTTGGATGCTATTTTTTTGTAAGAGTATTGAAAGAAGAGGTCCTCACGAGGGACCTTGGGGTAAAGAAGGATGTTTGTGGGTGTAGGTGTGTTACCAAAAGAAAGGGACTTGTGCACTGCATTACTTCATGCACAGAACTAGTGTCTGCTAGTCTTCTTACCTTGAGGTGTTTTTTTCTAAAAGTAAGAATTATCCTCAACTTTTCACTCAACCTTTCTAAAAGCTTTCTTGAAAACTCTTGAGGAGTGTACATAATTCTGATGTGGATCTCATTATCCAAGAAGGAACTTTTCTTTCTGGACATGTCCTTCCATTCAGCCTGCAGGTAGGGGGCTCCCACAGCCACATTCAAGAGGCAATGATATAGTTTATATAGTCTTCACTGGAGCTCTCCCAGATGGTCTCTCACTAGCTGATGAGACTTAGAAAAATATTGTAAGAACTGATGGGACTGAGTAGTTGTGGGCAGAGATATTTGATTGTCCACATTTTTCTTTTTTTGTATCAGAGGCTCCATATGTATTTTTGTATTAATATCTTTTGGAGTGGAAAAGCCACTAAGTAACTCCCTCAATACAGTCTTTTTGCCACTCTGTAGTATTCTGCTCTTGGAATTTTTTCAGAAGACTTTTCATGGTCCCCATTAAAATAGTCTTTGATTTGTTTCAGTCTCAGGGTATTTCAGCCTGTTATCACTTAGTCTAGTTTTCATTTCAGGCAGCCAAACAAAATTTAGTAACACAACAAATGTGTTTAGCTTTTTGCTGATAAAGAGGTCTGGTCACACATCCTTTTTGCCTTGAACAATATTTAATGTCAGCAGCGGAAGACCACTCACTTGAACACAAGATCCAGGAAAAAGCACCCCCATCAGCAGAAGGAGAGAGGAGGATCTGGCCTTCATGTGCTGAAGTATGAGAGCCAGCAAACTGATGATTTTGACATATCTATGAGCAAAACTGCTCCTCACCTGAGGACCCTTCCTGTAAATGTAGCGGGGTGATCTGCATCTTGCTGTCAGCTCAAACTGCCTGCTGATCCTCAGGGAAGTTTAAAAGGGAACTGCAGCCCAGGAAGTTTATGATGTTTTCCTGCAGAGATTGGGGTGGTGGTTGTTTCATCCCTCCATCTGTATTTTATTGCCTTTTCCTCCTTTTTTTGTGTTTATTTCTTTCTTCACCACTTTTGCTCACATCGAAATCCCTCCTTCCCATTTATGTGCCTCATTTTCATCTTCTGAGATCTCTTCCTGCTATGTGGTGAGCTGTTTGCTTTTAAGTAGTAGGTCCCTCAGCAAGAGCTCTCGGGTCCCAAAAGCCCACTGGGATCAGACAGTTGCCTCTGATCTCTGGTAAAATCTGTCCATTTCCTCTTATCAAACACAAAGAAAGGAGGCAGAGAGGAGTCTCATGGGCTGATGGGCTGGTGCACTCCTCCGGTCTCTAGACAGCCATTGCTATTTGGAAAAACAGTTCCTCAAAAATAATGTTGCCACCTCTCTGTTCCCATAGCTGCCATAGCAATTGCTTTAACTAGGATTGCTGTGTTTTTTTACTAAACAGGGGAGATTACAAGATTAGGTTCCAGTAAGTTTCAAGGAATGATGTTTCTTGTAGAACAGAGGGACCCTATTAAGAACTAAAGAAAATTAAAAAACATAAGATCTGTGACTTCAGTAGCTGTTTTGGCATTTTTACAACACTCAGAACATAAGGACAGAGGCACTGAGGACAGGTGAGAACAAAAAACAGGAGACAGCAGACAAGGCAAGCTGGTGTCAGCACAGCCTTGTACACCGGTGTCATCACGACCTCTTTGTGGTGCAGTTTCTAAAAATAAGTGTTCATTACGAAAAAGTAATTAAAATTCAATAGTTTAGTTATATTTTGTTTACATTTTGCAGTATAAATGTACTTAGTGTTTTAGATGAAGCTGGTGACTAAGAATTTGAGGAGACTCTCTGGATTATTTGATTTCCTTACTTGAATCTCTGTTTGCTGGTGGGGCCAGAAGGGTGCCCCATGCACAGGATGAATGGCAGCCATCACAGAGCTGACCTTCATTTTTGCTCTTCCCCCTGATAGTTGACAGTTACACAGCTATACATGGATGTAAGCTGTACAAAGCAGAATCGGTCCCTGAGCAGTGCATTGCATTGCATAGCTGCCTTTCACCCCTGGGGGTCTGTCTGCCATGCGCAAGGTAGCAGTAGTACAGAATATTGCATACAGGTTTACCAGCCTCTCAGCCGATACCTGGAATTTCCTGTGACTGAGGGAATAGCTCTCATCCATCTCGGAGTAAAAAGTTCCATGGACAGGTTCAGGTTAAAATTATAGGACTCTTAATCAGGAATTATGGTATGTTTTCAGTAAAACATGTAACAAGTGAGTGGTGATATTTTAGTAATAATAATAATTGATGTCTGGAATCATGCAGAAGAAACTACAATGATGCAAGCTGATTTTCATACATGATCTGAAAATGTCAACTTTTTTTAAGGTGCTGGATATTTATGGGGTTGAAATTTTTATAACATGGTTTTATTTTATAGCCTTTATGCTAAAAGGCTATTTCGGGTTTCTTAGTCTTTAGGTGACTTATGATGTGGTAATGATGTCTTCTGATTATAATGCACAATTTTAAAATTGCTACTACATATGATGATTGCAATGTGCAAAAAATGAGCTTATCTTTTTTTCAAAGTGGAGTTATAAATTCTCACTCCATTGTAATGAGACACAGAAGAGTGTTATTTTATCAGGTTTTTTTCTGTGATATTTAGAGTGATTTAAAAATATGCAAAGGCCCAGAGAATTCACAACAGATTTTCTATGTATCCAGACTTCATTACGGACTTTGGCAAACACTTTTTGCAGAATAAAGATGAGCCAAGTGCAGCCTTTCTACCATGGGTGACTTAAGCCAAGTGAATTAATGTTATGTCCTCTGTTTTTCTGTTCAGCCAGCTTCCTTCTTTATCTTCTGTATCTTTCTTTTCTCTTGCACATGCTTCTTTTCTCCTTTTCTAGCATTAAGTTCCCCTTAGCTTAATTCTTCTATAGCTTCATTCTGCTATCCCATTGCTTTTCAAGATTTCTTCCCTTCATTCTGTTTTTATCCCCTTTCTTTTTTAGATATTGTTATTTTAGCTTCGTAAAACCAGAATTTTAAAAAGTGTTTTTACTGCAAACTTTTTGCCATTTTTCCAGTTTTGAGACTTGTGACTGGCTCGCAGATCCCTGATCTTCCTCCTTTCCCTTTCTGAAGACACGTGTGATGTTTGCCTTTTTTCCAGCCATGGCGCATGGTCGCTCTACTCTGATCTCCAAAACTGCATGAATAAATTGATAGACCTCTAGCTGAAATGTAGCTGAATCACCCATCTATTCAGATGCAGAGCAGTCTGGCTGTACCCAGCCAGACTCATGTTAGAGCTATAATAGATAAAACACAAAAAGCAGGAAGCCATAGTTAAAAGCAGCTTTCTCCTTATTATCCAAATCTCCCCCAAACTTGCACTGATTAATTGGTTTTACATGCAAGTCTAAACTGTGCATCTTCCAATTCTAAGTAAATAAATAAAAACAAATTAAACCTTTTAGAAATAATTTGAGATAGTTTGACGAGGACATACATGAATGATGATTTAGAGCTAACACAGCAAAGCATGAAGGACAGAAGCTACTAAGTATTTCTGTAAAGGACAGTGTGGTGGATTGGCTGTCAGGGAAGAAGTGACTATTCCTTCGTGAAAGAAATGAAGGCGTCTTGCAGTTTTGGACTTTAGCATCTGTGGTTCTGATTCTCAGCCATGGCAAAGAAAGGAAGCAGCTTTTGTTGAGGTATTGGCCCTTAAACAGCAATTCTAGCTTTTGTTTCTGGTTGTGCTGTAGATTTTCACCCCTGTCTTTAATGGCTTTTACCTAACTATGATTTTCCTGTCTATAAAAGAGGGAAAATCACATTTTTTTCTCCGAATTAATTGAAATTCCTGGTGCTTGGACACTGGACTTGTGAAACGAATTTGAAGGCTTCAACAACAACAAAAAAAGCTAAAAATTCTCTTTATGTCAGCCCAGACGAATGCTGTAGTTTCTCATAGGTAGCATTTTTTACATCACTAGAACTGAGGAGAAGAAACCAGATAGGTTCGGATAGGTTGTCTTTTTGGCAACAAAACAAGACAAGTATGCAGACAGGTTATCATTTGGGAAGAAAATAAGGTGAGATTAATACTCAGATTTATGCTAAAAAATGTTCTTTATTTTAAAATGTGCCATTAAAAAGATGCATTGTAACCATTTTAAATTTTTATTCAGTTGGACAATTGTCCTGGTTTTGGCTGGGATAGAGTTAATTTTACTCCCAGTAGATGCTGTGTTTTGAATTTAGTACAAGAAGAATGTTAATAATACTGATGTTTTTAGTTGTTGCTATGAAATCAAGGACTTTTTCCAGCTTCTCATATTCAGCCATACTGTAGACTTCATGCTCAGTTTCGGAATGGGGGTTGGCTGGGGGGCAGGAATCTGCTCTTCTCTTTTCTGTGAGTTTGAATCCTCGCTTGTCCAGGAGTTTGAACTTTTCCGACAGTTTGGTCTTCTTCGTGAGTTTTGCAAAATTCACAACATCTGCGTTTTCTGGGTTCCATGAACGCTGCTTGGGGACTGATTGAGAATTGGTAATTGGGTGGTGAGATTATTGTATATAGTTTGTTTTGCATATTCATTATTATCATTATAGTTAATGTTATTATTATTAATAGTATTTCCTTTTTTGTCTTCTTTAACTATCTTTATCTCAACCCTTCAAGTCCCACGCTGGGTGCCGAAAAGGACTATAGTGGTTTAACCCAGCAGCCGGCAACTAGGACCTGACAGCCGCTCACTCCTCCCTCTCCTTCACCCCAAGTGGGATGGGGAGGAGAAATGGACAAAAGGTAAACCTGCTGGATTAAGATAAAGACAGTTCTAATCTATGTGAGGGTGCAATGGAATATGAAAATGAATGAGGAGTCCTTTCTAGGATATTAGAAGAATTTAAGTCTATTCTTGTTGAGAAAATAGCTGGAAAATAATTCTTATTTGCTTCCAGATTTCAGTGTTCGGCACAAAGCAGATACAAGATTTGATATAAAAGCCCCTTCTCACTACATGTGTGGATGGAGAAATGATTACTACAGAACAGCAGCTGAAGGGAGAAAAGTGTGTGAAAGTCTCCCAAGAAGTGGTTAATGGTCCCATCAAATCCACCAGAATGGATACACCCCCTGAACTGGCCAAAGCCACACAAGACCATGGCCAAGGAACATCAACCAGGCATTGGGTAGCTCAGGCCATGTCTAAGAAAGCAGTAGCTGCTGTCTGCTGACAGAGGCTACAGAGTTATTCATGCATCAGATTAAGCCAGGGACCCCGTGAGTGACTTTCCCAACACTACCTGGAAGCCACTCGTGTGCCAGTGCAGTTGTCCACTTCTGAGTGAACATCTGACATTGTTCTTCCAGCTGTTTGTCCCACTGCATGACTGTGAGTGAGAACCTGTGGGAACTGTGTGAGGGAACCAGTGACTTTACTGTCCAAAATAGTTACTGTTGTTAACAACAGCTTTGTAACAACTCTGTTAACAAAAGGTGCTCTAAAAAATACTGATTTTGATCTGTGTCTTCCTCAGCTCTATCCCGAATAAGGGAAAACGGAGATTAGAACATATTCACAGTGAAGAATGGAGTAAATCATTTGATGGTTTCTGATAGTCACACATTTGAAAACTTATTTGATTATTTTATCACTATAAAAATTATAGGGAGCTCTTTCAGGAAATGTTCCTCCATGGGTTTATTGCTAGTGTGTCAGGGAAACTCCCAGAACTTGGTTACGTTGTTAACAAGACATTTAACAGAAGTTCATAATTTTAACAAAGATTAGGAAGCCTTTTACATTTCAGATTTGCTGCATTGTTAGTCAGGCTGCAAATATAGCAAGGTGGTTAGCAAGAATGAAAGCGAACATGATAAATTGGTTTTCTACACTGCGTCCATGTTAGCAAGCAGTTCAGTGTGATACAAACAGTTTTGCAGGTTCCAAGGCCCTGGCAGCCCTGGCATATGCCTTTGGACTAACTCTCTTCTTGTCCTTTGTACTGATCACTGATCAGTGGTTTCAGCTCATCAGGTGAGCTTGTGAAGTTCAGATTTGCATTTAGGCTTATAGAAAGAAATGGAGCTTGAGTGCTCTTAGGTCACTCTGAGGTGTGAACCAAAATGTGGTAAGTGGGAATGGCAGGAGATTTGATTCAGAAGTGTGCTCCTGCTTCAGGCTATCACATTAATGTAGACGTGCACAATGTTAATTAAGAACTAGTGGATCAAATGGACTGAAGGGACAGGAAACACATAATTGATATGGTAATTCCTTGTATATTATGTCATGTCTTTTATATTATTATTTTTAATCAGTTTACAACACTATTCATTTTTAGTACAGTATTAATTACACAAAGCAAGAGGGAAATATCATCCACTTGTATTTTATAAGAATCACTTGATCTTCACTAAGATTTTCTTTTACTTTCAAGAACTGCATATCAGTACTTTCATAACCTCTGCTCAAAATATCCTCCACAGATCTGAAAAGATCATAGTACTTACAAGCGAAAGGTCCAGAAAATAAACAAAATGGTCTTATATATCTTCTGATCACAAGTCATCTCAATCAAAGTGGATGAGACTGACTTCAAAACGAACTGGATGCTTTGAGACTGTCATTTCTGTATTTTTTCTTGGTCACCATGACTTCTCCCCGACTCTCTTTCTCTCTCTTTTCTTTCCCCTGCAGTTTGAACCATGCAGTTTGGATCTACCGGAAAATTCTCCATAGGCTGTGTTTACTTTCCAGGGGGAGCATAATATGAGGCTGCTACCAGATGAGCTGTTTGTACTTCTGTGCTTTTCCTTTTCAGATCTCTGAGGCTGCAGATTTTGATGGTGTTTTCTGTATTATCTTTGCCATGCAGTTAACTGAGCCATACTGAGTACCAAAGGCACATGACTCTCCGTGTGAGATATGGGACTGTGCATCTGAGCTGGGAGTATTCACTTGGGTAAACTACAATGAAGCCATGGAAAAGCACAGACCTGAAGCTACCATCTGATAGGAATACATTAGTCCTTTCAAAGCTTTTAATTTTATATTTGTATAATGAATTTAAAGGAAGGAACATGTGTAAGGAATGTTATGAATTTAAGGGAAGCAAAGTGAGATGTTAAATGCTAGGTGTGTATTTGCCAGGAAGACAGCAGCTTTTATGGTTCTCCTCTCTCTCCTTACGAGGAGCAGGTAGTGCACTGGTTTCTGGAGCGGTCCCCATGCCCCAGCTGTAGCAGAGAAGCCCACAGGACTGTCTGCAGTCAGGGCAGCAGCAGAGAAGATGCAGTGCTGAGCAGCAGTCAGGGACTGCTTCATGGTTGGACCCTTTCAATTTTCTTTCAATATGCCCAGAAAATGGGTTTTAAATTTGTCAGACACCAGTGAACTGTAGAAAGTTGTCAGCCAGACAGGAGCCCTGTCAAACATGTCTAGATGGGCTCTCATGCCTATACAGTTTGCCACGCTCTCTTAAATTTCTGGTCTTTTAATTAAAAATAAAATAAGATGTGGTACTTTGATCTGGGTTCATCCTAATGTATGTAGTTTCACCTCTGTGCTCAACTGAACGGCCAGGCAGTCTGTTACTAAACTACAAGGAATGTCAGTGAATTAGATTCACTACACTATCTCCAGGGAAGACTACAATTGTCAGCTCTCTGGCAGCTAAATGAAAATAGTGAAATGTAAGTTACAAACAGCAGCAAAATTGTGTGAGTCATTCTATTTATACATGTAATTACATCTAAATGTCCAAGTGTCTTGAAATTAAGAGAAAATTGGTTCTGTCAGGTGCTTAACAAGATTTTCTTGGACATGGTCTTCCTAGAGACAGCACTGTAGAAAGCATCTGTGTCAGCGAAGCGTAAACAGCTTGACCCTGTATGCTGAAATTCAAGTGAGATCGCGCTGCAATGCACATGTGTACATTGCTTCAACAAGCAGAGCTGTGTGACCAAGATGGTGACTGACTGCCATATGAAGCTGTGTTTCCCTCCAGTTCTGATAAAGAGCATTAACCGAAAGTCAGCAAAAGGAGGTGGGGAATGCTGAGGACAAGTGGAATCTCCTCTCTTCTTTCTTCGAATCTCTCAGGAGGCCTTGGGGCCCTGGAAGCTTGGTAACAGGATGCATTGCATATTAATAATATATAAAGCACAATTAGCACACATGGTGCTTTGCAGGCATATAACTCATGTTTGGCTCCAAACTTCAGCACAGCACTATGGAAGGACAGGGAAGAGCTACATCATAAATACAAAATAATATATTGATGCATTATTCAACAATTTAGTTCAGCAAGTCTTGTCAGCACAGATTTGAAAACAAAAAAAAAAGGTTTGTGAGATCTTCATCCAAACAAAGTAATGGGAATTTCAGGGTAGGAAAATAGCTGCAAAGGGGTTGGATTTTGTTTTAATTGAGTGATTGCTTTTTTTAAAATAAAAGTTTGTAGGATAGAGATTGTGTATTAACGGAGAGACAACATCCATCGCTGTAGCATCAAATATGAAAATGATATAAATTGACCCTTCCACATTAAAGAGTATAATATTGCATAACCCATGTTATGAGACGGGAACTCATCACCTCTCAGAAGTCCTGAGTTTTACAGATATTTTATAATACTGAGCATCGGCAGGCTGATGTATGACTTATTTTGTGTGTCCATTATAGTACGGTGATTTTACGAACATCCGAAGTGCTTTAAAGCCCTGCTAGTTGTCACTGTAATTCATGGTGCATCTTAAATATTCACTTAAGGAAGTCGAGTATTGGATGTTCTTGTTCATATAACATGAATTTTTAATGTTTTTCGAATAGCTGAAAGTGAGTCCATGTGGTACTTTATTATGGCAGTTTATATAATAGATGCAATAGATATGTTGTGGAGCATGCTTTTAATGTCCGTTATTGTACTTAGGAGTATATGTGTTACATTACAGATGTAATTTATCAGCTGTAGCACACTGTTGCTATAAGAAGTTGCTGAAGGACTATTAAGACCTTGGTTACCAATTAGAGGTTTTAGATTGTGTCTGTTGAAAAGATAACTAAGCAAATTTATTAGTAAAAAGTAACACAGTGACAGGTTGTCGTATGAATATTTGTGTTGTTCTGTTAACTAGGTTTGATTTTTGCTAAGAAAACATCTAGCTGCTTAAATGTCTGTTTGAAATGTGGATTGCTTCAGTGAGAGAGAAGTACGATAGGTGTTTCTTTTCAGCAACAAAATAAAATACGAACTGGCTGTAATTACTTGTGCATGCTATAGGATCTCTGTGAAAGGTCATTTGTGTATTCATCATTATTTTATCTCATAGACATTTTGAGCCAAACTCTCATTTCTTTAACTGGAGTAATCTGCCAAGTGAACCCCAGATTTTTATGACTTTGAATCTTTTTTTTGGTGATGAATAACATCACATTTGAAAGGTCGCAGTGTCTTTGGGAGGTGGAGTGGGGTTCAGCACGTCCATTCACATGGCAGGATGCTATGACCTCGTTTGGGTGGAGATGGTCAGAATCAAGAACATAGCTCCCAAATATACGGGTAAATCCTGTCACTTACAGAATTTTATGATGTTTCAGAAGTTTGTGTTATTTCTCTGTAGGATCCCCCCAACTTAAACTTCAACAGAAACAACTTTATTTAATACCTGAATGGAATATGGCGGCTCTACCTGTAAAAAAAAAATCCCAAAGCCTGAGGAAAGAGTGAACATGGATTTGGTATCTATTTTAAGTGAGAGTGCAGCGAATGTGCTGTCAGATTTTTCGAACGTATCTGTTAGAACTAACTTCTTGCCCTCTCAGTCAGGGGCTGCACTTTCAGGTTTGGATACAACAAAAGCAGTATGAACTGTGCCTGCGGAAGGAAATTTACCTTTGGTGAATCCCAGTGTTTTTCGTGGTGAAGCATTAATTTTCCTGTTTTTGTGGCTCACAGAAGTGCACTGGAATGGACCACAGAGACAACTTACCTAAATTTTGACAAATTGCTGATCCCTTCGGATTTCTGACCTGCTTTTTCCAGTGGTATGAAATACCATGTTTGCTGATATGTTGGGATTCTCCATTAGACACTGGGTGCTCTCATTTTCATGTGTTTTTATTCAATTTACTTTTACCTTGCTGGGTTAACGCAAGTTGTATTTATAATTTTATATTAAAAAGCTAAACATTGGAATAGAACAGAATTGCTGTTGAAGAATTAGTAAATTCCCTGAATCATCATTATTTTGACAATAATGAACAGTACATTAGGGAAAACATTTAGAAGTTTTTGCTTAATATCCGGAAAATGTTTATCTCCTTATCTAAGCAGCCTTTCCACTGCCTGACCTTCACATTCTTCTGAGGAATCATATGAAAATGAATCAGTTAGCGCTTATATTGGGGGACTACAGCAGGAGGTTGACATTAGAAACAGTCTCGGGAATAACAGAAAGACACATCTGTCAATCCAAGAATGGTACCTGAAGGGATCTTAGGTTCTGAATTAAATCAGGACCTGCCTTTAGCATACTTTAAAGCTCACCATCATATTGTGGTGAGTGGCACTGAGCGGCAACATAGGGAGGATCAAGATCTTGAAGGCGTACTTCTTTTATTTCTGTCTCTTTACTTTTTAGGCAGGTAGATATTTGCAGCACTTGGCAGCCCCAGCAAAGCCAAGTTGTTACAGATTTGGACAACAACATTTCACAATTACTGATGTTGAAAGCTTTCTGTCAAAGGAAAAATTGCTCCACACTTTTCTTTTCAATCAACAGCTGCAGGAGTCCACTAATACTCTACAGGGAAAGTGTAGGTGTTTGAGAGACTCTCTGTAGGTGAAAGGTTTTGGCTTCAGCAATTCATCATACTTTTACATAAGTTACAGGCTTTTCTATCATACTGGACTGTTACAAACTCATAGGCAACCTTTAAGATTCAAATAATTTCTCCCACTGCACGTCTGTGTCAGGGGGATCTGGCTGATGCTTACCAGTGAAAGACATCCCCTTCAAATCAATACCTTGTACTTCAAGATCCTAGACTGACTGGTGCAGTTTCATGAAGGAGCAACCTGCTAATTCATAGGGATACTTGATCTTATATTAAATTGCTGGTCATGTGGGAGTACACCAGATCTCTGTTTACAGAACTCTATTCCCCAGTGAATCGTATGCCAGCGTGTTGCCATCTTAACACCAAAAATTTCTGAGGTAAAAGACCAAACACTAATAATACAGCTTAATTCTGTACATGCAATTGCATACAAATGAAAGAGGATCATACCTGGCAGAGAATCCTGCATTGCAGTTCAGTCATGAAAGGTTTTCTGTTGTTTTGCCCAGATAAAGAACTGAAAAGATCTTGAGCACATATTTAACCTGAAATCCAGCTGTTAGGCCCGATCCTCATTGCTGGTACTGCTTTCACTGAGGAGAACTACTCCCAGAGCATTACTGACTGGTTTTAGACTGCTTAGACCTTTGGACTCTGCAAGGTAGAAAAATCTGCTGGTGGCCATATAGTAAAGGAACTGAAGTGGTGACTTTCCAAGTACTTAACCCAACTGTAAACAAGTTTTTTGCCCATTGTGGAGGTAATGTTACCTCCTTTCTGTCAGGATGTGATCAGCTCTGCCTACATGTTAGAAAACTTATTGTTTACAAACACATACACTGACAACCACAGTTTACATTAAACATCATGGCAAATGCTACATTTATGCCGTGTCCCTGTAGGCAGTAGGGAATTTTGAGGTAACACAAGGTTGGGCATAAATTGCTTTTCACTCTGTATTGAGGGACACCATGCCCTAGAGACAACACTAAAGGTAGTTTCATACTTACTGGGAATATATAATTTTGGGTGTCCGCATGTGTTTGTACAAATAAAATGGTTAGTATACATAAATTGTTGGGTTCTGGCCATATAGGTCTAAGAGAGGAAAAAACTGTCAGATGAGTAGCAAGTATGTATGCTTATGTAGGAGAATGTGTCAGGCTAAAAAATGTTCAGACAATACCAGTTGCCAGAAGACAAACACATACGGGAGAAGTCACAGAGATTTCTTTCTGACAAAACTTTGTCTCATTAGCTAACTGCATTCTTTTATTCCATATTCACACACACACAGAGTATCAGGCTTGTGGCATTTTTTTATAGTCTCAAACTATCATACACATTTTCCTTTTTTTTATGTATATATTTTGATCACCACCTGTATAACAAGATTGTTGCTAGGTTACTATATAGTAAATTCTCAGACACCATTGTGTAGCCTTATTTCTAGTGAAGAAATTAGTTGATTCATTGATTAACATTGGCTTTTTAATAGTAAGTTCTATGAATACATGAAGCTTGCAACATGTGATGGCAAGCAATGGCTAGTTTAAAGTCTAACAAAGCTAATATAAGATAGCAGAGAAGCAGTAACTATCAATGCAAAGATCACCTCCACAGGTGCAGTATTTTGTATTAGTCACATATCATTGTATTGTGTGTTGTTTTTTCACATTGGGCCATGACAAAAGAAGAATTTAATCATTTTTGTGCACATAGACATTTTCCCTTGCAGGTTTTTAATAAAGCCTATAAATGTACTTCAGTAAGCAGCCGAGACTCCATAATGGTATATGGAGGAAAATGCAGGCCACCTGAAAGTCATAATACTGTTTCCTGGGTTTTGTCCTTTCCAAGACATATGGAGAAAAGTTTTCAGATGCTTATCCCAGCCACTAGCAAATCCCATGCTTTAGCTGAGTCCTGTTCAGGTTACTCCTAGCTCCACTGAAGGCAATTGCGAAATTGCCATTGGTTTCAAAGCAGACAGAATATTACTCAAGGTGTTCCTCAAGAGGATGAATCTCTTGAAGTTCGAGTGTATTAGACCAAGAACATAAGCCAAAAGGACTGAAGGAAGGACTCTTCAGTTCAGCCAGGACAACAGGACCCATGCTACATTTTCTCAGCTGGTAGTTAACGAAGGTGTGTTATAAGAATATGATTCTGATTCAGTGGCACTTCTGTTTCAAAGGTCTGTGCTAGAAACGTGTTCACAGTATTACTTTGCCTTGGGGATTTGTTTTCATACATACATTCGTTTCTCTTTGGGTGGTTCCAATTTTCACAAAACAAAATGAGGGTAGCTCTCCATGCTTTGTTGATTAGGGAGTCCTTAGAAGCCCAAGGATTAGCAGCATTTGTGAGACACCCCCATGCACCCATGCACATATCTCAGGTAAAGCTGAAGTTCAGAGGTTGATTTTACAGTTAACAGTTTCCTCTGTACTTTCTAAAGCCACTGGTCTCCTGAGGCTGAGATATCTAGACAGTTCTTGTGAAGTAATTGTCTTGTTTTGACAAATATGTGATATTCTCCCACATCTCTCAGTAGTCTTCTTCCTCAACTTGTTGACAAATGTATACCTCTCAAAGTGGACACTGCATAAGAACAAATTCTCATACAATGATAAAAAGAAAACCCACAAGAATTCTTTGAAAATTCGTGGTACCCTACCTGGTTTTCTTACTTTTATGTTTGTTCCTGAGGCTTTATGTTGTTTTCTCCTGGGACTTTTATCCTTTAGGGCAGTTTAGCTGTTCCTCTGCTCTGGAAATGCTCAGTGTACATATTTTCAAGGCTATCAGCTTTTTCAAATGACAAGTGCATGACATCCGTCAATGACTAATTTACACAAATAACTAGTCAGAATAAATCTGGGGCTTAGAGGATGATAGACGGCTGCAGGATAACTGCATATGCTTTTAGATGTGTATCTGTCCCCATTTGATTTCATTTCCTGGACTTAAATATTGTGACATAGAACTATTAGATTAATTTTTGTTTTAGTGTTATTAAAGATTCCATGTATTTTCTGTATCTCAATTTTTTCACATAGGCTAAAATTGCTGAAAAATAATGGAAGATGTTTTTATTTTATGTATCCATCCAACAGTTAGCTTAATGTAGATGCATTTTTTGGTAGATATACGTAAATCTGGAGATTGAAAATCATGTGTGGCACATGTGTGCCAGTCTTGATGGGCAGACTTTTTAGAGGTAGCCAGATTTGGTGAGCCTTGGGACCTAAGGGATTTCTTCTGTCCCAGCTGTTAGGTCATACAGTCATGGCTGAGAGGGTACATACACACACAAGCGCGATCACATGCATGCACATACTATGTACATAAGCCACCACACAAATCTGCATATTGAGAGGGAAACATGTCCTTAAGAGTACAACCCCACGCAACATCCATGGCTCCATCTTGCTCCTCCTCTCCAACAGCAGAGGACTGAAATCTGCTAACTGCATATACACACACACAACGACACACTACATGTGGGTCGCTCTGGTAGCTGTAGACACTAGGTCTAGGCAGGCACTGACACCTCCACCCCCTGGTCCCTCCTGGGTGCTGGCGCTGAACCCCTGAATCCCCAAGGCCTGTGGTCCCTCTCCTCTTGCTGGCACTCAGACATCTCATCTTATTGGCTGCTCTGACTTGAAGAATCACTGTCATTTATACACACTTGCACATGAAGAAAAGGGGGTGCACCCACATAGAATACAGTAAGAAGTTTGAATGACAAAATAGGATAGACTGCTGTGGCCAAGCACAGGGCTCAGTCAAAGAAGTGAGTTGACCAGCAGACTGTTTGTATGATTGACTACTTTTATGATCTTTTCTTTTTCCACTTTTGTTCCTCCCTCATTAATCCAGATCCTTCCCTTTCCCAATGTTCAGTTCTTCCTCTAAACATCCCATAGAAACTCTTATACATTTCCACAATCCCCTTCAATGAACCCATAGTAAGTTTTGTGGAATCCCCAAATTCTCTTCCCCCAGATCCCACAAGAAATTCTGCATCCCTGTGGGCAACCACTCCTTAGCTTGCATGGCATGGCTGGGGAGAAAGATCTTCTTCTTGACCCATCTCAGAGGGCTTCACCTCACAAACAGTGGTGTCCTCAACCTCCTCAGATGGCTTTGGAGCAGCTAATTTGGGGTGCTCTGTTTTCACTGATCAGGCTACTGGGGTTGCTTCACCTACTGCTGTTGCTCTGATTCTCATTGGCACCGGAGTCTATTATGATTAGTTTATAATCAGATCACTTAACAAAACTCAACAATCAGACATAAATATATACTCAGCTGTGGTCAACTTGTCGTTTACTGTACACTAAGCTACAGTCTGTAATATCCCACAACGGTCTAACGAGGTTGCAGTGTATAAGCAGTGCCTATTTCATAAACAGGTTTGCTCTTCCAATCCTAACCATCACCAGCCTAAACCGTCTCTATGATTGAGTAGGTTTATGTTGCAGCACGTCACATTCAGGTTAAATATATTTAGAAAGTTTCCCAAGAGTAAAAAAGGTAGGCCAGCAGTATAGCCTTTCCAACAACACTGTGGCGTCTCTCTCAGGCAAAACCTTAAAGCACAGGCTTCACGTGTACATTGGGAGCAACCTAAATATAGCAGGTCCTGCTGGATGATCTGACAGACAAGAAGACTTCCTGAGGTCCTGCACAGCCCTATGGTCCTGTGAGTAACGGCTTAGTCCACACAGATAAGAATTCCTCATGCAACCCACGGATTGAAGGTTTGGACACAGGTTTGCCTAAGAAATCTTTATTATTGTAAAAAAGAATAATTATAAACTTGATTATATATATATATAATAAATAATTATAATCTCTAGTATTATCAAAAATAACCAGAAAGATATACTATGGAGTGGACTATGGGCATTGACAAAATACTTTAAAGATGAAGTTGTCTTCATTGTTAATATTGCTCATAGCCAAGGGGTTGTCTTTATCCAAGACTAAAGTACTTCATATGTGTGTGATCAGTTATCCTAAAAGTATGACTACACTTCTTGGAATATAGTCTTGCCTTTATTTGAATAATATTACACTAAAAATAAATATAGAAATCTGAGAAACTTTTAAATTATTGTTACTTGCTTTGGGTTTTACAGTAAAAAATTAACTTTTGGTTGATTATTGCACCTTTCAGGCTCTGTATATCACAGCTGCAGACTGTCAGATAGTGTAAGGCTACACAAGCTCACTTGTTTAGAGTAGATCAGGAGATTCAGAAATCTGGAGGCCTGGAGGTGCCATTTAGAAACAAACAAAACCCTAAACTACACAGCTTTTTCAAAGCTCATCCCACAAACTCAGCTAGAATCTGACTTTAACAATCCCACTGAAATATTTAGGCTCATGTTTCTATGGGAACCAAGGTTGAATTGGTAAAACAAATTAATGCACCTAAAAATTTTCTTTACCTGATATAGTTTCTTTTGTTTTGATACATATATGTTTTCTCTATTAAGCAAAAATGTTAGATGGCATCTCTTAGGGAGCAATTAAAACTATCAGTGATTTCACTTCAAGTTTGTTTAAATGGAAGAAAAATAACTATGGACAGCAGATAAAAACTATTTCCACAGTTGTAATATAGCTGAACTGGCTGTGACTGAACTTGCTCTAACTATCTTGGCATATTTAAGCACCATAAAAAGATTTCTTTTCCTTGTGCTTGTAAATAATCCTAGCTGGCAAGTACCCAAGATGATTCTTGGTCATACATCTTGATTTTAGAATAAGAAGGGTAAGAGTAGCAGTAAGAATAAAGCTTTGAATAAAATCAAGTTAAATAAACTATCAGAAGGACTGCAGTTTCAAGGTGCCCTCTCATTTTAAATGTTTGATGTTGGCTGTGTGGGGCTTGCATGCTGAAGCGCTGAGTAGCCATAGACCTCCCTGGGCCAGAAGAAGTCAGGGCAGCACCACTGACTTTGAAGGAGTTAAGCTGATGCAGAGCAGGCTGTTATAAACATGAGTTTATTTGTGTGCGTGTTTAGCATTTTAGAGGCTGTTTGCTGACAAACTCATCACATTTCTTACCTTCTCTGGATCTGTATTACCTGCGGGTAGTTGTGCCAGTGAAATCAGTGAATTGAATTTAGCTCCAAATTCACTTCACCGATCAGGATATGACTCACAGTGTATGCAGGTACGCTGAAAAATTACACTGTCATATATTTCATTTTCTCAGCGTTTGGGGATTCTTTCAGTAACCCTTCCATAAATGATACAATGGCCCTAGAAAAGTTTGTAGTAAATCAGTTCTGACACACTGAAAACTAGCTTAGGCTTAATAAAGACTTTGTAGTTCCTTCTCTGTTTTCAAATTGGGCAGCAGTTTAGGCTTTTTGAGCCATGAACTGTCTAAACAAACTGCAATTGCTATAAACCAGGATCCAGAAGTAACTGTAAATAAAGTCAAATGTTAGATGCAGGGCTGGCGGCAGGTGAGGCTGTGTGGATTGGGACGAACAACTCTCCCCTCTCCCTGGGAGGCAGGGGCTGCTGGAGCCCATGCTGGGAACACAGTTCCCAGTTCTTGCTTCCTGACTTTCCTGTGTGGTGTCTGAAAGATGGAGCATTTCTCAGTGGGGCAACACGGGCCATTAGCAAAAACTCAAAGGAACTTACATTTAAAGTAGTCCATAATTTTTTTAAGCACTTAGGGATACATTTTACCTCTTTGTTTGAAAAGGAAACTATACCCAAGGAGAATGCATTATTACTGTTATTATTTACAGTTGGTATAATCACTTTAAGTGGAACCGATGCATCCAGAGGAAGATTTCTCTAATGACAATGCAGCCTCTCCTGCAGTCATCCTCATCTCTGGTAGGTTATGAGGCCCTTTGACACAACAAAGTGGATTCCAGCAGATGTACACTGGTGCCACTAAGCATTGCCAGTGAAGAGCCCCCATCATTTGTGTGCTATAACTAGACACCATTAACACTCCTTATTCCAAAAAGCTTTCAGTGTGTAGTGCCACTCTTGAGCGTATGTGTTGTAAATGCACTGACTGTACAGGGTCAAAGTAAAACCACTTTATGTATCAAAATCACCCTGTGGATGATCTTTCTTTTTGTCATTTAAATTCTAAGAGAACAATTAGATTCTTTTCCTAACAAGCAGAAAGGGGAAAGAAGTTTGAAAAGTTAAAGGACAAATGCTTAAATTGAAGCATGAATAGAAGATGAGTAGGAAAATATTACTGGGAATTCTTGTTAAAGATTCTGCAAAATTGCATAAGAAAAATGAAACATTTCATAATTAGGCTGCAAGTGTCATCATGTTCTTGGTTTGCTACTGAGACACGAAGGGGAAAAATGTCTTTAAACTAATTTCTGAATCATATAATATATTATTTTTCTCTTAGGTCAGGAAAACTTTATGTGTCTCAACAGAAAAACCTTCGGAGACTCGTGTTCAAGTGACTGCTTTGGTAGAGTGGATGAAGAGGAAGAGAGAGCACTTGCCCGTTTTATCAGTGGTCTCAAAAGGCCTTGCTGCTCCTCTGTCAAGCCCCTCTCTGTAATTCTGATACAGACCTCACTAAACCTAACTAAAGGGTTACATCTCTATTCCATAAGAGTATGAGCCAACCGCAGTCCTGAATGCATATTGGGTGTATAACTATATGCCATAATAACCATTCCTCTCTGCAGCTCAATTACTTACACTGGGCCGGTGTAGACAGCCCATGTAGAGGGCTCTTGCGATACAAAAGAAGACGACTTGTGTGCATGAGAGAGGGAAATACAGCACAGAATATATAGATGTGCCAGATGTAAACTATTTCATTCAAAAGAAATAATGAAAGAGGTTTATAGCATTCCCTTTTTTTTTCTGTTCTGATGAAGGAAAGGAGAATTTGGAAGACCTCTACAGCTGTCTGTTATAGAAGCTAGATGCAGGGGAAAGTCATTAAAAATAATTGTGGTCCTATTTCAGAGAGATTTTAATCCTTTAATGAAATGGATGTGTCTGTTAACATACCTGGTAATGTTAAATGTGCCCACTGCAGGGCATTCTGCTAGGTCTCTTGTATATGGACAACTGAGCTGCTGAATGACAGCAGGAAACGTGGCTACTTACAGATGTGAAGTATTGGTACATTAGTAAAGGTTTGGAGCTATTTTGCACTTAAAGACTCATTATACAGAAATAAATCTATCTGCATGAACTTAATCATGATCAAAATTCACAGAAATACTGCTCAAATTTGACTAGAGTGAAATACAGATCAAGTACTGGATCTGTCCTAGAGTGAGACTGAGGAAAAGTGTGCTTTTATTAACAAGGAAGCTTTTTATGGTCCATTTATTTGCAGAGAACACCTTCTTGATGGTAAATAGAAGAACAAATAAAAGATTCCTTCTCTGGAGATATTCAAGACCCGCCTGGACAATGTCCTGTGCAGCCTCTTGTAGGTGACCCTGCTTTGTCAGGGGGGTTGGACTAGATGACCCACAGAGGTCCCTTCCAACCCCTACCATTCTGTGATTCTGTGATTCTGTGTCTCCTGGTTAAAACCCGACACCTCCTATGTGCTGCCCTGCTCTTATTCCTTCTGGTTGCTGAAAACTCTGGAAATGCCTTCAGAAAGACGGTGGGTTTCTGTGCTGCTTCTTCCACTGCAAAATCCCTCGGCTGGTGAATCTGTACGTTTCCAGTACTGAGGAAAGAAGTGATATTGTCCTTCAAAGCCGAGAGAGGGAGAAGTGCATGTGTGCTGGCCAGTCCTCACCGTGTGCTGCTTATGCTTAGGATGCTAGCACCATGTGTTTCAAGAAAATTAACCAACAGCTGGAAAATAAAAGATACAGCTTACTTTTCATTGTAATATTTTTGAGGTTTCCAAATTCAGAAGGGCTACTAGGAAAATTTATTCAGTATTTTGGTTTTTTCTTTTGTCTATAGTGGTCCGTTTTTCTGTCCTATTAACCTTGTCAGAAAAATGGCCTTTACTAGAAATTCCCTGATGCTGAGAGATTCTTATTCAGTTCATTGTTGAAGACAGTATTATCTCATTCAGCACCTTATCAAGCTGACTGTTGCTATGCTGTTTTTCCTTCATTTGCTTTAAACATCTGTTGTATGGAATCTTGCACTCTGTCACCTTTTTGATAGGTAAGATCTCTTTTTGTTAATTGTTTTATGTCACATAAACCACTACAGATTGCATTCTGAGATCTACCACATTATATGTATTTATGATCTGAAAAGGGAATAATTTTTGTGATAGAATTTAAGTTACCCACTTTATTCACTTATTCTCTGTTTAGGATCATGTTGATTTATCAAAAGATGCAGCCTACAAGATGGAATGCAATCTTATTTTTCCCATCAGCTCACCTCCTCTTTCTCCTTCCTTTGCTGCTGTTCTCACTCGCTCTCTGTCTTACAGATGCAGTTTTTCATTCATGCCTCTAAGTCCTTCACTTTCTCCAGTGGCCTATTCCTTTCCTTGTGTTTTGATTTTCTCTCTGCATTGTTTTTTTCTTACGCCTTTCCCCCCTGCAACAGACTCCCATTCTAGTAAAGCTCATAAACAGGAAAAAACAGGAGCCGGAGACTCCTGATCCTGCCCTGTTTTCATCCAAAATGCTGTTGAAAAGATAATTTTCTTTGCCTCTTGCTTGATCTCTGTACCCCTGTTTATATCTTTCCACATGATCCTCTCTCTCTACTGCAACAAACACTTGCTTATTTTTTGCTTGTTGTTGTTCCAAGACCTTTGATAGCAGCCTCTGTTAGTTCACTCATTAGATATATGCTTTCTCCCATTCTGCCTCTCACAGTTTGGCAGAGTTAATCTCGAAAGCTACCTCATTGCTGTCTTCTGTTCTTTACTGAAAGAGTAAATAATTTTTTATTGCCATGCCAGTTCATGGATGGGCTAGTCATCTTTTGATTCTTGCTGACATGCTGACCAGTACCGATTGACTCATCATTTCTGGTGCTACTCCATCAGCTTTTGTTCCTTTCTGCTCTACAGTCTTATGCTGATGGTTTATCTGTATGGCGCGATGTAGCAGAAAGATATCCATGCAAGCTGCAACTGAACTACCTCGGGTACAATAAGACGGACAGTGCTGCTAATGCAGTGCTCTCCTTGCCTCATTTTCCCTCCTGTGAAGCTGACATCCCTGAGAAGGAGGTTATATTAGGTGGGGTAGTGCCCTTGGCACATGAAGCTAGGTCAGTGCGTGGGTTAGCCTGGCTACACCCGCCAGGGAAAGCGTTGCGTCGTGCCGTTACTCCCTGAGGTCATATGCTTTCGCGCCATAGCATTGTACGCTATTATTTACTGATCAGACAAATCACTGGTCTGGGCATAGAACAAATTTTGAGTCACAAAGCAAACAATAATTACAAATGCCTC
Source organism: Opisthocomus hoazin (assembly GCF_030867145.1). Lineage (NCBI taxonomy): Eukaryota > Metazoa > Chordata > Aves > Opisthocomiformes > Opisthocomidae > Opisthocomus > Opisthocomus hoazin. The sequence continues at coordinate 70,081,208 of NC_134417.1, read as the reverse complement.
TCAGGAGGGTAAAATGTTCTTGTTTCTAACTTGGAGTTAAAGTGTATTAATTGGAGGCTTAATTATTTGAACTTTTCTCAGTGTAATTTTTTCTGTCAAGGGGATTTTTAAAAGTCAAATTAAAGGGTTCTGGACACGTCTTGTTTGTAACACTGTGTCATTATTTCTAGACTTTTAAACTGTATTTTATATCTGGGGAGGTGAATCACTGTCCTTTTGAAAGAAAATCAAGAATAAAATCCTCATTGGAAGTCTCTGCCCCAAAGAGCTTGTTATTTGTTACACTAGTTCCAGGGAAGAACAGCCTGCCAGTTCTCTTCCTTGAGAGGTCTTCTTTTATTAAAGAAAGAAAACCATCACTCTGTTAGTAGCTGAGCTCACAAGCAAAGTGAAGTGGCTGTTTTATCTCTGTTACCATGGCAGTTTTGCCTCAGACATCTTCCAGTCCAGTGTAACTAATGTGGATACTGCTATTGTAATATATTTTGGTCTTACCTGAGTGAATGCCAGCTATATAGTTGTTTCTCCATAACTCAGCGAGGTTTTTGTTGTTCTTTACTTGAAAAGATTTAAAACTGGCCCGGACTAAAACCAAAGGGGATTTCACGTATATAATTCTTTGAAAACTAAGCAAGTAGGTGGGTCTCATACTAAGTACTCAAAATACTTTTAAAATACATTTTTCAAAGTAGATTTTGGTGTTAGATGTAGGTGTCACTTGTGCGGGCTGCACAGGAGGAGCAACGTGAGGACATTCCTTTAGGCCTCATCACTCAATTCAGCAGCTTGCAACTGGTGAGTAGTTTTTCCCAACACTGATGATGATGAAATATGCAAAAGACTGTACCAGCATAAGTACCTAGGAGGTTGCAGGTTAATTTGGCTTATTTCTACACATCCTTTCCAGGCTGATTGTTTTTAAGACTTGAAAAACTAGGATGTTGATTTAAACAACCTCCCTAAATTTTTTGGTTGATAATGAAGGAGGTTTAGAGCAGACGAAAAGAAACATGACATCCCTCTTCTTTTCAATCTGAAAAGAACTTCAGCCTTGAGGCAGATCACGCAACAGTAACAACACCTTTGTGACCTCTTCGTTTTTGTGTAGGGTTCCTCATTGCTTTCTTATACTGTCATCTCATGCAAACTGTCCATGAGACACGTATAGAATCCCAAGTGGCCATCTTCATTCCTCACTGACAACCTGATCAATCTTGATGTCATCTCAGGGCCACGTCTGGATCCTGCAGCTTCACCTAACCTGTGCGGTACTGAGACACCCAAACTGGAGAATCTGTCCTCTCCACATCTCGCACTCTCTCCTCAGATCCAATATCATCCCCTCTGACATCCAGCACTGCAGAAGGACCTCCCATTCTCAATCATAGAAATACATGTCCAAACTTGAAAATCCATATCCTAAAGAACAGGGCTCGCTCTTTTTCCTCTGCCACTCTCTGTTACATGCTGTAGAGCTCTATGCATCTGCATGCACTCATGTATGCACATGCACCTATGCATGGCAGGCTTAAGCAGGAACAGATGCAGTGTTCTTCCCTCCTCCCCCACTTAGCCTACTCAATCCCAAACCTGTTGATGCTCTGGAAAAAAAGAGCAAATCTAGCAGAAAGTTAGGATGCCGGTATTTACAGTGGACAATTTTATCAGCAAATCTTACTCCTTGTATTGGCAAGAAAGAGAAGAACAAATTACAGATCTGAGACAAAAGAACAAATTAAAGATCTGCTGCAAAATTTTCCCTGGAGCAGGACAGTAATTTTTGGATGGAAAAAAGGGGCAGACAAATAACAAATATGGTTTATATTAAGTCATACTGGAGGAGAACACCCTTTTGTTAAGTACCTGATGTATTTTTCCTTAGATGGATGTTGCAACTGCTCTCCAATATACAATTCAGTTACTGTTAGCTTAAATACACTGTTTTAAATGGTACTTAAGAGCAGCTTTGCTAAATACCAACACATCTTTAAAAATAATTTATAAAACTTTTTGCATGCATAATTCAAGATAACTATTTCAAAGCTCCTAATTTTTTTCAGTCTGCCAGTCTGTTTACACAGAAAAAAAATTCTTTCCACTGCTGCACTGGGCGTAGGAATAGGCATAATGTATTCTGCAAGTTTTAAGAAATCAAGAGATTCAGGATTTGAAAGCAGAACAGTAGATCCTCATCTTCTTTTTCTAATATGGGATTGCTAAAGCACTAGCACACAAGGTACTGACTGTTCAGTATATAGTATACTTCACTAAAAAACCGTACCCAATCTTTTCTAAATCTTGAACTCTTTAATATTGTTTATACTTTCCTGATGACATTATTCTAGGTAAAGTGGCAAAATCAAACTAAGGCCATTTTATTTGCTGAAATCAAAATGTGAAATCAAATATTGGAGAACTAATTTGTACCACTGTATGAAACACTTTTTTCTTTTGTTCTGCTCTGGCATGATGTTTTTTAGGTAATACCCTGGGTAACTCTGAAGGTTCTTATGGACTGAAATGTTGTGCTATTATTATTTCTGTACCTACTTCATTCACTTGTCATATAATATCTGTTAGTGCATCAGAAGCAGTTTCCCAAGACACATTATGACCAGCCAGCTGAGAGCAGACGACTTTTCAGACACAAGCAGCTGCACACAAGATTCATGCCTGAGAGCAACATGTGCCTCCATGGATAGTGTTTGATAACACAACCCTGTGGCACTCGTTGCCATCTTCATTGATCCAGGTAACGTCACTTCTCCACTTGTTCTGGACAGTATGAAGACTCCTCTTCTTTCTTCCTGATTGGGTAATGGGAAAAGCAATGGAAAGTACAGCAGCTAACTCTGTAAACAATATTTTTTAATATTGGATCTTGGGTTATGATAATCTTGGTTGAGCTCTAGTGTGCAGGATTGAAATAAAGGTCATGCAGAAGAACAATGAAGGAAATGTTGACTTGTATTCCTGCCCTTACTCTGACCTACAGAGAGCAGGGGAGTTCGACTTGCTGTGTCGCAAGGAGAGAGATCATATCATTTTTAGTAGGAAAGTTTACCGCACCCTCTGTGCTGCTCCATCTGTGCTAGAAATGTCACATGAATAACAGAGGGACCTACATCATGTAGCACATTTATATTACACAAAAGAAGTGATAACACTCATCCTTTAGACCAGCTACCTCAGCAGACCACAATGTGCAATGTCAGCTGAACCTGCTTAGCATCCTACTCGTTTCTCAACTTTTTCCTTTCAGCAGTAAGCTTCTTTCAACCAGCATCTTTACCTGTAGAAATGGATTCTCTTTCTTTAAATTTCTCAGCACAGGGCTGTGACTAGAAGATGTGCTCTTTTTAGGACACCATGGCACCACCTTGAGAAGGTTTCTGTGTAACACTTTGATGTCAGTTCTACAAAACTTTCTATCCATAGAAGTTTATCAAAGTACATGATTTTTTAAATTTTTTTTTTAGCAGTACTAGTGTAATTTTGGTTAAAAGGGTACAAAAAAGCCAACCTTATTCTTCCAGTGATTTCTTAGATGTTCCCTACGAAGTTTGACATTTGATTGATATTTTCAGTGGATACATTCTTTTTCGATTATCTCCCCTAATAACAACAAAGAATTCCATGTTTGTTGTCCACATAGACAATTTGCTGACATATTGATGAACCATGACTGCTACAGAGGAGTAAGAAGAAAGAGCACAAGTGTGAATATTCTTAATTGGGCTTTGTGTCACTAGGAATGAAAAACTGCCTTTGTATTCAAAAGTAGTGTGTGCTGTGCCAATTCCAATAAATAGAAAACATGTGCAAGACCCATTTTAACACACTTAACAACTAGTAGAATATATGAATGTAGTGTTATATGAAATCAGTGGAGTGAAAATAGCGTGGAGTTCAGTAACACATCACAAATAATTTAGTCTGGATATACAGTATATTTAACAACAGCAGCTCAATGCATAGGACTGGAGGTACTCCTGGGAGTCAGCAAACCAGACAATTCTGTAGTCTTGTATAAGATGGTTAATCCCATTCATAAATTTATCAAGAACGGTCTTAAACCCACATATGTTTCTTGCACTCTTACTGAAAAGCTGCTTCATCATTTCTGAAACAAAAACTTTTAAAAATTTCCCTTCCTGGGTGGTTTAAATCCATTTGTTCTCCTGCCAGCATTACCCCATATTTTAAATATGTTTTTCCTTCCCTCTGTCCTTCTTCCTCCATCCCTTCCAAATCCCCTCTTGTTTATCTCCCACATATACATACAGGAAAAACCTATATCCTGATTTTAAACTCCCCTTTTGCTGACATCTTTCAGCCTTGTATTGCAAGCCCATTCACCCAGTCATCCTAGCAGCCCTCCTTTGTGTGTATGTTAATCGAATTCAATTTCCCTTGAGTACAGGCAGTGAGACATGTGTTCCACATTCCTGATGAGACCATGCTGATTCTTGTGCAATGGTGGTAATAAGTCTCTCTCCCAGTAGAAATACCTCGCTTAATGCTTACTGGGATCACTGCTTTTATTTCACGGTACATCTGTAGTGAGGGCTCACTGTGACCCTGGATCTGCCTAATGCACGTCTTTCACCTCATCCATTATTGCTGGAGGATAAGCTTCTCCTTTAAGAAATTCTTGCTATTCGATCTTGGTGCAAGACCTTGTTCTATGTGCTGTTACATTTCCCCTCACTCCACATATTCCACCTCGCTCCACATATTCCAGTCCTGAAGGTCTCTTTATGTTTCAGATGCAAGATTGGGGATGTGATGGCAGGTGGCTGAAGCCTGGTATCTGCTTGCAAAACAACTTAGTGATTTTCAGTCTCCTTGTCTTCCTACAGGGATGTGCTCTGCAGCAACAGCTGTGTAGGTATGGTGGGTTGACCTTGGCTGGCTGTCAGGTGCCCACCGAGCTGCTCTCTCACTCCCCCTCCTCAGCAAGACAGGTGGAAAAGGTAATATGAGAAAGCTTGTTGGTCAAGATAAGGACAGAGATGTTGCTCTCCAGTTATCATCATGGGCAAAACAGGCTCAGCTTGTAAAACATTAATTTAATTTATTGCCAATTAAAAATACAGTGAGAAACAGAAATAAAAATAAAACCACCTTCTCCCCACCTCCTTTCTTCCCAGGCTCAACTTCACTCCCAAGTCCTCTACCTCCTGCCTGCTGAGCAGAGCAGGAGGATAGGGAGTGGAAGTTGTGGCTGGTTCACAACACTTCTTCTCTGCCATTCCTTCCTTGTCACACTCTTGCCCTGTTCCAACATGAGGTCCCACCCACAATACACAGTCCTTCATAAAATTCTCCAATGTGGGTCCCTCCAATGGGCTGCAGTTTTTCAAGAACTGCTCTGTAGGTCCCCCATGGGCTACATGTCTTGCCAAAAATCCTGATCCTGTGTGGGCTTCTCTCCACAGGCCACAGCTCCTGCCAAGAGCCTGCTCCAGTATGGGCTCTCCACAGGCTGCAGCCTCCTTCAGGTCACACCCATCTGCTTCACCTTGGGGTCCTCCATGGGCTGCAGGGCAACACCATAGTTTTCAGGATGGGCTCCAGAGGAATCTCTGCTCCAGTGCAAGGAGCAACTCCTCCCCCTTTTTTTCACTGACCTTGGTGTTTGCACTGTTGTTTATCTCACTTTTTTCTTGCTCCTTTCTCTCACAGCTGCTGTGCGGCATTTTTTACACTTTCTTAAACATGTTACCAACAAAGTGTCATCAGCGTCACTGATGGGCTCACCTTTGGGTAGTGGTGGGTCTGTTTTGGAGATGGCTGGAACTGGTTCTGTCCAGTATAGGGGCAGCTTCTAGTGTCTTCTCACAAAGGCCACCCTTGTAGCCCCGATTGCTACCAAAACCTGGTCATGTAAACGCAGTGCAGGAAGGGATGCTCCTATCTCTTGCAGTGGATCTGTCTCCAGCCTTGGGTTGAGGCCCCCTCAGCAAACTGACCTAACAGCCTTTTTTCCTCCTCTAATTCCCATGATTCAGATACATGTTGGCTTCAGCAGTCTGCACAGTACGAGCTTAGTCCCAGCTTGACACATAGAGGCCACAGTGGCTCTGCTGAGCAACCTGAACACCCTCCATTGTGCTTGCTGTGCTCTAGGAGTTTACTGCAATCAAGCACGAATAACTTCATAAGAGGAATCAGAGATTCTGCACTGATTGTGGTTTCTGCTGAGAGGCATGAAGATGTGAAAACTTCTGTGTCATGTAGCCCTCATTGCTTTCTTGGGGATAGGGTGAGCAAATGAGTGGTTTTAATACTACATTTGCAATGCTTCTAGAAGGGGCAGCTGATGCACAAGATGCTGTCCTGCATCCTTTGCTGGGATGCCGAGTGCCCCTTCTGTTGTCTGGTTTCTGTTTTGGTCACACATGCAGGTGTTTGGGGCATACCTGGTGGGGTGCCCTGCGTGGCAGGAGGCCATGAGCTGCTCTGGGTGGTCACAGATTGTTCCAGATGGCTCCAAAATGGTGGAAAAACCCAGTGCCCACCAAAACTGGAGCCAGGCAGAAATTCCTGAGGCAGATCTGCATGGATATGCTTAGGAAAGGGTGTCAGTTGCTGAGGCGGGAGACACCTGTGAAGAGGCACAAAAGGAGGAGCAAAAGGACACATGTGAGGGCACACAGGAGCAGGCACAAGGAGATATGGGATGAGGCACAGGAGGACACACAAAAAGGGGACATATGAGGAGAATCATGAGAAGACACTTTTGGAGAGACAAAATGGAGAAGACGCAGAAAGGGCTATTGCTGGGGACATGGCTGAACATGCACTCATGCAAGGAGGAGGTACAGCTCTGAGAGGACTGGGGCTGTGGGCAGCCCATGCCAGGACAGGGAAACGCCTTAGGGACTACAGCTGTGGATGACCTACACTGGAACAGGGACACCCCTGAGGGACTGTGGCCCATGGGTGAACCACACTGGAACCACACTGGAACTGAGAGCATTAGCAAGTGAGGAGGAGGTGAAGAGAAGAGCGAGAAACAGGGAGTGGCAGAAGAATCCCTTATGCACCTCCCACACTGCCTATCTCCTCCTCAATGGGACTGGGAAGGACTGAGATAAACAAGGTGAAAATAACACCAGTGGAGACTAGGAATAGGGAGGAGGGATGTTGAACTGACACTCAGCCTGAGGAAGGGGAATGAAAGGTGATTAGCTTTGTTGTTTGTTTAGTTATTTATGTCTTCTTTGTTTCTCAGTACCTGAATCAGTAAGGAAAAGATTATATTAACTGGCTATAAATTAGCTGAAATTCTCTGAGTTGAGACTGCTGTGGGCACAAGAGCAGGTCAGAGTATCCAGGTTTGCCAAAGGGTGTAATGTGCTTCGTGTATCCTGTCACATAAGAGGACAACCCTGTTCTTCCATATTTTCACTGGGGGACCACCCCTTTACAGTTTTTTCTCCTTTCAAGTTCATAACAATATAAAGCTTATGAGTATTAGTATGAAAGACAGGAGTTCTTTGCCTTTGTTATTTAATCTGTCCATTTTCACTGACAGTGCTGTGCTTAGCTTAATTAAATGGTTCCTAGAAGAAGCTCATTGCTCAGGCTTCGATTAGAAAAGGCCACACATTGCTTCTACCATGGCTACATAAGGTCCTCTGTTGTGTCACCAGAGAAGAAGCGCGCTTCGGGGCATGTGACACACTGCAAAAAGAAAAGGATACCCTGGAGCAGTGTGGAGCTGCAGTGTTGTCAACAGTGTTAAGCCCAAAGCTCCTTTTGAACAGAGAAACATGGATTCCTGATCATTTCCAGCTACACATTAATTTCTACTGAAGCAGCTGCTCGTATCCCTACTTCTCCAAGTTTGCTTTTCAGCTGCCAGAATTCAGCAGGGCTAGATGTGACTTCGATCTCATTCATGCTATTCCGTAATTGTCAGGAAAGTATATTGAGTGATGAAAGGCTGTTTGGATCTCTGGAAGAAGAGCACTGCTCTTTATTTCACAATAAAGCCTTCCTAAATAACTGCTGAAATCACACTGGGGTCTTCAAAACACTTTTTGGCTCTAAATTTTTTAATAAAATACTCACATTAGTAGGTGAACTATGTAGGGTATATTTCAAATTACTTGTTAACTTCTCAGTAGTGGTTGTGAGTGTGAGCTATTGTGTCAGCGGATAAAACTTAGATCAAATGGCAAGACATCTCTGTTCTTTCCTTTCAAAAGGGAATATCTCCGTGTTCATTCTTCTGTGAAGAAATAATCTTCCCCTGTGGCTGGGAGATGGTTTGGTAGAGCACCACATTAGCAGAATTCATCCTGACCAGCTGTGCTGGGGCTTAACAAAAGGCAAGTCATTTACAGAATAGCTGTGCAGCATTTTTCATACTCAGCTTACGGTTTGGAAGGACCTCTTTAAAATAATGTGCAGGCTGGCTTTTGTCTCCTGCATCGTAAGGTTGTGTGGTTTGTTTCTTTGTCAAATACCCTGGGGATCAAATGTCTCGCTCTCACTCTAGATATGTCCCTACAGCATTGAACCTATTACAAGCCAGAGAATTGACTGAAAGCAACGGAGATTATTACCAAAAAGACTCGCATAAAAATATAGTCTGTATTACAAGTATTATTCCTTAATTTCTTAGAAATGCTCTTGTGTTAATATACTATATCGAGTAAAGCATCCTGAATGTCATTTTTTATTTGAGCTCTCTAAATAAGTGGGGGAATCAGATGAAACACGGTTTACAGCTTAGTTTTTGAGTTTTGCATTGTCTTCTTTTACTCTACCCTTCCAAGTGTTGCAGCCTTTTTCTGAATGCATGAAGGCTCAAATAATTTGTGCAAGTAGAGATGTCGCTGGGCCCCAGCCTCACTGCAGCACTCAGCCAGCAGCACTTGCCATGAAATTCTCATACAAGTGAGATACCCAAATTACCGTCTAAGCAGCTGAGTTCATGAGAAGTTCACGATTTGTGTGTGCTGTGGGAAGGGGGAGGTTGATTGTTGGTTTATGTTAGTTATAAACAATTTCTGGGGTCTTGTAAATGAAATATATTTGAGGAATAAGTTTTATTACTACTGAGAAAAAACCCAATCCTCATTATGAGTTTGCAAATCATTGTAGAAAAGTAGCCTGGAAAAACTGGCTGAATGGACTTATCCAATTAACCCCAGAATATTTTATTCCTTCGTTGTACTCTGCTATTGCATCTGACAGTTATGCTGCTCCTCTGATCTAATTAAGGATTTTTGGCAAGCATCACGGTGTTATAAATTTTGAAAATGTGAACGAAACCTGGCTCACAGCACTTGCTTCAAATCAAGAGAAGAGCTGAACTTTCATTTACTACTTGAACTGACAGATGAGTTTTCATGAAAAATGTTGACATTCGTTTAGCTTGTATATAAATATATACTTATTTATGTATTTATGTATACACATATGCATATTTACTCTTCCATGATCATGTTACAAATGCTTGTTTCTTCCTCAGATTATATTTTTTCTGCTTTTATTAATGGGAAATCCACTTTACGATGAAAATAAAAAGAACTGGCAAATCGAGCTTTCAAATTTGTATATGTCAGAACATGACACTTCAGTCTTCCACCTGGCAAACTGGAGATTTATGATTGGACTGTGTGAAGTCAACCCATTTTTCTGGGTCAGAGGATGGCAGGCATGCGAAGTGCAGTGTTCGTTTCTTCTCTGAGAAAATCAGGTAGAAATGGAAGTTTTAACCTGTTCTGGGCTGCTTTTCCACTCTTATTGGGTGCTTGCAAGATCAGTGCCATCACAGATCTAGAGGTTTCCCTATGATATGAGCTTTTAATCTCCTCTGTGCTTGCTAGAAAGTAGTCCTAAACCTGCATGCTAGATTGTACCCCAAAGGCTGGCAGATCCTCTGGCTGCTCCCTCTGCAGACCCATTCCTTCTTTGACTCCTCTAGCTCATAGAGAAACAGTTGCAAGTGAGGGATGTATTGCTTAAAAGGCTTTTTAAGGTAACGTGGATGCCTGCCCACTCCCAGCTGCAGACCCCATGCAGGCCTGAGGCTGATGGCACAGGAGCATCACGCTTCTACCCAGAAGCACAGATCCCACCCAGCGCCGTGGGCAGCCCTCCCTGGTGTTGTGGCCTCACGCAGCCTCTCAGCCTGCCTGAGCCCACCCTGGGACCGTAGTGCTCGGCCAGCATTGGGCAGCTGAGGAAGCCTAGGAACCCCTGGCTTCGTGTCTCACAGCTCTGTGGGGACTTCGAGCAGGTGAGCCAGAAGCATCCACACAAATGTGACAGAGATATACAGCCAGGTCTTTAACATGCGCACTGGCCCCAGCTGCAGTCTGAGACTAGCTGGCATCCAGCAGGTCTTTGATGGCTGGCTTTGGCTTTGGCAGAAATCCAGGCTCCTTATCTTCCTTTTATCCTGAAATTCATTTGAGACAGAAGCCATTATTTTGTGTGATACAGCACCAACACATTGTTAAGGTTTATCAAACACTGCTGTTATTCCTCTATTAGTATTTACCTGTCACTGCATTCTAGAAATATATTACTAAGCTACTCAGTGAAGCTGTTAGTAACAGCTATTCTGTAATAATGACTATGAGTATGTTTAGGTTACCTCTCCACTTCTTCGGTTTTAGTTAATAGGTAGAAACTTGAGTTACTCCTCACATCTGGCTGTACAAATCAACAACCGTAAAAGATTTAAGTACAGATTATGGCCATGTGAAAAACATCCCCCCTGTTATTTTCCTGCATCCCAGTCCCTAAGACACCACAGAGACAGGGCTGATCTGCTGTATGGCTTTCAGGAAAGCAATTCATGAGTTGGGCTGTCCCTAGTATCAGTCCAGAGCCTCCACAAGTCATTTTACAGACATCCTTCACTAAGTTAAAGCCTTTGATCTTGGTAGTAAGTCTATTTAATAAGCTACCGCTTCACCATGAAAATGCATCCATTATTTTTACACGAAGAGGAGACTTCCCTAAAAGACTCAGTGTCTGTTTCAGTGGAAGACATTCAATTGTCAATCTCTCTAAAACAACGGAGAAGCTGGTGAAAAGTCACGTCTGCCAGCAGGGGAAAGTCACAAAGAAGAGGATGTATATTTTCATTGAGAAATTGCCACAGATCTGTTACTGATGGTGTCAATGAGAATGGATTGTGTTAATGTACAATAAGGTACAATAATATTTGTGTTGTCAGCAGTGTGGAGGAGACCTTCCACAAATTTTCAGAGTGATACGAGCTTCTAATTAGTAGTGGACTCAGAGAAAAGCTCCAGAAGTTTGCCACCAAGAAAGAAAAACACTGTTAATTGACATATTCAAAAGCACTTAGCATTGCTTTAACACTAGTCTGTTATGAGGCTTATTGGAATTTTACCAATGATTTCAGTGGAAGAAGGTTAGGACCAATAGCAAATGTTAAAAGTATACAAATTATAAGCTAGTTTTCTGAAAGACATTATTTCTAAACAAGAAAGGAGGGTGACTTCAAGCACGTCTGCACAAGCTGGCTTTTCTCATCAGTGTATTCCTTTAGAAGGCTATTTCCTTTTAAAAAATAATCCACTTAATCACAAGGAGACACTTAGATTTTAATACCTGTATTTTCTTAAATATCTTCAATTATCTATATTCTGAACAAGTAAAACAAATTATTTTTTAGGACTGAGGTATTCTCATTGTTGGTATAAAAATACACTACTCAAGTTTAGTATTTCTTGGAATATCCACATCTCTAATCAGTATTTGAGGTTCTCCATCTTAGTGCTCACAAAGCAGCTTATTTTTATAACTATGAAAAGATAATCAGATATTCAATTTGAAGTGAAAAAATAGAGAACAGACGGATGAGGTTATGGCAACCTTTTCTCCATTTGCTTTCATCTGAAGTTTGCTAGACCTACTAGTGAACTTTCCTGCATTTTAAAAACAGTTGTGAACTTAAAAATTGCAGATTGTCTGCCATGACACCTTCAGTTCCGGTTAGAAGTAAGAATTACAATTTATCTTTATGAAGTGACTTTTTGAAGTGGGGAGGAGGAGGAGGTTTCCTCACAAGTTGAATATTGGATGACTGCATTCTGCAGCAGCCGTTTCATTGTGAATGCAAAGGCTAGGGGTAGATTAGCAGAATTCATTAGACTTTGCTGTTCTATGGGGAGAAAGGCTGAGCTTGATGACAACAACATAGTCTGAGTCGCAACATACTTTGTTCTCCTTATCAGTCAGAAGAATTGTCAGTGTCAGACAGAGGAGCTGTGTATTGGTGAAAAGCAAAATGCAGTACTGAGACTGTGTGGGAGGAGTGGTTGATTTGCCAGCAGTTTGTGCTGCCACCTGGACAGGAAAATCCCCAGGCACCAAGATGTGCTGGGGCCACACAGCTGGAAAGCAGCTTAGCATAAAAGGACCTCGGGGTCTTGGACACCAAGATGAACATGAGCAGCAGTGTGCCCTTGCAGCAAAGAAGGCAAATGGTACCCTTAGCTGCATTACACGACATATTGCCAGCAGGTCAAGTGAGGTGATCCTTCCCCTCCACTTAGCACTGGTGTGGTCACACCTGGAGGAGTGTGACCAGTTCTGGGCTCCCCAGTACAAGAGAGAGCGGAAATACTGGAGAGAGTCCAGCAAAGAGCCATAAAGATGATGAAGGCACTGAAGCATCTCTTCTATGATGAAAGACTGAGAGAGCTGGGACTATTTAGCCTGGAGAAGGGAAGTCTCAGGGGCAATCTTTCAATGTATATGAACACCTGAAGACAGGGTACAAAGAAGACAGAGTCAGGCTCTTATCAGCGGTGTCCAGAGGCAACAGGCACAAACAGAAACATAGGAAGTTTCTTCTGAACATCACGAAACACTGTTTTACTGTAAGCGTGAAGGAGCACTGGCACTGGTTGGCCAGGGAGATTGTGGTGTCTCTACCTTTGGAGATATTCAAAAGCCATCTGGACATGGTCCTGGGAAATTGGCTCTAGGTGTCCCTGCTTGAGCAGAAGGCTTGGACCGGATAATCTCTAGAGGTCCCTTCCAAGCTCAACCATTCTGTAATTCTGTGAACATGAAGGTGAAGGATTTCATAAAAGACATGTCAGCCATGCACTGAGTCGAAGAAGTTGGGAAGCGGCTGTGGAAAGCCTCAGTCATCCTACACAAGTAGCAATCATGTCTCAGTGCTCAGGGCAGACTGATCGTGTAATGTATTTCAAAGAAGGCGTGTCATGGCTTGAGACCTATACTGAAAACACAAAGGGAGAAGTTATAGTGTTGAGAACAAGCTATCTTTTTGAAAACTTGACTGGCAGTTATTATGCATACCCAGTGCTTCTGCAAGAATGAGGTCTAGTCCTGCATCACATGCGTGGGTAGGATTCATCTCTTCTGACATTAATGACCTCTACACTAAGTGCCACCTTCAAACTAGACATCAAGGTTCCTCCTGTAATCAACAGAAAAAGATAAACTACCGCAGAAAGTGCTTAATCTGTCCTCAGAGGAGTGTTTGAGGTGGATAGGATAGATGGGACTCTGGTAGCGACTATCCTATTAGACATGTAAGTCAAGTGGTACTCTCAAAATTCTCCAGCCAGCTATGCTGAACCCTTGCTTCTCAAGTGGGCAAGTGCAGCTGTGTCTTTGGCAGTCCTACATTGGCTTCCACTGGTTACTTTTGGTTCAGTACTGCTTACCATTTTAACATACATGTTTAAAGAGTCTTTTCCAGATATGCACCTGTTTTTTTGGAAACTTTCCTTCCAAACAGAACTCTTGATCATGGAGCAAAACATTTATAGCTGGATAAACACACAAACTGTTCAGTTTAAAGCTGTGTAAATCATCTTGGCTTCAGTTAAGTTTATTCCATCTGCTTTTATCATCTGTTGTTACAATAATTTATAATTCCCTCACAATATGAAAATGTCAGTAAATCAAAAAAAGAAACACATCTATGGACCTCTAGTAGCTAATGGCTTTGCATTCAGCACATGAACCAAGTTAAATAATTAATCATACTTCATCACCATAGATGCTTATAATTGTGTAATTAATGTGTATTTGCATAATCACATAAAGAGATCTTTATGATTCATGGTTTATGATAATCTGGATGCACAAATTTCTATCTCAGAATTGTAACCACTTGCAAAGCTGTTATTGTTGTTTCTGTTTTACTCATTGAAGAAATATGAAGACCCAATGAACAATCTGGTCTTGTTATCTCACAATTATATCTCTTATTATACCTCTTCTGTGATTTATCCATAGAAACAGCTTTCCGTGCTTACTAGATACTTACAAAGAAGTTTCTAATCATGAAAAATTATCAAATATTTGAGTGGAAAAATTTATATATTAGGAAAACATAAAATATAATTTCACAGGGTTTCCCAATTTTTATTAACCAGCTTATCTATTTTTAGTATCTTTCAATAATTGAAGAGAGGATTTTCTCTGTAGAACAAGTTTATGGGAAAGGAATGTATGTATTTTGAATCTACAGACTCCTGTCCTGCTTGGTAAAAATGATTTTTTGTTAACTTACTGAGAGCCTTTAATTGAATTTAACATTTTATTCACAGTGCTTAATTACATCTCATTCCAGACAAGATGAGCCAATCTGGGCAACTGGGTGGTATTCAAATAAATGTAACCACCTTAAAACATATTTTTTGCAAGATGCTGTCAGGATTCAACCCCCAAAAAATGTATTTTAAAAGCAATGTTTAGAAGAGACTAAACATGCTCAGCTGTTAGAGACATTTTATACAGCTGTAAACATTTGTATGTATAAATAATCCAAGTTGCTATGTAGAATAAAGAAAAGCAAGATAAATCACTGTTATGATCACCACTTTACTCCACAACAACTTAGACGAAGCAAAGATCTATGGAGACTTGTGTGGTGACTGTGAATGACAACCATGCACGCAGAAGCAATAAAGACGACAATATCTCTCTGCATTTACAAAGGTGGACATTACGTATTAATGATAAATCTCTTCTAGATTGAAAAGGAACGTGAACAAAGTCAGAGCTGGATTTGGATGTCAACACTGACCTTTCTGTGCCTGGCTCCAACCTCCATGTGCTTCAAAGGGAGATTTATTACAACAGCAAGGAACCACAAAGATTGGCCCTGTTACCTTATGGGTTTGAACATCAATTTTGTTCTTGCCTACTCTACTTTTGAAGGTCTTTTGAGTTTGTTTCAAACACTGTTTGGAGTTTTTGGTTTCTTTGCACTCAGAAGCTTCATTTTCAACCCGATACATGGTCCAGGCCAGTAGTTTTCATACTCCACGTTCTTTGAGACATTGACACAAAGACAGAGCACGGGAGTTTCTGAGAGGGGGCTGCAGATTGCTGTTGTGACAGCAATGGGGTGTCCCTGTGCATAATACCAAAAACAACCAAACCCAAGGTGCTTGAAAAGCTGCAGCAGTGATTTGAATAGTTTAAATTCTAATAGCAAGGTATTAAAACTTTTGCTCATTCGTAATGAATACTTTCCTTTTCTTCACTAGGGCATTGTCCAAATGGAATTCACATTTTAAACAATCTCCCCGAGTATAGCTAATATAATGAAGGATAATTAAAAGAACTGCAAAATCTGATTTCCCCAAATCTCCTATGCACTACTCAATTATTACTCGCATTTGATTATGGTCCTGTCAGCTACTGCAGTCAGATTATCTTTTGTTTACTTTGTCACTCCATCCCAACTTTCTGTCATTTGTACAATATTTCAGAGGTAAATTATAAAATACATTTCTGCTTACTAAATTTCTGAAAAGACTCCCCTCAAAATCCATAGAATGATACCAGCTGACATCACGACCAGCTCGAATGGATCCTAACTTTGGTCAAGACAAAACTTTAATTATTGGGTTAAGTGAAAATACTAACAGTGACATTTTGAATCACTTTTCATTTTTATCATGGAGTTCTGTTACATAACTAAAAAATTTACTTTGGGAAAAGCTGTGTGACCATTATTAAAAACAGAGTAAGATAGAAAACTTTGAGAAGGCAATGCTCAAAATTATTTGGGAATAAAGTGGATATAAATTTGCGTGCCAAAACTTTTATTTTTCTGCATCACAGATGTACTGTTTCATTCTTTTTGTTGGCTGTTCTATCTCCAGGCTGTTAATGGGTCACTTCCTAGCAAAATAAAAAAAGCAGCAGCCATCAAATCCCTCAGTGAAAAGTCAGATGACTGAAGATTCTGGGGACTTAATACACAAATCTGTCAAGACCTGTACTCACAGCCTAGCAAAGATTCATCTTTCTTTGGCACCTTTTTTGATAAGCTACCAGACCTACATTTATTTAACCCTGACACAGTCACAGTTGGAAGCCCATTTTACACACAGAGAAATTAGTCAAGCAATAACTCTGCTAAAACTTGAAAAGCCTCAGGCTCAGATGGGCACAACTCTGTTTTTTGTATACCAGCCAGCCTTCTTCTCGTGATACCATGCAATCCTCAGACTCCCACTCCTTTGGTTCCATCTCTCATAATATCTTTTATCTAAGGCAAAGCAATACAGATTTTCTATTTATATTAATAACTAGCATTTCTCATCTGTAGATGTGAAAGCAATTTATAAAGTAGATAAGTATCATCCTCCTTTACTCTGTGATAAATCTGGGGCAGCCAGCATCATGAGCTCTTAAAGAACTCAAGCTGCCTGTGGGAGAAAGGGAAGTCATATTATAGATTAACAACAAGTTAACAGGTAAGAAACAAAGAGAAGGAATAAAAGGTTGGGCTTTACAATGGAGGGAAGCCATAGATCACAAAGATCTTTGCTGTGTCTGTTAGAGCATACAGAAATTAAAAAGGATGGAGAATGAGGAGACTTATGATGGTGTCTAATTATTCAGAGTCATAAAAAAGAAAGCTGATCGCAAAGAGCTGGGGAGAAATGTCATAGTGCCAAGCAGGCAGTAAGATGACAGATGAAATTCCGTGTAATAAATGTGAAGTGATGCACAGGGGGAAAAACAATCCATGACTATGGGTTCTAAACTACCTATTTCCATTCAGGAAAGAGAATCTTTGGTTATAGTAATAGATCTTTTCAAATATGAGGACAATTCTCAATAGTGTATGAGGACAATTCTCAAAGCGTATTGTAGCAATTACTGGGAAAGAAATAGAAAAGAAGAATAAAAATTCTTATGCTATTAATAAAAGTTGCGATTATATTGAAATATGTTGTAGAAATGGTCCTCTCCATCTCGACCAGGACTTAGTGGTATCAGAAAAAGTACAGAGAGCAGAAATAAAGTCAAATGTTTGGAGTACTTCTTTATGGGCAATGAAACTTATCAGGGAGTAAGTAGTAAGTATCCACATCATTATACATGACATGGGTAAGTAGAGAAGGAGCAGTTGCTTATTGTTTCTTGTTAACTCACAAAAAAAATAAAAAAGGCAGAATCAAATGCAGTTGAGAGATTATATGTTCAAAATAATAAACAGGAGGTGTTTTTTTCACATGGTTTCTATTCAAAGCATGTGTCTCCCTGCCCCAGGATCTGGTAACACAGAGTGGACTTGACAAATTAGTGGAAGAAACATCAATCAACAGCTACTTTGAACAAACATACCACATCTGACTCAGAAGCCCCTTACTTACAGGTCACTGGAACCAGGGAGTGTGGGATGGCACTTTTTTGACTCTTACACTTCCCGTTATTACTGGCCATTGTCAGGGATGGGACAGGTAGACTTTCAGTCTATTCTAATGAACTGTCCTGCAAAGCCTTATGTTTCCCAGAAGGATGATGACTTGGACCAAGAAGCAAAATCTTTGAATTTCAGGACCGGGGATGCAAACCTTCATACTAACTCTTGCAGCTAGGTGGGAGATACATGCTTCTTGAAGATACATATATTCATCCCAGCTGGCAGGTTCTGCAGAGAGTGGCTTGTACACCCTGCTGGCTCTTGATCTTTCATTTTTTGAAAATCAGCATTAGAGATTATATAGCTTTGCTCAATCAAACAGCAGAATATCTTTTGGATAAGAGATAAAACCAAAGACAAAAAGCTAAGGCTTTCATTATATAGTCCTAGAAGTGTGTTCTCTCTCAAAAAAAAAAAACCCAGTGAAAACAAAACAGGAAATAATGCCATGAACTCAAAACAATTATCAAAAGCAGTTCTAGACTGTGTGATGCATTTCTTCTTTACCTGCTTTGGAGCACTGGTGAACAGACAGCTGTAATATATTCCCCCCACCCCTGCCCCGAACATGTTGGCTTATCCTTCTCCTCAGTTTTCTGAAACTGAAACTCCTCAAAAAGGGGTCTCCTGAGCATTCCTGGCTTTATCTTCCAACTTTATTTTTTGTTGATACTTTATTCACTAAGCTTTTACTTCTCAAAATGCGTTGTTTTCTTACAACTCTCTATTACATATGGCTAGAATAGCGCGCTAGTCCCTTCATTCTCTTGCTCTTTGGAGTTGGGTATCTTTCTCCAGACCTCTTTTCATGTGAACAAAGCCTCTATTGGCAAACTGTAGAAACGATGAAGTACAAATCTTTGGACTTCAGGCATTCAAGGTTGTTCACTGGGGGAACATGACAGTGTCTTCAAGGCTGTTGTAACAGGATATGTGTCACATAAGAACAATTCACTGTACGAACAACTTAAAAATTCACTATATGAGCATCTTACCAAAACCACAGCTGATAGTTGGCAATTAGTTCTTCAAAAACCACATATGAAATATTAATAATAGAAATTATGAGTCTGACAGTCCCCATCCTGCCTTTATATCTGGTTAATTTTATCCATTCTTACAGAACTCCACTTAACAATGGTGAAATGAAGGCATAGAAAATGAAGTGACCTGGCCTGGCTGTGCCAGAGGATTCCAATCCGGTTGAAGCTTATATCTTCTTCTCAATTTTATAAGGTTTTATTTTCCATCAACAGCTAAAACACAAAAAGACTTTTTTTTTCTGTAATGGTCGATGCCAAATCAGGCTGCGTGTAACTTCAGTCATTTGTGTCCATGAGAAAGGTGTTGATGATGGTAAAGTACCTGATTTATGTCAGCATTTGAATACTTCACTATACAAATGACCTGAACTACAAAATTGTTATGGGCCAAAATTACCCCAGCAATTAATGGTACCAAGAATGAGTGCAAGCACAATGAAGGAAGGACTATTGAAATTTTGGCTGTGAAAACACAGCTTATTCTATATTTCTCTTCAGGGGAATCTATTTTTCCCCTTTTTTATTTTTAACCCTTCTATGTTTTTCTAGGCACTTTTACCTTTACTGCAAGCACTTTAGTGATAAATTCTTTCAGCTATTCCCACATTCAAGACCTCAATGTCAAGATCACGATCAACGTCTTGTCTTACATTCTAGCTCTTCTGAGTATATTCGAGGTCCTCATAATCTCTATAGCACTATTTTGTCTAGTGTATCTCTCAGGACTTCTTCCAGCAATGCCTCATTCTAGTAAGCTGTTTAGTGTCTTATACTGGAAAAATGCTTTGTAAAAAGGACTTTTCAGGATTAGCTCCTTCAACGAGAAAGTTCTTAAACTGTGGAATGTGTCCAGCTGGTTTAGGAAGCAGCATATACATTTCTGATGCAATATACTGCAGTTGTTACAACCAAAAATTCAAAGAGGAATTGCAGAATAAGTGAAAACATATGAAAATACTAGAATTTTCTCTACCACGTTAAAATTGTATTTGCTCTTTTCGTTGCCCTGTGCTGCAAGGATACACATTCTTTTTGCTGACAGATAAAAGCCTTTTACATTTTCCTTGGGTGTAATGCAGACTGCACATCAAATGAGTGAGATAGGAGAGAATCATCAATTACTTCAAATAAAGAGATTAATGGAATGGTTTTTAATAAATTCAAGTTTCAGACTGTTTCTGATTAAAAGATCAGATTCCCTAAGTACTGTCTGGTGATGTTAGTCATCTTTACTAGTTGCAGCAACAACACCTGAAATGTTTCAGAGGTAGTTTGTTGTACAATTTACCTAATATACAAAGTACCACAGCCAGTAACATCATCTTCTTTCCCTCCTTAGTTACATCACTGTGGTCTAGGCTTCGGTGTTAAACCGCTGGAGCTAAATAAGTGTCAGAGAATGAGAGCAAAATAAGATTTGTTAAATCAGGCTTTGGGCACAGTCACAACCGAACAGGGAGATGAAAGCAAAATTCAGACTGAACTTCCAAACTGCATGCAGGATTTTAGCCAAACAACATCTGTTAAAGTCGACACAAATCACAGAACTTAAATCATGCAAAGCTCTCGGAGGGCCGGATTCAAGTCTGTGCCGAGGTCCACCCACCTGAGGAACATAAAGGGACCTTGAAGCAGCCTTTAATGTGCAGCAGCGAATTGCTCTAGAATGGAGAAATCTGCAGCTGGCATTAAACTGATGTTACTATCTCTTCATCAGTCCCTCTGGCCCACAACATATAAGAGGCATGTCAAGGACAAAAGGGAGAGCAGCCAGAATATATTGTGCACTGCAGAGCCTTGCCAGCGTAATGGGAATTTTGGATACCAGGCACTAAAGAAGCACAGACGGGTGTTATGATGGAAGTTTGCTCCTTCCCCATATTTCTCCCCTTTAAGAAATACCTCAGCTTCAAAATGGTCCCTGCTGCTTGCTGGGGAGAACTAGTTTAAGGGTTTGCGGCAGGAGAAGGAGCATCACTGAAAATCTCCAAAGTTAAATAACAGAGGTTTACAGCTGTTAAACAACAACAACTTGTAACCTTCTGGAGATCTTTCACTATATATGTCAGGCTCATTTTTGTTTCTGCTATGGCTGCTATCCAGCTGATCATTCAGACAAATTAATGAGTCCACTGCTAGCTAAAACAGAGTTTTCTAGCAAAGTGAGTTTGGCTGCAGCTGGCCCGGTGGTGGGGGCCAGGATAGGCTGGCTAATTTGGCTCTGTGTAGAGCCATTTGGGAGTTCATCCTTCAATCCTCTTGAGAGCGCACCAAAGTCAAACGGCAGTGCTGAAGGCCTTGGTTTGTTAACATTCTCAGGTCTTCTGGCAAGACAGGCTGGATTCAGATCAAGTGCAAGTCTATGACTGTATTTCTGCCAAATTAGCCATAACACCTCGTGGTATTTATGTCAGCTGGTTCCATAAAGATGGATGATGCCTGATATGGCATGAACTGAGATTTATTTGCATAAAAGATATTTGCTTACCACAAGTCTCTGGATGAAAGCTATCTTTCAAAAAATTTTTAACTCATATGAAGTGTAAGAAGGTGATTTCATCACTTTCACTCTAGTGACTGTGGTTACTCTTGTATGTGTAGGTACTCTAAAACTAGACATACTATCTCTAGGAACCACACGGTAGGTATAACTGGAGCTGGCTGGTGACACCTTAAATAAAAGGTCCTTTACCACCTAGAAAGGTCAACTGTGCAGGGCAACCAGTCATAAGGATCATACGTGCATCTCAATATATATGCTAACATTGATCTTTCACCCTCAGAAAAGCCAATGAAAACATGTTCTCCATTTACTCCCTAATTTCTGAACACCGCTCACCAGCCACTCAGCTCCCTCAGGTGTGCTAGTACAACCACCTGAGTGTAGTACTGTAGCTGTAATCACTGAAGAATAGAAAAAACTGTTTTCTCACTGGTGCAGCACAAACAATGGCATCATCATCAAAAGGAGGCAGCAAAATCTGCTTGAGAATAGGAATGGTTAGCCATAGCAGTTGAGGGTGAAAATGCCTTAGACTAGTTTTGCCACTAGATAAAACATATTTTTGAACTATTACCTAAGGCAGTCAAGTGCAGCCAAGCTTTCTTCATATCAGAGCCCTTTAAAAATTGCCATGCTCTTTTCAAGGCATTGAAAAAATTGGTAGATGAGTAGCCAGAATCACAGATTCTGATGACTCAATTATGTTGTTTTAGTGTGCAAAGACACTGAGGTACCTGAAGCTGTATACCCAGACATTGTTACTTGAGAGATTTTTGGTTACACAGAATAGAGAAAATAGACAAACGGACAGAACTGTAGATTCACAAATCTGTAAGTAAATGATAAGCCTAGAAAAACATCGATTTGCTTAGTCTGAGACTTCTGTTGCATTTTCCTCAAGGATCTAGCTCTACTTCTGTTAATAGTTTAGATGTAACTAGAGTGCGATATTTTAGTAACAATTACTGTGATAAACCTAACAAGGGGTTCACTTTACCTAAAGTTAGCTGTAAGGCATTACATTCCCAGTTAGAGCTGGTTATCAAGACTCCTTCTTCATGTAGCAGAGAGAGAAAGACACATCCAGCATCTGAGCCATCCCATCCCCAGGCACTTGATAGGAAGAGAGGTAGGATGAATACCATCTGTAGATTGACTGTGGAGGGAGGCTAGACACAGAGCTTAGACTGGGATGTAGGTGTTGGACAAATAGCTTTGAATATTTTTAAATGGTGGAAGTTAGGAAAGATAAATGCTACTCTTCACACTTTCCCTTTGTCTTCTTTTTGCCATACAATAATTTAATTGTGTCCCTTTTCAGCACAAATTCTTTAAATCAAGCACTGAAACTCATTAATGATGGATGTCTGTAATTACCGCTATATCTGCACTGCGCAAATATGCACTCAGCAGTCATCCAACTCCTCCGAGCCCTTTCTAGTTCTGAATCAGGAGTGTTCTGGTTTGGCTGCAGCCGGCAACAAAAGCGCCACTTGGCCGCCCCTCCCCCCGCCGGGGTGCGGAGGAGAATGGAAAGGAACAGGCAGAAACTGCTGGTTCTGGATAAGGGCAGTTTAACAGAACAGCAAACAGAGGGAACAGGAACAACAATGATACAGACGAGGAGAAAACACAACACAAACTGCACGACCCAGAGAGCCGGTCTCCCGGACCGAGATGCCGCTGAGCCCTCCTGAGCTGCGAGTGAGTTCCCGCCCCCCAGCTCCCCCCCACCGGAGCCCAGCATAACGGCACATGGTATGGAATACCCAGCTCTGTTTGGCCAGGTGGGGTCAGCCCGCCCGGCTGTGTCCCTTCCTGGATTCCCTTCCTGGATTCCGGTGAAAATTAACCCTGTCCTGGCCGAACCCAGGACAAGGAGGAAGAGTCCTTTAGCTCTGGAGGCTTCTTGTGAGTGGGGAAGAGACCTTCAGTGAACAGACCATGGCCGACATTTGCAATATGTATTTTAATTTAGATGGTTTGCTGTTGCCCAAAATGAAAGTCCTGACGGGTGTTCTTCAGAAGCTAAAGCCAGCACTTGATGTGTTTGCCTGCTTCATGAGCAGGTCTTTTGTGTATATAACTTCTCTTTCTGCTGCATGCAGTCACTGCCGTGTAGGTCCCTCAGTAGTGCT
The DNA here is from genome assembly GCF_030867145.1 of Opisthocomus hoazin. Taxonomy (NCBI): domain Eukaryota; kingdom Metazoa; phylum Chordata; class Aves; order Opisthocomiformes; family Opisthocomidae; genus Opisthocomus; species Opisthocomus hoazin. The sequence continues at coordinate 70,057,811 of NC_134417.1, read as the reverse complement.
GCGCTGACAGTGCTAATAAAACGTTGTCACTGAAACCATTTTCACTGAAAACATCTCTTTAGACCAGTTAATTTGTCACAGAAATTGCTTTCTGATGGAAATTTGTGTGGCGGTCTTCAATTTATTGCTTTTGAGTAGGTTCTTTAAAATTTGGAGGTGAAAATATTTTCTTTTGACTTTTAAGAATATTTTTATTTGATACCTGTAGCTTCCTGTATTTCTTGAATTCTTTTCTACTGAAAATGGTTTTGAAAACGCAATATCTTTTGAATTCAGAAAATGTTTCCAAGAAATTTGAACAGAAAGAATAAACAAATGTCCTTTTTTTTGTGAATTGTTATGAAAAATAGGGGAAGGTTTCTGTTTAAGCCAGTTTTGAGATCTACGATTAATAAAAAGAATAGAAATGTTGATTGTGAGATTATATTTTCACATTAGGGCTACAAAATGTCATAAAATATTCCCCCTTTCCACAAGTCCTTTACAGTGATGTAGAAAAATGGTAAATTTTACGTATTATGATCATTATCACATAAACTATTTTATGTACTGGCTTTACAAGAAAAGGTAAATACATTTCCAGCTAAAGAAATGGAGGGAAATTCATTCTGCTGCTGCCGGCAGAGCACAGTCTAGATAACTGGAGCTCTGGTGCCCTCCTCAAGATAACAAGTACCAAGTGAGAAAGGATGCTCCATAAATTTAGAAAAAATATGAAGTATGGTGATTTCTTCAGAAATCTGAATATATAACACTTTTGGAATGTGTACATTAGAGCTCTCACCTCTGCTATACAATATATCACCACCTCTTTCAGAAGAAGGTTATGATTTTCTTTGTTTCCTTCTTCAGCACTGTGACAACCTTTGTTCCCCCTCGATGTCAATCAACTGAAACTCACTTCAGAATCCATTAGAAAATCAATACTGTAAGTGAATTGAATCGAAAGAGGTCATAATTCCAGTATTTTTTCTCTCCAGTGAATACATCAATGACAAATTCTTTCTGTCTAGAACATGTGGGAGATAAAAATTAAATAGCAGAGCTGCATGCTGATACATGGGTAGACTGAATGTATGTATTGAGGTGCTACTACTAGGTCTTAGCTATTCCACTGCTACCAGATTTCACATAGTGCAGATGAAACGTAGGATCAGGTTCATCATGTTACACAAGTGCAGGTGTGGGGTGACTCCAAATTTGTGGTTTTCTGTCACATTTATAGAGTGCCCATTACTGCAATAGTGAAGCAATCACAGCTAGCAGAATTTTAATGTATTTAATGAAACATGGAAATCAATAAAAAGAACTTCAGTGACAATATTTTTCTGTCAATATATTTCTTATAGATTCCTGGGATGCGTAATGTGGCTTGCACTTCTAATGGCTTATTTTGGAAAGTCAAGAGTATTGAACACATTAAGTTTCCAGTCTTATCTGCACTGAAATGATTTCTAAGATGTCATTGATTCTCGTCTGTTATACTTAATTGGAAGTTCAAAAATAATTTTCTCCCTCTATCCCCCAGTATATATTAAGAAAACACAGTTATTTGCATGATAAAGTACAATATACAGTTAAATTTGACTAGTTTAAAGAATTAGCATAGTTTAAATGTAAACTCAAAGAGCTCTTGTATTGCCTACATTTGTAGAAGTCCAGCACATTTATTTGCAGAAGCATTCAATTAATTTTGTTCTTTGGGGCTAATTCTGCTCTCAGCACTTAGTTACAATTGCCCATCTAGCAACTTCTTTGGACACAAGCACATACTTTTGAATTGCACAAAGCTGGTCCTTTCCTAGGTTGGAAATTGGCTCTGATTTCCCAGTAACCCGGAGCAACCCAGAGCACAAATGGCAGCAACCACTATTTGCACAGGAGAATTTATATTGGTCACAAGATGCAGCCATGGTCAAACTCCAGCCTAGACAAGACCTTAGTAGAGCATCTGCTGACCAGGCTAAAGCTTCTGCATATGCCTAGAAACGATTCCTTGCAATTTAACCCCTAATTCCCTCAAAGGCCTCTTGTCCCTATATAACATGCTCTTTGCCCTGTACTCCCTGAGGTCTCCCTTGCTGTTTAAAATCTGATGCCATATCTTGGCATGAATTACGATATCATGATCTGAAACCATCACAAAGATTTTGCTGGGGCTATTCCGATCTGTCTTTGCTTTTTTCTCCTCTTTAAACATAGACTTCGTCTCCTTTTCCCTCCCTCTGTGTGTTGCCAGCTGGTTTCCTGAGTCCAAGCAAGCAAAATGCTCTGTTCTCATTTTCTCCTTTCCCCATTACAGGCAAGAAGAAAGAGTACATGCTGCAAGTCCAAGTGCAGGGCAGAAGAACTCATTGTCTGAGGAAAAGAAAAGGCTGCAGGGAAAGCTTGGTCCAAGCCAGGCAGTGAGAAAAGAGGTCCTATTGTACAAAAAAATGCTTCCTGATTGTCCTTCACAGGAAGAAGAAAAAGACAGGCAGGCAAAACAGATTGGACCGTTTTCCTTGTGGAGAGACCTGAAAGCCTCCAGCCAAAGTGAGAGCCCTACAGGGCTAGTAGCCCTGTTCCTGCCACTGATCTCTCAGTAAAACGCACTCATGTAGCTGACGGGTGAGGTGACACCCTCTGAAAGACATTGGTATCTCAGGGCAGCAGATGCTTTTCCTTAGTGACAGTGCATCAGAAGAGTGATATAAATCCAAATTCAAAATCCATATCCGTAAAACCTACCCAGACAAAAGCTCCAGTCTTGCTAACAGGAACTTTGAATGAGTAAGGCTGTTACTATTTGGACTCATACAGGCAATCAAGCAGAGAGCACATCAAAGCTTCTACTCCATTCTTTTACTAACTCTGGCACTTGTAAGGCAAGCCATGAACTTTTACTGGAAGAAACTCGTTTGTGTTTCATGAATTTCCTACTTTTAAAATTCAATTTCTGTGGCTTCTTACATGTTAAGAATGGTCATTTCTGTCTCTGCTAGTGCTGTGGGCTTGATTCCCCCGACAAGCTTCATTGACTACAAGGAGGAAGGTATGAGATAGTGTGGTTGTATGTATGAGACTCACTTAATAATTCAGTGGAATGGCTAATTGATCTAATTATTCAATTAATGCTGGAAGGCTTGTGAAATCTGTTTTAATTTTCCTGCTCCCTGGAGTCAAATTGATAGGAATGTTTTTTATTGCCAAGAATCATTAATATTTACAGACTTGCATATTCACAAACATCTGAAAGGTTTTAGCCTCAGTATCCTTCTGCTCTGTTGTTTGCTCTTTCATATTCTTTCAAACATGGACAGAATGATTGATGTTTGGTCTGCAGAGACTAAAAATAAAATACGTATCACGTTCAAGTCTCATTCTGGAAGTTAAATATCAGTATGGCTGTTAAAATGTCCTTCAACAAAACAATAAAATTCCATTCCTATCCTTGTGTGAAACCAAAAATCCACAGCAAATACATATCAGCTTAGTCGTTTTTCCCCTATGTTCCAAGCTCTTTCTACTGTGAGTAGTACCTATGTGCAGGCAGTTTCAATAGTTTCCTTTCTCTTGTCCTTGTCATTTGTACATAATATATATTTTAGACTTTTTTGAGCCCTCAGGTATTAAACCTCAATGCAGGCTTGATGAGCAGATCATAAAATAAGATCATCTGCACTAAAAGTCAAAATATATGAAGCGTGGTATACGTAGGTTAGAGTAATGAAGATAAATTACAGGAGTACCTGTGCAAATTCTAGATGAGGGGGAAGTTCTGAAGGTGCAACATTGATGACTGTATTATTACTTTTTATTTTCACTCTTATTTCCACCCAGGCAAAACTCTCAGAACACAAGGAACTATTGCCTCAATAGTCAATGCCCACATAAGGAGAATCCCTCTCAGCAACAGGCGAGCAAACAATTACAGTTTTATTGATCTTCTTTTCACTTGTGGACTCAGGGAGTGACAACTGTGTTTTTAGTGTACCTGAGTTAAGGGACTTTGGTGATAAGTAAGGAAGGAAATTCCCTGCAAAAGCATGAAAAACAGATTTAAGTCAAAGTTATAGTTTTTCTTTTTTCTTTTATTTTTTTTTTTCAAGAAAGAACAGATAATAGTTACACACTTCATAAAGAGGTGAGGAATAGAGAAGAGCCTTTGTAAATAGACTGGAAAGCATGGTTTCTGTGAGAATCCATTCTGTGAATGTGTTGATGAAAAAAAATGCATATGCATGAAGAAACACATTGGTTTTATTGGACTCCAGTACAGCCTCAATCTAAGTTGTGGTGGTTAGCAAAATATTCTAAAACTTCTGTGTTTTATACATAAGTAGATATGAGTATGTGGGACAGTTCAAATGACCTTGCAGTTACCCCAGATAAGAACATACATATGGGCAATTACTATGAAGTAGCTGACAGATGATACTAACTACCAGCAGACTCTGACCACATGGTAAATGCAAGGTAATTTGAAGAATATCATACCAGACAGCTGACCTTGCACACTGAACCAGTAAATACATGAATGACTTTCTACTGTGCTCCTTTGTCTCAAAGGTTTTTAAGCTCTTCTGTAGTAAGAGCAGGACAAGAGGAGCATGTTATGACAGAGAGAAATGTGCCTAAGCTTTACTAGCTTCTGCTACTGAAAGTCCTTGATGAGTAGAATGCAACAAAAATGAATGGAAGGAGCTTCAGCAAGTGAATAAGGAGGGGACAGAGTTCAAAGAGAGGTTGCCTCGACAAAGCTTGTTAGTGAGCATAATAGCTGCTTAGGCTGTGAGTTCTTTACATCTGTATCTGTCTTATATTGGTGTTAAAGATCATTCACAATGAGCTCTCACTTAGAGCTTCCTCTTGGAAGGGGAGAGATCATGTTTTATCCTGATGTATAGTGATGTATCAAAGACAGTTCATTTCTCTATATATGTATTATTTTATGGTTATTTATGTTAAATTTAGTTTCCTATTATTTCAATTCTCTTTTCACAATTTTTAGACTCTCTTTAAGTTCCTCACTGTTTTCCATTGTTTTAACTGCCACAAATACTTTACTTCAGATTACCTGTCATCCAGTAGTATAAGCCTAATTATGACACAGCTCCATGGCAAAGTCATCTCACACAGCGGAGAAACAGAATTTGGCAGGTGGTTTTTTTTCCTTCCTGCTGTATAGAAAACAACTAGTGATTCTATCTAGAAGGCCTGCATTTAGACAGATAAATGACCATTTAATCAGCTAAGAAATGTTTCAGTGTCAGTGAGATCTTCACAATCAATCATTTTTTAATTTTGAGACACTGCAGAATTACCTCATACCTCTTATAAATTTTAACAGCTGTGTTCCAGTGTAACCATTTCAGAATATCTCACCAGCAGTAACCACATACAAAATCTTGCTGCATTATATTTAAACATCCTGAACAATAGTTTATTATTGAAAAGTCTGTTTTCAAGATAAGTATGTAATGTTACTATCCTTTTTGAATGAATGTAGTAAAGGTACGTTGTCCTAGAGCACAACAGAGACCAGCACCTCACTGGCTTGTTCATGAACTGACGGTGGTGCAGCTGGGGCTGGAGAGAGCTCAGGACAGACTCTAGGATCCTGGATGTTGTCTGCATCCTACTGTGGCCTGCATGCCAAGTTAGTTCAGATTTAATGAACGTAGTGGTTCTCTTGGATCCCAGTGTGAGCACATGTTTTGTGCAACTTCTCTAGCTGGTTAGCAGGGAATGCAGAGATGACTACACACATTCTTCCTCTCTATTTCCCCTCCCGTTTGGTTACAGGATAAGACAATAGAAAGGGACTTGAGAGAAGTCAGCGTCTAAGCACTGTAGAAGTGGGAAGACAAGGACAAGGGGCAATGGGCACAAACTGAAGCATAGGAAGTTCCGTCTGAACATGAGGAAGAATTTCTTCCCTCTGAGGGTGATGGAGCACTGGAACAGGCTGCCCAGGGAGGTTATGGAGTCTCCTTCTCTGGAGATATTCAAGACCCGCCTGGACAAGGTCCTCTGCAGCCTGCTGTAGGCAGGGAGGTTGGACTAGATGACCCACAGAAGTCCCTTCCAACCCCGACCATTCTGTGATTCTGTGACACTGCTGCACTTCATCCCACCAGGGTCTGGGCATCCTTAACTTCTACACTTAGGAAGCTGAAGCTTATGAAAAACCCAAAGCTGGTGCTTCACGCCTTCGTGATCCTAGATGATTTTCCTGTCTCCTTTTATCAGGTCACATATTTGGAGACAATGGATTTCCTAATTAATGTTGACAGCTAAATTTAGAATAGTTAATTAGTGGAGGCACCAGACTCACAGCCTGGGCACAGGTTCAAGGTTTGGAGGACACTGGTGTAGTGCGATTACAATGTTCCCATCAGGCAATAATGCCTGCTGCTGTGAGCAGAAATATGAGCAAGAAATTGATTGTGAGGTGGGCTGTGTATTCTGAGCTGAATTAGAAGGTGAATGATGTCAATAAGGTCAATAATCTCCCCATAAAATAGCAACGAGGGAACTGATTCTTGGAGCTGCCCAAAATTTCTTCACTAGACAGTGTGATTTGGGGTGTTAGGTGATTCTGAAAATCAGGTTATTTCAGTTACTTTTTTTGAATCTTATTTTTTATTTACCTTCTCAACAGAAGAAAAATCCACTCAAACAGCCGTGTTATACAATTGGCTGTATAATTTATCTGTATTATATATACAGCAATTTTTTTTCCTATTAACAAGCTCAACATTAAAGAAATGAATACCCCAGGGAGAATAAATTAAAACAAAAGCATCCAGAGAAGACAAAACCTATAAAAAGCAGATGGTACCACATAAAATGCCATCAATTTTTATGCATCTATGTAAAAAGGCTGAGATGTTCCCAGCCTTGACATAAATTCTACCCATCAACCTCATCAAGATATCACAACTGTATTAATGATCGCAACAAATGATTTTCGACTCACCAATCCAAAAACATCACACTCACCTAAGCAAAGAGGCTAGGAGGAATTGTGCATATTCATACATAACAGTAAGCTGTCAGTGGACTTTATAGCTCTTTATACCAAATGTAGACTTTTAAGTTGATGACCTTGCTCATGTTTTCTACCTCTGTTGCCATTGATCTTTCTTCCTTATATCTGGTCTATATATGGGAACCAATGGTTCAAGCAGGTTGAGCAAAGAGGAAGAAGCTTAAGCTTCAGCTTAACAACAAATCTTTAAGAAGCTTTTGCTTTTCACCATACAAATCATTTGTTTCAGAAGCCATCTGCCACAGTCTGCACCTTAATCTGGATTCTCTGTTTCTGAATCCTGTGTTTTAATCACAGAAAAAGTAAATCTAATTAGCTTGGGCAGAAGAATGTATTAACACACTAAATATATGGCCAAAATCAGGTTCATGTACCCCCATATCAGAATTAGTGACTGAGACTGAATTCCAGTGTGCTGAGAAGAGTTCCAGTGCTCAAAATCACATTCTGGTACATCAAAAGCTGGAGCTGATATACCTTGCAACTATCCAGCCCAAAATTAACACTGCTGGGCTATATCATAGCATGACTTCAAAAGCATTTAAAACTGAAATCTCCAGTAAACACTCAAGAGAAAGATGCTCATGGGTTTAGAATTAGCAGTTAATGACAACTTGCTCCCAGAGGTAAAGCTTGTGAAAGGAAATGGACTACAGCATTTAGCATAAAATTAACAGTATGGAAAATAAAATATGCTCACACATTCTGCAAAAACAGAGAGTCTCTAAGTGCGAACTCCAAAATCTTACTGAGAAAGATAATTGTCAAGTAACTGGACACCATAGGGGCTACACTAACTGTTCTCCATTACGATTTGAGTCAGTAAGATCTTTGTACTGTTAGAAAGACAGTATGGTTCAGTTCATCTGGTGTGATTTATGGACACCATTAGCTTAAAATCAAAGAAAAGAAAACTTTCTTCTATTGTTTCCATATTCTTAGCTGCAGCAGTTTTACAGTAGTTTGTGTATAGTCAGCTCCACTTGTCCCCTGTATAAGTAGATATTTCTATTATTGCTGTGATTCAAAGTCCTGTAATAGAGATAAAGGCCTTTTTAAGAATATAGCTTTCCACAATTGAAGCTGAAGACCCGTACAGTGCACATAATATTTTCTATTTAGACTTTTAAAAGACGAGAAAAGCACTCCTATATCATCAAACTTTTTTTTTTCTTTCTGTGGAGCTGATGTCATCAACTTCATTTATTTTGTTACCAAGTCCTGCTGCACACAGGTATTATTCCAGGTATACAGGGATTTCTTTCTCTCTATAAATAGAAAACAAACTTTCATCACGTGAAAAACCGGTAAGAGAATAATCAGAATCTCAGCTATTTTTAATAGACGGAGGAACTGCTGAGTTCCCTAAGTGTCCCCTAAGCAGAGATGCTCCATGAAAAAATAGAGACATTTCAAAAGAAAGTTGACAATAGGTGTTTAATATCACAGTCTGACCACATGACTGGATTAGTCTGCAACATATTTAGGGCACCAAATCCCAGGTTTTTACTCAGTTTTGATTCAAGTGAAATAAGTGGCCATTTTTCCTACGTCAATTTGCCCTCCATCATGTATTACGTGTGCAAACAGGAGAACATGTTCACATACCTAGTTGCACGTCTGACTTTTTGAAAACTAGTCCTTAAACAATTTGCCCAAGGACACAGAATGAATCAATGAGTTATGTAAATCATAATTTACTGCCATTTCCATTTTGGTCACTGCAGCTTTTTTATAAGCAATACTCCAGTCATAGTACAATAACAGCAACCTAACATTATGTTAGATTACAGTACACCTAATTTTATTTTCTGTCGTCTGTCATCCATCTGTGAAGTTCTAATGTCTTATTCTCATCACATTTAAAACAGAAAACTTACATCTCTCTCTGTAATGTAATTATAGCTCTCTTATCATTCCCTCCAGTATAATGTCACAAGGATTTTTCTTCTGCTTCATGTACAATTTAATTTCCTTTTTGATTGGCATTGTGTAGTATTGTGTTTGTCAGGAATCTCCACATTTACATTTTTATACCTACATGTGTTTTCAGAGCAAGAAAAATTAAAAGCCAGTGAAGTGACTAATCCAAATATTATTTGACTGGGAGATCCTTAGGTCTCAGACTCTGTCTTTCCAGACATCACTATTGTATCTCCCTGACCTCAAAACCCTAAAAACATCCATGACCCTGGCTGTTTCCTCAGTAGGTACATGGTGAATTAGACTTGCCTTGCTTTCTTTTCTGCACCAAGTCAGCCACATCCTAGTACCGTATATCATACAGGCTTGATAAGCTATCCTTATATTAAGTTTTTTATCAAAGTTAATCTATATATAGAAGGCAAAATTCAAAACATACTGAGTTAAAATCTGCTAAACTCCAGACGTAGTAGTGTTTCATATGCAACACAAAATGATGCATCCTGTATTATTGCAAAACTCAAACAAAACTGTGGAGATCAGACTTCAATACCATGTTTCTCCCAAAAAAGCCATTTGATTGTCTTTCGGTTGAAACTTTGCAGAGCAAAAGGTATTTCTTATAAAGGACATTAAGGATCCTTTCTTTCCAGCTTAGTTCTGGAGTTTCACATGGTATTAGCTGTCATTATGATAGGGTGAAACTTGAATTGCTAAGGGTGAGGGTTTTCCAGGGTTGGCTTAAGCCCTGTCTCTCTCAACTGCTTAGTGGAGGCCTGTATCTGGCTCTGTGGGCTGAACAGGTGGGGGTGGGACACTTGGTATCATGACAGAGTGTTTAAAGGCTAGTTTATGCGTCACAAGTTTGATACCTATTTCCTTAATCAGAGAATCAGAGAATCACATGTTGGAAAAGACCTCTAAGATCATCAAGTCCAACCATCCACCCAATAGCACCATGCCTACTAAACCTTATCCTGAAGCGCCACGTCTACACGTTTTTTAAATACCTCCAGGGAAGGGGAATCAACCACCTCCCTGGGCAGCCTATTCCAATGTCTGACTACTCTTTCAGTAAAGAAATTTTTCCTAATATCCAATCTAAACCTCCCCTGATGCAACTTGAGGCCATTGTGTCTCGTCCTATTGCTAGTTACCTCGGAGAAGAGACCAACACCTGCCTCACTACAACCTCCTTTCAGGTAGTTGTAGAGAGCAAGAAGGTCCCCCCTCAGCCTCCTCTAGGCTAAACAGCCCCAGCTTCCTCAGCCGCTCCTCCTAAGACTTGTTCTCCAGATCCTTCACCAGCCTCATTGCCCTTCTCTGGACACGCTCCAACACCTCAATGTCTTTCTTGTAGTGAGGGGCCCAAAACCGAACACAGTACTCGAGATGCGGCCTCACCAGTGCCGAGTACAGGGGCATGATCACCTCCCTACTCCTGCTGGCCATACTATTCCTGATACAAGCCAGGATGCCGCTGGCCTTCTTGCTCACCTGGACACACTGCTGGCTCATGTTCAGCCGGCTGTCGACCAACACCCCCAGGTCCTTTTCTGCCAGGCAGCTTTCCAGCCACTCTTCCCCAAGCCTGTAGCATTGCATGGGGTTGTTGTGACCCAAGTGCAGGACCCAGCATTTGGCCTTGTCGAACCTCATATAGTTGGCCTTGGCCCGTTGATCCAGGCTGTCCAGATCCCTCTGCAGAACCTTCCTACCCTCAAGCAGATCGACACTCCCACCCAACTTGATGTCATCTGCAAACTTACTGAGGGAGCACTCAATCTCCTCATCAGATCATTGATAAAGATGTTAAACAAGACCGGACCCAAAACTGAGCCCTGGGGAACATCACTCGTGACTGGGCGCTAGCTGGATTTAACTCCATTCACCACCACTCTCTGCACTCGACCATTCAACCAGTTCTTCATCCAGCGGAGAGTACACCCATCCAAACAATGGGCAGCTGGTTTCTCCAGGAGGATGCTGTGGGGAACAGTGTCAAAGGCCTTACTAAAGACCAGGTAGATAACATCCTCAGCCTTTCCTTCATCTACTAGGCGGATCACCTGGTGTTTCTGCTGTTTCAGCCAGAGCCATCACGTCCGGTGAGGATCATAGCTTGAGATGGTCAGGAAACTGTAGTGAAATGTAGCTAATTCCCCACAGTTACAAGTAACAGGGACAAGGATCAGCTGAGTCAGTGTGCCAAGAATCTGCCTTTTGACTGAAGGCATCTAATTTGACAGGGAGGCAACTAAGTCTTTGGCTGGGCCTGAGCATCCAAGACAAAGGACCATCTTTTGTGTCTTGTTCCATCTGGGAGTCAATAGCAGTCACAGTGGGTTCAGGGTGAAAAAGGGCTTTTTCTTAGATGCCTTAAAGATACTGTCTCCATTATCATACACACTCTTATGATCCTGTGATTATTATTCTCATTTATGTTTTACTTCACTAGTGTGGTTTCAGTCTAGTGATCTTTTGCATGTTATTTCAATAATGCAAATATGGAAGAAAACCAATAGAACTTAAAAGACAGAAACCAACTTCTGTCAACAGGTTCTCTAGGTGAAGCATGACCGATGCCCTTGTCATATCTGGATGCTAATGTGTAATGCTAGTTTTTGAGTGAACAAAGAAATCTGACATCTTTTTTTAACCCTAAGAAAATGGAAAGCAAGAATAGTAATGCTGTCCACAGCTCCCTAAAAGAATGAGGTAATTAAAGTAATTTCTGTTTCATTAACATAGCTATTGAGTGTTTCTTTTTATTTTGTTTGCTAGCCAGGTGAGGCACTAGATTTGAGTAGAATACCTACAGCTGATAAGAGAGAAGAAAGCGAGAGAACCTATTTTTACTAATGAAATGCAAACCATTGAACTGAATAATTAATGCAGTGCAGTCTGATTTCTTAGTCCAGAACATCAGGTTTTATATCTTGTGTAAAATCCGAAACTTATCCAACTTTCATTTTGAAAATGAATACGAGTGTTAATTGTAGGTTGTAGATTTCATAACTGGATGAAATTCCAGCATATTTGTACGGAAAAACAAAACATTAATATTCTGTAATTCAAAATGTAATTAGTTTTCTAGAACCTAAAGAAAGGCTTACTTATATAAGTAATGAAAGAATTTAAGTTCCTGGAGTCAAATTTATAATGTGGTGGGTGTGTGCATTTGCATGCAACTATAATTTAAAGTCTGTTTTATGGAAGATAAGTAAGAGAATTTTGATTATTTTCAAACCGAAAAAAAATTAGTACAAGGAAAAAAATAGAAGAGATCTTATTTATTATTTTCTTCTATGGAAGACATTCATAACAAGAAGTTCTCTTTTAAAATAGTGATGCTGTAGATGGTAATTTAAGAAAAAGCACATAATTTTCTTATGCATTAAAGTATAGAGTAATTCAACAATTCCTAGTCAAGCATGTTAAAGTGGCTGTGTGGCAGCAGTGTAATCCATGGTATAGAAGCTAATTACATTGAGTCTCAAATTTCCCCAAAAGTAGAGAACTTCTGGGTGACCTGGTACTGCTGCAGTGACTTTTACCACATCTGCATACACAGAGTTCCGTATGTGTTTTAGGTAGACAAGAACGGGCTATTATATCAGTATGCATTTACCTGCTGATCACTGTCTAAAGGCTCCTGGCAATGAGGGTAAATTAGGGTCAGCTTTTGCTCCTTCTTCTTTGTGAATGCAACTGTACAAAGACTGCATGTCTCAACAGTGAGAGGATGCATAGGGCACATTGTGTCTTGTTTTTGCTTTTCCTTACCTGGTCTCTAGATCAGGACCAAAGAGTAAAAATGTCACTCACAAGATACAATGTGATGGCCTCGCTTAAGGAAAGAGGAGCAGATCATGGACTTACACCTGAGGGCACCTGGCAAATACTACTCTTCAAAGGATCAGGACCAAATACTGTTCTCAGTATATCTCTTGCAAAGAGTAGAGATAGATCAGTGGTAATTCTGGGCTTCGTAATTCTGGGGTTAGTAGAGAACGGGGCTCTGGAAAGTGACCTTTCTTTTGGTCTCACAAGTCCAAGATGCGGCTATGTGGGAGATATGTTGGTTTAGTTTAATTAAACATGCTGTGGGAACTGTGTGATTACCGGACCAATAACTAATGCTATCTCCATGTAGCAGAGTTCAGTTTCAGGGCTAGACAGGTCTTTTTCTCCTTATCATTTCTTCTCATTCCCACTTCGCTGCTCTTCGAGTTTAACATGGGGACAGAAACCAAGCAGAAGAGAGCAGGGGGAAGATGCCTGAAAGTCCAGCCCTTGTGCTGAGATCCACTGGAATTTCCTCTTCCTCTTCTCTCAACTTTTCGCAATGCCCTATTTGACTCTAACTGAAAAGTTCCTATTCATAGTTAAGTGGAGGCAAATTCCTGTAGTTCTCTGGCCCATGTCACTCTCCTCCTTGGGTTGAGCTGCCTGTGATCCAGGGCCAATTCTGATTCAGCACAGCTGCATAACCTTGGCTTATACTCCTAGGTAGACTGTTAGGTTGAGAGAGCTGAGAGAAAGCACATAGACTGGAGCCACAGGAGGTAAGAAAGGTAAAACTGCAGACAGAGGTGAGATTGTTGAAATGAGGACAGGCAGCAGTTCAAAGATTCAAGAGGGAAGATGTTGACATGAAGTGATATAAAATCCTAAAAGAGGAAACAAAGCATAGGAAGCTGCCAGCTCAGCAACATCAAGGGTCAGCCCACTCCAAGGAGCAATGGAGACTGACCCTTCTCCATCTGGCTGATGGCTGCTTGTCCAGCAAAGACTCACTGGGTGTGGCAAGCCTATTAATGCCTAGCCTAGTAGTCCTCATCAGTCCTAGCTAGTTATTATGTCTATTAGGAAACAAAGAACTGTGGATTATCTTCACACGTGGCAAAAGTTGCCTGATCAAACCTGAGAGGGTAATGGAGGACGTTTGCCCCCAGCTTCATCTTCATTTTCCCCCAAAGCTGTCTTGCTAGAGATACTTATTTGTCAAAAGCCTGCTTTTCTACTCCAAACACAGACTGCTCATTTGGGTTTGAGCAACAGACTTTGACTGTTCAGTTACACTTACAGAGAAATAAGGCATCATTTTGCCTTCCTAGCCTCTTGACTAACTCCTTTCCTTGTTTACATGTACTTCAGGCATGACTATGATGTAAGTATTTCTATATGATCCCCTAGTTAAAACAGTACTAGAGAATACTCAAGCAGTAACCCCAGCGTAATAGTGCCAAAACTGAGATAAAATAGTTTTCTATTTCAACACACATCCAAAGATTTCCCAGCTTCATTTCCCACCTACATTTTTAAATGACATATTTACAGAGAGCCTGCAAAACAGGGTCAATCTCTTTGCTAGATTTTCACTATAGAGGAAACTTAGCACTAATACACTCAATGCTTTCTACTTCTTTTTTTTTAAACAACAAAATATCATTTTGATAATATGAATTTAGCTGTGAATGTCATTCAAGCTGGTATTCCAGTGATCAAGAATGATCACAGATGTCAGATTGTTGATGTGGATAAACAGGAATTTCACATATACTTTAGGTACCTAAGGCAATTGAACCTGATTTTTAGTGAAGATAACAAGTCCACTCAATCTTTGTTGGAGTAGAAAAAGCATAAAGAAGGGAACAGGTCTGATGTCAATCCTGTCACTTGTCAGCAAATAAAATAAGTACACACTTGTCACTTCACTTCCTGAGAGAAGGCATAATCCGTGCTTGTTAATGGATTACTAAAAAGTGCCCCTTCCACTTTGCAACCTTTACACCTCACTCATCTGTAAAAATGAGAATGCTAAGAGTAGATAGGAGCACAGCCTGTGAAATTGCTCTCATCCATCTTACTCTTTAATGGATAGGCAACAAAATATACATACAAGATGTACACAGTATTGTGTTCAAAATACTGTATCATTTACAAAATTTCACCTGATAAGGCACTGAACATGTTATAAATGACTGCTGAAGGCATGTGAATAGATGGGCCTGCAGGGATTTGTGATAGATTTCCTCTATTTCTTTTCATGAGAAGTAGTGTATATAATCTGAATCCCTAAGACTACTTTCTTTGCAGACCATTGTCAGCAGTCTTGAAGATTCTGTGGATTTGAATAGTGACCTGGAAAGGTGCCTTTGGAAAGCACACCATTAAAAGCCAGTTGAGATAGCACAGAATTCTCACTAATCACATCAGGGTTTCTTAGCCTTCATGGAAAGGTGTCATCTGCTTATGTGGGTATGGAATGAGGAATTTAAATGTTGTTATTTTACACATTCAGCTACAGGAAAGCTGCCAGTAGTATTTAAAGAAAAATACGTAGGATAATTACTTGGTGCTATTTGTTCCAGAGACTTCATTCAAGACTGGTAACTATCATTCACATTTCTAAAAGGAGAATTAAAGTACAGCCTAGCTTCTCTCCTTTCTTTTTGAAATTGTTAGGTTTTGAAATTAGTTTCCAGTTAACTACCGAGGAGAAGCCTCCTTTAAGTATAGAGGAAAATTTCTGGTGTATTGGATACTGAGTCAAAAAGTTAGAAGTCTAGGTTTTATATCAAGTTTTCTTAGACAATGACATCCTTCACAAAACAAAAACTACAAACACACAACAAAACAAAAAAACAAACCACAAACCCACCCTCATTCACACAGTAAGCTGTCTTATGAACTTGATCCAAAACCTTCACTGGAAACAATAAAGACCTCCTGTTTCATGGTATTTCTACATGACTTTTGCAGACAGACCTTCATCCTGAGCTCCTCTTCCAAAAGCAGTTTAGCTACTTCAGCTTGGAGCTAATAAACCCACTAACACATTGACCTGGTTTCTGGCTTAGAGGTGGCCTACACAGAACTGATTCAGAGCCTGGTCAGCTTTGTGTTCATGGATATACATATAAAAGCATCTGACCTAACTTTGAAACACTTGAAACCAGAATTCCTGACATAAAATCACAGGTATAATCTTGCTCCTGCTTTAAGCAGGGCAGCAACACACCTACTCTGTGGAAGGTGTTGGTTATAAACTAACAAAACACAGGTATGGATAGTCTTCAATACCTTCCCACAGCTCCCACTAGTACCATACTTTTTCACCTTTGCATCATTTGATTCTTCTTTTCCATGATTTTTTTCCAGTTTACCTTTCAGTGTGTAAATACTCAGATATTCGCAACAGCTGTATTTCTACCTAGAATTTGAAGCAACAGATACGTGGAGGTGCCACCTAGAAAAGCCAGCACTTCCATGTAATACCTGTTACACATGGAAACTAGTTCCTGGGGAGATTGCTGAGACGAAGCCAATCAACGTATCTTGAGCAGGTGTGTCCAAAGATCAGCAGGCTACATGATGGGGGAAGTATTTCTATGTAGTAATGTTGGGTAAGGAATAGTCTTAGTTCTGCTGATTAAGAGAAACTAGAAATTATTGGAGGTACTTTCACCTTCCACCCTGGCTAGGGTATACTGTGAGCTCGGCACATGCTACAGAAAGTGGTGAGCCTGTGATCAGTGTTTACAAGTTACTGTGATAATGTCACTCCAACTTTTTAGCTGCTGTGCAGGAAACTATTCTGTAATACAAGCCTTCTAGGGTTTTTTGTCTTCTTTTTTTTTCCCCCTCTTAATACCGATAGGAGTTAGTCCTCGCGGAGAGTTTCAACAGCATGCTAGTACTAGTTTGGGGTTATGTATGACTTTCTACCAACACAGCTAACCAGCAACATCCACAATTCCTTGGTTTAGGCACTTTTTACCTTCACATCTAAAACCAGATCTACCAATATACTACTATATACTTTATACTAATATAACTAACTGGTGTGAAGAACCAGGTTGTACTTCTACAACTGTACTAGAAGAGAGAAACTACTAAAAATTTCTTCGTGACTAAGTTAAAATTTAAAATACAGTTTTCCCAAGCAGCTCTGATGTTTGAAAAAAGTTGTATAAGATTCTTATACAAAGGAAGACAAGAAGAGAAAAACTTGATGATTCGGGTACTATATTTTTGAGTGTAAGTGCTTAAAGATGGGTTGGAAGAATGTTTTTCTTTGAAACATTCTCTAGCCTTTTGCTGGGGAAAGAAGCTCCTACAGGTATTTCACAGCATATACAAATGTCTAGGAAACTCCAATACAGCTATATCAGTCCAAGCTGCTGAGACAAGAGCTTAAACTCGCTTACAGCTTTGAAGAGACAAAGACTGCTGGGTCAAGCATGCTATGTTCATCTATAGGAATTTATAGTTCTAATCTGAGTTGGAAAAAAAAGACTTGGTCACAGTCTAAAAAGAGAATCTTCATTTAGCATTGACATTGTGCTATTCATGGTGTTCAATGAATAATTCAAATAAAGATTTCGATCAAGTCAGAGTATTCAGAAAGTCAGCAATTATAGAACTCAATTGCTTCTACTGAATCTTCAGAAATCACTGTGGCAATATCATACCAGGTGGTGATGTAGACAGCTACTTAATTGCTATCTATTTAAATTTTGAGTCTATATTTTGGTTTTTTAGAAGGCAAATCTTTCTTATTCTACAGGTATAGATGAGAGCATGGTTGCTGGGCTTTGAAATGTATAACAGTTTTTAAATGTTAGGAATTCATTTTTTTTAAACTAACATTGCCATTATCATTAGCACAGTGAATGTCGATATTATGTTTTAAAACAGACTAATTGTAAAGTTTGTTCTGAAAGTCTCTTACAGGAAACTGGAAATTGACAAACAGCCCAGCTATAATGAAGTGTCCAGAGGTTTTGTTTTGTTCCAGTGAGTACATTGCAAACTTCCAAAATTTTAAAACTCTTCCTTAGGAATTGTTGGAAATTCAGAAGAGAAATATAAGCTCACAGAAATAAGGCATGGCAGATTCAGGGAAGAGAAATGATGCTTCTTGCTCAATTCTGTGCATGCTGAATTTGTAAAAACCACACATTTAGGAACATTGAGAGTCTGAATGGACTGGTGATCAGGTTGGCAATAAAGTAGGTGGTTCTGGAGCAGCTGATTTTGCTAACCTTGTAGCCTATGTGTAAAACTTCGAATTAGGAACAAGAAGAATTGTCTAACAACAAACCAGTGGACGGCAATGACTGACATCTGAAGGGCATGGGAGAAGAACCCAGTGTGGTCAGGATGCTCTTCTTCAGTTTATATCATTTGATTGTTGCCTCTCATGCAACAAAGAGTGCTGAAAAGACAATGTCCCTGCCTCTGATAGGTTCTTCTAGCCTATGTCTGCATACAGCTGTGATACACTGCCTCTTTGTCTCCCTCTCTAGGCTGTAATTCATGTTTATGTTAGTGACACAATATATCTGGAATCAATTTCAAGCTATTAAAACTGATCAGCCCAGGCAGGAGTGCTGTGTACACGGCACTGCTTTCACTCGTTTTGGAGATGTCACACCAGTAGGTGGTTTGGAGGTGAATATCTATGACTAGCTGTAACTCAGTATTGTTTCCTTTGTCCGGGACTGGATGTCTAGAAGATGTATATAGGCTTCAGATTGATAAATGTACTCTTACCTCATAATTACTAAGTTTCATCCTTCAACTCAAATCACCTTATTTTCTGTCTTGGGAACTGCAAATGGATTCCCTGTGCATAATCTGACTGATTATTTTTATGGTTCAGCCTGGAAAATTTCCTTGTACCTATGTTCTGTTCTGTGCCTGCCATTCTTTCTTGCTTGGCCAGTTTTGCGCCACTAAATTGGGAAAGTTAACATGAGAAGTTTTTAACTTCCATTCTTTGAGATAAAGTTCGCAAAGTGCTGAGTATCCTAAGCCATATTTAACATGGCTTTTTAACACCTAAATGATGGTGCTTTGAAAGCACAAGATGCACAAGAAACACAATATATCTGTAAGTGCCTCCCTGGTGGTAGTGCTCAGTGTCAGCATTTTAACTTCAAAAGGTCCCTGTTTCAGAAGTGTTAAAGAATTTTTGCAACAGCTTGTCAGCTCTATTTAGCCTTAAGAGTTTCAGTTTCTCTGTCCATCAATATATTACCTCCCTGTTGATGTCTAATCACCTTACGAAGGGTCTCACTGTGATGCACTTAACACTTCCAATGATGACTAAGATAGTGGAAGTTGGTGACAAATGACCTCTTTCAGGATCTATATCAGAGAGACAGGAGCAAGAGAAGAATGGCTTGAAACAGTTATTCTTGGAATGACACTATAAATACCATGGCATGTGCAGGGATATACAGACAGATGCACTCATATGTTATATACTTTATAATATGTTTATATTGTCATGCAAGGAATCATTGGTTAAATATATGTAGATCAAAGTGTGTTAAACACGTAAAAATACCCCAAACCTCGTATTTTGGAATCAGCAATGCATGTACCCTGTATTCTGTTCTGCTCCAGGAATTTAGTATAATATTGAAGCCTGTGATAATTTGAATGTTTGATGGGCTGACGATGTAGTATGCATTTAATCAAGCAACAGTATAAAAAGGGTTGGGTAACTTGGCTCTCAACTCATGTAGGCTGCTGCTAATACAGTCTTCTGATTCCTCTCCTCGCTTTGCCAATTGCACCAACAATTTGGCATGCATAGTAAGAAGTTATTATGGATTCTGCAGCAGCCTTCCTGTTGCATGGTGCAGATAACACAAATCTTGTTAACAGTGTGACAAAATATAAATGGATTCATAATAAACTGCCACCCTTTTAATATCTCAACAACTTCAGAAATGTTATCTGGCAACTGCAGGGTGCCAAAGTTATGCTTTCAGAAGGCTGAATTTTAGCACCATACTTGCATATATTGCCCCCCCCCCCAATGTTTTTCGGAGCACAAAACAGTAATTAAACTTAATCTTCTATATCAAACACAGGCTTGTCCATCCATTTAATTATGATTATGTGGGGAATGAGGTAAAGCATAGCTTTTACAGCTGATAATATTTTACAATTTTTAGAGGAATCAGCAAAACTCAAACTGCGTCTAACTCTCCATACTTTCATGGCTAACAGTGTTGAAATTATCTCATAATTTTAAGCACATCTTGCCAGTGTATATCCTGTTGTAAGGTACCCTCATCAGACAGGCCTTGGATCCTCCAGGCACAGCAAGGGTATAGAAAAGCTGCAGGCTGAGGAGCGCAGGCATTCTCAGGTGGGAGAAAGAGCAGCGAGTGTCTTGTGAAATGACCTCACTGAGTAGTGAAAAAGGCTCTAGAGAGGAAAGAGGGGAAATCTGTACTGGGAGAGAAGACAAAACAGATTCTTGACCTGTAGTACTGCATAGATGTAGGCTCTTTGTGTGCAGTCACTCTCTGCCTGCTAAAGAGGAAAGCAGGATGAGCTGGAGGTGAAGAGGACTGGAAAATGAGGCTGCAGGAGGACCTAAAGGCTACAGGATAGGGAGGCAGATGCTGAGAAAAGGGGTTTATAATCTGCCCCTCCAACTCCAGAAAGAGGAAAACAAGATTGGAGATATCAGCATACACTCAAAATTTGATTTACTTGGCTCCAAATTATAAACTGAAAAATATTCCCAAAGCGCAAAACCAAAATTTCATAACAGTGTATTTTTATATGCAAACTATTTTGTCCCTAGGAAGAATGAGACTGAAGTTTTTGCAGAGAGGTTGTTGGGTAGGGAATGAATGCTGAAGTAAGTGAGAGGTTGCAGATGCCCTACTCTTTTTCAGCATTAGACCCTGTATTTCTTTCACTGTAAAACAAGATTTTTCAACAGGTTACATCTCAAATTCTGTCATATCCTTGCTTGCATCCTTTGTTTAATGCTTTTAGCTTCATATAAACTTTAAGAATGGCAGAAGGTGACATTGATGCTTTAAGGATTGTTTTCCCTTGGGAAAAGAAGAGGAAGGATAACAGAGCTTGTGATGTTATTTATGGCAGACAAATGTTCTATGAATGTACAAAGCTTTGCTGCTGTATAGAGACTGCTAACAAAATGAGACAGACATTATGCAAAAAAAATGTCCTTGAGTATTTACCGTGGAGCTTGAGTGGCTAATTTTCTCATGCAGTGTACAGGTTTTCTGGTTTGGGCTAGATTCTGTGGCTTTAACTGGTGGAGAAATTCTTTATTTTGAATTGTCCCACTGAGGTCAACAGAGCTGTTCATGAGACGTTACTCATCCTGTGCAGGAGTGTCTGAATGTACTGACATTTTGTTTTTGGTATGTGCCTTGCCATTTAATTTCTAGGCATTGTTTTGTAAAATGCACGGTGTCAACTTTTAGAACATGGGAATAAGAGTAAGTAAATAGCAAGAAGTAGCAATTATTCTTGCTCTGAGTGAATACCCTTGTTTCCTTCTGAGTGCAGGTATTCGTATGAAAAATAACCCTACAGCAACCATTTGTGTGAACAAAAAGTCTGATTGTATGAGTGCTCATAAATAAAAAATCATTAGAGTTGTAAACATGGTTGAACTGAGTAGTCAATTGGCATTCAAATGAATGTTAGCAAACACTGAGCAAAGCGGAAACTGCCCTAAGAGTTTTCTTGCTCAGGGAATTTCTCAGCAAGCACAGAAAGTATTTCAGGGTAGGCTGTGAGGACAGAGTAGTCTACCTTTGAGAAGTGTATAAAGCTCTGTAGACTTCTGACTTTGAATGACTCAGATAATCCTAGTCCTTTACTCTGCCACAAACTCATGGAAAACTCATGCTCCCATCTGAAGCCATCAGCGGTAGCTAACCAACTTCAGGAACTGGACACTAGTCAAAGAGGGTTCCTACTGTGTGAAATCTATGGGGTTTTTATGTAGTAGGTGGCTGAATTTTGTCCCCTCTGTGCACCTGCTCTGCAACGTTGGAGTTGGCTTTGTGGAAATGGAATGATAATTGTGTCATTTTAGGAGATGCCTTGTATCAAAACGTAAGGTTGTATGTTTTGGTTCTTCTCTAAGGAAGTAACATCTCTGATAATTGTGTTGCCTTTAAATCAGAAGTGAGGTAGAATATTTCTGATTTGGTTTCCAAGGAGACAATGTATTTCAGACTAGGAGAAGGACAAATACTATGCTGGAACAAAATGTTGGATTTGACACTTAGCAAAGAATATTAATTTGCTTTGCAAGCCCTGCTAGACAGGAAACCCCGAGCGTTGAGCATGTAACCCAAGCTTGCCAGACTTCTCAGAATTCCTTTGGTTTCAACAGGCCATGGTTCTGCTCAGTTCTCCTGGGCTACGCTGATACTAGCGAACCAACAAGCCAAAGGACAAACTAGTGATGCAGTCACCTATACAATTAATTATTGGCACATTCTTCCCCACAGTTCTGATCTAGACCAATCAACAATCCTTCAGCCATTGAACCTTGAACCTCGGTTTAAGTGTGTTAATACAGTCTGTGGATCATTTCCAATAGGAAAATGTGAATGAATTGGACTTACAGAAATATGTCAGCAAAGGATATCTCACGTCACTTGTTTTCAAGGCCAGAGGATGGACAGGCCTTAGTGTGATTTCTTTATTAGTATTAAAATAATCTTTAGAAATAGTCCCTAAGCATCTTTTTTCCTGCTAGTTCAATTCCCAACTTCCCCCCGCCAGAGTTCACACAAGCTATCCTAATTGGTATGCTGCCAACAGCATTCACAGCAAGACAGGTGACTTCAAGACGAGCATGAAACAATGGCCTCTGTCCCCAGCAATGTCCCCTGAGAGAACTTCCAACCCATAACAACTGATCTAACCATAGTAAAGATCGTGTAGTTCTGTGCTCTTGCTATGCAACTCCACTAACCACCATTTCTGTATAGAAATGGAATCAGTTTAGAACAGAAATAAACTTGCCACTTTCAAGGAGCTGGATGGGGTTTGTTCATCTTTAGGTTAATTGCTGCAGGCACAGAAGCACCTTAAGCAGAAGAAGGAGCAAATATCAGTAGTGGTCTTTTATACTAAAATTTATACTAGATGAAGTTGGAGAAGTTTTATTTGCTGGGGAAAAAATTGATTAAAAATGTTTGTCAATGTTTGCAAAACGAAATGACCCTCTGCTATTTTTCTTCATTTCTTAGCACGTGAGCAAATAGCTTCATTTCCAGCAAAACCCCTGTATATATGCAAAACAACTATTTGGTGATAGTTTTGAACCAGCACATAGACTAAGTGCATGCTGCAAGTATTGCAGGAAACTAGATTAAAATGTCGGTTGTGTTGTGAGTAAGCATGTAATGATGCTACTTTGCTTTACCAATAAATTCAAACAGTCTTGGAGACTGACCTGTTTACTCAAGATGCTGAGAGAAAATATTGCCCAAGAGTTTTCCTCCATCTCTTCCAGCAACGGTTACATATTAACTACTCCTCAGTCAGCAAGGAGAAATGAAAGAATGCTGCCTGTGAATTAATCTCTTAATGTGGCTTTTTACTGAGCTGGCTGATCCTGGGAGCAGTTTGAGAAGTCTCAGGAACAGCCTGTAAATGCGTCTGGCTTAGTAAAGCTGGTGCATTTACACGCAGGGGTAGGGTTGTCCTCGGAGGGGAGCTGGGGTGATCGTCTGCAGAGATTGTTCACAAGGGCATATGAAGCATGTGGAGGTGGGTGGGCAGCATTAGCTTGGGCAATGGGAAAGCAAGCCTTTGGGCTCATTTCGGTGAGCAGGTCATTGGGAAAAGCTGCCTAGCAGCTATTGGCTTGCAGTGGCTTCTACCAACCGAGCAATGGGCAGTCAGGAAATTTGGCCTCCTGACCATGTCTTCATCTCCGCTCAAATGTAGTGATTATTTCCTCTTAGGTTCAGCATCCACTCCATATTTCCTTTCCCCTGTCCTAAACTCCAGATTTCGCCTGTATTTTCATAAAAGGTCTCTGTAGGACAATGACAGTTCTGACAATGAAATGCTTCCACCTCACACTTCATATGCTTCAGAATATGAACCTCTCTGCAGCAAAAATAAAGTGTTTATAGACTTATTTGTCCTGTTTAGGGAAGAAAAGCAGTATCTGTAATATTCTAGATGCTAATGAGAAAAGCATATCATAAATTTACCATGGATATTCTATTACAATATTACCAATTATGAGAACAGATATTTTTGCAGATATAGAGAGAATGAATTTTTAAGTAAATTGAAGTTGTGACTAAACAATTCCAGTCCTGTCTATCTACTTGTTAATGAGATGATTCCAATCCAGTTTTATGTCCCTAAAGTCTAGGTTACTGCTAAAAAAGTAAGTAGAAAGAATCACCTTCTGCGAGTACTTATCCCTCTCCCTTTTAAGAAGCCTATGTGATTTAGTTTAAACTGATGTACACTAGACGAATATCACTCTGTCGTATCCATCCCCTTGGACTGGAAAGATTGACAAGCTTATGTGTTTTCTTCAACCAATTAGTAGCATTTTACTATAACAATTTTACAGATTACTCTCTTGCATAATTAACCTCTTGACCTAGAGGTTATCAAAAAGGTATTTGTGCATGCACAACAAGGTGAGGTCATCAAAATAATGAAAGCTAGCCTAAAACTACCTTTAATATGTAAAAATACAGAAAACAGTCCTTTTTCTGATCAAACTTGTGAAGACAGCTTTAAATATCTGTAATCTCAAAGAATGCAAACACTGCATGGACGCCCTGTAATGCACAAAGATAACTCGCTTGAAAACTACGAGTTGATTCTCAGTATTTAAAATTAAATACTTCCTAAATTCAGAGTACTGATATCAGATTTTCGTTTAGGGCACAAGGTGAAAGAAACAAACAAAACCACTCAAATTATCTTGTGGCTAAATTATCTAGTCACAGTAATAAAAAAGTATCCTTCTTTCCTGACGTGAAATTATACTGCATCATGAATCATTCAGCATTAAAACAAATCAGGCATTGGATAAAAGTTAAACTTCATGCTGGGCTCTAATGGAGGAGGAGTACTCAAAACCAATTCCCCTTAAATTGCCCTTCTGTTAAACACATTAAAGTACTTCCTGCAGTTGTGAAGACATGATAGATCATGTTGCCTGCAAAAATTTTCGTTTTTTAGTAGAAAGTCTGGGGTTTAAAGCTTTTCATCCTTAGCTCTCTACATGATACCACCTTGTTTTACAAACTTTTCCTCTATTAAAAGTCAGTCAGATACAGCACTCTTTAGAAAGCTGTCAGTATTATTCCAATATTTTAATGGTTTTACCCTACAAGCTAAAGTGTCATTTAAGCAAATATCTCATTGATGGTGATTTATCTTTGTTGTGATAACACACACTGGAGGTCTTGTCTGAAGGGACTTCCTAAAGTCTCTGACCCAATGAACTCACAACTTCTAAATGATACAGGAAAGGGTAAATATGTAGTTGGGCTGGAGAAAGGTTAGAGTAGATTAAATGTGTCTATGATAGGTAAACCTGCCAAAATACCACTCTCAATGGTCACAAGCTTATTCTGTAATGGAAACCAAATAGGATTTTGTCAGGAAAAATATAATACTAGTGCCAATACTAAATTATTGAAAAACTACAGGGGAAACATAAAATCCAAGGCAGGATAATAGATTTTTAAGCCAGTTTTTCTGCAGAGAAAGAAAAAGCAAAGATTGTAACCATGGGACCTGTCAAATTTCTTCCTGTTTCCACTGAACTTGGTAGCAAACTCCACTGGTCTAGAGGGAACATGATTTAATCCCTGGATATTGGATCTTTGTGCCTGAATTTGGTTTGCTTCACAAAACATTGCTGGCAATCAGATAAATACTGAGTTTGTCTATTGATCTAAAGCCAAGCTAACTGCTGGTGGTCATAGTGACAACTCAATTTTCTTCAGCAGAGTTTAAGGACTAAGGCTTCTGATCACACTTTCCTTATTGTGATGATTTAAGCATGATTGTGGCCAACTGAGGTCTTTATATACAGTGATCTTCTGTGTGCAGCACTTCTAGGGAATTGGCAGCGCCTCTTATTCCCACTTCATGAACTATATCATTGGCACATCCTTCTCTGTAATAGTTGCAAAAAAAGAACAAAGCTTTATTAGCTAAACATAATTGCAACTTACTGTATCTTAAGCTCTGGCTCAGATTCTTGGCTGTATCTCAGAAACACAGAAGAAGCCCAAGAACTGGCTCTGGACCACTTTTATTTGTTTCTGTGCAGGCCAGAACTAGTCTTGCCCATTTTATCTGGCCATGGCAGCGTTTTTCTTCCCATTTGCAGCTTCCTGGTTATGTTATCTTCTTGGCTACAAGTATATGGAAGAGCAAACTTGAATTCAGGCTTCCAAGTCTTACTTCTTTGTGGAAAAATGTAGCAGAAGGGACAACATTCATCAGTATGTTCACATGCAGGGCCAGAGTAAAGGAGTGCTTTAGCCAGGTTTTAGCATGCCAAGGGCATATGCACAATGGTAAAGAGAGGTTGGAATTTCTCCTTTGAACTAATGCTTGTCAGTTGCCTGGGGCATTTAAGGTTTACAGCCAGTAATCTGGGCTGCAGTTACTCATTTGGCCTCCTGAAGAGCTAAGGGTGAGATAAACCTGACTTGTTGGCCAGCAAGACTGCTGGGGGGTTTCTTCCTTGTCTTGGCTACTCACTGTGTGTTTACCTGAGTTAGTGCTCTGGGGCTTGCTGCTGCCTTGCCCTGTCCCAGACCTGACTTATTCCTTCTGGTGAGTCTGCCTGGCATCGTTCCCAATGCCATGATCTGGTTGGGCATGAGCATTAGGCACCAGAGATGATCAGAAATCTATTGCTGGGCTTATATGCAACATGGTGAGTATTGAAATAGCATTAGTGGCTTGATACCTGAAAGGAAGACAGAAAAGTAGCTTTTACAAAGACTCTGAAAGATTACCCCATTAGAAGGAAATATTTCTTTCATGAACGCACCACACCAGAGGGAAATTTTAGCTCTTCACAGGCCAGATACCATTTGGGGATTTGGGAAGTTATTGTCAATGGTTCTGAGGGTAAAAGAGAAAAATATGTACTTTTATTTGTGAAGCCTCTTACGTACGTATTACGGCACTGAAATATTTTATCTCCCCAGTTAAACTGTTTCAGTAAAATTCTTCTGTTGTGATAAACACTAACATTGACTTAAATGGGAATTAGAAACTCTAAAAAGAGTGTTTTCAAAAAATTTTCAATCTGCAGACCTCACTCTGCTGCAGACAGAAAGTCTGCTTAGAATGGGAAAGTGACTGCTTATAGAGATGTGTCATTTTTCTGCACTTATCTATTTGATTTGCATGGTCTACACCATTAAAATTCTCATAGAGTCCCATAGCAAAGGAAATGAATAAATGCAGAGATATTAACATGTTTATATTAAATTGCAGCCATTTCCCAATTTGCTTTTATTGAATGTTTTATTAATTGCAATGATATCATGAATTTTTTGTGTTGAGACCAGTCTGTACAGAGTGCTTTTCTCCATCCAGCTGAACTTGGGAATGGTGTTCTATATTGTTTGACATGAGCAAAGCTGTGAAAGCATAAATGTTTGACAGAGCTCTGCTGTGAAATGTATTTCTACTTGGCTGTTTTTTCAAAGTTATAATGGAAGAGCAATGCCCTATTAAGTTATTCTTTTTTTGTCACAAACACCAAATGTAAGCTTGCACTACCATTCCATTAACAGCATGGTTGAAATGATTAGCCAGGCTGCTCTGCTTTTTTCTTCTATTCTAACCTATTTTTCCCTGCTTATGCCTGGATGGTAGCACTTGTATTTTGTTTAGGTGTTTTGCAAATTGAACACTTTTTTGCCCACCTGCAGTCCTTGTCTAGAAGCAGTTTGGGGAAGGTGAAGTGTTTGTGTAAAATACTTCAGTAAGAACACTGGAAACAAAAGCTGTCTTCCCAACTCCCATCCTGATATGAAAGGGTTATCAAAAAAGTTTAAAGTATAACTCTGTCTTTCTTTGGGAAACTCTAATGGAAAGTGATAAAACTAGCCTTCTTGCAAGCATTTTTTTGATACATTTAATTCCATTTTTGAAAAGGCAGCTCCATTTTCTCCAATAGTGCTAGCTGTCTTTACAGCTACAGGCTCCTTCTCTTTAGCCTTGCTGGCCTATGAGACAATTGATTCAAGCTTGTCACCATCAGGAATCTTTCACGGTAAATAAGGTCAGTTAGTGAATCTTGGAGAAAAGGGCTGCTAAGAGTAGTTGGGATCTTTTTCAGGCTGTCAGACAACCAGCTAATTGCTGCTAGCCACAGTAATGAACTCTTGTTACCAACAGCAGCCACACTCTTACTGCTCTTTATGTTACTTTAGAAAGAGCACCTCAGAAGAGCAGTCTCTGATCTTCTGTTGTTCTCCACATGTTGTGGAACACCACAAACCTAGATCAGCTCTTCTGCACCAGGTTTTTACCCTTCTCTGCTCCTACTAAGGAGTGAAAGAATGTTTTCTCAGATCATTGCTGCCACGTGGTCTTCCCACTGCAAAGCAGGAGGGGAGGAAAAGTCTCTCCTTTTCACAGACAGGGAATCTGAGTCAAATAAGCCATTAATATTTCTTTAGCATTCATGGTCAGATTTGCAATAATCATTGCTAAACTTCAACTGTTGCATTAAGAAAGTGCAGAGGTTGTTTTTCTGTAAAAATTTATCTTGATTTACTCTGACCCTTAAAAAGTAAGTCCCTCCTATTTGGAGAAAGCTCTCCATGATATTTCTGAATGCTGGTCTCTTTCTCTCAGTGTTGAGAGAAGCATGCAAATTTCAGATGAGAAACTGGGGACTAGACTCTGCAGTCCTTTTTGCAGGGAAAGCAATCAAGGATTTAGTAATTTATTCTACTGTGGACTGCACAGTCCCCAGCAATCAGTCAGTGGGTGCGGTTGGCTCTGTTGTTAGCCACACGAGGGTGGCAATTTCATTTCTGTGGAAAAACACATGCAAACAGTTCTTCAGTCATCTTCTGCTGATTGAAATGCTGCCCTGGATGGACCCAATGGGGCTCCTTCTGCACTGAATAGGAGCAGTAAAATGATCAGAGAGAAATTCTAGCTCTGAATTGAAGGAATTAACTTTCATTATGCAAACCATTTTCTGTACTAATTCTGCACCAAATCTGGTTGCCTCTGTTCTGACTAGCCCCATTGAAGTAACTGGTATGGAAGCAAGCTGCGAGTTTGCCTACCAGTTTGAGATGCTTTTTAGACATTTTTGGGTTCTGTAAAACAGGGTGTGTATTATTATCATCATATGAGGCACTAATACTGCTCTTTATAAGTCAGTAGAAGACTAGAATTGAACCCATCATGTCTTATTTCTGTGTTAGCTTTTGATCTGAAAAAAAAAAGATGTCAGAATGCTTATTGGCTTTTGTGTTCCCCTGTATTAATGTATTGCATGTTGACTTCTAAGGTGTTGTCTTACAAACTCCATTGATCTGTGTTCTTTTGTAGTTCACAAATAAACATCCTTAAAATAAGACCAGTAACTTTTGTATTTTGTGTATGATATTGCAAAGGAGAAATATTAACCTACAGTAGTGCCAAACACCTTAATAACTGACTGGTGTTAAAGAATAATCAAAGCCCTGTGGAAACTTCAGTGTATCCAGTGACCAACACAGAAGAACACTAACCAGCAGAGAGTGGGAAAACACTGCTCACATATTTTGGTCTGTTTTGAAGAGGCTACACATTGCACTTAATCACTACAAATTACAATACCTAGAGAATATAGTTCTGCTGACAGTAGTTATTGTAATACAATTTTGTTGTCCTTGAGAAGGAGAAAAAAACCATGCTCCTCTGATTGTAAGAAGCCCCAAGAACACCCCTACTAGCTGGAGGAAAAAGACAGAAGATTGAAAATCTGTCCTTTCTATCCTATCCCATTCCCTTAAGACAGAAGTGGCTAACCTCTTGCCCTTGAGCTGCCAGCACACTTGTGAAAGTTCAGTTGCATGCCCTGTGCTGCAGAGCCACATTGCTTTGGGAGCCCTTGGGTAGCAAGGGCTCCAGAGAAGCCAGGACTGCTGGATGGGGCTCAGCTTCAGCGGCTCTGCCGGGCTAGACTCATGTCACAGCAAAGTTGCAAGGCCCTGCTGAGAAACATGCCCCTGAGCTCACACCGGCTGAGCTCTCTGGGATGCACAGTTTGTGTCCTGGGGCTCTTTGCTGTAGGAGAATTGTAGTGTCCTGGGCTTAGCAAAGGTGGCCATTACTGCCCTAAAATTTTGCTAAGAAAAGGTCTTTGCAATTTTGTTTGCTCCTCAGTCTCTGGGGGTAAAGGACAGCCCCTTTGGCCAGTTCTTTAACTGCTCGGAGGGAAAAAGTTATTGAAAGTTCTCTCTGTGACATTTTTAAGTTGTATTCTGACAGTGTGTGTGTGAGGGCCGGAAAGGGTAAAGAGCGAGACCAAGAAAGAGTAAAAAAGTAGAAAAGAGTATGTTACAGCCTTAATACACAAGGCTTGACCATTTTGCTAGCCTGTATCTTTCAAGCTGGGCAAGACTTGAGCCAGGAGTGGTTTCCTCCAAGACATCTGGAAAATCAGCTGCATAAAATCACATGCAACATCATGTGTAAAGTGGAAAAGTCAGTAAGAAGAACCAGTGCAGCATATAAAGAGTCAAAACTACTAAGCAGGTGGCTTTCTCCCTTTGTCTTGGCTTTCTAGCCAGTGAATTCTCTAGTGCAATGGTTTTCTAATGGAAAATGTGACTGAAGCACATTCAAAATGCTCTTTAGGGAAAAAGTTGACACCGAAAGACAGGCTTCCTATTTTTAACGGAGAACATTGAAGTGACAAATTTGACTTGTGGTGGGCTAGGCTGAAATGGGAATGCAGTCATGAACTGGCCTGTGGTGTTAATTTAAACATACCTTTGCACTGCTTTCCAAAGGCTGCTTCACCGGATCCTGTTTTCTGTTACTGGACAAGTTCCTCAGATGATTAGATTTCCCAAAATATCTACAAGCTCCCCTCTGCTTAAGCTCCAGGATTGGCCATGGTGATGGTGCCCAACTCACAGAGCCTCAAGCCACTGCAGGCATAACAGGGCTGTTCTGAAAGTGCCTTGAAATGGGACATCAAGCTGAATTCAGGGAACTTGACTTCAGGAATGCAGAAGCAACTCATCTGGGGTTTCCAGAGCAAGCCTTGATTTTCTGTGAAGAAGCTCCTGAAATCCAGGCCCTCGGCCCAATATGGGGTACGAGTAAATGCGCCCAATGTGGTCTGAGCAGGGTAAGGTTGAAAGCCTGGAGCAGGTAGCAGCACAGGCTGAAGGTTTGTCATGGTAGGGAAGAAAACTCATTGATCTCACTGCCCTGTTAAGAAGAACCATAGAGGAAACAAAATGCTCTCCTTCTGCCTGAGCAGTTGGAGAGCCAAGAGCCAGCAGCTTGTGTGACAGCTGGTGCTGCTAGTTGTCCTGGAGGGCAATGCCAGTCTCCTCCTCCCCTTCCCCCTGCTCTGGACTAAGCTCTAATTAACCAGGCAAAAAGGAGCTCTGAACAACGGTCTGGAAAACATCCCAAGACCCAAATGTTGAGATGATTTTATTGTAAGTGGCTAAATTAAACCTAAAACAGAGGGACAATATTCTTACGGTTTGGGACCTCTGATACCATGTGGTCTTTGCTGGAAGCCATGATGATGTGTTTTCTGTGAACAGTTAAAACCAGGAATCAGAATGTTGCTCTGCTTGTCTATGGTTAAATTACTTATTTGCTTCCACTTTTTTTCTGCTGGTGTGTTCAGCTGGTGCTGGTATAACGTGGTTTTAATAATTAATCTAGCTGCCCATGTTAAAATTACAACCACAGGTGAAAATAAGAAAATTAAATATGTGCTGCAAGAAAGGAAAAAGAAAAAAAAATCCAATGCTGTCTGATACTCTCATTTGCAACTACATATACTATTTTCTCAAAGAGTAAATATTTGAGTAAAGTGAAAAGAAGAACTTGCTAGTTATTATCTTCACTTTTTCTATTCTATGAGGTTTAGGATATTCTTAAATGTAATCTTCTCAAAATTTAAAATGTCTGGTTTGAGGCATGTATTCCATATGATTGGATATATATTCATAGTACAAATATGGCACAAACTGTGGGAAAAAAAAGGAGTAGAATGAAGAAGCAAAGTATTCGTGATATTGTTAAAATGTGAAAACAAAAATCTCTTTTACTGAGGCATAATAAGGTTAAAATTGGTTTGCTTTAGACTGGCTAAATCTTCATAGAGGGAAATGTAGTATTGATGATGTTAAAGCTCAAATGAGTAGAACACCCTTGACTCAGCTAAATTGAAGTCAATTGGGTTTTCATCATTGTGACTAAGTCTTCCCACATACGTAAAAGCAGAGAAAGCATTGTGCCTGCTGTTAAAACTGTATATTGAGGCCCACAGTAACAACTCTTTTTGTGCTGGTTTTTAAACTCAGGATAGGGGTTTTACCCTAAAAACCAACTCACCCCACCCCACCAAAAAAGAAGCTGATCATAGAAGCTTAGTTTGTTATACAAGTCTTTGTATGGACTCAGGCCTTTCACTTCCATGAAAACTTCAAGGTGGCATTGCGTAACTTCCATAAACATTAATAGAGCAAATTATGAGCTGAGGATATTCCTCCTTGTTTAGTTTTCCTAGTTAGCTTGGTGTTTCATAGCCTTTTGCTATATGACTGCAGATATAGTTAACATTTCACTTAAGAAAGAAATGTCTGCAGATCACTCCTGGAATTCATAGTGGTTTTCAGGAGGCATTCTTCATAACTGAAAGAACCTGCTTTGCTAGGGCAGGAGGGCATACACAGGGATTTACTGACTAGCTTGGTAGGGATGTTGAAGAAATCCTGCTGCTAGTTAGAAAAGCCTCCCTAAAAGAACAGAACTTGCCAGAGAAGACTGAGGAAGAGGAAATTTTTACTATGTCAGCCTTTTCTGTCTGCTTAATCACTGTACCTTCCATTCAGCAATGGTCAAAATTTTCTGTGGCCTTCCTATTGTTGTTGACATAGCTATCAAAGTCCTTTTTTCTGCCTTTCACATTCCTTATAATTTTCATTTCCAGCTGAGTTTTGTCTTTAACTCCATCCGTGCATGCTGAGGCAAGGTGACTATATTCATCTTGGATACCTGCCCCCGTTTCTGCAGTCCCTACGCTGCTTTTGTGTTTGAGCTCAGTCAGGAGTTTCCAGTTGAGGCAACCCCATCTCCTGCCTCATCCACATGACTTCCTGCATACTGAGATGGATATTTTTTTTCATACTTTGAGGAGATATTCCGTCAGCATCAACGAACTCTCCTCTCCTAAGACATCTGGCACTTCGGGACTATCACTGACAGGATCCTGCCTACTTGTCCTCTGAACAAGCAGAAGTGTGCTTGCCTGAACTCCAAGGTGTTTATTCTAATACTTGTCTTTCTTGCTACTCTCAGGATCCTCCACCCAGGACTACTCTATCATTTCATAAATAATCATTGCAGCCAACATTGCCACTGATTATCACAACTGTGACAGAATCACAGAATCACACAGAATCACAGAATGGTAGGGGTTGGAAGGGACCTCTGTGGGTCATCTAGTCCAACCTCCCTGCTGAAGCAGGGTCACCTACAGCAAGGTGCACAGGACCTTGTCCAGGCGGGTCTTGAATATCTCCAGAGAAGGAGACTCCACAACCTCCCTGGGCAGCCTGTTCCAGGGCTCCGTCACCCTCAGAGGGAAGAAATTCTCCCTCATGTTCAGACGGAACTTCCTATGCTTCAGTTTGTGCCCATTGCCCCTCATCCTGTCACTGGGCACCACTGAAAAGAGCTTGGCCCCATCCTCCCGACACCCACCCTTCAGATACTTATAAGCATTTATTAGGTCCCCTCGCAGCCTTCTCTTCTTCAGGCTAAACAAGCCCAGCTCCCTCAGCCTCTCCTCGTAGGGGAGATGCTCCAGTCCCCTCATCATCTTTGTAGCCCTCCGCTGGACTCTCTCCAGTAGCTCCTCTTCTTTCTTGTACTGGGGAGCCCAGAACTGGACACAGTACTCCAGATGAGGCCTCACTAGGGCAGTGTAGAGGGGAAGGAGAACCTCCCTCGACCTGCTGGCCACAATCCTCCTAAGGCATCCCAGGATCCCATTAGCTTTCTTGGCAGCTAGGGCACACGGCTGGCTCATAGTCAACTTGTCATCCACCAGGACACCCTCTCCACAGAGCTGCTCTCCAGCAGGTCCACCCCAAGCCTGTACTGATGCATGGAGTTGTTCCTCCCCAGGTGCAAGACCCTGCACTTTCCTTTGTTGAACCTCATCAGGTTCCTCTCTGCCCAACTTTCCAGCCTGTCCAGGTCACGCTGAATGGCAGCACAGCCTTCTGGTGTATCTACCACTCCTCCCAGTCTGGTGTCATCAGCAAACTTGCTGAGGGTACATTTAACTCTTCATCCAGGTCGTTGATGAAGAAGTTAAACAAGACTGGGTCCAGTACTGACCCCTGGGGGACACCATTAGTTACCGGCCTCCAACTAGACTCAGTGCCGCTGATGACAGCCCTCTGAGTTCTGCCATTCAGCCAGTTCTCAATCCACCTCACTGACCACTCATCCAGCCCACACTTCCTGAGCTTCCCTAGGAGGATGTTATGTGAAACCATGTTGAAAGTCTTGCTGAAGTCTAGGTAGACAACATCCACGGATCTCCCTTCATCTACCCAGACAGTCATGTCATCGTAGAAAGCTATCAGATTGGTCAGGCATGATTTCCCCTTGGTGAATCCATGCTGACTACTCCTGATAACCTTCTTTTCCTCCACTTGCTTGATGATGGCCTCCAGGATAAGCTGCTCCATCACCTTTCCCGGGATGGAGGTGAGGCTGACCGGCCTGTAGTTCCCTGGATCCTCCTTCTTACCTTTTTTGAAAACTGGAGTGACATTTACCTTTCTCCAGTCCTCGGGCACCTCTCCTGTCCTCCAAGACCTCTCAAAGATGATGGAGAGTGGCTCAGCAATGACATCCGCCAGCTCCCTCAGCACTCATGAGTGCATTCCATCAGGGCCCATGGATTTGTGGGGGTCCAGATCGCTTAAGTGATCCCTCACACAGTCCTCCTCGACCAAGGGAAAGTCATCCTCTCTGTGGGCTTCCTCTCTTACCTCCAGGGCCTGGGATTCCTGAGGGCCAGTCTTAGCACTGAAGACTGAAGCAAAGAAGGCATTCAGTAGATCTGCCTTCTCTGCGTCCTCCGTAATCAGGACACCCACCTCATTCAGCAGCAGCCCCACATTGTCCCTAGCCTTTCTTTTGCTACAGATGTAGTTGAAGAAAATTAAAAAGGAGCTCTGAACACGTGTACACACAGGACATTTCTTTCACAGAGGTATGTGAAATTCAGGTTTAAAGCTTTGGTCCGTGAATTTTCACAGCTGCTTACTGTTTCTTACACTGTGTTTACAGGAGTAAGGCTTTATTCATCATCAGAAAGTCTGCATAAATTCTTACTAACATAATGGAAACTATCAAAATCTCTATAAATCTATAGTGCCAGATAATCATCCCTATTGTTACTCCTGTAGTTGAAGAAGCCCTTCTTGTTGTTTTTGACATCCCTTGCCAGCTTCAATTCCAGCTTAGTGCAGAGCAGGGGGAAGGCTTCTTTATCCCTTTTCCCCTCAATACTTCTTCAGACTCTCATCTGCTCTCTCCCAGCTCCTTCTAATAATGGAGGTCTTTTCTCCCCTCAAACTGAAGCTGTAACATGTGATGAAGTTTCACTCTAAGTACTGCTGGGAGTCATGATGAGTTAAATTAATGTTTGAACGTGACAAGTTCTTTATTTACAGAACTGCCTCCTTTTATTAGCCTTTTCTGCACTTATTTTTAAAAACCGTCCCCAGTGCACTCTAGAAATATCCAGGACTGTTTTTACCCAACAAAATAGGACTGTGGTCAGATGGTCACATGTGCACTAAGGCTTGCATTTTGAACTTCTATTGTGTTTTTTAAAATGGCCTGGTCCATTGTTTGTTCTTGATTTGATGATCTATAGCAGATGCCCACCAAGATATTTTGTTTGTTGACCTCCTGGATCAGATGATCTTTACTCGTTGACTATTGACAGTCAAGTCACCCATCCCATAGTAGAGTTCAGCATTTGAGTCACTGTTTTGCACAGAGCCCCACTGGTCTACCCTGACTGGCCTTCTTGAAGGGCATCTATCTATCCGTCACAACACTCTGGTTTTGTACTCTTATCACACTGTATCTCTGGATTTCCATCTATATCACTGCTCTGTATCTGCATACAGATGTTTGTCTTCTGAGCTTTGTGCATTTGTATACAGGCATATGAGACGGGCCACTGATCATCCTGCTTTCTCCTTGTGATTGTACCCCCATTATCTCACCCCATGTGCTCTTCTACCTCATCACCTCTTGCCCTGTTGCCTGTAGGCTTTAATCTCCAGTTCCCAAATAAGCCAGAAGAAGCTGCTGATTAGGGCAGAATTGGTCCAGTTGGTTTCTTGTTGGTCATATTTGAGCTGTCAGGTAATTTTACATGGGGGACCACAAAGTTATTTTGAAGTACTGAACTGAAAACTGTGGGGATAAAAGCTGTGATGTAACCTGAAGAAGGTCAAGAAATTGGGAAGACCTGACCAAAAGATGGGAAAATGATTGTATCACAGCACAAATTTTTCTGCAGAGACTGGAACAGAAGTAGAATTTTTAGTCTACTATGCCCTCACCTTCAGCAAAAAATTGTGCTGTCTTTGTTATTAGTAAAATATTCGTCATCTCCTGGAGTTCTGGTTCACATACAAACAGTAAATCAGGTATTGCAGTGAATTACTATCTTTCTTCTGGCTTAAATGAGGGAAGTGTGTGCAATGGTTCTCAAAGTTTGATCTGCTGGTGATATGTACGTGTCAGTGTGAGGCCACATGGTGGAGTTAAAGCCATGTTCAGTTTGCAGGCTTGTGCATGCAATAGCCACAAGAAGCTGCAACTGTCTTTGCAGAGGTGTCCTTGCAAATGCAGTCTGGTAAGTTTTTAGTGTAGGTGGTCTTTATGGAGACATTACGGGTTTGTTGTTATTCTTGTTACTATTATTATTATTAACCATTAAAAGCAAAACTCACAAACACTGCCCTCCTGCTTTTGTCTGGCTTGGATGGATATGTATTCAAAAACCTTTGAATGGATCAAATTTAACACTGCTTTGTCCAAACAAATAGAAAGTCAGAACTGTTTTGGTTTGAATCAAACAGCTGAAATCCAAATTAACTTGGGAATTACTTTTTCTCTAAAAAGCCAAAGCTGTGGAAGTAAAGAACTAGTTAAAAAAAGGTTGTGATTCAGCTCTCCTTCAGCAGGCTTGACTGTTACACCCTCCCACCGTGGGAGAGCCCTGAGCACTTTAAGTGATGGGAGAGCCCAGAGTAGTTCAGTTCTCTCTGCCTAAGGGGATCCAAACTATCCCCTACTGTAACGTAGTGAAGTGCTTCAAGCACTAGCCTGCAGTCTCAGGTTGAATGAATGGTTAAATGTTTCTTAAGTGGAATATAAATAATTGGTTCTTGCTGACATGCACATATATCTCCAACCTTGTGATTTAAGCCTTTTCCGTTATTCATTTCCAATCTCCTTCATTTCAGGGGCACTAGGATGAAAGATATCTGCTTTTGTTCATCATGAATATTATTGTAAATAAAAGGGCTGGAGCACCTCTGCTATGAGGAAGGGCCGAGAGAGTTGGGGCTGTTCAGCCTGGAGAAGAGAAGGCTCCAGGGAGACCTTATAGCAGTCTTCCGGTACCTGAAGGGGACCTATAGGGAAGATGGGGAAAATTTTTTTAACAGGGCTTGTTGCAATAGGACAAGAAGCAATGGATTTAAATTAAGAGCAGGTAGATTTAGACTGGATATAAGGAAGAAATTTTTTTACGATAAGGGTGATGAAACACTGGAACAGATTGCCCAGAGAAGTAGTGGAGGCCCCATCCCTGGAAACATTCAAGGTGAGGTTGGATGGGGCTCTGTGCAACATGGTCTAGTTGAAGATGTCCCTGCTTGCTGCAGGGCGGTTGGGCTAGATGACCTCTAAAGGTCCCTTCCAACCCAAAACATTCTATGATTCTAAAAATATTGTGGCTAAATATCACGTTCAAACATTAATTTAACTCATCATGACTCCCAGCAGTACTTAGAGTGAAACTTCATCACATGTTACAGCTTCAGTCTGAGGGGAGAAAAGACCTCCATTATTAGAAGGAGCTGGGAGAGAGCAGATGAGAGTCTGAAGAAGTATTGAGGGGAAAAGGGATAAAGAAGATTAAAAAGGAGCTCTGAACACATGTACACACAGGACATTTCTTTCACAGAGGTATGTGAAATTCAGGTTTAAAGCTTTGCTCAGTGAATTTTCACAGCTGCCTACTGTTGCTTACACTGTGTTTACAGGAGTAAGGCTTTATTCATCATCAGAAAGTCTGCATAAATTCTTACTAACATAACGGAAACAAACAAAATCTCTATAAATCTATAGTGCCAGATAGTCATCCCTATTGTTACTTCTAAGCTGATCGATAGTTCTGATTGCACTTTTAGAACTATTCTTCTAGTGTTGAATACCTGCCTCTACAAGACTGTATGAACCTTGGGTGGGCCTTGGAACGATATTTTTTTTCAGTCTTTACTGTCTTAGGTAAAAAAATCAGCTGTATAGACCCAGAAATCCTATTATTTTTCCAGAAGAATACATGGAGTCCCAACTCTTCTGAAGACATTTTGAAAGAAACTCACATACAGAAATTATATTAAACTCTCTATCATCATTTATAATAAAGATTACTGTAGTTCCTGATGGATTTTCTGTCTTTAATACAATACTAGGGCTTTGACAAAGAAGTAGTGAGTTGTTTCAAAGGCACACAGTGAAAATAAATCTGTTTTGATATAACATTTAATTCTGGACCATAGCTACCTACCATTAATATTTCCTGTTTTCTGGATCACAAGCTGGAACTGAAGTACCTCATAAGTGTCTAATTTCTTTCTGAAACTACAAATACACCAAACTTCTGAGAAGTTTAATTTCGCTCTCGATTGAGATTTCAACCTTATAATCTCAGGCTTTGCTAATAGTGAAAGATTTCAAGTTAAAACAGAACAGTTCTGGGTGTCTTTCAAAAGTCATCTTTATCAAATGCTTTCAGAATACCCCACCTCCCTTTTGTAGTATCCTGAAACTTGCCAATTAGTCTATTAAAGCAGAAGTTGTTAGGTTCTCTGAACTGTTTTAATCCTCTCTCCTACTATTTTTTCCCTTTTTATCACACCCCAGAAACACTACAAGGAATTTGAAAGAAATTCAGTAGTGCAGGAGCTGTACTGAGCAAGTAAACAGATCTCTTCCATTTCAAACTCTGCAGTTCTACCCATATATATACATCTATGTGTGTTAGTATTTAACTATATGTATATAATATATACAACCACATATACAGAAAGTCAAACTTTCTCACACCTATGTTAATCAGAATAAATTTCATCACGTTATTTTCTTTCTAACAAAATATAAGACAATGTGTTAGCATTTTTATCACTCATGTGGTCAGAAACATTTATTCCTGTCTTTATTAAAAAACACGTTAAATAAATATTTGTCTTTGTAAAAATCTTACAATGAAGCTAGCAGTTTGTAGCTTGTTATAGATAATAAGCAATAAATGGTACCTTAAAATACAACCTGGTCATGTCACTGATTTTTTCCCATTTGATCCCTATCAAAAATTAAATGACATTTTCATGCTTCATCTGACTTCCCCCAAAGAGCTGAAAGTGTGATTAAAACAAACATGCTTAGTGCAAAGTGGTTTTTTTTAAAATTAAACTGACAAAGTTCTCACTGGAACTTGAAGAAATTACATCTATTGTTATATGCAAACCACATGAAAGATTAATTATTTAAGCAGTCTAGTTTCTTATAGGTTTCAGCTGCAATATCTGCTTTCAGAAAGAAGAGTATTAAGTAGGTGTAATCTTAGACATGACAAAGTATAATCCTCCTGGTTGCTTTTATCTAATAGCATATTCAGTTGACTGAGAGATGGCCCATAGAAAACCACTGCCGTTCACAGCCTTGCCCCGGCTTCGTATTCCCCAGGTCAGGCAAACACTCTCACCAGATTTCCAAGTTGTAAATTTATATTTCTTATGTGTATAAAGTGAAAAAATGCCCATCTTCTAAGAACACTGTTAACTGAATGATTGTTCAGCTGAGGTGTTGGTATTATGTTGATGTCAATTGTTAACCGAAGCGTAGATAAAACAAAGACAACACTTTAACACCATCTTTTGTCTCAATCCCAATCAACGTTGCTTGACTTATACCCCAGACTGCTACTGCAAAGAGCTCAGTCTCTGAAAAAAACTT
The DNA here is from genome assembly GCF_030867145.1 of Opisthocomus hoazin. Lineage (NCBI taxonomy): Eukaryota > Metazoa > Chordata > Aves > Opisthocomiformes > Opisthocomidae > Opisthocomus > Opisthocomus hoazin. The sequence goes on along the minus strand of NC_134417.1, from coordinate 70,017,475 downwards.
GACATGAATTAAAATGGAAAAAGCCAATAATAATCTAATGAACTATGACATTATTTAGGTATATACACATATGTGTATGTGTGCTCAGACATACCTGCGTACACACACAAATATAGTGCATCACATTTCTGCATGTACTCTATGTGAAAATGAGTCTTCTCCTGTTTCAACACCCATTTAAAAAATAGTTTACAATTGTTAATATCATATTTGAGGGACTGGCTTTGGGAAAGAGTAGAAGCACATGCTATTGTTCAACATATTGTACTTGCAGTTGGCCTTGTGTTTTGTGGACTATGTTCTGTTAAACTGCAAATCCAATGCAGAAGATCATTTTAAAGGGCGTTCAGATTTTTGTCCTAAGAAATGAGAGATGTTAATCATATGTCTGCTAATGCTTCGTCATGCTAAAGATCAGCAGAAGGATGGCAAATAATTTTGGATCAAGAACCAACTTTAGCAGAAAACGTTCATTTTAGTAGGACCGCCCTTGCCGTTTAAGACCTTCACTTATGTAACATTATAATCATGTTAGCCAAGAGGCTGATCTACCACAGCACCATGAAAGGTAACTGGCAAGCATGAGAAGTGTATGGGATCTTGTGGGACCACCTCTACAGATGCTGTCGGATTGCTGTTAGTACATTAGCTAGCCAGTAACTCCAAATATTTGCCTACTGCTTGGTGCTCTTTGTAGCTGATGTGTCTGAACTCTTTTGTCTGGTGACTAAGAGGCATGTTTTCAGGGATTCCCAATGATAGTGAGTTTTAAACCTAATTTGGAAGTCCCCCTTGCAGCTCCCAAATATAATTATGCCAAAAGCTGGAAAAAGAAAGCATCAAGCTCCACAAGGAAGAGAAACCCTCCAGCATAGAAATTAGCCCCTGCTGACAATGAAGACAGGAAAAGACAAATTATAGCTTGACAGGGAATGGTACAAATGAGATCAGGATGTGCTGAAGTCTGGTTTTTGCTTGCATAATGAATTTTCTTCCCAGCTGACTTTTTCTCCATCAGGTTGAGAAAGCAAAGGAAGGTTTTGATATATGGTCTGGTTTTCCACAGTCTTAAGGACTGTGGAAAACTGAAACACAAATCAATGAAACTGGAGGGAAATGGAAACAATTAATGATGCTACCAACACCTGTAAATTTAGGATGTGTTTTGGGGTTTCTGCATTTTGGGTATTCTTTTTCTGAAGCACATAGTTGACTAGCATTTGCTTAGCACATGACGTGTTCCTTGAGCTTAAATATTCACTCTCCTGTGTGTGATAAATGGCTCATCAGATCACGCATGTTGTTTCTTACTGAAGTACAGAAGTAGGATGCTGCCCTAGGTTAATAGGCAACAACCCGTCTCGTTGATTTAGTCAGTGGGTGCTGCTTAACAAATGCTTTAGGTTGGTGGCATTAACACGTGGCTTGTGTTTCTATGAGTTCACATACATAATGCAAGTTTTTGGGTTATATTTCATTGTATGTTCAAAAAGCCACATTTTTAACTTCCATGTGTTGAATAAACCACAGGCCTCACAGTTTTCCTCTGTTCCAGCATGGGGTCCCTGCCATGGGATACAGTCCCCCACAGGGTTCTCCAGTGTGGGTCCTTCCCATGGGCTGCAGTTCTTAAACATTTGCTCCAGCATGGGTCCATTCCACAGGGTACAGTCCTTCAGGAATGGACTGTTTCAATGTGAGTCCCCCACAGGGCCACAGGTCCTGCCAAAAATCCGTTTCTATTTGGGCTTCCAGAAGGGTCACAGCTTCTTTTGGGGCACATCCACTTGCTCCAGTGTTGGGTTCTCCGTGGGCTGCAGTGTGGATATCTGCTCCACTGTGGACTTCCATGGACTGCAGGCGGACAACCTGCTTCACCATGGTCTTCACCATATGCTGCAGGGGAATCTCTGCTCTGGCACCTGGAGCACCTCTTCCTCCTCCTTCTCCTGTGGCCTTGGTGTCTGTAGAGTTGTTTCTATTACATAGTATTGAAGGAAGGGGTTAAAAGGGATTTTAGTAGAAGCAGCGTTATCTAATAATTGTGGTGCATTTAAAGAGAACTGATAATGCCTATCTATTGTCTAAATTAACTGAAGCAGAGAGTCTTGCCTCTCCATACAAAGGGATTAGTTCCTGATAGGGGCTGGGAGTCGCCTAGAACCGGTTAAGACCGACCCTGCTGTATGGATGGGAGCCAGAAGAGAACTGAGTTTGCGCAGAAACAAAGGTCAATCAGCGAACACCGTGATGAAGAGGATGAGCCTTCATCTTGGGACCCCCGACGACTACCATCAGGAGGCACTGCGCAAGCGCAGCTGGGAGGAGTCTATGGAAATTACTTCTTGGAACTGATTTTAATATGGAAATTACTTCTTGGAACTGATTTTGATATGAAACTGGGATAGGTTATGCACATGTATAGGTGTGCTGGGAAATCTAATGTATATGTAATATTTGCCTGTGTAAGTTGAAGAGATAAGTTGCTGCTCGGCGCGCAAGACTCTGGTGAGACTACCCCCCGTGCTGCCCGGCACCGAATAAACATACCTACTTTAAAATCTTACAGATTGTGGAGTCTGCTTTCCGCACGTCAGTCTCACTCCTCTCTCCCAGTTGCTGTTGTGCAGCACTTTTTATACTTTCTTAAATATGTTACCACAGAGGTGCTACATCGCTGATGGGCTCAACTTTGGCTAGCAGCAAGCCATCTTAGAGCCAGCTGGAGGAGGCTCTGTTTGACATGGTGACAGCTCCTGGTGTCTTCATACAAAAGCCACTCAAGCAGCCCCTCTGCTACCAAAACCCCGCCAGGTAAACCCAAGACAATGATACATGTAATAGGTTAGACAGAAAAAAATCTGTGAGAGGGTACGAACAGAAAAATTGATTTCAGTCTTGCTTTCCTACAAATAACCAACTTTTTGTCCCCTTGACTACTGCAGTTGTAGAGATAGCTTTGCTGATGGCTAAAATCATATTTGGGTTGCTATTAGGTTAGCTGAATTTTCACTGAGAAACTGCAGCGCTCATCTGGAAATTTTTCATATGGCCATGGGCTCTACATGCATGAAATTTTTGCAGTCAGTAGTGATGGAAACATCTACAGCCAGCAGCTTCACAGCTCTTTTCAGTTGTCCTTTTTCCCTTCTTTTGGTGAAGATTGCGTGAGAACGTGGCAAAGTATTCCTGGTTACATTGATTGTTACTGAACTGCTGCTCTAAAGAAAAGGACAGACCCTTCATTCTAACGCTGCCTTTGGAAATGTGTTTATTGCTCATCAAGAGGAGCATTGTAATTAAAGGTAGAAGTGCTCTACTTCAGCTTTCATTTTCCACTGGCAAGAAGAGATAAGGGGATTGTGCAGAGCAATGAAGAAGGCTGACAAGGTTAATCTTATCTTCAGTTTGGGCAGCGTAGTAAATTACGATGTAGTGGATCACAACTGGCCTTGCTTCCATTGCTTGCACATAATATTTAGTAGTTCAGGGGAATTTTTAATTATTTTATACTGGCAGCATACCATACTTCTGCCTTGTATTTCTATTCTACTTCATATCACTTTTTCCCCAAGTAGATCTTTCTATTTGTCTGTACTCTGGCTGGGAGGGAGTTAATTTTATCCATTGCAGCCTGTGTGGTGCTGTGTTTTGGATTTGTCACTGAAAAACTGTTGATTACACACCCATGTTTTGGTGAACAGAGCTTGCCTGTACAGCATTGAGGCTTTCTGTTCTTGCCCCTCAGTGAGTAGGCTAGGGGGTGTGCAAGAAGATGAGGGGGGACACAGCCAGGACATCTGATCCTGACTGACCAAAGGGACCTGAACTGACCACACCACATGATGTTGTGCTCAGCAATAAAAACTCAAGGAGGAAAGGGGAGACATTTGTGGTTTGACATTTGCCTTCCCATGTAGACCTTGCAGGTGCTCAGGCTCTTGCTTTCAGGAAGTGGCTGGACTCCTGCCTGCCGAAGGGCAGTAATTAATAAATTCCTTCTTTGCACTGCTTGCAGAAGCTGCTTTTTTGTCTATTAAATTGTCTTTATCTCAACCCATGAGTCTTCTCACCTGGCTTCTGTTTTCTCCCTGTCCCGCAGGAGGGGAAAGTGAGCAAGTGGCTGGGTGGTGCGTAGAAGCTGGCCAACAGCCACCCCCCCAATCATTTTGCCTTCAGCTCTCCACAGCCCTTCAGACTCCTTTTTCTTTCTGCATATCAATCTCCCTGCTACCAGCACAATTATAGTTTCCCTTTTCCATCACCATGTGCAAAGGTTAAAGCGTACAACAAAGACATAAGAATTGGTCAAGATGTGTGAAAGCCGCTTCTACATACTAAAAGGTGAAAGTCCGCTCTTCTTTAATAGATTGTTTATCTCAATGTCAATGGGACTTGGGCAAGTACTCACGTGCTTTTCTGAGCCAAGGCTTGAATTCACAACTAAATTTGAAGATATTTGTAGTTGCAAGTTGTTATTTTAGCTTAGAGAACACCCTGATACTTAAACATAAACATTCAGAAAAACATAACAAAACATGCATTTCATATAATTAAGCTATCAGAGCCTTTATACTTATAAATAGACAAAAGACATTTTAGGTCACCTAATCACACTTCTGCATGAGCAGAATGAAGTTTCCTGCTGTAACGCATGAGATAGATTGAATGATGTTAATGAAAACAGTCATCAAAAAGAGAGGTCTCTTTTAAACTGTTAAAAATAATTTTAATGACTCTACAGCAGTTCAGCTGATGTTTGTCAGCACTTTTAATTTAAGTTTAGAAAAGCAAGTTTCACTGAATAGAACTGCGTGAGCCTGTGGAGTTCAGAAATCAGTGGGAATGAATGAGGAATTATCTCTTTCTCCAGGCTAGACAGCAGCAGCTGCAGTCAGCAGGGCCACTGTAGCTCGATCCTTCTAGTTATTTTTTTAAAGGTGACTGGCAGGGCACCATCTGAGATGGCTTCAGACTCTGGAACAAGCTCTTCCACAGCTTGCTCCAAACCATGCTGAATTTGGTGACCTGGGCATGCAGCAAAGGACATCTGTTTGACAGGGCTTTCAGAGGATGTTAAGGGTGAAGGCATTGGACAGACATTTCCAGATGCAGCTGGCTGGATTCCTGCTGAACTGATCACTTAATTCTGCTGAGATTCAATTTCACTGTGAATTTTGTTAGAGCACCTCAGATCTGAGATAGGCATCTTCTGTTTTTTCGGTGTTTTGGTTTTGTTCTGTTTTTTTAAAATAAAGTGAATGGGACTAGCTTGAGTGTTTTGCTGAATCTGAGTGAAGATAAATACTGTATCATCTATTTCTTTAATGTTATTTTGGTCCTAAATAGAAGAAATTACAGGATTAATTCAGTTTTCTTTTTGACGTGCCCCAGAAAAACTGCTTGTGTTGCAACTTCAAACTTTGAACAACAAAACACAAAGAACTTTGTTGTTTAATAAATTGTTGAGGAAACAGGAAAACTTAAAATCTGAAGACAAGACATCCAAGACACTATTTGAAATTCAGATAAAAGAAAACACTCAGTACAACATTAACATGAGAAAAATTAAGAATCAGGAATCAGTATTTTGAGCTTATTAAAAAAGCAGAGTACTTGCTCCTCTCATGTACTGCTAATATCTGTTAATATAAAAACAATTGGGTAATATTTTTTCTGGATTTAATTAACGTCCTTCAGTTTTTCACTGTATTGTAGTATCTGTTCTCATAGGTTGTCCTTGGCCCAGATCTCGCACCACTTTGAATTTAAGTAGAAGACTGCACATTCTTGGTCTAACAATGTTAATTATGATTTTTTTTAAAAGCTCATTATATTAACTTGCTAGAGTAGACTTGAAACCCTGTAAATACTCTAAGAGGCTGGTTCCCCTCCACTTGATTGGCGGTGTCCTGAGGGACATTCAGAGGAGCCGCAGGTTAGAGCTCTGCAGATGTGAGTACCAGCCCTGATCCGTCTCCTGCTGTACCTGAAGCCTTCGGTATGGGAATCCACGCTCACACTAAGCTTGTGAATTCCAGTTTGAAATACATTTTATGAGATCATGTTCCTAAAGAAAACTCAGGGGAGAAACAGCTCCTTATCTGGCTGTTATTCGCTCCTCTGTTTTCCAAGTGTGTAGGCAAGCCAACAGGGGTGAAAAAATAATACTGTGAGACTGTGAAACCTCAGGAGCTGTGAAGTGCAAAGGCACTCCTACTGTCTTAAGAAATCCTTAAACCAGAGATACACGAGGCTGGAAGATTAAGGGGAAATATTTTTATATCCTTCCCCTCTTTTTATTCCCTGGTCATTCATTGTCAGCCATTGTCAGAGACAGGATGCAATGAGATGAACCTTGGATCTGACCAAGTACTGTCATTTTTGTTCAGTTGTACTGTGTAAGCAGACGCTGGGTATTGCTTTTATACCAGTATACACTGATGCAACTGAGTAGACTTTGGTCTGGTAACCTTGATTTGTCATTCCTTATATTGTCATAAACTTAATCTTTTGTCAAAATTTGTACGTGTTGCTTGAATACAGTCAGGCTTATCATACCACTGGGTATATCTTCTTCTCCTCCTGTGTAAGTCTGTGACTGTTCCAGGTAAGAATGGTATTTTTAGTGCATTCTTTCTTTCAATCCATACTGTAATGTGCCAAGGTCATCTTTATTACAAACACTGCATAATACTCCCAAAAATGTGTGTGCACTTTTGTGCACTCACAGTTTTTTTTGTAAAAAGATTGCTTTGCATAAATCTGTAAAGCATCAGCATGCAACAGTCTTTTACGTGTGAAACTGCCTTTCCCTTTGCTAGTCATCCTTTTGACACATAAATGACCATTTTAGGTTTTTTAATAACTGTGCTGCGCCATTTACTTCAGCCTGAACCATTTCACCAAACAATAGCCAATTTTTAATGGTCTTCAAAGGTGATGTATGAAATAATAGTTTGAATGTTCTTTGGATTTTGCAGTTTATCTATTAATTCTGAGTATTCCATTTTTATTCATTCAGAACATTTTTATTTTTTTAGGTTTTGTGCTTTAGCCGATTCATCTGTCCACTCAGTACGTAGCAGGCACCTATTCATTTTCAAGGAAGTAACTACGAACTCCAGGATTTCTGAACGAATATTGGGCCTCAGAAACACACCCATGACCACAGCTCCTTGCTGGGATTCAGTGCCTAGAAGCCACCAAGTCTTAGCATCACCTTGGCACAGTACAGAGGATCTTTTAAGTTTGCTAGGGATTAATGAAGACCTCTAGAGATATCAAACGCCGGAAAGGCATAAGATGTGAACTGACTCTTACTTGTAAAGATGTGGACCAAATTTGCCCTCATGCTGTCCTGCGTTATAAACTATAAGGCAATCCCTTTCTTTTAGCTGTCATTGCTTTCAGATTCAAACTCCACAAAGAAAGTGAACACTGTGGCTTAGGGCGTAGCTCTGGTTTTAATAAAACTGACCTTTTTTTCTTCCTAATACTTCAGAATCAAAAAAAGCACACCTGTTGTTTTAGAAAAAAATAATGGAAAAGGGGTTAGAATCACTGATTGACTGAAATGTCCCACTGGTGATAAGGCAATCTGCTAACCTGCTCTTGGGTTTAGATTTCTTTGCTTGGTCTTGTAATTTGTAGTGGTGCAACCTGCTTTGAGAGGGAAAGAGAATATATGTCCAGGACTTACAGCTTGCTTCACAGTGTGCTGAGTCACAATGCTGTCTTTTATAACAGCATTGCCTTTGAGAGATTCATTTTTTTCATCTGCAGCAGTTTTCATGAATAAATTACCTAAAAAAAAAAAAGTGAATTTGTGAAAAGGTCTTTTTTTGCCCTGTAATTATCTCATAGAATTTAATCGAGGAAGGTACTGACTAAAATGCTTAATGCAATGAAGTAGAAAATGTTTAACTTCTGCTCATTTTTAAAACAATCTGTTTTCTGATACTTACAATAACGATGAGGTGCATTTTTAATATACCTTGTATTGTCCATGCTTGAATATCCTTTCTCTGACAGGACCATTATTCTACCGAAAACTAGCAGAATGAGTTTTTTTCACTTGTAAAAAATTAAATTGCCGCTCTCTAGCTCCTATACCAAAGGAAAAGGCCCTAGAATTTATCACTTTTTAAACAATAGACCTCTGCCGGATTTGAAATTAAAAATAAACCACCCCTGTGATTTTCTGTCACGTAAATTTTTATTTGGCACTTCAAAGGCTGGCTACATAACTTGCATATTTTGAAAACTACCTGGTTAAAAGATACCTCTTTGTGTTACAATAAGTGCTTAGCAAAGTGAAGGTTGTACTAGCAGTTCTGTTACAACAAAGTATTTTCAGAAGGCTGCAAATTAAGTTTCCTGTATTTTTAAGTGTGAGAATGCAAAATGTAACACTCATAATTAATGTCTTTTAAAAGCTGAGACTCATTTAGTCGTTTTTTTTTTCATGTAGGTGGCATTACTGAAATCATCTTCAGATGCTGTTATGTTCTACCTTCAGATTGAATTTTGCCATGTAACTCTGCAATGTGACATCATCCTTCAACATTTTCTGGAAGAGTTCATTGGTTGTTGTGGTGACAGTCAATTTCTTTTTCCCTCCAGACAACGATCATTACAACTACCTTCTCTGAGCTCCTTCATTCCAGGAGGATTTTGCATTGAACAAGGATCAATAGAAAGCTGTAACTAAGTTATAGTTGCTATTACCTACATGCTCTTTCACAAGCCATTTAACTGGCAGTATCAGAAGGCAGTCCTTCATAGAGTCTGGCTCACCTGGGATTTAGTCCACCCAATCTACATTTGGATTTTTTTAGCTACTGCCTAATTACAAAGACTGCAAGCTGAAGGCAGGATAACCCAAACAGGATCAGTTTTCCTATGGTATAGCGCTACTTGTGTGACTTCAAGACAGAAAATGAGAATTCTTCAACATCGTCTAAGTTTGGTGCTGTAGAGAGGATTTCACTGGCTTGTTAACATCTGTAATGATTAATGGAGATATTCAAAACTCGCCTGGACAAGGTCCTGTGCAGCCTGCTCTAGGTGACCCTGCTTCGTCAGGGGGGTTGGACCAGATCATCCACAGAGATCCCTTCCAACGCTGAACATTCTGTGATTCTGTGATTCTGTGAATTCATTGACTGCCTTGAAAGACGTGGACATTGGAAATAAATGTCTATAGAGCCTTAAACAAGAAAGCTTTATGGGGCTAGTCATAGGCCGTATTTTTACAAACCCAGCCTTCACACTTCTATGTGCACAATTCTGCCCTTGAAGTCGCTGCTGTGCAGTTATTATCACTAATCTGTGTTTATGCAAGTAATGCATGACCAGCAGCGCGCAAAGCTTGCATGCACCAGTAACTGCATCTGTAAAGTTGCTCATGCACCACTGTGAAATCTGTGGGAATCAAATGCACAGACTAACTGCTTCAGCCTCATTTTAAGTAAAAACTATGCAAAAATTTGTGTTTTAAGCACATATTAGCAATTTCATTTGAACTTTAATACAGTAACCTAGTCCACAGAACTGTTGCATGTATTCATTGGTTTTTAGTAATTAAGTGTAGTGCACAGTGACTTAATATCATCTGTCAAACCCAGTATAGTTGTTTATTCCATTATTCTCTATTCCCAGGAATCTTGCATTCTGTGAGGTGATGTGCAAGAACAGAATAAATAAAACTGCTCATTCTGAAGTTCCATGCATTTCTGCGTAACACAGCCACACAGAAGAAACTGCAAGAAAACAGTGATATCATGGTGAATGGCAATGATCTTGGCATACCAGCAACTTAATGTAAATAAAGCTATTTTCCTATGTGCTGTGACCAAGTTCAGAAAAGAGACTGGGATATATTCAGTAATGTCATTCCCTGGAAAGACAGTTGCTATGGTGGAGTGAGTGATCGTTTAAATAAAAACACAAAATTATTTTTTGGAAAAGCAGGTGGGCATAGTGATTTTTCTTTGGATGCAAAGTGTATTGACATATAAAGGCAAGTATGAAACTTCAGTAGGAAGAGAAGAAAAAGATTAAAGAAATATTGAAAAGTTTCATTTGGACTTTTTGGGTTATATTCAGAAGTAGATTTAAGACATATTCAGGAAACAGAAGTCTTTGTGCCCGGTAGTTATGGCACATACAACCCTTGTGTAGACCAAGTCTTTCTTCACTTCACCCAGTAGATAAATGCTCAAGGAGTCATTCTCTTTTTTTTCTTCCCCCCCCTCACCTTTGTCTAAGACAGTATTTAACTCTTCTGTCAAAATGCAAATGAGAAACTGCAAGACATCACACCCAGAATATCACATAGACTAGTGGCTAAGGCTTGTTGCCGCAATGGGATATGGAAAGGTGAAACCGATTTTCTGCATATGGTAGATACTTATATGCTGGAGGAGATTCACAGTCACTGAACTGCAGAGTCTGCTTTCACTGCTGAGTTTGTAAGTACTGTTTAAATTGCCTTGTCAACTTAGCCTTTTGCGTTATTAAAATGTCTAGTTGGGAACATATTTTCTTCAATTCAAAATTATTTCCTTCCATTTAAATGTGTTGGTTGTGGTTTGTTATCTATAAATTGCTTTGCATCAACCCTAAACTGAAATTAGTTGCCTTCTATTTGTCTCCCTCACTGAAAAGAACAACCAGCTCTTCTTAGAAGTCAACATCTGCATGCTGTTTCCCACCCATATGAGACATAAACAAGGTAATGATAATCCATGATGGCATGAGAAAGGAGTATTTAACCTGTGACAGAGCCTGGAGGGGGAGCAGTGGAGAAAAACGAAGAGCTAAAGCTCAGCAGGAAAAAATGGCCTTAATACCAGTGTTCCCAGAGGACGCGAGCAAGGCAAAAGGAAAGCCAGAGGAACGGCCATTGCGGTGATGAGAATCTGGGTGAGATGAGAGTTCAGTGGGTGAACAAGAAAGGCTGGGCCTCGTGATTATACACAGCGGGAGTGGTCCAGGTTTGCCTTCAGTCAGTGTGTGAGGAACATGGGAAAGTTTCAAGCACCCATTTGCATGTGGGAAAGAGAAAGGATCTGTTTTCCCTTTCCTATGTTCATAGGTTGCTCTTGCATCCTATTTAGCTCCGCTGTACAGAAAAATACCAGTGAGTGGAGATTTACGGAAGCCGCACTGACAGTTTCTGGCCTGTTCTTTTTCTGTGAGGTTGTGAGTGGCTTTGGTTAGAGGCCTGAGAGATGCTTGAATTTTCAAAGCTCTGCAAAATAAACGTACAGAGCTGGTAACAGCATTTGTAAATTAAAGATTACTTTAATCTTCAGTGACATATTCATGAAATATTGCTTTAGATTCTGCTTCAAGCTGCAGAGCCAACAGAGTTTATTTTGGAGACAAAAGCAATTTAAAAGAACTCATAGATTGCTTTCGCTGCTAAAGAGTATAAATCATCCCTAACTAAATTTTGTGAGTAGAGTATGCTGAGGTATTTATATAACACATGCTTTCTGACATTTATTACAGAATGATCCTTTCCCATAGACTGCTAGTCACAAAAGGGGGATACGGGATGAATCATTAAGGGGTTGGTAATCTTTTTGCTGACATAAATGATATTAGTTAAGGATGAAAAAAATTAGGCTTTTTTTTTTTTTTTAGTATGGTACAGTGCTATCAGACAGCAACGCATTCAAATTCTGATGGCAAAGATACTGTAAACATGTGAAAATGTAGCTTGATGTGGCAGATGCTGTTGCTAAATATGTATTTACTAAGATACAGAAGAAATCTCTTGCCTAAGTTAAATGCCTAGCAATGAATCTTGCCCCAAATTCTTCATAAGTCAACAGTTTTTGAATGCATAGTCTCAGCAAAATGCTATTTCCAGTCCCAGTCTTTTGTGGACATGCGTTTTCTAGGGTAGGATTACAATTTACACAACTGATTTTCCTGTCTCACGTAGAGAGAAACTGCACAAATTAATACAGGAAATGAAATATTTGTCACTAAGTAAAATATGCATGTGGCAAGTATCAATAGTATGCACCACTCTGCACATACCAAGAAACCTGTGAGTGAGCCTGTGCTGGAGACATGCACTGTTTTGCTTACAAGCTGTAGGAACCAGAGCCACCCTCCTATTTCGCGTCCAGGCTGCTGGGAGTGATTGTCAGGCGTGTCCCCCAGCCCTTGCTGCAGGCACTGCTCCGCTTCCCAATTTATCCCACTCATCCCAGAGACTCTGGAACAGCTTTCTGGAACAGGTGCACACCATCAGTGTCCTGTAGGGCCCATCTGTATCTGTCCATACGTTCTGGCTGGAGACAATATCTAACCTAGATTAGCTGCTGTCTGGGCTGAAGAAAGTTAGCAAACTCTAACAAGGTGTTAGCAAACAGTTCCTTTTATTTTATTAAACGTAATTACTTACCACATTCTTTCTTCTGATCCTCATTCTTTTAGGGTCAAAACAGAAAATGAAAAAATAGTAACTCCTTAAAAATTATATATTCTTATTCTCTCCAAATCGTGCCTAGTGCATGTCTCTGCAAATTGCCAGATGTGAGGGGAGAGAGTGGCTGCCATCCATGAGCCCTACCTTATTTCTGTTTATGCAAATGAGTAGGCAAATCAAGATGGTTTTGGAGAGAGAACTGAGCAAAGTCATTTCCAAAGCACAGCTGTTTCTCTAAGATGTGTACAAATCTGTACTGTCTCTTACAATGGTTAGAGAAGATTGAACTGCCCAGTCCACTAAGCCCAAATATTCAGGGTTCTTATTGTTTTCGAACTACAGGTTTAACCAGAGAGCACTACTTGCTCTCCAGTTAAAACAGCATTTCCCCAGTTTTAGTCAAGATTGCCCTCAAACAGTAAAGCAACTAAAGAAGATTATGGTTCACTCCTCTGTTTACTTTCCAGTTTGCCAGCTCTCATGCTTTTACCATGAGATTTTGTGACCTGGTGTTCTCTTTCGTCTCTGCCATGAAGCTTCCTTGATTTCGGGGGGGTCTGTTCTTCCTAGTGACGTATAGAGTAAAGGAGTACATACTGCCCTGCCTCTGCCTTTGTACACGTGCAGGTTCCGTTATGTGTCCACTGTTCTTAGCAGTGGATAACAGCTCTCCAGTAGCCTTGGAGGTCCATAACATCTGTGTGTACAAGACAGATGAGGAAGCCTGGAGCTTTCACATATTATTTTTACTCATTAAATATTGTTTCATTTTCTTGCTTTACTTCCTTTCCTTGCTTTGTCACTGAGCTATGTGTTTTCTGCTTGGAGCTGGAATGGGCCACATGTAAACAAGAGATGTCTTGGAAGTCGTCCCTCTGGGAGGGCCTCCATTGCCTGCATGTGGCATGGCACAGTCAGGCTCCGAGCCTTGACTGGGGTGTGTATGTGTGACACTGTACTATGAATGGAAAATTGTAATTGACTATATGTACTATTAAGAGTCATCTAGTAATCTGCATGTTGCTAACTAAAAGTGCTAACAATCACCCAACACTGCACATCCGGACAATTCATCAGGGACTTCGGTTAAATTGAACACAGTTTTCAGTAGGAAATTCAGTCTTTTTTCAGTGCAGGCTATTCCCCTGCTGAATTTATTTCTTTATTCTGGACTCTCTCTGTTTAATGCCGTTCCTTTTCTGTGCAGGAGGAATCACACATAATGCTTCTGCCCTTGATTTTGCAGTTTTGCATAGCACATACAAAAGCCACCTTAATCACATTAATATTCATATTCGTATTTTGTACCTGACAGAATTGAAGAAAATAGACTGCAGAGTTATTAGGTTACCTTTGAGATTTCTAATTCTTCAGTTTAACGACTGGTTGAGTATGTGTAGAAACTCGAATGGTGTGCTGTAAAAAAAAAAGCAATCTAAAGTCCTACCACAATTACAGGGTAAAAAACCCTCTTGTGATACTGCTAACATTGCACACGAGTTCTTCAGGCAGAGGGCTTCCTGACGTTGCTCGCTAATTTAAACCAGGATGGTGTCTCATAATTCAATAAGGCAGAACTATTTCTGCAACAGAACTGCTTCCATTTCAGGAAAAAAAAACCCACCACCCTCTACGGCTCTCATCTTTATTAGTACACTGCCTCTTAAATCCTCAAAATACTCCTGCACACTGTAAGCAACCACTTAATTTTAAAAGCTCATTATAAAGTGCAAATAAATCCATATCCACTGCATAATGATACTTTATCGTCAATTTGAGCGAAGCAGAAATCTAATTTTTGCAATCAAACAGTTGTTGAGCTGCCTAACACAGCGGCATCCTCTTCTTGGTAAGGGCTTTGGTCATCTTGGTATTCAACATTATAGCGTTAAGGCTTAGCATATATCACAAAGAAAAATTGTAGTAATACACAGTTGCTTTTGTGCTAAAATATTTCTTTAACCAGCACGAAAATTATATAAGCCTTAGAAACAATCTTGCCCTGTGTTCTTGGAACAGTATTTAATGTATTTTTGTCAAAGGAGTTGCACAAATGCTAATTGTATTAAGATTTTCAAAAATCAGTCTTCAAAGGGTGCCTTGGGATTCGTTTATTTGCAGTAGGTGAGCTGGGGAGGTCCTGGACACCTTCCCTTGGAGCGTATGTGCAGCTTATCAAAGCAGTCACTCACACGTAGCACGATTCCGTGGGGTCAGTGCTGGGAGGTCTGCACATTGCTTTTCTAGCTGCTATCAGCTGTAGCTCTGGGACACAATGGTCTCTAAATGTGTTCTGCGTTTTTCCTCTGTAAACCTGTGCTCTTTGGGTCTCATGTGGCTTGTTCAGTAAATAATTTTAAAATCAGGCTTTAGATTTCAGACCCAGAATTCTAAGTAACAAACTTTCAAAGAGTTTACTGAATCAAAATAAAAATCTTTCTTATCCTACTTAAGTGAAAAATAATGCCATGTCTTTTTTAGTGGTGCGTCAGAGTAACGGGATAATACCTGTATACTATTCTTTCAGAGCAGCGGTAAAGAAAAGGTTTTAAAACTATGTGCAGATGAAGGCATAAATCCCTTGACCTTTAAAAACATCAGTGACATGATATTTTAAACTGTGTCTCAATTTAGTACAAATGTGTACCAATAATAAAAAAGAAATCAATAAAAAGACCTACAGGATCTATAATTCCATTTTGGATTACAGTTGGTGAAATAACTTGAGTTTGCCAACATACTACAAACATTTGGGTTGAACATCACAAATACTTTCAGAAAAAAAGGGGATATCTAGTTAAAAAAACAACAAATGTGTAATACATGATTTAATCTTGACCATTCCCAAGCAAAATGATCTGTTTTGCTTTGGACAAAATTAATTTTAAAAAAGATTAAATGTCCCCAAAGAAATGAAACATTTTGTTCAGTTCAAAATTAAAGTTTAAATATCACATCAAAAATCAATTTATAGATAGGCTGCTACTCCAATTTTCTACCTAGTATTTTTCACTTTCCTGAAAGCGGACCAATGTTGAAAAATGCATAAAAATGGGGAAGAATGTTCGGATTTAGCTCACTTCTTCAGTTATCAAAACCATAATTATGTAACTTGTGATGTTTGATGATCACCTGTGGTTGCTAGGAGCTGCAATTTATATGAATTTGGGAAGGTTTTGGTGGCGAAGGGGACGCTGTGCGTTTTTTTCCAGAGAGGAGAAACTTGTGTAACTCCAGAAAAACTGCTGATGCAGGAAGCTTAGCAAGTTTCAAGGAAGTGAATGCGTATTTATGTGGAATAGAAGAACATTCATATTTGCATTAGGTAGGATATAAATAAATCTGAAGGTCTTGTCTTCCCCTAGTTGTACAGCATTTTAACTTTATCAGTAGAATTTAAGTAATATAACCCTCAATTTAGATTGCATGATAATCTGGGTGTAAAAAATACTCAGTATCTATTTCATGGGAATAATCAAACTCATAGTTGTCTCCTTCTCAACTATGTACCTGTGCCGCTGCATACGGTTATATAATTTATTATTCTCAAGCAACAGTGGATGAGCAAGCTACTTGCCACCTCTGTAACTGATCACGTATTTTCTCAGAATATCCAGTTTCAGAATACAAAAGTATTAAATTATTTCAGGTCATGATATTGACAGAGTCACAGTCACAAAAACCCCAAGATTTGTCTCCAAATCAGCTGGGTCTTTTTATGAAGACCCTAATAATAGTTGCAGGAGCTTTATCACAAAGCATGTTCCTCCTGAGCTATGCGGCTTCTTCGGGGGCGGACTTCTTGAGCCTGTTTGACAGTTCAGGGATGAGGGACATCTGTATAAACCAAGAATAGGCTTGGGGAGAAGGAGTGGTTGTGTTCAGCACCTGAATAACTGGCATCCTTGTCTTTGCCACAGATTTCCTCTGATACAAAATGCGTCCCGCTTCACTGCTATAAATCCATTTATGTGCTATCAGTTTCAGATGAGGAACCGTAGCAAACATTTGCATATCAGAGATCAGTGTTATGTTTTGTGCTTTCTCCTAAACAACATAAAAAGACCTCTGCCAGTTACTTTCTGAAAAAATGTAGTGCGTAAAAATCAGCTACAATGAAGAATGGCCTTTTGTAATTACGCAATTATATGGCCTATAACGTTTGTCTATTTTTAATATACATTATCTTGCTGTTAACTATGATTTGCAATTCTAAAGAGAGACTAGAAGCATTTGGATGTAAACTTTTCTGGCTAAGTTTGTCTGGTTACTTTTTGGAAGCATGTTTGAAATCAATAAATGCAGATTCAGCCTCACTGAGTTATTTTACAAATATTTGTAGATTGAAAAATTATTCAATGGGTCAGAACATATTTTGATGTGAAATGTTTTGTTGTGATAGCCATGAAGTCTACAGAATTTCATTTAGAAACTCATTTAAAATAAATCTTTCCTGAGTTTGTGTCTTTTCTGGGATTTTTTGGTATTAGGAGAAATTAAACCAAATTGTTTATGGTATGTGGTAAATAACAATCTTGATCCGCTACAATCTGTCATTGTGAATAGTAGATGCATTAAAACTGAAATCCCTGATAAATTTTTACTTCTTTATTCTCTAACCATGTGAGTTTTGTCTACCACATATCTCTAGCAATTTACCTTACATTTTGAAGAATGAATTGAAAATGAGTGATAATGTGGATCCTGTAGGAGCTCTATAATGAGATATTAAATATAATTTCAATCTAGTAAGTATACTTGTTTTCTGAAGACCTTCAGCACTCACTGTTTTCTCATGTACAATGAGAACTATTTTAAGAACTCCGGATTTAATTCATGATCACTTGTGAAGACATACAGTAATTGTTCTGCCTTCAGACAACGGTTATACAGTTCCTCCTCACGCTCTTCTTGTTCCTTTGGCTTTCTTGCAATGGAATTATAATTTATTTTACATCAGGGGGATATCTACATGTTTTCAGATCTTGAATTTTAACACATTTAAATTAATCTGACTAAATCCAAGGAAACTGTAGTCACATGAACTGTGCAACCAGTAAATCAGGGGGTGTGGTTGGTCTGAGCAGGAAAGTTGTGATGTGCAGATGAAGTCAGTATTTGTAAAGAGGGACCTAGGGAGAGTGTTTCTGCATGGCTTAGGGCACATCTAAAAAGATTCACTTCTCTGTATTGTACTTTTTCAATGCAAACATAGTTTCACTGATCAAAAATATCCAGCTGGTACAAAACTATTAAAATTTAGGTCTTCATAGTGCTCTCCTTTCTGATTGTTTCCATTTCTGTCTCATTGTAATGTAACCTGGGCCAACCAATTTCACTTCTGTTTCAAATTCTCCTTAAAACAGCAAAATAACGACCAGGAGAGAAGAGGTAAGGGAAAAGTAGTACAGCAGAAGAAAACGTTTAACCTTTTCCCTTTGAAGTTTTAAATAAAAGAAGAAAACACAGGACAAAAAACATCTCCATGCAGACTCATAAGACAAAGCTTTTTGAGGAGAGGGACAGCTCATCTCCATGATCTGCTGGGCTTGTGCAGAAAGCCCAAGTGAAGGCTCCCATATTTGTCTCTGCTTCAGTAACATTTATCACAAGCCAGTGAACTGTACTGTAATCATGACTTAATAAGAGGTTTCAAAGCCTTTTGATGGCAAACATCATCCTGGATCTTCTGATGGAGGTCAGAGTGAATGGCTGTAAGAACAATCAGACCTGTATTTATTACAGATAAAAACGTCCTTTATCACCTCTTTTGGTTGGTACCAAGCTCCAGAAGGCTCAATTTAGGGAAATATTTCAGAATAATACATCCAAAAAGGTGGCACCCATCTGACTCCAGCAACCATTACTTTTGTATGTTTTTTGGAGAACTTGCATTATCAGCCTTCTCCACTTCCAACAGATATGCGATTCAGAAAAGTATTTGCAGCACTGGGTAATTCAAATACAAATTTGAAGCTGCTGCATTTTGAAATAATGCTAGTTCACAGACGGTTGGCTATGTCATATACAGTTTGCTTACAACAAATTAATAAAATAATATGGCACAGTTGCACACATTTGTTTTGATTACTTTCTTAAATACGTCCATAAAATTTTACAGTGCCCGTTGTACAACACCCACCATTTTCCTGATTTCTTAATGAATGATTCTGAGTTACAGCACCTCCATCTTGTGGTAAACTTGAGAAATAGATCTTCCTTAATGCTATCTGCCAAAAAAGTACCTCTGAAAAAATTATGATAAAAGAGATCTATCCAGAATTGAACTTGGCTTCAAGTCCTTCAGGGAATTTGTTTTAGTGTGATTTCTCTCTGCCTCCAGTTCACACTTGTTAGCTGGGACAGTCCTTTCTGTCCATGCAGAAACCTGATTTCTTAAAGGCTGGCAGCAGGAGGAATCTGTCTTCCCTTAAAGAGTCAGGGACATATTATGCTTCGATGAAATGAGACCTAGGGCTATCAATGAATAGCAGTGTTTAGGCACTGAGAATCTCAAAGGTTTACAAATACCTGTCACAAGGGCAGCTTTCCATTATCACCATCCCAATGCAATTGTAAAGTTTTTTTCTTGAAGCTAGAACATCAAAGCAGAAGTTTTCCACTGCCATGGTTGACTATGGGCATGAATACACATGTGTGTGTGTGTCTGTCTTTTGGGTTTAAAATTTAATATTACAATTTGGACAAATTGAATCTGAAAAGATTAATGTTTTTCAAGCTCAAGAAAGAATCCTGCAAGACTGGTACTGTCAAAAACCTAGCTGATGGCTGCTCCCTGTTTGCACTCTTAGTAGCCACCGAGCATAGCTCAGACACCTACACAAGTCTATCAGATGAAAGTCTAATTTCAAAGTACATTAATTTTTCTTCTTTGTTTCCATTGTTCTTTTCTGGTTTACTAGCCCGGAGATGCTGTGTACTGTGAATTCAGAAAGTGAGACATTTAGCAGGCAAGTCAGGTAGATGCTAAATACAAAGTTCCTCACACTTTCTACGCTGATATTGCAGCAGTGCTCTCTTTTACAGGACAGGTTTAGACAATTAACATCATCGTACCCAGCTCTCTCACCCTTTGCTTGTGTCCAGTGTGCCACAGTTCTGTAACTGTCTTGGATTTACTCCTGTATATTCAATTCTTGTTTATTCTGGGGAGCTCAAAACTGGACACAATACTCGGGTGTAGTCTCTCAAACACAGAGTAGAAAGAGATAATAAAATCCATTGACCTGCTGCCTATAATCTTGCTAGGAGAGAAGTGTGCTGTTAGCCTTCGCTGCCACAGGGACACACTGCTAACTTAATTCAGCTTTCCTCACTAGGACCCTCAGGTCCTTTCCTGGCAAGCTCCTTTTCAGCCTGTTGGTGTCCAGGCTGTTCTGTTGCATGGGGTTTACTGTGTCCTGGCTGTGGAAGGTTGTTTTTGTTGCTGTTGAACTTCACGGGATTTCTGTCAGCTCATTTTTCCAGTCTGTCAAAGCCACGTAGAATGGCAATTCTGCCTAGGATTTAAATAAGGAGTAGCACATCATCTGGACTGGCAGTTATAACTGCATTGTAATTTAAGGACATAAAAACTTCTGTGCTGAGCTGTCCAATATCTTCTCTCTGACAATGGTCATCAGAGAAATGTACCATAAACCAAGAAAATTTGAACCGTCCTTGCTCTCCTATGAGCTACTACTCCAGCAGTTCAGTAGTTTAGGGACTTCTTAACTCTGAAGGTGCATTTCGACCTTTCTCTTCAACAACAGGACCGGAATCTAGTCCATTTATGATTTTTGCTGACAAACCTCCTGTAGCAATTAATTCATAAGCAGATGATGGAAAAGGCAATGAAACTGTTTGTTTGTTTGTTTAGAACTTGCTTCCTCTTAATGTTTTTGTTCTACTTCTTGCACATTGAGAAACTGGAAAGAGTAATTCATAGCTCAGCTTGTGCACCACCCCTGCTTCTCTAGTCCCATTTCACCTTTGAAATGTTTTCTGTTTTGTTCTTCAATGCTTTCCTAGAAGTTTCTAACATTTGACTGGCGTTTTTGACTGTTGCTGAGCAATGAGTTGGCATTTTTGGATAACCCTGTCCAGGAACTTTAACATTTCTTCTGTGAGTGGCTATAAGTAATTAACCAACACGGTGGATGTGCAGTTTGAGTTATTTTTCCCATACATGACAAATTAGGTTTATTGACATTGAGTTTCATTTGCAATCTTACTGTCCTTTCACCTGTATGATCCTCCCACAGCTCTCTGCATCCAGCTCTTCTTTTAGACTATTTTGAGCAATCCCGTAAGAGTATGCCACAGCAAAGCCTTTACAGGAAAAAAAGGAACTGACTGAAACTCCCTTAATTCAAAATCATAAACTGAAAATATTTTCATCCTTAAATGTAGCTTCCTATCCATAGCTGCATGCCATGGTCCCCTTTTATACAGCTCCTGTTTGAGTCTCGGGGTCTTGGGGTGATAGAACACAAAACACAGCATTATAATTGTCACATACCCTTTCTATATTTCTGAAAGATGAAAGCTTCTTGCTTACATGGATTCAGCATGGTTCCAGCAACTGTTACTGGCTTTGGGTACTTCTGTGTCATCCACACACGTATATGCTCTCGTAACGCAGCAGCAACTTCCAAAGCTACACAGACTTGTAAGTCGTCTAATGTAAATCCACGTATCCATGGCTACTCCTGCAGTCATGGGTGGCTGGAGAAGAGAAGCTCCTGTCTACATGTCTTTCTGCAGTTCTAAATTCCTGGTACCACCACATTTTTGTGCTAAGTCCTCCTCAACTGAACTGACTTGAAATTCAGTTTGTGCCCCTGGAGTGGCTCTCAACAACGACCAGAACACTTCAACAAGGAAGCTGATAATCTTTATTAAGCATGAGATAATGTGAAATCCAGAAAAGAAGAATGTTCCACAAATTGTTTCAGCCACATTCCTAGCTAGACAGGATGCAAGCATTTTCCTGGATTAGCAACAGCAACAGATCTTAAAGTACCTCTAGGAATCAGTGGGTGTCTTGCCTTTGTCAGCCGTGGCCGTGGCTTTTGATGCATTATCAAAAAACCTCAGACTCTGGAGGAAATGGATTAAATGTGGTAGCTGGATTAGGACTTTCTGTCATTCAAAAATCACTGTAGCATAAGGACACTTTGGACAAGGACACTCTATAAGCACTTAGAGACGTGAAAAGCACATAAGTTGAGGAGAAAATTGGTGTGTTTGTTATTTGGGATTAATGTTTACAGGTTTGCAGGAAGTATTGACTCAGCTTTCATAATACCAATTTCTTTAGCTCTGTGCTGAAAACAAAAGTGTCGTTGCAGGAACCTGTTACTTAATGTTGGAGTTCAAACTAGCTGCAGAACTACTTCCCCCCAGGATTTCCAGTTTAGCATAATGTTATATACACATGTATACGTAAAAATGTTTTATATATATATATATAAAATGTTATTTGTACATGTACATATGTGAACAATCCCGCTCAAAAGAATAGTTGAAGCAAAGCAAAGGGCAAAATGTATGTGTGTGGAATTAAACATTTAGAGAATCTCAAAGAGACTAGCTTAGTTTTTCAATTCCTTTCATTTCAACAGGACATACAGAACAACAGAAAACAGAAACTATCGATCATAAAATTTAATGGTCATACTGTAGTACTTTGTACTTTCTATATGGAGTCCTTTTGCATTTATTACTTCAGATTAGCACTTCAAAATGAAATGTAAACAGCTAATATCTCTAGCTGGTTTTATGCCTGTGTACCATTTGGAAATAAGAAATTAAAAAATTACACATCTTTGCCTGCAAACACTGAGCGAACTCCAATGACTGGATTTCACTGTCTGTCCATTCGTTTCTGTTATCTACAGTCAAAAAGTTTCAGTCAATGCTGAGGCAAAAAAAAAAGAGTGATGATAAAATAAGAATGAATTTGCATGTTATCTCTACTCCTCTATTTAAAGTTAATTTCCCTAGAATCAGTTTGTTGTATGCATAAATCCTTTGTGAATTTTGCATATCCTTCACAAAATGCTGGCATGTTTTCAGGAAAATTGTATACCTCATTCAAAAAAAAAATTATAGCCGATCTGTATAGGTTTGACAAAGTATTTTATTCCCTTCCTTTTTCACCTCAGGTTCAATGCCTCTTGCATTTTTAATAAAAAAAAAATTAATACCAGCATTACTTCTTCAAATATTCCTTAATCTAACATTCTGCATATGAAATATATTTTCTCTTACAGAAGTTGGAGTCTACTATGGGGCATTAACAAGTAGTATGCAACATCTTGTCTTGAATTAATTCATGTTTAAGCTCTGGTTTTGCATAAATTATATACAGAAACCATACACCACCAGATCTTGGGAGTGTTCAGTATCTGGAATTGACATGGAGGTCGATTAATGTTCTAACATTTCTGTCTGCCTGAGAGAAGGATCAGGCCATCAGTCTGGAAAACCTTTATCTCTTATTGTTGCACTTTATGTTGCATTTTGTATTTTACCTCTAGGTTTACACATGTGTTTATCTTATACTTCGGTCTCAAAATCACAAGGTGCAAAGGGAAGTGCATTGGTGAGGATCCTGGGAGGAAAAGCAAAAACATTGATTGCTTTCTCTCATTTACCCAAAAAGGCAATGCTTTTGCTATTATTCAGCAGTCTTTGGCTTGCTTCCCCCTTATAGTTGTATCTGTTTCTCATTGTTAAAGAATTCCTCATCCAAGCTAGTCTATTATTCCTGGAATTTGTAGAAAGGTTAGCGAGTCTCTAGAGTTGTGATTACTTTTTCTAGCTGACATTTATTGATCTCATTACCTTCATGCTCATATTTCAAAAACTTTTTTTTTACATTTTGTTACCATTTCAAAGATGACAGAAATGCTGTAGTGTTCACTGTATTAGAACCATATGTAATTAAAATTTGTACTCTGTGTTTCATCAGAAATTCACTGTCAAAACCTCAGCATGTGTTGTTTACAAATTAGATTGTTATAAATAGAACACAAAATGACTGCAAAAAGAGAGATGGAATTTACATTTGAAACAAACATCTATTTTACTTCTGCATAGAAAATTGACATTTTTGGCCATAAGCAAGTTGCTACAATACCATACATCGTATGAAATCAGATGAAATCCACACCTGCACAGAAGCCAGCAAGCCTATGAACCATTTAAGCACATTTTAGAAAATACCAAGGCAGGGGTAGGAGCTGTGTGATTCTTTTGCTAGCTTTTTATTTGTGAGTAAATTTCACTTTTGGTTTTATTGCGTATTTCCTTCTTCTATTATTAATTATCACTGAAATTTAAGTCATTACAACTGCATTCTCAATTACAATAGCATTCTCAATTGGTATTCTCAATTTTATTGATGGTACAAGGAATTTTTGCAGTGACTTGAATGGAATTTACAAAATGCTTGAAGTGTTTTAACCTATTAAGGAACAAAAATAAGCCATAATGCACTCTGAAAACTCATAGTGTACTTGTCTATTTTGAGAGAAATTATGTAGGTGGCAGTCTTAAAAAGAACTATTGTTTCATAGACACCTCTTAATATGAAGGACTCCACATTCAGAAAAGGTCTGAATTCCAGAGGATACCAGCTGACAAATGCTGCTGTCAGTTTGAAATTTCTCCTGTGCCTTTCATATCTTTCTTTGTAAAGTCTTTTTAAAGGTTGTCTGCCAAAGAATTAATGTGGACAGACGATGAAATGCTGGCAACAGGATACCTACAGAACTAACAGGGTGATCTTGTGGTAGCGCATAATAAATACTTCCATGGAAACATGTAGGTCTGAGATAGCTTAGGTAGTACAGTGGTTTGATGGGCGTGAACATCTCAGACTCGAGTTCTGTACTGCTTTGCTGAAGATTGCTAAATCACCTCCCTGGTCATTGAGTTTCCTAAAAAAAAAACAACCCAACAAATTGTCCCTTCACTGAAGTGCATAAAGAGAAAAACAGCACAGGAAATAAATTGGTATAAGTGTTGGCATTTTAAGCATTTAAATAGGTATTTCTGTATTATTCCGTTAATATATGGACACCAGACACATTTTTATATATATAAAATAATATATGTATATATATTTCAATGAAAATATATACAGATATTTAAAATGCATTGTATTGCTGGCACTTTGACAGACTTTACATTCTTTCATTTCTTCTCAAGTTATACAAAAGAGTTGCTTTCTCCTTGTCATTTTCTATCTCGAGGAGCTTAGTGAACTACCATACTAAGTGGCCATACAGAAACTGTCTGTAATTACCTGTCATTTCTTTCTTAAGACCAGAGTATGTAGAGTTCTTGGATCATTGATCTTTATCCAGCTTGTGTGATATCTCAAGCATTTCCCTTCAACCCTGTCTTTTCCCAAGTTGAATTCTCATTAACTTTGTAAAAGGTAACGTGACTTGTTTTCTGACAAACGTGACTTGAGGATCCTTTGTAAACTGTGCATGATCTTATGCCAATTAATAGGCCTCAAAGGCTGAAGATGTAGTCAGAGAAAAAAACAACATATACGTGCTGGCATTCTGTGGGTGCCTTATGGCAATGCTAGCGCAAGACAAAAAGGGTGATACGAGCTTGTCAAGCTGAAATTGTCTACATGTTGTGGTTTAACCGCAGCTGGCAACTAAGCACCACGCAGCTGCTTGTTCACTCCACAGTGGAATGGGGGAGAGAATAAGAAAGGTAAAAGTGAGAAAACTTGTGGGTTGGGATAAAGAGAGTTTAATAGGTAAAGTGAAAACCGTGCATGCAAACAAAGCAAAACAAGGAATTCATTCACCACTTCCCATTGGCAGGCAGGTGTTCAGCCGTCTCCAGGAGGGCTGGGCTTCACTACGTGTAACGGTTACTTAGGAAGACAAAAGCCATCCCTCTGAATGTCCCTCCTTCCTTCTTCTTCCCCAGCTTTTATTGCTGAGCATGACACCATATGGTACGGGATATCTCTTTGGTCAGCCGAGGTCAGCTGTCCCAGCTGTGTCCCCTCACAGCTTCTTGTGCACCCCCGGCCTACATGCTGGTGGGGTGGTCTGAGATGCAGAAAAGGCCTTGACTCTGTGGAAGCACTGCTCATCAGTAACAAAAACATCCCTGTGTTACCGTTTCCAGCACAAATCCAAAACATAGCCCCATACTAGCTACTGTGAAGAAAATTAACTCTATCCCAGCCCAAACCAGCACACTATGGAAGTCATGGTAGGTGTTGCGTGTTATTAGTACACAGCGAGCACAAGCATGTAAGTATGTTCTTTGAGGCGGTATAACATAAGCTACCACTGCGGATAATACCACGAGAAAGGAGATGCCTCACTCTGCCAGCGGAAAAATCTACATGGTGGAAGTTGCCTTGATCATTCCTTTGCAATGGGAGTGCTCTCCTGTTCCTAGACTGCTTCATTATGGTTGTCCTTGGAGCACTCCTTGAAACAAAAGAGTAGGAGTAGGAGAAGGGATTGGCAGCTGTGGTTATGTTGGTTATTGAAATTCATGTATCTGTGGCTGAAACATATGTCGACAGGCTCTCTGGCTATCTGTGAATATTGTGGCTATCTATGGACAGTCTAAGCAATATTTTCCTTCTCTTTGCTTTCTTTTAAAGTAATTTAAATATCTCCATTCTCCAGTTAATATTCAATTCTGGTTCCTAATAATAAAATGCAATAACTTTACTCACCTTTTAGATATTAAGGCCACTAGCACGTACAGTGCTAACCCCAGGAGATCAGCCTGGTGACCATCGACAAGCAATGCAAAACATGAATCAACTGTCTTGTGGATGTCCAGCAAGTAATTAAAGTTTTGGTGGGATTTAACAGTAAGAAAATGTAAGAAAAGTACAAGACTTGAAATGCAAACCATATTCTTCCTTCAGAAAGAAACTGATGTATTAAATATTCATGCAAACATAATAAATTGACATGTATACGAAAACACCACCACACATTTATCTCTTTCATATATTGTCTTCCTGAAAAAAAGGATTTGCTACTAAAATAGAATTCAAGCTCTGCTACATAATTTTCATATCAGTGGCTACTTGCCATTATTCTTTCTATGTCCATCCTAATTTAGGTAAGAAGAAACCAATGAATATTACTTCTGAATGGAAAATAGAAGATATCTTTATATCATTGGACACATACTCTGGAAATATTGAGCTTTTGTTAATACAGGATTAAAGTCCTGTTTGTATTACTGACCTATTAAGTGAATGGCATGTCCAGTAACCTTCTGAAAATAACAGAATTCTTTCATATTTTTAACTGATTATGAAATCAGCAGTCTTCCCCAATATCACTAGTAATACTTAGCATTCTCCTATATGACTGTTGTTAAACTATTGAGTAATTCTCACAATAACTCTGAAGGAGACATTAAACTGTCTTTTTTTAGCGATATGGAAAGTAATGCAGAGAGGTTGCTGAATGTCACATAAGAGATATACCGAAGAAAAGTTAGACTAATGATGAATTATTTGAATGAGATTCTTGTTCAACTATATGACTTTCTTAAAACCAGTGGAGCATGAACCTATAAGAAAAGAAGGTCATGATTTACCACCCTTCACCGATGTATACACACACCCTTCGGTTTGATCATCATGAAGACTGCTGTATGTGCTGGCTACACAATTAATACCAAGCTGTAGACTATAAAGTGATTATTCAGCACTTAGACATTCCAAAAAGCTCCATCCAAAGTAAAATGGTGTCATTGAATCTGCATGGACTCTCAAGTAGAATAACATAGTCATCAATGCTTCAAGTGTATAAACCTTGACAGACTCCAGTTTTGGGTAATAGAAAGCTGCTTACGTAAGTGATTCACAAGAGGGATGTAACTACTCTTTAGATAAAAAGAGACAGCCTGGAATTACAAATGTTTGAATAAGCAGTATTATGTTTACTGCAAATGCAATAAAAAAGGGAAGTACTAAAATAATCTAAATTAATTAATGAAATAAAGGCAGAGACAATGAAGCTTCTACTAATATTTACTTCAGGAAAAAAATGTAATTGGTGTCTTTTAAGATCCAGGAAAAAAACAGCAGAGAATTGAAGTTGCCATTTCACTGAAAGAAAAACAGTGAAGCTTTGTGCAGATCAGCTCACCTTGCATTCATACATTCACCAGGAACTGTAAATAAGAATCAAACTTTACAAAATGTTCCCCAAAATGTATGCTACCATGAGAACAACAAACCAAACATTCAGGGTAAAATTTATTCATGCGAACTACAGAAATCTGACTATTTCTAACATATGGTTCTAATTTACAAAGAATTATGACTCTTTTAGGATATTAGATAGTGTCTTCAGGTAAAATAATAGGGCAACTAAAGTTGTAAAAATATATTCAAGCTTCTGTAAGAGTTTGTTAACATACAAGGACAGTTGAAAGTTTCTAGAGAAACTCTGACTGTTGACCTCAAACACTGTCATTGGTTTCAGTGGGGCAGGACCTCACTTTTCAGTGAACCACAAGGAATCAGCTGTAGTTATGGACCACTAGAACGGAGCAGAGTTAGAGGCTGGGTGGATGGGTTAGAGGAACTGAGGGTGGGTGAAGCAGTTACAATCCGAAGAGCTGCATATATTGCCAGAACTTGATTTATAGCTTTAAAATCTCTGTTATGTCTGAAGATAACATGTACTGTAGAGCTGCACTAAGGCATTGATTGCTGTTACATGTCAGGAACCTCACCATGTGTTTTTACACCTGAAATCTCTTGCCAAGGTGTTGATCTCACTCAGTCCCGAGAGCAAGACTGTTTGTAAAACTCACATCAGTATTAGGGTATGTTCTTACTGTAGGGTTCACCTGGGTTCTTCTGCGTTGGAAAACATCTCATGTTAAACTAATTCAAGTGAGAATAGCCAGACTGTGAAACATCATTCAAGCTGTATGTCTACACACCCTCTGTTCTTTGATTGCTAAAGTAAAATTTCTAGAGGTATAGTGCTAGAAGATTCTTTGCACTGTGAATTTTCTCATGTCTGGAGGCATGGGGAAAGAAGTCTTTGTTCCTTCTGAGCACAGTAAAGGGACTGTGGAAAACATTTCAGGACTGAGGACCTTGAGTGGATCTAGCCTGTATCCACACTGAGGAATGGTTCTGTTAGCTGACAAATTACATCAACTGTAGTTTTTACCTATACAGCAGAGAATATCACAGAATCACAGAATCACAAAATAGTAGGGGTTGGAAGGGACCTCTGTGGGTCATCTAGTCCAACCCCCCTGCCGAAGCAGGGTCACCTACAGTAGGCTGCACAGGATCTTGTCCAGGCGGGTCTTGAATATCTCCAGAGAAGGAGACTCCACAACCTCCCTGGGCAGCCTGTTCCAGTGCTCCATCACCCTCAGAGGGAAGAAGTTCTTCCTCATGTTCAGACGGAACTTCCTATGCTTCAGTTTGTGCCCATTGCCCCTTGTCCTGTCACTGGGCACCACTGAAAAGAGCTTGGCCCCATCCTCCTGACACCCACACTTCAGATATTTGTAGCATAATGGACTTTGTGTGCAGATGGAACTCATATTAGCAGCAATATTTGAATGACAATTTAAATAAAATTAACAGTGTAGAGGTTTTAAGGCTGTGTCTATACTGTAGTGCCTGATGCTGCAAAGAAGCATACGAATTAGCTCAACCATTAAAAGTAATACGACTGCACTAATGTGGTTCTCTGCTGCCTGCTTTTCAGACTATGTTTATGTCAGAACTAGTGGCTTTAGAGTGAGGTTGGGTGTTTCAATTTGACACTAGTTTGTGCAATGAGGACGATCCCTTTGAAGAATAATTAGAAAATGCTTACAGAATTTGGGGGGGGGCAATAAATGCTAAGTGATCTTTATTAATTATAAATACCTGTGCAAACTGGGAGGATAGATGAACTGGAGAATGTTTCATTATTCTAATCATCATCTCTTAGTGACAGCTGACCTGCTTCTCTACTTCCTTGCATCTTGAAAAGTCACTAAAACTTCTGCAAAGAAAGCATAATGTTCTGAAAGGTAGTATTTTACATCCACCGTGCTCAGCTGAAAATTACTTTATGAGATCTAAGGTAGTGAAGGATTGGACCCAGATGAAACTACTAATAGTTAAGGCTCATATTTCTACATGACCTGTGATGAAAGAGAAGAAAGTGCAGCATCTCCAGAGACTTGGGGGAATGTTCAGGGAGTGCTATAATTAATATCCAATCATTTCATTTGACAACTCTTAATCCCATTTTCTCAGGCTTGCGTTCTACAGATTGTTTATAAATTAGATTGGTGGTCATAGTAACTATTCCCCTGAGTTTGCAAAGTGGAGTGAGCCTAAAATGACTCCTACTTTTCACAGCAGGGTCAATTGAGCACATCATCCTTCTCAGCAGGATAAAATGAGTACTGTGCTGTCTACTCTGGGGCAAAGCATTTCCCTTTCATACAGTCCTAGTAAATGAAGTGTGGAAGACTCCGTAAGTTGAAGGAGGAAAGTATTGTCCCTTAGTCTACAGTGAAGCTCTTGCACGCTTTCAGCTTGTGCTGAAGGTCCTCTGCAGATGACACGGACTGGCCAGCCTGTTCACATAGCCACAACACGCAAACACGCACCTCCATTGTACGCGTGTGGTATGGGTCTTCTGTACCCTCTCCCTCACCTTGTAACAGAACATCATCAACTCTGTGGGGCAAAGGACTTTCCATGTCTTCACAACAGAAGAGGAACTGAGACCTCTATGCAAGTCATTGAGATGAGACGTAAAATCTCTTTCTGTTTCTGAGGAACAACTGTATCACAGGGAAGGAAAGTTTTGGGAAACGCATTCATTGCCAGAGGGAAAAGATGCTTGTCTTTACTTCCAGTACTGCATATTCAGTGCAGTCAGAAAATCAAGCTGCCGACAAAAATTCAAGCTGAAGTTAATACTTTTGTCTTTAACTGCATTGCAGAAGAGTAATTTCAGAAAGAACTTGTAGTTAACAAAATATATAAACTATATGCTAACAAAAATAAATTTCAAGTCACTCACACAACTGTGACTTGTAGGAGAAAATCATCATAAAAACTCATTTTTGCCACCAAATTAATAGTGGGCAACTTTTTTCAGTATGGTAGCATAAATTCCCAAAAGCCAGTTTGCAATGTAATTTCTTACTTCAGAAAAGTCCTCCACAGGGTCTGCTGCAGGCACTGTATTGGTCCCAGGCCCCGAAGTCTGATCTGTGCTCGTTCTTGGGACTGTTTAATATAGCACCCACAACACCCTTTGGCACCGAGTCCCACAGCTCAACCGCACGTTACGCAGAGAGCCGAGTCTCTTGATTTGTTTCACACCTGGATTTTGCCATCTTAATTTGTGTGTGTGTCCCCCCCCCGTGTTTTACACTGCAAAACGCTGTATTATGGTCAACTGAAGGATGTCCTCAATGTGTTACTTCCAGCTTCGGTTATCCCAAGTTTAGGTGCATTTTGTTTTCTCTGTAACGTTATGTATTTATTAACAATATATATAACAGATCTGACCATCTGTTTGTATGTACGTATACACACATATAATGAATTTTTAGACTATAGGTGAAGCACTCTATTAGAAGACTGTACAACTCTATTTTAACATATACATCCAAAAAGACGACATTTGATTTGTCATGACCTTTTTATCTGTACAGTTTGGTGGCTTGTGTGAGATTTTCTTTTTAATTTACCTTAGGTTCATAGAAAGATAGCTCTCGAGAGGCTAAAATTAGACTGAGGGTGGCTTATCTGTTTCATTCACTAAATATCTGAAAACATGGGCTTTTACAGGATTAAATGAAAAATCTGAAAGAATTCTTATCTACAGTTTAAAGTGACCTACTGAGAAGGAATGAGTGATCTGCAGGTGACTGCTAAGGCCCGTGATGCATCGATTTATTGTTGCCGGCTCGGTAAGTAGCGGAGCAGAGGCAACGCTGGTGACCCGACGGAGAGCGGCGGAGTGTGCGCGGCCGGGGCACACCGCGCCCGAACCCTGCAGAACGGGAAGGGAGCAACCCGCTCCAGCTGCTCGGTAGCGGAGGAACTTCACACCTGCAATGCTACGCAGAACAGGTCGCAGATTGCACCACGCACCCGAATTCACGAGGGTTTGGGGGGACGATGGAGCCACGCACAGTCACAGGCTGCGGGGGCGGGGGGGGTCCGGGCAGCCCGGCCAGCTGTCCCCAGCCCTCGCCGAGGTCCCGGGCGAATTTGCGCTTCCAGCCAGCAGCCGCAACCGCAGCAGCAGCAGCGAGTCCCGTTAACCCGGCTCCGCGGCCGGCTGCGGGAGGACGGTGCCGGCTCCCGCCCCCCGGCGTGTTCCCCGCTCCGCTCCGCACCCCTGAGGGCGGGGGAGGGCCGCAGCCCCCGCCGGGGGACGGCCTGCGGGACGGCGGCGGGGAGGGGAGGGGGAGCGGAGGTGAGGGGATGCGGGGGAGAGACGGGAGCGCAGCCGGAGAAGGGACGTTACCTCCCCGCCACCGACGGCGGGAAAGTTGGGCGAAGAGGAGGAGGAGGAGGCGGAGGCGGAGGGCGGCCGGCGTGCTCCGCCGCCCTCCCCCTTCGCCCGGGGCCGCCGGCCGCGGCGCGCTCCCTTCCCCGGAGCGGCGAGGGGCAGCGCCTCCCGCCCGCCGCCGCCCCCGCTCCCCCGCCCCCCTCGCACCACGCACCGCCCCCCCCCCCCCCCCCCCGCCGGCGGAGGTGAGGCGCGGCGCGGCGCGGCGCCGGCTGCAGCACGGGAGGAGTGGGGTGCCGAGGGCTCTCCGCGGCGGCCGGCAGCATCCGCCACCCGGCCCGGCGGAGGGAAGAGCCATGGGAAGCAGCCGCCGCTCCAGCCGCCGCGGAGAAACTCCCCTCCGGCTGCCGGCTGCTGCCGGTGGCCTGGTCTGAGGAGGAGGAGGAGGAGGGAGGGCAGGGGCCGTAGCGGCGGCGGACTGTGCAAGTTGCGCTCTGCCCTTCTTCTTCCCGGTCCGTCTCCCACCCGCGGAGCAGCATGCGGACTGGCCTCCGCGCTCCCTCGGGTGTGCTGGGGCCGCCGCCGCTGCTGCCGCCTCCAGCGCATCCCGCTGCCGGCAGCGCTAACCCGGGCGCTGGATGAGACGGGATCGGGGGAGATCGCTGCTGCGGTTCCGCCCGCTCCTTCATGCGGGCTTCTGCTCCGGCGGGTGTAGCACCGCCGCCGAGGAGGAGGAGGAGGAGGAGGAGGAGGAGGAGCCGGCCTGCCTTCCCCGCCGCCGCCCGCGGGGCCGGGGCGCTCCCGCCACCCTCCCGCCTGGGGGGCCCGCATGGCGTGCTACCTGGTCATCAGCTCCCGGCACCTCAGCAACGGGCACTACCGCGGCATCAAGGGCGTCTTCAGGGGACCGCTCTGCAAGAAGGGCGCTCGCTCGCCGGTAACTGCCACCTCCTCACTTGCCCCCCGCACGGTAGGCGCGGGGCGGGCGGGTACGCGCGGGGCCGCGGGTGCCCACGCAGCGCGGGGGGGGTGGGGGGTGGGGAAGCGGCGTTGGCCGCCGGGGTCACGGTGCGTGGGACCGCCGGAGTCGCGGTGCGTGGGACCCGGCTCTGTCCCGCTCTGCGGGGCGGCCGGCGTGGGCGCTTGCCTCGCCGGGAGAGGCTCGGAAAAGTTTCTCCGGCGGCGGCCGGCTGCGTGGGGGCGAGGGGCCGGGGCTGGGCAGGCGGTCACTCGCGGTTCTCCGTGGGCCGCGTCTCCTGCTCTCGCCGGCGGAGAGGTTATTTTCGGCCGCTTTGCGGGGAAGTCGGAGGCTGCGGGAGGGGAAGGCGCGGTGGCGGCTCCACGCGTCGCGGTCCCGCACCTTGTCCGAGGTCTTCACGCTGCGGGGAGGGGAGAGGAAAGCGCCCGACCTTCTGTTTTCGACCGCAAAAATCCGAACCGGCGCGTTTGGCCGCGGGGTGCTGTCAGCTACCTGCCGAGACCGGCGTCCGGGCGGCACACGCGTGGAGTGCGGGGAGGTCCCGCGGAGACCGGAGACCCGCCGAGCCGCGGCGGGCGGTCCCCCGCGAGTCGCTGCGGACGCTTCGTAGGGGCGAGGGGGTGTCGGGCTGCGGGAGTAGCAGCTTAAACGCCGCCGTGGCCGCGACAGAACTTTCCCTGCCAGGGTGCTCGGTCTCGGCCGGTGTCACGCTGCGGGGTGCGGACCCGCCGTCGTCCGTTCTGCGGTTGCGGGGGTACCGGGAGCGCCTTGATCCCCCCCACTGGTGGGGGTCCCTCCGGCTTCGGCAGCGCCGAGTTGTGCCCCGTGACACACCTACGCCCCAAAGCACCTTTTGGAAACTGCTTGTGATGGCAAAGTCTCTGCTTTCGGTTTCTTGACTTTTCGGTGATGGAAAGTAACAAATGTTTTGCCATATTTCCAAAATCCCTTCTGTGCCGTGTGCCAGCACCCTGGTACAGCAACGACAGGTTCTTCCCTTGTGCTGCTGTATCTTCCGTGTGCTGCGCTGTAGGTATCATCAGTCAGATGTTGGCTGGGCTGTGTTTATGTTCTCTGACCCGTGGAGATGATCCACTCTCATGTGTGGAACCTGTCGAGGTGCAGGAGACGTTAACTGAGATCTCTGTACAAAATTATAGAGGTAAAAAGGAAAAGACCTCAAAGATCTGAAGTGGGAAGGACCTTGATTGTGAATACTTTGTATTTAGTAGAACTTTAACAACCGATGTTCAAGCCGAGGACCATCAGAAGGTATTACCCTCCAAACAGCGACATGTTCCAAATCCTTCACTTTCCAACTTCTTTCCTTTTCATCCTAGCTACCTAGTGAGTATGCACACCACTCCTCTCAGTCTAAATACTTAACGAAATACGTTCGTCAGACTCCATTAACAAATCATCATTTTTAACAAAGTTCTGCTACTAGCTGGGAGTAATTTTTGTTTAAATGCAAATATCAGAGAAAACAACCAACAAATAACTGTATTGATGTTTCTTATTGCTTAAAGGTGTATTTTTTTTTTAAGAAAAGGATTTTGCTTTGAATTGAAGCATGTTAGTCTGAAGCAAACTATATAGGGTTTAGTGCAAAAGGGAAAAAAAACCCCGAAGTTGAAAATAACCTGAGGTTTCTTTCACTACATAGAAGTGTTCTTTCATGTGAGCTTTTCAGAGTTTGAAACAAGTAGCAAGAGCACTTTTTATTGCTTTTGGCTGAGATAGAACCTTTTGTTTCTGAGATTCATATGTCCAGGAGTTGGAATGCTTTACATGGTTTGGGACCTTCTCTACAGAAAGGACTGAATTTTAGCAATCCTTAGCTTTCATTCTGAAGTCTTGAGGGAAAACTTTCACATGGATTTTTTTTTGTTCTTTATTTCCTTTTGCTTTTTTTAGTGGCCACTCTTTGAAGCTAGTCAGGCTTTCGAGGTGACAGGCTGAGCCCTGTGAGAGGGAGTGGTGGGCGGCTCATGACAATAAAGGTACACGATAAATTAATGTTGTATTAATGCTGGGTAATTGTAGATCTCCAACTCTTTTACTTTTATGTGTTTAATATTTAGCGCTTAGTACTGTTTTATATATGCTGTTTTCATGTTTTCATATAGGAGTCCAAATTTTGGGAGAAAAATAAGGGATGCTTAGTTGGCAAAGTAGGTGGTAGTTTGCTATTAAATACTGAAAACAGTGCTTCTCTAGAGTAATATGCATGTGCCTACAAACTTACAACTTTCCAGACCACATCCTTCTTGCTCATCAGTGTGTATGAAGTTGGGAATAGTGAACAGCAAACAACAACACCCAGATACATTTTTGCATTAAGCATGAGGGAGTTATGCATATTGAGATTTAGTATTGACTGAGGTAGTAAAATTGCTCTAAGCATGGAAAAACCCACACACAATGCAAACAAATCCTCTAAATATTTGTATTTTCAACAAGCAGTGGGTTCAACTTCGGATCACTTCTTATACTTAAGAAGGAAGTCTTAAGCAAGTGCCATTTATTTGCATTCCCTGTGCTGTGCTTGAGCTTTCATTTAATACCTTCTGATTATAACTTTGAAAGATACAGGTTATGTCTTGCAGTCATTTTTAAAATGCTGAACTTGAAAGCAGCCTTGAAGATTCAATTTTATAGTTTGTACAGTTCAGCAATCTTATATTTGTACACTGTGAGCTATCTTATGCAAGAGTCTACGTAGTCTTTAATGGATAACGTGTACCTTTCTATCTTTAAAGTGTTCTGTACTAACAGACCATGAAATGTCAGTAGACTTAAGGCTATGCTTTAAGAAATGAGAACAGTGGTGAATATTTTAAATACCTTTATCAAATTTCATGGCTATATGAACATGGATTTTTCAGTCTGGATTTTTCTGTAGTATTTACTTAGCATACTTCGCTATTATTGTGTCAGAAACAATTCTGGTCCTTCTGCCTGGTATGCAGAGACACCTTTAGCTGTAACAGTACTAAGAGGAACAAGATATGGAGGACTACAAAGATAAGGCTCTTCACTTGTGCATGTGGATGTGTGGTGACATTGTCATAAAATCTTTTAAAAATTCTACCCTTCCTTTGTCCACTTTCACACACTGGAAAAGGGACTAGGTATGAACGCACTGAAGCTGGGGTCTGAAGTCAGTGGCAATGAATTCAGAAAGGGTGGAATTAGGAGCAGTCACCAGTGAATCATGCATCAATGGAGTTGTGATAGTCTTGCACAGGGAAGGGAATGCTGAGTTTGAGCGTGGTGCAAACATTACTGAGGATAATGGACAGCAAGCCAAAGAAGGAAGCTGCTTGTTTTGGAGGCCTGATTCTGTGCTTTAAGCTTTTTTACTTTATCTGGGAACTTATGTTCATGAACATATTGGGAGCAAGTTTGCTGCCTCTGAAAATTTCTGTTTAATGAAATGCATCATGATACAGAGAGGTTGCATAAACTTCAGGCCGATGATATTGTCTGCAGGATTTTTGAGTCCTGAACAATTACATTGACCAGTGTACTAGTTTTAGTTTCTGCGATCGTGACAGATATGCTGTAATTTACGCCTGCAGCCAGACCTGCTCAGAGGTTTACTGCCACACATCACAGGCCTAGCAAAGCTGGCACTGAAAAGGACTCGATCGTGAAACTTTCAAAGAAACTCTTCCAGGATACAGCAGAAAATGGTACTGGGAATTCAGCAGATGGCCCCCTTGCTTCTGAATATTTTCTGAGACAAGGATGTTATTAGGGTGCACTGTTCTGCTTGTGGCTTTTGAAGGTGAGATATAAACAAAGTCTCGTTTACTACTTATTTGAAGATCCCTTTGTGTTTTGAAGCAAATAGAAGGCTCAGAAGACCCAATGCCTTAGCCAATTTCTGACTCGGCTAATTATTTTTCTTCTGTTGTTCCCTGCAGCTTCAGCTGAATACAGTATTTTTCACGTACTTCTCTAAACTGTTTTCTAATAAGGGTGTCAAGCAGCTGCTCCATTGCACTTACTGCTTGCCTAATTTCTTTGGGGGGTGGGAACTGCTTCTGTGTTACACAGAGCTACCTTTTCAAAAGCACAGCTCTCGCCCCAAGTCCAGAGGCTCCAGTAGTTCTGAATAATTACGTTGCAGGTACTTCGAAATAATGACTGCTTAGTTGATACTGAGCCATGGGCATGCTGTTTCAGCACTAAAGCAAGTGTAACCAGGACTGAGTAGCACCTTGTTACTCTCTGTAGCAGATAACATCACTGGGCATTTGAAAACTTAAAAAATTTAAGTGTATTTGAGGAATGAGGAACCATAAACAGAGAACATGGCATAAGCAGCTCTCTCCATCTACCTGAGCCTAATGGGGAAATGCTAGCACAACCGAGTCTGCCACAGAGAATGCCGGTTTTGTATTTGCCACCAGTGAGGAGACACGTGCCAAGCACAGTCGTCAGAAAGCAATTGAGAGGGGGTTGCGTATCCTGTGAAATGTGGTCTGGGTGGCAGCGGGTTAAAAGGAGGATCCACCGTATAGCTGGGTGGTTAGCTGAAAGGCCAAATAACTTGTGAGTTTCTGACTGTAAGCAAGCCATCCCTCAGCACTGGGGCTGCAGCCTCAGCAGCACTGAAAGCAAAGAGGAAGGGTATGCTCTAGGCATTACCAAAGAAAATGCATGGGAAGTAAAATTTCAATTGAGAAACGTAATATAAAGGGACCAATAATGAACTCCAATAAATCATCTGGTTTGGGTAGTTTCTATGAAAGGAAAGGGGGAGGGGGAACCCAAATTGTACTAACAGAATAACATAGAAATGAAAAGAGGGAGAAACAGGAAAGAAAACGGGAAGTGGTACTTTCATTCTTCTGTGCCAGCAGTCTCTGGCAGCCGCCTCCAGCAGATGTGGCCACCTGCCAGGGGAATCCTGTGCGCTCTGCTGAAAGCTGGGAGCTGGCTCACCCAGGCACCTGCCTGACGCAGACCGAGGGAAGGCACCGCCTGAACAGTTTCTCATCTCCTCGCTTCCAGGCACTTCGTGTCTCAGAGTAGGCCGAGTGTGTTTCCTACCAACCCTAATGCCTCCACCATGCTGGAGAATATGAACACTCACACAGCCCACGCTCAGCCTTATGGTGACCTTGTTTCCCAATTTTTGTGGTTCCTCTTCCTGTGCTGTCTGTGCGTTTCTGCAATACGTGAGAGATGGAAAGAGCATTCAGAAAATATGAATGTGTTTTTAGCCACACATATCATTGCTTCTCATGCCTTGCATTAAACCTGGTTCCGTGGTATGTGTTGCTTTTGAGCATATTTTGTTTCTAATTCAGTCAGTGGGTAGCACTTTGTATATAGCATCGCAATTAAATTTAATCATCTTCAACCAATTTCTGCTGGGGCCATTTCCTTCACCCACAATTAGCAGTAATGTTAAACAGGTGCTTTATGTTTGACAGCACCTTTCCAGCATTCTAATACCTTTATTGGTCCCTCAATTTAGTTTTTAAAACCAGATTGATTTCTCTCTTATTTCACGTCTGGCAATGCTTGTTTGTCCATTACTTCCAGAATTATTACTGTTACATCCATTTGCATTCTCGCTTTCAGTTCATATTCATTTTACTCACCCAGAGTGTAGCAGTTTCGGTTATTTTTCTGTTCTGCACGGTGTTTAAGTTTGAAAACAGATGCGGAGACCTAGTGTTTGTGAAGCAGGTGCTCCCGCAGGCAGCGGGTTGAGCTGTTAACCAGACTCTAAGCATTAAAGGCTGTTGCTCTGCCTGCTCCTGCCCTGCTTGCTGGACTCCTGCCCACACGCGCTGTCCGTTGCAAGCGCTCGCCTGCCTGCACTGGGGAAGATGCTCCAGCTCCTTCCTCTGGCTAAATGAACTTTTTGTTTTGACCACTTAACGACTGAATAAAGTGAGTAACTTTGTTTATGCAAATACTTTCATTTGAGATTAGATCCCTCA
This sequence comes from Opisthocomus hoazin, assembly GCF_030867145.1. Lineage (NCBI taxonomy): Eukaryota > Metazoa > Chordata > Aves > Opisthocomiformes > Opisthocomidae > Opisthocomus > Opisthocomus hoazin. The sequence continues at coordinate 69,978,550 of NC_134417.1, read as the reverse complement.
CATAAAAACTGTGGTCAAAAGAATCACATAATCAGAATCTACTTACTCCCTGCCACCATTTGCAAGAGCTCCCTACAAAAGATTGCTAAAAGAAGGAAAAGAAAGCTATTTCAAGACTGGCCAGAGTGTAGGTATTTCTTTCCTACTTGGGTTTCTCTGATGAACTGCATAGCCTTTGGCTACAAGGCTCGGGGCTTTTTGTTTTATTTTTTGGCATTTATCACCAAGAACCTTTATTAAGTCTTTTTATTACATCTCAGCTGATTACTGAAGTCATCATTACGTGCAATTGTCATCTTTCTCACTCGTGTTAGACAATCTGTGGGGTGTATTAAGAAGAGTGTGGAAAAATATTCCCCTGGGGAAAATGCTGACTTTTCTGTGGAAAAAAAAAAAAATTGAAACGTGTTTGCCTGTTGAAATACCGTTATTTTAAAAAGCCACTGTAGTACTCTGCAAGAGATTTAGCTTTGCTGCTTTATGTGTCCATTCACCTGTACAAGCTTTACTGCTTGTATGGCCATGATGCCCTCAAGGTCTTCACTCTGGAAGACAGTGCATCACAGTTGTTACAACGCATGGCAGAACCTGTAGTTCTTCTTTTAGAGCTCAAGGCCTAGGATCTTAATGTGAAAGATTTTTACACCTACAATGATAAAAAAAAAAAGTCATGGATCAGGGATGATATTTTTAGAAGGTCAAATTAAGTTTATTACAGGGTCAAGTCAATGTCAGAGAGACGTACAGATGTATACAAGGCCCTGCAGGAGCTGGAATTCCCAACTTAACACACAGTACCATTAAAACTCAGTTTATTCATCTAAGGAATTAAGCGATCTTCACTGGGGAAAAACAGTCATTTTGTAAATATTTGTGCATGCAGAAGTCCATGCATGCAAACTTTTTTGAATAGCAAGAGGAAGATCCTTTAAAAGAGCTATTTAGCATTCACATCAACAGTTGCAAACACTGTATTTTCAAATTCCACCAGCTCTGCTGTCAACCTTTGAACCTTAAAAACTTTGAATGAACAGTATTAAAGTAACTTGATATATGAAGATAATCTGTATCGGTGATACCAAAGGCAGCTACTGTTGTATTAGAGCTGGATAGCCAGTGTTCACTCCTGCATTTCTGTGTTTTATGCGGGCACATATCTCTGCTTGTCTTGTACAATCAACTACTGCGCATGAGTAACAAGATTTGTCAAGGAGTGTGTACACATGCCTGAAAATGCTGTTCAGTGCTCAGAACGGATTGTTCCGTACCCGGCTGTAAGACACTTTAATGACAACTTTTTGGTTTTTTTTTATACTAGACTAAATTTATGTGCATATTGGATAAGATGTAAACATCATCATCAAAATTTTGTCCCAGTTTCATAGTTATGCATAATGATAATTGGCAAGCTGGTTCAAGTAAAGAAACAGAACTATTGCTGGGAGATTGCATGCAGCTCTGAAACAATTCATACATTAATCAACTCTAGTTGATACCAATTTTTCAATTGATGTTTTCCCTGGAACACATTCTAAAACAGATTTAGTGTATTTGTGTCAACAGAAATATTCTATCTATATTCTGCTCAGACTAAAATGGAGAGATGTATTTGATGTTGTTGAGAAAATTCTCTGTAGTAATCGGCTGTAAATCTGCAGCCCGCATTTCCAGTTTAGATTGTAACATGTTAGGAAGGCTTGTGAAGCTAGACTGGAAAATATAAGGACAAAACTTCCTAAAATACGTCCTTTGATAGCAAAATATTCAGTAGATGGTATTTTTGGGTTAAAATTACAAAGGAAATATATACGAATACTGTGATCAAAGAGCCTGCAAGAAATGCAAATCTCTTATTAAGATGTTCTATTTTTTATTTTCAAAGAAAATTTTTCATATTCAGATTTTTATAATTTTATTGTAGTAGGTTTTTGTGGGTTTCATAAGTGATCAGCACAAGATATTTGTTAATACTAATCCTCATTTTTCTGTGCTAATCATTACGTCTTCAGTACAAGTATGACTTTCTGTGAGGTGTGAAAAACTGACCATTGATTTTTTTTTTTGGTGCAGAGGGGTCTAAGCAGGAGCAAAAGGTGTATATTTGTACCACCCTATGTTAGACATTGGAAAACCAAGTGCAAATCTTGTTCTCGAGCCCTTGTCTGTGATTACAAGAAGCTTCTGGTGATGCATTACAGGCTGACAGGGAAAGAATTTGCAGTGATCCGCACATCAGTTGCTTGGTGAATATTGTGGTCCAAATGCTGGCTGAGGCAGGCAATCCGTGGACTGGATAATAATAGGGATTTCTCTGCGTGGGAAAGGCACTGCTTACTTCCAGATGCTGCTCTGACTGCTCCACTGCAATGGGAGGCATTACGGTGTAGGAACAGAATATCCAGCATCACCACAGCTCTCATGACCACGCGTCTGTGCCAAACAGCAGCCCGAGAGGTGTACCCATCATCTCAACACACTGAGAAGCACCAGACCAGAAATTGTCACATAGCTATTAAGAACTTGTTTAGAAAATAAAAATTACAAGTGCTGTCGTGTAGGTCGCCATACAGCAAAAGACAAAAGCTCACAATGGGATACATATGTGCATGGGTAGTTTGTGCATGCCAGATAATAAATACATATCCCGTAAATGTCACTGAGTACATAGGCAGCTTCTCGTAGCTGTCTGAATGCTTAACTGCAGTCCTTATAAAGCTGTACTACTGTTCTTCCTTCATAGAGGTCTGAGGTTATTATGTTGTATGCATCTATATGAATGGGTGCTATCATTTCCCTTCTTTAGTGTTTCGGTATACACCTACTCCACTTTAAGAAAAGATAGCAAAACCTATGTCAAAAAATACTTTAGTGATCCAAGTGAGGAAAGGTTTGTTTGGTACTATACACGGAGATTTCAAATTTTAATTGGAGTGATAAACATATCCTTGGCTATTCAGTGTGGCAAACAGACAATGTAAGGAAGGCTGAGCAATATTGGAGACAGGTATTTACTCACGAAATAAACAGCACTTCAAAAAACTTTCTGTTTCTGAAAGTGAGTGATAAATTTTTGTGGTTACTAATAATCAATAGAAAAATCACAACTGTGTGCACTTTGATGCAGGCATTGTATTCGTATCCTATAAAACAGAAGTGACATTGAAAAAAGTGTTGAATATGTAAACTTGCTGGTTTTATATTTTGCTTATTTCTTCTGCTGAAGACCTGTTTATCACCATAGTGTATTGTATACCATGTGGATCAGGAAGTTTTTATTAGGTATATACTGTACAATAGATGTGTTTTATTGCTTAGCATTATAATAAACACTTTTTAGAAGTTAAACTTCAAAAAATACAGATGCAACATCGTGGTTATTTATCTCAGACGCTAACCCTCCCCTCAACATAAACAAAAAATAGTCTCTAAATTTATTCCCTACAGGACATGTCTTATTTGAAAATGATAACACTTAGTGGAGAAAGATACACCTTTCATTTTGGCTGGGTTAATAAATTTGTGCAGCACAGGCTTAGAGCTCCTTGCTTATTACTGGGGAACAAGTTTTCACTCTGTGATATTTTTAAAAAAAAGAGTCTTGACAACATTGGACTTTTTATTACATAAAGTAGATGTGATGGTTGAAAAAAAGCGTTATATCCATATGCCATGTTATGACTTCTAATGGGCAAAGGAAAATACAGCAAATAAATTTGGGTTGGGTTTGGTGGTTTTTTTTTAGTTTCTTTTTTGACAGCTATCTATTCATAATATTTATTCATCTTAAGGAATCACTGACTTCATAGGTCATTGAATTTGATATCTGTGGGTTAAAGGGCACAAACTGAAGCATAGGAAGTTCTGTCTGAACATGAGGAAGAACTTCTTCCCTCTGAGGGTGACGGAGCACTGGAACAGGCTGCCCAGGGAGGTTGTGGATTCTCCTTCTCTGGAGATGTCAAGACCCGCCTGGACAAGGTCCTGTGCAGCCTGCTGTAGGTGACCCTGCTTTGGCAGGGGGGTTGGACTAGATGACCCACAGAGGTCCCGTCCAACCCCTAACATTCTGTGATTCTGTGAACATTCTGTGATTCTGTGGGTTGTGGGATCAGCCTTTAAATTTTTATGTTGATTTGCATACATGACAACTTTCATCAGTAGAGATCATTATAAACAGCAAATCGGAAGAAGTTAAAAAAATTGTTTCCTTGAAAGGGGTTTAAACAAGTTCACAGAACAACTTAACAGAGCCTGCATAATCTTTGCAGTCAATAAAACCAAGGGCAGAGAAAAGGGCTTAAAATCCAAAGCAAGAATATTTTGTTTCCAGTGTCTATTCTTGAAGACTCACTCCTTTAGCTATAGCAAATGAGTCTTATTAGGTAAGTACTATTTATTAGGTAAATACTCCAGTAGAAAAACAGTTTTCAAGGCTTTTCTTTTTAAATCTGGAGTTCATCTGTAAACTTCAGTAATAGGGACCTTGAATGCTTTTTCACTCTACCCAAATATAGTTCCTTATCACAGTGTCTGATTGCAGTAATATTGTCTTCCTGACACTCTGACTAGCGCTGTCTGAAGAATAAAATTAGGACTAAAAAAACACTTGAAATAAGTATTTTTAGAAACTGTTTTAACCCCCGTGATTTATCATTGTACCAAGCAATACTGTAACCTTGGATAATTAAAAAAAAAATCCCAAACCCACCAGCACCCCAAACCATACCCCCAAACACAGCAAAATAATTCAAGTTAGCAGGTGAGATCACCATGAATATGATGAATCACTGGCAGCCTTTCTTGCTATGTCTGCTCAGGTAAAGTTCAGATCTTGACCTTCCACTTGCCTGGGAGCTGTTGTAGAAATCCTAATTGGCTTCCTGATTGCCTGTTAAGAATAATAACTGATTAAGTAATTGTAGCACCTTATGCTGAAGAGTTTTAAATACATAAAGCATTCTGAGCTGTCTCCTTATAATAAGAGGTATGGTTGCTCATATTATGTGTTATAAAAGAAAATACATTCTTTTCTATCATTGTCATGTACTTACTTAGCTATGTTTATACTTCTAACCTTTGGCTAATAAGGATAGCGACTGTAGGCATTAGACAGCCTTAAAAAGATTGATGCTTTTGATTACGGGATAGTATAGCATAAATTGTAGGGTTCAAATCTCTTACAGAGTTAAAAAGGATATGTGGTATTGGAAGAAACATGGAGGTGTCAATTTTCTACTTGATGGTACTAATATATTTTGATAAGATCTGCATATTAAGAACAGAATGAGCCCTCAAGTACAGTGATTTAGTACTTCAATTGTACACTGTACTTCACAGTGAGTAGAACAAACAATAAAAGCGTGAATCCTTGCTTCTTCTCTGAAGGACAGTGAACAAAGATGTGTAGACATTACAGCTGGCAGGTGTGGAGAGGACTTGGTTTTCAGAAGTGACTGGAAAGAGGAAAGGGAGCAGGATAGTAAATGTGAATGGGGAGGTTAATTGCAAAGTAAATGAGTTTGCTACAGAAAGTGCTGAGACTCTGATCCTCAAAGGCTATGTGCATTTTAGTAAACAACACCAAGGAATGTGCCAGGCACTGGAGCTTAATCGGCTAAACTATGATACTGTGAGCATTGTTTCTAGTATGCTTGGTGGCCTTGGACCAAGTAGCACTGTCCTGAGCATTTCCTGGGAGGGTTTGGGAACTAGCACACAGCAGGGACCATTGCCAGCACACTGTTTCCATTCCAAGGGGGTTTAACAGCACTGACAAGGGCTGCTTGGTAAAGGCAGGTAAAAGTCTGCCTTCTCTTTTTGTCATGCTTTGAAATCCCCACCTTCTATGTGTGTTGCTTCTGGGGTTCTGCTGCCCTGCATGTCTGGTTCTGAATGCCTTTGTGCATGGACCGTCCCTGATTCTGACTGAAATCTGACCCAAACAATCGTCATCTTCATTGTGTTCTGGAGTAACTGCATGCAATCAGGGAGGACTGAGAAGGACAGTGTGTCCTCAACCTGCTTTTGCTTCTTTTGCTTCTCTTTGTCTTTCTTGTAGTCACCAGTTATCTTGTTTCTCTTTTCTGGACAGCAGCGTTCACTGTCTCTAGGTGTATTTGCTCCATCTCACTGTTCCTTGATCTGCTCTGTTTCTCGGTATTGAAAATTCCTCAAGTCCTGATGCATCAGAGTCATCCTAAATCTGGCAATTACGTCTGTGCAACACATTTACCCATGATTTTCAATTTCAGGCCTTCTTTCCTCTTTGAGATAACAACAGGTAATACAGAAGAAAACTTGTATAAAGCATAGCTGCCCGTGGAAGAAAACAAGTTCAAAGACATGCCAGAACAGGGCAGCAGGGTTTTTTGAGGGCATTAGGGTATTAAATATATCTTGGGGTTTGGGATTGCTCAGCAATGATGTTTAAAGCCTGTCAAAGAACACAAAGGGAGTCTCTAAGGAGAAATTGCTCTAAAATTATGGTTTAGGTATCCTTGTGTCTTCATCAAGCCAGGCCTCTGAGGTACTGATGAATGACTACATTCAGTGTCAGGTGGGGGACCTGTTATGGATTCTCCCTGAAATTATAAGCTTTCCGTATGTCTGCGCTGGTTAGGACTGCCCTTTTCTTTCCTAGTCTTTTCTATCCATCTTGGGCTACAGTTTCTAGAAGGAGCTGTTAAGGCCTAGTAAGACTTTGGTATTTACTTCTGATTGTAACTTCTCTGTAGAATAAAATCGATGTTTAGGGAACAGTGGGAGCCCACAAAGTTGGTTTTGTATTGCAGGCTCTGGCAGTGGGACTGTGAAACTATGTCCATCCTGCAGAGAGGTGCAGCGGAGCCTTGCAGGTAGATGGCAGATGCTCACAGTGCTTGCCCACACAACGAAGCCCTTTCTCCAACCTTGAAATAAGGTAGCCTTTTCCCAAACCATCTGCTAGGAACACTGCCCGTCCTCTGTTGTTCTTCAAACTATAATTGGGCATTGAGAGAGTGGTGGGTGCCATAAGTCAAAATTGTGCCAGGGAGCGTTGTAAAAACAAACCAGAGTTGACAGTTGTGTGCTAATGCTTAAGCCCACATCCTGACTGTGTTTAAGTACTAGAATGAGTGTAGCCTGGGCTCCAGCTCCGTTAAGGGTATGCAGAAGATAGGACTGTATCTTGGAGTGTGTTGGGACATCCGAAGATTGAAGGGTAGTAGATGGATCTCCTGACAGCAGTCTGGTGGGTGGATCATCAGATGGAGCAGCTGGATTTCCTCACAAATACCGTTACAAATCTGTCTCATGCTCCTGACAAGAGGAGTCCCTGTAAATGTGGTATGCATATGCAGACTGAATAAGAGAAAGCTCAGCTTCACCACTCAGGCAATGAATTTCAAAGACAAAGAGCAGGTGAGAGGATATTGGTGAATAGTAACAGCCTTCTTGTAGTGCTTTCTGTAGTTCCTTCAAGCATCCTTAAAATTCACAGGCAGCAGAAGTGCCCAGTGACTGTTTGTTCAGGGCAAGATTTCAGCTTGTGTAAATCAATGTATTTGATTGCATTTTGCAAGGCTTATTCATGACAGCATATGACACATGGATCTAGTACTCAGATTTTATTTTGATTTTATTTAGTAAGTAATCTGGATAAAGTTAGTGAATACTAGTTAGTAGGACCTCCAGGGTTGAGATATCTCTGTGATTTAGTTGCAGAATTTCAATTAGCAAGGAAAAGCAGCTATGCTCCAGAAATGAAACCATGTATATTTTTGCTGGACTCTGTACAGTGGCTGTCTTTTCCATACTACTGAAACACAAACAATGCTGGTTAATTACAAACCATGCTGCTATGGAGTATATATTCATACAGTAAGCATAATACCTTTCTTGCTATGGAGCCACTCTTTGATTTGCACGCTTCCCTGAGAGCATGCAATTTGACTCAGAATTTGCTTTGACATTCCTTATCCTCATAGCAGATAGATGGTCATTAAGAAGGACAATTCTTGGGTAATTCACTGTGAGATGGCGTTACGCTATATATTTTAGATGCTCATCATAGTAACATCAGTGCCACTTGCTTTCAGGATCCAGATTTCTGGTTGGAATAAGTCAGATCTTAGTAAAAGACACATATAAAGCACTTTTTATCTTTCCAGCAGAGAAAAAACGAAGTCAGTCTGAACATTTGCTGGATTAGAAATGCAGAGCTGTGTGCATCTGAAATGTGATTTAGTGATCAGATTTACTATTCCAATATTAATTAATATTAATCACCATCCTGGTATTATCTTAATATCTGAATATTAAGCTAATATCCTGTTTTCTGCTGTTACAATTTTTGTGCATAAGTGAGTGAGAGAGTAGGCCAGTTAACAACAGCTGTTGGTGTAGTGAAGTGATTAATTTCCTGTGGAGGGCTAGCATAAATTTCGGGTTTCTTTTGGAATCTAATGCACAATATTTTATTAGCAACTTAAAATGGATTTTCTGGGTTAGTATGTTTAGCTGCCGTGTTAGGACTTCTGTTTGTTTCTTTTTCTCTTAGATTACAGTGTTGTCACACTGGTAATTTCCTGTAACGTAGTATGTACCAGAAACTTGCCAACAGTCGTTATCTGTAAGGCTACTCAAGGAGGAATCCTGCTTTCTAATGACTTCAGTGGGACCCTGCCCTTGGATGGAACAGAAGGCCTGGCATTGACTTCCACAGAAGATATTCTCTCTTCTCAAGAGCAGAGAGTCACTCTGACTTTTCAGTTCTGCAGCGAGTGCACACCAGGGGTGCTGTGGGGATCTGGGTGACTGCAGGTCACCAAATGTTGGGAAACTTTTAAGCTTGGTGTTTTGCTGGGCAAGAGGGATTCACCTTTAAGCAGTCTTATTCCTTTGCGTTGTTGATACCACCTTTAGGCAAGTGAGAGGTGGAGGTATTTTGCTTTATTATCTGGAGCTAGTAAGTATTTCCATTGTGATACGAAGTGATGATCTGAGGAGTCTGGAAAATTACTAGTAGAAAATTAAGTTGGGAAAAAATTAAGTCTGTGGGGATGCCAGAGGTTTTGTAAGGCTGCTTCAGTTTCTCTAACTAGGGTGGGTATATATGATAACTCTCTGTTGACCCTCCTCTGGGTATATCTGCTAGCAGTGCTGCACTGCGTGCACTGGGGTACCTGCTCGTCACTGCTCTCTCCGGCTCTGTCAAAAAGTTCAGGGGGAAACTTTCAAGAGAAGACAGAGGACGGAGCTGTGAAGGGCTGGATTGTTCATCCTGTCTTTCTGAGATGCACTTGCAGTTCATCATGGTTCAGCAGACTGGAGGTGATGTGGAGAACTGCCTTGGGAAGGTGAAAGGGACAGAAAAAACGGGGAAACTGAATAGGGGGAAATACACATATATTCTATTTGTTTTGTTTTCATACTGATAGCATGCTAGAGAAAAGGTATTCATCCATGGCCAAAGGTCTGCAACATAACAGTAGATCTAAAATAATTGACACAAAGAAGTAAAAGGTTTGGAACACAGAATTTTGACCATTGTGTGTGAGAACACTCTTGCACCCGCTGTAGCTGGTTAATGATCTAGTCTGCAGCTGCAGTTGGAAATGGACTCATCTCTCTCACTGTGATATTTAGCTTACCGGCACTGGTTTAATCCCACCCCCAAAACAACTGAGGCACCGATACAGGCTACATAGGATTTTAGTTAATTTACGTGTAGTTAGTCTAGGCGTACGTATGGGTTACAGGCAATGTAACAGAAGAAGGGTTGGTTTTAGTACGCAGATAAGTGAACTGCCACACTTGCATGACTGTAATTCCAGTGTTTTTATTATTCTGTATAAACTATACACTGTTGTTCTATTAGCACACTGAGTGTATTTATCACAAACCAAAGGTGTGAGAAAATGCAGCTTTTGTCAGGAAAAAATGAAGAGTTCCCCTCCTCAGGTATCATGTTGAGAATGATTTTGCGTAAAGGAGGGAATGAATCAATAGCTCTTTCACTTGCAGGAGCACAACTTTTCACGGTAGGTATGTCCCTAGGAAGCATAGTTTTTAGGCAGGCATGTGCAATAATTTATGTCTGAGCCATTTGTTAATATTGGCAAAGCGTCACAGGTGCTCTGAGTGCTTATGGCAGGCTGGGGAGAAGAATGGAGCAGCAGGTTGCTGCTCCATCCCCGCACTGAGGGCTGGCATTTGTACACAGCGAGAGGTTGCAATGGCACGCTATTTCCCCTGTAACAAGTAGAGGAATTAATCTGTACTTCTCGTAGTAGTTTCAAGGAGTTTTACTGAGCTTGGATTTCATGATTTTCAGCAAAATCTCTTGTAAAAGTGTTTACAGAAAATCCTGTCTCCTTTTCATTTACTCTGCCATATGCGGTAGCATATCTTACTCATTCTTTGAACATTTTATGATCCCAGGGGGATTTAAGAATAAATACTACCATACAATTAACATATCAAATTAGTTTTGTGTTACACACACAGAGTAATGGATAAAGTCAGTTCAGGGCTTGATCCTGCATATGCTGAAGTTGAGAACATTTCTTGGTGTTATTTTGGTTTATGATTGGCACATAAAGGTCTTGATTTCTTTCTAGTTGTATAGAAAATTATGTTCTTAAATAAATGCAGGCATATCTTATTATCAAAAAACAATGGCAAAAAAAGTTCTTACGATCTTCTAGAAGGAGTATAATACAAAATTTCAATGACCATTTTTGTTTTTCATGAACAACAAATACTTTTGCGGTCCTATAATTATTTTCTGAAGCAGAAAGTAAGTCAGTCAGATTACTTTCAGATCATTATGTCATCTGTGTTAGAAAGTGGTAATTGCGGATTACTGACAGTTGCTAGCAGGTTTCGCTTGGCAGAGAACAAGGTTAATGTAAGTGGTCATATGGCGAAGTTCATTTTAAATGATCTCTAATGTTCGGATGCCTTTAAAGAAAGCTAAACACTGCTTGTGTTTGGAATGTGATCTGATGTATAATTAAGTTTCTCCTACAGAAAGGTGAGAAGTTGTAACCCAATGTTCAAAATCAACAGCAGAAATGTGTCTTTTTAAAATTTAAAAATGTTTAAAACTTAAAATAAGCTGATTTTAAAGATTTGTATGCATGTTGTGGGATGGGTATGGAAAATACTGGATTTTAAGCAAAGAAAATTTTGGATTATGCAGGATATTTTAAGTGATGTGAGTTCATCCTCTGGATGGTGAGGCTGTTAAAAAATGTGGATATGAGTAATTGATATCATTATATATTAAAAACAAATATGTAGAGGAATTTACTAGGGTCAAGGACTGTGTGTAAGACTTAGGTTACCCAATACCATCCATTATATTGCTTTAAATAACTTTCATACTTTTGTTAATATTTTATCATTTTTCAGAATTGAACAAGCTTAACACATTGCAAAGGCTGGTTAATTAGTTTATTTAGATTTTTTTGAAAAATAATTGACCGTTTCTTAATCTCCTTAATAAGGGGATTTTGCAGCTTTTTTTTTTTTTTGTACTCTCTAAGGAAGAAAGGATTAGAAATATGTCAGTGTCAGTTCAAAATTTAGGCCAGCATCTTTTGGCTGTTTTGGAAATACAGAGTTGCTGTTTTCTCTCTTGAAGGGAATGCACAATGACTTCCCATGCTAAGTCATCTTGAATTAAAGTCGCTGAATGTTCTATGGCAAAAAAAGCTTTGAACCTAAATTTGATTTTAGCCCTCCTCGCTGCAGCCTGAGGACAGGAGGAAGAATGTGGTAGTGTTTTTACAGAATACTGGAAATCTTGTGGACATCCGACCACCTCCCTTTCCCTCTGTTTTATTGATTAATTTGGTAAAAATACATCCAGCAAGCCCGGAGAAGGGAACGGCAGAAGAAAAGGAAGGTAATAATGAAAGCTGTGTGAGGGAATGCTTTCCTTGCTTCCATTATGTCTCCCTGGTTGTTCCCAGAAAGCTATGATGTGCTTTACTCTCGCTGCTGTGTGATGGCTCAGTGCAGAGTGTACACACACAGTGAGGGGTCGAAAGGAGAAGGGCAAAGAGCAGGAGTGAAGGGAAAGGAGGTGCAAGGAGACAAACCCAGCTGTGGCCCTCTTGTCCAAGAAGCACCCTGTGCAGACAGGGCTGTGAGATGCAGCGGCAGCAGCAGTAGTGAAGCTCCTCCGTTAATCTTGAGGGGAGGTGATGCAAGTAAAAGGCAAATTGAGGAGGTTAGTTTGTTTCCTCGTTATGAATGGGTTGCAGAAAGGAAAGGGACACTTCTTGAGGTCAGAGGAGATATTGATGCATATGTGCACATAGATCAAGTTTCCAAGCCACAATATGTAAGTACTTCTGTCATCTTTACAAGGTTTGTAAGCAGGGGAAGGAAAGTAGATTTTCACTAAAGCTTCTACCTAAAGGTAGGATCTAGTGTTGTCCTGGTAAAATGTGATGCTTTTATTGGAGAGGGAAGAAATGTGTGTGGGGAAACGAACGTAGAAGTTAAAAACATTTCTATAAGTTCATTATATGTTTATATTAACAAGACTAATAATTTCTCTCATTGATTTATGAGGACAAAGTCAGTAATTTTCATCAGGTTCCAGTGGCAGCATACCTGTATACTTCACTTGACCCAGCTTGGCTCTGAAAATTGTAACGAGGTTTCTACCTTTTTCAATCTGTGAAGTTCTCTGTTCACCTAAATGTCTAGCTAGTACCTGACTTCAGAAAAAAATAATTAATCGACCTTGTTAATGAAAGAGAAAATTCTAGCAGAAGTTAGGTGGTAGTTTTCTGTGTCAAGCTCAGGATTGTCTAAAAATGGCAGGCCACGGATATCTCAATGTATTATTCAAAATAATTAGTGTGAGCAGTCAGTCTCACCTCACCTGCTTTGAACTTGCAAAGTGAGGCGCAGTCCCAGGCTGGGGCCATACCACCTCCCTCAGCACGGGGCTGTGCTTGAACTCGGAAGCTGGAGTCGCAGGTGGGACTCCTGGGTGCTGGTGCACATAACAGCGAGCATCTTCGAGCAGCTTGCTGGCTGAGATAGTATGGAGGGGTGGCATGTGATTGTTCCTGACCATATAAGCATAATTTTATGTTATTTCAAAAAAAATTAAAATCCACTGTCTCTTAATCAATGGGCAAAAGAGAAAGTAATTGGATTGTGAAGGCACCTATGCAATAGTTTTTAAAAGCAGTTTTTGCATGAGAATAAATAAGTAAATTGCATTAGGGAAACACCCTCTCATCGGAAGAACTTCTTTCAAGGAATGACATTAATAAACATAAGTAAGAATAATGAAATGTGGGTGTTGGTTTTTACGACCATAAGGAATAGAGTTAGTTGTATTTACATTTTCTGGTTTTGTAATATATACCAAAATAATTTTTTGTTGTAATAGGCTATAATTTCTTTCTTCACCAAAACAGTAAAAAAGAAAAAGAAGAAGTATTAACAGGTATTACTACATGTAAATGGATTATTCATGTAATGCTACATGACACCTATCCTAGAAATGAAGGGACAGGGGTATATTTGCTAGCATGGTGTGCTTAATTCTGCCATTTATCATGATAGGAAAGGTAATGAAAACCACTTGCTGGAGACAGCTCACAAAAATGATAACTCAGAGCAAATAGGTGACACATTGGAAAGAAGAATTCCTGATGGTTAGAGATGACAGAGGAGGTCTTACGTGTGCTATGTACTGTGGCTCTATGCCTGCCTCCTGGGTAACTTTAGCAATTCAATTAACCTATATGAGCCTATGTTTCACTATCTATAAAAGGTAGGTAATACTTACCTACCTCACAGCATCTTAATAATTGATTTTTGTAAAGTGCTTTGTGATTCTGAGATGGAAGGCACCATACAAGTGTCAAGTGTTATTATTATTGCTACTAGTAGTAGTAACGGTACTTGGCATTTATCCTGCTCTTGCCTCTTCACAATGTTTTAACATTAACTAATGCATTCCTGCAGTGCCTCTGTGAAGTAGGTACCTATGTACTTTTACAGATGAAGAAATTCAACAATCATCTAGCTTGTCCATTTTCATGGTGGTTGTAAGATTTACCAAACAAAAAAAAAAAGATCTTTTGGACCATCTTTCACTTCAAATGCATTTTTTGTCCCTCCAGGTTTAGACGGATGATGAGGTTTTGGATCGTATTTTTGTTGAAGGGCTTAAAATCTCCTAAATAATGTTTTAGGTGCTTAAGAGTTTGTGTAGGGCTTGGTTTTTAGTTTTGTTTGTTTTAAATTCACTAAATCTGTCTTTTAATAATAATCTGAGATTTCAGATTTTTCTTTTTTCCTGTCTAACTGTACACATTACTTTTAGCTGTGATATCTTGGAAAACTGAAACTAAATTACTCACCCACCTTTTTCAGATCAAATTCCACAGTAAGAAATAAATGTTTACCCGTGATTTCGTTGCCGCCTTTGATGTGGGTCAACAGCTACAGAATTCGTCAGGTCTGGAAGTGCTCCCTTCAAAAGCAGCTGTTTTTCAAGCTGGCAAAATGTCTTTGGTTCACAGCAGCAACGTGTTCCAAAGCTCGGGCATTCTTCCCAAGGTCAGCAGGTGTCTACATGTCACTTATTGGAAATAGCATGTAATCTGTTCCCTCACATATGGGCAAAGATTATACAAATACATGGTGTGGACTCCAGCAGCAAGCCACAATTTTAATGGACATAAGGTATAACCACAATCAAACACAAATTCTGTTCAGCTTCTGTGGATGTAGCATGATTATACTCACACACTGTACAGGGTGCTGAAGTATACTGGACTGTGCAGAGATCCCTTTGAAAAAAGAATCAGGGTATGCGATCTGCTGTTCAGAAGCCTTTTCCTAAGGCTTCACAGGACGAGGACAGCAGTGTGATTGTTGGCTACAACTTAAAGTCCTATTCCATAGTTTGCTTCTGAGTACTGCACTGAAACTTTCCTTCTATGGACAACATCCAGTGGACTTCTAACTACCATGGAATGAGGTGTAAATAATTTTCATCACAAACAGCTTTCAGGCTTTTTTTGTGCAATCAAAAGCTGAAATCAGATTTATCATGAAAACTCCTTATTTGCCACGGTGACCCAGGAGACCAGTTACAGCTCAGAATTGCGTATTTGGGATGTGTGGTTTGGGGAGTGGGGAGGGCTTGGCTTTGAAAACAGAAATTCAGTCGTTATTTATGTGCAGACAATCTCAATGAATCATTTATGCAGCAAGTGTAAATGAGAGCAAAATGTGACTCAGCGTTTTGTGATGAAAAGCAGATACCCAGAGACATCTCATTTTGTTAAGTGTCGCATTCTCAGACCATCACTAATGAGAGCCTTGGAAATCTGTAAGCAAATGATTCTTCTTTGTGTTCTAGACATTAACGGTTATCAATAGCAGCAGGCTGCTGAAGTCAGCTTAAATGGCAAGAATGCTTTTCCTGGCAACAGTAATGGGTAAAAACAGATTGAATTTGAAATTCGGTGCAGGCACATGCTTCAGGCTTGCCTGAGAGATGAGCCGTCTAGAGACCTCCGTGTTGCTCCTGATGGTGAAAAACTGGAAAATGACTAATCACAGAGTTGGTTAAATGTGCAACAGGCAGGCTTGGGTTCTGTACTGAGGCAGTCTTTTTGTTTCCCTCAAACTGGCAGTTACAGGGTCCTGCTGCCTCCCTCAGCAGAAGGAAGTCTCCGAGTATTTGTGAAGTATTATCCATAGAAATCATAATATTGGCATAAACAGCAAGACTGGTGCCCCATACATGCTCTGCATCCTCCTGCCTCCTTGCTTTAGCTCGCCAGCAGAACAGCTCCATCCACTTGTACTGCCACAAGATTTGACTTTCTGCCTCAGAAAAGGATATTTCTGTAACAAGTGATTTTCATATACTGTCTATCCCTAGTTTTAGGGATGCTATCTCAATATGTTATTGCACCTTTTGAAAGTAAGATTCAGTTGTGCAAGCATTAACTGAATCAATAGGATTACCTGCACGAACAAAAGTTAAAGCAGTGCTTAGAAGCACACAGTCAATGCGAGAAATCATTAGTTTTGATACAATCCCCATTTCTACTTTTAACATTCTCCATAATTTCTTTTTTGAGCAGGTTATCCCCTGTCTTTAAATCAGCTCTATGACAAAATGTTTTTTAATAAAACTTTAAAACATCTTTTTTTGCATATAGATAAAAATTATCTCAGTTATAAAATAGCATGCAAGTGTTCTAACTTTAATGAAATTTCACTTTCAAGCTTGTACAATAAGGGATTTTAAAATTTCCTGCATATACGGACATACAATGTGCCATTAAACTACAGGAAATTTTGTTTAATATTTTCCTGGGGCCACAAAAGAAGTTTTAAAACATGTTTAATCAGCTTAAACCTCCTTTCAGGTTTAAACTTTTGAGGACAGTTTGGTGCATTAGAAGACCCCATTTTATGGAGTTTGGTGAAACGTAGCTGCACTAGGACATATATCTGTAGCTATATTCTGTGGTGTGTTTTATTTATTTATATTTTAACATGGCCACTCCTCTGTATTGCCCAAGGAAATTATATTAAGGCACATATTTCTGAGTAATTATTTTAAAAATAGACACCTTGAAGGAAACCTCATGCAGGCAAGACATTAACATACGAGTGTTGGTAGTTATTCACAATGAATTTTGTATTTCTGGTTTTAAGTTGTGTAAGATACTGGGGCAGCTTTTAATTTACTATGTAATAAAGATAATTTAGCTTTTGCTTGTAATACAGTTCCTAACTTAGCTCATCATCTTTCTCTAGCTTAACCAGGGGTGTACCTGCCTTATATTGATGGAGTATGAGCGCTTCCTAGGAGAAAAAAGAATGTGACTGCGATATTTTGTACCTTTTTCCTTTCCAGCAAGACTCAAAACAGGGACTTACTCATCACTTAAAAAAATAATTGCTGAATATACGGAATATTGAATGTTGTGAATAAGGAAAGTTCTCTGTGCCAAATGGCCTAGGCACTTACAGACAGGATATCTGGTTATTGGATTCTTAGAAAAGATTAGATGTCTAGATAGAAAATCCATGTCCAGAATGTCACCTTGGCTCTTCCAGGTTCATACCCATGTAGCCCTGTTAATGTCACTGCTGTTTTTCAACAGCATCATATCTATCTCTTCAGTTTGGAGAGCGTGCCTCGCGCCTTATTGATATAGCTTACATCAGGGTATTGTTATTTGTCTTTTAATCTGGCGTACTTATGCATGTGTAGCATGTGAAAGAATATGGGGTGATGTTGCTGTACCATCATAGTGGGCATTTTTCCATTTTCACGTAGCTTTAGTTTCAGCGTTTCAAATCTTGTATACCACCAATGAGGTTTTCTGGAGATGTTACATCTTTGTATAAGACAATCGGTATTTAAAATATAATCTTTAAAGAATTCTAGTGCATTGTGTAACTACGTAAAATAGGTGATTTCTGGGGCCTACATTTGGCTTAGCCTAAAGGGTAGCCCATGTTTGTTTTTATTTTACTGTAGCTTTGTCCATCCTGCAGCTTTGGCTGTGCTTGTAAGGACAATCAGGAATTACATCAAGATCTTTAAATATTTTCACCTGTGGCAAAGAATATCTAGAACCCTGAAAATGTGGCGATAGTCACAGAGCTCCCCAGGATTTACATATCATGTAATGAGTTTATATGAACTAGTTACATCCATATATGCAAAGGACTCCTTACTGTAGATACGTTTCCTCTGGATGTGTGTAAATCTCCTGTACTCTCTCTGTAACTGTTAGCAGAGACCAGGCAGGAGAAGAGCAAGAAGGATGTACTCTAAAGAATTTAAATTGCTATGGAGCTGGGAAAGGAGCCTGCTTCTGCCTGTGGATATAATTGCAGAACTGTACAATATTCTTTTATTGATTCTTTGTAAGGCATGACGTAGAGGAAGAGTATCCGACCTTTTAAGACAGGGTAACACACCAGGAATCTTTTCAAGTGATTCAGCCAAAGAGTTTTGCCTGATAGAGATAAGAGCTGCTCCTCACACTATTTATTGTGAAGGATTTACAACAGATATGACACAACCTAGTAGTGCTCTCAAGATGCAGCTTCTACTATTTTCAGAAAAGCACTAGAAGCAATGCAGTGATGAACGTAATTAAAAATTAAAGGAGAAGCAGTTTCAGCTAAGTTTGTCATCATCTGCTAGATGCTGGGTAGTTTACATAAGATTCTATAGTAATTGCAGGTTGATTCTTGTGGACAAATGCCTAAAACTCTAGATCGCTGTGCAGCACTAATTGGTCCCCTGGCTGGAATCCTGTTGGGAAGAAAATAAATGGGAATGAGGGCTAAAATAATCTCTCATCTCTGTACGTGGTTTCTAATATTCACATCTTCATTGCTGTCTTTTCTGTGATGGGGTAGGCAAATTTCCAGGCTGTTCACTGGAATTGTTTACAACTGCTTTAAATGCTTACATAGAGGAAATAAAAATGTTGAGGTTAGATATAAGAATCCATACACCTAATACAAAGCAAAGTAATATTAAAATGCACATAGATCTTTTTGCCTTTTTCTTTTTTTCTTTTCATCCAACTCAAGGGATGCTTATCTGACTTATTGCGTGTTGACTGATATAAAAAACTGTAGAAGTTGCTCTGATGTAAGGTCAGCCTGTTTTTTCTTGCTTCTGTGACTCATGTCTGATTGATCAATATCTATCTCTAGTTACATGCTCGAGAACAAGGTTACTAGCCAGTGCTTTAGAAGAACCTACTCCAAGACATGTTTAGGGTCATTAGCAATCAAACTCGTAAGTGAACACCGGTCCTTTCTCTTCCCCCCTGCGCAGTGTAAGCCGAACACCCAAGCTGCCCCTTCCTAGTCTCCACTTCCCATACATTCTCTGTGGGTTACTACACTCCGTCCATCCCAGTTCCTCCAGGCAAGCAATGTATGGCACATGAGAAAGGTTGTGGTCATGTGCATAAAGGTCTCTGCCAGCTGATTTTCCCTTCTTACTGGCGGTTCTCTGGCCTGCTGTGAGTCACCTGCAGGCCACAGTCCTTTGAGGGTGTCCCTGCCCCTGTGTGCGTTGCCCTCAGGCTGAGTCACGGACCCTCAGGGGTGTCCCTGCTCCTTTGTCATGAAGAGTCTCCTTCCAAGAGTCCATCTCCAGCTGTGCCCTTGTGGGTCTTCTCTGTCACATGTCTTCTGCCCCAAACGGCTGCTGCCTGCCTAGACAGAGCGGCTGCGCGCTCCCCTAACCGGTGTGGGCAGAATTGTGTGTCTGCAGTTGGGTTTTGTTGGCACGTGGCAGTTAGTGGCCTCCTCTCACGCGTCCCCACTGCAGCACCCTGCTAATTAAACCCTGCCATTTATGCCTAGTACATGTATCATTAATGCCTATCAAATTCTTTCTTAAATAAGCATCTTTTAGAAATAATTCTTTCTTAAATAAGCATCTTTTAGAAATAAACTGCATTGCTAACTCTGTATCGGACTTCCCATCCCTTCCCTTGCAAGAAGGCACAGCTATTGCAGCTACTGGCGGCATGCTTCAAGGTAAAACAGAAACCTGCACCTGGACCATTGCAAGGTTTTGGTTGGCAAACACATCTTGTTGAGGCTGGGGTACTTGGAGTCTCTTTGGGTGCTTTAGATTACTTTTTTCCATGGAATAAAATAAAGCAGATTTGGGAATTTTTCATTAATTTCTTTGGTTGGTATATTCATCATAACCCAAAGGCACAGTGGTTTTTTTTTGGTTTGTTTTGGTTGTTTTTTTTTTTTTTTTTTTTTTAAGAATCTCCCCACTTTTTTTGCTAGATCTCAAACGTATTTGTGTGGTGAATGAAGTTCTAGCTTTACCTGATCCTATCTTCCTTTCCTCTCCCCTCTTCCATGTCCACCCTGCCATGCTGGGTGGATGAATTGTTGATGATGAGTGGAATAGCTCCTACAGACAGAGGAATACAGATACAGACTCCACCTGGGATACTTTGTGGAGTGGGAGATAATGTTTGCTCTAAATCTAGCAGGGTAAGATTTTCAAGGATATGCAATCTCATAAAACTGAGTCATTAAATTTTCTAGAAGGTGTCTTTTTAAACAATAGGTTTTACCATGGAACAAATTCATAGTCTTGTTTTGTAGCACTGAAAAACAAATATATGAGATTCTTCTTTCTATGTCTTTATGTATTTTTCATGTCTGGTAAGTCCCATGATCATTATGAAACCACATATGCTTTCAGTTGGGTATATTGTAATTCCTTTATGTCTTTTTAACAATTCTTCCCAGTGATCCCATTATGTACTCGTAGACACAGTTAACCTTTATGTTATTTGCTATCAAACTAAGAAATTGAAGTTGGATGAAATCAGAATAACCTGAGTTTAAAGTTTATGTATTAAAATAAATAGGAAACATTTTTTGTCTATTAGGCTGATGGCAGAAGTAAAATTAAATTCAGCCACAGAGTACAGAAGAACAAGATTAAATCTGTAATGCACTGTGGTTTGTGAGTGGAAAAGAATGATTCCTGCATATGTTTTACAACATCTGAGTGGAAACACTGATTCTGCAGCTCAGGATAGGAAACACAATCAGTGCAGGTGAAGCCAGCATCTATTTATCTTAAATTAGTCATTCTCCAAGTAGGCAGTTGATATCCTAGTGCTGTGTGCCATCTTTTTTACATTCACGCAGCACACATTAAACCAAGGAACTGTTATTATAGGAGCTGAAATATATTGCAGCACACAGACTGTAAAAGTTTAAATGTACACTAATGCTTTCTTGTATGTTCAGATGATGATTAAACTGTATTAATAATTTTTCTTTTAACACAATTATTAGACACTTGGAAACAGATATAAAATTCTTAGAGTTTTCACAAATATAAACCTGGTCTTAAGATCTTCAAAATACAGGAGAAGAAAAAGAAGCTAGAGGTGGATTTCCAGCAAGAATATTTTTAGTTTATTTGAGGTTTTAATTGAATGAATTTTGTTTCTGATTTTCTCCTATATGGAGACAAGCAAAAATCTGAGAGTTGTTTCTAGCTGCTTTTGAATTTGCAGGGAAATGGATAGGTCAGGCCTGAGTCTCACACTCTGGATCGAACAACAGGAGGAAAGTTATTCTTTTTTGTGTTTCAGTTTGAATGCATACAGTTTAATTCAAGAACAGCAGAATTCAGGTGATACCAATGCTAGAGAGAAGTGCCTTTGAGTCACAGATTCTCCAAGGCAGTTATGTGTTTCATTTCATTCTAGGACGGAGCCTGAGGTTTTGTTGGATTTGACCTCAAATGTCATAGGAGCATACGAAATAAAAAGATAATTTACTGTTTCCTACTGCAGATGTAGTAATTAGAGGAAACTAAAGGGAAGAGGAGAGTCAGTCACCATGTGAAAAGCAGGAAATGAAGCAGGCAAAATTTTCTCTTAAAGCCATTATTTTGTTTTCATAACTATCATTGATATCTGACAGTAATTGCCTGCCAACGAAAGTACTGCAACTGGAATCTTATCTTTATTTGTGTTGTTTCTCATATTGTCATATTTTTGTTTTTTATTCTTCCTCCTCCAAGTATTCTTTGTTTCTGGTTTGAAGTCAAAGCTACTTTAAAAATAAAAATTAAAAAAAAAGAGATAGATTTAGAAATCTTAAATGGCAACTCTTTAATGTTGTTTTAGCTTTTAATGTTTTCAGCAGCCTTTGTTTCATCTCTGGTGACATGCAGGATGTTTACAGACAAATACTAGCTTTACAGCAAAGTTTGCATTTGGACTCTGTAAACTCTCGTAGATTATTAGCTCCCTTCACCTGCTGACCACTCTTCAGACACACCATGCTGAAGCAGGTTGGAAGGGCTTGCCACCCCCACCCCTAAGCTGGGCTGTGAAGTGACTTCTTGCCTTGTGATGTGGTCGTTTAAACTACATTGACACCCCGTATATTGAAGTGTGGGTAAGAGTGCATTCCCCGTCTGCAACCTAGCTTAACTTTGAGGGGTATCAACATGCAAGTGGTGGGAAGTCATGTCTTAAATCAGTATTTGTGAAGCAGATAGTTTGACCCTAATATTTCCCCAGCACAAATGCTAGATGCCAGTACAGAACAAGGGGGAATTAGTTTCTGCTTAATAGAAATCACAAAAAAAATCTCTTGGCCTCTAGCATACATGAGAAGAGGCTCGCTGTTGCTGAGCCCAGGCACAAACCCTATGCTAGCAATGCCAAGGACTGCTGTGGGGTCACTGTGGTTGCTCTGAGCTACTTGAGGTTTCCTGTCTGCAGAGAAGCCCTCCTGCCGCAATGCTGAGGTAGTTCTGTGTCTTTTCAGAACTCAAGTTATACAGTACAAATGCTTGGTTATTTCCTTCATATATGGTGAACTGGCAGCTAGATAAACAATGGCAAGAACAATCCTAAACAGAGAAAATAATAACGTTATTTCAAATTAATCAGTGTAGTAGTCAATGTTTAAAAAAACTTGCCTGGTTACCTTCTTAAATCAAGACACAGGCTTTTAATTTAATGACCTGATTTTTAACTTTCCAGGGAAGGTTTAGACTGGACATTAGGAAGTATTTCTTTACCGAGAGGGTGGTCAAACACTGGAACAGGCTTCCTAGAGAGGTGGTCGATGCCCCAGGCCTGTCAGTGTTTAAGAGGCATGTGGACCTTAATACCACGCTTTAACTTGTCAGCCCTGAATTCATCAAGCATTTGGACTAGATGATCATTGTTGGTCCCTTCCGGCTGGAGAATATTCTATTCTGTTCTGTTCTAAAATGTTAAGTGTGCAGAGTTTGGAAGTAAGTGGAGCTATAAGTCAAACTACTCTATCTTCAAAGTATTTGAAAAAATAAGTAATTTAGAATTTGATGAAAAACCTACTTAAGCCAATGGAGTGGGTGCCTTTATTTTGACTGTTGTGTTTTTATCAAGATGATGTTGTTCAGAAACTGAATCTGGACAAAAGGAGTACAAATTCCCATTTGTTAGGAGCAGGTGCCAAGGAAGCCACCTCTTGGAAGAGGACAAGCCTATGCTGGAATTGTACCATCCAGATAACAGACAGGATAACCAGGACTATGATTCTATGATGACTAAATGCACAAAGCCACACAAAGCCTGTCATTCTGTAACGGCTCATTGTGAGGGGAGGATACACAATGGTTAGAGGGATGGGGGGCTAGTAGGAGCCCTCAACCCGTTGCCCAGCAGCAAGTGAGGGACACTGCAGCAGTGTGGAAGTCTTGCAGAAGGGAGCTGGAGGCCCCTGAGGTATCAGGTGCCAACAAAAAAATACCCATGAAGCACCCCAAGGGAAAAAAGGAGTGCTCTGCTATGAAGGTAAGAAGGCCGACAGCTCAGATGAAATGCCTTTATACAAACGCACGCAGCATGGGAAACAAACAGGAGGAGTTGGAAGCAGTCGTGCTGCTGGAAAGCTACGACCTGATTGCCATCACGGAAACTTGGTGGGATGAATCCCACGACTGGAATGTGGCTCTTGATGGCTACAGGCTGTTCAGAAGGGACAGGCGAGGAAGGAGGGGCGGGGGCATTGCCCTTTACATCAAGAAAACATTACAGAGTGAAGAGCTGTCCCTGAAGAATAGCCACGAGCAGGTCGAAAGCTTATGGGTAAGAATCGGAGAGAGAGGCAACAAAGGGAACCTAGTGGTTGGTGTCTACTACAGGCCACCAGATCAAGAGGAGCTGATAGACGAAGCGTTCTTCCTCCAACTCCAGGAGGCTTCACGCTCGCAGGCTCTCGTCCTACTGGGGGACTTCAACCACCCTGACATCTGCTGGAAAAGCAACACGGCAAGCTGTAGGCAATCCAGCAGGTTTCTAGAATGCATTGAAGACAACTTCTTAAGCCAGGTAATAAGCACCCCTACCCGAGGGGATGCGATACTAGACCTGGTGGTCACCAATGCGAGTGAGCTCGTTGGGGATGTCAAGATCGGAGGTAGCCTGGGCTGCAGTGACCACGCGCTGGTGGAACTAACGCTACGGAGGGAAATGGGAATAACGAAGAGCATAGTCAGGACCCTAAATTTTAGGAGGGCAAAATTCCAGCTCTTCAAGGAAGTAGTCAGAAGGACTCTCTGGGAAATGGTCCTCAGGGATAGGGGAACAGAACAGAGCTGGCAGGTCTTTAAGGATGTATTCCACAGAGCGCAAGAGCTCTCGATCCCCAAGTGTAAGAAGTTGGGCAGAGAAGGAAAGAGACCGGCATGGCTGAGGCAAGAGATGCTGGTCAAACTAAGGAAGAAGAGGGAACTGCACAGGCAGTGGAAGCAGGGACTGGCTTCCTGGGAAGAGTATAGGGAAGCTGCCCGGTTGTGTAGGGATGGGGTCAGGAAGGCCAAGGCACAGCTGGAGCTGAACTTGGCAAGGGATGCGAAAAATAACAAGAAGGGCTTCTACAGGTATGTCAGCCGGAAAAAGATGGTCAAAGAAAGCGTACCCCCGCTCATGAGCGAGACCGGCGAACTAGCAACAGCAGATGAGGAGAAAGCTGAGGTACTCAACAACTTTTTTGCCTCAGTCTTCGCTGGCAACCTCTCTCCTCACCCCTCCCGAGTCGATGAATGGCATGAAGGAGACCAGGAGGGTAAAATCCCTCCAGCTGTAAGTGAAGACCAGGTTCGGGACCTCCTGCAGAACCTAAATATACAGAAGACCATGGGACCTGACGAGATGCATCCCAGAGTCCTGAGGGAACTGGCTGACGTAGTTGCCAAGCCACTCTCCATGATATTTGAAAAGTCATGGCAGTCAGGGGAAGTTCCCAGTGACTGGAAAAAGGGAAACATTGTGCCCCTTTTCAAAAAGGGTAGAAAGGAAGACCCTGGGAACTACCGGCCTGTCAGCCTCACCTCTGTGCCTGGGAAGATCATGGAACAGATCCTCCTAGAAGATATGCTAAGGCACATGGAGGCCAGGGAGGTAATTCAAGACAGTCAGCATGGCTTCACCAAGGGCAAGTCCTGCCTCACCAACCTAGTGGCTTTCTATGATGGTGTAACAACAAGGGTGGACAAGGGAAAACCTATGGATGTCATCTATCTAGATTTTTGTAAAGCCTTTGACACGGTCCCCCACAACATCCTTCTCTCTAAATTGGAGAGCCATGGATTTGATGGGTGGACTGTTCGGTGGATAAGGAATAGGTTGGATGGTCGCAGCCAAAGGGTAGTGGTCAACGGCTCAATGTCCAGATGGAGACCAGTGACGAGTGGAGTCCCTCAGGGGTCCGTACTGGGACCGGTGCTGTTCAATATATTTATCAATGACATGGACAGTGACATCGAGTGTACCCTCAGCAAGTTTGCAGATGACACCAAGCTGAGTGGTACGGTCGAGACACCAGAAGGACGGGATGCCATCCAGAGGGACCTGGACAAGCTGGAGAGGTGGGCCTGTGTGAACCTCATGAGGTTCAACAAGGCCAAGTGCAAGGTCCTACACCTGGGTCGGCGTAATCCCCACTATCAGTACAGGCTGGGGGATGAAAGGATTGAGAGTAGCTCTGCTGAGAGGGACTTGGGGGTACTGATAGACAAAAGGCTGGACATGAGCCGGCAATGTGCGCTGGCAGCCCAGATGGCCAACCGTGTCCTGGGCTGCGTCAGGAGAAGCGTGGCCAGCAGGTCGAGAGAGGTGATTCTGCCCCTCTGCTCTGTTCTGGTGAGACCTCACCTGGAGTACTGCGTTCAGCTCTGGAGCCCTCAGCACAAGAAGGACATGGAACTGTTGGAGCGGGTCCAAAGGAGGGCTACAAAAATGATCCGAGGGCTGGAGCACCCCTCCTATGAGGACAGGCTGAGAGAGTTGGGCTTGTTCAGCCTGGAGAAGAGAAGGATGCGGGGAGACCTGATTGCAGCCTTTCAGTACTTAAGGGGAGCCTATAGGAAAGATAGGGACAATCTTTTTAGTAGAGACAGCAGTGACAGGACGAGGGGTAATGGTTTTAAACTAAAACAGGGTAGGTTTAGGCTAGATATAAGGAAGAAATTCTTTACAATGAGGGTTGTGAAACACTGGAACGGGTTGCCCAGAGAGGTAGTGGAGGCCCCATCCCTGGAAACATTCAAGACCAGGTTGGACAGGGCTCTGAGCAACCTGATCTAGTTAGTGGTGTCCCTGCTCGCTGCAGGGGGGTTGGACTAGATGACCTTTAGGGGTCCCTTCCAACCCAAAACTTTCTATGATTCTATATTTCTTGTGCTTGTGTTGAAGGCCACTGTCAGAAAAGGTAACAGACTGCACCCATCATCGGACTGGTCTGGTCTGCCCTGGTTCTGCATCTAGATGAAGACTCGTATAGCTCATTGAGGCAGAGCAGAAAATGTAGATGTACTGAAATTATTGTTGCAACGGCCAAGTACACTTATAGGGAGATTAAGATACAAGAGGTCTGATTTATAAAGCTCTAGTTGCTCAAAAGAGAGCAACAATGAAAACCCTTTTTCGAGACTTGAGACTTTTGAAAACAGAGACTTAAATGAAAATGCTGACAGATTTAACTAAAGCAGTCTTGAATGGAACTACTAAGAGATAATGTGTTTCAGAAGTCTGCGATGGTTTATTACTAACAGTGATCCAAAGAACAAACTTTTACTTTCCATCTCTGGGAAATTCCTTATCCATTGGTAGCATGAAAATCACTTAGTTTCCCATGTGCCTAGAACCAAAATTTGGTTTTCTGATGAAAACATAGATTGAATGAGTCTTGCCTACCGCTGGCACTTAGAAAGCAAAAGTAAATGTTTACAAGTACTTTTTACTAGTAAGAATACTCTTGACTGTGTCTGTATTTTCATTGTATATAATGAACGATTTACACCTACATGCTGTTTGGTGCATACAGGACATAATGTACTTAGCAACGTACATTGCAATATGTCAAAGCAAGACAAGATTCTGCAAGACTAGGGAGCTTAAATAGCTCAAGTTAGAGTAACTGCATGGCCACAGGCAAGTCTTATATTTCCAGGGCAACTGCTTATGAAGTTATAGCACAAGTCATGTATTGATTGAAGACTTCTTCTTTGTAAGTCGCTGAAGTATAAGTGAAGGCCTGTTCTATCAACAGATGGAATGCAAAGAAAGCTTACAAAAATTTACTTCCTCAGGTGTTCATTTCAGCTGTAACACTCATTTGTAATTATACACTTGAAAAAGAGGCAAGAGAAGGTTTATTCTGAAAGCACCATATTTACTTTTTGTCCTATACTGTGTCCCTTTTAGCCAAACACAATGTAAGGCTTTATACATCCACAGCCCAATTTTCAGAACCAGTGAGCACCGCAGATTCCTGTGATAACATCTGGAGCTGTGTGTCTTAACACCTCTTAAAAATCAGGCCTTCAGACATTATTGCTTCATTTCCCCAGGCAAATAGTCTCACAGTACCTGACAAAATGAATGAAAAGTGCAGAGTGCTGCAGTTCAATTTGCACTAACATTTATGTCTTTTGAATGTCAGGATGGCTTTCTAAATGTTTCCTCATAAAACTAAGTCCACTGTCAACAGTATTCCTCACTCTGATTAGAGGAAGTACTCTACAGCTTAATAAAATCCTAAACCAAGCAGAGAGCTGCCAAAGTTTCAGAAGAAAATACGTGAAGCCAACTCAGCCTTTCTTTGAGCTACAGAAAAAGCATGGAGTGGTTAGGCATGTAGCTGAGAGCTGTTCTCCCTTTCACCTTGATGTGCAAAACAGCATCTCATGATACTTATGCATGTTTTCTTCTCTCACCACCTGTGGACAGGAAAGGATAGATGGAGCTTCCTTTGCTAAATTTTCATGATGCTTGAGTGGAGCATTTTCCTTATTTTTGCAATTTCTGTTTCCCCTTCTCATCATTTGATCGCTTTGATATGCCATGGTGGGTTTTTTGTTGTCTCTGTTTATTTTGAGAAAGGAGTAAAGGGATTCTTTATGAATAATTGTTCCTGTAATTTCTTCCTAGTCTGTTTTTTTTCTTCAGAATATCAGACTCTTCCCTCAAACAGTGTAAAATATTTCAGATGTCAGGCTTTCCAGATCTCCTAAGGTTGTGATACCCTGAAGAAGGATGAGAAGTTCTGACTTCTGCAACCTGCTCAAGTCAGTTCCACCCATGCAGTGATGGAGGCATTTAGTTATATAAGCCCTCTGCCTGCTGTTAAGGGGGAAAAAAAAAGTAGCAGAAGCCCCCAAATCCATGTAAACTGTCTTTTTTTCTGGAAGATTAGGATTTACCAGTTTACTTAGTTGTGCTTGCTATGACAGTGACTTTACTGCACAGAAAATCTCTTCTAGGGTGGCATTTGCATTTCCCTGTCTGGCGGTTCAGCTTTAGTTGAAACCATTTGGGAAATAATGGCTTTGTGGTGTTTACTCTAAATATGCTTTTCGTCCGAAGTATGTCAGAGCCTTTGATACAGAAACTTGAATGTCATGATGTAAATATGGCCCTATCCTGGGATGGTCTCACACTAGAAAATTTTATCATGTAGGTTACTGTCAGTCTACAAATGTCTGACCGTTGTACAGAAAACAACTTTTTCGTTAAATTGTCAGTGTAAGAACTGTTTCCATTCTCTGTCTTTCTTTCAAATGAGCACTTTCTGCCATGGTACCGTTGTCCTATCGCAACAGGCCCTGCTAAAATGTTTGTCCCCAACTTTCTTATAAGCCCTGTGAAAGGCCCACAATAAGGTCTCGCTGGAGGCTTCTCTTCTGCATACTGAACAACCCCAGCTCTCTCAGCCTTTCCTTGTAGGAGAGGTGTTCCACCCCTTGGATCATTTTTGTGGCCCTCCTCTGGACCCACTCCAACAGGTCCATGTCTTTCCTGTGCTGAGGGCTCCAGAGCTGGACGCAAGAATCCAGGTGGGGTCTTATCTGAAAACCTCATATGAGGCAAAAAAGAGTAACTTAGGGGACTGAGAAATAAAACTGAGATACCTGCCTGTCAAGTCTCATGAAGCATAACTATTCTTCACAGTGCACAATGTGATGGCTTCAGGATGAATGACTGCACAGAAAGATTCGATCCCATAAAATGGGCCTATATCTGGATGTACCAATGATATTCCTCTGCCCAGACATTCAGAAGCTTTCCCTGGATATTTTTTTTCTTTCTTTTCCAGGTACTGTTGTGAAATGGAGATGTAGACTGCAAAATGGTACCATAAGGGAGGTGGAAAAAAGGACAGGATTCGAAAGAGGATTTTAGAAATATTATCTAGGCAAGTAGGAGGATTTTAGGAAAGGCAATACTCAGCTGGAATTGAGACTTGTCAAGGACAGTAAGTGGAGCTTCTACCTCTACATTAGTAATAAAGGACTAAAAGAATACAGTCTGGCCCTGTTGCTAAATGGAGTGCATGAATTAGTAACAGTGAACAGAGTTGCTCAGTGCTGTCTTTGCCTCAGTCTTCACCGACTCAGTGCTTGTGAAATCTAACTAATCTGACTTTGAAAGCTGAAAGTTCAGAGTGCAGCTGATATGAAAGAGTTTTCTAGTGTGAAGAAGCTCCTGCTTTCAGAAGAGGTCAATAGTAGGTGGTAGCTCATGCTTACCTCTTTAATGGTGTTTTGGTGGATTTTTGTCATAGTGTTGTTGGCAGATCATGGGAATAGCCAAATGCTTCAGGAACTGGCACACCTGCCAACGATGTACTTAAAGCAAAAAGGTTTGATGTTGAAATCTACTATGATGCCCTAAACAGAGTTTTAGCATTAAAAATACCTTTAATTTGAATGCTTATTATAACATTTGCACAATGAAAGGGTCACAGAAACAGAGACAGCTGGGAGTTAACTCACTGGTGTGCTGTGTATGTTTGAATTGTCCAACCAACCAGAAAAATACTCTTCTTTTTGAGAGCATTGTCTTTTCCCCAACTTGAGTACTTAGCACAGATTCTCTGTATGTCTGCCAACACTGTTCTACTTCATGCTCAGCCTACTGAACTACTCAGTAGGTATATATTTCTGTTATCCCTTATGGAGTATGGTAAACAACGCACTTGATGTTTTAATAAGTATCAAATAGGTATATCTTCCAGATGCCAGTGGCATGTGTTCCAGATGCCTAACTGAATCCAATCTGAGGAACAACAAAGTGAGTTTGTCACAGGCATAGCTCTGGACTTAACTCAGTTTAGAGACTTGTAACTTTTGTTCTTTATTGGAGGTCACTGATTCAGTCCCAGGTTTTCTGATCGCAATGACTGTTGTTGTAAATTCACAGAAGAATAAATAGACTCATAGAGCCTATTGTGTGAATCAGATACAAAAGATTCAGCTTTGACATGTATGATAGATATATAGAGGGTTAAAACCCACTTCACAGAAGTAGTGATCTCTCAGAAAAGATTGGGTTGAAAAGGCAGATCATTTGCAGGAAAAGAAGCGTTTTCAAATAAAAGAAAAAATACAGGGAAAGAGGCATTAAAATCACAACATAAGGAAGAAACAGGAAAAAAAGATGTTAGGAATATATAGAAATGTAGAAATATCAGAAGAAGAAAAGAGAGGAGATTTTGGAAGGAGCAAAGCTGCTGCAGGAAGTGCTGTGATGAAGACTTTCACCTCATATACATGTGCACAGCTTTTTCTAATTTGAGTGGCTTGCTGAGCTTGGTGTTAAAAGCAAGAATTTTTGTACTGAGTTTTCGACAGCAAAGGAAGGTTTTATCTGTTTGTATGGATAAGGGTTTGAGGATTAATAGCTCAGGAAGTCCTCTGGAAGGTGAATGCAAATCTTCTACAAGATGTGGGTCAACATCTGTTTTAGAACTTGAAATCCTGAAATCCCGTGTTAGACTCAAACACGGCAAAACACAGGAAAAAATGCCCTCTTTTGTTTTTATAATGTCCCACATAATTTTCAATGGATTTGTTCGCATTTTTAGAAATTAGAAGGAGCTCACTCTCGTGATAGTTTTGTAGTTTGCGCAGGAGTCAGTAATAACTTATGCACCTTCCAGCCTAACTTCGTTCTATATGACGCTTATTCAGCCGTAACTATGACAGATTACTCACACCAGTCCCTGGAAGCCCTGGAAGTATGGACTGAAGTTGACACCATTCATTTTTCAGAAAATTTAAACTAACTACTTGCTCATTGCCAGATGTATGTTGTCAGGAAGGCTTTTTGAATAACAAGTCTAGTCTTGCTTGTTCCCTTTCTCCTGCTAGAGTGCTTTTTAGTACCTACATTTCTGGGCTGATGCTAAAAAAAAAGGAATTTTTAATTTTTTTTCTGTAAAGTATCTAAACAAAATATATTCCTGAATATTTCTCAGTCTTTGTTGATTGTATTATCTGGCAGAGGAGGCTAGCTCCAAGTTCTAAACATTCTTCTGAATCCATCTTGTCTGCAGGTTTTATCTTAACTGTTACCAAAGATGACATGGTCAAAAACAGAGCAGCATCAGTGCTGATATAATAATTTGTCCCATTCCTTTTCCCTCTGGCAAAGTATTCTACAACACGACCACCCATTTGTTCAGGTCTTGAGAAGACTTCAAATTCATTTTTCCCTTGAAAACGTCTGCTACTTAATTTTGACTACTTCTTTGTATTCTTGGTCAAGAAATCTTTAAATTCAGGATTAGAGGCTATAAAGCTGAAATATCTCTGAAAGAGCAAGTGCAGGATCATTTCAAAACCTTTTGACCATGAATGATACCTTAAGAAATAAACAAGGATATCTCATTTCTCCTTTCTTTGATATGATTTACAAAGGTCTCCAGAAAACCTTTATATTGCTCTGCAGCTCAGAAGCTATATTGAAAAAATATTTTTCTAATAACAAAGTTGTGTTTAAGTTCACTTTCTCTCCACTTTTTAGTTACTCGCCACTTCACAGATTTTCCAATGTTGTAATGAGTCTTAGAATAAAAAAGTGAGATTAAGCTGAATACATATTTTTCAGAATTACTACTTCAACATTTTTCCTATGTTAACTGTTGTGTCAATCCCCTTTGAAAAGGGATTATTTGGTAAACTTTGCACTAACTCTCCACAAACTTTACTTAACAAATTACTGTGTGCCGTATTTTCCCTTCTTTATGTGCTGATGTCAAAGACTATGAAGTTGAATCCACTTTAGAACAGTGTTGATGTTCTGTGGTACTCTGTTGACTAGCACTGCACAATGTGTTTAGGTGGTTTGGTTCAAAAGAGGCTAGAAATCAAATGTTGCAGTGATCTCAAAACTTAAGTAACTGCTGGGTGACAGAGATTATGTAGAGTTTTGTTTGAGGAAGTGTTGAAAAGCAATGCCCAAATGTGTGTTGATATAGTTGATCCTCACCATGGTCTGATGAAACAGACATCACTTTCTGCTTTTGTTTTTTAGGGGTTCCCCCTTCTCCCCCTGAGTTTTGGCTGACTGGATGAAATGTCCGAACCCTACGTTTCAATAGACAGAAGTAAAATAGTTCATTTAAAGTTTCAAATGCTAGGTTATATATTCAAGAACAAGCTGGTCATGGAGAGGTCTTTGTATATTTTTTCTGTTTTCTTTAAGTCTTCTAATTTTTACTGAGAACACATCCAGTCTTTTTATTTAAACATAGGATATGATTTGTACTTACTCTAGGCTTTTGGCCTTCCCCCACAGTCATCTTTATGAAGGCTTATGCATTTTATGATGTCAACTTCAGCACATATTGGATGGTGCCAGAGTTAGGGAGATGCGCCAGCTGTGCTTGTCTTCCTGTCCCTTGGAAAAGCTTCTCACACGTGCTAAACCAGAAGAGAAGTCTATAGGACTAATTGCCTTAAGCTGCCTCAGCTACTGTCTAAACTCCTTCAGAAAAAGAAAGTTATGGAAATGCTACCCTTTCTGTCCTGCGAGATCTGAAAATCTGCAAGGAAAAACCTATGGTCAAGGTAGCAGAAGCCAGAGAGAATTCTGATAAATGTTCAGCGTTAGTTCAATGCATAAGGGAGCCGCTGACCAAAGGCATCAGCATGGTCTTTGAAGAGAAGAGAGATATAAGTAAGATCAACTTGGGATCAGTGAAATCTTCAAATCGTAACTTTCTCAGTGTTCCTGCCTCTGGAAGAGGGACAAAAAAAATCAGGATTCCAGCCTCAGAAATATTTCTGAAGTGGTAGCAAAGTAGGTGCTTTAGTCTAAATAAACCAGCGCTTAATAGTAGCTGTAGACGTGATTGGCATAGGTTTTTTTTGTTTAAAAAGCTCATAACAATGTAAAGGAAATAACTGTACTATGTCAGGATATAAATCTTATTTAAAATGTGGAGGAAGGTGCACCAAATATTCAGATTTAGAAAAAAAATCTCTTCCAGTGCACACAGTAAGTTTCATTTTTTTTCTTTTTCTTTTTTTCACATTACCATAATTATCAAGTAATGCCAGAGATTAGTATCTCATTCAAAAGAAAGCAAGACAAGATTCAAGTAATTCTGGGGTAAACTATGAAGATAATGCTTTTCAAAGTTGTCTAATTTTTCAAATGCATTTATTTTATAAATCCTGTCTTTCATTATATAAAGGTTATTCGAGCAAATGAACACTTTTAATGCTCAGTTTCGCTCCTCCTTCTGAAACTTTTGAAATATTTATCCAGTGGCAGTATACAATGGAAGTAACCACATGAAAACAGTTCTACAGTATAAAATATCATTTTGCTATTAGAAAGCAGTACAACATAGCTGTAAGAAATACAAAATGTCAAACTTGTATTTGAAAAGAAACTATAACCTCAAGAAGCAATATAACTTGGTGTGCCGAATTCTATGTGAAGATATCTCTAAAAACCACTTAGTCTCTTAAAGAGCATTCCATCTAGTGTTCACTTGGTATCTCACCTGACTTGGTCCTGGATGGTGAAGAAAGGAAGTTAAAAATAATGAGCAGAGCAGAGTTCAGAGGAGCTTGGCCAGTCATTAATGATGCTGCTCAACAAGTAAAAGCAGAGAGGAGTGCCTACAAGAGAAAGCCCTGATTTGCTTGTGCAGAGCTTAGAATTCCTCTAAGATGTCTTGTCTGCTTACATACAGCCTGTTCATTTTGTGACCATTGCTCGACAAGTAATGAGTGGGAATGCAAGAAACCCAAGGCACTCATGGGAGGGGAGGGGTGAGCTGGAAACCACAACTTTGCTGGCCTCTAACAACTTTGCTGCGTTTCTGGTTGGTATGACCATAGCCTAAAAGTAATAAGAGAATGGACTGCTCTTCAGTGCTTTCCATCACACACAAATCTCTTTAAATAATTCATACATACTTTAGATAGGGATCTTTAATACAAAAAGTGATGAAACCCAGTTTCCAGTGAGAACACTAAGGGTGAAAAAGAAATGAATTCAAGTGTTTAGAATTAATGTCTTAGAGATGCATTTTTTTTCTTAATACGAGGAAAGAAAAATAAGACACATTTAAACTTTTAGGATATAAAGCTTAAACAGAAACCTCCATAAGTTAAAATACCCTTGACTTTAAAAATCATGAATAAATTTAAATAAAGCTAAAGCTATAATTAATGTAAAAATTACTTGAAATCTGCCTGCATACATACAATTGATATCTTGTTGAAATATTCAAACTGTGAAAGTAGTGTCATGTTTACAGTTTTGCTTGTCTGATGCAACTGTAATGTGATGAATGTATAATAACAAGAATATGTAGCAATGAAGAAAGTGAGAATTTATTTGTATAGAAAAAGGCCTGTGCTCATACATGTATCATATGTATTTATTTCTATGTTCTACATGTATCACATGACAAAGTTAGTATGACTTTCAAGAGGTCTGAGGAACAATTCTGATAGTGTGACAGAGTAACTAGTGTAATTTTATTTACTTTTTTGCTTTTTATGGCTGTAGGGACACCTGCCTTTTCTCTGTAGTTCTCAGTGTGGCTTTTAGTGACAAAATAAGTAATAAAATTAATGTTTCCCTCAAAACAGTGTTGCTCCATGTGTCGTGCAGAAGAACACTTCCACCTTTTCATTTTGACTATCTTTCTTATACTTTTGAACATCACATTTAATGGCCTCGAGTTGCGTCGGGGGAGGTTTAGATTGGATATTAGGAAAAATTTCTTTACTGAAAGAGTTGTGAAGCATTGGAAAAGCTGCCCAGGGAACTGGGGGAGTCACCATCCCTCAAGGTATTTAAAAGACATGTAGATATGGCACTTCAGGACATGGTTTAGTAGGCATGGTGGTAATGGGTTGACAGATGGAGTTCATGATCTTAGACGTCTTTTCCAACCTTAATGATTCTATGATCTGTGGTGGCATGTTAACTCCATTTGTAGCTTGTAGACTACTTTTCCATAACACCTACGTGCAGTGTAATTCTGTGGATAGTATGGCTTCGGTTATGGCCGTACCTATGCACCCTCACCATGGGTCCTGTCTGTACTGGGTATGATACAGACGCTGCACTGATTTAGCCACAAGTTTGATACCATTGCTTATGCCCATGGAAGTGTACATACAGAAAGTACTAACTAGATGAAAGATAAGAATGTCATGCATTTCTTGTCAAATTGAGGAAATTAAAGACAAATGGCTGTTTGAGTACATCCTTTATTTTTATCCTTTAAGAGGCAAGAGTGAAAAAAGCATGTGCTTTTGTTCTTTTGTGCCTGTTGCACATAGGTACTTGAATTATAACTTTTTCTAGTAATATGAGTAAATTGAAGCTTATTTTTTTTGACTTAGCTCTGTCAACATGGCTGTACTTGATATTATGTAAATTCAACATCAGATCACGAAGTGATTTGCTTGGATTAAGAACATGAGCTTATGCTATACTTTTGCCAGAGCACTTAGGGAAGAATTGATACAAGAGGCCTGATGTTAAAGGGTGAAGTGAATGACATAAAACATAAGCTTTGGGCAAATGTGGAATTATTTAGTGTGCTTTGTTACGTAACAAGTATGCCAAAGGCTGTAATTTTTGGTGTTGTCAAAGTATGTGAAATCTTAAATCCTTGCTAGTGAGTCAGAATCATCCTACCAGCCAAACTCTTTGAAACCAAACAACAAACCTGGAAGTTCAATCTACATCATAAACTGACGAATTTTTCCTAAGCATCTTGAAATAGTGAAATAGGTTCTAAATAAACGGTTGTGCTGGGACAATTATGTCAGTATGAAGTGCTTCTAGTGTAATCTCAAATGGTCATTGTTCCAGGTTACTTTAGAGACGATATTTGAGACATCAGACATGTTGTGTTTGCTGTGAAATGTCTTTGTTCAGTTTGTTTATTAAGAATCAATGGCTGTGGCAGACTCTGTTACTCACATGTATGTTGAATTATACTTAAAATTTATGTATTGATTTATTTGTTGTATTTATTATATTTAAAGATTATTTATTAAAAATTAATTTATTTCACTTGCCCAGCATTTCCTGTCAATATTTTTTTTGTTTTTGACAATTTTTAAACATGTAGAAAGAAAAAAATCTTTCACAAGCTTAGAAATCAGTGCTACAAGATGACATCTAGCCCCCCCCCCAATTTATAATAATATTTAATAACGTTTAGCTATTTTATTAGTTCTGATAAACATTCAAGCTTCATATCTAGCACTTTCTACTGGTTGGGTACATTTTCAACTTCTTGCATCATCCTTCCATCAAGGAACATGTTCATATTGTGTGTCGTGTACCAGTAGTGGTACATATTTTGCCAGAACTAGGGAACTAAATTTCAGATAGTATCAGATAATTTCATATTGTGTCACTGACTCAGTTATGACTGTCTTTCATTTGTGACAGAGATCATATACTGTCTGTTTATGCGGAAAGAAGTGTCTGCTGGAATCTTTTCCTTCAAAGGATTATTAGGTATTAATACTTTTTTTCATGTTTACTCTTATCCACTATGCTCATGTCGTGCAGATACTAACGTTTATTCTTTTTAGAAAAAGTCCAAGCATAAAATCTGATCTCCTGCTAACTTCACTCAGCAGAACTTCAGTAGTCATATGTTATTTGTTATTCCTAAGAAGCAGGTAGCAGGGAGTCATCTTGTGTAGTTTGTTGCCTTCCTAATAGCATTGCATCATACACTTGAAATCTGCATTAATACAAGCAAGGTCTTTAAAATACGGAGAAAACATAGTAATACAGGTTTTTCCTCTTCCAGCTTATTATTCAGCCACTGAGGCCATTTGTACTTTCAGTTCAAATTTCGGGATAGACAGAAAAGAAGGGTTCTCTTCAAAGCTGTTGAAGTAGCACCTGCTTGCCTTTTCACCTCTTCTTTGCGTAATTAAAAATTGTTGTTTAAATTCTGGTCGATGCCTTTCCTGCTCCTTACTCCCTGTTTGTTAGACATTGTTCCTGGCTTACTTTGTCCCATTGCACTCTGAAGTTCACAATGACACAGTAAGCAAGGCCACCAATCAGCTGAAGTATTTGAAAGCATTGAACTGCTTTAGATTTGTTTTCAGGTCAGACGGGTTCTGTGCCTTCTCCACAATTAGCCTTCACCCTTGGGCCCTATGCTTATTAGCACTGCTGATATTGAAACCCAATGGACATGTTAATTCAGATTTGGGATTATCCTTTATTTATGTTATGCCTTATCATGTACTGTCATCTCAATAAATTACATGGCTGTTTTACAGTATAATATTTCTCTCTTTCATGGGAGAAATCGTCTTTCCACTTTTACACAATGCTTTTTCTTCTGGCTGGGATTGTCCTACTATTTCTAATATGCTTACACTAGCTGCCTTCAGTTCTGTATCAGTGATTTTAGCACCTCCATTTTGTTGTCTTTACCTTTCAGCAGTTCAGTTACTTTCTTTAGGAACTGGTGATCTAGTCTCCTTTTAGACTAGGTAGGCCAGACTGACAGGTTCCTTTCATTATCTGTGTTGATTGCATATTTACTGTTCTCATTAACATTAATATTTTCCTTCCCCTTATTGTACTTTCAAATTTTCTCTGATAATCATTCTTCTACTGTCATATTCTTACCTACTCATTTTCCTCTTCCTGTAAACTACAGCTCTGCACAGACCTTCATCTGCTTCCAGAACTTTGCCTATTTTCCTTCCCCCCCCCCCCACTGAATAATTGCACTAATGCAAATGAGGCAAACCTCCTTCTAATTTCCCCCTGTATTTCTTAACTTAAAACTTGTCTCATCAACCATGCTAGCATTCGTCTCAGCTTGATTCACACTTCTTGGGGCCCTTCCTTAGAGCAGACAGCCATTTCATCACTAGTAGTCATTCCAACGTTTTCCTGTCCAACACTATAGTTTTCCCACAGCACTAATTCTTGATCTTCATTATTTTGCTGTGCTTTTTCCTACCTTTGAGAAAATGATGAGAGTTTTGATGAAAATTGCCCATGATTCCTTTTCTCTGAGATCTTCAGAGGCGTCATCCATCGCCCCTTTCACGTAAGTTTTATGCTGTCAGCTTTACTGATACAACTGATGGTCAGTGGGTTCTTCCTGACTCTCGTGAGTGTGTTTTTCAGACTCCCATCCACCTCTCGTGGTCTTGTTTTTTGTGAGACAACACCTCCTTCTTTCTTCTAGATGTGCGTATTCCTCCTTATAAGAGCAAGGCAAACTAAATTAGGCAGACCAGAAAACTTATTCTTTCACCTTCTCTTTTTAACCAACCTCCCCATCTTTTCGTAATATAATTCTTTTTGCCTTCCTAAAACTCAGGGGCTCATTCTTGTTTCCCTCCACACACTTCTCCTTTCAAAGGTTCTAATTCCAAGGCAGGTATATGGACAGGAGTGTGTTAAAATATTGTCTGTCTAGTAAATCTTAGAAATTAAATGTTTTTATTTTTTCTTCGAGAGAAGAAAAGGAAAGGGAAGATTTCATTCATGAGAGAGGCATTTTTATGAGTCATATTCGTTCTATAGACCCAATATGCTCCTGAAGCCCATGCTATACCTGTGCCATAGCCTTTGTTAGGAGCCACAGACACTCTTTGTAGGGAATGGGTTGTTTTCCAAAGGAATAACTGAAGACTTAAAAAATATCTAAAATCCACATCTTTATCAGCTTTATGAAAAGCCTTTTATGCCATTGGACCCGCAGTAGCAGCTGATTGATTA
The DNA here is from genome assembly GCF_030867145.1 of Opisthocomus hoazin. Taxonomy (NCBI): domain Eukaryota; kingdom Metazoa; phylum Chordata; class Aves; order Opisthocomiformes; family Opisthocomidae; genus Opisthocomus; species Opisthocomus hoazin. The sequence continues at coordinate 69,939,437 of NC_134417.1, read as the reverse complement.
GGGAGACCTTATTTGAAGTTAAGTAAATATTTTTCTATTTACAGACCTTTTTTAAATTTTTTATTTTGATTTGATTTGATTTTATAATTTATTTTATTTTACTTATTTTTATTTCTTCCACACTCAATAGCTGAACAAACAGTGAACATAATTTATTTTGTAGCTAATTCTCCAGCATGGCAAATTGCAGAAGGCCAAGACCTTTCTTGTGGCATTAACCAAACATACAAATCATACAAAGTTTACTGGGAGACGTGCTTATATATCTTAGCACTTTGGTAAAAACATGCCCATAGGAAAACTGGGATCAGTGTGTGAAGTACTTTTACAATCGATATAAACTCAAAGATGTTTTGTTTATCAGTCAAAAAATTTTTAAACAGAGTGTTTCTTGCAGTGATGCAGCCAGTGGAAAAATGTAAAGAGAGATTAGTATTTATACTCCAGCATTGATGTTGGTGAAATTTTGGATGGTGAAATTTTATCTCTGATTCTTTTTGTTACACATGATGTTTAAGTGTATGTTTACTTAAAATTTTTTCAGCTGGGGATTTTTTTCCAGTTTTGACCGAAAGCAGTTACTGCTTTTTCAGTTTTTTCTATTCTTATAACTTAGGTGGCACATGTATTTGCACAGGACTTGTAGCTATAGCACCTAACAATTTCAAGACCCAGAAGATGCCACGTAGCATGTGCAGTAAATGACATCATTCATTACGTTGGTGGCTGAAGATTTTCCAGACTTCACATCTCAATGCCAGAAAAATCTGGCATTTGATGACCCATGTGAGGTGCTGGTTTAGGAAGAGAACTACAGCTGGTGTAGTATGAGTGTGATGAAGATATTGTAGAGGAAGTTTTCAAAGTGGCTGGCCGAGTAAAGTGAAATTAACTGCAGGAAGAGTGGCCCTGATTCCAAATTGTCAGGAAAAGTTTATTCCTTTAAAGTATAGAGAATTTCTACCATTTCATGCTTGGAATATTGCTTTGGGCTTGTTCTTCAGAAGTGTATTTTTCGTCATTTTTATCTGCTCAGCTAGGCAGAAAATGCAAAAATACAATTTTTGAAGGGTGAGAGTAATGCTGGACAAGTGGAAAGTTATACCTGCTTCATTAGAGGAGTAAGGCCTAAGATTGTTGCTTGTATCCTGTGGGAGAGACAGTCGCACAGGGAGTGTTTGTTGTCGTTGTGTAGGGTCCTGTTCTTGTACAGGCTTCATCCATAATCTGTGGAGAGGGTTGTCGTTGAGGATGTATGAAATGACAGTCTCTGTCGATGTGACTGTCTCCCTTCAATAATGCTTAAGCTGCTAAACAGCTGCACTTTGGGGAGACGAATCTCAGACTTGGTGCTTAACTTAGTGACTCCCCCTAAACACCTATATCTGCTCTGGAGCATGACAGCTCTGTGTTTTCTGCTGTCTGTTTCAAAACCACTTTTGGTGTAAAGATATTACTGCAAGTGTCTCAGGTCCCTGAGCTGATTACGAATTCAACTTAACATAAACATTGCAAGATGAAGGAGCCAAAGAAATGTCATTATATATACAAAAAGAAGAGGGCTGCTTTACCTGAACATCAAGCAAGCACGCAGTAGAGACTCAGCTGTTTTGTCATTTACTTCTATTTATTTACCTCCTCCATGTTATCAGCAAATCATCAAATCTAGGGATAGACAAGATGTTTGTTCTCATCCAATATGAAGTGATTGCCATCTGCTTGGAGAAGATTCTAGGTCATGAAGTTGGGATCTTCTGTAAGATACTGGTGAGAAAACTGCTGGAATTGTATGCACTCCTTTTTTTCCACCAACATCATTAAGAGGGTGAACTGAAAGGGATAAAACAAAAACTACAAATGTATAGTTTGGCTAATTAAGGAGTAAAGACAATATGACAGCCACCTAAAGCAACAGCAATGACATGAGTACCTGGGAGGTAGCAACAATGTGGTAAAATTCTTTGCATTGATTAGGGTAAGACTGTATGTAGACTATGCTGAAGGGAACATGACTGGATGTAATGGGATATAATTTAGTAAAGAGACAGTTTAGATCAATAACAAGACAACTACCTGACACTGCGATCTATACAATTGTGGAAGAGCTTTCTCAGAGAAATTTTAAAAGCTCAATCCTTTAAGACATTTAAAATTAGAGTAGGAAACATGAGGGAAAAAATATGTTTTGACAGGAAAAGTCTCTTTCTCTCACTTTCTTTTCTAAAGCACCCACAAGTATAGCAGTAATACTTGGGTGCTTCACAATGGACTAATAGGACTTTTATCTATAATTTGTATGATTTTCTGATATTTTCAGTCTGAGTAGCTGGAGCACTTCTGTGATATGGCCCATCGATAATGGGTTTTCTCCATCTAGATAAACACTTCCTAAGTGAACCCTGTCTTGGGAACTACAGCAATATGTTTCCTTAATCAGTGTATTTTCTTGATAAAATTTATAGTGTATGTGTTGTTTTAATTTGTTGTCAGATTCATTTTTGTAGGCATGTCAGTTTCGCACCTACAAATACTGTCAAAACTAGTCATCTTCCTTTTTTCTTTTTCTTTTTCCTTTTTTTCTTTTTGTATGTAGGGGTCTAGTACATGTAGTCAGTAGTATTTAAATGTCAACTTGAACTACCACTTACTTAAAATAATTCTAATAGTTCTACCTTAGGAAGAACTGAAACGTTCGGAGTTATGGAAGAGTATGAGGAGGGACAGCTTCTGTTTATTTCTGCTGGGTTTGAGAAAAAGAATAAAAAGTGTATATCCTGAGTCTGTTTGATATTACTGTGTTTTCATGCACCTGAGACAACTTGCCTTGCTTTGTAAATACAGGCAATTGGAAATAAATCCCCAGGTAATTCTTATCTCCAGATAACATGAAGAAAACCAGAAGCAGACACATGGAGAACCTGAGCATAAAAGGACTGATGATAAGGAGGGAAGGCGATGTCAAGCGAGGGGTTTGGAAGAAGGATAACAAAGGTTCTGGGGAAATTCCGCCTTGTATTAATCATACATGCACACAATCCAAACTGCTGCTTAATCAAGGATGTTTTCAATACAAAGGAAAATATGGTAGTGTCATGACTTCCGTAAACAGTGGAAACTTCCAAAATGCCAGATTTAAACTCAGTTTGGACCATCTCATCTTCGAAAACAAGGGCTGCATCCACCCCCGGAGCAGCTCCACCGCTCCGAGCTTCAGCAGGCACAGGAGCATCCTGCCTCCCTCCCTGCCCTCTGATCTCACGCCTGAGCAATCCGCTCAATCTCAAGTCAAGCTCACAGCCATCATCTTGTTGTTTATGTGTTGAGATACTTTTCTTTCCAACCACTCTTGCTCCTTGGCCAGGTGGTTATCACAGTAAATAGTGTCTGTTTCTCCTCATGCTTGTCCAGCCTGTCCATCCAGTCCCTTCAGCCTGTTGAAAAGGTGACAGCAGTCCTGTTATCCTTTTCAAAAAAGCATAATGCCATTTCTTCCTTGTTTCTTAAACCCTACCCAGATGACCAGAGTATTGCAAGAATTCTTTATATGTTAGTGAACTAGTACACCTTATCAAATATTCTTAGGAAGATTAGATTTGAGTATGGTAACTTTTATTAAAGCTCTGCAGAAAGGTGGAGAGAGCTCATCAGTCTGTGCACTGATTATAAAACATATAGTTTAGAAAAGTACAGATTGACAAAATACAGTTTATTCATTTAACTTTCTGCCTTTCTTAAACAATCTTGAATGTGCTGCTGCTTTTTCTTTTTCTTTTCTTTTTCTTCCCCCATGGAAATGATTGATTTAATTTCTTTATTTTCTTTCTTTCCTGACTTTCAAAGTCTTTCTTCTGGCATAGTCTTTAGCTTACTGCTGTGTGAAGAGTAGAAAGAGAACCTGTCTGTAGTTTGCAAGTCTTAACTTTGAGCCCTAATACTGTTCTGCCTGGTCTGTGCAATATTGTTTCTAATGTTGCAATAATCTCACTATGATTAGGTAATCGAAGGAATGGACTGTACTTGACACGTTATGATTCAGTCCTTCTGCTTGTAGAATCCAATTCTTCATTACTAATTTTGTTTTCTGTGCTCATCTAAAGGTCCTAACTTTTTTCTTCTAGCTATGTTTAAGTCCTTCTTCCTGCACTTCAGATACATAATTTCCTGCTGTACTTTTTCTGTGTTTCATTTCTTTGGCTGAGGTTTTGTGTGCTGTCTCCCTTCATTAAGCTCTCTGCTGTGGGTCCCTTGTAGCTTGCTTTGGATATGAATCTATTTCTGTTTCAGTTATATAATATTTTTTTATTTTGATGTTACTGAAGTTCAGTGCAGACTTTTTCAACAGAACAGTTAATATGCTGGCCTCCTAGGTCTAAAGACTTAATTCCATCTAGACTAGGATGTTTAGGGAAAATCAGGATTTCCTGATCACCAGCCATTTTGTTGAACTTTGACGCTATTAAAGCAGAATGTTGTTTATCTAGTATTAATAAGGTGTGTTTGGTTTTCAGTTGATAACAAATAATTGATTAAATTAGAAGCACAAACTGAAGAAAGAAGTTGAAACTTCATAACCTTTAATTAAAATGCAGCAAATATTGATACTATAATTAGATACGAACAGATTTCCAACTCCTGATAATCCGTGTCTGGACCTGGGTTTGCATGTGTGTTTTATAAACTTTTACAAAAGTTGTGTCTGAGAGTGCTTTGTTAACTCACAGTTTTATCTTTGTTTAAAAGCCATGGATTTATTAACCCACAGAGATGACCGTTTGTTCTCCTGTTCTTCTGTCTGTGAAATCTGAAGCATGTCTTGAGACAGAGTCCTATTGGAAGGATTTACGGATAACTAGCAATGAGCAAAGCTCTGATCAGTTATTCCAGTTAAGATCTTGTATATACTCTGCTGTCCAGCAGGCAAATTTTATATTACACCTCTAAAAAAGAAATACGACATGGAAAGTACAGCTGAACATTTTTCTGCGTTCCTGTTTCCGTGGCTCTTTCAAGGGACAGCTAGGGCTAAAGACCAGAAATTCTGTCATAAAACTCACTTTTTTCCTCTCTTATATAGGAAAACCTTTGCAGCTTCATGGTGAGAACTGTTGAATGTATTTTGTACCATGTATTTTTATTATTTTTCAAGAATACAATGCAAAAGATCTTCTAAAGATAAAACAGTCTGTACACTGTAAAGTTTCACTGTTTTAAACTATTTACAAAATTTAAACCTATCCAAATTTAATCCTAATGGGCTCTTTTTTGGTGCTGGAGGGATTTTTTTCTCTTGGTTTGTAGTTTTTCTAAAAAGAAACTTTAGTATGTAGCCACTATAACTGAACATCACTAACATTGGTTGTAAAATTTTTCACAGCGGTGTCAAGGTTGGAGAAGTCTTTTGATTTTGCAAGTTTCAGAGCCTGTTGTGCTAGCACAAATGTTTAGCAAACTTCATTTTTTTTATCCTTTCGAATCCATTTGCTTTAGAAGTTAAGCCTTTTTAAAGCTTTCAGACGTGTGTAAAATAATTTGCATCAACTCTTTAGTTGAATTTATTGTCAGCTTTTTAAGTGCAAGGTATACGACCACTACACAGAGTTTCCTGTGCTGTTTTCAGTGAATGGTTAATTCAGTCCCTAATAAACTGGCAAACCAGCTACTAATATATTTAATGGCACTGTCATTTACATAAATACTTAGAGGATAGCTGAGCCAGTACTAGCACAAGTTTTTAAGAAAAAATCTAAAATAAACAAACCATGATCAAATTATAAAATCAACGAAGGAAATGAGTATAATAGAGGCAATATATTTATATTTTAATAAATTATTTGATGATGTCTTTCTCAAAAACTTATTTTTAAAGAGCTCCTTTAAGGCTACCTCCTGTTTTTAAACTTAGGAGTGTGGAAATACATTGTTGGTTATTAATGAAGTGTCCAGATAAGTGCCACAGGGCTTTGTGTTGGGTTTATATTCACCTGCTCTCTGTATTGACACTTTGAAAAGAGGGAGATGATGCACTGCGGACTGCTGAGAGAGCAGCAGTCATATTGCGGTGCAGTGCTTGTTGTGTTAGCAAGCGGTGACCCTGCCCTGGGAGCCGAAGGGAGCGCATGCTGTGCCACATCCAGGAGGTCCAGCGGATGCTATGGGCTCCTGACTGTCAGAGAGCTGCTGTCTCCCCAGCGAGCCATGAGAGAAAAACAGAGGAAACCAGAGAGCTTCACGTTGTGGCGGAGCAGTACAACTTATGAAGGTGAGTAACAGGCTGAAGGCATGAACCTTAGAGCAGGCTTTGGAGGACAGACAGGTCAGAGGCAGCCTGACCATTGGGTGTGAAGACCAGGGAGCTCTGCAGGGAGTATAATGTTGCTGACAGTTGACCACCTGAGGAACCGGAACATACAGAAGTCTATGGGACCTGACAAGCTGCATGCCAGAGTCCTGACGGAATTTACTGATGTAGTTGCCAGGCCACTCTCCCTGATATCTGAGAAGTCATGGCAGTCAGGTGAAATCCCTCATCACTGGAACAAGGGAAACATTGCACCTATTTTTAAAAAGGGTAGAAGGGAGGACCCTGGGAACTACCGACCTGTCAACCTCACCTCTGTGCCCGGGGAGATCATGAAATAGATCCTCCTAGAAGCTATGCTGAGGCTAATGGAGGACAAGGAGGTGACTCAAGACAGCCAGCATGGCTTCACCAAGGGCAAGTCTTGCCTCACCAACCCAGTGGCCTGCTATGATGGAGTGACTACATCAGTGGACAAGGGAAGAGCTATGGATGTGATCTATCTGGACTTCTGTAAGGCCTTTGACATGGTCCTCCACAACATCCTTCTCTCTAAATTGGAGAGATATGGATTTGGTTGGTGGACTGTTCAGTGGATGAGAAATTGGTTGGATGGTCGCATCCAGAGGGTAGTGGTCAACGGCTCAATGTCCAGATGGAGACTGGTGACAAGTGGTGTCCCTCAGAGGTCTGTACTGGGACCTGTACTGTTTAATCTCTTGATCAGTGACACAGACAGCAGGATCAACTGCACCCTCAGCAAGTTTGCAGATGACACCAAGCTGAGTGGTGCAGTTGATGTGCCTGAGGGAAGGAATGCCAACTAGACGTACCTAGACAAGCTCGAGAAATGGACCTGTGTGAACCTCATGAGGTTCAAAAAGGCCAAGTGCAGGGCTTTGCATCTGGACCTGGGCAACTGCTGGTATCAATACAGGCTGGGGGATGACGGGATTGAGATCAGCCCTGCCGAGAAGGACTTGGGGGTACTGGTGGGTGAAAAGTTGGAAATGAGCCGACAATGTGTGCTCGCAGCCCAGGAAGCCAACAGTATGCTGAGCTGCATCAAAAGCAGTGTGGCCAGCAGGTTGAGGGAGGGGATTCTGCCCCTCTGCTCTGGTGAGACCCCACCTGGAGTCCTGTGTCCAGCTCTGGAGCCCTCAGCACAGGAAAGACATGGACCTGTTGGAGCAGGTCCAGAGGAGGTCACAAAGATAATCTGAGGGTTGGAGCACCTCTCTTACAAGGAGAGGCTGAGAGAGTTGGGGTTGTTCAGCCTGGAGAAGACAAGGCTGCAGGGAGACCTTATTGCAACTTTCAGTACCTTATGGGGACTTAAAAGAAAGATGGGGACAGACTTTTTAGCAGGGCCTGTTGTGACAGGACAAGGGGTAATTGTTTTTTAACTCAAAGATGGTAGATTTAGACTAGATATAAGGAAAACGTTTTTTACAATGAGGGTGGTGACACAGCAGCACAGCGTGCTCAGAGAGGTGGTAGGTGCCCCAACTGTGGAAACATTCAAGGTCATGTTGGACGGATCTGAGCAACCTGCACTAGTGGTAGGTCACAGAATCACAGAATCACAGAATGTTGGGGGTTGGAAGGGACCTCTGTGGGTCATCTAGTCCAACCCCCCTGCCGAAGCAGGGTCACCTACAGCAGGCTGCACAGGACTTTGTCCAGGCCAGTCATCTTAATGCACCCCAGATGTCCCTGCTCTTTGCAGGGGTTTGTACTGAGTGGCCTTTAGACATCCTTTCCAGCCCAAACTATTCCATGGTCCTACAATTCTATAATTCAAGCAATTATAATTTAAAGTCATGTTTTCAAAAGGTGGGATAAATCTGCGCACTTTTTTCTTTTCTGTAAGTCAGTATTACGACAGATAGTTTAAATGAAGGCTACCTAACTAGAGTCTGCGATCCATTACTGCTAACAGTGCAGTACAAGCCACTGCACCTGGAAAAATGCATCCACCTTCTTTGCTCTTAATTTTAACAACTAACATTGTGCTTAAAGGCACATCTAGAGCTTAATTACCCTCTAAACACGGAAATGAAGAATCAGAAGAAGAAACCAAGTATTAGAAAAAGAATGCTAGTTGCATATGAATGTCTGGTAACTAGTACTGTAAATGCTGGTAGGAGTTACATCAGTACTCGCTTCCTATTTTCCTGCTTTACTTGCTGTGATTTTACATTTAAGTCTGAGACAATTGGTGTTGATTACCAGGAAAGGAGTCCAAGTAAGTGAAACACACTTGAAGTCCTATTCAAGATCCATGTAAAGTATTCCAGGCCTTCCCCACAAAACTTCAGGTCAACATCAGCACCTGGGAGGAGTAAATGACAAATTCAGACCTTTAAAGCAGAGGTGCCATGTGCAGCTGAATAAACAGCCGAGCACCTTTTCTCTATATTGTGATGTAGCCTGCAGTTGACAAGTGTCAGAAAGCAGAGAGGGGCCATTTCAGAGAGGATTTTTATAGTCATCTGAAAATGAAACTGGTATCTTACTTCTTCTTCTTCTCTGAGAGTCTGTAAAATAAAATGGGATTAAAAATCCTTGGAATATTTGTTGATGCACACGACAGCTGGAACCTGTGTTATGGACAAGATCTGATCATCGTATAGGTGCTATTCCTTTCTTTTTGTCTAGGATCAAGACTGGAAACATCAAACTTTGGAGATCTGGAGAATAGAATACACAGAGGGAAGCCAGGATTTCTGGAAAGCTACCTTTTCCTAAGGGGATTTAAGTTTAAAGTTTTGTAAGCTTGAATGCATTAAGAAAATATTTTCTAAAATTTTATTTCTCTTACAGTCTGTCACTCTGTAATTCTTTGCTGTTTTTCAAAGAGGCTGCAGCAGTGTCTTGTGTACAAAGACTTTATAATTGCACTGGTTTGCTGATAGAGCTTCAGTTCTCTTTTAGTGAAGCTGGACCCGTGATTATTTCAGAATAAATGAACTACCTTGTCCGTATTTTACTACAGATAGAAAGTGCAGAATGTGTGCTAAAGCAAAAAATCAGAATTAAGATGACAACAACGGTTCTATGGCAATGCCACAGGAAGACTGTGCTGTTGGGTTCTTTATATTTACATGAAAGCACATAAAAATTATAATCAGAAACGAATTAATTGTGTATAATATAAACTTTTTAGTTGTAACATGCACCATGTATTTCTGAAAGAGATTAGTAGAAATAAAAGGTGTAGAAAAATCTTCAAGTGAGAACTGAAAGACAAAACAAGGGCCTAAATCTACCTAATTTGTTAAACTCCTAGATGAAATGAATTTCATCTTGGATAACATGATTGTATTTACTAGGTCTCCAATGACTGCAAAGGAATCCTTGGGATGACAGGGTAAGATAAATACCCGGGTTGTGGAAATCCGCTGTTGGTTTGATGAATTCCACCCCAGTCTTTTGAGTCTTTCTTTTTTTTCTCTTTCTCTCTCTTTTTTTTTTTTTTTAATTTGCTTTAATGCTGGTCTGATCTGTCTAGTTACATGTCACAGTTCCATGAGCCTAGGCTGCAAGAAACCTGGTTCTTCACTGACCCTCTTGCACTTTAGATATTACTTATAGAATTTGTTCAAAGCCAACATAGAGTGCTATGGTTCACACTTGGGCACAGTCTTGCCGCCTGTAAAGTTGAGCAGATTTGTCTGGGGATCTCTGAAAGTTGGGTTAGAGAACTGAAAGATATTATTTGAGCTTTTTATCTAGTATGTCTATTCAGAAGGTACACATATGAAACTTAAATACAGAATGCCCCGTGTTTGTAGGATAATTTTTCCCCCCAAGCAGATAATCTACTGCTTTGAGTTCAAATATTCTGGATAGCTCAGGACTTGTGTCATGAGACTTAGCCAAAAAATCTTATTTTCTCTTTTTGCATTACTCTTGAGTTCTCTGTTAATTTGTTTTTTTCACAACTGCTTTTCTGTTAATATAACTTCTGCTGAGGGGAACCTCAGAAAAACCTTTCTTTGAGAATTAGCTTAATGAAATGAAAGGACCTAAAGTCACACTTTTTTATCAAGTAATAAGAAAATATATTACTGAACATTGCTGTACATAGTATATTGATTTCTAATCTTGTCTTAAATTTTTCTTATAGGTCAATTGTTTCGTATGTGAAAATTCCCACGCAGCATAAAAGCACTTCGTATAGTGATTTTTGAGTGTTTTCCCTGGAAGAGTGTCTTGCCTTTGAATCAACAATTATAATTTGCATGTATTTTTCCAGTTATCTGAGAAACAGTCTACTTTGTCATGCTGATAAACTTTAAAAATCTACACCTCCATGAAACTCCAGACAGTAATTTTCTTTTGCTTTTAGAATCAGAATATATTTTAAAATTTAGATGTTTAATACAAATTGCACACTATGATGGAGGTAAAACAGATTTCAGTCAACCTGATTTACCTCACATCTGTAACTAAAAGGTTGCTGTTAAAGTCCAGAGAGACACAGGCATCATGCAATGAAATAATCTGATTTTGAGTCCTAGTGTTGGTGGATAAGGGTATAGGTTCCTGGTCATACATTCCCTCAAAAAGCCGCAAACCCAAATTTAATATGTTAAGAACTATCTCATGTGGTTCCCAGTTCTCAAGGTCAGTGATAAAGCCTGGAAGTTTTCACTAGGGCCATTCACATATCATTAATACTGCCATACTGAAACTTCTCATTTCTTCCTCAACATGTGTCCTTTGGAGTTCAGTGAAACCCCAGCTGCCAGCCTGCTGCACAAGTACATTGAGACTTCTGCAGGGACGGTTCCTAATGCTGTGAATAAAGACAGTATAAATGGCCCCCTTTGTGCTTTTTAATCTGTGTTTCATGCTACAATGACGAGGTTAGTATTAAAAGGTAGACATTTGTTTGCAGCAGTGATTGCACAGTAGCATTATAGATATCCTTACCATCTCCTGTCCTAAATTTTGGGAAACAATATGGTTTCATTTAGTGTGTCACAATTTAAGGTAAAAGGCTTTAGTGTTGTCATTTTATTGTGCTTGTAATTGGGGGTCTGCACACAAATATGTGCAAAATTGGTTAAATATGCTTTTCAAAATCTTTAAAAAGCTTATTGGTTTCCCTGTTTAAAAAGTCTATTAAATACATCTTTTGAGTCCTTGAACACCAGCTTTCAGCCAAAGGCAAGATTTTATGGTAAAGTTATAACAAGCTGAAATGGGAGATTGTAATGGAAATACATATGCATGCTTATCAGTAGTTGCCAGAAGATGCATACACAATTAATTATTAACAAACTAAGAAAAAAAAAAGCTCACTGACTGAACGGCACTTAATCCGTCTAACTAAGCCCTGTTGCATATTGCCAGCTGAGACTGTCACTTGTTAAAGTGGCCATATTATTCTTTGAGTGGCAAATTGTACAGATCCCCTTGGCTTAGTGATTCAAAAATATGTCAGGAAGAGTTAGCTTGTGGTAAGCACACTCCAGATCATTCTAGACGGGAGAAATTAATGCTGAATGTTTTAAATATGTTTGGAAGTTAATTATGAAAATGGAACGTCTAAGATTTGTAACTTTCTATTCAAAGACCTGTGAAATACATGATTTGAAAATGATTCTTCTTTAAGTAGTAATTGCTGCAAATTTGATTCAATATCTTACAATATTTGTGTTTAAAATAATTTATCTAAAATCCCAGACCATCTTTCATATGTAATGTCAGGAATGACATATTGCAAGTGTCCACTCGAAAAACCTAAGCCTACAAAACAGCAGACAATGGATCTGTGTAAGAGCTGCAACTCCATCCCCAATTTGAGACCGTATAAGCGAAGTGATGACCAGGTACCTTGTCTTGAGATCTCTTTCCCAACAGGCAGAACTCCCTTCCTCCATTCGCCTGCTTCTCCTTCCCTCCCTGTCCTTCTCCCTTCTGTCTCCCCCAATTCCTCTATCCTTAGCATCACAGCTGATGATAGTTGTACAACGCTAAACTATATTTCTCATGGCTATGAAGTGTGGAAATGCTCAGACTCTACAAAAGACATGACTCCAGGAGTAGTATTTCTGCTTGCTGTGTTTCCTTCCAAGTAATGTCCACATCGAACTCCCAGGACTAATGCACTGAAGAAAGGGGCTAGTTCTACAGATTGTGACATTGACCTTCCTGCCCTACAGAGGATAGACTGCTCTACACTGATAGCCGTTAGACCTGCTAGTGCTGCATACTGAGTGCGTACAGAGGTGTTTCCTTATGGCCATGCTGCCAAAAGAGTCGTTCCAGTAAGGGTGTGTATGACTGAGTCATATATCATGATGGAAAGACGCAGGGGAGATATTTGTTCTTTGGGAAGATGTAGTGCTTTTACTTGAAAGACTCCATCTGGTTACATCTCCAAGGATATGTGGTAGGTGGGTGATGGGCAAAAAATCTAGATATATACCAGGTTCTGTGTTAGCTGCTCTCACAGTATTTTCTATATCAATATTCAATGTTTCTCCTAGAGCCCGAGCTATGAAATCAGGTTATTTTCTGAGAAGCCAAATATCCCTAGAAAATAAATAACCCTTCCTATTGCAGAAAAAGCTTGTAAGAATTGTAAGCTCTGTGTTGAGAAGATAAAGGATAAATTTGATTATTGTCTTAAAATCTCATGATTTTTAGGCCTATTTTTTAGGAGCTGAGGAGGACTCCATAATATTTTTGAACACAAGGGACTAGCAATGTTGCAATCTTTTGAATTTTGAGGATCTCTTGAGGTCTGTAGAGAGACAATACTGTATTACTTCTGCAGAAGCTGTATGGGTTTTTAAACTGTGATGTCGTAATCCATGTTGATGTTTGAGGTTTAGTGATATATATTGTTGTGCAGTTGTACAAGATTTATTGGTAGCTATTCTGCGAAGCCCATTTTACTCCTGTCTAACATATAGCACAAAATACAGTTACTTCAAATGACATGAATGAACTTGTATGCAGTTAGTCTGGGAGTATTTAACATTATATGGTATTTTTTTTATTAATCACGTACTAATCATACAGCATAAATAAGTAACAGTACTTTCTAAAATAACAACTTTTTTTCAAGAAAGCTAGAATTTTGTCACTTGAGGTTTTAATAATTATAGTTTTCACTGAGACTATTGCTCCATCAGTTATAGAGAAATAAGAAAGTAAGTTTAGCATTCTTATTTTGACCACTTGCGAGCTTTTATATTGTTTTCTGGCAGTATTCGTGAAAGAAAATGTACTTTCTGTTAAAGGGGTAATGCACTGGAATAAATGGTCTGACTAGTTTTAACAATTCAAATGTCATAGAAGAGCTGTGTGCAATAGTTGGACACTGATTGTGAAATGTATAGTTTGTGTCTTTACACTCGGAGATAAAAATATCAGTTCAAGACAACTTACTTGTCAACTTGTACCTTAGAAAGAGATGAAACTCTGAGCAGCATCATGTTGTATGATGAAATTGCCAGTACCAGTGTTGATGTTAGGGGCAAATTAGGTATAAATTAGCTAGTAACTGTGTTAACAGTTGTGCTAACAAGTCTTATATTTGCTGTGGTTAGTCAATGAAGGAGGAGTTGGGAGTAGGGTGGGAGGAAAGAGGCTGTGGAGTGGAAGTTCCCTCTAGAGCAAAATGTTTCAACTTAAAATAGCAGAGTCTTTACTGAGCATAAAGCTAATAGTATACATCAGTCTCATTGAAAAGTCTGCTGTGCACCATAGCAGCGTTTTAAGTCTGTTTGTATTATAACCAAATACGTATCTCTTTACAACCTGTGCACAGTCAGTGGTGGTGTACTGTTTGGATCTCGCTATAATATTGTATTTCAATATCCCACTTCTTGTAGACTTACTAAATAACAACTCCTGGACATATTCTGATGACTTTATTCAGACTTCCTATGTCATTTCTCCCAAGGTGGAATGGAAATAAAATTTTCCTGGAAGACCGGTGGAGTTTCATCTGGAGTCTTTAAGAGCAGTTTCCACAACCACTCCCTTCTCCTCCCATCCTCTGTAGTTTTAAACTGCCTGCCTTTCCTAAACTCAGTCCACACTGACAGCTTTATATTTGTGGGCTGAAATTTTTACTGCACTTCATTTTTCTTTGCTTACCCCCTTAACCCCTCACAGGTCTTGTGAGAGATTTATATCAGTGTCATGGTTATGTCTTGAGAGAGGTAGAGAAGCCAGTTCTCCCTTGACAGTGCTGTTTGTGTCCTACACAATAGCCACTGCGGTGGCACAGGCGTTCTTATGATTAGACTGTTCTGCTTACTCTGTGCTATGGACCTCTCATAAAGACTAATATACCTCCCTAATCCCTTTTCACTCTGCTGCTGCTTCTTCTGAAGTCACATTTGTATTTCTACAGAACCAGTGACCAAATTCCATGGACTCTGCCCAAATTCTGTGCTGCTGCTTCCTGGGCAAAGTTGTACAATCCCTAAAATATTGATTTTTCAAGGTTTTCACACCTTTCTAGAGAACAGGAGCTGAATGAAGATTGTATTGGACCTGGCTCTGAGTAATTCTTATAGCACTGCCAGATGTCAGTGTATTAATTTTCCTGCCCAGGTAGATTTTAACTCATGCAAGTCAGCTGTAAGTTTTGGAAATTATTCCAAGATTATTTTTATTGCCTGATCTACTGGTTATTTGAACCTGTACGGTTCATGTGCACTTCTGTAGCATCTTGAATCCTTTTGTCCCTGATCCTTTTGTGAACCTGCAAGAACATGCACCTGTGTGGGCCAAATCCTGCCCAGGTGAACACCGAATGTGTATAAAGAAGCATGGAGTGAGCTTCAGTCATTAAGATTCTACCCTAGTACAGAATGATCATCTACATGATATGTAAATCACAGTAAAAATAGGGCCTCATATTTCAATGGTCAGCCATGAAAGTGTGCATGCAAACCTGTGTGTGAATTTGCTTTTGTAACTTAAGGACGTTTCGCTAAGGGTCTGCTGTACAAATGATCAATTTGATAAATTAATGATAGGTTTACTACAGTCATGGTCTCTGTGTACACAAAATAAATGTGTAAATATGCTTAAATTTTCTGTCCGTGTATTTTCTGCCAAACCTCATGGAAACAAGACAATTTTATTTCTCTCCTATTCAGATTTCTATTTCTGGTCTTGAAGCAGTTTCTCGCTTGCAATTCAAGACACTTACAAAGGAGGTTATAAAATTTTAAAGACGATAAAAAAGCTATTAGAATGGCGTGGAATAGAATTAGAACAATTGAATGAAAAAGTTTTTTTCTTATGTCTTCTACTTCAACATTAACAACATTACTCGTATGATCTGTTAAAAATGGACAAAGATTGTTATGCGTCTTTAAACAGCACAAAAGAGGTTCTGAATCTTACTTATTTTTACTTTTGAGAACTTGAGGTCTGGCTGCCAATCGATGTGTCGGTTTTGCTGAAGTAGCTTTCCTCCTTTGTAGGAATGTAGGTAAGTGAATAAAAGAAGGCTCTAAGAGATGAACAAAGTTTAGTATTCTGTAGGTTGTAAAAGGATTATTCTTCTTTAAAAATCAGGATCAAGTAAAGTTGATCTCTCAATAATGGCATTTCTTCTAGGCCACAAGTATTTCTTCTTTACTCCATTCCATACTTCTTTATCAGTTGGATATCATGTATATCAGATATAGATCGTAGCAGAATCTTGAGAGTAATTTAGAATGAGCTTTAGATATTGTTTATGCCTTTATGTATCTTTTGGAGAATTAATCGAGTTCTATATTTGCTCAAATATTGTTTCCAGTAGTTAGTGTCCTGTAGGAATATGTCTAGACTTCTGATATATAGGAATTATTTGCATTGTACTTTTATTTAAATACGTTTGCATATTGTCAAGGGACATTGGGTCATGCTATCTGGCATGATTTTTCATACAGTAAGTCAGTAAGTAGCAAAGGGGATCAAGTCCTTAATTTTTTTCCTGTGTCTGCACTTTTTTAAAATGCCTGATTATAAATGTAGAGTTTTTTTCAATGACTAAAAAATTTAGAAAAGCAAAAATTACAGAGTGACCTAGATCTGTTTAAACATGAAGCAAGACATGTTATTCATGTAAAAGGAAATTTTACAGGTTTACCCCTAAACAATTTTTGCAGCGTGTAGAGTATTTTAGTTAAAAACCTTGATAAATACATGTTTTGATTCAACACAAACTAAATTTTTTCCCTGATTTTATATCTTTCACAACTGAACCAGAAGAAGATTTCTTTCCAAGCTATAATCTGTTCCTCTTCTGATTGTTGCTGATAAACCAGACCAGAAAGCCCTTAACAACTGCTTAACCAATTTTTATAATCCAGAGTCTATATTTAGAATTTTGCCTTGCCACTCTACATGCTTGAAGGCACTTTTGCTAATTTTGTAAATTTTTACATCAGCGAAAGTGATCAGATCTAATTTGAGCCAATAAACATGTAAGAGTCAAATGTATGAAAAGCAGAGATGGTGCATGGCATAAAAATTTTGATATTTTATTACAGAAATATCATATGAAATATATCTGGTGTTAGGTTATCCATCAAAACAATGTTACATAATGGTGTGTATTCAGCTGTGGAATTTAAATTGAATATGATTTATATCACAGAATCATAAAATCATAAAATATCTCAAAATGGAAGGGACCCATTAAGGATTATCGCATCCACTTCCCTGCTTCTCGCAGCACTACCTAAAACTGTGAGCTGATTTGGATAACTATTAATTAATTCTAAGGTACGAAAGGAAATATAACAGAGACAATTAACTTTACACCTCTTGAATTACTGAATTTCATGAGTCTACCTGAAACTATCCATTTTATTTTGTTAGTAAATATGACTTTTTATATTCATTTGTTTACCAAATTTGATAGAACACCTTATGGGAAATCTGCATTATCTTTTCTTTGGTTGATGTATCTGATATTTGACAGATATACTTGCCTACTTGTGCTCAACAACATAGGTTTCATTTGATTCCTCATCAAACTGAAAAAAACTTTTGCATCTTTTTATATGAAGTGACTTTTTCACTTTCCTTTTCATTTGCATCACTTTTGTTTGTCAAGGTATGAACAATTAAAGCTGCCTTGAAAAGTCAAGACATAGGAACTGATGGTGAGCAGCACCAGGGAGGTTCACCAGACTACAGGAAGCACAGCATCTTGCCATATGAAGTGAAGAAATAATAAGCATCTGAACACAATCTAGTCTCTTAAAGCTTGTGAAGTATGCTTAGGTGTTTAACATGAGCAAGCTGGTGAAGACAGTGGAGTTCTCAGATTTGTATAATAAATAATGGAAAGGTGTGCATTGTTTAAGTCAAGTTCTTCTAGGTATCTGTATTTGCAGTTTTGATCAATAAAATTACGATTCTTCTGCTATAATAAAGGTACTTGTATGTGCATCTGTCTTCATCCACTCTAAACAATACCCCCATTGGTTTGGTCCTTGCAGATAGTCTTATTGAGGGATAACTGGATCTTCAGGAAGCACTGTGTGGTAAGTCCTTGGATGCCGTCCCTTACATGGTAGCATTCACAAACAGGATTCAACACAGTTGTGTTAAATGAAATGGGTGCTGGAGAACTCAATATTTGGATGTGTTGATGATCGAGCTCATACGCTGTACATGATTCACTGAGTATATTTTATACATATAGTTAGACACCATGAATAAGTTAGCCTATAAATTCAGCTTCCTTTTCTTCATAGCTTCTTAGCTTTTGTCTTGTGCTATTTACAAATTTTCAGTGTTCTATCTGAAAAGAATATTAGCCATTTGGCTGTTAAACTTAGGTTTAAAATTTTAAATTTAAGGTGTTATAATTTTTTGTTTCCTGGATCTGAAAAATAATAATGCAATAATAAATATTGTCTTCATTGTCTGATGTAATTGGGAATGCCCTTATGTGATATCCATCGAAGGTAACTAAACACATATGTCAAGTGCCTTTTTAATTTTGCCCTGTGCATCTGGTAAGTGAAACTGTAACTTAGAGCTTTAGAGTCGAATAAGACTGCCAAAGAAAGTAGCTGGCTCTTTTTCAGATCTTGGTATTCACTCATAACTGAAAATTAATCCAATGCTCTAATCAGTTGTTTTATCAAGCTGCAAATCCTGTAATTACATACTCTAATCTCAGTGTGGTTTCTCAGGATGCTTCCTCCTCTTTAATTTGTTGTTTGCTTCTCTGTTCAGATATGCTTGTGTTTTGTTTGCTTTCAAAGCTTTTAACATTGTCCACCTTGATTCTTTTTTCAAATCAGTTTTCATGAACATCTTTATCTCTAAGGCATAATTCCTCTTGCTGTTCATTCATCCAGTCCTTGCTTACTTATATTGCATGTATTAAATGCATAAATAAATGTAATATTGTCACCCATTCATTATTACTGTTTCTGGATCTTTGGGCTATGCTTCTCACCTGCTTGGTACTCAGTAGTTTAACTGGTTGCAAACACAAATGTTCAAGTGTGTGTTCTTTCCAGCTGCAGATCAGTGGATGTATATAACATTTTTCCTATGCAAGTTCATAAATTACCTACCAAATCTTCCAGTTAATTGAAAAGAAATATAAAAACATTAGTTGCAATTAAACCATTCTGAACAAGTCCTTCGAAGAAGAGCTAATATTACAATAATATAATTAAAAATCTCTCAAAATTTGTTATTATTGTAGAGTGCATGAAAGAATCGTTTTATCTTTGCAAGGTAATAGTACAAACATTAGAGAATTATTCTTTCAGAGTTAAGCAAAAGGATTTATCAGTTCATAAGCTGTGAAATGCTAAGTGTTCTTTTTTCAGTGTGAATGAAAAAGAAAAGCTATCAACTGTCAGGGCTCAATCCACTGTTTTTACTTTCAAGTTTTACTGCCATGTGAAAAAATTATGCTCTCAGTCCTCGGGTCTGAAAGCCAGCTATAAAGGGACAGAGCAACCCTTTCACCTCGCGTTTCCTTTCCTCCAAATCAAACTAGCTCAAAATGTCAGTTCCTCCAAAATAAGCCAGTCTTGCTGGTTCTTATAAAGACAACCCATTCAAAGGATGATTAATTCACCTGAATCCTTAAGATAAGAAAATGTTTCAGGAACTTGAGATTTAGCATTTAAGGTTTATACAAAAGCCAGCCTTAACAAGCCCCAGAAAATCAGCAACAGTATTGGAAAATTATGCACTAATCATAACCACATGGTTTTGATTAAGACACTTTAATTCCAGATTATATTAAGCAAACTGTTAAAGGCAGTTTTTCCACATACTCTCTACTCATGACATCAAGGTTAGATTGAATTATGATTGTGTATCTGAACTACGCATTTTTTTCATTTTAAATATTTGATTTTTTTTTAGTGTTGGCTTTGTGTATATATTAGATTTTTCAGAGTATATAATACCTGAGCCTGAGATAATTTGATTGTCCTACTGCCACCCTTAAAGGACAGAAAATTTCCTGACAGAAAACTGCATTATCGTGGAGTTAGGAATGTTTGCCTTACATGTATAGTATGCTAAAACTGCAAGCAGAATGATATTGTGTGATATTCGTAGTGATTTGAAGATGTGAGGTATCAAGCTTCAATGAGGGTTTTATGAAATGTGAATTTTGAAGCCTATCTGCACCTCAGCAACAGAAAATGCTGCGGCTGGACACTCTTCAAGGAGAAAGTCTTAAAGGCGCAGGAGCAGCTGTCCCATGTGCCAAAAGATGAGCTGGCAGGGAAGACCGGCCTGGCTGAACAAAGAGCTTTGGCTGGAACTCAGGAAAAAAAGGAGAGTTTATGGCCTTTAGAAGAAGGGGCAGGCCACTCCGGAGGACTACAAGGATATCATGAGGTTATGCAGGGAGAAAGTTAGAAGAGCCAAAGCCCAGCTAGAACTTAGCCTAGCTACTGCCATAAAAGACAATAAAAATTGCTTCTATAAATACATTACCAACGAAAGGAAGGCAAAGGAGAATCTCCATCCTCTATTAGATGTGGGGGGAAACGTCAAAAGGATGAGGAAAAGGCTAAGGTACTTAATGCGTTCTTTGCCTCAGTCTTTAACAGTAAGAGAAGTTGTTCTCCAGACACCTAGCCCCTTAGGCAGGAAGACAGGGATGAGGAGCAGAAGGAAACCCCCAAAATCCAAGGGGAAATGGCCAGTGACCTGCTACACCACATAGACACAAACAGGTCTATGGGACTGGGTGGGATGCACCCAAGGGGACTGACGGAGCCGGTGGACATTCTTGCCAAGACACTTTCAATCATGTATCAGAAGCCCTGGCTAGCCGGGGAGGTCCCAGTTGACTGGAGGCTGGAAAATGTGACACTCATCTACAAGAAAGGCTGGAAGGAGGATCCCGGGAACTAAAGGCCTGTCAGTCTGACCTCAGTGCAGGGGAAGGTTATGGAGCAGATCATCCTAACTGCCATCATGTGGCACACGCAGGACAACCAGGTGTTCAGGCCTAGTCAGCATGGGTTTATGAAAGGCAGGTCCTGCTTGACTAACCTGATTTCCTTCCAGGACGAGGTGACCCACTTAGTCCATGAGGTAAGTAAGGCTATGGATGTTGTCTACCTAGACTTCAGCAAAGCCTTTGACACCTTTTCCCACAGCATTCTGGAGAAACTGGCTGCTCGTGGCTCGGATGGATGTGCACTTCGCTGGGTAAAAAACCAGCTGGAAGGCTGGGCCCAAAGAGTTGTGGTGAATGGAGTTGAATCCAGCTGGTGACCAGTCACTATCGGTATTCCCCAGGGCTCAGTTTTGGGGCCAGTTCTCTTTAATATCTTCGTCAAAGATCTGGATGAGAGGATCAAACGCACCCTCAGTAAGTTTAGAGATGACACAAAATTGGGCAAGAGTGTCAACCTGCTTGAGGGTAGGAAGGCTCTGCAGAGGGATCTGGACAGGCTGGATGGATGGGCTGAAGCCAACTGTATGAAGTCGACAAAGCTAAGTGCTGGGTCCTGCACTTCAGTCACAACAACCCCATGCAATGATACAGGCTTGGGGAGGAGTGGCTGGAAAGCTACCCAGTGGAAAAGGACCTGGGGGTACTGGTCAACAGCCGGCTGAACATGAGCCAGCAGTGTGCTCAGGTGGCCAAGAAGGCCAATGGCATCCTGGCTTGTATCAGGAATAGTGTGGCCAGCAGGAGTAGGGAGGTGATCGTGCTCCTGTCCTCAGCACTGGTGAGGCCACACCTGGAGTACTGTGTTCAGTTTTGGGCTCCTCACTACAAGAAAGACACTGAGGTGCTGGAGCGTGTCCAGAGAAGATCAACGAGGCTGGTGAAGGGCCTAGAACACAGGTCTTATGAGGAGCAGCTGAGGGAACTGAGGTTGTTTGGTCTGGAGAAGAGGAGGCTGAGGGGGGACCTTACTGCTCGCTACAGCTACCTGAAAGGAGGTTGTAGTGAGGGATGTGTTTGTCTCTCCCAAAGTAACAAGTAGTAGGATGAGAGACAATGGCCTCAAGTTGCATCAGGAGAGGTGCAGATTGGATATTCGGAAAAATTTCTTTACTGAAATAGTGGTCAGGCATTGGAACAGGCTGCCCAGGGAGGTGATTGAGGCACCATCCCTGGAGGTGTTTAAAAGATGTATATATGCAGAGCTTAGGGACATGGTATAATGGTGGAATGGACAGTGTTAGGTTAATGGTTGGACTCGACGTTCTTGATGGTCTCCTCCAACATAAACAGTTCTATGATTCTATGATTCTATGCTTTGCACTGCCAGAGGACCACAAAATAACACCAGTGTATGGTGACTGTCTTTTTGTAATTTTTGGCTGTGTTACTCTCTCTGAGCATCACCACTTTGTTGAAAGGGAGCTGATGGAAGAAACGCAGTCCTCGAGTCCAGGTACCTCTGTCCTGTAAGGACTGTCCTTGCACTTTGCAAGGCAGTGCCATGCCAGTCAGGCTGGAGCTGGGGGAGCAGAGCCCTGTCGAGCCCTGCCCCTGCTCTCCTCCCAGAGCCCTGCAGCACAACACAAGCCTTCTTCAAACTGTCTGTGTGTCACAACGGAGAGAGTGGTTGGATGAACACTTCGGTGGGAGAGGCATGAATGAGGTTGTCTTTGACACCACGTGGCTCTACTTAAACCACCTGAACTGTTGGCTCAAACTGTTGTAGTTTATCTGGTCTCAACACAGTAGTTTTTAACAACTTCACTTACTTGGTGTCTAATTTCTTCATATACAGTCTCTAAGATTTCAATTAATACAAATATACAGTTATAACTGCATTGTTACAATAATTAGGGCTCTGCTGGCATATGCTGTTTTTAATTATATAGATTTCAATGCATTACTGCTACACTGTTTTGATCTTTTCTACCTCCATGTCTTTTTTCATGCCATTTGTAGGATGTTAATAGCTTTGGCAGCTTTACCACTGTGTCAGTTTTGTTGAACTTGATCTCTGAGTTCAAATCTGTTGCTAACAGACAAAAAGTGATATTATATATGACAGTGTAAGTTTGCCTCCTGTAGGAAGCCAAACTAAAAATCTATATTGAAAATACATTCAGGTTGTAAAAAGCGGTGCTTAGAGCAAGGACGCAGTGGTACTAAGGTTGTTGGGGAACCCACAGGAGTTGGGTGTTTTCTTCATGCATTCACATGTGACCTTCTCTTAATGTAATAATAGGATGAAGGAAAGTGGATACCTTAACAAAAGCAAGTCTTTCAAATGGATAATGTTGTAAGAAAAGCCTTTTCAAATATGGTCCTGTATAATTTTGGTTGATACCTTTCCATAACTAACATTCTCAAATGTGTAGACAGATTCTGAAATATGATTATATTTTTCTGCAATTATTGTCTCTCTAATCAATATCAATATTTTAATTAAAAATCCCATATTTTTTGAAGAAAATACATATATTTGACAATATATGTGTTTGTGGTAACTGATTTTATTCTTTGATGGATTATTTCCATGTGGATTTTAGCAAAGCCCAAAACATCAACTGCGTAGTCAGAGATTGTGTATTTAGTCTCCTATATTCAATAGACTGTTCTATTTCTGCTAAATCTTAAGTTGAAATGGGGAAGCATAAAATGAAAAATACTGCTTTATTTTCACTTTTTGCCTTGCATGGATTTCACCCCCTTTGAAGAGGCCAAATCTTCCCCAGGGAGACTCAGAGAATAGCATGAGAAATGCTATTTATTAGCTGCAGCCCTCTGTCTTTTACATATGGCGTAAAAAAAAAAAAAAAAAAGTATTTAGAAAGTTTTATGAAAGACTTTCACTACAGATTAACCTGTTAGCTGCAGAATGGAGTTTTCTGTTTCACTTTAAATATATGTTACATTGAAATCTCTTGTATTTTGACAGAGCATTTCTCCCAGTGCTAGACCAGACCCCCAACACTACAAACACTTGCCCCTATTTGATTTCACATACATTAGCCCCATGTCTTTGAGACCACCTGTGTGCATAAACTTAAGCATATGCATAACTGTTTGCACTTTTAGGTCTAAGTGATCTTTTGAAAATAGCTTGATTCTAAAATATTCCTGCATTTTGCTTTGCTTTTGATTAATGTTTCAGGGAGTCCAAAGACTGTGAAAGACATAGCAGAGAAAGAAGACGTTGGGGTCAAATTTTGCAGCCTTACCACAAAGTTAGACATTTGTATTTAGTTTCTGCTGCAAATTGCTTTACTGTTGTTGAACGTTGCTCCCTGGTGGAAATTTTAAAGGAAATTAAGCCTGTGGCCGAGAAAAGGGGTGATATGTTCTTTCAGAACTTCTAGGATTGTTGTAGGATCTCTGGGGACGCTGCGAAGCACTTCCTAGTCACTCCTATATCAAAAGGGACCTACAGGAGGCTTTGACTTCCTGCAAAAGCCCTGTGAGCTCTAAGGAACTCTGTCAGTTGTCCCTGGCCAGAGCTGGTTTGGGGCAGCTATTCCTTCCAGCTGCCTCCTGATCAGCGAGGGAGGAGCAAGCTTGCAGCCAGTGGTGGGCAGCAGCCAGTGTAAGAGCCAGGACTTCAGCACAGCTCCCTGCACCCAGCTGACAAATGCAGGAGTGTGTGCAGGAGGGGGCTAGAGGCTGTCCTGGTGCTCAGTTGTGGTGATGCACCATAGGGCAGGGTCCCCAGCACCCATGGCAGTGACTGCTGTGGCACAGCAGAGGCCTTGACCCAGCCTGAGTTCTGGAGGGAGGATGCAGCCCTGCAGGTCTGGGGGTGTGGGGATGCCTGATCCCTCGGGCTGGGCTGGGGAGACAGGCTCCTTGCGGGCAGGAGGTATGTGCTGTGACGGTAGTCTGTGTTGCCAAGTATGGAGCTGCAGGAGGTCAGCAGTCTGTGTGCCAGTGGGGATGCTGAAAAGGGGATTGAATGGATCTTCTGTGAGATCCTGCAGGTTCAGAAGCTTGACCCCTTCCAGATGTACTGAAGGATGGGTAGGCAGAGCCTGTACTTATGTTGGGAAATGGAGACTCCCCTGATGGTAAAGGCTGGCAGCTTGTGAATTCTGGCAATGGAGGACAGTTCCTGTCTGCCTGTGGATCTGTGTCTACAGATGTGCCCTGGTTCCAGATGAAGGGCTGGGAGCTGTATGGCATCAGGAGGAGGTGGCAAGGGATAGTTGGGGGTGATCCCCTGCTGTGCAGAAAGGAGGCCCACATTGGCTGACATGACCTGCCTATGGAGTTTTGCTGCTTGCTTGGGACTCAGAGCCAGGATGTTGTGGAGGGACTGAAGAGGCTTGTCTAGCCTTTGGACTCACCTACTGCTGTTCTTCCATGTGGGCACCAGGGATGCTGCCAGAAGAGGCCTGGAGTGTATAAAGCATGGCGGCCCAGGTAGTCTCTCCTTAATCCTGTTGGTGGGGGTCAAGGGCTTCAGGAGATCTTGAAAGCTAATTGGCTGCACAGCTACTGTTGACAATAGATATTTTGGATTTGTCACCACAGGACCATTTCTGAGGATCAAGAACTGCTAGGAAGAGACAGGACTGATAGTCTTAGGTCATGGTGATTGAGAAAAGGCTTCTGGGGACTCAGAGAAAGTAAATGTCACTCATTCAAGACGGGCAACAAGGAGGATCCAGGACCTACAAGCCAGTCAGCCTCACTTGATATCTGGGAAGCTGATGAAGCAAATAATCCTAGAAAACATTTTCCAAGCTTGTGAAAGACAGGAAGGTGACTGGGAGTAGTGAGCATGGATTTATGAAGGGTAAATCAGGCTTAACCAACCTGATAGCCCTCTGTGATGAGGTGACTGGCTTGATGGATGAAGGAAGTGCAGTGGATGTTTTTCGTCTTGACTTCAGCTGAACTTTAATCGTGCTCACAGACAAGCTGATGAAGTACAGGCTAGACAAATGGACAGTGCTTCTGTGTACCTAGAGTTAGTTTGGGTAAATATGGGCAAGTAGAAACACTATGATACCTTGACAATATTAAAATTGTATGTGTGGAACCTGGATTTTCAGTGAGCCTTCTGCACTATGTTGTATGATAGATCTTGTAGCATTTTATGTTATTTCCTTTGGAGTGACTTGTTCTCCATGATGCTCCCTCTTCTAAGACACGCCTGTGGAATATTGCTGAGTTTGGGCCTCATACAGGTTCACGTATGGAACAGATTTCTGCTCTTGCCTGGAGACACACAAATGTTGACATTTGACAGCTATGCCTACCTTATTTGTGCTCTGCATCCCAAATTTTTCTGATTTACTGACAGTAGCCATGTTACTTATGACTGTATCCTATTAATACATGACTAGAAGAGACTTGTTTCATAGTAATGGTCAACTGTGGAAATCAGGATGCTTAACCATCCCACTCTGGTAAGAAAAGACCAGGATTTATGGTTTGATAGACACAGAGATCCTCAGGTTATGTGGAAATAACTCACAGCCATATTCCAAGAAATGTGTTTTGTTCAGTCACAAAAGATTGTGTGGAATTCTCAAGTCTGTCTCCAAGGAAGATAGCAATTTTGACTTCTCACCAAAGGTGAGGGAGGTTTTCCGTTATTGGCCTTTTAATTAAACTAGGTTGACATTCACATTAGTTGTGCTTAAAACACTTATGTTATTGATGTGAAGAATTCAGCCAGTCTAAGTATCTCAGCACAGAAACTACTAATTCACACTCTAAACTCTACCATTATCTTGTCTTTCTATGTACTACCATTGAAAGTTGAAAACTACTGAGTTCTGTGGTTCTGAATTACAAAATACTTTTTTTTTGGCCTGGTGTTGATCATTTAAATGAAGCCATCATCAGCTGCGATAGGGAACTCTGCCTCTTGCAACATTGTGACAGAGGCCAACAAAGATAAATTTTTGTTCTTGTCACAAAACATGGATCATTTGCCATGACCCTAGTTGCTTTTTTTTCTTACCTGCGTTTGTTCCTTCAGATAACTGTTGTGGGCCGTACGCTGAGTTCTTCAGAGAGAACATGGAGAGTCTCAGATGGCTTCATGGAATCTCTTGACTGTGAGAGCTGCAAGATCTCCAGCAATTCCCCTCTCAGTTGGGCTAGACAGAGTTGTGATACCGGTTTTGATGGTGGAGCCTGCAACGTTTTGGGTTTTCCCAAGGTTTCTTTGTCTTCCCATGTTTTCTTATTAGCTCATTACTTTAAATCATAAAAGGCTCCATTGTCAGAAACTACAGTTTAAAATTTGCTGTTATTTTACTTAACAGTAGGAGTAAGTCAAGGTGGTTTTCTCAAAAATATTCTGATGAGTTGAATGCTTTTTAGCTGACTACAGTCACTTGTCTTCTCACCTGCATTTAAGTCTTGGTGCCTGAGAGTGTAGTAGATTTTCAAAACTAGGCCTTCTTTTGGATTCTGCTTCTTTCAGGGTCACAAATGATTTTATATGGCATTTGATAGGATTTAATGAACCATTTTGGTGATTTGGTTCCTTGTGTTTTTAATATGACTAACCACAGAAAATTGTTTTAACTACATAGAGAGGTTGCCTGCCTATGTTCCAGGGTCCACTAGTCAGTTGATAATGATGGATAATTTAATCAGCAGCTGTGAAGTGTCCTACTCGCGGGTTTTGATTTACAATAGGTGGTATCACAAATAACATTTAATTGAGTTCCAGTTCTGAATTTATTGTTGTGGGAAAGACTGATATCTTCCCTATATTGGGCCATCTTTAACACAAGCTTCAAAGTATAGTCCAATTCCTTTCACTTGCCTTTGTGCATCTGCAACATTTGGAAGAAACAACAGACTAACTGCTCAGTTTGCTTTGCATTGCTAATGCCAGGCTGGACCACAGAACACTTTGCTTGCATCTGAATCACGATCAGCTTTGTGTATGTACATATGGGGAAATCCAGCTCCAGCTTGCACATTTGGTGAAAGCAGCAGGGCTTCTTTCATCTAAATCTGTGTTCTGTCTTTCTTCTGCCTCTGCATATGATTCTTCACTTAAGCCTACTTATAGGCTGGTCACTTGCCAGTCCAAAAGGACTCAGATTTGTGCTTGAACTGCTTGTCTGGTACTAATCTTCTAAGTTTAGTGCTCTTGTGAGTGAACCTCAAAATTGTGGGGGTCACACAGATAAGCAGCCAGCAAGTTCGATGCCCTAGTCAGGCTTTGAAGATTTCTTTGATCTCTCTAACAAGCCCTTCACGATTTTTGTAGCATTCCCAAATCCCTCTAGTGACTTTGGGTCTGATTTGTTTTTTCTTATCCCTTTTTCTTCCTTTCCTCCAAGAGCAACCAGCTTTGATCTGGTCACAGAATTTCTCCCTGCCTCTGTTGGAGGCAAGATCTTCAGGGATCTCCTGCTTTTCCCTCTAGAGAAGAGAACATCAGAGGGTAGATGTTCTGTAGTAACTAAAGATGGCAGTTAACCTGAACGTCTCCAGCAATCCTGACAGCTATCATGCCAGCTGCCACAATGATGTGTAGCCTTTGGTCATGCTTTATTTATATTCTTCTTTAATTGGTTTTTTAGACCATATATTTTTGGAAATACTGAAATTTATCACTAAGTCATGGTGGAGGATGTCTTACTGGGTGATGATTGGACTAATTTTAGACTCTGTCCCTTCGGTATATTTAGAAAAAATTTCAGGGCTGGATTCTGTGACATGGCATGGAAGATAGCAGCCAGAGGATCATTCAGTGGCCTTTACAGAATCAAAGAATGGTAGGAGTTGGAAGGGACCTCTGTGGGTCATCTAGTCCAAGCCCCTTGCCGAAGCAGGGTCACCTACAGCAGGCTGCAGAGGACCTTGTCCAGGGGGGTCTTGAATATCTCCAGAGAAGGAGACTCCACAACCTCCCTGGGGAGCCTGTTCCAGTGCTCCGTCACCCTCAGAGGGAAGAAGTTCTTCCTCACGTTCAGACGGAACTTGCTGTGCTTCAGTTTGTGCCCATTGCCCCGTGTCCTGTCGCTGTGCACTACTGAAAAGAGCTTGGCCCCATCCTCCTGACACCCACCCTTAAGGTATTTGTAAGCATTTATTAGGTCCCCTCACAGCCTTCTCTTCTTCAGGCTAAACAAGCCCAGCTCCCTCAGCCTCTCCTCGTAGCAGAGATGTTCCAGTCCCCTCACCATCCTCGTAGCCCTCCGCTGGACTCTCTCCAGTAGCTCTTCATCTTTCTTGAATTGGGGAGCCCAGAACTGGACAGAGTACTCCAGATGAGGCCTCACTAGGGCAGTGTAGAGGGGAAGGAGAACCTCCCTCGACCTGCTGGCCACACTCCTCCTAAGGCACCCCAGGATGCCATTGGCTTTCTTGGCAGCCAGGGCACACTGCTGGCTCAAGGTTAACCTGTCGTCCACCAGGACACCCAGGTACCTCTCCACAGAGCTGCTTTCCAGCAGGTCTACCCCAAGCCTGTACTGATGCCTGGGGTTGTTCCTCCCCAGGTGCAGGACCCTGCATTTGCCCTTGTTGAACCTCATCAGGTTCCTCTCTGCCCAACTTTCCAGCCTTTCCAGGTAATCAGGATGTCTTGCTACATTATCTAGGAATTCCTTCTGCATTTAAAATGAAAGAAGGCTGTAACCTCTGGTCATACAGAAATGTAAAAACTTTTTTCTGGACACATCTTAAACCATTCTGTTTCAGTCCATACCTTTTGCAATGCCACTGCAGTGAAAGATGCTGGTGTGGTCTGAGTGAGAGAAAATTTGACCTTCTGTTCATTGCTTTCTAAGTCGGTTGTAATTCGCTTTCCACCCTTTGTGTATGGTCTCTGTCACATCTAATGCATTAATACCGCATGTGTAAACACTGGCATTCTGGAAATAAATTTCTTGTTAGATTTTTAAGCTAACCTCTTGCAGTAGTTCTCATTTTATGTCAACAGGGCAGAGGATTTAAGAGATATTCTGGCACTTTGACTAATGCCGTTTTTCATTTCTTTCCACTAATTTAATGAAGACAACTATTGTAGCCTTCTAGAAAACATGCTTAGCCTTAGATGACCTTAAAGGTATGAGTAGACTGTCAAGTATGAAACCAGAAGGCTGAAAAGAGCTTGCATGTTTAGCTTGCAAATCAGAAAGACTGAACAGTGCTTTGCATAAGTATCAAGAATATCTGTGCAACAAAGAAATGAACGGGCAAGAGAAAAGCTCAGTGTCTACACAAAGTTGTGTCCAGCTTTTATGGTTGGAACCTGTAGCGAACTGGGACTGCAGAGAGGCCTAACATAGCTGGAGAAGATAGCCATTTGAAGCAGAGAAGAGTGTAAGCCCAGTTTCCTATCCAGCATCTACACTCATGGTGGCTGATGATGATGGTTTGTTTAGACAAGTTCCTGAATTTCAGCAGTCCTTTGCCTGGCAAATTTCAAATCTTAAGGGTATAGGCTTACGGCAGGACTTGAATCCATTCAGAGGGAAAGCATTCTGTAGAGCAGAGCACCACCGTTGAATGCAGGAGTGGGGAGTAATACTGATGGTCCCACAATGATAAATAATCTGTCAAATGTACATATATGTGTATGGAACAGATGTTAGATGACAAAGCTGCTTTAAATGTCCAAATTCCTCTTAAGTTGTGGTTTGGGTGGCAAGATGAAATTTTTGAGTCCTACAGTGAGGGATTTTTTATAGAAACAATGACCCTCAAGTTCAACAGCTTAAAAAAGAACCCAGATATCAAGGGAGCTTGTTATCTGATTTCATTTGTAACACTTCTACTGGCTACTTACAGTACCCTAGTGTGTTTTGGACAGAGGCGTAACTCAAGGTTACTTGTTTTTTTCTAGCAAGTAGTCCCTTACCCAGAGATGATATTGCATTAATGGGATACTGTTGAATCTCTTATGGCTGCTCTATAAGTAGTTCTGGGAACTTTGCAGAGCGTCATAGCTTGCACATTACCACCTGGAGAATCTGCCTGCCCTCTCTTTCCTCTAGATCATGTGCCTATCCCTTTCTTTGTAAGGACAATGATGTTTGTGTCCAAGGGATCAGGGAGTTGGTTCAGGTTAAAACTAACTTTTTTTTGGCCAGGTCCAATTCAATCAAGATTTACTGCTTGATCACAGCACAGCTTCACCAATGCTTGTGCCAGCACAAAAGAGAAGGGCATGTAACGTGGGAGAACCCCATACCCCTTGCAGGGATGTTACAAGCCTTGTGCCCTCCAGGCATACCTCTCGCGTAAATCTCAAGTCATAAATGGCTGGAGCAAATGCTTTACTGGGCCAGCTTGTGCCTATATGACCATAGAAACACTGCCTAGCTCTGAATATCACCTAAGTGCCTACAGTAGCCTAAAAGGTATGATGTATTATTTCTCGAAGCACCATTTATGGCAGAAATAATATGGAGGGCCAGCAACGTTACAAACATAATAAAACACGTGGTCACAAAATGGTTATTATTTTAATGCTTCCATACATCAGAACAGAATGAAGACTATATTCAGCTTTAGTTTGGGCGTTTTCTGACTGTGGGATTTAACTGTGCATCCAGAAGCAGAGTGTTCTACAGCACTTGGTATGCTCCAGTATGACTCATTGTTGTAGAAAAATACCCAGGAGAAAGGATCAAATTGGTTTCTATTTTAACGTCTATTTGCATTTTCCTGGAGTGGAAACAAGTACTTGAGGATTCACTGCCGTCGTTGTAATAACCATTTTTCATTACAACTTACACTGCCAAGAAATAGGTGTTATTGATTCCTGAGTATTGTCTCCAACAGCAGGTAACATGCAATGTATTTAATATAATAAAAGTTTTCAATTAGTTATCCCTGAAGAACTGAAACAAATATTAAACTTTATGCTAGTTTGTTAGGAAAATCCTTAAATTTCTAATTGTCTGTGCAACTATAGAAAAGAAATGGAAAAAAAACTCTGTTCAATATAAAAACTTTTTTCCAGAGCTTTTGCTATTCAGTCACAGTGCAGTAGTTCTCTAAGCTGAGTTATTGCGCATAGCTTTCAGATAACTCTGGGTTTTTATCACCAGTATCTGTTTATAACTTGACTTTTTATTGTGCCTTGAAATTCTGAGCACATACAGATCCTTTTGCAATATAAGACTTCATAACAATGCATTTGACAGTAGAGTACTTCCATTCATATTGCAGTTCTCATGGTCTAGGAACTGTCTGAAACAATAGTGGAAAACTCCATTTAGAGTATAAGAAATTGCTGATCATACTAGTGACAGCTGAAGTCAGCCAGCCACAACAAAAAACAAGTTTTCACATCAGTTTGCAGTGGGATTTCTTACGTGACAAGACTGCTTGGGTGCATAGGAGATCCCCTGCGAAGCCAAAAATGCATTTTAAAATGAAACAATGATTAGAAATGCTCTTTAAAAAGTCAGCAATAATATATTTGTTTCTGTGTAGGCTTTGTCTGAGATATCAGGCTTTTGCTGTGAAATGTTGGGTATTTTAACACAGGCAAGCAGCTGTAGGCCACAAGAAATTACTAAATGGCCCAAACCTTGAAAAACAAGGCATACCCTACTGATTAAAAGATTTTGGGGTAGAGCTAATAAAATGAAAAAGATTCCTAAATAAACTTTTTCCTTCCTGAATTAAATATATCTGTCTGAAGAAGTATGACCTTAAGCCATAGATCATCTAAGAATAGGTTGACTTGATTAACCAAGATATTTTAAAACACCATTTATTCTTGTTACAACCAGAAATTCTTAGAGCTTAATCTTCCCACATAGAAAGGCATAAGCTATTCATGCAGTATCAAAAGGAAAATAAGTGGTGGTGTACATGGTAATTTATAATATAATCAGTCCTTCAAGACTGCATATGTAAGAAGAATGAAAACGCTCCCCATTAAAAGGATACGTATGAGCAAATATATGCAATTAACCATACTTGAGATCTAGTTAAGAAAACCATGTAGGCACATGTTTATCTTCAATAGGTGTTTAATTTCACCAGATTATTAGCAGAGCACATAAATGTACTTAAAGGTATGTTTGTGGATAGTTTTTCCTGTGCAGACTCAAACTGTCCTGGAGTGCAGCTTCTAGGGAAGAATTGGCATGATTAGACCTTTAAAGTTCATCTGGTCCAACCTTCCTTGCCATGGGCAGGAAAATCTTTCACTAGATCAGGTTACTCAAAGTCCCATCCAGCTTGACCTTGAACACTTTCAGGGATGGGGCATCTACAACTTCTCTGGGCAACATGTTGCAGTGCTTCATCTCCTCAACATAAAGAATTTCTTCCATATGTCCAATCTAAATCTACCGTCTTTCAGTTCAAAAACATTGCCCCTTCTCATAGCTTTTTTATTGCTTTGTTTTCTTCTTCTGGCTAGCCTTTGAAAGGGCTCTAGGAATGGAGTGCACCATTACTTCTGGCTTGAACATGATTTCCTTCTGTAGAAGTTCCCCAGATCTCAGGGACTCTGCTTTCTCAAGTCCAGGCTCAAACACCTGGCTGCTTTTGAGGGGCATTTTAAACCTTGTAGGCTTCAATCAATTGGATCAAAGTTGGACAAATCTAGTTTCAGTTACAACATGATCATGCTATTGTCCTAAGCTATTCCCATTTGAATAGATGGTCATTAATATTTAACAGATTTCCCTTATCCCAGCCCTTGAAGATAAATGACACTGGATGGCGTGTGACTGACATATGCAATGAGGCACAAAGTGTCACTATTTCTTTGTAAGAAGAACTAAAATTCAGGTATAGAAAGCAAACCTAAATTGTGATAGAAGGCAGAGACCTAATATTTCAGGTAAATAACTTCTAATAGTAGGAAGAAAAACCATGAAAATCAGGTTAAATGGAACAATTCTCGCAGCTTTTTTTCAGTGTAACTACTAACGCGAAATTAAAGAGAAGGCATTAGATATACTACATTTTAAATTTCAATTAAGAAGCCAATACTATGGCACATAGGATTAAAATAATTGGTTAAATGATAGCTAGGAAAAAAATATATCCCAGGACCAAAGGGATTCATAAAAAGAAGCAGCCTACACATAGAACAGTTACTTATTATTTGTGTCACGGTGTTGCTAAATGCTCAAGTCCTGAGTTCGTACTGAAAGCTGTACAAAATAATGAACACCAATAATTCAAGTCCCCAAATACTTACATTTTGTGATTTCCAAGGTGTCCCAGCCATTATTATTCCATGTGACTGATGTTTTACTGCACATCTCCTTTTTATCACAGTTATCCGGTTGTTAAGCTACTTGTAGGAATACAGAAATATCACATATAAATGTATATATATATATTTGTATGTATGTACATGTGTAACACAATGTTTCTGGTGGCTGAAAGGGAAAAAATTTTTGAGGAGAAAGAAAATACAGAGAGTGAAAGAAGAGCAACTGATAAGATGGAGGAATATGAAACAGAGAATGAAGGTAAAGAGGCAGTATTGGTTAGAATCTAAAACCATACAAATTTTACTCAGAAGATAAGAGTTTTACTTGCTACCACCAGCTTTGTGCAAACTAAGTCTCGTTGTGCTTCTGTTTGCCAATTTGTAAACTGGAAATACTTAGTGACCACTTTGATACAGTCCTTTGAAATATACTGACAGGAAACAAAAACCAAGGTCATAATATCTTGTTCATTAAAAACTGCCATGAGGAGAAACTAAATGACAGAGCATAGGGCCTATAGGAAGATGGCTAGTGAGTGAGGTGGGTAGACATAGAGAAATGGTATGAGGGAGACAAGGAGAACAAGATCATAAAAGAGGAAAGAGAAGAGAGAAAATGAGGAAAACAGAAGAAAAATGAGATACGAAAAACTGGAAAACCAAAATAGATAAAAGATGCAGATGAGGAGACTGAACAAGGAAAACAAAGCAAAGAGTAGGGAAAGGACAACATACATCTGCCTAGTTGTTTTTATTTATACTATTCACACTTGTTCCAATCTGCGTTCCCAGGCTGCTTTCAGAAAGTCATTTATTGTACAGTCTTGTATTTCCAATAGTTTTTCTTTTCACTCTCCCAGCAGCAAAGCTTAAAAAAATGCCTCAGTTCTAAAGATCCAGTGC
This sequence comes from Opisthocomus hoazin, assembly GCF_030867145.1. Lineage (NCBI taxonomy): Eukaryota > Metazoa > Chordata > Aves > Opisthocomiformes > Opisthocomidae > Opisthocomus > Opisthocomus hoazin. Next base: position 69,904,637 of record NC_134417.1, on the reverse strand, counting down.
ACTGAAGGCTGGCCTCATCCTCTGAAACATGCCGTGAGATCAGGACTGAGTAATGCTGTAGAGAGAAATGCTCACCCCTGTGGCCTGCTTGAGGCATGTTAGCTTGTAAAATTTGCATATAACACAGAATCTGTGGGAATTTCATGTTCTTCCATAATAGTAGTAGAGTTTTCAAGAAAAATAAAACATTAGATGAAATGAAAAATTATTTTGTCTCCCATGAAAATGTTGGGTGTGTCAAAAAATATTTCCCGTTAATAAAAATTTCTCTTTACGATTTCATCAGTTCAAGCTTCACTTTGGGTTGCACAGGATTTACCCTGGGGCATTTATACTCTTAAATATGTAGACATGTCTCACCCTCAGCCTTCCACTGTTGCTGCCACTTCGCTTTTGTGAGGTTAGCAAGTCCAGTCTTTCTTCATAAATTAATCCTGCTAGCTCTGTAAGATCTTCTGGATGTTTTTTATCAACAACTTTCGTGGAGGCTATATTCATTCCCAGCCTTGTGGCTTCATCTTCCCTGCCTTAATAACTGTCTTTGGGGTAACAGCATTTTTCAGATTTAAATCTGAACCAATTGGATACGGTTTGATCTGTGTATTGCATGGTTGTCTTTACATTGTCACTGTCCCCTGTACCTGCCCTCTTTGATTTTTTTTGTGAAGGCTCTCAAGGTTTCCCTCTTTGGATCACAGGTATATAATTTCTCATTTATCATGCATCTTGCACTGAGATATTGAAATTCCAGTAAATTGCAGTCCTATATTTAATCTGCTGCTTTTAATTCACTTGTGGAAACCAGGATAGCATATAGTGTGTCAGGCGATGTGCCATCCACTCTCAGGTTGTAGTTCATTAAGGTTCTTCCTTGTTTTTCAGATATGCTACTGCCATATCTTTTCATTGGACACAAATTTCAAATTCACTTGTCTTTTCCTATTGAATTCTCAATGTGTTTTCACTGCAAATTTTTGAAACCCAAAGAGTTCCTTGTGTGTTAAGCACCCAGACAAACTGGTTAAGGGCCAGTAAGTCTCTTACAAAGGGTCTAGTTCTGTGAAGGAGCTGAGCGTGATCAGGCTACTCTACTGGAGTTACTGGGAACTATGGTTCTCAGGTCCTCTAGGCATATGTTCAGTATCCCGCAAGTTCATTAAATATTTCACAATTTCTCATGAAAAATGCAACATGTCAAATGTTGTAGGGTGTTGATATGAGCTTCTAAACCACTTTTGATCTGTTGGATCAAATTTTCTACAACGTATTTTACTTGGGTGGAACACTGTTAAAAGATCAGAACTCCATATCATGCAGCAAAACCCCAGAGCAAGCCCTGCCTGGATGACTGATATGTGAAGACAACAGTAATGAGGACAGATGAGTACCAGGAGGCGAGAGATGATGCTGAGCAGCATGAGAAACAGCAGCCTCGGTGTGACAATGGCCTGGCTGCTGTGGGCATTTGGTGGCATCCTGTCAAAGGAGAGTGGTTACTGAGCTGCTTTGAGGAAGAACATGGGTCCATCAGCCTCACGCAACACATGGCAGGTCATCTGGCTGCTGCGCGGTGGCACTTGGCTTCTCCATATTGAGTGACAGAGATGACCAAGTCACATGTGTTTGTTGTGGTTATGGAGCCATACAGAGGTCTTACATTTTTTCTTGTTAATGGAGAAAACAGCTATGCGAGAGTGGGGGGGGACACTAAGAACTCAGCTCCAGCTTTGTGAGTTTTGTCAGCCAGGCAGTCAAAAGGAAATACCAGGGAGGGTCTGCCTTGGATAGACACACAGACCTGTCTCTTAGGGAAAGAAGTTCGTGTGGATTGTCTGCCAAGAAATCAACGTAATGCAATTCATTTCACAGTGAATACATGAAGTAGAGCCAGAAAAACAAGCATCTCCTTCCTTCCTTCCTTCCTTCCTTCCTTCCTTCCTTCCTTCCTTCCTTCCTTCCTTCCTTCCTTTCTTCCTTCCTTCCTTCCTTCCTTCCTTCCTTCCTTCCTTCCTTCCTTCCTTCCTTCCTTCCTTCCTTCCTTCCTTCCTTCCTTCCTTCCTTCCTCCCTTCCTCCCTTCCTCCCTTCCTTCCTTCCTTCCTTGTAGCATTCTTCAGATTCTCAAGAACTTTGATGTGAAACCATACTGAATACAAGATTGTCAGTTTTTTCCTCAAATGGTTTGGCTGGCACTAAGGGTCTGTGTCCATGGCACAATATCATGCCCCGTGAGGTATGGGAAGCAGCTGTCAATGAACGAGGCTGAGTGCTGGAATGAGCTCGCTGCACCGTGTGGCTGGTGAGGGGTTCCTGAGCACAGCAGTCAGGTGGCCCTTCTGCCTCTGCTAGCCCAGGTAGCAGCTGCAGAGCCAGCTGTGTATCTTTACAGTATCGCATGGCTGTCACCTCCAACACACCCCTGTGTATTTGTGAAAGCGGAGGTGGGCTAAGAAGTAGTTCAAAAGAGGAAAAGTAGACCAAGTCTAATCAATACCACTGCTGCACCTGTGAAAGTCAGCAATCACACATGAACCTCTCAGGCAAGTGAAAGCATAGACTGGACAGTTTTGTGTTATGTGATGTTTCTTTGTAAAGGGTGACACTGGGGAAAAAAAAATGTATTTTCTTATACACAGTTGATATCCTTCTCTAACTAACATTGCTGTCACTTATTGTCAGAAACATGTGGAGAAAATCTCAATAGACATACAAAATGTATAAATAACAATGGGAAAACTAAAATACTGAGTTTTCATCAGGTAAAATACTTCTGACGGATACTTCACACAAATAAAATACAACTCTGTCACAGGAAACTTTTTTTTTCATCATAATGTTTTGCTGCTAGAAGACCATGAACACAGATGAGCTGTAAAATTTCTGTTTAAAAAAGAAAAAAGATGACATACCCAAAATTTCATTAGGATCTTGCTAATTTAGATGGCTGGATGAAAGAGCTTTTAAATATCTTTCCAAGATATATTCTTCCTCTAAAGTCCAGATGTGAGAGAGTCTGTATGTTGCCACACATGTGAAAATATGACTGATATTCTTGCATAACAATATCTTGGCTGCCAGTGAGACATTATCCAGTCGCTTCCCCTTTGCCCTTTAGAAATGCTGCAGAAATTCCATCCTTTTTTTCTCTGGTTCACCTAGAACTATAATTTTGTATCTGAAACCTATAATCATGTTATGGTTCTCTATTTGCAAATGTTTCAAACTGGGTGGGGGGAAAAGCATGATCGAGATTTGTGTTTTCTAAGGGTACCTTTTCTGTTCCAGACCTGTAATTGTTCATCATCTCTAATTACAGAATCTAAATTATATTAATAACTGCCTATTTTATTCACAAAACCACATGTTCTGTTAAACTGAAATGCACATTTTTGGGACTGTAACCCCAAATCTATAAATGAATGTTAGTTTTGCATACTGAATAACTTGGTTTTATTGTCGAGCTTTCGAGTCTTCTCACAAAATATTCTTGTAGTCTATACTGAGGTTTTCAGTTGAGTGTGAGACATCCTCTACCATCTTTGTAGAATATTTGAAAGATATATTCCTTGCAAGAAGAGCTGTACCTTAAATTCCTATGTTTTGAGCTGTATACAGAAACCAGAGTTCTTTTCTAAAGCTTCATCTAACATTGCAGCAGTTTGAGATTTCTGATGGCTCTTCAGATTAACAAGATACAAGTTTTAAAAAAATCAATTTCAGAGCAACAAGAGTACGCTGAAAATTTGCTTTAGGTTTAGAGCTGTAGCTTTCCCTTTGATATATCCAAAGTATCTGAGACTCCATGTGTGAGGGAACACAGATGCTGCTTGAATATTTTTAAAGTGAAATACTTAGTGGATTAGGCAATGAGCAACATTGTGGCACCAAAATTCACAGTATAATGTACATTTAAATAAACTATGAGCTAAATTTAACAGGGAGAGACAACATTTATCAAGTTGCTTTTTTTGTTAAATTGGGCTAGTTTAGAAAAAGGAAACTTCACACAATATTCAAGAAGGAACAGTGAGGGGAAAGTTACTACTTCCCAGGAAAGTAGCTGTTAATTATTGTGCCTCTTTATAGTATGTTTATAAAATTCTCTCTGGGCAAATGCAAGCTCTATTTGAACTGACCTAAAGCTGTGCAATTGCCAAGATTAATCTAATAATTACTGCCAGGAGAGTTTATCTCAGTTTATTAGCTTGAGTTTGCAGTCACACTAGAGTGGTTGCATGGGCTTTTTTTGGCTCAAAACATACTCAGATAAGGTAGTGACCCCCTTGGTGAACAATGATGTCAGATGTTCTACCTTGGCACTACGTATATGCATCAAGAAATGTTGAAAATCTCTGAAATAATCACGTGTGTTGAGGGAAAACAGAATCAGCTTTCATTGCCGGCATTCTTGAATGCTGAGTTTGCATGATTGTAATGCTAAAATAAACATAATACGGTGAAGATTTAACACTGTAGGAGGACATGATCCTGAATGTAACCTCCCCTTTTCAAGGGCGTTAGACATCCATACAGGTAGCAATAAGAGAGGAGCTATGGGGGGTGAAATTAAGCAAGTCTCTGCTTCGGCCCGGGGATTCTGCTGCTCCAGCACTGAGCACTGGCTTCATGGGCGTAGGACAGGTACTTGTCATGTGCAGGAGATGGTGGACAGCATCCCACAGCAAGGAGCTGACTGCAGGGCTGGGGCTGCATCACAAAAGCCCCACTGGCTCCATGCTGCTCCGCTGACCGAGTAGTGCTGCCTGAATACTTTGTTGTAAGAAGCAAAGGTGAAACTTGATGTGACCCTTTTATTCATTTGCAGATATGGCTTGCAGAAACATAGAGAACTAGGCTTTCTGAAAATCCTCACTTCTTGAAAACTTACTTTATTGGTTACACTGTATTGATGATTGTTAGGTCTCTAACATGTGAATACAATTTATTACGTATGCTTTGACACTGCCCAGCTTTTAGGAAATCAGGATCAGATGTCAAAGTTTTGAGCAGGTCATGAAGGAAAGCATCACAGTTCTCCAAATGACACATAATTCTCATCTGGAAGTTGTCATCCAAATTTACCATATCTGACGTTGTCTTATGAGACTGATAGAAGAATGGATTTGGGTAATAAAAGTTATAAACACGTTGCTCTAATTGTACTAGTAATTGGTGCTATTTCATTTATTAAATAAATGTAGCAACATAATGGTGAAAAAAAATGAAGAAAATTTATTATGATTGTTTTCATTAATTTGCTTTCTTTAATTCTGAAGACTAGAGGATGATATAGTGAGTCTCACAATTAAACCAGCCTAAAAATGATGGCAGAATTCTATCTGGCTTTAGCTTAGGTTTATTTCATTTTTGAAGACTTGAGTCCACCACCAGTGAGAAAAGAATATAATATGCAGCATTCTGACGTTGTTTGCTATAGCCTGTCTCTCGGAGAGACAAAATTCCGCATTCATGTGTCTGTAATGCTGAAATGTCAGCTTAGATGCATTTTTCTTCTGCCTTGTGTCCCTTGAATAATAGAAATATTGGTATTAATATACTGGCATCACTAAAAGTGCCATCCCTTTCAGCTGAGTAAAATCAGTCACTGACTTTTCTTTTATACACTGGACATCATATAGCTCGAGAGATCACTTTAGATGATGAATTTGCTGTCATTCAAGTGAAAATAAATCTTGCGAGAAATACCTTCCATGCTCTTGTGTATGTTGATAAATAATATGACAGAGATGACAGATAATGTGGGTTTCCATTAGATTTTGACGATATAGTTCTGTCTTATCTTTGGACTTTCTTGGGTAATTTTATCCTATATTCAAATCAGGTTTTACTGTCTACTCAGTATCTGCAGCTGCCTGGCTTCAGTCGCTGAAGTCCATGAGGAGAGTCAAGAATTACTGGCAACTTAAGCTAAACCCTGAACTTCATAGTAAAATTACATGTGGCTTTACCCAAGACACGGAAGGTAAAGACCTGAACTCCTATGGGTGGGAGAGACACTTTGTGCACAAAAATTGCCACTTTGTGTGTGAAAATTGCAGTAGGGCAGTACTGGTCTCAGTGAAAGAGATGCTGAGGTGTGGCTACAGCTGCCCCACAGCCTCCAGGCATTTCCCAACATGACCAGAGCTTCACTGGCGATCCTTGTCCGGATTATATTTCTCTTTTTATAGTGAATTTCATTCAAAGATGTTAAAAGGTGTCAGGATGAAAGCACTGAGAAAAATATGCCCTTTAATAGTTAGAAATCATTGGTCAGATGGCAAGATACCCTCCCTATGAGCACAGTACAGGAATCAGCAAAGAACAGACCTGTCTGTAGCAGTGGTGGACAAACTAAAGTCAGAGGTTTCCATTATAATGATACAGTTGAGGCATGGACAGAGATCCCACAAGTCTGGCCTTGATCCATCTGTTTTGCCTGGATTGTAGGAGAAGTGGCTAGCACTCAATTTGAAGTTTAACTGGTTATCTACAAATAAAGTGGAACAGAACATCAGTTAAAATTATTTATATTTAGTAAAGAGGAATAAAAAATTGTATCTCATAAGGCACAGGCCAGAAGAAGTATTTAAAGTACTAGAACAAACAATGAGGTGGACAGTCTGCAAAGTTTTAAAAGAGATCAACTCAGAAAGGCGGTATGGATTCACAAAAATAAATCATGTCAAGCTAACTTGCTTTCTGCCTTTGATGAGATAATAAGCTTCATAGAAAAGAGGAATAAAGGGGACGTATCTCTTGACTTCAGCAAAGCATTTGACACTACTCCACATCAGAAAAAAAGCAGTGTGGTTAACGCTTTTGAAATTGTTAGACAGATGGCTGACTAACCACAATTGAAGAGTAATTATTAATGCAGCTCAGACAAACTGCAAAGTGCACTCACATCATGGAAGGACTGGTGCTTTATCTAGCATGAAACAGTTACAGATATTCACCATATCCCCACAAAAATGGCTGTAAAATGTGCTAGTACCGAACAGAGATTTTAAGCCACGCTGTATGTCCAGTCTGTATGGCAGCATGCTGGATATAGCAGAGGCAGCGGAGGGCAGGTTAGTAAGAAAGAACCAATTAGTTACTAACATAGTTACTAACTAATTTTGCCTGAGTTCTGGGAGACTACAGTACAGGTTCCCTTGCAGCAGCCCTAAATCAGTCTTCTGGTTTGCCTATCAAGTTGTTTCACTCTGCTCTTCTGCCTTACCCATTATCTCAGACCCACCATGAGTTCCTCTCATTTTCTTGCTGTGTCACCATATATTGTAAGTTTCTTCCTAATCCTTTGCTAACCTATCATATTCTTGTCCAGACTTTGTGTCCATTTAGTCCTCCTATAATTCTTTTGTCCCATGAATTCGTGTCATCTGTGGTATGTGAGCCTCCTTGCTGCTCCAGCGTGCCCTTATGCTCATGCTTTTCCAGCTGCCTTTCACTTCATCGTCTCTGGCACTCCTGAACTTCCTTCAGGTGGTCCAGTTCCCATGAATCTCCGGGAAGCCTCAGAAATCAGCTCCACTGCCAAACTCTGCAATGCTTCAGATTAGAGGAGCAGATGCTCAGGTGTGCTATTTTGCTTGTTCACCTGCAGTATCTCTCGCTTGAGGCTGGTCCATGGCTTGGAAAACACTTTGGCCAGCTAAAGCAATAGGAAAAGAAATGTGTATTTGGTTTGCTATATTATATTCTATTTCTGAGGATGTCAAGGGATACAGACCTGCTGCCTACATGACTGAGGCATGGGTCAGTGCCTCGTACCTTTCAGTAATGTTTCTTTTACCTGTCCATGTAATAACTTTAAATTATGATCCCCACTCTTACGCCTCTTAAGGCTTTAGGACCAGGAAAACTGTTCCTCTGGTACCCCATCTATTTTTCACTTTCAGTCAATCTGCCATTTTTTTCTCATAGTTATAATTTGTCCACTGTCCCTCATAAAACATCTCAGTCAATTAAAGGGTAGGAAGTTTTAATCCTCATCAACAGATACTTTTCCCCAGACAAACACATAACAAGGTCAAACATCACAGGTTCTTGTCCAAAGTTTCTCCTTATTGTTCATTTTTGTGGAATGTATTACAGTTAAATATTTTTCTTTAATCATACAGCACTGCAATATTTTTTTACTTTTTGTATTCTCCTTCATCTCTTCTTGTTTCCTGCTTTTCATCTGTAAATTCATTAAAATGACTGGATATACAGTGACATAATTTTGTACATTTCCCCTCTAAGGAGTCTGTTTCATGCTATTGCCCTCCTGAAGATCCAATTTCCGTGCTTATGTTACAGCATTTGATTTTGATTGAAACAATTGATTCACATGTATTCTAAGAGAGATAACTAAAAGCTGGGGCTGGAGAGAGACATTGAAGAAGTCAATTTTATTTAAATCCTCTGTACCTTTACAGATATGCAGATATCAGAGATGTGTGCAGGAATGATATGATGCTCAGCAGACACGCTGAATAGCTGTTCTGCAGCTGTGAAGGGGGAAAATAGTTTCTGCGTGTCTGTGAACCAAATCCATCAGAGATTAACAGAAAAACGTAATCTATGCATTTAAGACAATCCTGCAGGTAAATAGCTCTGTGGTACAGGAACAAATGTTACTTATATTCTGGTAAGACGTAAAACAAGGACTCTGTATTCCTGGTATCAATGAATGTTGAAGCGATATTTGGTAGGTTGGAGATGTGCAGCAGCCAGACAACCTGCCTTCTCTTGGACCAGATTTGAGAAGAATATGTTTTAAAATGTATTCAAGAGAACCCAAACTGCCTATGGTCTGTTAAAACATTGCCCTACCATCACCAACATGAAGAAATCTGTACAAAAAATTATTTCATGGTTTTTATTTGAAGATTATTTATATGTATTTCCAGTACTTTGTGAAAGTTTTCAATGTATTTTCATTGATTAACAGTATTTCATTGTGTTTTATGAAGAAAATGCTCACTGTTGAATATTGATCCTTCTGCCTGCAATACCCTTGAGATTTAGCCCTCTGAAAAGGATTTATGAAATTACATTAAATTATAGAGCCTGGTCTGTGCATTAGCTAGTTTAAGCTAGTTTAAACTGAATTTCGGAATTGAAAAGGGGCTAAAAGTTCACATAGTATTATCTTGATTCTCTTTTCATCCATTTTTCTAGAACTTACAGGCCTGTATTCTCTTGCCTAAAGCATGTGTCTTCTTTTTGGTCTATCTTAAACAAGAAACATTTACAGTATCATTCTGTATAGTAGTATCTTTAAACAAGCATTTGATAGAGCAGTTCATACAGCTCTTATCATCTTTTGTCCTTTGTTGATGTAAACTTCCCCAAATAAGGAAATCTTTTTAAGGGTAAATGCTTAATATTCCACCAACTGTGCTGGCATCATTCAAGAAAGGCTTTTGTTGCCTGAACCAAATTCAGCTTACTAGATGAAGCGCTAACGTAAAAAATTGCTTCCTGGGATATTGGCTGATTACCACTTTGACAATTTGTCATTTGTCAAAGTAGCTTGATTGACAGACCAAATATTTGAACAGCACTTGAACACCCTATGACCCAAGTTGCATACTGCTCACATATCCAACTGTCATATACTAAAGTAGCAATTTATACTTTCACTTTGTGCTTAGGATCATATTATTGATTTATGTTGAATTTCTCACTGACTCTCTAGTAGCAAATAAAATATGGGAATTTCAATGTAGTAAAAACCGCATTTTAAACACTCCTTGAAAGTTTAATTCACCCTAACTCAAACGCATTTAATGGAAAGTCTGGGAGTCCTCAGACCTTGTGAACAGATTGAACTGTCATTCATGTGGTAGTTTCAGCTGAGCTTCACATTTTCTGCCCACAAGCAAGTAGCCACTGCCATGAACAACATTATTTTGTGAGAAAACCATCACTCCAGTATTATCAAGGCAAATCAAATTATTATTAATTATATTATATACTAAAATACGTATTAAGTTAATATGTAATTTCAAAGACGCAAGATAAAAGTAAAAAAACCCCATTGTAACAAGATAAATAAGAACACGGAAACTTAGATAAATGAGTTTATGACTTAGAATAATACAACCAATTTGATAACTTCTGCTTGGTAAACTCGGGTGAGAAAGGCTTAATGGTTAAGGTTTCTTGCAAAATAGGCTATAGATGACTGTTTCCATCAGGAAAGTTCAGAAAATTTTCATTTTAATTGTTATAATTTATTTTAAACAGTCAGTCTTTTATATTGCTTTTGCATGTAACAACTAAGTAAAATGTCCTAAGAGAGATACAGCAAGAAAGTAACATGTGCTTGATCTCAGAGAAAGGAGAGATGGTCAAATATCTGATCTTCTGAGATCTATTTGTCCAGGTTACAATATTGTCAACCCCCATCCCTGTGAGCTGGTTCTCTTTCTTTGTTCAAAATGAGGAGTGATTTAGGAGCAGAACTTGTAATCTAGGTACCATATCTAGGGGAGCTTAGAGAAGAGCATGCATTCAAAGTGACTGAAGTTCCTTCAGACTCATCCTGCCCTACTGCAGGTGGCACAGACTGAAGCAGGAACAGGTTGGCCACTTTGGATTTCAAAAACGGATTGCAGACTTAGCCTCCTGACCACACACAAAAACTGATGATAGGGAGAGGGAAATTTGAGGATGCTGAAGGGGAAGCCTGGCGAGGGACTGGGCCAGGCTTTCTCCAGTGTCATGCCAGTACCTGGCCAAAGAGAAGATAGAGGCGGTGGAGCGGGCAGCAGAGGAACTTGCTCAAGAGAAGCCTGGGTTTGCTGGCCACAAATCTCAGCTTGTGGGATAAGAAACAGCAGTTTAAACATCTGCTTACAATGCCTCCTCCCTACCCCAGCATCTCCTCTACCCACTTCTCCTGAGCCTTCTCTCCTGCCTGGCATCTTCCCTCCCTTTCTCCCTTCTCCATTGTAGGCAGGGCAGAGTAAGTACTGTGGGACCCCTTGGGAAGCGTGATTTTATTTCTGTTGTATTACATTTCCCTACTCCAGCCTAAAGAGTACAATGAGATTTCAGGAATTACGGGTGTTTGACAAATAAGACTAAGGAGGCTTATAAAAAATAAAGGGTGGCTGGGATTATAGGGTGAAAAAGACAAGATGGAATTGGATCCTGATCTCCAAAGACTTTAAAATTACTCCTGGTAGCCATCACTGGCAATGGTTTGACCCTGTTCTGTCTCAGTAGTAGAGCAACTGGAGAAAAGTCCTGGGGAGCATTTAGATTTTGTTCCTTTTCACGTATGAATACATTAATTTTGTATTTTAGTCTGATTTGGTTCAATGCTTCTTAATGCCTAACTGCACTGTCTGATGTGTGCTGAGGAGAGAAGTTGATCTCTTCCTGCGGTTGTAATGGTTGACCATTTCGGCGAAGCTACTGAAGGTGAAGGGTTCTGGAGCAGAGGCTCGCGCCGAGGGACCCTTTCTCCGGTGGCAAAACCGCAGCGGCGAGGCGGCAAAAAGCGCCGAGAGAGAGAGGAGACCCCAGCCCCCCCCCCCTCAGCGGGAAAGCGGGAAGTGCCAACGAGCAGCAGCTCTGACTCAGCGGGGGCGGAGTCGAGTGTGACAGCGGCCAAACCCCCTCAGGGATAAGAGCAGCCCCCAGGGAGCGCGAGCGACCAGGAGCGCGGGCGAACAGAGGCGGCGCAGCAGCCCGGGAGCGGCGCAGCAGTTCGCGCGGGCAGGGCGAGCGGGGAAGGCGACTGGCAGGGTACAGCCGCCCCTTCTGGCAACTCAAGTAGTGGGCATCGCTCTTCCAGGAGATACTCTAGCCATGGTTACCACCCGTGGTAAAGCTGTTGCTCGAAGGAGTGTGGGGACCCAGACGGAGGCCCCACGCAAGAACGCGGGTGTCCAGGTCTCTGGCTGCAGGGAGTGCCTGAGCCTGGCGCTCGTACCGGAGGACAGCAGAGACAACGGCTGTGTTCGGTGCGAGCAGGTGAATGACCTGCTCAGCCTGGTGGCAGAACTGAAGGAGGAAGTGGAGAGGCTGAGGAGCATCCGGGAGTGTGAGAGGGAGATCGACTGGTGGAGCTGCACCCTGCCCTCCTTGAGGCCGAGGCAGCAGGAGGCGGCTCCACAGAAAGCAGAGAACCCCCTACCCTCTTGCCACCGAGCAGAAAGAGGGGGCCTAAGAGATGGGGGGGAATGGAAACAGGTCCCTGCTCGAGGGGGCAAGCGAATTTCCCCCCGACCTCCCTCACCTGCCCGGTTGCCCTTAAGCAACAGGTATGGGGCTCTGGAATGTGAGGGACTGGCCACAGAGGATGTGGGTGAAGGTGAGGCTCCATCCAGGGGGTTGCCTAGAACGAGTCAGACAGCCCTACGTATTACAACTGCCTCAACTAAGAAAAAAAGAAGGGTCATTGTCATAGGCGATTCCCTTCTGAGGGGAACAGAGGGCCCGATCTGCCGACCGGACCCATCCCACAGGGAAGTCTGCTGCCTCCCTGGGGCCCGGGTTAGGGATGTTGCGAAGAAACTCCCTGGTCTGGTGCGGCCTTCTGATTACTACCCCCTCTTGGTAATGCAGGTTGGCGGGGACGAGGTAGCAGAAAGAAGTCCCAAGGCCATCAAAAGGGACTTCAGGGCACTAGGGCGACTGGTTGAGGGATCAGGGGCGCAGGTGGTGTTTTCCTCCATCCCATCAGTGGCAGGGGACAGCACTGAAAGGGGCAGGAAAACTCACCTGGTTAACAGGTGGCTCAGGGACTGGTGCCATCGGTCAAATTTTGGCTTTTTTGATCATGGGGAGGTATACACAGCACCGGGCCTGCTGGCAACAAGTGGAGCTCAGCTATCACAAAGGGGGAAAAGAATTCTTGGCCACGAGCTGGCGGGGCTCATTGAGAGGGCTTTAAACTAGGTTCGAAGGGGGAAGGGGATATTGCCCAGCTCACTAGGGATGAGCCTAGGCTTGGAGTGCCAAGGCCAGGGGTGAGATTGACAGCCCAGCTCAAGTGTGTTTACACCAATGCACGTAGTATGGCCAATAAACAGGAGGAGCTGGAAGCCATTATACAGCAGGACGGCTACGACTTGGTCGCCATCACAGAAACGTGGTGGGACAACTCGCATGACTGGCATGCTGTCATAGATGGCTACAGACTCTTTAGGAAAGACAGGTCAACAAGGAGAGGTGGGGGAGTTGCTCTATATGTGAGGGAGCAACTGGAATGCATTGAGCTTGGCCTGGGGGCAAGTGAAGAAGGAGTTGAAAGCTTGTGGGTTAGAATTAAGGGACAGGCTCACACGGGTGACATTACGGTGGGTGTATACTACAGGCCACCTGACCAGGAGGAGGAGGTTGATGAGGCCTTCTACAGACAGCTGCAAGCAGCCTCACAGTCACAGGCCCTGGTTCTCATGGGGGACTTCAACCACCCTGACATCAGCTGGGAAGACCATACAGCTAGGCAGGCGCAATCCAGGAGGTTCCTACAGAGCATCGATGATAACTTTCTGATGCAAGTGGTGGAGGAACCAACAAGGAAAGGCGCTCTGCTGGACCTTGTATTAACAAACAAGGAGGGACTGGTGGAGGACGTGAAGGTTGGAGGTAGACTCGGCTGCAGTGACCATGAAATGGTCGAGTTCAGGATCCTGCATGGAGGAAGCAGGGCGATAAGCAGGATCAAAACCCTGGACCTCAGGAGGGCTGACTTTGCCCTCTTCAAGGAGCTACTGGGAGGAATCCCGTGGGCCAGGGCTCTCGAAGGCAGGGGGGTCCATGAGTGCTGGTCGCTTTTTAAACAACACTTCTTCCATGCACAGGAGCAATGCATCCCCCTGAGAAAGAAATTTAGCAAAGGAGGCAGGAGACCTGCATGGTTAAACAAGGAGCTTCTAGCGGAGATCAGGCAGAAGAGAAAGGTGCATGGCATGTGGAAAGAGGGACAGGCCACTTGGGAAGAGTACAGAAACGTAGTGAGAGCATGCAGGGATGCGACGAGGAAGGCCAAGGCTCACCTGGAATTGAAGCTGGCAAGGGATGTCAAAAACAACAAGAAGGGCTTCTTCAACTACATCAGCAGCAAAAGGAAGGCTAGGGACAACGTGGGGCCGCTGCTGAATGAGGCGGGTGTCCTGGTGACGGAGGATGCGGAGAAGGCAGAGCTACTGAATGCCTTCTTTGCTTCAGTCTTCAGTGCTAAGACTGGCCCTCAGGAATCCCAGGCCCCGGAGGGAAGAGAAGAAGCCTACAGAGAGGACGACTTTCCCTTGGTCGAGGAGGACTGTGTGAGGGATCGCTTAAGCGATCTGGATGTCCACAAATCCATGGGCCCCGACGGAATGCACCCACGAGTGCTGAGGGAGCTGGCGGATGTCATTGCTGAGCCACTCTCCATCATCTTTGAGAGGTCCTGGAGGACTGGAGAGGTGCCCGAGGACTGGAGCAAGGCCAGTGTCACTCCAATCTTCAAAAAGGGCAAGAAGGAGGACCCAGGGAACTACAGGCCGGTCAGCCTCACCTCCATCCCGGGAAAGGTGATGGAGCAGCTTATCCTGGAGGCCATCATGAAGCAAGTGGAAGAAAAGAAGGTTATCAGGAGTAGTCAGCATGGATTCACCAAGGGGAAATCATGCCTGACCAATCTGATAGCTTTCTATGATGACATGACTGGCTGGGTAGACGAAGGGAGAGCTGTGGATGTTATCTACCTTGACTTCAGCAAGGCTTTCGACACAGTCTCCCATGATATCCTCCTGGGGAAGCTGAGGAAGTGTGGGCTGGATGAGTGGTCAGTGAAGTGGATAGAGAACTGGCTGAATGGCAGAACTCAGAGGGTTGTCATCAGCGGCGCTGAGTCTAGTTGGAGGCTGGTGACAAGTGGTGTCCCTCAGGGGTCAGTACTGGGCCCAGTCTTGTTTAACTTCTTCATCAACGACCTGGATGAAGAGTTAGAATGTACCCTCAGCAAGTTTGCTGACGACACCAAACTGGGAGGTGTGGTAGATACACCGGAAGGCTGTGCTGCCATTCAGCGTGACCTGGATAGGCTGGAGAGCTGGGCAGAGAGGAACCTGATCAGGTTCAACAAGGGCAAGTGCAGGGTCCTGCACCTGGGGAGGAACAACCTCATGCACCAGTACAGGCTTGGGGTGGACCTGCTGGAGAGCAGCTCTGCGGAGAGGCACCTGGGTGTCCTGGTGGACGACAGGTTAACTATGAGCCAGCAGTGTGCCCTGGCTGCCAAGAAGGCCAATGGGATCCTGGGGTGCATCAAGAAGAGTGTGGCCAGCAGGACAAGGGAGGTTCTCCTTCCCCTCTACACTACCCTGGTGAGGCCTCATCTGGAGTACTGTGTCCAGTTCTGGGCTCCCCAGTTCAAGAAGGATGAAGAGCTACTGGAGAGAGTCCAGCGGAGGGCTACAAGGATGGTGAGGGGACTGGAGCATCTCCACTACGAGGAGAGGTTGAGGGAACTGGGCTTGTTCAGCCTGAAGAAGAGAAGGCTGCGAGGGGACCTTATAAATGCCTACAAATATCTGAAGGGTGGGTGTCAGGAGGATGGGGCCAAGCTCTTTTCAGTGGTGCCCAGTGACAGGACAAGGGGTAATGGGCACAAACTGAGGCACAGGTGGTTCCGTCTGAACATGAGGAGGAACTTCTTCTCTCTGAGGGTGACGGAGCACTGGAACAGGCTGCCCAGGGAGGTTGTGGAGTCTCCTTCTCTGGAGATATTCAAGACCCGCCTGGACAAGGTCCTGTGCAGCCTGCTGTAGGTGACCCTGCTTCGGCGGGGGGGTTGGACTAGATGACCCACAGAGGTCCCTTCCAGCCCCTACTATTCTGTGATTCTGTGATTCTGTAAACTACACTCTGTGGCATCCTTTTCACACCATTCAATTCTGGCTGGTGACTGGCGCTTTTCCATCTTAGTCCCAGTACATGTACTGTCATTTATTTCTACCACTTATTGTTTTTTTCACTTAGTGATGTATGTAGATGGTTTTGTTTCGATATGAAGTCAGAACATTGCAGTTTCTGTTCAAGCAGCAAGTAGCTTTCTCCTCTTTATTTGAGGAACTGGAGGTTGCTGAATGCAGATGTATTTAATAACATATTTGCTGTCTGCACATACAGTTAAAACAAATCTACTGCGTTTGCAATTGTAATTTTTTATTTCAGGTCAGTTATTCCTTTCTGGATACATATATTATGACTACATCCAGAAACAGACCCATTTTCATTTAATCTGTCTTCTAACCATACAATATCTTAGCTTGGATTAAATAAATTTCATATTGGTTTTCCTAAAGCCATGCACAAATGAGACCCTCACTTCCTGCTTTCGGGTTCTGTGCTACACCTTGAGGCACAGAGAAGAGAAGAAGAATGTCAAAATTCTGACTATAGTCAAAAGTATGAAAATGAGGAATTGAGGGTAAAAGTCATTTTTTTAATCTATTCATGAGAACTGCAATGAGTGGTCCAGTTTCCGTACATTGGGAAAGACTCTGGAAATACATAATCTTATAATTTACATCCCACTCTGAGTCTCTAATTCCACAAGTACATCCAGTCCTCGTTTCCAAAAACACTTCTCCTTCTGGCTATTTACTGTCTTAGCAGAACGCAGCCACCATTGGAGAAAAAGCACAGAAATTGAGAACAATGCGTCATGGAGGTTTGAGAGCCAAGTCAAACCATGCAAGGGCAGATCTTGCTTAAGGCTAACTTCAGGTTTGTCTGTGAAGATGAATCCTGTTTTCCAACAGAGAATTAGTTTCCTTTGGGATTTAAGGGTCTAACCTAACCTTTGCGCGTCTATGCACTGTGTCTATGTTAGCATGAAGTGAAACCAATAGGAGAGGATTAGTAGATCAAAACCACTGGTACTGAGGACACAATGTCCACACTACACACATTTCAGGAATTTTACGGCAAAAAAACCCGTAGTCTAGTCCAATAGACTGGTGTTCATCCATTACAGGTTGGAGTACAACACAGGTACTCCTGGAGACTGTCTTCAGGTTCATGTGCTTTAAGACTGTAACACGAACCAAAGCTC
The DNA here is from genome assembly GCF_030867145.1 of Opisthocomus hoazin. Taxonomy (NCBI): domain Eukaryota; kingdom Metazoa; phylum Chordata; class Aves; order Opisthocomiformes; family Opisthocomidae; genus Opisthocomus; species Opisthocomus hoazin. The sequence goes on along the minus strand of NC_134417.1, from coordinate 69,887,580 downwards.
GTTAAGTGACCAGGAGATTTGTTTCAAAAGACCGCTCTGATCTGAATGAAAATGTTACTGCAGATGCACAGTATGAAATCTTCTACCAGGTCATAAGCCTCTTAAAATTTGAGGGCTAACGACATCCCAGGATTTGGGGTTTAAGGTGTAGTCTGTAATATAGAAGAAATTGAGAATATACCTTAAATCATGCTACCTCTTGGCTTTCAAGAGCACTTTAAAAGCTGTACAGTTCATAAGACGTATTTTGTATTGTGCTGTATTTTAAGGCCTCATCCGTCTCTCCATGGGCAATTTTTAGGCAGGCAGGGTAATTATGCTAAAGTGCTAGTAGTATTTGAATCACACAGTAGACATTTTCATGTTTTTATGCAAATACAGATCACTGCTTATCTCTATAATTTAGCAAACTCTTTTCTTTGCCAAAGTGGTTTGGAAAGCTGTGACTCCTAATGCTACATTTTGTTTGTAATTTTCACTGGGTGTATATTGCATTTTCGAGCTGAAGAAAGAAGGAAGCACTATGCTGACGGCCATCTGAAAAACAGCTCATTTGTGCATATATTCACATCAGAAGTGTGCCCACCCCCTCTTTCCTGGCAGATGAAGGCATACGGCTCATTCCTCTAACACAGGAACTAACACCTTTATGGCTCTGATATTTTCTTTTTTAGATTGCAAATGTGTTATATTTACAGGTCATTTCTCACCAGAAGTTTATACTAAGTAGCTTTTTCCGAAGCCCTCTGTGAGCCAACTGGCAGGCAACCATCTCTCTTCCCCTGCACCTCAGCCACCCTCACAGCCAGTATTTGGATCTTGTTTTATTCCTGTTCATGCGGTGGGGACTGTGGGAGGTCAGCCATCAAGCTCAGTCATGCTAAGGTCTGTGAATTGCACAATTTAAAGTCAGGACCAAGGCCTGGAGGGTGCAGGGCTTTTCAGAGCTGTTAGGCACGTGGAAGGGATGTGTTGGTTCACGCACTTAGGAGCCGCAGCGATTGCTTCCTCCTGTGGTCCTGTGCTCTGCACTGGCAGGCACAGATAGCAGCTTGAATCCCAGTGCCAGAAACAAGGTGTGTAGGGTTGTGAAAGAAATGCAGGGAGGCGTGTGTGTCAGGCATTGAGAACAGTTTTCACCCAAGACTCTTTCACCTGAAATGTCTGCGATGAATCATGTAATTTTTTTTCTTCTGGGAAACCAGTAAACCTGAGTCTGGGTGGGTGCAGTTCTGGTTCTGCACTGGCATGCATTGATGGTGAAGAGGGGTAGGATAAGGGGCATGAAGCATTGTTTCAGTAGATGTGTTAGCTTCGTGGTAGATGCATGAGACTTTGCTAATGCAACATCTTTCAGCCCATATCAGTTTTAAGACTTCTCTTCTGGCTGGTTCCTGTGTTGGATGGTTCTAGGAGATGTTTCCATCTAATCTTCAGTGAGTTGGTAGCATTATCACATATTTCCTCTTTCAGTCCAAAACACCTTAACCCCCGCTATGACAAGTATATGAGGGGGAGGATTTCTTGTGCCCTATTCCATGTTTCATATTCTATTATGGGCATATGCACTTGGGGAGCCGTGTGAGCTATAGTCCTTTATATTTAAGCCTTGTTATCTTGATAAAAATGCATTCGCCTTACACTTAGGATTCATGGTTTTCCTTAAACTGCTACCCAGTTTTATGGATTTTGCTTTTTTTGCATTTACAGCTAAAAGTAATAATGTGAGATTTTCTGTCAAATACATTACTGCTGCACAATTCCACCCACTAGCCTCAAACTTAGACACAATGGGGTTTGAGGTCTTGAATGATAACTTGATTGCTTGAAATATGCATGTCCTTGAACCCCGAAAGTTGTGTTTTTCTTTCCAACCATGACCTTGAAGCTTGAAAGGATGTTGAGGATATTTTTTTTCCTGTTAGGAGAAAGTTTTCTGGAGAGGGTTAACTGGCAAGTTTTTCATGCTATGGTACTATTTTGGAGTTCTGTCTACATTGACCAGCGTGACAGTTTATTTCCAGTGCTGCTCTGTTACAGCAGAAGACATAGTCTAGTTTAATAAGATTTTCCAGCTTTGTATGACAACTATCATAGTATCTTAAGTAGCTTTAATGTTTTAATTTCGCAATTTGCATTGCATCTTAGTCTCCTGTATTTAATTGTTTGATTTCACATATCTCGACCAGCATTAAGCCTTTCCAACCCTTCAGAAGCAGAACAATTGAAATTAGACTTAGTAATTCTGATTCATACATGCCTTCACAAAAAAGACTTTTCTTTTGTATCATGGTAGTCTATGGATAATGTTTATTAAATTTTATGTTGCTTAGCCATGTCAAGCAAATTAAGGCTTGGTAAGATGTATATAAATATATTGCAAGTTTCTAAATTCTTAGGGCAAAGCCTTTTGCTTCTAAGACAGAGTAACCCACTTTGTTTATAAAAGTGACTGCTGAGATAGTGCCAGCTGCTTTTGCAGTATGTTATTGCCAAAGATGATTTTCAGCTTCTAAGGTAACCAAAGAATGCTGAAAAGTTCTTGAGCAAGTTATCTCAGAATTTGGTCTTTTATGGCTTCATTATCCAATGAAAAGGCAAATCCCTTTGCAATCTGTTTTGGAGAAATAACGATAATTGATGGTCTCTAACTGTGGTCCCTTCTTCCACAGCGTAGCTTGTAAAAAGAGAAAATGACCCTATTCTGGTTCATTTTGATTTGCAGTCTTTTAAGATTCAGTCCTGAAGAAAGTGAGAGGGACTCTGTAGCTAACAGGACTTTTTTTCAGGTATTCAGATTTAGGTCAGGTAAATGTTTTGGAAAGGTACACTTTGGCAAATTTTTTGATTTAAACAGCCCAAATAGTTTGTTACAGTATTTTCTATATGAAATGCTTGAATTTTACCGTTAAGAAATAGTTTATACTTTCAAAGTAACTGCTGTATAATATTGACATGCACTAGAAAGTCTAAACATTGAAAATGCAGTGGTTTGGGTGAAGCAAAATGTTTCCCTTCGTTTGCTTGAGTTTTAAAATTGTCATCTAATCAAAATAATATTCATTGGTCAACCAGAAACTTTTTTTTTTTTTTTTATTTCCTTGTTCAAAAGTGTGTTGCTCAGTTCCTGGTTAAAGAACACACCTGAGTGCAGTTGAACAAACATATAATTTCTTTTCATCACGTCTCTCTTCCTTTTTTAAAAAGGAAAATGCCAAGAATCTCTAACTGCTGAGAATACTGAACACAGTAATCTGTTAATTCTGTTAATATTTTGAGATTCTTAGCTATTAAATCAAGCAGTAGTATATAACACCCACAGAAATGCTTTACTCTGCAAGCTAGAGTCTATGTTATTTCGGTGGGGTAAAGAAAACAATGAAAACTTGTTTGCTTATTTGCTTTTCAGTAGGATTACATTACCTCTAGGAGAAAACAAGTTCACAAACTGAAATGCAGAGAGGAGAAAGATGGTAGTAATACTCTGGGACACTTTTTTAAAGGCAATGGCAAAGCTTCTACATTTTTTCCCTCAGAACAGATTTTCAAGTGTTTTCTTCCATAGCCAATACTGGACCTGATATAGTTCTTACTTAAACTATTTTTATTAGGGATGGTTGATGAGAATCATAGAATCATAGAATCATAGGATGGAAAAGACCTCTAAGATCATCAAGTCCAACCATCCACCCAACACCACCATGCCTACTTAACCATATGCTGAAGTGCCGCATCTACACGTTTTTTAAATACCTCCAGGGATGGGGAATCAACTACCTCCCTGAGCTGCCTGTTCCAGTGCCTGACCACTCTTTCAGTAAAGAAATTTTTCCGAATATCCAATCTAAACCTCCCCTGACACAACTTGAGGCCATTGCCTCTGGCCCTATTGCTAGTTACCTGGGAGAAGAGACCAACACCTGCCTCACTACAACCTCCTTTCAGGTAGTTGTAGAGAGTAATAAGGTCCCCCCTCAGCCTCCTCTTCTCCAGGCTAAACAGCCCCTTTCCTTCAGTCGCTCCTCATAAGACTTGTTCTCTAGACCCTTCACCAGCCTCGTTGCTCTTCTTTGGACACGCTCCAGCACCTCAATGTCTTTCTTGTAGTGAGGGGCCCAAAACCGAACACAGTACTCCAGGTGCAGCCTCACCAGTGCTGAGTACAGGGGCACGATCACCTCCCTACTCCTGCTGGCCACACTATTCCTGATACAAGCCAGGATGCTGTTGGCCTTCTTGGCCACCTGGGCACACTGCTGGCTCATATTCAGCTGGCTGTCGACCAACACCCCAAGATTTCTTTTCCACCAGGCAGCTTTCCAGCCACTCTCCCCCAAGCCTGTATCATTGCATGGGTTGTTGTGACCGAAGTGCAGGACCTGGCATTTGGCCTTGTTGAACCTCATACAGTTGGCCTCGGCCCATTGATCCAGTCTGTCCAGATCCTTCTGCAATAGATACAGATAATCCAGAAGACCTTGTGATGATGTCTTACTTTTGCCCTTTTGCATAGCTACACTGCCATCTCTTCTAGTAGATGGAAGATGTGATTGTGGTGAGAAGTGTCCTGAGAGGCTACTGCTCATCCTTGGTTGTACTTCAGCACCATGCTCAAACCATGTTGTATTTTCTCTGGCTGTTGTAGCATATTGATATATTTCCAAAGGGCCTTTTTTGTTTATGTATTCATAGAATACACATGATAGATCTTCCTTGAAGAGGATTTCTCTTTTGCTTTTAGTCGTATCAAACAGTAAAATCAATGAGCCTTATTGCTCCCGAAATCAATGAGTGCTGGCCCCTACTGCTTTGTGGGATCCTAATGCTGGTGCTGTTATTGCTGCCCTTGTGACTTAAGGAGCAGCAATAGCAATAATAATACCAGAAGGATATTGACTGCCTTTCCCAATTTGAAGGGCAGAAGACCCTTTCTGATGAGACCTGGAATCTTATTCTGAAAATGTTCTGTTAATGTAAAATATGGGGTTTTTTTTACCGAAAACTTCTGCAAAAAGTTTCATCCCTCCTTCCATCTAGATTTTTCCATTGGAAGTTACATTATTAGCTTTGAAGTTCTCATGTTGCCCCTGCCCTTTTTTTCTCCCACTTTCATTAAATGAAACAGAATTCATATATTTGAAGTTGAGGTTTCATTTTCATGATCACCACTTTTCAACTTTGTCATTATCAGGCTTTCTTTGCCACTGGAAAGAACACAAGACTTTCAACGTATTGTATTTTACTTTGTATTATTCTTCAAGCTCTCTAATTTGAGGAATTCTTAAAAGTTGGTAACACAGCAAGTGAGGAAATTAGCTGAGTCCCTGCGCTCTCAATCATAGGTAGCTACACACAAAGAGTCTAGTCCAGAAGGGGCTGCAGAGCATCATGTGCCACCAGCTACACTACAGTGAAAGAAAAATGAAGGAATGATGATGTAATCATCCTGTGAGCACAATGTCCAGCCTTTTAGGTCACTCCATAGCAAAGAGATGTAAAAAGGATCAGGGTTTCCACAAACAAAAGCAAAAAATTAATTTGAGATTTATTTCCTGAATAATTTTAAAAGCATAGGACTTTTTTTTCTTGTTTTCAGGCTTTTGCTGAATTTGCTTTCGGTTTCGCTTCAAAGTTACCATGATCTGGCTTGAGCTACAGCAGCATTGCAAGCTGAGAAGGGTTTAAAGCACTTTGAGTCTCATGTAAGGGGCTTTCCCATGCGTACTATAAGTACATGAGGTCTGAGTAACAGCTGGATTAACTGGGCAGTGAGGATTGCAGAACACTTCCAATCCTTCCAAGGCTGAGTGGTGACAGCAGTAAAGGGAATAGCGATCCTGTCCCTATTAGTCAGAAGGCAGAAGTCTTGAGATGAATTATGACTGCAAGGAAAAATTGTGTACTTGCATTGTAAACTGTGAAGCTGATGTCCCACTGGGAAATGTGAAAGCCATTACAATGCTACCTTCCATACATAATACATAAATTAATGGGTTAATTTAATTATTTGTCTCACCTGGCAGAATGGAAATGCTGGTAGAAGCTTTAATAAGCACAAAAAATCTATGTTACTCCTACTTTTATTCACTGGAAAGTCTCAGGCTATTAGGATACATGGAGTTCTCTTAACAAGAGACAAGAAAAAAACACGTGGGATTGTTATCCATTCATTGATTCAGCCCAAGGTGGAAACAGGGTGTCACATGAAATTACTGCTAACACTTATTTCTCTTTGAGCTTTCTAGGAATGTTGCTACAATTTCCTCCTTCCCACTGTTTTGGGAAAATTGCAAGGTAACAGCAATAACAAATAACAGAAGAAAAAAAACCAACCCAAACCCTTATCAGTCTGTTCATTTGCTGGAGGTTTTGATTGCTGTTTTTTATTTACCCATTCTCTCTCTGCATGGCCCAAATCTTGGAGTCATTACTCAGTCATTCACTCCTCTATTGACTCCTAATGGGATAATTAGCCAGTGTAAAGACTTTGGACACAAACTAACTTGGGTGGGGATCTGGAGCATGTGTGGTGTCATTATGTCAAATTAATAACGGTCTATTGTCATTTCTCAGGCATACTCTGCAGGTTTCAACCAGAGTTAAAATTTAGAGGGTGTTTTTTGTTCATTTCTTCTGAACGATCATGGCTTAGCTAATATTCTATGCAGTATGCAATATCCTATAACTGTCTGGGACTGTATAAATAATGGAAGGCATTTGCATGCTGACCTGCAGTTATGTCTGTTTAGAGCAGACAGTGAACTTGCTTGCTTGGCTTGTTAATATTCTAGTTCCCTCGCAATCAATCTGCTTTGATATTTATGTGACCCAGTAAAGTATATTTTTCTTGGGTTTTAAATTATGTTGTTTCATCTCCCTTTATATCTCTAATATTCTGTCTGGCTTGATTGCCATTTGGATTGTAATACGTGGACAACATGCCTTCACCTCACCCCTGTAGTCACTTAGCTCTGTAGGCATGGAGGTCTTGCTTTGCTCTCCCAGGCACTGTGGAGATGGTTAATCGTTATACAAATGTAATCTGCTGTCCTCCGTGTATCGCTTGTGTTTGTCTTTCTCAGGATATTTTTCCCTTCTTTGTACTTGTATAATTTAAAGCTCAGTTCCTATATACCGAAATTAACATTTTGATATAAAAATGCTGCTGTTAGAAACAAATATCTCAGGTACTATAAAACAAATAGATAAAAAGTATAAACATACTGAGTCAGTGGAAGCTGATAAAGTGCAGACACTGCCTTAGGGTATCTCTGCACAGTGCAGACCTAACCTACGCATCAGCTTTATCTCCTTTTTTATCTTTTTTTTTTTTTTTTTAACGAGGTCACTAAAAGACATTCTCTGTTTCTAAAAGTAATTTCGGTCACCAGTGATAATCAGAGTAATCTTTCCTGGTATTTCGGGTAGTTTGGGACTTGAACTTGAGGTGGTGGGATGAAGCGAGCAGACCAGACTGGCTCCTGCTCACCAAGAGATAACCTGCTGCCTCTCCATGGCCTGCAAGCTTACGAGTAAGTGAGGAGGATCCCTTTCCAGACCTTGTACTTTTAATAGTTCTGCGATGCACTGGAGTAACTGTCTTCCTGTCTGTTAGATGCTGTGTTTACCTCAATGAAATGTCATGTTAGTTCATAATAAATATTTAAATGTGCCAACAGCTCCAAAGAATAGGTTGGAGAGATGTACTACCATGATGCAAAACACATTTGTATCATTCACCAAAGCATCTTAAGTGTTTTAGAATAGGACGATGGGTTTCACATTGTCCTTTGCGCCTGTCTGAGGCCTGTGTAATGCTCCTCCTGCATGTCTTCTACAATTATGGACTCGACCTTTCCAGGGATGCTTGCTTCTTGCCACCCTAAGGCTTTGAAAGGGAAGGTTCTGGGTTTGATCCAGTCTCAGGCTTTTCACCTTTCTTCTCTTCAGAGTGCAACTGTGAGCAGTAAATTAAGTGACAGCAGAGACATCTCTACTTATGGGTCATGGTGGGAGCACACTTCTGGGCTGGGCACTCCTTGGAGCTCCTGCTTCAGCACAGTGAGTAGCTTCTGCCCTGCATGCCCAATAGAGCCGGTCTCTAGCCTGCTGCCTCTACTGTCCCAGGCTGAGAGGGAGCTGCCCTGAAAATGTGTGAGGCAGAGGAGACAGCGAGCCTGAGGTGGGAGGAAAATGGGCATCCCATCAACATGAGGAAAATGCGTTTGTGTAAGAGACGTGGCAGGTCTGCAGTTCATCACAATGCTGCCGATATTGCCCAGGGTCCTCCCAGCCTCCCCTGTACCACCGTCTGTCAGTCCACCTGTGAATCTTCATCAAGAAAACTACTCATTGCAGTCTTTCTGGGTCTTGCTCCTTGCTTTTCCAGGCTTTGGAATGTGCTGCAAATTGTCAATATAAAAGGCATTGGTGAACAGTTTCTGTCTTAACTTAAAAAGAATTTTCTAAAAGTTGTTTTGATCTTCTTGGGACAGCTTCAGGAGAATTTATTCATCCAGAGTTATGTATCACACCTTCTCTCAGAGAATTTCTGCTTCCTGTATATATTTTTTAACCTTTTTTTTCAGCTGTGGACTGACTGAACTGTCATTAAAGTCAATGGAAAGTTCCCCCAGCAGTTTAGCAGAGCAGGGTGCAGTCCTTAGCAGATGCTAAGACCAGAGAAATCACTGGTGTTGGTAGAAAGTCTCTTACTGGTGAGAGCTTTACCCCTGGTGTTGCTTAACCCCTAAAACCCTATTGGTGAGGAGGGACAGGACGCTCAGCTATCATGTGTGTAGCCTGCCAGGGAAAAAAAGCTTGTCACGGCATTACAGTTTTCTGTCTTTTTCATGCAGACTCACTAATTTGCTAAACCAGATGTTTCTGAGCCTGACAGATCTATTAATCTGTATATTTTCCAGTTTGCCAAACATTAAATTACCAGAAAAGTAAATGGAAGCTCTCATTTACTTCTAGTGCTTAAGATCTCTTAACATAATCTAAAAGTGCTTCAAGCAAGAAACGAAAGGGAATAACCACAGCCTACATCATCCTTGGGCTTCCATTCATCTCCCCATAATGGAGCAGCTTTCCTTTTCTGGAGGAGCTCTGTGTACACGTATTAGAGTAATTTCCTCTGACAGTTCTCCTGATAGAGAGGAATATTCCTCCAGTTATTGCATCTCCAGAGGCATCCCTGCATAAAAAGCATGTCTGCACTATTAGAGGAATCATGTTAATGGCCCTAAAATGTTTCAGTCAGGGAAATGAAAAATTTAGTGAAGACATTACAGTGCAGAAGCATTTTGTTGTTGGGATGTGTCCACATGCGGGCAATTGACTCATCTGTATTTAATTTCTCACAGCCTTTGACTTGACCTTTCGCTTGACTCCCTCTCCTGTCATTTTCTTTGTATGAAAAATTTTAGCCTTCCGTTTGACCTGCGTGAACTCATAAATTCTAGTTGCTCACACATGTAATCACAGAGAAAACAAAGCAGCTGGAAAAAAGCTCCTACTGAAGTGAGTGAGGTTGTTACAGTGCAGCCAGAGGAGGCCATGCCGCACCCTGCTCCTCTCCAGCCAACTTTCATTTCTCTCACAGACACCCGTCCACATCCTACCCTATGCGGTATGCCAGGTGAAGCTTGAAACAGGGCGTGATCTCTCAGTAACCTGACTGATACCTGAGTATGTCCCAGCTAAGCCATTTTAGACTGAAGTATCTCTGGGACAGCTGCTGGGAGTTCATTCATCTTTGTGGGTCCTGTTCTACACTCATACCCTAGATAAAAACCCGGGAATATCACTCATTAAGAAGACATTAGTGGGTCTGGTGCCTTCTTAATGCTTAAAATAGAAAGCTGTCCTCTCATTCTGAATTCATTTTTCCTACCTAGTGAAATTTTATACAATCAGGAGTAAAAAAATCCATAAAGAGTTCACAAAGTTTCAGAAATAACTCTTAGAACAGCTGGTTGGGTTTTCTTTTGGTCAGAAAATTCAGCTTGGCCATACTGGATAAGGCTATTTCAGTCATGCTGATACAAAAGAATTTCTGGGTTCCAGAAAGGGATTTCTGGAGAAATGCAGTGTGATGCATACCTGTCACTTTTTAATATCTTATGTTTTTAAGTACGATCTTATGTTATAAGTAGCCTTACTACTGCTCATTCCTTTAAAAGAAATTGGTAGCTTCTCACTCTTCCAAATGCTTCAGCTGTCTGTGCCTCAAAAACCAACCTCACAGTTAGCATTTCTGAACTGTCAGCAGATGATTTCTCTCTCATCCTAAGGCTGGTGTATTCTCCTCCTGGTGATAACTTCCTCTATTTCTGCGCTGCATTTCTGCATTGCAAGTCATGCATGCATTGCATGTCTTCAGACACAGAGGGGTCTAAAAGTAAAGACTGCCATTTTGGCACCTTTATGAGCACTGAAATGATTGGAAACTTACAGGTGAAAAGAAATTCCAAGAAGTATTTGTAGCTATCTGCTTAACTTTTAGCTTTTTTTATGACCCTTTTAATTGTCAGTTTGAAACTTATGTTATTTCTGCACCTATCAAACTGATTTTCCTTTGAAAGTAACACTCCAGACAGGTGTAAATGGAAGGGTTGGTGTATTCAGACCATAAAAATGTTCTTCTCATATATTAAAAATCGACAGCTCCATCCCTTTTGTAAAAATAGAAAAAAAAAAGGTGGACTAATGTTCTCTTCAGTCTTGCATCTCTGCTGCCCAAAGTAGTAACTAAAATTAGACCAAGCTTTGTGTATTGATTGTCCTGAACTTTCTTGGCAAGGATGGAAACTTGGGATCCATCACAAGAAAACTTGGGATCTTTTCACAAGAAAAGTGATTCTGTGTCCATCGTTCGTATTATGTGGTTGATGTTCATGCTGTAGAAGCAGAAGGCTCATGAACACTGGTCTGAAAAATTACAGCAGGACTGCCTCCACCACCTAGTGGTAGTGAAGCCAACGAAGATAGGGAGAAATTCTGTTTAATGTGCACCTTGCTTTTTTTCTGAATGAGACTGCTGGTAAGGACAAGAACATTAATTTTTTGGCTGTTGCTCTATAGAATATGCGGATGTAGCAGCCTTAATTTACAACAGGAATTACTAGTTAATTAAGGAGATTCATTGATTTATTCTTAGCAAAGGACTGTTAGCCAGTGTTCACTGCTAGGAAATCACTGAAATCAGATAGAGCATAAGATAGGTGAGAAGAAATGTTTTTCTTCCCTGGAATAATGTTTCTGTCTGATTCTTGAAGTAAGAATTATATATATCTTCCATTGTTAAATTATTATAATTACTAAATTATTGTAATTTTTAAATAACTGGCTGCAGTTTTATGGCAAAAATATTAATTACTATATTTAATAAAGTATCTATCATTGCTTAAGAAAATATTACTGAAATTTTGGTTTGGAAGTAAGAAGGTCAAAGATGAGAGTTAGATGGATTTGGATCTTTCCTGAAGAATTCTTTTTAAAGCAACACTTGGCATATATTTGACAGTTTACCATTAAATGTATGCTTTCAAATCATCTGCTGGTGGCATGGATTTTCAGATTTCATTGTAACAGCACAAATGCCTGGAACCCTAACCCTCATGATGCAACGATTCAAAAATAGAACTGATGCTATTTATACTACCTGTTTGGCTATGCATGAAATGATATTGAATAAAAGGCTTGTGTAGAAATCTCTTTCACATTTTCAGAGCAAATAATGAGCATACATTAAGAACAAATTACATGTATCTGAACTTAATGGGTGAGGTGTCCCAGGCTCCTGCAAATGAATGCTAATGGAAGGAAGCTGTAATACATATTGAACATTTAATTAACTTTTGGGGCAAGACTGTCAGTGCGTGACACAGTGGCAGCACGTGTAAGAAAAGCAAACAAACTAATAACCCCCCAACTTGTATTTACAAGTACAGTTCCAGAATGGGAAGCAAGAGACAATTTAGCAGCAATTTTTCTGCAGAAGAATACTAATGCCTCCATGCTGCAGTGGCTGGTACGTACACGTGGAAGAAATCCATACAGGAGAGATCATGTTCAGCTATCAAATTAAGGAGTCTTCCTTTTTGGCCCTGCTTGTATGGCTTTCTGTTTTCTGTTTTCTTTTTTGCTAGCATTTGAGTGGACTATGATTGAGATGGCCATGGGTTTACTGTGCTGTGTCAGGAACAAAACTGAAGTGTCTGTGGTGTGTCAAAGGATGGGGCCATACGGTGCCTGATCGGGGTCTCTGTGTGCGTGCATGTATGCGTGTACCACCAGAGTGAACTTACATGCAGTGGCCTGGATTTTTGTAAACCTGCACTAACTGCTGATATGTGGCTGATATTTTCATTCTATACAAGCTGATACCACCTGTAAATGGAGGAGAACTCGAGTTCTGTGTTGGCAGTCCCTCTAAGTCACTGTGAATATGTTACATTATTACATTCAGAAATATATATAAAATAAGACTCTGATTGATGCACTTGACTTTCTGGAAAACCAGCCAAAATACTTGTATCATCTCAGTGAAAGTGAAGTCACAGCAGGAAATAATCAGCTAGGATATTTCCTCATCGGCCTGACTAGTTCCTCATCCTACGAGCAGTTCCTGGCAATGTCAACTACTGCAGCCTATGACAATTCAGCCTAAGAAATTTCTTTGTGTTGTGAGCAGCACATTAAGATATAGTATATATGTAGTGCTGCTAGTGATCCTTGTAGTTTCTACTAGGATGCTATTAAACAGCTTTTAGTCAGTTAAATACAAAGCAGAGAAGGTGCTTCTTACGTGTTTATTATTCAACAGGTTTCTTTCACAGTCCATGCAATATTTGATTTAACTGCCATTTTTAGAGATCATTGATGCAGCAGTGAAATAATATCACATGTTTCTAAGGAAATGTGAAGATATGAGAGACAGCTCAAAGACCAAATAGGCTGATTAGTCTGTATCAAAGCAGAGCTAATCCCCTGATGTTTAGCTGGTGTACAGCTGGGAGTCAATCAGCTGGGGAGCTGCAAACAAGTAATAAATAGAATCTTTTCCTAGGGGCTAAATTTCTTCTCCGTGTTGAATTCTGTGAGTGGGATTGCATTCACCATGATAGCTATCAATTCCATCTTGGCTCATTTTGTTAGGTTTGGGAGTTCTGATTCATGATTTGGGAGAACAGCTACTTTTTGTCAAGTATTTCTGAGTATATGGATTTCTGGTACACAGTTTGACTTTTGAATGTAGGGTAAATTTCCCATTAATTGTAAATGTAGTGTTGTCACCAAATACACTTTTTTACTCAAAGTGATTTTGGTCTTTCAGACTGAAAATGCCATGTTTTTCAGTTGTGATGATTCTGACTTACTGCTAATTCACCAGAAAGTCCTATGTCTCATCCAGCCACCGCCTGGCCCTGCTCCTTCTTGCACAGAAGATCTGTGGAGCTGTGAGGACAGGGAGGTACAGCAAGGCTTTCCAGCCTCCGAGGTCACCTGTCCTCTGAAGTCCCTGGTACTTGGAGGACTTGCAGATTTTGGATATCTGGTGCTTTGTTCTATTGGGGCTGAGAATAGGCAAGTCTAGCTTTCTGCACTTGTCCCAGTTTGCAAACACAAGCACCACTCCATGTACACAAAATCAGACACCATGAGTCTTCCTGGCTGCTGCATATGGAATAATTGTACCAGGGATTAATTGTTCTTAAAAATCTGCTTTTACATCTGTGTGTAATCCACCTAGCCCTCTTTCTTGCCCAAAGCGCAGTTACCTGAATTCACTTTGTGATGTCTGGAGCTTGAACTAGATGTCAGGAGATGTTCCCATTTGTTGTTTACACACTGCAGACATAACAGGTGCTGTAGTCACTGTGGGAAACAACGTCCTCCCCCAGAGCAGCGCTTTTTGCCTAGAAATGTGTGTTTGAGTTTGGCACAGTTGTAAGCTTGGGCAGTTGCTGGCTCTTTGTTCTCCTAACTCAGAAAAAAAAAAAGGGTTTTGCTTTCTGTTTACATACATGTTTGGGTTTGGCCTGGATACATGCCAGGTGCCCACCAACACTGCTCTATCACTCCCCCTCCTCAGCTGGGCAGGGAAGAGGAAATATGATGAAAGTCTCAAGGGTCGAGACAAGGACAGGGAGAGATCACTCACCAGTTACTGTCACGGACAAAACAGACTGAACTTGGGGGGAAAAGGAAGGTTTAATTTATCACCAATCAAATCAGAGTAGGATAATGAGAAACCAGATCTTAAACACCTTCACCCCTCCCCTCCCTTCTTCCTGCTCAACTTCACTCCTGTTTCTCTGCCTCCTCCCCCCGAGCGGCGCAGGGGGACAGGGAATGGGGGTTACGGTCAGTTCATCACACCTTGTCTCTGCCGCTTCTTCCTCCTCAGGGGAAGGACTCCTCACACTCTGCCCCTGCTCCAGCGTGAGGTCCCTCTCACAGGAGACAGTTCTCCACAAACTTCTCTGATGTGAGCCCTTCCCATGGGCTGCAACTCTTCATGAACTGCCCATTGTGGGTCCCTTCCACAGGGTGCAGTCCTTCAGGAACAGACTTGTCCAGCATGGGTCCCCCACGGGGTCACAAGTCCTGCCAGTAAACCTGCTCCAGCATGGGCTCCTCTCTCCATGGGTCTACAGGTCTTGGCAGGAGCCTGCTCCAGTGTGGTCTCCCCACAGTGTCACAGATTCCTTCAGGCATCCACCTGCTCTGGCATGGGGTCCCTTCCATGGGCTACAGGTGGATATCTGCTCCACTGTGGACCTCTATGGGCTGCAGGGGGACAACCTGCCTCACCATGGTCTTCATCACGAGCTGCAAGGGAAGAGTCTCTGCTCCAGCATCTCGAGCATCTCCTCCCCCTCCTTCTTCACTGACCTTGGTGTCTGCAGAGTTGTTTCTCTCACTTTGTCTCACTCCTCTCTCTCGACTGCTGTTTCACTGCAGTTTTTTCTTCCCCTTCTAAAATATGTTATCACAGAGGCACTACCACTGTTGCTGATTGGCTTGGCCTTGGCCAGCGACAGATCCATCTTAGAGCCAGCTAGCACTGGTTTTATCAGACATGGGGGAAGCTTCTCACAGAAGCCACCCCTATAGCCCCCCTGCTACTAAAACCTTGTGATGCAAACCTGTAACAATACCAATGTGGGAACTGGCCCTCAACATTTCCCCTTTAGCATGTGAGTGTCTGAGAGAGACGGGAAGGGACAGATTCAGTGAGAGCAAAGGGAATGTTACAGTTGAAGGAGATCACAGCCTCACCACCCAAAAAGTGAATTATGTCTTACCAAACCAGCAGAAAAGCCAGTAAGTAGTAAGTTGCATCCCATTTTATTTAGCTGGCAGGCAACAAACAGTGGTCAACCTGCTGCCTTGTATCACTCACTTTCTGCGGGATCTGTGGCTTGACTGCCTTTTATTACCCACTGACTTTTCTGCTAGTTTCATAAAATGTGATTTGAAGAGCTTGCACGACCTCTTTAACTCGTCTTGCAGTGCCTGTGTGTTTCAGGGACTTCACTATGTATATGTGATCTAAGTTGATCAAATACAATGAACTGTAGATGCTGTGGCACTTGTGAAGTGTGTAGAAAAACAAATATTGAACGGAAAAAGGAAAGTAAATCAAGAAGTCCCTGCTAAACAGACAAAGGAGTATAGAAAGGAAAGAGAAGAAAAACAGTAAAAGGTCACTTAAAGTGCGTATCTTACATTTATATTATGCCACAGAGGTCAAGAAAGCAATCATATTTTGATGTGTAAATATACACATAAAATTATGGTAAATAAGCTTATGTATTTTAGATAGCCTCATACGTGTAACACTGGCCAACACACTGGTTGGAAGAAGATTTCTCTGTCAGCAAATATTCTTCAATTATTGGTCGTGAGCAGAAGCTGGTGCAGGTCCCCAGGAGAAGCTGGACCTGCTGGGACATGTGTGCTGCTGGAAATGGTGAGGAGTGGAGCCCAAAAGACAAAAATAAGCTCAGGGCTGTATTGGGGATGCTCCCTTTGTCTTCACTCTGAATTAAATCAAATTTTGCTGCTCGGTTCAGTTGGGTCAAGGCTGGATTTTTCTCTTTTCAAAATAAGTATTTTCCACCTACAGGTACGCCGGATACTGGCTTACAAATGCTTCCAGTCAGAAAAACCACAGGATAGATTAGGAGGGAAAGTGTAACAGTGCCGAGGGAGAAAAAAATGGAATAATTTAGTTCTTTCTGTGTTTCAAAAGTTGTTTTTTCTTCCAATTAACTCGGTTATACTATGATTAGGTGCTTTTGATTTTCTTTCTCACTGTGAATGCAGAATTCAGTCATTTTTCTCTTTCATACAGAAAGCATCAATTAAGATCAATTTCAGTGTGGCTCGGTAACACAACTTGTGACTGTCGTGGCGGATCCCTAATTGTATTCATGTCATCAAGGATGTTTTTTACAAAGTATTTGCCTAAAAAAGTTGTGTCATGAACATCAAGAAAACTTCTTATCATTACAGCAGAAACATAAAGCCAAATCCATTATCAAATCCAGAAAATGCTTACCTTACTGTATTGAATCATTTGATGTAACATAATTGCATTGTGTGGTGGTTTCCCATAATCATTATGTTCTGATAGGAAAACTATATGTGAACTAAAAGGAGCATACACAGACCAATCTGTATCATTTTGATTAGTCTCTTATCGAGATTTTTGGATTTTTGTTGTTGAGTCTTATTCTACTGTGTGAAAGTTTGGCTTCAAATGACTGGAAACAATAAAATTGCCCAGGTTTCATTTTTCATATTTGTGGGTTGTTTTCAGTTGTGCTAATAAAATTCCATAGCCACTATCTGCAGTGTGGTGTAACAAACAGTCCTGGGAAACATGTGTCTAATTTCGGAGGTAGATGGTGGTGGAAATCTGGCTGAATTAAAGATTTTCCAAGCAGAACCGTCAGGAGGAACCCATTGCTTTTGCTGACTAGGTCCCATCCGTGGAGCAGAGCTTTTCATAGAGCACTACTCATGCCACCAACAGCCACTTATAAATCATGGAAATAATGATCGATGGGGCATCACTGAAACAGACTCCACAAGCTGGAATTTACAAGCATCACTCCAGCAAGGCGGGCGCAGCCCATCAGTCAGCAGCGCAGCAGCAGAGGAGGGATGGCTTTGTGTTCTGAACCAAAGGGGTCTCATGGCCCCCAAGACAATGCCCTGTCTATGGCTCATGACCCAACACCCTGGCTCCCCAGGGAGTCTTCTGCAGTTTGAGGTACTCACCCTGCGTCCGTACGCACCGCATGTGCTGCCACGTGTGCTGCTCTGTGAGCTCCTGATTCAGCCTTTCAGCCTTTTGGTTTGAAACAGAGCTGTCCACATCCAATCTTACAATTTCCGGAAAAAACTTCATTCTCCATTTCAATATTGCAAAGCCAGGGTAATGGCAGAGTTACAATCTGTAACCCATGAAGATGGCAGCCTCAGAAGCGCTTGGTGTTGGTTTCCCCATAACTAAGGAAAGCATATACATTTAATGGTTTTAAGTAAAGAGTGGGTGATAGCCTTAGGCTAAACCTGAACATGTTTGAGAATTTCAGACATGTTTTGTGAGACAACAGGTTCACAGCTTATACCTAAAGTTAGACACAGAAGTAAATATTTAGAAAATTAAATAACATTGGTCTGACTTTTCTGAGGTGTTGCAAACGTATGGTGTCTATTCACTGTAGAGGTTATGAACCCCTGGAAAACAGAACCCTGATTTTAGGCAACTGAGTGGGAAGAATTTTGTCTCAAAACTGTGCAATGAAACAGAAAAAATTTTGTTCCAATAATCTCAGACAAATCGCATCTTTGATACATACCAGAATATCTTTGAAAAGTATGGCAATAAAATAATGGAAAATAGCTTTAGACTGTAGGTTAAATTCTGCACAAAAACCAAAACTGGACAGACTATCATTCAAGAAAATGGTGCAGAAAACAGGGAATTTCTTGTTGCTTAATTAGTAAAGGGTGCATCTTGGAGTTTTTCTTTTACAAATTGAGAATAATTTGTGGGTTATCAAATTGTAATATCTGAGTTTTTACACAGAATGCCAAGTTGCTACTGGACAGCTAATGAAATAGCAAAGAGCTTGCAAGATACTCTATGGTGTAGCTAAATTTTTTCAACTGTGTAGAAAGTGATTCCTAGATTCAAAATTCTAATTTGTAGTGTTTGACATCTGTTATAGGGTGTCAAATTAGGAACCTTCTGCATAAAAAGTACTCAAGTCCTTAACAAGCCATCCTTGTTTTGACAAATGTGTTTCTTCTACCTGCTGCTGTTTCTGTGTGAAGAGGAAGGTGACAAAATGCTTTGAGTTAGACGACAAAAATATCTTTCCTACTGTTTGGTAACCTCCATGCACCTGGTCTCCATGGTGCTGTAGGATGGGGAGGCCAAGAGGCAGGCAGCTTTCTGTATCAGTCTCTTCAGCATGCATCCCTGTGCAGAGATGGGCCAGGCAGAGGTTAAGCAGCAAAATTTCTGCTGGTAGACCAGCAGCATCTCCTCTAATGTTACTGTGTGCTTCAGTACAACTGAAGAAAAATACGGAAAAAAACCATCAGCAAAACTCCAGAGGCCTTGCTGTTTACTTGCAAATATAGTAAAAGATTCTCTGTATTTCATTTTGCAAAACTTCCGTAAGCAGAGCCAAATCTTAGAAAATTCCTTTGCTTTTCACCCATGTGTGTAGATTACCCAAAGGAAGGAGAACAGAGGAGGTTCCTGTGATGTTTTTCTCCTTTTGCACATACATACTGTGTGCACACTGCTGCATCACACACCATGGCCACAGACCCTTTCCCCTCTCCTCCTCTCCCCCTTTCCAGGGTCCGAAGTGGTATTTCAGGAGCAGCTGAAGCACATAGTGAAGTCAGGCGACGTCTTGGAGGAATTTACATGTATCAGGGTCAGATTATACGACAGCAGTCATTCAAAATGGAGGTGCCACCTTGCCATAAGCCACACTTCTCCACCCTCTT
Organism: Opisthocomus hoazin; assembly: GCF_030867145.1. NCBI lineage: Eukaryota > Metazoa > Chordata > Aves > Opisthocomiformes > Opisthocomidae > Opisthocomus > Opisthocomus hoazin. Next base: position 69,868,527 of record NC_134417.1, on the reverse strand, counting down.
ACCAGCTTCTGTGCAGTGCTACAGGAGCCTACATGAAGGCAAGCCTTGCAGGTGCTCTTCTCCAACAGACAGAAACCTCAGGAGGTTCTGGGGACTGGAGCTGGTGCCAGTCCCAGCTCTGGTGCTTAGCAGCTGCATTGGTCCGTAGCCACTCTCATAAGAAAGGTGATGCCAGCTAACCTGTCTGTGATGGCATTCATCTGCTCTCAGTCCACTCTTGCATTACAAATTTGTACTTCATTTTTTCTCTAAGATTTTTTTTTTTTAAACAGGCGTAATAGCCTGTTGTCAATCTAAAATGAAAAGCCTAATACTTACCTTTCTGAAAGAAAAAGCTACAGCATATGTGGAAGTCATTATTCTCCAGAGGCATCGGTGGCAGCGGCTGGTGCCGAGTCCCCGGCTCTGCTGAGCCGCGAGGTAGACTCAGGCACGGCAAATACTTCTGCAGAAACATCTTTCTGGCACAACAGCTGTCCTCATGATCCTTCATCAGGCTCTTCCAAACTGCTTGGAAGAAAGACATTGTTGTGAGTTGAGAAAAATACTTTAAGTATTTTCTTCCCAAAACAATTCATTTAGGTTTTGGGCATTTTAATAAAAGTCCAGAAAACTTGGATGCATTCTCCAACATTATTAGAAAAAGTCTAATGAGCTTTAAGGCAGCAATATTTTGGTTTAGGTAATTGTTGTTTTTTTCAAATAAGAAGAAGCCTTGTTTCTGTCATTCACTGAGAATGGGACAAGCCATCAGCAGATAGAAAACGGATCTGCTCTCAGCCCATCTTTCTGTCCCTGCTCCCTGGTTAATTCCTAAAGCTGTCTGATTTGCTTCACTCCAAGGGGTTAAGGAGCTGGTGAGAAATAAGCAGAGAAATACTGACTGGTGTTTTGGCACTGTTCCCAGTGCAGCATCATAGGTGCTGAGTGAAGTGGACCTGAAGACGGAGACGGTCGCAGCGAAGAGCATCCCCGCTGCTGTCGTGCTGCACACCACAGCCTTCACTCTCCGAAAAAGAACTCGGCCTGTGCAGCAACCCTAAAGTTCAGACTGCTTGTGACACACTACGTCCCAGCTGCCAGCAGATTTACCACAATCATAATTGTAACGTATTGTAATTACTACAAGTTAAAACATACTTTGTTTTGCAGTCTTATGCTGCCTTTAGTCATTTTTGCACTACTCTCAAACCACAGGGGTACCTGAGGAAAGAATACAGGGTGGGTTAATGAACATCTTTTTATTGTAAGGCAAGATACATCAATAGATACTGCAGCACTGCCAGTGCTAGCCACTGCTTTACTTCCCAAATCTGGTTAGTGGCTTGGGAAGTCAACCGTAACGTTTATAGTTTAATAGGGTCTATGCTCCTCTCTGCTGAGCCACTACATCAGCCAGATTTAAGCTGCATTTTTTTTTTTTTTTTTAGTTGTCAGCTCCCTTTATTCTATAAGCTACGTGTACAATATGAACTCCTCCTAACCGGAGTTGTTTTCTTTATTATATGGGTTATGCTACAAAGTTATTCCTGTCTTCTCAAATTAAACAGAAGTACTGTATGGCCTTTTAAAGAAAAGTAGAACAAATATAATTCTGTTTTGTGTGGGTGAATTTCCATGGAACTCAGCTTACTTTGCATTGGGCTGCATTTGGCAGCCTGTCAATGTCTGTGTGAGGAAACTGGCACATATTGCTTTTCTATTCACTGGATCCCATTTACAAAAGGAAAAGGCAAGTCCAGAAGCTTCTTCAAAATGTCAGGCCAGTAGGCAGACCAAAGCTGGCGAGAGATGGCTTAGTTTATTTTAGAGAAGATTTTGTTACAAACTCACATTCCAGTTTGGGTTGACATAATATTGTTAAATGTTTGCACCATATGTTTATAATTTTAAACAGCTTGAGGGTAAACAAATAAAAACTATGCCTCCTGCCAGAGGGACCTATTGGCAATATAATCCTGGGCAGAAAATTCAGATGGTGAATTGCTTCTCTCAGAACATCAGTCAAACTTCGTCAGCAAAGAATGAGTAAACAATGCTTTTATTAACCTGAATTTAGTCACTGATAGTGTGTTAGTTCCTTAAAAAGAAGAATTTGTTTGAGAAACAAGTCATCAGATAAATTATACTCTTTTTTTTCTCTAATAGTGCACTTTCTTACCCGAGGAAATGTGATTCTTCGATTACCAGCCTATTTCTTATGGAAAGCACCACCTCCAGTCTAATGCCCTTTTCATCCCCAAACTGTAAGCTATCATGCAAAAGTGCTCAGTTTAGAAATGACTGTCCTGAGAAACACCAAGCCGTTTTTCATCTGCGCCACCTTTGTAGTCTTCTCTGCTGGTGGCACTCTTGGCCAGCCCATGTTATCCCACGTGCTACTGGCTCTCACTTGCAGAGCTGCTGTGGCTGGTCCTCACAGAAGTCATTGCCAACCTACACCAGAATCACCAGGCAGCTTAACTACATCTCTACATGACAGTAAGGGCAGCTTTTCCAATATGAAAGTTTTGTGGTTTTGTTCTGACACTTTTAATGAAAAATGTGCTTGGTTGAAATACCCACACCTATAATTTTCCATCAGCTCAGAACGATGAGGATAAATTGTATGGATCTACAGAACCCATGTTTGTGAAGCTGGTGCAGAGCTTCCAAGGCTGTGGTTTGCATCCCTGCTGGCTCACAAAAGCACAAGAACTTTTGGACATTTTGTTACTTTTAATGTCGTGTAAATCCTGACTTGCTACTAGTATTAGTGGTGGAAATAGTTTCTTTGCTCACTAATCAGGTTACTGATGGATGCTTCCGAAGAGTGGCAAAACAGACCTTCAGTGCAGTGGGTGCGGTAGGATTTGAGGCTGTGGGAAGAGAGGACACCTTCCTGCAGGAGGGTTTCTGCTGAACTCAGTCAGGGAGAGTGGTTTTGCCACCAACATCTCAGCATCCCACTTCAACATCATTCACATTGCATTATCATCTGGAAACCAAATCTGTAAAAATACAGAGTCTTGCTTTAGCAAGGAAAGCACCAACCGTCAAGGCAGGTGCTTAAACGCTTTGCAGAATTGGATCCATGCAGGGAAACCCATATATATACATATGGATTATACAGATATATACATTTAGAGCTGGAAGCTTTGTCTGGCTTGTACTTGGCACTAAACTCTAATTAACTACAATTACATACACCTATTTTTGGAAAACACGTACAAGTATTAGCCATGCAAAATTAGATAGTCTGCCCTCTTGACTGACTGTTTCAAACAATATTAGCTGCTCATATTTATGAAAATCAAATGTAAAAATTAGTGATTCTGAGAAAATTGTGGGAAAAATCAGTTACTCAGAGCATTAGTAGGGAAAGAATAAAGCTGTAAGATGGGCAAATTGCTTTTGATGAATACCACAGGTGCAACACTTTTCAATACACCTTGGCTGGGCTAATAGCAATAAATGAGGCTCTGGGCTCAGTGAGGGGTGCCAGCCACCCTTCTAATAACAGTAATTCCAAAATAGTAGGTGAGTTTGAGCTTCGAAATGAAAAAGGAAACTCAAAATACTGTCTCAGTGTTGTTGAAAGAAGCTTTTAACTTCTTTCAGTTTGTAACAAAAAAAACCCCACTAAAACCAACCCTGAATTATGCAACATTTTGCTGTATAACTTCCACCATTCCACAAGTGTCATAAATATATTACAAAACAAGCTTTGGAGGACTGTGGATTTGAATCAACCCTGACAGAGGATTTAAGGGTAATAAATCACTGAGGAAGGCTAGAAGTATGGGGAAAGATAAAGATCCTGCAGATCCTCAGTAAGGAGTGGACAGATATTGATGGCTGTTCTGTCTTATCTCTCTCTGCAAACCCACCTATTTTCCTGACTTCTTCATATTAGCCAGCAGCAGAAGCAAGCTTTGGTGGAAGCTGGAAGGGGAGGATCGCAGAGGTAGCACCCCTGTGAGTAATAAAGGGTATTAAAAGCATCAGGAGCACTTGGCGGTCATCAGCAGCGACCTTCCTCTCAGGAACTTACAGCCAGCTGGTTATATGACCTGTGCTATCTACATACTTGGCTTTAACAGCAGATTTTTGAGGGAGTCGTTACCACATATTGGGGGATTTACAGCCAGGTTTTTGCAATTTAAGCATTCCTAGCTGAAATATTTATGTTCCGCCATTGTACCACAACTAATTTATTGGGAGCTGTGGCAAAGGTGATGAAGAGAGGTGGAGGATAGCGACATGTTTCACCTAGCAACTTGGTAAATAACTCAGCTGCTTTTGGATAGCCACATTTCTTCTTCAGATATCTAGTTATTTAAATTGTTGGGCATAAGATATCTATTCGGCTAGTGAAGATAAACCTTCATCTAGCTGAAAATAGTTGGTATTGTCAAGTATTTGAAACAGAAAAAGGGATGAAAATCTGGTGATTGATGCAGTGGGAACTTGTGGCTGTTGTTGTCTTTCAGCTGCAAGTGCAGCACAGGGCTGCCCACACTGACTGTGGCAAGACAAGAAAGAGCTGTTATTTTGATCATCTACTCTGATTTTCTACTCCAGGCTTCTGAGTTTCACATGATCATTCTTTCAGCAAGCCCACAACTTCCCGTGGCACTGGAACATCACTCCAGATCCAGACTCCAAGCACAGCCAGGGTTACCTGGTTCCCCGTATGCTGCTCACTTGGGGAATGCTGCTGGTCCTAGTTTGTGACTGTTGGAATAACAGGATTTCTAGTGTGTGGGTAGTTGCCTATAAAATCTGCTCATCTACCCTTTATTCACTTTACAGACTTTGCTTTTGCTGAGTACAGTCTCCTTTCTCTGACTGTTCTTCAGTGAAATTGTGCAGGATTTTTTTTTTAGAAAGTATTCCTACTGTCCTTCTCAAAATCAACTTGTTCAGGAAAGTAACTACACCATATTCAGAAGACACTTTTTCAATGTTTTGTTTCTCCGCCTGTTTGAAAGTAATGATTTACACAGCCACAGTGGAACAGCAAATGTAGATAAGGAAACCAGCCTGCAGGTGCTTGCCATCTGCATTTAACTGTAATATAAATGCCAATTAATGCAATTATTGACAATTTGTTAGATCTTTAATACCTGCCTGAACAATAACCAAAAAAAGTCAGATGGAACTTCATTAAAACTACTTTTCAAGATATAAGAGAAGAACTACTTTATTTTAGTTCATCTCTTGCACAGAGAAACTCTCCTTCAACAACCTGGCTGTCATCCAGATTATGGTTCAGAGGCCTTTGCAACTACATTGGGAAGAAGAGTTGATTGTGAAGGACTGACAGCAGGTGCCAAGTGTGGAAATATCACAGGTGGAAGGTACTGGCAGATGTTCCCCAGCTTGTCCCTCTTTGGTGTCTCCTGGGATACGATATGCCTGCTGTAAATACTTGGCTGGTGTCAGGAGGAGAAAGAACATGCTGCTCCAACTCCAATCTTTCTGGTCAGAGGCGACAGTCTTGCTGGCTACCTCTCTGCAAGAACGTCACTCATAGCCTTCTCCCAATGCTTTTCCCTACAGTGAGCACTGCTGATCCAGCAGCTGGAGAATGATGCAAGTGATCTGGGTTTGCACTGCTGCAAACTCCCTCAGAAAAATATCCATCTTGCGTGTAATAGAAGTGCCTACACAGTTCAACTCTTCCTGGCCATGTCAGCAGGTGTTACCCTGAAGCAGGGTTATTGTCCTGCAAAGGCACAGGCTTACGAAACTAGCTGAGAGCGGTCTGTCTCTGCAGTAGTGGGGCTGCTGCTATGTGTGTTGCCTTTTTGGTCAACCAGGTAATTTGAGAAAACAACAAATGACAAATCTGAATATGGTCTTCTGTGCTCTCAAAGACATTTTCTGTGTGATATGGAAGCTTTGTGTGTATGGCTTTGTCTCAGATACAGAGGTAATGAGATTACTAAAAAGAAAAGAGAGTGTATTAATTTGCTTAGCCTGTACAGGTACAATTGCTTAGCCTGTATAGGTGCATTGTCATAGCTAAGTTTCATTTCCATGTTTTTAGCCCATGGTTACAAGTTTGAGCACGAAACTACTCTTCTCAGCTGGAAAATCCTCTGCTTAAAAACTTGCTGTCTCCAAATCTGAAGGCTGAAGTAGGGCATCAGTCACAAGTATCTCCCTTGGCTGCTGTAATCATGTCTATTTAAAATCTACATGCTAAAATTAAGAGATCAAACTCAGCCTGGGCAACAACCAGCAGCTAATGAGCCCATAGCATGAAGCAAGCAGGTAGACACCTTATTTTCTGTTAACTGCTGACAGTTGCTGTGGCTCGTTCATGTTTACTGCACACGATGGAGCAGAAAACCTGGCAGTATTTTGTGGCACGCCCTGCAGCATTCCATCCGTGCTGTGAAATGTGGCATGAAACTGAGCCTCTAGTTTTAGCTGGAAGAAGGAAAATCAGCAGATATTCTGAAAAGAAGATGTTATCTGTCCTTTGTTCTTGCCCCTTGAGGACTGTGAGTCTATACATTAACAACTGAATCTGTACACTGCATATACTGTAGCTTATTAAATCCAAAAACATCAGAATATGTAGTTGAATTTCCCAGTTTAGAGATCTGGTTTTAATGACAGCCTATGTGCATTACAGAAGTGAATGCAGATTGGTGTTGCAGAAGGAGGCTGCAACGGCGGACAGAGGCAGTTTGTCTCCCTCACTCGGTAGCTGTTCGATGGGAGGTGACCCCGGGGACGGCTTTGGTTCATCGCCAGCGTGTGCTGTGTTGCTGCTGACACTCAGCCGGGTGGGCTCTGGTGGGGTGGTGCAGAGCCGGCTGCTGCTCCCGAACTCCCCAGCACTCACCCGCTCGCTGCGGGATACAAAGCAAACACAATTGTTTTATCTGGAGTCTGGAGAGAGGATGTGCGAGATCAAAGTGAAAAACATCACCTTGAAGTCCTACTTTCCTTGAAGATTTCCCTCACTTGCAGCTGAAGTTACTCCCTTCCCAGACCTGTGAGGAGTCTCAGAAAAAGGAAGCGACATCTGCCTTCATGATATTGAGAAGACTGAACCTGTTAAAACATGCAGGTTCTCTTGGGGCCAGCACATAGGGAAAACTGCCCTTTCCTTGCTACTGGTCACTGGTAGAAGAAACCTGATGGGCCTTTCGGAGTGGTGTGCTGGCCATGGGGACCCCAGCCACCAAAGCACCCTTGGCCACCTGTCCTCAGCCACTCTCCAGCCACACGGCAATGGGGAGCAGTCAGGTCACACATAGCTTTCATCTGCTCTCCCCAGTGGTGTGGGCTGCTGTCACTGCACCAAGGCTAGTTTTGAAAACAGTTACACGTTTAACAAAAAAGGCAGCAGATTTGGGCATTTGCCTTACTTAGCCATGGCAAAGATAATCAGAAATCACAACCTTGCATTTAGTCTCTGAGGAGGTTAAAAATCCAGTACACTAAGTTAGATTTTGCAACAAATGAATGTACAAAAAATGCAACAGGGTATAAAAAAAAAAGAATGATGTGATTCTAGAGAATATTTTTAGCAGGCACTAGGTATCATACACATGTGTATAGTTTGTTTCTTTGTTCAGTAACTAACCTGTTTTGACGACAGCACGTATAATGTGGCTTCCTATTGCCTCAAAGTATTAATGAGATTTATTCTTTGCAAAGGTTAGCTGATCAAACCACTAATGACTATGATTTATATGCTTCTTTTTTAAAATTTGTATTTGATACTGCACCTTGACACCAAAGCAAAAATTGTCAGTGTTATGCATTAATAAACGTTTCACATATTTGTATGAAAGAAATGCCTGGGTTAACAGGCATGCAATAGATTTACTTATGAGTATAGGCTCTTTAAATACAATAAGCCAGTACCTCATGATAGGCTGATTATTAGAGAGTGTTTTCATGAGTCCTACCATAGAGAGGAGCATCTCTGTTTGTTCTGCATTGTCATGAGAAAAATGACATTATTTTTTCTCTCTTCGATAACATACACAAAAAAGGGTTTCGTAATAATACTGTACTGAATTCAAGAAAAACATTTGTGATACATTACCAATTGTTTAGGAGGAGAACCTTGGAGAAATGCTCTGAATGTGATACTTTTCTTCATTTCTCTGCTTCCTATATTTTGTTAAAGAACACAATTATCTTGGTTTGAAGATAAAACTCTCCTTTTCTGCAACACAAATGTATGCACACAGGTAGATTCACCTTTTCAATGGGTAGTTGAAGACTTTTTAATCTAGTAAACAGTACAAAATATGCCAATGCCCAGAAGCTGTGGCTAGAGAAATTCTATCTTTGAATATGTATTTTTAACACTTTTAATAAACAAAGTTAAATACTGGTGCAGTTTCCTCAGAGAAGCGCTAGATTTTCCACTGAAGATATGCTCCCAATAAAAAGGATTGTTATTACAAGTGTTGGACTTCATGTAGGAATTATGGAGGAACTAGTGAGATTCTCTGTTATTACAGTGTTGTGCCTGGTGCATAAGGTTATGCAAACAGAGCAGGTGACAAATTACTGTGGTTACTTCTTTTGCATTCAAATCTATTAATTTATTCTGAGGACTCAACACAACACAAAATCCTTGTGTTCTTCAGTTCTGCTCTGCAGAATTGAAGTTCTTTTGTTTGAGCTATCTAAATATGTTACATGGGCTTTTGGGATTTTCCAGAGTGCGGTGGACTATTTAGTATCCCCAGCAGAGCAATACTCAGCCTGGGGAATATTATAAGGCAGCTGTTCTTCAGTAGTCAGTAGTGGGTCTCTTCTTTGGTTTACTACTTAATGCTCCTGTTTTATATTCCATTGGAATCGTTCTACCCAAAGTTGAAGAACAGCTATCCGTTTTTCTTCAAAGCAGTCTAAATGCCATTCTCTAGTGTTATCAGTGGTGGTCTGAATGGCCCTGACTTGTTGCATTGAGAGTGCCCAAGCATGAACAGCAAGGCAAGAGATGTGGTGGTGGCTACTTGGAGCTGAGAAAATAAATACACAGCAGAACAAACAAGTGGTAGCTGACCAACTGGGAAATTTAATGCCTGGTTTGACCTCCTTCTGTTCATTAAACATCTCAGTGACTAATGGTGTATGTGACATGGTAAATGGTATATGTGGTCTTTTAATTTCTTTTGCAGAAATGGACAATTTTATCAAATGCATCATAACAAGAAAGAATATGAGTCACTAATAAATAACACCTAAATGCAAGCCAGGAATAAAGGATGCAGTAATAGCTTAACAGAGATAAACTGGCATAATACAACTGTAATATTTGTTGTTTTTGTCACATACTGAATTTAGTTAGTCTTGTGTGGTTGTAGAGAATAACTGGTTGCTCTTGAAAAGGTGAAGGATACTTAAATATTGCCTTATTGGGAGATAAAGTACACAGGTACAGGCACAAAAGCTAAGGCTGAATTCTCTGCAGTTGAATCTTTTCTCTACAATAAATAATTGCTCTTCCCTAGGACAGTTGCTGTCTTCAGGCCTGAATTACGCCTGGGATGTGCTGCCTCTGCTGAGGACGGGGGAAGGTCGCACCACTCTGTTTGTCCTGGTCCCAGGCTGGGTCCTGACTGCAGGATTACCCCTCCTCCACCTCCTCCTCCTCCTCTTGTGCTCCTGTGCTGGGTCCCCTCACATCCTTCCCCTGAGCTGCTGCCCAGGCTGCTATGGAGACATGGAGACACAGCCAGAGTCGGTGGCAGCCAAGCTATCTGGCAAAAGTGTGTGTGCAAGTTTTGGGCACACACCTAGGAGTATCAAAACAATTTTTCTAAGCTAAAATATCTCATTTTCTTCTTGAGAATTTTTTTTTTGTTTTTCTGACAGAAAACTTTAAAGGAACATGTAACAGCAAGGTGAGAATAAAACCCTAAAAACAAATATTGTGACCAGTTCTAATGAGGGGTCTGTTAGAATAGTCTACTCATCCTCTATTTTTTTCACAAGGGCTACTTACATGTTTTAATAAATTTCAATAGTTATTTTGATAGATCAGGTCTTGGCTATGTGTGATTCCTTTTTATGCCATTATAGTCCTTCCTCATATTCTTTTATAGAACAGATCACAAATAGATCACTGTATCACCAGTGCCTGGCATTTCATGTGTGTTGAAATGTCAGATTCATAAAATGCCAAGCTAAACCTGAATTCATAAATGAATCACAAAGAAGTTTCATTAAGCTCAATGTTAAAGAAAGGCAAAAGCTTTAGAGGATGCATGAATAATGTAAACCTAACTGGAAAATATTTGTGTGAAAGGTGATTAAAAATCACCAGTATCCTTTCACAACAGCCCAAACAGAATTGTAGAAAGCTGAGAAGTCCATAATTTCTTTTTATTTTTTTAAACCTCATCTAGAAAACATCTTGTTCTGTTTGCAAGCAGCCCTCTGCACTTGCCAGATGGACTAGCCTGGGATACTTGTCTGCAGGACTGAAAGAAAGTAGTGTAGTGTTATCTAGATGGCCATGGCTGCTGAAGTAAAAATATTTCATTCTGCATTCTTACCACCTGCAGAGCGAAGGGTGCTACAGAGCTATAAGCTCTGTGTAGCTCCCCAGCACTGAGACATGGAGTATCATGGTCAGAGACATGTACGGGCTTGAGGATCTGCCAGTCTGCATGAGCTGTAGCCTGTCCTCTGGGAACATCACAGAATCACAGCATGGTAGGAGTTGGAAGGGACCTCTGTGGGTCGTCTAGTCCAACCCTCCTGCCGAAGCAGGGTCACCTACAGCAGGCTGCACAGGACCTTGTCCAGGTGGGTCTTGAATATCTCCAGAGAAGGAGACTCCACAACCTCCCTGGGCAGCCTGTTCCAGTGCTCCATCACCCTCAGAGGGAAGAAGTTCATCCTCATGTTCAGACGGAGCTTCCTATGCTTCAGTTTGTGCCCATTGCCCCTTGTCCTGTCACTGGGCACCACTGAAAAGCATTTGGCCCCATCCTCCTGACACCCACCCTTCAGATATTTATAAGCATTTATTAGGTCCCCTCACAGCCTTCTTTTCTTCAGGCTAAACAAGCCCAGCTCCCTCAAGCTCTCCTCGTAGGAGAGATGCTCCAGTCCCCTCACCATCCTCGTAGCCCTCCGCTGGACTCTCTCCAGTAGCTCTTCATCTTTCTTGAACTGGGGAGCCCAGAACTGGACACAGTACTCCAGATGAGGCCTCACTAGGGCAGTGTAGAGGGGAAGGAGAACCTCCCTCGACCTGCTGGCCACACTCTTCTTAATGCACCTCAGGATGCCATTGGCCTTCTTGGCAGCCAGGGCACACTGCTGGCTCATGGTTAACCTGTTGTCCACCAGGACACCCAGGTCCCTTTCTGCAGAGCTGCTCTCCAGCAGGTCCACCCCAAGCCTGTACTGATGCCTGGGGTTGTTCCTCCCCAGGTGCAGGACCCTGCATTTGCCTTTGTTGAACCTCATCAGGTTCCCCTCTGCCCAACTTTCGAGCCTGTCCAGGTCACGCTGAATGGCAGCACAGCCTGCCGGTGTGTCTACCACACCTCCCAGTTTGGTGTCATCAGCAAACTTGCTGAGGGTACATTCTAACTCTTCATCCAGGTCGTTGATGAAGAAGTTAAACAAGACTGGGCCAAGTACTGACCCCCGGGGAACACCACTAGGTACAGGCCTCCAACCCTCTGAGTTCTGCCATTCAGGCAGTTCTCAATCCACTTCACCAACCACTCATCCAGCCCACACTTCCTGAGTAACATCCCAGGTTACCATTTTCTTTTTGCCAGTTCCTATTGCGTCCGTGGGAGTGGTGGTAACTTGTTGGTGCTGGCGTCTGTGTGAGCCTGTGGGGCTGCAGATGAGGTGTAGCTGCTTTGTGCTACCAGATGTTTAAGCTGCTTTCCCCCACCTCGTATCCTATAGGTGTTTGGATGAGTACCAGTACCTCCTTGGTAGCTGTATCCTGGACAAAGCTGTCTCAGGGGCCACGCTAGATCTTGAAAACTGTTCCCATGCTGATCCAGTGAAGACTGCTCAGCAGCTGCTGCCCTCGGGCTGGAGGGCACATTACTGGAGAGAGCAAGCACAAATACAGCCCTGTGCCTGCGGTGCCTGGTCAGCTGCTGTCCATGCCACTTCCATCCTACTCTGGGTGAGCACTGGAATTTGGCCCTGTAAAGGTCTCTTTCTATACAACGTATTTAATTTCATCAGTTATGATAATTTTGGCAGTTGTTGATGTAAGGGTAAAGCTTAATAATGTAAATTTGTAGTTAAAATTATGCAAGTTGTTCACACTGCAGGGTGTACCGGATACCACAGTCCTTCCTTAGGAAGAGGCAGACTTGCTGACCTGATACTCTGGGTCTCTTACATCTGAGTTATATGGTTTGGTTTTATTGCATCTAGGGGATTAGGTTAGGGTCAGATTGTTATCTTGCCTATGTCATTTACCTCCAGTTACACAAAAGTAATCAGGCTTGAGAGATTTTCTCCTGATATTATTATTCTATATTTTAAGGCATTCCACTGTAAGCAGCTCTGAATGTATCAGTGACCCCTTTACTGCTTTCAAAATGAAAGATCTCTCAAGCCATAGGTTTTGTTTTTTTTTAAAAAAAGTACAGAGCTGAAATGAAATTCCCTAAGCACAGCCAGTGTCTCCTGTGCTCCTTTGCACTATTTTCCATTTTGGGCACAAAATAAAAAGTGTAACTTGGCTGTGTATAATTAATGTCATGGAACCGTGATCCTGGCATGACACGAGCTGTATCACTGAGAGCAGAAGGTAAGAAGAAATCATGATTGCTCAGCAATTTACACAGGAGGATGAAGGGGAAAGGCATTTTAAATTAATGGTTCTAAGGCCTTGATGTTGCCCTGCCACATTTCATAAATCTTTTCTGAGCAATATCTCCTGTGAAAGGGACTTCACAGTTGCTTAGGGAATACTAAACAGGTACCTTTTTCAGGAGGAAATGGTTTTTACATTTTGCTTCAGAATGCACCCGATGGAAGGAAGTAGCGTTTCAGCTTGTAGAGTAGCACTAAGTGTCTACTGACAGCAGAGTCCTTCTTCTCAAAGTCATTTCATTTTGAAACAGCACCTGTTCCTGTTGATAAAAGGTTGAGCTCTCCCCACTGTGCTTGAGTGCCGCAGCGGAGGTCTGTCTGCAGGCTTGTCGCATGCCAGCAAGGTAGAAATTCCCCTCTCCATCTCACAGCCCAGCTGCGAGCTCAGACTCCAGCACTCCGTGACCCTCAGTGCCTGGGCAGCTCTGCCTTTGTGGAGAGCTCTGCAGCTCTGTGTGTCCTGTAAAGTCAATTACCCCATGCAAGCACTGCAGCACTTTTGAACTTTTCTTTAAAACAACTGCAGAGCAGGTTTAGGCACTTCTAAAGCTTTGGGAACATAGCAGGGATGGGAAATCGCAATGCATGTGGTATTTGCAGTGCTGGTGTTGCATTTGGAGCATTTCAGCAGCAGCACAGTTTGATAGCAGGCAGTATTTCTCCCCAGTATTTGCCTCCTCACAAGGCTTTCTGCGTCTTTTTTGTAGAGCTGGCAACACGCGTCTTATAGAGTCTGTCATAGGTAGCAGTAATCTCACAAGTTATATACGTTCCTCTCAAAGACTTCAGTGATGAAGCAGATCAGTCTTCATGTAAACTGATTGCATTAATTGGCATTTATAACAGAGTAGTTAGTACATAGTGAAAGAAGGATAGATGACCTGCCTTAATATATTCAGTAGCTGTTTATGTTCCTTATAGTACCTCTTCCAATGCACAAAAAGCTTTTACCTCACATTGCCTGTTCTTGGGTACTAAAAACACTTGAGCGATAGCACAAGTGACTCCCTTATGACAGTTATTTCCCAAAAATAATTCCTTATGTCTCCCTCATGACTGTCATTTGCTACAAAATCATTTCCACTACGATCCATACAGAGCCACTAATGCATTTTGTGACTAAGAGCAACCGCTGCTTAGCATTGGAATCCTAAAAAGACTGCAGAGGAAAAACAAACAGAGAAGAAAATTGCACCATGTATCCACAGGCAAAGACACAGGGAAGAGATTGGAAGTGGAGGGCGAACTTTCCCCTGAGCTGGCAGGGCAGGCAGCAGCTGTGCAGAGGGCAGCGGTGCAAGGACCAGGTGCCTTTGTGCCCTGATGGTCACATTCAGCCACAGCGGCCACGGGTCCTCAGGGTTGTGTGCAGGAGAAGCAAGGTAATGCCTAGGGAGGAGAGGGAAGGGAGTGCTGAGAGGTTTGATTAGTATTGTCCCAATAAACCTGGGTGGAAATGGCACATATCTAGCCCTATATAGCACATTTGTGGGTGTGCACAGCCCCACACGTCGGTCACTGCTGCCTCCAACCATACCCAGCAACTCCATTTCACCTTCCCACCCTGCAATCTGGGAAGCTGGGGCAGCCACCACACTGGTGCTCTCCCAGCCCGCGCTGCCATTTTGTAGAAGTAAGCTGGGCTTCTCATTTTTTAATGAACGGACAACATTTTAATGAATGACATGCTTTTCTGGAGAATACAGAGAAGGTGCTAAGTCCACCCTTTACATTGGCAAAGATACAGGGATCATTCAGGAAACTGCCAATTAAGCAAAATACTGGAAAAAACCCCTTCTGTCTCTTTCACACAATCCTAGAGTTCATCATGCTATAAGAAGGCACCATGCTGTAGAGATCGAAATGTAGTCTGCTAGATGTATGACGGACTCTTTCGATCCCAGAGAACCTGAAAATATGACTTCAGAAGAAAAATTGAAAGAATGGGGCTTTAGCCTAAAAAAGAAAAGGGACATGTTTAAAGCCCATTAAAAAAGCTATAGAAAAATCTTTCATAATCAGAGAAAGGAATAATCTGATGCCCATGTTAATGGTAGATAGACAAGAACCAATGCCCTAAAATTGCACTATGACTGCTATTAAACACTAGGAAAATCCTTAGAGTGGTAAATATGTCATGATTTTGGAAAATGGGGAAGTTGTGGGGGTCTCCATCACCGGCAGTCTTTAGCAACATGTTACATGCATCACATAACTTTTAGTAACATGTAAGAGGCATCAAAAGCAGTGTGGTCAGTAGGTCAAGAGAGGAAATTCTGCCCCTCTACTCCACTCCTGTGAGAGTCCACCTGGAGTCCTGTGTCCAGTTCTGGAGCCCTCAGCACAGGAAAGTCATTGAGTTGTTGGAGCGGGTCCAGAAGAGGGCCATAAAAATGGTCAGAGGGATGGAACGCCTTTCCTATGAGGAAAGGCTGAGAGAGTTGGGATTGATCAGCCTGGAGAAGAAAAAGCTCCGGCGAGACCTTACAGCAGCCTTTCACCACTTGAAGGGGGCCTACAAGAAAGCTGGAGAGGGACTGATTACAAGGGTGTGTAGTGATAGGAAAAGGGGTAATGGCTTTAAACTGTAAGAGGATAGATTTAGATTAGACAGAAGAAAGAAATTCTTTACTGTGAGGGTGGTGAGGCACTGGAACAGGTTGCCCAGAGAATCTGTGGCTGCCCCCTCCCTGGCAGTGTTCAAGGCCAGGTTGGATGGGGCTTTGAGCAATCTGGTCTAGTGGAAGGTGTCTCTGCCCATGGCAGGGGGATTGGAACTAGGTGATCTATGAGGTCCCTTCCAACCTAAACCATTCTATGATTCTATGTTATCAGTCTGGACTGGACTGTTGTAAGTGTGGTTGACCCTGTCTTGAGACGGGGGACAGGCCATACGGCCCCTTTAGGTCCCTTCCAACTATAGCACTCCAAATGTGTTTGCAGACTCAATGGTAAAATTATTAATTCTCACTTTATTTCATTGCAGATAAATAAAGTAGTTGTTGAATAGTGGCCAGTTTGCTCAGTGAATGTTTAATGTTTTGTGTTTGATTAAATCTACGTATTATTTAATATTCCCCATTTCTGTTCCTGTCAGACAGCTTTCAGGAATGGCCAGCAATCTTTCTGCATTTTAGCAGACTGCATAATAACAGTTTTGAGCAGAGTGATCTGTTACTTGGATAATACGCTCATTATGGGTGGAAATTAGGAAGCTTATTTGAGAAATGTGAAGTGCATTAAAATAAAATGAACTCTCAAATGAGATCTGGGCTATGTGTAAAAAAATCCTTTCTTAAAAAAGTCAGAATTTACAAAGGTATAGGGACTGTAAAGTTTTGAGTGAGAAGCATGACTTTCACAAACGTGATTTCAGCAGGGCTAATTTCAGATGACTGAGAAGGAAGGCAGTTATGCCTAGGGAAAAAAAAAATGCAAAAAACCTATTGCAGGGAATTCCAAGGAACCTTTATTTTTGTTTAAGTGCAAGGGACGTTTTGGACCTATGTTGTCTCTAGTAATAACTTCAATGATAACAGCTAAAAGTAAGCACTATGCAAACACAATGGAATTCACCAGTGTGAGAAGACGTTTGACTGCAGCACAGTCTTTGTAAATTTGGATTCTGATCTGCTACCAGAATAACTCTTCTGTGCGGTTAGAAGCACTGTCCCATAATGTAAAAGTCAAATAGATCCAGGGGGCCAGTCACTGCCTCTTCCTGAATCTTAACAAAAATGGTCTTAGCAATAAAAGGTCTGCAAGGCTGTATCATAAGATTTTAAGATCTTGCATTGAATGTGTAGGCTTTTCCATCAGCGCAGAGTTAAGGTTTAAAAATAACCCCTTTTTTGAAAAGTCGAAACCGAACATGATTTGGGAATAGTAAAAATGTAGAGCAAGAAACATCTTGTGGGAAATACTGTCCAAAATCATAAGCATCTAGCTCAGAAAAGGTGAATGTGCCAAGACCATCATGCGGTGATGGTTTTTAACTTGTGACAGTATTTTGCAAAGGAAAACTTTTAACAGAATTGCAGTGAAGCTACTGAAGAGGCAACACGAAAATTACTCCCGAAGTTACTTTTGAAGGCCAAATCCAAATAAAGATACAGACCCAGCCACTCAAATTCCAGCACTTCCTTCCCTGTTCAGCACTGGTTTTGCTGTTCTGCATCACTCTTCTAAAGCATCTCCAAGCCAGTTATCACTTTGCACAGGCCTGGTGCTTCAGCTCTGTTGGCTGCATTTGGTTACAGAGGTGTTTCTGAGTCTGTAAGTCTAATGAGCAGGGCTTACAAAGCCGTGTGGCTGCAGTCTGAAAAGAGACCTGCCTGTGCATCTAGCTGGCTTTGGAAACCTCACTGGGGTGTACAGAAACTGGCTTGGTACAGAAGTGAGGGCAAATATTCCTCATAAGCACTGGAATGAAATAGAAGCAGCTGTTCTAAGAAGTATGACCTCCAGGGAATGTAGTAGCATTTTGAGGAATTTTATTCACCACCTGTGATTTCAAGAAGCTGTTTTATTTGTTGATGAACTCCAGCTTCTGTGAAAAAGATAAAATGGATCTTAAAAAATTACTGTAAAACATATCTATATGGGAAAACAGAATCCGACACATGAACCTGATAAGTAACAAGCAGACTAGGTTGAGTCTTTCGATCTACCACCATAGAATAATAGAATCATAGAATGCTTTGGATTGGAAGGGACCTTTAGAGGTCACCCAGGAACATCTTTAACTAGACCAGGTTGCTCAGAGCCCCGTCCAACCTGGCCTTGAATGTTTCCAGGGATGGGGCATCTACCACCTCTCTGGGCAACCTGTTACAGTATTTCACCACCCTTCTTGTAAAAGATTTCTTCCTTATATCTATTCTAAATCTATCCTTCGTTAGTTTAAAGCCATTACCCTCATCCTATCGCAACAGGGCCTGTTAAAATGTTTGTCCCCATCTTTCTTATAAGCCACCTTTAAGTATTGGAAGGCTGCAGTAAGGTTTTCTTTTACCTTCAGTAAAATTGAGACAATAATGTTCCTGTCCTCCCATTCTTAGTTGGGTTTCTTTACTATCTCTGCAGAAGAAGTCTGTTTCTTAACTAACTACTAATAGCAGAACAATAAATGCCCTCAGTACTATCATCGCAACAAAATAATTTATAAAAATAATAGATCAGAAGCTTCCTAACTTGCATAAAGTGAGCTAGTATAGTCTAACATGAAAATGATAATGCTGAAAGGAAAGTCTGCAAAAAGAGCTGGCTGAATAATTCATACTTAAATTGAATCTGATAAATTTTGCTCCTTTTCTCCATTGACAGAAAACCTATATAGAGTTGACTGTTTCTGCAGATTTGTTCCATTATTCTATAATTCATGTGCTCTACAGATCTCTTTTAGAGTATTGTCGGTGTCGTTTAACTGTGACTGGTTGTGTAAGGCACACGGTGTGGTTTCTGTTTCCTGACGGTGTGGCTCTCATGCTAACCACCAGGACTCTGATACTAATGTTTGTGGAAAACAAGCATAAAATTCACTTTCTATAAATATTTGAGCATAAAAACTTAGTACTTGCTTTACATGAATATTGATAATAGCGAAATACAGTGTTATGAGTTTTCCAAATGTTCATGAAAAGTTAAACAAGGTCGAAAGCAGGCTGAAAATGTGACTGAATATTCATGCCATATTTTCCAGGTTTCAGAGCTCTGACACAGTTCTAAGCCATAAGTTGTCAATGGGATGCTTTTCTTCGTTCCTTACCCTAATTTATGCATCTTGTATGTGAATTCCGACATGGGTTTACAAATGCGAAACCCCACCTATTAGCTGCATATATGTACTGCCGGTGAAAGGTGCGTGCTAAGGACACCCAGAGCACTACAGCATTAGTTTAGATCCTTAGAGCTTATTCTATGGAGCTGCATCTGGTCCCTGATGGCAGTCTTGCTGGCATGCATGCTCCCAGTGAGAGCCTGATAGAGGTCAGCTGAGAGGACACAACCCCACAAACTCATTCATTTTTTAAGACAACCATGCGAATACCTGCAGTGAGTCACTGGAAAGCACACTGTGTCTGAGTTCACTCTGTCTGTCAGAGTGCCAGGAAGCCCAGCTAAGCTGTTTTCAATATGCCACCATGGAACCAGATTTTTCTAAGTCCCCAAATAGCAAAGCAATTTCAGCAATACAGCAAGATAAACAAGGAGAAAAATATGAAAGCAAAAGAGTAAGTGCAGACTGGGTATTCTCTTGAAACATCAAGTGTTAATCACAGACTGCAGCAAGGAAAGGGGAACATGGGAAAAATACCGAGTAGTGACATTTTGTAATTTCAAATGGTACGGTGAGTACCAATAACCTTCATCATACTCAGAAACCTTAGAAACACTGTCTGTGAGCGATGCTTGACAAAACAAGAAAAAACTCTCTTGTCAAAGCGAGTTCTTTTCCCTCTTGGTTCTCAGCTTCTGCATGAATAGGCTGATGGCAAAGTGGAAGATGCCTTTTGTGATTGTATTCTAGCTCCTGCATTGCTGATATCTGGGAGCAACATGGCCCAGCTGGCAGCTCAGGAGCTAAATCTCACATGCAGGACTCTTTCTGCAAGTCCCCCATTTCATCAGTGCATGCAGGGACAAGGACTTCAACCACTGTTACAGCTGCCCCCGCCCCTTGTGCCCTCACCCGCAAACAGCTGGTGCTTAAAGCCTGAGCCGGTGCCTCAGTGGCTGTGTACATGCGTGTGCACACGTGTGTGTCTACGTGTGTGTGCATGCGTGCGTGTGTGGTACAGAGAACAGAGAAGCCTGAGGCGCACGTGCCCACCTGGCATCACCAGGGAACTGCCTTCCCTGCATGGGTCTGGCCTGCCTCGCTCCCTAAATTGGGGTCCAGTCCCTCTAGATATCAAAGTTAGAGCACATTTGTTCACACGCAATATTTCCACATAGAGACTTATGGAGAAAAAACGCTGACTGTAGGCACTTCAAAAAAGAAAAGGAAGCTGGTGTTTGATTTTTTGACCTGTGTTATTGGATCAGTGTTTTTTTGGGGAGGTCATTTGTGGAAACACAAGTGGAAGCTGGAGGAGTTGACATTTCAAGGATGTCTTTTGTATACAGAAGAAATGGAGTGTAAATACATTTCAGATTCATGAATTTGTATGTTCGTACTGAGATATCATTCTGATTGAAATACAAGGACTGCAACTATATGGATCCCATGATGAAATTCAAGATTCACTTTCTGATGGTGAAAAGTATGTGCTTTTTCCTAGCAAAACACATTTTCAGTATGTATAGAATTATTGCTCATATTTTGCTCTTAGGTTCTTGTGCAAAAGCAGTCTGTATTTAAATTAGCATTCTATTTTAATGAAATAATTTCCTGTTAATAATGGCAGGGTTACCAGCTCCCTTCTCTAGTTACGGAAATTCTTCCACATTCAAGCTAGGAGCTTTCCTAGTTGATATTAATACATCAATCTAATTATAACAGCCTTAGACAAGTGGGTGAACCAAATGGATTTCATTCTGCCCTGCCTCACAAGACACAAGAACATTTCTTTTCAGTTCACATATCTTTGCATTGCAGGTCATATATCTCATAAAATTTCAAAATAAAGCCTACTTATTATTAATTACATTTGCTCTCTGCAGTGCCATCAAATCCATTTTCCGCTATGACACTGTAACAAATATTCCATTTTGTTGCTAGCACTGAACATCCTTATGAAGGCTTTGTCAACTAGTTATTACAGAAACATGTGGCTTATAACAAGATTCCTTTTATATTCATTTTTAATGTGTTTAAATATCAAGTTGCCTTTACTTTGCCCTATGTAATAAACCACTGAATGTGCAGGGGAAGGTTAATGTAATAGGCAAAATAAATCACTTTCAAGTTTCAACTAATAGCATTAATAGTTGGGCAAATCTCACCAAAGTTTTCTGTTTGAGGCTAATTTGACAGTGGGCCTAACGTCAAGAAACAATTACAGGCTTTAAAGTGGTTCTTGTCTTTATCTCCCATTTTAAGACACATCAAGTGAAAATTAGAAGAAACATGGGAGAGGAAATGTTATAGTTAACATTAAACTCCTGAGCGTGTGACTTAAGTTCATTTTACTTGCATAGCTTGTGAGGGCAATGAAAGTCAATGGCTAGGACGTGACCTCTTTGCATTGTATTTTGTAATTACAGCTTATGGGAATTCATGTGATTGTTTTGAGAAAGGACGCTGTTGGATGTCTGTGTGAGTGAGTTTCTTCGCATTTGTTCTAATGTTTTTTTGCTGAAGTCATAGCTGCCAGCTCATGTGTTCCTATCTGGGGACTCAAACCAAGGAGCTTATTTAAAGAGAGATAATATAACATCACATTTATGGCTCCATCAAGCAGCTTGCTAGCACTTGATGCTTTCTCCTGATGAGCGTGGTCACCTGGCGGGCTGCAGTCCATGAGTACAAAGATGAATTAACTCAGAAATGAACAGCATGAGTGTGTCAGAGGTATTGATTTTACCCTGAGACCTGTGTGTCTTCAGACCAAGTCAGGTGAAAGTCCCAAGTCCTAGTGCTAGGTGTCCTCACTTCAATGGATTTCTAACTTAGCCTTAGTTTTCTGCTAAAATGGGTTTTGGAAGCTGAATAATGCATAAACAGAAACATACACAGAGCTATTTGAGGATCCCCAAACTGGCACTTCTTCACTCAAATGATAAATATCTATCTGTGTCTGTGAAGTTAGGCACATCAAAATATCCTTATGCTGTTGCAAATTCTTAACTTCAAACTAGGAGAATTCAAATATTTTATTCAAAAATTCAAAAGACTGGCCTCAGTTCATTAACTACTTGTGTGCTGTATCATATCACTTGCCATACTCTGTGTAGGCAGCAAATACGTCCATTTGGTGAAGAATTCAAAAGAGCATGTAGCAGCAGATTAGAACTTTCCCTGAATCCCAGTATTTGGATGAATGGTCCATACAGGACTCTTCCTAGAACATATGCATTTTCTGTCACCAGTGAAGAATGTGGTGTTCTTGCCATAAATTTAAATTTACATATACCAGGTATTGAAATCTATTACTTCTGGACAACGTCATGACACATTTTTTGACTTGACGTGTTCCATGACTGATATAAGCTTCTGACATTCTTTGGGAGATTTTGCAAAGCGTTTCATTCTTACTATCATAACCTGATTTGCCATTAGAATAGCCTTACAGTCTAAGTCCAGACTATAAAGCTACTAATTAAGATCCTAGAAAAAGCTGGAAGGATACAAATGAAAAAAAGGAGTGTAACGACTGATGTTGAAAGCACAGAAAGAAACAGCATACCAACTAGAAGAATCAAAATGAAAATGAGATTAGTACAAGACACAGATCAAAGCTGACCCGGAACCGACAATATTCTGGTGATAAGCATAATAGTGTCTCTGTTGCTGTTGAAAAGTATTTCCTGCAGCAGGAAGGTGTTATTTACAGTTCCTATAGGAAACAGATAGCATCAGGTACCACTTCAAGAAATTTCCTTGGGCGGTTTCCCTGGCATGGGTTAAGTAGCAGATCACACGGGATGGTGAACATAACACGTTTCTGGACTTCAAATCTGCAAAAGGTCAAGAAAATGTAGTTGAATAAAATAAAAGAAACACATGTGGAACAGTATTACTACACAGTTTTAGTGATTGCTATTCAGTTCCATACATATTTATCCAATTTAATTTTTAACAGTCTCTTTCACCTAAATAACTGTCCCTCAAGGAGCACAGGACAGGCATGGACCTGTTGGAGCGGGTCCAGAGGAGGGCCACAAGAATGATCTATGAGGATGGCGAGGCACTTGAACAGGTTGCCCAGAGAAGCTGTGGATGCACCCTCCCTGGAAGTGTTCAAGGCCAGGTTGGATGAGGCTTTGAGGAAGGTGTCCCTGGCTATGGCAGGGGGCTTGGAACTAGATGATCTATGAGGTCCTTTCCAGCCCAAACCATTCTATGATTCTATAATTCTATGAACCCAACATTTAGATAATTAAAAAGCACACCATTTAATCTTACAAGTGCCAAAAATGTGTAGTGATCTATAACCTGGTACATCTACAGGGCACAGTGCAGTACTGCCCTGAAAGCAGTTAGATTCGTATGGAAGTCGCACTGCACCTGAGTTAAAATGCTGCAGGAGTTTTAGTCTTGGCTTCGTCAGGCCTGTCTCAAGGATTTCTGCACCAGCTCTGCCACAGCTACTGATGAGATAAGATCTACGTGTCACTGATCTGGTCCTGTAGGTTTGTGCGACTAAATCAGAAAAAGTTTAGAAGTGAGAATAGAGGTACTTCCTAATTTTTTCTTTCATCAATTCATGTTCCTGTGATTGTTTATTATCAATATTCATGATGTACATCATCAAGGCCCATTTGTAAACCCCCAGCTTTAATTCTTACATCAAGTTTTCAAAAGAAGGATTTGAGCAATGGAAACATAAAAAATACTATACAAAGGAAAACTGCTTTTTTCATTCAGCACAGCTAAACTGTTTAGAACTATTAAAAATATGTTTATATATTCACGTATTTTCTGGGTTTGGATAAACAGAAAAATTTGGTGTATATTTACAAGAAATTTGAAAGTTCAGTAATTATCACCAGAAGTCATCACTAAGCCTCCAGATAAACAATGGAATGTCACTTGGTTTGACAATGCAATAGGAATAATTCCTGCTAATTATTTCTGTGATGAATTTGGCTCATTAGCTTTCACTAGAGGAAAAGGAAACTTAAAAATCAATATTTCAGTTCACTCTTTTTTTTTTTTCCACTGTCTGGGAATGCTAGTTATATATTTTGCACACTAACAAAAGGAACCAGAGGGCAGTCAAGAAGACTAAAAAATATTAAACTTACAACCAACAGTGATTAACAATAGATGCAGCTGTTATCAGAACGCAAAGAACTGTTGATTCAGAGGAAAGTTCTGTCCTTTACACTCTTTCTTTACAGATCCAGTTTTTTCCTTTTCCTTAAGATAATAATTTTGATGGCTCTTTTGTGCAAATTATCTGGATTAATTTCGGTGTTGATTCAGCATCATTTCTTCCTTTGCTCATATAATGTCTAACTACAACACATGTTTCTTTCCATTTTTGATTATTAAGGTGCATTAACTTTGCATTTAGTTTTGCCTTTTTTAATATTTTCACTCAATCCCTCCAGTTCCAACGTGGGAACTTTCCTTCGCTATCTGAACACAGCTAGAAAAGCCAACGAACAGTCTAAGCTTTTTAAACGCAGGCATTTTATGCTGGAGAATTGCTTTGATTAGGAACATTGGTCAGCCAGGCTTTCAGCTTATACTGCAATTCAATTAACTGTGATGCCAGAGAAGATTTTAGGGTTGTGGTGGCCAGGACCAAGTTACCAGCTGGTTTGCAATCTTTAGGGGATCTGTAATGCTCAGTCAAAACACCTGCTCAACCTAGGACGCACTGCATGCTAGTCAGATTTGTAAATAAAAGAATCAGTGTTGTTGAAGGCTAGAACTGATCAGAAACATTCTGACTGAACATTTTGTCCTTGGAAGATCCTGACATGTCAGGGTGAAATGCTCCTGTGTTGTGTGACCTCTGCGGAAAGCCCAGCTTGTACTCCAACCGGAGACCTGTGCCAGCCTGTACCACCCTGATGCTGCCCAGAATCCCACCTTCAAGCACCTGAGGCTCCAAAACTTTGACAAAGATAACCGCGGGGGTGATTAGAGAAAGTCAAAGAATAGGATGGATTTTAAACTATTTTGGTTGTCTAAAGAAAGATGATCACACCTGGGTTATGTATAGCATTCTTTATAGTCATTGCAGAAAATGAGTAAACTGGAGAAGAGTTTCATCTGTTCTTTTTTAAGGTGCTTTAGTTCAGCTGAAAGGAATCATCCTTTGCGAATGCTTGCTTCCTTCCATTGTTCCGAAAGCCTAAATTAGATTTCAGTCTAAAACTTTTAGACGGGAAGGCTGGGACAGAAGAATCCTTCCCAAAATTACATGTAAACTCATATACAAATTTATAGTTATAGTTACAGTTACAATTATGGTTGTGTATATGTATTTATGTATGTGTATATAAACATATACACAGGTAAGTATGGGTGAATTCCAATTCAGCAAATAATTTTTTAATTGATTTTCCTTTTTTTTAAGGATATGTTTTTGAAATCTGGGAATTTCTTGAGAACAGCAGTTCCATTTTTCAAAGAAATCTGTGTATAACAAATATCTTGCTTTGTCTTTTCTGTAGATGATGAAAAATGAAGTCTGCTAACCACAGAAGTGAATTATGTAGCATTCTAACAGAGTTTCAGAGAAAACAGAGCATGAAAATCGGAGTATTCCTGCAGTTCTGATAGGAAAACAAAACCATTTTTTTCAATGTTGAAAAAGAATATTTTCAGGAGTCACACCTAGCTGGGTGTATTCAAATGCTTTTCATCAAAAGAATGCACTCACATAGAATAAAATTATCTAAACACAAGACCTATTTTTCAGTCTCTAAATATGGCTGTCACATTTTGAAAAGAGAGGTACACTAATTTACCATTACTGGTTGAGCTATTTCAGTGTGGCAATGAGTAATTGGCCAATAGGTCCTGAAACAGATGTAAAGTGGCAGTGCAATGTTTCCAGTGGGGTTATCACAAAACACTTGCTTGCTTAGTTTCCAATATAGAGGGTTTTGGGCCATATAAGCCTTCAAAGAAATTCATAACTAAATGAAATCTTTATCCTATCTAGAAATAAAAATCTATTTATGATATTTAGAAGGCCCTTTTTCTGTATTATCTGAGCACCTCACAAGCCTTACAGTAGCTTCACTTTTATATATAAGTAGGAAATGGAGACCCCCTGAGTGACTTGTCCAAACTCATCAGACAGGTCTGTGACAGAGTGGTGTCAGGCACTCGAGTCGAGCCACCTTCAGGCTAACGGTCTAACTGCAGGCTCCTTTGTCTTTTCTCCCAGCAGAAAAAGTATAGCCACATGCAACCTAAAATTGTAAAGGAACTTGATATAGCAAAGTGTAGGACACATAAAAGAATCAGTAAATTCAAAAATCGAGGTTATATCTGGGTTGAACATCTTTATGACAGCAGAGAAAATAACTAGCTGCAAGAGGCTAAAGGACGTTCTGCGGTGTCAGATACGTATGCTGCTTCCGTTCCCATTTCCAATGTTGTTTACTATTATGGCACCTTGGCTTGTGATATCAAGTCATCTCATATAATGCTGCTGACACTTCAGTGCATGTCGGATATGTTTTAGTGCTGCACGAAAACATGACATTTTTAAAGAATGTACGTCTCCATGTATTGCATTGCATTTCAAACATTCAGCAAAAGCAGCATTGGAAATGTGTCTTTGATACCTTTTAAGAAACAGAAGACTGAGTTCCATGGTTACACCCCAGAATCTGCAGAGTTATCTCTGCAATTTGGAACAAAACCTGGAACTGAACATTTTAAAGCATTTCTCCATAAATGGACTATTATAAGGGTTTGGTTTGGTCTTGTTACTGGAGCACACAGAATTTTTAGCATCTGTGACTGACTTTGAATGCAACCTCTGTCTATTTCTGTGATTATGAGCATGCTGAAAAACATGGCTGGGTAGAAAAAAACATGTATATGACTGGTGTTATTAATTTTGCACTTTTGTTGGCTGTTTATTTACCCAGTTACTATTTATGCAATACATTACCATAGAATGTGTATGAATGGCCTGTGAGTTCATCTGAACTTCTTTAGGTTATGATGATCATGTAAATTAAATTGTATTTTCAGTTAAGCTTCCAGAACCTCTGAAGTAAAAATCTAGGTAAATAATAGAAATCATAGAAAGTTTTGGGTCAGAAGGGACCCCTAGAGGTCATCTAGTCCAACCCCCCTGCAGCGAGCAGGGACACCACTAACTAGATCAGGTTGCTCAGAGTCCTGTCCGACCTGATCTTGAGTGTTTCCAGGGATGGGGCCTCCACTACCTCTCTGGGCAACCTGTTCCAGTGTTTCACCACCCTCATTGTAAAGAATTTCTTCCTTATATCTAGCCTAAACCTACCCTGCTTTAGTTTAAAACCATTACCCTCGTCCTGTCACTGCTGTCTCTGCTAAAAAGATTGTCCCTATCTTTCCTATAGGCTCCCTTTAAGTACTGAAAGGCTGCAATCAGGTCTCCCCGCAGCCTTCTCTTCTCCAGGCTGAACAAGCCCAACTCTGTCAGCCTGTCCTCATAGGAGAGGTGCTCCAGCCCTCAGATCGTTTTTGTAGCCCTCCTTTGGACCCGCTCCAACAGTTCCATGTCCTTCTTGTGCTGAGGGCTCCAGAGCTGAACGCAGTACTCCAGGTGAGGTCTCACCAGAGCAGAGTAGAGGGGCAGAATCACCTCCCTCGACCTGCTGGCCACGCTTCTCCTGATGCAGCCCAGGACATGGTTGGCCCTCTGGGCTGCCAGCGCACATTGGTGGCTCATGTCCAGCCTTTCGCCTATCAGTACCCCCAAGTCCCTCTCAGCAGGGCTGCTCTCGATCCTTTCATCCCCCAGCCTGTATTGATAGCGGGGATTACCCCAACCCAGGTGTAGGACCTTGCACTTGGCCGTGTTGAACCTCATGAGGTTCACACAGGCCCACCTCTCCAGCTTGTCCAGGTCCCTCTGGATGGCATCCCGTCCTTCTGGTGTCTCGACCGTACCACTCAGCTTGGTGCCATCTGCAAACTTGCTGAGGGTACACTCAATGTCGCTGTCCATGTCATTGATAAATATATTGAACAGCACCGGTCCCAGTACGGACCCCTGAGGGACTCCACTCGTCACTGGTCTCCATCTGGACATTGAGCTGTTGACCGCTACCCTTTGGCTGTGACCATCCAACCTATTCCTTATCCACCAAACAGTCCACCCATCAAATCCATGGCTCTCCAATAGTTTACCTCAAAACTGATATCTAGATAGTGTTGAGAACAAAAATGTCATCTTTTGTCGCAATGGTGACTGAAAATCTCTCTTTGTTTTCAGTTGTCTGAATCACATCCACTAGCAGCACTCAGGAAAATGTGCAGAATGCAAAATAGTACTAGATCCCAAAGAGCATGTGGTACATATTTTACTTCAGAACACCAGTTACGCTACTGAAGTAGGATACCAAAGTTGCCAGTTTATCAGACAATTATGTGTAATTCAAAATGTCTGAAGACTTGAGTCTCAGACTTTCTAGTTAGTCGTTCAGTGACTGAATTTTTAGAGCACTGACCTGAGTTCTGTACCTAGCTTTGGTACAGTGCTTCAGGAGACATAAATGTCTAATAATGAGACTTGCAAACTGTGCTGAGCTACCTAAGCTAGCCAGTAGGAACTGTTATGAACAGAGGTGGTCTTAAGCTGTCCTCCAATACTTACAACTTTAGCCCTAGCGGGACTCACAACACTGAAGCTCTACTGTATAAGGTGCTATTACTCGTTTCTTACAAAATGCGACTGGAGAAGCCAATGATGATCCTTGCCTAACCTTTTATCCAATAAGTCATGATTAAAGTACTCATCCAGGTTGCAGGAAAGGCAGATTCAATTGTCTCCTCTACTTAATGGGATTCAAACAGTCCCCCATGTCCCTGAAAAACATCAGAATGGCCAGACTATAGGCTATTCTGAGTAAAGGCTTTCTCAGTCCCATGAAAGCTGTTTCATGCTGTCTGAAATAATTGAAACTAGTGGTAGTGCTCTTGTGGCTGTAATGGTCTAAGAATAATAAGAGAAGAAAAGCTTGGTGGAAAAAAGTACTGTCTCCTATAAGAATGTCTGATGTAGCTGAAAGAAAGACAAGCTCAGGGTCATCTAAGACATCCCCCACGTCTACAGTAGAAATTTAATTTCACAATAATACATTTAATGTAAAAGAAGTAGGGCCAAAGAAAGAATTATTATGGCACTTGGGAATGTGGACTTCATCCCAACTCACATAAGTACTTAATATACACTACTTATTCATGGGATGAGGACACGGCATTTAGGTAGCTAAGTCAGACTGCCCTCGCTCCATTGTTGTTTAATCTATTCACCATGTAAGAAATTGTAAACTAATATATTTTTTCTAGCAGAATGTTTAAATACTGTTCCTCCATGTCAGTGCACACAGCTTTATATCCTGGTAGCTTAGGAAAGATGTCATCACCAAAGGCAATATCTCAGGTTTTGGCCATGTGTTCAGTGAGTTATTTTGGACCGTCCCACCTCCGTTTTACGTGGAATACTGTCTCTTTCATGAAATTTCTCACACCAAGTGTCCACTAATCACAGCAAACACTTGTTTTTCATAAGAGCTGCTTCAAAACAGTTTTCCATTCTGGGATGAGTACTCTGGGATCTGCCTTTTCAGATACTCCCCTCCATGGTGGACATCTGCAGGGCTCTGCACAGAGAAATATGCAGGCTGGGCGTACGTGGGGTCCACCAATGTGCCTGCAAGGAAAACGGGTGATGCTTGTGACCCTGTCCCCCAGCTTGGTTGGTTTGACTTCAGCTCAAAGTGACAGATCTTACCTTCATCTTACCCTTTTTCTGCATTATTAATTTTCACAGCAACATTATACAATCTCTCCTGTAAAGTCAGAGAGCATACATAGTCTCCATGAGAGAATAACTCAGGGTGTATTAGCTGCAGTTTGGAGAATGCATTTTTATTGTTTTTCACAATTAAATACTGAATGCCAGTTAAACAATGACCACCAGCCAGGATAACATCCCAGAGGTCCAAGAGTACAGCTGTACTATTTTCCAGATCACCAATCTCTCATTTACTGTTAACAATCTTGTCAATATTGATAAAAAATTAACATTTTCTTCTCACTTATCTCGTAGAATTGAGTACTGGCAGCTGTAGCCCTTAAATGTTAGGGTAATGCATAAAAGTAGAGAGCTTATTCATTAATTTTTTTTTAATATTTTATCTAAAATTTTTCGTATTTCAGCTCTCACTTCTAGCTTGAGAACTTGAGTTAAGTTTTAATTATACCTTTTCTTCCTGACCTGTCACCTTTTGCCTGTCATGAAACAGTTTTCCTATAGGAAAGACATCAAGTGGGGGGGATAAAATGGGATAAAGCATCAGGACAAAAAGTATAAATGCTTATTCAGATTCTTTTGGCTAATCAGGCACAGAAGTTCAGTTAAACAGTATGGTCATATAGGGAGTCTTTGGCCGGAAATCCCATATCATATCCCTTTAATAATACATAGAAAGCATAAAATTCAGTCACATCAAGGCATAAATCTGATATGAAGCAGAGTCAGCCTTGGAGGTCCCAATTTTCTTGTTATTTGTGCAATAATATTTATTACACAAACATTTGTCATTAATGATAGGCATTAAAATCAGAAGAAAATCTCCATGGATTGACCAAAAGGTCAGGTAAGATATGTTTCTACAAAGTCCAAAGAGGCAAACAATGCATTTTTTCTTGGCACTTCAGTGTCATTAACAAGATCAAAATTTTGCACAAAGCCCTCTCACTGCTTCTACAGGACAGCAGTAAAGGAGGAGATCTGCACTAAGCACTTTCTAAAGTCGGAAACACCTTTGGGCCGTTGGAAGTCTTGTACTATTCACTTCTCAAAAAAAAGATGTTTCCTATGCTGAGAGTGATTTCCCGCCTACAGAGATGGCAGATGCAAAAGTATTGCAACAGCTTGTGGAAGCAGTTAGAGCTGAAACATGCACCAAATGGAGTTTTACTGAGACAGTATCATTCCCTGAAGACTGGGTGGGAAGATGGCATAGCAGCTGCAATCCATGTAAAACAGAGAACTACTACGAGCTATAACCAAAACCTTTAGAGGAGAAATGGGGAAATTTTGCACTTAAAAATACAGTTTTGTTCGAGTTTTTTTGATTTTGAGGAAATTTTCAAACAAGTGTTGAAACTAATGCTCTCTGTTCTTCAGAAAGTGTAGTAAAGAAAAACTCATTTTTCTATGACATAATTCTTTCACTTAATTTAGTTTTATTCTAGTTGCTACATCAGAAATGCTACTGACATGTGGAGCTGTTTTCACATTGTCAGACTGTCTTGTTCATTTCTCTTATAATTTATATTATTTTAATATTTTGTATTTTTCCAGTGTTATTGAAAAGCTTTTAACTTTCTGAGACAACATATTTTGACATTATCAAAGCATGAAAATTTGGCATTAGCATAACAAACAATTCAGAAATTCTGATTCTACATTTCTCGGAGATTCTATTCTGTGGAAATGGATGACTTTTTGACATTTCTCTCTGATTTGAAATGAAACCATATTTTTATTTGGAAGCTCTATTTATGGATTGGACTTTGTGGTGACTGATACTTTGGGGAGGCAGCTAGCCATCATTTAGGAGAAGAAGACACCTACAGAAGGCGATTAATTCAGTTCTAAAACAGGTGTTTCAGAGAGCTGGGATAAATCCTCCTCTAGAGGTGTCCATTCCCCTGCAATGATTGAAAAATTTGTTTAGGCAAGTAGTATGAAGGATGTTAAGGTCCCTGAATGCATCCAGAGGAGGGCAACCAAGCCGGTGAAAGGGCTGGAAGGAATGTCCTATGAGGAGCGGCTAAGGACTTTGGGGTTTTCTAGTTTGGAGAAAAGGAGGCTGAGGGATGACCTCATTGCTCTCTACAGGTTCCTGAGGAGGGGAAGCAGAGAGGGAGGTGCTGAGCTCTTCTCTCTGGGATCCAGTGATCAGATGTATGGGAATGGTTCAAAGCTGTGCCAGAGGAGGTTTAGACTGGACATTAGGAAGCCTTTCTTTACTGAGAGAGTGGTCAAACACTGGAACAGGCTTCCTAGAGTGGTGGTCAATGCCCCAGGCCTGTCAGTGTTTAAGAGGCATTTGGACAATACCCTGAATACCGTGCTTTAACTTTTGGTTAACCCTGAATTGGTCAGACAGTTGGACTACATGATCATTGTAGGTCCCTTCCAACTGAAACATTCTATTCTATTCTATTCTATTCTATTCTATTCTATTCTATTCTATTCTATTCTATTCTATTCTATTCTAGTTTAGACTTTGGCGAAAAATGGAGATGTCTGAAGTGGGACAGAAGTCCCATTCAAAATGGACCCAAATTCAGATATTATTTACCTATTACTACTGCAAGTAAGGGACTCTAAGTAGTTACAGTTGATACACCACCCATAAGATAAGTTTAAGTTTGAGTGAATGATATGAAGGGTTATTTTAATTTACACTATCTTTAAGTTGCCCTATAATTTTTTTCTCTAAGAGTGGTTTATGTTTTTAAAGTAAACAAAGTCATGGGAGACTAAGCTTTAGAAAAACACTTTCTGATCAGTTACTTTCTTCCCAGGAGCCACATGTGACAGATGTAATTTTTTCTTGAGCTGTAACAACTAAATACCCTCAGCCCTGTTCTGTGGTTTCTTCTCTGATTCCATTCAGAAAACTGCGCTCTCAGAGTATAATTGGGATCCCTGACACCATGTTTTACTTCAAGGATTTACAGCAAGAAGCAAAGTTGTGATTTGTATTGTTCTGCACACAGGCTGTATTATGCAGTTTTATGGTCAGACTAAGACAGCAAATCTTGGGGTTTTTACCAATTATTTTCTTTCCCTATTAAGACTCTTGAGTGATCAGAGCTCTGCTGAACTAAATAAAATATTCCTGCTGGTGCTGGTGACTCAGGCCATGAAAACAGTCCCTCTTGCTTTTTTCACGAGCAAAACCACACAGCTCTGTACCTTGCAGAAGTCTGAACACTTCAGGACACCGCTAAAATAGTCTTATTGCTTCCGCTGTGCCATCAGGAACCTATGCTTCATAATCAGACTATATCCAAGATATCATGTATTTTGCCTTAGAACATCCAGGAAAAGCAGGAAACTTCTTTTATCTGTATTTTCACCAATGTGAACTGAAACACAGAAAAGCTAAAGCTTCTCTATACAGTGAAAACAGTCATACAGCCACCTTGCTCCAAACCCAGCCCGGTGGCAGGCATGATCCCAGAGCCACAGAGCTGCATTCAAGCGGCTGGGAGCCAGCAGCAGGGCCCAGCTGAGAGGAGGACATGTCTGTTAACTGGCTGGTTTCCTGGCTGCCAGGCAGCAGCTGTGTCCTGGTCCTCAGCGACAAAATACAGACAGAGAAAGGCCTTGACTGCCTGCCCTTGGGTCGGCAGCATGCCCATCTGGGATTTCCCAACCACCCAGGCAGTCCCTGAAGGATCTGGGACTCAGTCAAGCCTTGTGCTTTGGAAGGTAACAGTATGCCTATGGATGTTCACTGAAAGTCTAGGGACTGCTTTTTTTCTTTTAAAAAAACTATTTTTAGAAGTGGTCAGCAACTATACAAGCTCTGAGAGTTGTTACAGCAAGCATTCTGAAAGATGTCCTGTAAAACACATACATTGTAAATGCTCTAATTCATTATGTAAAGCTATAAAGGGCCAGTAATATCGGATGTGAGAAAGGCTGTAGGTGTTATATAGTCCATTAAGGAAAGACTGAGGACACTGGCTCACCATGGTTGTCACAAGAACTATGCAATACTTGAGAAGTTCCATGTGAACTAGTGGAACCAAGCAGAATTATTTAGCGCTCCTCATTAGTGGAATGATCTGGTATGAAAAAGGCAATTGTGGGGTTTCTTCCTTAGTTTGCTTGCTTTTTTTTTAGCAACCAATTTACTTATTTCTCAAGATGTGTTTCTAAAACTGAGGGTTTACCTGCAGAACACTCAATCTCCTCCTGCGGTGAGCACAAGTTTCCAAGTGGCACTGGCTGCTTTGTTGATTTGAAGAGTTGCAGTGATTTGCCTTTTCTTGTTTTTGCTTCGGAGACCTGCATTATGTGGGGCTATAACTAAGCTTTTCATTGCAGTGGATTACAGGACCACGGTGTTGTGACAGTGTGTGTGTAACCATGGCTACTACCATTTTTCAGTCCTTTTTTCCTTAGACGTAGCTGCAGCCATACTTTTGGGATTACATTGTTTGTGTCTCATTTTTTAGCAGGACCCTTTGAAATAGAAGTCTTCTCTGATACAGAGTTGTCCACTGTCTCCAGTCTTCCGGATTTTGTGAAAATAGGTTAGAGTGAAATCACTCAACTTAGACTTCAAAATTTGACTGAACCTGTTAAAAGCCGATCACTTCTAGGCAAGTCTGCAAGCTCACGCTTGCGGTTGACAGTGAGAGCTGGTGTTCGTGACACCCTTCAGGGAAAGCATCTTTCCTTGAGATAAAGCCTGGCAAAGCAAACTGTACATCCTTCATCACAGTGCACAGTGAGAGCAGATCCTGAGCCAAAGTCTGCTGACATCAGTTGAATCTTTTCATTTACTTCAGTGTTATTGTTCAGGTCCTACAGTAAAGTGAATCTTTTGCTCTGCTAAGCAGCAAGCAGGAGGATCTGAGCTGAAGTAATGACAAAGTATGGAGACACAGTGCAGTGCTATGAGGTCTGTCAGTATATTCAGAGGGGAGGTCGCTTGGGAGACCCTATCTGAGAGGTAGAATTGGTCTCAAAACTGTTTTTTCTGCCTTAGATGTAAAAGACAGGGTCACTTTTCTTAAAAAAAAAAAAAAAAAAGGAGGCATTTAAGCCAAAACAGTTTTTGCAACTCAGCCAAGCAACAAAGCTATCTAACCTCTGACAGAAAATCACTGAAAGCACTAAAGAAATCTCTGCTGGTGTGACGACAACCACTGTTTCATTCAGATATTTTAAATCAGAATGAGATCACATGTAAACACCAGAACAAAGCAGTATAAGCCTACAAAAATCAGTAGAGCTCTTCCGACTGCAAGTCTAGCCCCAAAGGCATACTTTGAAACAAAGCAATAACTAATTTTTTTCAGACTGGCTATTAAGAAAGTTCCATGACAACAATGGCTAATGGAAACAGCCAGCTCCAAAATGTAGAGTTAATGCATTGCCTTCAAAAGAAATGGAGTTAAACAGTTATTACTACTAGTTGCCCTGCGTGGGCATATCTTCTGCTGGAGTGTGCTGTCTGTTTGGATTCAGAGTGTGTGCTGTAGACCAGAGTGCTAAGTAGATTTTAACACCAGTTTTCCTCCTGCTTTTGGAATAGACTACTTTTTAATTTATATATACATATGTATATTTTATTGGTTCTTCCTCTTCACAGTAGAGAAGTCAGTCAGTAGCTGACTGTTAAAAAACCATTAAAATATTAGACCAGCATGTGAGGTGAGGTGATAATGTAGCTTCTATTGCCTAGTTGTTATACCAGCTTCCTGGCCAGGGAGTTGCAAGGATTTGTTGAAGAACATTAATTCTAAATTTTCCATACTCATGAGTGCAATTAACTGAGAACAGACTTCAAGTAAAAAGGAGTCTGCTGCTGCTAGCTAAGAAGTGATTAGTAAATGGCATAAAACTTCACTGTTTGGGTAAATACAAAAATGGGGCATTAAATATGCTAGAACCATCTAAGCTCTCCTTATCACTACTTATGACTACTGACAACAGGCGTGTTTGTGACACGATGTGAAGCCAGAATTAACTTTACATATAGAATTTTCTATTCTGCTCACAATCCACGGAGACAGTATTGCTGTCTGAGTGATTGGTTACGAGTACAGCTTTTTGCTTTGATGCACTCTTCTCAAGTCACATTTGCTTTTCACACAGTCTGTTTCCTCACAGTTCATGCCACCCTCATTAGTATTTTAATCAATGCTCCAAAGAAGTGTGGAGGAAACTGCTGGTTAGCTAAAGCTAACATTCAAACCTCCAGACCCTGGAGCCATGGTGAATCTGTTTCTGCTGCCTCTTGAGATCTGCTCTGAGACCTGATTCCCCACCTGTACAGACACCTCAGGCAGCAGCCCAGCTGCCTGGCGCTACTGGGTAATGCCCTGGTGTGCCCGGCACCCTGTGTGCACGCACGCACCTGGACTCCCCATACCTCCCCATGCTGCATCTGCAAAGGCTGTCAAAGGCAGTCTGAAGCAGCCGTTGAGATAGAGGTGAAGGGAGCACGCTGTGCCCTTCCAGTCTGCTCTCTAGCAATGCTGTGGGTATAGCCAAATAATCTTCTAACCTAGAGGTCTGTGCCTCTCACTTCTCCCAGCCAAAATAATCCTTCGTTTTATGCCTGTTTTCAGTCCCGGTATGGTGCACCACCCAAGCTGCTATTTTATCTGATTTTCTTATGTATGCTGTCTGGGTATCGTGTTCTGGTCCCACCTTCTATACAAATTCGTTCCTAATTGTGTGTCTTCAACCATAATCCCTTTTCCTTTCTGTCTTTTTGAGTACCCCATCTTTGACTCTTCTTGTGTTCTACATATTTTTTTCTCAAACACATTGCCATCCCTTCTTCTAGGAATAGATTCTTGACTTTCCCTGTACTCAAGCCTTTCCCCTTCCCAGGGTATTTCTCAGTATTTTTACAACCATCAAACTTTCTTTTGAACTTTCTCTTTCACTACAGAGACAATGTCTGATGTTTTTCTCCCAAAGCTTCCTCCCTATCTGAGGTTGGCTAGACCTTATGATTCAATGAAAGAATAGTAAATGTTATGATATAAGAGAATGGACGGTAATATAAGTTTTGAGAAAGCCGTGTCTTCCAAGCCCAGGCTGAGGGAACTAGAAAGTAAACACATTTGTGAATAAACACCAAAGTGTGCAATTTCGTTCAGTGCAAGTGCAAAATGTTTCTACCCAGGAATAAGGAAGAATTGCTGAAAGAAACCATGCTTGAAACTCTAACAACAAAAGTTAGTTCACAGCATGATACATTACCATTTATGATGATGCAGGGAGAGTAAGGTGGAAAAGTGTGTAGTTTATGAAAGTGTAAGGTCAGCTCAGCCCACAATTTCAAAGCACATCCAGCCTTTTGAATGTGACACTGCTTGCCAATACAGTGTAGAAACGGTTATGGATGGATGATCCTATCTAACTAAAGTAGCCCTGCTGATCTTGAACTTGTGCCAAGTGTTTCCTTGCTGTAGATTTAATAACTTGGCTTCTTACGCTCCCTCTGTCCCTGCTATGACACACACATTTTCCAACTAGAAAGCAGCCAGGTAGGTCTTGTGGTGTTGAATGGGACGTTCATGTAGAGCGTGACTAATCCGTGGGTATTTGCAAAAGCTTTAGTGAGAAGCCTAACTCATTCAGAGTCCTGGTGGTTTTAGATACTTACCAGCTACATAAATCAATTTGTGTCCATAGGATTTAAGAGTTTATCCCCTTCTTAGTCTCCTCCCTTGCCACCCTTCTTCCCAGGCACAGCAAAGAAGTGATTTCCTAAGCTACCAGGCTGTGTACCGGTTCTGTCCAGGTTACAAGCTGCTTCAAAGAGAAAAGATATTTCTTCAGGTCAAGCTGCATCTCTACCTCAGACAAGTTCCTGATGATGCATGGAATAGTTTCAGGAGGTAGTCACTTTGGTAAACCAAGACGAGGGGTCAGGCCCTAAGCTTTAATGACAGGAGCAGATCACAAGTCTTACTCTGCCATTCCCACTGGAGCGTGGCCAGGGTGAGGTTAGGACAGCAAGGACCGGGAGAGCAGGCAAGGAATTGCCGAAATGGGGAGTTGCAAAGGTCCCTCCCCCAGGGGAGGTGGTGACAGCTTGAAGGGGGAAAGGGTTCTGCAGGAAAGAACCTCACGAACATTGGGCTCGCGGTGGGAGAGCTACCACCCATATAAAGCACAACAGGCATCCCTGAGAAGTCTGTCAGGAGACTGCCTAGGCTTAAGATTTCTCATCAGCAAACATCTTTTTTTTTCCTAAGTAATTAACTATTTAAATTTTTTTTTGGTGCTCTGCAGGTTGCTTAAAAAGGCACTGGTTTGGAACACTACTATTACACACATCTTTAATATCAACACTTGTCATTTAATGTCTCCTATTCACTTAAGTTTGAGAGCTAAATAAAAGATTGAAATTGTACAGTTACAGAATCACAGAATCACAGAATAGTAGGGGTTGGAAGGGACCTCTGTGGGTCGTCTAGTCCAACCCCCCTGCCGAAGCAGGGTCACCTACAGTAGGCTGCACAGGATCTTGTCCAGGCGGGTCTTGAATATCTCCAGAGAAAGAGACTCCACAACCTCCCTGGGCAGCCTGTTCCAGTGCTCCGTCACCCTCAGAGGGAAGAAGTTCCTCCTCATGTTCAGACGGAACTTCCTGTGCCTCAGTTTGTGCCCATTGCCCCTTGTCCTGTCACTGGGCACCACTGAAAAGAGCTTGGCCCCATCCTCCTGACACCCACCCTTCAGATATTTGTAGGCATTTATAAGGTCCCCTCGCAGCCTTCTCTTCTTCAGGCTGAACAAGCCCAGTTCCCTCAACCTCTCCTCGTAGTGGAGATGCTCCAGTCCCCTCACCATCCTTGTAGCCCTCCGCTGGACTCTCTCCAGTAGCTCTTCATCTTTCTTGAACTGGGGAGCCCAGAACTGGACACAGTACTCTAGATGAGGCCTCACCAGGGCAGTGTAGAGGGGAAGGAGAACCTCCCTTGTCCTGCTGGCCACACTCTTCTTGATGCACCCCAGGATCCCATTGGCTTTCTTGGCAGCCAGGGCACACTGCTGGCTCATGGTTAACCTGTCGTCCACCAGGATACCCAGGTGCCTCTCCGCAGAGCTGCTCTCCAGCAGGTCCACCCCAAGCCTGTACTGGTGCATGAGGTTGTTCCTCCCCAGGTGCAGGACCCTGCACTTGCCCTTGTTGAACCTCATCAGGTTCCTCTCTGCCCAGCTTTCCAGCCTATCCAGGTCACGCTGAATGGCAGCACAGCCTTCTGGTGTACCTACCACACCTCCCAGTTTGGTGTCATCAGCAAACTTGCTGAGGGTACATTCTAACTCTTCATCCAGGTCGTTGATGAAGAAGTTAAACAAGACTGGGCCCAGTACTGACCCCTGAGGGACACCACTTGTCACCAGCCTCCAACTAGACTCAGCGCCGCTGATGACAACCCTCTGAGTTCTGCCATTCAGCCAGTTCTCAATCCACTTCACCGACCACTCACCCAGCCCACACTTCCTCAGATTCCCCAGGAGGATATCATGGGAGACTGTGTCGAAAGCCTTGCTGAAGTCAAGGTAGATAACATCCACGGCTCTCCCTTCGTCTACCCAGCCAGTCATGTCATCGTAGAAAGCTATCAGATTGGTCAGGCATGATTTCCCCTTGGTGAATCCATGCTGACTACTCCTGATAACCTTCTTTTCTTCCACTTGCTTGATGATGGCCTCCAGGATAAGCTGCTCCATCACCTTTCCCGGGATGGAGGTGAGGCTGACCGGCCTGTAGTTCCCTGGGTCCTCCTTCTTGCCCTTTTTGAAGATTGGAGTGACACTGGCCTTGCTCCAGTCCTCGGGCACCTCTCCTGTCCTCCAGGACCTCTCAAAGATGATGGAGAGTGGCTCAGCAATGACATCCGCCAGCTCCCTCAGCACTCGTGGGTGCATTCCATCGGGGCCCATGGATTTGTGGACATCCAGATCGCTTAAGCGATCCCTCACACAGTCCTCCTCGACCAAGGGAAAGTCGTTCTCTTTGTAGGCTTCATCTCTTCCCTCCGGGGCCTGGGATTCCTGAGGGCCAGTCTTAGCACTGAAGACTGAAGCAAAGAAGGCATTCATTAGCTCTGCCTTCTCTGCATCCTCCGTCACCAGGACACCCTCCTCATTCAGCAGCGGCCCCACGTTGTCCCTAGCCTTCCTTTTGCTGCTGATGTAGTTGAAGAAGCCCTTCTTGTTGTTTTTGACATCCCTTGCCAGCTTCAATTCCAGGTGAGCCTTGGCCTTCCTCGTCGCATCCCTGCATGCTCTCACTACGTTTCTGTACTCTTCCCAAGTGGCCTGTCCCTCTTTCCACATTCTATGCACCTTTCTCTTCTGCCTGATCTCCGCTAGAAGCTCCTTGTTTAACCATGCAGGTCTCCTGCCTCCTTTGCTAAATTTCTTTCTCAGGGGGATGCATTGCTCCTGTGCATGGAAGAAGTGTTGTTTAAAAAGCGACCAGCACTCATGGACGCCCCTGCCTTCGAGATCCCTGGCCCACGGGATTCCTCCCAGTAGCTCCTTGAAGAGGGCAAAGTCAGCCCTCCTGAGGTCCAGGGTTTTGATCCTGCTTATCGCCCTGCTTCCTCCACGCAGGATCCTGAACTCGACCATTGCATGGTCACTGCAGCCGAGTCTACCTCCAACCTTCACGTCCTCCACCAGTCCCTCCTTGTTTGTTAACACGAGGTCCAGCAGCGCGCCTTTCCTTGTTGGTTCCTCCACCACTTGCATCAGAAAGTTATCATCGATGCTCTGTAGGAACCTCCTGGATTGCGCCTGCCTAGCTGTATGGTCTTCCCAGCTGATGTCAGGGTGGTTGAAGTCCCCCATGAGAACCAGAGCCTGTGACTGTGAGGCTGCTTGCAGCTGCCTGTAGAAGGCCTCATCAACCTCCTCCTCCTGGTCAGGTGGCCTATAGTATACACCCACCGTAATGTCACCCGTGTGAGCCTGTCCCTTAATTCTAATCCACAAGCTTTCAACTCCTTCTTCACTTGCCCCCAGGCCAAGCTCAATGCATTCCTGTTCTTTCCCTAGAGTCAACAGTTCTGTATTATTGTCAATCTATTAATTGCATTACTATCTTATTAATAGAATCCAAATGTTTTTTATAATTTTCCGTGCTTTTTAAATGGAAAAGTCCAGGGAAGATTAAAAATCATTGGAGTTCCACTGACATTAATTGACTCATACCAGCCTGGACCAGGGAAAGTACTGCCTGCTCCTTTCAGTTTTATAGTACGTCATCAGACTTTAAACCTTTTGGGAATACCTGTAGGATGACAAAAAGTAGTTATTTAGGAAGACACAGAGTATGTACAAAGATATTTTCACATGTAAGTCCAACTTAAATCAGTGGGAGACAGGTGTCAAAGTCTTGTGTGAATCAGGGCTGTAGGCTCAGATCCTGAACTTTTTCCTGAGATGTTTTTCTCCTTGCTTAAGGTGACTTATTTTCCCTGGGTAGAGACTAAATAAAAAAAAAAAAAAAAAAAAAAGTGATAAGTGATAAATGTTTGTATAAACTGAGGAATTGTTTTCATAACTCTAAAATTCAGATTCATTCATACTGACTTTGTGAGAGATTTGATAGGAAAGGGTCTCTGTATTAAACCCTAACAAATATGTATTTAGGTTTAGATATAAGTGGCAATTTATGCTCTTGCACAGGTAAAAATCTGTAGTATCTTCACTGAATGCTACTAAATTCTTCTGACTTTCAACTGTGTATAACAAGTCACAATTTGGCAACTACATTTCAATAATGTCTTTCCTGGAAGAAAAAACTAATTATGCAGCGAAAAAAATCACATATAGAAATATTGAATTTTTTCAAGTTAGTGTTTATGTAATTTGGTTTATTTATTAGGGGTTTTGGTTAATACTGGAACTAATGGTGGTTCAAAATGGGACTAACACCACCTCCTAAAGAAATTCAGGGCCTGACTCATACTGTTGGAAGTGAGGGATTTTGTGCTGTTGCTGTTTTTCAGCATCACAGAAATTGCAGTAGAACAAACCCTTTCCACATCTGAAAGCTACGTCTGGAATATGTATGTACCGATGACCACCCACTCCTCTCATGCAGTTGCAAATTACTTCACACGTGTTTATTCATTCAGGTGGTTTGGAATAGTGTGATTTACCTTTCTTAAGGCACAGGCACACATTCATTTAACAAACAGCTAGAGATTTTGAAGCTGTGTTTGTCAGTACACTCTTGTTGGCTAGGATACAGGTAAATTTCTTCACAGTAGTTAGTATGGGGCTATATTCTAGGTTTGTGACAAAAACAGTGATGCCTGGTAACACAGGGATATTTTAGTTACAGCTGAGCAGTGCTTACACAGCATCACAGCCTGTTCTGCTTCTCGCACCTCCTCACCAGTAAGTAGGCTGGAGGTGCAGAAGAAGTTGGGAGGGGACACAGCAGGGACAGCTGACCCGAACTGACCAAAGGGATGTCCCTTAGCATATGAGGTCATGCCCAGCATATAAAGCTGGAAGAAGAAGGAGGAAGGGCAGAGGTTCAGGGTGATGGCATTTATCTTCCCAAAGTAACTGTTACACAAGATGGAGCCCTGCTCTCCTGGAGATGGTTGAACACCTACCTGCTGATGGGAAGCAGTGAATTAATTTTTTGTTTTGCTTTGTTTACATGCACTGTTTTTGCTTTACCTGTTGAACTGTATCTCAAGTCATGAGTTTTCGCCCTTTTACCCTGCCAATTCTTTCCCCCATGCCATTGTGGGGTGAGTGAGCGAGCAGCTGTGGGGTTAAACCACCACAATGTGTTTGAGCACAAAGTTCCCAGGCTTGATTTCATCTACTGAAGGAAGAGGTTTGCCCACAGCCATGAGACTTTGGAGCATCATGGCAGGAGAGCAGTCAGATGCTGTTCTGCTTTGGCTGTAAAAGCAATAACCACTAAGGTTGGATCAGCTACTGTGGGATCCATGGAGTAACATTTTACTCCTTGTTGTTGTGGTTTAACCTGGCAGCCAGCAACTATGCACTAGACAGCCACTTGCTCACCTCACCCTTCCCCCCCCCCGCGGGGACAAAAAGGGAAAGGTCATGGGTTGAGATAAGGACAGTTTAATAAGACAACAAAGGAAATATTACTACTAATACTACTACTACTAATGATAATAATAATGATAATAAAGAATATCAAAGCAAACTATATATGATACATTTTTTCTCACCACTTATTGACCAATTTGCAGCCCAAGAAAAAAGTTCAAACTCCCGGCCAAGAGAGGATTCAAAATTCATGGAAAAGAGAGAGCCAATAGCTTTCTCCCCCTGGCCACCCCCCATTCATAAACTGAGCATGATGTTTATGGTATGGAATGTTTCCATTGTCCAGCTTGGCTATCTGTCTGGCTAGGCTCCCTCCCACCTCCTGCACACCTGCTCCCTAGCTCAATATGACAGACTGGAAAAAATCCTTGATTCATAGCAATGACTGAAAACAGGAGTGTTCTCAACACTGTTCCTTTACTGAATCAAAAACACAGCGGCTACCGAGAGGAAAATTAACACTATCCCAGCCAAAACCAGGAGATTATCCACCCTTTATTCTATACCATTTATGTCATGCTTAGGTCCCACACCTTCCAATAAATCACCACCATTTTTCCTGTCTTTTGGTGTATAAACACAGATATCATTCCCTTAGTCTATGGGGAATCCCTCAAAAACCTCTGTTGAGTTCATTTAGTCCATGAATTTGGGTTCCATCTATCATAACAGTCTTTCAGGGCAGGAACGATGGTGCAAAGTCCACTCAGTTGGTAGAGTAGGACTGGGCTTCAGTGCAAAGATGCAGGCAGGTGACATTGGGTGCAGTAGGAGGACGGTGTGTAGTGTTGGATTGTTGCATACTGCATCTGGAGCTCACAGCTGGTGTATCTGGTGTGGTTCATGTCTACACTCTGTGGGCTGAAGATGCTGATCTCAATGAAGTTCCTGGGCACCAGTTGCTGAAGTCAGGTCTAAGTCCATCACCACTGCACTTTGCTCAGTTTCATTGAAGTTCATTCTTCATTTATCTGGGTGCTTCTTACTGCAATACCTTTGATATGACATATAGCAACTAATAGAAGTGATGAAATACAGTATTATATGGCAATTAACACCATGCAGTTTAAATTATTGGCTATTCTCACCCAATATCAAATCCACTTGAAGTACATATCGAACTTCCCATCCTTCCACATCACCCACCAAGCGCACCCAGGCTCTTGAGAAAAAGTGATCCCACAGATAGGTTTGCCTTTGCCTGTGGCAGGAATAACCCAGACTGTTTTTCCTAACATATTTTTCATGTGCACTATGAGGACTTTATCCCCTTCTACAGTGTGTAACAGTTTTGATTGAGCAGGGCCAATTTGATTGCTGGATCCTCTGGTATTAACTAGCCAGGTGGCCTTTGTTAAATGTGTGTCCCAATGTTTGAAGGTCCCACCCCCCATTGCTTTCAGAGTAGTTTTTAGCAGTCCATTGTATTGTTCAATTTTCCTGGAGGCTGGTATGTGACAAGGAATGTGATATACCCACTCAATGCCATGCTCTTTGGCCCAGGTGCCTAGAAGTTTTTTTCAGAAATGAGTCCCATTGTCCGGCTCAGTTCTTTCTGAGGTGCCACGTCTTCACAGGACTTGCTTTTCAAGGCCCAGGAAGGTGTTCCAGGCAGTGGCATGGGGCACAGGATAGGTTT
Organism: Opisthocomus hoazin; assembly: GCF_030867145.1. Classification (NCBI taxonomy): domain Eukaryota; kingdom Metazoa; phylum Chordata; class Aves; order Opisthocomiformes; family Opisthocomidae; genus Opisthocomus; species Opisthocomus hoazin. The sequence goes on along the minus strand of NC_134417.1, from coordinate 69,824,358 downwards.
CCAGCCATCCGGTGGTTTCTTTCACCACTGTGACCACATGACACTTGCCTTGACGGGATTGTGGGTGTTGAGTGGTTAAAACCACAAAGCAAGATGTTAATATTTTGGAATCTCCCACAAGCTGACCTTTTATATATGTACCTGGTAACTGAGAACTTGTGTAATACTGAATATTGGTGATGAATCTTGGTATAGATGCTAAAAGAAGAAATTCAAAGTCAGCAAATGCCTGCTGTAGGGATTTTCTTGGCCAAAGAATCCTTCTGCTGCAGTGTGAAAAATGGCAATGTGCTCATTTGTGGCAACTGCAGCAAAGATAGTGACGTTGTGGATCGTAAACTGCACTCAAGCAGCCACACTAGTACTTCGTGCGAGGTTTTGTTACAACTGGTCTATGTGAATTGCTGGTATGAGGCATGTGACTTTGCCAGAGGTGAGGCCAAACACCATAACATGCTGTACAACGTACAGAACATTCCATTAGTAGTCAATATGTAGTAAAGGCAACCTGGACTGTAACTTTTTATTTCTCCACAAAATCCCCATTACTGAAGGCTCAGTAGACTCCTGTGGCTGGAGTGACGGAGATAATCAGCTCTGAGGAGTAATAACCCAGGTGGCATTTCGGTACAGACAGGGTCTTTCTCTGTGTATAAGTATATATTTCTTTTGAAGAGATTAGCAGCGTGTAGCAGACACAGGTGTTGAGCTGTGCTCATCTCTTTAAGCTCAGGTGTTTTTTTTTCCTCTGCATTCCACAGTAACGGGGTGAAGCCTGTATTTCAGCAAGGTGCAAAAGTACACAAGCACAACACAGCTTTAATCTTTTGACACTTCATGTTCAACTGCTTAATAAAAAATTGGGCTAAACCATTGAATCCCTGTCCCATTTTGTGTGCTGTGCTGCAGTGTCACCATCGCAGAGCAGGGTTGGTAGGACATCTGCAATACTGGTGCCTGCTGAGTGGGGTCGTTCTGCATGTTGTGAAAGAGTAAACCAAATCTTGGGGTATCACAACCAAATGCTGTGGTTTAATATATTTAGAATAAACAAATGTATAAAGAAGTGTTATGAGTGCTATATCTCTGTGCACAAAAAAGTTATAACATATTTGGTGTACTTGGCAGTGTTAAGGAGTTGTTTCCTTCAAGACACTTCTGCCCCTGGCAGTACCACACACTAGCATATCTCCTTTCTAGTAGGAGCAGATGTGGCAGGTGAAAAAGCTGAGTATATACAGCATTTTTGTCCAAGCAATGCCCAGAGAGATGCCAGACATTTCACTCTGAAAACCCTACAGATCTGCCTGAAAAAAAATGCACAAGTCCTTCAAAGTCAGGCATTTCAGCACATAAAACAACCTGCTGTTTGTCAAGGGCTCAGTCTTGCTTGTCTTATTGAGCAGCATGGTTTTGCATGAAAATGAGTGCTAATACATCCCTGACATGTCAGAAATGGCTATAGAATAGGAATAAGGAAAGATTTTTAAAGCCACATCATCTCTAAGGGTTAAATCCACTTACTAATTTTGATACTCACCTATCAAGTAGAATTTGCTGTGTCCCATTAGGGCCTAGGCTCTCCTCTCAACACCTGGGAAGAGCTAGATGACTGGAGACGAGATTTTTAGAAGCGAGTTTAGCTCACCAACCAAAAATGCTGTTGAGAGGGATGTAATTTCTGTCCTATCCTCTTTAGGGAGTCAGGGCTGTACCTAAGTGATATTATGGGGGAATAATGACAACTTCCTCTACCTGAGGTTCATTGTTCTGTCCTGTTCCTTGAGTTAGGTGCCCAAATAATTTCTTTTTAACAGAAATCTAAGGAAGCAAAGATTTTTTTTCCATAGAGCATGGTGATTGCTACCTTTCCTTAAGTAGGGTGCTTAGGATCAGGTCCTCGCTCAGTCTGATTTAGAGCATGGCTTTGACCCCAGGTGTCCCATTTCCCCTTGAACACTCAACACTCTCCCCCTATGCTGCCTTCTCCTCCATTATTTGAGGACAGGTCATCCCTGTTCTGCGTTGTAAAGAAAAAGTTAAAACATGCTGGAATTATTTCCACAGTGCCTGAAGCCATACTTCCTACCACGTACCTCTTCCTGACTTGTGTAAAGGTTTCCCAGCTCCATGGATGTCCTGCTTAGAGTGTTAAGTGAGAGCAATGTGTTTAATTTAAGGATGTGAATTGTTAAATTAAGTTCCCTTGTGAATCCAAGAGTGAATCCTTAGCTCTAGCAGGCTCAGGGGGCAAAGTTTTTAAGTTCAGGCCTCATATTAGTGAGAAACATACAATTAAACAACATTGAATTTGGTCTAACTATGCAGAGGTCAATAATAAACCCTGCCTATGGCTGGATCTGGATCTTCTGTTTCTGCCTTCATGAAAGTTGGGATTAAGTTCTCCCTGCTTTCTCCTGCCTTCCAGACTGACAGGTCAGAAACTGTCCATTCTGTGAGCAGATTTTGAAAAAGGCTAAACTTAGCTCCTGCTAAAGATCTGAAACCTGATTTAGAAATAAATAAATAAAATCTAAGTGCCACTGCATGCAATTTTATTCAGTTTAGAAGGAGATAATAGCTATGGTTACAATGAGGAAATTATGTCCTCCAATATTTTTATTTTTATTTATTTTACATAAGTTTTACTGTCTAGCCCTTATGTTCATTTTCATGTGCAAGCAAGACAGCTTCTCCTTGCCATTTTTTTGGCCACTAGCCTTTTTCTAAAGTATGGCATAGCGTGCAAAGCAGCATCAAGTTACGACTTTGGTATTGAATCCTAGTTCAGGCAACCAAAATTCAAAGACCAAACAGGTACAGTAGTTTTCCAGTTAATCCTCTATCATAAAATGAATACATAATTTCCCTCTTGTCAGTCTGTATACTAATGTCAGATTATTCTGAAGCAGTGCTTTTCAGTTTCTGACATGCAGACTACTAGACCTAAGGACTATTTCTAAATATTCTGTGGAGGACATAAAAAAAAAATAAACCTATTATTATTAGGCTTGTGTTCTCTACTCAGCAGTCTGTTTCTTTGTTGTAATATCCTTGGAAATGCATATAAAAAGTTGAAGGCCAGTATCCAGTCACTTAATCTACGTGCACTGTCAAATCTAAAAGACCTTATACCCGTTTGCACAGAAGCCCTGAGAAATGTAAACCAGCCACTTTGACTGTGTTTGTATCAGTACAGCAAACAGCGCCAAGAAACACCCACAGGCACTGGATCACAATCATCTCTGCAATTAACTTTCAGAATGATTCCTGGCACACATTTGGGCCCAGGTCGTCTTGCATTTTCCTGTACAGTTCCTGAGCACGTTTAGAGAGTTATCAGAAGGAGAAGACTGGATTTTCTCTGTCTTGGAGAAGAAGATAGTTAATAGTACAGGTATGGGCAGCTTCAAGCCAGCTGGTTTCACTGTCAGAGAATGTTCCTACTATATTGAACATAATCCTTGTGCATATGAACATGAACATAGTCCTTGTGCAGATGTCTCATTTTACTCCAGTTTAAGTAAAGTATCCAGTTCCCATACTAACTCGTGTATGAGTGTTTGTATGTATGGCTGAACACCTACTTTGTTTTTGCCCAGAGGTGGCTCTGTCCAAATGGCAGCAGACATTACAGTCAGGAAAGAGATGTAAATATCATAGAAGCATAGAACAGGTTGGGTTGGAAGAGACCTTAATGATCATCTAGTTTCAATCCCCCTGCCACGGGAAGGCACGCCTTCCACTAGACCAGGTTGCTCAGAGCCCCATCCAACCTGGCCTTGAACACTGCCAGGGAGGGGGCAGCCACAGATTCTCTGGGCAACCTGTTCCAGTGCCTCACCACCCTCATAGTAAAGAATTTCTTTCTTCTATCTAATCTAAATGTATCCTCTTACAGTTTAAAGCCATTGCCCCTTGTCCTACCTTATAAAAAGTCCCTCTCCAGCTTTCTTGTAGGTCCTCTTCAGGTACTGAAAGGCTGCAATGATGTCTCCTCAGAGCTTTTTCTTCTCCAGGCTGATCAATCCCAACTCTCTCAGCCTTGCCTCACAGGAGAGGTGTTCCAGCGCTCTGATCATTTTTGTGGCCCTCCTCTGGACCTGCTCCAACAACTCCATGTCTTTCCTGTGCTGAGGGCTCCAGAACTGGACACAGGACTCCAGGTGGATTCTCACAGAAGTGGAGCAGAGGGGCAGAATCCTATCCCTCAACCTGCTGCACACGCTACTTTTGATGCAGCCTAGGATACGGTTGGCCTTCTGGGTTGTGAGCGCACATTGCCAGGTCATGTTGAGCTGCTCATCAACCAGTACCCCCAAGTCCTTCTCCTCACGGCTGCTCTCAATCCATTCTCTGCCAAGCCTGTGTTTGTGCTTGGGATTCCTCCGACCCATGTGCAGGACCTTGCTTTAGGCCTTGTTGAACTTTGTAAGGTTTGTATGGGCCCACCTCTCAAGCCTGTCAAGGCCCCTTTGGATGTCATCCATTCCGTCCAGTGTGTCGACTGCACCACACAGCTTGGTGTTGGCAAAATCCCTGAGGGTGCGCTCAATCTGACTGTTCATGTTGCCACCAAATATGTTAAATAGCACCAGTCCCAGTACTGACCACTGAGGAATGCCACTTTTTACTGGGTTCCACTTGGACATCAAGCCTTTGACTGCAACTCTTCGAGTGCAACTATCCAGCCAATTCCTTCTCCACCAAGGGATCCATCGATCAAATCCATGTCTCTCCACTTTAGAGACAAGGATGTTGTGCGGGACCGTGTCAAATGCTTTGCACAAGTCCTGGTAGACAAAGACAATGTGTCTTCCCTTATCGACCAATGCTGTAACCCTGTTGCAGAAGGCCAGCAAACTTGTCAGACAAGATTTGTGCTTAGTGAAGCCATGTTGGCTGTCATCAATCACCTCCTTATTTTCCATGTGCCTTAGCATAGTTTCCAGGAGGATCTGCTCCATGATCTTGCCGGGCACAGAGGTGAGTCTGACTGGCCTGTAGTTCCCTGGGTCTTACTTATTACCATTAAAAGTGGGCATTATGTTTCCCATTTTCCAGTCACTGGGAACTTCACCAAACTGCCATGACTTCTCAAATGTGATGGATAGTGTCTTAACAACTTCATCCCTCAGGATTCCCTCAGGACCTGTGGATGCATCTCATCAGGTCCCATGGACTTGTGCACCTTCATGTTCCTTGGATGGTCTCTGACCTGATCTTCACCTGCGGTGGGCTGTTCTTCATTCTCTCAGTCCCTGTCTTTGCCTTCTGCAACTTGAGCAGTATGGGTGGATCACTTGCCAGTGATCAACAACACTTGTCAATGGTCAACATCATTGATGTTTTTCAGTTTCTGTCCTTCAGCAGAAAGATGTTGCTGGCTTTAGTTTTCCTTATGTGTGGGTCAAAGCTGCTATTTGTATTGTATCGGTTCAGTGTTTTGTTCAGAGGACACTCTTTTTTCACATTCTTTCGGGCGTCAGTGATAAACAAATCTCAATCAATAAGGAGACATTTTTACAGTGCTTACATGTTTATGTATCTTCAGTATTCATGCAATTTGTGCTCTGGTTTTAAAGCCACCTGCATATTACTTTTCACTTCTGAACTGTGTTTTCTTTGTGAAACATCAATAAAACACCAGCTTGGGTCCCAAATACATAATACAATCCCTGTTTGAAAGATGCCACAAGTTGCTACATTTAATAAGAAAGACCAAACCATTTTAAAAAATACTTATAATAAAGCTTTCAATTTGAAAATAGCATATCAAATTGTGACAATCAAGACTGTAATGCACGGAAATGTCAGACTTCAGCTCTTTTAGAAAAAAGTAAATTTGAAAGATGCCTGCAATACAAGAAATTGTGGTTCTTGAAAGGTCACACAGACAAAAGGAGAGGGAAGGGGAGTGGGGCTATGAGCGGAGCAGAGAGGAGAGGGAAGGGGTGACAGAGCACTGGAACAGGCTGCCCAGAGGGGTTGTGGAGTATCCTTCTCTGGAGATATTGAAAAGCCACCTGGACGAGGTCCTGTGCAACCTGCTCTAGGTGACCCTGCTTTGGCAGGGAGGTTGTACTTGATCTCTTGAGATCCCTTCCAACCCCTACCATTCTGTGTGATTCTGTGTGAAAGGGAGGGAAGGGGAAGGGATTTTCTTCTCTGGATAACAGGATAGCTCTTTCTCCTAAAGTTCTTGAAGATTGCAACTTGCACACAGGTCCCTTGCTGTTTCTTTTCCACGCTTCAAGCTAGGGACATGTATACTGACCAGCTTGACAAGAAAAAAATTAAGTAACAGAAGCTGCACAAACAATGTAAAAATGTGCTGGTGAAAAGGAGACTGTTTACTTTCAGCTTTTGATAAGGTTTTTCTCCATCAAAGATCAACAAGCAATATATTACATATCTTGTTTAGAGGTTTGCAAGCAGTTGCCAGGTAGTTGAAATGCTAATACGTTCATGCCCAAACCAAAACACAGTAGAGTACAGCTTCTGTGACTAAAGTTGTTACAGTCTATGCCACAGAAAGGAGAGACATTAGATTTCATTTGAACAGAAATAAAATTAGTGTTATGAGTTAATAAAACTAATTTCGTGTGAAATTCAGCTCTTGTGAAGGAGCTAAAATAAATCTCCCTTTAGTGGCTTACAAGCACTACATGGGACTCCTGTAAAGAGCAATCTTCATGTCTTTGCAGAAGTCAAAGTACTGCATAAAGGTCAATATTATTCATTTTTATTGGTGTTGCAAAGAAGTTATGAAGAGTGTTGAAATATGTGAAGGCACTGTAGTGCCAGATCTAAGAGATGCAACCAAGGAAATAAAACCATGTGCCATTAGTAGCAACCTCTATTGGTAAACAGTGAACCTGCAGCTCAAAAAACATTTGTAAAAACTTAACTGTAGAATTTCACGTAATGAAAACATTTATAAAAGCAAATCTGTTGACTGTTCATGAATAATAGACAAAAAAAGAATTTTCTAAAAATGTTTAATATTGATACTTTCCTTGGACTTGTCAGAGTTTCCTCTGCAGCTTTATAAACATGTCAGTGATCCATTTTTTTATTTTTAACACTTCAGAGATGCACAATAGTTACAAGATATACAGGTACATGATTTCATATAGCTAAGCTTCATGTAGTGATTCTGAAAACACCTTTATTTTTAATCTGAAAGCACAAGAAATACGTAGGTCCGCAGAAAAACTCGTGATGTACTCGCAGGCCATTCTTTGTATGTTGAATTTTTGGTCAGATTCTCTAGGAAAATGCAGTCTCCATCTAGACAGCTTATTGCACACCTAGAAGATTTTGGAGCTCTTTTAGTTTGGAGGTCTTCCTGTTTATGTATCTGTACAGTGTTTCTGAAAGGAAGGTTTTGTCATATGTCAGAATTTGTTGTGCTGGGGAAATCTCCATTCTGCAAATCCCTCACTAACAAGTGGGAAACCAGTTCCTTCTTGGCCTAGAAATTTCTTTAACATATTTGTAATTATTCAAAGTGAAATTCTTAAACACTGCTCATTTTTCTAGAAAACGCAAATACAATTACTGACGGCAAAAGGAGATACAGTGAGACATTTCATGATACAGTTGCTTTCAGAGTAGTGACTTCAGATTCCCCAAAATTTTAAAGCATAGATCTAAGAGTTTCCTAGGTACAATAATAATTTAGTGTCTTCTATTTATATAGAAAAAAGAAGGTAACTTCTTTAAACTCATCAGAGGATAAGGTGACTTTGTTCTGCTGTAGTACATTAAAAACTTGGTTAATTTTTGTGGGGAATTAATTTAATCTACAGCAGAACAGAGACCTAGGACTCCTGGTTTTTGGTTGGTGTTTGTAGACGTCAAATGAATAATGCATTCTTCCTGTCATGTAAAGAGTGTTGTATGGAAAATCCGTGTTATGTGCCGCACCAGTAACTGCCATATCTTTCTATTAATGGGATTGGTTTAGCTGTGATAGTCTCAGGACATAGAAAAAGGCAAATATTGTAGGAAATGTTAAATTTTTTTTAAATATAAACTTTGAAAAGACAGATTAGTTTTGAACTCATGATTATGTTTATACAGAGAATATGTTAAGAACTCAACTTTCAAGAAACAGGGCATGTTATTTCACTTGTGTTAGAAACGCTTTTCTTGTCTTACATAAGTGCACAAAATATGTGATGATTGGTAACAATGTGCTTTGTCATAAATTGTTATTATTAATTATTTCTGCAGTGCCATAGGTGTGTATGGCATTGCACAGACAAATAGAAACTGACAGCTCCTTACCTTGAGGAGCACACAGTCCAAATTGCACATAACACAGCAAGGGATGACAATAAACAAAGACAGCAGGTGGGGGAATGCAGAAGGTAAAACTTCCATGATTGTGGGAGGTGCATTTTGTTAGATACATATCCTGTTTGTTCCTTTTTTTTCTTTGCTGTCATCTAAAATGAGTATATAAGACACAGGAAAATGCATGAACTGTGTCTGGAATGACAGCACACTGAAGCCATTTGGTTTTGCATTGGAGGATTTGGAGGAAGAGGTATCAGATGGTCTTCTCAGCAAAAAAGGGCAGATAACTTCTGTCCTGGATGTTCCAAGCTGCTCAGTGGAGAGCTGTGTTCTGCATGAGATCGTGTGCTTGCGACACCATCTACACAAGGCTTCTTATCATATGCAGAAGTGAAGAACTGAGTAGCTCTCGTGCTGAGGGACAGAGATAGACCATCCAGGCTCAAGAAGATTCACACAGGAAGTCCAGCAAAGTTGCAGGGAGCCTGCAGGTTTGAATAAGGAGCTCCTGACTAAACTGAAACGTGAAAAGGCAACATACGAAGGTGGCAGTAGGATCAGATCAGCCAGATGGTAGGTAGAGACACTGTCCAAGCATGCAGGCATGGGGTTAAGAAAGGCAAAACTCATCTAGAGCTGAATCTTGGCAAGAGATCTCACATGCAATGGGAAGAGCTTCTTCAGGTATATGGTAAGCAGAAGGAAGGCTAGGGAAAATAAGGGTCTTCTGCTGAATGTGAATGAGGTTCTAGTGACAAAGGACATGGAAAAGGCTGAGGTCCTCAATGAGTCCTTCATCTCAGCCTTTACCAGCAAGACCAGCCTTCAGGAATCTCCGTCCCCTGAGAGTAATGAAGAAGTCTGGAGCAAGGAAGACTTGGAGGAAGACTTGGAGGACTGGATTAGGGAACATTAAAACAAACTGGATGTGCACAAGTCATCACCTGCGTGAAGTTCAACAAAGGAAAGTGCAAAGTCCTGCACCTCAGGAGGAACAAACCCAGGCACCAATATGTGCTGGGGACCACCCAACTGGAAAGCAGCTCCTGCTTCGGCAGGAGGGTTGGACTAGATGACCCACAGAGGTCCCTTCCAACCCCTACCATTCTGTGATTCTGTGATTCCGTGATAATGTGAATAGGACCTGGTGGTCCTAGTGGACACCACGTGGAACATGAGCCAGCAATGTGCCCTTGCAGCAAAAGCAGCTAATGGTATGCTGGGCTGCATTTGACAAAGTATTTCCAGCAGGTCAAGACAGGTGGTCCTTCCCCTCTACTCAGCGCTGGTGAAGCCACACTTGGAGTACTGTGTCCAGTTCTGGTTCCTCGGTACGAAAGAGACATGGACGTACTAGAGAGAGTCCAACAAAGGGACACGAAGATGATTCAGGCACTGGAGCATCTCTCCCATCAGGAAAAACTGAGAGAGCTAGGACTGTTCAGCCTGGAGAAGAGAAGGCTGAAGGGCAATCTGATCAATGTATGCAAATACCTGCAGAGAGGGTGCAAAGGAAACAGAGCCAGGCTCTTTTCAGTGGTGCCCAGTGGCAGGGCAAGAGGCAATGGGCACAAAATGAAACACAGCAGATTCTGTCTGAACATAAGCAAACACTTTTTTTACAATGAAGGTAAACGAGTCCTGGCACAGGTTGCTCACCGATGTTGCGGACTCTCCACCCCTGGATGTGCTGAAAACCTGACTGAACACAGTCCTGAGCGTCCTGCTCCAGCTGACCCTGCCCAGAGCAGAGCACTAAACTGGATGGTCTCCAGTGGAGCCTCCTGACATCAGCCATTCTGTGATAGACCAGGCCATTACAAGCAGAAGTCTGGCAGCTGTTTTGGGTTACTCTTTGCATCAAGAAGTTCACAACCTGATTTTCAGTAGTGTTTTCATTTTCGTGTAGGTAAAATCACAGTTTCATTTGACACCACTTATGGAAAATACTCACCTGTGTGAAGAAAAAAACCCAGGATAAGTATGATTAGCATTGCAATTGTCCATAGAGATAAGATATTATATTATTTGCATAATTAATTTTATGTATAGATGCATCAAAGGCAATTTAGCATTAAACATTTTATTAGATCCTGTCAATAGTGATGAAGAGACTTTTATTTCATTTCACTGTAGTTCAAAAATACTCCTAAGGGTGCTGTTTCTAGTTTCCTGTTTGGGAAGCCAATTGTGCTATTAGCAAAACAAAATCCTCTGTTGTTTTTATAAGCAATATTCAGTTTTTATAATGATTCTTTCTTGAGAGATATATGCAGACATTGAAATGGAAGAGATAAGTCAAGTGACATATAAATCTTCGGAATTAAATCCTGAAAGCATGTTCATTGTGATGATTGCTGTGACACATAGTTTATTGGTGTTCCTAACCTTGTGACACCCTTTTAGATACATTTATAATTAACTATGATTTCAGCCAGATTTCTAGCAGCATTTTATTTAGAAAGCATCCAATGAAAAAAGTACTTTATTGAATAATATAACAGCTCTTCTATCAACATAGAGTAATACTGATATAATACAAAAGTAATTATTTTTGTTAATTAAATGTCAACTTTGAGAGGGAGAATGACTAAGACTTTCTTAAGATTGGTTTAATTGCCTGGACCACAAAAGAATAGCACTGAACCCAACATTTCGTCAAAGTGGAAAATTGTTTTTTCTGTATATTTTCCACTGTGTAGATTAAATGAGTGTACTAAAATCACAGATCAACATTTGCATACAAGGTAAACAGGATATATATTATACATATGATGTAGTCAAGTTAACAATGCAGTACACATCTATTAGATATCTATCTAATTAGATATTTACATAATGTTTGTTTTTATTTCTTGTACAGTTCTTCTTGAGAGCTAAGTGCACTCACTTGAAGTTTATTTGCTGCTTGAGTCGCTCCAAATAGAGTAATTTCTTAGAGAGTGATATGAACTACCCATGCAAAAAGAAAACATTAGTCAGTGTCAGAAAATATTACATGGTAGAGTGTTATTTGTCTAATGACTATGTTGGTGTTTATTCTGGGTATGTTTTTTGTATTTAGGAGATGTTTTTTGTTTGTTATGATTTTTGTCCTCATGACTCTTTTGCTTTATAATCCATTCAGGTAAGAATCTTTCAAAGACCATTACGAAAGATATCAGTTTGGTTCAATACCATTCCGTTCATAAGAATTTCTTATTCTACAGTGTCACATGAGTATCTTCTAAAAGCTGCTGAATTTTTTATTGACCTCATGACTGTTCAAGTTGTGTATACTTTTGATTTTTTCCTAGTAGCTTTAGAAAGTGCCCTTTTAAGTGGAGAGGAAATGAACAGTAAATTCTCTCCCTCTGCCCTTTGCCTCCTTTTTTTGTTCTTCCACTCTGACCCTTCAGGACAGTGATGAAGCACATATTTAAGCATGAATATATGCCAGGGTCCTGTGGAATCCATGAGCTGTGTATGTGTCTGAGTGCTTGTCTGAAGCACAATTAATGTAAGCCAGGCTAAAAAAAAAACATCCAAAGCTGATCTCACAAAAAAATACCCCTTGAAATGATTGATACACTCACAAGATTTGCAGCCTTTCAAATACACATCCTGCCAACAGCAAGATGGGCTTGATGTTCATATCTGGCTAGCAGATCTGAACTTGTGGCACTGAGTCATCTTGGAAACATATCCACATCTGGAGGCTCTGTTTTGCCCAAGTGCTAGTAAAGCTAAGTACAATTACATGGTAGTTTGGACAAAAATACTGACAATATTTTTCTCCTTCTTGCATTGTTAATGTTTCTCATTTAGCGATAGTTTTTTCCAAAGGAAAAGTTGCTTGAGAAAATTATTTCACTTTGTGTTTCTGAAGGCTTATGAGGATGAGTTGTGAAAGACATGCTTGGGACCAGCAAAAGTGTTTTGATTTTCTGTTGGTTTTATTATGAGTATGTTGCACACCTTGTATTAGAAAAAACAACTTATGTGGCTGTGTTCCAATTGAATTGATTAGGACGTTCACAGGAACCATCTGTTTTAGCACAATCCTCAACCTCCAAGAATTAAAAAAAAAAAAAAGAGAATAAAGAAATTAAGTAAGATGTCAGGAATATTCCCTGCCTGCACTGCTAAATGAAGAGTAAGGAATACTCTCACAAGACTTGCAGTGTTCAAAGCTCTAGTTTGACAGACATGCAAAATTCCTAAAGACAGCAGATAAAAACAGCTTCAAGGGGGTGACGACAAGCCTAAAGACCAAAGGAAAGAAATAGGGCAAGAAACAATAGTCTGTCCTGGGTTTGGCCAGGATAGGGTTAATTTTCACCAGACTCCAGGAAGGGGCACAGCCGGGTGGGCTGACCCAACCTGGCCAAACAGAGCAGGGTATTCCATACCATGTGCTGTCATGCTGGGTTCCGATGGGGGGGGAGCGGGGCGGTGGGAACTCTCTCTCGGCTCGGGAGCGCGCAGTGGTTTTAGTTCGGGAGAGCGGCTCTGTTGTGCTGTCTGTTTTGTTTTGTGTATTCCCCTTATCTGTATAGTTGTTCTCCTTATTCCCTTTGTTTGCTGTTCTGTTAAACTGCCCTTATCCCGACCCATCAGTTTCTGCCTGTTTCTTTCCATTCTCCTCCGCACCCCGGTGGGGGGAGGGGCGGCCGCGTGGCACTTTTGTTGCTGGCCGCAGCCAAACCAGAACATAGTCTTGAGGTAAGTATCTTATGACAGGATCCTGAGGGTGCTTGGTAATAGAGAAAGTCTGGAGACATGTTCAGCTGATGAATTTTAAGGCTTTTGCCTGTTGGGAAAACTCAGAAAGACAACCAAAATGAACTTCTCTGTTTCATATTCCCAAGTTGGAGCTCACAGATCCTCTCTCCAAAGTCTCACATTACTTTTTGCTCCAGAGTCACATGGGCACAAGAACATAGGAGAAAAAGTAGTAGAAATGGGAGTAATTGAGAAAAAGAGATGTGATCTCTCTCGGCTCATTTAGAAAAACGAATTATTTTAATTGCAAGTCTGACACATCTTTACAGAGTACAGGAAAATAAAGGCCTAGAGGGCTTTTTTTAAGTTTGGCCTATAGGGATTCATTCAAATCTTTGCTGAACAGCTCACTGAAGCTCTAATTGAAACATTTAATTTGGTACTCCATAAAAATACCTCAAAATACATTTTATCACAGTACCAGCAAATATTAAATGTTACTTATTACAAGGAAGGAAAATTGATCCTGTGAAAAATTGATTTTTGCTTCAGAGGTGCCAGAAGGAAGCTAATTAACAAAATGCGTACTGCATTCATGAAATAAGTCAGTTTTGATTATACAGTGAGATTTTCGGTGCGAAAGGACAGAGTATTTTTTCATTGTTTTTTAATTATCTTTTAAGTAACACGTGGGAGACTTTGTATGTATCTACTTGTACGTAATGTTGTGCACTCTTCACGTACCACATTTAAAACTCAAACAAAGGAATCAAGGACAACTGTACCATAAATCAAGGACAACTGTACCATAAATCAAGGACAGATTGAAGAAAACTGAAGCTATATAAAATGTCTCTCTCTTTTTTTTTTCTTTTGCTTTTCATGTGTGTGTAATAAAATGGCTTCTGAAGAAATTCTTGGTTGTGTCTGACATTTCTACTGATGAATGCTGGTGTTCACTGGGGCATACCAATAGAGAAAACAAGGAACAATTGAATGTCTTGAAGTAAAATGAGGGTCATTTTAAAGATATGCATAGAAGAGTCTTAGTGACTAATAAATGCAGCCTGTATAACCCCAGGTTGATAAGAAGACGGAGTACCATATGTCTGTGAAAGAATCTACAGAAGTTAAATCCTTTACCTGCACGAAAATCTCTGGCTGTTTTTCCTTTCTCCTAAAATTGCTACAAAAATTTGGGCACTGTTCTCCCTCAAACTGCTCTGCAGTGTGTTGTGAGCCAAGGGAGAAATTTAAAAAAGGCATGAGTCCTGTAAGGCAGTGGGAGCGTGGGGCACTGCAAGCACACAGGTCACCACTTCAAGGTGGTACATAGGAAAACCACCTCAAAGTTGACAAGAAGACATCTTGGAGATGCAGCAGACCATCAAACCTCTTTATTGGCAGTGATGTCCTGTAAAGTGGGGGCAGTTCAGTTACTCTTGGGGAAAATATGTTTTCATTCTTGTTTCATTATAGCAAATTATTAGTATTTCTTTCTTAGACTTAACAGGTGATTAACGATGTAGAAATATTTTCATTCTGCTGTTGCATTTCGGAAGATTTACTTAATCAAGCATGAATTTCCTGTAGGTTTTAACCAATTGAAAGAATAGATTATGTTTGACCAATTGGTGAGCCATTATTCAAGCAAAACAAGAAAGGAGCCTCATCCTGAATTGTGCTTTTTTAAACTCATCAACTTAAGTAGAAGGAAGCTGCAATAGTTTATTTTATCAATATTATGAAACTGCCCTAATTAATCTGTTTAAAAGGTCAATGTAAAAAAAAATCCATTCCTAATTGAAAATAACAAGCAAAAGGTTAAATTTTGAGAAAATATTGACTTGGGACTATAGAATTGGTTTTGTATAAATTGCTACACGATTTTGATATGGACTGAAATGCTCTGGAGTCTTCAAAACTCATAACCTTGCTATTATTATGCTTGAATTTATCTCAAGTTTTCTGGTGAAAGCAATGTTTATTCATTGCTCTAATACAAGAAATAAAATGAAGCAGAAATAGGTGATTGTGATCAAAAGACATATGATTAATTCATGCCTTAAGACTTCAACACTAAAAATGCCAGAATTTTTTCTTATTTTTCAGTAGTTTTCAACAATTTCAATAGTTTTAGTCAGCACCAAAGAAGTGAGCCTTAATAGGGCAAATTTCTGGTGAAAGTATAGAAGGTAGGGCATTAGTTAAATGAAGCTGTTCTGTGGGCAGGGGAACCATGAAAGAATGAATAGAGGGACAGATAGACAGACAGACAGACAGACAGATAAAGAGGGCTGAGACAGAAGAAAATCTGAGGGTTACATTCTTTGTTAAATGTGAAACGGAATTATATGTTACACAGATGTCAGCAAACCAGTTTTGAAAAAGCTGAATATACTGAAATAGTTACTAAAATTCAAACAGTAAAAGGAACCAGTAACACCACAATAGCTTGAGGCAGGAGAAGAAGTAGAAACTGTCAGAGATCTAAAATCAGAAGGATGTGGCTATTTTGAAGAAAATAAAATATCTTTTAGTCTTGGAGAAGTTGCAGAGAGAAAAGAATTACTACTGCCTGACCCTGGTCAGATCAAACCCTGACCCTGGTCAGATCATACCATCCATTCTTTTGTTCCCTCCTCACGACAAGATAATAGATCAGAATAAAGGCATCTGAGTTTTTAAGACTGCCTTTTTAGAAGTACTTTCACCTTTGAAGGTCTCCAGTATTGAAAGCCAGTTCTCTTTATACTGATGAAAATATTTTACTGTACTCTAGAATTATAAAGTTCCTAAGATGAGTGTAAATCAAAATGATGGAAAGAAGTATCTACTGTAAATGGATATAGTCATAATTATTTTTCCAGTTGATCTCAAGATCCTGAAGTGAGTTTATTTTTATTGAAAAACATTAACTCCAAAAAAAATCCATTATCTTTCACATTTCGTAGTACAATAAATTAGTAACTTTGAAACGACCTCAGCTTTTCATTTTAAATTCAGAAATAAAATGACAGGCAGAGGACGCTACACAGAACCAGAGCTTTTCATGGCATCATTTCAAAGTAAAAATGTGTGCCTCAGTAAGGCAATACAGCAACTCTGAAACAAATAAGCCAAGACTGCTTAAAGGTTTCCTGAAAGAGGAAATCTTATGTTGGTAATGTTCGAACATAGAATCATAGAATCACAAAATCATTTAGGTTGGAAAAGACCCTTAGGATCGAGTCCAACCATAAACCTAACACTGCCAAGTCCAACACTAAACCATGTCCCTAAGTGCCACATCTACACGTCTTTTGAGACCTCCATCCCTGGTGGAGGGTAAAAAGATCGTGTTTTGGTATTGCTTTCTATTGTGTCAATGTTTAGATTAGACCATTTAAAATCTGTGGGCAAGAAATAGGACCTTTATAACATTCCAAAGAGCTTCTAATGTTTGTTTTAAAAATACAGACAAAAACTTCAACATATGAAAATGTTATTGTGCTGGCATTCAGTTGCATAGATACCATATATTATCTTATTACTTACAGGTTCATAGATACGAGAGGTGAATGAACTACCTACCAGTCTGTTAATTGTTTTTAAAGGCAGTATATGTCTCCCTGGAATATGCACACAGGCATATCATCTCATCTAAAAACTGGCAAGTGAATGTATTCCCACCCAACATCACTGTTCCAAATTCATACTTTGAAGTGTTTCTTAAAGAAAGATGCAGTGTGACTTTTCTCACTTCAAATTCCAGTTGTTGGACTTCATTTTGCTTGGGGTGGGGTTAATCTCTCATAAATTCGGTCCACCTAAAAGATCTGTTCTGTGTTTCTGGTTTGTCTAGTTTCCCTGTACAGTTAAAGGTAGAGAAAAGGAAACTTGGAGACCAGTTCATCCATCCCACTCGAAGATATGTGCTTAGATGGGCAGGAGGAACTGACATTTGAAGAGCCTGTTTTCCTCCATGGAATAAAGAAGCAGTCTAAATGAGTGGATTAAATTAGATAGTTTTAGATATCCAAGTGAAGGTGAGATGCATCCTTCCTTCAATCGGCAATATTGAAGTGCTTCACAGTATTTGGTTTGTTTTCTGGACCCTGGACTTCTCTTGGTAAACGATCAAACCACATTCAGTATCTTCACACTCTCTGAAGTCTGGGCACAGAAATGTGCTTGGGGACCTTAATGGTGCTGTGGGAGCAAAGATCATCACTTTCTTACTCTTTCTTATCATCCTGTTTAATACATCCAAGAGCTGTACAAAATATTTTCTTATTAGCATTGATCTGGCAACTACCAAAGAAGGGATCACGCACAGCAGCCCTGTGCCGTAGGATGGCATAGAACTGGACAGACCTTCTGAAACAGTCTTCTCACTGAAACAGTGTCCTCCCAGAGCCTGTGTCAATGTTGTGTAACCCAGCATGTAAACCACTTCAACTTAAAAAAGAATTGAGTTTTGTCCTCCCATTGCTATGAGCTGATTGCTCCATCATTCTTCTATTATAAAATAAGGTTTTTTAGCATCAATATCTTTCTTTTTTTTCCATAACCAGTTTATAGCCATTTAGTAGTCTCCCAGCATTAGCCTTTAGTTCAGACAGTTCTCACCTTCGCTGGTGATATAAAATAGAGAGAAGTCACAATGACTCTCAGCTATCACTTTGCAATGTGGTGCTAAGAACTACCTCATTTTCTTTCTTGTGGTAACTGAAATGGAAAACTTTAATTCCATCATTCCAGTGAGATGCCTCAAGGCAGACAATGCCTAGCTTCAGGTCCAGATGCGATCCAGTGTACAGTGATGCAATACTTGACTAGAACAGCTAAAAATTTTTGCCTGTTTCTTTTTCTTATATTATCATACCCAAACAGGTGCCTCAGAAAAAATTTGTGACTGTTATTAAACTCAGGTCTCTGTCTTTCTCCTTTGATCCCAAGCTGTTTTGTAGCACAGCAACTTTTGTTTTTCATCCCAGTTCCAGTCCTCCAATCCTCAGGATGGTCTAGCTGTACCATTTGGATATATAGTGCATATGACATGCATGTATCTTTGTTATATGTGAATGATAACTTCCACATTTCCTTAGCAGACTGTTATCTTTTGTGACAAACTCTTTAGCAGCTAACAAGATCAGGTATTGAACTGGTCCTTCCTGGCCAGGCCCTGAGAGCACGAACAGCTGTGATGTCCCTGCTCTGCCTGCCCTGGGGCCTCCCCACACCCTGCCCACGGCCCTGGACCCCATTGCAGCCCTCTGTGGCTGTCAGTCCCTGCCCCAGCAACACCACAGCAGTGCCCGTCCTCAGCTCCCCACAGCCATGCCCTGGGCCTCCAAGCTGGGCCCACCCATGGGCCCACATCCTGGCCTAGCCCCAGCTTGGCTCCGTCCCCAGACCCAGCCTGGCTCCGTGCCCAGCTCAGTGCCCGACGCCTGGGGCTGGGGCTGCCCCGGCTGTCCCTCAGCTGCCCTGCTCCTGCCTGCAGCTGTGGGTTAGGCCCAGGCTGTGAGGCCCTGTTCTGCCCCCACGGGGGAGCCCACAGGGCTGACGTCCCTGGGAGTCCCCAGCCCGTGTGGCACTCTGACACTCCCTAATGCCCTCTCTCCAGCCACATAAATGCTTTCAGTGCAAAAATAGTGGCCAATTTCCTACCCACTCATCTGTTTTAGCTCATCATTTCTATAAGCATCTGCAAAGACACGAGTTTTATAACGCAGTTTGCTCTGAAGTTTACTTTGGTATAAAATGGTGTTTCACCTTCCTTTCCTCAGAGAATAAATCCTACCCACCAGTTTTCCCCTGGCTAGCTATTAACCACAGAGAAGGGGCGGTTGCAAATGAACTTTCAGGAAGACATCATGACTAAAGCTTTTTATATCAAATTGCTGCCAGAATCTTTTCCTGTCAACAAAACAATAAGGCAACATTATGTTAGTAAAAAATATGCTCTTGATGCATTTAACTCCTCCGTCTCTTTGGAAGCGCGGTTCAAAATTGCTGATGTGATTGATGTCTGACAAGCCATTGCTGAACCTTTTGTTGTTTCTTGTCACCCTTCTCTTCTGGATTGTACTTGCTGAGCCTGGTGGGAGCTGAGAGAACTAAGCTCCTTACTATGAAATAACATTTGATATCAGATATCCAGAAAGAATATTTAGGGTTTCTGCATTCCAGGGACTTGGCAGCAATTCTATGTGCACAACTGAAAAAATGCAAGAGACGTTAAAGTCAGTGTTGGATTATTTGCACATAATAGTGGCTATTCCAGCCAGAAAATATTCACTGTTTCAAAATTCGATAAAATCATTATCAGAAAGTTCAGAGACACACAGTTCAATAAGCACTGTCAAACTAAGTAGAAAAATGACCTGTGAAAGACCAGTAAAATGGAGTTGGAATAGTATGAACATGCTTTCTGCCAGCTTAAAAATTACTTACTCCTTCCAATATGTTCTGTTATCATAATACCTACAGTAATTCGTGGGCCATCAGAAAGTGTTAGGCAGAATAATTTTATTGGTAACATTCAAATGTGAGGTAAAAATGCTTCCAGTACAAGGTCCATGTCTTGAGATGTTCATGCACTCATTTGTGGGAGGATTTATTTAATGTGGCTTTCTAAAAGTTTTGTTTAAGTATCTCATCTACTGTAACTATATGTAATGGTGAGAGAGCATTCAAGGGAGTCTTCTTCCCAATAAAGTTAAACATCACTCTTAACACTCAAGTGAATGTTTCTGATATCTGTAAAAGGAGGCCAAATAAATAATAGCCTGGCTATATATATCTTTGTGGGGTAATATTAGGTCAGAAAAATCATGCATGAAGATATTCCTTGTGTGTTCTGCGCTGACCCTTTCATCACTATCACAGTTTACCTGAGACTATGACAGCGATGATAGCGTTTTATGGAAAGGAACATAAAGAATGGCTGAATTACACAAAACGTATAAACGAAGACATGCAGACATTTAATAATGTATGACAGAACTGAAATGGGGTGCAAAGCATTTCATTTTCTTGAGAATGACTCATTTTTCAAAAAAAAATGCATCATAAGAGAGAAAAATCACAACCTCAAACAATATGTTGCAAACCTCTAGCTATCACAGAATGTTATGGGCCATCTATATGATGAACATGTTACCGTGTGTGGGACCTCAGTCACCTCAGCCTCAACAGGCTATTGCAGTACTAGGGCTATGGTTCAGCGGGAACTTGAATAAGCTGAAGCATTTTTCTCTGTACAGTTGTGTGATAAAATTAAACGTATCTTTGAATATGTGTTGCATTGAGGCTCTTAGGCAGACAGTATTTCTGACTCTCAGGACAAGCTAAAATATTTCTTTTTATGTGTACCTGTGTGTTAGCTCCTGTCTTGTGTTTGGAATATGGGGACTGCATTTCAACATTACCTTGCAGTGTGTTCTTAGTACCTTATGGGAAGTCATAAGCACTGTGGGAATATTAAAATTAAGAAATAGAAAAGGAAGGAAGTGCAGATCACATTTCATTTTCTCCAAGAAGAATTGGGACCATCCTCAGTCACTAGTTTTTCCTGTTTGATATGAAGGTTAAAACATTTATTAACAATATAGGCATACTTCAGCCACCTAGTTAGATATGGGATGCCATTGTGTCTGTCAGCTATGTGTGGACCTTGGATACTTACTCTAGGACATCTGATTCATTAACAATAAAGGAAAGTGCGTGCTACATGACTAACTCAGGCAGAATACATCAGCTGGAGTCCTGATTAAGTTTGTTTCTATGTCTTTGTTCCTATGCCCAACTCTCCCACAATTTTCTCCTGAAAAGTCCGTTGAAAAGTTTCATTTTGGAAAAAAAAATACATTGTTCCTATGGCTTGAATGCATTACATCAAAAGTCTGGTTGACTTTCTATTGTCCAGGTTAATGGGAAGCTGAGTGAGACACACTGGTCAGTAGGAAAGCCAGGTTATATTGGTTGTATGAGCTGAACTCTATAGCTGAGTTATGCAGGTAGCCTAACCACTGCAGCACCTAGAGCTCAGTCCAGAGAAATTAAAATGGCCCCACAGGAATCAAATCAGGCATGGAAAGGCAGCACTGAGCCACAGTTGGTAAGCTTTGCTCAACTTCAGTGCAATACATACCTTATTACTTTTGTGTCTCTGTAAATTGACTTCCTATCATTTCCTGTACAGAAAAGGTCACTAAATCAACATAGAACCACCTCAGGGCTGACTCCATGCTGCATAAAATCAGACTCACTCTTTCTGGGCTGAAGCTGAACCTGGAAGCAGTATAGCCAAGTATTTGCAATGCTGCACCTGAATAGTGCATGATCCTGCAGATCAAACATATATGGAGGTAGCTCCAATATCTTTCTGTAATACAAACAAATAAAACTCCACTGGTATTCCTCTGAGGTTTACATAGCTGCCTACTGCTAAGAAAATTAGATTCACAAGTGACTGTTATTTCACTGATGGATGTTTTTAACATGTTCATTCTAATCCATTTCGCTTGGAATTGCAGTGAAACATCACTAAAAAAAAATCTCTTCTCATGCAAAATTGGACAGTTCTAGAATTTGTGGAAGACAGGGATAGGTTTGCTTTCCCTTCTTCTATGCAAAAAAAATGAAATTTTATTTCAGAAGAAAAGAGTCTGAGCAGTGGATGAGAATTAGCACTGTGATTATTTGGCAGAAGGCAGGAAAGGTGCTCCAAGTAAAGGATCTCATTCTGACACCCATGCAGTCCAGTCATCCACCAACAGCTTCATCTGTGTTTGGGACTGCTGCCTGCAGAGTCCTCATTGCTTGGAAGTGAACAAATTGTGCAACGTCCGGAAAACTTGTCTAGTATGCTGAAATCACATAATAGCCTGATGTCTACCCGTGAGCTTCGATGATGTCCCCAGCTCCCTTCTGAATGGCAGGTAGCTGAAAGTGAGTAAGAGAGAAGCCTCTGTTCATAGAAGTCTTCTTTTATAATGCAAAATGTTTCTTGCATGCTTATACATATAGACCTTGTACAATCCAATTCTTTATTGTTTGAGACAAACCCACTTCGATGCTTTATGTGCAGATTGTTCTCCTGTAGATTGCCTCGCTGAATAGAATAAGAAGGTTCATCTTTGTATTTGAAATATGTTGGAATTGCCAAAGCAGGACAATTTGAGTCTTTTCATTTTAGTTCTAAAATAGATAAGGAATGGACAATCATGAATGGATAAATAAGTATTGATCCAGATTTTCAGTCTAAATTTAAACCTTTTTTTAGGTTTACAAACAGTCAGGTGAATGTTGAGCTTTCTTCTCTGTTATTGCATGTCCTCAGTTTTTCCTGTTATAGAAAGGGAAAATGGGTGGAAATGCATTAAGAAAAGCCACCCGGTAAATGTAATGTGATAGTGTGTGCATTTTGGGTTGCATTGGCGCAAATGCGTCCTTAAGAGCCCAGGTTTTTCAAAAAGTTCTGTTAGGATTGAGTAGGCATCTGGCCTACTGGATGGCACACAAAATTACCCACTAAGAAAAAATGCAATCTAAAAAAGCCCCTTTATAATTAGACCCTTTAATCCTTCTGAGCTAAAACAAAGACAGGGAGCAAATTATCTGTCAAAAAACAGCTGGCGCAATAAATCTAAAAAGATCTCTCGCTGACATTAATCAGATTTCTGTAGGGAAAATAATCCCATGCAACTCTGTGTCAAAACAACAGAGTACATTTTGGTGCATGAAAACTGATGCGATGGAAGCTCAACAAATCCATCCATACTGGGTGATGGTTATTAACAGTATTCCAAAAAAAAAAAAAAAAAAAGACAATGGAAAAAAACCTAAAAACACCCACAACATTTCCAGACATGTCCAAAGCAATCTGTGGTCCTTGTGACACTTAATCCTGTCCCACTGCCATTTGAAGTCATTCCTAATTCTTCAGGCTTTGGAAGATGGATAGTTTGTTCATCAATCAGTTCAGCAAGGTCTGGTATATCACCAATAACTATGTTGCTTACCATGTCTCTACCACTAGCACTAATATGATTGGCTTCTCTTTGAGGAGCAGAACATGCTAATACATGTAAGAACTTTAACTCAAGCACTTAACCCTGCACCCGGGTCTATAACAGGTGAGGGATGTCTGCCCCTCCCTCTGCAGGCTGTAGACAAAACTCAAAAGATTTTGTGCTGATAAAATATGACTATGTGAGTGCTACCCTACATAGCAAAGTAAAGCAGCGTGATGATTTACTTTTTTAAAGGTGAGCATATCCTGAACTGCTTTACTTACAGCCAGCTGCTTCAGCTAGCAATGCAAGTCATCAGGACTGGTTCAGCTGGTGCTGATCAGGAGTCGTTCAATGATACTGATAATACCATTAAAACACAGGATACAATGACAACAGAATGAGGGTCATGTTTTAGCATGGAAATCTAAATTATCTTGACCACAAAAAACAATGGGATGATACAGCCTTTTCTTGCTGTCAATATAATCATAGAAAATAATTTGCATCTGTGGCTTGATGTTGCTGTCACTGAAATTGTGGCAAAAATCCAAATAACTTCCATCACTGGTAGATTGCAACTAGAAATCCTGTTTGGTCTCAGCTATTAGATATTCTTCTTGTCCAGAAGCTATTCAAACGGTTTCCTGTAATTTCTATTGGAAATATCAGTGTTAAAGTCATAAACATGATAAAACATAATTTGCAAACAGCTTAGAGACTTGAGATGCATTTAAAAATGAACTTCTGAGGCACAGTATTGGTTAATAACTTCACCTCTTGTTCAGAATTATTTTTATCAGTTTTATCCACTTGCAGCTTTGTAATTGTTTAAAGACCATAAAGCATAACTAGTCTATCAGAAAACATGAAGCAGCGGTTTTTTACAACATAACATAACATAACATAACATAACATAACATAACATAACATAACATCACATAACATAACATAACATAACATAACATAACATATTTTACTGTTGGTGTCATTAACATAAAATGATATATTGAAATATTTTTAAAAACAGTTACAAGCTTTAATGATAGCAATCAACTTTTATTTTTCTTTAGTTTTCTATTCTCTGCATCTCTTTTATTATATCATCTATCCTTTTAACTCAAACTACTTCTGCCATTGACAAGAGGTAAAAACCTGTCCATTTCTTTGTTAGAATGAAGTCTTCATATACTCTCTTTTGTGAGGGAACTTTGTCATGTACCTAAATTTCAATGTGTAAGAAGTTATTTTCACATATGTAATATTTGTTCATGATTTCAGGCTAAAAACAGCCTTAGAAGTGTTACTCGCAGTTCAAGTAAATTATCTTAGTTCATTAGTTTGAGAAAAATACTTTACCACGTGTGGAGTAGTGAGGGATTTGAGTAAGAAGAAAGGAGACAGGGTCAATATCTCTTTCTGGGGCAGAAAGAAGTAGTTATCACTTATGGTACTAAGCTGTGCGATATAAGATAATTGCAGTATGCCAGAAGACCAGTGTCGCTCACTGATTCCATGACATTTAATATTCAGAGGAGTTGTGTACTTTAATTCCTAAGTATGTCTTACAAGGATATTTTATAGGCTCTTTTCTAGGATTAGGAATGAGAAATTGCAGATTGAGTAGTGTAAACTGTTCTGATATGAATTACTTTGTAACTGGTAGTAAGGCTATAGCTAAAAAAAAAAATAATAATAAATATTATATATGAATGTTTTGCGGCAAGTATGCATAGCTAAATTTTAGCTAAATCCATATTATTCACATTCTCACATTCTATCCCACAGTTTAGCACAATTACACATTATTTTATCACTGACAGATAACTGCTTATCCTTGCTGGTGTTTTGAAAGAAAGTGGGAGATGCTAGGGCAAGTTGACATATGTAGATATGAGAGGGAGAAGCTACAAAGATTTTTCATTCTACAAAAGTATCTCCAGAACTTGCTGGAACACACATCTTTGATACCATCCTATCTACTTGCTCTGTGCAGCGTATGGAAAACTCTCTGTAATATATGTCTGTGAAACTCTATGTACCTTAGCTAAAGGATGTGTTTCATACCAGAACTGTGCTAACTGTGTTTGG
The DNA here is from genome assembly GCF_030867145.1 of Opisthocomus hoazin. Taxonomy (NCBI): domain Eukaryota; kingdom Metazoa; phylum Chordata; class Aves; order Opisthocomiformes; family Opisthocomidae; genus Opisthocomus; species Opisthocomus hoazin. Next base: position 69,799,252 of record NC_134417.1, on the reverse strand, counting down.
CTCCAGAGATGAACAAGCTCCTCTAAGCAGTCTAAAAAGACTATGAACTGACCTGTGTAAAACAGCTGTGAGAATAGACTCAAAGGGGGAAAAAAAATCTACAACAACTTTCCAAAGGTCATGGCATTATATGGTGGAATCAATGAGCCACAGAAAATAACTCCTATACAAGAACAGAACAAGCAGAACACTTTGAACCGCTCTGGGAATGGAGAATTTAGGAGATACTGTACAGGAAAACAGCAAAAAATATAACAATGCCTACTGATAGTATTAGGCACAGATGATGTGATTAAAGTTAGAATCAAAGACAGAACTCCCTCAGAAATCTTTCTGGAAGATTTATCATTCCTTCATTCTCTTTTCTCCTTAGGTGAAGTGGGAGAAAACAATAATTCACAGAAATGGCAGATTTTTTTTTTTTTTTGCCTGTTGGGATATGATAAGGAGTAAAAAAGCTTTTTTTTGTGCATATGATATTATAGAAAAAATGTTATTGTTTTAGCAAAAATAAACTTATTATTCCTAGTATTCTGCAGATTCTTTTTCTAAAATTCTCGGCTGACAGGGCCCCATCCTGCATTTAAGTACTATGTAAAGAAGCAGAAATCCATCACTCATTTCAATGCAATAAATAGTTCCTTTCAACAGATCTTTAAATTACATATATACAGGGCAGCTGGAGCATATGAACTATTGAGATACCTAAAATTTAATGTGACTAACTGACAAATTGCGACATATTCATAGGATTTAGTAGGAAACTATTAGGATTCTTTCCTGTACTTGGTGTCAGAAACATAGTTTTTTGCACAAGGAAAATACAGTTTTACTTAGATAGTGCTGTTTGACAAAAAATCCCTGGATGGTGTAAATGGCGTTGCTATTTTCCCTTTAGTAAGCCTGTTTACACCAAAGCACCAAATGAAAATATTTGCTCTTTCAGGTGTCTCTCACAGTAGCAACTATCAATCTTGCAATTTATGTGACTATGCATAATTCTGAACATAGTTTACCAGACCTTGAGAAAATTGTGGTCTTTGTCTTTTCCAGGTGTAACTCCAAATTAGTAAATCATTTCCAAATGAAAACATTTCTGATTATGATTTTACTGACAAATGCAAATTTTTGTATCAAAAATAATTATTTAATTTGCAAGGATGGTATAATGACCACCCTAGATTCTAAGGTGTTTTCCAATATATTTGTTTGAGAACAATGAACAGTTCTCTTGTATTTAGAAAAGATCATGCATGAAACATCCTTAGTAATTTCTTAACAGATGGTTTTATGGGATGATTTTCCTTAGGCAGCTATCTATGTACCTTATATTTTACTTTTCCATAGATGGTTCATAAAAAACATATTCATAGCGACTGTGGAAAGAGATAAATAAAACTTGATGTATCCAGACAGCTTTTCAGCAATCATTCTAAGTCACGCAGCCAAGCATTCAGCTAACTTCTTACAAATACTGATGAAGGACTAGCTTAATTTTTGTTAACTTTGTCTCAAGTTTAAAAAATCTATAATTCTTCTAATCTTAAATACATTAGGTACATTCTTGATTTTTATTAATATTTGTTGGTCATCATCTTTCTCTATATTCTTGGGAATATTAGAAAGATATCTTCAAAACCAGCAATCTTTCACAATTTAATCTTCTCAGGACCTTTGTTCACCTCCTGTACTAAAAGTAGAACTTTGGCAGTTTTATTTGTTTTATTGTTTACATGTTTAGACTTCTTCTTGGGCTTTTTTCTTTCGGTGCAGCCTTCTGATTATTACCCCCTCTTGGTAATGCAGGTTGGCAGGGACGAGATAGCAGAGAGAAGTCCCAAGGCCATCAAAAGGGACTTCAGGGCACTGGGACGACTGGTTGAGGGATCAGGGGCGCAGGTGGTGTTTTTCTCCATCCCATCAGCGGCAGGGGACAGCACTGAAAGGGGCAGGAAAACTCACCTGGTTAACAGGTGGCTCAGGGACTGGTGCCATCGATCAAATTTTGGCTTCTTTGATCATGGGGAGGTGTACACAGCACCGGGCCTGCTGGCGACAAGTGGATCGCAGCTATCTCAAAGGGGAAAAAGGATTCTTGTCCACGAGCTAGCGGGGCTCATTGAGAGGGCTTTAAACTAGGTTCGAAGGGGGAAGGGGACATCGCCCAGCTCACTAGGGATGAGCCCAGGCTTGGTGTGCCAGGGTCAGGGGTGAGATTGACAGCCCAGCTCAAGTGTGTCTATACCAACGCACGTAGCATGGGCAATAAACAGGAGGAGCTGGAAGCCATTATACAGCAGGACGGCTATGACTTGGTCACCATCACAGAAACGTGGTGGGACAACTCGCACGACTGGCATGCTGTCATGGATGGCTACAGACTCTTTAGGAAAGACAAGCCAACAAGGAGAGGTGGTGGAGTTGCTCTGTATGTGAGGGAGCAACTGGAATGCATTGAGCTTGGCCTGCGGGCAAACGAGGAATGAGTTGAGAGGTTGTGGGTTAGAATTAAGGGACAGGCTCACACGGGTGATATTACGGTGGGTGTATACTACAGGCCACCTGACCAGGAGGAGGAAGTTGATGAGGCCTTCTACAGGCAGCTGCAAGCAGCCTCACGGTCACGGGCCCTGGTTCTCATGGGGGACTTCAACCACCCTGACATCAGCTGGGAAGACCATACAGCTAGGCAGGCGCAATCCAGGAGGTTCCTACAGAGCATCGATGATAACTTTCTGATGCAAGTGGTGGAAGAACCAACAAGGAAAGGTGCTCTGCTGGACCTTGTATTAACAAACAAGGAGGGACTAGTGGAGGATGTGAAGGTCGGAGGTAGACTCGGCTGCAGTGACCATGAAATGGTCGAGTTCAGGATCCTGCATGGAGGAAGCAGGGCGAGAAGCAGGATCAAAACCTTGGACCTCAGGAGGGCTAACTTTGGCCTCTTCAAGGAGCTACTGGGAGGAATCCCGTGGGCCAGGACTCTCGAAGGCAGGGGGGTCCAAGAGTGCTCGTCTCTGTTTAAACTTCACTTCCTCCATGCTCAGGATCGGTGCATCCCCCTGAGAAAGAAATCGAGCAAAAAAGGCAGGAGACCTGCATGGTTAAACAAGGAGCTTCTAGCAGAGATCAGGTGGAAAAGAAAGGTCCATGGAATGTGGAAAGAGGGGCAGGCCACTTGGGAAGAATACAGGAATGTGGTCAGAGCGTGCAGGGATGCAACGAGGAAAGCCAAAGCCCACCTGGAATTCAAGCTGGCGAGGGATGTGAAAAACAACAAGAAGGGCTTCTTCAACTACATCAGCAGCAAAAGGAAGTCTAGGGACAAAGGGGGCCTGCTGCTGAATGAGGCGGGTGTCCTGGTGATGGAGGATGCGGAGAAGGCAGATCTACTGAATGCCTTCTTTGCTTCAGTCTTCAGTGCCAAGGCAGGCCCTCAGAAATCCCAGGCCCCGGAGGTAAGAGAGGAAGCCTACAGAGAGGATGACTTTCCCTTGGTCGAGGAGGACTGTGTGAGGGATCACTTAAGTGATCTGGATGTCCACAAATCCATGGGCCCCGATGGAATGCACCCACAAGTGCTGAGGGAGCTGGCGGATGTCATTGCTGAGACACTCTCCATCATCTTTGAGAGGTCCTGGAGGACAGGAGAGGCGCCCGAGGACTGGAGCAAGGCCAGTGTCACTCCAATCTTCAAAAAGGACAAGAAGGAGGATCCAGGGAACTACAGGCCGGTCAGCCTCACCTCCATCCCGGGAAAGGTGATGGAGCAGCTTATCCTGGAGGCCATCATCAAGCAAGTGGAGGAAAAGAAGGTTATCAGGAGTAGTCAGCATGGATTCACCAAGGGGAAATCATGCCTGACCAATCTGATAGCTTTCTACGATGACATGACTGTCTGGGTAAATGAAGGGAGAGCCATGGATGTTGTCTACCTAGACTTCAGCAAGGCTTTCGACATGGTCTCCCATAACATCCTCCTAGGGAAGCGCAGGAAGTGTGGGCTGGATGAGTGGTCGGTGAAGTGGATTGAGAACTGGCTGAATGGCAGAACTCAGAGGGTTGTCGTCAGCGGCGCTGAGTCTAGTTGGAGGCCTTTAACTAGTGGTGTCCCTCAGGGGTCAGTACTGGGCCCAGTCTTGTTTAACTTCTTCATCAACGACCTGGATGAAGAGTTGGAATGTACCCTCAGCAAGTTTGCTGACGACACCAAACTGGGAGGTGTGGTAGATACACCGGAAGGCTGTGCTGCCATTCAGCGTGACCTGGACAGGCTGGAAAGTTGGGCAGAGAGGAACCTGATGAGGTTCAACAAAGGCAAATGCAGGGTCCTGCACCTGGGGAGGAACAACCCCATGCATTAGTACAGGCTTGGGGCAGACCTGCTGGAGAGCAGCTCTGTGGAGAGGGACCTGGGTGTCCTGGTGGACAACAGGTTAACCATGAGCCAGCAGTGTGCCCTGGCTGCCAAGAAAGCCAATGGGATCCTGGGATGCATCAAGAAGAGTGTGGCCAGCAGGTCGAGGGAGGTTCTCCTTCCCCTCTACACTGCCCTAGTGAGGCCTCATCTGGAGTACTGTGTCCAGTTCTGGGCTCCCAAGTTCAAGAAAGATGAGGAGCTACTGGAAAGAGTCCAGCGGAGGGCTACAAGGATGGTGAGGGGACTGGAACATCTCTCCTATGAGGAGAGGCTGAGGGAGCTGGGCTTGTTCAGCCTGAAGAAGAGAAGGCTGCGAGGGGACCATATAAATGCTTATAAATATCTGAAGGGTGGGTGTCAGGAGGATGGGGCCAAGCTCTTTTCAGTAGTGCGCAGCGACAGGACAAGGGGCTATGGGCACAAACTGAACCACAGGAAGTTCCGTCTGAACATGAGGAAGAATTTCTTCCCTCTGAGGGTGATGGAGCACTGGAACAGGCTGCCCAGGGAGGTGGTGGATTCTCCTTCTCTGGAGATATCCAAGACCCGCCTGGACAAGGTCCTGTGCAGCCTACTGTAGGTGACCCTGCTTCAGCAGGGGGGTTGGACTAGATGACCCACAGAGGTCCCTTCCAACCCCTACTATTGTCTGATTCTGTGATTTTCATTTATGTATTTGGTAGTTAATGAGCTGTTGGGCTGTAACATTTGAATTTTGTATGTAAAGGTTTCTAGATGTCTTGCTTCATAGCTGTAAGGACTAGACTTTGATTTTACAAAGATCTGTATCTCTTGGGCTTGTGATGGCATGACTTCATTGATGTCCAGCCCAAAGCAAAGATTAAGGAGCAGTAGGATTATTTGCTTTCTTGTTTTATCTATTGCTCTTCATTGATTATAACACTGTCTGAGAGTTGTTACTCAAACTTTTAGTTTGCAAAATTTCACAAATGTCAGTCCTCTTGGCTACGATAATCATCACACAATAATACTGAAATTTATGCAATGGCATAGAGATTCTTAAGATCTGTCACCTGACATAATGATTTAGTTGGTTAGTCTGTTTTGGTTACAGATTTTGATAAAAACGTATATGTATTGGTTTTAGAGGGGTGAGCCTGTTTCCATAGACAAGTTTCTTGAAGACAAGAAGTATTAGTATGTTCAAAACATTATTCATGTATCTCACATGGGAACACAGAAATCTTTCACAATTCAGTGTTTTCATGCCAGACCTATTTCCTGTCTGGAAATATCCTGAAAAAGACTTCATGTAGCAATTTATGATAGAATTATTTTTTCTAACCCAGAGTCTGCCTAAGGGCACCCACATGTGGAACTGCCTGACGAGCTTTCAGTCTCAACAGAAAGGACTTGAGAAGATTTCTAGGTACATTTGGAGACTTCTCAGTTGGTTATGACACAGTTGGAAGGAGATCTCCGTTCCTGATAGTGTTAAACAGCAAAACGGCAATATTTGTTAGTGAACTGCCTTTATTGTGATCAGTGAAATATTTAACAACAGAAAGTTGCATACCTGCTTGAAACTGGCAACACAGACTCTCACTAATGGAGTACTCCAGTCTTTCATGAATTTCTTTCTGTATTTATGCCTTTGATAGCCCATCCATCTTTTCAACACTTCAAATATCTCACAAATGCATACATTCTCTACCATCATCTGAAATTTCGAGAGCTGGAGACTGGAACCAAACATCAGAAGCATGTCATTTGTGTTCCAACTGGGATTGCTGAGACATCTTTCAGAATTGTCTTAATATAACATGGAATGGCAAAGGTATGAAGACGATAAGTACTGGCAGAACAAAGTATTCTGACATTTATTTAGACAGTGCAGATGTGGTTTTGAGTGACGTTCTGTTCATGATTACTCTTGATTTATCTGGGTAGATTGAAATGGATGCACTTGATGTTATTGTGCCTGAATTTTGACTCAGTCTCTGCAGAATAGTACAAACTATTTCGCTTGTTTCAGAAATGCAGCATTAATAGAAGTTTAAGCAGCTCAGCCGTTCATCTAGTTATAGTTGTGGTGCTGAACAAATCCAGATGAATGACTAAAAATTGAAACTTGACCCATAGGAGTAATTTGTCTAAGAAAAGGATGTGAGTGTGTAAGCATGGAGTTATAAATTTTTCCCATGCTGAAAGCACTTAGAGCTGCCTGGAAGGAGAACAAATAAGACACAATTTGCTAAAGATAATGGAAACAATACCGATGATGGTCACAAGTTATAAACACCTAAAAAAGAAGGTAGCATTTTTACTGTGACATCTTCCATTCTCAGCTAGTAACTTTATTGTATTAATTGCCTAATTGTATTAATAGCGTAATAGCCTAATAAAATTGCCTAATTAAATTGTATTTATTGCCTAGTATTAATTGAAAAAGTCTTTGTAATGAAATTTTCTACATTTGTGCAAAGTATTCTGTGCTGACTTATTATCCATGGGGGACACTTCTTCCTTTTCCAAACAAAGGCACGAGTTTGCCTGTTGTGTTTAAGAAGTTTCATTTTCTTTCAGTTTTATTTTTTACTGTCAATTATTTTCAAGGTTAATGACCTGGAAATTAGTTTGACTTTGCAGTTCCCAGAATCTAACCTTGGTGGAATCTCCTGTTACATGAAATATTCTGGCAAAGTATAGGTAAAATATTGACAACAAGTGAAAAACACATAGAGCATTTCTGTGGGTTTCTGGTGTTAGATACAAGTTAAAGGCATTGATTAATACACTTGCAATTTGTAATTACTTTCTTTCTCCAGTAAGACTCAGGTTTAAGGGCAATAATATCACACAATGCTGTGGTTAATTGTGTGTGTTACGGCTTCTAAAATTGTGTACATGATTCATTTGGAGGTCTTGCAATATACATGCACAAGCCAAATAGATTAAAAATAAAGGCCTCTTATTGATTATGATTTTTTGACACTTGGCATAGTCTTTTGTGTTGCATAAAAAGATAGACACACAGCTGTTAATTGACAAGGTAAGTAATAATCCTTTGATTACAGTAGCTAAAGGCTGTCCTTTAATGGATTTTACTTGTCACTTTTAATTCTTTTTAATCTTAGTCTGCATTTCATTAGAACGGCTTTATCATTCTGATGGCCCTCCTGTCTTTATTCTGATTGAGTTAATGGGTTGTCTTCATACCACAGAGCTCCAGTATAAAATATAATAATGTTATATTTATAGTCTTCAGGGACATTTTTAAGATGATTGCTTTGCCAATCAGCTTTTCTGGTTTTACATAGCACATTATTGTAAATGGAGTGCTGTATTTTGCTTTCTCTTGCCTGGTAGGTACTCTGAGCAAAGCTTTTGTCTTAATCTGCCATGACTTAATCTACGTAGAAAATTCAACAGCCAGTTGGTGAGGGAGCTAGAAAAGGTCTGTTATAATTTTCTGTCCTGCTTCTCTTCAGGTGCAATTTTTACTCTCAGTTTAAGAGCTACACGCCTGCACTGCAGTTTTCCTAACAGATGATACAGGTACTTGAATATTATTCAAAAACTTGCCTGACGTCTCATAATGCAGCTATTAAAGTGGATTTGTTACTATCTTGTGTTCTGAACTACAGCTGTACAGCTGAAGGATGTGTGATATTTAGGTCTTTATACTTCATTTACTTCTCTTTGGAAAAATGTGTTCAAGGTACTGTATTTTTTCCACATGTTATTGAGGAATCTGATAAATTGCTAATAATTTTTAAGATAATAACATTTAATGGAAGAAAATCTTGTTAAATAATTGTGGAACATGTGTTGGGCAGCTCATGATTACTTTTTAAATTATATTCTTTCAAAATTATGGTGGTTGCACATAGAATAAATCTTGGATGGACAAGAATATTTGTCTTTTTAGGTTGGGAGATGCAATATACTATACATAAATTATTATAGACAATCCCTTAATACAATATTGATTATTATATCTGCGATACAAGTTCAGCTGTGACACTGAGCCATGCTACTGGTATTGAACTATATAATACTCTGCTGCAGAACAGATGTCATAATTATGACAGACAACATTTTATGATGTGTTTTCAGGCAGTTTCCTAGACCATGACTTATATGTTCATAACCTTGCCTATGGGCCAGTAAATGTGGAATATATGTGGAAAATAACTAGTGAAATTAATAAATTGTTATTTTAAGAATATATCCAGTGTAACAGTTTAATTTCTCCCTTTTCTGTACAGATTTGCTAAAATGGTGTGCAGTTTTCAAAGAATATTAGTACACACATATATTGTCTAAAAATTCTTGATGAAGAAGCAGAAATATGCTCATAGTGTGTTATATCAGTAGGTAAGATTTTCAGGGCTGTAAATAGAAATGCAGAGGATTTTATTGAACGGCCTTCTATAAAGAAAAATTATCTGTTGTACTTGAGGTAATCAAAGTTGATAGTGTTAAACAGCATTTTCTTGAAGAGGACTACTTATATACCTTATGTTAATTAAATCTATTATGATGTTAAGCAGTGTAAAAGAAAAATGCTGTGTCTGTCGTTATGTATATATTCATACATACAAGTATGTTTATTTATGCTCCCTGTTCTTGCAATTACCTGTTTAACCAAAGAGGAGGGAATTAAATATTTGTTTTATTTTAGTCATTTAAACTTTTCTTTGAGACACACTTTCATATGCTACTTTATTAGCAGATCTGAAGCATGTAACAGATACCTGACTGTGACCTTTGTTCTTTGCAGTTCCACTGTATTAAACTGCAGATGTTAGAGCTTGGTGAATCATGTGTGCTGCTGCTGCAAAACAGTGGTGTTTTGCTGAAGTTCCAGTTGCAGCTATATTTAAATGTTCTAATCAGAGATAGAGGCTCCAGAACATCTATGATTTTCTCCTGGACATACCTGAGAACATCCTTTGGGCTGTCTAGCTTTTGTATAACTACCATTATTATCATTATTTGCATTCCTGTAGTGCCCAGGAACTTCAGCTGGAAAGGAACTCCACCCGAGTGCTCCTATACTCTTTCTGTATAAGGACAATTCAGTAAGAAATCTTTACAGTACAGACAACATTCACCTTACAAATTCTGTCCCGTACAAATCATTAAGCCCAAGTACAAGGTGTGTAGAGATTTTTTGACAGATAGCAACCTTTGCACTTTTTGAACATATTTCAGATACTAACATTTGCCAGCAATATACTCAGTGCCCAGGCTTTTATCATCTGCTCTCCGTTTGTGGACAGCTGCAGCAAAATGGCTTACACTAGCATTATTACATTGCACAGAAGTCCATATAACAGCGCTCTGAGGAATGGAGAGATTTTACTGGTCCACAGGCATCCCTATTCTCCTGTAACTTTTAGTGATTTCTAATATTGTACCAACTGTCTAAGCTGGTTTCCAATTCCAATATGTCAGCAGTTATATAGTTTACTGCTTGACTTTGAGGGAAGCAACCTCTCCTGTTTTCTGTACTTACTTAGTTCAGCATGATTGTCTTTATAGCTTGCTTAAAGTTTGGTGCATAGATCTGTATCAATTCGTATTTCTTTCTCTCCTCTATGAATTTGCATTCGTGGATGTTGCCAAAACCTACTCAGCAAATTTATTATGGTATTTTCCTAGCCGGAGTTAAAGGATAGGCAAGAGTAGATCATGGTTTCTTGTGGGACCTGTCAAAATACAGTGGTCATGGAACCGTAAATGTTTACCAGAAACCTACAAGGAAGTAAAATGGCTCCTAGAAATGTTTTAGTGTGGATTTACTCCACTGAGCTGAATCAGCAGAGAAAAATTCATAGACTGGGAAGTGTTTTGTGAAGGATCCATTCACTCTCCAGAGGTCTGCTGGACTACCCTTATTCTATATCAATAAATGAGGGCTGGTTGACAGAGGTAAATGAGTGGCAAAATACAAAAGACACAGGAAAGATGGAATGCACGTTCAGAAGATAATGGGTAGAGAAATGGAGGCAAAAATTGACAGGAAGCAGGGAGAGAGTGGAAAAAAAGAGAGACTAGCACAAAAGAACTTAGAAGTAATAAGAGAGAATATGTGCAAGTTGAAAACAGCAGGATTTTAACTTTTGCTAAGACTGATGATATTTAATGCCCTAAGTCTCTATATATCCTAGCAGTAGTTGGGCTTATCTTTTTCATCTCTCTTTGCTTCAGCACTGCACTACGGGTTATAATTAAAACTGGTCTAAGATAGCAACAAAAATGAATAAATTATTCATTGAAAACCGGCAACATTTTATAAATAATTATTCAATGAATTATATTTAACTAAAAATAGGTACAATATACATGATATTCTGTGCACACTCAGAGTTGGTCCTTGGTCCACATTTTGTTGTAGATTGATTTATTTTCTTTTTAGGGGAGGCCTGGAATTTAGTGGTGGGCTAGACATTGGTGATAATGGTATAATTATGCTCAGAAGAGGAAAATAAAGACAGTTCCAATGAGCTAGATGTATATTTAGTGCTCCAGAAAAACTAATTCCAAAAACCCAAAGAAATTTATGAAGAAATTCTGACTAACAGCAAAAAGGTACACAGAAAAATTTGAGTGAAAGTGGAGATAAGGAAGGATTTATGGTACAGACAGAAAGCTGCATTGTCTTACTGAAAAGGACATCTTTTTCTAAAAGCCTATTGCAGCTCAGTGGTAATGTAAAGGACAGCAATTTTCAACGAAAAGCAATGGGTAGAATGTGGAAGAAAGGGTACTTAAAAAGTAGCAAACATGGGAGTACACGATACAGACTATTTAAAGGAAGATAAAATAACAGGATAAAAGCAGCCTGTTGATCGAAGGCCTATGAGCTTAAAAAAATATATTATGAATGAAATAAATTTTGTCAAGGTTATATATCCTATAAGGATCAAAAATCACATTTTGAATACATTTGAAATTTATATATATATATATATATATATATATATATAAAACAATGCAGAGAAGCCAAATATAATCAGCATGTATTTGCCTAAAACAAATACAATAAGCACGAATTTAGTGGAAGTGAGAAGAGAAAGTGCTATCTGTTCCTTTACCGATAATTGTTCTAAACTCTAAACTGTCATCTACAAAAAATATATGCCATTTTTCAACCATCAGATCTAGCCCATTTATTGCTATAGTCTTTGATCTTATCTGGACCTATGAAATGTATAAATAAATGTTGGGTGATTAGGGATATTCCGAGCAAGCTGAGGAGTACTTGTACTATGTCAATACTCAACAAGGCTGGTAGGAGGTTCCACAAAACCATAATCCAAATTCATTTCTAAGCAAAATAATGTAAAAACCATGGTAGGAAGAGCAGTATCAAGACATGTTGATATCTAAAACATCTGCCTCCACAGCTGTTCTTCGCTTCTATCTTGGTGTCTTTCCAGGAGCAAACCTTACCTTGTCCTGCTTGTCCTATAAATACAGATCAGCAGCCCTTCTGTGTGGTTGCCAGTGCAAAGGAAGGAGTGCTGGTGGGGCATATTTTTCTCTTGGTTCTCCTATCATCATGATGTTTGTGGTGGGAAACCATCTCGCTTCCCTTGCTACAGCTGTAGTTAGAGAAAACAATAAATTTAATGTAGTGGCTTGGTTAATTAAATTTTTTGTCAAGATTGTTAGGAAAATGTGTCTTGTCAACCAAACATTTCTTAGCTAAAGACAATTTTTTACATGTGCGGACATGGAAAACATACAAAGGGAAAAAATGTCTATTCTTTCTTGAAGTTCCTTCATTTTAATCATTAAAAAAATGCATTTTTTTCTTTACCACATAGGCATGGAAACTTATGTAGAGCTATTTGGCAGTTCTGAGACCTCAGTGTAATGCAGTAGAGATACATTAAGTCATATTTCGTATTATATTTTGATAAATTAAAAGTGTTCAAAATACAAAACCAAATGTTAAATGGATTTAGAGCTGCCCCTCTACCTCTGTTTCCTAAGAACTTGGGCCTGCTGTAATGAGTTTTACACTAACATTTACACTTACATTCCATTACATAACCATGTTTGGTTTTACATTAAATAAATATGTATTTTTAAGGCCACTGTCAAAATAATCTTGTTGAAAAGTGGGATGATGAAGGAGGAGTTATTGACGGCATATTGAATTTTACTGTCAATTGAGATAAATTGAATAAATTGTTTGTGGCTTTATCACGCAAAAGCATAGTTGCCATTCTGTATGGAAGTCACGACCACCCTACTTGTCAGGACTTTCTAAACTAAAATCTGTTAAAAACAAGAACACGGAAAGCAATTTAGAGGAAAATATCTGTGTTTTGGCTCATTCAAACTGCTCTTGTTAAAGTATTTGAAATAAATAGAACCTCTCAAAAGTTTCTTTTTCAACCACAATCACTGTAATCTGCATTCATTATAATACTGTTCATTGTACTCCTTTGACAGCAGAGCTAAGCAGTCAATATATTCATTTTTAGCACTCTGCTGTGCCAATCTCATATGGTTAATAGTAGATAGATGCACTGTAGAAGAATTTCGCAGTTGTACCAAATGCATGTTGGCCTCTTACAGCCTTCTGCTACCAAGCAAAAGTTTAAAACAATACCTACTACGATAACTTCTTGCTTATCTTTTAGAATAATTTAAATGGAAGAGCTGAAATCCATATTTTAAACCAGGAAGAAAAATGGTGTAGCAATGTACTTTAAAATATATACAAACAAATTATTATATAAAACCAGCAGTTAAAAAATGTAAAATGTGAGTATATGCAAATACATAGCTAAGACACCCAAACAAACTTAAATTTATGTAGGCCATAAAGAAGACAACAATCCATATTGTATACAGCCCATGCTGCAAAGTGGTATAAACTTTCTTTACTTATCCATATATCTATCTAACTACATTTGTTCCTCTCTTGTGAATAATTTTCTTTGAAGTTTAATCATCTTTTGTGTTTAGAACAAAGTCTCATTGAATGTATAAAAATGTCAGGTAATAATTATGTCTACAACATACATCTGCTCAATGCCACAGCTGTGTTAGGCAAAGAAACAAAGCCCAAGATGACCTGAAGTGACAGTTAAGCAAATCGGTACATATATATGTTATATACCTTTACGCATATGAGTTCCAAATATTTATCTGAGTTTTGAGGAGTTTTATGTTTGATAAATTTCATATTGTTTCTAACTTGTGTGTATGAAGGCTGACATCACAGAATCATAGGACCTCAGGAGGTCTCTAGTCCAACCTCCTGCTCAAGCACTACTGTGGCTATGAAGTTGCGACAATATGTTTCTCTCTCTTAGTTGCCGGAAGGACTGTACAAAATTAGTGGGAAGCTCTCTTTTCCAAGGGATCTTCTTAGCTTCTTGGCTAATGTTTTAACTTTTTTTTTCATGATGTCTGTAAAAAATTGCATTATACAACTACTACTGGAAAACACAATGAAATTTTGTTCTTTCTTTTAGAATAATTCAGTCAAGATAGTAATAATTATCATACATCTGTTACGGCAAATTCCACTGCAATTTTCTCTTTGCGTGTTCCGAACTTATCTTCACTTAGTTATCCTTGAAAATGTTCTTTGCCTGTGTGAACATAATATAGAGTTTTTTATCTGCCACATAATCCAAATTTTTAAAAGCTTTTCAGTTTAACTTCAACATTTGCTGTTATAATTTTAATCCCAGATATGCCAAAGTAGTCTTTGCAAAACAAATATGGAAGAATGATAGGCTGGACTGAACATTACCTGATGGCTTTGGGCATAAATTTGTCACTAGAGAAAGACTAAAAAGTCATTGTATTTCTCAAATTCTTCTGATTAAGAAGAAGTTTCCACAGTCATTCTTCTTTCTTCACAAAACTTACCTAAACTTTCCTATGCAAAACATTCTGTTCATCGGTGTTTATGCCAGATTTTGATTAGGACTCTTGGGTACTACTGCAATATAAACAATTAATAATTATAATTATGCTAATAGTAGAAGGTTTGAATGCACAGGGAAGGGTACACTGGTATTCATTTTACTGTTGATCTGATTAGCAATCATGCTCTCTGGAAACAAAGGTACAATGATAACTAAAATCAATGTCATTCTTTCCGCTAAACAGTTTGTGATTTTTCATTGTTCCTACCCTCATTTGGACAAAAACTCTCAAAATACTTATTGCTTATAAGGCTGCATTTTTTCTATCATAACAGCTTCATGCAGGATGAGAAATGGGTTTATGATGTCATTAAAGCCTGGCACCACAAACTGGCAAAAAATGTCTATTTTTATTTACTATTTGACTTACTCTTTGATGATTCATTTAGTACTTGCAACCAAAATATTTGTTCATCTAATTTGATCTGACAGTTGCATACAGTACGGATTATATCAGGAAACAGAAAGTTAGAGTGTTGCCAGTTTGGTAAACACTTTTCATGAGAAGTTTCAAAACCTTAATAGAATAATAATATCAGAAACACAAAACACTACTAAAACCCCAGCCACAAAACTGAAACTTTAGGCTATGGCAATAGACATAGTACACGTGGCAATAAATAAGAGTCAACGTATATTTTTTCCCTCTTGAGAATTCCTACAGAGGAAAAATATCTGCAGTTATTGATGTGGACTAAATATTTGTTTAAAACAGTGTCTTTTTAAATTTTCCTATAACCACTAGGTACAGTGAGCTACTAAAAAATGGGTACAGTTGGTTTCAGAGAAGCTATTCATTCTCCTAGAGTATTTACTGCTTTGCTAACATATTGGAGCTATGTTTTTGGACAACCTGCTCATTAATTTCTAAGCTTTCATACACCTTGTTCTTAAACATGCAAATATTGATTAGTATTTTCAATGGAAAATGGACATTTACTTGTAATTGGTGCAGAATGCCCTGATGACAAGCTCATTCCAGCTCATTATTAGTGGAAATAAACATTCCTGGAATTTTAAAGGTTGCAAATGGGTTTGCCACTGCAATCATCTTCCATTTGTTCCAGCGTTGATAAGGGATGATCAAACAGCCAGTTATGAACAAATTCAAGAAAAGCAAACAATAAGCTATATAGCTCTCAAATTATTAATAGTATTTTTCCTAACATGCAGACTGTTTTAAGGAAAATCTTTGATATGCAACTGCAATTTTGTAACATTTGTCAATGTTTTGTTTACTGTTTAATCAAAGAACCAGTGCTCATAGACCTGCCTTCCAAAAAAATGACTCATTCTTTCTGATTAATTTTACAATAAAACAATTCATGGAAAAGTTAAATTCTCTGATGCAGGATGGTGTATATAAACCCTGCTTGATATCCAGGTCCAAAGCCATACTGGCCTGAATGGTTTGTTCCTCCTTGCTTAGTACTGCAACCTGCTGAACTCAGCTATGAAGACACTGGAAATGCACCCCAATAAACAATGATGTTCAGTGTGCTTTGCCTCAGTCTCTACCTATGAAGACCTTTAAGTTTCCAAATGATGTGTTTAAATTTGTTATCACTGAGCAAAGAAGTACTAAACTATTATCTATTACGAGCATTTTTACTGTCCTGATATTCAACATTTATACACATTTCAGCGCGGGCAGAAATGTTGAGGTGACATATGTTTTACCATATAACCATCCAGAAAGATTGGTAGAAAACTTTGGGAAAAAAAAAAAAATTATAGTTGTTTTCACACAGAAAGAAGGTGATATAATTCGTTATAGAGGTTCAAAATTAAATACATGTTAGATTGTGGAACTGGTTGTAAGAGTATTAGGGATATGAAGGTTTACTGAGCTCTAGGGATAAGATATAATTAATATGCTCTACCAGGATTAAAAAATAAAATAAACTGACTGAGAAGGCAGGTTTGATAATCACCTATAAAGCCTAGCCATAGTGTGGTAAACAAAAAGTCACAATCTCCCTACACGCTACCCTCACAACATGACATTCAGGAACAGAAATTAAATAGTGGCACTGAATCTTATACCTGTTTAATGGAGAGACAAAACAAGGCAAATAATCATCCCAGAAATGGTCAATCTCATTTAACGTTAGTCATCTAATATCAGGTGTCTAATTTTTTCATCCCAGGCCCTCAGTATTAAGAACATTTTATCTCACCAATTATAGGACCTCTGTTTTACAACAGCCATGTTCAGGTGAGAATTATTTCTCCTTTGGCTCTAAAGGAAGTCTGAAGTGAGTAGTCCTGTCAAAGACCAAATCTAATTTTTAGATGGTTGAATCAGAGTGAGTAAATCTACCCATGCAAGATTAATCACAATTCACTGGTAGTCAAGCAGTATGTTGAATGAATTGTCCCAATGGATGCAGAGGTGCACCACTGAGGGCTAGTTTCAGGACTCAGCGCTTTCCATGCAGATATTCATGTAATAGGTATACCTTCATAGGGATTTGTATTATACTATAATAGAGAAATGTCTACAGTGGTGTAGAAGCTGAATATCTGGGCAGGAGTAGTAAATTGCCGTAACAGCTGAGCCTCAGAACGTATGTGCCTGTGTATCTCTGTGTGTGTCTGTGCCTGTATGTATATGCAAATTTGCAGATAGCCACCCTTGCCTGTTACTCATTATGCGAAGTGTAGATTCAGGAAGGGGCGTAAAAATGTTGTAGAATCCTTGTCATCCCAGAACATTTCTCTTGACAGAAAAGCCTGATCAGTGTTTAGAAAGAGGAGTGCACCCTGCATGTGGGATTCAGGGCCTATGCCCTGGGGAATTAAGAGATTATCTTTAATGTTTGCATTACAGTACCATCTGGGACCACTAGTCTTGGAGCTGGAGCCTTCTGTGGCAAACAACATGCAAACAGCCAAAAGGCATCTGCCCTGGATTTGTTACAATTTAAATTATAATGCAAAGGACAGCAGACGGATATAGACAGAAAGAGGGGAAAAAAATATAAGGGAACAGTGAGATAATACAGCATTAGTAGCCAAAATCGTCTTGCATTACAGCAAAGGAGAGGCTTCCCAAACAAAGGGACTTGCTGGATGTACCTAGGTAACTGTCCCCCAGCATATGGAGATCCTGAAAGAAAGTGTCAAAGTATCTTAAAATCCAAGCAACTAAAAGATACAGATTGATTAGGTCAGATTTTGGGTTTAAAGCAAGGAAGTATGAGATCTCCTGAGAGACGACAGGTAACTTGAGCATAAGCTGTGTTGAACTTAGACAGCAACAGCAGATATTCCATGAGCTTCATCCAACTGGGCAGAGGCTATATTAGTCAACATTCAACCAAATGTGTTTCTTGCCACGTAAATAAAATCACAATTATTTCTTGTCTTTCAATTACAAAAAGAGAAAATCTTCAATATCTTTTTTTTTTTTTGTAATTGCTAATATGCAACTAGAATGGATCTATAAAAACCCAAAACCTTCAAGCATTCCAGTTTGTTCATTATTTGTAAAATCACTAGTTATTGCACTCTGAAACTTGCTTTGGAGAAATAATTACATAATTGAAGGATAATTAACTGGACCTACTCCAATAACTTCATTACAAAACAAGAGTGAAAACATTAAAGCTGCTTCAAAACTTACTGAATATCTGTTCTGACCTTCAGGGGTTTTTTTTAGAAAGCCTGTCAGTGTGAGAATCCATTTAATGACCTTGAATTTGAAGTTGCTCCATCACTGCTAGATTTTGCCTATTTAATCAGTTATGTTCTCAAGAACATCCTGCAACACAAGTGACACAAGGTAATTCAAAGCTGTTAGATAAGGATCCGAGGCATTAGAAACTTGGGGCTGAATTTTTTAAACATGCCTCTCATATGTGCTTGGGCAAATTTAACACACAACTATGCACATTGAAAAAAAGGGAATACACTAGAGACCCTTCAGAAAACTATAACATGAAGCATTGCTCCTGAGGGGTGAGCTTCTGATCTTAGCTCTGTAGGTAGAGCAGTAGATTAACATGGAGTATCTAATATCAGATAGAATACAAGGAATTACCCGCTCCTTTATGAATGGCTTTAGTACAACTGAGATAGGCCTTTGACCTCTAATAAAACCATAAACAAACATTATTTCCATTGCCTTTCACTCTTGTATTTTCCTCTAAAATTTTTAAAATTTATTAATGGGGTTGGAAGAGAAATAGGCAGAGGTATAAGATTAGATGCCTTTAAAACTTTAAAACAGAGTGAAATTTGTTTATTTGTTTGTTAAAATTCTTCACTGATTTTTAAAACTGTGAGGAAACGTGTGAATAAAGCAGCAGTGGCTGGAAGAGCAATGTCCATTTTGTGGATTGCCATTCTCAGTCTGAATTTCCACAACTATTTAAAGAGTACTGTGTGCTGCTGAAATCTGTAAAGTGTGATGAAATGTGATTTAATTGACAGGAGTTTGATTAATAAAAACTGAAATGTCAAGTTATTTAAGATTAATATGTGACTTACCTTTCACTGGTATTATCAACAGTAGTTCAAACAGTGAAAGCGCTGGAATTTGTTTTAGGTAGTATTTGTCTGCATTCTAAACTGAAAAGCAAATTAAATTAATATTGTGTTGGGTAGTGCAGTTGTCTTCCACAGCAGAGCAAGGAATATAGGTGAAATAAGGAATTTAACCGCAAAGGAGGCTAACAAAGGCAATGAAGACACACTTGACTGGGGTGTGAACAGAGTACGTAACTGTACCCAGTTTTGCTGTATCTGAGTTTCTGGGAAGAAGCAGATGAGGTCTATGGGCTTGCTGTTGATCAGAGTGTAGAATAAAATATACCTCTTGAAGATCTGGTGCAATGTGGTGTATGTTCACACAACTGCGAAATTGCAAGCAATTGAATTGGTCCCCTGAAGGAGTTTCTGCCTGCCAACACAGAAGCAGCAAAGGACATACTCCAGCCCATTCAAATAGCAAAGCAATAATTAGGTTTCAGGACAAGAATGGGCAGACATTTATGCCTATGATCTCCATCCTGAGGATTCCTGTCACTGTGGTTTACAGCTGTCAGTAGAGCCAGCTTTACTGAAAGGTGGATGTTGAGGGAACTGCTACATACAAAGGTCATGTTCAAGACTGGATACATTTCTAGATGAGGACAATGTACTTAGCAGTGTCTTCATATTCTCCCTCCTCAGCACTTTTCTAGAGACTGTGGAGTCCAGGAGAGCTGCACAGGGAGCCCTCCTTTAAGCCCTGCCATCATCTGGCTGTCATGGTGCTGTGGGGCTTTGGGGGTACACTGTAAGGTGACTTTCTTCTGTGGCTATTGAGGAGACAAGAAGAGGACATGCACAAAGGCATGGAAAATCAACGGATTATTCCAAACTTACTTACTCTTTTACCTTGTATTTATAGGTTTGACATTAAATCTCCAGAAATAAAAAAAAGCTACGAAATGAAGGCTAAATAACAGAAGAATGCACTAGACTAAAACCTCACATGCTTTACTTCATTAAAAATATTGAACTACATGAACAACAAGTGCTGGTGTAATCAATTTGATAATATAGTCATATAGATCAATGTCTTTACTTGCTATTTAGTATCACTTATTGATATGACACCGTTGTCTTCACAGGCAGTTCTTCACATTCACCTAATTATAAATAAACACATACAGCAGCAAAACTGTACTTTTCTGTATATTCTTTATAATATGTATTACAGAAAATGGCTGGGTGGGAGATTGGTGGGATGGCAGAAAAAAATGGTTTCTATGGCAGCATTTTTTCCCTGCTGGTAGATACTTGGACAAGATTTGGCTTTGAAGTAATAGCAGTTAGAAGACTTCATTTTCCATACTGGATAGAGCAGCGGCACCTGAATGGGGAAGTATTGAAACAGTGAAAACAAAAATATTCAAAGAGACAGTGTGGCCATATTATGAGTAGGTTTGCAGCTTCAGACATTTCCAACCACGGCTACGTGCCTTGTAACTTTTACTTGACTGGAAACCAATGCTTTTAACTTCTGCTGTTTTGACTTTGTACTTACACAGTAGCAGCACCACACAGCGGTGTCCGGTGTTTTAGTGTGTAGAAACATCCACTGTGCCATCTGGTGTTCAAGGTGCAGTTAAAAGCAGAATAGGAGTGCCTCTGAAGCAGACTGTGAAGTGAGCATTTTCCCTAGTATTGGTTCAGACCTGAGGTTCCTTAAATCCCCCCCAACTTCTGACAATCTACAACTGTATTACATATGTATATAATATTATCACAGAATTATAGAATGAATGCTTTGGGTTGGAAGGGACCTTTAGAAGTCACCTAGCCCAACACCCCTGCAGCAAGCAGGGACATCTTCAACTAGACCAGGTTGCTCAGAGCCCCGTCCAACCTGGCCTTGAATGTTTCCACAGATGGGGCATCTACCGCTTGTCTGGGCAACCTGTGCCAGTATTTCATCACCTTCATCATAAAGAATTTATCCCTTATATGCAGTCTAAATCTACCCTCTTTTAGTTTTAGCTCCTGTCACGCTTCTAACACGTCCATGTCGCTTACATTTTGTGGGCTGTGGAAAATGAGACCCACTGTAGTATTCTTCTCTAGCATCAAAGAAAATGTCAAGTCTTACCATAATGTTCCACTTCTTTTATATGGACCACAAGATCGAGACTGGGGGCAAAACGTCCCTCCCACCATAAGAGAAGCTCAGGTTCGTGACCACCTGAGGAACCTGAACATACAGAAGTCTATGGGACCTGACAAGCTGCATGCCACAGTCCTGACGGAATTTGCTGATGTAGTTGCTAGGCCACCCTCCATGATATATGAAAAGTCATGGCAGTCAGACGAAGTCCCTCATCACTGGAAGAAGGGAAACATTGTGCCCATTTTTAAAAAGGCTAAGAAGGCGGATCCTGGGAACTACCAACTTCTCAGCCTCACCTCTGTGCCTGGGGAGATCATGGAACAGATCCTCCTAGAAGAGGAGGCCCACAGGGGACAGGGAGGTGACTCGAGACAGCCAGCATGGCTTCACCAAGGGCAAGACCTGCCTCACCAACCTAGTGGCCTGCTATGATGGAGTGACTACATCAGTGGACAAGGGAAGAGCTATGGATGTGACCTGTCTGGACTTCTGTAAAGCCTTTGACACAGTCCCTCACAACATCCTTCTCTCTAAATTGGAGAGATATGGATCTGATTGGTGGAGTGTTCAGTGGCTAAGGAATTGGTTGAAAGGTTGCATCCAGAAGGTAGTGGTCAATGGCTCAGTGTCCAGATGAAGAATGGTGACAAGCGGTGTCCCTCAGGGGTCTGTACTGGGACAAGTAGTGTTTAATGTCATCATCAATGATAGAGAGACTGAGTGCACCCTCAGCAAGTCTGCAGGTGACACCAAGCTGAGTGGTGGGGTCGACATGCCTGAGGGACAGGATGACATCCAGAGGGACCTGGACAAGCTCAAGAACTGGGCCTATGTGAACCTCAAGTGTTCAAAAAGGCGAAGTGCAAGGTCCTGCATCTGGACCTGGGCAACCCCTGGTATCAGTACAGGCTGGGGGATGAAGGGATTGAGATCAAACCTGCTGAGAAGGACTTGGGGGTACTGGTGGATGAAAAGCTGGACGTGAGCAACCAAAGTGCTCTCATAGCCTGGAAAGCCAACCACATCCCGGGCTGTATCAATAACAGCGTGGCCAGCAGGTTGAGGGAGAGGATTGTGCCTCTCTGCTCTGCTCTGCTCTGGTGAGACCCCACCTGGAGTCCTGTGTCCAGCTCTGGAGCCCCCAGCACAAGAAGGACATGGATCTGTTAGAGCAGGTCCAGAGGAGGGCCACAAAGATGATCAGAGGACTGGAACACCATGGGGAAAGGCTGAGAGAGCTGGGGCTGTTTAGCCTGGAGAAGACAAGGCTGCAGGGAGACCTTATTGCAGCCTTCCAATACTTAAAGGGGGCTTACAAGAAAGATGGGGACAAACATTTTAACAGGCCCTGTTGCGATAGGATGAGGGTAATGGCTTTAAACTAACGAAGGATAGATTTAGAATAGATATAAGGAAGACATTTTTTACAATAAGGGTGGTGAAATAGTGTAACACTTTGCCCAGAGAGGTAGTGGAGGCCCCATCTGTGGAAACATTCAAGGCCAGGTTGGACAGGGCTCTGAGCAACCTGGTCTAGTTGAAGATATCCCTGCTTGCTGCAGGGGGTTTGGGCTACGTGACCTCGAAAGGTCCCTTCCAACCCAAAGCATTCTAAGATTCTATGAAAATTTTTAACACTATCTGAGTGAGAACAGAATTTTTAAAATCTCACTTTTTTCTTATTATTAGAAAATTTGATAATTGTCTTTTTGGGCATTCTCACAGTCAAGGCTAAGAATTCAGTGGTCATTGTAGATTTCTTAAGGAGTAATGCATGTGAAATTGATTTTATCTAGTCTATTGTACAGAGTAACTGAAAATTGCATGCCTAAAATGCAATCACTATTTTCATTTCTGTAATGTTTGCAAGTATTCGTAGGGGAAAATTGCAGTTATGCTGTGTGATTATATAGCACACATTGAACTCTGGCATCCCCCAAACAGTTTGACAGACCTTTATGAAATAACAGCAAAAACTATAATTTTTTACGAGACCATTCTTTTCTTATAACCAAAATACCCTGTGGCTAGAGTTTAGCTATGCAAAGAAATTTATCCTTACAGACAAAAATTTCTGAAGAGTCTCTTTCTAATTTACTTACTGTGATAGCACATTACAAACGCATACTCCCCTGTGTTAACAGGAGGAGTTCTGGATTTTTTAACTATATGGTGAAAAATAACTTGCAGAAAAAGATTTTCACATTATTTGAACATTGATAGGGGTCATACTGGTCACTCTCCTTTTAATTTAGTATAAAAGAGAATTACATGTGCTAGACCAGCTGCAGAATAAGCATTGTCCCTCACTCATTGTTCGGTTGACAGTTCCATCGTCCCCAAGGAGAAGGGCTGTCAAAGGACATCCCACCTGTGAAGAGATGCTTGGTCTCTACTGATGCTGGAACATTCAAAGAAAGAAATGACTTGCAAATTAGGATTTTTTAAAAAATGTGTTTTTCTCTGTTCATTGGACAGTCAGTGCAAGAACAAGTTTTTGCTAAGATGTTTTACTAGGGATACAAGATCCCCTAACCTAACCCAGAACAGGTTTTGAAGTTATTAAAGCTTGGAAGTAAAAAAAATAATGGCTCCAAATTAATGTCTTCAGCTGACAAGGCTGATCTCTTTTGCTTATAAGCTGTAGGTGTCAGCACAAAAGATCTGGAAATCTTTCAGTTTTTTCCTTAGCTGTAAGCACTTGATCAGTATTCTGAGATGAGACTGCTCCAGATTGAAACATCTAGATTAGGTGTCTAGACGTGGACTATTGACAGGATTCAGTAGCCTGAGCTTCCTCACCTAGTAACATTTCCAATGCCCAAGGATATTCCACTTGCTCCTCAGATTCCTTTTCTAGAAAGGTGTGAATCTCAAGTGGGGTCCAGTGGACCAGCCAGCCCTGTGTATGTCTCTATAACCACAGGCATCTCAGAAGGCACTAACAATCCTTCACTGAGCCTCTGATCAGCACAGATCATTTAGGCTGGAGAACAGCTCATGTTGCTCTGAAGTGGACCCCGAGTGCAGGTTTGGTGGAACTTTCTCTCCCAGCCCACTTGCTCGGCTAACAGGGCATTAGATGCAGTTGCCCTTGTCAACTTCTAGGGTAAAAGCTGCCAAACGGATGGGAGATAGGATTTAAAGCAGATTGATGCTCTTACAGAGCAGTACTAAGGACGTATCAGGTAGTACTGGATGTGTGTGGGCAGTGGAACCAAACCCCGGCAGACGACTGACTGTGATAGGAGAGCCTAGACAGTGCACATTTAGACACCCATCCTTAGGTGTTTCAGTCGTGAAATGAATACCTTTCTAAACGCCTGCACTAATGACTACACAGCCTTGTGCTCAGTATGACTACCTTGTTAAAGTCATCTTCTGTTACTCAGCTGCATGTAATGCTTTGGCAGTCTATAGGAGCGAGCATCCTTACAGTGCGTTTTGCCTCACTGCTCTTAGGAAAACTTTTTTTGGAGCTGATAATGAGAATGCCCTCCAGGATAATGGAAAGCGAAGTGTGGAAATGCTCTGTGGGTGCCAAAGGTCAGCATCTGTTTTCTAGCTCTTCTTGCCCTGGTATTGAATCTGTAGTTGGATTTTTTGTGCCTAAACTGAGCAAGCTAATGGAACTCTGTGTGCTTACTATTGTGCACTCATAGCAGGTCACTCTACAGCCTGATAATATACTGTAGTATGCTTTCCGGTGGCCTCAGATAAAGCTGAGGATATAATTCAAAGCTGATGATGGCATTTTATTGTTTGGGGGTTTTTTTTAAATAGATAGGTGTTGTTATAGCTATATTGATTCTATGCCTTATCACCTACTCATGGTGTGTATGATACATCACCATTTACATCAGAATGCAAACCTAGAACTAGTTAAAGTCCGTTCCTATAGCTAGGGTAAAATTAGTGCTATGCTACAATTGACTATTACAGCACTGCCGCAAGTAAGAAAGCGTTGCAGGGATGGATAGGAAACTTAAAAAAAACACACGAATTCTCTTTTACTATAGGTTAATGCCATATACCGCATATATAACATATTTAACTTATACTAACTGTGTATACTGTAAAGCAAACTAAGAGGACAGAAAGCATAATTTGGTTAATGAGGATTCTATCCCTAAACAATTCTTTGTCTTCAATTACTTTAAAATCCACCTGGGAGTATAAATTTCCTGACTCCCTCCAAGCCATATTGCCAGCTTTGGACTGCAGGTGAGCGCCTGCCCATACCAAGCCAAACTGTACTCCTCCACAGTGCCATCCTGTGTAGTGGAGATTAAACCCCAGAGGAAAATCTTTCTAACAGTTCTAAAAACACCATCTCTCTTCTTATTCTTTTCTGCCGAAACAAGTTACTAATATTTGCCCTATGTAAAGACTCCAAAAGCATTGCTGTTGGAAACTCAGCTGCTTTGAGACTGGAAATCCACCCAATAAATCCAATGAAAAAGCACAGAGGAGCAAAAAAGAGGGTATTATTCTAATAAACTTCAGGTACATAAGCAAGCAACTGTCACGCACTTACAGGGAGATGGACAAGATGACCTCAACTATATGTCTTTTCTACCAAAAATTGTTACGGTTCTATAATTAGATCAAACAAAGTCACACTTTCTTCAGCCGGCAAGTGGTGCGAAGCGTTATCAGTATGGAAAGGCAGGACATTTAAACCACTCAGGCAGGTGAAATCACTGTCACTGATACTATTTTCCTGAGTGCTGATAACGGTTGTGCAGCTAATCCAGTTCGTAGACTGCTTTGCTATATTGTAATGATATTTGCACGTCTGGAAGACAGCCACATGCTACTGAAATGATGCTTGATAATGTTTCTGTACCAGTTCTGCTTCAATTGACCTGGCTGCAGTATAATCAAAATGTGCAGTTTATAGAACCTAAGCTATATTTGGTGTCTCCTTGATGGAAAAAAAAAATCAGTCCCTAAACACAGTTACCTTAATGCGTAAGTTATAGACAACACTTTTCTTGAATGCAAGAGTGAGCAATTTCACCTTAGGGGATCACTTTCTTTTCACAGCTATTTTTAAGCTACAGGTTGCTAAAGGACTGTCCTTCACTTCTGCACAGAGTGACCTGCATGTTTGACCCCATCTCCTTTGTGACAGGCTGGATGCAGGCTAATGGGTGCTATGGAGTGAGTTTGTTTTGACATAACTCAGGAAGCTACTGTTCACATCTTTAACATAAAACCCTCAAACCCAGAAAGATATAGAGAAGCCTAAAAACCCAGCTGTCAGCCAAAGAAGTGCTGTATAATACAGTATGTTGACAAATGGCCTACTGATGTGTAGCAAAATCTTTGTGGTCTCCTGAGATCAGGTGAATCAGAGCCAAATTTGGTAGAGTACCTGACGAGGGAAATCACAAAAAAGGGATCCTAGTCTGCTCTGACTAGCACATAGCCAGGCCCTGTCTACATTAACAAATAATTCAGTATAGTAGGAGTGGGTATGTGAATTGGAACAGTCGGTTTTGAGACACCTACATCAGAGATTTTGTTCTGGAAAAGACTTAGGCTGATGACTTGAAGCCATACATGTGGCTCGAAGTTGTCTGCAGGGTAAGTCATTAGTTTAGACCTTTATGTTCCCATTAGTGGTTGGAGCACATTTGACATGATCCCTGGCCAGGTCTTCTCCTGTAGTTTCCCTTGAAAGAAAGGAGGACTAGGGAAGTGATTTTCCCCCTGTATTCAACACTGGTGAGGCTGCACCTCGAGTACTGTGTTCAGTTTTGGGCCCCTCACTACAAGAAAGACATTGAAGTACTGCAGTATGTCCAAAACAGAGTAACAAGGCTGGTAAACGGTCTGGAGAACAAGTCTTACGAGGAGCGGCTGAGGGAACTGGGATTGTTTAGTCTGGAGAAGAGGAGGCTCAGGGGAGACCTTATCACCCTCTACAACTACCTGAAAGGAGGTCATAGCAAGGTGGGAGTCAGTCTCTTCTCCCAAGTAACAAGTAATAGGGCAACAGAAAATGGCCTCAAGTTGCACCAGGGGAGATTTATATTGGATATTAGCAGAAATTTCTTCACTGAAAGAGTTGTCAGGTATTGGAAGAGGCTGCCCAGGGAAGTGGTTGAGTCACCATCCCTGGAGGTCTTTTAAAGACTTGTAGATGTGACACCTAGGGACATGGATTAATGGTGGACTTGGCAGTGTTAGGCTTATGGTTTATGGCTGGACTCGATGATCTTAAGGGTCTTTCCCAACCTAAATGATTCTACGATTCTATGCACCAAAGCTGCTCCGTGAATCAAGCCAACATGCAGGAAGTGGAGAAGCCTTTTAGGTTTACTTCGAAAGCTCACTACTGCTTTGATCCAAAACACTAGTGCAGAGACAGCCATATTCTCTGAAGAACCTCTCCTTGAGGCCTCATTTTTTTTTCTAGTATAAATAAAGAGAAAAATAAATAAAACACATCTCCTCAAACTTAGCTATTTTAGGTTTCTCTTCTCTGCAGTGCAATTAATTTCGTTTTGCTTTAAGATTCTCGAGTCTTTTGTGTGAGGTACCCTGGCTGAAATGATTTGGCTACAGAAACTGTCACACCAGAGCAATGACTACACTGTACTTAAACACAAGGTTCCAGAATGTGATAAAAGCATGTCAGCAGCTTTTGGGGTCCTAGAGTCCAACCAAGCTCAGGAGCACTTGAGCACTCAAAATAAAAGACACAAAACTTATTTCAACGAAAACAAGATGAGTACAAACACAGGGGTTCACTGTTGTGTATGAGAATACTCAGAATTCCCATCTGCTTGTTTGCCAGTGCTTGCAAACAAAGGGAAAAATAAGCTGAAATTTCACTAAAGACTGTAACACAGACAATATGCAGCCCTTACCTTTCCTCCAGTAACTCTGAGAACCTTCTGCATAATCTGCACACTGACACCCACTGTATATGGAATTCATCCCAGTGCAGAGCGCTAGTCATGCTCCTAATTTTTGCCCAAGGGAGTGCAGAGAATCGTAAGCAGGTTTTCTATGCAGGGTTGAATTTCATCCAAAATTAGATGCCAATCTCATGTCGTTACGTTTCAGGGCAATACAACTAATTATCAAGTACAGGAACTGAGGAGAAATGAGGTGGCTTCAGAAAATGTCTTTGTGAGCAATTAGTGTAAAAAAAAAAGATTTTCTTGTTCAATAAATGATAAACTTGTAGGCAAGAGTACAATTTCTGAATAAAGTAAAATAAAAATGGGCTGGTTTTGTGCCTGGTACATGAATATCTTGTTTGCTTTGTCACTTTAGCTTGCCACTATTTTATTGTATCCTGTCTCCTTTTTTGTTTATGGAAAATATAAGCATGACATTAATTTCATTATCCTATTCTGCATGGAAGCATATTTAACATTTGCAAATGAAGAATTGGTAAGAAGAAGAAAATTCAGTAAGGGGGTTTATTATGCATACGTAACCAAGCAAGTGTTTGTTTTAGAACAGTACATCTTGAACATTTATGATAAGGATTGCCAGGACTGAAGTATGAGTTTTATGAATAGAAATTTTTTAAAAGTAACTACTATAAAAATTACTTCGATTCATTGACCTCTGCATGTTTTATCTTGAGTAGCACCACAAATTGTGATATTTATTATTAGGCTGAGTTAAAATCTGGAACAGAGAAACAAGGGACAAATGTGGGTATTATTAAAATATGTAACTTTTAATAAACTCTCATTACTGTAAGTAGCCTCCTCTTTTATGGTATCTTAAATAAAAAAGAAGACAACTGGAAAAAGATGTTTTTCAGCACTAACCGTAAAAGCAAAAATCTTGAGAACAAGAATTTTTTACTCCAAACTAATCTAAAGTACTTGTTCCAGTAAAATCTGCACTTTGCTCTAAATTCCAATATATTAATACCATGCATAAAGTGATGGAACCATAGGTTTGCTTGAAGTGATTTGTGAAAATGCAGCTCATTAGCAGAGCCAAGTTGGTAGCAGAGATGGCAGTAATACTATTTCTCCTTACGGCATAGTATAATGCTGTAACATTATTTAGATTTAGTGATGCCAGCTTCTGTTTCTTGTAAAGTCACACTTATATACCTGAGCTCTGTTTTAGTTCATGATGCAGGGGGCCTAACCTAAGTGGCACAATGCTATATGAAGGATGCTAATGTAGAAATTAATCATAAATTTTTTAATACAGAAACTTGGATGTGGAATGGAATATTGTGACTTGAAATATCTGTAGCCAATTGACAAAATGTATTTCTATATTATATTACAGTTATGCTACATTATATAGAATAATAGCATATAATAATTTAAAATATTAGCAATATAGTAACCCAAACACTGGTAGTATTATATTTATGGATATTGTGTTAACACTAGCATAAACTTGATACTGTATATAACATTATTTCTTATTATATTACAGTACTAATGATGTAATAGTGTAATAACATAATGTATGTTATATGTATAATGTATTAGATGGACCTATAGTACGGTTTCAGAGTTATACTATGTATATACTATACTACATAAACCATGCATACTGTAGAAATTAGAGACAGAAAAGCTGAAGCATGTATATAAATACGTTGGGGATTTTTTTCACCTATGTAATTAGTATGAATATTTTCTTTGTTTCATATTCCATGGTTATATTTTCACCTTCCTCATTTTCTTCTGTGCCTTGTCATCTGTTCTTTTATTTTCCAACCATCTTCACCTTCATTGTCTTACTCTTCCGTGCTTTCCAGATATTCTCCCTCACTAAAATCATTTAAGATGTAGTCATGAAGTTCACTGGGCTAAGGCTGGAACATGGGGTGCTATTGCTGGCACAACCACAAAGCCGCAGGCAAATATTATTCACATCATCTCACTACTTGGTTTCACTTTTTCCATAGTACTAGAAGCATATTGTGTTGTACTGAGCTCCTCTGCCCTCTTAGTGATTAGAAAAGGGACTTGAATAAATGCAGTGCCATATTCCCAACTTGATCAGAAAGTTCACCTTGTGTGGACAAGACATGATAGAGGGGTCAACAATTTTGTTGAGGAATTGCTTAGCTACTTAACTTCAAGAAGGCATCCAAATGCCTGAAGGAAGGACATATAAAGTCAGTTTTTTTCTCTTGCCGTTTCCCAGTACTGTCTCATTAAACATGCTGAATTTATGTCGGGCTCACAACAGGCAGCAGTAATGCCCAATTCAGGTCTACAATTTCCAGTATGCAACAAGTAGCATAGAAGTTCAGTGCTGCAAAGCTTAGTATGATGAGGCCAAAGTCGTAGTACTGCATTCAGTGCAGTACTTAGTCAGGCTTCAGAATGGTTTTTTGAATGTCAAATATAAGCTTATGCAACCATATGACAAATAGACTTAGCAATGAAGACAGAGAAGACCATATAAATCACAGATGGACATCATTGCTTTTTTATTTCCCTATAGAAAATATATACAGTAACTCTGGCAAAACTTGCCACAGTTATTCTACTAATAATAACTAGGTTATTTTGAATATGCAAAAATATATTGTGCTGAATTCATAACTGCAGTTTACTATATAGAGATCAATAAAAACGGTTGAGTGTCCAGCATTTAAGAGCTGTGTTCCTCTCAAATGGGGAAAATTTGCAGGACAGCAATAACTGCTGATATGAAGTTTGACTCATACCTGATCACCCCTGTCATGATGCAAATGAAGGCCTGATTAGTTTTAAATCACTATGGACTTGCTTCCCAAATGGTCTAGTCATAGCCCTAATCGAGTCAGAATCATAGAATCATAGAATCATAGAATCATAGAATGGTAAGGGTTGGAAGGGATCATCTAGTTCCAGCTCCCCTGCCATCAGCAGGGACATCTTCCACTAGACCAGGTTGCTCAGAGCTCCATCCAACCTGGCCTTGAACAATTCCAGGGAGGGGGCAGCCACAGCTTCTCTGGGCAACCTGTTCCAGAGCCTCACCACCCTCACGGTGAAAAATTTCTTCCTAATACCTAATCTAAACCTGCCCTCTTTTAGTTTACAGCCATTCCCCCTTGTCCTATCACTACCGACCCTTGTGAGGAGTCCCTCTCCATCCTTCCTGTAGGGCCTCTTCAGGCACTTGAAGGCTGCTATAAGGTCACCCCAGAGCCTTCTCTTCTCCAGGCTGAACAGCCCCAACTCTCATAGCCTGTCGTCGTAGGAGAGGTATTCCAGCCCTCTGATCATCTTTGTGGCCTTCCTCTGGACCAGCTCCAACACATCCACGTCCTTCTTATGTTGGGGGCTCCAGAGTTGGACACAGTATCCATGTGGAGTCTCACAAGAGCCGAGTAAAGGGACAGAACCACCTCCCTCAACCTGCTGCCCACTCTGCTTTTGATGCAGCCCAGGCCACGTTTAGCTTTCTGGGCTGCAAGTGCACATTGCCAGCTCATGCTGAGCTTCTCATCCACCAGTCTCCCCAAGTCGTTCTCCTCACGGCTGCTCTCGAGACACTCTCCGCCCAGCCTGTATTTGTGTTTGGGATTGCCCCAGCCCACGTGCAGGACCTTGCACTTGGCCTTGTTGAATTTCATGAGGTTCACTTAGGCCCACCTCTCCAGCCTGTCAAGGTACCTCTGAATGCCATCCCTTCCCTTCAGCGTGTCAACCACACGACACAGCTTGGTGTCGTCGGCAAACTTGCTGAGGGTGCACTCAGTCCCACTGTCCATGTTGCCGACAAAGATATTAAACAACACTGGCCCCAGTACCGACCCCTGAGGCACACCACTCATCACTGGTCTCCACCTGGACATTGAGCCATTGACTGCAACTCTTTGAGTGCGTCCATCGAGCCAGTTCCTTATCCAGCGAGTGGTCCATCTGTCAAATCCATGTCCTTCCAATTTAGAGACGAGGACATCACGCAGGACAGTGTTGAATGCCTTGCACATGGTATATGATGTCAGTTGCAGGATGTGAGGGTGGTGAGGCTCTGGAACAGGTTGCCCAGAGAAGCTTGCAGGTATATGATGTCAGTTGCATGCCCTTTGTCCACCAATGCTGTGACACCATCATAGAAGGATGTCAAGTTGGTCAGGCACGATTTGCCCTCGGTGACGTCATGTTGGCTGTCCCCAGTCACCTCTTTGTTATCCATGTGCCTTAGCATGGTTTCAAGGAGGATCTGCTCCATTAGCTTGCCAGGCACAGAGGTGAGACTGACTGGCCTATGGTTACCCAGGTCTTCCTTTTTTCCCTTTTTAAAAATGGGGTGATGTTTCCCCTTCTCCAGTCGGTGGGGACCTCCCCAGACCACCACAAACTTCTCCTTTAGTAGTTTCATGCAGCATAGTACTTGTATTAAAAAGGGAGGAGAATATCTCTAAATGCAGGCAATGAGACCTGACAGAAGTATTATTCCCTGGACATTTCTGCAGTGCACTTCTGTGTGCCACATGTGTGGTGGGCGGTTGAGAATGCTTGCACTACTGAGAGTGCACATTTCATCAGACAGGTGTTGATACTAGTGTGAGCCAGCTCAGAAGAATCCAGCTTCACATTAACACATCAAATCTCGTAATGGCCGATTTTCCTTTGGGTTTTCCTGACAGTATATGGACAGTGTAACGGAAAGCTGCTCAGGGATGAAAGTTAGACTGAAATCACCCGTGTTGGAAATGTACCAGAATAAGTTGCTTTAAAACAAAATGTAGGCAGTGAAGTGTCAATGGGATGTATACACAATAATCAGGTTTAGAGACTGAGGCAGTGGAAAATTTGTGCAGAAGGGAAGTAATTAACAGAAGAACACCATAT
Source organism: Opisthocomus hoazin (assembly GCF_030867145.1). Taxonomy (NCBI): domain Eukaryota; kingdom Metazoa; phylum Chordata; class Aves; order Opisthocomiformes; family Opisthocomidae; genus Opisthocomus; species Opisthocomus hoazin. The sequence continues at coordinate 69,766,465 of NC_134417.1, read as the reverse complement.
AAAATTGCTCCTCTAAACTTATTAATATACTTGCTATGCAAAGCTTTTGTTTTCTGCCATCCACATTCACTCTTTATTAAACTTTTCATTCATATTGTAAGTACCAACACAGTCTGAGTTATCCAGTAGTTTAGAAATTACAATCATACCAATTACTGGCATATACATGACATCACACAAAACATGCGTGCGACCCCTGGAGCCTCTCATGCTGTAGCCATTCTGAGAAGTCTCAATGTGCTAGGAGACTACATTGCTCCTAGAATTACAGAATATCTCAAGTTGGAATGGACCCATAAGGATCATTGAATCCAGCTCCCTGCTCCTTGCAGGACTACCTAAAATTAAGCTGTATGACTAACAGCATTGTCCAGATGAAAATTACTGTTCATTTGCTTCTGCTTTCGCACATATAGTTACATAACCAAAAATTATTCTAGTGAAGCCAGTGACAAACCTTTAAGATTATGAGCAGGGTTTTTTTGTATTGTTGTATGTTATTCAAGAACAGGCTATTTACTATGTAGGTTTTGAAAACCATGAAGAAATGTCATCATTAATACATTGAGTTGTCTATTTTAATTAGATCAAGATTTAGAGAGCTCACACACTTGTATTCATACTTATTAAGGAAATGCACCATCGAATCTGTTACCTAATAAGATTATGCACTGTTTTATGACACAGGTTGTTGTGCTCGCAGGTTATCTAAAATCCAAGATAGAAAGTACTTCCGTTCACTTACGTAGCATTAAAATCATTAAAGATTCAATGCAGAATCACAATTCAAAACTAAAAAAGAATCCAAAAAGTCTGTAACATATATAAATACAGCTGGTTTTTAAGAAGACACACTCTTAAGAAGTGTGACACACAGTAAGGCCAGAAATTTAATGATGGTAGTCTTGGACTTGAGAACTTCCCACTTGTGTTTATAATAGCTGATGGTGTTGCCAGAAATATTCTTTCAAGTTGAGAGACCCCAGCCTAGCTCATTTTTCTGAACTCAAGAGCCTCTAATGTTGCACTATGTTCAGTAAATTCAAGGGATTAATTGACACCCCAGGAGGCCTCGTGAAACAGCATCAAGCTATAACCAGCCACCTGAGTTGTTGTCTCAGGAAGCCTCAGGTCTCCACGGCAGCACTAGAAGTGCTCGTTACATCTGGGTAATGTATTCCCAACAAAGTGCTTGTGACAGAATTAGCTCTATGTTATACAGTTTATTCATTTGAACGGAGAAGAGGATGGATCATCTTTCACTTGTTTAACAAAATATCTATTTAAGAACTTTTGTGCACCAGACACTGACATATTTATTTTAAATTGCATGTTGTATTCTACAATGTTATTCCTAATATCAAAAATGTATGGTGAATTCAAGAGAACAATAGATGTTTGCTGTTGATGTGATACCATATTAGTCTGTTACTCAAAACTATCACAGCAAAAAAAAAATGTAGTCTCTGATTACAAACAGGTATTCTTTTCTTTTTCCACTTATTGGGATTTTTTCAAATACTCCTCTGCAAGAATATGCTCACTGTCCCTTTTACTAATTGTAACAATCTCAGGAAATCTCCCTGGATTTAAATTTTGTCCTCTGTTTTGTTTGGTTGGTTTTCCCACTTATTATGCTTGTTATAGCTGTTTCTGATGCTCTCATTACAATCAGTAGCAAAGCTGTCATTGCTCCAGCCATGCTGGACTGTGCTAGACCCTGGGTTGACAGAGGTGGCTGCGTCTCTGGTTTGTTGTTACCCAGTTTCCAGGCAGGAACCTCACCAAGAGGACTGGCAGGAGCATGGTGGGCAAACATTTTTAAACAGCCCTTCATCCCCTTTTGCAATATGTCCTTGTTTTGGGTGAGAGAACAGAAAGAGGAGCTGGTAAGTAGCACCTAGGTGTCACAACTGATCATGAGTGTGGGGGTTCCTGCACACTCGGAATTTGCACCAATGATATATTCTGACTAAAGTTTCTATAATTTCTATGAAAAAGTAATCCAACACATTGCAGACTCACAGCTGATTAATTAACATCACTACTGTTTATACAGCCTGGTAAACTCAGAAACTGGCAGGTAGGACCAGGGTTCTGTCTCTGCCATGGGCTGTAAGTTGAAGGAAAGGGAAGACCAGAAAAAAAAGTAGGAGGGAAGTGAACAAAGCTGCAAATTCATGCAGAATTAGCTGCAAGTCGAGCAAGGTACCATAGGCTGCGTGCTCCTGGAGCTGATACACACTGAGCATGGAAACTGAGAAGGGAACCACTTGGCACATGAGTCACACTACAGCAGTGCTCAGCATTACTGCTGAGACATCACTTCTTGTGTCTCTCCACTCATGTCACTAATGCATTCTTTCTTCCTTGCTGAGGAGACCTCCTCATGCTGCGAATAAAAACTAGCACTATATCTTGAAGAGTCTTTCCCAGGGGAAGGCTGGAACTGAAGATGTGATGCAAGAATGTAGACATTGCACAGAGTTTTTACATTAGTTAACATTAATTCCATTTTAAGTCTGGAGGTGCTGGACAGAGATTGAATTAATGTTTTTGGTCAATAATTGTCTTCTACAATCAACAATCAAGTATTCATGTTAATTCTTTAGATATGTCAGTTAATACAGTCTTTTGATTGTGGAGTTATTTGTAAGACTTATGTTTGTCACACAGAAGCAATTTTGGAAAGTACTCATTTCACTTTGGATGTCGGGGAAATTCTTCCTGCATGATGGCTCTTGAGCACGGGATGGCAGAGAGTTTAACTTTGGAAATTGCCATAATGGTGCCATTAATCTGCAAGTTGAATGCTCAGCTGTATTGGAGTAGATGATCCACAGAGGTCCCTTCCAACCCCCACCATTCTGTGATTCTGTGATTTAGAAGTTCAATGACTTTTGGTTGTGTTATGGGTTTGTGTGGCAAGATTTTGGTAGCAGGGGGCTATAGGGGTGGCTTCTGTGAGAAGCCGTGAGAAGCTTCCCCCATGCTTGATAAAGCAAGTGCTAGCCGGCTTCTAAGATGGACCCACCACCAAGGCCAAGACAATCAGCCACGGTGGCAGTGCCTCTGTGATAACATATTTAAGAAGGCGAAGAAAAAACTGCAGTGAAACAGCAGTTGAGAGAGAGGAGTGAGACGATGGGAGAGAAACAATCCTGCAGACACCAAGGTCAGTGAAGAAGGAGGGGGAGGAGGTGCTTGAGATGCTGGAGCAGAGACTCTTCCCTTGCAGCTTGTTATGAAGACCATGGTGAGGCAGATTGTCCCCCTGCAGCCCATGGAGGTCCATGGTGGAGCAGATATCCACCTGTAGCCTGTGGAAGGGACCCCATGCCAGAGCAGGTGGATGCCTGAAGGAATCTGTGACACTGTGGGGTGCCCATACTGGAGCAGGCTCCTGCCAGGACCTGTGGGCCCATGGAGAGAGGAGCCCACACCGGAGCAGGTTTGCTGACAGGGCTTGTGGCCCCGTGGGGGACCCATGCTGGACCAGTCTGTTCCTGAAGGACTGCACCCTGTGGAAGGGAAGAGCTGCAGCCCATGGGAAGGACTCAAGTTCGAGAAGTTTGTGGAGATCTGTCTCCCATGAGAGGGACCTCATGCTGGAGCAGGGGCAGAGTGTGAGGAGTCTTCCCCCCAAGGAGGAAGGAGCGGCAGAGACAAGGTGTGATGAACCAACCATAACCCCCATTCCCTGTTCCCCTGCACTGCTCGGGGGGAGGAGGCAGAGAAACAGGAGTGAAGTTGAGCCCAGGATGAAGGGAGGGGTGAGGGGAAAGTGTTTTAAGATCTGGTTTTATTTCTCACTATCCTACTCTGATTTGACTGGTGATAAATTAAACCTTCCTTTTCTCCCCAAGTTCAGTCTGTTTTGTCCGTGACAGTAATTGGTGAGTGATCTCTCCCTGTCCTTGTCTTGACCCTTGAGACTTTCATCATATTTCCTCTCCCCTGTCCGACTGAGGAGGCGGAGTGATAGAGCGGTGTTGGTGGGCACCTGGCATGTATCCAGGCCAAACCAAAACAAATTGCCAGGTGTGCTAGAGGATGGGTTTCAAGCTGTAAGCATTTGCCTAAAAAATGTAGAAAATGTATTCCTTCCTTCCACCCTCCATTCCACCCTCCCTTCCACCCTCCCTTCCTTCCTATCTTCCTCCCTGCCTTCCTTCCTCTCTGCCTCCCATGAATTTCTTCAATCAGAACACAAATATTATAATTTCATCTGGCAGATAAATGAAGGGAATTTTTTTGCTCAAGCTCAGAATTGTAGCTGTATAAAACTGAAGGGTTAATTAAAAAAAGTATATAGAATTTTGCATCTCACATGAATGCATTTGGGGAGGGGCAGAGGAAAAGGAGTATATGTGTAAATAACCTTCATTTTTCATTTGGGCTTCGTAGAGCAATTTGGATTTCTCTCTTTTTCACTTGGATAACCTCAAGTGCTGAGGAAAGTCAAAGCTTCCATAAAGCAATGTTTTGGTGTCTGTTGAAAAAAAATGCAGAAAGGGATTCGTGAAAAGGTAATGTGCAGAAATACCTTGGTTTCTAGTTAAAAACACGTAATCAAATGCTACACAATGCAATGATGAGGTAGTATTTTATGGGGAAGATTTAAGAGCAGGTGGAAAGTATAGATATAATTCGAATGTATGACTAATGCTTACACTGTAAGATATTTTTCTGAAGTAGACAGCAAATATACATAAGAAAATAAATTGATGAATCTGGATTTAATAAAAGTTTATTAATATTTTACCATAAAATTAACAATTATTCTTTGTTGCTATGAGTAATAGAAGCCCACTGATATTAGTCATCATACTGCATCATTTATGATATTGAATTAGTTTACCTGAACGGGTTTTAATATTATGGTATCTGCAAAGAAAGAGTCAAACAATATTAAAAGAGATAGGATGTAAATGTTTAATGGTATTGGTATTAAAAACTATAAAATGCTATCTGATATGATTAGTCTGTATTTTACGAAAAAGGCACTTAATAAAAAAAAGGTTCTAACAAGCATGAATGAGTTGTGTGATAACTATTCCTGTGCTCATAACAAATGCTATATTTTCCTACACAATTCCTGCATGATCAATATCATTATTGTGAAGTGCTTTTAGCTAACTCATATATGAAAGACATGGCATATAAGTTAAATTCTGTCGTGTTCTATAGAAAAAAGTTTTACGTCAAAACGTACAAAGATGATAAATTACGTCAAGAAGGTTTCATCTGAAAAGAGGTGTCAGACAAAGAAATACAACATCCTACAGGCTATTAAATGCAGTGCTGGAACATGCATTGTACTCTAAAAATCGCAATTGGAAAAATGAGAATGGTAGGAGATAAATGGAGGAATAACTCTCCAGATTAATTGATAATACCTCACTCATCAGAAAAGAGGTAAAAGAAATGATTACCTGAGAGGAGGAGAGAGAAAGTAGTATGAAATGGTGAACAAATTGAAGGAACTTGCATTAAATGTAAGGAAGACAATAATGTCGCAATCAGATTCTCTGAAGAACTCAAATTTGTGCAAAGAAGCAGGACTATAAGGAAAAATTGAGTGATGTAACTTTTTATCTTTTTCTGGAAAATTGTTCTGGAACTGTTCTTCTGTCCAACTTAGAAATCATAGTGAAATATAATTTCACTGAAGCCTTAGTAGGGAGTCTAGATATACAGCAGTCACACCAGTCACCATACGTACTGAGCAGCTGGAAATATTCTGAGATTCTGGGGCCCCCCAACATAAGAAGGACATGGATGTGTTGGAGCGGGTCCAGAGGAAGGCCACAAAGATGATCAGAGGGCTGGAGTACCTCTCCTACGACGACAGGTTAAGAGAGTTGGGGCTGTTCAGCCTGGAGAAGAGAAGGCTCTGGGGTGACCTTATAGCAGCCTTCCAGTACCTGAAGAGGGCCTACAGGAAGGATGGGGAGGGACTTCTCACAAGAGTCGGTAGTGATAGGACAAGGGGGAATGGCTGTAAACTAAAAGAGGGCAGGTTTAGATTAGGTATTAGGAAGAAATTTTTCACCGTGAGGGTGGTGAGGCTCTGGAACAGGTTGCCCAGAGAAGCTGTGGCTGCCCCCTCCCTGGAAGTATTCAAGGCCAGGTTGGATGGAGCTCTGAGCAACCTGGTCTAGTGGAAGATGTCCCTGCTCATGGCAGGGGGGTTGGAACTAGATGATCTTCAAGGTCCCTTCCAATCCTTACCATTCTATGACTGCCTGATTCTGTGACCCTCTATAAGTATCTATCCTTGCAGTATTACCCATGACTCTCTTAGAATTTTTTTAAACTGCATGGAGCATAATCCTAACAGTAATAAAGCCACATTCATTTCCACTGTTATCCCAGAAACTGTTTCAACCTTTAAAACAGTTTTGCAACTCTGACAGTTCTGATGCCCTTTGTGTTCAAAAGTTGTCCTTCAGTCACAGAATCACAGAATGTTAGGGGTTGGAAGGGACCTCTGTGGGTCATCTGGTCCAACCCCCCTGCCGAAGGAGGGTCACCTAGAGCAGGCTTCACACGACCTTGTCCAGGTGGGTCTTCAGTATCTCCAGAGAAGGAGACTCCACAACCTCCCTTGGCAACTAGTTCCAGTGCTCCGTCACCCTCAGAGTGAAGAAGTTCTTCCTCATGTTCAGCTGGAACTTCCTATGCTTCAGTTTGTGCCCATTGCCCCTTGTCCTGTGGCTGGGGGCACCACTGAATAGAGTCTGGCCCCATCCTCCTGATGCCCACCTTTAAGATATTTATAAGCATTTATAAGGTCCTCCCTCGACCTGCTGGCCACACTCTTCTTGATGCACCCCAGGATACCAATGGCCTTCTTGGCAACAAGAGCACACTGCTGGCTCATGGTCAACTTGTCGTCCACCAGGAAACCCAGGTCCCTCTCCACAGAGCTGCTCTCCAGCAGGTCAGCCCCAAGCCTGTGCTGGTGCATGGGGTTATTCCTCTCCAGGTGCAAGACCCTGCATTTGCCTTTGTTGAACCTCATCAGAATCCTCTGCGCCCAACTCTCCAGCCTGCCCAGGTCTCGCTGAATGGCAGCACAGCCTTCTGGTGTATCAGCCACACTTCCCAGTTTTGTGCCATCAGCAAAGTTGCTGGAGGTACACTCTAACTCTTCATCCAGGTCATTGATGAAGAAGTTGAACAAGACTGGGCCTAGTACTGACCCCTGGAGGACACCTCTAGGTACAGGCCTCCAACTAGACTCAGCACCGCTGACAAAAACCCTCTGAGTTCTGCCATTCAGCCAGTTCTCAATCCACCTCACTGTCCACACATCCAGCCCACACTTCCTGAGCTTCCCTAGGAGGATGTTATGGGAGACAGTGTCGAAAGCCTTGCTGAAGTCGAGGTAGACAACATCCACTGCTCTCCCCTCATCTACCCAGACAGTCATGCCATTGTAGAAAGCTATCATATTGGTCAAGCATGACTTCCCCTTGGTGAATCCATGCAGACTACTCCTGATAACCTTCTTTTCCTCCACTTGCTTGATGATGGCCTCTAGAATGAGTTGCTCGGTCATCTTTCCCAGGATGGAGGTGAGGCTGACCGGCCTGTAGTTCCCTGGATCCTCCTTCTTGCCAGTTTTGAAGACTGGAGTGACATTGGCTTTCCTTGGGCCCTCGGGCACCTCTCCTGTCCTCCAGGACCCCTCAAAGATGATGGAGAGTGTCTCAGCAATGACATCCGCCAGCTCCCTCAGCACTTGTGGGTGCATTCCATCAGGGCCCATGGATTTTTGAGCGCCCTGATTGCTTAAGTGATCTTTCACACAGTCCTCCTCGACCAGGGTAAGGTCATCCTTTCTGCAGGCTTCCTCTCTTACCTCCAGGGCCTGCGATTCCTGAGGGCCGGTCTTAACAGTGAAGACTGAAGCAAAGAAGGCATTCAGTAACTCTGCCTTCTCTTCATCCTCCGTCACCAGGACACCCATCTTGTTCAGCAGCAGCCCCACATTATCCCTAGTCTTCTGTTTGCTGTTGATGTACTCGAAGAAGCCCTTCCTGTTGTCCTTGACATCCGTTGCCAGATTCAGTTCCAGGTGGACCTTAGCCTTCCTCGTTGCATCCCTGAGTGCTTTGACAACATTCCTGTACTCCTGTGGCCTGTCCCTCTTTCCACATTCCACAGACCTTTCTCTTCCACCTGATCTCTGCTAGAAGCTCCTTGCTCATCCATGTGGGTCTCCTGCCTCCTTTTCTAGATTTCTTGCTCAGGGAGATGCACTGATCCTGAGCGTGGAGGAAGTGATGTTTAAACAGTGACCAGCTCTCTTGGACCCCCCTGCCTTCTAGAGCCCTGATCCATGAGATTCCTTCAAGTAGCTCCTTGAAGAGGCCAAAATTAGCTCTCCTGAAGTCCAAGTTTTTGATCCTACTTATCGCCCTGCTTCCTCCACACAGGATCCTGAAGTTCACCATTTAATGGTCACTGCAGCTGAGGCTACCTCCAACCTTCACATCCTAAAATGTCAAATCACTTCTTCTTTTTGGGGCTGTTTTTCTAGTTACAGAATGACAAAATTTTTTTTTTGTTTTTAATGGCAGAGTTAGTATTTGGAAATTGTTATTTAGTTACTTCATACTTAAAAATACTTTCAAAATAGCAAGTCAAATGCTAATCATAGCTCTGATATAGGACACATTAACAATGCAGCTCAGAGATAAAAATCAGGCAACATCACATACCATTAAGTAGACTTAGCATAACTGTAGATTTTCCTAAATCCTCAGATCAAATTTAGTTTTCTATTAGCATAATCCACAAAACCATATCATATATTCCTCTTCATAAATGTATCATTCTCCATTTTAAAATGACACCCCTACTTTGCTGTGAAGGTTGTTCGTAAGTCTGTTCCACTGGTGAACAGAAACCTTCTGGATTCCTGGCTCAATATAGTGAAAGTTTTATGTACCATTTTCTCTTTATCCTTGAATGTGTTTCCCTGTCTCTTTTGGAAATTTCGCATTTGCTGTGTTCAATATTATATTTATCTTTTTTGTATCTGCATCCCACTAGTTGGTTAATACATGGGAGTAGATCCTTCACCATCTTGTTTCAAGCTGCTGAGCGTATAGAAGAAATTATTTAAATTAGTTCATGCATTCTTAGCCTGATAATTCACACTACTTCATTTCGTCTTCCTTCTGTCCCTCTAACTCTTAAGTTGTCCACTTCATCCTCTGCTATTCAGATCCTCCTCCATCCTGGCAGTTCTCCCCAGCTTGATGCTGTTTGCCCACTATCATTTTCAGTATCACATCAGGGAAAAGATAAATAAGATTCATACAAGACTGGTTTTGGAAGAACTTAAATAGCAACTTTCCCCCAGCTTATACTTTTATTTCCACATCATTAATTGTCGTCATTACTTTGTCTCTTTGATCAGTATATGACTCTTGCACTAACACCATCTTAAGAATATTAATTAATTATATTAGCATAATTAATTCTATTATTCAATACCTATTATTTAATAATTAAATGTTTCACTATGTAATAATTTCCTGTGTGGTACCATACAATAGTCCTTATTGGCATCCAGACACATGAGATATGGAAGCTTAATCTTGTTAACCAAACCGATTTTCAGAATCATATATCAAGTTTGTCCAGTATGTTTTACAATTGGTAGACCTATCCAGATCACTGTTTATTCCACTTTCCTGTAAAGCCTACCTGTTTTTTACCTTTTTCTTTCCAAGCTTGTGTTGAAGTCATGCTTACAATAGAGGCAAAGCTAACATGGTCTGTAACAGTCCAGATTACTTTTGCATCTTCTTAATTCAGTCCTGTTAGCAAGAATAATTTAAACACCTTAAGTTTTATTTCTACTTCTGTACTAGGTTTGTGTGGCAAGGTTTTGGTAGCCGGGGAGCTACAGGGGTGGCTTCTGTGTGAAGCTTCTAGAAACTTCCCCTATGCCCGATGGAGCCAATGCTAGTCAAGATGGACCCGCCACTGGCCAAGGCCAAGCCCAAGCTCATCAGTAATGGTGGTAGTGCCTCTAGGATAACATAGTTAAGAAGGGGACAAAACCCCTGTGTCACAGCAACTGCAGCAGGAGAGAGGAGTGAGACACTGTGAGAGAAACCACTGTGCAGGCACCAAGGCCAGGATAGGAGGAGGTCCTCCAAGCGCCAGAGCAGAGATTCCCCTGCAGCCTGTGGAGAAGGCCATGGTGAGGCAGACTGTCCCCCTGCAGCCCATGAAGGTCCATGGTGGAGCATATATTCACCTGCAGCCCATGGAGGACATTTTGCTAGCTGCTTTCTTTAAGCTCTTTAAGTACATACCTTTGTAATAAAAAATGATCTAAACTCCCAAATTCACTTTATTTCTTTTAAAATTAAACTGAACACATACAATTTTGTATGTAACTTTCAGTTAGGTGCCTAATTCCCTTTGCAGGTCAACTTTTGATTACATTTTCAGAAAATCTCATGGATGCCTCTGCTTAAGTTCACTGATTTCTGAAAATGAGGCAAAAAATATTGAAACACACTGAGATGTTTGAAAAAGGCACTCTATATCCACAACACAGATTTGTAGTGCTGATATGCTCCTTTCAGAAAGTTGAAAAAGTGTTTAGAAAATCTCAAAATAGTAAGTACAAGTCCCTTACAAAGTTACCAGAAGCAGCCATTTGTTTTGGAATATAAAAGATTTGCTGAAGATCGAAAGGGACCTGTTGGTGTTTCCGTTTGAATTCATACGCTCTGTAAGGCTGATTTCAATCAGCACTGATTATTTTGGCAGTAAATAAGCTAGGAATAGGTTTACGACTCCTTAAAATTACAGCTCCCTATCTGTCCTGTTATTTCCAGCAGGTTTGTACTCTGAAAGGCACGTAGGACCTGCTAAAGGCATTACACTTCTCAGGTCTCAGCATTCCAGTAGAAAATTGAAGTGCATAGAATTGAAAATGCTGCAGTAATCATCTGAGTGTAAAAAATATGAAGATGTATTTGTTTGCAGAAGTTAGGAGCTGCCCTCTATAAGTCATGTGGGAATGACAGTATTTACTGCTTTTGAAGAAGAAGAAAAAATTCCTTTGCAATAGATAACTCTGTAATTCCTCACTGATGCCACACTGGCAGAAACTAAGCCTAGCGTTTTCAAGGTGGAGAGTGGCAGAAAGTGTGAGGCAAATGAAAATGGTCTGTGTTTCTGGCTATTGCAGCTGAACAAAATTACTTGATTTTTATTCTGTCTCCACAGCTAAACTTCCCTAGCAAATTCTTCAGGTAAGAGAGCAGAGTCTTCTCCAGGGAAAAAAAGAGAACATTCAGGGAAAAGTTAGTTAACTGAACCATCCTGATGTTCAGCTGAATATCTTTATATCAGGACATTCCTGTGGTTCTCAAATTTCACACTGCTCACAAGTATTTTGATTACTTCCTACATCTTCCTGCATTCTATCACCTACCTGCTGAATTTTAGAGATCTGTTAAAACTTATTTTACTATAGATGTAGAAGAAAAGATATAAGGGCATTAAAATTATGTTGTTATCCCAAAAATTGGTGAATGAGGAAGTGGTGAATGAGCACACAAATCAAAAGTTCTACAATTGCTGTCTCTACCCATCCATATGCAGATCCTGACCACCTAGAGATGTTCTGTATCAGCCCAGTCAGTTCTGCAGATTTCCCCCCAAAAAATGTTGTTTATGAGTGCTCGCATAAATGATCCAATGAAAAGATGAATTATAGGTAGAAATCCAGTTTGCCTGATTCAAGCATCTAACTCACTCTTTCCTAAACCTTTTATCGCAACTGTCCTGCTCAAGGGTCTCCCAAGTATGTCTACATCTTTCTCAAACTGTGTACACCAAAGCTGCCTCAGAGGCTATAGCCACTCTTTGATCTGCCCCAGCAAGAAGGCTTAATCTTTCAGGCCCACAGATGCAGAAAAACTGTCAGCCACGCTGCATCCCAGGGCAAACAGGTTATTTTCATACTTGGCCGAAGTCTCCTCAGGTCTGTGTGGTACCCTTAGGTACAATTTTTATATTTGCTTTTATTTCACTCTATTTAAAAAATGCAATGGCTGTAGCAAAGCACTGCCTGGATAGTTCTTTTGTGGCATGATGCTGCATGTGTTTTTATGGTGTGCAAGTGTTGCCTGCCTTGGGGAAGGCCATGAGAAGGGGATGCCTGAGGGAATGAAGTTTGACAGTTGTCGGGGGACTATACAGGGCATGGAGAACCTGGTGAACTCTCTTCCTTACTGCTTGTAGAGTGTGGTCCCTGAACTGAATGCTATTCCAGAACTGCACTCAGTTTTATCTCAAAGGGAATTAGGAAGTTTACTCTGAAATGAAAGCCTGGGAATGAACTATCATACAGAGCAGGGATGATGGAGGGCCAGGTTCAGGAGCCAAGTTATTTGCTGGTGTTGATGTACCCAATAGTATTTTACAGCTGACATTTCACCAATACTGAATCAAGTGGAATCATTACCCTCAGCATCTTACATATAACACTAGTATTAACATGTCAGAATGTGATTTGCCTTGACTTTCAATGTTGACTTTCATTTAATTTCTTTTTCCACTCACACCTCCTGGACTTTTTTCCTTGCATTTGTATTTACTCATCTATTCACAATCTAGTATTTGTGAATGTGATTTCCGCCTCCAAAGTGCAGCATTTGACACACAGCTTACTGAATTATATCTTGCTGATTTCAGACCGTATCTCAAGATTATTACAGTAATTTGGAACCCTGATACTGGTCCCTAAAGCATTTGTATGCCCTGTGCTGTTAATTAGTATCATTCATAGTTTTCATACATAATCGCAGTTCATTATGTTGTCTAAGTCACTAATGAAAATGTACTTTAAATTCTCAGGTGTAGAATATAATTCTATAGCTTATTCATGTGCTTATATTTGTTCTACTTCTCCTTTAAACTCTAGGCTGAGAATTCCCAAGAAAACAGGCACCTCAGTAGTTGCATCAGTATTTAATACTTGTGCTCATATCTAATCTGATTCACAGAATTATATTGAAGTTATCAAACTAACAACTCAGATTGTTTATATCCCCAAAGAGGGAGCAGTCTGTCACTTACTGAGCTCTGCATTAATGCAAGTTACTTGTTCTGTCTGATTTTGCATTCCATTTTAGAAATAGGTGACCAATAGCAGGCTAATTATGTTATATTTTTCTCGTGTTCTGTTTACAAGCATTATGCATTTACTTGACTATGTTTGTAGAAAAACACAGCTTTATAGAAAACTGTGTCTGAAAGTTTTACTGTATCAAGTGACCTACTTTTCACCTTTGTGCATTTGAACATAGCAGATATATTTACTATAGGCAATGCTGTATTATTTTGTCTAGATCAGCATACTTTAATGGCCATGCAGTCTATTAAATATCTGTTACAGACTCTGGATTTAATAAATGATTTCTAATTGACTAGGTGTCAGTGACAACATTCTAGAAAACTCAGTTACGTGGGATTTTTCATTGATTTTCCCTGTATTAGAAAATGAAATGTCAGATACCATTAATTACATTTTCACAATAAGAAGTATACTGCAAAAGCAGTAAAGTGCAAAAGTGAAAGCACTTCCAGTCTAATGCACAATAGAAGTATTCTTTTAAAATTAATCCAATATATAAACATATATTACAGTTATGGTCTTTTGTGGACCAAATTCTTGTGAATGTAATTACAACCCATAATATGGAACCATTTTGCGGGCTTCTAGGAAAAAATTTTCATTCAGGTATATTCTGCACACATTTACACTTGTACAGTATACTGTCTGCATCCAGGAACACAGAAGGTGGTTAAGCCACAGTTTCTAGGAGTTCTTACCTACAACAACTACATCATCACTGACATTAGGGAAGTGAGGAAGTGTGGGCTGGGTGAGTGGTTGGTGAAGTGGATAGAGAACTGGCTGAATGGCAGAACTCAGAGGGTTGTCATCAGCGGCGCTGAGTCTAGTTGGAGGCTGGTAACAAGTGGTGTCCCCCAGGGGTCAGTACTGGGCCCAGTCTTGTTTAACTTCTTCATCAACGACCTGGATGAAGAGTTAGAATGTACCCTCAGCAAGTTTGCTGATGACACCAAACTGGGAGGTGTGGTAGATACACCAGAAGGCTGTGCTGCCATTCAGCGTGACCTGGATAGGCTGGAAAGTTGGGCAGAGAGGAACCTGATGAGGTTCAACAAAGCCAAATGCAGGGTCCTGCACCTGGGGAGGAACAACCTCATTCACCAGTACAGGCTTGGGGTGGACCTGCTGGAGAGCAGCTCTGCGGAGAGGGACCTGGGCATCCTGGTGGACGACAGGTTAACCATGAGCCAGCAGTGTGCCCTGGCTGCCAAGAAAGCCAATGGGATCCTGGGGTGCATCAAGAAGAGTGTAGCCAGCAGGACGAGGGAGGTTCTCCTTCCCCTCTACACTACCCTGGTGAGGCCTCATGTAGAGTACTGTGTCCAGTTCTGGGCTCCCCAGTTGAAGAAAGATGAGGAGCTACTGGAGAGAATCCAGCGGAGGGCTACAAGGATGATGAGGGGACTGGAACATCTCTCCTACGAGGAGAGGCTGAGGGAGCTGGGCTTGTTCAGCCTGAAGAAGAGAAGGCTGCGAGGGGACCTTATAAATGCTTACAAATATCTGAAGGGTGGGTGTCAGGAGGATGGGGCCAAACTCTTTTCAGTAGTGCCCAGTGACAGGACAAGGGGCAATGGGCACAAACTGAGGCACAGGAAGTTCCGTCTGAACATGAGGAAGAACTTCTTCCCTCTGAGGGTGACGGAGCACTGGAACAGGCTGCCCAGGGAGGTTGTGGAGTCTCCTTCTCTGGAGATATTCAAGACCTGCCTGGACAAGGTCCTGTGCAGCCTGCTGTAGGTGACCCTGCTTCGGCAGGGGGGTTGGACTAGATGACCCACAGAGGTCCCTTCCAACCCCTACTAGTCTGTGATTCTGTGATTCTGTGATTAGCTTGTGGTCCCTGTTAGCTGTCCATGGCTCAAAGACAGAACTGCGAACTTATGTTATAACTATACTCATGTTTACCCAGGCTATATGTCATTCGTAAGCAGCATATGACCCAGAATAAAGTTTATCAGACTGTGACACACATATTCATTGCCATTGGTGGTCTCCAGTTCAAAATACATTGGTGCATCTTTCCTACTTTCCTGTGTTTGCATTGGTATAGTCAGGTGTTTGTGATAATATATGTTTTCCACAGATGTGATTCTACAGATTTTCTTTCACGCGATTGCATTTATTACACCCAAATTGACCACTGGTCTCTATAGTTCTATGGAGATGATATTAGCAGTGAGGATGTGAAAATTCGTTTGACTATGCACAATTTAATGTAGTGCTAGAAGTTCTTACGTCTTTGCAGAGAAAGAAAAATCCATGACCTTTCTGAAGTATGTGATATAGCATTCAATTTCCCTGCATCTGATCGATAAGCAAGAAGGAAATTATATCTTTTGCCATGGTAGACAAGCATAATTAAGCAATAAGGCAATGAAGGTAGTGGTGATTATCTTAGGATGCACCTGGGAGCTGCCTTGTTGCTATTTTAAACATCTTTATGCTAAGGGAACTGTATTAATTTCTGCTGAGAAAGATAAAGTTGGCAATTTGGAATGCTCATGAGCAGCAGTTTCAATTCAGCTTCACAGAGAGTAATGTGGTGTGTTCACCTGAAACAATTAGGCTTCTCCTTCAACAGAAGCAAAGGTGGAGCAGGCTGTAAACATTTAGCTCACAGTTCAGACACCACCCCACCCCAAAAAACACCCCCAACCAAAAAAAACAATTATGCTTTGGCTGGCTGCCAGTGAGTGCAAAACTTACTTTTTTGCCAGTTTAGAATAAAAAAATGTTGCCCCCAACACTTGACTTCCAGGGAAAGCATCTCTGCATAATTAATGCTATTGCATCCACATTCTAATTTATGCATTTTAATTATACCAAAGGCCCAGTGAATAATTAATGCTAGCAAAACAATGGGTCTGAAGCATAAGCTGAAAAGTATCACTTTTTAATGGGCTTTGTAGATTTAAATAGCTAATGAAAGCTATTTAACTATTTGATTGCAAGAATATTTCCCCCTGATGCAATCAAGTATTAACTGCCTTTATTGAGCAGCTTCGCAAGTGGAGAAATGTTAGCTCAGGCTACCTGTTTTCACATTTGGCCAATCAGAGTACACCACAGTACACTAACCCACCTGAGCCATGTGCATGTAGGAAAGATTTATTTGGATGTTAGCCCTGTGGGAGGGACTTACATGTCATTGGCATCATCTATAAGATGTAAAATCATAATTCCGGCTACAAAATTCCTCTTTGACCTCCTGTCTTCAAGCAGGTCAGTTCATGCAAGTTTCACAGAGAGATTTAGAATTGAATACAGAGAAATACAATATAGAATTCATTATCCCTGAGTTCAGCTACCTAAGAACTAAGGATGTAGGCCAGGTTAGTAATTTTGAGCCTTGCAGTGGTCGACAGAGAGAGATAGCATCTCTGGAGAATTTCATCTCATCCTAAAATAGGTTTTTGAAATAGATGGGATTAATCACCATTTGGCAGCGGCTATCATTTTTCTGTTTTTACAGAAGAAGCTTAGGACACTGCCTTAGACCATACACCTAACTTCTAGACAGTCTAGTTTAGGTGAAGTTAATTTCACTAGCAACAACAGCCTCTAAACTACTGTGTGAGAAAGACCTACTGTCACCAACCTGATGGCATAAAGGCTGGGGCAGAGCAGAAGAACTCACAGCACAGAGCTCTCCAAAGCTCAGTGCGTTACATTGGCAACCAGCACCCCTGCTGCTTGATCAAGTCTCAGACTCCAAACATGTGATGCTCATCAAGCAAGCCCTTCCCCCTCTGAAAGGCTCAGAATGTGCATTCCTGTTGATCTGCTGTGCCCAAAGGCTTGGCTCCTCTCTGTCGTGGTCCTTGGAGCAACACTGGGCAGTGTGATGTGTGAAGGGCAGGGTGTCCCAGGTGGGCAGTATGTCCTGGGTTTGGTGTACTCTGAGTTTGTCGTGCAAATGGTGGTGAAGGCATGTAGACAGCAGACAGCACTGACTGCATAGCATGGAAAGCCTGGTGGCAGAAAGTACCTGTTTCTTTAGATGAGTAAAATGATACAGCAAATGATGAATTACTGCAATCCCTGGTAATATATTACATGCACTCAAGTAATAATCAACTTGTTGATAGGAATATAAAATAAATCACTTTCACCAACTTTTTTGTTCATGTTTTCCATGTCAGAACTTTGCTCTTTAAACTGTAATGAAAAATGTTTAAGAAAGTGTCATAATAATAACAATATAATGAAGACCTTGTAAAACAAAGAAGGTTGGTAAAGGCTGCTGCCAATTTTGAATATCAGGCCCCTTATTTAAGTGCAGTATTTGGAGCCCAGTAACTTTTGGCTCCTATGATTTGTTTTCTCTTTTTATCTAATACTATATATTGAAATAAAAGTACTTGACTCTTCAGAGCACCCACCTGAGTCGCTACAGAGACATGGAGGGGGACTATGTAGGAACCAGTTGTGTTTTCCCTGTTTTCAGCTGTTTACGTGAGCAAGGACACGAGCTACTGCTCTTGTCAGTGGTTGTGGTCTGTCTCGGGCAGGTGACATCTACATTTGGTTTGGGTGGCCTGGATGGTGTGACCCTCATGCAGATGTGGGGAAGGGAGAGGGCGGCACAGAAAAGGCTCTTCCTGAGGTGGCTCTTCTCCAGGGAAATCTCAGTCAGCCATAGCCAGCTGCTGCTTGGTCTTGCTAAATATTTCACAGAAAATAGAAAGCAAAGCACAAAGGAAAATCTGCCTTAGTATCAGACTAAAACCAGTTTCTTTCTTCTGAGCAACAGTACCTGAAAGAGCAGATATGCGTTCGTGCAAACTGGGAGTGCTGTAAAGGTTAACAGACCAACACTGGTGGCTTGCGTGTTTTTCACTGCTCAGCTCTCCTGCCCAGGAGCTAGGCAGTGTCCTGATGGTATTTTTCTGCATCCCATTCTCCTCTATTTTTCTTACTGCAGTACCTAAAATAAGTAGTAAGAATAATTATTCAAGAAACACAATTCTTTTATTAAATCCAATTTAAGACCAACACCTCCTTAGTGTGTACAGGATGGAGCCTGGTGATCTAGCAGTCCTGGTCAGTCTAGTGTTTTTAATGTGGATGAGACAAAAATGGCTGCTGAAACATGAGCTCGCTGTCTCTAGCAAAGTGTCTCCCTCTGCTCCTGCCTTTACAGGACTATGCTGAGAAGGAGAAAGCTGCAGCCAAGGCTCTGGAGGATGTGAAGGCTAACTTCTACTGTGAGCTATGTGACAAGCAGTACCACAAACACCAGGAATTTGACAACCACATCAATTCTTACGACCACGCTCACAAGCAGGTAAAGCTGACAAATGTCCGTGCATGTTACAGCAGTCCATCTTCCTTCCCCATTGATTGTGGGAGATTTCTAAATTCACTCAAGCAGAAGACAATTCATAATTTGATGTTTTCAACTTTAACAAGCTATTTTTCATTAAAATGAAATGTAAAATATTCATATTTTTGATCTTCACCACAATTTCTTTTAAGCCTCTCTGACTGAAAAATCTCCATCTATAGCTTTAGATAGGTGCTCAATACCAATATCCACACTGAACTCGATATATTTAAATGAGGAATTACTTATAAACTAGAGGGAGGGGGAAGGATCACTTTCTTAAATATCCAGGTCCCTCTTTTGGATGCAGCAGGCAGGTGATCATGCTGCTTCAAGCTGGTCATGCTGTGTCAAGGGCAGAAAAGCAGTTTATTTTTTTAAAGAACCATGTGTTTCTGTCTCATGATGTTTCTCAAGGTGGAATACATTTTGCCTTGAATAAAAAATATAATTAATCTAAAATAATGGCTGCTTTTGAACAACAAGATATTGGATTCTTGGGAAGAGACGATAGACGCTAATTGTTTGTCATTGGTTTTGTATCAGCTTTATCAGATCTATATGTGGTAGGTATATTCTACCCATATATACCTATTATCCTTCTCTGTCTGCTTGCTGCATCCTAGTTTTTCTCCAATTTGTAGCAAAACCTGTATTTCAGTTGGCATTATGAAAAGAAAATGCAATTCACTACATAAACACTTCAGAATTTGAAGAAAATTGTTTGCAAAGCTCCAGAATGAGCATTTCTGAACCTCTGATGAGCAGATCATATCTGTTACTCTGAGATGTAAGAATATGTAACAGGATTCCACAGATGTATGTTTTTCCCCTGTTTTTTCTACTAGCACTTACATGCACTACACAGTTCAAGTTCTCATGTATTGTGTGCATTCAGGTTGCCGGGGTATTAGTGTCTTCTGGGTGATCACACTTCTGGGTGCATGGGGGTCAGGAGCTACCTTGCAAATATATGAATCATTTAGAAGATGCCAGTATTTTTGACAGAGGACTAGAAATAATAAATGTTGAGTAAAACAAACAGTGCTAAAGATAGAACTCCTCACTCCCACTGCAAGCAATCTTATTGTCTTTTGCTGTATTATAGAGGATGTTAATCAGCCTGGAATTTTCTGTGTTCATTTATCATGGCACTGCATTAAAAAACTGCCTAGTGTCTGCCCACCCATCATGCTGAACCATCCTGCTCAATTCCAGCAGCCCAGAGTCAGCTGTTCATGGGTAATTATGGGACTGGTTTGGCCCATCACTTCCAAATCAGAGCTAGATTCATCTAATGTATCTATGTATTAAATCAAAAGCAGCTCCTCACATGATCATTCCATTAATTAATCCATAAAAATGTTTATAATAATACAAAACAAATGCCTTTCCAGATCCTAAACATGTGACTCTAATCCCTATAAATCCCCATTTGCTGCACAAATATTTTCTTTCACATTTCAGCTTTTTTTTATATGGATCAGAAATGCATCTGAACTCAGATGGATCCATTTGTGCCCTTCCCTCTTCACACGCTCCCCCTGCAAAGAGCAGCTGATGCAAAATAAAACAGCCTGCTTGATGCACCATCTACAATTGGGTTGCTGGGCAGGGGGCATTTTGGCAGCTTTCTGTTATAAAAGGAAATGTTTAAGCAATAAAACTCTCTCTAATTTGTAGGTAAATTTAGTGCTTTAAAAGCTGCCAGATACAGTTCTGAGAACTAAGAGTCTGCATGGAAATACACAACACATACAGAATATCAACTGGCAGTACATCCTGCCCTTTCTGATGCAGTTCAGAAGCTCAGTTAGTGCAGGATTAGCTAGCTATGTTCCTGATGTGACAGGGTAATTCAGTCTCTTCTCCTCTCTCACTTCCCGACTGCTCAGCCAAGTCTGGGAACAGCGTTAGTTTGCCTCTAGGAATAGTGTGGATGTGCTCTTTTCTCTGACTTTTACAGTAGGTCGCAGAAAAGCCTTTATTATTCTTACTTATATCAGAGTAATCTTCAGAGAAAACAAGCTAATTTATGGTTTCCTGTGGTTTTAGTTAGCGGAGTTTCAACATGTTTGTTCTGGGAGGGATAGTAGTCACCAGAAAAGCTTCTTTCTCCTGAGGTATAGTTTCTGTTTCCCAGCAGAAATTTGAGAGTACCTTTAGTCATCTGCACGGATACGTTCTAAGCACCTTTCTTCTGATGGAGACTGAATTAAATGAGGGACTCTTTACATCTCGGTAACAATGCAATGTAGCCCTCCCATGTGATTTCCCATCTAAATGCTACTGTTTAGAAATTTGTATTAAAGTGGCAATGCTGTTCAGAGAAGACACATAAGCAGAAAAAAGAATATTCCTCTGAGTACTTTGTCATAAGTCTTTTGTTTCCCTTCCAGGGAAACAGATCTTATTTAAAGAATGATGACTCTAATCTCCCAATATTATGGTTTTATAAAATTAATTTTGTGATCCATTTTCTTACCTGTGACTTCAACCAGTGGTTAAATCAGAAATTACGGAGTCTTGGATCTAGCAGCTGGCATGACGGGCATTGCCTTCCCTGTCCTCAGAGGACTGCAAAATGTTATGATGACAATCTGGCCTAGTTTGCATAACTGGTCTTTGTGCTGTGTTCAGTTATTCTAATGCAGTATATTCAGAAAGACTTTCTCACTCTGTCTCTGCATGCTACATACATTCATACTCATATAAATAAAAATACTGTGTATGTATGTGTGCATGTATACACCTCTATGCATACAAAGAAAACTTTGACAGAATATCATAGATTTCCCCTGCCTATATGTTATTTTTCTTCTAACATTATAAAGACCCTGGAGGGCTCTAATACGATCTATAGAATGTTGTCTGAGTATTAAGCAGATCTTATTTCTTTGGTTGTCTTGACAGCATTGGTCTTCATTAATGTTGCCAACGTCTTTCCTGACACATTACTCTATAATAATTTTTCATTGCTATTACCTGTTATTGGAATTAAATTTCTTTCAGTGCAAGTCTGGCTAAAGTGAACTCAGAAAATCTGCTTGAGTGGAAGGCTGTGCTCCCACCCAGCTTTACCCGAGCTTTCTGTGGTTAAGCCTAATACTTAACAAGGCTGGGGCAGGAGCGTGGGTGACTTTCCTGGAAGCACCTAATCTTTCATCACCATATAGCCCTGTGCATACATGTCTCATTGGCACAGCACATACCAGCTAACGTGCTTGAAATCAACAGCTTTTTTCCTTTGTGTTTTTTCTTTGCTATGAAATCTATGACTTTATAAAGTCCTACACAGCAGTCATGGGCAGTATCACATTTGATAAATCTGCAGTATCTCTCATCAAGGATCAAGGGGAATGATGCTTGCTATCAATTGCTCGCCATGTTCTCTGCAACAAAAGTTAACCGCATTAGAACTGATTACCTTGGCTCTGTCAAAACTATCTGAACACTGAAAAGTGTAAGGGTCCTGGTGTGAATTAATTAAAAAGTGATTAGTAAGTAGATAATCAATACAGGCTGCTGCCTGAAACTATAGTATATGTTGATTTATGTTACATGCTAAACTGAAAATAACATGGAAGAATAGATTTTTTTTTTTTTAACAGGGTTGTTGAGTCATGTGCATCTATAAAAGGAAGCCAGACTTGAGCAGGGATGTCTATTTGGTTAACATTATTAAATGGAATCTTTTAATACCTCCAGGTTATGCACAGCATTCATCCATTCACTTAATGTCAAAGTAGTTGGAGCTTTCAATTTTTGTATAAATAATCCTCAGCAATCAGCAAGGCTTTTAGATGTCAGCAAAGGAGAAAATCACAAATCTGTTCCGTGTACTGCAATATAATAATTGTGATTATAATAATAATAATAATGGAAATAAGCAACAAAGAAAAGCAACGCTGTATTGCCATCTTGGGGTTTCTGATGACAAAACAGGTCTTCTAGTTTTGTTATCAAAATTTAGCCAAACAGTTAAATACATCACATTCTCTCATATGAAAAAAAATCTAAATTTTAACATTGTAGAAGCAGGCAGACAGTACTGTACAAGTAGGTGAACAGAACTTTCAGTCTGCAGTAGTTCACATGCACGTACCAGTGTCTTAGTATTTAAATCTATGCATGCTAGCACTTGGGCATATTTTTTGCAGGAAAGTCAGATTTAGTGCGTACAGCTGTGGGCACTTGCTGTTAAGCCTTTATGGTGCTTGGGGATTTAAACTCTAATTCAGGCAGAGATTTAGCTCCTGTTAAACATCAAAGCTGGCAAACATGCTTACATTTTAGCCAGCGTTGCCTCTACCACCTAGAAAATGCACAGAGAAGTGAACACAGAGAAAACTCCAGGAATGAGTGTAATACTGAGATTTTGTTCATTTATCTTGAGGGCTTTTTTTGCCAACATTTAGATGCTTATTGGAGGAAAAATCCCATATTTTGGCTCTCAAGTACACCTTTCCTATTACCGAAACAATTTTCATGTGGAGGAAAGGACACTGGTTTGGCAATATCTGAGAGACTTCACCTTGGCATCTGGGACATTAGGGAAATACAGCAACAGCAAGAAACCTTCCTCTGGACAAAATATCATCTATCTAGCTGTAGAGAACACACTAATTGAATAGAAAGGGCTACACCAGCATGAAGGTCCACTACTATGTGTGCTTGTGTAGTCTCTGTTTTTTTACCTCGATATATAGCTGGATCCACTGCTGCTCTTGTGCCCTCACATAGGCAAGCCTAATGTCCTTCCCTGCCGACCCTGCTTCTGTTTCTCTACCTCAGGACACAGGTCGTTAAGAACTGCCTGCTTTTTTAGGGCCAGGATGTCCACAAGAGGTCTGCACTCTCTCTGTCCTCCTCAGAAAATAACCTGAAACAGCAAAAGACCTCAGCATTTCTTGCTCTCAGTTAGAGAGCAATGCTGTCTGCAGCGATCAGCATTTTGCTCCTGTAACCTCACAAAAATCACCTTGGTTTGATGCTTGTTAAGAAATACATGCATACTTCTAATAAAATTTTCACATTCATCACATCCCTAGAAAGAAAGCCAGAACCAGAATTGTATTAAAGTTAAAAGATAAGGAGTCGACCACGAGAAACAGGAATATGATGTTAAATTCCCTCAAACAGCTGGCTTATAAGTGGACTTAAAGTGATAAATGAAATTTTGTGCGTGTGGTAGTTATTATCCTCCTATTTTCAGGCGTCAATACATCGCTATTCTGAAAAGCAACTATCACATACACAAATGGCTATACTATATGCATGCAATTTATAGGGTGTAAAATTGGGCCCAGCCCTGAAAACAGTTGTGAGCTTTGTAAGATGTACGCCTATAAGCACAAAAATAATATTCAAATGCATAAAATGAGGGATGCTCAGATGTTTTATGACAGGGGTTTCAGAGATGAAGGTTATTACTTGTTATTTATTTTTTCCATCTTCGAAACACCATAAGTATCTCTAGTCAGATTAGATGCTTCTGACACATAAATCAAAATACTGAAAGTATGCTTTAGTAATGTCTACAGCTTCTCAGATTTTTCCATGAATTGTTCTTTAATTTCAGTGAATTATCCATTTAATTATTTTTATCTTTAGGTAAATCTGTTACCAGTTTATGTTTTAACTATCACCATTAGACAATTATTTACAATGATCTTCTGTGCCTGTATACCCTTTGTTAGACACTCCTGCTTCATCATTATATTTACTTTCTCTTGAATTTTGGGGGCTTTGATGCTGAGGATTTCTTAACTGTTATTTTGTTCGTTATTCTGCAATACACATACCAATCCAATTTTCCCTGCTCTTTCTTTTTAAGCACATCATTCTCTTCCCTTGGAAACAGTATACTCTAGATTTCCGACATAAGTCTTGTTTTCTTTCATGTGAAAACCAAAGGTAAATGAAAGAATTCATTTCTATAGTCTATCCTATCATTTCAGTATGTTTTTGCCTTAAAGACACACTGTTCCCTTGCCCATTCTGAAGCTAGCGATTTTCTTATTGTTGCTTATGCCTGTGCCCTTTATTACATTCTCTAATTTCTGTTATAGATTCACACTTTCTCAGCTTTTCATCACACATTGATTTTGCTGTGTGTGTTCAAAAATTACTTCCACTTCATCTGTAACTGTTCCCGAAGAGCAGGGTTTTGATAATTTCTTGCTGAATAGTTTTAATTTTCTCACACTGCCTTTTCCATAATTGACTTCAAAAGTTCTTCTCATTCTTTCAGAATTTGTTCTTGTGAATTAACTCCTTTCACTCTTCCTATTTGTTCCTAAATTAGTTTTAATTACAAACTAGATTGCCCCATGATTTCTACTGGATTTTTAGATACAGGACTGGTTGTGGTGCTTTTAATTAAGGTTTCCAAACACTCTGAATTTTAAGATCCAGGTTTCTGTTGCTTTCAGAGCTTAGGCTGAAATTTTCTTTCTGGATCCCAAACTTTAGTAAATTACAGTAAGAATTCATAGTATTTATCTGCAAAGTCAAGCATAAAGAATTGATAAGGCACGAATCAATACTGTTTGGACAACCTACTCAAATACTTCTATGCATCTCCCCCATAATAAAATCTTTAATTGCAAGTTGCATATTTTTTTCTGTAAGGAAAGCCCCCTGGCTCAGTACTGAAGATGGACCATACTTGAAGAATGAATCCATCTTGTGCAGGGAATGAAGCTGTTGGCTACAAAAGAACAGATGATGTGAAATGAGGGAGAAGCAGGAGAAGAAATGGGTTTAGGAAGTAATTGTGGGAATAGGTGTAGTGGCTAGGGAGAGGCAGAAATGGCAAGAACAAACAGGCGTGGAAGTACCACTCTGAAATTAGAAGACAAAATGAAAGGTTTGTACAAGAAAGGGAAAAAAAGGAGTTACAAGAGGAGGGACCTGGAGAAATAATCCTCAAATAAGGAGCAATGTCAGGATGGAGCACAGGAAGAAAATGTCAGTGTCAGACACTTAGAGCCGCCAGCGACTGAGCCATTCCACTTAGAGCTGAGCAACCGAGTGAATCCCCCTGACAAGATATATGAAAATCACATTTCACAGAGTTAATTCTGTTAACAAGAATACTACGGATACTATACTGGCACAAAATATTGTTTTGTGTATTTAAAATATTACAAAGGACTTACACGACATGAAAAATGTCTGGGGTCTGAAAAAAAGCAAAGAATTGAGACATATAATGCTGTTGCTCTTATACAATTCTATCTTTTCCCCCAACAGATAAAAAAAGAACAAAATGCTCTATTTTCTTGGCCTGAATGCTTCTTTCTGCTATTTAGAAATAGAGAAATCTTGCCTTTTTTAAAGCATGTTTGCATCACAGCTGCTGTGCTTTGAAGTACCTGCAATCCAGCATCTTTGAAATGCTGAAGTAGCAATACAGTGAAAGAGACAATCAGGTTGTGTCAAGTCAGAGAAACTCATGTAAATAAAGGTAACATTAAGCAATACAGGATGACATCAGCATTTAAGCAAAGGAGTAGTGTTCAGCATATGAGCAAAAGCAGGGTATAAACAATATGATGATTCCGTGGCATCACTGTACTAAGAACATTTATTTTGCCAGTTTGAAAAGATCTTGAAGTGAATGCTTAGTTTGTACTATCACGCAATATTTTCTTAAATGTTATGAGGGGAGGCTTGTATTTATAGCTATGCTACACAGAGATGCTTCAACTGCATACTGCAGCATGTGAATGTATCAGAGTAACTCTGGAGCAGCAGAAGCAGCATTATTAAATACCACCGAGCCCACTCCAGTGACTGGGCATGACTCGAGGCAACAGATTCCAAAGAAATGTCACCAGAAACAATCCTCTATTTTAAAAATACAAATCTGTGCAGGTCAGTGGGCCTCATTAAGCACTGCTGAACCTGCTGCCCTGCCAATGCTTTGCTGCTTTCTTATTACTCCATGATAAAGTAAATAAATTGGCAGTATTCATCCTTTTTAAATTGCATGTTGCTTAAAATAATGAGATCCCTTTCATCATTAGCCCACAAAAAAAAAAACTTCTTGCAAGTAATGCAGAGCATCTTTTAAATTTAATGTCTTGATAAGCTAAATCGTTAAATGCTAGATGCTATGGAATTACATTTGGTGTTCTTTAGAATGAATGCTAATTAACATGTAAATTAACAATTTAACCCTCTTTAAATTGAAAAAAAAAACCATGGGACACCTAATTTCATAGTTGTTAATGATGGTCCAATGACTGTAAGATATTTCTTAAGTATTTCATTATATAAGGAATTACAGAAGTGTCTTATCAGATTTTGGCATTTAAGACATAGCAATAACCAGAATGTCAGTTAGAGGAAGTGCTCCTCATTAATGTCTGTGTTATTGTCTTTCCTTTCTCTCAGAAGGTAAACTTTTTAATTACTAAAGTTTTATAACTATTTTCTCAAGCAGGAGCAAGGGTGGATACAGTGTAATGGATGGCTTATTTGAATAAGCAAGGAAACTGAAGGTTTAGATTCGTAAAAAAAAGATAATACCAAACCACAGAAAATATGAAATTATGGCCCAAAATATCAGTTTAGGGTTTAATTTTGTACAGTAATTCCCCACCTGGAACATGAAAAAACATATTGTTATCTAATTATATTTAGACAAGATGTGAGGTAAATCTGGTTGTGACTCAGCATCTCTGGTTCAAATAATTTTCCAGTGTTTCAGACATTGCTTCCATTTGAAATATGGATAAGGAAAAAATTCTCAAGAAAAAATTCATTAAAACATTCTGCTATAACTGATTTAACATGGCAATTATGATGTAAATTCAATAAATTTTGAAACAAATGACTTTCTGAAACATTCCATTCAAATGAAAAGGTTTTGAGCCAGTCATACTTCTTTCTCATACTGTGTAAAAAGGAGTGATTAAAATCAACATATTCCTCTTTGGTTCTCAGTTATGAAATGCTAATACATGCAGTGCATAAGATATTACTGGAGAAAATGTGATAGCTATGGCGAACCTAAATATTTATATTTAAATTATTATTCCTATTTTCAGTTAACCTTGAGGGCAGTCAGACTGCAGTTGTTCATTAAACAATACAGGCACAAGATAAACTATATTGGGCATTACTGTCCGTTTTTTAAATGTTGGAATTCAGATGTCTTTTCCACTTTTAAAATGCCAGTGATAAGGACAGAAGAAGCAGAACATACAGCATGTTTTCTACCAACTTCTATGTAAAATGTTGCCGGTCATGCACCACGAACTAACAAGAACTGGGCGAGACTGAACACAGACATACATTATATTGCATGTGCCAGCTTAGAAAGAGTGGCAAACACTAGGTGATGTTACTTATAGGCCACATACTTGCACATGTTTGGGTTTTTTCTTTTGTTAAAGCAGTAGATCTGGACTAAGTGGTGCCATCTTAAGGTCAGGCTCTATAAGCCTTGCTTCAATTAGTGAGGCAACAGATAAAACGCACTGCCAGATGCTATGCTTGTCTTTGAATGCTGTCTGTTCCCAAGTACCTTAATTCATATTTGTGTTATTATTTACACGATAAGGTACTATTCACCCAGATTAAGGAACCAGTTGTGCAGGTTACAACACATCTGTACACATCTTACCTGGGGCAATTCTGTGCCGTAGTCAGCTTTTTGGAAATACTGGGCAATAAGCTTTGCTGGCAAAATGTTGTACCCTCAGATCTTCACAGAAGGATTACATTTCTCTCTGCTTCTGTATAACTTTTGAACAGTGCTCTCTTGCTCATATCTTTCCCTTCTCTGGAAAAATAATAATTCTTCTAATCTCATTGGCATCCACAAAGTTTACCTGGACCCATGCACGTCTGCGTAGAATCTGCACTTATTATAGTTCTGTTCTTTTTTGACTATCTGCACCTTCCACGCAGTAATTAATGTGCAAGAGCGTAACTGAACAATTGATTCCTGTGGAGCTTTAAAGTCAGGCTAATCAACTAGTTTTGTGTTTGAGGAAATGTACAATGTGCCTTGTATGTCTTTAAGGAGCATTCATAGCAGAAACAAATATTTAAAAGCAAAACAGAAACATATCTGTGTGTCACCAAGACAGCAATAAAAACAGTGTGATTAGTCATTTATTATCTTTACTTAGTTAAAAGCATTAATTAACATCTTTTAACATGTCTCCCAGGGAAAAATAAAGGAGGTAACCCAGACTAATTATCATTACACAGTTTTTGCAATATCATAATAATTAGGCTCCACCAGGAGCCATTAAAAAGATGAGGGCTCTTTAAGCACCTTCTCAGAAATAATTGCAAGGCAATATCTAGAGAAATGTAGATGAAATTCATGTGAATACCAAACAAATATATTACCACAGGTGATGGGGCAGTAAAAATCTAATGTTTTCTGAAGAAACAAAATTGACAACTCAACACTTTTTTATCAGGAAATTCTGTTTTTAAAGTAGAATGGTTTTGCAGGAGTGTGAGAACATCAAAACCATTTTTCGTTCAAAAGGTTTACATCATTTAGTTTCAATCAGGTTGAAATGGTTCATAAAGAGTGAAATACTTTGCCTCAACAGTGTTACTTTAGAAAAAAATTTTAAAATTTCTTGTAAAATATATACTTAAAAATATTAATTGTAACATATGCACACATTATATTTATTATTCTTGAGATAAAGAAATGATGAAAATTATAACTTTGGGGCATTATATTAATTGCTATTTAGATGCATTGCTATCAAGTCACTCAGAAGCACTTAAAATTTTCATTTTTTAATAAGGTTTCAAAATTTTACTTCTCCCAGTAAGACTAAAACGTAGAGATATCCCGAATGTCAAAATTTCTTGCAGAGCAGAAATTCTAGCTCTTTAAAACAGTGTGTAAGTACAGAGCAATTGACAGAAACTTCCAAGAACCCCGCAGGATGCTTTATGCTTGTAGTTGGCATTTCTGTGATAGTTTTTAGCCCTTAGCATGTTGATGGATTCTTAGCACTGCTTCCTTCAAAACAGACACTTAAATACTGATGCTTAAAAGTGCAAGTGCAGTCACATTCCATTGCTCTGTATTTACACTTTCCATTTGGGATCCATGGGATTCAGCATCCTAGATGTTCAGTCTTAGATAAGGATCTGATTGTGTGAATATAAAATCCTAGTTAGCTGAGAAATTATTGGGTAAAGTTGTATCACGTTTAGGTGTGAAACAATACACTGTATTAAATCATATCATTACCAATATTTGCACACAGAAATATTGCCTATAAAGGCACAATGTAATTTTTACCTTTTAAAAGGAACCCAGAATATTCAGATTAACCTCATCTTGTTATTTAGTTCAAAGCAAAATTCAGTCTTCTCATCAGGTCCTAATGACCATCTTTTCTGAGTTCTGTACTACTTCTATATCATTTTAGCCTGGGCTATACCAAACATTCAATTCATTGATTTAATTATGGCTCTAAATAGCCCATGTCAGATTCTGATTTCCTTCTTATTTTGAAATTTAGCACAGCACAATGTGTCTTTTCTTGGTTAAAAAAGGAAATGAAAATTCTGATGTGCAATTTGAAAATAATCATAAATTGGACCTGTACACACGTGAACCAGCAAGTCATAGCCGAACAAATCTGAAGACAGAGCAAGTGAGAAGTGTACAATAATTGTTATAGCAATTTTCTGGTATTTCTAGGAAATGAACACAAACTTTTATATGATTCCTTGTTTACTTTTGCACAAGGTCTTTCTAAAAGCTAAACCAATAATACCCGGAAAAACAGTGGAATATTTATTCAGAAATTAAAATGGTAACATATGATCCAGTTGCCCTACTTCTCCTTGTCTCCAGAATAATTTACTGTATCTTTTTAACTCACCTAGTCCAAAGAATATAAAGTCACTATCACCATATTGTATCTGTGTTGGTGCATATTTTAAGAAGATTGTTGTTATATTTGACTGCATAAACAGACAATCTTCATTTTTTTGCAAGAAATAATTAAACTTCAGGGGTGTAGAAAAGTATGGATTGCTAGAATAAGAAGCCATGGTATAAATAAAAGATCAGCTTCAAATTTTAAAGAAATAAAATTTTGCTGGGAAGGAATAGTAGAGTGAAGCTCGCTTAAATGGTTCTTTGTGTCAAGTGACAGGCAAAGAATTTGAGAAGTGACATGAAGTATTTGAGAAGCAGTTAGTGATAGATCAGCTTTGTAACATTAAAAGTGTCCATGTCTGTGAAAAACCAGACATGTGTTTGTAGCATCATTTGATATAAGACTGAATACATACAGACATAATCTGGAGCATGCGTCAGAAGGAAGAGGAGGACATTAAATGTTACCTCCCATAGCTCTACTACATAGAAGGGGATAAGAGAAGTAGTTTGGGATTGCTCTTATAAAAATGTATCATGCTCATTTGCAACCTCTTTCCAGGAAACAGTTTTTAGAACAATATTAATTTAAGTTTAAATTATAGAATCACAATTAAAGGGTGTCGAGCTGCAGCTCTGATAAATTACGCACCAGTGGGCGGAACTGCAATATCTTGACCCTGTGCTTGATTTTAGCTCCCTCTCTTAGCAAAGCCTCAGGCACTGCAGGGTGCAACAGCAGTATGTTCTAGGGGACCAACTATAAATAAAAGATTGCAAATAAATATTATTTTAAGCACATGGCAATAAGAAGGGAGCTAGATAGGCCAAAATATCTTTGCCTTTATAAACTGGAAAATTAGGACATCATTCACTCTGCAGAGTTTGGTTATGTTTTTCCATGACACACTGAATTTGCTTAGGAAGCACCTTATTGCTTTTGTTATTTCAGAGGGAAATGCTGCTGAAATGGGAAGAGAGATGGAGAAGTCAACTAGAGTGAAGAAAGGGCACTAAAGTCAGAGGAGACAACATTAATAATGCTGGACAAATTTGGAAAAGAATTAAATAAAAGAACAAAATATATAAACAAATAATCTTTTTTATCAGTATAATTTACTGAGATGTGTTCTCAGAAGATTATCTTAGATAATTAAAGGCTAAACCAGGCTATTGCAGGAGTGAATTACCTCGGGAAAAAATTGGACGTCTGTTCATCTCCTCCTGTAAATAAACCACAGGCTGGAACATAAACTGCTAATCAAATCCCATGCATGAAAAAATTAAAATTAACATATTATCCATCTGAATTTGCTGCCTCCATGGGCCTCTCTTTTGTCAAGAATATCACAAAAGTACTTCATCCACATTATGGGTCTCTAAAAAGCTGATCTTTAATATATACATTTTTAGTGTTATGATGATCAACACAGGCACACAGGAAATTTAAAAAGCCAAGCAATTTTGTTTAGTAAGTGCAAATAAAATATTTGCATATATTTGTATAAATAAGAAGTTGTGACATACACTTCTTTAAGGAGTCTAGTTTCATAAAAGTGAATGAGCTTGCCAAATGGACTGGGAGGAGGAATTCAGATGGAAAGATGTGAGAGAGACCCAGACAATTTTAAAGAGCACTTGGCATATGGTTTAAGAACCCAAATCCCACAACTGAAAAAGACCAAATAGGTTCTAAACAGCTAATCTTGTTTAGAAGGGAAGTTAATTCTTGGTGAGTTAGATTTATAATAAAGGAGAGAAAGGAAAAATGGGTGGTAAAGATCATAAATCAGAAGTGAAGATATTGGAAAAAAGTGATGGAGGAAGTAAAAAGGGCAAAAAGAAAATCTGTGGTCATCAGAGGTGAGGATAAGAAGTTTTCTGAAAGTATATTGAGGATATAAAGAATCTTCTGCTCCAAACAGAAGTGAATTCCCTGTTAGCAATGATGTAAAAAAGATTATTCAACACAGATATCCATTCTACACTTGGGGCAAAGCCAGATGATTTAGTCACATCTATGATGTTCATGATGGTTGTGAAGTACCACTCTACCAATAGCTTAGAAGGATATTAAACAACACAATCTACAGCTAAACATTTTTGTATCAGAATGTTCAGGTGACCAATACTTAAGTATCAGGAAAGAGATGGCCATAAATGATTCTAATCATTAATGTTGATTTTTAATAAGTCTCAGAGCACTAGAGGAAGATGCATCAAGCTAGAATCTAGATAATGCCATGGTAGGATTTACAAAGAATAAACAAGAAAATCTGTCTTCTTGACAGTGCTGGAGAAAATGACTGATACAGGACTCCATAAAGTATTAAAGAATGATAATGTAATTAATTTCATTTAATGTGGTTTATGTAAAATAGACATTGTCAAAGTAACTTGATTTTATCAATTTATCTGTTAAAACATAGCAAATCTGGATGTCCTCTGTCTTGTGTTATTGAAAAGTTTTGATCAGGTCATTACAAAAGTCCTTTGTGGCCTTTTTTTATTGACAAAAAATGCCAGGAAATATCATTTATTAAAACTTCTTTACTTTGAACAGGCATTTTGTTATAGTATTGCTGTTAGATTCCTGGTTACCTTTAACTCTTCTACTCCAGAAAAGATCAGTCTACTATAAGCAAATACAAAAGAAAGAATAATAGGTTTTGACTGAACAAAAAAAAAAATCACCAACCTAAAATGCTTTTTATGGATAACTATTTTATCCTATTAGAAAGAGCAATATTCTACTTCCTTGAGATATTTGACGAGGCTTCTGCTTATAGGTGCCTTTAATATCCTTCACACACTTATTATTTTTCCCTGTTTGCCCTGACCATGTCTTTTCATCTAAAGTGCAGTGAGTGGTAGCTATAAGCAACACTCCATTTATCTCAAGTACATATTAAAATGACTCTTTTTAGTGATGATCTTGTTCTCTGGTACAGCTCTTCAAAGTCACTGTGTAGTGGTCTGCTGACTCAACTTTCTTTTATGTGAACCTGTGGACGTAGCACTATAGTGTGTAATAGGTTTATGCTTTATGCTTTATTGTTGTGCCCTCAGCACTATCACAGTTATCCAGAATCAACTGACTACACAGGTAAATCAAATTTAGGCTTAATTCAGATGTCTGGCACCTTTCCTCTTGTTTCAATGGGCTTACAAATAGATGTGGTAATTAAACATATATCTTTAAGTGCTGATTCAGCCTCCGCCCCACCCTTTTCACAAGATACTCCATCTTTCTTTGCCTTCATTTCTTTATTTGTAAAATGATATCATGGTAAAGATAGTTGTTTCATGAGAAGCCTGAGATCTGTCTATAGAAAGTGCTATGTAAAAATCTAAGTACGGTCATTCTGCTATCATTTTGTTACTCTGAAAGTTTGATGACCACAATGAAGAAAGTATAAGGCCAGGCTTTGGACTTGCCTGTTAAAATCTTGGATAATTCAGACTCTCACTCTTTTACCTAAAATGTAGCTGATTTTGTGTTCTGCCTGCTACAGTTAGAACAAAGAAAAAAAAAAAGTGATGAGACAGGCTTCAAAAAGATGTGGAAAAGGCTTAAGTATTTTTAAAATAAGATTACAAGAAGTACTGAAACTTTTGAAAGGAGCTACTCTTGCACAGGGTCTGTGATACCCATTTCTTCTCTTTAAGCTGCTTAAATGAGAAGGAAAAAGAAATAAAATATATGAGATGATGTTTTTCTCTGGCTAAGAAAGAGAGCCCAACACGCTGATGAGCGAGGTAATAAACGGACATGCAGTGCAGATACAGTCCCTGTCCCAAACTTCTTATCATTCAAATGTGTTGCGTTTACTAGGTAAATTACACTGTATTCTGAAGTGGCACTGAATATGTCTAATCAAATTATACAGCATGCAGCCAGCTTGTTGGAGCATATGACAAATAAGTTCATTGGAACTGATGTAAACATGGATGGCCAGTGGAGCATATGTTGGATCCACAAATAGCTCAGGCCTTCAGTGAGTTGCTCCCACAACGTTCTTGTTCTGTCCTCTCCCATATGGAAATGCCCCCATGAAACCCATCTATTTTAACTTTACTCGGGAGATTCTCATGAGCAGTACAAATGGAGGTACTTTCATCCAGCAATGGACGAAATCAGTTTAATTAGCAGGAATATTTGCAGATTTGGTTGAACAGTAAGAAGTTCCCACAGAAAAGACACAGGTAAACATTAGCGGGTCTTGATGGTTTCTGGCATGAAGACCCGTTGCACTAGATCATACCATCTTTCTATACAGACTCAACAAGAGTTTCTACACAGACATGCGAAAACAAGCCCTCCGAACAGTCATCTGTATCTTATCCTTCTGGTTGGTTCTGTGATCAACATCTCATTCACTGATAGACGGATTCTCCAGGGCACATCTGAGGACTGACTTTTCCCCCCTCCTGCTATCATCTCATTCCCTAACCCAGTCATACCAGGATTTTTTCTTTCTGACTTTCCATTCACTCCCACTAACAATATGGAATCTCTCAAGATTGACTATAACACAAGCTACTCCAAAAAATTATTACTGTCACACAATTCAAAGTGATCTGTAGCTATTGATGGGTAAAACAAATGAAAATTTATCAGCTAGTTTTTGAGCTTCATATCTTCATGGTTATTTCCTGTATGTAATAGCCTTTCCAATTTATTTGTAGAATTTTATTTACCACAGTAAAAGCAAATTCCTTTGTTGCTCTTTCCTCCTTTTGACTTAGAGAGCTAATACTGTAAGCTTCAGACATAAAGTCTAATTAAGTTCTCTAGTAACTATCTTTCTCATCTGATGGTTTGCAGTGTGAATTCATTTTGCAAATAATGTAATTGGTTCCAATGTTAGGGTTACAGGTGAGAGAACAAGTACTGAAAATCACATTCCTTTTTTTCCTCACTTAACCCTTCTATGGTGAATTTGTTTAGAACTTAATTAAGGATCTTTTCAGCAAAGTGAAAAACAATCTTTAAAGCTAATCAGACACTCAAACACTCACATTAGTTCATGGACTTAGATTCAGAGAAGGGTCTCTAAATATGACAGGAGACATATACCTAATGATGACTGAAGAAAGCAGAGGTGCATACCACTTTTTTACCTGGGGCTACAATGCATTACAGAATGATGAATATTTTGGAGGTTGCAATTTGAATGATGTTCTGGAGGAAAAACAAAGTCTAAATGTAAGTGGAAAAAATTATTTAACCTATACTAACCTGGCATATTCTGATTTTACGCATACAAAATTATATTATTTTCCCAAAGCTGATTTCTATTTACATCAATGCAGTTACACTAGTGTGAATAAGAAGATTTTCTTCTCAGTGTACTTGCAGCAACACTTATTTGCGCCAACATTTGAAGTACAGTCATATGGAGAACCCCTGTTAGATTTATTAAATGGGATGAACATGGCCCCTGGCAGAATGCTCAAAAGGAGCAGAGCAGTCCCCTAGTACTGTGTTCTTGTGGTCCTCAAATTGGGAGAGAGAATGAGAGAGCAATATAGAAAAAAATGGTTCCTGAAGCCAGAGACTCCCGGGAGAAAGAGGGGTGGCAAATCTGGCAGGGAAATGCAGATTGTGAAAACCTTCTCTGTATTCTCACCAATGATTTATAGAAAAAAGCCCAGAAGTCTTCCTCAACTTTCTTTCTATTACATGTGCCAGAAGTACGCTAATACGAGGTACTCTTTTATGCAACCTGTAGACATGAATGTTATCTGTAGCAATGAAAATCTACCAATAGCACCAATTTGCTCTGTCTCTAAGGAGTCTATGTCTGAAATAGCCACGTTTAATACCCTCTGGTCACAATGAAAAGAAAGAAATATGTTTACATCTCACTTCACCCCACTTGTTTTAGACAGTTGCTTTAAGCAGAGGTGATTAGGTCCCTACAAGTGCTTATTTCTTTCCAGTGGTTGCAAAGAAAATCTAAGCAACAACTGTAGGCATCTAAATTTGATCAGATAAATAGTAATCCAGAGAAACTTTCACCTGCACAAGGAGGAATAAAAATCAGGATCATAACTCTGGAAATAAAGTAATCTCGGTACTGCAAATGCAGCCAGCAGTGAGTATGTTACAGGTGCTCGTAGATCAGTGAAAAGCAAGCACTGGCCACAATAAAGTGACAATTTTACAAAAACAACCCCACATTAAAAATGGGGAGAAATTGCTAAACTATAGGAATTTGGCCAGTGATATTTCATGTCTAGCAAAAGTAGGTAGTGAAGATGCAGCTCCATTAACTCATTTGGATCTCCTGATGATTCATACCAGAATTCAGGAGGAAACAAAGAGATTCAGCAGTTTTTGAGTGGGTCTTAGACAGAGGAGCCAACATGACTCAGGCCTGGTTATGTAAGGAAATCTTTCCATAACAATG
Organism: Opisthocomus hoazin; assembly: GCF_030867145.1. Classification (NCBI taxonomy): domain Eukaryota; kingdom Metazoa; phylum Chordata; class Aves; order Opisthocomiformes; family Opisthocomidae; genus Opisthocomus; species Opisthocomus hoazin. The sequence goes on along the minus strand of NC_134417.1, from coordinate 69,729,650 downwards.
AATATTATTTTGTAGTCTTTTAATATTCTGTGTGGGTGTTTACAAAAAAGAGATGGGTTACTTTTAGATATGGCAACATCCACGTGCACACGTACATGAAAACCAGAGAAAGAATAGACCATGAGTCTAAAAATGAAATATAACTCTGTGGCAACGATATTTTTAGCAGATGAAGGACAGAGCATAAGACTGCTATTAAATAAATCATAATTTATTACACGCGCCTCTATTTGGATGCCCAGTTAAGTACCTAATTACATGAAAAATGCAATTGCCGTGTAAAGTGATGTTAATTTGCAAGCACACATGCTGAGCTTAGGGTTGTCATTCAGGTACCTGCTCAGCTGCATGCTGTTGTGCACCACCTGCAGAAAATATTTGTGTGCCTGTCAGGAGGGTTATTAGTGAGGAAAACCATGGCTTTGCAGGTTCAGTGGGCAGTCTCACGGTCTATCCAAGACAGCTGACAAACTTCTTTACAATGCCTAACCAGAGCTCTGACAGTGCAGCTTTTTTTGTTTTGATGAGAGGATGTGCAGGGAGAGCCCTTGCTCTGCTCAGACTGTAGATGCTTTTATTTTCTTGGATTTCATCTCCAGTTGATGAGTTGTCTGCTATGCTTACCTGCATTTTTTTTTTATTCTTTTCTTTACTTCCTTGACACATGCTGTATGTCATTAGAGAGCAAAAAATACTGCTAGAACTTCTATTCTTAGTGTTGGTCCATTTGCTTTGTTGATTAGCATCCTAGCTGTCAAAGAAGTGAAATGACATTGCTTTGCAGTACCTGCACTCCACAGCACTAGCTTTCACATTGTTCTTTGTTTGCTTGACAGGTAGAAACTGTTTCTGGTTTTCCTCATGAATGCTTTATGTGTGATACTGAACAGCTCACGGTGACAGCTAAAACATAGCAAGCAGCACTAAAGGACATTTCTCAAATATGTTTCTTTGCCCTTTCTTCACACTGAAGATGTTAATAAGACTCAAGACTACCTATGTTTTTCTATGGAGGAGAGGATCTTTACTGCTTAAATATCTCTACAACCTTGTAAATATTACTTAGGTGACAGAAAATGTGGATTCATTCTGGGAAGATTCTCTGATTTCTTTTACAGCTTTGGCTTTAACATATTATTTTAAAAGCTTCTTTCTTGACCCAGAAGTAACATTGTCTTACATATGCATCAGTTTTACTGTAGATTGCAGGGAATGAGGTTGAGGGAATGGAGCTTTATATGACTGGCCTGGGAAGGGGCAAGTGAACAGGGAGGGAGGGTGTGTAAGGGGACAGGAGAAAAGCTAAAAATGTGGAGGAACAACCATTTCTTTCCAAAGAACTGAAGCCGAAGAGCTTCAAAGAGGACTTTGCAGCTGTCGAGAGTCCGGTTCAGTGAAGTGTACTTTATGTTGGTGTTGATAGAAACTTTCCAGAGAAACATACAGATTTGATAGACTGTTAATATTTCTGATGAGTTCAGCTAAACTTTCAACAGGCACCAGCAGGACAGTTCTTGCTAGTTGGTGGTACACCAGTTCCCTGATCAACTGCCCTTCTGGCCTTCTCTTCCACGTCCAATGGAGTTTGCCTGTGCAGAGACATAAGGCTGGTTGGCAGCCAGCTCTTAAGCTCCCTGAGCAACTGACTCTTGGGCAGCCCAGCTCTGCGTATCATCTCCAGGTCAGTGCTCAGAGGCACATGTCTTACGGTCCAGAAGGCTGGGAGCAGAAAAGAAACTTCTGCTCTTACTCTTCCAGCTTTTATTTATTTTTCTCTCACAGATGTTATCTGGCTTTTTAAAAAATCCCATACTTAAAGGACAGCTGATGTGACAGTGGTGGGAGATATCCACTTCAGCTTTCCAGCACTCTGACAGAATGTAATCATGGACCCTGTACGGCCTGTTTCCAGCAAGGGTTCCTCCATGCCTCTGTCATATTATGCCATCACCACTAACTGGATGACTTCATTTCAGCTGGAGGAAAAAGAAGCTGCCGTCTCTTTAGATTGTGTAAAGCAACCATACAGTGGTTTTCACTTATTTGCTCTGTCTTCCTCTACTGACAAAATCTAGGCGTCCTCCAGAAAGCTGTTCTCTCACCTGCACTTATCATTCTCTTGACCCCCATGGATCGAGGACTCTCTGCCTTCAGCCCTGTTTCTCAAACACAGATGCCTGCTGGCCTCTGCAGAGATCTGTGCGTGGCTAGACTGCTCCACATACCTAAGCTGCAGAAAGCAATATTTGCTGCAGCAATGCTGTGTCAGCCTCCAATTTATCCTGCTGAGCTTTTGGCCGTGCTATAGGGAAACAACAGTGTGAGATGATGGCAGTGATTAGGATGTTGATTTTTAGGTGCTGGTGGACAGGCAAGTACACACAGATGCTGGCAGTTGAGCAGCAATTTAAAAATTACTGTAATACTAATGTCATTCTCCAAGTCTAGCTTGCAAGAAATTTTAACATTTCCCGGTGTCGATATTATAGCTCTGAATTTCACAGAAGAGCAGAGGGCCACCTCCAGACCAAGGGGAAGTGGATGCAGCAGTTCAGTTCTCAGTCCTGGTCCTCAGGATTTCCAGTTTGGGCAACTGGCTGAATGCACCAGAGCTCCCTCCTGGCTTGTAAACCTGCCTTCTCCACACACCACAGCCCTGGAGAAGTGGTGAAGGGTGGAAGGCATTTTTGCCATGGAGCATGGAAACATGGACCTGAACCAGGAAGTTGTAAGGTTGGACATGACCTACTGAGTCCTAGAGAACACATAGAGAACACAGTGAACTGAAAGGCAAGATGGCACCACTTTTTTTTTTTTTTGCAGAGGATGTTTTTGACACTTTTTGTTTATGCCGCCTTCTTCTTCACTTTTCCTTATACTGTCAGCAGGGCAAAACCAGGTGATAAAAAATGTAATGAAGGCAAAGAATTTTGCTCTCTCCAACAGGAATTACCTGATTTATAGATGTCTGAGTAGATAAAAAAAAAATAGTGAAAATAACCATAAAAGAGTTTCCTGATCAAATATTTCAGACAGTAGTTCTTCCCTTTGAAAAAAAAAATGCAGTTTTAAAAAGCTACAAAATCAACACCAAAGCACACATATATCCATGCATACATGTGCAAGTGCAGAGATCTATAAAATATATTACACACACGAGCTCAGTTTTATTCCAGTATATGCCTACGGATTAAATTCCAACTGACTGAATTAAATAATTAAAATTTTGACCACATTAAATGGAATCTAGTTTTGTGTATGTATTTGTACACAACAGAATATTTGTGTATTCATAAGAAACTGAACAGCTATCATTCATATGTTGTATATACCTGCTAAATAGTGATGGCCCAATCATGTGGTTTTGTTAGGCAAAAATAGCATTTTTAATCTCATTTTAGGATGATAGCATTTTAAGTATATATTTACTCTCCATTTACATACTAACTTCATCAAAATAAAATAAATTGAGTAAGAAGAAATGCATCTGCTGTATACATATTTAATCCCTTCTCTTTTTGTTCTTTATCATACAGAGATTGAAAGATTTAAAACAAAGGGAGTTTGCTCGAAATGTGGCTTCAAAGTCGTGGAAAGATGAGAAGAAACAGGAAAAAGCACTCAAGCGACTCCACCAGCTTGCAGAATTACGGAAGCAGTCAGAATGGCAAGTATTTAAAATTCATGTTACGTTTTAATGCCCTTTTTCCTCAGTCCCAGAAGAAATCTCCATATTTTTACTCCTACGCTCCGTAATGTAGAGAGACTGTGTATACTGTAACCTCTTTTCAGCTGTCCCTGACTCCAAATGTTCCTCTTCTGCAAACCATAAAACTGGAAGTCCCTGAATTAATTACTTGCTATTTGAAGGTTTGTGCTTTTCTCTCCTTTAACTTCATCTCTTTTGAACTGAGTGGTTTGAAGATGGTTGTATAATATCACTGTTTTACCTTCTTCAGACTGACCTGAATAGAATAGTATAACTGTCTTATCATGTGATAGTAAGCGAACGGGAGAGGAAAAACACCTTTTAGAGAACCTGTACTTAGTTTGTGAATCATTTTCACTGCTTTCAGCATACTGAGATTATTCTCACAGTTTCCCTGTAGAGTAATGGAAGTATCACTATGTGAATGAAAAAACAAGTAATTAACTGAGTTAAGTTTATCCAATACTGTTAGCCCTATTGATGAATATCAAGATACAGTAGAAAGTCTGCACTAATAAACCTTTACATTTGAGAAATCTCCTTTGTTTAATGACACTGAATGCTTCAGTAGAATAGATTGCCACCAGACCAATTGTTTATGTTAATCTATGACTGTAATGAGTTAAGTAGATAATTAAACTGGTATCTTTTTAAATTCATATCAAGCTTACTGTACACTGGAAATAATAACATTCAGAGTTTATTACACACTCATTTTGGCCTATGTAATTACTTTTGAGTAATCTGCTGAAATATGACAGTAGTGCTAATGTATCACTTTTATGATTACAACTCCATTTTCATACAAATCTACTGAAAGAAATGTAACTGCCTGTAGGAAGATGCCTTTATGCCCACGCACTTGAAGATGTAGTCTCAGATAGACTGATAGGGTCAATGGTAATAGGAAAGCCAGAGCGAGACTGGGAGGGAAAGCGGGTTTGCTTTTAGAAAGAGCCAGGAGTCCATAATCCTATACAAAAAGCCTGAAAAGACTGTGCTTGCTATTCCTGTTTGTGATGATGAATAGGTTCAGGGGTGGCTGAGAGCCATGATCTTGGTGGAGGGGTAGCATTCCCAGATGCTCAAGAAAGACAGCCTTTGTAAGCAAAAGTCCACACACACAAAGAATTGTTATTGTCCCTGAGTATTGTGTCTCAGGTTCCAATAGAGTTCCTCACAACAAGCTAATACAATTTGACAACAAAATTACTGTTAATATTGTGCACAGCAAAACTGAACATGCAGCTTTATTTTGCTGTTCCGATGAGACATTGAAAAGGATCTCTTTACACACCTTCTCCAAGAGATAATTCCTTCTTGATGTACAAATACAGGTGATTTTGTATCTCCTGATGCCAAATTAGTGACAAATGCAAATATATTCTCAGAAATGCATACATATTCTCATACTCTGAGTTGACCCTACCCCAGGGAGTCTTTATGTCATTCCCACTGATGGGGATCAATGCATTTTTACAACATTTATAAAACACACTAGCCTATTTATAGATAGATGCTATGCAGATCTGGCAGTCGTAATTTACTCACATTTAATTAAAATATTTTCTAATTTTTAATCAAACTCTTTACTGAAGCTGGTTCCAAAATTTTTTCATGTAAGTGTACTGTAGTACTCAATTGATAGTAAAAGTAGATAATTTTCCTAATGGACTGCATGTTTAAGATATTACTTGGAATATCATTTTTATGGTAGCTATATACGTCTCATCTCTAATGGAAAATGACAACAGTCATTCCAATCTCAGTTAGTTACCTATTGCAAGAAATCAATGATTTACCATGTTTGTTAAAGCCTTCTTGGAATAGGTTGACTGTTTTTTTAAAGTACAAGAAAACTAAAACACGGATTTAAAACCTGAGAGGTTTTGGGAAATGGGAAAATGTAATTCATGAAATTAGAATACAAAAAGAGAAAATATGGCAAAGTAAGTCTAATGGTGATTGATAATGAAAGCATTGAAGTTTCCATTTATATTGATGGAAATCCATCTTGTGTCCTTTTCCCCACCATTGTTTGGTGATGGTTTTAGTATTAATAACTCTGAATATTCCACAAAGTCATTTATTGTGGAATAATACAAAGACAAAACAGAAAATCTACTCTTATAAAAATCATACACATCCTCCAAGTAAGCAGAATGTTGCCTTTTATAGAGGTGGACACTTCCAGATGGAAGGGTCTCATTTTGAATAAGGCACAATTATTTCCTTTGCAGTGGTCCCTCAGAAAACCAAGACTTGCCACATACCAGATTCTCCTTGATATAAATTCAGAGTAAAGACAATATTGTTTATTCTGGATATACGTGGTCATAACCACAAAAAAGAGCATTCATGGGATACCTTCAGATCATAATTTCCTGTATGTAGAGAATATCTTGCCCAGACAGAAGCGCAGGCTCAAGGCTAAGCTGCACATTTACCCTTTAGAAACATTACAAAATGAGATTTCCCTCATAACAGCATGAGTGACACCCTTCTTTACCAGACAGACATTGTCAAATAGGAGTTCTGTCTTAACTTGGTTACTTAATACAGTTTTATTTATTTATTACCTTACAGCATCACTGGGAATGGACCATTGCTTAAGGCCCCCAGATTAGTTATGGAAAAGCAGCAATCGCCAGATGGCATTTTCCTGTACAAGGGCAGCAAGTTCACAGCCAATTCTCAACAAACCACCACGAGTGAAGGACAAGGTTCCTCCAGCAACATACTAGAAAAACAGCAGCGTATCATAAGCAAGCACCAGTCCCCTACTGAAAGACCCCATGCACTTGGAGATCAAGTCTCACAAGTGCTCCCAGATAGCACCAATACTTCTCAAAGGGCAGGAGTGTCTTTCTCATTCTCTAAAAAGGTCCCTTTGAAGCTCGAGTCCTCAGCATCAGTCTTCAGTGAGAACTCTGAGGAAGGAAATGATTGTAGTGAATCCCCCAACCATAAAATAAAGCAAGCTCTTGAGGGCTGTCGTTTTGGCACACTTTCGGAGGAGGGCATGAAAGCAAGCTTGGATAAAGCGCCACCTATTACACACGGCCAAATGGACTTGGATAACTGTGCATCAAGTCATGCAGCCGCAAAACCCAAAATGCTAAGGGAAAATGAAGAAAGTAGTGATATGCAATTAGAAGAAAAGGTCAATGCTCATCCTCCATTTTCCAAAGTCAAAATACAACTTTCAAATTTGGATTTTTCTGGTTCACTTAGAGAAACAGAGCAAGAGAGCAAATTGAATGAGTCCGAGCAATTGTTAGAAACTCTTATTTCACCTTCGTGCCAAGCTAGCAATTTTTATACACAGCCGAAGACCTACAAGCACAGCAATGCCCACCTGCCTGACCAGTTACCTGAGCTCCCACAACAGCCAGAACCTCAGCTGGCATGTGCAAGCAACATTAGTGACGGTCCTGGGGTGGTAAACAGAGAAAGCTCTTTGGAGAGTTCAGAAACCACAAATGGGAGTATGGAAACACTTCCGAGGGAGACCATGGTTAAAGAGAATAAGCCCCAGGCATTGCCTTTCCTCCATGTAGTGAGCAAAGATGGCACCACTGCTCTGCAATGGCCCACAGAATTGCTTTTGTTTACAAAAACTGAGCCCTGTATTTCATATGGCTGTAATCCATTGTATTTTGACTTCAGACTCTCTTTAAATCACAGAGATGGTAAACAGCAAGAAACAAACAAAGCAAGCTGTAAAGAACACCCTATAAAAAAGACTGCAGATGAAAATGAAGCCTCAGGTTTAATAAAACACAAGCAAATGTCAAATGAACAAGATAATCAGTTGTTGAAACCAAAGAAGATGAAAGGTTCCTTAAATCCAAGAAAGGCCAAGCAAAAAGCTGAGTCAGACATAGGGAAAGAAATTAATGAAAGTGGTCAAAAATGCATTGCAGATTATTTGAATGAAAATATACCCAAAGTGCCTGCTTACCTTGATGTCTCACAAAAGGATTATGTGACAGAAAAAAGTCTCCATACAACAACACTGAGAAGACCTTTAAAGCATCATTTTCACAGCTGTGAAAGAAAAAACCAGAACATTAGAAATGAAAGCATTTCCTTTTCTACTTTTATGTCTAGGATTAAAAAGTCTAAAGCTGCAAAATGTCATTTAATTTATTCTGAGGAGAAACGTGAAAACCAAAATGACTGCAGATCCGTTCAAGATATGACCAGCTGCAGCAGTGACATAAGTGACAGTGGAAAAGACTCTAGTGGAAGTCTGCTTAGTTATAAATCCAGTTCAAACAGCAGGTATTCAGAAAATGAAGGTTGTGGAAGTTACACGAGATGTTGGAGAATGTCATCTCCTCAAATGTCCTCCTCTGACAGACTTTCCAGCTATTCTGACACTTCAGTTAGTGGTATGAGTAGCTACATGAGCTACACAAGCCCTACATCGGGCAATCACAGCAGAAATTATTTGCTTTTTTGTTGTAAAAGAAAAAGCAAGACAGCTGAAAGGCACAAACGTAAACACAGAAAGCACAAGTGTATTTTTGCTTCTGATGATACAAACAAGGATTATCTTTGTCACAGCAGAGGTCACAGAGCTAGAAACTGTACACAAAGGCACACAATTAAATATCAAAGGTGTTCAAGACATAAAGTTTTACAACACATTGATGAATCTAAACATAGCAGATGTAGACATCAGCATTTTGGCAAAGTGCACAGTAGAAGCAGAAGCTACCATAGCTCCAAAAGTTGTTCCACTAGAGATTCAAGAAGCAGTGAAAGATTATCTAGTAGCAGAACATCAAGAGGCAGAAGTTCAGGATCCTTCTCAAAAGAGACTGACAACTGTGACAACAAAACAAAAGAGGACACAGAAAGAGGTTCTAACACTGAACTGGGAAAAGCTGAAACTGCACGTTCTGACCTTCTGAATGTGAATGGTCAGTCAAAAAACTTAGTCAGCTGCTCTTCTGAAACACTGGCAAAAGACATATGTGGGAAAAAAAAGTCATTGACAGCAAAGTTACTTTTAGAAAGAGTGCAGTCCAAGAAAACCCAGGAACAAATGCACAATGCAGAGAGATTTTCAAAGACTTGTGGGGTAGAATTAAAGGATCACTCGCGAAGTCATTTTGCTCTCCAGTTTTCATCATCAGTAGATGACATTGCAATGTTACCTTTGCCAGAGAAACTGCTAAACATAAGTAAAATTGACAAGGGGCATAATGAAATCAGTTCTTTGGAAAACAGTGTGAAGAAAAATAACTTCGAAGCGTCAGAGATAACTAACGTTGCTCTTTCGACAGCCACTGATTACGGTCATTGTCTTTTTAAAGACATCATTCAAATAGGAACAGGCTATCAGAGCCCAAGTATAAACAGGAACACAGCAATAAAGGAAGAACCTAATCTCTTCATTAGTGAAGTGCAACCCTTTATACAAAGCTGTGACCCAGTACCAAATGATTTCCCTGGTGCTTTTCCCCCTAACAGATATTCTGTTGTTGCTAATTCAACAGAGACCAAAGAAGAACTACGTGATGTAAACATGGACTCGAACCAGGCAGAAGGCAGTTCAGACTCTGTTTGTGACAACGCTATGCAGAAGTATGATGACACAGTAAATCACCTAGAAGTGTACAGTAAATCCACCTCCCCTCCTTTAACGCAGCAGCCTGTCACATTTTCACCAGAGGAAGTGGACAAATACAGGTTGCTGCAGCTGCAAGCCCAGCAGCATATGCAGAAACAACTTCTGGCAAAACACCTGAAAGTTTTTCCTGCCCCAGGACCAGCTGCCTTCTCTACAACACCAGCAGTTCCTGCCCTCCCTGCTCAGCAGCACGCTACTGTCACCACAGTCCACCACACGCTGCTGCAACGCTTTGCTGTTTCGGCATCTGTACATCCCCATGGCAGCCATCTCTCCCTGGCACACCTCCACCCTCTCTCTCAGGCACATTTCACTCCCATATCACTTTCTCCATTAGTGCCAGCCCTCATTCCCACTCACCCAGCTCTGCTGACAGGACACCCATTGCATTTGGTCTCCACCAACCCCCTCCACCCTTCCCCACTGACCTTCCCTGCACTGCCACACACTACATATATCCCAGCCTTATTTACACCGCATCTGAATGCAGCCACACCTTCTGTTATACATCCAAATCCCTTGGTTCACCCGTTGTTCCAAGGGCAAGAGCCCCATTGTCATTCTAGCCAGACCCAACAGTTACCAACGATAAAAGAAGTTTTCAGTGTTTCTAGTTATTTAAACTAGCCCAAACAGCCATTTCATGGCTCCAAAACCAAATTTGAATAAAATAAATTATTCAGTGTTCAATCACATGTCTGAGGGGAAATCTGCAGTTTTGCTGAGAGCACAACAGCAAGTATTTTAAAGTCCACATTCAGGATGATAGCATATGAATGTTGATTTAGTTCTCATACCACTTTGTAAAAGCTGGTTTAAAGCCTTTTATGATACTATCACAGGGAGGACTGGGTCCAGCTAGCGTCATTTTACAGAAGGATTGGAAAGCACAGCCTGAAGTGAAGTCTGCGACTGTCAGTAGGAATAGGACCACTGCACCCAGACACAATGGAACCAAGAGTATCAACACCAATGAGTGATTTAAAGTAACGTAATTTAAGGTAGAGCATTCTTGACACACCTCAAAGGTTTGCTTTTCTGAGTTTGTATATGCAACAGTGTAGTACTTGGTCTGGTTAAGGTATTTCAGACTACGCAAAAAAGAAGGCATCTGGTGCCACAAATCCCTGGATCTGTCTCCTGGTCAAAATAAATTGGGGAGCCTCAAAGTGAGGGGTGATGAGTTAACACTGGAAGAAAAGGGTCACAACAACTTCTCGAAGGTACTTGAGTGGTTTTATCCCTGGGAGATGCTGCTTGGACAGTGTAAAGGGACTGCAGTCTGGCCACAAGTACAGAACAAAACATTCCCTTGGGTAGGTGGGGCTCTGTACTGGCACAAGCAGGCTGCTACTTTTCCCCCATGAGCTAAGCATCCAAGAAGGCAAGGGAAAGAATGGGATGAAGCCAAGTTCTTTGGCATTGCCTGCCTGTGGCTGTAGCACAGGGTATGTCAGGGGTGGGCTGCAGCAGCCCAGAGTTGCCAAGCAGCAACCTGTTGGCTTTGAACTTCAGAGGTCTTTGTCCAAGACTGCAACACTGCTTTCCTACCAAACAGAGCTCTGACATGTGGGAGAATCTTGCCCAAAGAATGTGTAAATATGTTTCATCCCTTCCACAAGCAACATAAACAATTGGCTGGTCCTATAAAATTGTGCTGATATAAAAATGCAGAAGTAAAATTCTGAGCAGAAACTGTCTATCCAGCTCAAGTCTCATAGAAAACCATGCCACAGTTCTCAGCATTTCAAGATATATTGAATCTAAACAAATATGTCAAGATTCTCGCATGGCTTCCCAAACTCTCAGCATACAAATTGAAGTTCTGAAGCTGCAATGTTTGAATGCATGTATCCAGCCTCCAGGGTAATATGTGGTTGAAATTGCTAGTAATAACTGTATATCTGGAAATAGGTGAGGGCTTCAGCATCCCTTTGAATGACACATTTTGACTTTTTACAATGTTTCTAACTCAACATTGGATATTTAGCATGAAATTAAGTTCACAATTGTGGTTAGACTGCAGGTATGCTTCCCGATATAACTGGACAGTGAAATGTCTGACAGACAGTACCTGTTTGTTTGGCTTAGAAAATCTTGAAATAATTTCAATTCATTTTTAATAAATTAGTGCATAACTAATAATGTATCTTTCAGAATCAATATAAACCACACTAAAAATCTTTTGGGGGATTTTATTCCATTCTACTCATCTGTGTGAAGAAACCGAGAAATCTAATTGCAATTATGTTGAGCATTTAAAATGAATTTAGGACCAACTTTCTAACTTAGTTTTAACCAAAACTAGACTGATCCATCGCAATAAAATGGAATTGTTTTAATTTGTAAAAGCAGCTGCTTCAGCACAATCTCCTATTATGACAAAATCTTCAAATGGCTTTACAAATTGTGACAGTTTGTTTTGTATTTTCAAAGTTAAAGTTTCTTTGGATACTTAACATTTTAGCCATCAAATAAAAGCTGTCAGGAGAAAGTCTGGAGACTGAGCAGAAGCAAAATAGTTTTGTATTGAAAAAGGCTGGTGAAATCAGCACCTTCAAATATCTTTTGGTTGGATTCCCAGCTGATTTATTAATTTCATTAACAAAATGGGTTTGTGCCATTTTGGAGTTATTTATCTTTATGGTTTAATTTTCTCATTTTAATTGTAGGGAGCTTCTTTAATTGAAATTATTGTTTCAGAACAATAATAATATTTCCCCAATTTAAAATTCTTCCTTTCGTCTTTGGCTGAATATCTTTCCAAAATTAGATCTGAATTTACTTATAATTTCTATGCTGCTGAAACATTATTTTCTGACAATCAAATGTATTTCACTGAATGTGACTTCACACCTCTGAAAACTAGTACTTGCTTGCTCAGATGAAGATCCCTCACTCGGTGAACCACTTGGAAACATTAGTTATAATTCTGTAGAATCAGTCTGAATTGGACATTTTAAAGAAGCAGGTCGACCTGTGCTCTAGAAGAAGCTGACTGAGGTGCACAACCATCACCACCAGTTCAGGGCTAACGCCAGCCTGAAAGATACTTTTACAGCCCTGCAAGCTTTTAAATTTATGGGCCCAATTCCCTTCCTATTCAAGAAAACCCAGCAGTTCTCATTGTGTATAAGAATTCACTTAAATCCTAAGTAGATAACACCAAAAGAAAGAAGTGGAGAAGAGGAAATGACAGACTAATCCCATCTTTAATGTGTAGGCACACATTTTGTGTCCCTGCTTCTTACGGGCAATGTTAATCTTGCAGAAATTCTTATGGCAAGAAACCTGACCAACTGAAACTTAACAATATCCTACGTAGAGATAATTTATGGAAAATATTTACATACCTTTCCTTGATGTATGCACAATAGAGTGGGATTCTAGGAAGGAACCAAATCATAGGATGTCCACGCATCATTGCATATACCAACAAGGATGATCTGGTAAGGCAAATGAATAGACAATAAAGATTTCTTGGAACAATGGGAATTAGGATTTTGAGAGGTATTGATGGAAAAAAGAGAGATTAAGAAAGAACAGAAGCAGCATAATAGCAAAACAGCAATCATTGACTGCTAACAAAGGCAATGTCCAATATCGTTCTTAGTACATGGAAGGGATTATCTTGGAGAAATGTAATGAAATTATCAGCACAGCTGAGATTATACATTTGCTTTACTTGCTGTCACATTTGGTTTTCATCAGTAACGTATTTTAAACATGTATCATCATTATTGTTAAAAGCATAATCAAACCTGATATATGGACCCATGCTACAATTTTTATTTCATTTAGGCTGATTTTTAGAAGAGTTACAGTATCCTGGTGGCAGTGATATATACACTCAAAATTAATCTGTTTTAGCTTGATTGTGTATTCTTGATGCATAATCCAAGGAAACAGGTCACCCACACTCTAAAACTCCAATAACAAAAGTTTCCTGTGTTAAACAATGATAAAATTTTTGGTTTTATTTTTTGGTGTTTTTTCTGATAACTGAGGCACTTCTGGAATACATTTAACATGTATATTTGTTGTGCAGACTTGCATAAAAATGCCATTACCAGATTGATTTTAAAAGTGTTAAGTTTATATTTAAAAATGGATAATAGTCTGGCTAGTAAAATATGTAAACTAGTAATTTTGTTTTGTATTCTCTGTATAAAGTGTTTTATATTATACAGTAGCTAAGTGAATTGCACTATTGTACATGCAATGCGGCTTTTTTTTTAGGTTATTAAAGGAATTCCTGGGAATGTAGTTTAATGCAATAATATTTTTTTTCAATAAAAAGGCTTACTGGTATAAAGAGTGTCAGTCATGTATTTTTCATGTAAAGCATACCAAAAGGCAGCAACTTAATAAAATGCAGAATGATGCAAACATATTCTGTATTTTAATCTACAGAGTTGAAAAGCATTTAATTCATCCCTGTGGCTATAATCCTGAAATTTCTAGAATGTTTCCTAACAATTTTAATATGTGTTAAAAAAATGGGTTGTTTAAATGGAACTGAAAATAAATATTCCTTAAAAAAGATGATTCTATCTATGTGGTTTTTGCAAGTACTTTTAATGGATAAACATCCTCCTGGGTATTTTTATACACTAATCAGTTTATTTAGAATTATACTTAGGACTCATCTGTCAGGTTCCCCAAATAATGTCTCTGAGCTATGATTCCTAATGCTTGTGTCTTTTGATAAAGAAGCTAACAGTAGGATCCAAGATGTATGATTTATTCACTTTTCAACAATTCTTTAAAACTTACTTTATTCATAAGAAGTACCTCTTCATCCCAGGTTTCCCCTTTCACCTTGCGTTTTTCCAGTTTGTTGTATCCTTTTCTATCTTTCATTTATATTGTAAGATTTCTGACACAAGGCTTTGGATTTTGTCATGTAGGTACTCGGCTGTGGAGGTCCCAGGCACTGCTGCTATACTAATAGTAATTGTAAGGCTAGTTACAGCGATCAGTAGACAGTTTCAGAAGTTTTATGTCTGCAGATGAGCACAAAGACTGAAGTAACGTAAAAACAAGCATCTGCATGGGTACATGTAATAGATAAAATGCTGTCTTTTGAGGTGCAGTGTGACAGAGATCATATTCTGTTGTGCCAATCTCTGGGACCAAATTAATCTACCCTGCAGTGACATCTCATGACTCAGGCATTCTGTAAAATGATGAAATCACAGCAAATCAACAGAAACATTATCGGCACAGTGTATCTAATTCCACTCAATTGTATTTCCTCATCAAGTTGTTCAAGTTGTTTCATAATAAAAACAAAATTCAGAATTGGACAAATTTAAATAAAAAATGTGAAGGAAATCGCCTGTGAATTAATGTCTGTACCATTAACTGTTAGCTATAGTAGGTTTCTGGTTGAGATCAGAACTCACCTGTTTGTTCTTGAACTAACAGAGATACTGTTTTGACTACGATGTAATATCTGTAGAAATGAAGTTGTCCAGATTTTCCTGTTCCTGGTAAAGCTAGCAAGTAATTACCCTTCCTTAAAGCTTCAATCCCAGATCTGTTTAACTGTTGAGCCTGAACTGATTCTTTTTTTCTTTTTTATTTTTTTCTACAGCACAATTCCTCTATTCAGGCCAAACCTACATTTAGGGCTCTTACTTCCTTGAGAATGAAACAAATGTTTTGCCAGGCTTGAAATGTCTTATATGATCAGATGAAGAGACTTCTCGGATGAGACAAATACACTTTTTGTTTAACTTAAAAATGGAAAGCCTAAGAAAGCAGATATTTAGAGACAGTATAAATGAATATAAAAACACATTTCTGTCTAAATTCAGCTTCAAGATGCTCTTTTTCCTTCCCTCAGTTAAAATACTGTCTCAATACAGTGTCCAGCCTTAGGAAGACCCAGACATTGTGTCCACTCTACGGGATCTCAGCTACGGAATGAGGAGCTTCTTAGACATCCTGTTTCTTCCAGCATCTGCTTGGATGGGAAACCTTGCTGCCCCATGAAGGATTCCTGTAAGTCCGAGGTGAGCTTTCAGGGCTTTTTCCATTGCAGTGCTGAGTACTGCAGCTAAAATGCATCCAGCCCTTGGGCCCAGACTGGGCAGCATTATCACCCAGCCAGGTAGAATACAAAATGAATATAATTGCAAAATAGAACTGACTAATGTAGACTATTTCAATTGGAAGAGACCAGCAATGACCATCTAGTCCAAATGCTTGACCATTTCAGGGCTGACCAAGTTAAAACATGGTATTAAGCACATTGTCCAAATGCCTCTTAAACACCAACAGGCCTGGGGCATCGACCACCTCCCTAGGAAGCCTGTTCCAGTGTTTGACCACTCTCAGTGTTTGACCACACCTTAAGATATTTATAAGCATTTATAAGATCCCCTCTCAGCCTTCTTTTCTGTGGCTACAGCCAACCCAGTCAGGATCCAGTAAAGAAAGGCTTCCTAATGTCCAGCTAAACCTCCCCTGGTGCAGCTTTGAACCATTCCCACGCATCTGATCACTGAATCCCAGGGAGAAAAGCTCAGCACCTTCTTCTCTGCTTCCCCTCCTCAGGAACCTGTAGAGAGCAATGAGGTCACACCTCAGCCTCCTCTTCTCCAAACTAGACAACCCCAAACTCCTTAGCTGCTCGTCATAGGACATGTCTTCCAGCCCTTTCACCAGCTTGGTTGCCCTCCTCTGGACGCATTCAAGGGCCTTCACATCCTTCTTAAATTGTGGGGCCCAGAACTGCACACAGTACTCAAGGTGAGGTTGTACCAACGCTAAATACAACGGGATGGTCACCTCTTCTGACTGGCTGGTTATGCTGTGTTTGATGCACCCCAGGAAACGGTTTGCCCTCTGGGCTGCCCGGGCACACTACTGGCTCCTGTTGAGCCTGCTGTCAACGACTACCCCCAGATCCCTTTCTGCAAAGCTGCTCTCCAGCCACTCCTCTCCCAATTTATACTTGTGCCCATCATTATTGCATCCTAGGTGCAGAATCCAGAATTTTGTCTTGTTAAATTTCACCCCTTTAGTCATAATCCAGTGCTCCAATCTATGTAGATCCCTCAGCAAGGCCTCTTGTCCCTCAAGGGACTCAACAGCAACTCCCAGTTTGGTATCGTCCACAAACTTGCTAATGTT
Organism: Opisthocomus hoazin; assembly: GCF_030867145.1. Lineage (NCBI taxonomy): Eukaryota > Metazoa > Chordata > Aves > Opisthocomiformes > Opisthocomidae > Opisthocomus > Opisthocomus hoazin. The sequence goes on along the minus strand of NC_134417.1, from coordinate 69,713,154 downwards.
GCATTCCACTCCTGCATCCAGAAATAAACACAGAATCACAGAATGTTAGGGGTCGGAAGGGACCTCTGGGGATCATCTAGTCCAACCCCCCTGCCAAAGCAGGGTCACCTAGAGCGGGTTGCACAGGACCTCGTCCAGGCGGCTTTTGAACATCTCCAGAGAAGGAGACTCCATAACCCCTCTGGGCAGCCTGTTCCAGTGTGCCATCACCCTCAGAGTAAAGAAGTTCTTCCTTATGTTCAGATGGAACTTCCTATGCTTCAGTTTGTGCCCATTGCCCCTTGTCCTGTGGCTGGGGGCACCACTGAATAGAGTCTGGCCCCATCCTCCTGACACCCACCCTTAAGATATTTATAAGCATTTATAAGATCCCCTCTCAGCCTTCTTTTCTGTGGCTACAGCCAACCCAGTCAGGATCCAGGCATGCAAGGATGATTTAAAGATGCAACCATAAGGCACAGGTTTCAACACCCACATTGCAGTGTTGTTTGCAAAAACCTCTCCTCTCCTCTCCTCTCCTCTCCTCTCCTCTCCTCTCCTCTCCTCTCCTCTCCTCTCCTCTCCTCTCCTCTCCTCTCCTCTCCTCTCCTCTCCTCTCCTCTCCTCTCCTCTCCTCTCCTCTCCTCTCCTCTTCCCTCCCCTTGTCTATAAAGCGTAGAGCACTTTTAAAATACTTTTTATTATTCTTCAGCAAACACATTATATTCTTTAACACAGAAGAAGCCAAATAGCCAACTGTAGAAATTAAAGACAGAAATAAATCTGCAGTTACAGTAATGGATGTTTGTTCTGAACATCCACTGCTTAACAGTGACCAACCTCTTTTGTGAATGTTCTTAAAAGTGCTCTTGACTGAGATGTCAAGTAGTAGATACATGACTGTCTGAAAAGAAGACTCAGCCCCAACTCATTTTTTATGACCTAGCTGTAAACCCCTCAAAATAAAGGTAAGGTTGAAAAGCTTGATAGACTTCCACCAAGCAGTGTAAGCAGTTCTGCTGCCTCTACTTAAGTGCACATCTTAAAGTTCTATTACACACAAAAATCAATATTTCAGTCTTATGAACCAATAAACTTTTTTGACCAAATAAATTCGTCATTTGAAAATCAATAAATTAAATTTATTTTTCAATTTTATATATGAAACTGTTCTGTGTATTCGAAGTCGTGTAGGTGTGCAAATCAGCAACCTTAATACATAAATCACTGTGAATGGAATGAACCAATTAGTCTCAGATAGCTATAAACTGACTATTTCTATATAAGGCAATGTTCTATATAAAAATGGTTGAGTTATTATTTGCTTTCTTCTTTTTTGCAAGTAATTTATGGGCTGTTTTCTACCATCCCCAGTGAGAAACCTTACAGAATTTAATAGGAATAGTTATGTGTGTGCATGGTGGGGAGGGGATGGGCATATTCTTAAGGATATACAATTACAAATAACAAAAACTTGTACCCCTGACATAGAATTTTGCATGTAAATCAGAAGAGGAAAGATGTACAAGTAGGAAATATCTTTAATCAATTGTTGCATATCTTCACAGGTGAAATACTGCAGAGTTCCTGAAACAAAGAGTCTTTTTTCCCCTCTCCCTCACATTTGGAAGGTGCAAGCTGCTGAGGAAATGCTTACCAGTAAGCTGTCTACATTGTTATGAAGTGGAAAGTCCTACCTTCATCAGAGAAAATGAAAACACTAGAAATGTTTGCTTCTTGCTCACACCAGGATTTCTCAGAAAAGATTCCGGTCTTCTTGAGAGTGCACTCCATTTTCAAGTGAGTTTGCTTTCTCCAGAGGGCTGGAGCAATTACGGGTTGAAGGAGGAGATTCAGCTAGTCTCCTCTGATTAAACGTTGATGCTGTTAATTTAGGTTCCAAGTAAATACAGTCAGATCCAGGGATAGGTATCCAAATTTGAAGAAGTGAAACGTATTACAAGAAAAGTTAACACTACATGTTATTCAAGTTGCTAGTTGTCCTGCTCACACAGGACTGGATTTTTTCTGTCTTACCCATAGGGTGCAACCAATACTTGAAGTACAGAGAAGAGTTTTCAGGACTATGTTATATTTCTCTCGCTCTCCCTGAGACACTTGAGAAACTGGCTGTGGAAAAAAACCTGACAATTAAATGACATGATCCTATTTCTACTATTTGGTTTACCAGCTGTTTCTTGAAAGGTCTGTGTGACTTAAAATACTTAACGCTTTTATTAATATCATCTGTAATTAGAGTACTGGTATCTACTGCTGACATATTATAGGTTTATTCCTTAGCTATAATCTTTCCACTCATAAGTCTCTCTCTCTTAGTTCTGTTCTGTGACTGTATTTTTTCAAATGCTAAATTCACTTGGTTTATTTTTCTTAAATAATGTGTTAGATACACAGTTCTTATATGATTTTTATTGGAAATTATGGGTCAGGGTGAAGTATAATAGTGAATGTTATTATGGGTTATGATCAGAGCTTATGAGTGAAAATAATTTTGTCTCATCTCAATGTTGCCAGCTCCCACTAGCTTTCCACAAGAGAGATGCTCAGAAGCTGAGGGCCAGTGAAGGTGCTGAAATGGGAGAGCAGAAGGAAGCAAATGATCATAAGGGCTGCCTGTGAATGATAAAGGTAAAAAAGAGGGCATGTGCAAAGTCTGAAGAGCAGTGTCAGATTTGTGACACCTGGAGAAAAGGGCATGTTAATTCCAGAGGGTGCGGAGAACACCAAGGAAAGGTTAGACTCGTGATGGATAAAGCTAGAAAGGTTTGCAAGCTCAAACAAAACTGTGGGCTGTAACTTTCGCAAAAATAATATGTTCCCAGGTTTACTCCCATTCAAGTCCTAAGACAAATGGGGTCAAAAAAATAACAAAAAATAATTAATATCTGAAAAAATATTTCAAAAAGTACACATAGATATGTTTAGCTACTGAGTAAACATTTGGTCAGTTCTTACTCTGCTAGATGTGATCTGCTCATTCCTACATCGGGGACATTTGAAACTGCAGGTTATGTGCTAGTTTTGAGCAAGTAAAAGCAAACAAATACTTCAACCTGGAGAATTTGGTTCATTTGGATTTAAGAACAGGGGAAATGAGTCACACATCCATTCGTATCTCAGGAAACCTGTATACTTGGTGAAATGTAATCTAAATGACTAATTAAAAATCTGTTACATGGAAAAAATGTTAATTAGCATTTTTTCTTGAGATTTAACAACAACATTTGTTCTAGGAAATAGCCAGGCGATGAAAAACTGCATATAATAATTCAGGAAAACAGTGTTCATGATATTTGATACTTGGTTTGATACATCAGTGTCACAAGAAGCTGTGGTGTCTTTCAAAAGGGACCTTTACCTGGTACTTCCTGACAAAGTTAACCTGAGGCAGAAGAATGTCTTTGCTGGAGCGCTGACAGCTGAGTACAGTTATGAGGAACAAATTACCAAATTCCCTGTAGAAGAATGTTTTGGGGTAGCTGAGGCAACAGTTTCACAGGACAGGCAGCAGTTCCTCTACTTTTCTGGAGCAGATGTGGATAGAAGATGACATGAAGCATCAGTAAACAATCTCTTAGCTACAAGCCTGGATACATTCTTCATAAAATTACTAGAAAGGCCACTGTTGAAATCTCTAGGCACACAGGTATAGCTGGTGGTGTGACATTTCAAGGCACTGTAGACTGTTCATGACTCAGTCAACATATATATGCTTTTGGAAAAAAAAATCCAAACCAAACCAAGCTACGATGAATTTAAATTTGAAAGTGTCTTGTTAATAAAAAGTGAACCAAAAAGTCTCAGCATGTCTTGTTATGACAAACATATATTAATGCTAACATTAAAATCTTCTAGAACTGTGAAATACAGAAACACTTCAGTCATGTTGCAAAATTCCTGTTACCCATGCAACACAAATCCTTTCTCTGCAAACTTCAACCATCATGAGAACAGCAACTTTTGTAAAATGAATGCTGAGAACTATATAGCATTTTCCCCTGTTGCTAATTCAATAAATACTTGGATTAAAAATATGCTAATCCTTTCTTTCTAAGGTGACTGTTGTAGGTCTGCGTAGCAAGGTTTTGTTAGCGGGGGTGGCTACAGGGGTGGCATCTGTGAGAAGCTGCTGGAAGCTTCCCCTATGTCCAATGGAGGCAGTGCCATCCGACTCCAAGATGGACCTGCTGCTGATCAAGGCCAAGCCCATCAGTGACGGTGACAACGTATTTAAGAAGAAAAAAAAAAACCCTGTGTAAAAGTATTTTGCAGCAAGAGAGAGGAGTGAGACTGTGTGAAAGCAACAGCTCTGCAGACAGCAAGGTCAGTGAAGAAGAAAGCGGAGGAGGTGCTCCAGGTGTGAGAGCAGAGATTCCACTGCAACCTGTGGAGAAGACCATGGTGAGTCATGGTGAGGCATGGAGGCCCACGGTGGAGCAGATATCCACGTGCAGCCTCTGGAGGACCCCATGCCAGAGGAGGTGGATGCACCCGAAGAAGGCAGTGACCCCATGCAATACACGCGCTGCGGCAGGCTCCTGGCAGGACCTGTGGACCTGTGGAGGGAGGCGCCCATGCTGGAGCAGGTTTGCTGGCAGGACTTGTGACCTGATGGGGCACCCACGCTGGAGCAGCCTGTTCCTGAAGGACTGCATCTTGTGGGAAGGACTTACATTGGAGAAGTTTGTGAACTGTCTCCCGTGGGAGGGATCCCACGCTGGAGCAGGGACAGAGTGTGAGGAGTCCTCCCCCTGAGGAGGAAGGAGCGGCAGAGACAATGTGTGATGAACTGACTGCAGTCCCCATTCCCTGTCCCCCTGCACCATTTGGGAGGAGGATGTAAAGAATACAGGAGTAAAGTTGAGCCCGGGAAGAAGGGAGGGGTGGGGGGAAGGTGTTTGAAGACTGGGATTTATTTCTCATTATCCTGCTCTGTTCTGATGGGCGATAAATTAAACTAATTTCCCGAAGCTGAGTTTGTTTTGTCCTTGATGGTAATTGCTGAGTGATCTCTCGCTGTCCTTACCTAGACCTGTGAGCCTTTTGTTGTATTTTTTCTCCTCTGTCCAATTGAGGAGGGGGAGTGATAGAGTGGCTGAGGTGGGCACCTGGTGTTTAGCCAGGCTAAAGCATGACAGTCACTCATCTGTAGTTGGAAGCAGAGAAAGAGGTATGCTATTGGTAAGGGTATATTTTCAAAGTACAGCAGAGATATTTAGCCATTTAATTCACATTATAGGCAATACATTTGAAAGGTTTTGTGACCTTTAGACTAGAATACATGGGTTAACGTGTAACTCCATTATTTCCTAAAGATTTCTCAAGGATTTATCAGGAAATTTGCTTTAGAAACTCATAGTGGTTAGCGACATGATCAGCATGATCAGACAAGTTCAGACTGAGAAAGTCTCCTTGGCAGCTTGCAAAATTAAAAGCATTGCATGAAAATTGTATCACAGTCCCGTCTGCCAGTTCCTGTTAGAAAAGCATTTTAACTTTTCCTTAGGATCCCTTTGGCCTTCACAAATAAAAGTATAAATTCACCATGTAACACCCTCACTGAGCAGTTCTCAGGTCTAAGTGTGTAAGTACTCGGTAGTTATGGAGAAACTTCACATTGAGTCAAATACTGTCTTGACTTCACGCTCTCTGATTATGTGCTACTGACTTCTCATCAGCTTGGTCAGCAAGACCAGTGGGTTCCAGGAGCTTAGTGGTACTCAGTGATACGTAACAGGACACCTGAGCCACTGTGCAAAGACTGAAATACACAGTGGCCAACAAACTGCCCCAGTATTTGTGTCTGCTTCCCTCTAGCTTCATAACCCACTGTTCAGACCTTTCCAGACCAGAAGCCAAGGCGCACCCTTGCCTCCTGTATGTGTGATAGATATGCCCCAGTGCTCATGTGACATATTGTATTAACAGATCTGCCAATGAAAGCTCTCTGTGTTACAGAAGTGACATGAGATCAACTCATTGTGTACAGCATGCAAGAATCCTCACATCTTAATGGGACTGCATAATATGTAGATCTCTATTCTACCCTGTATTCCCTATATACTGAAGAGCCCTTACTGTGGACTCATCCCACTTTCCTCAGGATCACTAGAGTCACCTTTGATAGGTGTTTACCTCTCCCCACTGGGCTTAGGAGGTGCCTACATGGCAGTTCGAGCTACATTTTACATTTCAAAGTAAATTAGCAGTGTAAGATACTTATTGCTATGTTTTGGACATCTGGAAATTTTTGAAACTCAAAACTGTAATCACTACAGCTAAGCCAATTCATCATGATAAAAGTACAGCTCCTACTTAAGGAGCAGAAGAGGAAGGCAAGATGGAAATCACAACAAATATTTATCTTCAACTATTTATAAGGAGATGCCTATTAAAGATCTGCCTAGACTGAAGTCAAAAAAGGCCTGGCGTTTCAAATATGAGTAGGTTTAGCTCCAGTGCTTTACAAGAGTTATCTAGAATTATTCACCAAAATATTTTGTGAATAGTATATGATTACAATTATATTCTTAAACAGCTCATGACCATTTTATGAAATGAAAAACATTAAATTTAAATAGATTATTTGCTTCATATTATTTGCTCAGCTTATATGATAATTCAATTAAGTTTTGTTTGCACACAGTGCCAGATTAATTTCTTGTTTTTAATTTTTGCTTTTTTCTGCTTTATCCCCATGCAGATAGAGATACTTTCTGCATCATCAGATTGGTTGACTTTCAGTGCTAGTTCACTATTAGCTGGTATTAAATATCATCATGGTTTAGCCCCAGCCAGCAATAAAGAACTGGAGAGACAGGGAGCAGAATCGGAAGAAAAAGGCAAAACTCTTGGGTTGAGATAAAGACAGTTTGACAGAACAGCAAAAGAAGGTAAAAAAAATATACAAAGCAAGGGATACACAGTGCCATTTTCTCACTGCCCAATGGCCAGCCTGCTCCCAAGCAGAAATTACCCTTCTCCAGCCAGCTCCCCCCAGCTATATGGTGAGCAAGACAACACATGGCATTGAATATTCCATTTGGATAGATTGGGTCAGCTGTCCCAGCTGTGTCCACTTTCAGCTTCCTGTGAAAAATAACTCTATCCTAGCTGAAACCAGGACAGTCAGTATTCTGTATGTCACATAAACATTAGGTACAGAATCCGTTTTTTATCAGCTATAGCTGCTAGAAATGAATGAAAGATGCAGCAATGGAACATTTTAAAAGGTTTTGTTAAAGAACTGTGTGGGACTATCCTTGATGTGCGCCCAAAAAAATCTGTAGTATCAAGTGTAGATAAAACAATAACCACAGAAAGAAAATGACAGGTGAAAAAAGAGATCCTTCAAAGACTGTTCTTTTGATAAGATGCAATTATTACAGAAAATTATATTATTCAGATCATTATCTTTACCATCTGGTACAAACCCTGAGCAAAGGACATGCCAGAGCATGATAGTCACAAATAGACCTAACATGTTGATACATCATGGTCTTCTTGCATGAATCATCAATGCACAAGAAAACTATGGCCCAAACAACACTGCAAAGGACATTTCTCAACCCAAGTTGGTCAACTCCATGCTCCTCCTGATGTATTTCAGACTCTAGGGAATAAAGGGAAATGAAGACTTGCTATGATGTCTCGTAACCTTCAGCAGGGAATGGATGGCTTTAGAAAATGTGAAGGCCCAGGCAGGCCCCCAGGAAGCAGAAGCCCTAGGAGCTTGCCTTGTGGTAGGGGGTGCTGGAGAAAGCTCTCAGGCTGTGGCCGACCAGAGGAATGTGCGAAGAGGGGCAGCTACACTTCTCTGCTTGCATGGGAAAAGGCTTTAAAGGCTGAGCCTGCCCCAGCTGAGAAAAACACAGTGTGGAGATAACCAAGCAGTCTACTGAAGCAAATTGCCCTTCTAAAGATAGATGGCTCATTTTAACCCTCTTTAGTTAATGTGAGCTGCTGTGCTTAAATGAGCATGAAGACACAATCTAAGGGAAGGGCAGCTCTTACATCCACATAAATTCCCATGGTGGAGTATGCATGCAATCAGGGCTGGCTGCCATAAAGACTGTGCGTTAATGGGGGATGCTGTTCTTTCTATAAGACTTTCTACTGTATGGACCCATTCAACCCCATTTTCTGACCTGAAAATGTTACTTTGAGAGCTAAATACCTAGAAGTTTTACCTTTAAATTGTGTCATTGATGTATATAAAAAGTTTTTTAAGCAACTTACAGAGCTTCTTATTAACTGAGTACAGCTGTAGAGGTGGCACTGATGCCAAGATGGGGAGGATCTTCATATACAGTACAGGGGACTCATTATGCCTGTCTTCGAAGAACAGAAATGGTGGCTGGATATGGCAGTCAGCTATCTTCAAAGCATAAGCTGCCAACACATTACAGTTAGTGCCTGAAGATTTAAGTTTCTCAGGTAGCTCCCATTAGGACCCAACAATGCATTGCAATGTGCTCAGAGCATATATTACACCACATGAGCTAGCTATATCTCTCCAAATAAGGATATAAACTGCTGGAAACTTGAAAGAGGAAATGCAGAGCATTCATCGTACATAAAATTGCTCTTTCCCACTGTAGTCCTTAAAATAATTGACATTCCTGTGCTATCCATTCTAGCTGGTAGCTGCCCAATTCCATGCAGTAAACCTAGTGATTATATTACCTGTCTGGGTCTTGCAAAGATCTCAGAGTATTGATATTTTGAAGAAAATAATCTGTGGTCCTGTGTTTTGAAACAGATAAGCAGGATCATTTCCAGGCTGCTGATGCAAAGACGTGTAGGCATGATGATGATTTCTAAAATGTGGTTCAAGCAATAGGTGTGCAACAGAGTCACGTAATTTCCATGAAATTATTCCAATTATACTTGTGACTCTGGAGAATGTAAGCACTCATAGATTTCACTGTTATCAATAGGTATAGATATATCTGTGCAGCAGCTGAGGCAGATCTCTGTCCTCACCCTGATCTCATATTTTGAATGAGTATCAAAGTGCATCCCCAGTCACCTGACTAAATCTATGCTTGTCACATATTGGGGAGGTGTTGTTATTTTATCCATATTATAGATGCCTTTGTCCAAACCTGGTGGGGCGGACTTAGGTACTCCAGTACTTGTGGGCTCTATAGCTCTTGGAAAGATGCAGGCTCCTATGCTGTGTTGCCTGCATGTTGGCAGCTGGGTCTGCTTTTGCTGCATCTACAGGTGTGCAAAACAGACTTGCTCAGAATCTAGCAATGCTTGAAATCTAAGGCTAGATCCAGATCTTGCAGGTCTAGTTCAGTTCTATCCTTACTGTGTTGATTCATCTTAATCAGTCGAGATCTCTGCCCTCCTTGCTGAGTCCCCGAGGAGATCTTGCCTTCCACCTGGGCAGCCTTTCAACATAGACATCCTCTGGTGCCATCTCTCACTTCCCAGTGTAAGTAAAAGAAGTACACAGCAATTTAGACCTACGCTTAAAATATAAAATGCCAGCTTCCCTCACATCGAGGCCCCAAGGCTTTTTTAAGATTGAGCTACTGCTGCTAGAAATAGAATGCTGCAGTTGAATCCGTGATTCTGTGAATCATTTAGAGTCTTATGTTTTCATTTTCTGCACCGTACCAGGCTTCCAAGTCTGGCATGTGTACATGTAGATTTGATGAAATCTAGTGTATGCATACAGCTAGTATAATATCTGCACGATGTTAACTGATTACATGCAAGCTCTGGGGAGCTCACTTCCTTCTGCTAAGCTCCACATATCTTAGTGAACTTCTGCATCAGTTCACATCTCATTGCACTTCCTGGATCAGATTGATGCACACATCATATATATCTGTGGATAAGTACAAATATGCACTTTTGTACGATATGAACAGTAAATCAGCTGATGTGTGATAGCTAAAATAGCACTGGTTTGTAAAAGTTGTTAGATGAACAAGATGGTTTCCATTACTTTTTATTTCTTTTTCAATCTCAGTTAAACATAGTTTAATCAAGTTCATCCATATTATGTCAGGGATTAGAAGTGTTTTAACAATCACCTTGGTTCATACTATGTGTTTGAGAGTATCTGTACAGAACTGTACAGATTGGTAGGAAAAATTCACTGACCTAGTACTAATACATTATAAGGAAACTTTGCTGTTTGTTGACAGTAAACAATGTGTATAAGAAACCCCAGAATTTAGAATTCTTGTTTAAAAGGAGGAAAACAAGCTTAACTTCTTCTCAGAAGAGTCTTATCGATTTTCCTCCTACCTTTAGGTAATGATCTGAGGGGTTTGTGTATGTACAGACACTAAGTGAGCTCTGAACCTACTGCTTAAAGCAGAGCAAAGGACCTTCCTTATATTCTGTGAAAGAATGAAGAATTAAGTGACGTATTTCTGTTATGATGAAAAAAACAGTGATGAATTTAAGAGGAATGACAGATTTTCTCATCTTACACAAAGTCCACTGATGAGCATATGAGTTTCACTGGCATACTGATTACTGATGGTCCAAACTTCTTAAGCTTTTCGGTCTCTTTGTTCGTGGAGTCAAAGCATCACAGCAGAAGGAAGGAGAAAGAGCACTAAAATTATTTTCTAATGTTTTACCAAAATATTTTATGAATTCTTATATATTATGGGCAGATTGAATAATACAAAGGACTTATTTTGTAAAGGTATCTCATTATTTCATTGCTTATGAATACTCCCTACCTTTCACAACTAGTCAGCAAAGAAAGATTTTGTCATAAGCTGTGAACTGAGGATGAATCCTGAGCAGCAGAGGAAGATAGAAATGTAAACACTTCACAAATGTAATGTCTTGATGGTGCTTCGGAGTTTCTTTCATAGTTTCAGATGTCATGTGAACTAACTTTCACCCAAGGCACTTCTGACAATTTTTTGTAAACCTAACACATACACGTATGCACTGAAAGTTAAAATTAACATTCCATTTTTTTAAACTAACTTTGTTCACAGAAAAGCTAACAAGTTATTTCCAGAGCTGTCCAAAAGATCCCACTCCTCTTCTTTGAGTATTTTCTCAAATATATCACACTATTTTCTCAATTCTTTATTAAAAAAAAAAAAAAATGATTGACTGTCCATGACCATCTGAAAATCTTCATTTGTCTCTCGATGTCACGGCTAAACCTGGAGTTTTTTGTAATTTCCAGCAGATATCCTGCTTCAGCAAGAACCTTCTTTCTCAGGTGACCAAGACATCATGAATAACTCCTGAATGCAGCTGACTGAAGCATGGATTGCTGAAACATGAAAATTAATGACCCAAAGACAAGGACGAGCCTAGGAAAGTGTGTTGCAGATCAAAAACACCACTGAGACCCCATGGCAGTGAAAAGTTTCTCTTACAGAAAAGGCTCATCACCCAAAAAGATACTGTCTCTTTGCTTCCATTATTTCAGCTCTAAAAACTGATTTTATTCCATTTTCTTGATCTCAGTGTCCCTCCTTTCTGTTCTAAACTCTGAACATTCTCTCCCTTGTTGTTTCTGATTCTATTACTCTATTACTTCATGCTATGTCTTTTCATTCTCTTTAATTTTCCACCAAAATAGTGCGACACCAGACACAAGGCCTGTAAAGCATTAAATGGTCTTCTGTAGAGAGGTCTTCATGGCTGTAGCAACTGAGCACATGTTGCTACAAAAGCAGGATTACTGCAATAGATAATAGTAGGTATTGCAAAAGCAGTGGTGTATATTAAGCAAGATCCCTGGAGTGACAGTGGAAAGATCATAGGAACCCGTCTCAAGCACCGGTGTTTGGATACTCAGGAGTTCCATTTCACCTCTGGCATCAACAGCCAACCCAGCTACACTGCCCTAGTTTGGGTCTTCTGCTTTTCTTGTACATGGACTTACGACTTCATAAGTGAGAGGATAATCTTTCTACATTCAGTTTATTCTGATCCCTTCTAGCATCTCCTGGAAAAAAAATTCGCTGCGTAGGGTATGTCTCTTAAAACAAAGGTATGAAAAGAGAGACAGAATGAATTTATTTCTTGAAAAAGAAGAGAGTAATAAAAATATTTTTTCTGTTGCATTTTTTTTCACGCCAATGGCACATTATATGAAGTTATGGGTTATTTCTGTTTGCTTATCTAGCTAGTACAGGAGTACATTGAGCTGTTCTGTGTCACACTGGAGTTTGCTGTACCTGTAGGATGGCATGACATAGTATGATTCAAGGCAGCATTTTTATCTGGGCTCACTGATAGTGTTTCAGACAAGCATGTAGTAATCACAGAATATTTAAGCTTTATGCACATGTAGTACAGCCTTGAAAGTAGAGAGGAAAAGAGTAGTGAGGAAAGCAGCCAAGAAAAATCTCTTTGAGACACTACCATCATCTGTCTTTGAATTTAGATGGTCAGTTTGACAGCTTTCTGTATGTGTTCATACAGTTTTCCAATTTCCTAGAAAACAGCTTACTACAGAACAAGATGCCACAGACTGAATCCACAGAAGTCTGGTCAAAGCTGCAAGACTTTCTGGGGTACTGCCATGATACACAGGCCAGAGCTGTGGCATTTCTACTTGAGTGGACAGTGGCAACAGGGTTGCTACAGCCCCTCTGGCCATACTGAAGGAAACTGGATGTGTTATCTCCTGATTTTCAAGTCAGTTCTTTCTCGATTTTGGACAGGTAGTTTAAGAATTGACTTTAAAACTGCTCTAATGAAATCGACATTTACAGTAGATGCTCTTAGGTAGCAATTCTATGCAAGCATGAAAGTCATATCAAGCCCTTGGATATGAACATAAACCTGCTAATTTCTCAGTTTATACCTCAGTCCTTGAAGTTTGCCCAGAGAAGTAGTCTTTGGGCACAGAAATCCTCTAATGACAATTCAAGAATTTCCTGTTTGTACCTTCTGGACTGCTTTGCAATCCTGCGCATAACTGGAGAGAGACCTAGAAGACCCTTAGCAGTCTGCCTACTGATTCCCAGAAGGTGTCTCCCAAAGAACAATGTGGATGACCTTGGCGAAGGTTATGGTTTTGATAGAATACAATGTGGCTCAAGAAGACAAATCTTGAATGACAGTGGGGGCATATATGGAGGTCATGGTGGAGCAAAGCATCATGGCATGAGTGGTTCTGCTGACTTCTGTCCAAGAAGTACAAAGGGATCAGAAGTGGAGCAACTTTCTGAGTTCTATGAAGCTCCTGAACACTTCTGCAGTGGCTATTCAGAGCCTGAAACATAGACTGAGGCTACTGAAAGCTCAACAAAAAAAAAGGGGGGAAAAAAATCACAGAACAGGCCTGAGACCAGAGTTTGATCCACATCAAAAAGTGTGCACCATTGCCACATACACTAACAAGGATTGCCTAAACTGGTGCTAACTCACATTATCTTCTAAAGGAAAATCAAGATTTCTTGGCATAGATTTTTTTCCTTAGCATTCATTACTTTTTCCAACTTCTTATAACAAATCAAACGTATCTGTACCATATTACATGTCAGCAAAGAAAAAGACAGTGGCTTTTTGCATCCTATGGATACCTTTGCATTAAAAACAACCACACAGATTGTTGTTTGTTCTATGTAAAATACTTTATTTGCCTGAGTTAAACAAGCTATATAATTATTAACACTTTTGCCAATGTGGAGTATTATAGATGTAAAACTACAAAATGTACTTTTAAACCAACAAGATACTCTACATCACTTAGAAATACTAGGATTCATTAGGAGAAATATCCCTGATTTGCCGTTCAGCTACAGAGAGGTGCGGTGTCTTTCCTAATGAACTGAGTATCTGTTATTACTAAACATCTAAAATTTTCCAATACTAAGCAATACAAGCAAATATTTAGACACATCCAGAAAAATGCGGGATATACTTTCAGGACATTTTTTTTTTTTTTGCATCTGTTGCGTTTATGGGGATGCCTGTCAAAGACTTTTAAGGACAACCTGAAATCCCAAATTACTTTTTAGCTTTTTAAGTCAAGTGGGGAAAAATAATCACTTTGGAACAAGATTTCTGGATATAAAGCCATAATTATGCTCTTGAGACAGAGTGCACACACAAGATAGAGGTCAAGACTGCAATCAATAAAATTAACTGTGACTTACAAGTATCAAAAATATTTACCCTTTATTGTGCTATGATATCTGTTTCTCACAGATGGAGCTTTGCTCTCAATAGGGAGCACAGATACAGCAAAATGTGTGAATAACTACACCACAAAGAAGCAATGACCATCCATGACCTCATTAACATATCTGGATAGTACAAAACTGTGTAACACAAGGCCAGTAAGTAAGTTATCCTCTAAAACTTTGGATACATTTGAAGAAAAGAGAATGGACTTTGCAAATCGCATAATACTAACTAACTTCCTGTTTTTTGATGCTTTATTTACCATTGAAAACGGTCATGGTATATGGATGGTCACCTTTCAGCTAGAACATTAATAGCCTAGTAAAATAAAGGGAGATAAATAGAAAGAAATTATTCCATGATATGTAGACTGTCTCTTGACTTTCACTATCATTACATTACTTCTGTGTTGTTCTTCATTGCTTTTTAAGGCTGTGACGAGAGGCATGTGGTCTTCAAGGTACAGTGGTTGCTCACACCTCCAGCTAATTTTGTTCAGGTGCAAGAGCGGATAGCTGCATAGAAGAGAAAATATCCAGTGAGTCTTTCTGCACTAAATGGCTAGAGGTCGGCTGCCTGTAAGCTCAAGGCTGGACTCCAAAATGCTGGAAGTGTCATCTTCTCAGAAGAGCGGATGTTTTAGGAAACAAGTAACAGTCTGTGGATTTTCTTAGTTTTATCAGAACAGTTCTACTTGTTACTACTCACTGCTTAACATACAAATGATTGTCAAACACACTCTGACTTTTTCTCTCTCATTCTCCATGCAGTTGTGGGATAGGAGCTACTTACTTCATCTATCATTTGTGAACCTCCTACAGCGATTCCACCAAAAGCAGACACTTTGAAAAGTTAATGGGAAAGTCCTAAGGAAGATACATCAGGGACCTGACTGCATCAGGTGAAGTCACCAATTTTACTTTCTAGCCCTTCCTGACAGCAAAGTCATGTATCTTTAAAGTAGTAAAAAGAGAAGTGTAAGCAGGGCAGAAAACAGCAGATAAGCAAACCAATGCAATTTGAACACTGTTTCGGATTTAGGTATGTTTTGAGGTGGGATGTATTTCAGTACAGCACAATAAGCCCACTGCTACTCAGCAGTCCAGAGCCACCAGTTGAATAAGCTGCATTTCCGTTATATACATTGCAGCATATATTTCACAGAATCACAGAATCACAGAATAGTAGGGGTTGGAAGGGACCTCTGTGGGTCATCTAGTCCAACCCCCCCGCCGAAGCAGGGTCACCTACAGCAGGCTGCACAGGACCTTGTCCAGGCGGGTCTTGAATATCTCCAGAGAAGGAGACTCCACAACCTCCCTGGGCAGCCTGTTCCAGTGCTCCGTCACCCTCAGAGAGAAGAAGTTCCTCCTCATGTTCAGACGGAACTTCCTGTGCCTCAGTTTGTGCCCATTACCCCTTCCTTATTTTCAAATCTAAATTCCCCATCCAAAGCCAAAATATTTGTTATGTTAAAATGTTAAACATTATAAAATGAGGTCATAAATTTTTCCTTCAAAATCTCTTATGTCAGCCCCTGAACCTTCTCCCTAGGAAACCAGGGTTAGAGTCTCCCATCTGGCCTTCCTGGGGGAGTCATCCAGCATATTCTGCAGCTTTCTGGAGAGTGCTAATATATCTAGTCACACCATTCTTCTGAAAGCAAACATTTTATTCATAAGAAAAATGAGTAAATCATTCACAAGATCACACATAAGAACAAACAAGCAATGAGAATACAAGCTCTGTTTGTGACCTAAAGGAGTCATGCTGGGCGAGCCACTGATACACCTTGCAGACACCCTGAAGCAGTCCCCAAGCAGGGCATCTTGGTGCTGCAGCACACCACAAGGCAAGTACACCGCTGTGGATTCCAAACAGAACACATCTCATTGCTCACTGCATTTACACTAAATGCACTACCTCTAACACAAAAGGTACGGCAGGAGGGAAGTAAGGTTTGCTTTTTAAATATTTAAATAAAGCTGTAGAAGCCAAGGTGTTTGGTTGAACTCCTGACTTCCCTTAGGTTAGCTAGGTCATCTAACTCCTCCAGGCCAGCCCACGATTCTATTCCTAGTAAGAAGTTTAGATAGATTTAAACTTGAAGAGACCAGACAACAGAGTGTCTGTGATGACAAAGGTTAATTTAAAAGAATATGTGAGGGATGTGGGTCGGTGATGTCAGAATTACACAAATTATTGCCCTTCTATTCACCCGTAGGTCAGCTTGTCTGTCCAATCTTGGATGACCAAATCAGAGTTCCTTTCCTTAGCTAATATTTTTTTTAATTGTCACTCATTACAGAGTGGATGCATACACTGCACCTGTTTTGCCAATTAATTTGTCAGTGAATTATTATTGATTTACATTTGTTAAATATATGATCAGCTGTCTTGTGCAGCAATCAAATTTAAGAACTGAAGCAACACAAGAAAAATTATTTCATACCCCTAACACACAAAACCAAAATCTGCACTAATTCTTAATTAATGTCCATGTAATGGTTGCATAAACTTATCCAACATCAGAAACTCATTGTCAAACACAATGGGACCAAGATTTGACTCAGAAAAAAATTGGAGAGAAATTCCAGAATGCAAAAGGAATATATGTCCCTGCAGCATACAGTTCCCCATCTGCCACTGAGCATTGCCTTTGTTTCAGGTCTGAACATCAGAAGAGGCATCAACCCTTGGCATACACCTGGAAGGCAGGTAGCCAAGCAACACAGGTGAATAAAAGCAGCACATACTGTCATGTTGAAGTCATTTGCTTCTGAGACCTTTTCTGTGTCGTGGAGATCCTCACAGAGGCTCGTACTCAGGCATGTTCCCATGCAGTCCCCTGCTACGTCCCTTTTGTTGACCTTCTCTGCACTCCAGACTGTGTATATGGGCTTCTCCTTGAGAACCCATTCCCATTGCATTTTGGGAAGAAAGTAAGTGTGCTGTTTGTGTGCAATCTGGTTTAACGTGTGTTTTTATGGCTATGACAAATACAAGAGGTGCATGATCTTCTAGCGACAGTGGCTACTCATACCTCCTGTTAATTTCACTCAGAGCTGGAGACTGGGTGGGAATACAAAGTGTAAATGTCCCATGAGCCTTTCTGCACTAGCTGGCTAGAGGTTGGCTGCCTGCAAGCTTGAGACTAAATAAATTATATATACAGTCCTCTACCTGGAAATGAACATAAGTGGCATGTTTGCTACATGCTGTTGCCTTCTAGATTTCCAAGCTGTTGTTTCTGAAGTTGCCAGATAGAACACATTCCATGTATAACTAATCCTCAGCTTGGTTTCTGTGAAAGCTTCCTCTTTCCTACTGCACTGATGCTCTGTCCTCTGCGCTATGACAGATCAGGCACTGTCATTTCAATGCTCACTGCCTCCAGGGTAACACACCAGGTTCTCTCACTTCTCCTCTAAAACACTCTTCTCAAAGGCCAGGTGTCTCATCTAGTGCTCCCAAGAGCTGAAACACTCAAAGCATGCAGCATCTGAAGCTGGAATTAACTGGGCAGTGTGGAAGACACCTGACATCAACTGGAAGTGAAACATAAAAATCTAATGACCACAGAGTCAGAAACTCAGTGATATGATGGTATTCTCCAAGTGCTTGGCTTGTTACAAATGGGTAATTGCTGTTATAAAGACTCAGATAACACTTTCTTTTCTACAACAAGAAATACTTGCTGTGATTCAAAACACTGTCTGACAATAGAACACCTACTGCAACTCCTGCAGACCAGGAGTGCACAGCTGTATTTCCCTCGTAGAACTGCTAATCAGGTTCCTGCAACTGCCAGATCTTTGACTGAGGTTCAGGGGACAGGTTGCCGTCACGCTTTTAAAGTATTTTTTCCTCTTTACCTGCTGCTTTAGTCTCAGTTCCTCCCTCACCTTTTCCTACTCCAAAATATGTTGCTGGCAGTGACAGCAAATGCAGAGAAGAGAAACTGCCAGACAGTCAACTGATATAAATGAATGTATTATTATAGTTAGTAGAGCTGTATAGATATATGTGAGATGAAAACTAACCCCAAATCTGCTCAAATGTTAATTAGCATTTGATATTATCTGCAATTATTATGTAAGACACTAAACCCACAAAGGATATTTCAAAATAGGCAAATCTATTGTCCTCAGGTTAGCAGTTGTCAGATTCCCAGTCTCCCTCCTCAGCTCAGACAGACATTTAAACATGCACTTGTTTCTGATGGTGGTGTTCACTTTAGTTTCATGCATAACAAAAATACAGACCATTACCTTTTATAAACCGGATGGAAATGATGGAAGGAAAAAAAAATCACTTTCTTTTACAGACACTGTCTGCTGTACAAAAGGATTTTATGGTATAAAAAATTGGACCAACATCAAGGGTAAAAATAATCTCACCTTAATCAATACAGTGACAAGCTAAATTTAATGACAATAGCCTTCACAGAGACTGTCCTCCAAACGAACATGAAGTTTTCTCCAAAGGCCTTGTGGAAGTATAGGGTTATTCAGTGTAAGTAATTGTTTCCCTAGAATAGAAATCTCCAGAGATGGTTAGTTTTATCTACTGTACACGCAGCTATATTGGCGTATGTCACTTCCTTCTACAGATTGATGGAGTACTGTTTAAATTCATATAGTTGGCTCCTATAGTATGATGGTGAATCATGCTTCTAAATAAGCATGAGAATTAATAAGGACAGGCAATACGTATTTTGAGTTAATCTTAATTATAGAAATGTTTCCCTTATAAAACTCTTGCCAACTTGAATGATTTTTATTGTTTTAAAATTCAGTATGGTTCGACATTAGAAGACAGCCAGCCAAATAATCATTTGTAGAGAACTGAAGAGGAACCTCGAAGAGTCAGTTAAGATTTGCTCCAGAGAGCAATAAAATTATGAATTTATTCAAGTTCAATGGCATTTCTCAACATCCTAGACATTGCAAAAAGACAGATATAACACTAGAAATGTAGTTTAACTAGGTGACAATTACATTGCTTTTACACAACTAGGAAAGAACACATTTATTTCTTCTCCTGTGCTCTGTTACTCTGTTTTCTTTCTTACCCAGCTGCCTGCAAAAATTTGAGGCCACAGATCTCCATCATGTAAGGTCAAGGGTGAAGAACAGGTGGTTCTTCATTGTTGAAGAGGGAGGTTCTCCTTCCCCTCTACACTGCCCTAGTGAGGCCTCATCTGGAGTACTGTGTCCAGTTCTGGGCTCCCCAGTTCAAGAAAGATGAAGAGCTACTGGAGAGAGTCCAGCGGAGGGCTACAAGGATGGTGAGGGGACTGGAACATCTCTCCTACGAGGAGAGGTTGAGGGAACTGGGCTTGTTCAGCCTGAAGAAGAGAAGGCTGTGAGGGGACCTAATAAATGCTTATAAATATCTGAAGGGTGGGTGTCAGGAGGATGGGGCCAAGCTCTTTTCAGTGGTGCCCAGTGACAGGACAAGGGGCAATGGGCACAAATTGAGGCACAGGAAGTTCCTTCTGAACATGAGGAAGAACTTCTTCCCTCTGAGGGTGACGGAGCACTGGAACAGGCTGCCCAGGGAAATTATGGAGTCTCCTTCTCTGGAGATATTCAAGACCCGCCTGGACAAGGTCCTGTGCAGCCTGCTGTAGGTGACCCTGCTTCGGCAGGGGGGTTGGACTAGATGACCCACAGAGGTCCCTTCCAACCCCTACTGTTCTGTGATTCTGTGATTCTGTGATCTAACATGGTTGTCATCCACTCTAGAGGACTTCCTTGCCTCATTCTCTTTTGCGGTCTAATCCAGTATGGAGCAAAATCCTCTGTTGCATGACACTGTGAATGGGGCATACTTTAACCTAAACTAGCCCCTGGGAGTATGTTGCAGGGAAATGAAGAGACACAAGTTTAATTATCCCTTCTCCCCATTACAAATCACTACAAAACCAATTCATAAAACACATTACCACAGTGTGACCCTTGGGATGCTTACCTTGTTTCTCATTTCCTTGTCGTTTTATTCTTTTATAATTACAGCAAGAAGTTGTAACTACTGCTCAGCATCAGTTCTCCATAAGAAATGTGAAATGTGGCCCAGCCAGGGAGAAGAGCGACAAAGATTCAGACAGGTGTTCATGTACACATACATTTTAAAGGCATGTTTTGGTGCACCCACAGGTCTTCCAGTGCAGGGGAAGGACTAGTGCAACAAGTAGGAAGGCTATGACTTCATCCTTCTGTTTTCAGCTGGGTCTCCTGAAGACTGTCTGGTGTGTTCAGGTCCATCTCCACATGCCTCACAGAAGGACACAGGTAACATGAAGTCAGCAAGCATATGGCTGACCTGGACATCTTCGTTAGACTTTCCAGCTGAAATGTTTCAGTCATGACTCAAGGGGAAAAAGACGAAACTTCAGGAAGCTCACAGAACCAAAAGCCTGCAATATTTCCATTAGGAAACACCAATATATAGTGAGTGTGTGCAATGGACTTCAAATCCTGGCCTGCTGATGAGGCTAAAACACCTATATTTAGGACTCTCGAAGCAGGTGTTTGTCTGTGAGGCAGGTGTCTAATCTTCCACTGCAGCTGAGGCAGTGCAGGATTCATGTGATGAGCTGATGAGGACTCGGCTGAGGTTCTGAAACATCGGTGCCTGCTGTGATGTTCACACAGCCACTGGATGACCAGGTCTCCGCAAGGAAGCTAAGCCATTATTGTCCGCTTTGAGGTGAGCTGCTCCCCAGGCCATGCAGTCCATCCTCACCAGAGACACAGTCCAGAGAATCACAAAATCACAGAATCACAGAATCACAGAATGGTAGGGGTTGGAAGGGACCTCTGTGGGTCATCTAGTCCAACCCCCCTGCCGAAGCAGGGTCACCTACAGCAGGCTGCACAGGACCTTGTCCAGGCGGGTCTTGAATATCTCCAGAGAAGGAGACTCCATAACTTCCCTGGGCAGCCTGTTCCAGTGCTCCGTCACCCTCAGAGGGAAGAAGTTCTTCCTCATGTTCAGACGGAACTTCCTGTGCCTCAGTTTGTGCCCATTGCCCCTTGTCCTGTCACTGGGCACCACTGAAAAGAGCTTGGCCCCATCCTCCTGACACCCACCCTTCAGATATTTGTAAGCATTTATTAGGTCCCCTCACAGTCTTCTCTTCTTCAGGCTGAACAAGCCCAGCTCCCTCAGCCTCTCCTCATAGGAGAGATGTTCCAGTCCCCTCACCATCCTTGTAGCCCTCCGCTGGACTCTCTCCAGTAGCTCTTCATCTTTCTTGAATTGGGGAGCCCAGAACTGGACACAGTACTCCAGATGAGGCCTCACTAGGGCAGTGTAGAGGGGAAGGAGAACCTCCCTCGATCTGCTGGCCACACTCTTCTTGATGCACCCCAGGATGCCATTGGCCTTCTTGGCAGCCAGGGCACACTGCTGGCTCGTGGTTAACCTGTCGTCCACCAGGACACCCAGGTCCCTCTCCACAGAGCTGCTCTCCAGCAGGTCCACCCCAAGCCTGTACTGGTGCATGGGGTTATTCCTCCCCAGGTGCAGGACCCTGCATTTGCCTTTGTTGAACCTCATCAGGTTCCTCTCTGCCCAGCTTTCCAGCCTGGCCAGGTCACGCTGAATGGCAGCACAGCCTTCTGGTGTGTCTACCACACCTCCCAGTTTGGTGTCATCAGCAAACTTGCTGAGGGTACATTCCAACTCTTCATCCAGGTCGCTGATGAAGAAGTTAAACAAGGCTGGGCCCAGTACTGACCCCTGAGGGATGCCACTAGTTAGCAGCCTCCAACTAGACTCAGCGCTGCTGACGACAACCCTCTGAGTTCTGCCATTCAGCCAGTTCTCAGTCCACTTCACCGACCACTCATCTAGCCCATACTTCCTGAGCTTCCCTAGGAGGATGTTATGGGACACAGTGTCGAAAGCCTTGCTGAAGTCTTGGTAGACAACATCCACAGCTCTCCCCTCATCTACCCAGCCAGTCATGTCATCATAGAAAGCTGAATCATGTAATCACAGAAATCCTCCCTATCTCCAGCTACTGCCCCAAGGACACGCAGCTGCTGCAGGTACTGTGTTGTATCTGACAGGGCTCTGCAGGTGACGGGTATAAAAATCATCCCAGCCAGAATTAGGCACTAGGTTTTAATAACTGAATCCTGCCCTAGCTCTCCACAGACCAGAACGTGAGTGCAACTGCCTAGCTCATGTGCAGGTGTCTGTATTTAAGTGTCTTCACCTGAAACAAAACCTTGCTTAAACTCCCTAAAATCTAAGTGAGCAAAACATGATGCTTATCTTCATTCTTGTTTTTTCACTAGTGAGCGGTAAGAAATGGCACTAATAAAACTTATTAATTTGAGTCTGCTCTTTTGTGATAGGAAATGACATGCTGACAGTATGAACATGCTGAATTCTCCAGAACTGAAAACCCCAGGGCTTCAAGACCCATTTAGTTCCTCAGGCTCAGGGAGAAGTTCCCCAGGCTGTACTTGAGACAAGTCAGATGGAGAAGATGCCACAGTTCCAGAAGCTTAACTCTGAAAACCTGACCTCAAATTTAAACTTTTGGGGGCTGAGACATCGGGCACCATGTCTCGTGCTGTGGGAGCTAAACAGATGGGGAAATCAGATGGTCTGGGCTTCCCCACCTAGGACTACTATGCAGAGTGGTTGTCCCAGACCTCAGAAACAAAGTAATTCAGAGGTTCTCCTAGTAGCTGTGTAACTGCAGACTTTGCATGAGTCTACTCAGAAATGAAAACCTGAGTAGCTCACAAGTTGTGAAGTACAATTGTTCGCGTTAGATTTTCCAAAAGAAATAATTTCATGGAAATGCTTTCCTTTTTTTAGATCTCAGTCTTTCCATTAAAAAATTCAATTCCTCTATAAAAGGTCTAATGAGGGCCAGCATAATACCCTGATCAAGATCAGGAGAGAAAAGAAAATCTCATTTCCACTTGCAAACAGTGGGATGAATGGCACAGCAATCTAAGTCGCAGCTCAACATATGTGGGTCAAAGCTACCCATGAGAAACATCTATTTTAATTAATAGGATGCATTACATGTAATGATGGAATCCAAAACCAGATTTAGAAGCTGTTAACAAAAGTTTCAGTATGTTTCTAAATTAGCAACCAGTCTTGCTTATAGTCTCTTCCCATGATATTTTGTTTTATTTACACTGAGATAGATACCTAGGACTGTACAGTAATTTTCTTGCCATATTATTGAGTTATATAAGGATATTCATTCTGGGTTTGGAACTAGTAAGAAAACCATTAATTTTTTGCAGAAAATTTAAGTTTTTAGGGAAATATGAAAACATCAGAAGACTAAAGCTAAAAAAGCAAATACTTTGATTCAAAATGGAACTGTGATTGTCTCGCCTTTCTCTTCTCCTCCACAGGCCAAGCTCTTCATTTCATATAGGTAATGACTGAAGATATTTGCTCTTCCTCTGGCTAGAAACTTGAGGAAAAGATTTATACTTTATAAGTGAGCATCCCTTTGGTTCTCCATACATAGCTTCTTTATGAAACACAGATTCCACCAAGCTGTGATATGATCAAGGAAAATCATCAGATAATTTATGAGGCAGAGTTTGAAATTCATCAGATAAAATATTTGAAAAATAGGGTCTTCTAAGACAAGGCTAATGTTAACCAAGTATTGCTTCTTCTAAAGATGACTGGGTAACAGAAGATGTCACACATTTTTCTGGGACAGTATAAATATGCTATCTCACTTCAGTTTACAGATATTATCATTGAAAGGGGTAGAAGTTTTGGTATGGGGATTTGAATAGCCTGCCTTTTGAATCACGAGCCATTTGAAATTCACATATTCAGCCAACAGAAGGCAGCTTCCTCTCCTGCAGGAGACCTGAAACTCTGGAAAAGCTGGGAAAGACACACACTTTGTCCAAGTTGTCCAAACAAAATCTCAATATGAAGCATGCTTAAAATAAAGATTTTTTTTAACCACAGCACATCCAGCTGAATGGTATTCAATAAACTTCATACTCCTGCACATCTATATCACCCACCTTTTATGAAGAAGTTCTCTGGCCCATGGCTTCTCAGGTTTCTCGATGGTTATTTGTACAGAGATTGTCTGAAAGGGCATGGTTCAAGGTGTTGTAATGCACATGGAGCTGAGCAGAGGAGTTTTGCACCACGGAAAAGCCAGTGCAGAAGTCTCACTGACAGCAGCAGGTACAGAGTGAAGCAAAAATACCACAGCAGAGCCTGACCAGGATAAGGCCACTAGGTGCTGTCAGTGAAAACAGAGACAAATAATGACTTTTCTGAAGCAGCTAATGTATGCTGGGAGAGAATAGAACACCTTTTCCAGGACTCATGAAGCCCCACCAGTTGTTTTTGCTACATGTTGACGAAGGCAGAGTTCAGGCACTGATGATGCTGTCACTGAATCTGAAAATAACAATTTTCTGGTCAACGATGGGATGTCACAAAGGGAAGCTTTGAAACATTGAGTAACATTGAAGATTATGTAGAAAAATGCTAAGTATTAAAAAGCATTTTCTTTTGCCTTCAGTGCTTTCCTTGTAACTGTAGTTTCACATAAAAGACATGCTCTGGAGTAGAGCTACAGGAGTAACGGTGGGTTTTGCTGTTTACCATAGAATCATAGAATGGTTGAGGTTGCAAGACGCCTTGAAAGGTCATCTAGACCAACCCCCCTGCAATGAGCAGGGACATCTTCAACTAGACCAGGTTGCTCAGAGCCCTGTCCAACCTGACCTTGAATGTTTCCGGGAATGGGGCATCTACCACCTCTCCAGGCAACTTGCTCCAGTGTTTCACCACCCTCACTGTAAAAAATTTCTTCCTTATAACTCCAGTGACATCAAATTTAACACACACAGCAGTCTGAAAAGTGAAAACTTCTGCTTTTTTTCTTTTCCTTTTTTTTTTTTGTTGTTTAAACTGGGTATTGGTAGAGTACAAGCAGAGACTCTCATGCCATCCCTAGAATAAATCTCCTAGTGCCGCTGTCAGAGATAGAGCACTCTTAAGGGTGGATCAAGGTCTAATCCAATAGGCCATTACATTCTTAAATCTAGGATAGGTCTCTTCTCATTCTTAACTCCTGCCCTGTTGCAGTGGGCAGGCAGCAACCTAATTTTGCGTGCTTTCTTTGATTTGTGAGAATACAATGCAATATGATCAGTTGGAGTATTCAATGACAAAAAGAGTCAAATACAAAATGAAAATGCTAATAAATCCCAAAGAACATACATATTGTTAAGCACAGTCTTATAGATCAAACTGCATTTTAAAAACCTTTATAATATCTTCAAATACCAGCCTACCATATGTAAGAAAAGTTATTTAAAAAGGACTCTTAGGCTTTGATATGCTAACAAAGGGGGAAATGACAGTAGATATGAAAAAAACAATGTGGGGTCACTGCTGTGAAAGCAGTATAAAAGAATGGCTGAAAGATTCAGCTGGGAAACTACAAATAATATTTTAATTGCACAATAACATGATAAGTAACTAAGGGGGGGGGGGGGAAGCAATGGCCTACAGCAGCAAATATCAGCTGAGCCTCTGTGAAAATGAGCAATTACTTGCACTCTGTAGGAAAGGAAAATCACAGACTTGAATTCTTCCCTTCTAACAGGGGAGACCAAAATGTCTTGCAGCTGAAAGACACTGAGAGAAACAATTGTGAGAGTATAATCAGGCAAGACAGAGAAGTCTGTTTAGGAAAAATCATATGGGGTTATTAAGGTGGGAGAGGACAGGGGATTAAAAAAAGTGCACATATTTAAATCCAGTTTTATGTCAGAAAAGATACCCCTAACGATAAGTCTGGAGCTCACTGGCAGGAAGGTATCCAAGTGAACAGAAAAGATTTCTGCTACCATGAGGAAGTCTTTAACCTCGGTATTATCAGCTCAGGCAGATTTTTCATCTGCTCTCTCTGCAAAAAGTAACTGACAGGGCTTGGAGGAATTCATGCTCTGCCCAAACCTGAACTGCTAGAGGAGTGCCTCTGGATGGGAGTGCACTACCCGCTTCGAGCTATCTCCACCTCTCCAGACTAAGCAAAAAATTTGCCCTGGGAGGAAAGTGCATTTCATAACCAAAGATTTACAGGCAAAAATAAAACTATAAACAAGTTTGTACTAATAGCACATGATCAGATAGTTCTAATCAGCAACATAAAATGTAAAGCAACCTATTCTTTCACCATTTAAATATTACGGAGCCAGGAATCCAAGATGGAGAAAGGTTGATAATCAAGTTGTAAACCTTGGAAAATATGATTATGCCATCAAAATGACAATAAAGGATCTTTAACTATTGAAACACAAACAGTTCTGCCATAATTACAAATATTAGGAACTCTAAGAGACCATCAAGTGAAAAACTAAGAGAACAGGTATTACAACCCCTGCTGTTTCTGCAAATATTTTTATGAGCTAGAGAAGCAAAGGATTTAGGCCAATGGGAATGACTTTCTGGAAGCGATTTACCAATTATAAACTAGCAAAGGAATGGGGAATTCTAGTCACATTGTAAGCTATTAAAGTTGTTTTTTCTCTTTCTCTGTTTTCCCCCTAATGCCTGTTCAATATGAAAAATGATTCTGTGTCAGCAGACACTCTGCATAACCCACCCTGATCAGCAAACTTCATTGCTTTATTGAGACAAATGGGCAGTAAGCAACCAAAAGATTTTATGTAAGTGGAGTTAAAAACTCAGAAACAAGGCTTTGTTCTGTGAGAACAGAAAGTAAAGAACAAATCTCAGTCTACCCTGTCAAACAAATTAGCAATGAACAGCCAGTTCTGAACTATCCCTTGATTCAGTTCCTCTCATGTGAAGGTGTGCAAAATGATTTACTGACTATAAAACTTTTTAATTGCTTTGGCAGGTATTTATTGTATTATGAACACTGATTATTCCTAAAGTTCTGTAGTGTAAACGCTATTTCTTGGTTACATGTGATAAACACAGAATGGTGATCACCTTTTTTTATGTTTTTTTTTTCTCTCATGAAGAAAGGGGCATATAACCTTATCTTCTTCAATTAAGTCTTATTAAATAAATACCCTGCAAACATTTTTGTTAGATGAATTTTTTTATTGCAAAATAAGATTTTCTCAAAACTGCTATATTTTACAATATAGCATCACATGTTACAAAATATTTAAATCAAAATAATGTGAAATGTGGGTTTTTTCCAACTTTTTTTTAATTTTGCTTGATATTTTCTTATTAAAACACAAAAAAAAGTTATGCGCGCCCCATGACATTTCTTTTCCCCAAAACAAAGACTTCAGTATCTCATGTTCTATCCCATTCCTGGATTAAAATTTGTCAGAATATCTTTTCATGAGATTTAAACACTTTAGTCTTTCAGTGGTAGCCAATAACTATCTTCATCATAAGTCTCTAAATCACTCAGAGCTTAGAGAGGTCTCATCAGATTCCCAAACCCTCTCCATCCAGGATAGGACCTTTTATACCTCTGACTTTCCTTTTTTTTTTCTTAATTTAACCTATTCCTTTAAAAAGTATTCAAAATTAATGAATGATTTGCTTAAACCCTTGCTTTGAGCCAGGCAGAGTAACTTGGAATCCAGGTTCCCACGTTCCAGTGCAGTTTTGTGATCTGCCCTACACACACAGAGCAGAGTCATTCTCCACGCGGCTGCAGGCAGCTGATGTGGATTCAGCTTTTCTGAGGGGCCAACAAATCATAATCTTCTGCTCCTGCACACTGTGGCCACTGAATAAATATACACCCTTCTACCCTTGCTACTGTTTTTGCAGCTGAAGTCTGCTCAACCACCATTAGTAGGCACTTTGAGGATTTCTTTTTCTTAGTCAACTGCCACCCTGCCTTTTGAATCTTCTTATCCCTTTCGACTGTTTTTACATGCTCTTTTCTTCTCTCTCCATAATGAGCTAAAAATTTCATGTCAGATTAAATGCTTGGTGGGAGGGGTTGTTTCAGAAGAAGTAAAATCAGGAAGTTTTATAGTCTCTCTGAGTCAATTTTTTCCCCTCAAATGAACAGAAAAATAAATTATTAGCTAGCATTATACAGAAATTCATGCTTCTGTAATGATCCATGCTCTCCATAGACAAAGAAAAAATAGCCTGCTAAGCTACACACAGTAGAGCTAACCTACACACAGTAGAGCTAAACTGTAATCATTAGCTCCAGAGCAAGGAGTCTTCCCAACTGGGCTAAATGGAGAATCTCCATTAGTTGCCACTGGGGAGGTATATATTCTCTTTGCAGGACAGCAAACACGAATGAAATAACCACAAAAACATAAGCATGACTGAAACGGCATGCAGAGAAAGGTGACTGAGTCTGCTTTCCAGCCTCCTTATTTCACATCTTCCCATTAGGGACTTTTGTTAAAACATCTGTGTTCTGGATGGAAAAAAGTCCTTTTCACACTGTGGGAAGATTGGACCAGAAATGATTTGTGTCAGCTTGCTGTCAAAGCCTTCTTACCAGAGCCTTTCTTCCACTAACTTGTTTCACCACAGGCCAAAGATTTCCTGTCTCCCTATTAATGGTGGGAGAGAATAGCCATGAACGTTTGTGCCTGCATGTAAATTCACTGTTTCCAATGTCAGGCCAACAGAAATATATAAAATATATATCCTGCATAACAAGAGCATCTTTTTATCCTCCAAAAAACAGTGCTGCACTGGATTGAAGGTTTTCCCTTATTAAGACCTTTTACTTCAGGAGAAGATTTGCTGTGTCATAACCAGCAAAATAATACCAGTGTGAATATGCCATAGACAACCAAATACTACTCCTGCCCAGCTGAATCAGTGTGAAGGTGAGAACAGGTAGCCCTCAGAAGGAAAGAAATGTCAGGACACCAGCTGTGTTACGCTAAGGTCTCTAACAGTGCACGGCATCCCGTGCGGGTGGGCACAGCTCATTGCACATCTGCCTACCTTGAAAGTTACAACACCCTGTTGGGAATCAAACATGGATTCTGTCCATGTAATTTTTTTTTTCTGCCCACAATATATTGCATTGTGTGACAAAATAATAGAGCTTTCAGGTAATTTGACATATACCTATCTGAAGAAAGTTAGTACATATCTGACAACATGTATACCAGCTGCATACAGCTACAGAACTATTTCCATTTTGGAATAAAAAGAGCAATGTTAAAGAGATTAAAACCAAGTGGTTACTTGCTGGTTAAGAATGAGAATGAGAAATTTGAATTATATCGGCAAAGAAAAAGGCCACAGCTTTAATTATATGTTTCTAGATTTATTTGTTCTTGCTTATTCTGTAAGTAATATTTTCTGCAAGAAATGTAGTATTTTGACAGATGCAAATGTTTGTGGGAGGGCCTGCAGAACGGAGATGGGTGAAGGCTTTTGCTGATTTTAGTATACACAATTTCAGCCTTCATGTTTTCCTGACCTTTATATTTATGATCTACTGCTGACTATGATACACAAACTTGCGTTACGTTTACTTCAATCCCAGCAACCAGATCCATTAAGAGTCACAAACACTGTCAGAAATGTGAGCCTTCCAGAACAATATCAGGTGTGGGAGTTAGCTAACCTGGGTAGTCTGCTAACAGAAGTAACTGCTTCTGTCTAGCTATACTTTGTGTTTTCTGTTTTGTATTCGATGGGGGAAAAAAGATATGGAAATTGCTAGCAACAGCACCTGTTATTAACAGGAAAATCTCTCTGGAAGATGCTGGCATGTTTCCTATCAGCATCTTCTCATACAGGTATCCCTGTAACGGACTCTGTAGTACGTTCTGCTGTTATGCACACTATAACTTGCTGCAGTTATATTCTTGAAACCATTCTTAAATGTCAGGATTTTCAATAGCTTTATTCCAATCTTTACAGTGATAATTTAGCCTAATTCATTGAACCTCTTTGTCTTTAAAATCCTCTGGGATAAGGAATTAGACACAGCAATCCTTCACAGTTTCCAGGTCTCGGCTCTCCCCCATGCCAGTACAAACCTACCCTGCATTATCAAAGCCACAGTCATAATCTTAAGCTACAGCAACTAACTGTGTCAGTTGATTAAAAGTGCTTGGGCAAAAGGTCAGAAAAATGAGATCTCACGGCTGCAGGATGACAAACTGAAAGTGATGAAGACGACAAAACTAGCATTTTTCCCAGTTCCTGCTTCCTCCAATATGACAAGATGCGGTATAAGGTCCACGGGACTGTTTTCCTCTTGTCTTGTGGAGCCATTGAAATTCGCAGAATCACAGAATCACAGAATGGAAGTGGTTGGAAGGGACCTCTGAGCATCATCTAGTCCAATCCCCCTGCCAATACAGAGTCACCTAGAGCAGGCTGCACAGGACCTCGTCCAGGCGGGTTTTGACTGGCTCCAAAGGAGACTCCACAACCCCTCTGGGCAGCCTGTTCCAGTGCTCCGCCACCCTCAGAGTAAAGAAGTTCTTCTTTATGTTCAGATGGAACTTCCTATACTTCAGTTCATGCCCGTCGCCCCTTGTCCTGTCGCTGGGCACCACTGAAATGAGTTTGGCCCCATCTTTTTGACACCCACCTTTAAATGCTTATAAATACCTTCAGGGTGGGTGTCAAAAGGATGGGGCCAAACTCTTCTCAATGGTGCCCAGCCACATGACAAGGGGCAACGGGCACAAATAAATATAGGAAGTTTTTTCTTGAAATTTCTTTCACTTCAATGGGAAAAAAATGTGATCTTGCCCAACCTGTGATGCCCTGTGGTTAAAATGCTTGTTCAGCCTCACTGTCTACCCTCAGCTGATACCTTAGAAAATGTTCTCAGCCAGAGTCACACAGGCTCTCCCAATACACAGTATGCGTGAAGCATTCCATCTTGCCCTTGTGTACACAAGTAAGCTCTGACAATTACTCAGGTGGACTGCCCTCCTAATGGGACTGTACTGGTTTCAGTAACAGCTTCTGCACAGTACTGCATTTTGCCATATAGATATACCTTCAGTGCTGGTGAATAATTAATATGTGATAAAAAGAAGAACATCCCTATGGGATTTTCCTTGACAACATGAGATCATTTAATAATGCTTTGACAAGGCTCCATCCTAAACACTTCCTAAAAATTTCACAAAGAAAGCCACAAATGTTCTGACAAAGTTTCTCAGCTCAGAAATGCCAGTTCCAGCCTGACTGCTCGTCCTGTATGGAACAGTCTGCTGTAGGCTAAGATGTAGGTGCTGCTCTGACAGTGTCTGTGG
This sequence comes from Opisthocomus hoazin, assembly GCF_030867145.1. Taxonomy (NCBI): domain Eukaryota; kingdom Metazoa; phylum Chordata; class Aves; order Opisthocomiformes; family Opisthocomidae; genus Opisthocomus; species Opisthocomus hoazin. The sequence continues at coordinate 69,681,769 of NC_134417.1, read as the reverse complement.
AGTCAAGCCCTGCCTTGCCGATGGGCTTCCTGACACTTCCCCTGCTTGCTGCGTGGCCTCTGAGGCAGGCAGGTACTGAGCCCACCCCAGACACCAGTCTCAGAAGCTCAGAGCTGCCAGGTGCTCTTCAGCTGTGCCATAGCTGAGTGGTCCCAAGCCCACAGCCCCAGAGCAGCCCACCTGACATCAGGACTTCTTGACACTCCTGAACATAGCATTGTTCCTGCCCGGATAGGGGAGCAGAAGGAACTTCCCACCACTCATTCAACCAGCCTGGGAGTCTGGGCTTCTACTGGGAGTTTGTCTTGATCATCCTAGGGGTAGGTCCTGACTAGGAGCAACCCCAGCAGACTGAAAACGTGGCAGAAAGAGGAGACACTGTATGCTGCTGAACCATGTTACTCCATTGTGCAAAAAACAACGATTACTCTGTTTTGAAATGAAGCAGTATCTTGATTGCCTGGATATTCTTGCAGAAGTGAAGCTGGTTTTCCACCATTCTCTGTAATAAGAGAGCATAACTGCAAAATGAGGTCTCCAACCTACGATGCGCTGACTGAAAAGTGTTTTGACAAAACGATATTCAAGGGAAACACCTTTTCCTTTTCTTTCTAAATAAAATTGTTGTTTTCTCTAGAAAAATCAAACATCCAAAATATTTCTGGTTTTACCTCTGAGTTACCAGGTTTCCTGGATCATGTGTTTCATCTGCTTGTCGTCTTCCCGAGCTGGGCCTCCTCTTCCATCTTCCCCACGCTTTTGACCAAAAGCTTAAGTACCTGAGGGGCCTATCAGGTGCTCTCCATGCAAGGAAACCAATATGCTGCTGGCACTTATTCACGTGCCTCATGTCATCAACATTCATAATATGAAGTTATTATGCTGCATAATCACTTTTCATGCCATAGTTCCTGCCACAGTAAATGGAGACATTGGCGACATGATTCACATGTGATCACATGAAATCCTGTCCATATGGGTTCACCTGGGTCCATTATTACCACCAGACATCTTTAGTAGCTTTGGTTTATTAACTTCTCATCAAGAAGATGAGGTTGATTCCAGCTTAGAAAGTGTCAGGCTCATCACAGCTTGCTGTGCTTTTACCAGCTGTTGTGAATGAGTGATTAGGTTGCTTAAAGATTCACCATCAAAGGTATCTGCAACACATTATTTTAATAAGAAATTATAAAATGTGATTTTACACAGGTCATCATCAAGGTCTGCTCTATTACTTATTAAATAAATAGAATACCAAATCAAGGTAAGATTGAGATAGAAAGGTTGATACAGACATTGAAGTAAGAGGTGAGGGACAAGAGAGACCCTCCTGTTGAGTCATAAGACTCATAACAAACCCCCTTGCTTTCTAAACTCCTTCTCAGAGAAGTTCCTGGGTGCTGCTGGATCCAGACTTAGCCTCAGACCACAAGAGTTTATGTCTAAAGGATACATTTAGCAGCAATTTAATGCTCGTTCATGGTTACAGAGACACACACACAAAAAAAGCAGAGGAATTAAGCGGTAATTAATCATTGGTTGATTTAGCATTTACAAAGTGATAAAAAAGCACTCACTACAATCACAATAATAGGATATTATGATTCGAATCAATTCACACACACATAGGAGCGCAGACAATACTCATAGGTAAAGGTACCTGTTAAAACTTCCCCCTGAGTTTAGTGAAATACTCACTTCAAATGATTTTTCTCAACAGGCGAAGGTTGAGCCTCAAGGGGTGAGTTCAGCCCAGGTTCTGGCTGGGCACCCACGAGTGCTGAGGGAGCTGGTGGATGTCATTGCTGAGCCACTCTCCATCATCTTTGAGAGGTCCTGGAGGACAGGAGAGGTGCCCGAGGACCCAAGGAAAGCCAATGTCACTCCAATCTTCAAAAAGGGCAAGAAGGAGGACCCAGGGAACTACAGGCCGGTCAGCCTCACCTCCATCCCGGGAAAGGTGATGGAGCAGCTTATCCTGGAGGCCATCATCAAGCAAGTGGAGAAAAAGAAGGTTATCAGGAGTAGTCAACATGGATTCACCAAGGGGAAATCTTGCCTGACCAATCTGATAGCTTTCTATGATGGCATGACTGGCTGGGTAGATGAGGGGAGAGCCGTGGATGTTGTCTACCAAGACTTCAGCAAGGCTTTCGACACTGTGTCCCATAACATCCTCCTAGGGAAGCTCAGGAAATATGGGCTAGATGAGTGGTCAGTGAAGTGGACTGAGAACTGGCTGAATGGCAGAACTCAGAGGGTTGTCGTCAGCAGCGCTGAGTCTAGTTGGAGGCTGCTAACTAGTGGCATCCCTCAGGGGTCAGTACTGGGCCCAGCCTTGTTTAACTTCTTCATCAGCGACCTGGATGAAGAGTTGGAATGTACCCTCAGCAAGTTTGCTGATGACACCAAACTGGGAGGTGTGGTAGGTACACCGGAAGGCTGTGCTGCCATTCAGTGAAACCTGGCCAGGCTGGAAAACTGGGCAGAGAGGAACCTGATGAGGTTCAACAAGGGCAAATGCAGGGTCCTGTACCTGGGGAGGAACAACCCCATGCACCAGTACAGGCTTGGGGTGGACCTGCTGGAGAGCAGCTCTGTGGAGAGGTACCTGGGTGTCCTGGTGGACGACAGGTTAACCACGAGCCAGCAGTGTGCCCTGGCTGCCAAGAAGGCCAATGGCATCCTGGGGTGCATCAAGAAGAGTGTGGCCAGCAGATCGAGGGAGGTTCTCCTTCCCCTCTACACTGCCCTGGTGAGGCCTCATCTGGAGTACTGTGTCCAGTTCTGGGCTCCCCAATTCAAGAAAGATGAAGAGCTACTGGAGAGAGTCCAGCGGAGGGCTACAAGGATGGTGAGGGGTCTGGAACATCTCTCCTATGAGGAGAGGCTGAGGGAGCTGGGCTTGTTCAGCCTGAAGAAGAGAAGGCTGTGAGGGGACCTAATAAATGCTTATAAATATCTGAAGGGTGGGTGTCAGGAGGATGGGGCCAAGCTCTTTTCAGTGGTGCCCAGTGACAGGACAAGGGGCAATGGGCACAAACTGAGGCACAGGAAGTTCCGTCTGAACATGAGGAAGAACTTCTTCCCTCTGAGGGTGACGGAGCACTGGAACAGGCTGCCCAGGGAGGTTGTGGAGTCTCCTTCTCTGGAGATATTCAAGACCTGCCTGGACGAGGTCCTGTGCAGCCTGCTGTAGGTGACCCTGCTTCGGCAGGAGTGTTGGACTAGATGACCCACAGAGGTCCCTTCCAACCCCTACCATTCTGTGATTCTGTGATTCTGTGATTCTGTGATTCTGTTCCATCAGCAATGGTAACTTCGAACTTCAGAGTTTGAAGTGCCCATAAGTATCCCACTCAGCGGGAGATCCTGGGCACAGCCCGCTGCGGTCCATAAGAGCTCAAAGGGCCTCAATTGGTAGCACTGTTTATTAGGGTCATGAGATGATTGACTTTAGGCATCAGCAAATTTCCATCCTGGCCACAATTCTCAAGATTGGTATCTTGATAGCAACCATACAATTCCAGTACTTTCCAGAATGCATAGTCCTGACATTTACCAGGCAGTTGCAATCCAGGCAGCAGGAGTTCCAGATGCGGTCAGGGAGTGCCTCATCGGCCCAACTCACTGCTCTTGTACAAAGACAAGAAAAGTGCCACGTCATCCCAGCTCACTGTTCTTGCAGTACAGGCAAGGATAGAATGTTGGCCGGTTCTGAGATCATCAGGTGGTCCAATGAGGGAGAGCCATACCACCATGCCAGACTATGCAAAGGGGAAGGTTACCCTGCCAGCCTCACTGGAGTGCTAGAAATCACAGGGAAGGAAAGGTATGAATAAGGCCATCTGTGTCTACCTTGACAAGATTTCCTGGTACCCAAGCACTTTGATTATTTAAACCTCTGCTTCTGGCTCCCCCAAGACACCTCTTTGCAAAGTTGTATTTCTTTTCCATTTCAAGAAATCACCTCCTACATTTTGTCCTTCAGTCTTATAGCCAACTTACTTTGCTAGCCACCACCAAGCACCATATTGCCCATTACCTTTTATCATAAACATTAATTATTCAGGAAAAATAAAACAAAACCTTCTTGCTTTTTGAACTTTTTTTTTTTCCCCCATGTGTCCAAACCAATGGGATAGCCTCTGTCTGTGGACCTCTAGCAGTATAACTGAAATATGTAAGAAGTCAGTCTTCCTCCTGGGATGAATTCAGAATATGCAGAGTCTATAGTGAGGCATTATCTTCAAAAAGGCCACTCATGGTTTCCAGGGTAACATTGGTACTGTCACAGAGCACTGAGAGAAAGCTGACAAGGAATGGTACAGAACCCTTCAGATGCCACTCAGAATAAAAGTGTTTTCAAAGACCTTTTCTTAGGAGTGCTGTGGCAACATTGGCTCAGAGAAATATCATTAAAAAAACATCTGAAAAAGTTGTTGTTATAGTAAACATGAATTAAGTTTAATAGCCTTCTGCCCTCAATTTCAGGCCTCAAGTGCTCTCAAGAGGTCAATAAAACATTCCCTTTATTATAGTGTGTCAAATAATGCAGACAATGCAGGTGAAAGTTTCTCCAATAAGTAAAGAGAAGTGTTGTGCTAAGCAAATAGATGAGAATGAACGAAATGTGTGTGACCATACATGCTCCTGAGAGTCTTTGTTTCCGAAGTATCTCACAGAGCTGTCTGGGTTGTCCTCTCAGACCGTTCCTCACAACTACAAACTACGCAGCTGGGGTCCCCATCACATTCACAGGCCAGTGGAGCACTGCTGAGGCAAGGTCTGTGGCTATCATGTTGGCACTTGAAGGAATCCTCGAACTAGCTGTGGTTGGGGCAATTTCACAAGATCACAGGCCGGAAGGGGCTGGAAGGAGGTTTCTTTTCCAACTTCCTGCTGAAAGCAGAATCAAGAATGAGATCAGACTAGGCTGCTCTGGTCTTTATCCAGTCGAGTTTGGAAAGCCTCCATAGACAGAGACTCTTCCTTGCCCCAAATGTCTTCATGGAGAACAAGTTTCTCCATATATCCTTTCTGAACATCTCTTGTTGGATTTTGCTGGATTTGCCTCAGGAATCCCTCTTACAGGAGTTCTCTTTCGGATATCAGCCACATTGAACCGGAACCACATGAACAGTAGTGGAAGACTCATATGAAATGTAAAGGGGGCAAGACAGTATGGAAACCACTGCAAGGGTCTCTGACCTTCTGGCAAGAAAATATTGGTGTTTTACTTGAATGGCCATACCTGATTTACATGCATATAATTGCTGGACAAACGTGGTTTTCTTGCAAAAAACAAATTTCATAAGTGCTCATCAAGTGGTAGTTATGACTTCATCACACCCGACAGTTATGTCCCTAAGCTTTGGTTAAGGGATGACAAGAGGAGGAAGGGAGAACAGTGACAGCGCTCCTAAGACAGTAGACTCCGAGCTCATTTCTGGGAGGAGGTTTTGTCCGAATCACTCTTGGGAAATTGATATCTCCAAGCTGTTCCACACAGACTCTCTCTGAATCCCTCAGCTGAGCTTTCCCCCAACCAAACGCTGCTAAACTTGTCGGTACATTGCTTGTAAGAACTGTGTAGATCTCATAAAAATACAAGCAAAGTAAATGTGATTAAATTCTTCCACTTAGACCTCACTGATATTGCTTTGGAGATTTTTTTTTTTTAAAGTTTGATGTTAAGCTTCTACTTGTATTATTATTTCATAGAAACTGGTACTTTTGTTTCAATTTTGTAAACCAGAAAACTATTTCTTGGAAAATTATATCCAAGAAGTTTTTCATCAGACTGATTCTGACAGGATTGTGTTTGGAAACAGTAGAAAAAAGAGGTCTCATGAAGTAAAGCATCTCATAAAATCATGAATTTGAATGGCTTTTAAGGAATTAATAGACTTTGTCAACCCAAGCAGTGGTAGAATGATAAATGAAGAAAAGAAATCCAGTAGTCGGCAGGTTTCAGAAAAAAATACGTAACAATATTTTGCTTCAAACTGTACATAGGGTAATAAGTGTGCATTTAAAACCCCTGTGGAAATTCAGTCTCTGCTTTATGACAGTAGAGTATTTCCAAACATTCCCTTGCTCGTGAAAAGGAATTTTTCCAAATTACTGCATGAGTGGCTCCTGGGGTATGTGTAAAAGTCCCTATGATCCCCTGCGTTGCCATAGGTCCTTCCCTTTAGCAGCTTTTGCCAGGATTGACTCTCTTCGCTAGTCTCCTTTGCCGAAATGAATGAGCAGGATCCATTGTGCAGACAATACAAGGGGAAGTGTAACAGGAAGCTAACTTCCATCCAGCAGGTATTCTTCTTTGATTTCGCCATAAACTGGAACTCAGTTGAAGCAGGAACTCCCTCCTTCTGCCTCTTAATCTCACATTGTTGTCTGAGAGGGGAGGTTATTTGAGGACTTAGTCTCAAGAAATGATACTTTTAAAGTTTCAGATTATCTGTGTTGTGGTTTTTATGCATGGAAACACAATCATTGCTTCAAGAGAAATTAGTTTCTCCATGTAGTGCTAGAGTAGTTATACTACATTGTCAGCTGGAGTGAGCTGTACGCGGATTTACACCTGCCGAGTCCTTCATTTGCCAAAATACTCATCTCATCATGCTCAGAAGTCCTACAGACTTTTTGAAATCTGATGTAAACCAACCCCAAAATAGTTACTCTTCCTGCCACAGTCGTTTCTGGATGTCACCGACCTGGTGCCCTTTACAACAGAAAGAGATCCTCTGCAGTGGAAATTTTTCCCAGGAGCCTGGGCCTTTTCTATGCTTAACTGAGTCGTGCTATGCATATGTTGCAGATGCTTTTCACTATTTTTGTTTTCCATAACATTGTTGTACTTTGACAAATAAAATATATTGAAAGAGCAATCAAAGATCATATGAAGGATGAAATATGGCATCAAACTAAGAACAAAGACAGAACTTATTTAATTGCATTAGGAGGCAGTGGGACAGAAAATATATTAGTTTCTGAATTACCCAGGACAGGAAAAGCTGCTCCATACAGTCCTGTGAATTTTATGATTTTTATTCTGTCTGTACATTGGAAAAACAGGTGGGGTTTTGTGGCCAAAGCTATGAGTGTCCTTCAAGCCACTCTGCAACAATTGTCAAAGCAGCGCTGTACAAAATACTTTCTTGACTGCTCCTCTCTGTACAACGGACGTTTCAAGCCACATGCTCATTTAAAACTAGACAAGGCAACACACATATTAGGATGATGATGAATTGAAACACATGCATCTGCCAGACCCTCCTCAGTATTTTTACACAGAAGAGGACAAAGGCAGTTATCAGAATTTAAATGACTTGAAGACAGGATGATGCTGGTGATCTGTCAGACTCCAAAGAGAGGTAAATTGAATTGGATGATGCTTATAATTCCAGGATCACCATAATGAAATTCCAGAAAATCTCCTACAGAAAGGTTTCTTCAACACAGTTAACACCAGCAGAAACTGTCAGGCAAGACTTCAAGGAAAAATACTTCATTTTATCCCAACCCATGGAAGAAAAGGAATTGAGTAATTATAGTAAAGGCTCACAAAACACTAAAACACTAATTTTGCTAGATTGGAAAACACTGAAAATATACAGAATCATTCACTGTCCTGAAAAAAAATGAGAATATTAATTCCAAAATACTAATTTTGAAGCTAATTTTCTCAGGAGTTTTAAAAAAATGTATTCCATTCAATCTGAAGTTAACAGAGGTAGAGCCAATCAAACTGGAAATGCTACTAGGCAAAATACGTCTTTTTTTCTCCCCACAGAACACAACTGACCTATACAAACATTTGACGTGTCTGACTTCTTGCCATATATGGCATTAAGACTTTGGGGTTACCAAGATCTCCCAAAGACTGGAATGTTTCCACAGATGGAAAGAAAATCTGGTTATACTGCTCAAAATAAACCGAAACAAAAAAAATGAATGGATATATAAACTCCCCACTGTGAGACAAAGCCAATAAAAATTGTGTAAGGTCAAGGAGAAATCTACTCGGTGAACATATTTCTCTTCTTTGATTGTCCAGTATGTTCATTCATCTGCTCTGAAGCATCTGGTGTTGGTCATTATAAGAGACAGAATGACAGTTTAGATGGTCTACGTTCTCATCTGTACTTCAGTTCTTATGTACATTCAAACATTTAGTGACTTTTTTCTATAGGGACATTAAAACTCTACAGCAATTTTTATTCACAAATCTTTTTGACAAGCTACTTGGTAATAGAGCTTGAAAAGTGAGAAATGTTTCCTACTAATGTCAGGATGACTTCATGTGATGCATGGAATGAATCAACACTTAGTATTTTAAACACGTATTGTAAAAAAACCTTATTAATAAAAATTAGTTTGTCATCCCAATAACAATCTAGGATAGCTCAATTAACTGGCTACTGCATTCCTCTAAATTGGTTCTCCAAAATGAAATACATCAAAGTGCTTGTAACTCGAAAATCCTTTTGTTACTGCTCACTGGATGATTGCAACTGCAGAAGTAACACATGTCACTACATCTCAGTCTGAAATCTCAGCAGACAATCCATTGCCCATACCACTGGGAATAAAACAGGACAGCTGGATTAATGTCATCAGGTGCTGCAGCTGTCTCTAGTATGTAAAGTCCCCTAAGTGACTGGAGCATAAATTCTCGTAAGCAAAGAGAATCAAAATACATCTTTCACAAGAATAAGTTCATAAGATTTTGATCTCAGTGCTGACAGAAGGTATTTCAGTAATGAAGAGAGATGTTTCCCTCTGTGTGCTACAATCATCCATAAGGTCTCTGTATTTGATTCGCAGAGTGAGATGATTGACTCAAAGGTACCTATGCTTTGCATCCAAACTCAGTGAATTTTGTCCCCTACTTTCACAAGACCTAACTCATGTTCCCTATCTCAAAAAGATGTCAAGTTTATTCTTAAAAAGCAGTTTTAGCTCCTCCTATTCCTGTTAGATACCTCATCTAAAACCCTAGTGTAATAATATGTAAAATCATCCTATCAGTTCCCAGCCAAATTCTTTCATGACCATTTGATATCATTCTAGCAAGGAACTGAATGGCACCTGGGAAGTGGTGATGGCAACAAGGGCACACCCAGCTCTGTGCCAGTGTGACTGCGAGTACCGCCAAAGCTAGCATAATGAGCTGGGGTAAGGAAGAAAGCTTAGAAGCAACACTTTATCTTCTAGATTTGCACCATGTCTAATCACGAGCATGGTCTTCATGAAAACAAAAGCAGAGAAGAAAAGCTGGAAGGTGATGAGATTGTGTACAATGGATGCTTTGAACTATACTTGATTTCTGCAATATTACCATCTTTTTTTAAAAAAAATTATTTTTTAAAGAAAGCCTAAGACTAGTAAGAAAAAGCCCATTAAGGACAAAACCATGAGTATTATTTAAATAAACACTTACGAAAGGGAAAATAAGAGTTCTGCATATCAGATTGAGAGTAGATAGTTCAAGAGACCAAGGCAGCAAGTCTAAGAAGAAAGGAGGAAGGAGAAGGAGGAACTTTCCATCTTGTCAGATAAAAGTTCCTGCCCCAGTCAGTCCTTTTTTATCATTGTTCCTTTTTAAAAAATCACTGTTTCACGTAGAAATGTGAACACTAATTTCTATATCTCACATAAAACTGCGGTCTCTTGCCTCAGTGTCTTGCACTTATGGTCACTCTGGTTCTTGCTCAGGGACTGTCTTTGGACCTGAAATACCTTTAGCAATTATTTCATGCAAAATGACACTGATTTAAGAGGATAGATTAGAAGCAGTCTTGTGCTGTAACGTACTTCCTCTTGGGAGTGGGAAATCTGGGATTGACCTCCCTCTGTCAAAGAGGAAAGTGATCATTTGTTACATTCTGAAACCTACAAGCAAGTGTAAAGAAACTAGACTTCCATGCACAAACTGGGAAGGTCGTTTCATAGATTATTTTTAACAGGAGAAAATAAATGTAAATTAAGAGAAATTAGAACACAGGTCTAGTCTGAAACCCAGGCTGCACAAATTGATCATCAGGGTCTATAAAGAGTTTTCTGAGTTTATCAGCAGATTTATTAACCAGTATCACCCGTGTAAAATAACCCTCTTTGCACAAGGCTGGCCTCTTAATTAGCTATTACTAGGCAGGAAAGAAATCCTAAAATTATTGTTTTCTGAAATCTACCCCCACTAACTACATACTCAGTGGCTGGTAAATAGAAGAGTAAGAATGATTAAGAAGTGCACAGAGAATGAAACAGAAAGCATCATTGTGCTACTGCATAAATCCACAAAGTGCCCACATCTTAAATGTTGCATGGAGTTCTTGGCAAACCTCTTCTAAAAACTTTATAGTGGAATTAGAAAAGGACAAAGAAAGGCAACAAATACTATCAGATATGTGGAATACATTCCAGATAGATGAGACTCTAAAGAAGAGGACTTTATGGCTTAAAAAAGCCAGTGAAGAGGATATAATGGTGCTTAATAAAATTAGGAATTCTAGGGAGAAGGACACTTGTTGTTTCTCAGAGTACATGGAAGAAATGGAAATCAGCCCTTGCAAGATCATCGGGTAGCACATTTACAATAATAACTACATTTTCCATATGAATCTGTTTAAATCAGAAACTCATTGCCACAGAATTTCACAGAGACTAGTAGGATAAATGGTTTCAAAACACATAAAACAAATTCACAGAAGTTAAGGTCATTAGTAGCTTTTGAAAACAATGTTCTAAATGCTAACTCAAGCTCAAGCAGGCCTTTAACTACTGATTGCAATAAACATATTTTTAAAACATGTAAAGGTCACCTTGTTATTAGAGTTGTCTGATCTGATACATGTACTCTAAAAGTGCTTATTTTCTTGCTCTTTGCATTTCCGAGATATGTATTAATCACTGATTCATGACAAAACTGAGTTGCTTCTGAGCATACACAGGTACCTGAAGAACTTTAATGTGAAAAATGGAGACAATTCCTCAATTAAACAATATTCTACCTACTAAGCCTCCTCATACACCTATTTTAAGTGCCAGTCTTTGCTTCAGTTGGGATGAAGTTAATTTTCTTCTCAGTAGCTGCTGTGTTTTGGATTTAGTATGAGAAGAATTTTGATAACACTGATGTTTTCAGTTGTTGCTAAGACAACAAGGACTCTTTCCAGTCTCCCATATTCAGCTAATAAGTAGGTGTGCAGGAGCTGGGAGGGAGCATAGCTGGACACCTAGCCCAAGCTGGCCAATGGGAATAGTCCATACCATAGACATCATGCTCAGTTTATAAATCGGGGTTGGCTGAGGGGGCAGGAATCCTTGTTTTTCACCTACTCTTCTATTTTCTGTGAGTTCAAATCCTCTCTTTTTTGTGAGTTTGAACTTCTCCTGGAATTTGGTCTTTTTCAGGAGTTATGTGAAATTCATGAGTTTGACAAAATCCACAAAATTTGTGACCTCTGGGAAACCCATGGTTTCCACAATTGCTGCTTTAGGACAGGCTGCAAATCAGTCATCAGGCTGTGAGAAAATTGTATGTAGCTTGTTTTGCATATTTATTACTATTGCTAGTAGTATTTCCTTTGTTGTCTTATCAAACCATCTTTATCTCAACCCATGAGTTTCTCCTTTTGTCCATTCTCCTCCCCATGACACTGTGGGGAAGGGGAGGTGTGAACAAGTGGCTGTCACTTCCTAGTTGCCATCTGCCGGATTAAACCATGACTAGTTGTATATTAGTGATCACAGGTCCTTTTAATAGTGAGGTTGAAGGAACATATTTTAAAGAAATCTGTAAACTTCCCACAAGGAAAAAAACCTCACCCTGAAGAGCACACAGAAAAAGGTCACAATCTTAGATATTTCTGTGAAATAAGCTAACCATATATGTAGGTTTACAGTATTTTGTGTAGAGATCAGAGATTCTCTACCAGAATATTAAGTACAGCAACAGTCGTTAATGCCAGCTTTATAAGGTTTATCTTTGCTCCACTTTTCACTGATCCCAACCCTGTAATGAACTTCTTACAAAAAATGTAATCTTCCTCATTGCTGGATGTTTTCTCTTTTTATCTGAATGAAATCCAGTCTTTGAAATCTTCCCACAGAAAACCAATAAAACATTTCACGAATCAAGGTTCATATAGCAGGTCTGCAGCTGAAGCTGGTATTTATTTTTACACAATGAAGGACCTCTTCTCCAGACATGTGATACAGCATCCTGAAACACGATTTAAACACATGCTGATCCAGAAAAGCAAATGTTTATTGGAAGAAATCTTTGTGTATTTTATTAATGGAGAATACAACACAGAATCATAGAATCACAGAACGGTTGAAGTTGGAAAGCATCTCTGGAGACTGGCTAGTACAACCTTCTGCTCAAGCAGGTTCAGCTAGAGCTGGTTGCCTAGGACCATGTCCAGACAGGTTTTGAATATCTCCAAGGATGGAGACTCTACTGCCTCTTTGGGCAGCATGTGCCAGTGTTTGATTGCCATCACAATAAAAAAGTTTTGTCTTACATTTAACCATTCTCCTTTGTTTCAGTATGTGCCATTGCCTCTTGTCCTGTCACTGGGCATCACTGAGAAGAGCCTGTCTTTGTCTTCTGTACCATCCTTCATCAAGTATTTATACAGAAGGTTGAGGCCCCCCTGAGCTTTCCTTCTCCATACTGAACAGTCCCTGCTCTCTTGCCTTCTCCTCATGTGTCAGATGCTCCAGTCCCTTGATCATCTTTATGGCCCTTTGCTGAACTTGTTCCAGTGTGTCCGTGTCTTTCTGGTACTGAGAAGCCCAGATCTGGAGCCAGCACTTCATGTGTGTTTCACCAGGGCAGGATCAACTTCCTTGGCTGCTAGTCCTGCTCTTCCTAATGCAGCCAAGGAGACTGTCAGCTTTCTTTGTTTCAAAGGCACATTCCTTGCTTATGTTCAATTTGGTGTCCACCAGGACCCCCAGGGCCTCTTCTGCAAAGCTACTTTTCAGCTGGCTGACCCCAGCCTGTACTGGTGTGGGGGGTTATTCCTCGTCATGTCCAAGACTTGGCATTGCCCTTTGTTGAATTTCATGAGACTCATGAAGTTCACATGGAGCAGAGGTAATTTAGCAAAATGCCTGTTTATCATGCACAGAAAACATGTTTCTGTTCATCTTCTGTTGTATATCCCCATGGTTAACAAGTTGATAGCAAATTTAAGAGACATATTCTGATCATCAAGATCGGGAGTGTGGGGGGACAAAAAAGAAAAATGCAAAACGCATAGATTGAAAATAACTTCCTTTGATGGGCCTTGAATTACCGTTTCTTGATTATGGCAGTTGTAAACCTTGAAAGATGTCCATGAATATGTAATGATCAAATACCTTGTCAGTTAAACTTTTCATCTTCCCTGTTCTAAAAGAAAGCACAGCAGAATACTAATCATTCTAAAAATCTTTTTTTTTTCAAAGCCTAAACAGGTGGTGTTCAAAGGGCCCAATGAGACAAATTATCTGTATCAAAAACACCAATGTGGAAAGACGTATCCCAGTCTTCAGTCTCAATAGGAGAGAGAAATGCTGGAAAGATTTTCTATTAAGGTGCCTTGATGAGACATAATTGCTATTCTATCACCAACAAGGAGCTCATTTTGTATTTTAGAACGTTTTCATATTTGTTCCTAATCAGCAGAAAGAAGGAATCAAATTACTGTTGACTGTTCTCATAGTAATACAGCTTTTTACCTTCAATCTGGTGTACAAAGTTATAACTTTCAGTTGAAACTTCTTCTGTAGGACTGAGTTATTCAGTTGTCTTCAAAAGTCGGTAGCTCACTCACCACTAAGCTTCTACCTCTTCCAGTCTGAAATTATGTGAAGTAGGAACTGTATTTTCATTGAATCACATGATACGGTTGGCCTGTAAATGGAATTTCAAGAGAATGTGGAAGGAAGTAAGGAGAAATGGTAGAGCAGAGAGCAGGGAGAGAGAAGGGGAGGGAAGAAGAAAGGATAAAGTCAACAGAATCTTGTTTGATTTCCCTGCTGAAACACAAAAACCAGAAATTATTCTTCTTCCTGGATGTTCATCCTTTTTGATCTAACTGTGCATCTCACATGGTTAATTTCTTACCAAGTTCTGCTTTATTCATCTTTTTCTGGAGTTTTTATTTTGTTTTCTCAAATCACATCTGCCTGCTACTCCTTCTTTTCTCATTCACTGTTTCTTCTTCCACCGCATTTCTCTGCTTGCTCCATTTTTCCCTCTGAGCTGCTGACTGAATTCCATGATTTCTGTCAGCTCTAAAGGTATTCCTCCCTCTGCTTTTTCACCCTCATTGATTCTAACTATAGTAGCACTTGTCCATGCCTCTCTGACCCTTTATATGATGCCTTGGGAATAAACATTTCATCTCCAAAATATCTCCAACCTGGAGTATTTGATATTATTTGCCTTTTCTTCTTTTTAAGAATCTAAGACTGGCATTGGCTAGGAAGAATTTGTTCATGTTCTATTGTTCTATTTTTATTTCTTTCTTCCTGTTTTTCTGACTGTAGGTAGGAATGACTATAAACTTTCCCAAAGTATTTGATCCTCTCATGGTTTCCTCCCGTTGTACACGTCCTTGTGTTCCTTCAGCTCCTCCAATCGTTTCTTCAATGTATTATTCCAAGGACTGCCCTTTTCATTATCCAGTTCTGTGGGGTGAAGCAAGGGGAGAAGTGTCTATTATAGGTCTGTTCTTCTCCTGCAAACCTGATCTGTGTCCATATGCGCTGTGGCTCCAAACCAGCCCACTATCTGCTGGCAAGCAAACCAAATGTTTAACTTTCTTTCCACCAGCCTTCTGGCCTTTCTTTCTTCTTGACCACTTTTGACCGCACTTTCATCTTGCTATTGACAGACAACCAGGTCATTTTCTTCTCTTCGCCCTCTCCTTACAGCTTTACATCAGATTATTTTCTAAATCTTAATGGCTCACTCTTTTAAAATACCTGTATCTAAAATACCGGTATAAAATAATATAAAATAATGAATAAAAAGAGCTCATTTTAACCCACTATTTTAGTTATGGTCCCCATCTTATAGTCCTTCTCTACTGACCTCTCTTGTACTTGTTCTGCACTCAAAATAACTCACCTTTACTTGGCCTTATCTTACTCCTACTTTTCAGCTCCATCCCCCAACCGTTGCAATGTCAACCCTCATTGCCAGGCAGCCCGCTCCATCCTACACTCACAAAGTTTTTAGGCAAACACCTTTGAACTCCCCACGAGCACCCAAAAAGTGGCTTTGTTCTTTCAAATCATTCCCTGAAATTGTCCTTTGTAATGATGCTTACAAGAAATAAACTTGGCAACAGTTAAGAGTCTGTTAATCAGAGTGTGCTGCCTGCCATCCTTTCCATATTATCTGCTCCTCACATTTCCTAGTTCTCTTTTATGTCCACCCAGTGCCTTAAACCAGAAGGAAATGGCTTTAGGAAACAATCTTGTCTTTCAGCTTTTGGTTAGTGCAGCATCTAACTGATCTTTGCTGTAACAGAAACTTCTAGACACTGTCAGAGGACATACAGTATGCAGGTTATCACTGTGTGTAGAAGTTGAATAGACAGGTTCTGTCAACAATCTTGTGAAAACCTGACAGGACCTGGGCACAGAGTGTCTTGTAGTCAAACACTATAAATTCCAAAAATTTCCAAAAATTTTTACCATGAAAGACCTAAGCTTTGTTTCCATTTTATTCCTTTATGTAACACGGCCATTCTGGAAAGTGTAATATTTCCAACATTATGAAAAAAATTGTGAATTAATGAAGCTATAGCTTCATTGATACAAATGGTCATCCCCCCCAACTGAAGAAGGCCCCGTGAATGTGACCAGCTAGAAGAGAGTCAGGGAGTCAGCACACTGAGAAGCAGAGGATGGGAAATCTTTTATCTCAGGCCACACAATAGTTCTGTCAGCAGACGAGATATCCTGAAACTAGCAGCTTAGAAGTTCTTTCCTGACGTGAAAAATAACAAAATAGGTCAAGGTGATATGAAAATCTTCAGCCATATAGACTGGCCTGCAATCTGAGCCTCATCCATATGAATCTTTTTAATTAAGATGAATCTTATGTAAGCAAACAGTCAAACAAATACAGCAAGCTAACTCACTGGCTCGGGTCATAACTGGTATGTAAACCTAGATTTTTATAGAGTGACATATATCTGCAGGAGATCCAGTTGTGTCAGAGGCCCTGCAAATGCTACTGTATCCAGAATATTGCACCTCATCACATTTGAAAAATTGTCTGTGGAGAGCTTCTTAATCCTGTACAGCTATATACTATTTTTTTTCTAACCTAGTTTCTTTGTTTCTTTTTTATTTTTTTAATGGATTTAAGTATAGGAAATATACTTACTGAAAATTTAGGAGATAAATAGAAATACAAAGTTAGACATAATTCAGAATACAATGGATGAAATGTTTGAAAACTCTCTCTTAAGATTCTAAGTGGCTTACAGAGGAATTAAAAAAATTTTACATAACACTTGATACACACAATGCTATCCATGTGATGGTTCTTAGATTGCTATCTAATATTAGAAAATATAATATTGGTTCTGATTCCTGATGGCAAGAGAGGTTGAAATATAATCTTCCGTAAAAGACTGTAGATGGGACAGGCATAGATAAGTTTGAAATGCATTTACAGTATTTCTTAGCTTGTCAGATTTTTTCTTACGAATGTCAATTATACCACATCTCAAATAATAGTGGAAAGTCTCAGTTCTGAAGAGAAGCTTTGAGAGGCAAAAATTCAAAATCCAGTCTGCGAGGGTCATAAGTGACATTTTGCTTTGATGATTTTGATAACAAATATGGATTACGTACAAATCAGGCTTTGGAAAATTAGGATAGGGAGAACAATAATCATGTCCGATATTCTTTTAATTCTGAACTTTGTTTAAAACGGAATAGTCATATAAAATGCTTAACTTCTGCTGGGAACTCCTGTGCCTACCACTGCTGCTCACTGTTATCACTACTTCTCTAAATCCTTCCAGTATTATTTTTACTGTGACACTTTATGTCTCAGCTTTTGAACACTCCTAGGAAAATAATTTAATGCACACTGGAACACACATGCACATTTGAAAAATCTGCAGAGACTCAGAAAAACCACCAGGAAATCCTGCACTGGAGTGAGGTGGGACTTGTTCTTTGAATGGAGTCCTACAGAGTTCTCTTGCGGTCTGAGCTGCTCTCACAGGTCTACAGCAATCTGCACCTGTCCTTTATCTTAGAAACAAGCATATATAAGCCTGGTTATCCCCTGCCTCTCTTCCATACATGACACTCAGTGTATCATAGCTTGAATGTGGCACTATACAGGTCAAAATGGATCACATCTTCCTGGTCATCTGTATGACTTCATACAAATGTCATCAGCACTATGAGGTCCGAATTCCAGTCAGTGCTTTTTAGGTCTTAAATATATTCACAGTTTTTGTGTCAAAATACAAAGGATTTTACAAAACTTTATTATTTACTAAGCTCCTTCTTGCCTCCCTGATCCCTGAAGCTAAAATAATTTATAGCATTGACATTTCACCATCCATAATTTTGTGGCTGATTTCCATTTGCCCTTTGCATTGCACTTACGAATAGTTGATGCATTAAGTTTGGTTCTTGCCTACTCCACTAACTGCAGGAGCAAAACTGTGTTGATCTGCAATTTGACTCACTGTTAATTGCTGACATATGGCATATTGAATAAGGAGGGGAGGGAAAAGTACTCCTGGGGTGTAAGTGCTTAGTAGTCTAAACATGAGAATTACTGACATTCGTGATTTTACATTTTCTGACTATTCGCTCTAAAAGACTCACTCCCAGAATGTGCTGCTTTTCTGTTTGTTTGGAAAGGAAGGTGCAGAAGATGCTACGGTGAATTATTTTATAAGAAAGAAGTCAAAAAAATCATAAATCCTCCAAGTAAAGCAATCTTCCAGAGATGATCATGCATATTTAAAACTATTTACAAATGGGGCAAAGCATGAGCAGCTGCATCCAGTACTTAAATTTCTCAGATGGAGAACAGTTCATTTACAAATACCAATGAGCATTGCCTGGGAAAGATGCTGTGTGTACACAGCGGACACCCAAAGGAGAAACTCCTCATTTACCACTCACACTTTCTCTAATGGGGAGATTATTTGGAAATGAGAAAATTATATATCACCTACACTCTCATAATCAAAAAGATTCTGTTTGAAATATCCACCCACTAGTAGTCAAATGAAGAGTGCAATAAAGTGAAAAGCAGAAGAGCAATTCTTCACTTAATCAAGAGAGTCAATAGCAAGAATATTTTAAGAGATGACTATTTGCTCAGACATTGCTTACATTTTTTGGTGATACAGTTTAAATGCTAAAAAATAGTAGAAACCTTACAAACTACTGATAGACCATGAGCAAGACAGTCTTTAAGAGACATACTGTATCAATTCAGGAGGGATCAAATTTACCTGTATTTAGGCAAGGACTGGTGTTTTACTACTGTATTCATCACCTGTAACTGTCTCAGTAGAAACCAAAATAGATTATCCTCTGACATAATAAAACTTTTCCAAAAATTAAAAGTACTAAGACACTACTAGAATTTATCTTTGAAATAGATTTATCCCCCATGCTGAGAAAAAGGAATTTCATCACCTCTGTCACAGCTGCTAAACTAAATTCTGTGGCCCTCAATTTTGATTCCTGCTACATGAAACTGTCCCTGTACTGGGATATCATAATTCCTTATTGTCCTTTCTTTTCCATAGTCTGAGGAAAACAATGATCTGAGCATGTAGGAGTGGAAAAAGTGCATCTGCAGGTGCCAAGAATGGATTTTCATAGCTTCAGGTTGGCTCAACAAAACCTCATTAACTTTAGTTCAAAAGGGGTGGTAAGAAGCTGCCTACTGTTTATCCAAAACCAGGAAGTCAGTCCTGAAGGTGTGTGGTAACAGGCCAAACTCCTTGTCGGAGAAAGACTTCAGAAAATATCAGGGTATGAAAAGAGGTTTTAATACTATATTCATCTGGACATATGAAGGAGATTAAAAACCAAACAAAAAAAAGCAAAATAGGTACAAAGAGAGAAATGCATGAAAATAATATAAGGCAATGGTGAAAGGCTTCTTACATTTATAAAGTGACAAGTTTTTGCCTTAGTTTAACTAAATCGGTATGACATGAACATGGGCAGCCTTCTGGGAACTCCGTAGATCCTCCCGGAAGGGGTTTTCTGAAAACTGGCAAAAAAAAAGGTATTGCCAGACTTATCCCTGTCCAGGTGTTCTGTCAAAAAAGAATAGATGAAAGAACCTGTCCCCATTAAGTACCTTGCTTGATGAGCTGCTGTCCCTCAGCCTGAATACACGCACAGACACCATTGTCATCTAACTGCAGGGGACCTGCTGTCACTTTGCCAAATTCAGATAAATAAGAAAGTGTACGTGCTAGGCCAGTTACTGGAAGATGAACTCACCCTTAACTCTAAATAATGAATCTGTTCCTATGAATGACTACAGAGCACAACAGAACTTATGGATGAAATTCAAATATACACACATTTATATATATCTGTGAAATTCCTCAAAATTTCAGAGAATGATCCATTTTTCCCCTGGAAGACTGAAGATATTTTTGTAGTTATTCTTATTTCCTGGTCTAAAAATGATTTGTACCTAAACCGTTCCTCAAATTTGCTATTTGCTTACAGAAAATTTGAAGCATTCTGAAGACTTCAAACACAAATATATAACACCTTGGTCTCACGAATACTGTTGTTTAATTTCAAAAACACAATGTCCTGGTTTTGGTTAGAACAGAACTGATTTTCTTTTAGTGAATCTTCCTTACAGCTAAGTTCTTCTAGGTAACTGCATTTTTCTGAAACTGGCTACATATTTTACAGACACTGTCCGCTCCAAAGCTGAAAACACCGAATGTTTACAGTTATACTGAGCTAACAGTAGGAATGGAAGGCAGAAAAAAGCCCCTGTTTATCATTTTTACTATAGCAGCCAAGGTCACTAACAGATCTTTTAGGTCCCCCAAGTGAGGAGTCATAAACGGTCGCACTTGCAGGGAGGGCTGGACAGAACTGGTGACCCAGTACTGACAAACACGGTATTCCATGCCATGCACATCATACTCGGTTTAAAGCTGGGGGATCATGAGGGTCTTGGTCTCTTCGTCCATGGCCTGCTTCTGAAGAGGACCATGCTCACTGTCCTGCCTGCGATCCTGATCCAGATTGTGATCTGTGCATTCCTGAGTCCAGTTCCTGTTTACTGCCAAGTCCAGTCCAGGATTTCCTGGTGCTGCCTGGCAGCTGCTGGCACAATGCCAGTGCCCAGCAACCAACTCGGGGAAACTTAGTATTGTATTATTTCTCTTATTATTGATATTATTAGTATTATTAATGTTATCAGTAAAACTTTTTATATTCAATTTGTAAGTCTCTCTCCTTTTTCCTCTCTTTTCCCTTCCTCTGGAGGGAGGGCGGGGGTTATCAGAAAGCATCTGCCACTCGGTTTATTGCCGCCCTTCTCTAAACACACGATAATGTATAAGGTATGTCTTTAACTCAAAAATCTCTTTGGTTTGAAAGAATCTGCATGGCACCGCAAATGTTTAAGTTTTGTCGCATCCCGCCCTAAGCTACAACATAGCCTGCTGATAGTCTTGTCAAGAAAGCCCCAGCCACCTGCAGGGCTTGTAGGCAAACGTTGTGCCCTGCTGGAGCTCAAGCATGGTATGACTAGTGAAGGCACAAAAGAGTTAGAGAAGATCATATAGCCCCCAACCCATGTGAGATAGCTGAGCATATTTCTGGGGAGACATCTGACAAAGACCTTTACAACGGGCTTCATAAGTCCTTTTTGCCTCCTGGAGACAGCCAGTGTGCTTCACCCAGTGTCAACTATTTCTACCTATTTCCCTTTTAGCCTTAATTAGGGAATGTAGAGGTAAACCGTTGTGTTTTGCAAGATGTGGGTCCCCCTACTCATGGTGAAAATGTTATCCATTTAAGTGGATTTGGCATCAGTAAACCAGAATATGACCCTATTCTGACTGCACTTCAACTGCAAAAAAGAAACTTATCTGTTTAACACAGCTTGAGGTGGCTTTATTTGCCCTTTCAGATGACAAGCTACATCCAACATGTACAATCACACGACTGTCTCTGTCTTGAGCCTTCAGATGCAAAACATGAGTTTCTGCGCAGTAGCTCACCTACATACACACACATAGAAAAAAAAGGGAAGGACTGCATCTAACCCACTATAGAGCAGAATCTGCCTATTTCAACCAATGACATTTAGAATAAAATAGAAAGCAATATTGGGGAGGAGGGGATAAAGCAAAACAGTCAAATAAGTGTCCCAGATCTATTAAATAAGCAACTGAGAGGAAACCAGCTATCTGAAAGGAGATAAAGGCAATGGTAACTCTGACAGCTCTGTCTAAGCCTGTGCCAGCTACAAGTCAAACTAAAACATCATTCCCATTCTTCCTGGATTGCAATAAAGGACCCAGATGCTGGGCTTTGAAAGATATTTCTCTAGGAGCAGGATCTGACTCGCTGGCAGACTTGTCAAACAGTTTATCTGGCAACCTTGAAGCTGCCTCTGTGCAGTAACACGCAGCTCAGGGCAGGCTTATTTCCCTGTATTCCAGTTCCTTGGACAACAGTTGTTCTTTCTCATGAAGATACAGCATAAAACTCATTTACAGTTTTGGCTGTTTTCAACACAATTGTTACAGTACTTTTTGCAGAAATAGATATGACTTTTTTTCCAGTTTCCTCACCGCTTGTCATATATGCCATGTTGAGTTGTAAGGTAGTCAGTGACATATCATATACATCAGTCTTGAACACAAAGTGAACATCACAAAGTGTTGTTCTTTAATGTTATTCTGGTAACAATCAATAAACGATGTAAGCTTTGTGTCACCTGCAAACTGCACGTAGAGCAACTTCAAGCAAACCCATTACTTTTTTACTTACTGGAAACAAGTACACAGGTGTATTATATCATGACAGATATCACCAAATAGCACTGTAGGTCTAATTTTCTTAGCTATTTTTCTAACATCGAAGCAAATATTTAGTCTTATGAAGTCAAAGAATGCTGCTGATTTGCATTTGCTAGAGATGTGAAGTTGCAAAGAGGAAAACATGCAAATCAGCAAAAACAAACTGCAGTCTTGTCTGTTCTTTGACTATGATACAGAGTTGAAGGTATTCCTTAAAAAAATTGGTAATTCCTTTAGACTTCTGTTTATATAAAGTAAGCAGAACGCAGATGTAAAGAAAGTAAATTCCATTTTGAATATATTAATGCTCTTTCTTGTGTCTCCTGTGCTACAAAGCTGCACTGGCAGAGTCTAAACATTCTATGCAGGATTAATTGCACAACGTTATAGCTGGCCAAAAGTTAATTGCTAAGCTGGAAGGCAGTCTAGTTACCTCTGCTCCCCATAGAGGTATCAGTGAAAGACAGTTACACATCTGAGTGCAATTCATCTGTCTCTCAAATGCTTAATCTGGCATGGAGTTCCTGCTTCTCACTGGTGACTGTAGAGGAAGTTTACATAACTTAGGAAAGACACCTACATTTGAGGCAATCCAAGGCACGTGGGAAGGCCACCATCTTCCCTCTCAAGTCATGAGCTCACCAGGATGCCCATATCAGAGATACCAGTTACAAGAGCCTTGTTCAGTTACCAGGGCATGTAGGAGGAAATAGGGTGTTTCTCTCCATATGGTCAGACATTTCCGATTGCAAAAGCCTGTGTCAGTTGTCTGTCATTTTATGAAAGTGCTAAATATTTGAAGTGACCAATACTAGGTTGCCTCTGGCTGGTTGGTTAGTTGGTTTTGCAAACAAAAGACAACTGTATCTCTTATTTCCAAGAGCAGAGAAAAATTTTAATGTAGGTGGGACAGAAAGGTGCCCATCCATGGGTCTGGGCAGCGATCAAGCCCTTCCTTTGTTTCTTTTTAAAACCTATAGTTCACTCAGTACTAATTGGCAGGCTCTTTCCTGTTGCAGTTCTTCCAAACATCTCGAAATGGCTCTGCCAGTCACTGCGCACAAGGCAGCCACTCTGAACAGCCCTGTGAGATGGGCTGCCACGGAAACCCTCTTACAGGGCTGGTATTGTAAGCAGAGAGTTCTCAATCCTGAGCATTGGTTGCTAACAGCAATGTAGGAGAAGGTTACGGGCATATTTAGGTGCCCTAAGTTTCCATTTGTTTAGTTTCCTTTGCACTTTGGACTTAGGTCTGCTATCAGCCTATGAATTCCTTGCAAAATCAAAATTTAGAGGAAAACTTCTACATAGCTGAAATCTACTTTTACACTGAGCTCTGACTTCATTCCTAAAGCAATGTAATCACCACCTGAATCAGGAGGACATTCAACAAGAACAGATTTCATAATGACATTCTTCGAATAAATTGGTTTTAGAAAGAGAAATCAGGAAAGGATTCTGGAACAAAAGCCAAAGGTGAAGCAGCATCCTCCAACAAATATAAGAAACAAGATGGCCTCAAGAACATGGCCAAAAGACAGACTGGAAAAAGGAAACAAAAATGGGCAAGTAAACACGGAAAATAAGGGTAAAAAAACTGGTTTCCACTCAACTTCTCGCTTTGTCCTGCAAGAATTTTCTGCTGGACTGACATACCTGGCTAGAATCTGTGCATTAAGGTAATGGCTTCTCCAGCAGATAAAAAGCAGCAGAAGAATCAGTAGTTACTCCTGGTCTAGAACAAGAACCAACAGATTGTGGGAAATACCTAAAAGTAGTGAAGTACATCTTCCAAATTCACAAGATCAACAATAAAAATGTAAACATGAAGTCTAAACTGTAGTACAATCCAGACAGTGAACAACCTGAATAACCCAAATAAGTCCAGCAACAGGAAGAAATTTCCACAGTGAAGAAGAGTAGAATTAAAATGGATCGGCTGGATAAAGAAATACAGATTTTGAAAACGTCTCTCTGCTTCAGTGAAAATAGGTTATCTTGTAGTAGAATTTCCTGGACAGACAATGTATCTGTATTCAATGGCTTTAAGAACCTTCACTGGAAAAGGCCACAAAGTCTTGCCACTTTGAACAGGAAAACCTGCACAGTGGTTGGGAACTGTCCAGATTCTCACAGCATGGGGGATCTGCAATATATTATGCAGCATGTATGGAAGACTTTAATTTGAAATAGGTCACCCCCAAACATAAAAAGGAAAGCAAGAGCCTAATGCAACTGAATTTTCACTGAACACAATACGTGAGCACAGCACACTTCCACATCTATTGCTACACTTCAATTTGCTGAAACAGTCACTGTAAGTTATATTATATAGAAACTGTAACTTTTTTTAATGTTTTAGTTTTTCTCAGTGTTCGTAAACAGATTTGACCTTTAAAAGCCATCCCAAACTCAATACAGTCATGTTTAGATTTCAAAAGGAACACTGATTTTTATCCATCCTGTGCAGCCTCTCTTTCCAGTGAAGTGTTTCTTCCCTGTGTGAGGTGCCCGTATCGCTGTTCAGCTAACATGCACTCTGCACCTCACCTGGAACTGTCAAATGGAAGCATTTAAAGCTAGGAACTAAACAAAACTGCAAGTCAGCTTTTAAGGTATTAGGAGATGTTCTTAAAAACATCTGGCAGGTGGTCACAAGCTGTTTTCCCCAGGGCTCAGTTTTGGGTCCGGTCTTGTTTAACATCTTTATCAATGATCTGGATGAGAGGATCAAGTGCTCCTTCAGTAAGTTTGCAGAAGACACCAAATTGGGTGAGAGTGTCAACCTGCTTGAGGGTAGGAAGGCTCTGCAGAGGGATCTGGACAGGCTGGATGGGCCAAGGTCAACTGCATGAAGTTCAACAAGGACAAATGCCGGGTCCTGTACTTGGGTCACAATAAGCCCATGCAACACTACAGGTTTGGGGAAGAGTGGCTGGAAAGATGCCCACTGGAAAAGGACCAGGGGGTGTTGCTCGACAGCCAGCTGAACGTGAACCAGCAGTGTGCCCAGGTGAGCAAGAAGGTTAACAGCATCCTGACTTGTATCAGGAATAGTGTGGCCAGCAGGACTGGGGAAGTGATCATGCCCCTGTACTCGGCACTGGTGAGGCTGCACCTCAAGTACTGTGTTCGGATTGAGCCCTTCACTACAAGAAGGACATTGAGTTGCTGGAGCGTGTCCAGAGAAGAGCAACAAAGCTGGTGAAGGATCTGGAGAACAAGTCTTAGGAGGAGCAGTTGAGGGAACTGGGTTGGTTTAGTCTGGAGAAGAGAAGGCTGAGGGGAGAGCTTCTTGCTCCCTACAGCTACCTGAAAGGTGGTTGTTATGAGGCAGCTGTTGGTCTCTTCTCCCAGGTAACTAGCGATAGGATGAGAGGAAATGGTCTCAAGTTGCATCAGGGGAGGTTTAGATTGGATATTAGGAAAAATTTCTTTACTGAAAGAGTGGTCAGGCATTGGAACAGGCTGCCCAGGGGAGTGGTGGAGTCACCATCCCTGGAGGTGTTCAAAAAACGTGTAGATGTGGCAGTTCAGAACATGGTTTAGCAGGCATGGTGGTGATGGGTTGACAGTTGGACTTGCTGATTTTAGAGGTCCTTTCCAACCTTGATGATTCTATGATTCTGTGATCAACAATTAAAATCCCTACTGGGGGATCTTGCCATCCATCCTTCAGGATTCTCAATTTCAAGCTCTTTCCTTAGTCAGAAGGAATAAAAACATTGTCATGCTGAAAATGAAATCCGAGACTGGCATGTTATCGCTTGGGTCCAGAAGCTTTTAGAAGAGCACTGAATACGAGAAAACTCTTGATAAAATCACAAGAGTTTGCAATATCAACAGTGAACCTGCAGACCCTTGAATGTGAGTCTGTTCTTTGATAACAGGTTAAGTGAGATGTGTCAAACCTCTCTCTGCAGGAAAGAAATTATCAGCTTTGGCCCTTGCAGAGTAGACATGCATTAGCTTCTGAGGAGACTTGCAGTGACTGCACTATGTTTTGATTCGAACAGGACTACAGTAAAAAATTTCATAACTCCCTTGTGAGGTTGCCTGTCCTGTCTTCCTACATCACCTTGCTTGCTGTCGTCGTACTCCTACTTCAGAGGGACAACACAGAGAATTTCTTCCTGTTTCCGGGTTCAGATATTTGGTCATCTTATAACCGTTTGTCTCTAGGCAAACTATCTATGTTGAGAATATGAAATGAGTGTGAAGAACAGAAAATGGTTTGAAGGGTATTCTCTCTGTTTTTAAGTTGTGTCTTCTCCAGGCTTTGGACACAAGGCAAGATTTGGAGATGTGAGGCACATGCTGTTCTAGTGCTTCAGAATTAACTCCTTTGGTCTGTTTACACCCTCTGCATGCGCAGCTGCTCCGCAGTGCAGAATTCACCTACAGTCTGGCTAGTTTATAGCTAGAGAGTGAAGAAGCTCAGATTTCTTTATTCAGATAGCAAAAAGGTGTCAAGCAATTCTGATAGTTGGTGTAGAGTTTTGCTGTCATGCCAGAGAAATGCAGCTATTTTGTTAGTGAACTCAGGACCTTGGCTTTTCTAGCTGGCAAGAACAGAACAAATTGGTAGGTGATACACTTTCTATCCAGACAGGGACGATTATGGTCATCAATAATTGCTCTGCCAGATCAGCTCCTATAGAAACCTCTGCTGTGCCAGCCACACAGAAAAAAATTAGCTGACTGCTTTGTTGCAAGCAATGGATACTGTAGAAGAAAGATGCCAGGTAGTAAAGTGGTTTAATGTGCAATGGCTATCAATGGAGTTGAGCTGACATGATGGCATTAGTAAAAGGAGTGGCATCATGTGAATTCAGCAAAAGTGAAAGCACAAAACACGCTCCCCACTGACACTGCAACACGAGGAAGCTTTTAAAAATAAAAAAAATCTCTCAGACCTCAAAGAACTGAGAGAAAAAAATCTCATTTGCCTTTCCTTCCAAAATAAATCTGCTTTTTTATTAATAAAAGACCTGTATTCTTTTTCTAGTTAGAGGTATCTTTCTATCTTCTGTTCAATTTAAAGCAGTAGAATGTTTCCCCAATCTTCAATAGGAAATTTTATACCAAAAGCCTCTCATCCTTATTGCAACAAGAATCCTCAAGCATCAGGCACAGCAGTTATCCTCAGTTTGGAAAAGAGGGCTATTTTCTGCTACACCTGCCAATTACACATCCTCCACACTACCCCAAACACCAGCAATTAAATAGAAATAACACCACCTTAGTCTATAGGTGTATGTACCTCCACTCATCTAGTTATTTCTTGAATCGCAAATAAAATTCTTCTGCTCTTGGCCTCTTGAACCAGTGAGACTTGAGCTGAAAGATTGTTGAGCTGACTAAGAAGTTTTGTTTCTAAAACACAGCCTGCCAAAGCATATATACTTCTGCAGAGGTAGGCCAGAGCAGTTAGTACTCATTGCACTGCTTGTTTGAGTCAGTTGTTTTGAGATTCTGCTCATCCACACTTACCCACCTGAGGTTAGAGTTCTAGTTTAAGTGTCATTGTAGCTGATATATTGGGCCAGGATTGCAACAAAGCAAGGCTTGTAAACATTTTATTTAATTAGACCCACATTTTCCCTGCTACTTTACTTAGTTTTTATTTACCCTAAAATCCAAACCTTGCCTAGTCCAAGTTGATCACCTTGATTTTTTTCATGACTGGAGATAGACTCACCTTAGCCCATTGTACTGGTCATAGACACCTGAGGGAGGGTGGGATAAACTGTCCTCCTAAACCATCTTCCTCTTGACCTAAACTCTTCTGCTGTTGACCAGAGAAAAAGCATAGAGCTAGCTTAGATTGTGATCCAAATTTTAATTTGTTAAAGGAGGCACGATACACCCTACCCGCTGTTTGCAATCTTCTTCAATCTGTTTTGAGTAGAGACTTTAAAACTGAGAGGTATGTTGAGGG
Organism: Opisthocomus hoazin; assembly: GCF_030867145.1. Classification (NCBI taxonomy): domain Eukaryota; kingdom Metazoa; phylum Chordata; class Aves; order Opisthocomiformes; family Opisthocomidae; genus Opisthocomus; species Opisthocomus hoazin. The sequence goes on along the minus strand of NC_134417.1, from coordinate 69,653,746 downwards.
AGGAGGTAGGAACAGGGCTAGAAAGGAAGCAAAAAGTGTCACTGGTGAAGACTGGCTCTTGAGTCTGCTGAGAGGCTGGCTTGAAGAAAAACAAAAAAACCCCCTCTCTGATTCCATCTTCCCCCTCCCCGACCTTAAATTATTCATGAACAAGTTGAGTTATTAAAAACATGTGTATTGAGGAGGGCAGCATATGGTAACATAATTAAATATGCCTAGAGTACACCAGAGGTGGTACATGCAGGAAGAAGAATGACTTAGCACAGGAGAGCCTCTGTTATATTATTTTTCATCTCAGAATTACTCTGAACTGGCAAAATATTTATAGTTACAGCCTCCTTTCTGTTTCAGTGAATCTGCACCACTCTGTCAGCTGAGCATCTGACCCATGCTGGGTTATTTTTCTTAGGCAGTCAGGCAGACAAACTTACCATAATCATTTAATGTGCAGTGATTTTTATTTTGCATCAGACCCGTTTAGCCTGCTCTTTGTCTTGTATTTCATCTCAACAACCACACAAAGTAAAGGAGTGTGTTCGATGTTCTATGGTGTACATTCTTGTACAACCAGAAACTTTGAGGAAACAAAAAAATCAAATCACAAACAGTTACTTTACTTCCAAAAAACATGCATCCTCCTGTGTAGGTATGCCATTTCTTCTGTATTGCTAAACATGTCCTGGCTACAGTATCAGTCAGCATTAGAAAAACATAGATATAATTGCTGTCGACTGCCAATAATAATTTCCAGCTCCAGTCCAACACTCATTTGCCAGCACAGCCATAGATACACTCACATAGGTTACCTGAAGTCAGCAGTGTCAAGCAGTTAATCTAAGTCTAGACTCACTTGACAGCAAAGGGTGACTGACTGCACCAGTACTCTCTAAAATGGGTGGAAATGTAGTCACACACCTGCCTGTGCATCTGCCTTTTGAGTGCAGAGGGAACACATTAGCAGACAGTAGTCTTTAAGGCAGCTAATGGTAGGGTGATGGACTCCACATGTGGACACTTATTAACAGACAGGTATTTGTCAGGAATATGGCATATGCGGATTGGTAATTTAGTTCTGACATCTCTCTTTCTGCTGCTACATGTAAATCCCATAGCTTTTCCTTGCAGTCCCCTGCTGCGTTGCCAGCTGATAAGATGGAACATCCACTTGGACTGCTGCCTGTGCAGTAAAAAATGTCTTTGAAACTCATCTTCATTTATCCAGTATTTGAGTAAGTTAGCTATCATTTTATAACCATTTCTCTTACCCTGATGCAAAATATGCTATCTTTTTTCAGCTTTCCTCCCACATTTCTTTCTTGTTTTCCTTGTGATCTTTTTGTGATGTTCTTACAGAACTGTAACTGTATGTCATATAAATGCAATTTAGCAGACTGAATATTCTGCATAAAACACAACTGGTAAGTCTGCCTAAGTAATAAAAATAACTGATTTATTGAAGATATAATTGTAGGTTATTTATTAATAAAGAATAGCACTGTAATGTGTAAAATCAGTGTATAACTGTCATTTACAGAAGTATTTCATATACAAGTCAAAGTATTGAAATAAAACTGTCTCAGACACTGCCCTTTTATAGAAAGTGAGAGAAGTCCTTTATTCCAAGCAGCCACTATTTCAGTAGAAAGCAAATAATGCTTTTAAAGAACGAATGTAAGGAACAACCTTATTTCTGCTGCTTATGTACCTAAAATCTAGATGGCAGCAAGAGACAGAAAGAGATTTTTGAAAAATTAGCTTGGTCATTTTGGCACCATCCTTCAAATTGCTGTTCTCACCACAAAGACTTAAACCATAGTTTGGGGCTGTTACAGTGGAATGAGGAAGAAGTATTGCCCACTCAATAAAGCAGAGACAAGTCTCTTGAGTTCTCTGCCGGCTCTGCTAAAGCATTAATTTTAGTCATCTATGATTCTGTGTTTAAAAGCTCCCTCTTAGAGAGGCTGGTGCATCTTCAGAGGTTTTGATGAGAATATGAATTAGGCTGGTAGAATAATTGGTAATGTTATCTCAGGCTTCTCTAGGGCATGTGGTTTGGTATGGTGCAAATGCTTTGATAAAGAAATTAGAGGAACAAAAAATCAAAAGGTTAACCACAAAAACTGATGAATTGGTCTCAAAGTATAGTTGTGAATTATTATCAAGTGTGAAGAATGTAGAGATAACCTTGGTAATTTTTTCTTTTCTTATATTTACTAGGAAGAAAATCATAACACTGTAGGATCATGAAGGTTGGAAAGGACCACGGTAGGTCATCTACTCCAATCTTCTTCTCAGAGCACTGTCAGCTATGAAGTCAGAAATACTGCTACTGATGAAGATTGGACAATTAAACAGAAATTGAAGTCATGTAAAGAATGAGGGGAACGACTTACTTAGATCTATTTAAATATGTCTGTCTAGATGGAAGAAAAATCATGTGCAGTTTTATATCATTACATACGAAGTGAGACCAGAGGAACAGACATCAGATGGGAGATCTTGTGCTCATAAATACAATTGTGTGCTGGTATATAATAAAACATTTTACTATATATAGATTCAGCAGAGAATTGTAGCCTATTCTTTCATGTTTATAATATCTTACTCTGGTGTTTAACAAAAAAAGCTCTCATTATTTTTTAAACAAGCTAGCTAAGCAGGTATTGAAAACTATTTTTTTTCAAATGATATGGAGTCAGTTCCTTTGCTCCACAATGAATTCTGATATTTCATATTGCACAGAAAAAAATTGAAAGCCAATAAACGTCTGAGAAGAATTTGATTAATTCACAAAAGACAGGAATCTAGACAGGATCTGAAGCTGATGTGGAGGCAACAGTCAAACCTGAGCTGTAAGTACTCTCAATGAAACATTAGCCAGGCAGGTTGATCTTCACCTCACAAGTGTAGACAAAAGAATATTGATTGTTACAAAGTCCCCATTTGCTACAAAGATAACAAGTGCTCTGCTGAGTTCTGGAGTCTGTAATTCAGACAAGGTTCGATAAAATAGAAAGAATTTCAAGGACAGCTTTTAGGAGAAGGCTGAAATTATTGATAACAAAAGAGCCAAGGATCTCAGTCTATTTAGTTTAACAAAGGGAAAGTTAAATAATGGCATAATACCAGTCCATAACACTGAAGTGAAGAACAGAATTTTTTCAATCTAACAGACAAAACCAGAACAAAAGACAATGACTGCAGACTGAGGGAAACTTGATTTGATTGGCAACAAGGAACAAATTTTCAACGTCTAAAATAATTAACCTTTGGGGCAATAGAGCGTAGTTTATAGTGGGTTTGCCATATTAAATCACATTCTAAGCACTAGGCTTTTGCTAGAACAGTAATTGCTTGAGTGACTTTTTATTATATAAATACTCAGCTGGAGGATTGTAACACGCTCTTTCTGATTTATTACTCCAGTGTTTAAGAAACTGAGGTCTTATTAATTTCTAAATCAACTAGCTAAGCAGGTATTAAAAGTTATTTCTGTACATGATTTGGAATCAGTTCTTTCATTCCACAAGGAATTCTGAAATTTCATATTGTTCAGTAAAAAAATGAAGACAAATAAACATTTCAGAAGATTTCAATTAATTAAGAGAACATTTCATTTCAATATTATCAGACTTCTGCTTTCTGGTTCATCTTGCTTAAGTTCTTGTATTAGATAGTTAAAGAGAATATATTATCTTTTCTACGTAATTCAAATCAAATTGACATAAATGTTTCAATGCTGCCAGAAGTGAAACATTAGACATTCCCATTCTCCTGTCACAGCAGTCCCATGAAATATTAGATTTCAGCAGAACTGTATTGCTCTGAAGAAAGCTGTTCTTCTTCAGTCCTGTCTGATTCAGTTAGTTAGCATCTTTTTCTCTTGCCTGGATATAACTTTCCAAACCTAATAGTTGTTACTGCAGTAGGAGACACTAAGTCCAAGAACAAACTACAACATCAACAGGACAACAAGAAAAACAATACACTGAACCAAGAATAAAGTGAACTGAATAATACTAGTCTCACTTTGTCATTTTTCCTAGTTCCCCATTTTGTCTTCTTCCATTTTCTAATATTTTTCTTTAATCTGTAACTTTTCCTGTTTGCCATTTCTCTGTTCTTTAATTATACACTCAGTCCTAATATATCCTGTATTTTTCTCCTGCCTTCCTCTCTTCTCCAAACACCTTCCCCATTCTACCTTTTTCCAACTCTTGGTAGTCTCCTGCCTTACCCCAACCTTCCCCACTGTCATTCCAGCATTTTACTTAGTTCCCTTCTTCTCCTACTGTCATCCCACAGGCTAACATGACATTTGATGTCTTTCCATGCCAGCTGGCTTCTCTTTTGCTTGCCAGCTTCTAGAAGAACAAGCTTGACTCTCATGCTGGGCAGCAGCATATTAGCTAAAGAAGATGCATATAACACAGCTGGTCAGTGACTAGGATGAATAAAGTGCTCCTGCAGCACAACTGCCTGCGCTGATCTGGTACGCATTTACGAGCTGCCGACCAGCACAGAGCAAAGAGACAAATGGCCTGTCTTCAGTAGCATTAGACAACACTTTTTTTTTTTTTTTTTAATGCACGGTTCAATGCGAGCACTGTCTTTGCTGTGTAACCATCACTTGCATCTCCATCCACAAGAACCTGCAAAACAGCGTGGGAAGGGCAGCATCAACTGAGCACATACCAAAGGGCTGGGAGGAGGACAGTGAGGGAGACTGGGAGTCAGAGGCTGAAATTACTATGGAAGACACACCATATAGGTACCAGGAAGAAGCAAGCCTCTGTCATTGTCTCAGTGGTACCTAAGGAATGAGAGGCTGTGACACAGAGTTACTTTCTATAGATGGTGGATTACTTCAGCACGGCTTGAGACTGGAAGGTGCAGAGAGCTCTTGGAGGGTGCAGAAAAGACTTGGCACTCTTCTTTTTGAGGAGGGTGCTAAAAACCCAGTCAAAATGCCTCTGCAGTGTTTTGATGGAGCCTGACCTGAGGCATAGGAGACAAGAACAGATAAAGTGAGCTGGAGCACAAGTCGTGGTATCAGGTGAGAGGAATACTAGGACTGTGTGATCCGTGTGTTTCTGGGTTTGTCTATAGCTACTGAGTGACCACTGGCAAGTCCTCAATATTTGGTGTTATCTTGCCCTAGACAGCAGGTTTGAAAGAGACTGATACAAAGAACTTCATTCCCTTTTTGTGCCAACCTTTGAAAGAGCAGAATCGGAGTCTGAATAGTGGTTTAGTGCAGGTCTGATACTTAAGTAGTAGACATTCATAAGCAGGTGCTAGGTACCATGAAAAACAACGAGAAACAGTAGGAACTGAACCATGTCCTGCTGTTCCTCCCTCAAAGGCAGGGGGAGCAGGGCCAGTGCAGGAGCAATTGCAATTGCATCAGTGCTATGGCAAGCCGAAGGTCAGGCAGCAGGTCAAATCAAAGAACACTGTTTCAGTGCCTTACACTGCTCTTTGGCAAAAAAAGCTGTAACAACATTTATTTATGTCTAGGGAGTATAGGTTTTAATCCAAAGCCTTGGATAAAGTTTCTTATCAATAAAGCAGAGGAATAAGGTGAGGCTAATGATAAATAACTCCTGGTGCTTTCCTCTCCTCTAATCCATTCCCTAAACTTGCTCCTGGGAATTGGCAGTCACAGGAGCTTTTGCCATAGGGCTAGCCCGAAGACATTATTAGAAAAAAAGAGAATAGACGAATGTTAAAAGCAGAAGACAAGATGATGGTTTTGAGATATGACCTCAGACTGTTAAATCCAGACCTCAAATTCATTCATAGGTGTTCATGCCCTACCTTTGCAGCTAGCAAATAGAAGTTGTCTTAGGAAATTTCTTCATTAATGAGTTTCAATAGTCATGTAAAGTTGCTGAGTAGTTTCATTTCTTCAAGCAAGACTCAAAGCACAATATGTTTTGTAATGGAAGGTTTTCTTCTACCTCCCATTCATCCCACTAATATTATTTACAAAACCTTTCACTACAAATAATTAAAAAAATAAAGAGGGTCACAGAGGATTGCATTGAATTCCAAATGTCAAGCCAGCATACCATTAATCATAAAATATTGGCTCTTTTAAGCTTTTGCAGTTTGTTTCTTTTCCACGTAATATCATATCCAATGCAGTGTACTCATATTTCAGGCAGAAGTAAACACTGAAGAAAGCTGATAAATGATGTTCTGCAAAAACATATTAATTTATAGGGTCCTAGACATACTTTATTAGTGAAGGCAATAGATGCAAATGTGATACCATTATCTGTAGTTCCTAGCTGATATTTATTGCTTTCCCACAGTTTGGGTAGCATCTTCTATTCAATTTAGTTTCTTTTCTGTAAATAGTTAGATTATTTCTCATAGACTAGACACAAAACATCTGTATTAATCTTACTCTTTGCTATTAGGTTGCTCTATTGCACTAATGTTTCAAAAGGTCAATTAAAAAAAAATGGGAGCTGAACTGGCCTGTTGGAAAGAAATCTCAATACAGATACTCACAGCTTAAGGCATCTTTAGCAGACAAGGTCAAGCAAATTGCAGGTTATTCACCTGCTTCCCTTTTTGCAGTCTTGATCCAGATGGCCTCTGTTAATCATGAAATTTAATTTAGCAATAAAGAAGCTATTATTCATATTTCTGGAACAAACCACATACTGATGGATCTCAATAATCCAGAGTAGTGCTGCAGGCTGTGTTCCTGGGCCCAATTCAGGCCAAAGGAAAGAATTATGTTCTGTTTGTACAGGTTGTAGAATTTTTTTCAAGAATCTGGATTAAAACATAAACTTCAGAAAGCAGTGGAAGAAAACAAAGCCAAACCAACAAAGTAAAAAAACTCTACCCTGCTTTTAATGTTTAAACTCATCAACTGTTTTGACTAAAATACTCCAATATGTAATTTTTAATGACCAATCACATCAGATTTCATAATGTGATTAAAAAATTTAAAATTGCAGCCACTGAAATCAGTCATAATGTGTAGTACTGGCAAATCTATTTTTCACTTCACTTTTAATTTCTTTGTGCAGCAACTATACGTAACTACCAGTCATACATAGTCAGCTTGCAGTATCTTTTCGGTAAACTGAATAGGCCAAACTCCATAAACTTCACAAGCCATCACAAGGCTTGTTTTCCTGGTCCTAGATCCTTTCTTTACCTGACTATTTACTGAGTGTTCCCTAGTACTTCTGTATCTTTGTAAAGTGCTGGCGAAACTTGGTCTTATTAGTGTTGGGTATGAGAGGGATGAATCAGCTCAGAATTAAATACCATGCTGCATCATGAGAGTTTACAGGGCTGATACTGCAAACCAGTCTTACTGGTTGGATACTGTGTTTAATTATGCCACTCTTTTCCTCTCCTTTGATCCAAGAGAGTGACACGGTCCAGTATTCACATTATTGTTGACCTACATTACTTGATTAGAGAAAGAAAAAGAATTCAGAAGCCCAGCTTCAAATCTCAGGAGACCATATTCAGGCATGGTGGTGTTCAAGTTTGATGTTCAACTGGCTGATAACTAGGCTGTTTGATGACCTTCAGTCAAGCACAAAATTTCTGTTCTTGAATTTTTGAATTTTTAAATGCTGAGTTTTAATGGCAACGTTGTAACCATAATGTACCATCAAAAACTTTCCTATTTTTTTGACTCAGTTCTAAAAGTTTTATATTTTTTTTAGATTTTTCTTCTCTCAACAAAACAAGACAAATACCAGACATTTCCTTCTGAATCAAGGTGCTGATTTCTGTTTATGGCTGGTTCCTCCCAAATACAGTTTAAAGTGACAGCCACAGTAAATGGCATGCCCTGCCCTTTACACAGAATATTCATTGCATCTGAATGATGAAGGGATGAAGCAGCACTCCTTCGGACCGCTGGTGCAGGAAAGCCACAGTAGCAATGGATACAGAGACTGAATTACCATTCTGTCTCCAGAAAGCCCACAAAAAGTCAAGCCTGAAGCATATGGTAGATTATGTGCATAGAAATTCGTGTTCTTTTCTTGCTCTGTACCTTTCCAGTGGAAAAACAGAAGACCTCAGCTATCAGAACTCTTGATGTATTTCATGGCTATTAACTTCACTCTTAAAAAGTGAATAAAGAGTGTAAAAATGATCCAGCCTCTGTGACAACAATGTCACACTAATGTCATGCACTTCTTTACACACGATCGCACCTGTTAAGATTTACAAAGAGGGTGTTTGAAAAGCAGAGTAGAAAAGGACCCAAGAGAGCATCTGAAGCGGTACTGAAGAACAGCTAATGTTGATTGCCTGGGGATTTTGTAACAACACAAGTAACGAAAGCTGTATCAGTATGTGTCAATAATACAGTAGTGGGTGTACAAGAAAACTTGCAATATCACTAGCCCACAAAAATAAAAAATCGTACCTGTAACTAGGCAATCATTTGTTCAATTGCAGAGTTAGACCAACAACCAGTCACAATACAAAGTTATCCAAGTATTTGTCATCTGATGCGGTTCCAGAAGAACAGATGAAAGCGGTGAAAAGAGCCAAAAGAATGAGTACACGTAATCATTGCTTTGGTTTTTTTCTCAGTATGCTCTACTCCCACTCCCCAAAAGGATTACTCAGAAGAGGAAGCAAGTCCTCCAAGGTGTCCAGACTCACTGGAAGGAAATGTTGTAGCTGTTCATGAAGGTAAAGTTCAGCCAAGTGGTGTTATTGATCGAAAACTTGAACTAAAGCACTGTCAACTGCATAACCTTTCTACTACTGCATAGATGTAACAGTAGCTTATGTCTAAAAGACAAGCTCAGTGGTGCCTAGATTTCTCTCTTTTTTCATTCCTTCTTTTAATGGACTCCATCTATTTGTGCATTCCCAAGAAAAGGAATACCCCACACATGATTCTCTGACACAAGATGACATACAGCAACCACAAGCCTACTGCTGGGTGAAAACACACGGGCAACACTTCTGAAAGCACCCAAGCTGTAATATAACATTTACTTATACAGCTCTATATAGCACATATTGCCAGTGTGCAAGCAGAATCCACCGTATAGAACAGTAAATATACATCTGATAAAAAGCATGAAGCTCTTATTTGCATGTACACAATATTCCAATTCTCCTTATGCCATCACAGGGCATCCTGAGCACATGGTTGGATGCATCAGGTGAGGATGCCACAGTTAGAACAATTCATGGGATTGTCAGTCTGTTCCCATATAAACTTCAGCTAGAGCAGTCTGATTAAAACTAGAACTCCTTCGCCACCAGACTTAATGGTCTAAATTGATAAGCCCTTTAATGACTTTATTTTTGTTAACATAGCATCATAATTTTCATTTAATAAAACATATTCTATAAGAAACCAAATAATAGTACTGATATAATATCAACAAGACTACAGCCCTCTGGCACTTGTTTGGTTTAAAAAAGAAATACAAATTCTCCTGTGTCCTTCTGGAGAGGTGTAGTGTAATCTCTATTTCATTTTTTTATGATTCTTATCTCAGCAGAATCTATCAAAACTTGAAAGCCACTTTCCATTTTTAAAGTAAGTTTTCACAAGTCCACACACAAGAATTGTTCAGGGCTTTTAAATTCAGAAGGTTTTTCATCCAACAGATAGATTATAGGTCTTCATCAAGCTAAAATCAGAAGCACTGATGTTTACTCAGCACAGATTGCTTCTCTCCAGTAGCTTACTCTACACAGCGCAGAAGTTACTCCACTAACGTCAGGTGGGGCTGCAACTAATATTCTCCCACTCTGTTAACAGCCCATTTCAGGGCAAAAATCAGACCTTCAGCTTCTTTCCAATTCAAAAGCAACATTAATATAACACGAAGTGAAGCTGCTTCTCCTATTTCAGTTTAGGCAGTAGTATTCATTCACTATTTGCTAAAAATTTTTGTTAGCTTTTATTTAAACTTTCAATGTTTACATGGTTTTCATGGGATTTGTCATTTTCTCACACCTTCTTATTCTCCAATTGCAAGCTTTGCTCATTCGTGTTTTGCTTGGCCTATGTTCTATCACATCCCCCATCCTGGATCCCAAATATCCAGGATAAAATCCTTGAGGTGGTAGGGGGAGAGAGAGAAATCTGACTGGGGAAAAGGACTTCCACAGGCTTCTGAGTACCAGCATTTCCAGATCCTTTCCACACTATCAATGGAAAGCATCACATTCCTTTGTTATAAAAATCATGGGAAAGGGAAAAAAAACAATACCAGTCACCAAAGAGCATACTGGCATTTCTGTGATCCCTGGCTCTGTCTCTGGAATTGCACTCTGTGTTGTGTCAACCTACCCAGCTATGCTAATTTTATATCTGGTAGATGTGGCCAATGTTGGATGTCTTCAGGCGAGACGTTGTTTCCACGGAAAATACCTGGTCCTACCTCTCTTGCTCTTGTCTTACCTCCAGCCTAGAGGAAAAGCTCCCCCAGAAAATCCATCCCCACATCCCACTGGTTGTCTCAGTTTAAAGCAATCTTCAGGTACTTGCCCTGCACAGGGAAGCGACGAGCCCAGAGGACTGAAGTCACACAATAACTGTCTTCATACCTCTGCTCTCCACTGTGATGAGCTTTGGCAAGTTCTCTGCTAAGCCCATTCCTCCTAGCTGAATGACTGGAAGCATGACGTCCATAAGTTTGCAGAGATCAGATCACAATCACAGATCTGGAATCGAGTGAGAGAATTTAGCCATACAGTCATGCAAATCATTTGCCGATTGCAATCTGGACAGCATCCTTACAGTTTAGAGGAAAAATGTATTCTGGATTAGATAGCTCTCTGACTCTTCTTTGAAGTTAAAGAAGGTTTTCAAAAGGCTGTTACATGCAAGTTAACTTCAAATGCTGTGTTCTGTGAAAAGAAATTTTATTCACACAGGGTATTTCATTTCATTTGTCCAACTAAATTTCTATTCACATATTAGAAATACAGTTTTATCAATATTTACCAACCAGCAGCATTTTTATAGCAGTGTGGTTTCAGTGATTTAAAAAGAGGGAATTCATACAAGAATTCATGTATATATCGTATTATTTAATTCTACAACATTCATACCCTGACAAGCTTTTCCCAGCATTAACAGAAAAGAGATGGGGAAAGGAAGATAAAATAGGTAAAATGAGTTTTAAAAAGACTATTAACCAGCCAGTTTACACTCCAGAGTTCAAATGCTCACGCAGCTATGCCATGTTTCTCCCTGAGGAGAGAGGGAGAGAGAAGAGCTGAAATGATTTTGCTGCTGTCCTGTCCAGGTGTGGGGTAGGAGATCAGGACACATTCCAGGGATCAGGTCTCCAGTCCATGGTAGGCAGACCCAACACTGGAAATAGTGTTCAAAGCAGGCTGCACTGTGGGTCTCAAAGAAACAGAAAAACCCAAATATCAACCTCTGGTGCATCACTTCACACAGCTCTGAAACAGACACCAATTCATCTGGTCCTTGCCAGACCCAAGCCTGCCTTACGTGAACAAACTTGTGGGGTGGACTGTTGGGCTTGGGGCTTCACAGTGGGTTCTCACTGCTGGGGCTAACCTGCACACAATTATTGCATATTTATCCGACGAGGTGAATAAAATACGGAGAACTGTCCACAGCGCATTTTGAAAAATAACAAGTAAAGGCAGCACTTCTATTTAGGATAGTATATATCCAGCTTTTTAATAATCTGCTTTTCAGCCCACTGAGACACATAGAAACTTTTGCTTTCTAAATAAACAGCATAAAAAAAGGAGAGATTAACTCAAACTCCCATTTCAAAATGAACGAAAATCTTTGTCTCAAATGCAGACACTATATGTAAAGGAAGGTCTCATCTATTTACGGTTCTTGACCTTCAGGTTTAGCTATTATTTTGTTTTAAAAATCTTATAATAATGATGATAAAATAGCTAGCAATTTCAAATAAATTATTCAGACATTTGCAACACAAAACTCTTCTTTCATACAGGATTTTCAGAACACCAGTTTTTCTCAGTAAACTTTATCTTATATGTTATTGTGTCATCCATCAAGTTTGTTTTTCATTAGTTACTGTAGCCATTTATACTTAAGAACTAGCCTTGAATTGCTTGCAGTTTTATCTCTGGCACTTTTACCGAGAGAGAAAATCAAAGTTACTCTGATTACTTATACACATGTAAGCAGACTCATAGAATCATAGGATAATGTATTGATAATTATAAACACTTTAATGGCTGCTAAGATGAGTTTTTCATGTACTAATTGATGAAAAATTCATAGTGATTGATAGTGAACAGTGACTTTTTTATAAACAAAGGAAGCTAACATCTCCAGAAATCCACAGCTGTTTCCCTACATTGCATTGGTGTTGTACATAAACACTACAGTGTCCTTCCTCTTTGCAAAGAATGATGAAAAATAAAATCTTGGTACACTTGCTCTCGTTATTCCACCAAGCACTCAGTTGCAAAACAAATGCCTCTCTGGTTTACTGCAAGACTAAGGGCCCACTAGGGCAAGTTCTCCATGCTCAGAATACCCATTGATTTCAATGGCAGCTCCACACACAAAGTATTTCCAAGATTAGCCCTTAATTATTTATCAAAACCATGCCCTGGAGCTCTAAGCCCATTGCAAATACAAATGGAAGGATTCAAGCACTGGATAATGGCGTGTGTTTTTCTGCCTTCTCAAAGTATGTGGATGCTTTTGTACGAGAAACTCACTGAAAGCGTGGTGAATAAGAAGTTTATTGCTGAATGATTGACCTGGACTGGGTAGAAGAGTGGGCTAGCAAGAACAGTATGAACTTTAACAAAGATACATGCAAAGTCCTGTGCCTGAGACGAAACCACCAAAGAGGCCAGTACAGTCTAGGGTCTGTGTAGCTGGGGAGCAGCTGTGCTGAAAGGGACCTGGGGGTCCTGGTGGACAACAAGCTGGACATGAGTCAGCAGCGCACAGCTCCAGCAACAAGGGTGAGTTTGATCCTGGGCTGTATTCACAGGGACATTATTAGCAGGGATAGAGACGTGATCAACCTACTCTACCCAGCACTAGTCAGGCTACACCTGGAGTACTGTGTCCAGTTCTGGTCCCCACAATTCGGTAAAGATGCAGACAGACTGGAGAGGGTCCAAAGGAGGGCCACAAAGATGACCAAAGGGATGGAGAACCTGCCCTGTGAGGAAACACTGAAAACAAGAGGTCTTTTCTGCCTGCAGAAGAAAAGGCTCAGAAGGGAACTTCTCACAGTATTCCAGTACTTAAAGGGCAACTACAAAGAGGATGGAGGCTCTCTTTTCACAAGGAGCCACATGGAGAAGACAAGGGTTCAAGTTGCACCAGGAGACATTTCATCTCAACATAAGAAAAAAATTTTTTACAGTAAGAACAATCATTCACTGGAACAACGAGGATGTGGTAGAGTCCACATCACTGGAGGTTTTCAGGATGCAATTGGACAGGGTGCTAGATAATCTTATCTAGGCTCCTTTCGCACAAAATGTTGTGCAAGATGGTTTTTCAAGGTCCTTTCTACCCTGGGCTGTTCTATGATTCTGTGAAGTTTACTGCTGAATACGCAAAACACAGTAATACGCCAGACACCTGAAGATACCAGTCAAAGTTCATACCTCCCTCCAAAGTGTTTGCAGTGATAAAGCAAGTGTTATTAATATTTTTAAATTCCACAACTGTTTTTTTACTCCCCATTAAATACTCTGCTGGAACATCATTTGAAGTAACAGGACAGGCAGGAATATTTCAAGCAGGGTTTGAATGCTATCCTGCTAGAAAAAAAATCTTATCTATTCTTTGGCTATTTGGTGGTGTAGGGTAAAAGACACCTAAACCTCTCAAAGCTTTCCAACAGGATCTAACTGAATCCTAGGCTAGGATGCATTTGCAAAATATCTACTCTCATTTTTTGACACTTGCCTCCAACTGCTGCACCAGAAAACAGAAGGTTTCTTGCAGACCCTGTGTTGTACCTGTCAGCTCCACACAGGCATCTGGGATACTGTAGTGCATCTCAGTCTGAATCACATGCCCATAGCCCATGTTCTACTTGCTCTGCTTCAGGTTTTCTGTATCATCTTCAGCAAGTCACTTAAGCTACATGTAAACTGGTAGACATGGGGTCGCTGCAGAGCTCCCAGGCTTAGGCATTCATGCTGGCAACATCCCAGGCCTATACCAAGGTAAGAAGTAAAGCACGTCAGTTCCCTCCATTTTGAGGGAAGAAAGCCCCATTGCACTGGCTGGATGGAAGGCATACTGCCCTCCAGCTAGGCTGCCAGGGATGCAGGGGCCATGCCGCGGAGCAATGTCCCCCCTCAGCAGAGAAGCAGCATGCCATTTCCTCAGCCCCCCACCTCACAAATGGCATTACAATACTTCTCTCTCTCACAGGGGAGGTGTAAAGATAAACACTTCGAAGCCTGTAAAGTGCTCAGATGCTCAGGTGATAAGGCAACCAGATAGTTACCCAAGACAGACATTTCTCTGGGCAATTTTCCACACCTTTTAGTAACAGCTGGTGAGAAAGTCCCAACGCTAAGCAGCAGAAAGACTGCTATAGAACGAGCTTCAAACCTGACCACCTAAGGAAACTGTGAACATATATATAAAGTTTGCATGTAAAACATGTGTGGTTTGCCATGTAACCGCGTATAAAGCTATATGCAGCTGCAAGCTGAAAAAAGGTGTTTTCCCCAAAGATTTTTATGTGGCTATAAAGCCACAAAGTATAAGTGGTTAGACAAAAATTTTAAAATCACTTGTAAGAGGGAAAAAAAGGGTTATTTTCTGGCAACAGCAAAGCATATATACTATGGACATGTTTATCTTCTGTGTAGGCAAGCTAGAGCTAAGGAACAACATTAAATTTTACAGATTCCTGTGACCACAACAAGGCCAGGAATTTCAGACATTGAAAGGAAATCTGAAAGGGAGAATTCTTCATCCTTTCTTTCCTCTGAATTTTTACAGCAGGTATTGGTAATATTTTAGGCTTTGCTAAAATGAATTAAACTAACTCTCTAGCTAGTAACTCACAAAATTATGCTAACTGTACTATATAAGGGAGGAACGGTAATCCTGGGTCAACTATCAAAGTCTTCTTTCTCTATTCAGGGGCAGAAAATATATCTCTGGTAATAATTGACAGCTGCAGCCACGGTACGGTGGACAATGCTTCATTTTTATTAGCCAGGGTGTCAGTATAAGGCCAGGTTTCGGTGGGCAAGAAGGGACATTCCCTCCCACCCCTGGGGCTGACTCCTCTTCCACAGAGTGATTTCTTAGGAGAGCAAGAAGCTGGCACCTCTGATTCATGGATCCTGTATTTCTTTCAGAAATGAACAGGCTTGGGTCCAAGAGCTGTCGATCCATGTCCTTTTGCAAGTGTTAAATTCATTTTTGAGGTAGCAATATATCTAAAGGAACATGCCAATTTATGCTGATTCCTCTAGGGGCACTGCTGAGGGCCATGTTTCCTGAGGACACACATAGTAAACTGCTGACTGCAGAAGATCCAGGTTATACAGGGTAGCACTTGCAGACCTTATTCCTCCCTTCACCTCCCAACTCTTTGTTACTATCCCTATTGTGCCAACACCATTCTCCAAGCCTCAAGACTCCTGGTATAATTTTCCATATGATTACTCTCCACATTTTCTCCAAAATGGTTTGAGGTTGGATTTTTTGAGGCTTTTTTTAGAAAAAAAACAACACTAAGAAAGGCTTGTTGTAAAATGACTCAGACTGTTTTACAGGTGGAGGCTAGAGAGCGGTAATGTGACCAGTTAACCCAGCTGATAAAGGGAAATACTATCTCTGGTGAGAGGCAAGGGCAGTGCTATGTGGACAGAGAAAAATATTCTCTGTTGAGATGAGCTGCAGTTCAAACATTTCATTAGCTATCTCAGAGGTGGGAAAAGCATCTGCAAATGCAACTTAGAGAAACTTTGCCTTTCCAGAGTGTTTAAACACAACATACAATGTTACTATGAGGTTTGCATGCAGGATTTGCATGAGGGTGTACTACTGAAGTCTGTAATACAAGTTAAGAACTCCTAGTACTGAATAAGTGCTTTCAGTTTAGTTTAAAATCATGTCTTTCCTTAATGAATACATGGAAATGTAAATTATATAGGTCTTAATACCTTGATTATCTCTAGTTTCCACGGAAATTGAGAGTATTTAGAAGAGGACAGAAGTCACCAGCACCAGAGAGGACTGGGTCACCAGCACCCAGTGATCAGAGGCATTAGAGTCCCTGGATCTGCTTTGGAGCAATGATAGAAGCGTCTGTATCTTTTGATGGTTAAACATATCAGAGAAAGCGATTTAAAATCTTTTGCACTGCATTACAGGCAGTGCACATTTTCAGACTAATTTGCAGGACTTCTGTGCAGTTAGAGGTGTATATGCCAAAGCACTGGCTTCCTGCATTGTAAGAGACAGCAGAGAATCCCAAGAGGTCCTCTCCACAAAACAGCAAGTAATAGCAGCAGACAGAACTGCACACCCAAGGTCTGGAAAACAAAGCAGCATTTCCAGCTGTCCGTCATGCCAGACACAGGCTCTTTAATTTTTATGAAAAGTACAGTGTTCAGTTCACTCGTCTCATGAGAACAATTATTTGTCAATGCACAGTGGCCAGATCATGTGTCTCAATTTACTGAATTATACATTTTAAACAGAGAAGATGGACTTCTGTTTACACCTTATCCTCACTTTAGCAGACCAATATATAGAGTGGGTAGTACTAACCCTTGGATGCTGACATATGAGGCATCAGCATAGTAATACACCCTTTTTATTTAGTCATTTGAGAAGAAATTAACCCTCACAAGGGAATGATTTATGGGTCCTTATCTTCAGAATTGCAAAGACCTTCCTTTCTAGACAGAAGAAGTTCAATTTCGGTTTGCTAACTCAGGCCAAACTCTTTTCTTGTTTATTTTGTTGAATCTCAGTGCACATCCATAGAGGACATTCTGGTTCCTCCTCTATGTGTGCCTTCTCAAAGACAGTTCCCTCTTTGGCATTAGTTGTGGTAGATTTTTTTTCTAGTTAGATTCTTTTGGAGTCAGGCTAATCTCTCTAGGTTGTCATGCATTTCATAAACTCAGGCCAACATGAAGTCCTGCATTCCCATTTAGGTCTCTAGATGTGGCCCCAGTCAAAATGTACATGAAGTAAAAGAAAAGCTCTAATTTTCCCTCAGTGGATCAGGACCCACCAATAGTAATTCACTTTTCTGGCAAAGGTCACTGAGCTAAAAAAGGCTTCAGGAGCTACAAAATGTCAGGTCAGATTACTTGTGCAGAAATGTTTAGGATCCTGCTGCTGTTACATTTATTTATTTATTTGTTTGTTTATTTATCTATTTACTTATTAAAGTCAGCATCTATAGCTTTCTTAGCCGAAGGAAGTCCATGCACTCCATTCCTCAGAGACATCTTGAAAACTCTACACTTTACTCATTAACAGCAGCAAGGGCAGTTAACCTTTACTGCAAGTGGGAAAGCAGTGGCATAAAGAAACTACTCTTTGGATGTTTTACTGTTAGAGTCAGAGAGGAATTTGCGTGCGTGAGCATGCACACATGTATCAGGACTTGCAATATAGTATAACCAATAAATGTGTTTGAAAAGCCTTATATTTCTCACTTATCTCAGCAGATCTGTAGCAAAGTGATCAGCTGTAGGACTAGAAAAGTGCCTTTATGGTCATCAGAGGAGCTAGCAGTGTGTTGGTTCAGCAATTAAAGCAATTAATTCTAATGTAGATCTCATAAGAACTGAAACAAAGCCTTATAAATTACTCCTCCAGCTTCTACGTAACAGACAACCATCCCCAGAGTTTGATTCTGCTTCTCTGTCGATAGCTTCATGCAGAGAAGGACCACAGAAACACAAATATTTAGGCAAGGGTCTGTGGGTATATTTTGCAGCTATCTCCCATGTTATTCTAATGCCAGCGTAAACAAAAGAGCTAATTCAGGGCAATAGCCTATGCCTTTTCTGTGGTTAATCAAATATATTGGCAAGATATTAAATCATGTGGAAACTATTTTCAGGTCCCTCGAGGTTCATTCTGTTTGTTGTCCCACGGCCATATCCTGCAAGATGTTAATCAAGCTACTAGCTCTTTCATATAAATTTTACTCACTGGACAAGGATTTTTGACTCCCAGAAATCAGCTCCTTCTCAGGAAAAATGCCGGGGCTTGTCTTGGAAGGGACATCTCTCTCTGGGAATACCTTCCCTTCATGCACTGAAGAGTTTGGGCCCAAGATCTGCAGCTGAGTGCATCTTTTTTTACACTCCTCCATAAATGGAAGTATGGCCTGAAGATAATTTACTTTGCATCTTATCTCCTCTAGAATTTTTTCCCTGAGAACCACAGAAGAGGATGAAACCTGAGAAAATTCCTGTGTGCAGGGCTCCCCTTAGGTTTCAGTGCAGTAGCAGAGATCCTCAGATACCATCTGCCAGCAGCGAATCCTCAGCCTGTGTAAAAAAAACTATCATTTTGTTGTCTTCTCAGGGGAGGAGGGAAGAAGATTAGATAAGTATAGACAGGCTATGTTTAGTTGCAAAGTACAAGGAGAGGGAAACAGAAAAATGTAAGAGAGTGATGACAGACTAACAAAGCATTATTCTGACACCAAATTGCCAAACCAAAACCACTGCATGCTGAATATTAATTTTTAAATGGAGTGAATATGGACGTCATCTGTTGACTCTGTAATTTATAATAGAAGCCCATATTTTGATACTGAACAGTCTCTATTAGAAGCAAACATCACTGAAGGGACTCTGTTAAGCCCTGTGGAATCATATCACTTAATGCCCCCCAAAAAACCACTGGAGTTTCTGGAGGAAAAATGGAAAGAATAGGAAAAAAAAATTATTTCCAGGTCTCAGAAGAACTTGAATGAATTCCAGGGATAATGAGGCATGTTTTCCGCGTAGCATGTTACCTTGAAAATAATTTTCTTAAATCACTTGTAGGTAAGTCACTACTTAGCCCAAGTAAGAATGATTCTGGTATAAATTAGGTGATTTTAATGACAAATACCTGTTACTACATTTGATATATAGGTAAAACAATGCAAATGAGACTAGGAAAAACCTATATAAGATTAAAAAAAATACTGTGGCCTTCGGGAAGCCAGTGCTGGAGGGATACAGGCTTCCTCTTGCAAAATAAGCTGCTGTGGTTTCAGGTGCTCCTGTTCTTAGACCCTTGCCTCACCTGTCTGTCAGAAGCTGGTTCCTGACCCTAGGGCAGGTGGCAGATGGGATCTACATCTATCTGCATCCATGTATTCACTTACACTTCCTTGATAGGTCTTTTGTGCCAACATGGGGAATGAACTAAAGAGGTTACAAAGGGTGCCAGGCTGGACTAGGGAAGCTGCAAAGACAGAGACACTTGGTTCCTGCTGAGATTCCTGGAGCAGCACTACTTTGGGCAGAGGGAAGGGGTGGGCACCTGCAGGGAATAAAGTGTTAAAAAAACTTCACACACATTCACCAGATTCTCTCTGTCACTGCTCATCCTCCCCTGCATGCTTACCTGCCTGGTGAACAACTGTGCTCCCCATGCGTAACCAGAACTTCTATTACTTTTCATGGCAAAAATTCTATCACCTCCTGATGAAAGTGTACCAGGATTTTCAACAATGAGCAAACTATAGCAGCAGTTTACTGATGGATAATACCTGTAAAAATACAGTCACTAGTTTCCTAGTGATCCAGTGTTTTGCAGTTGTTTACCTAACTACATAATGAAGCATCCCTTTAAATCCTTGCTGTGAGAATGGTCTATCTCTTGTTCCCAAAATGAACAGCAGAGAAATATGATAGGACTCACAACTTTTCACCAGAAAAAAACCACAACATGCAGCCAGGAGCACTCAAATGAAATATACAGCATTTGAGATGGGGGGGGGGGGTGTTAGTGAAAGTGGGGCCAGCGCCAAACAGCTGTCATTCTCCTCTTCTTGAAATTAAAGATTAGGGACCAAAAAAGCAGAATAAGGAAAGAATAAGGAAAAAAACCTCTAAGAGAGCTAATGGACCTTGGACAGAACTGTAGTAATTCTGCCTCTCTTGTTTCAACTGAATTGAGACCTACCTAGAGCAAATTGAATTCACCACACATATGTATTTGCAACCCTCCAAAAATAAAATCTTCTTTAGATTACAAAAGCAGGGAATGTAAACAATAACCACTACCAGCACCACATCCCCCAAATTAGGGCTATCTGTGCAAAGTCTGCTTTACTCTTTGATTGCCTAGGAAAACTTTAGCCCCTATAAGTAAAGATTGACAAAACGAATAGCAGACACAAACTAATCAAAATAAAATTAAACTAAGGCAGGTCAACTGATCTTTCAGATTCGGGGGTCAAGAAGATATTTTCTCCCAGTGCAGAATTACATGTTTCTTGAGGACTGTTCATCCCTTCTTGCAGCACAGGTTGTGGAGAAACTACTAAAATCCTGTCTTTTCAAGGCTTTGAACCCATGTGATACACCCCTCATTACATCCATTTAGCCTTCTAGCACTGCTTAATATAACCTGGAGATAAACCGATAAATGGATAAAGGCCGTGGGATTTACACAGGGCCTGACTATAGAGCTGTGCTGTTCGCTGTCTTAGATATTTCACTGGGTGTATCTGTGTCTATTCAAAAATGAGAGGGAATCTGTGGCAACAAGCAAAAGCTCCCATCAAGCAATAAAAAGTAATTTCAAAATCAAGATTTTCTATTTTAATAGTAAACTTTGGTTTATTGGGATTGGCCTTTGTTTCCTCCTCCCACAATTTTCTATCAGAAACAATTCTGGTGCAAGACAGTTGACCAACCAATATCTAGACTGACACTTTCACCGCTGAGGACTCTTATTTCTCCAAGGCTTTCACATTTCACTGCTGCTTCCTGATATCTACTACTGAGCTATGAAAAGATGCTTAGGTCTTACTTCACACACAGAGAGCAGTTTCCTACTATAGTCAATGCACTCTGCTTGTGAAAAGCTTAAGGTTTTAAATTTAAAGCTAAGTCATGCCATTTAGGCATACATTTGCTAGTAGGACAGAGGGTATCATTGTGTCCTGCTTCCTCAGAAGGCAGGAACCATTCAGAGAAGCTCCTAGACTGCCTCAGGACACTCGATGGTTGGAAAATATGTTGATCTCACCAAAATGCCACCATTCATGAATGGTTTTTTTCCCAGTGTTTTTTGTACTTTTTTCCCTGAGCAAATTATGAAACAGATTTTTCCCTCCCAGAACACATGATTATATATAAGAAAGGACGCACATGTAGGACACAGAAACCTCATGCCCATCTACAGCAGACCAAGCAAAGGCTCAAACTTGGCTCACCTACATGTCAGCAGCTCCTGAAGCATCAGAGCACTAATCATTCCTAGGAAGGCTGTATTATCCACAAGCAAACTGATGTTGTCCATGCATTTTATCCAGCAAGATTATATTCTCCACAGATTAAAGAGAAGTTTGTCATTTTGTGCCACACTGGAACAGAAATAGGTGAAGAAATCTCAGCATTTTGTGGAAAAGAGTAGGTTGGGATGTTCATAACTCTGCAGCTGCCAGCTGCCCATCCAACTGCACTGTGAGCAGCCGAATCCACTGTACAGCAGAGTTTACGCTGCCTTTCAAGCTAGAACAAAGCCACGTGCACTTTGTTATAAGAGGCCCTAACACAGACAGCCAACACAGCAGGTACAGACGTCTCCAAAACAGACACGGCTGCTCTATACCACTGCCTCTACAACTGGCTTGGGCTTTGAGCTGGCACCCAGGACATTTAACTCTGGTTCAGTCCTTCATTTTTATTCACAGACCTGATTTCTAAAGTCAGCGTTTAGGTTTCTTCTTTTAGCATTTCCTTGTAAATCAGATTCAAAACACAGGACTCCAATTTTCTGCCCACTTCTTCCAAAACACTGAATGCTGCAGAGGAAGCCACAAGGTTTGTCAGGCATTTCTGAGCACATTCTTCAAGACTAATATTTTAATTATAACACCGGAAAAAGCATCCATAAGAGGAAGCTGCTTTGCCAGCATCGTGAGGCGCTAGAAGCATAATTTCTTTAAATGCTCTTCTCAATCAAATTAGGAAAATTAAATTCTCAGTATCAGTCTTGTCCACAACATGCCACAGTTATGCAAGAACACACACGTGCACACATGTATTTATGTGTACATACGTGTGTATGTATATACATGCCATTAGTCATTAGATATGTATGTTTATAAATATGTGGTTTGTATTTATGTGTATACATACATAATTATATGCATGCTTATAGCAAGCCTGTTAAGGATGATACCTATTTCTGCCCGGCTATGTCCTGCAGAAGAACCTGTAGAGCCATGGGCTTCATTCCCTGAGTTGTGCATATATTATGTACCGTGTGACAGGACAGGCCGGTCCCCCACATCCCACATGGCTTTTGTGGTAGAGATTCCACATCCAGTAACTGTCAAGAGCTGTTAGAGAGGGCATGAAATCCATCCTGCGTCTGACAGCACAGCAGTCTCCAGATAGCTGGAATCGCAATCGATAGCTAACAAATGGCCGTTCCACTTATGGTATAATGAGCCCCGTCTGAGCCTGCTTTTCCCACAGAGAGGCAGGCACTAATTCTAACACCATTAGCTCCTTTAACTGGTTGTAATGACAGTTAAAACATGTAATAACATTTAAAACACAGACTGTAATTTCTTTTTCTCAGTTCAGAACTTGTACTTGGTCAGCAAATTGTGTAATGAACCAGTTTCGAAGACTTTTCTAATTACCAGCTGTCCCTGGAGGATTGTTTTTGTTTGATTTTACTATGTAAAAAGTCGCTAAACTAGCATCTATTTGGGCTGCTCTCAAAAACATTCTTCCTTCTTGCTGAAAGGGAGTGCACGTCGTACTAGGTACCAAGGCAGCACTCTGAACAGATTCAGTCACTCTCACTGGCTTTCTCACATGTCTCTGCAGTTCTGTCAGAGTGGAGTTGGGTCAGTTCACTAGGCTGAACTAATTGTTTCTCCTTGGTAGTATTTTAGCTCTGGGCCAGACAATGCACTTGCAATCTCCAGTTTCTCTGGTTTCAACTACAGACCTTTAAATTCGTAGAGAAACAGTACATATGGTACATTAGATCTATTTTAAACCTCACTCCCTTTCCAGGGTGAGGCTAAACCCTGGCTTTTAATCTGAGTGCATTTTCTGTCGAGTTTGGTTGCTGGATTTCCGTCACATGAAAAATGTAAAAATTAAAATATGAATCTTCCTCTGACTAGTTCTAATCACCCTCCTAAGATATGCAACAATGTTTCGTTCTTTTGTTTTCACTTCCAGTTTGATGCTGACTATCTGCCAGCTCTTGGGCTTCAGGCTCCACTCCTCTTGGGCTGCAGCGGGCTGGAGCACAGATTTCCCTCTTTGTCTGCCTGCTCATGGCTATAGCTCCTAGTCACGGTTTCTACAAGCCAGGAGAAGCAACAGCTCATGTGGGATGCCACGCAGAGAGGGGCCAGGAGCTGCAGATGGTGTACACACACTCAGCAAATGTTCCCCAACGCCCACAGAGGCAACGACCCTGGTGCAGCAGAGGCCTGAACCCAGACCAAGCTCCAGAGGGAGGATGCAGCCCTGCAGGTCTGGGGCCAGGGAGATGGGCTCCTTGCATGCAGGAAGGGTATGCTGGGGGAGGCTCTGTGTTGCCAGACAAAGGAGCTGCAGCAGGTCAGCAGGTTGCAAAGCATCAGGGATGCCAAAAAGGAGATTGGGTCTTCTCTGGGACCCTACAGCTTCAGCAGCCCAAACCCCAGCGTGTAATGAAGGAGGAACAGGCAGGTCTTATGCCTATCAGGTTGGGAATTGGAGACTGCTCTGATGGTGAAGGCTGGGAGCTTGTGACTTCTGACACTAGAGGATGCCTGGGGAACGAACAGGAGGATTTAGAGGTCTGCGTGCTGTTACAGGGCTACTATCTCACTGGGATCACAGATTTGTGGTGGGATAGCTCACACGACCGGAGTGGTGCCATGGATGGATACAGGCTCTTTAGGAAGGACAGGACAGTATGGTGAACAGGATGAGTTACTTGATAAAGCAGGGGTGATGCATGGAGCTCTGCCTTGGGACTGGCGATGAGCCACATGAGTGATCTCGTTGATGTGGGCATCTGCTACAGATCTCCTGATCAGGAATAAGTAGATAAGGCCTTCTTCAGACAGCTGGAGGAAGCCTCTTCCTCACAAGCCCTGGATCTTGTGGGGACCTTTAACCACTCCAGTATCATCTGGAAGGGTAGCACAGCTGTGACTGGTAATCCAGGAGGTCTCTGGAGTGCGTTGATGGTGACTTCCTGACACAGGTATTTAAGAAGGTGATGAGGGGAAATGCTCTGCTAAACCTCATACTTACAAACAAGGAAGAACTAGGTAGAGATGAGGAGGCTGGGGTTGGCCATGGCTGCAGTGAGCACGAGATGATGGAGTTCAGGATCCTAAGCGCAGAGAACAGGGCGAAAAGCATTGCCACAGCTCTGGACTTCAGAAGAGCAGACTTAATGGATCTTCTTACAAGAACACCATGACACACAGTCTCAGAAAGAAGATGCCTCCTCCGGGCTCAGGAACAGTCTATGCCACTGAGCAGGAAATCAAGCAACAAAGGCAGGAGGCCTGGGTGGATGAACAAGGAGCTCCTGACTAAAGTGAAACATTAAAAACAAGAGTACAAAACGTGGATGCAGGGTCAGATCATCCAGGAGGAATACAGAGAACTTGTATGAGTAGGAAGGGATCTAACTGATTTCACCTAAAACTCAGTAAGGAGTCTGCTCCTTCTGCCTGGATGGAAGAGTGTATCATGATTAAAATTAGCTATAGGTCTGTGTCCCTGTTTTTGTTCTGCAGTCTATTTTAGCCTTCAAACAGGATCCTGAAACTCCTGCCTTGGCTGACATAGCTCACCTATGTTGTCTCAGGTAGCCAATTATGCTGAAATGCTGTGGCTGGAATGTCTAGAGCATATCCACACGTTACGGGTTCTATTGTTCCTCTGCACAGCTACAGTGGCTTTTTAATTTCATATTCCATCTAAACCCACTACCTTATCCTCTTGAATTCAAATGCTTCACCAACTATTGTCACAAACAGCATCAAATTAAATTATTTTGGTAATGAGAAGTGAGATGTAAGTGCTAAGTGTCATTGGTTCTTATTTCAAGGGTTGTGACAGGTTGGAGAAATGTCCATGTTGAACTGTGAACTTGTTTTGGTTATACCTTTCACTGCATTGTAATTCCTGCATTGGACTAGGATGGATAGGTTCTGTTAAACTAACCAATGTAGTCGGAAAAATGACAAGCTTTGGAACAGACATGACTGTTGTCTTCTGCTCCAGTAAATTCTGACACTATTCGGTATATTTTACTGTGCAGGAAAATCATACAGTTCTTTTTTTCCCACTTCACTAAGGAAGAAAAATTCCCACTGATTAAAATTGGGCAGTATCAAATTAAACTACAAGTAATCATTCACAGCCTGTATTTAGTTATGAAGTCTGCTGCTTATATCTCACACCTATAAAAGTACGCCCCAAAGAGCTTGCTTTTTGCCAGTTCTGTTTATTGATCTAATAAAAGATTAAATTTCTCATTAGAAACCTGGAGACACTTGTACAGTCTTAGGGAGTCATGGCTAGGAAGACCTCTTGATTTTATGAATGCAGCTGCATTTTCATGCTACTCTGAATCCTCTTTACCTCTCAAATTAAACTCTCCTTACCCTATTGTATTAATTCTTGCCCGAATCCACTTATTGGAGAGAGGAACTGTAAAAAGAGCTCCTCCAAAATGACTGGGCTTGGAAAGCAGAATCTCCATAAGGCAAGAAAAAATGGCTTCCTCTTTGCCAAGTGCTCTTCATGACTTCTGAACCTCCCAGCAGATTTTGGTCAAAATTAGATTAAGGTGGGGATTGCAGATGTACTGAGTCTTGCACATTTTGTGACAGCTGGCAGGGAAACTGAAGGCCTGTGTGAGTGTCACACTGAGGGGCAGGCAATTGTGACTCTCTCTTTCAAGAAGCAGCAGCCATCTGGCGTGGGGTCTTGTTTGCAGGATTAAACATGCAGAGAGCATGGAAGGATCTAGGAGAACTGGAAGAAAGGCAACGGCAAGGAGTGAGTAGACTTGCAGCAAAAACCTGGGAGAATTTGCTGGCCATGGGGGCAGAAGCTGCAGATTTTAACCACAGGATTTTTCCTCCTGACTGCTGGTGGCTGCTCCGTGCAGCCACACTAGCATTTGTACATCCCAAGCTGTACAGCTGGCCCAGAAAAGATTCTTTGGCTCTGCCTGTGGCAAGAAAAATTGTGAAGACAGTATTTTACAGTCTGTTAAATCATTTATCACCAGACATGCATTTTGTAGTTAGAAGACTTTCAGCGTGCATTTTGATTGGCAGACTACTGTGTCAGCTTGGAGTGTTTATAATTATACAAGAAAAAGAATCAGAGCAGACAGCTACGATCTTGTCTTCGACAATTGCCTTGTGATAATAAAGAAGAAAGATGGCAGGAAGGTCAAGAAACATTCCCTAAACTCTGATACCTCCAGATTATTTTCAATAGGACAATTTATTTATGTGTTTTAATCTTTGTTTGGCGGGCCATTTTTTTAAAAAGATGTTGAATTTCCTTTGTATTCATGGTCTTTACACTTTGGTGAAGCTGGAGCTGGTACCTGCAACCTAACAGGCATAAATTTGAAGAAAATACTTAGAAGTCTGTGAAAAGGTGGCTCTGAGACTCTCTCATGACCCATGAATAACAAGTTAGTGTTTGTACCATATTTAATATGAACATTGTGACCAAACCGTTAACCTTTAGTAGCAGCCACTGAGTAAATGTGTCACATAGTTCAGAAGGCACAGTAAATCTGTGCAGACAGTGCACAGTATGTGG
This sequence comes from Opisthocomus hoazin, assembly GCF_030867145.1. Taxonomy (NCBI): domain Eukaryota; kingdom Metazoa; phylum Chordata; class Aves; order Opisthocomiformes; family Opisthocomidae; genus Opisthocomus; species Opisthocomus hoazin. The sequence continues at coordinate 69,626,737 of NC_134417.1, read as the reverse complement.
AGTGGTTTCTCAGCTGCAAGCTAAGATAAATGAAAAATTATTTATCAGTGCTATCTCTATTCCTTCTAAGTTTGGGACTTTATAAAGCATAATTTCTGAATCCTATCTCTTTTTCCTCTCTTTTCTGATGGTTTTTCTTTATTTATTTGATTGGCAACATTTTGCATCAAACGATACACCGCTGTGGTTTTTTATCATTAAATTTTAACTTCTTTTAATTTCTGCTAATTCCATATAATTGTAATGGCTATCACTCAAGCACTGGCTGTTGTTGAAAAGCACACTACAGTAGATCTGAAAATAGAGAACTTAATGCACAAATATCCATTTTAACACCTTGGCCTAGGAAATCTGGTGTTACATGGTTTGATGTCCAGCTCCCACAGTTTCTTCTCTCTCAGACTGTTATGTACATTTACAGACTTTTAATTCACACTTGTGTTTCTAAACTGAGGTCTGCAGGCACTCTCAGTTCCAGTTTTCTTTTACATCTGTACAGTACCAATTTCATTGACAAGATAATCAGTCAGATTAAGTACTGCACACTTCCATGTGACTGATCATTGTCAGAGACTTAGGAAACCGGTTCAAAAACAGAACAGTGAAATTCAGCTGGTTTATACTGAGACTTAAATTTGCATCACAGAAAATGTAGCAAAAATGTCTTCTAGTAGTCCATAGATAGGTCTCAAACATTTAATATTTTAAAGTCCAGTCAAGTTCCCTCTGTGTCAACTCTTCAAATATTTTTCTTCGTCAAAGTGGATTAATTCATGTATTTCATAAATGCGTTAATTCACTCAAATGAGCAAGTTAAAATTCTGAACTGCAGGCTTTATGATTCCCTATGTTGCTGTAACACTGTACTTCTATTTCACCTGTTATCAGGAAGCAGACAGACTACAGCTTCTTCTGTTTTTGAATCTTTTACTTACATTCCTCAAAGGCCATCTCCCACCACTCACCAACACGTCATTTTATAAACAAAAAAGTCAGTTCCAACTGTGACTTTTACTCATAAAAGGATGGAAAACCTTTTAAAACCATACTTAGTTATAGTAAACCTTGAACACATCACCATAGGCAAAGATACTTTAACTGGAAAAAATGAAGTCAACCTATTTGGACAATAACTTATGTTCACATGTAGAAGGACACTCCCATGTTCACCAGTGCTAAACAAAAGGCTAACGATGGTCTGGCTCATCAAATGTGTTCACTGCCTGCAACATTTTTCTAAAGGTGTCAGTTCAATTTAAGAGGCTTCAAGCTACAGACCAGGATTTTCTGTGATGTTTTTCAGCTTCCAGGGTGACTCTCAGCAGACACATCTCTGGGTAGAAACAGGCAGCTTCTCTGTTAGATGAGATCCTATGTACAACACCTTCTGCGTGTGTACTTTCCTGTATTTCCTTCCTCCACTAGGTTACTCTGATCAAAACCTAGATCTATGGAAAGGCTTATATATTTCCAACCTGAGCTTTGCTACCACTATATCTCATAAAATCCATAGCTCCAAAGTAGGCCACTAAGCTTATATAGGACTTAATACAGGATACGCAAAAGCACATGTATGAACTAAGGGACACATAAATGAATTATTAGGAAAAATCTGTGGCTGAGGTGCCAAACAGTGTTTGTGATTCTTTTATTGGTCTGCAGTGCAGGAAAACACCTTTGCAAAATCCAGATTCACAGATCCAGCCAATTTATCCCACACAGAGCTTTTCTTGTTCTCACCTGGGAACCAACAGCTGCTTTCTAGCCCTTGCTCAATTAGTCTGATGTATTTCAAAGTTTACAGATCTAGCTTTTCATGCAATAAACACCCTAGCTGCTATGGTAGGAAGTTCAAATAATGCAATCAAGAACACTTGTGATAAGTGACCAGAGGATGATTTGGCATCAGGTAATGGTCCAGCTCATCCCTCCCCTCAGGGTTTTCCAGCGTCAATAGAGACAGTTTTCACGTAGTAGCAATTGTCCTACCACAGTTTGAAGCTTGTTGCAGTAAGAGAAACCCTTCTCAGTGCACTGATTTATCTCAGTATGGTAGGCTACATATTACAGAAATCTAAGAGTTTTCCTGCAAATGGGTGAGGTACATTTGCAAAAGTGACAAGCAGCCTAGTGATAAGCCTAGTAGTAGAGACATCAAAGCTACCAGCACATCCAAGACAAACCCATTCCTTCCTGTAAGTCACAATCCTCAAATTTTACTCCAATTTGTCACAAGCACATTATTTTTGAACAATTCCTGAAGGAATCCAAATTTCCCAAATTCATACACATGCTCACTACGAGGTTTTGCTGCTGTTTTCCCTTCCAGGATTGTTAGTTTTTATATTCACCGGGACTGAATAGTCGCTTAATTTATTTTTCTAGTCTCATTAAGGTGACAGAAATATTGCAGATACAGCCACCTCCCATCATCTATAATTGCAATCATACCATCTTCTCTGTACTAATTTCCCTTTATTTATTACTTATAAACTTCTTACACTCGCAATTGACAGAATAATCACCCTGAATGTGACTGGAATCAACAATGTTTTTAGACAGAGTACACTAATGTACGTATTAAAGCTCTGCTGAGCACCTATTTTGTAAGGCATTTGTTAACATATTCTTATCTTCCCTAAAATATATTCATTACCACAAATTGTTCAAATGTATGTTGTTCTATTTCAAGCAGTTCTTTAATTATTTTATTCTATATTTAGCTATTTGTTATTTTGCAATTGTTATGATTTTCCATTCAAGCTAATGACAAATGATCGTATTACCAAAGTCCTGTATATCAGAAATTTTAGCATAACATTTAGGTTCCATTTCCTACAAAATACTTGGGAACGTGAGCCACATAAATCTACCTTATACAATATTTTTTACCTGAAGTATATCCACTGCTAAGAATGCTGCAAAATCTACATCACCCCCTTTCAATCTCTTCTAAATTCATATCAGATTATACAATTTGAAAATGCAAAAATAAAAATTCATACCTCTCACATAGCATGAATGCTGAGCTGAGAATGCTTGTAAAGGGAGAAAGCAGTGTTAGAATGTCAATGGTTAATACAGAAAAATTGAAAAAAAAAGATAAAACAGGCATCTTCACTTTCTAAAGTGGTTCATTAAAACAACCGAAGGTAAAAGAATGAAAGAAATGTCGTGAGATATACTTGTCTAGATTTCACACTCTACTACCGTTTGATATAATCTAAATGTCAGAAATTCATTTTGTGAGATCTAATTGAACTAGCAGTGATCAGGAGAATAAAATGACATTGATGAGAAGTCCCCACATTCAATGTAAATAATTAAGGAAGACCTTGACCTGAGGACAGAGAGAACTTCACATAAAAAAATATACAAACTGGATCATAACTTAAAAGGCACCTTTAATAGATATTCATCATGGGTAATTGTTACAAATAGGAATATCACAATTATTCATAATGTCATGAAAATGATTTGTTAAAATATGTTCCATCGTTTATCAAGACAAAATGTATTACCATTGCACAACCTGACTAGGCAAAAAATATCCACTAGGAAACAGTAGGATAAAAATATAAAAATAGCCTTACATGGCTCAGCTGAAACTGTGTGGCTCTGATTTGGTGAGTTAGTTGACCATTTTGAATTCTTCACAGTGCATATGGAAGAAAAACGCTGTCTGACTTTTTTTCTGAGGGTGTTGATTTTTTAAAAATAAGTTTTCAACTATTTTTCTTCTGTATTCTTTTCATTTTCTGATATGGAACTTGCTGGGGGGGGAGAAGCTATAGTGAACCATTTCATTTGACACCACTGGAGGATTTATTAATATCTGAAAAGCAACAAATGTGTTTCCCACTTTGCTGAAAGTATAGTGTTTCACTGCTCATTGGTCAGAGCTAAACTGTGTGTGGTATTTGTGCACAAGCTCTGAAGAAGTTCAAGGCCAGGTTGGATGGAACTCTAAACAACCTGGTCTAGTGGAAGATGTCCCTGCTCATGGCAGAGGGGTTGGAACCAGATGATCTTTAAGGTCCCTTCCAACCCTCACCATTCTATGACCATTCTATATAACATTCTCTGACCGGAGACATAGGCTTACCAAAAGGTGAAAGGACTCAACAATCACACACTAGAAATTCCCTGGTATGTCGTCCCATCACCCAGTAATGCATGGTTTCAGATGTCCATTATCCAAAGATTCAATTTGGATGCAATCTAGACATTTATTTTTAATGTCTCTTGATGGATTGTTCTTTGTGAATTTGTTTCATTCCTTTCTGAGCTCATGCATATTTCCAGTACCCAAAACTTTGAGTTCATCTGCTTAATGATGTTTTATGTGGAAAAACACTCCTTTTGGGACTGTTTCTGTTAAGCCATCTTCTGAATACCTCCACCTTCTCCATGCTATTAGTAACTTTTTAGAGTCTTCAAAGCCAAAAACTTTAGTCCATTCTGTTTTTCCTTGCTCCATGTTTCTGATCACGTTTTCCAACTTGATTGTCAATCTTTCCTAGATCAACAGTATATATATGTTCACTATCCAATTTTTAACCCAGAAAGTGACAGTGCCTATTGTCTACTTACAGCTTAATTTCCTGAAGATTTTGGTGAGTGAAAATATTTAAATCCAGATCTCCTGAATTCTTCCCCTTTAACTTACCTCAACTAATGCTAAGATTTATTAATAAGTCCTCTTTAGGAAAGAAAGCATATTATATAATTTCTTGTGTGTTTTCTATTCTTTCTGCTATAATTTGTTTTATAGCTTAAAAAAATTTCCAGTATAGAAACAGATCTTACACAGTTAGAAGTGTCTCTTTTTGTTTTAAGGGAAAAAAAAAAGCATCTTACATTGACCAGCTCTGTTCCTCTATATCAAGTTATACCATAATGATAACTTTTTGGTCTACCGTGTTACGGCCTTATGTTTAACTAGAGAGTATTTATGCTCCTTTCGAATTTCCTCATTTGGAAAAGTCTTCCTTTTTTTTCTTAAGCATGCCTTTTACTTCTAACTACCTCTGTGGCTAGTGATGCTAGAATTTTGTTTATCATTTTGATTTCATGTGATCCTTTCAGAATCTTTTCTTTTGATAAGCAATACATATTTACTCAACACTTCCCCTGTGATGGCTGAAAAAGAATTTCACCCTTTTCCACACTCTTATTAAGTCTCTTTTAACCAAATCATCTTTTTTTCTCTTTCTATAAGGCAGTTGAATTTGAGTATATTTTTATACTAATGTTAGAGAAACTCTTTTGTCATTATGCCTTGAAATTTGTTCTACCTGTTGTTCAGGGCTTAATCAAGAGTAGCTTTTATTTTGTAGCTTTTTGAAATAGTTGTTCCAAGAAACAGTTGTTTATGGTGCCTACAATTATTCTGTACGGAACACTCCATTTTGATCAGTATACCACCTACTAACGACATAAATGAAATTTCCTTCTATTAGTGTTTTTTTTCCTCTCATAAACCCACAGATTTCCTTTAGCGTGCCATAAGTATTGCCCCTATTATGTCTGGGCTATCCCAGCTAATACCACAGGGTAATATCATATTCATTCTCCTTATGTCTGGGAATTAAATCCTGGCAATTCAGTCTGTAAGGGTTCTGTACTTCTCATTATGTTACTCATCTTCGTTTTCTCTGAGGTATAGCATCTCTCTGTCATCAGTATGGTTTATTTTATCATTTGATCAAAAGCTCTAAAACAACCAGTCAGATATAATAAGGAACTGCAATAGATAGAGCTCAGGATGAGAGCTGATCTGGAATTTTGAAGTACGAAATCTAGTGTAAACTGCAATTTTTTGACGTTGACTTAGTCTACTAGCATGTTTCATGAACTATTTATTGAAAGCAAGTTCTCAACTTCTAAACTTCTGACTAGATCTAGGTGAAAAAAAGTAAAATGCAAGTTCAGGACAATCAAGACAAGCACGTAAAACTGTCTATGCTAAGCCTTGCTGTATCCAATAAATCTCTCTATACCTCCTTCAGACCCAAGTCATACACTTTGGTGTCCTGTAACTCGTATATGTGTCTTTATTTTACCTTTTGGCTGTTCTATTGCACCTCTCTATACAACAGGTTGAAAATGAAATATCAGAAGATGGCAGTACTTGAAAATTGGTTCTCACTTTGCTCTTTCCAGGATTTGATTCCTAGCTATGCTACTGACTCGCTACGCTATTTCCCCTTGTCTCTGACTTTAAGGGCTTTGAATTAGTCCCTGTATATATGAGGTAGAGAGAGCAGGAAATTGCCTAGACTGTTGTAGTGAATAATAAATAGCATGAGTCACATGAACTGTCATCTCAACACTTTACATTTCTGGGAAGGTTTCTGGAGGCTGGCCTAGTAGACTTAACTACTCATTACTGTAAAGGAAGCTGATGGTAATATTTACTTGGGCAAAATTAAGTACCATTCTATTACTTGTATATGACTCATATAGGTGTTAATAATATTCATCCTCTCATTTTTGCAGGTGATCTGTTTTACAAAATATTTTAATACCTCAATGTGAATTAAGAAAAGTGTTTCTGTAACTTCTTCCTCCCAGGAAAAACACAGTCTGGCTTAATCGTTGTCCTAAACTTTGTCTAGACATTTTGAACAACTGCAAAATAAGTGTAAAATGTTCCTAAGTCATAATTAACTCTGCCTTGCATACACTTGGTACCAAGGGCACCATAAATTATGTTTCTTGACTAGAAAGTCAGAGAGGCAAATGGAATCTGTATTGACAGATCTAGGAGGGTTTTGTGAGTCAGTGTTGCTGAGTGGTACAAGGATTCCATGGACAGAACCAGAAAAGGTCAAGATTGTCTGGAGACGGATATCAGACTCCTGAAAGAAGAGATGGCAGTCAACATGAATCACGTGCTCTGATCGCTGATTGTGCCGTGGGTGATCCTGGCAGTTTCATGCTATTTAAAATGCAATGTTTAACACACACACAAAAGAGGATGAAGACTGCTTTTTACATATTTCCTTAGAACAGTCTCCAGTGTGGTTGTTTTTATAAGCTCTGACTAAAATCTTTCTCACTATAATAAAACAAAATACATTTATAAGGTAGCATGAGGTTCATTTCAGCCAATAATATGACATTAATATGAACTCATTTTTTACATGAATTCTAAATCAGCATTTGTCTAAGTGTCGTTCAGTATACATGCCCATTCAGGAAAATTCTTGAACATATGTTTAGCCATAAATATGCAGTACAATCCCCCATATCAGTAGGAAGTGAATATATGCCATATGGTTTCCTGAAAAGGGTTGAATTTCCAAATTAGACTCTATAACATATTACTCAAGATAAATAAGCATCTGGTTCATAAGTGGCTATTTAAAAAATGTCAGTGTTGACAAGTAAGAATTGGAGAAATGAAGGTCCCCTGCAAATAAAGTATTTCTTTTTAAATTCATTGTTAGGAGAAAAAAGTTTATATTATTATCTGCCTTCTATGAAGTGTTCAAAATCCTGTGATATTTAATTTAATCTTAAAGCCCATTAATCCCAATGCAGAAATTACAGAAATTAAATTTAACTTTTGCTCATCTTAAACCAAGAAATTAAATACCTAATCTTTCTCTCGTCGGTGCACTTCTGTACAGGTTTTTTTTTGCCAGAGACACCTGGGGACTAAGTGAGAATATTTTTCAAAGCCCCAGGGTGAGGAGGCTGCTCTCCTCTGTGTGCTTGTTTGGGCAGACCCTCTTCCTGCCCAGCCAGGCCAGTCCCTGGTGGGTTTCTGTGGGGGAAGGTGCTGAAGCCTGCCTTCAAACTTGGCTCTCATCCGCAAGCAATCAGAGATTTCGTTAAAGCTTTGGAAAATGTTCGGCACCTTTCATTCAGGCTAAATGGATGAAGCAATTAGGCTCTTTTGTGGAGTAAGATAGCTGGAAATAGGTTTGGAAAGTGTGAGCAGGGAAGCCACCTACTGTTTTTCCTCCTGCCTCAGGACAAGCCAGGCCTCTTGTGTACACTGTAAGTAATCAGCACCAAGAAAAATGCCTGGCTTCTGTTATCACTTTCTCTTCTCAATAAGAACAAGCTGGCAAGACCCCAGCTAGTGACGAGCTACTCGGGTCAGAGGCATCAGTACACTAGTATTATATCTTTTGAAAATGCTTACTGGTCTCTGCTTCTTCAGTTTCCAAATTAAAATTCAACAAATTAAAGTGAGATTTTGGTGATTCGTGTTTATGTGCTAAAGTACAATAATGCACAAATCAAAGCTGGCTCCTCAGAGAGAGCAATCAGCTTTGATAGTAAGAAGCATACTCTCCATCTAATATTTATCAGTTATGATGGAAAATGCAATAAACTGAGGAGAGGGGAATGAGTGCTTGAGAGGCTATAGTTTTCCAAAATGAAGTTTTTTAGTGGCAATACTGGTTTAAAACTTTCCTGCCACCAGTATCTCCCTTTCTCCTATATTTGCACTATGAACAGGATTTGAGAAGTGATACGGCTTAAAGTAAATAGCAAAGAAAATCTTTTTGCCTGAGAATTTTCATGCCAGAAATTATCTGTTCCTCAGTCCAGCTCAAGGAAAGAACTCAGTTTCTACATACCAGGGTTGCACAAAATTGTCATCTACAGCACATCAGGTGCAAATTGTAGAGGGGTTCACTCTAAACTGCCGGTGTAGATGCATTCAGAATGGCTGAGCTTGATCCCCTCTCAGATCGCTTCAATCTCATGCAAATCCAGATGGTTTTCTGTGAGCAGAGATCCCTTACCCCATAAGTTGTTTTGATGAACAAAGAAACTACTTCATGAAATACCTAAATGTATTGTATTACTAAGTGGTTTAAGAGTTGTACTGACTGCAAAGCTCAGTGTTGCTGACATCAGTATCTGCCTGATATCACATGAGACAAAAACACTATGAGAATAAAAATTTGCGCTAAATATTAGGAATTATTCTCTGGCAGTACAGGAAACCTATGTTGAAGTTGTATTCTCCCATATTTTAGTGCTTTATGTATTCAATGCGCATTTCATCATAAGTGCTTTATAACACAGAAACTCTGGGAAGAATAAACTATGGCAATGCCAGTATTGTCATAACATACAGAATTTCAAGGCAGAAATGGTAAATCCCTCTATTTAAACTGGCATCAAGGCACTTCAGTGATTCTTCTTTACTTCAGATTGAAACAATACCCCTATTCTTTATAATTTCAGGGATTGCAGTAGCAAATAATGTCATGTGAAAGACACTCCTGAATTCTGAGAATGCTGCATGTGAAAAATCCATCAGTGTGACTTCTGTCAAATTGCTGACTTGACATGTTGATTTGAATTTGTGAAAGATCACAGTATGAGTAAAGAGAGAACAGCTCTGGCAATGAACAAGCAGAAGAGGAATTGAGGCTTAAAACCTTTAAGTTGAAAAAAAAGCTGTTTTAAAAGACACCTGGAAAATGTGATCTCAGTTGAGTGTCTAAGGTGCATTCTGCTGAGTGGCTGGAGAAGTGTGAGAGGAGGAGACCAAAACAGTGATCTAGAAAATGGCATTTGTGATCTTCTACTCCTCTGTCAGTCTTACAGATTTAAACAAAGTTTAGTAGGTCCAGCTGCACTGGGAAATATTACCCAATTTTTGCAATTCTACACTGCAAGATGGCAAGCAATCTTACCTTGGAAAGGTGGTAGGAAAATGTCAGCCTGTAAGAAGACCACCACCTGGCTCCTATCCTGGCTCCAAAAAAACAAAAATCTTCCACATCTGGAAACTGAATTCAACTGTGCTGGCGGCCTGAAAACGTTTTGTAACAGTTCTCTCAATATTACTACTAAAAGCCCACTAAAATATTAAAGATTAGGCAATTTTTAAGAACTTCAGAGTAGCAACAAGAACAGAATCACTTTTGCTTTCTATGGTATTTGGGCTGCTAGTGTTGCAGTAGGACAGCACTGAATTGTGTTTTGTGTTAACATCAAAATGTTTCTACAGCAATCAGTTTTTATCTTTTCTCCTAAATGAACATAAATTTGGAGGGTAAGATATCTGAAACCAAGAAACTAAACAATACAGAGGACAATATTCACTAGGGACTCAATGGCTGAAAATAGACGTGAAAGTACTATTCCGCACCTTACATCTTAATATAGGTTCATACTTAGCTCCAGAATACAGTGTTTAGCTTTTAAGGAGTGGAAGATGTTATGCTTTTGGAAAGCAGGAATCACCTGTAAACAGCTTGGCTTTTTGCCACAATTTGACTTTATATGGATATCTTTGACAGTAAGTTTCACTGTTCCAGAGACGAAAAAAATACTTCTTGCAGAATATTTTTTTTAGTAACTCAATTTTCTTACACTATTTTGTATATGAACTCTGATACAAATCAATACATACATAAGCTCTTTCAGTATTTGTAAAAACATAAACAACTAGCTGATGAACAAGTCAGTAATGTGATGCCAAAAAATTGGAGTAAATGGAAGAGAGGAAACGTCATGATTTATGACTTGGAAATAATACATTTTCACTTATTAGTTTTTCTCTCAATGGGCAATACCCCTGAAATCGAAATATTGATCACATTTTGCAAGTGAGACTGAAAGATGGGTTTCTGAGTTGTTCAGGGCTATTATGGGTCCAGACTACAGGATCAAAATCCCTAATGGACATCCGATAAGGATATGACTTTTCTGATCAGGGCACTGTACCTGAGTGAGGTTAGCAGAGTAGGCCAAGTGATGGTGACAGACTCCACCAACAATCTGATGACCGCCAGAGAAATGTGAGACGGAAGGTGAAGGATCTTCAGTCCCAAGCAACAAGTCAGGTCCACCTACCATTGCCGTAAGCAGGGTCCTGAGACCACACCTCTAGAACTAGATGTTCCTCAGCCCTATGCCACCACCTCATTCCCATGCAGGCAGTACCCCTCCCTGGGCTGCTAGGAGAAAACAGCAGGGCCTGTGGTAGTGAGTAGACACAGTTTGGAGGCAATGCCTGGACCTGCTTCCAAGCTGAAGAATGGATGGTGTTCACAGTCTGAAGGCTCTTGCTGTAGGTCAAAAGAGAGCCTAAACTAAACCCACAAGACATCATAGCTACTGTGTATTATCAGAGCTCTGAGGCTGAACTCACACACAAGTATCAGTTGATGCTGGCAATTCTTTATTAGTCAGTCACAAAGCTGTTGTTGCAAAAATGGGGAGAAATGTAAGAATTGTCATGAAATCTGACCCTGGGAGGTGTCAGGAACTGTTCACTGCCATTAACTCCCATGGAAAGCTAAAAGACCTGTACCACTTTTCAAGAAAATGCTGCAAGTCCTCCTGTCTTTCACAGCACAAAGGGCTATAGGAAGGAAAAAATGCATTTTCTGTCCAAAACTGGAGAGGGGGAACAGAAGATTTTGCTCATAGCAAATTTTGAGTTAATGTTCTGGTTTTGGCTGGGGTAGAGTTAATTTTCTTCATAGCAGCTAGTAGTTTTACTCTTTCGATTCTCTTCCTTATCCCAGCCAGGGTGAGTGAGTGAGCAGCTGCGTGGTGCTTAGTTACTGGCTGGGGTTGAACCACAACAGCTGGACTTTGATTTTCTGAGTCTCTGAAGCACTGAATAGTGAATTAACCAGGATAATGCTGCTACAAGGGCACTCAGCTTCTCGCTTAGCACGTTCGCTGCTGAACCACCCGGGATCTAATAGGTGACTGGAATAACAGGTTGAGTGTCTGACCTGAATGTAGGTGTAATTAGCTACCAATAGTCCATAAATAAGCCCAGCTGCATACTGCAGGGTGACTGAAGAATGTGTACTTTACAGCAGCCTATTAGTGCCACAGACCGAGAGGGAAGGGTGGCGGAGGGAGCATTTTAAAAAGCGTCTATGTTCTTCCTGCTCCTGGACCTGGCAATACCTGAATTCAGCTTTGATGCATACCCAAATCTCCTTGAAGATTCTTTCACCTTTGTGAGGTTGCTCACAAGTGCAAGCTAACAGTTCAAATCATTACTTTTTTCTTTTTTTTCCATCTGCCTTCTCTAGATGAATCTTCCCCACAAAGCTTGGACCAGCCCCAAACTATGTGCGACTGAAGCCATAGGTGCTGTCTGCTTTGGTTTCCTTGGCAGATATTACGTACATTAGCGAGCAAACAAACAGACAAAAGCAATAAAAAAAAAAAAAGCAGCCTAATAAAAAAATGAAAGTACTCATTTGTACTGCCTAGCATGGAAAAAAGGAAGATCAGCTGGAGGTAGGTAGAAAAGAGTGAACAGACCCAAAACAGTTGCTTTCCAGCCCTTGCATGCAGTCCACAGGTGGAGAAGCAAACAGCACTATGTGACCCAGCTCTTTAGTCCCAGCTACTATTCATACTAGATTACACTGTCTGCTAACACAACACAAACTTGGAAACTATGTGGGAAATAATGTTGCTGGTTACACCCAGAAGGAATCACAAGCTTCTCACTGATAGCTCAAGAACAGAAATAGAAGCAAAATTTCCTATGAATTTGTCATTCGACTGCAGTTAGCAATATGACAGCATGTTAGTAATGGCTGCTTTGCTCATTTCTGTCAAGTGAATTCCACAATCTGTTCTACATGGGCCTCGGATTCCTTCAGGTTAATCTAATGCATGATCTCCAGCCTGAAAAGCTTAAATACTCACAGCTTTTCCCCCCAAGAAACAAACATATAATCAAATCTCATGCTTCAGGGAATAAGCTGATGGCTGCAGGCTCTTCAAGGAATACAGAATCACAGAATCACAGAATAGTAGGGGTTGGAAGGGACCTCTGTGGGTCATCTAGTCCAACCCCCCTGCCGAAGCAGGGTCACCTACAGCAGGCCACACAGGACCCCGTCCAGGCGGGTCTTGAATATCTCCAGAGAAGGAGACTCCACAACCTCCCTGGGCAGCCTGTTCCAGTGCTCCGTCACCCTCAGAGGGAAGAAGTTCCTCCTCATGTTCAGACGGAACTTCCTGTGCCTCAATTTGTGCCCATTGCCCCTTGTCCTGTCACTGGGCACCACTGAAAAGAGCTTGTCCCCATCCTCCTGACACCCACCCTGCAGATATTTGTAGGCATTTATAAGGTCCCCTCGCAGCCTTCTCTTCTTCAGGCTGAACAAGCCCAGTTCCCTCAACCTCTCCTCGTAGGGGAGATGCTCCAGTCCCCTCACCATCCTCGTAGCCCTCCGCTGGACTCTCTCCAGTAGCTCTTCATCTTTCTTGAATTGGGGAGCCCAGAACTGGACACAGTACTCCAGATGAGGCCTCACCAGGGCAGTGTAGAGGGGAAGGAGAACCTCCCTCCTCCTGCTAGCCACACTCTTCTTGATGCACCCCAGGATCCCATTGGCTTTCTTGGCAGCCAGGGCACACTGCTGGCTCATGGTTAACCTGTCGTCCACCAGGACACCCAGGTCCCTCTCCGCAGAGCTGCTCTCCAGCAGGTCCACCCCAAGCCTGTACTGGTGCATGAGGTTAAATATACTTCCCCTATTTTATGGCTTTGCAGAAATTGTGGGGTTTGCCTGTCCTCTGAAGCATGAGGCATTAGTTACTGCAGGCTGCAGAATACCAGACTTAATAAAGCAATATTCAGAGCTAGCAGAGGCTGTGTTTTTATTTTTTTCGTCTGCAGCACTCTGTTTTTTCCTCTAAATTCTGAGGCAAAGGAGAACGGTAAATTGGCAACACTGTTTGCAATGGTACGTCTGAAAGCAGATGCACCAAAAACGGCATTACCTGCACAGCAAACATGACTGATTATCTGAGGATCTTACCTATGCTTGGGATCTCCTTCAGGATCAGAGGGTCTGCTGTGTGTAAATAGAAACACAGCTTTTATGGATGTTTCTCAAATGAGCAGATCCCTCAGAGGATTTGATATAGCCCTCCAGTTTTTATTTTATGGGCCAGCGACCAGGCTGTCCTTCTAGCACAGAAAGTAATGCAGTTGCTGTTTGGTTTGTCAACATCTGACACAGTACCAGAAGTGAATGCAAAAGGCTTCTCCATGGGAATAGAAATGCAGTTGTAAAAATACCTGTGGCACAGGTAGGCTGCCCTCACTAACGCAGCCAGCTCTGCTTGTCTCACAATTGGTGCTCAGAAGATAGCAATTCTGGCTCATTTTCAGAAAATTATGTTTCATTGCTGCATTACCACTTCCCTATAAATTTTACAGAGTGACAGAACAAAATGTGGAGTGCAGGAAAGACACTGCAGCTAAATTATCTCAAGCAAGGGAAAAGCCTTGAATATTTTACAGGACTGAGTGGCCCCGCATATTGTGTTAGTCATAAACAAGCACAATGCGAACTCACATTTGGGTTCTCAGCTTCTAAATATACTGAAACTGCCAAGGCAACAGATGAGATTTTCCCATCAATAGCCATTGAGCAGACACTCATTTTGTGATCACTTTTAGACCAAGAAGAAGTAATATGGCTTTGTCACAGGTAAAGTTTGCGATTAAAAATAAACAGCCTCCATTTTATGTCAATCTTATTAAAGAAGCAAGGCCATTTATGCTGACAGTGACAACAAAAGAGCAGATAAACAATTTGACCCACAGGTTCATTTAGTAGTTGAGGAAATGTATGGAGAATTTTTTGGTAAAAAGACAAGTTCGTTAAAAGACTGCAGCTGAGCAAATTCAACCTATCTCTTTAGCTGCCTTTAAATTTTTTCTCCTTTTCAATTTTAAATATTTTATACAGTTAATTAATCTTCTAGTTCCTTTTTGGTTGGCAACTTTGGAGGTGGAGCTAGGAACAAACTGCCTCCTGGAAACCACAGTGAACTTCTCAGGAGGTTATCTAATAACATTCACTGCCTCTAGGGAAGAAGGGGGAGGTTCTCTTCATTACTGGAGAACCTCCAAAACTGTGGTATTTCAGAGGAGAGATATGGCACCACAGCACAACTCTGCAACAGCCAGAGCAGCAGTCAGGGACCTCAGCTCAGAGAGTGCTTCACCAGGAAGCGATTACTTTGCATTCCTCCTGTCTAGTTCTTTCATGCATCTGATACCTCTCATCCCACACTTGATGCTGGAAGTTGTACAGGAAAGGTGAGGTTTCCATTGCAGATGTGAGCAGTGCCAGTCAACGAGCAGCTCTGACACCTGGGTGGAGGTCTGCAGTACACAGGTGAGAGACAACAGCAAAGAGAAACAATGGAGTAAATTGTCAAAAGACACAGCTGACAGCAAAATGCAGTGGACAATCCAAAGTGTCTCATAAGTGCAGTGTAGGAGTAAGAAAATGTGTGAGAATGGAAAGGTATGCTTTTAATCTCCCAGTTAGCAGCTAAGTGGAATTAAGACAGCAGCACACAGAGGATGAAACGCAAGTACAATAGTAGGACCCAGGTGAAAAACAAAACCAAATGATTTATGACTCTGATTCCCAAGTGGTAAGAATGAGCATAGTAAAAGCAGAATAGTAAAACTAGTTAGACAGGAGAACAAATCACCTTGATACCAATTTGTAAAATAAATAACTTTTCAATAAAAATTGGAACTGGAAAAAAAGTGCATTTTCACACATAGCTCAAAGATCACATAAATGCCAAGTGACATGACAGTTGCTGAAATAAATGCTCTTTTTATGAACAGCAGAGTAGTAAAGCAAGCAAAATAGATGCATAAAATGGGTAAATTTCCAGTGTATTAGTTATTGCTGCCTCTGAGTTGCAGTAAATTACAAACTCATTTTTACCTTTTTTTGTGTTCATGAATACATTTTTGGGACTGTTTTTCCACCTCGTTCTTTCACAACTCCATTTTTCAGAGATATATATTCTTCTTTAAAGTCTATAAATAAGAAGTATCCAGGTCTTTTCAATATGAGGGAAAGGGCTGAAAGCTCAGAAGAAACTATTCATTATGCATTTCTGAACTTTCTTTGCATAAATTCTGTTATCTGTGAACACACCACTTCCATAAAACTTGTTTCTGTCTGTATATTTTTCTCCACACAAATGAAATCCAAAGTAAGTTTTCTTCCAAAAATCATGGATCTACCCACCCTCGGGTTTTCTCCTTTATTTTTCTTTTCTTGTTTATAGGACAAAATCATAGTATGTTCTCTTTATTTACTGCTCGCTATATCTATAAATAAAGGATGTAAGATTATCAAGACAGAGTGGACTAGAGTAAAAAAGACGAAAGATTTATTTGAAACACAGGCTGACCATTCCTAGCTGAAAAGAGGAAACTAGTCAGTGACTCTGAAAGTGATTAGCATAAGTCAGTGCCACAGAGAAAATGTTCAAATCTGACTCTGACAACGTCCTCTACCCAAAAAACAACCTTCCCCCCCAAAAAAAAAGAAACCAAACTCACACCCTGAAAGACGAGGTAAGATTAAAGTTAAGACCCTTTACTTTCAGATATGTCTGTTTTCATCACCTGTGCAGTACTTACAACGGTGCAGAAGACTATCCTGCTTTAGATGCATGTGGTGCTCATTTTTGCACAGAGATAAATGAGCATGCAGAGAGGAGGGCAAACAGGAACCACAGCCAGAGATTTTTAGTGCATTTATGAGTTCGTATGTACGAATGCAAGAGGGTTTAATTACTTACCATGCTTGTACATAAGGTATTCCTTAAAATTGCAACACAGGAACATAAAGGTGATAACTAATGTCAGAAACCGCTCAGGTGTAACCCATAAACACATGCCAGTATATACTCTTGTTTTCAGGTAAAGGTGAGGGACCTGAATCCTGTGACACTCCATTAATGCAGAAGAGCAGACGTCCATTTAACCACCCATCTGTACCTACTTTCCAGAGCAGATTCCTAGCACAGATTCTTTCAATTCTCATGAGTTCTGTGGCTTCACAGAGATCAAGACATATTACCAAAACTAGAAAAATCTTTTTTAAATTGAGTTTCTCAATCACACCATTCAAGATTTATCCTGAACAGATTAATGCACTATGACTCAAGTCCTATTTAATCTAGCTGCCTGATTAATGTGTAGTTCTGTGACTTTCCCATGAAATTCAAAACAGGTGTTCCAGGTTATTCAGTGAGAGAAAATTAGCCCAACAAAGAGAAAAACATCCTGCTAACTTTCATTACAAATCCATTCACACTGGCACAAAATCAAGTAAAATAAGAAATGTGTCAAACCTTAAGGACTTTTTCTCCTTCCCCAACCATGCCCCCCCCCCCCCAGCCTTTCTGTACCTTTACTGATCACTAAAGCTGCTAAATGTACTGACAGTCCTCTACCCATGGAGCAGATAGAGTCGAAAAGGAGAATAGCTAAGTATAACAACATTTGCAATTGAAGAGTCACTGGGAACTCTTTGATGGGTTCTGCAGTGAACACCCACGTCCAAAGGCACCCCAGTCATCATGGTCAGTGAAGGACACCTGCTTATTTGCTTTTTCTTTTTCCAGGCTGTAGAGCAGAAACATAGCTGAGACTTGATATTAGAGTTACAGGTAGTATCAGTTTTCTGATTCAGGCTGACATACATATCTATACCCTATTAACCACAAACACTGGGCTCTGTTACCCATGTCATTTCAATGCTTAGCAGCTTGAGCTTTTTCTTGCTTGCTTGTTCCTCCAGTCTTCATTCTAGTTTGTTATGAAGTATCATTCTTATAATTGCAAATAAGAAAGTCCATCCAGGAAATCAGGGGCTTTGCCTGGGTGTCATTTGGAGTGGGCTTTCAGACTTCACAAGTATGTTTCTGTCTTTCTATATGGGAAATAAACAGCATCGCTGACTGAAATTAATGGCATTGAGATAAAAACAATTTTTTTCTTTGTTGTGTGACTCCAAAAAAGTTGTGTTTTATTTTCTCCTGACAGCTGGTTATCAATCATGCATGAGTCATGAAATCTTTTCATCTGTACGACTGTCAATCACCAGACAAGCTAGATGCAGGAATCTACAGATCCAGTAAAGTTGATTCCCAGCAGTATTAAATTCATCAAAGGCTTCAAGCACCATTACAATCTATTTTTTTTAAAACTTCTTGGTTTTTTTGCTTTTTTTCCCCACAGCAGATGATTGTTGCCTCCTATAATGTGTAAAGAAAATTTATAAGAAATTCAAATATTCTTGCCTTTAATGAATTTTTACATGCTTTAGAGAGTTTGATGATCTTTTAATTAGCTGTCTTTAGTCACATCATGCAGTTCATTTCTCCTCTCTCAAATCCTGAAGCTATACAGCAAAGCAGCTATTTGATGGATAGCTTTGTAAAATTCATGATCTGGAATCTACTAACAGTGTCTCTGAAGTCATCATTATCAAGATTTACAAGCATCATAAGGTCTTAGAGGTAACTCCACTAGCAAAAAATAGTTATTTTAGGGTACGTTTGTATGTAAGATGACATCTCCACTCACACTGAAATTCCTTGGTGTTAGACAATGTAAAATACTGGCATATGTGTGAAATTCACAGGCTCTGTCTCTGTTATCTGTTCTCACCATATTTAAAATAATTAAAGGTCTTAGATCTTCCATCTGCAGTGAAAGAAAAGAAAGAGAGAAGAAACTTTCCAAGCAACGGATTCTACTTCTAGGACCCATGATGAAACTCCAGATTCTCTAAGACTTATGGATCTATCATTTCAGGAAAATATTCAAAATATAGTTCCTAAAAAGTTTCAAACTCTATTAATTCAGTAGTGAGTGATAATAGATGAACAGAACGTAAGAGCTATTTATGGCAATTGCTAGAGAACAGTTGTGAATAGGATATATTGTTCAGCAATTGGACATTCTTTAGGAGAGGCAGCATCTTCAGACAGAATTCTGTCCTGTACTGTGAAGCCTTTTAAACCTAAAGTCTGAAATTTAATAAAAATGGCAAGATAGAGCAATTTCAGTATTTCTAGAATAATCTTTTCAAAACCATCTTCTATTTGGTGTGATGCTGCCTATTTTCAAAAAAAGAAAGCGGAAAAGGAGCAAGTGAGAAAAGAATGTGGGTGAAGTGAAAAAAAATAATTTTGTTCAATTTCCAGAATCTAATTCAATGAAAATAGCAAATTAGATCATCCCATCTCAGTGTGGTTCCTTATTAGGTGGAACTGCAATGTCACTGTGAACACTATAAAGGGAAGCAGGGAAAGACCATCCATAAGTAACAGTAAAAAACAACTGTGCCAGTCATTGGACAGTCATCGCAAAATACCTGATTCCTATGCATTGTACATAATCTGACATAATTCCCTTTTTATTTTCCTCCATCAGCAACTAGAGACCTGTGCCTAACTCAGATTAGATCTTCTTTTACACTTTTAAGATCGTATTCTCCTGTGACCTCCAAAATCAAACTAGATAAGGAGTACACTTCAGAATTAGTTTGGAACTTGAGCCCAGGTCTAACCATAACTTTGTTCACACCGATTTATTGCAGTATACTCTATGCTGGGATGAAGATTGTCCAGGAAGCGTTTGAGGGAGTGGAAATAATTTTGTTTTCTCCTCATTCCTTTTGTAAACATGCAAGTGCCAATCACAAAAGCAGATTTAAAGGATGACCAACTAAAGAAAACTAAATGAGCTTTACTTAGTCTTTACTTTTTTTCACTTGTTTATAAAGTTAATATGAACTTCTGAAATAATTTCCCCTTGTTATATTTTAGAAATTCAGATCTGGAATTTTGGAGGCTAGAGAACTGGGAAAATAAGATCACAAGAAATGAGAGAAAGATAGATTAGACCTTCCTTAGCTGAACTAATGATCCTCAATAACAACTTTTTGAAAAAATATTAGAGCTAATGCCCTCTACTAGGAGACAGTGGAAGTCGTAAAATACATTCTGCAGGGCCTCAGACAGATATAACAACAAAGCTACATAATGCAATAATTGACATACCTTTAGTTGCAGAAAAAAATATTCCATTTTTCTTTTTCTACTGTTTTATCTGTTAAAAGAATCCACAACCTAAAAACAAATATCATGCAAATCTTAAGTAAATGAGATATTGCCTGAAAATAAGATTCAGTTTTTTATATCTAAGATAACTGCAAGGACAATGAGAAATCTCATCTAGAATGATTTTGGTAGTGTCAGCTCTGATAAGGGTTTTGTGTAACAGTCATGACTTCTCATTGGTGGTGGAAGGGAGGACAATTGTTACATGTGCCTTTCAAGGAAGACATGACAGGTTAATTTAGGAAGAATTTTACAAGACAAGTAAAACAGCTGACAGCCATTGATAGCTCCTAAAAAAGAAACTTAATCAGACACTCTGAGGAGTGGAAGATACAGACGAAGAGCAAGAGGACCAGCAGATGGACAAGTTTCTTCAGGAAGAACTTGATTTGGCTTAGGCTAATTTTCAGATTGGGGTAACAAGTGTAATCAGGTCAATGAGAAGTCTTTGCAGAATTTATGAATGACAAAGCTTGACCACTGGATGTTCTTCAGTTCAGCTCATTCCAGGGATGCTCATACGACAGTATGAAAGATCCCTGATTTATTCACAAGCACATGGCCATGCTCATTTGAAAGTGTGTGACTGTTGATTGCTGTTGGCACTTTGGTACTGATAGGTTGCCCATGGAGACAGATGAACTGGTGTGGTGGGTTAGCCTCAGCTGGCAGCCAAACACCTACCCAGCTGCTCACTCACTCCCCCCAATAGGACAGAGAGGCTAAAAATAGGATTAAGAAGAGAGAAAGAAGGCTTGTGGGATGAAATAAAAACAAGGAGATCACTTCCTCACTACCATCATGAGCAAAACAGACTGAACTTGGGAATTTAACTTAATTTATTGCAAATTTATGTAAATATTGGAGTACTTCTTCAGGTACTGGGGAAAAAAAAACCCGCACAAAAAAGAAACAAACATTAAAACACTTAGGGAAAACACACCCCTCCTCTTTTCCCAGGCTCTGCTTCACTTCAGACTCCTCTCCTCCCTCTTGTTATCACTGCAGGTTACACTCAGTCCCCTGAGTGAGGCAACAAGGCGGGCAGGGGGGCTGTGGTCAGGTCATAGTGGTTAATCTCCATTGCTTCCTCCTTCTCTTTTCCTCTTCTCTGTTGCTGGTCCTCCACAGGCTGCAGTCCCTTCAAGAACACGTGCTCTGACAGAGCACCTCTTCTTTCCCCACCTCTCGCCTTGGTGTTCTTTCTGCTGCTTCTCAGTCCTTTTGTTCTGTCCTTGTCTCCCCCTCCTCATCTCCCCCTCCACTATTTTCTTGCTTTTACAGAGACACCACCAGCATTGCCAACAGGCTCAGCTGTGTCCGGAGTTGGGTTTATTGCAGAGTCAGACCGATCCGTCGGGAATGTCTTGTGTGCAATCTGGGGCTGGCCTCTGGCTTCTTCTCACAGAGGCCATCCCTGCAGCTCCCCCCTTCCACCACCAAATTCTGGCCACCTTCACTCATTAAGACCAGTAAGGGTGAACTGATAGAGGTGACAAAAAAATAGAGTGCTATAAACTTTAACAATAACCTGGAGGTTATTGGTGGCTCTGGGCTCTCAAATTATTGTCAGACAGATTCCAAGTTCCTCTCACTCCCTACGCCCAGCTAACCTCATATACCACACCTCAGGCTCCATCAATGGAAAACGCTACTTCTTTACATTTTGAAGCCTTTTACTGGACATAGAAAAGAATGCTTTAGTTATTGTTTACCTGGGTTTAGGTTGATGATGCCATGAGCTTTTGGAAGGTGGACGAAAGAAGATGCGAAAGAAATTAGTAGAAGGCTGCAGGTAACAGAGCAGTAACTATGTCACATGACTGCATGCAGCAGTCTGTGTGGCCTCAGTGGGAACAAGGAGAAGAGAAAGCATCACCAAGGAGTTGGTGGGGGAAATTTAATCTGAATGGCTTTTTTTCAGAAGGCAGAAAATTGAGTTTGTAATTCATACACAGCATCAAAAAAGCACAAGGCCTGATCCTTCACTTCATGCACCTCATTCTTAAATAAATCATCAGGCAAAAGAGGTGCTCAGCACGGTCAAACTCTTTGCACACAGCTGGATTAGCCAGAATAAGAGCATAAAATAATATAGCCATACTTTATTTTAAAATTTTAATTGCTTTCAAAAAGAGCCAAAAATCACTTGAATGTCTCTACACTTCAAAAGCTTCATCTACAATACAGTAGGTTTTGTTTTGTTTTGTTTTGTTATTACACTACACTACAGAAAAAACTACGAGGAATGTCAATGTTGGATCACGATTAGTTCCAGAGACAAGTGGCTGCAACTCAATAGGCCACATGAACAAACAGGATTTTTTCCAAGGCTTTTTTTCTTGTCTAGATGTTCTTGTCTGATGCAAGATTTTCTTTAAGAACTAAAAAGCCTCTTCCTACCTAGCCTTCATGGAGTAGGACAGGCTATGGTTCTCTTTAAAGCTGCGTAATATGTGTGGCATAATTTTCTATCGCCCTCATCATCATCCTTGAGACTATAAAAATGTGAAAAGAAGTTATTTCAAGCACAGGTCATTTTAAAAAATGTCCAGGATTGTCCAGCCATTATAGTGGGTTGTCAAGTCCCTTAATTCACAAATAGCAAGTGATGAAAATTATGGAAGAAATTGCCTGTTTCTTCAATTAAAAGAGGTTGAATCAGAATTACTTGCTGGAAATCAAATGTTACTAATGCATGTGGGTGAAAACAAATAACAAGAAGTTCCACTTCTCTTGGCATTTTTAAGGTCTTGAGAACAAAAATCAAGGCTTTCAATGCAAACAATTTGTGTTTAAATTATTTTAAACCACTCAGAAACAATCTGTGTGGAATCTGCATTCTACTCCGTTGTAGAAAGATGCCGAAAAAAATGCTTTGTGAAGATGAAGAAATAATATAAGTTTGATAGTAACTACATAAAATTTTTAAAGGATTTAAAATCTGTTGTTGAAGTTTTGGCTAAATATTTTTGCAGGAGGAAACATTGATTTTTGTGTGAAATCTGTGCAGATGGCCTGGTGACCGGTTTGCACACAGAGTGCCAAGTCATAAGTGTGCAATTATCTGCTCAGGAAGAACTATAAACAAAATGGCACAAAGTTACTGAACATTTAAGTTTAACTTTTACTGTGTTTGTAATAATAACTAACAGGTACAGAAGTTTTCAGAAGTTTTTCTGTGTTCTTTACCGAATCTGTATTTCAGACCTACTCAATACCTTCTTTCCTCTGAGAACAAAATAATAAATTAATCCCAAGTAGAGATTTGAAGACATTACTAAGACCACAGTTTACTTTATGTTGTCCAAGTGCCATCTTTGTGGAATGTACTAGAAAAGTTTGCCTAGTCCATTCGAAGTTACTGCCTTTCAGTAGATGGTCAAGAATTGGAGAGCATGGAATACTTAAAAAGCTAGAACATTTTGTGAGCCACTTGCACATATTGTGTGGAAATACAACACTTCATGAACATTTTTGGCACTTTACACTGCAGCACTTACTGAATGTTCTTTCTTGCAGGAAAATACCAAGGAAAGAGAATTAATCAAGGGGTAGCAGTACTAGGGAGGAACACAGGAGAAATGGAAACGGTTTCTGTCCAGGTCTAATTGTTTTTGAAGAACATCCTCCTCATCCATCCATCTGAAATATACTTACTCTCATGGCTCTATCTTCCAGTTTTTCTCTCTACATCTAATATGAGCAGAAATGCTTCTTAAGGACATAAAGCTTGAGAGTGAAATCATGGATCCTTTCAAATTCATGACAGAACTCCCACAGAAGTAACACAATCAGAATTTCAACTGCAGCATATTTTACTAAGGCTGTATGCATAACAGAGAACATCATATAAGTTGTGAGAGTCATGAAGGTTTCCGATCTGTACCCTACCTATCTTCTCAGTCTTTTCTCCTTCACAAAGAAATAAGAGTTTCTACTTTGCATCAACCTCAAAGAATATATGTTGTATAGTTTTGTTTCATTTCCTTTTAAAAAATCAATTTCATAGAAGGCAAAGTCGTTCTCAAATTGAAACTGTTTGAAAATGAAAAGTTAAATTGTTTAATTTAGAAAACATGCAAGTAGAACATTTTTCACTCTTTATTTTCAATCTTCTTATCTACTTCATTCATTTTAACGTCATCTATTCACCAACTTTTCCCAAATGCATAGGTAGTTTAGTTCCTTCACTAAGCTGCTTTTTTAATAAATTTACTACGTGCAAAAGCAATTCATCCACCCCTATCATTTTTTCTCTTTTCTCATACTATTACCTCATAAATAAAAATATTGCCTTCTATGTTTTCAAGTGTATAAATATGTCTAGAGGTATATTATGCAGTAGTGAAGATTAGTTGATTAAATTTTTATATTTATATTATATAAATTAAAACTGAAAAAGTTCTGATGCAGTTCTCAACAGCAACTAACAATTTACACTTTAAGGCACAACTCCTCCCCTGTCATATCTTTCACTTGTGATCTTGTTTGTGATTTTCTATTTTTCTGATCAAGTTCATATAAACATATACTTTCAGCACCCCTATCAACAGCTCTTCTAAAAACGTTTATTGCATATGTTCATATGTGACATATATAGAACAGAACTTCTACTGTTTTGAGATATATCCAGTCAGAAACAGTATTCCTCTAAGTACACAAACTAGCAATAGCTGAGAAAGTTCAGATTTCCCAAGCCAGGTATTTTTTGATTTGCATGAAATCAATGATTCGCTACAATGACTCATGAAGCTTTATGAAAAATTATACCATACCCTATAAACACCTTATATGCCATAAAAATATAACAGAAAGTTCTCATTGAAATTCTAAATGTCTTTCTGTGATACCTTGCTGTATAAAGTGATGCATTTGTCCATTGATAAGACATAATATTTATGTAAAGTAGAGCTAATAGTTGCGTAGGACCATAACTCTCCTGCACACATTGATTACACAGGTATATAAACAAGTAAATTTATCTAGATTAAATATCAAGGTTTCACAAACTGGCAGGCCTTAGGTTGTTAAGTCATTAGCGTCCTTGGTGACAGGATGATTTTTTAAAACAGTGTACAAGTGCCAGGATATAATATAACACACTTAGCAATGTTTTTTTAACAATCTTTATTACTGATCAGCAAAACACTGTATGAAGTATTCTGAAAGACTCTGAAAACATGTATAAAACTGGCTGTAATGAATTACAGTAGCTTAATGCACTGAAATGTATGGTAACTATTCAAACAGCATGATTTGTATAAGGAGATATGTTATTTCTGCCACCACTTTTCTTTTTGTCTCCTTCCTCTATTTTCTTTCTCCTGCAGTAAAATCAGTTTGTCCTCTGCCTCCTATCTTCCTTGCCTTCTATTTTCCCCAAAATAAAATAATGTTCATTTACTACAAATGAGTAAGTTATCAGGAATCATCAAACTCTTTTTACCACTCGACTGTCTGCAGGACAAAATTGATTGAAGGCCTGTGGGAGCCAGAGTCTTTCCATTCATTTCATGGGACATCGGACTGAGCCCGTTCCTTGTACTGCACGGATACAGTGGCCTGACACAAATTTGTTTATGCGATTCATCTATGACTTTAGAAAGAAACCTAGCTTTTTACCATTTCACTTATATTTAACCACTGTATGGCCTGTGTAGTTTTACAACCAGGGCCAAGTAATTTGTCATGCATAAGGTAGTTTACAGAAAGAAAACAAAGGGAAGCTCAGTTGGTTGCATCTGATTTAGGGACACTCACAATTACTCCAAGGTACTGAAGTGTTATCGACCAAAGAAGAAAGGCCTGTTTCAAGTATGACCCCTGGCAAGGGGCACAGAAATGGCCAGTGAGGCACCTGCAATACGCAAAATGAGCCAGACTGGGCAGTACTAGAAGATGTTGGTTCTCATCTCCCAGCCCAGCTCAATTGCATGATGCCATTCAGCATCAGTCAAAACTGAATATTCGTTGAATATACAGATAACAAACCAAAAGAGATACCACACACAGTAGCCAGTTTCCTGGCAGTAAAATGTTACCAGGATGTTCTTAATCAGTTGCCTAAGTGTGCCCAAAATTATTTTACCAGGGTAACTACTTAACCTGACCAAAATCTTTTTCCTGCTGACATAAATGCCATCTGTGTTCTCTTGTGGACCATACAGATCTGTAGCACTGTAGCCTAGTACAATTCAGTTTTGGGCATGATACCTTTGTTTGGAGATTAGTGTAACCTATATGCTGTGACCGTACCCCCAGGTCCTCTGATTCTATGGCAGAGCCACAGCAGACTCCTGTACTTGGCTTGTCCAACCTGTTTAACATTCGGTTGGCACAGTCTCCTGCCTGTCATCTGTAAGGTGAATCAAAGGGCTTTCAGAGTATTACATCACCAAACACCTGCCTAGCCCTCCCCATCCCCCCAAAAAAATAAAACCCTAAACAACCAGACTTCATCTACTGAAAAATTGGGAGTGAGGTCACATGAGTCTGTAGTTGTCATGTAGAATGTGATAAAGAGTAATGATGACCATGTGTGTGTGTGCCAGGAGAAAACGACATGGACTGGTAAAACAGCAGTGGATTGTGTTGAGAAATGGGTGAGCAGGAACACATCTGGTCTTTCTGACACAGGGTTACTTTAATTACAGTTTCACATACAACGACCCATTTTAACAAGCCAGGCATTGTCAGCAGCAGTCTCAGAAACGATAGCTGTATTAATAGCTAATATTAATTAAAATTTTATTTTCAACTTTAGGCTGTATTTTGTAGGTTAACATGGGCCTCTGAATAAGTTTAAGGGATCAGAACCTGCTGTTGCATTCACACAGCTCCTGTAGAAACCAGCAGGCTTATGCAGAAAAACCTTATTTCTAATCTCATAGACACAAAAAATATGGGTGCATCTCTCTACACACAAAAATGGGTGCATCTCTTTTCCCTCTAGCTGGAACAGAGTATGTCTAAATTATTATAACAGCAGGTTAGACTTGCATAGTAGATTTGTATAACTTTATATTTGTAAATAGTACAATGAGTGGCATGAGCGAGCAGATAAGTAACTGCCTCATCAAAATGATTCACCTTTTACTGTCCTCTTGAGACAAAGCTACTTAGCTCTGGAAGGTCTTTTCAGCACCAAATTATGGGCAAACTTTACACAGTAGGTATAAATCATAGTATGTGTGTAGCTCTTTAAGTTCACTTCACTGTAACTTGAATTGAAGCAATGCTCAAAGACATGGCACATTTTGTTTGAATTCGGAATCCTGTTAAAAATAACATTAGCTCATACTTGTATGAGCTCTCCTCTTCACCCTTCTGATTTACACGTCTATTTGGCTCTACTGTGGAATAAGAAAGCTACCAGGGATGACTATACCCTTTAACATCCACATCAGCTTCTGACTAACTCCTGCCTCTGAGATTTTACTAACAGGCACCCAAATGTAAATGCAGTAAACCACGTGCAATATCAAAATTCAAGGTCATAAAAACTTCTCATCAGCCCAGTTTGGCAGATTAGCTTTTAGTCAGTTCTTTGCCTACTTTGGGCAGAGTACAGACACATACAGATCATGAAAGAAACACGTCTTTGGTCCCAGAAGACCAAGTTTCAATTTAGTGTGATGTGTTCAAAATTACACCCAGAAGTACTCATGTGACATAATTTCAAACACAGGAACTGTCGTGATTCCCATACCAGATAGCATCCTTCCAAATAGAAAATTCACACCCCATGAAGAAATACCACAAAGAGTACAGCACTCCTGCATTTAGGTGTCTGTGGACACGTCCTCTTTTTCAACCCAGAAATCTTTTTGGAAAAATCTGAGAACTCGGAGGTTTTTTCCAGAGCTTCTGTAGCAGATGGCACAAGGCAGCAGGATGTCAGGCAATCTCAGGCATGTCCAGCGTAGACCGTCAAACTAGGACAGGTACAACATGCTTTGAATTTGGGGCTGCTGTTAACAAAGAAATATGGTATCTAAAAAAAATGCCAGGGAGAAGAATTTTCACAAGAAATAAAGATATAGACAAGGAATATGGCACAAGAGAAGCTTTTACTGGGAGCACTTTGGGTAAAATAAATAATGTTCAATTCAGCTGAGATGCAGGTACTCGTAAATTGGATGCAGCCAAACACTAGAAGGATATGCCTTATTTCCATCGGTACTGTCTGACATTTTTAATTGATTCTTAGTCAGTTGGCTGCTTTGTATCAATTTGAGTGTTTTTTACAAGTAATTATACAATTATTACAACACTTTGGTTGTACAGAAGGATTGTATAGGCTGTCAACATTTAGAATTCCATGTCAATGATGGGCAAAACTGAGCTGGAGGAATTTTTCTGAAAGGGATTAATGGCTATCGGCGAGTAAGCCATTGATCTTGAACAAGCACAAGTTTTCTTCAACTTGATATGTGCGTATGTACAATTCCTAGACGCACTGCAAGGGGCAGTCCCTTTATACAGCAGTAAGTAAAAGCAGTGGGAAGAAGCTACTCAAGTCAGCAACTTCAACCCAAGTCTAAGCTACACTATCTGCAGAGAGCTGGGAATCTGTCTGTAAAATTTGGCAATGCCAATGTGAAAGATGGCAACATACCATTTCCTGAGCTGTTTATAATCTCTATGCCAAGTGATTCAGCGCTCCGCTGATTTGGCATCAACAGCCCTGACCTCCAAGTGGCTACCAATACTGGGATTAAGGGATAGCCTGGTTACTGTGGTGTGCTGCTGTGTTTAGCAGAAAAAAAGCAGTAGATAGTGAAATAACAGTCATGAGACTGACCCTAACAAGGCATGGGCAGATGCAGCCATGTGAGAACAGAGCAACCACTACAGCATCACAGGGCAGGAACACTCCCAATGCAGCAGCCTGGAAAATGAGGGGACCATCACCTGCTTAGCTCCCTGATAACTGCAATCCTGCAAGGAGCAGAGGCAGAATATACAAAAGACAGCCTTTGGAAATGTACACAAGAGTAAACTTCTTCCATTGCATTCAGAAATCCATGCATAGTGCTTTAAACATAAACAAATTGCGGCAGAGAATTACCTGACCCAGATCAGCAGTTTCCCTTTCAGCAGAAATAATTCACTGTGGTTCTGTATATTGGCCAAAAGGTAAAGATTACAGGCACAGAAAAAAATGAAATTGCTGTTGGAAGTGTTCTGGCTTGGAAAGTATAGAAAAGAGCAGAACCAGGAAAGCAGACTTCTAGCCCTATAGTTTCGTTAATTAAGAAAGCAAGCACAAAGTGAATACTTTATGAAAGGCAGTATCAAAAACCATTAAAACTTTGAAGGCTCTTGAAGGAAAAATTATCCCAAATCCAGGAAAGGGTTATAATGGTGACACCATTGTGTTAAAGAGGAAGCGGGAAAAAAAAAGGTATGTTTAATAGCCACAGGAGAACACCGAAAACACTGCATAGGGGATATATGTTCTTTCAAAGATACTATACTGTAACTGGCAAATGCTAGTCTAGCAGACTTTAAACACTGAAGCCACTGGAGACAGGAGCAGTGTTGAGACGTGTGAGTGCACTGAGCAGTGTTGGGTGGGAAATGCCTCTTAGGAAACAATGAGTAACTAGCTTGTCAGAGTCTAAATTCACATAATAAAGTGTTTTATTAAAAACACTGCTCAGGTTCAGGGTTACTTTCATGGTGGATGAGAGCAAGAAGGAAACTTTCCAGATTAGCCTACTGGTTTGGACACTCTGCTGAGACAGGTTTAGGACCAAATGCCTTAACTAGGCACAACAGCAGCTAGTGTCTGATCCTCCACATGCTTAGTATTCAAGTCATCCACATTCAGGGCAAATGCTGTTGAGGGTGAAGCAGGAGCACTTCTGGGATAGGATAAAAAAAACCTTAGAGACATTGATAGATAAAACCATCCATCCTGGACAGCCTTATACTTCACAGCACATAGATGCAGTTTTATTGAAGGCCAAGGAGAAATATGTATTTAGAACTCCAGATGAGAACAACACTGCATTGCAGTCACCTGGTAGCTGTGGCATGGTCTCATTTACTTAAGAGCTCCCCCCAGCCCCCGACCTGGGTTGCTGTTCCTCAGGGAACTGAAGGCAAAGCCTGGAAGGTGACCACTAGGGTCTTCTGAGAAGCACAAATACGGTCTTTAACTCCCTGTGGTTTGGAAATAATCATATGCTGTACAAGGCTCACGTAACTCCATTCCCAGCAGCATATGTGGTCCACTCCACTGTCTAGCATACAGCAATGCCTACTTTAGCAATTATTTTGCACAAGCTCCAACATTTACACTGCAAGTAGTTCAGAAATTTTCTTCAAACTATATTTAGCTTGATCCCCTGTAAGGCACTTTCACTTTCTGTCGTATATAGATGTCCAAGGGACATATGTAGCCACATATATTCAGAAAAGACTGGAGGACATTTGGGCCCTCAGCTGCAGTGGACATCTAGTTTTCCCCAGACAGGATTCTAGTTCATGCACAACAAAATGTCCCTGTGAACCAAGACGAGATACAGCAGCAGATCTGAAGTAAAACACCAACACAGATGCAGTCAGTGCTGTCTCCATTAGATTTATCTGAGGTCAAGATATTTTGTGGTTCCTACAGTTCCTGACACAGAGCTTTTGTCTGTCAGCAGGTTTGCACATGGGATGTTCAAAGATGCTACTTCTCACCTTAGCTTAGATGGAGCTAAGGCCAAAAACAGCCTGGCACAAACAATCATAATGGAAAAAAACCACATTTTTTTTAAGCACAAGGAGTCCAAACTGTGAATCAGAAATCCTCAAAAGTGGTTCAAAAGACATCTCAACTGACTGACCAGGAGAAAAACATTGTATGTGCCAGACTTAACATCCAGGAAGCCTGTGACCCATAGGGAAGATGATATACTGAAGTGTTGTAGCAGCTCTTCAAGACAGTCAGCAAATGTCTAACTGAAAACAGCCCTTCTGCTGTGTGATATTTTAAAAAAAGCACACATGGAGAGAGCACCACTTTTACAAGCTCCAGCAAAAACAACTCTGCACTCAAATTCAGCAAACTCCCTCACAAACTGCTTTAAAATTTGTTGTGTGTTCTTAACCTAGTGTTTTCTTCATATGTTTTCTTTCAGCTTCCATCATCTTCCTCTTTTATGCAGGAAGGAAAATGTCAGTTTAAACCTTTTGGACCCAAACTCATGGCCATTATTTCCAGCTTCAACAAGTGCAATAACTTTCATTATATTTAAGTGCAAGCTCTCCCTGGATAAGAAATGGGGCACCTCACAGAAGGCACATGGCACATTCAAATTGTAGCACTTGCTCTTGCTACGGTTATAACACACAGGAAGAATTATATTTCTCAGGAGAGGAGAGGGCATGTTTTCAATACCATTGCCCTTAGGGCTCTACCAACCGTCCACTGCCACGGTCAGGCTGCTTGCTGTCTGTATTTCTTTGCTTAGCCAGTGTTTCCCAGCTGGGAAGTCACCCTGCACTATTGGAGACACCACTCTGTCCTGCTTAAATGCTGTAGAAGAAGCAGAAACTCCAAATTATCCCCTTCTCTTGGCAAAAAAATTTAAAAAATGTTTTCCAAAGCTCATATATGTTCCTTCACCTAAAATCTGTTCCTTTGATTGCTTTCTACCTAAGAAAACTTCTGTGGATCCAAAGTAATGATTCAATGGCTTTTTCATCAGCAGTCTTATTTCAGGAACTTACCTTTCCAGAATAGTCACCCTTCAAGAAGTTTTCAGTGAAACCCAGTGACTGAGCACCCGCAGATCTTCTTTATGGCACCAACCCTTCATTATCTCAGATCTCACCTAGAAACTGCAACTGTTCTGAGGATCACATACCCACCTTTTTTTTTTTACAAAAAAAGTCTTTTGCCTTTCCCATTGTGCAATGTCATTCTGGATTCATCCCAGCAAAAATGTGGTAATGTGACACACGGATCCTTCCCTCCGGATCCATTTCAATCCCAACCACTGTGGCTGTGAATCTGACAGACAGCACACCACTCCATGTTCTGGGGCTGATCTGATGACTAGTTTGTCATTTTTTTCTTAACAAGGAGTCCCCAGTCACAGATCTGCCTCTTTCTGATAGCAGTGTGTATCTTCAGTCCTTTCCCTTCTGGTCTGCCTGCTGTCTGCAGATCTTTCTCCCTTCTGTTTCTATCCTCTCACACAGTCTTCTGCACACTGGTCTCATTGCTCCTCAGACACCCCTCTCTGTCTTGTGTTTAGTGGGTTGGGGTTTTTTTTGGTGGGGGATTTCTCGGGGTATTTTGCAGCAGTGTGTTTCTCTTCCTCCTTTCCACTATAATTTATCTCCTTGTTCTTCAGCAAATCTTTTCATCAGTTGTTTCTTTAAGTCTTTTTTCCCTTATCACAAGATTTTCCCCACCTCCCCAGGCCTCTCCTCCCACCCAGGAACCTGCCTCCCACAGAAGAGTTCCAGCTTTTGGTAGCACTCTCAGAGTTACTATTTAGATACCCCATGCACTGCTATTTATTCTACAATGCTTTTCAACAAATCCTGTTTAACAGCTGTTGGGTTAGGGGTAATCACTAGTCACTTGCACACATCTGTTAAATTTACAGTGATATACACTAGAATATTTGAATTTCTGGTGTCTCAGGACAATATTAGCTTGTAGATTGAAGTATTCTTGCATAGCACTACAAGATTACACCATCAATCTGTTTTGGAGCTGAGTATTTTCCTGCCTTATTATGGAGCTTCATTTCATAATGGGCCAAATTTTGCTTGCCTTATTCTCTTGGTACATGCGTTTCACTGTTTGCAGGAAGATCACTGCAAATTCCAGAAAAACAGTTAAGCATTTTACTCTGTGATACACATCAATAAATTCTGAAAGTAACAGGGACTTCTCCACTTTTCCGTTCTATCTTGTAACAGTGCAATTGTATCCTCTGTTTCAAAAGAAACATCACAGCAGAAAATCTATCCAAAATAGCTACCTATCAGATTGGCTATGATGCTGCATTGTGCGTAAAATCAGTGAAAATAGAATTATGTCAAGTTGGAGTGAAAAACATAAAACTTGAAATGTTTCTCTATTTCATCTTGAACACAAGATAACAATCTAGTTTCATTTACAAATCACTGAAATGTTGCTAGCTTTTAGATGAAAATCTTTTATGTATATATATATACATAAAGAAAACAGATCAATGTTTGCTCATGAATCACTCTGATTTTGAATTGTTCCCCCAAGACAATTCTATAGTGCATCAGGAGGAAAAGGGCAAAATCCCCTCCAGGGAGAAACAAGGTATTCTTGACTGCGGTTTCTATCCAGAAACCCAGGAACAGCTGAGCATGCATAAGACCCTCCTCCTGCAGGCCTCTTTACAAAATCAGAGACATAGGCCTTGAGATCTGGGAGCAAACAGCACCTGCTTTACCTTCTCCAGCTTCTCAGCTAGACCTCAGTGCACCTTCACCTGCCTGCACTAAACTGCCAACCCTTGGTTTTACCCATGCTTCAGTTCTTGTTTCACATTAAGATTGCAGTGGCCATGTTGTCCAGGTCCTCTAAGAAGCTAATTAATTTCTACTAACTTCATCAACTGTTAGACGAGATACCTTCAGACATCGAAGACTCCTGTGTCACCCAAGTGACTTTCTCATAGACATGCAGCATAACTGTCACTGAGACGTCTAATGCATGAACAACCCTGTCCTGTCTCGGTGCAGTTTCCTATTTCTCCGGAGTTTCAGTTTTCCCTCATCAGCCATCACAGCCTTGTTCTTGAGGGAATCCACAGCTTGGAAATGAACCTCCTGAAGTAAGAATCAGATTTAACTATTGAGAATGTCCCCTACTATACCCTCATTTTGGCTCTTCAGTACAAAGAAACAGAAAGAGGGAGGGAAGGGATTTCAGACAAGGAACAGCTGTTGGGATAGATTAGGTAGGGTCCAGTAAACAGATAAGAGGCTTAATGGGGTCAGCCTTTAGAGCTGTGTGGATGGGCATAGCATGGGAAGAGACTAGGTTGAGCCTGGATGAAGGACAGGGGAAAGACAGAGAGAGACCTGATTGCAAATGGAAACAATGGAAAATCAAATACAGAACTCAGTCACAAGTATGTCTTAACTTCATTTCCTAGAACTTAATATATGAAACAATGTGACAGATTCTTACCAGCTTCATAAATCTGTTTTGTGAAGTTGACTCTAGTACTTACAACGCAATTGTCATTGCAGATTCATCTCGTACTTCCTCAGTAACCAAAGCAATTCTAGATAACAACCTATCCATTCTAAAACAATAAAATATCAAGTCTCTGTTTTCTTTTCTGAATAACAAACCAGATCATTGTTCCTATTCTGCATAATAAGCCAGCTTCTTTATAGCAACATATCAACAAATGTAATTCACTTAGGGCTTCTTTCTCATTGCTTTATACATTTTGCAAAGCTGAAACATCTAGTAGACTCAACAGAGTATCTACAAAATACTTGCACAATTCTTCATGTGGAAGAAGAAATGAGGCTCAGGTCTTGTAGTTCAGATACCCTAAAACAGAGCACTTGCATTTCCATGTTAGACTCAATAACATCTTTACAATTAATATTGTACATAATATAAGAGCATCCCACACTGGAATACCGAATGTTCTAATGAGATGGGAACTTCCAAGGAGAGGAAAGCTTTTGAGCAGGTTGTTCCCACACAGAGGTGAGACATGGACCCCTATAACTCTGGTGAGTCCTCTAAATATTCTGTAATGTCCTTCATTAAATAAGCACTAAAAAACAAGATCTGCAGCTACTCAACTTCAGTCAAAATGTACTTTCAAGATGATCAAAAATCACGGTTGACTTTATGTCTACTTGGCTTACTCTGCTGCAGTTCTGGTACAGACCTGCAGCTGAAAAGGTAACCAAACTTTGTCTTTCCACATTCTTTCCATGTAGAAACAAGCTATGACATAATTCTTAGCTCAGTTCCTGAACACCACAGAGGTCCCTTCCAACCCCTACTGTTCTGTGATTCTATGACAGTTTCATCACACTGCATGTTCTGTAGAAAACAAAAATCTCACAAAAATGAGGACTCTGTTATTGCATGGAGGTAGAAAAAAATTACTTTTCCTGAACCAAAACAGTGATAAAAAATTAGAAAGTCCTGATGATCTCAGTAGTCACATCCATGGAGCAAATTTGGCTAAGACAACTAACCTAGTTCATTTCATTTTTCTGTGGTCGTCTGATGGTGGAGAGGACAAACTCTTCAAAGAGGACTTCACAGGGCAGATGATCTGAGCTCATACATAAATGAAAGAGGGAATTCTCTTCCTATAAAATACTTCTGCAAGAATGCCACTAAGAAATCTAATTTCAGTTGGTATCAGATATGCATCATGTCAGCAAATTGGAAGACAGAATGATGATATCACTGAGGCTTTTTGAGTTACCCTTGAACATTCAAGCAGCATTGATGTAGCTTTTATAATTTCATTTATTTTCATTTCTAATGACAGTAAACTCATGATTTGTCTTAACATCAAAAATATGTAAAAAAGCAACAAGAAAATAGAATAATTACTTTTGGAAGACATGTTAGAGTTCAGGACGTAACTAGTGAGAATAGAAAGATTTTTTAAAATTCAGAATTATGGTAATTGTGTCTTATTACCTTGTGTGTACTGTGCACTGTGAATTATCTATGCTTAAAAAGGTGGATTGCCTGGAGCAGCCCTCATTACAAAAGTAAAACTAATCATGAATGTACCGGTATAAATCACAGAAGAGGCATACATTTAGTCTCAAGAGTCTGAAAAACTGTGAGATGCTCTTCTTTATTATTGTTTTAAATGAAATTGACATTGCTACAGTGATAGGTTTCTAAATGGGATACTGTGATGTTGCCTTCCAGTTATGAAGTAAGTTCGGTGAGATCAACAAAGCTTCACAAGCTGGACTCCCTTGGATCTTAAAGGAAGAACCAGCAAGCCTGGAGAGTGTTTCCTCCCCTGTTAACCCTCCCCTGAACAGACAGACAAGTGCTTATTGCAGGCAACCTCAGATCCCCAACTATGCTCTTACCTTGTGAGACACAACCCTATGTTGATCCAAACACCATGTGACCGTGTTATCAGATCACCAAGTGAGAGCTAACACATTTTGTCACTCAGCATAATTTATTATCTCAGCCTGAATACAACCACTGTTCTGCAAATTTTGCTTTTCTGGGAGTGCAGCAGAGCACACTTGTGTCTGTGTCTCTGGCCACATACATATATGTAGAAAAAGGATGCGTTTCACATGGGTCATCTAAGGATGTAACACCTTCTAGCCACAAAGGTATCAGCCCAAGTCCACTACGAGTAAAAGTTTACAATTCCTTTTTCCCTGGTCTAGCCATTGCCTGTTTTTGCTTACTGGAATTCCACTATTGCAGCTTCCCTATAGCTTACTGTTTGCCTATATTTTTCATCTTTTTCTGAAAGGAAAACTACCACAGAAATCTTAAGTTTTGCTTCAATAATTTTTGCTTCCCCTCTTACTTTTTGCACATTTACTTCTAATGTTTAAAATTACATCCCACGCTCAACATAACTGCAGAATGTGTTCCCCAGCCTTTTCAGGTACTCTTTTGGGCCATCTCAGAACTTTTTCGCTCGAACCGGGAAAAGATCCCTCAGTCTTTTGCATTACATCAGGTTCTTCAGACCGATCAAACCACTCTGTTTGGATCTTAATCACTATCACACAGAGTACAGAATCTCAGAGAGATGCATTCTACCACCACCTATTCTATTGATATTCTGATCTCTCTACAAGCCGATTTTAGTTCTGTACAAAAAGTATAATTTTTTTCAGGAAGTTCCCTCAGGATTCTCTAAGTAGCATGTATTCACAGAGGAAAAAATACATTTTTCATTTCTTTGCATTGATTAATGTACTTTTATGATCTGATGCAACCAGTAACTGAATAAGCAGAATGTTTTTGAAGTCTCTGTGCTCTTCCAGTTTCTTGTACCAACATCAGTGGTGTTAAATGCTCTGTGTGACTTCTGATGCTGATTCATCTCATCTACAGGGTTGGAAGAGGGCAGAGGAACTTGTTACAGCTTTGCAGACTCTGAGATGTTCAGCTGTGAAACTGCTCTCTGTTTGGCCAATTGGCCACCTGCCAGCAGAGAATAGCCAGAGCACCTCCAGAAGCAAGGAACATCTGTCAGCTTAGTGTGCCCTACAGTGGAGAAATGCCCAACTAGTAGTCATATAGAACACCATAAATGAACAGAAAAGAGAAGGCATCTTTTATTTTCAATTGACTGATGCAAATTGTGCAAATACATACAATTATCTAAAGGTATCTATTCATTTCGCACATGCATGCATATCAGAAAATAAAAATACGTTGAGATGTTCACATGTACTCAGAAAGTAAGGCCGAGAAAAAAGGACTTAGTAGGACTGAATACCATACAGTAATGCAAGTCCTCCTCTCCTCTCCTCTCCTCTCCTCTCCTCTCCTCTCCTCTCCTCTCCTCTCCTCTCCTCTCCTCTCCTCTCCTCTCCTCTCCTCTCCTCTCCTCTCCTCTCCTCTCCTCTCCTCTCCTCTCCTCTCCTCTCTCCTCTCCCCTGTCTACTGCCAACTTACTACACTATTCTGAAAGATCTTAAACCACTAGCAGTGTAGTAAGAGAAACTCTGAAAAATGTATTTGAGGTTTTAAACACAGCACTGTTGGGAAAGTTCATTTCCATGAGGCTTTACTTTGTGTGAATCTCGAGTTCCCAGAGAGTCAGTCCTCAGGGATTACCCTTCTGTATTTCTTCCACAAGAAAAATTCCCTCTCTGCCTGTTCTAAGCACTGGTGTTTGGTAATGTATGAAACAACTTTTCTGACAATATTAAACTTGTTCTCAGGAGTGTTTTCTAAACAGCTGCTCTCTTACTGCTCTACAGTATCCCTCCCTCAATCATGTGTTTTGTTCCCCTGTGGATTTGTTTCTGAAATCTTGTAAACAATATCAGGTTTACAAGTAATTTCTATGCTCCCACATAAGCAGCAAATCATAGATGTGAAGTAACAAAGTTCTTGTTATTTACCAGAATCCATAATTCTGCAGTAAACTAATAAAATTACAAAAAGGAAACTAAAAAAGTGTAAGATCATAAGTCAAATTAATACTGTTATTTCCACAGGCAAAGGGAAAAGAGATCTACAAAGTCACCCATAGCATGTGGAGTTAGACAAACTCACAAAAACCAAGGGAAATATCTTCATTTTCCATTTTGTAGAAGCATTTTAATGTTATAAATTCTATTAATCTAATAGATATAAATGTGAAGGTTTTTTACAAAGGGAAAACTTTCATGAGACTTTTTTCTCTCTTCTACTATTATCATGAATGCCCTAAGATACAGTCCATCTGTAGTTATAGAAAATCACAAACAAACAGGCCTTTAAATGGAATACTAATTTCCACAAGAAAATTACATTTGTAATTTAAATATAAGCTTTTCACATGAGGCTTATTAGCTGTGTTTTAATCTGCATTGCTCTGGTTAAAATATCCAATTTCCTTTTTTTCTCCTGTGAGCCTAACAGAGTTTCTTTAGCCATTAGCAACAGTAATAGCAATTAGCAACATCACTTCCAGCACACAGTCATTTCAGGCTTAGCTGTGTAGGCTTCATGTTTAATGAATCCAAACATAACTAGAAAGGCTTGAAATAGAAAATACAATAATCACAGAGGAATGTCAGCCTCAACATAATAGTCCACAGTAAGTATTACATGACCAGTCCCTGGGCTGTGTCCAACTCTACTTGGCCCATAACTGGAAGTATGAGGAAAACAAGCGTTAAGTTTTCTGCACTTTTGTTTAACCCTGGGAGAAGTAGGGAGCTTCTCTGTGGTCTTCGCCTTGGTTTGACAGCATCCATTGCTCCCAGTCAGTCCCTTATAGTAGCTCTCAAACAGGTCACCATCGCTGATGCTTGCTGTTTTAATGAAGTTCATCCTGTTATCTGTGTGCACATGTGTATTGGGTGAAGGTGGCCACGTTTTGGTAGCAGAGGAACTGCTGAGGTGTCGTGCATGATAAGAGGCCAGGGGCTGCCCCATGCTAAACAGCCAGCTCCAATGGACCCACCACAGGGTAACAGCTGAAACTGTCAGCCAAGCTGTCAGTGCCTCTTTGAAAACATATTTAAGACAGGTCAGAAAATGCCAGTCAAGGAAAGAACGAGGGAACAAAAAGAGTGAGAAGCAGCAGAGTGAACACCAAGGTGAGACGAAGAGTCAAATGAGGTGCTCTATGGTGGAGCAGACTTTTCCAGAGGGACTACAGCCCGTGGAGGAACCATATCAGAGCAGAGGAAATGAAAAGGAAGGAGTGGCAGAGTTAAACCACTAAGTCTTGACTGCAACCCATCCTGCACCACGTGTTGCCTCACTGAAGTGACTGAGTGTAACCTGCAGCCTGTACATGACCTTGTAGTTTTTATTTCAACCCTTGAGTCTGCTTGCTGGCTCATTCTTCCTATTTTCTCCCCCTGTCCTGCTGGTGGACAGGGAGTGGGTGTGAGCGGCTGGATGGGAGGCTGACAGCCACATGGGGCCAACCTACCAAAACATGTCATTGCTCATGCTGTGGTAAGTAACCACAATAGTTACTTTAGATTTGTAAAATGTTTCGCTTCAAAGTTTTCTTAAGGTTATTCCCATGTCACATTCTCTAACCCCCAGCAACAATTCCTTATGTGCTCTGGTATTATCCTAATAAAAAGTACTGCTTACTATTTTGCTTTAGATTTTGAGGTAACAAACAATAACCTTAAAAATACTCGTTATCATGTATGCCCAAAAACCAGACTGCATGATCACTGTCCCTTTGTGTAACTTCTGTTGTGCCAGTCCAGAACTCTGTCAGCAGGTGGAGACAGATGTGAAATTGACTTATAAATACTCAGAATTTGGTCTTTGCTCCTGGATCTTTTCTCTTTCCCCATGGGGAAACAGTACTTTATTGTTTTGATTCCTTCTTGAGAGCAATGACTGGAAAAAAAGAAAAGCCAGAAGATAAAATGCAAAATTTAACTAAAATATTTTAAATGCTTTCTTTCCTTAAACCTATCATCATTTCTAGTAGGGAAGATGGCTCATTTCCCTTAAAGACAGCAGTAGCTTTGGGATATTTGTTGGTTGTGGACCAAGACGTTCAAAAAATAGGCTCCAGAGCAGCCTTCTGAAGTTCCAGAGCTTCGAATCAGTCAAGAAAAGGTTACAAATATTTTTTGTTGCCACCTCTGTTTCCAACAAATCACTGAAGCAAAGTTTTGTTGAAAACCGATGGGGCAAAATGTGCTTTTTCAACATGTGAACCAATAAAGTGAAGTTGCTCTCTTTTTTCTTCTCTCCCTCTGCTTTTTCCTTTCTAAGGCTGCTACAGACAAAGAGTTAAGAAAAATAAACTATTTTTCCAGATGTTAACATAACTTCAAGGAGGGATGCAACATCTAGGCCTTATTAGTGTTAAGAAGCAATGCTTAACAAAATAGAAAGTAGCTTCAAGAACATTTTAAAAGCAAGATAAATAACAAAATAAAGAAAACTAATGATAAAGGTTGACTAACAACTCACAAGTTTGCAGAGAGAAAAAAGGGAAAGTGAGAGGGTAAAAGAAGTATAGGACTATAACTCTATAGTTGGCTATCACGATCCAACTTAAATAAAATTGGGTAAATTTTGCTTGGACAATGTTTAGCAAACTCCAAGGATAAAATACACAAAGATGTCTAACAGAATCAAGGCATGAAAATTACAGGAATAAAAGCTCAACAAACAATGACATATAATACCTAAATCACAAGAACACAAATCCTAATGATGTAATGGTGTGGATGATTCTGGTGATAATAAACACCATAAGATCTGCAATACATGTGTGGGAAAGGAAAGTGACTACAATACGAATTTGTCATGTTGCTAAACAAGGGAAATGAGTGTAAGAGAAATGGTGACAGTGGTGATAACTCAGGAAAAGCCCTCAAGACAGTATTTACAAGTGCTACCAATTCTTGCCTGTTTGATTCTCCCCAGAGCAGACTGTGTAGTAATGGAGATGCGAGTTGCTTGCAGAGTTTGTTGCTTGTACATATCTTTCACCTCTCTCTGATCAGAAGAGTGCTCTGGTGCTCTGACCGGTAGAAAAAGGTTTTAACTAGCTTATTTATTAAAAGGGGTGTCTCTATGACTTGGACCCTCAACTTCACATTAGCTTCACAGTGAAACTTCTCTCTAAATCACAACTTCTTAAATGGTAAGAGCCTGTTTCATTAGTATGTTGGGCATAAACAATGCAGTATATTAAAAGAACTAAAGTGTGCATAAGAAGTGGACTCTGTATTGTCCTCAGGATACCAATAAAATAAAATCTTTACTTTGTCAGAGGTATCAGTCACAGATATGGTACACCTACAGTTATAGCTGGTTGATAGAAAAAACTCTTGAGTAATGTCCCAAAGTCTTAACATTACTACAAGACAACATGGAGACAAGTGTAAGTATATGTAGTAGAAAAAAATTTAAATAAATCTTTTCACAAAAAAAATCTGACGTCAAATTCTAAACAGATTCCTAACTACTTCTTCTGAGGAGCTTTTCCATGTGCTGTTGTCCAAGAGCCACTCTGTAATTTCATTATAGCTATCTTTGCAGACATCATCAAAGTGCTAGATAATTTTTAAAAGACTTTCCTTCAGAAAAGGTGTTATCAAATATAAAGATTGCTTCAAATTCTTTGGTCCATTTTTTTACTGTTTCAACGAGTTAACCAGTACCCACAAGTGACCCTTTGATTGGCTATACTACAATATCTTATCTGTGGCCACCACTGCCACAGCAGCATGGACCATTATTGGAGATGTCATACATGGTAGCAAAGTTTTTTGTTAAAATAGTTACAACCTGTCCATAAACTGTGGGTTTTTTAGGAAAAAGTTCTTCCACTCTGTAAGTTAAATCAGTTATTTACAGGGCACGGTTTTCTTCTCCATATTCCTAGAACTTCATTGTGTAGATTCATTTACTATGGCACTGTCTGAAGCTGTACAAAATGGGCTGAGGTATACAGACTGAGATGTCTAAGTCTGTGCTCCTACATGCATCACTAGGTATAAGGTATGAGACTTTGTCTCCCACTACCACCATGTTAGGCTCTTCACCCTAGCCAGGTTTAATGAAATGCAGTTTCACAGCACTTCTAAATATCAGATTGGTTAAGCTAAGTCTCTAGATACAGACTGTGTAAAACTGGAATATCCTTTAGCAAACAGATGTGATTTTAGTTTTTTGTTTCCTTTCTCAAAGCAATGCTGGAAGTGTGGTAGTATACAATAGTTCCTCTGACTCAACACTGTTTACATCAGCCAGCGCTTAGTGCTGTCATAGGCAAAAGAAACACAGTCAGAATGCCAGAAGCAGCTGCTATGTTGGGGATAGGTAAGGCAGAGGTGATCAGTGAAGTTCCTCCCACTGAAATCTTGCAGAAGCTGTGGAACAAGCTGGGACCTGAGCCATTGCCTTCCCAAGAGCAAAGGTGCTTCCCAGAGCAATGAGAAAACTGGTTTCAGAGCAGCTGCAGGATCTGAGCAGAAGCAAGTTGCTGCTGACTGGCCTCATGCTGTGTGGGGCACAGCCTTCCAGTGAGTTTCTGCAAGTGTGGAAATCGCTGCCTCCTGTGCAAGAGGACTCTGTCTGCTCCCTCCTCTAACAGAACAAGGTAAGACACCTTTCTTTCCTCACCTCTCATGGCCAGGGTAATACTCATAGGTAGGAGCCTAGACACTGACATAGTTTGATCACAGTCCTTGGCCTATGTCAGACACAGCGAAACAATGAGCATCGAAATATCCCCTGTGCTGGATTTGCCAGATGCTCTTCCTTCACTGGACAGTAGAAGTAGTAATGAGAGCTTCAACTCCCAGAAACCAAGAAGAAAGAAGGTGATTAGTTGTAATGCCAGGAGAAAAGACAATTTCTTCCCAGTCCTAGTCTAAAGGGGACTAGAACAAAACTAGTTCAGCATAACTGTGCCCCACATTACATGCAGAAAGCACTGTAACTTTGTAGGAAAAAGAGTCAGTTTGATTGGGGTTTTGTTCTGCCAATAATGGCAGCACTTCCTTCAAGCAAATGGGGGTACCATTGGCTAATGATTATTGAAAGTGTCAGTGGCACTGAAACAGGAACAGCTCCTGATAAACATCCATCAAAAGGTAATGGTCTGCAGT
This sequence comes from Opisthocomus hoazin, assembly GCF_030867145.1. Taxonomy (NCBI): domain Eukaryota; kingdom Metazoa; phylum Chordata; class Aves; order Opisthocomiformes; family Opisthocomidae; genus Opisthocomus; species Opisthocomus hoazin. The sequence goes on along the minus strand of NC_134417.1, from coordinate 69,583,507 downwards.
ATTAACATGAAAGCTACACAGGATGTTTGGTAGCAATCATTCATTTTTGATATAACAATACATATATTAACAAATACAGATTTTCAAGATACTTAGCTTCATCAAAAATATGATCCATCCTTTTTCCTATCCTCTCCCTCTAACACATTTAGTGATGGGAAGGATATGCAAATTCCAGAGCTAATCTTAGATCACTAAAACGCATGTCTCAGGCTGGAAGTACCTGAAAAATATATTTTGATGAATGCCTACAACAACAAAAAAAAACCCCATCAACCAACAAATAAACCACAAACAAATCACCTCTTTCTATTCACTGGCAACTTGATAAGTAATCTCAGCACAGAATTCAAGGGTTGGCCAGCCCCCAGGACTCAAACTGGTCCTCATTTCTCCTGTCCTATAGTTCTGTTACTCAGAGATGTCAGTGGTGGGGCTGTGTAATGCAACTTAAACAGTCATTTCCTATGTTTTTGTAAATGAGAATGTTGACATTCTGCCTTCAAAAAGTTTCAATGAGACATTTTTTCAAAAATTTGAACTTCAAGCAATTCCCTTTCTTTACTGGTCATGTTATTACATAGGATTTTAGTAACTATCTCAAAGAAATCAACAGGAAAATCAGATTATGGGTTAACAGGCTTCCCACAAGATTTTGCATTAACTCCTACACTCAGAACAATAACTCCCTTGAAAGCAAAAGGAAACAACTCTAGAGTTCGTTCCACAATCGAGTATGGGTTCAAATCCACCCTCGGGAGCACTTTCTGAATCCCATTAAAATTAGAAAAATGGCTCATGTTTGCATACAGAAAATGACCCTGCTGCTTTTTAAAGTATACAATAGGGAAGCAGAGCCAACAAGAATGGAAATGGTATTCTTTTAACAAGCTGATTATTTAATACAAGCCTCCTTGGGCAAAATAGGCAAGGTACTGCCAAACCAACATTACTGAAAATTTACCAAAGTTTAATGCCATATAAGCTATGTTTCTTGAGGGGTTTGTGTTGGGGTTTTTCTGTTTGGGTTTTTTTTTTTAATTTGTAAGGCAGTCTTCTCAAAGCTGATTAATGTTACAAAAGAAACATTCACTCAGACTCCAAATGACTATTGAAATTTAGTATTTTTGACCCCCTGGTATTTATGAGTTTCTATCAATGCCTATAAACTCTCACATACTCTCATCTCTTACACTCTTCACACAGTGCCTGTACTGATAAATGAGAAACGGGACATGAGGTCCCTGAGAAGAAACTGGAGAAATAAAAAGAGGTACAAGAAAAAGATATTTTGATATTTGTCACATGATCATTTATGCTCTCTTTGAAGGTCTCAGTCTTCCAAACCTGAAGAAAAGCCGATGTAAGATACAGATATGCAAACCTGCAACACAAAAAACGACCATCCTTTACAAAGTTCTTATTTATGAAATAATAGTTTTAGATTTGTCCAAAGCAATCAGTATTCACAGAAGTAGAGGTGGCTTTGCCTGAAAATTTGAGCATAAGCAATAGTGAGTCCTAATTATGGTAAAATTTTTAATTGCTACAAATACTGAGCAGGTGGCCATGGATATCACACACTGACTCCCAGTATGAAAATATTTAAAACATTTTCTAATCAAAATCTTCCCCAACTCTCTCCTCAGTTCGTAGTTGAAAGGCAAATCCTGTTAAAAGGATTATTTTAAAATTTGGCACAAATAGCATATAAACAACAGCAGATTTTTGTCCAACTTGGAGACTTATGCTGATGCTGGTTCATGTTGTCAGATGTAAACATTTGTTCTCTCTGGAAAGCTTAGGAAGCAATGAATTCAATACTAGAGGATAGATCCTCTTTATGCCAGTAGCAGGGTAATTAACACTTTTTTTTTCAGTAATGCACACGTGTACACACACATGCACACATACACACACTAAGAGTAAGAAGCAGATTCTTTGCCTTGCCAAGCCTGCTTTGTATCATTTTGACACAACAAAGTAGACTGACACCAAACCAAGCAAAAAGTACCAGTAGAAAAAGGAAAATTTCCTGGGGAAATAGGGCTGAAATAATGATCAGCAGAGGGGTCTGGCTGAGGAAAAACGGACTGTCAGGCTCTGCGTGACTGTTGTCTTATAAAGTATCCAAAAGAATGCTTCATTCCACTGAAACATAATTTAGATCAACACTGCTTTTGTCCTCCAGCCACAATCTGGCCTGTCTGTGCATCGCTGAGGATGGAGTGTTTGAGAACCAGTTCTTTGGAGGCCAGCTGGCGTATGCCAACATTTGAAATGTTAGCAAACGCTAAGAGCAGTCTGGTTGCAGGGTCTCTCAACATCAGGCAACCACAGGATGTTTATAATCTTCTCAGCCATCCCCACCCTACATCTGTTCCTGAAGCAAGTGTGTGCATCAGTTACCATAGAGTATTAAAGCACAAACATTATAGCTGACTTATTTCTCACAAGCCAGCAGAAATCGTTTTCCCATAAAATGAAGTCTACTAATCTTTTTTCTTCTAAGTCCGAAGATACTGAATTACTTCCCAAGGTTGAGACTCTGATTCATGGCAATGTTGACCATGCTGGCAAGCTGGGCGGTCACTTTTACTACTCCTGTGTGCAATATAGAGATCAAAGTATTCCATAACCATTCACAATGGAGCTTTTTCTCCCCCTCTTCAAAACAGTGAAGGAACTGCTGACCATTAACCAAAAAATTACTGAAAACATTATTTCTAAGATAACAGCAGAAAGGCTGGCGTCCCTTTCCCAAAGAAAACCACAGTTTCTCTTCTGTTTCACAGAGCAGATAGATAGCAAATTACTAGGAGAATGGCAGGCAAGTCATCTGTGCTAATTATTAACATAGACTATGTTAGAGTCCGAACAAAACAGATCAAAGGAAAACCACAGAAAGCCACTCATGCAGCAGCAGCCATGGACCTAATGTTGCAAGTGAGGTAGAAGCATGGAACTCAAGTTTACACCTTAGTTATAACCGTGGTGTGGCTGGATATCAGGACTGTCCCTGTACTTACACTCAGTGCACTAAAATCACTAACTCCCTGGGTGAAGTGGTCCAGGAACTCCTCAGCACATCCCTGCGTAGACAAGACACTCAACTACCTTGAGACAACGGACTGGGCTGAGAAGATGTGACAGACCCCAGACCTGGCTCATCACCACCTTCACCACAAAGCATTTGACTAACTCTTGCAGGAGCTCTTCAGGTGAGGATTTCAGACAATCCTGAAGACCCCTCACAGGCAGCTCCTGCTGTGCATAAAAATTTTGTATTTAAAAAAACCTGGGTGCAAAAGCTGGTCCTTCCAAGTGGTTCCTGCTGCAGAACTGATACAGATAAGATACTTGTAAATAGTCGGTAGAAATGGTTCCCGCAAATGCAGAAACAATTAACTTTGTAAGTGGGAGTTGGAGATAAATCAGTTCTGTGATTTGGTGATGATCTTTAACAGTGGATGATACATGTGCTGGAGTGGTCATAGGATGAGAGTCTAGCTAGGCTGTAAGAACTGGGCAGAACAGCAGTCTGGGTAGCCTCATCTGTGACTCACACAACAGACTCCGATTGCCACCCAGACAGCAGCAGCCATCCTGTTCAAGAGATTTGATTTCCTGTGCAAGTATTAATTCAAGCCAAGATCCCAATAAATTACAGTTTTTATCAAGCACTTCGCCCATGGGTGTCTGTGCAACACTACTTTTGCTGTAACCTAGACAAGGTGTGGTAGATGAAAACATTCCCAAAGAGACAAATGGGATAGTGGAACTGAAATTGGCTCAAGCAGCATAGGGAGCAGACCAGGCAGAAACCCTACTTAGGATAAGTAAAACTTGTAAGTTTTATAACTTACAAGTAAAACATACAAAACTATCAGCTCTTTCATGTTTGGTTTTTTTTCCACTCATTTGATTTGTTCATAGCATTTTTGGATCCATTAGGAGAGAGATTTATCCTTTTGAAGATAACATTGAAAGATCTTGGACAAACCTTAAGCCTCAAGAATGACTTCCCCTCACAATTAAGATATTTAGCACTGTAGCCATCTACTAGTCTCTTTTGGCCACTAGTGGCTGGGATTTTTTCTTTCTATTCCTACCTTTTGCTTTTTCTCCTCAAATCTCTGTAGGAACTCAATTTCAATAGACGCTTTCATTTTTGTTTAACAAGATCATTGTTAATGTTTCATGGTAATTACTAGCTATTTTTCGTGTTACTAATTAACTCCAGTGAAAACAAGGCATATAATTCATTAAGGCCTCTTTTGGGAGATGGAAAAAATAACTGACTGATACGGTCAGTTCTTGAGAACATTGCAAAAAGCATCAGGGTAAGGATCAAGCAAGTCCTGCCCTTTCAGCTTTAAATTATTCTCTATCATTTTTTTGTGGATAATGTCTTTCTTGTCTTAACTACCAATAAATAAAGACTTTTGTGCTGTTGTGCAAGGGATCCAACTCCTGATCTCCTCATCTATAAGCTTTCACAGAGGAGCTTTCAAACCTGTGGGAATACTGTCACTTTGTACTACGGTAAGGGACAAAATCCTTGATGATTTTTTTTCTAATGTGGCTAGGAATCGTTAATTGCTTTCTACACACTACAAACTAGCTAATCTGTTCCTAAGTTTTTGTCATATAATGCCACAGCTGCTAATCTGCAAATAAAGATACTTCCTCCAATTTTCAGATGAGTATTCTCTGGACCATGGAAACAAGCTCACACTAGTATTATAAATGTTTTTTTATCTGTTTATCCATGTAAAATCTTAAGCATCAACGTATGGAGGTTTCTCAAGAACAAAAGTTGTGATAAGCTTTTGTTGAAATAAGTACCATTGGCCTTTTAGCTGCTTTGAAATATTCAGGCTCAATTGTTGTTAAATCCTAAAGTAATTTCCCTTCCATGCAGAGAAGATGCAGAACTTCTGGGATTCTTTACTACCTTCTCTGTTCTCACATATCAGTGTAATCAGTATGATTCTACATTATTTAATGTAATAATTCTCTGCCCAATAAAGAGAACTGTTTATGACTTACATAATGAAAAACTGTCTAAATTTATTAGGAAACAAATGAAGAGGGAACCAATGGGGGTTGCTGCAAATATTTCATACTTGCATCTCGATATATAGTATGTGGCTATGTATATACACAGACATAAGATAGATTTATACACTTTTAGAACATAAGCAACATACTTGTTCATACCTATATTGCAAGTTATCTTCTCAGGGACTAAACAGATTCATATATTACTATTTCTATGCTTTGAAGTTTCATCCCAGATCAAAAGGAAAATTATTGTTAGAAGCTGATCCACCTTAAGCAACCTGTACGATGTAACTGATTGTATCACTGGATATCGTTACGTAAGCTGTTCTAAAGAGAACATACTAATAGGTACCATAATTTTCAATAGGAGTAAAATAAAACTTTTGTTAAAGCAGCCTTAGATAGCCAGTTATACTATCATAGTAGCCAGAATGAAGCAGGCAAGGAAGTTCTGACAAAGATTTAAGAAAGAACATGCCATTTTTGACAAAACAAGGACAGAAAAAGGGAGCATTTATATTCCTTAAAGAGCTGTAAGTTTGTAATACCATAGAGCAATACAAAATTTTACAGTATCATCCATCTGTTGCAGAAGTCTGTGATATCTTAACTATCAAACTTTTCAGGACACACTTTCAATATACAATCACTTTCCCTGTGAGTTATTATTTAATTTGGCCTCGTGGTAGCATTTTGTCAGAGTGGGGATCTCTTTCATAGTTCTACAAAAAAGAGTGAAAAAGAAAATAAAATAAAAATTTTCTGGTAGCACTCACAGGAACACACACAGGCCATACTATCACTTCTATACAATTTCAGTGCAGTGGCTGGACTGTAATAGCTTTTGGACACCTGTACATTGTAGTGCAAGATGTAGTACATTATTGTTTGTGACACCCTGAAACACCAATTTAGGAGGCTGCAGATTGCTCTGAGCCCAATAAATCTTTGCAAACCCATCTAGAGTGGCTGAGGAACGCTTTCCTCCCCCCCTTTCTCCCATTCCTTTGGTGGAGCTGGGGGCTTTTGTGCAACCATTCTCCCTCAGATTCTGCCAGCCTGGAGTACTGCATTTTTCTGTTGTGTAACAATGGAGAAAGGCCTAGAAAGCTGTTCTAGCTTTGTAACACAACAATTCACATTGAGAAAACTCAGTTATTTATGTAGTTAAAAGGAAGAAAGAGAAAACTGTTATCAGTTAGGTGTATTATTACCATCTTCTTTTAAATGTTGTGAAAGCTGTAAAATAAAGCCAGTTCCTAGGAACACTTGTCTTTTATTCTCACTTCCTCAGTTTCTACATGTAAAAGACTATTGCAAGCAGCTGGAGCTCCACCTATCTCTAAGTGGGAGCTACCTGCACACTAGAGTGCGTTATGTTAGGTAACATCAAGAGAGTTCAACGCAGACACTGCCATCAAACAGCTCTTCAGCTAAATTTCAGTTTTCAGGCATCCTAAATTTGTATCTGTAACAGTGAGTTTATTGCACATTAAGCTCATCCATGCAGCAGGCAATTTTTTAGGGCTAACAGTTTTCTGCTACCTATATGCACAATGCTATATTAACCAAAGTTATCAACCCTGGGTTTAGCGGGGGGGAGGGAGGGAGGGGGAGAAGAGAAAAAGAAGATAATCTCCATTGCTATGAGATTCTTTGCATTTCCTATTCACTCCTAGCAAATACTTTTGTGCATTTTTGACTCAAAGGTGCAGAAAGTGTACCATTCCCTCCTCTGCCTCACTATGTACGTTTGATTATTTTTACACTGCTTTCCCAGAAGTTATTGACAACATGCTGACAGTAGGGAATACACAACACCTCGCACAGACCCTCTGGGAGCACATGTACGAGAACACATTTGCCACATTGCTCTCACTGAATTTACAGCCCAATGTACTGAGAACAAATAGCAATCTGCCGCTCAGCATCAGAGAACTCAAGATCCATCCTTGAGACAAATAACTTAAAAGCAGATAACTTCTGTAATTTTAGGTTCTGCTTCAAGCAGGCAAATGATGACAAGAAGCTGGCAATAGCGGTGCAGCGACAGAATCAGCTAAACTACAGAAACTCTCTGAGGCAAAGTTGGTAGTTTAGCTCATTTATAAGGCTGGGGAGGAAGGCAAGAGGTTGACTATGTTTGTTTGTTTGTTTAGGTAAGTATGTCTTTCAGGACTCAGTTGTGCATCAGTGGAATAAAAAAAAAACCACAAACTGCTGAAAACAGATTTAGTTGTCCAGGAAGGCAAAATCTGTCTGTGAATGCTACAATGTTGTCTCCTCATGGATCTTGGGCCTGGCGTTACTAACAAAAGAATAGTTACTATTCAAACTCATAAATCCCAGCTTTGCTCTATTCAATTGTTTCCACTTCTAATCTCTCTAATTTAATTGTTTCCACTTCTAATCTCTCTAAATCAACATATCTCACCTGCTAAAATTAACCTTTCTCCTTTCTGTGAGCACATTAGCTGTGTTCACATGAATTCATCAGCTTTAATTAGCCTACAGGCACTTCTAGCCACAGCATGAGACCTGATTTCTCTTTAGGTGACAGAAAAAAGTCAGATCCAAGAAGGTAAATTTTAAAGCTAAGTTTAAGAGATCATCTATGTTGAGGGAGGAGGCACTGATGTAGAATTCTTCTTGTCACTATTTAGTCACATTCCACACAAATGTGAACCGCCAGTTCCAAGTCCAACTATAGCGAATTGTTCCTCTTCAGGGAAACTTCTTCTAAAGTTCAGTGCTGAAACATTGGTAGAGACTAATCCAGATTCTTGAGTTGTTTGCAATAAGTAATTTGCCCACACAGCACAAGGAGGGGCAGATATGTAGTGAGAAGTAGAGAGATGTTGCTTATTTCTGCATTGCAAAGAGAGGTAAAATGCTAAAAAAGTTACGACCTCCTCCTTAGGATCTGATCATCTTCTTTCCTTACGAGCAATGAGACAGCAAAATTAAAATTAAAAAAAAAACGGTTAGGAGATCTGGCATATTCAAGAATGATTGTCTGAAGTGCAATGGAATGCTAAAACCTCCATAAACATTTCCCAGAAAGCATGCTTCCATATGCAGAGGAGTCCCTTGTTAGAGGCTTAGAGAACTTTGGACCCCAAATTGAAGATGTTTCAGTTGAATTTCAAAAGGTAAGTAATGCCAGAGACTAGAGAATCTGAATTGTTAAGACAGAGACACCTAAATTCACCTTAATTTGGGAGTTGGCTGAAGTTCAGGCAGCATGAAACTGCCTTGAAGTACTCTTTAGATCAAGTATAAGACAACAGTCTCTTGGTCAATACAGTACAGGATTTTTGCAACTCATAGGAAAAAATCGGTTGCCAACATTGTCAAACAGCGGTTGCTGGGAGAGGGTGGTATCTCATCTGTCTTGTTTTACAAGCACAAAAGAAAATGAAGAAAGGAAAGAAAAGTCAGTTATGAAATTACAAAGACTTTTTACAAAAAGTAGGAGACACCAATGTCTTTTTATTTTCTTTATTCTGCTGTGATTTTCCAACTCTTTCCCATTGCTGAACTCAGGTACCAATTTGTAACTCAGGCCCTGTGGGCTGAGTGATGGGTGCTCTGAACCCCTTCAGGCTGAGGCCAGCAGCAGATTTCTGTTCAAACAGTTCAAATTGATTTTTTTGAACACAAAAGCAGCCTAGGGAAGGAAGGCACATACTGTGCAGGGTAATCTAAGCAGAATGTACTGGGGAAAAAAAAGAATTCCTATCATGTATAAAATTCTGACATTTCAGTCTTTGTTTTTGCCCCAGATCTGAATGCAAAAGTTTAAATTTAGAGTTTTGTGGGAGATGCAAATTCCTCATGTCCCCTCAAAGAATCATTTCAAAAAAGAATCAGAGCATTTTCTTTCAAAACTGTCAGAACATTCTGAAGTGATATATATGTATGCTGATAGTTCATGATATAGAAGAGAAATATAAAAGAGATTTAAACATTATCAAAACAGAACACTTGAAGGCTTTTTCACTGAACATTTTTGAAACAAAAAATGTTCATATTTCAAAGAAACTGCTTTTTTTGGATAAAAACTTTTTCCATTGAAAAACTCTTGTCTAATTCTACCTGCAACTCAGTGAGGGAGATTTGCTTGCCACAGTTAACCAAATCTGCAATTTGGCAGAGACGCATTAGCATTCTTTGAGCAGCCTTGGTTTTGTAACACATTCCATGCATACAGCGCTTCTTACCTGGGGATCTCAGAACATTTTGCACAGATGACAGACAGGAGCATGCTGTGCCTGTACCAACATGAAGTTTGTCCCAGCCTGTTGCAGAGCTGGAGCCTCAATCCCCGGTCAGCTGCATGGCATACATGATGGTTCATATCCAGGCTTCTCTCCAAAGTGAGATGAACAGTCGTCAGGAAATCCAGCCTAGTATAGTCCATGGTTCGGCTCATCCATATAGGATGAACATAACCTTGGTGATCTTGTCCACATCTTGAACGAAGCTGGGTCTGAGAGGAGTTCCCCAGGTGGTAAAATTGGGTAGAAGCAGTCTGATGCCAATCTGCTTCCCACTTACTTGTATCCTATCTGTTATTCACACAAGGCAGAGCCAGAGCTATAGTTATACAGAACCTCTGAGCTAATCTAAATGACAAAAGAAGTGGAAAACCAGTTGAAACATTGTGTTTCAGAAATCTTGAGTGTTAGGTAAGAGAGAATTCAAAAAGTCTCCTATCACTTTCAAGATTTCCCTCATCTGCCTGCCAAGTAGGTCAGGCCCACAGGATGACATTGACATATTTCTGAAGAAATCTTTCTTCATTCTCTTCCTTTCTGTGGGGGTGAATTAGAAAGGAAAGGAAGCAAGGAGCTATTTTTCCCAACCTTTTCTCAGAGAAGAAGGTTTTGCCTTGACTGCCCTGTGGACCCTTTTTTCCTCTCACAGTTTAATCATTACTATGTATTAAGTTTTTGACATTAAAATAATGTTCAGGATCATTACTGTTACTTGCTCCCTTCTAGAGCTGGAAGCCCTCATCACAAGGACACACTTCATGTAGTGACAAGTGGAAGTCATTCTTCTGCTGTGGGATGGGTTTCAGCTGGAATAATTTTCCTCCCAGTAGGTGCTGTATTTTGGATTTAGTACACGAAGAATGTTGATAATCTGATGTTTGTAGTTGTTGCTATGAAATCAAGGACCTTTTCCAGTCTCCCTTGTTCATCTAAAGAGCAGGTGTGCAGGAGCTGGGAGGGAGCACAGCCAGGCAGCCAGCCCAAGCTGGCCAATGGAAATATTCCACACCACAGATGTCGTGCTCTGTTTATGACTGGGGGTTAGCCAGGGGGCAGGAATTCCTTCTTTCAATGAGATTGATCCTCTTTTTTCGGAGAGTCCAAGCTTTTCCATGAGTTCGGTCTTTTTTCCATAAGTTTGGCGAGTGGTGAAATCTGTGAAATTCGTGAGCTCCAGGAAACTCACAGGTTCCGCAATCACTGCTCAGGGACTGGCTACACAATTGGTCATCAGGCAGTGAGAAAAATTGTATTGTGTATAGCTTGTTTTGCATATTCAGTAGTACTAGTAGTAGTAGCAGTATTTCCTTTGTTGTCTTATTAAACTGTCTTTATCTCAATCCACGAGATTTCCCTTTTGTCCGTTCTCCTCCGCATCCCACGGGGTGGAAGGGGAGGGCTGAGTGAGTGGCTGTTGGGTCCTAATTGTCAGCTGCCGGGTTAAACCACAAAAGATGTTAATTATAGTTTAATGTCTGTGCCAATAAAGATGCTACTGATTCTCCCCATAATCCATTGGCTTAGAGCAGCCAAAAAAATCCCTTTTGCCTTCTGAGATCTGTAGCACCAGATCCTGTGCAGTATCTCTTTATAAGGTCATCAGATTTCATCCAGTTACTGAACTGGCATCAAACCAGACCACCTTGATTTCATGGTAGGCATGTATTAGAGCAATATACAATATTGGACTGATATTAGGGAGATACAGAATAGACTTCCACTATTGGAAATTAGTATTCCTTTCGTAAGTAGACCACAGCAGCCACAGGAAAAATGCAGATTGCTCTTGTACTAGAAAATTTCATCATGACTAGTCTAAAATTAATCACGAAAACAAAACCCATCGCTTTCATCTTCTGTAATCCTCTTCAACTGTCACATTCCTGTGATTTTCCAAAATGACAAAGTTTGTCTACAAGGTTAATGGAAAATCCATTGCAATTGAAGGTGTCTGGACCTGCTGCAGTCCAGGCTTCTTATCTAGCATGAAACCGTTGCCAGTCCCACCTGCCAAGCTTTTGTCAAGTCTATTGTATACGTGGAGTTTCCTCCACTCTATGGCCATAACATGGAGAGTGCCAGCTATTTATACACAGTCAGCTGAATCCTCGTCTCAGCAGAAATCTTGGCCCTGCTGAAGCTGATGGCACTGGCTCTGAGGATTTTGGTCCAGTCAATGTTTCACCACAGGTTTCTGTCACTCTCATTACAGCCTGCCAGATTCTTGTCACAGCTGCTGCAAGCGACTGCTACGTGCTTGCCTAGCTGGGCTTTATATTGTCACTTACCAAGAAGCTATATTCAATGTTAGTTGTTTTTTATGTCTTCTGCCAAAAATAAAAGTAGTTTCTATATGGTTTAATTGGTGATAAACAATTTTCAGTCAGTGTATTTAATCGTCTGGAGGCTGCAAATCAATCTCTCTCAAAAAAGCTGCTTGAAATCAAATCAGCCTCAAAAGATCTTTTCCTTTAAATTACAGTGGTGCCCAGTCTTTCCCAGATATTGTAGCTCAAGTGAATTACTGCAAAGAATGGACACTGAGAACAAAAGAAAAATGATTGGTGAGAATAGAGGCTGATAGTCCTGAAATAAAAATCTTGCAGTAGGGAGGCCTGAGCTTAGCTGCATGTCTTTGCATATTTCCCCAAGGAAGAAGGTAACAAATAGTTTTGGCAGGAGGAAGACATCTGAAGGCAGCAAAATAAAAGAGTCATGTATCAAACCATTTTATGTTGGCTTTGAGATGTATTAAATCTTTACATAATCTTGTTTTTCTTTGCAAAGCCTTTTTTCTCTTTAAAGAAGCTGACAATTCCACAGTTGAGTTTCTTTGATCGCAATTAAACACTGCATATTTCTGCATTTCTGCCTATATGGATTGTATGTAAGATTATAACAACCCCATGAAAAGCAAACTTCAATTTAAGGAAACATTAAGGTTTTGAAAGACTCTAAAATCAAGCAAAATGCCAATATTTTTTGTACTACCTTAACTGAATATCCATGAATAAAGCAGAGGGAATGGCTTTTAATTGCATACTCACACATACTCACAAACTTATAGTTTCTTTGTCTCGTACAGTAAACAAAATGTTTTCCATCAATGGGCAGCTTTAGCATCTGGCTAAAAGAACACAGAACAGGAATTACTTTGAAGAGGCACCTAGTATCAGTCCCACTGTGAGAGTCAAACAAACTGATTTAAAAATGCAACATTCCTAAGAGGAGGCAAAAAAAATGAGACACTGAGAATGCAGGAAAGAAGTGAAGTGAAACCATAACAGAACAGAGAAAAAGGGCAGAAAGCAGAGGAAACAAAGCCTGTGGTAGAATGCGTTATAGAGACCACTATTTGTTCTCTCATGGGAATTGAGTGGGATTCAAAAAGATGAAAAATGGTCAACTACTTAAGGACTGGAAAGAATCCTGGAATCGGCAGAAAAAGAAATAGAGTCTCTCAAAAAGTTGTTTTTTCACTTCTGCACTTTTCACTTGTGCTTGTTTTGTCGAAGCAACATCAGTTTGCTACCAAGTATAAATACTGAAACATTTCGCTCATGTTTAAAGTCTCCAGTTTAGACAAACAACCTAGCAATCATGCGGTTCCCTGTCTTCCCCCTTTCAAAATCTGCTGACTGTGTGTATTAAGACAGCAACTTTTCACTGCTTTTGAATAAATCTGTGACAGTTTTTCATTCATTGCTTAAACTCCAGTATCCTACAGTCATGCAGAGAAATGTAAATCTCCTCTTGCCAGTTCATCTCAGAAAGGCTCTGGAAGGGAAAAAAAAATAATGCTTCACAAAAAGTAATATTACATAATGATTCCAAACAGAAGGGGGGGGGGGGGGGGGGAACAAATTAAAAACCCAAGCAATTTTGTATCCTGAGGCGCAGTTTTTCTGGAACATATACAAAGACTTTTTTGCACCTCATGACAGATGATGCAGGACTCCCATATTCCACTCTTGATATGTGTGAGCAACGTACAGTCTGCATTCTCTATTTAAAGCTTTTTCTTCTACCAGAGTTCATTATTCTCAATGAATATAGGACTCCAACAGTCAGTGATAGGAAAACCACAGGGAATTATATACTTTTAGGCATGTATTGAGCAACTGTGTCTAATATCCTCCTCAGACTTTCACACTGGAATAGAATAACAGCTACCATATGGACAAATAAGGACCAATCTCCAAGTCACCCTTCTGTTGAATGGAAAATAATTTGCGGTAGGAAAGGCCCCCTCAGGATATCAGAAGGCTAAGACGGCACTGTGTACATAAGTCCAATTCAGCCATGCACAAAGGAATTTTTCTGACAGCTGGCATGACAAGCGCAGCAAAACAAAACCATAAAGCGTTACAGTTGGGATCTCTCCCCGCAATGAGCAAAAGCTGCAATACTGTTGCCGGCTCAGCTGCAAGTCTTTGGCCCTTCTAGCCCACTGCCCCCCACTTCCCTTTTTAACATACTTCCAGAAAGCGTTCCCAGCATCTCCGTCGCCTCTGGGGCACAGCAGTCTCTTCATGGGAAGTTCTTGCCAGGATATCCCAGAAGATTGGAACGGTTTACCTTCATGAGCAAAATGTCCTGGGGAAAGTGGATTAGTGCTGGAACGTTATGTGAGTAAAGGCACACAAAGACAAACCAGGGGCAGTGCCTAAACAGACAGATGAGCAGAATTAGCTGCTTGATATTGTTTTCTGTCTTCCTTTGCATTTGGAAAAAAAGCAGAGAGTATGAGGCAAAAGTTTTCATTTTAAACAAAGACTGATTTGAATCTGCCATTCCATACAAGCTCTTTCATTACTGGTTAGCTCCCTAGCTGAGGGTGATCTGGGTTCAAACTTCTCTGTCCTCAGCCAAACCATAACAATCTCCTTTACCCAAGAAAAAAAAAATCTCTTATCACGCAGGTAAGTGTTCTGGTTCTGTAGTGAGGCTCTCACACTCCTTTCCCTGGACAGTGCTTCATCTTGCACAGAACAGTTGCTATGCTTTGCATAAGCAAGAGAGAGAGTCCTAGTTATTAGTTCACTCACCCAGGAAGGAGGTGATCCATTATAGTTAATATTCTCAAGAGATACAGTACTTAACATTATAATTTTAAAAAGATGGAGAGCAAATCGTTGCGAGGTCCACCATTTCAATCAGTCTAGATACAGGATTACCCCCGATATTCAACCACCAAGTGATGGAGAAAGAACACCGTTCAAAGAGATCCCTTAAAGACATTTCTCAGCCCTCTCTTATTTAGCTATGCCGTAGTTCCACAGTCCAGTATGGCTCATGCCACATATTCATTTAACTTTTATTTTATTCAGGGAGCAAAATAATATGATTTTTGAATCATTTTTGTACAGTTTGGATTAATGTATTCAGTAAATACCATTCAACCCTTAACTAGATACTCAACATCCTTCTACTATTTCTGCAAAATAAAGTAGGATACACTCATCTGGTTATAGTCTATTCATTATCTACTGCTAACAGCCTTCCCCCTTTCACTTTTCCACTTCAAAGGATGGATGTAGTCATCCTGTTTCTCTCCAGATCTTTATTTCCCACCCATCCAGGATATCGTTCTATGCTCAGAACTGTTGTGACTGTTCCTACATGCAGAGATGATGACAGAAACACCCAGGCTTCTCAAAACACATCAGTACCTACTCTTCAGGCCTTCAGACTTGCAGTCTTTGAGTAGTCTCCAAACACCTAAATAGCTCCCCTTCTCTCCAAAAATCCAACAGAAAGACTCAGAAGCCAGGGAAACAGAATTAACCTCCCATAATTGCAAATGAAATCACAGCTCAATTAACATTTTTAACAGATAGAAGCATTAGTGACTGTAACAGCAGAAGCAGGAAGCAACTAGGGCCCAAGGCTGAACTGGTGCTACTATTCATACTACAGTACTATCAGTATCTGTAACGGATTGCTCTTGGAAAAAGGCAGTAAGGGTCTTGAAATTTGGATAGGAAGACAACAAACAGTGCCAAGCATTACACAAACTTGTTGCACAACAACGATCTGGGATTGCTGACGGTGTTTGGGCAGGAGAAGAGCAAACTGTTCAGATAGCCAGGAATCTGATAGGTCATGGTGACCCTAGTATTTTGTTGATACCAAAACAGTACTTCAGAACATTATCAATAGAATAAGATAGCCCAAATATAGTGTGAGAGTATATATATATATGCATTTATGTGTGTATGTATACATTTATCTTGGGGTTTGTTTTTTTCAGTTTAGGAAATGGACCTAGAAAAAATAACAAGGATTAAGTAGGATTAAGCAGGCTTGACTTCATGTCAGCCTAATCTGACAGTGAGCAGCATTGCCACAGGTCTGGAGGAAGAGACCATTCCAGTGCCCACAGCAGCCGTGGAATGGCAGCCCTGTAGCACTGTGTTGCATTTGGCTATGTGTGCTGGCAACTTGGCCATTGCCAAACCATCCTACGGCACAAATGATAAATGTCCCCTAGGGTCAAACCCATGTTCTAGAGAAATAGCCTCTTGGCTGAGAAAGTCCGCAGTGTAGTGTAGTGTGCAGCTTTACAGTATGTGGAAATCCTAAATCATCACCAGCTCCTGTGCATTCCTTTGTGACCCGGCACAGTAGCCTTCTCCTCGTAGCACTGCAGCAAGTACAGATGTGACAACCACATCCAGTGTACCAGCAGCCTCATGCTGACATACAGAATAGAAGCAGCAAGATAAAGAAATGTTTTTTGATGGTGATGGCAGCATGTTGCGGGTCCTTTTCTGTTGGTATTCTGACACCACAGGTCTGGTTGGAACTACCCTTCAAAAGAGGCCAAAATTAAACTGCTGTTCTTCCCCTTCTGATGACTGGTTCAATTTTTCACAACAAACTGGATAGGTGCCATGCCTAGACATGGCCTAGGAAATGTACTCTGGGCTAAGAACACATATGAAAATGTGGAACAACATGTCCATATTCAAAACCTCACTCAAGATCATTTCAGAAGGCAGGGCTGAGCTCTGACTTGGCCATGGTACTGGTATTGAATATATTTTGATCATCCTCTTCCTGTAATATGAAAGATTAGCACCATTTAGTTCTTGCATGCTTCCTGAAATTAAAAACAAGAGTGACAAATTACACCCTGATGCCAGCAGATGTAACTCCATTTGTGCCAGAGAAGTTTTAGTCACTTACCCTACAGCTATGCTTGATACCATGAAGCTCTGGGAACTACGGGAGCTGACTGCAAAACATCATTTTACTCAGATGATACTTTTTTGTGGAAGTCTGAGGCTACCTATTGTCAGGCTGGCGGAGGCACAAAAGATGTTGCAGGGTTTTGGTTATTTTCATAACTTTAAAACACTGGATTTGGCTAGAATCAGGAAAATTTTCATGATCTATAGCAGTTTATGTTGAAACAACCCTTTAAATACTGCAGCTGGGAATATTCCTACAACATAACTCCATCATGTAGTTCTTAGTTTTATGCTTGTGCCGGACTCTGTTCATTCCTATTAAATGGGTCTTATTGCAGCAATTTTTTGTTTAACTACAACAAATGTGATGAAGCAGCTGATTTTTCACTGTTTTCATTATCTTCGTACCAGTCAAGGAATTTGCTTAGGAGGGGAAAAAAAAAATAATGATAAAATACAATTAAAAAAACCAAACAAAAAAAAAAAAAAAACACAACACACACACAAAAAGGTTTTAAAGTTCATCTGAAACAGAAGGAAGCCCTGGGGAACCAATTTGATACTTTTGGTTTATCTTCTCATTCTGATATGCTGTGAAAGGTGTTATACTGTCACTGCACTTCGACTAAGCAGAGTGCGTGAGAGAGTGCACTGGCCAGTGGAGGAATAATCCTTTTGCACAGATATGGTTAACATGCAAGCTAATCATGACACATCAGTCAGCAACCTTGTTAAAATATGACTGTGCTATTGGCATTTGATTTGCATGCCCCCTTCTTACTGAAAACAAATGAGATCAAAAAAGCTATAGAAAAACGCTTTTCCCTATTACCCTGGCACTTTTACTGCAACCTTCATTTGACACCTGGCCAAAATAATGTTTTAATTTACATTGCTAGGGCTAGGAAATACTTTTTCTGAGATGCAAACAAAAGGGGATATTAACAATTTTTCAGCAGTAGCAGGATGTCTCCAATCTTTCAGTGCAATTGTTCTTTCATTCACAGGCACTGAATTTCTTTTACACAGACTCAAGAAACACCTCTTCTGCCAAAAGAAAACACTGATTTAAGAAATTGTCCTCCTGCTACTCCAGTGCTTACTTTGTCTTTTTCTGCAGTATAGTTCTTGTTTCACTTTTTATGATCATCTGGGAAAAATAATCTATTTAATTTCTTACCATTGCGGGGACATAGAGTACAAGCGACACATTTGCTTTCTTCTGTTTTCTTCCTGGGGCTTATTATGATTTTAGATTTTGTTCTTCTACTATCATATGAAAAATAGTTACTGAGTGTTTTGTAGCCTGTGAGAATGGTGGAAGGTGCAGTGGGTGTTCTGCAGGTCTTTCTGAATGTAGTTTCCACTATATGTTGCCTTTAATAACAGGGAAATTGACTTAATAAACCATCTTGCCAGCTGATCTTTTCCAGTACTATACACCTATGATGTTCAAACCAAAGGCTTAGGATATAAGTTAAGAGTATACAATCTAAGAAGAATTTGTATTACAAACAAACAAAAAAACCCATAGAGAAAAGCTCCAGACAAATCTAAAAGAAAACCTGCTTGAGAGACACCACATCTTGCAGCACTTCTTAGCTTGAACACAGCATTATTAAAAAGTGGTTATATGGCTGGCTTATGCCAGCCAGCTGACAGCACAGTATTACATGAAAGAGATCAAGAAGATCAAATATACACACTAAAGCAAAAGATTTTGTCTGCTTTAGCTTGGAAAATAAAAACTGAGTGAAAATATATCACGCCTTATAAATGTTCTCGTCGAGATATAACCACAAGGGCATAAGACATATCTAAAAGTAAAGGACAAGATTAGCACAAGAATAAATGACCAGTAAAGATCATTAGACCAGTCAGATTTTGAAGTAATACCTGCACAGTGAGGACAAACACCTAAACTAATTTTAAGATAGAGACAATTAGTTTATGAAAGATATTATATGAACTTCTTGTCTCCAATAGCAAGAAACAGGACTTGATGAATGCTCCAGATCCCTTCCTATCCTGGTCCCATTCACTTCATCAAGCATTCCTACTTTAGTTGAGTATTATTTTCATAACAATTCTGAGTCAGCCTTCCTGAAAATTTTGGTTTATCCAGTCATAAGAATGAAAAGACTTGAAATCACTGCTGACCTGTGATTTACCCCTAGAATGAAAGACTTCACGTCCTGCTGGGGAGCTGCTTGATCTCAAGATTCTCTCTTTTGAATGCATCACTTTCTTTTCATCCCCTTTCATCTTTTCGTTTTAAACAACTACACTTTCTACATCCATATTTCAAAACCACCCTCACTCATTCTCTCTGCTGCACTAACAAGATAATAACTCCTAATTTTTAAGTTGCCAACATAGCATATGCAGTGCTTGCCTTTCAACCAAAAAAATTACGAATTAGAGTGTAGGGATGATTAAAACATGAACGGAATGCAGTTCATCTGTCGGAGCATCGTCTCTTATAAGTAACAACCTGTCTAACATCTCTTTAAGGAATGTAGCTAGTTTCCAGGGGTCTAAAGTCAAATGCATTTCCTTAGAAAGTAGCTTTACAGCAAACCACAGAGCTCTCTACTTGGTAATTTAAATGACTGACCATTCAATTTATGAGCATTCTCAGCAATAAAATTCAGCCTGAACTTAATAATAGCACATTTTATGTGACAACGATGACAATTACAGTCTATAGTTACTGCAGTCGCCCTTTGGTCTAGGGAAAGATGACAGTATTAATTACACATGCTTGCCATTTTTCAGACTTAACTTGGCAGGCGATTGAGCTCTGAACCATCTTCAGCTTGACTTCTACATTTTCCATTTTCTAATCCACTGGAACGAAGATAATTAGAACAGAGAAAAATGAGAGGCTATCTTTTTCCTGACATATTTAAAGATGTACCAAACCTCTACCACATGTTAGTGGCATATTCAGTAACACCACAGTCACATTAAGGTTGTGCTACTCCAGTTAAGAATCTGTCGGCATTTACTTCACAAAAACTATGCTGCTGAGGTATTGCATATCTCATTCATTTTAATTTGAGTTGGATGAAATGCGACATGAAAAGTCTCTCAGCCCATATGTAATTTTCACATAATTCTAACATTTCTTACTATTTCTGTCTGGAATTCTATTTTCCATGTTTGTTGACATTTCTAGCCTTCTGGGGGAATTAAAATATACTGACTTTCTTTAAAATTTGTAAAAAGAATTTCTCTAAATACTTTGTCAGCTGAAAAGAAAATCATTGATCCTAATTTAGGAAACTATCTCTGTTTAGGGCAATAACTAAGTACTTGCTTGTTCTGTGCTTAAGAAGGCAATTCCATGTAAGGATTCAAGGTCAAATTCTGAAGTAGAGATGAATGTAAATATATGCATTAACGTTTTCTTGAGCTACTATATCCATCTAAACAATCCCTCCAACTATTTTCCCTGGTAATTATCTACCTGTGGAAAAGAAAAAAACCCACAGACATTCATTGTTTTCCCCAGCCAACCCAACTTTTCCCAACTAGACATTTAAAAGGAAGAACCTGAAAGCATGAACCTTAAGTCAACACTTTTAGACTATTTTGGGCTCTCAATAAATGGCTAAAACAAAGAAATGAGAAGGAAGTAATACATTTTAAAGTTGAAAGACTTTCTTAAGAAATGGCTGTTCTTTGTCTTTCTTTCAGAAAGATCCTGTGATGCTCCCAGTGGCAGCATTAAGGCTGAGGTAGAAAACCCACTTCCGAGGCCACAGTTCCACAACTGTTTCAGATCCCCTGATGCATGGACCAACTCCATCACTCTTCCATCTACCCAGACACGTGTTCCTGTCCTGTCTACTGCACTAGCACTGATGCTCACCTAGCCTCACAGAAAGCACATTCA
This sequence comes from Opisthocomus hoazin, assembly GCF_030867145.1. Classification (NCBI taxonomy): domain Eukaryota; kingdom Metazoa; phylum Chordata; class Aves; order Opisthocomiformes; family Opisthocomidae; genus Opisthocomus; species Opisthocomus hoazin. The sequence continues at coordinate 69,563,063 of NC_134417.1, read as the reverse complement.
GAGGGAGGAATGCTAGAAAAACATTCATACCTTGTTCTCAGCCAACTTCTCTACATGAAAATGTTAATCAGAAGATGAGGTATCTGTCAGCACTGTCACAAGAGAAGAAATGCATTAAAAGAGGAGAAAAGATGACCTGAGACTTCTCTAGACTCCTGTGGAGCCAAACAAACTTGAAGTTTTGGGGTATTTCATAGGTAAAATCCACACTTACCACTCTTCCCAGCAATATTCAGCCATATGAAATGCTTTGCCACATCTTCATGGCAAGGCACTCCACATGCAAAAGTTTGCTCTTCAATTCTACACCCTGAATGACAATTCAGACTTCACTGTTAGAGCTTTTGCCTGGCCATCATCTAAGCTTCTAATATTGCTGTTTCACACTTTCACGTATAACTGCTTAAAAAAAAAAAAAAAGCCCAGTTTTAGGGATGGTGAAGGTTTCACAGTTATTTTCTGTACTCAGAAGTGAAAATATGGTTTGAACTAGTAACATTAAAGAAGTATTATTTATGTTGAATAGATTGTTTTAAGTGCACAGATCAGTTTTAAGCATTCTATCATTAGCACTATTTACTGTGGATTACATCTGCTTTCTGAATTTGAAGATATAGGATTGCAATACTGGATGCTATTTAAAAGTATCTCAAGGCCTTGATATTTGTTCCATTCTGTATGTCTGAAAAGAATATTAAGTGTATCAGAGGAGTTGTTAATGGGTAATAAACCAAAAAGTAATACTTAAAAGTTAATAATTCCACAATTTGAGGCAGAACACTTTCAGAGCAGTCAGACCAATAATCTCAAATACTCCTCAGATAGCCCAGACTCTGATACCTACACTTAACAATCAGACTGACTGGAAGAGAATTTTTAAGTACTTAATAACAGTTGTGGCTCTAAATCAAACACATCAGAAATATTTCCTCCTATTCAATTTAAATCCCTGATGACTGATGTTGCAGTCTTCCACTTGAGATCGTTCCTCTCAGCTTTGGCCATGAACTAGCAGTGTTTCACAGAGACACAAAAAGAAGCAATGCCCACACAAACTTGTGCATACAAACATTGCACAAAATTTCCCAGTAGGACAGACTGCGGTAACAAAAAATTGCTGAAACATGGCCTTTGCTGCACAGCCAAGGAAAATTGTAAATTCCCAAAGTTATTGCCTTAGTGGCTATGCATGTGCAGTTAACAACCCTTCAGCATCCTCTGCAAGCAACGCTTCCACAGAGATTTTGTAGAGTTTATCAGGGTTCTGGAAAGATTTTGTTAAAGTTATGTCACAAAGCAAAATGGATCTACAGGGAGATTTTCTTTCTCAGAGTGTATTTACACTTTTATTAGCCTAGTTTTGTGGGGATAAAAGCCTAAGATGTATAAATGTAGATAACATATACAGGCAAACACACAAACACATATACTTGTTTGTGCTGTGCCACTGATAGCAACAGCAGCAATAATAATTACAACGGATTTAGAGCGAAGCTTTACGGCAGTGTTTCTTTACTGTCAATGGAAACCTCCTTTGAAGCTAGCAAAAGTTATGCGTTATTGAAGAACACAGGCAATATTTTGAAGCCTAGGTGTTGTGTTTTGTGTCTCTCAGAAAAGCGATCATATTCAGCTGCTAGCTGGAAAGGGGTGTTCAGACACAAGCAGCTCCCTGGTGCACGTGGCTGCCCCGTGCTGCGGCTGCCCATGGCCAGCCCGCACCCCTGGGGCTCAGGCTAGGTGTTTGGATTGCCATGTAGCAAACTATCCCAATTTCTACCTACTTGCAGCTTCAATCCTGTCCATTAGTGGCTCAGTAAAATCCTTCATTTCCAATTTACTTTCAGATGCTTTGATTCTTTCTTTTCTTCCTTTGTTTTCCTCTTTCCAAAGGAATAAATTGCAGCTGTTCTCTCTTGTCCTAGAGCCAATTGCTCAAAAGACAGGAGCTTACATCAGAACAAGGAGCGATCTTCCTGCCAGCTGCAGCCTTGTAGGCCCGTGCAATGCCCTCGTGTATACAAACTGCATCTACAAACCACTGTATCCATAGCACGACTGAGACAGATATATCTTCTAAATATGGGATATCCTGATGTCTTCTACTTTATCCTCCTAAGTTGTACATTTTGTTGCATTTTTGGCTAGAATGAAAAGTCTTTTTCTTATCTCTCTGCTCAGTGAGTGTTCAGTCAGTACCGGTTTACTTTGTAAAAAAATCTGCTGTCAAGTCCAGTACTACTGGATTTGTTTCAGACTTCTTAACCTGCATTTAGCAGCCTTTGTAGTGATATTAGCATTTTCTACTAGACATTCCAGTGAGGAGATTTGGAACTTGATATATGTTGAAATCTAGAATCTCATGCAAATCCTTTGAACAATATTAAATAAAATTTATGGGATTTTATATTCAGCAAATACACATTTCATGCACGCCATATTGTGTTTTAGATAAAATATGCAATCTCAGAAGAAAGTAAGTCAACATTTAAATGTATTCCTTGCAAACATGTATACTTCTCTCTCTACCTCCTCTGACATCCTGATTTATTCAACATTTTCTTTACATTTGTTCATGCCCAACTGACCTTTAGGTACTCTGTTAAGCAAACCGAGGATTTTCCATTTCTTCGACTCGTTATTGGCTCATTGTTCACAGTAAATATACAGACCCACTTTTTCTTAAAGATTTCAGTACAAGTTCATGTAATACCTGAACAGAAATTAGGTCTTCTCTGTGAGCTGTCAGCTGTAGTGGTTCTTGTTCTGTGTATTTATGTTTTTTATTCCAATACCAATGACTACATCTATGGACAAGGGAAGAGCTACAGATGTCGTCTATCTGGGCTTCTGTAAGGCCTTTGACACAGTCATCCACAACATCCTTCTCTCTAAATTGGAGAGATATGGATTTGATGAGTGGAGTGTTCAGTGGATGAGGAATTGGTTGGATGGTCACATCCAGAGGGTAGTGGAGAACAGCTAAATGTCCAGATAGAAATCGGTGACAAGTGGTGTCCCCCAGGGTTCCTTACTGGGACCAGTACTGTTTAATATCTTCATCAATGACATAGGCAGCGGGATCAACTGCACCTTCAGCAAGTTTGCCGATGACACCAAGCTGAGCGGTGCAGTCAACACGCCTGACGGATGGGATGCCGTCCAGAATGACTTGGACAAGCTCAACAAGTGGAAGTATGTGAACCTCATGAGGTTCAACAAGGATAAGTGCAAGATCCTGCATCTGTGTTGGGGCTACCCAGTATCAGTACAGGCTGGGGGATGAAGGAATTGAGAGCAGCCCTGCCAAGAAAGACCTGGGGGTACTAGTGAATGAAAAGCTGGACACGAGCCGACTATGTGCTCTCGCAGCGCAGAAGGACAACCATATCCTGGGCTGCATCAAAAGAAGCATGGCCAGCAGGTCGAGGGAGGGGATTCTGCCCCTCTGCTCTGCTCTGGTGAGAGTCCACCTGGACTCCTGCATCCAGCTCTGGAGCCCTCAGCACAATAAGGACATGGAGCTGTTGGAGCGGGGCCAGAGGAGGTCCACAAAAATGATCAGAGGGCTGGAACACCTCTGCTATGAGGAAGGGCTGAGAGAGTTGGGGCTGTTCAGCCTGGAGAAGAGAAGGCTCTGGGGAGACCCTATTGCAGCCTTTCAGTACTTAAAGGGGGCTTATAAGAAAGATCGGGATAGACATTTTAGCACAGACTGTTGCAATAGGAGGAGTAATGGATTTAAACTAAGGGAGGGTAAATTTAGACTGGATAGAAGGAAGAAATTTTTTTTATTCTGAGGGTGGTGAAACACTGGGAACAGGTTTCCCAGAAAGGTGGTAGATTCCCCATCCCAGGAAATATTCAAGGTCAGGTTGGATGGGGCTCTGAGTAACCTGGCGGTAGATGTCTCTGCTCATTGCAGGAGGGGCTGGACTAGATGACCTTTAAAGGTCCCTTCCAACGCAAACCATTCTATGATTCTATGCTTCTATATTCTACAATATTTTCAGATACAACATTTACACAAGCATTAGCTCCCAGTTAATAATTCACAACAGTTCCACTAATCTCCACTGAAGTGATTCGAAGCATATATTTTCCTCTATCAACTTCTGCACTTTGTTTCTATGTAGGATTATTCTTCATTCCTGTTTGCATTGTCATCCTGATAAATACACATCAGGCACTGTCAATGTGCTTGCTGGATGTTCTATTTTAATTTTGCTAGTTCTGATTGCACACTCCCACAAAACATTACTATACCTTACAATTGTTTTAGTGTTTTCCAGTTGTGGACATACATTTGGATCGATTTGCCTTTCCCATCTCATGCTCTTGTTATAACTTTACAACTTTGTAGGCATTTGCTCTGTAGTGTTTATATAGTGATATATTTAGCTTCCTCACATCTTTCCACTTTCCAGTTTCATGTTCCCTCAGTCAATGTCTAACATATCTACCTCTTGCTTTCTAGCACTTTCATTTGTTTTTTTTAATATTTTCATCTTCTCCTTATTGATTTCTGCAGGGTCTGAGAGGATTTCCCAGGTCCATTCTATCAATTTGGGTCTTTGATTCCAATCAAAATTAAATCTCTGATAATGAAATCTATCTGAACTGCATGATTTTACGCCTGACTCACTAAGCTAATGTCAGTCAAAAACCTTCTAAAGGACTTTTCTTTCTTTTGCGGTTTCATTTGGAAGCTGTATCTTTCAATTGCTTTGCTTTTCTTGCAAATACAGTACTCTTCACTCTGACTAATTCATCCTGGCTTAGATGCAGACTGTTAAAGACACCTGTAGATCCAGGGCCAACAATACTAGAAGAAATTACAACTTTTCTAAATCTGCTTTCTCAGAGTCCATCTGCCCACATCTAAACATCACATCATTACATTACTCTTTTCCAGGACTCTGCTACATTGTTTCAGTAGAAGAGATGTTTTTTTTAATGCTTCCACTTCTCTTCTGGTTTGCTTTCTCTCACTTCTGGTCTTCACTTTGGACGTTTTCTCTTATCCAAGTATCACCTCTGGTACTCTGCAGCATTTATGATCTTTAAGAAGGAGACTTGAGCTTGACATACAGTGTAAAAAGGTATATACGACTGTCTGCTACATGCCACTGGTTTTGGCAGGCTGCTTGAACAACCCTGACACACAATAACACAGCCTGCTCCACTCTTGAAAAGCAGTGACACGTTCCCTTACAGTGACGGCCTAAAGCCTGTCTCTTCAGGATGTGATGGTTACCCAGAAACCTTGTTGGAGTCAACAAGGCACAACTCAACAACACACTGAAGCTGTCTGAGTGAGTACTCTCTGAAACAGGTTTTAGGAGATAGTGGTTGATCAGGAAACCAGCTAGGAAACCAGGCCAAGAAAGTTCAGAATTTCTTGTTAGGATCATTAAAAAAATTCCACAAGTTATGTCCTTCTCTTCTTTCACTGTAGAAAAAGTCCTCAGCTATGAATTGAAATCCTAAGGAAGAAAAGATAACACCTATCTTCTCAGATACATGGTTTTACGAATACTTTCTGGGGGCAGCTTGTTGAGAAGTGACAAACATAAGACGTAAAACATGTCATAGAAGACTTCTAATTTCTATTCTACCTTTGCTTCTATAGTGTTTTGTATTGTTAGTTGACAAGTCATAAAGTAGCATAATTAGGCAATAATGACAGGTCTGTGATTGTTTTCTTCAGGTAAAGGTAATAACAACTAACTGGAAGTTGTACTACCAAGTTATAGAGTAGATCCTACACTGCTGTTGCATGAGCTTTCATGTAGTGCCACACCTCATCATTTTCCGTTTCTTGTTGTTTAGTACCTTGAGCTGTGCTGCTCTGAAATTCTTATTCTTTCACTTCCTTTTATTGCCATACCCCATGTCCTGGGGTGCATCAAGAACAGCACAGCTAGCCAGTCAAGGGAAGTGATTGCCCCACCCTACGCTGCACTGGTGCAGCCCCACCTCAAGTACTGTGTGCAGTTTTGGGTGCCTCAATGTAAGAAAGACATCAAACTATTAGAGGACGTCCATAGGAGGGCAACTAGGATGGTGAAAGGTCTCCAGGGCAGAACTTACAAGCGGCTAAGGTCACTCAGTTTGTTCAGCTTAGAGAAGAGAAGGCTGAGGGGTGACCTCATCACAGTCTACAACTTGCTCAAAGGGGTGGCAGAGGGGAGGTGCTGATCTTCTCACTCTGCTGACCAGCAATAGGACACGAGGAAATGGAATGAAGCTGCATCAGGGGAAATTCAGATTGGACATTAGGAAAAGGTTCTTCACTGAAAGGTGGTCAGTCACTGGAACAGGGTGACCAGCGAAGTAGCCACAGCACCAAGCCTGTCAGAGTTCAAGAAGCATCTGGATGATGCTCTTAGTCAAGTTGTTCAGTTTTAGGTAGTCCTGTGAGGAGCAAGGAGTTGGACTCAATGATCCTTATGGGTCCATTCTAACAGATATTCTATGATTCTATACGTCACAAATGTTTGATGGCAGAATAAATTAGGGAGTTAATCATTCCTTCTTGGAAAAACTGCCACTTTGTCAGCTGGTGTGTGGCCATCATGCCAAGACACTTCTTCCCCCACACATGAGATAAGTGATATGTTGATCCATGTGGTGAGATGGTATCTGGTACCTTGGGTCAGAAAACAGAAGGAGAAGCTATGGGGCCAGACCGGGGCAGGGGTCCTTGTCCATTAGGAAAGCGGTCAGCTTGTACCTAGCACCCCTCTGTGGGGTTGTCAGTGTGTATCCAGATTTTAGTTTCTACAGACTTGGACATAATAACATGGAGAATACAGATGCTCGGTAACTAAATTTATTACAGCATGATGTGTTTGGAGTAATCTTCTAAAGTCAAGGATTTACACCTTTGTAACTGAGAGACATTTGGCTCTGTGTTTTGGAAACCCAAGTAGTGGATTTAAACTGTGACAGCATATAGACTTTATCTAGCAGAAAGAAGTAGTCTCATAAATTACTTATCTTCTGTGTTGGGAAGTTGCCTCAACAGACTATCCCAGTTACAGCTCCCTACGCTGTTTTTAAAATAATTGGATGGTTTCATGTACGATGGGACATCTTAAGGAAATAAGTTTTGGTTTTTCAATCCCTTTCTGCCACCATTTGGAAGTGTTGTCTTTTTTAAGTCAGCAAAAAAAATATGATAAAGCTGTTGGCTCTGGGAATTGAATTGCCTTCATGGAGGATTAAGCATACTGCATGAAGCTGATTAAAATACAAAAATGCAGAAAGAAAGCTGCTCTGTGCCTGAAAGAACACGTGGCTTTGAAATTCTTTCTTTTGTTTTTTTTTAATCTTAGCTGGAATGCATTTCATGGATGAAATTCTGAAAGTATGGTAACAGCTAGATCAATTTAGGTTTGCTCTCTGGCTTATAGTTCTATGGGGCATTCACTAGACATATACATGCAAGTTGTTATTCTCGAATGTGTATATTGTGAATGAAAGCCTGGGAACTGCAGCTTTTGAACTTCTGAGTGATAGGTATATATATTTTATCCTCATTGTTGTCAGAAGACAAAATTCTGACAGATTTGCCTGCAACTTGCAAAATAGTCTGTAAAAAGGTCCTTCAACATTCATATTTAAAGGTAATGGTGTTGCCTGTAAATTTAGGGCGCTCGTGGGAGGACATGTGGGAGAAACGTCATTCTGGATATGAAAAGCTTAACCGAAGTCTTTGGACTCGCTTATTGCTGCGAATAAGAAATTTTTAGAAGTTCAGGATGTTCTTTAGGCTCCAATTAATGAGACATTTAGTTAAATGCTTTCCTTTCACTTGAAATAGAAATTCAGAGCTACAAAATGAACCCTATCTCCCGCCCCCTGCACACACACAGAAGTTTTTTAGTTTAATAAATGGATGCTAAACTGGAATATATGATAACTTCCATTCTCTTCAGATTAAGAATTCATCTGTCTGGGCTGAGATATCGTATTCACAGATGCCTTAGCACAGATTAGAAATCAAATAAAAATACCTAGGAGAACAGACATTTCTCTTTGTGAATGGGGAATCATATTCTGCATCATACCTCTATGTAACAATTGGTTATGCAGCAAGAGTCCCTTAACATATTTTTAAATAAATAGTGTATCCATAATAAATACAGAGGAGGGAACAATTTGGTTTTATCTCTTTCAATACAGCATAAACAATTTCACATACAGCCTTTGAGACTATGAACTGAAAGAGAATGATTTCTAGAACATAGCCCTTCAAGTTACCTCAGCAATGTGTTTTAGGGAGAAGACTGCAATAGATTAAGAAGCTGTTTTCTTCTTTTCAAGGACAAAGAAACGCAGAGCTTGGGCTACAGCACACCACCTCATTTTTCCTTTTTAGGAAAGGCATCATTTGCGCTGGCTGAACCCCTGTAGACACTGTGACCAGGCTGGTGGTGAAGCAGTTGTCTCAGATTAGGACAAGTTGAATCCTTGTCCCATGTACAAAAGCAAGAGTTTCTGATCCCACTGAACTCATCAGAAAGGCCAACCAGTGCTGATTACATCTGCTCCTGGGAGGTATTGGGATGCTGGTTTCTGTATGAGTGGAATGACACTAGAAGGCTACGGAGAAGAACCTGAAGACCTCAGGATGACGAATAGAGACAGCAGCTGAAGTACAGCACATCCAGGGAGTACTGAGAAGCTGCGTGGGGTGGGACAGGGTCTGCTGGGGCCTCATTTGCAGTGCACTGCAACCCCGCAGGCTCCCTTAGACGTGGGAAGGGAGGATCTCAAGCAATTAAAGGCGGCAATGTGCCCTGGCCAAGTCTTGCCAGATGTCTGCGTTGTCCTGTCCATCCACACAGGAAGCTGCACCAGATGGTGAATGATCCTTTCACAGCCCTTAGGAATATGTTATGTCTTGTACAGTAACCCCACCCAGGTTGCTGTGAAAGTATTGCTTACCGTGAATAAGTTTTTCAAAGGCCCAGTGGATTTTGGCTTCGAATGCCCTTGTACCTCTGCTGTTATTGTAACACCACAACAAAACAGGACTTGGAACACATGGTTTTCAGCAGGATTCAAGGTACTGTATTGAACACTGTACAGTGTTCACAGCAGCTTGCAATAGTGCTAATGCACAACTTGATCAATTATTTTCATTTAAAAAGCCATTATATCCTCAGTGGTCAGAGGGACTAACAGGACTGAGCCTCCCTGTTAAGTCCAGGGGACTTGCATCTAAAGAAAAACTATTTAGAGGGTTCAAATGACCAGTTTCCTCAAAATGAAACAATATTTCTATATAAATCATACATCTAAGATAAGATTTTTCTCCTTCAAGCAGCAACAAACACTTTTTCAAAAATATAATTCAAAAATTATTCTGGGGATGAGCCTGGCAGTGTAAACAACCAGACAGGATTTCTTTCTTACTTTGAGTAGAAAGAGCTTAAAAGAATCAAGAGCTAAGCACCCACAGCAATACAGAAGTAATAAATAATCACTTATTTTTAGCCATAGTATGTAACATTTAAAAACTAACATTTTGCAGTATATTATAAATTATCTCCTCTTTCAAGCATGTGTGTGGGAGTAAGGGAAAGTGGTCTTTCATCTGCCACATTTATCTGATAAGTGCTGACTTTTTAATAGCAACCAACGGAACCATCTCTAGCATGGTCTGAGCTTCACTCCTCCAACCTTGGAAATACAGCAAACCATATGTTATTTCTTAGGAGGTGCTGAAGTCTATGCACATATATACGTGTGTCTGTGCAACCAAGAGTAAGTGCATGTGTGTGTGTACATATGCGTCTATGTACATATCACTGACTTTTTAACTGCGTAAATTTTCCTTTCTCAAGATTGATAATCCCTAGTCCTATTAAGGCAACAAAGTTCTTATCACGGAATCACAGAATCACGGAATCACAGAATGGTAGGGGTTGGAAGGGACCTCTGTGGGTCATCTAGTCCAACCCCCCTGCCAAAGCAGGGTCACCTACAGCAGGCCGCACAGGACCTTGTCCAGGCGGGTCTTGAATATCTCCAGAGAAGGAGACTCCACCACCTCCCTGGGCAGCCTGTTCCAGTGCTCCGTCACCCTCAGAGGGAAGAAGTTCTTCCTCATGTTCAGCTGGAACTTCCTATGCTTCAGTTTGTGCCCATTGCCCCTCGTCCTGTAGCTGGGCACCACTGAAAAGAGTTTGACCCCATCCTCTTGACACCCACCCTCGAGATATTTTGCATTTATTTCAGTACTTTCAAGCCCAAAGGACAAGATTGAGAATTGAGCCTATGTGAACCTCACGAAGTTCAGCAAGGCCAAGTGCAGGGTCGTGCATCTGAGTTAGGGCAATCCCCAGTACAATATAGGCTGGGGGATGGAAGAATTGAGAGCATCCCTGCCAAGAAGGACCTGGGGGTACTAGTGAATGAAAAGCTGGACATGAGCTGACACTGTGCACTCGCAGCTCAGAAGGACAACCATATCCTGGGCTGCATCAAAAGAAGCATGGCCAGCAGGTCGAGGGAGGGGATTCTGCCCCTCTGCTCTGCTCTGGTGAGAGTCCACCTGGACTCCTGCATCCAGCTCTGGAGCCCTCAGCACAATAAGGACATGGAGCTGTTGGAGCGGGGCCAGAGGAGGTCCACAAAAATGATCAGAGGGCTGGAACACCTCTGCTATGAGGAAGGGCTGAGAGAGTTGGGGCTGTTCAGCCTGGAGAAGAGAAGGCTCCAGGGAGACCCTACTGTGGTCTTTCTGTACTTAAAGGGGGCTTATAGCAAACATAGGGACAAACATTTTAGCAGGGTCTGTTGCGATAGGACTAGGGGTAATGTTTTTTAACAAAAAGAAGGTGAATTTAGACTGGATATAAGGAAGATATTTTTTAAAATTACAATGGTGACACACAGGAACAGGTTTCCCAGAGATGTGGTAAATGCCTCATCCCTGGAAATATTCAAGGCAAAGTTGGAACGGGGCTCTGAGTAACCTGGTCTAGTTAAAAATGTCCCTGCTCATTGCAGGGCGTTTGGACTAGATGACCTTTAAAGGTCCCTTCCAATGCAAACTATTCTGTAGTTCTATTCTATGATCCTACAAAATTGCTTGACTGGCTAATCTGCCTAGGCCATGCAGCACCTTCTGGGTTATCTGATGAGTACCCCGGTTGATAGACCTTAAAGTGGCTTTTCTGGGACCCTCTAGGATGCCCTCATATAGGGCTGGCTGTTCTTCTGTGTACTATCCCCCACATCTCACAACATACTATCCACACCACCATATGGTATGACCCTTGCCAACACTGTCATTCTCTACTATCTTCATGCACAGCTTCTCTATTCAAAATTTTCGCAGAATGAGTAAGACGTATTTTTCCAGTACTACGTTCCTTTCCAAGAATGCAGGAAAATTCAAGGACCTAGGAAAAAGCCTTAGCCACCTCTCTGTACAGGGGGAGTGCAGAAAGGCCAGTGAGTATGCAAGGATCTCTCAGTTTGTCAGCTGTGTGAGAGAAGAGCTTACTTGGTCCAGAACGTTATATGTTGCTGGGCTACTGGTGCCAGACAGATGTCAAGAAATCAATGAAAGCTGAAATCAGCAAAGCTGAAGAGAGATGGTTGGAGAGAGAAAATGGAGAAAGCACTTGGTCCCATAGCTAATGCAACCATGGGCTTGCTCTTTCTGAACTGTTATCATACAGACCCTGGCCTGGAGTGATAGCAGGAAAAGCAACAGAAATATCATATTGGGCCAGACTAATGACCCATCCAGACCAGTATTCCCTCTCATGATGTCAGAGTTTCTCCCAAAGGCTGGCCAGCCTCTGCAGTCCAATTCTCTTCCCAGTATGCATAGTTGCTGCAGTAGAGATGTTAGAGGGCACATCCCTGGTGTGTTCTTTTAGTATCTGCTTAGGGACCTGTCGTCCATGAATTTGTCTAATTTCTTTTTGATAGGAACCTTAGAGGTCTGCTAATACTTGTCTACCTCCATAGTCTCCTGCAAACAGCACAATGTCCAGACATTCGAGGCTAGACACCAGCTATGTACCCCAGGGATCAATACTAGGGCCAATACTGTCTAATAACTTCATTAGTGACATGCATAGTGGATAAAAGTACACTCTCAACAATTCTACAGATGATAAAGTTGGGAGGAGTGATTGATACACCAGATGGTTATGCTGCCATTTAAAGTCACCTTGCCAGGCAGGAAATGCAAAGTCCTAAGCCTTGGAAGAAATAGCCCCATGCACCAGTATTTGTTGGGGGTGACCCAGCCAGAAGACAACTTGGCAGAAAAAGACCTGGGGATCCTACTGACACCAAGTTGAAAACAAGCCAGCAACGTGCCCTTGCAGCAACAGCCTCCTGGGATGCACTAAGAACAACATTGCCAGCAGGCTGAGGGTAGCGGTCCTTCCCCTCTACTCCGCAGTGGTGAGACACAGCTGGATTACTCTGTCCAGTTCTGGGCTCCCCAGTGCAAGAGAGACACAGACATACTGGAACAAGACCAGCAAAGGGCCACGAAGATGATTAAGAGACTGGAGCACTTCTCATACAAGGAGAGGCTCAAAGAGCTGGGCCTGTTCCACCTGCTGAAGAGAAAGCTCAGGGGGGACCTTAGCCATCTATATAAATACCTGAGGCACACAGAGACAATTATTTCAGAGATCTGTCAATGATTCCAAGATCTCTTTCCTAAATGGTAGCTGTGAAAAAGAGCATTAATTCTCCATCTGCCCATTTTACTGAGGATACATGAGTAAACCCTGAGCAAAGCTGAGAGATGAATGGAAGGGGAAAAAAAGGTCTGGTTGAATGTGTAGCAGTTTTCCTGCACTTTCTGTCTAGTAGCACACCTCTGTCCATGCTGGGACCTTCTGAGGAGTAACACAACTACAGCCTCACACCTCTGCTGGGACATGTTGCTCAAGGAATGCCTCTGTGAGCAGGTCATAGCCTGCAGCACCATCTCCCAACCCCTCTGCTTTCTTTCCTTGAACACGTGCAGCTGCCCCTGTGAAACAGTACTGAGGAAGGAAACCTGATTTTTTTATGTTGTCTCAGCGCTACTTCGATTCACCTGGTGGTACCATAGTCTGCCCCTGTGTTTTATTATTCTTAGGTCTGCGGTTCAACCTCTTAAGGTAATTATAAGGCAAATCTTCTCCAAGGCTTGCATATGGCAATTGCATTATTAGCTTTCCATTACTGCCAAGGAAAGTATCTTAATTTAGCAACTGTCTGTTACCGAGAGTGCTACTTGACAGCACGGCTGACATAAATATTTATTGAACTTGTGGGGGGAAAAAAATCAACCAAGCAGTATGGAGTATTCATTCATGGTGGAAAATTAACAGCTGTTTCACTAACCTGCTTCTCCTATTGACTGCATTACAAGGAGTACATGTTCAGGAAATGAGCATGCTAAAGTGATTGCCACTAGTGCCACAGGATGAAACCACAGCTAACAAAAATGATATTGTACTTAAAATTCCAGCACTGTATTACAGGGATTCTTATCTAACTACCTTGGAAATGGTCAAATTACAAGGTGCAGGGAACTTCAGCTTTTGCACTTCATGTAATCTCTGTATTTGCTACTCCTGCTATAAAATCTTTCCTAAATTTTAAACCTGTGCTTTCAAAAGGCAGAATAAACACCAGAAAGGCCATCTTTAAAGCAAAAGAAGTGCTGAGTGGGATAGCATCCAAAGAACTAAAATTATAAGGATCTGTACAGCAAGAAAAAATAAATGGGCCGAGTTAGACTTTTCCCAGGGTGAAAGAAAAGCATCCATTAAATCCTCCACTGTGCTTCAGGGCAACATCCATAACAAGTCACTTCTCCGCTTTCCCCTGGCAGACATTTAATATGGCAATATTCCAAAAGAGCACCTTCATTAGCTGTTTCAGTCCTCACCAGTGTAGTCTTCCATAGCACAATGTCTGTACACTTGATTCAAGGGATTAAATCTTTCCCTATAGGCTGCAACGGCTTGTGACATCTGATGAACTGATACCAGTAGGGCCCTCTCGCTATTCTCCCTATTAAGCTGAATTGTTTTCAGCCCACAGAATACCCCTCGGGGTCCATAGACCTTCTAGACATCCATTATATCTGATCTGAAAAATTACATACACTAGAGCAATCCACCAAAAGTGACGCTATGCTCAGACAGTGCCTGAGTATAGATCTAAGGCTAAAAATTTAATCCTTGAAAGCACTGAATGGGTCCTCAGAAAACTGATACTTTTTTCTAGTGAAATTTAAAAAGTCCTGTTACTACATGAAGACAGAACTGTTACTACCTTAATAAACATCTGCCCATGTCATAGACGGTGCCTGAGCTGCCTGCTCTTGGTGACCTTGCTTGAGCAGGAAGGTTGGACAAAAGGTTCCCTTCCAACGTCAACCTTTCTGTGGTTCTGTGATATCAGAGCCCAAGAAGGATCCTCCAGGTTATCGCTTCCATGAGGTAGATGTCTAAAAGCTATTCAGCAGGTTTTCACAGGGCAGGCTTAAGAGCTGCTGAAGACACTTAATACTGTACGCAAAATAGAGCTTCTTAAGAAATGCAGGGAAGGATGCTGGCTCAGTTTTATTGAGCAGTTCAGCAGTTTATGGGACTTCTTTAGAATGCAACAGATTCGATCTTCCTTCAGCTAAAGGTTCATACCGTCCTGTTTAAACAGAGTTGCATCAGTAAGGCAGAAGAAATGCTCTTCCCCACAGCATGGAGCCGTGCTGTGGAAAGAAAGACAAGGGTCATTGCATGAAAGAAAGTAAGTGCGGGAAATGACCTAGCCGAGGTGACTAGACCCTTGGTTTATAAGACAGAGATACTTGGTTCTGCTTCCTGTTCCCAGACTTATCTGCACATTGTGCCTAAACAGTCTTAAAATAAAATACGTAAACAGTCCTGCAATGGAGTCTGGAAAGAAAGGCTTTATTTCAGAAACAAAGCTTCTCCAGATGCCAATTTTACAAGCCAAAGTGAGACCTTTTCTTCTCCTTTTTGAAGAAGCAGCTTCAAAAAATATTTCCAGGCATGAATCTTCATTTGACTCCTTACAACCACTCCACACTCGTGTGGCTGGGTCTTCAAAAGGATTTTATGGCTGCTCAGCCATACCCTCTGTTTTGTCATGATTCTGAATCCGTCTTAATTCTCCCAACACGTCGCAGGGATTAGAGGTACCTCATGTGCAGCTACATGTTCCAAAATGATAGTATGCAACTGAGCATCACAACACTATATCCTGCTGCAGATCCACAAGAAATTCCACGGTCAGTGTTCTAATCTTCACAATTTTCCAGCTGCATCACTATCAGACTTAACTATTGCTTTATGTATATTGTAAAAAAATATAATGCAAATAAAATAATTAAGGGTTACAATATTTAAATAAGCTATTAAGTGCAGCAGCTTCAAAATACTCAGAATTTTATTGGGGCATTTCTGTATTTTGTAGGTTGTTATTGATGTCTGGGTTTAAGCATGATAATGGGGGGGCACCTCCCCCAAAACTACAGCAGCAGTAGTTTCTCTAGCAACACAAGCTCAATTTATTTTTAACTGTAAAATGTGTATGATTTACTCTGCAAGCTACAGCCATTATAAAGCACTTAGGGAATTTTCATTCAGTTGTCCCATCTGATCACTGGTTTGGATAAACATGCCTAACACTATCATTTTGGAGACACTGAATCATTCTGAGTATGTAACTGACTTCCCTAAGATTATACATTTTTGATGCATTTTAAGGACTGCATAATATTATAGTCAAGTCACAATCTTCAAAGCCCACAAAGACCTACAGCACTCTCCACATTATCTCTCCTTGCTAGCACTGTAATCTCCACGTGAGCTCATTTGCCTATGGCTGAGTACAATACTAAAGACTTTTTAAAGTCTTACTGTAAAAGGAAACAGTTCTCATTTCATCATTCACTGCAAGAATTCTGACTTCTCCATAGAAGACCTGGTAACAAAGATGGATACAGCTGAGCTGTAAAAGACAGGCAACAATACTGTGCAGCTGCTCTCTAGTTCCCTGGGTAATTTGGGGAAAGGGACTACAGCCTCCTGTATTCTCTCCATGTTGTATTACATCTGTATAATGACAAGTCAGATGCTGAAGTGTTTGTGAAATACAGATGTATTCATTAAAGCATCAAATGCCCTTTAAATAATGGGAAAATTTCAACATAAGTAGTAAGCCCTTCCTGGTGAAACTAGAGAGAATAGAAAGCACTGATGTTTCTACAGGATGACACACCTCTAACCTCACCGAACTGTACAGACATATATATATAAACCTTTGCTATAAAAATAGCCAGCAGTAAAATTCACATCCTAAATTAAACTCTCTGAGGTTGCTGAATGATGTATGAGCTCTTTCACAGACAAGGAGAATGCAGACTTCTAGATAAGGCAGGCAAAACAGAAGTTGATGTCATTAGAAAAAAATATATATAGGACTTCCTGGATTTACATTCATAATTTTCATTTAAAGATAGATTTGATTGCCTCTGAGCCCTCAAGGAGCTTGGAAATAGACTGAACTTTGTGCTCAGACCCCATTCATAAATGAAAGGTGAATAAATTAGGAGGCTATGTTAGAGGCATAAGAGAAAAGAAGCTCACACATAGGCTTAGTGAAACAGAGGTGAAAAGAAAAGGTGCTATTCTTGCTGCAGTTATTACAGTACATGATTTTTTACCATGGAAAGATACATTTTGCAAAGCCTGTATGTACATATGTTTTTGATTCTCCTTTTAAAAAGAAACCAGTGAGAGCTACTTGTGTCAGGATCACAAGCTACTTTCTACTGAATTTGGCTTCAAGGCCTGATGTATATATGAATAAAAACTGCAAGAAAAAAGGTTAAAATACCCATAATTCTAAAGCACTCTGCATGTTTAATTCCTGCTCCCCAAATATTTCAACTTACTACTTTCTAAAGTTAAGGATGGGACAACTGATTTTGTCAGCCTGCTGTTGTGGTAGGCATTTTTCTGTCTCTCCACACATTGCAACATACACAGACTATCCGAGTTAAGTGGAAGTTTGACTTTTTCTGCCTCTTTCTGAATATGCAATCTGAAGCCAAGGTACAGGGATCTGATTTCCTCAGAAAGGGGATCATTTCAAGAGCTTCCTATTCCTAATACAGACTGAACAGAATCACTTCATAAAACCCGCAAATCTAATTCCTACTTAAAGCCAATGGGATTCTCTCCATTGACTCAAATGGAAACTGAAGCAAATCTAGTGAGACTGGTACATCTATTGATTGACTCCATTAGGACTAAAATTGCCTTTTAAAATACTGTGGAGTTTTTTGGAGACTTTTATTTCAACTCATCTCACAAGTACAAAACTATATTTTCAGTAACTTTCCTAAATGCATTGAGAACACAGCAACTCTTGGGTTTGGAAAGCAAGGGGAGTGCAGGGGTATACACCATTCCCACTCAGCTGCTTTGCCATGAACTCTGGCCACCTACGCTGCTTAACGCAAATCTTCCTGATGAAGCTCAGAGGACTTGTTCGGAAAGAAACTGCATAATATAAGCTGTGAATTTACACAGTTACATATACAAATCCACCCTATCACTAGATGTACTACAGCGATCACGATGAGAAACTGAAATATGGCAAATATCCCACCACCATGAAGGACCACACAATTTCAATTTCTGCAGCCAGGACTTTGTAAGCATGAAATAGGTATTTTTAATTCATAAATAATTCTGAGTGATTTTGAACAGCTTTCCTACCTATTTTTCATAAATCTCTGTGAACAGAAAAGCAAAACTTTGTCAACTACTTTATATTTCTTTCAGTTTGAATAGCAATACAGAAAATTGCCAGGGCTAGTCCACCTATTGTGTAAGAAGGCAAGATACTGTGGCGTATCTGTTCTCTGAATTGTTTCTCTGCAATTCCTTTAGCAAAAAAAACTGTTTTACTTTGAATTGGATGAGGAGATTTTACCATTTTTTCTTTACTCGTGGAAGACATTGGGTTATTATTTCATTAGACAAATTACTTCATATACAGTTTTTATTTCAGTCATTTTCTTTAACATTTCCTGTCTTTTGTGCCTAAATTGCAAAGGTACTACTGTACTCATCAGAACTTACTATAAAATATTTGACGTTACTGGCATCCAGTACATTTCACAGTTATTGACTACAAGATTTAGAGCTACCATGGAAGAATGTTTAAAAGCTCAAATTTTCAGTCCAAATAAGCCCCTACAAATCTATATGATTATCCTGACCATAGAAACATAGAATCATAGAATCATAGAATGGTTTGGGTTGGAAGGGACCTTATAGATCACCTAGTTCCAACCCCCTTGCCACGGGCAGAGACACCTTCCACTACACCAGGTTGCTCAAAGCCCCATCCAACCTGATCTTGAACGCTTCCAGGGAACGGACATCTACAACTTCTCTGGGCAACGTGTTCCACTGCCTCGCCACCCTCACAGTGAAGAATGTCTTTCTTATACCTAACCTAAATCTACCCCCTTTTAGTCTTAAAACCATTACCCCTTGTCCTTTCACAACAAGCTCTGCTAAAAAGTTTGTCCCCTTCTTTCCTATAAGCCCCCTTTTAAGTACTGAAAGGCCGCAGTAAGGTTTCCCCGTACCCTTCTCTTCTCCAGGCTGAACAACCCCAACTCTCTCAGCTTTTGCTCATAGGAGAGGTGCTCCAGCCCTCGGTCATCTTTATGACCCTCATCTGGACCTGCTCCAACAGGTCCATGTCTTTCCTGTTCTGAGGGCTGCAGAGCTGGACGCAGGACTCCAGGTGAGGTCTCATCAGAGCAGAGTAGAGGGGAAGAATCCTCTTCCTTGACCTGCTGGCCATGCTGCTTTTGATGCAGCCCAGGATATGATTGGCCTTCTGGGCTGCAAGTGCACTTTGCCAGCACATGCTGAGCTTCTCATCAACCAGCACCCCAAAGTCCTTCTCGGTATGGCTGCTCTCAAACCATTCTCTGCCCAGCCTGTATTTGGGCTTGGGATTTCCCCAACCCATGTGCAGGATCTTGCACTTGGCCTTGTTGAATTTCATGAGGTTCACACAGGCCCACCCCTCAAACCTGTCAAGGTCCCTTTGGATGGCATCCCTTCCCTCCAGCATGTCAGATGCACCACACACCTTAGTGTCGCTGACAAATTTGTTGAGGGTTCACTCAATCCCACTGTCCATGTCACCAACAAAGATGTTAAATAGTGCTGCTTCCAATACCAACCCCTGAGGAATGCCACTCGTCACTGGTCTCCACCTGGACACCAAGCTGTTGACTACAACTCTTTGAGTGTGACCATCCAGCCAATTCCTTATCCACTGAATGGTCCATCCATCAAATTCATGTCTCTACACTTTCGAGACAAGGATGTTGTGTGGGATGGTGTCAAATGTTTGCTCAAGTCCAGGTAGGTGACGTCAGTTACCCTTATCTACCAAAGCAGTAACCTCATCATAGGTCACCAAATTTGTCAGACATGATTTGCGCTTAGTGAAGCCATGTTGGTTGCCACCAGTCACCTCCTTATTCTCCATGTGTCTTCGCACGGTTTCCAGGAGGATCTGATCCATGATCTTGCCAGGCACCGAGGTGAGACTAATCTTATCTAAACTTTTCCTAACAATTTAGGCTGCAACTCAAGCAATGAAAAAAGATTGGAGCTGGAATTACGATGCACCCATAACTGCCTTAGACAGCTACCCTTAGGAAAGGGATCCAAATTTAGACTTTGCACTGGGACCTCCTCTGATTTTGAAAGATTTGTTATTTTGTGTATCAGGTTGCCCTGGGAACACAGTTCCATAATAATTTTCCTAAGTATTATGTTTCTATCCTCATCTTGATGTCCAGAAATAAAGGGAACAAACTGAAAATGAAGAAAACAAATCCACTGGGGAGAAAAAGATAATGCTTCTGAAACCTCAATGAATATTCAGTTCTAGATTCAATAAAGACATAGAAAAACAGTTAATACAAAAATATTATTGCCTCTGAGAGAGACACTTTTAGGGTAACTGAAGAATTATTGTTTCAACAGACTCCAAGTAATGTTAGATATGAACTGCCTACTTGAATACTAACAGTCTTCTAATGTGAAAGTCAGTGCACCATCCAAAGCTCCTGAACTCAGGCTTGAAAATGTTGCCAATAAATACGGAGGTCGAAAGGCAACTGTAAACTATAGTACTGGTCAGAAGCCCAGCTTCCAGCTTTGGGTGATGATAGATGTTGTCTAGTGAGTACCTGCAAAAATGACATCTAGCATAAGGAGATTTTTTCCAGTCTGTCACTCTTGACATCCACAGGACCACATTTATCTTTTGTAGGAAGGACAAATTTGGGGACTCATGTCACTTTCACCTAGTATTTGATCTTTATCAGTTGTGGGACTGGTCTCAAGCTTCAGAACTGCAGTAAACCCTGGATAATTAAGGTTTCAAAAAAATATTGGTGGAATTTGTCAAATGTAGGAGACTGCAAGTCATATTCCAACATATTTGATTCATCTCTAAGCTTGATACAACCAAGAAGAGCAATAAGTAGTTCACACCAAATCCACTTCATCCGTAATCTTGAACTGTGATTGGATCAGGGAGATCCGATCTGTCACATGCTTGGAATAGACTAAAAAGAGATACTCTTACTAAAACCGCTGTTGGCATCAAGACAAGAAAGGCAATGCATATTCCAGACCAATATTGTTTTCAGGTTATAGGATATTTACCTAGAAATCACTTTTGTAGGAATGGGAGTCAACTGATTAAAGCAGCATTTGCTGAAGCCTTTTTGCTGGCTTCCAGGATTAGCAATCTCATTCTTCAGGCATCAGAGGAGCAGCTCCAGGCATGCATTGGAATGACTGAATGGGCAATTTATGCAAGAAGCAGTGCCACTGAAATTAATGTGCTCACAAACAAACCAGCAGAGAAAGAGGGTCAGAGTCACACTGAAGGAATATAGGCACAGACACCTTTGTCCTCTGAAAGCTGACAAGGCCTTTTTGGGTACGTGATCCTGGATGCCAGGATTGCTAATCACACGTAAGGTTGAAATCAGTTTGACAAGGGCATTACAATATTGGCTAGCTGAGCTGTCCCTGCTGTGTTTTGCTATGGATTCTTATAGGACTGCTTCAGAGGCAGCTGAGATATTTGGCCCCTGGAAGACTTTGAGTTTGGATTCTTGGGTGCTGGGAGTCAGATCCACTAGGATCTAAGCTTTTCTTACCAGTGGGTCAGGGTCCCAGCCAAGCACATCCCTTGAGATTGCTGTATATATGAAGAGAAAATTTTGTTTCTGAGCATGCAGACACTCTGGATCTGCAGCTGGCCCAGCTGAATTACAATGAACTGGAAGACCTGTGCAGACTGCCTCTGAAGCAGCAGAGAGCACACCATGGATTAATTCCTTCTGAAGCCACCAAGCAATGGCCCTCTGTGAGTAGTTGCTCCTTGGATTTAAAAACAAGGGAAGGGTTGCACAATGATGCGTAGTAGAAGGACTTTATGAGGCTATACAGCTCAAAATTATGATATATGGAAGCAGACTGTCAAAAAGCATTCATACTCCTTTCCTCTTTCGTACAATTATGACATACCTATCTCTATTCACTTGCTTCCTATCCTCAGTGTTGATATCCTGATCATTGGAAGGGGGAAACAACTGTAGCAGAGAATGTGACACGCGCTAGACACTTCTGTTTCAGTCCTTCATCAAAAACCCGGATGGCTCATTGGCTGGAGCATATTAGGTCTGAGGCAAGCTAAATTCTAGTCTTCATCCTTAGACACTCTTGCAATCCTCAGCAGAAGGTGCTTTGAGGATCTTTGGGGTATTTCCGTCACTCGCTGACTTTCATTTCTTTTCCCCCTCCTATAATATAAGCACAGTGAGATATGAAATTTCCATGTTCAGAATGCAAAGATAAATTTGTCTAAAATCTCTCATTTTTTCTCAGAGGTAAATGAGATGGACTTAGCTGGTGGGCCATAGTTGGCTTCATCCAGTCTTATTTTAGGCATTTAATTGAAGTGCCTAGCTTAGGCTTGTTCAGAACTCCGATACAGTCCGTTGAGAACACGAACCTCTTGGTGGTATTTCCATTCCATCTTTGATTTCTTACATTTTCCTCCAACTTGGACAACTCAGTGAGATATTTACAGTTAGACTGAATCCAGACCCATTTAGCAGCAGAGAAAGATGAGACTTTTGGAGAATCCTGCCTTGGTAACCTCTACACCAGCTTACACGGGAAAAAGGCTATGTCCTTGTACGGGCTGAAGAGGGAGTTCCACCACAAATCACTGATTTTATGGCTGGACTCTTTTCACCATGCACTGACTTCTAACTGTCGACTATGTAAGTGTGATTTAGAAGTTTACTGCCCAGCTGCTTTGTTAAAGCCATAAAGCTGAAGTCCATCACTTAAATCCATTCCTGACTCAGTCATTTATTCTCCTGCATGTTCTGATCAATACCTCAGAGCTCTTCAATACCATTTCACTGTACATAACAGTTTTAAATTACATCCACATTTTTGCTGTCAAGCTGTAAAATACAAACTCATACCCAGGAAGCATAAAACTTTTCAGAAAATTATTAATAGCAATAGTACAGAAAATTTCTGGACATTCCAAGACACGTGGCAGTTTTTTCTGATTTCCCATTACCCTATCCCGCTGAATACACTTACTGACATTATCAGGAATTGAGAGTGCTCAAAATCTACGCAAGTAATCAGTGTTCAAATTTTGCAGACTTGTGTTTTTGGTGAAGATAGATTACAGATTTATAAGCAGCTTAACAGTTTAGTGATTCTTGGACAAAATTGGTGCAATTTGGATAACGGATAGAAGTTGATTTTCTTCTGTTAGTTGCTCTCTCCATTCCCACAGGTCTTGAAACCTGAAATCTTCAAGCAATTCATTATGAATCTTTGTCACCCATGCCTGTTATGGCTGTTATTTTTCAAAGAACCATTAATTTGTTCCTTCTTTTTCCTGCTTGTTTTTAGGATTCTTTGGAAAGGCATTGAGTATACCCTTCATTTACACAAGATGTAGTTCTCCAAAATGTTTTCTCCTAAAATCTGAAAAGGTCGTATCTTTCTGCACACTTAGGAAGTCCCTCTGATCCATGCTTAACCATGTGGATATCTATGTAAAGCACAGCTATGATCTCTTTGTTTTATCATTTGGTGCATGTAGAGGACAAGCAACAGGAATCAGGGGAGGCACTTTTCTCCCTCACTCCTTGTTTTTGGTTTCTGATAGTCTGTGACAAACTTCCACATTAATTTATTTTAAAGGAACCCTGAGAGTGAAGAAATACATATGCTTATTAGATTTCATGATGGTACACTTTAGAAAACTCCATCTAGTGAAAATGAGGGATCTATTAAAATTCCCTTTTAAAACTACTGTTAAAAAGCTCTAAAATAAAACAGAAATAAAGGGCTACCAAGTAAAATTCTTCTGAAAAGATTAATTTAAAACTGTTTTCCTAGAATATGTGGCCTATGTAATCAGTCTCTGTGTCTGTGTCTCCTCCCTTCCTTCCCATTCATTAATTTTCTTCCTATTGCTTAACTAAAAACCGATTTGACAAAGGGATAAAGGTCTCTGAAGTATTATCTTCCCCATACCCTCATGAAAACAGTCTATCAAAAACAAGCTTGAAGGAAAGCCTGGGGCGTGCATTCCCCTCTTATTAGACACTGGAGAATTGACCCAGGGCCCAGAGCAAGCATCTTTTCTTTGGTGCTCACAAAACTACTTATTCATTTCTTGTATCCGTGTTTAAATAATTGGTCCATTTTGCTTTGTAAATATCAAGACTCCATATAGCTGCTAAACGAAAACCCCCAGGGTAAAATCCAGGCTTTGGTGAGGTCTATCAGCAGTTTACTATTGACTTTACTGGGGTCAGGATGTGACCAAAGACATTTCTGTCTAAATGGACAAGGCAGATAAAAAGGTGAGAGGGCAGACCGATATGTCAAATAAATTATTCCCTTCAGATTATTCTTTCAGCTTTAATTCATATACACGTCACCATAGCTATTCCATGTTTGAGGAAAGACAAACTCTGTTGTTTCAGTGACATCAATGTCTGAAAACTTTCCAAACTGTTAATTTAAGAAGGAAGGTTTTATGAAGATCTTATTTTGCCTTCTTTTCACCACATCTTTTCAGAGGTTGTTAAAACGAAAATTAGTCATGATGCCTTTTGAAGGGTATCCTCTCTACACCAGTGCCCAGTGGCTGACCTACTCAGAGTTGTCCAGCCAATGGCCTGCAGGTTAAAGCTAGCCCATGGGACAATTCTCTCTTGTTTACTGTCTGTTCTACCACGCACAAGTCTGGGACCTCAGGTGAGAGGGATCCCCCTTACCAGCAGCGCACAAACAAAATCATCCAACAGCTACCCAAAACCTCTGTTTTCTGAGCCCACAAGACAATAACATGGTCCCCTGGAAGGAGGCTGCTGCAGTCCTGGTATTCCAGAATTATGTTTTCATATTGCCCTACAGAAGTCCTAAAAGTGGCATTCACCTCTGCCTCTGAGAAGGCACAGCCTCCGTTACTCACTACCTATAGCAAACCTGCTGCACTTCATTCAACACATTTGTTGCGAACTCTGACTGGAATACACAGATTTTATAGAGAAAGATTATGCAAGAAGAGTGTGGCATCCAAACCTCTACAATAAATACTTGCTTCAATTACCTAGTGCTCCTAGGCAACAATAAGAAAAGGGAGGGCAAGCAAAAAAGTTTCAGTCTACTTTTTATTGATTTTAGCTTGCTCATTCAGTATGTGTTAAATATCACAATGCAGAATCCATTTTACCAGATGCAAGTGGCAATTAAGCTTTTACTTTTCTAGGCAGTAACGGAAAACTGCCTAATTTAGCCATTGTCAGCTTTTAAAAATGATTCCTGACTGCAGAACTGGCACAATACAAATGTTTACTGAGTTTGCCTGCCACAAGCTGCATTACTTTAGGTTTTGATCTTAACTCCTGCTTTCTTGAGAACGTACTCTCCTGTGCCGGCTTGCCCGCTTTAATAGTGGGACATTCTGAGCACAGAAAAAACAGAAGAGCATATAGACAAGCTTCCCTGCCCCTTTCCAGTCCTACTAGGAGAGTAGCAAAGGGACATTGGTATGAATTCAGTCATAATCATTGAACTTAGAAGCCAAAAAACTAAGTCAGGAGATCTCTCTTCTTGTGTCAGTGTGAAGAGCATGAATGTTGTGACCAAAACACCAGGGAAAACACTGGCACAGCTTTTTAAAGGGAAGGTGACTTATTGAGTCTGCCTCTTCAATGTGTCATAGGCTGTGTTCTGTGGAATTCTGACAGCAGGTAGCTGAAAATGTGTGTATGAAATCTGAGTATTTATATTCACATTCAAATCATTATGTTACTTTGAAAAGAAGGGCACTTCTAGATGCTTTAATACAAACTAGCGAGAAATGAAAAACCGTTATTTGTCCAAGCCATTTAAAGGAGGGAGGGAGTGTTATGTTTACGGCTGGACTCCATGATCTTAAAGGTCTTTTCCAACCTAAATGATTCTATGATTCTATACTAATTATCTTAAGTGACACACATAGCTAATGGCCCATGCACATGAACTTTCCTGCAACAGTATTTATTATTCCTAGGTAGAAGAGGTGAGGCGATACTTGTGAATTCAGTACTGAAAAAGTCTGAGCAGCGTGTTCTTATACCCTTAATATTTTTCTACTGCTGCCATAATTGATGGTATTCTAACAGGTGCCTACAATGTGCAGGGACTTTTATGACTGTAAAATAGGAAGTCTTGAAGGAAAAATTATTTTGAGATTTATAGACTGCTATAACACATGAGGCAAGGTGGCTCAGTGGGTACTATCATATCACTGTTGAAAACACATGCTCAGAGCATGACATAAGACACAGAGGAAAATATATTCGATCTGCTTCTCTACATCCCCAAATTATCACTAAGCTTCACAACACTGAGCAGGTACACTGAAGGAAGTCTTACACAGCAGGGTTAAAGCAGGTCTGAACCGACGTGTCTTGGCAGATAAGACTGTTACATGAGCTGCTAGAGAGAATTCCTACCCATGCTTTTGGGTAAGCACATCAATCAGCATTTTTCAAATTTAGGAAGACAGAAGGGAATCATAAGGTTTATCTTTGGAAAGTAGAGCTGAGAGACCACCCTGCATCATATCCCACAGTCATCCAGGGCTACTGCAGGATGCTGAGGGAAGCTAGGAAGCTGAGTCTTCCTGCCTCCCACCGTAGCTAGATATATGCTAACTCTAGCAATGAAGTAGATTTCGCCTCCACACCTCTCAGAAGGGGTGACCCAAGAGCACTGGTGGGACTCTTCAGGGAACCTTAAATGAGGGATGTGTGGCAAATAAGCACGATAAGGAATCCCGCTAACTGCAAGTCAATAGGGCAGATACCACATGCTGAAGTTAAGTGAGCGTATTTTTAAGAGGTTTGCTTTTTCTTCCTCTCAGTCTTGAAATACACTAAAAGCACTTTGAAATATAGTAACTAGCCACTGGTAAGTGGCACTTGCTGTTTTGTTGTTGCAAGTGGTATCATTAGGATTTCAGTTTTGCTGAGATAAACTAACTTCCTCCTTGCAGAGTCCTTTGCTCCTGCTAAATGCTTTGCTGCCAGTTAGTATTCCCTCTTATGAGAAAGCCTGGGAACACTTTCCATAGTCCTAGATCCCACTATAGAAAGCCCCCATACCACGATCATGTAGAGATAGCTCTGTCCAATTTTGCTCCTTGGTTCAGAGAGATAATTCAACTGTTTTTATTTATTAATGTCACATCCCCCTTATCTACTTGCATTCCTTCTCTGTTCAGCAAAAAGGATTCAAAAATTAGTTCTGTTTTCATTTTAAAGCATCCAGGGATCTGAGCTTGCTTTGAGTTGCAATTATCTTCAGAGGCCTCTTGTCTTCAACGAATGCAGGGCTCGTAACCGCCAGTGATGTTTCAGGGCTTCAAAGGCACAGGACTGCGACATGACCTAACTGATGAGGTAAATTATGCTGATTCAAAGCATTATAAAGTATTAATAACCCTGCCAAAGTTCAGCTCACTGACCTCCTCTATACACTGGTGAGCTCACCTGCTGAAAGGCTAAGAGCTCAAAGGTTTGACATTTTCTTTCTTTTGACAAAATAAATAACATCTCTATGCTTTACAAAAAGGCAGATGAACACAGGAAGAAAAATACTGAAACACACTTCTCATCAAGCAATTTCTGAAAGATATTCTATGTCTCTTCTAATCAACAGCTTCTCTCTCCTATGAAAATTCCACTCTATGTCTTTAGAAGGACTTTTTCTCAAGCAAAGAAAACCACTTATAATCCTGCTGAACACAGATTTTTGCATGGGGCTGCTTGTGCAAATTTGAAGAAACAGGCTCTCACACATCCTACCCATGGAGTGCTGTGCCCACAAAGTACTGTGAGGAGCTTGACTGCTGCCTAGGCTGTTGCACCTTCATGACTGGTAACATCTCAGAGCAGATCCTGATTTTACAGACCCCACGCCATGCACAGTACTTTTGGCACTCACCAAATGCACTGACAAGCAGTATTCTTCTACCAAATTCTTTAGGATACAGAATAATGCTTCTACATCTTTTTAATTTAACATATTTGTCTTCCTAGGCTGCAGTAATTTCTGCTTTTAGCATTCTGATCTAAACTCTCCCCTGAAACTACAGTCTATGCACCTGCCTCTTTTCACATTAATTTCTATTGAGAAAGAACGAAAACTTGTGAAGAGTTTGACCTAAGTCATTCTCCATTTCCTGACAATTCTTCGTTGTGATTTTCTTCCTATATTAAATAAATTATTAATTAAACCCTCTACTTAATTTAACCAAAAGTTTTCTCAGTTCTCCACCTGACTTCTTTTAATAACTCATCTATCATATGAAACGGTAGATCACTTCTGCTAATTTTAGAAGTCTGGAACATGTCTTTATATTAGAGACAGTTCATTTGGATATCAAGGTCAAAGCAATTGAGTTTCATTTCAATATCAAGGGTGACATAAGTAATTTTCTTATTGACAATGATAAAAAATGTTCATCTATTGTGAGACAGACTGAAGAAAGCAGGTATTATTTCAGATGATGGATTCATCTGAATGTTGATATAATTTGGAATACGATTATTAGGCAAAGTACACTCATGAGAGTGTAATAATACTTGGTAAAAATTTTTCATTGTAATCTAGTGCACAAAATCTGAGACATAATTTATCTATTCCTTTGAACAGCATCCCCATTTATGATAAGTCAGTCTTACTGCAGCAGTGGCCAAAGGCAAAAGGAAAAGCAGAACTAGAACTGCTGCTTTCCAAAGACTGTCCCAGAAGAAAGCTGCTTTAGGTCTCTGCAACAACATGAAATGAACTTTGCCTCATAAGAAACTCCTTTGTTTCCAACCCAGGATCATGGAGGCAGATCCTTACACTTTAAAACCCAAACAGAAATCTCAAATTTAGTTGAGGGACTACTGGTCCTTCAACAACCGCAGCACTTGACAAGAAAGAATTGATCCTCTGGTGAGTAGAAAGACAGGCAGAAAACAACATATACTTTGACTTCAGATCCCAAATTTTTCTGAGTTCGTGGATACTCTGAAAGATCTTGTTGCAAACAGTGGATAATAGTCTTAAGTGTTCAGTTCTTGCTTCACAGCTGTTCCTGAATGCTGTAACCGTTTTGTCCAAGGCCAAACCTGAAAGGGAAGGTCAAGACTGGTATTTGAATTTAACCCTGAGAATGAAATTATGTACAGAATCAATGTTTTACAGGATATGGCTGTGTAGGCCCCAATCTCACCAGTTGCTTCTGCGGGGGCTAGCAGACCTTGAACATCTCCACAAGACTGCAGACTTCAGTGAAGGTGAGAGTAATGAGGAGTCACTCACAAACAATAGTGTCTAGAATAGGGATGACGAATTTGTTCGTCTTGCAACAGAATGGGATTGCAGTACTTTTCATTCTTTCTTTCGTTTCTTTTACAAAGAAAATTAACACAAGCTCAGCCATCCACTATTTAGTACATCCTGTTTTATGCGGACATATGTGAAGACTGAAGATACTTTCCAGTATCATAGTATCCACTTCACAGGATCTCATTCTCTCTTCTTATTTTTAATAATCACTTAGATTTGGATAATATGTCTATATGATATAAGAACTTTTCTGGAGAGAAGTTGTCATTAAGTAGTTTTGACAGAAGGCTGATCACAACGAGAATATTTCTGGAGCAGTGTTGTTTATTGCCTTTTAGCTTAGGCAAAAGAAGGCTTGAGCTGAATCTAACTCCGGTCAGAGATACTGCAGAGAAATAACAGACAGGTCAGATATCTGATTAATCAGAGCTCAATTTCTATGACTCCAATATTGCTATATGCAATAGCAATAAAAAAATTTTAATTGCATTTTTTTCCTATGTTAGTTATAACAGTTGAGGCTAAATTTCATTATGGTATCCTCACTTACTTTGTCATTGCTGTTTTGTGAAGGTTTCAGAAGAAGCTTGCACATTTTAGAACCTGTAGAGCAGCTCTGTGTCACTCCGAATGTGAATTATATAAAATCCCTGTCTCCCATGTTATACGTGACTTAGGAAATTTTATGGATTATTCTTACAGCTGGTCAAAACTACTTCAGTATCTGTTCCTTTATCATAAAACACTATTTTGCTCAAAATCCCAGCTTCCTTCAGAATGAATTGATTTTTCCAGAAAGAAAGTTGTATTTTTAAGAGAATGCTTTAATCCTATTTTTACAGATTGTCAATAAAAATATTTCATATTCTAGTCATACCATTCTTCTACTGATGATGGATTATGTAAGTATACATAAAGTCATTAGATTGGGCTAATGTCAAAACCCAGGTTTTTAGTCAAATAACTACTTAAAAATAAGCTTTGGACAAATTTTTTTTCTTATAACTTGAAACAAAATTTGAAATTTCAATATTTTCCACTGAGCAGAAATCGCTGGCTTTCAGTATTCCTATGTATAATAGCAAAGCCTTCATCTTTGAACTCCAGAAGCAGACTATTTTGCTTCAGCTGTCTTTAACAAGTTGTTTTCTTCCTGGTCTTCACTCTGCATTACGCTGGGCTCAGTGAAATATGCAAAGTGACTGTCTTCTGATGAGCCATGATTCTATTTTCAGTGCTGCCGTTATCATTCAAGTCTGTCAAAACCAAACTGCAACACTTTGCAAAACAAGTACAGGGATATAAGCACAATCCTCAGCTGCATATGTTATGTTGGCACCACTTTTAATCCAGAAGGTATAGACTGGCTGTAAATTTCAAAACGGTGCAGTAACTCTTGAATCACATTTGCTGCAGTATGCTCTTTACCAAAACCTTTAATGTATGGTTCCATGAATTTCCTAATGTCTCTCTTGGCTGATTTGCAGATTCGACCGGTTGAAACACTGCCTGATGGCCTGGCTGACGCACTGTGTAGTTGAATATTGGTTAACTTGCCTTTGGACACACGAAAAAATCGCTTCAAGCATCCTGCTTTGGGTTATGCATTACTCTCTTGCCAATATATTTGAAAGACTGTGAAACAGCTTTTTACCAAAGACTAACCTGCAAGGAGGAGCAGAGTAATGGAGGTCAGCTTCCGGCCAGCATTTGATGAATGCTTCCCTGGTAACTACGATTCTATGGCAAAAATCAATCCGGAAATTCTCTCTACTGCAGTTTTATTTGAGTTCTCTGCAGCTGAGGGATTCATTACAGATTGGTTTTTTATCACCAGTCATTTTAGGCAACTTTGCTTTCCTTGGAAAACCTAAAGTACGCATAATGAAGACTGATTATGTTTAGCGTAGGCACCCCATGACCTTTTCCATTCTTGGAAGTTTATTTCTAATAAACACAGAGACCGTGATGGGAAAGATGAGCTGCTGCATCTGAAAAGTATTTGCTTTAGTGTTTTCACCACTGAGGATCTTTGTTTTCTATGCCTTTTGACATAGGTTCTGGTATTTCTCCCTTAAAATGGTATTGCAGACTGATAGTGCCAGCTGTCTACCTTTTGTCCCCTCTGCTGACTCTGGTGTGACAGATGGTGCAAACAGCCTGGCATAATGGATTGGATCAATTTAAGGGACAAAATACCTGCCAGATTGCTGATGACTGAGATGTTACATACTCTGGCACCAATGGACAGCTTAGCAACAATGGCACTAGCCTAAAGGGAAAATAAACAAGATTCATTTTATTTTTTCAGAGTTGTTTCAGGATAACTATTACTTCGTTTACAAATTTTGGAAAAAAACTTTTAAAATGTCCCAGAATTTTCACCTCATTACCACAGAATTATAATAAGAGTAAGCCTCAGTTCCATTTATTTTATTACAGTTGGCTACCTTGTCATTGCCTCTTGTCAGCTCCATTTCTGGATCTCGGCTACACTATTCGACCTCCCAACAGTTCAGCCACTATTTTGTGAAGTAACAGTCCACTTCAAGTGTGGCCCAGAATATTTTTATTTTTGCTCTCAGAATTTCAACAGAAGTCTTGACTCCTTCCTTGTCCAAGCACTAGAGAACTCAAATGAGGAAGAGAATGCTTGGAGGATGCTGGCTTTGTTTGGCTTGGGTTGGGTTTTTTGGATGTTCAGCAGTACGGCTGGCAATGCCCAAGTTGGCAGACATGACCACTTGGCAACAGATTTGCAACTGCATCTTCAAAGCTGGTGCATGACTGACATAAAGAAATAACAGATATCAGAAGAGACATAACATAAGAGATAATTTGCAGCTCTGCAGAGAGAGACCTGGGTGTCCTAGTGGATGACAGGTTGACCATGAGCCAGCAGTGTGCCCTGGCTGCCAAGAAGGCCAATGGCATCCTGGGGTGCATTAGGAAGAGTGTGGCCAGCAGGTCAGGGGAGGTTCTCCTTCCCCTCTACACTGCCCTAGTGAGGCCTCATCTGGAGTACTCTGTCCAGTTCTGGGCTCCCCACTTCAAGTAAAATGAGGAGCTGCTGGAGAGAGTCCAGCAGAGGGCTATGAGGATGGTGAGGGGACTGGAGCATCTCTCCCATGATGAGAGGCTGAGGGAGCTGGGCTTGTTTAGCCTGAAGAAGAGAAGGCTGCGAGGGGACCTTATAAATGCTTATAAATATCTGAAGGGTGGGTGTCAGGAGGATGGAGCCAAACTCTTTTCAGTGGTGCCCAGCTACAGGACAAGGGGCAATGGGCACAAACTGAGGCACAGGAAGTTCCGTCTGAACATGAGGAAGAACTTCTTCCATCTGAGGGTGACGGAGCACTGGAACAGGCTGCCCAGGGAGGTTGTGGAATCTCCTTCTCTGGAGATATTCAAGACCCGCCTGGACAAGGTCCTCTGCGGCCTGCTGTAGGTGACCCTGCTTTGGTGGGAGGGTTGGACTGGATGACCCACAGAGGTCCCTTCCAACCCCTAACATTCTGTGATTCTGTGAAACTCCTGGGTGCCTGGAGAACCTGCTCCTGAATGATCTACAAAGCTGAAGCATGGCTGAAAATATTTAAAAAAAAATGATTCCACCATCTTGGCGCTGTTCAGCCTGGAGCAGAGAGGGCTCCGGGGTGACCTTATAGCAGCCTGCCAGTGCCTGAAGGGGCCTACAGGAAGGATGGAGAGGGACTTTTCACAAGGGTGTGTAATGATAGGACAGGGGGGGATGGCTGTAAACTAAAAGAGGGCAGATTTAGATTAGATATTAGGAAAAAAATCTTCACCATGAGGGTGGCGAAACACTGGCACATGTTGCCCAGAGAAGCTGTGGCTGCCCCCTCCCTGGAAGTGTTCAAGGCCAGGTTAGATGGAGCTCTGAGCAACCTGGTCTGGTGGAAGATGTCCCTGCTCATGGCAGAGTGGTTGGAATCAGATGATCTTTAAGGTCCCTTTCAACCCTCACCATTCTATGGTTCTATAACAGGTGAAAAGCAGAAGTCTCTGACTGAGGCTTTTGTGTATGACTGAAAAGCATATGAAATTCATGAAAAATAGAAACATGTTTAATGAGGCATTTTCAGTTAAAAAGAGCAAATCAAATGGCACAGACTTGTTAGAGGTATAGGAATGGGGGAGAGGAAGGAACAAGAGCCATCAGCAACTGAAAGCAAGCAGTGAAAAAGCATGTGGCACCTTCCTGGGTACTGCCGATAAAGTTCATTTCTGCAGGAGTTTGAAGGCAGCTGAAAGTGCCTAGTAATCCATGGCATCAGACTTCCAGAAAACCTTCTTCATGTTTCTTTAGGCAATTAAAGATCTTCCCTTTGTGGACGGAAGCAAAAGGATTCTTTCTGAATTCTGAAATCCTGGAATAAATACTCTGTTCACTGGTTTCAACCAACAGATGTGAATAAAAATCATAGTCAATTATTTTGTACTAGAAGGCTACTTTCCTTATTCGCCTCTCATACACCCTGAGTCATAGAACCATAGAATCATAGAATAGTTTGGGTTGGAAGAATCTTTAAAAGTTGTCTAGACCAACCCCACTGCAATGAGCAGGCACAGCTACCACTAGACCAGGTTGCTCAGAGCCCTGTCCAACTTGACCTTAAATGTTTCCAGGGATGAAGCATCTACTACCTCTCTGGGCAATGTGTTTCAGTGTTTCACCACCCTCATCATAAAAAATTTCTTCCTTATATCCAGTCTAAGTCCACCCTCCTTTAGTTTAAAACCATTGCCCCTTGTCCTATCGCAACAGGTCCCTGTAAAAAGCTTGTCCCCACCTTTCTTCTAAGCCCCCTTTAAGTACAGAAAGGCCTCAATAAGGTTTCTCCAGAGCCTTCTCTTCTCCAGGCTGAACAACCCCAACTGTAAGCCTTTCCTTACAGGAGTGTTTGGGAATGTCACAGCTTTGTAAGAAAATCCTGAAGAAACTCAGAAGCACTGCTGGTGCCCCCTCTCAGTCCCAGGGCTGCATTATTTCCATCTCTTCCGGCATATGAGATGGACCTAGGTATCACCTCTGATGTCTAAGCTAATGCTTTGGACAACACCCTCTCCCAATCTTTGTCTCCCTGTGCAGTCAGTGAAAATGATAACTTGATACTTTGGATGGAAGTATATTGCAGGTCTGAGCCAGCTCTCCATCCTTCTCCAATCTAGGGAGGAAGTCAAGGTCCGGCTAGTAGAAGGCACGAATTGCTTGTATCACTCTCCTGCATTGATTTTATAGCAAACAATCCAAATGCGAGCCCTGGGATCACACTGTTTACTGCTACGGGGTTTTCAAAGCCCTGTTTTCTGCTTGCCTTGACTGCGGAGACATGAAGCACAGTAAACCATGCAGAACCAGTGCCAGTGGCTGTAAGGAGAAGCAACCAAGTAACAGAGGCTGATTTGGGGATTTTAGTGGTCAGTCAGAAGAGAAAGAAAAAAGGAAGGATGTACAGTAAGAGTGAGCTGTGTAGAAATAAAAATAAAGGAGGAAGAAAGGGAAAGGCAGAGAAAGATAATGTGCAGATAGAAACAAAACCAGCAGGAGAAGCAAGCAAGAAGAAAACAGAAGAAAAAGAAGATTAGGAAAGAGGTTGTGGATCTGCATGAAAGTACCAAGTGAAATGCAGTAACCTAGATGGGGTATATATTGCTGGCAACGGTAAGAACCTGTCCTATTTTCCCCTGAGAAGATCCAAATGAGAAACTGGTGAGGATCACAGAATCACAGAATGTTAGGGTTTGGAAGGGACCTCTGTGGGTCATCTAGTCCAACCCTCCTGCCAAAGCAGTGACCTAGTCACTCTGATTTTGGTCTCTGATCCAAACCCAATCCCATTTATAACTAGTTCTGAGATACCAGTGGGTTTTTTTTCAAAAAGAAAAATAATTTTCTTCTAGCCTTCTCTTTTCATTTATTACATGGCTATGCTAAAAATGACACAGGGTAGCTCATCATTCTCACCAGCATTCTGTGTCACTCAGAAATAAATTGCATTAATACTGAAAGTAATACATACAAAGCACAAAGAGGAGATCCAAAAGGCGAAGACTAAGCTTTTCTTGATTTACTCTCAAGGTTGTCTTGATTATGTTTGTATTCTGAGTTATTCTTTAGCCTAAATTAGTCCATCAAAAAAAATTATTATCCCAAATGAAGAAGTCCAAAATATTCTGAGTTTCCTGAATCATCACCACATAAGATTGTCAGGATGTTCAATGATTCTCAAGGAGGTACTGTGCATTGCAGGAGCTCAGCTGTCTTACTTCTCACCCATAAAAGTGCTCTTGTGGAGACGGATCATCTCAGAGGACTGGCAAAGTGCACCTCCACATTAGCAGCGTTTGCAGAGTTCACACCCTGCTGTCATCCCACACTTTGGAGACGCAATTTGTCCCAGATCCTGTGGGGCATGCAGGGTGGTGGCAGGCTGAGCTCACCGCTCAGCTGTCTCACTGCCCAGGATCTGGCCCTGCTGAAGGAGAAAGCTGCAGAGCCCAGGTGGTGCATGTGCCAGGGTTTTCAAGACCCGTTTCGTGACAAAGTTTATCCTCCATCCTGGGCATCTGCTAGAGAGCAAAGATGAACCTGACCCCAGTTCTGTTACAAAGAGGAAGGACGCACTACCCACAAAGCTTTCTTATAACTCATTGGCTAAAAAAAAAGGCTTGTCTTTTCACTTCTTTCTTGCATTTTGATTTAAAAATATTAATAATTTTAGATGGAATTATTTTTTCTGTCAAAATGCTGCAGCAGCAATATCACTTGGTTTCCGTGGCTCCATGTCCACTTTTACAATTACAAAGAAATTTAAGAGCACACTGAGAGAGGGTAAATGCTTTACATTTTTACACAAGAGAATTTTCATTTTTAAATCATTGGCATCAAAAAATATATGCATTATAATGAAAAAAAAAATTATGCGAAAAAAGGCCTAAAACTGAGTTTCTACCATTTTATTGTGAAAGAAACTTCCAAAGTGTCTTTTTTATATTTTCTTATTTGAAATTACAAAACTTCCCATGAAGTCAGGCTCCACTTTCCCAGAGTTTTTGTGTTGAATGGCTACATCACTGAAAGTATTGCCTCCATAAGAATGACTGATTTTTAAAATCAGCTGTTATGATTTTTGCTGGCAGTGCAAATCTCAGCATTAAGTGAGAATGAAAATGATAAATTGTCTAATCTCATGGTTACATTATGTCCTGCGTTTGGCCAGGACAGGGTTAATTTTCACCAGAATCCAGGAAGGGGCACAGCCGGGTGGGCTGACCCAACCCCAACCTGGCCAGAGCCGGGTATTCCATACCATGTGCCGTCATGCTGGGTTCCGGTGGGGGGGGAGCGGCGCGGCGGGAACTCACTCGCGGCTCGGGAGGGCGGAGCGGCCGTGCGGTCCGAGGGAGCGGGTCTGTTTTGCGGGCTCTGTTCTGCGGTTTGTTCTGTGTAATCCCCTTTTCTGTATCGTTGTTGTTACTGTTCCCTTTGTTTGCTGTTCTGTTAAACTGCCCTTATCCCGACCCAGCAGTTTCTGCCTGTTCCTTTCCATTCTCCCCTGCACCCCAGCGGGGGGAGGGGCGGCCGCGTGGCACTTTTGTTGCCGGCTGCAGCCGAAACCAGAACACATTAAAAAATTGAAAGTCTTTCAATCTAAACATTATCTTAAGGAGTAGCTAATTTTATTTCTTCCTTTAAATACCATGATTTTCATTTATTGCCATGGGTGAGGAGTTAACTTACCTTTTTTGAAGATTTTATATTCACTATGTCAGTAAGTAGAATCTATAAACAGACCTGGCATAACAATTTCAGGTTTTCAGGAAATTATAACTCTTTGAAAAGTGATATATAATGACTGATTAAAAATGAAATTTAACCTCAATAGAATTAAATGTTATTTGAAAAATACTGTAGACAGGAAAACCTACCAAAAATTTTTTCAAGGAGAAGATCCATCCCTCCATTTCAAAGTGAAATGCATCATTTCTTCAGATCTGAGGATACCCTCACAGAAACAAGGAGAGCCAAAAAAATCTAAAAAAGTGGAATTCTGCTGGAGCTGGACCTCCCTTCTTCAGGACCTGCAAGCCCTGGCATCCCTGATTAGACATGTTGCTGTGCTGACACATTGATTTGTGGCTGTGGGTGCTCTAGCCTCAGAAATTACAGACCAGAAAGGATTCTGTCCTTGTTTCCAGAGAAGTATTTCGAAACTAAGCCATTTCCAAGAAACACACTGACTAACAAAAGAGAGATTCCCAGTAAAAAAAAAGTTTGTATATGAAAGATACATGTAACAGCTTTAACTGTAGCTCTGCCTATGCCATTTTTAAGAAAAGTGTTTTCTACAGAAATAAGCTAGAAGTTTCAGGGCAGGAAAAGAAGCTACAACTTCACCCATCCTCTCCTGGTTCCCATTTTAAAAGACCACACAATTCCCAGCTCAGCGGCACAGGCAGAGCCCTGTTGTTGAACATAAGCACGGATTCAGCTTTGCCATGCAGTACACATAAACTTTCACCAGCCTCATTCCAACACTTCTCAGAACTGTCATTTTCACACACAAGGAAATAATTTGGATACATATTTACAGTTGCGTGCGGTCACATGCAAGTTCATTGAGCTCCAGACTGAGTTCCAGAGTGAGATGCTGTTATGCGTCAACATCAGTGCAGACTCCACCATGGGCAAACCAATCCAGCTTTCCAGTGTGATACATATCCAGATTCAGTATCATCTAACACAATTACACAGATTTTCTGTGTTTTGCATGGATAAAGTGAATTCACGTCCACCTGGAGGACAGCAAGAGCAGAATTGTATCCTCTTACAATATCCAGTGTAAATATACCCCAGGTGTCACAGAATCACAGAATCACAGAATAGTAGGGGTTGGAAGGGACCTCTGTGGGTCATCTAGTCCAACCCCCCTGCCGAAGCAGGGTCACCTACAGCAGGCTGCACAGGACCTTGTCCAGGCGGGTCTTGAATATCTCCAGAGAAGGAGACTCCACAACCTCCCTGGGCAGCCTGCTCCAGTGCTCCGTCACCCTCAGATGGAAGAAGTTCTTCCTCATGTTCAGACGGAACTTCCTGTGCCTCAGTTTGTGCCCATTGCCCCTTGTCCTGTCACTGGGCACCACTGAAAAGAGCTTGGCCCCATCCTCCTGACACCCACCCTGCAGATATTTGTAAGCATTTATTAGGTCCCCTCGCAGCCTTCTCTTCTTCACGCTGAACAAGCCCAGCTCCCTCAGCCTCTCCTTGTAGGGGAGATGCTCCAGTCCCCTCATCATCCTTGTAGCCCTCTGCTGGACTCTCTCCAGTAGCTCTTCATCTTTCTTGAACTGGGGAGCCCAGAACTGGACACAGTACTCCAGATGAGGCCTCACTAGGGCAGTGTAGAGGGGAAGGAGAACCTCCCTCGTCCTGCTGGCCACACTCTTCTTGATGCACTCCAGGATTCCATTGGCTTTCTTGGCAGCCAGGGCACACTGCTGGCTCATGGTTAACCTGTCGTCCACCAGGACACCCAGGTCCCTCTCCGCAGAGCTGCTCTCCAGCAGGTCCACCCCAAGCCTGTACTGGTGTCATGGATACATAAGAGGTGTTTTAAGTATGAGAGCAGTCTGCTTAAAACCTATTACATTACTTGGAGAGGCTAATTGAGAACTTTCTTTTGCAAAAAGCTACACTCAGGAGATCTAGAGGTTTCTTCATTATAAATAAATAAAAATGCACTCAAATCTCCCTATAAAACATGTACAGTGCAGTGGCAGAACTGCACCTTTTGACTGTTTTAATAAATACTAGCTCCAGTTTGTTGCTTGTATCTCAGCTTTGAAATCTTGCCTCTTTTTTCCAGGTGGATCAGCTGGCTTAATTAAAGATACTACTTTGTTCATATCCTCAACAATCACAATTATAACACTGTTGTTATAAATATTAAGCTGCCTGATGGTTTTCAGACACCTTTCAGACAATGAATTTACAATGAAGTCCTGCATTTAGATATGAGGCAACAGCTCTTTAAAGCCAAATGATTCTACAGTAAAATATACTTATGCTCCTTCACTCTCCTCTCAAGGTAAAGCACTGTGTACATTCTTAATCCTTCTGCTTCTCTTGCTAGTTAACAATGACCTGCTGTCTCTGGGCATAAAGATTAAAACTTGAATTAAAACATTACTCGGGGACTTCAATTACCCACTATGGATTTGCTACCCCTGGACTTGACCCACTCCCCCAGCAAAAAATACTTACAGTGAAAAAAAAATCAGGCTGGGACAGGGCTGCCCATTTGGTCCCTAATACCATCTGGGAACATAATGACTCAATTCATTTTGCCCTCAGATTAATGGAGCTAGCTCAAGTATTATAAGAAGCACTTTAATTCCCTCTGTTGTTTTCATTATGAAGTCCTTTGTGGCAGAACTCATTTGCAATAATGCATATGTAATTTTGGAAACCAAAAGGAAATCCTGTAGCCTTCAGGACATTATTAACCTGCAGAAATGCTGAGGCGCACATAAAACTCAAACATGCTAGCACCAGCAACCTCCTGAAACATTTTAAGAATAAGATTGGTAAGTAAAACTGCATCTCGCTACTTGGAAGTTAAAATGGCTGAATTAATAACTATTAAAACCTTAATGGTATTAGTGACACTTAAGCTGACTGTTCAGATCGTTTCTAAGAATTCAAAGATATACACTGGAATCGTCTAAAAAAGTTCCATGAGTTTCTTATCTACAGATATTTGGAAGTGAATCACCTACACCAGTTACAGACTTCCCCTTCATCTCTGGTTTTTCGCATGGTCTATTATATGTTTCTTTATTTAACAGTGTTCATCAGCCATAGATAGGAGACCTGATATCTCGCCAAAGCAAAAAATTCGGTCTTATTTGACGTGTGCTTGTTTTAACAACTAGCGACACACTGCTGTATTTGGAAACCAATGTTGTCTCATTTGATGCAATGATCCAAGACTATTGCCTCCAGTAGTTTATGGAGTTATACAAAGTAGTCAATGTCAGATTTCACTCTGAAGTGGTGGCATAACTCTTGGATTGCCTTTCTTCATTCTCTGTAACAGAATAAAAGACTTTTCTGTATAAGATTCACAGTAAATATAACCAGATTGTCTGCTAACCAGTGGCTGCAGTCCTCATCTGTTGTGTGGCAGGTTGGAAGTAGCAGTGACTACAAGAAACCAGAAGCATCACTAAGGAGTTTATTTTAGTCTGCTTATGTCAACTGTTTTGTGGTACAAATCAATGCATATACTATTTGTTGTTTTGAACCTACAAGTTCATATACGGAAAGTTATCCATTGTCCTTTGGGACCAGACCCAGAATAAGAACATAAGAATTCCTCTGGTTCAGAGCAAGAATCCATCTAACTTAAGGACACGGCTAAGGAGGTGTAAAAACAAGGAAAGCATAAAACATTCTTTCCTCATATTCTCATACGCTCAAATTATTTTCATTCAGCATATTTCCTAAGCTTGACATAGCATATCTGTTTGGTAAATCACAATGGATATCTTACCTAAGTACTTTTCCAGTCCTTTACTTCCACTCAAGCTTCTTCTGTTCACAATGTCTTTTGCAAGTATTCACACAAGGCTGCTATCTGTTGACTGGAGAATCACTTGCTTTTACTTGGTTTGAACCCAGCTCTTACTAGGTCTTTTTCCTGTATTTTGTACTGGACAGATAATCTTTCTCTGCCCGCTTCAGGCCACTCAGAATTTTGCAGTCATCTATTTTACATCCCTAAGTCATCTCTTTCAGATTGAGGAGCCGTAACCTGCTCAATCATTCCTCCTATGAGAGAGAGGCCACACATTTGATTGTGCATGTTGCCCTTCTCTGAACCCGCACCAGTTCTAACGCATCCTTTTCAAGATGAAGATACTAGGGTGCACACAATATTCAAATATGAAGGCAAATGTGAATGTGTACAGGAGCATAATTCATCTTTGGTGTCCTATCTCCAACTGTTCTAGAAGGTTGAATTGAAAATACAAGAATCCCCTGGGAGACAAATGTGAAATAATTTGTCCTTCACCTGTTATCCTTTATTCCTGACACAGTTTAGCTTTCAGGTATAAGATAAAAACAGTTTCACAGTTCCTTTTGTAGCACTAGTTATGTAACTGCAAATACTACTCCTATTAAAAGTAAATATCTAATCTCTTTAGGAATGTTTTTAAATTCTTGACCATAAGGGTGTCCTGTACCAGTGAGTTTCACAGCTGGTTTTGTTCATGTTGTGCAAGAAAGTGTTTCCAAATATTGGCCTTAACTTTTACAGGTCACTGTCACATTTTATGCAATGGGAATGGATTTTGTTTTTTGTGGGTAGTAGATAAAAACATGTATACAACACTCTCCAAATAAGGAAATAAAAATTAGAATTGGAGCTATCCCAGAAATTTGTCCAATTTTGACATCAATAACTATTTTTAGGAAAGGTTTTATGTTAGAATAAAATATTTTAGTTTCTTCCAAGCATTGTAATTTACATTATTGTCATTTTAAACTTCTGTAACACACAGTAGAAGTCGATACTTTAATTCTGTGTGTTAAAGACTACTTTTTATTAAAATATATTTTGCAAAAACTCCTAGAACACTGCAATATAAAATCAGCTACTAAACTGATCATAACATCAAAGTCTTTAAAAATATTCAAAGCATAATTTTAACTGATCAGAAGATAACCTCAAATGTTCATTTTGTGATCCCTGTTTGACGCTTGACCCTGTACAAGCATCTCTTACCCTATAATACAGCATTTTTCAAAGATGTACTTGCTGGGACGGGCTCCATGAGCCCAGGAAAAGCCCAGAATCCTTTTCGCTGACTTATTCAATATTCAAGAAAAGGGATTAGCAACAGCCATCAGTGAGGGTCATTGAGAACTAGCAATGAAACTTGAAAGAATTTAGTGTCAATATTGTAAATTATTGGTGTAGGAGGCTCCGACTGACTGCTCAACTCTGCGATTATGATTCTAAACAGTGAATAAAGTGACATTCCTGACTTCTGAATGGCTGGTTCACCTCCTTTGGTGCTTTGAACAAATCAGTGCAACATGCCTAAATTAACCTATGATGTAAATCACTGCTAAATGCATGTGTTCTATGCTGTACTGTTTAAAAAAAAACGGTCCAAAATCCTTAATAGGAGGTCAACATTGACCCTGAAGCTACATTAAAATGTAAGCATTAGAACAGTAGAGTAAGAGACACAAAGACAAAGGAGCAGAGCCTCATTAAAATCACTGCATCATTTTTGTTTCTGGAGTACTGGCTGCTTCAAAGACTTTTTGGTGAAAAATAAACACGACAACCTCTAGAGTCTTATGCTACAATTAGTCATTATCTCTACAAAGAAGATCTAAGATCGTTCTGTCCAAAAATCTGGTGTTCTGATTCACATAAAATTTAATTTTCTCAAAAGCCTGTTTAAGCCTGACATCCACTTGAAATGGAAACCTTCCAAAGCTTCTGTGAACTGAAAGTCCTCCCATATCTCAGCTGCTGAGTCATGCTCAGAAAGCACAGGACCTGGGCTGGCAATCACAGCATCCCACTTCAAGCGCTGGTAAGTCACCCACTCTCTCTTTACAGCCAGTGGTGAGAAAGAGGTCCTGTAAGGCACAGTTCATGTATTTTGGGTTTGAGTGACTCCTGCCCTAAGACCTCCACTGGCTCCAAAGGGAGCTCAGGAGAAGCAACTTGGAAGTAAACATCTACTCTGCAAACACGGCCAGCTCATAACCTGGCCGGACCCAGAATGCATGGCAGCATGCCTCAAGCCTCTGGTCTGTCTGAACTCATCACGGGAGCCTGACCTGAAGATACTTTGCCCAGAAATCCACCAGAGAGCTGGAGCAGCAACATGATGCCTCTTGTAGGCACAGACAGGCCATGTCTATACCAGTAAACGAAGCAGTGCGAGCAAGTGCTGCAGGAACCTAAATATTTGTACTGATAAAAGTCACTCATGGCATGTTTTTATCTCTAACTGGCACTTCTCCAAACAATTCCCAGGGAAATGTGACAGCTAGTAGAAGGCAAGAAGCATTCCTGAAAGGATCAGTGCTAGCAGTTAAGGGAAAAATTACACTCTCTTCAGGATGGGGTAGTAAATCTGAGCAGCTTGCCTTAATGCCATATAAGGGTGCTGCGTCTGCTTAATTTACAAGATAGTCTTATCAAGCTGGATCCCCAGACACTGTCCTGGATTTGAGCAGCGCTCACTGAGTCCATAATGCTTCCAGAGAAATATTTCAGGCTATTGACATTTATGTTTTCTGATGACAGTTGGGTTTGTCAGACATGCTGGCCACTGATTTGGAAAAATTTCTTTTTACTTTTAAATGGGAAAACTGAAATTTATCTTAATTCTTACTAAAGGGATCACTAATAATGATGCAGTTCAGCCTCTAGAGTTCACTCAAACCTTGGTCTTATCTGGTACAGCAAGTAAAAGTGTCAGTCAGCGGACAGCTGTCCACCAGGTATGGAAATAAATTACCAAATCATTAAGGATTGCTTATTAAAACCATAATTTTCAATCACAACTGACCCTATCTAAACCGAAGCTGGTACCCAAGACCAGTCTTCACAGTTTTACTTTACTCCTTTCATTTTAAGCATCAGCTTTGAACCACTTTATCTTAACTCTCTCTTCCACACTCTGAAATTTTAGTCTAGCTTTGACCATAACTGTAGCTCAGGTCAATATTTGCTTATTACAATGTTTATTTAGGTTTAGTTCTATATCAGTTAGTTCAGTCTTCAGGGATGCTGGAACCAAGACTAAAGTCAGCTTTATAAAGGTCAATGTACAGCCACTCTACAACTTCTTTATACAGAATATTCACAGCCAATTAATTGCCTAAGTGCATGTACTTTTGGTAAATAATCCATTTTATACTGCTTTGAGAAATGCATGATTGACATGAATATGTCTCTTGATACATTAATCTATTGTATAAATACAGGAAGACATACTTACTGGCGGTAAAATGACCATAATATGGATGGGGAAAATATGCTAAATAGAAAGCTACTGTCTGTGAGTGATGTTTAATTATTTTCCAGAAGTCTAAATCCTGGCATTGTAGAAACCATGCACTCCCTTCTGGATACAACTAAAAATTTTAAAGGCAATACTGTTCCGTTCTAATGGTAAAATTATTTTTATGCAACACTTCAGGCTCACTCCATCTCTTTGTATCAATTTCCTCAATCTTTGGTTTACCACTGAATATTTATTAGGGAGA
Organism: Opisthocomus hoazin; assembly: GCF_030867145.1. Taxonomy (NCBI): domain Eukaryota; kingdom Metazoa; phylum Chordata; class Aves; order Opisthocomiformes; family Opisthocomidae; genus Opisthocomus; species Opisthocomus hoazin. The sequence continues at coordinate 69,518,669 of NC_134417.1, read as the reverse complement.
AAGTGAAAGGCTTTTGTTTTGAAGAAGCACTGTGTGATTATCTGTCACTGGCCTGTTGTCCCGCAGAATAATGCTCAGGAGAGAAATGGTTTGGGGGATTTAAGCGCATTGCTTTCACACTTCAGTCCCAGGAGGATCTTTCAAGTATAAAGAAAAACTTGAAGTGAGGAGAAAACCTCTAGACTTCTATTCACTTTATGCAAGAAAATCTACTCAAGAACTTTCTTCTGTATACAGGTACAACAACAAAATTTGTAATTTGTAGCTAAACTTCAAATAACTGTGTTATTAATATTGAGGCTGCACATTAAATAAAAATCAGGAGACAGAAGAAAGTAGGAGATGGTAGATGTATTGATATATTTTATGTTGGCTAGGCATTGGAGGCCTTCAAAGAAGAGGGACAGTATTTGGAGTCATTAGAATAGCAGTAGGAAATGGCATTGATATGTTCTTTGCTGGGAGGTGATAAGGAGCCTTTTAAAGCACCTGATGACATACAGAAGGAAGCATGAGAAAGCAGATATTATGCAGCACCTGTGAGAGCAGTGGGGGAAGAGAGGGTGCTGGATAAAGACAGAAGGGAGAATGCCAGCCCAGAGGAAAAAGACAAACACCTTATCTGTGTAACACCACTTCCAGCTGGGTGTTTTACCTGCTCTTTCTTCAAGCACTAGCAACATAATTTAACTGCAAATTATCAATACTACAGAAAATACAACTACCCTGTGCTGATCGTATTGCACCAGATTTATGAACAGACTATGATCAGAGAAAGTATTCCCCTGTCAATCTCCCCCTCCAGTGTTACCCATGCTCACACTGAAAACGAAGATTGGTTGCACCTACTCACCAGAGGGACCAGGTTTCTGGGACACGGAGGTAAAGCTCTCTCCTATGTGCAAGTCACACAACCCAGGTGCGTGGTATATGACAGAAGAAATAACCCCTGTCTACTGATAAGACCCAGATCAAAGCTCTGCACCATGTGCTCTATGGAGCATAAATTATGTTCTCACTCTTCCATAATCAAAACCAGGTAACCTAAAGTGAATTAGACCTGCTGTGGTTGAGGTTTTCTTAAGGACATAACCGATTTTAATACGCAACATTTGTTGCTAGGGTAGGAGGTTTTCACAGGCTTATATGCAAAAACAAAACACAAAATAGAAGCCTTAGCTACTTGAGAGAATCCTTTTCTGACAGAGTTGAGATTCCTTTTTCATTATTGCGTAAGCTCAGCAGATGCAGCCTAGGCACAGCTCATCAGCTTTCTGTTTCTCCTGTCACTGGGCAAGCATGTCACGATCCCCTTCTTAAATCGGTTCTGTAACAGGATTTCCACTGGTGACACAAACTACCTGCTTGCAACTTCATGTTATTAAGGCCGCCTGCTGCCTAAGAGCCCTACCCTGGGCCGGTGCAAAGGGTATTCACAGTTTGTTCTATGTGTAAGTATTCACATACCATAGTCCCAGAGCCCTGAGGCTGAACAAAAAAGAAGCCCTCTGTTACTTCTGTAAGAAGAAAGTAGTTCACACCAGAAGGCATCGTTTATACAAGTTGCAGAAATGCCCCAGAGATGACTCTGAAGTGTTATGGAAAGCACTAGGGGACAAACACACATCTTCCACCTCGTGCTATCAGTCACCCTGCCTTCCCCCTGCCCATGCTCACTATGGATGCTAGCAGGACACTGGGCCTGAACCAAAACGCATGGCCCTCAGCAGCCTGCACCTGGTCCGAAGCATCACCGAACGAGCCACAGCTCTGGGCTGCCTCACTTCTGGCCAGGCAGGAAATGCCGAGCTGCTTTTGCAGCTGGAAAAGGTAAAACCTAGTGAAAGGGGTCAACACAACATGGAAAGAAGCTTCCTTTAGCTGAATGAGGGGCACATGCCCGGTGCCAGGTGAGGGGCTCAGCCCTACGGCTGCTAAAAGGCTGAGCTCCGGATGGTATTTAGGCAGCAGTTCCCCAGAGCGAGTGAGGTGTTTGCAGTCTTGCCTGGGGAGCAAGCAGAATACCTAACTCTGTTTCTTTCCTAAAACATGGGCCTGAGTAAGTTACTAGCTGAAGTTTCAAACAAAATATCATTTCTTTATTTTCTGGAAGACCTGTATTTGAACTTAGCCCAATTACTGCTGTTGAAGCTGTAACACACTGGTGTACAAACTATTGACACATTTTATGCTCTTTAGCTTTTCTTTAATTTGGAAGATGCCTGGGGCATCTTTTCACACAAATAGGATAAATACATTGTGAAATATATGCCACATACATACAAGAAACTATTCAATTCAATTTATTTTAAGGGAATAATGTATGTAATATTACTACATAGATTTGATTGTACTGTGTGGATGGATAGAGTGTAAAGCCATAGATGTTCTCTGTTCTTCTAATACAGCTTTTTCTCTGACGCTGCTAAGTCCTAATGCTGCCGACTTCAATACTAGAGCAATTATTCACATCACCATACCAATAAACACTGAGCAAACTTGGTCCATAAGTGCACTCCTCAAAGACATGAAACACAATACAATCAGTTGCACATGATCAAGCAGGTGTTTAGTCTGGACTTCAACAGCAGCTTGCATCTCTTGATACAAGAAGTCTTTGATCTGTATATCAAAGCATAGTAGTAATGAGTGCACTTACTGCACTATACCTTGATACTTCAGGTACATTTTGCTCCCCTGAATGTTAAAGCGATTAAACAGAATTTCAGCAATAGTACTAATTAGCAATTTACTGTCTCAGAATTTAACTCTTTCTTTTATATTGGTTCTAAAGCATCATCAGCCATGCTCTTAAGCACTGTAAGGTCTATTAACGGTCCAACCTGACACGCTAGTGGTTAGAGGTACTGCTTAGACATGGGGTCAAAAAATGAGACAGTCTCTTGTTGCGCCATAGTGATCTAGCTAGCACGAGCAAGGACCACTGACAAGTCTGTGGACGCTTAACGATGGTGACCAAGCTGGTCAGCAGGGCTACCAAGAACCATCTTCTCTTTCCGTGGTTTTCAATTCCATTGCTTAACCACATCTGTATGGCTTCTCTGTGCACCGTGCCTGCTGGAGAGGCAGCAGAAGGCTCTACAGAGCAAACAAAATGGGGACAAAACCTGAGATATCATTGTTAGTGTTGTTTCATATAAAATCTGTATGCTTGCTTCACTGTAATTCTGTCTCTTATTCCAGTGGGAAGTTAATTATACACATTGTGAACAAGCTTACTTACACAAAAGATGATTTGGCAAATTAAGTAGCCCTAATTCCTCAGAGGCCTTGAGAATTTGCCTGAAAAAACAGTATCATTTTTCAGGGACACTTGTTGAGGGGGTTATATGTAAAAGCATATTGATATTTTATTGATAGTTTTATTGATAAAATTTTATTGATAATTTTAATTGATTTTATCAATAAAATTTTCCTGCAGTACCACTAAGAACTAGTTTGACTTGCAACACCAAACCGGTATAGCAATCTTGACTTGATGCTAAGACTGATCTTGTGTCCCTTGTGAGTCTGTCCACATACCCTGTGCCACCCAAGTTGATGCTGGACTAATTTACCATTCTGCAATTCCATTCACAGTCAAAATAAGGAGGATTTCTTCAATATTAATATTCTTCATTTCTTCAGTATTAATATATGCTCATCTGTTTTTAAGTTCACAATGATTGTTCTGATTAAACATTTTCTTTCTGTTACTTTTTCCTCTTTAACAGCATAAACATTTGGATGCAGCACATTCATCAGAAAGTGTTAGCGTGTCTCTACCACTGTTTCTTTTTATCTGAAGTTTTACACTGGAGTTCCCTAGCCTTGCTGCCTGAAACTCAAGTGACACAATTCCCTATCACTGAAAAGTCCCAGGGTGTTAATTCTAAAGGCAGCAGTATCTGAAATGTGAGCCTCGGGATCTTTAGCATGAAAAGAGCATAGAAGACACTTCCCACGTACTATGAACCTAACTTGCTCTTTTCAGTTATGTGCTGATGAAGGCAATTTCTGTAAGATGAAGAGTATGCTGTAACAGGTGAAGATTTGTAGAGTTACAGCACTGTTCTCTAGATTTCAAAAGATTTCGAAAGAAGAGGTTTTCTGCCTCCTGCAATTGAAACCTATACTCAGTGAAACTCGCTGAGATATAAAAATCCTCAAAAATCTAATTTGCCAGTGAATAGATAACAAGTGTCAGCTATTTCCAAAGGGGAGAAAATGAATTGCAGAGGGCCTCTGCTATAAATCATTAGCCCTGGAACAGAGCAAGAGTGAAACTTTTTTTGGACTGTTTCCTGCCGCTTCCAAACGCAGAACCCTGCATACTGCATGCATTCTGTACGGAAATCCCCTGTTGGAAGTCAGCAAGAGGTAATAACTTCACTAGACAAATAGCTGTCTCCATCCAAAGAATAATGAGTGCATACTTCTAGAAGTGTATGCATCCTGCATTTCCCAGAAAGGCTTCTTAATATGATTTTTATGCACTCATATTTGTAATACTGAAAACAAAACAGAGTATTTGGAATATAGTGCTACTAAGACTGAATTTTCAAAGTTTACTTTGTAAAGCCTAAATCTGTTGAATGCATTATTACAATCTTGATTTCAGAAAAGCATTTGGGGTGATTAATTTTCAGGACAGAAATGCAGTGGGGCAAGACTAATCATGACAGCAAAAAATCCTCACAAAAATGCAAACACAAAGCACTTATTTTCATGCTATAAATGTCTTCTTTCAAAATTTTGAATTGAGGAATAAAAGGTTCTTGAGTCTTTTTTGAGTAATTAGCAGGTTAACAGAAGAATTTAACAACCATGATCAAAGAAGATGAACTAATTGTAAAAAGATATGCCAGAAAAAAAGATATAGCTTCTTGCAAGACATGGTCCAGAAAAATTATTTCTTTCTAGAAGAAATTCATCAAAAAGTTAGAAGTAGACAACACCTTTGTGAGGAACAGCTCAGATACCTGCACTATACAGAAAGGTGTCCAAGTATTAAGTTCCTCAAAGCAGACAAATTATTCTGTGAAGTTTCATCATTCTGACTGACTACAGAATTACAACAGAAGTAGCAGGTTACAAACACTTTTCTCAGACAAAATCTTGAAAAAGTTCAAAATGTCTCACTGTCTTCATTGAGACCACAGTTTCACACTGGAATGGCAGTATTTCATAGAGAGCTACCCAAAATCTTATTTACAATCAGTTTTGTTTTTAAGCATACGTCACTAGCAATTAGCTCAAGGACCCTCCAAAATATCTACATATTTCAATTGCAATGATGAATACGTTGTACAGGGTGCTCTACAGCTCATGTGGGATAATACAGTCCCTACTGTAAGATAATCAGAAAAGTGACTATATGTCTTTTATACTTTAAGGTTATGCTAACATTTAAAAAAAATAGGGTGCATTTTAGTCAATAGATAGTTAAACCATGACTATGACAAGATAACTTTTCTAGGAGTTGGATTTCTGCGTTGTCAGCCTCTCATTCCTTGCGTTCTATTCAGACTTCTAATGATCTAACTGGTACACCTATAAATTATATACAGGATTAAATGTGCTATATATTATAAAAGAGATGTTTTATTGTTTGAGGTGACTGCTGCAAACAAATCTGCACTTTGTAAAACTCACTTTGAAATTGATTGACCGATCTCATTTTTAAAGTTGCATGAAAAGTGTCTGCTTATCATCTGAATAGTATAGCTCTAATAGCATATTCAAGTGTGGCACATCCAATATTCAAGTCCACTGAAATGAAGAGACTGTGGAAGAATATACAGAGGAAAGCACTACAGGAAATGAGTTTAACACTTTAACTCCCCAGTTCATACTCAAAATCTTGCAATGAAACCACCAACCCATTAAATTATTCAACACAGAGGACTGCAAAAGCTTCACACAACTTGCCTGTAGAAGGGCTCTGAACAAACTAACAGCACAAGCACTCCTAACTAAGGCTGAAATACCAGGTTTAGAAAGTAAGAACATCTCCTCCTGCGGCTGGCAGATTGACAGAAGAACAGAAAAGCAATATGAACAATATCTCAAAATGTCATTCTTGATTTAACACTGAAAGTAATTATGATAGTATGTTAAAAGAATATATCCATGCCCAAAGTCCTTGAGCGTCACATATTGAATAAAATTGGGTGGTGAATTTTTAAGTCTGCCTCTTTGCACCACCTTTAAGCACTGTATGAATCCATCCTTTTATATTACAAGAATACATAAACTTTTTCAATCTGTTACACAGAATTGAGAAATATATTGAATGTAGAATACAACAGAACAGACTATCCTCTTACTCAGGATACCACAGGAAAATTACTTCAATTTTTATGTTCACTGAAAATCATTATTATTTCCTTTATATCAATGCAGCTGTCAGAATTAGTCCAAAAGGACAAAATTTCTTCAAATGACACATTAAGTCCAAGCAGAGATTCTTAAACTACTGAAATTCTGCCTGGCAGAGTAATTTGCACAGGTTGTCTGATTTGTGCAATAGTTATCAAGAAGTTAAGAATTTTTTACCAGACCAGGTTAGCAAGATTTCATACAAGTTTATTTATTCGAAAAAGTCTGATACTACTGGGTAATGATTAAACAAACTGAAGGAACTAATGATTCTGCCTTTAAGGGCATATATTAGAAGCTGCAAGGTAACTTAGCTTTTTGTTTGTTTTTTTTATAACCAAGAAGTATGCAGGTGCTATCAGCAGTATATTACCAGATTGTTCTTTTCTTCTAATTCCATAACAAACTACTGTTTTGTTTACTGGAAAGGTCAGAGAGCAGATTAGAAAGGATAACAATGTATAGATGAACACTTAGTCATTAAAATGAGTCATAGAATCATAGAAACGTTTGGGTTGGAAGAGACCTTTAAAGGTCATCTAGTCCAAGCCCACTGCAATGAGCAGGGATATCTACGACTAGATCAGGTTGCTCAGAGCCCCGTCCAACCTGACCTTGAATGTTTCCAGGGATGGGGCATTGACCACCTCTCTGGGCAACCTGTTACAGTGTTCCCCACCCTCATCATAAAAAAAATAATTCTTCCTTACAGCCAGTCTAAATCTACCCTCCCTTAGTTTAAAGCCATTACCCCTAGCCCTGTCACAACAGGCCCTACTGAAAAGTTTGTATCCATTTTTCTTATAAGCCACTTTTATCTTGGCTGCTATAAGGTCTCCCTGGAGCATTCTCTTCTCCAGGCTGAACAGCCCCAACTCTCTCAGCCTTTCTTCATAGAAGAGGTGCTCCAACCCTGTGATCATTTTTGTGGACCTCCTCTAGACCTGCTCCAACAGGGCCATGTCTTTCCTGTGCTGAGGGCTCCAGAGCTGGACGCAGGACTCCAGGTGGGGTCTCACCAGAGTGAAGCAGAGGGGCAGAATCACCTTCCTTGACCTGCTGGCCACGCTGCTTTTAATGCAGCCCAGGATACGGTTAGCCTTCTGGGCTGTGAGCGCACATTGCCGGCTAGTGTCTGGCTTTTTGGATCATGCCCAACATGATGATGTCATGAAAGGTGATACTATCATTTTCACCACAGCTAAACAGAAAAAAAAATGCATATAATACCTTTTGGTAAGACTATAAATTACACTTTCTGGTGATATTGCAACACAATCCCTTTCCAATGTGTTCCTCTTCACTAGACAGCTGCCTTGTGAACTGAGGGCACTGTGTTTCACCATGTGCTAAGTTTCTGTTCTGTCAGCACACACAAGCAAGCAGTTATTCCCGGAGGTAGAACTACATCTAAGCACTGGGAGAAGCCATTTTGTAAGCCTCCCTCACAGTAAAGCAAGACTAGTACTGGCCAAAATTGTTGGCAAACAGTAGGTCATAAAATAAATGTAGCATGTCAGTCTGGATGGAAGGAGCTGGAAATTGCCTTCATTGCACATTTGGAAAATAGCTTCAGCTGAAGACTGTTGAGAAAAGAAGATATTTTAGAAATGTTGACTCATTCTGTTTTGACATTTCATTTAATGTCAACTTTTATTTTTATTTTGAAATGGCATTTTTCATTCCAAAATTGCCTTTTTACTAAAGGGAATGTTAAAAATATTTCAGCTGACTTCTCCAAAGGTGCATTTGTTTGAGGTTCTTTCCCTAAACAGACTTCAAATTTTTTTTTTTTTTCAACAAAATCAGAAAGTCTATCACGCGATGAGCTTTAATTTAAAGGCTTAGAAAGCCAAAACCTGTGGAGATCTTTGAATCATCACATCAGAAGATTACTACAAGAGCATGACATTTTGCTATTAAAAAGAAAATCATTCATAAAAGGACTCCTGTCCCTCATCTTTTCCTTCCCTCCAACCCAAATAACTTTCCTTGTTTATATCAGATCCATTTTTCAGTTCTGTTTGTAAACAGCAAGATCTGTCTCCAGGCAGCAGTTTGGATGATATCTTCCTCCTCTCACAGTACATCTATTAACTCCTTCCATTAATGTTTACTCCATTCCAAGATCTTCTCTACCTTTATTGTCATTTCAACCTGGTGGATGTCAGGACTCCATCTCTCCTGGACCTAGGTCAATTCCACAGCCTCTTTCTGAATGACAGTATGCCCCAGTTCAGCAAGAGGTTGATGGTGAGCAATGAGAATAACTAAACAATCCAAGCATCCATACATGTAACTAATTAGCCTAGGAGAAGCAGGAAGCAGACAATATGTTCTGAACAAGTTCTGTTAATGAAGAATGGTCTGACAGAGGCAATTTTAATTGCACCACAGTATGTCTAATCTAATTATGCTAATAGTTTATTTGCACTCTAAATCATCTCTGTCAGCTCAGATACTGAAATCTGATGGTATCACACAGTGCTAGTGAAATCTAATGAGAACATCTTTCTTCCCTATATGTTTGTTCTGTCTGAGCACGTGCCGCATTGCTCTGAGTACTAGGCCAGTTGGGAATTCTCTTTAGAGTATTTTCCTTGGGAAAGATCAGTTTATCACAGTGAAGTGTTTGCAGGAACATATTTGAGACGCTCCTCAGGTAGGAAATGTCTCCAGGTTGTTCCTCCTCTGGAAAGTACTACTGACTTAACTTTGAGTACAGGCAAGGCCATGACCAAAGGATTACTATCTGCATAAGGAATATTCATCCTTACTCTGATCACTTTTCTTATAAATATATTCTTAACACCAACTCCTAGAATAAGCCTCTGCCAAGCAGGTTTGTTCTTCATTGTAGTTGATAGAGCAACCTCAGTAAGAGGACCAACAGAACACCTACTGTACATCACATAAGGCTGGTGGAGAAAAGTTGGATGCAGTACTTGAAAGGTTCCTGAAGGCAAGTGATGCTGATTAGGGAAAGTAAAGCAAGAGACTGAAATGCTCTAATCCATACCAGTGTTTGACTGCAGGATATTGCAAACTGCTAGGCAAAAGCTATTCAGAAAATTCCAGTCCATAAAAAATGATCAAGGAAAAAGGGAGGACAGTTTCTTGACAATAAACCAGACAGTCAGACCAGACGGTGGGAGATGACTAGCTGCCACGTGAGAAATGGTCATGCCAATCTCAGCCATTACAGATGGACTGTTACCAATTTTATAAAAACACGTAACTTCATATTGCATTTAAAAAATCTAATTTTGAAATCAGTGTTGACAAGAAGTAAAAAAAAATTAAAAAAAAAACAAAACAGAGTTCTTCAGCACACCATAAGGGACAGGAAGATACATCGCAGCTCAAAGGCAAAATAAATTACAGGAGTCACAGGACTGCTGCACTTTCTTCAAGTCATACGTATTCAGAGCTGCGTAGCTAAAAGGTGTCATGTCACACTGCAACAGTCAAAGCTGAAACATCCTAGAAACTGCTAAGAAATGTAGACAGTCAGCTAAGAAACTGCAGATGAGAAAGATCCCAAAGGCATGTCCAGTCCTGACAGGTTTATGAGGATTACGAAACTTCAGTTGCCCACACATACACACTTGAGAGGCCATTTGAGAGGCTTTAGTGTATTCCAACTGGTCTCCAGCTGCTGCTCCAGGTGGGTGTGGGTATCCCATACATCTGTATCCCAGCTGTCAATCCCCTGTGGAGGTGACTCTGGCATGCTATACTAGGCACCTATCTGAACAATGAGTGTGATGCCTCATAACAAGCTGCAGGTCCCAGAAAGGCTAAAATAGCTGGGACCACCAGGGAAGAGTCCCTTTAGGACCTGCATGTCCATCACTCTTTAAGGGAAGAAGCACAAACAGAAAATATTTCTGTTTCTGAAGTGAGTGAAAGAACACTGAGACCGGAAGAATCAGTTGAATTAGAATCCTGAGGTGCCTGCACAGAACCTGCATGTTCACAGAAAATCAGACTGATGAATATTTCACTGTAGATGGAAGCTCTGCATTCATAGCAAATCAATCTGATGGGTACTTAACTGTAGACGGAAGCTCTGCTTTTGAGGTAGGAATGGAGAATGTTACCAGTGTCATAATAACTGCAAGAAGCATCTTTATGTCGACACAGAAGAGCTGCAAATGACATTCTTGCTGAGATGCAATTTACTTTATCATTCCTCTTGCACCATTAACCCAGATTTCTACCACTGATTTCCTTTATGTATCAGATATATGCCTACCAAGCAGCTGCCCGGTCCCGTCTGTTTTTGTGCCTCATACCCTCTGTGGTTGGTAGTGTCAGCTACCAGGAATCTGGAAATATGGAAAATTCCTGCCTGAGAGAAAATATCCAAGAAATGCTGCACAACCATCAAAGGTTGTTGGGTCCCAGAGGCCTCCCCCACGTCCAGCTGAATGGGAAGGGCTCTTCAGTTCCTGTATTTTGACAGTGGGAGAAAATTACAGTTGTAAAATACCTGCAGCCTAAATGCTTAAAATATTCCAACTTCTATTATAATCTTGAGTTAACTGATCAGCATTTTGAAAATTTATAGTAATTGATTTTTTTCATTCTTTTCTATGAGAAGACCCAGATGTTCACTACTTATTGTGTCAAAGACCAGGTTCTTTGAGAGGTACAGCAGAACATGTACACATTTTGAATTCCATCTTCTAAATCAAATTATACAGACAGCAAGTCAACCTTCAAGATGAAATTAACGAGCAGATTAACTGCTACCATACAGACAAGAAAATTCAAACACCAAACTTTGCTGAAAGACAGTTATTCAGTGACAAGATGGAAAACATTCAGAAACACAGCCCCCCAGCTAGAGCCTGGCAGACATATTACACATAAAAAAAAAAAAAAGTCAAGAAAAAGAAAAAACAGCAAGACTAGAAACAAACAGGTAAACAAGAATCCTTTGTACCCTCTGAGTAGGAGGTATCAGGAAGAGAGTTATTCTCTTCTCACTGCAGACTTGGTTTGTGACACAATTTTTTTCCCTTGTCCTCTGAAAAGTTTGACATACACTTTCAAGTAACTCTGCCTTAATTTAAAAAAAAAAAGCCATTTCCTAGCTTTATATGTGTACTAATGTGTGCAGGTATACATACACATGTCTTTATACAGTTCCACCTACTTGGTTTTGTTATACTCACTTTTCACTGGGATACCTACTTTTTCAAGGCGAGGTTAATAGCCATCCGGAGCTAGATGTGGGGAGTCAGTAAGCATTTTGCTTAGGACACTGGACCACTCAAAGATTTGACTATACCACTGGGGCAAATACCAGTAGCTCTCCAGAAGGAGCTTTCACTCTAAACATCTCGGGCTATATAGCTGTTGTGAAAAACATCTGCTAATTTCTGATAAACCTAAAGCTTTATTTGGACATTACTTACACCAACTGCTCTAACACTCTTATCATTCATATAACAGATTTCAGAGACAATGGTGCCTCCGATTAAAGTTGATTGACAGTGGATGAGACCCACTTTTTGGCTACTTATAATTTCACTAATGGTAACCATTCATTTCAGAGTTCCCCAGTTCTTCTATTATTTTTATTTCAGTTTAAAATAACTCAGCTTTTTTTACAGAACAGAACACTTCTCTGTGTTAGTAACATTTTCAAGCCATTGTACTGAGAACCATTAGGGCCTTCTTGCTGTGGAGAAGGCACTTGAAAGATAGTGAAGAGAAAACTGTCCTTAGCATCAAGGACATGCATTTTTCTTCTCACACAAAAATTCATCCAAGTTTTCATAATCTAGGCCTCTTCCCACAAAAAAAAGAAAAAAAAACAAACAAAAAAACACACCACGCACACACACACAAAATCCCCTATGTTTGCACATTGTTAGTAAGACTGGGTAGGTAAACTTCAGCATCTTCTTCTTCTACAGGTTGCACCTTATTAACACATATTTTTCTCTGCCATGCATTTCACCAAAGAATTCAGGAGTTTTACTTCACAAAGACTCCAAGATGTAGAGCCAAGGAAATCTAATGAAAACTGTCTATTAAGAAGTTCTCTTATTTGCCCCCAGTAGACACAATATATACTCCTATAGTATGTTTCCAAGGGATTCCCTGTGGGCAACAAGATTAATTCATGTTGTATAATAGTCTTTTGTTTCTAGGATACTTGTCATGTATTGCAGCAGATGGAAGATGTATGGAATGAAAAGGAAAAACAGGTTAAGAGACTAAAACGGTGTCCTAGACAACTCCATTCTATACAGATGCCAACCAACTATCATTAAATTGTTTGGTTGACTACTGTCTTCCTTAGCTTTGAAGGCTCATTTTTTAGACACTCGAGATACGGCTTGTGGAAGTGTTGAATGCTCACCATTGCAGCTGAAATTACTGACAACAAAGTTTTTGAAATATAAAATACTTTTTTAAATGCTAAATGCCCTGGAGAATGGGAAAAAGGAAAAAGAAAGCTAACACCACCAGGCCACAAAAGCCTCTGTCATTTCTAAGGAAGTCCACAAAGCATTCATTTTACTGTTTCTATAACAACAAGAAAATATAAGCATGGATTTTGGAAATTTCATGGCAAGTAATTCAAGTCAGGAAGACTACAGGGAAGTTCAGAATGTTAAAATTCTGCTTTAAAGCATTACTTTGCAGATGTCAGAAAATTAATTCAAGGACATTGGTCTCATTTTAACTCTTTGTTGTAGGGACTGGTAGAAATAAGCTTAGGGGAGGGAATGACTTTCTGAAAACACAAGTCAGTAATCTGAGGCCTACTGAAACCCATGTGCTGCAAACAGACTTGACAGTGAAAAAACTCACCAATCCAACATTCATTGAGGAGCTGGAGCCCAGTGCTTTTGTGGCAAGAACACTGACCTCTACTACTTCACTTCAAGAGAAATCAGTTATCTGAAGCAATAAATCATTTTCTCCCTCTGTGGGACAGTCACCAGAAAGCACTATATTGCACTGCTTCATAAAAAAGAAGCCAGTAGACTGCACAATCCTAAAAGTATCACTGTAAGCTTAAAAGTTCAGTTGGTCACAAATATGAAAAATGTAATTCCATTTAAAAAAAAAAAATTCCATAGGAAAGTTTTTGATTTTTTTTTTTCTCTCCTGTTTCAGTCAGGGAGAAATACAAACATAGTTATTTTAGGTTTACCTAAATTTAAATATTGTAGTTTTAAAACTGAACTGAGGTACTATTTGTCTGTTTTAATATAATACTAATTTTTCTAAGGAATAAAGTCCTCAGATGTTGATCTAGCAAAGCTGGTTTTCTCCTGATGTAATTGGAGGGGGAAAAAATAAAATAAAAATGGGAATCCTTATAAGTCATGCTGTCAACACAAAAATATTTACAATATACCAAAAATAAAGTATTTGACAAGCACAACATAGATCTGGTTTTGCTGGTATTTTAATTTCATATTTTACAAGAAGTCCACCTTTGTCAACTTGGACTTTCCAAGTCCATCTTATAAATCACTCCCTTGATGGAAATCGCTCAGTGACCTACCTGACACTGCACGAACAGCCTATTTCTCAGCTGTTGTAACCCAGTACGGTTCAGAGCTGAGGATCAGGGCTAGCCAGAAACCTGAAGAGTGAGGCAGTGTGTTTCTCTAACACTTTGTCTCCCCATCCCCTCTTCATAAAATACAATTTTATTACAGCTGCAAACTAATAGCATAAATATGATCCTTTTTCCCCTTTAACAGTAGTATCCTGATTTACTGCAGGAGTATAGGTAAAAAAAAAAATAAAAGTAGCGTAAGAAACTTGAACTTCAATGAGTGGCACAGGAGAGCTCTGCAGACGGCTGTGACCACCTAGAATATGAGTCTTCTATTCCAAGATCAATATTATTCCCTTTTAAAAAGTAACAAAAGAAAAAAGAAAAGCATATATTTCTACAAGCACTGCCACTGCAAGAGCCTTGTATCCTATGGATTCAGTTTTCACATAATTTTAGATGTCAGAGACTATCTATGCTGGAAGAAAAGCAAGCTCCAAGTTTTGCACTGAAAATATGGTCTCAGCACATACATTGGCTATATCCTAGTTTCATGTTAGGATGGGACAACAGCTCATAGCTGGAGAGACCAGGGATTGTAGATACAGTTCTGCTTCACTGCTCTTGCTACCTATAGCAGTGCACGTTCCTGTATGCCCCTCATCGGGTCTTTCATCCTGGATTTCCTGGAATCCTGTAACCTGAGTGCTCATACTACAATCCATCCCTCAGCTGAGCCACTTCAAGAGACTTCCTCCTCCTCTGGCTGCACATTTTCACAAAGCTTTGAAATCTTGGTTGTCTTTCAGGCTTCTACCTTTTTGCAAAATTTGGCTGAAATATTTGGCAGTGGGCAGCTGCTGGCGAGTATGAAGCTGGAGACAGGGGGAAGGTACTGGCTACACTCACACACACAACAGTGCACTTTAAAAAAAAAAAATCTAAAACAACACAAGAAATTAAAACTAAGTTCCACACATAATACATTACATAAAAGTTGCAATGTGTATGCCAAAGAGGTAAACATGCTTTCATATATATTATCAGATAACATGCAGAAATAAACAAATGCATTATTCATGACAAACTGCAATGATTAATAAGTCTCCAAATTTATATTGTTTTTTCTTTCAGGTGTAAAGAGATTAGTTTGTTTAAATGCATGAAGTGTAGCTTCACAAAGTATACTAAATAATTTCAAACACCTCTTCAACATTGGAAGAGTCAAAATTTCCCCTCAGAATGGCTCCACGCTGAACCCATAACAGTTTTCTGACCTAAAGCACCAGAGTACATTATTTACATGCTCCTGAAGATATAGTAGGTGATTAAATTCCTACACTAATTTTTCAGGCAAGAGTATAGAAAATGTTATTTTACACTACCGGCCATTATGTTGTTGTTCCACCCATAAGACATAATTATATTGTAATATATGTTCTTATTATGGGGTACTGCAGACAAAAGAAACAGTGTAAAATGGACCAGGGCACAGACACTATCCGAGGCTTTTCGATACTATCAGGTCATTAAAACAATAAGCACCCTAGTGTAAAGCCATAGATCTTCTAGTATCCTTTTAACCTCATTAAATGTCTTTCACCAAGATCATAATCGTGTAATGCCCAAGATGCAGCCGCGATGAAGCCTTTACTGGTACACACTTTGAAGACAGCTGTTCTACACCATCTCTGCACATCTTCACGGGTCAAAACTTTTGACGAAGTCTAGCAGTTCCTACATCTTAATTTTTGAGCCCTGTAGACTTTTTCCATAGATAATTCAAAGTCTCTTATCAGCCAATACATTCCTGTGGCTGCAATATGTCTTCAATATATGTTCTACCACTGCTAACCAGTGCAAACACATACAGACACAACTTCAAATTTCCAAATACATATCCACAACCTTAATCCAAAAACAGTCTATTTTCTTTATCCACAGTAATATTTTTTCCATCAGACATTCATATTCAATCGCATAAAATGCAAGGGCAGCGGTTTGAGATGCTGTCAAGCTAACTTCCAGCTCAGGGTTTCAGAGCTTCTAAATACTATTCCAGTCACTGACCTTACAATTTCGTCTTTTTCATTTCTGAACTCAAGGAAAATGTACAGTCTAATGCCACATAAACTGGATTCTAGCAATCACAAAGATGTACCACATTTCAAATCATAGTGAGATGTGTATTGCCCTTGCAGTTCTGGGGATTAACTTGTGTTTTAGCTCTGTTTTCATGTACACTGAAAGTCCAGAGAGCACTGACATTAACACAATCTGGATTTGAGCAGAGAGAGATAAATCTCCCAATAAAGTGCAAAAAACAAGTGAAGGCAGCATGACTCCTTGTAAGCAGCTGCAACAACTGCATTTTGCTTTCAATAGGTGGGATTTTTTGTCACTTCAGCATACTTTCTACAGACTAGAAGTCTCCAGATCATTATCATACCACAAAAATATTATTCTAGATGAAGCATCTAGATGCAACATCAAAAGATGCAGCTGGACTTTTGCATCTGGTCATTGTTAACCAATGGTTTACATGTTAGTAAAGATTCCTCTGTCTATCACAGCAAGTACTTTTTATCTAGATAGCCCCAATTTAAAATCTTTAATACAAGCAATATTTACCTCGGCTTCCTTGGTATTGGATACCAAAAATGAAACCTCTGCATCAGAATAGTTTCTGCCTTTTTTTTCAAAGTGTCACTGTGTGTGCTATGACAGACACATCCCCTAAAACTTGCATTTCAATTCCCCTTTGCCTTCCCCTACAACCCCTTAACTCTTCAGCTTTCCCCCTTTCAAAAACAACTAAAGAAAAAAAAAATCTTCCTTCCCATCTCTAGCTCCCTTAGCAGAAATGCAATTAATAGATGTCAAACAAAAGTCTTCTCCTCTTTCCAAAGAGGAATTAAAAGAGATACAACTGATACTTACCTGCTCTCTGAGCCTTCATCAATTAAAGCTAAATGCTTGCTGAAAATAAACATGTTTCCTTAAGAAAAATATGCAAAGTCCAAGCTAGTTCCAAATGATATCCTTAAACAAGAGAGATTTAAATGACTTATCTAAACTGCACTAAATACGGTTTCCTGCATGAAGAATGCCAGTAAGCGTGAAGTTGATCCTGCTATACCCTGATCTCAGAAAGCGTTCTCAATGCCCTGTTAGCTGAAACTGCTCAGTGTTTAATGATCTGTTACAGTTTTAGTGAACTTTGCTAAATAAGAGTGCTTGAATGCTGTCTTCTGGAACTTTCCCAAGAAGAACATATAAGACTACTACCATTTATCAGGCTGTAGATTAAATCCATACAGAAACTAAAGCCACAACAAGAACACTTGAGAAAAATTTATTGTCAAAACATACCTTCCTCAGAATTTGCAAGTCAGCTGAAATCCAAATAATTCCTGGCACCATGCTCAGTTGTATAGATATCTGCCAAAAGCCTAGAAAATTGGGTGGGTTTCCATTGGCAGATGGCTTAGTGTAACATCAGGTGGTAAAAGCCTGTAAAGGCTTACAGGTAGCCAAGATTCCCAGCTTCATTTGCTCCATACAAGGACTCTACACTTCTACTTTTCAAACTGAAGCAGCATCAGTGTTTGAAATCTGTCTCCATAAAGCGGACTTCAGCAGTGCACTTCATGTGACACACAGGGGCTCAAAGTAGGATGTCAGTCTTGTATTTACACCCTCAGTCTCCCCCCAGATTCCCACAGTAGCCTCACGTTTGAAAGGTGCTGTCTCCCAGAGAGCACCTTCAGGCAACGCTCCTTGGCCACTCGCTTCTGGCAATAGATATAAAACATAAACTTACTAGTCCTGCATATTTTCTCCCACCTTGGCTATGCCTCTCTCCCCTCCCTCGACCCTTTACTCATCAGACAGTGGTGACACTCGATATTTTACCTTCCAACCTCTTCTATAGCCCCGAAGTCAAGCTTTTTCATCTTCACAATAAAAAGTTTAACAGTCAACAGCTGCAAAGCATGATTTCTCACCTGGAATCATTGTCCTCACTATCTGAGATCCCTACAGTGCACCTGTTGCCTTCGTGGTACAATTCTGTCACCACTCCTCACTCTGAGCTGAATTAATCTTATTTGAAGGTTTGGGAAATCACTGGAAGTTTACTCATAGGACTAGTAACAGAAGTGCCTTTCCAATCATCTGACCACCTGCAAAACAGTCCCTTTGCATGTGCCACTGAAGAACACTGAGCTCCATCTATGACTGCGTTGTGAAGAACTACTTTGGCAGAGTCCTGACAGTTATCTGAGAGTTTGGCTAATGAAATAAACTTTTCTTTAATTTCTTTTCACTGTTGTTTTAGAAGTAGATTTCTTGTGCTACTGCAAAGGAATCCTTGGTATGGACTTACATAAAATTGTCATTTGTACACCTAGAGCTGGTTTTATCCAAAAGTTTAAAGTTAAATAGTATTGGGTTAATACACCTGCAGCCTTTCTACCAGGTAATGAATGGCAGGAACAGGGTTCAAATTTGAGAGAGTCACTAATGAGACATTGATTAAAAACCCCATCCATGATCCTGAATAAACTGAGCTAAACTTTCTGATGCTCCAGAAGCTAATCTAACATGAATCAGCTGGCTTAACAAACCGTATTATTTTAAACAGAGAAAAGAAAAACACCAACAAGGCAGATAAGCTGGGCACTCACCAGCTGTGCACAGAAAAACACATTATCTCATACCACGAATATAGCCATTTGACAGTCCTTTCTTGGGAGGCACTGCTAAGGCCAGCTGGCTGCTTTCCTTTCCTGCAAAAATGGTTTCCATTCACTCAAGTAGCAAACCTAAGCTGTCTTACCCTGCCTGGTTCACTATGCTTCTTCCAGCTGTACTAGTAACTTCCACTAGGCATTACTTGCTGCTAAATGCTCTGGTTAGTCTCTTCAGCTTTGCTCATTTTAGTTTTTAGCAAAACTGTTTGTAACATTGAAGACTACCACAGTATCCTCACTTACCTGCAACCTATTAACACATCTTTCTGTATCTCAGCTGACAAAAAAGCCCTTAAGTAGCTCTTCCTACGTCAACAGCTTAATTAAATGTACTCATGCAAACCCTCCAAATGGTTTTTCATTTTTCAAAGCGCTCTTTTGCAGATCTGGATGGTGTATAAGCTAGGACAACCAATTCTTTCCATCAGGACAGTTTCAAGACTGCTCACAGCTCTGTTTTATTTATCTTTTCTCTCTGGCAGAGAAAGCATTTCTCATTTTGGTAACTTCTCTCTCCCCTGGAACACTTAGAGCTGTTTTTGCTTTAACTTAAAGCCTCAGCCACCAATTTTTCACATCAAATATGTATACAAACAAACATAAAAGTATTCAGCAAGTTGTCTGAATATCACTTTGAAGAGCATTTTAGTCTGGTGCAATTTCCCCACCTGAGGATATAATTATTCAGTGGCTGGTAAGACAGCAAGTCCTCTAATCAGTACATACCATTTCAGAAGATGTACCAGCTGGTGCAATTTTCACAACACACGAAATGTAAAAGCACATAAATGAAATTGCAGCAAAAAAAAAAAAGAGAGCAGACATTAAGCTTTTGTAAAAAAAAGTGCCACAATAAAAAAGGCAACTGGAAGGTCATAGGCCTTATTTCCATGTACTCAGCAGTGAAAAAAAGAAGAAAAAAAGACTGCCAGCATAGAGTTTTGGCATTAGGGTATTGTGCCTGTGGTAGGGTCAGCTCTGAATGTGAGTAATACACAGGAATGACAACTCTGAAGGGGGAAGGAATTATTTTTAAGTGAAACATCTGTGATCAATAAGCTCTGGGGATGTTGAAGGTTCTGCTCTTAACAAAGGCCAGAGCCTGACTGCAACAGCTACAGCAAATAATAAACTAAATTCACACCACGAGAAAAAACCCTCTAATCTTAAAAAAATTACATCACAACTTCCAGAGTCACAAGAAGACAGGGAGACAGGAAAACAGAGGTTGTGCATGTCCTGTTGTCTTGTATCTAACCCACGAGGGGACCCAAAGGGTGTGGGGGACGAGCCTTTAACAAGCAACGGAGGAGTAACGCTCTGGCCGAATGGGGCTGACACACCATAGACTGCAAAGCATAAGATCCCTCACCTGGAAGCCCACGGCAAGCTCTGCTGACTCTCTTGACAGCAGCAGGAGGCTACACCCACGTGCAGATGGAAGCCCAGCTCCACGCTGATGCACCCATGAGCAGCCCAGCCCCACCACCCACCCCATGTCCAGCTCCAGAGGGATGCCAGGAGCTTCAGCAGTGCATGCTGCCCAGCCAGGCCTTCTTCTCTTCCTCTGGGGCAGGGTGGCAGCTGTCAGACAAAACGTGCTGATTGGGAAATTAATGATTCACCTGCCAATGCCAATAACTCAGCTGTGCTGTCTGGCAGCCACTGCTGCTCTCCTCTGCCAATGCTCTCCAAAGGAGCACAAACCAAAATGATCTGTGGTCTTCTTAGCATCACAGTGAGAGAAGCTCATGATTAAAGAAAGACTTCCACAATCTTTGAAATACAGGTAACCCATTTCATATTTAGGGCATTGACTCAGGACTTACTGTAGGAAGTACAGAGTTATTGTATAAGAAAGTCACAATCTTAAATGCAGCTTTGCACCTTCAAATTATTCTTAGCTTTTTTTGTTGTTGTTTCGTCAGATGTCACTACTGCAGAAAGCCAATTTTTTTTAAAAAAAAAGTTAATGTTAGCTCAATAGCTAGCCTCTGCTAGCAACACTTCTTGCTACATATTGTGCTGAATAGACCCTGAGCAACAAGCACTAGAGCTTTCACGTGAAAGCAACGTAAGTAACAAGACTATTCAAAGTTGAATTATTCCCCTATTTAATCATTAACCTTTTGTTTGGTCTGGGGAACAGTAGCATAAATTTTTTAAAAGGAGGTCAGAGAATTAGTGGGGATTTATTCTCGGTTTAAGACAAAATGTTCACCTCAAACACACTGAAGGAATGTATGGAGACAGCAAAATGTGAAATGTATAGATAAGCCAACAGTATCAAAATGTAAGAAAGGAGAGAAGGA
Organism: Opisthocomus hoazin; assembly: GCF_030867145.1. Lineage (NCBI taxonomy): Eukaryota > Metazoa > Chordata > Aves > Opisthocomiformes > Opisthocomidae > Opisthocomus > Opisthocomus hoazin. The sequence goes on along the minus strand of NC_134417.1, from coordinate 69,497,688 downwards.
AGATCCCATGGAAGAGATGCAGTGAGAGCAGACAGGGTGTCTGGAGACACCACCACAGCAATGGTACCACCAGGAGACACAGAACTAGCACAAAGTAGGTTCATGGCACTTCAGGCTTCAGCCTGCTGTCACTAGACAAAGGGAAAGAAAGAACTTTTGCACTAAAAACAACTTATTTCTATCACAAGGAATGGTATTCCTTGCAAGTACAGTGTATGAGCTTGTTCCCCTTCAAAAATAATATTAAAATCTAGTGCCAAATCTAAGTTGCTAAATGAAGAAGCAATAATCTGCTTTGGGATATTAGTTGCTGCCCATATAAGATACAAGCTTAAAAGACAGCATCCTACCCAGCATCAGGTTACAAAATAACCTGAAATAGTAAGGCTGGATGTGAAAGTCCAATAGTTATTGAAAAAAAGTATTAACAGGCTAAGGTACATAAAGACTATGGGCAAAATTTTGTGTTCTAGGTGGCCACAGTTACTCCTTTTTCTGGAAAGGCTTGTTTTTTAGAGATGTGAGTACCCATATGTCCGTCAACTTAAAGGAGATTCAGTCCCCAAAATCAAGCCAGCAGTGCCAGACCTCACACTGCAGTTCTTAATGATTCAGAACTTAAATATTAGACACTGAAGAGGAAAAAAAAAAAAAAAAAAGAAAAAACCCTAGTATATTAATCTGTGGTATGAAATCTTTGTGATGAAGTACACTACATGTATGATACATGAAGTATAATACCACCTAAAACTCACACTTTTACTCATTCATAGATTCAAATAGATATCCTACATACATCTTTGCTAGTTATTTTACCATGAGTAATCCCATTCTACACCAAATCCCATTCTCTCCACCAAAATTTTCCACACAAGCTAATTGCTTACTTCTTCTCTGTTGCTTTTACTTCTTCTGTACAGATTGGATTGCTTCAATGAAAATACCTCAAGCAGCCAAACAACTTTAAAATGCTTCAGGGGTAACCTTTGTGTTTGAGGTAAAGGTAAACTAGTGCCAACTTAAAACAAGTAGATTTTTTATTGATTTTAAAAGCCTTAAATTCTACAGATAGATTGAAAAAGGCTCAGGAGGATTCTATTACTGAATATAACTCATATTCAGTAAAAGGAGATATACTGAAGCTTTCTATAAACTGTAGCATTTCAACCAGTTGATTAACTTTGATACTGAAAAAAAAATCCTATGGAGCCTAACCCAAAAGAATCTGAGTATGGTAGACAGAACCAGCCATCTGCAGGTGCTGAGATGTCAAACTTCTGACTTTCAGTTAAGAGCCAGCCCTGGCTTGCAAGAAGCTTTGGTAGGTGGTCTGCACAGTTCCCAAAAATATCAGATCTGTCTGTGCATGGACTGAGCAGGAATGTGGGGTGAGAGGCAGTTCAGTGCTTAACAACCCACATTTAGGTGTCCAGAAGAGACTATTTGCAATGTGTGCCAGGTATTTAAGCTCCCATCACTGCCGGTGGAGATCTAGTAGACACAGTCAGTGGAGGTGCCTGCCCACATAGCTCACAGGATTAAGAGCTCTCTGTTCTCCACTGACTGTACTGATTTCATCTTCAGTGACTACAGCAGGAGCAGAGACACCTGGCTCACATGGTGATACCTCCATGAAGAACCTCACTGTAGGCCATCCATTTGTGAGCTGAACCCCACCTTAAGCGTCCTTCCTTCAACTATATTTTGCTCCCAAGTTGTGATATTTTGCAGCTGGACAAAGATGAAGCACTGATAAATAGAGTATTTCAACATCTGCTTCCCATATATAATCTCTATGTGTTCCCTAACTAATTAACTTTTCTTCTCCAGAGCTATCAGGCTGATGCTCTCCATGAACAACACACTGACTTTCTAAATAAGTCATGATCCTTCTCTGCATTGCCTGGAAATGTGAAGTGCTGTTGCATATGACAGAATAGGCACTTCTATATGCCTCATAGCAAGGTGTCTTTGAAATCATGTAGGCCTTAAAGCAGGATTTCTCCACTTTTAAATGAGAAAACCTAGCAGGAGAGCTTAAAAAGCATTTAGTATCCAGCTTCATCACCATCTGGTCAGATCTGATTATTATACAGTCGAGCAATCTCCTACTAGCTGCACCACAGGGGAATTTCTTAAAAGGCCTGCCATCTACCATTTATAACTGTAGCAGGGAATAAGTGGAATATATGCCCAGAGTTTTGTGCCAAAACCAGAGGTGCTTGCTTTGGTTTAGAAACACTGATTATTCTACATCTAAACCAACAGATTTGTATAGATTAAATAATTTACATAAAGAAAAACAGCAGATTTGCGAAGTGTCATTAAGGCATCTGAACCAGACAGAACATTCACACCTGCACTGTAAATGGATCACAAGAGCTCCCAATGCCAACATGTGTGAAAAATGGTTTCCTCTAAGAGAACAGATGCTTCATTGTTAATAGGAGTTTCTCACATAAAAAACTAAAAGTTGTAGAAGACTGCCTGTTCAGCCCCATATATTCACAATGAATATTAGAAGCTCTTAATTAAGCTCCATCTCATCAACATCAAAACTGTGTTCTTGTAAAGTTCAGAGGTAACTGCAAACAGGATAGTAGAAACTGATATATATTACTTCTTAATGGATTACAGTTCACTTGTTAAAACGTCAAAAGCATCTAAACACAGAAACCTAAGTCAGAAACCTAAAAAAATTGCCAAATATTTCAGTATTTTTTAAAATTTTGTTGCTATTTCTACTAGTTATATGTTTCATTGTAATGAAATGACCCAAATCTTCACATGGCCAGGCACTTGTCCAGACCAACAGTCATGTATGAATGGTATTAGTCAATTTTGGGGCTTAGGTTTCCACTGCAGGACTGAATTCAGGGACACTAACAACTGCAGAACAGCTGGACCCTATAGCCCTTGCTAGGCTCCATCTGCAATGGTAGGAGAAATGATGTGGTGACTAGGAATGACACTATTCAAATTTTTCCGGTTTAGTACCATTTCATAGGTAGTTTGGTATTTCATTCTTTCTTTTTTTTTTTTTTCCTCTCATACCAGAGGTCTACATGCCAGTTTCAAAAAAAGCAAGTACTGTAATTCCCATTAATACCATTCTCTGAATCTGGTACACTTTGAGGTCTATGTCCCTCTGAAGAAGTAAGCAATACTAAGTACTGACTCATTTCTCCCTGTGTTTTGTAATTTCAAGGAAAAATATCTCAAATGCCAAATACTTGGAATGCCTAACATTGCACCATTAATTCCACAATCCATGCAAGTCCCAATTGTTTTCTCTTTTTTTCTCTGGAGATAGCGTCAATGACCTTTCCTGCAAGAACAAAACAAGACAAGTCTGTAGCACAAGAGCCTAGGAATACCTGTTTCTGTATCCTATCTCCCACAATGTCCAATATCAGAGGCCCAGAATATGAGACACATATTGACACCGCCATGGTGCCCCCACAGCTTCCAGTGCTCTGTGACTGAGGGAATCACAACAGGTATCTCTGCATTTAATAGCATCTTCTAAATTATGTTTTGAGTGAGTTGGTCTCTTTGCCTCAACATGCCTGAGCTTTTCGGATCCACATGTAGGAAAAAAGGGATTAAAGAAACTGTTTTTTGAAAAAGTCCTTCCTTTTGTTCTTCCATACCTGCTTGCTAGTTTCGTTTGATGCCTCTTTGGCATTTGTATTATAAAGAAAGAGTGAATAACTTTTCCTTACTCGGTTTTTCGTGCAGCTCAGATACAGCACAAAGCCAACAGGTTGTAATGTTGTAATGCTAAGGCTAGACATGAGGTCCTCTCTAAGTGGAAGGGCAAAATGAGGTGGCAGCTGCATTTGCCACCCCAGACATAAAAAAGGAGGTAATACCTGGAAAGAACAGGAAAGATTATGCATATCAGGAATGGTGGGCTCTGAGCAGGCATGAGAAACTGTTCAGCTCTCCTGCATATATTCCTACAACTTTATGAAAAGATTTACCAGAAAAGGGACCTAAAACTGTTATCCCTGTTTTGAAAAAAATTGCAAATACTCAAGGTTAATATGAAAATTCTCAGATTACAGTAAAAAAATTACAGCAATCAATATAGCTTATTCCACTACAACTGTGAAAGACAAGCAAACAGCAAAGTTTATCTTGCATCTTAGAATGTGTTTTCAGATAGCATTCTCATCTGAAAACAATTTGAAATAATTTTTGTACCAGCCTCTCAGCCTGCATGGGTTTGAGGGTCTGACAAATTATATAGTAGTAGAATATTCTGACCAAAGCATTTCTGAACAGGTGAAATGATTTCTCATTGCATACCTTCAGAAAATTATGGAATACCTGAAATATAAACTAATCTATCGCTATTTTCTCCTCATTTGAAACAGACCTTCATACTAAATATACTGCAAAAGTCAGCCAATGAGACACTTTCTGAGTAACTTGAAACCATGGTAAAAATACCTTCATAGCTTTATACGGTTCATATACTAATTGTTAGTGATAAGCATGTAATTATTATTTTAATTTTTTTGAATTTAAATACTTTGAGCTACTGTCTAGTTGCATAAACTGGAAAAATAATAAAAAAATCATTATAAGAATTTCTCTTCATGGTGGTTCATAATTTTAAGTGTACGAATTCTCAAGGCAGGCCTTTTGCCTCCTTGCATGCACCTAAATATTCATATGATACCAGAAACACATACTAATTTTGAAAAACAGTCAGATCCAGGGACACACATGTTAAATATTAACAAGACTATCTTCATAGTCCCTGAGCAGGACATCCAGACATCCTTCTGAGAAGAGATCAAAACCCAGCACTGGTGTCAGGTTTGGGAAGATCAGTTCTCAGCATGGTTTTAGTCAGGTCAGAAACTGGGATCTACTGAAGTTTGAAGTGGAATGGACTCATATGCAGAGGTGAGAAGAGACAAAGTTGTCTTGGTACGACAGGGCTAGAAATTATTGTATTTTGTCTGTATATTTTGGGTTGTGAAGATATCAGCTATACATCAGTTCCAGACACTGGCATTTTCTGTAACTGCACTGTGGCGCAGGGATCTAGCTGGAGTATACCATGCCTCCATTCCTTTTCTCCTATTCCTTTTGACCTTACATGAGAAAACTGCATGTTGAGCATGAAGTGAAAAAAACTTGAGCTATTATATTGAAAAATGTACCCATTGGCAAGGCAAGGGAGAGGAGGATGGCACAGCCAAAAGCAGGAGGAAAGAGGACGTGAACTCCCAGCAGGACAGAAGTTTATCACTCCAGATCCACCTGCAGCCATTGCCTAGAGAAGAGATTCAGGGTTCTGCTGAAGAAGGGGGAAGAGGAGGGAGACATCAGGCAGCATGGCCAAGGTCTTCAGATTGACACTAGCATTATGAAGAGGACAGTCACAGTCAGTAGTTGCCAACTCCAGGATTTGTAGGGAAGATGCACCTATTTTCCAGCCAGGCAGGTTTTCTGCACCCACCCCTCTGATTCTCCCGATGTGGACATCGTGAATGGGAGAGACAACCTCATGACAGGTGGCATGGGAAAGGCCAAAGTACTCAATGCCTCATCAGTCCCAGTCAAAGCCTGCTCTCAGACCTCTCCATGCACCAGCATGGTTTCAGGACAGAGACAGCCATCAGTGGGAGAGCAACAGGTGAAGGAATTCTTACGTAAGCTGGATGTGTTCAAAAGCAGAGTGCCATATGAGACACACTCAAGAGTGCTAATACACATATGATGTGACTGCAAACTGACTGTTAATTATCTGTGAAAAATCATGACAATTACAGGAAGTTAACTGAAGTTAGCTGAGCATTATCCCTGTCAATTTTTTTCACTAAAAACAATACAGCTATTTGCTGAAAAGACAATATTGAACTGATCACACTTTGAATATATGTATTTTATTTACATAAAACAGAAATTGCTGGCATCTTTTAAACTTTCTGTAATTCCTACATTATCCTTAATCAATGAATCAGTACCCAATAATAGAAAAATCTCCTAACAGCTGCAAGATGTTAAAAATATTATATTTTCTTAAGTGAATAGTCAACATAGATATGTCAGAAATATTTCTTTTTAAGTTTTTAATCAATTTACTGAACAACAGATACTGTGCTGTTTGCTTTACTTTTGAGCTACTTCACAGAAATGTCTTCCCCATGGATTTTCAGCTCATAGCAGTTCCTTACCCTAATCACATACAACTGAAAGAGGAGTGGGATTTTTTGCAATGGTCCCAGCTTATTGAATTTTGACGATTTGCAGTTTGTCCTGTTAGTCTAACAGTCTCGGTGTTCTGGTTTTTACAAAATAATAGTGTCGAGATGTGAATCCTAAAGACACACACGTATCTCCTTTTTTCTGCATGAATAGCCCTTTTCCTGTTATTTTCACAAGTTTTATGACATTCATATCCAGATTCAATGCCAGACTTTCTCAACTTACAGCGTGATCCAGGTCTTTGCCTTTGTGCTTGTCACATCTAGTTGTACATGTAGATACTGTCAGACTGTCTAGAAAATGTTTTCCCAGACCATTAAAAAGTTCAAGAGCTGTCCATCACTGAACACCAAAGCAAATCCAAACACCCTTTAAGAATTTTCATAAGAGATAAGCAGTACTTTTTCCCTTAAGGGAAAAGCACTTAAGGTGCTTGCTGAAGTAGGAGATTTATTTTAGGATCTGCCTAATTCATGCCAAGAATTTTTACCCTAAACTGATCCTACCAAGAGAGTACAGTTTGTTGAATACTTCTTGAACAGATCACAACACTTGTAAAAACACTTGTAAAAAACACGTCAGATTGTAATTTTTAACCTGCCTGATTTTATCTAGAAATTATGTGGAAGGATTGACTTTTGCTGTACAAATAGCTATTTCATCAAAAGTTTCCTATTGCTCAAACAAATAATACTTGAACTAGATTTACATGAATTTAAAAGAATTTAGGGTTTTCATCCTTCCCATCCTAGTATCTAAATCACTTTAGTGTCTCTACTGTCTGGAGATATCTCTATAGTATCTCTATGGTATCTCTGCTGTCTGGAGATAGAGTATCTCTAGTATCTGGAGGAAAGCCAATGTCACTCCAGTCTTCAAAAATGGCAAGAAGGAGGACCCAGGGAACTACAGGCCGATCAGCCTCACCTCCATCCCGGGAAAGATGACCGAGCAGCTCACCCTGGAGGTCATCATCAAGCAAGTGGAGGAAAAGAAGGTTATCAGGAGTAGTCTGCATGGATTCACCAAGGGGAAGTCATGCTTGACCAATCTGATAGCTTTCTACGATGGCATGATCGGCTGGGTAGATGAGGGGACAGCCATGGATGTTGTCTACCTTGACTTCAGCAAGGCCTTCAACACTGTCTCCCATAACATCCTCCTAGGGAAGCTCAGGAAGTGTGGGCTGGATGAGTGGTTGGTGAGGTGGATTGAGAACTGGCTGAATGGCAGAACTCAGAGGGTTGTCGTCAGTGGCGCTGAGTCTAGTTGGAGGCCGGTAACTAGCGGTGTCCCCCAGGGGTCTGTACTGGGCCCAGTCTTGTTCAACTTCTTCATCAATGACCTGGATGAAGAGTTAGAATGTACCCTCAGCAAGTTTGCTGATGACACCAAACTGGGAGGTGTGGCTGATACACCAGAAGGCTGTGCTGCCATTCAGCGAGACCTGAAAAGGCTGGAAAGTTGGGCAGAGAGGAACCTGATGAGGTTCAACAAGGGCAAGTGCAGGGTCCTGCACCTGGGGAGGAACAACCCCAGGCATCAGTACAGGCTTGGGACTGACCTGCTGGAGAGCAGCTCTGTGGAGAGGGACCTGGGTTTCCTGGTGGACGACAAGTTGACCATGAGCCAACAGTGTGCCCTGGCTGCCAAGAAGACCAATGGCATCCTGGGGTGCATTAAGAGGAGTGTGGCAAGCAGGACGAGGGACGTTCTTCTCCCCCTCTACACTGCCCTAGTGAGGCCCCATCTGGAGTACTCTGTCCAGTTCTGGGCTCCCCACTTCAAGAAAAATGAGGAGCTACTGGAGAGAGTCCAGTGGAGGGCTACGAGGATGGTGAGGGGACTGGAACATCTCTCCTACGAGGAGAGGCTGAGGGAGCTGGGCTTATTTAGCCTGAAGAAGAAAAGACTGCGAGGGGACCTTCTAAATGCTTATAAATATCTGAAGAGTGGGTGTCAGGAGGATGGGGCCAGACTCTTTTCAGTAGTGCCCAGCTACAGGACAAGGGGCAATGGGCACAAACTGAGGCACAGGAAGTTCTGTCTGAATATGAGGAAGAACTTCCCTCTGAGGGTGACAGAGCACTGGAACAGGCTGCCCAGGGAGGTTGTGGAGTCTCCTTCTCTGGAGATATTCAAGACCCGCCTGGACAAGGTCCTGTGCAGCCTGCTGTAGGTGACCCTACTTCGGCAGGGGGGTTGGACTAGATGACCCACAGAGGTCCCTTCCAACCCCTAACATTCTGTGATTCTGTGATTCTAGAAACACAAGAACAGTTTGCAAAACAACTCCCTATACAAACATCTTATTAGTTTCAATGTAAAAATCCATACTGATGTTCCACTGTTACTTTTCAGCATTTTCAATAACTGAACACGGATTATATGAATCTAATGTATCTAATGAACACAAACTAGCTCCAAAACTTCCTGTTTTCACAAAACTGAAAACTGATCTCTTTGAGAACTTCTACATCTTAGGCCCCACAGAGACACTTAATTTGAAAGCCTAAGACAATTAAATTTCTTCCCTGTGTTTTTTCAGTAATATATTTCAAAAATAACCACCTAGAGAAAGACTTGTCCTGTTACACTTTGTTCCTCTACCACTTTTTTAGCAAGTGCTCATATCTAAAATCCATTTCATAGGATCGTACGATGGTTTAGGTTGGAAGGTACCTTATGATCATCTAGTTCCAACCCCACTGCCATGGGCAGGGACATCTTCCACTAGACCAGTTTGCTCAAAGCCCCATCCAACCTCGCCTTGAACACTGCCAGGGAGGGGGCACCCACAGCTTCTCCAGGCAACCTGTTCCAGTGACTCACAACCCTAACAGTGAAGAATTGCTTCCTTATATCTAATCTAAATGAACCCTCTTTTACTTTAAAGCCATTACACCTTGTCCTGTCACTATATGGCTTGTAAAAAGTCCCTCTCCAGCTTTCTTGCGGGCCCCTTCAGCTACTGGAAGGCTGCAGTAAGGTCTCCCTGGAGCCTTCTCTTCTCCAAGCTGAACAAGGCCAACTCTCTCAGCCTTTGTATTTCTACTATTTTAGCCTTTGTAATTTCCTAAACTAAAAGTTGTTACGGATTAATTGAAAGGTATGGGGATTCTGCAGGTTTTCCCATGAATAAGCACACACAAGATACGATTACGTTCACTTCCCAGTTTGTAAGTGATTTGAATACCTACACTAAGGATCACAGACATTCAATTGCCTGCAACAGACTGCAGAACACCAACGATGAAATTGTGAATTTCCCCGGGGTCAGATTCCACTTTGTAGCCCAAGGAAACTACAAAAACTGGTAACCAAAGACAGCTTGGTGATTTTCAAGAAGCTAAGCGCACAAGTATAGATCTAATACTGACATCGTACAGTAACAGTTATCAAATGACAAATGACAAATGTATATCTAATCTCTGAGCTCTGTAGCGTTGCATTTTTCTTGGCCCACTTTGCTGTGCCCAGGTAAAGAGAGGGTTAGGGAGAATGCTTGATGAACATTACCACTGGGGTTGTCTTACAATATGAAGAAATAATCACAAGAGTATTGAAAAACACACTATACTGAAAGAAGCTCTCTGATCCATTCTGGATTTTTAACCGAGAATGAGTAATCTACAATACATCAAATAAGACAGTTAGGGCGGTATATTTTCAGTAGTATTCATCCTGTGTAGAGAATGAATATCAAGAGAGCATTTCTCCCCACCAGAGGTTGTTCCAAAACCTAATTAATATAGAGCTGAAGAAGAACTAATTTCTGCTTAGGTATTTTAATGGCAAGGAAGGAAGGAGAGGGAGAAATATTTTAAATGGATGTGGACATTGTCAGGCCCTTCCTAGACAGACCCTCCTTATCATATTTGTACTGAAATTTAGCACTGATGAATTTCCTACAAAGAAATGTTTTCTGATTACAGACTGAGTATGATGTTGGAGAACGGAATATGTGGTTTCCCTATACCACTGTACCGTCCTTTAAAAGGCATCCACACTTCTTTACAGACTGTCTTTGCTTAAGATAGCAGTGATTTAAAAATATTGTTTGTAAAGCTAAATATATAGCGTGTTATTTTCAAAATGTTGAAGCAGAGATTAAAATGATGAAACAGCACTGAAAAAAAATCATTATTGTAGACACAGGCAGAAATGGTTATGAAATTACTCAGGGTGTGCTACTGGCTACCTGATATATTGGAACAGAACTGGGAATAAAAGGCCAATCCCAGCATTATGTCCTAGCAACGAGAAAGAGAAAAGGTAGCTGCATTTTCAGTTTTCAAGCGAGCTTTTGGAATTACAAAGCATTTGTTACAAGAAATCTCTAAGAATGACTGCCAGAATAGCTAGGCTCAGTTCAACACTTGCTATTTTGTAGATTTCATCTTTGCTGAGCTGAAATTATCTTGGAAATCTCAGATGTATTTCAGCACAGATCAAGCACAAGATAGAATTATTCCACTACTAAAACCAAAGTACTTGTCTACCTTCAAAGAATAAAACAGCAGCAGAGCCAGATCAGTTTTAGCCCATAGCTTATGTTTATGTTTCAGTCTTTTTCACTTTGGCCTTGCAAAGGGCAATAGCTCAACAATGGCAAACATCACCCACAGAAAAACTCCAAGCAACCATGCCTGACGCCCGGTGTCCTTTCACAAGTCAATAACAGTACCCAAGAGAGGGTATAGAAATGGTGTAAATAGACAACGGCAACTCCTCTGTACTTCTTACAAGTTCACAATGATCTATAGATCAAGGATTTCCTGAGTCAGAAGTGACACTTCATATGAAATAATATCCTGGACTGACTTTTCCCATGAGTTTGCTTATTTGCTTTCTAGAGTTCTGAAAGCTTCTGATACCTACTTTTTTCTGTGACCAACCACCCCCTGGCTGATCTATACATGGTATGAGAAGTTACCACCTTCTGTCTATTCTGAAACTGAGACTTGATCATTTCCTTCAATAACTTCTAATTCTTTTACAATAAGAAAGGACCATGAATCCTCCTAGCTTAATCTTCTCTGCTCTACCTGTCATGTCCCCATCAGTCCAAGTTAGGGCAGCTCTAGTCAGTCATTCCTTCATTTGAAAGCTATTTCATACTGTTGATCAGCTCTCTTGCCTCCTTAGTATACCTTTTCTTCTCCTATACACTTCTTGTATTACAGGAACCACCACTACATACAGGATTTGCAGTTTGGAATACACATTTGGCCACTATCATCATTATACTTCCTTTCTCTTTCCTTCAGTTCCTTTTGTAACAATTGCTGACTCTTCGTTTTCTTCACCTGCTACCGAGCATTCAGCTGAAATTTTTGCAGACACATTAGATCTCCAAGTTCTCTTTCTGAAGTGGTGACGGCAAGTTCAGAGATTATCATTGTGCCTGTAAACTGGGGATTGTTTGTCTCCCATATACATCACTTTGTGCCTATCAGCATCGACTTTCTAATGCCACTTAATCATGTCCTCATCCAGCACTGTGAAACTCTTTCCCAGCTCTTTGCTATCAGCTTTTTGTTTTTCATCAGCAAACCTCATTTTATCCATTCTTCATACCCAGCTATCTCATCCCTTCATGATTGTGATTAATTTATATTTTAGGTCACTTAGTGTTTACAGGCCACCCAAACATGCGGTTGTATTGATGTCAACTGTAAATCAACACACTGACACATTGTTATCATCCGTAGGCATTTGCAGCTAGATTATAAAATGCCTGATACTGAGACCATACAACCTAAGCAAAAAAATCCTCAGAGCTTGTTTTTGTAATCTACAGTTAATATAAAGTCACATTTGATCATCTTTTGCTCTTTGTACAATAAACACACTATTAACTCTTTCAAAATGTCAATCAGTCATATACTTCAGGGAATTATCCAGGTCTATACTGCGAAATTAATACTGTTTGCTTATTTTGAAAAAAAAAAAAAAAAAAAACAAACACACACCAAAAGAAAAACCCCAAAACAACAAACACTTAATATAATCAATAATGTTTTGGCTAAAGAATTTTGAAATTCACAGCTTAGGACAATTTATATGAATACAAAATAGAAAATAAAAATATTATTTCAGTTGTTGCTTTTGCCTGTCATTTTAGGGAGGGTTTGGTTTAAAAGCTGATAGAAAATGGAAATGTATGTCTGAGCTTAAATATTCATATGGAAATACAGATTTGGAATTAATATTTGCAGTAAGAAATGTTTTTTATTTTAAGTTTTATAATTTTTTCAGTGAAGCATTTTCACAGAATTTTGAGTTAGTTCAAGTGTTTTCATAAACACCTAGTAAGCTTTCTTTTTTTTTAAGACCCCTGTTTCTCTGATATAAGAGTAAAACCAAACGTTAATTAGCTTTATAGCTTCATTCATGCATTCAGATGTTTCAATCATTTGCTTTAGAGGTATGCAACTTGGCCATTTGAGCTCACAGGCAACAAGGGTTATCTCTATGAACTTGGAAAATCAGAGTAAAAGACAGGGAAAAGACAAATGTAATCCTTATCTTTCAAAGGGAATATGTTGGAGCCCAAAAACACAAGACACATTCAGCCTCAGTTCTCAGAAAACTATTTGGATCAATTTTTAAAGGGACTTAGAAGAAAACAGGGGTTGCATATCCAGGGCTTGTTTTTCTAAAACAAAATCACATCAAGGCTTCTCCAGTAGAGTAACAGAAACTGAGTGCACAGGTTCTGGGGACACAGGCAAGGGGGACAGAGGGCACATTCAATATCCCAGCTTGAATAAGGATGTTGTCATTATTTCACATGACATTGTAAAAATAACCAAGGTCTACATGAAAACACAACAGAGTTTGCGAAAATTGGTTGGAAAATTTGCTCTTGAAGGCTAACTTTCAATAGTTTTTTACAGAAATTGTAGCAGAGAGCAATTCAAAAAAAGGAGAAGGATGGAAATTTGCCAGTACCTCCAAGCTCCAAGTTGGTCTCTTCTCCTAAGTAACTAGCAATAGGACAAGAGGCAATGGCCTCAAGTTGCATCAGGGGAGGTTTAGATTGGATATTAGGAAAAATTTCTTTCCTGAAAGAGTGGTCAGGCATTGGAATAGGCTGCCCAGGGAAGTAGTTGAGTCACCATCCCTGGAGGTGTTTAAAAAACATGTAGACGTGGCACTTCAGGATATGGTTTAGTAGGCATGGTGGCATTGGGCTGACAGTTGGACTTGATGATCTTGGAGGTCTTTTCCAACCTATGATTCTACGATTCTACGATAAGCTGGTTTGAACAGCCCACAAGCTGGAGGACAGTCCTAGAATAAAAAATGGTCTTGTACAAATAGGAGATATGATCTGCAAAAGATGATGATGCTTAACAGGGACAAGAGTTCAGAATTGCTCCTCAACAGGTATAATTACCTAAATATAAAATGGGTAGTAACACTTCTACAGAGGAGGATCTGGAGTCATTGGGGACTGCAAATTAATTTCCCACATCATGCTGTTGCAAAAGGCACGTGGAACCAGTCTTGTCACTCCCCAGGCCTCAACTGTAATACTGTGTCCAGTTTTGACAACCTCACTCTTCAAAAAAAAGGAGGGCAAACCGTGATAGAGTTCAGGAGACCATTAAGTGCAATCACACATCTAAAAAACATGAGCAAAGATGCAATGGCTAAGGAAAAGAAGGCTGAGGTAGAAATATTAACTTTCCAGTACATAACAAGCAGCTGTTAGAAGGAGCAGAACACTCTTCCCTGTACACACCCTGAACAGAAGAGGGACTAATGGGTGTGAAGTGCGACAGAGAAGATTTGGATTACACACAAGAAAATGCTTGCCATAGATGGGGCACTGAAACAGATCACCACTATTTATCCTCCAACCAAGGTTTCCCAGGACAGGTGAAACAAACCCCTGTCAGGAGTGCCTCAGGGCAGGCAGCTGCACTAAACGAGCCTCTTGGTACCCTTTCGATGAGTATGACTATGCGACATATCACTTACAGAATCAGAATATCATTTAGTGAGACCTTGTATGTGGTCATTTAAAACATGTAATATTGCTTAATCAAGCCACAGCCTTGAGTCACTTAGGAGCAATTCCACAATTGAAACACAGATGAATTTCAGGGAAAAGTTCAAAATAGCTGTATTCCTGTGTGTGATATCCAACACCCAAACATAAGCACATGTGTTTGCTCACCATATGGAGCTAGATGTTTTTAAACAATGGAAGGAGACTATGTTAAGAGGTTACCCTTTATGGTATACGTGCACCTACTCACTCATTAAAAACAAAACAAGCAAACAAACAAACTCATAACTGGTTTGAAAACTACAATTCTCTCACCAGAACTCACTGGCCATCTGGTGTCTTTAATGAACTGCCAGTAAAAACAAATTTAATCACTAATTGGACTCTTATATGTATATTTCTTAGCCACTAATAAGCTTGAGATCTTCTCAATGCCATGTGATTACCAGTTTTGAATATTTTTGTTCATCCAGTTCACATATCATTTACTAAGCTTCTCAGTCTTTCTTAATGATGTATTTTTTTCTGGGTTTGATCATTTTTCCCCCTCTATTCTCACATCTTTTCTCTAACTGCTGCCTATTCAGCAACTATTTTTAGATTGTAAGGAAGAACAAACAAGTACTTTCAAGATAGCTTTGAACTGTTAAAAGAAATATAGCCAAATGTGTGTAGCCACCCCTGAAGCTCTTTACAACAGAGAATAAGGAAATATAAGAGGCTTTTTAGGTATGTTTTGAATTCTTGGACTTCCTAGAAAGTAGGTTAATATACTAACATTGAATCCCTATGCTAATCTGGGGGACTTACAGTGTTGTATCTGCTCCATGCTGAAATGTTCTTGCACTTTGGGAAAAGGATTATTATTAAAACATTTATGAGATGTTCTACCCTTCACTTCTCCAGAAGTTGTTTTTAATCTTCACTTTTAAAATACATTGGAATTGTAAGTAATCTTTGATTTAAGGTGACCTATGAAGTGAAGAACTGTGCCCTACTTCTTAGTTTTTTGACAAATAATCTTGAGAAACTTACTTTAAAAAAAAAATCTCCCAAACAAACACATTTTTAACTTCAAAAAAACCATAACATCATCTGTCTGGGAATCAGCATTGTTCACTGGCATTGTGTCTGGGAATCAGCTTTGTTCAGAGTCAACTGAATAACATTTTTTGCGAACTAAAAACTTATGCCTTTTGCAGCAAGATAAGGCAACAGTGCACCCATCAACTAAGAGTGCAGAGGCAAGATTCTAAAAAAGACAGCTTTATAAATTTATAGCCTATAAGATTATACACCTTAAAATTCTGTCCCACTTCAGTTCTCCAGTTGTTGCTTCTTTTCTCTTACCAGAATCATAGAAGTTACAGGGGGGCACACCATTCACTTCAATCGGTGTAACTGCCCAGCAGCTTGGTTAGTATATCAACAGATAGCAGAAGACAGAAAAGTCTGAGAAAACAACCAACCATAGTTCAAGAAAATAATCCAGCCTTTTCTGTACCTCAAAAGGCCAACAGAATTGTTTTTTTTTTAACTCAGGAACTACAGAAAACTTCAGTAAACACAAATTCAGATTTTTCAGAAACAGATGTAGCAGAACTGACAGTAAAATTGGCTGCAAGTAATTAGCCCAGATAAAACTACAGGACTATTCTGCTATATTGCTAAGGAACATATCGTAGTCTCTTAAACCAATAAAGAAATTTCCATTGACTGAAATGATAGTTTCAGGCTTTGACTCAACCCGTAACTATAATAACAGAAAAATGCAGTATGTGTACAGAAAAGAATAAACCTATTAGTTTGCTTGGCAGGATGTTAAATAAGTATCCTCTTTCTAATAAAATATCTTGCCATGCAGAGCTGTATTAAATTTGTCTGTTCTATATTTTTGCAGAATATCTGTGACATTCAGGGCACTGCAGTTAGTGTAGGAGAAGATGCTACTAGTGCCAAGGTTCCTGTTAAACTAAATATATGAGCAACTAATCTTCAGCTGAGCAAGAAGACTGCCAACAGGTGTTTTAAAAATTGTTTGCCTGAACAGTAAGAATATTTCTACCCCTACCAGCTCCTAGCTATTGTTCATGCATTACTACTGATAGCAAAGATATATGAGCTGTAAGACTCCCCTCTGCTAAGTTGCCTTCTAATCTTCAGTAATGCTTATTCGTGTACCTACTTTCATTCATGTTGCATTTGTTTTATAATCTGCTAAAGGAAAAATGAAAACAACCAAACTATGAATCAGTGAAATAACACATTTACGTCTTGTATTTTATAAGAACTTACATTTCTTTATTTACTAGTCAGTAAATCTAAGGACATTATTTGCAAGAGAAACAAACGTTGCCAAAACTTTGTATAGGAAGACCATAAGGAAAAAAACTGTGTTTTGATGTTTTGCTATTGCTATTTAGTAATTGGGATTAATCTATGTAAAACCTATGCTCACAGTAAATAACAAAATCTGAAAGTATTGGGGCAGTCTGTGTGCTGAGATAACTATCTGTCAAGGTGACCAGAGTTGTCTCATTGCTTTCTTATACTCTTTTGGCTGTCTTCTACCCATCTGTTCTCTTATATTTGGGGCATGTCAGGTCTAAGTAAACCTCAGTCTGCTTCTCTGATGTTTTAGGCTAGAAATCTGTATCACAGCTGTACTTGGGGCTGAACCTGAGCTAGCATGCCCTGCTGTACCAGGCTGCTTTATCATACCACAAGCCTCCGGAGAGTGGGCCCATCTCTTTCCTGGGCTTGTACATTACCTAGCACATCAGGGTCCTGGGCTCTAGGAGAAGGGCTCCCAGGTGCTATAAGTGTGAAAAGAGTAGCCAAAACAGGGGCACTTCGTGAAGTGCCATCACCATTTAATTTGCCAGAGGCTTAGCTGATTTGAGAAACTCCATCTCACAGTGCACTTTGCATAATTGCCTTTCTCATGAGCTGCTTCCTCCACCAACGCTCCCTTCCCTGGCTAACTTGTTAATTAACATTTTTTTTCTGCTGACAACTAGGACAGGCTTAGCAAATTCCTTGGTGTCTGTAGACAGTAATTCGAAAACCACTGATCATTACATTCCCTGCTAGCAGAGAAAAAACTGTATGCAGCCTTTGAATTCGGGCCTGCTGTAGACATCAAGATGTATTTTAAAAGACACAGGTATAAATAGTTGGCTTTGTCCAAAAAGTATCTTTTTACTATGTTTTCTTGAATGTATCAACAGGTTACTTTTTCACTGAAAATCAAAATTCTTAATAGAAAATTCAAATTCCCCCCCCTCAAAAAAAGCCCTCAGGGGAAATGCCTATTTTTTTCATCATGGGAAGTCTTCTTTTTCCAGCATTTACCTCAAATCCTTCCAATCTTTCATCTTTATCATGCTATGATTTTCTTCACTTTAAGCAGTCTTCACCAAATACTGAATCCTTAGTAGACTATAACGGAAATTAGCTATTCCTAACACAGACCAAACTTTACATAGGTAGTACTTTGAGATGCAGAGTATTCCCATTCCTATGTAAGGAGTAGGAAGACAAGTAGCAAAAGTTTGTAAAAGCTATAGTAAGGGATTTCTGAGTCAGCTGGATTTAATTTAAAAAATGAATGTGATTGATCTTTACAGTTCAAATGCTTATTCCTTAAACCTTCTGAAATTAATTTTGTTACTTCTCTGCCTTTCATGCATCACTTAATGACTTTCTGGAGAAAAATAATCAATGCAAAAAAATACATTTCATGGCTAATAAAAACATAATTCCACAAAGATTGATTAAACTTTTGGGAAATATTCCAACCTGAAAGTAATAGCTTTGGAGAGTCTTCACTTGTATGGAAAATGTCACTGCAGTCAGAGCCTTGCTATTACTACCAGAAGTCCTGACTACCCACAGCTCCAGCCAAAGTCAGCATGATACACGACTGTACAATACCTCCAGAAACTGGGCCCATAACCAGCTCCTCCGCTCTCCAGCTCTGTTTTCCTAATCTTGCTGAGACACGATCAAGGGGAACTCAGTCACACCTTGCTGGGAACTGAGGTTGCAGCTGAAATGAAATATAGGTAAACTGAGTTCACTGCCTCCTGACTTGCATAATGTATTTACAGTCACTCTTCAGAGGAATTTAACCCATTTTTGGTTTTCAGTTAGTGCTGCGATACTGTTAAGAATGTTTCTATCAACCCAGACCTGTCATACAGACCATTACATTATCTGCAGATGGTGACTGGCACTACAGAATAGGAGACCAACTCCTCAGTAGCGAAGAAGAAGTTTTCCAACTCCAGATTGTTAAAGAGTATCTCAAAACCTACCTCACAAGGTTCTCTCTTCCTTCTAGCACTTCCTCTTAGCATTCGGTCTCATAATCCTGACTTTTCTTCATATCTGTATCTGTTAAAGTACTGTTTTAAATCCAAAAGGAAAATCAGAGTACTGGAGATAGGGAGGAGATTATAGCAGTTCTGGGAGGGAAGAGGCTGTGCACTATCTCCGCTGGCAAACAGGAGTAAAAACCAGAAATGCAGGGGTAGGAGCCCCCCATAACAGCTTCCGGTGCTTCCTTCCTTAGGACTCCCAGCCCCTAAAGGCAGAGCTCCACTCCCCGCTCTGTGCACCCCTCCCCACTAGTGCACGGGCCTTTCCGTATTCCCAATGACCCTGATTTCCCTCACCCATGATCCAAATCCCCCCCTCCCCACCCCCATCCCCTAGGGCCTTGCTGCTTCTCCCAGTTAGTGATACCTCAGAAATCCTCTTACTGGCCACCACGTACAGCCTGGCCCAGGCCGTTTCCGCCCTTCTCCTTCCTTTGCAAGCGCGTGCTCTTTCATGTAACAAAAATCTACCTAGGAGGCACTCTGAGGGCAGAAACATGGCATATACTTGCAAAAAGCCAGAGGTAAAGTTCCTTATTCTTGCAAAAATTATGGGAACACCTTTATAAGTCACATAGTTTAATTCCACCAAGTCTGAAAAAGTAATTCTTTTGCAAGTTTTAAATTTGCTATATTTCAGAAAAATATCTCTTTGTTCTTTTTTATGAGGTAGTGACAGCAGAATTTCTTTATCTGTCATCTCTACACCGTTATTTTTTTTATTTTTCTCTCCTTTCCCCTTGTACAGGTATTCCTAAAATAGACACTCCCAACCCTTTCAGCATTGTCATTAGAGAGATTTTCAAACACCTAATCACACTATGACCTTTTTCTGATTGCCCTTTAATTTAACAATATCCTTCCTGAGGTAGGATAATAGGCCCCTGTCCAGTAGTTCATGTGGGAATAACAGTATATATTAATTTCTATTTTCTTCTTTATCTGCCTTGCTCTCTTGTTTGTTTTTTCTCATCAAAGTCACTGTGAGCACCATTTCTCTTTAGGCTGTCTGCAAAGTTATGCAGATACCTCTCTGAGATCACAAGAACAGTGGTCAGGTACCCTGAGGGGGAGTTCAAGGTGTCTGACTAGGATTTCAGAAGCGCTTCTCTGTAGCCATGCCACAGACGGTGCAGACCTGTCCTCTAAAAGGAAGGGGTCAGTGTGGCTGGGCTGATCAGATCCGGACAATCTCTGACCTTGTTGTTGTCCTTTTTCCCTTTAGTGTATATTATTGAACATTCATTGACCTTGCACTCACTTCACTACGTGTTTCATAACTCTGAATTTGACTATTCTAAATAACTACCTGCCATCTGCAGGTTTGACTAATGACCTAATCTCTTCCCCTTGCTATATATTCCTTCTGTGTAGAACTTCAGCAAATGGAGAACTTTGGGGTACCCAGCTGCTAACCTTGTGTTATGATAAAAGAGGACAAAAGGTGAGAGGCTAAGATAAAAAAGTGTATCAGATCACTCTGATGTATCTAACCATGCACAGTTTTAGTTATTTTGATGCTAACTCTTTGATGACTATTAGGTTCTTTGCCTTTGAAAGACTATCTTTAACAGGAGAAGGCATGAAATGAGATAAAAAGAGACACTGGCTGATCAGGATGACCTAATTTTGATGGGGATTTTCCACTGGGCTTTAATGGTACCTAAATTATGTTCAATCTTTATTAGTATTTTATCGCTGAAAAGCACCCATCCAAACCCCTGATATCATAAACTATACCCAACCTTGACAACTAGATGTCATTGGTTAAAAAATACGTATTCAAATGTAGGATAAGGTTATCAGAAGGAGATATTTAGTATCTGGTTCGTAGGATTAGCACTGAATAATGTTCTTGACTAAGATAGATAATATTCCTTTTGGGGTGAGGAGAGGGAATGCCTGACTGCCCTCACCAAAGAAAGGATGGCACTGAGACTGATGCAAGAAAAAGGCTCTACATAAATGATTTAGCAGGGTCACAACTAAAAGGAGTCCAAGAAATGGCTCTATAAGAATGGGGAAAAAAAGCAGCCACCAAAGAGAGCGAGTGCATGCCACCTTCTTATCAGGAAAGGAAAAGAAAGCAGGCAAATAGGTAACAGGGTTTAAATATCTCAGCTGGTGTGAGAGAGCACAAAAAACGACCAGCTGTTTAGGCTGTAGAAGTTTATTGTTGCCAAGGGAAAGGTGAATGCCCTTTGCCCTGTCCTTTCTCCCAGAGAGGCAGGCAAGGAAAAGTTCCTGTGAAAAGGTTAGTCAGAGCCACGGTGATGTCTTTCTGCTCTTATATTTAGTTCATTTGAAGTACCTCAGATATAGACACTATTTAGTACAATGAAATGAGTCATGATTGACCACAATCAAGAGACTGAAACCCTTGCTGAGCACAGAAGACGGAACATCACCTTCGTGTTTGTGTGATCTGCTAGCCTGTCGTTCAAACTCCCCAAAGCAATGATACTTGCTCAGAGGTACATGGAAATCCAGGCCAATTTATGGAAGAGTATGCAGAAGTTACCAACTCCATATTGCCCCAGAGAAGTGCAAAGTGGTCTGAAATCTCTCCTTCTGCTCCAGACTCCAAGCTTAGACTCCAAGCACTCCTCTGTGAAACAGGGTGTGAACACCTTGTCTGTTCCAAACCTCTGGTAATAGGCATAAATGACTAAAAATAGATGCTGTCTGCACCTTCGTTACAAGTTCTTTACATGTTCTACAGCTCAGAAACCATTTCTTACAGGAGTTTAATGCTGCTATTTTCTGGCTATTTCTCAGGAGTAATTAAGATCTGGTTCTACCTCAACTCTGAGCTTATTGAAAGTACAGGAATTTTTGACCATGCGTGAGTTAAAAAATTGTAGACGGAAAACTACATCCATTAAAGAAATGTTTGATATAGGCTTGTAGTCTCTTAGGCTCCAGCTGTATTAGTCTAGTTAAAGTTGTTCTATATGGGAGTGTTATTTCAGGATTTGCAGAGAAAAAGAGATATTAAAACAAATTTAAATAAGAAATATAATTCCTTCCCTTTCCAAAACCCTTACTAATTTTGCAGATAATCCAATTTGATGAGAATAAAATATCTCACAGAAATTAATATACAGCATTTTGTTTTGCCTAGTATGTATGAATTGCTTTCATTTACAGTTTATTTTGTTAGGAAAAGAGACCTGATAGAGCCTTTCTAAAGGAAAACCCACTCTTGCACTCACTCATTGCATTAATATAGACCGATGCGAACACAAAATATCTCAAGAATGCTTTAGGGGGATACAAGCTTCATTAGAAAGATAATCCACTGCAATATGATAAAACATAAGGTAGCTGTTCACTCTACCATGGCACAGATGAGGACTTTATTTTAAACCCATAGCAGACTGAATTTTTGCATGATGTTTTCTTTAAACTGCCTTGCTTAATCTAGAAATACATTAAAATACTCATCTGCCAGCTGTGCTGATTTCAGCTGTAGCAAATTGATGATTAGTATCCTCCTGACATTATTTTCTTCACATGGAATAAAAAAATGACTGTCACAGGATTACAGAAGAGGAAAAAATCTAAAGTTCATTATGTCTTGTCTTTTATTTTTATCATTCCCTTGAATTATTTTCATAATTAACAGGTCTGCTACAATTAAGCAGATTTGCAAATATCTCTGGTGCAGAAATGTAAAAAGCTACATTTGCCATGTTAAAAAAAATCCACTAACATTTCAATCTCACTAATTTGTAGAAACACTTTCCATAGCCACCTAAAATGACTGTATTCAGTGTGAAGGCTTGTGATGTTCTGTGATACATTGATGGTCAAATCCAGCCCACTGACTTCAGAAGGTGACAAGCGTTTTTGACTATGTCTATTCTTCATTCTCAGCCTCCAAGGTCATTTCAAGAACTCTCTATATCAGCTCAAGAACTAGACTGGCTATACTTTATGTTTAAAGACACATTTTATCCTGACATACTGTTGAGAAGTGCAAAGTATTCGATCCACTAGGATTCTTTTTTTTCCTTTGATATAGATGACAGAGGCATCAAAACCACTGAACTAAGTGTAAGCAAAAATGTTATATTTCCATATCACTTTTAAGCATATACTGCATACAATTTTTCAGCCTAGGTGTAAAATATAAATCTCATGTTTATAGGATACCAAAATCCCTTAGTCCAGTTAAGCTACATGTGTGCTAGCAAGCAATGCAGACCGGCAGAAGTGGCTCTGTAAAGTGAAACAGCTGGTGAGGACCTGGCTTCCTCCCTGCTCATATTGCATGGTTTTTTCTATATCAGACTAGCTGTGTTCTGCTCTCACAGACTGACTGCCAACTTGCCAACTCCTGAAGTGCGTCCTCCAGTTAAGTTCCACACAAAGGGAATCCAGTTCACGTGCTCTGAGACTGCTCCACTGTGCAAACCAAAGCACAGTATGGGAGTGCAGCTGAGAGGTTCACTGAATTCAGTGGATGATTCATAGGTACCCTGTATGCCTTGATCCCTCCCTCAAAGCTAGAACCTCCTGGAGTGTTGCTCTACACGTTTTTCTGAGGCCTGGTCCTCAGCCATAATAGACTACACTGGATCCCACTTTTCTTCTTATCACATCAAGTGGCACTACAAGAAAACAAGTTATTGTGGTAGAGCCCATCAGGACTAGGTTTCTACCAAAACAGATTACAGAATTGCTTTTAGCCTGTTAGACACTTATACCTTTCACTTCAGAATGGGTGGGTGGGCTTCAGATATGATAAAAATTACTAATTCCAGGTGAGAATTTGAGCACACATGGCCTTCTAATATGGCTTCTTTTGCCTTCGAGAAGTTACAGGTTAAAGTCCTTCACTCCCCACCACCAGTCCCCCCAAAAGCTCAGTACAGTGATAGGGCACACGTATATGTCCACCATCACTGACTTTCAGCAGCTGCCAGAAGGGATTTGCAGTAAGTGGAGTCTCCATGCCTATTTTGTCCTTGGCCTTTTTGCTGAGGCATCAGTGACTCTGACAGTAGTTTTGCAATGTGGGCACTTCTCTGTTTGATCATAGTCCATTGGCTCTCTTCACTTATATCATCAAAAAGCCATTAGGTAGGGGTATTTTTTCTTGCTCTTTCACCTAGCGGCAGATCTGAGTCAGTGACCTTGAGATGAAGGGCTCCACATTTCAGTATCATGCTTCCCAAGAGATGCTATAACTCAGGCTGCTGAAATACCTAAAGATACAATTTCTTTAGACAGTCATTGAACGAACTTCATTTTAACAGCAAAGTGACACTACTCTGGCTTACCTGCACAGACTATCTCTACTTTTCAAGACAGAAATTTGATCTTCACCCAGATCGCTGCAAATACTTCTTTTGATGTTATCCTTTTCCTTCATATCAGAGAAGGTCCACCCCAAAGCTTTCTCAAAAGTAGGCATGGGCCGAAAACTGATTTTTCTCCTGTGATTTTAAAAAAAAGAAAAAAGCATGGCTTAAAGTAGGCTGTCATATTTTCTTTGAGATGTGATCACTCCAGCTCTGGGACTAGGGCTAGTTGGTAACTCGTCTTGCTTTACTCCAAAGGGGGAATATAAAACCTAACAGACAGATGCTTTTGTGTTTCTTCAGACTGCAAGCTGGCAAACAGACTTAAATCCACAGGTACAGCCCCTACTCTTCTACCACTAATCTGGGGGCAGTGTCACTGTCATCTGGAGCAGTCACAGATAATCTCCAAAAGGCAGTCTGTGGCACTAAGGACCAGGAGTGGGAATAGAGATGCAGTCTACTGTGCAAACAAGACAGCATCTCAGTGAATACATATGCTCAGTTCCCAAAATCCTAGCAGTGAAAGAGCTGTCTTTAGCCATTTTTCCCTCTTAGAGAAGCAACAGGAAATCAGCCTTGGTCTGGAAAGTGAGACGAAAAAATGAGGGACTATGAGGCAAGTGAAAGCATGATATCACAACCAACTGAATATCTGAAATACTTTCTAGATACATGGCCAGGAAATGAGGAATAAACAGGAATAACTCAAAGGCTTAACTAACTGGTGTAATTGGTATCACAAACACCTAGTGGAATACAGTAAGTATACAAGGAAGCACCTTGGGAGGGGTGAGAAGTACCTGAGATGCAGTGGTAGAGGAGTAATTTATCAAGAGCACTTTCTGAACTACACAAAAAATACATCCGATGAAAGACAGTTTTAATGGCTCTGGCTTAGCTAAAAAGAAAGAAAAGACAGTGGTGTGGCAACATGTTCACTGCTAAATCAATGAAAGGCTGTTGGATGTGGTTGTTCAGAGACAAATCTCCGGGCAGCCCAAGAGATATAGCCTGTTGGTGGCCGGGGTCATGACTTTGCTTCCTGTATTTTGCAACAATTACACCGTGGGGCACAAAATTTTTGCAGCGTGTGCTGGACACAATCTTTTCTTTGGAAGGGGGATTATTAGGACAACACTTATTTTAAATTTTATTCTGACTAAAGAGGAAAGTAATTTGGGTTGAAGAGATGTTGTTGGAAAGAGAAGAACAATGAGGGTAACAAAATAAGGAACACACTTTGAGAAAGCAGACATCAATGGAAAGGATTTATTGTCAGGGTCTTCTACATGGATAAATTGTTTTTTAAAAAAGTGGGACACTTGATGGTTACCAGAAACATTATGCCTACTACACAACAGAAACTATCTCAAAGGTAAGAAGTCTAGTAGAAGATACTTTGACTGCATTAGTGGCAATTTAATGATCTGAAAATGGAGAAAGGAACTGCACACAGAATGAAAACAAGTGCACATTGTTGAGGATATAAAAGAATTGCTCAGATATGTAGGTTAAACTCAGCAAGGCTAAGCCTAAAATGAGTTCGAATTAACAAGGGACGTAACAAGCAACAAGAAAAGATTCTACAAATACACTACACATTAAAGAAGTAAAAGGAAATATTAAGAAGTATACGAAATACTGAATGATTCAAGGAAAGCTGAGGTATCTAATGCATTCTTTCAGTCTTCAAATAAATGTTAACTATGATCAAATACCTAATTAAATTACATTTTTAAAGCATATAGGCATGTCTTCCTGAATACGGGAAAGGACAGTGAGAAAAGATAAGATTTTCAATTCAGTTTAGTCCAGTGAATTTCAATTAAGTTTACTTAACAAAGCGACCACAGTAATCTCTGAATCATAGCACTTATCTTGGAGAGTAGATGAAGGTTAGTAGAATTCCCTGACGATAAAAAGAGGGAAATCATGATATCACACTTCAAAAAGGAAAAAATATCTCTGCTTGGGAGGGTGCAGACCAGTCCCTGGACTGTTCTTCTGTGAAAAATTCTGGGACAATTTACTAAAAATCCATTTATAAGGCACAAGAGAAAAAGATTATGATAAAAAACAGAAAACATGGATTTATAAGGAATAAATCATGTCAACTCAATGTAATTTTTTTCTTTGATTACTGGCCTAGCTGAATAAGAGAAAAGTCACAACTGTGATATACTTGGACTTTGGAAAGGTTTTTCTACTGTGTAGAATAAATTCCAACGTTCTACTTCACAGACCAGACAATTAACATCTAGATGAAATCACCTTCAGGTGGGATGAAAAAAACTGTAGAGAACATGACCTATGAGGAAAGATTAAGGAAAACTGGATCAGTTTTTTCTAAGGAAGAACTGGGAGAATATACCATAACAGTTTCTAGAACATCAAAAATTGTTATTTTTATATACATGGCCATATCTAGAATCACAGAATCATAGGCTGGAAAAGACCTCTAAGATCGTCAGGTCCAACCATCCGCCCAACAACACCGTGCCTACTAAACAAATGCAAATGTCTGCGAAAGGTGAGACAAAAAAAGCTTGAACTGCAACACAGGAGATTGGGGCTTGATATTGGAACAAATATTTTTCATTTTCAGAATAGCTGAAACACCCTAATGGACTGCCTGCTTCCTTTGGACACGTAATACTTTTGTTCAGAGAGAAAGTTTTCCTTAATTTATTTGGAGTAAGTGAGGACAGCAGTATTTCAAAGACGTCCTGTTGCCTTCAAGCAATGTTTGCTTCTTGGGTCAACCAGAACCCTGCCAAATATTGAGAATTATGCACCTAACACAGGACTTACAGAGACAACTAATCTTTAAGCCCAAAATTTATGAGAAAGAAGGTCCTTGTTCAGCAGCTACCTACCCTTGAGCTCATTTGGAGCTCCCTGTTTGGTCTAAAAGTGACATGTACACAGACAGTTTAGCTTTTATCATTGCTATGAATTGGCCAGCCAGAGCTGCAAGGCATATAAATCCCTTTTAAGCCCCTGCGGGATACAGAACGATGATGAAATATCCAGAAAGTACAGACTGCAGCACACACCAAAAGAACAATGGAGAAATTTCATGCGAAAAACAACAACAAGATGTCCTACGCTTTGTACCATAGTCCAGTGTTTTTTGGTACTTACCGGGTATGTCCTTGAGGGAGCTCCTGTTACCCTCTTCTAGAAGCTGCTCTAACCATCAGGTTTGAGACTGACCCTACACCAGGTTTGGTGCTCACAAACGGTGAGTATCCATTCCCCTCTACAGATATTACTTCCAGAATAAAGCTGGGGCCTAACTTGTCTTGTAGAAAGTCTGTATTGTCCCATACCTTTCTTAGGAGGATGAAGTTTACAGTAAGACTGTAGTATCTTTCTCTGTGACCTTTTCATTTAGGCGACTACACAGAGTAAAGGTTGGCACAGAGAGCCACTCCTGAGTTCCCAGCAGATGGACTTTTCCCTGTACTCCATCACGCAGCACAACCAGCCCCCAGCATGTAGGGCATCTTAAGTGTTTTGTTAGACCTTAGAAGCATTTCTCAAACTGATGGCATTCTTCATGACCAAAAACAAGGTCTAGTGAGTGGAATTAGTGACATGTCAACATGGCGATTTGACTTATTTACTGAACTACTCTGCATGCACGGTGTCTCTGGTTCTCTGTAGCAGAGGGAGAAGTACCAAACGAGGGAGAATCCAGAAAGTAGTCAGCCAAACAGAAGAACATGTGACCTAAAAATATGACCTATTTCAGCATAAGTAGCTGTTTGCAGTATATAATATAACCAAAGGTAAATATTCTCAGTTATTTAATATTTCTGAAACTTAAATATTAGGAATTCAGTTATTAGAAAACTGAAATTGAACACAATTATTATTTAACTCCTGAAAGAATAGTGATAACCTACCATTCAAGCAGCCTTGTTCCCTTTATAGATCTCTGCATTCATGTGGGTCAATCTCCATTGCTCATTCTTTTCAAATAGCAACCACTTGAACATTTCTTTCCGGTTTTGGGGTTTTGGGGTGGGGTTTTTTTGGTGATTTTTTGTTATGTTTTCCTTAAAACAGAGCTGGGGAGGAGCATTTGCAATTAATATTTTGACATCTTTGTTTCTTATGCTTATAAACACTCACCATATTTTCCCACTTTTTCATTATTCAGATTTTTTTGGTGAATTATTTCTTCAGAATCCTAGGATCCTGATGTTTCTGTAACAAAATTGGAGTTGCTACAACTGGAGACATGAAATATGTATCTATTTACCTGCATACCATCCAGACTGTTATATAAGGTTTCATTTTTTCAGAAACCTTACAAAAATTGCAGCTAAATAATAGAAAAATTACATTTGATCACAACATGCTGGATACTTTTTTTTCTGATGACAGGTATTTGCCACTCACTTGAATGGTTTGCAAGAGCTTTCTGATTTCTGCATCATTTCCTAAAAGATATCTGAGTTTCTGACTACACTGTCTAGTCATTTAAAAAGAGGGCATAAGGAAAGGAATGAAATTGAGGATAGAAAATATATCATTTTAACTAGAGTTTTAGTGCCTTTGCAAAATGTTATTATCCAAAAGTGTGTGAAAGGACAAATACATATGTGAAAGCCTGAAGCTATCACAAACAGGAATTATATTCCTGCAACAAGCTGTATTAAAGACTTGGTGATGTTCTTCTTCACTCCTCTGCTCACCTCCTGGTAAGAAAGCAAGACTTATTCTCCTTCTGTTTGTTTTTGTCATTGCTTCTCCCTCTTTTCAACCCGCCATCTCCTTCCCTCACGCTCTTTCTCCGGCATAGGGCTCCACTGTCTACAGCAGCAGTGGATGGTGGTGGTGGCCCTGACAGCCCACCTACAGACTGGCCTACATCAGCAAGAGCTTGTGCTCCAGCTTTGAGGCAATGTGCATCTGTCGTCCAAAGATCAAATAAACTGAAGGCACCTGTGATACAATTCCATTATTCTTCTCCTAGTGTTGGTTCATTTTCTTGCATATCCTCCTTTAAAACACAAAGCAAAAGATTAGCCTAGTGGCTTCAATTCAGTAAAAGGCTCTGAGGGACTTTCTTTTGCCACACAATTCCCTTTCCTAAGAACTAACCCACAGTACTTTAGTGAATATATGTGTTACATCAACTGTGGAAAAAAGACAAAAAATCATTCAACTTACTGCTATTAAAATGCTCAAATACCTCCCCACTAGTTATATTTACCAGTTAATCCACTCATTACCACCTCAGGGCAGCATACATTACATTTATAGGTGCAAAAGTTCCACTAATATTTTCTCCACTGCAGGAAGTTTCCATTATCTGCGTCTCACATTGTCTCTAGATAATAATAGTATTGTCAACAGTGGTGACTTCACTAGCTTGTGACAGGTTATTCCTTTTCAGAGCTTCTATCCAGACTAGTACACAGAATCTTTACCATTTGTCAATGGCATAAAACACATGGAATAGCAGATGCCATAGCCTGGATGCCAGAGTAATGCCTGTCTTTCTATTTTTCTGTATTTGTGATGAACCAATAAATGCATAATGAGTAAGAATGAAAAGCATTTTTTCACTTACTTAAAACATAATCGAAGTAATTCAATGAAAGTAAAGGAAAGAACTTATTTAACAAAATATATCTTACTAAAAAAATAATATAAAAGCAATATTTTCAGTGATACAAGCAATAAAAGCTTAAAAAATAACTTAGCTTGAATATGCATTTATATTTTCATTGCCGACATTATTTCTTTTTATTATTGTCTTATTAAAAAGTCCAGCTGTACTCTCATATTAAAGAAAATGTGCTTTCACCCAGCCAGCCTCAGACTTGAGCCTAAGGGGTCTTTACTGAAGTTAATTTTGTATTCTTTGTAACCTCCCTTCTTTATGCTCTAAAATTTGCACTGAAAGGGGTGGAACTGAAGTGTTTATGACTTCTTCAATCAGTTAACAAGCAAGTACTCAGAACGTTTAACATGCAAGGAGTGTTCATGGACCACTGAAAACCAAACACAGTATCAGGTTTGCAGTTTCAGCTTAAAGTGGGATGTTGCCCATGGAAGAAGTTGGTACTGACCTGTTTTTTTCATGAATCTGATAGTGCTCCTTTTTTACAACACAGTCTACAGCTACAATGGCATGTGGTTAGACAATCTGCTCCTAAATTTATAGAACCCTGTCCTATATTGAACACTGGAATGTAACCATCACCACCATCCACTTTAAACACAAAAAGTCTGGAAAAGGAAAACAAGTATGCATTTTAAGGCTGCTCAGGTTGTTAATAACCTCCACTTTATTGTACATCATATAATGTTTCTGTTACTTGTACAAGGACCCCTTTCAGATTTTTAACATTTTAGGGTGTCTACCTCACTATAGTAATCTCTATCGCTAGACAATGTTTCAGAAAAATTGAAAAAAATAATATTTTGGCTTAATCATTTTTACCTTCAGCTGGTTGGAATGTAATTTTTATGACCCGTGGCATCTTCTCCATTTTATCTCTTTCAGGATGCCTAACACTGCGCATGTCCAACATTATAAAATGTGCTGATGTTACCTAGATCAACAGTCCTTTGACTGAAGCGTCCAGTCATAGTATTGGCAAAGTTCATGCTTAACCATATACACCTGCTGTTACTGCCTTACTAAATTAGGCCATTAAAACTTAGCTCCCTCCTGGAATTCTCATGGTGTGCACTAAGAGCTTAGGGTGTAGTTTTCCAGCTGCTGACTGTGGATGCCACACCAAAATCAGGAATGCAAGCCCAGGTTCAGCGCACAATGAAAAATATCAGCGGGGCAAACTCCGATATTTTAATCATGTTGAGCAGAATCTTAGTCAGTGAGCATGGGCATGCTTAACTCAATATGGATTTCAGAGATTCGGAATAACCATAGCTATTCATGGCTGTTGGGTAAGTTCCAGTAACCCATATACACAAAAAATGCTGAATGATGGGATTCTTTCTCAGTGTGGAACAAATTGCATTTGGCTTGTCTCAAATATACTCTTCATTTTGCTGAGCATAAGGACACGAACATTCCCAAATATTTTATAGCATAAAAATATGTTTTTAAACTTAATTTATTAGCACAAGTCTTGAGAATTCACTTAACCCAAACTGCCACTTAAAAAAGTGAAATTATATTTGAAGTATTTGTGCCCCAACTGTGTCTACTTCAGTGGTACAAGAGGCATTTGCTTCTTTTAGATTGCTTTCCAATGTCTTGCAAAATAGAGCTTCTAAGTATAAATATGAATGAAGGTAGCAGATGTTGAACATTACGAAAGGTAGGTTTTATTAGACAAAATAGTAGAAATAATTTCTGACACAGTGAAAATCAAGGAGTCAATAAAAGTTTCATTTTGTGGACAATCAAATCTTTTGCTCCAGCCAACTACTTAAAATATCTGAAATATTGAATTCTGTGTCTCTTTCAAGAACTGAGAATGTAATAACTCTCCAGCAACACCCATGTTCAAGCACCACAAGTTTGAAGTAGGACACCAGGACCTATTAAATGGAAGGTGCAATTTGGAGAGGTGGAACAGCTTGATGGTAAAAAACAAATAATTTCATTGTGATTTTGTACACGTACGAAAGATGTAGTTTGCTGCCCAAACTGTTTCTGAGGACGAGCCACCAGGCTATAATGAGCATGGTTACATTTTGGCACAAAAGAGGTAGAAAGCTGGGAAGGAAGTGTTTGAAATAAAAAATTGGCACTCTTAGCCAGTTGATCTAAATTTTCTGAACCTAAAGCCATAGAAGTTTGTGGGAATATTTCTATTTATTTCAGTGTAATTTGGTTCTGTCCTGCCTGAAGCAAATGCTGAAAAAAACTAAAAATATTAATAAAAAAAGAAAATCCACATGGGACTTCTCACACAGTTTAGCAGGAGGCAAAGTGCTTTACAGGTAGCATGTAACAAGCAAGCAGAACATATGGCCACCACTACCTGCACAGAATTCAATCATATTTTATCAAAACCACAACATATGTTCTTCTGTTTTGCTGAGTAGCTAAATGTCATTATCTCATCATGCTTTGAAATGGAAAGTCCCTGTTCTGCTGATATGACCAAGTTATATGTGGCCGTGTTATGAACCGGAGTGACAACCACTACATGTCAGTTTTTGCAATATTAGAGAAGTCATTATGGCTATTTATAGTAGATTGCAAAGCTTAGGGAATGGCAGATATGTACACAAATAGATCAGCACTAATTATCATCCAACTGCAGAATTACCCTCCAGACTATCTTGTATCACCCTTACCTCTCGTCACTGACCCTCCACAGTTCTAGACATGGGCTGACTGGGAAGTGGGCAGTGAGAGAATATCCAAGGAATCTTTTCCCTTATTCAGTTAGGCAGGATTGGGACAGGAGACATCATTGAAATAATTGAATTCTAGTTTGAAATTCTTCTTAGGAGCTGTTGGAACAAGGCACATTGATACTTCCATTTAGACCAGATTCAGCCAGTTATTTTAGTGTGTGTTCCCTCCTAAGCACAGAAAGACTTATACTAAAAGAACTTCTGAAAATGAGTATTTTGAAAATGACTCTACTAAGATTAATTGTCGCCAGTACAGTCATACTCTACATCATGATACCCACAAGCTAACTTTACATCCAAGGAAATCCATAATGGATCTATGCTGTATTTAAGTCCTGAAATTACAGTCGTCTGTGAGTTTCAGCATTTCTTTCAAGCCTACACATACACATATATATACATGTTGTCTTAAAGAAGTTTAAAAAGAAATATGTCCTACGCTGTCTCTCAGATACTGTTGAACACTCAGGAGAGAAGACCTGTGGCTCTGTTGGGAAAGCCCTTAATATTAACATTTTCTCAGAAGAAGGGAGAGCTTTTATACACTGAACATGTTAAAAGTAATATGACACAACTGCATCGTAACAAAACCATACAACAACAAGCTTAATTCTGGCTGTATTCATGAGCCAGCACTAGGTGCTGTGCTAACCAGTGTACGAAATTAAAAAAGTCATTGCTCCAAAAAGCTAACCAGCAAATCAAGAATTGTATTTTTAGTAGATTCTAAGATGGAGAAAATATGATACACTATGATCATATAGTATAAAAGTGAGATATTTTATACATATTTCTGGTAGGATCTATCAAGAAACATTCTTTGAATGCCTAAAAAGAAAGATTAAAATAAAGATGTCTGCACTAAAATAGAAAGAGAGGCAGTTTTACAATGTTAATGTCCCAGTGCAACAGCACACTTGCAGACTCTTCTTCAAGCTGAATATGTTTTAATGTTGGTAATATTTACCCATCAAACACTACAGGGAACACTGAGTAAAAACCCAACTGATAATAATGTGGAACCTTCCAAGAATGGTCTGGACTTTGTCCAGATGTCTTGAATTATTTTGCTAGCACTTTTCAAATTCCATTTAATAAACTTAATTTTGAAACAGTGTTATATGAATTTATTTGATTTCCTGCACTTGCCTCCTGGCAAAGAAAAAGAAAAATGAACCACTATTGACAAAGATGGCATGTATAGATAGGTGATTACAAAGCAGCACATCAATCTCATTCCATCATAATGAAGTAATATGCATGGTGGACACAACTGCAACCAATGAATAAAATATTTAATTTGAACACCATGACAAATGAGACAGAAGTGAAGAAGGCAGCAATTTTGCATAAATAAATGAGCCTACTTCTGTAAACACTCTTAAGGGACTTTCTAGTGGAAAAAAACTGCTATATGATTTGTTATTAAAAGAATCAATTTTTTTTTATATGCAGAAGGAGAAGAGAAAGCAAATAGAATGCAGAAGCTATTCAAGCCCTGTTCCCACTAGAAAACAAGAAATTCAATCTATATCTAGGGTGAGATGTTCAGTAGCTGTATATCAACATAGTTTCCATTGACATAATAGAAAGATATTGATTTACTCTCCTTGAGGATTTGGCCCCCAGCACTTTACTGTAAGTAAAAAGTTCTTAAAAGTTAAGAAATGGTTAAGACAATGGTTCATCTTGTAACATAGCACACATCTGCAAACCAGGGTTGTCAAGTAGATACTAGGTAATTATCCACTCATGAGAAGATTCTTTGCTGTGATAGTAATTTACTCCAGGCAAGGTACTTCAAAAAGTAAAGGTGAGAATTATCAGGTTGGAGACCTCAAGCAGTCACATAAAAGCACGTGTCCAAAATTATACAAAAGACTTTTAATGCAGTCAGCACAAATGTGCAAACCCAAGTTTCATTTCTCCAATTTTGTTGATGTCCTCCTTTAAAAGAAGCCAAGAAATCTCAGACAGTAGTAGGAGAGAAGCAGATTAACATTTTCATTTCCACTGAACTTTTAACCTAAACTCCCTGCTTTTGCATTGGCCCAATCAGTGCTTCTTCTCACAGTATTTAACATACTTAAGATTGACTATGCAAGTCAGACAGAAGATGGATCTAGCACACGTCTTCCACAGAAAAAGCACAAGTACTTGGGTTGTGCTGGAAGACACAAAAAGAACCTCTCAAAGGGAGACACAGGATCTGCCCATGCTGATATTTAGGGTCAAGCTTAAGGGAAGTTCTCGACTGTTCTGAGCCACATAAGCATACTGCTACAACACGGCCCACTCAAAGCCATTAACAATGGCATCTTTGATACGCAAAGTAGAGCTTCTGTCCAATTTAACATGTAGACTACCTTTTAGACTACTGCCTGACAAAGAGAGAAAGAGAGATATAGAAGGACTGTGAAGCAGAAGCAGAGCATTGAGGGATTGCTGCTGACGGAACTGCTACACCTAAGACCTTCAAAACAGAGTGAATTTGCAGAAAGTGTCAAGCTCTCAGAAAATTAGCAGTAAGATCAGTCTTATCAAGATGGACGGGTAGTGAGAGTTTAACTATGAGATGGATAGTAGCTGGAGCTGGGTTTCAGAATAATCTTGAAGTCTACCCTGACTATCAGAGTTGAGACATTATCACTGTCACACAAGCAACTGGCATTTTATGTTCTAATCTACATAACCTTGCCACATTTCTATAATCCATCATGTTCAAAGCTTACCTGTACAACGTGCTTAGAAAATACCACAGTTCTGTTTCGTCTGTTTTCCCATCACCTCAAGGATCATTGAGCAGCTGGTGGCCATGCAACATGCCTCATGTACAGCTCACATTGCCTTCTCCATGAGAGCACCAGAGGTAGAGAAGGAATAGGAGCTCTAGTGATAAACAGGCAACAGTTAATCCTGATGACTAAGAATAAAAAATGAAAGACTGAGATCCTCTTTTTTTCCCCATTCACTTCACCTCCAAAGATATATTTTATCTTCAATTTTCTCACGAGACCACCCTCCATGCAAGATGAACTATAAAAAATGCAGTTATTTCTGATCACTACTGTGTGAAGTCAAGAATATGTTTGTTCCTTTGCTTTAAGGCATGTGTTAGTAATGTTGCATTGTCGAAACATGGTCTTATATCAGTCAAGATATAAATAGAAAAAGATTTTTTTTCCTTTGACTTCCACGTAAACCATTAATTATACCATATAGCAGATAAAATTTGGTTTAGGTGCTTAGAATGAGAAATGTGTTAACAGTGTAAAATACGTATGCCAAGTTTCAACAAAGAGGACATTATGTTAGCAAGTTGTAAGCTCCTCAGAGATGCAGGTCAGCATTTTTTCGGTTTGATTTAAGGGAAGCATTTGTTTGGGCAGCTGCTGGTCATAATCTGAAGTTCTTTTTTAATCGGAGCATTTGTGTCTAGTTTCATACTAGCTTTATATGCTGCTTTTTTTTCACATTCTCTTAGCTGCCTGGCATTCACTGTGTTCATCCGAGGTGCCAGTTAGCTTGCCATCTGCACTAAACACTGCACCATTGAAATGGGCCTTTGCTTTTCCTCAGGAATCAAAGAAAAAATTATAAACAGTTAGTAACTCAACGGTCAAGCTGCTTTCAGATCAGGATGTGGGTTAAGAAAAGCTAAATAGGGCTTTTAGACCCTTCTGCAGTTCCATAATCATGTGCTGTCCCACATCTCATCAGTCAACTCCTTGGAGTTATTTATAGGAGTTTCAGGGATGTTCAGTGTTCATAGCCTACAGACACTCAAGATGTTTTGAGCATGCACCTTTTTCAGTAACTACACATTCCTGTCCTGAAAGATGTAATATCAGACATTAACATTGCCACATCATTGAGAAATACATATGAGTATCCTTAGCTAGCCTGTTCACCTGGGTTTTATTGTTGTTTAATGCTTGGAGACTGGTGCAAAGCAAAGTTGGCACACTGAGAAGCCTGGAGCTATAACATTGGTAGAAAAAACTGTTGTCATATAAGTACACAGTTGCATTCAACCTCATTCTATGAAATACAGACCATTTTGTTTATTCTGTGTGATTATCATCCAGTTGGTTTTTATCACATTTGTAAAAAAAGTGAGAATTGTTTTTTGCAGTTGCGTTAATGAAGCTGCATTTCAAACAAAGCTGGATTTCAGGATTCAACAGGCTTTCCAAACCTATGATCTGGTTTCAAGTGAGTAGTTTGTAGAGAGGAAAAGTGAGAGCTAAGTTTGAAACAGTACACTTGTGGAAGTAGCGGTATTGTTTGTCACCAATGCTAAGGGCAACAAGTACTTCAGATGGAAGAATCTGATTAATGCTTTTACAGATGCTGTTGCATCTTTAGACATTGCAGCCCTACATCAGCCCTTTCCATACCTTAACAGTGAAACACATGTTAGAAAAGAGCCTTTTCCCTCCTACTTGCAGTTGCAAAAGCCAACTGTATCCTTAGTGACTTTTCTCCACATACTAGGTCAGCGTATTTTGACTGATTTCTGGTTTGATCGCCATTCTCTGATAGGGACAACAAGCCTGAAGTCCTATTAACTCAGACAGAATCTCAAGAGGCAGCTTCTCCCAGGGTCATGCAATGATATAAGAATCTTGGAATTCAGTTAAAAATCATTCCTATCCAGTTCATCCAGCAGCAAATAAAAGCTTGAGACCTCCGAAGACTCAAAAACCAGGAGGCAAGTGAAGAACAGCTTTAAACCTCATGATTAATTTTAATTTTTAAAATCTAACACCTTTTTTTTTTTTGTTATTCACTCAATATAACAACCAGCACTGTCCGGGTGGCACCCCCTGCTGTGTGTCCCCACAGAGAAACAAGAAAGCACAGTGATGTGGAATGACTTCTCCAAAAGCTACTCCTCATCCAAGAGTTACCCCTTCACATGGTGGGGTAGTGGGTGTACCAGCCAAGGCCAGAAGCAAGCAGAGAAGAGCTTCAGCTTCCTCTTTAGCAGGCTCTCCAAGTCAAAGGAGTCAGTGCACAAAGTGCAAGGTCTCGTGCTAGAGGTCTGATGGAACCTTTTTAATTTCCTCCTAGCAAGGAACATCATAACCAAGAGCTATGTGCTCACTCACTGAGACATTGTCTGATTCCTGATCAGCTTTTGTGCTACATAGCATCAGATGCGTTACACCCTTACCGAAGTGTGAACATTCAGGTGAGGTGCTGTATTGTGGAAGCTGGTTCCCCTTGGCAATCATTAGCGAGAGGCAAGTTCTTGCCAAATATTCTTCAAACCACCTAACCCTCCCTTGGTTGCAATTCTCTTTCCACAGACTACACAGGGAGACTGAGAATTTCTGGCTCTTTGCATAGCTACCTATTTTGCATTCCTGCCTCTTAGCACTGTGAATGTCCTTACAGTAACTTACAGTTTGTAG
Source organism: Opisthocomus hoazin (assembly GCF_030867145.1). Classification (NCBI taxonomy): domain Eukaryota; kingdom Metazoa; phylum Chordata; class Aves; order Opisthocomiformes; family Opisthocomidae; genus Opisthocomus; species Opisthocomus hoazin. The sequence goes on along the minus strand of NC_134417.1, from coordinate 69,459,962 downwards.
AAAAAAAAATGCTGTTTAGGCCTCCATGATTCACAGCAGGAGAAGGAAAATTCTTTCCAAGACTATGTACTTGGTATCCTGTCACTTATATCACACACTTCTGACAGAGATAGCCTATCTTCTGCCTGCTGATAGGGACACACAAAGTTGAAGTCAATGAATCTTTCGTAGAGGAAACTGTACTTCATCACTCACCAACCTAATGCGGAACAGACCCTACCCACTGAAAGCACAGTCTTCTCTCTGGTGAAAGGATACCTGTTTAATCATTGTTTCACGATACTTATTTTTTTAGAGACAGCAATGATATTTTAAAATAAGGAAAGAAAATATTTCTGCCTCTAATAAAAAACTAATAAGGAAGAACACACTGCAGATAATAACAATTATTAACAACCTGTTTCTGTTACTTTTTTCTTTATATATATACTACTACAGGATTCCTTCCAGACCAGGGTCATGAGAGTCACACAGTCCGCATACAGATACATTACCCCAGTCCATCCCACCTCACCTCAAAACACTTCATCCAAGGTCTGGTAATCTCTGTGGAGGAACCTGGTTTTCCCCAAAGATTATACAAGACACCAGTGAGATATGACATAATTTTAGTAAATATGATAAGTTACTTATTTGACTGGTTAATGGAACAAGGACAAGATATTTTTATAGAGCTAGATCTATTTTAAAAGTATTTTCACATTTTAAAGATATTCCACAGTGATTCAGAAACTCTCTTATGAATAACATCTTTGCCTGACCAGTTGGATATGCTGATACATGATACATAATCCCAAATAATCATGTGAAATCTCTTGACTGTAGAGGCTGCATAAGGATAGTAAACCAGCAATAACTGAGATCAAAATACAGAAATACTTAGGGGGAAGACATACAGGGAAATGCCAAATTATGTTGAGTGGAATTTAAAGTGACAGCACCAGACAGCTAGCTGTTCTCATTAAAGTTAGCAGAAACATTTACAAGAGTAAGGCACTCAGAAATCAGACCATTTAGTAAGGCATCAGGAATTAACTTATAAACCAAGCAGGATTTGTTTCCAAAAGCATCGCTTATTGAAGCTTTCTCTTCAAATTCCAAAGCAACTGCTAGAGTACACCTGTTGAAAACAGGGCATTTAACTGGAAAACTCAGTACATATTTAAGGCACCAAGTCTCAGACAATCGATTTAGAAAATCTTTGACCATTTATTTTCTTGCATAAAGAAAATAAAGCTAATCCCTTTCAGCTGCCAAACGCACCAAGGAAAAGTGAGCCTTTTCATGAGTAAAATATGGTCATACATTTCATGTGCTCTCAAAACAAACCTAATAATTTTTAACTAAAACAGAGAAAACAAGCAAAGTTGAGTGTGGAATGCTACAGAACACAGGCAAACACAACAATTTTTCTATGAGACTTGAAGCTCAGACCCAAAGCTACAGCCTTTGGGCCTCATTGAATTTTTATTTGAGCACAGTAGTGACTTACAGTGCTGCTCTAATCCACAGAAATATGTCCTAGAGAGTACACTGACAGCTATTCTCCACCTGGGTGTATCAGAGTAAGACAGGCAAATGGCTTTGCAGGAAGACTTGTTCGAGTGTAGCCAGTGCGTCACAACAGACAATGTGTATGCAGTAAACCCCGTGACCTGTATATACTGTCCTGAATCTCACACATACAGGAGGCTAGTAAAAGTTAGCTCTTATATTTGTTTTCATGGTACATGTTGGTTTTTTATCTGAAAAGACCCTCATTACAGACTAGTCGTAGCACCGAGTCTGGGGATGTCCATTCCCCCGAAGTGATAAATGGCCAATTCATAACAGGACTGGTTTGAGAACCAGTAATCGATACAGGCACTAAAGTGTGGTTTAGGAGGCCATTCTGGTTCTTATCGGTGTGCACAGACAACGATAACACAAAAACACTGATATCAGAGTATTATGTGGTTACCTCGTCTCTCTTTACTAGGGGACACTGCCCTTCATCAGTGTCACCAACAAATCAATTGGTCACTTAAGAAGATGTCTGTAAGTGCTCATCTTGTCTCTTGCTTGAAATGTATTGCAACCATTTTTCCGTTAAGTTTCACATAAAAAGGATTTGCTGAAACTGTGCAACTAGGATAGACCAAAGCACCGATTTACTGAAATAGCTTAGAAATGGTTTAATATTGCAGTGGTGTCAACAAAGCAGATTTTTAAAAATTTCCTCCTGACATCAAAGGAAAAATATCCACTCCAAAGCCACCATAAATGGAATCTTTTCTTTAAATTTTTCCCACCTGTCTAAAGGGGAAAATAACATTCAGCTGAAGGGCTTTGAGATCTACAAATGAAGACAGCACTATTAACTGTATTTTTGAAACTGAAGTGCCAACCAATGCTATAAAATAAACACATCTTCACCTTAGCAAACCTGACAGAAGAGAAAGATGAAAATAAATAGAAAAATAATGAAGCAATGCTTAGTGCTTCCACAGAGTCTCAGTTTTCCTGGATCCATAGCTCTTTTGGCTCCTTAAGCAAAATTTCCATTCCTACCATTGCCACTTTATGACCCACCAAAGGTATCTTAAAGTCCTAGATTATTGGCTTCAAAGCGGTAATTCCAGAGTGTCATGGGTAAGACATACTGCAAACATGACAGAGAAACACTATTCACAAGAGTGGCTTTCTGAATATCTACCAGCTGTACCTCAAAGGACTAGAGCAATGGATCACAAAGTCTGAAAGTCCTCAGCAGTGATCACTGAAGTGCCCAGCTAAAGTGCCAGGCTACCCCCACAGCCACTCAACTGACAGCTCCCAACTCATCTGGACAGCAAGACTCCAACATACCGTCTTTCTTGCACTTCCAGCACTGACAACTGCCTTGCAGAACTAAGCTAATATGCCTTCCACATGCACAAGGCTGCACCATATCCCAAAGGCACACTTCCCAGTCTATAGTTAATAAAATAAATACTTCATTTCATAGCAATCTGTCTTTAAATCTTTGTCTTCTCACACATTGTTTGACAGAGGCTCTATTCCCTTTAAGGGCAGCTTTTCCCCTCTGCATCATTTTACTTGCTGTAAGTGGAAGCTTGAGCCTGTATCACAACTGTGTTGTCATTGAGTAAGAATCTTAGAAAATAAATTCAGAAACATGTTACTAAAAGAAGCATAGTCAAATAGTAAAAGACCTAATTGCCATATATCTATGCAGAATTGCCCATAGAAACCTTATCACCACTGCACGACATTTTTGGTCCTGTGGCGGAGACCATGAAGCACAGACCGTGACACAGTAAGTCTACTCGAAGACAACAAAACCAGGCATTGTTACAGGATGAAATGTCACGTCTTGCAAAATCACAACTGCAGTGCTCATAGTAAACTCCAACATAGCCAAAAGGATAAGCTATGATTTCAAAACTGTAAAAATAATGGCTAGCAAAGAAGTTTTCAGAAGTTAGCAGCTATTTAGCCCTTTATATAAGGGAAATGTGCTCTTTTAATGGCACTGTCACTATACAAGATCTCCCACATGCACGTAATGTGAGAAAGCCCAGAAAACATTTAGCTATGCAGTGCAATATGGTCACAGTAATGATAATACATTCATTTTGATCATTTTTCAAAGATGTCTTTTGCAACATGGAAAATGTGAACCCGAGTCTGGGGATCTTTCTACTCCATAAGCATATCTATATCTAGTTCTTCAGTCCTGATCTCAAGAGCTCACCAATTACAGACTGACACAGAACAACTCTTACCAGGTTTCCGTATATTTGACTGCCATATGGTCTGTAACTATGTTGCGTGCGAAGATTGTAAAATATTTCAGCACAAGACATGGATTCTATTTTCATGAATGACAAAATGATCTGTATTGGGGCAGCTGAAAAGGTGCGGGTTATAATCTTCTTAAACTGGTCTCTTGATGTGGATAATTTTCAAGACTGGGACTTTTTATAGATTGAAGGATCATATGAAGTTTTTTCCTTAGAGTAATCAAACTCCAGCAAATCTTCTGAAGAAAACAAAGTGTTAATAATAGCAGAGAGTGCAAAGCTATTATATGTCATGGGCCAAAGTCACTAGCGTAATGAAATAAGCAGAGCATGTCTGCAAATTCAGGCAAGGTAAAAGCAAACATTTATATTACACTTTTCTTTAAGAGAAGATAAAAAGCACTGAATCAATAAATCACTGAAAAGATTATTATTTTGTACAAGCTGAAGGTCAGTGCAGGTCATTCCCACTAAAGCAAACAGAATTCGTTAATTTAATCCAGCAGATTTGGCAGAGAAACCAAACAGGAATTTAATCAGCAGCAGAAGGGGGTGAACATCTCTGAAAATTGAATAATCATTGTGCCAGACAGTAAACATCATTATGGAAGGAAAAAAAGGAAAAAAAGGAAAAAACAAAAGTGTCCCCTTTTCACACTGTTCATTAAATTCTTCAAAGAGGTAATAAATGATTTAAAACAACTCTCTCTGGAAAACAGAACACCAAGTATAAGAGCACCTGGTCAATAGTTTAGCACAACATTTATGATAGCATTAAACTTCTCTTAACTATAACTCTTTCTTCTTCTGTATTGTAATTCTTTCTTTAAAGGCTGCCTCATGAAGTAATGTTGCTATTACTCTAATAAAAAAGAGATTCATTTCTCTTTCACCTTTTTCCAGTTCACAGAAAGACAAAAAATAAAAAGCTTTCAAATACATTTTCCTGTATTTTGCAAGAATTGCCCAAGATGGGATACTGAGATGTGAAGCTCTTCAGCATGGTATATGCCGGCCTTTTAGTTTGTTTGGGGTTTAGACTGGTTTTCCATTTTCACAATACTGTATTTGCAACAATGCCATCAGCGTTTTATTTCAGAGATGAAGCTATTTCCACCACAAAACACTTCTCTAAATCAGTCGTTCTGTTTCTACCTACATCTAATTAAATGTTTTTCTTCCCCATGTATTTGTTATATACGCTTATTGCAAGAGGATAATATCTGCTCTTAGCAAGCAGAAATTCAGGTAAGTTGATGTGTTAAAATAGTTAATGTCTGCCACAGACATAAGACTTAATCCTTTTGGTTTACAAAGGAAATTCATAAAAAGGAAATTTATGTTCTAAATTAAGATAAAACTTGTGCTGAAGTCACTCAGATGATCCTGTACCCAGTAAAGTTATGTTAATCTATAGAGATCTCACATTCAAGGTGCTTAAATTACAGGCTTCTGCAAATATAATGAGAAAAATATCTGTCTCTGAAAGTTTTTCGAGACAATCTTCTGTTTGTACTGGAAAACTCAGTACTTCAGAGTTCCAAGCTTATACATTGACACATTAATATCTATGGAGGAGAGTTAATTATTTCTCTGATTCTCCATGAAATGACATTTCAGAATTTGCATGATATTCATTACATCCAAATTTCAGGCCATCTTTCATCAAAATCTTAATCTTCCATTTTTAGGAAAGAGAACATTTTTTTGATGCTAAAAGCAGAAAGACTGCTTTCCACTCTAATGTGACATCAGCAGACCTTTAGGTCCTTGTGGCTTATCTTAAAAAAACCCCAACATGCCCACCAAATAACGTATTTTGAATCAAGTAGGCACCCAGCCACAAACTAAAATATGCAGGTTTTTTCACTTCATTTAAAATGAATGTGAGACTAGTAAAATAAATAAGAGATTTGTATCAAACTGTTTACATTTACATTGGTAGGGTAAGAAAAAATATAAACTGTGAATGGATTCTGCTGTCCTGATCTGACACTTCTTCTGTTGGTTAAAAGGAAGGCAGGCAAAGCCAATCTGAAGATTAAAAATTCCAGCACTTCCTTAATTTAGTGCTTATTTTCATTTGAATAACAGAAATAGTTATGCTGTTAGTGACAAGTAAAACACGCTGAAATCATCTTTGATGATGCTCAAGGTGTAAATCGCCTCTTTCATCTGAACCAATTTAAAGTACCGCAAGCATCTTGCTACTTCACCACAGAAAGATTTCTGCTCAACCTATTGGCAGTATCCAATGAGCACACAGCATACACAGAATTATAGAATCATAGAATGGTGAGGACTGGAAGGGACCTTAAAGATCATCTGGTTCTAACCCCCCTGCCATGAGCAGGGACATCTTCCACTAGACCAGGCTGCTCCATCCAACCTGGCCTGGAACACTTCCAGGGAGGGGGAAGCCACAGCTTCTCTAGGTGACCTGTGCCAGTGCCTCACCACCCTCACGGTGAAGAATTTCTTCCTAATACCTAATCTAAATGTGCCCTCTTTTAGTTTACAGCCATTCTCCCTTGTCCTATCACTACACACCCTTGTGAAAAGTCCCTCTCCATCCTTCCTGTAGGCCCCTTCAGGTACTGGAGGGTTGCTATAAGGTCACCGCGGAGCCTTCTCTTCTCCAGGCTGAACAGCCCCAACTCCCTCAGCCTGTCCTCATAGGAGAGGTACTCCAGCCCTCTGATCATCTTCATGGCCCTCCTCTGGACCCGCTCCAACAGGTCCATGTCCTTCTTATGTTGGGGGCTCCAGAGCTGGACACAGGACTCCAGGTGGGGTCTCACGAGAGCGGAGTAAAGGGGCAAAATCACTTCCCTAGACCTGCTGGCCGTGCTTCTCTTAATGCAGCTCACAATACAATTGGCTTTCTGGGCTGCAAGCGCACATTGCCAGCTCATGTTGAGTTTCTCTTCCACTGACATAGCCAAGGACATGGAGACAAATTTCAAGGCATTATTAATTCCTGCAAACAGAACCTCTGTTTCTTTAATCAACTCACTTGTGGGAACCACACTCTGCATATAGCTGTCATGTGATGTCCATTTACCCAAGGCTACTGAGACAAATGGGGGAAATCACAGCATTTCACAGAAATCGGGAACGTTTCCGAGGTATTGCACTGATAGTGCATTATTTGCTTATGTTTTTTCACGCTATATTTCACAAAGAACCGGAAGCAGATCCGCTGCTGGTGATGCATGGAGAGGACCACATCAGAGGTAGAAAGCATTTCAAAGATGCCATCTGTCAGAGTGGATATCCCACAAATGATTTGTAGGATACATCCACATTATTGTTTCAGTTCAGATCGGGAAAGTACTTTGGAAGAGAATCTCTCAACCATTCCCACCTACTGCTCTTTCTGTTACATCAGAGTGGTTTGAGACCACATCAACCAAGGCACTTGGGCTGTTAATGAGGTCCAGTGCACAGGGTTGAGCAAGGCGGCAGCAAAACCGTAAAGCTCTGCACAGTGCAGATGTCAGGTCCCCAGCACCAACTGTTTTGTCCTGCAGATCCACTCCTACTGTGTTACAACACTTGCAAACAGAGGTACAGCCAGTCTGCCTTGGTCTGTCTGGGATGGACTGGGACAGTAATCAGTGGTCTCCTTCACAAATTCTGAAACTCAGTTGCAATGGCTACTTTACGCAAAGAGAATTTCATTCAGTAGGGTGGATGTACTTCATTTAGCATAATGATTTCTCCAGTGTAAACATTGTGTTAGACCACTGTGATTTTTGAAAGAAATAAGATGTCAAAAACCTATCAGATTTCACTGGAAATGGGGCACCTAACACCTGCGGAGAAAAGATTAAGTTTATCATGTGGTGAGTTCACTAAAATGCCTTTTATTACCATTTTTGCTGTAAAAGAAAAATGTAGGCAGGCAGAAAATTCTTTAGTAGCAAATCCACTACTTGCTAGTAATTCCTGGTGATTGGATACACCATGCTATTCACAGCTTCCCCCTAACAGTGGTAACTGAGCTAGGCCCTTCTGTTACAAAATGCAAAGGCAACTCCAAACTTAGGTCCAAGAGTATCTGCTATTAGTATGAACAGTTTAAGATGCATGGCATTGCAAAACCAGTGTATGTCAGAGTAGAGAGCACCCCACTAGGCATTTTCAGTTCTATCTCTACGTAAACACTTGTCAGTTCAGTGCTGTACTTCACTCTATTTGCTAATAAAACCTTCCAGGTAAAAATGTATACTTCAAATTTTCAACAAGGGTTCTGACTTAGAAAGTGTTAAAAGATGGTGTATAAGATAATTATAGAACAGCAAGACTCAAATTTTGCAGAATTTATAAATGTTTTGTCATTCAATTATATTTTTTTCAGATCTCATGGTGGCCTCTTACCTTTGTCATAAGAAGCTACTTTAGAAAGTTCAGTTCATTGGCTCAGTTCCACAAAACCCCAAAGCTACATTTCATTCCTGAAGTAAAACATTGCAAAAATAATGCTAACTTTTAAAACTATTTTCAAGATCAATGATTCATATCTGAGGAAAAACTGGAAAGTTGCAAAGGAAAAAAGGAGAATGTAATTAATTTAACAGAAATGCCACATGGTTCTTTTTAATGATACTAAATTTAAACCTAGAACAAGTGTTCGCAAGGTTCCAACTGTTGGCTGAGAAATAAAAACCTGCTCATTATTTTGCTTTTAAAAGAATACCTTTCATCCATCAATAGATCTTTTTAAAATAAGTCTTCTGAATATCAGTAAATCATAAATTATTAAAAATACTGTGATCATACAAACATTTCTGAGATGAGGATCACAGCCAAAAAAAATGATCCCTTCATTTTATTTTGTGGGTTGCAGTTCTTTTACAGCATTCTGAACCTTTATGTATTTTCTCCCAGCATGTTTTGCTGAAAAGTTGTAAGGTTTTGCTTATGAAAATGAATTTGAGCACTGGGTCACCTCTGCATCTAACAGCACACCGCATAGCAAAAGTTTAACACAGCCCATGGGGATTAAAAACTCAATGAACAAAGGTCACTTCAGTGGGTTTTAAAATTATATCCCTTGGAAAACAGGTACAATATAAGCAGTGGCTGTGCAAATTCATACATGCTTCATGTCTTGGAATGAATGCCTTCAGAGATACTCTGAGTCCATCAATTTTGAGCCTTTCCTATTTGTTTTCTGGAGAGGTAACGATATACTGATTGTTGTACATACTACTTCCAGCTGAGTGAAAAGAAAAATCTATGGCACTGGTTATATTTCTGTTCTGCAAAATGCAGAAATACTGTAGTGTAAAAATAATTTGATTGCCCTTTCTCCTTCTTTGAAGAAATTATAAGAGGCTGCTATCCTGCTTCAACTTCCAGAAATAGAACAAGAGCGATATCCTTCCTCAGAACCGGGATCTTAGGCAGGGAAAAATCCAGACAGATTATCTTTATCTAGATTATTTTAGAGCATTTCACCATTTGCCAGGATATGATATAGTGCAGAGAGACACAGAAATGATGCCCCAGATTTCGGAGAAAGGGGAAAAAGGATTTCAAGATGAATCTTGAGTTATCGTTTTGAAGATTATGCATATTCTGTGGAAGAACCTGTTTAAATACATTAAAATAATCATTTTATGTAGATGATATGATAGATACAGATTTTGAGAAAGGGTTAGCCCTAGGAGAGGACCCTGTAGAATAGGTCCTCCTGATAGTTTAAATCATCTCAGCATAGACAGAGGACTAGCCAAGGAGTACCTTTTCTATAGACTTTCTTTAACTTTTCTCCCAGACTCTTAACTCAGTTCACAGGCCTGGACTTTTCTTAGAGGTCTACGTAAAAAGGCAGTAAAAGGTGATCTATACAGCATCTTGCTCTATAGGTAGGAACTTAAAGGAATTTTCCACGTGGCCAGTAGCTTGTGTCTTTGAAATGGTGCTATATGCCCTCTGCTGTCTTCATGGTCCTTCAGTCTCACCTTCTTGAATACCATGTAACAAAATTTAATAATAAAAAGAAAGCAAGAGCTTCGAAATAGCAGAGTTAAGTTTACACGTGAAAATAAATAAGAAGAAATACACCTGAGAGAACAAAGCACAACAAATATCTTGTTAATCTCTGGTTATACAACTAAACCTACTGAGAACAGGCAAACACTTGCAAGGTCCTGTTTACAAGTTGTTATAATGAGTGGTACCACTTCCACTATTTAGTTGTTTCCGAAGGTTTAGAGCCAATTTTCCTAGTTAGGTAAGATAACACAGCCTATGTGTGGTATACGAACTACTGAGTGAGTTAGAGCAGTGTCTGCCTGCCCTGGTCACTCAGAGGTCCCTAGTGAGTGATAAAATAAAATCTTTTCTCTATGTCTGTAAAGTAAACCATGAAGTACTGAGATCAGTTGGTCTTTCATGGGTAGATTGTTCACTCTATAATTTAGTCTATAGGCTTAATCACATGGATAAAAATGCAACCTTAAAAGATTTTGAAAAAGATTTTAGCTTCTCACAGAATGTAATGTTAAAGTACAGATAAGTGCTCTGTGTGGAAGCCCTATTAAGGCAATACATGATTTTGATTTTGCATATATCTTTAGCTGTTCTACAGAACACTGAATTTAATTTGGTCCCAAATGTGAAAAGCAGGAATTAATTAAGCAATATATTATATTAACACAGATATTTCTGATCCTATTTCTTAGCTTTTTATAGTAGAATGAGCATTTCCCTGAATTAATATACATCGTTAATAACAGTATTTAGAAGACATATATTTAAATATGTAACAATTTATTTGAAGCAGCCAGGTACAATGAACAGCTATTCTAATAATATCATCTAATGGCGCGTACTAATCGTATGGATTGTGTCCCCTTTTCCCCAGTGGAAGTTAAAGAAAAATGCAGAATAGTTTCAGGATCTGGGCAAAATTATTTTCAAGTTGTGAAGTACCTTTCTTGATCTCGCTTATCTTCTCACTTTGAATGAGACATTGACTGAGAACCTGTTCGGGCAAATCCCTGTCTGTCAAAGGGACACTTCCCCAAAATTACCCTCCAATACCACCGGCAGAATTCACAAATGGTGTACTGGATTTGCCAAGATTATCAGTGTGTGCCTGTAAATGAGTTTCTGCTTTCAATATGTAAGAAAGAAGTCTAAAGTCAGAAGGTATCACCTTACTCCTAAACACGACAAGTCCAGGGAAGCTGCAGTTTCAATCTTTAACGCAATTCGGCCATGCAGAAACAACTGCTAAAATGGCGCTACTCAGTGACAGAAATTTTACACTGCGCAGCTTCTCAATTTTTGGCCCTTTTTACTGGAAGCAAAATGTCTGCAAACTGGATAAAAGGGAAGTGGGATGATAACATATGTTGCAAAAAATATTCACTGGTAATATTAAATCCAGATGGGAGACATACTGTTCCTTGGGAGAGGTGTAACATACAGCTTTACACTTCAACACCTCTGTTTTATTAGAAATATTTGCAGTGTTCTGGGAAAATGGAAGGAAGGAGCAACTGTGAATACATGAACAAGAAGAAATGGAGCCACCAGAGAAATGGAAATTGCAAAGGAATTATGGAAACAAATTGGAGAAGGTCACAAAAGCTCTGGTTATTGCACTCTGTAAACGAGTACGGTTATGAAAATAGTCTTCACTATGAAAGGTATTTACCTCCCAGTCATTCTTTTGAGCTGTGTCTACATGAAAAACAAATCTCTACTGAATACAATCTTCAGAGCTCAATGTGCACGCACTTCTGCCTGCTTTGCCATTGGGTCCTGGATCCTATAGGGCCCTTTACTCCAATGTCCTTTATAACACTGTACCACTGAAAAGCCTGCCTTTCTTCTCATAACCTTTCTTTGATTTCTGATTGCTTTCCTATGTCAGTGCTTTGATTAATCATTTTAAATGACCAGTCACCATTTGCTAGTGCAGACAACAAGTTCATTTAACCAACTGTTAATGTGCTGATTACTCCTTTCATTTTCTATCCAGTTTACTGTCATATAGAACATTGAATGAAGCTCAGCATTCCTTGATAGACTGTTTTTCAATTTCCTTAACAAGCAGCACATCAAAGCCTTCCTTTGAACCTGGAGAGGTGGCTACACCCAAACCTCTTTGCATACCTTAGGACAGAGCTGTAAAACACGTTTTCACTGCAGAAGGCCTTTCTCTTTGCTTGTGCTCTGAACAACTCTTCTCTGCATCTATTATGTGTTATATTAATTGTGCTCCCTACCTTTGTCTGAAGCATTGCTTCTTTCAGGCTTAATTTATCTACTTATTTAATTTACACCTGTTGTATATGCAATTATGACTATATTCTTGATTCTAGATCCTTTAGTGGCTATTGTTATACTTTCCTCAGTTACACTGCGGACAGCTGGAGATGCTTGAATATAGCATACCTCTCTCTGAAGATTTACTTTCTTCATCCTTATCTAAAATAAAAGTTATCCCAGCAGCAGGAAACTGAGATACAATACGGATATGGCTATGTCTTAAAGAGATACTTTGAAATGTTCTAAACAAATTCAGAACATCTTATGGAAGAGGTCAATATCGAAGCACATCCAGCGTCCATTTTAAAGAAAAGAGTGATCCAGTTTTCTGTACCCACCTGCACAGAACTGGAAACAATTTCTGATTTTGCACAGCAGTTTCACAGAGACCTAACAGGGGAGAAAATCTCAGATGTAGCGCTCTCTAGTGTTTTCTACCAGCCATGTTCAACAAGTCCCACGTGCTGTATTACAATCCCAAGGGATGTGACAGCCCTCATTTCCTATGGAACCAACTTAAGGACCTTAAGAGGCTCTCGAATTCCATTCCAGCATCTGACTTTGCAGCTTGGGAGCACTGGATGCCCCCTCCTGTGGATTTACTTATTGTATACTAATGGGATTAGGCTTGAAACTGAAAACTGAAGAGAGAGAGGCATCCTGCAGAAATGACATGAGAATTATCTCCACTTACCTCTGTGTTTTTAGCAACAGATTAACACAAGATGTATTTATCTCAACCCACTTGAATTACAAGAGGATTTCGTTTTGAAAGATAAGATAAAAAACAACACTAGTTTTCATCTTGCAAGAGCATACTTCAATCCAATGCCGTTTCTTTTAAACTATTTAATGAGTGAACAGAACCTGGCGAATTTCTGAACCTAGCACAAGATTGAAGTGTGCAAGTTATCTTTCCCCCTAAAGCCTTTCACACATATAAGTGCCGCCATGCACCACACCCAAAACAGCAAAAGCAAAGACAACAATATCCCTGTACAGGAATCAAGCTATTTGTCATACAGACCAAAAAATTATATGAAATAAGGCAGAATCTGAAAAAAGTGTGAGAGTATGTGTGTGCACATGTTATTCATGTGCTTATACAGGTATCAGCTTGTTCAGTATTCTAAGGGTGCTCACTGGTGTCCATTTCTAAAAGTCTTACAGACTTTGAAAAAGGTTGTTTTCCTAAGAAAGCAGTATTGTTATGATACACCCATGATAAGATCACAGTGCACTGTAACTCATCATTCACCAGATTTCATAACTTCTTCTGTTTCAGCCATAACTGATCATATTTGTGAAAATTCTTTTCCATTTCAATTTAAATTTTCTCATCCAATTTCAATATTATCATCCTTTCTCTTTTAAAAATCCTATTGCTTGTTTTCAGCATAAATGTCATGAATGACAATTGAAGGATACGAAATGCTATAATAATTTTATGCTATCATTTGCTATGATTTCATTGGGCCTACATTATCTCTCCAACTTCCTTGTTACAGTCTGTAGTTCCTGCAGACTGCTTAGCATAAGATAGTGGAAAATTATCCTGGATAATGCCAAATTTACCTTATGTAAAGAAGCCTTTCTACACTCTTCTCTGACCAACTAGATTCAAATCTATATATATCTCTGGGACCTGATCACATCCTTAATTCTGTACTGACACTTTCCTTTTATGACCTCTGTTTTCTTTGCTGTAACTCTTAGGAATAGACTAGTTTTATGCAGCCATAATTAAACTGTCATTCTCTTTTCAGATATCTTTTAGCAACCTACTTATAATTAGCTACCTTCTTTTTATGAGTTTTTCTCTTTTCTAACTCTCTTTCCTTAGTACTTCCTCCATTCCGTTTTCCCTGTTCATCTTTTGTTGATGTTTGTTTGTCTGATCACCTGTTCTCATTAGAAGTATATTCATCATTTAGTTTTGTTACCTTGTCCAAGATTCAATCATCTCATCTATCAGTCCCCATCTCTCATACGAAAAATGAAAGCCTTGTTAAAGGCATGGAGTTTATTGTTTGATATAACATATATTTTATTTATCCACAAATTAAAGTTTGGTTCCTGTTTAACTAGAGGCTTTTAAAAGTCTTGCTACCAAAGGGTTACAAGGTATATGTCGCTACTATGAAGCTGAGGTGAGATTTCTCAGGGTGTTAAGGCCAAGATCTTGAATGTAGGCTGAGATCTTGAATATTTTTGCTCTGGATTTCTAAAGGCTACAGACCTTAGGTGGCCACCACATAATCCTGCTTAAAAATCCCTTTTCTTGCCATGGCAGATGGATTTCTTTATTTTCACAGCACAATGGGAGCCATCAAACATGCAGAGTCGAACACAGAAACTGGACAGTTCAGATTTAGCGTAGAGAGATGACTACCATGGTACAACTGGGCTCAGTGAGTGTAGAAATCGTGAGCAAATTGTGTCTCCAGTCAGAAAAGAAAATGCCTGTGATCTATGAACATGTCAAAGACAAGCTGTCAGGTGGAGCTATGTTGCAGGAGGAAAAATAAAATAAAACGTAGATTTTTAACTGTGGGAGGAAAGAAGTCCAGTGCATCAGAGTTTGCACGCTGTTGTCAGTTCTTCCACTGCACTAAATGTCTGTTAGCATCCTACTATTACTAAATTAACTCATCAGAGAGAAACACAGCACACAGGAGGGTTGAATGTTGTGGTCCTAATTCTGTTATGTTAAGGGTCTATAATATTACCATGCCCATAGGGCTCCACATATATGAATAAAAGAAGGCCTGATTGGCCTTAAAAGCAAGGTAATATCCCAGTTCTGCTCCCACTACTGTACAAAGATAGCAAAAAGTTGTGCAGTAGATGGCTGCGGACATGTATAGCTGAAATATATCCATGAAGCCAGATTATCTGATTTTCCAGCTTTAAATGCACAACGTCTATTGCAACACCCATCTACAAGAACACATTATACATAGTGGAACAAACTCCACATGTTTCTATAGAGGCTGAATTTCTGTTTGTCTAGCAGTCCAATGAGACAAAAAACAGTGAGTAATGGTATGTATAGAAGCTTGAGAGCATGTGAAAGAGCACGTGGCAGTTACTATAAAACAATGAACTAGGGCTACTGGAGCAGTACTTGGTCTTGAAGTGGGGAAGGAAGCTGAAAAGACAATATATTGAGAAGAGCAACCTGAAATGTCCTGGGAACTAAAGATCTCAGAAGACAGCAGATGGCATGAGAGAGACTGAAAGTTACTAACTGACAAATGAGGAGGAAATGTTTTCATAACAATATTTAATTGAAAGTCTGTTCAAGCAGAATCTAGAAAGCTTTCAGAGTCATCATCATAGTTTCTCTAGCATTTCTACATCCATTAACTGAAGCTGAACACTTAAATATTTGGGTAGTAGCACTCAAAAAACTAGCAGCTAGCTAGTAAAAAGGGCCTTAGAATCCTTTCTTATCTGGTCCCATTTAACTTCTTGGGTGAAAAAAACTCTAATGCCTACAACAATAAAATATCAGTCATAAATTTAATGTGAAAAGGAAATTAGTTTTATAGTGACGCCTCAGGCAGGCTAGCACGACCTTGATTTTGAATGAAATCCTGAAAGTAAGTTGCACTGTCACAGGATCCAAGCTGTATGATCTCCATGGACCATACTGGGATGAAGACTAGATAATCCTCTAGATGATCAGTAATGCCAACCATACAGAAGTCAAGGTGTTTTATGGGTCCAAATCAGAGAGTTCTCACCTGTATTTACTACATTCCTTCTCCAAAATCCTCTCCATTTCAAGTGGTGGAGCTATGGTGGAAATAACCAGTTGGTGTACTCTAAGAGGAAAAAGGATCAGGGATATAGGAATGCAGCAGACAGAACAATCTGTAGCCAGAGGATAAGATCTGAAAGGAGTAATCTAATATTCATTTTGACTTTAACTACAGAAAACAAAAAAAGGCATTCCTGTTTTCCCAGTAGGGTGGGACAGTGACAACTGCACAATGTGTATATTTTTAAAAATGTTGTGAGATCCAAGGCAAACATCGAAGATGTTTTTTAATAAATCAAAATGGGGCTGTTCCATACAGCTGCACAATAGCAAATATAAAACTTCTAGTTACAGACAAGAAAAATGATTTTGCAACAACTCAATAATATTAATGGCCTGGTAATCGTAAAAAATTAAGACTTGAAGATAAATGAAAAGTGATGTAAAAATACTGCATGAATTTACTAATGATAAATCATGCCAGATCCCTTCTTCAATAAGATAATTGATTTTTAAGACTAAGAACATATGACCAAAGGTGACTCCAGGAAATATTCATGTGTTTGCTCTATGAGAAATCACCGTTTAAAATGAAGATGGGGAACTAAAGACAAGAATTGAAGGCAGAGTAGAAACTGACTGAAAATAAAATAATGAGTTGTTCTGAAAAGAACAGTTGTCAGTGTAGTGGAGTTCTTCAATAAACAGTCACTATTAATGACCACAACATGGTGACATTTTCTGATGGTGCAATAATTGAAAACATGATAATGTTGGATGACTAGAAACTTACACAGAAGGAAATTATGTACTAGGAAACTAATTAGCCAGCAGTGTGCCCAGGTGGCCAAGAAGGCCAACAGCATCCTGGCTTGTATCAGGAATAGTGTGGCCAGTAGGACTAGGGAGATGATCGTGCTCCTATACTCGGCACTGGTGAGGCTGCACCTCGAGTACTGTGTTCAGTTTTGGGCCCCTCACTACAAGAAAGACATTGAGGTGCTGGAGCGTGTCCAGAGAAGGGCTACGAGGCTGGTGAGGGCTCTAGAGAACAAGTCTCATGAGGGGCAGCTGAAGGAACTGGGGTTGTTTAGTCTGGGGAAGAGGAGGCTGAGGGGGGACGTTATTGCTCTCTACAACTACCTGAAAGGAGGTTGTAGTGAGGCGGGTGTTGATCTCTTCTCCCAGGTGACTAGTGATAGGACTAGAGGCAATGGCCTCAAGTGGTGTCAGGGGAGGCTTAGATTAGATACTAGGAAAAAATTCTTTACTGAAAGAGTGGTCAGGCATTGGAACAGGCTGCCCAGGTGAGTAGTTGAGTCCCCATCCCTGGAGGTGTTTAAAAAATGTGTAGATGTGGCACTTCAGGATATGGTTTAGTAGGAACGGTGGTGGTGGGTGGATGGTTGGACTTCATGATCTTAGAGGTCTTTTCCAACTTATGATTCTATGATTCTATGATTCAAATAGTATTGATACAGACCGAGGTGCAAGGAGTCACAGTCAGGACATTACAAGTATTTCTGCTATAACTTGGGAGCTCTTCGGTAGGGAAGACTGAGAAGGAAAGAAAAGAACAAGGATGTCTTAAACTGTTGGTCAGTTTTAGACTGAGGTTTTGCCTCCTGGTGCAATGCCTTCATTGAAAGCACAGCTATGATCCTAGTTTATAGCAGATGGAGCCAGCATTCCTGTGGGAATATGGAAAATTACTGCTATTTTATAAGATGTCACTGAGAACTTATCTAGGTGGACACCTTTCTTTTCAAAAAATAGAAATTCAAACTGGAATGATGCTGAGATGATTAGGAGGCTAGAGAAACCAGTACTACCACAGAACACTATAAGGATTTGTCCTGTTGAGCTTAGTGAAATGAAAGTGAAGAGTGAATAAGATGGGTCAATATCAGAAGAATAAACACCAGGGAAAAAAATAATGTGGAAAAAAAGGCAACAAATGCACTGGAATAAATGGATAAAAAGTGATAATAAACAAATTTAGTTAGGAAATTAGGACAGGTTCTTGCCTACAGATTATTGATGATTAAATTCAGAATTCAAAGTATATCCTTCAAATCAATTTCTCGCCAAAAATATTAGGGTACAATTGCTTCTTTTTGGACTGCTCCTGCCTACTTTATGTAATCTTGGGGAATATATTGCACCCATGTTATCTAATGGTCACTATGTCCACTAGTAGGAGTTTTGTCTCCATAAGGACAACAGGTTAAGCCCTTAAGATACAGAAAGCAAGTATTTACACTGGAAACAGAGTAAGACTTACATACACGGGGCTTCAAGAAACTCATATATTAAAAATTCTGACACTTTGTTCAGGCTCCACTAATTCTTAGACCCAGTTAGAAGTCACTAGCAAGTCCTCTGCTTGCTTTGTGTTTCCACCTAAAAGATTCTACTGTGCTGTGCCAGGAAAATTACTTGCAAATTTTGTGGGACTGAGATTCAATTTCAATTCCATTTACTTTGTGGACCTGCTGGCCAAAAAATACCTTTATCATCCCTTGGGTATTAACCAAAGTAATTTTTTTAACCTAATGGATAAAGTGTCTGTCATATACTTCAAAAGTGTTGTGTTCACCCCCCGCTGGGGTTGTATTTTCATTAAAAATTCTTTACGTATTTCTTTCTCACAGTGTCAAAGGGTTGTCAACACACCCATTTATTATTTATTAAACACTCAGCCTTCCTCTGTTTTTATCTTTTTTTTTTAATCAAACCAAACAAATTGTGTCAACACAAGAAAAAAGTATTAAACATGAGAACAGTGATTCTCTCAGTGATTGGATGTCTGTATATGAAACACAGTAGTCTCTCTGCATTGATTAATATGAGATACACTAAAACAAACAAAAACATACAGCAATTAAAGTCAGAGAGAAAAATATGCAGAGCAAAGAGGTGGGGAAGAAAATAACAGGAAGGGGATATGTGGATTTAACTCCAGCTGTTTGTCTAAGTCTCCAACTACAAAATCTGTTTCACTGATTCAAAGGGACCAGGACTGCTTAGTAATTGCTGTTCATTCAGTGTTCTTCCTTGTCACATCCCACAACCAACAAAACCTTAGGAACTGTCTAGTCTACACCATGTAGAGACACCATTCATTAAGTTCAACAATGTGTATTATAACTACACCAGTATCCCATCAGAACTTTGGAAGACAGGGCATGAACAAAAATCTACATATTTTTTCCCCTACCCCTTCAACATCAGCTAGTTGGTTCACCTTTTATTTCATAAGGCCCCTGAGGTGGCCAAGGCACTAAGAGATTATTTCTATTAAAAACAGATGGTCAGAGATTGCTCCTTAAATCTCATAGAATCATAGAATTGTAAGGGTTGGAAGGGACCTTGAAGATCATCTAGTTTCAACCCATATGTTGCTCTTTTTCATTCTAAGTGAGCAAGATGTTCCTTCCCACTTCTTGTTACATTTTTTAACTTTATGTGTATCTGTGTATACGCATGCATGTGTACATATGTGTTTATAATTAATATGTGTGTATATATGTATAATTTTATAATACATAAAATTATTTTAATATAAATATATTTAGATAATTTTATAATACTTATCTGTATGGACTTTGGTGTGTGAATGGAAACTAACACTGTGTAGTTGGCAGTCTCTGTATATGTAGTATCACTTTCAGTAAGGAGAGGATTTGGGTATTTCAATGGCATAAATATTTTGGGGCTTTATTCTGATGTAAGTGATATATCTAAATATATCGCCTTTTTTCAGTACATGCTAGACTTCTTGGCAGCACAAGATAGGTGGAATCCAGGCCTCAATTTCTAACTGAGAGATATTTCTGGAGGTGTACATATACATGTGTGGCAGCCAGTCTTTTCTCAACCTTTGCCTTCAGTTTTTAACTTGAAACTTTCACCACATAGAATGAAGCCTGAATTGCTGTTGATAAACTACTCTGGTCTTTATCTGACAGGTCCAATGAATACTGCAGTTAACTAATATTCAAAGTCCAGAACCACAGTATAAATAACGGAACTCAGGCATATAGGCATTGCATTTGTGATAGAAAGTAGACGTTGTATGGCCTGGTTTATTATAAGTATGATACCACTACAGCTTTAGAAGCCAAATACTGTCAGACAAACAGATAAGGGTACGAAGATAGTTCCCATTTTTAAGAGTATCCCTGATTTTCTGAAATTAGTTGAGGTAGGAATCTCCCTGAGCCCTTACTTAATCTTAGTAGGAATAATAATTTCCATCTCTCTTTTTCTCAGAGAGTCTGAGAGGAAAGACTTTCATTTAACCAATTCTCAGTTAGTGCTTGGTGTAATAATGGCTTTTATTTAGCTATTTACATTTCTTAGCATTAATACCCTAGATACTTCAATGTCATTTGCTAAATGCCAAATTTGTATTTAATCTATCCCATAATAAAGAATTTTCTGCAACTTTTGCACAAATATTATGTACACAGTTCTCAACGCATTCTCATAATTTGGAAACAAGTCTTCATGGGTTTCAGAACCAGCACATCCTCTGCATGAAACATTTTGTTCATTTGTTGCATGCCTGACCTAACTTACAGAACAGCTGTATTGCCCTGGGTTGTCCTTACTAGCACAGCCAGCAGGATCTGGAAGAGTAGCAAACAATTAATGCAAACAATTCTGAAATCTAATTATCTACTATTTGCCTTAATGAAGGGTTAGTATATAACAACTTAATCTGATTCTTACAGAGGGCATTGAATTCCTTTCCTTCAAGGCTTTGGAAAAAAATCCCAAGCAACCCCATCTTTTTTTCATTGTCCAGTGGCAACACTACTAAGCATTCCTTCAAGCACAATTACAATGATATTTATGAGGTGTCTGCCTCTTGCCAAGACTGAATAAATCTGACCTGATTTATATGTCTAATTAGAGTAATAAGAGGGTTGGGGTTTTTTCAGCTTACAAGCCAAGGGCTCTGGCAAGAACCTTTGTGTCACAATAGATCAAGTAAATTGAGCAGTAGTTTGTGCCATTCACAGGTACCTTCTAAACTTCTGTAATGAAGGTTCTTCAACTTTCTTAATTGTTCCACCTCTGTAGTAAATTCTGGTTTTTCTTACCAAACTGTCTTTGTCTCTGGAGGACCGGCATGTGCAATGGCTAATTCTAGGTTGATTGTTTGTATTAGCACTCACTCAACTTCGGTGTTTTCACCAGTCTCATCATTCGTTAGTTTAACATATTTCTTTTTAAAAAATGCCACATTCACAAGAGGAGATTCACAAAATCTGTGCCTACCTAC
Source organism: Opisthocomus hoazin (assembly GCF_030867145.1). Lineage (NCBI taxonomy): Eukaryota > Metazoa > Chordata > Aves > Opisthocomiformes > Opisthocomidae > Opisthocomus > Opisthocomus hoazin. The sequence continues at coordinate 69,438,826 of NC_134417.1, read as the reverse complement.
AAAGTGATGCTAAGTGTTTTGAATCCATGGGGACTTCCACAAATAATTCAAAGACTGCACAAAGTATGGCTGCAAAAAGATGAATTAAAGGCTTTTGGTTTTGGAGGGGGAGTTACAAAATCAAAGTTGAAAGCCGCTGTCAAACTGAACTCTCGACTTAGGCATGGCGACAGGCCAAATCCCCAGACAATCTTATCTGAGGATAAGAGACAAGTTAGTTACTGCAGCTTGACTCTACTGCAATCCAATTGATCCTAAGGTCAAGTAGAGCAGACGAAAAAGTCTTGAAGGAACTTGCTCCATTCACGCATTTAGTGGTGAGATATCTCCATGGCCTGCTGCCTTTAGGACAGTCATTCACGGGACCAACTTCTGTATTTAATAGCCTGCGTACTAGCTCTTTGCAGCTTACCACGAGAGCACCCATGCTTCTGCAAAACATGACTTTGTGTGCAGACTGTCCCAAGGAAGCTGCTTCACATAGTTTCTTCTTGTTTTCAAAGAGATTATAAATTCCCAAATTCTCAGCTTCTCCCAGACTCCCCCTATAACAGTATGTGAGTATTAAAGGTTAAAGCATAATAAAAGCTAGTTCATGAAGATAAAGTTCACACAATTAATTACAAATTATAAACTGGATTTCAAATAGTAAATACACTTAAAAATGCCTATCTAAATTTTAACAGAAAAATGGTTTTTCCTTAGATGCTCAAGAAATAATAATCACCCAAAAATTCTTGTCGCAAAAGCTAACGGTGCAGAATTCATCAAATTACTCCATCTGCTGGGTGATTCCCTCCAATCCTGGATGATTTTTCTTAGACTGTGTATTCCTGACCCTTTTTAATGCAAATGAAACATTCAAAGCTTGATCAGTGTCCTTTCAAAGCAAATGAAATATTCAGGGTTTGCCTTTGATATTCAAAGCACTTCCTGGAATCATGACTCCCTCTTTTCTCTCTCCATGTCCAGTTTAAGACCTTTATATTGCAATTTTAACATATTCTTTCTTCTACAGAAGCCACAAGACAAATGTTTTAACGCTTTCTTGACTTTACTAGCCTTGCTATGCTGTATCTCACAAAAAGTATAAATTATACAACAATTTGGCTAAGCTTATGATTTCTGGTGTGTTGCTGTTGTTCTATGGAGACCATTCATGACACATTAGAAATAGAGATGTAGCAGAGTGCTAAGACTTTGTGGCTGCCTCCCACTCTTCATGCATCCGAACCCGCCTACTGAATAAGTCTTCCCTGGACCCTAAACTCATTTGTTTTAAACAAGATAATGTAGCAACTCTACTTCTTCATAAGTCAGTGTCTTCCTATATCTTATATTCAGTCATGCTCATCCAGTATTCATTTAGGGCTGCCCCATACACCCGCTTTTTAGGATTTGTCTGCAGGTACAAATTTTCCTGTACAGTCTGTCATGCTTTTCATATCCTTTTCTGAATATCAGCACTGCTGCCCTTCTGCATCCCTGTTCCTCAGCTTTTGATGTTAGCTCTCAGAGAGGGCATTTCACACCCAAACGTCTCCTTCAAGGCTCCCACTTAGGGATAATTTTAATCCTGTGGAATCTGCACCCACTTATCTTCATTGTCTCTTGCCTTCAGTAAGCTGCCTTCAGTTCTTGCCTCTGAAGCATCGTTATCATTCTTTCTAGTCCATGTATTCAAAGAAGGGAGCAATTGTTCCTCCAAAGTCCCCTCCAGCTGGGCCATGTTCTGGTTGTTGGGTTTATTGTTGGGAGCCTGCCTATTAAGCCTTCTGTGTAGGTTAATTCTGATTCCCCTTTATCATTCATAATCATCCACGTAATAGCAGAAACTGAAAGTAGGAATCACAGAATCACAGAATGGTAGGTGTTGGAAGGGACCTCTGTGGGTCATCTAGTCCAATCCCTCTCCTGAATCCTGCCTCACATCCTTAGCTAGCAAATCACTTTCTCAGTCACGACACAGAGCCCCAAAACACAGAGGGCAAATCAGTGGTACGGACACAGATTCACTCTTTTCTTAGGAACAAAACTTACTCTGCTTGCATTCCAAGTACATTCCAAGCAAGCAAGCTCTTGGTGTTTTTTCTACTCTCTTTTCTGTCTTTTGTGCACAGTAAACCATGAGTAGACTGTCAGAAATGTGAAGTGGCCTACTAATAAACAAGTGTTTGGAGATATACTTACCTTATTTGACAGAAGTTACCCTTCAGCACGGACTCAGCAAATACATTGTGAACTTTTTTTACATTGGGACTTTCTATTATGGCACATCAATATGTCTGTATTTAACCTGATTACATTTCTGTTTTATTCATGATGTTGAGCTAGTACATGAGTAAATAAAAATAAACCTATAAAGAATCAATTGTGAAAACTGGAAAGTACAATTTCCTATATTAAATAATCACAACCTACATATATCTTTGTTTATGGGAAGGCTTTGAGGGGATGCAGCTCTAAGATGAAGGTTTTTGTGGTCTCCAATATGTTTCCCTGGAATTTCAGTCCTTGTAGGTCAGTGCATATTTTACTGAAAAAATAAAATAATGCAGTGAGCAAAAATATTTGCAGTCTTGAATCAGAATTAGGCAAGCTAATGAAACAGAACTTTCATTCTGAGATTTCTCATTGCTCAAGAAAGACAACAACTGCTAAGTTTAGACACATAAGCAAGCTGCTGAAAGTTATCTGCTTCACTGATAAAATGTCGGAGCATTAAACTAAATGCACTTGGGCTTGAAACGGTCTTAATGAATGCCTAGGTTTCTTTGACATTGCATGAATTACACAAACTACTTTAGTGTTTACTCCTAACATCTTCTGAGTTATCAGCCAGCAACGGTGGAAAGAGGCATCCTATCACGCTTGGTGCCAGTTCAACTAAGAAAGGTATCAAGCATCTCCTGATCTTTCGGCACTGCTTTTGCGTGCAAGTGTTGAAAAGGCTCCCATTTCAGGCCATGCTTGCTATGGCTGTACTAAAGATGGCCCTGGATAAGAGCCACCACAAAGCCAAGGGATCCAGTGCACACATAAGGCCTAACCCTGAACTTCACGAATATTTTTATCTGTGTATGTCATTATGAGGTTGAGACCAACACTCACATATGGAAGATCTCAATCAATGTTTCTCTACAGAGAGATCTGTGCAGCCCAAGCTGTGGATCACATTACTTCAGGAAGGAAAAAAATGCCGAGCACAGATAAGAAACTGAATCGATATCCCTTCCTACCAGCCCACCCAGAGCAAAGTAAAACTTTCCACCCGTTTTGCAAGCCACAGAGAAGAGTGAGATAGAATCATATATATTGCCTTGAAATGAATCCCCTTAGCACACAGCTAGAGTAGCACAATAAAATGTAATTTATGTCAGTTAGCATAGCTCAAGGGCTCAGGTAGATAAAAGTCTCTGACAGGACCAACGGGCAATGGAGCACCCTTGCTGGGGTAAAGACATTCCTACATGTCTACATACCAAAGAAGGGATAGAAGAAACTTATTGTGGGGAAAGGAATGTGGGGAAATTACGACAGAAAAGACACATGGCAGACACAATGATGGCATTTATGTAGGATTTTGGTACATTGCATTCTACACTCTGATAAGGGTGTCACCTCTTCAGTAGTGAATAATTCTTCTGTTTACTGTAACCAGTCTATTACATTTCAGGCACATATCAACATCTTGCTGAATTCTTACTGTAAGACTCAACATACTGTGTAGTTCCCCAAGCAAAACTGTGCAGAAATAATCTGTCTGCAAGAAAAGCATCTACCAGACTGAAAAGAGTATAACAAGTTCTCACATTAATACCTTTAGTATCCCTTTGCAACTCTTATTATCAGACTTAGTGTATGAAATTACACTTAAAACAGGCTTAGATATAAAAGGCATGTTAAATATGAAGATAATACCATATGAATTCTTCATTAAGTCAGTATTATAATAATCACTAATAAAAGGTGCTTGGCAGACCAGTTAAGAAGAAGATACTGAACTGAAATACTGAAGTGTATTTACATTATCTTTACTCTCATTTTGTCTCAGGAACTTTGCATAATTGACTGAAAACACCATCAGCAAGACAAATTAAAATAATGCCTTTTCTTTGCCTAGGAGATGCGAGTGTTTATTTAGTTTAGATGGAGTGTCCTGGTTTCAGATGGGATAGAATAAATTTTCCTCCCAGTAGCTGCTGTGTTTTGGATTTAGTACAAGAAGAATGCTGATAACACTTATGTTTTCAGTTGTTACTAAGAAATCAAGGACATTTTCCTGTCTCCCATATTCAGCTAATGAGGAGGTGTGCAGGAGCTGGGACGGAGAAGAGCCAGGCACAGCCAGCCCAAGCTGGCCAATGGAAATATTCCATACCATTGACTTCATGCTCAGTTTATAAACAGTGGTTGGCTGGGGGGCAGCAATCTTCTTCTCTTTTCTGTGAGTTCGCATCCCCTCTTCTCTGAATTTTTCCAGGAGTTTGGTCTTTTTTGGGAATTTCATGAAAATCGCAAAATCCGCACGTTCCAGGATCTGCAATCGCTGCTTGGGAACTAGATGTGAACCAGTCATCGGGTGGTAAGAAAATTGTATTGTATATAGTTTGTTTTGCATATTCATTATTATCATTATTAATAATAGTAGGAGTAGTAGTAGCATCAGTATTTCCTTTTATTGTCCTATTAAACTCTCTTTATCTCAACCCAGGATTTTCCCCTTTTGTCCATTTCTCCTCCCCATCCTGGTGGGGGGAAGCAGAGGAGCCAGCAAGCGGCTGTCTAGCGCGTAGTTGCCAGGTGCTGAGTTAAACCATGACATGGAGTAAAAAGGTTTCATTAATACTTACAGATTGCCATGCTTGGGAAATTCAAAGGACACATGAAACTTAAATGCCTCATGCTTGAGTGTGCACAGATATGCTTGTATTTATGTAGTGCCCAAGTTTCTTATACATGCCTATTTCTGATCCAAACCCACAAACGCTTTGAAAAACACATTCTGAAAAAATGTATTCCAACCTTGTCACATTGTTAATATAATTTTTAACTCAGAAGAAGATCAAATAGATTACATGTGAGTGAGACATTTTCTATTCCTGGAAAGATCGGTATCTTTGACCTTATGAGGGGATCGTAATATGACTATTGGACACTGATACGTCTGTTCGTCACCAGTCCATCTGTCTATGACTACAGGGGAGGATTCAAGCAGTGCAGCCTAAATGTAAGAGTCTTATTTCATCAATGTGTATTCATCAGTTAACGTCAAACAAAGCCAGATTAAGTAATGATAGGAATTGAAAAAAGATCATTGGAGACCTTCAGACAGAAGGTAGCTATAGAGAATTGACTAACGAGCTTACAGACTAAAAACTTTGCCCAGTTTCACATTTTCACCTGACACAGAAGCAGAGGCATCTTGCATCCACCTGAAAGCAGGGTATCACAGAATCTGGATGAAAAGGAGACCCGTCATTGGGTAGAAGAGGTGCAAAAGAATGTAAGTTCAAGTTGTTCCAGTTTGTACAAAGTGGAGTAGCCCAGTGGCAGCTCTAGTTTTTTCTGAGTTGGTTTGCCTGCTTGGGCAGCATATGAATAAAAAGGGAAATAAAAGAAGCAAAGAGTCACTACAGCCTAAGGATGTCATAAAGGGTGCTCTTTGTACCAATTGCATTTACTCTCCTGGCAAAAAATACACTTGTTCTTCACTAGGAAAAAAAAAATATCTGCAATAAAATAATATGTGAATATGTCAAATAAGATTCCTCAAGTATCACTGCTGTCATTCATACATTCTGTATGGTCTCCAAAATGGTGTTTTATCACCAGCACGTCAAATCCGAAATAATGTAACTAAACCTCTGAAAGTGAATTACCATGTTCTGCAAAAAGATCTTCTTTAGGTACAGAAGTTCATTGCAGAAATATAGAAGCTCTTCAGAACTGATGCATGATAAAGCACTACAATGCTTGTATAGTTGTCAATTTCCTTCTAGGCAGAACCTTTTAGCTACACATTTCCCTAGTGCAGTCCTTTAATTTAAAATTGATTTCCTCATCAAAAAAATGTGGCCTAATTGTATAAAAGGCTCCTTAGTGCAATGAACAATTAGTAGTATCCAGCATAAGTGCTTCAGTCTCGAAACAGCAGATATCAACAGTCTTGCAGATTTCGGATACGCAAAACAATGACACCATGTGAAAATCCAAAAGAGCTTCGATTGTATTAGTCTAACAACTAACAAGAGCTTGGTTTATACTTTGAGCAATATGCGTTTGAAAAGAACACATCACTTCCCACTTAAAAGTAGAATGTTCTTTGTATTTTGCTCTGTACCATCACCTCCTGTGGCGTAAGAAGCAAAATGTTTTCAGTAGGAAGAAAGGTGAAGCCTACTTTAGGGTCTCAACATGAAGTCTTATGCCAAGGGTATAAGAAGGGACATAAGAAATTGGACAAAAGAGTCTAGTAATTGTTTAAAGCAGCATTAAATGCTAATAAAATTGGAACGTTTTGAAAAAATGTAGACGCTCCTGTTGGCAAGGAGGAATCCAGCTAAGATAAGCTCTGCATAAAAGTACCTTCTTATCATTAAAGGTTTGTATTGGCAGCTCTAATTTTTTCTTTCCTTATCCCCCCCCCATATGCTGTTTTCTTGATTACTACATTATTGGCTGTTAATTCTATTTTTGTCCTGTGATAATGTATAAAAGTTACTGTGAAACTAATGTGAACATACTGTGAGTTTAATGTGCATCTCTTGCTGTTATTAGATAGGGCTGCAGGGCAGGCCTGTTTGGGTTTACTGCATGAATATGTTTTATTATGTAACAAACACAGCTAAAGCTGATAACAGCTTTAGATAAATATCTAATTGAAGATATGTTTCTATCTGCATGGGAAAGTAGAAAACATTCACTATATACCTTGAGAGGGAAATAAACAGCATGAACTAAGGAGGATGACCTGAAGAGAGAAGTGTTTCTTACACAACAGGACAAGCTAAGTCATCAGTCCTTTGCGTAACAGGAGTTTTAGACAGAGACAAAATTTATTATCCAAAGATTTATTCAAATCGAGCATTACCCAGAGATTCTCTATGTCCCAATTTGAAGCTTTAACAAACACTGACAGCACTATCATCCCCTGACTGGGCTCCAGCTGTTTCATAAAAGCTAAGTGTAGCTTGCAGATTCTTTGTGCTTCCACGTTCCCAGTCCTAGGCACAATTTACAGCATAGTCAAGCTCCTTATCATGGCTAGATCCAGGTGTGCATCTAGTCAACCCTCAGTACTGGAGTCTTCACGGAGGGGAAATCCAGGCATGCTGGCCAAACAGACTGTATCAGCTAAGCAGAATGGCAGCCAGTGTTGATTCTTGACATTACTGGTACCGAAATTTGGGGGAAATTTTTGTCCTCAGCACAAGTTTTGAAATATTCTAAGGAAAGCTATGCCTGAAATGATAACCAACTCTTAGTATAAAAGTGCAGTATTACTGTAATGTTAATGGGATCTTCTATATTCCACAGTATTCTGAAAATCAGGACACCCACATAGGATTTAAAGAACTATGCTTTAGCTTAATAACTTTCAAATGCTTCTGCTGAGATAAATGGAACTAAAAGGGGTGTGCCTCATGAATAAGATGAAGGGCAATATGCAGTTGGTACCCAGTTCCCAAATCACTTCACTACAATTTGGGCACCAGTGTCTTTTTGACATTTCAGCTTGTAAATTGTCTTTGAAGTAGCTCTAAAAATAACACAGATTGCTTTAATTCTCCCAAAACAGTCTACATGAATTTTCCTGGTTTAATTTCATTTTAAAGAAAGTTCTTCCCTCTCCATTCAAATGTGAAAAATGTATCTGTTTTCATCCACGTAAATTTCTTTCTAATTGGCTGGACTTCTTTGTCCACTGTATATACCAAGAGAAGAATTTCAGATCATCAGTGACCTCATCCGAAAACTTTAAATGAAGGAATTACTTCAAGTTTATGTGAAATAATAGCAATCCAATCAAATGCTTCTTCATTATTTTTTAATTGACAGACAACTTAAGATTTTTTTGGAAAAAAATCCCCAGATACTGCATCCCACTATTCTTCGGCAGCTGGTAAAGAAGGTAGTTGTTTTATTGTTTACAAATCATCATTCTACTGTTATAACTATAAAGGATTTTTTTTGGAAATACTGCTTATCATCTACAACCTACCTTCCAGCAGGCAGCACGTCCCTCTAATTGTAACACACAAAAAGAAAAGACTTTTTAAAAACACTTTTTGAACTTAGGATAAATTTCAAAATATGATATGCTGTCTCTTATCCAAAACGCACTATTTTGTCTGTCTTTTTTGTCAGTTTCCAGCATCCAGCTGTATTTTCCAATGCCTATCAAAGCCTTCTACGTATGCCTTAAGTAGATTGCATGTTTAGAAGACAGAAAAGGAACCAGAAGTCAAAGTAGGTCCCACTGTTTTGAGTAGGTTAACACAGGAAGACTGTACCCAGTCAGCAAACAAACAAAAAGCAACTTGTTCTCCTCTAGGCATGAGTCCCATTTGCTGCAAGGATGCTGCCAGGGATGCGGTGGCATTTCCTTAATTCCATGTAGGAATCTGAGCTCATTTGAGCACTGAGTTGTTTCGTCACGATGGGGAGAACCAACCACTTTGCCTCTTTCCAGCCTCAGCCTGACATGCTCCCAGCACGTCCTTCCTCCACCTCAAGAGCTTTATACATCCAGCAATGATAACACCAGTACATGGGAAAGAGTGAAAGTAATGCCATTGAGAGGGGCATAGATTTCCTTAGTGCCACATCTGGCTAGAGAACTTTGCAGCTGCAGAAGATCCACCATAAAAAGTTCCGTGTCAGGGACCCAAATGAACAGTGTGCAATTTTTGTCCAGCACAGAGAGAGCACCGCATTGGTACAAGCAGTGCTAATGAAAGAGGCTACAGCCATCTCGCGGGTAAGTCCACTTGCACGCATTTCCAGTGCCCATTCCAATGGGGAAGCAGCTCTACTGACTACGAACCAGCTGGGAGTTTCTCCCATAGCCACCTTAATAATCCCAGGTAACTAGTCAAAGCTTTTATCCGGCACCTTTACTCTGACTGATTTAAAAAAAAAAGAAAAGAGTTAAAAGGATGTAGCTCAAAAGGTGCCTCACTCAGCATGAACTTAACCAAAACAGCCACTTCCATATGTCAGTGTCTGCAAGTATTTAACTGTATGTTTCTGATTTCTTCATCTCCTTGATTTCATTTCATCTGCTCAGGGTTCATCAATAGTCTGCAAAGAATTTAGTTAGGGCAACTTAACTAAGTATTTGCAATTGCTATCAAAAGTGCACAGACATTCCAAACTGAGCAAACCTAAGAAATCTGTAGCTGTGTGTCCTTAGAAGAATAAGAAGCCCAAACCACAGAAGCTCTGCAGCATCTTCATTTAATAAAATTAGAACTTTCATACATTCAAAAAGAGATGGGGTTCAAGTAAAAACATTTAGTGTATCTCTTGCCAGTGGCTTCCCCTAGGTGACTCAAATCATAACGAGAAAAAAAAAATCTTAAATAAATATGCTGAAAGCTGGGAAGATAGGAAAAGCATTCTGCAATGCTCCTGTTGAAATTAAAGGATTGCTGTTAGTAGAGTAAGGATTGATTTTCCCATCCTCAATGTCAAGCTAATTTGTTTCTAATTTTAATGGGATTAACCTACACAAATTATCCATTGGTCAGTAAAGGCTTCTAAGAACACAGCATCTTACAGCACTGCAGCATTTGTAGGTTTAACTTCCAGCTTATTACAAGCTTACAAAACAGTGGTTAGTATAAACTATACTAAATATCTTTTGAAGATTTTGTATTTTTGTTTTTGAATTGGCACCTGATGAACATCATGTGATTGCAAGGAAATCTGGGCTGCATGGTATGAAAGTTTCTGTGCAAAGAAATCTCTGACACAGTGGAGCAACTTCCCAGAAGACAGGCTGTCAGTTTTTTAAACTGGATGGATCAAATGGTCAGCAGGATACCGGCTGTGTTATTTAACCTCTTTTCATATAGAGGACGATTTACAGCTTTAAAAAAAAAATACAATAAAACTTAAAGACTGTCTTGTATCTCACAATACCTTGTCATTTCCAACCAAATAAAAATCAGGCTAAATCTTGAATATTTGATACTCTTGTTGCCCACTATTTTATTTGCTTACTTCTTTGTTTGTATTCCAGGGACATTGTAGCTGGTTTTTTACTAACTTTTTCCAGGGCAAGCTTTTGATGTCTTACAGATCAACAGCGATCCATGGATCACAAGGTGTGAAAAGCAGTCATACAGATAAATGAAGCTAACGTTCATGATATATACTGCCCTTAGTTTCCGTAATATATTTTACTAACATTCAGGAGGAAATGTGTTGAGAAATACACAGTCTCAAAAGACATTTACAGGTATTCGACCTTATCAATGGGCTAGACCCAGAAACAAAATCTGAGTGCTTCAGCAATGACGTTTAAAGATACATGTGTATCTACTTCAAATTTTATGCTTCTGTGCAAATGAGGAACAATTTCAGAATGGAAAAGGAAACTAAGCCCTAGGGTATAAGTATTTGAGGGAGAAGCTATCTTTTTAATTAGTATTTTCTATAGAGCACAACTAGACTATTTAGCTACAGTCATAACGAATAAGGTTAATAAAGGGAAGTACATTTTTAAGATAAAATCAGTTGCTGGGGCAGAAGAGTGCAATGTCATCTGTGTTACTTACCTGGATAAACACTTGGCAGGCCCAGCTGAGGAAAGGCCATAGACCATGTTTCTGTGCATGCAACAGTGAATGGAACATCCTTACAGATTACAGCCGACAAAGCACAGCAGACGAAGATTTTACCACGGGCTGAAGCGCTGAAGTGTTGGCTTACCCTTTTGCCTCGGCAGTGACTCTCAAATAGAGCTAGAAAAGGAAGAGCAAAAGAAAGGCTGTTCAGACACGTAGAGCGTGCACTGGGAATGATGGATGAGCAGTGCCTTGGGTGTTCCCATCTCGATAGGAAGAGCCATCCGAACCCTCTGTGATCTATTCTCTGAGCAGCAGGAGGTTAGATCAAGGCAAAGCCATTCTTTTCCTGTCTTAGACACCGCGCACACACGAGTCAATAGCTGGCTTTTATCAAGCAATAAGTTACTTCAGTAAGTCAAACTCCTTTTGGAGTTTTTACATTAACATGCAGCCTAACTGGTAACATTTTTAACAATGATGCTCTTGAAGCTTAGGTGAATCAGATTTTTCTTTTAAACTGTTCACTATTCAAATGTAGGATGGCATATTTTATGTGTCTTCACTGCCACCTTTTGGTCAAACTTTCTTTGTATTGCTTTTTTTTTTATTTTTAGTTTTGTTTCTTTTTAAAGCACTACACAAAGAGCAATATAACAAAACAAATAAACCGAAACAAAACAAAACAAAACAAAAAACTCTAAAGTATATCCAGAGCAAGAGAATGTGCAAGATGATACAAATCCAACTTTTTGGTATCAACGTTTTCAAAGCCTAAAACTAGAAAGAAAAACAGAAAACACAAACAAGAAAAAGGTCAGATGAGAAAAAAAACAAACCTATTTTATCCTGAATTCAGTTACAGAAGGGTTCACTGCTGTTGACTCCCAGCCCTCCTGAGGTACTGTGACTGAATACAGATTTATAAAGCTGTCTCTGGATATGCTGACTTCAGAGCCAGCATTTACTTGTTTTCTCTCCATACATCAATGCCTCCCACTTTTCTCTTGATAGTTAGCTGCTTTTTCAGCAGTATTAGAATGCACATTTGTTTTGTGTTAATGCACAGCAGAATCCTATTTCACGATGAAGGCTGCTTGGTGTCACTGAAATATACACAAAACATTTTAAGAAATTATTATTACTGCTATATTAATGTAACATTTATACAGCAAAAGCACTTAAAATGCAACTGGAGAAGACCTCACTGTATATAGACATTAGCAAAGTGATTATTCATGACCAAAGTATTTACTATTCCAAAGAAAATAAGAATATTATTGGATTTGTTGATTCCTCAAGTAACCTTTAATGGTCTTCAGTGTTGGGGAGCCTCAAAAAGGCATGGAGTGGGCAGTCAGCTTTCTCCCTTTGCTTTCTGTAGTCTTAGCAGAGGGAGGCAGGGAAAGGCTGCAAGGAGGAATGCCTATCACCATCCACCCTGTTATTTCCACCCAGTGAAAGGTTCTGAAGAGGGCAGCTCTGACTGGTATTAGTTAAAATAATTTTCAGGCTGTTCTAACACGTGCTGCATAGTAGCAGAGCACCAGAAACTACTAATCCCTGACAGTCTTTTCTCACAGCCACCACCAAAGTCATCTGCTATCCTCAGGAGACATAGCACAAAATCTGCTTCCAAGTGAAGCTATTTTGCATTCTGTTAAATCAGAAAAAAAGTACATGCAAGAGAGCTGAACATTATTTTAATTTGTACCTCTGCAAAAGAGAGTCATTTACAAGTATCTAGCACATGCTGACATCAACCAAGATCAGGACCTATAATGTGCCTGCTCATTTATTAAGGGCTTAACTCTTCATTCATCAAACAAAATGTTACACAGATAGCAAGCAGCATTACTCCTTTCTGGCTGCCACAAAGCAGCCAAATGAATTGAAATCAGTAAGAACCCAGAACACCCTGGGCAGGGATATTCCTTCTCTAGGAGACTGGGTAAGATGAAGGAACGTGTGGTAGAGAAGCGTATCAGCCTGTAGGAGTATATACAAGTAACAGAGGCATTTGTACTTTGGTGCTACACACTTAATAAAGTCTCCGGCTTACAATTTAGCACATCCCAAGCCTAGTAAGTACAGCAATTGCTACTACCCTTGCTCTGCTCTACCATTCACCCTTCATGATCTCAAAATATTTTCATAGACATCAGGATGAACAGCCTTATGTTAAAGAGGGGGAAATGGAGACACAGAGCAGTGATGAAACTTCTCCAAAGTCACACAACACACTGTCAAAAGCGGCCAAGAAGGAAGTCATCAGAGTCCTACTCCAGGACACTTTCTTCCAGCCCACCTTGGCTCTCCCACCAACCATGCAATGGCTCCTCTGAGAATGCTCCCTCAGGACGCTGCCCATCACAGGCAGTGTCCTGGCCTAGGGGACAGATGTTCAGTTGAGAAAACTGATATTCTGAAGCGGTTGGGAAGCACTGTTGCATTTGGGCTTACATTGCTGTGCATCTTGTCAGGATAAACACAGTGAGCATCGTGGAAGATATCATTCTGAAATCTCTCTCCAGCATTAATAATCACTTTAATACTCCATGATTTGTCAAAAGTTCTGATGAGCAGAATATGCTGACTCATACACTGGCACCTTTCTTTTCAGCCCCGGTGATAACTTGGTGGACTTCTGTTTACAGTGGATTTAGGAAGTAAACATCTATTGAAGAAACAATCAATGACTAAAAAATAAAATTAAATAACCTCAGCGAAAATATTAGTTTACTTTACTGCTTATTTCACCTTTCTGCATCCTTCAGGGTAAGTTTAGGCCTCCATTATGAAGTATTTAATTACAGAGATTTCATTGCTTAATTCTAAGTGTTTATTACTTCAGGAAGGCATTTCAAATAAGTGTCTAATACTGTTTCATGTCACTCAGTTTATAAGGAAATAGATGTTTTCACTGTGTTTTTGTTCTTGTTGGACATGACTTAATGCACTTCTATAATTAAAACTGATTTACTCCTGCTATAAAAACCATAATTGATACAACATTTTAATTCCAATTTGTTGCTAGGGGTGGTAGTTGTAGTCATGCTCAGACTTAGAGTCTCGTTACAATCTGACAGCCACTTAACAAGTTATTGAACATCAACAGAGTTATTGTAACTTTACATGTGCTCCTTCTTGGTGCACAGCACATATGAGATACTGCAGCTTCACATAAACCCCAACCTCATCTCTCAGGTGCCTCTGCGGAGTGTCAGCTAGGCACTGTGCACATTCACCATGGAAATCACAGCAACGTTCTTCTCTAGTGCTCAGCTTCAGAGGAAAGCAAGCATCAAGTCTGACACTGACCTTCACTTTGGAGCTTTTGGGGTAAGAGCTTCTTACAAAAGCACCAGACATGAAGTCTGTTGAAGTCAATGAAAAAAATATCTGCCCTTGACCTCAAAGATCTTTTGATCAGGCTTTCACCCCTACAAAAACTCTGTGCTATTTCAGTGTGAAATGGATTGGTGAAATAGTGGCAGAGCCCCTCCGTTCCATCAGCAGGCCCTCTCAAGAGCAGGAGCATGTTCCATCACAGTCAGCCTCTGCGAAGCGAGGACCACTGACTTCTTAAATCATTTTAATTTAAATCATTTTAACTTAAATCATTTTCACTGAAATCTTGGCTGCTGCAAGCTGAAGAGTCTTAGGGCTGTATCAGGATGTGGGCGTGTTCTTGCATTGTAGCTAATTTAGCAATAGTATTGGGCATGCAGCAAAACCAACTTGCCAGAGAACCCAAACCAGACGGACACAACACCGGATATTGGTTTGTTTTTTCACACTCAGAGCTTTCCTCCATTTTACTAGAGTTGGACTTTGCACAGGCTTTTTCAAAATGAAGTCACTCACATCCAAGTTTCAGTTTCTCCCAGATAAAACAAAACAGATGAATTAGGACAATGGAAATAGCTTCTTCAGTTTATTTTTAATCTTAACAACAACAAAAAAATCTTCTACTGAAGTTTTACTCTTCAGGCCACAGAAGGTGGCCAAGAAAGTGGGGTGGAGAAAAAGAATAGAAAAAAAAGAGTAGAAGCTGTTTTCCAGAAACAGAGTAATTCAGTTTCCAAAGTATGTTCTTCTGGAGAGGGAAGGTCGTCACAGGGAAGCAGCTGGCTGCATGTGGAAAAGGCATCAGATGGGATAAGGAGGGAAAATATGTGGGAAGTAGTTGTCATTTTTTTCACTGAGTCAAAATATCACTTTATCTGTTTCGGATACATAGCTAGATAGACTGGGGGGAGGAGGAGTGCATGTATGCGGCTGCGTATGTAAACACACATACAAGCACACATGGGGTGTTTCAATTAGGCAAAGACAGCAAGGCCACTAAAATGTTCAGGACTTCTGAATGAAAAGAGAGGTGGCCAACATGGCATTAAGGGAAGATGCTATCTCATGGGAGAGTTTTGCCACTTGCTCGTACCATCAAATCTCGAAAGCTGTTCTAGCAGAAAAAAAGGGTTTGGGAGTACATGGATTAACATTCCCCCTGTGGATTACACTCTAAAGTGCTGCTGTTCAAGGGTGAAAGCAAAACTAAGAGTATAATTTTCCAAAATTTAAAGCACCACAGCAGCAAGCTCTTTCAGTACGGAATAATCCAGTGTCTCACACATGAATGAAATTGTCCCCTAACTTACTGAAGAATTTCCACAGGGCATACTTTATCAGGCTAAACCGTGTTCTGTTGTGATGATAAATAAGAAAAACTTCCAGCAAAAGTAACACAAGACAACACTAGTGTCAAGTAGATGTGATGCTGAATCAAGTCCACAACAGCTGAATTAAGCATCTCTACCAATAGTTTTCAAATTACTGAGATAATTTTAAATACAGGCCAACTTCTTTCTCTGCCCCAATGCAGCCCCACTTCTTCTAAATCATATACACTACTCTATACCAAACACCTTCAGAGTTTCTTTTAATATTCATTTAATATTTAATATTTCTGACTTCACAATAGAACTACATTTTAGAGCAGGAAGAAAGACTTGTATGAGGAAACTGTATTTCTTTTTATCTTATATAATTTCTACCCTTTTTTTCATTATAATTGTATGTATACTTGTTTAGTACTGCTATAATATTTGACTTGTTTAAGAAAATCCTTGCAACATCTGAATGTTCTGTGTAAACTTGTATTTGAAATTAATGTTTTACCAAAAGAATTTATTTCATCACAATTTTACTTTGCTCTACTGATCTGTGAAATATGTTGCACGTCTCTTCCTTTCAAAGGCATTATAAAAAAGACTGACTTGGGGGTTTTTTCTAGAATTACGAATAACTACGCACGTTTTATAAAAATTAGCTGTGCAAAAACATACAAAGGCAGCATTTGGGGTTTTTTCTTCATGACCAAAGCAGTAATAGTAAGGCAGAGCTCAGTATGAATAAAACAAAAATTGGACAATATTCTGTAATTTATTTTTGTTACGTTGCCAGCACCTTTACTGAAATGTAATTAATCCCTTCAACGATATTTATACCAGTGATTTTTAGATAACATAGAAACACATATTTTTCAGTTATTTTTAAACAAGAGAGTCAAGATAAGTGAAGAAAATCAAGATTTCCAATTTCTGTCCATGTAAAATAGCCTTTGTGAGTCCAAAAAGTTAAGTAACACTCTAGACTATAATACACAAAGAATACTAAATTACAGCTTTTGAAAGTATTTTGTTCTAACTTTCACTTCTAAATTGTGTTTTGGGAGTGTACATTAGGATGGGTTGTCAGGATTTCTGTTTTGCTGAAAGCGCTAAATTTACAAGAGGCGGCTGTAGGCAGGACTGAACCTTTGAGTCATGAGTCAGTCAAAAGGAGTATCTTCTTACAAACAAAGAGGTTTATGGTTTAACAAACCAGTTTGTTGAAGAATATTCATTAAATACTTCTATAGCAGTCATTTAGGCAAGTTCCTCAAAGATGCTAAGGCATCCTTAAGCATATCAGCCTACTTTTAGGTTTCTTAGGGATGCAAAGCACCACAGTATCTAAAAGTTAGATCAACGCCCTGCAGAATGGAATTCACAAAGCTCCAGACAGTTGTTTGAGGCAATACGAAGAAAATGCTCATAAACATAAGGGATCACTTAAGTGAGAGTAAAGGATGAAAAACAGCACTCAACCCCTTGTAGATCACCTAATAACATTCAGGAGCATTCCTGTCTTTGAAAGCTCTATTTTTCCATGAACTGTTGACTAAGGAAATCAGGGCAATGTTGTCAGCTGATGCAGATTAGGAAGGAAAAAAAAAATCATGTTGTTGTTTATGCCAAAGCCAGGATTGTTACAGATCCATATTGACAGTCAGGGAACTATAATAATAAATCATTTTAAGAAAAACTTGTTTCCTTATCTTTGCTGCTCTTTATGAATGCTCAGAATGAGTTTCTCTATACTGATTCATCTTCTGATAGTTTCTGAAAACAGATATAGGAAATGAGACATACGTAATTTTTCTACTGTCTAAGTAGTATAAAGATCTTCTGGCTTGACTCATCTCTTTGTGAAGGTATTGCCAAGCTTTCATTTGTTAGCCTGCAATGATTAAATCCATGTCAACATCTGTCTTTGCTTTCACTGCGCTCTCCCTGCTTCCATTTTCACTGAGATCTCAAGTAGATTTGGCAGAGACAGAGTTCTCAGAGGGTCATTAATGCTAAGTCACATAAGGTCAACAGCTCTAGTAAAACAAGTCTGCCAAATAGAGTAGCAAAATAGCAGAAAACCAAACTTCTACTCTAGACTTGAAGTATGGGCAATAACCAAACAAAAGATTACCTGAACGCAGATTTCTGAATACACTTCCTATGATATGGATTTAAAATTCTCATCAAATTCTTGTGCCCAACATTCAATCTCCATATTCAAGCTAGTGCACTCTCGAGTCCAGTTCCTGAAACCATCCATAGTCATTCGGGTCACATATTGCTGCGGAGTTTGATTTCAGTCTTTTCACAACCAATGCACCTTCTCAATCACAGCCAATCAGGATTATTTTTCTACTGTTTAAATGGAATGCCCTGTATTTCTGTTTGTGCCCATTGCCTCTTGTCCTGTCACTGAGAAAAGTCTGGCTGTTCTTCACTCCCTCCCATCAGGTATTTATACACATAAATAAAATGTCCCATGCCTTTGCTTCTCCAGGCTAAGCAGTCCATCTTCTCTTATGTCACATGCTCCAACCCTTTAATCATCTTTGTCACCCTCGCTGGACATATTCAACTACAGCCATGTCTCACTCGTACTGGAGAGCCCAGAACTGTACACAGCACTAGATGTGGAGAGCCAAGCAGAGGAGAAGGGTAAGCTTCCTCAACCCAATGGCGATGCTCTGCTTACTGCAGCCCAGGTGACTGTTGGTCTTCTTTATTGCAAGGGTGTTCATGTTCATTTGGTGTCCACCAAGACCTCCAAGGCCTTTTTGCCAAGCTTCTTTCTAGCTGGCTGGCCACCAGCCTGTACTGGCATATGGGTTTACTTCTTCCCAGGTGCAGGACTTTGTTCATGAGGTTCCTGTTGGCCCATTTCTCCAGCCTGCTGAAGTGACTCTGAATGGTAGCACAACCATCTGCTGTATCAACCACTCACCCCAGTTTTTGTGCCTCCTGCCAAGCTTACAGATGGAAGCTTACAGTTTTTCTCTGGAGCCTGCAGCATGCTAGAGCTTGCTATTCTTGCTCTGCCTGAGCTCCCTGTCTCTGTTCCAGTCCTGCCTGATTTACCGCTCCAGCTCTTCCTTGAGTCCCTGCTCTGCTTCTAGAGTAGACCAGGCAGCAGCAAAAGGTCTGAACAAAGATGTCAGCTCTTGGACTATTGCCCACAATTAACTTCAGCTATCTACTGTTGTTTGTAGTATGTAGTGAGAGAGCATAACTAGTGCTTCTGGATGACAGGAACATTTTAATTTTGACCATGGATAGTATTTTTGAACAATCAGAATATTGAGCTAGAATTCCAGTATGTAGTTTTGGATAAAATATCTTTTTCTTCGTAAGTAATAAAACTGTCTGGATTTAAAAATACTCTTGCTCTAAGAATTTACAATTGGTATGAAATATCAATATTAGCACTTCAGTTGTTGAAAAATAATTCCAAATCTTGTAAAGTATCCAACTTAACAAGCTCTAATTAGCACAATTATTTCCATATTGAAGACATATGTGTAACTGTGTTGTCAGTCTTTGCATGTGAGCAACAATTCCCTTACCAGCCAATGTATTAATGTAGTAGTTCCACATAAAAAAAATTGCCCAAAATCTGATGGCAGACAACTTTGAAGTATTTATTGCTTTATTTAAATTAATTATGGTATTATTTAAATTGTTCATAATTATTAAATTATTTAAGTAATTCCAAATGTATTGGCAGGTTCTGTTCAACATTTATTTAGATTGTATCAAATTTGTAACAACTGTCTGATCAACCTGGGGTTTTTTTAAGTACCTCAGTACCCTTAACATAGCATTTTAAAATTTCTCACATCTGCTCACATCTGCAAGACATCGTGGTAACCAAGAAACGACTTACAAGTTCTGACAAAGGAATTTCTTGCCTTCCTTCAAATCCCTCTTCAAAATTAGGAAGCTGTTGTTACTACAGTGGCATCCAGCAGTTGGAACTGCTGTCATCACACTGGAGAGTTATCACCACAGCCTGACATGCTAACCATCATCGTCTCGCTACGTTCCCAAAGTTGTGTTCAGCTCTGCTTCTTCCCTACGTGCTTGCATCACCCCTATCCTATTGTTTCAGATGTGAAACCTACGTTGTAGCCTGCAGAGAAAGTGTCAGTATTTGTGTTTCACCTTTGCATAGCATCTAACACTAGGGACTATGGTTTGTAGGCACTATGGTAATAGGACAAAAAAAATGATATAAATGCTAGATATAGTGTCAAAAAATCCCCTACACACTGTAAGGGTTTTAAAATATGGTATCGGAAGCAGAAAGGTTTTCTCAGAAATTCCTGAGGTAGAAGGCCTGGGAAAGGACGTGGTTGTGGGAGAGATCCTGTAACATTTTGACAGTTTTGTGGTCTCACCACATGCCTTCATAAGTCTTCAGTGGAAAATATAATGACATTAGAATGCCTTTGCTAAACAACAAAATCTGTCAAAGAGCCTTAGTTATGGGCAATAAACCACGCTAAATGTTTTTCACAAGGTATGCTCCAAAGCATCTTAATCTCAAATAACTCTTGTAGAAATACTGTAAAAAAAAAATCTTTTTTAACAATTAGAGGTAAGAAAACCCCATATACATCTCAGCAGAAAATATACCACCACTATTCGCTACTATATAATCAGATTTAAGCAAAATTATTTTCTGTAGAAAAAAAAGAAGAGGCAGAAATGTAAAAGAACTCGTGAACTGGGGTGGATCAATGCCTACCTGCATGCCAAATATTCTGGCCTTGCTCAGTAACCCGCACCCGTGGGTCCACTCCTTCCCCCGTATCCTTTACATTTTACAGTCTCGAAGTACTACAGCTTTTTTTTTAATCTGTATATAAATTACTGTTAATTTTGCTATCACTGGTTTCATTATTATAAGTATTTTAGGGCTGCCAGCTCTATACTCCAGTGACGTGTGCAGTAAAATCATGAAATCATCAAACAACACAATCAGAGAAGTATCATAACTGCTTCAAGGGATAACGGTACAATCTTAGATGTTATGTAAGTAAAAGTGACAAACACACTTAGAAAGGCAAACATTACTTGTGATTACACACAAAGAATATCACTATGCCTGATTCAATCAAATTTTATTTTTGTATATCAGACAAATTCTTCTGTGTTACTTCCAAGAAATTACATGAATTATCAGAAAGGATTTCTGTGCAAGGTGTTAGTTCAACAAACTAGGAGTGGAAGTGCTTTCTGTACTTGTCTATAAATTATATACTTGACATCCAGAATGTAATTTCTTTTACAAGGAATGAGAAAATAAAATACTGCTGTTCTCCTCTACTTTGAGTTGGTTTTCAACTCATTTAATTGAACTTTAACTGAAGTAGTCATGTGGTCTTTACTTGTACTTTAAACAGTGTCTAAAAGTATCACTGTTAAAAATTATTTGGGTGTCATGCAGCTCTATTGATTTTTCATAATTCAAGAGAAGCAGTACATAATTTTGTTTCTTACATGTGTTGGACTGGGTGGAACAGCACTCTCCAACAGTTTTGAGCCTCTGGGTTTTTTCACTGCATTTCTTATCCTCAGCTTCCCGTAACTTGGCACTGATGACTTAAATCCTCCAGAGGAATTCAAGTATTTCAAGTAGTCTGAGAGCCACTTCTTTGAACCAGAATTTGTGTGATAAATCCAGGCCAAGTAAGAAATTTGTTTGACTTCAACAATGTTACTCACTAAAAACAGCTGGTCCTTTACCTCACATTCATTCATCAGGGGATACAGCAGTTGCCTGCTTATCTGATCTCTTTCTATCATATTCCCTTGGATAAAGCAGTTTATTAAATGACAGTAAACCACATATGTTGTCTCGTGTCCCTGTTCTCAGATGGCCTTAGCCCACAAGGAACAAGCATTCCCTGCCAGGTGCATCTGCAGCTCCCACTCACAATATGAACAGAGGGCACTTATCACTTCCATTCCCAACTCAGCTCCGTCCTATTTAGGAGCCAACACTGCAGTTTTTTACGTTGCAATTTTCAAAATCAGGTTAGACTTGACTGCATTTCAAAATGAATTATTTCATCATTTTCCAGGTTCATACATGGTTCTTTGTAATGCAGGTTTTTTTAATATTCCTTTTTGCAGATTGCTGTGGTTTTGAATTTTGAGCAATAGTCTTCTTTGTGGCATCTCACACATCTTCATGGCCAAAAACATTAATGCAGTTGAATTTTGTGTCCACTGTCCCACCCAGAGGAAGACCTCTGCCAATACCAGGTCAAGTCCTAGGCTGCATTACGAAGAACACTGCAAGCTGGTTGAGGCAGGTGATCCTTCCCTTTTTCTCAGCAACTTTGAGAGCCATCTGCAGCGCTGTGTTCAGTTCTGAGCTCCCTCATGCAAGCAAGACACAGATGTACTGCAGCTACTTCAGTGCAGGTCACTACAAAGATGATTAAGGGACCGGAGCATTTCTGCTACAAGGAGAGGCTGAGAGAGCTGGGACTATTCAGCCTGGAGATGAGCAGGCTCAGGGAGGCTCTTAACAATAAACACCTGAGGGAGGAAGGGGAGTAAAGAAGATGGAGCCAGATTCTTCGTAGAGGAACCCAAAGAAATGACAAGAAGCAATGGGCACAAACTGAAATACAGGAAATTCGATTTAAAAATTAGAAACTCCATTTAAACATAAGATTAAAGAAAAAAATAATTTACTGTGACAGTGATCAAATACTGGAATAAGTTGCCCAGAGAGGTTGTGGAGCCTCAGTCCTTAGAGATATTAAAAACCCAAGAGGACAATGCCCTGAGCAACCTGCTCTGTTAACACTGCTTTGGGCCAGGGGAGTGGACGGGGGTGGGCTAGATGATCTCCACAGTTCCCCTCCAACCTCAATAATCCAGTGATTCTGTGAAGTCATCCATCACTCTGTATGGCAAATTTTTTACTATTTCTATGATTCCACCATCCCTCTGGATTTACATAACCCTCACAGTGAAGAATTTTTTCCTAATATCCAGTATGAACCTTTGAGCTGCACCTTGTCATCGCTGACTTTCTCACACTCCCTGGCACTACCAAGGGCTTCATCACCTTTGTACCTCCCCTTCAAGCAGCTGACGCTTCCTACTACATCACCCCTTAGTCTGCTTGTCACCAGACTAACCACGCCAAGCTCCTCCATGTGTCTCCTCAGGGAGCACGTGCTGTAAGCCCTTCACCACCTTGGCAAGCCCGTGCTGAATCCCCTCCAGCGCCATCCCGGAAACCCAGCCATTGTTTCAACAGCTGAACCAAGCCCATTTGCACTTGTTTAAATTACAGGGAATGGCTTCCACCCTTCCACACTGCTTCCCCCTATGTAGCATAATTTCTGAGTCACCCAAGGGCATGCTAGAGTCATCTTGCTGACAGTAATAGTTACATTTAGCTTACTCAACAAGTTCCAAGTGAGACTAAGTGTTAGTATGATTATATGTAGGCCTGTGTGTTACTGGAAGGCTGCACAACTTTTCCAACCATTTGGCAAGTTGTTCTCAGAGCTTCTAGTCCAAAGAGCAATTGCAGAAGCAGGCAAATCGCCCTGACCACAGACTTCTCCCTGTACAAACTGTGGTGAAAATGTTCTACAAGATTAAAGCACTGTCAGGCAATCTTGTCAATGATGCAATAATTTTTTTTCCTCCAGAAAATGCAATCTACCATTCCCTCACATCTTTTGTCAACATCACACACAGACTCTGTCCAGAATGAAGCAGGACTAAAACACAGACAGCCTTAGACAGAGTGACTAGAGTGTCTTTCATCTCTGGAAAATACTCTGTCACACTTCAGCAGCCACAGAAGTATTACTCTTTCTCACCCAACTCACCCAACAGTTAAAGAATGCTGACACTCTTCTGAACGTTTGGAGCTAGCTGGATCTGCACAGCTTCGCATTTTTGTCAGTGAGATCATCCCCATTCTGCATGTGCCAAGAGAAATTATCTCATTTTGAATCAACTCCTGATTGCTGTGGTGTTTCCTACCTTAAGTCTCATACTTCTTGCATAGCACTTTGCATAAACATCAGTTCAAAGCTGTCAGCATGCAGAGGCACCATCTGGGTGTAACAGTCTGCAGGAGTATTGCCATGCAGTCTGCTTTCCAGTAACCACTCTAATACAAGGGGTACTTTGAACAACCTGGAAGTCATGCCTTAGGGTAGCTAAGTTTTCCTAAAGGAGAGTTTTCCCTAGCATTTGAATCTATTTCTACCTTGTCAGCACCTACGTAAAATGAGCTTCCATTTTTGTTCACAGACAGGCAACTGACAGTGCTCAGGATGCAGAGACTAGAGAGAGGATTACCTGGCCAGAGGTACCTCGGAGCGCCTGCGCAGAGCAGCTCACTAGGTACGTGTTTAACAGCCAGGTTCGCCTTGGCTGGCTTTTCGTCTCATCTTCTGAGAATGCTTATGCAGGAGCTTAGCTCTTACGTGTTTTATGAAAAGGCTGAGTATATCTTGAGGGTGTCTTAAGTACATCCTATCCTTACGATAGGATATCCAGGTGCTGAAATCTCTCAGCATCTTGAGCTACCTTTTGGTCTATAAACGTAGTCCCCATCACACTGGCTTACACCAGCGACTGCTGAGGAGAGCTTTACCATGGAGTCTACTTGGAACAAGAGGACGCTTTCAGCCCTTTGGGCTGGGAATTCTCTTCTCCGTGGTGGGTAGGTGCGGCCCGGTACCCCTTGCCGCAGGCAGCCTCATCCTGTGAGCTCCCACTGCCAGGCATCCCCCGATGGATGCCACGTACTGGGAACGGAGGGGAAAACCCAAACTGACAGCACCGAAAAGGAGTAGAAAAGAAAATGAAACGGCACTTCCACAAAGCAAGGGCATACAAAAGTTAGCATCCCTTTCAAAAAAGTAACTAATAGAAAGCACATAGAAAATAGCCTTCATGCAAATCACAGACAAATATTCTAATGAAGGCAACTATAAAGAAAAATTAGAAGTTACAGTTTTGCTTTAACGCAGGAGAATCAATTATTCTATGTTCTATCTCTTTTGATGCAGTCTCCTCTTTTCTGCCAGAGCTGGCATTCAGCTGGAGGGAGTCTATGTCCATCTACCGAAAACGAGAAAAAGTATGTTCCCAAGATATATAAAAAAAAAGATGGAACTTGGCACTATTTCTGTGAAGACACCCCGAGGAAGGTGCAATGAGCTCTGCGTGAAGAAACGAAAACTTTTTTGAGACAGATTGCCTGTGTTTTCTGCAATGTCAGTAAGCCGCTAAATTTCAACATACCCACTAAAACAGAGCTTTCACAAGATGATGCCAGTTCACACTACTGCGTGACTAAACTTTCGGGACACTACTGCCTTTTCAGAATCGCCAGCACAGAAAAACGGTGCGAGATCACGGTATTTGGAAAAAAAATTACATTTTTTGAAGCGAGGACTGCTCGTGTTAGAGGCAGGGTCTAACACAGCGAGCCGCTGGGCCGTGAGGTTTGGAAGCGGCAGTGGGGAAGGGAGAACGGGCTGACAGGCGAGGGGGCGGTCTCCCGGGCAGGGGCGTGCGGGGTGCAGGCAGCGGGCAGCCGGCGGGGCGGGGACAGCCCGCTCCGGCAGCCCCCGGCGCGCCCCGGCAGCGGGAGGCGAGGGGCGCCCGGGGAGGCAGCGCTTCCTCCTCCTCCTCCTCCTGCGGGGCGGGCAGGGCGCAGGTGAACGTGCCATTTGTCCGGCCGAGGCCACAGCTTCTTGGGGCGGCCGGGCCAGGCACCGCGGCCCCGGGCGGTGCCGGAGGGGAGACCCCGAGACGGGGCCGCGGGTCGGGACGGGGGCCGGGACTCCGGCTCACACCCCGCCGGCGCGGAGGGGAGCGGGATGGGCGCGGGAGGCGGGGCCGGGAGGGGAGGTGGAGGCTGCGGCCGGGCCCCCCCCACGCTCCCCTCTTCAGAGCCCGGCCGGCGCTCCGCCGCGGACCTCAGACCGCCTTCCCCGACAGAGCCGCGCCGCGGCTGGGCACCGCCGCCCGCACGGCCGCCGGCGGGGGCTGCCCGCCCCCCCGCTGAGGGAGCGGAGCCGGGCCTCCGCTGCCGCCGCCCCCTCGGCGGGGTCTCCGGCCTCCGGCGGGAGGAAGGGGCTGCGCCGGCGGCGGGCCGAGGTGGGTGAGCCCCGGCGCGGCGGGGGGGCGGCGGCCGCTGGCGGAGCCGCCGGGGAGGCGAACGCGCGCGCCCGCGTGGCCGGGTTGCGGCTGGGTTCCGGCGCGGGGCCCCGCCCGCCCCGCGGCCGCCGGCGGGACGGGACGGGGCGGGACGGGACGGGTCCCACGGCGGCGGGGCTCCCCCGGGCAGCGGCCGGGCGCCGGGCTGGCAGCCCACCCGGCCCTGCCGCGGTCCGCCCCGGGCGCGCTCTGTCCGCGGAGGAAGGCCGAGCGACGCTCCCCGGCCGCAGCCCCCCGGGGGTTTGTGAGGTTTTTCCGCGGAGCTGAGCGGAATTCCTGAAGAGCGGGGAAAGTTCCTGGCCGCGTCCCGCCACCGGACGGCTCGGTGCGGCGGGGGGCAGCCGCTCACCCCGGGGAGCCGCTGCGCGCTGTCGCTTTCCGGCGGCGCCGAGGGAGAGGGACGTGGTCCCTGCCCCGTGCCCCGTCCATCGCCCCGTCGCCGTCAGCTGAGCCGGTTGATTTCAGCCTCTTCTTTTCCTCCGTGCAGCCAGCCCTGAAACCCCTCACCCCCGAGAACCGCTCGCTGACTCTGGGTGATGGTTTCTCCGGGTAGCGTCCGCGCCGTGTGGATCCCTGTTGGATCAGCGTTATAGCGGGCGTTATAGCGAGCCCGTTCTCGGTACAAAACGCAGTCGCGTTCTCACAGCGCTGGAAGCTCGGCTGTCGGCAGCCGGACACCCTCCGTCCCCGTTCACAGCTGCCTCCCAGAGCAGGAGGGGGGCGCACCGGGGATGGACCTTGCGACAACTGTTGCCTTCCATGACAGCTGTGACTTAGATGGGGCCATCACTGATTGGTTTCTGTCTCTCACAGGACTCCTAGACGGTTTTCTTCAGGTGTGTTCCAAAAAGACACGTGCTGTAGATGGCTCCTCGCTGGCAATTCATAAGACAGCGAATAATGGAATACGAGTGTCTTGTGTTGAGGGTTTTCCAAGACTATTGCTGTTCTTTGTTATTGGGCATACCCAAGAAATAGTTTTGTGTTAACTGGTATCAGAAGCCAAGTGGACTATTATGGTTTGGCATCTATGTTTCCTTGCATGGTGTCACATAGCTGTAACCCATATTTCCATGGATAAGCATATGCATTCATTCACACACGCTTTCCTTTTTCTTTCCGTTTTGTCTTCTGCTGCACAAACCATTAACACTGTATTTAACATTGTATTAACCATTGTTTCCCAAAAGAACTGATAAACAGGCTTTTAGGATCAGCAGCTGGCATTATAGCTCATGGATTTTTTTTTCACATCGTGGTATCGTTTACTGCCTCCTCATCAATACAGACCTTTAGCTAAAAGCTGTTACTGGTCTCTTCATTTCTTAATTTTCTAAATGAAGAGTGATAGCAGCATAAGAATCAGGTAAGTCAAGCTCTTCCAGACAGAGCTTCCCAAGCTGAAATAAATATGCTTTTGGACCCCCAAGATAGTGTGGTAGCCAGAAGAGGTGAGTTATGAAGTGGCTGGGATCACTGTGTAAGCTCATGTAGACTCGTGATATTAACAGTTGAAAGCTCAATGGAGATCAGCACAGAAAAAAAAATTAAAAGCAACAAAGATCTGAGCCACAAGCTGTTTTAACAATTTTAAGAAGTCATTCTCATTACATAAAAGAGTAAAAAGTCAGAATATATGTTTATGTCCTTTTTTTTTCCACATCGAGCTTTAAAAATCAGAGGGTAGGCCTCAAAAACAGTGTGACTGCCCTGCATGCTCTTGAGTTCTTTTAAAAATAGATCTGGAGTTCACTTTATTTGTTGTAGTTTTTTTCCAGGTAACTACATTATGCTGAGTTCTGTTTGTAAACTATTTTCCATTTTAACATCTAGAAATACAGTAAACTAAAACACACAGAAGTAGAAATTCTTAAGTAATCATGGGACTGCAGGAGCTGAGGTTTTATGAAAATATCTCATACCCCTAAACTTGTGATAAAGTCACTAGGACCAGCCCGAGGAATAGGGGGGGAAAACAGCAATGTACCTTCATTAGCTCAAGCTTTCTTGTGTGCAGGATATACAAACCATCCATTAGCTGGTGTAGGAAAGGGTTAACAGCCTGACCTTCAGACAGAAGCTCTTGTTGACCCTACTCTGCAACACTTGGCTGAAAGGTTATGCCCAAAGGGAGAGCTTGCTAGCAGGAGGGAAAAATCCAAAGAGAAATACTTGGGAAAAGAACACTTTGGCCTCAGGAGTCTGGTGGTCTGGCAGAAAGCAAACCCTCGTAGCAGACATTACAAGACTGTAGGACTCATCCACTGAAGGAACCAGACAGTAGAAAGAAGGACAACTGTCAAAGTCGGATTTGTCTGTACAATTTTCCAAAAGGTTTACAGATATAAAAGAATGAGTAGTTAGCAAAACAGTTTCATATCTAGTAATTCAGCTGTTCAGTGGGAAGGTACGTGGAGGAGCTACCTAGTCACTGTCTCAAAGATAGCCACAGAAAGTCATGGTGGTGTGTCACCCTGAGCTTCCAGTGGTGTGGTGCCAGTGCCTGTCCTCCTCTTTTTTTCCTGTTTTCTGTTTTTCTTGTAATGCTTAATAGTTTAGAACCATTTCTGGTGGTACTTGTGGTTGATGGGTGTTGCCAATGTGCCTTGGAACAGCATTAGTGAAGCTGCAGCTGGAGTTTCCTGGCAAAGGGAGAATACACCTCTAAAGCCACAGAGTGAGTGTCAGGTAGACCAATCCTAAAACCTAAATCTCAAAACCTAAAAAATATTAGGAACAACACATTTGCATGGGTTGCTTGCATCAGCAAGTCTCAGGAACTTAACATTTTACATGTTATTTGTTAAGCTGTTTCAAACTTATTTGCTGTAATTTAAAAACTTTCCGCCTGAATTAATGCATTCATTCCACACAGGCATTTAGCTTAAATATTATTTTTCATCGGTGATTTTGTTCTGTTGATTCATATCCTCTCTCAGTCTCTGCTTTACTTAAAAAACAAGCTGAGCTTTTCTGTTCTCTGCTCAGAGGACAGGCTTTCCTTTCCCTAGATTATTGTACATTCTCCAGCAAATGGGCGGAGAAGAGGGAAGAAAACATTTTGAGGGAAAATGGGCCTCAAAGTTCCAGTAGGGCATTTCAAAACCTGTTTTACATCCTGTGTTTGTTTTGCAGGGAGTTTCCGCCATGGAGAAGAGGGAAGGTGATAATTACGCCATTGATCAAAATGCAGGTCAGACCATCATGCCGAGAAGAAATACAGGAAACCTTAGCAACTTGGTAATGTTTCTGTAGAAAAGCAGCTCATATATCACACAGAATACTGCAATCTTTTGTTTGATTTTGTCCAGAAGCACTGTGTTCCCATCACACTGGCATATCATCAGTACTTCTACAGTCTTGTCACAATATTGACACGAAGAGATAAAAAGATAAGGAGCATCTCATTCAATTTAATCACAGCCCATGCTAAAAAATACATGAGGTTAGTTGTTAGTTGCATTCTACCAGATGAGCAAGGCTCTGTAGAAATAATTTGGGGTTTTTATACAGGAATATAAAAAAAAAATTTCCGAGAAGTCTTCATAATTGCCATATGGCTTTTAATGAGTTTTGCTCATCACACAAAAAAGTCAAAAAAAAAAATCCTCTCCAACAGCATTTGCCTCTGTGACTGCTGATGCACAGAAGTTCAAGCCACAACTTTCTATTGTAACATGAACTGTCTCACAGGTTGTGAAATACTAAATTAGGCTTTACAGACTATCTCTTCAAGAAACAGGTATCTCTAGGTGAAATTGGGTTCAGAAGCGAATCTCGGTGTAATTTATACCAACTTCTGATTCTACAATGCATAGACTACACTCTACTTTTCTTCACAGATTAGAGAATAGGTTACTTAGGCTACACCTTCACTATTTCAAAGATGTTTTTATCATCAGATAAACATGTATTAGCTACTCAGCTAAAAAATCCTAAAGAAGACCATGCGCTTTAATTTTACTGTGAGGCACTGTAGGCAAGTCAGTCACACGTGGTGGGAAACAGGATACCTTGTCTCCATTTAGGATTTTACAGCAAGAGAGCAGTGTACATTTTTTATCTCTCCATTAAAACAAAACAAAACACCTAGGTATCATTGAAGACAAACACAAGACTTGCACCCACTTACCCTTGCATTATTTACGAGTAATGCCTTGTTTGAATTGACCCCTTAATCAGCTTCAATGCAATATTTGAGTCTTAAGAATAAAGCCAGATAATATTGCTGAGATAGGAAGATCTCCCATATGCTAACAGAATGCTGACTTACAACTTTCAAACTACTAGTGTTTGCCTTCCTCAAAACGGACAGTGCCATTTTGCTTTCTGGAGGTCTGGACATCTGCCGCATTAGCCATTCTAAAGCTGAGCCATTGCAGCATTAGTTCAGTCTTACTTTATATTTCACTGGAACATTAAAGGACTTACATGTTTATTACCTGATGTTGTCAGTTCGCAGTTCTCCACCCCTGGACAGCTCAAGTGCAATGTCCTGCTGTTGGTACATGTATTTTCATTTTGTAAGTGTACTGATCATGTACCTATTGCATGAACTATAACTATGGGACAATGTTTAAATATATTATCTCAGTGTGGAATAGTTTATAATGTTACACTAAAATTTTGTACTAGTTTAGCTCCTTCTAAAGTCTGTGATAATTCTGCCAAGATCTGTAAGACTAGAATCAAGCCATGCCTACTTGGCAGCAGAATAGTCATCTTTTTAAACCGAAGTGACTCAGTTTCATAAGGTTTCATAAAAGTTAAGAGGACACTATTACATTTGTGAAGGAAAGGAAGAAGACCATGGGACTTGATGCTGGAGTTGACACATGTGCAGCTGATCTAATACACTGGATCCCAAACATTTCTACTTAGATCCTTATTCCCCCAGTTAAATGCCATTAAAATAGCAGTGACTGAATGAAATAGTTTATTGCCTCAACACCAGATTCTGTTATTTTGCATAGTATTTGGGCGCATCATGAAGTCTGTAGCTGAAATTTGACACTTGAATTCTGTAGCTCATATCATAAGAAGCTGTAATGATGCTTCATATAATGTAATCCATCTTCCCTTATGGTGTAGTTAACTTCCTGGAATTAAAATTTATTTTGAAATTACCACAGATAATGAATGAGTAATGAGAAATCTATGCTGAAAGTGCCTTGCTCAACTACTGACTATGCTGTTTGAAACATTATATTTTCAAGCTACCTTGTGTTTAATAGTGTGTATGTTTTGTATATGGTTTCAGTGCAGTATGGTATAAAAGCCACGATGGCAAATACTGTCGTTACTGAAGTTTTTGATCTTCTCTTGAACTCACTTAGTGTTTCCTTTCTGTCATTTCCAGAATGTGGCTATGCAAGTCACCAACCCACCAGAAGCAGCTGCACTTTTTAATTTACATCAAGCACACCATTTTGGTGAGTTTGAACACTCTTCAGAACAACACTGCAAGCAGGATCTGTTCCCCAAGTGGCACTTACCAATGAAGATAGCATCTGTGATCTCATTATTAACGTTTATTTACACTTCTGTGAGAGATGTCATATATCCTTTCATAACCAGAAAGGAAAATGTTTCCTATAAAATTCCAATCCTTGTCATAAACAAAGTTTTACCAGTGGTTTCAATTACCCTTTTAGCCCTAGTATATTTACCAGGAATATTAGCTGCTGGTTTCCAGCTGTACTTTGGCACCAAGTATAAAAGGTTTCCCCGGTGGTTGGATAGATGGATGTTATCGAGAAAGCAGTTTGGACTTCTCAGTTTCTTCTTCGCTGCAATGCACGCCTGCTATAGCCTATGCTATCCAATGAGAAGATCATACAGATACAAGCTGCTGAACTGGGCATTCCAGCAGGTATGATGGGCACACAAATGCCAACCTTCCTGTATTCAGAAAAACCTTGTTCTGGTCATTCAGGCAAATGTGGATTGAGGGGGAAGCCATTTTCATTGCCTTTGTTTAATTTTGAAACAGATCCCCACAGAGCACTGTTAAGGGAAGGAGCGGGACCTAGTTGTTAAAGCATGTAACAGACAGTCAAGAGTCATCACAGCTGTGCCAGTGTGTATTAAATAAGTCATTTTCTTCATTTGGGATTTTTTATGTCTGTAAAATGCACATAATTATACCTGCCTCATGGGAACATTTAAGTCTTTCGCTCACTGTTCATTTAGTGTGGATTAATCTTCTCCGCACCAGTGGAATCTAACTATCTACAAAAAACTGAGCACACACCATTTTTAGACATCTTCTTTGTAAAGTGAATTAGCCAGTGATGAAGGAGGGCTGAGCTAAATCACTGTAATCTGTATTTGCCACAAACTAAATTTGTGAATACTGATGGCTCCACAATTGGGCTGATGCACACTGACTTGTTAAAAGATGGAATTTCAATCACGCTACCAAGTCATGGGCAATAATTGGCTTGCAAATCTCTCTAAGATCCTCTGTGAGTAGAAAGTTCTTAATACTTGCATATCACCATGGGTACCATGAGTATTGCAGTACAGGGAATATTCCAATATAAGGTATAGACTGCAAATGTACATTTTTATTACCCTCAAAGTCTAATCTAGAGTTTTATTAAAAACACAGTATGATGTTAGCATCTTCTTAAGAATTCTGTAAACAGCTGAACTACCTGTTGAAAACCCTGAAATCATCTTTACCAGTAATCTGACTTGAGTAGATTACCAGAAATTTCTTTGAGAGTCCAGTCCTCAAGATGAAGAAATTATTGTATTTGGGGCATCATTATGCCATGGTGATCACTAGCAGCATCAAAGGGCTGTTGCAAGTAGTCATAAATAGGAGAGGCTTTGACATCAGTTTATTAAAATCACAGCCTTTTCATCCATAACAACCATCATGTTCAATACAGCTGAATGTACCAGAGTTAAACAGCTGTCCTGGCAGGATACCATCATTAAGAATGCCTGCTGAATTAGCTCCCTAAAATAGTGTTGTTAATAGATTTCCTGTTGTTATGATCTCCCAGATATGGTATTTAGCCATAGATGGATTTTTTTTTGTCAAAGAATAAGATTTCTCCTGCTGTGAAGGCAGGCTAACAGGCCTCCGAACCAGCCTCTCCTGGGCCAGGACGCTGATGAATTCTAAATTATTCTCACTCACAGCCCACCTTTGCCTGCAGATACTAGTGGAGACTTTGTCATCAGCAGTAAATAGCAGTTACATTCAGACACATTCAAACAAACAAAAATACTGTGTTTCTTGGCTTATTTCCCGAATATTGTGGTGAAAATAGCTGTATTTCACACAAACGGCTAAGTGTGCCAGTCTGTCGTTTTAAATACGGTGTTCTTTTGGCAGGTCAAACAAAAAAAAGAAAATGCCTGGATTGAACACGACGTCTGGAGAATGGAGATTTATGTGTGTCTAGGAATTCTAGGGCTTGCTTTGCTGGCCTTGTTGGCAATAACATCAATCCCGTCTGTCAGTCACTCTTTGACCTGGAGAGAGTTCCACTACATTCAGGTACGCATAAATGTCACTATTGCATGTCATTAGTCCTCATTTGTAGGACTGTGTGTTACCAACTAAGACCATTAGGAGTTAGAAATATCAAACACAGAGGAGTTAGCGAAACCAATCTGAAAGTTTGTTCCGTACTCTTTGTTAATCGCTTTGCAAGAAACATTCATTTCATTTGTTATTTTGTCAGGAGAAAAGGCTGTCAGGTTCAGGGTATGAACTGGGAAGAAAGACGGCTCCAAACCACTTTTTTGCTCCTCTGACTTCATGATCAGCAACAGTTGTCTCTTCAGGACGTGTTCTTAGGTCAAAGACCCAAGTGTTGAATTAGGTCCATGAACACCAAAATCTGAAAATTCAGTGACCTACTAAGTACCTGGCATTTGACAATCTGATCTGAATTGGAAAAGTAGATCTGAAATGTATCTATTCCTACATTCTACCCTATGAAGTGCATCATTTGTAAGAAAAGTTTTTAGCTCTACAGAAAATCTGTGTGGACAGGTTTAGTGCATGATTGGTTTCAGAATAAGCATCGTGAAGTAACTCAGAAGAGTAATACTAATATATTGGATTAGTTTTATCAACAAATAACCTTTATACTTGAAAGTGAGATTCGGTAGATTTAGCACTTGGAAGGGCAGTGTTTGACTTCACTGGTGACTAATTCCATTTTTCTAACAATATCAAAATTGATCTGGAACAAGAAACTCAAAATTACTAGTTAAGTCAAGCACAAAATTTTCTTTACTCCTGAATTTCGTAGACATCCTAAGCCACATTTATCGCTGTAAGTGGAATGAAAGTCTTCAGTTTCCTGTAGCTGTGCCATTGCTTTTGTCATAGTACTGCACTTACTAGAGTTTTCTGACCTTAAAGTGTTTCTTTGCAAACAATCACTTAAGCCATTTATAAATCTGCTTTTGGACTCATAATAATTTATCACAGAAATAAGTAATTTAGAATACAGATGACGTCTATAAATTGAGATATTGAGAACTGACCCTTTTTCAAGAATAGCCTGTAATCCATGATCTCTTCTGTGTATTAGCTAAGTATCACAGCAATAGTTGAAAAACGTGCCTCATCTGTTTTCTCTTAAGGTGGCACAGAGGGTTGCAGTTAGATTCTTGAATTACAGTTCTTAAATTTTAGTTCAAAGCCAATGGTCTCCTTTTTTTGACTTAAGTGTGTTGGTTGAGGCCCTTCCTGATTTCCATATTTGCTTAACAGACTACTTCTGTTGCCAAGTTGGAAAAAATAAATAGCTTGGTATTTTCCTTCTTTTTTCAGAGCAAGATGGGATATTTAGCTCTGCTGCTATGCACTGTTCACGCACTGGTGTTTGCTTGGAATAAGTGGGTTGATGTTAACCAATTTATCTGGTATACACCACCTTCATTTATGGTAGCAGTTTTTCTTCCTATTGTAGTTCTGCTGTGTAAATGCATACTGCTCCTCCCATATTTTAGGAAGAGGATAAAAAAGATCAGATGTGGTTGGGAAGCTAACACTCAAACCAATCAAACCAGCATGACTTCCAGACTGTAGATCAAATATGGACATTTCCTGACTACGTAAATACGCTCAAGGCCATGAAATGCTGACTTGCGAGCTCTGTTTTCGTATTTTCCATAGATACTTCTTTTTTACTTCTCATTTCAACTTCAGGAGCATGGGATACTTGATGCAGTTTGGACTTTTGCTAAGAGAGGAGGTGGAAACATTCATTTTACACTTCAGTCTATTCAGTGTTCTGGTATTTGATAATTTCTTTCTTCTGACTCACTGCTTTTAACATCCAAGGGCTTCATTGCCTCAATAGTAATTCTTTCGTAGGCAAAAGCAATCATAAATCATTGCCTCAGATGACCACAGAAAGTAAATAAACAATTAGGCCACAGAACCCAGGAATGCTTTCTGCTTCCCTGAGCCATGTTTGTTCCTCCGTTAAATCTCAGTATTATGATGGGACAACAACTACAGTATTTATCATCCCATTCCCCCTTATCGCCTGCATCCTATGTTTCACTCTGCAGAATGGGGACCTTGGCACATGAGCCAGAGAAAACTGTATTCCCACCAAGTCTTGAACTTTGACAACTGGGCAAGCAGAATTGCAGGGAACTTGACAAGGTGAATCTCTCCTGAGGCTTGGGCACTGTCTAAAAAAAGAGTTTTTAGACTCAGATCTCCATCTTACACAGGACTAGGTGTGTCTCTGTTTACTTGAAACGATAAAACATTTCCCATTTTTGATTCCATGAACATGTTTCTTTTGTTTCTGATGCTGGAAATTTTCCATGCTTTTGACCTAAGCCTGCAGCCCTTGAAATGTGCTAAACTATTTGAACAAATTATTCCAGTGGGATAACTCATGTCAGGTAAATGTGTTTACTCTTTGCCAGCACAATTGTGTGACTGGAAGAAAAACGTTAAAAATAGACATTTGAATTTTGACATTGATTTGGTGAGATTTTCATGTAAAATGGCTTCTGAATGCATTTGCTTTTACAAAAATTTTCACATAAGCTAAGTAAACCTCACTTTCTTTATGTTGCATAGGTCTGGCTGAATGTTTTAAATGACTAATTCATTTGTTAGTATCTATTTTAAAATATGTTATGTAGTAGTTAATATTTTGACCCAGCATCAGGAATATTTCTGCCAGTCTTCCTGCGTGAGTTGACTATGACATGGACTGATGATGCCACCTATTGCTGAGATCATCTGAATGAGAATTGTAGTTGGTAATGGCTCTGGTATTAAAACAAACAGGAAAACAATGTATGCGTAAAAAAATATGTAATACATGGTGCTAATGATTCTGCAGCTAATGATACTGTTGTACATTTGTGGACTTGGTACACTGAGCATAAATAACAGACAAATAGCTACAGGGATACTACATTTTGTATTTTCTGGTTATAACTCCATTCAGTTATTGCAACTTAAAAGTTGGCCTTGTTATTTGCACTTAATGTAGTACTGTTAAAATAACCGGGGACATGGTGGCCTGTATAGACTGAAGAGAAGTGAGTGGCATTGTGTATCAAATCAGTAATGCATGACAGAGGCAAACACTCTGTAAAACACAGGAAGCTAGCCTGCAGTGTGAAGATATACGAAATTTCTAACAGAACAGGAAAAGTGTGGTTGTCAGTGCATTAGCATTTACATTTCTATAAATGAAATAAATAAAATCTTTTAGAAGTCATATTAGGGATAAAGAATAATATTTGCCAAAGGCTTATTCAGAATATTACTTGCACTTTGTTGTCAGGAGTTATAAAAAAATAATAAAATCATGTTTCTAATTGTCTTTGTATTGTCCACTAGCTACCCATAAAGTGTGCTCAAACTTACTACTTAGGGCAAAGCTGAGACCCTTAAGTCCTCCAAGCAATCACTGTATGCACCCATTGAATAGAATGACATTTGGTTTTATCAAGATGTGTGCTAAATTGTGTTAAATTGTGTTCTCCAGAATCAGCCCTGCTGCTCCTTTATTTAGAAAGTCTGGAGAATTTAATTCAACCTCCAACTTTGTTAAATTCTGGTCAAATAGTTGGACTAACTGTTTACGGCTGGTCATAGAAGCCAACCCTTCCTCAACACAGAGGAATATAAACAGCTTCAATGTAACAAAGAGAGCAGAACCTGACCCTTGATAACTGAAAACTGAAAAGAGGTGAATGAAGACACTCCTTGGAAGAAGCCATTCAAAGCTATTCATATGGCATGTACAAAACAAAATCAAGGCAAATTAATATGTCTGTGCGTTTGGAGAGCAAAATAGTTCAGAGGAATGATAATGGGCTTCAGGGATTTTCATTTTATTATCAACATTACCAACTGTGATCTTTTGCACAGGGGCTCCATTATGGATCACCTAGATCAGTAAGAACTGAGTAGAGGAATATGGTCAGTATGGTTATGAAATTAATAGAAGCTGAAAGTTAAGCTTCTGTGCCTTTGGAGTCTGCATCTTACTGCACAGCAGTAGGATTTAGGCCACTAAGTCGCTTTTGAAAATGGGACTTTAATTCCAAGGTTGGTTTGGCCCTTCTGAAATTTTTGTCCAACTTCTTAAAACCTTCTCTCTCTGTAAGATATTGTCCAATTTAGAGATGAACAGACAGATCCTTATTGCAGAAATTACTATAGGTACCACTGCAAGAAAACAGATCAAGAACTCCATGTGCGTGTAAACATATTACCTACATTCAACTCTTTGTAAAAGTTTTTTGAGCCATCTGTTCTAACACAACTTTATCCAGGCAGCAGGAGGGAACTGTTGTCTGTACCATTGTATTTAGTGCATAAAATCAGAACAAGGCACATCAAAAGCACAGAACTCCTTTCAGGAAGTACTAAAGAAAATGTTTGTATGTGTACATCTTTCTTTATCTTCTATTCATGGTGCAGCAGTGATAAATTTAGATTCATCCCACTTCAAGTGGTTGACAAATTGTGTCCTAACTCTATTGTAATAACCTGCTCTCGCCACTTGTTACACAAGGTAATGCAGACTAGCAAAACTTCATTAATTTAAATCTGTTAATATGGGCTGAAATTCTAATACAAATTACAAATGAAAACCAATTTAAAGATCATCACATACTATCCAAACTGACTTTACATTTGTCATTTAGCAGGGGACATTAAGCACACTTCAGATTCTTCTCTCTAGCATTGCTCAGGGGCAAAACCAGAAGTGTCTTCTACCAGCTGAAATTTGCATACTATCTACAAAAGCTGTTCCTAAAATCACACATGATATCTAAACATTCAAGCAGGCTTTTTTCCTACTGCTTCTCTCAAGCAGGAGCCAGATTTTCTGTCACAGCTAGATGTGTCTCTAGAAAGCATCACTGAATGTTTAGAGTGAGAATTTGAGACCTTGTGTCATGTCTGTTCCCTGCTTTGTAAGCCTTCAGTAAACTACTTCACCTCTAACTCACTCACTTCCCAATCTGCAGAACTGAAGCAGTAACACTTTACAGGACATTGCAACAGTCAAGCTTTTAAAGCATCCAGTGAGGGAGGAGGGTCATGTAAGGGCTATAAAGGGTTACAGAAGAAAGTGCTATTGACAGTATTTTATTCCTCCCTTTGTCATAAATATGCTTTACTTCAACACTAAGTGCGTATGGACTTTTAATTTATGGTTATCTACCTATTTCAAAATTCAGTGTATTAATATGCTTATATACTACTCTTAATACATAAAATCAATGTGTGTGCAAATTTTAGGCGCTTATTTGTATAACGATTACTTTTATAAAACTGAGGATCATTAAATGCTTCCATGTATACCGTATCTGCCATTGTGTCATACACATCCAGGGTATAAGGGTAAAAAGGCACAGTAGACTCTAGAATAGAGCTGCTGCCATGAACAATAAAAACGGCTTCAGTCAAGGGGAACCTTTCTCCCCACGCTGGTGCAGAGCCTGGAGTCTCCAAAGGAGAGAAGACAAAAATGTGAACAGCAAAATGGACACTTTTCGTAGGGGGACGTAATGAAAGCACATTTTTCCTGACAGATCTTTTAACTGACAGACTGTACATTCTAGCATTCAGAGGAGACCTTGTGGGAAGGAAGAGATGGCTGAACTGGTTGTGGAGTGCTTTGGAGGGATACCTATGATCCCTGAAAACACTGATCAAAGACCAGGAGAAGCTCAAGAATGGTGAGGACTTTGAGGAGAGGAAAAGAACACAGGCATATTTTGGGGTAAGAATCCATCACTCTAGCATAAGTGGGTTTGCAGTGCCTCTACAAAGGCTGCAAAGTCCTTCCTTCAGTTGTTATATTTCCCCAATGTACTTAAATCAGGGACAGAGAATTGAAACTCTGGAGAGATACTCATAAATTGTTGAAGCGACTTGAGGAATTTTATGCCAAGTTTACCTGGGGTAGTCAGATCCCAGAATACTATTCCAAAGAGTGGTACCAGCAATCAGTGCCAAGGAATCTAGAGCCAGGGCTGTGCTGGCTATGGTTTAATGTAAATTCCTGTTGTAAGCAGTCCCTCCCTTTTGCCACTCTTCTCTCAGTTCTGGAACTTGATCCAGTTGAAAAGTAATGCAGGGAAAAGAATGATTTAGCCAGATCCCTTCACTGGTCTGAATCACCTGACAGCCATGCACATATGCCAGCAGGAAGGACAAGAAAAGGAATGGCATAAAGGGGCAGCTTAACTTAAACCAGCTTAGACTGCACAGTTGCCAGTGCTCCTAAAATTCAAAACTTAAGTTATTTCATCCTGTTTTGGTAGCAAGAATGTTCCATAGCTTCACTTACTTGTCATGTTCTTAGTTTTCCGTGAATGAGTAGCAAAAATGTGTTCTAGAAATTGTCACTAAAAAACTTACAAAGCTGACTGACCTCTACATGACTGTGGACCACGTGGCTTCATTTGTAGAGATGATGATCTCACGTCTTCCCTTCTTTTCTGCTAGAGCCATAGTTTCTAGTACTGTCCCTTGATAACATGAAATATTAATGTTAACCATTTTTGAAATTCAGACTAATTTCTTTCAAGCTGATTTTCTTAAAATGGCATTAAAAGAATCATTTAAAAGAACAAAACAAAAAGATTTGTGAAAACATGCTGAATCCACCCCTGGAGAGTGTAGTCTGCTGTAGTCACTGTAAGTGTCTGGCAATGGCTGATCGTTGCCACTGACTTTTTTTCAGTAGTGCCTGGATTTTTTGATCCCATCAGCATGCTCTGTTGCTGATGGCAAAATCATTTCTTTTGGTGAGAACTTGGACTCTTTAAAAAAATCTCGCTGAATTCAGTTGCATCAGGGTTCAACTTTTACATCGATTGAAATTTTCTGTAGATTGAATGTAACATTTGAATGTGTGTGATGAGGCTAATTTATTAAGTATGCACAATAAGTTTTCAGAGATATTCAAATGAAAATATACAAATCCATCAGTGAACCAAACTCTATGAACTATAAAAGAAGACCACAGCTACTTCCAATAAAGATCGTGCAACAGAAGATACAATTATTTTGTCTTTTGTTTGTTTGTTTCTTTTTATGTATATTTCATCTTTGTAGCATGAAAGTATATTACAGAGATAAATATGCTATGTCCTTGACTTGGTTAAAGATGTGTAGTCCCTGTGGAACTGGTAGAATACTACCACTGCTATTGATGGAAGTATTTGGTCCTTAAATGTCATCTTTTTGGGCTCACTATTAAAAAAGAAGTGAGGCAAGTGTGGGTTTTTTTTAATTGGACAGTCAGTCTTGTAGTTTGCAGTCATGTGCAGTCTTTATATACATGCTTACACTGTTCTGTTGAATGTACTCTACTGAAAAAAATTTTCCACGTGAATGTCTCCATTACATGAAATGCTGAAAAGTATCTTATTGCTGGACTTGAGGAATAGCCACATAACCCATGTCTGTTTTTTTCTCTGTCTTTTTTTCCAGTCCTGTGACTCATGTATACAACTGAATGGCATGTCTCTCTTGCCTGCCCACCTATACCTGTGCATATACCAGAAAAACTCTTGAACAGTGCATCTCATTCATTCAAAAATATTCTAAGTGTTCTAACAGGAAATCCTTAAAAAGAAAAAAAAAACAAGAAGCTGCAATGGGTAAAAAACGAGCCACTTGCAGGGCACCTCAAGCACCTCTGCAACAGTTTAGCCATCTAACAATTATTTGATGGCACCCATAATTAAAATACTTTTGGCTTTCTCTTGTGCCTTCTAATTTGCAATAGACTTAGTATATTCACAAGGATATGAACATACTAAATTATTTATTCCCGACAATTAATAACAGACAAAAGGGTATTCTGGGGCAGAGGAAGGCTGGGCCTTTGAAGCTGTGCAAAGAGGCATTAACATGGAATGGGAAGGAACAGGACAGTTGGAGATCTGGGACAAAGAGGAAAGGAGATATTGCAAGCACTCATATTTTCTTACGAGAGGAAAGAGTAAAGGAGCCCAATGCATGCTAAAGAGGAAAAATATAGGTGGAAGACACTGAATGAGATTAACGCAACATCATCAAGATAGTAGGGAACAGAAATCCTTAGTTGGGGAGATGGGTAAAATGGAGGGCAAGTGAATGCCAGATGGGGGAGAGTCCGAAAAAACTGAAATGAATCCTTGAAACAGAGTGGATGGAAGGGTTGGTTATCCGCATGGAGCTGGGGAATGGAATGAACAAATACAAAGAGCCCAGGTGTGTGCAGAGTTTGGCCTGCAGAACCTATTAAGCTGCAAACACTTCTCCATCATTGAAATACCATTTGAGGCATTTCTGGGGAAATCAGTTCAAATTCCACCGATACGTATGAACACCAGCAAAGTTAACAGTGGTTCTGTGACTTGGAGGAATTATTCTCTGAGATGTAGCCCTACAATTTTATTATGGGTGAAGAACATACTGTTTCTGAAGCTGGGGAGACACGAGTCATAGATATTTCTCCACTTTTCCTAACAATGTAAACATAAACTGAGTTATCTTCAAATAGATTGTGCTTATAGTGGAGCAGATGTGGCTGCTTTACTTCCTGGTAAAGTGTATAGTATGTTGTGCTAAATGAAGGAAAACATTTATGTAAGACAAAATGAAGCTAAGCCACATCACTTATGCAAAATAACGAACCAACTGAAACCAGAGAATTAGATGCTGCATTAGACTATATTCAGAAAAGTAGTTCCTAGTAACTTCAGTTTTATCCTTGTTCTGTTATCACTATTCTATTGCAAATATTTAATCCTCACTATTTAGTTCTTGCAGAGGCAAAATTCTCAGTGAAATCAACGGGACTTTTACTTTAGCTACTCAGAGTCAGGTTTGTCCCCTGCAGTCACATAAATACTTTGGGTCTGCCTTCTCCTTGACACAATTACCAATAAATTGCTTACCTTCTCCAGTGCTTGGGATGCACTCTATTCTGCCATGTACCCTCCATCAAGACAGCCTTATCAAGAGACCAGCACTAAAATTTATTACCATTCCTCCATTACCAGAGCCTGGCCTGGAGCACTCCACATCACAACACAGCAGCTGAGCCACAAAATCTCCTCCTCACCAACTCCCCAGCTTCATTCAGCCCTGTTTTAACATCCTATGCTTGTTTAGTTATTTCTAAGTTCCTCCCTGAAAAATACTCCATATAATTGGGTTCTTACACCTTTCTGACCCCAGGGTGCTGAAGGAATAAGGGAACATTGGTGGTGGGGAATGCCGGTGGTGAGGAAGAGAAAAATGAAGTACATAGGGTAAGTGTGAATGGGATACACTTACGTACTAGAATAAAGTGAGGGTAGGTGAATGAAACAGGGGGAGACTGAGAGCCTACCAGAAGTTTGGGAGATGGAAGGGAGGGGTGTTATTTACAGACTGGCCCTTTTAATACGATTTTTCCTCTGTTTTCTCAGTCTTATTCCTCTCTGATCCACCTTGGTCCCTCCCTTTCCCCACTTTTGGTCCTTTCTCTAGACATCCCACAGTACGTCTTGCACAATCTCACAATCCCTTTCAAATAGCCCGTAATAATTTTCATACAATTTTCTTACCCTCGCATACCATAAGAAGTCCCACATGCCTTTAGGAAAACACCTCTTTAGTTCGCATTACATTTCAGGGGAAAGAATTTCTTCCCTTGATCACTTTGGTGGGGTTCCCCCCAGGGACAATGATCTGGTCATTCCCTTTGCATGGTCTAGGCAGTAGGCAGTTTGGCTTCATTTTCATTGATTAGCTTGCTGGGATTCCTTTGCCTGTTATTGCTCCTCTGACCCTCATTAGGTCTTTGTGTTCACCATGATTAGCCTTTGATCATTTAACCTAACAGTACAGAGAAAAGCATGTCAGACAAGCAAGGTGTGGAGCAGCTGCTCTACAGGAAGAGACTAACAAGGTGGAGGGTCTTCAAATGAGAGGGGAGAAGGTGGAAGGGGATAAAATCAAGGTTTACAAAATATTGAAGACAGTGGACTATTTTTCACCAAATCCACATTACCAGGACTAGAGAGGATTCAATGAAACTAGCAGGAGATCAGTTTATAATTGATTAAGAAAGAGTATCTTCATGCAGTGCGCAGAGAACCTCTGGAGCTTGCTGCCACAAAGGGCTGTGGAGCCGAACACCAGCAGGTTCAAAAGGGGGTTAGACAAATTCAGAAACAACAGCCCCTAAAGTGACATGCAGGCATGTGCCCTATGACATCACTAAGACAAATATGGATTTGGGAGGAGAGTACAAAATACAGCGGCCAGACTTGCACGCTCTCCTTAAACAGCATTTTGTTATGCTGCTCTTGAACATCTACTAACCGGTTAGATAGGCTATTGGTCTAACCAAGTAGGGTGTTTCTTATGTTCCTATACTTCAAGAGGAAATCTCTCAGACTGATACACTCCTCTAAGTTTTATGGCTGGAAAACAAATGTGTTAGGAATGACCAGTTAAATCCTGAAGAACAAGCTATTGCCTTGATCTTGAAAAGAACTGCTTAGCTCTCAAGCTCTGTAGCAACTCACTGGCCTCAGTTCACTTCTGTGCAATTAACTACATAAATGTTCATAGGATGGGGAACAGAATTACTATTTTGTTGTTCTATAAAGATACCGATTTTCCTCTCACAGTGCTAAGCTGCTGTTAAATTATCACAGTTTCATTTTTATTTGTCAGGGAATATTTTACACACCTGGCATGGTCTCATGCAGTGAAAAAAAATGTTCATGTAGCCTATAAAAACGTACATGTAATAATGTAATAAGAAGGCTACAAATATTTTACATGTTAAATGATGTATTTTTGCATTTTCACAACCCCGATGCTACATACTACACAGTGTGATCTTGATTAACTTTCATTCCACTTCTGCTCTCAAGAAAAACCTGTGATCTGCAGATTTGTGAAGGAAATTTGAACTCAAAGAGCTAAAATCCTGTTAGTAAAACAAACATGCTAGTCTTTCGCTGCCAAATGGCGGTCAAACCATAACATGGCCTATGCTTCCCTCAGCCACTTTAGTATTCAGGCAAGTATTATTGTCTTTTAAATGAGTTTTTCAGTTTTGCAATATCTATGCTCCACTAGGAAGGACATACGTCTGCTCTTGGTTAACAGGTTAACTAACTGAAAGTTTTGCTCTAGATTTAATTGCTTGCATTCTAAAAATAATCTATTTTTCTCCTGACTTTCGGTTCAACAGTTGTTGCAGGCACAAGATCACACTTGTAGAACCTACTGCCTCACACTGTAGATGCCTTTTACGATGAGCAGCCACAAAACAAGAAGAAAAATTCTGACTTTCTGTAACTTACAGCACAAAGCAAATGTTGTTTCAGCATTATAGGGAGAAGCAGAAAGGTCACACATGACCTTGTACTCCATACAAAGCCAAAGAACAAAGGTTCTGAAACCCCTTAACTGGGCTTCAACAATAGCTATGGAAAACCATAGTCAGAGAAAGCTAGGAGAGGTTTCCTTCCTTCAGCTTCTTTCTGGCGAATAAAATTAATCTGCTAGATCATAAAAGCAGAAACAAGCCTCACTGTTTTTCTACCTGGATTGCCTTAGAAATAGAATTGTAAACCTGGATCTCCTGTACTTTTGGTTGCTTTGGGTTTTGGGGGTTTTTGCAGGCATCTTCTGTTTTGGATGAATCACCCTTAATTTGTAATTTCTCTTGGGAAGAAGGCAAAACCCTGTCTTGTTTCACATGATTTGCTAGGATTTCTCAACTATGGCTTATTAAATGTATTCTA
The DNA here is from genome assembly GCF_030867145.1 of Opisthocomus hoazin. Lineage (NCBI taxonomy): Eukaryota > Metazoa > Chordata > Aves > Opisthocomiformes > Opisthocomidae > Opisthocomus > Opisthocomus hoazin. The sequence goes on along the minus strand of NC_134417.1, from coordinate 69,393,864 downwards.
TAAAGGCTTTCCTTCTCTTCCTTCATTCTGTCTTTCTCTTTGTATTCTTTGTTTTCCTTTCCCTTTTCTTTCTTTTTTCTTTTTTCTTTTTTACTTTCTGTCTTCCTCTTTTCTCTTCTCTTCTTTTCTCTTTTCTCTTTTCTCTTTTCTCCTTTCTCCTCTCCCTTCCCTTCCCTTCCCTTCCCTTCCCTTCCCTTCCCTTCCCTTCCCTTCCCTTCCCTTCCCTTCCCTTCCCTTCCCTTCCCTTCCCTTCCCTTCCCCCTCTCCTCTCCTCTCCTCTCCTCTCCTCTCCTCTCCTCTCCTCTCCTCTCCTCTCCTCTCCTCTCCTCTCCTCTCCTCTCCTCTCCTCTCCTCTCCTCTCCTCTCCTCTCCTCCTCAAAAGAATATCTAAATATATTTATTTATCTGTTTCAGTTTGTCCTTATTTCCTTGCTATTGACTTCTGAAATTCAGATCCTACAGGGTCTGAAAAAAGTAGTGATAGTGGACAGTTACTGAAAAGGGGACGTCACAAATTGATGAAATCCAAAGAGTGAAGGAAGGGAAGAGATTTTAGTTGAGGTATTTGCCATTCATTTTTGTTTAGTTAGTGGTTAGTTGTTTTTTTTAAAGAGTATCTTTATTAAGAAACAACATCTTTTTAAGTAAACAATGACATCAGATTAATTAAAAAATCAGAAAAAGAACAAAGTACAATTTGTTTCTCCAAAAAGAAGTAAAAATATGTTTCAATTTTCTAAATCCCTCAGATCCATTTTGTCCTTATAAAGAATGGGTAAGAGGTATCAGTTTTATTTTTAGAGTAATTGCAGGCTGCCATAAGAAAAAAATTACTTGGCCTGAATGTTCCTGGCTGGGAAATACTGTGTTTTTCTGCTAAATTGCGACATAGCTGTGTTGAGGGTAGCATGCCAGAAACGATTGTATTTGGGTTTGTTGCCCTGATAGGAAGCAAATTTTTATGGTTTTGTTTTCACTCTCTTTTCACGGGGAAAATCCCTGGGGCTTTGCTTTCCCCTTGCCAAGAGGAAGAACCAGAATATGTGTTTCCATTTGCCAATTGGAAACTCCTTTGTTATGTTCCATCCCTTAAAGGAAGAAATAATAATGCTGCCCTGGACTTTGCTAAAGGAAGAAAAACACCTGCTAAGAGAAAATAATCTCCTTTTTTAACAGATTGCTTAAGACAGCCCTTTAACAGGATATTTGAGAACTATCTTGCCCATAGATCTTTGTATATAATTTGAAAGAACTATAACTATCCAATTTCATCATCGCCCTAAAGAGACATGGTCCAATTTTGTAGAGAGTGTAAGTATATAAAAGATATGTATATACCTTTGTTCTCATGCTAAACTCCATGCAAAACAGGGACCTCTTTACGCTTCTGCTTGAATGGGTCAGTTACACAGCAATGAAAGGGAGGCTGTAGTTGGTTTAGTCACGATTTTAAACAAGGATATTCAAACTGCAAAGCCTCAAAAAGGTGCAAGGAAAACATGAGATCAACTTAAATCCTCCAAACTGCCTGGACTTCAATTTTTAAATGTACTAGATTTCAAGCAAGTGGTGTCTGTTCAACAGGTTGGTAAATGACCACAACTCAAAAGTTTCCTCATCTACCCCTGTGCACAAAGGCTAAAGTTAGGTAGGCTTGCACACAGTGAGAGGAGAAACAACTGGAGAAGAAATGGATAAGGTAGGTGAGAAATGAGACTGAATGACACCCATGGGAACCCAGGTGGATTAGGCATGAAGCACCAGGGTTGGAGCTGGCACACCCTACATAGCGCAGGCTGGAAGACAGAACCTGTGACGCTTTCACATGGAAAACATAGCTAGTGAGCAACCACAGGCCAAACAGCTGCACAAGAAACGGGTAATGGTATTCAAGAATCATTAACCATACTATTTGCATAAGAAAAAATCCCTCTGCCCTCTCCTTGTTACAAAACCAACACAGATCTTCTAACACATCATCTCCTAAAGGTCTGAGTCTTCTGTTCAAGACTTTATGCTGCAGTAATAATACAAAAAAATCCCACAGGAAAACAATCACAAACATTCAGATTTACAGCCTTCTTATTACAGCTATAATTCAACTAAATTAAGAATTACAGGATTGTGACTACTCTTATTATGTATGATGCACTGTCATCCTGAGGTGCACAAGCTAGTCTCATGACTAAATATGCCTATTTTAATGTAAATACTTTTGTGGCTACAAGAGTCACATAACATAGCATATGAGGAAAATCAACCACAAATAATGCCAAAAAGAATATTCAGCTTTTTTCTTTCGATGTATTTGTTGGTTGGACTAAAATTTTTGAACTCATACTGCCATAGTTGTACTGACTACAGAAAAACAAGCCTAGGGTGACAAATTTTGAATCAATTTCAAAGAAAAGGAGAATATTAGAACAAGAAATGGAAGGGCTGAAATGCTTATTCTTGCCATGGAAAGGCCTTTCTGAGAAGTCCGTGGACTCACCTTTCCATTAACTTCTGTGGAGTATCGACCCAGTCCTCACCGTCTGGGAGTTGAAAATGCAGCCTGATAAATCAGGCAATAGGTTTTCTGTGCACCTGTTTACCAAATTAGAAAATACTTTAAAAATACATGTTTTCAATGTTGGGAAAATTACTTATTTAGTAACTGGGGGGAAAAGGGCTGCTGACAAACAATGGAAAAGTTTCTCAGCTCCCTTTTCAAATTCTACAGCATGGTTGCTCGTGATCGTATACTGAAACAAATGTTTGAACTGATTATATGGTTCATTCTGCGTAAGTCCTCAGTCAATGCACTACAGAAACAAGTCAGCATGCACACACCAAGGATGAAAACAGGTGTGTTGAGTGTTTCACCGTGGTCATACAGCTCCTCTTCAATCATCTGTGCACGTGTTAGTTTTTTGCTGCAATATGAGTGACATATATTATGATATGTGTTGGTCAGTTTTCAATGTGTTAAACACAAAGGTTCGAGGGTTACCTGTTATAGGTACGGCATAGCTTAATGAAAGATGGAATTTGTTTGGTAAATCAGAAAATGCTAAAATCAGACGCTACATTTTTTCAGTAAAAAGCTCCATTTGTATTCAACCAGAAATTTCCTTGGCTAAGTAATGTAGAATTCAGATCTTGGGGTTTAGCTTTGATTTTATGTGGTTGAACCCCGTATGTCGTCTCATTTTGTGTAACACTGAAATCAGAGCACAACTCCCACCTGCGCAGAGTACAGCGGGTGCACAGGAAACACGGGGAGCGACCTCCCCACTACCCACACCCAGGGAAGCCAGCCTGGGCCGCAGCGACATCCAACATCCCCTCGGAATTCATTTTTTATGGTGAGGGTGGCGAAACACTGGAACAAGCTGCCCAAAGAGGTGGTAGATGCCCCATCCCTGGAGACATTCAAGGTCAGGCTGAACAGGGCTCTGAGCAACCTGGTCTAGTTGAAGATGTCCCTGCTCACTGCAGGGGGGTTGGGTTAGATGACCTCTAAAGGTCCCTTCCAACCCAAAGCATTTTAGCAGGCAGGGTGGTGGTGGGTTGATAGTTGGACTTGATGATCTTAGAGGTCTTCTCCAAGCTTAATGATTCTATGATTCTACAATTCCTCAGCTGCAGCCCCGCAGCCAGCACTGCTTGAGGGCGAGCAGCACCCTTCTGCCGGGACGGAAGCAGGAAAAGCGGCCGGAGGAGGGCTGCTGCTGGAGAACAGACCCGGGCCGCAGCAGCCGAGGCCGGGCAGGGCCCGGGAGGGAAGGTGTGCGCTGCCCTCAGCGCCGCGAGCCCTGCCAGCGGGCCCCTGGGTGCGGGCCTGGGTGTGCTGGGGCTGCGGCGCAGGTCCGGGGGCTTTGTGGCCGGAGCGCAGTGACCACCGGGGGGGGGAGGAGCGCCGGCCGACCCCCGGTGCTGTCACGGCAGCGGCAGCGGTGGAGCGGCCGCAGGGGGCGGGTCGCAGCGGCAGGAGAGGCGCCGCCTTCCCGCCCGCCTGGCACTGCGGGGCCGGAGTCTGAGGAGGAGAGGCGGCGGCGCTGGTTCCGCGGGCGGGCGGGAGGAGGTGAGCGGCGCCGCGGCCGGGTCGGGAGGGGGCCCCATCCCCGCCGGGCGCCTCCTCGGGCCAGCCGGGCCCGCCGTCGCCCCGCGGGGTTTCCCCGCTGCCCCTCGCCGTGGCGGCGGGCTCCCGCCGCGGCCGCCCCCGTCTCCGGGCGGGCTCTGGCGGGCCTGGCGGTGTCGGGGTCCCCCCGGAGCAGGCCGGGCGGCGGGGCTGGGTGCGGCCCGGCGCCCCGAGGGGCGGCCCTGTGCCCAGCGGTGGCGCGGAGCCCGAGTGCCTCCGCCCCGGGGCGGCCGGGCCTGGCGGCGCTGCCCCGGCTCTGGCCGGGCGGCGGGGAGCGGTGTGGCCGCCGCTCCTGTCACGGGCGATGTTGTCGTTGCAGCCGGAGATGCCGGCCAGGACCTGGGTCCCGCCGAGCTCCTCTGGGGCTGACGCCCGCGCCGCGCTGCCGCCCGCCAGCCCGCCGAGGGGGCTCCGGCCTGCGCCCGGCCTCCGGCCGGCCCCTCACCTCAGCCCGCGCCCTGTAAGTTCCCGCCCGAGCCGGCGGACACAGGCTCAGTGGCTGCCCGGCTTTCTGTTGGCTCGTTTTTCTCCTCCAGTAGTTATTTTTCCGAGAGCAGTTCTTCACGTCTGTGTCGCCTTATGGCTGGCATGGCTCTGTAGTGCTTGCTTAGCTTATCTAAGGGCAAATGTCAAATTTATGTTGCTTCTACTGTTTTTTGTGCCTGTGAAGCCAGATATTTTGTAAAAGAAGGTTGGTTTTGTTGCAGTCCATTCCTGAACAACCCACCTTAGCTACTTATCATCTGCTTCCCATCTATTTGTTTCCCATCTAACTATGTACAGATTGATTGCTCAATAACTTGATGTAAAATCTGTCCAGAGGCTGAAGTTAGGCTAACAAGTCTTTGCCTACCTCGTTCCTCCTCCTCCCCTCTTCCAGAGGTTCGTGCTAGTCTGCCTCTCTTGTCCTCTCCAAGTTCTCAAGATGTCAGCATTTTAAGCATCAAGGCTGGATTTCATGACTGTCTGCTGTCTTGAAAATCTTATCTTTAGCTTTATCCTTTATTCTTAACCTTTTTCCACTTTGACCTCACCTTCTGTCTCCCTGTAGAAGGAATTTCATTAAATATCTGTTCACAGTTAACCTTTCTGCTGAGGGCTGAAATAAAGAAGACATTCAGCACTTTGTCCTACTTTGTGACACCTGTAATTTGTTCCTTTTGCTCTTAAGTTACAAATGTTGCCTTCTGTCTTTTATTGTATTTGTGGAACCTGTCCTTGTTACCCTTCATGTCCTTCACTAGTTATAACTCATTTCTGTACCATTGCTGTTCTGATTTTATCGCTACATGATAGCTTTGGCTCTTTATACTGTTCCTTAGCCATGCACACCCCTTTTTGTTTTTTGGGGATTTTTTTTTTGCTTTTTGTGTGATTTTTGAGGTCATGAAAGCTCTCTTGATGCAGTTGAAACAGTCTTATACACTCTCTTTCCTCTGAATTGCTTTTGTGCATTTAATATAGTCCCTTTCAGTAGCTGCCCTCTCTCTGATCTCTTCCATCTCTTAGGTTATTTGCCCGAGAGTTGTGTCTGCCTATTCCCTGAGTTTTTTTTATGAAGTCTGTTAGGTTTGTTATGTTCCTCACACTCTACTTTCCTTGGAACAGGCAGTGAGAAACTTTGGCCAGTGGGCCAAATTCAGCTCACCAGAACAATTCATCACGTCCAAATCCTTCATGCCCACAGTCCTAAGGATCCTTTGGACAAAACCTGAAAGTAGGCTGCAGTATGGTTAAATGGTACTTGTAGTGCATTTCCTCATGGTGGTTCCCTTTCTACCCCAAAGTTTTGCAGCACCTTCACGTCACATGGCATGAATGGAAACGGGCCTCTGTAATCACATGGTGAATGCATACATGTTCATTCCTACCCAGTTGATGTATATCTCTTATCTGATCAAAATACAGCTATTCTCATTATGTTCCTGGATGAGAAACCATCATGGTACAGGAAATACTGGTATTTTTGTCATGTGTTAGATTCATTTCAGGTCATGTGGTAAGAAAGAGGTCAATGTTTTTTCAGTCCCTGCATAAAAATCTACGTGATCTGCCTCTGCCAGAGAGATTCATTGTTAGAATCTTTTCTTAGAATACTGATTTTGTGGTCACTTTCACATACTGCTTTCCATCTTTAGTCTCAGTCCAGTTTCAGTGAGTTCTTCGCTTCTAGTCGAAGCTGAAAAGTGCCTGTTCTTCTAGTAAGTTCCTCAAATTTGTGAAACACAAAGCCACTTTTAATTGTGGGAGGTTGTTCACCACGCATGCTGTATTCCTAGCTGGTGGCTGGGTGAAGACCGCCACTGGTGATTAGTTACTATCATGTCAGCACCATCGGTGGATGGTGGCTCAGGAGGAGGTTCCTTCCTCTCCTCCTTTCTATCTGTGCTGTTCTTGATTGCTCCCAAGACAGTAACCTCATGGTTTCTGTTGTTCCTCCTTAGCCTGCCTTTCCTCATTGCTTCCTTCATTTTCAGAACTCATTCCTGTTCTACAGTGCAGAACCACTTATAAGTATGGTTTCACATGAAGAAATCTCTCCCAGGGGGGTTGTTTCGTTGTTTTTTAATGTCTTTTTGTCTTTGTTACAGCTTTACTGCAGTTCTGTGACCTCTTCTCTCCAAAACTATGGCAATATTCATTTTAATTTTCTGTGAACCTTAGCCTCTGTTCTTCTTCAAAGCCTCGCTAACTGCACTGAATTTGAGTCCTAAAACTCTCTTCCCTTTTATTATTGCATTAAATCTATCCCTTCCTGCGATTAGCTTTTTGTGGACTGCTATTCCATATGTTTGTCTCCAGGATTTATCTGCTCTGCCTGGTGAGAAAAATTCTGTTAGGCAAGTTTGTGACCCATAGCCTTGAATCCTTTACCCTTTCACCAACGGTTAATCCTTACACATCCATGGCCAGACCTAGCAGGCTGACCTAGCAGTGTCATGAGTGATCTCATGACTAGGCCTTGACAAATTTCCCTTGTTGTCTGTGCCACTGGATCCGTGTGTGCCGCCCGTTTCCCCAGCTGACAGGTGAGTATGTCAGATGGATGGCTATGTCATGGTGGTAGCCATGGCATTTGTGGCTATGAGACTTTTTCATCCCTTTCTTCCTGGCCAATATAGGATACCACGATAATAACCTGCATAAGCTTTTAATGGAATTCAGCTTCCATGAACTCACTGTTCTTATGCCAGCTACAGGCCAGCTATCTCTACCTTCTGATATTTTCCATAATTACCCAGTTTTCCTCACATGTTTCTTCTCATTATTCCGTTGACCATTAGTTTCAGGAGCACAGGATTATCTTGTGGTCCTATATTCTGGGGCAGTGGAACATAGAGAATAGGCGAAGATGGGAAAAGTATCATTTACTTCTGTAACTGCATTGTTGAAGTGCTTGAAGTATTTTATGTTTCTTCTTGTGTTAGTGACACATTGCAAGACAAAATTGATTAGCACATATCTTGTTAAGGAGAAAATATAATACGAAACTTAGAACCAAATATTTTGCTCCCAGAGATGCTTATGGATTCTGATGTCTTGTAAAACTCTATGATGCTGCGTTTTTCTTTCTGTTGTTTTCTCTTCTTTCTTTTTTTTCTTTTTTTTTCAGAAGGAATTACTGTAGATTTGGTGTCTTGCAAGTATGGAATCAATATCTATGATGGGAAGTCCCAAGAACCTCAATGAAACTTTTCTACCAAATGTTGCCAATGGCATCAAGGATGCCAGTAAGATAACAGTAGGCATCATTGGAACGGGAGACTTTGCTAAGTCATTGACAATTAGGCTTATCAGATGCGGGTACCACGTGGTTGTAGGAAGCAGAAACCCTAAACTTGCTGCCGAGTTGTTTCCCCATGTTGTTGATGTCACTCACCATGAAGATGCAGTAGCAAAAACAAACATCATTTTTGTCGCTATACACAGAGAACATTATGCCTCTTTGTGGGACCTCAAGCATTTACTCACTGGTAAAATTCTGATTGATGTCAGCAATAACACAAGAGTAGACCAATATCCAGACTCCAATGCAGAGTATTTGGCATCACTTTTCCCAGATTCCCTGATTGTCAAAGGATTCAATGTTGTTTCAGCTTGGTCACTGCAGTTAGGACCAAAGGATGCCAGCAGACAGGTAAATGTTATATTTGTAATAATTTAAGTTGTTTCTAAGATGAAAATGACAGGAACAGAGCACTAGAACTCATGGGATTCATCCTGCCTGACCTAACGTACCTAAGATGCTGGGCCTTTAGTTTAAGTTTTAGTAGCCAATAAAACTTTCAGAGTCTAGTTCATCCCAGTGTAAGACATATAGAGTAAGTGGTCCAAATTGTCCCCTGGCATACCTGTTTGTCTTTGAAGATTGCAGAGGAAATGTGGTTGCTAACTTAGACTAGACAGCTGAGCTTTAGATGACTACAGTCAGAGGAAAGGAGTTGAGTCTTCATGTCTTCTGTAGGAAATATGTTAATTTTTATCCCTATGCTGTATACAAGGATAGAGGCAGCCTTTCCCAGTATATTTTAGTTTCAGTATAGGTTTACATGGGGTGAACTATTGAAAGAGATGCACAGAAACCTGAGGTCCAGATCCCAGGGCTCAAGAGTCAGCTGTTCTAAAAATGCTTGCATTCAACATAACAGCAAAGTGAAGGAAAGAAATTATCTAGCTTTTAGAATACCCCAAGATCATAAATATGAGAAAACAGAAGGAGGCACATACGTTTCTAAGAGATCATTCATTTGATCCAGGACTGCTTGGGAACATCATGTTCAAATTCCTTCCCAGTGCATTCTCCAAATCCATCCTGCATAGAGAAAAGGCAGCTTTATGTTTTTCATGCTTTGCTGAAATGATACAAAGGATTTAAGCCTATGCAAGAACCCAGTCATTCACAGCTTTGTGGACCCTGAGAAATGCATGAGAAATGACTGGTGTAACGTGACCACTGGAGACTAAATTGAGTTTTTTATCACTTCAGGTAGATTTCAAATGGAATGCAATTGATATAGAATTAGCATAATTTTAAAAATAATCTTACTATACTATTTTTATCCCCTTTCAGATTAGCACTGCACTATAAGTAATTAACTTCTGTCAAAACCGATTATGTTTGCTCTAATGCAGATGAAAAGAAAACAGTGTTGGGCAAACTACAGCCCACTGTAAATTTTGAAGGAACTTTAAAGTACTTTGTAGCAGTACATTTCTATCAATATGTAATAAACAAGTCTTTAGAATGAGTTCTTATTTGGCTGCTGTTTTTTGTCTTTTCTGTTAAACGTTCAATTTTTGTGGAAATCTGGATTGTGAAATTAAGCTAAAATTGTTACACATGGAGAGATTACACAGTTCTCTGCTTTGCATTCTGTTTGTGCTACAGCTGGTCAACATTTGTATTTTTGAGAGACTTCTGATTTTCTGAAATGCTTTTAGCTATTGTTTCAAGCTGAATCCAGTCCTGTAGACATTTTGGGGGGCGGCGGGGGGGAATTTCAGTGTGCAGATTACCAGTGCACCCCACAATCAGCTCATTATTAACTCCAAGAAAAAGCCAATTTTGTTTTGGTTACTCTGTTGCTAAAGCAGTGTGCATCTTTCCACTTGGACTGGATTTGTGTGTGGTTTCATTCTTATCTCAGTGATACAAGCTGGGATAATGGTGTACAGTTTTAGCAGTAGTGCTTTGGTTTTGACCTGGAGGGCCTTAAGGGTTTTTTTCTCGTTTGTTTTTTGTTTGGTTTTTTTTACCTTTGAGTCTCTGACTACAGACAATTCACTTGACTTTCCCAACAGGTCTATATATGCAGTAACAACATTCAGGCTCGCCATCAAGTTATTGAGCTTGCCCGTCAGCTCAGTTTTATTCCTGTTGATTTGGGGGCATTGTCATCTTCAAGGGAGATTGAAAACTTACCTTTGCGTCTGTTCACGCTGTGGAAGGGGCCTGTAGTGATTGCCATCAGCCTGGCAACGTTTTTCTTCATCTATTCCTTCGTCAGAGATGTAATCCATCCATACGTGAGAAATCAGCAGAGTGACTTTTACAAGATCCCCATTGAGATTGTGAACAAGACTCTGCCAATTGTTGCTATCACTTTACTTTCTCTAGTGTATTTATCAGGGCTTATTGCAGCTGCTTATCAGCTTTACTACGGTACGAAGTATAGGCGATTTCCACCTTGGCTGGACAACTGGCTCCAGTGTCGAAAGCAGCTTGGACTGCTCAGTTTTTTCTTTGCAACAGTGCATGTGGCATACAGCCTCTGCTTACCTATGAGGCGGTCAGAGCGATACTTGTTCCTCAATATGGCATATCAACAGGTAAGCCAGTCTTTAGTTCAGTAAGCCAAAAATGCCTTGCTGTATCAATATGGCTCATTAATACAATATCTATGTTTTCTTAATGTGTTCAACTGTTTTCAGCAGAGAACGTTATGGGTTATCTTATGTATAGCTAGTGCCGAGTAAGAAGGGAGACTAAAAGAAACATCTGTGCATTGTGCTCACCTCGTGGGTCAAGCTGCAGTCAAGTTTGTGTGGTAGGGGGAATCAAGGATGTGTGCTACTTAAATCCCTGATAGGAAGATACACAAGGAGAATGTAGGTTAGACAGGATAAAAGCAACAGCAGGAAACTTGTGAGTTTCTGAGGTATGTTCCTCTCTGTGCATACTGAACATATGGGGGAAGTGGCGTATATCATAAGTGCATTTACAAGTGTGAAAAAAGTATAAGGGTAGAGACCATAATAATGCTTACAGATACATCTGTGTTTACAAAATGTAAATGTTGTTACTTTGTAACATTTTGGACTGTCAGTAAAAATATTCATTAAAAATTCTGTAAACATCATCTATTACACGCAACAGAAATTGACTCACAGTTCCCAGGAGCAATTGGTCTCGCATAACCCTGAAACAATCTCTGTCAAATCTGTCATCCTTTAGAAGAGAGTCTGATGCTCCTTTGTCACCTTTAAAGTGGCAAAAAAGCAGCATTGCCATTCAGCACATTAAATCTGCAGGAGAGAGAGATGGAACAGAAAGAAAAGCAAACTAAGGAAATCAAATCAGATGGAATAAATTAAGGGAGATTGGGTCCACAAATTCGGAAAGGGCTGGCATGAAAAACTGAACTTAAGAGAAAGGCAGGAACAGCAAAATTATAAAAGGCAGCAAGAAAAAACACACTTGGTATTAGTAAAGGACTGAATGATACTTTTACTAAGAAATTATCTTGGTTTTAATAATATTGTAAAACTCTCACTTGCTAATATTCCCAGTGAACCCCTTTCAAGACACGCCATATCACAGTAGTTCACCTGAAAGTGGAAAAATAACTGAATATCCAAGCCTCTTAAGGACCTGAGTTGTTACTTTTTTCTGGTAAAGCTCTCCAGTGAGAACAATCTTGAATGTATCTGATGTCAACAGTGAGAGGCAAAATAAATTGGATTCAGCATGGGGAGCTGAAGCAAAGATAGGAAATGAAGCTAAACTCTTTCTAAATGTAACAAACTAAAAACAAATTGCAGGTTTACCCGATTTGTGTTAGAGAATTTAAGTTTCCAGGGTCTGAAAAACACAGCTACTTTTTTACAGTATATAGGCATGCGCAGATTGATCTGTTTTTATGACATAATTGTTGCAAATGGTATGTAATGTTACATTTTCTTTTAACAACTCGTCTTAGTTTCTGTGTTTAACATTTTTTTGATCTAACGAGCCAATACAAGCAGTAAGGAAATAGTTGTTTTTCACCAAGACATGAGGAAACCTCTGAAATATCTGACCCCATTTTATAGTTGTCCTGTGACTGTAGACTTTTACTCAGCAAAATAACTTCTGCTGGTATTTTAAATATTCTGTTAAAGTACTTCCTTTCTGTTATTTTGCCAGGTTCATGCAAATGTTGAAAATTCTTGGAATGAGGAAGAAGTGTGGCGAATTGAAATGTATATCTCCTTTGGAATAATGAGTCTTGGATTACTTTCTTTGCTGGCAGTAACTTCCATCCCTTCAGTAAACAGTGCCTTAAACTGGAGGGAGTTCAGTTTTATTCAGGTATGCTACTTTTTAAATAATAAGGTTTTGTTGTTAACAAGAATTCTTGATGATGATCATGATCATGAACAAAAGCACTTCACAACATGATGAGAGCTTTTTTTACTTCCCCTCTCTCCAGTAAGTTAATAAAAACAACATATCCTTACTCAGCAGATATATTACCATGAAGGCATGTTAAGCATTTCATAAGAGTTAGAATAGGAATTTGCATTTTACACTTCTTGGTCTTAAATACCCAACATAGCTAAGACCAAATGATCACTAATCTATTCCTTTTCCATTGTTAGAATTTCTTGCTAAATTCAAATTAGATCAGTTTGGACAAACTCTAAAAACAGTGATACTGATGAGGTACTCCTGTATGTAGATGCACACAGCTGTTAAAATTGAAGACTTAATTGGTCCTGCAGGATTTTTATTGCGCAGCCCTGTGACAGCCGTGGTGTCATTGATTCAGTTTTGCTTCCCCTCCACTGTGCGGGAATTTATATAGCTCTCAACTGCATTGTTCCAATTAGCTGAAAATACCCATTAGGAAAATACAAAGCTTTGTTTACTAAAAGCAGAAGCTTTTCGAGGTTCTGGCATGCCTGCTGCTGCTCTCCTTCCTCAGATAAATATCTACAACAGGCAGACCTAACCAGCATAAAATACTGAGAAATATAGGCTTTAACAAACATCTTAATGTTCATGTCCAAACAGAATTGCTATTAGTTTTAGGTAGCAGTCAGTGAAGATAACAAATTTCATTAGGATTCATTCTTGTGATAAATTTCCCAAGCGTGTACACACAGTTTTGGGCTTTTTTATGTTTTGTTCTGTTTTCTGACTTTGGATTCAGTACTCTAGTCTTAACTCACACTTTTCTGATTAACATTTTTTCAACATAGCCACTGTAATAATATTGCGTAATTCTTAGTCCTGTCACCACACTGACTTCACTGTTCAGGGCCTGAGTTGTGCTTCATAATTTACAGACATTTTAAAGTGATAGCAAACACTTCTTTGGCTGTAGTTGTTAGAGGTCTTCTGTCTGTAAAGTCATGTCTTCCCTTCCCCTAGGGTTTCCATTGGTGGAACACTCCAGGTAAGCCAATAGAAAGTTTGCTGAAAATTTTTTCAAATTGGAGTTACCCGGACAGAACTGTTTATTCTCGCTCATGGTTTTGAGCCTTCAGAGGGAGTAAATACCCATTTTGTATTGTTACACCATCCCTGCCACCCAGAGTTCTTTGTGCAGGGACAATAGTACTGCTGTTGGGTGGTATAAAACATTAGTGCAAAAGGGAAAAGTATGTGTTCACTCATGAGTGAGGTGCTGCCTTTATGACTTCCAGCCACAAATCCAGCATTTGTGGCTTATTTTTCCTTACTCAAATTTCCAAATTTCAGGCTTGTGTGACTGAGTCAAAACCCACACAATGATCATACAGTGATGTGTCTACAAGGGCTTTTTTTTATTGTGTCATATTTACTGCAGTTATTTCCACTGTAAATAAAGTAAAAATAGTTCCAAAGTTAAATAATTATGAAGTTCAATGAATCACCTGTCAGTATTTTGAGGAATTTGATTGGAAACAAGTTGTTTGCTCTGGAGGTATGTTATAGTTGGTACTGCATTACATGCTGAAGAGAACTGGTATTGGTAATTAATTGTGGTCATTTGCAATTTTTAATCACAAAAAAATACTGAATACTAAAAATTTCCTTAAAATTAATGATCATTAAAGGTACTTTACTTTCTCATTAATTACTTCTCAGGATGTAAGTTGTTCTTCATTTAGTTACTTGTCCTTTAGTTAAATAAAGCTTGCTTTATTTAATCAGAAAACAGAATTTCAGTGATTCCTCACTAAAGTGAGTCTGCATTTCTGCACAAGCTTCATTGTACCCAGTATGCAAGTAGAACAGATTTCTTTTCTCTTTTAATTCTACTGAAGTGCAATATGATGAAGTGAATTTGAACTTAATTTTCTCAATCTTCTCTAAGTCAGAGGGACAAACAGTCTAACTATTAGCCCATCGCAGCAGTGCTGCTATTTTTTAGCTGGGAAGAGCAGTATGTCTCTAGCCTTAGTCCCGAATCTCAAGATGATTTGCCACAATAATTGCTGAGCTTGTTTTGCATCCGGCAGATGAAGAATTACTCAGCATACTCAAGACAGTTTGTCACCTCAGCACTTTCTACTGAAAGCAACATACTATTGCTTGCTCACCTTAGGAAATGCAGTTTCATCAAAATAAAGGTCTGGCCTCTTTTAAAGAGTTTTACTGCTAAAATATACTCAGTCTTGAGTCCTACTAGGAAACTCTGAGTTTAGGATTAACAAATTAGTAACATATACAGTATAGACTATTTTCTAGCCTCGTTCCTGTAGTACGTGCCCTGAGCAGCATCTCCCCTGCCTACAGTAGTTCAAACAGACCTCTACCATAGTCCTCCAATACTGTAAAGAAACCTCAGTTGTGAATGTTTTTGCCCAGAAATCATTGCTGCCTTTGATATCCCCAATTATTTTGGAGATGTCTCCATCTTACCTAGCCTGGTTTCACAACACAGGTGTCAGCAGCCCCAAAAAATCCAGCCTGCTTGATCAAGCAAAAAGGACTTTTAAGAAGAGAAGCAGTGCAGGTTGTGCTCGTTCCCTCAAAGTATGAATATGAACAAAATGAGATGTGAGAAGGTTGAATAGTGATGTATAATGAAGTTACTGTGTCAGCCCTACCAGGAGCTGAGAGACCAGCAGAAAACTTGGAGTTGCTGCAGTACAGAGGTGACCACTCTATGAAACAAATATCTGATTACTTCATCATGATTTGGAGAGAAACACTCGTAGCATCCAGATGGAGGAGCCACAGAATGAGACAGTGATGAAGAGTTTGCTCAGTAGGAGATCCTAGATGATGAAAACTTAGCGTGAAATTTTGCAGGCATCTTAACACAACTCAGAGTTGGAGCTTACTGAAGAAGGAAGCAGCAAGGAAACTGGGGCTTGTAAACCAATGCATCAGTTTTCTTAAACACTACTTCAGTACTCTTCTAAACATATTTGGATAAGGAACAAAGATAGACATGCGCAATAAATAAAAAAGGATTTGTATTTTGTTAGAGCAGGGAGAAGAACTAGCCTAAACCAACACACTGCAAACAGAAAAAGACATTTCTTGAAACCAGCCCTTGAGTGTTCACGTAAAATACATCAAAACAGAGACTGTTGGCTGCAACCAGTGCTGCACCGGGTCCTTCAGCCTTCTGAAGGAAGTTAAATTGCAAATATATAATGTAAGCGTAAATGACTGCTGCTTTTGTTTTCGAGTCTGAGTTCAAGTCCAAAGCACATCATTCAGAGGTGCACTGGACAGAGCAGACTGGCTTTGAAAGCTGAGCTTTATGTTTCTTAGCAAAAATCAGTGCAGATCTGCCATTTGCATAATAGGAAGCTGATCTTTTTATAAACATTGCTTTTGTCTGCTAGCACAGTCCTAAATTTTTTTGGATACTATTGCTAAAACTTTTCTTGCTCACATGCTTTGAGGAAATGCTGTCTGCCTTGGTTCTCCCACAAGAATAGGATACTTTTCCCCCAGAGTAAAGAAGAATGAGGCCTGAGTATTTAGCAAGTTTATGGATGAGATTCCAGTCAGAATCTGAAGTATACCTTGCATAAATCTAGGCTGTGGAAAATACCTTTTGTATATATAAATTCCTTGGAACTTCTTGACCACTGTGAAGGTAGAAATTCCTGAGGGAGATTTGTGTCTCTATATATGTACATCCTCCTGGTAACATTTCAGAGATTTTTCTCCTGCATCTTTTCCATGCCTCTAACACTTTTTTTTTCACCACAAACAGTGCCAGTTTGTCCAGTTTATCAGTGGCCTTGGCTGGGAATCTCCCACACTAGCTAAAAAACCGACTGTGATCAGGAAGGAAAAGAAACAAAACAGGGAAGGCTTACAGAAAAGCTAGAAGATTGGGGAATCCGTAGGAAATGTGCTAATTCATTACTCAGCTTCCAGGAAACACAGCATTATTAAGATAAAGCAAAGCAACCAAAGATGTTCTTCCCCTTTTTGCAGCAGCCATCCTAGCACCTCAGCAGAGGGTTCCCAAGACTTATAATTGATATTGTTACTCATTCACCCATGTGAATTTACCAGTCAGGGAAAAGTTTCCCTTCCTGCTGCTTTCAAAAGTCCTCTGCTCTTAAAGAAGTTATCATACGGTGCCTCTCCTGGGCTCCCTGTGGTAACATCAGTGTAAGTGATCTTCCAGCTCTCGTAGACATATTCATCTCTTTCTTAAGGAGCCAGGAAAAGATGATGGAAATATGTATATTCCATCTGAAGCACAACTACGTTTTAGGAAATCCATTGCCTTTAATCCCTGTATTCCCTCGTCCACATTGTCCAGTCATAAACTTGTGCAGAAGAAAATAACCTTGGATACCTGAATGATAGCAGCTCTCTCACCTTTCCAGAGTTTAACAGATTGCTATGTAGAAATTAATAACTCCCACAGCACAAACATCATTTATTTCTCAATAACTGAAATATCTTTCATGTTAGCATACGTAGGGATCGTCAACTTTGGAATATGGCTATCTGACACTACTGCTGGCCAAGATTTGTAGTATGATGCAGTGCTACCAACTGATGTTATTTTTACTGTTCGGCTGCCCGACAGTGCCTTTTCCTGTGCTAGCTGATGTCTTTTTGTCCAACCCTGCTTCAATCAGTTCTGAGTTTCCTCACTTTACTGCCATACATCCATTGCTGTAGTCTTTAAACATTTGCAGATACAGAAAATTCAAGTCTTTGTAACAAACACAGAAGTTTTGTACTGACACAGCCTCCTGCAGCGGGGTTTTACTTAAGTAGCAGTCTTGATTGTGCTTTTGGAAAAGTCATTGTTAGAAGCTGCAAGCTGGGATAAATGGTCTTAATGGAATGTTCTAGTGCAGATCTGCCCTGACTAAACAAACCGAAGACTGCAGAACGCTAAGTTGTGTGGAGGACATCCTCTTTCTAGCTAAGTGGTGTTATTACTGTCAAAAGTACAGCACAGAAATACAGCAAAGAAGGGCCTGGTAGAAGAAAATACCATCAGTAGCTGACAGAAGCTCCTAGAGGAGTGTCTTTGTTGTCAGATTTTTAGATGAGTGGTTGAAATGGTCCTGTATGTACTAGCACATGCCCTACCAACACTTCAAATAAGCATATGGCAACTTTCCACAGGGCAAAAAAAAAAGAGCTTGATAGAGATGCATCATACATATTACTTGTCTTTGTGCTGTTAGTTCAAAATGGACTGATAAACTTACCGATGTACTTCTTAGCTTCCATTTTGACCATCAGATAGAAAGACATGTATAGATGTCTCAAAACTGTAGTTTGCAGATGGAATTTATATAAGCATTAAATTTTTTCTTTCTTTTTTTTTTTTTAATTTGGGAAGAGTCTGTATCACATTTCCCTCCTGTTTCTTTTTCAAGAATTGTTATAGTTCTTATCAGTAAGCCTGATGAAGAAATGAGGGATATGATTCACTTATGCCCTTTTCCCTGCTGGCAGTGATATAACAGCAATGAATTCAAGACAGTCATACCAGCAAAAATCTGCAATAACATACTCAAATACAAGGTTTGATAGTGTTGTTTGCTGTTCGAATTTCTTAACCGAATTTCTGTTCAGATACTGCATATGCCATTTTCATATCCATAAGTGGTTCTCTAATTTTTCTGTTTCATATGGAATATTTCGGGAGCAAATTGTTCTCTTTTTTTTTAAAAAAAAAGGTGCAGCATATCTAAAACATACCAACATGGCTCTGAAACCACTGGCAAAAAACCGCATAAATATTGGCAAGTTAAAAAACATGATACCCATCTCTAGAAATTAACAAAAGTATTTTCCTTTTTATACCATTATATCTGTGAATCCTTGCAAATATTGTTAGCTCAGACATTTTCCTTTCCCTAGAAACTGGTTAATCTTGAAGTAGAAAGAATTGTTTCTTTCACTAACAATTACAGAACCTTAGGCTGCATTTTTCTTTACCTCTCTGTTTACTGGAATTAAACCAAACCTTGGTAGCCAGTTACCTTTCGTAGTATTCATTCTCTGTTTCAATTATTTCCTACAAATGTTTCCCAACCAAGTTTGTCATTAAATCAGTTTCGGCCAAAAATAGTTTTTTTTCATTTGATCACCATCAGAATTCAAAGCATAGTACTCTTTTTTTACCATGGTTTGGGAAAGTCAAGGTTAATACATTTAACTGAAGTCTGCAGAGCAATGCTACAGGTTCTTATAAAGGTCAGAAATGGTGAATGACCCCTGTTAGCGCTACCTTCTGTGGCGCGCTCTAGATCACGTGATAAGAGGTCCTCTGCAGTATGCTGTGGCAACCTGCTACTTCATGTTTCATCCAGCAGTGGCCGTTACAATAAACTGCATTGTTGCCTTGTGCCATTATGCCCAAGTCCTACAGTCCAGATATTCCCATTAACCAGTAGACAAAGCTGATGGAGAAAGGTAAGGAATGGTTTATGCTAACTTCAGACAAGTGGATGTAGGCCATTGTGAGGAAGAAGCAAAATGCTCCTCTCAGAGTGATAAAAATCTGGAGTGTTAGGCCCAGATCTGTTCCGGCAGAATTGCATTGTTCCATAATCATGAATCTTGGAAGTGATCTACCCTCATAGTTAAGAAACAGGGAACTTGTTTTCCAGTCACAATTGATGTTGTTCCAGTAACTTCACTGAGATTGCTCCTTACTTGCACACATATTCTGAAGCTGACGTCCATTACTTAGAATCTGGGCAGACATCATCTTCATTTCATCTTTGTCTAACGCTTATAGATGCTAGCAGAGATACATTGTAAATCAGTGTTCAGTCCGTAGTTTTCAGAACATGGGAACTTAAAACCACATATTGCCAATTTAAAATAGTGTATAGGTAAGAGATTTTAACATGATGTGTAATAGAAATGTTAAAATAATGGGGTAGAGCTGTTGGATGAAGGACCAAGTACAATTATCTCTTCTTTTTTTCCCTGTTTTCTCTCTTTTCAAAGTCTACACTTGGATACGTTGCTCTGCTCATAAGTACTTTCCATGTACTAATTTACGGGTGGAAAAGAGCTTTTGAAGAAGAATATTACAGATTTTATACGCCGCCAAATTTTGTTCTTGCCCTTGTTCTGCCTTCCATTGTAATTCTAGGTAAGATCATTTTGCTTTTGCCATGCGTAAGTAGAAAACTGAGGAGAATTCGAAGAGGATGGGAGAAAAGCCATGTTATAGAAGAAGCAAGTGGGTCTGCTCCACATCTCTCCCCAGAAAGGATAACTGTGATGTGATGATAGGCTAGTATTTGTTAGCACCGTTTTAGATTTCTTTTTCCATCATAAACTTGTATGTTCAGGAGTTTAGTTAAAGTATGAGTAAAGTCACTGTGGACTTGCTTGGCATATAGTACAAGCTCTCAACCAAACTATGAGAAATTTATAACTAGAAGACTACTACTTCAGATAACTACTAAGTATTTATGTTTTGAATTACAGAGGGAAGATGATTATGAAATCAGAATTTTTTTATGCTCCTTTGCACAGTTATATCACAACAGTATTTTATTATAACCATGCTTTCCAGATATTTCTTTGACTTAGAATGTATGTGTCAGAGTGCTGTTTAATAATACCACATTTTCTGGGCAGTGTTTCTTTTATTAAAACCACACTTCTGGGTTACTGAGTTCAGAATATATACTAATAGAGTTAATAATTTAGGGAATAATCAGGTTTTGAAACAAATTAATTTGTAATGATGTGTTGCATATATACAGTATATTTATTTGTGTGTGACTTTACACCATTACATGATTTGAATATGCAAAACCAGTTTCAGTTATGGTGTAGTTGTACATGTTGTAAGCAAATAGTATTGTACTAACAGGGTCGTTTTTTTCAAAGTATCACGTAGGATTTTAGAACTTTGGCATCTTTTTACTTCCACACATGATACAATGAAAATTCAAAACAGTTTTACACATGTATAGAAAGACTTGCAGATATGTCTGCAAGCAATGAGTTTTTGATTTTAGAATGGTTTTGAAATATCAGGAAATATTAAAAAAAAAAAAAAAGCTGAGAAATCTGCAACAGTAAAAATGCATTTTCACTCTGAAACTTCCAGCATGTTGGTACAACAAGGAAGCATCACAATACTCATATTCTATGTGTTTGTACACTGGAGTTTCAGTTATTATATACAAATTTCCCAGAGTCTGTCTTACAAACTTAGTGTCTTTTTGTGCAAATACAATCTTCTATTTTTATATAAAAAGTCTTACTTTTACAGCAAGTGTCTCTGGGCTATGCCTGCATTTTTGAGAAACAAAATTATTATTCTTATACTTAAAAATGAAAATTTATCTCTAAAACTTGACATTTGCATTCCCTGTGGGATTCAGAAGAACATTCACAATTATTTATTACAACCGATTTGTCAAGTTCTACTCTTCTCTAACAAAATAGCCAAACTCAACTCCTATGCCTTCAGGCCACTCCTGCTTAATCAGCAAAACCTTTATTTCAATGAATCAGAATGTGTATTTGGTCCTAATTTTCTTTACTTGTAAGAAATTATATTTTTATTACCTGTCGTTGGACTGTTTAGGATCTCTGACTTTCTTAGCTGAAACTTCACATATTATTTATTACTTTGGAAAAATTTGTCATCAGTATGATACCTCAGAAATATACAGTACCTAAGCCTGAATTTATCCTTAAACATCACTAGTCCTGTAAATCTGTTTGCAATGAAATCAACAGGTCCACAGAACAAGAATCTAGAATCAAACTCTGCCCTCAGTTACACCAGACTAAATCTAAAGATTTCATCATAGTTGTTCTTAATTTCATTTCAAACTCAGTAAATCTACGACAATTTTATCTTCATCGTAGTATCCATATTCCCCAAACTTACACATCAAGCTTGTGTATATTCAGGGTTTGTTGCAAACGAAGAGACAGTTGAACTTTCTTTCATTTTAAGCATGTTCAAATCTAGAGATGAAAAATAAAATATTTGTATTATTTTTTCCAGAATTAAAGCATTTTTATGTATCTTTAAATGTGTTTTGTGTCTAATAAGAGATCAGTGAATCCTGTTTCTCTTTGAAAACGAAGGTTTGTGAAAACATTCTTTTGAAGAAAAAATCAACTCTATTTCATGTCTGTCAACAGAAATTTGAGAATTTTTTTTCAGTTCACAAATTTTCAATTTCAAATAGTGGCAATTTCAGTAGTTTTAGCCTCCTTTTTGAGCTACAGGGTGAGACGAAGCAATTGGAAAGAGAAAATTCATTTTCTTTCACTATTGTTTGAAAAGTGAACGATAATTAACAGCTATAATTGGCCACACTAAGGTCTTTGAGACTTGTGTCCGATAGCTGACAAGTGGGAGATGCTTCCAGAAAGAGGGCATACGTCCAGTAATTCTGCTCCTGACATCATCTCTCAGCCTCTTAGAAATCAATATCCTAAGGTTTATTTCAGACAGGTGCTGCCTCTAGACAACTGTATTTAATAGCTACTGCCTCCAAAATGGATCTCACTTTTTTAGAAACTTTAAACTTTCCCATTTTTTTCCAGGAAAAGAAAGGAAAATATGGAAAAATGTTTAATAAATTTATCAAATTTATAAAAAAAAAGCATTTTTTTTTTTTCCATAAATAAGTTAGTTTCAAGGTACTGATTTTATTGTCCTTCTTCCAATATGCAGCTATTTCAGTGATACTTGTGGTGACACACATGCACAATATTATTTTATCAAACATTCTAGGCATCGAGTGAAAAACTTGTCATTGTTGGAGACAGACAAGAGTGTAATCTAGTACAAATGAGACTTCTACATAAGAATGAAAAACAAGTGACAATTACAAAATCTAACTTACTTTTCCTGTCTGTAAATACATTCCATTACAGAAAGCTGTAGATTTCTTGAAAGGCTTGCAGAATTACATGTAACTTTCTTTCCTGGCCTGTTTCCTGTTCCATTATTGCAGAGGGAAACCACACAAAGCTTAGGCATTTGTGCTTAAGTCCTTTAAATAAAATTAATTTACAAAATCTTAGAATACACAAAGTCTTGGAGAATTTTAGTGGGATACCACACTACATTCTACCCCAGTCCTGTGCGTGAAACCTGACTGAAACCGCTAGAATGGGATGGTATAACTGAGAGCAGAATTTCATACCTCTGAACAAATTTAGGGCAGAAACCATTACTGTTGACAATCTGATTACATTTCAAAATTAAATATGCTTCTATTATTTTATAGTAATTCTACAGTTCTGTAGAATAGGTAATTAACAGTCATGTTCCCTACAATTATCTAATTCATTTGATGCAATAGCGATAATGTTGCAGAACTAAGATACTGTACTAAATGAAAATTACTGTCAAAGTCCATATATTTTGTGCTGTAATGCACCCACTCACACAGTATATACAGAAATGTTTTGGCCCTCTTTCCCATGCAAAAAGTAATTTCATCATATTTCTTCAAGAATGTTTGAACTGTTACATTTTGAACTGCCAAAGGTGTCTGGAGAGAATAATGATGTCTTGTTTCTTTTTCCAAACACTGTATGTAGAAAATAAAAAATGTGTTTTGATTTTAGAAGTTACTTGAAAGGTTGAAATGTTAAAGTATTAATAAATAGATTATATTTTTAGATCAAATATATGAAGATATTTTGTTAAATATTTGTGCTACAAAATGACCTATGGTTTCCCGTTAGGCCATGTATTTACTTGTGACTGGAATAACAAGTTGACTTGTGATTCAGTAGCTTGTAGTGTTCTTTAAAGACCAACTGACTCTAACAAGACACTGTAAGTCTGAAAGTAAAATGGCACTCATTTACTACACATTATATGTCAGATCGTGCATATGTTTGGTCACATAAGGAATCTTTATTCCTGTGATCAAACACATTTGTTTCTGTAGAATTCACATTAGGACTTCTCATTGGAAAAAGGCCTGAGGCTAAAAGTTTAGTTTTGATTGCCTAAATATAAACAACTAAATTAATTTAGACGTCTTAGTTACTTAGGAGAATAAATACAGATTTTGAAGAATAGACTGCTATAAAAATATTTTTGTGTAGCTTTATATAAATTGCTTACTGCCTAATGAAAAATGAATAATGAAATAAACTTAGTTTCTCTTCATTACTGTTCAGTAAAAAAAAATAGAGCTTACTATGTAATACAGAACTGTACACTTCATATTAGAAAATGGAGACCTCTGTATCTAGCAACAGGTTATTTGTTTTCTACGGATATTAAGGTATTCTTGCTTAACATTCTCTAAAATACAGTTTTATTACAGGTTCCATATGTGTCTTTAATTTTATCTTACAATTCTATTAACTGTAGCAACTATGTACAAGTTAAGTAGCCAGCCATGTTCTTGAATTATTTAGAGATTAATTATTTTGTAATTGTTTTGCAAGTTCTTTGCATATCTGGCTTGTGGTAATGGTTACTGTGAACTGGTGCCCTGTTTAACTTTTTGTTCCAACATTGTGCGTTATATGATGTGTCAACATGAGAAAGTACATTTGTATTTTCATTTGGCATTAATTGCCTATAAAATAGTATGTCTCTGTGTGTGTATGTCTGTATGTTATTAGCTATACATGCTGCCCAACTAGCTCTAAGGGAAATTATTAATTAAAATAAGGCAATGAGTTCCCAAGTGGCTATGAATTTCACAGGTATGAATAGTTAGGAAACAGCTTTCCTCTGAATGTGAAGATTTCCTCTGAAAATTACGTATATCAGGTGCATAAAAATTAGATAGATTGAGTTTTTCAGTATAACATTTTCATATATGCAGTGGTAATAGAGGCATATGCATAGTTCCTTTCAGACAGTGCATCTCCTAATACACAAGTTCTTGATCTTTCGGCTCTTCATCCTGTAGTATTTTCTATCAATGTAATGAGTAATGTTGCAGTACTGATATTGTATCATTATATAATACTGGTTGAATTAATTACATTACAGCCTTTAGATAAGTGACACGTTGAACTGACTTGAACAATGATGTCTATCATTATGTATTGTTTCTCATACCTTGCTGGCAGTGTCTTGGAGCAAGCATAGTGCTTCTCCCATGTGCAATATTCTCTTTGTAGTTGTGTTTGTCAATTCATTTGTGTTGTCTTTCTGAACAGGGCTATTATAAATTATTAGTAATGCTTTTATCTATTTTTCCATAGACTGTGTTTTACAAAAAAATCAATAAAAAGTCAATGTCAGGTATTTGGCTTTTTCTCCTGTGTTTATGCATAATAAATTTTAGCTTGCTTTGCTTCATAATGCATGTGTCCTCCTCTGATCAACATTTTCTCTGAGAGGTAGAACTTGAATATGAGTTCATAAAAAAAAAATCTAAAAGGCAATTTGTTTCTTTTGCAACAGCTGGATAACAAATACTTCACGCAAACACACTGGAAAGATATATCCCATCTCCTCCTGTAAGGTGTTCTCCGTGTTTTCAGAACACAGTGTGAACACTACAGTACTATCAGCATATATTCAGTCCACTTCTCATTCAACAAATAAAAAGTTTGGCAGAAGTGACACTGCTAGACACAAGCAAGTTTGCCAGGCAGAGACACTCTTCCTCTGCCATTGTGTGTGGGAGAAAGCATTACTGTTTAAATGAGAAAAACAGGTGAACTACTTTGCAGTCCTTCATTGGAAAATATATAACTTTTTTCCAAATAGGCCAACATAAGAGGAAAGAGGAAAAGAATACGTGAGAGATGAAATCCTGCTTAACTAGAGGTCAGCACCATAAACTGTTCTGTGTTCAGAGAAGTTAAGTTGTGTGACTCAGTGAAGCTGGCAGGATTCACATTGCTTTCACATTACGTTACATAGCCTTCCCAGATTCCCAAATGGAATTCAGGTATTTTTAAAATTCAAAATATTTAATATCTATTTGTGCCATGCCTGGCATAACAGTAATGTTTTGCTCCTTGAAGTCTGTCATTTCTTAGCTTTTTTTTAAACCTCCCAATTTCTCTGTATCACAGTGCTTGTTTTATGTAGCGTAGGTAGCAGCTAGCAGCTGGGGCCCCGAACTTACACCTTTGTCCAGCTGTACCTTGTACTGTACAGAGGTGTAAGTTGTGTCTACTGTGACTTACTGCATTTCCTTACAATAATAAAGATCAGTGTGAAAGTCCCCCCCAAATCCGTACCACCCAGTGACCTGAACACTGTATTTCAATAGTGTAGGCAGGTAAATCCAGATGTTGGAAGCTCTGTTGACTTTACAGCTTTAAGGCAGAGCCTACCACCAGTGATTTCACAGGTCTTTTCTTTTTTCTGTGGATATCAAATGCGGGAGGTCTGGCAGGACAGTTCTGCACTTTCCTGTTCCTGTGCCCTGCCTTCTTCTTCCCCTTCCTACTGACCGAAAAAAGAAACAAGAATGAAAAGGAAGACAAGGAGTCAACAGACTGATTCTTACAAAGACTCTGATTTCTGTACGATAAAGAGCTCAGTGTCGTATTTGATAAGCAGTGCACGTGGCTTTGGAAAAAGTCTGCAGGTTCAATACAGCCACGGAAAGGACATCACTGTGCTAGGGCTGAAGACCCCCAATGCAGCACATGAAAGGTGTATCCTGCGCTGAATAATAGTCCTTCAAAAGCTTGCAGCTGAATTTGTAAGACAGCAAATAGAGAGTGGTAGAGGAAATAATTCACTCAGCAGAAGCGAGCAGGACATTAATGGCAGACCTAGATATGAAACCTTGATCTTCTAATGCACCGCTGTCCCCTACATGTTCAACTACATGGTCCTGTAGTTTTATGAAATTTAACTTTACTTGAAGTATAGAGTTTGCTGAAACGTCTCTTCACACCAAAAGCCTTTGTCCTCAGTCAAAACAGAAATCCTATCTACATCAAGTCTGCTTTTTAAACATACTTCTTAGCGTCTGTAAGACTAAACATTTAATACTTTTGAGTTAATACTCTCACAAGTAAGGTACTAGAGCCTTGATGTCTCAAATGTTATTTGTTGCCAACGGAAGACGTAGAAGTGATAAAAATATAAGCCTGTTTGGGGCAGGAAACTGTCAAGTAAATATTTTCACAGTTGATTGCAGGTTTTTGAGGATGGATGTTTGCCACTTGCCAGGGGCAGCAATCCCTGTAGTCAAACTTGCACAGTGTAGCTTTCATCCCAGTTTTAAAAAGCTTCATTTATGAAGAAGGTGCACAGTGAGCAAATGGAGCTTTGCAATACGATCTTTGGAACAGTCAGCCAACAAATGGCATGTGACCTAAGCTTATAATTTACAGACGAAGTTGCCCAATTTAGTCTGTATGGTATAGTTCTCCATACATATGTCATTCAAAACACAAATTAATAGAACTGAAAACCACTTAAGCCACAATAAAAGAAAATCGTAGCGCTTTTTTTTTCACAAGCTTAAAAACTGTGAATACATACAACTTCATTAATGTCTGGGCACCAACCAAAAAAATACATAATCCAGATTGTTCAGTGATAACTGCATACAGACCTGTAAGCATTATCATTACAATTCATCATAAATACTTAATAAAAGATCTTCTACCACCCAGTGCACGTCCAGATACAAGACCGCCGCTGAGCATACGTTCACAGAAACAAATGCTTAAGTAGAACATGGAAGGGCTAGTAGAATGGTCAGAGGAATGGAGGGACGTGTGTACAGGGATGGATGAAAAGCGCCAAACACCAGCTCCAAGCCTGGCAGCTGCATCGTCAAATCGGGTGAATGCACTGTCGTGTCCTACGGGTCCTGCCCTTGTGTGACCGGTGTTCCTACGAAGGCAACTCAGGAGGTTAAGGATGTCAAAGTGGCCATTGCGTTTTCCAAGCTGGAGTCCCACTCTACGCTAGGCTCTATTTTTGCTATCATTTTGGAGTGGTGTGCAGGATGAACTTCTACAAAATGTAGAGTGTGGATGGTGTTGTGTATTTCACCTTTGACGGAAGGAGGTCTGCGTAGTGTCTGTCAGTACTAGACATGATAGGCATCTTATTTATTTCTGAAGAAGGCAGATGGGAAGTGGCAGGGGTGTAGCATGCGAGCTGGGAAGAGTGAAAATAAGAACTGTTATAGTTGGAGCCAATAAATGTTTCTTGTTTCTGGTATCAATCACTTCTTTTCCTATAAAAGCTGTCTGGAGATTCAAACAGCCATGCTAGCGATTAATTTATTTACGTATTTTGGAACCACAGGATTTAAAAGTGACTTGTTAATAAAAACAGAGCTTGATGCCAACAGCGCCTGCAGTCCAAGACGTGGGGTATGTGCACACCCAAAGCTGCGTATGCGCAGCCTGTCCGAAGCGTATCCAGATCCCGTGGCGGGCAGCTGGAGTGCCTGCGGCCACGCCGCGACCTGTCGCCTTCTGCTGCAGCCACCTCCCGATGGCCAGCGCTGCTCCTCCAGCCACGTCCACCCGGCGCAGGCAGGCAGCGAGGGGCCTGGCGTTCCCGGACGGCGTGGCCTTGGCGGGCTGGGCCGCGCTGGGGAGTAGAACCGCTCGCCCGTCAGGCGCACACATCGCCGCAGCAGCGGCTGTGCTGGCAGCGGAGAGCTGAGGTGGCGAACCCAGGGATGAAAACTGCCAGGAGGCAGAAAGCACCCAAACCTCCTCACGCTTCCGTCCCTGCCTCTGTCGCTCCCCAGGCATCAGTCAGACGGTTTTTATCGGTCAATGCGGAGGAAAGGCTCCTTTCCCCCCCTTCCCCGCAGCCGCGCTACCCCGGGCACGGTTGTCCCCTCTGCGCTAGGCTCTGTCACGGTGGGCTCTCGTGGATCTTTTCACTGTCAGAAGTCACGGATCGCGCGGCCTCTCTCCTCCAGCTCCCCAGCGAGCGGGCAGAGCCCGGACCCCGCACCGCGCAGGGGTGGCGAAATGGTTTTCTCGCCGAGGAAGCGTTTTGTCGCAGGGCACGGGACGGCGGGGCGGCGGGGGGTAACCCGTGGGTGTCGCGGCACGGGTGTCTCAAGGTGCAGCACCCCAGTGCGGGTGGGGCAGGACTGGGGCCTGCAGGCCGGGGAGGGCCCCCCACTGCCCGCCGCCCCGCCGCGGGTGCCGTCAGCCGGAGCCGGGAGGCGGTGCCGCCCCGCTCACATGGCAACGGCGCGGGGCCGCGCTGCGGCGGCGCCGGGCGGCGGTGCCGGGCGGCACCATGACCTCCGTGCCCCAGCCCCCCGCCCCACGGGCGCCCTCCCGCTCCCCGGCGCTGTCGCCGGCCCCCGGCCCCTCTCGCTGCGGCGGGGAGCGGCGCAGAAACGCCTCGGACGCCGGAGGGGACCTCGGCGCGGCCCAGGTGAGCTCCCCCGCGGCCTTGAGTCGCCGTCGGCCGGAGGCGCTGCCCTGCCCCGGCCTGGCCTGGCTTGCTCCGGCCTGGCCTGCCCCGGCCTGGCTTGGGCGCTGCCTGGGGCTGAGAACAAGCCCCGGTCTGTGCTCCAGACCCAGCCGGGGTTTGCCCGTCCGTGGGTAGGTACGTGTTGGTTCAACGAGGCACTTCTATGTTTTAAGGTTTAAGCACATTTTAAGCACAGTTAAAAAAAAAAAAAAAAAAAAAAAAAACAAAAAAACAAACTCAGTTAAAAGTATGACTTTTCCAGGATACACAGTTAAAATCAGTGGATCTGAGTTGCGTCGTCAAACTGCTTGAAGATTCAGACTCAGTAAGTAAGCCTGACATCACCTTATTTCAGTTACATAGGTAGTTACGGGGCTTATAAAAATGTTTTTATACAATTACTTCAGTACCTGCACTAAATAAACCAAATGGCGCTGGTGGCTGGGGCTGCAGAGCACAAAGCTGAAGTATTTGTTGTGGTGTTTGAACACTGCTTCTAAGGGTGATCATTTGTAATAGAGAATGGTATCGATGATGTTTTTATATTAAAAAAAATACATATATTACCCAATATGTTCTCACACAGGCACTTGCCCCCCCAAAAAAAGACAAAAGCATATGCATTTAAAAACTAGAGGTGCAAAATTTCTAGCTTATCTGGGAAGTTTTGAGTGCCGAAACAGAAATACATACAGAGTTACTGAAAGTATGTCAGGAATTTATGTAATTGCCTGAGTTAACTGTTAACAATTTCTCCAGGGAGGTGATTTTAAAGGAAAGAGAAATATACAAAAGTCAGTGTTGAGCAACAAATACGACTGCCTAGGCGCACAGGAGAGCGTAATCTACGGGGCTTCCACAGGCTGCTTTTGGTCTCCATGGGAAGATTTGGCAGACTAAATTTTCTAAGCCATCAGTTATTTTTGATCTAAAACCCAAATAATTTATTAATAAAGAACTCGATTAAGCATACCACTTTTTAAGTTAATGCCCCACAAAGAAGTAGTTCATCTCCTTTTGTTTTCCCCTTTTGATACAGAGCTGATAGAATAAACTTACTCACTGAAGAAAAATGTGCTGGATGACATTGTTTACTGCTTCTCTAGAGAGTATAAGATGTATGATAAAATGCCCTTAGGATTGTGGGCTGGCAGATTTCTGGAACAGCTTTCTGGCCTGCCTGAAGTTGCAGTGCTCTTGCCCAGCGTGGAGGTGCTCAGAAGAGCTGGAATGAATGCTGTGTATCACTTGACACACCCTGGCATATCCCCACTTCAGCGATATTCAAATTCGAATTTGCAGACTGTTCCCTAGTGGTGGCAGAGCACCACTCTAAGCCACTTAGATCTGCATTTTTATACATTTATGTCATGTGTGACATAGGTTTGGTTTTCCTAGTTGTTTTTCACAGAATCCTGGACAATTGAAGTGAAAGAGCCCACACGTTTGAACAAAAGACAGTTTTAAAAAGCCTCTTCAGTTACAAGAGCACAGACTCCGTAGTTAGAAATGGGGCTTGATCAAGGAGCTAATCCTGCTGAAAAGCACTTCCAGAATTTCATTGTGTCTTGTGATTTTTTTAATCTGGCTTCCACTTTCATTTGAATTTGAAAGGGGATAAACATAATCATTTCATGTTCCAAGGCAAACTGCAATTAAAACCTGCTTTTCATTCTCTTACTTAAGAAAGATTTGGAAAAAGAGCAGCTGAAAACTCTCAAGAAGGTAGTCAAACATTTTGAAAATGGGCTTGTATCCTTTTTGCCACTTTAGAATTCTGAAGTCTTGGTCATTTATGTGTGATAATACTTTGACTTTTCAACAAAGCAGCTTATGGTGTGCTGTGCTTCCACATGGAGAGCAGTGATAGTCCACATACATTCTCATTATTGGCCTTGTGCAAACAGAGCTAAGGTTGGTAGGTTAGCAAGATTCTTGGATGCTAGATTTGTTGGCTACAAAATTCAGTAGAGAGATCTCACCTGTACAGTGGTTGAAAGTGTTCAAATTGTAATTAGTTTGCTTTTGCTACTTAAGAAGCAGCAGATAAAATAGCAGTGACTTCCAGTGAGGAGAAGTTTTAAAGAAAAATAAAGTCAGACTAATTTATCTGAAGCTTTTTTTCTTATTTACAGTACAAATTGAAAGGCTTCCGATAATCAGAAGTACTAGAGAGGGCGTAGGCATATGGAAAAATGTGATTAATTTTGTACAGTTCATTTAATTGCCACAGTGATTTAAGCTATTTCATTACTTCACAACTGAGTTGTGGCTGAGCACTTACAGGCAGTTTCGGTGAGTGAGCAGATTGGTAGCAACTTCTCAGTCTCAGTGATCTGTTCAAATCTGATCTTGTGCCTCTACCCTAAATTAGATAATATGTGTTTTGGGTCCAGATTTTCGAACTTTAGTCAGTCACTTGGGACTAGAGTAGGAAAGAGTTTAAGTACCTCAAGGCTGTCTCAGAATTTAGATAGGTAAATCTGACACTGTGATGTAAAAACCTTTCATCCTATATTTTTAGATATTCAGTGCTGAACTTCCAGTGAGCTCAGCTGATAAGAAAGCTAAATCAGATTTGCAAGAGTTGTACTTCTGTAAAAGTAAGGCTGTTTCAAAAAACCTAAGTATTGACTCATATGCTTCAATTTAGACATCTAACTTTGAAAGCCTTGGACTTGTTTTTTCTTGGTTGTGTTTCTGAAGTATCATGAATACAGTTTTCAACTTCTGATTCATAACAGTACAAACAATCTGATTTCCTTAACTTTAAATTGAAAGCCCCTTAAGGATTTAGCACAAATAATTGAAATTCTTAACCTGTGTGCAGAAAAAATTAATGAACAAGAAGCTTTCACTGAGCCATTATGTGAACTTATTAAATTATGTGGGTAAGTACTTCAGCCCTTCTTTTAGAGATTTAAACGCTGCTTATGCACATGTTCATACATTTTTCTAAGACAACTAACATATCCATACAACATCTATCTACAAGGCATCTATATCTGCAAGGCATATATTATATCACCCTTCCTTTTCATGAACTGTCTTTTCCTTGAGTCCAGTTTCTTTTGGCATGAAGGAGGGACCCATTTCAGCAGTTCAGTATCTGTGAAGCTACGTATTACATCATTCAAAACTATTGTAATTGGCCCCAGCTTGCTTGGAAGCAGGATTCCCCAGGGTGTCTTACTGCCTGAGTAAATTGTTCTGGGACTGCTGGCCTCAAAAGATTCAGCAGCTAAGTCCTGCTGAGGTACATTTTGCTGTTTCAAACAAGCTCTCTAAGTGAGTTTAAAAAACTGAGTTGACACAAAGATACTTCAATACCTGAAAGTGAGCCTTACAATATGACAGGCCAGATTGCAGAAGAGAGAGAATCGCAACAACTGGAGGATTTGGGATTTATAATTAATTTTAAAACATTTTGCATGAACTTTTGGGCATCTTCATTGTCATTTGTAGAATAGAATTTTGGTGTTATCCACGCTTGTCAGTAGTTTTCTCCTCCTCAGTAATTTAAGGAATTTACTTTTGGTATGCTTTTATCTACAGTTACTCCTGTATTTAATTATAATTGCAGAACATAAGGAAGAGAAGAATTATGCCAGGCAGAAAATGAGTCACATAGTAAACCAAATATTCCAGTAGGTTTTTACATAGCTTCCTCTCAGCTGTTAGGTTTAAAAAATGTAGTACTTTTCAGCTGAATCTTTTAGTTTCCGGAGCACCATCAGTTGTACTGCTTTCCTTTGCTGCCACACAGTGGAGAGTGAGAAAGTATATAACGAAGTTTCATTTTCTTTGGTGTTTGGCAGAAGCGTGACAAAACTGAAAATGAGCATATAAAGTCAATGAAATGTAGCTGTGAGTAAGACTCTTCATCTCTTACAGCATTTCAGCAATAATTGTGGTTTCTGGAATTAACATATTTTGGAAGATAGCACCCTTGGGTTTTACTTTTATTTCTGTACCATGGAAATTTCCCCACAATTCACTACTACTTCATATGACAAATAGAAGTCCATAACTAGAGGAAGGGGCTGTTATTTAAAATTTCATTTCAGATACTAGAACTCCTATAGTAAAATTTTCCACTCTTTCATAACTGCTTCCGTTTACCTGACTTCTTCCCACTTTTTTTTCAATGTCTGTTTCTCCCCCCCCTTTTATTTGCTTTCTGCTTTCTTTTTCTCTGACTGTGTTTACAGAGGTAAACCTACTGGAAAACTGCTTCTACACTGAGCTGCAGAGACCTTAGCATAATATTTTAGTGTTTACTGCTAGAGAA
The DNA here is from genome assembly GCF_030867145.1 of Opisthocomus hoazin. Taxonomy (NCBI): domain Eukaryota; kingdom Metazoa; phylum Chordata; class Aves; order Opisthocomiformes; family Opisthocomidae; genus Opisthocomus; species Opisthocomus hoazin. Next base: position 69,360,905 of record NC_134417.1, on the reverse strand, counting down.
TTTTTAGCACTTACATGTTTATGTTGTATCTGAGTATTTTGCAGATGTTACTGAATATTCCTTAATAACCTGTTTTTAAAAATAAATTTGTCGTTGGGCTATTTGGAGTCAGTTTATTGGTTTTATTGTTATCCATTTCAAGAGGTCTTGCCCAGGGATATGATCCTTTATTTCCACTTCTGCACACATCTATGGATAGTCTAGCTGTGCAATAGCTTTATGGTGCCTGGGTTCCAAGATTTAATCTTCCACATTTAAATGACATTTGTTTATTCAGTACCTCTTATTGCACCAATATAAATTATGAAAATGTTATCTATGAGCATGTACCCCTAATGGCCAAAATGTAATTGTCGGGTTATGGAACAGTAACTTTCAGTGTAGAATCAGTATTGCAAAGAATGTGTTTGTCCTGGGGAAGGTGTCCTTATTTGCAAAAAATGTCAAGGAAGAAGAGAAAAGCTATTGAGCTTTTCTGGTGACTTGATTAAAGTGTTCTTCTGCAGTGTTTTAAGTGTAGTTGGAATATTTTTTTAATTTAATTTCACAGGTTACCATTTCAAAAAAAGAAATTATCTGATGAAGTAAACTTTTCTATGGCAGTTTCAAAATCCATTGCACAACTGGGTGAGTGTAAACTGTTAGGCCACAATAAAATTATTATTATGCCATAATGAAATTAACTGTATTATTAAGATGATTTTAATTGCTTGTTACCTCCTTAGTAAATGTATTTCTTTCAATTATTCATTCAGTCCTCTGTGCTTTTTAGTATTAGAAACCATTCTTATTTTGCTGTTCTGCTAACCTGCAGATTAGCTAGCAGGATTACCTATTTGCCAATGTCAGAAGCTACGTGAGATAACTATCAGTACGGCTGAAGAGCTAAACCTCTCTGTAGCCTGTTTCATTCCATTTCGCTCTGAGACACTGATGTATTAATATAAACACTGAAGCCTGGGATAAGGGGACCATGTATCCTTCCTGCTTTTTTGAAACCAAATGGAAGAAACAAGTGAGAAACAGTAACTCCTGACTCACAACTCAAAACTTCAAAACTCTGAAGTCTGAGACCTATCACATACAAAGGCAAACTACAGCGAATCAGTTGAGTGCTATGACTTACTAGGAGTAGCAGTTACTGAGTTCAGCCTCCTACTGCATCTGAGGCATGACCTTCTATCTTTCAGAAATCTGTTTTAAGAGAACTGTTGAGGAAAAGGTGTCAAAGACATGTTTTAATGTCATTGAACCTCTTAGTAACAAAATACCCTTTTATGACCTTGCATGTCATATTTGTGGTTTTCAAAGAAAATACTGCAAACGCTGTAGGTCAAAAAGGATTCAGAATAAAGGAGGAGAGATATATCAGCTCACTTAATGGTAAGATTTAAATGGTAAAGTGGTAGCACAATCAGCCTGTCACACATGAAAAAAAAAGATTATACTTGAAACAGATGAGAAAAAAATGTTTTTGTAAGTCTTTATTTTCACAGGTCCAAGTAGATCACAGAATGGCCTCCTGGTTTCAGATAATTCCAGATTCTCTTTAGCATGTCCAAAAAGGCACTAAAATCTAAAAGGTTGTTTATATTATCTATGTTAGACACTGGTAGCTGTCAGTGGAATGCTCTTTACCTTGTGGGAAAGGATCTCTTTCTGTACTCCCTTTATGTCTGCTAGAAGAAGAGTTTCTGACGTGGTAATGATGACAACAACCTAGGGTAATAGCTTTAATCTCAATTCCATAACTTCTGCAATAGCATCCAGTCTCTTATAAGGATCTGTAGCAATAAAGTAGAGGAGGTCACTTTTTTGATTAACCTTATGCTGCTCCTCCAGGACCCTTTTGTCCTTTTCACTGTGGGACTCCCAGTCCCTTGAGTATTTTATAATCAAACGTTGCATGAAATGACAGATTTGTAGTGGGTATGACCAAAGGAAACACTAAGTATTCTAAACAGAAGTGTTAACATTACTTTCTAAAAAAAATATAAACTTTGTAAATTACATTTTTTTTCTGTTTCTGACAGGTTATTTGATGAGGGTGCCAAGCTCTCAAGTTAGAATACAAATCTGTAAATGCGTTGTTAGCTTTTATGATATGGAACTACCAAGAAAAATACTTTCAGGTAAAACACAGTGTTTTCAAGTATCACAAGAAATGAAGTGTTTGTGATCCCAGCTACTTTAATTAGCTATGGATTAATTTTTCTTTATAACTATAGTTACTCTATCTCATATATTAAATATATAGCATTGGCAAATGTGCAATTAACATGTTTTTATAGAAATGCATGCTCAAAATCTACTACTCTTTATTCCTTTGATCCTTATGATGGTACCAGAGGCTGTTAACGGGCAAAGTCAGTCACGGATCCCCTTCCTAGATGGGCACAGGATCGTGTGCTGTGAGACAGCACTAGATTTGTAGGCAGCCAAGCTACGGGTGAACATTGTCACAGTGTGGATCCAGAGCTTAGGTCAGGGAGCGTGCTGGATGTCAGTGTGCTCTCTTGCTGTGTTCCTACAGTGTGGCGCTAGTTCCTGTGCCCTCTTGCTAGTTTTCATTTGTTTCAGGAGGCTTAGAGAAGCTGCAGCTGCAACAGCCCTCACAAGATTCTAGAAACAGGAAACTATGTAAATCTCACAAACCTTACAAACAAGGCTCAAATCCTGTAAGCAGCTATGCGTGCATTTAGTTGTATACAGTTCCATCAAGAATGTTGAATATTAAGAGATTTTATTCTTCTTCTGCAGATTTAGAAGATATGTTATCTCAAAAATGAAGAATGTATTTCAGTCTGATTTTTAAGGCAAATTCTTCATCTTTAAGCATATATGTAAATATTGCTAAAGTTTTATCCTGCAGAGTTCTCTTACCTAGAAAGTAATACCAACTTACAGCCTATCAGAGTTTATGCTTAGTTAAAACTTGTTTCACCATGTGCATTATCTGCATTTATCAGTCCTGCATTCATGTCACTTGATATATATTTTTTAAGCTATTTAAGATAAAATTTCCTTTCATGAGTTAGCATATATAAATGTAAATTTCTTTTCTCAGTGCTTCCCCTTCACTTGCAATTCAGTAATGAAATACGGATTTGCATATGCATGGACAAAAGTGAAAACAGGGACACGTTAGAAAGTCAAGCTTATAAATCAAAGTTTGGGTTCACATATTTTAAGTAATACGATAATAGAAGGCATTATTTCTCTAGTGAATAGGCTACAGAAGAGATCTAGGTCCTGCACCAACAACTTATTGCATGACCTGAAGAAGATTTTTCACCCCTCTATAACCCTGCTTGTTCTTTCATTCTGTAAACTCTAGGAAGCAAGTAATTTGTGTATACAGCATGTAGTCTTCTTGAGGGTGCTTTAGGCACTATTAATACTCAGATATGAGAGAAGCTGCTCTTGCTGTTTATTGGATTTTTTTTTTCAGTTGGTTTTAGGAGAAAGGAAATATGATACTCTGTTCTCAGTCCTTTCTTGAGGAAGGATGACTATTTTATGAAGTAACCAAAATTCTGAATATTTACTGCATTATAACTAAAGCTATTGTATGTGCAGGCTACCAGCCAACAAGTGCAAACTACAAAATTCAGATGGCTGAATTAGGAGGATTAGCGGAAACTCTCGTTTTGTCACTAGCATTAGTTGAAAATCAACTTACTGAGAAGTTGTGGGTACTTAAAGCTCTCCAGCATCTCTCCAGCTCTGGTTAGTACAAGCTGTTCTTTAAACAACCTCGTTACCTCTGATCTTAGATCATTTGTTCTCTGAACATGCCTAAAACAGTCTGAATCTGAATTAATTATTCAGATTTTCATAATTTCAGGAGTAAATTGCAGACTTATGATGAAGGCCCAAGCAGCCAGCAGACTCTGTTTGTATCTAAATGGTGTTGATCCCTCAGGACAGCTGGTGTTTCGCTCCTCAGAAATCCTATGGAACCTGTTAGAAAACACTTCAAAAGAAGAAGTTGTTAATCAGCTCAGTAGCTTGGAATGTGTACAGTAAGTACAGGGAATTATTTTATGAATTAATATTGTAATTTTGGAGATGTCTAAAGCATTGCTGTTTTGTAGCATTTTGTTTGAAATTAATTGAGAGAAAATAAAAACAGGGAATAGAGGTCTCTTATTAAGTCCTCATTAAGATTTCAGTATTAGCATACCTGATTCCCCAAAATGGAAGCACTACTGGATCATACCTCATAGCCCTCAGGCATCTGTTTCTGTTTCAGCAAGTTCGATAGCACTGTGCCCTGTGAGATGCCAGGAAATCATATATATGACCAAAGAGGTGCTTGCCAGGAAGGTTACAAACTCAGTGGCCAGGGTCCAGCTAAAAGCACATCCAGTCAACTTCAAAACTATTTCATTGTTGAGCCCCTGTTTATTTCATGAACACAGCAATCCACCACCAGTTGTTTCTGTTACAGTGCAAGAGGGAGATCAAGGTGCCTCGCTGCATAGCGCGGGAGGTATAGCCCTATCTGTTGCTTTGTATGATGAAAAAGTTAATTGCATCATCTTCAAGCTTGCATGTTAGGCTTGGTAGGCCAGTATTACTGCACTAGTGAAATGCTTATGTTATAAAATTAGTAGGAAATCCAATGCTATGATATACAAGGCTTAGTTCTAGATCCTCTGCTGGAGTAAATAACAGGTTCTTCCTTCGTGAGTTACACTGTTTTAACTATTAGACCATTTCTTCTCAATAATCATTCAACAACATCTAATTCCGTGCTTGAATAAATATTATGTCTTTCTGTTAATTAATTATAAGACATACAGTGGAAGGTGCAATTTGTAATACATGCACCTTGCATACATGCTTAAATTGGATGTTTAGTGGTACATGTAAGAATCCATTACATAATAAAGTTTTAAGTTATTTCTCTTGCAGTTAAACCCTAAGGCTTTAAAAAGTATGATGCTGAATGAGAATTTGTATACCTAGAGATGTCTAAAATCAGAATATGAAAAGAAAAGGTAAAATATATTTCACTTTCTTTTAAGTGCTTTGAAAGAAGTATTTATAGACCTTCTTATGCATGGTTTCCGGCACTATGATCGTCAGCTAAGGAATGACCTCTTGGTGATGGCCACGTTACTAGCTGAAAACCCTGCAGCACCTATGATTGTAGGTATTTATAGTTATATTCTGGAGACTAATATCTTCTCCTTTGCTATTATATACTCAGTATTTTCCCCATTAGGTTTCTAATATTTTTTCTACTCTGTCTCCAGTGCATTCCTCTTTCTCAGATATGCTGAGCAAGAAATCATTTTTCTTTCTGCAATTCCTTTACCTCAAAGAGACTTCAAATCTGTAGGTCATTAGCCTGGAGTACTAGCATGTACCTTATTTAATACTTAGAAAATTACACTAACACTATTCATGTGCAAAAGTTACTCTCTTGTACAGAATCACAGAATCACAGAATGTTAGGGGTTGGAAGGGACCTCTGGGGATCATCTAGTCCACCCCCCCTGCCAAAGCAGGGTAACCTACAGCAGGCTGCACAGGACCTTGTCCAAGCAGGTCTTGAATATCTCCAGAGAAGGAGACTCCACAACCCCTCTGGGCAGCCTGTTCCAGCGTGCCGTCACCCTCAGAGTGAAGAAGTTCTTCCTCGTGTTCAGATGGAACTTGCTATGCTTCAGTTTGTGCCCGTTGCCCCTTGTCCTGTTGCTGGGCACCACTGGAAAGAGTCGGACCCCATCCTCCTGACACCCACCCTTCAGATATTTATAATCACTTGTAAGATCCCCTCTCAGCTTTCTCTTCTTCAGGCTAAACAAGCCCAGCTCCCTCGGCCTTTCCTCATAGGACAGATGCTCCAGTCCCCTCATCATCCTCGTAGCCCTTCGCTGGACTCTCTCCAGTAGCTCCTCATCTTTCTTGAACTGGGGAGCCCAGAACTGGATGCAGTACTGCAGATGGGGCCTCACTAGGGCAGAGTAGAGGGAGAGGAGAACCTCCCTCGACCTGCTGGCCACAGTCATCTTAATGCACCCCAACATACCACTGGCCTTCTTGGCAACCAGGGCACACTGCTGGCTCATGGTCAACTTGTCATCCACCAGCACACCCAGGTCCCTCTCCACAGAGCTGCTCTGCAGCAGGTCAGCCCCGAGCCTGTGCTGGTGCATGGGGTTGTTCCTCCCCAGGTGCAGGACCCTGCACTTGCCCTTGTTGAACTTCATCAGGTTCCTCTCTGCCCAACTTTCCAGCCTGTCTAGGTCTCAATGAGTGGCAGCACAGCCTTCTGGTGTATCAGCCACTCCTCCCAGTTTGGTGTCATCAGCAAACTTGCTGAGGGTACATCCTAACTCTTTATCCAGGTCATTGATGAAGAAGTTGAACAAGACTAGGCTGAGTACTGACCCTTGGGGAACCCCACTAGTTACAGGCCTCCAACTAGACTCTGCTTAGATGTGACATTCTGTTACAGTGAGTTTTGCACTAAATCTCATTTGTTATTTGAAGAGGTAGGAGTACAGGCTGTATTCACATGGCCTAAATTCAACTGAAGTATCTGTGTCTCATAATCAGGATCAAGATGGGTCCTCCAAAAATCAGCTCAGAAGCTGTAAATAAGATGCTGAGAAAATAATTACTTAGATGCAGTTAGTAAGAGGCACGTAAATTCTTTCTAAGACTAGGTCACCTAAATGTAGCCCAGAATGCACTGTCATGGCTTCCCTAAAAAGTAGATGACTTGTTTTTCTGAGTATATTCTGGAATTTTAATGAGGGAACTGCAGAGAAGTTAACTTTTTATAGATGTTAATATTCCTCTACTCTGTTGTTTTACAGTTGAGATTTAGAACTTTAAATGAAGTTGTGACATACATACTGAATAATTAAACAATCAAATTTCTGTAGATCTGTTGGCTGTTCAGCAACGGAATGCTGGGAATTCATTTCTCAATTTCAGTACAAGTTTCCCAGTTGGCTGTATTACTGTAATGAATCTGTAATGAAGATTGCACATTTTTCATTCAAGCTTTCCATTTTGTCACTAACCATTATGAAATGTCTATTACACTATTGCAGCAACATATTGGATGTCTGAAACATTCAAATTGTTTATCTGGCTGTAGAAACGGGGTGATTTTTTCCTACAAGATAAATCACCAGGACACTTTATTTTAATTCCTTATACTACAAGGGAGAAAATTTGTTTTGATGCAAGGAAAAAATGAAAATGTTTTAATTTAGATTCTGTATTCTCAGCCTCCCTAGAGATTTTACTTCACTTGTGGAGTTAAGGTACAAGGTGTAAATACCAGGTAGACAAAAACATTAACATTACCATTGAATCCTGCCTTGTAGATAGTACCAGAGAAATTTTCATCAGAATGTTCTCCTTTTTTCTTAATATACTATCCAAGCAACTTCAAAAAGCTCAGTCTTCTGTTGAACATAATCCAGAAATCAGCACAGGAATCTGAGCCTATGAAAAGGAAAATAATTTTCTCACCACAAATAAACTGGAAAATATATGTAAAGTAAGGTTATAGTGATATTAATTATGATTATATCTGTGTTAGAACAAAACTGTCTGTTTGGTAATTGCTTACTGGTTTCCAGCAGAATTTAGTACTGCATTAATCAGCAAGGAGAAAACATAGGTTTTTATTTAACCACTTGCAATGGTTTTATACAGAGAATATAGGTACTACAGAGACAAAAACTAATAGGCAATATAGTTATGTACTTCAGTATGTTCTTTAAAATTACTTTTGCAACATTTTTCTCATTGTTAAAATAATTCGGGTGTATGCTAATTTCCAGAACTAGTCGGAACAGATTTGAACCCAGCTTTTTGGGGATGCATCTAAAAAGCTGCTGCAAAACTAGTAGAACCACTTGATTCTGTGAGGATGTCAGTGTAGTGTTCTGTGAGCTCCACTCCTGTTGGGAGCTGATGGAAAGCTCTGTGGTGGCATTGCCATGGTACTGAGGCCAGGTTAATGTATTTTGTTGCTCAAGAAGAGCAATATCCTGGTAACCATGACTTCTGAACACCGCAGAAGCGCAGGTCTTTTGCCTCTAGTGTGCTGCGTAGACACCTCCTGGCCTTGGTCCTTAGACGTAGTTGTCCTTCTGTTAGCTCTCCAGGACCTATGAATTACAAGATTTTATTTTCTGAATTTTTAATACGTAATATTTGTAAATGCATGTTGCTCATACATGCAGTGTTCATATGCTTACTTGTAAATGCACTGAAGTTGGACATAAGCGTATTACTATGCACAACTGAAGGCACAAAATTCTATGTACTGATGACTCTGATGTATAAACTTCCACATGCATAAATGCATTTTAAAAAACACAACTCTAGCAGTACTGAAAATATAGTTTTCTGGTGTGGTACATTTTAGTAGTGAATATGTGTGTTTGGGACTTCCCCGTGCAAGTTCAGACTTATACTGAATGAGACATGGATTTAATTAATTGTACCCTTAGGACTGTGGTTAGTATTGTACAATGTCCAAATGGTTGATCTCTTCTTTAGTAACATTCTGTTTATTCTGCCATAGGATACATTAAACTCTGTGTTCTGAAGAAAAAAGCAAAACTAACATTGAATCATAAGTCTTAATTTCACTGCAGTTTAATTTAATTAATGTATGTTTTTTTGAATGCCCATTAGGAAAGTGGATTTGCAAAGCTGTTAATAGTACTTGCAACATTTACTGAAGGTAAGAGATTTCATACTGCATAATTACACTATTGTTGCTTTTAATGATGATTTTTTTGTAACTTATCTACAATTTCCTTCGTAGTTAAAATTCCAAATCCCTTGGTAAAAGGTCTTAAACTTACCTACTCTTATGAGGACTTCGAGATGAAGAAGTTACTATTTAATGTAATAGGTGTCTTATCTAAAGATCCATGTGCTGTACAGGTAAGTTGTAACGTAACAGAAGATACAGTAAGAAAAAAAAAGATCAAAGAATCACAGGAATATTATTTAGCTGTGCATCTGGCAGAGTTCAGTAGACTGAAATCAGCTGTTCTCCAAATCAAGAATTCATACATAGCCTTCAGACCAAGTCCTGCTGTTTGAAAGCAGAATACAGTTTGTGTTTTAGAAAAGTTACAAACTTAGAAAATGCTAGAAAAATCAGCTGAGAAATGATGGCAAAGTGTTGTTGAAATACACGTGAAGAATGTAATAAAGTTTAACAAACCACAGTCTGTGGGAATGCTACAGAATATAAACAGAGTTTGTCTGTACTTGTACCGTTCATGACATACTTTCTCAATAAAAAATAATTTTCTTAGTGTAGAACAGATAATTGACTCATTGCTTTAGATTTTTCTTATTTGCATGTGAAACCTGTAAGCTGTCTTCTCTCTCTCCTTGTGTTGACTCTGCAGCTTCTCAGTGAAAATGATGTGATGCCAGCTTTGCTTTATTATGTAAAACCAAATCAGAAGCCTGGATTTCATGACTGGTCTGCTGCCCAATATGAAGAATTACAGCTTCATGCAATTGTTATTTTGGCTTCAGTGGCTCCCTTGTTAGTAGATAAATATTTGTCCTTCCAAGCAAATACTCTTCTCCTTGTGTTTCTAGAATGGTGTATAGGCCAAGGTCAGTAGATGCTCATGGCTTTCATACACAGTAACCTCAAAACGTGACTCAGCTGGACTTACTTTCTTTGACAGGAAGGAAGAATGTAAAACTCGTGAAGTCAGAACTATTCTTTTTCAATTGGTCATTTAGGAAGCTAATCTTTCTAAAAAAAAATTGCCATAATATTTTTCTTCTGCTGAAGGATAAGCTGATGCCCCATTCCCTGTCTACCGCTATACTGATATTCCTTCAGTTGTGTGGGCAGCCACACAGCTGTACTGCCCGTGTTTTGAGCTAGTCAGATACACTTACGGTGGCAGCAAGTCCAACCAGTAATTCCTGCCATGAGGCAGGGCGCGTTAACTCAGACTTGGAGCTGTACACAGCAAGACAGCTTCCAGACAAGCTGGCTTGTGGCCATCAGCTAAGAGGATGGGGCCAAACTCTTTTCAGTGGTGCCCAGCGACAGGACAAGGGGCAATGGGCACAAACTGAAGCATAGGAAGTTCCATCTGAACATGAGGAAGAACTTCTTCCCTCTGAGGGTGACGGAGCACTGGAACAGGCTGCCCAGGGAGGTTGTGGAGTCTCCTTCTCTGGAGATATTCAAGACCCACCTGGACAAGGTCCTGTGCAGCTTGCTGTAGGTGACCCTGCTTCAGCAGGGGGGTTGGACTAGATGACCCACAGAGGTCCCTTCCAACCCCTACCATTCTGTGAATCTGTGAAGAGTATGGGCTAAGCAAAAAGAAAACTAACTGCACCCAGTGCCTTGTGCTGGTTTTCTGGGGATGGATAGTTTTCATCATAAAATTGGTAAGTTTTCCTAGGACAAGTTTTTAATTTGGGTCTAACTGAGATCAAAAGGTTGATATTACTTGTCATGATAGAGAATATATTTTGAGTTTTCGCACTGCTCATTACTGAGTAAGGTTAAAAAAAATTGTTGTAATAATTTTAAATGTTCACCAAAATCATACCTGCCTTATGAAAGTAAGTACAGCTCTACACAGAAAGGCTTATTACTAGATGGTTTTGAACAAGAAACCTTTCTAACATTAAGGGATTTTTTTTAATTTGTTTTTAGCTTACACTGATAAGCCTTTTATTTTTTCTGAGCACATTATTATTCTGAACATACACTGTCTGCCAAAAAAAAAAAAAATTCATTGTGATTGCTTCACAGATCCTTTCTTTGGCCAAGGTAACAGTTTCCATGGAACAGGTGGTCGTGGCAACAAACTTGCACAAATGCGCTACAGCCTGAGAGTGCTGAGATCTGTTGTGTCCCTTTATGATGACGCTGTGAACCTTAATTTGTGTGACCAGGGAGCAATTAGCCAGCTACTGGGTAAAGCACAGTTTGTATTAGTACATTTCTGTTGACGCTACGAATGTTTGTGCTTTTTCATGTGCTCTGGTTTTAGTGTGTTACTCCATTGACTGCTGAAAAACTATAAAAACTATAAAAACCTCAAACAATTAATCCAAGATGTAATTGATTTGATTTTTAATTTTTTTACACTTTAACACACAGAATTGGATGAATTAAGCAAAACAGACAGCTGTAAAAGCCTAGGTGTTTAATTTGAGACTGAGGACTGCCCCTTCTCCCTTTGTTGTGCTGCATTTGTTAAATCTTATTTTCATTGTGGTAGCCCCTAGGAACTCCAGCCATAAGTCTTGTTCTACCTAACTCTGCTATGGTGTCGCTCTCCACAACTGCTCTTTAGAGTACAAGGAAATTAATAACAATGTACCTTTATGTGAATAACATTATGAAGAATAAAAGCAGAATAAAACTGCTTAACCACTGCTCCTGCAATTTTAGAGCATTTTCTTGTTCCGTAACACATATCTAGTGTTCCATTTGGTTTTGAGCTCAAATACACACTGGCTTAAGTTCTTTTCTTACAATAATAAAAAGTTTCCAATTCTCTGAAAAAGTCACACTGGAAGAAACAAAATAGGTAAGATCCTTTGGAATTCAAAGAGTGTGTTCTAATAGAAAGCCTGGAAATAAAAGATTTTATATCCTCAGTGGAAAGTTGAGCTCCAGTGAAAACTCTGTGGAAACTTACAGATTTTAGTGAAAGCACAATTAACACTATACCTTACGTATCAGATTCAAGTAGCTTTTTTTTATTTTGAGGGAGTTCTCTCTCTGAATGTCCTCTTTCCCATAGTGGTTCCAAGACTGGTTTTCTCAGCAGTGTGGTGGTATTTTATGTCTCTCCCACATTTCCACTGTCAGTACAAATGTTTGTGAGGCTGTACAGTAGAGCAAATCAGTAAGTTCATTGCCTTTTTCTAAGAGTTCCTTAATTCAGATCAGTTCCCTGGATTCATTGCACTGGCACAATACAAGGGGCAGCACAGAGACTAAACAAGGAAGAACTCAGTGCAGAGTCATTAACTCTGTCACCAAGAGTAAAGTCCATGAAGTTACAGCATCAGTGTGCCGCACTTCTGTAAGCTAGTGTGAAACACAGGAGATAAAACTGAACAGCGTAAGCAGATTCCTTTAAAAATCTCTTGGTGTAAATTTGATTTTTTTTTTTTTAAATCAGCAGCTGTAATAGATTTCTGGCTCGTATATAGGATATTCACATGTATAAAATATATTCATTTATAGACATCCTAAAGTATGCAGCAAACAAATCTAAAGAGAAAGAAGATGCCATTCTACTGGAAATCCAAGCTGATCTATTATTTATTTTGTCTGCTCTCTGTGAAAATGATCTCCACAGAAAGGTATGTGTTTTCCTACTTCATACTGTTCAGAAAATGTCAAAACATGGTATATTTTCATTTAAAGGATACTGCTTTTTTTTTTTCCAAAAGCAGAAGTCAATTGTAGTTCATTGCTCAGTTCAATCAAGTCAGGACTGATAACTGGTTTCTGTGACAGTGAGAGTTAAAATGCAGAATCACTCAGAAATCCAGTAGAAAGTGTCTCACCTATTTAATTGCTAATTTACATTATCTTTAGATGAATATATGAAAGTGTGTTAACAAATGAGATTAGCAGTTTGGAAAAACCGAGTATCTCTCTTTCATATGTATATCATAAGGAATATATCCTGCTCTAACAAGTGGGCCAGATTTATTACAATATAAATACTTAAAATTTTCAGTTTCCTTTGTATTTTCTTATATCTAGCTATTTAGTAAATCTTATTAAAGACATATATTACTTTAATGTTTCAACAGGAACTCTTCAGCTATACAGGAGTGGATATACTTATCCCATTCATTCAGATGGATCCAAAGAAGTTACATAGTGGATTAGGCCACAATTGTCTCCTCTTAAGTGCACTCGACTGCTTGTGGTTAGTAGAGTATTTTAGCAGCGGTAACTCTTAAAAATGTCATAGGAACATAGAATCATAAAGTAGTTTGGGTTGGAAGGAACCTTTAAAGGTCATCTAGCCCAACCCCGCTGCAGTGAGCAAGGACATCTTCAACTAGACCAGGTTGCTCAGAGCCCTGTCCAACCTGACCTTGAACGTTTACAGAGATGGGGCATTTACCACCTCTCTGGACAACCTGCTCCAGTGTCTCACCACCCTCACGGTAAAAAATTTCTTCCTTATATCTAGTCTAAATCTACCCTCTTTTAGTTCAAACCCATTACTCCTTGTCCTATCAGAGCAGGCTGTGCTAAAAAGTTTGTCCACACCTTTGCTATAGGCCCCCTTTAAGTACTGAAAGGCTGCAATAAGGTCTCCCTGGAGCAGTCTCTTCTCCAGGCTGAACAACCCCAACTCTCTCAGCCTTTCCTCATAGGAGAGGTGCTCCAGCCCTCAGATCATCTTTGTGGCCCCACTGCAACAGGTCCATGTCTTTCCTGTGCTGAGGGCTCCAGAGCTGGAGGCAGGACTCCAGGTGGGGACTCACCAGAGCGGAGCAGAGGGGCAGAATCCCCTCCCTTTGTCTCCTGGCCACGCTGCTTTTGATGCAACCCGGGATACACTGGGAGCACACATTGTCGGCTGATGTGCAGCTTTTCATCCACCAGTATCCCCAAGTCCTTCCTGGCAGGTGCTGCTCTCAGTCCCTTCATCCTCCAGCCTGTATTGATACCGGAGGTTGCCCCGACCCAGGTGCAGGACCTTGCACTTTGCCCTGTGGAATGTCATGAGGTTCACAATGGGCCCACTTCTTGAGCTTGTCCAGATGCCTCTGGATGGCATCCCGTCCCTCAGGCGTGTTGACTGCACCACTCAGCTTGGTGTCATCTGTAAACTTGCTGAGGGTGCACCTGATCTTGCTGTCTATGTCACTGATGAAGTACAGACCCTTGAGGGATACCACTCATCACTGATCTCCACCTGGACATTGAGCTTTTGACCACTACCCTCTGGATGCGACCATCCAACCAATTCCTTAGCCACTGAACAGTCCACCCATCAAATCGGTATCTCTCCAATGTGGAGAGAAGGGTGTTGTGGGGAAATGTGTCAAAGACCTTACAAAAATCCAGATAGACGACATCCATAGCTCTTCCCTTGTCCACTGATGTAGTCACTCCATCATAGAAGGCTGCTAGGTTGATGAGGCTACTAGGTTGAGGCAGGACTTGCCCTTGGTGAAGCAATGCTGGCTGTCTCGAGTCACCTCCCTGTCCTCCATGGGCCTTAGCATAGCTTCTAGAAAGATCTGTTCCATGGTCTCCCCAGGCACAGAGGTGAGGCTGGCAGGTCGGTAGTTCCCAGGGTCCTCCTTTCAACCCTTTTTAAAAATACGTGTGATGTTTCCCTTTTTTCAGTGACCAGGGACTTCACCTGACTGCCATGACCTTTCAGATATGGGGAGTGGCTTTGCAGTGACATCAGCCAGTTCCCTCAGGACTCTGGGATGCATCTCATCAGGTCCCATAGAATTCTCTATGTTCAGGCTCCTCAGGTAGTCATGAACCTGATCTTCTCTTACAGTGGAAGGGACCTTGCTCCCCCCATTGCCATCTTGCACTCCATCCACTTGAGAGGTGTGGGAAAAGAGGCTCCCAGTGAAGACTGAGGCAAAAAAGTCAAGTCTTGTATTTTTTAGGTCTGTAATACTATGGCCTCTCTCTGCACAGGCCTTTCTTCTATTTAAAATGTATAAAGAACCTTCATACAATTTGGCTAAATAAAAATCATACAGAATAAATAGAATATTCTGCATGTATTGTTTTCTAAATCGGGTTGTATTATGCCAACCTAACTCCCCACACAGAGTGTCCTCCTGACATGCAGAATTACCTAAGACTTTGTATGAGAGGTGTATGTATGGTTAGAGGCTGTAAATAACTTCACAGAAGTAAGCAGAAGACAAGAGGAAACTAATATTAGTTAAAAACTGTGTAAGCATAAGAAGTGTTTGTAAACTGGCTATATTGAGCTAGAAATACTTTAAAGATTGCTGTCAGAGAATGTCAATACATAGGACGATAACCAAAAGTTAATTTGTTTTAAGGCAGAGCTTCGTAAACACGTCGAAAGCCAAATGATATGTTTGAGAGAAAAGACTGGTGTAGGAGATGCCTTCAGTTAGTGTGTTAATGACCATAAGTGAGGAAATAAGGGAGCAATAGCAACAGAAATGCTGGTTTTATGATCATTTTAAGCTGGGAGAAGCAAACACTGTTGCCAAAAAAAAACAGTCTTGCTTGTCTCATTCCCTTGATTCTGCTGGCAGAAATATTCACACAGCCCTGCAATTAGCCACATCAGGGACATGATCTAGCAAAATTTACCCTCCTTTAGTGAGTTAGTTCAAATCCATATTCTAATCCTATACATTGTGAACCTGCCAAATTTCTTGGGCTGCTACAAGGAAAGTGTGCCACCTGCAAGAGAAGAGCGAGCAGTCAGGCAGGGTATATTTAGTTACACAGTGTAAATGAAAAGGCATATGAAACATGATTTTTCTACTCCCTGAAGGTATGAAGCATATTGCATACCAAATATATTTATGCAATTCAGTAAAATAAATGCAATGCTTGTAGGATGTTCTAAATCATAAAAATGTTCTACACTGAAATTATTTCTGTTTAAGGTCCTGTGTCATTGGATGTTACATTGCAGAGGATTATTTTCTTGAGAAACAGGGTATCTTTCTCCTTCTGGATTTGTTGGCAGTAGGTATTTTTATTATTGTTGTTACAGAATGAGAGAGTAGTAAAACAACACGGAAAATTGCGTTATTTTTGTTACAGTATCTCCTAGGACTATTATGATACCAACAAAAAAAACCAGTGTATGTAATTCCCTGAGACAGGAAGGGAATCACACACCAGGATATCTGCTCAGAAATGATTGGACAGATTTTCCATGTATGTTTTTTAAAAAATAGTATTTGACAGAGAGAGTTTTATATTTACCAAAATTAGTAAGACCAGAGTTAGTATACACCTCAAGGCTTTAAAAATTTTGATGTTTAAAGTTACTTTGTACTTATATTTTCTATGTATTGCTACTTCTATGGATCTTGGACTTAGAGCTGGCACAGGTGTTTCACCTCTCACAAAATAAGCATGTGCACCTTCCTTGTTTTATTCCCTCCTCATTCTCACCGGTCTTACTGCCAGCCTCTGCTGTCCTCGCAGTGCAAGACTGCAGACCCTTCCCTGTTCTCAGCTGCTGCTGCAAAATCTGGCGACAAAATCGAATGGGGGCTGCGTGGTGCTGCTCAGCCACTGCCTTCAGAATCTGTTTCTTGCAAAAATAAATCTTGGTAGCAGTACATTCTCCAGCATATGAGCCTGGAGGCATGTATACAAAACCTGTTACATATTTCTGCACACAGGTATGTGCATCTTATATGATCCTACACTCACTCCCCTCATGTTCCTTGATTTATGGAAGTTTGCGTGGCAGGATTCCAGGAACTTGAAAGATTGACAAGTTTATACACCAGTTTTGTGCGAATAGTTGTGATGAAAAGTTTGCAGTTACTTGATTACAGATTACACAATTTCTCTATTTTTTTGAAGGTAGACATCACTGTGTTTTGAAAAATTTAAACCATTTTTTCCTTTTCCCTTCACCAAGTTAAAGCAAAAGAACCTCCACAATATAATTCTTGGAATCTTGGTTGAATTTTGTGACAACCCTAAAACCACTTCGCACATCAGTATCTGGCGAGGGGCCAAAGATCAAACAGCAGCTAACCTTTTAATACAGTTATGGAGACAGGAGGAGCTGGAGCTAGGAGTCAAACGTGATCCACACGGAAGGATTGTTGGTAAGTTTTAGGATGTATATGAAACTGTGAGCAGTTCCACTGAATAAAGTAAAACAAAGACAGTGTTTGCTTTTGCAGTCTTGAATCCTGATGAAAGTAAGTTGCAATGTTTATAGCTTTATGCTGTAATCCTTACCAAACCCAAAATATATCTGTTTTGCTAGAGTCTGGCCACTAGATGTCATTTTCTACATTAGCTGAGAATGAACCAGGTAATGTACAAAGCCATGACTGGTATCCTGAACAGCTTTTCTAGTGCTGGACAGTTAAACTATTTAATTTCTCCCACAAATGTTACTGTGTTTTGTGGTATGTTGTAAAAAGAAGGAAGGAGGGTGCTGTGGTCTTGCACATCTTTAGTCATGCTAATTAATATTTTCTGGCCCAAATTATGTTCAAATTCCTGGCCAAAGTATCAAAATGATTTACATACTGTTCACAAGGATGGAACTGCCTTCTTTTGGAGGAGACATCACAGAAAAGCACATGTCCATAGCTGCATGCTAAAGATCCTCATACTTCATTACATAGACAGCATTTCCTCTAAGTTCAATAGCTTTGGGAACATACTACCTCTTCATTCTTCACTCTTGTTTTCTATTTTGAAATTATTAGACATGAAGAGACCTATTGCTAGCAGCTTCCAGAAACAGCAAGAGGTCATCCCCATGCCTGCCAACTGTCCCAGCTTTGCCATCATGGAAATTTCAGAAAACATACGGGCAAAACTTTATTCATTATTTTGCAAGCTAGGTAAGACAGGTGAATTGCCTTGTCAGTGTCATATTTGTCATTAAATTGAACTTGTTCACCTGCAATCAATAAAGTCACTGTAAAAAAACAAAAGGTCAAAGGAAACTTTGAGGTGCATCATCAACACTCTGTTATTAATAGATGTTTGCTCATCCTGTTCTTAAAAGTCCCTGTTGATGGGCATTTCAAGGCTTCCCCAGTACTTCGCTGCCCCTACCATTAGGAAGAGTTTTCCTAGTATTAAAGCTAAAGTTTGCTTGAAATTTTCTGTAATTTGTTTTCCCACACACAGTATCTCCTTCACATATTTTAACACTTTTACATTTAATTTATTTCCCTAGATGAAGAAATATTACTTTCTGCAGATGTTGCTCACAGATGTCATTTTCTAGCATAGCCTCTAATTATTCTCATTGCTTTTTTTCTTGAGTCTTTCCAGTTGGTTCACATTCTTCTTGATCCGTCGTGTTCCAAAACTGAATACAGTAGTCTAGCGGAAGCCTCACAGCCACATAGAACTACATTCTTCTATGCATCTTGTAAATAAACATTCTGACATTAATATGACAATTGCTATATTCACAGTGGCATGATGTTGCTTGTTTATTTCACTAAGAATCTTGTACGGTCATCTGCCATCCTGGATTTCTATGGATGACTCTTCCTACATTTAGAATTTTGTATTTGTCCTTACTGAATTTAATTCTGTGGGTTTAGATAATTTTTCAATTGGCAAAATTAATTTGCATTAATTTTCCTTCAAAATGCTGCAGTCCCTCCTAATTCTATGGTTTTTACATTCTGAATATTAATATCTACTATGCCCTTGTCTAAAAACCTAAACTGAAGTCAAGATACATGATAAATTCTTTCATATCTGTAAGATTTCTTACCTGGCTGTAGGCAAAAGCTAGGTCAAATGACATGGTTTGCTTTTACTAATTCATGTTGGGTATTAATGTTTTCACTGCTACCATTTAACTGCATAAACATTATTTGTTTAATTATTTGTTTCAGCCTTTTTGAGAAACTGAACTGAACCAATATTCTCTGGCTTCTCCTTTTCCCCTTTTAAAAATAGGTATTAAGTTTGTTTTTCCAAGTCCGTCCTCCACAGGTTCAAAGATGGTCAGTAATTGTTCTGAGATTGCTTCACCCAGTTCCCTGGGTAACCTAGAGAACCAACTGGTTTGAAAACATCCTTAGTTTCTCTAATAAATTATAGTCAGTTCTTCCTCTGTTGTAACCCAGGTTCTTATTTTTATTAGTGTTACTTGTGTTAAATGTTGGATCACAGCTAAATTCTTTATTAAAGCAAAAAGGCATGAGATCTTGTTCTAGCTTTCTCCTATATTCACGTACCTCTTATGTTAGTTATATACATTGTAATGTCTCTTGTGAAATACTGAAATGACATGAAAGTGGATAATAAAAAGATGGAAAGATTTTTATAGTCTTTTTTCAACACCTTCCTCTTACTGTAGTCATGCTCCATAACAGCCTGTAACATGGTGGTCTAGAAAACCAGTGTTAATTGGCTTTTATTCATGGTATTTCTTAATTTCAAAACATGATGTGATTATACTTGAATAGATAGATGCTACATTCCCAGTTACCACACAGATGGTATGATGAAGTCTAGAATGAGATTTGATAGACTGTCATTTTAAAAATAAAAATAAAGGTATACTTAACATTCAGTGTGCAAAAAAAATGACGCATAGTCTCAGCAATCATACTTCTCTACCTTATTCTTTTACATGTACTGTAAACATTTTTTAAAAGATGGAGCCATTATGCTCAAGGCTCAAATCTGTGAGATGGAGACCTTCATTAAGCAGTTTTGAAACAAAATACTGAAGACCCTGTAGTACGATTTTCCCGTTGGCTACTTCACAGCTAAGGCAAACTCTATTTGTGCTGAATTGCTACTTCAGAAACTGTGACCTGTGGACTCAACTGTTTGTTTGCTATAATGGAAGATCAAACTCTTACCTCAAAAGCATAGCAAATGCAGTACTATCCTGGCCTTCCAAGTGCTTGGAAGTTCACTGGAGACACTCATAAGTAAAGAGTTAGTATAGAGTGAATTTATTATGTAGAAAATAGGTTTTTATCACCAAAACCTTGTTCGGGGTTAGAAGAGTGACTGACTGGTGTATGTGTGATGAAGATTTTGCATGTGATTATGTGATGGGTAAGATGGAATATTTCTTAGAACGTTATATTTTAAGATAAATTCATCATGCTGTTAATACTGATATGATTAATATTCCTTTAGGTTTTGAAAATTTACCTGGCTTATCTGCTAAGGATTTTGTCACACTTGCTATCATACGGCATTATATTGATTTTAAAGTGAGTATTGTAGAACAAAATATTGCTACTGTATCTGTGTTTGCAAAAATAGCAACTATATCTCAGAATACAACAAACAAATATTCAAAAGCTGTCAACTATGTCACAAGTCACCTATAGTTTCACAGAGTGCAGGCCAGTATTCATCATCAAAATACACAGTCCCACTTCCACGATTCCAGCACTCCCCAGCCTCTTCCTTTGTACTGCTACAAATGTTTGTGATGGCACAGAAAATAAGACTAGAAACCAATGCTAGTTAAAAAAACTCGGAAAAAAATGGTTTTAACTGTTTGCCAGCTGAAGAAACAGACTTGTGCCAGAATAGGAGTAAGAAATTGGGGAGGAGCTAGAGAGTAGGACTGCCTCTTTGTGCAGTAAGGTCAGTTGGGTTGGGAGTGGGGGGTAGTTTGCCGTTAAAAATGATCTTAAACACACATTCTGATAAAGGTTTTTCTGTGCTTTCCCATCTTTGTCCGCTCATGCAGTATCCATCCATACTGCCAAAAGTTAAGAGTGACATGCCTACAGGAAACAAGAACAGGATAACAAGCTTTGTGGGAGCCATCCTGTTCAAAAGATGCTTCAGTTTGTGCCAATTTTCTGCTTAGGAACAAAGTCTGTGAGAGCTTGAAGTGTTCAGGAACTAGCAAGACTGGATATTTAGTTGATAATTCCAGCTTCCATTTACATCTCCTGTGGCAGCTTGCCCTGATAATGTGCACAATTTGAGATTTTACAGAAGAAACCAGTAGGGCACACTTGTAATTCAGTATCTTGTAGCTATCTGTATTTCTTCTGAGTTTCTGTAGTTACCAGCATTCCTGTTACTGCTCTGTGGAGCCAAGCTTGGGCTTGAGAAGGCTTAGGGAGGATTATCATGAATGGATTTGGCATAGCATTACTGAAGTCCAACCTGGCGTAAAAATTCTGGGAAGTGAAACAACAATAAGGAGAGAGGTTGTTGCTCTATTCTATTTTGAATAATTGGAACTGAAAAAAGAGAGAAGTATCAAATAGTGTGGTGTGTGTTTCACACACAGGTTGGAGAAGTTTGGAGTGAACTGTGTGCAGAACTAAAAGAAGAATTCAGGCCTATTGCGTCGGATGAGGAAGCCTTGAAAGTTATTTCAGAAGTATCAGAAGATACTGGAAGAATGGTTGCTGCTCTGCAGGCCGAAGTGCTTGAAAGCCAACATCAACAAGAAATCCAAGAGGAGGAAAAAACATACGCAAAGGTAAGACAAGGAGTATTTAAACAAGTAAAACACATGTAAAGCTTTTTTGCCGACCTATGTGAAGATTTTCTTATTATATAATGTTGAGAAGTCTGTAATTGTACACTGCTTGAAGATATTTTAGTCTCTCAGCAGTAAAATTTTAACTTTAAATTAAATTAGGTTAAGCTCAGTTCTCCCAATTTGTATAATTTTGCCAATATTTAGAGAGCAACATGGAAAAGTGAAACAGTCTCACCAGTGATGCATCAGCAATGGTGTAAAGAGAAATGATCATTATGTTACAGTAAGAGTTGCACCTGTGTTCTTCTGTAGCAGATAAAAATTTGAAGTACCTATTATAACCACATCTTCTTCTTAAAATGAAACAGAAGCCTCTGTTATAAGCTCCCTTGGCTGAATATTCACAAAGATTCATTATTTCACAAAGCAGTGCTTTGTGCTTGCCGACATGCTCAGAGTGAGCAGGTATAGACATTTTCCAGCTTTGGATGTAAGGCAAGCGCTTGGCATTTTTGTTTATCTACTGTCCCATCCTCTCCTGCTTTCTGAGAGGTAAGTTCAATTGGTTCAGTTGTCTAAAATCTCATGGTAGTGTTTTTGAGGGATTGTCATGCATTATGATGCCTGCACTTGTCACCAGAACTGATTCTCTGTTATTCAGCATCTGAGAGTAAGAATATACAGAAAGTATTCCTGAAAGAGTTGGGGCTCTTCCAATGTCTGTGTTGGAAGAGGGGAAAATTTGTTTGCAATGGAGAAGGTAAGTCTTTTTTTTTTTTTAAAGACAGTGCATAAGGAGGTCTTTAAAGTACAAGTACATTACTACAACATTGTCATCCAATCTCGTGAGAGGTATGAGCTAAGGTAGCCGGAGGGGCATAGGTGAACATGCTATCCAAAAAGCACAAGCAAAGAGTTCAGGAAAGCTCATGAGAATAGGCTTGTGTTGTGTCTTTTAAATCTCGTTTATATTACAGATCCGGGCTATCCATAAGCAAAGAGAAATGGTGAATAAATCTTGGGAAAATTTCTTGACTCGGACATCAAACTATGAGGCGTTGAAGGTAAGAATTCTGACTGGTGGAGCAAAATTTACATTCACAGTGTAGATATAATAATTGGGAAGTCCCAAACACATTTCTTAATGAATTATGAGGATATTCAAGTAGAAGTTATAGTATATATTCACACAGACATAGATGAATGAATCATGAGATGTATTGGCAAAGCTACACAATCTTTGATTCTTCTGCTCTTTTATGAATCTATGATTCCATGATTTGCTCTTCTGATTACAGTCAAAAATTGGGGATCAGCATTGTTTATGCATTTGTAATTAGGAGCAGTAGAGTGAGTGTGTGTGTATATAGATGTGTATTTGTCCTGAAATTGTTGAAACTAAGTCTGGTCATTCTATTCTTTATTTTTTCTAATACTTTATTCCATATTTTTAATACAGCAGACGTCTTTCAAGATGGGATTTTTTTTTAATGAAAGAAGTTTCTTATAGCAATATTTGTGCTTTTTCAAAAGAACATTAGAGTCCTGGTTCAGTGATAAGACTAAGTTGGAGAATGAATGAAATCACACTTAAATGTTTTGTCAGTAGAATTTAATTTTTCTTCATTTCCCAAAGGACGTGCAAAAGATAACAATTTTCTTCATGTGCAAGCACCTCACTGGCCTGTGGTAAAGACCTATGCCAGAATTAGAAATTAAAAAGGACCAGAAAAGGATTTGGAGAACTACAAGCTGGTTAATTTTAACTGAGTCCCTGGAAAGCTGTTTTAAGCACATGAGGGACAAGAAGGTGATTGGAAATGGCTGTTACGGATTTATCAAGGACAAATCATGCCTTGCCAGCATGTTTGCCTTTGGTGATAAAATTATTAGCTCTGGAGAAGGATGTTATTTCCCTTGGCTTTAGCAAGGTTTTCAGCAGAGTCTTGTGTAGCATCCGTGTAGCCAAATAGGGGAGATATGGATTGGACTACATATAGGTGTTGTCCACTACAGCTGGACTGCAAATTGGATGAAAAACTGGCTGCATTGATGGACTCAAAGGACAGAAGTCGGTGATTAAAGTCTAACTAGCAGTCAGATTTGAGTGATGTTCCTCGGAGTTAATTATAGGGTTGCTACTGTTTAGCATTTTCGTTAATGACTTGGATATTGGGTCAGTATGCAACCTCATCACATTCATGCATGACACTGAGCTGGAGGAAGCAATCCATATTCTGGGAGGTAGGGACGCTATTCAGAAGGACCTTGACAAGCTGGAGGGATGGGCTGACCGGAAGCTCATGCAGTTCAGGAAAAGAAAATGTGAAGTCATGCATTTGGGGTGCGTTAAGGTTTTCATGCATCAGTGCAGCCTGGGGACAGATGGGCTATGTAGAGGTGTACTGTGCATGGGGTGACAAGCTGAATGTGAGGCAACAGTGTGCTCTTGTGGCGATGAAGGCTAACAGCATATATGGCTACATTAGAAAGAATACAGCCCACAGGTCATGGCAAGTGATTATTCCCTTCTCACCCTTGTGAAGCCATGTCCATTTATTCTGTTTTCAGGTCCCCAGTACAAGAGAAAATTATAGACCAGAGGGAGAGTACTGACAATTAAAGGCCAATAGAATTATCACCTCATTTATTTTGTTATTTTGTTTGTATCTTTTCTAACAAATGCAAATCATACAATTCATTCCGATTAAAACAATTTTGCCTTTTTTCTAACTATCTTTAGAAAGCAAAAAGGCTTCAGGAAAAATCAATAGAGGCTTCCAGATCTAAATCAAAGACTCAAAATGGAGCAGTACATTCTACTGATATTAAAGGTCTCGGTACAACAGTAAGTAATCCCCAATAACACTGTTTTATTTTCATTACTATGTAAGTAGTTTGGGGTTTATTCTGGCTGTATATGTGCTGCTGCTTACTTTCTCTCTAATAATGTTGATGTTGACAAGCCCCAAGTATGTAAGAAAGAATCTGTATCTCCCGCAAAGCACCACTTCCCCTTCTGACATATCCTCAGAAAACAGGTAGGTGGTCAGAGTGAGATTCAGATCTGCAAATTACTCATAAAAAGTGTGGGCAAGATGGTCCCTATGCTACTTGACATGCACCTCTAGTGGGACAGCCTTTCATGAAAACCTTGCTGAGGTCAAGACCTCCTTCATTTATTTTTGGGTAAATCTGTGTGATCTCCAGTGTGTTGGTAGAGGTGTCCTTTGTCAGTGAGCGTGTTCCTGACTGTCTGCAGATAAGCCACCCGTTGCATCTGCAGAAAATATTTTTTTTCTCATTTCTATCAATTAGTTGAAGTGTGAGAAAATAAAAGCCATTGTTAAGAACTTATTTGGGCACAACAGCGTATTTAGATGTTTTGAGAAGAATCTCCATTGCAGTCAGTAACTGCTTTTGAGCTAGCTGGATGATTTCTGTGTGAGTATCACAGCTAGGGAGGATTTTAGGAGTGAAGGATAGCTTCTTGGTTGCTTATAAGTTACTCTTGCATGTAAGGAGAAACAAGGAAGAAAAAACATGAGGTGCTGTTTTCAAACTTGCACAAAGGCAAGAGATTGTATTGTCATGGGCTCTCTGGCATGAATGAGTAATGACAACTAAGGTGGCTGCATCCTGAAAAAGAAAAGAGGCAGTTCGTTTTTGATGTGATGAAGAAAGGAGGAGTTCAATAGGAAGCAAGGGGATGGTCTCAGAGTGCTGGAGTAGGATTTGTAACAAATCGTATTTGCCCTAAACTTCTGAAAGATGTAGAGGGACACATCTGGGAATTCAAGGTGAAGTGGGCTGGAATAATTATTTAGTTACGTGCATATATCAGTGAGACTGTTAATCAGCGATATTTTGGAGGAAGAATCTGAAAAATTTAGACATAAACATGAGTATTCTGGAAATTGTTAGTAGAGAGAAATGCATTGTTAGATTTAGTTTTAAAGACTTGGACCTCAAGCCAGGATTATTCATTTGTTTGGAGGGAGAGGATTTAACAAGAAAATATTTTCATGGTTCTATAATCAATATTTCAACAACTGTAGACAAAACCAAGGAAAAGGTTAGTCCATTTGGCAGAATAAGTGTATTAAGAAAAGAAATACATCAGCAACATCAGATAAAATTCCTTGGGTACATTGCTTAGGAGAATTACAAATGACAGATATGGCTGGCAGTTTTTTTCACGGAACAATCTTCTTCCCTCCTCTCTGCTAAACACCCTTAGTAGGGAGAGATGAAAATTAAGCCAAGGTGGTTGTTGCAAACCGGTTAAGGTCAAGTAATCAAACATGTGAGTCACATGCACTCAAAGATTTTCACTGTTTGTTTTAGTAGGTCATGGTTAGAAGACAGAGGTGTCACTCGGGGATTTTTGTGCAAAGACCTGAGCCTATTCAGTATAAAGTGTAGTAATGCGACTGGAAAGTGTATGTCCCTTTTCTTTTTTCTGAACCAGTAGTTATAGGCAATTGTATTCTAAGAGAATCAGGGTCTGTTCCCTTTTTTTTGTTCAAAGTATTAATGCATAGTGAAATTCTGAGTTCAAAAGCTGTGGCTCGTGTTATATACAAATCCAAATAACATTGCACAACAAACTTCTGTTGTAATAAGGGCTTGATTTTCTTTTCCTCTATTCGCAAGATCAGACATGAAGGCAGAAAAGCAGAGTACATAAAGGTACCTGCTGAAAAACCACTCTGTCTTTTCCTTTGTATTGATGGGAACAATTTGTGAATTTGGTACAAAGGACAGTTTGAGTGGACTGCAGAAACCTCAGCATGCGTCTCCACCAGCTGAGTAATAGTTTTGAAAGACAGTTCATGATTTAACTCTCATCTCATTTTAAATGCTAACATGAATGTCAAGCAATACATTTATTTTGTTTTTCAGATTGGATCTGGTCGCTTAGTAACTGTCGAAAGTACACCTCAGTTAATTGGAGGGCCACTGGCTGTTACAGACCTTGCTCTTAGAAAGCCTTCTGTTTGTGAAGGAGCCTTAAAAAAGATCAGAAAAGTTAAAACGTTAGACTCAGTCAAGAAAGATTCGGTACCTGTAGAATAGATAGTGTTCTGAACAATGCTTTTAATATTTCAGTTAACTGTATGTGTATTTTAGATACCAAATAAAATCTGTTTATAATGTTTTGATGAATTGCATAGAGCACCTTGAGAGTAAACTTGTATTTTGTCTTAACTAATTCAAACATGGGGATGATGTATTAATAAAGTACCCGAGACAGTATGGTCCAGAAGTATATTGTGTCCAATAATTTTGTGTGCTAGTGTCAGGTTACCCTGATCCACTATCAGTAGGTCCACTATTTAGATCTCCATCTCTTGTTGGCACATTCCACACACTGTACTTTAAGTGTCTCGTTCTCAGAGCAGGGTGATGAACCTTCACATGAACCCATGCAGTTCCTCATTTTCCTGGATACTGTACCCATGTGCTTTTTGTGCAAGTCCATTTGTTTCTTGAATTGCTGCCTTTAGCGTCAGGACTTCTGACTTCTGTTCTCTCGGTTTTCATCTAAAGACGCACCAAGAAGCTTGTCTGTGCCAACAGTTTCTCCAAGCCTGTTGGAAAGACATGCTGAAGTGTTCTGCTCCTCATGGGTTTTCACAGCTCTTTAACTGGTCTTACTATTCTAATTATTTCTTCAGATATTGACCATATTGTCTCCAAAAAGAACTCATCCTCTTCCACCCCAGCACCTCTAGAATACCAACACAAACGTGTGAGCAGCAGAACTTTTTGTAGGCGACTCAGTTTCTAAGCTATTGTCTCTTTCCCAACTTGGGCAAAGCCAGAATTTGCTATAGAGCAAGATTCCCTGAGGCTGTTACTTCGTTTTAAAACCAGTGGCTATCCGCTGCTATGGCATAAATTGCTGTGACATTGCAAGGGATTCTGGGACATACAAGCTCTGGCATGTAGTCTGTCATTTCTGCCTGTAAGCAATATTTAGAGAAAATACAGGCTTTCACTTTGTTAAATGACAACTTGAAAAATGGAAATAAATTTGAACTAAGCAGGTAGAACTTCATTTCCAACTCCTTTTTTTACTTCCTGAAAGAGGGATGGGGGGTGGGGGTGGGTGTATAAGCATTGCTTAAAAATCTGTTTGTCCCTGTAACAAAACTTAGCAGTGCTGGCATTAAAAATGAAGGCAGAGATTTTTGTTTAAAAATTGTCTACTTAAATTCTATTAAAAGAACCTGAACAAAATAATGAAATAAAAGAAAACAGCCATATGAAATGGTACTTAAACTTTAGAGAAATCTTCACCTGTTTAGTTTCCAAAGATGGGAAGCATTTTCTCATGGGCAGGTCTGTTATACATTACATTCTAGAGTAAGACAGTCATCTAGTGCTTAAAGCTAGAGAAATTAAATCGAGCTATGCTAATTTCGCTGGCCCTTTGCTAATTCATCATTTTTAAGTATAGTCTCGTTTCATTATGTCATTTTTTTCCCAAAATTATCTGCATCAGGTTTGTTTTCTTAAACAAGCCTGTATATGTATTTCTTGCCTGCCAGCAAAGGTATGTAGAGATTATCTAAGTGAAGCCCTGTGTGTCAAGTAAAGTCTTGCTCAGTTGTTTATGTTTGTATTTCTCTGACAACTCTTCAGCAGCTATGCTGCTTTATTACTTTTTTAGAGAATGTGAATATATATCTATACACCGGGGCCAGAAAAAGTGTGCTCCATTGTCTTTTCACAATTAAACCAAATAATAAATATTTGTCTAGGAGAACAAAGACTGTGACATTTAGAGGTTTTTTATATGCTTGCATATATGTGAATGTGTGGGTGAGTCATTACTACTGGCAGCAAGGCAGATTTCCCAAAATGCTTACATTTATACTTCAAGGCAGATTTCCCAAAATGCTTACATTTATACTTCATGAATTAATACTAACACGAGGCTTCACAGCGGCATACGCAGCATTTGAGTTTGCCAGCCAGCTGTGGACTGTGGCCTGACTGCCAGAGGGGGAACCCAAGAAAACTCGGCTTGCTGTTCCTGCTGTAACCCAGGGATGGAAAGAGAGGGAGCACTGAGTGCTGGTGGAGAGAAAGATCATCCCCTTCGCTGTTAATCCCTCTTGCAGAGAGCCAGGAGGAGCCACCTCTGGCCTCCCAGAGCTCTGTCCTAGACAGCACAGGTATATCCACCTGGAATTTGTTTTGCTGCTGCTGCTTGTGGTACTGTGTTGCTGTTGTTCACAGCCACCTGCCCCTTTGGCAGACACTGCAGGGTGACAATAGATTGTTCAAGCATTCTGGAGCCAATTATGGTAGATGCTAAGCACCTTTCTCCTACAGAAAGCTAGTTAAAACAAAGAGTTACAGTCTGAGGGAAGATGGAGCTTTTAAAACTGCATAGGATACCTTGCTCTGGAATTCAATTAAAAGATCACGAATATAGGAAGCATTACCTTTAAAATGTTCTTACAATTTTACACTTCTGTAGGTGATGAATAAAATTATTTGTAAGTGTGAACAAGGGGAATTTATTTCTCTGATTTATGACAGTTAAAACACTTGATTTGTCGCAAATGCAATACAATACACAGCTTTATAAAGTGGATATTGCCTGAACAGATTAGGTGGTGGCTCTCAAATAGCTGCTCATCATGATATATCAATTCCTGAAACTGCTGGGTTTGGATGTGTCATGACTCCCTCTATTTGCTTAAAAGAAAGGGTGTATTTAAAATACGTTTTTGTATCAGGAACTTACAGTGATATTAATTTGTAAGAGAAATTTCTCACTACTTTTGTACCCTCTCTAGAATACAGTAGGAGAAATATTTTACAAGATGCAGGTCAATATTGTATTTACCTAGATAAACATTTACAAATCTATGAGAATTGTTGGATATTTTATGAACTATATATGAGCTAGGCATTATGTGGGATGGATTTCTTGTCACTTATGAAGGTTTATATGCTGTTACTGTGTAAGTACTGTTTCCTACAATAATTAAACCCATCTGGGATCTCATAAAAGGCTAGAACACAACAGGGACTGAACAAGCTGCATTGCCCAAGGAATAAAGCAGAGAACAGTGAGCATCTCTGAGTGTTCTCATTTGTTCTCAGGCTTTCTGTGCCCAGGAGAAATGGATTAACAAAGTGGTTAATCTGCCTGAATTAGCTGACCCATTCTGGATGGTTTCGTGTAATGGGAGCAATAGTCAAGCCAGTCTCTAACGCTTTCAAACCACTTGATGCATGAGTCTCTTCTCAACTGTGATGTTGCCTGCTATGACAGGGATGGATTGTATCATCTTATTTACCTGTATGAATGTGTCAATAAAGAGCAGGCTTGTGTAAAGTACTGTTCTTAATGTCATGTAGTAGTGGTCTTGCAAATAAATTGCTAATAGACAAGAAAATGACTACTATTTAGACACTGCTGCATAGAAAAATACTTTAATTAATCATAGCCTATACTAAGCAGTGATAAAATACAAAGTTTACACTGCACAGGACATTACAATGAGCATAAGCCTTCTCTTTAGCTTGATGTCACACTTTTTTGCAATTCTTAAAAGTAAAATTGATTGTATGTGCAAGACACTGTATCAAATGTTTGTTGACATTTTCTCCATTGCTTAACGTATAAAAATATATTGGGTTTCCTTCAGAATTAACTTTTAAAAAAAGAGAATTATTGGAAAAGATGAGCCTCTACAAAAATACGACACTGGCTTTGACTTACAAGCTTACCTGAGAGAACAAAGGTAAACATAAAAGCATTCACACATGCAGTGGGAAAAAGGCAACCCTGGGAGTTTGCAAGACAGGAAAGCAAAAGTGACAACGTGGGAGTTCATGCACTTATCAGTTTAGCAGTGATTAAAGTACTTTATACAGAGGAAAAAAAAACAGGTTGAACCATGCCATGGATTTGTCTAAGCGTCTACAGTATAGGCTGTGCTTTTGTGTTCCTTCGTTTTGATGTTGCCTTGCTGAGGTATCTTCATTTTCTCCCCTTTTGGCCTAAAATGGGTTGGTGAAAGCGGACCCTGCAAGATCATGAAAGAAAGGTTATTTTCCAAGGTTATTTTCCAAGCAATATGGTTAGGAATGCTAGGATTAAATGATCTTCATGTTCAGTCTGGAAACCTAAAACATCTGACTGGGTACATCAGAAGAAAGTCTGTTGCCGAGGAGGAAGGAAGCACACAGGTCTAGGACTGGCTGATAAAATATAAAGCCAATCGCCTATATAATCTCAGTTCAGACTCATCCCAGACCCCAATGACCAGAATTGGTCAATGTTTGATGATTCACAGAGACCATAAGATCACATTATGTGTCAATAGTTTTAACGGGAAGAAGAGGCTTCAAGCAGCCAGGGATTTGAGCTTCCCTTCTCACAGAGGGTCGATTCCCCAAAGCTGAGACAGAAGTCCAAACACCAGGAAATTCTGCGTATTGTAATGTCATTTATATGCACACAGTGATAAAGAGAGAATGCAGCATCCAGTTCCACACACTCCCACATGCATACCGGACATTTTTTACACTTCATTAAACATAGAAATGTAGTACTCAAACTACTTTGGACCCATGTATTGTGGAAGTAGCTACCACTGAAAGATGCAAACACTTTTGGCAAGTAGAGACAGAAAACTGGAGATGATTATATTGAGTTGTCTAAACAATCAAGGACGAGGATGGAACAGTGGTTCAGTACGCTAGTACATAACAGAGTAACACCATATCCTATAGTTACCTTCTAAAGTTCTATGTGAGTATGTGGAAGAGTATTTGGGAGACATTAATTGTCTTCTGCCCATTCCATGGGATCTTGAGAGCACGCAGTCTACATACATATCCCAGAAGTTCTGGGCTAAATGATTGAAGAGTTCGTTGTGCTTGGGCTTAGGGGATTCCTTTAGGAACATCATGAAGTCCCAGAGAGCAATAACCGTGTCTGCGACCTTGAGTTTCTTCATTTCCACCAGCCCATGGGATGACACCTCCCAGCACTGATGGTCAATCTGACCCAGGCTTGGAGGAGTTTCTTTCTGATAGTCTAGATTGGCATAAACCAAATTCAGTATCAATATACAGCCCAGCTGAAGATACCACCTTCGCTGCCATACAGATTCCATACTCCAGGAAGGTACCTGAAAGAAAGTGGATAAAATCACAGTGATTCTAATGTTACATAGTTCATTCTCACATAACTTTCAAGGATATCCCAAGAGATGATTTATGCATGTATACAGACAAATACTTCTTTTCAAACCATGGAATTAATACCAGGCAGTGAACCGTAACGCTGGAGCTAGGTTTGCACCTAGAAAGTTTTAATCCTGTTTAGAACATGAAAACCTGAAGCAGAAAGTTCATAGCCTATGTCGGAACTGCTCCTTGAGCTCAGGACTTCTTCCCTTAAACTCCTGTGCTTAGATCATCAGTGAAATCAGATGAATTGCAGATGCTGAACAAATCCTAGTGGCATTCTCTTTTGCATGATTGCAAACAAGTAACAGAGTTATAAATATAAAAAATATAATGTATAATATGTATATAACAGATTGTATATAGTAGAATAATTATAATATATAATATAAAATGTAGTAGAGGAGACTAAACATAAAGGAGAAAACAAACCCCAAAAAAGAACAAAAAAAAAAAGTGAGCCCAGTAAGAAGTCTGAAGAAAAAGATGACAGTCAAGACTCTCAGATAGAGCCCCTTATTTTGGTGTCCTAAATCAATAGTTGGTGCCATGGTCAGTCCCACAGTTTCCAATCCCCTTGCCAATTCAGAGTGTAAAAGACAATTACAAAATGATGTGAGGTTTTGTGCAGATTCAAGGCAATGCCTTGGGCAACCGTGAAGTTTACGGGGAACTTGGACAGAACTGCAAGTGTGCTCTCCCACTCAGAATATCTTTGGGCACTGGCAGCAGGAAAAGTTAGTCTGTGGCGTCTTCGAAGCATTAACACACTGATGTCCTCTCTGCAGCTCGTAGTGATACAATCAAAGAGAGGACAATCCACAGATAATACAACATCTGTGTGAACTGTCTACAAGAAGACAGAGTTGAGGGGACACCGTGGATTTCATGGTCATACTAGGCTGGGTCGGGAAACAGGACAGCTTGAGTTAAGCCCTTTTGCTGTGGCCTCAGGGTTCTGGGATGATTTTTAGTCTGAATGTGCTATTACACTGCTGCAGCCGTCCGAGGTCCCTAGACCCACCTATTCCTTTACCTCAACTTCAGGACTCAAGAGAATGAGACAGACCCCCCCCCCCCCAACCTAGCTCAGTGCTAAAGCTTCACTTGCTAGCTGCATTTCAGCAGGCAGCACGATCACCTGCCTCAGCATCCCGAGACCTTATGAATATGCATTAAATTTTCTCTTCCTTGGGTTGTTAGAAAACTGGCTCCAGCAAACAAGCAGGGATGGAAGTGCTTCTCTTCTCACTTCCACTTCACCAGGCACCAGAATTTAGAGGAAGGGCACGCTAGCAATTTAGCTACAAAGCGGGAAAACAGCAGTCAGGAAGCCACCAACATTTTGAGTGGGTTTGACTTCATGTTTTAATCCAGCTGATAACTAGAATGCCCAGAGTCCATTTGAACGCCCCAGACAGGAGCAGGGACCACAACAAGCCTCAGAGAGCCGTTGAACTAGTAACTCCTACTATTCAGTGCAAGACAGATGAGTTTCACAAAGGCAGTAACTAAAGAGCCATCATAGAAGTTATACTCACAGTGTTTCTGTGATGAGATGGGAAACGGTACCCTTGAAACAACAGTAGTCAGCCGCCTGGAGAGAAAGAAGACAACTCCTGAGAGGGCTGCAAGTGCCCGGCAGCTG
This sequence comes from Opisthocomus hoazin, assembly GCF_030867145.1. NCBI lineage: Eukaryota > Metazoa > Chordata > Aves > Opisthocomiformes > Opisthocomidae > Opisthocomus > Opisthocomus hoazin. Next base: position 69,327,842 of record NC_134417.1, on the reverse strand, counting down.
CTGGATGCTCCGCGGGTGCCGGGATCACGCTGCACGGGGACGGCTCTGCCCCCGGCAAAGCAGCAGGAGCAGCAGCCGCAGCAGCATGAACGCAGGTCAGTGGGAACGGCGGACGGCAGTGGTGGCCGTGGCAGCCCCACCTCCGCAGCAGGCACCCAGCGTCAGCCCGGGCCGGGCTCCCACCGGGAGAGGCTGCCTGCGGGTGGGTGGGTGCGGCGCCGGGGGGGGGGGGGGAGCGGCGGGGGGCTGTCTGAGGGAGCCAAACACAAGGGGTGGCAAACCTTTCTTCAAATCAGTAACATTAACACTTTCCTCGTTTTATAAACCCAGGTTTCCACCCACCAGAACATACACCCATCAAAGACAACATTTCAAAATAACGGAAAACAGATGAACGGCCCAGAATTTACAGGCACAATGTGCGCCCGCTATTCACAGAATCACAGAATCACAGAATAGTAGGGGTTGGAAGGGACCTCTGTGGGTCCCTCCTGCCGAAGCAGGGTCGCCTACAGCAGGCTGCACAGGACCTTGTCCAGGCGGGTCTTGAATATCTCCAGAGAAGGAGACTCCACAACCTCCCTGGGCAGCCTGTTCCAGTGCTCCGTCACCCTCAGAGGAAAGAAGTTCTTCCTCATGTTCAGATGGAACTTCCTATGCTTCAGTTTGTGCCCGTTGCCCCTTGTCCTGTCACTGGGCACCACTGAAAAGAGCTTGGCCCCATCCTCCTGACAGTTCCAGTTCCCTTTTGGTAGAAACTCCCTCACTTGAGATCAAATTTACATTATTTTTTTAAAACCTCCCACAACTCTACTGCCAGCGATGTTTTCACTGCCGTTTTATTTCATAGATTCATAGAATCACAGAATGCTTTGGGTTGGAAGGGACCTTTAGAGGTCACCTAGCCCAACGCCCCTGCAGTGAGCGGCAATGTCTTCAACTAGATCAGGTTGCTCAGAGCCCCATCCAACCTGGCCTTAAATGTTTCCAGGGATGGGGCACCTACCACCTCTTTGGGCAACCTGCTCCAGTGTTTCACCACCCTGATGGTAAAGAATTTCTTCCTTATATCCAGTCTGAATCCACCCTCCCTTAGTTTAAAACTATTACCCCTTGTCCTATTGCAACAAGCCCTGCTGAAAATATTTTCCCCATCTTTCCTATAGGCCCCCTTCAGGTACTGAAAGGCTGCTATAAGGTCACCCTCCCAGGATGAACTGCCCCAACTCTCTCAGCCTTTCTTCATAGCAGAGGTGCTCCAGCCCTCTGATCATCTTTGTGGCCCTCTTCTGGACCCGTTCCAACAGGTCCATGTCTTTCTTGTGCTGGGGGCTCCAGAGTTGGACACAGGACTCCAGGTGGGGTCTCACCAGAGCAGAGCAGAGGGGCAGAATCCCCTCCCTCAACCTGCTGGCCACACTGCTTTTGATGCAGCCCAAGATACAGTTCGCCTTCTGGGCTGTGAGCCCACATCATTGGCTCATGCCCGGCTTTTCATCCACCAGTACCCCCAAGTCCTTCTCGGCAGGGCTGCTCTCAATTCCTTCATCCCTTCATCCCCCACCCTGTATTGATACCAGGGGTTGCCCCAACCCAGGTGCAGGACCTTGCACTTGGCCTTGTTGAACCTCATGAGATTCACACGGGCACACTTCTCAAGCTTGTCCAGGTACACACTACCTTGTTTCACCAGCCAACATCCCCTCCAGAGGCTGGTGCCGGAGTTCACACCTCATGTCTTCCAGCCAGCAGCAGCCCAGCTGTGCTGGTGGTCAAAGACTTCTGTCATTTTGTTTCTGGCCAGTTTTCTGTCCTAAGGAACTAGGCTCACGTTTAGAAGAACTCCACTTCCTCTGAGAGAGAGAAGTTTATGCAGGAGTTTACTTAGATTTCTAATTATTTCTTCCATACGTGTTCTTGTGATACACCAGTTGTGATGTCTCATTAGATATTGAAGTGTAAGACCAAAAATAGAGAGATTCTTGTTCCAGCTGCTGTGGATTTTCCATGTGTCTATGTGTTGTGGGTTAATGAAACCAGATCCAGTACACTATGTAAAATAACTTCTGTATCCTGCTAGTAAAATGAGGTTAAAAACACTGTTTTAATTGACAAGGGTCTCAGGGAGCCCAGAGTATTAAAATTTGTAAAAGGCCTTGAGATCCTTTGGTGGAAGATGATCTATTAGTGCAAAGTCTGCTCCTAAAGGCAAACTTCTTTCCATAAATCTGCAATTCTGTTTCTCCCTCAGTCCTCACAACTCCACGCTCAGCAAGCTGCACTTCTGGACCCTGTTCTAGGTATCTGTTGTGCCTAATTCAGGACAGGTTGCCCAAAATCAAATTCTACAAGGATGAGAATTATTACAGCTATCTTATCTTACATAATTAAAGCTTAGATTTCCCAACATGTACATTCAAATCACCTCTTGGATCATCTTCCTCGATGAATTGGCTTATATTCTGAAATGCAGATTATTTTTGAGAGAACTCATACATTGCAGACATGCTTTTCAAACTCTCCAAGGAGACTTTGGCTTTCAAGGAAAGTCATTGGTCTTTCACCCTTCAAAGGCACCGGAGTGCATTCACTCTGTCAAAGTAAAACCACTGGCAGCCAGCATCATTAAACTTGAAGCATTTTTGCAAATACAATGAAATTATGTGCTTTCTAACCTGGTGTGGTTCAATGTCATTGTAACTCCGCATGCAGCTGCCTGTGTCACAAGTTCCTACAGCTGGGAATATGCAACAAAATCAGTTATGAAAAATGGCACTGCTATCGATCACGCCTCAGAGACATTTCAGGATTCCTGTGCCCACTTCTGCGCTGAAGGACTGGATCTGAAACACTGCGGTCGCCCACTTCACTGGTGTCTCCGTGCAGCTCATCACTGTGCAAGGGAAGAGGAGTTCATAACCTGACAACTACCGCTCCAGGGACGTCCCAGCCCTTTTCCTGTTGCACATAACGGAAGGAAGCTGGTTTACTTTCTCCTTACCTGCTGGAGGCTGGAAATGGCTATTGCCAAGAGAGAAAGGCTGGGAGTCCCTGTGGCCCAGTGCCAGGGGTACCACAGAGGCACTTAAAACAAGTGCTCCAAATGTCATCGGCCCGGTGACTGCCTCACAGAAATTATGACTTTGTAAAGGCTGCTCGAAGGTTCACAGCGGGTGTCAGGTATCTGAGGCACTGGTAACACTGGGTCCACGTAGAAACCACATCGCACTGAACCTCTGCACAAACCCAAGGGCTCTTTTCAAGGTTGTGTGTGCAGTTTGACACGGGTAACTCTCCTGCATGGGATGTCGCCTGAAGGGACGTGGTCTGCTCCACAGCAGGAGTGGGCTGACGTAACTAAATTGCAGCTGCTCCTTTCCTGAATTCAGGTGTCACCCAACAGCTCGAGACTGTCATTTAACCTTTGTTTTTCTGTGCCGTACATCACCATGTATGAAAAATAATGTACCCAGAACGGTGATGTCTGAAGCACTTAAGCATGTAAAACTGGTAACGGCCCCAGTTCCAGAGAACCTCCTCTCTCTAAAGGAAGGCATGGCTGATGAGAACATAGGACAAACATGTAGTAAAATTGGGTCTGCCGGTTTCACAACATGCCTTGGTAGAACACAACATGACAGGAACAGTCTGTTCTTTCAAGTGGAAATGTAGTAATTTCTGTCATGAAAACAACGTATACAGTACTTAAAGGCAAATACAAACCTGCTCTGAATTGACAACATTGAGAATAACGAGCTATCATCTTCTGGAAGCCTTTCCAGCTAAGTAATGTAAACACTGTCTCAAAACACTGTTTCAAAACATAAGCCATGTTTGAACCTACACAGCTATACAGAAGAAAACACCTGGAAGATTGGAATATAGTGACTTTATCTCTGAACTGTTTGTATCACTGAAAGAAGCTAAAGCTGTACTAGATGTAATTACTCCTTGGAATTCTAAAGCAGCATTCATAACCAAGTTTCCTGGCGTGATTCATCTCACAGCCCAAATTTCCAAGGCATTGAAAGGCACGTACAGAAGCACGTAGCTGGACAGTTGCCTGGCCACTGCATCCGTTCCTTCTCGTCACATCGCTCCCACTCACGGCACCTGGCTGTCGCAGCACAGGACACTGGTGCACACGCAGGGATTTCGTTCCGCTCCAACAGCTGCTGACGGCAGCCCTCGATCCCTTTCCTTCATCCTACGGATTTATTTTTATCACGCTTCTCTTGCTTTTCCTAACCTAGTTAATAAATTCACAATTTTTAATCTTAAAATGAGGTATTCCCAGAACATAACGATAGAAATAAAAATGCTAAGGAACCGATTTTTCTTAGGAAAATCCTTTCAAATAAAAAATTCTTTTTAAAGTGCCACATCATCAACAATGCTCTCTTAAGAATCTATTTATCCAAAAATTCTTTAGTGATATCTAAAAATTCACCTCCCCAAGTGGAAATGGTTCTGAAGGTTGACTTTCATATTTCATTTTCCTTTATGTTGTTATTATGCATCTCTGTCAGTCAAGACCTGAGGGATCATCACCTATGTGAGAATGCCACCTGGAACAAGGAGGAACCCGTCAATTTAAATTGACAGAGATCAAAGTTATTGGTAACTGATAATCCTGCAGGACGTTACCCAAAGTTTGTAGGATGGAAGCACCATGAAGAGAGACACTGATCGTGTTTATTAGGTAAGCACAGTTCTTACAATTTCTATTACAGAACAGGCAAGGTCAAGGGAAGTCAATCCGTGACCATATTCATACAACCTGACGCACCCGAAAGCTACATAAAAGCTTGGGTTATAGGTGAAAGCCTTTAAAACCAGAGACGCTGTCCACGTACACGGGAAAGCAGATTTTTTTTTCAGCTGGTGACTAAATATGAATGGGATTTAGAGACAAATTGTGTTGTGTTCTCTGTTCCGCGAGGGCTTAGAAAGAATCCCAAAGATGCGGCATACACCACGTGTAAACCCACAAACTCCAGCACAGCCATTTCACACTGTAAGGCTTACGAGATACGATTACAGACAGAAGTGGCTATTTCTGTGATTTTGAGTTTTTTAGCTGATAATCAAAGTAAAATGTTTCCCTCAAAATTCTTCCAATATCAATAGTTTTTCTATAGCATGAGTTCTGAACTGTTGTTCTTCAGCTTATTCTTTTTATTATTGCAGCTGAGGTACCTCCATCTAGTGGCACTTTATTGTACTGAAAAGTGTATCCTTGGCATTCTCTTATTTAAAATTTTTTAAAGAAAAAAACTGTAAAAGTAATACATCAACTTTTTAGAACATCTAGACCTTGGATATGTTGGTGTAGGTATTTCTTTCAATGACAAAGACCTTTATGCCAGCTTCTCAGCATTGCAATGAACCATTGTGTGCATGTTCAGAAAGGCAAGGAAAGAAAATTGACCTGCATTTTTTCATTATTTCAGCTCTACTTTAAAAGAAAGCTACGTTGCTAAAATATTTCAGCTTAACTTTTAAATATTTCCACTGAAGTTAGTTCTTCTCTATACTGAGAAGAACAGCACATAAAGTACAAATTAAAAAAAAAAAAATGCTGCTGGAAACTTTAAAAATGTTGTGGAAAGAGATTTTACAGCTGCTTCTTGTTAGAGTTGACGACAGCCCACAGCTCATGATTTACATCACCAGAGAAAAGAGACAGAGAGGTAAAACCATGATTTGATGTAGCAGTACCCTTATGATTTTCAAGCTACATCATATACAAGTATTTGAAGTACACAATGGGAACAGAAAGAGCAGGAACTGAAGGATTATTTAGCATGAAACTCAGAATATGCATTGACTACGTACAAATCAGCTTGGAGAGTTTTAAAACACTATCAGCCTTTTGTATGACTGAGTTACAGGTATCTCTGTGACCACGCATGTGCACACTCTTAAGTAAACAGGATTCACTGAAGATAAAGAATTGAGTCACCCTCTGCATCACAGATCAGCAGCGTCTGAAGCAAAGCAGTAACAGAGTGATGTTCTGCGATCAGGCTGGACAGTGGAGTGCCTACAGCCCTGTTCCTTCACCTCCAGCACGGCACACCCACTAGCGATTAAGCAGCCGACACCGGTGCCGGTCAAAAGAAAAAGATGATAGGATCAGTGCGGCCCTGGCAAAACAGCGTCTCTTTGGGTGACCAGACAAATTTTTGAAGCAAAGTATTTAGAAAATAAACCATCTAAGTACCCTCAAACTTTAGAGCTTTAAGCGATTCAGTTTCAGTAATTTTTAGCATTGTGTATGTGTGATCATGTACTTACTGGCATAAAAGGTTCCAAAAAATGCACAATGCCACATTTCAAATGAAATGTTACTTAATTCCCTGCTGACATGAGCTTGCTCACTGCCGAAATAAATGTTGAAATGTCGACTCACAACATACACAGGAGACCAGTTTTTCTTTATTTATATTTTTTGAGGTTGAGTTGTGGATTGATTACATGAGTTGAATTAACATTAGTTAGTAGCCCTGCTGGCACCTCTGGACCAGTCTGCACATTAACCTGCTGTTGGATTTGACCTCCTGCTGCCTGTTAGGGAAGTTTAGCACACTGAATATCAGACTCTGCTCAGTCAACAAGCTACAGACCCTGATGCTCTCAACAGTCACAACGATTCAACAGTACCAAATTCAAACAGTATGCACTGCAAAAGCAGAGCAAAGCATGAAAACATGGGGCAATTTGATACATGCTTGTATTGGCATCCAGGGAGAGCTCAGGGCGTATGACTTGATCCTTGGAGAACTTTGGTGATAACCTTCTTGCCATCTGCAACTTCCCCGTGTCTTCTTCGTCTCACTTATAAGTTCTTTTGCTTATCTCCTTTTCTCTGTTCTTCTCTATATAACACTGACATCGTATGCTTTACTGAAGTCACAGTAGCACAGTCTAACTTTTGCATGTGTAAGGACTTCTGAACCTTGCCTGTGATTCAGAGCAGACTGACAAGTCCTTCCCATATTATGAACCATAAATCCGGACAAAATGTTCTGCTATTTGTACTACGAATTGGCATGGTAACACAGAACAGAAAGGTCCTCCTGAATGATAGGGCCCAGGTCCCTGCTGCTACAGAGAGCTCTGTTGTACAGTCGCCTCATAAATTTGTCAAGTGCCACATTAAAAACAGGTATATTTTTGTTCCCACTAATTCCACGGAAAAGCTGTTTCAGAATTTGATTGCTGTAATGACTAGATACATTCTTCTAATTTCCTGATATATTTATTAATGAATAGTACATATCTGTTTGTTCTTGTGTCAACATTGCCCTGCAAATTAAATGGTTTTCATCCTTCATGTTTACTTTCCTGATCTATTTATAGACAGCACTTATATCTCCCCTCTGGTTTTGTTTTACTGAAGTAAACAAGCTGAGCCATCCTAAAATTTCTTTGTATGAAAGGCTCTCAAGCTCTCTGGTGATGCGACTAACCTCCCTCTACCCCTCCTTCAGTTCAGCCTTAGCTCAGCTGTAGAATTAATTGGAAGTTTTCACAGTACCTCAAAGTACCATGGCCTTAAACAATGACATTAATACCTCCCTATTTAAATGAAAATACATCTTCTGAGATACTCTGTGTACTTATGACGATTCCTAAGTATACATCATTACCAGATTTCATCAGTATGGTCTTACTTATTTGATCAGGGCTACTACAAGAAACATCAAGTAAGCCCACCCTAAAACCAACCCTTGATGCCTGACATCTTCCTTTTCAACCTTACTTGTGGCTATCTCGCTTCACAATTTCTGTCCTAACCCCCCGTATTCTGATTCCTTCCCAGGTGATACTATGTCAAATGTTAACATCAATGGGGTATTAATATGGCAAATCTGAATTTTTCCAAAGCTTTGCATGAGATTGAGACCAAGCTTCAGGGTCTGTTGTTGGCCAGGTCACTTTTCAAAGATAAGTAGTTGCGGTCCAGGTTGGCACTGAGCAAAGACATACTTTGAATTCGGGGAATTTAACTTAAGCTCATTAGATGACAGTCACATCTTCTCCTGCTCTCCCATTTGTATCACTGAAAAATATTCTGCTCTAAAAATTCCATTACAGGATGATACAAGCTTGTCCAGTTGGTAGAAATGATAAGTATTTTTAGCTGAAACAGAATACATAGTAGATTGGTAAAAATAACACAGAACAGCAGAAAAAGCAAGTCAGTAATAGTCAACAGAACGAAAAGCTTTTGAATGTATTTTTTCCATACATGTAGGTGGAAAGAAAAGGTTCATAAAAAGGCCTAAGGCCTTCTAAAAATACTAGATAACTCCCATGACATACGACATTTCAACACAAAAAAATTCTAAAACGTTTTGTACTGTAGTATCTTAAAAATTGTATTCAATTGAAGTATATTATTATTTTATTCATTCATCATCAAAAGCCATCAGGAGTAAGCATTCTGAATGGCAGCCACTCTTCTTCTGTACCTCCTTCTGAATAACCCAGTTGCAAAATAAACAGTTTGGTTTTTTCAGTCAGAGAGAGAAGTGTGGGTCAGCTGAAAAGCACTGGATTAGGCATTTGGATTTTTTATTCATTCTTCCTTGATTTCTTTTAAAAGTATTTCTTTTCCCTCATTTATGTCTAAAATTTTAGCAAATTGAAGGTTCCTTTACCCAAATTAATTAATGACTATGTAGAACTATATAGGTAGGTTTTTTAAATGTAGGTATTGGCCTAACTTTTACAGTGTACAAAATAAAGCACAATTACAGCAAACATACAGACCAAACAATAATACATGGAAGAATCTGGCTATGTAACTACTGGTTTGCGCGTACTTTGTAAATCCAGTTTGCAAATCTGGTGTCCTAGGCCATGGAACAACTAAGAAACGGAGCACTGGAACAGGCTGCCCAGGGAGGTTGTGGAGTCTCCTTCTCTGGAGATATTCAAGACCCACCTGGACAAGGTCCTGTGCAGGCTGCTGTAGGCGACCCTGCTTCGGCAGGAGGGTTGGACTAGATGACCCACAGAGGTCCCTTCCAACCCTGAACATTCTGTGATTCTGTGAAACAAAACTAACAACCAACCAACAACACCAAATGTACATCCTTAAAATGGCACTGGAGAACACAGGTTGCGATACATCCTGGATACTGCTTAAATGTTCTGTTGGGCCATTCAGCATATGGCACAACACTGTTTTCTAAATTGCTTTTTTTATTATGTAACAGATGAAGTCCATTGTTGAACTTAAGTATTAAATGACTGTAAATGGTAATGATTCTTCTCTATTAGCCAACTACAACTGAGAATGTACAACCCTGTGGAAAGGCTGTAAGAAGGAATAGATGACTATTTGCTTTTTCATGAGGATTTGTGCTTTAAATAAGAAAATAACACTGAAAATATGCTCTTACTGTCCGAAAAATACTTATCTACAAAATAAAGACTTGTGAAATAACTAACTTGCGGGCGTTTTTTCACCAATTTTACCCATCCCACCTTATTAATGTTGTGCTTTACAAAATAATTTCTCATTTGTGACCATTTAAAAAATGCAAAGCACCATAAGCCTTATTAAAGCCATGTACTTTCAACAGGATCACCCTTATTCTGACACTTTGCCTCATTGAACGGTCAGGTCCCAGCTTCTCGAGGGAGAGCACATTGGCAGTGCGACCAGCAGCCTTTACAGGGTCCAACTGCACGGGCAGAGCCAACAGAAAATGCTGCAGCTTCCAGGCAGAACACGCTGCTGGAGACTGCAGATCTTGCCCGGAGCCCCGCAGCCCCGGCCTTGCTCTCACCTCAGCCGCCCCTGCCAGCACCTCGGCCCGAAAAGCCCCAGCACCTCTCGGCTTGAGACGCTTTGGGGGTCGGGGAGGACCGGAGTGAGGAGCTGACGCGTTGCGGCAAACCAGGCGCGCCCCTCGCCGCGCCGGGGCTACGGGGAGACCGGCTGCGGGGGGACCGGCCCCGCGGTAAGGGCCTCACCAGACCGCGGCGGGACGACGCCGAATCCCCGCCACAACCCCATGCGCCCAAGAGAGGCAAAAGCCGCGCACGCGCCCCCGCGAGCGGCACGGCTCCGCCCCGCCCCGCCCCGCCCCGCCGCGGCTGTCATAGCTTCCGCCGGCGTGAGGGGAGTAGCGGGTGGCTGTCCGCTTCCCTCCGCGCTCTCCCGGCCGGCAGCCAGACCCCTGGGGCCCGGGTGCTGACCCTGCTCGCCCACCCGGTTCTCCCCACGCAGCCCGGTGGGGCAGGGGCCACCGCCCCGCCCCTCCGCGGCCCTCCCCTCCCTTTCTCTCCCGCGGCCGGCCGGGCCCGGGCGGAGGCGGCGGCTGCCGCCATGGTGCGGTGCGGCGGGGCGGTGCTGCGGAAGGTCAGTGGGAGCGGCGCGGACGGGCCCTGCGTGCGCGCAGCCCCACGTGGGCACCGCTCGGGCGGCGGGAAGGGCTGGCGGGGAGCCACGGCTCCGCTCCGGGCCCCGCGGCCTCCCCGGGGCGGGCTGGTGGGGGCTCCGCGGGCACGACCCAGGCGAGCGGCCGCTTCTCTTCCCCCGGGCCGAGCCGCCCCGCGGCCCCCGGCGCCGTTTGTGCGGGGCGGGCCTCTCGCGGGAGGCCGTGCCCGAGGCCCCGCGGCAGCGACACGCGTGTCCCCGTGGGCGCCAGGGCAGGGCCGCGCCCCGTCCGTCCCCTGCGGCCCGGCAGCGCGGGCCCTGAGGTGCCCCTGCCGAGCGTGAGAGGTCGGGCGTTTCTCTTATTGAAAAAATACCCTGGAGGGTTGCAGCTCTGTTTCCTGAACGTCTGTTATAGCCGCCATAGAAGAGCTCTGTCCAGGCAGTTTTACTCACGTTTCAACAAAATAGAACGTAACACTGACATGAAACCGTTGTTTCAGTTGAGCCAGCGGTGTGCCCTGGTTGCCAAGAAGGCCAGTGGGATCCTGGGGTGCATTAGGAGGAGTGTGGCCAACAGGTCGAGGGAGGTTCTCCTTCCCCTCTACTCTGCCCTCGTGAGGCCCCATCTGGAGTACTCTGTCCAGTTCTGGGCTCCCCAGTTCAAGAAAGATGAGGAGCTACTGGAGAGAGTCCAGCGGAGGGCTACAAGGATGGTGAGGCGACTGGAACATCTCTCCTACAAGGAGAGGCTGAGGGAACTGGGCTTGTTCAGCCTGAAGAAGAGAAGGCTGCGAGGGGACCTTATAAATGCTTATAAATATCTGAAGGGTGAGTGTCAGGAGGATGGGGCCAAGCTCTTTTCAGTGGTGCCCAGTGACAGGACAAGGGGCAATGGGCACAAACTGAAGCACAGGAAGTTCCATCTGAACATGAGGAAGAATTTCTTCCCTCTGAGGGTGACAGAGCACTGGAACAGGCTGCCCAGGGAGGTTGTGGAGTCTACTTCTCTGGAGATATTCAAGACCCGCCTGGACAAGGTCCTGTGCAGCCTGCTGTAGGTGACCCTGCTTTGGCAGGGGGGTTGATCTAGATGACCCACAGAGGTCCCTTCCAACTGTGATTCTGTTTTGTTAGTACGGCAACTTCATAGACGATTTACGGCTGTATGTGAGAGGAGGAACTGGTGGAATGGGTTATCCCCGTCTAGGTGGGGAAGGAGGGAGAGGTGGTGATGTCTGGCTCGTCGCCCGAGAACGAACTACCTTAAAGAGCATTAGGGACAGATATCCCCAGAAGCGATTTGTAGCTGGACCAGGAGCCAACAGCAGGTACGAGTCTGTTTCATGCAAATCGTTCCATACGTCTTTTACAGACAGCAAAATGTCAGCTGAAGTTACTAAGCCTGGTTTAATTTCTCCCAGTGTTAAAGCTCTAAAAGGTGAAAAAGGAAAAGATTGTGAAGTTCATGTGCCTCTGGGAATTTCAGTTCTTTGTGATGATGGCAAGCAGATTGGTAAGAACTTTTGCTTTGTTTTAATGGATCTAGCAGATACTGTCGTATTTATTGATAGCATCTGGCAGACTTCTAGCACTAGGATGTTTTAAGGTTACCCATCTCCCAAAATATGTGTGTGTTTTCCTTTGGGCAAGCAGTTGACAAAAAGTACACTGTAGAAATTGTGGGAAAAGCAAGGATCACTTCCAGAAATCAGTAGTGGTCAGTTTGTATCGCTGTATGCAGCAGAAAGAAAATTGCCCTTGCAAACAGGTGTTAAAAGCTGGAAGCCACACTGATCCTGCACAGGATTATTAATGACCTTACATAAATTACGTGTCCACAAATTTGGGTAAGTGTCCCTATAACTTTACTGAATTGTGACATTGCTTAAAAGATAAAGGTCCTTGCTGAGTGTGAACCTTTCAGGTTATCTAAAATACTTACTTGTTTTTTTCCTTTTTTTTTTTTTTGAAGAGTGGTACTTGGTAGCAACCAGGTAGATCTCTATCAGTGCAGTGCTCTCGGAATAGCTCTCAGTGATTGCTTTGCAGTTTCTGACTTCTCATACTGTTCAGAGTTCAAACTAAATTCACAGATGACTCTGGTTTGGATGTATAGCAAGAACTGTTTATGACGTAGGCATGTCAGTGTCTAAAATTATCCTTGAATTATATACTCAAATGATGCCTTTTTTTATTATTCTAACCCTGAGAGAGATATTATAGCCTATTTCTTAATGCAAATGTAGGGAACATCTGCAGAGTTTGCTGTAGCCACATGTCTGTCAATGGAGATGTTTCCTTGCATTCTTGAATTCAAGTATTGGAGGCTTCAGAACTACCCTCTTGGCCATACTTTGCCTGCCTGTAATTAGCACTTTTCTTGAAGTAACTGTGTGACTTAGGGGGAATACTGGGGTGTGATCACTTTTGCTTGTGTCCGAAGAAGGAAAAATACCGTGACCCTGAGTGCACAGCTCTTGCGAGGAAGCATACAGAAAATTTGCTCTTCATTGAAGATACATTTAAGTGGAAAATAACAACTGAACTACTGTAGGGGGTTGTGCTTTTTCATTAGTGAATTTGTTTTTTCAGGAGAGCTTAATGCAGCAGGAGAGAGATTGCTAGCAGCTCGCGGAGGTCTTGGAGGCTCTTTGGCCACAAACTTCATGCCTTGCAAAGGTCAGAGGCGAATTGTTCGTCTTGATTTGAAACTTATAGCAGATGTTGGCTTAGTTGGGTAAGTACTGAAGTTTGAGAAGTGATACTAGAAAACAAGGTAGTAAATTTCAAATAGGATTTCAAAGAAATTTGAGAGTGTGGAGGGTGACCATAACTGTACATTTGCATTGCCACTTAAATTACTTGCAGTTTGCAAAAATCAGATAGAGTTTAAACCTATTAAAATTAATTTTAAGATTTGAAAAGCATTGGTTATGCTTTTGTGGGTGAAAAGCTTCATGAATCAGGGTAATATATAATTATTAATATAATCAGAATTCAGCAATTACAGCAATTATCAAAATACTTCATAAATATTAGCTAGTAGTAAGTAGGAGGTGCAAAACAGACCCAGGAGCACTATCCGTATTGCATCTTCAATTTCATGGTACTGGCACAAGTGGGCCCTTTCAGAAGTAGTGTTAAAGAGAGTTTCAAAGGCTGCGTAGCCTGCGGTCCCAAACAAACAGCTTGGAATGTTGGAAGGAAGTAATTACAGATTGCAATGGTAGGACTTACGTTTCAAAGTTGCTGCTTTATAACAATGCAGATAAATGTATTTTTATTTGGAGAAAGCTTTCAACAAGCTACAATTGTAAAAGTATTGGTCTGCTCAGCATGCTACCCCACCCCACCCTTGGTCCCATGGTCCTTATTAATGAAAACCGTAGAAAAAATAATGATGAGGAGTTTGAAGTGGATTGGTATACACCATTAAAGGATGGAAACTTGAAGACAACGTGGTTTTCTACCTACTTTTTTTTTGTTTATTAGATATGATTCTGTTAATGCCAGATTTATCTAAAGTTATATAATTTTCAAGTGTTCTTCAGTAATTACATGATAGAGAATTTTTTCTTGGTTTAGCATGTGTGAAAACATAGGAGTTTTGTGACACCGATGCTTCTTTAATCTTGCATTTTGGTTTGTATTTTAGCTGGCAGTTTCCCTTTAAAATGGATAAAAAGAATCACTATCAATTAATTAGAGGAGCATGTTGTTTTCTTTTTGAGAGTATGAATCAGCCTCTGGTAGTTTGTGGTTGTACTTTGATCTCTTTGTTATTTTTACTTCAGTAGATTTGCAAGTGGTTTGCTATTAGATCAGGTAAAAAACATACAGACTTGAGAAAGACCCATCAGGTTTGGGTACAGATTGTGATGTGTAGTGTAAGTTGCAATTTAAACTTCAAAGAGCGTATTGTACCTCAGTGGAAACAAAATACTCACTTGAAGAGATGACCGGAGTAACCTTCCGGAATGTCTTTAAGGCACCTTTCAACATCAGAGCACATTAAAACTACCCTCAGTAGTTCTCCTGTTACAACAAGAGTCGTTGTGTCTCTCTCTTAAGAAAGCCCCGTATACAACCCCTTTATAAAGCCCCTTAAAGTAATGGTAGTCTTGTTTTTCATTAGCTTGTGTTCTTATTACTTGCCCCTGCCAACAAGTCATGATTCTGCATGTATTGAAGTGGAGAGTATATGGTTTGCTGTGTGACGCGTGCCTTTGTATCTTGTGAACAAAGTTCAGTTGCCTGTAGACAAAAGTTTCTTTGATCACTGTTACACTGAAATGTTGTGCTGAATAACTGTGAATTTGCCTGGAACACGAGTCTTGTGTGGTCTCCCGTACGGAGCAGGGGCTATGAATAAGGTCTACAGTTTATCCTCTGTGTCAGCACTGGTTTCAAGTTTGGCATCGACAGATGCCAAACAGCATCAGCTGTTTTACAGCTCAGATTAATCTTTAAAATAAGCATGTGTTATAATTTCAGTTTTAACTTAGGTTTCCTTTTCAATGGGTAAGATGTATTCTGTGAAGAAGCTTTGGTAAAAGCTACTGTATCCCTTAAAGAACATTTTTGTTGTAGTATGCAGGTATAGCTACCCCTTTTAAGGGGAAGAGGTTACAACAGTCAGGTCTGCACAGACTAGCTCCTAGAGCTTCACTGGTATGCTTTTTGGTTTACTTGGTAACAAAGCAGGTTAGTCCTAATTTCAGGATCCCTCAGGCAACCGTGTTGCCTTAAAAACATAAACAAACTGTGTGTGTTTGTGTGTGTGTGTGTCTCTATACACAAAGTCTCTGTCTTGCTCTTTCCCCCTGCCCCCCACATACATAGAGATATACATACAGAGTTTACATATGCTTTGCTACACTGCTGTACTTGTAGCATAGATGTCATTGGTACTTAAATTATAGAATGTTTCATTAACCATTATTTGTATACCAAAAGTCTGTAGATCCAGCTGATAGGATGTATTTGCATGACAAGTGTTTAGGGTGTAAGCATGATTTACAAAATGAGCTATAGCATGTGAAGACTGAATTCAAGTAGACCTGGATGCTTATGCTGTGTTTCCATCCAAGTGACATCGAAAGATTTCCCTTAAATCAATTGCACGTGTATTTATGTATCTCTCCTGCCTGCATCCTTGGGAAGCATTGTTGGATTTAGAAAAATTATTCAGATTTGATTAAAAAAAAATCATAGTGATCTGGGTTTTACTGTTTTGTTGTGGGTTTTTTGTTTGTTTTTTTTAAAGTCTGAGTAAATGAGTCTACAAAAATTAGTTGATAGCATTGAGTTTGAATAAGATAATGTAGGGTACTTGGTAATAAAATGTACAGGAATCACATATGTGTTTATTCAATGTATAAATACTGACTTTCCTTCTAGGTTTCCAAATGCGGGAAAATCATCCTTGTTAAGCAAGATTTCTCATGCCAAACCTGAAATTGCAAATTATGCATGTAAGTTCATACTCTTATTTTTAGAGCAGTAATATTTCATGAGAGCAAGAAGTCTTGTCTCTGACTTTGTTTGCAGGTTTGTAATAAAGAACAGGGGATAACCGTGTTGCCTGCTAAATACGGTATGCAGATTTTTAATTATACGAAATACTTCAAAGAGAGACTTACTGTTGTAGTGTCCAGTTCCTTTAACCACCTCAGTTTTTCATGTGTACATGCTCATAATGCTTCAACCTGTTGATTCAGGGTCTAATTAAGATTTATTTTAGTTTCAGCCCATTTTTACTGTGTCTGAGACTCTCGGTGGTGTGTAATATCCTCAGTCAACTGAATATGCACCATCAAGTTCCTTTGCATAAATGTCTTGTATGCTTTGGAAATAGCTACCACCTGTATTTACAACAGAGTAAGATTTTGATTTTGAATCCTGTCCACTAAAAAATGAACAGAAAATTTTTATTATTTTTCTGTCAGTAAATTGTGATTAGTTGTCTGATCATTCTTTAATTAAAAAGCAATAGTACAAGTGCTGATAATTTGTACTGACCTTGTTGTGCCACTTCTGATTCTCTACAGCCTTCTTATGTTTTTCCTCATTTTGAAGAGTCCTGTCTCACTCTGTCTTTCGTTATTTTTCCCTACTTGAAAGCTATTCCATAGTCTGGATAATCATTTTTGTGTCTGAGACTTCTCTAGCTCCTCTATTCCCTTTTGGGGATCATGGGAACAGAACTGCAGACAGTGCCAAGATTTGGTGAACCACTGTTTTTTTGAGTGGTCTGATTTTGTTCTCTCTTGTTTTGCTTTTTCTTTATTCTTTTTCCAGTAATTCTTAACATCACATTTGCCTCATTTTTTTCCGCTACTGAACATTTGTTTCATTTAAATATGAAGTGAGAAAGTCCTGGAACATTTAAGTGTTTTGTAACAGTAACATTTTTGAAAATGTTAAAAAGTTTTGTTTTCTTCTCCTCCTTTTTTTTCCCCTTGTCATAGTTACAACAGTACAGCCTGAACTAGGAAAGATCATGTATACAGATTATAAGCAGGTTGGTATGAAAGTTCATTCTGGTTATTTGTTAAAGTTGTATATAATCATTAGTTATGTTGCTTAACAACTTCAGAAAGAAAAAGGAAACCTGTAGGTTTTTTCATATGTGTATCTATAATGTATACATATAAAATGCGATTACATGGTCTTAATGAGAGTTGTGGAGAAAGTACTTTTTTTGAAGTAATAAGAGAGCGTTATAGCCAAATGCAGTAAGATGACATTGAGCTGATTTCAACTCACTTCAATAAATAGCTTCTTATGTTCCCTTGTCACCTTTCTGTGGTTCTAATCCTGCTTTATAATCTTAGAGTTGTGAGCTTGTGCATGGAATTGAGATTGCTGTGTTTAGGGCTTTAAAAAAAACATTGTTTCAGAGACTAACTTGGTATTTTTGTTCAGAAGAGGCAAATTTTCTGCAAGTTGGCTATACAGAGAGCTCTGGAATGAGTGAGTTGTTTTCAGAATGGATTTTAAGCAGTGGCAAATGTGTCCAATAGCTGCAGATCTGCAGTAGTGAATGACAGGGAATGTAGTGAATAGAACTCATTTACCGTAATTCACTGTTTGGCTCTCTAGGTTGGCTGCTCTAACTTCCTTTTGTGGTTTGGGTTTTGTTTTTTCTTTGATAAAAAAGATTAATACAATAGTATGAAGTAATCTTTACTAAAAAAGATTCATACAATAGTATGAAGTGATAGTGCTTGCCAGGATAGTGCATTGCCTGAGAACCCCACACCTGGGTTCAGTTCCTTTTTGTGGTAGGCTGTAGCTCTGGAGGGCTGGTTGAGCTACTGCCCTACCACGTTGTTTTTTGGGAACCCAACTCTACCTATTTTCAGGTGAAATTGTCAGATAATTGTGTGGTGCCTGAAATCCTTTCTGCAGTATCCACTGAGGGGAAAACCAATGCTAAATGAGACTCTTACTAATAGATTTTGGACCCCGAGTTCATGTAAGGTTACAGCAAACATTTTGATTCCTCAAGCTTAAATCTTCTTTGATGTGCTTTTATTTTGTTTTTGAAGTGTATCATACATGCAGTACTGGACTCATCACTTCCAAGATAAAAGGCGAATCCATAAAAGGGTTTCAGATGACTTAACCAGAAGAGCACACCTCTCATGTGAAAAGACAAAAAATTCCTCTTTTCACTATCAGAAGCAGTCACCTTAGGGGGATTCAGTAGCTGATGCTTGGAACATTCATTTAACAACCTTTAACAAAACTGTGTGTTAAAGGAAGTAACTCTAGTTTGTCAGGTTCCCTGTAGAGATGCACATATCTAAGGGTATTTCTTTGTATAGTAATTTTACCTCCTGGTTTACAGTGACTTATCCTAGAAAGCTGTGCTGCAAATAACAGGGTTGTGTATAGCCTTTTAAAAAAACTTAACTACCTGCCATGATTCAGGACCTCTTGCTCTTACTGGTGTATCTTTTTTCAGCAGGAGAACTACTTGCACTCCTGACTGCTTTTTCTGCAGTCTGTTTCACATCATAGCCAATGACCCTTGTAGTTGGCTGTTTCTGCAGTTCATGGTTTTTATACTATAGTGTTGGGTGCTATACAGGAACTACATGGACAAAATACCTCTTTTTCTAAAATCAAGGGAACCAGTAATTGTGATTACAGGGAGCGTGTGTGAGTGAGAGGAAGTACTTCAGCTCTCAGTATTGCAAAACATAAGCAATTAAGAGTAACACTTGAGGTGACCATCCTGTATCACTCAAGGGAGACTGGCTCATTATATCTGGGGTTTTTTTCCTACAGAATATTGACATCTTTAAGGAAATACTTAGCAATTTTCTTATTGTATCTTAGTACACTATAACGAAGAAAATACATGCAAGTTACCTGGTGCCATCATCTGTTGTTACTACCTGGAAAAGAAAAGCCACAAAAGCAGAGGATCTGAGTATGACTCTGGGTTCAGTTCTTAGTACCAGATCATGGAAACTAGCAGAAGCATTTACATTTTCTACCAGAATATCTGAACCAAGTGCTGTTTCAAGAGAATATGAGTTTCTTTGAGCTCCGTAAAAAATATTCTTTGAAAAAGAACTAAAGTTGGGGAGAAGATTATGATGATGGTACTACACCACCCAAGCGCGTCACACCAGGAAGTGCATGTTTCTGTTCTAACTCTCTTGTTATTTTCTCCTTGTTTCAGTTATTCTGTCCCTGTTTCTAGTTGCAAGTCTGTGGTTCACCCAGCTGTTATCTCCTGTCTCTGTAGATGGAAAATTCTGAAGCAAGGCTTCAAATAGTTAAGAAATGCATAACGGTTAAAAGTTAGTGTGACACGTGAGTGGGAGTGTAACTAACTCGTAGCAGAAAGCCCCCTTCTGCAATACTTAGCACGCTGGAAATTTTATTCTGTGCTGGTTTTGTGGTTTTGGGCATGGTTTAATTGAATCCAGTTGCTGTCTAAATGGGTATTAGATAGATCTGAAGACCCTACTATTGCTCTCCTTTGCTTCACCGTCTGTCTTAGCTTTCTGTGAGTTAATGAGTAGACATTATTTGGGGGTTTTAGTATTCTGCTCTTTTTTGGTCTGTCTCAGCTCTCCTTTACAACTGTGTACAACCCTCCCAACCAGCAGAGAAAATTACAAGATCTCTGTCCATTGTGGCAGTCTTTGCTGGGCTCTTGTTGGAAGCCGATGTGCTAATCAAGATCTCATTTCAGTTGAAGAGCAGAAGACAAGTTCTTGGGGGAGCAATGTTAAGTGGGTTCGCGTTTGGAATAATGATCCTCTGTAGCCGCAAGGAACAGACAGTTTGAATTCTGTACAGCCATGATAGCCCAATCTTCTTGCTTTTCAGAGTCTGTTTTATTCTCAGGTAATAGGTAAATTTTGCCAGATCTCTCCTGGGGTATTATTACCCTATACTTTCTACTTCTCAGACAGCTGTAAATAGAGGGGGGAACAGGAGGAGCACAATGTCTGTGTAAAACTAGCGTTTTGTTAAAACCTGCTTCTGATGATAGATTCTAAATGTATTGAAACAGCCAATGCATACTGCCAGAGAACTGATCACCTGCACAGTTAATTTCAAGGAATACACATAGCTGTAAAGGGAGTCTCTCAAATTAGGTATTGCTGGCATTCCTTTGCCTGGGTTCTTTTGTTTATGTAAGATTATAATAGGTGTTGATAGTTTAAAATCACTGTTTTTTCTTGTTGGAAATCTTTTGTTTTAACTTTTGTTTTCATAGATTTCGGTAGCAGATCTCCCAGGACTGATTGAAGGTGCACATGCAAACAAAGGGATGGGACACAAATTTCTCAAACATGTAGAAAGAACCAAACAGCTTCTCTTAGTTGTAAGTAAAATAAAATCTACAGCTTATTGAAAGCAAAGGCAGCGCAGTAAAGAAAATGTATCTTAATTGCAATGTAGTTGCAGTTTAGGAAATCATTTGTAATTTGCGTGTTTTATGATAAATATAGCTGCAACTGTTTTCAGAATGGAATGCTCCAATGACCGAGGATAAATTAAATCCTTAAATAGAATTTATGATTAAAATTTGCCAATTAATTTAGAGCAATGACGTGTTCAAAACATGATTAAAGCATAGGGTGATCTTCTTTCTTTCTCTCCCCGCTTTCTTTCTCTCCCCACTTTCTCTCTTTTCTCTGTAAGATCCCCTGAAGAAAGAGGTTTGAAAATCAAACCTTTCAGAACTACTGTACCAGAGTCAAACAGTTTGTGCTTCCAGTGTCTATGGTGTTACTTTGGTGTACAGTTGCCCGCTGTTATTTGCCCAGGAAAGAGGGCATGTGCATGGACGTTTTACTGCAAGGAGTGCGTGGATGTTTTACTGCAACGTAGTTGATCGAGAGTACCTTGATACTGTAACATAATTTAATACCACAAAGCTTGTTTTTGTGTAACTTTTTCAGGTTGATATTTCTGGGTTTCAACTGTCTATTAAGACTCAGTTCAGAACAGCCTTTGAGACTATATTGCTTCTAACAAAGGTAAGTTCTCATTTTCCTGATTGACAGTTGTACTTACATGATGAGCCAAGAAAGAGACTCAGTTTTCATCAAGAACGTTCAAATGTTAGTGTGTCTTCTGGATTTATAATATAAGGCCAGTTAACAAGCTTAGGATTTTCGAAAATGATGAAATCTTTTTTGAACTGTGCAGGTGAAGCTGCTCTATTTTATGTTGGGCACAACTGTTCCTTCATTACTCTGTGCAGCATATGGGGTGTTTTTTACAGTCAAATAAAAGTGGAAAGACACATATTTTTCAGTTCCCCAGTCTGGTAGCATTTTAGAGAGTAGAAGTGCATAGGTATAGGTAAATCCCCGCCTTGATGCCCTTACTGCATAGCCTAATGGAAGTGAGACATCAGGCCCCAGCTTTGCAGACATTCAGTGTTTCCATCTCTTATCATTGCTTCTGATTAAATAATACATTTTACATAATTTCAACTTTGGCAGCTGTTCTCTCTCTGGCTATATGTCTTAAGATGATGAATCTTCTGAATTTCAACTATTGCTGTTCAGCTGATTCGTGGTTGTGATTTTATTTCTGATATTACCCGTAGTCCATTAAAATGTTTAAGAATCAGAAAGCTCTCCAAGGAATTTTCTTATATATTTTATAGATCTGAACTTTTTCTGAAATTGATTTTGTGTTTGTGGATATTGGAAAAACAAAACCAAAACTGTCATTCTTTTTGTAGGAGGCTGTTTCAGAATCGGCCAGCCTGTTTACCTGAAACATGTGTGTTTGAGCAAAAAAATCACTGAATCACTGAACATTATTTTCTTCTGTCAGACTGCTTTAATATATCAACCTTGAGCACCTGAGTAAATCTCACAGCTGCCTAAGCATGAAAGACTATTTAGGCAATTAAGTGAGAGAGGGGATGTAAAATTGAAGTAGCACTGGTTAAACTACAAATCCATATTAAGGCAAATTTACTTGTCTTTTAAGGAACTGGAGCTGTACAAAGAGGAACTTCTAACAAAGCCTGCGCTTCTTGCTGTTAATAAAATGGATTTGCCTTGTGCAAAGAATAACTGGAATGAACTTATGGAACAGCTACAGAATCCTCAAGGTAAATTAACTTTCAACAGTTACCTTGGACAAAAGTAGTAATAAGATTTCATCAGGAGTAACTCTGCTTTGGCAAGGAGTTGTTTGAAACTGAAGTAAAGTCAGCTATTAAATTTATTATTTGAGCATGTGTTGTAAAACCACTGCTTGCATTAAGAGCTCTGTTTGTATGCATTTGTAGTGGTGGCTTCACTGTTGGGGAAGTGTTTTAATAACACCTATCCTAGATATCCTAGAAGATCTTTCCCAACTATGAGATGGGAGAGTAAATTTCCAGTGTAGGTATCTGGGGTAACAGTAAGCTCAGTTGAAGGACTCCTTTACAGAGGTTGATTTATATACAATGTATCACGTGACTTTGACCAAAACACTGGAAAATTCTGGACAGGCCTATGCAGGGGTTTACTTCAGTTTTGCTATTACATGGGGGTGAATTTCTTCCTGTTTCCTGAAGTGTGTAAAAACCAGGAAGGCTTAAAACTATCCATCTCCCATGTTCTACAGCTTGCGATTTCTTTGTACTCGTCTTAAAGGAAGGGTATAGCATCTTCTCCTGAGGGTGTAACTGTGCTATGACTGCTAGGTTAGTGCTTGTCTTCTGAGACTTTAGCTATTTTTTTAAAGATTAATTAAGCAGATAATACTTCTGTATTAATTGTTGTTGTGTTTATTACTGTAATTTATTAAAGTTTATTTTCTAAATGTAATGGGATTTTATGGGCTTTGTAGTGATACTGTACTAACTCTTTCAATATATTTTTTCAGACTTCTTACACTTACTACAGGAAGAAATGATTCCTGCAAATACACTTGAATTCAAAGATATAATTCCTGTATCTACATATACTGGAGAAGGAATTGAGGAACTAAAAGCATGTTTAAGAAAATCTGTACATGAGGAGGCAGAGCAGGAGAATGAAGAATATCGGAAGAAGAAACTACAACTTTTACAAACTTCAGTAGAAGAACAAATGAACAGAAGCTAGCATTCTTGGCTAGATCCAACATATTTTAATATTGTTTGTCTGTACATGAACCTGCTACTATGCAGACCTTCCATTCAATTTTTATTCCCTCTATCACCACTGCCATTTCTCTGCTACCCACCCCCCATTGTCTCAATTTCTTGGGTGCAGCACAGTGGGGGGAAAAAAAGCAGGTTTTTCTGATTTACATTGGCTGCTGACTCAACAGAGTAAAGACCAAAGTATGTGCAACTCAGAGCACTGCTTATCAACTGATGATACCTGGAATATTTTTTGCCAGATGGGGTGAACAGAAGGAATATAACCCACAGAGGTAGCGAAGGAGCAAGGTCAACCGCTCTGTCTTTTGCCATGGACATCAGAACTACCCGGGGAAACTTCTGATAGAGCAATTTTCCAGGGCCTGGTGCTTCTAAGGTGAACCAGTTCTGCTGTTTTGACAGGCAGTGGATTGTGGTGGTGGTGGTGGGGGTGTTACTTTTAAAGATCTAAAGGAAAACAAAAATAAATGGCTGCAAGGAAGCGACTTGCAGGAGCACAAAAAAGTGAGGCTGATGTGTACTGGGGTTTTTCCCACCTGCTGGTGGCTGCTGTATTCCCCTTGGTCACACAAATCCTCATTCTGCATTCCCAGACTTGAAAGGAGGGACTCCCAAATTACGGAGCTGGGGACATGTGTTTCTGTGTGGTGAGGAAAACGATGGCTGCTTTTCAACAGAGCTGTGCGGTTTTGGGAATAGTTGATGTTCCAGGTTTTGTGTTACGAGCAGGCACGCTTACATTTTACTTTTTTTTTAAAGTCCTTTACTGTACAGGGTTTTTTCTACTTCAAAGCTATTACGCTGATTGCAAAGCGAAGTAAGATTGAAAACATCAAAGGCTTTTCAATGTGACCTCGGTTTGTCAGTATACCTGTCACTCCCTGCTTCTCTAGATCCTGTTAAAAGCGGTGGCTGGGCAGAAGGATGTGATTCCTCCGGATGCAATTGTTTTATCGTTGGTATTGGTTCTGATCTTCCTCTAATAGTGTTGTGTTTTGAGTTAACATATTTGCACGAGGTCTAAGTATAGGTATAGCCCACAATTTTTGATACTCTGTTTGTTTCATAGTGAAGAATAACAATTTTTTGGTCAGATCTCTTGACACTGATGTTAACCTCACGCATAAAAGGAGGGGGGAGGCAGGTTTGAAACGCGCCGGCTCGGCTCGGCTTTCCTCCAGCTGCGCATACAGAGTTCCGTGAGCTCGCGTTCGGTGCCCCGCATCCGAGGAGCGCGCTTCGGGGCGCTGCGACCTTCCTCCGCGGGGCTGCGGGCGGAGCCGCGCGGCCGGCCCGGCCCCGAGCGCCGCCGTGCGGGGTGCGTCGCGGGGGACGCCGGGAGTTGTAGTTCGCGCGGCCGGCCCGGGCCGGCAGTGCGGCGGCGCCGGACTACAGCCCCACAACCCCCCGGGCGCCCCGACCGGCCGCGGCCGCCCGAGCGGAGGGAGGCGGCGGAGGTCGGGGAGCGCGGCGGCGATGATGCCTTCTGCCGGAAAGGTGAGCGGCGAGAGCGGGCGCGGCTCCGGCTCCGTCCGGCGGGAGCTGCCGGCGGCCGCCTGGCCCTGCCGAGCGGCTGCCGGGCCGCCGCGCTGCCGCTGAGGGGGCTCCGCGCGGGGGCCGCCCGCCGCCGCAGGGCCGCGCCGGGGCGGGGGTTGGTCGCTGCGGCCCTCCCCGGTTTGTCCCAGCCAGTCTCGGCGCGCCTCGGCGGGGAGCGGCGCCTCGTGCGCGGGTGCTCGGCGGGGTCCGGGGGCGCGCACGGCCGCGGCCGGGCCCCTCGGGGTGGGGGCGGCGGGGCGTCCCCGCCCGGGCCTCGCCATGTCGGTGGGTAAAATCGTGACCCGTGCTGCGATTTTTTTCCCGAGGCTCCTGATGTGTTGGCCGGGAGTGGCAGTTCTAAGGCTTTGCGTCTGGATTCAGTTCTTAGTAGGAGTTTTGCGGAACTCGGGACCGTGCGACTGGTTTCCAGAAGGACGAAAAGTTGGCTGGTGGCACTGGTGCTGGGTCAGGTACTTCCAGTGGTCTGGAAACAGGACCGCTGCTGGTCCCCTCTTCCTGGGGATTGGGTCTCCAAAGCTCGTCGTGGTTTTTTTTTTTTTAGAGTGATGATGCTGTTGCGGATGGCTTCAGAATGCGTTTGTTGACAAATTGTGTTTACTGCGAACTGCCTCCTGCAGGGCTTCGCAGAACAGCAGTGGTTCCCAGGCTTGGGTCTTCTCAAAGCCCTTCTCAGTGGGAGCACAGCTGGCTTTACTCGTCGCTGAGTTGTGTCTCTAGCAAATGCCTTGTTTTAATTTGCTTCATTAAGCAGTAAATGATTTACCATTTTTTAACCAGCTTCAGGCACCATCTCTTGTTACAGCAACGTGGAACTATAGACTAGGAGCCATGGTAACATCTGTCCCTGAAGTGGTGTTAGGACTGGTATCTGGATCTGATAGAAGAGCCTTGAGTGTTACAGCTGTGAAATGCTTGGGGTGTAAGAAGCTTGAGCCTAGAATCCAAGGTAAGAGAGGGTTTCACCTATGCTGGCCAAAGTGTGCTTTTTTGCTTTGCACAGCCAGTTCAGAAGTGGCCGAGATCCCTAGCTGTTCAACACTACCAGTGACAGAGAATAAAATCATAGAATCACAGAATGCTTTGGGTTGGAAGGGACCTGTAAAAGCCATCTAGTCCAACACCCCTGCAGCAAGTAGGGACATCTTCAACTAGACCAGGCTGCTCAGAGCCCCATCCAACCTGGCCTTGAATGTTTCCAGGGATGGGGCATCTACCACCTCTTTGGGCAACCTGCTCCAGTGTTTCGCCACCCTCACAGTAAAAAATTTCTTCCTCATATCCAGTCTGAATCCACCCTCCCTTAGTTTGAAACCATTACCCTTTGTCCTGTTGCAACAAGCCCTGCGGAAAAGACTGTCCCCATCTTTCCTATAAGCCCCCTTTAAGTACTGAAAGGCTGCAGTAAGCTCTCCCTGCATTTCTTCCTTGCCGTTCTGTTTGACCAGCAGGCCTCAACTCAGCCATGCTGGTCTCTTGCCTTCCTTGCATGATTTCTTATACCTAGGGATCAAGAGCTCCTGTGTACTATGGAAAGCGTCCTTAAAGATCTGCCAGCTCTGTTCTGCTCTCCTGTCCCTGAGGACTGTTTCCCAGGGGGTTCTCTTGACTAACTATCTCCTTCAAGAGCTAGAAGTTTGCTTTCCTAAAATTCAGGGTCCTGACATTTACTGTTTGCTTGACCCTTAGCCCTCAGATGGACTAAACAGCTAGAGGAACAGAAAAGAAACTCCATGTCTGCGTGCAGAAAGGGAGGTCTCTCTGAGTTGGATGTTGTCGAATATTTCATACATGTTCTGTGTCTGTCTGTTACAACAGCTGGTGGCCACTAGTTTTCATCATTTAATGGGAGTGACTCTTGGGCTGGGCACAGCTCCCTTTCCAACAGGTTTGTTTGCCAGTACCAATTTTCTACTTAATTATTGTTGTTACTGAGCACTGGCTCGTATTTTGGGGTGTGAACCTGCAGAGAAAGATCTGCATGTTTATCTTGGCTTCAGTTGCTGCTAAATGCAGAGCACAGAGCTTGATAATCGCTGAGCAGTGTTAGTGAATGAAAACAGCTGCTCTAGGCTGTGCAGTAATACTTTTATTTTTTGAGATCCAAACTCAAAAAAATAAAAGGTTGCTACTTCTCCTCCAAATACAGTTAAATGTGCTGATACTGACCTCTGCAGCCCTGCACAGTTTTCCCCAATTGCTGCATTTGCTTCTAGCACTCTTGGTTGATTAACCTGGCAGTGGAAATCCAGTGGAATGCTTGATTTGATTGTGCTTGCATTTCTGTGTCGTATATGCAATGGCATTCCTGTTGGAGGATTCCAGACTTGGAAATTCACTTTCTCAGCCAGTGAAAAATCTGGGTTGCCTGAGCGTGTGCTGTCGGGTCTTTTTCTCGCCTAGATGGTTTGATAGAAGAATTTCTTTGATGTTACACTCCACGAGACTATGCATCTATAAATGTTAGAATATTTCAGCTTTTGATATAGGTCATTTAGAAGAAACTCTATGTTCTTGTATATGTTAATATAGCAAACTCACCTTTAGGTTGTAGCTCTTGCAGTCACATGATGACATGCGTGCGGGTCTGACGCTGTCTGGTGGAAAAGCGATTTTGCTCTTATGACCTGCAGAGCTGCTCTTGGGACTTTGTGGTGTGGATCCCAGATGTGGGTGTAAAGAGAATCCACACAAGAATTCTTCCTCTTCCTCTGGAAGAGCTGGACAACCATTGAAAAGGCATCACCAGTGCTTCTTGCCTTTCTCCCTCTACCTACAAACCTTTGTGTAGAAGCCAGGGAGGAATAGAGAACTGCAACTACATAAACAGTACATAAACGCAGAGTCTGTGTTTTGTTCTCTGACATTTAAGAAATCATTGCACCTCTTCCTCCCCGCTGTTTAAGTGCAGCCTGGTACCTAACGTCCAAAATAATTTTATATGACTTTATAAGAATTTTTTTGCTAGAAACAAAAAATTCAGGATGTGAACATCTCCATGTTGTAGAACACAGGTAAGAAAGGGAGTTTTTTTGCACCCTTCTTATCTGTTGCATAAAGACAGAGATGAGCAGATACAAAGAGAACATGCTCGTGGGGAAAAATCCTGAGGGAAGAAAGAAAAAAAGTAGTTTTAGTTGTGTTTTTAAGTAAGAGGAAATTGTGGAAAGGTGATGGAGTTGACGTGGTGTAAACATATCTGAGATTCCTTATTTCTGAATTACTGTGTGAACACTGTTGCTGGAATTGCCTGAAACAAGTGTGATGTTGACTTCTCTGCTTGTTCTGTTTCCTAGATCCGGTAACGCCTTTTTTCCTACTTCTGAAAGTTGCTAAGGTTTCTCTTGATTTGAACACACTGCTGGTGAGTACACTGAATCAGTCTTAATTAAGACAACATCTGTTTTGTTACTGTCTTAATTAGGGATTTGTAACCAAAGCTATAATTAAAGCTATAAAGCTAGCAGTATTTGCAAGATTGGACGAGTTTCCCCTGATGAGGGGATCGTGGATAACTTACCTACAAATTCACTTTTCCTTGATACCCTCTAATGGGAAAAGGAGTTCTGTGGTTTTCCCTTCCTACCTGAAGAGTAGCACTAAGGACTCTTTTATTTTTATTTTTTTTTTTTTCAAAAGCAAGCAAACAGAAGTCCTCTAAAACCCAAATATCACCAACAACCAAAAAAACCCCAAACAAACCCAAAACTCTTTTATTTTTTTTTCCAAAAGCAAGCAAACAAAAGTCCTCCAAAACCCAAATATCACCAACAACCAAAAAAAAAACCAAAACAAGCCCAAACCAACCAACCAAACAACCCCCACAAAATACAACAACAACAAAAACCCAATCAAAAAAACTACCCTTGGTACCTCTACCAGGAATGGGCAGCAAAAACAAGGTATGCAGGGTGGCCTAAACACACCTGGCAACTGTAGGATGAACTAGAGACTAAAGTCTTCTGTCCATATAACTAGTACAACAGAAGTAATAAAAAAATGCAAATTTTTGCGTGCTATCCTAAGTCCTGGCTGTGTAGTCCTTGCCATCGATAATGTAGAAGGAAAGAAAATAGCCCATTTTTTTTCCTTCCATCCTTTTGTGTTAGAGAACATGGGTGAGCCTCACATCACTTCTTGCCCACCCTGCATTAACTCTGCTCAGATTTTCATCATGTACCATTGCAAAAGAATTTGCAGAAACAGTGAGTTTCTGAAAAAGGTCAGTCTTGTGCTTATTCCGACTGCTTGTGGCAGAGCTCTGTCTCAAATTGTGCCCTGCCTGTACGGAAGTTTCATCCAGGTAAAGGCAAGCTCTTCATGGAAGGGCAGAAGGGCAGAAGTACCAAGCTTGAGGAGAACAAAATTTGATGCTGTACTAGATTTACCCCTCAAGCTCATTTGTTATAGTTCCGTTTCCTTGCAAGTTGGTTGCATTGACCTTATTGAAGCTGAGGTTAAGTGCAATATTAAATCAATTATGATGGAAATAAGTCTTGGGTCCCCCAACCTGGAAGGTACCCTATTAATGACCAGCTATCTGAAAAGGTTACTGCCATGAAAACAGTAGCTTGCCCATGCCCAGCTATGCTTAGCAAAAATATAGCACCATCTTTTTGACGAATAAGGTGCCTTTTTAGCATAATGTGGTTGTCATTGTTCAGCAGTGCTTCTTTAAAAGAGTATGATCAGCAGTTAACTGTTAGCCACACACCATTGCAGTCCTACAGGCTTAGATGTCATATAAAGTAAATAAATGCCTAATGCTTTCTTATGAAACAGATTGGACTTTATTTATTTGTCTATAAATCAATAAAATGCTGACTAGCTGTATAGTTTGGTAGTGCTTATAGTCTCCTTCCAGTATACGTGAAAATTCCTTTTCTGAAAAGTTCCCTGGGCATTTGATGTTTGCAGGTGTAGAAGGATAATAAGAGAACAGATCCGATTTCCTCTTTGGTTGAAACTATGCCTGTGACCTTTCTGAGATACGGATACTCAGTTATTTGTGTATGCGTTGGGCAGAACTTTCAGGTACCAAAAGAATTGTTTTGTGACTTTAGACAAATCAGCACAATGCAGTATAATGATTTGGAAGAAGTTTCAGTAGGAGTTTGTGACTTAATGGCTCTCAGAATTTTCAAAGTTTCTGCTCATTTTAGGTCCTATAATTTTTAGTGTCCTGCTTTAGGTACACTCTGGGATGGATGCTCGGTGCCTATTATGTATTAGGTCTCTTTAAAGTATCTCGAGCACCCAGAGATGGGATTACTCGAGTTGCTTTTTTACTTTTGAATAATTTTTTTTTCATCATTGAGGCTGTTTTCCAGGATCTCTGCAGGCAAGAGGCTATACTAGGCATGTGGACAGTGATTGTATTTAAAAGGAAGCAGTATGCTTTAACACTTCATCTGAAGAGAGAAAGGTGAATGCTGAAAAGTCATCTGCTTTATGGAATTGTTCGTGTGCTTGGACAGCTGGTTTTGAAAGGCAGAAGTAGTGTGGAAGAACTATTAATTGTTTCTGAAAAAAGTTGTAGTAAATTACTTAACAGAGCTTCCTCTACTAGCTTGCAGCTCTCATCAGCAATTTGTCCTGTATCAAATGTGTGTAACTGCCTACATGTGCATTCCTTGTCCAGTCTAGTGATGGTGGTTTTAAGCAATTCCCTCTTGCTTACGTGGCAGTGTGGTAGGACTGAAGGTGCACTCTGATATTGCATGTGGGCTAAAGAGAAGGAGCTGCCAGCTGAGGGAGAGGTGAGCTTCTTAACCCACACTTACTCAGTGATTCACCTTCTCCACTCAGACTCTGTGAAGTCCAGGAAGTGACACAAGGTGAAACGCTGTGTAAAACCGCATGTTAAAGTGCTCCTTTTTGATCTTGAATACAGTCAATTTAGCAGTCTGTCAGCTGAGCAATCATAACAATCTGTGAAAATCATCCAGGGTTTCATTAAAGCATGAACTTGGTAGCGTTACCTCCACGTAAGTGTGTGAGGCAGAGAAGCTGCCAGAGTTACTGCCTGCCAGCTACCACACAAGCTCAATAACCTGGTACAAGTCAGGTGTGGTCAGTCCTGTGTCCATAGACTTGCACCTACCAATTTTTAATTTTTCTTTTTAATTGCAGGAAACGACTTCCTTGGGCAAAAATGGGCTGCCGGGATGTTCATGCAGCAACAGTACTGGCCTTCCTCAGTGGAACAGCCTCAGTAGCTGGACTCCTTGCAGCAGTTCTGCTTCCAAACTGGAGGCAAATGCGACTGTACACATTCAACAAGAACGAGAGGAATGTGACCGTTTACACCGGACTCTGGATTAAGTGTGCTCGCTTTGATGGGAGCAGAGACTGCGTGATATATGACCCACAGTGGTACACTGCTGTCGATCAACTGGATTTGCGCGTTCTTCAGTTTGCCCTTCCGCTGAGCATGTTCACTGCTGTCTCCGCTCTGTTTCTCTGCTTGATTGGCATGTGTAACACAGCCTTTGTGTCCAGCGTGCCAAACGTCAAACTGGCCAAATGCCTCGTGAACAGCGCCGGCTGCCATCTCGTGGCTGGCCTCTTGTTCCTGCTTGCCTGTGCCATTTGTCTCACTCCCTCCATCTGGGTCATTTTTTATAACAATTACCTGAACAGGAAATACGAGCCTGTCTTTAGCTTTGACATCTCTGTCTTTATTGCCATTGCCAGTGCTGGCGGTCTGTTTTTCACTTCTGTTCTGCTACTTCTGTGGTACTGCGCATGTAAAAGCCTGCCTTCTCCCTTCTGGCAGCCGCTCTATTCCCACGCCCCTAGCATGCACAGCTATGCCTCTCAGCCGTATTCTGCACGCTCGCGCCTCTCTGCCATAGAGATTGACATTCCCGTGGTGTCACATGCATCTTAAGAAGGCAAAGTCTTGGAAGCCAAGTTCTTATGCTCACTCAAACCGTGAAAGTTGCGGGCTTGATTCTCTCTGCTGCCTTGCATTGAGCATAATCCTTTGTAAGGTCAAGTTTCCCAGGGTGCCAAGCAATGGAGACCTGAGTTCAACAAGTCCGTTGCTGTTCTCGTGTGTTACTTCCTGACCAACTTTCTTTTTTCTGTTTAACTCTGAGCTCACTACAGACAAAATTGCTGCTGATGCTGGGACAGTGCACTAACAGTAGTATCCGTTCATCCTTCTGATCAAAGCAGGTTTGAACCTGTTTGCTATTTGATAAGCTGTTATTAGGTTCTGATCCCATTGTAAGAGTTACATAGGTGGACTCTTGCACCCGTGTGTTATCCAGCTGTAGG
Organism: Opisthocomus hoazin; assembly: GCF_030867145.1. Taxonomy (NCBI): domain Eukaryota; kingdom Metazoa; phylum Chordata; class Aves; order Opisthocomiformes; family Opisthocomidae; genus Opisthocomus; species Opisthocomus hoazin. The sequence goes on along the minus strand of NC_134417.1, from coordinate 69,295,971 downwards.
CAGTGGAACTGGGTGCGGGGGGTTCATCGAGTTCCGTGTTCATCTAGACACACGTTCTAAGGTGCGGTGTCTGGAAAGGGTATTTGGCAGACTAATTCCATTCTGTAGCACTGTTCGTGGTTTTCCACTGCACACCCAAAAACCTACCTGCTTATGAACTTCTGCAGTAGAATTAGTGTCAAATTACCCTTTATTTTCAAAGTAGCTATCAGAACAAATAAAACTGATTTAATTAATAATGTTCTTCTGTACTGTAATAGCATTTTGTGGATTACTGGAGGTTAGGAACTTTTTTTGAGAATTTTATTTCCAGTCTGTTTTTAAGAAGTTAGCAAATTCACTAGATCTATTTTGTGATTAAAGCAAAAAACACTTGTATTTAAAAATTCTGTTTAGAAGCTTGAATATTTTATTTGAAGGCCATCTTAAAGATGGATTTTCCAAGTAGGCTTTAAAGTATTATTTAGTTCTGGAGAGAACTGTCACTCACTGCAAAACGGATTGGGAAAACCATGAAGAATTCTGAAGGCTCTGAAAGATTCTTTGGAACACTGTACACAAGCTATAACAACATCTCTCTAGGAAGGGGATTATAACCCTGGGGAGAGATTTTTAAAACTAGATTGGTTTTCTTTTTAAATGTATTTACGAGTAACAATGAGCTTGTGTATTTTTCAGAGTTAATCTTCATGGTTGTTGGACTGTTCATGCTGTAGCTTTCTTAAATACTGATTGAGACATAACCTTTTCAGCCACGTTCTTCAACACCTTTCAGGTTGAGCTATTTTAAAATCCAGTTATTTCCTGTGCTGCCACCTCACAGCTGGAGAAAGTTTCCCGTTCCTGTTTTCTATAAGATGAGGTTTTAAATAACTTGTGAGGTTTACCAAGCTTGTAGTTCTACAAGAATGAGAAGGCATTATAAATTCCCAACCTGGGATTCCTTTAAATGATTTCTTTTCCTTCGAAAATGCAGAGCAGCTCAGCCCTAAGGATGAAAGCTTTTCATTATGGGCTTTGAAATTACTTGGAAAGTTGATGACAGCGAGTTGAAAAGTGTTATAATTAAGGCAAGTATGTGATTTGCTCAGATTTTGGCAAATTGAGATCTTGTGTTTAAGATGTCATTCCAGTAAGAAAAGTTATTTTCATTGGTGGCATTCTGGAGCTTAGTGGGTATTTGTATTTCATTAATCCCAGATCAAATTTGCTTTGCTAAAAAATCAAATGGAGTTCTTTAATTCCAATTCTGCAAACTCATCCGAGGTCCTGCAAATCAGTTTGTTTCCTTTTCCATGCATTAGAAATAGGAGCAAATGCTGTGCTGGGAAAAATCTTACTCTGTTACAATCTGTGCAATAGCAGTATATAAGAGGAATCATTTTGTCTTTATTGGTAAGCCTCAGACTTTAGTGGACTGAGTGAGGATCTCTGTCGTAAATTCCTAGCATAGCCAGTAAAGTGACACGCCTTTCAGGCAGAGTGCTTGATTAAACTGCAGTCAAAGGAATTAACTCTGTTGATGATAAAGAATATTTAAGGAGACAGACCTCTAAAATTACATGAATTTAATACCCTCTTAAGTTTACAAGATATGATGTTAGATGAAGTATCTTTTTTTTTCTTTTAATCAGATCATGACTAGTATGGGATTAGAACATGTATAATTACATGCAAGCCTGCTTTTTTTCTTCAAAACTGAACTTTACAGTTACTCTGGTTGTCCAACCATAGATCTTGTTGCTGTTTCAGCTGCCCATATCCTTAGATGCTTTGTCAGGTAAAAGCAAAGGGACCACTGGTTTGTGATTTCACATCAGCTTGCTTCCCCATCACTTCATTGTGCCTTGCTTAAGTTATGAGTTGGCCGGTAAATGTTAGTTTACAGTCAGTGTCTGGTATGCTTTTTGAGCCTAAATTTACAAAACATTTTGATCATTTGTGAGGGATGATGAACGTATCTCTCAGTGACTTTAAAAGGAGCTGAATCTTCAATATCTCCAGAGCAAGAAAGGCAGCCTGGCAAACCGATGTTCTCTATGGAGAGTAAATGCAGCCAGTTTTGTTCTGTACACTTTAAATAGCAGATGTCTCTGACAGCTCTTTTGTATGCTGATTTTGATTTTTATGCACTAAACTTTCGATCAGTATTTGCTGCTGCCTAAGCTGGTAACTTGTTGCTTTGCAAATTTTGTCTTCTCAAAAGTCTGAGATGGATCTGAGTTATGAAAAGTGGGGATCCAAGAGTTAGTGGATTCCAGTGCGGGTTTCGATTAAGGTCATCTTTATCAAAAAGTCTGTTTTGTCATGTTGTATCACTGAAGCACGGCTGGGTTTCTTTCAACAGTGCTGTTAATGTGAGTTTCTGCTGGATCCTATGTGAAATTACCTGAAACTGCTGTGCTGTGTTTCTCCTTCTTTACAGAAGAGGTGGCCAACCTGTGACAGTTGAACCGAGTGCCGCTCCAGCATTTCTCTTGCTGAGGTTGCCATCGTGCCCAGCAGCAGGGCTGGGGAGTGAGAGGCCTCCCTGGATTTGGGGAGGATGGGTGTATCTGCCGGGGAGTAGCCACTGTGGAGTGGTGAGCACCCCTGCTTCTGCCAGCTGCCCCTGCGTGGGCGCTTCGCTGTGTGCAGGACAGGCGCGCTGGGCCTTGAACACAGACAGTTTTCAGCTGTGGCTTGTGCAGTCAAAGGTTGGGTGCTCTGGGGTGACAGGAATCTGTATTTTTTTCAAGTAATTCCTGTCCAACTTCTTAAGTTGTGTTTAATTACAGTATTGATTCTTTTTATGTGAAACAGAAGGTATGTATTTTTAATAAAACATTCTCATGCAGATGCCATTTATTTTGATTAATTTTGTGGAAAACAGTAACTGCTAGAATATGAAAGACTTTACCAGTTTTGATGTTGATCACCAGACTTGCCAGACTGTTTCAGATGCCTTAACAGGCTTAAAACATGGTGTATGTACTCTGTTTTAACTCCCTAATTTTATAGCACTGCTGCTTTAAACTAAAAAAACCACCAACCTCCAAAAATCCCAGGCCACCCTTTCTGCCACTTTCTGAAAGCTGGACTATTATTTATAACTTCCTTTTATTTTTATTGTAAGATATTTTTAGGAAGTGCTAAGATTCCTTTCACCTTTAGAAGGAGGAGAGTGATTTCCCTTCATGTAGATTATTCCTTCTCTGCCTGGGGCCAGGATCTGGTTCAGCCCCACAGCAGAGCCAAGGTGTCGGTGTGACGTGGAAAAGAGCGCAGTCTTCGCCCCACACCCAAAGCTCTCACTTCTGCCTCTCGCTCGGACATCGCTCACCCAGTTGAACTTGTTAACCCAGCTGGGTTAGTTTTCTCCCAGACTGGTGAGATTTGCATTTGCATTGTGTTCGTGTCGCACAAGAACGGCGGAGGTGGCGTTGGCCATCCTCCTTCCCCCTCTGCTGTGCTGTCAGCTGGAGAACGTGCTGCTGCCTCAGGTGTGACATTGTCTGGGCATCCCGGGGACTTGTGACGGTAATGGTTAGTGATGCTCCATTTCTGTTGTCAGCTGCTCCTGGCAGCTACAGCCCAGCAGCATGATGGTGATTCAGCACCAAGCCTTTCCCCATTGTTAGCAGGCTAAATAGAAACCCTTTGAGCATTGGAAATGCTGATACCGTAGTGCAAGTTCAAAATATGAACTATTTATGCAGAATATAGTGAAGCTCACTGGTAATTCCTTTGTAAATTTCTAGTATTCCAAACTGGCATTCTAGGAAGTTGGGGGTTTTAATCTGTTTGGGGAAGTAGTGTTTATATGAGAACAATTCTTATGGAGTATGTACAGTTGTTGCCAGTACTACAACACACTTGAGGGGATGGAAAAATTATTTGGTATTCTTTGCTTCTGTGGGCTCATTTCCTGCTTTGCTGTTGCTTTCAGACAGGCCTCCTGTCTCCAAGATTGGTATAAACCTAGGGACTAGTTGGGTGTTGACATCAATAATGTGATGCAGAGAACACAATTTCTCCCAAAGCATATGGGAGTGCCTCATTTTTTTCGTATTACAATTCCTAAAAAAACTACCCCATGTATTTGTGCTCATTGAAAACAAACCTCTCGGCAGATTTTCCTGTTCTATTTCACAGGTATTGAGTTCGTGTATGTGATTCTGCAGGTGTGTAACGTTACTTGCCCCTTCCTGTGTCTACTGAGCAGGCAGGTAACGTGCCCTAGAAGCAGCACAAGCTTTTTGGTACGTTTTTTGTTCCCCTGCTGCATCGGCATTCATCAAGCTGGACACACAGAGGCCTCATTGAAGGGTAAGAGGGTGGTTTCTGATTTCAAAACCGCTTTTTATCTATGTCCCAGTCAATTTGCTCATTCCGGTATCAGGCTGCTAGGAATGGGGGCTTTGTCTTTTTTGTGTGTAGCAGCTTCAAGGAGATGTAAAGGCTGAGGACAGGGCAGTAGAAATTGGGGTGAGCTGGAGGGTATGTGTGGTTAAGGCTGCTTTGAGGAGAGAGACTTGAAAGCTGGACTGCAAGGACAGGGTTGCTGTCCTAGTTTCTGTTCTAACAAAGAGAAAAATATGTAATTTAAGCTCTAAGTATTTGAATAAGCTTCACTCAGCCCCAAAGACTCCCAGAATATGATAAGCAAACTTTGAAAACACAGCGTGAGTGCTGCCCAAGCGGTGTGGGAACCACAAACACCAACCCAAGCACTGCGCACCACTTCCTAGCTGCGTGCCGTGCCAGAGGCTGCTGTGTAGCCACCACTGCCAAGGTACCATTTCAGCGCCACAGCTTGGCACTCACCAGTCTCTCTGTAGCCTCACTACTTGGCGTTACAGCACTCCCACCAGTCACGAGGTCTGTGGCCACTGATATTGCAACAGTTTTCTTCCCAAAGCCAAAAGATATTAATGAACAAATACGTAAGAACATTTATAAATGCACACTGGAGTTTGCATAAATACTAGCCGTTAGGTCAAAAATACATAATTTCCTAAAACAGCTCCCGAGTGTATCTTAACTTACTGCAGACACTTTTTGGCCTACGATTCTAACGGCTTCAGCATGTGATTTCTTGATGGGCTTAAGCAGATGTAAATATAGTCTGCTACCAGAAGGTGAAATCCCATCTTCTTGCTCCTTTTGCTATTTATCTTCTCCTCTGCTTATTTAGTTGCCAGGTGGCTAACCTGGTCTGCCTTCTGGTCAGGAGCGCTGCTGCCAGCACAAAGGAGGCAGCAGGAATAGGCAAGCAGAAGCAGAAAGGCAAGTTGTGGACCCCAGGTTGGTTCTCTATGAAACCTTACTTTGAGACTTTTGCTTTCATATTTAACGAGCATTTTACATATGAAAGAATGTGTTAATTCTGATTTTTTTTTTAAGACAGATTGCATTTATTAATTGTGGAGGCTGTTGAAAAATGCTGCATTTTGAGAAAAACATTGAACATTTATTAGCAAGGAAAAAAATCATGTTTCAATAGTGTGTTTGCTTTTCTATGTCATCCTCACTTAGAAAAAGAAGGTATGGCAAGGAGAAAAACATAATGAAGCAAAAAAAAAAGTTGATTTTTTTATTTGTATTTATTTGTATTTTATTTGTATATTACAGTTTTAAATTATGTATAACTTAAGAAACGTCAACAGATAATAAGTAAGGAAAAGAGCTAACTTTTGAATAGGTGAATAGTGCTAAATATCAATATTTGCATTAGCTTTATGGTTAGATCAGGATGGGTTAGTGTTATCTCTGAAGACACAGCATCATGGATGACTTATTGCACTGTTTTGACTCTTTAATGAAGTCAGCAACAATAAAATGCTCAGGTTCTTTCTACTGCTGTGCTAAAGGGTTCTATAGACAGGTTGAACTTTCTGGCAAAAGTATCACCTCGAGAAGCAGCTGACAAGGAATTACATTCTTGCAAAATAGGCTCAGTGGGAGGGTGGTTTTTTTGCAGTACAGCTGCAGGTAAATTGGACTGCACAGATTTGGCTGCCTTCTGTCGCTGCCTGTTCTGCTTGATTCAATTATACATCTCCCAGAGACGGCCTTCAGAATACAAGCCCAGTCATCAAAAAAGATGTCCACCTTTCTGCTCTTTCGTAGGCTCGTGGGGCAGGCACCTTCAGATCTGACCTGCCACCAGCAACTCCGACCAAATGCCGTCGGCCCCTCCACAACTGCAGAGGTTGAGGGCGTTTCCCCTGCAAGCAACTGGGAGGTTCAGCCTGGTGACTGGGAAAGAGCTCTGGCTCTGCAAGCGTGGTGGCACACAGGAAGCCACAGCACCTGAGGTTTCTGGCGCTGCGGCTTAGGAAACACTGAGGTGCCTGTGGGGCTTTTCTCCGGTCAGCTGCCGCGGGGTTACTGAGTTTATTATTCATTACAGTACATCGTTTCCAGTTAGTTTGCTTGTACGCTTCCAAACGCCGTGTGGCTGCACCTTAATTAGCCAAGGAGTTATGAGAACCTTGAGAAGCTCTAATCTTAGCAGCTGACGCCTACACGCCTCACTTGAGAAGTCATCTGAGAGCGATGATTCTCTCAGCACTAATCTGCTTAGAGCTTCTGTAGGAGATCTTGAACGCTGGGCAGAAAAGAATTTGCTTGGACTAGATTTCACTACTCATGGTAAGATTCAAACACATCACAGAGACTTTTTGGTTTAAAACACAAGAACTCAAAAAGGTCTTACTAGATAGGTAACATGAAAACAACATAATTTGATTAAACATGCCTCTGAGCTGCTTGTGTATGCATACTGAAGTACAAAACACTCTGCAGCTTCTGAGTTTGCACTCAAGTCAGCGAAGTAAATTACTGTTTCTTCAGAAGAAAGGTTGCCTTTGACAGTTTCTGTCCCTAGAAAATTGTGCTTTTCTTCTAAGACCCTTTCTATGCATCAGAGCTGTCCTTGTTTCACGGGCAGCCCTATTCCCGAAAGACTTCCAGGCTCTTCTCCCTGCTTTCCTCGCCTGGGCAAGTCTGTTCTCTGGGTCCAGATTTCTGCAGCAGCCCTCCAACAGGCAGCTTTTACAAGACAGTGTCTCAGGTGACACCTCCGATGTTTTTTGTCGGGCACCAGAGACAGCACAGGAGTATGTAAAAGCTTCTGTATGGTCTGTCAGAGATAACACAGCCTATGACTGGATTTGCTTGAACACTATTGTAAATTAGCAAACTAAAATGCTTCCTGGGTTGGTCCTGGAAATTATTTTTTCTCACAGCTATTTTTACATTTTTTTGCATTTAATTTTGTTCTTGATAATCCTCTACTGTAGCAATTTAACCCATTCTCTTTGGTTTATTTCCATGCCCAGCTGTCACAACTTTCTCCTAACATGAATAAACACAAGCTCCTAATGGACGAAAGCTATTAATTTGCTTTCTTGGGCTCTTAAACTTTCCTATATGGCTTGAAGTGATTATTATTATTATTTCGTGAAAATATTATCTGTCGAACCACCATGCGTTTTGTGTCTCTTGCTGGATAATCATGTAACTGTGACTGAACGTAAGAAGGGAGAATGCAGCAGAAGGCAGGACTTTCTTTTCCACTGGCATGGACGAAAACATCAGAAATTCGGACATCAGATCTGAACTGAAAACCTCCATTCGATATACGAGCCAGCAGTAAACAAATCTGTCAGCCGCTATTTAGAAAGAAACAGTCTGCAAATCAAAACAAGGACTTGATCAGAGTTGTTTTGAAAATGTCTGGTGTGTAAAGGCAGGCATCTGCAAAGGTGTGAATTCTCGACATCGCAGACCCATGCCACAAGCAAGGAGATTTGGGCAGGATGCTGCGTCCACTGGAACGCTTGCAGTGCTACTGCCTCCTGAACCAGTAGCTCTCTGCTTTGGGTAACACAGGTCAGTCTACATCTTGAAACTTAGTAACATGGTAATCAACGCTAACTTCTCTGTATCTTAACTTCTTCAAAGGAGCAAGACACAAATAATTGCTACAGTCAGGGTTCCAGGTTAAGTAATTCTAGGATCTGTGCTGGAACAATACATTCCTGTTTCTAATGGGAATTTTATACTGCATGTGAAAGCAGCATAGACAGGATTCCTTTTTTGCGATAGTGTAGAACTGGTATTGCACAAAACTCCTGGAAAATAACTAGATAAAGGTACAATTTATCCTTAATTGGCCTGAATTCAGGCGATGGAGAGGGGAAGATAGATCAAAGTTACAGCAAGATGTTTTGGTATTAGGATTCTTGAATTACTTCAGTTGATTCAAGGAGCAAATTATATTAGCATTTTATATTGAAAATAATCAGAACAGAGGTATATGAGATATCAGCACTACAGTCTTTTCAAAGCTATACAGCATTCTGAGCCAAATCCGAGTCTGCAGCATGGGGGGGAGAAAAGCTGAAGTGCTGACAAGCCAGGAAATACACAGTATCAAGAAAAAGATCCAGTGTCCAACAGTATGTTAACTCATATGATAAAGATTGTGAAATGCCAGGAGAAAATCTGGTCCTCTCACAGTTTAGAAAATGGACTAAACAAGAGCAGCTGTGTAGATAAATAGTTCTCCCATACTTTGGCATTAAATTGTTAGCTGATCTTTATCAGTCTTAACAAAGGAAATCTTTCAGAAGATAGATAAGGCCTGGGAAATGGCAGCCAAGGGATATTTTCTGTCAGTTTTTTAATCCAATAGCTTCAATCAAGCGGAGTTATTAGTAGCTGGAATGCAACAGGACCCTTCTTTTGTTGTGCTGCTCCATTTTGTAACTTTCCTGTTCACCCCACCCCAATTGACTGTCGCTCTACACTGTCTCTCTTGCCCCAGCTATGACTGAGGAGATTTGATAAGGCAAAGCCAATGATAAATACAAAATATGCAGTTAAGTCTCATTACATTAATTCATTCTGGGGGAAAAAAAGCAGAATCTTGGAAACAGATTTCTCTAGAGAGCAACAGCAATTTTAAACAGCAGAAAGCAAAACAGCGTGTGGCATTATAGCCATGTTCCCAGGGAAAGCCTGTGACTGGTTCAACCACAAGACAGAAGGCAACCCGCAGGAAATCACGAGTTGCCTATCTTATTTCACAGCTGGATGAGTGCTGCTCAGCACAGTTTTCAATTACAGAGGTGCTGCGGCAAGAGCTGCGGAATTTAAGTTTTATGAGACATACAGATGAAAGTCAAGTTGTCCTCCAGTTATAACTGTGGTGTCGCTGGGTCTTAGGGATGTCCCTGTGTGCACACTCTGTGCACTCCACTCGTTAAGTCTCTGGGAAGACCAGGGAACTCCTCAGCTAGTCCCTGCACAGAAGAGACACTCAACTGAGCAAAGGAAAGGTGACAGACCCAGCTCCTCACCACCTCCACAACAAAGCATTTGACTAACTGCAGGGGGAGATCTTCAGGTAGGGATTTCAGATGGTCCTGAGGATTCCTCCCAGGCAGCTCCTGCCGTGCCAAGACAAATTTCGATGCCTAAATGTGTCACTTAACATCCTGAGTGAAGAACCTGCCCTGCCAGAGACTCCTGGTGGTTCCTGCTGCAGAACTGACCAGATTACATGCAGATAAGATGCTTGTAAGTAGTCTGTAGAAACTGTTCCTGTAGATGCAGAAACGGTCACACAGGACAGTCTTTCTGTACATAGTTAATACAGTAGGATGGTTTAGTTTAAAATAAGCCATAGCGATGGGTAATGCATGTGCTGAAGTAGTGGCACAGGATCAGGGGCCAGCTGGGATGCAAGAACTGAGCAGAGAAGCGGCTAGGGGAGTCTTGTCAGATCCAGTGGCTCAGGTCGCTGCCCAGACTGCAACCAACCGGCCTGCTGGGAGATCTGAACAATGCCCTAGGCCGAGGTCCCAATCATTGCTTTTCTTAAACAAATATTCTGTCCATTTTTTGTGCAACACTGCTCAGCCGAAAAACACATCACTCCTTCCATCCAAGAAACGCTGCATTTAACAACTAGTCTTTGCCTAGGTAGGTCCAATGGTTTTCAAAATAAATTAGTTAGCCCTTCTAGCAGTGATCAGTTCAGTACATGTTATATTAGAAAATTCACTGCTCTCCCTTGTTTGAAAGATTAGAAAGGACTAAATGTTAACAGCTGTTTACGCACTGCCAGATTTTACCAAAATAGAAGTTTTGAAGCACTTGGTTTGTCATTTTGGTCACAGTGGTATTACGATAAACCTAAGAACAGACTATAATTCAATTGGATGGTGATTCAGTTCAACCATTCTGCAGAACCGTGCACATAGCAGTGCTACTTGCAACTTAAAAAAAAAAAACTCAGATGGAACATGAGATGTGAAAGTCAGAAGGCAAAAAATTTTCACTATATGTCTTTTTTGATAAGACTAGTATTTTTATCTCCCAGTATAGCCACAAGATAATTAGGTAATTATGTAGATACTGTTTGAACAGTACATTTACTCCCTAAATAATAAGTGTGTGGTCACCTGAGTATTGTGCAATGAAAAACAAAGAAAAACAGCTGCTACTTACCACCACCCTTAGAAGATACTGAACTCATCCTGTATATTCCCTAAGGTTCTCTCTTTGCAAGCCAAAAATCACCATGGGTGCAAATCTTATTTCCGTGACAGCAAGGACCCACACCAATTGAGAAGACTGACTTATTTTAACTGTCCCAGTAGTATTCAGCTGATCAAGTCTGAATTTATTAAGACATTTAACCGCCAATTTAAGCTCTGGTTTAATATCAGGGTCTGCCTGAAAGATGAAATTGGGCCATGGTATTTATAGCAAAATTGTAAAACCTTGAATAAAGTGTATCACTTGCTCTCTATACTGCATTGTTCTAATCCCTACAAATATCTGCCATCTGTGTATTTGCAGGACTGGAGCTAATCTTTTTATGTTACTTACCACTTCTAATTATTAGGATCTCTAGGAGTTCTGTTTCAGCTGAAGATTATTTATGGAAAGGTGGTTATGACAAGACAGAAGGAGGGTATTGACGTGGAAGATCTGATTTCCTTTGTTTGACCTTGAGAAATAGCCTGAACTCATGGCTGCACCTTTTCCTCCATAAAATGGCATTATTAATACTTTGAATTTTAAGAAGATAGTTGTAAGAGCCAATTTGTTAAAATCTGAATACACTCCTAAGGATGACTATATAAAGGTGTATATTCTTATTCAGCAGATCTGCTTCCTGTAGGTATTTAATCACAGTTAGTACCTTGCTTTAACAAAGTACTACACATGTACCCTCTTGCATGACTTCAACGATGCCTTAATATGAGGTCAACGTGCATTTAAGCTGGTTCTGCAACTGACAAAAGAAAAAAAAAACAAGAGGTCCTCCTTCTTCCCTGGGATATTAGTCGTGTCCTCACAATTCCTCTTCTGCTGTGCCAGCACAAGAACTTGGTCCCCTGCTCAGTGTCACACATAGGGTGTGACTGATCTAGCCAAAAAAAAAATTTCAGCTGCATTAGTTCACTACAGGACTGCAGAAAGTTTTTTTGTTCACATACCACAGTGTTCGTGGGATGCAAGCACAGCATTCAGAGACAGAAGCACAGGCTCCTTTTTGTGGGAACACTGACCTAAGTGCACATCGAACCGCAGCCTGAAGATACATTCGTGCTCCAGCCAGCCACAAACTAAAACCACCTTTCTGAACAATGTATTGCTGGGGTAAAATACCTTTTACCAGGGCCTATGTCCATAAGCCAAACACAGCAAGGGAAAAAAAGTGACATTCTAATTACTTACATGACTTATCAGCTGAATTATTTACGCATATTGTACATAAGGCAAGCTGGGTAAACTCATTCACAATGATGAAGTAATACTGTCATTAAGGGAATTAACTGAACACACACAGACTTTTTAACTCGTATATCACCTTTGAGATTGTTAGTGCTGGTAATAATGAAAAATAAACTGGCTAAATAAAGAAGACAAGACTCTGTCAGCCAAATCTGTTCTTTGTTCAGCTACCCAGTGTACAGATAGTTCAGCAAGGGAGGAGCTGGAGCCGAGATGAGGAAAGGGGACTCTGGCCAGAGCTGCTGTGGAAAATGCATGAGTAGAAACGCTGTTCAAAATGCCAGGCGGCATCTACAGAACTGGAAGAAAACCCCTTGTTATACTTTGAAATGAACATGGAATTATGACAGAAAAAAAGTAAAACCTGTTTAAGTTCTGAGATTTTCCTTTGGTTTGTTATCTTCATACGTACTGGTTGTTCCAAACCCAGTTTCTTGGTAAATCACTTTTTCATGTCTTCTATGCTCCATTTCCTGGGAATTAATGTCTGCTGAGGGAGTAGTTACCTAATCAAGAAAAAAAGCGATTAATTACTGTAGTTATAGCTATTGTGAGAAAATTACCATAGCTGCTTATAAATCATATTAATGTTTTTGTCCTCCAAAGGAATAACAAATCTAAATCAGAGAAGATGGAGGTAACCATACTTCTGAAAAGCTCTCAGGAAATTCTCTTTCTTCCCCCTCTCCCATAACTCTTTGCTCCAGTTAAAAGATACTTCCTTTGGAATAACCATGCTAGAAGAAACTCAAGAAAAAATCACAAACTCTGGCTTGGAATTTGAGCTGTTTTATGAGAAGTCATTCTTCACTGAATACATAAAAACATCCAAAATGAAGATATAAAAAATTAGCTGGAGGACTTCCCCTCTGCCTCAAACATGATTCAGTACATTTAACCAAAATCATGTGGAATAAAACATAAGCTTTTGAGGAAAAGAAAATTAATGAGAACAGCTATACAAAGCCATTTCAAGGACACTTTTCGCTCAGTGTCTCGCCTGAAATGGCAGTCAACAACAGATGCCTAAGCAAGAATGTCAGAGAATAAAGCCATCGTATAATGCATCTTCCTTGGCAATTGCACACAGCTTCTGGCAGTGTGGTTCAGGGACTTACTGAACCAGAGGGGATATCTTGGTATTTAATAACTGTTAACAGACATACTCATGGAAAAAAGACCCAATGTTTTTGGACCTATATAAACTTTCAGTGTCCTTAATATCCAAAGACAGAGCAACTTTGCTACACTTCCACCTGAAGCAGAGTCGTTCAGCACTAAAAAAAACCCTAGACCAGTATTTTGGCTATGGATTGCCCAGCATCAAACTTCCTATTATTTCTGAATATGGTCACAGAGAAGCTAACAAAGCTCAGGATTATTTAATGAAAGCGAAGTTGGCTGTCAAAGCATGGCAAGGTATCTCACTTCATTGGCCATCCAGGACTGGATTTAGAGCCTAACCACAGCTGTCTAAGGCCACTGAGATGCCCCCAGTTTCCTACCTGTCCTTACCCTGCCACCTCAGAGGGTTTGGGGTCTGTTTCTTACGTTCCTGTGTCGCATCTTGCAGCCCTAGCTCGGTGTTTCGTACACCCCCCGGGCACTTCAGAGCACCCTACGTCCTTCTGCAAGGCCACAGCAGGTGGGTCACCATGGAAAACCAAATAATCTCTTAAAATGGGAAGGTCATGGCAAATTTCCACACTTGTCTCCATCTCTTTATTCTGTCCTCAGGCCAGCCCTGACTTGAGGATACCTTTGCCGGCTCTGTTGGCTTTGGCAGCCCGCCGGCCGTCCTCACTGGAGAACACCAGCAAGGAGTCATTTCCCTGCCCTCACAGGGACCGGAGAGGCCACACAGCGAAGGCAGGGAAAAGCAGGGTCGGATCCCAACAGCAGCCAGGCTCGAGGGAGGGGGGAAAGCCCTGCTCCACCGCACCCCTCACAGCCGCTGCCAGGCCGCGGGCACAAGGAGCTCACGGGGGCGCCTCCGGGGCCGAGGCCCCGCCCCGCCCCGCCCCGCCCCGCCCCGCCCCGCCCCGCCCCGCCCCGCCCCGCCCCGCCCCGCCCCGCCGGCTCCTGGCCTCCCCTCGCCTCCCGCCCGGGCCCCGAGCTCCGCCTCCCGCTGCGGCCATTGGCGCCTCCGCGCGGTTGGTTCCCGGTGCGCGCGCGGCCCGGCCCGGCCCGGCGATGGAGGCCCTGCGGTCGCGGGCGCTGTGGCCGCTGTGGCTGCGGGGCTTGGCGCTGGCCTGTGGTGGCGCCGGGATGGGGCTGGCGGACCTCACCGCCACGGCTCCGCCAGCGCCGGCTCGCGGTAAGGAGGGGCGGGGAGCCGCGGGGCTGCGCGCAGCCGTTCCCTTGCTCCCCGCGGGCGCGGGGCCTTCCCGGGGCGTTTCCCTATGGAGGGCCGCGCTCGGCCCCGAGCGGGGCAGTGGCCGGAGGGACGGGCAGAGCCGCCCACCCCGCTCCCCCCAAGGCCCGCAGGCGCCCGGCGCCGCTCGGCAGCGCCTTCTGGAGGGCTGGCGGAGCGCCGGGGTCTGCCTCGGCCCCGGGCTCGGAGCGGGCTGGTGCCGGGCGGGGGAGGCGGGAGAGGCGGCCTGCTCCCCGGGGCCTGGCTCCGAGCCTCCCGCCGAGGAACGGGGCGGTGGCGCTGGGGCCCGTGCTGCTGGCCGGCTGCGGGGCCGTGGGTCAGGAGCCTTGCTGCCAGGAGGCGGCAACGGCCTGGGCTTTCTCTGCCCAGGGACGTGGCTTGGAAGGAGCGGCTGACGGAGGTGCTCTTGCCGTCCCGTTCTCTTGGAATCGTTCATCTCGTAGCCGCTTTTGGAAAGCGGTCGGTGAGGCTCGTCCTCAGATTTGGTTGCCATTAACAGAGGTGACCAGAAAGGTGGATGTCAGCCTAGTGTGCATTAAATTAGGGAATCTCAAGCGGACCTTGGCGTGTGGGCAGCGAGGCTGGTGAGGGCTCTAGAGAACAAGTCTCACTAGGAGGGGCTGAGGGAGCTGGGGCTGTTTAGTCTGGAGAAGAGGAGGTTGAGGGGGGACCTTATTGCTCTCTACCACTACCTGAAAGGAGGGTGTAGTGAGGCAGGTGTTGGTCTCTTCCCTCAAGTAACTAGTGATAGGATGAGAGGCAATGGCCTCAAGTTGCGTCAGAGCGGGTTTAGATTGGATATTAGGAAAAATTTCTTTCCTGAAAGAGTGGTCAGGCATTGGAACAGGCTGCCCAGGGAGGTGGCGGAGTCACCATCCCTGGAGGCCTTTAAAAAACGTGTAGATGTGGCACTTCGGGATATGGCTTAGTAGGCATGTTGATGTTGGGTGGATGATTGGACTTGATGATCTTAGAGGTCTTTTCCAACCTATGATTCTGTGATCCTATGATTCTGTGTGTGTTTAGGGTCCGATTTGAGGTGTTTCATTTCTTTTACAGAAGGGTTTATACTTGAAAAGGAAGTATCCAACTTTGTGAGACAACTAACTTGAAGCAAAAGAGAAATGGAACTATCGGTGTTCTTCAGTTATTAGAGAAGAAAGAACAACAGTTAGACCTGCTAATAACTGCAAGTTACTCAGTTTTTTTTCTGGTAATTCTGAGAAACATAAACAAAACCAAAGAGTTTGGTTGGAGCCAAAAAACATGTTGAATTAGTAGTGGAGCGGCTTCTGGATTCCATAGGAAAGAAGTTTTCACATATTGTTATTCTTATGTGAGTTTAAGAATTTGCTCGTGACACAAAGTTGGTTGTTGATACGGAGGAGGATCATGGCATTATACAGAAAGGTGTGGATGGCCTTTAAGGAATAAATATTAGAAATAAGGTTAATCTGAAAAATAAAAGATGGATTGTTGTGCCCTGTGGCTAGTATTATTTTAATCTTAAAACTAAGACTGTCAGATGCATATCACTTACTGAAGTGATGTTCTTGTGAAGAGAGAGATGGCAGTTTTATGGTAGTTTTGCAAGATTGTGGGACCTGATACGCCATTCTGCTCAGTGTTCCACAAGTTCAGCACCTGCATTCAACAGGGCTGGACTAGCACAAAGCAGGGCTACAGGGCTGTATTGTTCCCAATTTCAGAAAATACCAAGAAGAGTATAGTTTTAATTGCGGGAGCAGGGGGAAGGTTAAGGGGGAGTAAGAGTACTTGGAGAAGATACTTTTATACCAGTAGGAGGGAACAACTGTTGAAGAACAGTGTTCTCGTGAGAATGGGGGCAGAGAACAAATTAAAATAAACTAGCTATGAATTAGTGTAGGTGTTGAAAGGTTTCTGACTGTCTGAGCAGTTGCACTGTTTTGTTTTGTGGGTCATTGTTTTTACCCGCGTTTTGTGGAGGAGCAGCCTTTGTTCTGTATTTGTGCATTGTTACTCTGGTCCATGAGTATGTCTCCTACAAAGTGAGATCATATAGAGAATTGATGTATAGTTAACTTAGTACAATTCTTGTATGTGTAGGCAGCATTGTGATTGTTTTAAAAAAAAAGGTGCATGGACAGTAATAGCTTTTTCTTCCCTTCTGAGAGTATAATCTTCATACAGCTACAGTTCATTCTGTACAAAGTGTTACACAAAACTGTTTTGGTAAAAATAGCACCACTTATCAAGGTAATGCTTCCACTGTTTGGTAAACCAGGCTTGGTATGTAAAAATAATTTCTCATTTTATTCATGTTAGGTGATGAATGCTGATGTTATATGCTAGTAGGGAAGGAATTGTTACATTTGATAAATGCTGTTTAAAATACAAACCGAGTTATTAGTGGTGGTGGTGCTGTGGCTTACATTTATTTTTTTCCCCTATAAAGATAATGCAGTCGTCCCTTGAAATACTAGAGGGGGACTGCCAACTTGATATCTGTTTGAATAAAAAAAAAAAATAATTCAAAGTTGTTTTTGTTTATTGTGCTGGTACACATAGTGCTTTAGCAAGGTGGATTGGAAGGGATGTTTGTTGGGTTTTTCATCTTCTTTTCCAGTTTGAGAGGTGTTTTGTTGTATCTTCTGCTCTTGTGGAGAGCACTGTAACTGGTGGGAATTTTATATGTTTTTGTAAGTTATGTAACCCAGAGAAATATATAAAGCAGAATGGAAAAAAAAAATCACTCATAGTAATGTTAAATTTTGTAGCAGTGGTACATAAAGATGTTTTGATTTTTGAGATATGATGATATATTTTGAAGTATTTTCATTAAGACTCTCTTATGCTGTTCTTTAGAATAAACATAAATAATAGAAGTGTAATTTTTTTATCATTTAACCCCCTTTCTTTTGGTTATATGCCATTATAGGTTATCTGCTAGAATATGTCGGTAGGGAGGCAGTCAAAGAAGATAAACAGCATGAAAAGCTTGTGAGATTACCTCCTTTGATAAGAGTTTAAGGAAAGTTACATTTCTTCACTTTGCTGCAGTTACTGCAAAAGTAACCTAAACCACATTTTTAGAAGTCCTTGGTGTACTTGCATGTTGCTGACAGTACTCGCTAATTCATGTTCAGAAAGCTGGTTTGTTTAGGTGTTGTAAATATCTTAAATTGGAAATTAATGAAGTGTTTTTATAATAAGCATGGTGGTACTCCAAGTGGAATAATCCCATTTGAAAATCATTGAGTTTATACTGAGAACTATTTCCGAATCTGCTTTTCATGTTTTTTTCCCATGAATTGTTATATGGGGCTTACATTTAGGGTGCTTCTCGGTTAACTGGTACCTGTAACAATGTTAATTGGTACTGGAAAAGCTAGTAAGTGTTTTTTTTTCTATGGATATATTAAATAAAGCCAAATATACAGGTACATAAAATACATTTAATGTTAAGAATTAGTACCAGAAAGGTGAAATACTGAATTATGAAATGAAAGTATTGAAATATGCAGTTGTCTCAAAACATGCCAATAATTTATCTCAAGTTGATAACTGCTTGTGACTAATGCAGTTATTCATTAAAAGTAGAACTGGATTCCTGATTTGGAGATGTTTTCCCCTCATGTTTATGATATATGTGGAAATAACCAAAAGTTAGTTTCATTAAAAAGTATTAAAAATTATCATAGGAACTATTGGAAGAAACTCCTAGTTCAGACCAGGAGAGGAGACTGCCCCTCATCTGTCGAGTAGTTCATCTGGGTCAAGACTATGGCATGTACATGGTCCTGCGGGCAACAAATTATGTCTGCATTGTGGATAAAAAAAGATTGGTCATAAGATGACAAGTGTTCAGTACTTCTGAATGAAAGTCGTAGCCTTTGACTGGAATTCTCTCCATGTGAACACAAGTACATTTTCTTTTTTTAGGATAGAAGAGGGTTTTTAAAATCCAAAGAAAATGTGAATAAAGTCCTTCCACATGACTTGGCTTTTTAAACTTCTGTTAAGAGTTCTTGCTGACCTCTTACAAAACAACTTTGTGTCCTATGTTTGAAAATATTTTTTTATTGTTATTTAAAATAATGTTATTTGAAGAGCTTTATCTTTTAAAAACTTTTTTCCCCCAGAAAAAGGTTAAGATCTATGGAAGGGGGACCAAACTTAGGCAAGGGTCAGCTTTTGCTAGGCTTCCAAAGCTTTAAAACTTGGAATGCTCTCTAAATTGAGGTATAAAAATCTTACAACTGCAGCAGAGATGCAGGGAGGCTCCTGGGTTCTATCTCCCGCATTGTCCTTCCAGAAAGCAAACTGAAGTTAAAGGTAAGCTTGAATTGTTTCCCTAACTATGTCAGAGGTCAAACTTGAATGTTTTGTATCTGTTTGCTGCAGGTCTCCTGGAATGGAATTATTTACCTTTCATTACTTCAGTCAAAACTGTTGCTTGTATCTAGAAGTAGAATAAAGAAAAAGGTTAATATTATGTTAAATGCTTGACATTAGTGAGTAAAAATAAATGTATCACCTGTGTATATTTTTCTTTTTTTTTCTAGCATGTTCAGAGTTTTCCCAGAGGTCCTGTGAAGAATGTCTAAAAAATGTTTCGGTAAGATTTTTAATATCCTTTTTGATTGGTAAGAATTTGGTGATTTTTCCACTTAATATGAAATCAAATTGTTAGGATTTGTTTGGCTGTTTGGTGGGGTGTTTGTTTTGTTTTTAATGGTGATTCTAGTCAAATTACCCATAATAAGAGGAAGTCAAGATCAGTCAGTTCTAGTTTTATTTACATGAGTCAACTGATGTGGTGCTTCCCCTCTGTCACCCTCCACGCCACTGTGCTTTCACTTTGCCATGGTTGCTCCATCATTTGGTCACTCAGTATTTCTCTGAATGCCTGGAGAGGACAGATCGTGTAGCATCCAGACTTCCAGTTTCAGCCTGTGCTCAATGCTTTCGTACCACAACTGAGCAAGTTGGTGTTGCTGCTTGTTTAGGCTCATCCTCATTTTGCAAGCAGCACTTAGTTAAATTTCCCATATAAAAGGTCTAGATTAACTGAATCTTCTGTGGCTAAAATGCCTTACATTTCTTGTATGCTGGATAGGAGAACTGGGAAATTCATGTAAATAAACCAGAAATGCCTTTCTCTGGAGATGCCCCAAGAAATGTATTTAAGTGAGGCAGACTGGATCGGCTTTGTAGATGTTCAGACAAGTCAGCCTCTTCACTAATGACATCAGACTGCCAGGCTGGGTCACTGTTCTGGTAGCAGAGTGTTTAGATTTCCAATGAGATTGCGGTAAGACAGACATTTAAAACAATAAATTTTGTTTCTCTGTTCTTTGGGCAAAACCTTTTGAGCTCCATAATAACAGTCGTGATAAGGATGCAAAAGGTGTCTGTCCCTGTAGAGCAGAAGGAACTCCTGTTTAAAGTGAGAGATTGTCTTGAATTCTAACTTCAGATGCCACTGAAAAGAAATATTTCAGGAGTCTAAGTTACATAAGTTACTGCAAAACTTTTTCACTAGGGAAAACTGAGAAATTTCTGAACTTACCTGTTTTATGCTTGTCGTGCATCTTTTGGCTTTTAAATGGAAAAATATTAATTACCTTGTATTGATGTGGTTATTGTGTGTTGTCAGACCTGTATATGGCATTGTGTACAGAACACTTCATCTTCAAAAGCATAAAGTAGTAAATGGAAAATATGGGTCATTAAAGATTAAATGTTCAGCACTACCACTGCTGTGACTGTCACTTCAAAAAAGTGCTGCCACTGCTGCCGCAGATACACGACCACAGCTTTTATTAACCTGGGAGCTATGTGTTCACCTTGTGAGTAAAATAAATCCCTTAGCTGTGTGTGTGTACTGAAGACACTAACAGAGTTATAGATACATTGTTTTCAGAATCTGTCAAACCAATGACAGTGTCCAGGCTTGTTTTGGTGACAGAATGATGGATGATTCAGGGCAACTGCTTGAATAGCATCAATGTTAACCTTGAAGAAAGGAGTTTAGACTTGATTTAGACCATCGCATATACATTAATAAAACAAAAATTAAAGGCTACAGAACAAAGCCATTAGCATTTGTGTGAGCCATACAAAAACAAAGGATTGCTGAAATTACTATGTTTAATTGCTTTAGTAGAAAAAAAAAATCAGGTTTTCATATTGGTGATAATACAGATAGCAGCAGATAAAAATGAGAATTAAACATTTCGTGAACAGATAAAAACAGTTCCAAACAAACCCTAAAATGTAGTAATTTAGTTCAGTTAAATAAAATTATAATTAAAAATGCTTAGGTTTTGTTTATCATAGTTATAACCGAGTTGGTCTTTAGAGTTGGTGAATACCTATTTTGTCATGTTTTTATCAATAAGTTCTGAGTGGTTATTTTATACATATGTTGTTGCATTTCATCTTCTTCCTTACAATATGGTACTAACACGTAAGGGTTTTGATTAGAACTGTTGAATCCCAGAACTTAGTTTATTCAAAGAAATATTTACTATTATGACTAGCAGATTACCAGGTGTATTAAAATTTGAGAACTTTATATATTACCAGATAATGTGTAAATATCTATTGATTAACATCTTGAAAGAGTTTTCTCTTCATATTTCTAACTCCATATGACAGTGTAGAAGACAAAATACATCATGCAAGCACTAGTTAAAGATAGGACTACGTTTTAAGATCAGTGTGCAGGTGTAGAGCCTCAGCATTCTGGAGAACTTTGCAAAGCCTCATTTTTATCTTTCAAGTAGTCTACCAAGATGCTTTTCCCCTCGGCTGTTTATTTTTGTCATTCTCATCTTTGTCCTAATAAAAAACGTATGGAATCTAAATTCTTGTGGAAAATGGATTTTAGGCAAGCTGGGCATTAAAGAAAAAGAAGCTAACAGCTATAGGAAATTACATGATCAATATATACAGCCAATTTTTTTTAAGGAAAGGTGGGGATCATAGTCAATTGCATACATCTGTCTGATTGTAGAGAAGGAAGCATTCATCTTGTGTTCGTAGTTACTATGTTGTATCTTTTAATACTGAGAATATGTCCTTAAAAAGAGTGTGGACTGAATTAATGATGTTGCACTTCATTATCCACGTGAGACTCTACTGAAATAAAGTCAGTGATGTCCATCAGAGTGTGAATGTGGTTCCCAGCATACTCTGCAAAGGATCTATGATTTACCTCTAAATAAAATAAAATCTTTCTTGTCTTCATTTTGAGGTTATGTAGATGAGAATGAAAGTTAAGGAAACGTTTCACCCTTGAGTGTTTAGACTTTTTTGCTTTTTTCTAATGATTATGACGATTAGCTCAATTTTTAGCTTTGGGAAGGAATCGGTTGAAGTATTTTCTCTTACTTCAGCCTCTACACTAATCAGTAGCTGTATCAGGTATTGCCTTTTGGGCTGTACATTTTTTTTAATAGTTACATGCAGTAGTCTCCATCAGAGTGATACAGCTGACCTTTCTGTGCTCCCAGTTGTCACCAACAGTATAGTCGTTCAGGCTAGAAGAGACCTCATAAGTCATCTAGTCCAGCCTCCTACTCAAAACAGGGTCAACATTACATTCGAATGAATTTAGCAATGACTTTTAGTCTGCCCCTATTAGTAATTATCTTTGAACTCTTAATTCTTACTAAATAATTGATCCAACAAAAAAAGCATGTTCTTATCTAACATCCTTGATTAAAATTTAAGCTTAGGAGAGCATTTTTTTTTGCAAAGGCTATTCTGCCTCCTGAATCATTTTTGTTGATGTGTCTTGATGGGTATGCTTGACTTGTACAGTCTACCATCTACAAAATATGAATAAATTTTTCTTGTCTCTTTCTTCACTTTTTTCAAGAGAGCAAGATCTACTACAAATGGTTTCCTTTGTACTTAACGTTTTCTAACCCTTTAGAGCAAGATACAGACTTTGTGCAACTGAGGATGTATGACAGAGATATTCTTGATAGTACTGTTAGATAAAGCATAGTTCCTGGATGAGCTCTTTCTAGAATGAATCCTGAAAAACCCTGTTCTGTCAAGGATTCCTTTTACTGTCATCCAAAACTTCTTCATTGGTTGAGTTGTGTGGTAAAGGAATTTTGAATGAGTATCTATTTTCACAGATGAAAAACAGAACTTAAGCTTGATGCTTAGTGATGACCTAAAAAGCAAAAATGTTGTGCTGGTGTTGTAACTGTAATACATGTAAGAAATTTAAAAAATTTCCAGATACGCAAGTGTGCACAATTAAGGTACCCAATGTACTTTGCAACACAGATTGGATAAGGCTATGTCTTTTACTACCTTGCAGCAAAAGCTCTTGTAGAATTGTAAGGGTTCTTTACTTTTTCTTTTTGTTGATAGTCAAATATAGGGCTGAAGTAAGATTTTAAGTGTGTTTGTATTCCTCAAAAATAGGAAGTGTTTTAACATTCTGAACAGCTGGCTTTCTGATTTTGTGTTTCTTGTTAATTTCAGTAATTCTAAACCCAAAGCCATTTTATCCTCAAGTACATAGAGTATGTCAATATGTTCCTAAATATTTTCAGGCTAGTGTAAATATTTATTACCTATAAGTACAAAATTTACTTATTCACATTTCAGTTTAGGCCTACTAAGGAATTGTACCAGGAGTTCCGTAGATTTTATACTACAAAGCACTTCGGGTATATCTGTACACACTTAAGAATTCTGTCTGTGGAGACGAGCACTAAATTGTAAACTGTTTTTGAAGATCAATAATTTGGGGTTTTTTATTTGTTTCTTTTGCACAGTGCCTTTGGTGTTACACCAACAACACTTGTATTGATTACCCTGTAAGAAGCATTCTTCCACCATCTTCGTTATGTTCACTCTCAAATGCACGATGGGGAGTTTGCTGGAGTAGGTACTAATTTTACTTTTGCTGTAGAGATTTATTTATGAGTATGATTAGATAAGACTACCGCTTACTAGAGCTGATTCCTGATAATTGATTTGGAGGGGTGGGGGGAGGAGGCAGTGATTATGATTTGGAGCCATGATCTCTAACCTTCTGGACTTACAGGACAGTCATTGCTAAGGGTTCTTTGTGAACAGCCAGTACAGTTATGCTAATCCAATGGCTTTAAAACATTTACTATGTAGTGAAGTTCTGTTGGTGCTAAAATCTAAACTGGGAACCAATCATGTTGGAATGTTCCGAGTATTTTATGTAGGTAGTCAGAATTCACCTGTTTTGTAAACCATACTTCTGAGGTACAAGGAAATAAGGTCAGTCCCTGTTGACAAAAGGCGACCATTCTTACTTTTTTAAAAATTTAAAAAAATATTTTATGATATGCCTGGATCCACAGTTTTTATAGTGTATTGCAGTGGTAGCAGTGAACCAGTACCAGCGGAACGGAACCACCCAAAACACTCTTGAATGCTGTTTTTGCTTGAACAACTGAAAAAGTGGTGTGGTCTGTGGGTGCTGACAGCAATGCGGTTAAGGTTAAAAAGGAAACTGCAGAATGCCCCTGTAGGCTGTACTGCTGCATCATTTCCTTGTTCTTAGAGTTCCTTTTGATTTGCATTGTTTATTACAAAATACACTGCAGTGCATATGCTTCCATGGGGGTGAAATGTTTGGAGCTATTTTTGCAATACTGTGTATACAGATCTAAATTCAGACTACACTGGAACAGAGAACGAATAAGACATTGTAAAGCTTGTCATATGAAATAAGAGCATATCTTCAGTCCAGCAAAGCAAAGGCTTTCTGCTTTCTGTGTGTTTGCTTGTGAACACCAGGAGGCTAAAGGACAAAAACAAGTGGTGATGAACTATCAGTGACTATGTTAACTGTAAATTAAAGTTACCACACTTGGAGCAGTGAGATTATGGAGTAGTCTTTAAATTAGAGTAGCAGCGGTAGAAGATTGCTACTAAAATGGAACGTGCAAGTTTCTGAACACTCCCACTTCCTACAATACCTGCAAACTGAGGTACTAGATTGCACAGTACAGGAGAACTTTACCAATTCCTTGCTTGTAGCAGAATGGCTCTATGCTTCGTTTTGTGAGAGAAAGCATTTATGCTTAGACTTCTGGAGTTTTTTTAGATCTAGAGAAGGTATGTAATTTCGCTGATAAGGTGCACTTTTAAGGAAACTGGCCTTTCAATATGATAGTAAATGCTGTTCCTATGATCTGTTAAGTAAACTTTTTTCTGGAAGTGTGGTGTGTTGACTTCTGCTAACAGCTAAGTACCCACACACCTGCTCGTTCCCTCCCTCCCTCTTCTGGCCACAGTGGGATAGGGGAAGAAAATAGAACAAAAAGGGGATGTGTAGGGATGGTGTCAGGAAGGCCAAGGTGCAGCTGGAGCTGAATTTGGCGAGGGACACAAAGAATAATAAGGGCTTCTACAGGTATGTCAGCCAGAAAAGGAAGGTCAAAGAAAGTGTTTCCCCCCACCATGAGCAAGACTGGCAAACTGGTAACACTGGACAAGGAGAAGGCTGAGGTACTTGGCAACTTTATTGCCTCCATCTTCACTGGCAGCCTCTCTTCCCACACCTCTTGACTGGATGGACCGCAAGACAGGGACTGAGGGAGCAAAGTTCCTCCCACTATAAGAGAAGATCAGGTTTGTGACCACCTGAGGAGCCTGAACATAGAGAAGTCTGTGGGACCTGATGAGATGCATCCCAGAGTCCCGAGGGAATTGGCTGACGTAGTTGGCCAGGCCACTCTCCCCGATATCTGGGAAGTCATGGCAGTCAGTCGATGTCCCTGGTGAATGCAAGAAGGGAAACATCACATGTATTTTTAAAAAGGGTTGAAAGGAGGACCCTGGGAACTACCGACCTGCCAGCCTCACCTCTGTGCCTGGGGAGACCATGGAACAGATCCTCCTAGAAGCTATGCTAAGGCCCATGGAGGACAGGGAGGTGACTCGAGACAGCCAGTATGGCTTCACCAAGGGCAAGTCCTGCCTCACCAACCTACTGGCTTTCTGTGATGGAGTGATGACACCAATGGGCAAGGGAAGAGCTATGAATGTGATCTGTCTGGACTTCTGTAAGGCCTTTGACACGGACCCCCACAACATCCTTCTCTCCACATTGGAGAGATACGGTTTTGATGATTGGACTGTTTGGTGGCTAAGGAATTGGTTGGAAGGTCACATACAGAGGGTGGTGGTCAACGGCTTAATGTCCAGGTGGAGATCAGTGATGAGTGGTGTCCCTCAGGGGTCCGTACTGGGACCAGTGCTGTTTAACATTTTCATCAATGACATAGACAGTAGGATCGAGTGCACCCTCAACAAGTTTGCGGATGACACCAAGCTGAGCAGTGCAGTCAACACACCTGAGGGACAGGATGCCATCCACAGGGACCTGGGCAAGCTGAAGGGCTGGGACTATGTGAACCTCATGAGGTTCCACAAGGCCAAGTGCAAGGTCCTGCACCTGGGTCAGGGCAACCGCTGGTATGAATACAGGGTGGGGGATGAAGGGATTGAGAGCAGCCCTGCCGAGAAGGACCTGGGGGTACTGGTGGATGAAAAGCTGGACATGAGCCACCGATATGCATATGCTGGGCTGCATCAAAAGCAGCAGGTTGAGGGAGGGGATTCTGCCCCTCTACTCTGCTCTGGTGAGACCCCACCTGGAGTCCTGCATCCAGCTCTGGAGCGCTCAGCACGGGAAAGACATGGACCTGTTGGAGTGGGTCTGGTGGAGGGCCACACAGCTGCTTTGAAGAAAGTTGACTGTCCTAGCAACACCCATTACAGAAGTGCACTTGTGCTGTGTCCGTTTGCAAAGCAGTGATTACTGGTATCTACTGGTTCTGAGGGTGTTCTTGATGCTGTAATTCTGCTATACAAATGGCTTCTAGCTTCAGAGCTGTTTGTGTTACTAGATTGAATGCAGCTTAAACAGAGAATGGAGCACATTCTCAGCAAAAAAGGTAAAAGTGGGGAAATAAAAAACAAGAAAAATACTAACACAACAACGAAAAACCTCAGATATTAAAATAAACCTATTAAGGAGATGCATAAATTATACACAGCAACATGCCATGGGGATATATAGTCTTACTGAGACCGTCCCCTTTGGACACAACAGGAAAACTAATTACCTTGTGAGCATGGTGGTGTTTTTCCTTTTTGCAAATAAAATGAAGAGACAAGTATTGGCTCAGTGTTGCTGAAAATGAAGGTGAATATTGCAGCTCTCAAAAAGCGAAAAACAAATGACTGTCTTCCATTTACAATTTTTATGGAATAAGTCATGTTGACAGATGCTTAACCAGCAGTGAAAAAAAGATAATAGGATAGAAGCAACATAATACAAAGTAGCTTTATTGTATTGTTTATCATGAATAACAAGCAAATGAAATAGATAGTAGAGACAGGAGTGCAGCCTGAAAACTGATAGTGTTTTTTCTGCACTTGAATAGGTTCAAAATAAATTTTTTGTTTCAATTAAATAGCATTTTAAAAAGTAATATACTTTAAAAATAATTGGAAATTAAAATTTTTGTTTTTACTTCACTGAATGAGATATATTTAATTGCTTATAACTTGTAGGTGAGTAACAGAATGAGAAATGTCGTATGGTGAAATGTGTCACTTTCAAAATTTACATCTTCAGGATTTGCTTGTAACTAGAAGCTATGTATTAATCTGTACTATAAACTGTACCCAATACATTATAACACCTAAGCAAAAATATTTGCTGGGATCTAATCTTTGGCAAGATTACTGAAGGATATGGCTTGGCCAGATGTGAGTTGGGTGAGATCTGTAGCAAAGTAACGGACTCTTTGGCTTGTCCGTGTGATCAGAGAGCGTAGCCCCTCTGAGCTTCTCTTGCTAAATTTGGCTGTCTTAGCACTAGTATCTGGAAGCAGCAAGAAGTGTACATGCAGCTACTTTGTATTACTGCCACAGCATGAAGCTGCTGAATCTGGCTGAGTTCAGGGGCATTTATGTGGGAGAAAGGAGAAGAGACAGCTTCCCTGCCCGCTCCCCCCATCTTGTTTTAAAATAGACAGTGTGGGGTATGTGTGGGGAGAGGAGTTAAGTTTTTATCATCTCTGTTGTTGTAACTTCCCTAAATGATTTCATTTTGTCCTTAATTAGGTCGTTTAATTAACTCCTTGGGGTTGTGTTTATAGCTTTGCTTCTATCTTCCCTGTTTGCTTTCTTCTTGGGCCCTGCTTATTTTCAGGACATCAGGTTTCTGATTCTTTCTGTATGAATGCAAGCCTATTCTGGTTTAGAACAGCTACAGTTGTTATAGTGTATGCAGTTAAAAGAATTCCCCTCGATTTGTTAATCGCTCTTTGGGCGTAGAAGGTGACTCTCTTTGGACATAGAAGATGACTTAGATAGTTTTATGGAGAGTTTTACATTGGCTTCTTCAAATCTCTGATGTCTTATTTAATTGTGCTCTTTCTCTAACTGCTGCTTGTGATATGTGTATGCCGATCCTGCATCTGTATGACTTGTGCTATACATTGGCCAAGATTGTGATTGGGAGGACAACTGTGGAATCCTACCAGTAGATATATATCATATAAAGTATTATAGGATAACTTTTAATAATTTCATATATGTAAAGAGCAACTTTATTTAATGCCTGTTCAGTGTAGATTATGCATAGTAGCAAAATGCTAATATGATATGCTGAGTTTTAATTGGGGTGGTTGCACAGAATTGTGTTTGATTTGTTTATGATTTTTTTTAATACAGAGGTGAAAAAATGCTTGTTAAGGAGGGGAAGAATTAACAGAAAGACAAATGTTAGTGCTGGAGTCTAACAACTTGAATATATTCCTGTTTTTCAGTGAACTTTGAAGCTTTAATTATTGCTATAGCTGTAGTAGTTGGACTCATTCTGCTATCCATAGCAGTCTGTTGCTGTTACTGCTGTTACTGCAGAAGGCATTCCAGGAGGTAAATACATATATTTGTTTCCTTTACTAACTTTGGGTGCTGGTCTTACCTATCTACCTACAATCTTTACTCTCCTATATACTAAGAAGCTTTTCATTTGGAAGCAGTTTTGGTCACTTTGTGTTATTTGTTTGAGAGACAACCAAAAAAAGAGGTGTTTAGTGGCAGGCAGAATGACACTAGAAATGATGCTGGAATGACACTGAAGTGATGTTACTAGTGGTAGCATCACAGATACGTTCTTTAAGCTATTGCTTTACATTTCTACATTTTACACTTCCTTATTAAGATTGGATGGGAAATATTTCAGTGGCGGAGTACATACTTACTTGTTGTGATAACAGAACAAATAATTTCTTTCAAGGCAAGCTCCTGGTACAGCAAACAATGTCCTATGGCAGTTGTTATCCATACTCCAGAGTTTGCTCTAGCATCTGTCATCAGACAGTCGGTATCTAAGTGATTAGCTGTCTTTGATAATTCAACAAGATATTCTAAGCGTAAGATGATACTTTTTGCTCTGAGAAACTAAGAGTGACTGACATTTTCAAGTGAAGTAATACTGCAAACATTAAGTGTTCTTTAGCTCTTGGAGGATTTGTAGAACTTTTTTTTTCTTTCTACTGGCTTACTTTTTTGATTGGATAATATCCTTCAAAGGGAGGGAAATAATTAATAAGCAGCTAAAATAGGTAAGTCAGTGCTGCCATGTGAAGTGATCAGTGCTTATTCCCTGATGAAACACCTGGAAAGCCTTGTTTAGTGGGACAGCACAATATACTTCCTTGCATCACTGAAGCTTTAGCGCTCAGGTTTCTGTGCAATGTAGTTTCAGCTAGCTCTGTTTCTTTTGTCCTTCAGTATTTCTTGCGTGAACTAAATGTGGACCTTATTTCTTGATAGAAAACAATTTCTATACTATTTCACGTACCTATAATTCATTGTTCTTGTTTGAGGGTTGTTTGTTTTTTTAAGAATTTATGCAGCTGTACGGTGTTTAGTGCTGACCTTCAGGCCAGAGAAATACGGTACATTTGTGGCTTTCAGAAAAGGAGATAATTGTAAATAACATGTCATTCCCTTTTCTCTTCTCCAAGGAAGATGAATGCACCTGTTCTGCTGGTAGACTGACCTACCAAATCTGTCCTAGTGCAAAATTTGATAACTCTTTAGCCCTGTGCTGATAAGCCCTGAAGATGTATAGAACTGTTTTTGATTTTTGTGTAAGATCTGCCAGCTTCCTCTGCTGAAGAACTGAGTAGGCTCCTGTGGCTGACATGCCAACAAATAAAGCTTGATTCCTGTGAAAAGAGAGATTTGTACCAGACTTCAGTTTTAGCAGCTAAGTCGTCAATCAGTACTGTAACATCTAATTCTAAAAACAGAGGGTTATATGAGAGTCATCTTATGCCAGAACTCCAAAGGTGTCAAGCTTAATCTTCTGACACTCGGGATATAAAGGTCTTGTGAGAGTGGGGTCCAGCTTGTTTCAGGAGGATTCAGAATGTATTATTACACTGAACCCTGTTATATTACTGGCTTTAAATCCACTGATTCTCGGCAGAAATTCTTTTGCTGTCTGCTTTCTCACTTTGGGGACTCCTTTTCTACAAAACAAACTTCTTTTTTTAATGAATTGGAAGAAGGAAATTTTTAAAAATGTGGTATTAGATCTGTTTTCCTGGCTTCTTAGATGTATTGTCTCAGATCTCAGGCGTAGCCTTGTTTTGCAGAAGCATCAGTATTCCTTCTGGGAATTTTTAAGCTGTGGGGTTTCAGTGTTTAAGCAGCCAGGACTTATCTTCCTTGAACACAGAGAATACTTAGGTGCATTAACCCCCCCATCAGTGGCTCGTGTGAGGCTATCCCTACCACAGGAATCCTATTGATGCATTGTTTCAGTTCATTGTTTTTATCCTCTGCTTGGGCTTTGAGTCTGGTTCCATATACTTGAGATGTAACTATTCGTGAAACTATACTAAATAGACTCTGTTGAGCTTCTTCGGTTTAATAACCACTTTTTTTAAATTTTTATAATTTCAGACTTTCTGAATTTTGAAGAAAAACTCAATTACTTATAAGTGTCTAGAAATCAGAAGATATTTAATGCTCCTTTTAATTATAGGGAAGAAATATATTTTATGAATCCTATACCAGCATTTTCTTGTTTTGGTGGGTTTGCATTTTTGCAACACCAGTGTGAAGTGACATTGTTGCATAGTTACAAGACACTGGGGTCTCCAGTAAAATAGTTTTGCAGAAAGAGTCTCAGGAATGGGAGCTTCTGGTCTTCTTGGGGAATTCGTTAGTTTTACAGAAGTGTCTAACATAGCTTCGTAATAAAGGTGACCTGTTGCACGTGTTTCCTGCTACTAAACTCCCCCAAAATTTTTCTAACTTTTTATGTGGAAACAAAAAAGGAGGAGCTAGAAAATTTATATGTGAAACATTACATGGATTCTGAATTACTGGTTTGTATTTAAATCATAGAATGGTGAGGGTTGGAAGTGACCTTAAAGATCATCTGGTTCCAACCCCCCTGCCATGAGCAGGGACATCTTCCACTAGACCAGGTTGCTCAGAGCTCCATCCAACCTGGCCTGGAACACTTCCAGGGAGGGGGCAGCCACAGCTTCTCTGGTCAGCCTGTTCCAGTGCCTCACCACCCTCACAGTGAAGAATTTTTTCCTAATATCTAATCTAAATCTGCCCTCTTTTAGTTTACAGCCATTCTCCCTTATCCTATCACTACACACCCTTGTGAAATGTCCCTCTCCATCGTTCCTGTAGGCCCTCTTCAGGTACTGGAAGGCTGCTATAAGGTCACCCCAGAGCCTTCTCTTCTCCAGGCTGAACAGCCCCAACTCCCTCAGCCTGTCGTCGTAGGAGAGGTACTCCAGCCCTTTGATCATCTTTGTGGCCCTCCTCTGGACCCGATGACCAAGACGTGCAAAGACATGTATGGTCTGATTGAACAGATAGAAAAATTGAGTCAGATTTCCAGTTCTAATGTCTCTGAATTTTGTATCTGTTAAAACATTTGACATGCTGTAATTAACCACTGGATGTCAGTCTTGCCTAACCTGTATGTTGGTTGCTGCAGATGTGTGGTACTGTAACTATCCATTTCTCTATTAGCAGGTGTGTTAATATTGTAAATATTAATATCAAACATATTCAGATAGTGCATTCAGTTCTGAAAAACGATTAGCACCTGGAAAAGCATGGCAGGTGTCCATTCCCTAATCCTGAAGAAGTGTTATTGATTCTGTCAGGAAAAAATAAGAGACAGATAAATATTCATTGGCATTTGCTTTAGAGTTCTGCAGTTATAATGTGGTCTGTCTGATGGTTAAGAGAAGCTGAGCTTTCTCCAAGACAGGTCACAAAGCTTAAGTGCATGCATTCAGTAGAGCGTGTCTACACATGCACAGCTCAGATGTGCTGTGTAGGCTCAGCATTTCCCGGAATCACACAGCTGATGCACTCGGGTAAATCCTTGCTCGTTCCAGAACAGGGAAGGTAGCTGCCAAGACAGTTCATGCAGACTGCTTTCCTGGAGGCAACTTGAGATTGGATAGTGATGGTTGTTGGAAAGATAAATTGTTCTGGCATCAAAGGCTTATGAACCATCAATCTTCTTTCCAGGGATAACAATGGACTTAACTGTGCATGTGCAGTATGCTTACTCTAAAATGGGGTGTGACACCTGGGGAAAAAGGCAAGTAAGAGACCTGCTTTTGGAGCAGTCTGCAAGCTGTTCGTGAGAGACTTTAAATTCTCCTGTGGAGTTTGAAGGGCACATTGCTACAGTGGGGGAAGGATTTGGGTATTACAAAAAATGAAAGGGTAATTCTGCAAATTTGTCAATTATACTTACTCAGCAATTAAATTTTACATGACTGTGAAGAAGTATCTTGGGTCAGACTAGAAATCCTTTTTGAAAATAAGTCAAATGAGACTAAACAGTGATTGCCTAGTACTGAAATTGCTTTTTTCCCTCCTCTTATGCTTTGCTTCCTTCCTTATTTTTCTAGCAGACCAGATGAAGAAGAAGAACAGCTAGCTAGAAAGAGAGAGGAACGAAGACTACAGTCTCTTCAGAGGTAAGTCTTGACAGCCTGGTATATAGCTATACACTTCCTGATGATACAGGAGTATTCTGCCCTTCTAAGGAATACACTGAGTACTAAACAAAGAGGCATTATGAGTTACGTGTGACAATGTCAGGTTTTTACAAAAAGGGGCGTATTGTGAGGTTTGCAAACCTGATTAGGACCTGTATTTCTGTAAGTAAACATGGAGTCAATGGATTGTTGCTCAGTGTGGCAGGTACAAGTGCACTGTGCCAGCCAAGAGCAAACAGGAGGGATGTGTCTGAAGTCTTGCCTAGTCTATCCTGGACAGGTGCTTGTCTGTGGCATGAGTTAAAGCCCAAGTGAGGCTACGATTCAGAGGCAAAAACCACTTTTCAGCTTCATTTGGTAACTGGTCCTTTTTCCTTTAAAATCTGGCTGGGTAAGGTAGAGAAATTGATAGTGAGATACCTGTTAGAAATTTTGCTCAGGAAATGGAAAACTGGCTCAGATCTCATGTTAGACTTAATTCCACATTTCCATTCTTTCTGTTAAAGCTGTAGAGCGGTGTAGAAAGAAGTGCAAGAGTTAGCAGTGATACAGTGCTTCTCAGTGAGAGCAGCATTCTTTCAGATGTAGGTTTTTATAGCTTATTTCTTCATGTTTTTTACATTATTCTTTAGATAAACAATTCTTATAGGTAGGACTGTGATACCTAGTACAAGCCCAATGTACCTTTTGAATCATACTTCCTTTCACGGTCTTTATTTTGAAGAGTCACAGTGGATTAGCTTCAGCAAGAGAAGAGGAGAGTGCTAACCAAACTAATGCTAGGCTTGGGGCTGTCAGGTGTGGATTTGAATCCTCACAGACTGACAAGGAAATTGATCCTAGTTTTGCTACTTTTGGGTTAGGTTCCCCAAATACTCAGCTGCCAAGTAACAGATGGGCATCTTCACTGCTTTGCTGACACCTGCTGTTCTCTCCTGATCTCAGATTCATTGTTAATATGAGCTTTTGCATGAAGACATTGAGTTTCTCTGTTAGGCACATAAGAAGACAAGGCAGGTAAGCACACATGCTTGGTTTGCTCAAACATGTTACGTTTCTGACTGGGCACAAAAGTGGGAGCCAAGAAGGTTGTCTTACAGAGGTACCTAAGGTTGCTCATGTCTCTGGCTGGCAGGACCTGTGAGAATCTCTCAGCTCCATGCAGATCTGTTTTCTGGTTCTTAACTGCCAGGTTATATAAGCAAATACAGCAACTGTTTGCTCTGAATCTGACAATGGTTGTGGCTCTGAAGTAGGTGTTGTGGTATTAGGAAGCCAAATAGATTCTGCAGTAATGGGTTAAATTGATGTGTCCTTTAGTCTTGTACAAAATTCCTAAACTTGTTGGCAATAGAAGCAATTAGAATAGGATGCAATGGAGACGTTTAACAAGAAAGAATTTTGCAGAGCTGGACTTAGTGTGAAGCTTGAATGGTTAGTTTTGCTTCTATGACTTAAATTTTTTTAGAGCTGTTGCATACTAGCAGTTTAATATATGTACCTATTTCAGTTTTCTACTAGCTGTGTAATACAGTTTAGTAGCTTTTAAACAACAAAACTTAAACTTACCAAATTGTCTTTGTTCTGCACAAAT
This sequence comes from Opisthocomus hoazin, assembly GCF_030867145.1. Lineage (NCBI taxonomy): Eukaryota > Metazoa > Chordata > Aves > Opisthocomiformes > Opisthocomidae > Opisthocomus > Opisthocomus hoazin. The sequence goes on along the minus strand of NC_134417.1, from coordinate 69,262,130 downwards.
TTTATTTTTACAGCACAGACTTACTGTTGCAGTAATGTGTATTGTGCACTTGTTTAGGCATAAGCTTTAAAGTAACTTTCTGCAGAGGGAAGGTGAGAATTTAGATGTCTCCTAGCGTAGTCGAGCTAGAATTATTGGTTTGAAAACGTGTATTTTTAAGTGTAATGGTGCCACTAATTTAACCTTTTAGATTATGTGTAATCTAAAGATTCTACTTCTGATGTAACTGCAAGCTGCTGATGGAAAGAGCACTCTTACTTTTCTTTCATGGCCAAGGCACAACGTTCCTTAGCTCTGTGCTATGCCAGATTTGTTTTGCAGAAAGCTATCCACATTTCTGTCGGGTTTTTGTCGTTTTTCATTCTGTTGGGTGGGATCAGTGAACAGTCTAAGCATGTATCCATAAGATTCTTGGGATCCACAGGATACAAGAACAGTGTGAATCCAGGGATGGGAGACAAGCAAAGAAAGCATTTATTTGAGGACAGAGTAGAAAGCAGTACTTCCTCTTTCACCATTGCAGGGTAGTGTCAAACTTTATCCAAGAAGAGAATGGATGCAAATTTGTTTTCCTAAACATCTTAATTTGTGAGCTGAAAGTGTCATACTTGAATGTGCACAGAAGGGTAAGGAATAGGTGGCCAGTTTAGGAAGTATGCTCATGCATAGTCATACCACACAGTCTGTCAGATAAGTGATGTTCAAGACTTGCAATGGGTCAGAAAAAAGGGAAATTTTCCACCTGCTAATCCACTTTTAACTAGTCATGGCACAATAGGTAGAATGCTAGTGTGAAGGTGATGTTTCTCCTGTATTACTTTTGTTCTCTTCTAAAGAAAAAGGGATGCTGTGAGGAACATCAACATTTTGTTGTATTTCAAAACCATGTGCCTTGTTGTGGTGAAATGTACATCCTTAATATTGTGCTATGCTGCTCAGTTAAATCAACATTTACCTGTGTTTATTACAAAGCAAAGGCTCATGATCAGGAGCATAGGGGATGATTGTGTAGCATAACCTTTCCCCTATGATTTGTGTATTGACTTTAAATTCTTGGTACAGTTAATCTGTAGGAAGTCTGGTACTTCTGGAGTGTAAGGTTTGCTGTGCACACACAGAGGAAGTGGTGTTGCACCAGGCAATTGGTAATGCAGAGCTAAGTCCAACTCTATTTCTGAATTAAGGCTAGGAACAAGGATCCGTAGGAGCAGACTGCTCTGCCAGAGCAGCCTTAGAGCAGCAGCCCTCTTTCCAAGCTTGTCTTGGGAGTGTGTCTGTGAAAGAGAGTAACTGCTCTCATTGCAGGAGAGAGCAGCCCTGGGGTATTTCCCGTGTTCTGAGCATGCATAACAATTGTGTGTGTGGCTGGGGAAGGACTGGTAGGGTCGTGGGAAAACACGAGGAGCAGGCCACTTCCAGCAACCGGAACACCTCACCTTACCCACCGCTTGCTTTCTGTAAGTCCTTAGGAGGATGAATTGCTAGTAGCAGCCTGTAGAACAGATTAATTGTCTCAAGAAGCCATTTTTGACCAGCAAACTGAAGGGGAAAACACTGTATTGGATTGTGTGGTCTTTCCTTTCTACAACCTATGAAGTTTTTGCGTAGCTTCTGAAGATGGCTCGGTAGATATTCAGATAAACAGTGTGGGAGGATAATAGGCACAGCCTTGACCTTTTGTCTGTCTGGGATTTTTTGTGTTGTTTTTTTTTCTTCTGTGGGATACAGCTACTTTGTGTACAGCTGTTCAGATCCGTTGGTAATGGAAGCAGAAAAGGACTAGTCTGAGCTTCATTTCCTCGTTCCATTAGTGAATGGTAAAAACAATGTGAGGTGGCCCAAGTTGTATAGTGTGTGGTTAATTCAAGCTTCAAGATAACTGCAGCACCTACCATGTTTTGGATTTTTGGGCACCCAGTAAATGTCTGCTTTGTGAGTTTAAAATTTGTGTAAACGTTCAGTTTATTATGGATACCTAGGAAGTGTCTTTTTGTAATACTTGAATGGCTGTTAGAATGAAGATCAAGGGTAATGACATTGGCCTTCTGCTTGTCTTCAAAAGGAAGAAACTAGCTGTCACTTCACCGAGAAGGTTGAAAATCACAGATGAAGTGTAGAGTTTGCACTTAGTGAGGGGCAGGACGGGAAGGAAATCTGGAGTTCAAATTTTGACTGAAAAAAAAACCACTGAAAGAAAACAGGTATCTTACTGCATAGCTTTAGTCCTTTTGATTTCATGTCATCTCTAACATGAAAAATAATTTTTAAACCTGGCATCAAGTAATAAGTCTTTTTCAGTACACTCGTTTAATTACAGCTGTAAATATATGGTACATTTATATGTTAGATTTAAGTAATTTATAAACCATGATGTATATGTTAGAAGTTGATAATCAAATGAAAAGCAATGGGATCTTCGTGAGATAAGCTGCCAAGTACAATTTGGTAGTGTAATGGTAAGGGAGAACAAGGTGGGGGGGTCAGAGAAAGAAAGGACTGCAGTTCACTTGTGAAGAGCCAAGTATGGAAAATCTTTTTGTGAATTGTTAGTATTAGGGAAAATACTTTCTTGGCTTACAGCAGCGGGGACAACTTGCATGAAGATCCAAGAATTTAGCATATAGAAGATGGAGTAATAGCAGCAGTATTAAGAAACAGAACCGACTCGAAAGACTGTAAAGTGAGTTCAGTTGGTCATAATGTAAGACGTGAACAGTGCAGTAAAGTGGCTCTGGGTGGCTGATGCAGTGACTGCCTGTTCAGAACTGCATCTGGTTCATCTCAGTTGCTGTATGCCTAAGACTTATTTACTGTACAGGGATTTAGCCATGATATAATTGTGGCCGCCTGTCAAAGCTTGAAAGTTTCACAAAAATGAGAGGTTTTACCCTTCAAATTTAAGCAATGTAAGAATTTTAGGTGTTTGGTGGGTTTCATTTTGAATAGCCTAGGGAGGTATTCTAAAGTGTTTCTGAGGTTTTAAGGCCTACACACTGATATTTTTTTTTATTTTTTTTTTTTTCTTCCCCACCCCTTTACCCTTCTTATGCAGCTACTTAGTGTTTTCTGTGTTCAGGGCAGATTCAGACTGACTGCTGAAGTACGAAGGCTTCAGCTGAAACTGCAGCAGTGAGTCTGTGTTATTTCAGACAGGGTATGCAAAACAGTAAAGAACATGCCACTAGTACTACCAGTGAACAAAACGTGATTTGAGGTCACAATGCATCACAGAAACTATACAGAAGTAAGGACTGGCTTTATACAGGAGCAGGCTGCTTTAAGCAGAATCTGTTCTCTTCCTGAGATCCCTTGCCTCGTATAATGTCTTCCTCTTACGCAACACAGAAAGCAAGAATCCTGTGGTCAGGTTACCCTCAGTAGGTAAATTTGACTCTGCTTCTTGTGCTCTTCAACCTCTCAGTCCTGGCTTTCCTCCTCTACATGAAATTCACTTAATCGCCCTGATTCCCCAGTTCCTCCCCCTCCTGCAGTTTGGCCAGGTTGCTTTGTTTGCTGTGCTGCCCGGGCTGAATAGTAGAAAGGGATAGAAGGGAGATACCCATGTCAGGGAAGTAATAGTGGAAGGTTTTGAGTCAGTCTTTCTCTTTAGGTTTTCTCACCATGCTTTGTCTGCGTGCTTTCCAGAAGTGCAGTTGCAGGAAAAGGCCAGTTCAGCCCTTCAGCTCTGTGGGAAGCAGGATAATTGCTTCTGAGGACACACAGGATCTGATTAGCAGTGGGAGTTGTCTGGAGGTGGAATATGCATAGGGCAGATGGGATCTTTGGTGAATTGAGCTGTCAGTCCTTAACAGCTTTCTGCTGAATATGTGCAAATTAGAATCAGCCGAAAGTCACAACTTGTGTAACTGGGTTGAATTTTGAGAGGGGCAACAAACAGCGTATTATTTTTTTTGTTAGGGGAACGTTGTTTTGCCAAATTCTATGTCCTTTCCTCAAAATGTATAGAACCTGGATCATCCTGGTGAAACAGTTGTGTAGGAGCTTTTTTGTTTGTTTTTAAACTAAGCAAAATAGATGTTCCCTTTGAAATACAGGAAAATGATCTGAGGAATGATGGAACGATTTCCATTTAAACTTCCTTCATTTTTCCCCCTGCACCTTTGCAAGGGGGAGGGGAGGAAGGGGAATAAGAAATTGACTTGTCAGATACTTGGTTCATGTGAATAATTTGGAAGTTTGGCAATATTAGATGCAGTCTTGAAAACTGTCTTGTGATTAGACAACATAGAGGCATCCAGTTTTTATATAGCACAATATTTTAATTTGTTTTCTGCCTGGATGCCATCCTGGATTTTAGAAACAAGTAGTTTTCACTTTTCCTTGCTGTACTGTTTAAGCAAAACGGTAATACACCTTTTATCTTTTTAGAATTATGATATTGAATTAGGATTCTGAAGCACACTGTATTCACAGCTAAATTTTACAGTTAAGCTCTCTGCTGGAAAGCATTAGGGAATCTTCCAATATTGCAGCTTGCTTCTTATGCATAGATGAATATCTCAGTGTGTGTATCTATATGGGATACCTTACTTCTATATAGAAAACACAATATTTTTCTTTGTACTTGGAAATATATCTTCTTTTGACATTATTGATTATTGAGAAGTTATAAGGAATCTTATAAATACATAAAGTGTATATAGAAAGGTAAAATATAACTGATAAATGTATTTTTTTTAATTTGTAATTGCATACTAATTTAAAAAATGCTGTAATTTCTTTCAGATGTAATTATATTTTGCTTAGAGCTCAAAACAGCCTGAATGTTATTCTGACGCCTTTATTTGTTGCAGGAAACATGAAAGAAAACTGAAGCATGATGAAATACGTAAGAAGTATGGTAGGTGGTAATCTTGTTTTGATACTCAGTATCAGTTGATTCCTTTGTTCCTGCTGTGAATTTTAATAATAATTAGGAAAATCTGCTTTATGAGCAGCAGAAGTAATCAGGCCCAGTTTCCTACTGATGCATGTCTTCTGTCACCTGAACACCTGATCTCATCACTGTTATGCTCCTGTTCTGTTCCTGCAGTCAGCAAGGGACAGTGTGCTGGATGGGGTGTTTGCTTGGGGTGGGCGCTTAAATATATTGATTAAAATAAGTAGTTCTTTCTGCCTCTTCCTAAGTAAGACCACTGATTTGTGGGTTTGTTTTTTTGTTTGTTTGTTCTTGAACTTGATGAACCAATCTAGTTGAAATTGGCTAGTAGACCCTTGGTTATTGAAGGGGAGGATAGACTGACTAGCAGATAGCAAGATTTTTAAATCAAGCTTAAAAAAGAAGGATGGAGGATGCAGCCTAAAATAGGGATTAAAATTGCTGGATTTTTTTGTTGTGTTTAAGTGGAGCTGTGATCCAGTGGGAGAAGCATATCGCAAGACTGTAGGACCTGCTGTGTTGTAAAGGAGGCTCTTATTATCTAGGCTTGTCAGAGCTTGCACTTTTAATTTGATTTGTTCATAGCAAATTTGTTCTGTGTATTCAGAGGCAGATATGCTAAAACTATGCTGCACTTTTTATTATGCAAATTACACTAATGTCAGAGAAGGTGATTCTAGGCGTCTGAACAGTGACTCAAAACTGTTAATTTTCATCCTCTTGTTAAACTGATTGGCAGAGTCTGGGAGTGCCTTCATGAATCTGCAGTGTGCCCTTTGGCTGATGCAGAAGCGATACGGATAATCTCTATAGGGAATTCTGTGCCTGGGGAACATTTGCAAAAGTATGCTTCTTTGCTGGAACGGAGGAAAACTTCAGTGTGAAGCTTGAACTGCAGGAGGAAGAATGTTGTAGAAACTAGCAGTAATTTTTGTTAAACATCAGTCATGAACTTCAGTCCTGTGGTATTTTGTAGGATAAGTGACCCTGTATCCCAACTACAATTCAGTTTCAAAAAGTTTCTTTAAGTGGTTGACAACAATAGTCCAGACTTAAAATAAACAAAATACAAACAACAGCATAAAACACCACACACTTTCTGTGTTTGTTTCTCTGTAGACCCTGGAGTCAACATCAACAAGTCTGAATCATTGGGATAGATCTGGTGAAGAACTTAAGATAGTGTCTATGTCTCCAAAGTAACAGGCAGCACTCTATACAGATACGCATATAACTTTGCATCTCCTTGAGGCAGTGCAGCTAAGAGAAGTGAACACTGTCCTGAATTCAGTATAGCTGTTAGTGTATCAAAGCACTGCACTGAGGTTAAGTGATGTTTCAGAAGGCTGCGTTCAGTTATATTCTGCTTGTGAAACCAGTTCACTTGTCTCTGGTTGGTCCTACATTTTAGTGAAGACACTTCTCTCTTCAGTGCTTAACTTTCAGACCTTTGCAGAATGCTTTGTTGGATATTGCTGGAATACTTGAGTTTCCTGAGGAATGTGATTGTATAATTCTGTGCCCCATACATATACCAAATTCAACAGATCTTGCCTGTAGCTATAGTATGCACACAGTCATATGAGAGCTAGTGTCCTTTTGTCTCCACTTGAAGCATGTTAGTCTATCAGTTACTTAATTAGAGAGACAAGTTCATACATTGATTGTGTTAATGGAAGGTGTACCTTCTTACAAGGAGTCAGGCATGGCATATTCATGTCTTCATGCAGTTATGTTTTGCAATGCAGTTTACCTGCAAAAGATTGTAACTCAACTATAAAACTTAGATTTCAATAGTAAACTTCTATATAAAATTTATTGACAGGTTTGCTTTATTGCCTATTCAAAGATTAATTTATGTTATCAGATATATCAGTTTGAGGCTTGGATTCTCATAATTCATTTTTATCCTAAAGAAAAATCTGTATCTTGCATGACTATTTGGCACGTACTGAATGGATGCATGTAACTGAGGAAATATGAAAGATAAAATATGTATAAATTCTGAAATTCCTAAATATTATTGCTGATATCTATAGTTTATATCCTGATAACAGAGACAAATGGTTGTCAGTGTAGTTCAGTGAGTCATAATGGAGTAAGTCTTGCTATAGCCTTGGATCGTCTGTCTTCATTTTTCACTGTCTAATAAAGACATTTGTTAGCATATTAAACAATCTAATAAAAATTGCTGCAAATAATTATGGAGACACTAGATTATCCTACACTCTTACGTACTGCAGAGAAGATTCTCAGTTAAGTAGGCGTGGATGAGTGGCAGAATGACAATGACTTTGTTAACCTGACTCTGTAGATTAAGATGATCATGCCTGAAATTTCAGTATTTGGTTGGCTTTAAGGGAATGCCTTTTCCCATTTCATCCACCAGCTTTCCTTACCCCATTTAAATGGTAATTACACATTTATAATGCATTGCAGGTGTCACTCTAGCCACAGTCCTTTGGGAGCACTGGAAGCAATAGAGAGCTTTAGCAACCAGGAGTACACACTTTGAATTGTTTCTTTGTTGCACAATCTGATAGTATTTTTCATTTGCTCACATATATGAATGCAGGATGATTACACAAATTATATGTTGACTGTTGGAAAATTTTAAAGTAGAATTCCGAGTACTTCTGCAGCTTGTGTAGTATACAAAGGAACTACAATTTAATTGCTGCTGCATTTGCTGCTATTGTATGTTCAGTGTAGCATTAGTGAGAAGCTGCTTTATCATTTTTTTATTTTAGGATTTTCCTTGGTATTAGTGGAAGGATTCTGTCTTCATATTTACAGAATTATTGCCTTTCATGATTTTGGGCTTCCACACCACTTGCTTCATTCTGCAAAGATTTTGGTCAGCTAATTTAATGATATGTAATCTTATCTCCTTTATTTTATGTGAGGCGTTGATTTTTATATTCAGTAGTTTGTCACAGTAAATGTTCCTTCTGTTCAAGATAAATACTTTATCTTGACCTTCTTCCGTGTTCTGAATTCAAAGCAGGGAAATCGTGTATTGCTGTACACTTAAAGCTGTTTAGTTTTGTATGTTAAGAATAGAGTTGTGAATCTGGGAGTTAAAAATAAGGAAGAGTATAATAGGGGGTGAAGACACACAGCGAACTCGTTCATTTTTTGGAGTGTATACAGCCTCTTGTAAGTTAATTCTATTTTTGGGCAGTGCTGATGTGTGATGAGAGTCAGATATCAATGACTGAGAAGCTCCATAGTTAGCATAGTATCTAATATAAACGAATATGCTGGGAAGAGGTATAAATTTCTTACAATTGCTCTGTCATTTCATACATATTAAGTGGCCTCATTACTTCATACAAGCTAATGAAAGATATTTGACTACTATACTTTTCACATTTTTAAGTGTTTCTTAAATACTGTTAAGTAGATTAAATATTAACCTCAAAACGAAGGTAAATACAAGTAAGATGTTAGAAGTTCTTGTAGCCATCTTGTGTGTCAATGTTCAGGTTCAGCAGTAATATATAATAGATCTTATTGCAAACAAGACTCATGAACCTACAAACATCTAGCTCCTCTGAACCTGGAAGCGTGAATTGCTAGTTGGGTAGTTGCTTTCATGTCAAATGGGAAACAGTCGAGAGAGACAACTCATGTCTGGTTCAAGGCAGCACACGAGCTTGAGTTGAACCAGACATGCTATCCAATTAGCATATGCTTGCAACTCGTCTTCGAGTGTCACAGCTAAGAGCAGCTGTGGCAGCTGACAGGAGCTTTTTGTCATGCTTTTTTATGTCTCTGGATTGTCATTGTCCACTTACTGGAGCCTGATTCAACTTCTTGAGTAAGAATTGGTGCAAGTGATGAGCTGCTGTATCCCTCCTCTCACTTAATGCAATCTTATGATGCACTTAAATGCTGAGGATAAAAGTAAACACTGGATGCAGATTTGAGAGCAAGACTGAGAGGAAGGTCGATCAGATGTTGTAGCCTCTGTGGTTGTCCTTGTTTGGAGAGAGGGCTTGCCACTTCTCTTGGAGTACCTTCTTACCCGGGAGATGAATTTCTGAAGTCATAACCAGTAATACTCACACTGGATTGACCCATAGTTCTTAAGGCGTGTTTAATTCCAGTGTTGTACAACAAAACAGATCAGAGAACTTTAAGTTGAAAGATACGAATGCCTGATTGGTGGTAATTATATTTGTTCATTGCTAAACATAATCATTCAGTAAAATTAAAGCAAGTACTACTGGGAATGGCATTTGCAGTAACAAGTAAAAATGAAACATATACTTGAAATATGAGGACTAGTGATCTAAAATGGCTTTTGGCTGAGTGTTTTGGGGGAGGAACAGATAAAAGTATATTTGCTCCTCGGAGTGGTATAGGAAAAGTTCATCAGGAGTCTTACACTGTCCTCTGATTAATTTGAAATTGGCGCTACTGGGTGTAGAACATTGCATTGGATTTCAGCTGTTTAAGCTGCAAGAGAACAGCGTCCAGTGTTTTACTGTGCTACTTTGAGACCTGTGAAGTGTCAAGTGTCTTGAATGAAATAGAAGAAAGATATAATAAGCACTTGCCAGACTATATATAGAGAAGTATGCAACCTACATGAATTTTGTCAGGGAATCTGGTACCACCTCTTCCCACTTTCGGGATAATTTTTTGACATTTGGTGCCTTGATTTCTAAGTGGAACTTAATGAGTGCAGGGAGTTTATGCAATGCCAGTTGTAATAAAAATGTTAATTTATGGTACTGCTGCTGATTTTCTGTAAATGTTGTATAGATGTGTTTTGTATTTGGAAAGGGTGAAATACAGAAGTACTGCAAAAATTTTTGAAAATTGGACTATTCGGTTGTCTTTCAAGTAACTAAATGTATTAGGATCCATAGATCCTAGCTGCGAAAATACTAACATGTCTGGAGGAAGGAGAGGGTGATGGTGTTCTGGAAATAAAGTAAATGTGTCTTCTCTGTACTTAGGTTGGGGTTATGTTAATACAGCAGTGTTACCTGAAGGCACTAAAGGTTAAATGGTAGACTAAGGATAAGAGCTTTTTTTATTGTGTGTTAGCTTACTTGTCAGCTAGAATAGACTTTAACAGACATTAGAACTTTTTGTTTAAACACTTGAAAGGTAAGATTAAAATTTGAGAAGTAACTGCTTTCTTAAAGTTTAAAAACACAAAAATTTCAAGATCTTGAAATACTGTAGATGATTCTTGACAATGCTGTCATCTAACCATATCCTTCTTGCACAAATGCTTAAAAGAATTTTGTTTTAAAAGCAATTACAGAAAGGGGTAGTACGTTTAATGCAAGGCACTATACCAGGTGAATAGACTCTTATTTCATTTTACCTGGCTGAAGCTTTATATAATGTGCCTGGCTTACCCATTCTTTGACAGGTAGGGGCCATTAAGTATGAGGGCTGGTTTTTATTTTAATGTTTTACAAATTGACTGCTTGTAATCTTGTCAACTTGAGTTACTGTAGGATTTTTTTCATACTTACTCCTTAATATTTGCTGTTCCCTATCAGGTAATTAGTTGCAGTTATTGATACAATAATCAGCACTAAGTAGTTGTGCTTCTTGATTGACATCTTAGAATAACCTGGGAGTTCCAGAGGAATGCAACAACTGCAACAAGGTAGACAAATGTGTAGTCTGCCTTCAGTGCTGTTAGCTTTTGAGTTTCAGATAGAAGAGTAAGCGTGCAGTATCTGTGTGCAGGTGCACATGGAAAAGAGGTATGGTGTGAAAAGGTCTGAGAGGAGTTCTTACAAGATTTGGCAGTGACTCGTGTAATCTTTGTTAGGCTTAGCTGTTTTCTGTCTCCATGCCCTAAACAAATGAGCTAGAGAAAAGTCCAGGCTTGCCAGACATCTGTATAAAAACCTTGGTAGAAAAGATAGCAGTATGTTCCTGTTCTTTCACAACAAAAGGTCAGCCTCTGAACTCTTACGGGACTCCACTATTTTCATTATGCACTTCTGCCTATCCTGAATCTGGTGTGTGGTTTGAAGTCTCTGAAATAATTGCTGTGTGGAACAGCCATTGCTCCACTAACTCGTACAGAAGATGGGTGTGCATATCCAGACACTCCGTGTAATTGGATGGCTTTGCAGTGCTTTTTGTGACAGTGTTCTGGTAAAATCGTTGAGAGTCTTCGTGATGGAAATGCACTGCAACCCGGATTCAGTGATGCTCTTGTTCTGGTCCCCGAAGGTTTTAGTGCATGTAGAAGTGATTCTTCATTTGTTCTTAGAGATTATTGTCCTGTTGCAGAACTGCTGTAACTGGCTGCATGTGACAGATAGTTGTGTGTATTTGAAGTAGAAGTAAGTCAAATTAGCAGCATTTTACATTTTTAAAGGATGATAATCTTATAATAACTGGAATTTATAAACTGGCCAGTCTGACTCTGTTTTTCCTGAACCGTCTCTATGCTTAGATTCAGGTAGACTTGACTCTTTCACAAGTGCATTTTGTAGGGTATACCTCATGAGTAATATTTTTTCCCATAAGAATTTTTTATAGAGAAATGTTCTTGCTGCTAAATCATGAAATACTTACAATAATAGTCTGAGAAATAAGAGTCTTAAGAACACTATCAGTTTATTATTATAGTTGAGCATTTGGGTAATAAAGCAACCATTACAAGACAAGAATTGCCTTTTGGTTTTGTTATATGGAGTACCCATTACAGCAAGGTCAGTAACTCAAGGTTTTTGTGTAATACTGGTAAGAAAATGATAAATGTAATCCTGTTTTGTTTTACAGGTCTTCTCCAGGATTCTGATAATCCATACAGCAGATTTGAGAATGAGTAAAGCTGACCACCTTCTTCTAGAGCTGTAACTCCAGAATACAGGAAGATTGTTTTCATTTGCCCTTGGGCTCTTTCTTTTCAAAGGTTTTTTTTTTCCTGGTGGTAAAACTAGGAATGGATAAAAACTTCCTGAAATACCTGTTTCTGTCATCTTCTACCTATATAGAACTAGTTTTTTCTAAATGTTTTTGGTTGTTGAAATGTTTGCTGATTTTTTTTTTCTTTTTTTTATGGTGACATTTAAGTGTGAAATAGTATCTTTCCTCCTCTTAAAACTGTATTTTGTTACCTGATGTAGATGGCTGATAGTCACAATCATGTGTTGGAATTCAGTCTTAACTGCCACTTAAAACAGTTGTTCCCATGTTCCTAAATAAATATTTTTCCCTACTGTATCTTTTTTTTTTTTTTTTTTTAAATGAAAGGCAGTGTAGAAGCACAGCTTCACTTAGCCAAAGTAGCTGATGTTGGTCCTGATGAGAAATTACTCCAGGCGCATTCTTATGTACTACCATAATGTGAGAACTGGGTGCACGTTTTTTTCTCTGGTAAGATGATCTTCAAGAGTGTAGTATCTAAGGGTTGAGAGGGGGGAGCATATTTGTCTTTGAATAATTCAGCTCAGTCGTGGAAATGTCAGTATGTACTTTAGATATGTCACTGATGTGGAAACAAATTACTTCAGTTAGCAAAATTGGAATAAGGTCATTCTTGAAATAAATGTAGTTATGTGTGCCTAAATTTGAGAAGAAACATCAGCTTGTGTGAACAATTTCTTCAGTAAGCTTAATATATAATTAACAACAAAACCCTGCCAAATGAGCATTGCCAAGGTTCTGCAGTTTCCCAGGGTTGACCCCGGCCAGCAGCTGAGCACCACCCAGCTGCTCCCTCCAGGGGGGCGAGGGAGAGAATGGGAACAGCGAAAGTGGGGAAACGCTTGGGTCGAGATAAAGACAGTTTCATAAGCGAAGAAGAGCAGGGTAGGGGGAACAGGTGATGCAGAGGCAATGGCCACCTCCCAGTAGATCTCTGCTCACCCTCCCCTCATTTTTTGTTGCCGAGCGTGGTGGTGTACAGCCTGGAATATCCCTTTGGTCAGTTCTGGCCAGCTGTGTCGCTCCCAGCTTGCCCACACCCGCTCACTTGCTGGAGCGAGCAGAGCGGGGGGGAAAATGAAACCCTGGTGCTGGGCAAGCAATGCCTGGCAACAGCCAAAGACTGGTGTGTTACCAGCACTGTTCTAGCCATGAAATCCACAGCAAAGCACGTTACGGGCTGCTGTGAAGAAAGTTACCTCCATCCCAGCCAGACCCAGTACAGTAAGAAAACGGTCTTTTCTTAACCTTTTATTGTTCTTTTGGTATTGCCATAATGTGATTTATTTCCTCTGCCTTTTCGTAGAGATGTTTCAGTGGTGAGCCCTTTCGCTGGCTTACCAGTATGATGCAACAAGCAAAGCTCTTCTTTTGCCTGCCCTGTCTAATGCAAGTGCCCATTTATTCTGTACAGTTTAAATAATCTCCCTTGCTGTATATTATCTATTAAACAAATGTACAATATTGAAGATGTTCATGCTATTTTTGTCAAAATAAACACTTTAACATCTTTAATTTGGTGATTTAGTTGTCTTGTTCTGTACAATTTTAAATTAACTTGGTTTAGAAGAAGTGATCGAGTTTGGGAGAACGGAAAGGATGCATTTTTGATTTTGCTGTTTTTCCGACAGAGGAATAAAATCTTAACAGCACCATAGGTGTGGTGGGTGTTAAATCTTGCCTGTGAATGATGAGGTGAATTGCCATTCCTCCCAGTGTCAAAGAACCTGCCCCTACTTGGGCTTTAGTAACTCTCACTTTGTCACTGGTTTTGGTACAGTGTGCACTTCCATTCTTTCGCTGGTTTTACCTCTCTGAACAGTTTCTCTGTACACAGTTTCTGAGGAATTCATGTAAAAATGTTTCTTAATTCCTGAATCTGTGTTGTAATTAGTGTTAATGGAATAATGATAGAGTTTCCCTTTATCTTCCTTTTTTCTTAACTATATTTAGCACTTTATTAGTAGGCACTGTGTTTAATCTCATGTTTCTTCATCTGTCAGCTGTTGTCAAGTCTGAAGTATTATTCAAATGGCTGTCTTTGAAGAATGATGGTCTGTGATAAGAGTGAGTTGATAGTGTGGAAATAAAACCTGCTGATGGTTTTCCCTGGAGATGACTTTTGCAGAAATGATGAAGGTCTGCCTGCTGTCTCACGACCCAAGTAGTGACATTCCTGACTTAATAGAAAAGCATTTTTCTTCAGCACCTGCTGCAGTATATGAAGGGCTGTCACGTATGCTAACAAAGGAGGGAGGAGGAACAACCTTTCCTGCAGTTTCAAAGATGGTAAAGTACTTGGAGAAACAAAATATTTTGAGAACGTGGAGTGGGTGCTGCTTTGCTGGAGGACAGTTGTGTTACATTCAGAAAGAAGGCTGAGTGAAATCAGTGCAGCCTCATACTCTACAGTGGCTTGTTGTTCCTAAGCCACGGTTGTGAGCATCAAAAGGTAATGGTCAAATTTGTCTTAACCAGACTTACTCTATACTAAGCCTTAACTTTATAGTGTAAGCCATAATTTAGACAAAATGTCAAGCTGGACATCTAATACTGTATAATTTTGTTCACAGAGTTAAAGGCAAGACTATTACTTTAATGAGACTATTGCAGACAGCAGCCTTAAAGCTTAATAGAAAATGCAAAAATCCCCAAACAATCCTGACTTTTCAGATTATTTAACTTTTTTTTGCCATGTTCACTGGACCAATTAATTGGATGGAAAATGTACTTATTTCAATATATTAATTGCACCCTCTCTGCTTTCCCGTATGTCAGTATTTCTTACTTCTACAGAAGTGCTGGATTTGGCTTGTCAGTAGAAAGGTTGCTAGTCTTTGTATTTAAGTGTAGCCACAAGTAATTGGGAAAACAGCTGTAGAAAGAGGTGACATAGTATCTTTGGTTCTCAGGTGTGTGAATAAAGGCATTTATCATTTTCAGTATGAGCTTCCCCTCCTCCACAGTTTTCAACAAAAGACAGAAGGGGCACAACATACAAGCAAAATGGAAGTAGGGAAACAGCATAACCTGAGCCTGAGAGCCATAATAGCTCCGCTAATCATCTGTTTTTCTCAAACTTCCCTTTCGTTCACACTCTGTTCTCTCTTTCTTCTGCCTTTACACTTTTTATTTTAGTGGGTTTTGCTTTTAATTTTAATAGTGAAGGTACTAGTGTCTGAAAAGAGCAGCAATCTCAGAAATGAAAAAGTTAAAATGTGTGTTTATCTTTCCACAGAACAGAACATCCAGTACTGACAACTCAAGTGAGTCAGCTTTAAGAGTAGTGTTGCTGGGTGCAATTTATTTGTGTAAAGAGAATTTTAGTAGGTTCAAGCGTGCTGTTTAAACTTACCTTAATGCAGGGACGTGCTTTTTGCTACTTCTGAAATCTTGGATTTGATGAGTCCATTAAGTTGTCTCCACCATGTCTTACTTAATTGTTACTTGATTATTAAGTAGGCATATGGAAATAATTTTGAAAACCAGTCAAATTTCTGGTTTTGTTTTTTTCTTACAATATCTTTGTTTCAGACTCCCATATGTAGTTTTCATCATCTGTCCTTTTAAAAAAATCAGTGTGCCGAACTGCAGTTTCTTATTACACCACTTAGGTGCCTGAGGAGTGGCTCTGAACTGCACGCCCGTGTCTTGCAGCCCCAGGATGCCCCAGCTGAACTGCCCAAGGTGCAGTTCTCCAGATTTTTAGTTGGTTCTGAAAGAAGTGGGAGAGAATCAGTTCACATGCTCTTCTTCCCCTCCTCTTTCTGAGTGTGGGGGCCAAACAGGAACAGAGTGAGGAATGAAAAAGAGAGGAAATCATGTGGAGATGATGAGGGTGGGAGTAGGGAGATAGTAGTCTGAGGAGACAGTGAAGTTGGCAGACATTGCATGTAGCTGTGCCGCCAGTTCCTGCCTGTCTCTGGGCTTGGTCACCTTTGGTGTGGGGCCTCTCATTGGCCAGCATCTCTGACTGACCTGTGCTTCGACGTGTGAATTGGGGAGGTTATGTGGGTGGAGGCTTTTCTAGGCTCACATGTGGTTTCATCTTCCCTAGGACAGCAGGGCCAATCTTGCTGTCAATTGACTGATTTATCCATTCTGTTGGCCTGGTCCTAGAACAGCCACTTGGAGGACAGAGAGGATGGAATGCTTGTCAAAGTAGAGTGGCATTTTGTGATCGAAGTATCATCATCTCCAGAATATTCCTAAAGGTGAGTTTCTGCTTGGTGACACTTGACAGAATCCTCTGAGACCATTCCACAAATGCTCCTTCACCCAAAACTTAAAAAAAAAAAGAGGGTCACGATTCTGATACCTTCAAATAAAATCCAAACCCTATAGATCTTTCATTTATTTTAATGGCTTCACGTGGTTTACACTCAAGCTCTGGCTGAGCAAAGACATTCAGTCTTTGTTGTGGCATCATTAAGGCTTTGGATTTGGCATGAGAGGAACAAATGTTTAAATGTTTAGAAGCGTGCATTGGCTCTCAAGCCCAGAGCTCTATTTTGTCAACTCCGTGTCATCTTCATGTCTAGGTCTTGTCACGTATCTCTGGTTATGTGTGAGTTCAAGTGCATTTGTGCTCAACAACACACTTCAGTTATCAAAATAACAATCTCTGCTTTCTTTTCTCATGCTGAGTTCCTGCAACAGATATTAAATTTCAGAGATGAGAACAAAATTCTTTGTTCCACCATGACTCTTTATTGCTGCTTTAAGCCATGGTGAAGTGGTGAAGGCTGGGCAGTGTGCAAGCAGTGAATGAGCCAAACCATCCATGAACGGGTAAAGTTGTGAAGGGAGGCAAAAGGGAATAGATAGTGGGGAAACAATAGAGCAGCGGTCAAAAAAAGGTGTTTTCTTTATACGTCTTTGATGAGATTTGCTTTTGTAGTTTATGTCCTGTCATCTTAAATAGAAATCAAAGTACACAGCTACATGATATTGCCATATCAAACATTCCCAGGTTGATTCACTTGCCGTATCAATAACCAGGCCTACTGTTGAAGACTGGCTGAAAATCACGAACTTTTCTGACCTATCTTACACAGTTTACAAAGAAACTGTTTAGTGGTGTCTTACCTTATGTGAGCTTCCACAAAGCAGGAAGGGCAGAAGGTAAGGCTAGACCTAGAGAGAACTGCCAGTGGATTTCAGCAGCTTAACAAGTTGTCTTCTGACTGAATGTCTCGACCATCAGTATGTATTATTAATCAGATGGAGTGACTTTTCTCTTGCTGATATAGCGATTGCTTCTAAACAAGAAAAAGTAATAGAGGGCAGAGTTTTTGAGCTGTCACTTTGAGTCAAGTGCTTGCTTGGCAGATAAATGGGTAATAGAGTAAGCAAAGTCACTTTGACAACCGTGTAAGCTGGAACCTGTTTGTGTATTAACATGATGAAGTAAGATGCAGGATGAAGATAAAGTTATTTGCAGTTGGTCCAGACGGAGTTTTTTTCTTTTTTTTTTTTAACTTTGACCTTCAGTGCAATCTGTGCAAGGAGCTGTCAAGTAGCAGCACAGCAAAAAGGGTTAGGAAATGTTTAATTACCCCAAGCTGAGGTGGATTTTCATAGCACTGTTTCTGTCACAGTTCCTGAGCTCACTGTATCTCTGACCTGCATCTCAAGGGCAACCTTTCCTGTACCCCTACTTGTCACCTGGCTTGAAACAGAATCAGGCACTTCGTGTTCTCCAACCAGGACCTGCCCTAGTTACTTATTTCCCATGCATCAGTTCAGGAATCACACACACATGCCACTCCTGCCTGCAAGTCCTTCGAGCTCCCATTACTTCTTTTCATGACTTCTTTTTCCTTTGGATGAACTTGGCACGCCTTATAACCAGATGACTTCTTAAGTCCTCAGCCCTGGCAAAACAGGGTTTGCAACTTTTTGAGGCGGTAATCTCCAAGGTCACAATTTTCCCTGTTGTACTGCAGAAGTAGCAAAGTTCTCATTAATGCTGCAGTCTTCTTGTACGTTCTTGAAGTTCTACTAGTCGAGATCACTACAGAGTGAATTCAGATCAGTTAAGCACTGGACAAATGATGTCGGTACGGAGGAGAGTCAGCATGGCATCTGCGAAGGGAAATCCTGCCTCCCTGACCTCCTCGGTTCTGGGAAGGCACCAGTGAGCACACAGATAAAACCCATGTAGTGAGTGTGATACAGATGGATTTTCAAAAAGCTGTTGACAACGCTGCACACCAGAGGTTACTGAAGAACCAAATTTGTCTGAAAGCTTGTTAAAGGATTGAGAGCAAATGATTTTTCAGAGTGGAAAAGATGAGCTGTAAGGTGTTCCAGGGGTAGGTGTTAGGACTCATCCTAATCAGCATGGTGGTGACCCGGAGAAGGGGGTGTGCAGTGAGATCTCCAGGTCTGCTTGATGATAATGCAGGACCAGTTGTGTCAAAGTCTGTGGCAAGACCTTACAAAACAGTAGATGGGCATATGAGCCTCAGTGCAGAGAAATCTGAAGTAATGCAACTGAGGAAAAATACCATGCCTGCGCGATGCTGAACCTGGAACTGGCACCTGAACCTCAGGAGAAAGATCTGAGAGTCATTGCTGACAGTTCTCTGAAATCATACAGTGGCCAAAAAAAAACCTTAACAGAATAGTGAGTGTCAGGAAGGGGATGAAGGGTGTCACTTGTTGCTGTGTGAAACTCTTTGCTTGATGAGGAGAGCCTAAAGGGCTGGAGCTCTCCAGGCTTGAGGGAGAGAGACTGAGGAGAGAGAGATGAGTGAGGTTTACAGAAATCAGGGTGGTGGGTAAGGTGAGCGCAGAACTGGGATCCCGCATTACCAGAACTAGGACACACTCAATGAAACTAGTAGGAGATCAGTTTAAAACAGATCATAGAATCATAGGTTGGAAAAGACCTCTAAGATCATGAAGTCCAACTGCCATGCCATCACCACCATGCCTGATAAATCATGTCCTGAAGTGCCACATCTAAATGTTTTTTGAACACCTCCAGGGATGGTGGCTCCGCCACCTCCCTGGGCAACCTGTTTCAATGCCTGACCACTCTTTCAGTAAAGAAATTTTTCCTAATAGCCAATCTAAATGAAGTCCTGGAGCTAGCTGCCAGGGGGTCTATGGGGACAGACAGTGTCTGAAGGTTCAGAAATGAATTATACAAACTGGTGGACAGCTAGTCGTCTTCAGTGAAAGAGTTGCTAAATGGACTTTATGGACTCCACTTCATCGTAAATAAAATTGTGGATCGGGGACAGTACAAGAGGAATGGGCTGCAGAGTTTGTGTTTTCTCCCTAAAAAGCAATTCCTTTTGCCACTGACTTCTAATTAATTTTCTTTACAAGCACTGAGTAGCTTATTTTAAAAAGCATGTTTTGTGGCAGAGCTGACTCTGTTGCAACGGATCGGTGAAGTGCTCTGCTGCGTTGTTTGCACAGCACACAGCCAGAGCCTGCAGGACAGAGGCTGCCCTCTGCCTCAGCCCGTTTTTGGGACGCGGGGTGCTGGTACGGCTGTGCTGCTTCCATTGCAGTTCTGAAGCAAGAGGAAGCACACGGGCATCTGCATGGCACCATTTCGCCACAGCTGCGTTTCTGGGCAAGCTGGTGAAGAGACGGCTCGCTCCTGCCTCCACGCAGATGTGATACCGTGTGCGGAGCCAGCTCCTGCCGCAGCTTGTCATTTGGAAAAGTATTTCCATCCTTCAGTACTCACCGGAGGAGATCACGTGCTGTGGATTAGAAGGGACAACTCCTTTCTGAGTTTTAGACTTCACGGTTTCATTTGTATCATTCAGCTTTCCCTTAAGCACGATTGCTTGTCTGATGGAGCTTTTGCAAGGATCGGAATGTCAGCACGGCAGGGTCAGCCTTCTGCATGTCCCCAGGCAAGGGGAATACTGGCCAAAAGGACATTTGATCTCACCCAGGAGAGAATTTCTTGTATTTTCAAGGCTGCTTCCCATCCTTCTTGTCTGAAGCCATTTGTGTAAGACTTACCGATGATCCCTTCCACTGTGCAGGCAACCAGAGCTAATCTTTGGCCACATGTGTGAGAATGACACTAACTGGTGAGAAACTCTTCAGAGAGCAGAAGTCAGGGCCTGAGATCAGGGAGAATTCTGCAAAACACAGAAGAGTTCATCATCTGCTGCAAAGTCTACCTGCTGCCTTTTTTCCTGCATCGTCTTTCCCACTCCCTATTTGTCCCTTATTGCATCTATTTATTTGCTTGCTTGCCTATCTAATAATAACAGCCTTGAAGTCCTTCCTGCTGCTGTGAGAACCTCTTATCTCCCATTTGTGCTGAAAGTTTGCTTCAGACCTTGCGAAATCTCCCACCATGATGTACTCTGATATCTTCACAGCTTTTACTTTTTAAGACATAAGTAATCCTTGCAGTTGTGCTGAATTTGAATTTTCTGCCATGCATGTTTAAGAATGTCATCTCTGTTTATATGTATGCCATGAATTTCTACAAGTTGTGGTCTTCCTTCTCTACTGTTTTTCCATGGTGTAGCACAGCTGACTGTCTCAGAGATGAGAGAACTCTTTTAAGACTAAGCCATGTTTAGATGGTCTCCTGTATTTCTGCACTCTTGTCACATATAACATGGCATGCACCTTGCTCCGTGATATGCAGCTTAATTTTTCGTGGTGAGAAAAGAGGCAGAACTGTGTAGAAGTCCAGTTCAGAGCTACCTGCGACAAAGAGTGACTAGGTTTGATGTCCAGTAAACTCTGCTTCTAATATGAGTCTCTAAAGAACATAGTGAGGCTGAGGCATTGCTTTTAAATTACTGGGAGTCAGCACTGGTCGTAAGTGCCCTGTTGGTTTGACATTTGAGATCCTGTTCCTGTGGAGGGTTAAAAACCACAGAGCTCAGCAGTGAGGCCACCGGCAGAGACCATGCTGGAAACAGGAGCTGAGCCCATGGAGACGGGAGTCAGAAGAGCTAACGTATGCAAGGAGCTCTCCTGGGATGGTGGCAGAGGAGTCCATAGTGGACACTGTAACCACAATCAAGTATCTCACTATCTTCAGACATTTCAGTTTCACTTTGCACTTTTCTCTTTATTCAGTAATAGTATTAGAGGCACGTTCAGAAATCCCCTGCCAGGACTAATTTCTTACTTCTTAATGTGCTGTTACGCATATGGCAATGGGAGCTTTATACCTGAATAACACAAAATATAAACTTTTAGGAAGACATTTTGTAAAAAAAGAAACTAAACATGTATCCTGGGGTACTAAAGTCATGACTAGCTGCATGCTCTGATTAGCTGCTGTGTCTGCTGAAACAGTTCATTTCAGTGCTCAGCTCGGTCCTGGAAATGAGGTTGATTCAAAGGAGATCAAAACTGGGTGTAGGTTGATACAGTGAATATGAGTCAGTGGGATCAGCGGGACTACGACTTCTAAGGGGCAGATACCTCCCCTATACCCAAATTATGAAAGTAGGTAGGATCCAAGCTAATTTCCAATTTCCCTGTTATCAGAATTGGTTTGTTACTGCCATTCCCATCTGTGAGGAAAACAAACAGATCAACATAGGAGTATCTGCATGAGGCAGAACCCCTCAGCCATCATCACTGTTGTCTTTATTAAACATCCGCATTCTAGGAATATCAGAAGTACCAGCTTCAACAGACTGTAACGTGCTTGATGTTGCCAAAATATGTTAATTGTCCCCTACAGCCTATCACACATACGTGCAGACATCTACGTCATATGGAGATGGTGTTTAAGACTCAAACATGGGGCCACAAAACTGATGAAGGGGAGTATTCAAGGCTATCCCAGTGCTGAGCTGGGCCCCTCATCAAATGTAGGGTTTGGTGGTTAGCCAAAGCTACCCAGGCGGCTGACATGCCAAAACTGGCAATAAAATGGTTGGATGCAGAAAATCCTCTAGCACAAGGGGCTTTTCTGCCTCTCAAAATTGAAAAGAGAAGAGTAAGGGGTAGTACAAACCCCTGTTCCTGGAGAGGCTTCGGAGAATCGCTTTTTCAGTGGGTTGATTTCCCGAGGCCAGCTGCACCTTGTTCAGAGGCTTCTCTCTGGGCTGCAACACACTGTACCAGCTGTGCCCAGTTCTTAACTCTGGATTTCAGCACTCTGTGTGTGTGTGTGTGTGTGAGTGTAAAAACGTTACTATCCTTTTAGCTCATTTCTTTTTACATAACTTGCAATAGTGCCAGTTACTTACCCTGTATTTCTATGAATGGCATGAAAACCCTAATCACCCAATTAGAAAGTGTAGTGATATTGTAAAAATCCCTATTAAACTGAGCAAAGGGATATTTAAAAAAGCTTTTAATAGTAGTTACTAGACATGATAGTAGAGGGAGGATAGATACATGAGGTTTATTACATGCAGATAACATGGTACTCTCTAAATTGAACTTCAAAGGACTATGCTCAGTTTATTAATGTAATTATATGAAAAATTAACAGAATATAATGAATAAATTAAAAATGTTATCTATACAGTACGTTATCTGTCTAGTTCTAGAACTGAAATTAAAAAGAACACAAATAATTACAAGAATTTAGGCTCTCATTTTCACATTCACATGGCATTTAAAATACTTCAATATCTTTTCTTAAAGTGTATTATAAATCAGATTTAGATAATGGAAGATAGTAATCTCTGCTTTCATTTGGAAGAATACACAAATTCAGTAATGTTTTCAGATATATATTGCTGGATTTGGCAACTTAAGCACTATGTTCCTCTCCTTCAGAGAATAAATCGAGAGTTTAGAAATTATTGGGAGGGGGGGAAGGTAAATAAATTAAATCCTTCCACTCCTTCTGCTTGCCTGCACTCCAAGGTAAGTTTTACCAGCTATTAACCTTGAGACGGTCTTCTCCTTTTGCCACTTTCTATATTGTTTTGTCTTCACCTCTTCCGAGGTATTAGCATGCCCGCCAGTAACGCGTGCACCCTGGCTGGGGTCTGCTCTCGCAGCAGGGGAGGGGAAGGCCGCGGGGTACGTTAGCGCAGAGCCTTCAGCTGGCTGAAAATTAATCACTTGAGAGGGGAGGTGGTATTAATTGTCAGCAGAATTAGTTCCCTGCCCCTGTGCGGGGCAGGACCAGGGCCTGCAGCTGCGGGGCCCGCACGTGGGCCAGCTGGAGAAATGCACCATGACAGTTTATTTTTAATTCACAAGGAAAGATTTTCCTTTCAAAAGAAAAGATTTTTTTTTTTAACTTTGGAAAACACAAATATATGAACTCTGCAAATATACAGAAATCTGTTAGTCGGAGAAGTTATCTAATGCCCCCGGGCTAGACACCACCAAATGTGGTCATCAGACAGCCCTATATGATGGACTTGGATCTTGGGTATGATGGAATGTTCTGCAGTGTTGGTTTTAACCACTGCATTGGTTATTACTTTTCTTAAATGAGTAGCACAAGGGAACTGTAATTTGAAGGCGTACGTGATCAGATTAGGATGTGAAGCAAAAAAAGGCACCATAAACCTATGTCTTTTATTACAAATTTCCTTCCTGACATTCTTTTCAGTACACCAAATGGATTAAAAAGGCTTTAATTTTTTTCTTTCATCTCTTAGTTGCATCAACTGATGAACTCTAAAATACAGATACATGACTTCAGTCAAATTAAGACAGACAAAAACATACTTAATGGAGGAGCATACTGAAGGAGCATAACTTGGGAATTGGGACTTACAGCAAGAAACAAGTATTGGGAACATTTTAATTCATTTTGAACGCAGTAAAGCAAGTCTTCTCTTAAAGTAATTTTCAGAAGATCTATGATACAAAACTGTGCTCATTTACTTAATGTGAAAGCTGCCCAGCTGGACAGAAGGCTAGATGCAGCCTGAGCTGTTTGTCATTACTGGGACCAATGTTGACATCAAACACAGACCATGAATCACAACAGCTGCATTCTGTGTTGGAAAAGACAGATGATCTTTGGGCAACACTGCACCACAGAAAGCCTGGCTAGGTCACTGGCTATCACTTTCCAAGGCCAACCTCTGATCCTCAGTGTGAAAGGTGAAAAAAAACAGAGCGATGCTGTAGAATCATCCTGTTTCTAGTAAACAATAAAAAAGCACATTTTAGATGCCACGACCTAAAACTGAACTTGGTTAAATGAGAGAAAACGTCCATCCGTGTACAATAGCTGGAGCTGCAGAATCCGATGAACCCTCTGTGAGTAGCAGGAGTTCTGTGTGGTTGCTGTGCCTTGGAGCACACTGGAGAAGGGTCTGGCTTGTAATGATGGTTGGGCACTACAGTGCTGCTGGTTTGAGAGTCCAAAACGGTCCACAGTCTTGAGAGAGCCAGCACCAGGAGTATCTCTGTCATGCAGTAAATAAATAGCAAGACGTTACCTGAGAGCTGTATATCCCTACTGAAGATTTCTTTTCTTCACTCTGATGCAGCAGACTGTTTGCAGCTGAGGACATCTTCCTTTTCCTTGAAGGACCATGCCCTTCACCTCCTAATCTGTTTTGTCCCGAAGAACGTCCAGAACACACTCCCTTTCTCTTCTGCTTGATGGTCTTTGTTCTCTGCTACTGTTCTAGTACCAAGGAGCTTTTTGTGATGACATGGGTTGTTCTGATTTACTCGCTTTCCTCTTCTTGTTCTCACTAGCAACTGAGAAATAGAGTGTTAAATTTTCATACAATATAAGGTTCTTCTATGGCAAAGGAGCTGTCTGAACCGGAGGAACTAGGTGAAAAGGTGGGTCTAAGGCAATAGAGATTTTGTTTCATTTAATTGGGGTGGAGGAATGAGGGCTTAGTGTCACCTCCTTTGGGATGCTCGGAGCACAACATGCAATTATGAGCGCCTCGTTCTGTGACCTCAGGAAGCTGGAATTATCAGGGGCTTTCTTTAGGACTGTATAACCCACAAACTTTTTTTTCTGAAAGACATTTTTCTTAGCAAGGACTCTGTCAAGCAAAGCTTTCGCCAGAAAAAATTACCTTGCAGGGAATTTGTCTTGGGAATTGCTCCTCAGGGACCTTTTTCCCTCAGTGTATGCACTTATTTATATTGTGTATCACCTTTTATAAATCTTAGAAATACATCTATTCTGGATGACCGTAACTGCAAGCGGAATTTCAGAAATACTGCAAATACTTTAGCAAGTAATGTGGCATTACTTACTTTCTAAACTCTTACTATATTCAACTGAATCACACTGCAAGTCCTGTCCATTTTATCACGTTTTATAGCTGTCTCCTTATAAAGGAGAAACATAAAATACAAATTCTGGAAAATTCTATACAAGTGAACGAAGTCCTGCCGCAGTACCTTGTGACTGGTGAATTTTTTCTTATATAAACTCAGAAATAAAAATGGGAATTAGTCCTGAATCAGCTACTTATTTTCATCAATTAGATAAAGGGTTTAGGTACTTAATTTCAAGCTTGAGTCCATGGAATGTGGAAAGAGGGACAGGCCACTTGGGAAGAGTGCAGAAACGTGGTGAGAGCATGCAGGGATGCGACGAGGAAGGCCAAGGCTCACCTGGAATTGAAGCTGGCAAGGGATGTCAAAAACAACAAGAAGGGCTTCTTCAACTACATCAGCAGCAAAAGGAAGTCTAGGGACAACGTGGGGCCGCTGCTGAATGAGGCGGGTGTCCTGGTGACGGAGGATGCGGAGAAGGCAGAGCTACTGAATGCCTTCTTTGCTTCAGTCTTCAGTGCTAAGACTGGCCCTCAGGAATCCCAGGCCCCGGAGGTAAGAGAAGAAGCCTACAAAGAGCACGACTTTCCCTTGGTCGAGGAGGACTGTGTGAGGGATCGCTTAAGTGATCTGGATGTCCACAAATCCATGGGCCCCGATGGAATGCACCCACGAGTGCTGAGGGAGCTGGCGGATGTCATTGCTGAGCCACTCCCCATCATCTTTGAGAGGTCCTGGAGGACAGGAGAGGTGCCCGAGGACTGGAGAAAGGCCAATGTCACTCCAATCTTCAAAAAGGGCAAGAAGGAGGACCCAGGGAACTACAGGCCGGTCAGCCTCACCTCCATCCCAGGAAAGGTGATGGAGCAGCTTATCCTGGAGGCCATCATCAAGCAAGTGGAAGAAAAGAAGGTTATCAGGAGTAGTCAGCATGGATTCACCAAGGGGAAATCGTGCCTGACCAATCTGATAGCTTTCTACGATGACATGACTGGCTGGGTAGACGAAGGGAGAGCCGTGGATGTTGTCTACCTTGACTTCAGCAAGGCTTTCGACACAGTCTCCCATGATGTCCTCCTAGGGAAGCTGAGGAAGTGTGGGCTGGATGAGTGGTCGGTGAAGTGGATAGAGAACTGGCTGAATGGCAGAACTCAGAGGGTTGTCATCAGCGGCTCTGAGTCTAGTTGGAGGCTGGTGACAAGTGGTGTCCCCCAGGGGTCAGTACTGGGCCCAGTCTTGTTTAACTTCTTCATCAACGACCTGCATGAAGAGTTAGAATGTACCCTCAGCAAGTTTGCTGACGACACCAAACTGGGAGGTGTGGTAGATACACCGGAAGGCTGTGCTGCCATTCAGCGTGACCTGGATAGGCTGGAAAGCTGGGCAGAGAGGAACCTGATGAGGTTCAACAAGGGCAAGTGCAGGGTCCTGTACCTGGGGAGGAACAACCTCATGCACCAGTACAGGCTTGGGGTGGACCTGCTGGAGAGCAGCTCTGCGGAGAGGGACCTGGGTGTCCTGGTGGACGACAGGTTAACCATGAGCCAGCAGTGTGCCCTGGCTGCCAAGAAAGCCAATGGGATCCTGGGGTGCATCAAGAAGAGTGTGGCCAGCAGGACGAGGGAGGTTCTCCTTCCCCTCTACACTGCCCTGGTGAGGCCTCATCTGGAGTACTGTGTCCAGTTCTGGGCTCCCCAGTTCAAGAAGGATGAAGAGCTACTGGAGAGAGTCCAGCGGAGGGCTACAAGGATGGTGAGGGGACTGGAGCATCTCCCCTACGAGGAGAGGTTGAGGGAACTGGGCTTGTTCAGCCTGAAGAAGAGAAGGCTGCGAGGGGACCTTATAAATGCCTACAAATATCTGAAGGGTGGGTGTCAGGAGGATGGGGCCAAGCTCTTTTCAGTGGTGCCCAGTGACAGGACAAGGGCAATGGGCACAAACTGAGGACAGGAAGTTCCGTCTGAACATGAGGAAGAACTTCTTCTCTCTGAGGGTGACGGAGCCCTGGAACAGGCTGCCCAGGGAGGTGGTGGAGTCTCCTTCTCTGGAGATATTCAAGACCCACCTGGACAAGATCCTGTGCAGCCTACTGTAGGTGACACTGCTTCGGCAGGGGGGTTGGACTAGATGACCCACAGAGGTCCCTTCCAACCCCTACTATTCTGTGATTCTGTGATTCTGTGATTCTGTGAGCTGACATGGATGTATACTAGGCTTGAAATCTGTGGGTTTTAAATTTGATCTTTAAATTCTCAGATAAATGATCAAAAGTTATAAACTTTGAATAAAGTTAGTTGCAGTGTTGCATGTGTTTGGGATCAGTTCATTACTGATGCAAGCAGACGTATCTTGTAATAATCCATGTTTACATACAGACCACCAACAATGAATTTGATAGGTCAGCAAGGTACCGAGACCTCTTCGCATCTTTAAATTCTGGAGCTGCCGTGGAATTCTGGCTAGCAGCTCTACAGGGATGACTCACGGGGCTTCCACTCCCTGCCAGACTGACTTCCCTCTGCTCAGATCTTGACTTGCTTCTCTGTTAACTCCTCCTGCATGTCCAGCCTAATGGTCCAGTCCACTGCCTTGCTCTTCGTGTCATCTTCTCGCCCACCTCTCCCTGACTTGCCTTCTTGCCTCCAGCTCTGGTACCTCAGAAACGCACCACTGGAACAAACTGGTCGGCCTGTTGAGAGCACTCCCTCCACCCAGCAGTCTCCACAGTATTCACTCACAATCCTATCCTTTCATCACCTATGGAGAGCTGTATGTTTCACGAGGTCCTTCCAAGAGCCAGTGGGATCCCAGTGAGGACTGCTGCTGTGCAGCACTGGTCAGCCAGTGCTCAGGCAATGGATGAAATGGACTCTGGACAGCACAGGCTACAAGAAGTGAAATTAACAAAGACACCATTAAATCTAATGCAATGCTCTCTGCTGTGACTTGTTTCTTGCTAGTTCATATGAAAGATGCTTCATTAAAGTAACTTGTGTTGCCACCTGGCTTATAGGGCAGCCACCTTGAGTTTTCACAGCACTGTCCTGACGAGACTGTCACAAGTGCCATAATTAGTTGGTATGCCTAGAGTCCGTCACAAATTTAGTACAGTAACCTGGGCTTTTCTCCTCCTAATTTTGCAGGAGGTCTCACCTTCTAGCATTTGCTCCACGCATTATTTAAAAAAAACACCGAGGGAATTGTCACATCTTATTTTCACAAAGGTCCAGGTGCTTTAAATCTGGCAGCTCCTTCTCGTTTGGTGTGGCTTTTCCTCTTCCTCCATGCAGCTAAAACCCTCTTCAGCTCACAGGTTGGCTGCCACAAGCTCCCAGCCTTCAGTTTTGACAAAGGTTCTTTATCTTGCTTCCAAAACCTGTTTTATAGGTCATCCTTCCAGCTCATCATACTCAGCATTTCTTTCCTGCTTTGTTTCTTTCTGCTGCCTCTCTATCTTCTGCTGCATTAAACGCCTCTGCCTTTTCTTTCATTTTAAAACTCCTAATTACAGAAATCCATGCACCACTTCAGTTCTGCTGTGGCACCAACCCCTGCCTCTAATTAGTGTCACCAGCTCCTCTTCAGTCGAATTTTCCCTAGAACGTCTTTATACTGTCTCCCTAACTCCTGGAAGCGGGGCTTTAAACCAGCACAAAGCCTCTCTTTCATCTTCCTCAAAACCTCGTCTTTCCTGGGAAATGCATTCCGTAGCGGCCAGTTTGCTGGGCCTTGTGCTTCTGACTCATTTTGCAGATGCTGGGCACTACCGTTCTCCAACTAGCACATCTCCTGTGAGAGTTCTCCAGCGTAAAATTCTGACGGCAATGCTTTTGCGACAGAGACCGTACCTGCATTGCCTGCCTGGATATCACTTCTGTAAGGCCCCTTATCGCTATGTAAGGCCCCTAAACAGCAACTGTGGTCCTTAATTTTGTGCAGTGCTTCGTTACCACAGTGATAGGAACTAAATAAAACTGTAAGATACGGCTTCTGAAACCTTCCCTCAGCGGAGAGTGGCATGTGGGCTGAACTGTTGTTAACTGGTTTAGATGCTGATTTGGGGATAGAGCTGCATGGAAACAGCAAACGATGTTTGAATACATGCCTGAAGTCCATCTAGGTTTTCATATTAAGAGGGAAGATCTCCATTTTGACAAAGCAACCTTTCATGTATAACCCCTGCAAACGTTTTGCATTATTTTGGGGGACAGTTGCTCTCTCTACGGGGAGGTAACATTCCCATTATACTCTGTCCTACAGATTAAAGCAGTCCGAAAAGGAACAGAGAGAGCTGAATAAACAGAGTCCATCCAATATGCTGCGTCTCTAACGTGCTTCTCCAATATGTCGGGTCTAAATGACAGCCATTACAAACGACTAAACTAGACGAGAAATGGGGAAAAAGTCCAAAACCAAACCAACAAAAAGTTGGAGATATCTTAGAAATAAAAGTAGGGTTCATCTTTTAACTTTGTTTTCACAAGATAGCAGCATATGGGTTTATAATTTTACATGTTGCACTTGAATATTCACACCCAGAACCAACTGGGTTTGTGTGCCTGTGTTTCCAGAATCATGAGTTACCTGTGAGAGGACCCTTGCCCAGGAGAAATTCCCCTGGCTGTGTATGTTAGGTATTTTATTTTCCCAGCCCAAGTCAGTCGGGCTTTGCATGCGTACCGGCACAGACCTTGGAGCTGTACAAACAGTGCTACAGTTCTGATGATAGCCAAGGATTTTGCTGCAAAGAAAAGTCGTGATGTTACAGTAAACACCCTGCATTCAGTATTTATGATAAAATGACATGATTCACACATGCTTTTTGAGTGTATCTAAATGGATCGGCCTCAGTCCTCCTGCTGTTTCATTTTGCATCATTTTCATCGTGAGAGTATTTGTTGAACTTTTCAGCGACTTCAAAACATTGGGATCTGATAGCACAATGGTTGAGGCCATTACATTTTAAATCCCATTTTCCCTTTTACTAGACTTTTACCAAGATGGCACAAGAAAATGAGCTCGTTAAAAGGTTTTTCCACTTATTTCACAAGAACAACACTCAGCATCAATGCCATGTTGCTAGGTAGCCAGGTGATCTTCAATTGGAACGCATCTCAGCTCATAAATTCCTGCAAATCTAACACACGTATACTTGCCCAGCAGAGTCTCTGAGATTACACAATTTATACATCAGCATATATTGTAAAAGCTTTAGGTTTATAATCAATAGTTATGTTACTTTGTTAGCTGGAAGTACGCAGGTTTCTGATGCATTGTCATTCGTTATTTTTCCTTCTCTGCTCTGTGTCCCCAGCGTGACTTCCTTCTGTCTCTGTGTGCTAGGTCTGGCTGAGATGGAGTTAACTCTCTTCATGGCGGCTCGCACAGTGCTGTGTTTTAGATTTGTGACCAAAACAGCACTGATAACACGTTCACATTCCAGCTGTTGCTGGGCAGCGTTTGTGCAGCATCGAGCCTGCCGCTGTTTCTCACGCTGCCCATCGGTGAATAGACTGGGGGTGGACAAGAGCTTGGGAGGGGACACAACCAGAGAGAGGACCCAAACTAACCAACGAGATATTCCGTGCCATATAACATCATGCCCAGAAGTTAAAGGGAAAAGAGGGCATTTTAGGGGGAGTTAGCCATCTTTTGTTCAGGAACAGGCTGGGCATCAGCCTACCTGCGGGAGGTGGTGAGTGATCACCTTTGTATCACTTGTTTATTGTTTTCTTTCTTCTTCTCCTTCTCCTTGGCTTATAGAACTATCAACTTACAAGTTTTCTTGCTTTTGCTCTTCCTTTTTTCTTCCCCTGTCCCACTGTGGGAGGGGGACGTGAGCAAGCAGCTGTGCAGTGCTCAGCTGCCTACTGTGGTTAGCCCACAACACTGCATCATGGCCAAACCAGAAAGAGCTCGCGCTTCCCTAGAAATGAAAGTGTACTGGTCTACGCCATGGTGAAGCTGCCTAACTGGGGTAGGAACTACAAGCATCAAAGTTCGAGATGCTGTGTTCCACCTGCAGCCATTTCACCCCTGATGTGATGGTAGAAAGGAAGAACAAAACAGAACAAGTGACCCCACACATTAGTGCATGAACTAAAGTGACCACGAGAGGGTACTGGAGACGTAAAACCACGGGTGGTTCAGTCGGTCACCTCTAACCAGCAGCCAGCCATAAGGCACCAGGAAAGCCAGGTTTATCCCACCGCGCCTTTGCAACGACACGTGTGTGAGCCCCAACTCATCCCTTCCTACCCCACGGAGCAGGGTCTGGCAATGGCAGCCAGGATGGAGAGGCAACATCCGAGCACGGGTGCACGGAATAGCAACAGGGGAAATTTCCACAGGTTAATAAAAACCGGGATTTAATAACAATCACCAATAAGGCAACACACGATACATCAGCTCTGAGAGCTTTTTGAGGGAACAAGTTACGATGTGGACATAGATTGCACAGGTCCTATTCTTCTGTTACTGCCGAAGTTTAATTTTTGTCATTAATGCATTTTCCTAGTAGAGCTTAAAGGTCATGTCCCTAAGGATACAGCACCATTTGTGTTAGCAGAGTGTGCCTTTCTCTTCGGATAACAGTCATCTTGGATTGAGTATTGCTAGAGGACAAGTGAAAGTGAGATTGTGATGGGGGGAAGGTATGTGGCTTTACATCTATCTATCTTCATCACTGGAGGGTCATGAAAGGATTGCTGTGTTAACAAGCAACACAGCTCCTAGCGCTCAGGTCCCAGACGCTGCAGCAGCGGGAGATCTTTTCAAGGTGAGCAGACTGGCCTAATGGAGAACATCCCCAGCCTGGGAGATTTATGAAGATCTACCTTCTACTGGCAGCAGAAGGCCAGGTGAGACTGTGCTCTCCCCGGAGGAGTTACTCTGACCATTCTGTCCTCCCCGGAGAGCCTTGCCGCTCTCCCTGGACAAGCCACTGGAGACGACGGCTTGCTCTGACCGCCAAACACTCCAAACCAACGGCGTTACCTGCCTCTTCCACAAACACACACTGCTTGTTTATGCACTCCTAAGGTCACTTGGCCCAGGAATGTAACTTGAACACACTGCCTGTTAAGAGCCCCTGAAGAGAAATGTTGGGGGGGGGGCACAAACACTGGGGCTCAGAGAGAGCTCAGATCACATGAAATCACTCTGTAAAATCAACAGCAAATGTCCTGAGATCTGGAAAGTGCACAGCTCTGCGGTACACCCTGAGCCACCATCTGCACCAGGCATCAGATTTATTTTTTGTTGTCTCATCTTACCCTGCAAGTAATGAACAGGGCAACCGTGGCTGCTCCAGCTGCAGCAAGGAGACTGCTGGCACACCCCTGGCTTCAGGCCCATGACCACACTGCTTACAGCCTGAAACCATATGTTATTTTACACAATAATGAACAAACTGCCAGCCCTGCTGTCTACCCTTCTTCAGAAATAGCAAACCCAACTCGTACCTCAGTGTGAAACGTTTAAATGATGAGGCTCGCTGGCTCGCGTGGTGCACGGAGGCAAATGTTTCCTGTTGCCCAACTTGCAAGTGATATCTTGGCAAATATTTTTCCTGCACTTGATAATCCTTGCATTTGCAGAGTGATTCAGCATGACTCAGTGGCAGAGGTCAGGATTTGTAGTGAATTCTTACCAAAGCCAGGCAAGGCGATGCTGGGGTCATAAAGTAACTCCAAGCAGGTTTTTATTTAGAGTGTATCTGTGGGGAGTTGATGTGAGAAAGGACACTGTAAATAAAGTGCCTGGCTTTTTATATTCCAGATGCCCCTTTAGATGCAAACATCCTTTACCTTGGTCAAGGCTTGTGGAAGAAGGCAGCAAACAGCAATATCATTTAGCATTTTTTTAATGTTAATTTTTTAATGCCACAAATTCCAAGACTTAAACATAAAAACAGAGCTGAAAGCCTGCCCGTACACGGAAGCAAAACGTCACCACTAGAATAGCTGCTGTCTCTGTGGTTTGCCAATTACACATTTCTGCTTTACTGGTTTCCTGAGATGGGTGATGGAAATACAGAGAACAATCAGAACTACCAGTTTATGAGCTTGAGGAAATCTACAAAAGTGTTCCACATTCCTGAATTCAGTGAATCTCCAGCACTAGTGTCCCTGGAAACAGGAGAGGTTTGGGTGGGGAAGAGAACAAAGAAGGACTTTAACAGAAATATTTCTGTCAAGGAAAGACCACTGAGGGAATAACAACACAGACTGCAGCGTGAGGATCTGCACAGCTTCAAGCTTGTCCTTCCTCTGGAGGAGAAGGTCTGGGTAACATCTCTGCAGACTGAGGTTGTACAGTTCTCAGAAGACAAGGCCTGGGTTTCTCTCACTGGCACCACACCGATGTCTAATTTAGGCAAAACTTTCACTGATTTAAAAGACTCTGACATATGCTTGTAGATCACTCTCAAGCAGCTGCAAAGCCAGATGCTCGTCAGAAATTCTAGGTTGCCTGTTCTTCCGTCAAAGAAAGCTGAACCCACTGCGGTAGCCTGGCAGAGGCTTGTCCTCCACAAGTGCTAAAGTCATCGCTTACCTAGAAATAGGGGCAAAAATGGGAATAGCGTTGCAAATTCACTAGGTGCTAGCATCTGGGCTAATTCACTAGGTAAGACAGCATCGATCAGTTAAGTGTGGTTAATCACAGGTTCCTCAGAAGCTCTCAGAAATGATGTCCCCAGTTGCTGAAAGCAGGCCACGGACTGAATTATAGTGGTGCCGGTAAAAGTCTCAGACAGGCAACGGGGTTGCCCAGCATGAGTGGTGTGCATGGAAAGCACAAAGGGCTCAAATGCTAAGCTCAGTTTGAGTTCCTGGGCCACTATATTTTATTTATGATGATGGCATTTTCCTCTCCACTCAGAGCAGGGATATTCTCCCATAGTAACGTCAGATTTAGACAAGGATGAAACTATCAACTATTATTAAGGACTTAAATGTCATTTTTTGCAGTGATCGAGTAAAATATCCTTAAGCCCCTGTGTGCTCCCTCCCTTTCTCCTTCTAAGCCCCCTTGTCTGTTTCTTCCTAATTTTATTTCTCTGCTTTTTCCCGGTGTTGCTTTCTGCCACGTTTCAGTTTCCACCTTTTCTCAGTTTCCTCCCATAACACGACATAGCCAACACTAAAAATGCCATTTTAGCTCTTGTTTCACAGATGCTAACAGGGTCAACAGGATTCACACTTCTGAAAGCCTTTTTATCGAACTGCCTGTAGATTCAGGGGCTGCGCGGAAGACATTTCACCAGCATTACTGTTCTGCTGTGTAGCAGGACAATTCCCCATGATCTCGTCTGCCACGAGACACAGGCGTAACCACGTACAACAGACGGATCTCCACCTCGAGGTGCTGCAGCTCGCCAGCCCTGCTGCACTGGAATCGAAAGGTCTGATCCCCATGCTTAGAACTGCGGATGGCGGCTACCCAGCCCACCCGCACGCTCGTCTGGACAAACGCGCTTCTAAAATCCAGTTAACAGCTCTTAGCTATGCCACCATCTAATCCCGGTAATTAAGTTCGCTAGCCTCATTAAAACCCAGGTTCATTTTAACCAGATAACATGCATTGAAATACAATATCTGAACCATGCAAACTGGGGCTTTAAAATTTGTCACCTAATGTGTATCGTTCTTGAAAAGTACCTGCTTTAAATATAGACACAGCCATCCATCTCGATGGGTTAAACCAATTTATTTTGCAATAACGTTGGTTCAACTAACGAGATCAGACGCTCCCCACGCTCACTAACTGGCAGGTAACGCACTCGAAGGCCCAGTACCTGGCTGTGCCTGGAGACGCACGCGGCCAGGAGCCCAAGTTTCGCGGCGAGGGGCTGGGTGGGTGCTCATGGCAGGCTGCCCGGCTCCTGCCGGCCTCACCCCGGCGGCCGGGGTACCCCTCCCGCCCGGGGTACCCCCCTCTCCCGGGGTCCGCAGCGAAGCCGGGCCGCCGCCTTCCCCCACCGCCGACCCCACACGGCCTCCACCGGGCTCTGCCAGCGGCGGTCCCGGAGCGCGGAGGGCTCTCTCGGCCCGCCCCGGACCGGCGGCCGCGGCCGCTTGGACGTGCATCCCACGGTGACCGCGGTGCAGCGGCCTCGGGCCGCCGGCAGCCCCGGGGGGACGCGGTGCCTTCCCCCCCCCCCAACGCTTCCACAAGCGGTGGCCGTGCCGCCCCCGTCCTAACGGCTCCCTCTGGGACCGCCACCCGGCCCGGAACGCGCCGGTCCCCACTCTCCCCGCCTCCCCCCTCACGCCCCCGCCACCGCCCCCTCCCCTCTCCCGCCCGGGGCGGGGCGGGGCCGGGCGGGGCGGGGGGGGGCCCGGCTCCGCCCCCTGTCAGCGCGGGCAGGGCCGGACCGCCCGCCCGCCCGCCTCTCCCGGCCGCGGCGCGGGGCTCCCCTGCCCGCCCAGGCTCCGCCCCCTCCTTTCTCTCGGCGCGCACGCCCTCCTCGCTCCATCTCCCTCCCTCCCGCCTCTCTCCGCCGGTGCCCGCAGCCCGTCGTCTTCCCCGCCGCGCCCGCCTCTCCCGGGGCAGCCCGGGGACGCGGGGGCGGGACGGGGCTATGAGCCGGGCGGCGGCGGCGGGGAGCCGAGCGGCGGCAGGGGCAGCCGCCGCAGCGTAGGGCTCCTTTCTCCCGGGCGGGACCGGGGCTGTCCCGCTGCGCCCGTGGGACGGGGACGCGGGAGCCCCGGAGCCGGAGCGGGGAGGGGGGCTGGGGGGGTGTCTCGCCCCCTCGCCGTGTGACATGATCGACTCGCAGTCCGCCGAGAAGATCAGCAGGATGAAAAAGTTGCGGAGAACTTTATCGGAGAGCTTCGGCCGAATAGGTGAGCCCGGGGACCCGCGGCCCTGCCCGGCGCCCCCGGGAGGGGATTGGGGGGGGGAGGTGGGCTGGGAGCGCCCGCGCCGACCCCGTCCCCAAAAAACCCTTCTCGGGAAGAAAGCTCGGGACAATCGGGGCCGTTTCCCGGCAGCGCTGCGCGGGTCTGCGGCGGGGTTAGCCCGAAGCGGGCTGGAAGAACCGAACTGTGCGTGAGAGTTGGCCGGCGGAGGGAGGGGAGAGCTCGGCGAGCAGCGAGCGGCCGTTGGCTTTCGGCTGCCGGTCTGGTGATCCGTTCCGGGCCGCACGCCGAGGCGTGAGGTGCTGCGGCGGCGGCGCGGCGGTTTCGGAGGCCAGACAAAAGGAGCCTGGCTGTCATCTGCCGCCGAGCCTGGCCGCCCTTTCGCCGGCGTGCGGCATCCCGAGGCGGCGTTGGCGGGACCCCGGTCACCTCCCGCTGCCACCGCGCCGCGCTGGGGTTGGGCACCGCTTCATTCTGCGGTCGAGTCCGTTGGCGAGAGCAATGCCGGAGAGTTCTGGTCTGCCCGGACTGGTGTTGCCCTTGGCCTGTGGCGCGGTGCCTGGCTCGGTTCGCTGCGGAGAGCGCCGGTTCCCACCAAGGCAGCTGGGCAGGGAGCTGTGGCGTTTGGTTCTCCCTTTGTAGCCCCGCCGGGGAGGTGCACGAAAGTGCGTGGGCATTATAATTTTTCACGTGTTGTGTATGTATTCAGTGTAATACCTTTCGCTTTTAAGGGCTGCAAACTTTAAGTGTAGGGTAACGCTTGAAATGAGGTATCCTTCATCGTCCTGCTGCGGGATGAGAAAGGCTGAGGAAAGCTCATTCATGTTTGTAGTTTCAAGGGTAAAACGCCAAGTTTCAATTGTGAAGCGAGTGTCAAGTCACGGTTATAAATCTCTCTGTCCCCGTATGAAAATAGCTTTCACCTATCAGAAGTCTTAAACTTGCAAAATGCATTTAACTTTTTTTGATTAGGAAAAATAAAAAAGCAGTCAGGTGTTTGGTCTGCCATGTGTCTGTGTACGTGTGCGTACTGTGTGCGTATATACATGTGTCTACAGAGAGACAAGGTTTTACTAATAGTGGAAGTCCCTGACAGAGAGAGTAATTTGAATGAAGATGCTGCTTTGTTGTGACAGCGGCAGTCCCGTTAATGCCTTCTGGGGAGCAAGGCCCCTCTGGCTGGTAATTTCTGCGTGTTTTAGTTGGCTCTGTTGGGTGATCATCTCTTTTTGTCAGTTCTCACAAATTAAACCTTTGGCTTTCCTTGGGAACTTTGGCCTGATTTTAGGTGCCCGGATTGCCAAGTCTGCCAGCTCCGCCAGTTCTTTGTGCGTGTGCACAGCAGTGCAGGAGCATGGTTGGGTGCCTGGCTTGTCTGTTTGTTTGTGGTGGTTGTTTTGTGATTAAAACTCAGCAAGACTGTTCCATCTTCAGATACTCCAGTATTTTGACCGCCGTTCTGGTAACTGCACTTTGAGCAAAAAGCCTGCTAATTTGTCAGTATGAGGTTTGAACACAGTCCACTCCCTGATACCCAGAGACACAGATAAGCCCAATAGAAGTAAGCCCATGTTTGAAAAAGCTCTTAACTTGCATACCAGGGAATCCTCAGTTAAAACACATGCTGTACTTAACTCTTATATTGAAATGAAGGAGAGTAAACCAAAACCTCATTAGAAGAAGTCTTTCTGGGTATTTGTCACTCTGGTTTTACAGCTGTTTTTTGCAAGAGCTGGTTCCTTGGCGAGATTAGGAAATAACAAATTTAATACGTATCTAATCTGGAATTTTGTCAGTCATCCGTTCAGTTGTGATTTGGTGGTTGGACTTGATCATTTTAGAGGTCTTTTCCAACCTTAATGATTCTATGATTTATTATCAATAACTATGATGATCTTTTAACTTTACCTGTTCTGCTGCAATTTGTGTGTTTTTGTAAGTTGAAGGACACAGTAGAGCATCATGAGCATAACCATATAAATGATGCAAGGGTGACGTGGCGTTTGAGTCAAATAATTAGCGAGTCAAACTTTCACATGCCACAGCGGGGAGCACCTGATGGCTGTTTTTGGAATGGTAAGGCACTGCCAGGCCTCCCGCTGTGCTGGCGGTATCCCAGATGCCAAATGCAATTCTTCCACTACTGCAAGACCCCTTCATTTTGGTACCAAAGTTTATATTAGCCTGTTGGATAAGAGTGATGAAAATGTATCCTAATTGTCATTGGCAATGTTTGTTTGTTTTTCCTAGGGCTTGCAGGTTAATACTTAACTATGTTCAAAACCACCTTCTCCCCACAAATTAATCCTCTCTATTTGAGAGGCTATAGCAGCAATGAATTTACAAGGTGTTTTTTTTTTTTTTTATAGTGTGCCACAGTATGTTAAGTAATGTTTGAAGCTATTTTCTCAGCAGCTTTAGATAAAAGAGGAGGCAGTCTTAAAACCATCTTAGTTATGCCTGGGGCACGGCAAAGGGCCGTTATTTGGTACCAGCGGTAGCCTCAAGTGGACTTGACCCATCTTCTTCACTGTGAATTGATGCTTTCCAGCCGCTGCACCCAGAGACTGGCAGAGAGTGTTGAAGATCTGGCTGTATTATACATACTCATCCTGCAAAATTGTGATCCAGCCCATAACTGTTAAAGTATCTAGTACTGAGAATGTTTATTTTGCTGGACTGAAAACTGTGATGTGTGAAATTGTCCATCTCTGAGCCTTCATTCTGAGCGTTTGTTTTGTGCTGTGCACACGTCTGGTGAAGGACGATACGGCACTGTGGTGTGTTGAAGGAAATGCATATGGCCGATGGTGCCAAACTGAAGTTAATATTCTAAAATAGACAAGATGGCTTTTTAATGCAGAAATTCTGTGCTCACAGTTCTAGAAAAATGAAACGTCTTTGCAGGTAAGGCACTGTTTCTCCTGGCAGAAGTTTTCTGGTGTTTCAAGGAGTCTGCTTCTTAAAATTTAGCTCATCATAAAGAACTTACATTGTTAAGAATCTGAAAAATTTACGTAATTCTTTTTATTGATAGGTTTCTGGCAGCCTATCCATTTTTATACAAACATCCAAATTAGTTTAAAAATTCTGATTTCCTTGCTTACATACCATCTTGTCCATATAAATGAACACATCACACTATGTTAACCAACTTTTTGAGATTCAGTTGACTCACTGTTTATTTTAGCATTTAAACCTTTATTAGGTTTGGTTCTGAGTTTTACACTTTGATAATTATGTAATTAAAATTAATAATGAGTAATTTTATGAAATTATCATCATGTTTTTAGTTATGTGAAGAGTTCTTGGCTATGCATTTGTTGAAGTTCATACAGTACTAAAAATCATTTTTGAGATCTCGTGCTGTTTAGCTTCTGTTTTCTTATGCAGTCTTTTTCATCAAAAGTAACACCAAGGTAGAAAGACAGAAAGGAAGGAAGGAAGAAACAAAGAGAGAAACTGTTGCTGAGATTGCTCACAGTGCGCTGAGAGCAGTCTGTGGCCCTTCTGAGCATCCCTGGGCTTTGTTACTAGCTGCTCACTAACACGAAGGTCATCTCCACTAATCTCCTCTAATGTACACTCACATAGCTCACATACCCGAGATAATGAGATGCTTGTTTGTAAGCAGTTTGTTTTAAGTTCGGCAACTTTTTTTTAATGGTTTAAGGATTGCATTGATGAGAAATCCCCCACATTTCTAATATAACTTTTTGTGTAAAATATGCGAGTTTGATGACTTCTTTTGAAGATGCTATGTAGTGGATTGCTTGACAGCTAAATTATTACTAAACAGAATCTGATTAAATGAATGGCCAGAACTCTCATATTCTTATTTGTGGAGATTCTTAAGAAAACTCTTCTAGTCAAAGGCAGAAGTTAGACAAGCCAGTAATGCACAGTGCACCACAGATTCCCATTTCTTGTTCTGTTACAGTGTTACATTGTGAATTTTGTTTGGTTGGCTGTTGTTTGGCTATTCCTGGAATGTTTTGTCATGTGAAAATCTTGTGTTTTGGTAAGAAAGGAAGGCTTGTCAGCATGACCTAGGTGTGTCGTATACTAATTTATAGCTTGTATGTCGTTCTGACCTAAAGTAAGTGAAAAGATTAAAAGTGTGTTCTCAAAAAGTGTTCCACAGGTTGGGATTTTTTTCCTTTTTTTTTTTTTTTCTTTTCCTTATTTTTTTTTAATGCCCTGACTCATAGTTCTGCGTGCTTGGGATTGGCAGTCTGAAAACGTTTTGTCTGGCCTTCAAAACCATAAAAATGCATTTCATGATAAAAATGTACAATATGTGTCTCGCATCTCATCAGCAAAATGCCAGGGTTTGTTTGTTTTGTTTTGTTACTGAGCATGGAATCTCGGTGAATAATTGTAACAGAGTAATCTTCAGAGAGTTGAGGGAAGACATGTTTCATGTCCCAAAGAAACGGGAGTTTTAAAGCAGAGGAAGGCTGGACCATCCCTGCTTTTCTGTACGAGGAGAACCGGGATTTGTGCCTTGCTGCCCGTGGCAGAGATTGTGGAGCTGCAGCACTTTCTGAGGAGGTGTCCTGCCTCTGCCAGGGCTCTGATACAGCTGCAGCAGTTTTGGGTGGGTTTTTTTTTTGAAGATGATTGATAGCGCTGTTGCTTCTGAAGACAGGGGTTAGAAGAGGTGGTGGTTTAGAAACTGCTAGCAATTCGAAGGCAGAAGGAGGATCTAAAAGAGCAAAGAAACTACTGGAGTCTAGATCCTGAACCGTGCTATTTATTTACTATTTATTTCCTGCAGAAATAAATGCGTTTCAAGTGTACAAAACATTATGCTGGTGAAGTGATGGAGAGGGAGCCTTCTGGGGCAGCACTGCACAAACTGCACGGTCACTCAGATGACCTCCCTCAATTTGCAAACCTTCGTGATTTAAACTGAAGTAGTGCAATCATCAATGCAATCGTTTGTCTTATTTTAGCTCTTCAAGAGAAGTGAATGAAGAGCAGTTTCAGGTCACGACGTGCAGTACATAGTCCCTGGTGGGTCTGGTTGTGGTGTACAAAGAAAAGGAACCAGTCTCGTACCTTCAGACTGACACGGTTCAATGGAGATTTGGGGAAACTAATTTTATTTACAATTCAGTAAAGATACCCAGTATGCTAAAGGAAAAATTTTTGTTAGCTTAATGTTTGCTACAACTCCAGAACTATTCATGTCTTTATTTTCTTGCTTTACCATTTCACATGCAGTGTTTTCCTCTTCCTTGTTTGTTGATTAATTGCTAGTTAACAGTGTAAGAAAGATAGAAATCTCTTCTGCTACAGTGTGAGTCATACTGTAAAAAAAAAAAGAAAGAAGAAAGAAAAAAGGAAGGAAAAAAGCATGCTACAATGCATACTACTTCATAAAGGTTTAGTACTTGACAAACTGAATGCATGGTTAGGTGTTCATTATACTTTTCCTTTTTGAAGTTCAGTCAAGCTCTCCATAAAGTGTTTTCACGCTCACTAGGAATTAAAATAAAAAAAACCCCAAACTTGCAAACTCTTATTTTCTTTAACCTGAGAGGATAATATTTTTCATAAATATGTAAATTTACTTTCTTGGAAGCACGCTGTGCAGTCCTACATTCCATTTACAGATTCAGATTTCGAGTATAAAATTGTTATTCATGCCAGACTGTTCTTTCCTATTATAACAGGAAAATGCTGCTCTGTTTTTCTCTTTTCTGGTGTTAGTTAATTTGTGCTCATTTAAATGCAGTAAAGATAACTATTTCTTTTTTCCTTTTATTTTAAAGCCTTGAAGAAAGAAGATAGCAGCTTTGATGAGGTAGGTTAAATATCTTTGTACCTTACATAGTCCAGGTATTTCTCACTAGTGCTAAAAGAAACCCATAGATAGTAGTGTTACCACGTGCATATGTGTTAATACATGCACATTGCTCGAACATGTTTTCATTTTCCAAATAACTACCGGATGAATTTGTTGGTCAAAGGCTCTGAATGGAATGCTTGGGTTGTTTTGGAATGTAATAAAACTGAATATTGTATGAAAAGTGGTCATTTAAAAACGTTCCATGCAGAGAAATGTTGCATGCGGAGAAAATATCTTATAGAACTTTACCCACTGTAATTCTCATAATTGTAGGCTTGTACTGTAACAGACAGTGAAGAAACATCACTCTTGAGAGAACACCTTATGTAAAGTGCTGCTGCATTGGCTTCATGCTGAATATGTCAACTGAGATAGATGCTTCGTATGAAATAAAAAAAACCAAACCAACACCGCCACAAAACCAACAGCTAGCTGTATTGGTAAAACAGATACTTGATTATTCAGTGTAATCAGTTTGGGGTCCTGACCTGTCTGCAGTATGGTATGTGTGTTAATTTGTAAAATATGCTGCTCACGATTAGTGCTTGCTTTTTCTTATGATAGGCTTTAAGAGGTCCAGGTCGGTGCGAGTTGTCCTGCAGAGCACACTCATGCAGGAAGACGTGTAGGTCCGGGTGTGATGACTGGTCGTATTGTAGTCACTGCTTGCCTTGTACTGCTCTCTGCGACCGTAGCTGGAAGCAAATGGTAGTGTTTTCATGTGTTGATGTTACGCTTCTGGCATTTCTGTGTTTTCTTCTTCATTTCATGTTGTAAGCTTAAATTCTTGGCTGATTACAGTGAGATAGCTGCTGTGTAATGCCAGATTCTGGAATAAATAAATGATGATGTAATATCCTTGATTCTGGATCAAATCAGACTTCATCTCTTTCTAAGCAGATTGCACTGAGTTTTACATCCCTCTGCTCAAATTCAGGAATAGCGATATATATGTTTTGTGCT
This sequence comes from Opisthocomus hoazin, assembly GCF_030867145.1. Classification (NCBI taxonomy): domain Eukaryota; kingdom Metazoa; phylum Chordata; class Aves; order Opisthocomiformes; family Opisthocomidae; genus Opisthocomus; species Opisthocomus hoazin. The sequence goes on along the minus strand of NC_134417.1, from coordinate 69,219,445 downwards.
TTTCTGGCATGCTCTGTAACGAGCTGTAACTCAGATCGACCCCGCTCAGGTCGGGAGTGAAGGTCCTGGGGTTGAATTCTGTTTTCAGGAAATCCTGTCAGATCACACAGTGGTCCTGACTATTGTATTTCTCTTATAACACTGGTAGAACTTGATTCTTCCCTGAAAGTTACTCCCGTGCGTGGTTGGTAGACTCTGAATCCTTGTTTTACAAATCTGGTCTGTTTTTGTCCAGTACTTTCTTCTGAAGGCTGCAGTGGTACATCTGTGGTGTAACATAGCCAGTACATACCTTTTATTAAATTCAATACAGAATTTGAAAGCATCTGTTAAAAAATGCTGTCTTACGAAGATGGCAGTTTTTCTGTCCCCTCCCCTTCCCCAGGATGGTTTATCTACAGGTTACGTGTATTTTCTTTAAACCTGGCTTTCTGTTTGAACAGGAGACAACTTGGGCAAATTTTTATTTAAATTCACCTGGCTTAGGGGAAAAAAATAATCTTTCAAATATGTTTTTAATGGAGTCTGACCGATTGTTGATGTGAGCTACTGCAGAGGCAGGAAGAGAAGACTAGTAGGAAGGGTACACAAAAGAATTTTCTTCCATCTCCTGTAAATAGGGAAGAGCTTGATGTGACATTAGCATCAATTGTTTCCACAGTTTTAGGTGGCATTTTTTAGAAGAAAGAAAAGTGTTCTGAGATTTTATGTTGTCCTTGTTATCTCTTCAACCTCAACACAATGTTTCTTGCCGATCATCTAGCCTGAAGTGTGAATCAGAAAATGGGCTGTACCGCCTATCACTTATTTCCTTCCTTTTCAAACATTCTTCAAATCAGAAGATGAAACAGTCTTTAGTGACAACAGCATACCTGATTGTAACGACACGTGCTTCTAAGGGAGACAGTACCTGTGAGCAGAGGAGTGGATGCATTTGTTGGTCTCAGAAAGCTATCCTGAAAAACACTACTAAGAGAGTACCATGATATAAAAGGAAAGCAATCTGGTCTTCTGGCTAGTGTGAGTACTGTTGATACACCAGGGATGCAGTTAAAAGAGAGTTGTGATGACAAGAAGTGGGAATATCAGATGAGAAGGAGAGAGAGGAGGTAGTTGTTCAAGCACTGTTTTACTTTGACTTTGTAGGTGTCCTACTACGAAAAACTGTAGAGCCAACTGTTGAAACAGAAATTGCATTTTTAACAAGCAGCATGTTCTCCCTGTACAGTTAGTGGTAAGATACTCTTTCTCCATTTGTGGTGCTGAAGGGAGCTGTGTATCTCTTCCCAACGTTTGTCTCTGCTTTCCTGGAGGGAGGTTGGCCTGTGAAGCGGAGCTTAGACAGGTAGCTGTGAACTTGTGGGGAAGGACTCTACGCTGCTGACGCCTCGGTAGAGGAGGACTCGTGTTTTAGCCTTCCAAGCTGACCAGAGCATTGGTAGCAGATGTTGGCCATCAGGGACCCAGAATCTCCAGGGTGGGAGGGAAAGAGGGATGAAGAGGGGGACAACCCTTCTAAAGATGCAAGGTTTGTGTTTGCAGCCCAGTCAGTTGTCAGGTTCATCTGCGTGCCGTAGGGTCTACGAGGTGCTTGCTTGTTTGTTCCTTGGGAACTGAGGGGGAAAAATTGAGCTGTTTAGTGGATTTTAGTCTACCTGCTTTAACTTGCATACAGGTAGAAACGTACAACATGTCGTGTTTCTTTTGGAGAGAAGCTAATAAAAATGAAGCATGACAGGTAAGCGTATCACATAACTGCTTTCAGTGGGTTATGAAATTAATCCCCCCAGTAAATCAGGACGAAAAGAATCATGAACGGTGAAGCCTGTGAATAAGTTGCATGTCAGAAAATGCTTTTAGTTGTTCTAGAAGTGTTTCAGGGGTCTTGGTGGTGTATTTAGTCCTGCCCATAAGCTCAGAGCACGGCAGCAGTGTGAAGGAGTAGTGTAGGATTTGTCGCTTTTTTGTACCTGCTGTTGTGTTGCTTTAATTAAATTTGGAATGAAAAAAACTCTTTTCTGTAGATTCTGCTGGCCTTTACTTCAGTCCATGAGAACACTTGCATTAATTTGTTTAAATCCACTGGTAGTCTATTTACCTTCCTAAGATATCAAGGATCTTCCAGAGATTCAAATGAATAAAGGAGTAGGATACAGACCACCTTACGTATAGTCTTTCATTCAAAGCAGCAAAGTAATAGTGTGCTTTTTGTCATACTGGTCACATTGTGGGAACTGGAACATGGGCCTGCTCCAGTACCTGCTGAAATCAGTGGGAAGATTCTCAGTGTTTTCAGTGATTTGTGGACTGGTTTCTTCGATCGTGATTTGTGGTTGTGTGTGTGTGTGTGTGTGCGGGCTGTTCTTGCATTTTTCAAAGTTAGTTTAGTGGAGTGGGAGAGAGTAAGGCATCTTCTCCTTGTGTCCTGAAATGCTGTTACCTGCTCACTGAAGAGAGCAAACCAAAAAAAAAAAGGAAACAAAGATTGATTTGCCCTCCTTTTCAAAGCAGCCTGAATTTCACTTTCTGAGCAGAAATTCGGCACGGAAAGCATCTGTTTCATTCTTTTAGGCAAAGCGCTGATTGTCTACTCTGGATACCAAGACAGAAGACAAACACCTCTGAGGAGCAGCGCTACCTGCAAAAGGTGGTCTATAAACAAACATTTGGCCCTTGAGTGAACATTTTATTTGTGCTCCAGTTGTCAAAGTTTAGATTAATAACTTCCAACTATGCAGGATTACTTTGATGTCTTTGACCATTAGTGTACCATGTGTCCACTGTATCTTATAATGATGGAACTATTTTCTTCTTCACTCACATGAATGTGATCAAAGCCAATAACACGTGGCTGAATTGCAGCATATTTGTTGGAATGACAACCAGTGTCGATATTGCGACTAACCTCACCGCAAGGCTGGTAACCTGTTCCTTTGGTCAGCTGCTTGCTGTCGTCATTTATTTCTAAATTTTTGTCCGTCAGTCTCGAGCTGTTGGTTCTTGTTCTTCTGTTGTTAGTGGTTTCTCTAAGTGCTTAAATCATGGTTTAAGACCTTCAGTCATATGTATGCACACTAGATAAATTAATATCAATGTCATAATGAAATCAAAACAAAATAATGTTAAGACTCAATATCGTTGTGAATTGCTGTGATTATTGCTTCTTATGTGGTGAGTTATATTGCTGTTGATGAGCTCCATTTTAATGTTAACTTTGCCCAGTATCAACAGCGCCCTTTTTTTATTTAAGGCCACGCTCCTTAGGAAATTGGGATACTGTGATTGTGCCTGCTGCATATGTAATACTTTCTGACTCCAGCCAGTAACTTTGAAGCTAGCCGACAATAGATGCCAAGATGCTTGGTGAAAAAACACGTGAGCTAGCTGAGGGATAGAGATAAGAATCTCCTCTGATGGAAATGCTGGAATGCAAGTTCTTGTGAATGTAGGAGAATGTGTTCGGAGGTGTTACGAATACTCTGACCTCAGCAAAATCCTTAATACTTATCTACTCCTTAGTACATTTAGTGTCTCCAACTTCGAGGAAACCAAATTTTGTTTGTTTCACTCATGGAACAACTTCTTGTTGTGTGTTTGACGTGGAAGTGTGTGAAAGGAGAGGGAATTTTTCCAAGTTGTTTCTTGATTCTGTAATGTGCTTGCTCTCCCAGTATCTCTCTCTCAGAATAAACAAAACAAAACAAAAAAAAAACAACCAAAAAGGCTACTCCCTCTGTGATGAAAAATGTCTTGGCTTAAAGGGCACCCATCTCTGAAACAGAACTCTTGTGTAGAGATGTATTTTGAGTTTGAAGAGTTACAGGGAAATGCTAGTTGTAAAAAAGTAGGGCTCCGTAAAGAATGAACAAGAGGAATTTGAATGCCGTAGTGCAGGAGGCACGTAATACACTAAATAGCATTTGTGCATTTTTAAAAGTTTTTTATTTAGAGTAAGTAGCTTGAGAGAGAAATGCATGTGGAAAGCATAGATCTGGAACTGTATCTTCTCCTCCTGCAGGAGAGGATTATGGGAGACAGAGGAGAGAGAAATCTAGCCTGCTTGAGACTTGGTGTTACTTTTTGTAGGATCTTGGAATAAACATTGATTATTTCACTCCTGGGAGACTTAAAAGGTGGGGTTGGTGTGTGACAGACTTAGAGAAGAGCCTGTGATACAGAGGGTTTCGCAAGACTGCTTGTTGTCCTTCTTGGGCGCAGTGATGCTTTACTGATCTAGATGCAGTAAAGTTGTTATGAGCCATGGCTGAGGTGTCTGCTTCTTGATGACTTCATTTATACTTAGGAAGCAGGAGACTGGTGACTACTGAACTGCTTTGTGTGTGGTATGTTGTGATGGAGAATTTCCAGAGAAGTGGTTATGGGTAACGTTTGTAACCTTTGGGGTGAGGGTGTTGCCAGTGCCGAGAGCTTGGGTTTGACTTGGGGTGTATGATGCTTTGATGCAGTTCTCATCTGCTTACTGCTGGGACAAGCAGGTAGTGTGTGATTATCAGCTGTGACAAGGCTGAAGGCTGATGGGAAGGAGATGTAGGAAGTCATGCTAGGAAAAAAAAAACAACTAAAAGTGAATTTGGAAAACAAACATAGACGTATAGATGTCAAAGCAGTTTCTAAATAATACCAGGGAACTGGGTCAGAAAATCTTTGTGTGGTCATTGAAGTTACTTTGCCAAATGTGTACACAGGTGGTTCAAGTGACTTGAGAAATGGGTCCGTTCAGATGTATGTCACAATACAAATGAGAGGAAACATAATTCCAGGCAGAAAATAACAACTCAGTATTGGAAGTTGCTGCTTGTGAAGCATTACTTGACGTGCGACACAGGCAAATTTTTTGCAAGGGGGGAGAGGGAGGTAAAAGCTCTGAAATGTCACCTGATGCCTTCTGTGGGAGGCCCATCTTCGTTTATGCAAATGTCGGATTCAGAAGATCTTTGTGTGTCGTATATAGATTTTTCTGTTCTGCCACCTTTAGGAGGGAAGATGAGCGCGGATGATGTTGTCTCATGAGCCTTTCCATTACAGAGGAGAAGCCCCAGGAGATAGTTTGGTGGGTTCATGCTCCTACCTCTCCTAACTCTACTTCTTTGTCCCCCCAGTACTGTTCACTTACTCTACTGAGGATCTGGTGTTGGTCCAGTGGTTCCCTAGCAGCAGATGGCTTAGATGTCAGCTTGCCCAAAAGATTTACCGGTCTCTGCTGCCATGTGCTATGTCTTCAAGGCCGTTCCAACAAACTGTGAATCTGAATTGTGTCGCTAGTTCTTAGGACTGGTGTTTGATGCTAGTGTGTGTGTGTTTGTAGCTGAATAGCGCCAGCACTTCAGGTCTTACAAAGCCATTCTCAGCTGCTTAAAGGGAATGGTTGTTCCCTCCAGATTAGGACTGGTAATATGATTAACAGGTGTGCTTCAGGTGAGTCTGAGAATGAAGAGCATGGGTGGAAGAGAGCAAATACTGCCATTCTGCTGGAGTGTGACGGCTTCTTACTGGATCAGCTGTAGGACAGATGTGCCTTTCACTGGTCTGTAAAAATGCTGGTTTGTGAAACTTACGGTGGCTCAAAAAAAACCCCAACCCTTGGACAGCCTCAATTGATTTCTCAGAGAATTACCAATATTTATCTGGTGGCTAGGGATTCCTGCCACTTCCCTGTGCTGTGTTGCATGTGGAGGAAAGTCGGGTTCTGGAAGACATAGGACACATCAGAACCAGGTCTATGGTTCTTAATGCAAGCTAGTTAAGGAATTGAGAAGTGTCAGCAAAGCTACCAAGAAGAGCTGGCTGCAGAATGGCTGCTCTGTTGTGTCCAGTTTCAAGGCTTTGAAGCAAAATCTGAGACCATGTGGAAGATTTTGAGATGTACTTGGCAATGACTTTTTACTCTTTCAGAAGAGGAATTGTTCTTAGTGTTGAGGGATCAACCTGGGCTTTAGGAGACCAAAATTTGAGTAGCTTTCTGTAGTTGTTGGGGGAGAGTTTTAATCTCAGAGGATCCCTTAAATCTATTGAGTGGCAGGGGTTTGACTTTTTGCCCCAGCCGCTAATTTGTTTAGTTGTGCGTTCTTCTGCCTGGCATGTTTGGTGACAGCGCATCCATTTACCTTTCAGAAAGGGTATATTATTTTCATGGGGTAAGAGAAGTGGTTAAGTCAACTGTGAAACTGCTTACTCCTCTGCCTTCTCTTCTCCTGTTGGCACTGGGTGGAAGAAGGATTCATGTTACTAATTAATATGTCTGTGTCCTTTGCTTAATTTTTCTTTGAAAATGGATGGAGCAAAGGAGCAAAAGCTGGTCTGAATCCATGTCTGCAGCAGTGTCTTGTGAGGAACTGGCCAAAATGCTGACATATAAAGCTCTGTTGTGATCTGCAGGCAAGTGTTTTAGCTATCAGAAATAGTGCAAAATGAAGCTGAATTTCCAGGCCTTCTTCTCTCACTTGTGCATGCATATCTTTGTGTTGGATGTTTCTGTGGACCAGATGAGAGGATATATGCATTCCAGAGATGTGGAGTCTGAATGCAAGCTATTACTATTATGCTTACATGTAAATCCTGCTGTTTATTTTCTTGGGATATATGGGATATAGTAATTTGTTGGTAGATTAAGTAAAGTAGAGTAACAAAACATTGTACGTTATGTATGGGATCAGTAGCTTCTTGTTCTTGGCCTTGCTGGGCAATCTCCTGGTTGCAAGGCAAGAAATAACCGTGTGACTTCCATGATAGCTCTGTCTCTTCCATCTTCCTTGTACTTAGATTTTACTGCTTTTTTTAATTTCTTCCAAGCCACACTAGTAACAGGTATATGACTATATTTAAATCTTTTCATGAAAGGATCTAAATGAAAACGATTTCTGTCTACTTTTTAGCTTTCTTGAGAAATTCTGCATGTATGGTGCCTCATCTGCTGTGTGTCACAATACCACTGACAGCCATATATTTGCAAGATCCCATCCACAGTAATCAAGGTTCTAAGTCAATTGACATCTCGCTGTCTGTTTGGAAGGGGTAAGAAAAGGAGATTGCAGGCTATGACTAGTTTACTTAAACAGTAGATTTTATGTGCACAAATCAATGCTGTTTTTATGATATTAAGGCCTAAACTGTCATTGCTGTACATCTCTATATATTCTGGAATTTTTTATCCTTTTTCCCTTTCAGCAAAGCTTTCTACTTCAGTGCCAATTGAGTCATAGTCCTGCTAGTACTTCTTTTGTTCTCTTCAGGTATGGCAATTCTCCTTATCAAGTTTGAAAATTAAAACCTGAGGATTACAAGGTAGTTAAATGTGAAATATTGGCAGTAATTTAATAACTAGGAGTGAATGCTGCTGAAAACTTAATGATAAATGATGGAGGCAAGGCCATCGAGAGAGCATGTAGTGCATTATCAACAATTCCAGGTGACAACTGGAACTATTTGTGTTTGAGCTCTCCTGAGATAGTTACCTAACCTGAGTTAAGTTTCTCAGGAGGATTTACGTGTTCACATTTTCCAGTGTTGAGAAATAAAATCAGCATTACTAGCTTCAGAAGCTGTTCATTGCTGTGCCGGCCCAGGAAAACCAGTGGCTTATGATGTTTTTCCTGCTGCCATGTGCTCCGCAGGGCTTTTCTTTGTATGTGAACTTCTTCATAGTCTGATGGCTCACATATAAAAAAGGTGTTCTTCCATACATACATGTTTGAGGAGTCTTCCTGTTTCTTTTAGTCAGAGTAAAATGAATTTCTTGTTACCAGTCGATTCTTACTTGTACGCAATCACACTCAGCACTGTTTTGTTTTAATGGATCGTTGTCTTCCTTTACTGAAACTGCACATTCAGATTCAGGCACGGATTGTGGCCATGGTGATCCCGAAACTGTAGCTGAGGCTGGCTTCGTGCTGTTCTTGAACTTATTTTCCGACTTCAGTCTTGAAAATTCAGCACTCTGAAGGAATTTGTTTGAGGTCACTTGCTGTGATTAGTTAGGTCAGATATGCCCTTCAGCTTTGAAATCTGGAAGACTTTCTGTTATCCCAAGTATGTTGCAAGAAGTAGTGCAGAGGCTAGGATGCATGTTTTGGTTCATATTATTTTTCTTAAGTTAATATCCTTTCAGCTGAAGCATTTTTTCTCACTGTGTTGTTAGGCAGCTGTGGAATGCAGTTAGAAGGAGAAGGTACTGAAATTCTTATCAAGCTTAATCATTGTCCCCTAGTGTTTCTCTCCATTAACATACAGTGACCGTTACTTTCTGACAGAGACATAAGATTTTCACATGTTGTTTTTTGGAAGTCCTTTTATTAAGTTTGTTTGGTTTTGTTTTTTGGCTTTTTCTTTGGAAACTAGCCACATCCCTCTGTCCCCCCATGGGACTGGTTTGTCCAGCTCTTGTATCTTTTGGAATTAGTTGTCCTTTTATTATAACAGTTTCTGGTTTCGTTTTATCCAGTGTGATGACAAAAACTGCATCGTAGTCCGAATAGGGTGTCAGTAGCTGTCAGTTAACTCTTAGGCACAGATAGATCTTGATCTCTTCTTTTTTGTTTTTCCTGCTGTTTCCTTGTTTCCTTGCCAGTTGCAGAGGCAGCCGCGGGGGCATGGGAGCGCAGCCGGGGTGGGAGCTCCTGTCCTGAGCGGGGTGGGCAGGGAGAGAAGGGAGCACCTGCGGGCTGGCTGGGGCTGCTGGGGCTGTCGGGCAGCGGCGGAGGCGATGGAATGTGTGGTTTGGTGCCTTTTATTTATTTATTTGCCTTCTAAGCAGCCAGACTTATTAGAAGATCTCCAACCTACTTTGCTTTGCTGGTGCCAATTACTGATGCAGTTATACAGTTAAAATAGCAATTTACACTTGCTCAGAAAAAGTTAGGTTTTTACCTTCTCCATGCAAAGAATGATGCCTCTTCCATTTGTCAGATTCACTGTCATTCTTACCGTGCCTTGGCTTGTTCAGATGTCTGAAGTCTCTCATGACTGCAAGTTTGGTCAGTTTTCAGGGAAAAAAGTGTGGCTTTTTATTTTTTTTAAAAAAGGCTATGATTTATCTTGGCTCCCATGCACAGAGAGGAACCAGGCAGACACAAGGTGTTTGTTACAGGCATCTCCTGCTGACCTTGGAGATGCACAGAATTCCAGAAACTAGAGAACAGTGTCTGGAGGAATACTTGACATTTTTTATTTAGTTAGTTATTAGCGTGGTATGGCTCAGTTAAACGCGAGGCGTCTGGCCATCATCATATCATGGCAGGCTCAGAGGAGATGAAGGAGCATGCTTGCCCTTCAAAAAGGCATGTGGTAGCGCTTTAAGACTTTTTTCTGTTCAAATCAGTAAGAAAATGGTATTTTTATCTTTGAAAGTAAGTTTGCAGCAGCTAAGCAGTTATGAGTTAGACTAAGCACATACATTTTTTTATATCTCAAGAACTGGTCTTTTCAGTGGTGTGGAGAGAATGCTTAATCATGCATTTTATACGGACATGAAGACAATGTTAGCGCTCATAATTTGAACCCTGAGTGATGATATTCAACAATGAAAAAGAGTTCTAACATATTTGAACAAGTACTGACAGAGAAGCTGAAACTCTTTTTTGAAAAGTTCTATCTTCTGCATTAATTTCAGCAAAGTTCTAATTGAGGTGCTCTGGTGGGTTTATTGCCAGCACTAATTATTTCATTCTTCGGAAGCGGGGTAGAAATGATGTAGATTTTTACAGTCCAAGTGATGTTTCATTTTAGTGTCACCAGTTAAGCTTCAGAGAAGACAGCTATGGGAATCTATGCCCATAGGACCTAGCAGAGCTCAAGACTATATTTAATACTCACTGATGAGGAGGTGAGCCCAAGAGGTGATTTCAGGAGGCTGCTGCAGTTCAGTGGTGGTGCAAGACTTTGGAGCAGGTGTTCTGCTGTAAGTGGATCCTCATCTTGGAAAACTGTGTGAATTGGGGTTATTTTATTGTTAAAGTTTGCAAGAATGTCATTACTATCTTCCTTCCTCAGTTTCTGTCTCTTGTGAAACATGCAGAGAGAAGGCCTCTTGGAGAGGAAGGCAAAAAGAGGGAAGACGTAATTATTTTTTTCTTTTGCTGAAGAACACAGATGGAATTGGAGATATTCAGTGGGAATCTATTGATTATACTTTGAGTTTGCTTCTAGTTTTCTTCAAAACTTCAAAAGTGATAGCAAATCAGGCAGGAGTTGGACTGAACTTTCGCAGCCTCAGTATTTAACCACAGAACCATATAACTTGCTCTCATGGTCGGTCAGTAATGGCATGAGCCACTCTGAGACACAACATCCAGAGTGAATCCTGTGTCATCCACCACAGCCTTTCACTGGGTACCAGATGAAACTCAGCCAGGGGAAAGGAAGGAGACTCAGTCTCTAAGTTCAGGCAACACTGTTTTCTAAAACTTGCTATGCTGGAGGCTGACCAACTGGAGAGCAGCTTTGTAGAACAGGACTTGAGGGTCCTCGTGGGCACCAAGTTGAACATGAGCCAGCAATGTGCCCTTGCTGCAAGGTGGCTAGTGGTCTCCTGGGCTGCATTAGGAAGAGTGTGGCCAGCAGGTCGAGGGAGGGGAGCCTTCCCCTCTACCCAGCACTGGTGAGGCCACACCTGTAGTACTGTGTTCAGTTCTGGGCTCCCCAGTACAAGACAGATGTGGACATACTGGAGAGAGTCCAGAGAAGAGCCACTAAGGCGATTAAGGGATTGGAGCATCTGTCCTATGAGGAAAGGCTGAGAGAGCTGGGACTCTTCAGCCTGGAGAAGAGAAGGCTCCGGGGGGGATCTTATCATAGAGTCATAGAATCATAGGATGGTTTGGATTGGAAGGGACCTTTAGAGGCCATCTAGCCCAACCCCCCTGCAGTGAGCAGGGACATCATCAACTAGACAAGGTTGCTCATTGCGTATCAATGTCTGTAAGTGCATGAAAGGAGAATGCACAGAAGACAGACCCAGGCTTTTCTCAGTGGTGACCAGTAACAGGACCAGAGGCAATGGGCGTAAACTGAAACACAGGAGGTTCCCTCTGAACATCAGGAAACACTGTTTTTACTGTGAGGGTGACCAAGCACTGGCAAAGGTTGCCCAATAAGGTTGTGGAGTCACCGTCTATGGAGATATTCAGAAGCCATATGGACAAACTACCCATCCTGTGCAATGTGGCCTGCGTGGCCCTGATTGAGCAGAGGGGGTTGGACCAGATGACCTCCAGAGGTGCCTTCCAATCTCCACAATTTTGTGATTCACGCACTGTATTGCAGGGTGTTTTCTTTCTGCAATCCGTTTCAAGCTTTTTATGTCACCCGTGTCACAAGCAATGGTTTTACTCTTATTTATGTCATATAGGATCACCAATAATATTTTAAATGTTTCTGGAAGGAGAGGTGATTTGCTTCACATGTAATTCTGCACAGTACATTGCAAAAAATAGTGGTCCAAGTTCTATAAAGACTGTAAGAGGTACTGCTTCAAAGCACTTGTTTATAAAAGCTTAGAAGAAATCCAAATGTGAAGCTTCTTTAGAAACATCTGTAATAAAAATGTTGTCTTCAGAAGCTCATTCCTATCCACCACTCATCTGCCAAAGACACCTCTGGAGAAGTCCTTCTGTTTCTTTCCCTCTGCAAACCCCAACACTTGGTACTCCAGACCAAGCAACACAGAGCTTATTGCTGGAGTTTGAATTTTTCCTCTTACAGAAATTTGTAACTTTGCCTCTTATCTCCTGTTTCCATGAGGGACAAAAAAAAAGGGGCCCTCATGTTGTTTGTTTTCTTTAATATGAGCAATACATGTGTTTAAGCTTCTTCCCTCCCTGCTCTTCCATGAGGTTAGTTTCAAAATCAAGCGACTCTGGCACTGTAACGTATAGATGAAAACCACCTATATTTATGAATCTCTAAAATAACTAGATGCTTCCAACAGAAATAAAGCTGTTTTCTGCTGGAAGAAGTCCTTTGTAGCAAATTGGTGCAGACATTTTGGGGCTCTTGATTGATTTGTCCGGAAAGAGGAAACGTTTGCTGCCAAAAGCATGGGAGTAAAAGTAAGCTTTGTCAGATTAAGGAAATTCTGCACCATGTCTTGATTTTTCCCTTTTTAAAGGACACTAGTGCAGCTGGGGGAAGGACAGTGTTAGAGAAAAGTGAACAACTTTCTTCTATTTTGTGTCTTGATTGTAGTCGCGTTTTTAGGCAGTAGGGTGAGAGGGGAGATACTGATTTTTCACATGTGGTTCTTCCTCCATAAACCTACGGGGGTTCCCCTGAGGGGAAGGGGGAAACACATATCTGCTGTATGTGTTTGTCTTCCTTGGTTTTCTCGCTTAGTTATTCTTTAGATATGTTTCAGCGTCTTCTTAAATACACATTGCATGGAGGTGTATAGAGCAAGTCTGAAGCCTCTCAATTCTTGATCTAAAGTGTGGCCTTTAAATGCTGCTTACGGTGAATTGCTCTGCTGATGGGCTTGTTCCTGAAATGTTTCCAGTTCTGGAATTGGCATTCACATTAAGAAATATCATGTGGAAACAGCTGAGGAATCAGGGTTTAACCCGAATTACTCATTTCATCTTTCCGACTGTCAATAGGACTCCTGGTTGTAATTCTGGCTTTAACACTTCGGGGTCTAACCCTTGATTTCTAGGAAAGAGTCTGTGAGTTGATGATGATAATAGGGCTGTATTCTTAATTTGAAAAGGCTGTGTTGTACCTATAACTTTTTTTGCTTATGCACAAAAGCTGCCATCAACATCAGTGAAGCACAGCTGAATGACCTCTGTTTGTGAAAGTGTGGCATACCTTTATTTCAGTGTTCTGCCCAAGATTGGCACACAATCATGTGTTTTACCCTTTATATGATCACGTTCTACCCCTTTGTTTACACAAAGTTTACCCTTTAAGGGGTAAACTGGCTTATATTAGCTTATATTTGTGTGGAATTGTCCCTTACATGCTCTTATTCTGGAGTAGCTGCCATTTTGTAATAGCAGGATGGTGCGCATCCTGCAAACTTGTTCGTGAAGCTCTGTCCTGAGTACCAAAGTTTTTCAGTAGAAGAGTTCAAAAGATTGTGCTCGTTATGCTAAAAAATGGTACCCTTAGGCTTCTGCTTCATCAGACTTGGGGATGCTTTGAAACTGGACCATAATTAATCGTGCAGTAAAACAGAACTATTATTAATTTATGTTTTGAAGAGAAGGGACTAAGTTATGCTCACTCTCGCTGTACAGTTTTGGAAAAGAAAAATATGCATTAACAAACAACATGTCTGTAATTAATTAATGATCCCCTGGAGAGGGCTTGCTCCCAAACTCCCAAATAGTAAAATACTAAAAAATTAAATCCCAAGATGCATCATGAAAAATCAGCTATGGGTTAGTGAATTGTGGTGATTGAAACAGATTTTTTTTTTTTTTTGTCTTAATGGCTAAAGTTAACAACCGAGACGGATGATAAAATGCAAAACAAAACTCCAGTGGTGAGGTGCATTCTGTCATTTCTAATTAATGAGCTTTGTGCAGTGCCACTAAAAATACCAAAAGCTCTCACTAGAATTAGTGTGAGCTGTAAACCTATTGTTTACACTGGAATGATTTGAAAAAGAGCACTGATTACTGTTTGTGGTTGTTTTTTTTTAATTACTTAGGAAGATCTAGGCAGGGCCTAAATGTTAGACTTCTCAAATTCATCGTTCCCTGCCTTTTCTGTTACCCCTCTTTAATTTTCTGCTGTGTCTGTTATTTTTCTCCATTTTCAGATAGACTTCTATATCTCTTGAATTTGATCACAAAAATACATTTCAGAAACCTACTGTTCTGATAACCTAGATGGGGGTCAGCAGTTTAAGTACCTTTTAATAAACAGGTTGTGGTGTATTGCTCAGTTGTAGTCATATTGTTGGTAACTGTAGCAGATTTTAGTATTTGGTTCCTAAATTCTTAGTGAAGTTTTTGCAAAGCGTAAAATGCGCTCTGCTTTGTGCACTGAGAGCCTCACTGCCTTCCAGGGAAATACATGAACATGTCAAAAATTTGAGTACTTGTAGAATCAAAGCCTTGATTTGTAAAGTGGTGCTTCATAAGAAAAATGGGCACAAGCTAGTAATTTTCTTGTTGAAAACAATGGTTATTGCTGAGGTAAATGTTAGCAGAATTGACTGACTGCTGACAGGAGGTATAGAAGTGATTAACATGACAATGTACTGACCATGTAATAACTTTTTTTGTCCCTTGCAACGGCAGCAGGCATATAAACTAGACTTTCAGGTTTCTGGTTTTTTGGAAGAAAAAAATGTGTTATGGAAAACTTGGGAGAGAACATTAAAATCCTTCCATACTTAATTTTTCCATATAAAGTCTCTGTGTAATGCTGCTTCAGCCTAACTGGTATCTATTTCTCTTACACTATTTAAGTGAAGCTTTGATGCATGCATAGGTACCTCCCCCCATCACTTTCTTTCCCTGCTCCTGAACCCTGTTATGTTATGCTTTAATATGAACAGATGAACTCTTCTTTAGGCTGCTTCTCAGAAAATGAGTTTTCTAACTCACTCTGCATAAGACTTTCAATCTTTGAAGGTAATGAGTGAGAAACACTTACAAATCTGTCCTCAAATGTAAGGGAAAATTTGGTATTGATTCTAAGTCTATTCAAACCAGTTTTATCTAAAAATTAATGAAACTACAGAATAAATTAATTACTGTTAAACTGCAGGTACCTGTCTTAGGCAGGTTGGGTCTTTACTTGCTCATTTAATCCCGTCTTTATCTGTTACATGGATTGTGTATAAACTTTACCATCTTTACTTGGTATAAATTATGTGTGTTAACCAGAGGGATTTGTGAGGGGAAGCTAGTAGCTGTGTTGCTACCATATTCTCAGCATTTATAGATAGTAGACATGCTGCCCTGCTCCTCCTCTGGTCTTGAGGAACTTGAGGCTTTGAAGGGATTGCGGAGGTGACAGCAGAGGGAGTCAAGGATGTTTCTTTCTTTGCATGCCTTTACAGAAGGAGTCACCATTTTCTTCTTTGATCTCTCTGGTAATCTGTCGAGGTGCCTTCTGGCATCCTTCTTGGAAAGACTTGCTTGAACTGGAGAACCCAAGTAGAGCAGCTACAGGGACATGGCACAGCTGTGTCGTAAGGAGAAATCCAACAGACTAGGATTGTTAAACCTGGAAAAGACCACCGAGGGGGACTATGACAGATATGCAAAACTGTGAATGATGTGGATGAGGTGAGTAAAAAAAAAACCCAAAATAATTAATTGGACGAAGGGAGGTTTTCTGTGGAGATCTTGGTTGAATTGATCTCATTGCCTTGTGGTGCTGTCTCTGCCTTCCCACAGTAGAGGTGTTCTGGGGCCGGGTCTGAAGGTAAAGACTTCACAGGACTTGGGTTAGGGATGATTTTTTTCCCATGATTTGGGAGAGCAAAGCATGTCTGGGCAACAGAGCAGATGCTGGAGGAGGGGACAAATGAAAAACATCTGGAGGTGACTCTCACTGGAAGGGTATGTGCATTCTCGCAACAGAAACCACAGAGTTTATCTGCTGAATGTCAGAGGAAGCATACTGGGCAGAGTGGTTTCATCCAATATTGGCATTTGAATGTTTGGGTTTTATTGCTCAGAGCTAGGCACACATAAAAATTGCAATGGCATAGTAATGTTTCTTAGGGATAATTTTGTTAAACGATGCTACTTCTGCTGGCAAAACTCCAGGCGTAGTCATAGCTTTGTATTGGTTCATCATTTGCAGTTTGTGGTTTATCTTACTCAGATGCCTGGCATAAATGAAGAAATAATTTTTTACTGAAATGAGTTGTCTCTGTTAGAAGTCCACTGAATCTCTAGAGCTGCTGGCAAATCCATTGTAGAATAGCCTCGGGCCAAGAAAGGAGCATGAAGCGAAGAACAGTAAAGAAAAAATGGAATAGAGTATAGTGAAGGCATCTGAGTGTTTTCAAGGAAGGGGAAGATGTCTTATTACTTGCATAGGATTCAAAATGTGACTTCATTCTCTAGAGATCTTACAAACTTCACAAAAACGCTAATGAAAAGGAAGTGTTTTATTATGAAGTTGTCTTCTTTCTGTCTTTTTAATCATTCTTATATACTTTAAAATAAATACTTTGAACTAAACTGTTTTGCTACAGCTCCTGTTAACATTTAGTTTCTCTTTCCATTCCTAGTTGGAATAGTTTCACCTTACAACGTGGGTTTCCTGTGCAGTGTTTTAAAATGGGACTGTGGGGACTTCTTGCTTTAGTTTGTTTGTATTCTGTTTCCTTCAAGCATGGATATCTCTGTGGGCATTTTTCTTGTGTATGTGTGCACGTGCTTTTTTGTTTAACACCAGGGAAGAGCTGGGAGTAGAGGCTCCTTTGCTATAGAAATGTAGTAAGCCTTACTCTTTGAGCTGGGAAATAAACATTTTATCTCTTTTCAAAGTACTGAGATTTCAGATGCTTTTTTTTGTCTGTAACTGGATGAAAACCCTCCTCTATCCTTTTCTTAAAGAAGATCCAGCCCGCGTATAAAAGCTGGTAGTATTTCAGCATGCATATCTTACAGCCCAGTTGAGTTTTGTGATCACCAGATAATATTCTGTCTTACAGAAATGAGGAGGCAGATCTAGCTCTGATTTTGGTTCTGAAAAATCCTTTCTTAATGGCAACTTTCCTGAAACCATTGTGCTTCTGAAAAAAAGTGGAAAATTTTTGCCCAGCCTAATTTTCTATATTTTTCTATTTCTTGACCTGAGACATAAGAATGCTTTATATTTACTGAACATTATGTATGTTTTGACCTCTTTCTTACTGGTGTGCTTATCGTCTGTATTTCAAAATCTTTTGTGTATAAGAGTTCAATTATCTGGCTTGTCGCTCTCATAGTAACATAGCACAGGCTATTGTATATGTCCATTTAGTTTTTCTACTTTGTATGTCTAATTTTGTGGAATCACTTTCATTTCCTCTTCTCTTTATGTTGGTTTTTATGCTTCAGAGCACTGCTTGTCTCAAATTAGCATTTTTTTTTTCCAAATGAGGATATTATTTTTTATTTTCACTCAGGAGTGTTAGAGTTTTTGCAACGTTGGTGCTGTTTGCACTGCTATTGTTAGGGATCTGACAAGCCTGCCGTTGATCTCAGCATTTGCATGAGTTCATAAATATGCAATAAAATAGCTCTGTGTAGGAAAGTGGTGTACAAAAATTTCATCTGAAAGGAAATAATAAAATAGTTTAGGTTGGAAGGGGCCTCAGTGGGTCGTTTTGTCTCCCAACTGAATAATTTAGAAGAATCCTGTAGAAAATACTTAGAAAGCGAGGCAGGCTGGAGGGGTTGTAGTTCTGCTCTGAGTTTAAAGAAATACAGAAGCCTAAAATACAGGCAAAGATTCACTTTAGAAGTACTCTTTTTGGTTTTGCTTCCCCCAAAAGGGGATGGGGGGAGAACAGAGTGTGCATTTCTGTTGGCATGCAGCCTCTTTCCACAAAAACGTTATGATTTACAGTAGTTGCCCGTATTTATGTAAAACTTGAGCAGAACTACAGGTACAATATTATTGGGAAGAAGTACTAGACTTGCTCTGTTTTGTCTCTGGTTATTTAATTACCAAAATTTATTGTAAGTACTTGCAGCACTTCCTAAAGGTGCTCTGCACAACAGCTTTCATTCACAGAGATACGTTTCTTGGTAAACAGGAGATCTGATCCTTAAAGATGGGGATCCTGAAAGTACTTTGCAATGCAGAATCTCTGTTTATTCTCAGCTATGCCCACAGTACCTTGCAGTTGTGTGTTAAACACTTTATTTTCATATTTGGATTTTGAGAATGTGGTACTCCTGCTATTTCATTTCAGGAAATTGTAAGTGTTTAAACTAGTGGAGAATATGAACTGTCGTCTGTAACAGACATATGTATTTTCAGCAGCATAATAACTTCACATTGCACATGTATTTACATTATAGCTTTTTAGAGGAGACCTTATGTGGTGGGTTTACCCCAGCCAACAACCAAGTACCCACCAACTGCTCGCTCCCTCCCCCTTGCAGTGCAGTGTGATGGGGGAGAGAACTGGAAGAGCAAAAGTGAGAAAAACTCGTGGGTTGTTATACAGGCAGTTTAATAAGTGAAGGGAAGGGGAAAAAAAAAACCCCACCAAGTGATGCAAAGACAATCACTCGCCACCTTCCACAGGCAGAGCGATGCCCAACCAATCTCTGAGCAATGACTACCTTGGAAAGATCAAATGCCCAGTTTTTATTGCTGAGCGTGATGTTACGTGTCCCAGAATATCCCTTTGGTCAGTTGGGGTCACCTGTCATGGCTGTGTCCCCTCCCAGCCTCTTGCCCACCCTCAGCCTGCTCATCGTGGGGCCAGCGTGAGAAGCAGAGAAGGTCCTGAGGCCGTGCAAGCACTGCTCAGCAGCAGCTGAAGCATTGCTGTGTTTTGGTCACAAATGCAAACAACAGCGCCATATGGGCTGCTACAAAGAAAATTAACTGCAGCAGCCAGAGGCAGCGTGCCTTACCTTGTTTTCCAGTTTACGTTGCTACAAATGGCAGCACTGAAGTGCTTTGGAAGGGCATTAACCTTGACTGTGCAGGACTCTGGAGACTGGAGCTCCTGCTCTGGCTGCTCTAAGGGAACCATGTTTCCCAGAACAGCTGTGTTTTATGAGGGAAAACTTTTCTGCTGTTAATAACAAGAAAACTTCTGCTAATAACTGCTGTTTCTTAGTATATTTTTATATAAAATTTAGAAGGAAAAGGGTATAACTTTACTAATGCCATGACAGATGTTGTGTCTATGAATTTTTATATCCTGATCATGCTTCTGTAGTGAGTTTCATTGTGTGACTTGGAAGTTTCTGGACATTAGCCTTCTGTATGTTTCTTTGTTGCCGTGAGCGCTATGTGGTAGCTTACTGTAAGTCTTTGTGGGATTTCCCTATTGGGAGAGGGCAGTCTGGAGCTCCAAAGGAAAGGTCTTAGGACACTGAAAACATCAGCAAACAGCATCCTAGTTCCCTCTCACTTGTCTAGCAAAGCCACATTGTCCGGGACCTCTGTAGTTGTTTACAGACCAAAAGAGAAAGAGCTGACCCATTCATGCCTTCTGGCATTATGTATCTCATGTCTGTGCTCTCCTGTCTCCCCATTTTCCCAGTAGACTCTGATGTGCTGAATGACTTGCATTCAAGAAAGAATACAGAACATGGAGTCTTGCACACAGCCATTGATATGGAGACTGTGGTAGAGGGGAAAAGAAAGTATATTGTGTAGAAACGTCTGTCAGAGGCGTAGAAGAAAGAAAGAAGGGCGCCTGGAAATGAGTACACCCCATCTCGTATCAGTGTGTTGGAGAGAGAGTGGGGAAGGACAGTCTTCAGATACCTGTTGAAGGCTCAGGATCCTTATAAGCTGGGTTAGAGGGCTTAGCGATGGTCAAATTAGCAAACAGAAACTTGAAGAGTCGTTCGGAGAGATGGACTGCCTCCGCTTCAGCCAATGAACTGAAATACAAGGAGATAAAGCAATTTAAACAGAACCTAGGTTTGATGTAGTTTACTGAAATATCTTCTGTTTGTTGAAAATAAGTCTTTCAGATGAAGTGAACCGGAATTTTATTACCCCCAAGGTAAAAAGCGGGAAAAGGAGAGGAAGTTAGGAGTGGTTCTGTGAGTGCACATAAGAAAAAAAATATCTTGGAAAGTGATGAAGTACTTCAGAAATGTCATTTGATCTAGGAGTGGGGTTTTTGACATGAAGCTCTGAATGTGGCATACCAACATCAACATGCCAGCTGCTGGGATGAATGACTCCTGGAATTGTTTTAACTTTGGGACTCTTGTCGTTTGGGAGATGCAGTTGACAAGAAACAAATTTCTGTTCAGTTCGTGTGGAAGAAGAGCAGGAATTCGTGAGTCTTTATATAGCATCTCATTTCACGTGCATTTCAACATTTATTATTCAAATAATAGTGAAGTGAAAAATCACTCCCATTAATTAATGACAAAGAAACGTTGACTGTATTTGAAGGACCTTTGCCCAGAAGGGAATTTAAACAAGTTTTAAAACATTCATGAATAGTCAGAAGTCCATGTGTTAAAGCTTCACATAAGCCATTGTCAGGGCTGTTTTTGTGTGTTCATTGGCATCTTTATTCAGTAATATATAGATAGTACAAGTGTGAGTAGGCATCCAAATGAGTTAACGCCAAGGTGTCTAAGGATACTGAGGGGAAAAAAGACATCTTGGCTCTTAGAAATTAGATCTGAACCAGTGTGGAGCTGTCTTATAGCGGAGGAAAGGCTGACTTCCCTTTCAAGATCAAAACAAAAGTTCAGAAGGACACGTGTTAGTGGTTTCCAGTTTCTTTTTGTTACGGAAAAAGGTCTTCACAGACACAGAGCTGGAAAAATTTATCAGTTTTCAAAATGTGGTATGAGGCAGGAGTTACACCAACTTACCTGTGATAAGTTAGTCATGAATGTAGGCTATAAATGACATGAGCAATTTGACTGATCGTCAGTGCTGTCTGTGTTTTCTTAGCAGATCATTCTGTCGGTATGTATAGCAAGTGTTTTCATTAGTTTTTTGGGGGTGAGATTCAGGTAAAGGAGACTGACAGTATGTCACTTTGCCAGTCTCATTTCCTACCAGTCGTGGTCGTGAGAGCTCGCCTCTGTAGATCTGGTGAGGGAAGGCAGTGAATTTGGGTCCCTGAACTCATTCTAGATCGAAGTGCTACATGCAGAAGGATATCATTTTCTATTTTATTCTCACCAGTACCTTCTGTATGCAGAAAGCAAGAAATTGGAAGGAAAGGAACTGAACAGTTATAGAATGGAGATTTTTTTTAAGTGATACTTAAAATTCTTCTTGAAATGTTTTACTGTTTCTTTTCACATAGGTTTTAGGTAGCAGTCTTACAGATAAATACTGCTGCTTTAACGTTTTTTGTGAATGTTTTGCCAAGTTTTTCTAGCTGTGTTTTAAGGTTGATTACTCTTTTCAAGCACTCATCATTCATCAAAAAGCATGAATTTTCTTGTCCAACACTTTTAATGTACTAATGTCTCCCTGGTGTTTTTTTGTTTTGTTGTTGTTCTTTAATTAAAAAATACAAGTGATTTTGTGAATTGTCATACTTCAAAAATACAAAATGAAACCAAAGCTTGCTAAGGTTTTGTGGAGGATATGCCAGTGAAATGGATGGATAGTCTGCTTGTTCTCGCTCTTGTTTCCCCTTTAAGCACAAATACCCATCTTTTTTAAATGGAGGAGGCAGACTGGAGCACTTCTCTGTCACGGGAAAGTACACAGAATATAGTGGTTACATATTTTTGAGGGCAGCAGGGGTGGGACAGAGCCTTGCTGAGTGGAAGCGAGAATCCCAAGACGTTTCTTTTTCTTTCTTCCCCTGACTGTTCTGGGGAATGTCAGCCATCTGAAGTGAACTCTGCATACTCAGAAAATAAAACATTTGCCAAAATATTTCTGCAAACTCTACAAATAAACTCTACGTGGCAGAAGGATGCCAGAAACAACGTATGACTGGGGATATTTACTGTCACTTCCTTCAGTTTTGTAGCATTACCAAGACCCCTCTAGGATATTTGAATGCTTTATTTTTTGATATAAAGACTCTGTTTTGTGTTACTAAGCAATAATGTATGGGAAGGAGAAGGAGTAAGACACGATATCATTTATTTCTCCCATCAGTCAGTGATACTTTGAGGCATTAATCAGATTCTCCTATGGCTGCGCTCAGTATGTTGGAAAACAAATAGGAAAAAGCCACCCTTCCAGCACAGAAGGCAGAAAGTAGAGTGAAAGGAATTAAAAAAAAAAAAAAAAAAAAGAGGTGTCTAGCCTGGCAGTGTTGCCACAAGAAGAGCATCAGTGGGGAATGATGGAGAATGTGGAGAAAAACTTGGAAGCTGAGGTACTAGTTGGGAATGTGTAGAGAGGTTTTTAGTGGCGTATGTCTTTGGGTTTTTCTTTTCTGGATTATGTCACATCATTCATGGAGAAGTCTGTGAGGAAAAATACCCTCCAACCTTTTGTGGTTTATGCATAAATGGAGGCAGCTGGTGGGAGTGATGCCAGCGGTTGCTGTTCTGCTCTCCAAAGCAATTGCCTCTGAGTTACTTGCAAGGACTGAGCAAAATGGAACTGGTATTGCTTTATGAAAAGAAATTGCTCTGAAAAAGGTGTTCTTGTGATTCTGTTGTTGTGAGTCTTGCAAGCAAATGATATATCAAACCAGTGCTTTCTTTTGAAGACTTTTAAAGAAAAACATTGAGACTGTGTTAGGAAGCGAAGTAGAATCAAACCAGGTATCTTTCCTAGTAAAACAATAGTTGATGTGTCACATTCACGATACATGCGAGTTGTTCTGAAGGCTGTCCGAGTCGGTGGTGTGGGCTGTAGGTTGCGGGGTTGTGTGCAGTGTCATCTCCCTCCTCCCCCCCCCCCGCCCCAGATCAAGCCGGTCAAGTGATCTGCCTCTGCTGATTCGGAGTGTATTACATTCAAGCAGCACTGAGATGTACACTGTGTTTTGGCAAGGCCCCTAATTGTCTCTACCAGTCATTGCTAGGAAAAGTAGTTTATGTTGGTGCTGTGTTTCCGATCCCGAGCATCCTGAGCTATCTTCAGTTGATAAGCTAACTAATTGGTGTAGAAAAATGGTGCTCAGGCCCTTGCTGCACAGCACCATGAATATCGTTAGAGGTGGAGATGAATCCAGGACGTAATCCTAAACAAACCACGCATTGCTGGACCTGTGTCAACCCATAGCAGCTGCTGGTTTGAACTCAGAAACATTTAGACTTGATTGATTAACTAATAAAATGGTGTTAGCAGTAGGATTGGGATGTATATGAAGCACCTGATAGGAACACATTACGAATGTACACAGCTGCAAAGTAGTGTATGATCTAAGCGGGGCTGAGATGAACGGGATATGCTCCAAATGAGATGAAGTGGAGCACCCCTTTGCTAATAGACACATAGATGGGTCATATTCGTGGGTATTTGATAATCCTGTCATTAGAGCTGCAAGATATAAGACCCTCTGAGATAACTGTTTGGCAGAATCTAAACATCAGTGTGGAAATGTGATGGGTTACAGTCCATGCACACGCATACCTTTGTGTCCTTCATTTACGTGCATCTGTGCAGCGTTGGCGGTTGCCACAGCTTCAGAAGCATTTGACCAAGTGGAAGGCCAGATCATTCTTTGTTGTTGTATTTCACTCCCACAGTATTCATACAATGTTAGAACGTACTTTCTCCCACTGAGAAGTCTGTAATAGCAGCCAGCTAAACAAATTACTTTGTAAGCTGAAGAGGTAAAGGCTCTCAGACAGAAGTCCTGCCTTCAAACCTGGGCAACAAATGCTCCATACATGCCAAATGCGTGTTGTTTGTGCTTTCCGTCTCAGATGTGGTAATTTAAAATTTAATCATGTGAACGATTGCATTTATTTTACTCATGTGTTACTAATCTGTGTAATTTAACAGCAAGCAGGGACATAAACTTCATTAAGATTCAGATGATAAAAAAGAAAAATTGGCTGAGGTCCCTCTTCTCATGCTAATAATACTGAAAGCAAGAAGTGGCACCAGGAAACTCAGAACTATGATTACAAAAGCTGTTATTTTTTGCTGATGACTGCTTTATAACCTGGGGTGATGGTGCAGTGGTGTTGGAAATGTCTTCTGTTTCTGCAGTTTGTATCCCTCAATGCTTGTCTGCTACGTATTCAGTTTGATTTATTTGGTTGGTTTGTTTGTACTGGCACCTAGGCTACAAATTAGTCCTTAGGATGGCCATGTGCCTTTTGCCTGCCAGGGCTGCGGTGGGTGAGTACCTCTTCTGCAGCAGGGGCAGGAGGTCGGAGAAGCCGGTTGTGTTCCTTAAGTCTTCATAAAAATGAGAAAACCCTGTTTTTTATGTATGCTGTTGTACTTTCTTTTGGTGCCAGGTGTAATCCATTCAGAGAATTCCCCAAAACTATGGTGTTTGGATTTGGTGGTATTTACTTGAACTTTTCGGTACTTTTATACTTATTAAAATACATTTAAAGTAGTGTTAGTTTGAATGAATTTGATAAAATTTCATTCAAGCTACTTTTATCAGATCATTGGGGAGGAGAATTGAAAGAAACTAATGTTATCTGCCTGTTTCAACACGTAAGTGTTTTAAAGCTAACTCTTAAATTCTTCACATTTTTTGACAAAATTATTTAGTTACCTTAGAGCGTCTCTGCACAACAGTAGTTCGATGTACAGTATTTCTTACTGCAAAGTCTATCCTGTAATGGTGTGGAAGTTCAGAATGTGTTTACGGATGATAAATATTTCATGTGTATCTTTTAGCTTTGATTGGTCTCAGGTACTGTAACTACAGGCTATTAAAGCGATGTTGATTATTCTTGGACATGGTGGTTCAGTGGGCTATTTTTCTCATGCTGCGGTTAAATTTGAGGATATGATTTCTCATCAAAAGGTACAATCAAAAGTTGTTTCTCATTTTACTTATCCCATACTTATTTCTGCCAAATTTGTGCCTA
This sequence comes from Opisthocomus hoazin, assembly GCF_030867145.1. Classification (NCBI taxonomy): domain Eukaryota; kingdom Metazoa; phylum Chordata; class Aves; order Opisthocomiformes; family Opisthocomidae; genus Opisthocomus; species Opisthocomus hoazin. The sequence goes on along the minus strand of NC_134417.1, from coordinate 69,194,834 downwards.
GCATGTATAGTATCTTTGTTTTCATTCTTCAGTGTGTTGCACATTTTGACTATTTAGATAGATCTAAGTGAGAGTAAGTAAATAAATAAATACATACATATACACACACATGTAGTAAAGCTTATTATGATGTAGACATACAATACCTGTGAATACCTGAGATACCACCACTAGCACAGAAAACCTTGTAAAAAAAGTATTTACTCTACATTAGTGTAAAAATCAGGTTCTCATGGTTTAAGTCGCCGTTCTAGTCATGTGTAGCTAGCTGCCTGTGTTCTGTACAAACGAATGCATTAATTTTGGGGAGCAGGCTACACAGCTGGAGAAAATGTGCTGATCTGTTTTGCAGAAATTATTCTGCTTCTTATTTTTAATAAACAGTAACCGATACATAAAAAGCATTGTATTTTGTTTGTCATAATGAGACACTTTATTTTTTTTTTAAATGGGGGTAAAAGGTATGTCAGAATGCAAATAAAAGGAGTGGAAGTTGGTATGAAAATGAGGACACTTTAATTTGCTCTATAAGTAGAGGAAACTACCTCATCAGCAGGAAAAGAATAAAAGGCAAAGGAATGAAGAGGACTGGAAAGTTTTTGATGTAAGGGCAATTTGTGGAAATAGTTGTTTATGCCCCTGAACAGGTTCCTGTTTATGTAAGTTCATACTCCTTTTTTTCTAACCTTAATTTTGTATAATTTTATACCCTCTAATACTTGTTTTGAAGTCAGACTTGGTAATAACTGCAACATCATGGATCAACACCCCCACCATCCCAGGGCAAAACTCACTCCAACGCATGAAGCCAGTGAAAGCTGGGGGCTGAGAGCTTGGGTTGCTGCCGTCTGAGGGAAGGAGCCACAACTAACAACAACCCTTGGAAGCTTTTGACACAGTTTCTCCCGATGTTTACAACTTCTTGAAAATGGGTTTGTCAGTCTTATGGGAAGCCTCCTAGGCTGAGGAGTTAGGCTTGGATATCCTTGGTTGCCAGACTACCTGAATGCATCTGGTTCCACATCTGGATAACAGCTTCTGAGAGCATGAAATGCTTTAACTACAAGCACATATTTAATGTCCCAAGCAGATAAACCCAAAACCTCTCCAGTATGCATACATCTGTATTTTTTTTCTTTTCTGTACAGATAGGTGAGGCTGAAGGTGGTTGGGTTGGAACTGAAGTGTAAAAGCTAAGCAACAACAGTATGTCTAATGGTGTCACACGTACTTTGAGGAAGTTATATAGCCCAACTGGTTGAAGATTTCTAGCTCTAGAAGTCAGGTTTTGAGCTCCAGTAACTGCTATTTTTTTCTTTGTCTGGGCATGGATATTTGGTTTGCTTTCTGCTTTACGGCAGCAGTTCTTTTTGAGTATAAATCCCTTTAAAAATAACTCTGCAAGGGAGGTCTCTTTCCTGGCAGTTACTTTTTTGGGAAGAATGAATGAATTTTAAAAATACATCAAGTCCCCAATTTAAAGAATTAGTATACTTAAAAAGCTTTAGTATGGAAAAGAGATATTAAGTCATCTGTATTTGTTGTCAGTAAAGGCTATTCAAATGAACTGGGATGGTATTTGATGTATACCAGCTATTGCTGGGAGTCAGTGACTTGTCATTTGATGCATTGCTGTAGGGTGGTAAGATAGATTTTGTATGGGAGTGACATTTTCTTTATGATAAAATTATTTTTCTTACTGACATAATATAGAGCTCTGAAAATAGGTGTCATGCATGTATTTGGCTGACTGGGTGTGAGTTTAAGGTGAACTAAAACTTACACTGTGACTGAGAAAGCTGGAAAATTTTTAGTTGTGTCCAGTGTATGTTGGTTTAATTCGTTAAGTGTGGCCTTTTGACATACGAAAGTCTGATATGCAGTGGTGTTATTATACTGTGGGAACTGCCTTTAAGAACAAAAGACTTAGCTGTGGAAATCTCTTGTTGAAAATGAATGCTTTCATTTCTGCTGTATAAATTAGTTGTAGTCTCTGGGGTAGTTCTTTCTTCCTGCTTACATCCCCCTTGAATTTAAAATGTTGTCATGGCAGTAATTTGCAGGCAAAAGGGCTATTTTGTTTCTGTTGAATATTTTTTGTGCATTCTGTTCTTGATTGTGCAAGTCTCTTAAAAAAAAAAAGAGACTAATTCGTGGAGAATGTGAGACACAGCATGGGTTAAAGCCTTTGACAACCTATCTGACTGAGCTGTTTTTGGCAGGATCAGTCATATGGCATTCGGTGACTGTACTTCTGATAGTGCTCTTGTTTCAGCAAAGCTTGTTTGAGGACACAACGATGTATGGCTTTGGACTCTGCAGACTTCCTAGTGGTCAGGCTCTCTGGGTTTATGAACATATCCTGAATTTTGCACTGAAGATTTAGCCAAGCTTACTCAGTTTTATTGCTGGGAACTTTAATGTTAAGTATCCCCATTTTTGAAAGGGTTCCTTTGTGTTAATTTTCATATTTGCAACCTCCCTTCATGTTTTGCTGCATTAGATGTTTTAAAGAGTTAAACTTCACAAAGAAAGCTAGGTAATAAACATAGAGTAAGTCTGTCAGAAGAAAATTTAGAAGGCTAACTCTTAATCTGATTTTAAACAAACTGAACCAGTTCTTTTGATGAATCAGCTTTCACTTATACTGGGCTTCTTTAGGGCAGTGGAATAAACTATCATGTGAGAAGTCAAGTGACTTCAAGTTGGAGGATATTAAATTAAAATGTGGCAAACAAATGAGTTCTCTTTGAGTTTGTTTTTGATATTGAAGGGTCCTGCTGCAAAATATAGAGGCCCTTTACTTCTAAAGGGATCTCTGCTTAAAGTCAATGCTTCTGTTAACTCTGTTGTCCAAGGAGAGCATTGTTTTCTGTTTCACAAAGTGCCTTAAAGTCTTAATTTTCATTTGTAACCTGTTCCTTCTGTGTTTAGTACCAGCAAGAGGCTGAAGGAAAATACACCCCTCTCTGTTTCCATTCAGTACAGGAGAATCAAGTTCAGCAAATAATGTTTGAAGACCACTGTACATGGTGCGTGAAGGCAGAAGAGGTAGATCAATACTGAGAAAGCTATTTCCCACAAAATATTTTTACAAATATAATTCAAGTGGATGCGGAGTACATCATTATCCATTCCCATACAGAAGTAGAGAGAATTGCTGCCTACACAGTAATTCCGAGAACCAGTTGTGTCATGATCATCGGGATTGTATTCCCTTTCTATATGTACACACAGACATATATATACAGACACATGTACAGCTAGCTTATCTACAAGATCACTCTTAAAACTTGAACTTACTGCAGCTGGATAGAGGATTTTCAAAACTGTAAAGGAAACAGGGACCCTCAAAATTTTTTTTCTTGATATTTTGGGAAGTATAAAGATGTCCTATTCCTAACTGTTATGGTGCCATTTGAGAGTTAGCAAATGACACAGAGACAGTAACCTCCCCTTGCCCCCAGCCTCACTTGGCACTGAAAGGAAGCAACAGCTGGATTCTAAATGTTTTTGTCCAAACCGGATAACTAAAAAAGCTTAATTTCCCCTAATGTTGACTCTGGATACAGAGGTGATGCTGTAAAATTGTGATCAATGGGGATGTGAAGGGCTCTGCTGGTCCTTTCCTGCTCTAGTGGAATCAATCTTTCTCCTTCTCTCATATTTTTAGATTTTTGGTACAAAATATTTTGACACAGCAAGATATAATGTATTTGGTACTGCAGGTAATTGTTTTTGCAAGGATATTTTAGGAGTACAGTGAGGCTAAATGCTATTGGAAAAGCTCTTAGTTTTCAGTAATTGTATCCCACACAAAACTGATTCCAGAACTGTGCTCTGGGAGTCCCTGCTGTGTGAAGGTGTGGCTAAAGTAGTAAGAGAAGATAAAACAGCTACTTTTTCATTCATTAACTATCTTCCCTTGACTATGCAAAATAAATTTTAGAAGTATGCGGGATAAAGAAAGAAAGTTTAGATAAAATGGATGTGTGAAAAACTGTCTTACTGTGACCGAATTAAATATTGGTGCAGGAGTTCTTAGTAATATCTTTTAGTCTAAATTAATTAACACAAATATACCCTCTAACACAAGATTTGCCAGTATATTTTCATCTGCCTTGGTTTTTTTTTCCAGTTTTGTAAAATGATGCAGCATTCTTTCTCTGCCAGCAGGACGTGTGTATCTATTGCGTCATGAAATGGGAGCAGGTTGAGGTCTTGTAATAAATAGCTCCAAGTATTTATTAAATCATGTTAGATAACTGCAGGATGCGTTACTTAATACCACATGTAATATTATATATATTAAAGTGACTGAACCAATGTGTCTTATGCACATCTTCTCGTTCTGTTTCTGTCTCTCCATCCTTCATCCCCACACAAATTCTAATTCTCTCACTCCCCTTTCAAAATGCCCTTTGTTTTCCCCTCTCTCTCTGCACATCTGGTTGTCCTGCTCTTCCCCCTTCCCCCCTCCAGCTTGACAGTCTCATTTTTAAAGCTTTGTTCCGCAAAGTACATAATTAAGCAGTAAGACACGACAGGGCATGAATATTGTTGTATTAATTGAGGGGGGAGAGAGAGGGAAACCAAAGGAAAACTACAGAGAAACAATACCAGCTGGCGCTCCGTGGGTATATAATTTGCAGTTCATTTAGGAGAAAGCTTGTCCGTGGGGTGGAGTTTTCGCTGGAAAGTGATAGCTGAGCCCATGCACCAACTGGATGCTTCTGGGACAGAGAGCTTTGCTTTGCGCCGGGGCAGCGTTCCTGCTGCAGCTCTTGCATCTTGGACCTGCTTTGGTCTCTGCTGCTGGCCTGTCGTGGCCGGAGGGGCTCTGCAGCCAAAAACCTGTAAACCACTGTGTGGGGTAGATGGTTTCTTTTGAAGGAAGGGCTACTGCAGTGCAAGTGACATTCTCCTGTGGAGAAGTAGGTGTTAATAATGTCATTCTATAGTTAGCCAAAGTGACTGTAACATCTGTCTGGGTGCTAGTAATCGTAACAGCCATTTCCACTTGAAAATGAGCAAAGATGCTAATGAGTGGTTGGCAAGGGCCTGCCAGTGCGAAGTCTCTGCTGCCTGTCAGTCCAAGTGGCATACAGTAAAACTGCATCTCTGAGAGGAGGAGGAGGGATGGCAAACGAAATCTCTCGGTAAGAGAGCAAGCTGGTAGCAGGCACAATGGTAAGAGCTGGGAGAAGCATGCGCAGGACAACCAGCTCCACTGCTCTAAAACGGGAACTGCTCTTCATTTTTCTGTAAATTTAATAGCATTCCAGTAATTTATACACTCCTTACAGAGCTGTAGTGACTTTTGTGCAATTGGGTTGAGTCAGACTGGTAACTTTTAAAAGAGAAATTCTGATTTAATCCAATTTCCATCCCTAGTTTCCTGGGCTTGCTCTGCTTTGCATTTCAAATGCAGTCCTGAGCTGAAGTGAAGCTATAGAACATGCCTATGGATATTTGAAACAACAAGGCTTCTGTGTGTAAATGTCATTGAGAATTAAACACATAGTTTAACTTTATCCTCAGTGTGTGTGTGAGCATAATAATACATTGCTGCCATAGCCTGTAATAGTACAGAATGCTAAGGGCCGGAGATACGCTTTGTGGCAGCTAATAAACTACAGAACATTTTGTCTTCTTTCTCAGGCTCTCATTCCCCTCAGCTGGTTACTAGCTTCCAAAAAAAAGTCCCAGCATTGGTCTTGGATGGTTCAAGAAATAGAGAGAAGTTATTCAGTTATTTATGGCACAAAAAATTGCTTTGTCATCTTCTGTACATTTGCACGTCTGATGTAAGACATGAAAATAGATAGGTGATCTTGGCTGTTTTCTTGGGGGCACCTTCTTTCTGTTCATAAATAAAGTGGCAGGCAAATATTCAGCTCTAAATGTAGTTTAATTACATGGATGCTGTGTACCATGCCTATGTATATATGACTTCTGTATCGTATACGAAATTAATGTATTTGTGTGTGATCAGCAAAGCTCTGGACACTAGTTTTAATGCTGAACAGCTTTTTCATTTGAGAAAGTGGTTTTTAATGTGTAGGGTTTTTTAAAACAAGTTACGATACCAGAGCATCGGAACCATAGCAGGACCAAAATTCTTGTGGGCAGTTGTGCTGTTCAGAAGAAATTCCAGATAAAACATTCCAGCTTATTCTTAGTAATTATCCTGGGCCAGAATAGGAACTGGGACCCACTGTGTTTTCGTGCCTTTTTTTCTGGCCGCTGGAAAAGACAGCCTTGTTCTAATTTTGAATTTAAAGTGAACAGAATCCCGTTATCTCCATATTCCTCCTGTAGACAACCTTGCTTTAAGTAGTGACTTTGACGTTCCAGAATTCCCTGCATCATAGTGATTAGATTTTCCTTCTCTCTTGTAGGGAGAGTAATACTTTTGCCTTTCGTGCCCGTGCCTGGAGGCTGCAGCTTGTGTGCTTTAGGGTGTGTGTGCTCACACTTGATGTGTTTGTTCTTGCTCCTCGTGAGCTGGGCTTCATTCACTTTTCGGGTTCATGGAGGCTGGTGGTTGGTGCATGTGGGCAGTGCCTGCTGATGTTACTGAGAGTTGAACGCGAATATACGTGGGCAGAACGTGGATCTGCTTTGAAAACTGTTGAAGTGAATTTGTTAATTTATTCATCCTGTATTATACCAGAGCAGCCTTGAGAGGGTTGTCTTGGTCTCATGGGATAAATTCCCTCATAAAGATAAATTAATAAATAATGAAAACTCATTGAGTCATCTTTTCAGTTACAACAAAAAAAGAACTTAGGGTATTTCTTCTATCCTAGTCTTCTTAAAATGTTAAAATGTAGCAAATAAGGAGCAGGAAAAAACATTTTTCTCTTCATTTTATGATGTTTTTTCTGTCTAGGTTCTGTCTCTGTTGCTTTATGAGGTATCTTACTTCCATGTTTCCATCCAAATGAGCTAGAATTTTCTGAATCAGGGTATTTTTTTAAATTCTGTTATTTTTTTCCCCCCAAAGGTTTAACTGTGCACACAGCACCATTGGGGAATGGACACTATGGGTTTTGACTGAAATTTTCATAGAAGTAGAGGAGGAACAAGATGCGTTCAGCTGGTTTTGTGGCTTCTGCTGCACGGTAAAGTTGCAGAGCCCTGCGGATCAATCTATCTTCCAATTAAGTGTACTTAAACCTTGTGAGGCTCTTGCTGTAGCTCTTGTTTTTTGTCACAATAGTTCCAGTTTCCCCATTAAGACTTTGTTTTTCACCACACTTAGGTGAGGATACCTTATCCTCACCTGTATAAAGGAGAGTGTACAGGGCATCTTGGGAGACTGCATGACTCCTTATTACTGTAAGTAACTGAAAATGACAATGGAAGCTTCTTTTGTCTGCTTCTCTCTTGTGATTCATTTAGTTCTAGTTTTCACCTCATGATTTTCATACATTTAGTGTGTTTTCTGTGTGTATTTTATTTATTACACAGTAGGAGAACACATCTTGTGTGAGAACGTGATCTTCGTTGAAATCATAAAGTCAGAAAACCCAAACCCCAGTTATTTGTGCTGGTAGTAAAATGGCTAGAATTGGTCATTCTCTTGCAGTATCCTTTAGTGTGTGAAAGATTTTGGTAAGCAGGAAGGATTTCAGACACCAGCAGTAAATAATGAAATATTACTGGGACTGCAAAAACCTATGGCAAGCTATGGCAAATTTGACTGCATAGGGATCGATATTGAAGGATAACTGTTCAAAATATTAATAAAGATTTAAATGTTTGAAATTAAAGATGGAAAGAACCATGAAGTCAATAGAAATGCTGCAACTAGAGGGAATTCTTACCTGTCTAGGCAATCTGTATTAAAAACAATGTCTTCCCAAATTAGTGGTTTTGGGAGTACTGGACCAGTGTTAACCTCAAGTTAATGGGCAGTTGCTGCATGGGAATTAGATTTTAGGTGCCCCATGCATCTCTTTCCAGGGCTGCCAAGTCAGTCTCTAACTCCAACATGATACACTGCAATAGGAAAATATATTGTGGGAATGCCAGATACAGTTATAGCAGGAAGCATAACTCATCTAAGAACACCAGCACATGGAAGAAAGGGTGGGGGAAAGAAAAAGCAGAGCAAGTGGAGCACAATGTTGTCCTATGTAAGTAGAAATATTTTTGGAATGAAAACTGGAAAGGCTTTAATGTTCCTGATTTTTTTTGGCTTTTTTTTTCCCCAGCCACCAAGGAAGAGTAGTGAAGTTCTGGAGTCAGTTTTCTAACGATATTGTAGAATAGTTACTATTTTAAAAAAGTTTAAAAACTGGTTGAGATGAACAGTTGTCAGAAATGGTTTCAATTTAGGCAGTTCTCTGGGAATGTCCTGCTTTCTAAGATTTAAGGATCAACGTAGATGCTTTCCAACCAGTGGAAAAAACTGAAGGTCCTGCAAGTCTCCAAAGCTGTGAACTCTTCCCAGTGCACATAACTTCACAGTAATGTAGTGGGCAGAAATTTATTCCTGATCTCAGCTGGTTATAAGTCTGTGCCCTGGAGCATGAAGACTGAGGTTCTTGCAATTTTTAGTCTAGTTACAGAGGCTATTAATCATTATGTTCAATCCCTTCTTGTATATTGCCAAGCTCTTTGTTCAATATGTTCTGAGCTATTGAACATCGCAGGTCAATTACACAGTGTTTATAAAGCTAATTCTAGATTTTGACCAGGAGTGAAAATGTAACCCTCAGTGGGATCAGGTGTTGCTTTTAAGTCAACTGTTGTTTCTGACATTACATAGGTGAGGGGAAAAAAACAACAATAAACTGACAAGATATTCAGACTTCAAAGAGAGGGAGAGGAGGCTAAATGCAGATGATTTTTTTAAATTTATGAATCTTATCTTTGGTTCTGTTCATGTTTCTCAATGGTAATTTTGGGGTTAATGCTAACTCTTAACAGATTGCTGACATTTCCTGTTGCCTTGAGTGGTTTACTCCAGTGGATGGATGTCTGCTGCTGCGGCAGTGCTGGGATTTGAGTCCCTCCATCTGGAGTATAGCGATGCTCAGCATGTTTAGATAGTGTGAAATTTCATTCCTCAGCCCCCAAAAGGCAAGGCATCTGAACATGGTGGGCCCAGATAGAGACCTGGGACACGATTCCTCTGTTCTTTTCTTTTTCCTCAAGTCAGTGGTAATTTCACTAGCCTAATTCTGGTGATGTAATTAAAAAAAACATCCTAAAAAAACCTCCAAGCACCCAACAAAGCAAAAAACCCTGCCAAAACACCCACAAATGAAAACAACTGGCCCACAGTGTTTTGTTATATATTCTGGAAATGTCAGAAAGTCATGGTTACTGTTAGGATAGCTGTCAATTTATAAAAGGACATCAGCTTCCCAGCCAATTTTGCGGACTTGGGAGAAGACCATCTGGAGGAGAAACAGAGCATATCCAACGATTGCAGAAGAGAATCATCACCGGTATCATACTCAATTAGTGCAAATGCTCAGCTGCTGAATTGCTGCATAAAAAGCTGACACAACAGCACCTTGATTTTCCCTTGGGGAACATTTTAGTAAAACATCACCCTATTCTGGGAATGAAAATTGCCTAGCATTAAGAGCATAAGCCAAAAGTTATATGTTTCTTTCTCTGCTAGAAAGTGTAGTAGCTGGCTAATTTGTATGCCATTAAATGAAAACTTCCTCATGAGCCTGCCATAGTGTAACATGCAGTTCATCGTAGTGGGAGGAATAAAGTCTGGGAAGTTTTCTCCCAAAATTAAAGATACTTCTTTTAGAAGATGTTTTTCCAGCTTGAACAGGCAAATATTACATCCCTTCTTTTGAAATGCTGGCTGTTACGCATCTCTGAATCAGTACTTCCACATATGGGAAGGGATGTATGTGTTCGTTTACCCTGACTGGCCTCTGCAGTGAGGCTGTTTGGGAACTGGCCAGTTTCTGTTCATTAGATAGGAAAGATACCAGACTCACAAATGCCTTCGTTTATAGGTACTAAAACATTTTACAAATTCAAGAAAAAGTTGTATGTCACATTTTAACTATAAACAGGGATTATTTGAGTTGCTTTGTGATTTTCAAAGCAAGACAAATGTGTTCACTGAAGTGACTAAGATATAATATGTTGTTGGTTTTTTTTCCTGCTAGACTCCAAACCTCATTTAGAAGTCATTCAAGTATGAGCAAATGAGTTGGTCTGAGTAGTCCAGTTAGTATTATCACCCTACTTAATATTGTGTCCTTTCAGTTTCTTAGTCAGCGAGTTGCCAGGAACCACTTTTTAGTGCAGAAATGGTCTTTTCAGCAGTAGAAAGAATCCTATGGAACAGTGGAATAATTCAGGTCAGAAGGGACCCGAGGAACTCTCTTGTCCCGCTGCCTGCTGAAGGCAGGGTCAGCTATGAAATGAGACCAGGTTACTTAGAGATTTATCCAGTCACATCTTGAAAACCTCCAAGGATGGAGACTGCACACCGTCTCTGGATAACCTGCTCCACTCCTTGACTGTCAGTGGGGTGTAGGAGTTTCTGCTTTATGTCCTGTCTGAATCGTCACTTTCAGTTTATGCTTGTTGTTCGTTTTCCTCCCACCATAAGCTATCATAAAGAGCTTGTCTGTCTTCTCATAACCTCCTTATAGATACTGGGGAGCTGCTACTAGGTTCCCCTGAAGATGTCTCTTCCCCAGGCTGAGCAAAACTTGGACCCTCAGCTGGAACAGGACAAGTGCTCCAGCCCCCGACCATCTTGGGTGCCCTCAGTAATACAGATGTGGTCTGACGAGTGCTGAGCAGAGGGGCTGATCACTCCCCTGGACGCAGTACCTGTGCTCCTGTTCCAGCTGTTGGCCCCGCTGCTGCGGGGGTCATGGGGGTCTTGTGTGGCTGCTCCCCCCAGGCCGTGTCTACCGAGCTGCCCCCAGGCCATTGTCCCCAGCAGGGAGCCCCAGGTGCTGAACTCTGCGTATGTGCTTGTTGAACTGTGTGAAGTTTCCGTCAGGCCACTTCTCCAGCCCGTCCAGGTCTTTCTGGGTGGCAGCCCTGACATACCAACATCCCCACCCCATCAGCTGCAAACCTGGTAAGAGTGCACTCCATCATCTCCTCCGGGTTGTTGATAGGGATGTTAAACAGGACATGTCCCTGGATGGACCCCCGCAGTATTCCATTCGTTACTAGCCTCCAAGTAGAGTACAACCACTACCCCCTGGCACAATTAACTAAACGTTTTTTTGTAACCCAACTAGTTGTCCAGCCATTCAGAGTGTAACATATGAATACAGGAAAGCTGTGGTAGACTGCCAGAAACCTTGCTAAAGTCAGCAATGTTCACCACTCTGATGTTGTCCAGAAATCCAGTCATTGTATCAGAGAAGGCAATTCAGCTTATTGGGCAAGATTTACCCCCGATAAATCCATGCAGACTGTTCCCAGTCACCACCACTTCCACGTGACTGGAAATGTGCTGCCAGAGGATTTGCTCCACAGTTTTCCCAAGGACCTAAGTAAGGGTGACCAGTCTATAGTTCCCTGATTGTCCTTTTGGTCTTTTTTTGAAGATGGTACTTTGCCTTTCTGTGGTCATCAGGGACCTTTTGCAGTCTCTGTTCCTAGGGGATTGTTATGTCACCCAAAGTCTACTTCAGGCAGATTTCAGCACGTAGTTCTCTACTTTGCAAGCCTGAATTCTTACCTCAGGCTGTCTGAAAATACTTGAAAGAGAAAAAAATGTCCTTTCACTGTTTGTTCTAGAATTTAAAATATTTTGAATTTCTTTCAGATGTGTTTTTTTTCCCTCTAATACTCTGTTCCCTATAGGAAATGAAGATTACGTTTATTATTATTATATTCAAATACAGTGAAGGCATTTCTAAGTTTGTAATACAGTTGATGGTCTACTTATGCATCTAGCCACTTCAGTACCTGGGAACTTCAGAAATGGTTGTGCAGCATGCCTCAGTCTTTTTTCTGTAGCCAGTTTGTCAGAGGCGCTGTGGTTGCCATGACCTGTTTAGCTGAGGATGCCGAGTACTCATGCAGGATGCCAGTGCCAAGGAAAATGGTGAGGTTCATTGTTTGATGATGCTCCCTGTTCTGTCCTTGGAGGGGAGGTTGGTTAAGATTCTGGGAAAAATGGCGGTCGATAGCTTTATTTTTGATGGACAGATGCTGTTACATGAATACCCAATATCAAAGGTGTGTAGGAGTTTGAAAATAAGTGTGTGTGCTGGATTTTTTCATTGCTGTCTGACCTCTCTCTAGCATCACCTGGATCTTGAGCACCGGTAGCTATTGTTCTGACAGAGCTTATTGTGAAGCGTGAGTCAGAGCTCTGAATGTTTTGTTTGTCTGAAAGAGCAACCTGCACAGCATCTACGTCTGCCCAGCTGTTTTCTTGACTCGGAGCATTACTCATTGGGCCGAACACTTGCTTCACTGACCCTTTTGCTCTCAGTAGACTCTGGGCAGGATCCTGGAATGCCTGAGCAAATACTGTGGAGATCTTAATCCATGTTTTTGACTAACACGAGCAGTGGCCTTCAGGTACCCCAGAAAAAGCTCTTTGAGTGTTGTACAAAAACTGAACCATTTGGGTTTTAGATAAGGATTGTGCAAGATACATGGATTTGTCATTACACAAATCATTAACATCTCTTTTTTGCCTCGCAAGGGTCTCTCTGTCACCATTTGCCCATGGCTGGTCTGGCCTCGTGGCGATCTGGTGATGAGCTGCACTGACGGTGTGGGTGAGCCTCATGGTGGTGGTACAGGGAAGCAGCGCTGCTCAAGGAGATGCGAGCTGCCTCTGTGCACGCCTGCTCACCCCAACCCACCCGTGGGTGCTTTGTGCTCAGAACCACCTTTTCATGCCTCCGATGTGCACCGCTAACAGTTGTGTACGTGTGGAACAAAAGAAAAATAGGAAATCAAGAATGTCTTGTTTGTTATAAGTGGCTGGAAATACACTGTGCTATTCCAGATTTATTAGCTTGTAAAATGATGTGGTGGGGCTTCAACAATAGTGTTTTCACTATTCTGAGAAACAGACATTTAACTGTAAATCATACTTGAGTGTGCAGGCTACTAAATACATAGCCTGCTTTTGTGATGTGCACACATACTGTGTCCTTACATCTACCAACTAGTATTGTATTGCAACCAAAGGAACGATGTGATTAGTGTGCAATACGGATCTAAGCACTGGCAGCTCTATTGGTGGTTAGCGTGCTGTAAATGTGTAGTAGGGCCTTATATCCAGCTAATAGTACATTGAATTAATAACTTGTTTTCCTGCGCTTACTTAGAGAAGAAGAGAATTATTACGGTGTATTCAGTGGTAATGATTTGCACTGGGATAAGTGTTGTATTACAGAACTGTGATTGGAGATTAGGTCATTAAGTTAAGCTTTTTATGGGACAGTCTTAAAATACTGCCTGTAGTGTGGTTGATGCAAAAATGAAAGTTATTTCATAACAGTATATCCTACAAAAACTATTTCAAGAAAGTTCTGTGGAGAAAATTAGAGACATTTAAAAGAAAAGTATCTGTTAGATTGAATTAATTGTAATCAGTCAAATATTTTGCCTTGCGGACAGTATTTTATTTGCTAAAATTTATTTAGCAAAAAGCTAATTTACTCATTTAAAGGCTGTATGTCAGTAAAAAGCATATTTTTCTTCTTCAGTTCTCAATTATGTGATAGAAACTGTTAAAGTGCTTGGAATGCCTTTTGTTTAGGGCTTTGCAGTGTGTCATCCTCAACTTCTTAGCTACTGTGGAATGGTTTAATGTGTTAATTTTGATGTATAAATGTGGAAAATCTCCAGGCCTTTTTTATGAGAAGTTTCTTTGCTGCTTGTATTTTGTAGCCACAGCCATTTTCTGGGTTGTTTTCGTGCAGTTCCTGGGGTTAAAACCTGTATCGCATCCCCAGCAAAGCCCTTGTGCTTTCTGAATCCACTTAAATTCTCAAAAGCTACAGAATGTATTGTAACAAATAGTTCATAGGAGAGTGACCCTTTCAATATATATGTGAAGGAATGATGTTTGATGGTTCTGCTTTTCCCTCCTCTTCCTCAGAAAAATCATGGAAAGCCAGATGTCCACAATTTCTAACCTAGAATTGAAATTCCATTACAAAGTAGTTTTCTGTGCCAGGTGACAAGTTTTTTCTACCAGTCTGCATGCCTTAAACTCAGGCTGGTTTTTGTGGGAGTGGCTGTTAAGGTCACCTGGATGCTTTGAAGTCTTAAGTCTTGCAGATAAAGACGGTTCACACATGCGGGGCTGAGCTTTGGTTTCTCTGATACATTACTGTGGTATCTTTTTCCAAACGAGATGAGGAAATTGGTGTTTGGTTTAGTTTAGGATAAAGCCTTTCTATCACTGCTTTTCTTTAAACCCCAAAGTCTTAGCTTGAGAGGTCTCCAGAACACGATTGTATCCATCTCTCTCTGTTCTCCTTGCCAAAAGTGTTCTTTGCCTTCCTTTTTTGGATTTTTTTGGCGCTTTACCTTTTCTGCTTACATCGCTTGAGCTTTTCTGCAGTAAACACCCGCTAAAATTGTGTTGACCCTTTTTAATCTGCCCTGCTCTTTTTGCTAGTTTTATTGCCATCCCTCTCGCCGTGTGTTTTGACTCTGCATGTTGCAGAGTAATTCAGACCACTCTTGTCACATGTTAGTCCATGTAAGTAAGTAAATGTTCCCAGTTTGTTACGGTTCTCCTACGGCGCGCTGTATCAAATGGCGGGTCTCAATAATATGATCCTGAGCAGGAGACTGGATTAGCTACTTGAACCAGGGATTTGGAAGGTGACTGAGTGTCAGATCCTTGTAAAATTGATATCTGCTCTGCGCACAGGAGCAGCTTAATCCCCTGGGATGCCAGCCGTTGGAGTGGGTAAAACGTAAGCAGAGGGTTTGGACTGCGCCAGCTGTGCAGCGGGGAGGCAGCTGGAGTGCTGCCGGAGAGCAGTTGGCAGTGCTGAGCAGCGACAGAGGGGCTTCGGTGTCAGATAGGAATGTAAATGCTCTTCTAGCTGAAATGATTAGAGGAAGTATTTCTGTACTTCCATTATTAACTGTTTGTGAAAAGTGGAGCCAATGTTTTAACCGTAAGCTCCGATATAACAAATAGACTCGTGGCGAATATAGCTTTTTTGGGACTGCAGTGAAACCAATGAAGTGGAAGCAGATTTTCTCTGTATGTTTGGTAGAGGGTTGTGGAAGTGTCATTGAAACATGCCATAGAAGAGTATTTTGTGTATGTTTTTACACAACTAAAACAACTTAAGCATTATGCAAATAGATAGGGTGGTGGAAAAACAATTTAAAGACAAGTGAGCAAAAAAAAATTTGTACATTTTACATTTTTATGATGTTCTGACAACCTTTAAAGCACTATGATTTAAAATAGTTTTAACTGGGCGTGCGGAAGAAATACCTTTTTGCTGAAGTTTCAAGTCGAACTGCTAACATCTTGAATGCTGAATCAGCTTCTGACAGTAATAGTTATTTCTGCAGAAATAAAACTTTCAACAAATGTTTTCTTAATTCAATAACTAGTTTATTCAGACACTAGAAGCTAGTTGGAAGCTGAAAATCAGAATGCTTTGTTCTCATCTTCAGTGTATGTGCAAAAATGAGCCTGAAGCAATGACATGTAGCAGTTCTCCAATCACAAAAAGAAAAAAGCAATGGGAAACCTTCCTGATTTATAGTAACTGCAGACAATAATGTACTTGCTAAAAGATAAATTACTTTTCTGTTTTTTCTTGTCTATCACATAATATGGTTTTATTTACTCAAAGATTTTGAATCTTGTTATTAATGTATTTTAGTTCCAGTTTCCTTTTAAATGCTGCTTAGGAAATAATTTTTGTTTTCTTTTTACTAGACCCCAGTTACATCTTTCTTAATACTGAAATGCAAATAGAGAATTTGAATACATATGTAATTTCTGAAGCTCATCGTTGTGTGTTTCTTACTTGGAAGAAACTGCAAACTTAATACAACATTTCTAGTTCATCGACAACAGATCTCTTGGTATACCAACTGATAATAGTAACCATTTAAGGAAAATAATTTTGTACAAACTTATTACAAGTTCTAAAATAAGTTTTTCAACTTGATTAAAATGGATGATGAAAGTTTATTTTCAATGGAAACAATAAGTAGGACAAACTTCTACATCTGTCCTTGGCTTTTATTCTTGAAGGCAAAAAATCCTGTCATTAGTGGCCCATAGAAGATCCAGACACAGATATCGTGGAGTTAAATCTTTGATCTAGCAATGTGCCACAAATAAAGATGTAGTTGAAGACCCACAGCTCATCTAGGGAGCCAGCAGCTGATGTGTCTGAGAAGAGGTCACTGGTTTTTCATTTGAGGGGTAATTTTCTTTCTATAACACACAGTAAAGAAAGTAGTTTTAATTACATTCATTCCATGCTGCCATTTCTCAACAAAGTCATGTACTTATTGCAAAATGTTTTCCCATGATGACCTTTTTTGTTTGTTATGTAACCATTTGTGTCAGACCAAGAAACCCTACATGAATCAAAGCAATTAAAAAAAAAAAAAAAGCACCCACCAAAAAAAACCCCAGAACCCAAAGAACCGAGTCTACTATGCAGGTTATATAAAAAGTGAAATGACAAGTAAAGTCATGACTTTTACAGTTGTGAGGGAGGTGAGACAAAGCCTGGAGTCATGTGCAGTGACTTTTCTATTTGTCTTCTGAAACCTCATTACATTATGCGAATTTATTGCCTGTATTAATGCTGATCCACTAATGCTAATTCTTTGGAGCTAAATATGATACATTTCTTCTGTTTTCTGACTGTCATCAGTAGCCATGAAGATATTACTTATATCCATATTTTTTAATGCGTTGTTTGGGGCCTTTTATTTGCGGTTGCTACTCATCAAAGCTAAGCTAAATTTTTGGTGACTTAAGTCCAAGCAATGTTGATATTCTAGTTAAAATTTTGGGAGAAAGGACGGTGTTACTTCCTCTGAGAGCAGATAGAGAAAACTTTTTTTTTTTTCATAATATGTTTAACATGAAATAAGATAGAGGCTGGGAATTAAGGTTGAATGGTTTGAATTTGAATGGTTGTGTGGTACAGTTTGCGATGTTTGAGCACAGTAGGCCATACTTTAGCACTTCCAACCCTAAAACTGCTTCAGAAGTGTTTAGGTAACTGTCAGTGCAAAATGTGGTCCAATATTTTTGAGCAATCCGTGGTTAGGCCAGCGAGCCAAGGTGACATGGGGTGCAATGTCGTGTGGAACTGGGGTAATATGCGCCTCCGAGTTGACTGAGTGCATGGTTGTTGGCAAACCTAAGTATGTGTGTGTGGGTGTACGCAGTTACGCATGGATGTGGGTAGGGATCCAATAAAGCTCACGGCCTGAGTTAAATTTGAGAAGCTGCCTTTTATATTTTTTGTTCAAAATCATAACTACAACATTTTCTGGTTGAAAACAAATACCAATGAAAAAAATCCACTTTATATAAAGGGTGTTTTAAAAATGCCTACAAGGAGTTGAGAGGTGATGGAGACGAAGCAGTGCTGACCCTGTGCCACCTACAGTGCAATGCCCAAGCATTTTGATAATGTCATTACTTTTTACATTCAGCTGAGTGCATTACAGCACATTTTCTCTGAAGTGTGTGCTGTAGTTGTGGCATGAGTGAATTCTAGGGCTTTTAAAGTATTGCAAGTGTTGTGTAGTCATGGATGCCTTGCAATCAGTTGCAGTTCAGCACTTGTTAAGAAACACTGTTTCTTTTTTAAAGGAAATGTTATGATGGAGGCGTATATTAATAGATTACAATGAGTGAAGGAAATTATGTTTTTGGATGGAAGACCTGAGCGGTGGGAGTAAAGATGACATGTATATGGTATTGCGCATAATGCCTTAAATCTAACTTTATTTCATGTCTTCAGTACCAATTGATGATGCTAATGTTAAGCCAAGGTGATAGTTTAATAGCGAACTTTAAAGCCCTAAGGTTGTTCTATTGAGTGGAAGACATTAAAGCGGCATCGAAGGAAATGCTGTCATTGGAGTTTGCCAGCCTTATAGCAGAACGAAATTTGTATAAAAGTCCAGGACTAAATGAATACATCAGATTTATCGGTCCTTCTAACCTCAGTACCAAGCTGCATTAAAATATCATGTCTTTTCTTCTGCAGAGAAAGTGCTCTGATGCTTTTGGCAAGTTATTAAACATCTAAGCCTTAATTTTCCATCTGAGGGAGAAGGAAATTATTATCTTTCTCTGTGGTCATTGAAGATGCATTTCTTAGCACATCTTGAAGATATTCAGATGTTACAGTACTAGGAAGGGAGGACAACCTTGGAAATACAAAAATGAAGGCAGACAGAAGTTATTCAGTATTGCTTTCCTTTGCCCCCATAACGCAAAGAAGTTTTATCCTGTCTAATGTGTTTTTTTGGATTGGTGTGGTTTTTTAGCCTTTGGTCAAAAACAGTGAAATGAACCTCTGCCAAGGCTGAAGTTTGGCAGCTTCTGGTGAAAGAGCACTTTTTTCTTAATGTTTTAAGTAAAAGGGCCTTCACATAACAGTCAAAGAGAAATCTCCCTTTCTACTAGAAAATAGCTAACTTAGTTCTGCTCTTAAGATTTTTTTATTATGGTAAACCACACTTTGCAGTGCAAATTAACAGCTGGCTGTGTACTATCCTACCTTTTCCCTAACTTCTGTGATAAAAGAAATGAGGAATCTGTTTTAATTGTTTACTTTAAGAACAAGAGGTGTATTAATAATTTTTTCAGATTAATATGTTAGTTGGACTTGTGCCAAGGTTGCGTTACCATCTTGGTTTGTTCAGATAGGATTTACATGCATTGCCATATGCCAGTTATATGTAATGTGTGATTCAGGGAATGATTGTAGCACTTCAGATTTAAGTTTTCATGTGTGGTTTTGGGGTTTGGCATGGGTTTTTGGTTGTTTTTTGGGGGTTGGGGTGGTTTTGGGGTTTTTTTGCACTCTATTAATGATTCTGCTATGTGTACCCTCTTCAGTCATGCATTGGCCTTTGCTAAAGGAAGATCCAGGTTTGAGGAGTTTTAAATTTATGCTTAGATAATAAAGTGGGGGTTTTATTTTGTGGTTTTCTTTTCTTGCATGAATGTTTAAAAACCTGCTGCTAGGTTTTTTGTTCTAGTACTAATACAGGCTTCACAGTGCGTTGTATGGAAATGGGTTCATGCCTTTAATTGGTATTCATTTTTATTACTTTGACTTGAGATTTTGGTTAAAGAACAGCTGTTTGATAAGGGCAGGCTTAATGTTGTTTGTATTACCTGGGTTTGAAATGAAAAGCAGCAATTAAAAAATGTAAATGAATATTTCTGGAAAGTGACCCCAGGGATGCACTTGATGTATGTTGTTTGCTACAGTTTATGCAATGGAGGCGTATTACACGGTTTAATATTCAATGATATCTTGCCCTCTGCCTTCTCAGAAGTTGAGCTTTAAGGGAATACAGTTGGCAGAAAAAGAATAGAGGCTGAAGTATTAATTTAGTGCAAGCAAATCCCAAACGCAAGCCCCTTGAAATCAGAGATCATATCAAATGATGCACCAACTTTGAAACCTGTATTGTCTTTGTCGGAGTTGCACAAAGACTGGTACATGCGCTCACCAAGTAACCTCTCCTGCTCCCTGCCTTGTGACAGAGCCCCTGTAACTTCTTCATTTGCATTGAAATGGCTTGGGAAATGGCAGCGCCCAGGCCTTGCATAATCCTTGGAATGATCTGGCGGCAAGGCCCATTTCATTTGTTTTATGATAGACACCTGCTACTAGCAGGGAAGAATAAGGATAAGAAAATTATAGTCTAATTATTCAGGTATGGGACAAGATTTTATTTCAGATCTCTGTAGATACTCGTGACAGCTTTTCCTGGTAATCGTTGTATTAAGCAGTCTTCAGTGAGCCAACAGTACTAAACAACACTTTTCAAAGATAAGCTTGAATTACTTGGCCGTCAATTGCCAGCTCTTTTTTTCAAATATGCAGTCAGTAAGTAGGCCTATCAAAAAATCATTGTGTGTGTCATTTTAGTTTCAAAAGTGCTTGTTTCAACCAGAAATACACCAGCCTAGAAACAAGTATGGGCTTTGAGGGATGAGATGGAGGGCATCCTTTATTCTTTATGTTTAATAAAAATCCAAATTATTCTGTTTGCTTTCTCTCCACGTTCCTGAAGGAGCGCAAGCACAGCCTAGAGTCCCTGTGACTGCGTGGCAAGGCAGGTAGAGCTGGTCTTCTCCTTACCTGACAGCATGTGCGCTCTGCAAAGCCAGGCTGTTTGCGGCATCACTTTGCAGATGCCAGTTTTCAGGAAAGTTAAGGAGATGTAACAATGATCAGTAATTTTAGAAATTACACATCCTATTGTCTCAAACACTTAAAGTTTGGTAAGGGGTAGTTTTGATTCCCAAAAGGAAGTTTCTTCTGCTTTCATCATTTTATCTAAGTTTGAGAAAACTTGGCACCCTGAGAATACCCTGAATGATGTTTATTAGAGACTTGTTAAAGCATAGCTAAGACTTTCTAGGATTTCATATTGTAGAAGGATACTGTAGCTCCTCACAGGATCTGTGCTAACCTACCTGTGCATATGCTGAAGCCTGAGAAGGGACTTAATCTGAAAAGGCACAGTCAGACTGCTGCTGTGACGTATCCCCTCAGGATTCAGGTGGTAGTCTGGAGGATGTGAGAGCAAGGGGACTGTTTTTGCCCTGAGTATGTTCAGTGCCTCTAATATGTGCAGGAAAAGGAGCCTAACAAGGAATTTGGAGGGTTTGGGAAGGTGTTGGAAAAGGACATTGGTGTATGTGGATATGTGGGGAGAGTAAGGGCATAAGAGTGGGTATGGAGGACTAGGAGCAAAGGCAGTGTCAGAAGCACCTTTAGGGAGAATGGGTGAGACTTTGGGAGCATAGGGGAGGTTGACCTCTAAAATGGGAGCACAGGGCCCTTTTTGGGAATTGAGAGCTTTCTGTGGAGTCCTCAGCCCCCCCGCCCCGTTCCGTTTCAGCAAATAGGTGTGAAACTCACTAATACGCATGCCCTACGCATGGTTGGTCCATTTTGGGATGGAAGCTATTACTGTTGTCACTGTTTAAACATAGTTACAGAAGTCTGTGATCTAGTCTTCCCATTAACAATATAGCTACAGATTAGTCTGTTTGGGAGAGAGCTGTATCATCATGTATTTTAGAGGAAGGAGCTATGTTACGTTACATACAATGGATTTGAACCAAAATGTCCTGTTAAAATTCAGCTTTAGCTGTGAAGACTGTTTCCTGCACTTCTTTTACTCATTTTTTTTATCCTGGGGTTTCAGTGTTGCCAGTCCTGACAATTTAATTGCAAGTCTCGTAACCTTTGTTCTTGTTCTGAAATGTTTAGAATTTGGCATTTATGTGACAATCTTCTTAGCATTTCAAAATGAAGAGATGAAATCAATGTGTATACTGAAGACCTACTTAAAATTGCATTGGAGATGTTGAATATGTCTTGTAAACTGCAACAAATCTTTTTCCTTTTTTCTTTTTTTGTTTGACCAAGAAGGGCAACAAGACCCGAGGGGGCTCGACATGTGAATTGGTTTTGTACTGCTGGTAGTGGCCTTCAGAGAAATTGGGAAAGGTGGTGTCCCCCTTCCCAGAGCTGTGACAACTGTGAAAAAAACCTATTAGCCATCTGTGCATGTATTGTAATTGGTGGTTCGTGCTGTCATGGGCACTTGCAGAACAACCAGCCCTTTGTGTGTTTATCTCTCAAAAGTACTGGTTGTACTGAGGTTAATGAGACTCCCCAGGAATATAAACACCTCAGATAAAAGTGTAGTGTATGAGGTGTGTATTTTTATTGTAACATTACAAATCAAAACTATTTGGGAACTGTCAGATTTGTGCTTGGCATATGAAATTCAAAGGCAGCCATAAGACATTTTAAAGTGATCTTATGTGGGTCTTTTTATATCACTGTGGCTTCAGTGGAATCTTAGATGGAATTCTTCTTGTCTAAGTTATTTCCACAACCTTTTCTGAGGACAGACAGATACCCTGTTACACATATGAGCCCTCAATATTACAAGCTCTAAAAGCATTGCAGGTTTTTTGTCATTTTTGTCCAAATTTTGCCAGACAGCAGCCATAATGTTATGCCTGAGTACCTCACACAGATACGTTCTCTCAAAGACATCCAGTTCTGTTGGGAATCATACCTCAAAAGAGTTGTTCTTCAGCATTTACATTTCTGAGGCCTGCAAACCTTTCCTCAGTGAAACTTTAAGTTGCACTTTGTCCTTGAAATGCTCTAGGGGAAACATAATTTATATGTTTTGATGCTCCCCATGCTCTAGACGTCTTTTTCCACTTACCATTCTTAATTAAATGCAGTATTGATTTTTATGGTAAAATTTTTGTTTTGCTTCTAATCCTGTAAAAGGTTTTGTAAACAGAGGGTTTTATCCAATGAAATGGGGATCTACACATAGAATCATAGAATATTTCAGGTTGGAAGGGACCCATAGGGATCATCAGGTCTGACTCCATGCTCCTCGCAGGACCACCTAAAACTAGACTATATGACTAAGAGCATCGTCCGGACACTCCTTAAACTCTGTCGGGCTTGGTGCCATGACCACTTCCCTGGGGAGCCTGTTCCAGTGACTGGACCCTCAGGGAAGAACCTTTTCCTAAAGTCCAGACTGAACTTCCCCTGATGCAGCTTCATTCCGTTTCCTCATGTCCTGTTGCTGGTTGTGTACATTTATTTGTAAGCTGGGTTGTTTTTTACTTGAATGACACTTTAAAAGCTGAGTAAAGATTGCCTAATGTTACGTGGGAGGCATATTGTTACTCATAGGTGTTATGTGAGGCAGGCACAACCTGGCTGAAGATGGAATGCTTTATATGAATACCAGACACTAGATAGCATGAGGAAAACAATTATGTAAAGTTACAGCAATTACATTGTTCAGATTGCAAACTAAAACTACATTTTATAGAAAGAAAATATATATTATGGCTGAGAGCACCTAACTAAAATGACAAGTACACGTCTTGCTACAGGTTTCCTACTTGGCTTTTTAGTAGTATCACTACAGTTTTCTTAAGCGGTTCTCCTTTTACCTCTCAACTTGCTTCCAAAACCCCTGCACTGAAGCAGAAGGCAAGGAAGGGTGGGGTTCCCTCCCTCTTACACTTGAATAGATGGCCAGCTTGGGCAGGGATGCTCACCTCGCTTCTCTGTCTATAAAGAGTCTACTAGAGTGGAGTCCTATTTTAATGGCTAGGCTGCTAGGGTAACACTGATTTTAAGTTTTAGCAAAGAAGACATCTTACTAATTGGAAGACCAACAGAACTATCAAGTATCAGTGATTCTGCTTCAGAAGAGTAGTTTCTTAACATCCAGACTGTGAAGAAATTGTGTTCACTGCTGCATAATTTTGTCCATGAACGAAATAGCTTGTGCTGCTTCATTTTTGAGAGTTTACTGTTCCTTTCTAAAAAAGAATGTAAGATTTCTATTCAGAAAGTGTCTGAAATAATACATTCGTATCATTTTAACCGCATGTAGATAGTCATGGGACCTCTTAGATTATGAGGACAACTGATTTGAGGGCTTTTGGTTTTGTTTTATAGTACAGTAGGAATTCTTTACATAGTAGTCTTCTGCTAAATCAGTCAGAAATTAAATATAGTACCAGTTTGGTTTTTTTTTTTTCCCAATAGAAGAGTTTGCAGGTGGGTTTAGTCTTGTGAGAATTTTGAAGAAGGACGTGTCTGAGCATCAAGGCAACCATGCTTAGGAGAGATGCATTTCTGCATCATTCTTCTCCTGCAAAATAGTTTGATATGTGCAGCCTTTTGATACCTTCTGGAATGGGCCCCCCCCAAAAAAAAGTGAAGTATTAAAGCAATGTATGGTGTTTTTGCTATGTGATGACTAACTTGTACAAGTAGTTTTTATCTTTGGTTTTTGGAAGCAAACACCCACCCCCACCCCCAATACTACAGAGAGTTCTCCTACAAAACTGTTAATGTTCAGTACTTCATAGGCTTTCTGGCTTGAAACATTGTGCCGTAAATCCAGTAGCAGTGATTTTAAGTGGAAGAAGATACCCATTCTCAACCTTCAGCCTGTCAGTTCTATGGAATCATTGGCCTGTTTTGTCATAGGTCTTCATTTCTTCAGTTTTCTGGTGTGGCAGGGAGTCTTCAGCTTGGTACAAGGGAGATAGATACAAGGTGGACAGATTAATCAATGTGCTTTTTCCATGTCATTTAACAAAGAGAAGTTTTGTTTGAATTTGAATTTGCTAGACTGAAACAGTGTTTCCTTTAAAGTTTCTTATAAAAATTCAGGAGGTTACTGGATAACTGAAACAAGGTAGTAGAAATTCTCTCTCCCCTCTGAAATTAGTGTTTTGCTCCTTTTTTAATTATTAAAACCTTTGAGCTTTCTTGAATTTTCTTGATAGGCCACTTACTTGCTCTTGAGCTGAATAGAACAAATCTGTTGATGTATGAATCTGTTCCAGCCCTCTGTAGCCACTGTGCTCAATTACATGAAAATCCATGTTCTTCTACTTCACAAGAAGGTGGTGGGGCAGAATATCGCCAGAGAGTCTGTTGAAGAACATACTCTAATGGGGTTCAGCTCCAGAGATGCTGAAAGAGATGGTCTGAGGAGGAAAAAAATGTTTAGGTGGAATTTTCTGTGAGAATAGGGGCACTGTTAACATGTAGGCTGCAGTAGCTTTGCTACCACTAGCTGTACTTTGTAGAGGTAGTGTTTATAGTGAGAGGGAGAGGCTTTATTCTCTTATCCTTTTGGAAGTTTTCTGTCTTCAGCAGCTCACTCCTCGTAAGATGCTTTCTATTTCTTGCCTAAGATGTACTGGGAAAATAGATAAGCTGCTCAACACACATTAAAGCCTTATCAACTTCTGGACTCAAGTTCCCTTCAGTAAGAATGCCCAGGTGAATTCATCCCCGTTGTCTGAATTACTGAGATAAAATGGGTCAAGAAAAGCAGTCTGCAAGGGGCTAGTGACCCAAACAGTAAAGGGCTTTGTAGGTCAAACCCAACACTTTGTATTTAACAAAAGAAGAGATAAATATTAGTGCAATATATGTAGTTCTGGTGCTTGTTTCCTGTGAGCACTTGACTTAGCATTGCATCAGGTTGGGCTTTCACATGGCTTTTCGGTGTGCATCATTCTGTGCCAATTTAATTACTAAAGAAGAAAGGTATGGGCGACTGTAGTGAAACTCTTGTGCATTAGATAGTGCAGCCTTCTGGACAAATATAGCTGGAAGGAGGGGAGATGATTCTCACAGCTGCTTCTCGTATTTGATCATGAGAACCAACAATATTCCCAAATCAGGTATTACTTGAATGTTTCTATTTAATTTTTTGTCAGCAACTTCTTTAATCTCACACCACACCATGATCTGACCTGTGTTTTGCTATCATCAGATTTTCCAATCGTTGTGATTTGCATAATGCGTATACATTTGTCACATCTGTCGTGTATGCCATACAGAACAGGTAAAATATCAATTTGTGAGACTTAGATGGGAATGGCAACTAACCCTCCAAAAAAGACAAAGACATGGAAGAAGGATGAAAAATTGGCAGGTTTAAAAAAGCTATTTTTTAGCTGAACTGCCAAAAGTTGCCCAAGGATTTTGCAGCGTAGACTATTTGGATGATAAAATGATAATAGCATTTCATGCTGAAATGTGCAAACTGATGCATATGAAGAACTTAACTGCAGCTATGCATGTGTAATGGTGAGTCTAAACAAATTACATTATTCTGGATAAGAATTACAGGGTCGCTGGAAAATAGCTTGAAGATAGCGACTCAGTGTTCAGCAGTAGTCTAAAAAATAAGTGAACCTTTGGAAAACAGTAGGAAAAGAAAGGAGAACAAAACCAAAGCTGCCATCATGTTATTGCAGAAATCCTGTTTGTGTGAATATCATATCAAATATTAGCTATCGTAGAACAAAAATGACACAGAAGATGACAGAGAGGGACAAGACAAGAATGATCAGTTGGAAGTGCAATATAGTTTCCATGGAGTTGAAAGTAGTAGATTAAGACTCATTAGAGTGTAAAACAGAGGACTGAGGGAGGATGAGATAGTAACCTGTAAGATCACAAGCTGAATTTATGCCGGTGAAGAGGCAATAATAGCGCAACATTTCTTGAGCTACTTTGTGGTTCCTACTGAGTGAGAGGTAATCAGAGATTTGTTTGATTTGGTTTTCAACTGAATGAATGGTTTCTAACTGCACGGTGTTGTGTAACTCTCTACCACCTGGAGGACAAGGCATGAATTACTTCAAAAGTGGAGTTCCTTCATGAAGTTGTGAAGGAAAGGTCGGGGTTTAATCTTTGAATTACAAAGTAAACTGCTGGTAGTTAGAAGGACATGGAGGTGGAAGGATCACATTTGTCTATCCTTACCCTCTAACAAACTTGGTTGCTTTCAGAAACAGGCTAGATGAACTTTTATTCTGCTCTTGTATGATTATCACTATGTACATTCCTCTGACATCTTTCAATTATGTTAATATTAAAAAAGTCTTCTTTTAAATGAAGGCCTTATACCTACTCTACAGTGATGACCTGTTCAGATAACTGAAAGATTGTAGCATCCCTAGAGGGAAGGCTGAGAACTGAACCTCCATTTAGCAGGACCAAAACAAAAGAGGATGATTTGTACACCTTACTATAGTACATTAGCATGCGATCTGTATTAGTTCAGTGTAACTCTTTCCCTGACATAAGCACATTTGTTGTCTGTTACAGTCACCATAGTAAGACCACAGCCATAGAGACTGATTAATACCATATGTGTCGAATCCATCAAGGCACCTGAGATGGTAGTGAATTGGTTATTTGTTCTTCCATTATGAGTTTAGGGCTTCATTTTCTATAGATTGCTGTAATAAACATGCTTCTATAGTGTCTCATATTTCTCAGTAACTTCCTGTGACAAAGAGCAGAACCTTAGATACCTTCCAGTGGTACTTCCCACAGAGCGTGCCTGGGCTGGTGGTTCTTCTGCCGCTTGTCTCAACTCAAAGACAGTGAAGAGTAAAAATGTAAACAGGTTGTTGGCTTGTTAAAAGGAAATAAGCTTGTGAGGAGTCTGGAATAATTGCTGAAATTATCTCACACCACAAACCACCATATTTAGGATTAAATGTCATTGTTGTGAGGTTCTTTTATTACGGGTTGCAGTTATCTCTGAAAACAGAACCAGTCAGATGCTTTCTTATAGCAACTGCCTGGAGAAGATGTCTTGCAAGATTCCCTCCCCTGCTTCACGTTTAGTACTTGGATATCAAGTTTCAGGCAGGTCAGAACCTGGGGCAGTCGTTCTGCCAGGATTCCACGGGACGTGTGTGCAGGTAAACCTCCTGTAAATACACAGTCATGTAAACCTCTTGAGTTCACTAATTTGGGGTACTTCAAGGTCCCATGTGAGCAAATGAAGACAAGAATAATTGTGACATTCCCTCAGTTCCCTTTTATTGTGAATGCCAGTGAAAGAAGATCTCAGACTTCTTGCTTGGTTTCTAGGTCGGTACTTTATTAGATTTTGTAAAGCGCAGTCCTCACTCTTCTGCAGATACTCCATCAGCCTCCTTCAATGCCTAAAGTGTGGTGCTTACTTAATGGAGCAGTTATAGTCACCTCAACAGTCATAATTGTCTTTGATTGAGAAAATACAGGATAAATTAAATTTTAAAGTAGATAAAATTTTAGGCTTCAAGTCAGTCCGAGAACACCTGCTCAAGCCATCTGACATCCTGTAAAAGTAGTTTCTATGTGCACTGTAGAGTCCACAGAGGAAGCTCTCAGGAGTTCTCATTAATTTTCTGAAAATAATCTGTATAGTGCCTAAGGTAGTTGGCCATATCATCTCACATTTGGGGTGCCTTCAGAGTTTGATCACTTTGTAGTCTGTATTGGCTTGAAGCTATAAAGTGGTAGGATGCTTCTATCCACATACCTTCTACCCTTTCCATAGAGGACATGGGAGTCTTGGCCTGTGGAACTCAGCTCATAGATGAGATGATCTTTTGCTGTGATCCTCAGTGGATTTTTCACCAGAAATTTTGATTATCCTTATTAATAAAGCATGTACAGGAGGGATAGAGGCAGCTAAACAGTGCTGCTGAGATGGTCTTTCACTTGCATGTTGGTAGTTCAGTTCCAGTGCAAGAGTTGTCAACAGTTATTCCCATCTGAAGGTGGTTGCTTTACTGTTCTTATAACATGAATTCACCATTTGTGTTGCGTGGCAAACTCAGCAGATAGCAAAAGCCTTAAGGACTGAAACTGTGCCCTAAAGGAACAATGCCTGATGAAGACGCGTAGCACAGAGACAGTTTTTCAAAGTGGGTTCCCTAAATATGCAACTGATTCTAGCTTCTTATCTATGTTGTAGGAATATGGAGGTTGATTTGGTTTTATATTTTTTTTAACCACAATAGCCTACATTTTGTGCATAAATCTTTTTTTTAGTTACAAAAGCTTGAGATTTTTTTCCATTGCAATGTAGAAAGACATCAGGTGAAATAAAAAAAACCCCACAAAACCCAGGAAAACAGCAAAACCTTTCATGTGAGTATCTCAAAGTGAAAATGAAGGGAAGGTAAAATCCAGTGCTTTCAGAGAAGATGAGAATTCCAGTGCATGACATATTTAAACTTTAGAAAGATAAAGGTGAACTCATCTTTTTGTGTTAAGTTTTTATTCATTTATAGGAAGCTTTTTCTCCTAGCTATAATGCTATGGAGGACTTTGAAATGGGATAATATTGAGCTTTGTCCCTGTATGTGATCCACTGTAGCAATATATGTAACTTGAAAATCAAACATTTTCAGGGATTCTTCCCTGGGGTTTATACTGATAGATATTAAAAAGCTATTGTTAATTCCTTATAACTCTCCCTAAAAAAAACTTTGTAAACTGTCACTAGTATTCATCATTAAAATTTGTGTCATACCCTTTCCTGATTAGCTAGATACTGGTCTTTTTTTTTTTTATTTTGTATTGCAAATATGAGAATTGTCAGCTATGTGGTTTTAGGGATTGCATAGTAGATGGGTTAGTTCAATTTAAACTACTCCACTAAGCCACCTTATCTTCCAGATAGAGTGCATACATTTGAAATTTATGCTACTTGAGTTCTTTGTGGTGTTTTTGAAAAATAATTGACTGAGATACTGATTTAAGTGTTTTTTTTTCTGAGTAGTCTAGGTTGTCGTGCTTTGTACACAATGTATTAGTAACATTAAGACTTAGCACCAGGACTCTTTTCAGTGGTACCCAGCGACAGGACAAGGGGCAACGGGCACAAACTGAAGCAGAGGAAGTTCCACCTGAACATGAGGAAGAACTTCTTCCCTCTGAGGGTGACGGAGCACTGGAACAGGCTGCCCCGGGAGGTTGTGCAGTCTCCTTCTCTGGAGATATTCAAGACCCGCCTGGACAAGGTCCTGTGCAGCCTGCTGTAGGTGACCCTGCTTCAGCAGGAGGGTTGGACTAGATGACCCACAGAGGTCCCCTCCAACCCTGAACATTCTGTGATTCTGTGACATGCAGTTGTATGTATATACAGGTACATTGTAAGTCATGGTAATTATGGTGCATTTTTTGGTCTAGAATTTTATTCATGTATTATGAAGATACCTCCATTTTTGTAGTGAAATGTTGCTGCTGTTGACAGCACATGTTAACTGTAGGATGCTGAGGACAAGTGACTCTAAAATTACTTACTGTTTTTCAGTTGGGGATGAGGAATTTAGGCAAACAAGATGCAGATTATTTTACCTGATGCTTAGGATAGGCTTCATACACTTTCCAGAAGGGTATTGTTTTTACAGTGTAATTTTAACATATTATAAAGATGTGAACGCAGAACTAGCCGAGATAGAATTCTGTCTGTGAGTAATAGTTGGGTTTGTTTTTGCAAGTAGGAGTGAGACATGGCTGGGAAAAGACTGTTTATTTATTTTTCTAAAGCAAGGCGTGCTTTATTATTGCAGGGTAAGGTATACTGGAGTCCTGTTTTGTGTCTAACTAGATGCCCGTCGCACGTGGAAAAGCCTACAGATCTGCTCTCCTCTTAGAAGCAGACTAATTATGAAATTCCCTACCTTGACTAAGCTCTGCATGTGGTGTCTGTGTATATTAACTGCTGGTCACACTGCAGATCTGGCTGCCTTGGGCCTTTGCATTTCTTCTCTTTAAGTACTTTTGGCTAATAAGAAGAAGCTAACAGAATTCTTTAGAATAGTGCTTATCAATACCTTCAACTAAAAGCTTAAAAAAAAAAAAAATGAGGCTTGGAAAATAGTGTTTGACTTCCCTAGCAAGAAATCCTAAATCAAGTTAAAAGACCACATTCAAGTTCTTGTCATAGATACATTGCACCAATGTGTTTTAGTCTGCATTATTTTATATATTTGAGATCTTTACTAGCATGGCACGGAATGCAGAAGTATCAGTAACAAGTAAAACAATCTCAGTGTAATAGTAGTGTTCACAGGAAGATGTGGCTTTGCAAAGAATGTTGGAGTTAGGTTTTCCAGTTGCACAGAAAGAGTATAATTGTCCAAAGTGGACAATTATAAAAGGATTAACCTTTTATATGCATAGGCTGCTTTCAGTGAGTTTAAAATGTATCTGGATTGATTTGAAGTGTTTTTCAGATGTGTAAAATCATTATACAGTGTTCTTCATGTTGTCACCGTTCCCTTTGAACTTGCACTTTAAACATTATTTATAATGCAAAGTATATTTAGAATCAATCCTAAAAATGTAAAATCTCTTTTTTGGTCTTTAGAGTTGCAAAAATAATGAACGCTGTGTTACATTGCATTTTATTTCAGCCAGTGACTTTTTAAGTGAAGTCCCACCATACCAGATAATGTAGATGGTGTAGTTCAAATACTGGTTTTGTGAAGCAAGTTTAACGACATGTTGTACTTGGAATGACTTGTCACGCATTCCATTGTGCAATATTATCCACTGCTTCATTTGCCATTGTAAGATAAAAATTATTTTCTTTGCGTTCAACACATTTTTGTCTCTGCTGGGTTGTTTTATTAAGGTCGTGTCTTGTGTACTCTATGCATTCTAACTTCAACCTAAACCCAAACTTACCAGTTTAGGGAAGGGGTCTTATTTTGTGTTCACCTGTTAAAGCTAGGAACTGAACTGCACTTGGACAGGTATTGTACCATCCAGCCCTCTCTTTCAGGATAAAACTTATTAAGAATCTTGTTAAATCAATTTTTGTGAAATATCATCAGTGGCTTATGAAGTGGCTGACTAGATGTCCAAATGACTTTCACAAGTGAGTAAATTTTCAAAACTGTAAAGTGTGTTTACTTTTTCCATGTATCTTCAGTCTGCAATTGTCAAAATGGAAAGGTATGTGTTGAAGAGCAGTGGCTCTCCTTTGTCATGCAGTTTCTTGTATGAGGAGAAAATGGGCTCATACGGACGTAGGACCCTTGTACAAGTTACTGCATGGGGTTATTACTTCTTGGAGAAGTATCCGTACTGATAATGTGAAACTTGTGTTTGCAGCTGGTTTCCATGCAGAGTTTTAAAACCGAAACCCATAGGTAGTTGACTTTTTTTTTAATTGTATTGAAACTTTTTTTTAGGTCAGTTACTCTCCCACTGCCTTGGAAAACAAACCAGTCCCATGGTACAGAGGGCTTTGTGTGGTCCATCAGTTCCAGCTGTAATTCTAGACAGCCTTTGCCTGCCAGCTGGGTTTCGCAGTCCACGGGCAGCAGCGGAGCACGTATTTGTGTTGAAGCCAAGCTGTGTTCAACCACAGTCTGCAAATGGGGTTGGGAGCAGGGGGAGGGATGGGGCTAGCACAGGGGAAGGAGGTGCAGAAAAATAGTAGGTAGTCAAGCCAAAATTCTGGGAAGCCTGTGTGGATGAACAAGGAGTTCCTAACAAGACTTAAGCGTAAAAAGGATGTATACAGAAGGTGGAAGGCGGGACACGTAACCAGGAAGAAATACAGAGACATCTTTCAAGCATGCAGAGATGCAGTTAGGAAAGCCAGAGTCCAGCTGGAATTGAATCTGTTGAGGGATGTCAAAGGCAACAAGAAGAGCTTTAGTGCAATAAATGCAGATTTTTTTTAAATAGAGTAAAAATAATTAAAATATGAGAGGGTTTGGCTTCTTTGAGTTAGATCCCATTACTTTGTAGGCTGTTTTCCTTGCTTTTTGTCTCCATACCTTGGCTCAACCCCTGTCTTGCTTCTGAAATGCATTTCCATGTTTCTCTGGCTTGCCTTCTGTGTTCCCTTTCCCTGTGGCTGTCCACCACTTTTCCCGTAACATGGTGCCTGTCTTCTCGCGCCTGTTGGTCTCTGCAGTTGCTTGCTTACTAGCTGGTTGTTTTTTTTTTCCTGAGGATCCTACTGTCCTCCTTCATCCTCAGACATATTTGATGTTGACAGAATAAGGACAAGGAATGTAAATGTTTTGAGTGTATTTACTCATCATTTCAGCTGGAAGCTTTTTTCAAGTTTTCTTCGGACTCCCATGCTTGAGACATCCAAGAAGAAAATTTTGGCCTAGAAAGTGTAAGTCTTCTCTTTTCGGGAGATGTGAAGCCTTCTCTTTGCTTAAAAACCGAGCTAAGAAACTCAGTACTCTTCTGCAACATGCCCCTGTGACTAAGGCTGGGAAATAGATGAGGGGGAAAAATAACACGTGTCGCTTGATTTTGGGAGCATCTTAATGGATTTGCTCATACCATTCAAGTTTTATCACCACTGAAGCCACTGATGCTAGATTCAGCTGTGAGCCTTGAGTCGAGAATTATTTAAGCATATGTTTAAGTCTTGGTGACTGTGGTGGGACTCGAGCAAATGTGAGGAGTTTAAGCACGCTGTGTGTTCTTCAAAGTGAGACTCTACAGGGGAGCCCATTTCCGATGGTCTTGTGACGTGCATCATGGGAGCTGCCTGGGGTGTGAGCCAGGGCTGTGTTTTGCCTGCTTAGTTGCATAGCACCTCCTCGCTACATAAAAAAGAAAAATATTTATGTGTGTTCAGGATATCTTCTCAGTTGAGTTGTGTTCTTTATCTCCTGAAGGTTTCACTTATACATATGTTACCATTCCGTGTCCTAGCGTAGTCTGTCCAGCACTTCCCCAAGCCTGAGAGGTTCCTGGGGATCCAGGAGCCATCTGAAGCAGAGGCCAGCAGGGGCTGCTGTAGGAGTAGGAGATGGAGAAGGTTTGCAGCCTCCCATTTGGAGAAGCCCTCCTTGAGGGTTTGCTCTTGCTGCCTGCTCTTCCCTCATACTATACCCCAGCTCGCTTGGGCTCAGCAGTGGCTTCCCAGCACGGAGTAGGTGTCTGTCGCTTACTCACAGCTTTGCATATTTTATATGTTCATAAGTTAAATATGATGCTTCATCATTACAATGTTAGAACTAACTTCAGAGTTCTTAGGTTGGCTCAATAAATTTTAAAATGCTTTTTCGTATTTATTATTTCTGTAGAAGTGGACAGTGGCATTCATAGTGCTTATTTCCAGATGCCCTTAGATTATGGCTTTAATATCATTTGCCACTCAAGAACTTGCTGGTTTCCTTCAGTTCTGGGACATAATTGAGTTGGAGATGATTAGTTGCATCCTTTTGGTTGAACGATGAGGGTTTTTCCTTAATTCCTGCAAAATCATCATTAGCTATTTTGGCTGCTGTTCTGTATTGGGTTGAGGCAGTACTACATTGTAAATCAATATCTTTTTGAAAAGACTGCTGTAAATTGCCTAGATAGCATATGCATGGTTACTTTGGCTGCAATGCTGCTGCAGAGCCTGGATGCTCTGCCTTTCTGGGAACTCCACAGGCAAGTCCATCATATATTAAAAAAAAAAAAATCTTTTTAGAAAGGACATGGTGTTGCTGGTGAAATTTAGACAGAGAAATATTGTACCATCGGTGCTGATCTGTACCTTTTGTATTTTACTCCACTGGGATTACCCTGTCTTGAGGGATTTCTTTGTTTTCTGCTTTAGATTTCCCCCTTTCTTAGCTGTAGTACAGTCGTAGCATTTCAGCTTGCTAGTGCAGAAAGATGTTGTGAATTCAGTTGCTGAATGAGCCCAGCCTGACTGCAAACACTAACATTGCTAGAGAGATGCCAAAGAGTTGCAGGTGAATCTAACCTGATCTGGGCAACAGCAAAACGGTAAGACAGGGCTTGTTTAAATCTCTGGGATTAATTGCGTGCTGGAGTTTCCCGTTTCAACCTGAAACCTAGTTATCACATGCTTCCAACTTGAGCAGGATTCATTCTGTGCATGTCAGGGTGGGTTTTCTCAGGAATGCTTGAAATCCAGGCAGAAGGGAGGTGGTGGGAAGCTGGGAACACCACATGAGACCTCTCGGCAGCCACCCTGGTGAGACTCCCCGGCAGCACTGCCTGCGGTTTGTAAATACCAGGGAAAAGGTAGGGGAAGGCTTAAACGCGATGCTTTTCTCGGTACAGCTTTGTATTTCTCTCTCCATCAGCCTTATTTATTATTGTATTAAGAGGATAGTATGAGCAATTTTTTCCGATACATGCTTGGCTGCACGCCCTCTGGGACGAGTGAGTGAAGGACGTGATCAGCCACTTTTTCATCTCTGCTAACAAGTCTGTGCATCTCGCTCGATCTGAATAAATGTCTTTCTCAGTTACAGATTTGCTTGGTGGTGGAACATATAATTAAAATGATCCTTTATAAATACATGCTCTGTCGTGGATGCCAGAAGATCTTTTTGCCTGGTTAACCTCTGTCATTATTTTATTTCCCTTGTATGCTGTCTTTATTTAATAAAACAAAAAGTGAGGTAGTCATTTTAAGTAGTTGTTCTTGAATGCTTATGTAGGAGTGTGTTGGCAGAGGTTTGGATCTTAGTGGAATATTTCAGTGTATGAAAGCATAGGGCAGCAGCATGTTCAGGGAAAGAGAGGAGGAAAAAAGCAGCAGTTATCATTAGGACAAGACAGAAAGATAAAAATGTGGCCATTGTATGGAATAATTTGAATTCTTTTTGATGACTTAACGGACAGCTAGTGTGTTTTGGTTGTCGATCAAGCCATAGATTATTCTCAGCAGATATCCAGTGGAACCGAACAAAAAGAAATTTTGCCATATGTTCTAGCATTTAAAGGAAAGCAACTGTGGTAGTAATGGTAGAGTGATGAAATATGGGTTATGCTATTACTAGTTAAGGGTAAAAGCAGAGGGTTTTGTTTCTAGAGGAGTGCGTTTATACTTTATGCACTATGTGAATTATACTCCAAGAAGAGATGAGTTATATATCAATGTGGGATCAAATAACTAGTTTGACAGCGATTCATGTTTGCTTTTTCTGTACTTGCCAATTAAGCAGTTTTTCTTCTTTGTCACTGAATATGATTAAAGGGGGAAGATTCAGTTCTGTCTCAATTATTTTCTGAAGGTTTCATTATTATTTTGCTGGAGTCCTTTATTTTTTAAAAAATGTTTTCTAAATGTGTGACACTGTGTACTGTAATGTAAGTGATGTGAAGTGAGCTGTTTCACACTGTATACAAACTTAATTTGCCTGGTTTTGTCTCAGAAAGTAGAGATGCTTTTTTTTTCAGTCAAGAATAACCTTGAATGTTTCTATTTACAATAATTATTGTAAATAATTAGCTTAATTATTTTGCAGCTGCAAGCATTTTTAATGGAAGTTTTCCTTTGCTTATACTGTCATACCTATTAATATATTGCAGACCTTCAGTGCACTGGCCATTGTTTAATGCGTAGAAGTAATCCAGCCATTTGTATTTGCTTTCATGTACAAGGAATGAACATCCGGAAACTCTTAGGCACGTGGGATTTTGTTAAAGCAAATTTTAAATTAGGGTATTTCTTGGTGATATTTTTTCATCTACATCCATATGTGAAAATTGTTGCTTCTGCCAGCTTTCTTCCGCCACGTGTTTTTTTCTCCCTGAATATGGAGCCATCAGCTCCATTCACTGTGTTACTACTGTCTCTGGAGTTCTCCCATTTTAGCTTCCTGAGCTTAAGAAAACAATAGTGTTTTGGACATTTTTTATTGGTAAGTAATGTTCTCTATGGTAATATTTAGCTGAACAGATCTAAAATGAACTAGAGCAGGGAAATAACATATAATGTGGAAAATGTGGCCGAAAGTTAAGAATGCAGGTGGGAAATGTAAGAAATACATAGTTTAACAGGCAGTGGGTGGTGCTGAGTGCTCTATAAAGAAAATTATCATCTCTGTGTGGATCAGTTTTGTTGCGAGGCTGAGGTCTGTCACAGCAGGAGACAAGAGCATACCTGAGGAGTGAATGTTTGCCACAATCTCCTTCAGGTCTCTGACTCCAGACAGAAAGAACTTCAAAAAGTTGCAGCTGAACAGGCTAAAAATCATCAGCATCACGTCTTAGAGCAAGGAGCTTAGCTGGCCTTTGAAGTCCCATGGCAAAAATGGTCACCTAACTATCTCTTTTTAGCTATTTTGAACGAATACTAACAAAAAATTGCTCCTGGAGGAGGCTCCCAGAAGCCCCCCAGACAAGGAGATGGATGGTACCCTTAAAAGCGCCTGCGCTTGGGCCTCCGTGCATGGCTGCCCCAGTGATCCCAAGGGCTGGCTGGCGCGGGCACTGCGAGGGCACGTCGCGCAACTCAGCCGGGCTCCTGTGCCAGCAGCGAGAGGAGATCTTGTCCTTCAAGGGAGATCCTTGCGTGGCGCTGGCCACCCCTGAGCTGCCTGCCTCGTGCAGCTCTCTGTCCCCTGTCCTGGCCTGACTGGCGTGCTGAGTAGGAGTTTAGGGGAAATCATAGAATCATAAAGGTTGGAAAAGGCCTCTAAGATCATCAAGTCCAACAGTCAACCCAGCACCATCATGCCTGCTAAACCACGCTTGTGCGAACGCTCGGTCTGGGTCGGTTGAGGCTTCAGGCTGTGATACGTGGTGACTGCTGAATAAATGGGAGAGCAGGGGTGCCCCGAAAGCTTGCAGGAGCTGCCAAGCAGATCCAGACAGCTTTGTTTGGGTTATTTCCCTTGGAAGTCCTGGCAAGGCACAGTGCTGTACACGGTTTGTAAATTGGGTTTGAGAATGCAAGCGTTATAATTTTCCTAAGTGTTTCAGGTACTGACACAATGATAATTACAGCTTACAAACAATGCTAAAATGAAGGAGAGTTAGCAAATAGTCATTGAAACAACAGAGAGACTATGTGATACCATTGCTCCAAAACCTGTTTCTGAACTAAAGAAAAATATAGCTGGTGTACTTGATTCAGGAAGAACAGGTTAAATACTATGTTTTCTGAGCTTGTGTTCCCAAGATAGGTCCACGCTGCTTCCAACATCTTGGATTAGGTTTTTCTTTTGGTACCGTGGCAGGGAGGTACGTGAATGGGAAGTTGGTTAGGTAAGGAACAGACTCTTAAGGACTTTATTTTTTTTAATCCTGCTATTACAACGTCAATGTCAGGACAGCTACTCCCAGCAGAAGCTCCATCAGTCATGAAGTGCTTCTTCCATGTACCTGATGACTTCTGGGTTTTGGTATAGTTCGGTAAATACCTTTCTTTGACTTTTTTTTGCTCTTGAGATAAGTTTATTGTGTATTGTCAGAATTATTGATTGTATGCGTCTTTTTCTTGTGTGGCAGA
This sequence comes from Opisthocomus hoazin, assembly GCF_030867145.1. NCBI lineage: Eukaryota > Metazoa > Chordata > Aves > Opisthocomiformes > Opisthocomidae > Opisthocomus > Opisthocomus hoazin. The sequence continues at coordinate 69,157,016 of NC_134417.1, read as the reverse complement.
TCTTCCACTGATATCTTCCGTTCCACTCCCTAATCTAAGCCTATGTGTAATTCTGGAGTTAACAATTTAGTGAAAAGCAAGTAGTGAAATAGCAATTCAGCGTAGTGCTCAGTATTGCATTCAGTGGACTGATTTTGTATTATGAGATTTTTGAATCAACAGCATAAACACTCTGTTTATGCTGTTGATTCCAAAATTTTGCCTCTGAAAGTAACTTTTGGGCTTTTCCTTGTATTGCTGGTGAACTGAAGTAATATTGTGATCTTGCTCTTTTGTTTACCATATTTCTGAGTGGATGGGCTTTTTCTGCAGTTCCTATGTCAGTTCTGGACTGGCCCACAGAGAATACAGAAGTAGACAGTTTTATCTGTTAATTGTCTTACTCCATGACGGTGTGCTAGTCAGAAAATGTGTGACAAGGGTGGGTGATTTTTGTTTTGTTTTACAGTCATTTATAAAATTTATTATTAGAATTCGGTTAAGTTAGTGCTACAGTAGAATTTGCTATCTCATTGTGTTGACTAGGAGATCAGTTGCCGCTTCTGATTGAAAAAGCTTTCTGAGAAATTTCAGCTAGATGTTATATAAATGTGAAGTAATCTAAACTAGTAGCGAACATCATTATCAGCCAGCTTTTGACCCAGTCTGTATTATTCTAGCCTGGAAATTGTGTAGAAATCGTGTTAGTTGTATTTCAGTTTTGCTGTGTAGGATTTTTATAATTTAATATTAAATTTTATACAACTTACCTGAAGAAGAAAATACCAAATTTTGCCAAGTGAGCAGTGAGGAAATAAAACCGCTACACAAAAGCATAATGCCTCTTTATGTATTATGAAAGCTTAGCTTCCTTTAATTCATTTCTGATGCTTTTCAGTCTGCAGGCTTAATATGTTTGAATATATCGTCTCCCAGTTTATTAAATCTTTGTGCAAAGAAAATGTATTTAAACGTGTTCAGAATTTGTGTAATATATGCTTGCCCAGACTTCCCTGTAAATAGCTGTTTTTTTAATGAACAAATGGGTTCCGTTGATAAATAGTGGCTATAGAAATGTTATTTTAATGTCACGCAGCAGAGTTGGCTTGGAAAAGTTCTAGGGTTTAGTGACGGGGGTGGTTGGTTTCGCTGCTGCCTGGGTGGTGGTTCCACCACTTTCCCATAACTTTCAAGTTGGCAAGGAGTTCCCCAATTTTGGCAAAGTAGTCCAGATACATAAAATTATGTAATTATAAAATGTGATTATGCTGCTGGTAGGCAGCTGTGCAGGAAAAGCCAAGCAAAATATCGGCAGTCAGTCTCAGTTTTGTGAAATATTTTCATTGGAAAATTAATGTACTGTAAGGATGGAGGACTTCTCACTGATGTTCTAATTTTCACGATAGATCTGAGTTTTGACCAGTTTGATTCTCGGGATTTGTTGTTCGTTGAAAGTGATTCAGGATGAACTCACAACTTTGGAGGTGCAAATTGCCACCAACTGCAAGAAGGCTTGGCTGTTTTCTACTGTTATGGCTTTCTCTTTAGAATTGATTCGAGCACGGTCTACTGTATCACATGTTTTTGCTTGAACACATCAAAGCAGCAGCAGTGATTTTCACTTCTGTGTTGGAATACCTAGTTTTTTGAAAAATGAGCATTATCTCTATGTTGTTCAGAGAATTCTTGTTATAAGAAGGATGACTGTAATTTCGTGATGAGCTCTTCTCACTGTCAGTTTGAAACCTCTCCATTTGAAGTTTTATGCATATTTGCAAGAAAAGATATACTGGAGTGTTCTTCATATTCTGAATAACCTTAGATACTATAATTTTCATTATGCCCCCGACAAAATTCTGAATTGTGGGTCATGGTTTGTCTACAGAGGTTCTGCCATTTTTTCCTGCATAGCACATTATGTATTGAGAAGCAGGTTTCATTATGGTTTCTTACACCGTTTTGCTTTGAAGGTTATTGTGCTACTGCAAGTCTGACAAACCTGCAATAGCTGTTAGAAAATTCCTTTAAGACTTTCCGTTCAAGTTGTATAGAATTCTGTAACCAGGTCATTTATGTGAGGATAAAAAGAACAAGTTAAAAAAGTCAGGTGTATGTGAGATCCAAATACAGACGAGGACTCTTTTCATTTAACTGTTTGTGAAGCTGGACTTGCCATCCTCATCTGAACTCACAAACTTTCATGAAAGAAAACAATGGCAGAAAGGTCATAGATGGCTGTTACTAAGATTTCTGGGAGACACAGTTGAAATACAGGTTATTCTAATCTCTGAAGAGTACTTGCACAAGAGGATAATGACAAAGTTGAAGCTCTTTTTCTGCCTATACCTTTATACTGTGCTGATTTGATAGAGGATACCTTGTCAAATTCAGTGGTTTGGAAGCTGATATGTAAGGGAGCAGATCTAGAATCACTCAGAGAGCTTGTCTTTCCTTGTGACATTGAACTGCCTTGGAAGCTGCATTTCTTAAGCTGTAGGGTAGTTGACCTCAGGGATGAAGCACCTATAAGAGCAGGAGACATTTCTTTCTTGGTACTAAAATTAAACTTGAAATGCATTGGCAGAATGAAATAAAAAACTCTCATTATGTACTTTTGCCTCTAGCTTTTGCTAAAGGTAGTAAAAAATAAACTTTCAAAGAGAAGGAAGGAAAGGAAAGAAGAAAAAATGCAGAAAAGAGGGAAGAGGATGAAGTGAGTCAATTTTTGTGGTTTTTTTTAAATGATGAAATTGGTCTAAATGAAGGAAAAAGAGCCAAAGTAATTTACCATTCTAGTCTTGAAATATTTCTTGGGAAGCACATTTTCAATGTGTACTGAAGGTAATGTGAGACTCCCATTCATTTGTAAAAATGGTACAACATGCTGCTTCAGTGCAGTGAAGGTTGCTGTCATATCTGACAGAAAATGGTTGTAAAACCTTTCCGCCGGCATATATTTTGCAAAGATGATTGTGTAACTTGTCCCCCTCCTCTTTTCTTTTTAAAGAGAAGTGCTCTTCAGTATGTATGTGAAGGTCAGTCTTGAGTTCTTAAACTATCTTTGTCTGACTTTTCGGTCTGAAACAAACTCTCTGGTTCATTGTAATGGTAAATTAAGTTTTTATCTCATCATATCTCATTGCTTTCATTTGATTTCAGCCTCACCAGATAAAAGAATTTTGTTGACTTCTTAGTTGAGTAGTTGGGCTTAGGTCTTACACTATCAGTTGCATAACCAGATCTGGCCAATAGCAGTATTTGTGTTGCAGTCCCTACTTGTAGAAGAACAATTCTTGCTTTCAGAAGTATTTGATGATACCTGTGAAAGAATCGAGAGACTTGCTGGGGATAGGTAAAAGGCCTAAAGGAAGTAGGTAGAACCTGTTTTCAAGGCATGAGGTTGTTTACCATTTATTTTCTTACAAACTGTACCGACAGCCTCAGAATTTAGCAAGAATAGGCATTTTGCTATCACGTCTCTCAAGATTTCTCACACTTGAATTTGGCAGTGGGAAGTCTTTGTGCATTTGTGGATATGCCTTTGATAACTTCGTGATCGGGGGGAGTGTTGGACAATAGAATAAAGTTATAAACCTGTAAACTCAGAAAGACTTAATAGAATGTTTGTACAGAACTACTAATAATGCACTTACAGAAAGAAAACTGTATGAACTTGCACTGGCACATGTAGCCATCTGTTGGAGCAGGAGGCTGATAATGGGAAAGGGATTGAAAATATTTTTTTAATCTTTATTTTTAAATGCTGTTCATATGGTTACAGGGGAGGATAGACAACAGATACAAATGGGTAACTAAGTAAAAGTGTGTAGAAACCACCTGTCACAATTTCATGGAAGGGTGTTTATGTTCAGACACATTCTTCACCACTCTGCTGGTTACCAAGGTGTTGCTGGCTCATGCCCGGCGCTGGAAGCTGCCTCTCCCACACCGACACCTCTGCTGATCCACTCCTCTCTCCTCCTCTTCAATTTGCTGGAGGAATAACCCTCCTGCTTTTGGATGCAGCAAGTCTGGAACCAGGTTAATGGAAGCGGCAAACTTGTTTGAATTGCAGGAATAGCTTGAATGCTGTATTACAAGCCTCTTACTGCTGGTGAGAGGAAAGAGTTGTGTAAGCACTGCCCATAATAACTTCCAGTATAAAACTTTATTTTTCCTTCATTCAGGTGTTTGCCTTTCTTTTCAGATTTGTATGATCTTGAGATTCCTACTCCAGGTCTGAGCAGTTGGCCTTTCTGTGAGAGTGACTTGTTTCTCACTTGGCAGTTCAGCACAGACATTTAATCTGTTCATTGAGTTCAGTGTTTCAGACGAACACAGAGAATTAATGTCAGAGCTTCCAGTTCAAAAATTCTTCCATCTGGCACTTCAGTGACCTTTTTATATTTGCTTTCTTCCATATGACAAAGACAGTTGGTTTAACATCAGCTTCAACTTCAGAAATAGAACGGCCGTTTTTGGAGAATGCCTTTGAGATGGGCTGTGGGAGATGTATGAGTAAGTTTGTGCTAGGTACAGAATGGAGCATACCACATCCCCGGATACCATTTTCAGTCTCCAAGCTCTGTTTTTGCTTGCATCTGCTAGTTCATAGCTGGCGTTGCGAGCAGTCTCTGCATGCAAATAAAGCTCAACAAATGATACCCAAGAATATGAATTACAGTTCTGGGCCACAGTTGAGCCTGTTACCCCCAGCGGTTACCAGAGAGGCCATCAGGACAGGAAAAGAAATGCCTGTTTTATAATTTTTTTCCTCACGTCTTCCTTCCTTCCTTGTGTGATGGTTACTCTATTTCTTGTCCTTTGTTTTTCCCCCACTTTACTTTTCCACCTTACTCGGATTCTCTCACTGCTTTTTTCAGCTGTACCCATCAAAGCTGTTCCAAGCAAAGAGCTGGTGCCGGTGATTACGGGGAAGAGTGAATGTCGAAGGATCTCTTTCAAATTTGGTCCTGATCGCACTGGTAGTTCCAGTATGAACTCGCTGGTGATGTCATGCAGCATTACATGCTCTACTTCCCCTTTCACAGTTTTATTTGCTCCCTTATCTCCTCGCTTGTTCTTGCTTGATCTTTTCCCATACTGTAGCATTCTCACCAACCAGACACTCTCCTTGACTCGCTTGTGTTTCTGCTTGTGGGTGCAGCCATCTTTTGCTGATCCTCTCGTCTTGGGGGAGATGGAGGGTGCTGCCAGCGGGGCCTGGAAGAAGCAGGCAAGACCTGTGGTTTTAACAAGAAAGATCCACCTACTGCTTTGTTCTCCAGAGAGAGTGATTCTCCGGATAGTTGCGTTTTTATTTTGAACAAAGCTGCTTATAATACTCCAGAACATTCCCAAATTGCATTTTGTAACTAGCAAATGTCAAGTTCCAGTGCTGCCAGGATCTGCAGATGACTTGTCTGGTTCTCAATTGCCATGGTATCAAGGCACGATAGAAGATAACATGCTTATGCAAGGTAATGAAAACTTATATCCAGATACGATTTTTTCAGTGAAAATTAATGCTAGCCTTATGCTCTCAGCAATATTCAGCTGTTAGGTTAGTAGTCACTTAGCTATTTATGATTTTCTCTTTATAGATCTGTCAACTAAATGCAAGTACTAAGTCTTATTCTCTGTTATAATGAGATTGTTGTGCTACCTTCCAGAGGGCTTTGGCTCTACAAATTGTAATCTATATCTTCATAACATTTCACTTAAAAAAGCCCAAGTGCCTTACAAAATTAATTAGTGCTCCCAGTTTCTACTTGTGATAGGGGCAGGATTGATATTATGAACAGAAAAATGGAATTGTGGAGAGGTTAAGTGACTTCCTTGTCTCAAGTCACTCAGTCATTTAGTTTTGCTCAGTGGGTGCTAGATCTTGCGTTTCCTTATATTGGGTCCTTTCATACTGCTTCTCTTGGAATGGTACAAATGAGGGGAATTCAGATGTTTGCTTCTGATTTTTCAGTAAGAATTTTGGGTGTTTGCTCTGGTATTTATCTAACTGACCAGTTTTTCCCAGGATGTACACAGTGGTAATTACTGGTAGAGAATAGTAGATGGATGGCAATTTTTTAATATTTTACAGAAGTCCGTAGGTACCGGATAACCAAAGTAGTCATTTGTAGGATGTTACATGTAGGAATTAAAAAACAGGTAATGCATCTTCCTAAAAGACATGATGAGCTTCGGAGTAGTGTGTCTTTTACACTATATGAACATTTTTAGGCTTTTTTCTGCTGTGTGGTAGGATGTATGGTCTGTCATGACAAAGTTGGTTGTTATTTCTTATTGAGGATATGTTTACTCATGTGGATAAATTCCAATGATATGGGACAGCCTATCTTTTACTAAGTACCCTAACAGGTGATTAATTCGGGGGACATTCATGACTGGTTTTAAAATTCATGAACCATGAGGACTATAAATTACTTACAAGTTTTGGCTGATCAGTCTCACTCTTTAAATGCTGTATTACTTTAAACAGTAAATTAATTAATCCAGCAACCGTTAATTCTAAGAATGCTGTTTGGGATCTCTTAATTTTGCTGCCAGTGATGAAGTGAAAAAATCTTGCATTGAAACTGTATCACAAGAAATAGATCTGATAAACCATTCTTTTTTAATGTTAATCCCAAATGCAGGTTAAGGAGTATTGCTTGAAATGGTATAAGGTGATTCAAAGAGATGTCTTTATTTAGAAATGATTCCATGAATGATTATACTGTTTTTTGTTTATTTAATGGGGCTTATTATGGACTTTATGCATGGAGCAAGAATACACTTGTGATTTCAGTCTCTTAACTTCAGCGGTAGTCTTTATGGGGACAAAGTGACTATTTGCAGACATTCTGTCTTGAGATGTGATAAATACTGTGATGTTAGGGTGGGGGCTGTAGGAAACTATAGCCCAGTGATCCTTACTGATGTAATGATGACTAAGCCTGTTTATCCTAGAGCAGCCTTGGGATCTTCTCAAATTGATTGTGAGATTGAATAGGATGAGAGGGGGAAAAAGACTGTCCATGCTGTGTTGTTGTCTGTCATGCATTGTTTTATGATTTCTGTCTCATCATCTCTCTTTTTGTCTTAGCTTTTTAGTTGAGACTGGGTAAGTGATTGTGGACAAATTCAAAAAGTGGGTTTATTTTAGTGTGGAGAATGTATGAGATGGTGGTTGCTGCAGTGGTTGCTCTGGTGACTACTTGGTGTACTGGCGTACTGTTTGGCAGCAGAGTGTGGAACAACTCGGGGAAATACAGTTGTGTATTTAACATTAATGATCCTTATGTGAGAAATGTAATGCGCGAGATGTTCATGGTGCTTCTGTCGGACCACACCTGGGCTGACAGGCATCTTTTCTCCAAGGCTGAGGTCAGGGACTCTCCACTGCTAATACTGTTACCTTGCTAGGTAAGAACAGTCATTGGTATTTTCAGATGAAATCCTTTCCCGCAAAGATATGAAGTCCCTGGACAGTTTCTGAGTGCTGCTTTGGAAACGCTTTTCAAAACAGTAACTTTGAACACAAAAAATTAGCTTCTGTGGGACCACTCTGTTCCCTGTGAAGAAAAGCAAGACTCCTTCCCAATGGAGATTTGCTGTTGTAGTCTAGTTTAGGTTTTCCAAGACTTTTATCTTGGAACTGAAGCATAGACTTGGAGGATGAATGTCCTGTATGTGAAGTTTTCTGGTGTGAATACCATACGTACCATTGCCATTGTTTTGTTTTACCTTTTTTCCATGTAGGAAATAAATACATACTTTTTTTATCATCTGCCACTCATCCTTACCCCTCTGTCGCTCTTTTTACCATCATCTGTTCTTCAGCATGCTAATCCTGTTGGAATTTGTGCCATGTGGGAATTTAGGTGGTGGCAGAAAGCAGCCGTACCCTCTCTTAAGTTTCATGTCTGGGGCCACCTAACCTACCCAAAGTCAGGGGTGGGGAATCAGCCACTGACTTGCTTCAGCCTTTACTGTCTAACAGAAGGCTTGGAAGGATGATACTGTCTGCTCGAACAATCCTTACATGACAGAGTTTTTTGGCGTATTGCCTGTTCCACTCGTAATAATCTGTAGTTGTTAAATGTATTAAATTGGCTGGCCTATTTTAAAATCCTGTTTCTTATAAATCGAAGATCCCATTCCTCTGCTCCCCATAGTTATGAGATCTGCTGGCAGAAATACCTCTTCTGAAAGTGACAACTGTGATTGATTGGGTTGCAACACTTTAAAAAACCAAATAGTTTCTGAAATAGTTTATACTTCTGAAACTTATGCTTTGAGTGTAGTTTGTGGTAGGAGAAGTACTGGCAGTAGCTCCTGAAGGGGAAAGAATTGCTTGAAGTGTTGATGTTCCTTACTGTTTACTTGTATGATGACTTTTGTTACAGAAACAGTAATTAAAACTGCTTAATGGCTCATGCTGTTTGCGAGACAGAAGTTTCTTTAAATGGATATCAAGTCTGTACTGAAAAGTTCTTGCCTCCTCTTGACTGCGTTTTGTAAACCCTAATTGTCGTCTTGTGCATGACGACCCAAGATATCACCTGTATTGTCTCTACATACATTTGAGCTAAGTACTTGTAATAGTTAAGGTGCCATTGATCACATCTTCATATAGCACCAGCTTTAGACTGTAGTGGCATTTACAGCTCCACTGTTTTAAGTACAGCATTACATAGATTTATAGAGCAAGGGCAAGAAGGGGTGATGAATCAGATAGATTGACTTCCTATATGTCATGAGCTCTTACACTTCTTTAACTTTCTTTTTTATTCCGGTAACTGTAGCTGAAGCACCTATTCAACTAAATCACCCAGTTTTGAGGCCACACTGGCAAGAGATAGTTTCCACTGCTTTCTGGACTGTCATCTTCATTGGAGTGCACAAGGGTTGTTCTGCGTGCAGGGTTAGTAAAAGAATAGCTCCCACTCTGAATGGCTTATGCAGATAAAACAGATGAAGTGGGATAAAAAGAAAGGTCCTGTCTTACAGATGGCAAAATGGACTCAGAGGGAAATTCCAGCTAGCCCAGAGGATCACACAGGAGCATCTAAAAGAGGCTGAAAATGAACCTGCGTCCTTTGTGACAAATACTATGGTTTAACTGAAAGATGGTCCTACTGTCTTACGTAAAAAGAAAGCTGGAAACAAGAGGGTGGGTTAAGCTTCTCCTGACTACCGGCAAGGAACTACCAGGTGGCAGATGGTGGTTTACAGGTCTGAGCTTCTGATGCTAAGTATTTGTACATATCATTTGAGAAGCTGAAATTTATAAGAATCATTTTTGTTATGCAGTACAAGGGAAAAAATATACTTAAAAGGCTGAATTAGTGTAACAGGAAAATTCAAACCTCTACTGTTCCTAAAAGTGATCTGGTCATGCTGGTGAAATCAAAGATCATTTGTATGCTCAGGAGGATATCCAGAATATGTAATGCATCAGTCTTGCTCGGTACACTGTTGGTGTTTTGCATGACAAGTCACTATAGAGTAAGTTTTACTGTTAGCTGTTAATGGCAGGTCAGCACACCCGCTGCCTGGGGGCAGAAGCAAGGCTATTGTGGTAGTTTAGCTCTTGCTGATGGAGGGAAACCCAAAATTACCAATGAGTTTACTGCAGCTTTAAGCTATGTAATTTTTAAGTTCTAGCCAGTGCACAATACTGATGTTTTAGACCTACTCCTTTCAGATTTTACAGAGCAGAGTTTCGGCGTGAAGTTGGACATCGCCTGTCAATGACAGAATATAAAACCACCACCTAAATGTTGTTTCTCTTCAGAGTTTTATAGGCAAGGTAGATGGATAGGAAATGTCTACCCTTCAACAACAGTGTGTGCTCAGCTCGGTTGTCTTCACAGTGCGCTGTGGTCAGCGGTCAGTTGGATAGAATTATTTTATATCTGCTAGGGAGCTATTGATACAGGTGAGAGAGGAGTGATGGATGAAACCCCTTGCCTGTGCTGGTGGGAGCAGCGCTGTGGTTGCAGAGTGGGCAGAGGAGTGCGGGGAGCATCTCCAGCTTTTGCACTTCTCTGTGGCCTTTGGTCTTTTCCACTGGTGACGCTGGTGGTCAGCCTGTGTAGCCACTGAGGTGTTTGACTCTGAGCAGGGGGCTGGTTGATCTACATCTTGGTTTTAGATATCTGCAAGTTCGAAATTCACCATTAGAAGGTGATTGTGGGGATTTTTCTCCTCCTCATTCAATCAAGTGACCTGAAGGTGAAAGTGTCTCCCTTCAATATCTAATTCCAAACTATTACTGCTTCCAGTAGAGATTATCAATAGTAACAGATGTCTTGCCTTTTTTTCTTTTTTAATGCGATTCTTTCTTAGCTCATGTTAGAGCTAGACATGGAGATTTTCCCGTGGAAAAAGGAACTAGAAACAGCACTCATGGCAGTATTAATAGAATAGTTTGGGTTGGCAGGGACCTTTAGAAGTCATCTAGCCCAACCCCTCTGCAGTGAGTAGTGACAGCTACCACTAGACCAGGTTGCTCAGAGCCCCGTCCAGCCTGACCTTGAATGTTTCCAGGGATGGGGCATCTACCACCGCTCTGGGCAACCTCCTCCAGTGTTTCACCACCCTCATTGTGAAAAACAGTCTTCCGTGTATCCAGTCTAAATCTACCCTCCCTTAGTTTAAAACCATTACCCCTTGTTCTGTTACAACAGGCCTTGCTAAAAAGATTGTCCTCATCTTTCTTATAGGCCCCCTTTTAAGTACTGAAAGGCCGCAATAAGGTGTCCCTGCAGCCTTCTCTTCTCCAGGCTCAACAGCCCCAGCTCTCTCAGCCTTTCCTCGTAGGAGAGGTGCTCCAGCCCTCGGATCATTTTTGTGTCACTCCTCTGGACCTGCTCCAACAGTTAGTAGTACTGACAATATAGTATTATCTATGGTATGTTTATAGCTGTGGATTCCAAACTTTTTAACTGGCTTCATTTGGCCCTTGGTAATTTGAAAGGAAGACAAGTACGGCTTGTGAATCTTTTCTCCCTGTCTCCTGCCCCTGTTTTCTAGATCATAGGATTTCAGAGGCTGAGAAATGCTTACTGATTTATCTGCATCCATGTCGATTAAGCAAAATGAAAGTGCTGCTATTTTAATAGTAATATCAGTTTATATGCTGTTATAACATCTTTGTTGGTAGCAAACATCGCAAGAACACAGATTTGGAGAGGACAGTGGGAAGTATGTGTGTGCATGTCTGTGCATGTATGTTGTTGTAGGGAGAAGCAGACAATTAATTTTACAAGAAGCCCAGTTAAAAATTCTTTGTGCAGCAGCTCTCTATCTTTTCTCTCTGATGTAATAGACCAAAATTACATAATTGCCTGAATTTTGGCCTGATAGGAAATTATCATTCAGAATGAAGGGGAGGGCATTCCTTTTCTCAGTTAAAACTTGGTTACATTTTAGTCTTGGAGAAACCATTTTAATGAGAAGAAATGTGAACCCTTGTAAAGCCTAGTTTGTAATGCTAGTAATGATGTCCTTCATTAGAGTTGACCTGGTGTCTGATCGTTAGGCCAGATGGCACTGTGCAGGAGAAGTATACTTTAAATTTTTAATGTACAAAAGAAATCTTTGATCTGCTGTTATAGTGGATCATCAAAACCACGAAACATCAAAACCACAAGGTATAGCCACCCAGTATTTCTATAAACAATTTAAAGAAGTTGGATTTCAAGGCACAGAATTCCTCGGGCAAAATGGCAGAAAATAATTTATTGGGGAAGTTTGTATTGGAGATACTTTGGGTTGTGGGGGAAGACTCCTGATTAAATGCTAACGGTAAATATTTATTTTTATTTTTTTTCACGTTAACTATTTTATGACAGCAAGTGTTGAAAAATGTTTAGATTGTAGGTGCTTTAATGGAACGTTATGCTGCCTTAATTGTATGTACATGAACATTGTGGTTGACAGCAAATTAACACTGCCTGTCTTTAAATACTTGCCAATATCTTGGAAAAAGTGCATTGTAGATTTGTTTGATTCGCCTTATGATTTAAGGAGCCTTTTGGGTCTTCTTGCATCACATTTCATATCTTTCCCCTGTAGCCTGAGAGCTAAAGGGATTTCTTCCCAAGTAAAAGTCGTCTCTTATGGGTCACAGCAGAAGCTGAGGCCTCAAATGTAACCTCACACCAACTGTGTGATTTAAAAAAATGTCTTGTATGTTGGAATGTATTAAAATTGAAAACATAAATTACATGACTGGAGTATCTAAACTTGCTGCTCTGCTTGTTTAGTTCTTTTGAACCTAGCAATAGCGTATTTTGGTAGCTCAAGCAGCAAGTTGCAGTCTTTGAGGCTTGGCAGAGTCTACTGTAACAAAGGATTGAACTTCTGAGCTTCAGTGTGCCATTAAGCTGCAGTCTCACGTTTCAGTGCCTGGGAATTGATTTACTGATTTCATTTTCTGAGACATATGGTGATAATAATAATAACACTGTATAAGCATTATTTAAAAATACAATAATGTACCAGTATTGGATCTTTGGAGGGCCAGCACCGAAGTGCACACACAAACTACCATCATTTATTTAAGTTTAGTCTCATCCAGTTTTAAACAAATGGAAATCAATACTGCTTGCAGATATCGGTGGCTAGATTGGAGAAAGAAGTCAGGTGGCATTGTTGCTAAGATCACGTTGTGCAGGAAAGCACAAATGTATTACTTTTACCTATGTTCCTCTTTTGTCTTTCTTTTTCAGGATCTTTTAGTACACTGTATGAAGATAGGCCTATTATTCTTATGACTCTGTTTGTCATCTATGTAAAATGTATCCCTATGTAAAATGCATGTCTTTTTGCAATTTTAATGTAGAAATAGAAAATAAATGCTTATGAAGTCCAATGCCTTTTTGATGCTGACTGATGTATGGATTGACACGGACTTTAAGCCTCTTAGTCAATGGATGCTGTTTTTTCCTTTCAGATATGTGTCACAAAGATGTCTACACGGAACTGCCAGGGAATGGATTCAGTGATCAAACCTCTGGATACAATTCCTGAGGATAAAAAAGTCCGGGTTCAGAGGACACAGAGTAGTTTTGATCCATTTGAGAAACCAACTAATCAAGTGAAGAGGGTTCATTCGGAGAACAATGCGTGCATTAACTTCAAATCTTCATCTGCAGGGAAAGAATCACCTAAAGTCAGGCGACACTCCAGCCCCAGCTCCGTAAGTGCACAGTTTGGACACCTGCACGCGTACCAAATGGTGGAATTAATAACACCAAATACATGTTTTCTTGCTTAAGAGGGAATTGGTTACTTGGAAACAAAACAAAAAGCTCATGTCTGCTATTAAAGATTTTTCCCATATGTATTTGTAGTGTTAGTTATAAAAGAGAATAAGAAAATAGAACTTGAAAAAGAAAGTATTTTGAAATTACTGTCAGATATTAGCTAGGGTGTCTTACAGGATTTCTAAGCATTTTCCTCTCCTGATCCTGGTATGGCATTACTGCTTCTATGATGTTTGTGTTGCAAATTTTGCAGAGGGTTGCTTATTTGTGAAGAGGAGTTCTTTCCCGGGAAGTTTAGGAAACCACATGAATTGCGTTTTTGATTTTTAGATATAGGTTTTAGAGAAACAGATCATATTTGACAGATTTTGTTTACATTTTAAAATTCTCTTTTTAAAATCAAGTAGTAAAAATAACATTTATTTCCATGTCAGAAACTCTGTGTGTGTGAGAGAGAGAAAAAACTGAGAAGGGTTTGGCAACACATCATCATTGTTATTTTATTCTCAAGTATTTTGAAAGAAACTAGATAAATAAAACATCATATCTTTCATGAATAATGCCCAGAACAGATTTCCCCCAAAAGACCTTCAAAATTATTGAAAAACTATTTCTGTTATGCTTTGGCAAGAAAAATCCATAATAATGTGACCTTTGAGTTGAAGACTACAGATCTAAGCAGAATGGATGTAACACTTCAAATCTTAGTTGGCATGAAACAATTTAAAAGGCTGATTGCCTTTTCTTTTTTCTTTTCTTTCTTTTTTGTTTTGCTCTGTCTTCTAGACATCTTCTGTCTTCCCTACAGAAGTTTGACTGAATCCTGTCAGACTTCTAAGAAGAAATGACAGAGATTTGTTTTCTGTAGATGAGCTTTGTTTAACCCATGTGAATTTAAGGGATAAGATGTCATGCCTCCAGGGGACTGTCCTTTTTAGAAAAGGTTACATTTTAAAATGTAGCCATCCATAGCAAAAGCAAATTTTCTTTTTCATCATCTCCTGGCATTATGTAGCTGCTGCCAAAGATGTCTCTGGCATGTTCCAGATGAGTCTGTAACAAGGAGTTCTTACCATAAAACTTTTACAGTCGTTAAGGATGGATGGAGCAGTTTGCACTGTGTTTATTTGTGCGTGATGCCTGATTACTGTTTGGCACCACAACTGTCAATTTCAATGACTTTGAAAGTCTTTCCTGAAGTTTTTGCGGTATTAACATGCTCCCCATCTCTGCTGTTCTTACCTTATTACTCCTAAAAACTATTACTAATTTCTGTTAGTGCTTTATGTACTTCTTTTCTATTAAAACTGAAGGGTTTTATTTGCTTTACTTCCTGAATTTTGAAGCAGAATTTTTTTGAAACTGTGTTTCTGGCATCTTGTTCTTTTCCGGAGGCCCGGTACTCTACTGCACCTGCGCAATCTCCTACGATCCCAGAATTTTATCATGTAAATGATTTTAATGCTTCCTCTACTAGCATGCTGCTGGTTAGAGCCCTAGCTAAACATACGCTTTTGCTAATGTTCTCCTGTGCTGACTCACACAGACTTGCTGGGGACATCTCATGTGTTAGAGTAGGTGCATAGGAATTTCCTGAAATATGATTCTGATTTCTTAACTTCCCGTAATTCTCGATGAAGTGAACTCACTTCTTCCTTCTGCTTGGAGGTAGTGTTAGTCATTTTTTGACTCTTTCTCACCAAGAGTGCTCTGGAGAGCACCTGGCAAGGAAAAACTTGTGGAATAATGTCAGTGTTCATGTTAGAGAAGAAGGAAGAGCAGACCTTCACAGCAAAAGGTGGCGTTAGCCCTCTGCTGATCACAGGTCACACCTGGTCCTGCCCAGCAGACCTAAGTTCAGACGTCCAAGGCAGAGATACAATCAAGCTGCCCTCTTCCCCCAGAGCCTGAATATGTTGCCTCAGGCAGGAGATGTTCTGATGCACATTTCATTGAGCCTATGTCTGTGTGGTTAGTTGCAGGAATTTGTCGTTCTCTGGTTTTGAATTACACTTGAATTGATGAAGGGGTTTGAGTTTTGTTTTTTTCTAGTCCTGATGTTGTATAGCAGATGCCCTTGCTACTTCCTCTTCATATCGTTACTCCTTTTTCCTGCATGTCAGAGGACTGATACATATTCTCCCTTATTGAGTTATAACTTGATTCTCTGGAAATTTGCCTGCTGTATAGATTGTACCAGTCTGAACGGGCATTTCACTTTCTGTAAGTGTTCTTGAGCATGCTATGCCTTCTGGGTTGTAGTGGCTACAGTTATATAGTTGTGTTTCAGTTTTGGCTCTGCTTTCTGTAAGCTTTATTTTAAGATACCCTAATAGATGTATGCTGCCTTCAATTTGCACTTTCTACGCTACGTAGACTAAATGGAAGCCTACCTACGTAAAGGAACTGAATTAAAGGTAGGCTTCTGTTTAGTCTCTTCCCCTTCATCATTTAAAGACCTCTGTAGCCATTAAGTGGGGAAGTGATACAGAAGGTAGGTGGCTGAGGCTTCCACTGCTTCTACTCAGGTGAAAGTCCTTTATCTGTCTCAGAAGATTTTTCAAGATGTGACTTGAAAGACCTCATTTATAATGTTCTGTGATGTTAGGTTCTGTTTTGATTAGTTTCAGAAGCCTTATCAGATCTCTGGCAGGTATCAGCTTCAGTGTTTGGTAAAGATCACCAAATAATACTCTGCAGGTGGCATGTTACTAATTTTGTGTTTTCTGTACCTTCAAAATGCTCTGCACTTTGTGATGAGCAAGATGACACACACAGGTTTGGGAAAGCTGGAACTCTGTGTCCCTGCCCACAGACTGTCACTTGGAAAATAAATCATTTGCTCTTGAACATGAAGTAGTTTTCTGCAGCTAATGTCACACCTCGTTGCAACCTGGTAGAAATCCTGTGTTGTTAATTAGTGCAGTAGCATAGACAAGAAGTTAGCATGCTATTTTTCGTTCTTATGAGACAAACTTAATTTTTACACTTAAAGTCTTTCCACCTGACATTTAGATACTCGTTACGTAAAAGTCACCTTGCATTGCATTTTCTTCCCCCCTTCTTTTAAACAGAAGAAAACTTCTGTGAGTGTGATTTCCAAATTGTTTAACCTGATTGAAATTGGCTGTTATTAAGGAATGAAATTTCCAGCAGAACAAACTTACCCTTCTGTCACAGAATAATAGATGATACTAACCTTGATGTAGTAAAGTAGGCATCTGCCTACCTGTGCCTCACCTGTCAGCCACTGTTAGAAGAAGGGAACTTGGCATGACAAACCTTTGCTCTGATCCAGCCCAACACAATATGTATGTGTATATATACATATATATTGTATACTTGTAGCTATAGTTGTGTGTGCGTATTTATCTATGTCTGTTTTTCTAAAAATCTTTTGCTGAGTCTTTTGCCCTAACTGAGGAAACAGTAAAGCTACAAAATGAAATGGACAAAATAAAAGAAGCACAATTCAAAAACAAGCACGTGCCACTCTTCCCAAAATAGCACTGGCTTTGGAAGATCGTTTGACCCTAATTCTCTGAAAGTTTTATTTAAGATCCGTGCTCTTTAGGCATGTGACCTTATTTATTTTTCTTCAGTACAGGGTCAAGTTTTATTGTATTTAATGTACACAATTTATACATTCAAATAGTACTTTTCACAGTATGTAAATAGAACAGTGCAAGTGTTATAAGCTAGCCGTCTGGTCAAGATTTAGTTACCTAGTGATACGGATCGGTTTGTTCTCCTTGAATAGCCTAAGATCCATGGCAGTGAATGAAAATGTTATGCTAAGGTATATGTACTCCCTTTCAGTTGCTTTTTAAAAACTAAATGCAGGAAAACACGAATCTTCCACTAACTCGCATAAACGTAAAAAGTTCGTTCGGATAAAAATAATTCGATAAGCAATGTTTTCCTGCATTGACTCTGCCCTCTTTTTGGGAGAGCAGCCCCTCTTCTGGTTCTGCAACGTCTATTAATTATCAGTCCTGTTATAGGCAACTTTCCTCCAAAAAAGTGCAAGGAAAAAGCATGAGGTGATCCTATTAACACGTAGATCAGCTACGTAAGAAGTCTAACTTTAAGGCAGATGCTAAAGTCATATTTTTTTCTAGAATTTAGGCATCATTTTGCCTAAACACTTGGTGTGTCATTCTCGCGTATCTACCTCTTCGGATGTATGCAACCTTCTCCAGTTGTAGGAACCTATTAATTAGTAGGGTAACTGTATCCTTTCTGGTCAATACTTTTTACTGAGGTAAGATAATTTCAGAGTTCAGTGTAGAGAGCAGATTTTTCTTTTCTGGCACAAGGGAAGCTTTAATAATCATTACCCTGGAGGATGCTCTCTAGATGACAAAGCAGATAAAACGTGGCAGTTGGTACAGCTCCTGTGGTTTAATAGCCCAGAAAACAAGAAAACAGCTTAAAAAACTGCATCAAGCCATTTGACGAAGAGCTTTATGGTCAATCCTGCTCAGGTTGCTCTTAATTTACAGCTGCATGTTAAGGGGTTAGAAGGATGCCAGCAACAGGACAAGATCAGATAGTGATACAGCTCAGATTAATGCTAGGTTTGGATTCTTGAACATCTTCATATCCCTTGAACAGTGCCCTAGAAAACAGTACAACTTGCAAGGTTTAAAAAGGCAAGAAAAAAGGGTTATCAAATTGACCTGTTACTTTATGTAGGATAAAACCTTAAGAATGGGGACTAATTACTGTGAAACTTGCATATGGGTTTGTAAAAGAAGCTTTAGCATTGTGTCAAAGAAGACAAAATATAGACTGGTTAAAAAAGAAAGAATCTTCAGTTCTTGAATTTAATCTCGGTTAAGCCTCTTGGCCTGCCTTTTACTTTCAGGTTTTTCTAGCAATGAATTTATTTCTTTGTAGGCATACAACAAAACGGATCTTTAGTTTTGCTTTTCAATAATTTACAGTGGTACTATGAAGATAGTATTTTTCCTGTGAGGGCAGTTTTATATTGAAGTTTAATATCCTGCAGTCTGAAAAAAAAAAAAAAAGATCTATTTAAAACTTAGGCTTGGGAGTGTGCTGGTTAAGTGTGACATTCACAAGCTGTTTTGCAGTTATGAAAAATGCATGAGAACATAACCCACACAGCTTCTATAAGAATAGTCAGGTGTTTTTCAGTGTAATTTTCCATTAAAGCTTTCTTTACTACATAGATTCTGAAAATTTCTGAGAAAGAGAACTATTCATGTGGCAAGGTAGTGCAAGGACTCGTACTGCAAGATCTTGGATTAAGCCTGTTATCCCTCCCACAGTCTTTATCAATGAAATGGCTATTTGAAATGACCTGGTCAGAAAAGACAGTTTCCTCTCATTTCTTTTTCTCTCTGTTATTTTTAATACTCTCATGTCAGTTTGAATTACTAGCTGCTTCTATTTCTGTATTCAGCATTTTGGCATACTCTTCCTTTCACAGAATAGAATAGAATCACAGAATAGAATAGTAGTAGGGGTTGGAAGGGACCTCTGTGGGTCATCTAGTCCAACCCCCCCGCCGAAGTAGGGTTTCCTTGTTACTATGATCTGTGTTTCCTTAACCAGAGGGAAAAAAATATCTAATCTTGGTTATTGTAAGCTGTGCTGCTAAAGATGCTCCCTCCCTGTGCTCAGTGGTGCTCTTAGACTAATCTTGCTCTGGGAGAAATGTAGGCTAACAATAAGAAAACTACCTTAATGGAAACTATTTTCAAGAAAAGTGAAGCATAAAGGCAAACAAGTAAAACCCTCAGTGGGTTTCCTGAAGAGAAAGACGTGCGCTCTTCTGTGCTCCAGTTGCCAATGTCCTGTTGGGGATATAACATGATCTACCACAACCTGTTCTGACTTTCACAGTGAATTGGGACTATGTTCAATTCTTCAGAGGCCTGAGGACCCTTACTCACTTCTGTCGTAGTAATTCATCTGTCTTTCCCATTTGAGGTCTCTGGAAGTTTTCTCCCTAGCATGAAAATTCACTTTTCAGTGATTTTCCAGTGGTATCAGTTTCTTGCTGATTGGTTCTTTACTGCCTGTTTAACTTTTTGCCCATTAAATAGTTCAATCTTGGTCACACATGCACCTGTGTTTTATTTTTTTCTTAGCTTTGAAAGTTCTTATTTGCAGCAAATTCAAAGCTCCAACACTGAGCAATGGGCTTCTTTGTGCCTTTGTAGTCCCACTGATGTTCAGTATATACAAGTCTGTGTGGCCATAGGGAGGAGGTCAGGAGATCTCCCTTTGGCTTATATCCAACAAATCATGATAAAATTTTTATAGAAAGGATCTGAAGGCTTTAATTAAATAAACAAAAAATTTACACATTCAGTAAATAACCAGTTTTCAGACATGGCAAAGATTGTCCTTTTATCACAGTCACGTTATGTCATGACATATTTTGGTCGACAGCCGGCTGAATATGAGCCAGCAGAGTGCCCAGGTGGCCGAGGCCGATAGCACCCCGGCTTGTATCAGAAATGACATGGCCAGCAGGAGCAGGGAAATTATCGTCCCCCTGTACTCAACACTGGTGAGGCTGCGCCTCGAATAACTTCTGTGACAATGTAGCCCACTTAGTGGATGAGGGAAGGGCTGTGGATGTTGTCTACCTGGGCTTTAGCAAAGCCTTTGATGCTGTTTCCCACAACATCCTCCTGGAGAAACTGTCTGCTCATGGCTTGGATGGGTGTACACTTCACTGAGTGAAAAAAAATGGCTGGACAGCCGGCTGAACATGAGCCAGCAGTGTGCCCAGGTGGCCAAGAAGACCAACGGCATCCTGGCTTGTATCAGGAATAGTGTAGCCAACAGGAGTCGGGAAGTGATCGTCCCCCTGTACTTAGCACTGGTGAGGCTGCACCTTGAGTACGGTGTTCAGTTTTGGGGGCGTCACTGCAAGAAGGACATTGAGGTGCTGGAGTATGTCCAAATAAAGGCAACAAGGCTGGTGAAGGGTCTGGTGAAGAAGTCTTATGAGGAGCAGCTGAGGGAACTGGGATTGTTCAAACTGGAGAAGAGGAGGCTGAGGGGGGGCCTCATCTCTCTCTACAACTACGTGAAAGAAGATTGTAGTGAGGTGGGGGTCGGTCTCTTCTCCCAAATAACAGGCACTAGGACAAGGGTAAATGGCCTCAAGTTGCACCAGGGGAGATTTGGTTTGGATATTAGGAAAAATTTCTTCACTGAAAGAGATATCAACATTGGAACAGGCTGCCCAGGTACATGGTTGAATCATCACCCCTGGAGGTATTTAAAAGACGTGTAGATCTGGAACTTAGGGACATGGTTTAGTGGTGGACCTGGCAGTGTTAGGTTTACGGTTGGACTTGATGACCTTGAAGGTCTCCTCCAACCTAAATGATTCCACGATTCTATGAATGCCGTGTTCAGTTTTGGGGACGTCACTACAGGAAAGACAGTGAAGTGCTGGAGTGTGTGCAAAGCAGAGCAATGAAGCTGGTGAAGAGTCTGCAGAACAAGTCTTATGAGGAGCATCTGAGGGAACTGGGGTTGTTTAGTCTAGAGAAAAGGAGGCTGAGGGGAGACCTTATCTCTCTCTACAGCTATCTGAAAGGAGGTTGTAGCGAGGTGGCGGTCAGTCTCTTCTAGGATGAGAGGAAACGGCCGCAAGTTGTGCCAAGGGAGATTTAGTTTGGATATTAGGAGAAATTTCTTCACTGAAAGGGTTATCAGGTATTGGAATAGGCTGCCCAGGGACATGGTTGAGTCACCATCCCTGGAGGTCTTTAAAAGACATGTAGATACGGCACTTAGGGACATGATTTAGTGATGGACCTGGCAGTGTTAGGTTTACGGTTAGACTTGATGATCTTAAAGGTCTTTTCCAACCTAAATTATTCTATGGTTCTGTGTCAGTGTTTTAGAGGGTTAAAAACCAGTAAGGACTGAAGACAGGAACATTAACAGTGATAGAAGTATTGTAATGTTAGATCTTCAAAAAGTAGCTTTGAACAAACATTTATCAAAACATGTGCATTCAGCTAAAATTCACTGAAATTAGGCTAAAATCAGTACTCTCTTCTGTTGAGAAATCTTTCTGGGTCAAATTGGTGAATTGCAATAGCTTTCTAAAAAATTAGCTTTCTAAAATGTAGGGGAACTTCTTCTGAGTCTGCTGCTTGTGAGATATGTCAGTGGCTGATGTAAGGGCTATACATCTGATGTGCTCTGGATGTGTCTCCTCGCTACGTGTATTTCAGTTAACCGCATCCTAGACAGAATATGGGACTCTTGTGACTTAACAAACACAAATCTCTGTGTATATGTGTTTCCATATATTTTACCGGAAGGAATAAAACACTTTAAAAGAAGAAATTATACTTACAGGTGAATTTTCTATATTTGATTTTAACATTTGTGTTTGTTTAAAAAAAAATGGCACTGTAATCTTCCTATAATAAGGCGTATTTTTTTAACAGAAATGGTTGGAAAAGGTAAACTAATATGGAGAAATCAACAGCAAAATTCATGTCCGTGAAGCTGAAAAAAATAGCTATATGAAAGGGGGATTGTGATAATAAAGTGAAGTAGGCTGAAGTGGTTATAATTTTCAGCAGCTGCATGGAACTTCAGGTTGTTTAGATCCCTTCTGTAGCCCTTTATTGAGATCCCTTTCAGCTTAAAACTCAAATTTTGGAAAGTTTCATATTTTTGCATTATCTCAGTCAGTCTTTGCCTCTTTTATAATCCATAAATAAAAGGAAAGGTAAGAGTGCCTGAACTTCTTACCTCTGCAAGCAATTTGTAATTATAAGTTTGAATTAATGTGTGAGGATTCATTTAAAAATAAAATTTGAGAAAATCTTGGGGAAATGATAAATTTGTTCCTTCATTTTCTAAAGTAATGGCATGTGCTGAGTGAGATCTGTCTTGGTTTTTCATTAAGAAATGTCGTGCAAATTAGTTTGCAGCATCTTCTGCTGCCTCAGAATTTGTTTAAATTCTTTTGGATGAAAATCCTCTGAAGTGCTTTTCTACACCAGACAGCTTCCAAAATTGTAAGCCTTTTAAGGTTACAAATGCAAGGAAAAATAATATCTGTGTTCACAAAGGGAGATCTAATAGTGTGAGAGGATGGGATGGGCAATCCCATCCTGTGATCCAGTCGGAATAGAGCTGAGCTCCGCTGTGGAGATGCTGTAACCAGGAAAGAGGAGGACATCGGCCATGTGGTTCTACCATGTGTGGGACAGGCGGTGGCTGGCGGCTTGGGGTTCTCTGGTTGTTTCTGGTCTGCTCTTACCTGGCACGAGCAGGCCCCAGACAAAGGATTTGGGCTGCCTGGGGAGGGTGGCAGGTCAGCCTCGTCGCTGCAGAGCTGAGCCCCGGGGCACTGCGTGGGGTTGCCCCTGAGGACAGGACAGTCGACACCAGCACCTCTTTTCTACCATCAGGAGTGAGCTCTCCTCCCGGTCCTGCCAATGCGAGCTTTTAGCATTTTGCCCCTTCTTGGTGAGGATGCAGCAGCTTCCAGGAGGAGAAGGAGTCCAAAGGCATGACCTTAAATCCATGCTTGTGGCAGCTGGGGTACGGAGAAATGAGCTTGAGGCTGTAGGAATATTTACTGCTGATGATTTACTGTGTGGTAATGGATTAAAGGCATCCTGTTTCCCATCAAGATCTTAAGGCCTTACAAGTTGTTGTGACCTTTCTATTATGGTTTCCAGCGGTATAAAATAAAAGTAACTCTCAGTGTGAAAATAGAAATGGATGTGAAACACATGTATAAACCCTGTCCTTTTTCTTTCTCGCAATGAGGAAACCAACAGTGAGCCATTCACTGTTAACTAGGGCAGGATTTCAACTCCAAACAAAGCTGCTCACTGTGTGTTCACTGCAGCCTGCAATTTGGGAAGTACTTTGCTATCCTTCTTCATTATGCGGGAGACGCTTAAACATCTAAACACTTTTTTTCTATAGTTCTGTAATGTTGCATGAGTCCATAATTGGATACTTAAATGAGAAGGCTACTTGAATAAATATTTTAGTCACCTCTATTAGTGATATCTGTAATAAAACTGTGATTAAAAAAAAAAGTTTCTAACCAGGCACAATGCGTTTGTAAGCGCAGATGTGAAACAGAGAATATTACTGCCTTATCTATAATGAAGTGTTCCAAATAATGTAACAGGAAAATGATCTGAGAGTTCCCATATGACAAATTTTCACCAGTCTATTAATATTTAGGACTTGGATAGCTAAATAATAGTTGTTCTGTGTACTGGAGGGAGATGAAAGGGCTCAATTTTGCGAATATACATGCGTATATCCTGCTGCCATTCGATAAAAATCTGGGGTGTTAGTCTCAGAAAAGGTGTATGTACACCAAAGTGCCAGAATTTTGGCTTAGGACAAATGTAGAATAGTTGGATAAAGAGAACTTGTGATTTTTCTGGCTAAGGTTTAATTGGGTGTAGTGGAGAGGGATGAGGTACCAAGTCATTTTACCTGGGATGCTCTTGTCTGTTTAGATAGAAGTAATTCTTAGGCTCAGTTGATTTAAAACTTTTGATCACGGTTTTAAAGGAATTTACACACAGATGTGTCCTGTACTGTAATTTTTCCCTTTCAAAAAGCTGAAACTTGATTGCTTTCTGTAAATCAGGCGTAAGATTGTAAATGTGAGTGTACACTGCGTGCAGCTGCGCATGGCTTAGAGTCTCCCAGTTGATTTCAGCCCTAAACATGCTGGATTTGCTTGGCTGCTTTTCTTTGTAGTGTTATAACCAGAGTACTAACAAGTCAGTCCCTGTATGTGATTTGAGCATCAGTGCTGGCCCTTCAAAGTTGCTGCTCTATATTCTTTTGGTTGCTTTAGGTACAGGACATCTGAGCACTGCAGTCTAAAATATACATAGATAATGCTGAGGGCAGCTGTAGGTCAGTTTTTTGAAGTGTCCTTCTGGTCTTGGGGAAAAATAAAAAGCCCTTTCCTCGGGGAAAAATAAAAAGCTCTTTCCTTCCAGACAACTGGAAAATGGGGAAATTTGGGAAAATGGGATGTTTTCATGTTTTCGTGTCAGGTGACTTTCTGTTGTTGCAGCATTGTGGTGTTCTCTGTTAGAACTGTGTAAAAGTGGGGCAAGTAGGAGTTTATCACAAAGGTCAGCTGAGCTATCTGGCCCTTTGAGCAAGAATAATTGCTTAGCTTGGTTCAGTTTTAGACTCCTCACTTTGCAGATATTAAAGGTGCAGGACTTCATTCAACTATGCTGCATCTACATGCCATTAAAAGTATGGTGTGATTATATCCACAACCTGAAGACTGTAAACATAATTCAGAATCAAGATACTCTCATTAAGGATGCTTTCCTGTGGTATTTTGACCACTGTCTAAACAACGGTTGATGTATTGGGACATTGACTATTTAGAGCAATGTTTTTGGCTGGGCTATAGTCAAAAAAAAATAAAAAAAGAATTAAGCAGCTCTTTTAATCTGATTTTTGTAGGGCAGATTAAGACTGTTGCTTAGATCTCTTAACAAAGATAAGATAGCTTAGTTGTTAATGATCTTTTTCCCTGTATGAAGTGATAAATGTGCAACATAAAATGTCTCTTTGATTAAGAACAAAATCCTTTTGATAGTTCCAGTGATGTAAATGTATGGTTGATATCAGCAACCACCATCTGGGGTGTTGAATGATGTTTTATTTGAGTAGCCTATTATATTGTTTCATTAGCTCTGCTATTAATTATTTTTTTATTGTTGGCTGCTGAAAACATGCAGGTCTATGGGTTTTGATAGTGACGTTTGGTCTCTAAAAGCTGAATCAAAGCAGTTAATGTGCAATACATGCTGAAGGGTCATCTTTTTTTGTTTTGTTTAGCCTACAAGTCCCAAGTTTGGAAAAGCAGACTCATATGAGAAATTGGAAAAACTAGGGGAAGGGTCCTATGCTACAGTATACAAAGGGAAAAGCAAGTAAGTGGTGTTTTTTAAAATTTAATTTTGTGTGTAAATGAAGATAAGCAGAAAGTATTAACTGATGTTGCTGCACTTGTACATAGATCCGTATGAATGAATGCAAAGTGCTGCTGACTGCCATGTGCTCTAGTGAAAGATGTTGAGACCGTGTAGCATAGATAACAGCTTTATTTAAAAACTTTATCTAGTGAATGATAGATGTGGCAACTTTTCGTTCTTAGCAGAGAGAGTATCATGACAGTCATGGGACAGAATAACTGCTGAAACAAGGAAATACATGCTAATGTTTTCCAGGGTCATGAAGTTAGGTAGGTACTGAAAATTATTTTTCTCACTGAATATTTGTAATAAATCAGAATGAGGAGTGTCCTCATCTCTCAGTAGCTTTGAGACTGATGAGCATAATGGCAGCTGATATGACTGAAAACATGTTCTAAATGTAAAAGATGTATTTACACTTCTGCCATGCCAGTGCACGTATCGTCTTTCACTGGCAGCTTTCTTCAAGAAAATGCGGTTCTGTTGTATTGTTAATGGCTTGGTTACGCATCACCATAAGTTCCAGACATTATACATATGTAAGATTTTTGTTGGGTCTATGTAATATAAGAAAGCCATATAGATATCAGCTTGCACCTTATTACTAAACCCCTTTAAAAATCACAGCGCATATCTGGTGATAGTTATTCCATATGCCTTGGCCTTCAATAAGATTGAACTAAGGCAACAGAGCTGTTAGCTGTCCCGTCAGTCAGTGGAACAGTCTGAAAGTTAAAAACAAAGCAAAGCACTTCCCTGAAGCCATTTCATTCCGTGGTGATTTGTGAACGTGTGATGAAACATAGATTGGTTAGAAATATTCATTTGTTGTAGTAGAGCTGACTGCAGATCTGTAACAAATATTTCAATGATTTTAATGTTGGTTGAATAATAAATTGAAATTACTGGGCTCTGAATTCTCCATTATGATTCTGCTTCTTTATAGCATCTTTTGCAAGGTCTTAAAAATGTACTTTGAAAAAAGTGTGTTTAACTAGAATGTGGATAAGAATGCATATGCAGAGAATATTCCTAATGTTATAGTAATATTCCTTCGCCTTAATTTTCATAGAATGATAGAATGATTTGGGTTGGAAGGGGCCTTTAAAGGTCATGTAGTCCAACCTCCCTGCAATGAGTAGGGACATCTTCAACTAGACCAGGTTGCTCAGAGCCCAGTCCAGCCTGACCTTGAATGTTTCCAGGGATGGGGCATCTACCACCTCTCTGAGCAACCTGCTGCAGTGTTTCACAACCCTCATCATAAAAAAACATCTTCCTTATATCCAGTCTAAATCCACCCTCTTTTAGTTTAAAACCATTACTCCCTGTCCTATTGCAACAGCCCTTGTTAAAAATCCTCTCCCCATCTTTCAAAGTGTCCCTGCAGCCTTCTCTTCTCTAGGCTGAACAGCCCTAACTCTCTCAGCCTTTCCTTATAGGAGAGGTGCTCCAACCCTCGGATCGTTTTTGTGGCCCTCCTCTGGACCTGCTCCAGCAGGTCCATGTCTTTCCAGTACTGAGGGCTCCAGAGCTGGATGCAGGACTCCAGGTGGGCTCTCACCAGAGCAGAGGGGCAGAATCCTCTCCCTTGACCTGCTGGCCATGCTTCTCTTGATGCAGCCCATACGGTTGGCATTCTGGGCTGCGAGTGCTCATTGCCAGGTCATGTCAAGCTTTTCATCCACCAGTACCCCCAAGTCCTTCTTGGCAGGGCTGCTCTCAATCCCTTCATCCCCCAGCTTGTATTGATACTGGGAGTTGCCCCGACCCAGATGCAGGACCTTGCACTTGGCCTTGTTGAACCTCACGAGGTACACATGGGCCCACTTCTTGAGCTTGTCCAGGTCCCTCTGGATGGCATCCTGTCCCTCGGGTGTGTCGACCACACCACTCAGCTTGGTGTCATCTGTAAATTTATTGAGGGTGCACTCAATCCTGCTAAGTCACTGATGAAGATATTAAACAGTACTGATCCCAGTACGGACCCCTAAGGGACACCACCCGTCACCGGTCTCCATCTGGACATTGGGCAGTTGTCCACTACCCTCTGGATGTGACCATCCAACCAATTCCTCATTCACCGAGCAGTCTACCCATCAAATCTGTATCTCTCCAATGTGGAGAGAAGGATGTTGTGGTGGTCCGTGCCAAAGGCCTTACACAAGTCCAGATAGATGACATCTATAGCTCTTCCCTTGTCCACTGATGTAGTCACTCCATCATAGAGGGCCAGTAGGTTGGTCAGGCAGGGCTTGCCCTTGGTGAAGCTATGCTGGCCATCTCAAATCACCTCCCTGTCCTCAGTGGGTCTTTTGTTTGGCTTACTTTTTTTTCCCTGCTGAGAAAGGAATAATTCCCATATTACACAGCATCATCCAGATTCAGCAGCTCCAGTCCAGACATCTTTTTACTGAAGTAGAGAAACAGCTGAACTACTTCTTATCAGGAGGAGATTATTCCTTAAGAACAGAGAGAACACTACAGGGGCTATCTGCTATCTCAAAAGGAGTTGCTGGTTGAGATAATGTGTTGCTGTTACCTCTTCTGTCCCAATGAGAAACAGGAATCTCTGGCCTAGGTGATATCCCTGAAGAAGAGGGAGCATCACTGCTACAACATAGTATTGGGGAAGATAGATGGATGGGGGCTGTTGAACGGATGGGCCAACGTTGGCTCCAGCCATTCCTTGAGAACCTAACTGCTGCTGCTTTTCTGGCAGATTGACTCTGATTTTATAGTTTTATCTAAAATGACACAGGAATAGATGGAGGAATTTTTTTTCAAGCACCTGGTGTAGATACGTAGGGTGGGTCTGTGCTATGCATCACTGTGTTCCCCAGGCTACAGGCTCAGTGGGAAACAAGATGAGCAAAACAGGTCAAAAGAGAGCTGTTTGGTTTGGCATGTGCCCAGTTTTGACTGCTGAACGATTAAGCCCTCATGATGCACCACAGAACTGCAGACATGACATTTATTTGGAAAAGTTGATAACACTTTTACAACAAGAGCATTTTGGTCAAAATGTTTGAGAATCCCTAATTCTCAACCAACTCCAATGCTTAGCTTTCTCATTGTGCCGAAAAGTTTCTGAGATGTGTCCTGAAGTGTAGTTGAAGATGGAGAATTTAAGATCAGATTGAGCTGTTTTGAATGACACTTTGTACTGAGAATTAATATGCTTAATATTTATCACCAGCTGCATGTGGCAAATAGCGAGGTTTAGGTTTTTTAATGCATTTCTTGAGATATATTTCAGCTTTTTAAATTATTTCCCCTGCTGATCATAATGATGGAATGAAAAAATTCTTGAATGTAGCTTACTATTTGGAAAGACTAAAAGGTAGGTACCTGCCTCCAAAGACACAAAATTAGACATTCCTTTCCTAAAATGTAAAGAAATGTGTGCAGTAACTTGCTTTCAGGGGAAGCCTGGCTTTTTACAACTTGGAGTAGGTTCAGTAATACGAGTCCTTTGCCTCCCTATCAGACCCATTACTTTTCTGTCCATTTGAGTATTTGTGGCAGTATCCCAGGAAAGTGCAATGAAGTGGGCTAATTCCTCTTACTGGATGATGGATTTATCTTTTTGTAGTCAGATATAAAAATGATTCCCTGGAGTGAGGGAGCGGCGGAGTGAACAGGACTGTGTTATTGAGGAAAGTGAAGCAGTATTCTCTGAGGCTGGGCTTTTTTGTTTATTGGAGAAATAGCCAAGCAACCATTTGCATCTGGCTGACAATTGCATCAATAGGCAAATCTATTTGATTTCATGTGTTGCATGTCAGGTATGCGAAATGAAACTCATCTTGGCATGTTCATTTTCTACTTTCATTCAGGGTAGATTCTCATGTTACTTTGTTGTTTAAAATCCGAAGAGGCCGCTTACTCCATGAAAGTCAGATCACTTTGAAGTGATTTCTGCTTTTTTTTTTCTAATGTAAAATTTTGGAGATGTAGGCCTAGTAATTTACTGATAACATTGTAGAAAATGATGCAAGTTTCATTTACTGTGCGTTTGGCTAACGCCTTGAACACTTGCCATACAATAGGTGGAAAGCAGTAGGTGCCTTTTGAATTCCTATATCATTTCATTGCACGGTTGAGCTGAAGAAGTGCTGCCTGTCTGTATCCACACGTCTATATCTTCCTGCTGCCATTGACCTTCTTCCCTCTTGAGCTTGATTATAAATTCACCTGAATGTATAGCAGTGGGATCTGGCTTGATCTGGGGCATGTAAATGTTGATGTGAGTTATGAGAGTCTGGAGACGAAGCTGGTGACGGCACAGGGCAGCTGCTGCCAACCAGAGCCCCTTACAACGCACTGTGGAGGCCTTGCATCCCCGCACTGGGAGCGCTGCATATTGCACTTAAGGGAAAAACCTGTGCTTTTGGCAATATGCGGAGTTGGCATGGTTTCCGTCCTCTCTTCCCACAGTGTTCAATTGCCCTTCAAGGCAAAGAATTAAAAAAGATTACCTTGGTTAAAGTATTGTGATCTGTGACTGCTGCTTGCACAGCATGCATCTGTTCTGAGAGGCAAGCCAATGGTATCTCCACTGCTTCTGCACTGCTGTGATCTCGATCTACTTCTTGCTCGTCCGTGTGATTTTTAGCGTACCTTTACTCTTTGTGGCACCTTTACTAAGTTGCAAGTGCTCAAAGCATTGCAAAAATGTGTAGAATTTGTAACAGAGAGCTCAATCAACACATTTTTGCCTAATTTCCCTACCACACAATTACATAATTTTAATTTATCCCTAATAAAATGCTTATCCTAATAAATTGTGGTCCCTATCCCTTTTAACTATAAATATGAGAAATTGGTAGAGTGCTGAGCAGAGCACAGCAAAGGCTGATGCTGTCAACAAGAGCTCAAGGGCTGCAGAGGTGTGGGTCACTGCCTCAGTGGAGGTACCTCTCCTGTTAATGTCTGAAATCTGATTTTTTTGTGTTCAGGGTGATTCCAACGTGTACCCAGAGATGAAGGGTGTTTTTTTCAGGTAGTTGGGGCATTTTACGTTTATCACTATCAAAGGTAGTACCATTTACTATTCACCTGAAAATCAATAGGGAGTTCATGGTATAAAGCATGGATCTTACAGAGAAATTGTGCTCAGGGGGGGCAGGCACCATGCTCTGCACCGGCTGTGGTTTCCATGCCGTGATATTTTTGGGGCAGCAGGGAGTAGCTGAATGATCAGTGGGAACTACTTGTATTTGTTGTTGGCATGATGTGTTGTGGTATGCATTATGAATATCGAGCTGACCATCATATATATATATTTGTGGATGGCTGCTAACAAGTAAAAGGATGATTTAAGTATTTTAAATTTTATAGTTATGATGCTGAAGCCTTCACTGAGGATGACTGAAAGGACTAATTGCTGTTAGGACTTTTTTTTTTTTCAAGTTGCTGAATTTCTTTTACTTGTCATGAAACCTCCCTGACTCTTTCATGTCTTTTCTTCGTTTTATGTGCAATCTATTGCAAGTGCCATAGGCTTGGGATGGCCTGAAGAACTTGCCATAGTTTGTCTGTTGTGCTGTCACTTTTCAGTCATTCCCCTAGCTGTACTCTGTGCCCGTGCGAGGTGTTGTGTTCGCATGCTTCCTGGTGTGTTTCCTGTGCAACCCCCCAGTCCACAGACAGTATTTTCTTCATGTTTTGGCCAATTTATGTAGACTGAATATTTCAAAATTGCTCTGATTCATGTTGCCTGAGTGACCTAAACTTTCTGAACCTTTTCTTTTATTTCCTGCAAATTGTGTGAGATCAGTGTTCATCCACAAATGAAACTCTCTTCATTTGAGGATACCAGATGACTGGAAAAGGAATATATATTCGTGGATTATGAAAAGGCACTTTATGGTTACTTCACAGAGCTTCCCATAGTTTTTTCTTCTTATTTTCCCCCCCCCTTATTATTTTTTAACTGATGTGCTTAACTGATTTTTGTAGGCTGCTTTTTATTATTCATTTTAAAGTCATGACATGGGTTTATAAAATATCTACTTAGATGGTTTTAAAAAGATCTCTAGCACTGTAAATCTTTAATAGAAACAATAACATCAAGTTGAACTAGGTGCAAAACTACTGATAAGTAGATGTTGAACTAAAGTGCCAAATGGTGGAAAAAGTTGTTAAAGTAGTGTAAGTACTAAAATAAGTTACTGAGATTCTAACTAGAAGATGAATCATTGACTATATTGATCACTTACGGAGTGAATTTCTCAGTGTTTAAACGAAATCTTGGGAGATTTTTTCATGATAGGAATGGTAGAGCAAACACTGAAGTAATTTGCCAGCTAAATGCCATTATGCACCAATGTCTTTTCTGTTTAGCCGTGGAACGGCATCTCTCAGAAGATCCCCTGTGACTGTTGGTGTGCAGGGTTGTAAGAGGCCACTTTACTTAGAAGCGATACCACTATGTTTGTCTTCAAATTCTTTACATGAGACGCGAGGTGTGTGGAGGAGGACCAGCGCTGTGCATCGCTCTCCCTGCTGCCAGTCCCAAGCAATCTGCTTCCAGCAGGCATGGGGCGAGTGCAGCCCCTGTGCTTAGATGAGCAGCTGGTTAGTTGGTACTCAGTGATGTAGGCTGGGAGGTAGGGATGAGAGACCTGCAGATAAATGCTCTGATGCTGCTCACCGGCTCCTGTTCAAGTGAGGGCTGCCACATTGTTTGTGTGAGACTGCCTTGAGTCCTGTGAAGAACAGGATCCCTGAGTTCCAGTGACAACACTAATTAATAATTTAAATCCTTCTTCTCTCTTGGAACTCTTTGATCTTCTATTTTTCAGCCCTAATAAATGTCGGCATTGTGAAGTATCTTTAATCCACTGGCTTCTTCTAAAACACAGTAACTTTTGTTCACATTGGAAGTTAAAAGATGGTGGGAGTCAAGAAGAGAAATCGAGGGGCTGTGTTAGGCCCTTGAGTGTTTGCACCATAGGGCTTTAACAGGACTGTAAGTGATTTTTGTAAACTACAAATGTAAGTCCTTTTTAGTAAGAGAAATATGATATAAACCGTGTTTACACTGAACTGTCTTTCATGATGATGATTAAAAGAAGCGTTTCCCTCTATGTGGAATTAGTTACTCGTTGGCAGAATAATCAGAGGTGACTAAACCTGCAGTGAATTTGCCTCTGTCAGGTTTCTTCAAAGGAAAATTCTGGCAGAGCCTGGTTTCATTAGGGCTCCGTGGTCTGTTTGGGGTTTTAGATGCCTGTTTGTGACGTTAATATCACTACAGAGTAGATCTAATTAGATATTCTCAGGGTTTCATCATCAAACTTTGAGCTTTTCATGTAGATAAATATTTAACAATTGAGAGTTACTTTTCTTCATAAGAATTAGTTTCTTGAAATCTGCATCACAAATGAGAGCATTGTCCCAATACCTTCTACTGATTTTTCTTTGCAGAAGTGTTCCCAAGCTGAGTACTTGCTCGAGTTATGAACTCAGCCTCAACTCTGGCCAGTGGTTAAACTCTGTATTAAATAAACGGATTGAAATCAGAGTGGCAGATTTTATGTTAATTGACTCTTTTAAATGTGTTATGTTTAGAACATTTATTGTGTCTAAATGTAACTGAAGAACTTGAGAAAATAGTGTTATTATACTCTTTTGTTCTCTGTGTGGCATCCTCAGCACTATCCCCAGTGAAGCCAATTAAGTCATCAATTGCTTTATATTCATCAGTATTTTATGTTCTTAATGATGCATTAAAGCATGAAATAATTTCTAATATTTTCTACTTCCTCATAAATGGTCATTTTTATGAAAGCATTTATTTTGGTAATGCTGATATGTGCTGTTTTAGAAAAGGCAGAATTACACATATTAGCTTTTTTTGTAATATCTGGCTCATCTGTATTTTTTATAATATACATACTTTTACTATATGCCACATAAACCAATTCGGACTCATTTTTCTTTTGCCTACATTGCATATAAAATCAGAAATGTATTAGAAGAGATGATGTAACATTAAAATGCTGAATTTCTGTAAATTGGAAAACTGTCCATCAGCTGCTGGTGATTTGCCTAAAGTAGCTTTGTGTGGTAATTAGAGAGGCTTCAGGATTTCTGTCCTTTCCCTGAAGATTTTTGGGTGAGAGAGAAAGAGAGAACAAGTTAGTTTAGGAAGGAGGACAGCTTGTAAGTTAGAAAATAGGAGTTTTATAATCACTATTGTCCTTAATAGAAACTAATGAGGCAACTGACAGGCTGGGCATAAGATGCTAAGATAAGTGAAATCCCTGACCTGGTTAAGTGTATCGTTTTGAGAAGCTGTGAAATTGTTTACTTTGGACAGTGAACAAGAGAGGTGATTTAGTGAATCCTAGATGTTAAAAGGGGCAGCAGCATTGCCTTTTCACTGTCTGAAAGGTTGTCTGCCTGTCAGTTTTTCTATATGTATTTGATAACAGTGAAAATACTGAGCATGCTTTGAAAGCTGTGGAAAACAAATGTGAAGTAATATCGGGGAGGAATTCTGCTAACCTTATCTGATCACTACTGAAGACTGCAAAGACAAGTTCTGATAGGTGGTAGAGGTAATTTTCTCTGGGTCTGTCTTGTTCAGTGTTGTTTTTAAGGAAATTGCCACATTATTTTGGCATGTCATCACAAGATTCAGGGAATAATTTCCTAACGTAGCTGGCTTGATCCCGTGGCTCGTTGCTTCTCAAGAATTGGTCCCAGTTCTTCTTTGCTTATATTTTCGAATAGTTTTTGCTTTTAAAATGTGAAAGTGTGCCTTTATTATTTTTTAAAATGTGATTTACTTCTTTTGGAAGGGCCAGTCTTCTCCAATTTAAGCTCCCTAAGCAGTCTCACTGCAGGGTCTAGCAGGAATAAGAGCAAATACAAGATGGTGACAGGAGCGTGCGGCGGGGATTTAGCAGAAGCAAGGCTGTACCCTAAGGTAGCCCTTAACTCATCTCCGCAGCGTCATCTAACTACATCCTGAGATTGCATCAGTGGGAGAATAGTTAGAGGATGTGAGTATACACACCTGTCTCTTTTAACTGATGATACTTCATCATTTCTCACATCTCCAGTTTTATACACTCATTTTTATAGAAAATGAGCTAAAAAAAAAAGGTTTAAATGACTGGGTAGTAAACGAGAATAAGGAGGCTGTTTTATTCTGGAAGTTATAGATTGATATATTGGAGATAAATAATACTAAAGGGGAGAATGAAATTGCAGAGGAACACTACTTGAGATTAGTTAGGCCATTTCGATAGTGCTAAGAGTTGCCATGATGTCTATCGAGATGATGGTAGGTACCAATGACAAAGTGGCAGTGACAACTAAATAGTACAGCTCACCTACTGTGTTTAATTGTGAATTCCTTGGAATGAGTTCCATACTATTGCTGTTTGTGTTATTTATTACTCTTAATGAATTAATGTAATGTAGACCTTTGGATTAAAAAGAACATAATCTGTACAATGCTATGTGCTATTTGCCTGTCTCTCTGGCAAGAGACTCCACATCCCTGTTTCCTTAGGACCTCCTTGGTCTGCTTCTTTCTATTGTCTTCTGCGTTGCCTTCTCTGAACGCACTATCTGTCCTGCTCTTGATCTGCAAAGTGATGTTGCTTTTCTTCTTTAAATTCCTCCTGCACGGTTATTTCATCTGTTCTAAAATAACCGTTAGCCAGGTGTCTTATTTATATGTATGTGATAGGTACAGTGGTGTATTGATGGAGGAATTGAAAACTACACATGTATATGAAATGCACGTCTGTCATCAGTCTTTCTACTGCTTTTATTATGGTTTATTCTCCTGTCTGTATATGACACATCAAGTTACTTGGGGCAAGGCTTATCTTTTTCTGATGCCAGAAGTCCTGTTAAAATCTAAACAAAAATATATGTAAGGCAATTATAAGGAGAAGTCCAGATAATCCAGTAGGGTTAAGCTGGTAATTATCTTTCAACAGTGACTGTTGGCATGAGACTTGAACTGATGCCAGTCTGAAGTATTACAAGTGGTTAGAAGGTGATGAGTAAACCCTCTTTTGATAACCAGGGTTTCTTAAGTTGCTCAGAGTCATTACACAATGCTGTGCATAGGGCTAATGAGATTCTGGCAGTTATAAAAGAAGAATAATCAGAAGACACAAGACAGTAGCCATCCTGTCACTGCAGTCATCTAACTGCAAAAATTAAAAGCCTGAGGGAGAAGATGAGTTCAGACTTGGTAGGTGTCCATATCGTCTTGCTTAGGAAAATGAATACATCTTCTAGGGCTCAGTACAACAGGGATTTACCTCCATGACTACTGCAGTGTGAAAGCTCCAATGCTTCGTTGGGCTTTGTGGCTGTAAAGGCTAATTTTGCTTTTACAGAAAGAAATTGCAATAAAAATTAAAAATATTTTTTTTGCCAACTGTATCATGCTGGGGAGTCTGTTAAAGTTTCAGAGCATGAGTTAATTCATGAGGAGGGTAACTGATACGAGTTTTTATCTTTCATTCAGTTTTTGTGAGATTTACTTTGGATGAACTGAACTAACTGGATTTTTTTGCAAGGCCTTGAATGTGGTTCATGTGTGGTGAAATTTTGAATGCTAGAAGTGAAACCAACCAAATAGATTTTAAACTTGAATGACCTGTTGTGAAGTTTTGTCCCTTGGAGCACAAAAAAATTTTAGTCTTGTAAATGGCAGTCATTATAATCTAAAACCAGCCTGGGCCATATAGTTGAGAAGGTACCTTGTGAAAAATCCCACCCTAATGGGAAATGGCCAGCATCACCTAAAAAATATTTCCCATCTCAAACTTCCAGAGCTTTTTGAGAGTGATAGTTATGGGTGCGATGCAGTGGGAAGGAGGCAATCAGTATAAATATGGATATACTGCAAATGGGGTGGTTGATGAAAATCACATTCCCTTTTCTTTGAACAACTGGATCAAATAAAGGACAGATACTTCAAAACTGTGTTTTACAATGTGATGCTTCTTAACAAAGCTTCAATTTAGCGCTGTGATAGAAAGGAAACAGACTGACTCACAGAAAACTGAGATCATTTCTTGGATTGCATCTTAGTGTGAAAATATAAAGTTGACATTATGGAAGCTATGAAGTATTTCTTACAGTGCTATAAATGAATCACTGGCATTGACAGGAAGAAATTGAATAAGTACATGATGGGAAACAAGTTCTATTATGAGAAATACTGTTTCTGCTTTAATTTTGTTTCTTATTTCTCCTTCCCCTCCCCTCTTTCCCTTTCAGGGTAAATGGAAAGCTGGTGGCACTGAAGGTGATTAGATTACAAGAAGAGGAAGGAACCCCATTTACTGCTATCAGGGAAGGTATGCACTCACATTTAATGATTTTACATGGGTTTTTTTTTGTCATTACATTGCATTTCTTATTTCTGTGCCGTGCTATAGCAAATAGCTTGAGAATTCAAATTATATGGTTATGTTCTCAGTAGGAAGAAACTTTGGGGCTTCAAAAACAAAGCCTTTGGTGTGGGAGTTCTTGTTAAAGAATGCAGCTCTGCCTCTGCTTTGGCTCCTGTTAGATTTACTATACAAATGAGTACTTAAGAGCATGTTTTAAGGTGGGTGTGAGAAGTCACTCTGGAAGATGGGGGAACTGTGTAAGTTGCGCTTCTTGCCTGCAGGCAGAACCTAAGGTGAAGGTCGCTGTAATTTTTCACATATCCGCAACATGAAGCTGTGCTGGTTTTGTCTGGGGTAAAGTTAATTTTCTTCATAGTAGCTAGTATGAAGACTGTTGTGGTTTAACCCCAGCCGGCAAGTGAGCCCCACACAGCCGCTCACTCACTCTCCCCGGTGGGATGGGGGAGAGAATCAGAAGAGTAAAAATAAGAAAACTCGTGGGTTGAGATAAAGACAGTTTAGTAGGTAAAGCAAAAGCTGCACGCACAAGCAAAGCAAAACAAGGAATTCATTCACCACTTCCCATCGGCAGGCAGGTGTTCAGCCATCTCCAGGAGGGCTGGGCTCCATTACATGTAACGGTTACTTGGGAAGACAAACGCCATCTCTCTGAACATCCCCCCTTCCTTCTTCTTCCCCAGCTTTGTATGCTGAGCATGACATCATATGGTATGGGATATCCCTTTGGTCAGTTGAGATCAGCCCTCCCAGCTTCTTATGCACCCCCAGCCTACTCGCTGGTGGGGGGGTGTGAGATGCAGAAGAGGCCTTGACGCTGTGTAAGCACTGCTCAGCAATATCTACAACGTCGCTGTGTTACCAACACTGTTTTCATCACAAATCCAAAACATAGCCCCATACTAGCTACTGTGAAGAAAATTAACCCTACCCCAGCCAAAACCAGCACAGAAGTGAAGAGAAGCATTTCTTGATGAAGGCACTTGGAAGATCAGGGAGCAAAAATACAAGCATCTTAGCTGTGTGTAGTTTGGGACTAACTTTTGTTTGTTTTTCCTTCTCCATGGACTCTAACTTCTGTGGCTTGGGAATGACTCTTATCTAGCAGACACAGAGCTGCCTGTTACGCTTTCTGCTCTGCTCCTTTATCCTTCCTTGTCAGCCTCTTGTGGTCCCTAGTGACGGCTGCTTTATCTCAGCCTGCCTGTGTTGAGCTCCTTTGCAGAAACTGCTGGATGTGCCTTCTCTGTGTGGGCCTCCTCTGCTAGAAGGTACTAAAAATCAGCCTTGGTAGAGGAGTAATAAACAATTTGCCATCACACCACTGATTCCGACTCAGCTGAAGTTGGTAGTGAACTGAAGAGACGAGACTGTTGCGGCTTTTGAGGGACCTTTTAAAATTGTGCAGACTGTCTCAGCACAGTTTCCGAGGTGGGATGAACCAGGGAGGTCCCAAAGCATCAGCCCTCCCAGGCCCTCAGCATGACCCTGCGTGGAAGGCACAGGGCTTCGTGGCCATCGTAGCTGCAGTCCCAGCAGCTGCAGCTCCCTTGTCCCTTGCTCATGCCTGTGTTCCTGCAGACCTCCTTATGCCAGATGTCTGTCTGTACAATGAGCCCATTTTGGGGTGGACTGGGCAAAAAACATACATTTCATGTGATTGACACCCTGAAGTTAGAAACCTTTCAAGTACTGTGGATTTCCATCCCAAGTTTGCGCATTTTAAGGGAAAACCGTGGATGGCAAATTTATGAAAGAATTTCAGCAGTTCTTCTTACTGTTTTGTTTGAGTAATAATTATTGAATGATCTGTCACATTTAGTCATAATGATATGTATTTTATCTGTGAGCTGTCTGTGCCCGCAGCTGTGCTGCGATAACGAGGTGTGCAGAGGGTTACGAGCACAGCTTTCAATATTTGTAATGCCGAGTTCAAGGTGTAACAGCCTGTGTTTCAAATACATTTATTGTTCCCCAGGTTTTTAGTTGATATGGTACTGACTTAACAAAAAAAATAGTAGATACAGCTTTCTTGCGCCTTTTCAGTGACACTTAAAAGTTTTTTTTAATGTGAGCTTGGTCTAGATGAAAGTTTATAGCATTATAATTGTCAAATACAGTATAATGTGTTTTCCTTCACAAATACTTTGCTATGTGAGCTCATTATAAATGAGGATTTGTTAGAAGAAAGAACAGAGATTTTTCCACTTGATGTTTTCTTAAATTATAAAGGCACACTTGCATGAAAATACTTTTTACACCATCACTGGAGAAGTTTTCCTTTCTGACTGCAGCACTGTGGTTGAAGCCAGTTAAAATTCTGGTACTTTAATATTAGTAGAACAAAGCTCTTGTCTAGAAAAGCTCTTAAAGTTATTAATTAATACATATTTTCTTAAGTATGTGATGTCTCACTGATTTTGATAGATACGTCCTTTGTATTTCTAAGTGCTTATCTAGACTGGGACTAGATCCAAAGAATATTAGGCTAATGAAAGGGGGTTTTCTCTACTTTTGTAGACTCTTGGTTAGGTTGGGTCAGACTCAGGTTGTAGGTTGTTTGTTTGTGGGGTTTTTTTGGTAAATGTAATCCTGTCCTCTGGGTAGTGGAACTTCATTCAGATCTGTGGGAGCTATCAGTAGAAATACAGCCCTGTATGTTTTACATCATGTAGAAGTTTACATGATGTGTAAGATGGGAAGGGGAAAAATCTGTATCTAGTTTGGCTTTGGCTTTTCTGCTGTTTGTTTTGATTTTGTCAGAAACAAGTATTAGGGCCAGAAAAGTGAGGAAGGCTGTATTACAAATACAGCTTTCAGAAGGTAATCTCATTGCTTTTGTGCCAGACCCTTACTATTTGACGGTAGCGCTACAGCTGTGGACTGCACTAGCAGAACTCGAGAAAGCTGTTGCTTTCCTTTTAGCAGCATCTGATGTGGTCTTGGACATTCTGGGTTCTGTAATGCTGATCTTGGCTACATGGGTGGAAAAAAAAATGTTTATATAAGCTCTTGAAGTTATCTCATAAGTTTGAGATCAAAAAACAGTAAGAATGGGACACGGTGTTGAGCAGATTTTTCTTGATCTCCATTGGCTGACGGAGGGCTCCAGCCCTATAATTTAGACTGGGACAATTAGAACAAGGACAAATACCACCAAAGATGACATCAACTTCTAATTTCAGTTATCTGAGTAGTAGTGTTGCCCTAATCAAAAAATGCATGTATGGCATCATGAGCCAGAGGTCTGTTGGAGGGCATTTCTTTCCAAAGGCTTTCATAATGGAGAAACCAGGCAGGTTTTGACCCTGACTTATTCCTTATTTTCTTATTTTCCATCAATGCAAGGCAAATTCAGGCAGATGTCTAATTATTTGTAAATCAGAACTACTGTAAGTAAATTGTTTAACATTTCTCATGGCTCCTTCAGTAAAGCAGTGAGAGAAAATAGCCTTCCTGTGCTGTGCTCCTAATAGGGATGCTGTGTGATGTTAATTAGGGGGAAGTTACAGGCTGATATTTTAAGCAGTGGTCATGCTGAGGGAATTTTGTAGCTCTCTGTGTACAGGGAAGCATATTGTTACTGTTGTGACAACAGCAGAATGAAGCTCAAAGAAAAACAAAGCTACAAGGAAAAAAGATTAAGAGAAGTAGGAAGATGTAGGATATAAATATGGAATATGTGACGGCAGAAAAAAGTGCTAACTTGGTTGAGACAAAAAATGGAAGAAAAAGTAAAAAAACCTGCCTAAACAGTAAAACAGCGTTAAGAAAAATTATTGTTAATGTTAGTGACAGCATGAAGCTTAGCTGAAAGTTCGATTAAAGTTTCTGTTTATAAAGTAATTCTGCTTCTACAGCAGATGTAGGTTTGTATCTTCTACCGTTTATCAAAGTTGCATAGGTTTGAATGAAAGTAGTTAAATGTGGCTTATTTATCAGTGCTGCTGAGCTCTCTATTGAATTTCTAGTATGAAATTTAGAAGTAGCCTGTGCTAATTGTTCTTTCAACTTGGTGTGAGTCAGTTGCACCAACTTATTAATGCTTTTATTTAGTGACATGTGTTTTACAGGATATTTCACTCTCAATTTAGCTCGCTTAGTCTGGGGTAATCTAATTTTTTTTTTAAGTGCCGGGGGAGAGCAAAAGGAGAACTGATTGGATATGTATACGTCAGTGAGTTGAACTTATGTGTTCTTTCTGATCACATGTATGGGAGTGGTGCAGGCCACTGTGTTACTGTTCGATACTAAATGTGCCTGCCGCTGTGATATCTGAGACAGTATGGAGTCTGGAAGTAATTTACATGCTATTTTCTCATTTAAACTAAATTTGGTAGAATACAGATTAGCAAATGATTTTTTATTTTTCTGTGTTGGTGTAGTCATGGTTTATTCTTTTACTTGTATTATCAGCTGTTCAGAGATGTTTCAGCATCAGACTTGAAGTGTTATTAAATCCACTGCAGCCAGCAGAAAAGTTCACTAACCTTAAATTGTGTCACAGATATTTCATTCCCCTAATTTCCTGTAATATCATACTTCCATCTAGGCTAAATACTGAACTGTGTGATAGATTCTAATTCTGGAAACAGCTTGATTTACTATTCCGTAGTTATCTTGTTTGATTTCTGAGTAATAATATTGCTTGTATCTAGCAGGACAGAGATTCTGCTTTTTGGGTATGGTAGACAAACATCCCTTGGTTTTATTGCTGCCTTGCTTGTGAGGTTAAGTTGCTGACTGTCTTCCTTTCTTGGGCAGTAAAATTATTTCTTCCCTATCCTAACTGTGCAAACTGTCTTATATTTGGTTTTAATTTTCCACCTTTGAAAATATTGCTGCTCCTTTGCTCTGCTTAATTTGATGTGCTATTAGTAATAAAATTCTATTCTAGTGCTTTGGTATATGGTAATGTTTCATTTCCTGTAGGCCTAGATGATGTGTCAAGGCATCATCCAAACCGGGTATGTTTGGTAGGTATTTTTGTACTTTCCATTTAAATGCCATGATTAGGCAACTTTTAGTTTATTCCTCTCTTTTAATTAATTTTTGTGTTTACATCTTGTAATTAATAAGTATCAGTACCTCTTTGTGTTTTACATGTAGAAGTGTTCAGGTCAGAGACTTTCTCTATGTCTTCGGTTTGACAGATGCCTAGATAATTATTTTCCATCTACTCCAGTGTTGAAAGCTGTTAGCTTAATGCTGAATATGGATAGCAATGTGGAAAAATAGCACATAAATGCTTTGGAAACAGCCAACTGTATTGTATTATAAAATTACAAAGAACACAGGATTTGCTTAATGAATTTCTTTAAGTTAAACTTTTAAAGAGCAGTTCAGCATGTGTACTGGATAGATTTGTTTTGTGACTTTTGGGAGACAACTTAATGCATTTGAGTGCCAGTATAGAGCAGGGAAGAGAGATGCTTAATTCTTGGCCACAAAACATCTTTAGAAGTCTTCAAAGTTTCAGGCCTCTTCCATCCATATCTCACTGTGTGGTAGGAGGGAAGAAGAGAAACAAACAATGAAAACCTTAAAGGGTCTCTAAGAAAGAAGTGCGAGTCTGCCTTTATGCCTGAGACTGGACAGACTTTCTGAGGTTGGGAGGTTTCTGAGGCCTCCCCTTCTGAAGCTGTTGGGCTGGAGAAGATAAATCTTCACAAAACTTTTGTCCATGGAAAACTGAAGCAGGGTAACTGCAAAGAAGAAAGTACAGGGAAGATCAGCGTTTTGCCAAGAGAGCTCTTACCAAAGTGAAATGTGTGATTTATTGCACGGTGTTTCTAATGGGTGCACAATGGAAAATACTGCTTTGTAGTAACAATACTGCAAGTGATGTAAAGCAGCTGTGCTGCTGTATTATCCAAGAGAAATAGCACAGTCTGTATCCAGACCATCTAAGGAAGGGCTACAGAAAATTGTATTTTTACTCAGTAGATATAATTCATGTGAGCTCATATTGAATTATTACCTGCACGCACTTCCCAGCTCAGTGATTTTTGACTGATATATAGCGTAATGATCTTTACAACTTCAACTCAACAAATGACCTCATGGCACTAGTTAGATGACTCACCGTGATAAGCCTCCTGTTGATTGTTTTGGAGTAGGTCTGGAAGGTTGTATGCTGTAGGTCAAGGGCACAGTGAAACAATGTCTGCCAGGTTTTTTAAGAGTCGTTGTTGGTCATTCTCCTGGCAGAAGGTAAACAGGAAAATTGCAATGGGAATCCCGTCTTCATCTGCCAGTAGAGTAAATTATTCTCTTTTTTTTCAGAAGCTAAACCATCCTCTTACAAAAAATAAACCTATTCTTCCTTTTATGCAGGGTTTTTAAATTTTTTTTTTTTAATTAAGGAAGCTTGACAGCTGCTTTCTTTTGAGTGGTGGAAGTTTGGAGGACTTTCACATTTCCTTCACAAAGTCCAGTCAAGAAACTTAAATTTCCATGACTGAAATGCCTAAAAGCTTCACATGTGTCTGGCTCAACAAGCCTCAGGGAACTTCAAGTGATTACATTTAAGATTATGGAGATGTAACTATTCTGAGCATGCATGTCACGTGAGTTACTATAGGGGTTTTGTGTCTTTATGTTTTTAGGGTCTGAGGATAAGTTCACTCTCCCCGGAAGCCACATTGCTTTGGAACATTTGAAGGACAGTAGCTTGGCTGTAGCTTGGGGAACTTGTTCATTGCCTACAGAGGTGGCAGAGCTGGTGTCTACTGCAGGCTAATAGCTACAGTTCAATTAACTGTAAAGTCCCTGCAAAGCCAATGCAGCTTGTAGTCATAACAGCTTTTTTTTTCAGTGCTGTTAAAAATAAAACACACAAGCCAAGAATCTCTGGGACACTTTGTAATTGGATATTTAAGGTCAAGAAGTATTCAAAAGTAAAGGAACTCCAGCAATGTTAATTTCTCTGACTGGTCTCTTTCTGCTATGGGCATCCTGTACCCTTACCTGAACTGCATCCTTCCTCAAGATAAAAGGGGAATACAAGATTTCCAAATTAAGATAGGTTTGGCTTCAAAAACCACAGTACATTTGGAAAAGGGTGTTCCTGGAACATTTCTTATGTTACTTATTAGTAAATAAAATGTCATGTTGTAGAGAAGTGTGTATTCATTCTTAATGAACATTAATAGTAGAAAAATTACCTTTAATTTCTGGAGGGTTTATGACTGAACATTTTCTTGATAGCTCAGATTTTCAGCTGTGTTTTATTTGTGCTTTCTCCTATGTGTGTGTTTGTGTATATCTGAGAGAAGCATGTTAGCTCCTTGGCGATGTGGAGCTTCGAGGCAGCAGAAGCTTTTATCTTTATTCTGCTTTCCCTCCT
The DNA here is from genome assembly GCF_030867145.1 of Opisthocomus hoazin. NCBI lineage: Eukaryota > Metazoa > Chordata > Aves > Opisthocomiformes > Opisthocomidae > Opisthocomus > Opisthocomus hoazin. Next base: position 69,113,014 of record NC_134417.1, on the reverse strand, counting down.
GCTCTTCTCCTTAGCCCTGACTGACTGCTGACTTTTTTTTTTACTGACAATATTCATTTGCCTTTCTTTCAAAGCAGTTGGACTGACTGGCTGAAACAGGTGGACTGAATTTCTGGTCATCTCAGATGAAGGTGGGAGAGCTGATAGTTTCCCAGTCTTGGATAGAGTGCACATGGTTACTGTGATGTTATTGTATCTTGTTTTTCACTGTGTCCAAATTGCACTGTGCTCCTTCCTCACTTCTTCTTGGTGGACCAAACAAAGGCTTCTGTTCATGTAGGGTGCTCAGAAATGGTAGAGATTAATAAAGTCTGTCCTGCTTGTTTCTTTGTTCCTTGCTATGGGCTGAGCATAGTCTTTCTTCCCCCCCAGCCACACTTTTTTCTTTTTACCCTCTAACAAATCAGTGGTTCGCACATTTATAAAACCTTCAGGAGAATTGGCATTACATAAATGCACCATAAACGTTGGTGTTTCCCTTTGAGAATCATGATATATATTTTAAAGTCTATAATGAACTCCCATCATGTGGGATAAGTGTCATGCTCTTCTGAAAAGTACAAATGAAAATTCTGAATTATTCAGCTTCACAGAACTAAATCTCTTCCACAGAATATTCTGTCCCCTCTGTCCTTCTCCCATTCCCCCTCCAATATTTCATCTGTAGCCTGCTGAGACGGAACACGGCTGTATCAGTTGAATCTTCATTCAGTACTTTCGATGTGCAAGCTATGACCTTCTTCTGGCTTTTGTTCTTGAGCACAGTTCAAGCAAGAAAAGAATGAGGTGACACATGGAAGATTTTTAATATTTTTTTCTTTTTTTTTTTTTTAATATCATCATTTCACCATCAGGAATCATTTCCTCATCCTTGTTACCAGTTAGCTTAATGGTAGACCTTTCAGACTCTGCCCTTTCACTGAAGAAGTTGTCTGTGCATCTTAGGTATTCACGTGGAGGGTATCGAGTAAGGGAACTTGTGCTAGTTCCAGCACTAGAAGGTTACAAATCCGTTAGTTCAGGGACACCACTGAACCCTTCTCAGTAAGGCATTTGCCTACAGTTTCTTCTGACCAGAGTTTCAGGGCTCTCTGACTTGGCTTTTGGCCCTGCTGGGGTCTTCTGCTCTGAGCATTTTTTTCTGTTCAAAACACATTTCTTCTCTTCCCTGTTTAATACAGGACTTGGAAGTTGTGTTACAGAGTTGTTTGGTCTGCCGCTCTCGCTGTTCCTCATAGTATGACAGGAAGGGTAGTTAAAAAGATGGCGATTACAGAACATGGAGGATAAAATGAGGGTGTCAATCCTTTCTTCATATATAACTATAATACATAACTATAAGTCATACAGAACCCTTATGCAGCCCTCGTGACTTTCTTGTTTGAGTGGAAGTTGGTGAGGGTCAATCTTCTTATGCTGCATGCAAATTTATCCTCCTCTTATAGCACATGCTACCACCATAAAACATAGAGCTAAGTCAATCCTGCTGCAGGTAGCATCAGTTTTTATCTTGTGACCATGTCCCAGCTGGAGTGGATTGAATTGGTGATACAGATACTAGCTGGTTGTTAATATGAATGGAGATGCTAGCAAGTGATGGCATCTCAGCTTGAATTGCGTAGAGACCCTAAGGCACCCTTCCAAGTGCCCATACCATCCATGGCCACCTGATGAAATAGAATTTGATATTATCTGGTATTGAGGTAAAGAAATGTCTCCTGGACCTAGCCAGATCTTCAAACTGTTTTTTCTTTGTTATATCTCCCTTTTGTGAAAGGAGTAATCTTAGCAACAGTGTACCATTTAGTCTTGTGATTAAAGTGGGGACTTTAAATCTGCACAAAGACATTTGTCTTTGTCAAGACCTCGGAGTGCTTTGTGTGTATTTTTCCACCATGTGTTCTGTATTTTCAAAGTACCAAGGCAAGGTGGCAACTCAGTGTTTGAACCAGTTCAGTTAGTTTGAGTTTTCTCCTTAGTCTTTTGTGCACGTTTAACTACACAGTAGGTGACTGTTGTATCTCAGCAGAACTGGTTTCAGCATTGGGTAAATGCAAAATAAGGATGTGAGAAGGTTGTGTGGTTTCCTGGTGTTAGATCTCTCCCCCGTTGAAGGAAATACATCAGTACACATATGGAAAGAAGCGTGTGGGCACGTATGTATTTTGTGCGTGCATGTGTCTCTTGTATGTCTTAAAGACTTGGCATAGAAAGCCGATTAACCCTGTCCCGAAACAAGCAAATCCTTTGTGAAGAGTTGTGTATTGGCTCTGATCAACCCTGATGACTAATGTGAGTTGGATGTGTAACCACATCCAGATGAAGATAAAATGCTTCTCATGAAAGGTATGCATTTTCATCAGAAGTTGAGTCTGAGACACGTGACCATCTTCTTGCTACTGACTACAGTCATCATTCATAAACACATCAGCAGAACAGTTTTTTGTGGTTTTAACACAGAAAGTTCACGAGTGAATTATCATAATTCTCCTGATGTGTGCAATTCATTTAGAAATACGGTATGAAACAGTCCTGGTTCATCAGGCATGAGCAGAACAATGAAGACATGCGCGCGCGGCTACTGGATCCGCAACGGTGCCTTTGTTTTCAATGCTTTTATATCCATCCTCAGCACAATAACTACTTTTTTCCTTTGAAAAAAAACCAACTAGTTGATTGCAAATTTGTAACTTCTTTATAAACAGGTCCTAAAATTAAGCACCAATAGTCTCTTTCCAGACATAGGATACCATTCTGTCTTAATGTCTACATAAATCACTCTTATATGAGAAAGAGTCGTATTTGCAAATGATGGGGCCGTGCCTTCAGAAGAGGCTTGCTAGTTGAGAAGACGGGCAGCCTGAAAGAGGATAAGGCCACGGCAGTATTTTGTTCTGCTGCCGATAACTCCCATTTTTTGTGGTAATGATTCAATTCTTCCTTGTTATCTATCCAGGGAAGTAAAAAATCCCAGTACGGTAAAATGCTATGTTTATATCACTGCACTTTGCTTAAGATTTTAAACATGAACTGTTTCTAAACTTCAAAATACTTGGGAAGTGTTTTCAGTAGCCTGCATCTTTATACTGACGTGAAATATGACAGCAGCCACTGTAGTCAATAAGCACACACTAATACCTTCCTCACAGGAAGAAAAACATCAGTTATAATCAAAAAGTGAAAAAAGCGTTAGCAAATACATCTTATAATGAAATCATATATGTGAGGGAAAAAAGACGTTTCGTTTCCTCCCTTGTTTTTGTTTTGCTTTTCTTCACAGCCTGCTTTTTTCTTTGGTCTAGCTGCTGCTGGATGCTGTAGGCACAGTTGTCTGGGTCAGGCCATTCCTTCGGGAGAAAGCAGTGCTCCTTTTACTCTCTTGTATTTTTCCATAGGCTGAAGATTATGTTGGAAACATTGAAGTTCAATTTTTCAGTTTTTACTGAGAGAGGTGGGAGATTTATCATTCAGGAATCACATGGAGCTGAAATACATGCTTTGTAATGGGATCTCTTCTTGCAGGATGGGTGGAGTTAACTGCTTTCAGGCTTTATAATCAATATGAAGAGAGTAGCATTTCAAAATTAGAAATTGACCTTTACTGTCTTCCCCAAAGCAATGAAAATGAATATCCACATTATTTTACTTTTGAATGTTCCTCCCGAGTAAGCAATATAAAAAAAGAAGCTGATAATGTATCGCATTTTTCTGCTGAGATGAAGGGGATCTGGATGGTTCACAGACTGGTAATAGGATACCGTGACCTTACATCTCTGACCCATTTATTAAAATACAAGCCATGCCAGTGGAGTCTAACAGTCATCACTATGGGATATACCGCTGTAGAATCTGTAACTGTATTCTGAATTTTGAAGGTCTGGGCCACTTGTCACAAACTTCCACAGCTTCTCGTCTGGCAGCAGATTTAGCTGCAGCTAAGTGAAAAGTGAACTAACAACGAAATGAATGGAGGAAGCCCTGTAAATAAGTATGTATTAGCTGTGCTAAACTTGGTGATTTATGTCTGTTCTGATCTGATATAGCTTGTTTGTCCTCCTTGTTTTGTGAAGCTTGATTCAGAGTTCGATTAGTCAATGCAAAAGTGGTACCGACTAGTTTTCTTTGACTGTTACTTTGGGATGTTAGGAAGGGGTTAATGCAAATAAGAATGCTGTGGATTTTGCCTTAAGAAAGTGCTCAAAGCTTGCACTGTAAACGAGAGTTAATTTTAAGCATTTGATGGTTTGTTCTGGTTCTCCTGTGGAAGCTTCCGAACACCGTTTTTGTGAGTATGGGTAACTTAAGCTGAGAGTTGGTTATGTGAATTACATCTTGGTTGTACAGCTCAGGTAATTATATAGCAAATATCTTCAGGTTTTAGTTAGTCTTAATTATCACCTGGTTTTCTCTGAGCAGAAGCAATCAAGAAAGTAAAAAAAGGTGGCAGAAATCTTGGTGTACTACCGTGCTAGCTTTGCAGACAGGGTGATTGCAGTGCCAGTGTGGCTGGCTTCCAGCTGAAAGCATCCTCATTTCCCTCCTGTACCCTAAAACGTTAGAGGACAAAGTAACCCAAGTTATTCTGATAGGTTAAATATGACTGACTGGAAAAAAAGATCAAAACTGTACTTGCAAAGTAAAAAGAAAAGCTGTTAAGTCAATATATGTCGAAGTTCTAGTTTGGAAGCGATCAAAATTGACCTACTTTTATGTGGTCCAAATATTGTCAAAATTTTATAACTGGAAAAAAATGTAGTCTACTCTGCTTTTTACAAATTTCACCCTCAAATGGCAGGATAACACACACACACACACGCTCACTTCCTTTCCCCCTATTTCTTTGAAATCCAGGGCGCATGCTTGCTCTTTTGTGTGCTGTGAGGGCTCAGAAAATGTGTTTAATGCTGACAGGAACACTTTCATACATACATTCACTGGATTGTGTGAGGGTTTTATTAAGAAAACTAGAAAACAAAAACCCTAAATGTTTAGCACATTAAACTCAGGACAAGATAAACTTTTGCATTTGCTGTTTCCATTGCTTTTCACAGCGTAGGTGTGCCTCCATTGCTGCTGTTAGGAAACTTTTAGTTCCCGAATGGGCGTCTAACTCAAAGCAAAGCCCAGCGGGTCGCAGGCCCACTGACAAAATATTATAAAGAACTTTCACACTTTCCCAGGTTACTTTATCTCTGTGCATTTGTGGTCCTAAAAGATATTTTTCAATTTGCAATTACGTGTTTCTCAGGAAGTCTTGATTATAAAGCTGACATGGTTGAATTACTGGCTTTGCATCAAGATTTCGAACAGAATTAACATTTGAATCACTTGAGGCCCTATTCACAAAGCAGAGGACGATTTGCATAATCAAAAATGCATTATTTTGCATGCCAGTGGAGAAGCAAAGGGTTGTAGCTGTGGTTCACGGACAGAATTCAAGTGATTGGTATTGATGTGTGTCTGTATGCGGCTGTCTCTCAGCCTTGCTTGCACAAAGAAGTACAAATCTATACAAAAGCAGAAGAAAACATTTTGGAGCTATGTGTAGTCTTCATTCAAAGCCTGACTAAACAGGTTTTGCCTAAGTTGTCAGTGTATGGATTAGATGGACTTCCCATTCTACCAAATGTGGATGAGGGTTGCAGGCACTTTTACGGCTGGGTTGTTGTAAGAGGATGGATGTCTTTCTAAAAATATGTTCAGTAAAAATTTATGAGCTTGAAAATTGCTCCTTCTATTGAGGAGGTCAGACTAAATAACCTGTAAGAGTATTTATCTGTGGATAGTGGGTTCAAGACCTTCTTAACACCTTTCTGTCAGATTTCTGCCAGTAGTCCAAGAGGCTTATGAATTATGTCATGTTCAAAGAATTTGTTTTTTTGCATGTAAATTAATTCCTGATCAGAGCTCAAGAGCATGAAGCAACTTCTAACCTCTCTAAGGCAATATGAAACCTCTGGTCCTTAAAAATACCGTTAGGTATGAGGAGATTTTACTCCTTTCTTTTTTTCTGGAAAGAACTTCTGTTATGCTATTGCTATTAAATCAAATTCTTTAGTGAAGTTTAGATGACGAAAGTTTTAGTTCAATGAAGAAATTTGGGTTATTGTCATTGCAACTTCAGATTATTTGACCTTAAAAAGGAGTATGATGTGTTCCAGCCTTTTAATTGCCAGCATGTATCAACTAATTGAATAAAAAATATCATCAAGGCATGATATGAAATTTTTAAACAAATTTTGTGACGTTTTCAAGTCTTAATTGACCTGCTTTTAGGTGGATTGAACGTTTTTTTGAGTAAGGGACTTGGAGCTTTTGTTATCAGTGCTATTTAGTTCTAATTAATTTATTAAATACTAATTTTAAATAAAAAATAAAAGAAAGTGAGGTTGAAATTACATGAAAATCATCGTGGATAATAGATTATTATCACAATCACAGTATGAACTTTTAATCTGGTGTTTGTTTACTTTAAATTATGCCTCTGGAATATAAGTATTTCTCAGATGCATCTATGTCTGGATATCAGAATAGAGATTGCATTAATCTCTATTCTTAGAATTTTAGGTTTCAAAATACTTCAGAGTCTAAGCACACCATTAAGAGGAGTATGTCCCTTTCTGTATATTGCTTTAGAGCTGTTTTACTCTGGTTCATACAGTCAGGTTCTTTGCAGAGTGTGCTGTTTTTATGGTTGACTGAAGTGCATAAATTTAAAGTAGTTCAGTTTCTCATTCATTTGTTTTAATTACAGAGGCCATTAACCTTGTCAAATCATTGACAGAATTATAAATCTACATCTTTGAGAATTATGTAAACAAGTTTATTAAAGTTCCTCGAGTGAAATGAAAGCCATACTGTACAAAAAGACAAGGTTTTATTAACAGCGATTGTTAAAGCCCGAGAAACTGCTGGAAAAACACCTGCAGATAGTCGCACAGTCCTTCACGACAGTGACGCCACCACAGTTCCGCTGGTGTGCAGCACTTACTGTGTAGTTAAGGTTAAAGATTCCTTCAAAATACAGATACCCGACTGTAGTTTCTTCTCCAATAAATAGTTGTTCTTAATATTTCACATGTAGTTTATCGCGGTCACGCACAGCTTTGGGAGAGGAGTGTGTTTTAGTGCCTCAGGCCAGGTTTGTCTATCCATGGCGATGTTGTCTGTTTCGAATGTTACCAGGTTGTCATACGCAAGCATCCTAACCAGCTGGGGAGAGGCATTTTGATGGGCCTGTCGAAGGCTGTGATCTGTCATCACTGGGATGCTGAGCGCTAATTAGAAATAAATTATTAGTGTTCCTGTGCCTGTTTCATGGGCTGATCTTTCCTTTTTCTGTTCGGGAACATTTCTGTTCTGCTTTTGCAGGGCTTGGTGCTGTTTGAAATACTGAGCTGAGGTGTGAATTCAGGGAGGTTGTTTAGCCCAGCGAGTGTTAGCACTTTGGCTGCCACTATTTTAATATGCATATCTGAACTGGAATGTGCTCTTAGACTTTTGGATGTAATCAGTTCTTGATTTTTAGCCAAAGCTTTCTGGCATGAGTTCGAACAGTATTCCTCATTGAGTAAGTTCCTTCAGAGGCGCAGTTTACTGTTGCGAAGCATCTGATGTAGCATACACACTGACTAGCCATGCTGATGGAGGAAAGAAATTTATTAACATCTGTGGGTACTTGCTTCTGTCCTAATTCCTGTGACCTTTTTCAGGTCAGACTGTGTTCCCTTGGCAGAGAAACTCATCCCACAAAATTTGGTGGCTTTGCTGAAGGCATTCGTTGATTCACTTGTGATGAGGTGATTGTGTTTGACCTTTTGCAGTATCTCAAAATACTGTTGGAGATGAACTTGCTTCAAGAGTTGCTTGGAAAAGGCTTATTTAGAGAAACATGTGTTCTGGAGACTTTTGAAGGTTCAGAAACTGCTTCAAAGCAGAAACGGTTTTGTTATAGTCCTGAACCTTGGCATGCCACTGTTGTTTACACTGGAAACATTCAACTTCTGCGCAGTTGCACAGCACTGAGGAATCTCGTGTCTGTGTTGGACAGATATTTTTGGGTTCAGTTGGCAAGATGATAGAGTCTTATCTTTGACCATGTGATTCTGATCCATTCATAAGGAGATAATATCCAGTAGCTCTGTGATGTTCAGGTCCCATATTGGCAATGTACTGATACGCTGAGTGATCTAGTCCAATCTGTGCTTGATCAAATCACATCAACAGCTGAAGTCTGATTTTCTCCTCACTTGATTTTTGTAAATGCAAAGGAGCTCATCAGTTAGAGTTACTGAATTCTGCCACACAACCCAGTAGTATTTTATTTGCTTTAGTTTCTAACTAAAAATGGAAGTTATAGAGAAAACAATTATCTATGCATGTTTTAGTTCTCCATCTAGATCCTGCTTCTTGCTAAGGTGGCCTAGTTGTTTTCTGTTCCATTTCTCCTCAGGGACAAAAATCTCCATGTCTTATGTTTTTGGTTAACAAGTCACTTTTGTGTTCAGCCATAATAATAAACAAGACAAATTTAAAGAGACCCACTAAAGAATTGTCTTTATCTCAGGGGTCATATACAATGGGAGACGATGAACCGAGATCTAAGCTCTGGTTTTTGGCTTGCTGGCTTGTCCTAAGCTTGTGAATGGCATTCAAGTCCCCTCATGAAACTGGCTTTTCACATGGAAAATTTCATCGCAGAAGTGTCAGACCCCATCCCCCCACACCCTTTGTGTTTAGTTGTGGGTTGGTTGGTTTTTTTTTTGTTTTTTTGTTTGTTTGGTTTTGTTTGTTTTGTTTTTTGGTTTTTGTTTTTTTTTTCTGATATTGACAGAGTTGAAAACTCTGCATGCATTATCCACTTCTTTTTGTCCCTTTTTCCCTCCTGTTTTCTATCTACTGTCCTTGCTCCTGTTCCTGCTGTGCTCTGGTGGCCTTGGAGGTGACTGCCTCACTGAAACGCTGGGCACTGTCCATGCCCAGGCAGTGGTAGAGAGGAGAACTAGCAGAAATGTGATGTTGAAGGTGGCGGTTAAGAACAGACATTGGTGTGAGGATGTTGGGAAGAGGATTACCATTATAACAGTGGGTCTGGAAGAACGCAAATTACAGAGACTGTTCAAAGCAGCACAAGGTATAGAAAGCAGTAACAAGAAGGTCAGAAGGGCTGGTGGCTTTGGCCTCAGCCAGGAGTCTTTGGAATGGAGATGGGGAGTCTACCTGGACAGGGCTAGCATTTCCCAGCCTTTTTGTCAGTGAGGTTGAAGAGTGAGAGGGGAGCAGAAATGAAGCAAGGGACTTTGATATACATTCAGCCAAGAACAGGTTTGGGGTTGTGATTTTGGGGGAACTGTCAGAAGAGTTTTGCTGCTGACACTGTCGCATCTATAACTTAAGTCTGTAGACTTCTTGACTTAAACAACTTCTGTTTCTGCCAAATATCTGGATGTTTAAGCGCACTCAGGGAGGATGCATTCTCTGGGAGATTGTAGCTGTTAAAGTGCAGCTTTAAAGTACAGTTTTCCACTGACTAGATGTAAACTTTGACAAATTGGACAGACTTTCAAATGGGAAAAAGCATGTCCTTGACCAGAAGTGTAACTTTTGAAGGCCGCCTTTCAGTGCATGAGATCTGAGAACTGTTTGAAGAAAAGGTCACCAACATTAAAGAGCATAGTTGTTCTCTAGTCCTCTCTTGGAAAAGACTGACCTGTTTTGGCTGGAACAAACACTGCAACACTAACTGCAAAAAATGAGGACACTTGTTCAAAGTTTGGCAAGGCAATTTTGGCATCTTACAGGAACTGGTACTTTAAGAGGCAGTGCTATCAATTTTGCTACTGTCATTGTTAATTACTATGATTCTATAAAAAGAATTTTATCTGGAAAATCAATCAGTGAATTATTATAATTGATACATGACACAACAGGATGGAAGAACTGAGTATACTTTCAAGGGGCTGGGAAGTGATGTTTTGTATCTGTATGTAGTAGACAGACAAGCTGTTGGCTGTTGAGTTGGCCTTTAAAAAAAAAAATCTTACTGCCTGTGGTGTTAATGGGTTATGCTGGCAGATCACTTTAATGTATTTTCTCATGTTTCTTGGGTGTGTTTTAATTGTGTTGTTGCTCAGAATGCCTTCCAATATGGATTTAGAATCCATAGTTTGCTTGGTATCCTGCATCTACACAGGTAATTGTGAATCTGTACTTGAAAATTATGGGGATGTTTTTAGCAGAAGTAGGAGGATAGAAATGACTAGCTTACCTCAGTTAGGTCTCATCTAAGCATCACTTAACTTTCGCATCACCCTGTCACTGTCAGCTGTGGCTGTCAACTCTGTGAAACTGAGACATTCCTTCAGCCCATCTTTTATATTCTAGCACCTCTCCTGCTTTCTCTGAGGGCAGCTGCTTTTGAAAGAAACATACAGGGCTTACCATCTTTTGCTTAAAGGAAAATTTGTGTCCTTTAGAATGCAAATTTCAAAGTTGAACAGTGTCCACAAGGTTTAAATAAGCACGTGCTGCTCTAGACGATGACGTGGTAATACAGATCTTAACCATCATTTAAAGGTAAATTTGTAAAGTTTGCAGTCATCCTGATTTAGATTCATTTGTGTTCAAGGTGAATAAAGCAAAAATCCTGTGGATCTGTTTTATGGTTTTCTGCTTCCTCCCGATTACTTGCACCTTAAATAGAATTAGCATTGTTGAGGAGTGCTGTAAGAGTAAGTGACATTTAAATGACAGAGTGAGAACCAAGACAATACTCAGAGACCGCAAAGGCAGAAGGAGAACAGCATATCTGTTCTTTGTGAGCTGATAGGGCCTTTAGATGTGAAAAGAACACTTAAACCGTATTTTCAGGTGTGACTGCAAAGTGGATGACCAGCAGTGTTGGCACCAACATGCTTTGCTGTCAGTGGTACAGCATCACGAGCATTTTCTGATACAATCTCTTTCACCTGATTTAGTCTGGAAAAAGATTTAACCTTCACTTGAATTATCACTGGGTTTTGCTGCTGTAGTGTCTGCCAGCTTACTTCATCCCTTTATTGCTTTTTTTTCCCCATGCTGGAAATTAGTTTACAAGTTACTTGAGGGAATCTTGCCATTTTGTAGTTTGCATGCTTAGCATATTTTTGGATGAGAAAGAAAAATTTAATCCAAATTTTAAAACAGGCATCAAAGAGATCTAGCCAGAATTAAGGTTATTTCCTGTCCTTAAAATTTTTTTTAAATGTTCTAGATGTTATTCATATTCTAATTATACTTAAAATCTAGTCATTCACTATTTTGAGTTGCTTTTTAGTGTAAGTTATGCTATGACTGGATTTCATTCACTTTATTATGAAATCCTAGTTCTTTTCCCATACCCACTCCACGTCATTCTCTTTTCAGTTACAGAACAGTATGCCTTATTTTCACTGTGATTGATTTTGTTTACTAAAAATATGCTTATTTTTTTTAAAATGGGTATTTGCTAGCTTTCTACTGAAGCTGACTTTCTTTAACCTCTAAATCATTCCACAAGAGACAAAGCGATGCCATGTTTGTTCCAGCGTTATTTTCCAGCTGTGGGCGAAGAGGCATGTTGAGCCTCATCCACCCAGAAGAAGAAAATTGACATGATCCTTTAAAGGCTCCTGTCTCACTCCCTCTTTGAAAAATAACAAGACATATGCCACAAGCCTTTTTTTTTCCCCTGCCACCTAAAGTGTATGCTGACAAATCTGTCTGCTTTTCATGCAGGGTTTTTGCTGGAGGAGATGGCCCACTGAGAAATATAGCAAAAGGAATTTTTTTTAAAAAACAGCTTTGCTGTAGAATTTCTCATTTGTAAGTAGTGGTTGAAGTATGCTGGTAGGCAACTGAGTTTCATGTTAATACAATTAAATTATTTCCTAGGATGCCTTTCTGTCTTCTACGTACAAAAAAATCATTTGTTGCAGGTACATACAGGTAAATGATTTCTTGTCACACTGACGCACTGGGAAAAGTGAGTAAAGAAACTCGCACTGACTTCAGCAGGGCACGAGTTCCAGTACTGGTACTCAGTTATTTAGTCGCTCATTTAGACACTGTAATACTAATATTGCACGTATATCATTTACAGCATAGGGTCATTATTAAGGTTGCAAATTCAATCATTCAGAAGTTGTCAGAATCAAGTTTACCTGTGAAAACTTAATTTTGTCCCTCTACTTGTACTGTTCATCCCTTAATTACACAACAGCGCCATGTTCACTCCTACTGTGTGATCTCTGCTTATGTTGGATGATGCACGATTAATTTAATTCTGTGTTCTTGATGGGTGGCTCTAGCTGGATGCACCTACTGTGCATTATTAGAACACAGATGGCTTTGAGATTTTCTGGAACACTCATCACTGTACTCTGACTACTTAAATATTTGTTCATCTTCTCAGCACCCCGCTTGCTGAGAGTCCTTTTAAATTATGATTTTGAGATGACTTTCAAAGTGCTTGCATAGCATTGGGTAATATCAGTGTACAGTGTCGCTTGGGGTTCTGTAATAATTGTGTACAGCCTGTGGTTCTGATAAGCGTGAATGAAGATCAGAAGTTGCAGTGTCCAGAAAATGAAGAGCATGGTGATGATACCAGCTTGAGTGACTTAATGTGATGCTCAGGCAATGGTAGAGGTATGGGTAAAGATCTGATTGATTATCTTCTGACTTGATCCTGGTGGACTTTTCAGCTTCTCTGAAGGATGGGCAAGGTTACTAAAGCTGGACAAAAAAGCTGGATCAAGTTCATACCTGCACCTGTATAAAAATAAAATTTAAGCAACCACTTCTTCCATCTGTGGAAAAAAATAAAAATGAAAGAGCCGGGAACAGTTAATGAGTTGCACAAGCGCACAAGTTGGTCACTGCACGATAAGTTAGGCTGCGAACTTACAGGTTGTTAAAGTGTGAGATAAATACAAGACAGATAAGAAGCAGCCATGCACTGAAAGCTTGTACCCAGGCTTATCTCATGTAGTGACTTCAGGAATGTGTATCTTAGAGAAGCTGAATAAAGTGTTGCAGAAGCCCCTGTAATTGTAGTTCGTCTTTGCTTTGAGCACTTGGCATAGCATTCTTTATTCGGATTTTTGTTTGTGTAATTTTCTAAGTGTGTGAAAAAGCAAGGGGAAATCCATATTCTATTTTCTGGTGTTGCATCTGCACTCCAGTGTTTCATCATGCTTGCAAACTCTCATCTGGACGTGTCCTGCTTGAACTGAAATGCTGGCTGGTAGCTGTCATAGGTTGCTTCTGTCTGTAGGCTGAAATCGGAGGAGAATGAGGAAAACTGCCAGGCATTTTCACTGACCCTGCTGAAAGCAGTGGGTTGGTAATCTGTGGGAATCTTGGGTTCTGTTATGAGCGTCAGTGGAGAATATGTGCTAATGTCTGTGGGCTCTTGTCGGCTTCCCCCTAAATGTGAGTGCATACCCACCCCATGCTCTGCGTCCTGTCCCTTTCCTGTCTTGTCTGTGCACTCTCACTTACCACTTTGCCGCCTGTGAAGGCTGTTTGGTTGTCCTCTGGCTTTTCTTTCTCCTTACCCAGCTGTCCTAGCTTCCACTGTGAATCATGGCTCCTCGTGTCGTCTCCCCTTATCTGCATTCCTCCTTCGTTTCACACTGCTGATACTCACTCTGACCCAAAGAGGTGATTTCAAAAGCTTAGAACTTGACCAAATTTAGAGGATTTTCGTAGAGATGGCGAAACGTGTCTGGAAGTTTTCAGTTTAAACAGTTGTTCCCGTCTCCCAAAAACCAGGCTGTAATAACAACTGTAACCTACTGAGTAACTTTCCCCTTGAAAACAAAAACCCTCTAAACCCCATGTTTTGGAGTAGAGACTCAAAATCTGGAAATACAGAGACCTTTAAAATAGGAATGTTTCGACTGAAAACTTCCAGAGAACTCATCCTGATGTAGATAGATATTTATATGAAAACTGTGTCTGAAATTCAGCAAGATAACAAGACTAATAACAGCGAGCGACAGTTTTATTAGTAGATTGTGCTACTAGTCCCAGTCATGCTATGCGTGCATAAAGAAGTAATAGAAAGACTCCTGCTTTTCCATGCTGCCTGCGTGGTAGCGTTGTTTTCTGTACGTGCAGACATATTTTTGGTTTACACAGTTTCCTCCTCTTGAATACTGAAATGGATAGTGAAGGCAAGATATGACTGGCTGCTACAAGATAAGAGTAGCATATTACAGTCTTTTTCCATCAGAGTCTGGCTTTAGTAGGATGATGTCTCATTATTTTTAACCTCCATCTGTACTTGTGTAGAGCATTGGAAAAAATACACAAATTTATCTCTAGAACATGAGAGAGACATTTATTTCGTATGGCAGCAGTCTTCTGTATAGTTGTTAGAATAATATATTGGAGTGCTTTTTGGAGCTTATTTGATCAGTCCTTCCAATGCTTTATTCCAGATGAGTAGGCAAAGAGATTTCAGCAGGTTTGTGACTTCTCTTTTGCTTAGGGGACTCCAGCTGTAGCGAGAAGCACTTCTGAAGGTGTCAATGTGTTGCTACACACACTCTTTTTCTGTATTTTGTATTTAATAGCATACTACACTTCCAAGTAGGAGCAGCAAGTAGAAATTCCACAAATAGAAAAAGTACTTGGTTGAAAGTTTGACCCACTCCTGTGTCAGCCTGAATTTCAGCCTGAGGAGGTAGATACATCTTACGTGATCCATGTAGTCCCTGCAGCAAAGGAGACTACAATTGAAGGGCTAGCAAATCCTTTCTTGCAAGGATGTGAGGCACTGTGCGCTTCCTTAATGCCAGACTGTCTTTTTTTTTTTTTTTTTTTTTTTTTTTACTTAAATGAAATCTAAAATAAGGACCATTTGTTAAACTGGAAGAGACTGTCGTGAGGTTGGAATTGGCGGTAAAGAAGGTGATTCAGTTAAGCCGATGTAATAGCCCACTGGAAGGACTTGATTCTTTTTCTGTTCTTCTTGTAGCTCATGGATTCTTTTGAAATTTCTTAAGAAACTTCCTCCTAGAAATCCTTCAAAGCTGAACAGTGATCTATATATCTTTATTGCGTTGTGCCCACTAAGATCAGAGTGGAGTCTTACTGATTCTGTGCATTTATAGTTGTGCAGCTCTAGAATCAATTACTTGGAATTACAAATAATGTTCACTCTGCAGAATGTATCCTGTGGTGAGAAGATGGGAAGTCTGTGGTCAGTGCGGTCTTACCTAGGATATATGGTTTTCACTGAATTGAATTTTGTCATATTAGGGTTGTAGGAAAGCAAAGCTATTTGCTCGTAGTGAATTATTTCAGATGAGTGAATAGGAAAATAGTAAAGTGTAGATTTGGGGAGTGTATTTCTGAGGAGGAAATTTCTGCACATTTATTACTGCAAAACCAGCAGACTGCTGAATTCCTGTCTCTGTGCTGGAATTGTAAGCAACGTTTTGCACTCAGAAAGTCCTGCTGTGTGGGACGTGGATGAGAAGCATAAGGGACACTGTGCTCTGATGCCAGATTTTAAAAATCGCTGTAGAAGGAGTGTAGATGGAAACATAAATTGCTAGGAAGGGAAGCAGAACTTCTGTAGTTTGTGCAGGCAATAAGACACATTTGAGTATGTTTGTTCAGAAGACATGATGAGGGAAAAAACCCATGAATGTTTTCTCACTAAAGATGCCTTTCCAGGAGAGCTCAGAGACAGAACCCAACTGTTTGTGAGAGGAAGCTGGCACTCTGTCAGAGAGCACCATTGTGTCTGCAGAGTGTGGCAAGCCGCAGAATTCCACAGATACCTCGTTTGGCTCTGAAGCACAACAAATTACTTGCTTTCATGAATTTGTGTTACTGGCTAGAACATACATGCTTTGGCATCTCAGAAATTAAACAGGGCAGCAAACATGCACAGTTGCATTAACAATAGTAGATAGATGCAGACTGCCATGATGTGCTGTCTTCAAGAGTAAAACTCTCACAGTGCGAGATGTCCTCCTAGAGTGACAGTGAGAAAGGGTGACCAGTGGATGTAGCGTGGGAATTGGCTGAGATGGGGAGCACTGGTGCATGGTAGCCTCAGAGGACACCTCAACTACTATATACTGAGCAAAGCAGGCATTTTCATAGCTGTACTTTTTTGGAAAAATTATGCGAATATCACAGCCTCTGCATGTAGTAGGAGATCTGAGAGAGTATCAGCAGCAGTTGTATATTGCGGTGAATATGAGCAATATGAGGTTGAGTTCTGCTGCTGCTGTTGAGAAAAGCTTCCAGGCCACGGAAATATCAGACAATTTGAAAATTGTGAATGATTCTTCTATCCAGGACCACAGTGGAAATTTGTGGTTTTTCACAAAGTGAGAACAAGATGATAGACAGGAATGGCAAGACTGGATTAATTGTGATAGAATGATCATTGTAATTGATATTCAAGCTTACTGTACATGTCCAAAAGTACCAACATTGCTAGTGCTGCTAGTGGAAAGTTCTTCCTCCGTGTGGCCTGGGAGTTGATAGTACTTCTGTTGATTTTGAGATACAGCTATGAAATGTTACTTTTGAGCATGGTGGAATAACCTTTTTGAGAACTCTCCAACAACTCTTCCAGAGGTAAATTCAGGGCTGATCTGAAAGTCAGAAGGCTTTGTTAATGGAGTGTCAGTCTTGAGCTGATGCTCTAAACCCTGCAGGGAGCAAAGCACTGATTTACTGATGCTACTCAGGTTTTGGGTAAGAGTTGGCTGCAGTCCATCTGACTTGGCTTGCTCGTGGAGTGAGCATACTTTAGAACCCAGCTCATCTGGGAACAGCAAAAAACTCCTTGACCAGCACAAGCAACAAGGCAGCTTGCCAGCAGTTCATAACAGATGAGAGCATCCCCTTGTTGGAAGAGAAATCTGTGATGGTTATTCAAGCAAATACAATGTGTTCCCTTCAGGTATGCAAATATGCTTATTAGCCCTTGATGGAGAAGTGCTGAGTGTTGGTACTTTCAGTGGCTCAGGTCATGAACTTCTGTACAAGTCACAGAAACAATCGTCTTGGATGTCATTAATTATTGAAGTATGTCACCAATTCCTCTGCCATGTTTTTTACTGCTAGAATTTGCTGCAATGGAATGTGCAAACACATGTGACAGAGCAAGCACCATCCTGTGCAAAACTATATAATATTTTGCCCAAAGTGTTTTAAAAAAAGCGTTTTAGCATAATTTGCTGCTGTGCCTTCTCAGAACTCTTTGGGGAAATGAATTAAAAATGCCGCCATCTGTTTATATTAGATTTAATACCGAGGATCAAAAAAGAGTGCCAGCAGTTTTGAAGCAGCATTATATAATTTTGTTTTTAAAAATACATCCTGAGGATACAGTGAGTACTAGTATGTTGCTCCCACTTCTGTCAGTTCTTGTAATGATTTTTCGACAAGGTTTAGTCTTTTTATCTTAACTCTGTGTGAAATCTGTAGGTGATAATCACTGGATGGAGATGCATTCTCTGGGAGAATTATTTTGTTCTAGAAGTAACACCAGGCACAGCAGCACCTGACTTCTCACTGAGCTCCAGCAGCAGCTGCATTGGCAGCTTCAAAGGTGAAGTCAGACTTGTCTCAGGCTGATGCTGATAGATTCCCTGGACTCTTTTTCATTCTCTTGGATGTGAATTTCTGGGTTTTGTCTTTGAATTAGTGGAGTTCATCCAAAATTCTATCCCCTTTGAGCAAAAAGTTGCCCAGAAGTGGAGGTGTATTCACTGTTTGTTCTGAAAGGGGATGTTTCTGGGGGAAAAAAAACACTGGGCACCATCAGTTCATACTTCATTTTGTTTTTAAAGTACTCTGCGGAGGAAGAAACAGCTTTCCTGTTTCAGACAACTTTTTTCTTTTTTATTTCATTTTTTCCCCTTTTTTAAGCAACAAAGCAGTGTATTCACAAAGGCAGGCAATCTTACTAGTAAGAGTCCTGATAGAAGATCACATGGGGTCACCAGCTATGCTTGGTTTGTCACAGTACAAGTTGATAGTGGAATTGCTTCTTGTTTCTGCAGTGTAAAATTAGTGTAATTAAGATGATTTTGCTCTCCGTGCTGTATTATTTACTGTATTTCACTTGGACTAATGGAGAAGACAGAAATCTCACCCTGCAGGTGATGTTTAGTAGCTCTAGTAATATATGGCAGATATTGAATATTGAGGCTGTAAAAGGGGAGAATTGGATATTAGAGAAGATAAATAAGAGTGGGGGAGGGGACTGAAGAGGAAAGAGTGTTTGCGAAGACCTCGGGGTAAGCTGCTTTCAATGTACGGTTTAAGCTTTAATGACCCATATACAGATTTTAGCAACAAAGTAATGGCCAACTAGAGGAATTAAAGGCCTCAGGTGATGGTCTAAACAGCAAAAGCTGACAGAAGTCATAAATACTATTACAGTTCAACACAGTCTCTGGTAGGAGGCAGTTTTTGTGTTCCCAGTCTCTCTGCGTGTCTGGTCATTTGACAAGGTTTGAGGGAAGAGCTAGTGAAAGCTCAGTTACTGCAGATGAAATCCTCTTTGGGTTCCCCCAGGTTTCTGGTAGAAGGTACCTTTTGGAACAAGTGTTCTGATTATCTGTTGTTTGTATCCGTACCTTTTTTAGTAGCAATTTTTCGTTGTTTTCGTTTAAAAAAGCCAACATACCCAAATCTCTCTGAGCTTTTACTCAAGAAATTCTGCATATTCTAAGAAGAGGATCCTATGAAAATTGTGCAAAGCTCTCCCTTTGAGGAAAAAGCTTCTACTTCATTTGTGCAATGTTAAAAGTTACTGGAGATGCACTGATCAAATGTTTAGAAACAATAATAGTAATTGCAATAGCTGATTTATAGCTCAGTGGCAACATATTCAGAGCACAGGAAAGACTCCTCTGCGCTTACCCTCTGAATAGCATGAGTTGTGGAGTGCAGTCCAAAGGAAGATCTTCTGAAACATTTCTTCTCACCTCTTAGCAGGTTGAAGAGTTGTCTCATTCCTGGTCATGGAACTTGCTTGCAGGTTTGCCATCATGTCATCAGGATATCTATGATATACTCACTTTGAAGATGTATGTTTTTTTTCCCCTTTGCTATCTACCTTCTGCTTAGCGTTAACTCCAAAGGAGTTTTGCTGCTGAGGATGCTTGTAGAGAGACACTGATTCAGCCAAATGCCGTGTTGCTTCCTAGAGTGACATCAGATTGTCAGATCAATCTCTTAAAGACCAATATGAGAGATGATATGTACTTACCCTAATTGAAAGCCATATGACCCCTGAAGTTACCTCAGCCCGATGGAGCACACTCAGTAGGATAACAAAGGGTAATTGTGTTGTGGAAGCTCCTTAGCTTCCGTTTTGCACAGTAGTGGAGTGAGACACACATTTGGTGTTTCGTTATTTCCTTTAACAGAAGAAAAAGAGTGACAGAGGAAAGTTCCATGTTGCTCAGTACAGAAATATGCCACTCATTTGCACATCTCTGTATCTATTGTTGACTTCGCTGTGGTGACTGGTAGTCCTGCTTAGATGTGTGCGTGAGATGACAAGGCACCAACAGCAGAATGACATTGGTAACAACACATGGTTTGTCAGCATGTGTTGCTAAAATATGCCATGTCTTGTGGAATGTTAAATATGTCATGTGGTATGAACATTAAGTATGTATTATGGTGCAAAGGAAATTTAGTGAAGGAGATCACCTGGAAGTTCACTAGAAAAGTCTTTATTTGTCAGTAGTCCAAAAACGTAACCTAGTGCCATCAAAAAATATATAAAAATATGGTGAGAAAATACCATTTAGTTATTCACACAAGCTAATACAAATACTTGCATCACACCTGTGTTATGCTTGTGAGAAAGGGGAATTGTTGCTTAAAACACTATTTGTAGGATAGATATTGCACTTGGATTAGAAAGCTGCTCTGCTGTGTTAGGAAACATGATGTTTTGAAAAAACATGATTGACTTTTAGCCAAGACAAAAATGATCGTAGAATCATAGAATCATTTAGTTTGGAAAAGACCTTTAAGATTATCAAGTCCAACCGTAAACCTAACACTGCCAGGTCTGCTGCTAAACCATGTCCCTAAGCACCACGTCTACACGTCCTTTAAAGTCCTCCAGGGATGGCGACTCAACCACTTCCCTGGGCAGCCTGTTCCAATGCTTGATAACCCTTTCAGTGAAGAAATTTCTCCTAATATTCAAACTAAATCTCCCCTGGCGCAACTTGAGGCCATTTCCTATTGTCCTATCACTTGTTACTTGGGAGAAGAGACTGACCGCTACCTCGCTACAACCTCCTTTCAGGTAGTTGTAGAGAGAGATAAGGTCTCCCCTCAGCCTTCTTTTCTCTAGATTAAACAACCCCAGTTCCCTTAGCCACTTCTCATAAGACATGATCTTTGAATAGAGAAACGAATTTGGTGTTTGGGTAATCAGAAGTTAGTGACTGGCTCACGTAGGAGGCTGCTTGAGGAAAGCATCTCTAGCTGCAGCTCATTTTTGCCTCAAATGAGGCTGAGTTTGACCAACAAGATGGAGAAAATTGCACTAAATGGGAAGGCGTGATCTTGAAACATATTGAATGTGTAGAACTCATGGATATAGAAAATACCAAAGTACAACTACTGGTTGTCAGGAAACTCAGATGTCAGAAAAATCATCAAAGTCACTAAAAAAACCCCAGCCACTCAGTGTAAAATATTTGGATCCTTTTTAAAATAACATGTATGTTTTGCTTTTCAGCTTCTCTTTTGAAAGGACTGAAACATGCTAACATTGTGCTGCTTCATGACATCATTCACACCAAGGAGACCTTGACACTTGTGTTTGAGTATGTGGTGAGTAAAGTAATTAATGTTCTGAAGATGGTCCAGAGTGTATTGAATTTGGTGGAAAAGCTCTCTTTACCATTGGTGGTCTACGGATCAGGCCAAAACAACCCTTTACTTTCTTCAGGAGAGCAGAGGCTGTAAGAGAGGATGCTTTATAGTGGAGTGGGCTCGAAGTGGAAGGCTGGCTGGCCTA
This sequence comes from Opisthocomus hoazin, assembly GCF_030867145.1. Taxonomy (NCBI): domain Eukaryota; kingdom Metazoa; phylum Chordata; class Aves; order Opisthocomiformes; family Opisthocomidae; genus Opisthocomus; species Opisthocomus hoazin. Next base: position 69,091,962 of record NC_134417.1, on the reverse strand, counting down.
GGCCAGTCAGAGTTGGAGAAGTGGCTACAAGAGCTCTCGAGCGACCTTACGCTGTTCAGCTGACTTTTCAGACTGCTTCATTACTCTGCTTCCTAGTTACAGGTTGCTTGTTAGAGCTGTTTATTCACTGATGTGATCAAGTAATTTTAAAATACGTGAGCATAATGTAGGTAAGAAGAACAGGATTGAAATGCTTAACAGGTAGTTTTCATCAAAGGCATGCAACAAGTTTAAATGGCTTTTGTTGTGACTGCCTTGTGTGTAGCGTCTCTTTATAAGCAATGTCAGTAAAAAGAAGTCTGACACACAATTCAGAATTTGGGATTATTAAATTTTTTTGCCATGACTAATGTTTTAGCTACTAATTAAAACTTCAGTTTACATAGTACACAGTGTAATGATCTAATTGTGTTCAGAGTATTACTTTCCGAAGTCTTGGGCTTGGCCTCCTAATTAATCTTTTTAGTTTTTCTAAGACAAACATATGGTATTTATGTAGAACTACTTCAGCATTTAGCTGTGGAATTATGCAATGTACTATCATAATTAACCTCCCAGTTTTCACAGATGGGTCCAAGAACATGTAATTTAAAAGAAGCAAATGAGTTTAGAGAAGGTTAGATTTTCAGTGCAATATCCGTTATTGTGTTGTAGTCAGTAAGGCATTATGTTTATGAAGGACAGTGATTACTAGTTTGGTTTTTAAAATGGGAAATATTCTGACTGTTTACTCTTAGTACATCCCTACTTCAGACAGATGGAATTGTTTTGTGTGTTTCTTGGGAGCGGGCATTAATTTTTATCTGACAGTGTACACAGCATCTTATCTGGAGAAGCCATTCACCTTGTCTATTTACACAGAAATGCTACATTTTAGTAGTGTGGGTATTCAGCTACAGGAGCCTGCAGAGCAGTTGCATGCAGTACATATTTTTTTACCTCAAGTGTAGGGTTGATTCATTTTCTTAAAACTGGTGATTTTTCTGCTCCTGACATATACACTGAATTAGCATAGGAAAAGCCTTGATATTTAATTTTATCTAATGGTCAGTGTAGACTTATTTGCATAACTTTACATGAATACATTTTACAGTCCCTTTTGTCAGTGGCTATATTTAGCTGAATTCATCAGAAGTGATTGAGAAATGAGATCTATAGAATATGTTTCTCCCTAAAATAGATAGTTTTGCCTATCATATTAATGTCAAATTTCTGGATTTTACATCCAGTAGTAATGTTTACAGACTAGCTCCCAGCCATGTGTTATATCATGTTGCTGTCTGTGATAAGCACAAACACAGACTAAGCGTCATACAGTGACTAGCTCTTCTAGAGAGTTGGAGTTCTTCAGTCTGGAGAAGAGCAGTCTTTGGGGAGACCTCCTTATAACAGCCTTCCAGTACCTGAGGTACTTTTTATGAGGGCATGTAGTGATGTGGTAAGAGGTAATGGTTTTAAACTGAAAGAGTGTAGATTTAGATTAGATATAAGAAAGTAATTCTTTACTCTGACGCTTGTGAGGCACTGGAACAGGTTGCCCAGAGAAGTTGTGGATGTCCCCTTCTTGGAAGTGTTCAAGGCTAGGTTGGATGGGGCTTTGAGCAACCTGGTCTAGCGGAAGGTATCCCTGACCATGGCAGGGGGGTTGGAACTAAATGATTTTTAAGGTCCCTTCCAATCCAAACCATTCTATGATTCTGGATTCAATTAGCTGTTTGTTTTTCAACAGGGTGCTGTTGGGATCAACCCTGCTGGTGCACCTTTTTCTTCCCATGGTGCTTGGTAGCTATTGAAAACTGTTTCAAGATTAAGTTGGTGAAGGGTGTAGAGAACTAGTCTTATGAGGAGCAGCTGAGGGAACTGGGATTGTTTTGTCTGTAGAAGAGGAGGCTGAGGAGAGACCTTTTTGCTCTCTACAGCTACCTGAAACGAGGTTGGTAGGTAGGTATTAGGAAAAATTTCTTTACCAAAAGAGTTGTAAAGCACTGGAACAGGCTGCCCGGGGAGGTGGTTGAGTCACCAGCCCCGGAGGTATTCAAAAAGTGTGTAGATATGGCACTTCGGGAAATGGTTTAGCAGGCATGGTGGTGTTGGGTTGATGATTGGACTTGATGATCTTAAAAGTCTTTCCCAACCTTCATGATTCTATGATAAGATCTTGTTTAGTAATGGTTTCTAGCAACTGATTCAAGTACTGGTTTAGTATTTTGGCTGGTGGACAGAGTCTCTTAATAATGTGGTGTTCAGGAAGAAGGGGAAGGATGCTTTGTTCTCTCCAGTCATCCTAAGGACTGTATTGCAGGGATGTTGTAACTTGCTCCTGTGCCTTGAGGTGACAGAATTGCTTAACAGAAGTTTGTTTTCATTGTTAGGTGATGTGAAGTTATAGTCTGACCGAATAACTAATGCTCTCTGATAATGCATACTGCTTGAGAATGCCAGTGTAACCTGAATTGAATTCTTGTGGGTGTGCATGATACAGGTTTTAACTGCACGACTGCAATGACCTTTTTTGTCCCTTTTGTCAAAGAGCTCTCATTCAGTGCATAACATGAATATGCAGAGGCAAAAATTACAGTTGCCCATTTAAATCCGCATATGTTGGCTGGTTGACTATGCAATCAATCTGTGTAATTGGTGTTACTGAGCTCTGTGTGTGTAATGTCTGTTTTGTTTGGGTTTTTTTCCCCACCTGTATATGGATTAGCTCAATGATATAAGTGATTTATACTGAAATCAGGAGAAATATTCATGTGATTAAAATTACATTGTGGCATACACTTTTGAATGACAGGCCTGACAAACCTAAAAGGGGTTGAATTTGATTTATTTCATGAAGTGACATCATGGAACTGATACACTATTGCCATTAATCAGTATTGGCCATTTCAAATGTAGTAAAAATTATTTGAGTGAGATGTCATGATTAAATTAGGGATGAACAGTTAGTGATCCAAGAGTTCTCAGAAAATGGAAACTTTGGGTCACTAGGTCGGTGATGATTCCATTGGGAAATTAAGACTGATGAAACGTCTGAGGTTATCAGAGGTGTTTGGTTTCAGTATTGACCCTGAAAGAGTAGAATGAAATTTAATTTCATGTAGCACCTTTCATTGCAAAATGCATTGCAGTAATAAGTTAAAAGCTGAAAGCAGAATATCCTCTGAAAGGAAATGTGGCAGTGATTAAATTCTCTGGGTACCTCAAATTAGAATTTTTTTTTAATATGAAAGTCTGTCAGATGAAAACATGACAGAGCTTTTTACCTTTAACCTTGGTGATCACCAGAAGCAAGAAAAGTCAGTCTTTAAAAATTCTACCTGACAGTTGAACATATAAACATTGTGGTGTTGTGTGTGAAGTCCTTCCAATGTTTCTGTGGAGGAAGAGAAGGGGTGCTTGCTCCTTCTGAATCAAAGAACTTAATTAAAAATAGTTTCATATATAGATGCCTTGTTAGTAGGGCATAATTTCTTTGTATGCTTTGGTAACTCTTAAATCAGCTATTTATGACTATTGTTGGGCATTGAAGCGTACTGAAAAGGAAGGTGAGAGCTCAGTTTTGTCACTGCATGACTGAGAGCCTTTGCTCATAACCTGAGGAGTTTTGAGAATGAGCTGCTTGGAATCACCTCTACAAAACCCGAAGGCCGATAGTCTTTCATGTGTGAATGGTAGACAAAATGGTTTCGTTATAGTTAACTGGGATGTGCTAAACAAGACCTGAAAACAAAACGTGAAATTTTGGCACACTTTGCATATGGTATCTGAGACTGCAGTGACTTCCAAGCAAAAAAGGTCAGTTCAGACTTGCAGTTCAGTGGAGGAGTAGGACTGTTCACATCAGTTTTGTTCCCCTCCTCTCCAGCTCTATCCAGGTGTTAGTTTATGCGACCTTGTGGGTCTGCCAGCTGTAGCGCAAGTGTCACAGATACGCACAACTTTGCCCAAGGAAATGATGAATTTTACAAGTGAGATCTCGGACATATTGAGAGATCTTTGAAGACAGGCTCACATCTGTTCCTTCTAAAATTATCATTAGCTACTAACATTTGTTTCTTCACTTGTTTATTTAAAGCGAAGACAACAGTATTTAAAAACACTTAATTGCTGAAAGGCAATCCTAACCAATACATATTGCTACAGGCTTGGTAGAATGATAATGAGGGTTTTAGTATTATGCATAATTATGTAAGTATATTATTACCAATAAATGAACCAGCAACTTATCCTATTTCTGGCATATACAAGTGAGCTTGTATAGCAATACTTTACATTATGCTTTCAATATTTATGAACTAGATTTGAAACAAGAACAGATACATTTATAATTGGAAGTATGAGTAATGAGTAATATTATTTCTGCCTCAACAGTGAAAAAGCTCCAGACTAAACTAATAGTGTAATTTAAACCCAAGCATTTTCAATTGCCCTGACTATTTTGATCTTTGTGTATGTACTTCCTTCTTAAAAATTACTTTCTATTAAAGAAGAAAGTTTAATTCTCGTTGCTTGATTACAGCAGCTAAAATAGGTTGTTATACAATGAGTTGGCTTAATAAAGTTCATTAATTGCATTTCCCTCCTATTTCTTGTACGGAAAAAAAAATAGGTCTGAGTTTCTCATTTTAACGCTGAATGGAAATTGAGATGTTTATTGGAATTGAGAGACATGGAACTGATATTTCAAAACCTCAGATTTTGAGTTAGACATGGGGCATATTAGAAAAGTATTATTCAAGGACATGGTCAACACTCATTGCCTAAAAGGATGAAAATTTTTTGCATTGGAAATGTTGAATTTCTTATCACTTTCCATAATTTGGATCCAATACTATTATTGGCCTTCTGGTTTTGTTTATTTTACTATGGAATACGTGTTGAAACTAAAGGCATTGCTGGTATATGAAAACAAACAAAACCGCACTATTTAGTGGATGAGAGAGCAGGAAAAATCAGTAGAGTCCCAGAGCTGCTTTTGAGCCCTGATCACTGGAGTCGTTCAGTGGTGCTTAATACCTAGAGGAAATTAGGGAAACTGGGCCCAGGAAGGAAGCAGGGCTCTTCTAATCCTCGACTGAGAGTGAAAGTTATTTGGAGGCTACGTTACCTTACTTTGATGAGAGTGAAACAACAGGCAATTTTCTTCCCGTATGAGGTCAAGGTGCTTGTCCAGCCATGGTAAGCAAGGACTGAAAGCCAGCGAAGCTTTGCAACGAGCCAGATGCCTCCTGCCACCCTCCTGGCAGACACCTCTGCTTGCCGTGAACATGCTTCGTCTGTCCCGGGAAGGAGGGGAGCCGTTGAGGGCTCCCACCACAGGAGTGATGGAATTTAGTAGTTTCCATTTGCCTTGACCAGAGAAGGAACCATTCTCCTCTTGTTTTAACCCTGCCTTGCGCCCCAGGCTTGCCCCAAGTTGCACTATTTAAATTGCAGTCAAACAGATGACAGAAGGAAGCTGAGAGGAAGCAGAGAGAAAGGAAATCCCCTACGACTAAGAGGCAGTGAGGGAATACTGCCCTTGGGAAAGCCTTGTTTTTCAAATTTTAATGAGCAGACCAGAGACAGGAGCTGCTGATATCCAAGTATAGGTTGGAAATGCAAACAAAGTCAGCTTCTGGAGGTGGGGATTCAGAAGGGATTTCAGAAAGAAATTGCTTGGTGCTTTGCTGAGAGGTGAAGACTGTGCCAGACATGGGAGTCAGCAGGAAAAAAGGAATGAACAATTGTATTTAAATTTAAATAAAAGTACTCCCTGCTAGGCTAAGAAGTTTACACAGGTCTAGTGGGAGGATTAAAGATGTTACTCACTTTGCCTCATCATCCTGACTTTGCAGGATCTCGCAAAGGTTGTGTAGACTTCATACGGAGAGTGCATAAAATTAACCAAGATTTACAGTCCAACAGATTGTGAGACTGTGTATATCTGAATGTCTATTGTTTGTATAGTTTCCTTCTGTTTTTTATAACCTTACCAAATATTGTTTAGATTTGCAGTGTGCTTTTCACCATTTAATAATTAGCATGTATTATTTATTATTCTTTTTATTAAGTATTAATAACTATATTCAGTGTAAGTATTTAAAAAAATCCTCAACAAAATCAAAGCATAAAAACATCCAGAGTTGAGCTGACAGATGGCATACTGGAAATCAAGTTAGAGATTCTGTCTACGGACAGATCTCAATTACTTTTTTTTTCCTAAATTACAGATAAAAATTTCAAATGTCATTGTAGTCCATCAAAAACACATACATGTAGTAAGATGCATATGCCAGTGATAACACTCTTCTCAATACAGGTAGGGCCACCACCCAAAATGATAAATTGGTATACACAAGGAAAACTTGAATCAACTGGAGACCTGAGGGGGAGAAAACCAAGAATGAGCAAACGTCTAGAATGAAAACTTCTGAGGAAAAGTCAAACAAAGGAGAGCTGTACAGAGTTGGGGAAAAAAAAAAAGGATGAAACTTTAAATATATCAAAGAGTCAGACAGTAGCCTATTTCCATGTCAGTGGTAAAGCGGATAAAAAAGAAAATCTGAAATTGCAGTAAAGGAAGAGAAAGATTAAACCATAGGAGTGCCTCTAATGGTAAGGGCAATTAAGCACTGAAGCAGCTACTGTGGAGTGATGGTTTCTCTAATATTGGCAGTCCTTAAGGACATTTTAGACAAATAATCAGCAGAATGACGTCACTGATAGTAGATATAGGTAAGTTGATTATTTTTGCTTTTTGAGATTCTTTCTATGTGTATCTTCCTGCACCTCAATTCTTATCAGTTAAATATAAATACTGGTAGTCTTTCAGTGAAGTAAATACACTATTACTCTCCTGTATCAGGAACTGAAAAAAAATGTCAGTTTATTTTACTACTTTAAACAAAATTTTTAAAATAATCATTCTAGTTTTAGTATTTTATTTTTTTCATAATTGATTCTTTCTAAGGTACAGATTTCTGGACAGCTCTACCATCAGTAATATTCTGGTGGCATCCCACACATTCCGTATCTTCTGTTTTCAGTAATAAACTGGCATTGTCCAAGTCCCTCTGAGGTGAAACCTGGCAGTATCTCAGCTTGCACTAGAGACTGTCCAATCTAATTAAACTTTTCTCAGTTTCTTTAATAATGTGAGTTGTAACTGCTGTTCAATTCCTCATTAAATGGGAAGCTTTTATTTATTCACTACAGATTGAAAACAAACAAACAAACAAAACACCAACCCAAAAACTGGCTGTTTGGAGAACGATGATTGCCAAAATTCTATATCTTAAAAGTAGATTTTCCTTCCTGAACTAACAGTATGCAACTTCACACTGATATAACCATATTGATAGAAAATATATCTATGAAATCTTTAAAAACAGAAACTTAGAGTGAGCAGTTTTGGCAAAATAATAATAAAAAAATCCTGGAGTCAGAATGAAGAGGTAGTAATTGCAGTTTTCTTCATAGTATGTTTATAGTTTCGTGATACATAAAAATAGTTAAGGGATGATGTATAAGAGGATCAAGAATCAAGCTTGAGTAATAAACGGAGCCAACACTTGAAAGTAATAAAAGCCTGTTCATTTTTTCTTGTTTTACTACTTTGAGTAAAGAGGTTATAATCCACGGAAGCATAATTTTTCTTTTGTGTGCCTTGCAGTCTGAACTGCAATTTTCCATAAAAAATGTTTACTGATCTTATGATCATACATGGACAGTTGGGATTAGGAGGCATGGCAGAAAATAGTCACTCAGCCAGTGTGAAGAGAGGTCTACCATAGGATGACGAAGCTTGTAGAGAAAGTGTTTGCGCTGCTTTTTTTCCTTCCCTGAAGACGGTAATTTCTTTGTAGCCTAGCACACCACCATAGCAAGGGTGTATGTGCCAGCTCAGCTCTTGTAGATATGTCCATGCCGTCCACGGCCAGTTCTGTGCCAGTATTCATGTGGATACCTGGTGCACTGTGGCTGTATGTGGGCTGTCAGCCTCCCTGCTGTGTGTGTGCTCTGGTTACGTGGTCCTGGAGTGAGCTCTCCAACCATAAGCTTAGGGGTATCTGCCATGCTCTAATGAGAAACTCTTTGTATCTTCAAATTTATTTGTTAATATCTGGATATAATGGATATCTATAGGTCACTACTGTGGAAGCCTAATGACTTTACAAGTTAAAGTGCATATGCACACTTGTGCCCATATTACAGCTTGCTCAGCTTGTAAAAATTGTCCCAACCCCACTGACTTTGGGCACTGTAAGTCCATCACAGTTTACACAAGCTGATGATCTGCTGCTAGTTTTGATCATACCAAACAGAAATTCCTACTGATTTTTGGGATGTCATTCTTTTGTTAAAATAATCTCACTAAATAAAATGTTTACTGTCCCTTTAACCTGATTTACTAAGAAAACAAGGCTGATACAATTATTAAGGTGGCCAGAGATTAAGGAAGAGGATAAACTGGCATGTTTAGAAAAATGGGGTTTTGTTGGAGATCTTTTAGTTCATTCAGCAATTCTTTCTGCAGCAGTGTGTGTCTCGCCCACCAGAGTCACAGACCGGACTGTTCTCTCTGGAACAGGCAGACACTTTGTATCAATAAATAAATATGTATTTTCCAATCGCAACCAAAAATCAGACAACAATGCATTGCCCTTTCTCTCTGGGATTTTCAGGTAGGTTGGTATATATATTATGTACTCCCCCACCTCCCCACCTCCTTTTCTATGTAGTATTGTTCGTGTGGTTTGAAGTGTATTTGTCTTTGTCGACAGTGTGAGAGAAATCTAAGGCATTAGAAACATCTGTTAGCAAAATTGTTTTCATTAAAGGTGTCTTGTGGGGTGGGTTTTTTTTCTTTCTTGAATCCCTAATATATACCCTCTCCCTGCTGCTCAGCCCAGCTGCTCTTGTTGCCTTTTGCTGTTTTTCTGGAAGTTGCTTAGTGTCACCCAGAGATAGCTTGTGGGATACTTTTTGTTAGCATGGTTAACACTGCGTCACCTCATAGGGGGAAAAGATTGAATTATAGAAAGCCACAGAAATACTTGAAAATGAGAGTCTGTTGAAAGTACTGGCAACTTTTGAAAGTACTAGCAACATGAAATTAGTTTAAACTGTGGTGCAGTAACCTGCAGAACGCTTAGGTTGGAAGATACATGCCATTTAAATAGAATTAACTTTTCTTTGTTCTCCTGTCACTTCAAATATTCCTACTGCCTGTGCTTTTATTGGTAAATTATATTATCAGTTTAAGAATTTGTTGGTGACAAAAGGGAAAGTATTTTAGTCAGTAAAACTGCTAGGGCGTAAATAATGTGTGCTCTCCTTTGAAGAGAGAAGAATGGCTCGCAACAGCCTCGCTGCCTCAGTGGAGCAGCACAATCCGTCTGCTGCGTGATGGCATCGCCGGCAGCCAAATACTCCTGTTTTTGTTTTAATGGAAGGGTTCTTTCACATTGCTGGTTTTACATGATGGGAATGCGGTTGGAAATGCTTCCTGTTCCGTTCACAAGCCCCAGGCTCTCCATGCATTTCAGCTTCAAAAATGACAGCTGAAACCAATTAGGCAGAATTATGGGACAGCTAAGTCACATGGAGATTTATCACGGCGGAGGAAGGGGGGGGGGGAAAGAATGTATTGCATGGGAAGTAGAAGTGACTAATTTAATTAGAAGAGAATGACAGTCATGTTATTATTATGGAAAAGGGCTGGCGAAGTAGACCTCATTTCATGTCACCGGCCGTGCCTTTGAAAGGAGACATCCTGCCCTTTGTCTGAACACGTTTGTGTTTGGTAACAGAGATTTCTGTGCAAGATAGTTGAGCAAAATAGTTGACGTTAAAGCGAAGCGTGGAGTGTATCTGAGGACATTCAGAGCTTGTGGTTTACTCATCTCTTTGCAATTCGAATTCCTTCTGCAAGTGGAGAAGGGAGGAGTCTGAACTATCAGCGTTTGTCTGCTTTTTTTTCCTGTTTGCGTACTCCTCTCTCCCAGAAGTAGGATGTGATGTATATAAAACTTGCTTCAGCTGTATAAATACCAGCCTGGATTCTTTTCCCTTCAGCAGATGCTTATACATAGTATGCTCACAAACATAAACATGCATGGGTCTACTAACATAAACCAGAGTCTTGATGAATAGAAGTGACTTTCATGCCCTTAAATACTGCCACAAGTTTAAAACAAAACCCCAATTAATTTCTTCATGTGAGTCTGGAGACAGTATGTCATAAGGTAAATGAAACTTTTTGTCGTATTGTCGTGGTAGTTGATGGTGTGAGGGAGAAGTGAGTGAAAAACATTACAGAGAGTCTGAGCAAGCATGCATTTTACCTTTTTTCTTCTTTATTTTTTTTTCTTTGTACTGTGTTTTTTTTCCCCTTGTTCCTTGTCCCAGGCTTGATTTTTCTTAATCCTTGTACAACTTTGTTGATTTTTATTTAGACTCTGAGCAGTTGTATTGGATAAGTAACTTAATCTGTCCCTCATTTTCAGGTACCGTTATGAGTTGTGATACTGGTCTCCATCATAGGGAGGAAAATATTCCAAATTCCTTGAAGTTTGGGTGAAATCTGGGCATTCTCTGATGTGCTTCTGCATAGACTTTGGAAACAGGAGAATGGTGGAACTAGTATAGCTGAGCATGAATTTTCTCCTCCTTGTCCTAAGAGGTGTTGTGCAGTCTCTGGTCTAACCAGAACTTGTGCCATCCGCACCAGGAAGGGTCAAGGGCTAGTTACATGAGATTTGCACTGAGGAAAGGGTTTGTACTTTAAATTGCTGAGAGAAGGTAGAGCAAAGCCTTGACAGAGCCTTTTCAAGGATGTGGAGCTGTGTGTGCTGGAACCCTGAAGAGAAGTCCCAGCCCTGGAGCAATGATGTTCTGGTGCGATTCAGGAAACTACAGCTATTTGAAGAAACAAGATACCAAAGTCTGCCTCAGGTTGCCTATATTTTTAAAAAAATTTCAGCTAAAATGGCCAAGATATCTCAAACCTGTAGTTGGGGGACCCTTATTGTAAATATCCAGGCCTTATAGCACAGGTTTGGAATTTGGAGAATGGGTAGCCTTTTTGGTGTGGGTGGCATGGAGCTATCATTTTGCAAATTGCCCCAAATTTAGTCAAGTGATAAGCTTCAGAAAAACTGTTGTTTGTACTTAAGAACTATTCCTTTGAAGATTCCTCATCTCCTCTCAAAGACTTGGCTTTAGTTTTCCACAACTTCAAATACTGTAGATTGCATCCCCAGAGCAAGTGAAATTGCTTCTGGGGGAGGCAGCAGTGGGAGGAAAGATCAAGTTGTTCACTTAAAGCAGAAAAGTTTTTGCACAAAACATTCTTGTGTTAGTGAGGTAGCAAAGTCACGTTCTTAGAATTGGAAGATGCCAAGATAAAGATGGCCTATGCAGTCTCCTTTTGCCATCCTTGTGGAAGAGCCTGTTGTGCAGCTCTGCAGAGCACTCGCTGGTGTAGGCATGTGGTCATTGTTGAACTTTTCTCATTTTGGGGGGATGTGGGAACTACAGTGCCTTCTGGAGTTCCTGCCTCCTTCAAAGTATCATTTCAAGGCAAGGTAGGTAATAATGCTGTAGAGAACTGGGTTCCATCCCTTCTACATTGGGAATCATTGTCATCACCATAATTTTTATAATGTTGTTGCAAATTGCTGTGATCGCCATTCAGATATGACAGACTTCTGCTATTCAGGCAGGAGATTCCCAGTCTCCCTTGCGAACATGCTATACATTCACAGCTGTACCTGAAGTCAGTGAAAACACAGAAGGTGATATAGTGCCAAATACTCTAAAAAAGTCAAAACCTAACTGCTTTAAAGTGAGTTCCCCAAATCAATGATACTTAAGAATTTTTCTTTTTGCTTCAATTCCCTACCGGATAAAAGGGAATAATGCTGCATCTCCCCTGGATTGCTAGGAAATTATTTTATATTTGTGAAGCATGTGGATAGCGTAGCAATAAGCAGAGCAGGAAAGCCTATGAGATTAGTATTTCTGCCTTCAAAGTAGCAAATAAGCCAGAGACTGCAAGCTGCAAGAGAATGGAAAAAATACTCCACAAAACCAGCACAGCTGTTCTGTAATCAAGTCCCTCCTATTCTGTTCAGTGACTATGTCTAATCCTGTGAGGGGAAAACAGTATGTGATCACATAACACATTTAGAAAGTTATCATAATGTACATTCATTAGGCAAACAAATAAAAGGTTGGATAAACCCTGTTAATTCTGGACTTTCGAGCTTTTGAGTCTTTCACTATGGAAACTTGATTTATCTCTGTTTAATATTTTTGTGTGGCTTTTGTGAACAGAGGAGTGCTAATAGACTATTTGTACGTATAGGTGTGGGTAAACTGGTGGAGTGTTAAGAGCAGGAATGAATGGGATTTTGAATTTAAGCTAAAATATCGTACCTGCTGTCAGCATGGGATTACTTGCGGCGATTTATGTGTGTGTGGGATTAACAGCATGGCTGATACAGTTGTTAAAAGCTAGCTCGAGGCAGACTTGGTCTAGCCAGGTCCACCTGGCATCCGTGTGTGTGTGACGCATATTTGCAGTTACTTGGAAGTCTCTCAGCTGTGTTCCCAATGTATCCTGCCTTCCCTGTGAGGTGTCCTCACCCTCTGAGACAGGGGAGAAAGGACTGTAAACGTGTGTCGGTTGGTTGGTTTCTTGTCTTCCTTCCTTGTTTCAGCACAGTTTTATGTCATTGCCAATAAGAAATTGTACCTTGAATTTTCCTTTAGGGTGTATATTATTAGATCAAGGTGGTAACCACAGCAAAGACCCTAGTGCCAGAGTGTGGCATGCTGTATCTGCAGCCACTGTTCCACTTGGGAAAGCATGTTGCCTTCTACCTCGAAATACAGCGTGAAGAAAAAGACTCCGTTCATTTATATGGTACCAATTTCATAGAATAACATTAGAAAACTGCTTCCATCCAGTTTTCTCTCTGATTTCTTTTTTAATGCTTTCCTGAAACTTGAATTCACGTTGTCTTCTTCAGTGTCAGTTGAGCACACAAGCATTGGAGCAGACACTTGCCTGCCAAAAGGGAAAACAGGTTTAGAAATAGTTGTCCCTGCAGTGCTGTCAGCTTTCCTAGCTATACTAATATTTAATTCAATATGCATTGAGTCCCTGTCTTGGGAAAAGAAGAGCAGCTGATGTTGCCTTTGCTTTACCTCTACCTTCTTTTTTTTTTTTTTTTTTTTTTTTTTTAAAAAAAGTGAGGAGCAATGTACTGTAAGTTGCTTTTCCAGTTGGTACTGTAGTGTTTAGTTGCATTTGTGAGGACTCCAACTTCGTTTTATTCTTGAAAGATATGAACGGAAAAGATTTTGCATTCCTTTTTACTGTCCGAATGAATATTTAGTAGAAGTTTCTCTATGTCTGTAACATGTGTGTGGAAAAAAATAGATGCCAGAAGACTGCTGAACAGTTGACTCTGTTAGGCTTTTAGAATTCTGTAGAAATTGCTGCTCACATTTAATTTTAGGTAGATGTGGGCAATCAGTTTTTGAAGGAGAGAACTACTGATGCAGAAGGTTATACGAGGCTACCAATTGTCCTGGTCCTTGGGTTAAGAAGAGGAGGCAAATGACACATAACACAAACATGACTGTAGTTAATGTTCAAGTATGAGGGAAACGCATCCAAATAATAACTAAAATGTAAGTGCAAGAAGATGGGGTTATCCGCACAATTCGTTACAAGTATATTGGAAACAAAAAGACAACTTACTGCTGTTACTAGTGATGTGACTCTGAGGAGGATGTTCTTAGAAAACTTTTGGTGAATAGAAGAGTGGAGCTAGTGGGCAGGAATGTCCCCCAGGAAGGGGACCTTCAGAAATAACTTTGGGTTTGTCTTCCTCTGATCTGGTTTCTGTTGGCTGACTAGTTGTAAATCCTAGAAATCAGAAGAAGGTGAAGGAGGCAGTAAGTTTCCAAATACTGGGTTATCTGTCACCCACAAAGGCTGGAAGACTGAACTGCAGAGAAGTGATAATCCTCCTCCTTCAGCGAGCCCGCGCAAGGAAGCGTGCTGTGCTTGAGGGCCGGGGTGGGTGCGTCAGAGGACGGGACAGCACTGCCCTCTTCACCCTGCCGGGCTTTCTAAAGCAAAATTTGAGGCTTTTCCTTGAACTTCTCCCAAGCACTGCAGGTGCTGTCACTATTCAAAGATTTGTGTTTAAGTTAAAGAGGAGAATGTGTTCTACCACCAGGCTGACAAATTCTCTTCAACAACAGATAACCCGTTAAAATGGGGGAAAGTCCCCAAACTTCATATATGACACCACCTGTCGTCTGTACTAATGGCATTTCAGGTGATACTTTGCCAGAGGCAGACTATTGTGCAGGGGTTAGTCCTCAAAACCTGTTAGTTTTTCCAAACAAATAACAAGGTTAGCAGATGGCTTTGCTCAAGTATGTTTCCTTGGTGTTGACACAGCAAATGCGGTGATGCATACAGAAGGATGACTGGTCCATTTTGGCACAGTTTATTGGTACAGTCCAAGAAAGCTAACTGGGAGAATAGAAGACGAATACGTACCTGAAGTAGCTAAAGATTTTACAGAAACTAGGAAATAAGTCTTTAAGCTAAACGTAGACTTTATGCAAAATGCACTTCACTGCCAGTAACTCTTCACTGTTAGAGGTGTTTTTTTCCATTTTCCTTGTAAATGCATTCACTGATGTATTAACTGTACATTGGAGTATTGCTTTGCTGTAGCCTGTGTTTTGGAAGAAGCTCTGTGGTGTTGTATTTAGTGTGATTTGCCTGTTTCAGCCTGCCCTCTGCCCTTGTGGCACACTGTTTTGGGACTCAAGTGATTTCGCGGAGACAGGGCACTCTCTTGCTTGAAGCCGTGTAAGAATTCCTGAAAAAAGGTGTCCTAGTGCACAACTTAACCACTACATCCTATGCCATTGCAATGTTAATTCTGCATGCACAGTGTGTTTTCACAGTTTATGACTTCAGAAGAGTGGATTGTACGGAACAGTTGTGGCTAGCTCAAATTTTGTGTCTTAGAAGATGTGAGCTTTCCTGTGTATCCATATAATTCTGCAAAAGAGCACCAGAGAGTGACTCCTGGACTGGGAAATGTTGCACAGAGGAACCATTTCACTGTGTTGAAGGCAGCTTTTGTCCAAAACTCTCACCTTGAAAACTGCCTATATTTAGTTGGGCTGTTCTGTATGTGAGGCAGGTATTGCCAAGTAGCTTTCCAAGGAATGCAGGATGATTTTTACCAGATGTGTTCCGAAAACAGATGTGGAAGGCAGAGTCAGTCTCCAAGTTTTCGGTGGTTAATCTAGTGCGTATTTTTGCTTTGATTATTCTGAACATAATTCCAGAAGCAGAGTTGTGCAAGCAAATCAGAGAAGCAACATCCCATTTCATTGAAAGGATGCTGCTGACTGGTAGGAAAGTGAAGATATGCAAGAAAAAAATCAGAGAAAATAGTGTTTCCATAGTAAAAGCAATAAATACTTACTAATTAAAAATAACATTAATCTATACATCCCAAGCCTGCTTATTTTCTGAAGAGATTTTATGGTATATTTTTAGGGAATATAGGCAACTATGAAGTGAAAATTTAAAGTTTGAAGTCTTCAGTGAAGCTGGTTCCTAAAGTATCTGTGATCAATAGCTGTACGTGTGCATAATATGCGCTTTTTTTTGCGCTGGAAAGTATCATTCAGTACTCTGATACGGAATGCCTTTCAGATTTATTTTCTAAACCATGAAGCCATCTTTATCTAGAATCACCATAAAATTACATTTAAAAGGCAATGTTTTAATGTGAATAAGAAGAGTAGCATGTGAGGTTCTCCCTTTAGGTTCTTCCTCTTCCCTCCAGATATTATTACCTTTATGGTGTTGATGGGGATTGTCTTTACAAGGTATAAAATGATATTAAAATTCAAGTAATTAATTTACCATATAGAGGATGTTAGGATAAAAAAATCGTTTGCCTTTGGTGAATATTCATATCAGTCAAGTTACCATGGTGGTTAAATAAGATGAAGTATACAAGTGTGTGTGTGCCCATGTGGCTGAAAAATCTCCTTATTTTCCATCTGTTCTGTCCACTCCTCACTGGAAGGATATTTATTGCTGCAGTCATACAGATATTAATACACTTTTTTCCATCTGACTTTCTTTTAGCACACTGATTTATGTCAGTACATGGACAAACACCCTGGAGGGCTTCATCCAGAAAATGTGAAGGTAAGAGTCAAAAAGAGCACACATTCAAGGCAAATGCAGTAACAGTAATTTTGTGTAAAATGTTATGTCAGTTTCACAGAAACTGACTGTTAGCTAAAGGGAAAATAATTGGCATATGAACTATATTTTAAAATATTTTTTATTTAAAAATAATTAAAAATGCAAGTATTTAAACATTCCCATGAAAGAACTTGTGAAGTCTGTAAAATTGATCCAGAGCCAGAATATATGAGTAAATACTGTTTCAGTGTTGGTAACCCCTCCCCTCCATTCAAACGTTTGCTCTGAAGAGAAGACAATACTGCCCTAAAACGCCTGAGTAAACTTGCTTTAGGCTGTCAGTACTAGACCTTCAGTGAGGTAAGTCATTGTAGGCACACTGAATTTGAAGGAACTGTAATGAATTGTATTAGCTGAATGTACTGCTTTTTATATGAGCATATAAAATCTTCTGTGATCTTTTTGCTCGCTTACTTTGATGAGGCATTTTCATAGCTCATTTTGCTTTTTAAAAAATTTTTCCTTCTATGGTAGATACTGAGAATCATCACGCAGGAAGGAGAGAGTTTATTAGCAGGTTTTAACGGAAAGATCGATTGGTAGAGACTTGATCCAGTTACTGTCTGGGAAGCCAGCCAAATGATTTTAGCATCAAATGGAAGCCAATCAGACATGCAGAATGTCGTGTGTGTATAGATCACCCAGATGATATTTGTTACACTTGTCTTGCACTTTGACATCAGTCCCATTGTTGTTCCACTTTGGAAGTGTTTAAATCTTCACTTGTCATGCTGAGAGCTTTATTCCAGTATTTAGTTTCTTGAAATTGAGAGGTTAATGGAAAAAAATAAATCTCTCTTTCCTGGAAAACTCTGAAGGCCTGTTTGGTTTAAGGAAAGAAAATATTTTTAAAAGAGGAAAGATTTTTTTTTTCCCCCAATAGCTGATCGTTGTTGTATGTCAGCAAGTTGTGTAAAGTAGATGGATTATTTTCTGTGCTCTTTCACTGAAAAGTGGCATCTACAACATACAAAGTTAGATGATAATGGCTGCCAACTAAAAAAAAGAAAAATCAGAATAATTCTTCGTTGCTGCATGTATTTGGCCAAACTGGGGGGGTAGGGGACGGGGGAAGTGTGTGAAGCTTTTTGAAAATACATGATGTGTATGCAGCAAAAGAGCATCCTTGTAATGTACGACTGTCACTCAGCCATTTTGCTAGCATGGACAGGGCCAGCCCATGGGTCTCCTCCCAGTGCCAGCTTCCCAGTGCCTCTGTGAGTGTGGCACCGTGAAGTGGCTGAAGGTGGGTGGGGTGGGACCTGCTTTTCAACTTTTGAGCTCTCTTCACTGCTCGGTTTTCTAAGGAAAGTTTCATGTGCTGAATGTGCTTGTTAACAGTAATTTTGTGTTTCGTTTCCCTGGGTGGATACTTTTACATTTCACTCTCTGAGGTTTGGGATAAGCTAAGACTGGCTTTGAAAGTTCTTCATGCTGCTTCGGATTTGTAAGACCTACTCAAAGGCTGCAGTATTCATTGTAGCTGTAATTGTTCCCCGCTGAGAAGACATCGTAATTCACATAACTGTACTTTTGCTTGATCGTATCAGGGCCCAGTGAGCTTGTCTTTGAGGAGGATAGGCATATGCAGATAACTGGGCTTGCTAATGCGTCACTCCTCTAAATCCTGAGATACCTGTCTTTTAAAGCAGGAGCTGCAGAGGGAACTGCAGCAGCAGCATTTGCCTTTCAAATTTTGCTGCATGTATTCCCGTGGCTATCTTTCACCATCTAACAACAATGTTCAGCAACATTTCTGAAGCTTATGGACATGTTAGAAATATTTCTTTCAGTAGTGAAGTGTAGAGTCCTGATGTACTGCTAGTTCAAGCTTTTTAAAGTCCAGATGGATTATTAATAAAAAGACAACTGGAAAAAAAGAGAAAAAAATACTGGCAAGTTGGAGCAGATGAAGCTAACCTTCAACCGTGAGCAATCTCACTGGACAATTGCAATTCTTTTTTTTCTGTTAAAAAATATTAATGAAAATTGATTATATGTATTTAGTAGACTTCTTGCCAGGCCAGCAGCAAAGGCTAGCCTTAATTCATGCAGTGATTATTTAAAACTAGCATGATGATTTGAGCTCCTACCATTTTAGAACTGGATCAGCCTGCCTGGGGTTTTCAGTGCAATACCTGCTCTCAAAGCTATGAGTGAAAAATACCTGCGTAGCCCAACAGAGTGATTTCTTCAGCTGAGAGGACAGGAATTACAGAGAGAAGGGAACCCAGTCGTGGCTGCCAACAACTCCCAGACCTTCACCAGCATGCAAAACTAAAAGCTTGTGCTCCTCTCTTCTTACAGAGGAAAAAAGATGGTTACTACATAATATCTTATTCCTTTGTTGTGTGGTGCTCAGTTTGTTGACTTATGTAATTGCAGTTCTGAGACCTTGCCACCTATTTCGGTTTTAGCTTCCAGACAGAGTTGTCTGTCTGGAGCTACAGCTGATTTTTAAGGGTGGAGCTGAGCCATGTTAGTTAGCCTTCTCTCCCTGCCAGCCCCTTCTTGCTAGAGATCATTCAGGAATTTCACTTTTATTCAGACTTTTAGACAGTGTTTGTTCAGAATCACTGGTTATATGATCCCTAAATCCATTTTAAAAAACTTCCAGTTGAGCAATTGTATTCTATTAGCAATAAATTAGTCTCGGCTCTCTGGGCTAACCTGTGGGATTAAGCCATTGATGCTCTCCCAGTCTGACAGAAGGCCCCCTGCCTTTTAATTTTGTTCTTGAGGAAAGTATTACCTACTGATAGATATTCCTTTCTGGCTTGTTGCCAGTTATCATAAATACAAAACCATGTAATCACACATCTGTCTCTTTCCAGAGAATGTTATACAGTAGTTCCTGTAAAACAGTACTTAATAGGAATGCAGCAGCAAAGCCATTATTTATTTATATTTTGATTTCTGTAGGACATCTTCAGCCTAGTTATATTTCTGAATTTTTCTTCATATTTACAAGCTAAAGACAATGCTTGTTACCTCAGGCTTACTTTTAGATTAAGAATCATAAATAGAATAAAATCCAAATTACTTTGATGGACACACATTGCTGTCCCCTTGGGTGTTGTGTTTGGCATTGCCTTTCTTTGTGGTTTCAAATAGGGTATTTGCTGTCACTTAAAAATTTTAAATAAAGAGTAAGCAGAGTATTGTAAGTATATAGAATTGTAAAGAATGACTCAGTTGGGCAGTTGTAGGAGTCTTGGGACAGTATGTTTAAGCAACAAAAAATATTGCTTCCTGAAATATGAGGGTTTAGCATTTTTAGTGTTATGTATGTATTCACACATAATGATTGCAGAATTTTGTAATTCATGCGTGGAGGCGCAAGTCTTACAAATAACCTTAGGTTTTAAACCCTTCAATGAATTTGTGTGTGAGGCTGAGATGTTACTATCTAAAGTTGTTTTTTAAAATACCTATCCCCGAGAATGTTAAACTAAGTATGCTGATGACACAGATGTGGTTAGGTACCTGCAACATCTTCATCAGCTAGAAGGGAAATTAGCAGAAAGCAGTTATTTCAATCCATAGATTCTCCAGACTCTCTTAGCTCCAAATACACAGTTATATACATCTTTGGTAATGAACAAACCTTCTTATCTACCATTTATTTATAACTATATATTAATATACTGTGTACAGTATTACAGTTAGAGATGAGGAGAGAAAAGGTAATTGGTTAATAAGTCCCTGTTTGGTAGCCTCATCTTCTCTGGTTTTGAAGATGTCTTGCTCAGTTTTTCCAAAACTGAAGGCAAGCAAGAAATCCTAAATACACAGCCTCACATATAATTATGTTTCTGTTGGAAGCTACTGCTGCAGCCTTGTGCATGGTTGGAGCTAAGACTTGATTTATGGATGTATACCATGTGGAGCTTGCCAAGCTGCAAAGTGTGCTGTGGCAAACTGAGGTACAAGACTTGCTCCTTACTCTCCCTGTGCTGTTTTCCTGGCTTGGACTACTGAAATCTGTACTCTTGGCTTGCTTTCCTACAGCTGTTGCTGCCTTTAGAGATAGTTCATACTTCTCGGACTCTCAGTTGAAACATCTGGATTGCTTCCTACAGCAGGAACTCTAACGGGTCACAGCAGCTAAATGACCCTGCCAGTGATTTTTTTTTATCATGGAATCATAGAATGTTTTGGGTTGGAAGGGACTTTGAGAGGTCATCTAGCCCAAACCCCTGCAGTGAACAGGGACATCTTCAACTAGACCAGGTTGCTCAGAGCCCGGTTCAACCTGGCCTTGAATGTTTCCAGGTATGGGGCCTCCAATCCCTCTCTGGGCAACCTGCTCCAGTGTTTCACCACCCTTATGGTAAAGAATTTCTTCCTTATATCTAGTCTAAATCTACCCTCCCTTAGTTTAAAGCTGTTACTCCTTGTCCTGTCGCAACAAACCCTGCTGAAAATATTTTCCCCATCTTTCCTGCAGGCCCCCTTCAGGTACTGAAAGGCTGCTATAAAGTCTCCTCGCAGCCTTCTCTTCTCCAGGCTGAACAGTCCCAACTCTCTCAGCCTTTCCTCATAGCAGAGGTGCTCCAGCCCTCAGGTCATCTTTATGGACCTCCTCTGGACCCGCTCCAACAGGTCCATGTGCTTCTTGTGCTGGGGGCTCCAGAGCTGGACATGGGGCTCCAGAGCTGGACACAGGACTCCAGGTGGGCTCTCACCAGAGCAGAGCAGAGGGGCAGAATCCCCTCCCTCAACCTGCTGGCCACGCTGCTTTTGATGCAGCCCAGGGATACGGTTGGCCTTCTGAGCTGCGAGCGCACATTGCCGGCTCATGTCCAGCTTTTCATCCACCAGTAACCCCAAGTCCTTCTTGGCAGGGCTGCTCTCAATCCTTTCATCCCCCAGCCTGTATTGATAGTGGGCATTGCCCTGACGCAGATGCAGGACCCTGCACTTGGCCTTTTTGAACCTCATGAGGTTCACACAAGCCCACTTCTCGAGCTTGTCCAGGTCCCTCTGGATGGCATCCTGTTCCTCAGGTGTGTTGACGGCACCACTCAGCTTGGTGTCATCTGCAAACTTGCTGAGGGTGCACTCGATCTTGCTGTCTATGTCATTGATGAAAATGTTAAACAGCACCGGTCCCAATTGGACCACTGAGGGACACCACTTGTCACTGGTGTCCATTTGGAGAGTGGCTTGGCAACTACATGGGCCAGTTTCCTCAGGACTCTGGGATCCATCTTGTCAGGTCTTCATTCTGTGATGATCTTCATTCTGATTTGTGTTCTTTTCTGTCTGGTACAGGACCATCTCCACCAGCATTTTGACTTGGTTCTCCTGAGCCTTTGTTTGCAGCTGTCCATAAATGTTTCTTGTTTTGTAAATTAATATTTTAATTTTTAAGTATCTTTTTTTTGTGCATTTCAGCAGTCCTGCGAAAATGTAACTGTTCTTAACTTCTTTCAACCTTTGAAATATCATCTTTATTTTAAGTACATCTTTTACTCCTTAGTATTACACTCCCAGTAATGCAAGTAAATTCATCTTTATGTTTTGATGCATTTATTTTATAGTGGAGTCCATTTTCTGTAACTCCTGTTACTTGTGGACCAAGTAGAGCACAGGCTTGCGTCTGTCATGCCTGCATTGCTAGTTTGCATTCCTGCCTTAAGAATAAATCTATTAGTGAAAGCTGATTTGCTTTTTAATTAGCGATGCTGCATTGAAACTGCTGTATTCTTTTGGGAAAAGCATCCTTATTTTTTTTCTCTCTGCCTTTTTTCCTTTGCTTGTAGTGTTAGAGGTAATAACGATTTGTTGTGAACATTGGACTTCAAAAAACCATCTTTGACAAAATAAAACGACAGTTGCCTCTGACCCACTGTTTGTCAATCTGAGCAACACCAGCCTGAATTACAATGGGGTTGTCAATGAGACAAAAACTCTCTCTGTCTTTTAATCACTCTCAAAATCTTTTACTTCAGTCAGCTTGGAAGGCTCCTATCATCTGCAGTGACCATAGGGAGAAGGATCTTCCAGTTTGTTCCTGTTCTGCGTAATGTTGCTGCTCTGATTTCTTCTTCTCCCTGGGCAACTTTTCTCTTTCCCAGGGCCAAAAAGTGTTGTGAAGAAATAGGCAGACCCTCTTTTTGAACTTTGCATGCAGCGAACAGGAATATTCAGCCTTCTCCCAGGAGCCTTCAAGACGTCAGCTCTTACCGATCTCAGTTCTGAGCCTTCCTTGCTCCTAGGAAACAAGGCGTAGCAGTGTTCTATGCATAATTGATGGATATTTCTGAAGCAACACCTCAACCAACTAAGCTCTACCACCACCACAACCTTTAAAAATGTGTTTTATCACTGTAATACCGAGTCAGAGAAAATAGCTGACTGTCAAGGTCACGTGTAAGGTGTGTGGCAAAGTGTGGAGTGGAATTTAGGTATAAATTTTCCTGGGATAGCCCAATAATCTCTATGAAAAATATGCTTAAATTTCATAAAAAAACTGTAACTAGTTTCAGTCTTAAAAATTCTACAAAAATAATTTAAAAGTAATTAATAGGAATTATTGAAACATAATGGGATGCTGCAACATTTTTCTGTGCTGAATGCTCCAGAATAAATCAGTCAACTTCATAGCACTCTAAGTCAAAAAAAATTAACAAAAATCCCATATCAGATATGATAAAAATATTGGGTTTGTTAAACCAAGGTGTTAATACACACCTCCTAAACAAGATGAAGTGCTTGATATATAGTGAATGTTGTCTGATGTTATCGGAAATCTCTGGCACTTAATTGCTTGCGGTATTTATTCCTGTCCATAGTGAAGTACTGTGAGTGCTGTCCTTAACTAATGGTTGCAGTTCTTTTGAAGTTTAATCTGGTTTTGTCAGATGAGTAATTTTGGCATTTAGTGACTAATATGAAAATTAACAAAGAGTCAAAGCCATAGGGTAGGTGTCATCTGCTGTCTTTTGTAAACGTTAATATTTATTGTTGAACTGATTACAGCTTTAGAATAATCTGAAGCACAAAGGGTAGGGAAGCATTCAGAACATGGAAGGATTAGGCAACTCCTGTATCCCATCCACGTGAGGCTTGCTGCACTTGAAATGCAGCTGCTTGAACTTTGACATTAGCAGAGCATTGGGTATTGGCTCTTGCTACACATTAGCTGCATTCGTTATTAGTAAGTTATAAAACCGTGTGCTTGTTAGTAAAGCATAATGTCTGAAAAGTACGATGAAAATGCTTTGGTTTTTCGGTTACAGTTGTGTTACCGGTGTAGGCCTCCCTGGTGTGCTTCTGTTTTCTTTGCATCGTGTGATTGTATAAATATCTGTGGCGTGGACAAGAGGTTTGTGTCCCCCTTCTTTGTGGGAGATGTGTGTTGACTCGCATGGCCAGTCCTGTATCCGCGTGTGACAAATGAGTGATTGCATGATGCAGCGGAAGCTGTGGCATGTGAGCGCCTGCGTGTAATTGGAGGTATCTGACCAAAAGGTTGACTGCCATAGACTTAGGTACACAGGAATTGGACAATTAAACCATGATAATACATTCAGCTTTGAATTTTCATGTCTTGTTTCACCTATCGTGCCTCATTGGAGTTTGGAGGAGACATTCTGTTGTACTAAGGTGAATGCCTGCTACGGTGGTCCTTTTAATTTTATCAGTCGTTACTGGAGGCAAGTCTTAATGAATGTCATGCTTTGGAAATCTCTCTTGTACTCACTGAAATTAGTGGTGCTACTGATGTAGAGTTGAATTAAAAATATATTTCAACAGATATGCTAAGTAGGAAGGGATGCTGTTTAATGTGGTTGAGAAGTTGCTATTTTTCATTCCTCATTCAGCGAACAAGCAGGTGTACAGCAGACAGAATAATGTTATGCCAAATTAAGGTCGTCTTTTGCACATGGCATTGAGAATTGATTATTTAAATTAGACTTTTTAGTTATCAGACATTAAATATGGCATGAGCATTTCACTCTATGTCAGTCTTGTCACTTAAGCTAATGATTTGATAATATGCACAAATGTGAACAGTAAACATAGAATCTTTATCAGTGTGTTAAAATTCATGCTAGAAGAATGTCACTTTCGTATCTAGTGTGCGCATATGAAATTTATTGTCTGTATGATCCACATGGTTCACATACAGCAAAAAATATGGAAATATTGTAGGGGTGAAAAAAACATGTTTTCCAGTGTCTTTAAAATTGGTGAGGCACCAGTTGCCACCCTGACCTAGTTCAACATGGAAGCGAATTGGTGAAAGGTAGAAAAGGAGTTTTAATGGAATTGAATTTATTTTTACTTTTGCCATTCAGAAGAAAAAATCTGAAAGAGCCTCCCACTTACTGAACATTAACAGATGACTATAACTGATCATAAGGGAATGTCATTATACTCAGTTAATTAAGCACACCTTCCTCATTGCAAATGTCTGTAGTAGTACCCAGAGGGGACAAAAGATGATTAAAAGAACTTCAAAGAGAACAGAAGTTAGCATTTTAACACTTTCCAATCTCTTTCCTTTGCAGTTCTGCTGCAAATACATGGAAAAATCTGTAGGTTTAGTATCTTTTTTGAAAGTAACGATACAATGCACATTGCCAGTGGCTGTACTGTATGCATTTCTGTGTGACATTGCCTTTGGTAAGCCTCTCATGTCCAGAATGCAGGAGCAAGTTAGAAGCCTTTATAATTGCATTTTGGGGAGAATTATTTTTAAATTCTTTTGGAGAGAACTCAGATGGTTCCAGGGAGGTCAGATAGGAGAACCTTTTATTGAGATAAAGCTTATTATAGTCATGAAAATCACGCTGGTTCAAATGGCTAACAATTTTTTGTTCAGCTAGGATCCTGTATTCCTAGGGATGCAAATTTATCTCAAGTCAACACTTTGTTTCTGGAATTTCTTCTTCCGACAATTTAAGCAAGAGAGCCTACAAAGCTTTGACCTAAAAAGTTCAGTGTTTCCCCAGGACATTGTTAGAAGTGAACAGCTGAATTATGTGTCGTGGGTATTATGCTGGTTGGGAAGAGGGAAAAGAATAGCAAACCAACAGTGATAAAAAAGATTGTGCTTGATGTGCTTTCGACTTGCTAGCAGACGTCACGCAGAGAAGTGATAATACATATTACCAGGTAGTTTTTTCTTATGTTAATGGCTTAAAATAAGTAGATCTAAAACTCCAAAACAAGCTAATAAACCGATACATAACTGAACATTGTGTTTGGCTGTGTTTATTTCCAGGGCTGTGGGGATTTAGTACCTCCCTTTGCCTTTGTAAATAGCCAGCAATTTGCAGGAGCCTGCAATATCTGCTGGATGATAGGGAGAAGTACACTGGTTGCAAGCATGACGTGAGGTGTCCTGGGTTGGGTTTCTTTTAGTGGTATTTTCAGATTTGATGGCCTATTAAGAGTGAGTCTGATATCGACTGATGCTGAATGCACACAAAGGAATTCAGATGATTACGTGACACCCAGCTGGTGTGCTTTGATACATACAGCAAGCAGGAGCATTTGTGTTACCAGTGATGAGTGGTAATAAAGCTTGTGCAGTATTGTGTATTACTTTTCAAAAGTAACTATACTAATAGAGCAATACGAGCTTGCTAAAGGACTGGCACATTAATCCAATCTTGCTTTCAGCTTTTCTCTGAACTGCTGTGAACTCCTAGTCCAGGTTAGCTCAGCTCCATTTGCAGTCTCTTGCAGAAAGAGCAGAGCCAAGAGTTTTGTGCATCTTCTATAAACTAAAAAGTTCCATGTAGCTTTCTACTTCTGTATCTAGGGCTAGGTCCTTTATTCCCACAATACAGTATGTGGTAAGGGAGCTCAGGTGCGGGAGATCGTTTAGAAATCCCTCTGTGCCATCAGGTAAAGACAGTTCCTGACCTAGAAAAGTCCCCCACAGGCCTCATTAGTCCGTCTGCTGGGGCAGCATCCTTCTTGTCGTTGGGGTCCTTGATGCCTCAGCAGACACTGGGTGGAAATGGTACATTTGCTGGAGAATCTGTCTGGCATGTTGTGAATTTCTTTCTGCTTTTCACTTATCCCAGCATCCTTTGCCAGAAACTCTGAACCATGTCTGGGAATGGAGAGCAACTATGTAGAGTCATCTCAGCACTTCTACGCAGGTCACCTGTACATGAGCATCCCCGCTTATCATTAGAGTTGTGAGAGCTTTCTGAACTTCAGTCAGAAAGTGTTAACTCGCATCAGTCCAACACGTTGGATGTGTTTTGGATGGCCTGTGTTAGTGTTTAGCTTATAAGCTTGTTTGGATGAGAAAAGCTCAAGATCCTATGTGACATTCAGAAGCCAACAAGGTAGTAAAGCATCCTGGTGCACCTGAGCTGTCTTGCAGCTGTTAGATATGTGCGTGTAATGGTCTAGCTTGTACCCTCAGGATCATGAAAAACACAATGAAAGCAGGGCTGTTCATCCGGGCAGCTGGCAAGTCTTTCAGAAAATGTGGTTGGTTTAAACAGGCATTTGGTCAAATGTTGCCTGTAGCTCAAGTGGCTATCCAGGCCTTGTACTTGTGGACGCTAACCTTTTTGTGGAGTTGACTGCTTTCTCTTGTAAGTTTTAGGAACTGCTAATACTCTTTTAATATCACAGTCCATAAACCTCTAATTAGCTTTTACCTGCATGCATTTTTCTCACTGACAGTGAAGTCTTCATTAAAATATGTTTCTCATTAAAGTGAGAACTGCATAAGTGCTAGGGGAAAAGGGTATTTTTTTTTTTTCATGGCTATAATAAATAAGCAAGGCTTGAAGCAGAAGTATTAAATTTTTTTTGGTCTGAGTGTGGAGTGTTGAGCCTCCTAATGTTAAGCTTTGCTGAAAACCTTACTTCTGGAGACAAGTCCTGTTCCTGTTTTCTGTCTTTTCCAGCTGTCATCACAATGATCTTTGTCATTTTATGAATCTTTCATTGTATCACCAAAAGCTCTGTTCTTACTAATAAGCTACAAACTGTACATGAGTGATGTCCTAGTTTGTTTGTTACAGGTTATTTGGCACTTACACAGCCTGTGAGACTGTGAGAAGGCACAAGTGTTTCCTGAAGCGTCAGAAACAGTTCTTTTCAATTCGTCGTTTCTTTTTGTGGAGTGGGAAACCATTGGGAACGGAGAGCCCCTTTTACTGGTCTCTCTTCCCAAGCAGTCTGAAGAGGCCTGTGGTTTGCAGAATGCTCTACTGACAGGCATTAGTCTTGTGTTTTCACTTAAATCTTTTCACATTTAATATTATCAAATAAAAACAAAGGTGAAGAGGAAAAGAGAAAGCAACAAAATAATGGCTGAGTTTACCCTGTAATGTAATTCCCTGTAACTCCGGGAGATTTTTTTTCCTCTTCTTCTTTGTGGTCTTTCTCCAAGGAGGAAGCAATTAATACAGTGTATATGACTGAATTAATTGGCTTTTGTGGAAGTACTCGATGAGTACAGCAAGTTTACAAGTTTGGAATAAAACTACGTTCCAAAGTTGTCCTCAAGAGCAGACATTTATTCTATTTAGCTGTAAAATTGTTGGGTTTTTTTCTTAACACATTGTTTCAATTCACTTGACTCTTTGCATTAAAGCCAAATGAAAGCCCACATTAATAAATATATTTTGAGTTAGAAGGATTACAATGCAGTAAGGTAATATGATAATTGAAATTTCATTGCATATTTAAAAATAATGTTTGAAGTTAAAAACCATTGATTTAGCCTAGCAAACTGGATATTTTCCCTATCTTTTTATTAAAAAAAACCCAACCATTTTGAAGTCATTTAATAGAATTTAATTTGTATTTTAAGGCTGTAATGAAAGCCATTTCTGCTTCCTGCCCTTATTAAAATAGTTTTTAAGTACTGTGGGTTCCATTTTAACCAGAATTCAAAAGGAATGTGCGTGTCACTTATGACTTTCCTGCTATTCTTTCTTTTGTTTCTGTATTTTGGTCTTAGGCTTCCTCAGCACATTGTTAGACCCAGCCCTGGCAAGAAGGTGATTGATATGGCTCTTTGTGCCCTGGTTAAATAGCTAAACATACAGTGTATTGTGTCTGCACTTTGAGAAAAAATGAAATGCAATTACATTCATTTCAACTTCAGTAACATGACATTTCTGTTTCTTTCATGTCAGCCTTTATTCTCTTCTGTAATCAGATTTTGTAACCGTTTTTATAATATCTCCTCACTTCAGCAGTCACTAAATAGGATAATTGTGTTGCAAGTTAATTAGAAATTCTCGTGTGCCCTGGTTGACTTTTCCCAGATCTTTGGTGTGGTTTCCACATCTTCCAAGAGAGCACATCTCATTGGCTGCTGAGCTGTGAGGCACAAGGTCCATGTCCACTCTTGAATCCTCCATGTTTGGCTTTGCAAAGGCTTGTTGTGTTCCCATTGGAAACTGTAGTATTTCTTAAAATATTTCAGGCATCAGGAATGCTCTGTATATTGGGAGAAATTTTTTCAAAACTGACAAGAAAACTCCAGGGAAACAGTCATTCACTCTTTGTGTTGATAAAATCCATGAGAGTCAGCCTTTCACAGAAGGTGCCGATAAGAATGCAGGAGAATGATGAGAGAGGAGGTGAAAAGGGGAGGACAAAAGATCTCCATCATCCAGCTCGTTGTTCATAATTGTAAATTACAGAAGTCCACAATATCAGTGCTTAGCTCTAGGGAAAGCATTTGTAGAGTCCAGTGAAGGGTTAAAAGAAACATGGAGGAGGAGTTAGGTTCTTACCTAAATTTGCATTAAAGGCGAGCATGAGTAGGTTTCAAAAGTCATCTTTAGGTTCAGTGAGAATTATTTCCTATTGAAAAATACATAAGCAACTCCCATTAAAAAAATCTTTAAAGGAGAAAACCTATCATACTTGCAGATTTCCTTGGGTACACAAGCATTATTGTCATACTATTAATTTCTTCTTTGTTTTAGCTCCAGTGTCCCATCCCCCAGCCTTATCTCCCCATCCCTATCCACCCTTTGCTGTTGTTTCCTATAATTAGTGAAGATACACATCTGGCTTCAGGCTACCACCTAATCTCTAAGGCCATATGGGTAAAAGGAATACAATTATAGTTTGGTAGAAACTGAGCCTTCTGCACATGGTTGTATTGCTCTTGTTTTTAAAGCAGGCAAATTGAATCTATGATATAGTAGGGCTTGGAGGCTGGGGTTAGTCCTTGCAAAGTACATATTTTTTAGATGGAAATTTCGCTGTGTTAAATTTGGGTGGGAATTACGCCAGTTTGGGAGGATTTCTGACACAATGTTACCACAATATGCATCACCCTGCATATTGTGAAGAAATCACCTGTGGTTATATGCAAAATATTAACAGAGGTCATTTTTTGTCCCCCTCTTTTTCAGTTATTTTTATTTCAGTTGCTGCGAGGACTGTCTTACATCCACCAGCGTTACATTTTGCACAGGGACCTGAAACCACAGAATCTTCTGATCAGTGACACGGGGGAGTTAAAGCTGGCAGACTTTGGTAGGCAAGCAGTTAATTACAAGTCTCTTATAATGTTGTAGGAATGTCAGACAGATGGTTCCATTGATTTCTCTTCCCCCCACCCTATTACTTAGACACACCTTCGTCATTGTAGATAATTGCACATTTTTCTCCTGAGTGAAGAAATTGATTATGGTCAACAAAATGCTTGATTAAAAGGGAGCAAGTGAAAACCAAATATATACTCCAGTTCTCACAAGGAAGATAATGCTGAAAGTATTTCAGTTTTATTTACCATGAGAACTCTGAATTAGAATTCAAAACCTTTAAAAAGAACAGCAAAAAAAAAAAAAAAAAAACAGACCTGAGGAAATACAGACTATGTGAAGAGCACAATCATTTTATGGAAGTAGCTCTAGGTTTGTGGAGATGTGGATTAACTTTCATAAAATGGTCATTGAAAGAGACTGAAGGACACAAGAATAAATAGCCCTTCTAAAGAATAAAGGAAAGTCCAGGATCACCTGGACTGCTTTCAGTATTTGTTAGTCCCTTATGGGGAAGCCTTATGTGGAGTATAAAGTCAGGGGAAATTGTCCACTGGAAGGTTAACCTTTTTGCCTTTTTTTAATTTAAAATTTTTTTTTAAATACTTTCTAGTGGCTACACCAGGGCAAATACTCTTTTCTCTGAAAACCACTGTGAATGCAGTTGTGGAAAACGGCACTATTTTTCTTTTGTGGTTTTTACAAGATGTTGTAGGAATTTCTTTCTTTCCTGTAGGTCAACTTCTCAGATACTGATGCCAGTAGAACTGGAGTAAGCTGAAAATGTGACCTATCGGCTTTTTAAAAATGTGTTTTATTTTTATGACTGCTGTCCACATTGGGCTTCACATTTCATGCAGCAGCAATAATGAGGGAGCCTTATGTGCTAATTGGCAATTTCGCTGTTAATGTAGTCGTGTTTTTTAGTCTTTTAATTAGCGTTACTGCAATTAACAGCTCAGTGTGTTATTTGCTATACTGGAGAAGGGAACAGGACTTCAGGTGGAGACAGCCCACAAGAACTTGATTGGCCTTTCGATTGTAAGGCAATTAGAGAAATAGTATTAGAAACAATTATTATCTGTTTTTACATACCATTTTCTGTTGCTGTTTTTCAAAACTTGGAAGATGCCAGAAGTGTTCTAAAGATATACTTAAAAAAAGCATTCCTGCATGTTGCATTTTACTGTGAGATTTTATTTTTTAAATACACGAAGCAGGTGAATCATTAAGTGTTTTTGTAGTGAAACACAAGTTAGTTCTCTGTTGAAGGTGCTGTGCTGTTTCAGACGACTAGTTTTGTTGTATCATTTATACATATAAAACACTAGGAACTTATCTGACTTCCAGGTATCCCCATATTATAAGTCTTTCAAGACACTGTGGTGATGGTGCTCTAGCTTTGGTGGATACTGAAAACTCTGTAGATGATCTTACAAACTCTTTTGTATGTAAAATGTTTGGGGAGGGGGGAGGAGGGAAGTTGCTGAAGCTCTATGGCTTTTGTGGCTGGGGAGAGGGAGGCTGCAAAGTTTTCAGCTGTGCTTTAAGAAAACAAAAAAACCCCCGCCGTTCACCAGCACTGTTCAATGCCTTGCTGGAGGTGTGAACTAATCAATGAAATCAGAGTGGTGTCAAGAGGATGATCAAGGCAAGTGTCAAGAGGATGAGACCAAACTCTTTTCAGTGGTGCCCAGTGACAGAACAAGGGGCAACAGGCACAAACTGAAGCACAGGAAGTTCCACCTGAACATGAGGAAGAACTTTACTTTGAGCGTGACAAGAACACTGGAACAGGCTGCCCAGAGAAGCTGTGGAGTCTCTTTGTCTGGAGATATTCAAGACCCGCCTGGACAAGGTCCTGTGCAGCCTGCTGTAGGTGACCCTGCTTTGGCAGGAGGGTTGGACTAGATGACCCACAGAGGTCCCTTCCAACCCCAAACATTCTGTGATTCTTTGAAATGTCTGGCTCAGATGTAGGTTGACCTCTCTCTGGTTGTATTGCCCGATGTTGCCATAGAACAGAGGAAAGGCTGGGACGTTTGCTTTCACCCTGCTGTAGCACAAAATATAACCATCGCTTCTGATTAAATTAATGCCTCATTGTGGCACTAGGCTAAATATCACAGTGATGAGATCAAAGGCATGATTTTCCCAGCTTTACATTGGCAGGAATTTAAGGTTGACTGTTGTGTATTATTTTGAGAGAGACAGTAGAGGCGTGTAAGTACAACCAAAAAAGAAATACCCAGTAGTAGACATAAGAACGTGTAATATTGTGGAGAGGATTTTTTTGATCTTGTAAATTTGTCCTGGTCTAACAGAAACATTTGCATAATCTGCTGTTATACTCTAAGAGAAGATTATATATCTCCATTTTTTTTAAAGCTAGGTTTTCTTTCATGCCTTGTGACCTTGTAAAATTGAAGACCAGATGGGTTAAATTTCTCTTCTGAGAACAAAGATGAAAAATTAGAAGGGATGAGGTTAAAGTCTAAAGGGTCATGACCTCTTTCAATGGAGGCATGAGAAATGAGAGAACACCCGTGTGCTCTGTCTGTGAACCCCTGTGCATATTAACTTATTTAAATACCATATTATTATAGCCCACCTTCCACTTCCCCAGTACAAAAGATTCTTCTTAAACAAGATGTGAAATACAGTCCTGTTTCTCTTTATGTTTTCCTCCCATGAATGACTAATTTGCAATAATGCGCTTGGAAAGGAAGTTGGTTTAGATTGTATATTTGATTAATTACATAAGGAACAGTATGGAAATTAGAGAGATGGGTGTTTTGCTTTCAAATGCACTGAAGGCAGGAGAAAACCTATGAAGAAATCAGTTTCTATCAGAGATAGGATTGACTTTGCTAGCACAATAAATATAATATCCTGGAGCAAAGGCCTGTTAGTCTCTAAGGACAAGACCTTCAGATTTTAGTTTCATAAGTTTACAAAAAATCAACAGTGTGGCTGAAGTTTTTAATTTGGCGTCAGGCTTATTTAATCTCCTCTGTGTAGGATATCAAATACTTACTTAAAAACAGTCTGTAGTAGATCATAGTTCTTGAATAAACAAGGAAAAAGAAAGGCTATTCATGCCTGCCAGTGCATTGCACTGTGGCTGAAGTGGAATCTTTGAATAACTGTGGGCATGTGTTTTTCTACGACTGGGCTCCCAGACAGATATACTCCACTGTGTGGGAGCGTCTTTGTTCAGATGAACGGGGGTTTGCTGTTCTATTCATTGTGCTATAGCTGCTAGGAAATGAACATTTATGAGAAGACTCCGCAGTCAAATGAAAAGGGAGAACAGAACATAGATGCTTTATCAAATTAAAAATAGATGAGCTGTGAAAAATGGCTTTCTTGAGAAGGTACAATAGGGGAGACTACATCCTGAATAATTGTTGCTATGAAAAATAGTCCTTGAACTCCATTCCTGCATTCTTTTTTCAATCTAATTAAAATTCCAGGGGAAATTAAAGTATGTTAGGAATTCTCCTATGAAATTATTAAATAAGTGCAAAAACTATTTTTGATCCTGTGGTGTGAATTTGGCTGTCTATGGGTTGATTTATTTTCCCCCGCACATATGTCTGTCTTGAGTAGAAATAAAGAAATTATAAAACTTCAATAAGCAACACCATAAGCAATTTCAAACTGAAATGAATAGAGCCTTGTGCTTGAAGCTCATCAGCTACTGCACAGGCTGGGCTGCACAGCTGTTCCTTAGTCTTTGGTTAGTAGTTTCTTCACTTTAACTTTTCTCCGCACTGTATCCAGATACATTTGTTTGGCCTTTGGATGTGTGTTGACTTAAAAAAAAGAAAATCCTTGAGCTTTTGTTTAGAAAGTCATTACATAGTGTTAAAAGCAAGTATGTTTCTAGAATAAATGCATTTGTCTTAACTGTGAACTGTCAGATGGCTGGACGGTGCTGGGTAGGAGCATGTACTGAAAGATCGAACACTAAGAATGTCTTTTTCAAGAGTTAGTTGCAATCAGGTGATTAGTAATCTAAGCAAAATAGTTATCTAAGCAAATATGTGATTTGTATTCATATTGAACAGTAACAAATTCTTTGCTTTATTTGTATATAAGAGCTAATTATTATAACCGGTGCCATGTGTCATTTCAGTGATCCCTTATTTTCAAAATATCACTTTGAACCTCTGAGAAAGACGTGCCAAAGACTATAAGAACAAACATAGGTGAAAACACCAAAGGAACAGGCGAGCTCTGCTGGGCTTTTTGCCTTTGCCTCTGCGTGAAGCTGCTTCTGAGTGGCCACAGCCAGAACGGTCTGAGCTGTTGGAAGGGTTTAGATGGTAGCAACAATCTCTGTGCGGAGATTAAGGCACCTGGGAGGAAAATATGTTGAGATGAAGAGGGAGGCAGGCAACAACAGGGTGTTGAGGAAGCAAAGATAAGTTGCTGGAAGAGCAAGAGGGCAAGAAGAAGTATGTGGTTGTGGAAAATGTAGGCACAGTACTAAGTGGGACAGGTGATTTAGTCACAGCAGACTCTGATGAGGCGGAGGTGCTCTATGACTTCCTATGAATAAGATCTCACAGGCCTTTGTTCTCAGAGATGGGGTTCAGGGAGGAAAGGGGTAAGAGGACAAGAATTGAGTCAGGGATTTTCTGAGATATCTTGACCCATACAAGTTCATGGGTCTGGGCAGGAGGCCTCCAGAGGGTACTGGGAAAGCTGACTGATGTCATCGTCATGCTGCTCTCTATCATCTTTGGAAGACTGTGTAGACTGGGGGAGGTCCCCAATAACTGGAGAAAGGTTAATGTTGTACCCATTTCCAAGAAGGGCAAGAAGGATGGTTTGGGGTACTGCAGGCTTGCCTACCACCATCCCCAGGAAAATACTGAAGCAAGTCTGCTTGGAAGTCATTTCTGTATACTTGAAGAAAGTGTTTGCCAGTTTTGATCAAGATAAATCTTGTTTGAGGAATATGATTGCCTTCTGTAATGAAATGATGAGCTCTGCAGTCTCCCAGTACCTAAGAGAGGATTACCAGGGGCACGGTGGTGCGCAGTAGGAACGTGCTTTTTACTGAGATGCACAGTGGGAGAATGAGAGATAATGGTCGTAAATTGAAACAGAACTGGTATAAGGATGGGAAGGTTCACTGTAAGAGTACTTCAGTGTTGGACAATCCCAGAGAGGTGGCAGAATGTCCATTTGGTTCACTGACTGACCAAAGCCTTGAGCTATCTGGTAGGTTGGACTGGGCAAATTCCCAAGCCCTTTCCTTCTGTGACTTAGTATATACTGTGGTGTAGTTTGGTTTGTTTCTTAGCAATGAGGTGTTAACATTTATTTAGTGTGTATGATGACATAAATTGAGATTGGCTAATCAGTTATGTTTGCATCCACATTATCATACTTAATGAACTCCAGCTCAAAGTCCCTAAATACCAGGTAGGAGATGGATCCCACCTTCCATGTGGGACTTTGCAGGAAAAATTACTCTTTCTTTGCCTTGTTTCTTATTCTCTGTCCCAAAACATCCACTAACAGCTTAATATTCTGACTATTTCAGGGACAATGTGGACCTTTACTCTGATCATAGTATGGTTATTCTTACATATACTTTAGTTGGAATAATTTTGTGCTTTCTGGGTTGAAAAAGAGTTATACTTGTTCATAGAGGTTTTCGGTTAAAACATTTACAAAGCTTTTGAGGGTAGCCATGTTGACATCACCTTTTGATGTATTGAGAAAATCCTTAGGGCATGGGTGTAGAGAACAAAACATTTAAACGTGGCTAGTACGTGAGGCGGTGGTAGCACTTCTGAGGGAAACGGGCCAAATCATTAGTAGGGCCCTTGTCCTGCTTTTATCTGTGAGCAGATCAACTTGCTGCTGGGGACTGTATTTTAAGGGACTGTTTCTTTGTGAAACTTCCTTGCAGTTGCTTTTCCCATTTGTCTTTTCTGCCAGGCCTGCAATAGAAGTGAACTGCACAAGGTGGGTGGATGAGGAGTTTGAAAATCTGTTTGGTCTTTATTTTGGATTCTGGAGTTATTGTAAGTGCAAGGACCTTCTGTGTAGTCACATCTTTTAGCTGAGATGCCATTCTTTTTAGTACATACACTAACCTTTTCTCCACGCTATGGCTTCAAGACACAGTGTATGACTATGCAGGCACCTGAGAGGCAGAAGTGCAAAATACGATTTCAAAGTATGAAACAGCAGGTCTTGAAGGTATTGTTAGCTTGACTGTAATTTTCAAAGATGGGAAAACTTGGTGATTGATAATTATTTTTTTTTTTTTAAGACTGGAATAGAAATTTCCCCTTCCTCCCATTTCTTGACCCAGTTTTTGTTAGTTTTGGTCCTTTAAAAAAAAAAAAAATCTTCAAACTGCAGTAATTCCACAACAAATTTTAGTGTTGCAAGGTGAGTGAGGAAGAGCATCAGGAATTTAGTGCTGTAGTGCTTGTTCCTGCAGTCAGAGACTTGCTCTTTCTCATCTGTGGGAGTGGTCTTTAGAGAGCCAAACATCATAAGAATGTTAATGGCAATGTCTTTGCTTTACTCTCACCAATGACACTGACCCTGAAGCTTTTCCTGTCAACTTTTTGTTGTCTTTGGGGATGTACTTGGATGAGTAAGGAGCTGCAGGAGGTCTACATTGTGGTGGAAGTCCTGCCTTATGCTTTCAGAGTTTTGTTAATATAAAGCCCTGTGATGTAGTAAAGGAAAGAATCAAGTAAGTGTGACTGAACCATGCATCCTTCTGGATACATAGGATGATTAATAATAGATAGCAGGAGCAAAGAGGCTTGAGGTTTGTAATAAGGAGAATTACATTCAATGGAGTTGCAGTTTAAAACTGCAGCTGAGTTTTAAAGAGGATGTTTCCATGAATTTCCATATAGATTTTTCTGTGGGGAGCATATCAGGGATATGTCACGAGGGACAAGACTATTGCTGTATAGTTTACTGTTAAAATGATTAAAGCTGTGTTGACAACTTGAAAAAAAATTAGTTCCTTTTTCACAGTAAGAATACCGTAAGGAATTTCTTTACAATGTACCATACAAGATTCATATGAAAGGTTGGATAGCATAAAAGATTACTTGTGTGGATAACTGCTATGTTTTTCTGTGTAAATGCTCCACGGAGTATCAGTTGTTGAAGATGCTGGTATAAGGAGTTGTCACGGTGCCTCAAGAGCTGCTACTTTATATTGTCAGCAATGCTTGATGACATTGTTTGCAAAACTCCTCTGAGAGCACCTCTGCTAACATTGGCTGGATGCCTCTGGCCTTCCTGGCCCTGAGGAGCTCGAGGAGGAGCGAGCCATGGCGCCGCAGCCACCGGGCATTTGCCACGGGCATGGGCTGGAGGAGCAGCCCGGCCACTGCCAGGAAGGCTGGTCCACCACCGGCTCCTTCTGCCGGTTCCTCAGGGAGTGGGAGTGGTGGAAGCAGTCTGGATTTTTGTTATCAGAGGCTGCTATGGGTAGAGAGAACTGGCTTACCCAAATGTAGATCCACAGACCCCTCTAACACCCCATTTGAATTGAACAGAGAAAGAAAGAAAGCATTTATTTCCCGTATTCCTGTGGGAGGTTGCTGTTTCCCCAGGGGCAGCCTGGTCCCCTCTGATAACAGCCTTTGAAATCTGAAGAATTTGTTCGCATAACCCCCAGGAAGGTCAGTAATGGGTTTCTTTGAGGGCTCTATTTGTATTAAATACCAAGAAATGAAGATGACTTCCGTGACTGTGTTGTGAGTAGGTTGAAAAAAAGGAAGTGGGAACCCGGAAAGTGAAACCAAAACTGCTCAAACCTGCGTTAGCTTGCATGTCTTCATAAAAGACAGTTATTTCTGTAATTAACTGTAAATACAGTATTTTCCATTGTGAGCAGAAGCTGGTAACACTGCTCACAGTGGCAGCTGGGCTGGAGGCCTGGAGCAGCCAAGCAGCCTGCGTGCCTTTGTCCTGGCCTAACCTCAGCTGCACACTACTGAGTCACGGAAAAAAGCCCTTGCCATCCCTGTTGCCTTCCAGATGCAGGGAAAGGGAGTTGTTGGCTTCTAACAGTATAACTGGGTGCTGTCAGGGAGCAGCCAAAGTTGTCTCCTTCCCCTCCCCTCCCAGGAGCAAGGGCTTCACGTGCTGTGCTCGTGACCTTCTCACATCTTTCCCAGATCTGTGGTGAAAAGCGAGAGGAGACATGTAGGTGGCAGGAAACTTCAAGCAACAGCGGTGCAAAGGGGTGGATCTGATTTCTGGGATTTGGGCTGAAGAATTCCTCTGTGTGTTGTTTTAGAGGTGAAGATGTAGGAGAATGTGTGGTCTAGTGCCGCTGCAGATGCTTTTTGTTTCTCATATCTGGTTTGTCATTCTCATCGTGGAACTCCATCTAATTAGCTTCATAAATCTGACGGTTTTGTTGAGGTATGAGGTAAATCTAAATAAAAAATTGTGAGAGTCAAAGGATACGTTACAGGCAGAAATGGGTTTCCTAGCCCATAGAGAAGGAATAGATTTGACACACGTTTACTGTCTGGAGATGGCAATTTGCAGAACTGTGAGATTCTGGACAGAAATTTGGTTTCATAGCGTATAGAGGAGGAATAGATTTGACACAGGTTTACTATCTGGAGACAGACAGCAATTTGCAAAAACCGTGAGATTCTGTTTTCAGCTAAGAATTTAACTTCTCTCTACTGCTAGTAAATACAAGGTGGAGCCACACACTGAATTTTTGTCTGTCAGTCTTCATTGATTGCTTTTCAACAGTTGAAATTAAAATCCTTAAAATATACCAGTCTTTTCAGCTATTACTAAAGTAAATGCTGTAATTTAAGCTCTTCCCACCGAGAAGCACTGTGCCGGATTATTGGCTGATAAGGATTTTTTTTTTTTTAAAAAAGCAGCATGGAGCTGGAGATTGGTGTGACTCACTAAGTGGGTCCCCTGTTAAACGCATCTCAGATTACTTAGGGTTCAATCCAGTTTCCCATTGTTACAAGTTAGAGTTGTGTTGAGCCTTTAATAGGACGAAAGCATCTTAATTATCCATTAAGGGCAATAAAGGAAGTTGATTATGACACCATTAAAACAACCGTGATGAAAAATCTGTTTCACTGTTTGGTATTTAAGCAGAACATGGGACTTAGATGTCGTCTGTACCGCAGCTAGCTCAGTGCTGGCTGTGATCTTGCATTATTACCACAATCATGATTTTTGCTGTTGTCATGTATTCCCCCACCTAAGTGTCAACCAGGCTGTTATGTGATAATTGCACAAAAAACATGGAGAACTGTGATCCTCTGTTTGTACAAAAGAGATTCATCCATCCCAATGAATCTGCAGTTGTATTAAAATCTGGGCAGTAATTACAAGTTTTTTACTGCAAAAAACTTTGTTCAGTCGTGTGACCATGTTCTCCTATCAGTTTTATATGAAAACATTTTTTCTTCCTACACATCTTCCTTCTTTTATAGCCTTAGCTTTTTAACTACTGGGGCTACAAGCCCCTGTATTTAGAATATTTTAAAAATAAATTTTAAAAACTGAACCTGCTTTAAAACTTTCTTGTTCTGAAGCTTCTTTGCTTGTTTCTGGTACAGCAGTTATGGGGCAAAAAGACAGCTATGGTCATGGTAAAGCTTTTGAATATACCCATTCACGCTGATCCCACAGTACTCTCCGTCTTCGCTTTCTAGGTCTGACTGTGATTTTGTTTAATGTTTCCATATTTAAGAGAACTTACTGTATTATAATACAGTAGTGAGAAAATTATGCCAAATTTTAAAGTAATTTTAATGTCATTAATGTCATTAATAGTTATACAGATTTGTTTTACACAGGAAATAATCAGCTATGTGGAAATTAAAGGATAAGTAGAAAAAGGTGTGGATTAAAGAAGAAAGAATTCATCATAAGTCAGAACAAAAATAATGGTATGCAAAGAAAAAGATTAACGGGAACAGAGACTGGCAGTTCGTTAAGAGAAATGTGCCATGTTACACGATATGAAACAATTCCATAATTGAGATAGCATTTTAAAGAAATTATGGCTCTGTAATTTATACCACTGTTTGTTTTGTCCTCAACAGATTAAAACCTTACGTTACTGCAATACAGTCACTTTTTATCTGGTAGTTTTTAATGATGTATTCAGGGATTTTTCATTCTTCCTGAAGGACACAGTGCTGCATATATTGATATATTTATAGATGCAAAATTCGTACTGATGTAAATGAAAGTCACACTTGCAGGTACACCTGCATTAACATGAGCATTTCCCGTGCCGCAATTGGCCTGCGCGATAGCCAGAAGCGGTCAGGAAGTGCTTGTCTTAGTAATACTTAATACTTCTCCAGGGATTTACATTTCCGAAGAGCTGTACAAATAAGCGTTAACTCCACATAACCACCATATGTATGTTAGAAATAACAAAACTTCACTTGACCTCTTGGTCTGATAGTTTAAAAGACAAAAAATTAAAAGTGGGAGATCAGGAATCAGCAGCTTTTTATCTGGGTGAGGTGGGGACATTAACAGTTGCTTTGCATGAGGAGGAAATGCTGCTGCATGACTTTCGTGTTTCATGGTAGGGAGAATGGCTGGTTAGATCTTCACCTTGTTGAAGGTGCCCAAGCTCTCCTCCAAGGTCAGTTCAGCTTTTCCCACATTTGGCTTTTATGGCTTATAATATGTCAGATATTATAGCAATTTTTTTTTCTGTGGTCGCTGGAAATAGGAAAGACGGAGACTGTCAGATGTCCTCTCTTTTATTGCCACCCACAGCCACGAACATACTCATATCCTTCTTATTGTAGCAATTCTAAAGTCACTTGGACATCAAATTTTGCAGTTGTATTTGCTCTTGTGGCTATATTTGCTTTTAAGAATATTTCACTGCAATGGTCTTAAAGTTAGATATTAACTGCAGTGGGTTGATCAGACTGTAAAAGCATATACTGAGTACAAGGCACTAGAAGGGGAAAACTTTTGATGTTGATACTGTCATCACTGATGTTAAGTTCTGGACTCTGCGAGCAGGCTGAAAATATGACTCGGCTTTGAACTGTCTGTAGACCTTAGGAAAAAAGCAGGTAAATTTGAAAAAAAAAAAAAAAAGAAGAAAAAAAAAAAGAATGGGAAAAAAAGGCAGTGGCTCACTGAAATGTGCTTTATAAACACAAATGCCTAGTGTTAGCTTCTTGAAACTTTGGCAATTCTTTGCACTTTCTGTCTTACAGTGCTCAGGATTACCACTAACTTTACTGCACAGGTTGCAGGATGTGCTACTAAATGAGATGTGGTCAGCTGTACTTACAATTTGCTCAGACATGCGAACTTGAAAT
Organism: Opisthocomus hoazin; assembly: GCF_030867145.1. NCBI lineage: Eukaryota > Metazoa > Chordata > Aves > Opisthocomiformes > Opisthocomidae > Opisthocomus > Opisthocomus hoazin. The sequence continues at coordinate 69,050,797 of NC_134417.1, read as the reverse complement.
AGTAAGTGGTTTAAATAAAACATGAAATGTTTCAAAGGTACTAATAATATGACAGTAGTATTTTTGTCTGTGGTCAAAATACTGTTAGAGAACCTTTGCTTGCAATTTTTTAATCAAGAATGGAGAATGCATGGAGAAGTATATCCATAGTGCTTAAGTTAAATGAAAGGATAGATAAAAGACTGGCTTGGTTTCAGTACTAACAAATTTTCACGTGTTTTGTTCAGTCGTGATACAGGGTTCTGCAATTCTACTGACTTAGTAGGCTTATATCTGCACATAACAGACTAGATTTGGTTGTATAGCTCAAATTTTGGTGTCTTGGCAGTGGCATTTCAGTGTTTCAGTACCATTGTAGAGAAAGGTGCCGCATGAGGAACAGTTGCTTTTTAACTACCTATTTCCAGAATCATACTGTCAAGGCACAGGCTTAATGCTCTTCTAATGTAACGTTTTTTTAAAAATGATTTTGTCTGTTCTCATTTCTTCTTTTTCTGTGACGAAATTATATTAAGAACTGATTAGGTGCCTCTGTAGGAACACAGATGCCTGATTACTGATGTAAAGTCAAATAATCATTTAGACCTAAGCATATTGAAATGTCTCTCACATAAAACTTTTCTTCTAAGATTTGCGATTCAGCTAATTTAAGATGACATGTACATTAAATGAGTTTTTGAGGAGCGATTCAATTGAACAGGAGGATCTGAGACTCCAGAGATTCCTGTCATAAGATGTTGCTTTATAGTACTGCTTTACAGAAACAACAGTACTTACACAGGTTTTCTTAATGGTTTCACACTTGAAAGCAAAATAAAAGTAATTTTTAAATTTAGTGAAACCTTTAAGTCTCCTATAGTTATTTTCTTCTTTGAAGTATTTCAAAAAGCTTGGAAATAACTGAGAACATTTTTAGTTTTGTTGCCCGTATTGTACTGTACTGATGTTTTCAGATCATTTTTCTCTGACCTAAGCCAGAGCAGGCAGATGTAGTTTTTAGATGCTGTGGGTGTTATCTAGTGTGTGAATGAAGGTACTAATGTGATAGCACATGCAAAATATACTGGAGTTACTTGGCAGAACAGCTGAGACAGTGTTTTACCTGCTAAAGGAAATACCTAAGCTGCAGAATATAACGTATTGTAGCAATGACAAAAATCATCTGAGTATTTGTCTGATCTATAAATAGTCTGGCTCGGGTACTGGAAGCAGCCTGAATTAAACTCCATGATCACTAGAGAACCGTTTGTGCCAGGCAGGGCAGCCCTGGTTCAAAAGATGAGGCTGGATAATGGAACAAATGCAGCTGTGTCCTGCAGCGCAGAAATGTATGCTCGGGTGACACCTTGGCTGGAAAAGCAGGCACATCAAACTTAATTGCATTGGCTGCGCAGTACAGGGGCCAGGAGTCGGTGGCTGATAGTTGCAGAATTGTGCCATTATACATGAGTCAGACCTTGTACTGTAAGAATTGATGGTTTCAATTCCCATGTGGTGACAGTTTTTCAAATTCACAAATTCCACTCCTGCAGGGTAATGTCAAATGGCAGTGATGTTTGATTTATAAATCAAACAGTTGTTAGATCTGCTTTTCAAAAGTACTGTTTGTTTGTAGATGTTAATATTGTTCAAATAGTTGCTTCTCCATCTAGCCCTGTTCTTGTTAAATTAACTATCCTAGACCAGTTCCTGGGATCTGATCTGTTTGTAAATAAAGTTGCAGGTACTTGATTAGGCTTTTAGTAGTTGACCATGACTTGAGGTATTCTCTTCATTAAAGTTCTCCAGATATTTTACCTCTGCATGGGAAGTGATGGATCAGCAAAACTGTATTATCTCACTGGAATAAATCATTCTGTAGAGTAACATCACTGTGGTCATGCGACTGTTGTTGCCTTTCATCAGTGTTCCAGCCCTCCACAGATTAACTGCACTGAGTTGGGGACCCCATTAATAGATGGAGAGAGTGGTATGTGTTAGCTGTGGCATCACCTTGTCACTGCCAGTGTTGTATGGTCAGTTAAGAAACAAAATTACCTGAGTGTAAACAACTGGGATTAGATGTTTAAATATAAAAATCTTGGTGAAACTTAGCTTTTGTTATTCTGTTTGCATGACTGTGAATCACTACAGTAGCACCAAATTGTGCTTATTTAACAGTTCTGCAGCTGTCAGATTTAATACAACATTAAACTAGAAGGATTTAAATGGTACTGCTGCCTTGTACATGATAGGCATGAATCTGGTATGTGTTCCATCCTCTAAGCACCCGAATGAAGGCAGAGGCAGTTTGTCTACATGATGATTTTCTAAAAAAGAGAAGTCTTGCATAGCAGAGAGCAGGCGTGTTTTTCTTTACTGGTATGCCATATTTAGCCTGTCTCATGCAATAGGTCAAGTACCTACTGCACTTTTATCAAGTGGTAAGTTATCAAGGTACCAGTTGATAAGGGTTGGTTCATTTTTACTTGAACCCCAGATGGAGTGATCCAAAAATGGCGCTTGCAGTCCTGCTTTTAATTGTACAGACAGGGATCATGGTAAATTGTTAACTTCATACACAACAGCCTGAAGTAAGTTGTTAACTTCTGTGGCTGGTGCTTGATGGAGTATTATACTTCACCAAATTGGACATCCATAGCTTGTCTGCATACAACACTTTTCCCCTGGATCACTTTATATTTTCTTTTCTGAATTAATTTGATTTGTTAGGGGAAAACCCTAATGACAATGAAACATTTGTACCTCAAAACTGTAGTAAAGTGGTCCGTTACCTTTCTAGTCTTCAGCAAGTTGATTGCTCATGTGTCTTAAAAGTCCACATATAATTTTTTTATTGTTATTCTCTTCTAAACTCAAATCTTTGTCCAGTATTTGGCTCATTCATTCATAGCAGAGACCAGTTTTCTCTGTTTTCTGAGGGAATATTAAAATATCCTGAGATACATTACCTCTCATTTTCAGTGAAGAACTATTTTCTGCCTGTTTTTCCTTTCTAGAACTTCCTCCCTGCACTCTGCAGATCTTCCCAATTTAAAACCATCTGTTCAGCCATTGTTAACTCTTTCCTTCAAACCTAGTAACTTCACTGTGAATAGAGTAATTCTGACATTTTCACTTACAACCTTATTAGCAAAGTGGTGTGTTCATGCTGGGATGTTGTTAGGAGTAGAGGGCATCATCTTCATATGGATTTTTTTTGAGACAACAAACTGAAGGTCATTAAGTAAAAATCCAGAATCTGGAAAGCAAGATTTAAATCAGTCAGCTGTTAAGGTATTGTAGGCACGTATACCATATCCATAATGAATCCAAGTCTTTTCAGTAATGCAGAAGTCATCTTTGATGTGAAATTGCTTGCTGTCCTTGAGTTCTGTTAGCTTTTGTGTCTGTGTGAATGTTTACAGTGTTGGTGCAGGTTGTTCCTTTTTTTTCCCCCTGCCCACACTGTGTTTTTTCTGCTTCCAGATTAGCAAAGGCAGTTTGAACATATTCATGCTAACCCAGAAGACCATGGGAATAGATACATATTTCCAATGTTGAAAATGGAACGTATATTTCATTTGCACTTCCGTAACACTTTTTGATTGGAACCGAATTTTTGGTGTGTTTCTTTCTGCTAATAGACAATGAATGAATTCGGCAGGCATAGTACATGTTCAGCATCAGTGGGCTTTTTCAAAATGTGTCAGAAATCTTTTTGTAAGGATTTTAAAGCAGGGAAATAAACAGCTTTATAGGTAGGATGGCTCTCAGTCCAGTTAATCAAAGGGATCTTTTAATATACAACCACCAGCTGAGCTCTTTCTCATATCCCACTTTTACACTGCCTGTGATCCTTTGGGTGGCTCAGGAGGCAGAGGAAAGAGTTGATGTCAAAAGAGATGCTGCTGGAGTTGCTGAAAAAAGAACACTTTTCACGAGGGCTAGAGTTGTTCTTTATGGTAGCAGAAAAAGTATTTCTGCGTCTCCCCTTTCTGTAGCTTGTGGTTATCAAATTGACGCTAGAGTCCCATTCACAGACCAGAACAGTTATCACTGGCGTTACTCTAAGTGTTTGTCTGAAGACACACATGAGATAAGATTTGCAGGGAAAAATAATCTTTTATTAGAATAACTGATACAGCTGGGAAAACCAGACAAGCTGAGAGGCCCACATGCCTTTTGCCTTACTTACTGCTGTCTCTTGCAGACTGACTCCTGCACTCCAGTTTGTGTCCCAGTCATTGCTCGAGTGCATTTTGGGAATACTAATTTGGGAACCTAATTAGGCTCCCTCTGATAGTGGGTAACTTTTACAAATGAACAGCACTACCATAATCTAGTGGCTATATTAGGACTTGGACATAGGAAATTATGGGTAATTTATCTTATTTGAAAGGAATTTAACGCTGATGCTCTGGTAAAGCTGCATCTTAGAGACAGATGCACTCAGGTAAACAGCGGAGGGGCCTACAGGCTGCAGGACACTGATTGCTGCGAACTGGGTTCTGGGTGAGAGAGCTGGCTGCTTCATTGAAGCAGTGTCAGTGTTTCCACCCATTTTACTGCTGTTTTGTTGTCATTCAGGTATTCACTGAAGAAATATGCTTCTGTTGGAAAAAGCTGAGTAAATAGGTTAAGTGAAGTTGACAGTTCATGATCTACCACAGAATACACCAACAATATTTTAATATAGTTACTGAATCGTAGTTGTGGTTTTGTAAGCCGTTTTACCTTAAACTCTAGGTAATTGTTAAAATAAACAAAATAGGAGGCCAAAAAAGAAAGCATGAAAAGCATCTGAGTCAAGGAAAAACAGCAACAAAATCCCCTTTTATGAGGTATGCCTTGCTAGAATCCTTTTTGATACATCTAAATCAAAATAGTAAATAGCTCAATATTTTTAAGGTCTAATGGAAAGGAAAACCATGCACATGGTTGGCAAGCCCTTGTTTCTGCAGACGTGACTGGTTTCCTCATTTGCAGAATCATATTCGCTGTGAACAAAGGCTTCCTGATTGTTGTATGAACTTGACTAGAAAGCTATCCTGCAGCTTAAGAGATATCAAATATTAATATTGGTGCTCATGTAGCCAAAGGTGTGTGTACTGAATAGGTCTTGAGTCTGGATATAGCTGCAGTCTCTTGTAAAAGCCAAATACAATTTTAAAATTACAGTGATAAATCAGTGCAATGTGTTTTGTCAATAACTGATGCTGGGTAAAATCAGATACAACCTCTGAGTCTCAGATAAAAGATAGAGCCAGACGAAGCAGAGAGAATTGTATTTACCAAGAAAGGAAATATCTTCTTACCTTTTTTATTTTTTTTTAATTCAGAGTAGGAGGCAGCAGGAGGTTTGGTGTGTTAAAGACATATACACATGTAGGCATAGATCATTCACTCTGTGTTTTAAATACAGGGCATTGCAGGGTATCCTGAACTGTTGTTTAATGAATGGGTTAAAAGAAAGTTGTGTCTTGTGTCACAGCACAGGTAGGTGCTGTTGTGCAAGCCTTGCAGTACGTGATGCATCCAAACGGTTTCTGCTTTCAGTTTGGGTAAGTAATAGCCATGGAAGTATGTGCCTGGAGAACACTGAACAGTGTCTGTTCTTCCTGTAATCACACACAGGTTCCCCAGTGGGTCTGACGCGACCTGGCTTTTAATAACCTAGCCTTATGCGTGGCTTCCTTCTCTCAAAATAAGACTGCAACAGCAGGGCATGTGTTGACCTTTTATCTTTTGGAAAACATGGGGAACCCAAGGGGAGTTCACTACTTGTCAGGAGGTCCTCCCTCCACCTTCCCAGGCAAAAAAGTGCTCAAGCTGCAGTATGTAGATACTCGGTACTCACCTGGTGATCTCTCCATTTACCTTTTGGCTTTTATGCACACTGGCCATTAAGGTTTGAAGTTTTGATGATCCCCCATCAGCTCTGTCTTTTTGAAACAAGATTGTCGCTTTTCCTGTAGTGTAACCATGGAAACAGACAGGGAACCCTTAAAGAAGTGATTGAACATGCTGTGCTAATTAATCCTACCCTTCAGTTTTCTTTCAGTTGAAGGATGTGGTTAAATAAATTTTGCATGAGTAAGCATATTTGGATGTGCAAAAAGGTATAAAATATGTAGCAAACTTTCTTGCAGAAGGATATCTGAAAAAAGACCCTGGTAACTGTCATCTATTTGCATCTGGAGCATCCAAACAAGAAATGCAGTATCTTGTCAGTGTTTCACAAATATATTTTGATAGCATTCTTTTTAAACTGTAAATGTATCTGAAAGATGAGGATATTTTTTCATGCCTTAAGTGTGGTGACAGACGTTTGCATTAATTTTGAGTCTTTAAGTGAAAGTGTTCATAATTGCAAATGCCTTCTTTACACAGAGCATTATTCAGAAAAAGCAAACTTTGCTCCTTCCGTGAGAGAAAGCGGCTCCTCCAAGGCGTTAGCCTAATTCAGGCCCTTTCAGTTCTGCACAGGGGCAGCGACTGACTGAACAGAGTGACTGTGCCAGATTGCCCTCTGCCAGATTTTAGCCTTTGTGAGTATTTCCCGGAGTTGTTCACGCCTGCTTTCCATTGGGCCATTTAGTCTCCAAAGTAGTGCCCAGCTAGGAAACCAGTTGGCCACAACTTAAAACATATGGCCTGTACGCATAAACCTCTTAAACTCGGTGATGCTGTCTGATGCCAATGTATGACCTCAACTTGCTTTTACAAATTAAGCTTTTGTTTATAACTTTCTCCATTCCAGGAATGATCCTCTTACTAATTGAGAAACCAGATGTAACAGCTAACCTCAAATGAGGCTTTCATGGTGTTTTGGGAGTGAAGAGCAGATTAAAGAAAAATGTTTAGTTGTCCAACAGGCTTGGATTAGCCCAAAAGGGCCAGCCTTTGAAAACTGGATGGATTTTAGTTCACCTGGAATGAATTAGAGGTGGAGGAGATCTAGAAGCAGTGGGCTGAGGAAACAGGATGGGCAGCAGTCCCAGAAGGATGGGAGGACTGGTTCCGTGCTGGACGGTCGCAAAAGAGGAGGAAAGGTGTACTTGGGCTCACTATACCATTTGCCAAGCTCCATTCTAGCCAGTAAAGTGGCAAAAACTGGCAGGCAAGCATGGTTATTGTATTATTTGCAGCATGATTTCTGGTATGGCACGTTGGGTACTTATTCCTCCCTACATGGGAGATCTCTTAAGTGTGCGGTTCAAAGACTTGTGTCACGGAGCCGAGTTCCTTTTTCACCCCACAGGCTCTAAAGTTTTTTGACAGTTTTCCCCAAATCACATGACATTGCTGGGTGCATAAAAGTGCCTTTTCCCTGCCTGCATATGCCTTTTCTCCTATCAAAGCTAGGTAGAAGATTGGAGAAGAAGTTGTTTGCAACCAAATTCAACCTTCTTCAGGCAAGACTAAAGGGAGGCAGGCCTGAGACAGGCAAAGGAGGAGGGGGGCATTCACCATACAGGCTTCTCAAATCTGTTCGTAATTTTTGTTTACCTTAATAGTAGGTCCACATCCACAGACTTAGGGACTACTGTTTCAGTTTAGTCACGTGGGGTATAGGTGCTCAGAAACTCAGATTTGTTAATGTTTTTCAGGGTTTGGAATAAGAACTATTCACCAGTTAGAGCATTTGGTGGTGTCTTTTCTCCTAGAAGCAAAACATTAATCTGGAGGCTGAGGCACAGCAGAGTGTGTGATGTGACCTCTCCTCTGGGCCTCTTTGGGGCAGTACCTGGCCAACCCTGAGTTGTCTGTGTGAGCCAAGTTATTCATCAAGCTGGTAATCAGGTGCACAAAAGTAAAAGAGAGAGAAGTCTGGGGGGGGGGGGGGAAAAGCTATTCGTATTTGAAATGTAATGGTTTTTAGAAAAGATTCTGGCATACAAGTCAAATTATTCCCCTACACTGGTCTAATTGCTATAATCAGCTGATAGTGTGATCTGCTGGCAAGATTTGCCATCATTACTATGGAGATGTATTCACTGAGATTAACTGTTCTTAAATAGCTTCTCCAGTGTATGAAGAATAAAGGTGCAAAGGACTTTCATCTGCACTCTTACGTGAATTCTTATGTTGTATATTTCTTTCTGAGTGTATGACTTTGATTTCTGTAAGGTGTAAGACATGACCTTCTGTTTTAGTAGTTTCATTTTTTTGTGTATGTGAAAGGGAAATCGATAATTTTTTGTTTAGGAAGACTCAGAAAAATCTAGTAGCACATTCTCCTGATTTCCATTACTTGTGCATATCCAGTGTTCCCAGTAAGGGAGTGGATGGTCTCAAGGCAGTGACTAGAAGCAAATTATTTGGAAAAGGTGTTTACAGGCACACGATGGGAACAGTCAGTGTAGCCCTGAAAATCTTTTTCCATTTCCTGGAGGAAAGAGGTTTCTGTAGGAGAACAGTTAGAAAGATGTGCTCTCTGCTGCTGTTTTTAGCATATGAGGGTCTCTCCTAAAATCTTTCCAATTTTACATGAGATTATGATTATGATTTTGTGGTAATGTGAATTATTTTAAATGACTGACAAGCTTAAAAGACAATTATTGTAAATAGTATATCTTTAGCAGGCCACAGATTTCACTGAAAATATTTCTGCTTCTGAGATTGATGCACTGCCAATATACATTTGTTGAGAGAGAAGAATTTTGCATATACCATTTTCTGGGTATTACTGGAAAATTAATATTTATTTGAATGGTAATGTGTAAGTGTGTGTACTGCTGTCATATATAAACTTGAATAAGCAAGCTGGGGTTTGCAGTGTAAGCTGTGGAAGGTTTGCTTAGGCTTCCCTAAAAAAACATTTCTCATCTGTGCACTATTTATCTGAGAGTTTCCTTTTAATTTCCTTTTTCTAAAGAACATTGAAGTGAAAGACTGTCGATGCCTAAGGATGAGCAGTTAATGGAAACGAAAATCTTTGTTTATTTGTCTTTCATTTAGATATACCACGATGTGTCTTTGCATCTCTCTTGAGCCTATGGTTGTCATTATGAAAAGAATATTTTATTATTCTTTCATAATATTCAAAGATCTGTTTAGCCAGGTACTAAATGGCAGATGCTACAATGTTCTTTCGTTAAGCAACTTATTCTAATACTAGAAGAAAAGAAAGCTTGCAACATGCCATCATGTTATGTGATGTGTGCTCATATATCCTTTTAGAATCGTAACTATACAGCAAACTATTTGTCGTGGTTTAACTCCAACTGGCAGCTAAGCACCGTACTGCCACTCGCTCATTCGCCTCCCCAGCAGGATGGAGGGGAGGAGAACTGGAAGGGTAAAAGTGAGAAAACTCACAGGCTGAAATAAGAACAGTTTAATAACTGAAATAAAATAAAATATAATAATAATACTAATAATTAATTGTAATGAAAAGGAAAATAACAGAGAGAGAGAAATAAAGCCCAAGAAAGATAAATGATGCAAATGAAAACAACTGGTCACCACCAATGTACCGGTGCCCAGCCTGTCCCCGAGCAGCAACCCCCCGGCCAGCTTTCCCCCTGGTTTGTTGCTGGGTGTGACATTGTGTGGTGTGGGACATCCCTTTGGTCAGTCGGGGTCAGCTGTCCCGGCTGTGTCCCCTCCTGACTCTTTGTGCACCCCCAGCCTACTCGCTGACGGGGCAGTGTGAGGAGCAGGAAAGGCCTCAACTCTGTGTAAGCGCTGCTCAGCAATAACTAAAACATCCCTGAATTATCAACACTGTTTTCAGCACAAATCCAAAACATAGCCCTGTACTAGCTACTATGAAGAAAATTACCCCGGCCAAAACCAGCACATTCTTTGTTTTGTTTGCATTAATTTATTTGTTTTTACCCCACAGGTCTTGCAAGAGCTAAATCAGTTCCCAGCCATACATATTCTAATGAAGTGGTAACCCTGTGGTACAGGCCTCCGGATGTCCTTCTGGGATCAACAGAGTATTCCACCTGCCTTGACATGTGGTAAGTATAGAGTCCTTACACAAAACTCTATGTAGGTGCTTTAACTCTGGTTTGGTTTTTTTTAGATGTGTAAAACAAAAACAGCGAGACTAGTGGTACAGGTTGAAAAACTTGTGTGTAGTAATCTGTGTGGTTCACTCAGTATCTGCCTAACAGAATCCCCTCTGCCATCCCGCTGGCTGGCACCTGGCACCTGGCCTTGACATGCCACTAGAAGAGCCATTGGTGCTTTGTTAGAGACTGAGTTGTTACTTGACTGTTGTAGTCTTAATGTGGTACTTTGATATGATATGATACTTATTTTGGAGAAGATAGACTTCCACCATGCCCAGCTGTAGCAAGGACCAAACTAGGATTCTCTGGATGTGAGGATACAGTCTCAGTTCACAATCTATCGTACTTGTTAGCAGTAAATCAGTGTGTGACACATCACTGAATAGTTTTCTTTCAAACCTACAGATTTTCTTTAGACCTGCAGGTTTGAAAGGGCAGTTTGACGGGTACAATATATAGCACCTTGCTCCTTTTTGTTAACATCATTTAGTCCTGTGTTGAACAAAGATGATGTTTGGGTTTTTGACTGTTAGAAACAAAGATGGACATGTATCCTGTAGGTTTTGAGGCCATAGGATCTCTGTAATCTGTACGAATTCTGTAATTGGTAAGAGCTTCAACCGTGTTAGTAGAAGCAGTGCATGGGGATTCAAGAAACAGAAATGTGGAAGAAATGTTTTTCCTTACAAAGAAAGTCTCTTTCTCTGGAAGGCGTTAATTTTTTTTGAATGCATATTTCACTTTTTATATCTATACAACTTGTTTTGTTTGAGAAAAAAAATATACTGAGCAAGTTTCAGAAAAATACAATGGTTCTGTTGTAGTTTGCTGAAATATCTTTCTTTAATAGAGGCAACCTAAACTTAGAATTATGATTATGTTAAAATCTAGAGGTAACTGTAAGACAAGGTTAAAAGGACCTTATGTTTTCATATGGTCAGTGAATAATATTTGTCAAGGTAATCTTGCAGTGGAGTACTGAACCTGATGACCTAGCAGTAGTATTTTTTTGCTGAAGGAAGGGAACTAAGCATGACTAGGTTATGTTCAGTCCTGTAGCTGAGATCAGAGAATGTGGGATGAAAAGCTATATTTTTCTGAAAATCTCATCTAGTTTTTCCCCATAGCACTGTTAAGTCTTGACTCCTAGGGGCAGAGAATCTTCAGCATTGTTTCATTTGAAGGCGTTACAGAATAGAAATACCAGATTACCTAATACTGAAGAGCGCATTTAATGTGACTGGGCCTCTGGCTGCTGTGCATAGGTGAACCAAGAGGCAGGAGAAGAGAGGGTGAACAAACACCTCCAAATGTGAACATTGTGATATTGCAACTGCACCAGAAAGGCAAAGCCAACATCTTCAGTAGTTGTCTGCTTTTCTTCAAACTGTTCTCTACCTTACATTACAGATCTAAAATACTTTGCCCCTGCGTCTCAGCGTCTCATCTATCCTAAAACCATCCTGTTTTCCCGAAAACCAGGTTCAGCCTGGTGTCTTCATAAACTGTATGCAATCTCTGCATCCCATCTGCTCCTGACCTTTTCAGTCACCTCTTTTCCCAGATACACCTCTGACACTCTCAGCAAGAAGCTCGGCTTGCTTGGGCTGAGACAGGACAACTGCATCAAAGGGTGGAAACAGCTGAGAGACATAAATAGTTCCTTCTGCTCGTTTTCTTGTCGTTCATTCTACATGTGTTCAGTTCTTGAGAGTCTCACATTTTTGCGTATATGTGTACATACATGTCTCAATTTGTAAAGAGCAAAGAGAATGAGAGAATATGTGGAAACCGCTAAGGAAATTTTTTTACTGCTTTAATAGAGCAAACTGCTCAAGAAATCCTCTAAAATGCTTTTTTAGTCAAAAGAAACATTGTAATTTTTTCAAGGTTTACCAATTTAAAAAATTACTGCACTTTGAAATTAAGGGGGGGTTTGATTGTGTTTCTTTTTTTCAGCTGAACAAAACATTTTAAAACATATTTGATTCTTACCGAAACTTTTTTCACGAAGAAAAATGGTTCACTGAAAAGTTTGATAGCTCCTAAACCCAGATATTTTAATGTTCCTCCCAGTAAGGATTTTAGTAAAAGAGGTGTTAAAAAGCATAGTGCAACTATGTGATGTTGCTGTGGTAGAGATAAAATTAAGCCATGCAGCTAATAGAAGCATTTAAAATCTATTATAATTGCAGACTGAGCATTCCTTTCATAATCACATGTTTATAGTCAAATTACCATGAACAGCAGGGAAGATCAAGGAAGGACTCAAAATGCTACTTCAGCAATCCAGGTCATATTTTTGCCAGGACTTTTATAATGATGCAAGAGTACTGGGGAAGAACACAATAATTACATCTTCAATTATAACAATAAATGATGTCTTCTTGTACAGAGGGCATTTCATATGGGTATAAAAAGATGCAGTTGCTCAGGGATAGAGGTGGTGAGTTTTGTTTCAAATGAAAAATGATGTGATACTGCTCTAGTACTAGATTAGTAGCCCTTACAAATTTTTGCTGCCCTGTACAAACTGAAGAACTATGAAAAGCTTAGAAAAAAGCGCTAGTAATACAGTTTCTTTCACATGGCAGGAATTTATGTAGAGGCTCAGCTACTGCCACATCACAAATTAGATTAGAGTAAATGCATATTGTATGTGACAGAAGAGCTTTAGGTTTTCACTTCTCTGCTTTGCTGGGTTATCCTAGACAGCGCTTCCAGTTTGATCGCGAGAGGTGTGGTTGCATGGTAAGGTCACTTACGCTTACTTGGCACATCTAACAGTGAGCTCTGCTGCAGCACAGACAGGCTTGGGGCTTTATTTGTACAACAATTGTACATAGCTGGGCCATAATTACATTAAAACCACTTAGCGACATCCCAGAGTGGGAGGAAGGGAGATGCAGAGAAACCCACCTACCATGAGATTCCAAGGTAATTTGGTAATTTGTTATCAAAAGTGTGTTTGTAGCATTAGCATTTTTATGCAATTACTGGCATTATGTCCTTATGGCAGATAGTGTGTGCTCTCCTGTGTCCTTATTGATGATCTACGTGATGACAAAACTAGGCAGCCACTTTACTAAATATTTAAATAATGTTGAGGTAGAAAGCACAGCTGTTTCTTCCGTTCAGGAAAAAACAAAACAGGGGAGCTTTGCTTTTGCCATGATAAATGACATTTCATGGTGGTTCCCAAGGAACAGAAAGTGGAGCTCCTACTGAGTAGAAGACCAGCTGCATGAAAAAGGAGTCCAAATATTAACCACTGGACAGTGGCTGGGAAGCAGGTGGCAGAGGCTGCCGGCTATTTTTACACTTCATTTGCCAGTGTAGGGCATTAGGACAGTAACTAAAAGCTAATGATCCACATGCAGTTTTACATTATCCTGCATTCTTTTTTTACATAGCCACTGGCAATAAAATAATATTAATGAAGACGTACATGCATTAGTGGTGTGAGGCTGGTGATGGAAATCGATGTGGTGGGCTTTGTGATTTACTGCTGACAGCGTCTGATACAGCAGTATTGTGTGAATGTATTATACTACCCAAGACGGCATCAAAGAGATGTGATAACCTTTGATATACCTTCCTCCCCCTTGATGAGGACTTACCAGTAGCAAGGAAAATGGCTTTGCATCGCCTCTGGTGTAACTTGTCCTAATCCTTGAATTTTACAGTCCTTTGAAAGTCAATGGAAAGAAAATAAACTTCAATACATAAAGGGTTTATCAATTACTAAAACCCATATATAAGTAATACAGAAACATAGGGGAAAAAAATCTCCAAATGAACCTATTGTATTTGTTCCTTACAGGAAGAATACAGTACAGTAAATGAAGCAATTTACACAGGTTATTAAATCCTTTTTGATTCTGGTAATGCATGTGCTGCTACATCTGGGTTGCTTACATCAGGAAGTCACTAGGGATAGTTTATTTTGAAGTGCAGCTGGCTTTAAACTGTGTTTGCTAACAGCTGACCATTTTTTCCATATCCTGTTGTTTTGCTTTTTAAAAATACACTCTTATTCACAGTTCGGGTAACCTATGAAGTTACGGGCCATGATATATTTTAAATTCATTTTTATTAACTAACATCAGCTATGTTTAGTGCTGCGGAAGAAAGCACTTAGAACTAGGCCAGCCAAATGTTACGGAATCGCTTGTTAAAACACTGTTATTTAACTTTGTAACATCTGGATTGCTATGCATGATTTCAATTCTGATTTTAATTTAGGGAAAATTCTGTATATATATGGAGTTTTTCTGTCTATCCTATATTTAGAAAAATATGTGGTATTTTTCAAGAACAGACCATTTCCCACACACAGCCTGCTCCCAGTGCAGATTTGAGTGCTCACTGTAATTCCATGCATGCTTCCATGAATATTTGACCAATGAAGACCTATGACAGTAATTAAGATATTTATTAAATAAAAATGAATCTTGTCTTAGACACAGGTGCACCAAATTATGTTTTTTACACGGGGGACATTACAAAGGCATCTTTGTCCTGTATCTACTGTAAACAGTTTGTAGTGAAAGAAATCTGAGAGCAGGAGTCCTGGTACGCCCTGAAGAAATACTGCTTGGGGCCTGAGAGAGAAAACAGCGTAGGGTAAATTAGTTCTTTTTCCCTTGATGTTCTTTACGATTATGACTTCCACTCCAATGAAATGCTAATCTGTAGGATTAGGATATTAAGGTGAGGATATTGCAATAACCGTCAAGGTATTATTAATTAAACTTATCGCATTGATAGTGAGCTCTTCAGAAGTTGTATCAGCTGAACTAGCTTTTGTTTGGAAAATCCTCATAGGGTTGAATTCATAAAAACACTATGTGGGAGGAAACCACCTTGACCATAGTTATTGGAAGGGTGTTTCAGTTCCTGTCTAAAAATTACTTTTATCCATTTGGAACATTAGATTTACTCTCACTTTTCCACTGCTAGAAATACATTTCGTGTGTATCAGGAAAGTACCTTAAAAAGGTATCTGGATCTGGAAAACAAAACCAGGAAGAACATGTTCAACAGGAAAATATCTCATGGCAAAATGTTGCTCAAGTTTGAAGATTATTTTCTTGCACTTTTTTATCATTTTGCTTTTGCAGAACAAGTGAGTCTAGTAGAGAGATTCTTGCGAAAAGGGATCATGTACATTTAAATCCTTCATGAATATAATATTTCTTGATAGAGAAGCTGAGCATTGCTACAGAGGGTTGGGTTGCAAAATAAATTTCTGGAGCTTTTATTTCTAGGTAGTTCAATGATACAGGCAAGAACATGAGCACTCTATTTACTTGTAATTACAATTGCTCAAGAATGACTGTAAAGAAGTACTTTGAACTATCATACTTTCAAGTAAATTGTTTCTCATTCATTGCATCTCAGACAAGATAAAAATCTCTGTGCCCTTCCAACTTGTTGCGTATTTCTCATGGATTTTAGGGAAGAGGTTCCAGTACTGCCTCTTGGTGATAAATCCATAAAAAAAGGAGTAGTTTGGTTTTGAGGGGATTCTCTGTGTGTTTTGGTTTTTTTTGTATTCTGAGATATTTAATGGACAAACTGCATGTAGTTTGGGAAACTTGAATGAAACCTCTACTGTTCCTCTGAATTTCAGGAGTCTTACCAGGAGGACTGCTGAAAGCAATTACTTGGTTTTCATAAAATGCCTTCCCCTTCTGAAGCCAAATCCTGCACACTGAAAACAGTCTTCGTGACCAGACAGAAACCTGATGTGAAGACCCAGCATAGGTCTTCACTATGAGGAACATGCTGAATGTCATCACCTGCACTGAGCCTGCTAGAAAGCAGATCTGTTCAGGGCAGAAAGTCAAACAGTTTAAAACATACATAGTAAGCATATAGGCTGTCTATAATCTTGATTTAAGTGTAAACTGAAACTTGGTTAGGAAACAACTCCTCATTTCAGAGTGTGTCCATAGTCTCTTTTATGGATCCATCAAGAAAAATCAGAGTATTAACAGAAGAACACAACCCTAATAATCTTTTATAGATCATGCCTCACCAAAGCTTTTATGTTTTTTTTACAGTATTCAAGTACAGATAGGCTGGAGATTCTTCACATCACTATGCACAAATGTTACACAGAGACAGGAATGTGAATTTTTAAACCAGAAATATAAAACAAACCCACTAGTAAGCAAGTTAATTTTAAGGCAGTACCCTCCTGAATTATAAAAGCTGTGCAGAATTAAAAAATGCGGTTTTCTGAGGCATCCAACTTCATTTTTACAGGCTCATTTACTATGTCAATTCAAATGCGACAATAACTTATCTGGCTGTGCTATTAACGCTTACTCCATATAAGGCTGTATGGTGACAGCCAGACTTGCAGGAAATTAAGCAGGACAATAGAAGAGCAGTATTAGGTGGTTTGGCCACATATGGTCTCATCAATATATCAATAGGTTTAGTCACGCTTTTTGTCATCAGAGGGTAAGCCACCTATTTCAACATTAAATGGCTGTCACTTCTACTTTGCAAGGTTATCCTATGCTGTTCCATTGCAAAGATCTCTGGATGAAGTTGCAGCATTTGCCTTATGTATTCAAAATCAGAAGTCCTATAAAGTGAGTAGGAAAATCTGAATTGAATACACTGAAATATGTTAGGCTAATGTTAATTTGTCACAAATTATTTCTCAAGTGCTGCCTGAAGATGGCATTGTGTGCTGAGTGTGCACAAACAATATGTAAATAACGTAACCTTGGAGATGCATGCACATTAAAGCCAAGTTAATTGGCTGTATTTCATATTTCAAGAAGTGATCTTTGTGTCATAGAAACTAAAGATGGGAGTGATCTGCGAGCTCATCTTATCCACCCTGCTGTTAATGTAAGTCTGCTCCCTGAAGAATATTCTTAAGTGTTTCTGCTTGTCTAGTTTTACATGACTGCAACTGTGGAGCTTCAAGTCCAGTGGGAGGCTGGGGTATGGCACAGTTGTTAAGTGTATTTCTCTAACACTCACCCTAAAATTTTTATTTTCTAAAGACATTCTGCAATTTCTAGTTATACTGTCTTGGATCTACCTACAGTTCTGGGACCCATTAAAATCCTAATCAGTTATTCCCTGTCCTTCATTCTGCATACTTTTAAATACAGAGTCATCACATTCTCCCTGTCCCTTGTGTTTTCTTGTAGCCATGAATGACATCTTTCTCTTAATTTTTCCTTGCAAACCAGTTCCTCTGGCATAAAAATAATTTTTGCTTTGCTCAAAAATCTCGCTGAGCTGTTTAATAGTTTGTGAGGTCTACAAAAACAAGACTATTTCTTTTTGTGTTCGGTGTGTGTGCACTTAAGGTTTGTGATTCAGGGATCCTATTATATACTCAGTTTCTACTTGCTCTGAGCCTTAGATTCACTGATGCCTCTAAGACATCTAAAATACCATTCAGCCATCTTAAAGCCTTTATGTGCTGTTACGGCTTTCTGGATGTTTCCTATCTGTTCGATGTCATACCTTTTATTATTATTATCATTATTATTATAATTTCTCTTTTTTTTTCAGTATTCATTTAATCGTCTCTTTCTAGTGGGCTTATTCTTCAATGTGCTGAACACCATAAGCTTTGAAACCAAGCATAAGCTTAATTTTTAAGTGAGCCAAAGGGAACAGCACAAACCTCTAGCACAAACCGTGAAGTTTGTTTATGTTTCTGTCCTCAGTGATTTTAATGACCTTTTGATTTTTGTGTTAGTTGTTCATTTAACTCCAGTACTCTTTCACTCTCATTTCAGCTTGTGACTAAATAGAGTACTAGGTTCCACAAGAGTCCAAGACATATGATAGGGTTCTTTCCAACCAGGAAATTTTTCTTCAGTAGGGTTGTTTGCAGTTCTTACTTGATTTTGGGTTCATTCTTTTGTCAGACCCACTAAAAGTGGAAAAATTTGTAAATAGGTTATGTGAAACAGTATAAAATTTGGCAAAATTGTCCTGTTGCTTTTGCATTTCTGTTCAAACAGCTAGCTGAAGTTTCTCTGCAGATAGCTGAACATGCCCTCAAATGATACACTGGTTTAATCAAATGCCTGTTTTCTGGCTGCAAGAATAGACCTCTAATCCTCTTTTCTTTAGTCTAAATTCAGTTGTTTTATTTCTCATCTCAAATAAATGGCTTCTGACTGAAATCTTGAATTTTTCCTTACCTGAGATCCTGATACTGTTTATAAGTATTTGACTAAGATAAATTGTGTCTATCTGTGCCTAATGAAGCACTAACCAGACTAAATGATGAACGGCAGTTTAATCAATTCAGTTCATTCAGCAACCAGCAGAAGCATATGGAACATAAATTTTAACCTCTTTTTTATTACACCTGAATTATTCTAAAATTTGACCAGAACTGTGCTTTCCAAACTTTTCCTCCACTTTTCAATGCCTAAGGAGAAACCTTGCTTATTATATCTATGCTTTGGGGCATAGAATTAGAAAATAGTGATATACGTTTAATTTTCTTCTTAAAGAAATTTGACTATTAACTCTCATTGTCCTGGAACGTAAAATTATTTCAGTATTCAGTAGCAGTCAAAGCCTTCAGAGGTGAGTAGAGCATGGGCTGTCTGTTGATAACCTTAGTTAGGTGATATCTATAAATACTCAGCCCTGGCCTTAATGAAAATATGCAATCTATTTTCACTAAGTTGTTTTATTCTAGACTTCCTCACCAATATATGCACACTTATCCCTAGAATTAAATGCTACTTTCTGAATGCATTGCCACAATGCATAAGCAATGAAAAGGTATGCAATTACTACAGTCCAAATAATTTACTTCTGAAACCAAAGTTAAATTAGAGACTGGGATTTTCTGACACAGAAACACAACTCTCAATTTCAGGGAGAGGTAGTACAGTAGTTAGTTTTGCGGATTCTTATTTCATTTTGATATATATTTTGGGTCATTGAATTGTCATTTGTTTTGGGTGAAGGTTTTTTTTTGTGTGGGTGGTTACTTACACAAACATATTTATACAGCATATGTAGTTGTTTGCATGCGTAAGTTGTAGAAAAATGTATGTAGAAAAATGTAATTGAACAAATTAAAATATATAATCAAATTCTGCATTATTGGTAGCCGGGGGGATGTTGTCTCTTACAATTATTTTTGCTGAGGGAACAAGCAACTCTTGAGGACTCTTCATCCAGAAAAAATTCAAATGCAAGTTTGTAATTTGTTTTGCTTTTCAAACACAGGAGTTCCGCAGGTTATCCGAAATTTGAGTTAGAGAGCCACAGAAACATTCGTCAGCTTTTGAGATTCCATTCTTTGTGATGTAGTTAGTTATTTTTTCCCCCTGATCTCCCAGTACTTATGCCGGTGGCTTAACTGAGTGGGATGAAGGGGACTCAGGTGAAGTGGGTTTTGTGAGAGACCAGGGACAGGAGCTGTGATGAGGGGGCTGTCACGGCGGGAAGAGGAGGGAGCCTGTGGCTGCTCAGCCCATCGCAGCACCTCTCAGCCAGATGTTCTGGGGGACAGGATCAGCAGCCCCCTAGAGCTGTGGGCTCCAGGCTTCCTGCTTTTGTGCTGGAAGAGGGGAGAAGAAATCCCAAACAAGCCCGTCTCAGAAGTCACCTGCATTTGGGCAGTAGCTTAGTTCAGTGGCTGTGAGCAGCCATGTGCCCTTTCCCTTTTTGCTCATTTTTTTTCCAGATTCTCCTCCGATGCTAAGCCCTTGCAGCGTGCCTCCATGCTGCAGTCCTGTCCCCATTCAGCTTCTCCCAGGGGTGCTCTTTCATTGCCATTCCCACATCCCCAGAACTTATTTGGGAGCAAGAGTATGCTGCTCAGGAAGCACTCATACAGAGAGCCTTCATTGGTCTCAATAGCCGCCATCCATATTCCTGCTGCCTCTGCACTTGGCTTCAAACACCTTGAGAAGTATTCGTACATTTGTTCTAGTAAATGCACATGCTTGTCCTTCAGCCTGGTGTTGATTTTTAGAAACAAATTAATATCATTTAAATGCTGGTGTTGGATACAAAAGCGTTGATGCTGGCCGTTTAATCCATAAGAAATCTTTCTAACATTGCATACTTTCTTTTTTTTTTTCCCTCTGTAGGGGAGTGGGTTGTATCTTTGTAGAAATGATACAAGGGGTCGCTGCTTTTCCAGGAATGAAAGACATACAAGATCAACTTGAAAGGATATTTCTGGTGAGTTCTTTATTGCTGCAGTAACGTGCCATAGACAGCAAACAACTGATTGATTGATAAATGTTCCCATATTTCTTTGTGTCAGGAATTAAATTACTGATAGAGCCAAGAATCAGAAGCCTAGTCCACAAGCTAGGTACAGTTTACTTGATATATTCTTGAAGACTATGTAGTAAGTTCAGATCCTAATTTTTTCAATTACTATTTTTCAAATAATCTACAGAAAGATTTTTATACAATTGTGGAAAAAAGCTTTCCGAAGGTAAGGCAATGGAAATCTAGCCAGTTTGTCATCCTCACCTTGCAAGTGATCACAACCAACAACTCTGGTTGGTGCTCTATTGATATTATGCTAATACTGTAATGTCAGTGGCAAGTATTTTTTTGTGGGAAAAGTAAGATAGAAAAATGAGGTGAGAAACAGAATGGGAAATCAGAAATCATGCTTATACTCAAGTTCAACAGGAGTCCTTGACTATGGCTTCTGCAGCCTGGCTGGACCCTGCATAAGGTGTGTGTTTAGCTCATAGGCACTGATGATACGTCCACACCAGGAGAGAAATGAGAGGTAATTTGTATCGAGCACAAACCATCATTTACACATCTTTCTTTCCAGGGTTGTGAGGGGGTTTTGGTTTGTTTTCTGGTTTGTTTTGGGATTTGAGGGTTTTTTGTTTTGTTTTGATTTTAATTGCTCTTTCTCTGGATCGGGCAGTTCCCTTTCAAAAGGATAGGGAACAACTTTTCTTGACTCTGTAATAAAAGGTTTTGTTTACTCCAGTGCCTCCTGGGAGCTGTGCTGCTGTGGAGTGGGTTTATTCAGGGAAGCTACTGCTCACCCAGATGCTAGCCAAAATGTCTCCTGCTACTGCAAGGTGGCCACTGGGAAAAATATCACAAGAGCAGCTTCTTCCCTCAACCTGGCAATCTCTGGTTTGCTTCCAACCACAAATTTAGAAGGGAAGCAAGAGTATGCCCTGGCTTTTAGAGATTATTTTGTTAGTAGCCATTTATTTCAAATGCAGAGGATTTATTTGGGGTTCTTTTTTGGCCCATGGGGAGGGAAAGAAAGTCTTTCATAATGTGTTCATAAAATTTACATTCTTCGTTTTACTCAGTCTTGCATGTACTATGCCCTTCTTGTTGGGACATCAGGGAATTTAGCAACTGCTTTTAGGAGTGACTCAGAAAAAAAATCTCTCTAAAACAGGACCTTATTTGATTGTGATATAAAAATATCTAATTTCCTGTAAAATATTTTGTTATTCTGCCGGCTTGGCTAATACCCTGAAAATTCTGTGCTGTGGAAAAATAGCTGTGCTGCAATGTACAGAAGGAGCAGCAGTTCTGAGCAGTTCCTGTGACATGTCTAATTGCTTCGTTTGTTTGCCAGCTTGTGTATTTTAAGCTAGAAACTTCTGGGCCAGTTTTAGTGACTTACTTTCTTAAATTATTATGCTTCTCATTTATTGGGATGAAATTGCCTCCTTATTTATAGAACACCAAATTTTCAAAAGAATAGTTCTTCTCTGGGTCTTCATCTCATTCAGTGTGGTAAAGTTTTAGGGAGTGGTTTTGCTGAGGACATTAAGTAGACTTCTAACAGCGGAAATCAGTGCTTCCTTTAACTGGGCCTTTTGGTGCTATATCATATGAGATCGTATGATGTAGTGCAAAAAGTGATAGAGATAGGTGTATCATATAAACCTATTTTTATATGCTTCTTGTAAATCTTTGATGTATTCTCATTTTATTTTCTTTTCCCCATACTTGCAATTATTTGTGAGTTAGAATGCCAACATAAATACACTCCAGGATGAGTTTTGAGGCCTGCCAATTTTTTAAAGTTCTGGTTGAAGACTGCAGCTGCAAATATTGAAAACAGTGTTGAAATAACAAGGGATAGTTTATTGATACTGTTTTTTAATTTTATCTTTTACAAACCTTCAAATAAAAAGATAAAATTTTGGACTGGATAGTTTTATAGTCCATTGTAAATCTGAGTTAATTTTTAAATCTCAATTAGGCTTTCTAATGGAAATGTCTAGTTACCCTTAGCTAAATAGTTTCAGCGAGTGCCTTCCTAATGTGCTCCAAGCATCATTAAGGATTTAAGTTATCTATTTAAAAGTGATAAAACAAAGGATTATTCTTGTTTGGTTTTGTATTTGAACAGAAGGATTAAATTTGTTCATTCTCCAGTGAATCATGTATAGTGTGGTAGTTAATAGCGCTGAAGTACAAAATTAATCAGGTTGTTATACCAGATAATTAGCACAATTAACTCCCACACAGTGAGCACTTACACAGCTGTGAAAGAGATCAGCCAGTGAAAGACTATTCCACAAAGTCTTCCCATAGTTCGCATTTTCAACATCCAGCAGTAATGGTTTTCTTGTAACAAAGGATGGTCTTCCGAAAATAGTGTCCGCCTTTGCCCTAATCCTTTTGTTCTGTAGTCCTCTTCTAAAATACACAATTTGCATCAAAAGGTATAGTAATCTGTGTCATAACTGTTGCCGTTGTTATTAGTCATAGCTACACATCCACAGCACCTGAGAGTCCAGGTTGCAGCTTGAGGCTTTTAGGGCCTCAGTTACATTGTAGTAGGAAAGTCACAAAATGCTTGGAAAGAACGGTCAGGAAAAGTGAACAACATTTAATGTGAACAACAGTTTAAAATTCTTAAATGGCTGTTTGATTTCCTATTGTATAATTTCCCATTATTATGTAAATGCAATTAAAATACATTGTATGTATGCTGTTTCAGCGATTATCAAGTGGAAGCCAAAGAGAGATTCTCTAAATGGTTTTGCAGATCTCTACCATGGGCATTCTTCACATCTACATAGCGAGAGTAGATGCAACCCAGCACATATGTTTCACATATGTTTCTTCCTCATTATGATTGATGTTTATTTATTTTTAATAATGGCGTAATTAAGTTATTGTATATAGTAGATTAAGAACAGAGATTCCACTTTCAGTTTTAAGAACTTTTCTCTTTAAGCTTATGTTTCCTGACTTCTATTGTTTTAAACGTGTGGGTTTTTAAATGGTAATATACACTGATTCTCTATTTCTGTAGTGGCATCTATTTGTAATAAGCATTCTTGGGTTCCATTACTGCAATAGGCTTCAATAAAATAGCAAGGGTGTATAAACCAGAATCTGTTCTCAGAATTGGACCAGCACTTAGAGATGATGATGAATGAGCAAGCTGCATGTTGTTATTGTCATACTTAGGATATGACAATATGAATGCTTTTTCCCACCTATACTTAAAAGTGTGAATAATGTCTTTTTAAAAAAAAAATACACTTGCCAAACAAAATGGAAATAACACATATAAATGGGTTGCTTTTTCAAAGAGGCTTAACAGTAAATAAAATGTCTTAATGCAGAGGTGATTTGGTTTGTCAGTGTACTATTATATCTTTACTCCTACTTTTTTTCCTACGTATTGGAACCAAGGTTACTTTCTGGATAGAAATGAATCATAGAAAATAAGAGAGAAAAGTGTAGTTATAGCCTGTAAGAGCTAACAAGCCTTTTGCCTGAAAGTATCAAACTATTGATGTGTCATCACATCTACACAGCACAACTGAGTAGATCCAGCAAACTGTTTGTTTTGCCATTCTCTGAGATAAGCAGCTTGAGGTTTTGTTGCAGGGTGCTAGGTCTCATGCATGGACCAATAACCTGATACAGTGATCTCAGTGTTTCTGTTTAGTCTTGTAATACATGTGCAAGACAGGATGGAGCTTCAGTCAAGTGTGGGTTGAACAGTAAAACCATGGGAATAGGAAAAATATGTGAGGCAATCTGTTGAATCAAAATAAAACCACACAGAAATGAGAAATATCGTTTGGCTTCTGATACGGAATAGCTAGGATCTTTATCAGTATTTTATTTCTGTTGATCATTTGTTAGCATACATTTGTCTAGATGCAAACTTTGAGGTTTTCTGTATCAAGAAGAACCTGCCATTGTATGTAAGCTTTAATGATGTCTAGAAGTAACAGCTGCACCAAATGCCTTCGAGTTAGCCCTGTACTGGGGAGAACTGACAGCTCTTTGGGTCTGGTAATGATCAGCATGAATTAGTTGAGCGTTAAAGATGATTACACTGAGAAGCCTGCAGTATGGCTGTGCGTGCCTTAGCCTGGCCACGCTGGAGGTACCAACTTGGTTACAGCTCTGATTTTGATATAAGGATGTGCTTTTACACTTGCTATTCTTAACAGATTCAAACCAGATCAGAGTTGAATTTCTTCTACTGGCTTAATTTTTCTTCTGGAAAGAAGTTTTTAAGCGGGAAGGTATTTCTGTCTTCTCCACTTTACATGAGGTTTCTGAGAGCCACTGTAGATCAAAGTGAATTTTCCTCCCAGGCTCTGAAGCTTTCCAGAGATGGGAATAGTCTGTGTATTGGCTGAACTTAAGTCTTGGTGCCAGCTACACTGAAAATTACATTTCACTGCAAGAATAACGTACAAAGAGTTCTCCTGATACTTTGTAGATCCCTGTACAGGCAGGACAGCAGCATTTAAATGCTGTTTTATTTGTAAAGGGGCATTCACTCTGCAAACACGGTTGCAGGATGCGTGCGCACCCCCCCAGGAGCCTCATGCCGCAGGTAATGCGGCACAGCGGGAGTGGGAGTTTGCAGCCAGAAGCTTCTGTCTTTGAGGACTCTTCTCTGGTACTGGATGCTATTGCTCTTTTGGGTGCCATAATGCACAGCATTAAAAAGTAATTAAAAGGGAGCAATATCCATTTGTTGAGCCCAGCAGCCTGGTACGCGAAAGGGCAACACCAGAAATGCTACCTTTCTGCATGGAGCTGTACAGCAAAGACTCACAAGAGTTTGCGATTTCAGATAGCTACGAAAAATGGCATTTTCCTTTTAAGTGAGAATGAAAGTGTTGCTTCTGTTACTGAAGATTTAAAAGCCTAGCAATAAATTTTCTTTTACACATATACACATACATATATATATGACTGCACGCCTGAAGTGTCTTGTATCATGTAATGCAGGCTGGTAGTGTTCCTATCGCAACTCTAATGTTAACAGGCATTTGTGAAGCTGTGGAGCTTGCTCCCTGTGGTTCTGTATCTAAAGGTTTGCTTCATGTCGCTGACGTCCTCCAAAGCCTGAAGGAATATATTTTAACAGGCCTCACTTTCATTTAAGCTTATGACAGACCCAAAGGAACCGTGCTTTTTGGTACACTGTGTTAATAACATCTTTTGGGAAGCTGGTAATGTTAAACCCAAGGGAGCAGTACTTTTAACTATTGGGTTTTGAAGTTCACTTGTGTAATGAGATGTTTAGTCAAACTTATTGGACTTTTATTCCTGTTTCATTATTGAATACATTTTTTTCTGTTACTTGGTAAATGCTTTGGCTCTGAAATACAGCTTGTTCATCTCTGATGGAATAGATGTATTTGTGAGGCTGGACCTGAGCTGAAATTTTGTTTTATGTAGGTATGGTATCTATGGTGCCTTACATGTTGCATATGATGAATCTGGTTGGAGAAGTCATCATCTTTATGAAATAGATAGTTCTTGCTTAGAGGGGAAAAGTTTTCTATAAACTTCTTGTGTTTTCCTCCCATCTCTCTCCATCTGTCCTCCCACCAATGACTTCATGAGGAAAGCGAGGGGTTTTTTTTGAAACTTTTATTAAGTAGAAACCTGACTGCTGAGTTCTGGCTTCTGTAACACAGCACGTAAGTAGAATGAAAGGAGTGCAATGTATTATATCCTGCTAATGAATTTACCTCTGCTTTGCTTTATTATAACAATACACAAAATACTTCTCTCCAGCATGACTGAAATTAATTAAATAAATAGCAGGCTTCTCTATGTGTGTCTTCTCTTTAAAGTTATTAGCACTTACTCAGTATTTTACTGCAGTTGCCTGCAGGTTTTGCAATGATGCCACTTTTATAAGATTCCTTTCTGGGCTTTATGTCTTACGCCAAACTTCAAATGAAAGTAAGTCTGAACTAGGCAAGTATGAGGTGAATTAACCTTTAAAATGATCTTTAGAAAACAAACTAAACCTTTTGTGTATTCATGCTTTGTTATAGATTTTGGATTTTTAAGAGGTTTTTAAAGGAGTTTCAGTTCGATTTCAGCTCTCTGACCGCACTGTATTGTCTTCGGCATCACTGCACGTATAGTCTTTTTCCCTTACAACAGGGCACAAGGTATTTAATGCTAATTTGCATTTACCTCTTACAAAGAACTCCTATCCTCACCATGCCTGAGTAGCCATAGTCTGTGTTGTTTTTTGACTTACGTCATTAAACCCATATGGTATTGGGTGAACAAACTAGGCCTTGCATTTTAAAATAGCAATCTTGTAAAAATGTAGGAAATTTTCTTGAGGAATATTGCCTATGTGTGTCTGGAAAGGAGACTTTAAAAACTATTGAAGTTATACCTCACACTCTGTTAACATTTATTTTAGAAAAGGGGACATGTAACCCCCTATCCATCCAAATTTAAAGTCATAAAAACACCCAGCAGTACCTGATGGACACTTGCCAGGAGAACTACCAGCTGGTGGCAGGAGGGAAGAGGAGGAGGGGAAAAAATAAATGGATGTGTAACCCCATCCTTGACTTTCAAGGGCTGGCTGGATGTCAGGCCAGCCGGTCACACTACCTGATGCACATAGGTGTCACTTCTGCTTGCGAGAAGATGTTCCTGTCCAGCTGGCTAATTCTGAGCAAAACCCTGAGCATGGCTGGGATTGCAAGAGCTTGTCTTATCAGCTTGGTCGTGCAAAACGTGAACAGTAATTGGCTATCAGAAAAAGAAAACAAATTAAGATGTAGTTCAGTGGAAAACAATGGCTTTGTGGTTTTCTTTGTAATCTGAATGTTTCTTCAGTGTCTGCCGTATTTCAATTGCTGAAGAAGAAATAGCCTATAATCATAAAGAAGCATTGTTGCTTTTTCAGGCTCGCTTCTGGCCTTCAAGAGGGTGGTTACAGGCAATACACAGAATAAAATGTGCTGAGACTCAGCTGCTGTAAACCAGTGCAGCTCTGTTTACTTACGCTGGTGTAGATCTTTGCAGGCACCTTTCTTGTTGACCCCATACACCGTAAAAACAGATTTTTTTCCCCTCTAAAGTCTCTCTCTGTACAGATTGTGTCCACATGTGTTATGGGGCTGTAGTTGCAAACATTTTTGCATGCAGGTGACACTGAATGGAAATGCAGTTGCAAGCAATTTCTGCATATTATAAATGGAGCTGAAGCCCATTCTGAACAAAAGCGTTAGTCTGTTATCAAAAAACTTGTGCTGCAAGACAGTATTGTGCCGTATAAAAGCACAGGCCCATTCATAAACCTGCTGTCATATGCTGGCTTTATTTACTAAGGAAGATAATAAGTGATTAGACATCGAACAGTCATATTGCTTTCTCTTTCCATTTCATAAATAAAGGAACGATGTTTAATACACTTGAATCTTCTCTTTTCTCTTTCCTCTTTTGCTTGTTTCTGGATTGCATGTTACAAGCCAAAAGCAGGTTTTCTGAAGAGCATCTTGATTTTCAAAATTGTTGTTTATAATCTGCAGCTCAAGTTTAAAATGTCGAAAAATCAATGTGAGGCAGTTTTAGATGATGATTTTAGAGACAGGTGGTGAGAATCTAAGATTGATTTGCGTTACCTGTCTGCATATGTTTCTTAAAAGACTTCAAGAATAACAACTGATT
The DNA here is from genome assembly GCF_030867145.1 of Opisthocomus hoazin. Taxonomy (NCBI): domain Eukaryota; kingdom Metazoa; phylum Chordata; class Aves; order Opisthocomiformes; family Opisthocomidae; genus Opisthocomus; species Opisthocomus hoazin. The sequence goes on along the minus strand of NC_134417.1, from coordinate 69,022,844 downwards.
TCTTCTGCCTTCCGAAGAACTGGTAAAAGTACATAGCTTCTTCTGTCGTGGTATCTGGGGGAAACATCCTCTTAAGCCCATGTGCATGCCTGAGGTACCATTTGCAATAGGCCTAATTTGAATAAAGGTAGACTTTAATACCTGTTTTGGTGTTTCCTAAATCGGTGCCCTAGACTAGGTATTAACTTAGCAAGATGTTGACTTGCCATTAGTTTGTCTTCAACTGTCACTGCCATTTACATGAGCTGCTGGTCCTCAGCATCTTTCTATAAGCTGAACATGAATTTTCAGATAAGCTTAGTGATTTCAAGAGGTGTCAGGTTTTCAAGGGCTAACGTTAATCCACCTTGATTAGGACAGCTGCTTTTCTAGTTCATTAAATTTCTATGGTTAAATAATTTAGGCATTTAATTTGACATACGTTAAAATTTGTATAATCTCATCTGAGTTTTAAATGTGCATATAAAAATGCTGTCACAATTTCTGTGTGTCTACTGTTTATGTGTTGCAATTACTTATGTGACTTGCACAGAGGAAAGAAAACCAGAAGGAACACATCTCCCCTGATTTTTTTTTTAGTCTAATTGGTTTATTTATCATTACTGTCTTTTTGTTATAAGAGAAAAGTAACCAACAGGAAAAAAGCTGCACTAGTTTGAAACTGCCTTAAAAAGCATTAGACAAAATCACTATTAATAAGTAGGAAAAGGACAGAAAAAAGAAAAAAGGCTACAGAAATGGAATATATTCTATTTCATAAGAAGATGTCCAAAAAAAGGAGGTCTCATGCAGGAACTGAGAGCAGGAGAATTGACTAAGCTCTTAGTGCAGTAGGTATTCTCAGCTGTTTGAGTGTAAAATGAATAGAGCATGTATTGAAGTGTACAATATTATGTTTCATTCTTGTTGCTTTAGTACTTCCTTCTCCAGTCTTCTCAGTGCTCCGTTTAAAATAACTTTGAGGCCATAGCAAAGCTGGATTCTCTAGCTGTTAGTTACAGGAAGAAAAATGTTCTGTGTTCACTATTTGTCTTTGGAGTGTGCGTGTAAATCACAGTGTAGCAGTATTTCTGGCAATTGAGGTCTGTTTCCGAGTACATCGGAGAGAGCTAATAATATGTTTTGTGAGAACATAATGAGAATTCTTCACGGAGCTTTCTTGGGGCACAACATGATTCAAATGGCCATGGTGTAAAGTCTCCAACCTGTCAGTGACAGAGCAGAACAGCATATGGTAAATTCTTAACGGAGAGTGTAGTATGGTACGATAGGTATGTTCTGACATAAATATGATTGCCCTGATGATGATTACATCCAGAGGAGAAATCAAAGGAAACTTTTAGGCATCTACTTATTACACTGAAAGTTTATGTTGGATTTCTATATTTTTGATGAGTGAGAAAAAAGTTGACCTTGTAAACTTTCAATTTAATTAAACTTAAGGTGTCAGAAAGAGGAATTTATGTTTTTAGCATGACTCTTGCTCAATTTCTTTTACAGTTATTTTAAAATATTCTGCAGTTACTTCCCTTCTTCAAAAAGGAATGATTTGCACTCATTTTCATCTTAGAATGTATTATATTTGTGGGTTTTTTACCTGTGTATCCTGAATGTAATTGCTTTACAATAGCTGGTAATTGTGCTTTTCTTGTACGAGAAAGAAAAGTTGCATAAATTTTGTATCACTGAACTGGCCCTTCAGGAACATCGGAAGGAATACAACCAGGGATTTTGTCAATCCATTAGTTATCCTTGTCTCCTCTTGGTGTGAATCCACACAACATGTTGCCTTAATTACCTAAAAACAGACCTTAATAATTTGGGTGTTGGAGATGCTGGGCATTTCAGTATAGCCTGCTTTGGTCTGATGACTGAGACATTTGGTTATGACATTTCTATGCTGCTGGACCAGCTGGGTAGAGTGTGCTGGTGCTGCTCCTTTTTCTTGGAAAGGGAGGGGTAGAGACGAGGTCCTGCTGACATCACTGTGTCATATCACTCTATCAACTGCTCAGCAGCTCAAAGCAGGATGATAACTGTAGTCAGGGCAACTCCCCTTTTGTTTATTTTATGGAGCTTTTCATAAAATCCCTGCAGTACCCTATTCTGTAAAAAATAAAATAACTTAGCAGACCAGTGAATGTAACTGAAAACTAAGGATAGTGAAACATCTGTTTCTTACTAGAGTCATCTCTTCTTTGGGATTCATTTACGTTCAGTAAAACGTACTTTCAGTGCAATTTCCTACTGCTTTTGCTTTATATTATGTTATTCTTGCTAATGCTTTCATGGTTTTGTTGCTTTTGCAGCCTTTTAACTAGCTTAATGATAACATCGTGCTGCTCATCTGCATTCTTCACATAGTCCAAGAGATCAGCTGTGCCTACACTGTAGAGAGGTTGATTTTTCTCTCTGATAACTTGCATACTTAGTCACCTTATTTCATTGGTGTAACATCCCCCTTTGTACTAATTCAGTGAGATCTTTAAAGTTTACCTCTGAAATATTTTGCCTTTTAAGAGCAGGATTGCTCATGTTAAAGAATTAATGTGGTCATTTTACTGTTCTTGTACCTGATCCCCCGTCATATTTCAGCTGTTGTGTCATCAGCCTGTCAGGCCGTGCATTTCTGTGGACCTTAATGTATTGAGGGGGAGGGATAAGAAACTGTAACTCCAGTCTTTTTCTTCTTCTCCATCATTATTGACTACTAGTGGTACTGAAGCTCTTTGTCATGTGTCTGTGCCAATTTTCATTTCTGTTTTTACATATCCTGTTTATTTATTTATGCATTTCTCCCTCTGGTTTGGTTGTTTTTTTTTTCTGAAAAAGAATGGACCATGATATGCAGGTGTTAAGCAGCTTCAATCTTTTGAGGATTTGCCTTCATTCATTCACTCGTCATTGTTGATGGCTTCAGCGCAAGCCCCCTCAGTTCCTTTTGGAGCTGTAGGCAGTGTGTTCTCCAAATCCTGCCCAGTCCTCACAGCTCCTTTCTCCCGTGAGTGGAGAGGAACAGTTCCAGCAGCTCCAGCGAAGTAGTTCCCTTTTGCCCAAAAGTGAGGCTGCAAAGAGCAAGGACTTCCACCGCAGCTGCCCTGCACGTGGCGTAGAGCAAGTTTAAATGGAGACAGGAGATGACAACACCCTAATCCCCGCTGCCTGCTGTTTTTGAGAGCTCAGAAGTCGTAGGCAGAGTTACTGAGTGGACTAATGTCAAAGCAAAAAAAAAAGGGTTCACTGAAGCTGGGAGGGCAGCTGCCACTACCAGTTGATCAACACCTGCTTTCACCTTCATTTAAATAAGCAAAATGAAAAGTCACAGGCCCCCTGCCAGCTGACTGGTAAAGCCACAGCTGCTAAATGAGCAATAAATGGTTAAATCACACAGTTTCCAATTTTCAGAAGATTTGAGCATCTCAGAATTTGGCACTCTTTCAAACCCACTTCTGATCTCTACATTTTGGCATGTACTCATAGTGTCAGGAAAATGAACTCATTCCTCTTACTGGACTTCCAAGGGAATGGGTAAAGAAGATGTCAGGAAAATGAGTAGATGCTCTAGAAAAAAGTTCACTGGAAACTTCCAGAGTGCTCTGGAGTGAGGTGTGCTAGCTCGCTACAGTGCAGTGGAAGATATAGGGTTCTGTTCAGCCACAGCCTCCCCATTGATCTTACTGTCTTCTGGGTGAGAATGAGTATATCCCTGGGATTCTGCCCCAACCCCACTTAAAATGTCTCGGCTGCTTTTATAGCCAGTATCTCTCCATCAGAAGTAGGCTAACATTTCCCCTATTTTTAGGGAAAAAAAAAAAAAAATCTGTACTACTTAGAGACTTCAATTTTTCATTCCACTTGATTGTTCTGTTCCCATGATTCAGAACGATAGTCAGAACTATAAAACTCTTTTAGCAGCATAATACTGCTGTTTAGAATGAGTACGGCAAGCATCATGCTGTGGTTTGTGGTAGGAGGCACACTTGAAACTGAATCACTTGAAATGGATTTTTAGTGACAAGGTTAGACATTTATAAAAGTGATTCGATTTGGGAATTCTGATAAGGTTCAGTGTAGGAATCAGCAGGATATTTAGACATCCAGGAAAGAGTGCTTTTACATCCACCACGTATACCCAGCACAACTGGAGCTCATTATTAATGTGCTCACTGTTTCAGAAATACTGTAACACCTGGACCTGCACATTCTTCAAATGGCAGCATGACTGGCTGCCTTCATTTACTACAGATTGAACAAATGGTTACTTAAAAAAACTTGACAAAATACCCACTGCTTCACTGGGCTCTGTGTGGCTGCTTGAATCTATTCAAAATGGAGATTATTACAAGATCAAGACCTTAGTTGGCAAAATAGGGAGTTGGCAAACTTCTGGATGATCTGATCTGATTGTAGTATCACGCTGTTCTGTGATGCTGAGCACCAGGCTTAATATATATGTCTTGGTATATGTTACCTCCCCAGGATTTTTAGGTGAGAAAAAGAATTCTTATGGAATTATTTTAGGTTTTTTTTCAGATGGTGACCTCAGTAGCTGAGTTAGCCCAGCTGTAATATTCTGTCTGCCTTAGTACAACAGCTTTCCTCTCCACTGCAGATGTATTTCTGTCACGTAAGCGGCACGTCGTGAGTTTCTGTTGTGCCGTGCATATGCAGTTCCTTGTGCGTGAGGAATGGCGAGTCCTGGTGCAGTCTGACAGCAAGGCACACGCGTTCCTCTGAGGTGATGTGACTGGACACCAGACAAAGGGTCTCCAGTGTCCGAGAACTACAGTGTGCTTCACTGCTTCGGAGTGGGGTCTTGCTTGGGGAAAATGTGGATTGGTTTCTGTGAAACCCGTTGGGTCAGGTCCTGGTGCAGTGAAGATCCTTACCGGGAATGGATCTGATCCAAAATATGCTGGTTTGTTCAAATAGTTGCAGTAAAATGATGGTGTAGTGAAGAAACATAATTTTACTTTAAATTAAAATGTTTTACTTTCTATTTTTTTGATGATGCATAGGAAGATGCATAAGATCGGTGTGTTAATTATTTCAATAAGCTCTCCAGTCAATGGCAACTTTAAGCCCTTAAATATCCTGATGCCATGGTGTAGCTTTGCATGTGCCAATGAGACTGGACACTGCAATAGTCAGTAGGAATTCGTGTGTGTTAAATGAGCCAGTTTTATGGTCTTCAAAAAGACCATAAAGCCAGCTTTATGATCCAAAAGCAGCATTGCTTTTCCGATAAGCCAGCATTTCCAAAAAAATCCTGTGTAGTGCATACCTGGAATTCAAATGAGCCGCTGCTGAGGCAGCACAGCAGGGCTTGTGGAAGTACATTTCATAAAAGCCTCCCACAGGCTTTTGGCTTTTCTTCCCCCCTCCCTTTTTCAGTTTAAAGAAACAAGTCTGTAAAAAAACCTTGAAATACATTTTTAAAGAGCATATTTAGCAGAGGACTGTCTGTTTGGGTGGGTTATTACACAGAATCACAGAATGGTAGGGGTTGGAAGGGACCTCTGTGGGTCATCTAGTCCAACCCTCCTACTGAAACAGGGTCACCTACAGCAGGCTGCACAGGACCTTGTCCAGGTGGGTCTTGAATATCTCCAGAGAAGGAGACTCCACCACCTCCCTGGGCAGCCCGTTCCAGTGCTCCGTCACCCTCAGAGGCAAGAAATTCTTCCTCATGTTCAGACGGAACTTCCTGTGCTTCAGTTTGTGCCCATTGCCCCTTGTCCTGTCACTGGGCACTACTGAAAAGAGTCTGGCCCCATCCTCCTGACACCCACCCTTCAGATATTTGTAAGCATTTAGAAGGTCCCCTCGCAGCCTTCTCTTCTTCAGGCTGAACAAGCCCAGCTCCCTCAGCCTCTCCTCGTAGGAGAGATGCTCCAGTCCCCTCACCATCCTCGTAGCCCTCCGCTGGACTCTCTCCAGTAGTGCCTCATCTTTCTTGAACTGGGGAGCCCAGAACTGGACAGAGTACTCCAGATGAGGCCTCACCAGGGCAGTGTAGAGGGGAAGGAGAACCTCCCTCGACCTACTGGCCACACTCTTCCTAATGCACCCCAGGATGCCATTGGCTTTCTTGGCAGCCAGGGCACACTGCTGGCTCATGGTTAACCTGTCGTCCACCAGCAGTCCCAGGTCCCTCTGCACAGAGCTGCTCCCCAGCAGGTCCGCCCCAAGCCTGTACTGATGCATGGGGTTGTTTTTCCCCAGGTGCAGGACCCTGCATCTGCCCTTGTTGAACCTCATCAGGTTCCTCTCTGCCCAACTTTCCAGCCTGTCCAGCTCACACTGAATGGCAGCACAGCCTTCTGGTATATCTACCACTCCTCCCAGTTTGGTGTCATCAGCAAACTTGCTGAGGGTACATTCTAACTCTTCATCCAGGTCGTTAATGAAGAAGTTAAACAAGACTGAGCCCAGTACTGACCCCTGGGGAACGCCACTAGTTACCGGCCTCCAACTAGACTCAGCGCCGCTGATGACAACCCTCTGAGTTCTGCCATTCAGCCAGTTCTCAATCCACCTCACCAACCACTCATCCAGCCCACACTTCCTGAGCTTCCTTAGGAGGATGTTATGGGAGGCTGTGTCGAAAGCCTTGCTGAAGTCGAGGTAGACAACATCCACAGCTCTCCCCTCATCTACCCAGCCAGTCATGTCATCGTAGAAAGCTATCAGATTATTCCAAAGTTATTCCAAAGTCTTTACAACACAAATAGGATAGGAAATCTGAAATGCAGAGTATATACCTTTCTGTACAGAGTAAATCAGGGCAGATTTTAAAGGATATGTTAAACAAGCATGACTTGTGAGCCAGGGGGTCCTTCTGACAGAAAATTACTGTCTTCCTTCTCCTTCGCAGTGAAGAAAACAGTTCTGTTTGTTCCCAAATGGTAAGGAACAGACCTTCCAGCACAGAAATCAGCAGCAGCTGCTTCTTTGCATGTATTGACACCAAGTTCTTACTTGGTGAAATCATTCCCTTTTTGTAACCTTATTTGAGAGCTCACAAGCTCTGGCAGTGCCAGAAGAGCAAACTTGCCTCCTTGGAGGAAGGACAGAGAGAACTGTTGAGGTCAGCTGTAGTCCTCTGCATGAGTGTTCTTCCCAGCCTTTTCCTGATCCACAGCTTTGAGGTCTATAAAAGCTTCCAAATACCCTCCCCTCCCCTCCCCTCCCCTCTCCTCCCCTCCCCTCCCCTCCCCTCCCCTCCTCTCCTTCATCCTGTTGAGGTGTTTTATAGTTTCTGCAGCTCCAAAGCATGTATTGGAGACACAAAGTCTAATTTAATGTCAAGATTTTTTTATTCTGATGATGGGATTGTTTGCTGATGGAAGGAGGCTGCTCGGCACAGGTGGCTGGGAAAGCTGGAGGGACAGGTTCTCAGCTCTGCTGCTTCAGCCGCTTCAACATGGAGCATTCCTCACAGAGGAGCCCTCTTTTCCTTTCGGAGCTAAACAGTGTCTCCTTTCAGCATGTACTGCACTTTTTAATTGACTTGTAATTTGGCTAAATTGCTGCATGGTTGCACTGGTTTAAGAGAAAGTGCAGTCTCTGTCAGGAGTTTTTGTCTTTTTTCCTTTTGCTGCTGTTTTCAGATTCTCTCCCCCTCTGTTTTCAAAATAAGTTTGCCAAATCCTTTTTTCTTAGTGTTTTTAGCATTCATCTCATTCACAGAAATGTTTTAGTAAGAAGCACTATATAAAAAAAGGTTTTTTCACCACGTGAACCTTTATGAAAATTTTAAGTTACTGAAATAGGGTGTTACGATGAGATGTGCTGACTACCTGTAGGAAGAGGATGCTACCGCCCAGTGAAAGTTGTTTCACACTTGCTTTTTTCTCATTGTGAAATTTAGATTAAATGACTCTGGTTTTGTTCTGTCTCCAATTCAGATTGGATTACGGACAAAATTAGTTTCTAAAAGTCATCTCATTGATGGAGCTGTTCTTGCGATGCAAAGTGTAATGTGTATTTAGTACGTCCTTTTCAGAATAAACAAAACTCTCTCCCCTGACTGAGCAGTTATGGAAGGTGACATAACAAACCTCGGTAGCGCTTTGCGGTAAGGCTGGGGATTTCATTTAATCCTGTGCTGATGATCTGCAGTGTGGTGCTGCTTGCTCTGTTCCTCCTCCTCTTCCTCCTCCTCCTCCCAGCTGTCACGCCTAGCTCGTGCCGAGCGGGTGGGTAGAGCCTGGATCTGCGAAGGCGGATGAGCGTGTTGATGAAGTCTCCAGTCCCTGTCATCCTCCTCGTGTTAGCACAGTGGCAGCCGTGTCGCTGCCAGGGTCACTCAAAAAGGTAGCTGTGGTTACCATTGGGGTGAAGGGAATGGTGAGTTTATTTACTTCTGCCACAAACAGTGTGGAAAATGGTGTTGCAATAAATTTAACTTTTTGATGCAGGCAGCTACTCAAATATCATTTATATACAGAAAGTAAGGTTGGAAAAATCCCATATTAAAAAGGTTTCCTGGCGAGACTTCTTTGTTTTTTGCCTCTGTGGGGAAAGGATGTTAAGAACAGTTGGGTCCTTTACTGTTTCAAGCATGTCATTTTTCATCCTTGACAGAGCTAAAGCAGAAATATTAGTTGAACGTGACTTTTTTTTTTTTAATTAATGTGTGTTGTTAGAATTTTGTGGAAATATTGATAGTAATTTCATGTTTTGCATCCCTCGTCCATACTGGCACATTACCTAAATGTTTTTGAAGCCAGCTTCATCATAAATCACTCCTTATGCTCAAAGCAAGTGGTTTTATTACCCATATATGTATGGATTCCTGGTTTAGGAACTCTATGTGATTTTTGCCATTCATTTAATGAAGTAAGACTTCAATATTTTAAATCTCAAGGGCAATGAATAGGCATATGGTCTTTATTTTTCATGAATCCAAATAAATATATTGTTGCCATCTTAGCTGATAGGCATTTTTTCTCTAGCAAAAAATGAGGTGACTTTTTCATTGTAGCTGGGATCCCTGGAACATCCACAACCTTCCCAAAGTCAAAATGTGTTCAGCCTCAATCTAACAAACGCGTAGTGCATTACAGGAACTGATAGATTTATTGTACCTTACGGAAACTGAACTGGTAAGCTACTTGTGTGAAGAAATGACTGTTATTGAGGCAATTCCATTTCTGTCTCTGTCTTTTGGATATTAAACTTGACACTCATCCATCATGCCCAGTAGAGAGTCGAAGGAAGCCTTGCTGCAGTTGTCAGTCAGCAGACTCTGAGTCAGCATGCGTAATACACAAATAGTTGCTAATTTTTTTTTTTTAACCCGTTATACTAAGACCAAACGCTAAGCTGAAGGACGAAGTTCCTTCTTTGGTCTTTCCTACTACAAATGCTTTGTGCTCACTGGCATTACCAGGAGGTAATATAACATCTTCCCTGATTGTGGCGGGTGTGGGTAAGATCTGCCTGACAGTGACTCCTTGGGAGGGGAGTGTGGCAGTAGGTGGATCATCTGGACAAATGGCTCAGCACCAGGACAGACTGGGAGAGAGAGAGATCGCATAAGCTTCTCCTTTTCCAGACCAGATGGGAAATTCCATGTTCAGAAGTGGCTCTGGGAGTGGTGGAGCTGCTGTAGTGAAACCCTGGAACTCGCACTGCTTCTCAAGAGCCAAATCTAAAGCAGTAACATAGTTTAATGAAGAGCAAAAGAACTCCTAGGTTTTTGACTAAGTTGAAAGCTTCATTAGAGATGCATGTTTTGGAAGAATATAGCAGATTTTTGTTGAAAAACAGAACATCTGAAACCTCCAAATCTCACTCAACAGAAGGAGACTGCTGATTTGGAAATGGCTCTGCAGCACTTACCTCTTCCACTTTTCATTAAGTTTGGTTGCTCAGACAGCTATAGTCTGCCATGGTACATCACAGCCAAGGACTCACTAAATTCAGTGTGTTTTAGCCAGCAAATAGGAACACTGGAACAGAAATCTTGATCATCCTTAAAAGGAAAAATAAAATAATAAAACATTGTTACATCCAGCTTGTAATTTTTCCTAGTTAAAATTCTAGGGCATTTTTCAACAAACTCCTCCTTCCATTAAGAGGGGCAAGGGCGGAAATTCCCTGACTTTTTTTTTTTTTTTTACTGAATTTTCTTTGTTCATCAAGTTGACCTAACATGAAAAAACTTGAAAATTCAACACATTGCTTAGCCTGATTTCCATAAATGTTGTCTACAGAAAGGCAGCTCATTTGCATGCTGATCTTGTTTTTCATTCTGCTCTGTTGCTGCAAAACCCTGAATAATACTACTGGCTGCATATTCTTTGTCTTGATGAAGTCCAAACCATTGCCTTTCTTGAGGATCGCCAGATCTAACAAGGGTTAAAGCATTATTTTAGTAATATACGGCTTTGTGTATTCAAAAGTTGTAGCGCAAATGGAAATACTTATTCTTTATTAATTATGCCAGCACTTGGGAAAGAACTGGTGGGAAAAATTTGCACTGCTGCTCATCTCACAAGAGATTCAGATGACTTCTCCAGATAAATTGTTAGCCAAAATTACCTTATTACATGATAGTGATAGGGAGTGTTTTTGCATTCAAAGCAGAATACAGGACAAGATGACTAATTGTGTTCATAGAGTGGCATAATGCTCACCATAAAATAATGATTCCCTTGCACACCAGGGACTGGGTTAATTAAGGGAATGATGAGTCCTTGTAAAATCAGATGCAAAAAGCAAACAATTTTTTTCTTATATTAAAAAATCACGGCAGTGCAATAGAACTTTATGCATTTGTGTTGCGTTTCCTGGGAAATCTTTCTATATCATGGAGATTTCAACAGCAGGTTCTGTTTTCATAACTTTCTGCCACACTGTAACAATCTCAACTGGCAGTTAAGGATATTTGGCCCTCAGTACCCTGATGTATTGTAAATCTGTTCTTTTCGTATAAATAGATTTCTCACCCTACAAATTAGATTAGTATCTGATCCTGATTTTGAACAGCAAGTTTCAAATTACAAAGTCGTTTTATCTCATTTGTTAGGGAATAAAAGAGCCCAGAGTGTTGTATGTAGTGTGGAACAGCAAAACCCCAGTAGGTTTTGGAGTTTTCCTTACAGAAACCGTTACCATCCTGGCTCCTGGAAAACATTAAATCCATTCAATAATTGTAGATTATTCCTGTGTTAGTTATTCAATTAAAATAATAGGGTATCAAACCATGCAAGTTAAATGTTTACCTTACTGAGAAGCAAATTATTAGTAGAGAAGGCACACAAGTTAGTCTTATTTTTTTCATATAATTCTCGATGGTAGATTAAAGCTTATTTCCAGTATTAAGTTGGGCTTGTTTGCCATGACAGCAGTGGTTATTTTCATGTTTTTGGAACGTGAAATGGAAAGTGTTAAAATGCAGAAGAGACAGAACTACCTTAAAAATGGTAGGCATTTAGATGATAGAAAACCCTGGGTTTTTTTAGCCTGACTGCTGCCCTTGACAGAAGGTATAAATATTGTACGTGGTTTGAGTACTCCAGTGCACAGAACTTGTGTGTAGATGGCTAGCAGCAGATGTGCTGGAATATTATTAAAGAAATGGAATGGAAAACCAGTGAAACAAAAAACTGAGAGTCGCATGAGATTCATTACAAAAGTGATTTGCCATCAAGCCCTCTGTTAATGGACCTGATGTTACTTCAAAAATCAGAATAATCCATTTTTTAGCTCCAAGTTCTACATTGAATTGGTCTGATAAATACTCTACTTTGCACTGGAAGTTTCAGATTTTGTTAGCTGGTTTTAACATTCATCTATACATGCCTTAGCTGCCGAAGTCTCATCTAAAATAAGAGACAATTAAGAACACATATGTAGACGGAAGTGGCTAATTTTCTTTCTTTTCATAACATTTCGTGATAGAATATTCCTTTGATTTGTTAAGAGGGGTTGCAAAGTTGAGGACCGTATTTCTTAATTTGAACTGAGCATACAAGAATCTCTGTTTCTAATCCACGGGCTCCCTCTCCTGGGCTGGAAGGCGCTTGGCACCAGGAGCTTTAATACAGAAGCTAAGTGAAAGTTATTTACAAATTCATTTAGTGACATAGTGTCAACGGTGCCTCCTAACTTCTTCGACATTTAATGAGAGAATTGTGCTTTCCCTAATAGCAACAATGAAATGAATACAGGTGTTGTGATGCATCAGGGTTGCAGGGCCGGGTTATCTTCCTCAAATACGGATTAAGACATGTTTCTCAAGGACTGAAAGCCATGTCCTACAAACAATATTTACAAATAAAATCAGTGAACTTGCAGATCCAAATAACCACATGAACGTATACTGTCTAATTGCATTGGTACTGTCATCTTTGTTTCTCTGGAACCTTGGTGCTCTGCTTTCACCTCCTACTGGTCACACAACATCTAAATCGGACTGTTTGCTTGTTGTGTTTGGTAGTGGAGAAAAATGATGTTGGCGTTAATGTTCTTAGATTAGAAGTGCTTTAGTATTGTAAATTGCTTAACAAATTTGAACACCTAGAGTCATAAAGTACACCTTGCAGGTAAGAACTGTGTCTATTTAAGAGGTCACTTACTTTTGCCTCAAGTTTTTAAGCCCATTTCTAAATTTTATGAAATAAACTTCTGGCAGAGTCGAAGATAATTTTTTTTGTGTTTTAGCTTCCCAGTCTTGCTTCTAAGAATTTTTTTAAGCTTGAATTTATTGACATAAATAAATGTTTACATAGCTTAAGAAGTGTAACAAATATTCCAGAGTGGTCATTCTTTTAATGCTCTTAATGTATATGTATATTGCAGCAGACACAATGAGAAAAAAATCTCTTCAGTGCTGCTGATTGGGAGTAGAAGTCTTGTAGCTTGCTCTGAAGTGGCTCAAACCTTCACATACTTGGACCAAAGTTTTTCACACTAACTTTGTGCTTGTTTTGTGCTGATGTAAGTGACCACAGAAAATCACAGTGACTCAAGATATTCAGGTCCAAAAGATCTATTCAGAAGATCTGCAGTGCAGGTAGGGGCAGGACTGGCAGAGGGGTTTGTTCATTTATGACAATGCAAAACAAGCACCAGACTGGTGTGAAACGCTTTCACTTTAGAATATCAGCCTTTTATTCCAGGGCTTGAGCTTATAACAAATATTGAAAACAGTCCCCAGCATTTTCATTCATGTTAGAAATCGGGTGTAAGTTTGTAAAAAGAAAGATCCCACTAGTGAAATATCAAACTCCACAACTCATTCAGAAATGCATTTCTAGAGCTGCTAATTTAGGTATTCCTCTTGGCTCCACTTAAAGCAAGTGGTGACAGTTATGTCTTATGAAACAAAACCAGGTCTGGGAGAACAAATTATAGCAGTTCTCTCAATTTGCTTATTATTTGTTCCAAAGGCACGGGGAGGTGAACCTTTCCTGTGAGCAGAGGGTAGAAGAAGCACATGAGAAATATTACATACTTTGCTGCTGAAAGTCGATCTGACTTACCCTCCAAGAAGCAGGACAGTTGAAGTGAATAGAAACAAAGCATATTGCCTGAGTGAAAGTTTCTATTTCCTAAAATTTACTATTTTTATGTATACTGCATCCACTTAAAGTGACAACTATTTGCTGTGCATTCTGTGCATTCTTGTTTATGCCATAGTTTTGGTCAGCTGCTTCACTGTCTGTGAAAATCTTCTATCCTAGCATCTATTAGGTATCTGTTCGTCTTGTTTAAGTTTACAGGGATTGAAATTATTTCTGCTAAAATATCTAGTCTCTGTAACTCTGGCACTCTGAGATATGCAGGGAGCTTGACACTTCCCAATGGAAAGTAGCTTTAACATGTATTGGTTAAATAGGCAACCTGACAGGAACACAGCACCATTACATTCTTTACTGACACCACTGGTACCTAGAAACTATGGTAATCATTTAACTTCTTGTCCTCTCTTCCTCGCCCCTGTCCCCGCTCCCCTCCCCCCCCCCCCAATAATTAAGCCTATTTAAAGTTTAGATTGTAAAGTACATTGAGCTTAAATGAGGAGTGGCTTTATGCAATGCTATAACTTGTTAAGTCTTTTCCATTAAAGCAACATGTGTTTCTTTTCTTTTTCTTTTTTTCTCTTTTTGTGCACAGGTACTTGGAACACCAAATGAAGACACATGGCCTGGAGTCCACTCTTTACCCCATTTCAAACCAGGTAGGTTGAAGTACCAAGCTCATGTACATTCTTTTCCTGGAAATACAGGACACAGACAATTACATCCCCATCCACAAGCTTCAAAATGACCTGGTATGCAATGCACGAACCATAATGCACTTTTTCTAGCTGATTCCTTTTTATTGTGCTCTGGGTGTGGGTTTTTTCTTTTGTTTAAGTTCTTTTTGCTTTCTTTTGCATTTTCTCCTGTTTATTACAGTGTGAGCCCTGATCTGCTTGCATGCCTTAGCCCCTGAGTATGGTAGCTTTCAGCTTCCTGGTAGGCTGATCCCCGGTCAGTATTACTTCTCCGCAAACCACTCTGAACTTAGGGATACTAAAGGAAACTAAACAGTAGAGAAAAGACTTTGTGAAAGCTGAAGTTAGTACTAGATCGTGTTAGTACCTTTCTACAAAGGTTCAATTTTTTAATGTGCATTGTACTTGAAGTTGTTGTATTCTACAACCATTCTTGAAAAGCTGTTTCACCATTTGATACCTTTGTGTAAGAGGGAGCCGTTTGTTCCCTAGAGACTAGAAGTACACGATCAACTTTATTATGCTATATATGTATGTATGCATTTATATGTGATATATATAGTCTTGTGAACTTTTGGATAGGGATCTTAGAAATACTGGTTTTTAAACATCCCAGCAGGCGTGTGAGTAGGAGACAGGTTGGCTGGTGAGGTTGTGAAATGCTGGAACTGGTTGTCCAGAGAGATTTCACATCATCCTGTTCAAAACCTGACTGGACAGGGCCTGAGCAGCCTGAACTTGTTGGACCAGCTGTGTGTGGGTTTGAACTAGATGGTGAAGAGAAGGTTACTAGATGCTTTCAAGTGAAGCACTTAATTGGCTCCCAGTATATTTCACTAGGATGAGTCCTCAGTTTATAACCATATGAAGTGAGTGACAGGATTGATCCGATTTCAGATGTTTTTGTCTTTGCAGGCCTAAGGTCTCTTGGTAAACTGGTTCCCCTTTACTGCAGATGATAGTCCCTTCAGCTTTTGTCATAAACTGTGATAACCTGGCATCCTATGTCACTTAAACCTAATTTCCAGGTCATCTTATAGGTTGGACGTAAAGAAGAAATTTCCCTTTTCATTCGAGACTATTTTATTCGTCACATCTGCAGGATCATAGTGACTTATTTGGGGCAGCGAAGAGGCAGGAGATGAGGCAGAGGAGTTGAAAAGGACAAAGAGATCTAGGTAGTTCTCAAAATAAGAGATAGAGAAGCAAATATATTGTAGGGCTTACCCTGATGGTAACACAAAGACTTGGGAAAAGGGAAGGTAGACAGCTTTCTTGCACATCATTGCTTTTCAGTCTCTGTCCTAGTGCTGTCTTATTGCTGTATAGTGAAATCACTCTCTAGTGCTCTTTAGTGAGTTAGTAGAACTTTTTTAACAAGTACAATTTTTCACTGAAATACTAAAAAAACTCAGTGTTCTTCCCCAAAGCAGTTTCTCATTAAATTTACAAGCTTTTGTGATTCTCATCCTATTAAATATATATATTTAATCAGTATATACTGTATATACTGATGAGTATATACACAGAATCCTTACAGAAATATAGTGGGTTTTAACCGCAGTCCGAAGACATTGTTTTTATTCAGTAAAGTATCCAGTAGTAATGAGGAGGAGAAAACCTGGAGATGTCAGTGAGTGCTCTTTGGGTTTGTTCTTGTTTTTATTCTTCTGTGTGATATAGGAAAGTTTTGAACAGTAGATGGCAGCCAAGAAATTTCCTGGGTTTGTTTTTCTTTTTCGCTTCCAAGTGTGTGAAGGGATGTGGATTTATTACCACAGAAGAACATCGGGAAATAAATCCACAGTAGGCACTTCATTAATTCTAATTTTTATACAGGCATTGTGTTAGACTTGCTTTTATTTTCTCCATCCCGGATTATGGATTTTATCAGCTATGAATACATAGTATTTATACAAATGCAGAATGGGAGCAGGAGGAAAGATGTCTCCAAGACAATGGTCATTCGGTGTTTTCACCATTTCTGCATGGTGTGGTCTTTGTTCTCTCAGATCCTTTCCACATTTGTGAAGTGTGTAGATTTGCAAGTCAGAGTAATTACTATTCTCGCTGGCAGTTATTTAAGCTTTCTAGGGCCTGTTAATGCAAAGCTCTGAGCTCCTTAATTCCCGTACACTGTGGAGGTCTGAGAGCACTCCAAAGGAAAAAGCCCTCTTCTGTATACACAGTAAGCCCTCCCTTTGTACCACCCTGTATCCTTCATGGCCTTGGTAAAATGATTTTTTTTTTAATTTTTTTTTTTTTGTCTTATGGTTCCTTCTTTGCTGACTTTAGGAATTACAGCAATAGAAAGCGTAATCTAACTGGACAACCACAACTTGGCTTACATACCCCAAAAATGAGTAATTGAACTTTATGCTGGTAAAGTGTGGAAAGGTTAGAGGAGAAAAACTCATCGTTTCTGGGATCATACTGGGTACCAGCATCTAAACCATGCTCTGCACAAAGTGCTCTGACCTATGGGCTGGGCTGGAATTACACTGTTTGCTCATGCCATTAGAGTTGGTGGAGCTGTTTGGTCATGGATACCAGGTTGTCTGTTGCTTCTTTTAAAAAATGCTTTCCTTCATGTCATTCTGTGCACAAAAGTTTTCTGGCTATGGCAAGGCTGCATTGTCGCCTTCCACAGATGCTCAGCCAGCATTGCAACCCTTCCTCTTGGTCTGAAATTATTGTTACAGCCTGGAGAAAATCTCCTCACTGTATGGGACTGAAAGACTGTTCTTTCCTGACTTCTTTGGAGCAAAAATAGAGGTTACTGCTTTAATAATACATTTAAGATTACTTAATCTTTTCCTTTCATTAGCAGAAGAGTGCAGGAAGGAACCTGAAGTGTCTTGCCAAAACTGAACCAATTCCATTATTCTTTAAGATGTGTGAAATTACTGTATTTAAATATAAATGATATGGGGTTAAGTAACTTGTGTGTTTTGCGTGTCTTTGTGAGGTTTAAGACCAATAGCTACAAAGAGAAAGTGTGATAAACTGAGAAGTGCAGAGAGTGCTGGTGATGAGGATATCAACATCCACTCAGGCAAGGCTTTGATGCAATAAACTGGATTGTGTAAGCATAAAACAATATGATTTGAACAGAAAGTATGAGTGATAAATAGTTACTATAATTTTAAAAATGCTGGGCACATTAAATGCCTGCAGAGTTGTGAAGACTATTGAGAGTAGAAACAAAATTTCTTTGTATTTCTTGTTTGCATACAGACTTCAATAACTAATTTTCATGCTGTGATTTGATAGGGCATAGTCCTTGGCTGCAGAGAGTTGATCACAATTTACTAGGAGAAATGTCTGAAAAACGTGGCGTTAGTCTGTTCTCTACTAGAGTGGACAAAAGTCTGATTATAATGGAAAGCAGCCAGCGGATAAACAATGATGATCTCTGACATCTTAATATGCAGGAACATTTCTGAGGCTGAATAAGAAATGTGTTCCTAAGGGTAGTGGTGGGTGGCTCTACATCATCTAAACTCCTAACCTCAGGGATTTTCACAGCCTGTCATTGTGAAAGTAAAACGGTCGTAATTTGTTTTGCCATTTAAGAAGTCAGAAAATGACTTGTATTTTACCTGCCTGCTTTGAGATCTTTCATTACTTTCTATCTTACAAACACTCTAAGTAATATGGGAGATATTTGAAGCTGAAAGTTGCCCAGCGACAGGACAGGGGGCAATGGGCACAAACTGAAGCATAGGAAGTTCCAGCTGAACATGAGGAAGAACTTCTTCCCTCTGAGGGTGACGGAGCACTGGAACAGGCTGCCCAGGGAGGTGGTGGAGTCTCCTTCTCTGGAGATATTCAAGACCCACCTGGACAAGGTCCTGTGCAGCCTGCTGTAGGTGACCCTGCTTCGGCAGGAGGGTTGGACTAGATGACCCACAGAAGGTCCCCTTCCAACCCCTACCATTCTGTGATTCTGTGATTCTGTGATTCTGTGATTCTGTGATTCTGTGATTCAGTCTTGTGTCTGAGCCTTCCTGATATTTGTGTGTTATTCTCTCCATTGTTATTAAATCTCCCATTTTTCTTAGTCTGGAGTCTTACCGTCTTTTCTTTCCTGCCATTTCTCCTGGATTCAGAATCCTGCCCAAATAATTGAGCAAGATAAGCCTTTGGATCACCATCTACGCTTAAGTGAAGTTTTCACTTTTCCTATATTCTCACTTAGTGTTTGGGACTGATGCTGCATAACCTCCATCCTGCAAAGTTAAACAGAGATTATCAGAAGGTACTGTCAGTGAGCAAAATGGGAGAAGGTAACATACAGTCACAATGGAAGACAAATGTGGTGGTGGCCAGGAAGAGAGGGTAACAGGCAAAGAGGAGTAACTTGTTAGTAAGGTGGATAAAATGCGAGAATGCTCTGTAATGTTCACTGTGCATCAGTTTGCTTACAATACTGTTTCTAGGTGAAAGAAAGTTAAGTATTTAATCTTGGGCTGATAGTGTAGGAGCCTGAACCTCACTATGTTCAACGGATGATCAGATATAATATCAAATACACCTGAAAAGGTGCCTTTATGAGACAATGGAAACATCTACTGAGCACTGATTTTAAAAAGAGAATCCCTAAAGTCAGGATGAAAAAAAGTTAAGAAAAAGGGACTCTCCTTAAGGAGAAGGCAGAAGAAAAAAGAACTAGAGTGAGAGAACAGCATTCATAGGAAATGCTGCATAACACGGAGTCTGCCAAGGATTGACAGATACTTCATGGGTTTATTAAAAAAATACCGAGTCCGTGACTGACGAAACCACTGCAGAGCTGATGTTCTGACTCAGAAATTCTGCTTTGCTTCCTGGGTGGTCAATATATATAGATTTGGTTTAGAAATATGATCTGCCTACCTGCATCTTAACAGCTGATTGATAGCCAAGTTTTTTCAAAGGATTAAGTCTTCATTTAGAATGAGGCTGGGCAGAGGGACTAAACTCTGGCACAAACCCATGGAAACACTGTATATGAGGACATATGGCTTTTCAGACTTTCATAGCAGTTTTTCCTATAGAGATTCACCAAAACCTGTCAACAATTTGTTGCACGCTGAATCAATATCTTGTTTGTTTACATCTACACCAATGCCAATGAATGTTCCCAGGCGATGTGTGAGTCTTTGCTGTTAAACTGCTAGAGCAACCTCTGGCATGCCTTTAGCTCATGACATCTAACACTTCCCACTAATTAATTCCTGGGCATTGTTTGGGAGTTAGTGTGGGCTAGGGACCGTTCCCGTAGGAAGACAGAAGTTCCCACCTCCTGTGTTGGAGGACGGAGCTGGAAGGGTGCTACAGTAGTACAGACACAGGACAGTGATGGTGTCTCAGCCAGACAACAGTCCTGAGCACAGTTAAATTACTGGTACAGATGCAGTCTTGAGGAATTTGAATGCTTGAAGAAAGGAGAGAGAAGGATCTGTAAAGGAGAATTAATTTCAAATTTCTCCCCCTCTTCTTTAGTTTTGGCAAAATTGTAGTATTTGATGTTTCCTCAAGCCTATGGTATCCACAACCCATGAAACTGAGAAGTTAAAGTAACTATTATATATGCAAGGGAGTCAGGGTGAGCACTGCTAAAAGGCAGAACCTTTTAATATAAAAGTCCAGTGCTTTAGACAATGCTGGCTATTAAAATTACATTTTCTAGTCATACTCAGTAGGGTTCTTAGAAAACAGCATCTATCCTTCCTCTTTACACAACCTGCGCTTTGCTAAAGCAGATGCTTTTGGAAGGGAGGGCAGGAGAGGGAATGGGGATGGGGGTGGAGGGCGTTTGAGACGTTGAAGTAATTTTTCTCAAGACATTTGGTATACAAACAAGTAGTTTAACTCATGGTTGTGATAAAACTCCAGTTGTGATTGAACTTCAGCAAAAACCGTAATTGCACAGTAGTGCTGCAAATAGTGCTTGAAAATTTGCTTGTCAGCATGGATACTTGTCTTTATATCTTTAGCTAACATAGTTTAAATATTTTTAGGATTGAATCTTTAATAAAAATATCATGAGTCTTACATATCACAATACAGCATTAGTCACTTCAGACTTATAATTTAAATGTAAAAAAAATTTTCAATATATGAATTATGGTGATTTTTAAATATTTGCATTTAAGCTAATCGCATTTGATTTTAAATAGAGAAGAACATTAATCAAGGAATGCATATTCGACGGCATGTTTTGATTAACAACATAAAAAATGCCTTGAAGTCAAACTGCATTTTAAGTTCTTTGGTTTACAATAGAAGCTGATTAGCAATAGTGCTAAAAAGGAGCTAAAAAATCAAAATGTAGTCTGCTTCTAATTCCTTATGTAGCTTTTTTTGCCTATTCTAAGTCCTTTCAAGGCAAACGTGGCAAAGGTATAATAATTCATGTGTTTTTCTGACTGATAAAAGAGAAAAAATGCTCATCTTGTTTTATGTTACTTAAAATGCAAGTGCTTATTTTTTGAATTCTCACGGCAGACCAGTAATTCCTTCAGTGGTCTGCTAATAAGCTCACTAGTGAGTTCTGCCGAAATTCACTTCT
The DNA here is from genome assembly GCF_030867145.1 of Opisthocomus hoazin. Classification (NCBI taxonomy): domain Eukaryota; kingdom Metazoa; phylum Chordata; class Aves; order Opisthocomiformes; family Opisthocomidae; genus Opisthocomus; species Opisthocomus hoazin. The sequence continues at coordinate 69,002,055 of NC_134417.1, read as the reverse complement.
GTTTGAACCTGCCCTTGATGTGGGGCTGTCAGATGAAGCGTGTTTATCAGGCAGATAATGATGTTTGCAGTGGAGACCATGTAAGTATATATGTGGGCACATGAGTGAATATACTGTAGAGCGGTTGTTTAGGGGAATTAAGAATCAGAAATACTGTCTATTTCTGTAAGAGATAGAAATACTGTCATTTCTAAGACCATTTAATACAGCTGGGTGTAATGGATGAGCATTCTGGCACAGGCTTTTCCCCCCCGAAGTCTTCAAGCTGAGTACAATTTGGGAGCGGTTGTTTTAAGAGCTTAATTTTTTGGATGCATCAGGTTTGTCAAATCAACCAGCTCGAGAAATTTCCTCCTTATCTTCCCTCTGGTTGCTCACTTCTGCTTCCATTTTGCGGTTGTTATTCCAGTAGCTTTGTTGATGCTGCTGTTTGTGGGGCACAGTCCTAAAAACTTCCTTGGCACGTGAGGCATTGAATAAGCTGTGCTGCATGGTCTGAAACAAAGAGCAACTCAAATCCATTTACTGCTGGAACAATGTGTAATGACACTGCCCACCATCTCTGAGGCTGGGCTTCTGGCGGTGTGGATGTTATATATTAGGCTGTTCCTTTTCTATACTCTTTTAAAATCTCAGAGTAAGTGGTATGCTACAGGAAGATCTTGCAATAGGTACTTCTTGCAATAAGGAGTATGAGTACTGTATGTTTGCTTTTATTTATGCGGTCCTGTGTAGAGATCTCTTTACACAGCATTTGATTATGAATACACCACTTAATCAAGATTTGGCTAACTTGGCCTTATAAGAAGCAAATGGTAAACACTTCTAGGTGCAGTGAGATTTAAATACAAAAATCTCTTGAATCTTTTTTTTCACATAAGCAAAAATCACCTTTGACTAGTGAAATACAGCACCCATGTGAAAAGCCAGCTCTTTAACAGTGAGACATGATTGCTAGTGAGGATGATAACTGTATATTTGAGATAAAAACAGAGGATCAAATTTTGTTTCCCAAATTTGTTCCCAAAGATTTGCAAATATTTAAGTGTTTGCTTAAATGAAATTAAAATCACACTTTTTACTTTAAATTTCAGATGAGCTTACTGTGTCAGTCTTCCAGTGTTTTTATTCAAAATAAGCACATTTAATACCAATAATCAGAAAAGATTTGAACTCTAGTATATGTACTCACAATTTGAACTATAAAAATTCAGAGTACGTCTGAGATCTAATCTTGGTCTGTAAATGTGCAGTTTTTCAGGTTTCTTTAATCTCAGTGTTCGTGAGAGTGAGCAGCTGCCTCAGCAAGACGGTGTGCCTCACGTTCTTGACAGCGACTCACATGTGCCGCTGGGCGGATGGGTGGGTGATAATGTGAGCGTCTGCGTGAAGTTCTCACGTGTGCCTGGTTGCCTTTCAGTTCTGAGGGAGGTGTAGTAAGTTTGTGCTCCATGGGGTTTCTTCCACAAGGTTGGACCGAGATTTGGATCGCCTGTGCTGCTGCCTTGCATAATGTATGTCAGGCAAAGCTTTCTTTTTTTGTTATTCTGCATTATTCTCAGGATCTTGCATACAGTCAAGATCTACTGACTGATATTACTATTTTTTTATGATGAAATCAGTGGGAGCATCTGAAAAAAAAATACCAAAGATATATGCTTGACAGTGTCATAAAATGTAATTTCATGCAGTTAGTCGTAGTCAGATACGTATAGCTTCAGATCTGGTTGTAGTAAATCCATCTGGCAATAAAGGACAGAGACATTCATACAGGTGTCACATTCAGAGCGAAAACTTTTACCCTGAAAAGTAACTCAGAAGCGAACTTGGGGATGTAGTTGTGAGACTGAATTCCAGTTCTGTCATTAACTGGACACAAGCAGGAGACCCTTGGATAAAAGTTGGGAGGTTAAGTTCCCCTTTTTTTTGCCTGTGTTGTAATTGCAGGATTGGTGTTTGTAGGTATGTAATATTGTGGTTTCACAGTTCAGGACTTACAAAACTGGTCATGATGGCTTAGCTCAAGAACAAGATTATTGTAGCTTCTCTATTCTGACAACTCTGAAATAAAAATCAGCTGGTTTTGTTACTCTGTTTTTTGTTCTCTAAAGAAGAATTAGTTCAGGAAACTTAGTGAGGGCTGACATGTACACGAGGCTGGGCTTAATTACCACAGTAGTCCCATCTAGTTGTACCGTCCATGAAAGTTAACAAGACTGTGGTTGGTGGTATGACCACAAAATTGTGTGGAAAAATGTGACCTGTATTTTATCGATATGTGGTTTCTTTCTTTGTAAAGAATTTAAAGCAAGGAGCCTCTAGCCTGCTTGAAGTACAGAGGAAAAAGGTGATACCAATAGTTAGGAGAAGCATGGTCTGCAGTCACACAGGATATAAATGGAGTTTGCAATTAAGGACTTGGGACTAGCATTTGCCTATAGACAAGGTTTCATCCTGTTGAGGTCACGCTGAATGGCAGCACATTTTCTTTTTTTTCTTTTTTTTTTCCTTTTTTTTACAGCTCCACCGAAATGGAGCCTCAGAAAATTCCTCGACACTCATGCCTGTTCCTCTCCACGGAAATCTTTAGCAAAAGGCGAAAGATTTATACGATCTGAAGAGAAATCAGAGTAGACCTGGTTAGGGTATAACCTATCACCATGAATGTGCTACCATTCAGCGTGACCTCAACAGGCTGGAAAGTTGGGCAGAGAGGAACCTGATGAGGTTCAACAAGGGCAAATGCAGGGTCCTGCACCTGGGGAGGAACAGCCCCATGCATCAGTACAGGCTTGGGGCGGACCTGCTGGAGAGCAGCTCTGCGGAGAGGGACCTGGGTGTCCTAGTGGACGACAGGTTGACCATGAGCCAGCAGTGTGCCCTGGCTGCCAAGAAGGCCAATGGCATCCTGGGGTGCATTAAGAAGAGTGTGGCCAGTAGGTCGAGGGAGGTTCTCCTTCCCCTCTACTCAGCCCTAGTGAAGCCTCATCTGGAGTACTCTGTCCAGTTCTGGGCTCCCCAGTTCAAGAAAGATGAGGAGCTACTGGAGAAAGTCCAGCAGAGGGCTACGAGCATGGTGAGGGGACTGGAACATCTCTGCTACGAGGAGAGGCTGAGGGAGCTGGGCTTGTTTAGCCTGAAGAGTAGAAGGCTGCGAGGGGACCTTATAAATGCTTATAAATATCTGAAGGGTGGGTGTCAGGAGGATGGGGCCAAGCTCTTTTCAGTGGTGCCCAGTGACAGGACAAGGGGCAATGGGCACAAACTGAGGCACAGGAAGTTCTGTCTGAACATGAGGAAGAACTTCTTCCCTCTGAGGGTGACGGAGCCCTGGAACAGGCTGCCCAGGGAGGTTGTGGAGTCTCCTTCTCTGGAGATATTCAAGACCTGCCTGGAGAAGGTCCTGCGCAGCCTGCTGTAGGTGACCCTGCTTCGGCAGGAGGGTTGGACTAGATGACCCACAGAAGTCCCTTCCAACCCCTAACATTCTGTGATTCTGTGATCCTGTCCATGTCTTCCCCCTAGTTTTCCCTCTCCCTGCCTGATAAATAAGGTATATAAGGTATTTCTTTAAAAAGAGGTTTAGAGTAGAGCAGTAGACTGAGTAAAGAAGGAAGATCCCTTTGAGTAATTTATTCATTTTGCTTCTGTATGTTCCTTATAACAGCGTTTATATAACTGGTTCTAGTGTATCACTTTTCCAGTAAAACCTCATGTGGCGTAGCAATTTTTTTTGTTTCTTCGAGAACTGAAACAGATCTTTGGACATTAAGGCATTAAGGCAATTTGGCCAAGTAGTTGACTCCATGTTTTCCTCCCTCAGTGAAAATAGCTTAAATTGATTAAACTAAACCTCTAACAGTCCAGTCAAGAAAATATGTCGTATATGATACTTCTCAACTGTTTTAAGTGAATGTCGCTCTGTTGAAGTCAGTGTTGCTGTGCCAGTTTGAACCAGCTCAGTATCTGACCAAAACATATTGCAGAATGACAGATAAAATCAAAATCTGTCTTTCCCCAGGTCTAGGTTAGCTTTTCAGCGATGCTTCAAGTCAGTTCAGTTCTTTTTCCACCCAGCACATTTCTGCACCAAAATATATCAATGTGCAAATCTGCACTTCTTTAGCTGAAATCTCAGACTTGTTCTCACGCAGCACTGGCTAGTTGCATCTTACTTTGCAGTCCTTTGTCATAAATGAATGGACAGTGTTGTGGTTGGACTATTTACTTACAAAATACAGAAAGTCTTTCTTTTTATTCCAGTTTTTATGGATAAGTATCTGCTTGCATATATGTTTTTAATTCACATTTGTAAACTGAAATTCAAGGATGAGCTCAGGTCCTGCTGAGGCCAATGCAACTTAGCTACTAACCTCACTGGAGCTCAGGCTTTTCCTCTGGAGAGCAGAAGCTGAATTAGTAAACAACAGGTACAATTTGAGTTGTAACGTTGCTCTCCCTTGTAAGTTTGAGTCATACTCTCAATGCCAATATGATGCTTGACCTAATTACTACTGAACATGTACTTCAGTACTGAGTTTTTATTTGTGCTATTGGATATTAAAACATAAGCACTGACTCTGGTGCCATGTTGCTGGTACTGAACCATGGCTGCATCTAATCATGATCCTGATTACTCTGCCTTGCCCTGCCTCAGGGCATTGGCACATCTGTAGTAGATGCATTGCATGCAATGTATAATAGAGATGAAAAGAAGTTGGCACTTCCTGTAGTTTTAATCTGGATGCCACAAGTGTGATAAGTTATTTTGTTGTAATATGCACACAGCAAATTGTAAAGAAGTCTCTTCACTTGCTGCTCTGGGTAAGAATGTACCCAGCAACTTCTGGTTTTCTCCTCTTTAACCCTCATGTTCTGCATTCATTGCAGTATTGCGACAACAGAAAATAGAGAAAAAAGCTACTACAATGGTTTAAATTGCTTTTGCTTTTTGTAGTATCCAAGCTGCTAAGTGCCTGGGATAACTCACATTATTAGTAATTGGAAAGTACTGTAGAGCTTCTAATTTACAAAGTTTAGGATAATGTCAGTAGTGTGGTATTCAATCTAAATGTTTCTCAAGTTCACACGAAGTAGTATGGTAGCATTTTCAACAATGAGACATTTTAGAAATTAATTCAAATATGTTAAGAAATGTGTATGAAATTGGCAATAAAAATATTTTATTTGGTGAGATATATATTATGGAGCAACATATTTTCTGTTAGTAAAATGTGCCACATGACCTGTAATTTATTTCTTACAACATCCTAATCCTAACAACATAATAAAGGTTTATAACACTGTATAACATTGTTCATAAAAATTCAACCTAATAATTTTAGTTTGTTGAGAACTGTGTAATGATAGTACATCTGATAGCTGCTGCGAGTCTGTCTTCTTAGCTAAACTTCTTCATTCTGACAGAGAAGTCAGCTAGGTGCTGCTTCAGTGGTCGTCTACAGTGGTCAAAGATTTTCCAAGTGCGGAAACTGTTTGTTGGTAATACAAAAATAAACCAATCAAACAAAAACCCACAAAAAACCCCGTTCAAACTTTTGTTTCTAAGTTCATCTACATGTAAAAGCCTTTAATAATATGGCTATGTAGTTAGCATTTGGCTTTTATTGCTAAGAAAGTTGTTTGAGTAAATTTAGATACAATATTACATAAGAGATAGTTACAATTTATATTGGTGCTAAAACTAGTTACAGTCACGTTGCTTCCAGTTTCCAGTACACTTGTTGTAGGTATCTAAGAGGGAGTGATTTCCTTGCTTTAACTGCATCAGTATGGTTAAAGCGACAGAATTCGTAAATGTGAAGTGGCCCTCGGACACAGTTTGCAGGGCTACCACTTACCAAAAATTTCCGATAGTCAAGTCAATGAGTGTTGAATTTTCTGCATATGTATTTTTAGTTAAAAAAAAGGCAAATAGTTATAAGAAACAAAATCATCCACTATGATGCTAGAATTTTCTGTGTGCCATAGTTTTGACATCTTTAGAACTGACTACCTATGAAGTATGTATGACAACTTTAGAACTGACATCAGTGAAGTATACAAGTACAGGAATTTGAACATAACCCCTCCCAAGTTACATTTACAGTTGTTTTGCACAGTAAGATGCATGTATATGTGTATGCATATATATATATATATATAAAAATACTGTTGCAACTGTACAGTGTGCTTATTATATGTTGTGCTCATGGGTGGAGAGGAAGCAAAATTAATTTTTGAGGTTTTATGGAGTATTTTGTAAGTTTAGGCCTTCTTCACAGCAACCAATGCCATCACACTAGGTTAGTTAGCCAGGGTGAGTACCAGTCTACATGGTAGGATTTCAGTGTGATGAGCTTTCATGGAAAATGTTGTATTCTCCAGCTGGATTGCAGTTGTTTCTTCGTGAGAAGTGCTTAGCTCAAAGGGCTAACAGAGTACTGACTCTTCACTTCTGCAGCAGCTTTCATAGCGTCTTCCTCTGCCAACTAGAGTCCTACTGCACAGCAAGCATGTTCTTGAATATGAGAAGGAAAGCACTTCTATCTGAACTTGAGAACTTAATGTTTGAGTAAATAAGCTGTCATTGTGCTTGTTACTTCTTCTCATTGTTTATATGTGTTCTTTAGAAAGTGGACTCTCATGTGACCGTCATATTTTACGTGTCCCTGTGTGTCATGCAGACTCATGCTTACCGTTATGCCTCCTGAGAAGCATAAAAACATGACAGTAAGGTCGCAGAGAATTGTATTTATGATGATGAAGAGAATAAAAAATACTAGATTTCAGGCTTCTTTTTTTTACCTAGCAGTCAAAAACTACTTCAGAAATAATTGTAAAAATTTCCATTTCTGGTGATGCTGCAGTAAATGAGCTTTACGTCATGATGGTTTGTTTGTTTGCTTTGATGAGTTGGGGTCTTTTTTGGGTTTTGGTGGTTTTTTTCTCCCTGTTTGTATGGCAATTGCTCCTATGCTGGTTTTCTTTCCCTGTCTTGGGACTTGAGCTGTAGTAGTTACATAAAAATGATGACAATTGGCAGTAGATAAATATATTTGAAAAAAAATCCTGGTTTTAGCGTAAATAATTGAATATGCCTCTTCTTTTTGTTACAGAACGATTTACCCAGTACAGCCCTAAAAACCTTAGACAAGCATGGAATAAGTAAGTCTTCTTTTTTTTTTTACTTACTCCTTTGACTCTTCAAGGATATGATTCATGCCAAGCTGCAGTTACCATAGTTAGTTTAGAATGGCTGTATACTTTTTAATTACAGGACAAATGTAGAATTACTGAAGTATTATTCCTTCCTGCTTCTGCCAGTTCTGCATGTTTTTGAATTGCCAGTTCCCTGTAAATAGAGAGAAACTGTATAATGTTATATTTTCTTCTTGGGAATGTCAGTTGGTAAGTGTATTGAGTTTCTTGAGAGATGCTGTGTTAATTGCTTTGGGCCATCAGTTTTGAATCTTGTTTTCTCCGTGCCACTTCAATAATTAAGAGACTTTTAAACAGTGTGTTTCTAATCAACTTTTGAGTGTTGTTTCCACATAATCATCCCCTGTTGCCAGGTCCATCTGGCCATTGCTGTGAGCTGATGACCATACTGTTGCATATTTTAATTATCATAACTAAAAAAAGTCGACATGAATTTACCACCTTTTATTCAACTTTTAATGTTTCCTGAATTTTTTCACATTTACATCAAATGGACACTGATATAAAGGTACTGTGCTCAAAATCCAGAAAGGGTGCCTAGTAAGCCAGGAACGCCCAACCAATCATCTGTGTAGAGTTTACTAGAAGATTTCTCAGCGCACGAAAAATCTTTGTAGACAGGGTATCTGCGCAGCACTGTATTGAGTGATTAACATCTTTTATATTTTGAAGAAAGCACATACAGATTGAGTTGGATGGGCAGGGTAAGAGCTATGTCAACAATTTGTCTTGCCAGAAAAATTGTTAGAATTTTTCTCTACTCTCTTTTGACCAAAATTTTTTTGCAATAAGCTAAGCCTTTGCTGCACCAGCATTGCTGTTTTCTTTCTGATACTCATTCCAAATTTGTTGTTGGTACCAACTGGCTGTCTTGTTGGTAGTCTAACAGGGAGTTCAAGAGATAAATCAGCAGGAGACTGAAGCATCTCCTCCTCCAAGTTCACCACTGAAGTTGAAGATACAAAATGTTTTGGTGAAGGAACTTTCTCATTATAAGGAAAAAAAGTTACTGGTAGAGTAGAAGTCCAAATCCTTTTTCAATATCCTAATTTATTAGCAGTGGAGTGTGTCTACAGCTCTAAATTTCATAGCATGGTCGCTTGCCCAAGATGTGATGAGGTTTATACTCACTTTGCCATTCCATTATTTCTTCTCCATCCGTTCCTTCCTGAACCAATTTGGTCCAGTGTTTTGGACCGAAGCACAACACCATTTTTCATTTGAAAAAAAAAAAAAATCTTTTGAAATTGTGGTTAACTGAGAGAGGAGAAATCTCATAATGTAGCAGATTCATAGTTAAAATTAGGTGTTAGTTGTTGGATGTGATACCATCAATGTTTACCCTTTGAGCTTGAATTTGTATTTCTGCAGTGCCAGACGTCTTTCATGACCTTGTAGCTTGCTCTGCATTACTACTGGATCCTCCATGGTTAGGAATAACTTTCTAATTCCTGCAGTGAGACACATGAAACTGGCACTGAAGCCAGTGCAGGCTTTCCCAAAGGTTAAGTGTCACCTACCTGAGTTAATTTACTTTCAACAGCCTGTAGAGAATTTCCTGGCTTGTCCAGTTCAGACTGGGAGCCTAATTTAGTGGCTTTCATGGAAGAGTCCACCTCATATGTATTCTAGAGGGAACAATGGGAAGGTTAGCTTCACTTATAGCTGACTTTTGTGAATATCTCAAACAGTTTTGCCAGTTCTTGTGATTCTTGAAGGCATCTTGCAGTGTTTGACTGTACCTCAGTCTTACTGCTTGGAATAATGTAATTCCCTGAAAGTCACAACTTTCATTTTATGAAGTAAGTCACTAGAATTGTCTCTATTCTGTCCTTTAACAATGAACAAACTTGCAAGTTCATTTTTTCTTTGAAAGTAGTTAATGAAATCTAAAAGCTTGGAAGAAGCAATTATATTACAACATAGGCAATTACATCTGGATTGGGAAAAAGGGACAAGGAAACTAATACTGATGTGAATGTGCTTGGGGGCATCTATATGCGTAAGTAATGTGAACAGATACTGGCACGCTATTCCATCCATTCTGCAGGCATGGACTGAGTGTTTGTCAATATTTTAACAGCAGTTAGACCCAGCAGTATCTCCGGTGTATGAATAAGTACAATAATAAATTTGAATCTAAAAAGTTGATATCTTGTGTTTCCTTCAAGAACATTGCATGAAATTTTTGTTTTCATAAAACAGAAAAAAAGAACAAACCCCAGTTTGCTTAAAACAAACCCTCAATCTCCAACACTTCATAATTGACACAAATTATGATCACATCACAGGCTGACTCAAATAAGACCTGAGCATTTTCATGTCTAAGAAACCTCTTCAAAAATATTTATATATTTTCAATGCTCCATGCATAAAGGATTTGCAATTTTTCAGCATAAATGAAGGAACTGAAAGACCGAAAGCAATGACAATACATAGAGTTCAGCACTTCATATGTGTGGTTCTACTATAATAGGAAATATTCAGTGCCTCAAAATTATGTATCATTTGCATTTGAAATGTAAAGGATTTTCTCTTTTTCTAGTGTAAATCTTTGTGTGCTGTATTAGACTGCTGTTGCTTGCACAGCTGTAGTTAAGGATGTATAAACATTTCTGTTATAGACATCACATTCCCAAGGGTTTATAATTCCGCTATAAAACTTAACACATGCACAGACTGATTCATTCTAGAAATTTTCTTTTTTTATTAGCATGTTTCAAAAAGCAGCAATCTCTAATCTGAAAAAAAAATTCCTTTTAAACCTCTTGATTTAATTTCTTGAAGACTGTTAATGACACAAAAATGTGCCATTTGAAATAGAATTGTTTTAAGCGTAGTTGGGATAAATGTGAGACCTAAGATGTGGAGAAAAGCATATAGCCTTTAGTTTTTAAATAGGTATTTTTGTTTCAAATACGTTACAGAGTTACTTCCTCTGACATCTTAGTGCCTTTGAAAGATACATCTTAAAGAGTAATGCTTATGGTCTTGGAAGGATTTACATGTGTGCTTGAACTTCTCTGAGGTGAAGTCCTGTTGCTGCATTTTATAGAAGGGGGATTGAGATACAAAGAAATTGAGGAATTTGTCACACAAAAACTGCCATAGAAACTGTAAAACAGAGCTTGACATTGAACTTTGTGCTCCCAAGTCGGAAGAGAACACCTTTGATTTTCTAAACACAATGAAGCTTTCACCATCTACTGTTCTGTCTTTCAGGCACAGTCTGGCCCTTTATCTTGTTCGTAGGTATGTTTTGAGGTCCTGGTGTGGAAGAGTGAGAGTATGGGTTTAGAAGTCTTCAAGGAGCCTTATCTCAAAACGTACATTGTAATTCAATTTATGCAGGGAGAGGTTACTAGAAAGAAGACTAACGCTTCCAAGATCTACAGAGCCAGCTTCAGGTCTGTGAGGCAGAAGGGACAGGGGCAAAAAAACTCCAACCCCAAACCCTCCAAAAAGCACAGATGGTAGACTGGGGGCAAAATAATTGCACCTGACTCACTAACACCGTCTTCCATGAGATGCGAATTTTAATGGCAGAGCCAGACAATGGAACAATGATGGACACAAGCCAGTAGCTCTTCTATTCCCAGTCTAACTGGTAATTGGCTAAAAGCATGGAATGTAATAGCAATGACAAAGTGAAATCCAGGAGGCGCGTTATACAAGAAGCAAGATCCCTAAAATTCTTAAAATAGAATTAGTCAATATTAGAGGCTACTTTTGGGAAGTGTTTGAGGGAAATAACGTGACTATCACAGTGAATTAAGTTATTTGGAGACTTTAACACTTAATTTCTTCACTGATTGTTGAACTACCTAAAGATTATAAAGAGATAAGATGGGATTTACAAATTTTGTAGGAAATGCTTATAATGATAGGAAACAAAACTTGCATTGACAGTTGCTTCCCTCTAGTATGAAGCTTCACATACATTGCATGACCTAACATATTGTGGAATGTGATTATAAAATACTGGTCTAAAAAGAATTAAGATGTGGTAATCTGATCTTCCTACAGAGTTCATAATGAATTATATTTTCCCCTATTTTTGTGAACTGTTCTGTTCAATTGTCTTTACACAATAAAAACCAAGACCAGCTCTGCCTTCAGAATTCAATGCAACCTGTTTCAATTTGCAAAAGCTTCTCTACGATAATAAACCCTTACAGAAGAATAACAAAAGAGAACTAATTATTCTTGTGTATATTTGGTAGGATATAAAAAGCTTTTTCAGATCCTTCTGTCATAATGGGTTGCATTGTGAGAAATTAGCTTGGAAAGAAAAGGTGCAGGTGAAAACAAATTCTGCTCTGCATGAATAGGACTACTACTTCATAATTCCCAAACATGGCAGTATTTATTATATAAGTAAGACTTTATTCTCCCAGCTAGTCTCACTACTGGGGATTTCTTCCTCTAGCAGGATGGCCTCTGTACTTGAGACCTCCCTTCCTGCGACCAGAGTGTTTAAAAGTTGCATTCCAGGATGAACTAGCCTGTTTTGGGGCTGTTATTCAGTGAAAACTTCCTGAAGAAAGCAAAGTGAGTGAATAGCGATGAGTCCATGTATTTTGAGTCTGTATTTAATTCCAAGCATGACACAGGCTATGGAATTATTTAGAGATGAGACTTTGGAAGGATTTTGGGGTTTTTTGCTTTTAAGAAGATCTTTGCCTAGGTGGGGTTTTGACGAAAGACAAAATTCTCTTCTAATTGTTGCTTTTGTCCCCTTCACCTCCTGTCCCTTCACCAACATGGCTCGTTGTAATGTAATCTGTAGTGCCACTGAAAAAATATTGAAGCGCAGAAGGAACAAAAAGCTTTATCATTGTGATTGCTAAAACCTTTCTGATGGTTAAAACTAAGCAACAAGGATTTAAAAGTATACCTGTGCCAAAGGTGGGGTCTGTGCATACAACTGTGTGCCGTTGGCGTGTGTTGAGGCAGCTGTGGGCTGTCCCCTCCCTCGCGCCTGAGGAGTGGTCGGGAGTCAGGCTGGGGCAAGCAAGGATGGAGACAGGATGCCAAATGAAAAGATTTTCTTGAAGTCTTAGTGATTTAGAGGCAACAAACCTGCCTCTGTCTCCTGATGATTTGCAGTGATGGTTCTGTACTCAAAGAAACATTGTCAATTTCCAATTTTGTTTCATATTTCCCATAACTACCCCTTCATCAAGCGTCATCTTTTGCCCAAGGGACCTTGGACGTCATGTCATGACAAAACCCACATTAACCAGCAACACAAACAAGAAGTCATTTACCAGACAGCAAATTTATTACACTATCTTCGTAAAAAAAAAACCAACTTCTCCACGGGCCGGCTGAGGCGCGGTAGCTGTGGGCCACGAACACGCATGGGCGGCGTGGGGGGGGCGGCAGCACGGTGGTGCCGGCGCGGAGGGGAGCGCTCGGGCCTCGGCCGGGGGCCCATGGGCCTCGGCAGGTTTTTGTTACAAATGTTTTCCCAGCACTGCTGTTTTGTTTATTTCACCACTTAACGGGGTTTATTACATTAATTTCAGGGCGGTGGAAGCTGCTTGTTTACACTCAAGTGCTTTTTTGTATGTCTGCTACCGTACATTGCCCCCACTTAGTGCCGTTCTCTGTGTTTCTGGCAGCAGAAAGGGGCTCAGCTACGACAGTGCAGGGGGCAAAGTTCTCAACCCAGCCCAGGAAGGGTTAGTGCGAAGCTGAAACACACTGCGGGTTTTGTCAGCTTTACTGGAATGAATTGTATGATGCTGACTGATGCCAATGACTGAGAAAGATCTCTAGAGTTTCTGTTTATCCTTTTGCCAAGTTTAAAAATTCTGTACAGTTTATATTTGAATGTCCCTTTCAAACTGGAGCAACTGTAAATTGCTGAAGTGTTACACCTTTTAAAACTTTGGTGGAAGGTTATTCCTAACAGACCTTGTTGACAGAATGTTTATCCTGACATTCAATTTATTTTTGCTTTATTTTAAATTCCCCCTCTTTTCTGTTGCTAAGCTTTAGGTATTGTGTTACATCCTCTTGGCCCAGTCAAAAATATTAATAAACCTCCTAAACTGGACTACAAAAGCCTTTGTCCTCTTTTTCAGAGCACTAATAACTCTGTGTTGTTTCATTAGTAAAATTACGTTGTTATCCTCCTGTACTTTTCCCATCCATGACAGCTGTGAAAACACATCCCCAGTGTACGTGGGTGTTTTTTCTTGTCTTCTGCAACACTTAATTCAGTTTCTGGCATTGGACTAGAGTTTGTTGGCACTATTATCTCTGAACCCATCCATATTTTGAGTTATTTTTCCCTAGAATTAATTGTTTGTAGTTCCCTGTGCTCTATCTTGTTCGTAGATTTTCTGCCCATAGATCTCAGTTCTGTTAGCCTCTTTGTACTAATTTTTTTGTCTTCTATGGTGTTTTCAACGTCGAGTTTCATCTAAGAATTGATTCAGTATGTAGTGTATCCCTTAGTAGTCCAGTTCATTAATAAAGATGTTAAATAAAACTGTGACTAACGCTAATCCCTCTGGCACACAGCTGGACACTTCCCTTCCAACTCAGTACATTGCCACTCATCATTACCCTTCGCTTATAGTCTGTCAGCCAGTTTTCAGTTTATGAGATAGTGTATCACATCCAGCTCTTGGGAGTTTGTCCACAGAGCAAGATATTTAGAGAAATTGTATCAAATATTATCTCTTGTCACTTTGTTCCACCACTGATTAAGTGCATTTTTTAAAATAATAAATTTATCTGATGCCTTGTTCATTAGTCATCTCTTCTTTTGATTGCCATTTTGTCTGACGTTTTTTCCTAATTTTGCTTCCGTATTGTTGATGTTTTGTTTCTGTTGTCTATATTTTGCTTCTGTATTGTGTGTCAATGTCCAGCAAATATTTGCCAAGATTCCCTTCTTTATTTGAAAACCAGAAAGGAAGTAGGTCTATACATATATGTTTTTAAGTCTAGTACAATACGATAGAATGCAGAGGAAAATTAGCTGATGGTACAGTAACTGATCCACAGTAGTAAGCCTGTAAAGAGAAATGAGGAAAGAGAACTAACTCTCCCTGTGTAGATTTCCTGGAAAAACTTTTAAAAGGTGCTTTACATTTGTTAGCTGTCCTCACTAATTCCTTAAGAATTCCTTAAGCTATTGATACGTATATCAGATAGATATGTTTATTTGGTGTTTCCAGGTACGATTTTTTTTTCAAAGTATGTTCTTCATTAACGTTTTTGAGTACTTACTGATCAACTCTTTTCAGATGTTTCCAGTTGTTCGTTCTCCTTATGCATGCCAACGTTTTATTAATTTCTCAGAATTATGTTTTTGGTAGTCTGTTACTCATATGTTGCCATAGTGTCTATGTCCATTTCTTGGTTTGAAGTCTAATACTTTCTGATCAGAGGCACCAGGTATCATTATATCCTCACATTCCTCATTCTGCCCTCTTCCTGGAGTTCTGTACTGTTGACCTCTCTGCTGAAATCTTTCTTGTCCAGATAATGACATTGAGGACAAAATTGAGTCTCTCAGATGCATTTTAAAAATATTTGAGGAATTGAAGAAATACTGTGAAGGCAGTAATATGAGTGAAGTGGACCTTACTGCTGGGTCTCTCATTATTTGTATGTAGCCATTAAAGGCAAGATTTCTCCAAAATGAGAGCCAAAACAATAGGCACCTTGAGAATTGGGCTGGCATTCAAATGTGCTTAGTGCTAAGCAGCCACTGTTGGCTTAAGTGGCTTGATATTTTCCACTGCCTTTCGTCATGTGTTACAGATAATTTTTCTTTGACTGAACAGTTCCTTTGATTCTCATCTTAGGGTCTCAGAAATGTATGTAATTTTGGGAGATGGTGCAGACAGGCAAGAAGTGTAATAATATGAATAATGCTACTGAGTTTTGTCACCTCTGCAGATAGTTTAAGCCAATCTTAAAACCCATGCCATTTGGCTCCGTTGCCAGCCAAAGACTTACAGACAGTAGCTGAGGTTTCTGCAGAGCTACAAATATCACTGAATATCTTTGCCTTAGACAAATACTTATTTTACTGAATTTTATGATGATTTGATGTGGGTTTTTCAGCGTAATTTTGATCACCACCTTTTCTGTGGGAGGATGGTGATCATACGTATTCAGATATTACCATTTGTGAGAAACTCTTGTGATCATCTCCTAAAAGTCATTGCAATTTTGTCAAGAAAATCTTAATTGCTTCCTTTCCTGCATTTCTGGCTGTGGCCTTCATATTCCTGACTTCTTTCCTGCCATATCACAGAATCACAGAATCACAGAATGGCAGGGTCACCTACAGCAGGCTGCACAGGACCTTGTCTAGGCGGGTCTTGAATATCTCCAGAGAAGGAGACTCCACAACCTCCCTGGACAGCCTGTTCCAGTGCTCCGTCACTCTCAGAGTGAAGAAGTTCTTCCTCATGTTCAGATGGAACTTCCTGTGCTTCAGTTTGTGCCAATTGCCCCTTGCCCTGTCACTGGGCACTACTGAAAAGAGTTTGGCCCCATCCTCCTGACACCCACCCTTCAGATATTTATAAGCATTTATATGGTCCCCTCGCAGCCTTCTCTTCTTCAGGCTGAACAAGCCCAGCTCCCTCAGCCTCTCCTCATAGGAGAGGTGTTCCAGTCCCCTCACCATCCTCGTAGCCCTGTGCTGGACTCTCTCCAGTAGCTCCTCATCTTTCTTGAACTGGGGAGCCCAGAACTGGACAGAGTACTCCAGATGAGACCTCACTAGGGCAGAGTAGAGGGGAAGGAGAACCTCCCTCGACCTACTGGCCACACTCCTCTTAATGCACCCCAGGATCCCATTGGCCTTCTTGGCAGCCAGGGCACACTGCTGGCTCATGGTCAACCTGTCGTCCACTAGGACACCCAGGTCCCTCTGCACAGAGCTGCTCTCCAGCAGGTCCGCTCCAAGCCTGTACTGATGCATGGGGTTGTTTTTCCCCAGGTGCAGGACCCTGCATTTGCCCTTGTTGAACCTCATCAGGTTCCTCTCTGCCCAGCTTTCCAGCCTGTCCAGGTCACGCTGAATGGCAGCACAGCCTTCCGGTGTGTCTACCACACCTCCCAGTTTGGTGTCATCAGCAAACTCGCTGAGGGTACATTCTAACTCTTCATGCAGGTCGTTAATGAAGAAGTTAAACAAGACTGGGCCCAGTACTGACCCCTGGGGGATACCACTAGGTACCGGCCTCCAAGCCGGTATATATAGGACAGAGAAACAAGGTTTTTTGCTTTTTCATGCAGTTTTTTTGAAGTATTTTTGCCAAAACATGTGGCTTTTGAGGAGACTAGTGAAAACAGTGATTTTTGTTTCAAAACTTGATGTTATTTGCTAACCAAAAAGTTTTCATAATTAAATTTAGTAATTTCTTTAAATAACCTAGTTTAGAAAGTTTGACACTCTTGTTTGACAATTTGTGAAAAATGCTGGCTGCATCCAGATCATCATGTATATATGTTCAGTGCCTGCTTGACCTGGGTGTCAAAATGGGAAGATAGGAGACAATAATCTTCGCTGGTGCATTAAAGTGGAGAGGTTAGATTATGTATCTTCAGCAACACACTGTGAATAACAAGCCTCAGCATAGGGCTGGTGCACCTGGCATTGCTGGAGGGCAAAGAGGCAACTGGTTCCAAGGGGAACTGACCTTTCTCTTTCAGGCATTGAGTCAATCCCATATCCTAAGGCACACATTCTGTGTTAAAATTATTATAACTCTCCTGGTATTATGCTGAACAACAGACTCTGGTGAAAATCTATGGGAAAAAACCCCTAAAATTATGGTGATGGTAGTTTGTGTATTGTTTTTAATTAAGCCTTTATAGGAAATACATTGTGTAATTTTAAAAGACATAGTCAAAACAGTGAAGTTGTTCTCTGATAAAGATAAATTTAATTGAAGTTTAAAATAAAAAAATTTTGAAATGTTGTTTGTCTGAATTAGCAGTTTGCTGGATACCAAAATGGAAATGACAGTGTTTATCACTAAATGATTCCTAAACAAACTGCATCCTTTTAAATAATGTAATGTATAATACAGTGTATATCCACTGTCTGCTACCTCAGCTGAATTTATATGTGTAACGTCTGACTTACAAATAGACAACTTTCTGTTAAATTATTCACATCTCATAATAATTGATGTAACAGAGTTGATCTTATATTGGAGCATATTTGATCATAAATTCAATGAAAGCAGCCACCATCTTTGTGATGTTTGTCCAACTAAATCCTTCAGTGAATAGAATAATAAAGATACCAGCTGTGTTTGTTTTATGATCACTGCTGCAACAGGAGACTGGAAATACAAATGAAAAAAAGCTCTGATTTTTCATATTGGATTTATAAACTTAGAATCTTACTGCAAAGAATTAAAATGGAAAAAAATAAGATTTTTACTTCTGTCACATTTTCATAGATTTATTATTTACTTTTTTGTTCCTATTGTTTAGGGATCTGGAATAGTTTTAAACTATTGCTGTTGTTTGGACACCCAAAATCCAAGGAAATCTTATAAAAGCAGATGAAATTTACGCTTTTCTCTGTGACACCATTACAAGTTAAGAACGGACCATCATTTTTGTATTCACTTCTTTGGCTGGATTCTGTAGCAGTCTTAAAGCTGTGTTTACTACTGTATACTGTTAGTATGTCTCAAACTAATTTCACCATCCTGACATAAGAAATCATGC
The DNA here is from genome assembly GCF_030867145.1 of Opisthocomus hoazin. Lineage (NCBI taxonomy): Eukaryota > Metazoa > Chordata > Aves > Opisthocomiformes > Opisthocomidae > Opisthocomus > Opisthocomus hoazin. The sequence goes on along the minus strand of NC_134417.1, from coordinate 68,984,109 downwards.
TCCAGATTATTATTGGTCTTCCTTCTGCATTATGACTTTTGTAGAATAGTGTTATAGTCCTTTTATTTCTTTCATATTTGATCCTTAAAGTGCCCTTGAGTCAAGCTTTATTCTGCAATCATGAGGGCATGAATCTTCCCTGAGATGTTGACAGCTAGTGTTTGGTGAATATCATTTTTCTGTCAGATACAGCCTGCATCTACACGGCTAACTAAAGTAGAGCCAGGGACTATCGCCTGGCCCCGAGGCCATGCGGCAGACCTTAGCTACAACTGTACTGAGTAACACTCGAGCATGCATCTCCTGTGGGCTTTATGTGGTCCCCTTGCAGCTCTGCAAATGCAATTGTTATTTTTGGGGGATGCTCAGTATTAGTTTTTTAATTCAAAATTTCCAGAATAACGTAAGACCCATGTTGCAGACCACAGGAACTGTGTTTTCTAGCAAAAGACTGAAGGTAATAATTTCATCCCCTTCTTGTAGGAGCCTGGTACATGCCACCTTTTGGGAATGGTCCCTGGCGTGGGTTGTTCCTTGAACTGCGTCTAGGAGTGGTTTTGGAGAGTGCTAGGTGGCATGGGACAAAATAATCCAGGAGCCGGTGTGGACACTCAGTAGTTGAGCAGTCAGTCTCCCTAGCCCTGTTTAATTTGACGATACAGGGTTCAGCCGAGAGGTTCTTGCTGTTCCCTGCCCTGTGCACACCCAAGCATATTCCCAGTGAAGTTTCTCCTCTTACTGTAATGCGTTGTCACCTAGGCCTGCAGCTTTAGGGATCGTTCTTATCATTTCTTTCCTATGTCATGCATCCAGACTGCCATATACATTTTACAATTTTCTTTGCTTTCCAGCTTTTCCAAGATAAGTTTTTCCTTCCCCAACCAACTCTGTCACTCAGAATTTGGTTATTGTAATACTCTTCTCATGTCCTCTCCTGACCAACGCCCTTCCTCAGATCATACAAAAAGCAATCAGTACATTCAGTTTATTTTTTTGTGGATTATTTAGCTCCCCTCCCAACACTGGCTGTTTCACTCCATCATTTCTGAGCTCCTTCTTATCCTTTTCAAAATCCTCCATGATTACATCTCTTCCTCTCTTCCTTCACAAAGCTGTGTATTTGCTCCTGTTCTCTATTCTTATGTCAGTGATCCCCTTACTCATATTTAGGCCGTCTCCAGTCCCCTAGATAGTTCAGACTCACTCTCAACTGCTGTCCTCCATTCTGGGAATCAGATGGGCTTGTGCCTGGGTAGTGCATTTACCAGTTGTTTGCAGTCATTTTCTCCACGCTTCTTGTTCTCAGTTTGGAAGCTTCTAGGACTAGTCTTTGTCTGCCCCAAATGAGAAGCTTAACATCCATTTAGGACCCTAAAATGGCACCTAGATGTTTATTTACCTGCCTGTCCCGCTTTGGTGGCAGCACACATGACCAGATGTGTTGCAGAGCTCTGTGGATTCCACAATTCCACGTGTACAAAATCTTTTGAAAATCCACCTGCTTATTGTGGGTCATTAGAAGTGGCATGAGCTCTACTGGCAGTCAATTTTTAGTGCTGGCTGGCTCTTTGGGAAATCTGACCTTTAGTGGTCACTATTACAGATAACAGTTTTGATTTAGTTCTTAAATCACCTATGCTGATTTGTGCCTAAATAGCAGTAGCTCCCTGCTTAGCTGTCTCTCTTTCATGCTACTTTGACAGGTTAGGATTTTCAAAAATAGTTCAGGTTTGAGTCCTTCCCTACTGCAAGCCAATTTCTGAGTGTCAGAGAGCGCTGCATCCTCACACATATACAAGTACGTGCACTTAAAATCCACATATTTCAGTAATTGGTAGCTAAAATATATGAAATTTGTGGTTTGGTCATTCATCTCCAACACTAGGTGTTTTTTCCCTGTTCAAGTTCAAAGTCAAATGCAGACTTCTTTTAACAGATTGGCACAACTGCATTTGTCTCTTAACAAGTATTACTGCTGTTGGTATCAGGCACTGGATTTTCAGTCTGCCACCTTCTCCCTACGGGAAGATGATCTATTGTTCACTTTAGAAAGTATCTGTCCCCTTTAATGTAAAGAGAAATAATGGTGTGCTAATTCATGAGGGTGAATCTAGAGAAGGAATTATGCCTTCTGCACCACGATGCTGGTGCGAATGTGGCGTCCTATCCTGTGTTCTCTTCTAACGTCACCTGAGCCAAGTACAGGAGGGTCAGGGACCTGCAGCTAGTTCTGTACGATGTAAGTCTGTCTAAGTATCTAGGCGTAATAATACATAATATAGTATTTTTGCCTGCATAGCTTTGAATATATTGCTCATATGCTGTCATTATAACCATCTTGGTCTCCTCCTCTCGATGTTTACTAGTGCTTCATCATTTCCCTCTCATGTCTTAGCTTAGAAGTATAGTTGCAAAAAGACCAGGATGCCTACTTGTACGTAATTTCTTAGTCTCATTGGGTTCAGCCAGGTGACTCATATGCATAAAGTTAAATACCTGAACATGCCTGGGGTCCATCTTCCTGAGCTTCCTAGGCTTAGGGTATTCTCTCTGCCTCCAAATCTCTATCCAACTTTAATGAGCTGTATAAATAAATATAAAGTACTCCTATTCATTACATATCCATAAAAATGTATTTTATTAGCTGAGAGGTATACAGTAATAGAAAAGATCAGACCCATCTGATGTTTTAGGGAGCTGTGGGAGGACAGGACAAGTAGCTCCTTCCAAGTGGTTGATGGATCTGAGGCCCTTGCAAGACGGGTTTGTAGGTTAACTGTGATAAGTGATCTTTGGCTTCACTGACTAAAGCGAGGTCACCCTTCTCGGGGCACTGCCTGCATGCTGCAACCTGGCAGCAAATTCTTGTTGAACTACTGGGCAAACAGACCAGTTCTTGTTTACATTAGAATGAAATTAAGACTTCTCAAACCCAAGATGGTAAAATGCCAGACAAGAGGGCAGAGATTTATAAAGCAGTGCTAATGTTCATTTACTCGAAGTTAGTTTTGTGTTTTTTTCAGTTTTCAAAAGGGAATAGGTCCAAAAAGACAGCTGATTTTTCTTTCTGTAGTCATTTAATAAGGGAAAATAGGGGAAACTTTGTTTACTGCCCTAGTGGCTGCATCCACTTAACAAATTTGAGATTCAGTTTGGTTGTTTTTTCTTTTGAATGTTTTTTGCTTGGATTTTGTTGGAGAGAAACAATCCAGGTCATTGAGGGTGGGAGGGGGAGAAGCACGGAGCTTTTTGTGCCAAAGGTTTATTTCAGTTATTTCTGTTTTTTTGGAGGGGGGTTTATTCCCTCCTTTTCTATGGCCTATGGCCAGCCAATGAGGAAATAAATATGTGAAGAAAGAATGCTATGGAATGTTAACTCCGCTGCCGTATTTTCTTCCTTTTATCATGCCCCAAGATTCAGTGAAGTTGATATAAATTTACCGTGCCTTCTTTTAAAAAGCATAACAGAAAGGCATTCTTCCTTTAAGAGTCAGACTGTAAAAGGTGATTTTCTTTCACTCAGTTTGGTTTAAGCCTGTAAAAAGCATTAAGTGAAAAATCTGATATATTTGTTAGGGCATTTATTGCATTACTAACTTATATTTTCGGTTCTCAGTGAAAGGTTTATAGCGAACATAAACCTTGAAGAGTTTTTTTCAGGATTAAAGATACATTTTCTCCATTTTCTGGTGAAATAATATCTCATAAAATGATTGGAATGTTAGTAATTATTTTTAGCTCTTATTTATTTTCCAAGGATATTCTGTTCATCTTGCAGAAGTGCATGAAGGCAGTCTTTAAAAAACCACTCTCCTTGATCAGAAGATTCATGCCCTTTAAAGAATTTCAAAATAATCAAAAGCTTTTAATGAGATGTAGCCACCATGTTGTTGTTCTTCGTTAATTACACTTACAGCAAGCAAAGATCTTCCAGTAAGCTATAAAGCTAGCATAAACTATAAATCTCTCATATTCAGTAGCAGTCTGTTGTGGTGTGATACACTATGTCTTCCATAATTAGTATCTTTAGGACTGGGCTAATTGGGATGATGAACAATTAAAAATGCTGAAAAAATTTTTTAGGAAATACTTTCGGAAATATCTGTATCTGAGAAACTGCTGAAAACTGAGTGAAATAACATGAAACACTTCAGCTATTCTTCTTTTAGTTTAGAAGTAGTTGTGGTTTTAAGCGGTAGCGTTACACTGTACCCAGCAGTGATGTTGCCTGGAATATCACAACCTCAGAATTCCCAGGAATTAAGGAAGTTACGTGAACATATTACAGGAAGCCACATTCTTAATAGCTTAGAGTATGTTATCACTGGACATATATTGTATATTTGTTGTTTAAATAACCTTATTTTTCTTCTGCCATGCAGACTCCATAGTTCTTGCTTCATTTGGTGCTTCAGCATATGTTATCCTGGTAAAGAGATACCTAGTATCAAATGTAAACCTTATTCTGTATAAAATGGTGTAGAACAAGCAGGGGAAATACCTGCAATATTGTCAATGAGCGGTATTGGCTATCTTCACGCCCTCAGCTCTCAACAGTTGGCACTGGGTTTCTTTGGAAGGTTTCATAGCCCAGTGTATTTATTCTGAGGCATCAGAGCGAGAGCTAGCCTGGGTACCTGTCGAGCTATAGAAGGACAAAACCCAGGATACTGTTAAGTCTGTTGTAAATTGACTGATTTTCTTTAAGCTTAACATTTAAAGCTCAAATCAACCAAATTAGATTTTTAAAGATGTTGTCATCTGTAAGGGTGTTACTGTTCCGCTTTCTATGTAAAGCAAACTTTTAAAGCTGGGTGTCGCAAGCAGCGTTGTGTTGCAGAAATACAATAATACATCTGAAACGGATGCTAAAACACATCAAATCTAGCGCAGAAGGAGTCAGGGAGAAATAAACTCATGTCTAAGTGTTTGTCTTGAGTTACATTCAGTGATGACACATACAAATAACTTTCTGATCCATTCATGACTGAGCTTAATGGCTGTTGTCTAATGTGGATTGCCATGCAAGGTTGGATCACTTCGTTGTCTAGCTTAGGTGTGACCAAACGGGGGCTCTGAAGCCTCACGTGGCTCAGCAGCTGTTTCACTAAGCATCTTAATTCTCCATTCTGAGAAGTTAAGGAGCTGCAACTATAATTATGGTTTACCTACTGGGTCAGTAGATTCTTTTAAAAATTTGCCAAGTGTATAAAATTGATATACCTAGAGGTAAATCTGTGTTAATTAAAATAGAAAAAAATAACCTAGTTGCCTGTATTGTTAGAACCTTGATTTGTTACATTCACTTTTTTTTTCATGAAATGCTATTCGTCTTAGCCGCTTTCAAGCTAATGGCATCTGTGCAACTGTCAAGTGAGAATTATTTCAGATGGGTCAGGGTTATTGTTACCTTTCTGGAATACACTAAATGAACTTGCCTCTACAGCTTTCCAGATGGGGCTTTGACCTCTTTTAGATCTACGTTAACAGCAATACCGAAGAATCAAACACCAATAGACACTTTTAGTTTTGTGCAATATCAGTGGATACCTATAATTGATTGTCATGGCTTTTATTTTAATAATAAACATTTTGACCACCTTTTCAGTACTTCAACAGCTAAGACTGCTGATGCTGTGGTATGGTAAAAGGTATCAAACTAATTTCTAAATTTCCAATTGGATCGTTTCATGCACTCTTATGGAAATTGTGAGGCTCTGAAGACTGTGGAGTGCAGTGTTGTGCAGGAGCACAGAGCAATGACGGATGCTGGGAGCAGTATAACCACGTTAGCACAGGACTTGCCCCAGCCTAGCTCACTGAAGAAGCCTGAGAGGTATGTTGCACTAATGTGGCAGTCTTGCTCCAGTGAGGTACCGAGCTAGATGGGTGCCATTGAACCGATGGCCTAGGGAGCCTGGAGACCATACTTTCCCACCTTGCATGTGTAGAGAGCTCAGTGTTTCTGAATGTAAACTGCTGCCCGCACCTCAATTTGGGAAGAGCAGGAGGGGTGTTTGGAGACATGCCTCTCCTAAGGAGTGTGAGCAAACCAGCACAGCGTTAGGACTGCTGTTGGCAGCCCCGTGCAGGTGTGGGGGACAATCCCAACACTGAAACGTGGTTCCTTTGGCTGTGTTTGACTGCAATGTTTGCTGTCTAGTTTGGCTTGAAGTATCTCTATGCTGTTCTGTAGAGCAAATTCTGTATTTCGTGGTTGATCAGCAACAAGTAAAACCCTGCTTCAGTGGAGCCCTCAAAAGCTTTTGTCTCTCTTTGTTCATCAGTTTCAGTCCTCAGTACCCTCTGTGTAAACACACCGAGAAAAATGGTAATGTCTTTACTGCGTTAGATTGTTATCTTGAGGTGCCGCTTTATGCCTTCATCTGTATCAAAAGCTCAAAGCAGCGCATCAAAACTTGCATTCACTTGTTGCGGTGGTTTCATGATGGCTGAATAAACTCTACAACAGCTCCGTGGAAGCACACCAGGCGCGTTAGGGAAGCGGCTCCCGCACGCTGAAGCTGGCACGTTGGGTCTTTGAAGACGGTAGGTGTTCTCGGCATGGCTGTAACAGCACAAAAGACTGTTGATATTTAGTGAAAAGGAAATATTACTTAAGGTAGGCCCTGCTCCAATTTGTGTGCTGCGTAGCTGCTGCTAGTAGGGTCGTGCATATATTCAGAGGTGCAAACTATCAAGACACACAAGGGCATGTCTGTATCAGTTTTGTGTCAGAACTCAGGAGAGGCCTAAAGCCTGGGCCAAGGGGGAAAGATGCCATCCTTGAGCAGAATTGGGTGAAAACAGGGAATGTGACCCTCATGGCGGTGCTATGGTAGGTGGGATGCCACAGGGACCGTACAGGAACCCTGTTGTTAAGGGGAGCACAGTGTCCCCTGCAAAACCAGCTGCGAGGAATGGCCTGTCTGATTTGCACCAAGATGTGAAATTTTTCATTTATTCTCTTCTTGCCATTAAATTTTAAACTCTGCTAAATGGTGTGATCGTTCAGGTTAACTGTGGTTTTGTCTTTCAGCACTTCAGGTTGCAAGGGATTACTTAGAATAAAGAAGCAGAGCTGAGGTTTCCAAAGGGAATTAGGTGCCTCACTCCTCTAGGCCATGCTGTAAATGGCAGTCAAGAAATGAATTAATGACACACTGCAAGAGTTGTAATATGCACAGTAACGATTTTTGCTTTGGGAAGTATTTACCTCATGCTGTTACGAGTATATAGACAGCATATTATCTCCATTTGTTTTAATGCCCATTTGTCTTAATTATTAATGTGAATTTGAGCTGCCTTCTTCGTTGCATTTAAAAGCAAATCGCCCCAAGTTCAGAAGTTCACTGCACATGCCCAAAACTATTTTCTTCTCAAGAGCTTAAACCAAACTTCAGTGATCTTGGTCATGTTCTGCTTGACCAAATACTGACCTTCCCCTGCAGTGGAAAGACATTTAACACTGTTTTCTGAAATTAAATCAAATTCTTGTAATCCAATGAGATTTACAACTGCTCAAGTCTAGTCAGATTCATATATGTTTAAAGTGAGACAGGTTCATATAGTGTTTGCTTTTGTTGAACTAAGGCTGCATATAGTGTTTGGGATTAAGCTGAAAATCGACGTGTTTCACAACTGTCATCAGAGAAGGTCTGTAAAAATATTCCCAATATTTCTCGAAACAATATCTACGTATTATTTAATACTCATTGCCAAAGGTTTCTCTGTATTCTGCTGTACACCACGTTTTCTGAAAGTATGTATGCTGTCATGGCTAGTAACTATTCCTCAGTGATTAGTATGACAGTAAGTGAAGCGTGAACATTGAGACTTGCCATATCGTGCATGCCAAGTTCCTATATGGCCCAACTGCTGTGAGACAAAACATGCTATTATGTTTTCAACACAAAGCCATATTGTATGAAATTCCATCCTGTCGCATATTGAAGGAGGTGTATTTAAAAATCAAATCTTTTTTTTTCTTTAGTTTTTTTTGTTAACTTTTCTGTATTAGATACTTGGACTACTGAACCCCATCAGAAAATTCAGCCTTTGTCCCTATTGAGGAATCATATTTCAAACTTACATCAGATAAATTGTTAATGTTTTAAGGAAGAGATTTTAAAGAGACTATTGGCAAAAAAAGGGAGGGGAAAGAAACAAAATCAAGTGTTCTGATGTTCCAGACCACTGAGGTTACGCACTAAATGGGTTTCTTCAAACAGTTCTGACATAGGAGATGTAATTTAAATACTTGGTCATACAGTGCATTTTTCAGAAGTAAAAGAATAGGTTGTCCTTAAACAAAGCATCAAAATTAGTCATGCATTCCACTAAGACATCAGTTTTAAGACTGACAGCCTTAGGAGCCCACATGCTTATGCCTTTTGCAGTGTCCACTGATTTCCAGAGGTGACCTTTGCAGTAGACATGGGTTTTGGAGAAGAATATTTTTCATTGCTGTGGAAAGCTCTGTAAACAAAGCAAGAACTTTGATGTAGAAATTTAAAGATACAGGTGAGGCTAGCTAAAAGTGATGATTTAATCCAAGAGTTACTTGGATGATGTTCTTCAGCCTGTATTAGACAGGAGGTGACACTTGATTGTTACGGTTCTTTCTGAGTTTAAAATCTATAAATACTTGGGAACGTAATACTAGTAGTGTAGCAACTGGAATCTTCAAAGCACTGTGTAAACAACTAACACCCGCCCCCACTACTACTCAAGAGTATTGTCAGGGCAGGTAAGTGTAATAATTATAGCAGATTGAATGATTTTTGCAGACCGTGCAATGAATTTAGTCTTTCTTCTAATTACTAATTATAAAACAAGTTCCAATTTTGACCAATTTATTGACAATTATTTCATTAGTTGATATGATTATGTTGCAGTCCTAGATATTTTTGTTGGGTTTATACTGTGTTAATGTATAATCTACAGATTTGATACTTATATTTGGCTTCTTCATTGATCTCAGTAAACTGGTATCTTTTCTGTTTCTAAACTGGGAAGGTGACTTTGGCATCCTAAACTGTTCTTGCTCAAAATGTTTTCAATTTATGTTAGTTAATCTCACTTTCTTGCCAAAGAAATCTTTGCAGTATGCCAGGTACTTTGGTGACCATTAATACAGTCAAAATGTTGGCACTACTCTGTTCAGGAGCACCAAGGACCTAGGGTGTCACCATCCATAATTTCACGTGTAATTCAGAATTCATTAATGTTTTAATGTTCTTTTCTCATGCTTTGCCTGACTTAATTAGCATCTTCACTATACCCGTGGATCAGCTAAGGGATGGTACAATTCTTATAATGGAGGGTAATATTTCGCTACTTAAATTTAAGTGACCTCATTTTTCTGACTTAACAGTAACTTTCATTCAAGACAGAGCAAATTTACTATGGTTCTTAAAAGGATGCATCTACCTCTGTGAGGGAAAAAATATGTTGGTGAAATGATTTGCCAGGACCTCTGAACAAATAATTGGTGCAGGTAGGATTAGGACACAAGGAAGGCCTCACAGGCTCAATTCTCATCGGTCCATGGGAATTTTGGATGTGTAGAAGAATTAATAACAATTCTCCATGAGTATTTACCCTTCCTTTTCCTTTTTTTTCATTAATTTTTCTGTGTTCTGTAATGAACTTTCCTGTAATTTTCACAAAAGTTTAATGAAGCAATTTCTACACGTGGGTAGTTTAAGAAGTCTGGAATGAATCTAATTTATAGTCTAATTTATAGGCAATGACTGTTTCATTCAAAATGCCTTGATTTTGTCATGAACTGAAAATGAAAACAGAAAAAATGATACCCATCAGAAACACTGGAGTTCATCTTATGTTTAACCTGGCATAGTAATTCCAAATCCTAATCCTGGGAATTCTGTAAGATTATGGCTGATGAAAAATAATGTCCTCAAGTAGTCAGCACTTCTAGGCAATTGATGCCTGGGTAATTTCTGGACAAATATCCTGCCGGTTCTCAAGAAGAGATCAGATAGGCACAGTATTCAAAAATTCCTATCTAGCATACAGTTGCTAGAAATTAAAAAGACAGCCAGTGGCATATTTTTTGAATCATTACAAATATCAGCATATCATACGTATGCCAGCACATAATTTAGTAGAGATGTTTTTGACTTTTAAATTTATCTTTTTTTTCCATACTGAGCGTAGTATGGGCATGGACAAAAAGTTGTTCCTATGACATTTGTGACTTAAAGTTCTCAGTGTAATAACAACATTTTTTCGTTTGGTGTTTTCAGAGTTATCTCTTCTGTGTTGCAGATATAGTTTTCACCTGTGCGTACACTGATCCTTATAAATTATGCCATGTCAGCCCAATATAATGTGAAAATAAAAGAGTAGCTCTGTTCAATCCATCTTCCTTGAATGGTTTCCCAGAAAGTCCACTTGAGCTGAACAAAAATGAGTATTTGCATGAAACGTGCTCTAGGATTATCCTTTCCCGGGATGGAGGTGAGGCTGACCGGCCTGTAGTTCCCTGGGTCCTCCTTCTTGCCCTTTTTGAAGATTGGAGTGACACTGGCCTTTCTCCAGTTCTCGGGCACCTCTCCTGTCCTCCAGGACCTCTCAAAGATGATGGAGAGTGGCTCAGCAATGTTTAGGAGACAGCTGTAGGTTACTAGACCCAAGTCACATCTCGACGATTTCCATTTTACTCTCTCCCTTCCAAATCTATTATTTTTACTTTATATTTTCTTGTACTATTCCCAAGCACAGAGCTCCCGGTAAAACAATGAATTTTCTCAGAATTCCCTTGGTAGCATAGAAAAGATAATTCACTTACAGTTCAATGTTTGCGTTGCATTAACACCTGATGAAGAGTCAGCCCCCTGCTGTGTGCATATATGAAAAAATAAGAAGTCAGTGCTTCCTGAAAGACAAATGCCTTTATGAAACATGATGCATGTGTTGCGTGTTAAGTGTCACTGGATTTTAAAATTTGATACTTCACAAAGTTATGTGAATACTGCTGTTATTTTAAGCTTGGATTTCATGGGTTTAGATAGTAATAATCATTTGTTTCCAGCACAGTAAATTTTCACTCTGTCAGTATGCTCCAGTAAAACATAGATGGAAGAATCAAAACAGTTGCTTTCAAGATGCTGTTGCTCGTGATGCTTTAGTGTGCTAGGCAGGGCATATGTGATATGGTATATTATATGCCCAGCATTTGTAAAATTTGTATGAATTTTGAGCTGTCAATCCAGAAATAATTCATTGACTCCCTAACCCATGCAGTATCTTTTCTGGTAGTTCTCCCAAATAGGCTTTGTCTTTGTCCTGGCAAGCAGGACTCGGTGTTTCAACTGTGCTGACTGCAGATGGAATTAGTAAACAGAATAATGAGATTGTTTTTGAGAATAACCTTCTTGTTTGCGTTTCAGGCTGAGCTATGTGAATCATGCGGAAGATCTAGCCTCCAAACTACTCCAGTGTTTCCCAAAGAACAGATTGTCAGCACAGGCAGCCCTGAGCCATGAGTATTTCAGTGATCTGCCCCCACGGCTATGGGAGTTAACCGATAGTGAGTATAATCTCCTCTGAATCAATTAAAGACAAAGACGCTGGTTTATACAGATGCATGCATGTATGCTGACCCTCACATGCAGGCAGCTCCATGGACATACACAGCCACACACAAAATACATGAGTGCATTTGTGTAGTTTGAAAATTATATAGTTAGCTTGACACGGGAAGAAATGGATTCTTTTTTTTTTTTTTTTTTTGCTATCTCTGCTCTGCAGTCTGCAGCCAGCTATCTTTGTATTTGGTAATGTGTGCAGCCAAAAGAATTATCTGAATTGTCATAAAGCAAAAGGAAAAATACAATTTACATATTTAGTGCTTTTCACTTTATAGCATACAGTACTGCTTAACTAGCTGCAGCATACAGGATAAAAATCCGGCTGTGTTTGATCCACAGAATCTCTATCTGTTATAACAGTAACCTTTAAGAAAGGACTTGGCATTTGGAAGTCTGTGAAACACAAAGTAGACAATCAGTTAATTTGCTGAATTAGACTGTGTAAGAAGAGGATGGCAGATGATATTGTTAACTAAGAATGCTTTCATTATTTACATACATCTTTTTATTTCTTTTATTAAACAAAATGCATTCCAGTTGGCTTGGCAAAAATGTTCCTATCATCATGTATGTTGTTAATTATCTCTTTAGTAATTGTAAATCATTAATATCATATATATGTCCGTATCTTTTTCCAGTATTAAAAGCACACTACTATTTACTCTGGGGAAAAATATTATCATGCACAGTAATTTTAATTCAGAGAAGGTTCTGTTATTGAAAATAGATTTCACAGGGGAATAACAATCAGCATTTTGCTTTAACTCAATGTGTTGAAGAGAAGCATGCTTGCATTAGAATAGCATGTTATTTTCTGCTTTCAAACACACATCCATTAGCAAAAGATCTAAATCCAGTACTCTGAGGCAGAAAGTTCAGAGATGCAACAATGGCGTGTGTGTGTGTGTAACTATGGCTGATTTATAAGTTTGCTTGTAAAAACTGAGCTCCCTTTCTGAATATTAATCCACAATAGGTTCTGTTTACATCAGTGTCAGTATGAAAACTTTGTCTACCAAAAGTTTCTCTCTTCCATCATTGACAGCTCTAGGAGTCACATTTTGAGCTGGTTCTGTGGCCTGGCTGTCCAAGTACCCTAATCCCCGAAGAGCACTCTCCCATTGGTAGAATATAAACACTAAGATCAAACTAGCACCATTAATTTTTGTCCATGACCGGCTCTGTCATAGGCCTGTGTCCTTGCTCTGCAAGAAGATTCCCAGATTCCTCCTCTGCCATGCTAACCCACCACTCAGTTTGCTGAAAATTGAAAGGATGCAGTGTAAATTAGGGCTGCTGTTGAAAGTCTGCCTTTGCTGAAACAGATGCAAAGAGAGTCATTTCTTCAGGAATAACGAAACATCAAGAATGCCAGTTCATTTATCCTTTTTCCACTAAATGGAAAACAAAAATCACTCCGCAGTGGTGACATCTCAATCATTCTGACTGTGTGATTTAGTCTAGCCAGGATTTTGAATTCTGAATTCTGCAGTAGTACTTTTCTGTTAATATGGACTGATTACCCACTTGCCACTTAGTTTATCAGTCAGTGGTTAAATCCAGTTCTATCAGTGAAGTAAATGCCTACACATTATCACTCTGCAGCAGGCTGCCAACAGAGACAGTCTTGTCCTAGTCATTAACAAGCACAATGTATGCAGAACACCAGAGGGGAATTAAAACCACAAAAAATACCTCAGGGTGGTATTTTTAATATGAGAATTTAATTTGTAATTTCACAGATTAAGAATTTTGGCTGCATTAATCCTTTTATCAGCTCACAGCAGGTTATTTGCAGAAGCATAACCATAAGGCGATATTCATTGGCAGAAACACGTCTTTGCATAACGTTAAACATCAGGAGCAGTGAAACCTTTTGAAGGGGGGAGAATAAAGATGAAAAATCATTATATTTTAAAGCAAGGTTCTTCTGAATGCCTCCAGTAAAATTTTGAGTTTCAGAAAGACTGTTTCTGTGTCTAGTAGATAATCATTATGAAGCATAAATCCAGATGCAAGAAAGGACAATCCCAGTATCAAATACTACAATCATTTCTATTTAGTAGGACTTGGATATACTTGTAAACATATTTACAAAACAAAGGAGTCCTATACTTTGGAGAATTGGGAAAATGTTTACTGTGTAGTGAAATTACCAGGTTTTGTGATTGTAGTTCTCTGGGTTAATATTCTATATTGGGAAGGACTTGCTACTGATAGTATATTAAATGTATGTATAAATACAGTGAGACTTTATGCACAACAGAAGTGTGTGTACTCACAACATCTACTGCTTTCTAATCAAGACACCGCTGCAATTTTACAAAACTCTCATGTATTCATCATGGAATATGTTTGGTCCAATTTACTCCTAGTGCTGAATTGTAGATTTTGGGATTTAGCACTAAAAATCAGTGAAAGACTCTCAGGTGAGGAGGAAGAAAGAGAGAGGAAAAAAAATCAGTCAAATGATTTTCCATCAGAAAATATTGTTTCTTTGGAATCACAATATTTCACAAAAGTATGGTGTCTCTGTCTACATTGAAAAAGTCAAAAAGAAGTGTTTCCCTTCTTGTTTTGACTTCATTTTTGCGTATTTATATTCTGTGTAATAATTTACAGGATAACATTTTGATCTTGTCTTTTATTTTAAAAATGTGCACAAAATGAGTTTATGTGAAAAGCAAAATTTTGGGTTTTGATTCAGTTTGGTCAAGATTCAGTCAAGGCATCCTTTCAACTGCATTAGAAATTCAGTTTCCAGATGAGCTCTGTCTACCATCTAGCCACTTTCAGTTTTTAAAAATATTACATTAAAAATGTAAGAGTTGTGCAATTCTGCTAAAAAAAATATTATTGGGGAATACAATACAGTTGATGAAGAAACATAGCCTTCATTCATCTCAGACCTGGGCAGTAATCTACAGATTCACATCTTTTGCTAAATATGTGTACTTGTCATTTGATATCAATAATAAAAAAAGAATCAGTCCTTCCCCTTTTCTGCTTTCATATATGAGAGCTCATACTGATTTGTTTGCATAGAATATATGCCATTCATAATGTATATTATCAAGGCTAGCAGAATATTAAATGGAAGTTGAGATGTCAAAAATACAATGGGGAAACCTTGTGTGTAAAACAATAGCTGGGTCTTACATGCATTCATTTTTGTGAATGAAAGATTAGCTCAAAAAACTTACAGCTGTACTCGTTGTTAGTGTGAAAACAGAGAAAACTGTTTCAGCCCTGATCAGCTCTTTAAACAGTCTATTAACATCTCCTCATGCAATCCTGCAGTGGCAGCTCTGCAAGGATATTTTTATGTGGACATTAGTTCTTAGAAGATATTAAAAGTCCATGATTTTTCCCCACGAGTTTGAGGCATTCGAAGTAAAAATGAGTTTTTGTATCATCAATGTGTGAGTCCTTAACCGTGTTCAGTTTGATCCTGGTGATTAATATCACCATGTTTACTAATAAGTAGTTGCCTGGTCTTATGTGGAAATCTTCAAGGTTTTTCTAGCTCATGCAGGAGGGCGTTTCTTTATGTAAAGGCTTTTTGAGTTGTTGAGATATTTTTAACAAGCTTAGTTGTCTTTAATAATAAAATGGAGTAAAACAAAGTATCTCAGTTCTTCTGGCATCAGGATTTTGAAAATGTAATACATGATGTCAAATTATTGAAAAACCTTGCTGCATTTTTTACATTCTTACTTCTAAATGCTGTCAGAGAAAAAATTTTAAAATGGAAAATATGAATTATATAGCAGTGTAAGGACAAGCAAACAAACACACACACCCTGGAAACAGTTTTTGGTGCAGACGGATGCAGCTGAGAATGTTTGCATCATACATCTGCCCTCATAGTGCATGCAGGTTCTTTCCATTTGCAATTTTTACAGTGCTTACTTGCATAAATACATGGTATATGTAAAAGCTGTATATACTTACTCAGTGTTGGGTTTGCCATATATGTTAACTAGTTATTTTTAAATTGCTACTTTCACTGAAATAAACAGTTTCTGAACTGACACTCTTTTTTTGCAGTGTCTTCTATTTTTACTGTTCCGAATGTACGATTACAGCCAGAGACTGGAGAAAGCATGAGAGTCTTTGGAAAAAACAATAGTTATGGCAAAGGTGTATCAAACAGCAAACATTGAACAATACCCATGATCACAACAGATAATGCAGGTAAGACATGGTTATTGGAGGGCATATCTTTGAAAATACTCCTGACTTTCATTCTCTTTAGAGAAACAAAATATAAAATTCAGCTGCACTGTTCTTATGTTGCTCATGTTCAAGCAGATAATCTGTAGTTGCAGTATAGATGGTCAATATGAGAAGTGTAAGTTCCTGGCCTTGCGGGCAGGATCAGTGTCACTAACAAGTTGCAAATATTGCAGAAATTGGTGCCAGCAGATTAAACACTAGGTTGCCTTTAATTTGGACTGATATTTTTTTCCCATGGTAAGATAATGCAAGATAAAATATCTCTTGCAGTTCTGTTGTTAAACTGTGGGGCAAGGACAAAAAATTATTCATTTAGCAGGTTTGGCAGAAGGATCCTTCATAGCAGAAGGATGTTCTGGATACAGAAGGAGATGCTGTCGTGTTAATGAATTTGATCTATGCCTCTGAATTTACTAGAACTGGATTTGTTCTTGGATGGCTTTTATTCAAGACTTCATCTTTTCAACCCTAGTTATTCAGCAGTGAAAGAGTGTGCAATATGACTTCAGATTACCTAACAGTAGAATAGACCTTGGGAAGGGCAGGGGAGTAGAGAGGCTACTTACTAGCTTATAGTAAGGGGATGGTGGTTGTTCTATCACAGCAATAACTCTGTTCTGCCCATATGCATCGCGTCAGTGTTTGTTCAGTGGGATTTACCACTTGACAGACACTTCCAGGTTAGCAGTATTCCCTTCACAGATTCACAGAATCACAGAATGGTAGGGGTTGGAAGGGACCTCTGTGGGTCATCTAGTCCAACCCCCCTGCCGAAGGAGGGTCGCCTACAGCAGGCTGCAGAGGACCTTGTCCAGGCGGGACTTGAATACCTCCAGAGAAGGAGACTCCACCACCTCCCTGGGCAGCCTGTTCCAGTGCTCCATCACCCTCAGAGTGAAGAAGTTCATCCTCATGTTCAGACGGAGCTTCCTATGCTTCAGTTTGTGCCCATTGCCCCTTGTGCTGTCGCTGGGCACCACTGAAAAGAGTCTGGCCCCATCCTCTTGACACCCACCCTTGAGATATTTATAAACATTTATTAGGTCCCCTAATATTTTACTGCTGTATGTTTATGTGCAATTTTTTTTTTAACCCTGTAACGTTATGAAGGCTGTTTGCCTGACAGGCAGCAAGTACTAAAAAACTGAAATTAATAGATTTCAGTCTTGACAGCCTGTCCCAATTTTTGCACGTGCTCTTCACCAGCAAACCATTTAAGATTTTCTAATGTCAGAAATGAGGCTGCCTCAGAGCAGTCTGTTTACATCTTCATTGACAAGCTAATCCCTGCTTTTTCCTGGGGCTGTGTCCCTGCAGACATCTCTTCAACCTTGTCTGTTCTAACGTGACATATCATCCATCTGAAGTAAAATTAGAATGTGCCCATCTGTGCTAAAGACCTTTTGTGTGGAAACTTATGTACAGAATCTCATTTCTCCTATACAGAATCTCCTTTCTGTTGCTTCGAAAGAAATGCAATTTTTCATTTATACAATATGCAATTGAAAGTTTGTATTTGCAGACAAACATGTAAAATAGCACAAAAGATTATTCTTACTGAATATCTGTTTAAGGAGGTACAAGTGACATTTTTAAATTTTATATGTAAGCAGAAAGAGAGAGCCATGCATACCTTTGACATACATCACTGTACTGTTGTGGCTACTCAACCACAGCTTTAATACAGAATAGCACTTTTCATTGTGTAAGGTCTGGAGGCATGTAACAAACATTAAGTTGTGACGTGTACATTATTGGTTACAGTTTTCCATCATGGCTTGGGACTTTGTTATGTTAGAAGCTTACAGTGCAATAAAAGATCAGTTCCTGGTTGGAGTATTTGACCTGTGGTATAAGACGGGAAGCAGCAGATAATGCTGGAAGAGTATTAGTATCAAACAGAAGTCCTCTTACTTGTACAGTGTAGAGAGCTGGGGACTGATGAGATTAAACTAGAATAGCAGGGGAGGCAGAACAAATCTGGACGTGGAACCTGGACCTGGGTGAGGAGTTGTTAGGATGACCAGCAAGCAAGAGGAAATAAGAGTCAGTGTGAAGAGTGAAAGGAGTTGGGGAAAAACCTGCAGTTTTGATAATGTGAACAGGAGGTCTGGTGAAGGCTTAATCTGAGTAGCAGGTGGCTGTGATTTTAAGCAGTAGAGCAGTGACTGGCAAGTAGGATGTTCAGTTAGTACAATGGAAGAGTTAGGAGCTGAGTCAGTTATTCTAGCAGAAGACTAGAGTTGCAGTAGGCAGGATAGTAGCATTAAGGAAAGGGTATTTATTACAAGATAGTCAGTTAAAGTCTCCATTCACAAGGCTTGGTGAAGCAAGAAGATGCGTGAAAAGCAAGAAGAAAGATGACAGTAGCTCTTCAGGGCCATGAAGTTAACAGGTAAGCACGACAAGTAGAGTTAGAGGGACAGAGGCAAACAGCACAAGCTCTTAAAATGTCAACGAGCACAGTCAGATAACATCCGCTAGTGGGGATAAAGGAAAATTAAAAGATGCCAATATTGCGAGGAAATAGATCAGATTATCAAAAAAACAGAGGCAAACAAATACTTATAGCTTGTCTCCTGGACAAGGCAGGCACATACGTGTTTTACCCATCATCTTGAATTGTCTTTATGCATATATAGAGGTGTTAAGGATGTTAGGAAGGGCTGGAATTTTGAAGTATTCCAGTATCCCTCAGGAAGCTGTGAAAGAGAAAAATTTGTAGATAGTTGCTCTGTAAATTCTCTGACGTGTGTGGAGGGGAATGGTTCTATTTTTTTATAGATTTTATACATTTTTATATATTTATACATTGTAAAGGAATAGACACACACAAAAAAATGCAAACAAGGAAACATCTTAAACCACCTCCAGAAATTTGATGGTGTTGAAGGCAATTCTAGTCTTATGTCTTGTGTCTGGCCCTTCCTTCCAAGTGTTTCTAATTTCCTTTTTTCAGGGTAGAATAGGAAATAAAGTATAGAGTGCCAACAAATAAACTGTGCCAAATCTTGCTGTGATAATTTAAGAAATTATCGCCTCCTGCTGTGCTCTCCACATGCTTGCCGGAACTTTCTGCCCTGATAGTGCACCCACTGAATTAAATCCACCTTTCTTTAGGGTGTGGAAAGCAAAGAGTCTGGGATTTGCCCAGAAGTGACAAAGTCATGGGCAGACATTGTCATCTGCCAACTTTGGAAGCAGCAATTTCTGGCAGATTGTTGAAGGAGAGGAGCTAAGGACGGTAGCTTTTCAAGTGGCTCCATTATCATTTGTTGGTGGTCATCTGCTGCCCCCAGAAAGAGCTGCAAGGAGCAACTGAAGAAACTGGTGCATAGTTCAGAAGTTCTGCTGCCTTTGGAACAGTGTCGTGCTTCAGCTGCCTGTCTGCAGCATAGCTGCTTACAAATCAAAAAAACTCCCTGAAATAGCAGTAACCTAGGACATGTTTCTGAAAACCTAGATAATCCCCATCAGACGCGGACTACTAGTAGAGTCTTTTTGGACCACACTGTGTCACTGTCTTGGGCTCCAGGAGAGAGACAACACATCACTTCGGTGCCGGTGGAGAAAGAGCTGACGTTTGAAGTTACCAAGGTCATTGCTGAGGCTGCTCTCTACTGGAGAAAATCAGCAAATGTGTGGTAGTGAGCTCTATTTTACACAGAAGAATCTGTCAGCAGTGGATTAGATGGGGCCTTTGAAGGAGAAAGGAAAGAATTCTTTTGGCGATATCCAAGCATGTGTAAAGCTTTGTGATAAAGCAAAACATTTTTATTTTGTGCCTGATATTTTTCACTGATATGTTTTTCTCTGCGGGCTGGAAGCATCTCTGTGGAAGTATTCCCCATCCCTACATGTATTGTTGAGAAATATGGTATACTGTGTTCACCCATCCGTACAGATATTCTTTTACTGAGACAGTTGAAACTCTAGAGCTGTGTTTTTCTTTGGGCAGTGGAATACATGGCTAGAGCTTGTTCCTCTCTGGAGAAGGATGAGTCAAATTGTAATTGGAAAGGCAAGGCGTTACCTGATACCAGCTAGCACGCGATGTTTTCTCGTGGTGATTTATAATCCTCAGTTCCCATTGGCGGTCCAGAGACACGAGATGTGTTTCTGGCCTATTGTCTGCCTCCTGGAGCCAGCAGGGACAGCTTCATTCAGGATGGTAACACCATATGCTTTTAAAGTATTTAACCTGTATTACCATAATGAGATCCCCTGGCTTTCTAAATCTCTTTGACAATTCACTGGAGCAAAACAAAAAGTGGTCTTTATTTGTATTGCTTCACCACACGCACATGCATCTGAGCAATCCTGAATTTCAATCGCAAGATGCTGAATTCTTTTTTCTGTGTCCATTTAAGCCAGCAACTGACACCAGCCCAGCCAATCGAAGGGGCGATGGCATCATCTGGGTCAGCTCAGCTGCGTAAAACAGAATAAAGCTGAAGAGGTGACAGTTACCACTATAATGGCAAAGACTGCTAGTTACTGGTTGGGTTTCTTCTGACCAGGGGTGTTCAGCAGCACAGAATTGCTAGGTAAAATCACCTTTTTCTCTTTGCTAGCTAGAGAGGTGACTGTTGTTACATCCCCATCCAAATAGTTTCGTTTTTGTTTGTCATCTTCAGTTTTACATTTACAAATTGTGTAAGAGTGCCTGTTCAGCACTGCTGTGTGGGAATGTACTTTTTCCCTGCTCTGCCCTCATCGAGCCACAGGGAAGCTATAGTCCAGCAATGTTTGTGTCCAGCATTCAGCATTGAAAAGTCATTCTCATTCACCGCTTCCCTGCTTTTACTCTGTCCTGGGTATCCCAGCATTGCTGAATCACCATGGAAAACTGTGTACTGTCCTTCTAAGTCTTCATCACTTCAGGGGATAAAACCGTAGCGATTACAGTGGAAGAAGGTCTGCATAAAAGAGAAATTGTGGACTGAGTTACTGTATGTCAGCTAGATATTGTCATTGTTGATTTAATCAAAAGCTGAAAGTAGCTGGTAGTGCTCTATAGGTGCGAGATCTTGAAATTCAGTATAAACCTGGCTTGGGAGAGAAAAGCAGAGTTATAAAAGCACAGCAGTTAACAGTTGCATTTCTTTAAATGCACTTCTTTCTTTTTAATAGATGGATTCAAATAGATGTGTGCAAACAGTCATTGTGCTGCTGCAGTTGAAAAGATGGAGGCCTAAGTGCTAAAGATGGGGAGGTTTAAATTTCTCTTGCATCTTTTAGTGCCAGACAACGTCTATACATGAGTGCTGCGGGTCAGTTTAATTATTTAACTAATACTGGATTTGCATAAATTGGCTTTCCTGAAAAGGCTAATAAGATGCAGTTGTGGTGGGCAGCTGAAAGCAATTTGGGTTTGAGTCCAGTAATGACAGTACTAAACAGAGCTGAAATTGTAACATCAATTTTGTAAAATGTTGAATTAGTATTAAGCTGTGAAAGATAACTGCAGGATCCAAGATACTGGATATCTCTAATACTTTTAGTGCCATTATTTTTGTATGTTAACAACATAATGGTTTTATGAGACTGTTCCAGCTGTGCTTTACTTAATATCAAAGAATAAGATCCCCACACTGATGGAATATGCCCTAAATTTAACACACAAGGGAAAAACTCCAGGTGTTGGACTATGCTCTCCTTTTGATATCTAAGAATTTATTATCGTAGAATCATAGAATCTTGTTCCTGTTAGTCTAAAATGAGAGTTAGAGATGAATTTTGCCCTCTATTCAGCCATAAAGAAAAGCCCGCAGTATTCAGTAGGCGCTGTGTAAAGGGTGAAATGGAGTGAGCAAACAGCTGTCCAGTGCAAGCCTGTCTCCATATAAACCCCCTGTCTCCCTTAAGCGACAGGCAGTGACTGAGGATGGAGCAACCATCCCTGCAGAAGTCTGTTAGGTCTCCCAGTATGCCTCAGTAAAGGGAACCCACCACTTGATCAGGGAGTTGGTAGGACTTGAAAATCTGTTCAGTGGTGTTCCTGTGTCAGTGCTGTAACAGCTCGCCTTGTCCGTTGTCATGTGAAATGCATTCTCACTTAATTGCACTCCGTGTAAGTAGTGGAATGTGCAGCCTCGTGCCTTTCATGATAGAAATCCTTGTTCAGAGTTGGTAACCTAATGCATAGAGGTGTGGAAAGGGAATCAGGGAAGGTGGCCTCGTGGTCTCGCTAAGCCAGCTGAACACTGCTGCTGAGAGCTGTCTGGTCTGTAGGCTGAAAGACCGGGGCAGCATCTACACCTGGAAATATGTAGATGGAAATAACTAAGCATGAACAAGATTTCTAAAACCATGGACAGGATTCTGGGAGGAGAGGTAGTTTGGGAGTTTCTTTAGGGATGAAGGAAGAAGAGGAAAAGATGCAGGACAGAGACAGAAGGACTTCACATTTATTATTACCTACGGTGCTTGGTAGGACAAGTGTTTCAAACCTCTGTGGCTAGGTGAGATTGATGTCTACCTTGCAGTTATACACAGCTTGTTACTCTGTGTGCAATTAGTGGCTATGTACTTACTGGTATGATTTTTTTTGAAGTTGCAGTGTTTCATGGCCAGATCAGCTGCAGAACTGGCAGAAGAAAAAGGAAGCATTACTGCTGTTACGGATGAACTTTTGTCAAGGGACAATATCGTATTTTCTTGTACCGTTGCATAGTCTGGAGCCTATTTTCAGTTCATTTCTAATGCATGATAACTTGCCTTCAGCACTGTGAAGATTCATTTTCAAATAATTTTTGGTGTAGAGGTTTTTAATTTAACAGTTGCTTACCCTGTGGGAAAGATATTGGTGATATTTTCATGAATGCATGTGCTCAGTTATCTGTCTTTCCAGTTTGTTTGTTTTGTTCTTACATTTGGGAGATGGAAGGAGGAGTCCTCTGTGCCATAAGTGGACTGTATTGTATTATTAATATCGAGACAGCAAGTGATTCCCACTAGACGGTCTTTGTGGTCCGTTGATGCTTTAAGAAGTGTCTAGGCATGAAAGGCCGTTTGAGTTGCAGTGGGCTGGTAGTCTGGGATGACATTTGAATGCGGAGAGGACAATGTATAAATGACAATGACTGGGAGGGAGGCAAAAGCGGGTCTAAACTCTCCGTATTCTCCCATGGACAGTCGCCTCTCCTTTAGAATTATTTCCTCACGTGACTCCTCAGTTAGGCTTTGTCTAAGAGGAAAAGTGGAACCACTGAAGGGGAGAAACTGAGGTTTCCAGACAAAGCAGAGGTTTCCAGTGCTGACACACAGCCCGTAACCCAGAGAGACAGGAAAGCTAATGAGAGGCATCGCCTCTCAGGCATCATTGGCAGCATTCGGAATTAACGGAACATTTTACTTTCAGCCAAATCATAAAAAAAAATTAGTTTTAGTAATGCCATACACCAGAATTGTTTCCGTGGAGAGTGAGCTTTGTGCTGCTATTTTGAGCCTGTAGTTTACATTGCCTGATTCTCTATGAAACAAAGAAACTAAAACAACCACTGCAAAATTGGCTCTGGAGGCAGCAGCCCTTAAAGAAAATGTGCACTGAATACTCCTGGTTGTGGGGAGATTCTTGCCTAAAACTGCAGCAGTGGTTTACAACTCATTCATTTGTTCTGCCCTGTAAGCCGGGGTGAGGGTGGATGGGTTTCCCACATGCTCCTATTGTTAAATTGCTATGAAAAGTCTGAGGAGGAAAACCCAAAAAATTCAGGAAAAAAATGCTAAATTATCCAATAAAAATATATAATATAGAAGAATAACATAGAAACAGAATCTTCATGTATTTTAAGAAGTGGAAACAGAATTGGATATTTCCATGATTTTGTAGTCTTGTTATAGATTATTAATGTTGTTTTGGAGCATATATGTATTTTGAATTAGTAACAGTACAGTCACAGCATGTGATATCATGGTATAAGCCATTTTATTTAAGTTTTCTCCCTGAAATTTTTCTTGTACAATTGCTTTTAATACCTCTCTCGTTCAGTATGTGCATTGCATGTGTACTGAAGTCTAGTTCGCTTCCAGTCCACCTGCTAAGTTTGATTAAGAACAAAACTAGTTGTCTGAAGGCAAAGATCTACACATTAAATGTGTCCTTTTGTGCTTGAAAGATTCAGCACTAAGTAATCTGTCACATCATAAAACGAACAAATTCAAAACAACTGAGTCATTGGCATGACTCTGCTTGATTTCAGCCCACAAAGTCACATCTAGACTATGTAGATACTGTATTTGTTGTTTTATGTATTGGTGTGCAGACACTTGTAAATAAGGAGGTGTAAATGTTGCCAGCATTTAAATTAGGTTAAAAATGCTATTTATAGTTTGCATCAACAACAAAAAAATATTCCTAATCGTCCCTAGGTGAAGACACTCATTTAACGAGCTTACAGCTCCTAATTAATTCTGTAAAGAACACCATTTGGCAGAGCAGAATTATGAGGTTTGCATATTGATGGTGTCAGGGAAAATGTATCTGTTTTCTATTTATATGGTAAAATTAACTTGTGTTCCTCAGAAAATGGCACATCTCAGAGGTATTGCTCTCAAAATGAACTCAAGGTGGAAAGAAATCAGTAATTACAGCACCAGGAATTCAGTTCTGTCCTAATTTTCCCACCAGTTTTTCAATGTTTCAGCTGCCTGTGAGACTTAAAGTACTCTCATTAGGTAGCTGTAGAGGCTGCCTGCTTGCCTGCTTCATCACTCTCTCGCTAGCTTTCTCTTCTCTCGCTCTCCCTTTTTTTTGCCCCTCCTGCCTTGGGAGTGAGTGTGAAGATCATTTGCTGGCGTGATTGGCAGGTTAGAGGATTCGATCAGATGAGTTCCTCTTAGTGCAGGTCAAAAAGGCTAGTTAGCAGGAGCTGTCGAAAAATGCCAGCAGCATTCGAAATGGGAAATGTCATGACTTCGAGGCAGGGGGTGCCACCTGGAACAGAAAGCCCCCAGCTCATTAGCAAGTTACAGGATGCGAGCTTAACTGGAGGGAGCAGAGGAGGAAAGATAATACCCAATAGGGAAAATTATTGTGAAGTGGAATTGATTTCATGTATAATTTGTTTATCACTAGAGGGGACAAATGCTGTCCTCCTGACATCTGCAGAGGAGCGTGGACTGTGAATGAAGCAACTTAGCATAATCTCCAGGTTGAGCTCTGGATTTAAAGAATGCCAACTTCTTTCTTCCCAACTGTGGAAATGATCAGGTCATGTTGTATTAATTAAACCTGTCATACTCTCAAATGGTTTATCTGGGCAATTTTAGCAATTTAACAGAACGTGGTAGATATGAGCTGCATTCATTATTAACACAGGGCAGTGTTTTGTTTTCTGGATGCACTGAAGTTGGGGTTTTTTTGCAAGCTGCTGTTTTAAAAAGACATGTTTCTGTTGCAAGTTGAATTATAACAGAGCTCTTTTTTAGTGCTTAGTCAGACTGCACAAAATCAGAATGCAATTCCAGTTGCATGATACAAGTTCATTTCCGGGAAAGGCTACATATCCTTAGAAAGTATGGATTTAAAAATAAATAAAGCGTTTAGGTTTAGTGTATAAAATTTAATCTGAAATGAAGACTACAGGGTCTGCTGCCTGTCATGGACTTAAAGAATGCTTATATAAAATATCAGCATTACAAAATGCTTTGTCTTCTCCAAGACATTCTGTAGTGGTAAAATTACAGTCAAACTCTTCATCCCAGGCAGTTTAGCTAGCCCCTGCTAGCCCCTGGCTATTAATGTTGCTAACCATCCATTTGCTTCACTGGTCTGTATTTTCATATAAAAGGCATATTGCATACCAGTAGAAATGAACTACATAGATTTCCCCCCCCATAATTTTTTTCAGAAATGTTAAGAAAATAAGATGGGATCATGGTACCTTCCCGGTTCTTTTATCATGGTATCTTTGTGAGGCTTGGAGTCCAGCTCTGCTCCTCCTGAAGGCAATGGCAGAGTGGCATGGACTTCAGCGGGAGTAGGGCCGATTTCCTTACCAAATCTGAAGTAGACACAATGCAATCTCAGTCTGAGTAAATGAGATTTAAAGGCTGCAAGCTGTTCCTGAAGAACTACTTTGTGAACTATATCTCTTCTTGTTAAGGAATTTTGTCTTTTCTGTATTAAACATGTGCTTCGCTCGGAAGCTTGCAGCTCATGCTTAAGCAGTCTCTTCGTTTGAATGCTGAGGAATGTTTGCTTAGTTTTCAGATCTTTGATGATTTTGTTTTTTCAGCTTTCATTTTCTTCCATCCATCACAGTTTTAAAGCTGGTAATGAAGTAGCCAGGGTTTACTTTATTGAGTAACCACAGGCTGCTGAATTTCCCTTTCTCCGCCTAATGTGCATCAGAAACAGATTTTTTAAAAAGACTTTTAAAATCAAAATATTTGTACAGAGACTTTCAGATGAGTGTTTTCTGTTTTATATTTCATGTAGAAAGGTCAGCATTAACAGTCTGCTAGTTTGCCAAAAAGAAGAGTTACTAAAGCACTGTAAACACAGGCATTCTCTATCTTTCAGATAACTTTTTTAGTGCAAAGTTCTTTCAGACAGGCACTGAGAATATTCGCTGCCATAGTCTGCACTAATGAATGCACAGGCTCAGTCCTTTGCAAAGTTCAATAAAGAGAGCAGAATATCAGAATCAGAATATCCTCTATGTAGATCCTGTGGGAGAATTTTTCCGGCCTTGGGTAGCTCTGCAGCTGCCCAACTAGTAAACAACAACTGAATAAAAAAATTGGAAATTAGTTTGAAAAGTTCAGAAGGTATTCACTACTCAATGTCTGCTCTGGTGCCTTGTCTGAGGAAGTGACATACATTTACATTATTTGAATGGAGTTTGAAAACTAGACTGCTGTTGGGAAAACAGAGCAAGCTCTCCAGGAATTCTCCAGGTCCGTTAGCCCAATGGAGTAAAGACAGGGATCAGTACGCACTGGAAAGACAGGCTAGACTTGAACCCTGAGACGTATTTGACTGACTCGTGGTGGCTATCATATCTATCTGCAACTGGCAGTCCCTACTTGGACATGAGCAGAAGGATGTTTTGGCTACAAAGTCAGGCAAGGTCAGATAAGTCTTTCCTAGGACTGTGTGTGACACAGGTTGGGGGCCTGTGCATGTCCTAGGTTCATGACCAAAGAAGTTATCACTCAGAATTAGAAGCAAATAGTTAAACAACTAATAATTCCCACATATCTACATTTTCCGGCAAGTAAAAGAAGCGTAGCCTGAAACAGAAGGAGTAGTTTAACCATTACTCCTCATTTCTTTTTTTTAACCAGACAACTTCTGTTTTTTTCAAAATCAGCTCAGTGTTTTCTTAGCTTCTAGGAACTTCATAATGTAAATGAAGAATAGTAGCCAGGAAGGAATTAGTAAATACCTTACCGTCCCTCAAACTTACTATTCCTTGCAGTGGTTTTTCGTTCACTCCTATCGTGACTTTTTATCCTAAATTAATCCTGTTTTGTTCTTTGACTCTCTCAGGAAGATCAGGCAGGAGCAGTGAGTGGAAGAATCACATATTCATCATCTGATTTGTACATTTCTTCTTCCCCAGATTTCTGAGAAATCACTGGAACTTGCTGGTGTGCATTCTGCGAAGTTCATAGAATCATAGAATGCTTTGGGTTTGAAGGGACCCTTAGAGGTCATCTAGCCCAACCCCCCTGCAGTGAGCAGGGACATCTTCAACTGAATCAAGTTGCTCAGAGCCCCGTCCAACCTGACCTTGAATGTTTACAGGGATGGGGCATCTAGCATCTCTCTGGGCAACCTGCTCCAGTGTTTCACCACCCTCACAGTAAAGAATTTCTTCCTGATATCTAGTCTAAATCTACCCTCCTAAATCTAGTTTAAAGCCATTACTCCTTGTCCTGTCGCAACAAGCCCTGGTGAAAATATTTTCCCCATCTTTCCTATAGGTCCCCTTCAGGTACTGGAAGGCTGCTATAAGGTCTCCCTGGAGCCTTCTCTTCTCCAGGCTGAACAGCCCCAACTCTCTCAGTCTTTCCTCATAGGAGAGGAGTTACAGCCCTCGGATCATCTTTGTGTCCCTCCTCTGGCCTCACTCCAACAGCAGCATGTCCTTGTTGTGCTGGGGGCTCCAGAGTTGGACACAGGACTCCAGGTAGGCTCTCACCAGAGCAGAGCAGAGGGGCAGAATCCCCTCCCTCAACCTGCTGGCAATGTGCTTTTGGTGCAGCCGGATACGGTTGGCCTTCTGGCAGACATTGCCGGCTCATGTCTGGCTTTTCATCCACCAGTAGCTCCAAGTCCTTCTTGGCAGGGCTGCTCTCAATCCCTTCATCCCCATCTTTGTTACTCATCTTTGCAAGTCACTATTCAGCTGGGAAGATGCACTAACACATGGTCCATATTCCGTGTCAGTCACTCCTTTTATCATTACTTGTGTGTAAAAAACCTTACTGTATGAATTGCCTGTGTGTCTTTTTGAGGGGGGTGGATGTGTCGAGAGTGTTGGAAAAATCCAGTGAGGACTGAGGTCATCTAAACAGCTCTGTGTAATGTGAGCAGCTGTTGATGAAACGTGGTTCAATCACTACCATTTCAACTTTTATGTATTATATTTCAGATTAAATAGGGCAGTATAAAACAATCCACAAGTTGAACCTAGGATTGGGCCACATAATTTTTTTAGTGTGTGTCTGTATTCTTTGACCTTGATATCACTCACTCTCACTTTTTCGTGTTCTTTTCCATCTGTGTTGTTAACCATGAACTGCAGTAAACTGATCTCTCTCAAAATCCTTTTCTAAGACTTTCCCTCACCACTTTTTTTTCTTTTCTTTTTTAAAAAAAACTAAATACTACCCCTACATTAAATATCCCACACGCTATTTACATGTATTACTAAATTTTTAAGGAGATATGCTTAGATAGAGTGAGGCACGTTGGAGATTTCTTGACCTGATCCAGTCAAAATCCTTGACCAGGAACTTTATGCATAAGTCTTGGTATTGATTTTCTTAGCAGATGCAGCATTGCTTTTGGATCATTAACCCTTGCCATATTTCCTCAGAGAGCTTAAAAGCTGAAACTTTCTGAATTTTCAGGTCTTGAACTTGCTTTCTTGTAGGCTGTACTCTTCACTCCCTAAAATCATCTTCAAACCTCACAGTTTTCTGGGAAACTATTGTACCAGCTTCTGTGATATCGAATGTAGGAATGTTACTAGTAAGTCACAGCACTGCTTTTGTCACCAGACGGCAGGATGTAGTCATCTGTCCTGCTGCCAGACTCCTAAACGCAGGCCAGAAAAACTGCAACACACCGGGGAATTTAGAAAGGTGTTTGAAAAGTGCCTCTGTGGAAAACAAATTCTCTTTCTGTGAGTTGTTGTGGAAGGCAAAGAGTAAATGCAACTCAGCCTGAATGCGTGGGTCTTTGTAGAAGCATAAGAAGTAGAAAAACATCTCCAGCTGCAGGACTGGAGGAAGCCATGCTTCTCGAGAGCAGCTGGAACACTGCGGGGAGAAATGGAGGAACTCCACCAGGTGAAATCGGCAAAGCTTCTTATCTATGTGGTGTTTCACACCTATTTTATATGCATGAAAATAAGCATAGTTTCTTGCTAACATTGTGGAAGCATCAAAATTTTCAGCTCATGCCTATTGAGAGAAGCTTTTACTGGGTGTTCTGAATTTCCGTTGTTAATCCGCTGTGTGCTGTGAACGTGATAATGCACAGAAGTAAAACAAACAACCCCCTCCAAACCTCCTCCCCTAAGAAATCAAAAATCGCAGACCATCATGGTAAAATAGTTGATCTTGATTTGAATACCATATTCAATTACTTTCCATTCAGATTCCAGCAACAGCTTGTCGGCTTGGCTCTTAGTGTGTTTTTGCCTGCCATTACAAACCTCATTGATCTACAAATTTGGTATAGTCTCCAAATAAAGGGAGGGGAAAAGAATTTCAGAAACCATTTACCCAGTTTACTCTTTAACATTCATTCTTCAAAAGGTAGTTGTATTCTAGTGTTTGAAGAAAAAAAAATTACCGTCTTTTCTAAAATACTCTAGAAGTTTAAAGCAAATGTAGTGTAAGAGTATATGCTAAAGGTAGGTGGATGCTACGAAAAAGTGAGACCAGAATCACTAATGTGTGAATGTGAGTAAAACGGGTTGTTCCATGACCTTGTTGTCTGAAGCTTTGCCCTCTCTCTCCCTTGTCTGTTTCTTTGTTTGACTTCATTTCTTGTATTACACCTGAAACCTAGAATCTAAATGCTGTAGATCACGGATTTTGCTCCTTTCGTTCTTGGAAGGTCTACCACATTTTGTGACACTGGAAAAGTGCTGTATAATAGTGAGGAACCTGGTGCTGTGTTTGGTGCTTTTGGCACAGTTGCTGAATTTGCAATGTTAACAACCCCCTCACAACCCCCCAGCCCCGTCGTGGATTCTTTGCAAAAGCCAGTGATTTCTCTGCTCTCGGTACACATCCAAGTGCTTTTGTATACAGACTATGTGCATTTATGATGGATAGGTATCCTGTAAGTCTCAAACTTTCTGAAAGGCAACAGAATTCCAGCAGACACAGAGTTAGTAAGTAAACAGAGAGTGCTGTCAGCCCTTCCTTCATTTAACCTAAACCAGAAAACAGATAAGGGCAGACATGAGGTCACATTTTGCCTTGTAAGGTAAATAATCCATGTCAGCTTCCCAAGGCTTTCCATCCCAACAGTGATAAACGTGGTCTGTATATAGGGCTGGATCCACCGTGCCTTATTCCTGTGAGAACCCCCACTGCGCACGGTTGGACTTGGTCTGTGCATGTGTTGTGGGGAAGGGGGAAGAGTCGTGTGTGAAGTGCATTACATTTGCATAACATATACTCTGGCACTAACGGAACCGGAGATCACTTATCACCATATCTAAGGAATTAGAAATGTATATGCATGGCTCCCTGTTACCCAAATACGATGTCCATCATTCTGTATTAATGACATAACTTTTTTCTACTCATTGCATTTTTCTTTATGTTCTACCCAGCTGAATAGCTCTGTGCTGCTATGGGGTCCTCTATCGTATGGCAGACTTTGCCTTTTGAACTGCCTACATCACAGTTTTCTGCAGCTCCCTATCTCCACCATCATTCCTTTTCTTTACTTTAAATGTTTCCAGGGAGGTGAAGAAAGAAAGAAAAGATTTTTTTGGGGTTTTTTTTTTTTTTTTTTAAAGGAGGAGGGGAGAAAGAGACTGCTGTGGAAAAATAAAAGTTTAAAAGAAAACCAGAATGAATGCTTCACTTGTTGGCTTTTAGCACAATTACCATACCTTAGGAAATATGCAGGGAATAGTTAATTATGACTAAATGAGCTCCTTTTAGAGTTCATGGCAGGCCCCAGCATCCAACTGTCAGTGTTGTGAAAGATACTGAATTGGAAGGCTGGTCTCCCTGTCAGCCGGTAGGATGGTCTGCCGGAGTAAAATAGACAGTGAAAAGATAGCTGGGTTAGAGTAGCCTCAGTGAGGGAAACACATATAGCATTTGCATACTTCTCCTGCAAAGGGGGTTTAATCCGAATAAAGGAGGAGATTTCGGTATTGTCAGCCAAGGCTTTGTTCAGGGTGAAGAGCAGAAGGAAATCTGATGAAGGGGCCTTTCTGAAGCACTTGCTCACAGACTGGAGGTTGTTCTAGTAAAGTTATGTACTTTGGGATTGTTTACACACTATTGTCTGTTTGAAGATCTTCTAAACCAAAAGACTCAAAGTATTCCTCTTTGCTAACACAAAAGCAGGGAATGTGTGGTAAAAAATACTTACACTGCAAAACTGAACAAGTTCTTTTCATTATCTGCTCAAAATATCCTAAAGTTCCTTTTTTGGTGTAGACAAAGTTCCTTGGTACTTCTCAACTGAACTCATATCACAAATGTTTTCAGAATACAAGAAAAACAGGAGAACTATGTTCTCAAAGTTGAGAGTGCAGAAAAATCAGATACCCTTCAGGCTTGAAGGCAGTCAAATTCTTGCTGCCTCCTCCAAAACAGCTCTTTGTTAAGCAAATAGACAGTTTCCTGCCAACTGAAAACAGTGTTCTAAAATTTAGCTGGGACAAAGGATTGTGCCTCTGTGAAGATCTGTTCTGCACTTTGGAATCTTTTTTCTCACCTGAGGGATGAGCCAGAAGCCAGACTAAAACTCTTGTATATAAGCTCTAGCAGACCCAGTCCATTCCTATAAGTTTTACAGATAAAATAAGTGATTTGTGTTTCAAAACCAAAACCTATTTAAAGACATTGACAAGCAAATTAGTCCTCCTTGGAATGACTATCTGATTACAGTGCATACTACCACCTCCCAAGGTTTTCACATGGGAGAAAGTGCATCATCTCAGGGATGTAAGTAATATTTAGGGACCAAATAGACCATCTAACAGTATAGCATCTGAAATAGATGACTTTTGCTTTTTGTTTCTGTAATTTTTGTGTGATAGTCTTAATGATTTTAGATAATATTTAATTATTTATGTGGATCATAGTAAAGATCACATTACTTGTGGAAATAGTTTATATAATATTACACAATTACATAATATATAAATATATATGTACATACTTAGCATATTTTCTCATCAGCTATGTAGCTAATAGTCATTGTAAAGCAACGTATGTTTCCCTGTCATGCTTTGTGAGTGTAATGGTCAGCAAAGTCCTTGCTTGAATATAGCTTGAATTTTTTGTAATAAAATTGAGTAATATCTTTAAGGTTTGTTTAAAATCTAGGAAAGAAGATGAAGCAATTCATAAGATACCAAAGAATATGAGTTTGGATATATCTGTATGGATATATTTGTGTTCACTCTGCAGTTGTTTAATAGTTATAGTTCAGGAAAAAAATTAGAATCCTCTTAATAAATGACTACAGATCCAATGAAATTTGGCTCTCGGTTGTACATGCTGTGACTTGTTTTGGATTGTTTTTTTAGTCTCAGATGCTTCCTTATGCTCACTCAGAGACAGATACCGGGTTTTGTTCAGCTATGATAAATGTGAATCATTAAATACTAAATCATCTATTAGCCTTGTTTGTTGCCACATGATTGTCATAAAACCACACAGAAACACCAGGCAGAAGCAAGTCTGCGAGGGATGGGCTATGAGGCACCAGGGCACCTCCGGTCTTCAGAGTGTAGATGCAAATTAAAAATCAAGTGCCAGAAAGGGGAGGTGGTTGGTGGAAAATATGCTGCATCCAGTTGCTTGCTGAGCATTATCTGCCATCTGGACTCAAGAAAAGCCTGAATGATTTTCAGCATCTCCTTTTCTCTTCCACCCTAGAGAAAGCTGGAAGGGGAGATCAAATTTTGGCTGAAACGGGAGCTGAGCTGAGGCATCAGCTGGCACTCAATGTGCACTTCACACCTTCTCTTATTAGTTTAATTTATTCTTTAAAGTGTTTACATTTTTACAACTGATGCAAGTAGTAGAAAATAAGGTACAGTGTGTACCTTATGAGGTTATTCACCAAATGGTATTTACTGCTGGGAAGCATAGCAGTGCTATCCGTAAAGTAGTTTTTGACTGCCTACAGAGACAAACAGACAGCCCGAATCCAACCTGGGTTTAATGCAGTATGCAATTTCGTAACAGTTACTTTTATATTAAATTTTTTTATATTAAGTTTTTATTGCTTCATGAGAAAATGATAACGTCCTCCCATGGTTCTTACCTCCTCAAGGGAATAAACTCCTGTGACTTTCTCACATGCTGGCCATCTTTGTGCAGCCGTCGGTGGTTATAAAGAACTCATACTTCAAAACACAGTGTTGGGAAAACAAAGGACGGACCATGGCAGTAATAAACATGTCATTTAAACCTTACAGGAAAATGAATGTGGTTTATTCAAACATCCCTTCTAAAGAATAGCTAACGATAATATTTTAGTAACACAAAGAGCGAGATCTTCTAATGCTCCCACTCCTGGGCTCTGTTCCCACTGAAGGCAGCAGGAGCTGCACGTACAGATCCAGAGGGCTGGCATCTCAAATAGCATCTAATATGGAGTTGAAG
Organism: Opisthocomus hoazin; assembly: GCF_030867145.1. NCBI lineage: Eukaryota > Metazoa > Chordata > Aves > Opisthocomiformes > Opisthocomidae > Opisthocomus > Opisthocomus hoazin. The sequence continues at coordinate 68,950,195 of NC_134417.1, read as the reverse complement.
AGTTTTAAAAAATAGGAACCAGGCTCACTCCAACACTTACAGTCTGCATGTAGTGAAGTAATGTTTTCACTTTTCATCTCTTCCTTTTTGTTGCGCAGTAACGGTGCAGTCTCCAATTAGAAATTGCCCTTTGTTGGCAGTAGTTGACGATGACGCGTCCCAGTTTGCGTTTTTCCTGTGAGAAGCGTGTCAGAATTTGGGGGGACTAAATATATGCCTTTGTTGGCGAGCTTGTCAAGCACCGCGCTGTGTTCGCTTTCCCACCAGGAAGGTCAGGGTGCTGGGGGGCCGCTCTATTTGCTGAAATGATCCCTACTGTCTGTCCATGCTGTCTGACAGATTGAAACAGTTGTCTGTGTCACTGCTTTCAATGCTTTTTAAATGCCTCACTTTCCATGAAAGACATGAAATATGTAGGCAATGGGGGAGGGGGGGGAAATGTAAGACGAACTATACTTTTTCCTGTGTAAAGAAGTATTGGGTTTTCTTTTTGAAAGTAAACTTAATTTCATTTAAAATATGTTTATAAGCTGACGTAGGGGAAAAAAAAATTGATCTGGAAGAATGGGTAAGTCACAGCTTACATGTTCTATTTCTGAAACCTCGTTTTAAAATGAGGGTAATAAAATTATTAAACACACACTCATTCAGTAGCTGAAGTGAAATAGTAAGTTTTCTTTGTTCGCTTATATTTCAGTTTAATATATTTTGATCTGAGGTATGTTAAAAGCCTGAAGAAATTGGTACTGTGCTGAGCCTCCAATACTCTCCAGATAATTGAACTAATTAAATCTTTACCAACATTAACACAACGCCAGCATTCCTTGGACAGTGGTTAATTATTGCATGAACACAGCAAGCTTAAACTAAACAGATGAAAATAGAGTCCTGTGGAATGGGTATTGAGTTTATGCTTTATTCATCTTTTGATAAGGTTTAATTAAAACTGCCTCTCACCATTGTGGTGAGAATGAATGTACTTGTTTTGTTAGTGAAAGCCAAATTATTCACTTCAGCCATGGTTCAATAATCAAAGCCTTTGCAAAGTTTTGGGTTATATTGTAGTTGTGGAGATATAATTGCTGCAATTCTCTATGAAGGCTTTATCTTTTTATTACATTTTCTTTTAATTTTTTTAAATTCATTTAGAAAGAAATTTAGAGCATCCATTTTCTGCTTCACCATTTTAATGTGCTTTAAGCAGGGTATTTTTGTAAACCGGGAGTGAGCTGTTGAAAATAAAATTTAAAATAGAAGATTTTTTTTTGTAATCAGGACGCAAAAATTCTTTTAAAAACAAATCCAAATTCTAGTCTTTTAGACTAATGCACAAAGTAAAATCCAAGCATGTATCAAAAGCTATCTTTATTAACTGTTGCATATTAGTAAAGGAATGGTCATTTCTTTTTATGACAGTAACGGTGGGGCAGCTATGATGACTCACCATGCTGGTGCAGTGGCTCGTTACTCACTGGGCAAAAACTGTTGAAAGAAGCGGTATCAGCTTATTATCAGATGATTATTATCATCTTAGAAGATGCAACTTTGTGAAGTTGGTAGAGCTACCTAACTGTGTGTATAAAGTGCAAACTGCATTATCAGTGGTATGATGGAGAAAACAAGTCCTTGGAAATCATGTGAAATTTTGAGCAAGAGCAATGGGGTACAACTGAAGGAAAATGAGAAGAGCTTGCAACCAGGTATACATGCATGCAGGCTGGTATCACATGTGTTGCCATGGACTTGCCTTTCCACTTGGAAAGCAGTAAGCTGTAGAACTGGGCTTCAGCTTTAACGTATAAGCTCTTCTTGCAAATCCACATACATTCATTGAGAAATGACATAGCAGGTAGGAAATGGATCTGTGTTCATTTCATACAGTTCTGCAGGTGCCTTAGGTGGACCACCAAAAGGTCATCAAGAGTTGCACAATTTTATTTGTATTCTGGTTGCTCGTTCTGGCATGTGTTGGAATGATGTCCTGGCAGAATCTTGGTTTCCTGTCAGACTTCTGCTTCCCCATTTATGAAATATTAATTTCACTTTCTGTGATTTATCATAAGCAACTGTGACATTGTTCTGTCGTGGGCTCACATTGTCATGAGGGGATTCCAGGCTGGCACTGTGGTTTTGATTTAAGGGAGGAAAAAGTGTTTTAATTCATGAGTTGTTTGTCTTACAGTGACTTTCTCTGGGTAATAAAAAATTTAAGACTATGAGTCAAATCCTGTGCCAAAGGAGAAAATAATCTGAGCAGGGAGTCTCTTGAACCGTGGAGTTGGACTTAACTGGTAGCTCTTCCTCCTTTTGAGTGATGATCAGTAGCATGCTTGGTGCATGTCAAGTGAATCCAGAGCTATTTGGAGTCACTGGCCAAAGGATCATCTGCTGGGAAGTTGTAGCCGGGTCTACAGAAATGCTTTACTCATGCGCTTTGTCATGAAGTGATAGCATTTGTGTCCCAGTTGACCTCTGTAAAGATTCTGTAAGTGCAGCCATTTAGTTAGGTTTTACACTGAAGTCAAGATTTGCTCTATTCTGTTTCCTGCAATATGGGAACGTACCTCCATCTGGAAGAGGGGGTAGACTTGATGTTAGCCTTGGCCTTGAGGCCGTGCATGTGGTCAGTCTCATTCTAATGGTGAAAGTTGTATCTGCTTTCCTGGTGACAGAGTAGCAAAGTCATTAGAAATCCCTCCCAAACAACGTTAAATTAGGTCATCTCTGAGACCAGACATTCCCTTTCATTTTTTTTCTAAATAGACCTTTCCTATTTTGAGTAATTTGTTTTTATTTGGCATAAAGTAAATAGATGTGGCAGAACTGTTATTTTATCTGAGTTCCTTTCGGTAACATTTTGTCTTTCAAAGCACTGGAAGTCTGTTATTCAAGGAAATAGATTTCTTAATTATTTTAAGGACTTTAATGTATTTTTGCATGAATTTCACTCTGTTGGAGGTTCTGTATATTTATTGCCAGCATTTACTACAGTTAGGCTGTGGTTCCACAGTCATTGACATGGGGTCTCTGCACTCCTGCTTTCCCAGCAGTGCAAATTTGATCTGGATCAAGAATGGACACCCAATCTCATTTATGGAGCGTACAGTGGCTCCGTGCTGGGGAATCACCATAAAGCCTGCCGGCTCAAGGTTAACCCATCAGATTTTTTTGATCAGATTTGAAACAACGGAGTTAGATTGTACTGGGTCAGCATGATTTTCACTCAGTCTTAGGGGCTTTAAAGCTGGATTTATAGCCTTGTCACACATACTTATGTCAATCAGATTCTCCTGTACTCTTAACTGCAAAATTATCTTCTAATACTTGGTTACAGTAAAACAATTTTGTGGGGTAATTTATTTTTAAATGATGATAATAAGCTTGAATCAGATAGGAAAAGCCTGATGTCCTGGAAATAAGAAAGGGTTTCTGGCTGGGGCTGCTGAAAAAACTGCTTGTTCAAGAGATCGTAATCTAATCTGAGTGGATTGAAAGATTTGAAAATGTCTTCTTTAAATGTGAAGAGATTGTTGCATGTTAATTATTTATTAATTCATGTGGGTTAATACCCATTAGCATTTTTTAATATGGGCTGTACTGCTTTGCATATCATCCCTACAGATGTCTTAATTTCGTGAGATTCTTAAGCACTTGGCTAATACCAGGCATACACCAAAATGTGTATAAATGTGTTTATTAAGGAGCTTCCCAGCCCTCCACCAGTAGCCATTAGGTAAAATGTGCCTTCTGAGGTGCAAGAGGACAGACTGGACTATCATGACTTTTGACTGTGTTAATTCGTGTTGACAATAATGGGATTTTTTTTTTTCAAGTGATGGGACTCCTTCATGTTTCTTAAATTGCTACATAAGCAAGAATAATTCTGCTTGTTTCTCTGCTTTTTTATTTGTCATAAAATCTACAGGAGTGCAAAAAGGTGATTTCCCCAAAAGCAGGCCATGTATAATTTACAGGGCTGTCACAAAGAAATCCTAATCACTTATACATATGTGAGTATTATTAACTTGCCTCCAGCCACAACATTTACATGGTAATAAGTTGTCATCTTTATGCTATCAGCTTCTACTTGATCCAATTCATGTTTTCTTTTCTTTATTGTTACTATGTCATGATGATCAGTCCTTGTATTTGCTGTCAACTTTGCTACTCGTTCGTCTTAGGAAGTTCTTCATAATCTGCAGAATGTGGCTGGTCCCTTGCCTGAAGTAGAGAATAAGGTTTTGGCACCACAGTATTTTAAAATTTGCCACATTTTTGCCTCTAGAACTGTTTGGCTTTCTTGAGGAATGTGTTCTCTGTATTATGGAAGAGCAATCGCATTATTTTACATTCATTTTACGATGTGGCTCCCGTAGCTCAGAACAAGTCTAAGTTCAATTATGCTAAGCACCATGCAATTATATATTAAATAATATTCTTTCATGCAAAGATCTCAAGCCATGTGTGCAACTTTGCAGACTGCTACCTCCTATGCATGAAATCTGCTTTTATTCAGGTAACTGGCCAGCCTTTCCATTTGAGATTCATTCGTGGCTGTTCAATGATACTTAAATGCTCCAGTAATATTAATTTGTAGATGGGAGTCTTGAGTAATTATTGAATTTCTATGTCTTATAAGAAATTCTAGGTGCCTTATGCAGACAGATAGGAAAATAGCATGTAGAAAAGAAGAATATTGCTTTAGGAGAAATGTTAATGCACAATTGCAGACAATCCCATGAATGTATATTATTAATAGAACTCACAATATGAAGAACTAAAAACTGAGACAGAAGTAAATAACTAGCATTTATTGAACTTTCTTAACTCTTAATTATTTGAACAGTGCAACAAAAATATAATCAAATCAAGCACTTTTGGGGGGCTAGAAAATACTGTTTCTAGGTCCCCAATGTAAAGGCTTTACTCGCTTCCTCATCCTCTGCAATGAAAGGAGTCAAGGTCCACACCTCTACGCTGATGCACAGAAGAACTGCTGTGATGAGCAGGAGAGGTGGCTGAGCGGAAGAATTCGGTCCATTTCTTGAGAACGCTGTTAGAAATGTCCTTGTAGCTGTGGAAGACAAGGTAGCCCAGACTGTTTTAACCGCTAGTTAAACAGGCTGTATTCACAGTTCTAACTGTATTGGACTTGATCCTCTGAACCAGGACAGAGTGAGTGAGGCCGTTTCAGAAATGCTCAAGAACCATAAACCAGTAACAAAGGAAGATGTGTACAAAGCTTGAATAAAAACAGAATACACAAGTTTACCACTGATTAACTTGTTACAAAGGGTCACAGTTAGAAAGATATCCACTCTATTGCCTCTAGTCTTTATTATTACAGATATTCCAGTCTTTACTTCTGAGTATATCTGAAGGGGAGCTGACCTGTAAGATAATCCTAAAAAGCTTTCAAATTCAAGATGCTTCAGGTAAGTTTGGGGTTTTCCCCCCAGAATATAACCAGAATGGCTGGTACTCAGACTGAGGAGTAGCCTTGCCAGTTATGCACAGAGCATTGCTGGGGGGTGGGGGGAAAACCACCCAAGCAAAAGAAAGATCCCATTCAAGTGAAGGTGCATTCATTCATGGAAGAGCTGGGTAGTTCAGAATGAGCTGGCATGTGGGAACTAACATGATACCATGCAGCTATTTCTAATTACCATCACCCATCACAAAGGGGCAGAATCTATTAGAGATAAGCAAATATAATGAGAGAATAAGGCACAGAAAGGAAAATGACCTTGTGATAAACTCAGATGCAGAGTAGGCCTTACCAAAGGACAGGGCAAACCAGCCTCTCAAATTCAGAAGCAGAGGAGACATGTATCCAGCCTACTGTGGAGGGTGCTTGACAGAGGACTTCTTAAAAGGCAAGGCTGCATAGTTTGCTGTCACATGAAACACTGTACAGTTTTGTCTGAGTGATTTGGCATTAAAAGATTGTTTCTCTGAGTATAGATAAATGGTGTTCTTGAACACATCTTGAAACTTTTCACTAATTTTTCACTGGTCCTCAAGCCAAGACCTGACATCCCTCTTCCCCCACCACCAAATCTGCAGATAACATTTTCTTAATGAAAAGAATCCAGAAGTGGGAGTTAAACCTTTCCGTGTTCCTTTGGGTTTTATGCAGTCTTTCATCATCACAAGGAAATCATGTAGTCTAAGTGAAGAATCAAATCTCAAAGCACTGCACGAGTAAATGAAATCTCTTTTGTACACTAGGGACCTTTTCATCATAGTTTTGTGTTTCAGGGGATTTCACAACCTTTACTTGAGGGAAACAAATATCAAATCCCAGTTAGACCAGAACAGAGGGAATATCCCAGGTTCAATTACCACTGGAGTTATCAGCCTATGAGATTTTTTCCATTTGTATCTTCACCATCTTTTTTGTAAAGTTCTGCATAAGCTGTTCCTAGGATGTGGGAGAACAGAAAGTGAGTGACCACTTTGAAACTAATCAGAAGAAGGGATCTGCTAGAAGCCTCAGAAAGTGCTGGAGTCCTGAGCAGCACATGTCAGGTGAAGTCTGACACTGATGGTTTTTAAAGAAAATCCACCTGCATGTAGAGATATATACAGTCAATCTTTTTCAAAGACAGTGAATGTGCAAGAACCATTTCCCTATTTGTTTACTATTATTTTGGATTAGATGAAATCTGGGAAAAGCACAGTCTACTATTTTGTGTTGCATGTCATTCACACTCAAAGAATAAGCGGAAATAGTTTATTATCCATTAAAAACAAAATCAAATGAGCAGAAAAGACTTTTGAGATATTTTATGTGTGTAGAAATGCTACAAGAGAAGTGGTGACGTCCGTGGATATGTATCATCTGTGGATGATGATGGCCAAAGAACAAATTGGGCAGCATGGACTGTATTTTCTGTGGTTCCTCTGTTGTTTGGAGCTGGTGCAACATAACAGTATTTCGCTCACTGTGGCATGGACTATGGATTTTCTGGCTATTTGCAGCTGTGTGTAATCTGCTGACTGCATGTGGTATGTGGATAGCTTTGACATTTTCAAATAAGTAGTATTCTAAATGCTGTGTAGCTTCAGGGGTTTCTGACATATTTTATCTATTTCTTTGTCCTTGGAGATTGATAGATGGGAATGAGATTAACTCCCACACTTATTAGCTCTCATGCTAAACCTGCCATCAATCTCTAACATTTTTTGGAATATCCTACCTACAGGATGTTGCAGCCAACTGTAGTGTGTTGTGTCCTTGTTTCTGAGGTACTACTAAGTGCTATGGTATTATTTATCCTGTTTCCTTTCCTCCTCTTTGCTCGCTGCAGTGGTGAGGTGGACCTTTTCTCGATCTCGAGCTCCATTCTGTACAAAGAGAGAAATGCATTGGGAGAAAAAGTAGACAGTTGCTGCAAATTGCAAAGAATGTTCGTACTCAACATTTTTTTTTTTGCCTTTGCTGCATATAATAAGACTCAGATTTTTACTAAAATAATACAAGGGTTGAATTAAATCACTGATATTGCCCGCTTTAAAGAAGTAAAAAAAGTAATCTCAGGAAATCAGCTGTGCAGCACAGTGGGAGAGTAGACCCAGTGTCCATTTGTGCAAGAAATGCAGGTTCTGATTCTTCTCACACTTAGAGCAGGACAGGGAGGAAAAGTTCTACTGAAGTCAGTGAAGTTGCACCAGTTTAAAAATAACATGAGGTGAGAAAAGAATCAAGCCCCAGGGTGTTTCAAAGCTATGTGCTGAATCACTGGATCATAGAAAATAGGGCAGGAAGAGCCTCAAGAGGTCATCTAGTCTATCCTGCCTTCCCCAAGGCAGGATCAGCCGTATCTGTGTCATTCTGACAGATGTTTGACTAACCTGTTTTTGAAAACACCCAATAATAGCGATTCTACCACCTCCTCTGGGCAACGTGTTCCAGAGCCTTCCTGTGCTTACCGTTAGACATCAAGAAAGACATTCCAAGCTTGGCCACTTCTGCTGTGGTTCAAGTCCGTAGGTACTTCTCTTATTTACTGCAGACATGGAGAACAGTCGAGTTTGCAAAAGCCATTTTAAATATATAAACACTTCAGTCCTCCGTAGGTTATAAAGCAACGGTTTTTTTCAGTCTTGGCAAAGTATTCTGGCTTTTTGAACTCTGCAGGATGGAGGCGGAGGACTGAGGGTTTGTTTGGGATTTAGAAGAGAAGGATAGACTGAGAATTGAAGTTAAAAATGGTGAGGCAAATTCCCACCCAGCAGTGAGATGGTTTACTTTCTTGGGACAAGTGAGTGGATGCTCTTCTGGTAGAAGAAATAGTTTAACAATATAAACCTATAGTAAAGTCACTGTTTTCAAGGGTATTTATATCAGGACAGAATCTGACCTTAGGGCTTTTAGCAAACAACTTGAATAATGTAAAATGGTCTGCAGGATTGTATCTAACACTGCTCTACATCCCTCTGGGATGGCTGTCCTCCAGATCAATGCCATTATTTCGTCTTAGTATTATTAAATGACAGTGATTTTCCACCAAGAGTGTATAGCCATATGAGGTTCAACTTGCATTGTAACGTAGTTGGTCTGAAATAGATTCACATCTGACACTGTTTGGCTTAGTGCAAGAATAATTCCTGGGAGTAAGAGTCTTTTGTGGTATGTAGTGATCATTCTTTTCAAATAACAGGAAAAAAATATTATTTCAGACAAATGTTTGATTATGCAAAAGTAAGGTTTCTAATATGTAGGTATGGGCTTTATTTCTATTATTAAATTATTCTGATTTATCATCAGCCTTCATGTTAGGGATCATTACCCTGCCATCAAAAAAGTGTATGGGGTGAAGCTTGCCTTGTAAAACTGGTAGCAGTCTGTAGTGACCACCTTTTCATTACCAATAACTTCAGATATGTTTGGATCTATCTTTAGGCTTTTCATCGTGGTTCAGGAAAATCAGTACTCCAGTGTGTGCTACTAAGCTAGAAACTTTTTGGAAATGGCTCAGAGTAACTGCTGTGTTGTGGAGCGGATTGGCCTAATTCTCAAGCTAAAATATACCTGCTCAGCCCCATTCCTTGATCTAATCATCCTTCCTACTAATTAATGCTATGAAAATATCATCCAGAAAATTTAGCAGTTTAAACCTGTCACTTATGTTTACTATCTGCTTAATATAAAATGGTGACTTTTTTTTAAAAGAATAGTAAACCTTTTGAATGTCAAATGGATTGTACTACCAAGGTATGTCAGTGCAAGCTGTACAGATCACTTTGTTATGTCCAGTCTAATGTAAACTAGCATTCAAAGGAGAATATTAACCACTAAGTTTTCTTCATTTTTATTAAAAACTATATGAAGAGCTTATTTTTTACAAATTGCACATCATTATAATGACAATGAGCTTACAGCTTGGAAGAGATTTTGTATTCTCTTCTGTTATGTCCATGTTGCTCCATGTGCTTTCTTCTTCTTGTTGACCCTAGCGTACAAATCTGTAATGAAAAAAATTGATTGACTCTTAGAGCAGGGGATTGCAATGTCATGATTTCACGCTCAGTTGTTGGCTAACAAGGCTCTGTAGTTTTTATTTGGAGAGGCCCAGTTGCAGAAAAAATGAAGAACTGTGTTAGTCCCAGCTGCCAAGGTTACAGAGCAAGCGGCTTAGAGGGCTCTGGGGTTCCAGGCGAGAGAGGGATTGTCTCTGCCCAGCAGGTAAGGGATAGAGCTAGACAGAAACTGTTGTGCACAAGATGCTGACTGACCCCAGCAATTCATAAATCCAAAAAATTACAACATTCTCTGCTTATCAGTAAATGGAGCAGACACTCAGCTGTGTAATTAACCCTTTGAATGTTATGGCCATGGTGCAGCCAGCTCGTCTGCAAGATGCTTACCCTTTTCTGAATGCCTCCCTCATAGCATCCTAGGGATAGCTTGGGTACTCAAGGCACTCAAACACTACGGGCACTCTGTTATGTATTATATGTAAATACTTAAATCCATCCTTAGAATGGATTGCTTTTTCCTTGTTCTTACAGTCGTGCTTAATTGTTTATATCTTTCCACGTGTCACCTAAAACATTATGCTAAATTCTCTGAGCGTCTCCTGTGTGTGTCTATAGATTACTAATCATGGCAAACCAAGAATATCCCTTAACTTAAGCCAATATTCAGACACACACATTGTCGTCTTCTGTGGACTTTGTGAGGTACGGTAATCTTGGCTAAATTTAGTGGCTGGTATAACCAGTATTGTCTCTTTCAGATTAAGATTAATCTCTTTAATACACCTTAGTACTGTATTTTCTCCCACAACTGCCAACACTCACTCTGCCTTCCAGACATCATTTGGTGTTACCCAGATGCTATTTTCCTATAATTCCACTCTATCAAGATGCTGCTTTCTCATGTTATTTGGGTCCAGTTCTGACATTTGAAAAAGTTTAATGCAGCACGCTTCACCTACATCCCCGGGGTGTCTGATCTATCATGTGTACTTACTTGCTTGTATTTCATGATCACTTACTATTCATATTTGCATTTATAAATCATGTGTGAAACTCATTTGCAAATCTGCAGGCCTTTTTCTTCTGCAGTATCTATACTGTAGTTAATATCCTTTAACATAAACTAAACTGCCCTTTTATTGCACTGCTTAATATCAGTTACGGGAGATTTCCAGGGTGTGATTTTTTTTTCTTTTGAAGGCCTGCAAAATTGTGTGAATATTTTTAAAACTATTCTTAGAAATCTGGAAAAATTGGCCATATTTTATTACAGCAAATTCTTGCCATATTCTGCTTGTGAAAGTAAAGCTACTTTTAAAAGAAAAGTGTACATGCATAGCAGAAGTTCTTATGACCACAGACACTTCCATTTGTTTTATACTCATTTCACTTAGTCAGCTGAAAGAATTTTTTTAAAAATACTTGCTTGGAAAGATTTGCATCATTACTGATATTTTTCAGGTCAAATTCAAACCTTTATGCAAAATTTTTCGAGCCCTAGAATGTATTGCTTACCCTATTGGATAAATAACTATCTAGTTAGCTGAACAGAGACATCAGGCAGTATGTTATTTCTGATCCAGTGTTGCAGAGCATATTGTTTTCCTTTTAATTAAATTGCTGCGTGGTGTTCTACCCTTCCTTAAGACTGTGTGCTTGCATTTCATTATCACTTGTTATTCAAACTTGCATCTCATTTGAAATTTGCAAACCTGGCAGGTTTTTTCCTGTCTTTGTTATGAATTATTACTTCATTTCCCATCTCATCTGTTAAGAGTGCAGCCTACTTTTAATGGTGTTTTCTCATGTGTAATGTTTCTCCAGCTCTGGGTTCAGTCAACTTCGACTTCATTTCCCCCCACAAAGCTTGCTGGATCTCCGTGATTTTATTACTTTTGATTTACTTTCCTTATGCAGCTTCCACCCTGATTTGCTGTTTTTCTCCTGCTGCCATAGAGCACTTCTGTTAAAAAATCCTCCTTCTGGTTCAAAATAAATGAAAAGGAAGGAAGTAATATGAGATTTATGGAGTGAAAAGTACACTGGTTTGTTTAAGAGGGGGCAAAAGTGTAGTTGGTTCCTGTCAGCAAAGAAAGAAGCTTCTAGCACATAGTAAGTTTTTATTTTATCCACTCTAAAAAGGCTAAGAAATCTGTACAGCTTGTAGCAATCTGTACAGCTTGTAACCAAACTGGGTACGATGTACTCCACTTCCTATTAAATAGTAATAATTATTATTTGCTTACAGAATGTTTAGGAAAATATCAGCGTCTGCCATTCTGCCATTAAGCTACACAGCAAATTGCTTTGATACTTGGATTGCTTCGTCCGTTCCCTGTTTGTCTGGAATGAGAGTGGAAGTTGATGCCACTTTCTTTCCTCAATCCTGCTCTTCATTCCCACCATGTGTGTTTATGGGATACTTAAAATTACCCATGGAGAGGCAGAGAGAACAGCTGAGACCAAGACTCTGGATAGAAGCTGCAGGAATTTCAAAAGGAGTCCCTGAGTGCTATTTCACCCTTCAAATACTGTTTCTTTGTACAAGATAAAAACCATCTTGTATAAAACTATCCTCAATCCTTCTTACACTCTGGCTTTGCCAGTTTTGAAATCCAGCTGTGAAGCGTACATCTTGAATGCATGCCCGAGTACACATACTTTAAATATTCATTCTGAATTTATCATGCTGTGTTTTTACAGCCCCACTGCAGGCCCCTATGGAAAGACCACCACAGGAGCTAGCTGCGAGGGAGAGGGCTGCGGGGGCTGCGGGGGCCGATTTAGACCTCACTCAGCATTGCTCCTGGGGGCCTGAGCTGCCCTGAAGCCCCTGATGGAGCCTAAAGCTCTCCTGCCGCTACCCTTTCAGAGGGAAACCCGTGGGAGTAAGAACAGGCAGATCCACACTCTTCCACTAAGAGGAAAGTGCATTTTTCATCTCCCAGGGACAGCTTTGCTGTGTCATGAGTAGAGCAGCTAAGAAGTGTACGGTAGAGAGAGTTGTCCTTCTCCTGTTGACCTCAGAGGAGGAGTCAAATCCACAATGCAGGAGTTCATGCCAAATGTCATCTGCCTGTATACCAAGGAGCTGTGCTCCATGGGATCATCTTTGGCAGAGCCGTGGAGGCAGATTAGGTGATACGTAGGAGGGGAGGAGAAATTATGGGTTTGCAGCAATGTGGACCGACCAGCCATTCTTCATTTCCTACAGGTGGAAAGCAGAAGGAGGAGACTCTTGTCTCCAGAACATTGTGGTCCTCAGCTGTGCCAGTTTCTATCTGTAAGCCTGGCACAGGGAGTGAGAGCAGACTTGTATCTTCTCTTGTTATACATTCTCGGTCCTATTTCATTTGGCTTACAATTTAATTATTAGACATTTTTCTGTTAAAAAATATTTTTGGGGAAGAGGTATTCTTCATTATGTCTTTAAGTGGCGCAGGAACTCAAGACAAAAAGAAACATTTACTAAATTGTTATTTTTAGGAGAGGATAAATCTTTACCCTAAATACAGAAAAAGGCAGATAGTAGAAATACTTATTGTAGCAAATACATCTAATTTAAAAATGACAAAGTAGATGGATAAAACCTGTCTGTGTAGAACCAGATTGTAAAGATTAAGTATTTAAATGCATACCTCAGGACTGCTCATAAAAATGGTAGTCACATCGCTTATTGGTGTCCTTATCCATTTAAGGAAAATGCTTCTATATAGCATTAAATTCTGTGAGCCCATATTATAGGCGTGTGGTTTGAATTATGGTTACAGTGCAATACTGATCCATTTGGCTATGGAGATAGCACGCTCAAATGAAAAACAGCACCATTTTTTGACAAATGGTATCTGGCACCTTTATGTTGCTCTTAACTGAAAACATAAAATACTTGCTCAGGTGTCAGGTTCACTGAAAAATGTAGACTAACGCTATGGATGGTATTATGAGAGGAAATAGATGGGAAATTAGGAGTCTTTCCTGGTTTCTCAAGTATTTTTTCCTATCGGGAAGCCCCTGGAATTAAATAGTGAGATTTTTCCTTCATCGCTTAATCTCTGCTACTGTAACTGTGAGGAGCCTGGGTATGATGAGAATTTAACATGATCTGTCATCTGGAGCTATCTTTAACTCAGAGACTCTTCCATATATAGGAACATTTGCCTCAATCATTCTCATCCTACTGAGCTCGAAAGTGAGAGTATTTGTTGGGGCGGGAGGAGAGGAGGTATAATGGGAGAAAATACGTGCAAGAAGCTTCTTTCCCAGCTTTGCCATATAAGTAAAAGAATTGACTTAAACTTTTTATGTTACTTCTAAGACTTGATTCTATCTTCAGCTTTCAATGTGTCACATTTCTGAGAGTGTGGCTAAGCATGCAGGCACCTCTGCGTGGTGGTACTCTTCCAGCATCCCTGGCTGGGGAGGTGCTGTCGATGCGGTTTCAGTCTCCTACCTATGCTGGAAAGCATCAGCCGGTTAGATAAACACTGAAAGGACTGCATTGCATCTGTGATAATGAGAGGTGATAGTTGGACATCGCAGGAGATCTGTTGCACACTAGTGGGCAATGTTTAATTACTGTTGATGGATTTTCTTTCCTGATGAACTTTGAGGCTGTCACAGATGATCAGAACAGTTTTCATTGTGTGTGTAGTGCAGTAAGATGAGCATTTTTATCTACTATGGTAAATGCACATTCTTTTCATAAAATACTGTGTTTTACTGCAGAAAAATGCAATTTGTAGGACACGTATTGATATTGAATCAAATCCCAAGATTAGGTGTTTCCGCATGGATTCATCCACAGGTCACAGTCCCTTCAACTCAAGTTCACACTGGAGTTCCAGCCTGCCCAGTGCAGCGGCACAGAAACAGCAGCAATGGCCTGGCCATCTGCCAGCCCAGGCGCATCGCCATTGCTGTTATCAAAATGTTCCCAGGCACAGCAGAGTAAGATGATAAGCAGTGCAGCAAGCAGCGAAAGCAAAAAGCAGTCACTAACGAGCACTAGACTGTAATATACAGTAAGGCAAGCAAGCCCCGTGGCAAGCACAGAAGCCTGTCAACTAATAGCTAAACAGCAATAACAGCAATAAATTTGATCTAGCACATTCCAATCAAATCTGTTGTTATCTCGAACCCTTGGAGCCCCACACTGGGTGCCAAAAAGGCCTGTCATGGTTTAACCCCAGCCGGCAACTAAGCACCACACAAACACTCTCTCATTCACTCACCATCACTGGGGTGGGGGAGAGCATCCAAAGTGTAAAAGTGACAAAACTCATGGGTTGAGATAAAGACAGTTCAACAGGTAAAGCAAAAGGCATGCGCACAAGCAAAGCAAAGCAAGGAATTCATTCGCTGCGTCCCGTCGGCAGGCAGGTGTTCAGCCATCTCCAGGAGAGCAGGGCTCCATCACACATAACACCATCACTCCAAACGTCCCCCCTTCCTTCTTCTTCCCCCAGCTTTCTGCGCTGAGCATGCCATCATATGGTATGGGACATCCCTTTGGTCAGCTGGGGTCAGCTGTCCCAGCTGTGTCCTCCCAGCTTCTTGTGCATCCCCAGCCTACTCACTGGTTGGGTGGGGTGAGAAGCAGAAAAGTTCTTGATGCTGTGTTAGCACTGCTCAGCAGCAACTGAAGCATCCCTGTGTTATCAACACCGTTTCCAGCACAAATCCAAAACACAGCCCCATGCTAGCTACTGTGAAGAAAATTAACTCTATCCCACAAAACCAGCACACCTAAGTACTTCCAGTTCTGTAGGGAAAAAATGCATGTTTTTGAGAATAAAACCGTTTGTGGGTAATTTTTTCCCCCGTAAAATACCTAGGATGGTAGCATAAAATAGAACAAAACCAACAGTACTGAGTGTTCATACCTATCTTAGGTATAGGGTATGTCCCTGAAAAAAACTGAAATTTCATTTGAAATAGTGACACGCTTTCACAGCGTTTCGATAGGATCTGTATAATTGCTGCTTTCTGATGTTCTTTGTCTATGATAAACAAGAAAAAAGAGGTTCCTCTGGGCACACTTTCTCCTGTACTGAAAGAAAACGAGTACAGTCTGTAAAACACACCAAAACCTTTCTCACCGCAGTCCTGGCTGGTGATCCACAGCTTGGGTGTGAAAAGCAAAACAGAGGTGAAACGCACTCCAACCTGTCACTGATACAGGTACAATGAAGAAAATGTTTTTATTTAAAAGACAGACAGCTGAGCAGCAGTTATTTGATCCATGCTGCTTGAGGGACAATGGGGAAAAGGTATTTTTGTGATCGTTCTTCAGTAATTCTTGTGTAGCTTCGTGGCTGCGGCTCCAGCAGAAACTGGAACTGTAATAACAACACTGCAATAGGCTGGAGTTATGTTGTAAGCATTTTTGGAGTTGTACTTCACATTCACATCCAGTTTTGATTGCTTCCAGACCCAAGATATCTAGTCTCAAAAAAAAAAGAAAAAAAAAAAGCTTTATCTAGCTGAAAAGAACTTGCACACTGAATAGCACATTTATAAATGTGAACTTCCATTCTGTGGACATCAATTAAGCAGTTCCTTTGTTTTGGAAGTATTATTCCTATTGCTGTCACCAGCATTTGTTTTGTAACAATGCAAAAGAGACAGTGAACTGTGCTAATAAATCCTCTCCTCGCCATGGGCTGAGAGTAAGCGCCTTTGTGTAAAACTTGTGTGCAGAGATGTGTGCACACCCTGAGAGGGGTGGACGGAGCTTTCAGATGTATTCAGCCTTCAGATCATCTATTGCATTTACATGATTTCATCTGCCGAAAGCTTTTGGGTGAAAATAGAAATGTGCTTGTGTTTGTGTACTTAAGTAAAAAAGCTAATTATATGTGTATGGGTTGTGTAAATAGGAAATATTTGATCACGTGGTATTTCAGTGCTCTCTGCATAACCTCCCTTTTTTGTTGCCTTGGCATTTCTGAATTACAGTATTATCCCTATTCCTGTCAATAACACCTCTGGCTCTCATCTTGCCACTATCCTGACCGGGCAACGTGAACTCAAATGCATAAGAAAATTAAATAACTCCAAAATAATCTAAAGTAGTAACGGTCGAGGGTAGGATTTTTAAGGATGGTGATTTGAGCTCTGTACATACTAGTATTTCCTACCCATATAGTTCAAAGCAAATGATGAGCCCATTTCAAAATGTACCAGTTGCTAGTTCTTGAGAACATGAAGTGTTTGACCTCAAATCTGAGGCATTTCTGTAAACACAGAATCGCCATTTCTGGTGCCAGACTGAATTATTTAGAAGCCATGTCTCGCGCTGTCAGCCTGCAGAGCAGCGCTGTCGCCACAGGACTTTCCTTTCCTTACTGACTCTCCCAGACATGCTGCAGTATTTCTTAGGAAAGCAGAGGAGCAGATAGGGAAACCAGTGGGAAACAGAAGGTGGCAATACAAAGGGAAACAAAAAAAGAAGGGAAACATGAAGACTGTGGTTCTTTGTTATTGTTTAGTAATGCTTAAGGGTTTTCCTGAAAAACTTGCTACATGCGTGCAAATATTATCAACATCTTTAGAAAGAATATAAAATTAAAGCTTTACCTTGTCTCTTCATGTAACCAATACATGTAGAATTTTTGTCAAATCCATATATATCTACTCCTTCTGTAAAAAAATGTAAGGAGCATAAAGAACTTTTCAAATCTATTACCAAGCTTAAGATTGCTGTGAAAATATTCTGCTACTTGCCTAAATTATTGCATATATGGCATACATAATATATAATATATGTAAAGGGAAGGAGAGACTGTTTTGCAGCTAAAGATTATTTTGTTAATGGCTGTATCTCTGTTTCGAAAGCCTGAATATGTTTGTCCTGAAGATCTCAGTGGGTCTGGCCTGTATGTGCATAAGTACACAATTTTTAGTTTTATTTTGAAATGAAACAAGTGCATGAATTCCAGGCTCACGTGGAGATTTCTAATCAGCAATTCTCTTTGTAATTTTAGAAAAGAATTCATGAGAGCTTTGTGTAAGAAAACAATGTGCCAAGTAATGAAATCATTATGAGCTAATTGCGAGCTAACTGCTTTAAGCTAGCTGCTGTTTGCCCTGCTCCTCTAATACGGGTTAATAACCACATACAAAATTATGTTACCAGCATACCATAATAATTATAACCAGGACGTTTTTAACATAGAATTATTGAAGAGCTCTCAATCTTCCAGCTCTGTAGCCTAAAATGGGAGCCTTGCATAGGGCTGTGCTCTGAATCATCGCTTTGGTCGCTTGTTAAGTGGAGCTTGTAGTGGTGCGTGTTGTTAATGACAGTGTTTCGGATGTAATTATCATGCTTATGGGATGACTCTCGGGGCCTGCTGGTCTGCGTGTATTGACTGTCTAGCTGGTTGACCTATCCAGTGGAAAAATTGCTGCATCCCACAGAAAAAAATGGAAATAGTCATCGATCGTGTGCCCGGTGACATTGCAGAAGGAATTGCAGAAGCTGGGATTCAGGTACTTTTCATGTACCCCGGGGCTGCTTCTGCATGTCGCTTCTCCTCGGCTCCTGCCATGCCGCACAAGCTGTAGGAAACTGATCTCTAGCCTGAGAATAATGTGAGGAGAAGGAACTGATGGGAGAAAAATATGTACTGTACTATGGTTTTCCAATAGAGGATGTGGGAGAGAAGATTTCAAAGTGAAGTGGATGACAGAATTTCTCATAATTGTTGTGAAAAACCTTTTTCCAGATATGTTTGTCTTATGACTCTGCCACTTCCACTTTCTCTGGAACTTTTCTTTCTCAGGGAAGATCAGTCCTTAGGATGGATTGATATTTACAAAAAACAGAAAATATTAAAACCTATTCTTACATGAGAATAAGGTAGCATTTGCAGATTAATTTTTTTTTCCCAAGACTGTGGCTTCGAAGAGCGGTCACAGGGCTGCAAGCCGTGGGAAACTTTCCACTTTCTCTTATTTCTGCCACCAACTATTCTTAATCCTTTTCATTTATTCAGGCATCTACAAAGATAATTTACTTAAGAAACCATTTGTAAAACAGGTGAAGTATTATCTGACATGTAGACTAAGATAGGCAGCGCTTGTGTGATGCTTTCTGATCCCAAGTACGTCCCTTAAGGTAGCAGGTGCACTGGTGTTCCCGCTTGTGGGAGGGGAGCACTGGTGCTTGGGCAGCCACGATCGCTGTAAAAAGCTGCTGAGGTGGGGGGCCGTACCCAGGCCAGCGGTGGTGAAGCTGAGGATCGACCTCGGCACTGCCGGGAGCATTCATCTGCATTTATTCTTCAGTCCAATCTTGCCAACTCTTGCTTGTCCAGCATAAGGGGGAAGCCTTTCCCGGGAGAGCAGGAGGAAACGGTCCAGCATCAAAGCTTTCTGCTTAAAATAAAGCAAGACTGGAGAAACCCAAAGATGCAAAACCCCTTCACGCTGAGCTGTGGTGGCTCAGAAACCTCCCAGCACCTCAGCTGTATTTGGGCCAGTGGCTAAAAAGACAGGGGTTCAGCGTGGGAAGAGGCAAAGTGGAGGAGAGTGCCTGCAAGTGAACGGAGGATGCATGTGTCCAAGAAGGTTGGGTAAGGACTGGGCCAGGGCGGGATGGTAGTCTGCTGTGGAAAAGAACTGCAAATGCATGTGTAAGTGAATGCCAGGCATGAAGGGTTTTATGACAAAGAGATTAAAGGGTTTACTGTGCAAGTGGGTGTTTGTATTTATGGTAAGGAGAAAGGGAGGGTTGTAATTTACTTCTGCCTAAGGTGGTAACTTTTTTTTTTTGACAACTTTACAATCTTTGCCAGGGTCAGCAATTCTTAAAAGCGGTCCCCATGCCTGTGGTGGACGCTCCACAGAACCAGATTAAACAGTAAAACTTCAGAACTTCTCAGAGGAGGTTTGAAGGTCACAGAGTCCTGTTGGTTCAGATATTTGGAAGGCTTTAGTCTAAATCATAGCATTTGGATTGTTTCAGCAGCTCGTACTTCACAACTGTACAGTTTGTAATCGAGATGCCTTCTCAATGTTTTATTCTTTGCTCCTACATTTCATATTTGTTATTGCTGAAAGTGATTACCAGTAATTGTAAAATTGTGGAAACTATTTTGAAACAGCGTAAAATTATTATAGCGTCATCAACTTTTTAACTTTGCAGACAGATGTGGTCTGATAAAACCTTGTTGTCTGAATACGTCTACCAGCTTTCAGCTTGCACAAGATTGCCAGAAATACAAGACATTGTTTACTGTCTCGTCATCTCATTTGTTCCATATTGCAGCCAAAATAAATTCTGCGTTGCCTTACCCATTTCGTTCTTTCCTCATGCAAGATGTCAGCTCTGGATTTCTTTTTTTTTTTTTCTGTCAGGGAGCATACTTTTGTTCATCTGATTGAAGCATTCTAGCAATGAGAATTACAAATATCCAGATTCTGTGGATTGTCTACAACCTGACAGATACAGCATTCAATATCCTGTAACTGTCCTCTGAAACAGGCAGGTTTGTAGGTGATTTGTGTCTACCCACAAAGCAGAACTATGTGTTTCCTACCTATCTATGCTAATTTTAGGGTTATCTTAAGATGGTAAAGATGCTGATTTCATGAAAGTGAAGTTTCATGAGGAGATACTAATAAGCATTTTATGGGAAACTAGTGACATGTATGCAAGGACAGACATTTATGTGTATTAGTGTGTAGGATTCAGGAAATGGGAACATCTGGTTTCTCTTAATAGTCTCTTCTACTATTTAATTAATAAGAATTATTTTGATCTCATTCACGTCTGACCTGAAGAATTCATGAAAAGTAGTTCTCTCTCAGTCAACACATCTCCACTGTGTATACATATTCAACACGTCTTTGTGAACTTAGTAAATCCATCTGTTTGAAAGGACAATGTGAAATTCTGTGTTAAACTGTGGTCTGCTACACACATGTCCATTCTCCTTCTATTTTCTTTGAACACAGAACACAGTAAAATGTATTGTATGGCGTACCAGTTTGATATCACTTTGATAGACATGATGTGACCTTATATACACACTCCAGTGTACTCTAATCTGTGGTCTCCCAGCTCCCACTCTGCAGGATTTCTGCGATGTTGATGGAACCCTGTGATTTCGCAGAGCAGCTGCGGTGACCCCTCGCCCTGCTCGCTGCTGCTGACAGCTGCCTACCATGTGTAGAGGAAACCTCACAGACTAAAATCTCCCTCATAAAGCAGAGATCTTTAGATAAACATGCAGGTCTGATCATGCTACTACTTTATAAATAAATACTTTAAACCCAGAACTTTTTGTGTGGTGCTAAAAGAGCGGTAGCTAAATATTCAAAGCATTCTGCCTGGTAAAAATAATGGATATGTGACACAGTGTCTCCTTTTAAAAAAAGAAAGAAGAAAAGTTCAGTATAAACAATGAAAGGCATCCTAAGCATAAATAATCTGCATATGAAATTAGTTAATCTGTCTGTTAGGACAGGTTTGACTCGCTAAACAAGGCTCATCAGGTTCTTCTGGCTTATGTTTAAGAGTAGTGTCATAACTACCTGAAGTCAGAAAAACGTAGCCAGCCAATAATTCATGTATCAAATGGGAAAGGCTGATTTCATCTGAACTGTAACGTTTACCCACATGGTGGATTTACTTCTACCAGGGTTTTTATTCAGGAAAAAATAAAACGGAAGGAAGAGTTTAAAATACAACTGAAGAACAAAGTTGGGTGTCATTTAAAAAAAAAAAAAAATACAAAAACTTTAAATCATTACTATGGTAAAAACAGGTTGGCATTGTACTTCCTAAGGCATTTCATTCACATACAGTACCGAGAGTTATATCATTGCTAATGTTCTCCTGCTGAGCTACCGTCATCTCTTGTCTTGCTGTCATAGTATTACATTGATGTACCTTCCCTGTTTGGGCAGAGGTCGTCATCCTGGTGCCCGGTTGCGTTGCCACTGCTGAGCAGGTTAACTGCTTGAGGTCTTTTATGTAGACAAATGTTTTACCGGCACTTTTGCTCCACGATGACACAAACTGTTCCTCAGAGGTCATATCCATCTGAATTAGCAATGCTGTGATAACGTGTTCCCTATACGTTCACACACGCTTTCAGACCCATGGGAGTAAAGCTATCAGCTTTGTGAAATGAATAAAAATAGTGATTCAAGTGTCCTTTTTACCCAAGATTTACTTCTCCCGAGTAAGTACTTGTCTGTTCTCTTCATTTAGTATTTTTAAGTGTCACTGTAAAACTGGGTTGTCAAAAGAATGCCGTTTTACAATGCATTTTGACAACTGTATGGTAATCATAATGGCCAAGTCTCACAAATAAAATGTGTGCATAATGAGCACAATTCACAGTTCACACATTTTTCATGTGTTAGCTAGTTCTAGCAATACCTTCCCTGAAAATAGCAGCTTTGATACTATTAGCCATTCCCTGTCCATTTTTTGGTAGTTTCTTTCTGTGCATGAGTGATAATTGAGAGACCAAATAAGAAGTGAGAAAATGCCCTAAAGCTTGCTCAGCAGGGCTGAGATTTGACAAGATCTAGGTGATATGGGTACTCCACAGATGGATAATAACATTAGGAGAAGATGTAAGAGCCTGTTAAAATGCATATTTAGGGTACCAAAGCTTGCAAGAGATAAAGCAGAAGTACATTTCAGTGTTCATTTCAACATTCTTCAACAAATTTCTCTCCTGTGAGGAAAGGCTGAGGGAGCTGGGCTTGTTTAGCCTGAAGAAGAGAAGGCTGCGAGGGGACCTTATAAATGCTTACAAATATCTGAAGGGTGGGTGTCAGGAGGATGGGGCCAAACTCTTTTCAGTGGTGCCCAGCTACAGGACAAGGGGCAATGGGCACAAATTGAAGCCTAGGAAGTTCCATCTGAACATGAGGAAGAACTTCTTCACTCTCAGGGTGACAGAGCACTGGAACAGGCTGCCCAGGGAGGTTGTGGAGTCTCCTTCTCTGGAGATATTCAAGACCCGCCTGAACAAGGTCCTGTGCAGCCTGCTGTAGGCGACCCTGCTTTGGCAGGAGGGTTGGACTAGATGACCCACAGAGGTCCCTTCCAACCCCAAACATTCTGTGATTCTGTGTAATTTTAAGTTGAGTGTAATATAGATGTGTGCGTTTAACAGTAAAATCAAAGAGGTGGGAAAAGGAAGAAAACGTTGGTGTTTGGAACTAACTTTTATACCATCAGTTTTAAGTAAAAAGGTCTAACAAGTTCATATTACCCATGTTCAGGGTTTTAATAGATCCTGTCAGCCTTGTCCCATACAGAAAAAGATTTGTACACGACCTAATCCTCTGTATCTCTTCACAGGAATTTGAGGGTATTCCTTGTTTTGTGAAAGAGTATTTTATATGACCTCGCAGAACAAAAGTGATGAGTACTGTGATTTGTCATACAAAGGAGAGTCTCTTTTCATCTTCTATTCATACAAACTTCAATTTAGGAATGTAGCTGAACAAATATTTAGCTTTTAGGGATGTGATTAAGACCCACTGAAGCACATGAAGTTTCTGGAGGTGCCAGTGTGGGGAATAGGAATTATTCTCTCAATCTGGACTAAATTTCCTTTAAAATTTAAAATTTTTAAGTTTAGAACGACAGAGGCAGGATCAAGGTCACCTGCCTTCCCAAAGATCTAAAGGTATCAATGTGTAGTAGGATTTCAGTATTTATTGCTTTAGCTGCAAGTATTTAATTTAGGTTGAAAATACTAATATACAAATTTAACTCAGTAATTCCCATCTCTTCCTGTCTCCCACTGGGAAAGCCACACTGACTTCAACTAAGCTCTATGTGGGTACCAGTCTCTTTGTGTGAAGTCCTTTAAAGGGTCAGGGCTACAATCTGCATATGGTAGTAAAAAAATCAAGTTCAGTTTTATCCATGTGTGTGCATAAATATACATATCTCAAGGTATGTCTTGTTGCTTCATAACTTACAACCAAGTGCACCTCTGAGCTTTGGAGCCAGCACTTACTGGTCATGGGTGATGGCTGCAGTCATGTTAGGAATCCAGCTGCCGCACAGAGTCTGAGGGAACATGCCGTTTGTATGAGCAATCTTTTCATTTTTTGTTGGTTAAGGTGGTTGGGGTTTTGGGGTTTTTTTTTTTAAGTAAGTAGATTTTCTTTAGTAATGCTTACAAGCAAGATTTTGGAAGAGTTTTCATGTATGAAAGCACTGGGAGCCAGAGTGAAAGAAAATTGTTCTTCAGTCTGAATTACGATTTAGGCCTGACAAAGACGTAGTTCTTTGGACTGGTTTCACTCTGGAGTGGACAGAGGTTTTTCAGGTGAATAGGAACTGATTCAATTAGTGCTTAAATTAATGAGTGGTATCTTTTCACTGTCTGCTGTCTCTAGTGGGGTTTAGACTCAGTCTGCCAGGAAAGATACGGGGCTCATCTGAACTACTGAGGCCATAAGGATGCAGTGAGGGTATAGACAACTGGCATTTTTATTTTTCAGTTAGGGCAATTAGTTGCATTAGCTTAATCATGTCCATGTAGCTTGGTTCTCACAAGGAAATTTTCTGCTTTGATACTAAAAAAAATGATCAAAGACTGTCACTCGAATTTTATTTTTGTTTGTCATAAGAGTTCATTTAGAATATGCCAGCGGCTGCTGCAGCCAGTGAACCTAAATAAATGACTGTTGGATATCTATTTAGCAGCAGGCTCCATTTTTTTCAGCAATGTCTCCATGTAACCTTTTAATCTAGTTCTTGTCTTTGACTTTTCATATTTCATATATTTAACCCCTTGATGCAGATATTTTGCATTAAGTGCTTTAGAAATCCTGATTTACTGCCTCAAGGGATTAACCAGAATTGCAATATTCTTGCTTTATCTACATTCATTTATACAGCCCATTTATTTCTAATAAATATATTGGCCAGATCATATTTCTCTGCAAACTCTGTCCTGAAAATAAATTTATGCAGTGACATAACAAAAATAATAAAAACTGTCTTGCATATTGCTGTCATTCTCACTTTAAATATCAACTTCCAAAGCACAGTGGGTTTATATTCTCCAAGTAAACACCACCTTTGAGGTTCACGCTGCAAGGCTCTAATTTTTAGTTGACTTCTAAGAGGATTTAATCAAACTACAGGATATATGATTCAAAGCAAAAAATGTAATTAAGAAAAATCTTTTTCTGTAGGCAAAGAGCAGCTTGTTTTCATTAATTTTATGAAAAATGTTGTTTTTCTTGGCTGAAGACTTAAACTCATGGGACAAAGGAAGATTTATGGGGTGATCTGCAAAATCGCACAGGTTTTGTGTTGCAGTGCTGTTTTTGCAGTGACCACTAGAGTCCCTATAGCTGAAAGTTTATCAGTGTTTCTTTTTATAAACCTCTATTTTCAGAAGGGGCTTTTATTCAAAGGTTGGCTTTGAGCTAAATATATGCACACAAAGTCTCAGTGTGTATGTTGTGTGGTAAGCATGTATATTTTAATGTAAACAATTTATAATACTTTAAGAGCTCTCACAATGAAAAATGAAACTGAAGTCAGGATGGCTATTCAGACCTCCCATTCATATACTGCGTGCACTTCTCTGTTGTTACGCTTTATTTATACGTATGACAAACTCTCCACCAGTTGCTGAAAGCCACTGGAATAGAAGATCAGAGACACAATGTCTCTTGCCCTGATCCTCCAAGATGTCAACACCACTTGTGAGGTGCTTGGGCCAAAGATCTGTGCGTTGTATAAAGTTTTCACTTTCATGATCGTTAGGGTGGAGGTATAGAGCCCGAGATGAGGCTGGGTTATTGGGCAGCTGTTTGGCTTATTTCTCCCTTCTGAATTTTCACCTCTTAGATTTGAAGTTCAAATTCAGCTTTAACTTTGACACACGTATTTTTAAACCAAACAATATGTTTATTTAGTTAACTGTATCAAATGAAATACCTTTTGTATCTTTAAAAATCTCTCTTTAAGAAGATCAGTAG
Source organism: Opisthocomus hoazin (assembly GCF_030867145.1). Lineage (NCBI taxonomy): Eukaryota > Metazoa > Chordata > Aves > Opisthocomiformes > Opisthocomidae > Opisthocomus > Opisthocomus hoazin. The sequence continues at coordinate 68,924,728 of NC_134417.1, read as the reverse complement.
TTTACGAACAGTAATGAAACAAATATCTTAACAGAATGCTCTTTCATTCCCCATAATGTCAGCAAAAGTGTCTACTTGTTTAATATTGCAGTAAACAGAAAAGTTCATGGTTCAGTGCTTAAGCCTCTGAGCTGTCTCCCCAACTGTTCCTGGCTGCCAGCATTTTACTTACTCAACAGGAAACTAATTTAATTAGTACAAAGAACAGGCCAGTACACATGCCTGTATGAAATTCTTTCAGTTTGTAGAAGGCATATGCGACATTAGATTCAGTTGAAAGACATAGAAGCTGATAGTAAATTTTACCCAGGCTTATATTTCATATTACAACTCTCTTCATGCTATTTGTGAGTAACTGCAAAAATGCACTATTAGTTCTTAGCAATACCGACTTCTCCTGAAGTCTGCTTCGAGAACTTTATTAAAGTGGCAAATTCAATCACTAGTTAGGGAATGAGAAATTAAGGTTTCATATTTAATTTCCTCCACCTGTGGTTTATGCATTCATCTATCGTCTTCGTTTACAGGAACATTTACTATTATTTCTTTGGGACCTCAAATCGCTTTTTGACAGGATAATGAATTGTGAACACAGACAGATAGTTAATGTTTCTTTTCATCTTCATCATTCACTGTTTGATCCTATGCATTATGGCTATAGCATCCATAGCCTGCACCAGATACGGAATCATTCACTTCCATGGAGGCTTTTCCTGATGCATTGTATCTTAGTTCCCTTTCAGCATTGTGAAGCCACCTTCACAGTACCTCCATGAGCTGAGGTGGCATGGAGGTGTCCATTTTACACACTAGGAGCCGAGGCACAGGTATTAAAATGGCAATTGTTAAAAATAAATCAATTTTTCTTGCCTGATTTTTCAGAGCTCCTAGGATCTTTTAGTGCTTAATATGTTCAGATTGGATTTCATTTCACGTTGACCTCAACTGGAGCAGTGAATGCTCGGTGTATGAGCAGCCCAAGCTAGGAACCGTCTTGGATTATACAGAAAATTAGAATTGCCGAGTGAATTCCTGCTGGAAAAAAAATAAATAAAATAGGTTAATATAACTTCTTTAGCAGCGCGTAGGAGCTCTGATAAAATTTTTCTAGCACCACATAGAAGCTATGGCAGAAGCAGGACTCAAGTGCAACTTTTGAGGCATTCACCTCCTGAAACTTTCTTGCTTTTTCTTGTCTCCTGCTCACCTTACTTGAGATCTTCCAAATTCCACAATAAAGGAGTCAAGGGTCTTATTTTCAATAAAACTCTGTGTCTTACAAAAAGCGGCATATAGTTTGAGCAGTGAATGTGGCAAGGATCTCGTGGGGCAAGAAAATAATTAAATGTTAAAGACTGCTACAGCTGTAGAAGGGATTAGATGCAATATTGCAGAAGCATTTTTAACTCCTTTCAAGAGTTTTAATTTCCCAAATTTTCAGAAACTGAGGAAGTGGAAGAAAAAAGTTTCAGTGTATGGAATCATACTGATTCCTTCTTTCACCTTCATCCAGATGTGTTGTGAGCAGGATTCATACCTTGCAACCCGCCGTGTGAGGCTGGTGGGTAGCAGTAGGAGGTGATTATCCTCTGTGTCTGGCTGACACAAGAGAAAACACGGTGCGCTGTGCAAACAAGCTTACCTGCTGTTTGTTGGACAGGAGATACTGTTGTGTGACCCAGGAAAAATAGGTCCTACTGCTGCTGCTGAAAAGACTTCTAGCCTCCTGGCTGTGTGCTGTTTGCCTTCTGCCCTCTGCCTCTCCGTGTCTCCTTCTGTCCCTTTCCTTTCCTCTCACTGTCAAAAAGGGTCAGTCATAGGATTATGCTCAGTAGTGCCTGTCCTGATTACTGGGTATTTGACTCCAAAGGTATTTTTAATATCGGTCTGCTGTTTAACCCCCACTTATCCCCCCCCCCAAAAAAAAATGGTATTTGCAAGGATGGAAAAAGGAGTCCATCCCTCTCCTTATCTAAGTTAAATGTTATGAAAGTTGTTCTTTCTCTTTCAACATGTTATCCTTCTGTCTGTTTTGTTTGCCTGCCTGTCCTGATCAAAGATTGAATGACTGAGAACATGGCAAATCCTGGCTTTCTCGTTTGGCCACTATTAATCACTTGACATTGCATTGAGAGCTAGTTTGCACAAGATATATGAAAAGCAAAGAGCCTCACTCACACGCTGGCTTAACTGCCAGGAACATTTTCCCCTCCCATCTGCTGCGTTCATTATTATTTAAAAGCAAATCAGGAGCCAGAATTGGATTAGCAGAGTGGGTGGCACCAGTGGAAAACAAGCTCTGTGCTGGCAGTCACCCTGCCAAGTTCATGTGAAATTGCCCATTTTAGCTGGCAGCTTCAGCTTAGCTTGGTGTGATGACATATGGGCCTGGAGGGTGAGAATCTATTTCCATATTACAGCAGCTTCTGCTGCGAAACCTCGTAGTTTGTAGCTGTGTGGTTGCCTGGCTTTGGCTGCAGACTGCCCTCCTAGTCTGCTCTGCGGCGCGGGGCTCCTTGGCCGTCGTCTCGGCTTTCTCCGGAGGTCCCCTCGGTGGCTCTACCTGTGTGTTGATACCCAGTTTGCCCCCAGCTACTCGGCTGGTCTCAAGCCATAAGCGTGTTGAATGTCAAGAAGCGAAATAGGGAAGCTCATAACCCCTCGTCTGTGGGGCCCCCAGAATCAAGGGAGAGAAATCAAGCCCTTGCTTTGGCTCTTGAGGGTCAGTAGTTTCTCAAAACAGCAGCGATACGTAATTTAGGTTTGAAAAATAAATAACATAGCGTGTATGTTATACGTCAACTCTAAACTCAATCACCTCATAAATATGCGTTTACAAATGAAAAATTAACTTATGTAAATTAATAAAAATCCCCTGTTTCAAATATTAGTGTTTTAAAATTTTCCAGGATATGATTTCAGCATCCAGTGTTGACCATTGTACTTCTGCATAAGGGAAGTTTTGGTGCCTTGCATTGAAATCCATGTAACAGGGATACCACCAACTTAGTCAAATAAAAAAATAAGCTGTAAAATAAGCTCAAAGATATTTCAGAAACCAGACTGCCCCAAAGTCCCTCAGCTGTGATTAATGAGTTAACAATAACATTTCTTATTTCAGAAATCTCTTTTTCATCCTCCACTTACTATATAAGGAAAATAATTAAAATAGCTCTGTGCAAAGCCTTTTCAAAGCACAAAGTATGTATCTCTCTGAGTTTACAGTACCATTATTGTCGGTTATTACTTGTAGGGATAAGAATGTTCTGAGGGGGGAGAGTTACAGGCTGTTGACATGCCTTTAAACTATTTATTAGAATTTCCAGAATTTCCAGTGCCTTTTTTGATCACTTTTTTTCTTTCTTTTTTTTCACCATGGGCATGCTCTACTGCTAGGCCTTCCTTTAGAAACCTTTGTTGCATGGATAGTGAAGGGGGTGAGGGAAACCTGGCTGCTGAGAGTGTATGATCCACTTCTGTGCAATGTGAAAAATGGGAGAGTTTATCTCTATTAATCTTTGTTATCACAGGCTGTGCGCGGTAGCAACCCCTGTCTAATGTAGTTTGACAAAGGTGGACCAAACGCGATGCGTGACGCCATTAAAAACCCCCAAGCACTTGTAATAAGATCAGTTGCACCCTGGAAGATGGGAGCCGGCATGCAGGTCTGCCTCCTGGCCTGTGCCCGTACCTCTCTGCTCACACTGCGGTGGGGGGCTTCTTACGCACGACGTCACTGTCGTTGTCATCCTCCTGCTGTTACTTCAGCAATGATGGGTTGAGAGAAGCGTCAGGAAACGGGCAAGTATGTCCCAATCAATGGTCAAAATCTAGTGCTCTTGAATATGTGCGTATTTATCACCAGATGGCTGCAAAATCGGAACATAATGTACCAGTAAGGTGGTTAGATAGCATCACTACTAATATATCAAACCAAAGGTTTTGGAAGGATTTTATTCTGTGATGAACTCAGGTTATGAAGTCGCTGCTGGGGCTGAGAGATGTGATCAGTGCCCAGGCTCCAGTGGCAGCATCTTTGTCACTGCCTGTGCGGAGACCTGAACACGTCACTTTGGCACAAAGGGGCAGCTTAATTCTTTGTTCATTCTTTATGTGAGCTAGTTACTCATTCCTTCCTAGGTAACTGCTACCATCCCTCACACACAGATTACATTTTGTTTCTGGATGAAATTAAAAAGTGCTGTCGTTTTTTTGGAAGGGTCTAATAATCTGAGAGAATAGGGGTGTTTATATTCAAAAGCTTGTATTTAAGGTAAAAAGAGATAATTGTATACAGAAAGTCACACTCTGTAGAGAGCAACGCGGTGTTCTCCTGGTGCATCTATTTCACCTTCTTTGGATAATTAGACCCAGAGCCTGTCTGTTACAGAAATGCCGGGTATCATCCTGTGTTGTTATTATCTGCCCATCTGCTCTTCTCTTTCTTTCTGTCCATTCCTGCAACAGTTTTCAGCCTTGCACCTTTGATATTTTTTTGTAGAGACCACTGACACTTTACAGGACTCATAAAATGAATACAAGCTGATCAGGTGGATTGAGCTCCAGTCGCCACGGACGCATAGGGACTTACTGTAGTGCAGTCCTGTTCAGTAATGCTAGAGAAGTTTCAGTTTGAGAAAAGCCATCACAAATTAATTTATGTGCCCACCAAGATTTATTTTAATTAAAACAATCCATGAGTCTTGGCTGTTGCTTTGACTACTAAGTACTTACAAATAAGCTTAATAGACGTGTTTGTTTCTTCCACAGCTGTAAAAATACATATTCTGCTACATGATTGTTTTTTTATCTGATTTATTTAAATAGAGTTAGGTAAAGATGCAGTTTATAGGGAAGGTTAAAGGGTCAAAATCCTATTTAATTAACTTATACCCACTTGGGAAGCAGCCAAGGTAAAAGAATGCAGTGAAAGTAAGCTTCGAATAATATGAAATCTTTGAAAAGGACTAACCACCTTTGGAGAAAGGCTTTCCTGTTCTTAACCTTGTGTCATTTAAACTATTTAAATGAGCTATGCAAAACCTTACATTTATTATGGAGCTTCAAAAAAAAAGGATTAAGTATTTGTTGAAGTTACAAGAAAACTGATACTTCTGGCAGTGAAAGAAAAGCCTTTAGTACTCCATCTTACCATCATCCCTGTCTTTGCATACCACAAAATGCATGGTATGCTGCACCTGATTTGACATCTATTTCTGCCACATGTATGAAGCCTCTCAAGTGTGTGAGACTGCTTTTTAAAAACATGTCAGTCTTTCAAAAAACAACGGGGGGGGGGGGGGGGGGGGGGGGCTCTGTAATAGCTGAAGGAGGCCTGATTTTCAAAGTGTGTGGATGCTGCACAGTTTCTAAAAACTGTGTCTGTGCGAAGTACCTCATGTTGGATTTCCCAAACAATGCGTTAAATTTGAACATCTTAGTCATACATGGGGGAAAGGTTCTTACCACAGCCGGAGTGGGAACTCTGAGAAATAAAATAACTGAGCTGCTTTGTGATCTCTTTGTATGCTGGATAGGATATCCTCATTGCTGTAGTGATGCTGTGTAGAGGTGCCAATTCTGGAACATTTTTTCCATTTAGTGCCACAGAGACCGCACTGTGGAAATATTTCGGTTGCAGCGCTCCATATAGTTTTGTATGTAAAAATGGAACTGGCGGGGAAAAATGCAGCTGGCCTGAAGCTGCCAGTAACTATTTCTAATGTCACAGATTTTCAGCAAGAATCCCAAGTGGGAGCTGTGTAGGTAAGTACCAGCAGAGCCTATAAGGAATGAGCACAGAGGCAAGCAGTATTCCATATAGCCACCACTGCATTTCCTAAATTGAGATTTTTTTCTCCCCTGTCCCATTCCAGTCTTCAGAACTGTTGGGTTGGGAAACAATTCAGGCTTGAAAAGGTCAGCTCCAAAGACTTCCTGATCTCTCTGTCAATACCATTGTATGGCATTCATGGTGTGGGTGGACACATAGCCTAAAAGCTTTGGACATAATGGTCTTTGGAAATATATTCCAAAATTTAAATATATCTATTACTTAAACTCACCATTAATTTAATATAGTATGATTGTGGGAAAGATCCTTCTGATTCGGCATGTGAGGTCTGCATTCTAATTTTATGTGTGCTTAAGGGTTGCAGTGCTGTCCTAAAAAATTTATTTTAGTTGACATGACCACTTTGGTGTGATGCTCAGTCTCTGAAAAGCCACAACAGCAAACAGAATGTATAACCAGATGGTGCTTAGCTAGAAGGATCTTCCCCATCCAGAACGTGACTGCAATGATGTCTGTTCTGTCAAGCTAAAACAAAAGCATTCATAACTCCACATTCCAGATTAATTAAGAATTCCTTACTGGTTTGAAAAGTACTGTCCTTGCTGGAAAAAAACTAGGAAAAATACTAACAAAAATAAAAATACAGGTGAGAAATGGATTTTTTTTTTCTTAGTATACCCATCCCTTTTTCTTCTTCGGTCTCCATCTGAACGTTCATTCTCTCGTCAAAAAAGAATTAACAAACATAACTTAATTCCAAACTGCCTGTAGGTAGTTTCAGGCTACTACCATGATTTTTGTAGTGGTAAACATTCACGCCTTGTTTTCTTAATGTTTAGCATTTATCTGTGGGGACTAAGGTAGTTTATAGTGTTGTGATCCCTTGCAGAAGTATCTTTAAATTCCTGTAAACTGACTAGCAAAACGATCCACACCCAGCTCAAGACTATCCCATAGCTACTTTGCACTGATTATGCTAGAAGCATTAAATTTGTTCCAAGGGCACTTATCTCTCAAGAAGTAACTTGGCCACTATTAAGAATCGCATGTATACAGAATGTTCTATTTTTAAGTACCTGTGGACACTTTAATCTTTGCATGAGGCAGTGCTTAATTTTCAGGAGGAGCTGGATGCTAATGAGTCATCTGGCAGGCATTTAGTCTATCGTATGTCCTCTTCTCCAGCAGACATTGCTTTGGGGATAAAAACCATGACAGGGAAAAACAGGAATAAACTTGCAAATAAGTTCTCTGAATTTGTTTAGTTGTTGTTACGTTAGATAGGGGGAAGAGGAGGGAGATGGTCAGGCACATCATCTGATTTGGCTTTTGAGTTGGTCAGCTGTTGTGCTTCAGATAGAAGAAATATGCTTAGGTTCAAGCTAGTAAATAGTACTGTTAAATAACAATGACCAGCAGTCCTGAGACTGGCAGTCAATACGTTTCCTTCATGATATTTGGATTGGGGCAGAGCTGATCTGCTCTCCTTGAACTCTAGGGTTGTATTCTTCATTCAAAGCCAGATACAGACCTATAAAGAATCTGAAGCTTTTCTGTCCCTTCTAAAGTCTCTGGACACTGGTTAAATATAAATTGAAGCTTCACAAATAGTTAAACATCTCCTTGATATGTTGACAGGCCGACATATTTTTATTGCTAAAAAATGAAAACCAACCAAAAACATCCAAGGAACTTCCAGTCAGAGGCTTGGGCTCTCAGCCATCTCTTGTTTCTGCTCCCTTGAAACGTGTACAGGAGATTATCCTTATTAGGCAATCTTACGGGTATTCCCAGATCTTTTGAGTATGGTTTTCTTCCTTTTTAATTAGTAGGTCATTATGCGACAACTTCTGTCTGCTCTCCTAAGTGGCCAGCTAAGGCATATTTCACTGTGTTTCTGGATACCTGAGAATAATTAGCCACTGGGAGTTGGGAAGTGGCTTCAGACTTTAGAAAGTGAAGCTGTGTTGTGAGTAATGCACTGGGGAACTGCTGCTGATGAAAAATAAGGATGTAATTCCATGTTTTTGTCTTTGCAGGCAAAAACAGCTTGATAAATTTCTGCCTAGCTCTATCCAGGCAGTTCCTCACCAGTTTCCAATCCCATTAGTTGTGCTGGTGCAACTGTTTATCAGTTTGATATAAACTGGATCACTATGAAGCTCTATGTTCAGAATAATCCCACTTCTGATACTTCTAGTGATCCAGTGTGCAGGGAGTCCCACCGACGGTTTTGTCAGGGCAAGTGACAGGGGCACAAGTTGCAGGGCAGGAATAAGGAGTGAGGTTTGTGGGCAGTGGGAATTCCTCAAGCTGGCTGTGCTGCAGAGATGAGACACAGCGGAAGGGTACCACAGCTCCGCTCACTTGCACCCAGTTGCTTCTGGTTGAATATCCAGTCCCTTGGCTGTTTGGTTTAGCAAGAGAGTGCAGTGAGGAAATCTCCCACCAGCTCTTCCTGGCGCTCCTTTTCTCTGTAGAGGGGTTCAAACCAGTAATAAACTTGTGAACCAGAGCGTTAATGGCTGTGTACCGTCTTCCAACAGGTATTTCCTTTTCTGAGTTCCATGCAACCATAGCTGATAGGCTCTTTTTAATTTTTTTTCTTCTTTCAGATGTTTTAATTAAGCTACATACAAATTTTACTCAGGCATAGCATTTACTTACCTGTTTCAGAGTAGAGAGCTGGCACCGCAGCTGAGATAAGCATCCTGTTCTGTCAAATACTGGCAAAAATTGTAGGTTGAGCTTCTCCCATTATAGATCCAGGGAGACAGCATTTCTGCAGTTCACTTCCAGTCAGTTCCTCCTTGGCAGGTTTTTTTGCAGGTTATCAGGGTGAGAAACAGCAATTTAGACACATCACATTAATCAGGGGGGAAGAAAAAACAAAAAAAAAACCACCAGAAAAAAGGAAAGAAGCGGGAGGGCTTGTTTGAGCTTCTTGCACATTGGAATCTAGAAAATCTTTGAGTTCCATCCTTCAGTTTTTCTACTGATACAATCACGAGTGAAAATTTATGCCTTTATAGGGATTCCATTTCAGAGGAGACAAATCTTTAAGCCACTAAAAATATAAATAACATACTGAATCCTGAAGCCTTTGGAAAAGGAAAAACAAATCAGGAGGGTGTAAGAAGTTGTAAGGATTTGGCTGTTTGTCAGGTTTGAGAAGTATGTTCTTGCAAACAAGGAGCACTGATATTTTTCTGGTCTTGATGTGTACCAAAATCCTCAGCTTGCTTTTTTGTTTTTAATAAGGTTTCTATGGCTTTGCTTGCAAACCATATTGAGCTCAATAACACTGCTGTTTTTGTAGTATCTTCGTCTGAAGTATTAGTTTTCCCAGAGCTCACTCACAGAGGGCTGTGCTTTATTCTCAAAAACTAGAAGACGTGTAGTAGATTCAGTCCTGGCCATTTTTCATGTGAAGCCTCATTCAAATGGTAATTGTAAAAGGCTTTGTGGACTTTGTTCTCAACTCAAAGAAAAAACTTCAGCTGTGGGCAGCTAGGGTAGGAAAGAATTTTTGCTGAAAGACTCGGAGAAAACTAATTTGGAAGTTACCACAGCCACTCGAAAGTTAAAGGTATACCCACAAATCAGCTGTGAAACCAATCATGCTATCAAATATCATTGGAAGTGAATGTTGTGAATAAAATATATTACAGTGAGGATCAGGACTTGTATTCCTTTTTTTCCTAACAAGACACGCTATTAAGGAATTCATTACAATATTTTGAAGTGACCTGTGTGGAAAGGATGCATGGTTGGCTTGCAATTATTGATATGCATATATGCTACTTAGCAACTGGTGTATAATTTAAGGGTAAGTCTTGGCTCTTCAGAATCAGTCTCCCACACTGGACTGTTGGATGCACGTTTACAAAGTCCTAGGTGATGTAGGACTCTCATTTTGGACTTTTATTGTACATAAAGGTACAATCTGGAAAATTCACAGTCCAAGTAAGGTTTTCAACAGCTTCCAAAGTTTGCAGCTATGCTAATATTGCATTTTCATTAAATTCAACTGTATTTATATAATGTGAGCTATTGGTGGCTCCAGCTAAAATTGGGCACTCATTTGGTGAGACACTCTAAAGCCAGAGGCTGAGGTATAAAACAGAGCCACTGTTACAAAACAGAGGTTACCGGGGGATCAAGTGACATGCCTATGATCACATTCAGTAGCAAAGGCGAAATCTTGGTTTCCAGCCCCATGTCCACCATGCCACAGACCTCTTACCTTTAAAAGGTTGTGTCACTTATTTAATGTACATATACTCATAGAATCATTTACTTTATAATTGTGTGACTATTCTAACTTTTTATTTTCTGACTAGTTTATAGTCTTTGTCTAGCACTCATTTCTTTTAGGGTCATCCCTTCACACCCACTCTGAAACTGCAGTCACCGCCCGTACGCAAATCCCTTTATCTGGAGTTGCAGTGCTCTGCTCAGAGGCAAAGTCCGTCCGTGAAAAATTCTTTGTGGGAAGAGGAATTCTTAAAACAGGAATGTGTCCATATGCAATCTGTATTACGATTCGTATGTTAGAACTGTGGAGAAGAATATACAGCCATTTTCACCACTGGAGATAGACCCTAGGAAATCCAGAGTGTCGAAGAATACCGACACAGTAACTAAGATGCAGGGGAAAAGAGCAGGAAAAAATTAATCAGTAAATCCTTTGTTACTTATTTGTCAAGTGTGGTTTAGTTTTAATGACTGATAGTAGTCATTATTGTAATGTGTAAGTATCCCATACAGTGCTGCGTCTGTGAAAGAATAACAGCCAACAGTTGCCGAGATAATCCAGAGGTGTCCTGTAAACATTAATGAGATTAAATATTGCTAAAGAAGTGTAAAGTGAATTGGAAAAGGTGGCCCATCTGAGGGGAGGAAGGTGAGGGTGTTCTCTCTTTATAAAGTTATGCCCCATCCTGGGGAATAGATGGGAAGTCATGCTCCTAGCGTCCTTGGCAAAGGAGGTTACATCTGATGTTTTGGCCGCACAGGTAACTTGCGTGTATTTTGCTAAGGCTTCTTTAATTCATTACTTACAGCAGTGCAGGATCCTGAGTTGATGCTGTAAAGTGACCATGTCAACACGAACTTTGACACGAGCTGAAATAAAATTGTAGTAATTCAGCTTCGTTCAACTCCTGAAAGTTGCTTTGTAGTCACATCACAGAGAAGAAGATATTCTGTTTCAGTGCTGTTTTAGAAATGATGCAAATCCACCATTTTCCTGTGTGTTTTTTGAGTTCAGGAATCACATACCAGCCTATAGCAGAAAATATTTTCTTCAAGCCCTTTTCAGTTTGTAAAAAAATCGTATTTTTTCTAGTGTCAATTTTTTTTTTTCAAATAAATTTTTAATGACAGCCTTAAGCCTTGCCTCTCCTGTGTATTTTGGGGCATGGATAACTAGATAAAACTAAAGCCCAGCAGAAAGCAATTTTAGTAATCTTATGTTTAGCCTTAGTGAGCAGTATTCCTTTGGAATCCACAAACAAGGTGTAGTCCATCGAAGAATAGCTTTCGACAAAGCTAGGCTGTATACTGAAATAATCTTTGAACTACCACCTCTGAAAATACGCAGAGCAACTTTACAGGCAGCGGTCTACTGAGCCGTGTCCATGGGGTAATTCAGAGCCTGAGCTAACAATACTGCAGATTGTTTATTTTTCATCTATTAAAACAATTGCATTTCTTTTCAATCTCACAGAAGTAAAACTTCCCATAAAGGAGAGCACTCTATACAGCGTGACAATTGCATGTTTTAAAGCATATGTTTATAGAAATACATTTATGTGCCCATGCTTTCCACACACATTCAGATTCATACGTACACGTTCTTTTTATGTTTGCATTTGTGCACATATAGGCACAGATACAAAGTAAGATGTGTATGCATGTATGTATGTGTATATGTATTTGAAGGGGAAAAAGAATTCATGGGAGGCTAGCCAGATTTAATTTGCCTGCTTGTATTTAGCACTTAAGGGCTTATATACTCAGTTTGCTCAGAAGAGTGAAGAAGTACTCCTTGCTTATGCCTCAAATCAGAAATGCATGAAGTGCAGCTGCAGAGATAATACATTCTCCCCAAAGGCTTTGGCTGAGCAAATTAGGTGTCAATGGGGTGCCCGCGCAGGCAGTACTCTCTCTAATTAGTCTCTTGAGCCTAGTTGGTGGCGGGTATAAGATGATCTAATCAATTGGTCTGTGTCTGATGGTACGTATAAAAATCCTGGCAGGCAGAGCTGTCTCCCACAGGTCACTCACCTGCACAGCGGGAACGCTCATTTTCATTTTTCATCTCTTCCATCACATGATGCTGACAGTTGGTTTTAAGAAAATTGAATCCAAAAAATATCTAGTTCATAGGGCATCTAGGTCAAAATAAAGTTGCATTATGGGTATTGGTGATCCAATTAATTAATATTTATAGCAACGAATTGCATGTACATATTATCTGAGTGCAAATAGTATTGATAATGTTTGGCTGGCTTTTTAGAATGACTTCTCTAACAAAGGCAGGAATAAAAGGTGTGGGGGAAAAATTCACCTGTTAATAGTTTACTTTTTTTAGAGAGAATGAACAGTATCTGCGGTGTGCATGTGTGGTGGAGGGAAAAGCAGTGATGATCTTAAATACCCCCACATTTCAGCTCGTAGAGAATACAGCCTCTCCAGTTGTCAGCTCACATTTTTGTTTTAAATCTGGCATTGTGGAATGAATACTCTTATAATAATGCTAAATCAGCTGCAACGTAACTAGACCTGCACTCCTGAGTGTGCTTTGCATGCTAAGGACTCTGCAGGAGCACAGCTCCGCCCTATGTGATAATTTATACAAAAATTAAAAACACCTAGAGAAGGATGCAGATGCTGCCAAAGGGAGCATGTAGTGAATTGGTGATTTGCATTTTTAAAGGAAATGACATTCTTTTACTAACTAAAATAAAGAAAAATATTTGGGATTTAGTCACCCTCATCTGCCTCATGTCTTGAGAGCATGACTAAAGTTTAAATGACAAGCTCTAGTATCCCTTCCTAGAACCACTGTTACATCAACAACTACTGCATTCTGAAGTTGGCCTCTGCCATTTTTAAGGTGGATTGCGGGTTGACACCTTATTTTGTCCCATTTGGGATCTGGGACAAACAGTATGTATGCAGCAGGTGATTTCTCTAGATAACAAACATACAACTGAGCTACTTGATTTAGGTCACTTGATATTTCAAGCACATCATTAACTTGCTTGGAACCTTCTATTAGGTTTAGTAGAGATGTCATGAAAACCAAAAGTACCTGGACCTGTGGTGAAAAAATACAGGTTCATTTTTAAGGCAGTCTGTTACATTTCAGGCTTTGTTGTTGTTTTTTTTAAAGGAGATCTGAAAGAACCCCATTTTGCTCTTGGGAAATCACAAGTTGTAAATATTCCATTTAACAATTTATGCTTTTATAAGCAAAGCTGTGACCAGAGGCCATAAACACAATCTGCCAAGTCACCAGGCAAAACTTTGATTTGTGTGATCAGGAAAATGTATTAAATTCTAAGCAAGGATATTTCTGGAATACGTCTTAAAAAATGCAAACGTGGAATACTAAGCCATCTGGGAACTGAATGGCAGCGCTGTGTAGAGGGCTCTGCCTCGGGTCTTGTTTGTGTGAACAACTGATGTCTCAGTTGAAGAGCTCCACTGAAGAAACAATGCTTTTTTAATAAAAAGATTGGTTCACACCAGTCTAAAATTTCTTGTTGGTTTTATTGTGGATTTTCTGCTGTGGACAATGAGATACCTTTCTCTTCCTCCAGTTCAGGGCAGGTGTCTATTTGATGTGATGCAATGAGTCTCATCTTAAACAAGACCGTGGCGAAACAAAGGTGTCCTGTCCCACAGCGCAGCAATGGCAGCGCTCCTCTGCAAAGTGGCGTATCTGTGTTCGGGTTCTTCCTCTGCCGCAGGATAGGTGGACCTCTGCTCCCTGGTGCCCAGGAGAAGGCTGGTGCTCCACGAGGGCATTCCGAGGCCAAGGGAAGGGATCTCACCTGTTGACTCCACTTTGAATCGACAATAAACATTCAGTGAATTAGGGATTCAGGTGCAAATGTTACATATTCCCCATGTATATACTCCTAAGCACCAGGCTTGTTCGCTGTGTCAGGGATCATGTAAGGATTTTATACACAGTGCAATTGTTTCGGCAGCCAAAATAGAGGGTTCAGCCTCAGAACGACGTGGCCATTGGGGTGCTGGCCCAAGCAGCGGGGGCTATGATGCACACCGGCTTCCCAAACCGGGTAGGCACTGTGTTTCGGCATGGCTTCAGAGAAGCCGTGACCACCAGCCGTTCCCTGGTGCCAGTTGCACCATGTCTTCTAGCTTTCCCCAGCCAGAACCACTGGAGAGATGTGGCATCAAATTACCTCTTTTCCAAAGAGAGAGTTTACTTTTTGATCAAGTGTAAATCTTGAGCCTGCACAGAAGGTGGGAGGTGGCTTTGCCAACACTACTGTTCCACAGGCACCCATCTGCCCCAGATGCAGCACTGGCATAGCAGGACCCAGCAAAGTTGTGATCGTAAAACTGTCAGCTGCCTTATACTGAGCCAGGGCAGGAGAACAAATGGGCTTCAGCAAAAAACTTTGCAATCTCCCACGCACATTTATGTAACCTCTGCTACCCTTTCTTAGTCCTCTCTGTTCTGCCCTTGGTCTGCCTTGCTGCTGGCAGTGGCTGCCAGTATGCGAAGGGTTTCCCCTCCCCGTGTTAAATGGTAGCAGCTGTCAGTTCATTCGTTTCTAAGGAAGCTTTTAATGTTCTAGGGCTTGATTCTGAAAGTGCTAAGCTTCTGATGAAGGTATACCCCATTTCAGAGGCTCTGGCCCTGCCCTGGAGAACATGTCATCAGCCTTGCCTGCAGAGCCAAACTTGAAGCCAGTAAACGTAGTATTGTCACTGGGAAATTGTAGCACAGTCCTGGAGAAGTGTGATGCACATCTCCTTTAGAAATTGTCCTGAGGTCCACTGATAGAAAGGGAAAGTTCTGTGTAATTAATGTAATTGCAGTTGTTCTCAAATCTGAGCAATTTGGTAACTCCTGGAAAAGTCTCCATCCAGCGCCTTTTCTATCCAGATCATTTGGTTACCTGGCCTAGATGTCTCTGCTGCTTACACCAGTCTCTGGAACCCCAGCAATCCGGGCTAAGCCTGAAGTCAGGCCAGCTGTTGTGGATCTGGGCAGAGGTGACTTCCAAACTGCAAGCCCGCCTTCCACAGCTGTAGTGTCAGTGGCAGTGGGGAAAATGGAAGCTCCGCATTGGAAGGAGCTTTAGGAGTCTAGTTGCCTCTTTACAAGGAGGGGCTCCAAAGACGTCATTCCTAAAAGTGTTTCTGAAGGAAGGGCAATGTGGATTTTGGGGAATATTGTCAACAGTGTTTCACACTTTAAGCAATTGTGAATCTCTGCATGTTCTGAACACTGCTTTTTAAGCTTGTGAAGGGTAAACTAAATGGGTCAACTCTAATATGTTCCTTGAAAAAAGATTTATTAGCACTTCAGCCAAGCTCCTAGACCCTAGGGGAAACTGGGACTTTCATGTGGCATAGACATTCCACACAAACTCCAGAGGCGTTTAGGAAACAACCCAAGAAGGACGCAAGAGGTGGTAGACCAAGCTCTAAGAGGGCCCAAGATGCTGCCACGCATCATTAAGAGCAGGCTTTTGTTAATCCAGTTCAGGTATTCTGGTGCTTAAAGGGCAGAAGAAGAGCTCTCAAGAACCACAGCAGGAACCCTGGAAATTATGAAAGTTAGATGTTGTGTAGAGATTACGCTGTTTTGAGGAAAGCCACAATTAAAATTTTATGCTTGAAACTGCAGTTCAAAACTGATGCCTTGTTTCTCTCCTGCTTTTGAAATGAGGGCTAGACTAGATTCACTGGCACCTGCATCCAGTTTGACTTACATAGTTTTAGGACATGCTAATACAAACCAGTTCCATGCTCAATGAATATTTCAGCGTTCTTTTTCTTAAGTGCTAAAATTCCTCCATATCTGACTGTCTTCCTGCAACTACATTTTAAAAATGTAGCAGGTCTGTAGTTACAGTCCTTGGTCTTGAAAAACCTTGTAAAGCAAATATATTCTGAACTTTAGAAAACTACAGAATTTCTCAGAAAGTGTCACTATTACTTGGCATAGAATTCTACTTGGACATTTATTAAGAGTCAAATACATTCATTATAAAATTCTTCTAGTGGCTCCACTCCATCTAGCCTTCATTTAGTGTTCACCTGGCTCTTCTTGCAGTTGTTAGATGCTTTGTTTTAAGGTAATGCTTCCCAAGTTCTCAGCCTGCCTCCTGTTTGGTGTAAATCTCAAAAACGTCACAGTACCTTCTCACAAGTCCAGTCACTGCTTTAATCCTGCACAGACAGGAATCATCAGCAGTGGGAAAGACAATTTTAAGCAAAGCTACTCATACAGTGTTTACTTTCTGTATATGAAAGGAGAGGTTTCAGTTGTCTGCCTATTAATAGAAAAACACCGAAATAAAGGTAAATACGTGTAAATGCAGTGCAACAAGGAGCTCCCTTATCTGGTTGTGTTTGCAGAAGTGTTCATGACATGCCCCAAGGTTCCTCAAAAAACTCTGGGGAAGCAAACCTGAGGAGACCTTTCCATGAACTAGTTGCAAGCATTGCTGTGAAGGTGATGGCAAGGGACTCTGTGAGAGAGGGGGCAAAAAGAGCTTATGAACTCCTGAAGCTGTGCCAGCATTTAGCAACCTTCCTTTGCATGGATGGAGTGTGACCATCTTTAGAAGAGCCTGCTGTCTATTTGTGGCTGCCCGTAATTTCATGGAGAATGCGAGTGCTGATGGCACTGCTGAAGATTAGCACTTGGGGGAGAGAAACATGAATATAGATTAATATATCTCACTTTTGGGCAACCACCCTGGAAACATTGGTGGTTTTGAGGTACCAGCTCTGAAAGTGCTTTGGAAGTCTGTCCTTTGCTCTGAGCTGGTGTCTTCGTAACCGGCTTTGGACTGACTTATTTTTTAGCAAGTGAAAAATCATTAAAACATGCAATTTGTGAGGCTTATTGTAATTTATATTGTTTCCTTGCAGGATTAAATTTACCAGTTTGGAGGAGGGAAACAAAAACCTGATGTGGAGGCCGACACCAGGAAGGAACCACGGCCTGTTTCCTTTCTTTCTCTATGGTGGATTTCATTCAAAAGAAAACTGAAGCTGGCAAGACCCTGTTTTTTCCCTGCAATTTATTTAAAACCTTGCACGCATTTGGATACCTTGTGATTTCAGAGAACTATGTGAAGATTAAGCTTTTGCTTACTGATACATGGCATGTACTCTTTCAGTCTTTTGTGTTTGATTTTGTTTGATTTTCCACTGCAGCGCTGCATCTTTGTAAAGATTTTTATGCTTTCACCAGCAACGTCTTAAACACATTGAGACAACACATTTGGTGTTCACACTTCTTCAGTAATGACTGTATAAAAACAGCCAACGGTGGCATAAAGCACTGTGTGGTTTTTTTGAGAGTTGTGCATATTTTGCAACCAATGGGAAGACTATTTCTGCCAGAGCAAGCCCAACTTGTCTGATCGGCTGACGATTACAGCACCTTCCCACTATTCCTGAAGTGTTGTTGGGTTATTTCTTTTTTCATTATCTCCTCAGACCATTCATATCCATTTTAAAAACATGGCAATAATTGCATGTTTACTTCAGTACTCTGAATTTGGTTACTCTGCTTAGGCTATGTAGCATGCCAGTTTTCAAAATAGGCCTGTGAGAAAGACAAAGCAAAAATGACGAGATGTACGCAGCTGACAGATACACAATGAATTCTTTATGGTTTTCTTCCCTTTAAGAATATTTCTTTCATTTATGGGTCTTGGCTGACATCTCTATGTTTTTCCTCACACTATTTACCTTTTGGAATGTGTTTTCTTGATAACAGAGATGATGAAACAGTTCTGTTTAATTCAAGGCAGATACTAAGGTACAGAAAAACTTTTGTTGAACGAGCCATTAAATCTGGCTGTGTTACTTTGCCGCATACAAAGCAAAGTGGAGAATTTTCCTTATTCCAAAATGTTTCCTGTTCCACACCAAAGCACCTCTCGAGTTATTTTCCATGGGTATTCTGAGCTGATTGGAAGGCACTACCAGATACTGTGTCTTTAGATAGCTTTTCTGAATGAATTATTCAAATGCAAACTTGGAAAGAAAGACAGTTGTGTGATCTTAGAAAAGGAAAGCCCTGCTACATTTTGGCTGGGGAGAACATTGTGTTCAGGAGTGCGATAAAACTGCCCTGACCACGTACAATGCTTTGCATTCAGAGAGGGCAGGGTATGGTGCAAAAACCACTGCTGAGATATAGTCCTGCTCGGACAGAAACACTTGCTAGGCAATGTTATTCTACACATAAATTCGACATCCTTTGCTTGCTGGATGCATTGAATTACATTTTTAAGAAGTGGGGTAACACTTTGGTGAGCTTTCCGTGTTTAAAAGGAGGGGAAAAGGATTTGTGCTACTGCCATCTTATTAAACTCCAGCAGTGTTTAATAAGAAAAAAAACACTCAATAAGGCAAATCCTTGAATGTGCAAGTAGCTACAAAAGGGCTCTTAATGAACTAGGATACAAGTCTACACTTTCAAAGAGCTGAACCGTGGAAATATTCTCAATATTTGCACAGCCATTGCAAGACGATTTTCCCCAATGACATCTCTGTTTCAGGATCTGGTAAAAGCCATCTGAAAGCTACTTTCAGTCACAATCCTATTCAGAACTTACTACAGTTTTTCCCTTGTGTTTATAAGGGGGGAAAAGTGACCACTGAACTTTTGAATTTATCACACACTGAAACTGCCTTAGACGTGGTTTGTTTGGGTTTCATGTTTCTTTTTTTTGTAAAAGAAAAGTCTTTTATACATTATCTTTGCTACTTAAATCGTGTGCAGTTTGATGATTAAAATTAGCTATTTTTAGAAAAAAAACTTGCTGCAAAAATCTGAAGAATTTTTGAAAATGTAACAAAGATTTCAATTAGGAATATAAGGGTAGTTTCATAGACACATCTACTTGGCAGCTTAAATTGGGAGGCAAGCAATTATGCTGCTCAACTAAACATCTGAAGGTTTAATATAGAGAGCAATTCCCCAACTGTTCCCACAAGCCTAGTGACTCATGTACAGTGTTTGCTTAAGGGGGGGGGGGGGTGGGTGGGTGGGGGGGTGGGGGGGGGGTGGGTGGGTGGGTGGGTGTGGGTGTGGGTGTGGGTGTGGGTGTGTGTGTGTGTGTGTGTGTGTGTGTGTGTGTGTGTGTACACACACGTGCGCGTGAGATTATCTGCTCTGTCCCATTCTCACTTTTAAGCAACCACTGAAATAAAGTTGGTCCAAGAATCTGCAAACTCAATTGTCCGAAGGAAAGTGCATAAATATCTAGGTTCCTAAATAGTAACTTGATTTTCAGCAGTAGTGAGGTTATCTCAGCTATCGATCAAGGAGTGACCAGGGCCTCTTACTTATGCACCTGCTTTCCGGGCGTGCTGACTGCCCGCGGTGACATGGCTTTGCTGCTCTGCTTCGGAGGCTCTGCGCCCTGGGGACGTTCTCCCAGCACCGAGGGGACCTGGGCTTAGCAAGGTGGTGCCGTTCACGTGAGCACTACAACTTCTGGAACATCCGATCTGCTGGGAAAGGTCACTTTTTTTTTAGAAAGTAGAAGCTCCTTTGTCTAGGGAACTGACGGTACAGCCTTACTTCCCTCTTCCTCCTTCCAGCAGAGCACTTACTACATGGTTAGCCTGATTGACAGGCATCAGTTAAGGCCCCCTGACAGCTAGCCCACCTCTCCAGCATCTTGCAGAAGTGGGGTTTTCCCCACAGCTCTTCTCACTGTGACAGAACAGACTGTTTAACCCCCAGCAGTGCTCTTGAGACAGCTTCAGTGAAGATCAGTAGTGTTACCGTCTTTTTCTCTCATCCTTCCCAAAGTGGTTCCCTGCAGAATCTTCAAAGGGACCAGAAGAAGTAGGCTGGCCCTTCCAGAAGTGCTGCGGGTGCCGGGACCGTGGTGCTTCATGCCGTCAATAGCGAAAAATGGGCTTAAGTGACCAGTAGTCTGTGGGTCACAGTCCTTGAGAAATGGTGGGACTCGCGTGGAGTCGATAACCGGCAGCAGCGTAACTTCCATTTTCCTACTGCTTGGCTGAGCCACAGCAGATCATTCCTGAAGATACTGAGAGGATGTGGCTTCGCTGCGAGAGGGGAGAGCAGCCACAGGGCAGCAGGTGTAGTAGGCAAATCAAAGTGGGAGGGCATGTTCTAACTCTGTATGGGATCTAATATTAAATGAATGGGGAAGGGAAGATGGCGATAGAGATGGTCTGCATGATACAGAGGTTCCTCACAAGTTCAAGTTCGCAGAACCTGACTTCACAAGTCAACCAGCTGCAGATGGCTTAGTCCTCTCTCCTGCTGGGTTCAGATCGGCTCTAATCCACACCCAGCAGGCACCGCACCAGTCAGGACACTCCAATACTGCCGACACTACACGGCTGCATGGTGTCCCAGTTCGGTTGGGTCCTTTTAATTCTCACTATTGTTTTTAACCAGAACCATGGTTTAGGAGAAGTCGTCAGTACATGCAACGCTGAAAATTCCATCTGCAGTAGACAGAGGCACAGGCGTTTTCGCTTTCTCTTCGGTGCGCAGGGTCCTGCCCTTCAGACTCCTGGAGAAAGCAGGGAGGGTAGTGAATTCCCTGTGGGCTGCGGGGTGACGCACACTCCTGCGTGCTCTGTGTCAGTGCACGCACCCGAATGTGTACTCAATGCTCTGGTATGCTCATACACAAAATATTAATCTGTGAATATTATTGGGTTTGTAATCTTTGTTATATAAAACATTTAGGCTGTACAGACTGGGGAGCAAAATGCAGACACCCCATATAAACAAAATTACGTTGCATTACTGGCATAACAATACTCTCCCCTACCAGTGTTTAGGTGGAGTGACTGTATGTTACTGCCTGTCACATAAGCAAAAGAACTAAAAGTAAAGGATGCACTAACAATTCCCATCCCCCAAAATGCATTTCAATGGTGCTGCATACCAAAATCCCTGCTTGCCAGCTTCCACGTGGATTTTTGTATGGTGCACTAAGAGTTGTTCTTTTTTAACAAATAAAAAGGGGAGGGCTGGTACATGAAAACAATGTTAATGTAATTAAATATATATATATACTTCAGAAGAACAGCATAGTAAGCAGTACAGTAAAATAAATGTCGCATTATTTGTTACACCTTGTAATTGTCTGTATTATGAAAGATGTAATGGTTTGTCAGCTGTAACTGTTGTTTTCTTGTAACATCATATTGAATAAAGTGTAGCAGAATCTCTCTTCTCCTTCGTATATGTGATCTAGACCTAATCCAGGGAATAAAGCCTTTCTTTTACTTTTTGTTCTCCCAAAAATGAACAAGGAAATGGTTGTAAACAACAGATTTTTAAGGGATGAAAACTACTTAGAAGCAGGCAGGCACTAGACAGTAATTAGTTGAAAAGATTAGGCACTGATTCGGTCAAACACATGAACTTAATCAAAACTACAAGGCAGTGCTAGCTACACAGGGCAAGGTTCTTTGCATTTCATTATTTGGTGTCTCTCTCCATTTTGTTGTATGTGTGACAAGGGACCTATTTACAGTACACTGGGATTTAACTGAAGTAGTAGAAGGGCCAGTTTCCTGGCAAAAAAAAACGAGGTCTGATTTAAATATATCATTGTATGGAGAATAAACTCTGGCTTACTGCAACTTCTCTTGAAATAAAAACCTGGTAATTTTAGTGGAAAATCGGGCAAAACATACAATATCACAACTTTGATATGGGGGTGTGATTTACACACATTCATACTTGGTTATTTATCTCAGTCAGTGAGTATGTGCTGCTTGGATTCTGAACCTGTTTTTCTTGATTTGTGCATTATAGCATTAGATAGGCAAGTGCTCATTCACACTGAATATAATCAATATGTGCCTTCAGTATTTTCTCCTCCTTTCCATTGCTTCTAGCTTTTTTGGTACCAGCATCTTGCTTGGACCTATTTTTGGACAATGAAAGTTAAATCGATGCAGCTTGCACAGACTTGGTTAGAATGTCTGACTGAAATGTCAGAATATGCTATTTTAGCAAATGCAGGAATCTGTAGGAATCTGGTGGTTTTAACGTCATTTCCGTCTGGGATGGGGGATGGCTGGAGAGCAAGTGCTTGTACTCTCCTGGCTGATGGGGAAGCCACTAGACTAGAGTATGGGTAATGGAAGACCTAAATTCTGGTCTTGGCTCCGGCTCATTAGAAATAATTGAACATAAAATGATCCCCCTTAGAGTTAGGACAATATAGGCTTGATTGTGGGTCTTCAGTGTCCCAGGTCCTATCTGGTAGAATCATGTTCCGGCCCAGTTCTGATGGCAAAACTCTTCAGGAGAAGAATCCCCACTTTTAAATCTGAAAGCTAATGCCAAATGCCATCAGCTGCACCCAGAGGGCATTGCACAAAATGAAACCAAGGAAACGGATGCACGTTCATCGATTTCTGGTTTACCCCTAGTTCTCACTGGCTACGGCAAATTTAGGAAGGTGCTGCCTTTTCATAGTCTGGGTTAATAATTTGTGCTTTCAGCTGAGTATCTGATTTGTTTGGTATTCCTGACTCACTACCTGTGTGGCAACTTTAACCTACAAATCTCTCAGGTACAAATGAGGACCAAGAATTATTACCTAAAAAGGTCTGTATATTTGAGCACAGGGTACGAGGAAGTATATTCAGAGTCAGCTTTTAATTACGTAGTGTAATCCTTAAAGCCGTCTCCTGACCCCCTTGGCTGCACTCCTAGCCTGTTTAGCCCCAAGGTTTTCTTCCTAAACTAGCCTGGCTGCTACAGCAAAGCAGGAGATGCACTTCGCTGGAATAGCAGCCACCCCTCCCCCGAGAGAAGGAAAACCAGAGGGAAGGTGTTGGAGCAACCTTGTGCCACTGGGTTAACACATACAGTTTCTCAATAATGCCTCTCCTTGTAAACCTCTGCAAAGTAAACCCTACAGCAGCGGAAGGGCTTGCTGCTACCAGTGGGGGGTGGTGTTACGGACATTAGATTTGAGAAGCTTACATAGCACATGGGCGAGGATAAAGGATACAAATCAGAGGAAAAAAAACCTGAAGAGATTAAAAAAAAAAAAATCCAGGGCCAAGTATTTACTGTTCATTCCCCTTGCAAGTGGTGTTATATATTGTCTGCAGTGAGTCATGCTGAGAGCGAGCCAGGCACAACAATAGCTGAGAGCAGTCCTGCAGCCCCTTCGTTATTGCCTGTGCTGGCTGACACCAAGTTGGGCGACAGAAAGTGATTACAAAAAAAGTTCTTTTTTTTTTTTCTCTTCTCCAGTTTCCCAAAGGGCCCGGTAGTGATTGTTGGGGCTGTACTACCTTGAAAGAACTGCTAAACTGAAATCAAACGTATTTCTAAATTAATTTTTGCAATGACCAATACGGTGATTCACATAAAAAGACGTAACAGCCTTAAGTGCTATACAACAAAACACTGCAGTGCTATATACCCTAATAAAGTCCTGCACCCTAAGGAGATCTATGTTATAGAAACATTTTAACCTCACCTTTCAACTGGAATTAGGACTACAGTGTACGTTTCAAAAGGGTAGGTGTTCATCTCACAGTCCAGCTAATTATAATAATTTGCCCTCAGCTTCCACCTGAGCAGCTCAGAGATATTCATGCATTAATGAAATGAGCCATACACACAGCCCTGGGATATACTGTAGAGATGTAAAGATCCATATTTTGTAGAAGTAAAAAAACCCCAACCCACCCCAACAACCAAGGCACAGATTCAGTTCTCTATTTTCAAAACTTTGCATGGGCACAAGCACCCAGGGGAGTATTTCACTTGGTGTTTGGTGAAGACCGAACATCCAAGATACTTTTTTAGAATAGTTCATCACAACAACAAAGAAATGGAACTTCTGTGTTCAGCACCTGTCACGTTTCACTGTATAGATGGATGGAAAGATGCTGAGGCATTACGTGACAAAGTGGTGCTGCCTAATAGGACTGCATAGAGTTGTTCGCTGACCAAATGCCTGGCATCAAGTCAGTGTGGAGCAGGAGAAATTGCGTGTACCATCACATCAGCGCCACTGGGAAATACTGTAAATGTGAGCTGCCACTTGGATGCATCAGGAGACAACAGATGTAACTACTAAACTCTTCACAGACTGTCTCAGGTGTTCTTCTGTAGCCCATTTTTTTTGATGATGCACAATACAGACAGCAAAGCAGAAGTGATCTTCTGCTCGGGAGGCAGTCCTCTACAGAAATCGCCCCTTTCATATAGGTGGTTAACATTTTATAGATACTTCTCTCCCAGCATGCTGTTCCGGCCCATTACATGTAATAAACGCAAACCACTATAGCCCTAACATGCCCTTTTTATGTACATTGCTGGCTGCTACAAGTGCTCGTCTATCTGCTGAGCACTCAGAAAGCGGCCCAGCGCAGGGTATTTTGGAACACAATTGCCTCTTTGGTGGGGACATGAATCATGGAAGAGCTGCACTTCTGGTCTCCCACATCCACTGGGTCCTTTCCAGAAACGCCTGTTTGCATCTGGGCAATGTCCGCCTTTTCACTGCCGGCTGTTCAGCTTGCACTCGTGCATGAGGAGTGACTAATCTGGAATAGCAGGAACCTGTAATTTTGGGAGCAGCTCCATTAGTGGTCAGAGATACCCTGCTCTTCTGCTAGTCCAGAGACAGCAGCTCTGTTTGGTGGAGCCAGGTTTTACTGCTCCATCACTCCAACACTGCTCAAGCACATCCATCGGTGCAGCAGGACGGGAGGTGGAGGCAGCAGGAGAGAGGGCTCGAGACAGAGACATGTGTGTGGTCTGGGGGCAAGGCCGTGAACCTGGCTGTGGTTAGGAAACGGTCACAGGCCATGTGTTAGAAAAGTCCTGACTGTT
Organism: Opisthocomus hoazin; assembly: GCF_030867145.1. Lineage (NCBI taxonomy): Eukaryota > Metazoa > Chordata > Aves > Opisthocomiformes > Opisthocomidae > Opisthocomus > Opisthocomus hoazin. The sequence continues at coordinate 68,899,826 of NC_134417.1, read as the reverse complement.
CACCCTACGGCTAGCTGAGCCCTTCTTTTACAACCCCCACATGAGAAAGGAACATTTGGATACCTTCCCAAACCCCTTCCCCAAGCAACCGTAATTTAGATTTAAGACAACTGATTGATCAAAGGAAAGGGGAGAGTCTCAGAGGGCTTCAGATGAGCCCTTACAAGTCCCTAAATATGAGGAAGTGTGCGATACACTCACCGCCTGTAACAACACAGAGCTTTGAACACCCCAGTGCGTTCCTGCAGCGTTCGCCAGCGGCGTTTCCTATGCCAGAGCTGCCGAGGTAAACAGTGCCTGGGTTTTGGGAGAGGAGGCTTGTGACAAGCCCCAGATTGGCAGCAGCGCCAGAGGGGCTGGAGGAGGTGCCACCTTCACCAGGGAGAGAAAGGAGCCAGGGCCACGAGGTGACACCGGCCTCTCCTGATGACAAGCTGCAGCTAAAGCAGCTTTGTCCCGTGCCATCAGGCTACACCTCATTAGCGCTGTCCTGGACGCTGTGCATAAATCAAAGCATCGGTGGCTCACTCTGTTCCCTCATCCCCTCGCCCGACAGGACCGTGCCAGGTATACGGTAACGTTACGGCGAGAAACCCACAGCGCCCTTCAAAACACGGAGCCCGGTGAATTCCCACACCTGCGACTCGGGCTGCCAAGCTCGCTTCGCACCAAAATAATTTGACTGCAGGAATCTGTCTGGCAGGAGAACGTGCCAGGAATGAACAAGGAGCATATTTACGCTTGCCGGCCTTGCTGAACACCACTTCAGACACACAAACACGTTTCTCAGCAGCTCTGCTGGCACAGGCATTGCGTCGCTGCGGAGGGGCCACAGGCACGGCTCCTCTCACGGCACGTGAAGGAGGGCCCGCGGGGAAAAACGGGACCTGAAGCTGAAGGGCTGTCCCACAGAAAATGGATGCCCGCTGTGCCAGCGGACAGCGTTACCAGTCACGGCAAGACCCAACGGCAGGTCTCCCCCTCGGCAGCTGAGTCCCACCAGGGCCAGGACCAGAGCCAGGGCCAGGTCTGTCGTCGTGGTGCAAGGGGGAACTCCAACACCAGTGTGAGGGAAAAACGACACCGGGGTGTCCGGTGTGGAGCGGGCAGCGGAGGTTCAAGTCCCTGGTTAGTCAGGTGGCGGCCTGCCGCCAGGCTTGGCACAGGGGAGGAACAGTGTTGCTGCGAAACTTGGGGATTTTGGAGACTTCGAGCTTTTCACTGAAATTTTTTGAATGTTTTATGAAACGCCGCAGTGAATGGGGGTCCTCTTTCCCTCAGCCATGGCTCTGGGCTTGCACCGGATGGCGCGGCATTGTTGGGCAGTGGACACCAGGTGTCGCTTGCTGGGACAAGCCAGGCCCTCGCTCCCCTCATGGCGTCCCCTCCCCAGAGTCCGTCTTTGAGGTGTCCGGAACCGCGCATACAGCCTGGCCATCAGCACCCACAGGTGCGAGCCAGCATCCCGTCATTCCTGCTGACGGCTATGCTGGACCCCCAGTGCCTCCTCTTTGCCACATCCACCCAAACACTGTCACCCGCCAGGGTTTCCACCAGCTCACCACACTTGCAGGCACTTGGCTACAACCCAGCAGTTCACGTGCAACACCTTCAGTCCTGTTTACTGTATTCCCTTCCATCCGTGCTCAGCCCTCAAATACATCCATGCAGCAGACGGTGCAGTAACAGGGGTTTGTGCTGGTGGGCCAATACCTGGAGATGGAATCGGACTTCGCACCAAGTGTAAAACACAGTATCAAACCCACACTTGCCCCAGACCCTGATCTTTTATTAATTTCTTCCATAAAGAGAAGAAAAAAAATTGCAACCAAGTTCTTTTAAAGATATCTCTGGAGCCTGAGTTAGAGAAATGGCCTTAGGTGGATTTCTTCTTTTTTTTAACTTGGACATTTACTACAAAGAGAGAAAGAAAAGGTGCTGTTTAATCTCTCTTCCCATGTGATCCTCAGTCTCCACCTGGTTTATTTTCCCCACATATGACCTCCTTTGTTCTCTGGTAGTAGTCACCTGAACAAGTGATTAACAGATGAAGGATCAGCCTGCAATGCTCCAAGCTGCAGGATGCGATGCAGGGAAGAAGTGAAGAAATCCACACCGGTTATTTTTCTGACATGCCTCCCAGTACTACAGTATCCCAACAGAGAAATCGCTGTTGTAGCACACGCTTTTTTCTTTTGAGTTGTCCCTCAGCACTTCCCCAAATCTCCCAGACCTCCCTGCATCTTCTTTCAAGTAAATTGCTTGTCTTAACTTAATTTGGGACTGTTTAATTAGAACTGGTTGGAAGTTTTTCCCAACAAAGCAAGGTTATTCAGCAGCTTTGAAAATCACTGATTTATCAGGAGAGAAAGACTTATCTTCCAATTAACTTCCTTCACCTGTGGGTTGCCAGGAGCTCAGGTTTCACAGCTCAAGAGACAGGTTTCCATTTGAATGACTGTGGGGCTGGAGAGCTCAGGGACTCTTTGCCTCTTGGCCATAGAGCTGGGAGCCCACGCTGGGATCCTGCAGTGTGTGCAGCTATGGGGCAGTGCAGATGCCAGAAACTGGTGTGATCGCTGTGGTTTCAAGGCACCATGAGCTTATGTCATGAAACTGGCCAAACTGCTATCCCCAAATATTTCAATATTTCATATTTTTGACACAGTACTTCAGCTCCACGAACACGTTAATGGTTTTGCTTTTAGTTTAGAATGAAGGATTTCCTCATGAAAGAAGGAATAACCAATCATCATTAGCAATGAAACCTATCAAAAGGGGATGACAAGCTTCACAGGCTGGAGGAGACTATGGGTAAATTCAGACTACAGCTAAGATGTATTCTTTCTAAAGAAAATCATGACTTAGTAGATCATGTTACCACTCATACAGGAGGTCTGGTTATAATCCAGTTTGAAATCAACTGGAATCCTGGCAATGCTGAAGTAAATGAATATTTTTTTGCATTGATTTCAGTAGCATTAGGACTTTATCAGAGATGACTTGCTAAGATAGACACTTCAGTTTAAACATAAATTGGAGCTTGAGGCTAGATTCCACGTGCTGAGTGTTGATGGCTTATGCAAACAGGAAGTCACACTTGATAGCCTTATAATTTGTTAATTATATGAGAGGTTGCAATGGCTATGTGGTTTACCGGTGGATAAATTTAGATTTTGTCCTATTCTAACATATGTTTTAACAGATCTTACTGGTACATTGCTTCACAGTCCTCTTTTTTACCTTTATGTGATCACCAGCTTTTGTGGTTTTTTTCCTACTATGAATACAGATATCTGTATTTCTGAGAAAAAGAAATGTGATTGTCTAAGTAATGCAGTGCAGAAAAAGGAAGCCAGCCTCTTTCCTATGGCCAGTGTTACATCATTTGAAACAGCACACTATCTCAAAATCTCCTAAGGACAGAAACTGCATCATAGTGGAAGGATTGAAATCTTAATTTGCAATACCATAAAGGTTCAATTTGCAGTCTTGCAAAAATCAGCTGTTACTGGGCTTAAAACCTATTCTTATTACAGCAATAAATGTTGTCTGTTATAGTCTCAGTATGCAAGGAAAAAATGCCATCTGCAGAAGAATATTATTTAATAAAATATACCTACTTCTGTTAATTGTTCCTGTAAGAAAGCTTTACTTGAAAATACATTGAAGTAGGATGTAGCTGACTGGATAGAGGCTAAAATGAGGTAATTAACATTTTGTTTTGCTTGGACTGAAAACTGGTTGCTTTCTCCTTTACTGAAAACCTTTGCTTTCTCCTATGGTTTGTCTCTAATCAGCATTCCCACTGTTCTAAAAAATTGATTTGAATTCTAAGTTGATACAGGAGATGCATATAAACAGATCTCACCTCCCCTCTTGTGAGGGTAATTTATGCAAAATAAGTTTAGGGGCTCTGGGATTTAAGGTTTGCTGACTTTTGTCTGTGGGAGCTGGAGTGACACTTTGCACATCAGGAACATTGTCTGTGAATTACCTGCCTTAAGGGGGATCGTTAGCACATGAATCAAAAGTGGCTGGCTAACGTAGAACATCTCAAACAAAAGGATTAGACAATAGCTCAGATGGGCCAAGATGCATTTTAAATCAGCTGAAGTGAAATTAGGTGCTTTTTAGTCTTATACCTCTCTTAAGCATAATGTTGAACAACGACTGTGAAAACAGGAAGATCTGGGTACCCTCATTTTGCTATGGAGACGATGCCATCTATTTATTTTCTCTTAAAAAACAGTCTGCTTCCTTTACCCGTGGTAATGGTGCTTGCTCAGTCGTGTGTTCTTCATTCACAAAGGAAGAGCTCTGTATTCCTCCGTGCCACAAAGTCCATAGTGATTCTCCTTTGGTTATGTGGGTTAACACTCTGGGGAATGAGACGGTTATGCACACGTATTTTCCTGTATTTTTATACGGCAAAATAATGGTTTTTTCACATTGGCCAGAATGACTTTCTGCTCCCACTAAAAAACCTTTGCAGCAGCGGCAGCCTAACGTGATGTTCACCCTTGAGAATCCCACTACAAAGACAACCAGGCCTGAGCTCAGCTCCGGTCGTCTCGGACATGGGGTCTTGCAAACACTACGTCTCATCGCCCCCAAACTTTCCGGGAAAGTTTAAAGCACCAGTGGGTTAAACGCTATTCCGCTTGGTGGCCAATGGAGAAGACCGATTTCACCTGGTGTCAGGAAAAAGCCAGGCAGGTCTGCAGGTCTCACCTAGCACACCGACCCGCTTGGCTTGCTGAATGCTCCCTTTGGGTGGCAAGGTGATGCGTGGCCTAACATGCTGTCTCCCTCCATCTCCAAATCAGACACCACGGGAGTCTCAGACAGATGAAATTCACTGGGTTTGGCCAATTCTGATCCTACTGAAATGGGAGCTTAGTTCAGTGGGATCAGAATTTGGCCCTAAGGCAGTAAAGGTGCAGAGTTTACTGTGCAGAGGGTTTCTTTGATAACTTTCTAAAGAGCACAGAAAAAGAAAACTACTGCTAAGTACAGCTATTTACTCTGGGCAACAGCTTTTGGAACTAAAGAGTTGACCAACGTTCTCAGCAAACGACTAGTAATATTTATTTTACGTAGTGCTGCATGAATAACTGGTCCTATTTGGAGGAAAGCTGTGCTGGCAATATGGGGAAAAAAAAAAAAAGGAAAAAATATTCTTGGATTGACATGAAACCAGAATTTTTCAGACTGTATGGTAAACAGGAAGGGTTTTTTCCCAGGTTGAATAAAGTATTTCACACTGATTTGGGACATTTCTAACGAAGATGAAAAAATAAATGAGATGAGAAAATAAACTCATGGAGGGTGACTGGAGCAATCACCGCAAAACTGAGGAGGGGAGATCCCCTTTTGCAACTTTCACTCTTTTGGTGGGAGACTCCAACTGCTTGGTAATCCCCAGGTTTTCTGCTCAGAATAATGTCTCAAACGCCAGGCTGTAAGGCTGGCTGCCCAAGCTGTGCCTCACAGGCAGATCAGATGAAACTCCTGCAATGGACGGTGCCTGAGAAAGCAGCTCTGCTGGATCCACGGCTGCTGGGCAAGTTGTACATTGCGGGCCGGGACCGGTAAAACAGCAGAAGCTGTGGTGGTGAATGTGGCCTCGTGTTCCTGCTCTGCCACCAGCCCAGCCCTCTTTTCTGACAGATGTGGAGCTCCTGACCACCTGCAGGCATTGGTACTCGGGGCAAAGAAAATTCACTGTGGCTACTATGGAGGATACAGAGGAGACTCTCTCTTGAATGCTAATGTGTCCAACCTCATAGAACTCATGAACACTCACTGCGTAAGAAAACAGGTGAGGATTATGGCATGGTCTGGTGTCCAGGACACTCATCTGAATTTTCCAGTCTCTGCTTCCAAGCGTCTTCAAAGCCAAAAATTAGAATTTGTCCCACCCAGAATCAATATCAGTGTGAAAGAGGTAGGAGGCCCATGATTTTAAGACCTAGCTTTAAATTGAGTAGAAAAGAGAGCGGATATTTGCCTCCAGGCTCACAAAATTTAGTTGGTATGGCATAAGGATGCTCTTTTCCCATTTTCTGTTGTTCCAGAAATGGTTTTCAAGCCAGCTTGTAAGTCTTGCCTGAAAAGTCAAAGCAAAAAGCTATTGCAAAAACACCAAAATAATCCCTTCCACATTTTTATTTCAGGTGAAACTGTTGACTAAATTTGACTTGACATTACAAGTGTTTGCATTTTTCTGTGACTAAGTGATTCCTTACACACTGTGTGCTCAGCTCTAGCTTGAGCTCTGCTGTTTTTTCACCCTCCTTCTATTCTGCTTTGGGAGCATCTAAGATAACTGCTCCGTTGCCGAGCCGCAGCCTCCTCCGCAGGGACAGGCGGACGTGCTATCTTTGTGGTTGCTTTGTGGACTTTTCCAGCAAACTGGTTTCCGAGATAAACACCTGAGGTGCTAAAGAAATAGGGCTTCAGTCCTCCCCTTCCAAAATCCTCATCAAGCCTATATATTCTGCCCTGGCAGACGTTTCATTTGCTCTGTAATCTGTGGAAAACGTTAAGAATTGATCTCTCAGCAGTGCTGCTAAAAGCTGCAGCCACTTTGCTTTGTTTTCCCTTGGAGAGTGTAAATGTCTTCTTCGCAGATTTGATTTCTGGGCGGCTCCTGGCTGGAAACACTATCAACAGCCCTGACTTCCCTCGCGGCCTGTCACAGGCAAGCCGTCCTGTGATCGAACAGCAGCCCACAACTATCAATACCCATTACTGGACTTCTTAGCCGGTGTGCACTGCTCTTCAGCACACTGAAAGCAGAGATGGACCAGAGGCAGATCTTCATCTCCAAAATGTAGGGCTTGTGGGTACAGACCTTGGAGATATTCTGAGCCACGAAGCAATGAAACCATGTTTGCTTGCACCCCAGCACTCTGCACCCCCACTGAGATGTCACGTCTTGCTGGAGGACTTTTATGTGTAAATCTGGGCTGCGCTGTGGCTCCCCTTCCTCTTCCCCCCTGCCAACCTGGCTTCTTATTAAAGCTCCTGCTGAAAGTGTGAACTCAGCTGGAGAGGGGTCTGTCTCCTTTTCCAGCTTGCTGTAGACTGCACATCTCAAAGCACAAGAGGGGCAGGTGATGTGGCCCCTGCCCTCTTCCAGCAGCTGCAGCTTCAGGGAACCACAGGAGGAGATTTGCTGCCTGCACTCCTCATCTGACAAATGAGCAGGTTTTCTGCCTCACTCCTGAGGCTGCCTCTTTGTCCAAACCACCATACATGGGCCCTCCTTTTGTCATCATCTCTTGTTAGCTCTTCCTCTGTGACTGTAGGTTCCCCTGAAAGCGAAGTGGCAGCTTCCTTGTGTGGGGTAACTTTGCCATGTGGAGACCTGCAGCGGGGCAGCTCTGCTCCTGTCAATGCTGCCAAGAACTCAGCAGCCATTGCACGGGGCTCTCAAGAGACCAAGCCCATGTCTATGCTGTGAGTCTTGGGAGCACTCAGCACCTTCTGGGGCTTAGTGCGTGCCATGGCTGTATCCTGCCTCACCAAAATGGCCTTAATTCTCGGCACAAAAGACCTTCTGCCCAGTACCATATCCTCCAGTCCTCCAACGCCATACCTGGCAGCCAGTGCCTGAGGAAGAGTATGTGAATAAAGAAAGACCATAGGAGTATCTCCTCTAAATACTCTCCTAACTCTCAACAGTGTCCAGATAAAGTATGTCCTGAGCTGGAGGTGGGGCCTGTCAGGGGCTGGTGAATGCCATTTTACTGCCCCATGAGATAGCAGCCTGGGCGAAATGGCCAGAAGGAGCTATAGCAAACTGACTAGAACACGCCTGTCCCTCAGTGTCAAAGCCATGCCTAGCCCTGCTGAAGACATTGCTTGGCTTGAACATTATCTCCTCCTTGTCCTTTACATCCAGATATCTGAAGGGTAAAAGCTGCTCGCTGTGCAATGTAGTGCTGTGCTGTTTAAAGTAAATCTGGAGCTGTTCTTTGTATTTGTTAGATCATCTTTAATTTGGGACATCAGCAAGGGCTTCTTTGTGTTCTTCAGTTGCCTTCCTCCAACAGCTTGTATCTGTGGGTATGAACTCTAGCTCCCTGCTTTTCCAGACTGTAGCACACATGTGCCTCTTTGCTTAGTGCCATCAGTGGATATGCTTAATGAGCAGATTCTTTTCTGTTGATTTGTGCTGGATATTACTAATTGCCAAAGTCTCTTCTTAGTGATCTTTAATTGTCCGTTTTATACTGTGGATCGGACAAGCCCATCTCACACTGTGGACTGGGGATCAGGTTGCAGATCATGCAGAGACACAAACATGCGGAGAGAAAAATGAGCTGTCACCCTTGCAGATTTGAAGTCTGATTCCGTATCTTGATATGCCTGTCGTCTTGTGTCGCAGGTCTTCATGGCAGGAATATTTCTAAATCCCACAGGCCTGGTGCTCTGTTTTGCTCTATCTGTTGTAAAGCAAGAATATGTTTGCTACAGTTAGCCTGAAGCTATGTAAATGAAACTGGGAAAACTGAAGCAAGCCCTATGTTTTTAAATACTCATGTGTATCTCTGTCATAATAATGACTTTTGTAGAGTCAAAAGGGTCTTCCTCTTTATCCAGCTGCTGTGTTAGCTTTTATCTCAATTTATAGGTTGAGTTTTGCATTACCCTGTTTGTGAGCCTACTGCATCAGCAAGGCCCAAATAGTTGTTGATCATCTGGGCTTTGCTATCACAGGATTACACTAGAAGAAGGTATTTTCTCTTCGTTTTCTGCTGGTTTTTTCCTCCTTCACTTATTTCAAAACATATGTACCACTATCTTTCCTGTGGAACTGCCTGTAACTCTGCCTCACCTTTGCATGTATGCTGTTTTCCGAAAAGTCAGGTTAGAAAAATCCTTCTCTAGCAGCAAGTGAACTTTGAAATACTCAGCTATGCTGCACACTATCTCCCCACTGCAATTCATTCTGCTCTAAAATGAGAGCAAGCCTGCTGAGATGGCTGCGTCTAGCTGGCCTTGGGGTTATTGAGATCCTCAGGAACGATAAGTTTCTTAAGTGCCAGCCCTGGACCTGTGGTGAATGAGCAAACCTACTCTGCATCTGGAGTCCAGTGGAGAGAGCAGTAACACTGAGCTGTTTTTGCAATAAGGCAAGCACTGCAACCGAGAGCCCGGGGCTGGAAGTGCTCAGGGACGGTGTGTGTAACCCTTTTTGGGCTTTATCACTCAGCTGAGATTTTCAGCAAGATGGAGAAGAGGCAAAATCAATTTATCAGCTGTGGAATTCCTATTGAGGACGAGATGTCTTGAATCCCCATCACCACGGAGATTAAGAAACTGGTGAGCATCTGTGTATAAACTATATATATTACAACCTGCTTAGCACAGCTGATTTCTTGAAAGCCCTTCCAGCCCTGTTTTCCGTGATTGAATCTGGGAAAACAGCCGCTTGTTTAAACTATGCAAGGAAGGGTACGGGGAACATGAAAAGGCATGGCTGCTGCTTGAGATGCTTCTACCGATTGTTTTGTAAGTCACACACTTTTGTGACTGAACTCAGAAACAAGCTGCATCTTAAAAAAAAAACAACAACAAAACATGCAAAAAGCCTGTCCCATAAAGCAGGAGCATGCAGTGTCTGTTGTTAGAGATGAGCCCCAAAGCCACAATCTGGTTTTCAGAGCAAAGTACTAGCTCTACCCGTCCTTTGCTTGAATGAAGATACTGCTTGTGAAATTGGAGCCAAGATCAGCAGCCAAAAAATGTAGGTGTTTGGGCTTAGGATTTTAACCCTAGCCTATCAGTACTGATTGCTTTTACAGATATTGTACTAATGTTAAGGAAAAGAAGAATAGAGTATGGCACATGAAAAGAGTGACTCCTCTTCCAAGCACACACACTCTTGTTACAAAAGCATATTATGGGAAGATATTTCTGCTTAGGGTTGATTTACCGAAATGAGATTTTTATTTTAACTGTCATGGACACTTGTAGTGTATTTTGTGCTGGTTTGGGTTTATTTTCCCGGTTGCCATTAATTTCGTGACATTGCCTGGGACTCGGAGGTGCAGCCAGACAGATCTGCAGAACATATGAATACTAAGGAAGTGGTTTCCCTAGTAACAATAACCACGTAGCAGCTCGCACAACTTCCTGCCCTTCCTTACGGGATTTGTTTGTTTGTGTGTTTCTCCCTGGGTCAGATAGAGGAGACACCAAAATCGGAGCTGGCTAAAATGCATCCACGATCAGCTTACTGGAAGTGGGGAGAATAGAAAAAAATGACTGCTGCATTTACAAGCGGTAACATTACAGAGTTTGGCTTTGGTTTGGTTTATAGGAGTATTCCGGGGGCATGCTCGTAGCTGCCTCTGAGCATGGACTGAACAGACTCTGGTACAATTCCGGTTCTTATTTCAGAACATTTTGTACAGACGGGTTTTCTTGGTTTTTGCCTTTTTTTTTTTTCTTTTACAAATTAAACTATTTTCTTAATGGATTAAGTGCAGCTTTGAGACAGTAATTGATGAATGGAAAGCAGAGGGGGGGAACAAATATATACATGAAGCATGCAATCTCCATGCAGGGCTTACTGCTAGCATTTTAGAGAAGGTGAATTAAGCAGCATTTGGGAACATGGATGGATGTGATTCTGGGTTCAGACTGCTAGTAGCGGGTTGTCTGGCTGGCACGCTCTTGCTATCGAAGAAGAGGGGAGATTTGTTCTCTAATATATTGCAAAGTATTCCTGAAAGAAAGTAGCTATACCACTGTTCAGGTAGGGGATCCTGGTAGGCACGTTAGGTCTGATCATTAAATTGGGTTATCTTTTTAGTCTTCTAATCAACCAGTCTATTTACAGCTCACTTGAAGCCAGGTGGAGCAATTTGCAGCACTAATCCCAGGTATTAGGTCTGCTTCTTCAGGCACTAAAAAGCTGAATTCCTGAATTTCATTAGCCATTGTTCACATATGTATATTAATTGTTGTGGCCACTTTTGTTTCATTTTTTATATCAAAAAATCAAGGTTAGTATTACCTGTCAGCTCTCTGTAAGGCTATGTCTTACTTAGGATGGGTCTGTTCCTGAGGAAGCTGAAATGATTTTGTCCATTGCTAGAAGGAAAAACTGATAAGGGCCAAACTGCAATCAGCTGTGAGTTTACTGTTAAGATAATAACTTGAACAGACGCTGTGCAGAGATCAGCCATGCTTTGCTTTTTCAAGATCTTTGACCACAATGAAATCATGACATTATCTCAAAGCCGACACATGTAACTCTAGTCATACAGTTATTTACAGCTAAAAATGATAACCTTGATCCTGAGAGATGCTGGATACACCCATCTTGCTGCTTTTAACAGCAGTTCTGGGTGTTCAGAGCCTTTGGATCAGACTAAAATCGTCTCAACAAATCACAGTGAGGGAGACAGAGAGGAAATGGCTATCAGAAAACCAAAGACAGGCTAAGATTTTACCCTTATCAGGCTGAGATGAGGTGACTCAGAGCAACAGACCGATTCTTTTCCCAAGCTACATCAAGTATGAAGACTGGCCAGCGCACGTCAGTTCAGGACAACCGCAGAAATAAGCATGAGCACATTTGTAACTAGCACTTACGCTCTCCCAGCATGCATAACTCCCACTATCACAACATTATCTTCCCATCGCTGATAGCATAATTTAAACTAGGCATTTTAAGCAGTTGTGTTAGGGTCTTCTCCTGTAAACCAACCGTGTAGGAATCCTTACCAACCAAAATCAGTGTCAGACCTGTGCGCAGTATGATCTTGGCAGAGAACAACGTTTTGTGCTCTCTAGATCGTTGACAGCAATGAAATTATGTTGCTGTCTTCCAAGTTGAACACGGGTTAAGTGCAGTCACGTGAGAGCACATGATGTTCTTAGAAAGCAATGGTTAGTAAAATCTACCTTTCGATTTTACAATTTCCCTGAAGGTAGAGTCTTACAAATTATTGCATGCCTTACAGAGTTTTTCTTTGTTATTTCTTTGTTTCTGTTTGCAAAATAAACTTTGCTATTAATACGGAACAATTAAATAAATCCAGTGGGTTGATGTGTCTGATGACACGTGCACATCAGCAACAATCCTATAAATGCATATGCAGATGTGAGCATGAATTCAGATGAATACGGGATCACGGCCGTATTCAATACTGAAAATAATAATCCAGCTCCCAATTATGTAAATAGTTGGCTATACTGATTTAAGCCAGTATAATTATTCTGTTTTCTAACGGTACATCGATGGACCTAAAGACTGTAAGTTGCCAAAGTTGAATCAGACACATAACAGAAAATTTACAACATTCACCATTTTGTTCAGTATCAAAACATTCTTGTTTTCACGTGGTCTAATGTGGGTGTTACAGTGTAACAAGAGCTGTGAATCATTTGAAAATGTGTGATATCTTTTGTATATCCCAGATGCTTTTCTCATGAATAAGGAACTTTTCACCACAGGAAGATTTTTATGACTCCTGCTTGTTTCCCAGTCTATTTCTAGGCTAAATTTACTGTAAAGAGAGAGGTTTTGCATCTGCCTGTGTCAGTTCTCCAGTGTATTGAGGTCAGCTTCCATTCTCCTTGGCTCTGATGCTTGCCTGTATAAATACAAATTCCATTTCCATCCTATTATTTTTCTAATCAAGGGTTTGTCATGCAAAAGAAGATCTGAGGTGACTGTTTTCCATTATGCAAAACATTTCATTATGATAATATCTTCAGGACAGTCTTATAAAGGTGCCCTGCCCAAAGAAATCACAAATGAGAGCAGTGAAATAGTAGACAAATCCTGCATAATTTGCCCTCTCATTTAACATTCAGGCCACAGAGTTCACCCTAATTTGCCATACACATTTTCTCCGACATTCTCGATCTGTACATGTGGTAAAAACAAGAATTGGCTGCTTTCACTGAATAGACTTCTGTTAAGTGCCTATCAAAAGAAGAAGAAGAAAGGGGTTGTAAAATGCAGTCATATTTAGTACAACCTTCACTTTCTTTTGCTTTCTCTGCTAAACTCACACTTAGTAAAATCTACAGTCAATGAAATTTACCTTTTGAGCTCAAGTTGTTTCCATTCAGAACAAAGTAAAAAATACGCCAGCAAAGAAAACCTGATATTTCTTAGAAATTCTCTTTTCTTTCTTATGCCAAATCCCAAGGGGCAGGGCTCCACAGAAAGGGAGTTTATTTTCTAAATCCTTTGAACACAAAGCTCTTACATTTTCTAGGACAGGATGTTTTCCTAGACAATCTCAATATTGTACTTTTGTATTAATACTTTTGTCATAAAGGTGAATACACACACGTATTTTGTTGTATATATTTAATTTCCATTAGATGCCATTTCAATTATTCAAATATGAATTGGCTAACAAGCAGACTCCTGTGAAGACTTGTGTCTCAGTCTTGGCAAGCACATCATATTTCTGCAGTTTCTGTGTATTCGATTTGTCTGTTCTCTCTTCTAACTGTGCAAATTTATGTGTTGTATGTGCATGTGCATACGTAGGGCAATGAATCTACACTGACTTGTTTGTTTGGCAAAACTTCTGAATTCCTGGGGTTTCTACAAGTTTTCAATGATGATGGTTATTTTGGACTATTTCTATAGCCAGCCAACTGAATTTTAGGGCTGTAGAAAACTTAGGCATTTTAATTATCATCCTAAATAGGTAAATTATCCTTTTCTTCTCTGCCTGTTCTAGAGTGTCCTTCCAGAACTGGGGAACAGTATGCCATTGCTGGTCATTCCTATTCAGGGATTATTACACTATTAAAAAGAGCTTAATTTAATGCAATGTCCAGTCATGAACTTGATATCAGCTTTTAGACCTAGACTCCATTTCTTTTTTTATTTTTTTTGTGTCGTGTAATGATGTGGTCTGGTGTATCATCATCATTATAATCTTTTTAATTAAAGTCAATCCTTTGCCTTGATTTCCTGACTCAGTCTCTGATGTTTTAAAATGTTTTCCATTTCTATGTGCAATCTTTTGAACAGCTTCCTCTCAACTGTCTCCAGTCTTTTGCAATTTTATCTCATTTAATGGAGCTGTTTTCAGTCCATGAAGTAATAATAAATTTGAAAATATGGATAGTAGATGTATTCTCCTTATTGAGCATTTGTGACTGAGCTACATGACTGTTTTAATTCATCTTTACTGAACCACTGATGCTGAGTGACTGATGCTGATGTGGATATAACTACATGGACTAGACTTCTCTGTAACTCCCTCAAGCTGCATGTCAGCACAGTATGTACTCTTCCTTCTCCAAGGTGCAACCATTTCATCTTCTTGGAACTAGTTTTAAGTTCAAGTTGGCAAAACCAGTCTTCCAAGGTGACAAATAATGCTTTCATTAAATCAGACATGTTTGCCAGTGGTGCCATATCATTTACAATTACTGTAAAGCTTTGCGGTAGATCTTGGCCCTCCAAGCCATCTAACAACAACACTCAGCTTCATGATGAAAACTGAGCATGATTCCGTGTGCCCTACTCCTTAAATGAAGCTTTGACTTCCCAATTGCTTGACTTTTCTACCATTTCTTACCGCACTACGGGAGTCTCAGTACACACCTTTTATAATTACAGTTATCTGAAACTCCATGTGATGTCCACACCCTCTATATTGCATCCACTCAAACCAACTCAGCTGTTTTCCTCCAAAAGCTTTAATCCATCTTTATTACTCCCCTCCTACCAGTTGTCAAGGGTGATAATTTGATCAATGCACCTTGCGTCTGCTGTGAAGTCACACCATTTCTGGCCCTCCGCTTCCTCTGAAACTGGCCTTTATCTGTTGGTAATTATGTTCAGGATGATTTTTCCACCAGTGACTAAGGTTAAACTTCTATAATTATCTGGATCAGCAGGATCCTCCTTTCTTTAAAGCTGGTACAGGTATTGCCTTTAGCTGCTTACCCGTAACCTCCTAGTGTTCCTGTACATCCGTGTATCTGTTTTGTGGCTGCTCTGCTGGTGCTCGCACTGGAAGCCTTCAACAGCTCAGCCCTTACACTGTCTGCTCCTGCAGCTATCCCACTTCTGACTGTATTTCATTACTTTTCTCACTTTTCTTTGTCTGCAAACGTAAGTTGTACCAATGGATCAAACAGCATAGCAACCAGCGCTTTTCAAATCAGTGATGTCAATATATTTTATACTTTACGAAAAAAAACCATGATCAGGATTATTGGACCAAGGCCCAGCTTATCACATCTGTATGCATGGCTAATATATACACATTTACACTATTTTTTTGAGTTCTGATTTCTTCAAAATAGTCCCCAAACCAAGTTTCCATCTTCACGGGACACAGGGATGCAACTTCGGAAAACCATCCCATGTGTATTAACATGCATTGTTATGCAGCCAGATTTAAAATTCTTGGTTGCAGCAGGCAGCTGTATGAAGCCTGAAGGCCAGCACAGGCCATCAAACCTGCTCTGTGGATCTCCATGGTTTAGCAGGAGATGTTTGGAATGGAGCTTGCCTCTCCAGTCGTCACTGCTGCCACAGCTGCTGCTTCTCTCCTGCTCCCGGTGTTCCACAAAGCAAGCCAGCATGGCATTGGACGTACAAAGCTAACAAAATGCTCACAGCACTGTCTGCTCTCTCTTGTCCTCGGTGGTGCTGACCTTAACTGAATTTGGATGGAGACACTGTGCCGAGATCAGCTACCACAACAGGTTACTGTGCAGCTGCTGATCTGCGGTAACAGCTCACTCTTAGCTTGCAAAAACTGCAAAGGAAACAGGGATATGAAACTGTAAGAACCTGCGCGTCCTCCCGGTTGTGACTCCGTAGTCGTGATGTGGTCAAAAACCAAAGCACTTCTGTCTGCAGTCCTGGGCATTAGCTCCAGGCACATGCTCACTGCAAGAGCTTTTCAGATATCATCGTATTTTTACTAATTCTTCTTGAGTTCTTTTACTCATTCTTCTTAATTGCCACACTGTCCAAAGCCAGTAAAATAGCCAGGCTTTCTGAACCAAACTGGGGAGAAGTTGTGGTGAGCTCAGTCTCGTGGTACCACTGTGCTGGGCCCCAACCAGGCATCTTCTGCCCAGGTCAGTTCAACCACCACCTATTCCCCGTGCAGGAGCGCAGAAGAACTGTGAGGTGAAGCATAAATGAGAGGACATACTCTGCCCCCACTGCTGGATGAATTTGAAGAGTGGGCCTGCAAGAGAGCATATTCTACCTGCTCAGTACCAAGGGAATAAAGTACCACAGTATATGCCCTGGAGGAAATGGTTGCAGTTTCTTGCCTATGAGCATGTGATCAGAGCTGTGCTTTCTGTTTCACTATCAAGGCCATTATCTGTAAAACTGTACATTCCTTTAATTAAATAGCAAATAATGTGTTTGCTTAATTTTACTTTCTATTGCAAAAACACATGATAGTGGAAATGATGGATTCTGGTGTCTGCCAGCTCCCTGATACCCTTATGTGTTTTAGAATCTAGGCAATTAGAGCATTCATGTGGTAATTCCTCCATTATACTTTTCACATTAATATGATAATTTTTTCTGAATTGTTTAGTCAAATTAATTGCATTAAGCCTTATTTCGGGTATACCAAGCACCCTTCTAAAGAGAGTTATTAAACTACCAATTTTTATCTCACTTCGGAATTGCCTTAATAACAACATTCAGGAAAGCTGGTTCATGATCTGATATGGTGATAGCTCCAATTTTTATATGCATTGTGTTGTCAGGCAGCTTGTGAGATAATAGAAAAGATCTACTCTTGGCTAGGGAGAGGATGAGATGTGAAGTTTTCTCTGCTGGAGTGCATATGCCTTCAGACATCAAAGCTTTTAAAATTTGCCGTAGAGCAGAATGGAAACAGGACATTTTATCACCTGGGGTGCTGTCTGCTCCCTACTGCTCTGCCTGCCCAGCAGCTCCCCAGGGCAGGAGCAAAAGCAGTTCAGATCAGAGGCCAGAAGTGGGGGCATACTCCTGGCTACGGCTGTGGGCATCCACTGACAGCAGTGGATAGATGCCAGGACAAAAAAAAAAAAAAATGATAACTGTTTTTCTGGGGAACTATATAATGACAACAAACCTCAGTAAAGCAGCTCTGTCCTGGGCAATTATAAACCAAGCACCTGCAGGAGACGTTTGTTCACGCTTTAAAGGCTCTGACCTTCAACTTCGGATCTATCTTCTCTTCCAGCACGGCACGGAAATAAACTGTAATCGTGTAGCGCTGCCAGTCTGTATTATAGACTCTCCTGTTACAAGATAGGATAGATATCTGGTTACAAAACGGGAATCTCCTAAAATACACACCCAATTTCTTTGTCATTAGTCTACAGCAACATGAGAAAGCTATGCATGACGAGTTCAGAGGCAGATGCTACATAGGCTGCACAGAACTGGTCAGGGAGCAGCAGTGAGAAAGACGCGGCTGTCTCCTGCAAATGCAAAAAGGGGTCTCTGAACAATGTCAGATATGAATTTGGAAGGGTGACATTTTTATTTATTTTTATTGCGTGATTATCCACTTGTGAGAAATACAGCCCAAGACTTGAGTCTGGGAAAACTAATTATGTCTGGAATTTATCTTGATAAAATATAAAGGCAGATTATGTTCCTTGGGTCAAAGGCTGTTAGCATAAGTATGAGATTATGAGTTTCTTGGTTCTTTACTGCTTTAAGAAAAGAGACAGAGAATTTTTAAAGAAAAAACAAGAGTAGTGAAATAATGACTGTGTGCATGCAGAGAAAATTTGTTGATTAGGCTGGTAGGTACTTCTACAAAATATTATTTGTGCTAATTTTAGGTGTCATGCGCATTACCTCAGCCAAAATGCTGTTATCACTATCTACAGGCCAAAGGAAGAGGAGGTGAATATTGGTTACACACTAAAAGTTGCGTACCCATGAAACTTCCAGTTCAAATCCCAGCCAAATCTTCCCTGACTGGCTTGAGATAAATAATCACCCAACAGAGAAATTAAGGCACCCAAGACGCTAATCAGCAAAACGAAAATGTTTGGGTTTTTTCAACCTTGTTTTTAATTGAGCAATTTCATATTTAAGTTTCTTTGCCCAATAGTTACTCCAAATATTTTAAAATGTATTTTCGGTATGCACCACTGTCCTTGGGGGTTCCCTTCCGACCAGCTGATAACGTGGGTGCTGCTTACAGGGTCTAGTGTGTATTTAAATTGCTATTGACAATGGCATGCTGAGAGAGACATTTATTAGTTAGAGCTTAAAAGGGAGGTAGGGAGAGGAAACCGGCAACGAAGCAAGTGCGTGAATAAATAAATATAAACATGCTTAGTCAGAACATTCATCTGTCATATTGATTGCTTTGAAGATAAGAGAACATATATGAAGAAGCTTGTATGCTACTGTGATAAAATACAGTTTAAGGTGATAGCCTGGCCATGGTCTAATACTGTGACTTTAAACAAATCCATAGTAAAGAGTCCTGCTGTACATAGCAGGGGATGGATGATAAATGATGGCCTCAAGTCCCATTGCCCCTGTTTTCAAAGGACTGAATCAGCATCAAGGTGACTCAAGGCCTTTTCTGCTCCCAGGTCCCTCAGCCTGGTGCACCCCTCTGCAGTACTGGAAGGAATAAAAGAAGAGGGATTTCTCCCCGTATTTGTCCCCTCAGCAGTTAGGCCAATCGCGTCTAGATGTTTTATTTCAAGTCTGAATAACTAATGATTAAACTGGCTTTGTGAAGGTGCCATCCAAGCTGCAGCTTCACGATTGCTTGATGCCCATCAAAGCTGGGGCTGTTGCCGACAGGAGCCATCCCCTCCTTCCCCATCTTTCAGCTCATGCCTTCCCTTTCCCCCCTGCTGTCACTAGCACCCCTGCAGCCATGCCAAGAGCTGGAGAAAGGAACTGATGCAGCTGGAGGCGTAGTGAGGTTTGCTGGTGAGCTTTCAGCTGGGGCGGTCGTGGCTCCGCTTCTGCCCGGGCAGCTGTTGCATGCCACAGGAGTGGGAGAAACCAAATGGCCAGGAGCAGGAGGAAGTGTGGGACCATCTCCCTCAGTGGGCTTGAAACAGTTGTGATTCACAGCCCTCCACAGCTTTCCAGGGAGGAAAAATAGGCCTCAGGAAAAAGAAAAGTGTGTGCAAGCTTTAGGTTAAATTCCTTTTGCTGTCACAGACTTCCTACCTGACTTTGAACAGGTCATTTTAATCTCTTTCTGCCTGAGATTTCCCTCTCCAAAACCAAGACAGAGGAGCACTTTTATCTTTCAGAACAAACACATTAGACATTTTGAGGTGCTGAGGTGCCCGGGTACTCTGGGAATAGGGGCACAGAAAGACTTTTGATAGGTCTGCAAATATTTTTAAAGTGCTTCTGCCTCAAGCTTCGCTTTTTAATTGTCTTAATTGTGGACAGCATTTGTACAGCACAACTAAGCTCTTTGTAGCTTAACATTTTGGAAGTATCCATGCTTTTGGCAAATCATTGGTGTAACTGAATTTCAGGTATTAGAATTCAAGGCATAAAGATGAGATATATGGGAAAGGATGGCAGGGGTTTTTCAGGCTTTAAAAACGTTTGCACTGTGTTTCAAGTTTCAGTTACTTTTAGTGGCGTCCCTCAACAACAGAGTGAGCAAGCACATCACGATGAAAACACCAACTCTGGTCTATTTTACATGCAGTTACCTTTCAGTCAGTCCTACCACAGCATTACTTAGTCCACCCAAACCTGAGCCTGATCTGAGATCAATGCAAGTTCATCAGACCTGGCATTACCATCTTTTTTCCAACAGAGCTAATGTATGGTTTCGTTTGTGACCAGACCCATCAATTACAAGGCTTCAGAGTAATAAACTTGCTTTAATACAGAGCAGAGTGGTTGTTTGGACCGCAACCATTTTTCCAGAGAGGGATGATAGTACCACATCAATACTGTCATTGTGGTCCTCTTCCTAGTCTAACAAGCTCTGCTCACAGAATAATATTTGAAATATTTATCCCTAGAAAAAATACTTGGTGTAGCCATAACACGTGCTAGAATATCCTTTTTGCCTCAGAATTTGAGATTAGAATGTCTGTCTTTGTATCTAAAGGAGGATACCACTAGAAATAAATATTTACTATGGTGGTGATATTACTACCAGGGCATATCTTCATTCAGGAAGAAAACGTGAGTCTTGTATTTACAAAACTCAAATGAGAGATTACAGACTAGCTATTCTAGGATTCATCTGTCCATCTCTGGCAATCTGATTTTAAAGGGCCAATTACCAGAAACCACAGGCACCAGCACTTTTTACATGTAAGGTCCCTGAAAGACGCTGGGACCAGGGGTATTCAAAGGCATTGAGCTGTTTCTGAAAACATGTCTCTACATTTTCTCTCCAGCTTTACCATGTACTTTTTGTTTTGACCTTGGAAACACATTTAATTTCTCCACGTTTAAGTTCCTGCATTTAGAAAACGAGGATTAGGAACATAGATACAAAGTTGCTCTAAGTTTATGGATATTTGCAGCTTTCAGAGCTCTAATGGGTGGCACCATATGAAGGCAAAGAGTTCCTCACATTTTACTGCAGTGATTCATTTTTCAGAAGGCCACAATGTTGTACTGCAAATCTTCAATGAGTGTGGACTTGCCAATTTGAAGGAACAACTGATTTAACTAAATGGTTTTTCAAAGACTTCTAGAGAAATTGGTGCAACCCCATCACAGAGATAAATTTGTATCAGGCTGAGTGCCTCATATTGATTAAGCTTATGTCAGCAAGGAATCAACTTGCTAATTCCATGAAAGGCACTTTTAAACTGAAATGAGTGTCTGTACAGGGGGTTAGTTTAATATTGGCACTTTTTTCCCCAAACAAGACAAGCCTTTAAGCCCCATATCCCCAGTGCTGTGCATTTCAAAGGAAAAAAAAAAAAAAAAAAAGAGAAGTGGCATAGCTTACATGGCAAAAACAATTAGGTTTAAGATATATCCTGTCCTTGGCACTCTGAGTGCTACATTGTCTCAGAATTAGGCTTGCTATGATTTGAAGCATCTTTAAGTCTGCTGCTATTTAACACATTATGGGGCAACACAGTTCTGTCACAGTTTTTTAATGGCTCAAACGATGCTGACTGGCATATCCCAGAGAGATGTGAGTTCGAGGCTGCTGTTGCATGGCAGCCTAAACTCTACTGCAGATCAACTCCAACTATGAAATCTTCATGTCATGCAACCTGGAAGCCACAAATACATCATTTGTAAGAAGGAAGGAAAAGGGCCTCCCAAAGCAGGTCGGTAAACCCTTTTGCTTGCTGTGGCAGTGGTGCAGACAAAGTTTACGACGAGCTGCTACTAGCCCTTCTCCGACAAAAGGAGGACCCAGACCTCCAACTCATAATTGCCATGACATATGTACTTGGAAGGATGGATGTGTAGGCACAGTGTACTGTATCACAGACTTTTAAGCAAATATTTAAATCAGAGTGCATTTTTAAAAAGTCATGATGCATTCAAAGAAGAAAGTATGCAATTGTAGAAAAGTACACAAATAAAAATACAAAAACTCAATGGCTTTGAAGAAATACTAACTTTTTTCTGTCTGTCTAGCTATAATAAACGGCAAAGCAAAAGACAATGTCCAAAGGAATCACATTAGCAAAGTGCTTCCTGAATTTTAACAATGATTTCAACATTAGTTGATAACAACACATAAGAGCCGGAAGGGTCTTGCCTTGTCTTCCCTTCCCTTGTCTTCCCTTCTCATCCCTTTCTCTCGCTTTCTATTCAGTGTTCATATTTTTAAGTATATCTTTCCTCATGAATTAAAGACCTTCCAAAATTGAGGAGTAAACGAGAAGTCCTCGTCACCCTCACCTCCCTAGTAGAGTACGTAAGGGTGGAATTTCTCCTGCTTTCCAAGGGTGTGACTGGACCTTGCTTCCAATGGTGTGACTACCACTGAGAGTCGAGAGGTGTTTTCCTCTGAA
The DNA here is from genome assembly GCF_030867145.1 of Opisthocomus hoazin. Taxonomy (NCBI): domain Eukaryota; kingdom Metazoa; phylum Chordata; class Aves; order Opisthocomiformes; family Opisthocomidae; genus Opisthocomus; species Opisthocomus hoazin. The sequence continues at coordinate 68,877,845 of NC_134417.1, read as the reverse complement.
AATACAGAAGTACATCAGCATGCCAGGATCTTCTGGGTGTTACGGGTTCAGACAGCCAGCTGTTGCACTAGCTGTGTCTCCTGCATACAGGCTGACTCCTGCCCAGCAGACTTGAGGCTGAGACTGTTACCGCAGTGGTATGCTGCTGTCACGGGGCTGTGGTTGCTGAGACCAGCCATGACTTGGATCAGTCCATTGTGAGACTTTCAGATAAGGCAGAAAACCTTGATAGACTCTGCGCTTGGCATGCAGCCAGCTGAAGGGAACAGAACTCCTGGGACACTGAGATGACGTGGCTTGTCCTGCTGGTCTTCAGTGCTGGGAACTCTGCGACAGTTTTCTTAATGTCAGCAGTACCATACGAAAGCACACAGAATTACAATAACCATCCCTGCAGATGGTAACTGTGTGGCTTTCCACAGATAAATCCAAATCCAGTAAAAACTACACAATCTTGTCAGTCACTATGGAAAACAGAAACGTCACCAAATCCAGAGCAAAGAGTCCAGATGCGCACAGATGTCCAATAGCTTAATGTTCTGACAGGGGTACTAGGGACGAGAGGCTTCAACACTTTGCAGTTGGGCTGTATGTTGTGACTGCACATGTGGGCTATACAGCATGGCCACCTCTCGCTACAGGGAATTGAACTTTATCACCCTTAACGTAACGTTCACTGCCATGAAGCTCGAGATTTTTCTGAAGTGCTGCTTCTTCTCCTCAAAGACTGTGGGATCAGGCTGAGGATGGTTTACCTGGGGCCAGCATGAGATACCCGACACGCTCCCACAGGCACCAAAGTGCAGAGCAGTCCCTGTGCAGCCGGGCTCTGAGAGCGGGGGAAACGCTAAGTAGAAAAGTCAGCTGCAGAACCAGGGGAAGGTCTAGAACATTAATCTTGTCTATCCTTAAGATAACTCCTTTCACACAACCAGCCCAAAGTTTCTGAAAAGAATTTGCTTCAAAATGCAGCTGACCTCTCCTACATGAGGAAGAACGTATTTAGGGGAGAAGTGCTTACAAGCAGATCCTAGTGCTGCATTCCTTTCAGTCTTGCTGGGCACTCTGCCTCTGTTTACACTGTTTAAATATATAAAGCTATCTTTCCAAAGTAAAGCAAAAGCCCCAAAGATTTCTCCTAAAGTGAAAGTTGAGATTGTCCTTTAATATGTACCAAGCCACATTCCACAGAGAAAGGCAGATACAGGCTGTGGAGTACTCCCTGCTCAGATCGCACCCTGCTCCCTCTCTTAATGACATTTATGGAAAATGCACGCACACGTAAAAGGCACAGAAAAACAACTTTCCTCCACTCTATCCCTCCATCTCACACACATACCTTTTCAATTTGTGTATCTTGAAATACTAATGCAGAAAATATGATCTGAATCTCGTTTACATCAGTGGAAATGAGGAGCAATTTCTTTAAAAGGAATGTACTTAAGGCACAGCAAAAGCAGCGCGATTCCAGAAGTAAAAGCTCATCACGTAATTTCTCCTTGCTTCACAGCCTTGTGAAGCTCTACTCGCTTCCCTTGCATCCATGAAATCAGCAGGTCTACTCCTGGGAGTAAGGATTGCCGGCTTAGGCCCTTAAATCAGCCTCTCTGTGTTTGAAGAACAAGAGAGAGTCTGTGTTTTCAGGCACGGTATGTAACTGTAGAAGAACTCACTCAAGAAAGGGAAATAAAAAGAGTAAAAATGTTCGCGTTCTCTCTGAACAAAATGAGCTGTGATCTGCAATTGCCCTTTTAAGACTTGTGATTTTTTCTTGTTCTCCGGAAAACTTCTGGCAGCAGCAGCCGGGCTGCAGACCCTGCACCTCACCCCGGCGCAGAACATGTCAGGCAAGGCAGGCAACATACGGCTTTAATTTGCAAGGGATCATCTACATTTCTTCTGAAGAGAAAAGAAAACCAAATCAAATCTCCGCATACTCAATCTATCTTGAATAAACAGCATTAAGGGAAAAAATGCTGTGGGTATTGGGAGGAAGAGACTCTTTGTAGTCCGCTTTGACCGCGCATACCTTTTCTCCTCGTGCCTCTTTAAAGCATATAAAATCACTGTAATGGGGGGCTGACTTAGACGAGTGCTAGTCAAAGATTGCTCTTTATTCCCAGCCCATGCTACACGGTAGGAGTTTGGGTTACAATAGGTGTCACACAGCAGGAGTAAATTACCACTGACTTCAGCGGCCAGTGCTGCATTTCCATTCTATTTCTCTTATTCCCACAACCCCCAAATACAAATAAAAGTACAATTTTTACCTGAATTGACCATCACAGACTAACACAGCCAATTAATAAAAGGCACATATGAACGCATCTGGGATGAATTTGAGGGTAAGATGATCTCGGCCACCTGATGGTAAGAGAATTACTTGGTATCTTGTCAAATGCCTGTTCCTAACAACTGCCTCACACCGAGCTGACTTTCTGAGCGCTTGGCTGTACAGCCTTGAGACCCTTCACTGCAGTAAGCATTCTGGCTGCTGACTGCACCATCGCCTAGGGTTCATGTTCAGCTCCTACTGATTTTCTTTGCCAATCGCTGCATGTGTTTGTTATTTTTGTCAGCACAGGCATACTTCCAAGCGTCTTCTAGATGTTCCAAGAAATAGTCAATGTCCAAGGTAGGCTTTTAAATTTTAAGGATTTTGTTCTTCTGGCAAGACTAAATCCATGAGATGCTGTGGCCCATGGCCCTGGGGCAGATGGCTATGTCACTAGCATGCTGCAAAATGAAATATATATCTTACCATGCAACTGTAAAAGCTGCTTGGGAGTCTTGTCCAGATAATTTCTTTTCAGAATTTTGGTCTGTAGATCTGTGCGTCAAATTCTAGGGTCAAACAATTTAGTTTAAGGAGTTTGTATCACCTGGATTAAGGATTTTATCACTTGAAATATATGGTAGCTTTAATATGGCAATGTAAGGGGTTATCTTACTTCATCTTACAATTTGATATGTACGACACTGTAATCACCTCTCCTTCACTTCACTGCATTTACACCCTTTGCACTGATTCTTCAGCAAGCCTTCTTGGCTGTGCATTGTGACGACTTGATGTGACGTACACTGCCAGCACCGAAGAGAGAGATCTCGAAGTGAGACCCACCTGAACTGTGGACATGTACAGTCTCGTCTGAAACCTCCTAGGTCACTCTGAGAGGTTTTAGGAATGTAATATACACATTGCTGCCCATCACAGATTATGTACTTGAATCCTGCTCTCTATCAAAAATCCTTTCTTTCCATACAGAACTAATGCCCTCACCCTCCAAAAAACGTTAACCGTTCTCATCAGCCAAGGTTCTTGCTCAACGTGAGACAAAAATCATTATGATGATCATAACTTTAACCCCTTATTTGACATTTAAATAATGAAATCTTGAATCAGCTAAAAAGCTCATTACCTGAGCATGACTTTTGCTTTCATTTGGTGGACAAACATACATTTATGCTATCATCTGTGTTTAGGTGTTATTCATTTGGGTGGTCACTAGCCTTACTACAAATATAGTTTGTGCTTATACTGCATTCTCTGTTTGTAACATAGGACTGTGAGATAAAGCTGAAAAATTTCCTCAAGAGAAACAAGTTTTCCTTAAATGCTGTGGAAAGGAAGCATTTGCTCTATCCTATTTCTGCCAGCCACTTTGAAGAAAACAAGAAAATACTGCAACTACTTTTTGCTTTGTTTCTTTCCAAAATGAAAAATTTAGATAGCTTCGGGTTTTTTGGCCAAAGATTTGTGTCGTGCCTGCCCCGGGTAAAAACAGAACAAGCCAGCACCCTGAGAACAGCAGCACAGTGAGGATGTTACCAGGATATCAACAATACAAGAGGACAAAACTCAGTACTCTTCCCACCTGCCCGAGTCCTAGTTTCCCCTACTGTCTACTGTCACAAGTAACAACAGTGCATTGTTTCAAAGCAAAAGTTGAAATTTCTTTTAAGGTATGATTTTAATGTCCAGATTCTGGTTTCTCTTTGGATGGAAAACCGTATTTCCATGGGAAGGGGAAAGAAGAGTGCCAGTGCTTTAAGGAAGACACTACTCGTCTGTGTAAGAACATGATTACCATTGCACTGACCCAAGCAAAGGTGGCATCCAGTCCAGCCTCCTCTCTCCAGCATTCTCCCGTGGCAGAAACCTGAGGAATCATTAAAAGATAAAGGCAGACACACAGTGAGAGTCTCCCGTGGACATGATGTGCAGTACTAGGGTTGTATGACGAAGTAGTATCTTTTATTAGACCAAGACATACAGGTGGAAAAATAAGACAAACTTTTGGCCACACAAACTTTTCTTCAGTTAGAAACACCAGCTGCAGCTCTCAGTTAAGAACAATTGCTTAACATTTACTGAGATATTTATTAATTAAGCCAGCTCCGAAAGGAAGAAGATGGTCGCTGTAGAATAGAGAGGATGTTAAAGATGTTAATGATGCAGAGGATGTGAAGGATGGGAGAAAGAGTGGCATTTATTAGCTAAGCAAGAAGGAGAGACAATTACCTTCCAGCCTGTTGATCTGGAGAAAGGTAGGCAAGGGGATGGAAGCAGAGGCAAACTACAGCCTACTGTCAGACCAGCGCCTCTGCTGAGTCCCCGGTTTTGGGTGTTGGGCAGAGCTGGGACACCCAGTTGCCATGCTCACTTCTGTGGGACAAGTTCTGTAGTTTCCCTCAAGGATCAGAGGGAGAACATCCTGCCTTGTGAGAAACTCTCCCTCACTGACAGCACAGTGTTTTGGTCTATAAAGACCGACTCTGGGAGTTCATGCTGGTGCCGAGTGGTCATTTTCGGCAGCAAAAACTACCAGGAAAGCAGCCATGTGCAGGATGAAGTTTGTTACAGCCCCGAAACAGCAAATGTAAGATCGGAGGATGCGGATGGTTTGATGGCAGGGAGCGTTCATTGCTGTAGTAGCAGATGGACATCAACACATCTTAGGTTTACTGCTCAGGCACGGTTTAAACTGATCTGGTGTTTTGGGCCACAGAGAATTATGCTTCTATTGATGAGTTTTGTGGTTTGGGGTGCTTGAAATGTAGGACAAGTGCTTCTGGGAAGATTCTGTCCACACAGGATTTTCTTCTGTTATGTGAAAAATCATTAAACAGGTAAAACCAGCAAGTCCTAGGAACTTTCCTGAACTCACCAGCTCTGAGCCCTCCTTCTTCCCCCCAAAACACCCCCTCCACCCCCGTTTCCACTTTTGCTTTCTGAGCTGGTCTCACTGATACATCCCTATCTACGCTCTAAGCAGTTGTTCTCAACTTACTGCTTCAGAACCGAAAAAAAATATCTTGCCAACCCAGAAATTTGTCTACTTTTCCTTCTGTACCAGTTGGTCTGAAAAAAAAGCTGTTACCTACATGTACAAACCTTGTCCTGTATATGCTGATCTTTCTCCTAGAACAATCTTCTGGCTTGTTGCACACAGCAACCTAGAACAGCAACTTTCCAGTGTTTTTCAGTTTGAGAAGTGAGTATTTCCTAAATATTTCAAACGCGGACCCCCGTAGCTAGAATTTCAGCCAACTGATGATGGACTTTGGCGTCTTAACGACCTTTCCTGGATTTGTGTGATGTGTCCCCAGCTCTGAAGAGCACAATCACAAGGCCACATAGGATTCCTGAGACTAGTCAGAATTCACACTCATTTTCTATGAGAAAGAGCATGTATAATACTGGTTCCTATCTAAGGATCCAGCGTTCCGTTGTTTTAGGACGAACAGCAAAACAATACTGTCATTTAGGGCTGAATATAAATTAGGTTTTGTGCTAGAAAGGAGTTAGTAGTTTTAATTACTGATGTAGATCTGAAGAGGAAAATCTGTAGCTTAAAACTGTAAATGTGATATGCAAAGAATGAAACTTTTTTTCAGCAGAAGATGGAAAAAGATATCATTTGTGCGTATCATTTTTGAACTATGGCTCTCTGAGGAGAGACCTCTTGACAGAACTCAGTGCGCCTCAGTACACGAGGAGATCCGCAATCGACATCTTTAAGGTTGTGCAATCTCTAAAGGTGATCCCGCTCCTGCAGTCGTTACACGGCATAGATCTCGCTGGTAATTAGTTTGAATGTGGGACAGCACTGCTGGGAGCAAGAAAGTGGCCTAAATAGCATGGTCCAAATTTTGTCTGTAGGTGACTGAGAAATGCGGGTGTCTTATTAACCCTCGCCACTGTGACGGCTAGAAGTAAAGGCTGGGCTCGTCTTGTTCCTGGTGGATTTCTGCAGCTCATCCTCGTGTAAAGAGGAAAGGGTGAGAGCACGCTGGGCAGGAGGCAGACAGCTGGCCCGAGGAGCTTCGCGCCCGCTTCGGCTCCGAATGGCGGCAGCGACCACCGGACAAGCGCGAGGACGTCCGTGGCCACCGCGCAGAGGCTCGGCTGCAGAATGTCTGGAGAACGTGGCGGGGCTCTCCTCCTCCTCTCCGGGAGCACGGTTTATTGCTCTCGCTGAATCCCAGCCAGCACAGTGAATCCCCCGCCCGGCCTCCACCATTTCCCCGCACCTCGGCGGGGCCGACGGGACCCCCGCTCCGCGCCAGCCGCCGGGCTGCAGGCACCGGAAGGCGCGGCCTCCGCCCGTGGTCACTCCTCAGCGCAGCGCGGCTGACGGGAGGCGTTCGCGGGCCGCACGGCGCCCACCCCGAGTCACGCCGGAATGGCTGCCCCCCTCCCGGCACCGCAGCCCCTCCGCCGGGGGGCACGCCGATGGGCCCCGGACCCCGCCGAGGCGCGCAGTTCAGTGGCCCTAACTACCGTAATCACCGGGCAATCCAGAAATACCCCCCCGGGGCCGGCGGCTCCCCCTCCCGCGGCGGGGCCCCCTTCCCCCGCGCCACCCCCGCCGCCGCCGCCTTGGTGCGCCCGCCTGCGCCCGCCCCCGGGTGAGGCGTTGGGAGACGGTCCCTTACGCAGGAAAGTTCGGCGTCGGTTTCAAGGCTCCTCCTTCCCGGTGAAAGGCAGACTGCGGGGCGCCTGGAAACCGGTCGGAGGGAGCGCGGCGCGGCGCGGCGAGGCGAGGGGCGCGGGCTCGAGGGGCCGGCACAAATGGTCAGGCGGCGGCGGCGGCGGAGGAGGCGGCGGCGGTAGTCGGCAGGCGCGGCGGGCGCTGCCGCCGGTGCGGGCAGAACTGCGCGCCGCGGCCGCGCGAGTGGCGGCCGGGGCTGCCCCGTCCCTGCCCGCCGCTCTCCCTTCATGAGTCGCAAGTTCGGGACGGGAGGAGCAGCGGCGGCGGCGGCGGCGGCGGAGGGGCGGCGGGAGCCCGGCTGGGCGGGCGGCACCGACTGAGCATGGCCGAGCGGCGCGGGCCGGCGGCGAGCGGCGGCGGGGGAGAAGTTGGCGGCGGCCGGTGCCCGCGGCTGCTGCCGCCGCTGCTGGTGCTGCTGTGGGCGGCGGCGGCGGCGCCGGCCGGGGGCCAGCCGCCGGCCCCGCAGTACAACGGCGAGCGGGGCATCTCCATCCCGGACCACGGCTACTGTCAGCCCATCTCCATCCCGCTCTGCACCGACATCGCCTACAACCAGACCATCATGCCCAACCTGCTGGGCCACACCAACCAGGAGGACGCGGGGCTGGAGGTGCACCAGTTCTACCCGCTGGTGAAGGTGCAGTGCTCGGCCGAGCTCAAGTTCTTCCTCTGCTCCATGTACGCGCCGGTGTGCACCGTGCTGGAGCAGGCCCTGCCGCCCTGCCGCTCCCTCTGCGAGCGGGCCCGCCAGGGCTGCGAGGCCCTTATGAACAAGTTCGGCTTCCAGTGGCCCGACACGCTGCGCTGCGAGAAGTTCCCGGTGCACGGGGCCGGCGAGCTCTGCGTGGGGCAGAACGCCTCCGAGCGCGGCACCCCCACGCCCGCCCTGCGCCCCGAGAGCTGGACCAGCAACCCCCACCGCGGCGGCGGCGGCTCGGGGCCCGGCGAGCCCCGCGGGCGCTTCTCCTGCCCGCGGGCGCTGAAGGTGCCCTCCTACCTGAACTACCGCTTCCTGGGCGAGAAGGACTGCGGGGCCCCCTGCGAGCCCGGCCGCCTCATGTACTTCGGGCCCGAGGAGCTGCGCTTCTCCCGCACCTGGATCGGCATCTGGTCGGTGCTCTGCTGCGCCTCCACCCTCTTCACCGTCCTCACCTACCTGGTGGACATGAAGCGCTTCAGCTACCCGGAGCGACCCATCATCTTCCTCTCGGGCTGCTACACGGCGGTGGCCGTGGCCTACATCGCCGGCTTCCTCCTGGAGGAGAGGGTGGTCTGCAACGAGCGCTTCGCCGAGGACGGCTCCCGCACCGTGGCGCAGGGCACGAAGCGGGAGGGCTGCACCATCCTCTTCATGATGCTCTACTTCTTCGGCATGGCCAGCTCCATCTGGTGGGTCATCCTCTCTCTCACCTGGTTCCTGGCCGCCGGCATGAAGTGGGGCCACGAGGCCATCGAGGCCAACTCCCAGTACTTCCACCTGGCCGCCTGGGCCGTGCCGGCCATCAAGACCATCACCATCCTGGCCCTGGGGCAGGTGGACGGGGACGTCCTCAGCGGCGTCTGCTTCGTGGGCATCAACAACGTGGACGCCTTGCGGGGCTTCGTGCTGGCCCCCTTGTTCGTCTACCTGTTCATCGGCACCTCCTTCCTGCTGGCCGGCTTCGTGTCCCTCTTCAGGATCCGGACCATCATGAAGCACGACGGCACCAAGACGGAAAAGCTGGAGAAGCTCATGGTGAGGATAGGCATCTTCAGCGTCCTCTACACGGTGCCGGCCACCATCGTCATCGCCTGCTATTTTTACGAGCAAGCTTTTAGGGAACAGTGGGAGAGGAGCTGGGTCACGCAGAGCTGTAAGAGCTACGCCATCCCCTGCCCCAACAACCACGGCGGCCACCACCCGCACATGAGCCCCGACTTCACCGTCTTCATGATCAAGTATCTCATGACCTTAATCGTGGGTATCACCTCGGGCTTCTGGATCTGGTCGGGCAAAACCCTGAACTCCTGGAGGAAGTTTTACACCAGGCTCACCAACAGCAAGCAGGGCGAGACCACCGTCTGAGACCCCCCCCCTCCCGGAGCCCGACATCCCCGGAGCTGCGGGGCTCCGTCCGAGACCCCCGGAGCCGGAGGTCCCGGCAGCAGCGGGGCTCCGCCTTGGGAAGCGGCTCCTTGCCCGGCCGGGGCGGACTTTGGGGACCGCGAGTGGCTCCGGCGGGCGGCGGGGAGCGGAGGACGAGCCGGGTGGGGACCCCTGCGCCGGGCCCCCCTGCTCTGCCCTCCCGGGGTCGCTCCCCTGGGAACGGACCCCGCCGTCGCGTTGGGGAGAGGGATGTAAATAGCCTCTGTAAGATTTTGTAAGTATATTTGTATTTAAATTACAAAAAAACCTCACTTTTTTTTAATTATTTAGGACACTTTTAACCCGTTTGCGGATTTTGCTTCCCCTCCCCTTTTTTAATTTAAAAAAACAAACGAAAGGCGCTGGATTTTTACTTCGTAGGGCAGGACGGGAGAAGCCGCCGGTGGGAAACATCGAAACAAGCCCCTCTGCCCCCACCCCCGTTTTGTAATGGCTTCGCGGGGAGCTCCAGCTGCGCGGGCAGCGGGGCGAGGCCGCTGCCGGCGGCGCCTCCTGACGCGGGCTGGGCCCCGGCCCCGGCCCGGGCCTGCCGGAGGTGCGCGGCGGCGGAGGTGGGGCCGGGGCCGGGGAGGAGCGCCGCTTCCCGCCCCGGTCCCGTACCGGGGGGGGGGGGGGCCACAGACGGCCGCCCGTCGCGGAGCCGAGCCGCGCTGACCCCGGCGGGACCCGCCAGGCCCCTATCGGGGCCGGGGTGTGGTGAGGGGGGACAGGAGCAGCGCCCGGCGGTGTGCCCGGCCTTTCCGCGCAGGGAGGCCCCGTCCTCCGGGGCCGGGGCGATGGGCCGCCGGCTGCCCCGCTCCGACGTGACAGAGCTCCAGCGCCCCGCGCCGTGTGAGGGCAGCTGGCCCGCTCCAGGCGGCGCGGGTCTCAGCCCCCGCTGTGGGTGCGCAGCCCCGTGCCGGGCCGTGGGGCCGGGGCCTCGGCGGGACGTGGCAGGGCCGGGCGCTGGGGCTCGGCGGGAAGCACTTCCCCGGGGTGCGGCGCGGCCTGCGGGGTTTTCTTGTTATTTTGCTCTGTTGTATCCATAAAGCTTCCTCTGGGAAGCGTGCGAGCCACCGCCAGTTCCCCCGACTTTGAATTCGTTGACCTTTAATTCCTTGCACATCATGAGAGTGTGGCGATTTTTGCCAGTAGTAAAAGCAAAGGAAGGGAAAACAGAAAACCAGATGAGGTTGCGCGCTCTGGTGGGATGTGAGACCTTAAAAGAGCCTCTGCTGTCTCTTCTCTCCCCCCCCCCCCCCCTTATTTCGGTACAGTAATAACATTGCGTACTGCAAAGAGAAGACACCGTGTGTGCAGTGTATCTGCTGCCTTGTATGCGCCTGGTTCTGTGGGATTGTGCTTCTTCAACAAAAAAAAAGTTAAAAATGAAATTGTAACTTCTGATAGATGCGTTTGAATACTGAGTCCTCTGTACGAAAAACAGCAGAATGCTTCTCTCCAGATTGTATTGTTTTAAACTTTTTTTATATTACAAATGCCTGTATTTAGGTTCATAAACATTATCTATGGCTACCATACCCTGAAATGCAAAATTATTTGAATTTGGTATGCATTTATTTCTGTTCATTATCACAAGATCATCTATATTTATAGAGGAATAGAAATTTATATATATTAAATACCATATTTTTAATTTCTCTGAAATAAATTGAGGTTTTGTACAAAACTATCTTGTCCCTTTACGTATTCCTCTGACTAACTCAAATACTGTGTGAAAGCAGTGTGTCTACTACAAGATGTGTGGGATTCCTTTTTTCTTTTCTTACGTTGAGTTCACAGTAACAAGCTGGAATTCAGTGTAGGAATTCATTGTGCATTTTGGTTTTTATCTCTGGGCCGGTCTAGATTAATCCTTCAAAAGAAGCAATGTAAACTGTTCAAGATCTCTGACAGGGTCTGGCCGGTGGTGTGAAATCCAAGAAGAGATCTGCTATATGGCAGGAGAAGAAAGAAGCTCACTAGTTGGTTTTTTTTTTTTTTGTTAAAGAAAAGGGTTCTCTCAACCTAGCCTTTCTTCTCCTTTTCCTATTAAAATAAAAAAACCAGATTTTCTCACTGCTCTAAATGACACACAGACTGTGTTGCAATATTGTCAGAATATTTTAATAAGTAAAATAGTTTTTTTTCCTGGATTTGGAATGTTTGGTTAATCCAGAGGTAAACGGTATGTTCAGGGAAGCATTTCAGCTCTGTGGAAAGTACACGCATTCTTAAACCTTTCAACACAACACATCCTTTATTTGCCCCCCCCCCCCCCCCCCAATTCATTGTTCAAAGTGCCGTTCTGTAAGCAAGGGTTTGTTAGGAAAGACAGGCTCATTACAAAACTTGATTTCTGATTTCCAGTGTTACAAGCTAGTACAGCATTTCATTCTGTACATCTGGAGGAAGATGTACATGATTTTTGGCCCGTTTACTTTTTTCAAATTGCGATGCTTAAAGAGCCAGAGGAAAGTAGGGGAAACTTAAAAAAATGGCTCTAATTAGGTGAGAGAAGAGGACAGATTTTTTTTCGTTATTTTTTAATTTGTTTTACACAAACGTAGTTCCTGCTTTCTCAGATATTTTGCACATTTTTCTCAAGTCTTTTGTTTTTGTTTTGATATTTTAGCATTTAAAATTGTACTGGTCAGCACTCAGCTAATGACCTGAAGTACAAGCCATTCAATTTCAGTTGCAGTGGAATTCTTTTTGGTCAGGGTACAATTACATTTGAGCCATTTTGACTGATCTATTTTCTTGCAGCTGAATGTATGTGATTTATTTATGCATGGCAGAACACATTTATTTGTGACAGAGACTTTGTATTTATGGTAGGAACGGGAGGACCAAATTTTAAAAAATGCTTTTCAGAGATGAGTAATGGAGTTGTCATTTCTACATGAAGTAAAATGTTAGCATTCGCGGTTCGTGATTTGCGGCTCATGGTCTGCAGCAGATACGGATCCCCTTCAGTTCTTTAGGATTTTTTCATAGATTGCAGAGCTGAAGCTCCATGCTCAGTCTTGGTTATTTTAATGAATATACTAGAGAACACAATATGTTTGTTTAAACATCATTTAAAAGCGCAAAGCCCTGTTTTTTTGTTTGCTAATTTTTATGAACTTTAACAGAGCAGTGATTTGCAAAGGTCGCAGTCCTTGCTGAGCGCTGTGGTGCTGTCTGAATGATGTACCTACTTTTTCGTACTTTTGTTTCTCAACACATAATGGTATTTGAGGCTTTTTATTAATATGATACAAAGGTGTCTTTTGCATGAGTGTGTTGCAGTCATCACTAATGTTTTACCTCAGTGTTAAAACCAAATCTATCCATTGCTCCAAGGAATTTAGACAGGATTTTTTACAAGACGGTCTGTCCAATTGATGTGCCATGTTTACCAGAGAGAATCACTGTATACAAAGAAGCAGTGCTGCACAGTTCTCCTGTCCCCGACAAGAAGGAGAATACAAGAACAAGACTGTGGTGTAGGAAAGTTTTTTGGGCTGAAGGTATTTGTTAAGGCATTCCTTAGTCAACAGCTTTGCTTTCCCTCATGGGATGTATTTATGGCCTGAAATGAAGGGGCACTCCGGATCACCATTCCCCTGAAGAGGGCTGTGGCCTGGAGAGCTGGGGCTGCTGAGTTACCGTTCATCCTTCAGCAACAGTAATGCCCTTTAATGTAGTGGCAAATTTGTGGTATTGGAATGAAATTATGTGCTGTTTCCATAACAAATCCTATTGGGAAGGGGAAGGATTTCTGGTTTGTTCGTATAGTAACGCCCCGAATTTATATGCATACGCTTTTAGAAGTGTTGGGTTTTTTTAGTAGAGTGGTGAGGCTGCGATCTAGTGGGCCTGGATCTGGCCCTGTGGATGATGCCCACCCTTCGGCTGCCATCTCAGTGCTTGTTGCTTGGCACGAGTACAATTACAGGTGGTGCTGGGGATTCCCTTCATTTAAATGGACAGTGTTTGCATTTTTTACATTATTCAAAGGGATGATAATTAGGCATGAGAAGAGACTGCTCCTCTGACCAGTATTTTTCAAAATGGGCTATGGGCTAGTACCTCGTCAGCCGTTTGCCACTCCCAGTCACAAGAGACAGCTTCCAGACCAACATGGTGATCCTTTCGAAAAGGTGAGCACCCTGCCGCTGACCAGAGAAAGCGATTGTGGGTTTGGTGGGAAGCGCGTAGCTTAAAACCATGGAGGGTAGCCTAGCTTCAGCTAGCGAAACTCATGACAGCTGAAGAGCTGGTAAGTAGGAGGGTAAATATTTGCCTGTAGAAATAAGGAAACGGAGGCAAGGCTCTATTTTCATCTCGAATTGACCCTCTAGTGCTTAAACACTGGTACTGCGTTGTATTTGATGTTTCCAATGACAGCACTACAAGACTGTGGCAATACCCTGCACAATCAGTTCTGAGTGTCAGCCCCCCACTTTTTCGTTCTGTTGGGTTTGTATTTGTTGTTGAACCTGGAGCACCATTCCTCTGCATGTAATGCAAGTTCAGAGTGAATGCATCGTATGGATTCCAAATTCAAATGTTGATTTAAAAACGCAAGTCCTTTAGCTGCCTGGTCCCGTTAGAAGTGAGGGTTGCTCTCTGGTCCATAGCTGTAGGGGTTTCTCATATTTGTAAATCTCCTGCTTCTGTTGTTCATCAGTTGAGCTGGAAGGCTTAGGCAATGATTCATACTCATATGGGGAATGGGAACTTTGTTTTTCTTGCCTTGGACTGAACCTCGCGCTGCCTGTGTGTTTACAGCACAGAAGTGTCACCGGAGAAATGCTTTGGTTTGAAGCTCCTGGTCAGTTTTGAAACAGTAGTACTGTAATCTAAAAAATGGGTTAGCGGCTTTAGCAAACAAGGCTCGGTGACTTAAGACTGGGGCTTTGCTTTTCACAGTTTAGTTTTTAGAAGTCTCCAAACACTTCAAGACATGAAATAGCTGCTTTAGGACAAACTAAGCACCCTGGGGTTACGTCCTGGACTCATCACAAGAATTCTGAGCCCCAGATTCGTTTGAGAGTAGCCCAGTGACAGTGTTAAAGCAGTGTAGATAATACTCTACCCTGTAAGAAAAAAGGAGGATGTAATTGTATTTCTTTGTGAAATGGAAAAGCAAATACCATTTCTGTCATATGGGAGAAATTTCAGTGAATTAGCAAAATGGGCCTTAATCAGCAAGATAGGATTGCAAGCGCACAGTTTTCCAGATAAAAGCAATACCACTGTGACAGTTTAGTTGTAGACAATGTTTTTAAAAAATTTAAATACTTTAAGAAAACATGCTGATTTTGTAGGCCATGACAACTGTGTTTCAGATCTCAACTCGTGTTTAGTCTAAACTTCCAGTGTAACCACATCAGAGAGTCTTCCACGCATGAGGCCTTGCCCTTGTTTGCATTCAAATCAGCAGCATTAAGTTGCTTATCTTGAGGTTGAATAAATAAACTCTAGTTTTCTAGTGAGACGACATTTAATGAAGACCCACATTCAGCCACCAACCTCGCGTGAAATGCTGCCGGGTTGAGCCCCCACAAGCCTTCTCCAAGTATCCCAAGGCTTTGTTGCAGTGCGTGGAAGTATTGGACGTGACTGAACTGCATGAAGGTGGAAACTTCGCAATAACCATTAAACTCTGGTGTAAACACACTGCATTGGGAGGCTTGTGTCAGCCACCATGAAAGGTATTTTTGATGGCCCATCTTAGAAACAACCTCTTCAGAAATATTGAAGCAATAGACTTATTTGCAGTTAGCTGCCTTTTAGATAGTTGCATTGTTAATGAGCCTGCGATGTTTAACAAGGTGTTGTCAAAGGCTAACATATAAGGCTACCATATGTCAGTAGTGCAGCACGGTAGGTGCAATTTGTCCACGTTATATCACCAGGATCCCTTTGGGTGAGGGACAACAGTATTTTTGTCTGATTCTAATATCACATGGCTAATATTAATTACTTGCTACAGCACAAATTTAAAAGTCATTTATCGTGGGGTAGTTTGATGACAAAGATCACAAGAAAAATGAAAGTGGCCTGTATCCCTCAGGTGGGATGTCTGGATGCTGTTTTTGTGCCTACTTGTTTGTATAATTCAGATCTTTTATAACTGTTTCACATTCTGTGACTCAGGGTTAGTCTCATTGCTGTGTTTAAATGAGACTAACACTATGACTCACTGATACTGGATGACTTGCTGTGTTGTCATGTTCATGTTAATTACTACTGCTTTGTTACTGGTAACTTGTTTGACTTCCACTACCATATTGCAGAAATTAAGGACAGAACTGATAGCCATAGGAGTATACCAAGACGGGAGCACGTCAGTCCACCCTGGCAGCTTGCCCACCACTGGTTCAACGCCTGCGGCCGCATCTTGGACACCAGGCTGTCACCCTCCCTCAGAGGTAATGCTTCCACTCCACAGATGTCCTACTGGCAGCCGCACTGCTGCGGCTGTGCTGAACTGGCTGGTTTTCCCAGCTGCCTGGGCGATGTGCTGGCTCTTTTGTGTTTCCCCCACCTATCTAGGGTGGAGGCTATCCTGGCTGCTCTTGATCCCCACATTTGACAGAGGAACTTTAGGGCAGTGAGTGCCATTACAATATCCCTGGCTGACTTTCTGTGGCTCAGATTCTGCTGCTCGCTTGCCCATGCCTTCTCTGATAACCTTGCTGGAAGTTGCCTTGCTCTAACCATTGCCAGAGTATAACTCATTCAGATCGCAGTTTATTCTTCAGGATTCAGTGTGCAGCGTTCGTTGTGTTCATCACAAAATCATTGCTGTCTAAATAGAGAAGTGACTTACTCTCAAGTTGTTTGACAGCTTCTTTATTAATGACATTTTTCTGTTAAATACAAGCACAAATACTATGCCAAATGAGCTGATCTTGAGTTAATACTGAGAGTGTAGTGTGAGCAAAGAAGGATTTTCCACTTGTTCAAATTCAAATATTACTCTACATTATGATAAATTGCCTCTATGTAAAATTGAGAAGAAAAGGGTGCAATCTCAACTTCGTGATTGCCTTCAGGAAAATTAGTGCTTCATTTATAGACTGCTTGTGTACAAATGCATCTAAAGAGGAAATAAAATAATAAAAAAAAAGCCAACACAAAAACTCAAGGTGGGCTTCTCAATATATTTATATAAATGAAAAGAATTGCAGGAGCAACAACTTGACACAAAGTCAGGTTTTGCTATGACTCGTGTTAACTTTTCAGTACTTCTTTGTCTGTGATGGTGAAAGCTTCACTTATTTTCTGTGAACAGGGGGGCGGATTAGTCACTTCTAGCATAAAGTCCTCTGTTAAAGGACTGTGAGTAGTTTATTTATTTACTTCTTCATTTAAAAAAAATGCTAATTCCAAGGGATGTGAAAGCAGATTTTGCAACATGCTGAAGGGATTAGTATTGTGTGGGACTGGGCACTTCTCTGTTACTGAAATTAATGGAAGCAAATGGTGCTCAGCTGCAAAGGTAAGAAAATGGGACGTGACTGACTGCAGTCAGGAGCTGTGGCTGGGAAGGCTGTGAGGTGGTGTCTGAGTCCAGTCCCTCCTTCCCGACACAGAGCTTAGCAGCCCTGGAGTGGTGGAACGTACCAGCCCAAAGCCCGAATGTGACAGCAAATGGAGACCACCGTGAGGAACACTGCTAGACCTGTCACCCTTGTCCCTGTGCTGGGGCTGCTGTCCCCTGCTGCTGAGGACGTAGGGAGGGAGAAGGACATGGGGGCCTGGAAAGGCGGGGGGCCGCGGTGTGTGGGCGAGGAGAGGTCAGAGAGGTGGGACGAGATGGCTGGCTGCAACCATCTGGCTGCATGGTGGACTGGGAGCTATGGCTGTGCAGGGCTGGTGCCTCTCCTGCCAAAGGCAGCTGAAGGCCACCATAACTCAGACACGAGGCAGGTATGGCTGCCCAGAGCGTGCAGAAACCACGGGGAAGGTCCCCCAGCGTGTGTCCCTGAGTCACGGGAGATGGAGGCAGGGAAACGGCTTTTGTCTGGGTGTTTCTGAATCACAACAAGACAAAACCCCCTTCGTTTCTTCGCACAAGCGGGCCGGGCAGCGTGGGCCGCAAAGCTGGGCCGGGGAGCAGGGCAAGGTGAGGGGCCCGGCCAGAGCCAGCCCCTCTGGATGGCAACCACAGGGTTTCGCCAGGTTTCCCTGGGTACTGTTTTTCACTCCAAGGTTAAAAATCTCCCCTCAGGGGAGAACGAAAAGGAAATTGTGTGGCAGGCTTTGCTGTGTTTCCAGCTGACTTTTTCCATAGAATGGGCAGTTGGGCCCGGTGTTTCTTAAGATGTCTTTACAGTAAGAGTAAAATCCTGGTTCTGCTGAAGGCAATAGCAAGCATCCCGTTGGCCTCGGGAGGGCTGTGATTTCATCTTGGCTTCAAGATTCATTAGGAAGTGCATGGAGATCCTGGGGACACAAAAAAGGAAAGTCAAAAAGAAAGATTTCTCATCCAAAAGCTGTTCATACGGCTTAGTTCATTTCATCAGGCTTCAAAATGTTTTCAATGTTTTCTCTGATCCTATTTATTAGGAGTATATAGGTAGTATCCAGGCGCAGACATTATCTAAGGCTCTGTGGCTTCAGTACCTCGCTCCTCAGTTTTGTCGAAAAAAAGAGAGATCAAGATTAGTTTCTTAAAAATGATCAGTTACAAAAAGCTTGTTTTGTTTGTAGGGTCTTTTTTTCCAGAAAAATACAAGTTGTCACTGTTTGAAATGGGGCTACTTCTACGCATGCTGACAATCTGAATGTCTAGCAGGTATTTCTACCATCATTAGTTTTTCCAATTCTTTGTAAAAGTCCCATTTTATACTTTCTCAGAAGTGTTTTTTTTCTCACAGCAGTTCTGGAAATAGCTTTTCTTCGCAGCCGGTGAGAGGATGTGTACCATCCGTGAAGGCAGCCTGGGGAGCAGGCACAGGCAAACTGCTAAACAACAGAACTTGTGGAATTAACACTTCATGTTGACACCCATTAAAAATATTCGGAGATTGACTCAGCCTGCCCATGTTGCACAAATAATGTGCTTGGCTCTGAATGATTTACGATCTTATCTGCTCTCAGCGCAAGTTCAGTGTGGAGGACCTGATCCTGTGCTCATTAACCTCCAAAGGAGTTTTGCTGCTCACTTCAAAGAGAATTACATCAGCAGCCTTTGCAGTGGAGCACACACATCTCCTGTATCTTTTCCCTTTTTTCTTTTTCTGTTTTTTTTTTTTTTTTTTTTTATTATATTCCAAACTACAGCGAAAGAAAAAAAGGCTAGGAAGCAGTCGAAATAAATCTGCTCTCTGATAAGCAGTGTTGGTGCATGAGAGCTCTGTTTATTTGGAGTTCTTAAGTGCAAATGGAGAGTAGAAACCAGGGAGAGCTGAGATTATCAAGGGTTTGGTTATATTTGTCGCTGAGTACCCTCAATTCCCATTGTCCCTGTGACGGGAGCCTCGCACGGTCCGTGGTATTTCTTTGCCCTTTGCACAGCTGTTTGCAAAGAACTGGAGCTGAGCCATTGCGTTCAGCCACTGGTCACGCACCGGTGTAACCAGCAGTGCCGGCAGTGGTCACTGCAGGCGGCTCCACCAAGCCCCGGGGATGGCGACTGTGTTCCTGCTTTGTTCTCCCTGGGCATAGCTTTCGAAAAGGAGGAGGCAGGTATGGAGGCAGGATGGGATGGAGCAGCCATTGGGGATTTTGTTTGTTTTTCTGTTTCTTCTAGGCTGTCAGATTAAACAGGAGAATGAATTCACCCGTATTTTGCCTTTTTAGTTTTATTGTTTTGTAGAAGAAAAGCTTTGTGACTTTACAAACACACTGGTTCCTATGGGGGAGGGAGCAATAAGCATGTCACTCAGCTATTTGACATACTTCATGTGTTTTAAAAACCCTCTTTGTGCCAGAAGGGCACGGCACCCCGAATGCGTCACCCACCACAGTGTGCACCAGCAAAGCCTGCCCCTGGTTCCAGAGGAACTGTCCCTGCCCATGGAGGCCCAGAGGGACTCCTTGCCCCTGATGTCCCCTTTCCTCCATCTCCAGGCCATAACCACAAGCACCTGCCTTGGTTCGGACGCTGAGCTCTGCTGCATGTTTGTCCATCAAGAAGCCACACAAGATCGTCTGCTGCTACCTGGCACCCAAAGGTAATGAGATAGTGACAAACTTAGATAGTTACTCCTGTTGTCTGCCAAACTCAAACCTTGAGACTTCAATTTAAGGGGTCTTGTACCCCCATTTCCTATCCTCTGAAGCTTGCTTGCCTGGTTTCAAACCTATGAAGTCATCCACTGTGGGGGATGCTCTGTGCCGTCCCGAGGGAGTAAACACGAACCAGCTCGCTTCTAGTCTTTGAGTGTTTTTCCCCCCTGCCCTGCTGTTGCCCTGTTTGATTCTCAGTCAGCCTTGCCAACTCTTTGCCGTGCCAGAAGATGGTTTCCTCACCCCCATGCTGCAAACACCAACTTCACTCCTGGCTGTGGGCAGGCATCCCTCCAAGCTGTTTCCTTCTCACTTTGGCAAGTCTTCTAACATGAGAATCGGGGCAAATGACAAGTGAGGACATGAACCTCTGCTTTTTTATCTACCGTAACTACTTCAGCCACTGAAAACTTTGCCATTCTCCAGTAGGTCCTGATGAGTGTCACCATCTTGGCCTCTACTGCTCTCCACAAGTATTCACTGAAATACAATGGGAGTCTGAGTCTGCAGTTCAGGGCTTAGTGTGCCCAGTGGGACTTAGGGTCTGGGTCCATGTGTCTGCTCCAAGGCCAAGAGAGTGGGAATAGGACTCAAATTTTCCATCTGTCCCTTGTGTATCCTGATAAATAGGTTATTCTGAGGATGTGTCCTCTCTTTTTTTCACAAAGGAACTACTAAGCATGTTAGGTTTCTCGTAATACAAGATGGGAAGAAAACTGAAATAGGAAGTTTCAGAGGACAGGTAGGTGACCTGTTTCCAAAGCATCATGACAAGTGTCTGGTGCTTGGCTCTTTAGTTTGGCCCTTGCATTCTCTGCTGTGTCCTCTCTGGTATCAGGAGAACCCAAACACCTTTCTGAAATCCACTGGTGAATTTTGACATGATTGATACGGAAACAAGCACACAGTTTTGGCAGTTAAACTGCTGATGAAAGAAACACCCAAAGGTTTTGGTGGAAGCTCTTTTACTTGGAGCATTTAAATCCAGGTGAGGTATCTTCCCAAAAAGATAAGCTTTTACACACCATCAAATTATTACGTTTGATGCAGCTGTTACTGATACAATTCTGTGTCTTGTTTGAGGAAAAAGGCTAGATTAAATGATTCTAAATGTTTCTTCTGGACTTCATCCAGTCATCCTACAGAGAGGATGACTTTCCCTTTGTCGAGGAGGACTCATGAGGGATTGCTTAAGCGATCTGGACGCCCACAAATCCATGGGCCCCGATGGAATGCACCCACGAGTGCTGAGGAAGCTGGCGGATGTCATTGCTGAGCCACTCTCCATCATCTTTGAGAGGTCCTGGAGGACAGGAGAGGTGCCCGAGGACTGGAGAAAGGCCAGTGTCACTCCAATCTTCAAAAAGGGCAAGAAGGAGGATCCAGGGAACTACAGGCCGGTCAGCCTCACCTCCATCCTGGCAAATGGAGCGGCTCATTCTGGAGGTCATCATCAAGCAAGTGGAGGAAAAGAAGGTTATCAGGAGCAGTCAGCATGGATTCACCAAGGGGAAATCATGCCTGACCAATCTGATAGCTTTCTACGATGACATGACTGGCTGGGTAGATGAGGGGAGAACCGTGGATGTTGTCTACCTCGACTTCAGCAAGGCTTTTGACACTGTCTCCCATAACATTCTCCTAGGGAAGCTCAGGAAGTGTGGGCTGGATGAGTGGTTGGTGAGGTGGATTGAGAACTGGCTGAATGGCAGAACTCAGAGGGTTGTCATCAGCGATGCCGAGTCTAGTTGGAGGCCGGTAACTAGTGGTGTCCCCCAGGGGTCAGTACTGGGCTCAGTCTTGTTTAACTTCTTCATCAACGACCTGGATGAAGAGTTAGAATGTACCCTCAGCAAGTTTGCTGATGACACCAAACTGGGAGGTGTGGTAGGTACACCAGAAGGCTGTGCTGCCATTCAGCGTGACCTGGATAGGCTGGAAAGTTGGGCAGAGAGGAACCTGATGAGGTTCAACAAGGGCAAATGCAGGGTCCTGCACCTGGGGAGGAACAACCCCATGCATCAGTACAGGCTTGGGGCGGACCTGCTGCAGAGCAGCTCTGTGGAGAGGGACCTGGGAGTGCTGGTGCACGACAAGGTTGACCATGAGCCAGCAGTGTGCCCTGGCTGCCAAGAAGGCCAATGGGATCCTGGGGTGCATTAAGAGGAGTGTGGCCAGTAGGTCGAGGGAGGTTCTCCTTCCCCTCTACTCAGCCCTAGTGAGGTCCCATCTGGAGTACTGTGTCCAGTTCTAGGCTCCCCACTTCAAGAAAGAAGAGGAGCTACTGAAGAGAGTCCAGCGGAGGGCTACAAGGATGGTGAGGGGACTGGAGCATCTCTGCTACGAGGAGAGGCTGAGGGAGCTGGGCTTGTTCAGCCTGGAGAAGGCTGCGAGGGGACCTAATATATGCTTACAAATATCTGAAGGGTGGGTGTCGGGAGGATGCGGCCAAACTCTTTTCAGTAGTGCCCAGTGACAGGACAAGGGGTAATGGGCACAAACTGAAGCACAGGAAGTTCCGTCTGAACATGAGGAGGAACTTCTTCCCTCTGAGGGTGACGGAGCACTGGAACAGGCTGCCCAGGGAGGTTGTGGAGTCTGCTTCTCTGGAGATATTCAAGACCCGCCTGGACAAGGTCCTGTGCAGCCTGCTGCAGGTGACCCTGCGTCGGCAGGAGGATTGGACTAGATGACCCACAGAGGTCCCTTCCAACCTCTACCATTCTGTGATTCTGTGAATTAATCTCTGTCAGTGGCAGCTGGAGGAGTTCATCTGAGCCTTCTCCAGCCATCCTGAAGTGAGTACATTGCCAGCATTTGAAAATTGTTTGGATGGTTCTGCTCGAGTTCCTCTGGTAGACATCATCAGAGAGATCCATGGGGACTCCCAGACAGCACCCTAACAACTGGCGAGAAGACTAGGGCAGCAGCATGACTGTCAGGAGCTGTGCTGCTCAGCAGGTAGATGGAAATGCTGCAAGGGTAAGCAAAGAGACGAGCCCTGCCCTGCCACCACGGCCCCTCCAGGGTGAAAAGGATGGAGGACCTAAAGGAGGACAGCACATAAAGGTAACAATAGCTCCTTAAGAAAGCGTTGATGTTCTTCTGTTGTGTTCTTCCTGGAAAAGAATGATTTTAGATAATCACAAAAACATGTCCTGTGGCAAAACCCAGTTCCTACCACCTCTGAGTCTGTTCAGAAGATGACGTGCTTTTGGCAAGTGCTTCAATAGCCACTGAAATGCCCAATGCATGTCAATGATCTAACCAATAAGTTATAGGTTCATATTTTTTTTTATATTCATTGAAGAACATTGACAAAACTGCAAACACATGTTTCTGCTGCTGAAGCTTAGTCTTATCACAGTTTGAATATGTGGAAAATCAATTACATGCTTTGAATTACTCCCTTTATTGCTATAAAAGAATTTCTTCATTCTTTCAGGGTAGTGTACACTTGGTAACATCTACCGCTAACAGGCTGTTAGGACTTTCTGCTAAATTAATACACTACAAGTAAACTAAACAGAAGGCCGGTGGAATGCTAAACATCCACTTTCTCCTCTGTTGTGGCTGTGCTGCAGCTTGGGAACCCTCAGCCTTGTTGCTACAACATCTGGACAACATTTGGGGCTGTCTCTCAAGTGCACGGGTGTGCACCTCCGGTGGATTTTAACTTTCAACATCTCTCTGCCTCTAATCTATATTTAATGTTTCATGACTAGTAGTCAAAGAAACTTCAGCTAAATATCAGGTTGGAATGAAAATGATCCTTGGGAAAACACTCATTTTCAGCATTCGCCGGCAAAGTATCTGTGACAGAGATGTTCCCTGGAGATTTGTAGCCCATTCTCTCACAGTAATAATAATTAAGACTCATGATTACGGTGCCCACATAATCAAAGATTGCTTCATAAAAAGTACTCCCTAAAGGGACGAATTCCCTGCTCCTGACTGGATGTCAGTCAGAGGGATCAGCACCCCCAGGGATCTGGAGTCTTTGCTTGCCCTTTTCATTACCGTGTTGTTAGCATTGTGTTACTTCATATTCTTCTCAATGCAAATGAGTAGGTAATCATGTGTAAATCGTGCCCTCCAGAAGGCACATGTGGTGAGTTTTTTTCCCCAAATCTACCACAGGGATTTCTCACATGGAACATAATTACATCTCTGCCATATGGGCTCATTTATATTCTATTACAGGTTAAGCTAATACGACTCAGAAATATGCTAAAAATACCTCAAAGTATTTCGAGCACTGTCAAAACACTTGTCATTTCTTCCTTGTCTGTTTGATTGCGAATGACTTTATATTTATTTAGAGATCTGCAGTGCCAAGTAACTTCAGATAAACAAAATCAGGACAGTTCTGTGTTGCCCGGTCTGCAAAAAATGCTTTTATTTCTTTCCCATGAATTCGCTCCCTCTCTTTCGGTAATGGCAAATAGATAGGTGAACAATGAAACTGAAAAGCCTCTAAGACAGATTTACCTGAAGCAACACCTCTGTGGGTTTTAGATTTCCCAGGAGGAAAGGAGCATGCGTTTCAGTTGTGTAGCTTTGTCGTAATTAGGCTGGATCAGGTCTGCGATTGATGTAATCACTTTGTCCTGACAAAGCTATACTCACGCTTTAGCCATAATAAAAGTACAAACCTGTCTACCCGTGGAAGAAGGGCTATGGTGGAAATAACTTGCCAAAAAAGTGATGCTAAGGTAAGAACAGGGCAGTGCTGAGTACCGTAAATAAATACTTTAAAAATGAAGCCAACTCAAGGTTATATGACATTGTTTTCAGAATTGTGGTAATAATATGTTATTTTCCAATTTCAGTGGAAATGTTTAATTTCACTGTAAGATTTCATCTGACAAGATTTAAAAATTATTATTATTTCACTGATTTCTAGAACTAATACCACTAACATCTCTGGATAAAATCTGAATCCGCCACAATCAATCTTCCTTTTATTCTTTTTATTTGTAAATTCAGTGTTTCACCCTTTGAAATTTGATCAGGTTTCCTTTATTCCACTACCTAAGGAGGAAACATGTAGAAAGTAATACCCAGGTGGGAGAATTAGGCCAGAGGATGGAAGAGGACTGCACTGGACCTGCACATGATACTTCAGATGATACATTGCAAAAGCAGCGACTGACCTTAATTCCAAGGAAAGTTCCTAGAAATGGGACCGGGGTTTTGAAAGCAGCAGCTGTGTGTTTCATGTAATGGAATTAAATTCAGTCCTGGTCTATACAGCCTTTTCAGGCTTTCAGTGATGAGAAATTCTGTCTAGATATAAAATCAATTCTATAACTATGAAATAAATTCTGGTACCTTTCTAGAACTGAAGACTATTTTTCAGAGTGTTGCTATGAAGAGTTTGCTGTTATGTTTTCTGTTTTTATTGTGCCATAGAATACCAAACATTTTAGATTATTCAGCATTTGAACACCAAGCCCAATCTTTCCTAAATGCTTTTTGCATGTTTTCAGAGAACAATAATTATTGCTAACACATTGTGCTCAGGCATTGTGTGTAAGCAACTAACAGTAAGTGTATGAAAAGTCCCCTTGAAGTCAGACACTTAAGTATTTTTCTGAATCAAAGCCTAGAAGCTACAATGTCTGTAATTGTGTATTAGCATCAAACTCACAGGAGAGAGTTTCTTTGGAGTTTACCTTATTCTTAAAAGACACTTTTCAAAATCAGCTGAAACAACAGGAGTTTAGTCAGAGCCGTGCACTGGTCATTGCTAAATAAGGAGAGCAATCTGTTTGACCGTGTGTTCGGTGTAGAAGGGAAAAATATTCAGGCCAGCTATGAGTTTATTACCCAAGAAAAGTATTTTCCCAGCCTTTGTTATTTCTGAAGCAGTGTAAGGGACACTACACTGATTTCTTACATCAGGGAGACATAAAAAAAACCAGTGGTCTCCTGGGCCCTGGAACAAAAAGAAACAAACTTCAAATCTCAGGACTAACTCCATTAAATAATGTTTTAATTCAGCTGCCATAGACATTTGATTAAAGAACCTGCTATACAATTTCTTTTGCAGTTTCTGTAGCCCCAGCTGTGTAAAAGCTTTCCGTACCCTCGGAAAAACAGCCTCCCCCTTTCACGCACAAAAGGGAGCCCTTTACTCGACATCTTCTCAGCTTGCTTCCTTTTTCTTCAGGCAAGGATTTTTATTTTCATTCCACAGCTTCATTTAATATAGAAGTACGGCCATTGTGGATGCTGTACTGAAGGACGGCTGTATGCCTGTCCTGGTTTCATACTCTTGCCCGGGCATCCAGCACTGCCCACTGCATCAGTCAGGTCAGAGCGGTGGCATGAGCTGGTGGCCGTCCTGACATCCCCATGTCACACCGGAGCATGGGCAGAGGCAGCGGAAAGGAGCAGGCTGAACAGCAAAAGCTATTCTCAAATATTCTGGATAACAATCTTTCCAGGAAAGAGGATGACTGTTAATCTGCCCTCCTAGAAATCTCCTTTATTAATCACATCTGGAGGTGGGAATTTGATGATATTTGCTTTGCATATTTATCAGTTGTAGATCAGTATGTCGATATTTTCCTCTAGATGGTGGGCAGATGTGGATGTTAAGCAGAAATATCCAGCTGGCACTGCACGCGTGTGCTCGGTTGTGTGTTCTGGGTGAGGCATTTATTTGCCGTCAGTGATGGATGGAAAGTTCTGGTCTGCGCTGGAAACGAGCGTATTTCAGCATGCATACAATTTGCAGGAATAGCTACATCAGGTGCCTTTGTATAAAAGTTTGATTCTTAACATCCACACTGATGTTTTAAGTCAATCATTCCTAAAATATAAATCGTCTCATGATTAAGTTTGGACCTTCCTTGTCATTTGATGGATAAATATGAAATTCTATTGCTGTCTGACATTATCTACTCGCTGCTAATACCCAGCTTTCTGAAACCCTTTGTAAATAATTATAGTTTGCATCATCCATTTGGCTAACATACAGTGTCTGCTTTCCAAATCTGTGTAGATGATAATCTGTTTTAATACCTGTACAAATCAATTAAATTTATTTTGTACACTGTTCACTGCATGCCAAATTGGATGGGAGAGTAGAAACATTTAGCAGGGGAATCAGACTTCACACAAATGTGAATTAGATAAGCCTTGCAATGTGAGTGGGGGAGGACGTGAAATTTAGCATTTAATTCCCTCATCTACAGACAGATTAAAAAAATGGCTTCCAGAAACAAAAATACAGGGCAGGATTGTGGAGCCTTTACTCATGTTGCTCAGCAGTTTCTCATTGGATTTATCCCACTGAAGCTTAATAACATCACCTCCAGGGTGGCTGAAAGAATGCAGAGTTTCTTGTGAGGCACTTTGATGCTCTGTCCAGTGCAGAACCTATGCAACATCTTCAGACCTCCTCATGGGGCTGGACTTCTGACTGCTCTTTGCAGTTTCTGATCGCCATCGCTGCAACGTGGGTTAGGAGACTGTAAATCTCCAAACTGCCTGGCGGTAAAAATGATGGCTGTTCTGATGTAGCTGATGGATTCTGCAACAGGGGCTGGTTTCAGTCTGCAAGCCTGTGCATCCCAGCTTTCAAGTCTTTACGTTAAACTGCATGAATTTCATCATCTGCAAAATGAAGCCTTCTTCAAGCAAAATTTATTGAGCTAACCTCCTTTTCCCCCCTCGTACCCATCCTCCCATAGATAACATGTTGTTGCACTGGGAAAATTTAAAGTTGACTGTCACTGAAATGCTTTCAGCTCCCAATTAAAATCCATAATTAAGCAGTGATACAAAAGGATCCAAGAATAAATTGCTAAACACATTTCGAAGTATGGGGGCAGAAGGATGAAAATCTCTCCCAAGGAAACTGTTGTAAGGCTAAGTATATATCAAAGCAGCACTGCTAGAATTTTGCTGTGTGAGACACGTATAGAAAAGATCATTGCCAGAGAGAAAATGGATAGATTAATCCTGATATTACAGTAGTATTCCTGATTGCAGGTATCTGAGGAGAGTTTGTGTTTAGAAACAGCAGTATAACCTTTGTTCACTTGATTTCTTACTGGTGAAAAAGATATCATTTTCCTCCTCAAAGCATATGTAGATTTCTTGTTAAAATACTCCACGTGATAAAATTGCTTGGGGAAGACAGAATACCAAGCAAAAGTGAGTAAGTATTTTAAGATCCTTCCATCTCAAAAGGGAGCATGATGTGCCTGTACCCTTCTAGTTCTTTGGAGGAGAATTTTCTGGTCAATACGGAAAGAGAGCAGGTGGATAATCCTGCTGCTGCGCCGGCCAGAGCTACCGATTCCTGCCGTGACCTTGCTTTGGGTCTGTGATCCGTAAAATGGGACAATGAGGATGTAAAGGTGAACCTTGGAGGAAAGATGCTGAAGTACTGAGAGGCTTAGTTAGACACGAGTAGGTTGCCAGTAAAAGCATGTTTTATTTAGGGTGTGAGGTGCAGAGCCTTTCTTTTTAAAGTATATTGCTCTCTTGCCTTCTGGGCTCCAACTCAGTTGTTAAATGTGTATTTTTTGACAAGGGATGTCATTGAATGGGATTTCTTTCACTTTCTGAAAAAAAAAGAGTTTATCCTACTGTTCATCATTGCATGTGTGACATGGATGGGTTTTGCAGAGGCAAAGCCAAGTTTACTTGCTTTTGAGAAGCTTGGTTACCTTTCTTCCTCTTCGTAGTTGCAAATATTTTACTTGCTACCAACAACCTCCATATTGCTGGCTTAAATTCATCACTGTAAAGATCTCATGAAAAATGAAAATACCCATCCTTATTCAGTCTTCTCAGTAAATTTCTGCACAGCCTTTTGTAGCTCAACATATATTCTTGATTTTTAAAAACACGGTGGAAAACCAATCACATTTTGGAGATACTTAGAAAATCACCGTATGTTATGTCGTGTTTAAAATGAGGAAGTCTGAAGGGCTGACTGTCTGCCCCTCTGAAACTATAGTCATGAGTGCTGTTACATTTGATTCTCCTTCCCTAAATATTTTGGATATTTTTAGTGCCACTGTAAGTACACTCCAGAGTTTTTTTTAATTAAAGGTAACTGTACCAAAATTCTTTCAATTGATTGAGAATTTTTATTACAGGCATGGTCTGACTTTCCACTAGTTTGTGTCCTTCATGGCTCTTTGCATCAATGAAAAGAAGTTGTAAACAGTGTAAAACCAAATGCATTTTTACTCCACTCTTGTTTAGCAATACTGGTGCATAAGGTAGCACATCATTGAAGATGTACGTACATTTACCAGGAATTATCAAATATTAATGCTACAGGAATTTAAATGAGCAGAGGATTACAGAATCAGTGTCATACCTTCATTTCTTGTGAAGGAACAACAGTTCTGATGTAGCTCATGGCTCAGAAGCCAACTTCATATTGATCACCAAGCTCTCAAATGGCAATGACCTCCATCACTGCTTATGTGAGCTGGATTTAGAGGTTGAAAGGTCATACTTTTCCTTTTATTTTGTATGTCATTTGCTAATAGATATTCTTTTTTTATCCTGTTCAAGCTCTTATATGCTATCCACCACTTTAACTGAATGGTTTCATTTGAATGCTTTCTGAGGGGACAGAAAGTAACATGACTCACGTGTCATTCCCAGTTTCACTTTTGCTTCGTGTGTATAGAGGTTTCTGGAAGGTTAAAGACACTACACTTTACTTTTTCTTTATTTTGTTTTCTTCCTTTTTAGTAACGGAAGTGGAGTGAGGACCTTGTCAAATGCACAGGGCAGTTCAAACGATGTCGCAGCATTGGCTCTGCTTCCTGGAAAGCTCTCTGTCTTGTACAAAAGACATTACTTGTTACAGAGCAATCCTTCATGCCGAAGTAACTCAGTAGTCAAGTACATTCCTTTTCTCCACAAAGTTTTTAGGCCATTTAGTGGGAGCATGAATCCAAAGAGAAGCTCTATGGGGAGCTAATGTAGTGAGTGGTCAGACTTAATATTTTCGAAACAATTCATGTTGCTGATGGGGAAGAATTGGGCTGCAAGTTACAGTTTCTGTAGGCTGTCATTTTCTTGATGGGTAGACTTGAACCACTGTAATTTTTCATATGTGTAATTTCTGCATAATCACGAGTATATTTTACACAGCCTTTCCATTTCTCATGCATGAGTCGAAATTAGTGCCCAGCTCTATGCATTCAACTGCACTGAGGTGCATGAGTTGAACTCAGGTTAGAATTTAGCCCTGTAAGTTTTGTGCTATCTCAGTCAATATGAGGTTAACGGATGAAAGTGTGCACTTTGGATATTACCGCATATTTAGAAAAAACATATGTCAACGAGTTTTAGCTTCTGGGTAAGTTCACAGCGGAATGTGAATAACCCTTAGGATCTTCTATGGCAAGTGATATTTGAGGGGTTTAATGCTAATTAAAGGTCTGTGGCACAGTGACTCTATTTACATGTAATTATGCAAAGGCCAGAGACTGTGCAAGAGACACGGGGCATGTATGTGTACAGTGCATTACGGCATACGACGTGTAGGCAGAAATATCGTGGGGACCCCAAGACAAAAGCTGAGACTGTGACCGCACTGATTTCTGGCTCTCTCAAAACAGATCTGGGCAGGAAAATCTGCGCTCGGAGTCATCCTGACTGCACTTCAGGGCATGAGAAGCTGAACTAACTGCTGATGGTGTGTTTTGGTTTTGAGGATTTTGAGGCTGGGTAGTGATGGAGATAATCCAAATAGGGGTAGGAGAAAGTTGGGTGTGTATGTTATATGGCAGCACAGGTGTCCATGTATCCTGTGGTCCTGTCTTGGTGGATGATACAACCCCAGTGCCATCCAGCACTGAGAATGATTCTGACTGGTTGGCAGTAGGTGCCCAGCACTGTCACATGCACTGTCACATCAGCAGTTCCCACAAGGCTGAATTTTCCTGTTTGACAGAATATATTGCTTATATCTTCCAGATTATATTGCTTTCATTTCTTGTAGAAGGGGAACATTAAAAAAAATAATAAAAGAAGTTGCTGGTCAGCAGAGGAGGAAACCATCTTGCTCTGGTACTATTCTGCTTCTGCACTGAAACCTAAGACAGCAGCTGCCTTGAAGCTGCCCCCGTGGCAGGGAAGGAGATTCATCTACATTTAAAGATTCAGTGCACAGAAAACTGAATGACGACATCTCCTCTCATTTCCATGCCCAACGACATGCACTCCAACAGACGGCTATGCTTCTTCTGCAAGATCTCTTTATTTTTCCTTTATCTCTGCTTTTCTACCCCCTTCCTTCCTAAAGCCCTTCTTTGAGCTTTATTTTTTTCTTGTGTTTAATTTGGAACTTATGTTCTTCAGTGACCAAATCCTTCTCCTTTTGTCTCTCTTCAGAGCCTTCATTGCTTTACATCCGCTGGGAAGAACTGATCCAGTTATCTCCCAAATTACATTTCAAGAGCCTGCAAGCCTGACTTCACAGATAAACTGGAGAACACCCCAACCGGTATAAACACAGGACATAGCCTTTTCTGCTCTGTTCAGCAGCAGATGATGATTACCCAATTTTGCTACAACATCAGTTGCTACCAGAGGGAACAGCATGCCCTGCCATCATTCCCAGTATTCAGTCATTATGTGGTGATTGTTACTGTCTATTATTTTATATTAGGGTAGCAATTAGCACTCTCAGAGCTTGATGCCTCCTGTCCAAATAGAGAAGATGGTTTCACTCCCAGATTTCTCACAGACTAAACATAAGACAAGAGACAGCAGATAAATGCAGCAGGCAGCTCGGATACCAGGGGAAACAGTTATTGATGCAATGAGTCACAGCAGTGCCTTGTAATTTCTGCAGGCGCCGCCTTTTCAGCTGCAGAAGACAGATACACCTCTTGTTTGATTTTGCTTTGTTCAGAGGGTAACATGGTCCCTCTCAGTCAGATCTACATACTCCTTACACGTCAGCATCTGACTCGAGATTGGTGAATGTAGCTATGCATCCCTCTCTGGAAGAGAGATACATTTTCCTTAAACAGCAAAGCCCTTGTTTTTCAGCATACTATCTAATTTCCATTCAGCAGAACTATTAAGGTATGTGTGAAGCAGCCACGTCCCTGGACAGTGATGTGCTCCACTCAGCTGAAGCACCACTTCTTCAGTGGTTCCATATCTCTGTTTTACTGTCATCATGAGTTTTGTAGACTTGGACAACATGGCTAGCACCCTAATAATGCTGCCAAAGAACATCTTACTGCATTAGTGTCAAAGTACATTTGCTTGACTTAATCTGACATAATCCGTCAAATTCTTTAGAAATAGAGAAGATTGAATCAGCCTCTGATAGAAATTGCATTCCCACTGTCATCTCCATGATAAGTCGACAACTTCACTGCTGAGGGGTTCATATTGCTTTGTTTCACAAGGCACTTGTTACAGTTGCTTTTCCTGGGAAAGCAGAGGTTTAAAACCAGTGGTTAGAAAGAGAGACCATCCAGTCAGGGAATGTGCTTGGTGTTTGTGTTTGGTTTGCTGTTTATTTCACACCTCTTGCTTTATTAAAGGGGGAAAGGAAGACTGACACAAGCAAAAAAAATCAGGGAACTGTTAAAGGGATGTGAAACTCATCGTCTTTTCTACATACCTTATTGGGGAGGAGATTGTTTGTTGGTTTTCAGTTTTTTGAAAGAAAAAGTTAAAACTCAGGAGCACATTTTTCAAAGGTGTGTCTAAGCTCAAAGGCAGATTTGGACACTCTCGAGCTGCCAGGCACTGAAGTGGCTTCTCGCCATCAGCACAGGTAAGCGCAGGAAGCAGGTTGCAGAGGTGGACTGCAGGATCTCCATACCCGAGCCTGCTGAGGACCGCTCAGACAAACATCTGTGAGGAGGGATTTAGCAGCGGCAGCCGTGCTTTGGAGCTGGGAGCTGGACCAGATCACCTCTCCCCGTCCCTTCTGTGGTTCTGTGGTAACAGACCCCATAGATCACATGTCTGCTTGCAGTTAGGATAATTCAATTAATATTGCTCCCTTAAATTCCCATGGCCACTTCCATATTGCTCACTTCATGCTTAGCCTTAGAATGCCTGCTGTAATTGACTGGCTGCCATTGACATATCTTATTTTAGAAAAGGCAGTCTTGGTAGTGAGAAAAGTGGTTCCTGCCAGCACTGAATTTTTATCAAAATTTAATGAAAGCTATTCTGTAAACAAATCCCTACACTGCAGGTGCTGTGAGTAAGAATTTTTTCCATGTGAGATGAGAAGACTTCAGGGAGCCTCCTGGACAATGTGAAGGTTAACACTTGGGCACTGCCCAGCCCTCGATGGCCTCAGCAGCCCAGGGGTAGCACATTCTGGCTTCATACCTGCCTCTTCCCCAGCAGCGATGGGAACAGCCGTCTGACCAGAAGAATGGTCCCAGGAGTCCAGTGCTCAGTGCTGACACCCACACACTCACACCTAGGGTGTATTTGAGTCACGCTAACTTAGCCTCAGCCCAAAAGTCAGGTAGGGTAAAGTGTCTTAAATACTCTTTCCTCTGATGGGTTTGGAGAGGCTCCACGCAGCTTCAGGTCAGTGGGATTCATCTTGTCTGTGCTAGATTGCGCCACGGGCTGCTCAGCATCTCTGTGCACTCTTGTGCCTGAACACCGTCCCACCAGGAGGTCCCTGCCTTGGCCTATCTGTCGTGTAAATGAAAACGATGCAGATTTTTTCTAAACTAGGAGTGTGCAGCAATATTTATCTCCAGTTATCAGACAAGTCTATTCAGTCCCCTTTCCTTTTCTCACCACCAGCACTTCTCATCTCTGCCCATTTCTGCTGGCCCCGTCCCCAAGCCAAGCGCAGTGGGATGCCTGCCTCACAGGGGCCTCCAGGAGCTACTCTAATGCAAATCGTATTTTTTCTTCCTCTCTCCCTTTCCCCCTCTGTTAGCAGGGAGGATGATGGTGGCACAGGGACTGTCCCACTCAGAAATAAAGCAGCTGCGTAGACTTGCTTAGAAAAGAAGAGTAATTTACCCACATGGAAATGTTTACCAAGGGAGAGTGCAAGTTGAAAGAGAAGGTGAATCGCAAACTTGGAGTGGTTGGGTTTATTTTGCTGTTCAAAACTGTGAGCTCATGGCTCCCTGCAGCCTGCGCTCCAGCCTGAGCTCTGCTCCTGTTTGCATGGGACAGTGTGGGAATCGTCCCCATTCCTGGGAAGCCAGCTTATTAGCAGCATACTCTTCATGGGTGAAATCCACTCTTTCCTACTTTTCTTGTTGCTTATTTACTGTCCCCATCTACTTCTTGCCTAGCTTTCACGTTTTGCCTGGTCTTACGCAGGAAACAACCCAAGGAAAAAGAGGAGGGCTTCTGTGCCCTTTGGTGTGTTTTAGCCAAACTGTTCATCACGACTGAACCAAAGTTGGCCTTTGTGGAAAAGAATGATTTTTCATGCGTGACAATCTTTTAAATACATTGTAATTGTGTTTCTCAATATGATTTTAAAGCCATTTAGGGTGGCTTTGCTGGCTGTTTTTCAGAAGAACCTACTCAAGTGTTCAGAGGGAGAGCTGTATTTCCTGATCTGATATTTTTCAATCCTCATCACAAGCTGTGATTTTTCTAACTCAAAATTCTGAAGAATTTTAGCTATTTGGATGGTGTTTTATATATTCTATGGACAGCTGGTATAATGACATGAGATCAGTATGAAGAACAAAACCAACAGAAATTGAATCGGCTCCTAGTTTTGTGACATATCTCTCAGCCACACCTGATTGCCAGATGCCCGAGGTCTATTTCCTGAATGGATGCTCTTCCACCTTTTCAGAAGAAATAAATGCAGTGAGCTCTGTGCCTTCTATATTATTCACATCTTACTAGTCTGATTTATTGAGATTAAAGTTTAAATTGCTTGTATGAAATTATGCAGATTAAATTACTACTCAGTAAAACTTTGGGATAGTGATGGTTCCTTTGTTTGGGGTTTACACAGTATAAGGAGGTCCTGCACCACATCCTGGGGTCTTTGAAGCCCAGAGTTATTGCTAGCAAATGTTAGTGTTGTGAATCTGCTTCTCCACCCCCTGGGTAAGCTACTTCTGTGGTTTTCTCCTTCTTGTTTTTTTCCTGACTTATCACAGGTAAGCTCCGAGCACCCCGCTGTGTCGTGACCTCGATGGTAGAGGACGTACCACTGCATGTCCTTGTTTGTATGGAGGGCAGCAACATCTGGGTGGTGGCCAGTGGTTTCTCTGATACCTGTCTGCCTTCTTCTGATCACTAATTTGCAAAGAAGCCATCACCAGCTGCCAAGCACAACCCTCATCCTGCTTCAGCCTGACCACTTAAAAAAATATCTTCCCATATAGAAGAAGATCCGTGTGAGGATTTCTCTGGAGTGGGAATAAGGCTGGCGTTCAACCAGGCCCTCATGCCTGCATTTTAGGCTACCACACCAGACTGAAGACTTCAAAGCATGCTCAACCCTTTTCCTGTACTCCCTGCCATGTCTTATTTTTGACCTTTCCCCTGAGAGATAGGTCCACTGTTGAAGAGAAGATAATTCAGCTCATTTGGTCTCTTGAGACTCCCACTAAGGGGAACTGAATAACAATTCATCAGCAGCTTTACTGATATGCATAGAAAATTCAGGCTCCTTTTTTGCTGACCCTACCAGCTTGCCACATACAACTGTAAAACTTTATGCTCATAATCCATAAAGGCAGCTGGAATTTTCAGCCATAGGCTGTCAAAAGTCATGTTCATACCACACTGGATTAAATGATATTAACAGAATAATTCTTTTAATAAGATATTTAAGATATTTTGAAATAGAAGCTTTTGCGAAATGAATGTGTAGGAATTTTACAGCATCAGAGCAAAAACAGACACTGAATTTTGCAGTTGTTTTTTTTTTAGAAAAGATTGTTATTGGTATTTCAGACGATCTGTCCTGCTAGTGTTGCACACACGCTCGTGACCTCAGCTCCTAGTGAAAGACTGCCAGGCCATTCATCTGGAAACTGAGTGTGCTGAAAATCTGCCACTTCATGATGCCCTGACTGTGGGGCATCACTTATCTTTCTCTCTTTTGCATAACTGCCCAGCCTATGCGAAAAGTAAAATTATTATATGAACAAGGACTGAAAAGGACCATTTAAATCACTGAGCCCAGCCCCCTGTTACTGCATTTGACCATTTGACAGATGTTCAGCCACAAATGAGCCACAAAAAGTTTGCCAGCTCCCTATGAGAACTGGCAGATCTATAGCAAAAGGCCCAAACACACTGGTGTACATTGCAGAGACAGCTGGGGGGTTCCAGGATTTCACTGCTGATTTCAGTTCTCATTAGCAGTTATGCTGTTAGGTAATGATCAGATGATCCTAACAGTTATAATGCAGTGTCCTACAGAGAAAGGTAGATAACACTCGATCATTCCACCAATCTGATTTTGGGGAAAATTCCTTTGCAACCCCAGATCTGGCAGGTGGTGTGTATAACCTTCTGGGTATATCTCAAAGACACTCCAGAGATTTCTATTTCAATTGAAGCACCAGTGTAACCTGTCCTGTCTGTAGTTGTGACTTATTTCTGATGCTTCAGATGGGAGCCAAAAAAATCACAGAAGTCAAGTTTGTGGGAAGAAAGGAAATAAAAGGCCAAGAAATATCTGAGGCATGAGATTATATAGCCGTGGTGCAAATGAACACAATGAACAAATGCCTCCTTCTTTTGGAGACAAAGTACAAAAGGACTCATCACAAGTTTAAACTTCTGATAGCAGGATCTCCTCCTTAGCCTACTGTGCAGTCCCATCCAAAAAGCTGTACGGCTTCATTTTACGGCTGATAAAGATCTTTGCATCTCCTGGCCGGTTGGGAGTTCACCTTGTCTATGCTCATCAGTTTGAAAATACGCTCATAGCCTATGAGACTGTTCTGCGGTTTATTTGCTATAATCTTAAGCAGAAGGAATTCTGTCTTTCACTCATTGTACAGGACAGACACTGTGTAACTTTCATGCCTTTAACAGAATTTTCCTTCCTTATTCAGTTTTCAATAAATGTTATGTTCCCAAGTGGGAGCATATACCTGGCTGGTTAAATTGCATGGAAATAGACCATCACCTGGTTTATTTAGTGATCTGCTTCTGTCAATGTAGGCGTATTCACACTGGGGAACCTCAGAAGCAGCGTAGCTGGTGAGTTAGTCTGTGCGCAGAAGGATGCGTGTGAAACAATGGCTGTTATCACTCGCCCATGCAATGAACACAGTGGGATGCGATGCTCTGGAGTGCGTCTCTCCCCATCTTTGAATCAGAACAAGACGTCTGTTGATTTGGGCACAAGTGACCTTCGGTCCCTGATCAGGAGAATATCTTCCCTGCACACACACAGAAGTTGAGAAAGCCACATTCGTTGACCATAAGCATAAGAATTTTAATTCAAATGTTTTGCTTTGATTGCAAGTAAGAGCTATGCATACATAGGTAGATACAAATATTTCACAGAATCACAGAATCACAGAATAGTAGGGGTTGGAAGGGACCTCTGTGGGTCATCTAGTCCAACCCCCCTGTCGAAGCAGGGTCACCTACAGTAGGCTGCACAGGATCTTGTCCAGGCGGGTCTTGAATATCTCCAGAGAAGGAGACTCCACAACCTCCCTGGGCAGCCTGTTCCAGTGCTCCGTCACCCTCAGAGGGAAGAAGTTCTTCCTCATGTTCAGACGGAACTTCCTGTGCCTCAGTTTGTGCCCATTGCCCCTTGTCCTGTCACTGGGCACCACTGAAAAGAGCTTGGCCGCATCCTCCTGACACCCACCCTTCAGATATTTGTAGGCATTTATAAGGTCCCCTCGCAGCCTTCTCTTCTTCAGGCTGAACAAGCCCAGTTCCCTCAACCTCTCCTCGTAGGGGAGATGCTCCAGTCCCCTCACCATCCTCGTAACCCTCCGCTGGACTCTCTCCAGTAGCTCTTCATGTTTCTTGAACTGGGGAGCCCAGAACTGGACAGAGTACTCCAGATGAGGCCTCACCAGGGCAGTGTAGAGGGGAAGGAGAACCTCCCTCGTCCTGCTGGCCACACTCTTCTTGATGCACCCCAGGATCCCATTGGCTTTCTTGGCAGCCAGGGCACACTGCTGGCTCATGGTTAACCTGTCGTCCACCAGGACACCCAGGTCCCTCTCCGCAGAGCTGCTCTCCAGCAGGTCCACCCCAAGCCTGTACTGGTGCATAAGGTTGTTCCTCCCCAGGTGCAGGACCCTGCACTTGCCCTTGTTGAACATCATCAGGTTCCTCTCTGCCCAGCTTTCCAGCCTATCCAGGTCACGCTGAATGGCAGCACAGCCTTCTGGTGTATCTACCACACCTCCCAGTTTGGTGTCGTCAGCAAACTTGCTCCTTTCGGATGTCCCTAAAACAGTTTGTAGATTTAGAAAAAAGTTGGACTTTTAATAAGCTCTAACCCAATTTAATTAGCTTGGATTTTTATAACATGCCATGTCTTTAGAATGCTGCAACAGTCTATAAAGGGGTATTTTTTCAACATTTTTTCATAACGCTGTGCATAAGGCAAAACTGAATTTGGGCAGTTTCCTCAGTGACTGTTAATAAAGGATGTAAGAGCCCAGTGTTTACATAATAACTTACAGCTGTTAAGAAGCTATTTTAGTCAGTGCATACACCAAGTTTACAGTTACTGTCTCCAAATACCTGTGGTCTAGCCACTTACTTCAGTCTGCTGATTATTTAGCTGAAATAATCTACCCATGGCTCCTCCTTTGGCTCCCTCTGCCCCGACAAGAACCAAATGCGGAGCCATTTAAAGAAACCAAACCCAGCTGCTGACACCTCCGTGAGCCCCAGCCGGAGTCTCGCCATCGCTTTGCCCTGCAGGTTTGGGCTGGCTGTGGCCAGGGTGGCTGTCACAGCGTGTTCAGACCCACAGGGGCCTGGAGTTAAGGGAGATGTCACCAGCAAAGCCACCATTGCTGGGTGGGGAGAGGTGGGTCCCCAGTGCTCGGCTGGGTCATCCCACTTTGAGCCCCGGGGTCGAAAGCTCACCCACCTAGCACAGGTGGGAGGAGAGGGAGTAATAGAGGGGGTGTAACAGATTTTTTTTTTTAAAATACAATTTATTAATTTCTTTGTGGGCTACACATAATTTCTATTTCCTTCTTTTTTTTTTTTATTCTTCTGCTGAATTAGGGGTAATAGCATATCCCAATATGAATGCAACCTGGCACTGGATGTTGGATTATTTAATAATGAAATTTTTTGACAAAAAATTCTCTTAATTCAATTTGATCATTACCTCTAAAATGGCTTCATGCCTTTAATATCTAAGTTAGTCTAGTTCCAGAAACAAAGCATATCTTTCTAACAAGCCCCACAGACTAATTTGTATGCTTATTTGTCCCACTTCTTATTATTTCTGATTTTTATTGGAGGAGGAGGTTCACTGTTTGCTCAGTCTAGGATTTCACTAAGGCTTTTTCTGATCCATTTCTTTTAATGAGCATTGGAACCAGTCTA
The DNA here is from genome assembly GCF_030867145.1 of Opisthocomus hoazin. Classification (NCBI taxonomy): domain Eukaryota; kingdom Metazoa; phylum Chordata; class Aves; order Opisthocomiformes; family Opisthocomidae; genus Opisthocomus; species Opisthocomus hoazin. Next base: position 68,838,968 of record NC_134417.1, on the reverse strand, counting down.
GGAGACCTTGATAGAAGGTAAATCCCTTTTAAACAAAAAAAATAATACAGCTGAGTTATCTGCTGCCTCTGCTGGGGTTAGTAGGGTTGTTATGCTTTTGTATATGAACTGCTTTGGGATAATAATGTTTTCTACTTGCTTATACATTTTTCATCAGACAAATCAGGCAAAAAGGTTGTATCATACAGACCTGTAACCGTAGCTGCTTTCCTGTCCTGGAGCTGCAAGGAAAAGATGAGATGCATTTTCATACTTGGAGAAAAAAAGGTCAGAGTTAGAGGGGAAAAATGGTACGAAAGGGCAAAGCCTTGGATATAAGTAGCTAGCCCCTAAAGCAGGTGCTAACAAGACCTTCTTGACAACCACTGAGTTTTGTGCATAGCAGAGGAAAAGTTACAGCTGGAAGAAAAGAACCAGGCAAGGAATAGCATTGTACTGTATCTGAGTGGGACTGTAGAAGCTGAATGAGTCATTGTTATAAAATATGGGCAGCGGAGTGTCCTTTCATGTCTCTCGACGCAGATTGAATGCAGTCCTGACCAAGATGACAAAATTCATTTTGATTGAATAGTTGCCCATATTTTTAAATGAAATGCATGTGGGGCTATTAGCTCAGCTCCCCGTCGAAGGCAGCCGCTCCACAGCCCTGCCATATGTTTGGCAGTGTTTGAAGCACCTGGCATCCTCCAGAGCAGACAGTCACATCTGAGCGGGGATGAATATTGAACCATCTCACAGCTTTCTCCTCCAACTGCAGGGTAGGTATTTTTTACATTTAAAAAAAACCCCAAACCATACAGCAATATAAAAGGTTAAGCAAAAATTTATGTACGTAAAATGTTTTATAAAAACAGAAAGGGAGCAGAGGACAGGACTGGCAGGGATCCCAGGCTCCTCCCGTGTCTGAGGAGGACAGGAAGGGCAGGGACGCAGACGTCTTTCTTTGTCTGAAGGAGACACTAGACTTCAGAGTCCAAAAAATACAAATAATAAATTGTTCTTTTATTATGGATTTATCACATTGGTATTAAAGCTAATATGCAATTTCTCAGCCTGGAACAATCACTCCCACACATCCCACCCCTATCAAATGTTCCTCTCTTTAATGTCATTAAGAAAGTGATGTGCTTAGCTGCATGCTGAGAAGGGCAGTCATGGCCTTTGGCTGAAAAATCAGCGAGTTACTTTTCCATTGAATAAGGTTTAAAGCTTTAGTGACCCACGAGTCTGGATTGCAACCAAACAGGAATATTGCATGTCCGTGTGCTTCTCCTGGGCCAATTTTTAAAATGTGTACCACGGATTTATGGTATGTTTTATGGTTAAAGAGCTATTGACGTGATTACACAGGGCACTGTTAGAGCGATCTCGATTACCCTCACCACCGAAAGGTGAACTCAGACGGGAATAGCTGAAAGCAAAGACTAGGACAATAACCAGAGAATGGAGAGCCCATCACATGACAGAAGTTAAAAGAACTTTGCTAGTTTTATGTAGCAAAGGAAAGTCTTAGAGAAGATACGGTTTATTTCTCCAAGTGTGTCTCCAGGAGGAAAAGGACCTTTCTTCTGAAGGGCAATGCAGCACAAGGATATAAAACAGATGTGAATACATTCATGTTGGACACAAAAAGGACTAGCAACGAAAGGAGTGTGCGTCTCAGCTGCACTTCTAGGAAGTTACTGGGGTCTATAGCAACAGTTGGAAGCTAATTTTTGATAACTGTATTCATAAAGGGTGGTGATATGGTTGTCTACAATAGCTGGTAAATGACCTTGACAAGAGGGAAAAAAAGCCTTTTCTCAGCATTTTATCATGTTGCTAATACCAAAAATGTCTTCCAAAATAGATTGATGAGGAGTACTGAGGATTTCACACTTTCTAGATGGAAATAGTGCAGTGTTACTTCTCTTCTTTTTTGTACAGTGTAAAGCTGGAAATGAAATGAGTGCTTGTGTTGTTTCACTCATTCTGAGGATCATTTTCAGATCCCATTTGTATTATTCTTCTGCCTACAGCTGCTTCCACAAACATCTCAGTGGGTGGACTCCATCTAAGAAATCCCTGTGCTTCTGCCAGGATTTCTTTCCCATTCCAGCTCCCCACCTTTTAAAGAAATTCTAAAAGTAGGATATAGCAATAATGATACAGAAAAGATGCCGTCCCTGGAAGACAGTATTTTCTGTCAGTGTTTTATTAGCTAAAGCGGATGATCAGCTCTGTAAGAGGACGGTTGCTGTTTAATTTTCTAGATTGTTATTATGACCGTGCTGATTTTTTTTTTTTTAACATTCATCAGTGGTCATCCACATGCTATACAGTGTTGAAGTACAAATCAGCAAAAAATATGACCAGTTTTTCTACCATATCTATAACTTCAAATAGGCAAAGTGTAATAAATTCAAAGGCAAGTCCACTAAAATGAAGGAGTTCCAAATCATCACAACTGTACTGACCGTTTTTGGTCCAGCTGTGCACTGATGGGCATTACCATGGGAAGAGGAGCATTGCCCACCTTGCTGACCGTGCCTCTCACTGGAAGGCCCATGGGTTGTCTGATAAAACAGGACCACAAAAGCCCGAGGGTAACTGCACACTCACAGTACCAAGCACTACTAGAACTCCATAAAAATGAAAACAAAACAAGGGTATGGTTACGCCGTACATATGCATCTCTGCATACCAATGTATTTCACTCAGAAGAGGAGCTTCGACCTCAGTGAAATTACTCTGCTCACTGCATTACTTAACAACAATTTCCACAAAGACTTGTAGGATATATGACTTTTTACAAGCTTCCAAGTGTTTAAAAAATAAAATGATACAGCCTTTTAACCCATATGTGTTATTTTGCTTGCTGTGTAGAAATCGTAATAACAACAGCTTCAGATTGTTATTTTATTGTCCTTATGGTACCAGAGAAGAAATACATCATTTGAAAACAAACCAAAATAAAAACAGCATGAAGGAGAAATTGCTGAGGCTGGTAGCCTGTAATTAGAGCTACCATCTGTGTTGAGGTTCCAGGAAAACAAATGCATCCCACACTGTCCCATCCGCTCTGCTTAGTCTCCAAGCTTTGGATGTAAGGGCCCTGAATTTTTTACACACTCCATCTCTCATCTGGATGGCCCAGTCATCATACCATATGGTACCATACGCAGATATCAGATCATGATTGCCAACTCCATAGCTGCTTTACGTGCTTCATAAAGCATCATAATGCAGGTATTGTTTGATAGTACAATAAAGTACAAGTACATTTAATTTAACATTTTCACCATCATTTTTTTGAATCAGTAGCTTTAAAGGAATTCAGGAGAGATTTAGAAATATTCGTACATTCTTGATAGAGCTTGTGGGTTGCTTTATTTTTGCTTACCTTCCATTAAAGGATTAGGGAGAAAAGTGCTTCATTGTTTTGACTCAAGCTTTTTTTGGTTTATAAAGCAAAACGCTGATAAAGACTGTAAACTGTTTCAGTAATTGTATGTGAGGTCTCAGATAGCATCACTGGCTGGAGCATTTGTGATTCCTGCTTCCTGGATTGGCTTCTCCCTGGCTGCAGCACCGCTTTAGCCTGGCTGGGCTGTAGTTAAATTGCTCTCTGGGCACGTTTGTATCGTTACATGGGCATGGTGACCTTTGGTAGTAAATCATTTTGAATGGACCAAATCGGGTTGAATTGCAAGGAGAAAACAAATGCATGTTTGTTTTCAATTTAAGAGACACAGCAATTTAGATCAATTTAAAGTTTGGTTGCAGGAAAATATTCTGAGCTATGTGTTTATATTTCATCAACCCGACTTTGATATATCTAGCATGTGGAATTTCTTTATTCTATATATAAATATCTGTATATTATTTATTTATATGCATTTATATTAGTTTATTTGTATGTGTATAGCGATACACATGCATAAATAGATGTGCATTTCGTACTTGGTAATAGTATAGCTCCATCATTATGATAACATGGAGGCTGGGATTTGTCTCACCTATGTTTACCCACTGAAAAGTTGACATCTGTTCTAAGCCAGTCATGCAGGTCCCTCTGAAATCTATGGAGACAGCCAGTTCCAGAGAGCGATCTGTACTCAGCTATTTAGAACAGGAGGTACCTGCCTCTCTCCAGTGCCTGCAGAGGAAGCTTGCATGGCTAATTCAGAGCAAACACATAACTTTAAGCATGCTAAAGTTAGGGACAGGAAACCCAAACCAACTGCTCTCAAAAGAACCCTCTTTTGTGAAGCGGACTGATCTAGATTCATGCACCACTTCTAGTTTCTGCTCTTGCTTCTTTGTGGTGGTGGTAATAATGGTGGTACACACCACCAAGTTAGGAAAGAACTTTTCCACTTCAAATCAGAAGGTTTTTTTGGTTTTTTTTTAATGGTTATGGTAATGATTAAAGTGAAGAGGAAATTGTTCATGTTGCCAATTCGTCTTCTATTTTGTTTTTTAATTTTCTCTTTAAAAATGTCTTTGAAGCAGATAATTGTATAAATGTGACTTGATCACTGAAATCACTGAGTGGACTTTGAAATCATGAGGGAAGAAGGAAAAGGGAGGAGAAGAATTCATGAGATCTACAGTAAAGAGAATTATTAATCTGCAGAAATATGTGCCTCTGTTACTACTGGCTCTGCAAAAAAGTGATTTCACGTTATAATGTGCCTTCTAAAACTGAAAAAATAGGATGGGTGTGGAAACCTACATTTGTACAGTGTATGAACACTTTGATCTCTTAAGAAGGAAGATGTAGAATAAAATGTAAATTAGATTTGGAAAAAATGCAAACCCATGAGAGAAACAAAACTAAAGACCAAAAATCATGTCTCCTGGTTTAATGGTGAGACTTGGCAATAACATCTTTGGGCACTTCTGAAAGGCAAACTCAGATGCTTGGCTCAAAGTGCAGCACAGAAATTGCCTTGAACATAGATTTTATCTCTGCCTTTCTAGTACATTTTGAAAGCCAAATTCCATCACTGTCAGAGAGAATGTTAATATGTCTCTGCAGTGACTGTTTGAATCAATAGTTCATCCTATAAACAATCATTGTTATGAAGTTCTTTGCCTAAGCAGAACAAGGGAACGTGGAGAACATGCTGCGTCCAGTGCAGGCTAGACCCTGAGCTACATTGAAATAGCATGCAACGCTCGGCAAAATTTGGAAGATATGGTAAGTGCACTAAAAGGAGTGATAACTGCACTGTGACACACAGCAGCCCTTTTGGAGATAATAATAAACTGGTAAAAAACTTGTTAACCAAGTTAGTAATGTTTTGCTGCTATCTAAGACGAGAGGGCTTAGCACCACTGTAATTTGCAAAGCTAATCTAGCTCAGTGATCCACAGGCTGTGACCTTTGACAACCCTCCTGGTGATCGGAAGAATAGAGCAACTGGATGTCAGGAAGATAAGAAGGTTGGGAAGGCAGCTGGGTCTGTGAGAAAAAACAACCAAACCCCATCCTGTGAGGTTAGTAAATATGCTTTTTGTTTAGGTAGATGACAGATAAATTGGATGTATTAACATCTAATTTTCAAAAGTTGCTGTTGAATTAATATGCTTCAGTTTCACAGAGGCCAACTTCAGAAATTCTGTGCCAATTTTCGTAGCTTCAAAGTGCTATTGGTTTCTAAATTAGATAAACAGAGCTTCCAAAAATTATGTCAACTATGTGTCATGTGTCAAGTTGGCACAAAAAAAGAGAAACACCCTATGTCAGTGTCATTTAAATAAACAAGTTAACAGCTAGTCATAAAAGCCATGAAGGGAGTAATTTAGAAGAATGTGAGTTCCTGACTCCAGAATTCCAGTTCTCTGACCCAAACAACAGCACTCCCACACACTGGGGAATGTACGTACGAAATAAGTATGGGAGTGCCAGAGCTGGAAAACTGTATCAAAAAAGGCCGAAAACACAGGAAACAGATTTGGATCTGGATCTGAAATTCACCACTTTGGCCTCTTTCTAAAATTAAGTGCAACTCCCTTGAGTTTTGGGGACAGCTCAGCATCATACTACAGGGAAGTCAATGAGGAAAGGCAGAAATGAAATGGCAATAGATTCCCAGGATGGGAAAAGGGAGAGTGCTGGAATTAAGAACACGCTGCTGAAGACAGGGATTGTTTTGAAGGGAACTAGATGCAAAGGAGAACTTGGAGAGAATTGGGAGGGGATGAATAAAGTGGAAGGAACTTATGTCTCATGATGGCTCTCATATGCCATCAAAATTTAGCTCAGCTTAAATGATTAAGGCAGGTTTGGCACAGAACTTCTTCAAATAAAAATATGGAAAATGAATCCTGCTTTTAATTTTGCAGAAACAAGTCCCAGGGATCATTCAGATATCAGTCTCATTTTTTATCCCAGTCCTTCTGCTCTAAAAGCACAGACACCCCTCAGTTTCCCCAGGGAGAGAAGTTTCATCTTTTAATCTGGTTTCAAACTCAGGAAAAAAAAGAGTTATGAACTACAAGTTGTTTATATGAACAACCTCATGGCCAAACCTCTAGAGCTTTATCCGTCACTGGTGATATACAGTCTTAAAACAAAACACTCAATGGGGAACAATTATTGATATTTATCTCTCTTTTAGTATACTGATTTCACTGAGCTAATAATAATAATAGTGATGAGAAACTTCAAAAGATATATGGAGCCCAAATACTTCTTTCCTTTTCCTAACCTCTTTAATGCATCTCTGCCATTTTTGGAAGCCATCATTGCTATGAAAATTCTTTATTAAAGGGTTTGATGACTTCGGTAATGATTTTGGGATGAATATAATTAGTGAGCTAGAAAAATCTTTAGGTCACATTAAGGCTGGGAATTACTTGAGGAATATTTGAAAAAAAACCAAGGCTTCCCCTTGTAATTACCAAGTATGTCCAACATGGTAGCATGAAAGATGCATCTCACTGTAAGAGAAACCATCAGATGAAGTACTCTGGTTGCAGCTGTGACTGGAATGCAAAGTGGCACACCCTCCAAAGACAGAAAAAAAATGAAAGAAAAGACCATCCCAAATTCTTTTAAAGGTCACATGTGGATGCAGGTTTTCAGCTGGAAGCCAAACCCAGAAGGACATCAGCAGGGAGCCTGGGAATTTTTCATTTGGGATCTGCATTTTGTAGCAGATCCCTTTGTCTGTAAAGCAACTGACCTGAATACCAAAAGGACAGGAAAGATCCAGATCCAGATCTGAAGTTGATGTTTGCCTCATTTCTGATCTGGTAGAGGGACAACCCTTACAAGTGCAGTTCACCAGATGATCAGGAGCCAGTGCTATGCCTTATTCCTCTCTTTTTCCTGTCCCTCTTATTTTCTTTCCATCTGAGACTGGTTTGAAAGAGATATGATGCTTGCTGTGAAAACAGTTTATCCCATCAGACTTAACAAATTTTCTTCCATGATTTATGGTCACAGCAAGGAGTTTGAAAACTTTCAGAAGAACATCCTCCTTAGTCCATCCTTCAGTCTTTCTGGAAGGCTTGTGATGAAAAAATTAGAACCTTGAGAAAAAATAAATTCAGGAAATTTTTTGCTTTAGAATGAAAACAGAGAAAAGGATGGGATAATGTCTATAAAGATGTTATTCCTGATTTACTTTGATGCTACACTTACTGTCTCCTTTCAGTGATTTAAACCACTTTCAACAATGAGTAGTATTCCCAATGAAATTATTAGGTATATCCAGTGCATTTATTCTGTAGCTAAACTTTACAATGTTATGGCAATTATGATTCCAATATATTGTAGGCCAAATTTATTGCTAGCATTTAATACTTCATTGCACGCATTACATTACCATGAATGGAAGTATGGGGATATCATGTACATTTTCAAGCTTTTCATCTAGAAATATGAATTTCTTCTTTATTAGAACTCTAGGTACCAACTGTTTCAGACCTGTATGAATAACCTTCCTTTTGGTTTACAAGACAACACTGTTGATGCTTTCCTTTTTTTTTTTTTTTCCTATTTCGTAGAGAAACTGCCAGGGAAAATTACTTTTTACTCTGTGAATAACAAAGCTCTCTCTACAGCAGCGTACTATCTCTCAGTTCATTTTTTAAAGTATATTTATGTATTTTGTACACACTTGTAGGAGTAATTGGCATATTCCTCATCACTAAAGCAAAAAAATAACTAGGAGTAATTGGCATATTCCTCATCACTAAAGCAAAAAAATAACTACTACATATATTTCAATTACTCCTAAAATTTTCTATTTTCAAAAAAGAATGAAGGAAATTTGTCTTTTTCAAATGAGTATTTCATATCCTTAGAACCCCTCAGGGCCACTGTAGTTTATTTAGGAAGTTACCTGTTTATCTTTTTAAATTTCAGGAGTCTTACAGATCTCTTCAAATGCCACATCACTACCAATTCTTTTCACCAGTACCCAACTGCCGTTACATTTGTAAAAAAAATCTAGTTCTATACCAGATCTTCAGCCAAGACCAAATAGGTTTAATGTGATCAAGCAGGAACAGTTCTAATGATTCAAAGAAAGGAGAACAATGGATTTTTATGTTGCTGGGTGCATGAGAAACTTAGATAAAGGGCTGAAAAAAATATCACACTGAAGAATTACCATACAATTCAATGACAGAATGACTGGGGCTTGTGGCGATGGAGTTGCTGTTGAGTAGAAGCGAGGCAACGAAGAGATTTTTAAACTACTCAAAACCTGAAACCAAGCAGGATGGTCTTCACAGAAGTCAAATGGAAAACATTTGAAACAATTGACGTACAGTTTAAATATTTTAAAAATCCTGTATTCCTTTTGAATTAGTGCATTTTGGTTGAGAGAGAAAGCAAAAGGCATTATTGCAGGGGAAGAACACAGTCAAGACCGCACTGCTTGTTCCGTGGGACAGTATTTTTCTCTCCAAAAAAAAAAATCTAGATCTTGCTTCTGCTACGTAAAGGTCAAGCAACTTTGCCAGGGATTCTCAGCCACCAGAATTACTCCAAATGTATACAACAAGGTTGTTCTCTGTCAGTATGGCATTTGAAGTGAAAAATTTATCTGTCTGTCTAGGTTTTTATCCTGAACTGACAGTGGTATACTGTGGATCAAGCAACTGAAACCAGTCATTCGTGTTTTGTCATGAAACATCTGCTTGACAGCTCACAATTTCAGCTTAGTCAGTTGCTCCATCATGTAAGCGGTGAAGAAAATGCTTTGCCAGTTTCAAGATCCTAAATCTAAACAAGCTTATATAGTGATAACATTTGAAAATAAGTGTCCTATTCACATGCCATTCATTCTTTTCAGGTTTATTCCCAAGAGAGATCCTGTATTAAACATACACAAAGCTTGATCTACGTAACCTTTTCCAAGCCTAGCTTTCACAGCCCTGTCTGGATATTTTCTGCATGGGTACCAAGTCCTCAGATTCACAAGTAACTGACAGTCTTTCATGGCAATATTCATGATTACTAGATTAACTCTCAGTTGTTTGCTACAGTGTATGTTTCTCATTTAGAGTATTCTCATCAAAATCTGCAGATGGAAGCTACAGGGTATTTGCAGAAATTCTGAGGAATATAAGGAAGGATTTTTATTGTTTCTATAAGGTTTCTCCTCTTCATTCTTCAGTCCATTATATGGTTTGCTTAATGGTAAAGTGACAGTTGCTGAACCAGGTTTTTAAAATGCATGTCTATCTGTCAGTTCCAATGCATCTCACAGCTGCATACATTAACTTATCATGCTTGAAAGTACAAAAAGATTATGCTGCAGTGAAATGTTAACAAGGTCATATCATATACACACTAGCTCATTGCACTTTTCTTCCTTTCATTGCTCCTTTTAGGCATTACTCCATGTCATGCATAAATAATGTTGCTCTGGAGAGAAAGTTCGTGTACTTTGTGTTACTGGTGCTACTGTACTATTGAGACAGGCTGAACTTCTGGAGTGAATGTCAGAACATGTCACTTGCTAAATTATTGGTACCTAGCCATCAAAGACAAGTATAGAGGATGAATACGTGTATTCATGAATATAAGATTACTTTCTGCTTTGCATCACCACAACAGCAGTCATATTCATATAGTTTTCGTATAAATGAGGTTTGGCAAATCACTGTCTGATGTCATGCATCTGATTTTACTGGACTTTTGTGGAGTCTGTCAGACTGTACTGGGTGAAGCACGTGAAAGCTCAGAAGAGCAGCACAAGAGGGCAATTTGTGCACCAAGGAAATATTTCATAAGCAGAAAGCCTCAGCTACTGAAAAACCTGACAGAGATCCAGAGATAAATAATTTTCCCTTGATACAATTCTGCAGTGCTATGGCGAGCGTGCCAGTACATCTGCTGATAGACCTCAGCTCCTCCCTACGCTACTCTGCTCCCAGACATCACCAGCAGCAGGCTTGGACCTCCACGAAGTCCTAGCTCCAGGATTTTCAGCCGGTATGGCTGGGTCTCGCTGAACCTAAGATCTGTCTGTGTGGGCTGTCTAAGCCTGCCGCCTGCTTCCCACCCCTTTTTATTCCCTCCAGATGGAAAACTGTGATTTTAGGCTAGATATTCCTGGCAGGTGTTGTGGTAAAAGGCCTGCTTCAGTCTTTGTCCCTCAAGATAAATTACCACCCACATGCTAATTTCATATTTAATTGTAATTAAATCTCATATGATCCGCAAGCATTTGCTCAAAGGTCTGTCACAGAATTTCTTTGCTGGTGCATTCTTTCACATCGTCATATATTTAGCAGCAAATCTCGTTTTGCCCAAGCCAAGGTCAAGCCAAAGTAAAGCTCTCTATAGCAAATACTTTATATCCATGGGTAACAAACCGCAACAGTGGTCAATAACAAATGGAGTCATAGAGGTCTGTGGGGGCTGAAGAGGAAGAGGTAAATTTTGTTGTCAGCGGAGAACAAAAGCATGCACTGTATTATTATGGTTGATCTCACAAACACTGCTTGGTTATTCCAGTTTTAATTAATGTTTTTTCATAAGTAGACAGTCATGTTATTCAGTAATTCTGAGAAAGGGAAGAGGAAGCCTAATGCAAAAGATAGGTTCAAACTGATCTGATTAAGCTGGTCAAGGTAAAGGGTTGCAGGTCACGAAGGTTCCCCATCACAAACACAGCTGCATCCAGTCCTACAGCCCCTGAGCTTTCTGTTATCACTCTCCAGCAATCTCTGCTATTATAGGCAAGAAAAATTAAAAGTTGGCTTCCTGCAATAGAGATGAGTCAGTCTGGTGATGTAACTCGTATAGTGTTTGGTGGTCTTTATAATGAACTTTGACTCTATGCTTATAACAACATGAGGCTTTAATAAATCTACAAGATAATTAACATAGACATGAAGAGATATGTCGGGAAGGAGAGATCTATTGTCTGTCTTTGTTGGGCTGCTAGCAATGGCAGATATATTTATAGTTTTCAGTAAAGAGAAGAAAATATCAGTTTCTGGCTCTTGGAAGATGGAAACTCCTGGCTTAGAAGAGTGTGGGTTACGCAGCAACTTCTCTGGGTGAGGCGCCCTCCCATAGGATTTGATTTCTTCCCTGAGACCACAAGGTAAAGCTATATTAAACTCAGGATTTCTATTTCATTGTAAATACCACATATCAAATGAGGTTTTGCTCCAGTCTAGCAGGAAAAATAGAAAATCTTGATGTAAAGGTAGTTCTGAAAAATGTGTTGTTTTGGGGAAAAATGAGTAGTTCTCTGCTTTTCTAAAACAAAACAAGGAAGCAACTGCCCAGTTCTCTAATGGAGCCCTATGGGAGCTGGGATAAGCCAGAGAGTGAGCAATGAAGCAGATATTTCAGCAATCAAAGACCCCCGGCTCAGGACAAACTGACAGTCGCCCCATTGAGATGGGGGGTTCAAAGGAGAAGTGTCCACACTCTTCCTGCTTGCCCTGGATCTCCTCATTGATGTAAAGCAGAGTCACAATGGGCTTGATCAGGAGCTGCAGTTTTTGGAGGCTGCTCATGTCTCATGAGCAACCTTATGGTGGGACTGATGTAGGAATAAAGCCCTGAAAGCCCAGGAGTAATTGGGATGAGGGATATTGCATCATGAAGAAGCTGAGACACATGTTAAAGTTTGTCCTTCAAGCAAATCATGAGACAATTTGACAAGAAGCCAGGCAAATTTCTGATGAACCCTGAACTTTATTTTGCTGGAAATTCTTCTCAGCTGACTACTTTCCACAAAACTCTTCAGCTTAGCTGGAGCTATTATTTTCAGATCAAAAAAACTTCATCAGAAAATTCCAGACCGACTCTACCACTGAGTCTATTTGGATTGCATTACTCAGGGGCTGTCTCAATAGAAGCAGACTATTAAATTTCACTTCAGTTTATAGTTTCTAACACGGCTGTTTGGCAAATGAAACTTCCGTCCTCAGTACAATTCCAGTTTCAACATTTGTTTCATCTTGGAAGAGAATATTTAAAACTAAGAACAAATTGGTTTAATTTTTGTTTGCATTTATGTCATCAAGATATCAGAAATGGACTTTTATTTTCCTGTGAAATTGTTAAGATTTTGACAAAATCTCCTTTGCAAAAATGCCACAGGCTGTTTTTTCTTTTTCCTAATTTAGTCAGTTTCTGTTCCTCAGAGACTGCTAAAATGAATCCATACTTTCAAATCAGGAAAGGTTATTCCTTCAGTGAATAATCTGTGAATAACAGGAGTTAAATAATTATGAATTTGTGCCCTACATATTTTACTTATCCTTTTTGCCTGAGCTCTTCAAATTTCCAGCTTATTTTCTCCTGTGAAGTGGTCATGGTGGTCCTACGTTGTTTTTTGGGTTTTTTTTGGATGGGCAAGAGCACAGCTGGGTCCTTCAAAACAAGTTAAAGAGGAGGAAGAGATGTAGGAATCTGAAATTTCCCAGGACTCACTGCATCCTGCATAAGTGTCCTGCTTTAGGGTTTCCATGGGAGAGCTCCACATGTGGCAACTGGACTCATCAAAATAAAGTTGGCAGGTGCAGACAAGTACCATCACCAAAACATGCCAATCAAGAATGGATGTCTGCTGTGTGCACTGTCACTTTTTACTCAGTCGCTGTTGCTTCTTTAAGTTTTTACTTGTATGTAACTTGCCACTCCATCACAGTTTTAAACCACATGACATTACTTTCTTATTTTGTAGACTGTGATTTTACTTGAAAAATTAAACTAGAGACTAATAATGCTTGCCATTTCTATAGTATGATTAATGCCTTTGGACTTGGACTTCCAGATAACCTCGGCCAAAATATACTGATTTCTGTAGTCTCTACAGTGAAGGGGATTATTAGCAGAAAGAAAAATGTCAGCTCTTTTGAGGCAAGAATTCAGCACATAGTCTGATATATTTATGACTTCAAGAAAGCAACAAAACTGGGGAAGTTTTATTTTTTATGGTGAAGGTGATGTTTGATTGCTGTTGAATACTTTTCATGTATTTTTAATAGTTAAAATTCAATATTCACTGAAGGATCAAAGCACAACAGGCCAAATACTACTCTCAGATGTATATGTTTGGCTCGTACTTTTCTGGGAACATCTGAAATTCGAGGCACAGCGTTTTGCACTGGGAACTTTGTAACCTGGTGAAAGCGAGGAGCTGCTGCTCCACTTGGCAGTGATGCCCCTGCGAGTGCTTGCTCAGCACACAGCCCTGTGCCAGCAGCGCCACTGGGCTCACGTGCAGCTCCCAAAGAGGCAGGAGACAGGCAGGAGAGAGGAACGGGTCTTAAACCCGTCTTTGTTGGGTATTGAGTTGCTCAGTGCTACCCTAGATCCACAGCCCCTCATGCTTGCTCCTCTCCGCTTCTGCACAAGCAGCTCCCCCTCATTCTCACAGTTTCCACTCCCTTTCACCTTTTTATCTGACAGCTTCACTTTTACCAGTGAAATCCCACAGTACAATCCTGATGGTACCAGGCGGTGGGGTGTCTTACCCCCACCATGCCCCGTAGGGGACCCGTGCCATGGCAGATGCTCCTCGTATGCCCCACATCCCGCTGACCTTTCCGTACCCAGCACATCCACCCCTCAGGGGCTGCAGGGACTTCTGTCTGCAGGGCTAGATGCTGCTTCTCCTGTGAGGTGAAGCCGCTTTGTTCGTGAGGCCCTGCATTCACCACGTGGGCTGTGCAGATGCAGCTGCATCTATCTGGATCGTTGCCGAATTAACACAGTGATACTTAACTGTTCTTAACTGTTAAAGAGAGCAAAGCCTGGCTCTGAAGTCTATCAACTGGGGCATTCACCTGGGACATAGAAAGACAGGAATTTCAGTTGTCCATCTTCCAATGCATATTTAAATGTATTTTAACTCCATTACAATTATTTGTTGGAACATGGCTGACTCCAGATTTTCCTCTCCACTGTAGGCACTGGAATATAAAGTCATCATGAGAGTAACTTCCTCTCTAGATCAAAACGATTTTTAATTTCTCCACGCACAGTGGAGCAGCAATTTTCAACATGTTTATCCCAGACTAATACAGTAGCCACGTCACTTGCTTGCGCAGATCTTGATTCACATCCCTTCAGGCAGAAAAGAAAATTGAACGTGATTTCCCACATTCTGTGTCAGTGTGCTAAACCTATGGCTGTGAACTGAAAGCAGATATTCGAACCGCGTTTAGAGAAAGATTAAATTATGTGCCTAGAAACTGGAGAGAGTGAAACTGAAAGTACACAGGTTTTGCCTCCCTGGTGTCAGGTTGGGCCTGGAGTGTCTCCTTGGTGTATTGCCTTGAACTAATCGCACTGTGAGAAACCCATCAGTGTCCCTACGTCACAGGGATGGTGAATGCACTCAGTTCACGGCTGCAAGTTCCAGCGCCAGGGAAGTGCTAATATTACGTTCCAGAGTCTTGTAGCATCCATGTTGCTTCCTTGATGCTCTTCATGAGTTGATTTGGGTGAGCAAATACAGAACCTATTTTTCATCTGCAAAATTCGAGGTCTACCTAAAACTGTGGGCTGCAATAGCCAAAGCTCCAGCTCAAAGCGGGCTGCCAGTGGCAGGTGCGTGGCCGGTGGCAGGCTGCTCTCTGCCGGCAGCAAGGCGAGAGCTGAGCGCCTGGGAAGCATGAGTCCTGCAACAGCAGCCCCAAGGCCAACCTTGCAGACAACACTTGGGAGCGATATGAATAACGGAGCGCAGAAACTAGTCCAAATGTTGAGCGAACATCTGGCATGGGTGCTTTCAAACCATCATCTGTACTTGGTTCTGCTTGCCAGCACACATCATTAACTTTTAATACAAAGAGCAAACAAATGTGTTTGTCAGCAGGGTGATCGTCCTCCATACATTTTTTTCCATCTCTGAACATATTAATTATGTCTTCTGCTAGCATACTTCATTAACATTAGGATTCTAAGGAAATATTTCTGTAACTCAGAGAATCCCATGAGGACAGTTTGACTTTTTTCCAAGCTTTCAAAGGTTTTGTGTTTGTTACACTGATAGGTTTATGTGTGCCCTGTTGCACTGTCACCATTCCCAAATGTTCCCAAGGTGTTATTCTTCACCACCCCTCTTCCCCAGTTTTGCAATAAGACTGCTATTCTGGGTCTTTGTGCAAAGAAGCTGGCAAAATCCATCTCCCAGCTGAGGACAGTATTTGTTGTGTTTGGAATAAAAAACATTGAGGGGCCAAATGAATGTGCAGAAAATTACAGCAATCCGGGGACAGATTCAAATTGTTTTATTTCATCACCAATACCATGAATGGATTTTTCCAACCTCTCTCTTACACTGGTCTCAGCATCACAACCATCAGTGTACAAAGACACTTCCAGGAGATATCAAACTTCAGCTATTATCAGCTGAGAGCAGAATTACAGAGGTAATTTTACATAGGGAATTGCATGTACAATCCTCTTCTAGAAAGTGAACAAAATTTGTACTCAAGCACCAAAAAAAAGGAATGATCATGAAGCAATCAACTACATTTTTGTGTCCGGAGCTGAAGTCACCCTAAATATAGCTCACAGGAGCTAAGTGGACTGTAGCTCTTCCCCAATACTGTTAGAACCATTCAGAGCAATATGTGAGACTCTAAAGTAGCAATAATTAGCCAATATCCGCAATGAAGCTTTAATTCTAATATTGACTAGTTCTGGAAGTCAGCAATGATGGAATGGTTTGTAAGTAAATATATATTTTTTAAAAGCCATCATTATAAAATACCAAACTAGAGTTCCAATACAAAAAAACACATTTTCTCCGACATAGAAAGTCACATTAAAAAGATTAACCTAGGTCTGTCTATACAGAAGTGAAAAGGAAAAAGTGACTTTCCAGTCCTTCATGGTCTCTGAATAAGTCAAATTGTGCTTAATAAACTCCTGCAATACACAGCAATTTTAACACTTTCAAGGGTTAACAAAAAACTTTTCAGTCAGGGTGGGCCTCTAACATACTAAAAAAATTCTTCTTGTACTTTGACTCCAAGAAGCAATGAAATATTTAAACACAAAAAGCTATTTCCCCAGTTACATGGCAACATTGCAGCTTTAAATATTAAAAACAATAGTGCTCTAGTATTCTAAGCAAGTACAGGAGTTCATTGGCACCAGATACCTCTCGTCTTCTCTTGCTGGAGTGGTAGAAAAGACGCTTTATTAAAAAAACAAGGAGAGACTGCTGAGGAATGCACACTCCCCAGATTCCTTCCTGTCAGAGTATGGAGAAAAGAAATATCTCGCTGATTTATCTATCTAGGTATTTATATAGCATCATTCTCGAGAGTATCTGGATTCGTGGAGTGAGTAATGCAGTAGGGACCAATTGTTTGTTATGGGAATAAGGTACATAATGTAAGACAGACAGGAAAGATCCCCTGTGAGTGTGTATCACTGTAGCTCGAGTAAATATCAGCAATGATATTTTTCCAAAACATAGTGAAAAGGCAGAAAATACATACTGAAAGCTCTTTGTTCTCAGGTCAACAAGGGAGACAAAAATATGCAAAGAGCTGGGAGTAATAGCTGGAGAGAAATTAATCCATGCAACTGTGATGATGTGTCCTGTTTATAAGCTAATCTCTCTATCCTCAGTCAGGTGGGGCAGACATTGTGGTAAATCAATTTGGAGGCCAAAGGCCAGAATTAAATATCTTAGGACACGCCTGTTACTGAGCTCAAGCAGAGAACCTTCAGAAGCAAGCACAGCAGCACAGCTGTTAATACATAACTCCTGGCTTTCCATTTTATCTAAAGTCTAACTCAAATTCAAGTTTTATATTGCCTGCTTGTTGCGTTTTGTGGTCTCTGCAGCAGCTCTCCCAGTAATGTATTCTCTGCATCAGTGTTGATCTGCTGCCCACCACAGTTCTCATCTTTTACTCTTTCCTCTTCCGTGTGTCTCCTTCGCTCACTCCCTTTATGTTAGCTGCTTCTCTTAATTGCTTTTTCATACACTTCTCTTCAGTCTCCCGTCACAGCCTGCACCATAAGAGATCCGTTAAACAAACCAGTGACAAAAATGAAGAAAAACACCGTAGAACACAGGTCTGCCCTGCAATAGGACTGTAAAAAACCTGCAGTTTTGCTGAGCACATTTGTTCCCTGGGTGTGCTCATTGCCACACTGGTGACTTAGCGACAGAAATTATTTCCTGCTCGTTGCTTGTGTTAGCAGAGCAGCAAGGCTGAGGGAGATGTGTTAACCCGTTTTTTGTGCTGCCAGCAGACTCGGGTTTTGTACTCTGGTTGTGTGCACAGGTGCTGGGACTGAGTGGGCACAGGGCTAGCTGAGAAGCCATGCCCATAGATGTCCCGTTTGGTAGGATTGGCCCGTAGGGTGGTCAGCCATGGATGGTGGTTAACAGGAGAAGGAAATATAATTTGAAAGAATGAATCCAGGTGCCGTTGCAGTACAGATGATGATTGGCGTTCTTTTGCTTACATCTTATTCCTGTGACTGATCTGAGAAAGAATAAAGTTGACTCTTTTATTAGGCACCCTTGATCTGTCTCCATGGGTGAGCACAGGCAGATGCAAGCTACTCTGCCTGTGGTCCAGAAAAGGCATTGGCTCTGGATTCGTATAGTCAGATAAGTCCAGCAGTGTGCCCTAGTTAATATCTGTGCAGTTTCTGAGCCAGAGCAAGTTCACCTTTGCCCAGCTCTGCAGACAGCAAGAGGTTCCGCACATCTGCCTGCCCCTGTGCATCCCAGAAGAGTTTAAATGCCTGGCATGGGAGAAGGGGTAGCGAGGGCATGGAAAGATCCTGCCATGCTCCCTGCACCCATGTGAAACCGCAGGTGCTCCCAGCAGTGGTGCAGACCTTTTGCTACTGCTGCTGATCCCCGTGCGTCGAGTTACAGCAGCTCCCAACACCGGTCCTCTGTAACAGGGTACAGGAACACCTATTAGTGCTCAAGGATGCTTAAGGCTTTTCGTTGTAATACTTAAGATAAAAGGTGCTATCTACTGCAAATGCAAAGTTTAAACTGTGAAATCAGCAAAAAGTTTCCAGTGCTTAACAAAAAATAAATCAGAAACTGAACGTGACTCTTTCCTTCCAGCTTTGCCTGGAACAGGTCTCATTTGTCAATGAACGCTACATAATCACCTCACTGCGGCTTCCAGACTTTCCTGGTACAGGAACAAAAGTACAGCATGCACCTATATATAATACTCCAGGATATGAGAGCCAAACCAGTTTGGGATTATTGTTAGCTAGGCCTCATTAATAAAATAAGTCTAATGATTTATTCATACCCAGGACAATAAGAGGACAATGCAGAGCAGTTACATTAATGGTAAGTAGATGCTTTGGGGGAAAAATGTCAACACTAATGGAAATTGGTTCTGTCTTTTTCAGTGTTTTGTATAAAACAGCGTGGGTGATTCTTCTGACCAAATCAGTACATTAGGGACAGAGAATTCCCTATTCTACATATTAAGATAGGAACTAGGAAATTATTCAGATTAATATAAGAATATATTATCATTTCAGTGCTTGAGTAGCTCTCTCAGTCTCATTTCCCCACATGCAATCTTTTATTCTATCTTTTCACCCTTACTTTCCAGCAGCCTTGACTTGCTACTGTAATTATGAATGCAGACATTATTGCTGTGAAAATAACACTCTCAAAACGGTCTGTGAAGACATTATTTGAAATGGTTGCTATTTAAAGCTGACTTCACTGTACTTCTGCTGAGCAAAATTATATAACGTGTGCCCTTCCAGAATGGTGCTGCAACTTTTTTAAACTCATGGTAAAAAATTTTTTGTAATAGTGTGGATTTTCTGCTCAGAAAGCAGAGGATGTGAACTGTGCTCTTCTCCCCCCAAAATCCATGTGCCGACCATCAGGTAAAGTCGTGGAGTTTCTTTAGTCACTGTCATGGTTATTTGGTGTCTAAATTGTGTCTCTAATTTGTTATTTACTGTTGGTGGGATTCAGCAGTATCAGAATCCTAACCTGGGGTAAAGTCACTCCAGTTTGGACCAGGTGCCGTGCTCACCGTGCCCCTGTTCACGGCTGTCCCAGCACCAGCTGAGAGCCACAAGCCTCAGTTTTTACAGTCATTTTGCTGTACCAAATATATTGCTGACCTACATACTCTCTCTCAGGCGAAATTTGGAGCAGAAGAGAGAGCTGAAAGCTGTCAAGATAAGATCCCATGAGCAAGTGCTGGTGACCTGAAGGGTGGTAGATGACCATGTGTGTGCCCTGACCGCCTTGGCAAGTTGAGCTGAAGCACTTTGTTACTGGGCTGCAGCATGGCCATGAACGTGGCTAGTTGTAGCGCATTGTCTGACGAACAGTATCTCACTACTTTATTTTGAAATTTGCATCTTTGTTTAAATAAAAAAGAATAAAATGCCAAGAAGACATAAATGATTCACTATTAGTGACAGTGTTACATGACCTAGAACTCTCCTGTAGTAACCCCACCGATAAAAAAATGGGGTTTTTACCTCAATGTACTAGTCCTCTGTTACTAAAATTTTGGCTATATCTGTACTAGTGAATGAAATGGCAGAGGGCCAGGCAGCTGGGTCCGAAACCTGATGACTTTGTGCTGATTGTGTCCACATGCCCGAACTCTGTTTTCCCTCAAACAGGAGCACCTTTTCCATTGCACCTGCCAGGAATAGTCCTTGGCCCCTCTCACAGCCTTAAACTGTGGCCAAGCATTTTCTGGAGAGGGATATTTGGCAAGAAAGGTGCTAGTAATTACCCAGTATAGAGGATGGCATAGCAGGGTTCTAGTGTGGGCCTTGTCATGCCTATTTAACTAGCATCCGTGTAGTCCTTGATGTTTGCTACCTCCCTTCTGCTGTGGGACAATGTTTCAAGGCAACTATGCACTTCTGACTAGGCTTTGACTGCCCACATCTCCAGGAAAGCGGGTTCACTTTCAGACCCTAACTCCTGCAGGCAAACAATCCCTGTTAGGATGATCGAACCGTACCCCAAAGGCAGGGGAACCATCTGAGATTTCCCTGAGTTACTGCAGCAGACACATTAAACACACTTCTTGGGTGAAATCCTGGAAGGAAACGTATTGCTGCAGTGTTCATCTCCACAGCAGGCAGCATCTAAATCCTCCATAGAAGCTGAAGGCCTTGTCCCCACAGCAGGGCACGGGCAGGGTGCGAGCTGCAGAGGCCAGAAAGTGAAGTGAGAAATGCCAAGGGAAGGGCTGGGTAAGCTGCGCAGGGGTAGCAAGCTCGGGACGGTAGTTCATGTACCCTAAGATCATATGGCCTGGCTCCTCTGGGCAATTCCGATCTTTCCCCCCACGCTTTTCACCTCCATATTTTCTTATTTCTAACGCCATGTCATTCAGAGCTGGTTGATGTGCAGGTTTACTACCTAAAAAAAAAAAAAAAAGGCACTTTTCCAAAGCTGTTACATTTCTTATTTCTTCTCTCTGCCACATACCTGAAACCATGTTGAAAAATTGCTGAACGATAGGTAGTCTAGGGGAAAAAATTGGAGAAAGTACAAATGCACATTAGCATAACTGTCCTTATCAGAAAAGTGAGATGATTGGGGGGGGAGGGGGTGGAGGGAAGAAAAGAGTTTATTCCTTTTTAAAAGATATTTTACAGAGAAGAAAGCAGAATGTCAAATCGCAGTCTTTGACAAATTCCAGTGCTTTGTACTGGGGTAGAGGAACTGTCAAAGTAGCTTAAACCACCATTGTCCCTTTTTTAAAGACCATTATTTCTCTGCTAGGCTTGATAATGTAGCCCACAAAATTTAGATCCATAATCTGTATTTCACAATATTATTGTGCTCTCTACATCAGGTTTTGGGTTATACCTATTAATAATTACTGTTCTTGCTCAAGCTATAAAAACAGATTTTTCTTTTATACAAAGGGTCTGCCTCTGATCTCATTCTTGATTTATATACACATAAATCAGTGGTGGATTGAGCCTCAGTTGAACTGGAGAAGTGGGGGAGCTGCGTGCAATGCCAGTCAGGCAGCAGAGGGAAAAGATGTTAAGTTGCTCTTTTGGCTTCCCTGTAAAACTGTCCTGTAAATTATTGCATCAAAGTCCCAGGAAGCTCCAGTGGTCAGAATCTGGCTTCAAACCTGTGGCGAGGTCTAGCAAATCATCCTGTAATGCCCGGGATGAGTGAATGCTCTACGGGCTTTTGAATGGCCTATAATTCACCTCCTGGACAGGTTAATGCTACTTCTTTTTTGAACTCAGACAGGGCCACAGGCAAAAAGATCTGTCTTCTACCCTGTTTTATCTGCTCTCTGTTGCAAAGCAGGGGAACAGCCTGCACTGTTCTCCCTTCTGGTGGCCCTTCCCAAAGGGTTTTTGGGCCCCATTTTCGCACTCGTGATCTTGCTATCAAAAACATTTAATTCCTAGTGAATGTTTTGGCAGATCTGGTACTCCAGAGCTCCCCCCATGCACTCTGACTGCAGTGGATTGAGAACTCTGTCTCACGCAGGTGCCGTGCATCCTTGTGCGTCCTGCGCTGGGTGAGATTCGCTACTGACGGGTACCTTTCGGGCCTCGATGCCATCTCCTTCAGAAGGTTTCTGCTCCCTATTATGCCTACAGAGACAAACTTATTTCTTGATGCTTGTAGAGTCTGTAGCAATATTGATGTTTCAGAATGTTTCTGTGCCACAAATGCTGAAGCCTGCTCACCAAATGCGTGTTTCTGCTCTGTCTGCCTCTTTGTACAGGTCTCTGGAAAACATCAGGCTACATAAGTTACCACTTAATGTCACCGGGCAAGTCTAGGTCTTCGCAGCACTTGACCTTGTAGTCATTAAGGTTTATGTCGCTTGTGCAATTCTCCCTTACATGTTTACTTCATAGCTTATTTTCTGCAGCCAGAAATGGGTACAGAAACCAGAAATGTGTTGATCTTAGCAGATAACTACTGTTTTCCACTTATAAATCAAACAAGACTCCTCACTAAAATGTCAGAAATTTTATACAAGGGCAGAAAAATGTGGCCAAGAATTTCACTTTATTTTTCATAACACTACAGAAATTAAAAAAAACGTGGGAGAACTGTCATCAGCAGTCATCTCAGGGTGGCTACACTTTGGAAGCTGAGTGAATTTCAGGGGTTTGTCTTACACCTTTTGTCCGCAGTTTTTAAGATGGCTGCAGCCAGTTTTGGACATGCAAAAGTTTATTGTAAATAATAGCACTTGAAAAAAGAGTCAGTGCCTTTAATGCAGCAATTAAATAGCCACATTGTACAAAACACACCCATATCCATAATTATTTTCAACCACAAAGATCTTTCTGCAATTTCCTTGGGAAAAAAAATCCGGATATTTTATTTCACCACCAGTCTGCTAATGTTACTTTTTAATGGTTTTAACGAACTAACTTAGTGGTCTTTATTAACAGTTCCCTTAATCATGCTTCAAAAAAATAAAAGTATGTGCATGTTGCATTATATAAGGCTAATTCAGTAAAAACACAGCAACATTTGAACATACTTACAAACCAAATTATGCAAGATTATTACAGAAGAGAGCAGAAACATCGCAGCAAAAGAAATCTGAATATGAAAGCATCAAATTCAGATAAATTGGATCATTTCAAAATGGTTAAAACTGTACCGTACACAACTGTACAGGATTAATATCTCTCTTTCTCTCCCCCCTCCCTTCCCCTGACTTCAAGGCAATGGTACCCAGGAAAATCAGGACTGAAGCTGTTATTTAACATTCAGTGACTGTACTGTGCCTTACTGTCAAGTGATCGGTCCTCATCACCAGCTGGTTATCTGAAATTACAAATAACTAAGAGGTATTTCGATATGGTGTGTAAGGAAAAGGCCAAAGTCCCCTCTACTGCCTTGGGCACATCACATCGCTGTTAGATCCTCTGGCATTCATGGCAGAAGTACACGGTGTCTGTCTCACTGTGCGTTAGAGTTACCTTCTCATCCTTCTGTGTTCAAGGCTGCAAGAATTTCAACCTGACGTCACAGACTTTCTGCCAGCACTGGAATACTCACGTGGTATTTGGATGAACTGATCTAAATACAAAAGCCCGTCCCTCGGTGTAAATAAAACTGCCACAGCAGATCTGTTTTGTTTACGTCAAATTAAACAAAACTCTGCTTTTTGGCTGAGAGTTGACGACTTTCAGCCAAAAGCAAATTCTTACCTCTGTGTTATATAAGCCCCCTAAGTAGGCCATTTATAATACAAATACTAACAGATATGCGGTTTCTATGCAGTGATGCTTCCAGGTAATGCCAGCAGAGAGATCAGCTAAATAGCACAGGAATGACAAAAAGATGCACTGTGGTGGATGTGAGCCCCTTACAAAGTCTGGTGAGGAGATACCAGACAGAAGGCTGAAGCTAGGAGACATTTATTTTTAGGATTTTGGTTTTTAAGGAGAGTGAAGGAACCAAGAGGGGAAAACAGTGTCAACAGTTCACAGAGACTCGCTTTTCATGTTTGGGAGAAGCCAAGCTAGACTGAAACTATAACTATGACGGAATTTAAGAGTAAACACAATAAAGGCAGCCACAATCTATACCTGTAACAAGGAAGGTCACTTCTAGGAGGTTTTGATGTAGTGAAACTTGAAAAATATGTTCATTTTTGCCCAAAGGCAGAGGCTGGCATGGCAGCTTGGGGACCACAAGGTAATTGTTCCTAAGAGGAAAAAGAAAAGTCCATAAAGTTCCAATTTCTCTCTTTAAAAGAGAGAAACATTTGAAGGACTCTTCGGTGCTGTTCCAGGTTCAGCAGAAGGAAACCTCTCACCTAGGGCTGCTTTCATCCGTAGGTGTTGCTGTAGTCAACACAAACTGCTGGAGAGGGGAATAAGTGTGGGGTGGACGGAGGCGTTACTATGACAGCAAACTGAAACCAGAATAAACAGAGCTTAAAAACCAAAAAATATCATTTTTCTGTAGCACCCTGAGCTGTTGTAAATCCAGAAAGGGGAAAAAGGGGAACAAGTGGCAAAGAGGCATGGGTAGGAATTTTTTTCCAGGAAGTTGGTCTCTATCAGTTATTTTGTTGCATTGTTGATTAATGTAATTGAAGTATATATAACTGAAACAGAAAAGGAAATAAGACTTCTTCAGGGACCCATTAATTTCCTAAGGATAAAGTGTTTGAAGGTTCAAAGGCTTTGTTAAAGCTTATTTTAAATTTAAAATTTCCATTGCCAAGGGATTGATTACCATTCTTGCTTTAGCTTTGTCAAACAATAAGTTGATCCCAATCCTTTCAAAGTTTTATGGTGATGTATATACGATATTCAGTTAATTGTAAAAAAGAAGGGACTGTCTTCTGTACTCAAGGACAGCCATTTCAAAAAAGGTCTGCAAATGTTCTTTCAAATGTTTGAAATCTTGGAAACCATAGTACTTGTATCCACTATTACAAGTCACAGGAATTTGAGGTATCATAATTATTTTTTAATATTTCTTCTCTTTGGGAAAATTATGTGACATCATACTTGTCAATGTTCTGGGGTATGTGCAGTACTGGGTAATAACATGATTTCAAGCCATTTAGTAGAAATTACATCATCCTGAAAAAAGCTCTTGTGGCAGACTGAAAGTCCTGTTTTTCTGCTAAAATCTGTTTTTTTAATGTGACCTCATCACCCTGATTCATTTCTCTCTCCGCTAACTGACATCTAGGTTTGTACGTGTCCTGGAGCAGGAACAGACTTTTCTCTTACAGCGACTACTGCAGTGGGACTCTCATGTTCAGTTGCAGCTCTGCGGCATTCCCATCATAGAAATAAATAAAGGGATACTTTATTTTTCGTATTTTCAGAATAAACTGGCAAGCAAGATCAATTCGTGCATACACACACATACACAACTTCTTCACAAAAAATGTAGTCAATTAAATAATTATTTTTGGCTTTCAGAATTTTGATACTTCAAAGAAAGTTCAAATACTTAGTTTCAAATAATTTTTTTTGTAATTTCAGGTTAAAACTTATCTCTCTCTGAAAAAAACAATCTTTCATTAAAATAAAGCAAAATAAAACAAAGCAAACTTGTCAAAACCAAGATGATTTGTTATTTCTATTATGGTAGTCACTAAAGACCTCAACCGTGTTTCTAAGTCAAATCAAAAGGATTTATTCAGTATCTTACACCTCACTCAGTAGGACTACAGTTCACTCTACCACGGAGTCATTTCTCAAGCTTTAGAGTGCATTAAAGGAGGGTCTTTCAAAATAAAATCATATTTGGAACCTTGGCTGCATTTTTTAATCAGAAGAAAATATTGCTGTTTACTCTTAATTTTCTACTCAAAGTCTAAATGTTCCAAAATGGAGCTGTTATTAAAGATGGTGAGATGAGATTGGCCTGAACTGCAAAATGTGTTTCTACAATCCAGTTTTGGGTGGATATCTTGTGTTCTGGCTCTCAGTATCTGACATGGATTAATTGGTTTTTCGAGGCAGGAGGAGATGAGGACAGCAAGGGAGCCAATGACATAAAATGTTTGCAGTTCTTGAGATTTTATTGTGAGTCTTAAAGTGTTTGATATCTTTTCTTAAAACCTCATCTGTGTAAAGGAGCTATTAATGGCAGCCTGAGGTCCGATTTTAGGAAAAAAATTGTAGACTTCATGATTGCAATCACTGGCATGACTCTGGAAACTCAAACCCAGGAGGCAAATAAAAAGCATCAAAATAAGCCACTTTTAAAAAACAAGATATGAACACTTTCTCCTGAATTTAGACAATAGTTCACGATATCTTTGGTGCCAGTGACAGCAGCATCTGACAAAGCAGCACTGTACTCATGGAGCTAACAAAGGAGCCCTGAGACGCTTAACACCAGCAGCTCCTCTCACCACCTCCAAGCACCAGCAACACTTTAATGCTTTTATATTTCGGGTTTTCTTTCCAGCCAGATGGGCTAGAAGCTTTTGTTTAAGCCACTGCAAGCTTGGAGCCTGAGGAAGGCAACATTCCCACATGTATTCCCTGGGAAGCCTCCCCATCATCCGGAGGCGGAGGGGGGCAGGGTGAGTCTTTTAAGATGCGTTAAATAGACAAAGTCACTGATTACAGTCAAAAGCCGCTTTTTAAGATTTCATGAGTTCTTTATTTAAAGACAAGCCAACAAATTCAGGTCACCTCTTTATCCCGCTTAATTTAGGAAGGCAACTTTTCAAGTAGATTTTCCTCCTGCATTATTCCTGCTGGAATCACTGGCATGTTGTGCAGTGAGTCAGAAAAAATGAGAAAGTGGGAAAGGCTGAACTTGGTTCATCTGATATTTTAGATGAATCTGTCATGGCAGTGTACCCCATAGGGCTTTCCAATCCCCCAGCACCATTGCAAGACAGGTATCTCACCTGATGACTCTCGCAGATAGCCCCACAGCAGGTCAAAGGGGCAAAGTATTCTTTTCACTTATAGAAAAAAAATTCAAAACCCCATCACAGACTGTGTGTTGTGCTTAAGTTCTGTCCTTTTTTCCTCAACAATATCCACTTATCTTCAAGTTTGCTGGGATAAATTACAGCTGGTCTCCAAAGCATAGCCCCCACCTCATTGGGGAGTCAATGATCATCTTGGTGAACTACTCATCTACCCTGTCAGCCTTCTGTAAAGAAGATCATTTGCAGGGGTTGCTATGTCTGTAGTCACAAAACTACATTATAGAGGAGTGCAAATAATACCTCCTTGCCATAGGCAGCTTATGGTGTAAACTAAGTGAATACACTCAATGCCAGCATAGCAACAGGCTAGGAAGAAATTGGAGAGGAGGGAACAGAAGGAATTACCTGGAAAGTGTGTTTAATGAACAGAGCAAACAATGTATTCCTCTAATTCCTCGTGAATCTTCCAGATTAACTCTGATGCTAATGAGGCTGCTGATGAAGATAGTGAACAGAACACGAGAAAAATGTGGTTTATATTTGAAATTTCAAGGAAACAAAGCCAGTGGACTTTTGGCCAGGTGCAATTTACTGTTTAAGCTCCCCTGCTTACTTTCACAGCAAAATTAAGCTGATACAAGCTCATACTGCTGTTATCTTGGTGAATCAGTATGGTTTTGGGAGCGTGAGTTCATTTCTATTTTGCCTCTAATCTCCAAAATACTGTTTATAAGTTTAATGCTTGCAGAGCCTGAGCTCAGAGACGAGCTCCTTTTGGGTGGGAAGAGGTGAGGGAGGGTCTGTGAGAGCAGGGCGGATGGCGGAGGAGACACATGCGCCGGCGGCGAGGAGAAGCAGGCAGGATGCAGCTGTGATGTACACACATACATATGCACAGCAGTACACCTGCAGCTACACATGAGCTTACGCTGATGCTTTTCTTTCTCCACTAAACAGCACCTGAGCCTTGTGTCTGTAATTTACAGCTAGAGCCACAGGATTTCTGGGTATCAGCACCAGCAGACCCATGTTTGCTCTGGGTTTGACTATGCACAGATACAGGGCAGCCATGCAGCGGAGGGGCTGGGGAGGACCTCCAGCCCTTACGTCTGCTCACACACGCTACGGAGCTGAGCGTGCCTGGAAACAAGAGCTCTGTTAGCAGTGTTAGTGCTTGGAGAAAGCGACTCTGTGAAAGTGGGCCCATGGGAAGGAGTTGGGGATGAGAGAAGCAGAGGTCTGCAGGGTTGATGGAGCAGCATGAGCTCCTCTCTTGCAGCAAAGCATGGGGACACGTGGGTAACAACGCACAAGCCAGGACTCACTGGTGCAAATTGTCTTCTACAGTGCAACCTCTTCCTTGAGCTGAATGGCTTCGCACTGCCTGTCACAATAGAAAGGTCCAAACTGTTCCTTTTTACACTATACTTGTTCTCATGCAAATAATGAAGTACAGTAACAGCAGAACTGAAATATCTATTGTCCCCCTGAATAAAAAATTATAAAGCTTTCAGAGAAGTCTTAAACCCCAAAATGACTACCCATGCCCACTTCAGTTAACAGGTGTTTCCCAGAACCTGAGGGTACCTACCTTCAGAGCAACCCACGCACTTTTCAGGTAGATGGAGCTGATGGATGCTGCTTGCTTACAGCATATGGTGAATGAAAAGACACAAAAGCCCTCATCTATTTTAGTGCTAAGTTTGCTTTTACAGCTGAAGTCTCTTCATTTGGCACTGAACACAAAAAGTGATCGCTCAAAATTATACTCTACTGGCTTAGTGACATTAGAAGTAACCTCTGGGTGATGACAGTGATAAGATGACGTTGTCTTCAACCACCCCAGCCACACCTGGAAGAGGTTGTGTGTCTGCCTTTCCCACAGCTCAGGTGTCAATGCACTTGTCCAGACTGCAGGAAAACAAGGCACAGGTTCCTTTCTGGGCAAATTTAAACCCACATTGTCAGAGATTCCCCACCCTTTTCATGGGGGCCTTCCTTTCTTCTAAAAATTGCACATTCACTGGGTGAAAGACAGAGAACTCTATATCCTGATGATCCTGATCCCAGCGTGCCACCTGTAACTGTGCTATTTATGCTAGATATCCATCAAAGTGGAGCTGGAATCCAAGTCTCCAATAGCTGAGATCTACCTGTGAAGCTCCAAAGGCTTTCTCAAATTTGTACCTGGGTTCTGGCCTGGTGCAAAGCTATCCCTCCTTGTAGACTATCAGAGGGGCCAAAGGATAAGGCAGCTTTGGTGGCATAGGTGTTAGAGTTCAAATCACCCTTGAACAGCAGAAGAACCCAGAACCTGGGTCTGCTGAGTCCCCGCTAACCACTGAGCAGGTGGATCAGGTGCCCAGCGTGGTAACTAGTCACATAGCATGTGTACCCCGCTGTGGATGTAGTACTTTACTTTGAGGTAGTTCTTACATATTGACATTTTATAAGTTTGCTAAAACAGCACCAGCTGTGATCTATACTAGTCTAAGCATTTTAATGACTTTTGGCTAAACCTTCATAGCTAATAGTTAAATTGCCAAATGCTCCATAAAACAAATATGCAAACAATTTGCTAGTTAATCATCTATCGTAAACCATAAATGGACGTACACAGCTGCTGAGACATATAATTGCTCTTTCATCAGGGTTGCCACTTTATTTACATAATTCCTTTACTGATTTTAACATAGATTTTTTTTTTTTTCAGAGAAACACAGAGAGCAAGAAATGCTAACATAATGTCTCATTAAATGCAGCATGTTAAAGAGACAGTTCTGGTCACAGCTGGTGGATAACAATAGTGATTTTCTTTGATGTATTTTTAAAAATAATTGAAATTTGTATATCTGCATATTTATATATATGCATATATGTGCATGTATTGTTATATACTTATACACAATACTTGTATGTAGAATAAGCATACAAATGTTTGTGTTAACATATTCAAATTAAGATCTGTTAAAAGTGCAGAAAATAGGTCTTTTATGCAAGTGAGAAAGATAAAACATGAGCAATAAAATATAAATCAGCATTTTTTCTTTGATTCTGTTGAGTATTTTTGATTAAAGAGAATATCAGCTGCAGATAGAATCCAAGCCATACAAATTAATTTGTTTTCTGGAAAAGCATATTAAGTGCCTTTGTGCATGTGGGGGGTTGTTGTTTTGGGTTTTTTTCAGAAAAAGCCCAATTAAAAATGGAGTAACATACCTTACTGGTGTTTTCTGTTGAAAACGTTAGAAAAAAGTGATTGATAGCTTTCTGATTTTATGTGTCCTTTTCTTTATCAAGCTCTAGAGAGCTGATGAAATTGCCCTAAGCCTAGAAAACTTTATTGCTAAAAGGACAGCTTCTATAATTATAGAAATAACACTAGCAAGCAGAATACCTGAAATATCCAGGGCTGCTTTCCTTGAAATGTTTTTTTATTTCAATGGAAGCTCACACATACTGACTGGATATTGACAGTATTTGTGTTGGAGGAGCACGGTATGGAGAGTCAGAAAATAAAGCATGTGGTTTGTAAGTTGGGATTTTTTGTTGTTTGTTTCATTTTTTTAAACTTGGTTAGTCTGCTCTGTTTTCTCTGCTCTGTTTTTCTAGACCCAGGTATGAAAGCTGGAAACAAGTTTTAAAAGAAGACTCCTCATTACTTTGGGTGTTACATTCATGC
This sequence comes from Opisthocomus hoazin, assembly GCF_030867145.1. Classification (NCBI taxonomy): domain Eukaryota; kingdom Metazoa; phylum Chordata; class Aves; order Opisthocomiformes; family Opisthocomidae; genus Opisthocomus; species Opisthocomus hoazin. Next base: position 68,808,442 of record NC_134417.1, on the reverse strand, counting down.
TGTTGGGAAACAGTTTAAGCATTCTCCTTTGTAAACTCTGCAATGAAGCAGCTGCAAAATGACTGAATGCTCTGAATTTAGCACTATCATTGATTGACTTGGTAAGTTCCAGCTTTTGTGTGGGTCTAGGCTTTAGGGATATTTACAAGTTAGCTGTTTACATTCCCCTGTTTTGCCTCTTCACTGGCATTTCATCCTAATTTTTGAATTCCCCCTGGAATAAAAAAAAATTAAATTAGCTTCAGAACAGTGATGGACGAAAAACATTGGAAAACATTGTTTATTTTACCAAACAGCAGAGTCAATAGCTCTGCTTTTTTTTTCTTCCCTTACCACAGCTTCTTGATTTTCATCAGAAAGAGCTGTCTTTCAAATGGGAGGCAAAAGCAGTCTGCAGTTTCCAACCACTCTTCGCCTCTTAGGTAGAAAACTTGATTTCAGTTGAAGCCGGCTTCTGTACATCTACCAAAAAAACTGGATGGAGGTCAACAATGTTTCACTGGCTTTCAGTCATTATAACCTGACCTGAATTTAAAAAAGTGACTGAGCAGAGGATACAGGGTTCTGTATCCTACTTTGGTATTTTCACATATCTAACTTCAATGTGCCGATCTCCAAAGTATGTGCCTGTAAGGCCAGACATTGGACACTACAAAACAACACCAGAGTTTGCTCGATTTCACTTTAATCTGGCCTCTTTGAAAATATTCCTCTTTATAGTCTTTAACAGTATGATTGTTCTGTTTGCTTCCCAGTAGATCTCCAACTATACTTACTTTCTGCTGCTCCTGTTTCAGGCTCCAAGTATCTGCATTCCTGATTTTTTTTTTGGCACCTCTCTCTGATCTTGTGAAAATATCACCTCCCCCTACAAAACCTTGGGGACTGTTTTGTGTGATTATTAACATTATGATAGCATTTTATATATGAAAAAAGCAGCTCTTTGTGACTTGATTGCAATGGAAAGCATTTGTGATTCATGGCAACTCTGACGCGGAAAATGAGAACCATAGGCTGAAATGATCCTGCAGCGCCTTGTGTGACCCAGGACACATTTTCCGTGTCTGGATGAAGCAACTCTTCACAATCCCTCATCCACTCACCAGCTTTCATGCTCTGAGCGATAGCTGTCCTCTGCTCAGAATGAGTCAGGGTGTCCACCGAAAAATGAGCATGAAGTCCCTTCTTTGGAGCCCTATCCTCTTGCATGGGCATGAGGAGAACAAAGGCAGGTGCATCACACAGCCTGACTCTGGCATCTCCTATCTTTTTGGTGCTTGACTTTGCAGTCTTGATGTTCTTTCAATAGTGGTCTAATTTAATTTCTTCCTTTTTTAAAAAATACGAAGCTGAAAATGTCCAAGTCATTGTCCTGACCATCTCAGGAGGGGTAAAAACTCCAGGTTCCTGGTAGTGGGTGACTTGAAGCAACCGCTAGCAATAATGTGCTGTCTAAGTCATCCTACTGAAAGGACTGCCATGCTGCTTCTGTCAGTGGTTTCGCAGGTATTTGCTAATAGCAGACTGTTGAGGCTTAGGTCTCAGATCCTGTGCTGGTGAAAGTGTCTTACAGACTAGCACTCCCCTTTCATCCTTCCCCCCGCGTTTATCTAAGACACCTTTGCTGCCGTCTCCTGCCAGTTGTCGTCCTCCTCTTCTGCTTCTGCCTCTCATTAGTCGCAAGCGATACAGCTAGCAGCTGGAGTCGTAGCAAGGACTTCTTTATCCAGTATGCTCTCACATGCTGGGGCTTTAAAACTGCAGATCTGGCAGTCGGAGCAGTTTGTATTGCTGAGCCTCCCAGTCCCTATCCGAACTAGTCCCTCCTGGGACCACATGGAAGAAACAATATTTTTTTTTCTCCCCCCTAACCTCATTCTTGGAGCCAGAAGAATTACTTTTGCTGAAAGTTTCTCCTAGAAAATCAGCCAGAGCCAGACATCCAGCAACATTTTCTTCAGTGCCTGAAGCGGGATAAAAACTAAAAGTTCTAAGCAGCTGCAAGTAAGGTCTCTAATAAAAGTTTGAGAAAGTGAGGGTGCATCTCTCCTGACCTGTCCAAGCTATCAGGTGTGGACCAATTGATTGACTACCAGACTATTACAAAGTCAGTCCTCAATATAAGGCGTATGCTCATGGATGTGGATTTATAGGTCTCGCAGACAAAATGTTTTAATTTTTATAAGGCAATGATTTAGTTCCATTCAGTTTGTCAAGAAGTAATATGGACTGGAACATTCAAGTTCTATCTCTTTTATTTTTTATTTAAGCCAGTGGGTCAAATTCTGTCCTTTAATGCACCTGCCAAGTCCCACTAATGTCAGCTTTCCTTCAGAGGATGAAATAATATGATTTAGTCCCAGAAAGCAGACCTCAAAGTCAGAGGCTTTTACTTCTTAGACCAACAGCCTTAGCAGGTGGATTCTGAGAATTTTATTATGAGCAGCTTGACATGGAGTGGAAACTCTGAGCCGTGAGGACATGCCCTCTCTCTTGGCCAGGCTGTCATTGGATGTGGTGGATGCTGAGCTACAGGTCCTCTGCCTTTGTTCCAGCTGATATTGATGGCTGTTCACCTGCTAGCAAGCAGGCTATGGAACACCTTTCAGCAAATATATTTTACAGTAAATATTTTTTCTAGAATTAAACTGTGGGTGAAGTATGTAATACTAAGGAAAGTGTATTCAGTGTAAAACAAATTTAAATACCTGTAGGGTATTTAAGTGTTTATATATGGAAATGAGGGAAATGACTACTTTATAATCAAAACCATACAAAGCATTGCGTCCTTGCATACTAGACTGATGCCTAAATGAATTAAAAATAACTTAAAGAAAAAGCAGTGGACTACGACTCATTTATAGACTTTACAAACTTCAAGGTATATTTGTGCTACTTTATGAGGGCTGATTATACATTAAATGTTTTTAACCAGTTATTTATTACTTCATATACCTGTGTTAGTAAAAGCAACTGTCTTCAAAAAGTGAAAAATAGTTCCTAACATTGACAGTACCATGGCTACATAAAATAGCTAATGGGAATTTTCTGAGTCTTAATTGTGGTTAATATTAAAAGATTTCACTTCCTTCTGTCCCAGATCTTCTCTGTTATTTACAGTAACATCCAATTTCTACAGACCAGCACCAAATAACACATCTCATGCTCTTGCAGTAGCTTAGTAGAGGTTAAAACGGTGCCAAAAATTCTGTCTGACCTTGTAAAGTATGCGGCATGTTCTGTCAGTAGTACTTTTTCCACCTGTTGACAAAAATGTTTGTGCAAGTTTTCATGATGTTTCCTGTGAGAAGTGACTATGCTGTACTGTAAGCAGACGTGTTTGGCAGTGCGTGCTGGACTCTCAGGTGTTGCAAAGAGGTGTAGCTTCATGAGCTCCCTGGAGCTAGACTGATTCCTCTTAGCAGTGCCTCTTGAATAAATGCATCTTGTGTCAGGTCATTGTAAGTCTTCTGAAAAACAGCCAGCTTTGTTTCTCCTTCACTATGTTGGGAACAGAGCTTCAGGTGCAGCAGAGAGAAGAAAGAGCAGTTGCTCTTTTCAAAGGAATGGCAGTGTTTGCATTAAAGCATTTTCATAAGTAGGTGGTCAGTCCAGCACAGCACCTTTGTGTGGCAGTTTCATTCTTAGTCCAGAGAAATCACAATTCCGATCTCAGCCGTTGCCAGGAAGTGCCTGTCCTGTAGGCATGTTTAAGTGTACCAAGCCACATCTCTGGTGCTTCTTCTTTCCCAGGGTATGCGGTGATGTTTGCTGATGACCAGTGAAAGGGCTTTTCTGCAGCTGAGGAAGCTGCTTGCTGGTGGCAGCCCTTTGAGCTCAGGGTCCCTCCGGACGCTCCCCACCACCCCCAGGAGCCGCGGCTCTGCACAGTGCCTCAGTGCCTCTTCCACTCCGTCACCCTCCCTGCAGGTAAAGGAGGAGGAGGCCACACGGCAAGGGGACACAGGGCAAGATCAAAACAGGAATGCTGTGCTGTCACTTGTGCCTGGAGCCACGCAGATGTCTGGATCTCCACCACCATGGAGAGAATAGAAGAGTTCAGGGTGCCTGAAAAAGGAATAAAGATGTACACAAAGCCATTGCTAAAGCAACTGCTGAGAAAGGTCATTCATGTTGTATTGTGAGTTACCTATGCAGTCTGAGGAGCTGGACACAGGTTTGTGGCCACCAACCCACATCTGCTGTCAAGGGTCCTGCAGGGAGACTAACCCCATTGTTCTACTTTCTTTTCATTCTCATCATGGTCTGATTTCCAGTCAGTCCCCTTCTACTGTGCCCTCCCTCATAGGCTTGACTTTTTCAAAATTAGAACTTCAGAGCACTACAGCATGCCTTAACAATAAAAACAATTGTAGAGCCCTGTGAAAACTGGGTGAACTTCTCATTAATTTGCCTCCCTGTGCAATCAGTGCCTTACCTAAGGTTACAGGCTTCAGAAGATGTTAGGAGGTGCTTTACCTACTGTTGTCCAAGAGGGGTGGGAGAATAAATTCCGTGCTATTTCATCATATCATTGTCCTGCGATGGACATTTCACACTTCAGCATTTTATTAGGCACAACATATACAGGTTCAGCAGTGAAGTCTTTCTGGGGAACATTTCCTAGTATAAGCCTGAGAGTGAGAGAAAAAGCTATACATAGGGAATTGTGAACAAGGCAAGAGAAATGGGACACTATCAACACTCTTAATTCCCAGCAATAATGGAAAAACATGATTAATTTTATGGAAGGAAATATATAGATGCAGATCAAAATTGCGGTTTAAAGCATGAGAAGCATTGTATTATTTTTCTAGCATTAGGAGACACAACTGGCTTGACATTACACTCTTCACGTCTGGTGTGATCGTATAGTTGTAGGCTGTAAGCTGCAGGACTGTGCACACACATGTCTTCAGAAAGCAGGCACTCCTCAAGAGCTGACTTGCTTCCAGATTTCACTTTTTTACCGTTGCTTACATTCTTATGCAGATAATATTTATGTGAATGTAGAAAAAAAGATGACTGGTTTTGTTAAAATCACAGACCCAAAGGGTGAGAAGTGAATTCAATAAATACTCCAGCCACCGTTCCATGCTCTCCATTCCCCAAAGTGTGCTAAGTGCGTGTGACATCCCTGCTGCTGGAGACTTTGTGATTCATTCTCCACAAATTTGGTGTTTCATGGTTATTATAAAATGTTTTCTGTTACTGGGATGACCTCTGTGCTGATAGTCAGCAAGAGACTTTTTTTCTGCAGATGCATTGATTTGTGTTCAGCAGCACAGTCCTTACACTCCACCTGGCAGTTCTTCTGTGAGCCCCAAAATGGTGCTGCCCTGAGCAAAGTGACCCACAAGACGTCCTTCATAAGCAGCTTGTTGGTGTCCTCCTCCCGCTCTGCCCTGCTGCTGCAGCCCTTGTGACAGCTGTGGTACCTGCCTTGCCAGGCAGTCCTGGACCCCGCCCTGCAGCGGTGTATGCGCCGGCTTGAGACGCCAGCTCAGGGATCATGGAATAGCATAAGGATTTCTGACTTTGAGCCCCAAAAGGCCAAAGGGAAAGAAAAGCAAGGGGAGAAAATTCTGGTGCTCTATATATCAGTTCACTCATCCTCTGTGACAGTGTAAAAAACCTACTGCGTTTACAAGTGGGACAGCAATCAGACCTCTTTCGCGGCATCCATGCTGTCCCTCTTCCCTCTCTCGCAGGCGTCTGTGTGCCCGGGTAAGGCAAGCCTGCTTGCTCCCTCCAGAGACACACTCAGCTCGTTTCTGTTCAGCAGCGGCAGAGCTGGTGTTGCAGATGCTTTAATGGGTTTAAAAACATCTTTTTTTTTTTTTCTTCTAAACTTCCTGGTTAGAGATTGACTCAGAAGTAGCAAAATGCTTCCCAAGAGATTTCCAGTAACACAGTGATGCCTTTCAAATACTTCACTGCCAGTAAGAGTCCAATGCAGTCTGGGCCAGTATCAGTGTTTACAGATTCTTGAGTGAGCTGAGCTGAATTTGTCAACCTGAGCTGTCTTACGCTGACTGCAACACTTGTCTGTACAAAGCCACTTTTAGCTCTCTTGGACTCATGACTTCTTATATCTTGTCAGTCGTTATGGCACACCTTGGACTGACAGAAAAAAATGGCTGTGATCATGTGAGATAGTCAATTTTTCATGGGAAATTAAGGAAATAAAAGGTACTGGGTGTGACTCGCTTAGATGTAAACACCTAAACTGGGTCAGAGCCAAATCTGTGCTAATCACCCTTGGGCTCCCTTGCCTGTCTCAGGCGCAATCCATCTCACCCAAAAGCAGGCGTCAGAAACGGGCCAGCTCATCAGGTCCCCGACGCAGGGCAGGGTGGGTAGCTCAGAGGTGCGGTCTGGATTTACAGAGCTAGATGAGATGAATCCTAAAAAAAAAAAATTGTTGAAAGCCATCTTCTGGTAAAGAATATGGTGAGTCAGTACACTGAGAAGCAATTAATAGTGATTCTCTGGGGATTTACTTTCTCTCCCGCCCGCTTCCTTTTTTTTTCTGTCCTCAGCTATGGACCTATAAATAGAGATGAGTAGTTGAGTGCCTGAAGCAGTCACTTATCTTATCAGTGTCATCTCACTGAAGTGTACAATTAATTTCTGTTTCAAAAATGCCAATTGATTGCAATTTTCTCATTGTGATTGAACAACTGCAGAACATTTATTAATTCTTGCACTGGCATGCACAGGCAGTTAGCAGTCGTGCGTACTCGCGACATTAATCTTCCAGTTAGTGGCAGAGAGAGAGAGAAGTCTTCCTGAAAGCGTCAGTCTGAAATGTTAGTTCACTTCAGCTCACACATCATGGATTATCTCTTTGCTCCCTTCTTTTCCCATTTACCAACCTTGTTATTTCCCCATGGGAAACACCGATTAGGAAGCTGGTGGTGCTGCAGGGCTGGGTCATGGCAGCCTGTGTCTCCTGCTTACCTCAGTAGTGTGGGAGGGATGCAGGGCTGGAAGGATGCTGCATGGGCAAAGCGAGCTCTGCTGAGCATGGGCCAGCACTGCCTGCAGGTCCTGCGGAGGTTTCTTGCGTTGTCTTCACCTAGGAAGAAGGGTCTGTCTGGGTTATGTGTGAACCTGAGGAGGAAATCACTTTAGAGGTCCAGTGGGCATAGCAAAAATATTCTGACAGGTAAAACAATGTTGCTTGTCTGTTATAGCCTTTCCTTCCTCACGTAAGTCATTGTGGCAACGCAAATACAAACTGATTGGAAATACAATTATCCTTGGTCTTTGACTGTTTCTGACACTACAGATCAAGATTTGGAAGCTCTGTGAGTACTAAACCATTTAATATTTGCATTTTATTTCATTGCACTTTTTCTTAGTCCATTTTCCTGGAATAACAGGTCAAGAACAGCACAAAATGTGTGGGAGTGCAATCAGCTGGATCATTGAATTGAAATTTTTCAGTTATGAAATCGGAGACTAAAGGGTATGATAAATGCAGTAGATAATAATAATGCTAACAATAATAAACATCCAATCTTTTCCAAAGGAGCAAAGATTCCATTTTTCACTTTGCATTTGCTGCTCCCACTGAAGGCAGCATAAAGTGCAAACCAGGCTTACTAAAGATGGATCATGCTGAAGGAACATGATATCCTTCCTTGACACGGTAATAGCTTTGCTTTAAACAAACAAACAAAAACTTTTAAAAAGTATTGTAGTAGACCTCATATGTCTGGTTTTCAAAACGCGTTTGACACTATGTCATATAGAAAACAATTAGTTAGGATGAAGAACATGGAGATAGCAGATGAATTCTGAAATGGACAGTGAGGTGGCTCGAAGGGTCATGGCAAAGGACCCTGCTGCAAGGCAGGGTACTAATAAATATCTCCCTTATGTGCCTCTCAAAGCTTAGTCTCAGGAGTGGTCTTGCTTCATATTTTCATTAATCATTTTGGCATACAAAACAGAAGGGGCTGACGAAGAACAGAGAGTGAGGCGAGCTCAGGTCTGAGAAGCAGGAAATGAATGCTGTCACACAGACAGACCAGAACAAGCTCAATTGCAGAAATGCAAGGTTGTGTCTGATATAACACAGACTCCTGCCATAGGCTGGCAATGGAAGAGTGAGGTCAGCTGAGCATGCCACAGTACAAGACATCGAGGAAAAAAGAAAATGCGCTCATAGGGACATATCAGTTCCAGTATTTCCAACAGAAGTGGGTAAGTACTAATGCCATGTACAAGCCACTATTGGGACCTTACATAGAAAATTGTCAACAATAGCAGTCGTCCTAAGACAAATTCAGATATGTATTGTTAGGGGGGGACTACAGAAATGATCAAGGAAATCAGGTCCTTGTAAAACAAAAAGAAACTGAAAAATCTGGGATTACTGAGCTTAGCATTGCCTATACCAGGAAGGGTGGGTGACTCTCTGGAGTCATCTTTTAGAGTTACTGACTGCATTATGTGCCCCTTTTGTATTGCACCATTTAGGTACCTCTTTCCCCTTTCTGTCTGATTGGCGTTCAGTTGATCAACTGCAGTAGGTATCATCTGTACTGTATGGGATGGTGGGTAGTGTGTCCTGGCAGTGTGTGTTGTCACAGGAGGAAAATTATTACACTGAGGTAAGAAGACAGAAGGGAAACATAACTTCCAAAAGCCTGTACCAAGGGCCTGCTACACCCCACTCCATTAAATATTTCCTGACACATACCAGTTGCTGGACTGGTTCTTTCTCTAGTGCAATGGCAACTTTCCAAGCTCATTTTGGAGTTTGCTGTCACTTTTGACACCACTCAGAAGACACCTCCAGGTCTTCATGCTACAGCTCATCCATGAGGGCCTTTTACGTTTTTTGGAAGTAGAGTCATCCAAATTAGGAAAGCAAGAAGACCCCAGGGCTGAAGCAAAAAATCACACAGTTCAATGGCGAGTTTCTGTAAGTGTTGTGCAATTAGTTTGCAATTACTTCATAGGAAATTCAGGAAAACAGAAAAATAAGCAAACATTGTGACTTACTGGCACTCCATTTCTGCATATGAGTAAAAGCTATAAGAACGTACTTAATAAATAAACTGTTCTACAGAAAGTAATCTCAAAACATTACAAAAAAAATCAATAATATGAGCAAACAGAAAGAATCCAGAGGCTCTCTAGGAACAAAACCTGACACTATTTTACACAGCTGGTAGCAAGCTCTGTTTTTAAGGCAAATGGAAGACTACTGAGAAGGATTTTTTAATCACTCTTTCTTTTGTCATGTCTTTTTACAGCTCCCGTGTTATCTTTAGTTTCATAATCCAAACAACTCTATGTTATTTGTACAAGTATAAAATACACAGTTTCTCTAATTTAAACAAACTGGACAGCAATACAGCCCTGTATATACATTTTGCATTCTTCTCTCTATTTTTTACAGCGATATCTAAAATAAAAAGATAAGTACATTTTCCAAAAAAGTAGCTTCAGAGGGCTATGAGCTAGTAAAAAATTGAACTCTCGTTTTCTTAGTAAACACAAAATGGAAATTATTTAGGGATTACAGGTATTCTGTAAGAAAATACCTTTCGCAGTCACTAAAGGCAGGAAAATAGCCAGACCCTGAGCAGTAATCATACCCTCTCAGCAGCTCTGGTCTTCTCCAGCAGCTAGTAAGGAACGAATAATTCCCCTAATGGCTTTGGGTGGCCAATTGGGTTCAGACAGTCGGGAAATGCCTGTGGAAAAGCCCTTCCAAGTGAAGTCCTCAGCCCTCTAAAGGTCATTACTCCTGGCTACGGATGGAGAGCTGTGAGCATTTATTTGTCCAACTTGAAAACCCTGAAAGGTCTGGTGAGATGTGTAGTGTTTTGTCTGCCTGTCCAAACTGGGATTAAATGCTGCACATGTAACATCATTCCTTCAAAGATTTCAAAACACTTTCCAGTGATGAGATGGATAATTCCTTTCCCGTCTCTTTCACTTTTGCATGAAAAAAGCCTCAAACAAAAACAAAAAATGAATGTCCAGAGTTTGACTTACTCAAGCCTGAGTGGTGAAGACAATCACATTCTCCTGGGTATTAGTTCTCTGCAGACTATTTCCTGATGCTATTCCCACTCCAGTCATGAGGTATGATGCTAATGTTGGACAACAGCTAAAACAGGGGTTCTGTGCTATTGGTGCTAAGCACCAGTTCAAATTCTGAAATCACAGAAGGAATCATTTGTCTTTTTGTCATTTCAGTCTTAAACCATAGAATCACAGAATCATTTAGGTTGGAAAAGACCTTTAAGAACATTGAGTCCAACCATAAACCTAATACTGTCAAGTCCACCACTAAACCATGTCCCTAAGTACCATGTCTACACATCTTTTAAAGACCTCCAGGAATGGTGACTCAACCATGTCACTGGGCAGCCTGTTCCAGTGCTTGGTAACCCTTTCAGTGAAGAAATTTTTACTCATATCCAATCTAAACCTCCCCTGGTGCAACTTGAAGCCTTTTCCTCTTGTCCTTTCACTTGGGAAAAGAGACAAACACCCACCTCGCTACAACCTCCTTTCAGGTAGTTGTAGAGAGCGATAAGGTCTCCCCTGAGTGTCCTTTTTTCCTGGCTAAACAACCCCAGTTCCTTCAGCCGCTCCTCATAGGATTTGTACTGAGTTTAAATTACTCAAATACACTGTTTTAATTCATTAAATATTTTAGCCCTCCCCAAAACAGCCCTAGGTGTGAGGCACAAAAGCAATTAATAAATTATTCAACTCAATCTCATGACTTTGTGCATTAATACATGAAGCCTCTGACCCCCTACAACATGAATGTTTTAGTGATTAAAAAGACATTCTGGCATAAATAGGTCAAATGCAGAGCTCTGGAGCTTCTTTCACCACTTGAATAGAAATTGGTAATCTTTCTATTCCTAATTACAAAATCCCAGAAAATGAGGGAAATACAGAGAAGCCTGAAATCCTATAAATAACACATAGCAATGCTTGGCTTCTTTGGGGTTTCTCAGGTGTTGTCACGTTCTGAACTGTGCAGCCAGCATTCTTCATACATTAATAATCAAGAGGAGAGACATTAAAGAAGAGGAAATATGTGAATAATACAAGAGACAAGGGAAAAATAATGAAAGAAAATGTCCTTCACCTGACATTGGGCATGATCATTCTGTCCCTGTGCAAATAAATTTCTCGCTTCAGGTTTGGTAATGAGGCAGCAAGTTGTATGTAAGTGCTACTGAAGACAGTTGTACTTCCAGATATCTGGAGTTCTATTTTACATAATAGTGCAGAATTAAGCCTTTTAAGATAATAGTCAAAAATTAAAAAGGCCTTTTATCTTCTCTGTGGTACGCAGGGTGCCTGGCATTCCCTGGCATTTGGAAAAGCTGCAGCAAAAGCAGCTTGGGAAAACTGAAGCTGCAACCTCCCTGCCCAGCTCACCCAGTCCCACCTCTGTTGGGAGGGCAGAGTCTCCGCTGCTAGCAACAGATCGCAGCCACCAGCAGCCACGGAGAACCGGTGCTTTAATCAGTTTGTTATACCCTGATCGTTCAGTATCTTTCTCTAACCCAGAACCAACATCCTTTTCTATTTGTTCTTACTCCCTTGCTGTCTTATTTCCTTGAAGTGAGAATTCCCCAAGCTGTTGTTGCTGGCACTGGCTGCTTCCCAGAGGTAGAGAAGCAGGATACTGAATTCATCAGCACTGGTGTGCCTACAGCTCATTCGCGTGTTTTGCCCCTAGGTGAGGCAAGTGGAGGCCCAAAAGGTCTCTTTCCTGCCTTGCTCCCCCTCCGTCTCTGACTGCTGGCCCCTCAGTTGCAGAGGTACCAAGGCAAATAGATATGTCAGGATGTGAGATCAGCACGTGGGGTAATATTTGCACTTCAGTGGCTTTATTTACATATTAATATTATTTAATTTGTCAGAGAAAACAATTGAGGAAGAAGTCAGGAGAAAAATACTGCTTCCCTGTGCCAAATGCGGTCATGTGATAATTGCGGTTCAGAATCACAGCTACTTTTTGTGTGATGTGATTACAGCTCTTCAGACACAAAGCCCTAACCCTGAACTATCCAACTCCATTTTTAAAATTTAAATGGTTTTGTCTGATGATGAGTCTGACTTCAGATGTCTAATAGTTATCCTCATCAAAAAAATAATCACTATAATCAACCTAGCTTGATGTGCACCCGCAGAAGATCATTCATCCCAACTATTTCAATGTTTATCAGAAGAGGGGATGCTTGTTCTTTTTCATGTCCTCTTCACTGACTTCAGAGTTAGGGGAGATGCCTAGCTTGGATTTATTTGACTGTTAGACTTCCAAGGTCTGGTGAGATATATTGCATCCTACAGTGGTCAGCTGCGAAATCCAAAGGACCAAACACAGACTCTGTGTGCGATTCAATGTCCCTGAAGCTTGCCCACATCCCAATGACTCAACGGAACATCTGATATAGGCGACATGTTTAAAGGATATTAAAAAACATGAGGCAAAGCTTACAAAGAAATTGCAGTGTCAACACCAGAATGACAGTTAACACAGATATATTTCTGAGAGGGGAAAACAGAGATTTCTCCTGCCTTTTCTCTAGTTGAAGTTTGAAGAAGCACATATTCCATACTGGATCCGCGTACAGAAATTCTTCCTGTCAGTTAATTAGGCACATCCTGTTGAATCATACTTAGTCCTGCTAATGTTCTGATAGAAGTAGTGATGAAATCTTCCTAGAAGAAAGAATAAATCTTTTTAATTATGAGAAATCAGTCTGGGAGGAGAATATGTATGCTGACTGAGACGGAAAAAGAAAGAAACACTGAATTATAAAATAAGTATTCCACTTGATCCTGACATAACCACAATCTTTACTGGGAGTGACTTTCTCGGAAAGCTGTGCCACTTTTATTTGGAACTAGGTTTGAACTACAGAAATTGAATGCAGATTTTGGGCACCACTGGTTGGCACAATGCGCATCAGGGTTTTGGTTTGACCAACTTTAGAAATAAAGTCCAGTGACAAGTATCTATTTGTGTGCTAAATATGGATTTGTACAAATAAATGATAGATTACATGTAAGCACTCATCCATAGTAATCTGTCAAAAAGCTGTTCATGCCATATTTTGCAGGCGCGCGTTTGAAGTCCAGCTGAAAATATTATCCTTTTCGCATCTAACCTTAAATAACATGCAAACACAATAAACTACCATCTTTCTATTTGAGTGAAGAAATATATCTTCATCATATTAAAAACCTTACACTGTGATTGCATTTTTGGGTGACGTGCAGGAGCTCCATTCTGACAGAGGATGGGAAGGCATCAGGATTGCCAAGCGGACACCATGAAAGGTTCAATACAATATTTTTGGCTGACCCATCTGAAATCTCACATGGATCCTTGAGCACTGAGCTCCTTGGGTTTTAGAATCTGTTCCTTCTTACTCAGCTCAAGCAGAAACTCCAGCAGTCTCCAAAGTTAAATTAGGATTTACAGGACAATAGTTTCTGTCTTCGTTTACACAGACTTGACGGGGTTTTATTGACAATTATAGCCTGTGGATAAGCTATCTTTTCTGCATTTACAAAAGGGTACATGTAATACCTCTTCTGCATACGGTTAAGAGACTTACTATTCCAGCATTTTACTTTCTTCTCTAGCTTCATGTCATGCCTCGAAAATGTTTATATCCTCCTTTTGTGAGTCAGATGCCTCAAAGTTGGAAGAAAAAATCACAGTTTGTAAGCTGTCATAGGAGTAACCCATTAACAAAATGACTGTGGATTTCCACCCAATACACTGCCCATTAGCTAGTACTGCTTTACAACGCAGAAATATGGACGTTTCCTGCACAACCAATGAAGATCTCTGCATTTTGTGCATGGTGAACAGACAAAAGAAATAACTGTTTTATCTTCTGTTACAAGAGAAGCTCAGTGTATCACCCAGTATTTAAAAGCATTTGATCTCTAGTGACTACTGAATGTAGATTCCACGCAAAGCATGAACTTGGCGACGCGAGCGTTTCCGATTACACGTCTTTGCTTTCACGCTCAGTGCAGAATATCAGTTCTCATTGTGAGTGCGCCAACTTCCCAAACCTTGGGCTACATCAGCCAGAATGACATTATTTCCTCCCTTTCTTTCTGTGGTGAATGTAGTTTGAGGAGCATTCATTATAGTTTTTATTCTTCCTTGTAATAGGACTGTGCTGATACTGGTCATTGAATTAATGAGAACAGGTGTCTTTTTGTATTTTCTCCCTCCCGTTCACCCTGTCCTTCCACCCCCTTAATCCCTTTCTTTGACTGGAGATCTGCTACTTCTTTGTTCATGAATAATGTGCTGGTTTTCAAGTCAATTAGCACATAACATCAAAAGGGGTTTGTCAGGTGTTGTTACCTGAAGCTCCCTCTCTCATTGAAAACACTTTTATATACGTCTGCTTCTATATATCAAGTAGCCTACTCAACACCTGAAATAAATACAGTATCCCAAACTGGAGTGTATCATCTTTTGTAAATGAGATGTGAAGGTGATTTTCAGCTATGGGACACAGGTTTGCAAAGGCATTTGTGCACCAGTGCCCCAGGAAGGGAGACAAGAGGATGTGTTCGTGGAAGTACGTTCTTTCTCTTTTGACTAAAACACAGGAATACCAGAAAAATGATTGAATGTCTGTATTATAAAGCACAACACAGAAAAAAAAGATATTTCGCATATTTGACTGCTTTTTGAAAAGCTCCAGGAGTGGTTAGAAAGAGAGGCAGCATTAGAATGGGCTGACGAAATCTGCAAAATGAGATTGTATCTGATACAGATGATGCAAAAGAGCTAGAGAGCATTATATGAACATCTGACTTTTTCAGTGAACATTTTGTGTTAGGACAGTGGGTTATAAAGAATATAGTCATAATCCAAAATATTATCTAAGAGTATAAATAGTCTAACAGGAGAAACAAATAGCTTGGTGACAGGGAGGTAAAAGAACAGTACTTCTGTTCAAGGTAATGACTTGGGTCATAAGAATCAATACTAGCTGCAAGCTACTGGATTTATATTTTGGCCAGAAGTTTATTAGTTTTGCCTTGTTAATACTTAGTATGCAGCAGTTTTTGTAGGACAAGAATATTTTCCTGTACCTTTTATGAGTAAAAAATAGTTTAGAAATACATGGTATTCATAAAGAACATGATCTTTCCTTAGTGATCTCTGCCATCCTGACAACCAAATTTTAAAAGGAATTTTTTCACACATTTTTTCACCCTGAATTTTGATTTCTATCAAGCAATTGGCATCTTTTAATTCCTTCAGTGGAGAATTACTCTCTAACTAATATGACTAATACCAGGGTTTTTTTCAATTTAAATCATTGTATTGGTGGTTACAAAAAAGGAAAGGTCTAATCACAAAACAATTGAATTTTAAATTGTGGAGGGGAGAAGACATTACAGTAAATTTCAAATTCGAAGTAAAAACTAACAATAACCAACAACTTTAGAGGCTGACTTGATGAAGTTATAAGCTAACCTCCTCTTTCTCATCTTCTGTTGCTTCTTATCCTGGGTTTTAGTTTTCCCTGAGCTATCTGGACTGAACTGCACACACCAGCATTTTTTTAAATGGACTAATATACAAAACAGTAGAGGTAATCTGCAGAAATGTACATGGCCAGTGAAGCAGGCAGTGGCAAAAGTCAGGGTTTATTATGGCTTTCAACTGCTCTTTTGAAAGTTCATGTAAATGCAGTGTAGACGCTCTTTGCAACTACAAGATGTCGGGTGGGAAGTTGCTCACTTCTACCCTGGTGCAAAGCATAAAGAGAAGGAAATGCAGAGTCTAGTGTATTCGCAGCAATGGTGAGCAAACACAGCCCACTGCTCAGGGATGTCACAAACACTCTAAATTCACTCTTTCCATGGAATAGTCACTGTTATTATCTAATGGCACCCCCTGCGTACTGGGGTCTTTTCTGGATATGAGTTCTTCTACAAAAAGAATGGTAAAACAGACACTGTGATGCCTTAGAATTTGTGCCGTTGCAATTTTACTCCCCAAAAACTTCAGCTATCAGAGTATACTTATACTTTCTCTTACTATAAAAGATTAGATTTCAGATTCACATGGGATTTTCAGATTCCACTTGGATAAAGTGACCGTTAAAAATCAGACATAAATATTGCATGCCTCAGATGAAATCCTTTCAGGTCATTTACAGTGTAAATATTAATAGCTGTGATATAAATTACATTTACTGTCCAATTACACTGTAATAACTGCCTGGTTTATACCAAAGGACTGAATGCATCATGCAGAGACTTAATTGGCAGTATTAAACTTTGTACTAATCTTTGAAATTAGTCATGTTTTTTGAACTTTTGATCATTTTATGAGCTATATAAACAAAGGAAGATCCAGTCATTTGCTTTAGCTCATTCCTGTTTTTTTTTCCCAAAATTTTGAGCTTTGATTAATTGCAGTTGCTTTTAAAATCTTCAATTTGGAAGATTTCACTTGTGTTTTTTGGAATAAAATTATTTTAAATTGTGGTAAAAGCATTTTAACTGAAATCTCAAGATAACCTGTTAATTTATACAAAAGTACTAAAAACCTAAAAAATCCAGAATTTAGGATAATTGCTTACTGGTTCCAAGCAGGTGCTGTGGTACATAAGAGTACTGTATATTTACTGGCATTAAAACCAGACACTCTGAGGATAAAATCCTTCAAGACTGACAGCAATTTATTTAACATTTTCCAACACTAATCTAAAAACCGCTCTTTAAAATTATTTCTAAACTACGTAAACAATAGATGTCCCTTCCAGTTTGTGTCGAAATATGTATGAGAGGAAGAAATGGAATGGAATGGAATGGCAAAAGATCTGATTTACTATGCTTTTTACAGTTGTGGATAGTATGACCGAGTTATATAAACAAATTACTCACTGCAGAAAGGTCTAATTTTTATAAGCCAATACAACAATTTCCAACTGTTTTAGCTAAAATTGATGGCTTTTTTTAAAGGCCATTCTGTCATGTCTAGATGTATTACAGACAGATCTCTTTATTGATATTCTTAAGCTCAAATACGTATATTTTGTCTTACTGTCTAATGTCCCTAGACATGTATATTTGAAAATTATAGTCTTAATATATGATGTCATGGGTCATGCATAGTGTTTTCCAGATCATTAAAACCAGCTAGATCACAATTACCAATTATTAAATGAGGTAGGTAACAGTGCTTCAGAGTAAGCTCGTCCACACTCTAAAGGATCTGAAAGGTGCATCATCTGCTATAAATATATGTGTATATTTAAGTGTATAGTATAGCAGTATGCAGAGTGCAGGAACACACACCAACACAAAACAAGCCTGTGCTGTCTGAAACAGGAGACTAGATGACCCAAATGGATTATATTTTGTGTTTTCTCGTCTGTATTTGGTGTGTTTTATTTTTATTCTGCATGCTCTCCTTTTAGTACAATTCTTTTAAAAGTACTTTCTTCATTTACTTTACTTTTTATTTTTTTATGAAGCTCTGTTAATTGGAATGTCTAAAGGATGCACAAGGATCAAAGTTACTGCCAATAATGCCACATACTTTGGAGTATTCTCACTTCTCTAAAATCTTCTGTGCTGTAGTTCTTGGAACTCAATTGCTCCAGGTTAGTTACAAGTTCAAGGACAAATGTTTTGAAAAAAAAAACAAGATCTCAAACGAAAATCTATGGTAACAGATTCACAAGCAGCTACACTGTGGACGGTAGTAACTCCTTCCTTTGGGCCCTAAAATTAAACAAATGAAAAATCCTTCTGCTCCACTACTTAGTGTCTAACTCCTTGGTGTTACCACTGCACTGCAGAGGTGATATTAGATATTTGCATCTCCACCAAGATGTGGTTACACATGGTGTTCTGAGTCCTAAAAAATTTTGGGTGCTAGAAAACAGACTGTGTTCGTTGCATGTCCAGTTAAAGAGGTTTCAAAATTATTGATTTAAAAGATGTAGGGGACCATATTCTGTCCTGAATTACACCAGTTCATGCTGACTGATACACGCCTATGTGGATCTGATCCAGCAGAAGGAGTAAGTGACAGAGAATGACTGCTCGAATTTGGCTGGAAGGATCTCTGCCTAATGTTCTGCTTGTTTAGCCTAGCCGCCATTAGTAGACAAATCATTCATTTTCTGCATCTACAGAGCAAAGGCTTCCTTCTGATAAGCAGTGCTAACTGTACTGTTTTTATCTGGGCTCACAGTTAGTGAAATGTGAAATATTTGCTGAAGATGAGGCTGATTCAACAAAACTCATTGCATTCTAAATATATTGCCATGTGGGTGCTTTTCTCCTGAAATGTTAAGAGGTGAAAAGCTAATGCTTTTATCCAGCATGCCGTCCAGTCATCTGAGCAATTACTTGCTTAAAGCAAATGACGTTTAGATACTGGGGAAAGATAAAGTTAAAAGTCAATTCATTAAAAATATTTTTCTCCTCAAGAAATGAATTGGCTTTTGAAGTAAATCGAACATAAAGAGTAGGAAGGGAGAAGAAAAATGTGAAATTTTATCATACCATTTTAAGTTTGATTATGTCACAGAGAAAGTAAATGGTGATAGAGTGTAAAGGAATCTAATCCATAAAGGAAGAGAAAAAGGTTGAAGAAGTCAACAGTAATTAAATGGTGATTGAAGCTGAAAGAAAATTGATCTGTGTTAGCTGAAGGCCATTTTTGCCTTTTGGGATGTTATGCATCGATGAAGAGGGGAAAGAAAGGTTTTCCTTGTTTTGATATGGAAATATATGTCACATCTTCTTAGCCTATGGTGCTGTGACTCAAGACTGCACCGAGTTTCTGGTACACTGATTCTAGTGTCCTATGCATGCTTGTGTGTATTGTGTAAAGATAAGATGCTCTAACAAAGCTTGGTAAGGTCAAAAGGCATGGGAGCTTCAGCAGTCTGCATGCTGTTTTGTCTTGGGGCAAAAAAGAAAAGCACCCTAAAGCAAATGAATCTAAACTGGGGTATCACTGACACATCCATGTAAAAGCTGTGCAACATCCACGACTTGGGGATGCAGCGGTCCACCCACCACACATTCAATGTCTGGCTGTCTGGCCAGCACTTCCGGAGGGATGCTCAGATGTGCTGGCACAAATTGGTATGAAGGGGACATGTATGTATACACTGAACTACACAGAGAGTTTTTAAAAAAGGCAACAGCACTGCTAAATACTTTAAGTTCTGGTTAAGTGCTTGAGAGGCTGCATTGATTAGCTTTCTGTCAGGGCATGAAGATATGAAGGTAAATCTATGACTCTGCTCCAGATAAACACTATCAATAACAAAAGCATCAGCTAATGCCACTGTAAACAGTGGTTTCCAGGCCAGGAGAGAATCCACTTCATAGAAGTCTTCTATTCCTGGAAAAGTCAGTGCCATTTCCAGGCATCAGAGCCATATAAGAAGGGATATAGCCCCTGTTATGAGACGCTGAGCACAGGCTGTAAGCAAGACTCAGCACTGCGCGGGACAAGACCTTGTGGATCATTATTTGTGACAGAATTAAAAATGAACGATGTCAATGAGTTATAAACCCAGATATATCTATGGATTAGAGACCAAATCTTACAGTGATTGTTTTGTGACAATCTCTGTTGACACTGGGAGTAGAGAGTGTAATGAGTCAGTACCGCATGTTTTGGCCATAGCTATGTAGATTTGTGAAGTAAGTGGATTAAAATGAGAAAATCAAGTAATTTGCATTACTTCAAGAACAACAGACAGCTACTAAATGTTCAAAGCTACAGTTTTTATGAGCTTTTTGTCACTAGAGAGAGCTGTAGATACATACAATTAATTACATTTATGTTAAAAAATACATTAATTCCTCCCTCAGTGAAGAATTAGGACAAATAACAAATAAAGCATAACAACCTTTTCTCTCATAAACCACTACTGGGAATCTTTCCCTTCTGCAGTGAATATGGCACTAGCTGCCTGCCATCATCTTGTTCAAGCTTGTCAAGTAAAAAAAGGATAAGAATCATTTGAGAGGGTCACTTCAAAACATAGCTCAAAAAGGAAAGTCAATTTATAATTAAAAGACATTAGTGATCTGTATTTCTCACAACTAGCTTGTACATGTAGGAGTATAGAGACATTTTCCATGTACTTTAAGACCAGGATGAATGCCAGCATTGAGGTTTCCTCCATTTAAGATGGCAGGTTCTCAGAGAACTCCTGTCATTTCTGGGTGTGCTGATACCTTAGTTGTAAATCCAGGCCATTCACTCAAGTGCAAAAAAATCTGTTAAACTGTGGTTTGACAAATGGCTTTGAACTTTTTTTAGTTAAAATCAATATAAATTTCCAGTGTCTTCCAGTGCTCGTAGAAATATTGCTTCTTAACTTTTTAATTAGGGGTTATTAGTATTTCTATCAGTCTTTAATGACAATATGTAAGTAAAATACTGCATCCTATCTACCCAGCCACTTAGGTAGAGGCTTCATTATACAGCTCTTTGTTGCAGTGCAGATCACTTTGGCCACTCAAGTCATTCATTTAACTTCACCAAACACTCCTTTATATACCTTAATGTTGTAAAGTCCCCAAACCCAACTGCTAACAGGTTTTTAGGACACCCGGTCCATTTTGCCTTGCTGCAGTTCTCATAGAAGTCAGAGTATTCCAGGACCTATTTATAAAAACATATTCACCATCTTTTTTTCCCATGAGAAAGAAATAATAGATAGGCTATGAGGCCAAATTAGGATTAGTTCAACACTAAATTCTCACATTTAGATATTAAAGCCACAGGAACTTTTTATACTGAAATTCACCATATCTAGCAGGACCCGAAAATTTTGGTGCTTAAATTTTAGACACCCTGGAACTTCAGGCATCCATTTTTGTGTTGGACCTCTCCAAGAAGAGCACTGTGTAAATGGAGACTGTCTAGTGCACTCGCACCTTTGGGAGAGATGTGGTCATGCCTAGTGCCAGCAGCTCGGTGAGGCACGAAGATGGTGGGGGCTCTGTGAAGCTGCAGCACAGGAGGACCTTGACCATTTTGCATACACACCACATAGAGCAACTTGCTAATTCCTGGCATGTCGGCCATCGTAACTGTTCACGGGCTCATTTTTAGCTTACATCAACGTGCAATGTGATTTTACTTTGAGGTTTAAAATAGCTTACATTTGCTATGCACAGGTGGTTTATGGCTGTACAGAGTGTACAAATGATCCGTAGCTCCTCTGACACCAGGGTTTCAATTCATCTGTCTAAATGCTATCACCTCCTGCGCCAGCAGGTACATCTGAGCTTGTCACCATGGGCTTGCTGTATAGTCCACAGGGTGTACTGCAGACCTCTAAAGTGGGTCAGATGAATCATTCCTCAGAAACTCCCTTTTCTCTCCGCTGAGCACAAGAGGAACTGAGGATAACTAACTCAGATGTAAACATCTACATTGCAAATGTTTAAGGTCAGGTGATGTAAATCCTGAAAGTAAGGCTGAGTTAAAATGGTAGGCAGCAATTCAGTGGGAGTTTTGAGAGTCTCAGTAATACGTAAACACTGGATTTAGGTGCCTAAGTAACAATTAGTCATATAAATCTCTTTGTTGATTCAGTCCTTTGGCCCAAATTCAAAGACACCCACATAACGGAATTTATACTTCTGAATGAGAAGTCTAGGGACTCAGGCTTAGCTTCTTTCTCTCAAAAGCAGGGTGTCTGCGTAAAAGACGTCTTTAGTATCTCTCACTGTCTGCTGACTCCACATAATTCAGTTTCAAGCTGGGAGACCAAGGCTGAGTTCTCACTGTGTCCATGGTGAGTATGAAGCCGTACCTCCCCATGTGTTCCCTACAGACCAAGTTACAGGATCTTTTGGACTGAGGAAAATGCAAAATCACATTCCTTTTTGCTGAAGTCCTACTTTACATTATTTCTTTGAGCTAGAAGGATAGTCAGTATGGCTCTGCAGCTTAAGAGACATTCACCAAGTAAGGGTGACAGCTAAGTCTTGCCTCTATACTCACAGCTACTTATGTGTGTTGTCCAATGGCTGTATAACAGGAACCAGGAAAAGTCACAGGTGATAAGAGTTAACACAAAACTTCCCTTCCAAAACAAATGCTCTGCCAGCTAGGCAATACTTTGGAAATGCTGTGAGAAAAAGGAGGAAGGGGGTCTGTCTGCCTGTTGATTAGGGCATGGATGTAGGCCTGAATTATCTTATGAAAGGGAAGGAATGGAGACCAGGCCTCCCACATTCCATTTTTAACCACTTTGCAAAAATCAGAAACGGAGGGAAAAGCCAGTGCTGATTCTTTAAGCTGTTTTCTATGCAAAATCAGTTTTTGAAAGAATCCTCTGGTTATGCCTAATCTCAATTGAGTCTATCAATTAACATAGCTGGAAAAACACTGCTTTGTACAGCATGAGGGCATCCTTCAAAACCTGAAGTCATATCCAAACAAGGAAAATACAATAATAAATTCCGGAGGCTTGAATATGAAAACGCAGCAAGGCCAAGAAAAATGTTAAAAATATTTTTTTAAACAGCAAGCCTTCCAGGGAGTCTGCAGGGCTACTTGATTATCACGATACAGAAGGAAAAGATCACTTCAGAGAAGTTAAATGAATTATTTGTATCAGTGTTCACTGTGGAAGAAACTAAGGACATTCCTACTAAGGAATATTTTTTGTTGGGTAGTGAGTAGAGTATCTCTTTGAAATTGAAATGACTGCAGAAAAGGATAAGGAACAAATGGACAATTGAACAGCAAAAAAAATTGCCAAGAGCAGATGTTATTCAGCCAGTTGTTCTAGGACAATCCAAGGATGCAATAGCTGAATTATTAGTGGGGGTGTGTAATTTCTTGCCTGAAATTGCCTTAGCAGCAGGACTGAACAGTGCCAAATGGGATGTCAGTTTTTAGAAATGATGCCAGGGAAGATGTGAGGAACTGCAGGCCTGTGAGACTGACATCTATATAAGGCACATCAGTAGCATGTTCAATAAGAATAGAAATAATGCACATCTGGAACTACTCCATGTATTTGTCCATGGAAGTATTGCTTTATAAATGTAGAGTTCTTTGAAAAATAAAAAAAACACGTAGATAAGGGTGATCTGCTAGGTACAGTCTACTCGGATTTCCAAAAAGCTTTTTACAAAATTCCTCAGTAAAGATTTTAAGAAAGCTATAACATCTGTGGCCTAAAGGGGAAATTTTGTTTAGATGAGTATCTGAATGAAAGACAGAAAACAGAGGGTAGGAGTAAATCTTTAGTGTCACATTGAAGTAAAATCACCAGAAGAATTCTGCAGGGACTGTTTGACATATTTAAAATGTCCTGGAAAAGGGATGAGCACTGGGGTCAAGTTTGCTGACCATACTTAACTACCCAGAATATCAAAGGACAGTTGTGGAGGACTTAATGTCACTAAGAAATTGGGCAATAAAATGGTGAAGAAAATTTACTGTTAAAAAATGTAAAGTGATGTGCATAGGAAAATCCTAACTCTGTCTAGAAAATGGTGGGCTCTGAGGTGATCTCACCACTCAGGAGTGAGATATAGGTGCAAAGGTGGATAACTCTATGCAAATGTTGTATAAATATTGAATAGTGGTCAAAAAAGCAAGTCAAACATTAAGAAATTTTTGGAAAGGAGTAGAACAGAAAGCATCACTACACCAGTGTATAAAGCCAAGACCTACGGATGTCCTAAGGCTCTGTAAAGTTATGATCTACTTCTCTCAAAATGGATGCAGTAGATCTAAACCAGGTTCTAGACAATGAGGTCTGGAAAAGAGGTTTAGATCTATGAAACCATCAGTGGCATCAAGAGCTAGATAGAGATCGCTTCTTCACAGGCCCTTCCCGTGTCAGAAGTAGTGGGTATGCAATGCAGCCAAACGGAGCTGAAAAGATTTGAAAGCTGGATGTGAGGCTTAGTGCAAAGTATCATACAGACTTGTCTTGCTCTTGTTTCTCCATGGGCACACGTTTTTGTCCACTGCTGGAGGCAGAAAACAGAGCTACGTTGACATTTGATCGAAGTAGTAAGGTTATGTTTATATCTTTTAGTTATTTAGTGTTTGTATGTGCTCTAAACTGCACTGTTTGTAAACTAGGGTGCTTGAGCACTCTAAACCTCTCCATGGGGTAGGCAGCCAGTGGGTAGAAGCTTTTCAGCTTTTACAGGGATACTGTTGGCAGTTTCACATTGGAAAAGGCAAGGACTGAAAGGACATGGAAATAAACTACTCTTCAGTGACACAAAAACATGTCTGAAGGCTACGATTAGCCAGGTTGCAATGAGGCTTGTTCCTCAGCTCTCTTTAGATTATTCAGTTTGCATATAAATAGAATATTCCACTATGCAATGCATGCTTGTGCAGTGTCTGCTGCATGGAAGTCAAATATCCAAAATATCCAGTGATGTGTTTCGCTTGTTGTAAAGATAACTGTCCATTTTTCCAGTCAATATGAGATATGACACTAGTTATCTCACCTTCAAATGTTTATATTACTCTGTTATGCTTCACTTTCCATTTTAAAGAAGGATATAGCACTTCACTTTCCCTGACCAATCAACCTCCCCAGTTCTACTGAACTGAACTTCCAGAAATATTTAACTGCCAGGACACAGAAGACAGAGGGAAATTCTTATTATTGTTTTGATACAATCCCATACTTGGCAACCTTGTCCTTTGCTTTTGTCCGAATATGTACATGACAGTGTATTTGACATCAGAAATGGAACAGACTTCTTTTGTGCTAAACATAGGTGAAAAACCTTACCAGACTAGTTGGGGTTTCATTTTTCCAGACTCTGATCTAACAGAAGTGATGACTTCTGGGGTTCACATATAGAAAAATAATACATACTTAACCATCAGCACAAGAATAATCCCATTGACTGTAACTGTGTCTGAGATAATGATACTCACAAAGTTTCTGCCCAGAAGTTTTTGTGGTGTGGGACCACAATTGCTTTATATGTGCACTTCTTGCATTGCTTGGAAGCCGTATGTTCTGGGTCTGGTTCTGATATTTTTCCAGATTCTGATATAGCCTTATTTTATAGGAGGGGACACTTTGCTTTGAAATGAAAGAAATTACTCATAGAGGAATACACCACTTAGCACAGCTGAGCATGTAAACTACTAATCCATGGTAAGGCCATGAATATTTGTTGACTAAGGAGTATTTCTAAATGATAACGAGCATGACTTCCTCTGTCATATTAAAAATCTTAAGTCATAAATCCTAGAGCAAGTGAAAGAAAGAAAATTGCAAATAATTTTTCATTCCCATGTTTCGATAAAGAGATAGATAGTAAAACTCAGTCACTGAAAAATTCACAAGAATTAATGACAAGTATAAAAAACAAGTTCCAAACAGCATATTACCAAATTACCTTGTATATAAACATGATTCAAAATTCTTTAATTCTGGCAAGAAGAGTGGTTAGTAAATAGCCCCCCCTTACAAAATTATGAGCTCAAAAGTTTTTAGCAAAAGGTAGTAATTACCACAAAACATAGACTTAAATTATGAAACTCAGTGCCAAAGTACATTACAGAAGCCAAAACTATAAACAAGCTTACAAAATAATTCCACAAGTTAATGGAAGAAAATGTTTGCTAAGTGCTAATAAACCCCAAGACTTGGATATAAGTTCCAGCAATTGTAGTCCCTGATTCACAGATTGTCCGGAATCAGAAGGATATACCAGGGAAAGCAATGTTTCTTCTGAGTGTAAACAGAATTGGTCTGAATCACCGTTCTCAGGTGGCCAACTATGTTAAAAATAAGGAAAAATTAAAGTCTTTTGACAGTTTCTTGAATGACCTCTTAAGGACAGGTTGCATCCTATGTAAGTAGTTGCAATACTCTAGCAAAGCAATTCAACATTTGCAGTTAATACTACTATATTAATAAAAAATAAAGGGGTTGAGTTCCTTCCACTCCCCACACACTGACCTGCTCTCCGACCATAAGTGTTTTTGGAGAGCAATTGCAATCTGAAGAAATATTCCGTTATCGAATGAACTCTTTATTCCCAGTGGAACATGCCTGAATTTTACAGATCTCCACTAAAAAAAAGTTTTTTGTGCATAGTTGGTGAAAGAAGCCAAAGGAAAATGTGTACCTAATCCTATTAGCTGACTTAATTTAGAATTATTAAAAGCCTTGATACACAGGATTTAACACAATCTTTCTAGCAGGGTGTGATGTAATCTATTTTTGTTCCTCAGCTAGCAGATGGCTTACCTTTAAGTAATTTCCAATATGTTAGGAGATCAAAAGCCATCCTTACGCCACAGAGGCAGTAATCGTTCCTCTCTGCTGGGGGTTGCTTGGTACTGCGATGGGGATATGCAAAGTCTGCTGGCATTTCCAAACATAGAAGGCCGACATTTCTTCAGACTTTGAAGTTAATAATCCTTCAGAAGTTGAAAAACTGAGAGATTTTCAAAACCCTTTTAATGTTCTATATGCCATGTCTTAAAGTAAATATCTGTAAGTAATCACTGCGGACTGGTGCAAGGAAGTGCTGCATGTGTGAGTGCGGGCCATGGCAAGGAGTGCAAGGCACGACGCTCTGCTGTGCCAGTGCTGCTCCGGGGAGCGGAGGGTCCGACGGGGTGGCACGACTCACCCTCAGGACGCTGCTAACCGGCTTGGCGCACACCAAAATGCCCGGCTGCCGCTGGACCCGGGACACTGTACAGCAGCCCTACACCTGGCCTCAGAGCATCCCTTTTCTGTGCTCTCACTTGCCAAAAGTCTGTTTGCAGTAACGTGGCATATCACAGATTCAGTCTGATTGCTTCCTCTCCACAGAGAGCCCAAAGTTTATTTTTCCTGTAAACGGGAGACTTGGGCCTAAAAAGTGTGTAGCAGAAAAGTTCACCTATAAAGGAAGGTGATTAGGGTTGCTTGTGACCACCGCGTTCGTAGTATGCCATGCAGTTTCCAAAGCAGACATAAGAAATCGCCTGGTATCTATCCCTACGTCTGCTTCAGAAAGTAGTTTCGGTACAGATAGTTTTAATTTCTCTCCTTGGATCAGTATTCTCCAGCTGTTTGGCAATGAAAAGAATGCACCACCTGGGAAAGAGAAGCACCGGTCCAGTAAGGAGTGGTGGTCTGGCTGGGCCCTTGCTTTGGAGCTGCGGGCTCAAACATTTGGAGCATAGAGAGCCAAGTCTTGACAAAAAATGCCTGCTGGGAACAACCTTTCCAGCTGATGATCACATCGTATTTATTTGTAAACACAGTTTTTGCTCTTCTTATATTAGAAATAACAATTAACATACCTGTTACTCTCTCAATATGATTTTAGCGATTGGAAATTTCTAATCAACTTTTGCTGCAGACAAAGGGTGCAAAAATTACTACTCAGAAATAATAATGAAAGGGTCAGTGTTTAAGCATTGTGAAAACTGGCTTGATGACATTTTAAAAAATTTAAAATTAACTTTGAAATTAGGTTAGCCTATATGAAGGCCTAAGATTACTGAAATAACCTAAGATCATTTCATGTTAAATTAAAAATAATACTTGAGTTAAGCATATTTATTCCTGAAATTTTAAGAGAGAGTCCCACCATTCAGGTGCAGGAAGCCAGTGACTGAACACCTGCAACAGTGTTTGCTTTTGCCAGCTGTAGCTTCTCCACAGGTGCAGAGAAGGGTTTTTTCTGCATTTGGTTACATTCAAGTCATTCATTCAAGATGAGAAACTGATCGGGTACTGAAAAAACAGGATAGTTTGCTTTTTTTTTTCAGTCTATGAATAAAATTTGGGTGGTAGAGACTTGGGTGTACTAGTTTAAAACTCTTGAAAAGTAGAGTGGCAAGAAAAACTCAAGGGCATTAATGAAATGCAGACAATAATATCACAGACAATTTTTTAACATATTTTGATTACAAAAATCACAAGTTTATGGAACATTCCAATCATCTAGAAACATCTTTACAGCAGTTTCCTGCAAGCATGCAAAACCAATTTACAAGCTACTCTTGAGCCAGACATTAATCATCTAGTTGGTAGGGAGTATCGTATACTGGTTTATGAGCATAAGATAATGCAAAAATAAAAAGTCTGAAAGATGTGCAGTATGCCACAATATCATCACAAAAAATATGCAGAAGGCACACATGCTGTGCAGCACAGCAGATATTGCCCAGGTGGTTTGAGGTGCCCGAGGGTGGCCGCAACAAGGAAGCCTGGAAGCTGAGGCAGATGTGTGTCTGCCTAGGGAGGCAGCTGGATGCCAGTCCCCGGGGTGGGGGGAGCTGACCCCTCTGCAGGGTGCAGTAGGAGCGTGCTGGCTGTGTTGGATGTGGGGGAGCCCCCCGCCACCCATCCCCACCGCACAGCCTGGGATGGGGCACTGGGTGCAGGGCAGCTTTGGGTCCCCACGGCTGAGGCAGAGCTGCTGCTGCCATGTCCAGCACAGAAGATCAGGAGGGCTCATTAGCCACTTTCTGCTGAATTCGAGCAAGTGCAGACACCTTTTTTTTGCTGTTTAACTCCCTCGGCAGGAGAACTGACTCAAAGAAAGGTTAGGGTAGGACCGTGTCAGGGTTCTGTAGTGAAAAGAAAGGAATTGTACTGAAAGCATGGCCAGGAGTATTGCCCTGGTCCAATTTACTTTTGCCAAGGTTGCAATGAATGCAGCAGGAGTTTCAATGTGTTCACAGGCTCAGGAGTCAGCTTCGTTTGTCCAGACATGAATAAGGGGGAATATCAGACATGGCACACTCTAGGGCAGGGTTCAGCAACTGATTGCCAAGAACAGGAAAGAAAAGTTGCCAAGGATACTCTTTATTTGCAATCACGAAAAATGCCTCATAAACAGTCTACTATTTGGGGCATACTGTAAATATCTGTTTTACTTGGGGAACTAGAGACCAAAAAAATGACAAAACAATAGCTGCTGATAACCTTTTTTGTACTAATTGTTGTAGTAAGAACAGCCTCCTGATGTCTCCCCATGCAATCGCGCCAGTCCTGGCTGCGTAGCCCTGCCCCTCGTTCAGGACCCTTTTGCTCCCTCCCCGTGGCTCGGGGACACCTAGGGAAAAGCAGTGGGCTCAGTTCTAGCTAATTCTGGCATTTTTCTTCCCATCTTCTTTTCCCGAGAGAGAGAAATTCTCCGTGCATGGAGATTTACCCAGCTTATCAGGGACTTCTGTGGCCAGACTGGCTGGGCACCACCTCCCCTTGCAAACCTTCGCCACCTGCCTCACTGTGCATAAGGATTTCTGACACCCTATTTTGAGCTGACAGGAGCGTATCCCCCTCCCCACCTGCTGCTTCTCTCCCTCTGTGGTCTCATCACTTTGCTTTTTTTTTGACTTGTACTTTATACAAGTCCAGGGTTTTTGTTCAGTGCTGTTCAGCTGTCAGTCCCCAGAACTGAAGAGCTATCTGGTTTATCCCTATTTCAGGTTAGGAAACTGAGGCTCAGAGCAGGGATGTGATTTATTCAACATAACCCAAGATCCTGGTGATTTAGTCAGTCACCTCTGCTTCCTCTCTAAGCTTTCCACTTTTAATAAAATGAGCCTTTACTTTGACTTCAGTATCTATTATCAGTGAGAAACCTACACTTGGGAGAAGGCTAAAATTAACTTGTAGTCTCATAGGCCAATGCTCATAAAAATGAAATCCCTTCAGTCAGGTGGAATCAAACAACACGTTCAAGCAACTAATACAATGCTGTGTGACCACAGAGGGAAAAACAGTCAGCTATCCCACACTAGGAAGACACTTTTCTCTAATCAGGGAAAATCAAAGAAGATTTCCTTTGCTGGCACATGTCTTGCAGCGATATCTTAGTGCAAAGCAGTCTCCTTCAGATATGGCAGCATGGGAAATCAAAAATCTAAGTTAGCAATAGGTGTCTGAGGAGGAGTATGAATCTTGCAGCCATTAAAATAGAAGAAAAAATCTCTCTGATTTGCACTTGCATTTCTACTGAGTGTTCTGTATTCCTTACACGAGCTAAGCTGAACTGCATGCCCAAAGGAAAAAAAATGTCTGAGTCCACAATAGACTGTAAACAGGGAATAGTCAGGGTTCATGCCAATTAAAAAAATGAGTATGTCCTCAAGTTCATAGCTCAGTGTCTCGGATTCAAGTCCCTGTCTGAGTACACATTTGCAAAATACAGACATCTTAGCAATGCTTCCCAGGTATACTTGCTGCCTGAAATATGAACTGAGGAGGAACCTCAGGCTGGCATATTAGCAAAGGCAGAAGACACCAGTTTCTTCCGAGCACAGCACAGGGAACAATTATGCACAAAAATCTCTCTGATATATATACCAGCACAGGCCAATGGTACACAAGCCATCCCATCCCAAGGTGTCTGGACATAAAGGCCTTGTCAAAATGAATACGAGATGACTACCGTGTGTCTGTATATACAGAAAAAAGCATAGCACAGCAGTGACTGCACAGCACTTTCTGTATTCCTACTGTGTACCAGGCAAAGATTTTTCAGTTCATACATCATTCACAACTTGCTACAGGGATTCCACAAAGCCAGTACATATCCTTTACAGAAAAGAAGGGGGAAAAAAAAATAGATTCAGAAAAGAAAAGATTCTGAAAGTGTGTCTGCAGGATGAGTAGTCAGCATCAGGGGCGCTAACAATACACAAAGCTTAGCAAGAAGCAAAATAAATAAGTAAACAGTGACATCGCCCCGTTCCAGGCCACTATGAAGCAGAGCTCTACCTCTGATATCACAGCGTATCTTCTCACAGTAAAGAGAGCAAGCAACAGCCAAAGGGTTTTCTTCCTGTTCCCAAAGATGTATTTGTACCATTTGGCATACAAAGGGTGTGGGAAAAGAAGGAAAGAAACCACTTGGAGCAGAATCAACTCACCCAACTTCAGCAATCCACAAGGTAGGTGTCTCATCTAGGATACTTTATTTAGGCTCTTTTACAGTGTGTAGGGAGAAAGAGGCCCCTCGAAGGGCTGTATCTTTCTTCTCTCTTTGCAGGCTATTGTGCGAACCTGCCAACAACAAGGTGCACACAGATGGACAGTGGGTAAGCACTATTGCATTTGCTCTTTAAACACGACTCTTGCCATCTTGACTAGCGATTGAACACCAAACCTCTCTCTTGAGAGATTCTCATCTTTTCTGCAGAAGACAGCCTGTACAGGACACACAGGAACTTTTACTCACCAGTGGTCCTATAAGGTCAGTGACACAAAGAGAGTTGTTGGTAGTAAAAGCATTTCAGAAGGCAAATTTGCAGCTAGAAGTTTCAAAGGCAGTTGCAAGACAGAGCAGATTAGCGTAGATTTGGATAATCTTTTCTGGCTAGATCCCTTTTTGGGATTGAAAACAGCAAAATAACAGAATTCTTTGGCACAAATCATTTGTGGAGCAGACACAGCTGCATGAAGAGAAGATACACCAAAAATGAATCACCTTTTTGCCCTCACTCTCCCAAAAATGTTGTTAAGAAATTACAGTAATAGCTAGTATGATTGATGGCTACAGGCAATGCCTACTGTTGTGCTCCTTGATGCACCATCCTTAATCCACTGTTTAAGCAAACTGTGCTGAAAAGAAAATTTTGAAGGGCTTCATATAGCATTTATATCACCATGGGTTCAGTGCCATAAGCAGTGGTTAAAAAGTAGTTTATGGATACTATATTACACACAAGGCAGTGCTGCAGCGTAGTGCCAAGCCCAGATCTAATCTGGAAATGTGTTTTAACTCTGAAATGAATACTGTAATGCAGACTGCCTGCTAGTTCGGTTTCAACCATATTTTATCTCCTGTGGTTCTGAGCTGATTGTAGCAGAAAAAGGTGCCAAGGCAGTCTCTTGTATTAAAATAGATGGGTTACATATGCACCAAGTTTTATACACAGTTGAGACTTAAATATCAGCAGCATAAGGCATGTTGGGATGTAAACTGTTTTCAGATGTGTCTATGGGCTTGAGTGGAAAGGAAAATATTAATGCTACTCAAACTGATGGCAGTCAGGACCCAGAAGGTGAGCTGCAAAGTTCTGAAGGGGAGCTGCTTTGTTTCTCAGAACCTATAACCTTGACACTGAGGTTAGCTCTATTTCTCCCTTATACAGCAACGTGTTGCATTATGGCTGTCTAAATATTCCTGGAAGTGCTTCAGAGATTTTGTGACCCAGATGTGGATTATGTGTAACACTAACTATGTACATGCTGGAGGTGATTACACTGGGAGCTTTCAGATTCCATTCTGCACGTGTAGCATTGAAAAGAAACTTAACTCGTACTTATGAAATTCCTTTTGACCATTAGAAAAACAGAAGGAAACCCCCTTTGGAGACTTCCATAATGGGAAACAGGAAACAGGTCTGTCAAGAGTGGAAACTTTGCAGCACAGGAAAAACAATGGACTATATAAACATAAACGCCATTATCAGATACTCTGCAATGGCCTTGCAATAGGTCTAAAGTTGAAAATATGCTGTGGTTTGTGTTTTCATTCAGATCTAAAGATTGTTTTATGGGCTATTCCTGTTCCTGTTGAGATCAAGTGGTATTTTCATATTGACAAATGGGCATAGGTTAAAACCCAGGGGTAAACTTTTAAAAAAGACACTCTTTAGGAGAGTTTTCAGCTTTTTGATTAATTTCTGCTCCTTGTTTTTGCATATCTTCACAGTCAAAGCAGTTGAATTGGAGCAGTTATCACAAAGCTTTCTTGGACAGGAACAGGAATACAATGAGTTTCAATTATAGCATCTAAATATTAAAAGTAATATCCTGGTATTTCAAAGTTCCCTCCATGACTTTAATTCCTCTACAGGACTGATAAAACAGCAGATTTTTCGTCAGCATGGGAGACCGTTCTAGGGAAAGTACCACAGCGTCTCACTTAGACCTCAGTTAGGGACACGCTTCCAAGGTTTCGCTCAACAGAAGAAAATGCAGAGGATGACACAGTCTGGCTGCCTGGTACTTGAGGACTGCAAAGGAGGAAGCTGATTATTGATTCAGAGTATTCCTACAGTGCACCAAAGGTCAGTGGTGGTAGAGGTACTGCTTACAGACCTGCTTTAAAGCAGTTTAAAACAATTCAGAGTCTCTACGGAGCAGGTGGCCTCTTCGGCTCCCATCGAAAGGCAAACCAATCTCCAGACAACTTTTGTAAGCTTGCATTTATGATTTAAAGTCTGTACTGCAACAAAATTCACTAGAACAGAATGAAACGAAGGCAGAACCTGCCCTGTTTTAAACTTTAGGTCTGGGACTTTTCCAGATAATAGTTATCATCAGTCATCCTACTAGAGTTGCTTTCTAGCTCCTTTGCACTGATGCCAGAGAAGGCTCTAAGACACATCTACAGGGCAAAAATTGTATTCTTGTCCCACAGGTTTTGTCGTACTACAAGTGGAGAACTAAAGTCTTCTGATTAAATATAGATGTTTACACTGAGATGGTCACCAATGCCATTAATATCGATGGAACCAGTGCATACTTCATTTCACTCCAAAGCTTTAAAATAGGCCCCATAAGACGGCTGTTTCTCTGCATTGGTTGTGAATTGAGACTAGCTTGGACAAATGCATCCCCACTGTGAAAGTCAACTGTTAGGTCAGATGAATTCCCCCTGTCACTTGCACTTGCCAAGTACATCCAGGAGTCCAAGCAGGTCACCCGCATGGTTCAGCAAGTTACCCTGAAAAAGGCCCAGATGAGCTCAGTCTTCTCTGTAGCACTGGCTTTCTTTTGCAGACAAAGCCAGACTGAAGATGGAGCAAGACAGGAACATGCTACAAATGCAGAAGATTTTAGAGAAAGAATGTATTCCTCTCCATGTAGGATATACACATGCTGGGCTTTCCTGTGCCTTCAGTAATAAAGCGGAGGTCTATTGTATGCCACTTCTTCTCTGTTTCTGTGTGACTGCTATAGCTCTTTTGTTATTACTGTGTTTGAAATCATATGGTTGGTATGCATCAATACCTTTTGCTTTGCTAAAGCCAACACCAAAAATTTTAAAAAGTCTCTTCTGCCTCACGAATCAGAAATTAAATGTTTTTATGGGCTCTAGAAAATTATCTCTTTCATCTCAAGTGACTTCACTGGCAATGTTTAGATCTGATAATCAGATTACAACCATGTTGAAAGATACACCCCCAAGTGATGACTAATGTAATTTCTGTGTAGTACAAAAGATACCTACCTCAAATGGCACCATCCACTCTGGATGATCTCTATTATCTTAAAATAATATGATTCAATCAAAGCTGATCGGTTTAATAAAAACAAGAAAGAGTGACTTAGCTAAGTGGAATCAAATAATAACTTGTTCATCTCCCAAATATTAAGTTTGCCCTTTCACCCTATCCTACTCTGAGGGTGCTTCATCCATCCTGGGAACTGACTCCCAGCATCCCTTGGGCATCCGCAGCCTTGGTGGCTACCTGCAGATGGGAGGTCCCTGCTGAAGGAGGTCCTGTTTCCACTAGCTCAGCTAGTAAGGCTACTCACTGTGCCTGGGAAAAGGTCTTTTGTCTGTGATGCACAGTCCCACTGTGCCTCAGCATTGATCAAAAGTCCTCTTCCTGGCCTCTGTTTTCAGTTTCTTCCTTTTTCAGAGTCTCTGAGTGAATGAGGAACTGAGCAATTATGTAAAGAGAGCACAGAAGGGAGCATCTGACTTTGCTGTCACCCCTTACTCCACACCATTCTGGATGGCTCTTCTGAAATGGTGGTTAAAAAGTGGTGATTATGCCATGCCAAGAGGACAGCCGAGGGCTTCAATTTGTCAGAGTATTCTCTGCATTTTATAGTTCTGCAGTTCCATGGAGGTTTTCCTAAATGAGCTGTGGCTAAGGGAAGTACAAAAATTAACTGCCTCTCTTCGGGATATAAGGTGTAAAATTAAAGCGATGAGAAAGAAGAAACCACGCTTCTAACAGCCAAAGGCTCAACTTCTGTCGACTCAGTGCTGAGCTCTCCCCATCATTGTCTGCCCTTGGAATTAGATTCCAGTTGCCGTTTTCTGAAGTATCTCATTGACTACAGCTCAAATTTTCCTTGTGTATGATTTGAAAAGCCTGGCTATACTTTCTGTTCACCCCAGCCACATCATTTTCAATGATTCCTTTATTCTGGAATTAATGACAGAGCATACTTCATGGTCCTGTTGTACAGATCGTAGGAAAAAATGACTTCAGACTGCTCTAGTCATCGAGGAGAGGTAGGACCTCCACAGGGCAATTCATCTTCCCTATCTTAAACACCTGCTTTAGGATGGAATAAATCACCCTCTGGAAGTGCCTGTCTCTTCCCATTGACTGTTAAGGGACCCTAATGACTGGCAGAGAATAAACGCCTAACTTCAGAGGTCTGAGATGAAGGACAATGAATCCCATCATAAATAGGCAGCTGAACATTTCCCCTGCACTGCATTCTCCAACTGGAAAAGGACACCAGACAAATGTTAGCATGCCCAAGTTTTGTGTCATCACAGAAGAGCTGATTGTCATGAAGGAGTGAAGAAAAAAGACATTGAAATGCTGCTTTGTTAATACCTTAGAAGAAGAAAGAAAGGAGGAATACCCTGAGGGAGAACATTAAATACAAGCTGGTAGCTGCCAGCAGGAGGAACCCCAAGCTATACATATTGATTTCTGTGAGGTTCCTTTAACTTTGCATGGTAGGGCTATGCTAGAAATAACTAAGACAATATTCTGAAACTGTTTATGAAATCAACACTGATGTAAAAATCAAAGAAATAAAAACTTTCATTTCAGAGCCTAAATTACTACGCATATAAAGCCATCTGTCTTCCTCCACCCAGAAGGATGGGCTCATTGGACAAGGTTGCATCAATTTCCTAGAAGCGGCTGGCTGGTATAAGCAACTTGGTACATTGTGAAAGATGCAGTAAAAGAACCTAAAATGGGGCTGCTGGTCAGTAACAGAACTACTTCTCCTTTATGCTGAAGTCCAAAATGTGGTAAGGAATCTTTTCAAAATTCTTCCAGAAATGGCCTTTGTAGCCACAGAAGAATATTCTTTCCCAGAAAGTATAATTTGTTCCCTCTGTTCATCTGATCAGAAAAAGCAACAGCTTGTTCTACAAGCAATTTATAAAAGGAAACACTGTCTATTTAGGAAAAAGTTCTCAAGAAAATGCAAATAAGGACAAATAAACTCCGAAAAGTAATTTTCTACCTCTGTATATAAGGTGCTTTTCTAGAACTCAGTGTTATTCAAGGATATTTAAAATCTTGAACCTTTCATAGTGGAAAAAAAAGAACAACAGAAATGCAAGTTTTGAATGTGGTAGTGTTGTACAGGTTTGATTTCAGCCATAGTTGTATGATTCTTAGTTTTTCTGGTTTAAAAATAACCATTGTCTTAAGGATATCAGTACAAGTATTACTCATTTTGCTCAGCCAATTTGGGAAACGGCAAAGTTGAGGGAAATGGTGATTGAAAGACCAGGGAGCAATGCTGCAGTGGAGCTCATTTTCAGTGTTTGGTGTTGCTTAGACACATGATTTTTCCTCCTCTGAGACATGAAAGGTTGTACACCAAGGATCAAGCTGATAACTTACAGGCAACAAACGTTGCAGAATAATTCATTTTGAGAAAACCCAGGTGAAGGAAACTACCTGGAAAGCTCACTAATTTAAAGACACACTTTGTTTTTTAAAATAAAAGTTATAATGAGCAATGTTTTACAGAGATTCGTTTAGTGACTCTTTAAAAAGCAAGATAAAAAGGTTTTCAGTGATGAGGTTTCCATCCTTCATCCCTAAATATTTCGTCCATCCCTGATTATCTGGAGCAACTGGAGTTCCAGTTTTCTAGCAAGAGCACTTTGCATTCAGCAGTATTTTACATGTTGAGTCCTCGTCAACCGAAGAGCAGCCATAAATGATGACTATCAGGTCAACATCACACAGACAGACGCATGCTTTAGTCTCTTACTGTTATGCAAAGGACCAGTGCTGTTACTTTTACCTTATTACTGCCTTCAAGGAGAGAGCCAGGCCAACTGCACTGCAAATGGATGAAAGTATCTAGCAGCTACCTCTTTTTTTTTAATGGAAATTCGATGTTCAAATTGCACAGTCTGTGTCAAGCACCTGAAATATCATCCAGGAAGTGCAGAAGCTACATACATAAATAAAGCATATTGGATTGCCCCATAGCATAATTGGCATCATTACTAATGCTTGTCTTCTTAGTATATGCAGTTACTTGAAACTGAACATCTTTGCCTGTGCTGTCAGTTGCATGGGACCATATTTCCAACCCCCACCCCCCAATACACAGCGGCTATTGTCATAAATCCAGAAAAAATCCTTCTGTGTGCTTTGGCTGGAGTCATTGTTGCCCCACAGAGCATCATGGGAGGCAGCAGGGCCATGGCTGTGCCCAGAGAATCTCTCCACTGCAGAGATTCTCTCTGCAACCTGACCCTGAGGAATCTCTTCATCTATCAAAGGAGCACAAAGAGTTAAAGCAACAGGTGTAGTATCAAAGATGACAAGCCTTTCCCACTTTCATCTCTGAGAAAAGCAGCAGCATAATGAAGATAAATAGGAATTTTACAGACAGGTAATCACATGGTAACAGATGCCTGTTATTTAATACCACCAGAGCTATTTCAAATAGTGTTAGGACTTGTCTGTGCCCACCAGTATCAAGTTCTGCTAATCAGTGATCTGCAAATGTGCATGGTTCATTAGGGCCCCAAGAACAGCTGTCCGAGTCCGCTCAGGATCAGATTACAGGATATCATTAACTTGGATTCTATATCCGCTTCTAGGCTTTTGTTACAACTAACTCATAATTCTTTTTTTTTTTTTTCCAAACTCTCCTGGAAATCAGGAGAGCTAAAGACTAAGGTTTCTCTTTTACCTGCTTCTGTTCAGTATCATTTTAATGTACATTCAAAAGAAAACTGTAAATATAATGTTCATTGTAACTAGTGCAATAAAACACAGAGTAGTTTCATGCATCTTGCGCATGCCTGTGCTCAAGCTTTATAGTTGAACTGTTTTAGTGGAACAACCTAAATCCACTCTAATCTCCTACTGCCTGTAAAATACGTAAAAATTCATATACATAAAACCACATTATATATTTCAGAGCAAGCTTTTCAGTTTACTTCAGTGACTCTTATCTGATAAAATAATACATTGGTTTGGCTATTATTGCATGACTTAAGTATAATTCCGGAAACATAAGGCTGAGTATGCTCCTTCTTATGAACTGTACTCTAATTACGGTATGGCTTGTTTGATTTTAAATGCTTCCTACTACAATAAGAAATTTATAGGGCATATGTAGAAAAAATGATGATGTTCTTTTTTTCCTTACTTTTTTGAGGTCATTTGCTGCTTTCTACTTTTTTCTACATTAATATTAAGAGAGATCAAGTAAATGAAAGAAAAAGATGAATTCACAACTGATGGAATTGGGAGCAGGAACAAAAATCAACCAATACATTATTAACTAAATATTGTTCAATTATTTGACTATTATTCTCTGAGGGTAGTTGAACAATCACAAATTTTATTTTTGAATCATTCATTCAAATATAAATACTCAAATTCAGTAGTCAGCATGAATACCAGCAAAAAGACAGAAAAGAATACTAACGGAATCATTGCTGTCTATAGCAAATGTGAGTTTTTATTATCCCATTTTACTCATGTCAGCTATTATGCAACTACTGATTAGTAGATCTGTTATTAGATACTAGGCCTGATCATTCACTACTGTTCTCATAAGCAGATTTCTTACATTCGATATGAGTATGACAAAAATCTACTTATTTCAGTGCATAGAACAGGATTAGGTTCCTAGTACAGAATAGGAAATATAATTAGTAAGATTAATTAATTAAGATTAATTAGATTAGTAATGTATTAATGCAAACTGTAGATATCTGGATATAATGATGCTCAAGGTAGGGCTCAAGGGTAAAAAGTGTTTTTGAAAGAAACTTTCCAGACTTTGTTGCCAAAAATCCATCCCTTGTAACAGGCCCTGCTGAATATCCAGATACAGCGTACACCAAGTATTCAGGTAATATTCTGGATGGAGTGTCTCTGAAGTGAGGCTGACCATCCGTATCTAGATACCAAAGCAAATGGCTCAGTTCTCTGCAGAAGTTCATAAACCATCTGCAACAGGAGTTGGACAGGGCCCCTCATCAGTAAATGTCACTCTTCATCCAAGTCCCTAAACACACTCTAATGGAGCGCCCCTTTGTAATTAAACAGAAGTCCCAATTTTAGAAAACCACTTGATAAAGCAAAATGGAATACACACGAGCTATAGAAGCAAAGGCTGTCTGAAAAAAAACAATATATCTGTGGAGGCTTAAGGTGTCGTTTATGGAGCTCAACTATGTTACAGGATTTTGCTTGTCTCCCATTCCTTCTGAACAGGCTTTTCTATAGATCATGACTTTAGATCATGATAGTTAGACACTGAAGCCTGGAGATGCTGGCATATCACTTAGCTTTCCGTAGCCTGAATCCAAAAATGTTAATGCTCCTGATCTGGCATAAGTGCTTAACAATGTAAGTGAGCAGAATTAAATACAGTTGTGTGTGCTGTGCCCTTGAACCTGTGGCTGTGAAATGTGTTCACTTTTGCGCTGTATAAATGAAGTGCTATGTACATTTTCTTAGTGAAAGACAGGCAAAATAAGACTCAGATTTTAAATAATTTCAGATGACTTTTGCTTAGAAGAAAAGTGTATTTGTCTTTAAAAATGGAAGGTGCTGAGGATTGCCTTTGACAGAAGCCACCGGATGGAAAGCCTCAGATGCTAACCCAGCGACCCGCAGCCCTTGGCTGCAGGTGTTAAAAGCCCCATTGTAGTGTTCCCCTGTTCTCCAGCTGAAACACTCCCCAGGGGCTGCCAGCACCATCTCTTTCTGACAGGACAGCAGACGGTCCCCGAAAACGCAGAGAGCCCCTGCAGTCCCCGCAGCTGCCCCTGGACTGGCAGGCTCCGGGGCTGCTGGGACAGTGGAGCGCCACTGGCTCCGGGGCACTGGTGGTCGGAAAAGGGGGAGACAGGTGGGATCCTTCTGGTCATTTTCCTGTTCTTACAGATCTTGCTCAGCTCCCTGATGATATCCTAGCAGGAAACCTGCTTGGGCAAGAGCTGCTTTCTGGTGTTCACAGTCTGCCAGCCCACTATGACAATGTAGATTGAGCAGAAAATTAGCCTGAAAACAATTGATCACTTGAACATTACATAGAAGGAAAATAAAAAAAATTGTTGGTGGGCAAATTAGTTCAGTTACAACGGCCTGCAGGTATTGCAAAGCTGGGAGACTTGTGGCTTGGTTTGGGATGGATTTCTCCCAGCTGGAGATGTTGCCACAACAATGGGAAGCATATTGTAGGTCATGTTGTGTAAAGCAAAACTTCCGTCCCAGTTGGAAGAGCTCGGCACAGAGCACAGGCAACACGCAGGAGCAGAACAGCAGCCTGTCGTACAGCGGCTTGGGAACTTCTACCGAGCCGTAGGAAGGCGCTTGCAAGCTGTGTGTGTGGGATGACCAACAGTCATCTCTAAGCCTATATCAGTATGGCTGGAGAAAACCCATCTCCTTCATCTTTCTAGAGGGTATCTCCCTATATCTAGAAGCTGTAAAGAAGGTATGTGATGTTCACGTACTAGACATTAGTGTAAAAGATCCCATTACTATTGAAGCCGTAGTACTGAAACCTATTGGCAGAACAGAGTCCTGGCTGTAAAACTGGGTAAACAATAAAAAATAGGATCTGAGACTACTCTGTTTATTCATAACTCTTCATCTATCAATCACTAACAATGCTTATTAATGAAAAATATATCAAGCCTTCTGATATGAAAAGGTAAGTCGCAAAAGATCAATAAGCTACAAATTCTTATTATGAAACAAAATATAACAGATGAGGTACTGATGCTTTTTCACAAAAGATTCATCATTAAGCTCTGTGCAATGACTGCTATTGAAATTCTGGTGAGACCTCAGTTCTCTGTTGCAACGCTGAGGAAGGATTAATGTTGGAATCTGCTGGCAGGACAAATCACAGCAATGTTCTTGATGTATTTTTCAAAAGCATTCATTTTAATATAGGAATCTTTCTATCTGACATAGCTTAGTCAGTGAGTGATAATTAAAGGTAATCATTCAGCTCATTTAGTGTAATTTTTTTTGTAATTTTTCCCCAAATGAATAATAGGGCTGTTGTAAAAGACAACATTGCTACCCTAACTTTCTTTTGATAAAGCAGTAACAAGAGACATAACAAAAAGTGATGAAAACAAAGTCACAGCTCAGAGTCTTTTCTTACAGCTTTTCTTGCAGCTGTGGCCCAAATTATAGGAGTTTTCCACTTAACTCTGGCTCTAATTTACAGTAAGTAGGTTTACCATGGACATCTGGAAATATGTGATTTTTCTTTCATCATATTGATTTATACGACTGTAATTATGACTATCATAGTGTTTGGGAAAAATACTAGTTCTCCTGTTACCTTCTTGGACTTGTTATGTTGTACAAACTCCTGTAGGGCTTTTTTCAAAAAGAAGCACATCTGCTTGCTGGCTCCTCTGTCATGTTGTCCTGTTGTCTGCTCCGTCCAGGGCACGCGGGACCTGGAGCACAGAGGGACAGGAAAATGCACCAGGCTGACTGTGACGACGGCAGCAATGGTCAGCCACAGGAAGCCTGGTCTGATGAAAACTTCAGATGCTTCATTGTAAAAATATAAACCCTTTCACTCCCATGAAATGAGGGCCAAAAAAAGAGGATGGCTCCTTCAAGTTGTGCCTCTATTCATAGCATGGAGATCAAAGCGCAAGTGCCAAACATCACAAAGCTCTCCAACATTTGAATTCTAGATGCAGATCTGGACCCACA
Source organism: Opisthocomus hoazin (assembly GCF_030867145.1). Lineage (NCBI taxonomy): Eukaryota > Metazoa > Chordata > Aves > Opisthocomiformes > Opisthocomidae > Opisthocomus > Opisthocomus hoazin. Next base: position 68,766,489 of record NC_134417.1, on the reverse strand, counting down.
TTTTGCATTTTGGGCTCACTTCTGAATAAGTAGGAGCAGCTATACCCCACTGATCCGACATTCAGAGCTGTAGTCAAAGAGATCATAAAACACAGCAAAGACAACTCCCCAGCGTGGTCAAATTCCCAAAGAAGGGACTCAAGCTGCTGCTTTGGATGTAGCTGAGGAAGACTTTCAGATGTCCCAGTCTTTTGCATCAGCTTGCCAGTCAGTTCTTTTCATCGTTAAACTCAGCAAGGATCATTAACACAGTAACTGGTCCACCTCTGTAAAAATGTCCTATAAAAATACCATTGAATTTTTTGAAGATTCGGAGCAGGAATAAGCTCTTCTACTGTGAACCTGTGCTCTTTATTGTCTTGAAATCAAGAAAGACCATTATGAGGAAAGATTGCACCAGGACTATTTGGGGAAACTTGTTCAGAAACTCGGGTATGCGTAGAGCCTTGATTTCTTACAGGAAGTAAACTATTCCACTGTGTGAGCAAACCGTTAGGGTTTATTTGGTTGAATTGACATATTTGCATGGCCAGCATGAAAGGGCATAATGTGGGTTAATCTTTAGCCTGGCTTCCTGTGAAAAGCAGTCTCATACGGCTTTGTTGTTTGTATAAGTGTCTATCTATGTATACATTTTAACTTTTTAACTTCTGGCATTTGACTTAGATTTCTAAAGATCCTATGAGCTGTATGAAAATAGGCACTTGATGAGAAAGATAATATTATTGCTCATATTGAGGGAAAAGCATCAGTGAGCATCTTCCTCTTCATGAAATGCCAGAGAATCTCGATGTGGCACACCGACCCTTGGGAAGGAAGGATAGCTGTGAGATTCACTGCTCATGGAGCAACCTGCTTCTTTCGGCAATATCCAATGCTGTGTTAATAAAAGCTATTTGTAAGTCATTCAGGTCTTAAACCTCAGGAAGTGGGAGATGCTGGAGACCCGTTCAGGAGGTGGGCCAGTTGTTTGGCCAATATCCTCCCATGGATAGGACTTTATCCCAAGGGGAATGAGCAGAAGATACCATCACCTGTGGCTTCTGTGGTCTGACATTATTCTGAATCAGTTGCTCCGTGGCAGTTGTTGATACATAGCCCAGGTTCCTACAGAAACACAGCCTTGGGATCACTGCTATTTCTGTGACTGTTTGGGCTTGTGCAGATCTGCGCTTTGTCAAAACAACTTTTCAAGATGTTACGTATTTCAACCAAGTTCACAGTGGGGTAAATTCTCAAAAATTATTCATGTCCTAAAGAGCCATTAAATTGGGAAACTGTCTGCAAAAAAAAAAAAAAGACTGCCAGAACACTGACAAAGGTCCTCAGGCATGGAGTTCCCACCTTCCTAGATAGCAAAGGCACAAATACTGTGTGACCTGCATATGCTGCTCCACCCTGCTTCGCTGTTCTGCACATGTGTGAAATACATAAACTAAGTGGAAAGTAGCTGTTTAAAGTGGCTTAGGGCATCCAATGGCTTGCCAAGTATATTTACAGCACATCTAAAAATTGTTGCTAGGATCACTAAAATGTTTATTGACAGAATATGAGGAGAGAATTTTACAAAATGTTTGCTTCTGGACAATAAAAAGGAGGCGAGGGTGATGATTGTACTTCTGAATGTCTGTAACCCAAAAGTTTGTACAGCCCCTTTATAATGGTACATAAATGTCATGCCTAGCATGTCTGCGTAAAAGTCAAGCTAAGGATACATGACATCTGCTCCAGATGAAAGTGATTCGTGCTCATAATGTAATTCCACATATATAAAAACTTCCTCAACTTTTTTTTGCAGTTACCAAGGAATTATTTGGGGTATCTGGGGAGGATTTTCAGTGTAACAGTACTATCTTGTTAAGAGAGTATGGAATTCATATTCCCCTTGTGAAGATGAGGGGTAATAACTCAGTAACTACTATCTTATAAAGAATTATACATTTGGCGCACCCAAAGATATGTGAAAGATTTTCTTGTGCTGAAGTGGATATTACAGGCTTCATTTGTTTCCTGTGACATTCCTGAAAAATGTGACTTTTTGTTTATTTTCTCTTGTGCACAAATGCTACAGGCTTTAAGTGGAAGCAGTGCTGCAGTACTACTCTTCATCAGCTTGGTACTTCTCAGCCACATGCAAATCTAGTCCACTGGCACATTGCTCTGCAACTGATTACAGCTTACCACCACTTTGAGGACGCACTCCCTCCCAACATACAACCTTGCTGGTATCAGCACCTGCATATTTTACACCTTTTATGTTACTGCAATTTTTAAATCTATTCCATCTTTCCTTTGGCACCCACGTCATCTCTCTAGAGTCATGAATTCACAAGGGCTTAATGCTCATCTAATAAAAAGTTAGTCTCTGCCCCAGTAGCATTTACTGCATCATCACTTTTCTTACAGGACATGAATTTTTCAACAGCTTGTGAAAAGTTGTGAACAGAACCTTAATTAAAACCACATTCAGCAGAAAGGTATCTTACATTATGAGTGAAGGAAAGATCTGTGTAATATCAAGCAGCTGTTAAAATACACAATTAAGTCAAGCTAATTGTTATTACTGGCAGATGCAATGACAGATGAGCGGTGAAACGGTTGACTGAATAGGCCTTTGGTCAAACAACTGACGTTCCATAGCTATTCTACAGTAGGCTCCTGACCCCCATCAAATACAGAGATATAATTATGACAGTCAGATAAACAATGCAATTTGTATGAGTATCAAAAACATTGTCCTTCCTCCTGTTCTTACTGAAAGATACTGGCTGGCTGAATTTAGACTTGAGAAGCCCTAATGAGAGTACATAGAGTTGAGGGACAGCAACCACAAAGACAGTCTGATCATCTGACACAGATTCACAACCTCTTCCATTAATTCCCATTCAGTAACTTGTGGCTGAACTGGAACACAGCCCATTGACAGACATGCAGTCTTGATTTTACAGATCCCAGGAATGAAGATTCTACGTATTTTTTCAGAAGTCCTAAAGTTTCTAAAAGTTTCAGGATACAGGTGACAAAGCCAGCATAACAATCTCTTGGCTTCCCACCCTCTGGCTGCTCCCTCTCACCTCTGTGCTGCTGCCCCATCATTTGTGGAAGTGCAGCTGTTTGTGGATCCATGCTGCAAACCAGATTGCTGGAACGATTAAAAAAAACCCATGGGAACCTCTCAATTTGACTTAATTACAGAAGAAACATATCATTAACTGCCTCCTTATAGGCTGGAGCATCAGTGCAAACTTGATTTAGTCTTGTTCCACAGGCTTTGTAGTTATTTACATGCAAAGTGTGTACAAAATTCTACCTTTCTGCTATGGAAAAGCTTTACAACTGCTACAACTGCATTGCTCTCACTGTGCACTAAGTGATTGAGCAAGTTTCATTGTAACTCTCAATTAATGAAGTTAGTGGAAGGGTGAAAATTGAACATAAGCATTTAGATAGCTAGATAAAAGAGCATGACAGATCTCTGATTTAGGCAATGGTGTTCATGTCAAACTCCAAGTAAATCAGGTCAGTCAAGATCTCAGTTTTTCCTTTAGTTTAGAAGTGGGAGTAATTTCTGGTGTCTTCTCCTGGCAAGGCTTGTCTGTTGATGTCCTGGGAGCCTTTTTGAACTCCTAGGAAGCTAAGGAAGAGCAATTTCCTTACAGGTTCAGCCACAAGAATGGTTTCCTTCATTTGAGCCTAGCTGGGAGACTGGGGGATGACAACCAGTTCCAAAACAAAACCAGACCTCCTTGTCTTCTTGGAGCAATGTGTAACTTCTGCACTTTGAGGACATTGCGGCATCAGCTGGTCTGGCAATCAAGCCTGGCAGTAAAGGGTCCAATGGAAGCACACTCTGCTTAAACCTCTGCTCCTTGGCCAGCGTGACGACCAAGTATCTGCACTGCCTACATACAGCCTTGATGTTCCTTGGGAACAGCCCTGTGCATGTGGGAAACAAGTTGTCCTCAGTAGTTACACCAAGACACAGGAATTCACTCCTGAAGCAACTTAGCTTCATGGCAAATTCTGTCTCTTTCAAATCTCCACTCAATGTTTTCTGCTTTGTCCCCATATCCTAGGAGGCAGCTCCTAACCCCTCAGCATTTACTACATGCACACCCCATGGCTGAGGAGATGGAAAGGGAACTTCTATGTGTTGGTGCTGGTTTTGTTCTGAAAGGCCCTCATATACATGGTGACGGGCTCGTTGGAGGAACGTGAATTGTACAGAATATGCTGCCAGCTCTGCTTGAGATCTCTTTTTTCACAGTGAGGTGGTTCTGCTTGCGCCTTCATCCTGTGGAAAGACATTATCATTCATTTAATACAGCTTAAAGTGGAAAGATAAGAGTATTGTCTCTGTGTGTGGGACTCTACACACAGAAGAACTGCAGTCTAGGGCTGCAGTTCTTGTCTGAGCTGGTGAGCAAACAGGAGCAGTTACAGGAGGGAATACAAGTGAACAATGTAGAACAAACCTGATGAGATCTGCAGATGAATCATTCTCTAATCTCTTTCTTTAAAGAAAAAAGGAAGGAATAAGACTGGAAATAAAGCACCAGGTTTTTATCAGTGTGTGCAATTAACTACTGAAACAGCTTTCTGTGGATTCTCCTTCGTTTGAGGGCTTTCAAACAAGGCGGGATGTCTTTCTAAACCAGATTCGAACAGAATCAGCCTTGATGGCAGGATTCCTGTGTTGTGGGGGAGCTTGGATCAGGTTTTTTGCAACAGCCATCCTGGCCTTAGACTCCCAGTAAGTTTTGCTTTAGTTGTTCTCCCTCTTTGCATGGTGGGAAGAGGGCATATCTTTTTTCATTAGATAGCAAAGCAATAATCTAATCATTGGTGATTTTATAGGTCTATTTCATATGTATAAACATATATATAGTTTTAGTTGCAGACTCATATAAAAAAAAATCTGTCTCTCCATCCTGTCTTTGTCTTTTCTATACTTCTGCTGATAAATTTTTTAAGTTTCCAGCTCCTGTGACTAAAGCTAGCACCAAGAATAGAAGGCAGTTCCTTGTTCTAAAGCTATTAGAATTAAATATCAGACACAAACAAACATAAAAATAAAGCATCACATAAAGATGCACAGCAAGGCCAAAGATTTTCATACATCTGTGAGGATCAGGTAATGGGACTTTGCTGCTTATCATTATCTTCTCAGTATGATTTTAAAAGTGTTGCTTATTTATAAAAATCATCTGGTGTTTAAACCTAGGACACCTAAGGTTACCTAACAGCTGCATGGGCTGGTAAGTAGAACACAGGGCCACAGAGGAGATTGACGCCCTTCCAGAGTGATGGTGGGATGACAGGCAGGACAGCCAGGAGCCCCTGAAGTCTTACTGGTACCTGTGCTTCACCATGGAGTCACTGGGACAGCAATTAACTTCCTTACTGTATAATACATAAAGTAAATTAGCTTTTTTCTTTTTTTAATTCTTGATTTAAGAAAGGCAGTGAGTATGAGATTAAGACTTAAAATGGCCTACACTGTTCTGACTTCATTAATTTAAAATAGGGTTATATTACATTATCTGAGAACTTATCCCATAACATTTAATTACTTGAATAGCATCTGTGATAGGTAACTGATTTCAAGAGAATTATGTTAAAGTCCGGGCTGTCAGTGAATCTTCCCACCGGTAATCTAAGCTACTGTTCTGGTCTCTTTTCAGTGTTATTTATGTCTGGCTAACTTGCCTATCAGATAGAAAGAACACAAACCCAGCCATTAAAAGATCTACTCCAGATAACAGATTATCTTGGAGGTAACAGTGTTTGTGTTCAATGTTTTGTCAAAATACCAAGCTGGTCCTGTGGGAGACTGAAAAATATTTTCCTCTCCTTTGAGGTCTTGGTTCTGCTCAATGTGACCTGTACTGCAGACACTGTGAGAGGATGGTGTTTAGTTTGAGCTTACATTTTTAGCCTTACTGCAATTACAATAATTAGAAGAATCTCGCACTGGACTCTGTTTTCTTTCTGAATATTAATTCTGTTCATCATCACTTATAAGCATCGACCGGCATTCTAACTATGCTAATTAAATGCAATTTTATTTATAGTCATCCTGAAGAAGAGACATAAGTCTAAACCGGATCCCTGCATCCACTGCCTAAAATCCAAATTCAGATCCCTTCTCAAAAGTTCCCTGTTTTGACACATTGGACTTAAATCCCCAATGTGTTCAGTCTACTTCTGAACAGCATTTGGCTTTCAGCCTCTCTATTTAGGAAAAAAACCAGTGTCCATCTCTAAAAAGTCATGATCTAACAGCAGAAGTCAGACAATAAATCAGGTCAGCTGTCACTATTTGGTCAGAAATGAATAATAAACTTCAAAATAATTGAGATCTGAAAGTTGGACATTAAAGAAAAGAAACTGGAATAACAATAGAAAAGAGCTCAAAAAAGAGAGGCATATATATTCTGAACTGAATTTTCCTCTTTCACAAACTGTTTTAAAACTATGGTAACCTGGTAACTCCTTATTCCGGTGTCTTTCTAGTGTTTTTTCAATAATGTTTATATACATTTTGCAGCTCATAGGATGGTCTATAATATGCAGTAAAGTGGTAATGGACTTATTTTTGCTACTTGATTAGGGAAATGTATCCATGTACACTTGAAAATTTCCTTATTTCAAATAAAATTGTCCAAGAAAACATCATGGATGCTTTGGTCTTTTTGCATTGAGGGCAAAACCCATAAGTCAATGCTTACAAAATGTCTCTCAGTGTTCTTGGTATAATTTCCATAGCTGAGATATTTTAAACTTCCTTTCCTGAAATGCATCTCTGTTAAGTGCTCCTTAAGAAAAAAAAGAAACTGTCTCTGCTATTGCAGAGCACTCCTTTCCAGACACAAGGATCTCACACCAATCAGTTTCAGAGCCATCCTGAAGTTCATAACCTATTTTAAAGGAAATGTTTAAATAAGTGCAAATGTTTCCCTTTTCTCCTTTGGGGCTGTGCCCAGGAGAGGTACTAATGCTGGCTGTGCAGAATACTCTGTCTGCAGCATGAAAGTCAGGTCATCTGACCGTGTTCATCCAAACTGAAACCGGTTATGTACAACACCCCACCTGTCTTCTCCAGGCACTCAAACACCGAGAAGTCTTACACTCAAAGAAAAGGAGAAAAAACATTTCTTAGTGCTGGATAAGCAATATGAAGAAATCTGATAGTAAGCGTATAACCATCCAGGAGATCTCAGTACAAGAAATGAGAATAATGGGCTCTAAAACACTTGAATGGGATTCATAAACTTCAGCTGTCTACCGCGTAGGTGAATAATGTAAATTTTCATTGTAATTCCTTGATAAGCAATGGAGAAAGATAGACTCTTTCACAGTACATATCACCCAATTTCAATATAGGCATTTACAGTAGGTGGGATGAATAACACTCTAAAGATGTGTATCTCCAAACAGGCTCCTTCCAGAAAGACTACATAATTTGCTTAGACTAGACACCTGAATTGCAGATAACTAAACCGAGGGGAGTCGGATCTTGCCCTGGATGCCTGGCTGAACAGAGAATATTCCTCAAGTTGCTTACAAAATGAATGCCACGCTGCTTAGGAAGGCTTGTGACTACTCACGGTCCTTCCTGGGCTTCATGGACTGCTGTGCTTTGTCCAGGAACTGCTGCAGACCTTGCAGACAGACTTAGCAGAAACTATGACATAACAGGGCATCCCAGTTTTGTTCGGAAAAGAGCAAAGCACCTGGGCATTGGGTCTGGTGCTGACTTGGAGCTCAGAAGCCCAGCCGGGCACAAACTAACCCAAGTATTGCTAAGGTGTGCTCCCAACTCTCCACCTTTGGTCAAAGAGGACTTGTCATCAGTAACAGCATCAGATTTCCAAAGGCTCCGTGCCAGTTTCTGGCACTGAGCAAGCCTTCCCTGAACCCTAGACAGGTGTGTCAGCACCACCGCTTCAAACATCTGAGGGTCCTGTTGATGGAAACACAGGGATGGCTCAGCACAGCACCATTATGACTTGGGTGAGGTCTACTGAGTGGGATTGGGACTCAACCTAGCTTCAAAATAAGCTTAGCTGTGCCCCCGAGTGACACTGCTGAGTCAGTAGGACCACCTCAGTGCTTTCAGGACATGGATAATCCACAGTGCAGATAAATGACCCACTGAGGACTAATTATTGACTGCAACTTCTGCATTTCACATCTGTCACTGAGAGTCCTAAGTGCTCTAGTGCTAAAGACCAAAACATGTGCGCTACATGAAATGTGCCTAAATCCCACTCTGCACCCCTTCCTCTCTCTCTCCTCTGAGGAAGAAGCCCCAAGGCTGTAATCTTTTTTCCTGTTGAAAGGGACCACCCTCACAGCACTGCCTACCACAGTAGTTTATCTTGTTATGCAGGAGCACTGAGGGTCTCACTTGACAGCTCAGACATGTTTATTGATTTGTTTTTGTTAGCCTGAGACCTTCCCGGTGGCTGCAATGTGCAAGGAGGTGGTGCCAATGATGCCTGCCTGGTCCGTCTTTCTCCAAAGAGACCACCTGAGACAGTCTGCCTTACCAGCCGAAAGTTCTCACACCAGCGATGCCGATTCCCTGGTCTCTGGGAAAAATATCCACATTTATTTTTGTTAACATTGCCCTTGACTGATGCTTGATAATGGTGAAACTTTTCTATCAATGCGTTCACAGGACACTTACTGCTATAGGCACCTTGTGCCATCGGTCAAATTTTGGCTTCTTTGATCATGGGGAGGTGTACACAGCACTGGGCCTGCTGGCGACAGGTGGATCGCAGCTATCTCAAAGGGGAAATAGGATTCTTGGCCATGAGCTGGCAGGGCTCATTGAGAGGGCTTTAAACTAGGTTCGAAGGGGGAAGGGGACATCGCCCAGCTCACTGGGGACGAGCCCAAGCTTGGTGTGCCAGGGTCAGGGGTGAGATTGACAGCTCAGCTCAAGTGTGTCTATACCAACGCAAGTAGCATGGGCAATAAACAGGAGGAGCTGGAAGTCCTTATACAACAGGACGGCTATGACTTGGTTGCCATCACAGAAACGTGGTGGGACAACTCGCAGGACTGGCATGCTGTTACGGATGGCTACAGACTCTTTAGGAAAGACAGACCAACAAGGAGAAGTGGGGGAGTTGCTCTGTATGTGAGGGAGCAACTGGAATGCATTGAGCTTGGCCTGCGGGCAAACGAGGAACGAGTTGAGAGCTTGTGGGTTAGAATTAAGGGACAGGCTCACATGGGTGACATTACGGTGGGTGTGTACTACAGGCCACCTGACCAGGAGGAGGAAGTTGATGAGGCCTTCTACAGACAGCTGCAAGCAGCCTCACAGTCACAGGCCCTGGTTCTCATGGGGGACTTCAACCACCCTGACATCAGCTGGGAAGACCATACAGCTAGGCAGGCGCAATCCAGGAGGTTCCTACAGAGCATCGATGATAACTTTCTGATGCAAGTGGTGGAGGAACCAACAAGGAAAGGTGCTCTGCTGGACCTTGTATTAACAAACAAGGAGGGACTTGTTGAGGATGTGAAGGTCAGAGGTAGACTCGGCTGCAGTGACCATGAAATGGTCGAGTTCAGGATCCTGTGTGGAGGAAGCAGGGCGATAAGCAGGATCAAAACCTTGGACCTCAGGAGGGCTAACTTTGGCCTCTTCAAGGAGCTACTGGGAGGAATCCGATGGGCCAGGGCTCTCGAAGGCAGGGGGGTCCAAGAGAGCTGGTCGCTGTTTAAACGTCACTTCCTCCATGCTCAGGAGCGGTGCATCCCCCTGAGAAAGAAATTGAGCAAAGGAGGCAGGAGACCTGCATGGTTGAACAAGGAGCTTCTAGCAGAGATCAGGTGGAAGAGAAAGGTCCATGGAATGTGGAAAGAGGGACAGGCCACTTGGGAAGAATATAGGAATGTGGTCAGAGCGTGCAGGGATGCGACGAGGAAGGCCAAAGCCCACCTGGAATTGAAACTGGCAAGGGATGTCAAAAACAACAAGAAGGGCTTCTTCAACTACATCAGCAGCAAAAGGAAGTCTAGGGACAATGTGGGGCTGCTTCTGAATGAGGCGGGTGTCCTGGTGACAGATGATGCGGAGAAGGCAGAACTACTGAATGCCTTCTTTGCTTCAGTCTTCAGTGCCAAGGCAGGCCCTCAGGAATCCCAGGCCCCGGAGGTAAGAGAAGAAGCCTACAGAGAGGATGACTTTCCCTTGGTTGAGGAGGACTGTGTGAGGGATCGCTTAAGTGATCTGGATGTCCACAAATCCATGGGCCCTGATGGAATGCACCCACGAGTGCTGAGGGAGCTGGCGGATGTTGTTGCTGAGCCACTCTCCATCATCTTTGAGAGGTCCTGGAGGACAGGAGAGGTGCTCGAGGACTGGAGAAAGGCCAGTGTCACTCCAGTCTTCAAAAAGGGCAAGAAGGAGGACCCAGGGAACTACAGGCCGGTCAGCCTCACCTCCATCCCGGGAAAGGTGATGGAGCAGCTTATTCTGGAGGCCATCATCAAGCAAGTGGAGGAAAAGAAGGTTATCAGGAGTAGTCAGCATGGATTCACCAAGGGGAAATCATGCCTGACCAATCTGATAGCTTTTTACGATGGCATGACTGGCTGGGTAGATGAGGGGAGAGCCGTGGATGTTATCTACCTTGACTTCAGCAAGGCTTTCGACACAGTCTCCCATAATATCCTCCTAGGGAAACTCAGGAAGTGTGGGCTGGATGAGTGGTTGGTGAGTTGGATTGAGAACTGGCTGAATGGCAGAATTCAGAGAGTTGTTGTCAGTGGCGCTGAGTCTAGTTGGAGGCCAGTAACTAGTGGTGTCCCCCAGGGGTCAGTACTGGGCCCAGTCTTGTTAAACTTCTTCATCAACGACCTGGATGAAGAGTTAGAATGTACCCTCAGCAAGTTTGCTGATGACACCAAACTGGGAGGTGTGGTAGGTACACCAGAAGGCTGTGCTGCTATTCAGCATGACCTCGACAGGCTGGAAAGTTGGGCAGAGAGGAACCTGATGAGGTTCAACAAAGGCAAATGCAGGGTCCTGCACCTGGTGAGGAACAACCCCATGCATCAGTACAGGCTTGGGGCGGACCTGCTGGAGAGCAGCTCTGTGGAGAGGGACCTGGGAGTGCTGGTGCACGACAGGTTGACCATGAGCCAGCAGTGTGCCCTGGCTGCCAAGAAGGCCAATGGGATCCTGGGGTGCATCAAGAGCAGTGTGGCCAGCAGGTCGAGGGAGGTTCTCCTTCCCCTCTACACTGCCCTGGTGAGGCCTCATCTGGAGTAATGTGTCCAGTTCTAGGCTCCCCAGTTCAAGAAAGACGAGGAGCTACTGGAGAGAGTCCAGCACAGGGATACGAGGATGATGAGGGGACTGGAACATCTCTCCTACGAGGAGAGGCTGAGGGAGCTGGGCTTGTTTAGCCTGAAGAAGATTAGGCTGAGGGGGGACCTTATAAATGCTTACAAATATCTGAAGAGTGGGTGTCAGGAGGATGGGGCCAGACTCTTTTCAGTGGTGCCCAGTGACAGGACAAGGGGCACTGGGCACAAACTGAAGCACAGGAAGTTCCGTCTGAACATGAGGAAGAACTTCTTCCCTCTGAGGGTGACGGAGCACTGGAACAGGCTGCCCAGGGAGGTGGTGGAGTCTCCTTCTCTGGAGATATTCAAGTCCCGCCTGGACAAGGTCCTCTACAGCTTGCTGCAGGTGACCCTGCGTCGGCAGGAGGATTGGTCTAGATGACCCACAGAGGTCCCTTCCAACCCCTACCATTCTGTGATTCTGTGATTCTGTTTTCAAATGACAGACATAAGGTCATTGGGCTTCAATTTGCCTTGCCGTGTATTAGTCTCAGGCTCCAGAGTTTCCAAAAATCTTCGTCGCTCTTTCTGACTCATTTTCAAGAATGAGGGTGGCAAATAATTATTCTTGCCCATGCAAAAAACAATTCTGTCACGCTTTTATTTAGGATAGTCTCCTTCTGCCACACTTTATCAGGAGAACTGGAAACTGGGTCTAAAGGAGACTGCCTCTCCGCTTAGGGTCACAAAATGGCATTAGCTGTGATTCTGTGATTCTGTGATTCTGTGATTCTGTAGCTTACTTAAGGGGCTCCCAGGAGCCTAACAGGCAATGGGCTAATGAAAGCAGTTTCCCAACAGTTTCCCATCCTAGTTGGAGGGCGAACTTCAGCAGACACATGCATAGGTCCTATATGAAAGCAGCAAAAAAGGAAACATCTCCAGAAAACATTTGGACAAGTATCTTTTCAATCTTTTCTCACCATTAGTAGCACACCTAATAATACATATAGGTGTAGCAAAGATCGCAGATAATGCGATGGTTCAGTCTTATTTTTTCCAAATTTAGTTTTTACAGAGCTTATGAAATCAGACATGGAATCAAAGTTAAAGGACTGTTATTAAGACCTAAATGTCAATAATTCATTGTGAATAGTAAAGCTGCCAATGTAAGCTTAATCTGGTCTCTTTGGTGTGTGTACATTATGATAGCCTTTGATTACACAATCAGAGATTACTTTGTGGTGAGGTAACCATCTCTCTGCGACATTGCTGGGAATCTGCTGGTCTAACATCAGAAATGAAGCTTTGAGTTTTTCTTACAAAGCTTGGAGGCCTCTCCTGTGGGGTAAGAGAAAAGCAGGGACCTTCAGAAGGCTGCCCTCTCCCTCTGCCATCATTTGACATACTCATTACAGCAGAGGTGTGGACCTTGTCTTAGAGAAAGATAGGGAGCTGTATTTTGTATGTGAGAGAATGTTCTGATTAAGATAGGGAATATCAAGGGAGAAAGGAGGAGGATTTTCAGCTTATCAAGAGATAAGGAAGCTTGATAACATTATGGAAAGCTATAACTTTCCTCCTTTTCCAGAGGAATTTTAGCAGTGTTAATGAAGCAATGGGTTTACAATATCTTGGTAGCCTCCTAGCAGTGAGGAAGTCAAGACAAAACCACAAAAACGTAGATTTACTGGCTGTATCTGCTTTTTATTCCACTATATCACATTCATACAAAGTATTCTTTCATGCATATTCACAATTCTGTTTGCAAGGGATAACATACGTGGTATCTGACCATTTGCCAGAGTTAATCTGTGCTGAGTCAAGCCTTGTGAAGGACAGACATATTTAGTAAAGCCAAAAAAGGGGAAACATTTAAGTTTTATCTGAAAGATGTCCTAGGATAATACTATGTATGAAAGGACATAATTAACCAATTCTGAGATAGATTCTCAATAAATTGACTTTTAGTAGAGTCTGTAATTTTAAACAACTGCTGTTTTAAAAAATAAATTATTTTGTTGCATTTGTACCACCATAGGCTTTCAGCTTTTCTAGAGTTCATGAATACCTTTGAGTGAATATTTATGCTGATAAATGCATGTACTGGCTTTTTAACATAAACATTATTACATACATGGCTGCCAGAAGAATTAGTGAGGAAGTGCAGATCGATGTGTTTTAAGTATGTTGATTTTCTACTCAGCTAATTGATCTAATATTGATAGTATTTGTAAATGCCTTGCCAAGTTTCCAAGGGAGAATAAGCTTAAACAAGGGCAGTTGTTGCCCATCTCAGTCTGTGTGAGGACGCAAAACAAGCAAGCAACCAGAAAAGCAGCGATGCTCACTTTTCACTTGAACATGTGGTTACTGGTTATTAGTCAAGTGCCTGGAGCCCAAGGAGTTTAAGAATTCATTCAGCTTTAGAGGATCACCTAGCAACAGTGTCTGGGAAACCACTGCTTTGAGAGTTTTTTTACTTTATTATGTTTTCAAATACAAGGCAAGAGTGTGCAAAGCCTCACATGAGATCAAAATCTGAGCAAATCAACATTCAGCATCCAGCTATCACCATAACAGGAATCATAAAAATAGGCTGCCTTACACTACTCAAATTACATGGAGAAATTATATTCCCCAAAACATTTGTGCAGACGAAGTCAGTCTCTCTTAAAAGTTCACTGAAGTCAGTGGTGCAGGCAACATGAAATCAGATTTTATTTAAAATATGGACAGGAAAAAATGCATCCAGCCCTCTTCCAGACCCATACATGTATGAGATACATTATTCCACAGAAATAGGAGGTTACTGCAAATCAACAATATTCAGTTCTTCAAACTGGAACTGGACCAGGACATCCATCTGAACTTCTTTCATTGCAAAAAATATTACTGTTCTGAGACCTAGTCCCAAGTGTACTGCAGAAAGTTTTGGGGATGGGGATGGCTTTTTTTCACCTTCACGTGTTCTAATAGCCCTTGGATTATTTCCAAAAGTGTCTCATTTAGACTTCATTTAAAAAACAGATCAGAGCACTCCCACACTAGGTCATGGTCCTGTAGGCTGCTGGAAGAAGCACGGTCTGTACCTGTCACATCAGGATCTTCATGTGAGCGTGATAAGGGAACACGGAACAAACATTTACTATGTTTTTCAGTTCTCAAGACTTTAATCTTGCATCTATGAGAAAAGTAGGCCACATACTGTGGATGTCTCACCATTATCCTGTGGGGACAAAATGTAGAACAGTGTGTTTTGACTTGTATGCCTGTAGGAGTTTCTGCATACTCTCTCTCCTTTTTCTCTTTCACACACAGAGGGAATATTTGTTCTTCAAATAATTCCATGTATTAGAGGGCTGTTAATACCACCGAGCCAAAGAAGCACTAACAAAATTGTCTGTATATATTGACTGGTATATCATCATAACGACTTATTCAATTAACTGTGGTAATGATAGCACATTGATATATGAAATGCTCAGGTGAATGAAGAGGTGTTTTGAAGTGCAGAAATATTTGGAGTCCTCTGAGGGAGAAAAGACAATTTTAAAGTATGGGTTTCTGAGAAAGGAAGTGGCTGGATATCGCTGCTCAGAAAAATCCCCAGTCCAAAACCACGCTCTAATAAACTTCAAACACAGCCGGATGTAAGGTGCTTGCTGCCACTGGTTCAACTGAAAACAGGTGTAGTCGTAGTCTCCAGCTCTCAAAGGAGAAGCTAAAGATCAGTCAGAGGAATGTGAGAAAACATATGGAAGTCTAGAGCATCAGTCTTCAAAACAAGGGACAGATGGAGCAAAATAAAGAGCCAATTTTTCCATTTACACTTTGATTACCTCAGCTGGGCACATTTGTTCCTGTACACACAGGGTATGGAGGCCTCCCTCAGTGTAGGATAAAGACAGTGGTGCGGTCTTCCTTTTGCGGACTGTGTAATCAACCATCACCCACTCTTGAGATATTTATAAGCATCTATAAGGTCCCCTCGCAGCCTTCTCTTCTTCAAGCTGAACAAGCCCAACTCCCTCAGCCTCTCCTCATAGGAGAGATGCTCCAGTCCCCTCATCATCCTCGTATCCCTGTGCTGGACTCTCTCCAGTAGCTCCTCATCTTTCTTGAACTGGGGAGCCCAGAACTGCACACATTACTCCAGATGAGGCCTCAGTAGGGCTGAGTAGAGGGGAAGGAGAACCTCCCTCGACCTGCTGGCCACACTGCTCTTGATGCACCCCAGGATCCCATTGGCCTTCTTGGCAGCCAGGGCACACTGCTGGCTCATGGTCAACCTGTCGTGCACCAGCACTCTCAGGTCTCTCTCCACAGAGCTGCTCTGCAGCAGGTCCGCCCTAAGCCTGCTCTAGGTGACCTTGCTTCGGCAGGGGGGTTGGACTAGATGACCCACAGAGGTCCCTTCCAACCCCTAACATTCTGTGATTCTGTGAATACCACAGTGGTGTCTAGAGCCTCTGCCAAATCATCATCTTCTACCAGAATATCTACATGCCATATAAGCCCTGCTCATGGCCCTGAGTTCCCATAGAATCATAGAACCATTAACATTGGAAAAGACTTCTAAGATCATGTAGTCCATCCATCAACCCAACACCACCATGCCTGCTAAACCATGTCCAAAAGTGCCATATCTACAACACCTCCAGGGATGGTGACTCCACCACTTCCCTGGGCAGCCTATTCCAACGCCTGACCACTCTTTTAGTAACGAAATTTCAGTAAAGGAATTCTTCCTAATATCCAATTACCATCACCATTGGTGATGAGAAATACACACTTTTATAATGTCTGCTTTTTACCAGACAATGACTTTTAACTGAAATCGATTGTGTCTAACAGTGACTATTTTCCTGTACTAATTATAAAAGAAGACCAGGTGACTAGCTAACTCAGGTGTACATACATGAAAGTAAAATGCAGTCACATGCCAGCATTATTCTGGGACCATTTAAAGCATCTAATGGAATTTTTAGAGGTACCTGGGGCCCAAGTCATCTGCAGTGCCTGGGCACCTATTTACCTCTTTAGCCTCTGTAAACATGTTTGTACATGTGCATGTGGGTACAAACATACTTTTATTTTTACACTTCATGCAGTTAATTTAAGCACCTTCGGGCTCAGCTGGTTTCTGAGAATCGCTTCTCCAGTCACCCAGTTTTCCTTGTTCATTGTAATAACTGGGCACCCGACACATAGCTGAGGATCCCATTAGGCTGTAGGGCATCCAGGGATTAGGTGCCACATCACGTGTTTCCATATTTTTGATGCTCTGGGTTACCAGCAGGAAGGAACTTCTGGCAATTCCAGCAGGGACTTGGAGACACGGCAGAGCAGGCAAGGCCCACCGTCTGGCCACGAACAGTTCCTGGGTTCGCCTGCGAGTATGCAGCCCAGATCCACAACCACAGGAATTACCTTTCCACATTTCATAACCACCTCCAGGTCCACACCTGACATCTTTAGAAACACAACTTTAGGAATTTTACAAATTGTAAAGAAATCTCTTTATTAAATGTCCAGTTTTCTCTTCATTTTCCCCTGCTGGTACTACTGTTTGTAAATGCTGACAATGCCTTTCAGATGCCTTATTCCCCGTTGCCCAGCTCTTCTGGTCTAACAGAAGGGACACATTTCTTTTCACTTAGAATCACCTATGCATCACATAAGCTATCACTTTTCTTCCTCACCACAAGATCCTTGTGTCTTTGTGCTTTACTACAGAACAAAACAAGATGGCCTGATCCACGCTGCTTACACGGTCCCCGGACCTTCCTGTCCTGAAAACAACACTGGCACTTCTTTGACTCTGGTACACCTGAAAGGTAGTGTTGGAGCACAGCGGAAAGTAAACCAATCCTTTCTCCTGTATTTTCCTTTCCTTTCTGAGCTGGGTGAATTGGGGTAACCATTCCTGCTCTGCTCCATTCATTTCCCTGGCTACTTCAGTCAGAGGAGATTTGATAGCAATGTCTCTCCCCTGTCCATTTGGTACCACCCTGATACAAGATACTCCCTTCCCCATGTGCATCCCCAACTGACCCTGAGAGATACGTTCTGACTTCCCTGAAGCCCAAGTCTCCCCCTGAGGTCAATGAGTGAGGTGGGTGCAGAAGGAATGCTGGGTTTTGCCTAAAATACTTTTTTTTCTACGCCTTTTGTGACTCCTGTGTAATTAGGATCATGTGGCAAAAAAAAGTGTTTCGAATCACATAGCATTTTCCACAATGGTTCTTGGTCTCCACTTTCTTGATCCAAAAATATCACAGTCATGTTTATTTTAACATCACCATAATGTAAACCAATTCAAAGATACGAAGACTAACAGGGGTTACCACCAGCTAAATAGCAGGGTAATAAATATCTAGTGACACGTTAGAAGGCTTGTTGCGGGACACCAAGGGGAGTTCAATCTCTCTAGACTGGGTTGCAAAACAGTAACTCCTTTAAGCCAAAAGAAAGAGAAATAAATTGTCCTGGTGGTATTTATTTACTTGTAGCATTTCTGTCAGCTGCATCCCTCTCTTTCAGTACCTCACTTTGTCAGCTTCCCGTATCACGGAACTGGTTGCTTTTCAGGATCTACTGGAGGAGCAAAGCCTGGCAGAAAAGAGAGGCAAACACAGGATAGGCTCCTGGTCTTATTTATAACATGTCTTCACTGACAACAGAGGATGCTTTAGCTCTGGAAGGTAAAGCTAATGTTAACTGTCTACTATAAAACCATGGTGGAGACAGGACACTAATATCCTGAGGTTGAATCTGTCCTTTGCCACCAGCAATTTTTTAGGAAAGGCTCTTACAACCACTGCAGACAGTGCTATTTGCAGGAGGGACTGTCTTGTGCCTCCATAACTAAGTCTTGCTAAGGGGATAAGTATGTCCTGTTACTCAGCATCCAGCTTTTTTCTCTGGTGCTTTCTTCAGAGCTTTCCACCTGGGAAAGACCTCAGTGAAGGACTGTTATTTTACTGAGAGGTGATTCGGAGAAGACGACCGCAAGCAGAGAAGTTACATGCAATAAGGTAATTAGAGTGCGTTAGTTATCTTGTTACCAAAACAAACTCAGCAGCAGAAACTCCCAAGTTTTTGTTTCAGAGAAAGTCAAGCCTAAGATAGTTCTCCAAGATTTTCAGGCCCACTTCCCTACTCGTGTGTAGGGTTGCGCATCATGGGTACTACCGAAATACAAATGGTACATTTGACTCACAACAACCTGATTTTTTAATGACATCAGAGATGAGAGGAGTAAGGATGCAGTCTTTGGGTGCAGATACAGGAGAGACAAAGGATACAGAGGAAACAAAATATGCCCTCCTCCTTCAGAGGCTGCAGCATGGCTGCTCTCCAGGCAGCCTCTGATGGAGGGGAGAAGGCAGAAAGGTATTTATTATTCTTCCCCCTTGTTAGATGGTGATAAGGAGAGTATCTCCTTCTAGAACATTCCCTATGAAGGTTTGCATGCTGCACACTATTTTATACAGAGATGACCATAAATGCACAGCATGTAACTGGCGAAAGATGTGTTCAGCCATTATCACTTGAACTTCTGTGCTGATTGTTCTTCAGGGACAATGAGAATTAGGGGTGATAAAATCCTGTGTTCTGTGGTATCATTCTTGACAGAACGAAAAGGCACTAATTAAGCTTCCCAACGGACCTGTGTGTAGCTGAGCAAAATGCAGTACAAAGAGGTTAAAGGTCCTGTTTTCAAACTTGCTCCTCGAAAGATGGGCAAGTAATTTTACACATCCAAATTTTAAAGCATTTTCTTGAGACCTTCGCCTGTCCATGCAATGAGGCTACAGCTGTCCCAGAAAATACCTCAGCAGTACTGCTTCTGGGCCATAACCACAAAAATTACTCCTCCTCTCTTACAAAAGTTATTCCAAGACAGTGAAGAGTCTATCGGTAGTAGCAAATCTACCTTGAGAATAATCTGTTTTAAACCTACATTTTTGAAGGTTTGTTTAAAGCTCCAGAGGAATGTGCTAGTGCTTGTTTTGGGAGCTCATTCCTTCCCTCTTCTTGGCAAGACAGGATTTTTGTCTTGAGCAACGCAGTCCTCAGACAGGGGGTTACAGGGCTAGTGAATCCCAACCAATGGTATGCGCTCATCTGGCTGGTGAAATCCTTTTGGCAGGAGCATTCCCTTGACCTGCCATGTAAAGGACCCAAGACCACATTCCAGGAGGGCAGGTATTCCTGAGCTGTTTGTAGGTGGGAGGCAAGACATAAAACATAACAGATAATGGTTCACGTGCAGCTTGGCCTGAAAGGTCATTGATTTTACATACTTCTAAATCAAACTGGCAGATGTGAAAACAACATCATAAACCCATTCTTCATAGTGTTTTTTTTCCATGGTTACAGTGATTTAATCCTGTATGAGCTCAGTTAAACAGGTTGCATAACGTTTGCCTCCCTGTCTCGAAGTCTGTAGATGTTATAGTAGCTTTTACGTGGTTTATTTCTGGTCTTTCACCAGCATTAGGAAAAGAAAAGGCTCAGTTTTTTGTATTAGAAGCAATTGATTTCCACTTTGGGGTCCACTTTCTGTTTGACTCTCTTCAACCTCATGGAATTATAAACTTGTAGGATTAAAGAATTTTCTGACTGTAATGAATATGTCTGATTACTAAATGAATGGCTACAGAAACTAAGGTTAAAAAACAATAGATGCATTTCCACCAGTACCAATGTAATGGAAAAAAGGGGAAAACAGGATGTAGCCTGGAAAATTTATTATATTTTCATATTGCTGAAGACTAACGCTACCATATGTCTGAATTTTCTGAAATCTCCTCCCTTGCTGTCAAGAAATTCTGAGGATTTTTCTGTATATGCTTGGAATTTCTAGATTTACCAGGTACCTTCAAGTCAGATAGTACTAAACAGGCCGTATGGAAACCACTGACTTGTTCTTGAATGATATCTATCTGACACTACGGGAAGTATCAGCAACTATGTGAACGCGGCCTGCATTTGATACATGTATATACATAGACCATGAGTCTTCCCTGCCCTGAAAGCCTCAAACCCAACATGTGTACCACGCAGTATGCAGAAACATGTTGCTACCCCAGAAATGCCCAGCAATCTCAGAAACAGCTTCTTCAGTGAAAAGAGGCTATGTTATTATTGCTGAGGGAACTCAATGGGAGCTGCTTTTCATTGTATGGCCCGGCTTTTAAGAGGATAAACTTTGGCTTCTGTCTTTGCTGCTGAGTTGCGCTGATAGCTTGGACAACCCAGCAGTGCTGACGCTTGTGCATGGATCCGCGGCGGCGGCACCAGTGTCGCCCAGCACATCCAGCACAGCCTGACCCCGGACTGCTGCTCATGCTGGTGTCTCCCAAACATCTGACTCTGCAGCAGCGCTCAGCTGCGCCCCAGGGCTGCGAGGCATCCACCCATGAAGTCCAGACAAAGGCAGAAAATCCTAAAAATCTGTTCTGTCGGGATTTTCAGTTAGATAAAGCAGACCTGTCCAGAAGAATTTAGGTTTGCAGTCGCATTAGGAAAATTGTGCTTTTACTAGTATGGCTTGTTTCATTTGAATCGTAAAATGATTTTTTTACACCACTAGAAAGCAATCCAACAGACTAAGTGTACCTTATTCCCCAAATCTACAGGAACTCTCATACTGCTAAAGCATTCCCAGTGTAGGTACAACCTGTGTTTCAGTCACTCCTCTCCAAAACAGAAAAAACTCTCTCTAAAAAGGGTCTGGTGAGAATTCAGTCATCAATGCAGGAGAAGTGCTTTCAGATCATCACAGAAAAAGTCCAATTGCATAAAGGATTATATATCAATATTATATAATCTTTTTCAAGGCTTTATGACATTATAAAAGCATGGAATAAAAACACAGTTCTGGCTTGCAAATAAAATGTGACTGCTTTGAGTATTTGAAAATGATGCTTTATTAATTTGTCAGAAATCAAACGTAAATCCATGTAATACCTATCAGGCACATATTTCTCAGTTTAAAAATTGTACAGAGTATTCCTAATTGCCCGCTTGATTTTACAGTTTTTCTTCTCTCTTACTGGACCATCTCTTCATGTATTTCAAAGTTTCCTGTTATTGTATCTACATATGGCATGTACTAGTTCCTTATGAAAATGGAAATTCAGTAAGATGACATCTGTCTCCCTAAGTAAGAGGGATGTACAGGAATTAAAAATACGATTTATTTATTTAAAGCCTACAAACCAAATCAATATTTTATTTTCCTGAGCACAGGCTGCCATATCATATTTATTTTGTAGCATGATTCGTATATTTGGACTTTATTAAATGCCAAGCCATGGAAGTTCTATTCAGTTCACCAATTTCTACATATTGCAAATGCTGTTGAAAGCATTTCCAATCCCCAATAACTTTTTAAAAATGCAATTGTCTGAAAGATCCCAAGTGAAGAGCAAAGTGAACAAAGAATGCGTGAGATTACTGATTATGACTGGAAATTTTCCTGTTATTAGCAAGGCCAAATAGAGTGAAAGAGTAGTAACATTTCTACACAGAGTAGCTTGGATGGTGCCTGAGTAGCCTGGATTGTGCCTAAGGATGGCAAATAACGACCATCTCATCTAGAAATAGCTGAAGGGTGATTCTTCGTATACTTCCTCAGACACTTCTGAACTCTTGCGCTCCCTCTGCCATGCTTCGGAGAAGCACTGGATGCAGTGCCAGGCCTGCAATGGCCACTAGTGATTTGACTGTGGGCCACCGAGCAAGCAACCCCTCAGCTTCACACTTCTTGTCCTCATCAGCTGGGCGAGAGAGCAAGCAGGAGAGGAAGCAGGCACCTCTACCCATCCGGGGTCTTGGGCGCTGGATACCTGCCAACCACACGCTTCAAAATGCTCCTCCCGGCGCTGGATCTCTGCCTTGCTGGTGTGGAGGACATACATCTGACCATGCACCTAGGCTTCTACTGGGTGTAGTTTGTACCAGCAGGACACAGCAACTAACCACTTTGGCAGATCGAGTATCTACGGGCTTGAGGGGGTTAAATGAGTGGCTGAAGTACTGGTTCAGCCTTCATTAGCCCTGGGGCATTGGATTACTGTGTGTTTTAAGGCCCTGCTCTTCTCTGTATTGGCAGAGACTTTCCATTTAAAAAGAGGTCTGTTGTCAGACTCCCAAACCCACACAAAAAGAACGAACTCACCTGATTAAGCCCACCTAGACAAACAGATTAGGCAGCTGTTGTGCACCAACAGGCAGAGTATAGTATGAGATGACATGATAAACAGCATGCACATTGTTTGGAAATTTCTGTCTCTTCAAGTTGAGATTAAATATTTATCGAACACACAAAGACTGACTTCTATGTGGCCATTGTCTCTGTTTCTCCAGGACAATAATTCATTCAGTAATTCTTCACATATGTTCCATTCATTCAAGCTTCATGCACACCTTGTACACTGGGTCAAATTCTCTTCTCAGCTTTCTTTGCAAACCATTGGAAATCAATGGATGTAGAAGTGATTCACAGGAACGAAAACAGAGACACGTGCTTTTTTTTTTTCTGAGAAAAGCCTTTTGGGATTATAAGCGTGAATTTGAGCAGAATTTGGGATATGATACCGTGACTTTTCAAGAGGATTTAAGAAAAATGTGTCTACATCCTATTGCCATATGCTTTCTGCTATGAACATCTGGTTCCAGTGAGATCTCACTGTGGGATATTTTGTAATGCAAAAACGTGTTAAAGAGACTTTTGGTCAGAGAAAGGTTTGGTCACAGACGCTTTATCCTCAGTGCTATATGTACAGTAAGGCTCCAGTCTGTACATTATGTGTCTGGGGACAATTAAATATCTACAGCCAACCAGGAGGCATTGATCTTAGCAGGAATAACAGCCAGGCTGCAGACAGACAGATTGGAGTTTGTTGTGAGATCAGGATATGATGGAGCAGTATGGAAGAGAATCCACAGCACAGAAAATAGAACAATATATCACGTGCTAATGGTATCATTTTTTTGCTGACTGCTTAGCCAGTCATTCTTTCCTCTGAAACCATAGCCTGTGGCAATTAAAGCAAGGCAAAACCACAGTTTTTCCTTAAGAAGTCACTGAAATTTAAACCTGTTCATTGATGAAATTTCTTCATGACCTCTGGCAATTTCTGACTTAATGGACTGAAATTTGAGGGTTTACATACTTTCATTCAAAAATAATATATATGCTGGATGTATATACATAATGAATATACATTAACTTGGCTCTAGTTTTTAGGTCTCGATTTCCCTAAGTGGCTAATGATTCTGAATTTCAGAAATTAGATGTCCACTACTTCTCAGAAAATCAAAGCCTTCTGAGGAAAATCAGACACTCAGAATGTGAGATCCTCACAGCATAGGCCCTAGCTCATTTTATGAGCTATTGCATCTGATGATATCATCTGGCAATGAATTCCTTGCATGATTTGTGTATGTGAATGTCACGGACTTGCCAGTCACCCTAAGCAGCTTTTACCCAAGGGATAAGGAAGGTGACCCATGGCTGTGCCTCACAGTTCAAAACCTATATAAAATGCAATTTGGTATTTAAATCAAATAAGGGTGCGCTGTTGCCATGTTTTCTAATCTGACACAGCTGAATGGGTGCTGTAAGTGGCACCTGATGCAATGAATACAGAGAGGAGATGGCAAGAGAGAAGAAGCAACAGAATTAGTTTGACAAATTTTTCTTGGAAAGGCAGGTGCTTTCCTTGGGGTGGGGAGCGATAAAATACCCTGGACAGGATGGCTTGCACTGGGGAGGGCTGACTCTAGGCAAGTAGCAGAACTGTTTGCCCAAGCTAGGCACTAACAAGCTTGGGCAGAAAAGCAGCAGAGTGGTCAAAAAAGGGTTTTCTTGGACTCGCAGCCAGAGAGGACTGAGATGCAGGGGTACAGCAGGGAGACTGGATTGATGGAGCCGCAGCCAGAAAAACCTTGGGTTGCTCATGCTAGGGAGCCCTGGGAAGGTGTTCAGATTGTCGAGCATGCAGCAGACGCAAGCAGCAAGGAAAAGCTTCAGGAGTGGATGCTCCTAGTGTAACGGTGTGTGTTGCTCAGTGAGGTTGCTTTTCAAGAAAGTCGTAGTACTAACACTGGTAGGTTTTTGATCAGAGATGTAAGACCTTTAGATTTTGAAACCAGGTTGATTAAGTCCATCACCAGAGGAGTTCAGTGTGAAAAGAGAGCTTTTGGTAGCACATTTTTTGCAAAAGTCACACAACTCTAAAAAATTTCCTCTGTGATGCTGCTTAATTGGATTTCTGTAACTTTCCAAACATACTGCCAAGACCAACACTGCTTCGAAATACTTGGCACAGTGGGGATGGTGGCCTATGAGGTGAACAAGTTAGGTTCTTTCAAATGGAAGTCAACTCTGAAACCCAGTAATGCTAGATTAACTTTAGGCACAAAATTTTGAAGTCTGACTTCTTCCCAATAAAAACATTAAAAAATTAGGAAAATCTGTGCAAACTGCAAGACCACCAGCTCGTTGCGGTTTTGTAAAATAAGTGGAAGTGACATACTGAGATCAGCTTGGAGAACTGAGCAGATTTTCCCTCTTTCTGTAACAAGCTGGAATAGCTGAAAGTAAAACAGGGCATTGTGGGACATATTCAGGTGCCTAAACATAGATGAGTAGTGTTTTTCCAGATAAGTTCTGGTTCTCAAAACACTCATGTGGGCTATGGGAACATGGCCTTTTGCAACAAGACAGGATACCGTAGGGCATCTATATTTTGCTGCACATATATCTTCAGGCACCCAAACCATTTCCTAGGTGTCTTCAGGTGGGACTAATGTGGCTGCTTGCCCTTCATACTTTAAGAAATCCATCCCTGAATAGCTTCACTGTATCCCCAAAGGTGATTAACAGTGCTAAGGTGAACTAGCACATGGGTTCAGCAGCGTAGAATGTGATTAAATTTGCAACACCAGGATCATTTGATGTTTTCCTGCTAGCATGCACATTTTACACCCCAAATTGCTGTGGCAGTATGCACTAAGCCGAAGCCTGCTGTTCCCCACCGGGGCTGGGAGCTGAACTGGAGCTGTGGAAAAGTACCCTCTTCCTTGGGTGGGAGATCTGACCCATTGCCACCCCATGCTCGTCCCTCACATGTTTGTTCCAGCTGCCCCTTTTCTTCCCAGAGTCTTCTGCTTTATGACATCTGTCACTTTCCTTGTATAACTGCTCTACCAAATGCATAAAATGCTGCAGCTTTACACCTCTATGTATACTGAGACAAAACACATTTTTTTGAATGCCAGAAGTGCTCTAAGCGAATTTCTGTGACTACGTTGAAACAGATTAAGAGCATTGGGGTGGGTAGATCATGTCTGCTCCAGGGTGCCAGTGGTGACATGGGACATCCTCTCCTCTCCCACCCACATGGTCAGGATGCAGAGCTGAGCCTGGGGTGAGCTCCAGCACCCACCAGCTGTCAGCTGCCTCCCCTGCACTGGGATCTCAGGGTGCTCCCAGTATTAAGGCTCAGTACAGCACAAAAGCAACCTTGTCGGTCAGGGAGAGAAGCATTATTACTCAGATCAAAGTCAGGATTTGTTTTCTGTTCTGAGTCACAGCTAGAGTTATTGCTCTATATCTTATCAGTCATATTAAAGTTTTGAGTGACTATAACTCAAAATAAAATACTTAAACTAGTGCAATTAATTCTTTTAACATGTTTCAGCATTTAAAATTATTATCCTTGACTGTGGCATAAGAGTAAAGAAAAGAAAAAGACAGACTGAGACTCTAACTTTATTCCAAGCACTAAACCATGTATAAATTATAAGGATTTTGGACAAGGGGATTATAATGTGATATCAAATTATTAAAAGGCTTTAACACGCTAAGAGAGTTCACAGCCTTTGGCGCTGCTAACATAGAATGTTTCAGTAATGCTTAAACAACTTTTCTGCAGATCCTCCTTTTTTATTTTCTTTGATCATATTTCTGTCTTCATAGCAGTAAATGGAAAAGTTACAAGCAGAACACCAGAATGCCTGGGCTGGCCAGACACTAAAACAAAGGACCCTGGCTTCAAATCATGACATTTAGTTGTCTCCAAGTTGCCTCTCAGCTATCAAAACTCTCAGTTATTGAAAGCTAAGACATGTTGTCCTGCTGCTTAAGCCGAGACATGTTGTCCTGCTGCTTAAGAAAAGGATAAAGTACTGGTATGGCTTTCTACAGCATTTACCACTGGGAAAGGTCAAGAACCTCCCCAGCTAAATAAACCAAACTAACCTCAAACTCTAAATGGCCAAAGTAGATGATAATTACGAAAACCCACCACAGCTTGGTATTGTCTGTGCAGACAAGGA
This sequence comes from Opisthocomus hoazin, assembly GCF_030867145.1. Taxonomy (NCBI): domain Eukaryota; kingdom Metazoa; phylum Chordata; class Aves; order Opisthocomiformes; family Opisthocomidae; genus Opisthocomus; species Opisthocomus hoazin. The sequence goes on along the minus strand of NC_134417.1, from coordinate 68,739,813 downwards.
AACAAGAGGAAGCAGAAAGCATTCACCCTCTGAATTTCCACTGGAAAAGGGAGACTCTTCCCAGATACAGAGGACAGGCCATTACCTGGGAAGCTGGGAAGAGCCAGGGATCGAAGGCACCGTCAGGCTGAGGGTGGAACATCCCAGGGAGGCCAGGATAGCTCCACCAGCGTGAGAACTGCTGCCCCATCAAAAGAAAAGGGGCTCAAACCCCCAAGGTGAGATCAGCTGTAACTGGGCAGCCTGGATGAACTCATGTATCTGAGGGTAGGGCAAGCAAGTCAGATGGTAACTTCTACCCCAGGCAGTCCATGGAGAAACTAGGGCAAAAGGAGCACAAGGCACAAATGCAATCTCTGCTTTTGTTCAGGTTATCAAAAGAGTGCAGGGACAGATTCTGAAACACTGGGAAATTCACAGTCAGGGCAAGATGTACGAGAGCAGACACTAATGGGAGGGCCAGAAGACCTTTGCAACCAGGAAGACCCAGTGAAGCTTCTATATTGTTCACTGCAGAAGGACTTCAGCACATGGAGCGTTGGACTCTTTTTGGAAAACTGAGAGCTCTTTTAGACCCCAAAATTGAAGATCTGGACATACAGCCATCTTTGCTGTCTTTATCTCACCAAAGATCTTGCACAGTGACCATAACAAGCACCTGTAGTAGTTTTCTACTTCTTTCCTGCAAGACATTCAAGCACAAGAGGATACCTGAAGTAGATCCTACTGCTTGTGTCCTTCATAAAAGAGCTGCCGAGCCATCACTAAACAGTATAACTTATATACTGTGATCTTTCTATAGCTATCATTCATTAACGTGGCACCTTGTCTTCCTCTGATTCACAGATAAATCTTTCAAAATGAGACCAATGACAGCATGGACAATAACAGAGGTGTTTCATTGTGTAATATGCTGAATAAGAAGTACATCTTTGTGACATACCTCTCCTCTATGGTTCCGAAGCTTAAAGCAAATATGAATAAATTTAACTCTGCTTCACTTCCTAGGGAGGCAGATCTCTCTCTATTTTGTAGAGAGGTAAAGCTAGGCACAAAGGGCAAGATTTTCAAAGATACTGAAGTGCCTGAAGATGGAGAAAAGCCTTTTGGGATTTGCAGAGTGCTTATGCAGAGTAGGTGCCTGCCTCCCACTGAGATCAGTGTTCTGTATCTGTTCAACAGATGCAAATCTGACAGCTGGCTCTGTTAAAACAATATTTGCTGAGGATAAACCAACTGCATACAACAGAGAACAGATACAGGACCCATGCTCCAGTTTTCCTCCCAAGATAGGACCAATATGACATTCACGAGACTCAGAAGTCTCATACTTCTGTCCACAAGTGGCTTCTATCCAGCATTGGTCAGGCTGTGCCGTGCTTGGCTGCTCTTGCCATAACCCCACCCTTTCCAGGAGCTCCTACACGTCCCTCAGGGGAACCTTCTGCTATTTTTCCCAAAGCAATTGCCTTTAGCCATCTTGTCTGCCTTCTGCTGCAGCAGTCATTCAGCATCCCAGTTACAGATTAGCCTTCTGCTTGAAATAGTTGCTTTTATCTCTTAATGTCTGAAGAGCTAAATAATTTTAACTGCATCCATTTTAGCTACCCAATCTCTGGCGTGTTCAGAAAACAGTATCGAAAGGCTCCTGGACTGGCTCTTTAGCAACTTGCCTAGGAAGAATTAATTCACAAGAAGACTGGGATATCTCATGTAAAAATGTACATACCAGCGCAATTCCAGTTGTTCAAGCTGTGTCTCTGGACATGCCATGAACTGCCTTCACCTGCTACTATTGAGCAATTTGACACCTGCAGGACAGCTAAATCTGCCCTCATGCATTCCTGACCTGCTGGGAGGCACCAAGCCTGTAGGTGTGTTTGGGGTGCAACTCGCATACATCTGCAAATCGGCATCCAGAGAGCAGGGGGACAGCAGCACTCGTTCAAAACAGTGCCCAAGCAGCAGCTCCTGCCCACAGCTCTACTGCCACCCCCATCCCCCCTCAGAGATGAAGAAAACTCAGGTCCACTTCTCTCTTTCATCAGAAAGGATTCAAACCAAGATGTCCCACCTTCAGGAAAAGGACAATCCTGCGGGCAGTCAGAGGATACAAGAGTGAACGTCAACCTGGACCCAAGCAGACAGTAAGAGGGCCACCCCAAATCCTGCCCCTGACCTGCAGCCTGTCTGTGTACTTTGACCAACAGCTATTTGATGCACTGTTCAGCTTTATGACAGCAATTTACATTTTAAGAGTGATTTCAGGGAAACATATAAGTCTACCCATGGCCTCAGCCAAATGAGGACTTTTGTATGGAAACAGCGCAGCAGTTCGCGCGGGCAGGGCGAGCGGGGAAGGCGACTGGCAGGGTACAGCCGCCCCTTCTGGCTACTCGAGTAGTGGGCATCTCTCTTCCAGGAGATATTCTAGCCATGGTTACCACCCGTGGTAAAGCTGTGGCTCGAAGGAGTGTGGGGACCCAGACGGAGGCCCCATGCAAGAACGCAGGTGTCCAGGTCTCTGGCTGCAGGGAGTGCCTGAGCCTGGCGCTCGTACCGGAGGACAGCAGAGACAACGGCTGTGTTCGGTGCGAGCAGGTGAATGACCTGCTCAGCCTGGTGGCAGAACTGAAGGAGGAAGTGGAGAGGCTGAGGAGCATCCGGGAGTGTGAGAGGGAGATCGACTGGTGGAGCCGCACCCTGCCCTCCCTGAGGCAGCGGCAGCAGGAGGCGGCTCCACAGAAAGCAGAGAACCCGCTACCCTCTTGCCACCGAGCAGAAAGAGGGGGCCTAAGAGATGGGGGGGAATGGAAACAGGTCCCTGCTCGGGGGGGCAAGCGAATTTCCCCCCAGCCTCCCTCACCTGCTCAGTTGCCCTTAAGCAACAGGTATGGGGCTCTGGAATGTGAGGGACTGGCCACAGAGGATGTGGGTGAAGGTGAGGCTCCATCCAGGGGGTTGCCTAGAACGAGTCAGACAGCCCCAAGAATTACAACTGCCTCAACTAAGAAAAAAAGGAGGGTCATTGTCATAGGTGATTCCCTTCTGAGGGGAACAGAGGGCCCGATCTGCCAACCGGACCCATCCCACAGGGAAGTCTGCTGCCTCCCTGGGGCCCGGGTTAGGGATGTTGCGAAGAAACTCCCTGGTCTGGTGCGGCCTTCTGATTACTACCCCCTCTTGGTAATGCAGGTTGGCGGGGATGAGGTAGCAGAAAGAAGTCCCAAGGCCATCAAAAGGGACTTCAGGGCACTGGGGCGACTGGTTGAGGGATCAGGGGCGCAGGTGGTGTTTTCCTCCATCCCATCAGTGGCAGGGGACAGCACTGAAAGGGGCAGGAAAACTCACCTGGTTAACAGGTGGCTCAGGGACTGGTGCCATCGGTCAAATTTTGGCTTTTTTGATCATGGGGAGGTATACACAGCACCGGGCCTGCTGGCAACAAGTGGAGTTCAGCTATCACAAAGGGGGAAAAGAATTCTTGGCCACGAGCTGGCGGGGCTCATTGAGAGGGCTTTAAACTAGGTTCGAAGGGGGAAGGGGATATTGCCCAGCTCACTAGGGATGAGCCTAGGCTTGGAGTGCCAAGGCCAGGGGTGAGATTGACAGCCCAGCTCAAGTGTGTTTACACCAATGCACGTAGTATGGCCAATAAACAGGAGGAGCTGGAAGCCATTATACAGCAGGACGGCTACGACTTGGTCGCCATCACAGAAACGTGGTGGGACAACTCGCATGACTGGCATGCTGTCATAGATGGCTACAGACTCTTTAGGAAAGACAGACCAACAAGGAGAGGTGGGGGAGTTGCTCTATATGTGAGGCAGCAACTGGAATGCATTGAGCTTGGCCTGGGGGCAAGTGAAGAAGGAGTTGAAAGCTTGTGGGTTAGAATTAAGGGACAGGCTCACACGGGTGACATTACGGTGGGTGTATACTACAGGCCACCCGACCAGGAGGAGGAGGTTGATGAGGCCTTCTACAGACAGCTGCAAGCAGCCTCACAGTCACAGGCTCTGGTTCTCATGGGGGACTTCAACCACCCTGACATCAGCTGGGAAGACCATACAGCTAGGCAGGCGCAATCCAGGAGGTTCCTACAGAGCATCGATGATAACTTTCTGATGCAAGTGGTGGAGGAACCAACAAGGAAAGGCGCGCTGCTGGACCTCGTGTTAACAAACAAGGAGGGACTGGTGGAGGACGTGAAGGTTGGAGGTAGACTCGGCTGCAGTGACCATGAAATGGTCGAGTTCAGGATCCTGCGTGGAGGAAGCAGGGCGATAAGCAGGATCAAAACCCTGGACCTCAGGAGGGCTGACTTTGGCCTCTTCAAGGAGCTACTGGGAGGAATCCCGTGGGCCAGGGCTCTCAAAGGCAGGGGGGTCCATGAGTGCTGATCGCTTTTTAAACAACACTTCTTCCATGCACAGGAGCAATGCATCCCCCTGAGAAAGAAATTTAGCAAAGGAGGAAGGAGACCTGCATGGTTAAACAAGGAGCTTCTAGCGGAGATCAGGCAGAAGAGAAAGGTCCATGGAATGTGGAAAGAGGGGCAGGCCACTTGGGAAGAGTACAGAAACGTAGTGAGAGCATGCAGGGATGTGACGAGGAAGGCCAAGGCTCACCTGGAATTGAAGCTGGCAAGGGATGTCAAAAACAACAAGAAGGGCTTCTTCAACTACATCAGCAGCAAAAGGAAGGCTAGGGACAACGTGGGGCCGCTGCTGAATGAGGCGGGTGTCCTTGTGACGGAGGATGCGGAGAAGGCAGAGCTAATGAATGCCTTCTTTGCTTCAGTCTTCAGTGCTAAGACTGGCCCTCAGGAATCCCAGGCCCCGGAGGTAAGAGAGGAAGCCTACAGAGAGGACGACTTTCCCTTGGTTGAGGAGGACTGTGTGAGGGATCGCTTAAGCGATCTGGATGTCCACAAATCCATGGGCCCCGATGGAATGCACCCACGAGTGCTGAGGGAGCTGGCGGATGTCATTGCTGAGCCACTCTCCATCATCTTTGAGAGGTCCTGGAAGACAGGAGAGGTGCCCGAGGACTGGAGAAAGGCCAATGTCACTCCAATCTTCAAAAAGGGCAAGAAGGAGGACCCAGGGAACTACAGGCCGGTCAGCCTCACCTCCATCCCGGGAAAGGTGATGGAGCAGCTTATCCTGGAGGCCATCATGAAGCAAGTGGAAGAAAAGAAGGTTATCAGGAGTAGTCAGCATGGATTCACCAAGGGGAAATCATGCCTGACCAATCTGATAGCTTTTTACGATGGCATGACTGGCTGGGTAGACGAAGGGAGAGCTGTGGATGTTATCTACCTTGACTTCAGCAAGGCTTTCGACACAGTCTCCCATGATATCCTCCTGGGGAAGCTGAGGAAGTGTGGGCTGGATGAGTGGTCGGTGAAGTTGATAGAGAACTGGCTGAATGGCAGAACTCAGAGGGTTGTCATCAGCGGCGCTGAGTCTAGTTGGAGGCTGGTGACAAGTGGTGTCCCTCAAGGGTCAGTACTGGGCCCAGTCTTGTTTAACTTCTTCATCAACGACCTGGATGAAGAGTTAGAATGTACCCTCAGCAAGTTTGCTGACGACACCAAACTGGGAGGTGTGGTAGATACACCAGAAGGCTGTGCTGCCATTCAGCGTGACCTGGATAGGCTGGAGAGCTGGGCAGAGAGGAACCTGATGAGGTTCAACAAGGGCAAGTGCAGGGTCCTGCACCTGGGGAGGAACAACCTCATGCACCAGTACAGGCTTGGGGTGGACCTGCTGGAGAGCAGCTCTGCGGAGAGGGACCTGGGTGTCCTGGTGGACGACAGGTTAACTATGAGCCAGCAGTGTGCCCTGGCTGACAAGAAGGCCAATGGGATCCTGGGGTGCATTAAGAAGAGTGTGGCCAGCAGGACAAGGGAGGTTCTCCTTCCCCTCTACACTGCCCTGGTGAGGCCTCATCTGGAGTACTGTGTCCAGTTCTGGGCTCCCCAGTTCAAGAAGGATGAAGAGCTACTGGAGAGAGTCCAGCGGAGGGCTACAAGGATGGTGAGGGGACTGGAGCATCTCCCCTACGAGGAGAGGTTGAGGGAACTGGGCTTGTTCAGCCTGAAGAAGAGAAGGCTGCGAGGGGACCTTATAAATGCCTACAAATATCTGAAGGGTGGGTGTCAGGAGGATGGGGCCAAGCTCTTTTCAGTGGTGCCCAGTGACAGGACAAGGGGCAATGGGCACAAACTGAGGCACAGGAAGTTCCGTCTGAACATGAGGAGGAACTTCTTCCCTCTGAGGGTGACGGAGCACTGGAACAGGCTGCCCAGGGAGGTTGTGGAGTCTCCTTCTCTGGAGATATTCAAGACCCGCCTGGACAAGGTCCTGTGCAGCCTGCTGTAGGTGACCCTGCTTCGGCGGGGGGGTTGGACTAGATGACCCACAGAGGTCCCTTCCAACCCCTACTATTCTGTGATTCTGTAACAGTGAAAGAGCTTAGACATCTTCAGTGCTGTGCCTTTTTGTGTGCTTGTGACAGAGAGTTTGTTGGCTTGAGGGTTTGTGTTACGGACACAGCTAAGCCCGCTCCAACCCTCCCAGGCTGGAGCGCTGGTGCTGTAATCCTGAACAGGATGCTTACTACTGAAAAGCACACTCTGGGAGCGAGGAGTGAAAACAACAATTGAAAGACACCCTACAGCAAAATTCATTACCTGTGGATTCAGTGCTAATGTTCCAGGGTTATACATGCTGTTCAGTATTTTATCTGCAGTCACACCAGATATGTGAGCTCTCAAGAAAACATCTCTCTTTTCCATTAAATGTCTGGTACTTCATACTTAGACAGAAGGAAAGGCAAATAAATTTCTAAAAGCACTCTATTCCTCACTTAGCCCTTTTGTGGTAATTGAAACAGAAACGCAAGTGCATTGAGAAGGGATGCTTCTCAGTGCCTGCACATGGGCTGCCTCAGCATTGGGTTCAAAGGCAAGCACATTGCTGGTGCACAGCATGGCGTACATGGGAACAGGCCACTCGCTGGCAAGCCTTCCTCCTTTGTTCAATCCCTCTCCAGCTCAAGGGGAATTTGGGGGACTGAGAATGCAATATTGAAAAATAAGCAAAGAACTTTAATTATATACTCATCACTGTACTTTATAAATGTCAAAGAGACACTGTCAAATTCAAAACACATTTGAAAACACAATTTTGCTATTGATATTCTTTGTTTTAAAGGCCAGAAAAAATTTAAGACATATTTACTTTTCTTTGTCAATAGTGTTTATTCATTGTTAAGGATTTATACACTTAATTCGTTGTGAACAGTAAGACAAATTGCTTCTCCCTTCCTCCTCTCTTTCTACTGTTTTCTGTTTACTGGAAGTGAACAGCACAAAGCCTTTTCATTTGTAAATCTTTTATGGTTATAAACTTTAAAATTTCTTCAAGGAAAAAATTGTCTGTTTATGTTGAGGTCTTTGTCTATACCTCTCGTCCTGGGTTCGGCCAGGATAGGGTTAATTCTCACCAGAAGCCAGGAGCGGACACAGCCAGGCCCTCTGACCCAAACCGGTCAAACAAATGGGATATTCCATACCATGTGCTGTCCTGCTCGGTTCCGGGTGGGGGAGCTAGCTGGGGGCAAGGGAGTCTTGGCTCGGGAACTCGGGAACTCACTGGGCATCAGGCAGTGAGGGTTGCTCCATGCATTCTGCTGTTTGTTTTGTATATTCTTTCTGTCGGTATTGTTGTTACTGTTTGTTTCCTTTGCTGTTCTGTTAAACTTCTCTTATCCCGACTCACGAGTTTTTGCCTTTTTCTTTCCATTCTCATCCCCACCCCAGCGGGGGGAAGGGGCAATAGAGCGATGGCGTGGCCCTTTGTTGTCAGCCAGGGCCAAACTACGATACCTCTACACACAGAAAGACACAGAAATACAGAAAATAGATTTTGAACTTCAAAGACCTGATGGCCACACCAATTTCTGTGTTTCAGAGGGCTCTGATCATAAGCAGAGAGGAGGCTCCACAGCAAAGCAAGGAGGAAAAACAAATGCCAGCATTAACTTCAGTGCTTTACCTGGGCAGATGATAAGCAATCAAGGCAAAGCAGGTAACAAAACCTTTCTACAGTTATTAAAGACTTGACTAACAAAAGTGAATCAAAGAAAACTACTTGTCAACTTCAAGTGCTAGAACCTGATCTGATTCATGGTACAGCACATGTGTTGATTCAATGTCACAAAAGCAGAGAGAAATCCTTCCTCATTCATGTTGCTTCCAGATGATTATAGCAAAAAATCTGTTCCCAATCTAGTTGCAGTCAAAATGACGGAACGTTCTTTTGATTTGATGACACTAAGAGACATTAAGTGATATAAATTGGGCGATTTCATCTTTCAAAGACAGAACCATCACAAGTTTGGCGGTTGGATATAGGGATGGCCTACAACAAGGCCTGGATTAATCACTTTTGGAACTGATTTTCTCCCGACCTCTCCCAGTTCCCTCCCCTCTGCCACCAACTCAGTGAAACTGTTTCTTGGCAGGGCAGGCTGTTCCTGGCTCCCCAGCTGTGACGAACATATAGATCAGGGTGTTTCTTTACTCTGTTTATTAAAGATTCCACAAGCTTGCCCCGGGCGGGAGATTGTATAATTTTGCTGACGAACAGTACATGCTGCTTTTAAGGGCAGTGCTCCCTGGTATCCACTGTTGTTGGCTGCAAATCTGTCCCAGCATCATCAGAGTCTTCAGGTGGACTTCATCAGTTGTAGTCATCTTATCAGCTAGGCACAGCCTCTCCTAATGGCTTGATAAATATTCTGGCATCCTGGTATCACTATCAAGAGATTCAAATCATGCCCAGTACTTATTGCTGCAATTACTACAGAGTTATTGCCAATGACTCTTTCACTTATCTCTGCAACCAGAGACATTGAATAGTTCTTTTTATGTCTCCACTCCTGGTCACTGAGCGCAGAATTCATACAGAACTGTCCTCCACCTGGATGGCAAAGCATATTGCCCACGTAAAATCTGAAGAACAGATTTAGTCTGTGTGAGAAATGCATTCCCACAATTCCATCCCTAGCTTGCTAATGTAAACGTGCACTGCACCTGATATTTGAATTTCTGACACAGGAACACCTTACATCCAACTCTCTCACATGGCCACACTGTGCTTGGCATGGGCCTCAAAGCAAGTGTAGGTGAAATAATTTATTTTGTTATTTTCACACTCCCTGCATCCCAAGCTAACAAAATACGTATGATACATGTTTTGGCTTCAGTTAGAGGAATATGGCGGCTGTCCTAGTGAATTTCAACCTTTCTGATGCTAAACCTTCATCTTTCATCCTCCTCCCACCCACCTGGGCTCTAGGTAAGATGTTTTTCCCCAAATAAAATGGCCATGATGCCTGTTTGAGGCTCAATGCTCTAATACCAAATTGGGGAGAAGAACGAGGTAACAAATAAAGCAGACTTTACTGCCATTTGGGGATATTCAAGTGAAATCCTTGAAGATTAAATCCTGGTGTCACTGAGAAAAGAGTAAAACTCACCAGTACAGGGAGGGTTTACATGTAACCTATGGCACTGTCAAGATTACCACCAGTTTTACTGAGATAACCAGGGCAGCTAAGGTGAAGATGTGTGGTTTTCAATTTCTTTTTTTTTCCTTTTTCAGAATGGCTCCACTCCAGCATAGGTAGACTGAGAGGAGTACCATGTGGTAAAGGAAGCAAAGGCAAAATGGTCTCTGAGGTCTGTGCTGGTGTGGAAACAATGAGATGGGTTGGAGGGGTGCGAGAAGGGTGGAGCAGAACAGCGGTGTGAGAGAGAGAAAAGTGAAATGAAACAAGATAGTAAATTAAAGGAAAAACCAAGTCAGGGAAGAGAAAAAAGAAGTTGGGTAAGATGGGAGAGAGTCAAGAAAAGAAGAAACATGTAAAATTGAAGCCAAAGAAAAATACAAAAAGTAGATGAAGAAATAAGGTTTAAATTGGAGCCTTTTTCAATTTCATGTGAAACTAGCACAATACACCATGTACCTCAGCACATGACATCATGTGGCCACATGCATGACTGACAGGTTAATCAACTGACATCACCAGAAACAGACACATAGAAGAAAATCGTATTTAAGCTGACAGGATAATTACTTTCACCATCCCTCATACAGGCTGCCTCAGGCAGGAACCTGACTCCCAGACCAAAAGATAGGCAGAACTATCACCACATATAGAAGTATTTTTCTCCCTTATTACATTCTGAGGCATTTCTTCCATTCTTTGTGTTCGAAAACCATGAGAACGGAATGTATTCTATGATCAACATGTAGCCAGGATGAGTATTTCCAGCACCAGAGAATCATTTAATAACATCTGCAATCAAGATGTCTCGGGAGGAGGTTTGTTTTTTTTTTTTAAATCTACACCCTCTGCAATCCTTGTGGTTGATACAGAGAGCTGTTTATATTACACAGGAGTTTCACTTGAAGAATGGAAACAGGCACTGGTATAACCAACCCTTCCCTTCCTTCCAAAGCTTCCTGTTGTGATGGGACCCAGTAGTGAGAGATGAGAAAAATTGCAACTACGCTGTGGGAAGCCCCTCTAAGTTGTGACTACTCGGTGCTTTTCAGATCCAGACACAGTGTGAACACTGATAACCATCATTCGATGATTTGAGGTGATAATAATTGATGTGCCACGTTCAATTGGAGTTCTGGTAGTGCCTTTCACTGTCACTAGAGTTAAGACCTGCCTTTGATTATAAATACATTAGCTAGCAACGGAAGCGATGCATTATTACAAATCTCATAAAATAAAAAATACTATAGTGTCTGTGCACAAATAAGCTATCTGAAATTTTTTCCAAATTCAATCTGTAGTGTAGAATGTGTAAATACAGTAAAATAGAACAGTGAAATTAAAGAACTACCAGCTTAAATCAGCTTGTGTTCAAGCATCTACCTTACTGTTGATTTTCTTCATGTGCTCGGAGAGGTGACATCTTCCAGCTGTGGAATGTCCCACATGTATTTGATGTTTTGCTTTGTCCAAGGTTTAAGTCAAATTGCCTGAGCAGAAATGATAGACACTGAGGCTGTCACTGTGTTTCCGCAACAGCATCATGCACAGTGTCTCTTGCTTGCACGGGATAGGTGTTAAGTAAGGAAATGCATGTGGTTTTCATCCTTTTCTGTAACAAAGAACCGTCTTTGACTTGATTCTCCCACCAGCTGCTTCCCATGCCCCATGCAGATAGGGATACCTACCTCATTCCCCGCGTGCTTCCAGCTCCTCCTGCATACCCCAGCCCTCCCAGCTCTGCCTGCACTGCTCAGAGAGATCCTCAAAACATTGTCCTCACCCTGGACTGGTGCCACAGCAGCTTGACTTGAGATGCAGACAGACAAGGAAGTCTTGTCTAGGCAGAAAACACCACCACCATCCCCAGCAAATCAGTCAGGCTCTGGGATAGGCAAACCTCAGTTGCTTTTCCTCTCTCCACTTCAGCTCTCTCCAGAAATTCCTTCTGAATAATGAAATAGAGAAAAACAGCCTTGTTATGAGACTGCTTGTCCTATCAGACACTACAGAACTGCAGAATAGTAGGCCCTTCTTTAACACACCCATCCCACCACCTGCATCTAAGTTTAGCCTTTATAATCACACAGATCCGCCTTTCAGAGAGCGGGGAGATGGGCTCGGAAGCAAATTACAAACCACAGCAGGATATTTTCTCCACGTAAATGTTCTCAACCTCAGAGTGATCAGCCAAGCCTTCGGAGAGATGCATCACCAGTCAGCATGTCATGGCAAAATCAGACAGTACAGAGTGTTTGGCTGTTTATTCAATATATTTGAATAACTAGTACATTCAAGAAACCATGCTGCTGCTGCTCTCATGGAAAAAAAAGAGCAAAAGGCTAACTTTGCCAAATAAATTATGTGTTGCGAATTATTCTTTTTCCTCAGAGCTCTGTGTGTCCCAGGAGTAAAGAGCTAGCAAAGAAACTCTTTACCCAGGCAAGTGGTAACTTGGTAAACAGGATTTCCAGCTCAGAATTCAAATGTGAGGACAAGCAGAAGTATCTTGTTTCCAAAGTGTACAAATACAGGCAGTAGAGACCCTTCAGGAAAAAAATGTGTAGAGGACATAAAGGACACTCAACACAGAACCTTCCTTTCATCAGCTATTTTCAAAAATTATGAACCCCAAGTTAGAATTGTATGCACATTTACGGGGATAGAGAGCATTTTCTCCGTTTCTGTTGGCTTCAGCTTAGGTGTCACTCCATGATCCAGGTGTAATATTGCTGAAATTCCCTGGCCTTTGCTTGAAGGCCTGAAAGTTGCACTCCCTTTCCTTCTCCATAAAAACATCCACAATGAGCTTTTTGTGGGGACTTACACTCTTTTCCTGTTCAAAACTTGGTTGCTATGTGAATGTCTTGTTTTTGACACCTCAGATTTCCTACACAGCCAGTAAGTGGAATTTACCCATTTGTGATCTAAGAGGTAGCAGCTATGAGAACTCCTAGAGACAGCCAAAGTTTTCTGAATGCAGCAATTAACTGTTTCCCAAGGGAACCACTTCTTAGATGGTTTTTCACTAAACATCATGTTCCCCCTGGACTTTTAGACCCCTTTCCTTACCTTTTCTTCTTGAGTAGATTTCCTCTTTTGCACCACTTTTAGCTGACTGTCTTCCTTCTAGCTTCTATATAGGTAAAGAGTACCTGTACTCTCAATATATTTCCCTACTACTTTACTTTGCTTTCCCCTTTCCTTTCCTACCATTTCTTACCCAGACCAAATGCAGAGGGAGAAAGTCAATGACAAAAATTACCATTTTGTTCCTTGCCTTGCACAGCTCTTCGAAGTCTGGGGCCATGCTCGGTGCTGCTGGTGGATAACACAGAGCAGAGCATACATGAGTAGCCAGGGTAGTTCCCACAGTTGTGATGCCTCCAGCTCCAGTCTGATGGGATGGATATAGGTCTAGGTCACTCACAAAGTCCTGGCAAATGCAGCTTCCAGGGCCTCTTCAGAGACAGATTATCACACTCTGCTTGTTTCCCTTCTGGCCTGTGAAGATACCCTTCACGATTTTAATGACCCTGACCAAATCTGTAAGCTCAAACACTGTGTACAACACCCTAGTCTTCACCTTCCCATCCTACTTTACAGCTAAACATGATAAAATAAGGTTCTTAAGGTTTGACTCCAATGGAAGCTATCAGTTATTTCACTTTCAAAGGTGACACTTGTTTCGTAAGTGTCTCTGCTTAGGAGACTACTTCAAGATTTGGAGGTTTTTTTTAATGCCACTCTTGCAGACTGTGGTCTATATATGCTGATGTCAAGGCATTTTTCCTAAATAAGGGCTTACAGAAATTAGATTGTTTCCTTATGCCAAAGGACATCCAGTATCCTCTAGCCCATTTCATTGTATTTCACTATTCGTCTGCAACTGTGGTTCTCATTTATATAATCTTCCTGTGTGGCCTCTCCTATGCTTCCTTACACGGCTATTATCACATGCCTGCCAAGTCGGGCTCTACTGGATGGCTGATGCAAGTGGAGTTGAGCACTTTCTCTTTCTATCATCCAGTGGTACGTTGGCTCCGAAAACAAGAATATGGATTGCTTAGGAAAAAATGATCTGAGTGATTATTTTTAGCTTACTTTTCTGCTGCAATGGGTGAAGCAGCTTGCAAAAGGCATGATCACTGCTGAGCAAGAACAATGAAGAACTATTCTTTGCGTGCAGACTGCCCCACAGACTCTATCTTTGACGCCAGCTTAAAAAGTTCCCAGTCACTGGTGCATGGAAAATGTTCAGGATGCAGCAGACAGTTCTAAAAACACCAGAACCAGTCACCTGGGAAACAAGAAAAACAGAAAGTCAAGTCAAAAAGTATTTCAGCTATTAAACAAACACCACCCACCTGTAGGCGAGTGGCTAGCAGCCTGAAGCAATATGTGTAAATCCTTTTTAGGAGTTCCAATATTTTTTTTTAATGTAAGGGCGAGAATCGGTTCCTATTATATTCTCTGTGTGATACTTAAAATACGCTATGCAATGGTAAAACTACAGCCCCTACCCCAGGTTATTCAATATAATTATTGGGTTGATGCTGAAATGAGTATGTGTTTGTGAATCAAGTTGGATAGAAACAAAAATTAATCTAACTTGATATAAAAACTCAAACCCTAGGCTCAAAATTGAGGACAAATGAGAGGTATGTTTCTCATACTTCACCCTCAGTCCAAATGGATCTGGAGCCCTGTTAGAATAATCAGTAACAGGTATTGCAGTTGTGGAAATCCAAACCTAAATCGGAGGATAACATAGGACGGCTAGGTCTGAGCTCTATTAAATGCTACATACAGAGTCAGTTACCTCTCCACTGAGTTTGCTCTTTTCTTAGATTGGTTCAGGAAAAAGTCTCCCTTCAAGTAATATTATAAATTTGCATTATTTTAAAATAAAATAAAAGTTCAAATTCTGCACAGAACAGGTCCAGAGAGAGGGGTCCCTAGTGTGAATGCCTCAGTCTGCCTGATGCAAAGCCACATGCAGCATAAAACTATCTGGGTGACATTCAATACAAGTAATCACCTAAAAAGAAAAGGTGAAACTGGTTGTCAAGGCTACTTCTTAGGCACTGAAAGTAATGGACTGCACCATGCTTAGCTACAGGCTCTCTTCAGACTGGCCAGATAAAGGTGTTTCAGTTCCTTATAGCACATTTCCTTACAGGAAAGATAAGGAAGCTGTCCCTCTGGCTGTGGGAAGGAAAAGGACTGAAATGTTGTGCATCTCAGTCCTGGGGGTGGAAAGTATGTTTGGCATGACTTTATGCTTTTCTGTTATCAGAGACAGAACAAAACAGAGTCACAGAATGATTTGTGTGCATCTGCATGGCCATGTATGGCCAAAGTTTTAAATCATTAGTTCCACTCCTGGGTGCCCCTGATTCTGGTATTTTGGGGGCAGTGGAGAGGTTATAAGTGGTCAGCCCATCTGATAATTAGGCCCCTGAGAACACCGTTCATTTTGCGTTTCCCAGAACAGAGGCACCTAACAATCACGGCACTTATGGAAAACATGGTTTAAAATGTACAACAATTGTGTTTCGGTTTATTTCAAAACGTGTGTACAAACCACAACAGAGAATTACCCCTTCATTAACACCAGTAAAAGCGATGATGATAATAACCCTTCAGTGCTGTTTCTGAAAGGGAATTGCTCAAGGTTAAGAGAGGTAACCTTTGAACTGGTGTATGTTTTCAAACCAGAAAGATTCAAAGGTCAAAGTTGAAAAGTATATACTTTAAATAGCACCAGATGGTTGTGGTGCAAACACAAGGCTGAATTCAAACTGCTGTGCAGTTAAAGCCCATGCACTCGCCAGGACCCCACGGGTGAATTACAGCCTCTGTGTACGCTGGGGCTGCCCATTATCTGACATATACCTACGCCTGCTCAGCATTCAGCCAGGGACAACTTTTCTTTCTTAATGCCTGTTGGATGAATAGGGCCAATTCTTCAGCCACAAGAGCCATTCCCAGGGTCTGTGATGAGAACTGGGTGCATATCTGAGGACAGAGGTTAGCCCACAGCCCAGTGGTTTTCAACTTTTTTGATTTGTGGAGCCCTTACTAATTCACTCGGAGAAGTGGAAACCCCAGTGAAAATTAACACATGTGGATTGATATAGAATATTTATGAGCTTGGTTTTCACAGTCACCTTTGGCAAACAATTTCAAAGTCCTCTGCAGACCCCATCACTGAAACAAAGCCTCTTTCGCACTCCGTCTAGTCGTCCCTTTGCAAAATCTAATAGTTTACCTTAAAAACATCCTCTCCCAGTACAACTACTTACAAAAAGGCATGCAGCTATACAGATTTGATTTTACCTTGAACAGTCATTTGAAGGTTAACCTAATTTCTTTTGCTCTTTAGTTCTCACATTTATATGTCAGCAGATATTTGGTTTGCTTCCTCCCCCTCTCCCCAGTCATTTTTCTCTCAGACAGCTGTGCAAAACTAGCTGTAAATTATTTGTTAATCACTCAGTATTTTTTTTTCTGGGCTTATGGTGTGGCATGATCCTATCAGCTTGTTGTCTAATCTGAAAAAATCTTTTTCCATGTGAGAAGCTTTCCATCTGTTGATCAGCTAGATGTATTGCCTATTAAACTGACAGTTAACTTGGAATAATAATCACAGTGAGGAATCCAGATGATGTGCTATGGACCCTCAGTTCTCTCCAGAACAGACTTAATTCTCTGATCTCTTATAGTCTTACCCTTGCTTAAGATGCTGAAGATGTCTACTCTATCTGCTGTATAGACCCATTAAAATATGAAGTAGAACCAAGAGTGAAGAGCAGCCTTCTTACAAGCTCTGCAAGCTATTATCCTTTTCTAAATATTCTTTTTTTAAGTGCCACTGCTGATTTAATTTGTTTGATCCTTTGATTGCAAGCACATTGAGAAGAGTCCATTTGTATCACAGTGTTGGTGTCTCAATACAACAACAAAGACTTTGAGCACTACTGCAGTATAAATATTAAAGAAGGAGAAGAATGATTCCTAGGATGCAGCTCTTTCAATTCAAGGGGTTTTTTTCAGTACCTATCTGTGACCTTCATCGCTTCTCTGATATGATAAAGTTCACTAACAGGTGAATAATGCAATATGAAGCCATAAAATATGTAAGATTTTCATTTTATAAAAAATTATTTTGTTGGAGGAAAGCTGTAGCCTTATTCAGAAAGCAACACAGACTGAATAAATTACCATTGCTGAAAAATGATAAAACCTGTGAGTTTACAAGTGGAAATTTTATATCTCAAAATCCCTCATTTTTTTTTGTGAAATTTAAGTTCTTTGCTAGTTATTTTGCACATCTCTTCAATTCCTAGCATGAGGCCTGCATGTTTAATAACCATGTCGAACTGTGTCCTGTATTGTACCAGCCTGTTTATTCCTTTAACCGGTTGTCACACAGGATTAGAATGAAGTGATGAATTCTATTTGTCACCTAGAATTTTTGGTGGCCCAAGCTAGTCTTTATTTTGATATTTGCATATAAGCAGGGTTATTGTCACATATCTGAACATTCTGATTTTAACCCTACACCTTTCCCAAGAATATAATACTTCTGGCAAATCCACTTCTTTTGCTTTCAGACATTGCAGGACAAGAATCTTGATGCTATAGTGAAGTAAATGAATTGAGCCGTAAGTGGTTTTTTTATGAGCAATTCTGAGTTTTTTTCTGTTCTGTTCACTGAAGTTGGAACATTTTTTTATGCCAATGTAATGACCAGGGTTTTCTGCACACCTTTCAGATAAATTACACTTATCGATGGTAGGATGTCTGTTTACTCATAGAAATCCAACAACTGGTTCTTGTTATTTCTCTAAGAGAAGTTCACACACAAAAAAAAAACAGCTCCAAGCAGCCCAAACATTAAAATAACAAATATTATTAATAAATCCGTATCTTCATTATGGTTTGGACCTGCATCTGTTTTTGTTCTGGAGGTAAGCCTGGAGAAAATCCCCTGAAATGAATGGAGTTTCATACTCAAAATAAAATCACAGTAAGATCTTAATATAGCCCTGTATCTCAAAGTGCAGTGGGGAAGATATATATGATACAGATTTTCACATTATTTTATGTACTGGAACATTTTAATGTAGATAAGTAAATAATTCATATATTGTGTTATTCACCTATTCCCTATAGAATTTAGTAACTCTGAATCTGTCTCTTGAAGAAAGGCTCGTACCTGAAGTCTAAAACAACTTGTGTAGAATTGCAATCAGAGAGATTAGCTAATGTTAGCATGCATCCTTCATATCATAAACATGATTTCAAGGTTATCCAGGAATTGAGGAGAGCTAGATTTCATTATCTGACCTTCCAAAGAAATGAGCTATGAAAGGGTAGCAACATTTTTTGAATTCTATTGTCAAGCTCTTTTTTCACGTAACTACATTGCTACATCTAAGACTCTTTTCAGACTGAACATGTTTTAAAAATTGTAACACTTAATTTTTTTTCCTGACTTTATGTGTGCAAATGAAGATAGACTTCTCAGCAAGCTGTCATTTACTTGTAGGTGAATCCTAGATACCTGCTGTATGAACCTGGTGACATCACCATGAGGCAAACTGTTCCCCAAGGCTACATAAATGCTTTTGCTTTCTTTCCTGAAAAGAAAAATATTTGATACTGTTGAAGAGATTTTATACAGCACCTTTGGAATCGTGACACTTTGTTTAAATGCATTAATTATTTTAATGCATTATGTCTGCATCAACATAGCTATTTATTAGTGCAAGATGATATGTTTCCCATGGCTTTTACAGCTTCAGGTTTACAGTAAGACTGTACTGGAAGTTCTCCTTGCAAAAATGTGCACAGGATATAAGGGATAACTAAGCTGGGAAAACCATTGGTCGTTACTCTTTAAGCTCTCTGCCCAGGGCTTCTCTGTTGTTTTCCCTGGCTCCTGCAAACACAGCCTATGGCACCTTTCCAGTATCCCCATGTCAAACTGTACTAGCTTCCTCATGCTGTTTTCTTGAAGCAGCAGAAGAAGCTTCTGGTAGAAACTTTAGAGCTCCGTGTTCCTCCCACCTGCAACACCTAGACTTTCAGAACAATAGGACTGTGACACTTCAGATCCATGAGAACAAGCGGTGGAAAACAGAAGGGGACTTTTTCTTTATTTCAGCTCATAGTCTCTGAGGCTGTAGTTAGCCTCAATAACTAAGGCAGCATCTTAGTAGCTTTTTGTCTCTTCAATGCCATCTTACAGAGCCAATTTCTAACCTTAATAGAATAGGCGAGGGAAAGAAAGAAGGACAGACAGACATACAAAAACCCACCACCACTACAGGGCTGCCAACATCAGTGAGATATTTCACATTGCATTCTCTGTCCCAGATGGATCCCTTCCCATTTCTCTTGCCTTCCTTTTGCTGTACCTTTATCTCCGGCTCTTGGGAATGCAGGCACAAGATTTACATGAAGTATGACTCTCTCTTCACTGCTAGCTAGGGTCAGATTTCTTCTCCCCACATGCCTGTTGGAAATATACCTGAGTTTACATTCTGAGAGTATTCCTTAATTAGCACATTCCTCCAGCCCCACTGGTTTGCTTGCTCTTTGCAACGATTCAAGGCAGCTACAGTATTTTTTGAATCGTGTAATTTCAGAACTACCCATTTTCAATACTTCTTGTTAGATTTCGTAATATTTATGTCACTGTGAGTTTTTGATAGAGGCCATTTATGACATATTAATAAGGAAGACGACTAGCATGGCATTTAAGTACTTTTTCTATATAACATCTTTGAATTTAACTGTAACACACAGTGACTCATTGCTTGGGTTTAAGCAAACCATGACTCTGCTGTCTAAAGAATACAAATTCTACCTCTCCAGCTCAGAATGGCTCTTTACTGTGTTGTTCAATCAAAATCCAAACACATATTTTTTAATACATTAATTTTCTCTAATTTCACATCAAAGGACTTTTCTGAATACTGCTAATTGTCTTTGAAGATACTACATGTTTGGGCTAACCAATTCACAGTTTAGCTAAGTTAATTTAACTAGAGAAGTGTGTCAAAAAAGGAAAGAAAAGAAAATGGGATTACTATTATTTTTTCAGATGGCCGACATGTTTACTATTGAAATTCATCCCACCTCTGATTTTTGTGACTGTTAGCTTATAAATATCCAATGTTTTAATTTCTTATGACTTTATCGCTAATCTCTTAATGTTTGTTTTTCCTCTAAGCTCCCACTCTTAAAGTTACAGAATTGCTGGCAAATCCCCACTTTCCATTAAAAAAGAAAGCATCTATTTTGCATTGCCTCAGGAAAACTCTCATTATTAATTATTTTTAATAGTATGACTTTTAAATCTGTCTCATGACAATGAAGATGTTATTTTTGATGAAGTCCAAAACGGTCTTTCAATATTTGACATTATCTTAAATAATGCTTCTTAAAGATTTAAACATGGGTGGATGAGTAGTGATAATAACAGAAGTATTACCCTAGCACTTTTGAACATTAATTATGGGTCAGGTTGACATTACACGAGCACAGAATGTAAGGATGGCCTTTCCTTTAAAAACCTTATACTCTCAATCTACGATACAGATTAATTAAAGCAGAAGTAAAAGGCAACAGTGAAATAACAGTACTGAGTGTGGTACACATAGCACAACAACAACATCACAGTTGTTAATTTTTGTAGGCATCCAAAGAGAAGAGTTCTTAAGTGCAAAAAAAAGGAAAAGGAAGAAAATGGTCCTAATAACTAAAATAATTTGGATGAACGAATGAACTCAAAGAGAGAAGAGAAAAGGGAAGAGAAGAGCATTTCCCTGTTAAATGACTACCATTTAGGCCTGTAGACCAAGTGTTCCATATTCCTTCTCCTATAGGACATCATAAAATCTTGGGTGTTGCTTTCGCAGCTGCAATCTCATGGCAAGCCACTGGATTCAGAGCTGGGACATCTTGTCATCTGTCCCATTCTTAGGGTCTGGCAGGCATTTTGCTCTCCTGTTCTTGTGGAAGGCATCTGAGTTTTTCATGGCATGTCTCCTGCTGCTATAAAATGAAAAATATGATATCCTGCTTTTTGCTTCATGAAGCAATATCAGAATCTTCAAACCATTCTGGAGTTGCTCTTTACTGGAAAGATGAACCATTCCTTGAGAGGTGGGTACTGCATTCTCCACTGTCTGCAAGGAATGTCCTGATTGAATGATTTCCCACTGTTCATCCCCATAAAATGCCTTTAATATGCTGCATAGCCCACTAATTGAATGGTGTGTATCACCAATTAGCAGGAACCACACAACTTTGGTGTGGGTACTTATCTTGCCCATCTTGCCCACAAATGCATATCTCAGGAAATCTGAGTGTCTCTATAACCTCACTGGGAAGAGAGGCCAGGTGTTCCCAGCATGGCCTTCAGACCATTTGCTCACTGCTGTTTTGCTTCCACATCTGTCCCTTTTCCTTCTCATTCTGGCACTACAGCAGTTTTGAACAGCAGCCACTGAGGGCTCTAGACAGATTTCCTCAGCGAAATACCTTCTGTGGGGTAGGAAGCCAGGGAATGAAGCAGCAGCAAATGGAGCAGCCTGGTCACGTTCCTCCCCACCACCCTCACCTGCACACAAGCCTGTCACTTTAGCCACCACCAAAGCCCACCAGCTCTGGATGCAGAAGTCCAAGCACTGGGACTCTAGTACAGATCTCCCATATAAAATACCACTGCCAAGCTGCTGGGCCAGCTTTAGGAATGTGGTTTTAACATTCATTGTTCACTCTGTCTGTTACAGATGTGCACAGTGCAATTATTATAATGCTTTGCACATGTGGTGTTATGAAATGTGTTCCTTTAAAGTCATGCCAGTATTTTTTTTTCTGTAACCCAAATATATTATTTCTACCTATGTTCCAGTTACTTAGTTTGCCACACATTTAAAAAAAAAAAAACAAACAACTTTATAATAAAACTTAAACTATGTAAGCAATACAACTGAAAGAGAACAGACCTATTTTCTTCATAAAAGAACAGGATTTTTCATTTACATGCTTGGGGTTTTTTTACATTCCAGTTCCCCTACACAGATGCTCACACAAACATCTATCCACAGAAAAAATACATGCACATGAGCACAATTCATATTGTACAAAAGGAAATCATTCCCTAGCTGGAAAGCCATGCTCTATCCAAACACCCTCAGCTCCAGCAAATGATGTCTTTGCAATAATCACCTTCAAGCTTAACCATTTCAACTCATTATACCCAATAACAAAGCTTCATCCTTTGCTCCAAAAATTCAGCTCTCACCGAACATGGCAGACACTCATCAGAGAGACACCGCATTTACTGTGCCTTGGCAGTCCATTTTGCTTCCTCACTCTTACCATAGGGTTCAGTTAAAGTCAGTCGTAGCCAGATCCCATTTGTGGGCCTTCATGGCTCTGAGACTGACATATGGGGTCTTCCTGGATAACAACGCCTTGCTGAAACAATTGAATGATCCATGTGTGCGGGAAGATGTGGGAAGCATGAGTGCAGGACACACACCTTACACCAGAGTGAGGCACAGTCCCCTTGAAGTAGAAACTATTTGCTGAAGGTCTCATTGCATCCAGAACTACAAACAAAACTCATCTCTTTAATCTATTTCTTCTGCAATTTGTTCTCCACTTGACCACTCAACAACCGCTCTCCCTTTGCCTCCATTTCCATTCAAACATCCCACTCAGCCAGAACAAAGCTGGTTATTTCTTCAGCAAACTGAGATTAGTGTGTGCACGAGAGTGTTACTGGGTAACAGTTTAGGAATTAACCAGACACTAGAATAGGATGATCTTCATTAAGGGGTGGACAGAAAATTGGCACAAATGTGGGCTTGATTTTCCAAGTTCTTTTGTAGTCTTCTGAAGACGGACCAAGTTACTTAAAATCTGCTAGATAATTGCTAGATATAATACTAATAATACAGGCAAAGATTTAATTTTGAGCATGTAAGGTACCTTTGTACCTTCCATAGTACTGCAATGTACCTTTGGCCTACAGGTTTAGGTTTCTTTCCAATGGAAAATTGGGATGCTGTGAGAGACAAGATGTAGGTCTGTCCATCCATGTCTCTTTTCAATACAGACGCAAGCTGTGTCCATGATATACACTGGACTCAAGAGCTGGGTATAATAGTCACCAGCGGTGGCTGGCTTCCCAGATTTTAAAGAATAACATTGAATTACCGAGGCAATGATGCTGTCTCTACATGTTCTCGCTGGTCCATATTGCTTTGGAGATGCACCACTGCCAGATGAACTAGCTGTAATTTCCAATCTTACCTTCTCAGAACAGCAACAGTGCTTTGACAGTAGATACAAACAGCTCAACAAAAAGTTAATCTGTTACTGAAAATTTAGTAATGAGCAGGACCAAAATCAAGTGGGTTAAACCACAATATCCAGTCTCTGACTGGAGACAAACAAGTTCATTTACAAAGACCATCCTATTGGAACTTCACAAGAGGAGTTGCAGGAAAGTCTGATAATACTCAAAACTGGCCACCGTGGTGGTCTCCTTACACTTTATCAGGAAGGGAGACTACAGGTACAGATAACCAGCATCAAGCTGGCTCATTCTTTATCACGGAAATAAAAAGTGCCAGGGCAGGGCCCACTGCTATCCCATGATTGTGCATACAGTTAAATATGAGCACAATATCTGGCACAGTCTGGCCATGCCTGCTAGCCCATTCCCCAGCAAGTCCTCAAAATGTCTCATGGGTGAATGTGGGCTAAGGACCATTCCCCATAGGCAGTTTGGATGCAATTACTGGGGTCTGGAGGACAGGAGAGTTCAGTCCTATGGGCATGAGCCATACCCTTTCAACTGGTTAGAGGAGAGCCAGGATGCACTTTATTTCCTAGTTTAGGTGTAGCCACTAATGTCTTCAGCATGGGAGACAATGAACTCTGTAGGTCTTTGCTTACAGACAGGAGAATCCCATGTATCTAAAATAAATATAATTATTTTTCAGTAAAGAAGCAAGCCATGGTGAACATCAATTTGTTTGATGTTGTGGTTTCATTCACTCAGTTGCCTAAAACTTCAACTATTTTTCTGAAGCACATCCAGGCTTCTTTGCTGTGGAAATCTCAGAGGATCAAACTCCCTGAGGAGATTTTCAGTATGCCCTCATTCAGGCTGGGCAGGCATGTCTTTCATGCTGTGTTTTGATATTTCCACATCTTCTTCTGGCTGAACACGAGAAGCAGGAAAGCTTCTCAGAACTTAATTTAAAAGGTAAACTGAGCTCTTTTGAATTTCAAAAAGTCTCAGGATGGATCTTCTTTTATCAGAACCAGCTTATCCATTCCTAATTCAGAAAGAAATGTAGGGGTCCAGATCAAAACTTTTTGATCTGGCTTCAGATGTTCTCAAAGTTCAGGGATATTTGGATCTCAGGTTTTGGTGTGGGCCCATCTGTGACCTCCAGTGCCCTTGTCTCACCTCTTACCTGCCTTTTCTCCTACATGTACATTTCTTCTTTCCAGCTTCCCTCCCCCTCCATTGCTCTTCCAAGATTAAAGCTTTTTTTATTATTAAAAACATAATTCCTATAGGAGATAAGAAGCTCCCCAGTGTATCTTTATTAATCCTAGTTAAGATAATATTTTGAAAGCAGACAGGGAAAGAGATTTATAAAGAGCAAGAGAAGACAGTTGCAGATCAGCACAGCAGGGCCAGAATTTCCTACACTGTCTGAATTTGTTTACAAAGAATTGCAAGTTAAAAATTGCCCTGCGTGTGAAGTCCCATAGTAATGTACATTTAAACACTTTGCTGAGTCTGAGACTAGCTTATACCTTCTAGTATGTCCAATATTATGATCTTACTGTGCCTAGGAACGCCTGCCATTGCATTTTGTCTTGTGTGCAAACCTCTGTTATTTGTGGCATTAAGGTCTCGTCATTGAAGGGTGGGTGTAGCCTGTGGATTCAAAAAGGGAAGAGAGGTTTTGCTTCAGGATGGGAAACTCACAGATATCCATCAGTAAGGCAGAACGTGTCCCAAAGTTTGCTGGGATTTTTACGTAGTACCAATACTAATATCTAAATATGTGCAGAAAATGCAAACCATATAGTGCTACCCCAACACTCTGGAGTTAGAAAAACAGGCTGTTACGGGCAAAAGGAAGACATCAATATGCAAAGCCAGTAATTTATTGTTGATATAACTACAGTCTTAGCAGTCTTATTGAAGAGTTATTGTTTGTCCAGTTACCATGATACAGCTCAAATAGCGTATTGCAGTTAAAATTATATATACACAAACTTTCTTGTGCTTAGCCCCTTCGCCAGTTTTGTGCTCACTCTCTCACTTCCCCTCAGTGCCCTAGGCCTGATGGGGTCCATTGGAGCAGGGCAGAGGGAGGGCTTCCATGAGCCTTCTGTATCCCCAGCCCTTTGTTGGGAGGAGTATGATGTTGGTGTAGAAGGTTTCTTCCTCCTCCTCTGGGATTTGCTTGGGGGCATTTTTATGTTTGCTGACGTGCTGCACACCTTGCTCTTTCATCATTGGTCTGCAGCTCCATGTCATATCTCCATGCACTCCTTATTATGTGTTTTACATACGTTGAATACTTCTTGGCTCTTATCTCTACCTCTAAGACTTGCTTACACTGTGAGAAGGCTGCATTTGTTAGCTGACATCGGCAACTGGCATCAATTTATAGCCCTCGCATCTCCCATATCTTCCTTTGCCTGTGCTTCTGAGGCTTCTGCCCTCATCCTATGCCTTCTCTCCTGCTACTGCATTTTACTTCAGGTTCTAGGGTCTATGAGTTGTTTTCACTATCTATTATTTAGAAAACTTTATCTAATAACAGGTGTTGCACCTCAGAGTTGTTCCAAGATAAGCAAAAGCTAAAACCAAACAGGTAACAGTCCCCTGGTCATTTGGTAACTGCTGTTACAAGCTGAAGCAAATCTCTAGGTGGGTCAAGACAAGTCCAGACAAACTCTAAGAGGCCTGTACTGGTAGCCTCATGCAAAGTCGTGCCTGTAAAAAGCAATGGAAACACCATATTTACTGAGCACAAAGGCTACAGATATTTCTTCTCTCTGCCTACGCTCTAGCACTTTTTCTGACTTTGGCTTCCCGTGAGATCCTGGGCAGGTTCCTTGGTCCATCTTAAACCATAGAACAGAAATAAAGTATACTGTCACTTTAATACAGTAGAATGAGAGGAAAATGGTGAAATGAATCAACCGTTGTTATTTGTTCAAGGTGAAAATCTCTGGCTTGGTAAAACCAAACAAGTCAAATATGAGGAATTACATTTTTCTGGGAAAGATTGTAGGAGACTTAAGAAAACTGATGATGTGAAGGAACCATTTGTTTTCTACCCAGGTATGCATGCTGAGATGCACCGGCATGGTGGGATATCCACATTCAATTTTTCTTAAAACTGGGAACATAATAATCTACTCAAAATGGGAGGATCACCTTTTAGATACATAAACAGATAAAAAATAATTTCATTATTAAAGTACTGAGAATATTAAATCATTCTCAGAGGCTAGATGAACACTGATAAAGCCTACTTATTCTGGACTAATCTTGTGGGGCAAAATGCTCTCTAATGTGTACCAGAAGTAAGGATTATGGAGAGCACAACATATTGAAATCTAAATTAATCCTGTTTATTGACTGATAGTATGCCCTTACCCTGGGGGAATATGCCTAATTTATTGCTTATTAAATTATTTGGATTCTTTTAGGATGAGCAACTCCCCAGTTTATTTTCATTGGCTAACTGCATTGGGAAAGGAGTCATTATAAATGGGGATTATTTTGTTTTGAAAAATTATTACAAAAATTTCACATTCAGTCCATGCTGTTTAGATTGTATGCTTTTTCATACTGCAAGGAAGAGAGAATATTTAGAGCACAGACTATAAAAAATAAAAAATTAAAATAAGATGCACTGCATTGTTTCCTAGCAGACAATTGTTGTCCCCCGAGTTTTCATCTGTTTCTGAGGCCACTCTCCCCAGAACAAATGCAGTACAGACTGGAAGAGGGGTGCTGGTACAGGGAGGGGGGAATCATTCCCAACTGCTCTCATATTCGTAGAGTAGAAAAATGGGGAAAAGTAGAAAATATTGTAAAGTCTTGAAAGACAGCTTAGCCAGTGGGTGTTACTTGATATAGCCCTTGAGGCTGACCTAGTTTTTAGTAAGGGCTCTTGGCCCCGTCTGTAGATTGGCACCCTACCATGTTTAACACTGTGCTCATAATGCAGTCTTAGAAAGATATTTTGTTAATTGCAAAAAAAAAAAAAAACAAAACAAACAACTTAATAAGAGAATAATAAAATAAGTGACAAAAACGTTGTTCCTGACTCACCTCTTCTCCTACTCCCTTCATGTATCTCCCTTTCACAGAATCTAGAAGCCCCTTCTCAGTCCATCTGTCACAAGGTACCATCTCCCTACTTTATTGATGTGCCCATCATATTTGTGTTGAACTGTATTCTATCAGATCTTTAAAGGGATGAGCATGCAAAACATGCAAACAGTTTGTGCTGTGCATTAAAGAGCAGTCTGCGTTGTGGTTTGCACTTCATTTTTATTTCTTCTCCATTATCTTTCATCGATAAAAGTGTGCTCCCAGACCTATATGAGGGATTCAAGTGTTCAGCAGTCTCTAGTTTTCTACAACATCTAATTTTTTATTTACCTAATAGAATTGTGCTCTTCTACCTTTTTTGCAAACCACCACTGTTAAACAAACAGTAAGGTGCTGTTAGACAATTGTTTTGTATCTTTGTTTTGCCTTTGATAGAACTTTTCTGGAAATCCTATGAAATTTAATTAAAACTGTTCTTAACTATTCAAGTCAGCATGAACTTAAGGATGGTAAGGGAAAAGCCTTGACTGCATTTGGCCTGATGGATGACACATTTCCCACTCCAAAACAATATTCATTGCCTTTCGGAGAGTCTTTGCACAATGCACAAGGTGTTCCTCCACAGGATGGATTTATGCTTGGAATGAACCAACACTTTGTCTGCAGTAAAAGGGAGAATACAGACCTGCATTGTCATACAGCCTCTTCTCCTCGTACTTTGCCTCCAGCTGGAAGAAGCTACAGAGTCCAGACTAACCCACATGAGACAGACAAACTTTTATACAAGGACTAAGTCTGGCTAATTTGGGTTTTTCAGGTCATTGGAGTTTGTTGCCTGGAGAGATGTGATCACTGCCCAGGTTATAACATCAGCTCTAGGGCTTGTGGCTGCTCTGGTAGGCAGGGTTGGACCAGGAATTTACTCCTTCCCTGACAAATGATGGCAAGTTCAGGGCACAGCTCTGGGAACCCTGCATGAAGGAGTGACTTGCATCCTGAAGATTAATAGCTCACTCTTGTCCTTTGTTCCAGGCCAGGGTTCACTTCTCCATCTTTTTGGGACAGAAGATGAGGTTTGAAAGTGCTCAGTGCACCTAAACCCTAGGAAAGCACTGATGGAATGGAAGCATATTATACACATCTTTTCTCTGCAACTAGTTCTATGATGCCTGTGAGTTAAATGAGAAATACTTCAATTATATCACTTGAAGGAGAAATATGAAGAAAGGTGAATGCAGTGGCAAAGGACTCTGAATTCATTCTGTGCTGTACTGGCAGTTCCGTGGCCTATGTACTGCCTTTGCTTATAGTCAGAGATGCAGATACTATGTAAAGTGTATGAAAATGGGCCAGGCATACAGGGATCCTTCTCTAAGTCTGTCTTTCCAGCTTCTGGCAATGTGCAGTTCAGGGAATTTCTCAGCCAGTGTTCATATCCACATGTTCCTGCTGGATTTTTTCCTTCCCTTAATTTGACTCCTTGGTTTCATGAACATGTCAATGCCCTGGTACCCCACAGTAAAGAGTTCCATGGGTTAATTATGGATTGATTACACTGATCAGGACATGAAAATTGCTGGAATCAAAGGCCATGGCTATAGCAGAGGTAAAGTAATATTTTTTTTCTTAACAATGTGTCATATTATGTATTAATGCAATTGATTACATTTTATCATACAGGCCTTTATGGCCTAACATAAGAGATAACAAAAAATACCGTTACAAAAACAATACAAATTGCAAGTATCTATCTCAAGAAGTCTTGTGCTTTCTTATTCTATTTAGCAAACTTGCATAAAGATAATTTTATTTCTTCCAAAAAATGCAACTTCATTTGAAGCATGAACATTTGGGAGGTCTTAATACTGAATAGCCAGCTTCTGTTTATGTTAAACTTTCTGCAAGACAAAGAAATACAGGTTAGTTTTGCAATCATTCATCGATCGGATTTCGATTTTGTAAAATCCATATTGGCTATTTTGAATTCTGCCTTTTTATTTCCTGCACAGAGTGCTTTTGTCTTTGACCTGTTCATGATAAAGATTTCTCACATAAGATTTCAAACATAAAAGCTACTGTTGACTACCTCCAAACTTCACACAAAATCTAGCCACACTTTATTAAAGACTCACTGCGAAGATGTTTAGGCATCAGAAAGTGATTACAATAAAAGCTGTTGAGGTTTGGGGTCAAGGTTCCCCAAAGTTCTTGTTTTGACAAATGATCTTTGCAGCACTCACATACCATAAACTATGTTTAAAATTACATGCTCCAATTAAATCAACAACTTGAATTTGCCCTCTGGGGTCATAAACAGCCAAAAAGAGATGTGTTTTTCCTCTGTCCACAGAAAGAGGCTTAGAAAGACAGAGGGAGCAACAATAAAGACTGTTGAAAGGCCTTTCTGATAAAAGCCCTAGTTCCAGTTTTATACTTAGATTTATTCTGATTTGCAGCTTTGTGGTCTTTCTTACCAATTATTGGAAGCATTGCCAACAAAACAGAGGTTGCACAAGAACTTTTCCCACACTCATTTCTACCATTCTGGTTCAGAGAACCTCATTCTTCATTTCCTAGCTCAGTTGTGTCCTGGAGCTGTGTTTTTACCACCCTCAAGGCAATTTCAAGATTTTCCCAGAGATTAAAGCACTTAGAAGCTTATTGTTTACTGGACACCTACACTACAGAGTGCCTCAGAAAGGAGGATAACTTTAGCAGAAGGAATATGTTCTGCTTCCAGAACAGCCTGACTGGTCCACCTACTGTCCTCAGTGATTATTATAGTGCAAAGATACTTTTATTAAACATAATGATATTAAATGGACCTGATGCGATTTAACACATTTATGAGTCTTTCATGTCTAGCTGTAGGAGGTTGATATTTAAACCCTAGTCTTCACTGAACCTGAAAGCATTAATAATCCCCTTCTCTTTGGCCCATATGCAGGCTCATTACGGCTGCTCTTTCTAGTTATCTATTTTCTCTTAGGCCCTTATGCAGAAAAGAATCCCTATAGAGGGAAAAGCTTAAGCACTTGATTAACTTTAAATACATTGAAGTCAGTGCTCAAAGTTAAGCAGGAGCTTAATGCTTTCCTGAATCAGGGCCTCACAGCCTAAGGTTTCTGTCTCTATACTGGTTCAAAAAAAATGATCTAGGATTTGGTTCTGCTCTCAACTTCCTTGACACAAATCAGGACTCCATTTAGATTAAAGAGTTTTTTTCATCTTTGCCTAGCATCTTACATGGCCATCTAGAAAAATGGGTGTCAAATGTTACCAGTGGAGAATAGCAGAGGTTAAATAAACTTTGTATTCACTTTTGTCTCGGTCAAAGAAGACACACAGTGCAAGGAAACTGCAACTCTGAGCTGGTGGTGGAGCACCAGCATAAAATTAGAGCAGGATCAGACTGAAGTGACTGCATGAATTGCCTCCAGACCATTGTAATGAGGTGAGTGGACGGGGGCTGAGCAAGGGCAGCGGGATGTGCAAGGCAGTGATGATTGCCGTGAGGAAGGCATGGATGGAATGTGTGTCCTCCATGGATATCTCAATAGTCAGACGTCACTGCTGGCCAGTGTGCATATGAAAGGAGGCATGCGAAGACCACCTTCCCTGCCCTCCTCCCCTCTGGTTACTGTGCTCCTCTCCCTCAAGAATGACAAGGGCCTTTATGTTTCAAAGGCATGACACTTAAAATACTGCTTAGGTCCAGTTCCTTCTCCCGAGTATGTGATATATAAACCCCAGGTAGAACTCCTCTCAACAGCTTCTTAAATCTGCTTTCACAAAGGACAAGAAATCTCCTTGTATATTCTAACTTGTCTGGATAGTCCATCTTTCTGGAAAAAAAAAATTTAAATTCAAGTGCCCTTGCTCTTTGCGTTACAAGCACACATTAACCTGAATTCACGGGGCCAGTTCCTTAACCACCATCAAACAACGCTAATTCATAGCACCAGTAAACGGGCACCAGTTACAAGCTGGCATCACCTATCATTGATAAAACAGGATTTACGAGCATCAACTTGTAGGCTAAAGAAAAGGGCAATGAGACCAGACTGGAGTGAAGTTTTGGGGATTACCCTAAGATTAAGGTTATTCCCAGGACCAGCCAGGTACAGAATAAGTACTGCCTATAGAGTCACATGTTCAACATAGATGTAGTCCCTGGGAGCAGAGAATATCACATACAAAATGCAGAGCTACCATTATCATTGCCTATGCACAGCGCATGCATCTCCTACAGCTAGAAATAGTTAACAGACACAGAATGAGCACACGCAGAGCTGGAAGATATGCCCAACTGAATGAATCAGTTTATGTATTTTAATCCTTCTTAAACAGGTTTATCCTCCAAAGAGTTTCTCATTTCTTCTTCTTTTCCATGATTTAGCAGCCAGGAATCTTACAGCCCTACTGTGCTTAGAAGGGGGCTCCAATTTTTTATTTCTAACAAGGTTTCCAGCAGATTTTGAATGTCGTACAAGTATTCTATTTGCACATTAACTTCTTTCAGCCTGAACACATCCAGAGCTAAATTATTATTCTAGAGAGCCATAAAGGCAAAAGAAATATCACTTCCTGTTCTGTGGAAGGTAGCATCATTCCCGGGCAAGGTTTAACAGACACTTTCCTTCTGAACACCTACATTCAAGAAATGTTCAAATATTTCATTCTCTCACTCCCTGCCAAGACGTCCAGACACTTGCCATTGGGTGGGAGACTTAAAGCCATATGTAAAGCAATAATCCAAAAGTTTAAGTGTGCATGGTTTAGACAGCTAAACTGAATCAGCTGAGCTTGGGCTCTCAAGTCTATACATTTGGCTACTTTGAAAACCTAAGACTCTACAAGAAAAAAGCTGATCTGAGAATGGCTGTGAAATTTGAACGGTCTGCCAGGTAACAAGGTTTTCTGCTAAGCATTTTGAGACAAAGAACTGAAAAGGAACAGTATCACAGCTGTCAGAAATATTAAGACTAGATTCATTAATAATTCTCAATAACTTATGGAGGACTGCTGCAATTCTGAGAAATAAATGGAATACTCATCCTTTGACCATGCTTTATATGAAATTACTTTTAACATGAAATTCTGTATCTGATAATGTTTTATATGCAGGCTGATTCAGTTTTCTGCATAGACATACAGCATGCTACTGAAGAAGCAGCAAATGCCAACAAAGATTACTTCAATCTGCAACTGGAAACAAGGGTTAGCCACTGTGTGATGAGCTCATCATAGTGAGGGAAATGAACACCGCGCAACATTGCCGTGTAAAAGCTGTTGATGGTACTTTCATCCAAAAATAACAAACAAAAATTTGTCATGATTTGTCATACGCAACATCATCATCAGTCGTTTAGGTCAAACATCAAGATATCCTTTAGACAACTGCATATCCAGTGGCATACATACATGGAAAGATACAAGCCATATACTGATTGGAAATTGTTATATAGTAAAATATGATATTTATTTATACCGACCTTTGCCATTTTCTTGCAAAAACAGCAATTATCCCTCCAACACTGAGTTATGTCTGGTGTGATATTTGTCCATGAGAATTCAGTACATTTCATTAAATAGTTTTGCAATAATATTAAACAAATTTAATGTACTTGGCAATATGTTGGATGATATAAATTAACTGAGAGCATCATCAGCACAGGTTTTGAGACCTCAGAGGTCATCCTGGTACCAAAATATTGCAACTGACATCCTTAGCCATCTGATGAGACACACCAAATTCTGTAATACAAGTGACACCACAGTGGTACTTATTGCAAACCTCCAATAAAGTATTGCTGGTAAAAAAAAAAACAACAAACAAAACCAAAACACAACAGAACTGAGGAAAAAGGAAAAAAAAAAAAACCAAAAACCAGAAGAGTAAGAACTTAATTGCAATGTTATCTAAGTATTGTAACAAAAACTTCAAAATCACTGTAGTCACATTGATGGTAAAACAATCTCAGCCAGAAAAAAAGTAATTCTGAGAGGATGAAAAGAAGATAGGGAATAAGAACATTTTCAGCTCCCTTGAGTCAAAATTCTGCTCAGATCTGGGTTTGTTAACAGTAGATACAATAGCCAATCACATGGACATCTCCCAGGGGAGATATATAGAAACTAGAAGACATTTGATGAACCAAAGTATGAAACAGCTGTGCTGCAATAGATAGACATGTAATTCCTGAGCTTCTCATCTTCATCACGATGTCCATACCTACAGGTCTCCACTGACTCAGTTTGGATTTGATCTGTTAAGTGCCAGTGGCCTACAGAGAAGATAAATGCTTATAGAATACTTATAGGACTTACAGATCCACAACTCT
Organism: Opisthocomus hoazin; assembly: GCF_030867145.1. Taxonomy (NCBI): domain Eukaryota; kingdom Metazoa; phylum Chordata; class Aves; order Opisthocomiformes; family Opisthocomidae; genus Opisthocomus; species Opisthocomus hoazin. The sequence continues at coordinate 68,706,474 of NC_134417.1, read as the reverse complement.
TTGGTGGAGTTCTCCAGTTTACTCATTCAGATCTCTAACTTAATGAAATTTAGGTATCTGATGACTCATTCTGCATAGTTTAATTACTTGCACTCTCCATAGAAGTGACAGGAATGATAAATATCTCTGAGGACATGCAGGTGAAGACCCTGTTAGATTAGGTTAGGCACTTCCCTCTTTCCATTGACTGTATGAGAACGAAGGAACCTCCAGACATTGATCCAGTCCAGTTAATTTAGAATTTTACTTCATGTAAGAAACACAAAAGACTCAATACCTCTGTCTGCTCTGTTCACACATAATGATACAGAGTTTCAGTACATTTCTTCATTAGGCCTGAAGAGGAAAAACTCTACTTCATTAGGGTTTGCCTTTCACCTACTAAGCACTGGTTAGAGCACGTACACAGCAAATGTCAGCTGAACTGCTCTCAGCCTCACCGAGTCCGCATTTCTTTGTCGCAAAAGATTTCTCTAGTTGCCAGGCCATGAGAATTTGGATGCTCCATACCACCTCCTAAAGCATAGCCACTGGCAGACAGGACTGCAATAGCTGCAAGACCAGAAGCAGGAGCGCTACCACATACTCTGACTGATGCTGCTGAGGCTTCAGCATAGTGAAGAAGTTAATCCCTTTTCATGGATCAGTTTTTGTTTGTGTAACCGAAAACTACTACGAAACATAGAATGGAAACACTCTATATGGAGTATCTTTATGCTATGTGGAGCATAATAGTTCTCCCTTTTCAGACTACAGCAGAAATAAATCCGAATTCAATGAATTCCCTGTTTTTTCCTGGGAAGTCCAAGAATGCATCTTTGAAATTATCCCACCATGATCACTCTGACCTTGACATGGTGGATGATGTTGCCCTTCTCGTCAAAATGCAAAAAATCTCAAACAAAGGGTTGTGAATCTTTGAGCGTGAAACAGCTATTTTGTACCAGCAATTTTGGTCCTGTTGCAAATGGGAAATAGTGGTCAATTATGTTCTTGTGTTTTGATGAAAAATGAAAAATTCACTAAGAAAGAGGAGACCTTTTAATTTAAATCTTTTTTCCAAAGGAAAGAAACACTTTGACAAAAATATTTTGCCCCTCCTATATCAGGGATTTCACTTTATATTCTGTATCTGTTATAAAAGCAAAAGAAAAGATGGAAATCACCTAATTTTCATCTAATCCAGTGAAATCTGAATAATTTTATGAGAACTCTTGTCCATTATCAAATATTTACTATCAAGGTACAGAAGGAACTTACTAAAACTTTTGAACTGTCAAAACTTTGGTGTCCGGTATCTCAGGTTCTTCCATAATTAATTCTGAAAGTTGCATCCCATACTAAAAATATAAATTATTCATTTCTTGCCCACTATTGCTGTGAAAAAAACAGAAGTTGCATAAATAACACTTCTAAGTATTGTAAAGGTAACTCTTTCACATTTTTTGTTTTCAGTAGCCATGTTTTTGGGGGACAGTGGAAATGTATATTTGGCAATAGTAAGGAATGCAACAGGGTATATTTTAATTAGTTCTGAAGCTGCTTTAATGTTAGAAATTTTGGAATAAATCCTTGCAGCTTGGATATTGTATTCAGATAAGCTTTCTTCTTTTATTTCTGTCTTTGTAGAGGTGAAGTAGTCCAAAATGGTCATGAGGACACACTTGAAAAGTCACAAATTAATATTACTATTTGTCATTTGTCTAAAAAACTGGCTCGGTAACAGCAGATTTGGAAGTGTGTTCGCACAATGATGGTTTCCACCTCAATTGAAAGGTTTGTGTCTGAGACCGGGCAAGGTCACAGAGGTTAGAGGAAACATCGCCTGCAATGGCCACAAAGCATTCAGCTGCTAAGGATGAAGAGCAGCTCCTTGTCCAGATTTATAACCTCTCCTGCTGTTTCAACAGCTCAACACTGGCATATGCTCCAAAGGGAAATGGTCTCCCACATCTCTAGCTGAAGGGGGAAAAAAGTGATGTAATGGAAAAAAGCAGCAAGAAAGAGTCTGATGCTGAGCACAAGAAAATGTTTTCACAAAGTGAACTGTCTGAAGACAAAGGTTAGCTATACCTGTTGATATAGCATAGTCACAGTTGGGTGGATTAACGAGATGTCAGTAGTGGTTTAGCTCTGTAGAAAAGGGGAAATTCTAGTGGAAGCAGCGCGCTGCACATCCATCATTTGAAACCTTAGTTATAAAGTTTCCTTAAGAGACACTGGTATTTTTGCAACACTGATAACATCTGGCTTTGTATATGGCTACTGATACAGATTTTTTTCTTTCCCCCACTCCCCATGACACAGTAAGCTCATTATAGCAGCTGGCAAGAAAAACTAATACACAGGCCTGAATTACAGTCGCTGGGTGGACAAAACTCCAGGAAAATAGGATTCCAGTTCTCCTTAAAGCATTGGTGAGCATGGGACATCCTCTCCTCCAACGTCTGACCACATTTACTCTCAGTTTCAAAAGAAGACATAACAGCTTCATCTCCCTTTGCTTTTACTGAGGATCCAGGTGGAGTCATCCATCACTCAAGTGGGCCAACTGCACCAGACTACTGGGAGCTCTGTGCTACAGGAGTGAAGAAATAGTTCTGGCATGGTCATCCTAACAGCTGATATATCATGGAAATTTTCATATTGTGTAAATTATGTCCCAGAAAGGCAAAAGCCATTGCACACATAAGAACTAAGTTCTGAAACATACAGTTTTCAATCCTATTTCATGAGAGCTGGAGAAACAACTTGTGTTGCCCCTGAATTTCTTTTTTTTCCTCTAAAGCACTCAAGTACTGTATAAGCAGAGGAATCATTTATATGTAGCACAGGATCTGTTCTAATCCTCATGTATTAGTAGAGTTAACACAGCTCACTCCATACTGCTGTTCGCACAGCTGGGTGTGTCAGATGGAATAAGTTCATCCTTTCTAAGATGAGCTTAATTCCACAGCCTACTAGTGTCTTTCTTATTTAGACCAACCACTGTTTCACATTGTTCCCAGAAGGATGGTTAATTTTAGCGAAGTCATGTTCTTGGTGCAATCCTACGGGTGCATAAATGTTGATAAATCGCCTCAGCACACTACCAGATCTGAGTGCTCATCTTCAAACCACAGAAAGTGTCTAACTATAAGCAAAAAGTCATAGAGATTTGTATTATAAGACCTACAGCTAATGACTCCTTGATGGTACCTTACGTTCACCTGGTCAAAAGGACTCTTACCTTCCATGACAAAAGTAGTCAGTTTACAAGGGTAATTAATGATAGATGTGTGGAATTAGGAACATTGGCTTTGCTCACATGAAAGAGGCAAAGTTACCTCCAGAGAATTCCTAAATGTTTGTTCTTTGCAACAAAAATTAAAATCAAGAAAAGTCATGTTCTCTGTCATGAGGCTGCCCACCTAATCATTCTCCTTAGCCCAGGGTAAGATGGGATGGATGCTGCAGGAGAGAACACTGCTATGCTTTACAGAGCACCATGCAGATACCAAGGATGGCACTTATGTCCCAGTTTACAACAAAAAAAATCAGATGTCTGCAGGCAGCTCTCTATGTGTCAGCCAGAGTCCAAGCTCTCACTGCACTCAGTGGATATCTGGTCAGGACAGTCAACGGGAGCTCAAGAGTGGCTCAGCTGACAAGCCACTGCAGCAGGACCCTGTATATGGTACCAGCTGGGACGCCCAGGGTTTTCCAGGACATCTGTGTGCAGGTATCAGACGTTACACACCACATTATGCTGCTGCATCAGAGGCTGAGGCCCAGTGATCTTTATTTTGGAACACCGTTTACAATACTAAACACCTCTGTCTAAGTAAGTGAATTCCCTGTACTTTAGATACTGTTTGTTTTAGTATGAACTAAAGAATTCTTTAGGGTGCACTGACTGTCTTGCCTTGATCTCCATCAGCTGTCATGAGTTTAGATGCACAGCGCACATATCGAATCCCATCTACAGACATTAAATGTCGATGTCATAGTCAGCAAGCTGAATCCTGTCCTAAGGCACTGTATGCTGCAGGCATGCCATAACTGTGTATTTTTAACTTTCCATTATTCATGGGCAGATTATTTGGTTTGTGAATATGTTGCTTTATAGGTGAAGACATACCCAATCAACTTCTCTTTGGAGAAAGCTGAGGTCCATCAGTGTATTACTTTGATTTCAGCCCCATAGGAGGTGGGACTGTGCTGCTCTACGACCTGAGCTGCACATTTTTTTACTGCTGTATCCGAGGAAATAAAGCCCCTACAGAACCAAAGAAGATGGGGAACGTGCTTCAAAGACAGCAAAGGTAGATCTCATCTCACTTAAGCTAGTTATTGGAGAAAAACAGGATCCTACATGAACCACCATAGTCAGCCATTAGCTGCACTGTCAGTTCTCCATCATCATTTAGTCATTATGCAATGATGTACCATTTAGTCCTTATGCAAGTTATTATGCCCCTTCAAAATTGGCATTCTCATCCCAGTTGCAGCAAAAAGCCTGTTTTCTCTGTTTTCTTCACCTGGGTTGACCCTTAACTCCACAGCTGCTTCTGCTTTCTTCTGTAGTCTTCACATTAGTCATATCAACCCTTCTACTACTATATGCATCTCTTCCCTGTTTTGATGACACTTTTACTCTGGCCTTTTAGGTCTGAAGTTCTCAAAATGGCCACACAAACTTCCAAAAGGATTGTGTTTACTCTGCAGGACATTGTGCTGCATGGCATTAGGTAACTAATGTTGACTCCTAACTCTACATTGGTAGAATTTTTTCACTTAAGTTGGTTTGATATAGATTTTTACCATGGTGATTGTCCATGACTATTTTAAAATTAGTTTCATGCAGGGGATGTTTTTGAAGCAGCTAAATATTTCAATCTAAAGGTAAATCTTAAAAAAAATGAGCTTAGACAGAAAAGTTCCCTAGAACAAAGGAAACTCATGTTCACGGCTCATGTTCAGCCGGCTGTTGACCAACACCCCCAGGTCCTTTTCCGCCAGGGAGCTTTCCAGCCACTCTTCCCCAAGCCTGTAGCATTGCATGGGGTTGCTGTGACCCAAGTGCACTTGGCCTTGTTGAACCTCATACAGTTGGCCTTGGCCCACTGATCCAGCCTGTCCAGATTCCTCTGCAGAGCCTTCCTACCCTCAAGCAGATCAACGCTCCCACCCAGCTTGGTGTCATCTGCAAACTTACTGAGGGAGCACTCAATCCCCTCATCCAGATCATTGATAAAGACGTTAAACAACCAAAACTGAGCCCTGGAGAACACCACTCATGACCGGCTGCCAGCTGGATTTCACTCCGTTCACTACCACTCTCTGCACTCGGCCATTCAACCAGTTCTTTATCCAGTGTAGATTATGCCCGTCCAAACCATGGGCAGCTGGTTTCTCCAGGAGGATGCTGTGGGGAACAGTGTCAAAGGCCTTACTAAAGTCCAGGCAGATGACATCCACAGCCTTACCTTCATCCACTAGGCAGGTCACCTGACCATAGAAGGAGATCAGGTTGGTCAAGCAGGACCTGCCTTTCATGAACCCATGCTGGCTGGGCCTGATCCCCTGGTTGTCCTTCACATGCCCAGTGAGCACACTCAGGATGAATCGCTCTATAATGTTGTCCAGCACCGAGGTCAGGCTGAGAGGCCTGTAGCTCCCGGGATCCTTCTTCCGGCCTTATTTGTAGATCGGTGTTACACTGGCGATTGGACTGACCTTTTGAAGTATTTCATGTTCAGATTTGATTCATAATCAGAGATAAACATGAACTACTCTCATATTCTTTATAACATCATTGAAGGGGCAACATATTAAATGCCAACTAATTGCATCTGTGCCAAAAAGTAACTTTATATTCCTTCTTGAGTGAGACAGAACGATAATTTCTCTGTTCTCTCCAAAAGAAATTTAATGACAGAGCAGAAATCAATGAACAAATCGATATACAACCATCTTCACTAACAGTTTAAGAGGAACTTCTGGCAGTCTGTACACAAATAACAGTACACTCCACACAGAAAAAAGCTAAAAAGCAAACTTACTTTACTTGTGAATCATTGATTTGAAAAAGTCACTGGGTGTCTCAAAGGAAACTTGGGGAAGTTCAGTAGTGTATGATCAGTAGAGATGGGTAACTGAAAGGGAAGAGAAAACAGAGCTTCCAGCACAAGGGAAATAAATTGTTAGCCACCTACTGTGGCCTGCGAAGCTGGCAAGAGCTAAGAGAGAAGGTTGAAAACATGCGATGAAGTGAGATGCTTCTGTGCTTGCATATATAAAGTGATGCCCACTGTAATATTACTTCATGATTTTAAGGAAAGAGAGAAAAGAATATAAGCAAAAAGTAGCAGAGATATTGAGTATCTGACTCTGATGTACTGTATCTCGCAGAGCCTCACCTAAAACATGAAATCACATTGGTCAGGGTAGGAGCATTGCTCCGTGCAGGTGCAGTGTCTGAATGCTGAATAACGATTGTTAGTAACATCACAGTTAGGTACTTATTTGGGCGATGGCACAAGATGTGTCGTATCAATAAATTTGCAGTCAGCAGTGAAGCAGGATCAGGACAGAAAAATAACACAGCTTCAGAGATTCCAATGTGGGCAGAAAATAATAAATCAATGCTTAGCTGAAACCATTTCCAACAGACTGCATGAGGACCCTGAAAGTTCACTTTAACAGGTAATCTCCCCAGTACAGGGACCTTGTTTTCTTAAGTATTTATATCAAGTGGAGAAAGATTCAGTCTTAATCCTGAACTGAAGTTAACTGTGGCAGTAAAAATACTACTAACGACAGCAACCTTGATTCAGGAGGAGAGATAAAGTTGAAGGATAATAAAAATGCCAGACTGGTCATGTCATGAGTAGCAAATCCATAAATGTGTGATCTGAATAGTGCTCATCTGAAGGAAGAAATTGGGGCAAACTTGGGAAAACCTAATTAGAGAGTAATTAAACCCTACCTATAGGATAGATAGATAGATAGATAGATAGATAGATAGATAGATAGATAGATAAAAATATTTTAATAAAAAACCTCACTGTTTTAGATTTCCTCTCTTAGAAGAAATATGTCAATCTATCCCATCAATTTTAATACTTTTACTTCACTGGTGGTTAAAAAATGCTCAGGGAACCAGGTGGAAATTACCACCAAGTGAAAGACTGAGGAGCTGGCAGAGAGGTCCCCAAGTCCCAGGGTGCTTTGCCAGCGGAGGCAGGAGGGAGGCGGTGCGGAGGAGAGGTATCACCAGCCTCTTCTTCCTTGTGAACGATTCAGGAGGCTGCAGGTCAGAGCAAGCCTTGCTTTCTGCCTTGCGTACCTCAAGTCCTGCACACCAGGAATCTCAGTCAGGCACCAGAGTGTAAGTCAGGGGCTGAGTGCCAGTGCAGGCTGTTTGTGATATATCCATCTAGTTTATCATTTTGGCACTATATTAAACACAGCTGGCAAGGGAATGCTGCAGAACCCTCGTTGAGGTAATTGGCTTTTTCTACCAGGGCGATCCCCATTTATAAAATGTGGTTTCCATAATAACCCAGTGATTAATCTTTGAGGAGAAAAGCACATCCCTCTCATGCATGAGAATCACCCATGAAAGCAGAAAGTGAAGTCCGATGAAGTCAACCTGCAAAGCGTAATGAGTACAACACTGCATCAGCAAGGTTTCCTCAAGGAGATAACTATGGTCAGAAAATCATTACACCAGCCGCTGTTAATAAGAGGGAGGAAGAATGATTCACAAACAAGTCGTGTAACTTGCCTACAAGAGCACCACGGGGAGGAGTCCTGTTACTCATTACGCTGCATGTCAGCTCCAACGAGGCCAGAAGCGTAGCAGAACAATGCCCATGACATCTTGGGTGGCCAAAGATTTCTTACATTGTTTTCACATTCATTGTGCACTTGAAATTTTCTCAGGAAAGAAAGGAAGCCTTTGGGCCTGCCTGTAAGAGGCTCACTCCCCGTATAAATTATATGACATGCACTTCAATTACATATAAATGTATATATACACCTTCACCACCCCACAGAACCCAGGAGAAAGCATCCATTTTCAGCAGTCTTTCAGCTTGTCATTCAGAAGAAAGGTGGGAAGAATTCTTAGGCTTATACCTTGGTTGTCCCCCACGCCTTTTATTTGTATTTAATTTTGCAGGGACAAGGTTCATTTTGTGCATAGTCCCAAAAACAAAAATTCTGTTATTCCTCGATTTATTATTATAAATGCATGTGGAGTATGTCGCATGGTTTTTCAGACTGCATGGAATGAAGTGAAAAGGAGTTTTCAATCTTTTAATGCTCCATGCTTGTGGAAGAGGCATAAGAAAATAGTCCATGGGGATCCTATATTAGTATTTGAGGGATTTTTATTTTTCAGGCCTGGTCAGGTTTTATGACTGGCACATTTCCGAGAATGCACCTCTCAAGCACTGAGGTTTATAATGATTTCTCCTTACGCTATTTATCTCACTTTTCCAGTTGCAGTGCATTTATCCTCACGCAGACAGAAGCATGACAGAAGAGGAGAGGAGACGTCAAAGAGATTCTGCCAAACAGGAATATGGATTTCCTACTCCCCTCCCTGAAGGATATTTTCAAGAAGATGCAAGGTTTTGCAATGCACAAATATATTCGCAGTGCAAAGCAAACAGGAAAGGCTGTGACATTTGCTGAAGTTCTGCTGAACCGGCTTGGGTTGTGCATAGAGGGGGAGAAGGATTTGGGGCCTGGCAGTTTGCCCTAAAATGCACGCATTTTACAGGCTGTCCTCTGTGCTTCCCCAGTAACTTGTCTTCTATCTACGGCAACCCAGAAAATAACTTGCTCTCAATCAAAAAGTGAAAACACAAAACAGTCAATGATCATCTGATTTTTGCGAAATCTAGACTTGCCGGATGATTTGCTCCCCCTGTTTTTCTTTAGCTACATTGCACAGCAGTTACTTTCAGCATCTTTCTGCTGGAACCCTGGCGGGGTAAGTAGTAGAAATACTTATCAGCAATCCCAACTCCTTTCTTTAAACATTCACACAACAGATTTTTGAATACAACATTTGGGGAGGTGGTGTTGTTTATGCAAGAACATATTTATTTTGTGGCATGACACCAGACTGAACAAAAGTTATCACACAATGTGATGGCAGCAAAAGGCAGTTGAACACAGTCTACTGAATAGTCATATGCTGGGTCTTACATGCTTTTTTCCAAGTCAACAAAAAGTACAGATATTTTAAACTTTAAAGCTACCTTTATGAACAGTTATGATCCTAGATGGGGAATAGAGAAGACAGTATTTTCTACAAAAAAGGGATGAGAAAATATTTTCAAATGGATTTTCAAAGGTACTAAAGGAGTTAGGAGCTCAAATTTTCTGGGTTGGCGTAAGTAGATTTTGTAAGCCTCTTTGCAAATCACTGCTGTAATGTCCATAATAGGAACATTTTTTTCAGCCAAGACAATTAACTGGGACTCAGTAGATTCATGCTGGCTCTGTTTGACTTGGCAAACCACTTGCCTGCTCCATGCCTCAGTTTCCCTTTCTGTGAAGCTTTATTGAGGCGTTCCTCAGCTGCACAGACAAGTGCTAAGGATGCAGTCATTGTAATGGTGAAGCAACACAAACCTATTTAATTTAGAATAATTTTCCACAACTAGAAGTAAGAATTGGAATTGGACATCAGACATACTCTACGGACATAGAAGAAAATTCATAACATTAATGACTCAGAAGAAGAAATCAAGCAGGACTTACTGCTTCCCTGGTAAAAATATGACACAGAAGATATTTCCTCAGAACTTTAAATACGGCAAATGTTTCCTCCTAAACAGGAAAAAATTAGTAATTATTATGTTGAAATAGCTTCACTCTGTGAAGAAACGCCTAACCTCATTAAAAAGAGGCAGAAACACAGACAAATGGGAATGTGTATGATGTCAAACAATATTACCACATTGTGACACTGGTCACAGAAGCAACGCCTGGCTGTGCAGTATCACCGTCAGCAGCGATGAGCAAGCTCGTCACGCCAATAAAATAACTGAAATTGGAGACAGACTCATCTACAGACTAAGCTAAATCTGAACTGGGACTTCAGGTCCCATAATTTTGCAGCAATGCCAAGCTTTTGGCTTCAAAAACCTAGAAGTTGCAGATCTGCCTGACAACAGTGGGTGCTTCAGGTGGAAGTGCAGATGACTCAGCTCAGCTGCCTCCTGGATCTCCCAGAGAGCAGATGCTGAGGAGCCAGCTTTTGGGCCCTCCACACAAGATTGCACCATCACTCACCCTCCAACTGGCTAACCCAATCTGCTCACCGAGAGAGGGTCTCGTCTCTCCCTCTCCCCCCAGCTCTCCAGGGAGCCTAGCTATGGTGCTGACATGCAGTGAGGCATTCTTTCTATATCTATGCCTTATTCATGAAGGAAAGCAAAGAGGCCTCCTTTTACCTTTGTTAGTCCTGACTGCTAATGCAGTTTGGTGCTCTGATTTTATTCAGCAGACCTCGAGCTCTGCTCTTGGGGCTGCTTGGTAGCAGGAGTGAGGAAAAGGCTATGCAGCGGTGCCTCTGCTTTCCCTACTAGTGACACAATGGTCATCACATGCCACAAGGCCACTGAGGTTACAGCTCTCCTGGTACCTTCAGTAGATCTTTCCCTGGATTTTTCAGAGCAAAATATGTGGCAACCTGTTCAAGAGAAACGCTGCAGAAAAGTAGCCCACAGGAGGTATCCCCTGGGAAAGCCAATGCAAAAGCAGGGCGGAAAAATTATACAACCACTCCATGTTTCCTAGTGCCTCTGGTCCATTAGTCTACTTTTCTTGGGTAGGTTATGTCCCTACACAATGGAAAGTTCTCCAAAAATTTCTTTTGACATACTCATCACACAGCTCATATACTCTTTCATTTTTTCATGGTCTTCTGGACTACATTAAAATAACTCTGTTCCACTGGGGACATCTCTGATTACTCACTTTTAGTTTAGTTCCTAATTTGTCTTCACAGAGGAAAGGTGTTCAAACTCAAAATCTGAATCTTCAGGGAGTATTGAGACCTGAGACTTCAACTGCCCTCTTAAGTAAATGATCCTGTAACCCCAGCCCTTTCTCCAGAGGAGACACAGGGCTCGCCATGGTTGTGGCTTACTGTCAGATACCTGCCCTGGTGTCCCGCTCTGCCTCAGCACCATGGCCCCAAAAAAACAGCTGAGTCGAAACATAAACAAAAGGGAAATCATGCCAGTTTGCACTGTCTCCGTATTAACCTTGATTTTAAATATCTTTGTTTCTGCAAGGGATACAAGTCATTCCTCCAGACCCTTCTTTAAGTGCAGTGTGTTATATTTCAAAGGCACGTTAGGCTTTCTTCCTGTCTCTGGTGTCCAAATGGGATGAATCTGTGCAAAAGGATGCCCGCAAATGGGAAAATAGGACCAGATCTTGCCGATACCTTTAGCTTGTGCGCAGGAGAGCTGAGAGGGTTGTTCATTTGCAGTTTTCTTGTATCTGGGCCAACTGTAAATGTTGGCACTAGTCCCAGCATAGATGAAAACAGTTTGGCTATTAGCAAGGTATAGCTGGAGCCGAAAGCACAAGAACTGAGAGAGACACCCTACATTCCCCGGATGTTTTTCCACCTCAGCTGGAGAAATCAGATCCAAGGCTCAGCCTTTTACTCCACTGAAGGGGTTCTAACTGGAACAGAGCAGGCAAAAAAAGAAAAGCAAAACAAAACCAAAATCCTGTAAAAACATAACCTGTAAAGATAAACTGCTATCGGGATTACAAAAACAAAGCACTGAAAGGTAGTGGGTAACTTTGGATCAGATCAATTCACTGGAAGCTATAAATGTTTCTTAGCACATGCTCAGAAATGGGTACCAGTGGCCCTGAGTCTCCTGACAAACCAGTATAACAATTACAGACTCCAGTGACTAGGCTGCAGTTCTTTCACCTCCGTTGCCAGGAGTGGAGCCGTTCATTCATCCAGCCAGGGGAGCACTTTCAGATGGTAACTAGCAGAAGACACCTAGCTGGAGCTCCTGTGAAGGTCCAGTTGCACGCCCACCTCGTTCGCGCATGTGGTTCTGACATGTGTGTGGACCTGCGTGTTATTCAGGGTACTAACTGATGGAAGGCCCAGATGGTCATCTGTACCTACACACATCTCACACATGTACGTAGTGATAGGATTTTATGTGACATACAGGATCATAACTCTGCCTTTGGTATTCATGCTTCTCTTTTGAAATACAGTTGCCAAGTAATTCATAAATCATTGGCAGAAATAGATTGATATAAAACATGAGGGTAAAATACATGAGATTTCAAGATAAAATGCCAAAGTACCCATGCCATCCTCCAGGCCTGCTAGAAGAGCAATGCAGTGGGTGAGCCCATGATACAGAGGGTCACTTTGTGTGGACATTTGGAGGTCTCACACACCTTGGGGCATCCTGGCAGACTCCAGTGAGGCAATCCTGCAGCAGGAGTACCTTTTTGCATCTCCTGCCCCCTTTATAAAAAGACACATTCATCTCCTGCTTGTATTTACAGCAGCCTTTGCTAGCTGCGTTGAAACAGATCACCTTGAGATTTGGTTAAAACACAGCAAGTCCCTTGAGTTTTTTCCCCAGCTGTTAGGGAAGAAAAAAAATTGTTTAAACACTCACCTCAGGGGAGCTGCAGACAAAGGCATTACCTCTTCCCAGATGTGGATTCTGCCTGACTTTGAAGTGAATCTATTGAGCCATCCTTGAGACGGTTTTGCACGTTCTGTCATTATGTTAAACCGTTAATTGTCCTAGTTTCCAACATAATGTGCATTACAGTCATTAAGATCCACTGCTGTGGCAGGTTTTTCTCTCAAGTTATTCAGTCTACTTTAAAAAGAAATGTAGTGTTTGAGTCTCTGAGGTCTTGAGTATTTTCACTGGTCCCATGGATATTTGCAATTTAGTCTAATAGAAGCAGGAATCAGACTTAAGAGGTTCCCCTGGTGTGAAGAAAGATTCACAGGTGAAAAGCCTAAAATGATAAAGTATAGATAAATATTTTAATCGCTTAGATTTAAAGGAACATTCTCGCTTTTCTGGGAAGTTGCTGTTTAAGTTTACTGTCTGTGCTTTAAAACGTTATAGTGTGCTTTAGGTGGCCAGCTCCATACTGTCAGGCTGATTAATGTCTGGGATAAACAGGAGCATTCCTTCAATGGTTCAAAGCTGCAGATAACCATTAGGGTTACTTTGTTTTCTCCAGAGTAGTAGCCCTTTTCCAAAACGGTCTTCTTCAGTCTTGTTCAAACCCTCCCAGCTTTAACACATCACAGGCCACTAACAGGGATATTGAATGCTGCTAATACGGATTTCAGGGATACTGAAATAAATCTCCAATACCTTCCCCAAATGAGATTAGAATTTACTCCTAAATTTACAGCTCAGTATCAGCTCAATATTCCAGTTTTGTTTTTCTTTTTTTAACCAGAAGTTCCATTATGTCCCCACAATTCCCCTGGATGGTTCACAACTGGAGAAATACATAAGAGGTCAGAAAATTTATTTCACTGCTTCAACAAGAAATTAATAGAATTGATTAGCCACAGTATCTCAAGGCTTAGATCCATGCTTTGCAGAAGAAATTCATAATATCCTGAAAGTTGAAATCCTGAAATATCATTTCACTGCTGTGAATAAGACCAAATCAGCTATTCGTTGCACTCAGTAAAGATACAGTATAGTGAACAGAACGATAAGCCTAGCTCGCTGTTAGCACTGTAACGAAAGCAGCAAACCATGACAAGGTTAATCCCTGCCATTAAGAGTGACTATAACACACCTTGTTGATATTAATAAGGTCTCTGAGCTTTATTTTATAAAAGGCTTAATAAGTCATAGTGTGAAGTTGACTCAAATGCTGCTGATGCTTTTCTGTCATCGTATGATATGCCTACTTTGCAACTGGTAGAGTGGGATGCTCTGTAGACCCTGTTTCTTAATCAGAGATTAAAGCAGCTATCATGGTTGTAGATATGGAAAACTCTAAGAAATAGTGTGTGACTTACAGAGTTTTATAGTGTCATTCAAGACACACTCTGAGACCCACAGCAGAGTATATGGGACTCATAGTGTGATTTTAGCCCCTGCACCCCTTCTTCCCTGCGTTTCATTTCTCTGCTATAAAGATGAAATATTGTCAGCATTACACTTTTACTTAATCCATGCCTTTTTGGTTTTTTTTGACTATTCCCTGAAGTCTTATTAGGTGTCCTCTCTGTCCAAAACCCTTCCACAAGCAATTAATGCAAGTAGTCTGCAGATTGTTCACAAGCAATCTACTAGGTGTGACAATACACTGGTACCTGAGCTCTGGTGAGTGGTTTTAATTAGATGCATTAGACACATTGTATCCTATTTTTTTTTCCTATGGTTCAATCACTGGTGTAGATACTCACATCCATCAGTTTTAAGGTACAGAGCAAAATTATGCTTGATTTGCACAGCAGCCCTGTAAGAGAGAGCTTCCAGTAAAAAACTGTGAAGCCAAGATGTCATCCTTAACCAAACTTTTCCAAGAAGTCACCAGTTCAATGATGGAAGTAGCAAAGTAAAACCTAGTTATGGGTAGATACTGAGAAGAACAGTGGCAACAAAGTGGTCATATGCTACCATAACTCCTTGCTGCACTCATCCTGACTCTCTGGTATCTCGTCAACTTGTTTTTTCCTTATCTATGAGGTCTCTGGAACTACATTGCATTTGACATACTGCTTCGTGCAATAGGACTCAACATGAGCCCACGCAAAAGTGGAATTTACTGCCAGGTTGAATTCCCACTAACACTCGTGACTATTTGCTACGAAGAGGAACACAAAAGGAGGATGACTACGGCTGAGAAGAAATCTTGTGTTTGGGTTGATTGGTTGGTTTTAGGCAAGCAATTTTATTGATAGGATAAAGCAGAAAAGCTTAAGCTTGGTTGACAAATTAAAAGTAAAGCTAGCACACAAAGGTGAGCAGATGAGCTCAGGCAGGACAATATTTTCTCACCTACTTTTCTTGTATATTTGCATGCTCTTGCTCTTGGTGTGTTCCTCTTGCATTCTCCTCTCCCCAGCAGAAAGTGAAAAGCTCCTTTCCGAATTTTTTTTGGCTGCTATCTCAGTCCTGCTCTAAGGCAAGCAGGTCATAATTATGCTGCAGAATAGACAAGAGAAGCAGCTGTGGAGTGTATTTTTAAGCAGTTTCTGATGGTTATGTGGTACATCTTTGTCTCCAGGGGAGCCCACTTCAGCCCCACCTCACAGTGCCATTAACATCTGAGCCAAAACAGCCCATTTCTTGGGATACACAAGGAATACAAAATCAAGGAATACATTACCAGATGGGTATTCACTGCCCTTTGCTTCACTGGTTTGTTGCTAGCAATCTTTGATTCTGTGTATGTGAAAAACTGAGTGCAAAATGCCACAAATTATTGCTGAAATATTTATGAACACAAAAATGTGATGATAAGGTTTTGGATGCTGTTATCATCATGGCCAACACTAGGTATGCGACCTTCTCAGCACAGCTCACTAAGTGCCACTGGAGTTTCTGTTCAGAAATTATTCATCCCAGCAGAAGGTCATGTCATCTCGCTGGGTTAAGTCACAAATTTGCCAGAGAGTTTGAGAGCTCGTGTTTGGATTTAAGGAAACAACCCCCTCCCAAAAGTTAATGATGGAGGTTGTTACAAGGTCTAAGCAAAGCAATTATTTTAAACTACAAGCCAAAAAAACATTCTCTTTGTTTGTTTTTCTCTGGGTTGTCCTTGACTTTCAGAGCTGGAAGACAGCTGCAGGCAGGAGGGCAGCCAAGCTAGCCAAGGAGGAGCTGCAATTAGTTTCAAAAACCCCTCTGAGCAGTACAGGGAGGCGCATGAACAGCCCTCCAGAGGCTTCGGTAGGGAATAAGGCACCCGTATATATTTTTTAAACATGATCTGCCCCTAAGTTCACCTGCTAAATCAAAGGCAAGTCCTGGTGGAAAATAAGCAGGAAATGAGACAATGCCAAAGATAAGGTTATAAAGGAAACTTTGGAGGGAACAACATGAGCAGCCAATAACTGGGGACCACATCTGCCTGACGGAAATACAGCAAGTAAGATTTACCTTTCCCAGGCAGAGCCCAAGAACAAAGGGAAAACTGAAATGCTTAGAGACATGCAGGAGCTGGGAACATGGGTTTTCAGCACACGCACAGAGGCACGCAGCAAAAAAGGGAAGGCTGTTCCCATAACCAAAAGTGAGAGAGAAACATGCTATCGTGTTAACCCTTTGCTGTACACAGAAGTAATGCTTTGTTGGAAATAAACTGTTTTTTTCAGAGATGCTTTATGCAGATGTCAAACACTGGGGATGCCTTGCTAATCCAGACAACAAAAAAGCAGAAATGACCCTCAAAATCCTACCTGAGGAGGTTCAAGATAAGTAGAGTCGCTCTGGGTGAAATGCAGACTCCTTCACCAACCTGGTAGATTCATCAGGATCAAGATCTTGCTTCTGCTCTTGCTCCAGCCTTCACATCAGGTGAAAGGCGCACAGAGGTGTTCAAAGGCAAATTCAGATCTCTGTGTCCTGTCACGGGTTCTGACTGTTCCTCAGAGGAATCACTAGCTCAGCTCATGAAATGGATGTATTTTGTTTGTTTACTTCTGCTGTCGCTCCTGGTTGTGGATTTCCCCCTACTTCCAGCCCCACTGGAGCAAGGAGGCCGGTACACTGAGGCAGACCCCACGGCTGCTGACAGCAGCCCTCCTCCGCAAGTCCAATGTCAGACTCGCAAAGGTGAGACAGAAATACAGAAAAGAGAGGACAACTGGTGGAAAAGGAAATCCGGGAAGAAGTAAACAAAAAAGTAGGGAAAAAAAGGAGTAAAGGAGAGACCAGAGAAAGCTGTGTGAAGGAAAACAAAGAAGAAAAAAGAGGCCATTCCACTTTACATTTTAGTCCTCTTCTTTATCTCCCACCTGTTTCTTTTTAAACATTGCACCGTTTGTGTGACACAGAATAGCCAATATAATATCCTTGTTCCTTTACTCCCTCAGACATAATGCCTGAGACCTGTATTTTTTTTGTCTTCAAAGAACAAAAATAAGAACAATATGACAAAAGAAGTAGGATAGGATCAGTATTTTTCTGAAATAGTCTTGGAAAATGCCTAAGGCTTCCAGACTGTCTTACAGAAACCTGGAGTGCCACATTTGCTCTTCAGTCATTTCGCACTAACTGAATGCAGTATCACAAAACCATAGACTGCCTTGGGTTGGAAGGGACCTTAAAGATCACCTAGTTCCAAGCCCCCTGCCACAGGCAGGGACACCGTCCACCAGACCAGGTAGCTCACAGCCCCATCCAACCTGGCCTTGAACACTTCCAGGGAGGCGCATCCACAGCTTCTCTGGGCAATCTGTTCCAGTGCCTCACCACCCTCGTAGTAAAGAATGTAATCTGGCCCTTCTCCTGGCCATAAAAACTTTTGTAATAACTCAATCTTCCTTTTTTTTCTCAAAGCTTCTGATATGCATAGAGAGAAAATTGTCTAATACGGAAGAAATAAATGTATGCCTACACTGGGGACACCTAGGTACCATACAAGGCAGTACACGTATGCAGAACACAAAGCTGATATTGGATCACTCTGTCTGAATGTCATAGTCAAATGCTTCTCAGTGCCCTATTTCAAATTAGATTGCCTAAGCAGTCAAAAGTCTGATTTTAGTTATTTTGATGCAAATCTAGCCAATTTTGTTGTAGTGCATATAGTTACTCCAAATATGAAGGTAGACAGCAGGCAGGAATTTCCTCAAGATTTCAGCCAGAAATACTTCCAGTCTAGGTGAACATAATATAGCCTAAAAAGTTGACGATAATGTTAAGGTGTGATGCCCATTAAAATAATTTTTAATTACTTTCTCTGATCTTCAAAGTAAATTTGTCATCAGTGTATCGGTTTTGTGTTCTCTTCCCAGTATTGATTACATAATTTCCAGTAGATTAAAAGGTTTATTCTTGCTAATATATTTTCTACTGATGGAATGGATTCAGACATAACAAATTCTTTATTCTCAGACTTCAAAAATATGTACTTAGAAGTATCTAAAACATTTTAAACACAATGCTCCACAATTACTACTTAAAAATCTATTTTCCTTGATGTAAAAAGGGAACAGTTGTGTATGAGCATTCATATCAAATGAATCTTACTTCTGCAAACTTAGCAGAAATTTAAATAATGAGATATGTCACACTTTGGTGTAAATCACTCAGAAAACTGATGAAAAATTGTGAAGTTGTGCACTGTATTCTAATATGGCAATATTGGCTGTGCAAATCCAAGTCATTTGGCAAAGGATATGTTAGAGAAAAGCTCCTGATATAAACTGCTGCTGTATAAGCTGATGTAAAGCAAACATGGTAAAGATACTGCTATGTATTCCTTGAACAAAGCAGGTCATATCTCAGAAGCAAGGAGATTTACTACAAACTTACTGAAAGATTTGTAGCTGTAAACTGATAAGTTGTGTAGCCTTCCATTCTCTAAGCATTGTATGCCTGAGGGAGGTTTTGTTGACTTGAATAGATTTACTCCCAACTGGTACCAGCCTAAGTGAAAGAATCAAGCTCTGTATGTAGACATTCTGCTAGTTAACTAAAAACCTGAGGGAAAATAGGATGACGGCGTTCCTCATATTTTCTCCACCCCTAAGATGTTGCAAGATACGATCAAATGCAAGTCAAGATGCTTAATCTTATTTGCATATTTTCCCATAATTTTATGCAAGACTCTGGAAAAAAGTTACATAAAGCAAGTATCATTTTGCGTGGATAATAAATGTAAACTATTTTACGGTGTGTTCAAGGATAGTTCTGCTCATTTCAGACTTCCTTTGGTGGCTCAGGCTTTGCAGTTTTTTCAGCTGCAATTGTTAGACAGGACACTGAAAGCTACTGCAAATTTCATAACATTTGTACTTGAAAAACACAAGAGGGTAGCAGTACAAGTTTGATTACTTTGATTTAAACAATATTAATGCTGATTTTTTTTTTTTTAAGTGTAATTCATTTCTGGCTTGCTTGTGGTGACTTGCAGAGTGGTTAATTACTGCTTGGAGGGAAAAAATGTGTCACAGAGGTCATTAAAAAAAGAAAGATTTAGGGAGTGCAAAAAAAGCCAGTTTTTTAGAACTGGTTAATTTGTCCAGAAGGGGATACATTTTTATAGTGTGCATAAAGCAGAAATATTTATCTTGAAGCAAAACTACAATATTTTCCTTACTGTTTTTAGAACCAACCATTTGGTTGTTCTACAATATTGTTAGACAGATCTTTCATTGTTAGTAATTTCTATTACAATACTTTCCCTGACATTGAATTTGGAAATTTTCAGGTTATTTGCCATGATACTATAAATACTTCTCAGCTCTCCCTCATATTCTGTTGATCATGCATGAAGAAAGTATTCCGAAGAAAATATCCCGAAGAAAATATCCCAAAGGAAATGTGGTGAATCTATCAAAAAAAGAAAAAAACTCATAAATTTTTTTAATGTTTTAATTTATTAACTTCATATTCCCTCCAAATGGTCTTGAATTTGATACCTGCCATGTTAATCCAGGATATTTCTTCTTGTCAACATCATGGCCAAATTTGACTGCCTCATGTTTCCCATAGATTTCATTGAAAGTTTGTAGAAATGCAAGGACCTTGCAAAATCTCATCCAACAACGTGAGTCAGGTTCTTAGGCAAGCACCTCAGCCTAATCACAAACCAAGCAAACAAATGGGTTATCTCAGAGAACTGATTAGAAACAGAATTTGCTTTTGCCTTTGGAAGCTGAGACACTATCTGCCTGAAAGCTGGGGCAGAGAACAGGAGTTTGTTACATCAACTTAGTTAATGGAAACCACGGAAAAAGCATTGTCTCTGATGTATGGGAGCCCAAATAACTTATTTTTTAATGCAAAACATAAATACTTGTGTTTCTGGGAGTAAAATAGAGGTGTTGAATTTTGAGACTTTAACAAGAAAAATGTGTGTTCCTGGTTTAAGTGCTCAGATTCCTACCCAGAAAAAGAAACTTGTGGTGGATATAGATCACTCTGGCTTGATTGCATGCAATTAACAGAGTCTACTTTTTTCTTTTCCTCCCTGCACACAAAAAGGTACTTTTCTCTCTCTTTTTCTACTTAATCTGGAGTTTAAATCAAGATAGTTGGTAACAGCAGTGATCCCTGTCTTCATCCCAGAGCACCTATATTTTTGCCAGGATTCCACCAATAAGTCACAACTCAATGTGCCGGGCCATAGTCTGTCCTCAGCAAACTGAAGCAAAAATGAAGCCATTGGAGATTTATCATAGTATCTGGCTTCTTGATATCTCACAGTAGTAATTTTTTATTAATTTGATGAATTTAAGGCTCAGGCCTGTATGAAGAACTGGGTTCTAACAGTGTCTGAAATAAATTTTGCTTTAATTCACCACCCCCTTCAACACAGATACGCATTCACAAATAGACACACACACTTTCTACTTACCACTGCTCACACAGGCTCCTCTAGTTACGAGTCCATTTTGTGTGTGTACCGGATGAGCTGTACACATGATGATCTCTTATTTTGGTATAGGGTCTCTTTTTATATGTATCTTAATATAATCCAGAAATGACTATACCAGGTCATATCAAAGGTCCAGTAGCTCATTATCCTCTGTGATTGTAGCCAAAAGCAGATGTTTAATATAAAATGTAAGGAGAGCACAGAGCACTACTATCCCATTGGAAGCTCTCAGTTTCTGATGTTCTATGACTCTGAGAAGGCAGCGTAACTTAGGAGATACAGATATACGCGCATAGAGGACTTTCAGTCACTGACTTTTTTTTACTCTCTGAATATTCCAGAGTTGGATGACTTGCAAGGTTAAAAAGAAAAATAGCTCTCTGCTGCCTCTATGGGAGAAAGGGGGAAAGCTAACCTGGGCATACTTTATTTACGCAAACTAAATTTATCCCAGTGTACCTACGCTGTCTGTTGTGATTTTAAAAGGATATTAAGTGGTACATGAGAATGTGTTTACTAAAGGTGGATTGAAACGCTAAAGGCATGTCTAGTGTACATTCTGTCCCCATATACTACCCCAAAGCTGTGTTTCCATGTGCCCAACCAGTCGTAGGCAAGTGGGAAAGAAATATTGCTTAATATGTTCCATAAAATTTTCACTGTTAAGTTTCTTCTGCCTTGAAGCTGAAAGGATCAGGGTGAAAAACTGATGTCCACAATCATTATCTTTAACCCAGTCTAGCTCTCATGATTGCCCATGTTGGCAAAAGTATTTGACTCAGGTTGCTTTACAGCTTAAACTGAATTTCCTTGAATTGTTCTAACCTCATTAATGGACTCAGACTCCCCGATATTTTGACATCTGCCTCCAGAGCTCCTCATTCACACATGTAATTTTAATCAACTTATTTTTCTCTTCTTAATGTCAATACCTCCCATTGGCTGTCAAGAACATTCATTACCAAATACAGCTCATACCAAATATAGTTCAGATTTTCAGGGGTACATGAGTTATCATGTTACCACCCCACACAGATCTTTACCTGTTTTTTCCATCTTTACAGATACCTTTCTTTTCTTTCCTTCTTTCTTTTCCATGCAACTCTGAGGGGGGCAATTCCATCATTAACACATGACACATGACACCATTGCATACGGACACAAGAAAGTACAGAGCAATAGTATGATGTATAATGTACGAGCATACATGAGGACTCAAGAAGCCCACACTCAGCTGAGCAGATGGCTTCACACCAGGACTATCAGCCAGAATTCATGTTTGACCAGAAACAAAACAGTTAAAAAATGGGGAACTGTGCTTTCTGTATTTAATTCTGTATTTAAGAGAAGGGTTTTAAACAGCTCTTTAGACCAGATGCCGAGAATATTTGTGTATGCGTTGATGTAGAATTTTGAACAACAAACCCAACAACAAACAAATGTTTCATTTCAGGACATTTGCTGGAATCCCTCAGCTTTTCTTTTTCCTTTTCTTGCTTTGGCCCAGGAAACACAGGGCTTGAATTCACAGCCTGCAGCCCTGGCCCCACTCCGGGTAGGACAGTCGGGTGCCATTCAACTCTGGCGTGATCTTTTAAAAGAGCAAGACTCATTAGCATTGCTCACCCCTGAGACACAAGGCCAAGCTTATTTTGTTTCCTTGGCATAGAATTTACCTATATGCACAAATGATAATTTTTGTCTATCAAACATGGAAAGAACAGACATGCTCTAAAGCAGAATATATATGCCTCTAAATTCTTTTAGGATTACAGGGCAAAATACAGGGAGTCGCTGGCTGGAGCCTTTAAACTCTGTCATTACTAAAATAATTTCATAGGCTCATGTATCCAGGTGCCCACTCTCATGATTTTATCAAGAATCTCCCTATAGCGTACACAACATTCTCTCTGGCATCTGGAGATTACATGACAATTTTCACTTTCATTTAGAATGAAAAAAGCTCCCAAGTTCACAAAGAAGATCTTGAAACTAAGAACAAAATATAAGCAGCAAACAAAAAGACCACATTTGTAAAAATTGATTTTGTAGTCCCTCTCACCAGAGTCTGAAGGCCTCCCTTGTGATTTCAGTTTGGTGATTATTGCAAGCAGTAAGGCTTAGCTGTGACCCCTGCAAATTTGTGCAGAGCTGGGATTTAGGATCTTGGCTCTTGGTCTGACTAATCTATAAGCTACCAAGGAAATAAAAGATATGTAATAGGGAAGAAAGTACTGCTTGGGAAGCAAGACGCCTAGCACCCAATGAGAGGCAGAGCCAAAGGAATAATTTCTGTCTGATGGATGAGCCCTAGAGACAGTACTCCTGGCTGTGGTCCTCACCAACCATAAATCACTTTGGGATTCAAGACAAAGAGGATTCCCTGAGTACCAGTTATCATTACTGTGCCATGCAGATCTGTTTTCACAGCTGGATGCCCTGATGCCCACAGCTAGTGCTGCTTGAAGCAACGCTCATTGAAGATACCTGTCAGTGCAACTCCATGGATCAGCCAAATGCCAGGACTGAAAATGTTTATATACCTTAAAATTAAGGGTTTTTTGCAATTTAAATTAGACACATCAGCCTAGTTTTTATGTCCTTAGTGACAGTCTGAAGGGCACCTCGAAAAAAGAGAAACCTGGCCAGACAACACTGGCACTTTGTGCATAATAAATCTCCTCACATCTTAATTTCCAATACAAGAAAAAATACCAAAACTTTAGGAAAGGTAATTAATTTGTACACTGATAAGAATCTCATTTGTAAAACTGAAAAACAGTATTCACTCCTCCCAGACTCCAACCATATATCTACTGTTCTGAAAGACCTTATCTCAAAACCCCTCTCCCCATTTCATTACGCGCCAAGATTTAATCATGCCGAGTCAGGTGAAGACCGAGGGGCAGGAAAGCCCTTTACAAAGGACATAGGTAAAAATTCATGCTTCCCATTAGCCAGTTTGAAGTAGAACAGAGTTGGCTGACTTTTACCTTTCCTTTGGTAACTTCAGCATTTGCATTGGAGTGTCTGGGAGTTACCTCTTTCCTCCCTAACGGATAGCTCTGACTGGAGAATGCTGCTTTGGGGGATCAGGCAGGAATTTTTCCAACTGGGCCTATATAGACCCTCAGCTCATCCCACCTTACTCTTCAAACCACAAAGGCACAGTTAAGGAAATAGGTTTCAAAGTGTAACACTCCCATTGCAGCACTTCACAGACACTTTTAGCTCAATACACTTGGAGCTGCTGTCTGAGGAGACACAAGAGCGAACGCTGGGGAGTTCAGTGCACCACCATGAGATCCGGAGACAGAGAGGGGCCCTGCGTGTAGCCCTGCCTGCGTTACCACACTGGTGGGAACTCCGTGAGCTCATGTGCCGGCGCAACTTGGAAAACAGCTGGTACATCAATTTAATAAACTGGCAACTTACGTTTTTTTCGGTTGCCTGCCTGTCTGGATCAATGGCTTACTGTTCAATACATTTCTAATGTGTTACTGGAAACTGCACTTACATTTTTCCTGGTTTGGAAATGCAGCTACGTACATATTGCTTACCACTCAGCACTTCTTCTCTATACATTTCAAAGCACTTTACAAAGCAGAGACACTTATGGGAAGGAGAAACTGAACACAAGGTCGAGTTACCCACGTGTGTGCAGCTGATCACTGCAACCCAGAGCAACCCAG
Organism: Opisthocomus hoazin; assembly: GCF_030867145.1. NCBI lineage: Eukaryota > Metazoa > Chordata > Aves > Opisthocomiformes > Opisthocomidae > Opisthocomus > Opisthocomus hoazin. Next base: position 68,682,178 of record NC_134417.1, on the reverse strand, counting down.
AAGCCCTGAATCCTCATTCATTTCCAGAGCACTGGAGTATCATTTGTCCTTGTCCAGTTTGAAAGCTAACAGAGCTTTTATTCAGTGAGTGGCAAACTCCTCATCTGTCAGTCACCAAATGGACAAGATAAACATTTTTTTTAACAAAATGTTCTGGAAAGATAAATTACATGAATGATTTTCCTGGGTTATGGATTATGTCAGCTAGGACTAGACCTGTAGCTGAATTTGTACACAGTGACACAGATGGCTCCTTCTTGGGAGAATCCCATTTCCAGTGATTACTGTAGGAATGAGACACCATCTACCCACCATGTCTGGGGGACACGGGGGAAGCTGTGACTGCTAGGACAAGGCTGATCCCTTACAGATGAGGCACACACATCCCTTCAAGCAGACAGGTGATATTTTTGCCATAGTCTGTCCGAGAGGGGAAGCTTTGGTTTCTAGCATAGTCTCTACTGGTCTGCCTTCACTAGTTTAGCCTCTGTGGTGAGGTTAACTTGCTCTTGATCCATTGCTTTTACACAGCTCAGGAAAAAATCTCCCTTATACCTCATGTTCGAGGGAATACCAGGCGAGCGTTCAGCAGCAGAGTCCTGCTGCTCCCCATCACAGTGCATAACCAGAGAGAGTGCCCAGGACACAAGTCCTGAAGCAGGACCATCTAATTATCTTGTGATCATTCATTAACAGCACCAGAGTCAAACACATGAACTGCTCCTGCAACCACAGATACTTTGCCCAATCTTATAAAGGACTCAGTTTCATTCCCAAAGGCTTCCAGGACTCGGCTTCTCAGCCTGCCTATCTCCCGCTACGCATATGTTGACAACTATTTTTTCCTCATCCATATATTCAAAGCAGAAGCTAAGAATGCAAAGGTTATTCACTTCCAAAACCCTCTCTCCATGGACAGGCCTACGATGTCTCTGATGATGAATAGCACCATGCTGGCATGCAAATTTGCTAAATGTAACCAAGGAAACAGGGTCCTGACTAGTACAATACACTTCTCAGAGCATTCGCTGGAGGCAGAATAGCATCTCTGGTGTCTGTATGCTGTCACTTACCTCTAGTAATGCAATGTAAAAATAATTACATGTGTAAAATGAGGAATAGGAAAGAAACACATTGTATGTAAATACAGCCTGTTCATCCTCTCAACAAATGGACTGATTTGATCGGGAAAGATGATGGAGCAGAACAGAAGTACTGTTTTGGTTTTGACTCCCAGTAGAAAAGAGAGTAGATACCCAGGAAATACACTGCTGCTCAGGCACAAATCTGTTGCTAACATATATCTGGCCATGTGGATGGTTTTAACATGCTGTGAGCTGGATAGTGGCAGTATAACCATAGCACACTAGAAAATTCAGAGCAAGTTTATGGCATGTGTGGGCATCAGCATTATCTTAAAAAAGCAAGCAAGCAAAAACCAAAACCAACCAAACAAACAAAAAACAAAAAACTTGAAGCCTTGAGACTGCCTGAATAGCAGAGGGGTTCATTAGAAGAATCGTGAGTTAACTAGGAGAAGGCTTGAGGATGCCCTGGTGTGTCGGTTATCCATAATATACCCAAACAAATGCTTGCTGAAGATGATTATCTAGGACATGAATCAGGGAACACAATCAGGGGAGAAACTCAAAAAGGAACGAAACTTAAGCGTGGGTTTGGGTCATGCTCATGGGCTCTGTGGATGCAGCATACCTCACATGGGTTGCTGTTCCTCATGCCTGTTATCATGCCCATCCGGGCACCAGGCCACAGGCAGCAGTCCTCTTGCAGCTTAACTACTTCTAGCAAAGTCATACCAGGACAGGAGGGCAAAGGGAGCACACCAGCCCGTGAGAAGAGTAGAATTCATTCCTTTTTGGGAAATCTGTACCGCAGACATGACGTCAGTGCGAGCTGAGCTAACAAATGAATCTTTGAGAGCAGTCGGAGTGGCACAAGGCAGAGGCAGGAGACCACCTGGCAGGAGAGCTGTGAAGATACAGAGTAATGTCCACATCAACGCACGGTTCTGGGGTGGCAATGGGGCTGTGGGGAGGGGACCATGGTGGAGTCAGCTAACATAGAGGAGGGAGAGAAAGAGAGCTGCATTTTCTGATTGTGTGTTGCATACTCCTGGGAGATAGTTAGATCTTTCCTATGGATGAGTAATTTTTTTAATTAGAAAAACTGTTAAAATAAACCAACAGATAGTCAGGATCCCCTTCTCTTCTGTCAATCCCTGACATTCACCTTCTGTCTCTCCGGCTTCCTCACTAGGTTGTTTAGTCTTAGACCCCAGGGCTCGACTGTGCTAATCCTAAACCCAAATGATCGAAAAATCTTTTAGACAGAAGAAAACTTACAGCTTTCTACCGCTTACTCAGTAGACCATGTTATAAAGAATCTGAATCTACATCTATGAACAGGACATACGTAAGTGAAGGAACAAAGATGGCATGGTATGATTGATAATTAATAGAAACATTTTATCTGCTGCTAGTGAATTGCAAAAAGTTTGGTAATTCGGTACATTTTGAAGGAGAACAGCAAAACCTGGACATTCACCCAAAGCTTCTGGAAATTCCTGTAAAGCATCCGAGAATGCTAACAGTAGGAAATGTCAAGGAAAAAAGTCTGTCTACGGTTTCCAGTATTTCCTGACATCTTTTAGACCAGCAATACCCCAAAAATGCTTGTGGTATTTCGGTAATTCCACTTCTTTTCCCACAGATTCCAAGCAGTGCCAACATGTGAGAAAATGTAAAATTAAACACTGTTCCTAACCTCAAAAAAAGTTTCATACTTGGCTCATTTGTACTTCAGGGAAGGGCACAAGTTAAATGGTATTTTCCATGAAGTGTCTTGTTCCTCTTTGCTTATGACTCCTCCATGACTTTTGTAACAATTCCAATGCTCTTCGTACTACCTGAACTTCTGGCATTGATATTTTGCACTATTGGGATAAACACTTTGTGTTTTCTCAATTCATTTTCTAACAAGGATGTTATATGGAACAAAGCTACCTTTCTTATGCAGGTGGTGACTTATGGTTGGTGATGCCCATCAGGTTCCTATCCGTGTCTCAAGCCTAACAACTGCAAAGATCTGTGTGGCTCAAAAGTCCAGTAATAGATGCTAAATAAATTTGATTATAGAGGATACTGAGTGAAATCCAGCGCAGCCCAAAAAACTAGTTATGTGTAAGTGCCATGTGTTTATTAGGAGGCTTGATAAATCAACTTGGGCTCCAGGTTCTGCACATTCATGACAAAAAAGTCTCATATGACTCACAGTCATCAAGTGCCATCAGGAATGGGTGAAGACCAGCTGAACCTGGAGCAAATGGAAAAATCTCTTCCGTGACATAGCACTGATGCCAGGATAAAATACAACAACATATTAGCCATTAGTGATCTACGGGTTTAGGTTATTCTGTGAGAGTATAAGTACAGCAGTGAACCATTTGACATTGACACAAAAAATTCAATAATATTATATAACATTATAAACCAAATATCTTTGTCACTAAAAAAAACCACTAAAAAATTAAGTACTTTACAGTTGTGGCCATAAATAAAAGCTGTGTGATTCATTCACAAAAAACATGTACCAGGCATTTCTGGAACCATAAATAAAAACAATATGGACAGACTGCAACACTGTGGAAGAGCAAGGCTGAAAAACATGTATCAGGAATCCTCTGAGTTAAAGGCAAAAGATCTCACTTACTTCCTTTTTTTCCCAAATGCTAAAAAAAAGTGATTTTTACGTTGTGGAAGCAAAAAAGCAATTCAGTCTGAAAATAATATAAGCTTTGGTGACACAACATATGTTTCAAACCCAGTTTAGCACTGGTGCAGTCCTTACTGGTAAAGAAGTTACTAAGGAAGAAATTGACGTGTGTAATTAATGTTACAACATTACATTAACACATAAATAATTTCTCTGGCAGGTCATACAATTCACATGCATATTTTATTAAACTGTAAGAAATAATTTTCTGTGTGACCCTGATCTTCCTGCATGCTTTGAAGTTTGAAAGCCAGCAGTATAGCCTATAAGTTTAAAGAAATTTCGAAAGAATTGTGAAGTTAAAAGGTACTTTTGATGTTTGTTCTTTCTCTTCTATCACAAGGGCATTCAATACAGACAAAGTAGAAAACATTAATGCCTAAGAAATTTCCATGGCAATCATGCTTATTTAACTCTTTCTAATCACTTAATATAAAGGGCTGGAAAGAGATATTTGTTTAGAAGGGGAGCAAAGATGGCGCTAGGAATTTTTTACTTTGTTGCCCGCAATGTCTTCTCTTACTGTCCTTGTACACATTGCTAGGAGTTATCCCTTGCGTTGAGAATAGGTACCTTCGGCTGTCAAATAAGCCAGCAATTTTTCACATCTCTCAAGGCCGATTTCAGAGAACACCCCTTTGCCCTAGAAGGATTACTAGTATCTCTGATCACAAAAAAGCATCAGACTGTGAGATGACATCCACTCTTTTGTCCAAACAGCCTCCTTATTCTCATCATCCAAACGACTACATCTGCAAACACGTGGGCTGCAATGGGACACATCTGTATGCTACAACGGTGACATGTGGTGGCCAGTCAGATTTTTAGTTTCTTTCCTTCAAAGTAAGCTGAAGGCTGAAATATGGCTGATAAATGGGGCCAGGCCGGCTGTGCTATGGATAACTTCCCTTGCTCTCACTCATTCCCACCATTCTTCAAGTCTCGCAAGAGCTGAGTCCATTTTCTGGCACATAACAGAGGAAAAAGTGTAATTAAGCAGTAAAAGAACACCAGTGCTGCTGAAGTTCACTGGAATTTCCCAAAGGACAGACATTCATTTTACAACTGGTAAATCCGTATCCACTGAGAACATTTCTGACCAGTAGCACCAGCAGGTGAAAATATACCATAGAGTAAACACCCTGGTGGAAATATTTCATCTTCCAGTGTGGCAATGCCAAAGCTTTGTAGCTAACTATACACTTGGCTTTCTTGGTGGTTATTCTTGGAAGCATCCTAAGTTTTGAGCTGTGAAGGCAAATGTAGCTAGTGAAGACAAACAATTCAAGGGGGGATTTCAGGAAGTGAAAAGTTAGAGAAAGGAATCAAAAATGCCTCAGCAAAGGTTATAAACTCAGATTTACCCTGTCTCCTGAGCACAAATGTTTCAAGCAGTCCCACCCACCTTGTATAATTAAGTGCAATTGCCCATTAAAAATGAAGAATCAGGTCTTCAAGGGGTTGTGGGTTATCCTCTCTACACTGAACTCTATCTAGTACTTAAAGACAGCAAGAAGGACACCCACAGGCACTTGAAATAATCCCTACATATATGCCATGTGAAATATCACGAGATTGTGAGAAGCACATTTAAATCAATTACTCATAATAACAATAATTTCATAATTTCATTTCTCAGAAGTATTGATTTAAATTCCTGCTGAAATGTTAAATAAAATTACCTGGCCACCAAAGATGAGGTTTTAAGTCTCCCAGTTGGTGCAACAGTCTCTGTTTGCCAGCTGTATTGTAATAACTGAAAAGTTAACATCTCTGACTTTATAATTATTTGAATTTTAATGAACAAGATGAATTAAATCTTTCAGCTTAGCTGCTTACACTGTGAACCAGCCTGAGTTCCTGAAAGATAAGAAACAGATTATGCTTATTCAACAGCTTTTCTGTGTAGAGACAGAGGGAGGAAAAGAAGCCAGGTTTCTGTGGAATTTAAACTCATTATTAAAAAAAAGATGATAATGGTAATTACGAATATGAGTTGTAGAATTAATTAGTGAGTCTGAGAACAGCTCCAAAATGAGAACACGGGTCTTTCACCACTTTCAGGGACAGTGTGCTTTGCTAAAGGGTGGCCTGTCTGGATGTCCCAACACATGCATATATATACATATATGTATATATGCATCAGAATATAATTCCCTTGTAATCACATTGGTCCAAAAATGCAGTTGAAAGAGCATGAAAGAACACATAATTTCTGCCAGCTTTCATTCTTTTTTCCTTGTTGCTGAAGCTTTTATCACCCTCACTGCTATCTACATTTCACACAAATAATATTGAACATCTTTTAAGTTTTTCCATTTCCCTCAGAATGAAAGGGATGGTGGTATGTTGGTGCAATTTGCCAATAACACTAGCAAACTAAATTGGAGATAAGTAGATGGTGAAGTTGGCTCATTTCCAGGCTGCAAATGCATTGTCAGCGTGGCAGTGCTTCTAGCCAAAAGCATCAGATCTTCTGTAAACAAAGAAATAGAGAAGGGTGTGGATATTTCTACAAATCCATTTGTTTTTTTAAATGCTGCATTCTGCAATTCAAACAGACACAGGTATATCATATACTTATATACATACATGCACGCAAACATGCACAGACTGACTCTTCATCCACATGAATACTGTTCAGCATGGAAATTTACAACTCTAAGTGGGGGATTAGCAACTGCTCAGGGATTTAACCTCATTTCTATGCAAAAATTCCAATCAGAGCTTAAATAAGGAGTTATTGATGAGCTAGACACATTTGCAGATGTTTCTGTCCAATACTGCTCTTCTCTTCCTGCATCATGCTTTTCTGTGTTGAACACCAGGAGCAATGTTTTAAACTACAGGAAATGTAAGTCTCTACAATCGTGTGGCTTCAGACTATGCGCACTGCAATTTTTTGAGTGGGGATTAGAATCTTTTTATGTCACCTTTTTTCCTATCAAATATTTTTCTCCCTGTGAGATTTTCAGCGTGCTAAACACTGCAAAATGCCCTCATTCCCCAGAACTATAAAATAGTCTTGGAAGGGTAACGGAGCGTCTCTGTCACATACCTTTAAGTTTGAATATTTTGATTTCCTGTGTAATTTCAATTTCGCTGTGAATCAGAACCATCTACAGTAAACAGAAAGCGGAACTGGACTTTGCTGATATTAGGATCTGCCAGGAACAGGAGCTGTTATTGCAAGCCTGAAGAATTTTATAACTCTCTGATAGCTTGTATACCATCTGAATCTTATTAAACTGCTTGTGCCTGACCTGGAGCCTGGAGCCTGGGCCTTTATATGCGGTGAACCTTAATGCCAATAACAAAATAGGCTTTAATGAACCACAACTTCAAAAAGAAATAATATCAAACTTGAATGACTTCTTGAAAAGGATTTTACTATCAGCATTGATTAACAAAATAAATAATATGCCAGCAAATCAACTGTGGTCTGTTACATTTTTTTGTTTCAGCCTCTACTTTGGCTGCCTGACCAGTCTTTGAGCTTCTTTATCCCAGAATGTGTGCCATAGCCTGATGCCAAGAGTAACATCCCCATTCAGCTCACTGTATGAAATACAGTAGGAGGTCGGCATTAGAGCTACCTAGCAGAACTGACATCGCATACACAGTAAAACTATCAAAAATGTGCAGATCAATGTACGAGAAAAAACAGAGCTGCTAAACACAGGGTTACATGGCAGAACTACAGACACCGAATTGCTCCTTCCCCTACTGCAGAAAATGTTCAGCCACTCCTTAGCTAAGGTGACACTAAAACCATAATTTATGCTCTGATTAATGTCGGTGTAGTATTCTGATCTGCCCCAAAAGACACAGGATCATATAAACAGCAACAGAGAAGACTCGGCAGATTTCCTAGCACATAGCTCTTGTTCAAAACTGGATCTACAATCCCTAAGCTATTTCAGATAGAATGGTTGTCTAATGTTGAAAAGACAATGCAAGAAAAAAGGTATTTGTGAAGCTAAAGAAGATCAATCAAACAGCTTCTGACTAACAAATCATTAAATAATCAACTTGATTTAAAATCTTGACATTTGTCTATCATAGTTTTGCCTCCTTTTGTTCACAGACTACTTGCTATTTACTCCCTAAAGGTTTCCATAATTCATACTCCAGTTGTACTTAAAGATGACAGGCAACAATTTTTCAGAGTCACTATTAATGACAGCAGACAACGCGCAAGTTCTGATTTTTCAAGCTGACTGGAGTTCTAGACATTGGTATCAATAAAATCATAAACCAGCTTGGATGAGCTTTCACTGAGATCAAAAGAGGAACGGTCACTGGTGTCGGAGGCTGCACCAGACTCTGTGTGTGTGTGTGTGTGCAAGCACATGAATACATCCCGCATGCAGGCACACATATGTGGGTTACTGTTGGTGGGCTGACATCAAGAAAGAACGTAATGGATTTCTGTAGCTGCCGTGTGACTGTGATACTCCTTAGTCCCAAGTAATAGTCACAAGATTATTTAAAATCAGCAAGCGAACTGGATTGTAGGGGCATCGTTGTGGAGCTGTGTGGTTCCACCCACCATGGTGTCCTGAGTCATTGAGCCCAGGGGACCTGATGGCAGCGGGAACCCACAGAAGACTTCGGGTAGTGTCTGTGCAATCTCCTGTCCGCATCTTCAGCCAGCCTCTCTCTGCCCTGCGTGTAGAAAGAACAAGAAGAACAGACTGTGCATAAAAGCCAGCAGGGCTGAAAGAATTTTGACCCAGGAGCAGTAGGCTCCTAGCTCGCCAGTGTTATAAATGGCCAGCTACAATGCTGTTAGACTTCCAAACGGAAAAAAAAATCTTTTTGGTCTGACTATTTTCGTGCCTTTGAGCATTTTATTTTTTAATGATTGTAAGTTTTTGAAAATAAAGACTTCGAATGTGTCCTCATCTGTAGTTTATAATGCTAGTATGATGCCATAGCAAAATAACAACACAGCCTTGACCTTTAATCGTTGCTCAGTTTTGCCCTTGTGTGAAGTGCAGGTACAAATTATTCTGCAGTCCTGACATTTTGTGGGGATGCGATACATCCCTGCCGCACCTTCTGAATGCAACCGGCTCAGTTCACCAGCCCAAAGATTGTTGCTACAGACCGTCGGCTGCAAACCCCCCTTGCATCAGCAGAGCAAGCTGCGGCTCTGCCCCCCGCATCCCCAGCAGCGGCAGCCGGGCCGTGGGCGGGAGCCGGGCCAGGCGCCGGGAGCGGGTTGGGGGGGGCTCCGGCTGCCTCCCGGGGGCTCAGCCACCTCCCTCGGCCGAGACATGAAGGGCTGAGGAGCAGGGGCAGACGAGGTGGCACCCCGCGGGGACGGGGAGGGGGCCGCTGGGCAGAGCGTGTGGGAGCAGCCGGTCGCTTTGCAAAGCCCGGGCACGGTTTTGAGCCTTAATCGGTTCCTGATGGTAAGCAGTGAAAGCGGAGACGTGCTGGTGACAGGGACGAGAGGAAAACAAAACCCTAACACGGGCCGCTTTCTGTTCGATAATAAACAGCCTGCCATCACGACTTCATTGACAGTCCGACTGGCAACGCTGGAGCCAGAATCCCGCTAGCGTGCTCCAGCTCTGCAGCCTTTGCTTTGCTTTCCAGACCAAACCCATATTCTTGTCGGTAAAGCAAGCAGATTGGACTCAGATGCGTGACAGGATTATATTATTGAGAAAGAAGGTACAATTTTTACATAGTTATTTGCAGCCACAGTTCATTTTCTCCATGCATTGCTGCAATTTCATTATCTAAATGTCAGGAGACAACATATAGGCCTTTGGATAATCAAAGTTTTAAATAAAGAACATTTCATTTTCAATGTGAATTTTCAATTGAACAAGACAGGAATAAACTGTGTGGGCTGGAAAATGGGTAGCAGGGACTCAGTGAATCTCGACAGGCAGACTTACGCACATTTTCCAAGTGGCTTACGGAGAACTTCTGACTATTCCTTTCCGGACAGTTACATACAATTACAAAAATACTAAACCATCATCTTCTATCAGAGGCTTTCATGAGCCTCTACTTTTGTACTTCATTGAGGAAGTGAGGATTAAAAACCCCACCTGGTAGCAGTATAACCCTGATTTACATGCTATTTGTTCTCTTAATGTTTTTTTTCCAAACGTGATCCTTTTCGAAATGTTGTTTCCAGTACCAGATTTACCTTCTAGCAAAGAGGGAGTGCCCTGGAGTGTTTAGGCGAAGTGTGCCATGGCGCTGGGGCTGCGCGGTGCAGGCTGATACAACCTTCTGCCATTCGTGGGCGTTTGCTGAATTATGCGACCACCCACAGAACGGCAAGGTCCTTTTGAACAAGAAAAAGCACCTCTCCCTGATACATACCTTTACATTTGGATTTCCTGTGTAATTACAATTTAGCTGTGAATCAAAACCATCATCAGAAAACAGAAAGCAGACCTGAGGTTTCTGATCTGTTATGTTGTGCCAGGAACAAGAGCTCTTCTTGCATGTCTGGAGAGAGCTGGAGCCCTGCAACTGCACATATGAATCTTGTCATATTGCTTGCAAGCCAAGCAGAGAACCAAAGCTGATTTTTACACAAGGCCTCCAACATTAACCATAAGACAGTCTCTTCAACAGCAAGCGCGGTGGCTCTGTTGTAGGACCCAGTGGTGGGGCTGTCACTAAGGCGTTCAAAATACCTGAACAGCTCCTGTGAAAACTCACCTTAGCCATAGCTCAGCAGGGATGCACTTAGCCTAGGAGACTTAATTTTTCACTGTTCAACACAGAGCACCCAGTGGCAGTTTGTGTCAGCCATTTAGTGTTTTAGCACGTTGTACCTGAGACACCCTGCCCTCATCCCACAGCTTCATTATTTATTTAACCAGGAGAGGAACAAAGCTCCCCTTGGCTTGCTTCCCACCTTAGCTGGGGGGCAACTTGCCTTCCTGCTCCTACCGCTCCACAAACACGGTAAACACATCCCTTAGACCCTACAGCTTGGATCTGATTCACTGCTATAGCACTCTCCCCTCGGGGAGCGGGGTATTTGCTATCTTTCGTTTTTGCAGATGCAGCAAGGTGATCTCCCAGTGCTGCGGACCCCAACAACCTGTGTGAGAAAGCTGGAAAGTACAAATGCTTACTTGTTCCTTCTCCTGCGATACATGCTGCTTTTCAGATTCCTCTTTTCTTCCAGGAACACAACTCAGCTATATCCCAGTTTCCCGCAACACTTCCCAGTGCCAGGGGACCGATGCCAATTCGCCAATTCCTAGTAAATAACTTCCTCCTGACAGTTTGCCAGACATATTCCCCCCAAAAACCTCCAGCCGCCCAGATGCACAAATTTCACATGGGGAGGTCTCGATAGGTTCAGAAGGAAGAGATAAAGATGAAAGGTTCCCTATTTTGCAGGTATCTGGCCCTTTCCTTCACGAAAAGGTGTGTCTGCAGGGAATCCAGCGGGAGACCTTACATCCAAAACATGCCATCACCTCTCTTCCATTCCATTCTGGGCAAGTTACTCCATATCTCTGTCTTCAAAAGCTCATTACCTTTTCTTGCCCCAAATTCACAGTAGTGTTCCGTTACAGCATGGATGTTGCAGTACTGGAACAACTTTTCAGTGAAGCTCCACCAGATTAAAAGACAAATAAGAACAAAAATATCAATCAGGGCATCTTTTAGCTAGGAATAATAAAAGAGCTAATAAAAAACAAGGATCAAACACTAAGCTTCATATATAGTCCTTTTTCTCTGGTGTTCTGGAATGTATTTAGTTTTGATATGAAATCCAGATGAATCACAGTTTCTCTTCTTGCTGCAAGGTGGATGGATATTGATGAACAATTAACCTGGGCCTCTTTGCACAAGCTTGTGCCAACAAATCATGTTACAATATGGACTGAATGATACAAACAGAAACGTTTTTTTGCTGGGCATCATTTCTAAACCCATCTGGCCACAATGAAGTACCATGAAGGAACAGAAATTTCTCTTCTTTTTCTTTTTTTTATTATTCTTCACCAGTCGAAGTAGATTATGACATTTGAAAATCTATTACTAGCACAACATGCACTCTCACAGCAGCATTTCTTTGTTCTCTGTTACTCAGTTGGAAATAAGTTACAAGACTTTCGTGTGGATTACAAAAACCAACTATTTTATCAGCTTCACAGATGTTATAACACATCAGGTGCACTTAACACCACTGCAGAATTCCACCATATAAACTTTTTCCACTTAAAAAGTTATAGCAACATTTTCTGCCATTGGGGTATGTCAAAGATATCCCATTTCCTCCGTTGTGTTTAGAACCAGAAATTAAACTATATGACATCCAAGTATGAAAGAGCAGAGACTGAGGATGCCCAGCACAGAAGCCAGGAATGCGACTTTCTGTGTAAGATGTGTCAGTGTTTCAGGGGTCCCTCTCGCCTTTCAGAAGGGATGGCTATATCATATAACAGGTGACATCTGTTGCTAGTTGACTGACAGTTTGGTGAGAGTCACAATATGTGTGAGATATGATTTAGGTAAGCCAAAATGGTCTCGTTGTCTAATTATCACTGAATTATTAGCATAGGTTAAGAAGCTGTACAAATTACATGCGATAAAGACTATACTCTTGGAAGCATAGACCTGATCTTTGCGATACAAGCAAATGTCCTGTCTAGGGTAATAAAATTTGCATGTTTTCTCTGGTGCTGAAAACTGGCTTACCTCTAGCTCTGCACGAACCTGTAACTGTGAAGAAATAAGAGGAATTTTTTCTTTGGCATGAAGAAAAAAATCCATCATTCAATCTGCATTAAAATGGAAAATTTGATATTGAAAATTAAATACAAATATGGAAATGTGTGTGCTTTTGGCCCAAAGCTTGTTTTCAGATATAACTTGCAATATTGAGATAGCAGTAATCTATCAGAAACGGAATGTCCAAAATTAATTTTCACTACAAATTTTTCACCTGGAATCCTGACAATTGTGTTTTATAAAATCATGTCCCAGTAGTGTGATGATTTTTAAACAGCATTGCACGCTTTTGAAACATTTTATAAGGCTTTTTTTTTCTAATATCTATTTGTGGATGTGTCTGTGCTTCAAAAAATACACATTTCTTGAAAAAAAGTGTGTGGTTATAGATGTCCCACAAATCAGAGCCACCAGAATTGCTATACATCAGGTGAGCCCTCCACTTTTCTATACTATGTCATGATCCTCATTCACAACAACTCTCACGGGATAGGAAATACCATGTTTTCCAGACATTGCCTAGCAGTTGCTGTTAACTGACCAAACTACTGTTGTTAACTTCAGGATTGCATATTAGATCATAATGAGTCTTGTGAAAGATAGCAGGTGACTTTTAAAACATGCAAATTGTATAGATGATGGATTGCCTCTAATAAACTATTTTTCAGCCTGCTCTGAAAGTGAATTATCTTCCAAATGCTTTTATGTGTGAAAGGTTTCTTCTTTTTATTTGATGTTTCCTTCTTTTATTGGTTATTTGAAAAAAAATCTGTAGGGGATGGAACCATTAAAGTGAATTAAAAAAATGTGGGAGTCCAAATTGAATCTACAGTGAAAGCTAATGGCATGTGCTTAGCTCAGCCTGTGGTGCCTCTGCACTGCTGAGGTCTCTAAGCAGAAAAAGTCTGCAGCAATGCCAAGACACAGAAGGCGAGTTACAGATGATATTTCAGCTTTCTCTGTGAACCCTCTTCCATAACCATAAAACTTAAAGTGAAAAAGATCTCTTTGGTCGGCTTGTCTGTCCTCTCATTGCAGGACTATCACCCAGTTCTTGTTTTGCCTTTTACATTAGGACAAGGTGAATCAGAGAATCCCATCTTATGATTTTATAAAATTGTGTTCTGCAGATGTTGGAGACATTTTTATATGGTGTTTGTATGAACTCATCATCAGCAGGCTTTATTCCTCCTTGCTGAGCTATTCCCAGCCTTCAATGAACACCCTTCCATTCAGACGCTGCCTCAAGGTCACAGCAGTCTCTATGGCAGTCTCTGCACCAATTTTTCAACCCCTTTTCTTGGTAATTACACAAGAGCAACATGAATGTTACTGGATCAGACCTACAACCTACCTCAACCTGAAGTCTCACTTCTGATGCTGCTGATACCAAAAGCTTCAAATCAAGATTCAAAAATGGGAGATTTGCATAGCAGCTTATCTCTCATTTCAAGTCCATAGGAAACAACTGGTCAAAATCTTTGGACAGAAGACATACAACCTCCCAGGCTCAGCTGAGTGCAACGGCTGATGAACACATTTAAATGTGACATTCGTAAGATTCTTAGTTTCAGTCCTCTACAGCTGTGATTGTTCTTTTTATTCATGTAATGTTTTCCTTTTTAGTATTTTTCTGTTTTTCTTAGCACCAGCTACACCCAGCAGCACATATTTCCATAGGTCATTTGCTTGTTAATGCAAAATATTTCCTTTAAAGTTTTCATGCTTCATATATTTCTATTTTATTCAGTATCTCTGCTCTTGTACTTTTAGCACTCTATATAAATTCTGTTTCTCGTTTGTTTTAGAGTGTCTTTATATATAATTACTCTATCTGCTACAGTCAGTCTAATTGTTTCTTACTAAATAATTTTCGTCTTTTTCATTAGTCATTTCTACAGGACTGCTGTTATTTGTTTCTGTGGGACCTCCTGTGTGTCTAATAACTCTTTTTATCTACATATAATATCCTTTGATCTTCTGTCTACCTACGTCTCTTTTGATTTCTTTTCTAATCAGAAATTAATACAACTTGCCACAGGAAGGCCCTCTTCGAAGTGTAAAAACTTTTAATGATCTCTTTGCTCAGACTCCAAGAGTTCTTTTGAGATATGAGGCTACAGTGAATTTAGATCCCAGTCATATGCACAAGAAATAACAAATATTCTTTTCAGTCTATACAATCTTGCTGTTCACCAAATGTAACTGTCTGCCATAGTACTGCCAATTTAGTCATGTTGTGGGTTTCTCAAAGTCTTCCATAATCCTGCCAAATTAAGCAATTTTGTGCCATTTGAAAATTGTCTCTGGTTTCCATTCTCTTTTCCAAATGATTGAAAAATGGTTTTAACCAAGACAATCTGATTACAGGCAAAATGCACACGTCATTAACTGTTCATATTGTTGAAAATGGACCATGTTTCCCATCTTTCTCATTTTAGCCAGTTAATATATATAAAATAATATTACAGAACTATGCTTCTCATTTTATGATTAATTTTATTTTCCTAGCAATTCATGAGCAATCTTATCAAAAGACTGTGAAAGTCCACATAAAATACATTCACCAGTTTTCTTTCATCCTACTCAAGGAGTTGTAGCACATAATTGCACACAGAAAATATAATTGACCTTGCCACACCTCTGCTGAAAATCTATATTTTTACCTCTTTTCAGTGATTTATAACTTTGTCCTCCAATTAATTTGGTAATTATATGAGCCTCCTGCAATAAATTTGATGATTTCACCAACCATTTTATAGTTGGTGAAACCAACACAAATGCAAACTCCTGCATGCAGCTGGGGAAGGACAATCTCATGTGCCAGTACAGACCAGGGGCTGGGAAGCAGCTTTTCAGAAAAAGACCTGGATGTCCTGGAGGATACCAGGTTGAACATCAGCCACCAAATGCCTTTGCAGCAAAGGCGGCTAAACCATGTACTGGACTGTATGAGAAGAATTTGGGCCAGCGGGTCAAGGGAACTAATTATTGCCCAGTGTCCAGGATTGATGAGACCACATCTAGGATACTGTGTCCAGTTTTGGTCTCCCCAGTACAGGAAAGACATCAACAAACTTGGCTGAGTCTAGTGGATGGCCATCCGGATGGCCAGAGGGCTCAAGCTGTAAGAAGAGAGCTTGAGAGCACGAACTTTTGCTCTTTGTTAAAAAGAGATGGCTAAAGGAGATTTTATCGATGTTTTCAGCTACATAGCAGGAGGGTACAGAACTCATAGCATACATAGAGAATACAGGGCCATGCTTTTCCCAGTGAAAGGATAAGGTGCAATGGAAAAAAATTTGCAATACAGGAAATACTCATTAACTATGACGTGTCACCGAACACTACAGGGACAAGCAGGTTATTTTAAGGATTCTTGGTAGAATGAGAACTGGCCACGGGGTTGTAAAATACTGAGAGCTTTGCTGTTACATAAGATTTTAGCAAGCAGGATAGCTTATCATTACACAGAATTTCCAGTAATTAGCATAGTTTTCCTATTGTCTAAAATTTCAGTTACCTAGACTTTTCAGTCACCTGAACCCTCTGCAGATCGGGTCAAATTATTAATAATCAGCGAGCAGCAAAATAATCACTATCTATACTCTGCCTTTAAAAAGTACAAGAGTCACTTGGTTCTTGGAGGAAGAATGATGCAGGTGGTGTCACAATACCCTAGTCGATGGTGAGGGTGCTACCCCTTCACCCTCCATCATGGTTTGGGCATTCCCTGTATTACACCAGGAAACATGAAGGCCTCAGCAGTCTGGCTGCTGTTGGATCCACTTCAGAACTTTGGACCACATGATGTATTTACGCCTCTTAATTTGGGAGTTTGGTCTTTACCATTTCCATAAATTAGTGGATTCTGAAGAGGCTGCCAGACAATCAATATGCAAGAATTTCAGCTGCAGGGGACAGCAAGGTGCAGGTGATAAAGGCTGCATAATGATCTTTATCTCTTCCTCTCCATTGTCTCCTGACTACTTGTTGCTCCCACTTTGACCTGATGGCCCTTCTCCCAGCGCCTTAGCATGAGCTGTGTGTTAGCCAGAATCTGAGCACGAGCTGAGGGAACAGTGACAGGAGGCATCCCTGACCACCACGGGATCACAGATTTTACCATCCAGAGTATCTCACATGCTGTTACGCTTCTCTGTTCCGTAATGGGCATCACCACAGGCTGACAACAATGCTGCACCAGGTGTCGGGAGCAGGGAGTACAATGAGGGGAAAAAAGTCTCTACGAGCAGCATGCTCTGGACATGCTGTGAAATCTCCCTTCTTAGAGATACTCAACACCCAACTGGACATGGCCCGGAGCAGCCCACTCTAATTTCAGAATTGTCCTCTGAACTGAAGGGTTGGACCAGAAGTCCCTCTCAGCTGAGATTATTCCATGATCTTCCAGTCCCAATTAATTTTTGAAATTAATTTTAATTAATTTATCATTTCAGTGCTGTGGCACCTATAGCAGCTCCTTTTTCACTCATCCTGCTTTACAGAATCAACATGTTTTAAATGCCTAAGAAGACGGTGGTTCCCACATTGTGTTTGAAGATAAGGAAGGCAGCACGAATGATTCGGCTGCTTTGATAAATTCACAGACTTCCTGCCTTTGATAAAAAAAGTATTTCCTCTTAGTTGTTTTCTCCTGTCAAACTTGTTTGCATTTTTCTTGTTTTCCAGAGCATACCGTCCTCTCTCGCCACTTAGACCCCTTAATATGGACTGCCGTTCCATCTTCTGAAGCTACCTGAATAGTCAGCACTGCTATTTAATCATGGAAGGAGTCAGGTCTTCTCCTCTTGCTTTCCTCTCTGTTTAGGGATAAAGATGTCTTCTGCTACTCTGGCATATTCCACTTAGAACATTTAAAGCCTATTCTGGAAACTTGCATTTACCCACTTTTCATTGTAGAAAATTTTCAAAAATTTATTCTTTTTCCTTTATTCCCCCATGCTACTTTTCAAAGTCAGTCTAATACAGACATAGCACATGTTCAGATTCTTTTAATTTGGTTTTCTTTTTGTGCAGGAATATGCACATCCTACAACAAGCTCCTATTCCCAATAAAATGCTGCAAAATGTCATAAAGTTCCATTCCATTTTTTGGGTGGGTTTTTTTTTCCTTTGACATTACTGCTCTTTCTGTCTCCAGGACTGAGTTTTTAAGAGTATACCCACTCTCCTTGAACAGCTGTACCTTAAATGCGGTCTCTTAGCCTCTCTCTCATACCACATCGATTCTTCAATGCGATCCATGACAATCATTTCTATCATTTATATCCTTTTGTTGTCCAGAGCCAGAAGTAACCATGTCACCTTGACCTTGGTGCAATCATTCCCCTAGCCATTCTAGCCCAAAATGGTTCCTCACATTGCATTTTCCTGCTACGTCTCTGACAACAAAGGGAAAAAAACCATTGTCTCAGGAAAAGGATGACTCTTTGCTGCCAGCTGCCAGGGTGACACACTGGAAAGACACAAGCAAGAACATGCAGTTGCACTGTCTCCTTTGCATTAGTGACATCTATGCTTGAATCACTTCTCCCTCCATTTTTCTTCCTTCTGGAAGCTGAATCCTTATCGTAATTTTCTCAGAGTTCCCAGAAGATCAAGGCTGTAGTATTTGCCAGGGTACCCAGTGTTGGGGGATATGTGACACGTATGAGTTATCATGTTTACTGTGGACTGAACCTTCAAATGAAAGGAAATTAATCTCCATGCAGCAGAAAGAGCTACTGCTTTTGGTCTCAGGTAACCTACAGAACAGACATAAATAAATTCATTTCTTAAACCTCTTGTGAAGAATTTACTTGCATCATTTTTCTTTTGCCTTCCTCTTATTATGTGTAATTATAATCTGATTCATTTGAAGATTTCTCCTTTTTCAAACCTGAGTAACTGTATCCATTGGTCTAGCGAAAGACACTGGATCTGTCTATGAAACCTACACAGGTGTAATGATACAGTTGTGTTCATGCAGCAGCAAAACATAACATTTTTAAATAGCTGGAGACAGACCAAAATTACAAAGTTCACATCCAGAATGGAATTTGTTCTAAATTTTGGGGGTTTCATACAGAATTGATGATCTGGTGTGTTTGGGGAAAGGGCTTCTCATACAGAGAGCTTATCAAATTCAGCAGTTGCATGTGATTTCTGTTTTTTCCTTCAGAGTAATGTCTGTCATCAAACAATTAATTATAATAGATTTGTTGGGAAAAATTACCCTTTCATTTTCCTCCACAGACAGGTTATTCAGATTGTCTCAGACAGGAATATGCTTGCTAACTGCAACTGTTCAACAAATACAATTGCAAGTATCTTAACAGAAGACCTAACTTAATACTGAAATAGTTTCTAACTCTGCTTCAGATAAACGTTGTTTTTATCCCAAACTAGCAGCATTTTGTTAATGGTTTTCAAATATGAACCTCAAATTGCATTCCTTAAACACATTTTTTCCATTCTCTTTATATCTAATCCTTGGCTTCCAAGAAAATACACAACATTTAAGAAACAAAGTCCTGTTTAAATACACGAAATGGACAAAAATTACTGTTCAGTTCATTCGCTTAGCTTTACTGCTTAACAGAAGGACCCAGAGGGGTTTTGCAACAAGACAAATACTTTCATTTCTTCTTTAGACTTCATCTCATATTTGGCTCCACATCAGTGCTTTTTAAAGGAATGAATATTACGGTCAAAATGTCTTCTCACTGGAGAAAAATGTTTTCTCAGAAAAATCCCAAAGAGGATAAGAAAGGTTATTTACTGGGTGTAAATATCCATAAGAGATAAAAATATCTTTTTTTTTTTTCAGCTGGAGCATTAATAATAATTTTCAGAAAAAACCCACACATCTTCCACAAAAAGTGTGCTTTAGTTCACTGAGTGCAGAATGGTAATGCTGAAACCCCCTGTTAGCCCTGACTGATGATGTTTGAACAGAGGAAAAGACATCATCTGTCAAAGTCAAATCTGACAGGCCTTTTACTATATTTTATAGCTGGCTCTTACACAATGAATAATCCAAAACATGTACAAAGAAAAGCTGGGAGACAGCATCATGAAATACGATCTATTTTCAAGAAATATTTTAGAATACCATTTTCAGTTATCCCATGTCAATGATTGATTGCTTGTTATTGCCTTTGTGACTAATGATAAGCATGATGAGTTGACACAAAATTTCACACTACTTCCAGCTTGCATTGCTTGTTTTGTCACTCAGAAATATCCCTGCTTATTGTACCACTCACACAAGAATTTATTTGCAGCACGTAATAGTAGACTTAAAAGCAGACATTCCAGACAATTATTCTTTTTAGTGATAAGTCAAGGTTATTTTACTTGATCCAAAATAAAGAATTTCCATGCTCAGAAATGATATATATGTGACCTGACCTAGAGCATACCGAGTCAGACAGCTGAATGATGCAAAGCAGACAACAGAGCCTATACATGCATTTGTACAGAAAAAGCTACACTAAGACAAAAATAACAAGAGCCAGAAATGTTTAAGATCTAGGTTCCCATTCCTCAATTTGCTGCACTGTTCTCCCCAATTTATGTAACAGAAAGCATCCTTCACTGAGTTTTCCAAGTGAGCAAATGGAATAAAATGCACTTGACTCCAATGTATGTCTATATAGTTATTATATTCATATAGTAGCTAAAAAATCTCATATTTAAGGCAATTGATACTTAAATGCTTTTTAAGTATTAATAAAAGTGTCATATGCAAGATCTAGGTGGTAATTATTTCTGCTGGAGCTGGCAAAATCACAACAATATAGGATCCTGTTGAGGCACTATAAGAAAAATTTATACAAATAAGAAACAGCCAGGAGAAGAATAAAAATAAAGAATTTGGAAAGAGTGAATTTTGTGGGATGATTAAAGGGGCTTTACCTTTTCACTCTAAGAAATAGAGGACTAAGAGAGGCATAAGTACAGTCTTCCAAGAAGGCAACTGCTCTCCGAATGCAGAAGGGGTAGGACCAGAACAAATCATTTTATTTTGCTGAAAAGAAGAGAAAAGTCAGATGAGATGGAAAGCTTTCTAAATGTCAAAAGCAGGCAATCACTGCAAGAGAAAAAACAGGAAGATGATGGTATCTGCTTTCTGGAGGTTCCTTAAGGGAAAATCAAAAAAAAACAGGTTATTCGGGGAGAAACCATAAATATCTTGACTTTGCACAGCAAGCTGGAGTAGGTCATCTCAATCAATGGTATTAAAGCTAACACTTTGTGTTTCAGTACAGCCAGGGACAAAAGTTGCAAGCACAAGCACTAAAGCTGCCGGTGCACCCAGTGGAGAGGTCCAGAAGGATCATCAGTGTCAGCCCACCTGAAGCCTACCCTCCATCATGTCCTACCTCCAGATGCAGTCAACTGCAACACCTGGAGAGACACCTAAGAGGCAGATGATCTGCCTATGTCCTCAGCGCACTGACAGGCCTGACCTTCCCTTGCCAGCCCCCAGGGGCTCCACCACCTTGTCAATTCGTCCACCACCACACAGGGCCGTCAGTCCCTGCCCCAGTGATCCTGCATCACGGCTGGTCTCCAGCTCCCCACAGCCTTGCCCTGCCCAGCCATGGGCCCCACTGAACTCCCCATTTCTGGGGGTCCACACGGTGCCCTGACACGAGCATGCAATGGTGGCACTTCCCCAGACCACTTCTTCAGCTTCTGAGTATTTTGTGTCTCAAAGACTTTTTCTGAGCAGTCATGGAGTCATAGCACTGGGGACAAAGAACAGAGGTTCTATTTGGAGGGGACGAGACCTTTAGGAGGCAGCAGCTAAATATTTGTAAGTTATGACTGATTACAGGCTAAATATGAGACCTCTCGACAATGCCGCATCCAAAGCACTCTTTGGATCCTGGCTAAAGAAAAAAGAAAAGCTGGGAGAAAGGAAATCGTTCTGTCTTTATGAGCAGCTCTGGCAAGACCAGTTCTGGAATATGAAGTTCATTTCTGGTATCTACATTAGAAAAAGGGTGTTGACACTCGGAGATGTTACAAAGAGAAGCCACAAAAATAACTTGAGACTGTAAATGAGTACCTTATTGAGACTGTTTTAAAGAAGTCCATCTCTTCAGCCTGTCAAAAGGAAGATGCAGGAGTTACCTGACATTATTCTTTAAGTACTTACCAGATGTTAATAATGTGCTCCTTAGCCTACCAAAGAAAATGGATAAAAGACCAATAGTTGAAACAGAACTAGGAAGAGGAAACATATCCTAAGAGCTATGGACGATTACTCCTTGGGAAAAGCTGCCAAGAAAAATGAAGGATTTTCCATTTCTTGGTGTCTGAAAATCAAAAAGGGAAGGTCTTCCTATAAAATAAACCCAGGTGAACAGATATCTACTGAAAGTCTAAATGGGTGAAATTCTGCATTTGAATTATATAGTCTTTCAAAATACTAGTTTATTTGGTCTTAATTTGTGCATTTCTCAACAGGAAGCAGTCCACAAACAATATTCTTCAATCCTTTTATTTGTACTTGAACTGCAAAAAAATTCTTGATCAGATTTAAAGCCATGATAGAAAGAGCTAGTAAAGGAACAAAACAATATGTTAAATCTACCTGTTAAACGTGTTTCTATACCAGGATTGCAACTAGTTATCAAAAGCAAATTTCCTTTCCTTTCATCAAATGACCAACATTTTAGCTTAGGAAAAAGTGAAAACAAGTTGTGTCACATATAATTTGTAATTCTGAACCCCCTTAATTGACATCTGTGTAGAAAATAAATCTTTAAAGATACATCAGACAAATATATCAGATAGTCCCTTCCATTCTGGCTGTGTTTCCCCTAATGCAGCTAAAGCCAGTCCAGATGGAGGGCTGGAGGCTCTTCACTTTTCTGATTGAAGAACCTTGTCCTCCCTTTGATATAGCTTGTTATACTGTGATGAACGCAATGGCAGCCGTCTCTGAAATAAGTCACTAAGAGACATCCAGGGTCAGCAGAAAAAGCTCAACCACACATTTCATCCACTAGACGTAAGCATTTCACCATTTCTATAGGCAGATGGGAAAAACTGGTAGTTCCTGAATTTAGTTTACCTTCTCATTGTCATTTGACTACCAAGTGTAAAGGATGGTGTCGGTTGTTAGCAAAGTGAATAGTGTGGGGATATCGGGCAGGGTCAGGCAGACCATAACAGACCCCTCCACAGCATCAGCAGTGTTATCCTCCCCTCTGATCTTGGCCCAAAGAACATGTGCAGCCACTTCTCTGCTCTCACACTGGAGCTCTGTGCAGGAAAAGAGCTCCTTTGTATGGAGCAAAAAACTCCCTCCTCTTCCCTGCCTACCCTTTCCAAACATCCTGCACTCATCCATGACAGTGACACCCTGCTATCCACACCCCAGCTGTAGGAGTCCAAACTTCCCAAAATGTCCAGTGACACAGAGGTGTGATAATAAACATTGGCATCATTTACAGGTAATTTTTCCTAAGTAGAAGAGAAGATATGCTCCAGAACCATAAAGGCTTTTTATTTATCTTGAAAGCACACGCAAACAAAAATAGAACAGTACAGTTATACTGAAGTGCCAACTGTGTATGTGTTTTTCTGCAGGCTCCTCATGAACTGAACATAAAATAGCAGTGATCCCAAGCAGCAAAGTGTGTTAATTCAGTGCACATAAAGCTTTATTACCTGAGTGATCAGGGTGAGAAAATAATGCAATATTCTTATTATCTTATAACTTGTTTATCTTATATTCTGTTCTGAGATAAGTTTCAATGTTAGTTTACATTAATATTATGTAATTATAATCTAATCTATATATGTCCAACAAGTGAGTTCATTTTCTGGTTCTGCTCCATGTAGGTGCTAAAGGTTAAATACCTTTGAAGATAGAGTAGACAAGTAGCAATAGATAAGTGTCTGCAAGTTCTAGTCATACAGTTGTTTTTACTCCCTGTTGGGTTTATTCTCACCAATGTTTTTATGTTACATTTTGTAATCTGACATGACTTTTTCACTCCCCCAATTCCTTGTTTCCCTAAGGAGATTTTACTGAAAAAGAGTGTATAGCATAAAGAGCAGTACTGTAGCTTTGCACACCACAGCCCACCTTTCATCCATCCCCTCCCTCCCATTCACAAAGAGCCGTACAGACAGATGTTGAAATAACCCAAACCCAAAGCCAGTGGATTCCATGCGCTATGAAGACTCTTAAAAACACTGTTTCACCCTCTAGTCCAGGAAGCCCCATGACCGTAGTTGAGAGATGTGTGTCATCATCTCTCAAAATTACGAGATCACCCATGAAGTGAGTGGCAATGAGAATAAACTAAGCAGTCCCAACTTCTAGCCAAGGCTTAAATTCTTTACTGGTGTAACTCCATTAGTTGTTCCTGTACAAAGACAGCTAAATGAATTGCAGACTTGTTAAAGTGATGTTACTTGTGAGCTGATAAATAAGTTAACAAACAAATTTTTAATTACAAAAATTGTTTGCTGTGAGAGTTGTTCTTGCCCAACAAAACAATTCCTCATGTGTATATTCAAATCCTTAGCAAGTTTAGAATTCAAAATGATTTATGTCAGTTTTGTTTTGGGTGGCAACAAATTATGACTTCACTCAGCAAGAAAACATTTCCTGCTGCTATCTCTTAAAGACTGCCTGCAGTGTTTAACTATCACCTGCTAGCATCACACAGACTGGAAGCTGACCAATGGAATGTGCGAGGAGAGATTAGAACGAATTTTTGATGTGCATTTTCATTTCATAAACTCTAGTCTGCAGCCGCAAGTTTGTCATTTGTTATGTGTTTTTTTTCAAAGGCAGTTTTGTCTTATCTGATGTTGAAACTCTTCCACGAAGCTTTGAATGCTGAGGCATAAGAAAGAGAAATCAGTTGGAAAGTTGTTCATGTATACCTCTGTGCTTGACATTTCTCCACTGATAAGGTACAGCTAAATATTGACTTTTTAGTTAAGTTCGGATTAGCTGTCTGGTCCATGAGCATTGATTGTAAACCATTATCTTTTCCCCATTTGCGGGCTTTAACGCAAAAAAGACAGAAAGAGAAAAAAAGAAAGACAGAAAACAGAAATGGAGTGGAAGGGGAAAACGTGTAATTGGCTGTAAAGGTGCCATTAAATTTTGCTGGAAAAAACCCAGAAATGCTATTGATGTTTACCTTTAAAAAGCTATCCTTTTCTCATTATAACAGTCACCCTGTTCAACTCATTTTTGACCCATTCAAGGAAAATGCCAAGCCACGACTGCCACCAGGACACAAAGCTGGGAAAGATATAAAAGTCTCTTCTATCACTAATTAAGTAAATGCACAACTTGGCAGTAATAAGCATTACTAAAGGTATTGTTCTACAGGGGCTCAGTGGTACTGCTATTTCCATTTCATTACCCCAGACCCCCAAGACAATCCAGGAGAATAGTTTGAGTATGTCAAAATAAGAGCAAATAAGAGAGCAGGATGATGTAACTGTTTTAATTTTTGAACAGCCTTTGACAAAGTCCCTCCCAACAGGCTGCAGAGGAAACTAAGAGATCATGCAGTTAAAGGCAAAGTATGCTTACAGATAAGAAGTTGGCTAGGAAAAAGAAAACAAACAGGAGCAATGAGCAGGAAAATTTCAGCTCGATGAAAGTCTATCAGTGGGGAGCCCTGCGATTCTGCTCCAGAGAGGTGGCACAGAGGGGACATGGCAGGAGAGTTTGTTACCTCAGCTGCCTAGGGATGTGCCTTTGGACGTCGCAGCCGGCTGGAAGAGATTAGGGCAGCCCACAGGGATCGTGCACACAGCTCGTGAAGCAGCTATTGCAGACTCGCTTCACACCATTCAGTTAATCCCATCTAATTTCCAAGTGTAGACAAGTATTTAACTTCATTGGGGCTGAAGCTGGAACAGCATGGGTACCCTGGCTGCCCTGAGCAGGTGAGATGCCTGCTACTCACACGTCCCAGGAGGAGGGGAGGGAAAGGGTTACAGACAGAGATCTGGATCAGGGAGGCAGTTACCATTAATGTTGGCAAAAGCTGTGTCTGTTCCACCAAGATCAGGCCTGACCTGAGCTAAGAGAGTCAGCTAATTAGAGTATGCATACTGGCTTTTATAACGTGAACCCTGCTGGGCAGTGCAGACAAAGAGTTAAGTTTGAAATTTTAGGTCCAGCACATCACATCTCCATGTGACCTTAAATCAATAAAGGAGACTCTCCCGGTATGTGAAAAGAAGCTACCCTCAGTGGTCAGAACTGGCTGATGGCTGATGGCTGGATCAAATGTAAAGGGAGAAGAGTTCCTCTGACACTCAACAGACACCATGGATTTAACAGTAAATTTAAGGATCTTTTCTGCTGTGAACTGTCCTGGTCTTGAATCAGGAACCCCAGGTGTTATCCCGTGTTCCTCTTCTTCACTGTGCCTGAGTACACAGTCCACATTTCAAATCCTATGCTTGTAGGTGCACTGCAACAATGGTAGCTTAGTTATATGAATTAACTTAATTTAAATACTTTTAACTCTATGTGGCTTACTTGTAGTTCAAAGTACTAGCACCTGCTAAAAGAAGACTCATCTAGAGGCATGATTTTCTCTTGTGAGTTTTGATTCAGATCAGTAAAGGGGTGGGAACCTCAGAATTACACCATTATAGGCTTCATCACGTCATTTGGTAGAGCAGAGCGTAGTGGAGCCACTAGTACATCAACCTTAAACATAACAAAAATGTGTCATGGGAATATGTAGCTTGGATATGGTACAGCAAGTATTGTTATAAATACCTCATGTGACATAACATGCAAACGCGATGAAAATATGAAAACCAGGTGTGTGTCGTTGCATTTTATTTACCACTCTGTTCTTTAGATTTTCTTAATTGCCAGAACATCCCATCTTCCACAGAAAGAGCTCACAATATTTCACTTTTAATGACTGCCTTTTCAATTACTACAGCGTGGATGTCAGCAAAAAATCCCCAAACTTGAAAAATAACTGATTACCTAAAGTCCTTTCTCTCCTTTAAAACCCAATGTTGCACCTATGCCAAGTTTTGGATTGATGCATATTTAAAAACTAAATTATAAATCCTCAGAAAGATATTCAGAACAGCAATGCTGGTAGGCTCTTAACTTGCACCTACAGTCCCAGAAATGAATGCTGTGATCTCATCACATACCACAGGTCCAGCTGGGTTTGGGCTAAGTCAGTCTGTGGGTGGGAAACCTCAGTGGAGTTTTAGGAAGTAGTATTAATGATTTAGAGTCTATTTACCCTGCAAATTTTTCCAAGGTTGCAGTACAGTTCCTTTCAGAAAGCAGGAATAGCATTTTAACATTGCTCCTGAAAAACGATGCAGGAGAACCGTCAGCCTCTAAGTACAATCATTCTGTGCAACTAGAAATAAGTAGCATAATTAGAACAAGCTGGGGATCTCTTACGGCAATAGGAGTCTGTAAAAAGATGTCTCTTCATTTTGCTCTGACTACCCACATTATGCAAAGCCTTTTTTAAGCAGTTGGTCCTCCCTGGTATTGTGTTCCTGCTTATTTACAGCTGGGAATTCTGGGGCAACAGCAAGTGCCTGTACACTCCAGAAAGCCTCTACAGTTCTCCCCATATGATGGATTGTGATAGGACTTGTCAGGTCTTCTGAGCATAAAGAGAGAAGGATGGCAGAATTATTAGTATGCAAGTGACTCAGCCAGCACCTTGCTTGGAAGACAATGAACTGAATGAATGTGGCATTCTCTTATCACTGTCCCCGGCTTCGTCAATAATCCTAAAATTACAGCATCATCAAAGTCAGGTGAACAAACTTTGTGTGTAGATAAGATGTAAAATCAAAGGGGAGTTCAAATTAACTCAACAGTGAAGATCTGTAGAAGTCAAAAAGCATAGATTCTTCTATGTATGAAAAGTAAGTAACAGCATGAAGAGGATGTACACAAAAAAGCTGCAAAATACACTTTCTCTTAAATAAAATTGGTCTCTAACATTTTCACAGGGCTAGCTAAAAAAAAGAGGATTGGTTCCTCACCAGAACCATCTGAGAAACTCTGCATACCACAATGTGATCCCAAGTCCCTCTTTCATAGCTGCTGAACCTGCTTTCGAGGGAAATTAATGGGTCTTCTGATATCTCAGATGGAAGTGCACATAGCCATATTCAGCCTGGCTGCCATTTGCTTGGCTATCCTTAACCATCTTCGGAAGACAAGTATTTGGTCTAAGCTGGTCAGCTAGACGCCATCTGTACATAGTGAGAAAGAACACACCGAGGGCAGCTCAGTTCTTTCATAGGACAGATATCAACAAAAATTGGAAGAAGTTTCCTCTGAAAGTGCTTAAATCTCTGGTTATAAAAGAAGCCTAAATGATTACCTTGACTAGAAATCTAAACTTTATGTAGCTAAAATTAGATTAAACAAATCCCATGCTAGGCTGTTGTTTTAGACATTGTAATTGCTCTTCCCTATTGACTGTATCAGATGCCACATTGTCCTGGGAAGGGCTCTAATTGCAAACTATGTGCCTATACCAGTAGAGCTGATAAAGATTTTTCTTTAAACCTTTACTTTCTGAAATCTGTTTCTTTAGGAAGGAAAGAAGAAGGGATGGAAAGAGGGAGAGAAGAAAGAAAAAGAAAGGAAGGTGGGAAGTAAGCAAGGAAGAGTCTGATGGAATAATTTAATTTCAAATATTTCCCCTTTTTCAGAGTGGGTAGAGGAAGTCTTGACTACTCTAGATGTCTCTTTCTTCCCCTTCTCCTTTTATTTTCCTTTTATCCTAGAGAGAAAAAGGTCAGAAAATTTGGCCTGAACCTGGAATGAAACAAACTTATATTACTTCATTTCATATAATTTAAATGGCTGTATTTTACACAAATCTGAACGCAATAAACTTTTAGCTGTATTTTTAAAAATCCATGAAAAAATTACCATTTATCAAGCACCCTATTAGGTGACTAATGTTTTCAATTACCTTTCCTCTATGACCATTAAAAGCTTAGTCAAGGGCTTGCTGATGCTAACAGAAATCTTTCAGGTTGTCACAAAAAGGCTTTTCAACCAAACCCTAAAGGCATTATTTTTATCAGTATTTGTCAAGTTCAGCTCAAAATATTAAAATTAAACGAGAGAACTCCAGGTCTTCAAGGCACTAACTTGAATAAATACCAGAAAATTAAACCAAATTCAGTCATGTCTCCAGCAATTCCACTCAAGCCAGTGGCATTTCAAAGGTTTCAGATAAAGAGGGAATTTGTCCCAGTCACTGTTTTGCAGTCAATTTATGCTCAGAGTTCATTGACTTCAGTGGAAATTCCACCATGATAACCATGACAGAGCTGGGAATGATTATGTACAGTTAAGATATAAGGAGCTAATGAAGCATGCACGAATCAGCTCAATATGTTGAATATTCTCTCAGGACTGCTGGTTAGATAATAAGTTAAGTAGATTAAGAGTTATAAACAGGATTCTTCTTTGTCTCTATCTTCTAATTAAATAATGACTAACTTATTCTAGGAACATAGTGATCTACATAGTTAATCAAAAGACAATTGAAAGAAAAAAAAAATTCTAGAGATGTTTTCCCAATAAAAGCGCTTGCCCTTTTGTCCTGCATTTTTCCAGTCCTAACTACAGCAACCTTACTCAGGAATACATGGAGCAGACGACCATATATTTACTGTCAGTTCTCATTTATTGATGGTCAACATACTGATGTAGGCATTTCAGATTCGTCAGCAATTACTGGAGATAATTCACGTCACATATATATACACACACAATGAATACAGTATTCAGCAAACTTTTTTTTTTCCCATTTCTTTGAAGATAAAAAAGCACTGTATGATTTTTGGACCATGAGAAACAGCATGGAAAATACTGTAAGTCCAGCACCAGGCTCCAGACACTTCTTCGGCAGCTGGGGCATAATTCTTAGTTATGTCCTGACCACTTTACCACATTCTGCCATGTAACAGCCCTTGACTTAAATAAGAACCTGGATTATCATATCTAACTAGGTTATTATCAGTGATAGTAATGGAAATAAATCACCTCTGGTAGAGCGGCACCAGTGCAAGTTAATCTAGAATGTTACTCAGGATTTAAGATATTGTCTTATAGCCCAAAAAGGAAAAGGTGCTGGACAACATTTGGGACATGGATGGTAGAAGTTTTCCTGTTTCCAGGCACTCACAAGGAACCTAGAAGCTCTTTCATGCATTAATCCTGCAGGCAGTCCTAACTCAGAATTTCCAAAGACTTGCCATCACAGTGAGATGTGGAACGACTATGTAGTTATCTAAATGAAGTGTCGTGAAATGCAGGGATGTTCAGAGAGTTGGGAAACAGCCGCTGTAAGGAGAAAGACAAAATTATTGAAACAGAAAAACCCACCAAATGCAGAAATAATTCAATTGTAATATGTTATCTAAAAATATTGAGGCTGGTGGTAATAAATACAGTCATAAGGACTGGGATAACATTCAACACATCTCAGGACTTCAAAAAAACAGTCCAGAAGAAGCAAGAATCATGACAGATAAGGAACAGAACAAACAGAACAAGGAACCGCTAATCCTTGTTAGGGTAAAAAACCCTAGCCTTTTATGATCTCACTGCCAGACACTGATTTCAAGGAAAATTACATGGTTTATATCTAATTTTTTTTCCATATTTTGTGTGACAGGTATTACAGCCTTCCAATCTCTGCCTTCTCCACTACCTGCCTTCTGTTTATGTGACGATTAAGGACAATTTAAGTAGCAGAAATTTCCAGTGTGGCAGCCCCAGATCAGGAACTGGAGGATTATAACACCAGTCATGCAAAAATCAAAATTGCTCTCTCGCACTTATTCAGTATGCTATAGGCTATAGACAGCCCATGGCAGAACTGTGTGCATAAACCATGTTGAGAACAGACTGTAGACTGGAGTCAGAACTTCAACTTACCTGGAAATTTCTACCAAGTTGCATATGATGAAAAGAAAAGAAAGGGGAAGTATGAGGGCATCACCAGCCGAACCT
Organism: Opisthocomus hoazin; assembly: GCF_030867145.1. Taxonomy (NCBI): domain Eukaryota; kingdom Metazoa; phylum Chordata; class Aves; order Opisthocomiformes; family Opisthocomidae; genus Opisthocomus; species Opisthocomus hoazin. The sequence continues at coordinate 68,651,610 of NC_134417.1, read as the reverse complement.
TCTGTGTTTGTGGCCCTTGAGCACTTTATTGCCATTTCCCATTCCCACATCATTTCATGTAATTGTTCAAGACTGTGCTTATAATTACCACGACCACATTTTTGCCCTTCCCTCAGGACAGATGGACTGCTGATTCCCATAGCACTAATGACTGCTATAATCTGGGAAACACTTAGACACCTACCTTGTGCTGGCATTGTGTAGTGTGTAGAGGTGTTCTACAGCTTGAATGGGCTGCAGGCAGAAAGCTCAGCATCACTGTGAGCCATTTGAAAAGCCATTTGAAGAACTACCTAGATCTAGAGGTTTACCTCTGCTGGTTTTGGGAACAGCTCTGAAAGATGCCCCAGTCTACTTTCAGCTCTGTTGCTCCGAAGAATTGCATTGACAGATAGGAATAGCAAGAGAAGAGGTGCTGTAGCAGGGATGACTGAAATGTCTCAGCCATACTGTTAGCTTTCATCAGATTCTTTTTTTAAGAATTAAAGAAGTAAGTTGCACTTTGGAACAATCCCATGAACTCTCACAAGACAATCAGCTGGTGAATTTCTTACTAAACCAAGATATTTTTGAAAAGTAAAAGAAAATGTGCACTTTCATGAGGGTACGAGCTTCGTGAGTACCTTGCTTTGATACTTGCACAGCAATTACATTCTTCTTGTCTTTCCAAAGACTTCTTGATGTGTACCCAGCCCAATTTGTGTATAAACATTTGCTGTTTCAAAATTTCATGGTTAAATTGAAAATAAGTTTTTGTTACCAAATAGGGATTTCCCATTATAAATTCTCGGTTTGTTCCAATGGCTACTTTAAAGAAAAGCTGGCATGTTTCTGAGCTTAAAATGCTTACTTTTTTCCTGGAATGAAACAAAAAGTAAAGCTCTAATCCTTGTTATTTAACTGACAGATGACTGTCATGTTGGAAAAATACAAATAACTTTTCTGACAAGCAGGTCCCTCACACAGACATGTCAACCACTCTTGCAAGGTCCCTTTATCTCCTGCAGTTTGTGTCTCACAGAAGCCTCCCATCTCTCAAAAACAAAACCATGTTGGACTTGGTGTTGTTCAGAACTTTCAAGGCTGAAAATTTCCTTTTCTTTTTTCACTTGCAATTAAAACGCTAAGCAGTTGTTTTGTAATTATCACATGAAAGTAAAGCCATTTTAGTGCAGGCTTTTCATTCTTAACTTAAAAGATTTAAAGTCTTTTAATAACTGCTTTTTACATGAAAAAAAATATGATGAGGCCACTTGTGGGAGAATCATGGGTGTTTGCTGGTCTTCGTCTGGGACAAATTCACTATCAGAGTAAGTTGACAGAACAGTGATAGCGGGACTCCACCCAGCAACACACTTTGTCCTGAAAGTTCAGTTCCTTGTTCTTCATGTACTTCTTTAGAGGTTTGCCCTTTAAAACCAAAAAAATGAACTGTCATGGCAAAACTTTGGTGAAAGAATTAGTTAAACATTGAGCAACTGAGTATTAACAATAAATATTCACTAAAAGAGCCCTTTTTCCAGTTGTATGGTGCCATGGAACAGTTATGGCAGGATATTTCTGCCCTCTTCTCTCTTCCTCCCAGATGACTTCAGAGTTGATTTTTCCATAGCTGCTCTTTTTCTATTCTTCATTATTATTTTTTTAAATGTGGGTCTTACCTCTTTCTCTGTTTTAGGAATTCAAGAGGGAAAAATATGTATTTTCCTTAAAAAAAGGTGATCTCACTTTTAATCCCAATTACAGCAAAAGGACCTTTATTAACACTCCATTATCTGAACTGAAATAGGTCCTGCATACCATACGTAATGGAAAAATCTAGGAAACGTAAGTGCTAGTTAACCACAGATCCAGTATAAGTGTAACTTGGCTGGTGCTGACACAGAGCTCATAAGCTTGTCCTGAGCAAGTTGAGAACCCACGCCAAAAATGCCCCTGCATCGTGTCTTGCTGGCAGCAGGTCTTTAAGGTATCTGTAGGTTTGGATGGAGAAATAGTTATCAGAAAGCATCACGCCAACAACAGGAAAAGCATGTGCTGAGAAGGTTAAGCATGGAAATGCCCTAAGGACTGGTTGTCTTAGAGTCCTCCTAAATATGCAATGTGGTCCCTGCTCCAGGAGCGCCTGAGCATGGTCGCTGTTCCACACCACTGCATCTGTGCTGGCACACACTCCAGTGTCCTCACTCGGCGCTGTGTAGGAAGCCACAATTCCCTCTTGCAGTGTGAGGAGTTGTGGAAGTAGGTCAGTAACGTCCAGTATGAAGTTCAGAAGGTCTGACACTGAGAGGGAAAGTACCAAACAGCTCTGTCTCTGCTCAGTGTTTCCAGATACTTGATTCTGCACAAAGGCACCCCAGATCTACCAGGATGAAAAGTCCAGTCTGTGCCAAGTGCAGAAGCAACTTTACTGTCCTAGGACCTAATCTGGGCATGGGAGAGGTACATGCTCCTCCATGTAGCTCTGTGCTTGAACTAAGTACCAAAATAAGGTGCTACTTTCAAAAAGCCTAGACAGTGTGCAAAAGAAATGCATTGTATAAGCCAGTAGGTATTTCAAGGATGGTACATCCTTTGCTAAATGCATCAAGAGTTGCTATGTATTTTTATTAATTCATTATGGTTGATCTAGTTATATAAACAGGGAAAGGCAACAGATTAGCTCCTGGTGAGTGTTTCATATGGGATTACGTTCAATGCTGAAATTCCTGTCAAACCCTCAACTTTTCAAATACTGATAACACAGTACATACTGTGAACTTGTTTTTGAACACTTGAGCAGTGCATTCCCAGCAACACACTCGGAGCCCTAATAATCAAGATTGCATTTAGAGAAGCTTAATTTTTATGCCATTAATCTCTCCAGTGGTAAGAGTAATTATTCAGTATTCACCAAGAAGCAATCCCATAACATGGACAGGGTGCCAGTATGTTAGCATGGTTTGAATGACCACATAGTGAGAAAAAATGTTTCTCTCTCACCAGCAAATCATTATGCAGGTCCTTAAAAAGACTGTAAATTGCATTTGCTGGATATAAAACTCTCTCTGCTACAAGGATCATGTCATTTCCATTTACCCCAAATGACCTCTAAAGCTTCCTACCTTCTTCAGTATCATCTTTACGGTCTCCCTTCCAAGATTACCTTTCCTTTTATGACTCTCTTTTTTTACCATGCACCTTTGCCCAACACTCCATTCTGTTAAGGACTTTTACCATTATACCTATTTCTTATTCCCCATGTGTCATCTGAAGCCTTTTTAAACAACTCCTCCTGTGTATCATGCAGTGCCCTGCAGGTGGGTGAGGCAAAAAAGCAGTATTTGAATAAGGTAAAAACCACTGAATGCTAAGTAATGTCTTGTCTTAGTGTTGAAGCCATTTCAATTTCCAGGAAGGAAGAATTTTTTTTTTTTTTATTGTGGCTTTTCTTTGAAGAAGATGCATCTTCTAACCAATTAATACCTCCCATTGAAACAGATGCAGAGCAGCGAAAGACTAAAACAGTCTCTTAGATGACATGTCCTATATCTGTGACTAAACCTACAACCTAAAGGTTGTACGTGTCTACCTTATTAATCATGTATCTCACTGTCTCTTGTGTTTGTTTCCTTCTGCAGTTTCCTGTCACATATTTTGACTACCCTGAATATAAAAAACATCTATTTTTACTCTATCTAGTGCATCCTGAGTCACGATTCAGGGTTGTAGACACCTCTGTAATACATTCCATAAAATAATAATAGGCAAAATAAGTATTAGATTTGGAAAGTATTGCAACAAGAGAACAGTGGACACTGTTTTTGAGAATCTACCCTCTGCATCTGATAGGCAAATGCCTGGATACTCTGACTTGGATGTTTGTTCAGCCACTGTAAATTTGAGAAGTCGGCTAACACATGAAGCTTAGATACCATAACTGCGGCCACTCAGTGCTAACTGCCACAGGGATCTTTTCTCTCCTTCTGCCAAGTAACTTCAACAGGCAGCCATGGTGCCAGCTGCCCCTGACTGCAGAGGCTGTCTGCAACAGATTGCTGTCCCTTGCTTATTTGCCTAATCCTTCTAGATTTTCTTATTTCTAATTATTATTGCATCATTTATCTCAGTCTATCCTCCACTTGGTCCATCTCACTCCATGTAAATTTTGACTATGCCCAGTTCTTCTTCCCTGTGTGCACTCTCAACTGCTTCTTCACCAGCTCCTTCAATTCTGAGTTTATCAGAAATGTCAGGTCTTCCAGGTCAGGCAAACATTTTTTCCTCATCAAACGGGAATGAACTCGAGTATGCAGTGTACCTGGAATCTCCTCATGATTTTTTCAGGGGCAAAATGTTATGAATTATCCTATGAATCACATTTGGAAGATGCCAAATTCCTGCTGTATGAGCATTCTTGAGGGCCTGAGGGTACTATTATGTTTGCTTCAGGGTTTATGAAGATGGTGAGGAGCCAGGTTTTGAAAGAGGAATTATTAGCTGCAATGAGCCTGCCACCTCTGAGATGAATATGAGTGATCCTGTAGGAGTCAGTACCGCATGCACATTTTCTGGCTTCCCAGCATCCTCCAAAGGGAGCCAGACTCTGTGTCTCCCTTGCAGAACAATGAAGTCTAGGATAATATAGTGTGAAAGGAAAGCTCATGGCATGCTCTGAGGAACCAAATCACCACAGCTGTAAATATTATCTTTGAGTCATACAAGCACATATCATACTCAGTGTAGGTGTGTTCTCTGGCTCTGAAGGCTGCATTGTCCTCAGAGAGTGCTCAAAGTTATGTTAATTCCTTGTACTATGGCTATTACTAAGAAATATTTATCTGTTTTAAAGACATATTGTATGAACTGGAATTATTTATTTTGGTCTCCAGGAAAGATAATTGTTGCTGTTGTCGCATATTTGTGCTGAGAATGTCTCTCCACCACTAATGGCAAACACAAGTCTGCTTGGGCAGGTAGTGCTCCAGGCTGTGTGCTTACCAGAGGAGCTGTCAGAGAAGATGACTGCTGTCAGTATCTCTCTCCATGTTTCATGCCAGCTTACCACATGAGAAGGGTGGCTTCTGGTAACTTGCATCTCAGTGAAATTAAGGGAAAACCTCTTGACACAGTCTGCATTTGCAGAAGACGACTGCCTCCTCTGTCTCCCAGGCTGACCCAGATGCCATTCTGCTTTCTCTTGATTTCCTCCAAGCTTAACCCTTCCTTGGCTAGCACTCCATCATTTGTCTCACTTCATCCCTCATCAACCTGCCTCTTCCAGCTCTCTCCATATAAACTTTGACTCTTCCCTGGACCTCAAAATCGTTAGGCTTTTGCAGAGTGTGTATGCAGCTGTGTTCATGGTCAGATCCGAGCTCTGCTTGACAGCCAGTAAGGCCAAGGTGAACGTTAATTTGTAAGCAATGAGGAAACCATCGAGTGTGACCTTGAATCCTAAGCTAACATGACAGTATAAACACAGTCCCAGTTATTGCTCACACGCTCTCTGCCTGTCTGAACAATCTCTCTCTTTTTCTCTCAGGCTCCCCCGTTCCCCCTCACCAAACTTTCATTGCTTCCTCCACCATTCCTCACTCTTACTGTGTGATTGGAGACCTTTTAAGCAAGTTGAATAGATGTATTCAAACTGTACAGAAAGGCCACTAAAAAGCACCTGGTCCTGAATGGCTTCACATACGTGCAGTCTGTATTCGGATACCCAGAGACCTCTGAAATTTTTTAATTAGTCGGTCAGTGATTCCTTAAAATCATTTCAGTACAATCCTCAGTACTCACCTGTGTAAGAGAATTGTGAATTCCTGTCCCCAGTGTCACGGTATTTCCCAGTCATCCCTCTACCTGAATAATCAACAGATTAATCAGTACTGGTTCCCAAAAATATTAACACAAATTATCTTTGCACACTCACCCATGGCAGAGACAGAGTTAGAACCCTGAAGATGCCTCAAATCCTTCTTAACTTACTTAAGGAGAGTAGAGGAAAGCACTGTTATACTCAGTAGTTTTTAATGAAATAATAAGGTTTTTGTGTTCTGCTTTTCCTTCACAAAGGGTTACCAAACTTCAGCATATTCCCCAACCATTGCCATCACTCTTCATTCTGATAATTGTTTTACAGGCAGGAAATTCCATGATTTATTAAATTACTTTTTAATGACCATATAATAGCAACTAACAATAAATGAAACTAGAGAAGGCAAGAAGGACCCATAAACACAGCCGTCAACTCAGTCTAAAAGTGACAATCCTGATGCTAATTCAATTTGAGATTTAAGAAGATTACAGAAACTGTATTATATTAATTTCCATTTCCACCGCCTTAGCAGTCAGCTAGCATTGGACAGATGGGATCATAAACAAAACATTTTTCTTGCCCCTTATGTATACTTCCTCTGGTAATTTACTTTAGCACACTATGGCACGTCTGCAGAAATCAAAAATCACAATGTCTCTTATAATTGTAGAAGACTGGTCTCAATTAGAGCTTATATGTAGCCATATAAATATCTTTTCCTACGGTTTTTCAAATAAATTACTTTTCATTATCTAGTTCTCCGTAAAAACTTTAAGCTTTTCATCATTGTCCTGCAATAGCCCTCATAAGCCTGGTTTTCATGATGGACTACATGTCCATGTCCATGAGATGGCATATCATGGAATGAATAAACTGAGCAATAGAGAATGACAGACCAACAAGAAACCCAACTAGAAATTGTATCAAATCCCTAACTGCACATTTGAGTTTTGATTTTCAGATAATTTTTGTGTTTAAGGTCAAAACTTTTGGTTTTCCACTTTTACCCAAATGTTGGTATTTTCCAGTCAGCCCTAGTCCCATCTTGATACTCTGACTTTCGTTACAAACGCTTCATCTAGACTGCATGATTTCTTTCTATTTTCAAATTTCATTATTTACATAACAAATGCTGTAATGTTTCTAGACACTCAACCATTCTGTGACAGACAGACAGGGATTATGCTAGCTGTTCTTTTCAAAGTTCAATAATTTTAATAGACTTACAATTCTTTTTCCTCTCCTTTTACAAACCTGGCCACCTGTGACAAAGAGGAAGTGTAACCAGCCATTCAAAATACAGTATGTTTTAGCATTTAGATTAACGTAATGTGCTGCCCTTCTTATAAGCTACTGAATATGGAAAAAACATGTTCTAACTGTACTGTGGTTTAGTGGGTACATGGAAGAACCAGAACTAATCGTAGTTCTAGTGAAGTCCAAGAATAGCAGGGACAACAACCTAATGTAGTAGTTGCCAAGGTAGGTGGCCTGTTGGATCAAGCAATAAAAGCGAATTCTTTATTGAGAGGGAAAAGAAGAAGAAAGAAAACATAATCAACATTCAGGAATGTATCTGGAGAAGGAGGAAGACACCTGGTATTTTAGAGGATGCAATGGAGGGAATACAAAAGTAAGCAGGAAGAAGACTAGGATGAGGAGACAGGCAGAGATTTATAAAATGGGAGATCTATAAAGTTTATGTAAGTTATTCTCAGCTTCCAGTTGCTAGAAAACCATGTCTGCAGTAAACATTTCCCAAGAGTCTGCAAAGTCAAGCAGTTGGTATGGAAACTGAGATACATAAAAGTGTATCTTCAGAACACCACTGAGTCAGAGCAAAGACTCTGACAGCACAATATCCTGCATCTGACAGTGATTAACACCAGTTCCTTAGAGAAAAAGTAGAAGAAAGATAACAGGTATAAAGTGACATCTACCTACCATGTACTTTCTGCAAATAATTGCTTGGGAGGAAGGTCTTCCTGAGACAGAGGAAAGTTAGCAGTCGTGAATGCGTCTGTACCTGATTCCCTTGTTAAATAGGCTGCATTTGGCTATCCATAACAACAGTTTCATATTTTCATTCTGAAATGCAAAAGAATATACACCAGTTTAAATTTTATAAACTTCTGTCTGAAAATGTCGGGGGGAGCCACCTCTACACTTCATGAATATGAACTTTTTAATCCATCTTACCATAAGGAGCAGACTTTCCAAAAATCTCACATGGAGACTTCCAGAGAATTCCCACCATAAGAAGGGTTGGGTTTGGTACCCTTCCTGTGCTTAACGACACAGGACATCAAGTCTGGCCATGTTACCTTCTCCTCCTCTGGATTTATGTCTGGCTTACATCTCTACATAAGTGAGCTCAAAATGTTCTGCAGCATACTCACTACTCAACTTCCTCTTCTGTCCCTGCGTGACAGATAAAATGGCCAAGTGACTGGAAGTTCGTGCTGAGCTATGAAGAGGCAAGTGCTGTGTCAAGGAAGGAAATGAACACATAGTTTTATCTCTTTAACAAGTCATCCCTGTTACAGAAATAGCTAAAATGAGTCCAGAATGGGAGCATGCAGAGAGATAACAATCTCTTATGATTATACTTTTCCTGGGGGAACTGTCTGTTTCACTGGTGAATCTATATACACACACTACACTATGGTATACCTGGAATAAAAATGTCCCAAACCCTTCACTCTTCACCAGCACCCTCACAAACAAAGTACTTGGAAAGATATGGCACCCGGGTGAGTTCAGCCTCCCTCCTCTGCCGCCAGCAGAGCATGTGTTGTGCTCAGTACAACTCTAAAAAGAGTCAGCTTCAACTCCCAGCCACTAGTCTGCGCGAAAAGCAAAGTGAAAAGTCGAGTAAAACTGAATCACAAGCTCCAAGTTAATCATGGTATCCTGCTAAGTTACCTCTGTTGCTAGTCTGCTGCAGGACACCATAGACCTTCGTGTACCAGCTGGCTGTTCAAAGTCAGTGATCGAAGATCTAGCAAAAATGGAAATAATAATATAAAAATAATGGAAATTATTCTAAAACCATATTTTTTCTCCCAAATCAGGTGGTTTTTTCCATACTTTCAGCCACTGATTTTAACATGCCAGCAAGTCTGACTCTGTGAGCAAGCTTCATCATCTGCTTCACTCAGTGCTTACAAAACAGCATAGCTCACCTTGAATTGTCTACTGCAATTTACAGTTAGGCTGATTTCCAACAGTGTCAAAAAGACAATCTAAGCAGCATACTCCTCTCTTCAGTTTTTACCACTCTAGTGAAAAATTTGTCTGTTTTTTTCCTGCACTGAGCTTGAGGCTGTTTGACCGCTGAATGCTAGCACGACTTCCAGCACCTCATAGCAAGTCATTTATGTCTGAGCGATTATTTCAAAGAAAACAGTGCTGGAAGTGAGTGGTGCCCAGGCTCCCCACAAAGGCAGGCCACAGGACCTACCTTGCCGCTTCTGCAGGCACACATATGCAGCACACACATCTCAAAAGAGCCGTATTAACAGCACATACACTGATCAGCTGTGTTGGACACACACAATATGGGTCTTCTCCCTGCCATGCATGGAGCATTTCACCTTGTCATGACTCACTTCTGACTGATGCCATTGTGAAGGCACCTCCATATAGGCAGGGAATCACTACGGACCCAGTGAATAGCACTGGCATGCTGGTCCCTGTCACTACACTTCTGAGGCCCACAGCCTCTCCTGATCCCCAGTCTTAACTACAGACTTAGCTACAATAAGTATCTCCACTCTCACCAGCATGAGAACTGGGACTTAGTGAAAGAAAAAAAAAGATCATGTTCTTGTAGAATTAGCTTTCTGAGCATGGACGTATTTTCCCACTTCACTGAGATCCATCATATCCCACCTAGCAAAAGACCTGCAGATCTGAAGCTTGTCTTCCTGCCAAGAGCTAGGAATGCCTTCGGATATGCATAGTAGTCAATACCAACAGCAACCAGAGCAGACACAGGTCTTACACGTGGATCCTGAGCATCTGCAAGCCCCATAGACTATAAATCTCATTTCTCATTTTTCCTTAGAAGTTTGACTTTACTATGTGTCTGTACATAATTAAATGCTCCTGATTTGAAATACCACATTATAATAACCCTTAGCCCGTGCTAGATTCCCCTTATAGCAACCACCCTCAGATTTGGATAGTATTCTGAAAAATGGTCAGCTAAATGTTTCAGCTATCTTTACAAATATAGTGAGAGGAAAAATGAAATGACATTTACAAGCATGGGAGAATATCCTTTTCAATAACTCCGGGAAAGGCTATTCTTATGGCAGGGATTATAATAGGAATAGGAAATGGTATAGACTTAACCTATTTTCATTACAGTCTTAAGACTACAATTTTGTGGTTGTAATCTAATGTCATGCCTTTGCTATTAGTAGATTTTCTCCAGAGTCCACACAGAAGTAGACATGTTCAGAAAGACCTTAGGAATATCCTGTTTTTCTGGCAGCAATTTGAAATACAATTCTCATTAGATTGGTGCCTCTTTTTTATTCGTCTTTTTTTCTAGAATTAAATATATTTTACCTTCAAAAGAAATACCATTACCTTTTTTTCAAACAACACAGAAGCCCACTTTAGATCCTACTGCCAGAATCAACATTCTGTCATTCATATCTCAAAGTTTACTTTGCGATATGGTGATCATCTACCTACAAGCCTGACATTCAAATTTAACGGAAAGCAAAGGAGTGCTGCTCCTGGAGCACCTTCAGGTCCACCCTATTCCTCATATCCAAACTGAGCAGCAAGGATCCCTGTGATTTCAATGGGAGCAAGACTGGGTCATCAGAAGATCAGCATTCAGACAGAGGGAACAGGTCCTTCTCTGTATTTTGAATGGTGCCAAACACAATAGTCATGCCAAGCAAACACCAAACACTAATAGCAATGAGGAAACCACATGCAAGTGTTGTGGTTTTTACATGATATATTTAATAAAGCAATATATTTTCACAGATTTAAAGCTGCCTCCAGAACAACCCAAAACAGGGAGACAGCTCCATGTCAGAAGGAGCACTGAAAGATTACCCTGCTTTAAGAAAGCATGATGAGTCCAAGACAGCCCCTGTGCGTAGAGGAGTACGCTGGCTTCTCTCAGTCATTACACGGTGCCGACCGCTTTCCCTCCATACCCATCCCTCTGCAGCACGGAACCGAAGGGTTGTCCCCACCCTCTGCCCCCTCACTTTGTCCCCAACAGGGCAAGGGAAAGGGACCGAGACCAGAACAAACCCTGCACCTCATACATGTACAGCCCAATCTCCCTCAAACTCCCAAGCAGATTCTCAAGTGAGGTGGCAGAGCAGTACAGCTGGTCAGTGCCAGGCAGAATTTTGCCCGTTGTTGATATGCTGCTGAGTAGGATTTTTTGTTTTGTTCGCTTTTTTTCTTTTTAAGCCAGTAGCAGATGGCTCACCAGTCTGATTTCTTCTGGCAATTCCTCTGCTCCTGTATTGCCTTCACGGACCAATCGATAGCCACAGTATGGGGCAGTTTCAGAGCTTTCTGACACATAATTGTCACAGCTATTCAGAATCATAAAATGAGATACTGACAACAGCAAGTTATTTTAAGTTCTGGGCTTATTTCTATCCAAGGTTTTCTGCTACATTGAATTTCTTCCTAAGCTGTGAGCCATTCAAACTGCACTTTTCATATAGCTGAAAGCAGATTTGATTAATATGATTTCTTTGTGAAAATCTGAGAAGATTAAGGAGAAGTGATGTAGAGAACATATGCCCTTTCTCAACATGACATTCTCTAACATTATACAGGGGTCTGCAGATCCTTCCAGTCATTATATTGTTCCCACTAGTGGTATCTAAATAGAGAAAAATCTATCATCAGGGAAGAATTTTATTTTTTTCATATTACAGTTTCAATCTCATGTGCAGGTCAACAAATCTGCAGCTGTGTATCGATTTCATTCTGTAACTAGTCAGGAAAGGCCACATATCAAGGGAGCATTTGCAGATTGTTTTTCCTTTGTGTTATGGGGTCTTTTTGTGATGGTCCCTTAGAAAAAAATTAGGATTAGCCAGATGAATTCTATGCTCAGTGAAGCAAAATACCAAATAAATCTGTTTACAGGCACGTCAGTAACTGTTCTTTCTCTGTATCCCAGAGTGTTACTAACCATGGAAACACTTTCCAAATTCAGTGGGGGGAAAAAAATCAGTCAGGTATTGATTGAATATGGTTTCTCATCTGTCTCATGACCTTTTCCATCATATATAATTAGAAATGGAAAGGTCTTAGCTGCATGCTTGCAGTACCCTCCAGAATACAGCTATAAGATTTGATTCAGTGCTGTGATAAAATGAAGGCACGCAGTTCACAGATTCTAGGGTATGGCAGTCCCAGTGCAGGTGTTTGGTCCTCAAAATAGGAAATACAGACCACGCCAGCACTTTCAAGCAGATGCAATATAGTATCAGTAGGTCTCTTCACTGTTTTGGTGTAATATCTCGGATTGCATTGCACATTGTAGAGAATGCGTATGGTTTGCAACCATGTATATCACAGGAACGCATCAAACCTGTCAATTGTACGGTAAGATCTTTGTTACTTGCTTCTGCAGGGATGTTTGTATGTCAACCAGTCAATATGATTTGCTAACCAATGTTTAAGGAGATGATTATTATGCTAGTTTCTAAAAGCATTTATACGAGTCCCTTGTGGTGAGTCACACTGCTGTTTCTGAAAGTGTAAAGCTTTGGGCAGCCCTACAGACTATAGGCTCTGTGCAAGCCAAGTGCAAAAGAATTTCTGATTTTGACACCTGCACTTCCTTGCTTTTGGATGTATTTAGAAGGTTTGTATCAATGCCATTGTGAACTGATCCTGACCCCATACATACATAAGGAATCATACCACAGAAATGTATGCCTTTCCCAATGTGAAAAGCAGCAATGTTGGTTGTGGGATCACCACAGAAAGGTTAAATATATTTCATTTTCAGATACAGCTCTGTTTCCACTTTGATGCGAATGTATTCTAGCAAATCATCAGAAAAGCTGTTCTTGAAAATCAGTGCTTTGAGATGGATGCTTCCTTCAAGTGTGGGGTAGACTTGTAGCTCAGCAGAATGTGTTCGTTAGCTCACTATTTGTAGCTTCTGTGTAAAATTGCTTAAGAAACTGATCAAGGATGGGCAAAATAGATCGTCAGTATTTAGGTTGCTGGATTAGTTCAGATGATAAGCAGCTGTCACCCTCTTATGGTTAGTTGCTGGTGTCTGTGTGGTTTCCAGTGGACAGCTGCCCCTACTGCACAGGACACAACCAAATAGGCACCGACCCAGATGAGAAGCCACTGCAGAATCCACACAATAGGTGGCTAAAGACACTGATCCAGTCTTTGAGACTGTCACCCCCTCTAGAAATATTTTCCCATAATCTGCATGAGGCCATGGACTATAGGAGCATGGCATCTGATTGACAGTCCTGTGCCTTTTGAAAATCATACACACACACACAAGCATATTTTTTAAAAACCACTGTCATTTCTTTCTGATTTCAGATACCTGCTCAAACCTCTGAGGACTCTGATGTGCTGGTTAAGTATCTTGCAACTTTCTCTAATCTTGCTTAAGAAGAAAAATAATATATGCATTTCAGTAGTTTGTAAAATGTAAATCTCTCCCACTCATTCACAGACCATTTCAACTCCTTGCTTTGGATTCTGGATTTTAAGCAGGCCCTGCTTCTGCTCTAAGAGAACAGTTTTATTGAGTCACCATAAATAAGAGGTTTATACATTTAGTGGTACACAACTGCCCCGGTGGTGAATCAATGAAGTATAATATCTTTTGGCATCATTATAAATTATTCCAAACATAGCTGTGAACTGAAATAACATTTCACAACAGAGCACATACAGGTATTATTCTAGATAAAGTTCTTCAATTTTTTTTGACCAGAAATACATCTGGATAGTAAATCAATAAGATGAGCATCAGTCTGCCCGCAAAGTTTGAGTACACAGAGAGAACACTTTTTTAGTGTGGATGAAACACGTATGAATGATGATTCATCACATCCATAAAAACAAATAACGCCCCCAAAAAACAACAAAAGAGAAAAACCTGAGTTAGTGTTGTTTGTAAAGCCCCAGTCTTCTTAGCAAGAAAAAAAATGAAGGGTTTGGCGGCAAAAGACATGATATAATGCCACCTTCTGGTTAAGAGGTGAAGAAAACCATACCAGCTTTGTATTGAACATTTTTATCTAGTCTCACATGAGTTTAACTAGATCATTTTGTGTGTGATTTCACAATAACCATACAGTGGATTACTTGGACCGGTTTCTTTGGCACATCACACTGTCTCCCCCTCTACCTTTCTGGAGAAGTCCAGCCTGGACTAAAGGCAAGGACTAAAGCCATAGTCTTGCTACTCCATAGTTAAAGCTCAGTGCAAGTTTGCATCTTAAGACAAGAATCTCTCTATTTCACTGGCTAGCAATGGGTTTTGACCTCCAGTTTTAACACACTCACTTTTCATACAGTATCTGATTTTTTATAATGTTTCTTTGTTCAAAGATTTAATAATTTTGGCAGCAAAAATCTTTTGAAGTTAGGCTTTTGTGAATTTTCTCTTGAGAGCCTCATGTGTTACTGGAGTTATATAGCTACAGACTCTTAACTCTACAACATGCAGAGACATTTTCATAGCAGCTTGGAGATACGAAAGATTTATACTTTTTCCAGTCTAACCAAAATAAGAATAATTTGCCACTAGGAAAGCCAGCAGCTCTTTTAAGATACATTCAACACCCCACATCTCCAGTTCTTTTGAACTGCCAGGTGCTTTAAAATAGTGACAGGAGCAAGGTAAAGACAGTACTACTGCTAATTAAAGATAATAGTTGGAAGAGACCCTGGAGACACATACACACACACACACACACCCCCCATCAAATTTCTCCAATACCCTTCAATTCATTGACAGAGTTTGACAATTCCCTCCCACTCTTGAAGAAACTCTAGGACTACCTTCAAGATACTGAAGGTCTCCCTAAAACCTTCAGCTTTTCCAGGATCATTTACAAGCAGGGCACACCCTTTGTGTATCGGTTTAGTATCCCATCCCTTCTCTCCCAGGTTGCATGGTTCTATAGCACACTCCTCTCCAAGGAGTTGAGCAAAGAGAGAAGCCCAAAGGAGACTTGGACATGGTGGGTTGGATTGGTGTTGTTTCCCACTTTCGATCCACCGGCTCATTGGGAATCCCACTCACCTTTTCCATATTCTCCATACGCACCAGGTGATGGGGAAAGTGGGAGAGGTGTGCAGGGAGAGGCAACTGCTACTGCTCCAGAGAAGTAGCACAGAGGAGCTCCATGAATGCACCAGTATGACCCAGCCCAGAGTTCTTGCAACATATTCCTACAGCTTTAGACATACAAATACCAGAGTTGCCCCTGACGAGCAGTAAATTCCTGAACAAGAATCTGAGCTCTTTATATGATATGAGAATAAAGCTGATCAATGGAGAGAATTACTGTATTGTAAAACTACAGCAATGAGGGCACTGTGACAATTACTGGATATTTATTCAACTGATTTTTCCTCAAGGAATTTTAATGAGGATTTCACACTCCATAACCACATGCTTTAGATTCTGTCAGTAAAAATGTTAAATGTTTCTGTTAAAGTAATGTGACACTGTTTTTACTGCACTACTCCTTGCAAGGGAATGGTATTTTAGTGAGATGAGAGTACAGCCACTTTTTTTCAGATGTCCTGGGAATGTGTTCAATTACTTTCTGTTGTGGCTGAATCCCTCAGAATGCCACTGAACCCAGAGAAAAATGACAATTCCAGGCCCATAGTGGAACAGTTGTGGATATTCCTTCAGCTTTCTCTGTATAAGTTTCCCTGTGCTCTCCATGTAGCTGGCAACAACATCGTGCATAATGAACAAGGAATGCTTATGGTGGGATTAAAAGTGGCAAAATCCATCAATTTTATACAGAAAGTTCCACAGTTAAACTAATTTATTTGCAATTATGGCCACCACATGTTATTGATTGTAACTATTATAGGAAAATTAAGCTTTCGGTTCCCAATGCTTAGATTTAACCTCATTACTATGGCAGTGGGATCCAAACAAGAAGAGATTGATTAAGAGTTTGGAAACTCAGTTTATATTCTGGACTCAGCCACTGATCTACACTGCGATCTCCAAGGGCTTCATTTTTCTATGCTTCTCTTCTACTCTTGTCTTGCAGATGGTAAGTAATGTTTTCAAAAAAGATTGTCTCTCACTATGTACTTCTACCATGTCTTGCTTAACGAGGTGCCAAATTCACTGAAGCCTCTAAGCTTAACTATACTATACTACACAATAATAACCCATAATGCACAGAAATCATCCTTCACAAACTGAAAATTAGAGTTTGTTATTCCAGGTTGCCAGTACTTTCCTATGGTTCTGACATGGGCTGCTCGGCAGTTGTTCACGGACGTGTCCCAGAACTTTCAGACAACATGGCATTATTTAAAATGCAACACATGAAAATATCTTTCAGGCAATCTGCACTAAATCATTCATTGCTGTGGTCATTTGAATATTTCCACGTATACGGCATGGTCTGCTTTTTCTGCTTGGATGTTCAAGGTAAATAATCATAAAAAAAGTAGGTAGAGCTATGTGACCTTCTTGAACACAATAATATACATTTAATTCTAAGCAATTAGTGTGTCCATAGATGCTTATGCCAGACCACTGCAATTTATAGCTCTGTGAAGCCGAACTGAATTTTCAAGTTAGGGCTTTACATTCTTCTTGGTGTAATTCTACTACGTTTTATGAGATTACACTAGAAATTAACATCACTCAGCAACAGAAAATTATTATCTGCCACTTTAGGTTTGGAAATGTGTTCTGAAAGGAAACTGTCTTTCATGTTGCAGATTTTAATGTCTCTCAGTCATAGTAACTGAAGTCTTGATCGCACAGACATTTTATGTGGGTGGCTCGTCCTCTTTCAATCAGTTCCACTGATACCAGCTAGAAAACTGTGTAAAAACAACTCAAGGGAATAAAACCTGCAAGATTTTTGCACTCCAGCAATAGGCCACACCTTTTAAAAATGGATATCAGGGAAACATCTCAAATTAAAATAAATAGGTGTGGGTATTTGGTTGAAGAGAATCCTCACCACTGAGAAGGGAAGAAAAAAAAAAAGAAAATTCTGAACTTAGGTAAGGACTGAAAGGGAAATCACAATGACCAACAGTGAAGCAATTAGAAACACGAATACTATAAAGAGTAAGAAGTGTCAAAGTAGATCATGATTAAATATGGCAATACGTATTTTGGAGCAGTTATGAATGAGTCTAAAAATAAGAGTAAAATTTTTGGTGTAAACTATAATGGTGATTCATAGATTCATAGAATCATAGAATCATTAAGGTTCAAAAAGACCTCTAAGATCATCAACTCCAACCGTCAACCCATCACCACCATGCCTGCTAAATCATGTCCTGAAGTGCCACATTTACCTGTTTTTTGAACACCCCTAGGGATGGTGACTCCACCACCTCCCTGGGCAGCCTGTTCCAATGCCTGACCACTCTTTCAGGAAAGAAATTTTTCCTAATAGCCAATCTAAACCTCCCCTGACGCAACTTGAGGCCATTGCCTCTTGTCCTATCGCTACTTACTAAAGAGAAGAGACCACCTCACTACAACCTCCTTTCAGGTAGTTGTAGAGAGTGATAAGGTCTACGATGACATGACTGGCTGGGTAGACGAAGGGAGAGCCGTGGATGTTGTCTACCTCGACTTCAGCAAGGCTTTCGACACAGTCTCCCATGATATCCTCCTAGGGAAGCTGAGGAAGTGTGGGCTGGATGAGTGGTCGGTGAAGTGGATAGAGAACTGGCTGAATGGCAGAGCTCAGAGGGTTGTCATCAGCGGCGCTGAGTCTAGTTGGAGGCTGGTAACTAGTGATGTCCCCCAGGGGTCAGTACTGGGCCCAGTCTTGTTTAACTTCTTCATCAACGACCTGGATGAAGAGTTAGAGTGTACCCTCAGCAAGTTTGCTGATGACACCAAACTGGGAGGTGTGGTAGACACACCGGAAGGCTGTGCTGCCATTCAGCGTGACCTGAAAAGGCTGGAAAGTTGGGCAGAGAGGAACCTGACGAGGTTCAACAAAGGCAAATGCAGGGTCCTGCACCTGAGGAGGAACAACCTCATGCACCAGTACAGGCTTGGGACGGACCTGCTGGAGAGCAGCTCTGCGGAGAGGGACCTGGGCGTCCTGGTGGACGACAGGTTAACCATGAGCCAGCAGTGTGCCCTGGCTGCCAAGAAGGCCAATGGGATCCTGGGGTGCATCAAGAAGAGTGTGGCCAGCAGGACGAGGGAGGTTCTCCTTCCCCTCTACACTGCCCTGGTGAGGCCTCATCTGGAGTACTGTGTCCAGTTCTGGGCTCCCCAGTTCAAGAAAGATGAAGAGCTACTGGAGAGAGTCCAGCGGAGGGCTACAAGGATGATGAGGGGACTGGAGCATCTCCCCTACGAGGAGAGGCTGAGGGAGCTGGGCTTGTTCAGCCTGAAGAAGAGAAGGCTGCGAGGGTACCTAATAAATGCTTATAAATATCTCAAGGGTGGGTGTCAGGAGGATGGGGCCAAGCTCTTTTCAGTGGTGCCCAGTGACAGGACAAGGGGCAATGGGCACAAACTGAGGCACAGGAAGTTCCGTCTGAACATGAGGAAGAACTTCTTCCCTCTGAGGGTGACGGAGCACTGGAACAGGCTGCCCAGGGAGGTTGTGGAGTCTCCTTCTCTGGAGATATTCAAGACCCGCCTGGACAAGGTCCTGTGCAGCCTGCTGTAGGTGACCCTGCTTCAGCAGGAGAGTTGGACTAGATGACCCACAGAGGTCCCTTCCAACCCATACTATTCTGTGATTCTGTGATTCTGTGATTCTGTCTCCCCTCAGCCTCCTCTTCTCCAGACTAAACAATCCAAGTTCCCTCAGGCACTCTTCATGAGACTTGTTCTCTAGACCCCTCACCAGCCTCGTTGCCCTTCTCTGGACACGCTCCAGCACCTCAGTGTCTTTCTTGTACTGAGGGGCTCAAAACTGAACACAGTATTCAGAAGCCTTACATGAAACTAAGCTCTCCAAATCTCTCTCTAGAAGCTGTCCTGCCTTTACAGGGACCCTCAGCACCCTGACAAAGGCTGATAAGGTCTGAAGCTTAATCTGGGTGAAGACCTAATGCAAATATAGACTACGTACATTACAGAAAGCAGCACAGGTATGTGACTTTTTAATTATAATTTGCTTAGGACAGATATAGTTTGTGTCTGTCCTTTGGGAGGTAGCTGTCACTCTGCTGGCACAATAAAGTGGCAATTAGTAATAGCAATGGTTTTAGGTATTGGTGATCTGGGCAAATATCCCCAGCTTTTACTACAAGGAAAATACATGTTGATACATTCCTATGCATGGCATAGCAGAGGCCAAGGGAACAGCCCTCTCTGTAGCTCTGATCACAACCACCACATCCATGTATGTAAATGAACAGGCTGAAGTACTGCCCTGCCCGCGGAGAGGCTGCAAAACCTCCTCCTGGTCTGGGGATGACCTGAGGGACAGTGGGCTGGAGATGGGACAGCAGGAGAGAAGCCACCCTCTTTGGAGTGGGAAGAGAGTGGGTGCAACGTGTGCAATGCCATTTGGTTTTGGGGTGAAAGAATGGGGTTTGGCCTATCTTATGTACTAGCCAAGGGGTTTTCTGTGGGTGAAAACCATCCCTAATTAGCAATAGCAACATACCAGCTGTACACCAGTGCAGTATCCAGCTTACAGCAGCGACTGACAGCTGCTGTTCTGGAGGAAGGTGGAAAAGGGGCCTTGGCTCAGCCAGAAGTGCCACGCGCTGCATGGGGGAGGGAAAGTCCTTGCTAATAACATCTGCGGGGACTGACGCGCTCCTCGGGGTTATGCCACCTACATACCTCCCAGGTGTCTAGCTAGGAGAAAAGGGATGACAGCTCTGGCTTGTGGGGATTCACTCTCTCACAGAGGAGCTGCCTTCCCTCACAGCTCTCCCTCAAATCAGCTTGCATATAAGCATGTGGGGAGCTCCCTCCTTTCCATGGCCAAGGGAGATTAGAGACAGCATTTCGTTTGTGCGGTCCTTTTGGCAAGCACCCACAGAAGTGAATGATTACACAAAAAGTCAGTTATTCTTCTGTTAAAATAAACTGCCTTTTTTTAAAAGGAATCAACAAAGCAAATTTTCCATGAAAAAAGTCATTAAACAAATTTTAGTTTAAAAGCATTTATCAGCACTGAAGGACTCAAAGAAAAATAATTATGGAAGCCATAGCCAGTCAAAAAAGGAAAAAAAAAGAAGGGAGCGGGGAAAAAAAAGAGAAACCGATTTCTTCTGAATGTTTTCCTTAAGATGAGGAAGTCAAAACAATCATGAAGAAGAAAGGGAAAATGTGGCATCTGCATTAATCGGCATTAAGCACTTAAAACAAGAAGCTTCAATAACTGTGCAAATTTAAATTTTTTAACATCTTTCTATCCTTCCTCGTTGATATTCATGGGGCAGTTACCATTATTTGCAAACAAAGATAAAAAATGGTATTTACTCTTGCTGGAAAATGCAGCTATAATTTGTTATGAATGCATTCAATTTAGTGTGAACCACTTTGTAAAACTTCCATTATGTAACCCAAAACAGAGCTAGACAAACAAATAATTTTTTTTGTTTAGTCACTAAGGAAAAAGGAAAAGAAAATGTAATCAGTTGAGTTTTAATCAAAAGAGACATTTTATGGCTTTGGAAAACGAGGAGATTTTTTTTTAGGATCAAGCTAATCTATAGCGATTTTTATTTCATTTAAAAATATTTTCTTTTTACAGTGGGCCATTATTAAACACTAAATGAAGTTTATTTTGTGAAAGTCAAAAGTAAACTTTCTAACATTTCTAAAATAAAAATTTTCTTTTTTATATACTATCTGTTTTACTTTTTATTCAGCTGAATTTATTTTCAGATTATTCATGTTTGCAAACAGTTTCAGTCCTCTAAAAAAAAAAATCTGTTTTATACTATTCACCCAAAACATCTAACACAATTTCAGTAAAAACCAGGAGCTACTTCCCATTTGTTTGGACTTCAACTCTGCACCTGAGGACTCAGGACATATTTTGAAAATGACTGTTTATTTGCTTGGCTTGGCTTGACTCTGCTTGGTTGAGTAAATCCAGGCCAAGTTCCAGTAGATCCTGGAGTGACTTCTATGTTTGGCTGGAAACTCCTGAATGCCTTTCTAACAGGTTTCGTGCTGAGTTCTAAAATCACTCAGCAGGTGAGAACGACTCTACTGGTCAGGTCTACTGGTTCTGAAAGGCCCCAAACACAGGACAAGTGCTTCCAGAGTTTCTCATAATACAGTCAAAATGGCAATTTGTCACCCCAAATTTTAGGATTCAGAGCTGGACTACACCCAACAGAGGTGGCCTGATGAGAAGTCAAACCTTAAGGCTGATCATAGACTGGGGAAAACAGGGGAAAGACTGCTACTGGGAAAGGACATCCTCCCTCTGCCCCCAACACTAACAACTGCTCCAGACACCTCAGCAGAAGCAAACATAAGTTTTGAAGCAATGGCAGAGGGAAAGCAGGCATAGAGACATAAGGATGATCATAAGTCAGACCGAAGGACCATTTGGTTCAGCATCCTGCCTCTAGCAGTGGCCAAGAGAGGCTGCAGAAGCATGCAAACAAGGACAAACACACAGTAATTCTCCCCTCGCTTCTAGCACTCCATGACCTCCAAGATCTTCTGAGCCAGAAACGGAATCTTTGTGTTTTACAGCCTGTAATGGATTCTTCTGTGGATTTATCTAATCCCTTTTGAAGCAATGTAAACTTCTGGCATCCTCAGAATCCTGTGCTAATGCCATCAACAATTCAACTACCTTTTCTGTGAAAAAGCACTTCTTTTGTTTGTCATATCTGCTACTCCATGCCCCTATTTGTGATACCTCCCTAGTGCTACTCACGATTTATAAATTTCTATTCCCTCCTCCCTCAGGCATCTCTTTTCCTACGCAGGATACCAAATTTACACAGTCAATCCTCATGTGGAAGGTATTTCATAACTTTGAGCACCCTGTCACCCTTTTCTAGTTCTGCTTTAACCTTTTTGAGATGTAGGGGACAGGACTGCATGCAGTCTTTGAGATATGTCCACCTCACAGACTTATGCAGTGCTAAGTCTTTTCTGTTTTGTTTTCTGTCCTTCTTTTTATAATTCCAGCTGCGAATTCCAGAGTCCACCCCGGGTGCATCAGTTTACAATTTCCAATGCTGAATTATATCACCATTTTATCATCCAGTCAGCACCTTAAGATCCCTCCAAAACTACCCTGACTTGCTAGTTCTGTTTAAAAAAGCTGTGTCACTTCCTTTTGACTCCCTTAACCAAACCTGTATGAGTTTGAAAGCACAGAGCTCAGCAACGATCTCTGTGGGTTTCCACTGGTGCATCAATCAGGAAAACCAACCAGTTCCCTTTTTGGTTTCTTTTGTACCTCCAAACTTGCTATTTAAACATGCTAGGACCCTTCACGTTGTGCCACAGCACTTAATTTCCTTAAAAGCATTTGATGAAAACCTCCTCAAAATCCTTCTGCAAAACCCAGTAGAACATATCGACAGGATTTTCCCATGCATTACTGATTAATTCCTTCAAAGAAATCCACATTTTAAAAAATAATTCCCTATGTAAACACAATGCTTATGTCCTACTCAGTAAATCATATGTAAGTATGTTCATTCGTTCTGTTCTTTATTATAACAACTATATTTATATATATTCATCACTTCTATTCTTTATTGTAACTACTACCAATTTGCTAAATGCAGATGTCAGTTTTACTAAGATTTACATACCCTCAACTCCCCCCTTAAGCATTTTCTTCCAAATTATGTCATTTTCTTTTCATAAGAAAGCGGGCAACTTTAGAAGACTTTATGCCACAATTAATAGTTTACTCATTTCATAGCTAACTTCCTGTATAACTCTTAAGAGAGCACCACATGCTCTGGCTGATCTGTCACTATTTTGAGTTAAAAAAACAAACAAACAATTTCTAACTATCGATATCCATTTTCTTCAAAGATCTCTTTTACTCTTCTATCAGAACTTCAGTTTGTAACAGATCTTCTGAGATGTCCCATTTAAAAATACTCTGGAGCAAGAATCTACCTAGCCTCCGACTGTATGGCTTTAAACAATTAATCTATTTTTTCTGCTTTTATAGCTGGATCATCTGTTATTCCCTGCACACTGTCTCATGTGTTTGAAAAAGCATTTTTAAACTGCTTTGCAAAAAGTGCAAGGATGATCACCCCATTAACCAAATCAGTTATGGTACTCTCCCATCTGTATTACTGTCTTAAATTAACACAGGAAAAAAAGGGATGTAAAAAAATACTACTCAAAAGTAATGATTTCTTAATGTCTAATGACGATTGTGATGATGGTAATCTTGACTTCACAGCATGTATTTCCATCACATCACAGCTATTTACATACAGCCACCACAGAGAGCGTGAAGTCAGGCCAACCTGCAGTGGAATGTCCTGGGAGGATTTGTGGAGCGCACACCCAGTGCCCTCTCCTCATTACCATTCCCCTCTTCCTCCTCTGGAGAGATTACTAGCAATGACTGTCTTTGTTACTCCGGCAAAACTCTTCTTTTTATCTTCTTCACCTTCCCCAAAGCATCTGTGAACTCTGAACCACAATCGGGCCCCATTTGTTTTATTTACAAAATATGACAAGTCAGTATAAACATTCCTTGTCTCAAGCAAGCTCAGTTTATTATTTAAGATGGGGTAAAAGTATAGATTAGATACTGCTGAACCTAACTTTGAAGTTGCCATATTTAAGTTAAACATTAGTGAAATCAGAATCCTTTGTTTGAAGCAGGGGTTGATAAATAAAGCTAAAAGGAATAACAAAAAGCAGACTCAAATACATGTTGTCTACACATATTTCCTTAAAGAAGAGTGCTTCCCACCACTCAGAGCCAAAGGCATTTCGCTCCTCATCAAGGTTTTCACAGGAGAGAAACCTGGCTGTGCAAGCTAGAATGAAGCACTTCCTAATCTAAACATTTTGGGAAGCGAGTCTAAGGCGGTTAGAGCCCACTTGCCATACAGAGGCCAGTGACAGGTACTGGCGTTGCGTCTAAGAGCTATAGCTTCTATGTAGCTGAGCCATAGAAATGACTAATCATGCCTACCATCAAAAGTAAGATGAACATATACTGGTGTAGGAAAAAGGCAGTTGTCAACATGTGGCACACGTGGCTGTGCGACTTACCTTCCACTCACACCCAAATGAGTAGCTCTTCCGTAAGAGGAGAACAGCTTAGCAGTGGAGGGAGGTGTTTTCCACTGTAGGTCAAAGGCAATCCCAAACTCTGTCACTTATTTTCAGGTCTGAGTTTTGGCTAAAAGTCAAGAGCAAGTGAAACTATTTTTAGCATAAAATCTTTCAAGAGGAAATGCTGATCTATCTATAGAATAGTAAATTTCAGTGATTTTTGTTTTCCAAGAAAACCTTCGAATGACATTTAGAAACTGTCAAAACATCTTTTGGCATTTTTTTCAATATATTTTTCCATTTCAAAATTGGAGTTCATTTATAGTTTAAGTATGAAAAAAAAAATCTATAATGTCAGCACTGAAAGAAAGCATGATGAACATACTGCAACATTTCAGCTAGTGCACTCTGATAACCCATTGAGTTATTATTTCTGTTTGCAAAAATGCATTTTGACTTTCCACTACGCTTTTAGACAGGTAGACTCTTTGAAATAGTGGAAATTTTCACAGAACCAGCAAACTGATTCTCCTCCCAACTCCAGATGAAACCTTAGTTCAGGATTGTACATTGCCCTGTGGTATCTTTGGGCACAGATTAACATATGATGTAGAGCAGGGGAGATTTTTATATTTGCAGCATTTTGAGGGGTGGAAAACACGGACACCCTTATGAAAGAATTCTGAAGTAAAATCTTGAAGTGATATACACAGAAGTGCAGGATTTACAGCAAACTGGTATCTAACTTTAAATTTAGGAGCCAAAGTGCCTCCTAACTGGATAGAAACTTTGCTAGAAGGTTCACTGGGACCTAGACTTGGCCTCAAATTTCTACACAGAAGTGACATTGATTTGAGGGCTTGCATCAGCTACATATTTTTTATCAAAGCATCCTATCTCACCTTCATCCCACTGCTGCCCCTGCTGCTACCATGGTGCCCCCCGATGCTGATCACGCCAGGATACTGGTTTCCTCTGAAATTAAGATTTGAGTTCAGGATTTTACCAATAACTTTCAAGGTTCTTCAAGCCTTGACCCCTCTGTTCTTGCATAACCTGGTCTGCATTTTTGTTCCTTTTCGTAACCTACTTTCTGTTTCTCATTTATCTCTGCTTCCCTGCCACTTTTCAAGCTGACTCTGTCAAAATATGGTGCTTTTGCACAGCTGACCCCAGTGTGGTGGAACTCAGTTCCTCTTGATATCTACAGATTTGGGAGAGAAATTCCCTCCCTCTACCTCTCCATGATTTCGATGGCCTGTCTCCTAGGGTAAAAAGCGTGGTCAGGCTATGTGATATGGCTTTCATTCCCCCCAGATCTCCTCCCTCACCGTTTTTTTTAAGTTAAGAGCAGGCTATGTAGAAGAATCAGAGCTCACAGCAGAATAATTGGAGTCATCTGAGACTCACACAAAGGTCATGTAGGTTAGTGCTTTTGAGGAATCTGTGATAAAGTAGTGACTGAGAGGGATTTGTGATCCAAGCCAATATTGCTGCTTAGTGTAATTTACGGGAGAATTTTAAACAAATTCGTAATAGGAACAAACCTCTTTTATGCTGCGCTCCATATCAAAAAGTTTATGACACACAAAGTTCCTGACTTCTTGTTCTCCCATAAAGTATCTTTAGCTGTTGTTACAGCCTAATTCTGCCACTGAGAGCTTTCTTCCCACATAAATAACCTTGAAGACACCTCAAGTGTGTTTAAGAATTAAATCCTCCTTAAACACAGTCTTTTAAAAGAGCATGCTTTGATTTTGAGAGAAATATGAATTAACTGGCAAAATGTTAGCTTCAACACTGTATTAATTAACTTAGAAAAATACCTGTGTTTTGCTTACACAGTTTTGTATTTCAGAAAGCCCTGGGAACAGTTGTACTGCTTACAGTTTTCTCAAACAACAAGAGGAAAAAATGTCCTTTTATATTTTTCTTATATACCATCATTTTTTCATTACTGTTCCAGGTTAGTTTCATCTTGATTATGAATTTTACAACCACCACACCTAGTCACTGCAGCCAATCACAAGAAGCACAACATTAGGCCCTTACAAAGCTGTTTCTTCTTGTAAATCATTGTTTGCATTACAACAGATTCTTGAACCGGGAGACTCACAGAATCACAGAATCACAGAATAGTAGGGGTTGGAAGGGACCTCTGTGGGTCATCTAGTCCAACCCCGCCGCCGAAGCAGGGTCACCTACAGCAGGCTGCACAGGACCTTGTCCAGGCGGGTCTTGAATATCTCCAGAGAAGGAGACTCCACAACCTCCCTGGGCAGCCTGTTCCAGTGCTCCGTCACCCTCAGAGAGAAGAAGTTCCTCCTCATGTTCAGACGGAACTTCCTGTGCCTCAGTTTGTGCCCATTACCCCTTGTCCTGTCACTGGGCACCACTGAAAAGAGCTTGGCCCCATCCTCCTGACACCCACCCTTCAGATATTTGTAGGCATTTATAAGGTCCCCTCGCAGCCTTCTCTTCTTCAGGCTGAACAAGCCCAGTTCCCTCAACCTCTCCTCGTAGTGGAGATGCTCCAGTCCCCTCACCATCCTTGTAGCCCTCCGCTGGACTCTCTCCAGTAGCTCTTCATCCTTCTTGAACTGGGGAGCCCAGAACTGGACACAGTACTCCAGATGAGGCCTCACCAGGGCAGTGTAGAGGGGAAGGAGAACCTCCCTTGTCCTGCTGGCCACACTCTTCTTGATGCACCCCAGGATCCCATTGGCCTTCTTGGCAGCCAGGGCACACTGCTGGCTCATAGTTAACCTGTCATCCACCAGGACACCCAGGTCCCTCTCCGCAGAGCTGCTCTCCAGCAGGTCCACCCCAAGCCTGTACTGGTGCATGAGGTTGTTCCTCCCCAGGTGCAGGACCCTGCACTTGCCCTTGTTGAACCTCATCAGGTTCCTCTCTGCCCAGCTCTCCAGCCTATCCAGGTCACGCTGAATGGCAGCACAGCCTTCTGGTGTATCTACCACACCTCCCAGTTTGGTGTCGTCAGCAAACTTGCTGAGGGTACATTCTAACTCTTCATCCAGGTCGTTGATGAAGAAGTTAAACAAGACTGGGCCCAGTACTGACCCCTGAGGGACACCACTTGTCACCAGCCTCCAACTAGACTCAGCGCCGCTGATGACAACCCTCTGAGTTCTGCCATTCAGCCAGTTCTCTATCCACTTCACCGACCACTCATCCAGCCCACACTTCCTCAGCTTCCCCAGGAGGATATCATGGGAGACTGTGTCGAAAGCCTTGCTGAAGTCAAGGTAGATAACATCCACAGCTCTCCCTTCGTCTACCCAGCCAGTCATGTCATCGTAGAAAGCTATCAGATTGGTCAGGCATGATTTCCCCTTGGTGAATCCATGCTGACTACTCCTGATAACCTTCTTTTCTTCCACTTGCTTGAGGATGGCCTCCAGGATAAGCTGCTCCATCACCTTTCCCGGGATGGAGGTGAGGCTGACCGGCCTGTAGTTCCCTGGGTCCTCCTTCTTGCCCTTTTTGAAGATTGGAGTGACATTGGCCTTTCTCCAGTCCTCGGGCACCTCTCCTGTCTTCCAGGACCTCTCAAAGATGATGGAGAGTGGCTCAGCAATGACATCCGCCAGCTCCCTCAGCACTCGTGGGTGCATTCCATCGGGGCCCATGGATTTGTGGACATCCAGATCGCTTAAGCGATCCCTCACACAGTCCTCCTCGACCAAGGGAAAGTCGTGCTCTTTGTAGGCTTCTTCTCTTACCTCCGGGGCCTGGGATTCCTGAGGGCCAGTCTTAGCACTGAAGACTGAAGCAAAGAAGGCATTCAGTAGCTCTGCCTTCTCCGCATCCTCCGTCACCAGGACACCCGCCTCATTCAGCAGCGGCCCCACGTTGTCCCTAGCCTTCCTTTTGCTGCTGATGTAGTTGAAGAAGCCCTTCTTGTTGTTTTTGACATCCGACAACAAGAAGGGATGAACTCCAGTATGGTTAGCACTGAAGAAGGACTGAACAAGATGCCTTCTCTGGGATTCTTTCATAACTAACTTCATTATTCATTTCTGTTAAGCCTAGACTTAAAAATGAATGAGAACCAAATTCTAAATATGTCTTGATTGTGCTATTACTGCCCTTGCCAAAGCACACAGTTTTCTGTATTTTTGACCAAACTCCATAGAGGGAAGGTTCTAATTTAGGTCAGGAATGAAGTGTATACCTTGTGGAGCTAAATTTTCTCTGGGCAGGAAATGGAGATCCTGGTGTGGCTGAAGAACTTCACCAGACTGGCTTGGGGTTTTGTAAAAATAAACAAACAAAAAAAGAATACATTTGTGCTCTGACCTTAACTTCCCTTAGAAATAACATTGTGTTTCTCTTTCTGTCAGCGAACACTTCTCACCTGATGCCAGCTTGTCATCACACAAATCAACATGAGAAGTCATGCAGTAGACAGAGAAAACATTACCTCTTGCATTCAGATTTCTGGTAACTCTGAAATTAATATAAAACAACCAATAGTAATGTCTATTTTGCAGAAACAGAATTCAAGCCTCTGTTTCTGCAATTTCTGGAACTCAAGCAAAATTACACTTCAAGGGTATATTTGGTGAATCAGCACACTTTCATTCTATTTACAGTTCACCTTTCCAGCTGTGCAGTACCCTGACTGGTGTTCACCATTTCAGGGCAGTCAAACGTCCACAGTGATACAACAAAGCCCAAACTTTCATTGAACTTTATCAATTTGTAAAGTCTCACAGGCTCAGGAGATTTGGGCCTTTCAGGCAACAGTTCAGTTCAGCCCTGCTTCGGCAAGAACAAAGACGTGATAAATGTTTATCTCTTCATACCACACTTCCGTCCTAAATTGACTGCCATGTCATCAAAAAAGAGTAGGAATCCAAATGCGTGGAATTCAGAATCGTGACTATACCTAAAATGAGGGGTTTTGCTAAAGAGAATGATTCTTCATCAATCCCTCAGAGCAGGCCTTTACTTTATAGGCACAATTAAGCACTGCTTCCAAAATTTACTTTCTGCATACTTTACAGACCTCTTCAGTGATGCAGGCTTGTTGGGTTTGCTAACCAGAAAATATACGAGTTGTAAACATTCCTCATGAGCACAGCATCCCACAGCATAAAGAACAGCTCCAGGAATTCTTTTTCCCCACTCTTTTCCAGATCTTCTGATGTGTAACAGATGGTCATTATTATTTCTCTTTTTGGTTTCTATTCCTTTTATCTTTACCCAAAGTATTTCACCACCACATATTTGTACTGTCAAATTGCACCATGGTAGAATTATGCACACTTCTGGAATGTGGGATCATCTCTTCAGTTCTTCACCCGTACTACCACTTCCAGATAAATCCCCACTTTTGCTGACATTCCACTTCTGAGTATCATCTTACAAATGCCATACTCTATCATTTTCCCTGAATCACAATCTCCATCATTTAGAATAATTTTCAGTTCTACTGTTGTTTTTTCCTTACTTCTCATTTATAGTAAAACATCTGAATACAAAAATATTTACAGTACACAATGTCCTTTATCATAAATTTCGTACCAGAAAGAACCTCAAAGTGGACAAAAGGTATGATCCCACTGGACTTCCAGTGCTCATGTCACCACCAGGTTTGTCATTGGTTTGGTACCTTGTTTTCTTTCTCCAGAGATAATCCTGCAATACTGAAAAGTTTTCAGACACATAGTTCATATTTTCATTTCCCTCTCTATGGAATCATGATTCTCTCCTAGGGAAACTATCCCATATCCTTCATTTTCATAAGGGCTTTTCAATCAGTAGAAGATGTGTTTCAACTATTATCATCTAGTCTGACACACATTTTAAAATTAATAGTACTATGGAAAAAACTTAATGAAATCTGAGATCTATTCCTAACTCCTGTAACAAAAGCATCAGGTGGCACTCAATAATTTAAATAGATGGGCTCCATTTACACTACTCGAATATACTGAGGCACAATTTATTGTTGCACTCATTTGTTCAGTCTGGCTACTATTAATTTCACAAATTTCATCATTATTCAAACAGATCTTCCAGCGTAAAAATGCTTTATATTGTAGTCTTATCATAACTGTTGAATAAGCTAATGTATTTCAGCACAAATATTCTCTATCATTTGCAATTACATTATAAGTACATTCATTCTGAGCAATAAAGCAAGAAACATTTTATTCAGATCTTACATTCTTCTGAAGATAAACATGTTTATCAAAATTCTTGTTATGGTTTGTGTTTGTGGGATGAGGTTAAAGAAATGACAAATTCACTTTGGAAAATATATTTCTTCAGAATGTTTTACCACGCTTCTGGTCCCAAGAGCTATGCCTTCAATGTGCTTGAAAAGAGTTCTATATTGGCAACAGGAGCGTGAGTTTAAATTTGAACAAAACAGGTATTATAGAAGAAGCTGCATATGAAAGTAGCAAGAAGCCTTTGAGGTTCAAGAAGCCTTTATTATCTTCCTAAGGGGCCTGTTTAGCTCCGGCACGAAAAGTAATTTATACACATATAGTCTTCTTTATTTTCATAGGAATAATTATTTCTTCCTGCTACAGTTTTCCTTCTTCTGCCGCTTTCTCAATAGTGCAGTTTAACTTCTTTGTAATATATAGTTACAAAACATTGCTTGCAACATTAATTTCAAAAAGGTATCACAACGTTCTTTGAAGGTGGCTGTAGTTCAGTATATGCAGTATGTCTCCTGCATTGAGATTTTTTTCCAGATTTAGTTAGCTATTTTTATCAAAGATGAGCAGAATTGCTGACAGTACAAGAAGCAGAAAAGACAGAGTCTCACAAATGTAAAAAGGAACAGAACACAGATTACAGTCTGAGTTGTGGGTTATTATAAGTTGTATGCACTCCCGCTAGAAGTTATCTCTCTAATATGCATCGCGACTTTCTTGCTGCTCTATCTTTACTTATACAGTTCAAATGCCAATCTAGCTAGCACGATAAACAGGCCAAGGTAGCAGGTAAAAAAAGGCATGCAGAAATGGATTTATATCAAATAATGGATGTGAAACTCAGATTTCAATAACCTACACTTTTGTAAGAGATGGCTGGATTCATTTGTGTATGTGATTACTCTCTCAGTTGAAGCTGGGAAGCTGGGAGCTGAATGTAGTGAGTGGCAATTCCCGCACTGAATGACCTTCTAACCAATTCATACAGGGACATGTAACTATAGGAAAGGAGAGTATTATTTTTCCAAAGTTGTCAGCCTTCTTTGCTCAGCTCAGGTTTGCAAAAAGAAGCTAGGCATTTTGTCTTTCTTACATTTTCTTCAATAGCACACAATGCCTCTGTAATTTAAAATTCTCTCACTGCTTTGATGCTGATTGAAGCTGAATACAGTCTACTTTCCTTTTCCTCTAAAAGCTGATTTAGAACTGCTGCACAGAAAACAAAACATAAAAATGTGGTTTTGTCAGTTTTATGCAAGTAGACAGGACTTAAAGACATGTGGGTTTAAAGGCTGAAACACTTTCATCATCCAGCTCTAATTCTCAAGTGTTTGGCTGTTCAATTTTGCAAGCACAAGACAGCAATTATATGTGGAAATTGAGAAATTAGAACTCTTATCAAGCCCAAGTATTTGTATAAAGGCACAATTTCGGCAAAAAAAAAAGAAATCCAGATTCAAGGCGTGTAAGGCGACATACAGGGAGTGAAATACATTTTGAAAGTGTACCTGCCAAAGACAGAGTCTGTTAAATGTTTGCTGACCAGAACCCTTATATGTGTATGTGGGAGGCAGTGGTTGTAAAAAATGTTCTTAAAATAGATAAGCATTCCTCCATATCTTTATAGGTAGATGACTTTGTCTCCTTGAATATGCAGTACCTCTGAGCATTTCCAAGAATTACTATTATCTAGCTCCATAGCAATATAAGCAAGTGAAAAGCACTGAGTTGAACATTCCACAAACACATAAAATGAGTATTTAAACTGTGAAAATTATGTTTGCTGCCAACAAACGCTAGGTTTTACTAAATTTAAAATCATAATTTTGATATGGGGTTTGATTTTCAGAAGGACAAACATATTTTTTACTTAGAAGAAACTGCTGCAATTTTCCAAGCAAAAATTTGCACAAGCCTATTATTCCACAACTGTTCCTCCTTCCCTAAACCAAAAGCGAAAGAAGGGCTCACCTGTTAATCAGGAGCTTGAAACTATTCTTTTTTATTTCCATTTCTTCTTTCAGTGTTAGCTTTCTTACTCTACCCCTGACCCACAGGTGAAACTAACTTGAGAAATTTGCCCCCTCTTCAGTTATTATGAATGACCACCACCACAAACAAATGACCTACAGGTTACAGTTCATGCAGATTTAAAGCCAATACCCTGCTAACCAGGGGCTCTCTGCATTCCCAGTTCATCGAAGTCTCCATTCTGCTCAGAAAAAATGCAGTGAATTCAGGACAAGACCTTACAAGTTCATCCAGCAATGCTTGCTGAAACCTGATGAGCTCTTTCTAAAGACAATAGACAGGTAGACATTTAGAAGCTAATTGTTTCTCTACTAATCTTCAAAACACATGCCATGGCCATGTAGAACACAGGACTATGGCAATACTTTCAATGGGACCTGCAAAAACCCAAGTCTTCTGATTAATTTTGCCCAACTGAAGGACTTTCCTTTGGATCAAATAATTTTCTGTCACTGAGAATTTGAAGATCGGACTCTCACTTTCTAGAAAGTTAACTTATGCATGAAACTTGCAAAGTTTGCTGACAGTGGTTAGAAGCTAGTGTCCATATTCTGTCTCATATACTGTCTGTGCAATCCAGGAATCACAGATGTTGCCCCGTGCTTTCTTTTTCATTGTGAATTACTGCTCTATTGAAAAAGAAAGGATGAAAAATGTTGCTGCTACAGTGATTTGGGGACAGGATAGTGATCTAAATAGAAATAGTTACATTAAATCTATTTACAAAGTGACTGCATAGCTGACGAGGAAGAGCTGGCATTGGCCATCAGAAAGACTTTGAAGTTCCACAAAGAAGTCTTGTGCATGCTTTGAAGTCTACAAAAAATACATTATTCTTTATTTGAAATACGTTTATACATGAGGAACGGTATTCACTTAGGAGTGGGACTATGCCCCACTTTTCTATCAGCAGAAAGTCCCAATGCAGCAGTAGTCCTACAGTCAAAAACTCCTCTGCCAGTCATGCTTCTTTCCTTCAGGGCACCTGCCTAAGGAATACCATCAAAAGAAGACATCTGCCAATATTAACTGTGACTCCATTACAGAAATTATGCCAGCAAAAACTTTTTCATTTCCTATGCTCCTGAAGAATGACAGAGGAAGGATACCTCTAGAAAGGAAAATGAGCCAAGTATTTGTCAAGTATCCAACCATGCTGCAATGAAGAATGGGACAATTTTCTGACTTCAGAGAAGGCGCGGATTAGGCTGCTTTTAGCCTCTTATCAAAGTTTCTACTGACTATTCTGCTACAGAGCATGTCCCCAGCCACATACACCCCAAAATCTAAACTCAGGGGCAGAGGTAATATTCTATGAAAGAAAACAAAATTCCAGGGCAATTCTGAATGAAGCAAACTCAAGTAGCAATACTACTCAATTAGAACAGTAGCAAATGGAATGTAAGTGAAAAGAGCAGTTTGGATACTCATCCTCCTAGAATCCTTTGAAGTAACTTGCTGAGGAGGTAGCATGATGTTCTAAAAGTAATTTGTCTGGTAAAAGAAGGGGGGGAAAAACCCCTTTAGCTTCTTGCCATGTTTTCTCAGCTTCATATTTCGTTATGGATATTCAAGGTACCATAAAAGCAAGACAAAAAGGAGGTGAAAAAAAATCAGTCACTAAAATAATATTTATTTAATTATCTTGATTAGCCTTAATCATTATTACATTAAGCAATTTTTATTCTGTCTGTGGAATATAACACCTCTGTAGGCCAGATTTTTAAAATGTGCCTCAACTCAGTGTGTGGTTATGTGAAGCAAAATGTCTTGCACGTGCCCTTTTTCACGTTAGCTGTTGAGAGCAAAAGTGGTAGAAATGGCATTAACATCATTCAGCCTGTGTAAAAAAAAAGGCAGGCACAACCAGAGCAGAGGAGTTCTGGATTTAGAAGTTGTTATTTGTTAAGATAAAAGGGAGCTGACAGAAGAGCACATGTGAGTGACTTAGGCATCTACGAATGGAGCTCACACTAGGTCTCTGAAAATTTGACCTTCATTAAATTTGCAATACTTCTTTCTTATACTATCTGAACAGTGTTATAACTTTCATTGTAACTAGCTAGATTTAATGTTAATGTGTCTGGTAGTTTAGGTATTTTTATCTTGCAGAGCTCTACATTCAGGGGAAAGTCAATGCTGTGGATCCTTCAGCTGTACTAGAAATCTCCAGTGAATATTCTCCCCTCATTACACACAGTGAACTTTCATTAATACCAATACTGGTTTGGTGCATAGAATACACAATACAGATCTATACTGCAGCTCATGAAACACAATTTTGCTCCTGTATTAAACTTGAGCTCTTTTATTGATTCTTTTGCTACCCACCCTCCTCAAGGATAACACTAAATTGCTTGCAGACTTCATTATAAAATTATAAATTTAGAGCCAAAAAAAAATCAATGATGTAGACCTGTAGTGATTAATATGTGTCTAACAAACAAACTTTCCCAGTTCTCTCATGTGTTATTTGCTCATTTTGAAAGAGAAACAGAAAAAGAGCTTCAAAAATATAAAAGTGAAATATAGTCCTTTATTTCTGGGGAAGAGAATCTACAAATTTAAATCATTAAACCATAAGTATACGCTGAACATTGGAAGGATTTGCAGTAGAAATATCAGGTTGAGATTAAGTCAATAAAATTAATCACTCGTGACCCTGAAGGAGCAAAAGGGTTGAAAAATGCTACAAAATTGAAAGCTACCATGAGCAAAGGGACTTGGGGAATTCATTTTAATTCACCACAGCCAAGTTCAAATACAAGCTGTTCTTTGTTATTCAACCTGAGGTATTATTTTTCATATAGACGCTCACATCTGACCAAGCCATAATCACATACCGTAGAGTTTTCTTTATCTGATTTTAGAAGTTTCCTGTTTTAGCTATATATTAACAATGAACTGCATATGGATGGGGTGGTATCACAGGGTAGACTATATTCTGCTCACCTAACCACATCTATCAGTGTATTAAGTGCCTCAAAGCTGGGACTTGAGCAACGGGTAGTAAAGTTGGCCTTAAGTCACTACTCTCTTCCTTACATGGGCCTAACAGATATTTTATATTGTGAATTCTTTGCTTTTTCAGCAGAGCAGACAGCTCTCCTGCAGTTGCCTAAGAGAAGGCTATGAATTGCAATAACCCCTTATCTCTCATCTGTGTTTAATGACTGTGTTGTCTAAAACAGTACTTCTAAAATGTACCCCAAGGTGCATTCTACCCACAAGAAACTGCAAACAGCAAATGCAACCATCCCCCATCCAAGGATCCACATGCTGTGATGATGGGCAGAGACTTCTTTGTAGAAATTATCTAAGAAATAAGGTGTGAATTTAAAGGGTTGAGAAGGATTTAGGAAAGGTTGTGTAAAGGACACATGATCAACCACCTGAGAAGTAATTTGTAATTCAAATAAAACATGCTTGTGCTTTCGGATCTGATGTGACCTGGTCCATCTTCTCTGGAAGCCAAGATGTGTCTGTCCACTGTAGGACTGTGCACTATGGGTGAATTTTAATTTGGCTGCAGAGATTTAGGTTCTTCCTCTAGCCCTGAGAAAATTAAAACAAATTGAAGAGGACTCTTTTTGCTTCAGCGCAGTGCATTAGACACCTGATTTCACAGCTATGAAAGTGGGGACAGCTGGATTTGAAGACTTTGAAGTAATGGAGAGAATTGCTTAATACATGATGTAAAGTAACAGTTCCAAAAGTTCCAGAAACCAGCCAAAGTTCAAACATTTTATTTCAAGGTATGCTTCGAAAAAACACCAACTCAGGAACTATTTATGTTACCAGAACTAGTGAAATAGGGGGTGCATGAAAAAGTATATATGCCATTACCCCATTCATAAGCAAAATCAAAGACCACATCCAGTATTTGCAGTGAAAAAGTTTCAATGAGAACATAATCTATGATAGCACAGCTCCACGTTACTGGCCTGACATGGCTTTCTTTCCAGAATCTTTCCAAGAATTAGCTGAAACCATTGTTTATTTATAAGACTTCCACTGAAGCTAGTTTAAATAGACAGATTTTTTTTAAAGATTTCCAGAAATATATAGCGGCCATCTGCAGGCAAGTTTATTCCTGAACAGACATTTATGAATTTGCATCCAAGGTAAATAAAGAGCTGTTAAGCAATTAAGCTGGAGAAAATGCATTTTTCAGACAGAAAATAAACATTTGGTTTTAGTCAGCTGATGTACAAGTACCACAATTTAAAATTTGAAAACATAACTTTCTGCACACAATGTTGAGACTGAATTTCTGCTTGAAAAACAGAATGTGTGAGTGTTCTTGACTATGTGGATTTTTTTGCTGCTTCTCAACATGGAAGGTGCTAACCTTCCACAGGATTTGAAAGGTAACCTTGATTGACATCTCCCTCTTATTCTTACCCCGTACACAAGACCTTCCTAATGATCTGTACCCTGCCATCCTTTTTCAGACAAATGGCCATTTCAAGTCAAAGGGAATTTTGTTTGTCAAGCCTTGAGTAAGGACTTTGGGAGTAAATGTAATTCCTGGAATGAATTTCTTATCACCTAGGGATATAGGTGGAAATTGAGCTTTATTTTATCCTGCCAGTTCTGAGGTGGAGAGCACTGAAGGGTAATATAGCTTTGCTTCAGTCACTCTGTGGTAAATAGAGAGTTTTCTTTCCAAGTCCCTGTTTTCAGCACCTTCCTCAGGTATTACCTTTGGCTTTAAATATTTTACCCTTGTTTCTATCCCCATCAATGTTTCCCATCTTTTATACTCTTCATGTATGAACAATATCCAGATATTCCTTTTGATATACAAGACCTAAAATAGTCTAAGGATATTTATTTAGCTGCAGATATGTTAAGATATCTTTAGAATAGGTTATGCAGAAACTATTTGGCTTTAAAATAGCAGATGTAGCATCTGTGCAGCTCCCTGTGAGGAAAATGAGAAGTTCTTGTGACAGAAAAGTTGTGAAAGAAAAGAATGAGATAGTTACAAGCCACGCTATTTTCTAAGGTATACAAGGTCTTGGTCCAGCAGCCAGTCAGAAGATGACTTTCTAGAACTATGTGAAACCCTACTGGCATTATTAATAGGAAACTGCACTGTTGTATCTACAGTCCTTAGTCTTATAATTACACAGACATATGTACTCTTCTGGGAATATAAAATGAACAACCAATGAGGAATGTGACACAAGCGTGCTAGTTCTGTAGTCCATCTGGACTAAAACTGCATTTCTTACATACAGGAAAAATGAGATGTGACAAGTATGCTCGGCTTGCTAAAGCAAAGGAAAAATAATATAGCTCTTTTCAATATGATTTTCTTTGAGATAGAGATTGAAATAATACCTGTAGGTTGTTGCTGTGCTCAAAGTCACTAAAGCTTAAAAGAATAAAACCATAACAATTTTTTTTAAACAGTAGAATTTAGGTGTGGTTCCCAAACCTGCTCATGGAATAAAAATGTGTTTGGAAGGAGTTGGCTAATGGTTTCTGAGCTGTGCTGTACCACTCCCTAAAATCTCTAACAGCATTAGCAGCTTGTCCACATTATTCCACTTTCTATAGTACTAACTTTCACCCACACTAATATTTGTACCATCTGTGGTATTTACCTAGTTTTACTTTACAGTTTGTTTTAAAGAAAGAACTGGATGCGGGGGGTAGGTCCATTAGACTCTGTTACATACAATGATCTAGACGCACCGTATGGCGTCTCCTATACTCCCTATACTGCTAAGTGCCAGAAATCAGGAAGGTAAATTGGAATAAAAATCTTGCCACTCTTGCCCAGTATCTTACATATTTACCCTAAATAGTAAAAAATGTCCACCATTGGTAGGAGGAGTCTATGCTAGCCAGGTCTGGTTTTATGTGGTACAGACATTTTTATATTCTTAACGTTATCTGCATTTTCATAGGACTCCTCACAGCCTCAGCTAAGGGTCAGGACACCCTGTGCTAGATACTGTACAAACACAGAATAAAGTTCCTGTCCCAAAGGATTTAGTAAGGCAAAAAATGGAACAGACACACTTTGTCAGAAAGAGAGGGGGACAGTGATACCAAAACACTAGGAGGCTGTTCACTAGATAGAGAATTAAATCAGCAAATCTGTTTCAATAGTTATCTAACTTCTTCCTTCCATTCGCTGCAACATATTCAGAGAGATGCAAAGTAACCCTGATGTTGCAACGGATATGCACTGTAGACTGAATTTGCACCCCTTGCCTCTGGTTAACAAGACACAGCTCCCTAGACCATGGAAACCATAAGCTATGTATGTCTATTTGGAAAAGAATGGCAACTGCTGTAATAACAGGTGGAATCCAAAACCCTGTCCTAAACCACATATGCTACAACACAAAGGCTTCCTGCTATAGAAACACACCCCGAGAGTGTTCATACACAGTACTACTGCCTGAGAGATCTGCAAATAAAGATGATGGAGGTACCACTCCAACCCAGAGGCTGAGAGGACTGTGTCCTACCTGTAAACTACAGTAGTACATCCCAACCTCCAGTCCCCACTTCATTCTCCTCAAAAAACAGTTTACTCTGTCTCTGCACAAGTATTAAACTCTCACACATACACATAGCTCTTCTTTCCCTTTAAATGATGTTCCTTATGACAGGCAGGGTGAATTTTAACCTGTATGTCTAAAGACTTTCATGGGAGCTCAGAAACACAGTTATGTGCAGAAAAGCCAGTTTCTAGGTGCACAATGTCCATGTAAGATCTTGAGTGTCTTGCCCTCTAGCATCTAAATCCTCACTATAAACCATAGTAAAGTCAAGATAGGAATAGTTCCCTGACACTCCAGTATTTCTCATAATTGATTTTCTGTATAGATTGCAGAAAAAGGTTTCCCAGAGTTAGCCTGTAAAAAGGACTAGAGTCTCCATGGGTTACCTCCTTGTTAAATAAGATTTAAAGTGCTACTACCTCCTAAATATATACAAAATGAGACAAAACCTTCCATGTCTTAAAGGTTGATTTAAAAAAAATACCTGGAAAGTTGTCTACGAATGAAGAAAAAATAAAAGAAAAAGAGAGAAAAAAGGAAAAAGAAAAGAAAAAGTCAGAAAAGAGGAAAAGGAGAAAAAGGAAAAAAAAAGAAAAATAGAAAGAAGAAAAAGGAAAAAGAAATTTTTTTTTAAAAAAAGGGAAGGGAGAAAAAAGGAAAAAGAAAAAAGAAAAAAAGAAAGAAACCCTATATTTTAAGCTTCAAATTTTGCATTCCTTAAGAATCCTGCTTATTTAAACCAGACTTTGGAAACCTTGTTGTAGTTTCAGGCTGCAAAGCAACACTTTGCAATGCTAAAGATATTTCCTTTTGGAGTACTAATCCAGAATTTCCTTTTTTTTTTTCTTGATTTACGAATATTTTAATTGGAAAGATTATATTTTTTTAGTTCACTTAAGCAAGCAGTTTTCTTCTCAAACATCTAGCTTTCTGTTAGCACTGTTAACTACTTCATCTTCCTTCCTATGCACATACACGTCATGTCTGGAGCAGAGCAAAATAAGAACCACATGTTTCATACAAACAGTTAGTTGCTTCACATATAGATGGTGCTTAACTGGAACAACTATAAAGGAATAAAACAGAAGGAAATAGTAGGTGGAAGACTCAGCATTTTAGTAAGAAAGCAAGAACATAAGCAATTAATCATTAATATGGAAAAAAGGGGACAGCTATAGGAGGACGAAAGTGCTTACTACAAGAGGGGAAAAGGTTTTGTTAAGCTTTCTTTTGAGGTGAGGCTCACCCAACCACAGTTTGACTCTTGTTTAAAATACACATCCAGGGCCACACTCTGTCTTTATGGAACCAGTGTCAAATCCTAAACACTGACTTCCCATAGGTACAAATAAGAAGAGAATTCGTCCTTTCATCATTCCATAAGCTTGCTGAAGTCATTATTAACATTTCAATTGTTCAAAATTAAAGACAACAATATAACTCAGACAGGATTTTGATCTTAATTGCATCCGATAAATTGCAGAGTAATTCTACTAAAATAAACTCTGATACTTAGTTTTGTTAAGTAAACTTCTGTAGAGTTACATAGATTTATCATGGTGTAACTCAGATCAAAAGCTAACTCGGTCAAAAGCAGTATCGGAGTGCGTAATGCCAGACTTGTCAAGCCTCATACTTCACACACAAGACATTCATCTGGCTCCATCTCGCTCTCCTCAATGTGGTGCTTCAGTCTCAGGCGACCACACAACAGCTCCTCAGCTTCCCTCCAGCTCTGGGATCCAAGATCAGATACACGTGTTTAGACTGCCAACAAATTGTGTTTGGCAGATGGGGTCCTGGATGGGGAGGGAGGGTGAGGCACGCTCCGCAGCCGGGAGCGGTTGCTGTCAAGGGAGATCCCACCCTCCGAGTCCTGCGGGTTGGCAGCAGCTCCCCAGCTGCAGCCTCACACCACTGCCTTTTCCCATGTGGTCCCAAACCACACATCCCCTCTAAAAGCAGAGCCGTCTGGTAAGAGCAAATCTGAGCTCTTAACCTCAATGATAAAAATATTAAAATGAAATTACTCCAATTATCCTCATTACATCCATTTGCTAAACAAACTCCACAGACTGACAGGTAAGGTGCCTCCACAGTAAGAAATTTTGCATTTTCTTA
Organism: Opisthocomus hoazin; assembly: GCF_030867145.1. Classification (NCBI taxonomy): domain Eukaryota; kingdom Metazoa; phylum Chordata; class Aves; order Opisthocomiformes; family Opisthocomidae; genus Opisthocomus; species Opisthocomus hoazin. The sequence goes on along the minus strand of NC_134417.1, from coordinate 68,610,504 downwards.
ATATTTTGTGGAACATGATAGTTCATAACTGTTGAGTTTTCCATGGTGATCACCATGGCAATGCACTATAAATTCAGTGCATGTATTTTCCTCCTAAAAAGACAAAAAACCTAAACACTGAACACTGCTAAATGGTTAACGCATATTCTGTTTTTTTTCTAGGGTAGCAGTCACACCCAGGCCAAAAAAGGAGACACAAATGAAAGCCGAAAGGTTCTGAGAAGGGCAATCCCAGTACATTACACAATAGTATACAGCAACTTTTTCAGTGCTTCTTATAACAATGCATAAAAAAAGAGTTTTCTGAAAAGTTTTTGCAGTATCTACCTCATTAGTGAATATCTCATTGTTGATTGAATTACTAAACAAAATATTGCTTTACAGCTGCTTTACAGCTAAACCAAATTAGCTAATAATAGCAGTCTTGTTACAGTCATACTTTTAATTTTCATTCGCAGAGATAGACCTGCTACTTTGAGACTATTTCCTACAAATGGAAAAAAAAGACAAAGATATTAAGCATTTGTCTTGCTCCAGGCTACAAAAAGGTTAAGAGCCAGATTCTGCCTCCATTTTGCCAGACCTGGGAAGACTGGGGGCTGGGAGACAGGGTAGGGGGTCAAAGCACAGTGAACTTCGGTTACTCTTTTATCTCTCTCTGTTTCATCCATTATCTTCATCACCACAAATGAAATTGTCTTTTAAGGATAATTAGGAAGCAGTTGAGTTTAGAGCAGCCCTGTGGCTGTCCTAAAACAAATGGTTGGAAGAAGAATGATAGAAAATAGCCTCATTGCTTTTCCTACATGGAAGCACATGGGACTTAATGAAAAATATACAGAATTAAAACCAGAGAAATCTCAAGATTTCCTGGCTCCTAGTTCTGTCTGAAACCCCTTATTCCTCATCCAGACACAGAGGTACTTCAGAGCTTCATTTAAACTAAAAGGTCTAATGGGAATCCCTACCAGATGAGGGTATTGGTTGTTGGACTACAAATTAGGAGGTAAAAATCACTGAAATTCAGCAGTGTTCAACTTTCCAGTTCAATGTCAATACAGTAAAAGAGAATGGAAGAAAAAAGGTTGAAGCTAAATCATAACGAGCCCTTACTGAATTTTCCTGGGGAAAAAAAAATATAATTTTGGGGGGAAAAATACTTTAATCACCTCCTTCCATCTCAGGGTTCTTCCCACTCCTAAAGACAAAAAAAAGCTTCAAGCTGATGAAAAGATACATGTCATGCAGTCTGCATCTTACTGATGCTAACCTAATCTGTCAACAGCTTGGGAAATATGTGTCTTGACAAAAGGAAGCAGATGTGCTCTTAATCCTCCTAAAGTGAACTATGGGATGGGTGTCCTCAATCATCCAGGATGGTTTCTCTGGTGCCCTTATGTCTCTTAGTAAAGGCTAAACAGAGTATTTGTCATGGAATCAGACCTTCACTTGGGATTTGTGTACTTTTTATTCCTTTGATCATATGTCTCATATTTTACCTTAACTGAACCTTCATGGACTTTTGAAGATAACCACCGCTTTCCATTTTTCATCAGAGATCTACTAGCACAAGCAATCCTCCCCCTCTGCAAGCACTCCTCTTGAAATGTAGGAAGCCACTTGCCCAGCCTACTGAGAGACAAATAAGATACAGCAGGTGCGAGATTTAGGCTTTTTTTCAAATAACAGTTGTGGAATCTTTGCTACCTCTTGTTGATTGGAGGCTTAATTAATCTTTCACTGTTCAGATCCAAGAAAGGTGAGAAAACACCTTTAATGCCAAAAAGGGATATAAGTAGTGTTTATTATAGCTTGTTTACGACCAAGCTTCTGCAACACAGAGGGTGTGCAGAGGGCAGTCACTGAGTTCTGCCTGGCACTCTCTCCAGCACTGTGTATACAACAGGCTAAGGCAATATCAGCCCATTGTTGTGACAGGAAAGCTGCCTTTACCAGTTTTCAGTGACATTAGCTTCCTGCTTCATCAGCATGTAGAGGAGAAAAAGCCATGCTTTGTTAATGAATCCAGATGCCCCACCCAAACATCTGAAAACACCAAAACAGAACACATCTTGTGTATAAACATAATATGCACAATGGATCCAATTCCCTTGGAAGCACAGGCCTTTGGCTTTTTTAGGAAGCACAAGACTGGAAAGGGCAGGTCAATACCATTAGCAGAGAACTGCATTTATTGTGAAGGAAGTATGAGCTGCAGTCGAATCAACAGTTCTAGCTCTTCTATCACCAATTTTCTGCTAGACTAGTGCACGCTTTATCATTTTCTATTCCACAGATTCATCAGAACAAGAAGAGAAATATATGGTCAGGATATTCTGCACTGTAGCAAACCCAGACTGACATTTAACTACTGCTCTAAACTCCACCAAAGCCAGGGCACAGTCATTCAGAAACTCAGAGGTCTATTGGACCTGTTAGAGCAGGTCCAGAGGAGGGTGACAAAAATGATCCGAGGGATGGAACACCTCTCCTAGGAGGACAGGCTGAGAGAGTTGGGGCTGTTCAGCCTGGAGAAGAGAAGGCTGTAGGAAGACCTTACTGCAGCCTTCCAGTACCTGAAGGGGGCCTATAGGAAAGATGGGGAAAATCTTTTTAGCAAGGCCTGTTGTGATAGGACGAGGAGTAATGGCTTTAAACTAAGCAAGGGTACATTTACACTAGATATAAGGAAGAAATTTTTTACGATGAGGGTGGTGAAACACTGGCACAGGCTGCCCAGAGAGGCAGCAGAGGGCCCATCCCTGGAAAAATTCAAGGCCAGGTTGGATGGGGCTCTGAGCAACCTGGTCTAGTTGAAGATGTCTCTGCTCACTGCAGGGGGGGTGGGCTAGATGACCTCTAAAGGTCTCTTCCAACCCAAACCATTCTATGACTCTACGATTCTATAAATGGTCCATTTTCTTGGTACACATAGTGCCCTTGGCTAAACAGTATGTGTGGCATTCAGCATAGTAATCCTCTTGCCTGAGAAAGCAGCTTTTGTAAGGTATTTACAAGTGTGGTGGATTGGATTGGATTGGATTGGATTGGATTGGATTGGATTGGATTGGATTGATCACAGGACACAGCACTGTGCACCATCACATATAAGTCTTTTGCTCCTAGGAATAGAAAACCACAGGGCAAGTGATTACTCATTAATATCACATAATGAAACAGACAGTGCTCTGATTGACACACAGGTCTCTCGCCACATGGATCCATGCATAAGTCATCAGGCCACAGTTTTCATGATCAGATTACTTAACCTTTTCATAGCTCATTCTCCCCAAAAGTAAAATAATATGCGATCTTTTTCATCATTACATTGACATAACTGGAGTGCTGATTTGGTGTACGAACATTCATAACACACTTTGAAAATGTAAGGTACTGGATAAAAAAGCAGAAAAAATGTTAATGGTTTACTGCTTGGTTATATAGCAAGAACAAAATCATGGAGTAAACTACTACAGGCTTCTTCCACAGAGGCGATACCTTAGGAGTCTTCCAAAGCCCAGCTCAGTATGGACACAATGAACTGGTTCTGTGGCACTCTGCAACTCCATAGCTTTTCTGACCTGGACCCTAGTGAAGTAGTATAGATGTTTAGAACAGTTTGACAATGTTCTTTACACAGGTAAAATGTTCACTGAAAAAAGATAGTGCTTTATTGTGATAACTTGAGAAAATGGATTGTTTTGTACAAAATTGGCCTGTGATTCAGGAGATACAGATTCAGCTGCCAGCTCTAACACAGATTCCTGTAGGACCTTGAGCTAGTCAAGTGCTCTTTCCACTCCTCTGGTCCCCATATGTAGCTAGTTCAGCAGCAAAGTTGCTGGGATTGACAAAGGAATTACTGGATAAAATTCTACAGTAAGTATAGTAGATTGTATACAGTTATCAAGGCATAAGTGATAATAAAATCTAAGGCTTAGTATCTTCTAGATATAAAGTCTGTGCATCTGTTCAATTTTGCAAAGTTAGGAATTTCAGCTGGATCTGTTTAACATGTTTTTAAGCATTCAGAATTTTCTTTCCCTTAGCTTCCAATGTTTGTGACTAGAAAACATTCTATTCTCAAAGCTTTGCCATGCTTTCCTTGCCATGTTTTTTATGAACTGAGAGAAGAGATAAATGAGGATTCAGATGTCCATGGTTTAAGAAAAAAGAAAAATGCAGTTAAAAACTTCTTAACAATTGGGCAGATAAACAGCAAGACAGATGATTATCTAGTGGTGACTTTCATTAAATGGTCTTGAAGGATAAATATTTAAGGAAAAATAAAAAAATGTTCTCTTTTCTCTCAACTGGTTCATTTGTTTTATGAAATAACAATGCTCTCTTCTTCCCATCCCCTTCAAATTCCATATATAGCTCTCCAAGTCAATTACACAGGTATAGACAATGCCAAGGAAACACAATCCGATAGTTTAGATATAAGCCATTATGAATATTAAGACTGCAGTGAATTTATAAAATCACTTGATAGTCATAAAACCAAAATTTAAGTTGCATCTTGTTTGCTGAATTGCCAGAAATTACAGTGTAGCATGCTTTTACCTAAACAACATTTCTGTGTAGTCATACATTAAATATACTGTTGCACTTTTAAATTAGCTATTCACTGTATATTTTAATTCAGCGCTGGCGTTCAGACTGAATTTTAGTGTTGCACTCACCCCACCTAGCTGCAAACAGCAGAAAGGCCAGCTAGACAAAGACTAAGAACTATCCCCATGAAAAGAAGCGTAAATCTGGCTTAACTGAAATATACAATTTTATTTTTTACAGAAATAAACTTTAAGACATTTTGAGCTGTGATCTTTCAGTATCGATTAATAACCCACTAAGAGTATATTCCATTCTGTTTCACTAATACACTAATATTCTATTTCACTTCTGCACTTTACAGAAAAAGCTACATCAGAAAACCAAACACTGAGAAGCTGAGGAATGTAGAAATTAAAATTCTTCAGGGAACTTTATTCAGCCTTTTAGTACGCATGCATTATGTTTCAAACTTTTATCAATACCATCATACGCTTTCTTCCCCTACGGAAAAACAAACCAGGTACAGATCAACAACCTGTTCATCTTAATCCTCGTCTGCTTACACAGCAGCACTCCCCGTGTCCTCTATCTGTCTCAGTCTCCTTGAGAACAATATAGTCCTTCCCCCTAGCACATGGAGGAGGGTTCCTCTGCTCATTTTTGTAACTGTTTTATTTCGAGAAAATGCTTCTTGCTAAGAAAGAATTCAACAGAGTTGCCCTTTCCTTTCCCTTCATCTGTTTGTTCTCACTGCCACAGAAAGGGAATGAATTAATACAGAGCAGGGGAGAAAGGAACCGAGAGCTCAGCAGAAGACTCGAGAATGAGCATGGTTAGGATGCCTGCAGGAATAGGTCTTGACACATACAAAAGGCTCAAGAGTAATGGGCATGCTGGCAGCAAGCTGGGGTACAAAACAACTGTGTTTGTATAAACTGGTTATATACTTACTTCTGCCTAGTAAAAGGTCATAAATAGTTTCCTGTGCTTTTGTAGCACAGTATTGGTCATTTATAGATGGTATAAAGAATAAATCATCCACAGTGTAACCAAATACTAGGGGGGGGGGAAAAAAGACCCATACAAGTGTGTTGACATTTCCCTAGCAGAAATGTTCTCTTGTTTATTTCAAAACTGTGAGGGGAATATGAGATGTCCCAGCAATGCCAGACAATTAACAGTTTAGAAATTATCCCAGCCAGTCATAAAGGGCATAATCCAATCAATAATAATTTGACCTTCTATTGAGCAAATTACAAAGTTTGCCACCAGCTTTGATCAAGTTCTTTCATAACTGTCTAATGCAATCATACATGGTACAAGTTACTGTCAAAGACAGGACATGGGCTGGCCTTATTACAGAAAAACCTACACTCTTAAATTTTGTGGAAATCCAAGTTTCATTGCACAGTTATATATTGGAACCAGAACTCAGAGCTTCACTAAGCTGTGCACATCAAGATATAGAAATTAAAAAATAGTAAAGGGAAAAAGATGCCTTTTCATTCCTTCATCTTTCCAATGTATCTCGTGTCATGACAGTGGAAAGCTTCCTTCGGACTCACAAGGGAAGTCTAAGGAATCTGCTTCAATAACTTTTAAATTGCTACATTTCTGAAGTTTCTTTCTCACTGTTTAGCCCTTGGCCTAAGACAACTCAAAATAAAGTTGGTGTGTCACCAACTTGTCACATCAGCATCATTTGAATTAGCAGAAGAAATTCCAAAGACCTGGTTTTACAGAAGGATTTCAGTTAAGAAACTGTAAATACGTTGTTTCAAATCACAATTTATTAAATAACAACCTATAAAAGTTTTTTTTCCTTTACTTAAAAGTCTTAAAAGTTTCCCTTTATGAAAGAACAGAGGTAACTTAATGAGCTGCTGTGCTCAGAAACGACTGAAAATATTTTTTAAACTTTTTCTTGTAAATTAGAGAGGCCTAAATTTAAGACGGACACAGCAGTTAATCAGGAGCTATCATGCCACTATATTTTCAAGAAAACAGCCAATCAGGAAGGAAGCTGAGTTTAGGGAATCCATTCAGAAACTCAATGGCAGAAAAAAAGCACTTGCTGACAGTGAGAAAAAGCAGAGACAAACTGTAGAAACCACATCTCAAGAAATTCCCTTAAATGTGATAGTGAGTGTAGCCTGGTGTTCTGAAAAAGTGAGGGAGAGCAGGGAAGCAGGAAATCAGGGAAAAAGATTAAGACTATAAACCAGTAACCTGCAATGAGCTCCACACAGAGCCGAGAGAGTGAATAAAACACCACGGCTGTTCTCATAGCTTCAGCAAAGTTTCACCTATAGGGAGACTAAAGAGCTGATCATTTTATTATTCATTATAACTAAAAAGAACCCTGCAATCAGTTTCTTTGTTAAAAATGGTAGTTACAATACCTAGCCACATCTGCCTACTTACGATGCTGCGCCATGAAAGTCAGCTGAGTTGTTCCACCTTGTATCAGGAGTGAATTTGTACCATTGCTAATGAGCAGGGGTCCGTAACTGTACCCTCATTGCCCCTCATGTGTGAATATCTCACAAGGCCCTACTTTCTCTCAACACTGGTGATTTCTGCTTCAAACCAGTCCTGAAAACTCCTTCTTCTACAAGCTCTGTGCTAAAGAAATAAATAGTACGTCCTATACTTTCTCTTTCAAATGCGGATTTCAGAACCTTCAAAGGAAAATGGTGCTCAACAGGAATCACATCTTTTATCATTAATGATTGTATTATTTCCTCATCCTATTTTCTTACTACTACTTGTTTCTGTAACATACTGAGTCATACCGAGTTAACTCAGGTTGTAAATTCTTTGGGACAGTGGTCCCATATTTGTGAAACAGCTGCTGTTTTAGGAAGCTATATTAAAAATTAGAATCATCATGAGTCTATCTAAAAAAGTGCACATCCAATCCTCTCAGCTAAAGGTGCCATCCCTTCCTGGGAATCACGCAGACCTACACAACTTGATTAAATTTGTCAGCAGTGAGCTCCAAGAAGGTAAAATAATAGATTGTAGCTTCTTGTACAGCTATAATCGAATTCTAGCTGGTGGCAATTCTCCTCCTGTTCTGGGTTTCTTCCAAGTGAAACAACATTTTTAAAACAAATAATTTTAAGGGAGCATATGGCATATACAAAAAATAAATGTCTAGGGCATCATAAGTCTACAGCAATTTTAATTTTGACTGCCAAAGAAAGTTTTAAAATTTCTTCTTGGCTTTGCATACAAAAGAACCATTGTGAGGCTTTTAGCAGCTCATTCTCTGTCCCCCTTCATCTCAGAAAACTAGCATTAATAATTAAAAGTCTTTTAAAAAATACCATAAACATAGGATTTGTGTGCCAATGTTTCAGCTTTATTAGCATGAAACATTTGAAATTCCTTTTGCCCTCAGACTTTTAGTCATCTGTGGCAGGAGTCACTGAATAGAGCCTTTTGTTTGTTTTGCCCTGACTGCCAGTATCTCAGCTGATCTCGAACCTTTTTAACCCATTCCTTTGGACAGCAATTTGCGGGCAGGCTCCTTAAGCGACGTGAGATCTGGATCTCTTATGCTGTCGCAACTGCTTTTTCAAGGACCTCTCTCAGATAAAGAAGTTCTATTTTATCTTAAACCAGGCTTTTACTCTTTTCCAAGACTTATTGCAAGTAATACATTTTCGGTTGGCATGCTGTATTTGGGTCTCAAATTTTCTTTCCCTGATTTCAGACTATGTCAGGGAGAAGCTGACTGTGCATTTATTTGACTGGAAATCCAGGACATTGCTTTTTACAAGGATTCTGCTCTCAACATCTTACAGCAATGGTTATGTGCTCAGCAAATCTATTATTTAGTGAAATGGAGATGTGTTGTTTCCTGACAAACCACCACGTCGCTTTTTATTTATCTTATTATTACTCTTCCTAATGTGGGGAGAAGGAAGAAAAATGAAATGAAATTATCATTTCCCTTCTGAGGGAATCATTTAAGCAACACTCATGCTTCTCTCTACAGTAAATTGGATCTTTCTGAATAGCTAAACATATATCCCGGATCTTCTAGTAGCAGAGGGGATTTGTACTCCTATAGCGCATGTCTGCACACTTCCTACATATGAATACAACACTGAGGGCCTGAATGGACACAGAGACTGAATCATTCCACTCATCAAACTTCCTTGTTTGATGAGATTTTTCCTTCTATCCCTCATCAACCTTCCTTGTTTCAGTCAATCTGAAAATGTCAGTACAGCACTGGCTAGAATAGGGCCCGTTCAGCACTTTGTCTCTAAAAGCAGACTTTCAATTAACATGTTTGTCTGATCTTGGATAGTTTTACTAATCATATTCACCTGTGGCCAGTGCCTCTCGCACCTAGCATGACGCCTACTGGCATCATCTATTAAGAAAACCACTTACATGAAGAACATGCTCTCTACTAGGAGTCTCTGTAGTCTCAAAACAATTGTATAGTACCTACTTGTGATCAGTTGACATGACCTCCCACTATGCAGTGTAATGAAGAGAAGCCATTGACACTATCATAAGACAGATCATCTTTTTAATTACCTCTGTTACTGGGCTCCCAGAGCATTAGGAATGTAAGAAGCTTAGTAAATACTGAAATTACTACAAACAGGAATAAGTTCCAAGACGAGCCCAGGTCAATGTTAAAAGTATACTGAAAGCTAGGACACCTAGTTAACAGAAGCAACCAAACTGAAACAAGTATTTCTGTCTTCAGCAGCCTCCCACATAACACACAAAACTCTGGTAGGATACTGAGGTCACCCTCACTCCTACATTTATTAACATGTTTCCAGTTTCTATGTTCTATCACAGAGGACTTGCATTTCTGTTGAGATAAATTTCTTTGTAAGGAAACTTCTAAAAGTTCATACAGATTACGAATGCTAATGCAATTACCACTTTGGGAGCTCTTTGCCAACTCTCATCTATCAATTCCAGCTCCAAAAGTTTTTTCAGTGGAAGACACAATGGCTGATCTAGACCAAATGGGTACCATATATGTTAGGTCTTTTTCCAGGAACTATGTAGTTCTTCGTATTTCAACACATTCATAATCTATGTATAATTCTTGAAAAACCCATCCACGAGGCAATTTATATTCTATGTGACTTGGGTAATCTGCTTTCTCTCATTTGTTCTCTAAGACCTTTTCTGCAACACCATGTTTTACCAATAACCAACAATGTGGTTTTCTTTGTTTAGAAGTGACATATATGCACAAGGAGTACAAAGATACGGAAGAAAACAGAACTTCCTTAGTGGTACTCAGTGAAACACAGCTGCCACAAAAACAACTCCTGTATTTTTTAGCTTTTGGCTCAACAGGTTGGGAAGAACTCTATTTTTATTGACAACTTCTATATAGATTTTATATAGAAGGACCCTCAAACTTCCAACACCTCTGCTAGTAAAGGTCTAGAACATATCAAGCAGTTTGGCAGCTCTTACAATCCGGTAAGAATTGCTGTCCCGCAAGTCAATTATGCCACATTTCTCCCTAAAGAGTATTTGGTTTCTTACCTTTCACAGTAACAAACATCTCTGTCAAACAGTATGTGGAGCTGACAAAAGTTTGGCTGATTAACTTCCTTTACCATGAAAGGTCATGACTGCTTTGAAACATACTGTGAACTTCATATTTCATATGTACAGTAATTAGTTGGAATATAATATCACATTAATTATTTCCCACAGTATTCCACCCTCTTGATCTACTGCTAAACTTCAAATACAATGAGCTTTACCCTTTCTAGGAAACAAATGGTCAGTTATTTTTTCCATTTAAGAGCTACTACTGCTGTATTTTGCCTTCATAAAATTTCTGCTACCACATACACACTAATAAAAAAGAAATTAGTATTTTTTTGGTTTATCATCTTTATTACTTAAATAGCAAGAAAATACATATTCCTTAATGGAAATTTTGGGTTGGGGTGAACTTGTCATTATTTGTAATCTACCGTTTAATGAAATTATAACTTCTAATAACTAAGCCATCTTTCAAACATATCTCCATTATTGTTCTCATTATTATAATAATTCTCTACCATTGGTAAAAAGGAAGTAATTGCTGTTCTACTCCGGCATGTTTCATTCCAACTTTTACTCCCTATAAATGTGTTACAGTTCTTCCGTTGGCAGTCAGAGACACTCTCTATAAAAGCAGCATTTACTGCAGTTTCTCTCAGAGCCAAAGAATACATATGCAGCTTGACATTTTGGAGTATCTGTTTTGAAGCATTGATCTACAGCAGTTATTACAGCTATTGCTCTTACTATTTTACACTGTCTTAAAAGTGCAGCTTATGCTAACTTTTCTTGGTAAATTTTACACATTCACCATAAAGAAAAAAATGGCATTGAATAAAAATAAATGTTGAAATGGACAAAAAGTCTTCATGCAGTCACTGTAGGTCTGTAGGATCTCCACTTTTTTTAGTTACTGGAAAACAACACTAAGAGAAATAAAACCAGTCTCTTTCAGCTACTGGAGGGCCTTCTTAACTTAATTGTGCACCAACTGCAAATACAGATTACCTTAAATTTTAAAAACAGGTAATTCTAGTCATTCCTGAGGGATGTGCATCCACTTTCTCTTATATTACCTGTCCCTTTAAATAGTAACAACTAGACGATAAAAAAATCCTGGTTTTGCACTCTGATTTCCTGCTGTAAAGAAAGGCCAACCTTCTAATCATAACAGCTTTTGAACGAAAGTTAAGACAAAAATGGAAATTAAATTCTTACTAAAAGACAAATACAACCTGCCTCAACATTTCTACTTTACAGGAGTCAGGATCAAGCCTTCCTGGCACCGTCCCCCCTCCAGGCATTCCTAACAAGAGGAAATAGTAAAAAACCCACAACTGTGGAAGAACGCTAACCAAGAACAGTGCCTTTCTTGTTGACTAGAAATTAAAAATTCATCTAGAAAGACTAAATATTCAGTAACAAAAGTAAATTGGAAAACTTGCATACACACTGGATTAAATTTTATCTAGATTTCTGACCAAAGATAGATGTTTTTAGACTACAAACTGTAGCCTAAAAAGGAAGAGGAAACAAAGCAATAGAAACTTAATTTTACCAAAACTCAGCAAAAAGATCAGTTGCGTGATCAGAAGACAAGTGCCTATACGTATGTATTTGAAGATCTTGTAATGTAGCAGTAGGAAAAAAAATGCATCTGAAAAACAAAATTATCCTTTTTTTATACATCAGAGCATCACATTACTTTTTCATTTGTGAGAGGGACCTTCTTAATGTATTTCACAAACTAGTCTAATCTCCCACAAAGACTTCTGTAGCATTTAATGAAACTGCCCCCAAGATGCTGGGACAGCAGACCGACCTTTCTTACACCTCCTTCAGGCATTTGTTGCATCCTGTGCCATCACTGATTCCATTCAAATTATCAGCAGAAGTGCACTAATACTTCTCTAGAGGTCCGCTACCTTCACATTTCACAAGTCAAGCATCAGAACTTTCTTGTGGCCACTGCAGAGAACTACAGTACTAAAGTCAGAACATTTACTTACAGCTGTTTATTTAGTGGAGAAAAAAGAATTTAGAACTTTTCCAAAGTAATACAGAAAAGTCCTCTTTTAAAAATGTTTTAATTACAAGATCTGCTCAAGGAATTCTCGCACAATAGATTCTCTACTCATGAATGACAGCTGTATCTGATTAATCAACACGTAATGTTCTCAGTTTATCTTCAAATCTCCTTTTAATAAGAGCAAGACTGCCATTTCTACAAATTGCAGCTGTAATCAAGCTTTTCCACTTTTTTGATCCCACTGTTTAATGCACTTGTACACAGAATATGAGTTTGTCATATGTTTAATGTAGATTTCTGACTGTATGAGATGAAATATTTTATCACTGAAGTTTCTGAATGAAAGATAAAGAACTTGCAAATAGTCAAGAATAAGTCTATCCGCATTTCTTTCAATACAATCAAGGGAAGGCTGTTTCTCCTTGCTACCTGTAAGATTTCTTTCCATGTACTCATTAGATAAGTTTAAAATATCAGCCACACAGTCAGGGAGAAGAGTCAACAGTTCTCACTTGTTCTTTTTTGCAAAATATCTAGAGAAACTAAGTTCTAGCCGTCACTTACTTTCTGCTCCATAGGAGGACTAAGACATTTCTAGAAATGGTCTTCTTCAAAAAGCCATTTTGGTTTTCACTGTGTACGGGTGACCTCATGAGGAAGTATGTCATGTACCAGTTCTACTCTGCTCGAAAATATTTGTGGTGCTCTATTCAACCTGTCACAAAGATTTTGGGTAACAACCTTGGGTAACAACCCAAGGAAGCAAACAACAGTAATCTTTTTTTCTCCACATTGTTGTTATTATCAGAATGAAGACAGGACTCTGGGAAACTTTTCAGAATCTTTTTAATTTTCACATCACCCATGATAATATTTTTCCCAATGTTTTTCAAGAAACTCATAGGATGAACCATGGTTAATGTTAAATGATGATGGTAATGAGTGGGTTGATAGCTCCTTTGGTCTAAAGGAATTGCTTCAGATCCTGCTTGTGATCAGTCTCCTAAGAACGTCCAATGGCTGTTGTCTTTCCATTTTGACATCCACTCTAACACATGACATGTTGCTTTTCATGTGATTCTGCATCACCACTACTCTATTCTCTTCTTTCTGAAGCCAGAGAAGTCACCAGTCTGAACACAGCCCCCAGTGAAAATCTAATAGCTAGAAATCATTCGTGTTACGGAAGCAATATGTTCTTCACGTATCTCAACCATCTCATTGCTGCCGGGATCAGAAGCTGTATATATCCTCATACTGCTCTTCTTGCATGGTTTGTCATCTGAGTGGAGGAAAAAGAAAAACCAGAGAACACAACCAAGTTGAATGAAAAACAAAAAATGTAGAGAGGCTTTTCTTCTACATTAGCTACAGACTAAAAAGAGAAAAAACTCTAACCAAAATAAGAAAAGGCAAGCAACTATTTAAAACAAATGGCTCAAAATAATCTTACAAGTTAGTAGTAAGCCAAAATGTTAAAAAGTTAATTTGTACTTCAAACTCAAAAGTACAATATATGGGTGTTTGATCTTGTCATGGAGCCAAATTAAGCTACGTTAAAATTTCAGAGCATCATTTATAAGAAATGTAAAATAGAACTGCCAGTCCTCGAAGTAAAAATGGCTAATATGAATTGAATCTTTTGCTATGGTTTCCCAGTTCCGGATGACCTTAGAGTCTCAGAATATTCAACTTTATGCAGACAGACCTGAGAACCAGTATAAGTCATGGCAACTAAAATGTCATCTAGAATTTCCCATAAATGTTTTCCCTCCAACACTCCCCAGCCATGCTTTATACACACTTTCTAAATAAGAGTTCAAGAAAGAGTTCTGGAAGGACAGTATCTAGCTGTTTTTCCACATCAATCTCATTCCAAATGAGTTTTTGTCAGTATAAGTGGGATATCACAACACCTGATTCTGGTTCACAACACCTTTGTTTCATGGTTACAAAGAAATGTTATATTTTATTTTGTAAAGGTTAACTATTTTACAAAATCTTACTAAGGCAATAAGTTAAAAATTTCCTGAGCTGTAAAAAGGACACCTTTTCAGCGTCCCTCTTCACTGGTTTGAAGTATTTTTTAATGTAGAATTTACTATTTCATATTCAGCATAATGTATCTTTTCGTGGGCTTTTAAATAAAGCTGGTTGTTTAAAAATCCCAGTTTTCTGAATTTTCCAGCACAGTCACACAACTCAGGAAATTACGTCACTCTCCTAGTGCCAAAAACCAGGTTGGAAGTCCTAAATCTCAGCACACTCTCTCAGCCAGTGACGCAAGCAGCCTGCTGAAGTGAATGAAACCTTTGTCCTATGCACTGAAATTGGGATTTTTCACGCTTTTTTTAAGAACTCCACAAAACCTAGCAGCTGAATATGCTCACAAGGTAAGCTTCAAAAGCTAAAAATCTCAAAAGGGGTAAAATAGGTGTCAGAATAGGAGAACAGGATTCAGACTTCTGGGGACCGACTGCTAGCAATGTTGCTGTGTTTTAAAAAGTAACTTAAATTTTACTTTAAAACCGCCACCATTTTCAATCTGATCTCTTTTTTTAAAAAATAATTAACAGCAAACATGCAGTTGCTGAGCAGCAAAATGGGCACTGCAGCGACACCAACAGAAACACTGAAGCCACTTCTTTCCACAAGAAGAAACTCTGTTCACTGTATTGAAAGTAACTCTTGTAGCATGAGATGAGGAGAGGACAGAAGCTATTCTCTCACCAAAGCAATACCCAAGACTGACTGTTCAAAAAACCAACTAAGATTTCTTTCGTTTCTCCCACAAGTTTTTTTTCCAAATGGTATCAACCCAGGTTCAATTCCAACAGCTACAAATAATGCTCATGACACTGAATCTTCACATTGTTAAGCCAGGTAAGTGAATTCAGACTAAAAAGCCTTAACAGCCCAGTGATAAGCCCTCAAGTGCATGGAAACAACCCGTTAATTTACTTCAAGTAACTCTCATACATATATCAAACCTTGTCTCTCCACCACTAAAGATAAAAACAATTAATTCACGATACCCAAAGCACATCACATAGATCACTAATGAAAGTCACCACAATTTTTAAATCAATGAGTGCAATGTCAGGCCTACTCGTGTTTGTAAGCTTTCAGCATGTTTCAGTGAAGTTCCCCAGCACTCCAATGTCAGTATTTACAGACCTAAACTTGTGATATTACATGAACACAACATCATCTCCATCTCCACAACACCCAAAGAGCCTGTGGGGACAACATCAGACCTTAGATGCTGTTGCCATTCCCTGAAATATACAACAAAGAACACACGGTCATGCAATATCCTGCATCAATATGATTGAGGCTACTCCTTCACCAAATATAATTCAAGTTCTGGCACTGTTTTGTTCTCTCCCTTCATCCATAAAGTCCTGCACACAAGTTTACTAGTTAACCAGTAGTGCTTAGTTCTCCACATCAGGAACCCTTTTTTCTATTAATGCACCAGAGGTACAGTCCTTGTTCACAACAACCCAGCTGAACATCATCCTTCCTTCTACAGAGTTGTTACAGCTTACGCCTCCAAACATCAAATTAAAAAGTGCAAAAGCACTGAAGGTCCTTTCATTAGGGCTAGTGAAAGAAGTAGTGTCCGAAACGACTAGCTGCCTTTCTCCTCCCCTAAAACAAGCTTCCCAGGCTTTGACTTTACCTGTGTCAGTGGTCTGGTAAGTGCTTTACTTTGCTTACGCTGAGCTATACCCCACATACAGGGAAAAACGATACAGACTGGCTCTGGATGATCACAGATCGGCCATTTCCAGTGCTGCTCAGACACAGAGGGGCACAGCAGCAAGGTCATAGTCCTCTTCACCTCTGTCACAAAAATACACAACTGGTCCATGTCAACTGAGAAGAAAAGCTAGGACACAACATACAGAATTACAAGGGTAAATATTTATTCATGTGCATATGGTTTTGCACATTCTTGTACCCTTCAAAGGTTCGGGTACAACACGATTTCACTGATCACTAACACCCACACTATTGATTACTAATCATAGTAAAACCTTGCAAAGCAACTATATTTTTGCAGCATTCTTGCTGCTTGTCTATTGATCCCGATGTCCCTGGAGCCAATCTTGCTATAATTGCTTATCTGGGATGCCAGAAGATGCTGGGAGGGTTTCAAAGACATGTCAGAGGGACTGGGATGCTGGCCTTATCTTGGTTGTCCACGGATATCCTTTCTCCTTCATGGACAGCTCTAAGCTTCCAAGAAGCAAAGTCTTTATTTCCAGGGCTGGGCTGTCCTTTAGTTTTACATAAGCATGAACAATACTAAAGTCTCCAGTAAAATTCCACTACCTCCTTACATTACAGTGCATAACATGAATTAATATATGTGTTAATACAGTTTCATACTATAAAGATTGATTGATGCAATAGTCAGGGAAGGGAATTTTCGTAACACCTCCCCGACATGCTGCAGGTAGGTACTCCGGCTTGCTACCCTCCTCGTTAGAGGCAAAAATAAAGAATTCTCCAGTTTCTCCTCTCTCCTTGTGCCAGCACAGATGGGCCCCATTTGTGAGCACCTTTCTAGGTTAAACTGTCTTGCAGAAGCAGCTCACACCCTTACATGAGCCTGCGTCAAAGCCCACTGAGGACCTATTCTCAACTCACTGACTACGAGCCACAGGAACTGACCAGGAATCAGAGGGCTCGACTTCCCCCTTGCTTTTTACAGCCTCCAAATTTAAAATAAAATGCGGCAGCCCGACGCCCCCGGAGCGACAAGCCGGCTGGGGAAACCTGCCCTTCCCCACGGGCCGCCAGCGGGGAAGCCGACGGGCAGACGCCGCCACTACGCCAGGCCGGCTCTCTTCCCAGAGCTGCCTGCCGCCTTGCAGGGCCGTTTTACTCACCCTTTCTTCCCTGTAATTGAGCCGTTTGCCAGGAGATGGCAGCATAAGATAAAATATCTCTGAATTTTGGTGCCAGCTGTTACCCAGGAAAGTGGTGTCCCCCGGTTGGCAATACGGGTCTCCTGGAAAGCCCTTTTACAGCAAGATCTCGATTTACAGAAATAATAAGCGGTGGGTTACAAACCCCTTGCACTCAGCTTTTAAACGGCTAGGTTTATAGTAGCAGGTAGAAAACAATTTGCTTAAAGAGCATGTTCCAATTTGGTGACAACAGCTGCAGTCATGGAGGGAGTGCGAGCCAGAACACAGGCCCCCCCTGCGCCGTGCTTGGTGCTTTGGCCAGGCAGCAGCCGGTCCTGCCTTCACAAACGTGCAAACGACAGAAAAACCCAGATCTCTTTCAACAGGCAAACAATCAGATCTGCTGTAAACCCTTCACAGTTACGGCCGTGTTGCCCAGCCAGGCTCCGAAGCGCAGCGGTTTTGTGGGCAAAGCAGGCAGAACGAGCAGCCCAGCGGCAAGGCGGCCATACTGCATTCCCTCCTCCCGACGCGCTGGCCGGGTGCATTAGCTCTGTCCATATTTGTGGTGCACCCAGCATGTTTTCACAGCAGCCCAGTAACAAATCCTTTTGCTAGGGTGTTGGTGAGGTATGCTGTCTTTGGAAGCCCTACACGCTTCCCCCAGCTCCGCTGTGTCTGGAGCACTCTTTATTTGAGGTGGCCCAAATTCCTCTATAAGCACCAAAGTTAAGCCTAGGAAATTCGTTGCATTTACTGGTTCTTATGAGACTACCTGGCACGCCAGCTCTTTTTTCCCCATAAATAATACTAAAAAAGGCATGGCCCCCAGCATGATACAATGATTTAGGCGTAATTCTCATTATGAAAGTAATTGCATTTTTAATGCATTTTGATTGAGACTTGCTAAAGTATGAATAATACGAGTCTTCTCCATTTTAGCACCCAAATATGTTAAAATAGAGTTTTAGGAAGCTACAGCTTATTCGGATTTTGCAATTGTACTGCCAGTTCTGGTCCCTGGAGCACTTCTTAGATATCACTGGAAATCCAGGAATTTGTTAAAAAAAAAACAACACTGAGAATGCTGATCTGTCAGGTGAACAGTCTGAATAAGTTTGAAAACAAACTGATATTCGTGCTGGTAAATTGGTATTGTGCTGAAACATGTGGACGTTCTGTTAAATTTGTAAATTCTTCCGTGTTCTAGATGGAGTTTCATGAATAACAGTTGACCATATAAAATAGCTGAGCAGTAGGAAAATAACTAGCTTTTATATCTTCATATGCAATAGGCTTAAGAGAATCATATTCTGAACCTTTATATAAACTTGGACAAGTGTGACAAGTTACAGAGAAGCATGTACTATAATAGCTCTACCTATATGATATAAATAACTGATTTGTGATAGAAATTAATCTTTTGTCCTTACCTCAAATATTAAATACCAATTTGATGCTTCTGGGTCACTGAATTAGTTGTATTATTTGCAAGCTCACTTAAATTACCTTCCTTGATATATTATGCCTGCAGAATAAATTATTCATCTCATGAAACTTCTTAGCTAAAGAGTCTTGCCTCTTCCTAGCTACAGTATTTAGATCAAAGCAGCAACCAAATACCACAGTATTTGTCTTAATTAATTAAGTGATGAAGAATAGACTCAAATATGCCTAAAATAAGATATGTGGAGCTCACAATTTGTCAAACTATAAGCTGTAAAACTCCGAGATTCAGAAAACAAAGACACACATCTCCAGGAGGTATGTGTTATTATAATATCACAAGAGCTCTGTGCTTTACAACTTCTGTGTGTTATTCAGCTCTCTTTTCAGCAGAAGAAAAATGTTTGTGTTTGGAGACAAGAAAAACACTTTTGTGTGGGGGGCTTGACTGTGTGTGACTGAAGCATGTTAGCAAGCCCACTTTTATGCATGTATTAAGTGAATGCCTGGGTCACGTATGTGTGTGGAAGGTTTTAGTATCTCATTTCTTCTGTCACCTGCTATAACAAAACTCAATAAAACTTACTTTAATGTAGGAAAAAAAAAAAGCATGCTGAGTGGTGACAAAAAACAGACCTTTGGCAGGACACTGGTTGCAGTGGTTAATATACATTTGTCTAACTTCACAGCTGTAGACATGGGTTAAAAATTGCATTTTTTGGTAACTGTTTCTCCTTATGTTGGAACATTTTATTTATGCTGTTTCATAGGCTTTGGTACCTTTTTTCATTAAAAAATACATACAAGAGAATAGAAATTTGAGGTGTTACATGGGACCTTGATTCTCTGTATATTCATGATTCACCCCATTTAATAAGTTTTCATACAACCATGCTTCTCCAGTGATTCTCAAAAGGAAAAAAAAAAACAAAACACGCCAAAGTCTTTAAAAAAATCATGAAAAGTTTTCCTTGCACCTCTAGCTCACCTATTTATTAACCACCAAGCCTCACTATTTATTCTGTAATGGCATTTGTTGTGCCCTGCTTTGAAGGAGAGAATGCTTGCCTGTTTCTAAAACACAGTTTAAGGTAGTCCTAACATAAATAGCATACCTTAGAAATCCCTGAGGTGAAAGTGACTGTGATCTTAAAAAATATAACATGCAGTCAGACTGTCTAAATACAATAGGCCAAGTTCTACCTGAAATTTGAGTTGACTTGCACTAGCTAACAGCAAGTTGATATCATTTTGTAATCCTCCCTCAGCAGTGCCTACAATGGGTCTCTGAAATTAGGAACTTTGGACATTTTACCTAAATCACCTGCCTGCTGCAACCATGCCAGCAAAGCAGCACTCCGGGAAACTGCAGTGCAAAGCGATGCTCAGTGCAGCTGCAGAGCAGATGGTAGGGGACAGAGCAGGCACAGCAGACTGTGTCAAAGGCAGAGAGGTAAACCAGTCATTAAGTCAACCTCTTCTTCTTTGTGCAAGCTCACACTGAGATGGAGGCGAATCATTTTGGCATAAGCACTATGACAGGTAAGCACTGGGGCCCTGCCTTAGCATCAGTACGATCAGCCACAGAACTCCCACTAGGTTCAGTGAAAGCAGGTGCATATCCTGATCAAATAAAACATTTGGCATGGTCACCTCTCAGTTGGAGGTGTCTCTTATTTTCACACTTGATCTGTTTGATGTTCATTATAACGTGTTATTTTGCCAGGTAGGTTTTGTACAGCAGATCTAGTGCCACAGCAGAACTGTTGGGCATACGTATCAGAGGCTGCATAGCCATTAGCGGGAGGACTACTCCTTTACTTTAATATATTGACCATATACAGACATCTACAATTAAACAAATTTGTAGCTGTCCTAAGAAACATAAAGTGGCATGGTCATTGTATTGGTGCTAGGAAAACATCCACAGAATCACAGAATCGTGGGGGTTGGAAGGGACCTCTGTGGGTCATCTAGTCCAACCCCCCTGCCGAAGCAGGGTCACCTACAGCAGGCTGCAGAGGACCTTGTCCAGGCGGGTCTTGAATATCTCCAGAGAAGGAGACTCCACAACCTCCCTGGGCAGCCTGTTCCAGTGCTCCATCAACCTCAGAGGGAAGAAGTTCTTCCTCATGTTCAGACGGAACTTCCTGTGCTTCAGTTTGTGCCCATTGCCCCTTGTCCTGTCGCTGGGCTCTACTGAAAAGAGTTTGGCCCCATCCTCCTGACACCCACCCTTCAGATATTTATAAGCATATATTAGGTCCCCTATTATCCAACTGATGTCAGATAATACTTTGTTTTTACAAGCTGGTTCAGGGAATCTTACGTGGTTCTTGTAGGTGTCTTCCATTCTAATATGTATTTTTTGTTGAAGGAAATAAATTAGAGGTGGATAGTCACACTATTAAGTGGTATTGATGATAGTTATGACACCTGAGAATACACAGTGTCTGAGCTCCGCAGCTGTTGGAAGAGGTTGTATCATCAGTTTAGGCCTGTGATACTTTGCAATTTTTGCATCTTACCTAAACATGCGCTTTACCAGCAGCGTGTTGTGATCTGACAGCCCTCTGATTCTGGCTTCAGTGGACTATGATATAATTTGAATTTCCTAACTAGAACTTTGTGATTTTATCACACATGGTCTTTAAGCTTCATCTTTTGGCTTCGCAACCCAGTAAAGCACCACGATTAAAGTCACCAGGTAGATCTTCACTGAACAGTGAATAAAGGAAGCAAGAGTGGGTAGGAAGAACGTGGAGTTTCATTGTTAGAGAAAATGCTGTAGGTGAAGAGGCCATTGTCCTTGTTTACAGACAAACACAAGTAAAAATTAGGTCTGATATTCAAAGATAGTTCAGTGCATTTTTTAATGAACATTTGCAATAATCAATATCTCTGTATATAAAAATAACCCTGGGGCAAAACACCAGTCATTCCTATTTTGGAGAATGCCTGGTCTGTACTTTTTACCCTGTTAATCTGGTTCACTTCACATATACTACTGTTGAAAGCAGTTTACACATGTTTAAGTTATGTGAATTCAATGAGTGTTAGAAAGTTGATCAATTTGTAAAGCAGTTATTAGCCTGACTCTTGGGCACTCTCTTACATTCTTAGGCAAGTGAACATTATTGGTCAATTCTGAGAATTAAGAAAGCAAGATTAATGCCTTTCTGTAACTGAAAGTTTAATTGGCTAACCAAGTTGTGAATTCCAGTCAGCCTGCCCTGCATAAATGATAAAGCAGGAATTTAAATAGCTGAAGTAGGAAATCATACGGTATGGATTTTTTTTTTCTTAGGAGGGAAAGTCCTGTTCTTCTAATGTTGAGAGAATATGGGGATATTATTCCCCAGGATGTTTTATGCAGCAGTAATTCCCACGGTACTCTATTATAGTTTGTCAGTCTGATTTTCATGACTTTCATTGTCATGAATTAGGTGTTTAATTAAAATCCATTGGAATTACACAGATATAAGTCTGTAAGTGAGAGGAAAATTAGGCCCATCAATTCTTAGCATTAAGAACCCATTTAAATATGGGACTTGGGAAGTTTGTAATTATCTTCTAAATAGAATATTTACCGATTAAGAAATAACTATCATAGTGTCATGCATGTGTGACATTTTACTGACACATAACAGCTAATTCTGTGACAGTGGCCTCCGTCAGCCAAGAAGAAGGTCACCGGCACAGAAAAGGTGATTTATTTTTCCCTCAGGGGCCTCTGGGCCTTTGTAATTGCTGGGAAAAACTTCCATTTGTACAGGCTTTGCGTAAAGTACTTTCTTTTACTGACTTGAGAACATATTTTTAAGGAATACACTCAAATAAATTTGTATTTCTATAAAAATATTTCCTCTTTGATTAATTCTTGATTTCATTTGCTGTTTTTCTCTATCGGATGCTTTTCCTCTAGCAAAATAGCAAAAATAAGTCTGAGAACTTTAACTGAAACCCACACTTCAAATATGGAACAAAGTATAAAGCAGACATTTGTCATTCCCTGCCATGGATGGTGTTTCCTTCTTTTGACATAAAGGGTACTCCTTTCCTCTTTGACTGAAGTTTGAGGACATTGTTTTGTAAATCACAGAATCACAGGAATGTACATTACTTGTACTCATCAACAAATGATTTCAGACTTTTCCATGAAACATGTTTCAGGAGGAGTGGAAAATCCTTGAAAACTTCAGACTGTAGGTATGGTTTATTTTGGCGGTGATATGGGTGTGGAACTCTGCTGCTAGGAGTCCTAGTATTTTTCATCTTGGTCCCGGTCAGTAATACCATGCAAATAATGTTTTCTTTCGGCATTTTTTCTGTTTTGGGCGTATCTGGTCTTTGCTGGAAAATTCAAGCAAGGAAAGAATCTATACTAAATGAATTGTGTTCAGAAGATCAGCAAGGGCGAGACCGAAGTTAGTTCAGAAAGATTTTTGATTTTGCATTTAATGGAGCAGAATGATTCCAAATGCAGAATATGGAACCTGTTCACACACAGCTGTCACACAGTAACGAAAAAAGGCTTGCCAGGGACGCGTAAGCCTGCGCCATGAACGGAACCAGCTTCAGGGGTAGCTGAAAGAAAAGGCACCTCATGAACATGCAATACAAACCTGCTATTAGCGTTGCAAGTCACACCTTTAGTAGACAGTATTAAATAATCCCAGAATATCGCTTTGTATCGAATGCTGAGGTATAGAAATCATATTAGCATTTAATTGCCACGTGCCATATTCCCTATTGTGATTTTAACACACCTACTTCGACTCCTCTGGCACGATGAGCGCATACGAATTAATTTAAACGGGGGCGGGGTGGGCCATACATCCTTTGTTGTCACCCTGAGGCAGTCTGCGACACACGCCCAGACCGCTGGTCGCTGCGTTTCAGCTCGGTGCGGTCGGAAGCCCGCAATCCGGCGAGCGGGAGCGAGGAAACGCTTGGAAAACCCAAACTGTCACCGTGGCCAGAGAGGGCGGGTTCGCCAGGCAGCAGACGGCAGCAGAACCCGGGCACCGACTGCGCCGGCCTTTGCCTCTGCCTCAAAGCAGCGGCCAACTAGGGGCGCCTCGCCGCTTCGGTCCCTCTGTGCGCAGGGAAAGGCCGCCCCGCGCCCCCGGCGCTGCCGCCTGCGGAGCGAGCAGGGGCGTGGCGCGGGCCGTGCCCGCCGCTGCCTCTGCCCTCCCCCGCCGCGGGTGCAAACCCGCGGCGCCGGCGCCGGGGCGGGAGGAGGGGCTCGCCGCAACGTCACTTTCCCTGGCCGCGTGTTTACGTGGAGATGAAGATGGCGGTGCCGGTGGTCCCGCCACGGCAGCTGTCGTCGCTGTGAGGCGGGGCGGGACGGGACGGCGAGCGTGTGCGCCCCGGCTGAGGGGAGGGGGCGCGGTGGGCCCCGCCTTCCGCCGCCGGTAACGCTCTGCTCTCCCGCACAGACGCCATGGAGGACGAGGAGCGGCTGAAGAAGCTGGAGGCTGGGAAAGCCAAGGTAGGGCGGCGGCGTGGCGGGGAGGCTGAGAGGGGCGCGGTGGGGCCGGGGGAGGACAGTCAGCGGGGCCCGGCAGGGCGGCGGCGGGGGAGGGTCTCGGCGCGGGGGCGCGCCGCGAACAAAGCCGCGGGCGGAGGAGGCGCTTTGTGCCGCGCTCGGTGCGCGCCCCGGGCTCCCGCCGCTGGCCTCGGGCGACGCGGGGCCGAGCGCCGTGCCTCGGCCGCGGCGGGGGAGCGGGGGGCCGGCGGCCGTGGGCCCGGCGCACGCCACAGGTGCCCGGCGCAGGGCCGGGCGGTGGCGGCCCGCCCTCCCCGGTCCGCTGGTGGCGAGGAGGAGGAGAGCTAACTCGCTTACCGCCTCGCACCCGGGGCGCGGATTCCCTTTGCCTCCCAAGCCTGGGAAACTCCCTGACAACCTTTGAGGAAGTTTGTAAAACCGGCAGGTGTTCCTCGGTGCGGTGCCAGCCCCGCGGGAGAGCCTCAGCAGGCGGGGGACCGAAGGTGGTCACCGCAGCGACGCGGTGCGGTGAGGCGCGGTGACGCTGGCGCCGGGCGGTGCGTGAGTCCCCGGTAGGTGCTCGGCGGCAGCCCCGGGGGCCGGCACACCCGTGGCCGCGGGCCGTCAGGCGGCCCAGACGGTGCCCGGCGGCCTTAGCCGGGTGTTAATCAGGGATCTTATAATTTTACCCTGTAAGCATGGCTTAAATGACACGCCGGCCACGGACTGAAGTTACCACGCTCGAGGAGGGCCTCTTTTTGTACTTCAAAGAAGGCTTTGGTGTGGTCAATGAGATAAGATAATTAATGACATTCGTAGGCAAATAAGATAAAATTAGCATTTTGACATTAGTTATCGTCTGTTTCCTTCCAGCAATCATTGCTAAATGATAAGAATTTAGAAGTTTGTCAGTCAGTCATGCTAAAGATACAGATTTAACTTGGCAGGAGCGAATAGTACAGGCAACAAGACAACAAGCTAGAGATGAAACTACAGAACATCGTCATTGTCTTGTTCATGTGGTCTATGGAAAAGAGAATGTAGTTTGCCTCATAAGTGCTGAGTAGGTATTTTGCTGTATTAGACAAAATTTTTGTAACTTACTGTGTTTCTGTCTCTTTTGAAAGAGCATTCAAAACATAGATTGGGAAACTCCTAGATGGAGGTGTATGTTTATATAGGAAAGCCTGTTCTTAAATGCTTAAAGCAAGAATGGTGTTTACACAACGTTTCGCAGTGCTGCTGAAAGGCACTGGGACGGATCAGGTACTGGTGGCAGTACATTCTGTCACACCCAGGTTGGCTGATTCTTTTGCAGAAAATTAGAAAGTAGTTCGCAAAGAAAATGGTTGAAGTAGATTTCCCAGTATTATACACCACAATGAAGACTTTATTGAGAGTATTTATATTTTTCTGTCCATGTTGGCCTGGGATTAACACAGAAAGTTAATGACAGTTACTGAAAAGTGAACTAAGAGCCAGGACTCTAGCAGGAATTCAATGGCTTCTTTCTTACTTTGAGAAAAGACATATACACACCTTGTTAATTTATTTCGCATTTTAGGAGCACTGTCATAACCCTCACTCTTCTTCCAGCCTGTTCTGACTAAAACCTGATGGTGTTCTTGTAAGTAAGTATTTCCCTGAAGAATTTCGTATTCCATGCTTTTAAACATCCCTTGTGGTTTAAGTCATTATAACTCTTTAAAACTATATGTGATTTACATGGGAAGGGACTATAAAAGCATCTTTTAGTTTTTCAGATTTTTCATTGGTGTTCTGTGTACCACTTACCCCTTTTTTACATGTGGGTGATGTAATTGGATGTGCTGCGGGGACTGGGTCACAGTCTTCCAGTGACAAGTGTCACTGATAAAGGCAGAAAAGAAGAAATTGTGTTAACAGGGAAAGGAAGCAGGAATTGCTTCTGCAGCTGCATTTGAAAAATGGAATAAAAAGCTCTTGATAGAGGCTCACCAACATTCATGTGTACCAGCTGACTTGTGGACACTGCACCATCTTTATTATGAAGCAGTTGCACAATATGTTGCTGTTCAGTCTATTACAAACCCACAAAGACAAGGGAGGCACAAAGTTAAACCCAGTAAATTACATGTTCCCTTTTCTGGACATGTAGTCATTCATTTTCCTCTGCCAGAAGGTAAATGTGCTGGATATTAACCCAGCCTTTATCATTGTCTGTATCCCTTACCCATTGAAATGGTCTGTCTGTGCCTTTGGAGAACTCTCTTTTCCCTAAACAAGCATCCTGATCTGATTATGGTAGAGCAAAAGTGTTTGTCAGAAAGGCTAGTTAAGGGAAACAGGGTTGACTGCGTTGGAGGGTGGAAGGAAGAAGATGTGTGCCAGCACAGAAGTATAGATGCAAGTTGTTAAGTTGGTCAGTGTGCCAAAACGTAGTGAACTTTAGAAATTAAGCAGGTATGTTTTGTGCCTTGCTTAAGAGGATCTAGATAATATTGCTGATGGCCTGAGATAGTGTAGATATTTCTGGTCTTACAAAAGACTACAGATGATGGTGGTTGAAGGTCTTGGTGTGACATTTATGTGGGCACATACTATATGTGCATGCCTGTGTTCATAAGTTTGGTTGGAAATCTCATCTAACATTTAAGTGGATACTATTTGTGGTAGTTCAGTATTTTAATTTTATGTATTTATAGCAGCTTAGTAGGTGGCTTTTCTTACCAGGATGTCGCACTATTCTCATCAACTTGTAAAACTATACAGAGTAGTTTGCTAGCTTCAGAATGAAAACATCAGGGACTCAGATTTCCTTGTGAGAAGATGTCTGAGCGTGTTTTGGTAAAGCTTTTGAAATTTAAAACAAAATTTTGATTTAATTTATACACACACACGTGAAACACAGCTATTGTAATTGGTAAAGTTAAGAGATATGAAACGATCAAGTTTTACGGGATGGTCTGTTTTACAGTACTGCAATCTTCTTTGCAAAGTATTTAAATATGTGCATTGCTCCTCTTTAAATTTGTGTTGAGGAAAGGGCACACTCCTTAGCTGTGTGCTTTTTTTGGTGTGGGGTGAATGAAAGACACTAATTCACTACGTAAATTCTCCCAGGTTGGTCTAGGATTTCAGGTCTAATGTTACAAATACATAATTTAATGTCCTGATTTTCAAAGGTTCTGTGTATGTTTGTAATACATTCTTGTTGAGGTGTTTGAAGAAATCATGTAATTGTTGAAGAACCTTGAGAAATCAGGGGTCTGGTTTAATTAAACACTTGAGCACAGAATAAGCAGTGTTACTGCTTTTGGTCTCTACCAGAGAATTGCTGAGCAGACAGAACAGTGAAGTTGGTTTGGGAAGCTCTAATGGCAGTCAGTGGACAAGTATTACAGGTTGTATAACTAATTTGACAAGTTATCTTCACACATTAAATAGTAAAAAGGAATAATTCCATATTTTGTCTTCTGTTCATGCATGTAAATATTTCAGGTGGCTGAAGATGAAAGTTATATGTATTGAAATAACATTGTCTGAGAGTCTGAGAATGTTTGCTGTTTGCATTCTTACCTCTTAGTCTTTTGAGGAGAGAAGAATATTTTACTTCCTCATCTCTGGCCCTTTCAGACCAAGATATTTGGATTTCTCAAGGAAAGCTGTTGATCAGGGTCTTTTTTTAAGATAAGCGAAGCATGGAATAGTTATGTGCCACAGTGATTAAAGCTGTAATCTAAAACACCCAGAAGAATTCAATACATAGATTGTGTTTGTAAAACACAGTCCTTTTAAACTCCCTGTATTTTACCTGAAGAGGAAAAAGGGCAGTATTGCAGTGGTTATTAGGAGTGTTTCATCACAGAAGACAAATTAAATACATTTAAACCTTACATTTCATTAAAGAGCTGGCCTACTAACATATCTTTTGCTTTCAGGTGTAGACTGTTCATTTTGTTTATCCTCTGTCTGCCTCATAACTTGAACAAAAATAATTAAACAGAAGCCTGGAAGCAAGAATTTCCTTTTCAGTCTGCATTTTTCTTACTCTGCTTTTCTTTTAAAATAAGAAGTTGTATTTGGCCATATCACAAGGTGCTAATTTCATCATAAAGCCCTAGTCTTTGTTATCACTCTTCAGGAAGTATGGAGGAGAGAGCTTTATGGGCTAAAAGTTTGCGGAATGATGCTGGGCTATGTCTGTATCTGAAGATGCTGTGCGCGTGTTAGTGGAAGAGAGAGGAAGCAAGTGGAGGGGAGCCTAGGCTAGCTCTCAAGAGTCTCCTGGAAAGGTGTGGGTGAGCTTTGGCTCAACAGATGCGAATGGGAACTGCCTGATCTCTTTGTTTATAACAAAGCAGGAGAATGCAGTGAAACTATGGAAAAAAAAATGCTATAATGAAGAACTGGGCTTTAAGACAGTTTTTTTGAGGGAGCCCTTTTTCTTGCACCTGAAGATCCTCACAAACCTGTACTTAATTCCTGGGCATTCCTCCTTTGTATTGCTAAGCTATTTCTTCTCCCAGATCCTTTGAACGTGTGTTTTTTTGGCTCCTCTTTGTCTTCTACAGGCTTCAATCTACTCTCTCTTATTTGCATCTTTGTCAGTTCTAAATGCAAATAGTAGGAGGTATGTGGAATTGCCTGTGTGTGTTTTGATTATGAACATGAGTAAACTTAAGAGCTGATTTTTCTTGCAGAGAAAATCACAGATACAAGGACTGAACGTTAACCTGGAGAGGAAATGTATGGTTTTAAAACTCTTGAGTAAAAGCAGATGGGGCAGAAATTGAGTAGAGGAGAAAGGAAAAAAAAGTGAGGTGTTGACCTTAGTGTGCATGCTTTAATTTTTGTTCAAGACAGTGGATATCGGCATTTTGTAATAGCAAAAAGATTTATATACATTCAAGATGTAGATACATTTCATCTATATAATTGATTGCTACTGGGGTGATACATAAGCTCGAATGCAAGATCACACGGAGAGGTAATCTGTGAAACCATTTTCAAGCCACATTCTGTTTCTAATAGAAGAAAAATTGGGATGGATAGCTTAAATGTTGAGTTTTTTAGTATAACTGAATTGTTCTCTTTAGGATAATAGAGCTACCCACTTTTTACAGTTTTCTCAGTGTTCTTTTTTGCTTTAAAAAAAAAAAAAAGTAAGTTTAATTTTTTCCCGTTGTGTCCAAGTTTCTTCTGGATTTTACTGGGTCCTTGTGGGGGAAAAAAAAAAAAGTACTGGAAATCTGGGATTTCAACTCTCTTTTTCAATTGGCACTGGTAGAACTCATCCTGTTTCTAAGTGTGCTTTCCATTTTTTCTTCTGTTTCCTGGTTTCGATCTCCTTTTCCCTTATTCTAGAGATCTATATTGCTTGTGATGCAGGGCTTGATTATTTGTTTTAAACATTATTGTCAATATAGCATTTTATTCAAAGCTCTAAAGTAGCTGTCTACCTTACAATAGTGATGCAAGGTAGAATAAGCTTAGACTAATACTTGCTTTCTTCTGAAGATGCAGATAAATATCACTTCAAAATAACCTTTGTTCTGTAGCCAGTTTAGAGAACGCTGGCCTTTAATCCAAGATGCCCAGAGAATTTCACAAAAATAAAAGAAGTTAACACAGTATTGTTAGTAGCACTATGAAAGCAAGAAATTGCTTTGTAAAAATGCAATTTAAAATGTTTTCTTGCTGCTTCATGTGTAAAGAGAAAGAAGAGAAAGCACAAAGTTGCTCTTTGCCTACATTCAAGACTTTCCTCGTTTTAGCACTGCTCTCTCCCTCCTTTTTATGGGCTGCTTTCCAACTACTTATTTTCTGATTATGGGTGTCACAATAGCAAAACAGAGATGACTGCAACATTTGTTTCCCTGAGTTTGAACAGTATCTAGGCAAGTCTGATTGTTTATACTGATTTAGAAGTAAGCAGGATTACCCCCACAAATTCTTTCCGAAATACTTCCAGTATAGTGTAGGTGATACTCCAAGGAAAGTAGATTGGACCTTTTGACATATGTAGGTATTACCAGGAAACCCTGAATTTTTTGCCACAGGAAGTAACCATGCACGTAGGTGTTTGTAAGTGTTGGTGTACAGAGACATTAACTGTAGAATAACGTATGGTTACTGTAGCATCTTAAGAGTTTGGAATAGTGAAAAATCTGATGAAAATGAGGGCAAAAGGAAAAAGGCTGCTGAAGTATGTCAAACTTTCTTGTCCTACCTTATATTGCAGTATAAGATTACAGTCTAATAACAGAACTGTTGGGAATCCTAATTTAGGGGCTGAGAGCTCTGTCTTAAATGTCTGCCCCATAGCTACAACTTTCAATGTATTGCTATGTATTGGTTTCAAAATAATTTCATTACTGGTACCAGCTAACGTGACACTCTGAATTTGCAAAGACGCATTGATAAATGTACCACAGTCAGCAAAGCACAGCTGATAATTGCAGTCTCTAGGCTGCTATGCTGAAACAAAGTAAATAGATCTGGAAATTTATGATGATGAGACACTTTTATGTTAACTGCAAAGTGTTGGCATGCCGTATTGTGTTGATGGTTCTGATGTTCCTGTTTCTTGAAAGAAACCTTAATCTGCATTTTCATATGATTTCTTGAGAAGCCAACATTTTGTATTTTAAACTACCTTTCCTACAGCCAGTGGAGAAAATGTTAAGAATTCTTAGAATTCTTAGTTTCTTGGAAGTATGGAGTCAGTCTTTGCTGTGTTTAAAGAGATAATGGAAATCCTGATACAAGACTCCTCAAAGAGGGAAATGTTTCCTAGGTTTTCTTCATTATTTGAAATATATTCCAGGAAATCAATTTTGCCTTTTTTTTTTTTCCAGACAAGTCTGGAATTTTGTGAGTAATATCAGTGTCTTTGTGAGCTCGCTTTTCTCTCATTATTTAGGAGCATGTAAAAAATAATAGAAGCCTGTCAAAATAATACAAGCCTGTCAAGTCTTGCACACTGAGCATGAAATTTGTGCAGTTGATTCTTTCCTTATGTCTGCTCTACTCTCACAGACCTACTGAGTTTGGGCGCTTTATTCTCACTGCGTCCATTCAGTGCCAGACATGCCACATGCTATGAATTCATGTAAAAGTGATATAAACAAGGTGGGAAAACGATGAAGCACAAATGAGTTTGACTTGTTCTAAAGTATTTTACAATTTATTTTGAAAAAACACAATGTTTTTTTAAAATAGAGATATAAAGTTTTGTTCATTTTCTATACAGATTTGGAGCCCAGAGGCGGCCAGAAAGTCTACAAATAATCTCCTAAAATGTATCTAAATTCTCCAGACTGCTTTGAAAATCTCAACACTAACATTTGTGAAAAGACTGCCTTTGACAACTGGGTGGAAGTTGTCACATCACTTATATTTATTGACAAGGGGTGGCTATTACTCCTTGCTTAGCTTGAACAGAATTTAAACTGTTGATCTGTATCCAAAAAGCTGATTGACTTGTCAAAAATGTGACCTCTCAAATTCTGTATCAATGCCGTGACACTCATCAACTTGAAAAAGACGATAATCCTGTGGTGGCTATTGATAAAGTCTTATTTAGACATAGGCTGTTCATTCTGCAGATGCCTTTTTCTTGCAGACTTCTTAGTTAATGAGAAATTAGATATGAGCAAAACTATTCAGATCTTACTGTGCTTTATTCCATTCCTTTATATATTGTCTTTGTCTTTTAATTTTTTTTCTCAATTTTCAATCTTTAAATTTCTCTGACATAGATACATATTTATTAAAGAGAATATAGTGTGAAGTGGAGGGAAAAAACCTAGATGTATTCTGAATAAATAGAACTAAAATGGTTTATGGCAAAGTTTTTGCTATCATAAAGTTTTTGTTTTTTCTCTTAGGAGGAAAAAGTTAAATTTACATGAATCGGGGTAATATAAGCAGTATGTAGAGACTCAAAGTAAATTGATAGTTGATGCTTTTTCTAACATCCAAAAATACTCTCTTCAACCCTTTTCAGCCAACTTCTTTTTCCTCATTTGGTATATAAGCTAAATGTTACAGTGCAGCAGGAAAGAAAAATACGCATTGTTGTGAAGTGTAGGAGTCCTGCTGATCAGGAAAAACACACAGCGGGCTACAGCCCCTTTCTTGCAGCATCAACACAAACCAGAAATGGAAAATGCTTCTGTGATTTAATTTTCTTGCATTAGCTACATAGATAAGTTGGACAAAGCCTCTTCAGTTACAGGTTCGCTCCATGCATTTCATTAGGTGTCTCAGTATCACTGCATCCTTAAAGCCCTATGCTGTAGAAGTGATAGTCTTTTAAGTTAACTAATTAGAATTTGCAGTTGACTGTTTGCAATGCGTTGTGGAAGAACGAACTCTGAGCTGGGATGGAGTATTGATTAGGATCCCCCAGGAAGTAGCAGTGGCCTGACTACAGTTTTCTTTAGACTTATCAGGATTTTTCTTGTAGGATTCTAAACAGTATTCGTGATTTTACAGAAGCAGCTGATTACCCCCAACCCTGCCCCCTGGAAGCTACAATGATGCTTGATTATACACCATAACCAAGGCTGCAGTCATCCGTAAGACTCTGCTTATACTCATTAGGGAGTCTCAAAAGGCTGGCAAAGATTGCTCTTTAAAGGAAGTGGACTTGTCTAAACGAATTGTCAACATTAAGGTCCTTGGGGATCTGCACAGCTCTTAATATGAGAGTGTCTTTAGGTAACTAGAGTCGATTCAGACAGAACTTCTTGCTGAAAGTCAGTGTAGCGTTAAGATTTTTGACCCTGTTTGACATGGTCTTATAAGCAAACGAAAGACTTGGTCTAGGTACAATCATCATTTTGTGGTTACAACTGAATTAAAAATTGGTTTTAGCACTATTGTTGTTTTAATGGCTTACTCTCAAAGTAGGTGGTCTTTCAATGTTTCAGGGGCCTGTGTCACTCTATTTACATTATTAGCAGTGGAAAGAATGCGTCGTTATGTATAGACAGTACGAAACTGAAGTGGGTGGCAAACACTGTGAAGAGGCTTCAAATTCAAAATGATCTTGACAAATGATCTGGTACAAAAGGACATGGAAGCAATACTCAAGGCTTTTTTTGCCCCTTTACTGATAAGGACTGCCCTTGGGCTTTGCAGGTCCATGAGTCTAATGGCAGAATTGGAGGGAGTGAAGCATTGTCCACAGTACAAAAGGTCAAGCTGGAGACCACTGAAGCAAATTTGATGTACACAAATTTATGGCACTGAGTGCGATGTATCCAAGCATCCTGCAGGAGCCGGCTGCTGTCATTACAAGGCTATTCTCTTGCTCATCTTTGAAAGGTCATTGTGATTGGGAGATTCCAAATGAGCAGGGAAAACAGCAAACATTGCACCCATCTTCCAGGAATGCAAGAAGGAGGATCTGGGCATCTCTAGGAAGGTCAGCCTGGCCGTGGTCTCTGGGAAGATTATGGAGCAGATCCTCCTGGAAGCTCTGTTCAGGCACATGAAGGGCGAGAACATGATTGGAATTTACCAAGGACAGATTAGTTGTCCTCTATGATGAGCCGAGTAGCTTGGTAGATGGGGAGAGAATGGTGGATGTTGTTTACCGTGACTTAAGGAAGATGTTTGATGTGATCTGTTGCAGGCTATTTGTAACCAAGCTGGAGATAGGTGGTTTGGATAGGTGGACTGCAAGGAGCATAGAAAATTATCTAGACTGCTGTGCTTACAGTGCTGGTACAAAGTCCAGCTGGTGGGCAGTAGTGTTCCTCAGATGTTGAAACTGTGACTGGTACTGTTTGATTTTTTGTTAATGACTGGGAGAATAGGAGATAGTTGGCCTTCAGCAAGTTCATAGATGATGCCAAGTCAGGGACAGCGATGAATGAATTGGAGCATAGGGGTTCTTTTCAGAGAGACCTTGACAATCTGGAGAAATGGGCTGACAAAAAAACTCATAAAATCATAGCAGCATGAAAGAAGATGGTAGAGGAAAGTTCACACGCTTTCCCAGTGGCAGAGGAGGAATTTCAAGTTCCCGTTTCATTACTGGGATGTAGCAGTAGTCTACAGGATCTTCCAGAGACTCAAAAAAAAAAAAAAGGTGATGTTGTGTGTGTAATTTGAAGGTGGAAAGGGATCCTGCATCTCACGGTAGTGGTCAACACTGTTGTTTGGGGGTCGTCCTCCTCTTCCAGGTGCAACTATGAACTGAAGAACAGTCAGCTGAGGAACGTCATAAAAATTTTGATTTGGATGATCTTTTTGATGACTGGCAGGGAGATTAACAGAGATAGCAAAAGCACAGGGTTTTTGTGTGCAGTGTTCTCCTTTCTTCAACATGAGATCATCGTTTATCTTGTTTTCTGCACACCTTCCACTTTACAGTGAAGGAGAAGGTAGTTCTACAAATGACAATATCTTAGTACAGTCTGGGCGCTGATTAAGGCCAGTCCTGTGGGGAAAAAAATACAAAGACTGTGCCATAATGTGTGCATACTCCAGGGCAAATTTGATTGCTACCTGCAATCCTAGTTTTGGAATATTCTTGTTTTTCATGAGTTCTTTAAATTAAGACAGACTGTGCTTTTCTGATGTGCTCTGCTTGGGTAGGTAATATTCTTGGGTTTTACCTGAAACAACGTAAGAATAACTTGAGGTACAGACTTATACTATCTGGTAGCATGATAGCTGTTAACCCAGGTGATAATGGACTGATGTGGTCAAATACTGATTGCTGAGAAATTAAGGGGAGCTGGAGACCAACACAGCTATCTTTTGCCTCTCTTCTCCTCCCTGTGTAATTTTTTCATTGCAGCATATATTGTGGGAGGGAGGGGTTTCCTCTGTGTTTGCTGATGTTGTGAACCGGCTTTTAGAATCACTTACTCGTATTTAGCAAATATTCTATTTTAGTCTTCATTTATTCCAAAGAGTGTTCCGATTTTAATACTTCATATAAATTCTATTTTAACTCTGTGAAAATAGTTAGATACCGATTTATTCTTTCCAAGTAACTGAAATAATATACTCCTTTTCATTTTGAGAATAGCATTCAGAGACTGGATTTCAGAGTGCCAGATTAGACACGACATAAAGTTAATTTAAGAAAATACAAATACGTAAGCATATATTCCGTAATTCAGTGCTATATTGCATCCTAAGGAGCTGATCTGGTCTGTGCAACAGAAGGATTATATAAAAACTGTGCTTTTTTTTGACTTAATACAGTAAGATAACAAGCACTTAAGATAATTTCTGGTAGTGCTTTGCTCTTTGCATGCTCTCCAAAAGAAGTCTGTATTTTTGGGTATTGTCTTCCTGTACTGGGGGTGGGAAAGAACACCTTTTTGATTTGGGCTATAATGTCCATGTAGCTGTATCTGTGTGGGGAAAATGAATTTCAAGTATTTTATTAGGAACCCACTCAAATTAACGTACAGACTGCTGTAAAACTGGTGAAAGTAAATTTATTCTGGTGATTTTTGCCCAGCTGTAAACATAAACATAATAGTGTTTTGCTTATAGTTACTTCATACATATGTGCATCTAAACCAGAATATAAGTCAGTCTAGCAGTACTCAAAATCAAAACTAGTGCAAGTAATTTGTATTTAGGATACTATTATTAGAAACATGAGAATCATTACTTTCCTTCCTGAAGCTTTATTTTCTGGGTTTGTAGTTTAATGTTAATGTTAAAAGTTCAATCTTTATAAAAATGTAAAATGTCAACCTTAACTTCTGAAAACGTAAGACAACTAGTAAGTGGAAGAAAGTGTCTGTGTTACAAATATAAACTTGCAGGTTGCCAGTAATTTGATCGACCAGCACTGTGTGGAGATACTGGCAACTGTTGCTTTTGCATACTTCTGTATTTTTA
Organism: Opisthocomus hoazin; assembly: GCF_030867145.1. Lineage (NCBI taxonomy): Eukaryota > Metazoa > Chordata > Aves > Opisthocomiformes > Opisthocomidae > Opisthocomus > Opisthocomus hoazin. The sequence continues at coordinate 68,574,644 of NC_134417.1, read as the reverse complement.
TAGTTGGCTTCTAACTGGCAAGCACAGATGGCCGTGGATTATGGTTTTTGTGTGTTTCCGAATTAGAGAAAAAACTTATATGCAATTTTGAACTGCATTGTCTAAGTAGCATGTGTTAGCTACTCTATATGGGTTTTGATTTTAATTGCTAAATTATAGTATGGGATTTTTGGAACCAACCATTTTAATATTTTCTTTATAATATGAAACGTTTCTGTGCCCAGCTTTTGAATAATTGGAAGATTTGTTCTCAAGTAACTTCTCATTAAGTAATCAATGTTATTTTGTGGTAGTAGCAACTTTCAGAAGTTTTCCTGAAAAAGTTAATCAGCTTTGTCACTATCAGGCCTTTCTCTTACTGATAATGAAGAATGTTTTACCATAAAGTCATAATTGGTTGTTTCAGTGGTACTTCATAAAGTATTTGGGACTGTTCTAACCCAGAGTTTAAAAGGATTTTAGAGGAACCCTGTGAACTTCTGTTTGAAGCGTCGATTTGTTCTGCCCATTCCAGGAAGTTCAGTGTACTATATATATATATATATATATATATATATATATATATTTTTTTTTTTTTTTCCCCTCTAGAATCCTAGCAAAAATGAGGACTAAACTCAGTTTTCTAGGATGCGAATTCATAGCTTTTATTGCTATGTATTCTCGGTAGTCTGCTGAAAGCTTATGAAGGGGCTGGGAGAATTGAATGGCAGTAAGAATGTGAAGATACCCTATAGGAGCTTTTTTGTGGTAGTATATTTAGCAAATTTATGTAAAGCCAGTGTACTGCTTCTTTCTGAAGTTAATGTATTATACAAGATATTGTGACTTGAGGGGTCCCATAAAATAAAAATGTAGCCCCTGTTTCATTAAATGACAGTAGCTGTTTCAGGGATAAATTGGAATTATATATGGTTAATAAGGAGAAAAATGGTAAGAGTGGTAACTGAGGAGAAAAATTACTAAATACTAGATGTGAAAATATTTTTTTGTTTTACCAGAAGGAAACTTTGCTCTTTCAATGTATTATTACAGAAATTTACAATGGAGTTTAGCCTTACTTTGGGCTCAGGGAACAGAGAGACTCACTTTTTCACTGCCTTGTCGTCCTAGGAGTGTTTCCCTAAGGTTATTTTTTGGGGAAGAAGGGGAGCGTGTGAAGAAAATTACTGAACAGTACAGAGACTCATTAACTTTTTAGGTGCATGTAGTATTTAATGACATATTTCATTGCTTTTTAGGCTATTCTTACTCTGGAAGACATTTCTTTTTATTTGAATATTTTTTTTAAGAACTAAGTATAGTGGGATAAACATGCTTAATGCTTAACCCTGTTACTGTATTGCAGTTGTTTTCTGAAAAGAAATTGTTATCCTGAAAGAACTCTGAGGGATGAATTAAATGAGTCTCCAGCTGTTGATTTAACTATATATAGTTAAATAGCTGATATAACTATATGCTTGTTAAAGAACAGGTGCTAAACCAGTTGCTTTAAGAAAAAATAAAGTGAAGTAACTAGATAAGCAATGCTCAGATTGGTAGTAAATTTTTTTTTTAGTGATAAAGAAGGCAACATACTCACTGACATGTCTGATGACTCTGCTGCATTCAAAAAATTCGTCTTGAGTAGATTATCATTTAATGCCTGTGTTTGACCACTAAGTTACTACTATGCCATAAAACAGGTTTTCTTTTGAAGCTCAGCTGAAGCTTGTTATCTGTGAATGTCTGTTGCTTCTTTCTTTATTTCTCTTTCTTGTGGTGTGTGGTATTCACCTATATCTTTTGTTTGAACAATTAATTGTGAATAGTTCATGAAGTGTGGTCATGTAGGTAAGAATGCGTAAAATTTGATCCTTGTTGTAATTCACTTGACTGCACTGGGTTTATAGAAATCAACTGCAGTAAATGTAAAGCCTAACATAATTTTGTTGAATCAAACACAGTATTGAAAGAAAAAGTGGATGCAAAATTGGAAACTAGTACATAATTTTAATGCTTGACTAGCATGGGGACTGTCTTTCTTCTGTTTCTTCTGTTCAGGAGGGTTATATCTGCCTTTTACTTCCAGAAGATAACTTGTTTCACAAGGCTGATTTCATCAAGAGTTGAGTAAGGAAAAGGTACTTAAAATCTTAACCAAATTTGTAATTGTACAATCTTCCAAAAAAATGTGGAAGCTGAAGCTTGCTGAAGAGTTCATCTTTTTATGAAATATTGTACTAAGTACGGCTTTCAGTCTAATGGTTTTTCTGCCAAGCATATTTTGTAGGCATGACTTTAGTCTGTCCCAGTGGCTTTAAGGTGTGATACCTTTTGCAAGTCCCAGGCCTTTTTTCGTTTGTTCTAGCTTTATCTTGTTGCGATAGAATTTATTGAGCACAAGCTTTGCCTTGCTTGCTTTGTATCCCTTAGGCCAGTAGGGGACACACAGCAATCTAGTTTCCCTTCAGTTGGTGCCTCGTGTAGCCTACCTGGTTTAGACTACTACATGCCACCAGTCTTAAGTTCTAACACAATATTTGACAACTTGGAATCCTGACAACTTTTCATTAAGATGAGAGGTATCATCTTGTTATACATCTAAGACCATAATAGGAAAGATTATTTCACCTTGTGGAACTCAAAAATCTTATTAATACTTTTGTCTGTGGTAGCCTCTACCACTTACTCTTCAGCTGCTAAGTGTTACTAAGATATAGTAATTTTATGTCTTGATTTATGTCACTGAAGATAGAGTTGTCTGTTCACTTCCCACGGTCTGTCTGTCTGCATCAGCAAAACATATCACTTCAGTAGGAAAGCGATACTAAAATTGTGCTGTTGGCTCTCACGTATGCTTTTAAAGCAGCAACTGTTTTAGTTAATAGAACCTCATCTACATTTACATCTTTTTTAGGGTCCTGCACTTTAGTGAGCTTACTGTCCTTATGTGGATGTCAGAGCTGAAGTTACCCATTGCCTTACGTGGATACCAAAACACCCCAGAGAACTGGATCCAGTTGGGGAGTAGCTTACTAGCAGTTAGTACATATTATTAAATTGCTGAAATCTCATGGATTTGCATGTAGACATAAACATGGTGGCATGTAGAAAGTCTTTGCAATGTTATAGCCTAGTGGCTGAATTTTATGACTCTTTTGAAGATTATGACAACACTGAGGGTGTGTTAGTGCCCGAGGATAAGTATTGATATTTTTGTTTCTAAAGGACTGTGAGATAACAAGTACTGTAACTGTATGGAAAGCAACAAATGCTTTCAGAGTATCTGAATCTTCATATTAGGATTAATTTTCAAGAATTAATTAATAGACAAACCCATCTGCTGGATGCATATTTTAATAACACTTTCACGAGATGTGAGGAACAGCATGGAACAGTGGTGAAGTTTTCTAGTTCAAAAAGTTGGTGAAGAAAATCATATGACTCATTAAAAACTAGGAGTTTAGTGAAGTAGTAAAACTCTTTTTTTTTTCCTCCTCATTCTTTTATAAGGATAAAAGATAACTGAAGCATTTCTGTCTCCTTTGTTAAAATCTATTTGAAATTTTAACTGTGGCCTGGATTTTTCTGGCTTTGGCAAGCTGGATGGTTTTAGAAAGGCTAAAGGACAAGAGGGGGGAAAATTTTTTCTTGCTGGTGGCTGAAAGATTTTTTTTAAATACATTTGTTAACATTGTGATAATTCCTCCTCCTTGCCCACCTCCCCTCCAAAAATTGTTTCAAAGGGTTGTAGGACGTGGAACACTGACTTTATGCCATTGGGGTTTTCTCAGCCTACCTGAAGAAAGCTTCAGGATCCAGTTTTTAATTAAAGTTAATGTTACAGGTGAACCTAGTGGAACAGGAGTCTGTTTCTGTCTGTGTGTAATTCTTTTGCCTTCCCATTATTACCAAGCCCTTGAAACTCAAGGCAAAAGCAAAGGATGGACCATGCGTTTTGAGACAGCACCGGACTGGTGATCTTCCTAACTTAACACAGAGTAAATGAAGCTCTGTTTCCTGTCGGCTCCCTCGGCCTTGATGTGACAAAGATTTCCTAATGTTTCAAGCTTCAAGCATGGATGATCTGTGCTTTTTACAGAGCAGCATGAAACAAGCTTTCTATTGCCCTCTCGTGTTTGTCACTGACAGCTTGGCCCAAACAACGTATTTCCTCTTCACTTTGGGGAAATACCGTACCAGTGTGGGTTATATGCTTTTTTCACACTCTGTGTCAGCAGAGGCAGTTATAGAGTATTCAGTATGAGAAGGAAAAAGTTAAAAAGTAGATAGGAGCAGTATATAAACCGTGCATGTAGAAGTAGGTTAATTCAGAGATCAGTCTGGCAATTTTTTTAGTAGTTAGAGACATTGATTTTCTTGTAGCAGGCCAGCACGGAAATGTGCTTGGTGTACTTGTGTCTGTCATTGTAACCTGACAGGAGAGTGTTTCCATACATTTAACTTCCATTCCTTGTCCGGAGTATAACCCAGCTGTAATGAACTTAGCTGTTCCTAGGTCTGTTCCTATTTAAATTCCTGGGACATGGAAGAGCAGACCAGATCAGAACCACACTAATTCTGAGGCTTTCCAGCTCGTGGTGCCATCTGGAGGGGTTCATTCAGGTTCAGTGCCCTTGGTTATTAGTACTGACAACAGTACTCTCTAACTTGTTACAGGCTGCTAAAAAGATGAAGACAATTGCCCTGCTTGCTGTTCCTCTCACTGTCCTGAGTCGTCCTCTATGGTACTTCAGCTGTAACTCTAAATTGTGGTAATCCCACTGGTTTCCTTCAGAGTACCGCAGAGGACTGGCTGTCTCTGAACCTGAAAGACTCTCAAGTTTGTATGTAGGTAGAGAATATGGCATTTCTTCTTTGGAAATTTTCATAGCCTTATTGGCATTCTCTAATATTCATGAACCACTTAAGGGTCAGTAAGAGGAGACATCCTCAGGTCGTGCTCATGTTATTTGGGAAAATCTGACTGCGAGTGCAACATACAAATGAGTAGATTGGAAATGCTGTGTTCCTCAGTGATTATTTTCTTGTTCATTCAGCCTAATTTTTCCAATTTAGTAAATTCAGCATCTGTTAAATGGAACAAATAAACTAAAGCTCCATTTGCCTCAACAGATAAGCAGATTGAACTTGCAAAGAACATTAAATCTTTACTTACAGTTCGGATTTTCAACTAGGTGACATAATACGTTGAACATATTTGCAGGTTGCTTGCTCAGTTATCTTCTTTCTGTAGGTTTTTATCTCAGGATTTGGAAAGATCAATTATACTCTTCTATTTGTTGATTAGCAGAATAGAGTAATAGAATAGAATCAAGATAATTCACTAGAAAAGTCTATTTATCCTCTGTATTTGATAATTTTCCGTTCATCTCGCCCTGTTACCCTTTTCTTAGTATTGGCATCAGGACCCTAGAAGATGCAGGCAGCACTGTAAATTTGCCTGCCTTTCAGGAGTTAGTGCTTAGACCTGTTGAGAATATGACAGAAAGTGATAAAGTGCCACTTTCTTCTCTAATACAGTTACCAATTAGCCTGCTCAGTGCCTCTTTAGGGGGCAAAAGGTCAAACTTTTACAAAGCTTAGTGGCCTAACAACACATGAGTTTTTACAGCCTAGGTGAGGCTTTATGGCCTAAATCTCAGTGTTGCTGTCTCCCAGACTCTCTTCCTTATCCCTTCTGAGGGCTTCTTATCTGCTGCCCTGGACCGTAAATGTATTACTGTATATTGGAATCATAAAATCAGTTCACAGGTGAGAGGGAGATTACAGTAGGTATTTTTTAAGTTATCCAGGGGAAGGTGGAATGGATAACCTGATACTTAAACCAGAGCAGATCTTCAGCTTCTGAATGATGTCCAAAATTCAAATTCAGATTGGCCTTTTTGGTTTGCCCTTATTGGCTTGCAAGACACCTAATTCAAAACTAAATGGGACATTATCTGTGCTTTATAGGTCATCAAAACTAATCCTACCCCAGGGCCCTGCTTTTTGTCCTTACTGTGTCACTGAAAGCCTTTGTAGCAATAATTGCTTACCCTGGTCAAGGAGAGTAGTGACCATTCATTACGAGGGCAGATGAATCAGAAATTAATCCTTCACTGGTTAAGACAAGATATCAGTCCTACTCTAAATATTTTCCCTTTCACTCTCAGTAGTCATTCAGAAATTATGTGTTATTCTCATTTGGTGATGAGACTTCAGAGCATTATAATTGGAAAGGCCTGAACCTTACTATCATGGGACTGTTCATGATATTCCGTGAGTCTCATGATGCACCTGAGTGGCATCTTGCACTTGCAGGCAGAGTCTGTCTGACTCTGGGGCATACCGTAGTTACCACTCATATGATGCCGTTTGCCACAATGCATGTTACACATTCAGATGCAGCTTAGAGCAGATTCTTCAGCATTCGCTGTGTACGCGGAAGAAGTACCTCTTTCTCAGGCAAATCTGAGGCTCTTGTGTTGGTGGCAAGTCCCAAGCAACACCTGCCAAAGAATACTATTTCACTTTTGCCTACCCTCCATGAGCTTAGTTACAGATACTGCTCCTGTGGAGAATTTCAGTCTGCTAGACTGGAAGTCTAAGCTATGCTTTCTGCTGTTAAGTGCAACATTTACCTTAAAGCAATGAAGCTAGTTGTTTGTTAGCCTCACTGGGCCTTTTTCCTTTATATTGTGACATCAGATTCTCAAATAACAAATGGTGGTATTGTTATCAAGTGGTATATGGCTATCAAACATAGGATTGTGTAGGGTCTTTTCAGTTGTGCAGTGAGGTAGTTAATTGCAAAATTTGCGTACAGACAGCTAGATTAGTATTTTAGCCATTTACTATGGTAGGTGTTGAGAGTTACTTCAGAGAGGTTTCTCATGGTTTCTCTTCATTGCTGCCAGGGCATGCTGCTCACTCATGTTCAGTGTGCTGTCCACCTGCACTCCCAGTCCTCTTCAGCAGAGCTGCACACCAGGCCGGGCAGTCCCCAGGGGTTACTGCTAGGTGGGATAATTCCATCCCAGGTTCAGGACTTGATGTTTATCTTTGTTAAATCTCATGCAGTTCTTGTTAGCTTAGTCTTCCAGCTTGTTGAGATCTCTCTGTGTTGTGGTTCTTCCTTCTGTTGTATCTGCCTTTCCTCCAGTTTGATGTCATCCATGAACTTGGTTAAGGTGCATTCAGTTTCATCATCCAGATTATCTATAAAGATACTGAATATTAGAGGACTGCTAATTTGAGCCATTAACCACTGCTCTGAGGTACAAACAAGAAGATTCAGAAGTCCCTGTGTTCTTGCATTGACTGAGCGATCTAAAGATGACGATCCAGCACAGGACATTTCTCACTGGATGCCAGACTGTTTGAGGACTTCTGACAAAGAACAAGTCCCCTCCTGTGAGTAGGACATGTTCAGCTGAAGTTTACACAATATCTGGAACATCTTTTGAAATGATAGTAGTTGAGAAATACAAGACCATGATGTAGATCTTCATTCATGCTTTTATTATACAGTGTAGAAATGAGAAAAATTACTTGCCTGTAGCTGCTTCTCTGAGGTTCCTTTTTTATTCAGTCTGTAAGTTCACAACTCATCCTTCTATGCTTGTTCTTTAAATGTGAGTTAAAAGAAGAAATAGAGGTTTTGTACTAGAGGAGTACTTTGTTCCTCTCACTAGAGGAACTGTTAGAGATGAACAGACGCTACTCTTTCCTTAAGAGGTGCCTGTGCAGCACTGAATTTGAGAAGTAAGCATTTGATGCTAGTAAGTTAAAATTTGAAGCTAATACTGTTTTTGTGCGGATACATGAAGTGTAACTGTGCAACTGTATTTGTACAGGATGTGCTACCTATAAGCTTCTTATCTTAGTGTTTAGAAGTTGTTTTTTAACAAGTACACCAAATATTGTTTACCTTATAACAACCTTCTTCAGAGGCACTGAACAATTTCAATTCCTCTTAACTGTAGTATCTCTGAAAATGAGACTATTCAGATCTAATACGTTGTCTGAGAAAGTTAAGGATAATAAGCAATCCTAAGGCAGCATCCAGTTTTAAGTGGAGCTTAATGTGTTTCTGTTTTAAAACCTCTTCTGTGCGTGTGAAATAAAAATACAGCTATTGATGCTTTATAAATAGAACTTTTTTTAATTTTCATGGATTTTCTTCAGTATTTTCTTGTGCTGATATATGGGCAGTGATTAACTGTTGTGGCTTCTGTTCAGTTATTTTATGTATATTTTAAATGCTTAAGAGGAGATTAAGATTTGCATTCCGTTGGAGTGCAGAGCCATGCGCTTCTACTCTAAATAGTTCAGTCAGACCGTATTTGAAATTAATTGATGGACAGTGTATCACAGCAATCTAGATTGCTGGCACAATTGCCAAGAGTCAGAAGCTGCTGAAGATACCTGAATAAATAAATAATGCTGCTGTTGTAATTATAGCAGTACATTAACTATCATAATTGACATGGTTTACACAAGTAATCCCCCCACCACTCTGCAAGTTAGTTCCCTTCTGTCTCAAGATTATTCAGTTCCTAATAGCAGTTGATTCTCCTCCACTTTCCTGACATTCTGCCAGTTGGAGGATACCAGCATTTAAAAGCTAAGGTAATGTTGTACAAGGTGTCTGTAGTTTTGCTGCAGTTGGTGATGTGGGATTGGTGCTAGTATGTTGGTTTGGGATTCCTAAGTAGAATGAAGTTATAATTAGAACTAGATAAATATATCCTGTAAATAGATATCTAAGTTCTTCTATTCAATTGTTATCTTACTGTGGGAAATGATTTTGAAAACTATACCCATTGCCTATCTGCATGCTGCTCTGTTCTAGTCTTGTGACTTGCAGTAAGTGTTTTCCTGTTTATAAGAGACAATGTGTCTTGTGCATCCACAGAATTTTGTGCTAGCATCCACTCACTTCCCATTTTTCAACCTTATGGAAAGCTGAGCAGCTGTTGTAAATGGCACTTCTGGAAATGTGAAAATAAACATGTAATTCTTCCTGCATAATTTTATTGTGAGTTGTTGTACATTAAAAGGAAAGAAACCTAGTTTCATTCTCAGAGTTTTACTTAAAACTTCAGTTATTTATTACAATTAAAAATTTAATTGTACACTAGATATTTGATAGAAATAATTCAGATGATAAACATGGACTCCATAATATAATTTTTTAAACTACTATAAAGTGGACGTATTTGCAGGTTCCTTGCTCAGTTACCTGCTTTCTGTAGATTTTTATCTCAGGATTTGGAAAGAGCTATGATACTTTCCTGTTTGTTGATTAGCAGAATAGAATAATAGAATCAATAGACTTCACTAGAAAGAAGTCTGTTTATCCTCCGTATTTGATAATTTTCCAAATTTTCCATTCATCTTGCTCTGTTATCCTTTTCTTAGTACAGGCACCAGGAACAGGATTGCTTTGTTGCCTAGAAGCAGGACTTGAAAAACCTATAAGCTGGAAATTGCAAGTTGTTAGTTGTTTTAGATGCTAAAGCTGAGAGTCAAGGATAAGGAGCAAAATCAGCTGTGCTTTCTACTGGAAAACAGTGATGGAATTTTTAACAGGATTCAGCGCTGTTTGGAGCATCCGGGATCTTACCAGCATGATGGGAAAAGCCGGAGGCAATGTGCTGGCAGATAAATGGGTAGTGAAAGAAGATTTGCTCTAGGTCGGTTTTCAGATGGGCTAAAACCTAGGGTGAAGTTGCATCATGGCTGATTGTGTTCCTGACACCTTCCCAGGGCAAGGCGCTCATTCTGTTGCTCCTCAGAGGCAGATCAATGCAGAGAGCCTGTTCTGAGTGTATTTCAGCTTCTGTTTTCGGATCCTTCCTCCTCCATGAGTAGCTCCTGTGTTTACATTTTTGCTCTTGCTTGTAACTTTTGTAACTGGACAGAGACTTGACATTGAATTGTTTCAGAACTGCAGATTCAGAGCTGATAGAAGCAATGTTAAGTTCTCCACAGACTGAAGTTTGGCATTATCAGGTTTATATGCCTGGAAGACAGGGTAAAGGAATGCATAGTTGTATCAGCTTGTACTTGCTTCACGTTTTGTTCACACTGCAAAAACTATTTTTCTAGAAATACAGAATCTGGAAGTATCTTTCTGTTTTAACTAAAGTTTTAATTCTACAAAATTTGTTTTCCTTAGTTCCCATGACTGCCGGTAGACTTTTTCCTGTTTGTCACTGAAATGTAGATAGATCCTCAGCTGTAGTTCCTGAGTTCCTGAGTCCTATTTTCTGAAGGAATTAGGTATCTTGAGACTCCCCTGTCTCGATGTGAACATCACAGACTGTATTTGTTCAGCGGTAACTTTTTGTTGTGCTGCTTTTCTCATTTCTAGTTTTTAAAATTTGATTAAAAATGTGAATTTGAAGCTATGTTGCATTAGTAGCTGAGCAGTTTTGTGTGTCTGTGAATGTGCAGAGTAAAACGTGCTGATTTGTGCATGCATCCATCACTAATAGTGTAGTTATTTCCAAAATACTAGATGCTCATACAGAAACTGTTAATTGAGAACCTGCGTAATACAAAAATATAACAGTTTAATTTGCACATGCATTTAGCTTTTGTATGTGCCCATCTCCATCAATGGTTAAACAGAAAAAAATGAGGTCTGTTTATAACTGCCGTGGTTGAGTTTAATCTGTTAATTCTGAAGAAGTGAAAGTCAGCAATTTCAAAAGGAGAGAAATCTGGCATACCCAGATGCCTTAGATAAAATGTGCAAAATACTTGAGGAGAGGCAGGGAGTAATTCACTTGTCCCTGAGCTACACATCTAATTTTGTAGACAAATAAAGACTGTAAAGCTGCTTTTAAAAAGCCAACTTAACTTTCCATTACAGAAGGTTTCAGTCAAGGTGGGGAATAGAGCTCTTGACCAGTGGCATTATATGTCTTTCGTTCTTTACAAATAAAAAGTAAAAAAAGCAAAATCTCTCAGTAGTTAAACTTGAAGTCAAGTTGTCTGCTTTATGTCATTTGGACAAATTCTGCCTGTCTTTTGGATAAGTTGAAAACTATTTTGTTGAGGTAAACTTACAGTTTTAGGAGAATATGGTAATGTTGTAATAAAACAACTGGAATCTTCACCCTTCTTATTTTCGAGAAGCTAAATCTATGCACTTTTTTTTTTTGTCTTAAACTTTGAAGTCAGGAGGAGACTACCCTTTCTTTTCCTTTCCAGAATTTGTGGAGTTTATAAGCTTTAGTAGATTTTTGGTGAAATAACGGAGGTTGCCTATTTAAAAGATAGGAAAAAAAGAAAAAAAAACACAAAAAGAAAATGAAGTTAAACTAATTGGGGATGTAGTAGGGAGGAAGTAAATATTAAGTATGTAGGTGAGCGTGTTTGGCTCAGCAAATCTTCAGGTCCTCCTGTAAACGGAGCAGGAGCCATATGCCAAGCTGTCAGTCATCCTAAGAATGGAGAAGCAGCCAAAGAAACGCACGAAGAAATACAAGTAAAGGAACATAAGCATTAACTAGCCAGAAGTCAGAACTGATCTGTCAGTGATGCATTTATTTAGACTGAGGCTTCTCAGCTATTCTGGGGCCAGAAGAGAATGAGAGAGGACTTCAAGTGGCGGCTCGCACTGTAACTGAATGGTGGCTGGGAAAGGGGATCCTGTGTCCTGCTTGATTTGGGTGTTGCTGAAGAGGTTCGATGGAAGCCTGGCTTTCTCGATTGGTGAATATCAGTAGCAAACGTGCTATCTTTTCTGTAGCTTTTTCTTAAAATTGCAGGAGATTTATAAAAAATACATTATATTTGGGTATTAGTTGATGCAATAAGTATTTAAAGCTTTAGGGTCTTTATTTGCATGCTGTATATTTACATTGAGGCTACATTTATAAAACATTGTAGCACTTAATTAACATTGGACTCTTCAGTTGGAAAATAATGCTTTTTGTTTCTAGATTTTATTGGTAGGATCTGTATAATTTTTAATTTTAATTGGTAAAACCTGCCATGCTTTTTTTCTTATTTGAACAGAAATTCTGTTCTTGTTCAGAAAAAATATTTTAAATGGATTTTCTTGTGTAAATCACTATAAAGTGATTAAAAGTGATAAGCTCTTCAAAAGGCAGCGTCTTACAGTATTTGAATAGCTTACATACTAATTGGTTTTTCAACTGTGTGCCTGGCTGACCTGTGATTTTTTGTTCATTGGCATGTTTTGCTACAAGGTGGTGTGTTTTGCTGTTTGCTCACTGTTTTTAGACTATTCCCACACTATTTTTTTGCTATTTCTTTATGATGTTTTCAGTAACTTGATCTGCTTTTTGAATTCTGACATAAACTTTTTATAAAACTTTATATGACCCCTGGTGGAAGAATGGTTTGCTTTTATCTGTTTCTAGTATAAAAATTAGAAATAATTTCTGTAAATTAATTTTGATGTATTTATTACTATAAAACTAAAAAATTTAGATCAGAGGTTATCTCATTACATTTGTCCTTTATAATGGCATTTGTACCTTTACCTTTGAACGTTTTGATTTCTAGGTATCAATCTGTGGAACAGTAGCTTGCTAGTATGAAACCAAAATGGAATTCATTAAAAGATTGTTGTTTTAAAAGTAGTAGTTTTTTTTTTAAAGCAAACTAAGTAAACAGAAGAATAATCTGAATGTCTCAGATATGCAACATTAACTTCCAACTTGCTTTCAGTGGTGATTAGTTTGAAGCTTTACATAGAAAGCTGGTAGGCCTTTATAAAGGATGCCATTAGTAATAAAGAGGAAAACTTTCACCTTTAACAAGATATTGTCTTCTCTACAGCTTGCCCAATTTAGGCAGCGGAAGGCACAAACTGGTGATCAGAATGGATCAAAGAAGCAGAAAAAGAAGAAGAAAACAGTGAACGCCAAAGATGATGAATCAGTACAGGATGGGCTTGGTACTGATCGATCTCAAGGTGATGAAACATCCACGTGCAGCAGCCGAAGGGGAGCAGCTGCTGCTGCTGACTTTGCTATTATCAGGACTTTGCATAGTGGAGAAATTATCAAGCACAACCAGACTTACACCATTGAGGTGAGTTTGTCTCACGTCGTAACCAGTTACTTTTGGTGGGGGGGGGCAAAATAATCCCTTAATTTTGAGAGTGGGAATAAAGGGATTATATGAGAATTTGGATATTATTCCTTGCATCCGTTGTCTGTCTTTAGTATGTCCAGAGAAGACACTTTCTACTTGCCTTCTGGCATGATGTTTTCTTTGGTAGTCAGTGTACTTTCTGGTTAATGAGGAGGAGGAAGAATGAATTTAGAAAACCCTATTTAAATCTGGGTGGCTTAAGAGACTAATAAACAGATACTCTACTTTTACTATTTAATGAAGTATAATCCTGATTTCTAGTGGCTGAAAGGACGTGCTCCGGAAAGGTTGTAAGATGCCCCATGGAATATACGCTGGCAGTCCGGTTCGGTTCTGAGTGGACATGCATTCATCTAATGTAATATGTTGTTCCAGATACGTATCTAGGGACAAGAGATGCTGATGGTATTTACAGAATAGCTTATTCCATTCTTGAAAGCAGTGCCTCTAAAAGGACGAGTGACTTTCTGAATAAGCAGCTCAACACAGATTCCCAGCTCTGTGCATGTAAATGCAGTCTGTTCTCAGGGATGTAGTACAGGTGAATGCTCTGCATTTTGACTTGTCAGTCCTATGCTAGGACTGCTAGGGCAGAGAGCTCTTGAGAGGGAGTCACTTAAACTGTTGTTTTAACAATATTATAGTCTACATAAATGTGGTAACTGTATGAAGAAAATTTCTTAACCAGATATGTTTTGAAGTACATCATGATTGCATATTACAGATGGACTCTGGTTATGTACTTGCTCTCAGTCAGGATAAATATCTCTACCACAATTGGAGAAACAGGGTGAAGTACAGACTCATAGAATAATTTAGGTTGGAAGGGACCTCTGAGGTAATCTAGTCCAATCCTGTGCTCAAAGCAGGTCTAATTAGATCAGGTTGGTCCTAGTAACCTATGTTGGCCTCTGAATGCTAATAGTACAAGACATAGGTGATTTTAAAAATGGAAAAATATCTACGCTGCTGTTGCTAAAGATTGCACATATAGATATATTCTTAAGATTGAGTATGATTTTTCTGAGGTGTACCTTATTCCCAAAGCAACTTACCTTATTAAGTAAATAAATAAATACAGACTGGCATAGGGTTTTTTTGGTTGGGTTTTTTTTTTGGTTGGTTGGTTTTTTTAAAATGTAGCTTTAAAACAATAAGAATGGTGGTTAGTTTTTATTTGTATTTGGACTTTCCTGAATTGCTCATGTCTTAGTGACGTCTAAACCAGTATTCACTTACACCAAAAAAAAGCTGCTCCCAAATGGGAGAGAAATTTTCTGTTACATGTTGTCGATGGCCTCCTTATTCATCTTAAAGAAGTAATTGGTATTTTTGAGTTGGAAGATGATTGCTAAAGTCTCTATCTGTGCCGTATCAGTAGAAGAGGAGAAATTCTGAAGTAGTTTCAAAGAAACTCGTATAACTTACTGGTTTTAGTCCTATAAGTGCAATGATTTGGACAGAGAGCCTGTATTACAGTAATTGGATTAAAGCTTGCTTAGTTGAAATGGCAGCCAATGTAATAGGCAGTTTCAGGCTAATCTCTGCAATGAAGAATTACAGACAGCTTCTTTGAGCTGTTTGCGTTTTCATCCAACCTTGAATCTTTATAGGCTGCTGTGTCAGGAGAGTAAGGCAAGTTTACTTGAGGCATTATGCAGGATTATTTTCTGGCTAAATTTTGATTCTGCTTACTTATTTCTTCTCTTACTGGAATTCATATTTAGAATTGTTCTTTTTGTACCACAAAATAGAACATCTGGCTAAAAAATCCTGACTGGGCTCTTTTGTGGTGGTTTTATGGGTAGGATTTATCTCCCTGTGGTTTTTCTAGTATCACTTTTAGTCGCCAGTGGAATAGCACGTCCAAATACAAATAACAAAGAGTTCTCTTACTCCATATGAATAACAGAAAGTGAATTAGAGTTACTCCTCTGGGAGGTTATTCCCCATCTGAAGTCAGAGAAATTCCTTTTCAGAGAGGAAAAAAGTCTCTTTAGAGAATTCAGAGCGATTTTTTTCAGTCATCCCTTTCCCTTTTTTTCCTCTCTCTTCCTAAGGATGAGTTGCTTCATCCCCTTGTAATCCTTCAAGTTACAGATACTAGTTAGTTCTTCCAGAGTTCTTCCATCATTGTTTTGTACTGTCCTTCTCAATTCTGTTTCACCTTCTGTCTGAACTTATATGTAATTACTATGAGGTTTTCCATCCTCTGCCAGAGGAACAGTTTATTTACAAGATTTATTAGAGAAATGCCAGTTGGTATTTCTTGGTTAAAGTCTCTGGGTCTTAACTTGTTGCATGGTAAATGCTTTTTATCTTGGTCTCACAAAGAGAATAATATGTTGAGTTTCTAGTTGCCTGTGGTTTTTGTCTTTATTCTGTTGCACCCTGGTATCTTTTGACCTTGACATCCATAGTGTCCATTTCCATATAGAAGTAAAAATCATCTAAAAGACACAGCCCAGGAAATAAATAGGAACAATGAAAATCTTTGGTTTAGGATTGCTTCTTTTTGTTACTTACTACAATTAAAAATGGAAGAAAGCAAAAGCTACTTCCAGGGTAAATAACTGCTGAGGTCACCTTCTCTGAGAACTCTCGAAATGATGCATCAGAGCAGACTGCTTTGCAAGAATGTATTAACGCCATAGGAAAGCAAAAGAAATTAACCTGTGGCACAGTAAAATTGTCCTTGAGTCACCTGGGTAGTAAAAGCTATTATACAAAGCTTCTTAGAAAAGAAAAGTTCAAAGTTCTGTGATGAAGAATACCTGCTAATTGACTAAGGTTGGATTAGTAACTCGTCTTTTGTTTTTCACGAGACAAAGCTGTTTGGTAATAGTTTTAGAATAGCTTAACTGTTTACTCATGTAGGTGGTAAAGTTTATAGCTCCATGTTCATTTTTTCATTTCTATAACTTACTCCAGATACAGAGATATGACAGGCAAGGAACAGAAACAGTAAGAAGGAGAGACTGGGTAGGATTTGTGAGAAGAACTAAGGAAGAAAAGTGACAGAAATATGGAAACGTAAGCAGTATGGAGAAGCAGAGAGGATTCCTCGGTGAGAGAAGGCATAGGTGGTGAACGTGGGTAAGGCATTCCTGTAACAGAAGCATGAAAGCGAAGAGCAGCCAAAGGCTTTGGCTAGAGAAGAGACACTCTGGGATGGACGGTAGGATGGAGGATTTGAAAAAAAGGATCTATAAATAAATGTAGTAAAAACTAGCCCGATCACTTCAGATAATCTAGCCTCCCTTGACAATGTTTTGAAATTGGAGAATGAAGATAAACAAAAGTTTGGAAATGGTCTGTTCAATAGTAAAGTCAGCACCCCGAGAGAAAATAATAGATTCTCAGCAGCATGTGGTTCTGACTGACGCCAGTCATCCTTCCATTCATCATCTGGCCAAAAGATTGCCGAGATATCTTGCCAGTTTTCTTTGATGCATAAGACAACCTCTGGTATGATGCCTTCCTTTCTCTCTGTAAACACTGATATATGATAGATTTACTGACATGGAAATTACCTGTATTAAAGAACGGTCTTTGCAAATTTACAGAGTATTTAATTTTAGATGGAAGTATTTAAAAGGCCTTATTACCAAAGAATGGGAACCTGATTAAATGCCTAGGTTACCTCTCTGCTGATGATATTTTCTGATACAGGAAATGTGTACATGATGGAGTGGGTACCTCACTGCAGATTGTATTCTAATTTGGCAGTGGTTTATCTCCACTAAGATGTACTCTGTTTAAATCTGATTGTAGTCAGTTGGTTTGGGTCATAAATTACCAGGGAATACATTCCTTTGAATTGAATGGTTTTCGGATTAGTAACTAAGGCAGGCATGATGGGGTAATATATAAGAATCATGCTTCATATTCAGAATGTTCTACAAATACTAAAGACCCATAAAGTTCAGGATAACCTAAAGAGAGGATTTCATGACTGGGACTTTCAGTTTATGTTCTCTTTGCTTCCCTTCCTACTCACGGTCCTCTTAATTAGTCTTACTCAGGTTGTGATCATCTGTGGATCACTAGTGACCCATGTAAAACTAGACGAGCTAAAAAAATTTGGTTTTGTTTCTACTGCTGACTAATACACATTCAAGAATGAATCCAGAAATTTGTAGTTACATTTTTGTAAAAATTTACACTGAAGTAATAAAAAAGTCAATAATTTACTTCAGGTAGAATTCTGTTCCATGAATTCTCAGTCTTGGTTCTCGCCCTTTAATACTCTCATGCATTGCAGTTGGAGTAGTTTAGTACTGGATGTCTGTTCTTGCAAAATGTTTTGTTGTCACCTATGAAAGTTTTCTAAAGAAACATAAAAATCACTTCTCTGTTCTCATGGCCAATTTCATATATGGGTTCTTTTGTGAATCCTGTGATAACGTTGGGTGTCCAGTGCCAGAGAATGTGACTTCTGAGCAATGCTTAAATGCACACAGAAACGAGTTAACCCTGAAACAGACCTCCTGTGTTCCACAGCCTGACTACTCCCTTTTTTGTATCATCTTGCAGTATTTCCTCTGACGAACATATACAGGTGAAAGTGTTTTTAATTCTCTGAGTACTTAAGTGTCATCATTAAAGGTAGTACTTGCAGAGTTGATTGAGATAGTTGCCTATAGTCTTTGAGAGGGCTCTTCAGTATATTTTAACTATGAACCACATTGTCAGCAAAGAAAATACTGAAGAATTAAAACATCTTGCCAAAAGAGAATAGCTGTTTGTACCACGAAGATGCTGTGGGGCGTAGGTGGTAGAATACATGCAAACTAACAACCTGAAGTCAGAGTGTAAGAGAAACTATTTCAAATTCCATAAGGTATTGAGAGAACTGATGAATATCTTCGTTGGCGTTATCCTGTCAAAAGATGTTGTGTTGATAACAGTGTGTATATATATGAATTTTTTTAAGTATTCCCTTTTAAAGTGGACCCCTGTGGTTCAGACAGATGAGCTGTGTGAAACCTAATGACTTCTGCTGACCAAAGAAGAGTTGAAGCATACAGAATGGATGGCTTAATAATGGAAGGAACTGGGTTTTGAAATAAGGTTGGTCAGGTCTTAGGAACAGAACATAGCTACTTGGAGGGCAATGTGAGTGCCCGTAAAACATTGACTATTTGTAATGCTGTTGATTTTGATGGCAAAAGAAGAGCATTAGGTCTTACGGTGTTGGAGTCTAATGTGTGAGCTCATAAGATTGAAGTCTTTTGAACTGATTTTTAGCAGGGTTTGGATGGACCCCTTAGCACAAAAGACAGATCCATTTAATTTTCATTCATTTGACCAATTTTCCATACTTAACTTCAGTAAATCCCTTGGCGAAAATACTTGGTCTTAACAGCCAAAAAATGGTGTAGATGCAGGACTGAAGTAGATATTTTTGGAAGATTATTTATGCTGTGAACAGATATTGCACACCTAAAGTGATGGAGCACTATATGAGTTTTGATAATTTATTTTTTTTTTAACTTTGGTATTCAGAAAGGACCAGCAATATATTAATTTTTAAATAATCTCATATCTGTCCAAATTACTATTAAAAATTAGAGAATTATTTCCAGTAATCACCTTCCTTTGAGAATTCATATTTTTTCACTCTAGCCTAAGCTTCAGTCTACAAATTCTTTGCCTTTTACTATGATCATCTCCTAGGTTTGAGCTTATCCCAGGATCTAAACATTCACCTGTCATCTTTCTTATAAACAAGGGTCTGTTTATATAATCAAAAGCATTACAAGGAAAAACTGTATGAGAAGTCAGACTACTTGTCCTTGTTTTTTGCATGTTGGAGAAGTGCCTGTATTTCATGCACTGTATAAAGAGCTTCAAGAGTCGTTAGATCTGATTAAATACGTAAACTTATAGGAATACTTTTGAGTTCCTATAGGAATACTTCTAATCTTTCTTTGTGAAGTCTTCTGAATTGGAACAAACCATGAAAAATTGTAGGATGATATGGCCATACATTTGTTGTCTGTATTATGAAAATAAGTAACAATGGTTTTCCCTGATTTTATTCCTTCCAGAGGACTTTGTCCTAAACCAGGGACATAGACTACAAACAATATGTAAAGTTTGTGTATGTATAGATGCATATATATGCAAATATACACATAAGTAAATATAAAATTAATAAAAATTTATATTCACATAAAAATTAAATATTGTTAAATACTAATTGTGTGTTCCACAGCAGAAACACTTTTGTCACCCTATAGTTTTAAAGCATAATTTGATGTCCGTTTGAATTTGTGGCTTATTTTTAAGATGGGCCTTTTGGGTTTTTAAGTTCATATGCACTGTATGAATCTTAGCTTCCACATTCTTATTATAAGTTAGGTTTGTGTACTGTGTACATAGAATAATACTGGTTTTTTAGGTTAATTACATTGTGGAGCTACATACTGCGTTAAAAATATACAGAATCAATGATGTTGGGATTGTAAAAACTGCAGAGCTCTAGTAGGTCTGAGTGTCAGTTTTCTTTTAAAATAAATACAGAACAAAACACAGTTGATGGTTCCAAATTTTACTTATGTCAACTTATGCAAAAAGCCTGGCAGCATTCAATGTAAAATGGAGACTGTTTTAATATGAGTCTGGCTAACAATTAAGTAAATTTTGAAGAAGCCCTGTTACATACACTTCATTTTTGCTAAAGTAGTTTTAACTCAAAATTACACTTTTCGAGTTCAAAATGGTACTTGTTCCCCAAAAGTACACCTTACATAGATAATTTGAATATTTTGCATGTTTTCTTACTAACATCTTCATTCTCTAACCTGATACATTGTATGTAGTTCATCAAGGTACTCTGTATGTAATTCGGGTGTCTTCCATGGCATGTTTATGCTCAGTTTGTTAGGGCTTTGTTTCTTTAATTGCTCTAATTCATTACATCACAAGATTTGAGTCTTTGTCCTTGTTTTACCGTATCACTTTTACTTTTCCTTGGTTTCCATGGAAGCTGAAGGAGAATATGAGTGTTTGTTTTAAAATTCTAGTCAACATCAAAGGTCCTGCATGTATGAAAATGACATTCTGTATATGATTATGTTCTTAAGCCAACAAAGTGCCTAATTAGGTAAAATTGATCTATCGGAGAAAAGTCCTTTGCTTGGTACTCCTTATTTCTTTAAAAAAATAAAATTGTAAGTTAAATTTCCAAAATATTATTTTGTACTTGTATGTTGTATTTACTTTGTCATGTAATTATAAAGTTTCCCTGATCAAAGTTGAACAGCAAAGTAACTTTTTCT
Organism: Opisthocomus hoazin; assembly: GCF_030867145.1. Taxonomy (NCBI): domain Eukaryota; kingdom Metazoa; phylum Chordata; class Aves; order Opisthocomiformes; family Opisthocomidae; genus Opisthocomus; species Opisthocomus hoazin. Next base: position 68,554,236 of record NC_134417.1, on the reverse strand, counting down.
ATTTTAAAACTGGGATTTCAAGGAAATGATGGTGGCCTTTGGTATATATATATTCTAATCAAATTCATATATACCGTAATAATTTCAAATACTGTCTACAATCTCAGAAGCAGATGGAAAATGTCTTGTTTTAATATTTTGAGTGCCATCATTGTAAATATTTTAATATTTTATTTTAGCCGGAAAGTGAAATTTCCACCACAGTAGAAGATTACAGTTCTGAGGTAAGACTGATGTAACACTTTCCCTAACTTTTGTTTGAACTTTTTCATATTTACTGCAATGCTGTGCATTGTTTTTCAAAAAAAGAAGGAAAGAAAGAGCAGACGTGGTATTATAGACAAAGCTGTTGCGTGTCTGGTACTGGTATGGTTAATGTACCATTAAAGCAAACATATGTCAACTACGTAACTGGATGGCTACTATAATCGATATATGAACTGTTGCAACAATGTCTTTATTATGGTTGTACTAATGCTTCAAGTTGCCATTGGAGTTGTGGCTGTGCATCATTTCTACTAATTTCCTGTGGGAAACTATTTAACGAGTTGTTAAATGTAATCACATTTTGATGAGTTCCAAAGCAGCTGTTGCTCAGTGACTGGCTGGGCATCAGTCTGCTGGTGGGAGGTGGTGAGCAATTGCCTTTGCATCGCTTGTTGTTTGTGGGTTTTGTTTTGTTTTCTTTCATTTATTAAGCTGTCTTTATCTCAGCTCATGAGTTTTTTCTCACTTTTGCCCTTCTGATTCTCTCCTCGATCCCACTGGTGGGTGGGGGGGTGAATGAATGACGGGGGAGCAGGGGGGAGAAGCTTGGCTGCTGGCTGCAGTCAACCCACCACACAATGGCATCTATTTTCTGTGTTGCCAAATAAAACAGTTTGTTATGTTCGTAAGGAGTAAACTATTTCATGCATAAATGTGGGTCAAGAATAGGCTTGCAAGAAATAGCCATGGAATATCTGAATACAGTAAATACTGTTTCTAGTTTAAAAAATTAATTTTTCAGGTTTCAAACAATTGCTTTCTGTAGTGACAATCTGGGCTTTGTTTTGCAGATCTCTGTGCTAAATGCTTCTGCAGAGCACAGCCCAGAATCTTAAGCTTGGCAACAAGTAAGAGGAGGTGAAGTAATCAAACAAGTCTCCATTGCTGAAGTAAACTTGGTGTAGAATACTTTGTTCCTCTCTTGATTTAGCCTTTTGTAAGAGAAGGTGACTATGCCTTAGAATAACTGTTCCATACAAGTATTACAGCTGCTTATTGCGAAGCCCAAGGGAATATATACACCAGACAATGTGTCCCTGACCTGTCACACTGCATGGTGCACAAGTAAAATTGTTACCCCAGTGGGCAGCCTAGACAACTGGAAGGACTTTTCTTTCCCAACTTCAATGGTCTGTCTTCACTTGCTCCTTCTGTCAGCCTGTTCGCTTGACCAGCTCTATGTCTGTTTGCTGCCTGTTTCTATTCTTCCTTTTCCTTCTTCAGACATCCTCTGAAGCCTGGTTTCTTTCCCAGCCTTTCCAGCTTCATACAAGCATTCTTTTTACTTATGTTGGGGTCCTGCTAATGTTCAGCTCAAATTGTCCTAGATGAAAGCAGTAGTTCTTCTAACCTCTCATCAAATCCCAGTTAGTTTTCCCCATAGATTTGGTCTCAGCCTTTTTAGCTGAATTCTTTTCCTGTCCCTCTCTTCCCCAGTTTGACTGTTTCTCTCCCACTTCTTCCTCCTGGTGTTTATAAGCACCTTCACTTTCTTCTCGTGTGTTGGGAGAAGGCACTTGGGAGTACAGGAAAAACATTCCCTTACCTTCATTATTGGCTACTTTCAAATACAGAATATAGAACCATATGGACCCTTGGTCTGGTCAACTGTGATCGTTCTTATGGCATGTTTTTTGTGATGTAAATTAAGAAAAATAAAAAAGAATCTGAGACCGGCACTTCTGGAATCGAAGATTCCAGTCCAGCTGCTGGGGAGTGCTGTAAAAGAACAAAAGAAAAAAGATTTTTAAGGAGGGATAGACACAAGGGGTTGAAGCAAACTCTACTTGGGGGAAAAAAAAAAAAATCAGTTTAAAGATTTAATATTTTTCATACCTAAAATGTGATTTATTTTGTCCAAGGAATTAGAAGTAGCAAAGAAGAAAAAGAGTCTGAGTTTGCTTTACATATGGTAAGATGATAGGGCAGTATGTGCACACAGTTTGCCATTGAAAGAGTAGCAAATACACATGTGAACAACTGCTGCGACCTTACTGCACCTCTTCAGAATATGCATCACCATGGTATGTGATTACTATTAAATGGAATATGCAGCATGTGAACAATGGACCCTTGAAAACAGTTGACAGTGGCATGGATGTTCATGCATTTTTAGAAGTGAGAGGTATTACGTATATAATGAAATATGACTAAGAAGTTTTGATCTTCTGAGTTTGGAGGAAGCAGTGTTGGAGACTGATTGCAAAAGCTCAAGAAGACACATCTTTACACAAGGAGACAGAATAAAGAAAATATCTGGCATAATGCCTCATGATAATTGTGGGTCTGTTCTGATTTTTAGTGTTTTGTTATTGGTATCAGTTGAATTCAAAGCTCTCATTTTAAAAGGAATTTTCACATCTAGGCACTTAACTTCACCCTGCTTCATTGTTCAAAGGTTTCTGTAGGTGCCTACAGGGTGTATTAGGGAGAAATTTTTCAGATACTAAATAGAGTTACAGCCGGACTGCCTTCTGAATATGCCTTCTAAAAAATTGCAGATTTCCTCAAAATTGAAGTTTTCCTCAAAAATGCAATGACACATGCATTTGTAGGCACTTCTTATTCTCTTTCCTGCAAAAAGAATTTTTACCTCCCTGAGAATTATTTTCTAAGCTATAAGTAGGCAGCACAAAACTTGTGAATAGTACCATGATGCTGGATCTGGTGAAGAACAAACTCAAGTGGTGAGAGTTGCTAGCTTAATAAGCTCTTTTTAATTTCAGTTCATTACAATTGGTTGGTACCTGCAAAGAGGAAACAACATGTTTAGGTATGAGTATATTTTAGGAACTGAATTTTTAATATGTTTCAAGTCAGCTGTAATGTTACTTTTGTTATTAAATGCTCTACTTCCATGGCCACCCTGTAAATAAAGCGATCTGAAGCATTTTCAGTTGAAGATGAGAATAAGTTAAATTTTGTCTGTAAGAGCGTAGTTATGAAGTCGTGTGAAATCTTGAGCTTACCTTTTTTTGAGATACATGTCCTCCTTTTTGGAATGCTAAGAAACCACACATTTATAGAAACAAAGCCCTGTTGATCCATCTTTTCCCTCATTGTTTAGAGCATCTGTTATCTTTTTAGTGTTTGTTGTCAGAAATTATGCTGAAATCGAGTCTGTCATGCTTTGAAGTGAAATATGTCATAAATAATTTGTTTTGTTGTAGTTGGTAAAAGAAGTCAGATGGTTTTAATTCTTCAGTCCCTCCTCTCGAGGAATTGGATAAAATTCAGTGATAAGTATTTGCCTCTGTAGCAAACTTATCAGGCACACAATTACAAGCCGATACAGTTGTCTTAAGCAAAGCTGAAGGAACCAGTGAGTGTTTTATATACGAATTCTTATCTTGAAGGAGTTTTATTGTAAATACAGTCTCTGGTTCAGTTTTGTTCTGCCACCTCTCTAAATACCTACACTATCAAACGGAGTACCCAGACTGAAAACTGATAAATCCTTTGTATGACCAGCTTGCCTTTTGTAACAAATTATTCAGTTTGAGCAAGAATGACACCTACCTGCATGGTCTTAAATTAAATTATAACGATGGTTAGCTGTTTAAGGTTATGGTCTGAACTCGGAACTAAGGGAATTTAGGCTTTGTTCAAGAGTTAGATTTTTTTTTGGTTTTTATAACCGTGTAATGTAAAGTTGCCCCCATATATTTTCCATATGCCTCAATTTTACAGTATAACGGAAAGACTGTTCCACCTGATTTTTTTTTTTCTCTAATTGACTCTCTTCCCAATTTGCAAAGTGTACCTCTGAAAAGATGGTTAATATGAAGTCTACTAAGTTGGGGGTTTTTTAATATTAATGAAATTCTATACCTCAGTCTTAGCTACTACATAAAGACATCTTCTGTTGCGTGCTGTTAATATATAGAAAAATATATTGAGTTATGATATTTTAAAAAGTCAGCAATTGTTATCCCTCAGACATTATTAACCTTAGTTATAGTATATGGCTGTAATTATTTTCATCACAAACTGAAAATTGTTTTCATTTGGGTAATATAAAAAAAAAAGCCCAACTGAAATTCATTTTCCCAAGTTGCACTAATTGCTAATTTTAGCTAAGTTTCATATAGTGAATTATGACATAACTAGAAAATTGAGGAGAGGCTAAGAACACTGACAAGCAGTGTTGGAGGTCTAAGTATTAATTTTTGTGAAGGAATCAGATGTCCAAAATGTAAAAGAAAAGGGGGAATAAAATGAAAACACGAGGTAAAATTGTTAATCCATTCCAGTTCCTTCTGTATGTTTCTACTACCAAATCAAAGCACTTTTTTAATCAGGAGTCTACTTGCCAGTCTGTAATAGGTTATATTATTTTCATGCATTAAGGCTTTTTCTACATTTTTCAGTATTGAACAGTATGCATTGATTTATGCTGAGGATGAATTTGCTATTTATAAAGGGATATCTCTGTAGTACCCGCATTAATGTTATAAGTAGTTACACATATATTATTACTGCAATTTCTGAGGTACAATTTCAGGTGTTTCAAGTTCTAAGGAACATTAAAAGGGGTACAGTGATTTCAGAAATTTAATCCTGACCTCTGGTGGCAATTGTCACGAATCACTGCCTTAATTCACTGGTGGAAGTTGGTTTTCCTTGTGTTTCTCTGGAAGATTACTTTAATTTGTTTTAAGAGTATGTATTTACTGATGCAATATAAATTATACCTTTATTTTTAGCCAATAGACTACAAATTATATTTTACTTTGTATTAGTAACAGCTTTTTCTGTGAATTATTTTGAAAATATAAGCAAAGAAGAAAAATCAGACAGAACATCCTTTGAGGGACTGCCATAACCTTCGCTTGTTTCATGTGTTTTGTTCACCAAAACAGTTGCTCCTGTGTAGCTAATGTGTTGTAAAATTTAATTTTTTTTCTTATGCTGTGGTTATTTGTTTATGAAATTATATCCAGAGCTCTTGTTACTTTTTGCTTATGTTATCTTAAAATGCCATGTGGTTTGGTTATTTCTTTAAATGTTTGCTTGTTTGCTGGGATATGTAACTAAGCACATCATGAGGCATTAAGGCATAAGGACATTTCAGCGTTAAAGGTGAACTGCAAAGCTTTAAAAGAAGAAATTCTAAGAATCTTTATCAATAGTTTTTATGGGCTTGCAGAAGATCCAGGTAAACCACTGGGGCTGTGAGGCAAAACGTAGAAGCCCGATAGGCCTTGTGTAGACATCTGTTGACACTGAAGTTGGTATCTGGGCTACAGTCTTCATATATTGCAGGTGAAGAAAAAGTTAATTTTAAATTAAGATATTTTTGAAGTTAATAACTCAGCCCCAACTGTCTGTCCGCTCTGATGTGGTGGAATTTCTGTCATGGCAGAAGTTGCCAGGCTGCTCGTGGGGCTCCCACCGGGGCGGCACCCTGCTGTGGCCTGCTGGCTGCTTTTTCCGTAGGTTACACTGCAGTTTGTTGCCTTGCCATGTTCCAGCTCGCACTTTACCAGAAGGCATAAGGCATTTGGGAGGAGGAAGTACCAGATGAGAAACAACCATTTGTTGTGGTTCACTACTGTGATGTCTAAGAGCTAGGCTCCTGTGAAATGAGGCGGGATTTCCAAAGTTCCAGGCGGTGGTTTTGTATGTGTATAGCAAAATCCCTTCTAGAAGTAAAAGGTCTTTTGTAGAAACTTCAGCTGCTAAGGAGCCTGGGACGTCTAAGGAGATAAGGCTTTTATATCTTTCCTAATAGCTCTTGTTATAAAGCATCTAAGAGTCTTTGACTGTTGAACATAGAAATGATTCACAGAAAAAGAAGCATGTCCACTGTCGTAGACTGCAAAAATCACACACTACATCTCTATCAGTTAAGCCTAAATAAAAAAGGAGTTAAAAAAAGGTAAAGAAGTATTTCATAATAGAGTTTCTATTAAACTGCTAGTGTTATTAGTCCGGGACATGCGCCAAAATCTGAACAAAGACATTGGTGCTAGGCGCTGTGTAGGCGTTTATATGTCTGAATGTAGAGCGAACATCTGGCAATATACTAACGGTGTGCAGTGCCTCTGTGAGTTGCTTGGACTGCTGTTTGCTGCAATTTTCTTTATTTTTTCCAAAATAAGGTAATGATCTCTCTGTGGTGTCTTCCTTTTTACTGAGGAAGTCAGGAATTGAAAGGGCACTGTGTCAGCTCTGCAAATTCTTGTCTAATGCAGGTTTATTATTCTCTTAATACAAACTCGACGACTATATTGATCCCATTTATAATAGTGTACTTCCATGTCGGGTAACTTACTGATTTGCTCAGACGTGATAGTCCTCTGTAAATAAGCCCTGATCTAGACTATCGCAGATGTCTGAGAAGTATTGCTTCTTTTTTGATGTAAACGTAGTATTTGGGTCTTAAATGCTATGATGCCTTTCCATCTCTAGTACCATTAGTTTTGTTTCAGGCTCTGATGTAATAAACAGCTCTGAGGGGAAATACAGCTGTTCTTGCTTTCTCATTTCAAAACACTGGTCTGCTGTTTTAAAAGCCTGCCTGTCTGTTTTATGGTTACTCACAAGTATGCAGCCTGTTCTTTTCATTTCTTTTTTTTTTTTTACTTTACCTGTAACTGCTACTTTGGCTTGTGCTTGCCCATTGGAAATTCATTGTTACTTGTTTGCACAGTCTGTAGAACCAAAATTCTTATAGAAGCCGAAAGGGGTTGCAGTCTTAGGTGAGTGAAAAAGGATTTTTTTTCAAATGTCTTATGTTAAATGTATAATTTCTGCTCGTTTTCAATGTTAAGAAATTCTTTCAAATTGAGGATAAGAGTCTATGATACTGCCTTTCATCCACTATCCAGAGATTTGTGAGTTTCAGAAACAGTAAATCTTGGGGTGTATAAATACATTTTAGAAAGTGTAAATGTGTTTAGTAATGTATAGAAATATTACACATATAATTTAAAATACAATACTACTGCATTTTAATCAGTTGAAGTATAAAGCTTTGCATTGACCTTTAAATCTGAATTCCTTTGTTTTCTCTTGATGTTTAAATGCATAATATGGTTTTTGTTTTTAGACAGTAATATCTATTTTTGCAATTTGGGGTGGTTTACCTGTTGCCTATACTTACTGTGATGCAATTTACTATATATAAAGCTATTTTGTATTTCAAATGAAATAAATTTTTGTAGCGTGAAAATTCCCGTGGGTCTGCAGGAATCACCACATCAGATTCAAATGAATGGAAAATAGAAATCAAGCTTTATTTCAAAGAATAATGTATTTAGAAATTGTCTTTGTACAGGTAAATGGTTGCAGTTTTGTGACAAGAACAGCTATACCTGCAGACATAATCAGGGTACAGTATTGCAAATTGAATCATAATACTAATGGTGAATACTAAAAACCTCCAGCAATTTTGTTTTGAATAAAAACTATGTTGTTGCCTAATATTTTATTTTGCATGCTGTGCTCTGCATCTGCATTGTTTGTCCTGTATTAATATAATGTATCTTTAGACTTGAAATGCAAAACAATTTACTACTTCTATTAAGGCTAAGATTACAAAGCAGAACTTGCAGAAACGCTTTGTCAGTGCTTCTGAGGTGTGAATTATACTAACAAAGGAGGTTACCATGGCAATAAGATCTTTGATGCTGTATTGTGTGTTAATGTGCTAAGGTGGCATTTGATACAGAATTTGATATTTGAGTTTACTTACTGTGATAAAGCATAAAAAAATGGCATGTTAAGGAGCTTGGATTGATTTAGGAAGAAGAATTTGGAGCTGGAGAGCTTTGTTCTGAGCATGGAATGCAGCACTCTCACACGCAGCTAGAGGTGATGGAGAATGAATTGGCTGGGAAACAGCAAGAGATTGAAGAGCTAAACAGAGAGCTAGAAGAAATGAGGGCAGCATATGGTACAGAAGGATTGCAACAGGTATAATTACCTTGTGTTGCTTTCTACTTGCTACTTGGTTACATGCAAAAATGCAAGCATCACCTGAAACAGTTCACACTTAATGGCAGCTGTTCAGAATGCAGTCAGTGTGTGGTATTACACATAATTTCTTTTAATCACATACCATGCACTTTATTTCTTTGAATGGCATTTCCATTGTATGTCCTTCTTCCCTGTAATTTGTGACTAAAATTCCAGTCATCTTCACAGTGACTTTCTTCAAATCAGCAATGGAAAAATGAATTCCTTCAAGAAAAGCCCTAATTCTTCTCTAGTTGTGCAAAGACTGCATTTCTTTAATGCCTTCCTGTTCCTCCAAGATCAAAAAAACTCAGGTTTTGCTTCCTAAGGAATGCTATAACTGAATTGATCCTTGAACCAAGAAGCTATTTGTATATCAGACTTCATAGTCTGAAATACAAGGCAACTGTGTCAGAATATTTTAATAAACTTCTAATAATTCGGGATTACAGGGAAGTGTTTCTTACTTCAGAAATACCATTGGAATTTAAAGTTAGATTTTAAAGTAAAGAATATTAAATACTTATTCTTACAGTTTGAGCAAGTGGTGCAATGCACTGAAGTCAGTGTTTTGTCATGCTTGATGTCTTATCTCTCTTAATTTGAAGTCAGGACACATCATTGTGTTTTTCTGTTTTTTGCAAAGTACTATAGAATACCAGAAGTGTTCTAATATTCAGTCATTTTCACGTTCATTATTATTGCACATTTATAGTTTTTTCTGCTTTCATTTGTATTTTGTCTGTGAAAATGGATGACATGTTTTCCACCATACTATTAAGTGGTTGCCCTGGAGAAGGTGGTTTATCATTCCTTTGTCCGTTGGTGAATCTCTGGTGTTGCATTTTAAGTCAAACTTAGCTTCTAATAACTGTGTCCAGTATCTGTTGTGCTAAACATAATAGTCAGAACTACGGCATAATAAAGAACATAGGCATAATTTTAGTTTCTTGCAGTTGTGACTAGTGTTAGTTTTTCCTGGAAAAGGTGAAAGTGAAAACGTTTACATTTTTTAAATGCCTATGATTGCTATTTTGAAAATAGTAAACATTTAAAAAATTTAAAATATGTTAAAACAGGTCGTGGTGCAATAATGTTTTAATAGTTGCAGTGTATTTTTGTATCATAGTGGTACTGTGCGTAATATATCAGTTGAGAAATGCATATGGTTTATTTTTCAGAAGAAACAAAAGAATTGTAAAAGGGGAGTGTGGAAGTTGTTGTGTGCTTTAGTTCAACCTGTTTGTTAAAGAAAAAGATTTAATAAAAGAAGTTGAAAATTATGTAAGAGTGTATGGGTCGGAACAGATAAATTTAGTTATTCAATTTAATTAACAGATGCAAAAGGAAAGGTATGAGACACTTAACTGTCTGTTCTGTTCCTAATTTTCTCTATTATCACAAACATCTAGTATTTCCACTATATCTGTGTTTTTAAAGTAGGAGTTCACTGCAGCATTCTGAAAAGAACTTTAAAAGAATTTCTTCAAATTCTTTGCGTAGTTTGGCTTGTTTAAGGGACTTCTTTTTTTTATGTCCTGCTGAATAATGTCCCTATCCTCTAAATCAGTAAGCTGTATCTGGAAGCATTATAATTTTACTTCAACACTCAGATATAACCTGGAGAAGCTATTTTTTGGGAACGCTGTAAACAAAACAATTAGGGAAGGCGACTGATGGTTTGAGAAATGTGCAGTACATAGAGATGGAGCTTCTACTAATCTTGAATCAGTTCAAATTGACAAAATGACTCTAAAGTGAATAACATATCTAATTATGTAATTGCACATGAAAATAGTCCCAGTTAGTATTGTAGAATTTCTGGCTGCCTGAGTGTAATCCTACAAAAAATGGAACACTAGCAGAGGATTTTTTTTTTTTCTGTACTTTTATTGTTTCTTCATCATTACATATTGCAGAAGATTCATCTATTAAATACACTCAGTTTGGCAGCTTGAGCTGATTCTCTCATGTAGTTATGAATAGTTTCTCTGAGTTTACAATGTAAGATACTGCATGGTCTCCGTTATATGCTTTTAGTACGATGAATGTAATTTATTCCTCTTTTGATGGGAGATGATATAACTTGCATTTATTGCGGGAAAAGTGTGTGGACATGCGTAGTTGTACAAAATTGCTGAAACACTGTAAGTAGATACACTGAATTCCTTTATGATGGCTTGTTTATGTGGCCATGCTTTTTAGTTTGAAAGCAAGTTATATATTTAACTAATTAACCTTCTTAAAGGTTCAGATTTTGTTCTTTGATAAGTATATTTTATGGGGAGGTCATATATCGTTAAATGAGGGGAAAAAGAATCTGTGTCTGAAATACTTATGAATAGTTTGTGAAAACGTAAATGCTCCCATAAGTCTGTGTGACATCTTTTAAAGGAGAGGTTAGGGATGATGTATTCCTGCTTAACTAGCATAAGGTAGCATTTTTTTTGTCTATGGCTTTGATGTGCACTAATAGTTTAAATTTTATCTTTTGTAGCTGCAAGAATTTGAAGCTGCTATCAAAAAAAGAGATGACATTATCACTCAGCTCACTACTAACCTACAGCAGGCACGGAAAGAAAAGGATGAAACTATGAGGGAGTTCTTAGAGCTTACTGAACAAAGTCAAAAACTGCAAATTCAGTTTCAGCATGTAAGTTACAGCACTACCAATATTTTTGGGGTTTGAAAATTAGTGTCACTTTGCAGAGTCTATAAATAGCTACTTTCTGCAAAATCACAGATTTTTTTGTGCATTTTCGAAGATTTTTTTCTCTTTGTACGGATCAGCAGTCACTTTACTGGTCTTCCATTATAGTACCTGATTTATTGTACGAATTTATTATAAAATAATAAAGATTAGTCTGTTTTCATCCCTAGTGTGTAGCGATAGCTTCTGATAAATACTGGATGATGGCAGTTACCTTGGGGAAAAACACTTGTGTAATTAGTTCTCAGAGCTTTGGGCTGAGGTCCAACCTGTTCCCTTTTAAATCAAAACAGCCAACCATCACCTTTAGTGGGCCACCATTTCATGCTCCAGTCCTTCCGATATTTTAGGGTGAAACCAGCCTCTTGTGGTGTTATTAGAAGGTAATTTAAGTAACAAATTCAAGTTTCAGAGAACCATTTGTTGTTAAAAGCATTGGTGATGGAGGAGCCACGGACACTTAATTCTGCATGACTACAGCTTACAGTGTTGCAATTGAATGCTGTAGTATTTTGTGCTGTTTAGGCACTTTATATAGCTTTTTTTGAGCTTCAGGCAGATTATATACTGAAGCCTGAGTTTTTATTATTAAAAATCTGATTTTGGGGACAGTAATTACAACTGGTTCATTTTACTACTTAGAAATTTCTGAGACACTGCTGTCCTGTGCTAGCTCACTGTAAAACAATTTAATATTAAATATTTTTTATTGGTTGGCCATCCTAGAAGAATAAGGATATTTTGGTTCCTCTTAAAAGAACTTGTAAAATTTTGCAATAGTCTTTGAGCTTCTGATGTGGAAGAAGAAAATAAAGATCACTCTTTCTGTAGTGCAAGCTGTTTCTGAAAAACTTGATATATTTTACGTTTTATTATTTTAACATTCAAGTTGCAGGCAAGCGAAGCCCTAAGGAACACCAGCCATAGTTGCACAGCTGCTGATTTACTGCAAGCCAAACAACAGATACTTTCACATCAGCAACAGCTAGAAGAACAAGAATGTCTGCTGAAGAATTATCAGAAAAAGAATGAAGAATTTGAAGTGCAGATTACATGTCTTCAAGACAAAATTACAAGATATGAAATGGTAGGTTCCTTACTAGAAAGATCTCTTTTTTTCTTTTCATTATTTTGTAGTTCCTTTGAAATGCAAGGACCAAAGCACAGATTATGAGCGTGCATAGAATGCATACAAAGATTTTAAGTTTTTAAGACTGATTGTGTTAACTAACAATATGTGTATAATTTAAAACTGAATATTTAATGTCAGTATTATGTATCATGTTTTATGAAATTGCAGAAATATTTACAGTGAATGATGAAGCTATGCTGTGTATTAGAATACCTTCATTAAATGACATAATTTTGTTAGAAAAAAAATTTAAAACAACCTGCTTAAACAATCTTTTCTGTCTTAAGGAAATAATGAGTTCCTTTCTTCATGTACTTTTTTATTATCCCTCATGAACAACGTCCTAAAAGTACCTAAAAACATTCAAATGTCACTATAAGTGACAAAAGACAAAGCTTTCAGTAGATTGCACCAAAAATTTTTTGATGCGTCAGAGCACAACTGGAAGAAATGGAAGTTCTTTTTTTCTTTTTTTCTGGGGGGGCATGGAGGGTGATGTGGGGGGGCAAGAGAGGGCAGGAATTGTCACTTATTCCAACGGTAATAACTTCTGAGTGAGGTCAACAAATAATTAATATTTAATTTTTATAAATTATCAGTAACCTTCTAAAGAAAGGCATTGTGTTTAGATACCTAAGTCTATAAATGTTCTTATATGTTCAGATAATGACCTAAAAATAAGAACATGGTTTTCCTCGGTTTTTTTGAAGGAAAAGCACAAAAATGAGGGTGAAGATTTGAGTAAACTGAAAGAAAAAGAAGCTTTAGTTGAAGAGTTGGAAGCAAAACTTGGAGAAGAAGAAAAAAAGTCATTTCAACTTAAGGAAAAATTATCAGATGTCAGTAAATCACTTGAAGAATTGAAAGAACAGATTTCGCTAAAGAACCTGGAGATAAGTAATATGAGAGTTGAACTTACCACCTACAAACAGAAAGAGAGACAATGTTCTGATGAAGTAAAACAATTAATGGGAACTGTGGAAGAACTGCAGAAACGATGTTATAGAGACAGCCAGTCTGAAGCTGACATTGTGCAAAGAATGGAGTTAGAAACACAAAGGAGACTGGCGCAGCTTCAGGCTGAATTGGATGAGATGCATGGCCAGCAGATTGTACAAATGAAGCAAGAATTAATTAAGCAACACACAATGGAAATAGAACAGCGTCTTTCACAACAAAAAGTAGAACTGGAGAAAACTTCAAGTCTGTGTTTGAATGAGAATGTTAATAATGATCAAATGCATTTAATGAATATTAAAATTAATGAATTGAATGTGAAATTGCAAGATGCTGATAATGAAAGGGAAAAAATAAAGCAAGAATTGTCACAACAAATGGAAATTATTTCAGCAGAGAAGTCTCTTCAGCAAACTAAAATTGAAGATCTTTTCCAAGAGCTGAATTTTTCAAGAGAGCAAGTTCAAAGAGCCAAACAAACTATAGTGGAGATGGAATATAGATTAAATGAAGCTGAAAAATACCAGTTTGTGACTGAAGATTTAAAAACTCAGCTGGATTCTGCCTCAGAATTTAGGAAGGAATTGGAGTTAAAGCATGAGGCGGAAGTCACAAATTACAAAATAAAACTTGAAATGCTAGAAAGGGAGAAGGATGCAGTTTTGGACAGGATGGCAGAATCTCAAGAAGCAGAATTAGAGAGACTGAGAACAAAGCTTCTATTTAGTCATGAAGAAGAACTTTCCAGACTTAAAGAAGACTTACAAAAAGAGCATATGGCAAACATGGAAAACCTTAAAGATAACTTGAATATGCACCATAAACAGCAGTTAGATGAGGTCCAAAATGAAATGAGTCAAAAGATAGAAGCCATGCAATATGAAAAAGACAACTTAATCACAAAGCAAAACCAGTTGATATTAGAGATTTCAAACCTAAAAGATTTACAGCAGTCTATTGTGAATTCTAAATCTGAAGAAATTACACTTCAAATCCAGGAGCTGCAGAAAGAAATTGAAGTGCTTAGGCAAGAGGAAAAAGAAAAAGGTGCCCTTGAACAGGAAATTCAAGAGCTGCAGCGTAAAACTGAGCTGATGGAGGAACAAATGAGGGAGAGAGAAGATATCCTTCAAAAAACATGTTCAGAACTTGAAACGAAAAATAACCTACTTAAGGGGGAAAATAAAGTTCTGGAAGAGAAATTAAACAGTATGTTGGTAAGCTCTGAAGAAAATGTCATTTTTAATAACAGTGTTAGCTCTAAGTCAGAAATCTTGGACTTGCAAAAAAGAATAGAAAAGCTGATTACTGAAAATGAGCAACTTAAAAAGCAAAACAGTCAACTCCAAGAGGATACTGAAAGTCAAAAGAGCGCCTTTTCGTTTACTGAGAAAAAACTTGAAGCTAACTATAAAGAGCTGCAGAAAGAATGTGCAAGTCTTCTGAAGGCAAAAACTGAGTTAGAAGAGAACAAGAATAAGCAGGAAGCTGAATATAAAAGCAAACTCAAAGCTTTGAATGAAAAGCTTCACCACTTACAAAGCGATAGACCAGTTTTATTTAAAACTAAAACTTCTGCTTTTGAAGGGAGTAATGAAATCAAGGTGTCCAGGGCAGACACATTTCAGGCTGGCGAAGTTGTTGAGAAAGATGCAACGGAACTTATGGAAAAACTTGAGGTTACCCAGCGTGAGAAACTGGAATTATCCCTGAGACTTTCCGATCTCTCTGAACAGTTGAAGTCAAAGCATAGTGAAATATGTCATTTAAATAAGGAAGTTAAATCCTTAAAAGATGAGAAAGAACAAATTCTAGCAAAATGTGAAGAACTGGAAGTCGTCATTAGCCATGCTCAGAGGGGAAATAGTAGTATTAATGAACCTAAGACGAAATGCTCTAAAGGAAAAGCTCTAAAGACTGCTGCTCCAGCATCTGAAAGTAGAACTAAAACCCTTGGTCTGAGGAATAAAGCTGATGAAGGAATAAATGTAAGAGGAAATCTAGGTTCAGTTAAAGATATCAGTCATGAGGTAACAAAAAGAAAGGAAGTTCAGCAAATGTTGAAACCAGAACAGCAGTCTTTTGTAGAACATTTGCATGGGATGGCAGATGGGCTGACAGTTGAAACATCATCAGTAGTCATTGCACAGAGTGAAAATAATAATCTTCAGCAGCAAGTGGATGCATTAAAGTCAGAACAGGTATGTTACATAAAGCAGTATAGAAAATAAATTACCTATGAAAATTTGTAGAAGCTTGCAATTGGAAATTTCCCTCGTATTTTTCCGGTTAGCTGCTTTGAAGTACAGGTGTGTGGTCACCTGTGTATGGCAGCACGACCAATGGTTGGAAGTGGTTACATGAATGACTAGAACTATAACCATAGTCAGTGTGTGTAAGGATGCTATTTTTCAGTGAAAGAAATACTCTTCCCTTACACTTAATTAAATCAACAACAACAACAAAAGGTAAGGAGAAGACATCTAGAGCACTTCACACTTTGATGTAGCATTTAACTAACTAACTTGAGGTGAAAACTTATTTAGGACATAGTTTTTAAATCTGTGGTTAGCTTTTCAGTTCTCTAAGTACTCACTAAAACAATATAAAGAGATAACGAAACTCTTGACCTGTTCAGTCATGTTTTATCAAACTTGTGAAATACTAATCTTCAGTTGTCAAAGTTTTTGTGTATATGTGGTTATCACTTCTTAAGAAATGTATCTGGATGTAAGCATGTGAAGAGATGTGTGAAGATACAGAATTTACACCTATCCTGTGATTCTAACCAATCTCCGTGTTTTGCTGGAGAGATTTTGCAAGTATTTTTTCGTATTGTAAATGAATTGCAGGTAGTATGGAAAGGATTGTTACTTGCCAATAAAAATAGCTAAGTATTGAATTACCAGTATTTAATTAGGTGCTAGAATCATAAACCTGGTTTTAAATTTATATACAGTGATGAAGTGGAATAGCATGTTGCAAAAAATGTTCAACAAAGTTTTTGGTAGAAATAGATGTTAACCAGTCTTCTTCTGTTTTTTTAGATTGGTTTGTTTTTTCCGTGTTCTAAAAATCCACCTAACAGTGAACCAAAACCACCACTATCTAATTTAATGTTGTGTTGTAGTTCATTCATTTCCTAAGAAATAAAATCACAAGCACGGCTACACTGAATACAGCTGTGAAATTAGAGAAAAGAGCTAAAGCTGTATAGTGTACATTTTAAATTTATTTTTTTTTTTTTTAGTGAGGATGTGATAGGGGTCTTGCAGTTTCCTGCCGTAGAACTAAGAAATCATTATGGTCCAGAGGTGTCTAAAAACCTTTGCAAACTTGGACTCTAAGTAGCTCTGTAGTGGTGTATCCTAAACATGTTTTTGCTTTAGCAAGAATATCCCCAAAGGTGCAGACTAGAACTACATGCATCGCAAATAAATTTTTTTTAAGGTGTGCTAATAATACAGTCTTTTTTCTGTATTTGGAGTGAACTTCCTTAAGCTACTCTTTTGGTAGTGATATTGCTGTCACTTCATTGAGACAGAACACATTGGGGTTTTATTGCTGCAAAATTGGAATTGAAGCATATCGAGTTTCATTGATTTTAGTTCAATTTTTATTTCAAGTTGAAGAAGTGTCATACTATTTTGTTACAATTCAATTTTCCGAACTGTGTATATTTAAATTACCTAATGTATACCATATATGCAGCAGTCCATTTAATGCATTACTAATTTCAGAAATTCACAAAGACAAGACTTTTTTGTTTTCTTGTTTATCACTCTTTGTAAAATACGTACTTTTATTCAAAGACTGATTTACAGCTACAAATGGAAGCGCAGCGCATTTGCCTGTCGCTGGTCTATTCAGCTCACACAGACCAGGTTCGTGAGTACCTGAAAGCAGAAAAAGAGAGCGCACTTTGCAGTCTTAAAGAGGAGCTTGTACATCGTCATCTACAGGAGATGAGCGATCTTAAAAAAATGCATCAGCTGGAGCTCCAGACCTTGAAAATTCAACAAGCAGGTAACTTGACCAGAATTATGGCAGTGAAGCTCTTGAGGTGAAAAACAGTGTATTTAAAAGAAAACAAGCACAGGAGTTTGTGCATGTAGCTCTCCAATAATTTTTTTGTAGAGTATTTTGAAGTGGTTTTGTACCGGATTATTTACCCATTACAAGTAGTCTATTACTCAGGGTACTTAAACTCCCCGCCCCCCCCCCCCCCCCCCCAAATAATAATAATATAAAATATAGAAGGAATAGGAAGTATTACAACTCATGTTTTGCTGTTTGTATTAGGTCGATTAATTGTAAAGAACTATATAATAGATTCACATACAAGGTTGTATTCGTACTGAAATAATAAGCAAATGCATCCGCAAAATATTTTTGGCTTGTTTCATTCTCTATTCTTTGAATTCCTGCATTGGCTCCCTGCCCACATGAAGCTTCTTTGCTGTTACTTCTTTGCTATTACTTTTTGCCTCGGTGAGCTTTTATGTTGTCATGCTGCATTTCTATCCCTGCTTTTTCTGTCATCCCATGATCTACCCTTGTGTAATTTTTTGGCTTAAGTTCTTTGCCCTCTAGTATGTTTCTGTAAAGTCTGATCTTTCTAGAGCTCACTAACGCACAAAGCCATTTTTTATCACTTACTCCGCTTGAACATGCAGTTCTAACTCTGTGATGGAGCAAGAAAGAAAGAAAGGAACAAAATCTATGCCGTTCTAAGAGCTGAAGAGGCAACCTCACCGAGGCAGGAAAATAGGCCTTTGAAAAGTTGTTGTGCATCTAGTGTTTAAAAATAATATGAATTAATTTGTATTCATAGATGATGAAGTCAAATCTACACAAAGACTTATAGAAAAGCTGAATGAAGCTGTAACTGAGGAATGTTCTAGGCTTGCTCAGGTAAGACTTAACAAATAGCCATTTTTAAAATGGCAATTTTGAAAAAGAAAAATTACGTCTACAGTAAGTGATCCTATTTTTCTACATAATTTTTCACAGGTTTTCTTTATAGCTTTTCTCTTTGCATTGATCTTAGAATAGAGACTGCTAAAGCTGGTGTTCCAAAATAACATTGCAAGGGTTTTTTTATTTTGTTTCCTAAACTGTTTTACGCCCTTCTCCAAATAGTTCTTCTATCTTATACCTAGTCTTAATCTTCTATATAATGTTTGTCTTTTGTCTGCTAGTTCAGATTTTTTTTTTTTTATTGCTGTGTGTCTTTGACTATAAGGTTTTGATTTAACAGCGGTCTGATGTCACGCATATATTTACAGGCAGGACGTATCTACAGTAAGATAGTAATTTCTTTGTTAGCTGAAGCATGTCTTTCAAAGACTTAGAAGTGTCTAAGAATCTACCAAAATTGGTGTCTATATTGTTTTCAGTAACTAAATATTGTAGTCAAAATTTGCAGCTTATTTTTAGTCTGTATTGTAGTATCAGCCACCAATAATACTATTTTGCCACATCTGTTTTTTTGTAGACTGCTAGTAATAAATGGTCCTTACAGGTACTTTTTGACCAGCAAGTTACTTATTAAACTTATTTCTGGAAACATTAAGCTGATTTCATCTTTCATTATAAGTCATGGTTTTCCAGTCTTAAATACTTCAAGTGGTTGGATTTGGTAGGGGTTTTTTTTTACCTTCTTTGCTGGACTTTTTTCAACACCTTTTTGGGAAAATCTGTAGCAGAACTTTTTCACTTGAGAGCCAGCATAGGAGAGATTAAGCAGGACTCCACGGTAGCTCACAGAAAGTAGCAGCTAAATGAGAGTCTCCAGCATTAGTTGTTTCAGAGCAGGGAGCAATGCTGCTGATTTGTACGATTCCGTGTTGAGCTTTTGGAGAAATTCTGATTTTACTTTTGTGAGTTGAATTTGATGTCATTAGCAGAGTCCAAAATCTTTAAATAAAGAATCTTACTGTGTGCTCTGGACAGGCCGGATTTCTTTGTGATCACCATTTATCTTCAGAAATCATATGGATAAATCTTCTGTTTGCCTGCTCATTGTAAATATGACTGCTGTTCTGCTGGCCACATAGCACAAACAAACATGAGGCATTCTGTGTATGATTTGCTTGAGTTTTCGTCTGCCACCCCCTTTACCCTATTTGTTCAATACTTAAGAACAAGATGAACTGTAATCTCTACAAAGATACAAATTTCTGCCACAGGGAATCTTCTTCCAAGTAAAATTGCAGTTTACAAGAAAGACATATTTACGATGTAAATTTGGTTTTGGCTTTAGTAGAGGAGGGCTCTCAATGCAAGATTTTAATACTTGGCAGATCCAAATTACAGAATCACAGAATCACAGAATAGTAGGGGTTGGAAGGGACCTCTGTGGGTCATCTAGTCCAACCCCCCCGCCGAAGCAGGGTCACCTACAGCAGGCTGCACAGGACCTTGTCCAGGCGGGTCTTGAATATCTCCAGAGAAGGAGACTCCACAACCTCCCTGGGCAGCCTGTTCCAGTGCTCCGTCACCCTCAGAGAGAAGAAGTTCCTCCTCATGTTCAGACGGAACTTCCTGTGCCTCAGTTTGTGCCCATTACCCCTTGTCCTGTCACTGGGCACCACTGAAAAGAGCTTGGCCCCATCCTCCTGACACCCACCCTTCAGATATTTGTAGGCATTTATAAGGTCCCCTCGCAGCCTTCTCTTCTTCAGGCTGAATTAAATGGTCATGCCAAAATATATGTATTTATGTTTTATATGAAAAGTCTTTCCATACCTGTTCAGTTTTTTTAATGAGGAGTTTTTAGGATTGTCTAGGTTCTTATGACTCAGCAGAACATCTATGCTATCATTTCCACAGAACATAATACTCACAAAATACTATTTTCCTGCCACCACTTTTCTTGTTTCCTTTGTGAATTGTGATTGATAAATTGATAAACAATTCTTTTTTTTTTTTCTTTGTTTCATTTCTTATGCAGGTTTTGTGTGACAATCAGAGTGAACATTCTTCAGCTGCTGTAGAAGCTGGTGATAGGGAACAGGATATTTTCCATAGACCTGCTGCTGTGAAAGACAAACTGACTGTAGAATTACCAACACACAGAAGTCAAGCTCAAGGTAATGGCATTGTACGACCATGCTGATTAAAAAAATATACTGATTTCAAGTATTTCAGACTGACAATTATGCCATCAGTTGTTCAGGTGCTAATTAATGTGCCTGATTTAGAGATTTCCTCGCTATTCTGAACCACTTTTATTTTTTATTATGAGTGTTCTCTTGTGCTGTTTTCATTGTAGTGGAAATTGGTGGAAGAAGTGTATTAAAATTTGCGGTAAAATGCTTGATTTCATTCTTTTTCAAAAGTCCCTCGTTATCTGTGTCATTTAGCTGTGCAAGAACGTATGGATGCACTTCTACACAAGATAATGGAAGAATATAGTAGGCTGAAAGCACTTCAAACACGGCTGATGAAGGACTGTAAACAGGTAAACTTCTTATGGCATATGAGTATACGAGCATTTGAATTTTCTCTGTTGCATGAATTCCCTCAGGACGAGTGAAGAATGTGTTTAGGTATCCTGTTTGAGTGGCAGAGCAAGGCAGTGATTTAATAAAATGGAGAAAGCCAGTACCGTGTCACAGAATCGTGGAATGGCTGAGGCTGTTAGAAGGCACCTCTGGAGTTTGTCTAATCCAACACCTTCCACAAAGAAGGGTCAGCTAGAGTTTCCCAAGTCTGCGTCCAGCCAATTTTTTTGTATCTCCAAGGATGGAGACTCCACAAGTTCAGTGCACAACCTTCTCTTCTTCAGGGTACACATTCCCAACTCTCTTAGCCTCTTCTTGTAAGACAAGTGCTCCAAGCCCATCGTGTCCTTTGTGACCCTTTGCTGGACTCATGCCAATGTATCCGCTTCTCTTTTATACTGGGAGTGCAGCACTGGAGCCAGCACTCGAGATGTGTCTTACCAGTGTGCCGAGTTTCAGCATCCATGCAGGGACAGGAATGACTCTCACACATTGATACAATGCACAGCCGATCCCGATTTATTGGTCTGCTTTTGTGGTTATATACATTTTTCATATCTGCACACGCCATCACGCTTATTCGGATAGGCTACAGACATAAATCACGTGCTGTTCACGCACCCCATATTCCCTTATGATTGGTAACTATGCACTAACGCTAATAGCAACAGACTGCATCCGTGTCCTTGAACACATCTTGTTTTTGCTAACCCACATCATGTTTATTCTTAGCTGTCCTTTCCAGCGGCCTGTTCAGTTATGCTAACTGTTTTGCTTAAGTGGCCTAGTCATGCTAACTCTCAAACTACATCGACCCCAACACCAGTGCTAAGTGGAGATCACCTCCCTTAACCTGATGGCAAACACTCTTCCTAATGCAGCCCAAGAGGCTATTGGACTTCCATCATAATGGCATATTGCTGGTTCCTGTTCAGCTTGGTGCCCACCAAGGCCCCGAGGTCCTTTTCTGTAAACCTGCTCTCCAGCCAGTCAGTCCTCTGCATGTACTGATGCACAGGGCTATTCCTCTCTAGGTTGCAGGACTTGACATTTGCAATTTTTGAATTTCATGAGGCTCCTCTCAGCCGATATCTCTGGCCTGTGGAGGTCTCTTGAAACAGCAGCACAACCATCTGGTATATCAACCACTCCTCCCAGTTTTGCACAGTCTGCAAATCTTCTGAGAGTACACTCCCATCATCATATTAATGAAAAGGTTCAACAGTATTGGCTCTGGTACTGACCCATTAGATACACCACTAGTTATTGGCTTCCAACTGGACTTTGTGTCACCGATCACAACCTTTTGAGCCCAGCAATTCAGCCAGTTTTCAGTCAGCCTCACCATCCCTATTCTTCATCAGTTTTTCAATGGGTATGTAACGGGAGGTGGTGTCAAAAGGTAGGTCATGTATTATTTCCCCTTCATAAATCCATACTTACTACTCCCACATGGAGTATCTGCTCGACTTCACGTTTTTGGAAGTGGTTTCCAGGATTATTTGCTCCATCACCTTCCCAGAGATCAAAGTGAGGTTGACTTGCCTGTAGTTCCTCAAATCTTCCTTCTTTCTCTTCTTGAAGGTAGGATTGCTTTTATTTAGTCCTCAGAAACGTCCCTCAATGGCCGTGACTTTAAAAAGATGATTGAGAATGGCCTCGCAGTAACATAGACCAGCTCCCTCATCACCCCTTCGTGTATCCCATCATGCACCACCGAATTGTTAGTGTCCAGTTTGTTTCCTAATCTGATCCTCCTCCGCAAAGGTTGTCTTCCTTGCTTCAGACTTCTACACTCATCTCCTAAAGGCAAATTCTATCAGTAAATTTGGAGTTAGGTAATTCCATGTATTTAATGGAGTACACTAACCAGTTCTATTTAGAGATGGTTGCAGGTCACATGTATTGATGGATATACATGTACAAAATAATATTTGTGTGTGAAAACTGCATCTTGGGCCTGAGGGGAGGATATTAGTGTCTTCCTCTCCTTAGAGGAGTAGAGTATACTTCCTCCTTAGAGAGGAAGTATAGTGCTCCTGGATTCAGAGGAATTACGACTTAACAGTTTATATTCAGGGAGAGGAGTGTGAGATTTACAGTAGACATTCTGCACAGGCTGATCAACTAGCTATAAATATATACTTGGTCATTCAGACTGTAAAAGGAAACACATTGTTAACATTGATTACACTCTCTTATGCATTGACCACCAACCCTTCTTACACATTTATAATTACAGTTAATATTTTTGCATTATTGGTAGACAGATTGTTGTCATTTGTATTTACTTGATTATTTTTTAGGTCAAAGAACCATGGCTGTCTTCATCAGAAGGGAGGAAAGAAGAGGAACCTCGCAGTATGGAAACAAGAAAGGAATGTCTGCAGACCTTTTCACAGGGTCTAATGGGTAAAAAGATGTATATGCTGTTTTTAATGTACGCACATTCAGAGGCAGAGAGAGAGAGAAGACAATGACTTTAAAGTTTAACTGATTCATAGCTTCCTGCAACTTGAAGGACATAAGAGATTTTTGCAGATTTTGCAGTATTATACTATGATTTTCTTAAATCTCTTAAATATTTTGGAATTATATTTTGTGAAACAGTTTTGGTTTAGTCTTTTTCAGTTTTACGCAGTTAAAGTTCTGTTACCCATATCAAATACGGTTTGGAAGATGGAAATAAAATATAATGGAAGATAAAGTTCAAATTATTTGTTATGGAAAAGTAATTGATATGGTATCAGAAGAAAATTTTAACTACAGTAATTACTCGGTCCATCACTGCTAATAACTTGGGAGAATTTTAATTTATACTAATGTAATTCATTCTCCCCTCCCCACCCCCGGAAAATAACCTACATATAGATCCTAAGATTCAAGAATACTGCTTGAAGGAGATAGGGAACCTTAAAACACAACTCGAGGAACAGCATGCTCAAGAACTGGAACACCTCCGGTCCTATTTCCAAGAGCAGCTGAAAGCGAGTGAAGAGAGGTACACTACAGAGATTGTCAATCTGCAGGATAAGCTTCAGCGTGCTGGGGTGTCCTCTGACCACACAAGGTATTAAATTGAATCTTCAATGCTTATAACTTTGCACTATGTACAAAAAGAAGTGTTTCAAATAGCCATTCATGTAAAGCTAAGTGGTTTACTTCAAAATTGGAGAAATTCCCTATAAACACATTACTCTTGTGTTGGTTGGTTCCTTCAAGAGTTGTTATGAGTTGTTACAAAGAAACAACATAAACATTGCAAACTAAGTAGTGTAGCATTTAGAATTTGTTACATCTTTACAGTTAATAAAGGACGATTTGATAATTGGAATAATGTATAAATATCACTTCATGTATAGGAGCGTTTTAGCAGTAATTTCACAACTTACAACTCAACAGACTACTTTTAACCCTCGAAACTCCAGGCAATGTGCTTTATATTTAAAGACACCTCGTGTAGCATAGTTGCATGGAATTGATGATTTTCTAGAATGATATGCAGCAATAAAGTTTGTGGCAAATTTGAGGTCCACTTGACATATTCTGGCTTTGACCAAGTCATGGGCCATGGGACATGCTCATCAGCCTCCTCCTGGCCCTGACCATTGTGGCCATTCAAACCTGAAAGTGTCTTGGGGGGATCCTGACAGCTGTGGAGCCAGCTGCCTTCTGCTCCCTGATTCTTCCACTGCTTCGTTGGATGTGTTCAGGGAGTGGTGGGTGCTATTGATTGTGCTCTACTCAGTGTCATCTCTGGTTTCCTGTTCTTCAATTTTTGTCCTTCGTATTCCTTCCTTTTGTTTCATTTACTGTACTGCAAATGCACTCTGTTTCTCTGCCTTTTTTTTTTTTTTATCCAAATCTCCCTTCTGTGAGAGAGAACTATGGGGATTTGATAGTCCGGTGCCCAACTGTAAAAGGGAAATGGGTAGACGCAGTGGCAATAGGAGATGCTGCTGGGAAGGGGGGAAGATTGTCTAGATGTTTCTAGAAATTGTTAAATTTTTGATATACCACAGTACTTGCTTAAAAAGCAAGAGGACTGTGGTGTGATAAATCCTTAGAAGTTGAGACAAATAAAAGTGTTTTCCTTCAACCATGACCCATCAGAACCAAACAGCTGTTTTTTCCCTTACTGTTTGACCCCAGCCGTTTTTTAGCCATCTGTGTTTTTCTATCTTTTAAACAGTTTTCCTTTCATTCCTTGAAATATGTTTCTAGTCTTCGAAATGGCAAGTAAAATAACCAGATTTTTTCTTCCTCATATGAATTAATACTTACATATATGCTTGTTTTTGAGGTGTATAAGAGGTCCAAGTTCTGCAAATGTTTATGCATTTGTAAGACTGAGGCCGTAGTTTTGTATTGTTGTTTTCCACTGTCTGCCTTGTAGAATCAGTACACATTTATTAACCTGAGCTTAGTTTTAAGGGACTGCATGGCTTCTTAATAAATTACGTTTTAATCCTTAAAAAAAAAAAAAAACAAACCCAAGCTATGAGCATTTTCAAAATTCATTTTGTGAAACTGTGTCCTTCCACACAAAATTCATTTTGGGAAACTGTCCTTCCACACAAAATTCATTTTGGGAAACTGTGTCCTTCCTGTGTTGGCCAGGACAAGTTATAAATATTCATATATGATTTCTAAATTATTTTTAAATTCATAGTTAGTGTTCTGATTTCATTCATGATAAATATTCACCCAAAATACTCAGAACTTCGAGTTGAGGAAAAAAAAAACAACTTGATGGTCTCAGTAAAACCTTAGTGGAGTTAAGATTGTAAGTCTCTCAGACAATAAACTTACCTTCTAACTTAATCTGTTTTGTACCCTGTCTTTTATCAAGGGATTCATGTCCTTTTTTAGGTGGTTTGATACTACATCTTATCCTTTTGGCAATGTACGTCTCTTAAGTCTTTTTCAATTGTAGTGAAAGGGGACCTAGAGTTTTGGTGGTGTGTGGTAGTGGTTTGGTTTTTACTGATTTATAGCGGTCTGAATGTGTGGGCAGTTTTGTTGGAAAAAACAGTCTCTGAATATATTTCAGCATGTTGGTATCTAAATATAAAATGAATCATACTGTATTTCTTACTGTTTTCTTGTGTATGCGTCATCTATATGACACAAGAAAGTGGTGCATCTGTTGATAAGCGTCAATTTAAAAGCAGCAAAATAAATATAACTTGTCTAGATTTTTTTATGGCTTCATTAACATAGCCATTCTGTTTTCTCTCATATGATTCAAACAGGCACTTTTGTCTTTGTCTTGACTGTGTATTGTTACTGAGCACAAAATATTCTCAGGCATGTTTAAAAGTAAGGTGTTTGTGAGGTGCTTGGCAAAACTGATGTTAAGGCATATTACATTTAGAGGAAGAGCTAGTGTTTGGAAGGCAGATGAATTATAAAGTCAAGTATATGGAATTAATGGCACGGAAAAAGGTGTGTTCTGAAGAAAATATTTGCAGTGTATGTTGTATGTGTGTATTCATTGAATGCATATTTGGATAGAGGAGAAATAATGTGTATTGAAATACTGATTTTTTAGCTTTTCTTTATTTATTTCCCCCCTCTTCTTCTTTTACCTTTTTAGTACATCCACAGATTCAGAAATAAAGCTAAAAGAAGCCTTCGGGAAAGTGAAGCGCACTGAAAATCTTCATCGGCAAAGAACAGATGAAGCACTGGAGGTATCGTAAAACTCAGTTGACAGCTTATATACATATGGTCAATATAATATAGATGCTTTAAGTTCTAAGATGAAACTGAAATATGGACTAATATTTGGTAGTAATAAAGTAATTATCACCTTAATACTATACTATACTGTTACACAGTCCATGTTAGAGGAAAAAGCTTTAAATTTTGGTGAAAAAAATGTCTGGAAATTATGAGCAATGGAACTTGCTTTACTGGTCCTGGGTTTAAATTGTTTTGTTTTTTTCCTCTGAAACAAGACATTTGGGTTGGGCTGCTTTTTACTAAAGTGGAAGCAAATGAGTGTTAAAATTCTGGCATTTCTTCAGGAGATTTACAATATTGTGACTTTTCTTCAAACACTAGTTATGGAAGAAGAGCTATTTATTATCCTAGTACTTTTGAACTATAGACTGCACAGTTTAGGAGAAATCCCAAAGGTCTTAGAAATCAAGTGCAGATGGAAAAGACCCCATACGTTCCTCCCTAGTACTGCTGGAAACCTGGCTCAAAATGATGCACTCTGAAAAACAGTGATGCTGTTTTATGCTGTGATCCTGTGCTTTCTCACCTTTCTCTGCATTTGACAATTTAAATAGTGCTGGAAGAGAAATAGTTGCAAACTCAGCTTTTAAAATCAATTTTGAAGTAGAAACAAGGCAAAGACTTTTACCCAGTTCATTTATGTTGTGGAACAAAATTATGTGATTTGTGTGAAATGAAGATAACCTAATTGAGGAAAAAATCTCTGTCAGACTGAAACTTTCAAAATTAGGGAAATAAAAGCGCAAATACATTATCTGAGATTTCATGGTTTTCTTACAGCTTGCTAGTGAAATTGAAATGCAGAATGATCTGGATGATGTTCAATTGCTAGAAAAACAGTATCAAGAAAGATTAGAAGAAGAAATAGCAAAGGTATTATTTTTATTTTGTTACTTTAAAATATGTTTAAAAAATACTATTTGCCACTTCTGACAAGTCAGACAGTTGCCATACCGTATGCTAACTTTTGCTTGATTTATTTACAAGGAATTATTTAATTTGGATTCTGAACAGAAAAGTCTTAAAAAAACCCAAAATCTGAAACATTTAAAGTTTTTGTTTTTTTTTTTTTAGTTGTCGGTCCTGTTCCTAACTCATAATTTCTGTTCATGTGGGGGGTGGTGGTGGTGTTTTGCTTTAAAACTTGAAAGAAAATGGACAACATGCAACCATATTTGACACTAAAATTTATTTAGAAAATCCAGAGAGTGGATTTCTTGCTACTTTGGGCTTAACAGCTGCTCAGTTCGAAAGATTTTGAACTTAACTGTTTCACACTATTTTCTGATAAGCTTTTATTGTGCATTTTAATATATTTTGTAAAATGCATAGGTTTTTTTTGATCTGGTGACATTCTCTAAAACATGAGAAGTGAAATTAAGATTGTATATGTAGAGTATATTAAATTGTTTGTGGACTGACTTATTTTTTGATTTCCAGAAAGTTTTCACTTCTTCGCGGAATGAAAAATTATCCCTGCTTTCATTATATCATGACATAAATACAAATCAAATTAACATAAATTAAAAATTGGAAAAAATAAAGGAATACTTCTTAAAAATATTTGCAGTCAAAGAAGAATGTTATAGCCAGCACTGGGTGATAACATTAAGTAATCCACATTTCTGGAGTAAAAGTTCTGTTTCTCTCAACTGCTGCCAAGAAAACACTTCTTTATGGGAAAGCAAAGTACATGGTTGGCTAGTGTTTTGTTAAGAGCAGTTTAAATTCAAAAGGCGAACTTACATTTTCTGGAAAGGAAGAGTTAGGTGTGTTCCTTTCAAGTGTAACACTTCTGTATTTATTTATACTATTTTTTTCATGCTTTTTTTAGCTTATGCTATAAATGGCTATATTCTAAATCTAGAAAAGAACTGCTGTGGCACATGGCACTGCTGTCTTTATACAGCCCAAAATTCCAAGTTAGTGAAATGTTTACAAAGGATGGGGTTTAGACAGAGGAAGCTTAGCACAGCTGCACTTATGTCAGTATGCCAGGACGTTTTAAAGTTGCCTTATAGAATCTTTTTTAAAAAGAATTAGATAATCTTGTGCTAAATATTGTTGACTGAAATACTGTTAACTGAAAATAGCATCATAGTTTATTAAACTAGCTTAAATACAGTATGTCTGTTTTAAGACATGACTGTTGATGAGATTGGCAAGATGTCTCTGTTCATTTACCTTTCCATTTGCCTTTGAAAGAAAAAAAAGAAGAATCATAGTTCAGAACTTTTAGTACTTACATTTATATTATTGATGGTCAGCAATGAGGTTTCTTCAGCAGTAGGAGATGTTGTAAAGCATAAACTAATACAGACTTTTTTTTTTTCAGGTAATTGTGTCATTGAGTGTAGCATTTGCCAAACAGACTGAATTGTCAAGAATTGCTAGGCAGAAGGAAGAAACACCACAGACACAGATTGTACATCAACAGGGAATGCATTTTGAAATTAAAAAGCAATGTAGTGAAGAAGAGGTTGACAGCCCTCTTGGAAAAGCAACAGAAGGCGGCAGCAAGCACGAAGAAGAATTGAAATCACTTTGCAAGGAGCTCAGTGAAGAGTCTGGTGAGATCATCTCACTTGGAGAACAGCTTCATTCTAATAGCAAGCCTGGTTGCGTATTAGGACAAACCACACATGAATCAGTGGTTTCTGAAGAACTTTTTTCCCATGTCAAAGGGCTTATGGCAGAAGAAAGACCAGTAAGTATGGAAAAAAAAAAATTGGCAGTGTGTAACACCATATCTGAATAATCTTTCCAATGGATTTACAGTTCATTTCAATGATAAAACGGCAAAGAAATAAGATGAAAATTCCATTTAAATATTTCCCTTTCCCTCTTAAAGGGCTGACAACTTTAGACCTAAATTATCTACCCTTCTTTCCTGAGTGCTGCCTGGCTATCACATCATTGTGCTGTGCTGTGAGGAATGGAGTAGGACACTGGTTATATGAAATTAGATTATTCCATTTCATGGACAAAACTGTATTGCAGGCAATAAATTGTATAAAGATTTTTTGTAAGCTAGGTTGTATTCTAGTGTTTATGCAAGGAACAGATTAAAAATAGTGCTTAAAGGGTTTGAGTCCCTTGCGATAAAGGATATCGGCTGAACACAAAAATTATGAAAGTAATATGTAAAATATATATTTAGTATTTCACAAACATGGGGTGGGGGTAAGGTGGAATAAATACGGTAAAAAGAAGTCATAAATTTTGACTCCACAATTTCATCCTAAATTTAATTTTTTTAATTAAATTTGTCATTAGTTAAAACAAAAATTACACTTTCAAATTTGTGTAACAGTTAAATATTCTGATCTTCTGTTATCTTCATAGTGAATAAACTGTAATATTAATGTTTTGTATGATTCTGCTCTCTCAAACTTCTGTTCTTGTACTCACACTCACACACGTGTATGTTTGCCACCGTATTTTCTGTTGAGATCCCTGACACCTAAAAACCATGAAAGTTAACACTGTTCACAGTTACTTTAAAAAAATTGTTGATTAAATGGAGAATAATTCTAAGCCTGGACCTTCCAAGAAGCAGAAAACAAGATAATGCATTCATGATAGCTAATTTGTGAAAGTATTTTCTAAAATTTATTTAAATATTTACTAGAAACTGTCGTTGAACATCAAGTGCTAATTTAGTTCCAATATTTCAGCACTACAGTGAGATGATGGCACCAGACACAGAAACATCAAGTCAGCTGTTGTTTTATGAGGAACGTTTGGAAGACATGCGACAGGAACTAGTACGGCAATATCAGGAACATCAGCAGGCAACAGAATTATTGAGACAAGGGCACATGCAGCAAATGGAACGTCAAAAAGAAAATCAAGAGCAACTCTTGGCAGAGCTTGAGAGTCTTAAAGTACAATTAGTTGAGGTAATGTGGAGTCTGACTCAAGGAGTTAGCATGGGTTGTTGAAGGGACATCACCAGGCAGATTTATATTTGTTTATACTTGTATCTTTCTATATATTGAGACACACAGATATTTACTGTATGCATGTGTACACACCCATGTGCACACACCCCCCATGTGTGTGTATGTACCAACACATACATGCATATATGTTTAAAAGGCATATTTCTTTAACTGAAGCTCAGTCAGTGATGGATCAGTTGGAGAAAACCTGCAGTGCTGCACAGCAACCAGAAGAGTGAGCGAGTGCAGATGCATTGTAAACTGTGCCACCTCTCAGATACATAGCACTGTGCAGGATGCAGGCTAGCATCCATTTACATCAATGAAGCCACCAGCCATGGCTAGAAATACTACAGAGTTCTTCGTTTTTCCTCATCCCCACTTGAGGTCTGAATTTGAACAGTATTGGTGGCTTCCTGAAGCAATGTGTTTTGGCTTTGTGGGTTGTTTTTTTGGTGGTGTTTTTTTTTTTTTTTTTTTTAAATCATGGGAGGTGAAGTGCTCGCTGACTGTTAGAATGGAATAAAATCTGCGGGGTTTAGTGGGAAACGCCACTGTTTCTTTGCCTTTTTAAAGGCTGTCACTCTGCATCTGTTCAAAGCCTATATAAGGTACGCTGATTGAAACTCATTAATTTATCTTAATAATTAAGCATTCAAAAATAATGTAATTTATAGACTTGTCTTCAAGGATTCCTTCCCTTGAGAGGCAAAGTAAACAGAATCCAGAAGAATTTGTCTTGCTCTGATTTAGTTTTGACAATGTGATGTTGCAGAAATGCACGTGGAAATAGTAATCAGTGAATTCTAAAATTCTTTGATTTCACTGTGTAGTGAAGCTTTAGGTTCCTTCAGACCTTATCCAAAACTGGTTCTGTTCTGTTTAAGTTTGGGCTCAAGGAGCTGGGGAGTCTATAGACCTGGTCAGTTGTATCTCTGGTGTCTTTTCCATCAATATCAGCTCTCTGTTTCTCCCAACTGCTTTGTAGGTGTCTTTCTATCATTTATCCTGATAATCTTTCCTTTCACTATATACATCCATTCTCCTTTTACCTCTTTGTCAATTTGCAACTGCATCTTTCATCAGGGGTTGCAAATTCCTGAAACTGATAAAAAACAGTAAGTAGAACTTATGCTGCTGGTTTTTCTCCAGTTTTTATTGCCAAGGATGTTTATCCATAAGAACTGCATAGAAGTGTATGCATTGTGTTTAAACCATGAACACTTCTAGCTCTTCTAAAAGAGAGTGTGTGTAGACTTTTTGTAAAAATAACATTTTCATCTTTTTTCTATACTGTATTATAGTATGTAATATCCAGAAATTCCTTCCAGTTTGCATTGTGACCGTGTTTCATAAAGAACATAAAAATTGTATGAAAATCTTAAGGAAGGTGTAAGATACCAAAAGTACTTGGTAGCTCTATTCCATTCTAGAAAGCTTTCAATGTCTTTGTAACCATTTAAAGGAGTGGACTTAAATTTCATTGTGCAGACTATGTAAAAAATTAGAAGTGACACGACTCACTGATACGCAGAAGCTTAAAAAATTGTGTGTGCCTCTGTAACGCTTCTTTCTTAGCGTGCCTCAGTGGAGAATGACAGCCTGGTCGCAGAGAGAGAGAGAATGCTTTTAGAAGAACTCGAATCATTAAAACAACATTCTGTACCCGGAAGAGAGAGGCTGTTTTGTGAGCTACAAAATACCAGCACACAGACAGAGGTAAATATGGACTTTGACTTTCTTGGCAGCTATGGCATGTAAAACCAGTAAGATTCCTTTTTGCTGCTGCTCTTTTTATGTCATATCTTTTTCTAAAAGATATTGGGTGTTGCTTGAACAGAGCAGGTGTAAGAAACAAGAGGTGGTACTGGTAGACATGGAATAAGCAGAAGCTAGCTTAACAGCTTGAAGGTGGGGATTATTACTATAGCTATTTGCTCAGGTAAACGCACATTTTCATATTGCTATAGCAACACCAACAGAAAATACAAGGACTGTTTAATCAGCGTAATAAAGTTCTTCATAATAGGCCCTGCCTTGGATTTCCTGTTTTATTTTTATTTATGTTTTAGTTACTTTTTCCACGTAGGAAGAATGTTGCTTGATTTGTTATTTGGTGCAGAAACTTAATTAACAAAACACAACTAATTTAGGTTTTAAATTTCATATTCTGCTGTGTATAAGTAGAATATGTTGATTCTAGCATGACAGGATTTCTGTCTTTTTTGTCTTCTCTCCCTCTGCAAAAACTTACTCAGAATGAAAATGAAAACCAAAACAATGTGAGAGAGCAGACCTTTGGGGATGAAGAGGGAGGAAGAAAGCCTGATGAAACATCTTCAGCTCTTCTTTCGAAAGAAAGGTGCTTAGAACTGTTAAGAAAACATTATTTTTTAAAAAAATTTTGAGAAGTTCTTGTTGTTAATATTTATAAGCTTTATTCTGACTGATGATTTTTTGTTCTAGATAACCATATTTCTAAGTTTACATGCTTTAGATTAAACGATGTCTCATTTTCTTTAAAGCCTAACTATGTAACAGCATAGAGGGTGAGACAAATCTTAGCCTATTTTGCTATATCTTTCGTATTACACACGTATAGAATTATATACGTCATTTATACACATGTATTTGTATACGCATTGGGTGTACATATATGAAATAAGTTTATATGAATATGATTGTTGTATTTGATAACACCTTCTGACTGTTTTGTAACTTTTTTGATCTGCTTAGAGGAACAATCTTTTTAACTGTCACTTTGAGAAAAGAGTAAGTTTATAATGAATACCAGGCAAATGTAGACCTCTGTTTGGAAAGAATAACTAGATAAAATACCAAGATAGAAGTAGAAATACTGATAAATAATTTGACTTTTTACATATTTTTATAAAAAGAACTAACATTTAGCACAAATGTGCTTTTAATATTTATGTATATGATGTGGGTTTTAGTCTTCAAAAAAAAAGCTTATTTTTAGTGTTTCAGCTGCAAATCTTTCCTGGTTGTGAGGGTGTACAGGGCATAAAAAACACTTTGAAAGCAGGGGAAAATCAAAGGACTGATTAGTTTCTGTCCTGCAGGCATGTTTTTCAGAAGGCTAATGAAAAACTCATGAAGATTGTTTTAGAAGTTGTGAAGACAACTGTAGCGATGGAGGAGACAATTGGTCACCATGTTCTTGGGTTACTGGATTGGTCTGGGAAAGTCCAGCCTTCCAAACCAGCTGGATGGGACACAGAGACAGAGGATTCAGTAAAACCGTGTATCCGTGTGGGATATGAAAAAGGTACCGATTGTATGGTTTTCTATTTCATAACAAGTAGCATTTGCATACTTTTATTATATATTTCAATAAGCTTAGTTTTGAAATTTTTAATTAAAAATAAACTTTTTTTTTATCTATTTGTCATTTGAATGCATATAACATCTCTGCTGAAGAGACAGCATTTCGGGAGACATCTGGGTCATGCTCCAAGCCAGTTACGACTTCTATCTAGGGTCCTGTTGTAAAGCCTGCAACAGAATGGGAAGGTGGTTGAGAAATATGAAAAATAAATATGTTCCTGTTGAAGAAGGCAAAGACAAAGAATGAAACTTAGCTCCATGGCATCTTCTACCAACTTTACACCTTCCTCTGTATGTTTGGGGAATGGGGACTAGTGCCAAAGGCTCTATATCTACTAGTGCACTTAATGTACGTAGGGATGTTGCTGGTCACTGAGGCCAGCTGGCATGGGACAGCCTGTATGTATATGCTTGTGGACTTCTTTAGCCCTCTAAAGAGGGTGGTTGCTTGCAAATAGCCTTTCGGAAACAGCTCCAGGGACTTTGTAACCACCAAGACTTGCGCATCAGCTGTTTGGAGGAGTGCTAGCTGGCACAAGCCTAAAGGAGCATTTTAATGTTGTAGCTAGTTGCTTACCAGTGTCTAAGAACTCTCCCAGGCTCTGTTTAATTTCTTGTGGTTGTACTAGGATAGTGTCTGTACATTTCCCTTTTGAACAAGAATAGGTATTCAATCATATTGCCATTTAGATACAATTTAGGTGCCGTTAAGGTTGTTTGCGTTTGTCCTGGATCTTATAGGGAGGCAATGTACAACAGATCAGCTCAGCCTGAAGCACATTATGCATCTCATTTGGCTGGAATTTTAACTACTGTGAATGAGAAAAAAGACTGGAAGTCAAATACTACATTTCAGTATTTAAAAAGTATCTACCACAGAGTAATAATATGAATGGTAAATAAAGATGAACTTTACTTCTTTCATTCAAAATGTAGATTATTAAATATTATTGATTCCCTCTGGCTTTAAATATAGGTCACATTAAGCCTTGGAGCAAGTTAAGAATGGATGTATGACTTTGTGGCACAGTACTCTCTCTCTCAGTTGATTACTGAAAAGGTTATCTACGGTGAAATGTGTGCAGCTGCAGTCTAAGAATTCTTGAATTCTTCAAGTTAACAACACTTTGGTGCTTGTACTGGTGTTTCATTAAAAAAAACTCATAACTTTTGTTTTCTGCACATGTCACTGTATTTAATTGTGAGGAAAATTATTTTTTGGAAACTCAGACTTCTGAGGCTTTGCCTTTCTCCCCAAGGTTTAGATTGGATAACTAAGCTTTTGGCCTTAATTTTTGGTGCTTGTCCAGTAGACTTTAAAGGCTGAGAACATCTGCTACTACAATTGAAGGAATCGCTTCTTTCAAAATGAAGTATTCTTGCACTTTACTTTGGGGATAGAGTTTTCTTATGTTAAAGCAGTTAAAAGTATCTTCAACCACTGGCAACTGTTTTGCACGCAGTGTCCTAGCTAAGTGGTATAAGGAGCAATGACCAGGCTCTAAGTTTACCGCCATCTCCTTTTGTTTTCTGAGATAGTTTTAAATTATTCTTTGTCTTCCTTGTGTTCTCATTGTGTAGTCTGAGGTGTGTAAAAAAGTATTGTGATTTTCACAACATACATTGCCGAAAGAGATAAAAACTTGTTCTGGTTATGAAGGCAGTGATCACAGGTTGTCACAGTTACATGTATGGTGGCGCTACTGAACCTGGCTCATAGTTATATCATGCCAATTCAGAGAACACGTACTGTTGCTTTTCTCCCTCATTCTCATTTGCTAAGAGTATTGCTCCCTTTTCTCAGATAATAAATACATCACTGTATGTACAAAGTGCTAGGACATGATTGTTGCCCTTCGTTACTCTCATGCATGCTTAATCTGCACGGGCATGTATTTTAACCTGTGCATGTTACTGTATTTTCTAATATCTAGCAAAACAGATCTTCCTTCTTAATTACTTAGGAAATCTGTAGGAATAAATTTGTACCAGTAAAATTCTAATAACAAAATAGAAAAAGTAATGTGTTTAATAAAGTGAATTCTCTCTGATCTTCTGAACGTAATCCATAGTTACTGACAAGCAAAACTCAGCTTACTGGTTTTGCTGAGTTTCAGCATTTTTAAAAGCTGGATCGTGAAGGTCATATACTTACAACCACAATCTGATTTATAAAGCATAGAGGGGTTTATCTGGGATTTTGCCTAGGTTAATGGCTAACACAGGATTTTATTTCTTGCAGAGTGAGTAAAGTTCAAATTTCAGTTGTAAAACATATTGGTGGTGAATAACATTTGTGCAGAGTAATCTGGTGAGTTAATTACATCTGAAGATTTGGGCCAGGACTCATCGTGACAGAGCCAGCAGGCTTTGCTGTTCTCCTCCCTCAGATGTTGTTACCTGGGGTAGAAGGACTGCAGTAAGGCAGGTTGCTCTGGAGAAGCCTCTGCAGTTATGGCATTCCTTGAACATTAGACCCTCTTACCTACTTTCTGGGCTCTTTGCTTCCAAACAGTGTGCCAGAAACAAGGTGGTAAATAGCTTTATGCACTTAACCGCCATAAAACTGATTTTTTTGATTTCAGCGTGTACCCACTAACCTTAATTCCTCAGTGGAATCCCAGGAGTAAACTGAGATACTAGCTCTACATGAAAATATGTATTGCTTCATAAATGTCAGTTGGCAGCTCATAAAAAACTTCTCTATCTGAAACTTCTGGATAAGCACTGTGTAATTAAACACTGTTCTTAAGACTTGGTGGGCCGTGACGTCTGACATGCTGAACTGCAAGCTTCGTGGCAAAGGAAACCATATGAACCTTTGTGGGTTTGGTGTTTTGTTACAAGGAGAGAGGTTGTGCAAGGAGAAGGCATTTTACTTGGGCCAGTTATATTCTATTTATTATTTTGTGTTGACTGAAAAAGAAAATTGAGGGACAGAGACTTTTGTTTCAGTTCAGTTGGGGTGAGAGACTGAGCAGCATTATAAAGAGTAGTAAAATGGGAGTTAGGCGTTCTACTGCCAGGGGCAGTTAACAAGACTTCACAACATTTCTATTTCTTGCTTCCACCACTGAAAATCTTCTGGAAAGAGGCTGTACGAAGATGCTGTGTACTGAGGATATTTTCAGGGGAAAAAGATACAGAGATTTTCCACTTTGCAGTTGCAAAGACGTTTAACGTGAACTCCTGTTCTTAAGTGCCACTTTGTAGAAATAATTACATGGGCATCTACATTTGTCATTTGCCGTTGTTTTTTCTATTTGAGTTGCCAACCCTACAGTATAATACTTTTTGGTTTTCCTTATTTATCTTTGAGAGTAGTAAAGTTTCCATGTGCAAAATTATACTTTAGGCGACAGCTCTCTTTTTCTTTTCTCATTTTCTATAGTTATATTTCAGGTCAATTATGATGTTTTGTTCTGAAATTTTTCATATAACAAAATTATATTTTAAAATAGATTTGTTTTGTATTTATCCGGAAGAAATGGAAGCAAATTACAGAAGAATTGACATAAGCAAAACAAGAGTTTAAAGTCTTGTTATGAGTTCTTGGGGGCCAAATTATACTGTTCTGGTCAAAAGTAATAATATTGGTGATACTGTTAATGTAAGAGACATATTTTAGACCTGGTGTTTAAAAGATTACATTCCAAGCAGGCATCAATGTTTTGAAGATTTTCTCTAAAAGTTTCCAGACAGCCAGAAGTTTCGATTATTTTGCAACAGACTGCAAATTTCTGCAGTTTTGTGTTATGTTTATTTTTGTATTTGACATACACTCGTCATTGCACAATTCAGCTGTACTTTTGAAGCACATAATTTACTAAAATATAAGGGTTATAGAATATGAATTACGGGTTAAGCCTGAGAGGGAAAACAGGAACATTACATAGATACTTTGCACTCCATCAAGAAAGAATTAGATTGTGCAATAACTAATATGTCATTGTTTTATCTTGTTTATAGCTGTGCTACTGTACTGTGTGCTTTTATTTTGTGAGATCTCTGAAGCTGAGCAGGGTCTTGCCTGGTCAGTACTTGAGATGGGTGGCCTCCAGAGACCATCAGGTGCTGCAGTAAGTCTGTCGGTGGCTCTGTAGGGAATTTATTTTCCTTCAACAAGGTCTTTAACCAGCACTTTGGCACAGCATTTGGAAATACTTATGCTGCTGGATGTCCATCTTAAATGAAGGTCCTTTCTACTCTGAGGATATTAAAGCTTCTGCATCACTATTGGTATTTGGAGACACCCAGAGACCACCCAAATTTGGGTGGCGAGAAATCAGAATGCTGTTGAATAAAAAATATGAAATTGTTCATTTTGCAGCCTTCCTTACACTGTAGGGCGGTGCAATATGAGGATCTTGTGGGAAAGCCTTTATGTTGTACAAATCCATTGCAAATATTTAGTGTACTGGCAGAAAACGACTGCCAGCCACTGCTAGGGTGACTCCACTACAGTAGTTTGTGGCTGAAGTTCCAAAGTGCAATATTCAAAAGTGCTGTGAAATCCCGTGTAGGTGAAAGGTGCCATGTGAATGTATATTCTA
Organism: Opisthocomus hoazin; assembly: GCF_030867145.1. Taxonomy (NCBI): domain Eukaryota; kingdom Metazoa; phylum Chordata; class Aves; order Opisthocomiformes; family Opisthocomidae; genus Opisthocomus; species Opisthocomus hoazin. The sequence goes on along the minus strand of NC_134417.1, from coordinate 68,516,107 downwards.
TTCATCTGGTTATCCATTCCATTCATGCATATAGTGTGCTTCTGTTTTTTCTCTTTGGAGCGTGAAAAGATTTTGCAAAATTCTATCCCACACATCTAAAAGGAGATATGAAACAGTAATGATATAAGTAGAAGGAAAAAAATTACTAAATACATCTGCATTTTAAAATTTTAGTAATTACTAGCTGAACAATACAAAACCTTTCTAAATTAAAATTGGTGTAGAATAGTTTGTTGTCTATGGGTCATATATACAGCTGCATCCATAACAAAATAAATGTGTAGATAGGTTATTTTCAGAATATTTGCAGGTATAAAAGTATAGTAAGTAAAACAGGTGGTTTATCGTGTTGCAACTTGTTTAAAAAAAAAAACAAAACAAAAAAAAATTGAAAACTAGAATCTGACTTTCTTGCTAGATTCAAACATCAACAAGAGACCTCATATTTCTAATGTTGTTTGCATGCCTGGTTAAGAAGCCAAAAGCAAGTATAAGGAAATTGTATCCAACAAGAGTACTAACTACATTTTTAAAGGCAATTTGTGAAATTGACCTATTATAATTTCTTTTCATTGTCTGTAACTAAACAAACTGTTCCAGTTCAGCAGTCACAATTCATGGAGTAACCAGGAACTTAAATTCAAAGATAACACAGCTTTGCAACTTTATGGCTAAACAGGCATTGACTGTTCTTAACTCATGTAGTCATACTGCTGTTTCCCAAAAATAAGGTATTTTTATTTTATTTTAAACGTGTTTCAAAAATATACTTCATTAAAATAAATTGTAATTTTAAAAGCTTTCACAAGACATTTATTTCTGATATTTTAACAGCCTAGTGACATGACACTTCTTCATTTTTAAAAAAATATATACTTATCTACCATCGTGAGGTACTACTGTATCGTTATTTCATACTGAAAGTGTGATTTTAAAGCATCTCAGGAGTTTGCTTTCACTTGTCTTACTTAAATACAGCCCTGAATTATACATATGACAAACTTACTGTGTTCTAGATGGATTGCTGTTGGTTTAATACCATAGGCAAACGTTGTGTCTCCTGCTTTTCAGACAGAATGGATGATGCCCTTAAACTGAATCAGACATCAGAAGACTGAGAAGTAGGCAGGTGCCAGGTGGCCCATCAGTAGGGGACAGTTGCAGTCCCCCTGCACTGTACTTGATTTGTTCAGCTACCCATTTTAATCAATTTTCAGTTCACTAATAAGAGTGCTGAGTTTTGATGTTCTGTATTCTAGTCTGACCTGGGAAGTTGTCTGAATTATGTGCGTGTCTCTCCCTTTACTTGAGTCTGTGTTTTTGAATCACTAACTTGAACAGTTTTGTATTAATGCACACTAACAGAGCTGGCATTGGTGAAACAGGGACTGACAGTCTGTTGCTTTTTTTTTTACCTGGTTGTATTTTAAAGATTATCTTGCAAGTCATTATTGCAAGTTATTCAAAGTAGTAAGGGTTTCTGATAGTAACAAAGGTTTAAAGATGAGCCTCAGAAAAGTGTATTGAAAGGATGTCTAAAATATTCTCTGTTAGTATCTCCTTTTCTCTTTCCCTTCTGCTTATTTTTAGTTGACACATTGTGTATCTTGTTTGTGCAGGTTTTAGTATGCAGTATTTCCCTTTCTGTCTTTGTGACCAATACAAATATTTTAATAGCTTTATGACTTGTCTTTCTAATCAGAACTCAGATGTACAGTTTTTCATGTTTTGAGGTGATAAAAGTCTGTGTGAAAAGGTAACTATTGTTTTTCCAGAATCCTGTTCCTCATATCATGGTAGTAGTATGGGAGATGATGATATTAACATGTGGTCAGGAGCAACGGATGAAGGACTACTGAGCCAACATCTTGCAGAAAGTGGGGTAGAAATAGATCCTGAAAATGAAGAACTCATTCTCAATATTACTTCTCGACTACAAGCAGCTGTTGAAAAGCTTCTGGAAGCTATCAATGAAACTGCAAATCAGGTAAGGTGATCTAATAGTGGAGCATTTTGAATTTTGTGTCTCAATTTTTTTGTTTTGTTTTGTTTTTCTCATAAATGTGTCTTCATAAGCCTAAAACCTGTAGGCTTACTTTGAAAGCTGAAACGATACTTCAGGTTCCCAGCACCCAAAAAAGTCTGCTCCAGCGTGACTTTACTGATTAATTTAGATTCATGTTAGAAATCTGCTTTGGACTGCAGAGGAAGCCTGAATTTGGGCATGTTTATCAATCTAGGGCATTCTTTCATTGCTCATACGGGTCATCTGCATTCTGCTGCAATCCAGAGATGAGACAGGAGGTGTCAGGGCACATTGAGCTGGCCCTTGTGAAGAAGGAGGATTAAGGGGACCTGTGCTCTGTTCTCTTGACAAACATTTTCGTCAATTGGCTTGCTGAAAAGTTGGAGCTCTCCTACTATCTCTTCCAACTATGATTTAAACATGGCAGGTTAAGCACACATCCACCTTGCTATTAGAAAAGGAGTCTGTGCTCCAGCTCTCTGGTGTTTATGGGAGGTACATGACTCATGAATAGTCTCCAAAAAAGAGACAGTGTATGGGTACTCCTTTCCGTTTGCTATAGGGAGTACTTTGCATGGTGGGATGTTAGTTGCTTTCTGGAGTACTTCCCTGTTAGTTGAAATGGGAGCTATATACCTATCTCAGTCAGTTCAAATCACACTGCTTGCATGATGTGCTTCGCTTTTGGATGATGGACATCTCAATTTGAAAGTATCTCACTGTAGCTTTTTAAGTCAGTCTCTCTTGAAGAACTTGGTCTTTAGAGACACCTCTTTAATCTGAGACTAGAATTCAAAGGACACAGTGTGTTTTCTGCTACAGACCCATCTATTAGTAAACCTAGTAATTATATTACTTTAAAAGTCATTGCTTTCATATCTCTGGGTGTAAAATGTGTAAATCATAACTATTAGAAATGAAGGAGAAAAAAGTATGATGATGAAAGTAATGTGAAAATTCAGCTGTCTGGTACATTAAAAGTTTTAAGCATTGAAGTGTTTATTGCTTTTGAAAAATACTTTTAAAAAGAAGTTGATATTTTTTTTAAAAAAAAGAAAAATATAAAAGACTAATTTTGTGACTTACTGAACTTAAAAATCATTTAAATACAAGTTCAGCAGCCCCCCTCTGGCTTACTAAAACAAGTAGTCTGGTGGATCTTGTAAATTAGTTTCTTAATTGCATTTATTTGCAAACTCATTCTGCAGCAGATTTCTTCTCTTTGAGTGTGAGTTCAATTAAAAAGAGGTGTTTGGCTTTTTGAGGTCTTTTTTCAGCTTAAGGCCTAGCATTACATAATAATAAAAAAGGATACACAGATACTCCAGTATATGGAGTTCTTAAAAGAAATACAGTTACACATTTGTAGGAAATCTAGCATTTAAAGAACAGATGAGACAGACAAAAACACCTTCTAAGTTTTACAGTAATTAAGAATGTTAGTGCTGCAATTAAAAAAGTATTGTCAATTATCCATTCCACTTGGCGCTTTTTTCCGAACATTTTGCTGCTGATCTTTAAATGCAGTGGTTTTATACATAGCTCAAATTATTTTCTTTTTGTGAATAATATTTTTACTGTAAGTATTTACTTTTCATGATACCACTGAAAATAATCAGTATATTCTAAGCAGCTTATTTTTATTTATTTTCAGTTCATCAGGAAAGTTTATTTTCACTTAATACTTTGTAGCTGAGACCTTGTCAATACCAGTAACAGAGTTATGTTTTGGCTCAAACACTATGCACACTTGTGTTTTTAATGAATATGAATTTCACAAACCTGGATTTGTCCCTGATGATCATATCTGTTTTTTTAGAAGTAAATGAGATGTTAATCTGTTTGAACATTTTTCCACAGTATTAAGTATAAATATTGACATCTTTTCTGTCTGTTCTGCAGAGGTACTTTGCAAGCATTCAGGCTTGTCTGCTTTGGAATGTCAGTTGTGTGCTTATTGGATTATATACAGTTCCTTTATATACCACAGTTTTGTAGGTGACCTGACAATTATTCTTAAATATTCAGAAACTGAATGCTTTTTAAAATACTGCAGGCTAGAAACAAATAATCTAAACCTAATGACTGGTAGAAAAGATTCTTAACCTTTCCTCTTATTCAGTTGTGTTGTGCATACGAACATGTACTCATCTTTTAAAATAAAGGAGTGAGAGAAACTTGGCAGAATCTTCAAAGTAACTGTTTGAGACCTGTCTGAACATGAACTTTCAGACCTGAAGTGCAGTTTGAATCTTTTCGAGCAAGGCGTGTAGTGGGCGTATTAATTCAAATTCCACCTGCTGGTGTTATGTACAGGTAAATAAATCAGGCCCCGCCCCTGAACTCTTTCTGTTGGGAGATACTAACAGGAAGCCTTTAAGCTAGCAGAGTATGAGAAAGTTCTTCCTGTTGGATTAGCTCCAAGAACAAGAATGAAGGCCAATAATGACATACCTGTATTTCTCTTTCATTTGCTGTAGTGGAGATGGAAAATAATTTTTAGTTTCTGTTCTGCTAGCTCACTTGTCTGCTGCAGGATACCTGTGCAGGCAAAACACAGTTATGCTTCCTTGCCTTGGAAATTACCTGCCAGCTGCTATTGGAAGATTTCTGTTGCTTTTTCATGTGAAACTTCTCTAAGAAGGATTTTTAGGAGTGACTATTCAAAGTTTTCTTGCACCTCTCTCTATTTTGGATTACTCTGCTCGTGAATTACTCTGCTTGAGGATGGGGTCTGCTGGCTCTGAGTAGGTTTGTCACCAACAGAGCTGATACGTGTCTTCAGACTGTTAAGTGTACATGTTCTGTTACATATGCTTGTTAGAAATTTCTAAAACCAGCCTAGCTAGTGCAAAATACTCATGTGAGAGTTGAGAAGGCAGCAACAGCAATATTTTTTGGAATGGATTCTTACCGCACCTACTGGGCATCTAATTTGTTTAGTCATTTGTGGACTGAAGGCCAAGAAGAAGATATATATGAGGTTGAATCTCGTGTGCCTTTACCATATCCTTTTCCCTTCACTGAACACTTGGACGAGAATAATTCTGTAGTTGTAAATACTTCAATTTTTCACTTCAGCCATAAAAAAAATGGACACATATTAAAAGTTGTCTCTAAAATCTCCTTGCCTACACCTCCCTATTCAGTAAGTATAAATATTTTTAAAAGACATTGTATTTTAAACCAGCTTAAATAGAAGAGAATGCCGTGAAAAATGATACAAACTTGTCTCTGTTGTTAAAGTTATTATATACTGCTGACAGGCTTTTTTCCTAAAAGATTTTTAATGGGCACTGAAAAAGCTTTGATTATACAATTCTCTCTGTTCGTTTCTAACAAAAGAAATTTGGCAGAGAGAAATATATTGAATTATAGAGATTTGAGATCTCTTTTTAAAGCTGTTCGGTGGTATTTATTACATTTTTCTCACTGTGAATAATTTACAGGGGGGAGGGGGCACAACTGCAGTCAGTTAAAATTGTTACTTTGTAACTTTCTTGCACTGACTAGTGACCTTAACTAGCACAAGCTTGCTAATGGTTTCCAGTGATCCCGTGGAGAAATGTTTGTTCTTGAAAATTCGTTTTCATGTTTGTGCTTCTCTTTGGTTTTGCCGTCTGATATTTTTAATAATACCTTGAGTTGTCATTACTGAAAATAACTGGAGAATAATTTTTATTCTGAGTTTTAGTTGGAATATTTGATGCATTTGAGTAAACCATTTTTATGGTTGTCTGTGTACAGTAAACCTATCATATACGCTGTGATTTTTAACATATCTCAAACCAGTGCAGATTTTGAACTGCATTATTTATACCTTTCTTTAAATCCTGTCAGAATAAGTAGTCCACGGTAATGATGTCCATCTAGAAAGGAATGCTGTAGAAAAAAAATCAAGTCTTTAAATTCAGTGCATTATAAAAGAGAATAGATTGATTATTCAGACATTTTCTCAGAATGTGATTTTATTTCGAGGTGGATAATTTTGTGTGCCATGTTCTATGAAATGTTCCTAACCCATTTTTCTGAGATTTTAAAGCAAGTTAATCATACTCTTGAACTTAGCTGGAGATGGTCAGAAAGCTTTTATTTTTGAAGAAATTGAGAGAAAGAATACGTTTACAGAAAGCGTAGCAAAGCCACGGATGTTGCTACCTTACAAATATCTGCCAATATCCATAATATTAAACAGGAAAAGACAAAAAAAAAAAAAAGGCAGGGAGAGGAACAAGAAATATATGTTGTTTCATTTTATGAAGTTGTTCTGATTCAAAATAAGTTGTCTTATTTTGAACACAAGCCACACTAAGAACTCATGCATGGTTCAGCTCTGACAATTTGTGTGTCCCTCAGAGAGATGAATGTAAGCTGTAAATGTTAACAGTTGAGAAGTAGAGATCGTCTTGGTAATTGATTCCAGTTTGTTGTTACCTTAGATGAACACTGTGTGTGATCAAAACCTCTAACATTAGAGTGATGTTCCTTCTTTGCTATTTTGCTTTTGTAATTCTAATTTTCATTCCTTTTGAAATTATCACTTTGGTTATGTATAACCTAACCAAAGTACTGGCAGTAAGTATACAATTTTATGTATTTCAGTCCTGGTTTTCCAGTAGTTTAGTGACGTAGTGAGATTGCATTAACTATTGACCCATCAGACAAGCAGAGAAGACTAAAAAAATCCTTAGTAATTCTGTTAGGGGGGCACAGCTGGAAGAAGCATTGTTTTACTGCCTTGTTGGTTGAAAAGTGCAGTATATTCAAAATTCACATTTTCCTGGTGTTCCCATTTATCTTAAGGAGAAAAAAGAGATGAAACATCAGTTGTGTTAATTTATATCAAAACTTCTGTCAGTTTTATGCAATGTTTTTTGTCCATTCTAAGTGTATGGTGGGTGATACCTTACTCACATTTAGCACAAAACTCATACGTAAATAAAGGTGAATCTAGCATAAACTCATAAACCAGGAATTACCGGAACAAAGACACGGATTTAGCCAGGTGGCTTATTGAGGTCTCTAGACTGACAAAGCCTGTTTACTGAGTCAATCTTCCTGTTGTAGTCTGCATATGTGTGTTCAGTAAAGATCTTCTCGAATGTCCAGTGAAGTTATGTGAAACTTCTTATCACACTGTAAAGCAACTGCTAATTAAATAGGAGTAATAGAATAGTTATTTATCAGAAGACCCTTGGACCCTTGGTTTATCTAACTTCCATAATTTTTTCCTGTGGTAGCTTGAACATGCTAAAATTACTCAGACAGAACTCATGCGAGAGTCCTTCAAAAAGCAACAAGAGGCCACAGAATTTATCAAGTATCAGGAAGAACTGCAAGAACGTCTTCATGAAGAAACCAAAGCCAGAGAGCAGTTGGCTTTGGAGCTTAGTAAAGCTGAAGGTGAGTAGCTTATTTGATGAGTTGTTGAACTCTGCACTCACTTGCCTGTTAATTAAGTAAAGAAATAGTAAAGAAATTATAAATTAGATCAATTTCTTTGCAAATTTTAGAATGTTATCAGCCTTCTGGATAGTTATGGACAAGATGACCTCCAGAGGTCCTTTCCAACCTCAATCACTATGATTCTGTTTCCTGACTTTGTCTCACTTATCATTATCTGACTTATTAAAAATAATAGGCTGTGTTATTATCCTCAAAATTAATTTATTTCATCATAACATGTCTGTTTGTGCAGACAAGCTTAAATATTAACTTAGAACATAGAATCATAAACAGTTGAGGCTGGAAGGCACCTCTGGAGATCATCTTTTCCTACCTTCTGCTCAAAGCAGGGTCAGGTAGAGCAGGTTGCCCAGGACTGTGTCTCTTCAAGTTTTGAATGTCCACAGCCTCTCTGGGCAGCCTGTTCTAGTATTTGACCACTGTCAAAGGGGGGGGGGGGGGGGGGGGGGAAGATTTTTTCTTATGTTGAAATGCAATTTCCCATATTTCAGATTGAGCCTGCTACCTCTTGACCCTAACTTAGTTCCACACAAACATGGATAAAAACATAGAACCTTCATTCTGAATTTGATGATATGGTGGTGATAATTTTCAAGTTGCACTCCTTTTAAAGTGATCTTTTTAAGTGTATTTGCAGCTATATTAAGGAAGCAATTAAAACTGTAAGGTGTTACAATAGGGGAAATCTAATAATCTTTTTTTGACATCAGGAAAATATGTTCAATACTGACAATCTGTTCTTTAGAAGTAGCTTTACTGTTTCAGTAGCTGAATGCTTTGTTTCCACCCAACATTTCTACCATTATCTCTTTGTAACTGGCAGCTGCAAAAAGGTGCAATAAGCACCTACCCTATAGGTAGGATCTCTGTAGTAGTAAGCAGAAGGATATTTTGATTAGTTCTGAAGCTCAACAGGCTTCTCTGTTTCCAGGTGGGAGCATAGGGTTGGTTTCATAGCCAATTATTATTCCTGGAGAATGTTACCCTGCCAGGCATCCTCCTCTTTTTACATGGACAGATAATCCAACATGAGTTCACACACTATTAATAGCTGGGACACACATAACCTGAAAAGAAGTGCAGGTTTCAAAGCCATGTGTCTAAAATGTGGTGCAAGGGACAGTCGGTAGCTGGTCAGTTCACACAGCATAAATGTAGCGTGTCATTAGCACCAGTACTGGCTGCAGCATTTCAGTGGCTTTAGCAAAACTAGAAAGGAAGAAAATTTATTTCAGAGGGAGTAGATTAAAATCTGAAAGAGACATTATTACTTTTTTTTATATTAAATTCAGAGTGAAAAAAAATCTTGTGTGAAACACTTCTTAACATGCGAAAAAGATTAAATCTTCCACCAAAATACAGATGACCTAAGAATTTATATTCTTGTATGGATGGAGTTAAAAACTCTTAAGCATTGGTGAATTTCAGAACATAGACAGCTTTTATTTTGTTGCTGCGTTCCTTGGAGGATAATATTTTTGTCTTGATAGAATTTTTATTCACAGATCTTCAATAACAAAGTAAAATAGACTAATACATTAGAACAAAGCAGAGAGGTTAGTGTTAAGTTTTCTTTAAAGGTAGGAATCTGTCATAATGTCAGAGCTGTCTGCATAGTGTTAATTCTAGAAGTAGCATTAAAAAATAGGGATAGAGACTAATTTTATTAAAAAATATTTATTATGAGCTAATCTCTGTTGCTTTGCCTTCTGGGTCTGTATTTTTTGTCTTAGGTTCTCCTATAAGAACTATGAGCTTGTCCTTTCATTTACAATAAAGACATTTCCATTTGTGCAGGACACTTTTGCGAAGAGTGCATGCATAGTTGTATTTGAAGATGACATCCCACAGAAAAAGATCTGCTTATTATCATTTTTTATTTTTGTATTTTTGTTATTTTTATCTTATCGCCACTAGACAAGTAAAAAACCTAAAATTAATTAGGCTTTTCTCTTGAGCAGTGCACTTCTTTTATAAACAGAAGTGCGTTGCTCAAGAGAAGAACCTAGTTAACTTCTGTTACAAACAGAAGTGCAAACAAACTAATAGCAGCAAAGTAACTGCAGACTCTTATTAGATGCCAGTTTGTAGATAATGGGATTGACCATATGTAAATGAAGCCAAAATTTACATATAAAATTTTATTAAATGCTTGAAATATTCCATCAGAGCCTGGTTTGGAGGTATAATATAGAAGTCAAGTATGTATTTTTTGCTAGCAAAGAAAGTATATAAAACACAAAAATCTAGTCAGAGCTATGAAGCTGTGTTTTGCACTTGCTGGATTTTAGCTGATCATGTTTTATTTGGGAAGAAAACTTGGAAGCTTATAAAGTGGAAACAGTCTTCAAAAATTAGCTGAAATATAATTGTAATCAGAGCAATAGCAGTGTCACTTCGTAAGACTTGACAGACTGCCTGTGTTGATTTGGTTCATGAGCAGTTCTGGAATATAAGAGACAGAATTTTATGTTAGTTTTAGCCCTTGATAGATGTATTGCACGGTTGAGCTTTTGAGTTAGCTGCATTTTTATGTCATATGTAGAGATTTAATTCAGTTCAGTCTTTTGCCGGAATTCACCTGGTTTGTCCCTCTTATTGCTTTAATGCTTTGTAACTCCTGAATTAATTAAATCTTTTTTCATCCTTTTTTTCTGTGAACTGACATTAATACACTTCTGAATGATAGGCACTTTTGTGTTGTTGTTAAGAAAACAAAAATGCCACAGAACTGTTTTTATTTAATTCCTTCTGCTCATTGAACTGAGTAGTGAGCATACTCTGACAAAGACAAACTACATTCTCTTACCAAATTCCTTAGATAGGTGTGCAGAACAATGTCTTAGTTCATTATTACATCTGATGGTACTTTGTCTTCTCTTGAGATAAAATGGTGTCATTTTTGATCATTTCTTGCTTATCACAAAAATTGCTGCAGCTGAGACATTTTCAAACCTCTGGTGTTTTAGTGGTGTCAAATATGACTTATGTGATAGAAAAGCTAATGCCAATTTGTTCACTGAACTCTGTCAACTTTCATTACATCTCAAAAAAAAAAAAAAAAAAAAAGGAGAAGAAAAAAAAAAAGGCAGGAGTAAATACCGCAACACGTGATCATAGCAGATGACTTATTTGTTGTTCATACCTTTCTCATGGATGTGTGCACTCCATTTAACCTAGGAATGCCCTCTCAACTTCCAATCTTTTAAGTACTCGTGAACAGCATCTGATATGGTGGGAATAACTACCAGCATTTGTACTGTCTCAAATTTTTGGAATGCTGTTAATGATGTTTCTAGTTCAGCATTTTTTGTTTCAACAGCCAGTCCCTCTGTGTGGCTGTGCTGTCTGTGAATCTTAAGTCTGGAAAAGAAGATTGGTCAGCCATGCTTGATTGTTATGCAGGAGGACCAGACCTGTGTTTCTCAGACTGTATATGCAAAGACCACTGTTACTCAATTTCCTTCTTGATAGCTTTCATCTGGTATGGAACTAAGTGCTCATAGAGGTTTTGTTTTGTCTACGTTGATAACAGATGCAAACATCTTTCGTTTTTCTATATTCTCAAGCCAGAGGAAAATCTATTTTAATACTGGTTCAAGACTATAGATATATATCTACAGATAAAGTACTTTCAAATGGAAAGTAGTTTGATACTGAAAAAATACTGCTTAGATTTGTGGGTTTAGTAAGAAGAAACCTGCATGATAGGTCTGTGTGTCCAACTGAGAAAGTTTAGATGTCATATGACTGGTGTCCTATCTGTCATTTGGAACAATCAGTATCTGATATGACAGAACACACCTTATTATGTAAAATTGGGGTACCTATTTAGTATCTTCTCTCACTCAGTAAAAATATATTTTGTGTTCTGTGGTCAGATGTTTCTGAAAGGACTGATGAATCTTCTGAAGCCAATACCATTACAGGATCTCAGTTTAGTTTTGTAGCCCTCAAGGAAATTCAGTGTTTTTTCCTGCTCACTTCTGCATCACTCCAAGATGGTGCCATTTCTTACGGCCGTAATATCATTCACAAAGCTAAAATAGAGCTCCCCTTCAGTTTCCTATGTAATCTACTTCACTATGAAGCAATTTTTAAAAGCATACAAGACATATTCTCAAGGTAATATCCAAATTCTCTGTTAAAAAGATCATTAATTGTTCTGTTCTGCTTTAAAAATGGCACATAAATGGTAAAGAAAATAAATTGTTTCTTAGATGTCAGCTGTTACAGGCCTTTTGGGAGTGATTCAGGTGCTAAACATGGACACTTGTGGCCAGTTTGGGTGCCTTTTGCTGTTGGAGGCATCTATATTATACCTGACCTACAGGAGACCCATGATCTTGCAGAAACTGTGGTGTGTGGTCAGGCAAATGTCTTGAGGCACCTAAAATGACACCTGGCACCTGAATTTATCTGAAATTTAATTTCTCCTGTGTTTATTACACACTTATTTTTCCTTGGCTTTGGAGTTCTTGTCTGCTCCAGAGGTCTTGTGCTCAGAAAAAATTAAGAGCTGTGTTTGGTCTTGTGCTATGCTTTCCATAGTCTGTTCCTCATGGAAGAATAGCAAGGAAAGGAGTAGAAATTGTCAGGTGCTGAGTATATAACATGTATGTACATTCATGTGAGAATACTATGGTGATGTCACCATGCAAAGAATTCAAATTGGTCTTTTTTGTCTATTAAATCTGTCCCAAAATTGATGTTCTACAGGCCTCATTGATGGTTATGCAGATGAAAAAGCATTTCTGGAAAAACAACTCCAGGAAAAAATAGATGTAATTGACCATCTTGAGCAAGAACTACTGTGTACAGGTAACAAATTGCAGGAGTTAGAGGCTGAACAGCAGGAGGTCCAGGAAGAAAAGGAGTTACTCTCCAGACAGAAGGACGCCATGAGAGCAGATGCGGGGCCAGTAGAGCAGCGTATGTATGCCTCACAATGTTTCTATGAGGTTTTCTTATACTTTCAAATAAAATAAGAAGTAACCTTGGTGAAGGTTGTTTCCCCCCTCTCTTTGTAATCATTAGTAAAAACTTGAGGGCAAAATGTGATATTTTCATACCTGCTGCCGAATGTTGGCATGATAACTTTTCATGATATTTAAACAAAAAAATGACCGAATTTTCAAAAGTGTTAAGCAGTCACAGTTGTTCTTTAAGCTAGCAAAAGCTTGATACCTTTGAAAATCCACTTTTATTTGTATTATCACTGGAAATGGAGTATCTTGAAGTTAGCACCTATGGATAAAAGTATCGGCCTAAGTACTTTCCAAACAGAGTTTTAGAAGGACTAGTATGCATACCTGCCAGAACATGATTGAACTACATATCATGGCCATACTTCTTTTAGACACAGAAGGTGCACTTTTCTTTTACAGATTCCTCTTTTGGGGAGTAATGGCACAAAAGTTGCATGATGAGCAAGCAGTGTGCCCTGGCTGCCAAGAAAGCCAATGGCATTCTGGGGTGCATTAGGAGGAGTGTGGCCAGCAGGTCAAGGGAGGTTCTCCTTCCCCTCTACACTGCCCTGGTGAGGCCTCATCTGGAGTACTCTGTCCAGTTCTGGGCTCCCCAGTTCAAGAAAGATGAAGAGCTACTGGAGAGAGTCCAGCGGAGGGCTACAAGGATCGTGAAGGGACTGGAGCATCTCTCCTACAAGGAGAGGCTGAGGGAGCTGGGCTTGTTCAGCCTGAAGAAGAGAAGGCTGCGAGGGGGCCTAATATATACTTACAAATATCTGAAGGGTGGGTGTCAGGAGGATGGGGCCAAGCTCTTTTTCAGTGGTGCCCAGTGACAGGACAAGGGGCAATGGGCACAAACTGAGGCACAGGAAGTTCCGTCTGAACATGAGGAAGAACCTCTTCCCTCTGAGGGTGACGGAGCACTGGAACAGGCTGCCCAGGGAGGTTGTGGAGTCTCCTTCTCTGGAGATATTCAGTACCCGCCTGGACAAGGTCCTCTACAGCCTGCTGTAGGTGACCCTGCTTCAGCAGGGGCTTGGACCAGATGACCCACAGAGGTCCCTTCCAACCCCTACCATTCTGTGATTCTGTGGTAAGGAGGCCTGTTGTCTACTAGTAATGAAAACTTGCAGTACTGATGGTGAAAATTCTAGATAAACACCATGTCAATGACTAACTGCTTACTCATAAAAAAGCATTTACCTTCATGAAGTAAATCTATGTATGTTTCAATTCTTCCTTAAACTAATAACTCATATCAATATTTTATCTTTGAGAGGGGAAGACAATTAGAACAGTAGTGTTTTAAGTACTGATCTTTCCAGAATTGCAGTGCTTAGACTGTGAATAGCAGGATGAAATTACCATTTTAATTAATTTCTAAAATTTTATGGCAATTTATAATGTTGCTATTTATATAAACAACTTGGTGTGTATTTGCAATTTCCTATGTCCACTTTCTGTAGCAATGAAACTTTAAGAACAACCTGTTGCTTCCTGCTTTTATAGTAAAGAAGATCCTTGTCTATGACTTAAGTTTAGTTATTTGTTATATGTTTTAGGTTTCTAAATGTTTTAAAGTTATTTTCATGTGTAACAACTGTAAGGCTAAACAATTCTATAAATATGTGTAGGTACTTACATCATGCATACTGGAATAACTTACCGCAATCCCTAAGTTATCTCAACAACTTTGTCATTAAATGCCACATCTATCTTTGGCTTCATTTTCTCTTACATTGTTGCACCACAAGAAAACTATAGCTGGCATGTGAATTACTTTGCTTCTTTTTTTGTTTTCTCTCTCTCTATTCTCCTAGGCCTAGTAGATGCTGCAGTCGATGCAGCTTCCCAAGCAGGTGTGTTTGTATGTTGCATGGCCAATCTGTAATTGGGTGGAAGACTTACACATACTGACATCGTTAATCAGGATTATTGGGCTTTCGGCATACTGACATTACTTGTAATTCTTACTGGCCTGCAGCTTTGATGTTGTATTTCATACTCAGTTTTACATTTCTCTAACAACATTTCTTATAATTTCTAAACATAATAAGCAAATTCATGAATAACCATCATCTTATTCACCTATGAATTACAGATACTTAGATGGTATTGGAGGGATATTTTTGTATCCTTTTTTTTTTCCTTCTTTTTATTTCCAAATACAGTTGAGTCATTCATTATGATAACTAAACACCGTATTATGTTGATTTATAATGGTTACCTAGAAATGAGAATTGGTTAAATATGACGTAAGATGATGGTGCCTAAAGGATCTTTCTGCTAGAGTGAAAGTAAATTGTATTGTTTCTGTCTAAATATCAATCATGTTTTAAAGATTCTCCAAATGTAATTGCACTTTACAGTTTGGATTTTACCTCAAGGGATTTGTACAGTTAGTTACTATGTACTTCAATGGGCTGTGGCTTAAGAGTCTTAATAGAGTGGTTTGGGGCTTTGCTATATGTGCTTGCCAGCCTTTTCATGAGGACTCAAAATTGGGCATCCATGCAGTCACTGATTTTACAAAGCTTCAGTTACAGGTCAGTAATTTCCCTCTCTGTCTTCCCAGCAACCTTGCTAAGTCTTTCAGTATTTCCTTCAAATTATTTATATGTATCACATTAAATGATGAAGACTGGGTATGGATTGATTTTACTGACACTGGGGATGAGAAGAGGGTTGGGTTTTCTGTACTTTATTGTTAAACTCTGTGCTGACTCTAGCTGTAGTTTGAAACCATGAGTTTTATATTCCGTTATACAAAGACCTTTTAATTTATATGAAACTTACACAGGGAAGTGATCTGATACAATTTCACTAACAGTCCTCTGAAGACTAACTAAAGGGTAGTAATTTTAATGAGTTTGCTTTAGTGGTAATCGTGATTATTTCTCAGAAGAAAATAGATTTTCAAAAAAAGAAAAATAGTAAAAACCCAAACCAGTTCACATCCTTCTGCAGAGTACAGCATGGATACCTTGGGGAGTGGTTTTGCTTCATAACATTACTAACTATTCATATCTAAAAGTAGTGTGTGATGCTTTTATTATAACCAGAATTGCTGCAGGAAACAGAAAAGCTGATGAAAGAAAAAATTGAAGTACAGCGTCAAGCTGAAAAAGAGCATGATGACCTTCAGAAGCAAGTGAAAATCTTGGAAGTAGACTTGGAAGAACAGGTCAATCGTTTCATAGAGCTAGAGCAAGAAAAAAATGCAGAGCTAATGGACTTAAGGCAGCAAAACCAGGCTTTGGAGAAGCAACTTGAGAAAACAAGAAAATTTCTAGATGTAAGTATGGTGAAAGGCTAGTTTCATGAAGGTGGGTGAGCACCTGTACTGAGGTTTGGTTCAGTGGGAAATGCTAGTTTTTTTAGATTGTGAGCAAATGTAAACAAGCGCACAATAGTAACAGAGTTAGAGGTTCCAGCCAAAGAATTTAATTAGTATTTTAAAAGTTGGAAGTTCATTTGAGATGCTTGCTTAGGACTGCGGTGTATTTCTAAGTAACTTAGTAGACTTCTTATATGTTTAAAGTAATGGGAAATTTCTAATATTAATAGGAAACATAGATTTTTGTGACCTTCATTTTTAACAGTTTGTGGAATTTCCATGTGTTTCAATAAAGTCTGTTGGAAGGAAGTAGTCAGCTTTATTTGTACTTGGAAATTGAAGTAATAATCTCTCTAAGTTTCTTCTATAAACTTCCTTCATAGTATCCAGTCATCTACCTCCAGATATTAAGCTACACTTTCCAGCCAGTTATATTACATGTGTATTTGTCCCTGTTCACATTGGCAGTTGCCTCCATTATACCCAGCTTCTTCCTGCCTCAGGCTGTCTCTGCAAGTTTGTTTCAGACTCTTCCCCATTTTCAGCAAACACCATCTTCCCTACCTCCTCCTTTTCCCATTTTATTCCCATTAAGTGTTCTATACTGCTGTTGGGAGAAAACTGTTATTACTGTTGCCTTCTCAATTAACTCTCCAGTGGACAGCAGTAGGGTGGAATAATTTTTTAGGTAAGAAATGTAACACCCTGTGACAACTTCTGTGCATAATCTATTACTAAGCAGTATTAAAGGAGAGATCTTTCCAGATACTTCTTAGCACAAATGAATTTGCTTTATGTCATTGACAGAGCACTGGAACAGGTTGCCCAGGGAGGTTGTGGATTCTCCTTCTCTGGAGATATTCAAGACCCGCCTGGACATGGTCCTGTGCAGCCTGCTCTAGGAAACCGTGCTTTGGCAGGGGGGTTGGACCAGATGATCCACAGAGGTCCTTTCCAACCCCTACCATTCTGTGATTTTCTACAGTTGCAAGTTACACGCTGGAGCGTGTCCAGATAAAGGCAACAAGGCTGGTGAGGGGTCTAGAGAACAAGACTTACGAAGAGCTGCTGAAGCAACTGGGGATGTTTAGTCTGGAGAAGAGGAGGCTGAGGGCGGACCTTATTGCTCTCTACAACTACCTGAAAGGAGGTTGTAGTGAGGCGGGTGTTGGTCTCTTCTCCCAAGTAACTAGTGATAGGACGAGAGGCAATGGCCTCAGGTGGCGTTAGGGGAGGTTTAGGTTGGCTATTAGGAAATATTTATTTCCTGAAAGAGTGGTCAGGCATTGGAACAGGCTGCCCAGGGAGGTGGTGGAGTCACCATCCCTGGAGGTGTTCAAAAACCGTATAGATGTGGCACTTCAGGATATGGTTTAGTAGGAATGGTGGTGTTGGGTAGGTGGTTGGACATGATGATCTTAGAGGTCTTTTCCAACCTAAGAGTGTATGATTCTGTTTTTCTCACTGAAAGTAGTGTGTCATAACAGGACAAGGTTCAGAAGTAAAAATTTCTATTACAAGTCCCATTGTCATAAACGCTTTATGGTTTGGGATTATCAATGGCGTGAACTGGAGACTTATGGACTACCAAGATGAGTAGCTATTTGTAACAGCAACATGAGAATTCTGTTTACTTGAAACAGCAGGTGAGTTTTTTAAATCTGCCACTTGTAAAGGTTGAGGTTTAATTCCGGTTTCCTGAATTTTTGCAAAATATTTTGTTACTAGACACAATCATTCCTCTTTATATCATACACTTAAGCTACTTTATTTTAATGCTAAGGTCTGTCTGTTTTACAAAGTGGCATTTAAACGTGATGCTTCACTGGATGTTATGAGTTGTACGTTATTTCCAATATAAAGATGTATTTCCTAAATGTGAGACTGGGATATAACTGAATCTGGTCAAAAGTAAAACTGAAATTCAAAATTCAAATAATTTATGGTTTTGGCTTTTTTTGGTGCTGGGTCTTCATCAAATTAACATAGAGTTAATTTCTGTTATTAATTTCTATTTATGCTACATGTATCAAAGACAAATATTAAGAAGGAAAATCATAAAAAATTGGCTTCTTACCATTTTTGTGAAATAAAAGAGATAAAACTGTCATTTTTGTGAAATAATACTGCATATATCTATGCTGTCCTAATTTTTTAATAAGAAAATGTGAAAATTGTTGCCCCAAATGATGAAAAAAGGTTTTTTAATGGTAGTTGCAAGAGGTTCTGCTACCTTAAAAATGTTGACATTCTGTTACCAGCCTCACATGAACAAAAATAAGTAGTAATACACTTAATTTAGATAGTTTTTAAATCAAATGGTGTAGCCACATTGTTTGTTAACTTTCAGGAGCAAGCAATTGACCGAGAGCATGAGAGAGACGTATTCCAGCAAGAGATACAGAAGCTGGAACAACAGCTTAAGGTTCCACAAAGGAGTCAGCCTGTCAATGAACATCAAACTAGAGAGGTAACACATTTTATTGCTTGTACTCAGTGAATATACATGACAAGTTGGCAGCTGTTAAGCTACTGTAATGAAGCTATTCTATGGTGTAGCTGACCTGCACCCATTTACAAGCCAGGAAAGTCAGTCCCTTTAGATGAAGGGTAGGGTGTTGGGGGAAAGTGGCAAAACTGTGTTTTGGTTGGTTTTTTTGGGGTTTTTTGGGTGGGGTTGGTTTTTTTTTTTCGGTTTGGTTGGTTGTTTGGTTTTAGTAGTAGATATACAGAGACTTCCTAACTTTCGGAAAGGTTCTTTCATATACCTTAATTTTAGAAATCTACTGTTTTCAAAAGCCTGTGGAAACATTCAAGAACTACTTTAGCAATTTCACATTTTTACATTGTTTTGCGACATGCTATTTGTTTAAAGCACAGGTACACAACTGAAGGAATTGCGTTACCAAGGTTTAGCACCTGGGATGTAGTAGTACTCTCTGGGTAAACTTGAACCTCCTGAGTGAAAGTCTGTCTCCAGTGAAACAAGTTTAGTGACTGTAGAACAGCAGCTCAGGAGAGCCATAGAAAACTCTTAGACTCAGCAAAATCAAGAAAAGTGGCAGCAGTGCAAATGCTATATATTGTGAAGCTTTTGCATGTTTTGTTTGATGACCTGTTAGTCAATTAAATTGCCTTTTATTTTGTGTGCTTTTTCTTGTGTCCTACTTTTTGAGCAAGGCTGATACTTTTGCATGATTTTATTGCCAGATTTTCAGTATTAAAATGCTTCTTAATAGCTTGCACTGCAACTTTCACATCAAAGTTCTTGCTGAAGTTGTTCAGTTGCTATAATGCAATTCTTAAATATTCCCAATATTTAATATTCTATATTATATAGTTTAGGACCGTAGACAGTAATAGGACATAAATTGATACGTGTGAGATGTAAGTTGTCGAAATATTTATTTACTTATAATTCTCATATTTAGAGGTGTATTTCATGGGTTTTTTTAATACAAATGTTTGTGAGAAATCTTACAGCCAAAGTATTCAGTCAATACTGTGTGATATTGCTGTCATCAGCCTCTGTGAACGATGAATCTTCTGGAATTAGCTGGGTGTGTGTTAACCAGTGCAAATGGAGCAATTCTGCATATATTTCCTTCTATTGCAAAGTGTGTGCGCACTCCTCTCCTGTTGACACGTTCCACAGATGGGAGAGACTTTTTAGCACAATTAGTTTCCCTGAATCGAGGATGTTAATTTTGGGTTCATTTCGTTATGTGTCTGTTTATAATTTGGGGCATGGATAGAGTGTAAATTCCTGGTTAAAACTCTCACATTGATAAAAGACTCTCCCAAGAAAAAAAAAAATCAAATTTGATAGCATAATAAAAATTGCCCTATTTTTCCGTATAGATCTATGTGTAAAAAGTTGTTCTGATTTATATGCACATGTACACATATGTGTATACTCTTAAATTGGCAGATGTGTTACAATGGTAATTTAAAGCATGCTTTAAAATGACAGACAGCTGTAACTGATGAAAATTTCGAGTTTTGTATTAGGTGCTTTTAGATTAGAATTTTTTAGTAGGTGGAAAGATAGACAATAAGATAATGTTTGCAAGCACAACAGGTGTAGCAGATATTTTAGAGCTGGATGGTGTTGAATTTGATACATTGAAAATTCTGTCTATACTTTGTAATGGTTTGTTAGATTTACATTTCATTTTTATTGAATGAGGCACAAAGTCTTACTATCTAGTATATTTTGATGTCATAATGTTAGTGGAATATTTGATAAACACAGATTTTTATCATTATTTCTCATGCTTTTCTGAGATAGATGCTTTATTTTTTTCGTAGTTGCACGGTTTTTGAAATGGTCTTCGTCTTTGCGTGAATGCCATGAGCATTTTCTGTTACAAGTTCAATTCTTTTTTACTGTTGTTTCAGCTTACTCTGTCAACTTATTCCAGGGAGGGTTGTCGTAAAGAGTCAGCTCTAGACTTGATTTTTCTTCTTCCATTTCTCTCTCAGGATTTTTCTGTGGTCACTTCAGAATTTGATGTTACTCATGGATGGATAACGTCAATAATACCATCCTTTCAGCTTTATGTTCTGGTCCTCTTCTCTCAAATGAAATGTTTTGAGTCTTCTGCCTTTTGGCTACATCGTAACTTCCTAATTGTAAATACTGAAATCAGTTTTTTGAGTGGGACAAATATTACTTTCCATGTCTTTTGCTCGATTGCATAGTTTAACTCGGGTCTTAACTCTGTGCATCAGGCCCAATATCATGGATTTGTTACATGTCTTTCTGATCTGTAATTTTAATTAATCATTTCTGAAATACTGCTAGAACTGGGATCATTCCTATCTCTGCTACTTCAGTTACTCTTGTAATATGTTGTTCCTGAATCACAAACATCTGAACTACTGAGAATCAGAATGCTTTATTTGGGTGCTTTGTCCTGTATGGAAAGTGAAATTACATCATGCATCACATCTGTTTGGTCCCATTTAACAAACCCAGCAGGAAATCAATGCTTCCCGTTTCTCAAGATTGAAATACAGCAATTTTCTTTAATATTAAAGGCCCAGTGAGTTTTAGGATGTGTCTGTATGTCCCCGATGAATGCCTAATTTTGAATAATTTTGTCACAGATTTTTAGAACTGTGATATGCCTCAAAGATGCAAGTATCATTTTGACCTTAGGGTCAAGACATTCCATCCGTAGATGTTAAAACTATCTTTTTAGTGGGCTGCATAGGGATGCCACGCAACTTGCTTATGACTGACAAGAGTCTGAAGGCTTCAGAAGGACAAGGCCAGTTCTAGAGAGTAGGTGATACAGGACAAAACATATGACTTTTTAAAAAATGCTGCTTGTTGGATGTAGCACTACAGTATCTTTTACATACTGCTTCACCTGAAGAGCAGAAATTTCATTACAAGAAAAAAAGAGGGATATTTTTTCTCTGTCAGAAATGAGTGCTGTTGCTATTGCTATCAAACCCTTCCAATCTAGTACAATATATTCATCTTCTTGCCATATTGTCACCAGGTTGAACAGTTAACAAATCATCTAAAAGAAAAAACAGACAAATGCAGTGAGCTTTTGCTCTCCAAGGAGCAACTTCAGAGAGATATACAAGAACGAAATGAAGAAATTGAGAAACTAGAATGCAGGATAAGGGAACTGGAACAAGCCTTAATCATCAGTGCAGACAACTTGCAAAAGGTACTGCTTGGTCTAAAATTATCATGGATTTACTACTTCCTTATTTTCTTGAGAACAAAACAGTATATCTTTTTTATTTGTTTATTATTAATATTATTTATATTTAAAGGTGGAGGAAAGGAAACAGTTTGGCATCATAGTAAAGGGAGAATTACCTCTTGAAGTACAACTACAAGCTGAACGGGAAGCTGTGGACAGAAAGGAAAAGGAGGTAAAGTACCTGTGAAGTGTTCCATGTTTCCACTGATATTTGGGTTTGTCAGTTCTTGCTTTCTGTTGAGTTTAGTGAACTATACAGATGAAATTTTTTTAACAGATCGGAGAGACAGCAGTCCAAATCCCTTTGAAATTCTCTTGTTAGCCATGATTGTTGTTGTCTGTGTTAATGTTTACAACTTAGAAGAGTGTTTCTGGAATAGAAATTCAGCAAAATTAAGAAAAACTTCATAGTGATTTCAACTTGATTTTTAGTGGGTTTTAAAATTCCATTCAGTTTAAGGACTCAGAATGTCACTGAGTACACATTCTCTTGTCTGTGCATACCAGACCAGTTTACTGTAGACAATGCATTTGAAAATTATGACATTTAGTTTTTGGTATGGCTGTCTACTCCTTTTACACCATTTGTTTTGGAAACATAGGTCACAAACCTTGAGGAACAACTGGAGCAGTTTCGAGAGGAGCTAGAAAATAAAAATGAAGAAGTTCAGCAATTGCACATGCAACTGGAAATTCAACGAAAGGAGTCCACTACACACTTGCAAGAACTTGAACAAGAGAACAAATTATTTAAGGTAATTGTGTAACAGAGAAGCCTAGAGCTTTATTGTCCCTCCTCCCTAGAAACGAATTCTTGGAAAAAGCCAAGATGACAAATTCTTTCTCTTCTCAGACATTGCACAGTTCAACTTGCAAAATCCTAAAAAGCTCATACAATTACTTTCATTCCATGTGATTTTTTTTTTTTTTTATTTTAAATCCTATGCCTTAAATACTCATACAAGAGCATGCAGCAGACGTTATGTACAACTGTAACAAGGTTTGGAGATCTTTTTTTTGACAGGATGAAATGGAAATACTGGGACTGGCTATCCAGAAATTTGAAGATGCCACCATAAAGGACCATCATTTAGTGGCTGCAAGGCTGGCTCACATCATGCAAGAAAAGGAGTGTGAAATAGATCATCTTCATGAACAGATTGCAAAACTGCAACAGCAACTTGAAGTCACAGCTGACAACAAAGTAAATACTTTTGATATCTTTTTTCAGAGTCCTGCTTCGTGTTGCTGTTTAAACAAAAAAAAAAGTCCTCTTTCCCCCCACCAATTATTATTATTATTTCATTATCTTCTATTGCTGCCTTAATTTAAAAATGTAAATGCTTCATTTTCAAGCAGTGCTTTAGCCCTAATCTGTTTTTCCTCTTTTGTCTTGTTTTTTACAAATAATATATTTGCTTGCTTTCTTTTTATTATTCTGTCTTATTTCCGCTTGAGTTTTTGTCTTAAATTCTTCTTCATTCCTTATTCTTCTAATATTTCGGAACAGTTAGTAGTATGAATTCAATCTCAACAGGAAAAGAAAAAGAAAAGAGGAAAAGAAGGTTATCAGGAGTAGTCAGCATGGATTCACCAAAGGGAAATCATGCCTGACCAATCTGATAGCTTTCTACGATGACATGACTGGCTGGGTAGATGAGGGGAGAGCAGTGGATGTTGTCTACCTCGACTTCAGCAAGGCTTTTGACACAGTCTCCCATAACATCCTCTTAGGGAAGCTCAGGAAGTGTGGGCTGGATGAGTGGTCGGTGAGGTGGATTGAGAACTGGCTGAATGGCAGAACTCAGAGGGTTGTCATCAGCGGCGCTGAGTCTAGTTGCAGGCCTGTAACTAGTGGGGTTCCCCAGGGGTCAGTACTGCACCCAGTCTTGTGTAACTTCTTAGTCAGTGACCTGGATGAAGAGTTAGAATATACCCTCAGCAAGTTTGCTGATGACACAAAACTGGGAGGAGTGGTGGATACACCAGAAGGCTGTGCTGCCATTCAGCGAGACCTGGCCAGGCTGGAGAGTTGGGCAGAGAGGAACCTGATGAGGTTCAACAAGGGCAAATGCAGAGTCCTGCACCTGGGGAAGGAACAACGCCATGCACCAGTACAGGCTCGGGGCGGGCCTGCTGCAGAGCCGCTTTGTGGAGAGGGACCTGGGTGTCCTGGTGGATGACAGGTTGACCATGAGCCAGCAGTGTGCCCTGGCTGCCAAGAAGGCCAATGGCATTCTGGGGTGCATTAGGAGGAGTGTGGCCAGCAGGTCAAGGGAGTTTCTCCTTCCCCTCTACACTGCCCTGGTGAGGCCTCATCTGGAGTACTGTGTCCAGTTCTGGGCTCCCCAGTTTAAGAAAGATGAAGAGCTACTGGAGAGAGTCCAGCAGAGGGCAATGAGGATGGTGAAGGGACTGGAGCATCTCTCCTACAAGGAGAGGCTGAGGGAGCTGGGCTTGTTCAGCCTGAAGAAGAGAAGGCTGCGAGGGGACCTTATAAATGCTTACAAATATCTTCAAGGTGGGTGTCAGGAGGATGGGGCCAAACTCTTTTCAGTAGTGCCCAGCGACAGGACAAGGGGCAATGGGCACAAACTGAGGCACAGGAAGTTCCGTCTGAATATGAGGAAGAACTTCTTCCCTCTGAGGGTGACAGAGCACTGGAACAGGCTGCCCAGGGAGGTTGTGGAGTCTCCTTCTCTGGAGATATTCAAGACCTGCCTGGACAAGGTCCTCTGCAGCCTGCTGTAGGTGACCCTGCTTTGGCAGGAGGGTTGGACTAGATGACCCACAGAGGTCCCTTCCAACCCCTACCATTCTGTGATTCTGTGATTCATTCTGCTGTCTTCCTTACAATGACTTATTTTCAGTGTTATGTATCAGTGACACCTGCCGGATAACGTTGGACTTTATAGTTGCTTTAGTGATTGAACTTTTGTGCTCCGTGAGCCTGTGTAAATACTTAGTCATCATACCAATGTGGGCAACTTCTTTAATTCAGTTTGAAGCATGGTTGATGTGCAAACAAAATGCTGTGTTTTATTAGACATGTAGAGCAAGAAAGGAAGAAGCAAATTCATCTTTCTCTTATTTACTAAGATTTACAACCTTTATGTGCGGCGTTTAGTCACATAATGAACCTGGGTGAATAATGACAAAACTTTGAATTGGATGTAGAAAACTGGATTTAGGAAAGATCATACTTCAAGAATCCACAAGAGTTCTGCTGTATACAATGACCACAGTAATAGGGTTACATTACTTCAGTGAGAAAAATACTCAGGATTCAGGTATAATTCATTTTAATGATTGGTTCTTCTCCTGTTATGTGAAGTTTCATTTCCTAATTTTCATCCTCTTACTCAGTTATATTTTCCAGGACACTAAATAATTACTCTGTTTGCTTGACTATCAGATCAGTATTAAATATGAATAGATTGTTCTTAGGTTAATCCCTTTCCTAATCCCGTCGACATCTTCATCCCACTAAGTGATTTTCTTTTAATTGCTGTATTTACTTTCTGTGGTCCTTTACTTCATTATGCTATGAAGAACAGAAACTGTTATGCTGACTTGATAGCAGTCACCAGGATCACTGTACTTTTCTACTGAAAACCAAACACTTGTTCACATTTTCTTTAGCGTTTTTGAGCTACCTCTAGTCTTTGTGGAATTTTAAAAACAGGTTCCTGGTTGGCAAATAAGCCCTTCTAATTTATACAATTTATACAAGTCACATTTTGGTTTATTCTTGTACAGGTTATAGTTATTACAAAGTCAGATTATTATTCTGTTTAACTAACTAAACTTAATGAAATATTGAGAGGTAAAGGGAAAAGCACAGCTATTGTAGTAATAAATATAGTCATCTTCCATCTCTTCCTCATTTTTTTTTCTTCATTTTTCTAAAAGGCCCTGCTAGAGTTCTT
This sequence comes from Opisthocomus hoazin, assembly GCF_030867145.1. NCBI lineage: Eukaryota > Metazoa > Chordata > Aves > Opisthocomiformes > Opisthocomidae > Opisthocomus > Opisthocomus hoazin. The sequence continues at coordinate 68,490,650 of NC_134417.1, read as the reverse complement.
ACCTGGTTTAGGTACTGTAACTGATTTTGTTTTATAATATACCTTTCTGAATATTCTTCACAGATTTCCGTGTGCCTTTTTTGTTTCCAGTGTAGAAGCACTGTTCATTTCAGATGTCCAGACATTCCTTTAAGAAAATGTATCAAGTTTTTGTTTCTTAGACTTACTACTTAGAATCTGGTCTGTCTTTAATTTTGACTTTGTAAAGGAATTTTTGGCATTCTTCTACACTTAAGCAAGAATTTGCTCCCACTGCAATTTAGCAAGCTGGGTTTTCTAATAAGTTCTGTAAAACTTGCTCTGTTAGAATCTGATAACTTGTCATCTTACTCCTTTTTTGTAAGCCTTATTTATTTATTTAATTTAGTGTTCATCAACACGTCATTCCATTTTTTGTGTCTACTCATTTGTTCCTTATTAGACGTTGATATAAGATGGCTTTTCTTTTTTCTGCATCAGAAAGTCATCACTCATATTTGCTCAGTTACATCCTTCTATGAATTTCTTGCAATTTTGAGCCCTTTACACAGCCTATAATTTTAAGTGTCTTTAGGACTAATCTGGGAAAGTAGTACACTCTGCATGTTGTCACCAGTCTCTGTTCAAATTTTGTTTGGATAGTTTTATACATTTTTAAATAAGTACTTCTATAACTTTGTCTCTCTTTGATTTAAACTATAGCACTAATGAAGAATTGTGCTATGGGTACTGTTTGCCCTGTGTGATTTTGTGCACATCTGCATACGTGTACGCACACACACACACACACACAGGCAAACACATATTTAGGTTTGTGATGGGAAATGTCAGAGTCAACAGGTAAGTGATTTCTGCGGTCTCAGACTAAAAAGCATATTACAGTGGTATTTTCAACACATTTAATCAAAGGTCTATTTGTATTTAAAATGCATACCCATCTTAATTGGTGGTGTCTTATATAAATCTGATTGACCATATGAAGGAATGGTGCTTTTGCATGAAGAGCACAGTATTGGTCTAATCTAACTGAACATACCTGGCTTGAGGATCTTTTTTTTTTTTTTTTTTTTAAGGAAATTCTTTATGTAATATAATGCAGGATAATTTATCTGTAAGTTTTAAGCTTCCTAAATATTAGTTCCTTGAAATTCTTTGAGTAAAAATAAAGTGTTAAACCTTGATTTCATGAGAAAATCGAACAGCACAGGCATGACTCCTCCACCTATTTCCATTTTAATTTTTAGTAAGAAGGACAAGAGAGAGCTTTAGGCGAACTCTTGGGAAAAAGTAGTGTGAACATTTAAACTTCTGTGAATATAACGAATGCTTTCACTTCATTTGATATTTTCATGCCTGTTTTGCAGTTCATGAAGTTCACCTTTTAAGTCCTGTCTGAAGATACCCTGATTCTCATAAAACTTTACAAGAGACATCCCATTAAGAAGTTCACTGAAGACATTCTTTCTTTTACAAGATGTTTCAGTGTGTGATTAAGCTGTTGCTGTGAAGTCCAGGAGGAAAATTATCTGAGGGTTAATAGTTACCCATTGTGAAGTTCTTTTGTTCTATTTTTTTTTTCAGCTTATTGAAGAGCAAAATGAACATATACGAGAGCTTGAAGCCCAGGTAGAATGTCTGAAAAGTGATCAAGAACATGTGAAGAAAAAAAATGATGAGGAAGTAGAGCAGTTGAATGATGTAATTGATAAGCTTCAGCAGGATCTGGCAAATATTGAACAAAAAGTACCTGTAGACATTGCTGCATTTCAAGAAGATGCTGACAGTCTGAAACACACACTTGAAACAGTTCTGGCAGAAAAAGCAGCTTTGGAGAAGCAAGTAGAAAACATGAATGTAGAGGCGTCTCGAACAAAGAATGAGCTTGAGGAAACGAAATTAAAAATGAACCAGCTAAAACAAGAAATAAGTATGTTGAAGAAAGAGCACGAAAGAATAACAGAGAAGTATAAGTGTGCACTGATGAAAGGCGACAGGGAAAAAGCAGAAGACAGGACCAATGGGAAAACTGCAAAAGCGGAAGAAGGCTCATGTGAGAAGGTAGATTTGCTAGATCAAACACAGCTTAGGTCTTCAGATGAAAGTACAAGAGTCACCATTAGGAAGATGGAGGCACAACTGCAGCAACTTCAGGCATGCATTAAGGAAAAAGATTCAGAATTGTGCTGGTCCTACAATGAAATAAAAGACCTGAAAGAGCAAGGCAAAGCTGAACGAGAAACACTTAACAGGAAGATTTTAGAACTGGAAGAGACACTAGTGGAAAAGGTTGCTGCTGCTCTTGTGAGTCAGGTTCAGCTAAATGCAGTTCAGGAGGAAAGGAGGTTGATGCAGGAAATTCAGGAAGCTTCAAAATGTGTGAAAGAAGCAAGTGAGAATGCCCAAACAGAGGCATTGAGTAGCAGAACTGAAAATGAGACAGAATCTAAATTATCACTCTTAACACAGAGGCTTAGTGAGATGGAGGACCAACTGGCAACTGCAAATCGTAACCTGGAGCAAGAAAAAGAAAATGTAAAAGTTGCACAAAAGGAAGCTAAAGTGAAAGAAGAGAGACTTTTAGAACTTCAGCAATTACTAGAAGAGGTTGAAGAAGAACACAAAGGAGAGATTCAGAAGTACATTAAGCAAGAAGAAAAGCAGACATTTCAGGTAATTATGTGCCATTTCCTTTTTACTTGTTTTCACTAAAATCAGTTATTGTATGTCAAACATAATGAATTAAACACTTCTGAATGAGAGTAGTGGTAGGAATATTCTGCTGTGTGGGGCAGATCTTCATTTGTATAGTATTCCTGAAGTTAGGAAGAAGAGAAGGGTGTTATTTTAGGTGAACTCCACTATCAATTTCCATTTTGCATTGAAAGCACTTTGTCTTTTCATGAATGTAGGGTAATTTTGAACACATACTGTCTTATTCTTTCTTTGAACTGGCATAGAATTACACTTTTACATGGCATGGAGGTAGAGAGGTAAAAATCAAAATAAGCAAAATTATCTACAAGAGGATTCAGAATGATAAGGGAGCGATAGCACTTTGTCCATCCACCACTGGTTATGTTGTCTCTGAATTTAAAACCTCCAGTCAAAGTTGACTATGCTTGATAGCCCAGACATGGGCTTCATTGTTGAAACTTAAGTTCAGAGGCATCGTGCAACCCAGTGCTGGACCAGAAAAAGTTCTAAGACCTTTCATCCAAATGCAGATTGCGTGAATGTCATAAATGTCTTAAATTTAATAATATTATCAGACTTCATTTCCTACTCTCTGTTGACCCTGCTCGCTGTGCTTTCTCCATGGTGTAGCCCATTTCTGCTTGCAGTTCAGTGAACTTCAAGAAGACAGTCTTTCCTCCCAGTCTTAACCAGTTTGTGGGATTTAATGGTCTTTCAGTCTTAATCTTTTGAGACTATGTTAATCTAAATAATATGGTCTTTTTATTTGTGGCTTTTGTAAGTTGGTGTCAAAGTGATCAGTGCTGTTAATACTTGATTCTTCATAAAATTCTTCACCATTTTCCAAATCTTGTGTTGCCATGTAGGTAGGAGCACAACTCATGGAAAGTCAAAGAGAAAATGTGCTTATTAATGAATTTGAACTAAGGAAAGTTAAAGAAGAAGCAGCTGCTGCTAAGGAAGAACTGAGCAGTTACAGAGAAAAGGCAGAAAAGCTTCAGCAAGAGCTAGCAGTAAGAACCAGATTTTTCCGTATTATATTTAAAGCAAATGAATATATAGGACTTACCTTGAAAATATGAATGCTATAGTTTGGGGTTTTTTTAATCTTGTGCTGAGAATTCCACTAAGAAAAATGGTCACTCAGTACTTACTGTCAATGGAATAGTGCTGATGCTATAGACCTAATCTTCGCTTGTTGCCAAAGTACAGAGTTTTACAGTCCACTGTAGTGCAACAGTGGATCTAGAGCCGTATTTCTTGGGAGATAGTATTTGTTACCGTGTGTCATAACTGCTTTAAAATGGGACTAAACTGAGATCTGGTGCTATAGAGGATTGTTTGGGCTTTAGTTTTGGGGGTTTTTTGAATATTTGGTAGTACTGCAATTCAGATTTTCCATGTTTACAGGTAAAAGAAGCAAGTCTGATACATCTTCAGGAAGACCTGAGTAAAGTAAAAGCAAACCTAGTTCAAGCAGAAGAGAGGCTTGCAAATTACATGAGAAAGGACAAGGAAATGGCAAAAACTGAAAGCAAAAAGGACACAGAAATATTGTGTAATTTGTCAACCGGTGAGTCTACTCTAGTTAGAAAAAGCTCATCATCACAGACAGACAAGATGGTGGAAATCAACAGCTGTATCCAGACTTCACCAGTCCTTGTTAAAAATGCAGAAATCCAAATTGATTTTCAAAACGAATGTTCTTCAGAAGAGATTGCAGAGATCATAAGAGAATTTACCGAAAAAATAGATCAAATGCAAGAACTCCACGCTGCTGAAATCATGGACATGGAGACACGGCATATCTCTGAATCTGAGGCATTAAAGAGAGAGAAGTTTGTTGCAGTGCAGGTATTGACTGAAGAATGTAATACTTTAAAGGAGGTCATAGAAACTCTACAAGCTAAAGAGGTATGTATCCTATTTTATATTCATTGAACTACTTTGGTTCATGCTTTTGCTCCTGCTACAGAAATTCCTATTTAAAGTCTGTTGAGTGTGAACCACCACATCTTCAGTATAAAGCTTTCAAGTGTTCTGGTGTTTCCATGGCCTAGGGAGAGATTGTGAACCCCTTCCTCAGCAATTTAAGTTTGGGAGCACAAGATGCTTACTTGTGCTGCTGCCTTGGACCTGCCCTGCCCTGTGAAGTGGGGACAAATGTAGGTCTCTGTATTGAATGCCATCTTTCTCCTCTCCATTTTGATTACTTTGACTGCAGGGAAACTGAACAAAGAGGCACATATCGTTTCCTGCTCATTAAAATTAGCTCCCTTAGTAGGAGTGGATGTGGGGTGATTAAAGATTTGATGGTTCTCTTTTCTAAATATAGGGAATGCCAGTTTCTGGATTAGTGTGCTCTCCACCATATCAAGCTAGAGATGGAGGTTCTAGTGGTAAGAAACTTGTTTTTACAGATTTCAAACAACATTATAAATTAAATCTGTTTTTTTCATATTAAGTTTACTGTTAATGAGTTTGTGTTGTAAGAAATAAAAACAACTACTCCCCAGATAAAGGCAGAAACCTGTTGCACTAAGAAAAAGTACTGAGCATGCCATGGCTATTAATTTGCTGCAGAAGGAAAATGACTAGAGTGGAGATAGGTTGAGTCAAGGAATCGGATGCCAATTTTTTTCTTCCTGCTGGAGTTCCTATATTCTTCTTACATATTACATTATCTCTTCAGCATAGCTTCATCATCTCTTGATGGAATTTAAACTACAGCTCCCTAGCGCTGGGAGATGATGACAGGTGCTGACTTCTCTAAGAGCAACAAAAATTATTAATATGATCCTTTTCATAGGCAAAGGCTAAGCATACTAAGGGGGGGGTCATTTGGCAGAAGTGTTTGTGAAAGTAGTTGTTTTTGTTTTAGAACTAAACTAGGATTTTTAAGTTTGGGGTTTTTTAGTTTTGTTTTGCTGTTACTGCTTTGAAACTGAAGAAGAAAAACTATAAAACAGGTAGTCTCCATGCTTAGAGTCAACTCTGGTGACATTCAACCACCTGTTACAACAACAGACAAAAGTACTTTTTTGATGCCTGTTCTTCAAAGTTTCACAGTAATTCAGCTTTCATGTTTTTCTCTCCTTTTATTTTAGACTCCAGTTCAGACTGGAGTCAAGGAATGTATCTTGCTCAGACCCAGGGATCTGACACAATATCTGAAGGAATAGATGAAGGTGAAACTTCAACAGACTTACTTCCAAAAAAAATTAAGGTAAAATAGAACAGAATTTTTATTACAAAATAAGAGTGATACGACCAAAAGCTTAGACTGGTTGCTGCTTGATTAGTGAAGAGAGAGCCATTTAGATGACTTTTAAAGTGTCAACTATTTTAATACATTTTCAATTACTTCTAATAAATTATGTGTATTTTTGCATGTTAAATTAGGCTAAATATGAGTTTTGTAACTGTAGACTTGTTGTCTTACGATTATGATAAATAAGACTGCTGTTAATGATAAGTTATTGTAGTTATTGTGGTTACTGGTAGTCATGATTGTATATTACACAGTTTTATAGATTCTGTTATTGCAAGTGTACAATAATATCTGTATTATGAAAGTAAACAAATGTGTTTATTATCAACAGTAGGGGTATCATGCTTTTAATTACATTAAAAAAAAATAAGAAGTGTTTTGCAACAAAGCCCTTGCTTAATAGTAATTTCAAAAAGTGAATTGCAAAGCTCACCTGGAGGCTTCCCAGGACTTTGTTTTTTAAAATGTCAGTTTCTATTAGCAACCATTTTAAAATTTAAGTATTGATTTGACAGATGAACTTTAGGAATTTTCATTTGAAACTGAGGAAAAATACACCGATTTAGTAGGTTCTACTCTTTGGCTGATATAAAGAACTGGGTGACACTTCTGTCTTTGTGAGAAACATAAATAGTTTACTTATGCTGATCAATTTAGAAATACCAGTATTGCATATGTATGAAATAAGATCGTTGTTGTTGTTACTATTATTATTAGGACTGCCATTATGGATTTCTTTTTGCTTTTGTTGTAGGGTTTGCTGAGAGCAGTCCATCATGAAGGCATACAGGTGCTGTCTCTCACTGAATTTCCATATGGTGAAAGGGAGATGCCACCTCTTAAGCAAGAACCAGAATCTTGGCTTGAGGAAAGGAAAGCTTTTCTAAGCACCATTTCATCTTTGAAAGACCTAATTGCAAAAATGCAACTTCACAGAGAAGCTGAGGTATAAATAGTATCATAAGATTCTAGCTAAACAAAAAATAATTCATGATAACCTTACAAGGCACATTCATGATTGAAGTTTAAATACTCTAAATATACTGGTACGAGGCATAAGATTTCAAAAATATGCAGTAAAATTGCATGTCACACTTCCTGGTAGTGAAATATAGCTTAAATTACAGCTTGCATTTGTTATTCTGCACAGCTTTTGACTGTATAGATGCACCTCTTAAAAATAATTCTAGTTTGAAAGCATGTTTCCAGTAGCAGTTAAAGTAGATTTTTTTAATGTGGTTATTTATTGGTGTAGTGGAACTTGGATGCTATTAAAAAGATACTGTAGTGAGAGAAAAGAGAGGAAAAAATGTTTAAAACAGAACACAATATTAATCAGTAATCTGCTGAAACTTGTGAGGACTTGCCTGTCTAATTACCCTCGTTAGACTTTTGGATGTATGTAGGTAATTTCTATTCTGCAATTCCTTCAGCGTGAAAATTGGAGAGATTAACTTTATGTCATTATAAAATTAAATCTTCATACGCAATATCTGCCCACTACCTCATAGCTCTGTGAAAGTCTAGGAACATACATGTAACATCATAAAAAATAAAAGGATAGTGTGAAACAGTAACATAAATAATAACTACACGGGGCTAAGTTTTCAGTTATAAAAAGCTAAATTGCTTCCATCTAAAACGCAGATAGAAGTTTAGCAGTTTTGTGTGCAGAAGAAATCATAACATGTACAATAAAGACATCCATTTGTGTGGATGCATGTTACATAGCTTTTAAGTAAGAAAAGCTCAATATTCCGCTGAAAACACACACTACATAAAATGGTAATGACCATTCTTGATGTAATCTTTGAATTTGTCTGTTTAAATTGTTTTTATACCACTGTAGGTCTATGCAAGTACTGAATCTCCTGAAGGTGTCTCAGACTGGCGAGGAGAACTTCTGCATGCTATTCAACAGCTTTTTGTGAGAGAACAAAACGTTCTTCTTTCTGTGTTTCAAACGGAACTTGCAGAACTGGGCACAAGAGATGCAGTGATATTGATGAATCAGTTAGAGCACAGACTACAAGAGCAGGTAATAAAAAGCGTACTTTAGTCCAAATGCGTTTGTCTACGTTAGACTTAATTTTGAATTTATATGTCCATTTTAAAATATATCTATTCATAGTAGTTTTGACAGTCTAAGGGTGAAGCCAAAGTAAGACTTGTAGGAAGAAGAGGTACCTTTGAAAAGAAAAGCTGATTTGGTGCAGGAAGGAGATTTTTGGGTGCACAAACTATAGAAAAAATACAGCCTTCAGAGATCAATTTGAATTAAACATACTGTCCTGAGCTAGATTTCATTAAGTTAATTAGAATTATGTTACAGTGTCTAAGAGAAAGGGTAGCTTGTATATATGAAGCAAGTTGTAAGAAGAAGAAGTGATAAAGCTGTTACGGGATAGAGGTCAGTTATCTCTTCTGGAGCATGGAAGGATTAGTGAGGAAAATTACAAATTGCCTTAAAATTGATAGCTCTTTTGTTTCTGTAGTTCTGATGCCTAGTAGAGAAATAAAAAAATAACGGGCAGTTCTTCCCAGTTTTGTAATACTGACTTAATTATGTCTTAACTGAATATGTTTTGAATGTATATGCACTATGAATGTACAAGTAAATGTAATATACACACCATAGATATTCTAATAAAATCTGGCGTTTTACTTTTAAATATGTTTCTAATGCCAATAGGCTACTAACCAGAGAACAGCAATGGACTGTCTTCAGAATGCAGACAGAAGAAGTTTGCTGATGGAGGTTCAAGTATTACATGCTCAGATGAACAGGAAGAAAAACAATCCAAAGAGAGAACAAGAGACTGATTCAAAAAACCAAGGTGACTTCTGTCATTATATATGTCTGTTTCTAAATGCTTTCATGGCAGTGCTTGTAATGTTGTAGGTGAAAAAATACTGACTTTCTTTGCTCTCTGATTTTGATATTCATGTTCCGAGCATGCGTACTTCTCATCCTTTTCAATCTTACTGGACTAATTTTGCAAAAATTAAGATATAGTCTGTGTTGTTACTGCTTGTATCAAATTGAAAGTGATACAAAGTTATTTCAATTGCTATAAAAATCAGGCTTGTAATTTAAGGTTATTTTCCATGTATGCACTTCAGTGTTTAGGTTCAGCAGCTTTAAAATTATCTAAGTTGGATAGTCAGTCATAATCAGTTAACTAAGAACCAATTAGAATGGACAACAAAAAGTTCAGAGAATGAGTATACTTTAAGTAAATGCTTATTGTCAGTGTTTTGGCACAAAAATATGGTCACAAGTATACATACATACCTAACTTCAGTTATGTTAGTCATAATCTGAATCATACACACTGACAGGTTGTGCACGTAGTCTTTTAAGTAAGTTTAAGAGTTGAAGTGATTTCTTGGAAAGTGTGAAAAGTATTCTAGTATAAAAGGCATGGATTTGCTTTCACTCCACTATTGAAAGAATGTATTATTTTAAAATATCACTCTTAGTGATAGTCTTACGGTTGTTCTCTGCGCTAGGGGAAAATTCACCCAGATAGACAGTGTTGTTGTTTACTAAGTAATTTCCATATTAATGGTACTCTCATTAGAAATGCTGGGGTATAATATGCAGCAGAAGCAGTCACAGATACTGGAGATGCAAGTAGAGCTCCAGAGTATGAAGGACAAAGCAGCTCAGCTTCAGGAACAGCTGAACTCAGAGAGAATGATGGGTGCTGAGCTGAAGAATGAACTTGCGCAAGCCAAACTAGAGCTTGAAACAACCCTTAAAGCACAGCACAAGCACTTCAAGGACCTGGAAACCATCAGGTGCGGCAGTGAAGATGATCTTTTCTATGTTGTTTCAAATCATAATACTGATTTTATTGAGGAAGTTGATCTCACGTAATGTAAATGCTTCTCAGTTTTTCTGTGAAACATACATGACAAAAGGTAGACTTCTGTTATGTTTGACCAAAAAATGTAATTCTGTAAATCTGATTCATAGTTTGATTTAATGATTTATTAATATCAAGTTTCTTTTTAAATTTTTACACATTAGACTACTGTATACAAGCTAAGAAGTATACCATATTTGTTAAAGGTTTTTCTCCTTCTGAAACTGAACATGGTGAAAAAAATTGCAGAGTTAAGATGACTTTGCAAGTACTTCTGTATGGAATTCTATAACTTCTGTGTGTTGTTTTGGCGTGGTCAACAGCAGAGGTAACAGCCCAAATGTTTGTCACAGAAGAAAGCAGTTATTATTTATGCCTTTACCAGATGGATGTGCAGTATCTTAATGTTCAGCTCGGCAATAACAAATTAAGACAGAGTTTAAATTGGTATTACTTTACAGATCACATTACGGACTTTACAGACCATCAGGAGCAAGATTCTTCTGAGAATAGATGCAAAATTGATTTGCAAAAACATGAAAGTTGAGGGCATAGATTCCTCTCTCCCCCCTCCCCGACGGTTTTTTTTCTTTTTTTTTCCTTTGAGGCACATGGCAGCAAGATACATTTCACCTGCATTCTTTCTGATTTTGGCCAGCGACTGGATTAAGTTGAACACTAGCTGCTTCTGAGCCACCAATTAATGAAAAATGGTAGCTACAAAGTTAGCAGGATTGACACACTTTCTGTTATTTTTGAGATATATAACTGTTTTTATTTTTTAGTTAGGCTTGTTTTTCTAAATAGGTTTTCACTGTTACTTGACTACATGAGCAGTGTTTTCAGTGCACAAGATGGAATAAATATCAAGTAACTGATGTTACCGCGATACAATTAGAGCCATTGTCTAATCTAAAGGTTGCACATTTCTCTTTTAGGACCGAAGTTAAAGAAAAAGCGGCAGAGCTGGATATTCTCAAGGATACAATGGCCAGTGAACAGAAAAAATCAAGAGAGCTACAATGGGCTTTGGAAAAGGAAAAAGCTAAAATGGAACGCAGTGAGGAAAGAGGAAGAGAAGAGCTTGAGGTACTCCATAATCCCAAATGGCCTGGAACATCAAGGAGCATGGAAATATTCTTTTAGTTAATGTAGAATCATAGAATGGTTTGGGTTGGAAGGGACTTTAAAGATCATCTGGTTCCAACCCCCCTGCCACGGGAAGGCACACCTTCCACTAAACCAGGTTTCTCACAGCCCCATCCAACCTTGCTTTGAACACTTCCAGGGAGGGGGCATCCACAGCTTCTCTGGGCAACCTGTTCCAGTGCCTCACCACCCTCACAGTAAAAAATTTCTTTAAAACATTTCATCTCAGCTTATATTTTTGTAAAATGTGTGCTCCATATTTTGTCTGCAACAGCAGTATTATATCATCTAGAGCTGAAGAAAGATGTATAGAAGCTATGTGGCAAAGAAAGAAAAAGACCTGGTGCAAATTCCATTTAAATCAATAGGAATTTTACAACTGTGCTTGTCAGGGCCAAGACGAAAAGATTCTACTTTATATAATAGCCGTCAGATATTCAAGGGGACAGGACACTGCTAACATGGCAACACCTAGCCCCCACCACAACCTACGTCATAAAAGATAGTACTACAGAATGTTATTTAAGGAGTTGTATTGTTTGTCTCCATTTTAAAGGTCAGCAGTTTTACCCCATGAAAACCAAACTAGGGACTTGACCTTAGGAGAAAATGCATTAGTAGCTTCCTTGGTACCTCTGCAGTATCTGATACAGTGAGGGAGAGAGCAGGTATCCTAGTAGAAGTATTAAGACAAAAAAGCAATTACTTTATCAGCATAGTTTTATTTACATCTTGAAATCTTAACTTGCAAAATCACTTTCACTTTTTAGAAAGTAAAAAGCAGCTTCAGAACTAGGGCTGTTTGTATCTCATTAAAAAGTATGTGTTACAAATATTCTTCTTTTATGAGATTATCTGATTTTAGAATAGACACCTGTAATATATTTTTAGTATCAGGTGTAACTGCAGCATTCAGAGTATTGTCACATTAATTGTGAATAGCAAAACCTGTTACAAGCAATGTGTATAGAGGTAGTATATTTCCAATGTGCAGAAGATAATGGAAAGTATATACAAATGGCTTTAATAAATTATTTTCTTCTGTTTTCTTGTGGAAGGATTTAAAATTTTCGCTTGAAGATGAAAAACAAAAGAACTTACAGTTAACTAAACTTTTGGAGCAAGAGAAACAGCTGTCAGCTGATCTACAACAAAAAATAGAATCCCAAGAAGCACTCAGTTCTGCCCAGCTGTCACGTGAACAAGGCCGTAATTCTGAGTTGCAGGTGCTTCTTGAATCAGAGAAGGTTCGAGCTCTCGAAATAAGCAGTGCCCTAGAAAGGGAAAAAGAGCTGTGTGCTCAGCTTCAAAGTGCTGAAGATAAGGGGCAAGCTGGAACACCTAATCTGTCTGAGGAATTACTTAGAGAGCTACAGAAACAAATTGATGAAAAGCATGACCGTGTAGTGGAGTTAGTAAGTGAGATGGAGAAGTATAAACTGGAAGCCGTGCAACTGAGACAGCAAATGGAAAAAGAGAGGCAGATCCAGACGAAAGCATTACAAGCAGAACAGGATGCGAACATAATAGCACAGAAGAAACTCCACGAGCTGGAGTCCAAAGTAGAAGACCTTCAGTGGCAACTTGGAGAAAAGAAGCAAGAAGTTCATACATTAGGGAATGAAACAAAGAAGTTGCAGGAAATAATCCAAGAACTACAGAAAAAAGAGCAGGAAAACGAAGGAAGGAAGGAAGCCCAAAGGACACCAAGCCGCAATCCAAATGAGGTATAGTAGGACTGAGGGCAATGTGTAATACTGAACTGTACAATTTAGCTTTTAATTCTTTTGTTCAATTAGCATTGGGTGTCACTGTGCCTTTACTCAATCTATAAAATAGCCTGCAGATTACAAAATATGAGCACCAGAGAAAGGGAAAGCATTCCACTTTTGCTACCTAGAACTATTCACACACATCCTCTGAGAATGAAGCTGTAGAGGTGTGTAAGGAGGAGCGTGAGCAGGAGAAATGCATCTGAATGTGTACACACACTTTGTGTCTCAGTGTGGGAAAATATTCCCTGCACCCGGTTGCAGGAATGAGCTATTCCTACTCAGGAATGCTCCAGGCCAGTGCTCTTAATCTTTAGTTCGTAAACCACGAGTGATCTTTGAAACATTTAACAGTGATCTCCCAATAACTTCAATAATTAAATGAGTAAGTAATCAAACAAGAATATGCATGAATATGTACATGTTACCACACAAAACAGAAGGAAGAAATCAAGGTAATTTAGCCTAATTTTTAGACGAGTGAAAGTTGGAACCACTTTTGTCTGTAAATTTTCTCTCTCATAAAAGGTTTGGAAAGTTTTGAGATTAGTTTTAAGTTACTTTTAAAACTCTTTAGAAACTTCCCTGTAAGAGGTAAGTGTTGCTGGGTGAGTGATTTGTGGATAGTCCCAGAGAGGGTTGACAGGAGACTTGCCTTTTTGCTGACCGTGTTGTTGCCCATCCTGCCATCATCCCATGCTTTTTGGCAGCTGGCTGTCTGTGGAGCCAGGAAGGAAATTTTTTCTCTTCATTTAACTTGGCTGCTGGTTTTAATCTTCTGAAGCATTGGAAACTACCCCCAGCTGGAGGCAGGATGTTGAGCGTATTGATAACTGTGATAGCATCAGTCTTCCTGCCGCGCTCAGCTTGTGCACCTTGCTCTTCTGCTCTTCTGTGGGTAACTGTCAGCACTGTGGTCAACAAGGAGTCGTCCCTTGGGTCAGGTTGGCAGTGGCTGTTGGAGCTTTTTCCCCTCCTGGGCAGCAGATGGTATGATCTGCTTTCCAGGATCTACCTGGAATTTCAAATAGTGAATCTCCTGCTGCTTCCCATGACATTTCCAACACCCTGCTTTTTTTCATTGGTACCACACTGTGGTCAGGTATCCGAAGGCACAGCTGTGGACTCAGGTTTTCTTGGGAGGGCTAGCAGTTCTTCCACGGCTGCTGTCAGGTTAGTGAGGGTGAGGAGCACATGCTCGGGGGATTGCTTCACTTATGGCAGCATCAGTGGTAGGGCTGCCTGTGACCAGGGACTGGGGACTGACTTCCATGACCGTGGCGGGCTTTTCCAGTCCTGTTCCTCTGACTGTGAATTGGTCACCGAAACACTTGGGCACGGTTGTCCAGGTTCCATGCACAGCTGGTGAAGGAGCTGCTGCCAGAAGAAACAGAAAGGCTGGGTGGGGGTGGCTTCCTGCTGGTGGAGTTTGTTGGATGGATTCACACTGTAGCTGTATGATATCTAGATCTTAGTTAGGGGAGGCATCACACTAACTTACCATTCATAAATAATAGCTTAGTGGTGTACTGCAACAGTAGTGTAGTCACACTGTACTCCTTTCTGTCAGAATTGTTTATATTTTTTAGTTTCTGGGTATGTTTCAGAATCCAATGTTTCCATTTTAAAGCATGCATTATATGCATACAAATATACATATTTATATACAGACTACCTGGGACACACCCAAAGAGAGAACAAGAAATTGGGTTCTCCAGCAAAAAATGGAAGGAGCTGAGACAAATGAATCAACCTACCCCACGCTGACGGGAGGAGGAGGAGATCTCTCTGCTGCTACTGAAATTCTAGAAAATGTCAGACAAAAGCTGCAAAATGCATCTCCAAAGCTGAAGCAGTTGGCTCGGAAAGCTGCCAGCAGGTTGGACCAGTCCTCAGCTACTTGGTTTTGTTAATAGCAACCAGCAAGCTCATATATTGGGTTTTAATCATAATTCACAGACTGCAGGCCTAACTGATATCGGGATTGTTCTAGTTTTATAGCACATGCTGTTACCTGAGATATGCTGATGTAAGACAGGATCACAGAGTATCAAGCACTGCTCTAAATCTTCCATGTTTAACATGGTCCTTTGTAAGTTACAGCAAAACCATCTTTTTTTCTCTGAAAAGTGGTAAGGTTTATTTGGGTACGGTATGGGTAGATCATTTTAAAACAATTTAGTAAATAAATAATTCACTGTATAAGGGGATGAATATAGGGATTATTGCTATGGATCATCCCCCTTGTTCCCCCAGAAAAAAGTAATATTTTATGATCAGGTGAAACTGATCTTGATTCTTATGTTCTCAGGTTACTCTCTTAAGAAAAAAAAAAAAATAGTGTGGTACCAGGTCCATGAGAAGTTTGAATGTGTTTTGATTTTGCTGTGATGGTGACTTAATGTAAAACATTTATTCTAAAACATTTGGGCAAAGCGGAATGCGTTATATCTTGAACCCTAAGATTTTGCTCACACAGATTTGACAAATTTGTGGGAAGCAGAACCACATTTTCAAATGTGCTTCACATAGAGCATCCTTTTCTCAAAATTAGTGGAAACTGTTCTATGCAAATTCTTTATAAAATCGAGCCAATTTAATTTGGAGTCACTGAGCAGTCTTGAAAATGTTGCCACGTCCCCATGCTGAAGTGATTTGCTGAAGTCCCGGTGCGTGTGGGTCGATGGAAAGGCCCATCAGTCTGCCTCGTGGTGTCAGACCAGACCTGCTGCTGAAACTCTCACTTCTGTTTCAGATTGCAGTTTGAAACAGCAGATGATCAAGACTTCATTGCAATACAGAATGCTATTGAGGAAGTTATTTCGGAGCTGCAAAAACTGCCTAGATTGTCCTACCTGGAAGAGGTGAGAGAGCGATGTCGTAACTTTGGTGGGAGCATTTGGGTGATGAGATGGGAACAGAAACCAGCGAGGAGTTGTTAAATCTATACTTACCCAGTACAGGTCTCTACTTTATAGAGGAAAATCTGCTCCAGTGAGTGTGTTCATTTGGAGTTGGTGAAGTATAGAAACCCGTTTTCCTTTTATTTTTTTAAGTTTTAATTACCTTAAAAGTGACTTTTCAACTTTCAAATTAGAACTTTTCCAGTTTGATTATACATTTTTGAGTCTCATGGCTCTTTCTTTAAGAAAAGGTATTTTCCTTTCAGCAGTATTTCTGTAACTGAGGAAACTTTGCTCAGTACTTTCCAATACTAAAATCAACATTTAATACTTACTATATTGTGTTGATACAACACATTTGCTTAATCTGCCCTGTATTTACCAAAGGAAAGGCAGTCAAAGATGGAGTAGTGTGCACCTGTGTAAAAAATGAAATGAGGTAATCTGTTACAAAGAATTCAGCAGTATTTGGTTTTAACTGAGCATGGCTAGGTCCTTACCTGCATTTTAAGTAAGTGTTTTCAGCATGACTTGAAAAAAGCTTTGAGGCTTTTCTTTCCCTCTAAGTTAGACAAATCTAAACATAGTAGAAAAGTTTTGCAAATCATGGTAGCTGGTACAATGGAGCTTGCATGAAAATATTCTGCTGTGATATACAGGATAAGCATAGGAGAGAAAGTCACATTCATCTGTAGCTTACATGTATACTGATGTTTTCTTTATATAAGTCATTACAAAGTTATTGTCATTATCTGCAAAAGGTTTTCACTGTAAGCCAGTTATTTTCAAGTTGGCAGCTTAGATCTAAATCAAGTTGTGTTTGGTTTTCTTTCTTCCTCCTAGCTGAAGCTAGTGCTACCACCAGGGACTCCATCTAGCTCATTGACTGAGAGGCTGCTGAGACAAAACGCTGAGCTGACGGGCTTTGTCAGCAGACTGAGTGAAGAAAAGAACAATTTGAGGAATGCTGTTGTGAAACTGGAGGAAGAACTGAGAAGATACCAGCACAGACAACCTTCTGGAGACTACGTATGTCTTTAGTGGTGCTGATAGAATCATAGAATGGTTTGGGTTGGAGGGGACCTTCATCTGGTTCCAACCCCCCTGCCATGGGCAGGGACACCTTCCGCTAGACCAGGTTGCTCAAAGCCCCATCCAGCCTGGCCTTGAACACTTCCAGGGAGGGGGCATCCACAGCTTCTCTAGGCAACCTGTTCCAGTGCCTCACCACCCTCACAGTGAAAAATTTCTTCCTTATATCTAATCTAAATCTACCCTCTTTTAGTTTAAAGACATTATCCCTTGTCCTATCACTACATGCCCTTGTAAAAAGACCCTCTCCAGCTTTCTTGTAGGCCCCCTTCAGGTACTGAAAGGCCACAATAAGGTCTCCCTGGAGCCTTCTCCAGCCTGAAAAACTCCAACTTTGTCAGCCTTTCCTCATAGGAGAGGTGCTCTAGCCCTCGGATCGTCTTTGTGGCCCTCCTCTGGCCCTGCTCCAACAGGTCCATGTCCTTCTTGTGCTGAGGGCTCCAGAGCTGGACGCAGGACTCCAGGTGGGGTCTCATCAGAGCGGAGCAGAGGGGCAGAATCCCCTCCCTCGACCTGCTGGCCACGCTTCTTTGGATGCAGCCAAGTATACGGTTGACCTGCTGGGCTGAGATGCCATGTCATGTTGAGCTTCTTGTCAGCCAACACCCCCAAGTCCTTCTCCTCAGGGCTGCTCTCAATTCATTCTCCACTCTGCCTGTATTTGTGCTTGGGATTTCCCTGACCCATCTGCAGTATTTAGAGGCATAAAAGCATTGTTCTTTGTCCTAGTCACCTAAGCGGGAGAGATGGAGCTGTCTATCTTCCTTGGCTTCCCTCTGCAAAGTAAATGGTTGTGAGTTACTGGTGTCCTGTGGTCAACATATCTCGACTCACGCTGTTTATTGTAGACTTTGTGATTTTACCCAGCTGCTTTTTGTTAACTTCTCTTTATTTTAAGTTCCATGTGCTGCTCTTTTTGATCTGTATCTCATCACCGTGATGAGTAGCAAATAGATCCAGATAGCTTCAAGGTCATGAAGCTAGTATGATCCAATGAGGGGGATTATTTTTTTTTTTTTTCTTTTGAGAAGCTGTATTTTTCAAGGATGTTGATCAGGATCCTAAACTCGCTGCTTCTGAGGTGCTAGGATGCAGGGGTGGCCTCAAATCCATTCAGTGGGTAGTTTTTCTCTCAGTAATTTTATGAGCTCTCCACCAAACCAAAGATTAGAATGGCACAGCTCAGGCTTTTCACATGGTGTGCTTCAAATTCAGTTTCTTTCCTCTTCAGTATTCTAGATATTCATCGGATATTGGAGTTAATATCGATACCCTTGTTGCCTCTGAGAAGGAAATTTGGAACAGAGAAAAGCTGTCACTACAGAAATCTCTGACGCAAGCTGATGCGGAGCTCTCCAAGCTGAGAGCAGAGCTCAGGAGCGAAGCTTTCCTCAGAGAGCTGGGATCGGATTCTGAAAACGCTGTTTTAAGGGTAGGAGGACTTTGTTTGCATACTAACTACAGCTGCTTTTTTCATTTTGATTTGGGCCTATTTTTTGTGGTGTTCACTTTGCTTATTCTAGGTAAACAGATAGTAATTAAGTTTTAAAATTCTCACGTTCAGATATGTGACTCTCAGTTTTTCTCCCCAAGAATGATGTGCAAGCACCTGCCTTGACCTTTTGTGTGTGCTCTGCTTCTTGCTGCTCAGGTGATCCTCCAGTTACGAAGCCACATTCAACAAGTGTGAGCAGTAGTGCAGTCTTCTCCATGACAGCAAGAAATGAATAGTCACAGAAATGCTGTCACAGTAGTGATGTCAAAAGTCTTAGAATGGTGATCGTTCTTGGAGCTTATTGTCCCCCTTCCTTTTTTTTTTCTTGTTGTAGAGAATTTATGGCAAATACCTACGAGCAGAGAGCTTTCGGAAAGCTCTTATATATCAGAAAAAATATTTGCTGCTGTTACTAGGCGGATTCCAGGAGTGTGAAGAAGCCACGCTGGCCCTCATTGCACGAATGGGTGGACAGCCTTCCTACACAGACCTTGAAATCATCACGCATCATTCAAAGGGTTTTACAAAATTCCGCTCTGCCGTCAGAGTGTCTATCGCAATTTCAAGGTAAGCTGGAGGAGGTTAGATTTCGAACAGATAGGACTGTGCAGTTTAATACATATTTGTCTAGCTCTCTAGTGGAATCTAGAACTTCTAATGTCCCACCCTGTTTAAATTATACATTTCTGGTAGTCATAAATATGGTCGATACTGTGTAGGGTGACCAGTTGAGCAGAGCATAGGTTAAATCTGTAACAGGAGTAAGCAGTAGTTAATTGTAGTTGAAAACGGCTCTGTATTTGATAATCAATCAAAGATAGACTGTATTGGATAAAGTCATAATATTAGAAAAAAACCTATAGTAATTCTAGGGTATGCACTTATTTACAAGGGTATTTTCTGCCATTTAATTTCCTTTAAAGGTTAAATTCTTACATGTAAGTATAATACAGATTTATGAACTGATTTTATCCATCTGGGTAGTCCTTTGAATTCACAAGACTTTAGGTCTCAGGCTGAGGAGGAATAGGAGTAGATGAGGAAGAACAAATGAAGACTATTACTGCATGGTACTGCCGTGTGGCTAGCAAACCTTCTTCACAAAGGTTTGAACCCCCACACTCTTCCACGTGCCTTTGGTCTGAGCCTGGTGTGTAGTATGAATTTAAGGAACTATTCATATACCTGTTGTAAGTGAGGCTTTTACTCACAGTGCTCTGCGGTTACAATTTTGGGGATGCAGCAGGGCTAAAAGTACATTTAGTATGATTTTAAAATGCTGATGTCCTGGTGCTTAGGTGCTCGAGCCATTGGGTCCACGTGGACTTATGCAGCACCCCTGGAATCACAGGGGTTGCAGAGGTGAAGCTGAAGGCAGATTTGGACAGAAGAAGTTTTTCTTAGGGTTGTGTACAAGGATGTTTCCTACTTGTTCTGCAGGTTTTAGATGCCCATCCATTAATTTTGCTTGATGTTCAAGAAATTCTTATGCCTTCTAGAATACAACAAGCAGATGATTTTTAGCAGACTATTTAACTTCTCCTGAAGCTTTTTTTTGAATTTGAAATGCAGAATGAAGTTCCTGGTTCGTCGATGGCACAGAGTTACAGGTTCTGGTATACTGAGTGTCAACAGGGATGTCTTTAGCCATAACACAGGTAAATCGTAGTCCAGTAATGACTGGAAAAGGGTACTCGCAAGTCACACTGCTGCTTAATGGAGTTGAATTTTAATTTGCATTTTCCTCATGTGGAATGAATGGGATGCTGTTCCCACTTCCTTTTGCTGTGATGGCTTGGATTAACCTATTGCTCGTGTTTCTGAGAGTTTCCATGCTCAGCACAGACCCAAATCTATTGGCTTTCTCTTCAGTCTTGTTTAAAAAAATACGGCAACTTTCCCTGTGGAGTGTGGCTGCAAAAACAATCGTAGCTGTAGCATTGGGTTCCTCTTATGAGATGTGCCCGCCCAGCTCTGGGAGGGGATGCTGAGGGCAGGGCGGGCAGAGGAACCGTAGCAGCTGCTGGACCCCGCAGTGGGGACGGGGCCTGTGGACCAGCCCTCCCTGGCTTTTCCTCAGAACAAGAGCCTGTCGTTCTCTTGTTAGAGCTTGAAGTGTGGGAAAGCTGGTTTTCTGTTTGATTTTTGGTAGGAGCAAACAGAAGAATCAGGAGAATCGGAGCTTTTTTATGAATTCCTGGCCACCTAGGTCTGCACTAAAACCCTGCCCTGCTCGGTCTGTGGGATTTTTCTCGTTAACACCAGTGAGGCCAGGATGTCACCTCTGGTGTTCTCTGAAGCAGTCTGAAAGTGGTCCATGTTTGTTAAACACCATTTTTGGAATATGCAAACAGAAAATTTGCATGTGAGATCCCAGGAAAGTGCCAAAAATGTTACTTAGAAAACTTAGTTTTCAAGACATTACTTTTTGTATTTCTAGGTAATGAATTACGGCCCGATTCATTCTCTGGTGGCATGGATCTTTATGGAGACCAAAGGCATTCCTATAGATCCAGGTCAGACGTGGAGTCTCCTCGATCTCCTGTAAACTTTCAACATAAGTACGTTTTATTTTAGATCATTATTCTCTGTCAGAACACTGTTTAACTAAATGAATGCATCAGTGCTTACTGCTAAGGTTTGTCATCTTTGCCGTAAGATTTTTTTACGTTTTTTTGCAAGGATACATAACAAATTCCACCTCAGGCCTTCACTGTGCCTTTACTCACCGCTTGATCAAGGCCAAAGCTTGCAGACTTCTGCTGTCTGATTTGTGTCGTACCCTTGGAACTGGTGGTAGATCCTCTGGTTGGAGCTATGTCTACCTGTCTCTGCGGAGTCTCGGCTTTGCGACCGAGCAAACCACCAGTGCCAGTCCACCTTCCTGGTCAGCAGGAGAGCGTGGCGTGCGGAGGGGCTGCCTCAGGGGCCCGCAGCCAGAGGAAGGGAAAAGCAGGGCCTCTGGCTGCGGCTGGGGAGGGTCGTCTGGTCACTGTGGGGTGGGAGGAATTGCCACAGCCTCGTGGCCAGAGCATGGGTGGAAGCTGCTTGGTAGCTCCACTGCTTGTCGTTGGTTAAACCCTTCTGGCTGGCTGTACTAAGCTGTGATGCCAGAGGTGTCAGTGAAGCAGACGCCAGCAAAATGAGGTATTTTTTGTCAAAGGCGATGTTTTTATGAGCACCATCAGCCTTTGATGAGTTTACATGGAGTTGTGAGCTCGGATCTTTACTGAATTTCAGATTCTAGCCATTTTGATTCTTCATTTGTATACAAACCACCTCAACATTTGTAATCTTAGTTTGTGGCAACCGTAAGTTCACATGGTAAAATCTTGGATCTATTTTAGCCACTTTTGACTTTTACTTATAGGGAGTGATGGAGAGAGACAGAACCCTGTAGAGATGGCTGTGTACTTCTTCACAGAAGCTTCTTAATAGCAAAGCAAAGGTGAATCTACCCTGGCTTCTGCTGCAGCCTCAGCAGGAGTTTGCTGGTCAGTCTTTGGCCCAGAGAAATGCAGCAACAGATCAGGTGCAGCAGAAAGAAAAGGCAGCTGGGAGCAGTGCTTTCTCTGGGGGACGTGGTGCGATGGCCGGGACCATAAATGGCAGGGAGGTTGAACGGGCGTGACGTGCTGGCGACCACAAGGGTAAGGTGAGGGGCAGGCAGGCGGCGAGGTACCCCTGCTTGCAGGGTTTTGCATCGTCTGCTGACACTTCTGGTGTGTTTGGAGTTTTGCTTTTGGAAAACACCTGTGTTCTTCTGCCCCCAGGTTCCACGGCATGCCTGCAGATTTAAACCCAGTCTCCTTCGCCTGTCCTCAGCTGCAGAACTATGACCCCGAAAGAGCTCTGACAGATTACATCAGTCGGCTGGAGGCTCTGCAAAGGCGGCTGGGCAGCGTGCAGTCAGGTGAGGGCGAGGGCTCGGGCAGCCCCACGGGGCCCCTGGGTAGCACCAGGCGTGGTTCCAGGTCAGATGGTGGCTGCCCCCTCTCTGAGATACGCAGCAACCAGCTTCCATTTCAGGCATCTCCAGCCTGAACCAAGAGGCTGTTCTGAGCTTGTAGCAAAAAGCTCCTTAAAAAGAAAATTACTAAATTCTGTGAAGGGAGACACACAAAGTATGCTTTAATTATAGGTTTGGGGTTTGTTGGTAACACTCTAACTTTCCCTGATCTCTACTGAGTGCAGCAAGGATTCAGTTGGCATCTTAGGAAGGTTTTAAGCTAGATGGAGAAAAATGTATCCAAAAGACTGAGGGGTGAGAGCACCAGGGGAATTTCTTCTCCTACCACTTTGACGACTGAAGTTACAGCCTCTTTGTCGCATAGATGATGGTAATTTTTGTGCTGTAAAATGAATACATCAAGAAGATTGTCAGGTCGATGGGACGTAATTTATCAAGCTTGATTTTTGCAGTTACCGTGTTGAAGTCTTACTTCAGCATACAATCCATCATTTTGGGAAGTTTTGTTCTTAAAAAATTTGACGTGAAATCTTTCATGCTTGTCCATGTAAATACCAAGCCGCTGGTGACTCATCTACTTACTCCAAGTAATCTTGGTGAAAATCTTTCTCCTTCTTACAGGTTCGACTTCATACACTCAATTGCACGCTGGTATGAGAAGATAATGAGACCCTGTCAGCATCTCCCGCACTGGCCGTGCTGTTAACAGATTGCCTTCCGCGTACCCGTGCTCCCTCCGTGCTGCTGTGCACCGCGCGTGCTGTGGGACCAACGCGAGGACAGCCGTATGCTTGGACACAGCTCTACCCGGGCGCACTCCTGCAGACTGGGATGTATGTACATAGGCGCTTTGTGTTCATGGAAGAAAAAAAATCCAACCCCCGGAATCACCCCACTGTTAAATTACATGTATATTTGTGGAATGCTAATTTAAATGATTAACTTATGAAGCGTGTATTTATCAAAAGGGTGCGAAGATGAAACTTGTGTATTCATGAAATTGAGCTCCATTCAGCAACTTTACTTGCACTTTTTCTGGCAAGGCTACTGAAGTTCCACGACTCTCGTAATATTTGCTACTGGCAGTGCAGACAGAATATCACTTGTAGAGACCTATTTTTGTAATGGTAGAAGTTTCGAATTTTATGGGTATTTTGTCAAAGTACTGAAATAAAGATGACTTCATGCTTTTAACTGCGTTCAAGAACTGCTCCCTTACTCACACTGCACTCCTGCTGCTTGTGGCAGCTGCAGCTTTACTCTTCACGGATTCCAAAGCGCTGCTACTACCAAGAGGAGAGGCGAGGCACAAGACCCCGGTCAAGTCCTGCGGGGCTGGAAGGGCCGATACTGCGCTCTCTCAGTGGCTGAGACTGAGACAAAGGCAAGGCTTTGTAACAGTTACACCTGAGCCTGGAACAGGAGGGCTGGGGCAAAGCCCCTGCTACAGCGAGCACTGATGAGGAGGGGGCAGCTCCTTGTGTGACCGACTTTCTACTTACGAGAAAGTTCATTACAAATTGACAAAAGCTTTTCAGAATTGATAGAGTTGAGCACAGAAAACTTCTGCAAGAGGTTTGTTTATAAATTTAATTCCAAGTACCTGTGAGCCAGAGCTCCTTACCATTTATCATCACCACTCTTCAACCAAACCCCATTTCACAACCCTGCACGAGTTGGTACAGAGGGGGACAACATTCAGCTACTTAATTTGATACAGAAACGTTATTTACAAAATTAATGTTGTTTGTATCATCATGTTGTTACTTTCACACATCAGGCTTTCAGAGATCACTCATTTCAGGAATTTTTAGAGAATTATTTGTTGCTTTCTGAACCTGCACACTTTACAACTGCTTGAAGTCAGACATTTAAATCGTTTATTCTCCGAAATTACTTCTCTGTGGACATTCTGCAGTCTGCCTGCTACTCAGCAGTACAGCAACATTTGTTCCGTCAGCACGTGGGCACTTCCACAAACCAGCCAAGACCGCACCTGGTTTGCCTGGAACAGAATCACACGGACCAGAAGCTGGGCACCGCCACGTTCCCCCTCGGCGCCTGTTCCCCGGCAGATTTACTGTAATCAGAGATGGGGGTAAGGTGGGCAGTCTCACCCTGTAGCATCTGGCGAGAAGTAATCTTCAGTTATTTTTCAAAAGCAAAGAGTTCCCTTTACAGAAACAACTTCTTCACCTTAAAGAGCTGGCCCGCACCTTAGAAGTGTTACACCCATAGAAAAGACGCTTGTTATTTTCAAAATGCAATGAGAAATTTGTGGAATGAGAAATGACATACAGCGGCGTTAATTCAGCCGTGCGGACGAACATACAAAATGGATGCAAAGACTCTGCACGGGGCAGAGTATTGTTGCTTTCCTAACAGTAGATGCAACAGTTTCCATTTGTCACTCATTTTGTCACAATTTTATTCAAAAGTCTGTTAGTTTACACAAATAAGGACAGTTTTAGCTCCAGAATTCACAGTGACCTCCTCTTATATCTGATAACGGGGTTATTGGGGGTGTGTATCATTGTTGTGTAATTTATAGTCGGAAAGTAGTCATTGACGAGATCAAATTCATACAAACGAAGCAAAGTAGACCAAATAGTCTTAATCTGAACATAAGCAAAGTTCTCTCCAATGCAGCGATGACGGCCTAGAAGGAAAGCCATAAAAGGCAGTTAGAATATTTAGCTGCTTGTCAAAGGCGATGTAATAAGTTGAAAAATGTTACACAGACAGCAATTGCTTCTCTCCTTTCTGAACAAGGCGAGGCTCTGAGGCTGCACGTACACCAGCATGAACGCCAGCGGAGTCTCGTCTGTACAAGCTGTTGCTGCGTGAACCAGACCAAGTGATCTGAATGAGACTGCGGTGTTCTGTCCTCAGCAGAAAGCGTTCATTTACCTATCGCCCAAGAAGCATTTGCAACCCTGAGAAGAGACATCGCCTGTAACTGCGTTGTGGTGATACTGGCAAACTGGTTTGGCAGTTAGAACTCCACACAGATTCTTGCTCTGCCTGAAGCTGACTCTATTGCCAGGTTTTTACCTCACCTTGAAAAGACTTTAGTTCAAATACCACACGTGCTAACCTAAAGATTTGTTTGGATGGCTGCTCCGAGTGACATACAGCTGCTGCTGCTGCAAAACTACTGACTTCGTTCTGTAATGGCACCCTCACAGCAGGACAGCTTCCAGGCCACGACAGAAGGCCCAAACGCGTCCTCAGGCAGCGCAGCGTGGGGAGGTGCTGCACGAGCCCCCTCAGCGCACCGTCCCGCAGGAAGGCGCTGCCTTTTCTTACTCACCCGCGCCAAATGGGACGTACGCAAACTTCTCTCCGGCTGCCGGGTTATCTTGGAGATACCGGTCAGGCTGGAAGTCCAGGGCATTCTTCCAGGAGTCCCTCAGTCTGTGGTTAACGGTGGGAGAGACACACACCTGATGGCCGGGGGGAATACTGTACCCAGCAACAGTCTACAAGAGAAGAGACAAGACCCCACAAATCACAAAATTTCTCCCTTTTTCTTCTTGAAGTGTTAGCTAAAGTGCTGTTATCGTGAGGCTTGAATTTCAGAAGAGATATTGGCTAAGCCCATTTGAAATTAATGCAGCCTAATACCTTCTTGGTTTGCTTTTACAGGGCACAATGTTCAAGCAGTTGCAGGAACCTTTCAGCTGCTTTAATGAGGCTGGCAATTCTCCAGAAAAAGTTTTTAAAACAATGAAACAGCTTAAAATTTACTGAAAGCATTTGTCATGGGAGGGACATTTGTTCAAAAAAGTATTTGATTTATTTGACTTTCTATCTTATTTGTACAAACAGCAAGGTTTTTCTCAGATTTACCCAGCTTGTATGTATTAAGTGCATGCCAGATTTTTCTAAGGTAACTTATTAAAAATACTTGGCGAACAAAAAGCATCTTTAAATGGTAACACCAAACTAAGAACTCGGGTGAGACTGATAGCTGAAAGAAAGGGGCGGTTTGGCCGAGTAAGACTGCACGTGGTTGTTACTACGTCCCCTCGGAGCCCTCCACTCTCCAGGCTGAACGGACCCCATCCCCTCAGCCTCTCCTCACAGGACGAGCGCTGCAACCCCCTACCACACTGGTGGCCCTCTGCTTGCTTCCCTTCATCAATACCTTGATTGCCGGGGGTCGCAGGGGTCCAACACTCGACACCGGTAATTCCGGATGAAGGGAACAGCTACCAAGTTCAAGGTATTAACTGCTTTCCTCAGTCGCCACCAGCCACACGCCCACACATACAACCCGGATGCCATCAGCTTTCACCCTGCCAGCAAACGCTGCTCGCTCGTGATCTGCCTTCTGCCAGGTGGGACAGCCCCACGGGGCCTTCCCAGCCCCGCTCCCCCCAGTGAAGTTGGCGCCAACAACTGCACTGTGCTCACCTGGGGTGTTCTGGCCATTCTCATCATGGTCATTATAGGTGGTCTAAGCCTTAAAGTTTCCTTTAGACAGCGATCCAGCAAACTGAGGTCCTTGATCTGAAAATAGAGAGGAAATGAGACATCAAAATATAGCCAAGTTTGTTCAATACAAACAAAATGGTATTTTATACCATTTAAAAAAACTTAAAATCAGAGTAATCAGCTCATATTTACACGTACTTCATTAGCTACCCTGGTAATTTTTTTTTTTCCATTTGACTCAATTAAGAATAAAATAACTCCAACCATGCAATCAAATACAACTAGTTTCTTACTAATCGGTCTCACGAGTGTATTTTCTGATGCCTAATTAAAGAACAAGGTCACACTGCATCCCGTTCCTCAGTGGGAATATGAGGATCTTTCTCCTCCGCAGAACTACCACTTCTTAAATAGAAATTGTAGGCACTGTAATTTCCTTAATCAACACTGATTAAATAAACAGCAGCAAGCTGAAAATTTACTTGCAGAGGGGGAGATGGAGGAGATACACTGGCAAACAGTGTTACCACAGGGCGACTGTGCTGGATGATGATTCTAACACAAAGCGCATGATTAAGTTTCATATTTTTTGTGGGTTTTTTTTTTTTTAAAAAAAAGCATGTAAGATGATACAAATATCCAGGCAGAACAATGTAACATACAAACCTGGTCGTAAGTCAGTGGCGGCAAGTCATCGCCGCAGACGGCTTTCTGCTCGGCGTAGCACTGTTCCTGTATGGCCTTGTCCCTGGCTATGAAGAAGCCAAGCCAGGCGCTGGTGGTGGAGGAGGTGTGCTGCCCCGCCAGCAGCAGCCCGATAAGCATTCCGGCAATTTCCTCATCCGTCAGTGGGCGGCCATCCCTAGGTTGAAGAGTGTTTTGTTAGAGCTTCACTTGAGCAGGTTTCCAGTTACAGTAGTATTTACAAACTCTTCTAATGTGCTGCTTTCTCCTCTTTCGCTGCCTGTTCCACGTGGAGCAGCTAAAGATCTAGGGACGGGGCAAGGGGAGGGCAGAGGGCTAGAGACTCTCTGGGACCCTTAAAGAAAATCATTACCAAACAGTCAGCAGAGAGACAGGGAGCAACCTCACCACCACTGACGAGAATCTCAGAAGCCTAAAAAAGCATTTACAATGAAAGCGTTTAAACTGTTTTTAAGAATACAGCTGGGACCAATTGCTGGTGACAAAACCAATTCAGAACATGAGAGAGTATTTCTTAATTTTCAGTAGTTTTAACTGAAGAGCTCAAAGCTAAAGTGAAACATCTGTAAATAACGAGTCTTCAAACCCTCAGCTTACTTGTATGAAGCATCGAGTAGAGTTTGGAGCATGTCATCCTCCTTCTCCTCAGACTGCCGACGTTTCTGGATAACCTTGTAGAAAATATTCTTTATTTCTCTGTGCGCTCGATCTCGACGCCTGCAATTCAAAACACTTCTGTTAGGAACTTTACACAAAGTAACACATCAAATGCTTGTGAATTTCTCTGGAGATATTCAAGACCCGCCTGGACAAGGTCCTGTGCAGCCTGCTTTAGGTGACCCTGCTTCGGCAGGGGGGTTGGACTAGATGACCCACAGAGGTCCCTTCCAACCCTGAACATTCTGTGATTCTGTGAGCACTTTGGGACGTACAGAATAGCTTATGAACAAAAAATGGGGTGGCAGAGAACCAACAATGAGGTTTAGATAAAACACTGAAGCTGCTTCATCTGTTACTTGCGGTACCTGAAGCTCGGCAGAGGCAGCCAACCCGGCAGAAGCCAGGCAGCATGAGTGAAGCCCCCGTCCAGGTCGGCGTAAAGCTGAGCCACCTTCTCATTCAGCAAGCCTCTGATCTCCTTCCCGTGTAAGCAATGGCTCGCTGTCAAAATGATGAGTTCTGAAAGGGCTTCAAACAGGTCTGACGAGAGATTTGAAAAATGTTACTGACCATGTGTTTCAGTCGAGAAACTGTGTTATGCAGGTTATTCCTTATTTTTACTTTGGAGAAAAAAGAAGTAACTGGACACAGATTAGTAATTTTAAATAGAGTTTTAGATTGTTTTACTAGGAGAACGCAGCATCTTAATTTCTGTGTGTCTATCAGGTCTCTCTTGAAACAACTTTTTAATTAGACCGCTGATTTCAACAAATTTTTCAGAGGTATTTCTTTCTAGAGATTTTTCTAGGAGAGCTAGTAATCCTTCCAAAGTAAGCCATGCAGCACAAGCTCAATCCTTAATAAATATAAAAGAAGTCATATAAAAACTTAACCTTGAAATCCACATCCATGGGAAACCAGTTAGTTTTGCTGCTCATTGAATTAATAACAATATTTATATATGATAATATATAATTTTATATTTATATATTATTAACTACATTACATATAAATTATATACTTAGAAAATAAATCACAAGTAAATATTAAAATGTGGAAGTATTATATAAATATTGCATGTTTAACTATAAATACATATGCTTAACTAAATACTGTTTCTGACACTATTACGCCACCGTGGGCTTACAGCATGGGCTACGTCTGGCCGGATGGTTGGGAAAGACAGGTGGGAAATAAAACAAGATTTCCACTTTGATCACTAAGCTAACTGTACCAGCGAGGACGCAGTTCTTCAGCGCAGAAGATCCCTGAGCTAGGATCTGTGACATAGGCTCTGGGAAGTCAGAGCAGCATCCTCTCCTCGGGACTCAGCAGCAGTTACGCTGAGCTGACTCTTACCGTGCACAACGAGCACGATTCGGCCAGGCCCCAGGCTCGCTCTCTGTCAGCTGACTAAGAAAGCACAAGTAAGGCAGTCCTTCACTCCTGTCAGTGATCTGCTGAGCAGCTTTATTCTCCAATAGCCTTACATTTGATTAAACAAAATCTGTATTTTGCACATTTCTTCTGATCTTCAGTAGTTTTACCTATGTCATTTTTAATGTCTTTAATATTGCAGTGAATCATTTACAAAAACATACTGCATTGGCCTTAATTGCTTTCCAGAAAATCCGAGTATCAGATCAGAAAATCTGATCTTGCTTACTTTTTTCTCCGCTCTCTCCCCATGCTTTGAAATAATCCTTTGTTTCTTCTTCAATGACAGGTACATGCTGTTTAAATTGGGCAATATTTAGCCCAGTTTTGAGCATTTTCTTCTGTTCCAAAAATACCTAGAGGAACCAAGACAGAAAAAGCAATCAGTACAAGGATCATCATACTAATGTAATTAATAACTTATTGTCATTTGTACTATAACAACATATAGAAGTAAAAAGAAAGTATTATTAGGATTGCAGGGTACAAGAGATACTAAAATTTAAACCATAGATAATATTCCGTTTTTCAGAATATTTAAGCAAAAGTCTAGTAACATCTGAGTAAAATATTAGTTCAAGGCAGCCACAATTCTCTCTTTTACAGTACCGAAAGAAAAAACAATTTAAATACCTTTGTTAAACTTTATCCCTGAAGCTACAACAAGCGTTCAAGACTGAAACATGGAATGCACTTTAGATACGTGATCACAAACGTAATCAGACCTGTCCTAGCAAAGTCTGGACTCAGTCCATGCTCCTTGTTCTGTGGCCTCCTTGCTTTCTCTCCCCCTCAGCATCTGTCTTCTCTCACGTCTGCTCTGGAGATGCACCTTTCTTTCACAAGGCTCTCTCGTCTCACAGCCCAGGAAGCAAACTGCTTCCTAGGAACATGGTCCTAGCTTCACGTCCTCACCCCTTCCTCTTTTTCTTTGTATAGACTCATAGCCAGCAAACCTACTGGTAAAAAGCCTATTATTAAATGCGAAGCCTTTGACAGATTGATAGGACATCTACTCAGGATATTAAATTAATTTTAAGCCCTAATTATGAATTAGGGCACCTGCCCTACGGATCTGCACTAAACCATGTGCAACACACCAAAAATTGTCTTCCTGCCAAGGGCTCCAGACATGCTATAAAGTTATTCAGAAAACAAAAGGCATAAGAAGAAGGTTACTTCCTAGAAACTGCTGTTTTCAGAAGGCAGTGGGTGCTCCAGCAGTCTGTCAGAGGGCACGTGTGCCACAGAGCAGACAAGCACATTTTCCCTGGCAACACACTAGACCATCTCCAGCTTGAGGGAGATGGGAATGGCACGCAGGAGCCAGCACATCCCCTGCCATTTCAGCTCCTCTCAATGCAAAACTATCTGCGAGAGGCTTGGAGGGAGGAGACAAAGAGTGAATATGAGCTCATACATAGACTATGCATACTAACAAACAATTACCACAATTACTGGTCAATAAGTAACTTCTTCCTTTTACACAGTAAGGGGCAATTCTTCCAAATGCATGACTGAAAGTCACTGTCAGACTGAAGAGACAGAGACTCAGAAGCTTGAGAAGAGAGAAGGGGGCCTGAAAACAAAGTTCTGGATGATCCATCAATGGCAGAATGCCAGTGAAAGTTTGGGTGGCTCGCTAAATGCCTTCCCAGTAGATGCTATGGATGTCATGTATCTGGACAGCTGTAAGGCCTTTGACACGGCCCCCCGCAACATCCTTCTCTCTAAATTGGGGAGATACGGATTTGATGGGTGGACTGTTTGGTGGATGAGGAATTGGTTGGATGGTCGCATCCAGAGGATGGTGGTCAACAGCTCGATGTCCAGATGGAGACCGGTGACGAGTGATGTCCTTCAGGAGTCCGTACTGGGACCAGTACTGTTTAACATCTTCACTAGTGACAGACAGCAGGATCGAGTGCACCCTCAGCAAGTCTGCAGATGACACCAAGCTGGGTGGTGCAGCTGACACGCCAAAAGGATGGGATGCCATCCAGAGGGACCTGGACAAGCTCGAGAAGTGGAACGATGTGAACCTCATGAGGTTCAACAAGGCCAAGTGCAAGGTCCTGCACCTGGGTCAGGGCAACCCCCAATATCAATACAGGCTGGGGGATGAAGGGATTGAGGGCAGCCCTGCCAAGAAGGACTTGGGGTTACTGGTGGATGAAAAGCTGGACATGAGCCACCAATGTGCGCTCGCAGCCCAGAAGGCCAACCATATCCTGGGCTGCATCAACAGAAGCGTGGCCAGCAAGTTGAGGGAGGGGATTCTGCCCCTCTGCTCTGCTCTGGTGAGACCCCACCCTGGAGTCCTGTGTCCAGCTCTGGAGCCCTCAGCACAAGACAGACGTGGAGCTGTTGGAGCGGGTCCAGAGGAGGGCCACAAAGATGGTCAGACGGCTGGAGCACCTCTGCTATGAGGAAAGACTGAGAGAGTTGGGGTTGTTGATCCCGGAGAACAGAAGGTTCTGGGGAGACCTTACTGCAGCCTTTCAGTACTTAAAGGGGGCTTAGAAGAAGCCTTAGACTGGACATAAGGACAAAATTTTTTACAGTGAGGGTGGTGCAACACTGGCACAGGTTGCCCAGAGATGTAGTGGAGGCCCCATCCCTAGAAACATTCAAGGCCAGGATGGACGGGGCTCTGAGCAACCTGATCCAGTTGAAGATGTCCCTGCTCACTGCAGGGGGGTTGGGCTAGACGGCCTCTAAAGGTCCCTTCCAACCCAAAGCGTTCTATGATTCTATGTCTGAAATGAAATTGTGGTGGTAGCACTATGCAAGAAAACAGCTCACCCCTAGCAGAATGCGTTCTGGCCCCAACTGGACATGCAACCTCACTGGCTTCATTCATGGAAACACACGAGAGATAATCAGTATATGTCAATAGCAAAGTCCCTGCATCTCCTAGCTGTGCAAAAAAGTAGCCCAGGCAATTTTCAGAGGAACCTGAATCTGCAGAGATAAAAAGTCCTTCTAGTATCACAGACACCCAAGGCTTACTGAGTAGTATGAAAATATTAATCTCTTGACCAAAGCAGAACTCAAACACACTCCAGGGAAAAAAAATAGGGTAACTCTAGAAAAAGACCTTATTTCAGAAAAAAAGTAGTATACGGTGGACAAATGAGGTAGGCCTTAATCATCCCTATATGCCTGAATAACATAGTTATAAGAAATGCCCGCTTCCAAGGAGCTTACAGAAAGTTCTACAAAACTCCTGAAGGATGAGATTAGATCCCATCAAAGGACTAGCTCTTGAATGAAGACAGACGTTCAAGTCCATCCATGAACTGTAGAGTGTGAAAGCAGAAGGCAAAACAGCTGTCACAAGTGGATGAACTTTCACAGAATTAAGAGACAAACCAGCACCTTTCATTTTAAAGCAGACATCCCATGACAGACAGAATCCAAAGAACAAGCACAACACAGCAAAAATCTGGCCAGCTCAGCAGTCTATGATGTCCAATTCGTAGACACTTTTCTGAAATTAGTATATACCAGAGAAGACCATGAAAGATGTCTTGCAGAGAATCATGCACCCTCTACATTCTAGCAGCTCCAAAAGGGATCCCAACTCCATGTCTGACTTTTTGAGGAAGACCTCTGACTGCTGGAACTGGTAGAAACAAGTCTGTCTTAGAATGGCCCCACTTGGGGAAGACATCTCCTAGGACACAAGAAACCATCTCCTACTTGTGACCCAGGCTGCAGTCCTGCTGATTTCATTCACAAAGGGATGAGAGGAGCTACACAAATCTGTCTAGTGCAAAAAAACTCACCACCCAAACAACCAAACGATCCTCTCCCCCCGGACTTTGTGACACTGTCCACCCACAATTTAACACTTCCTGACAAAGCGGGAGACAACCAAGTTCTCCTTCACTTATTTACAAAGTGGCAAGCTGTCAGTAGTCAGTTGTGTATGAGATCCCCACAAGAATGGGGTAAGAACAACATACGTACTTTGTCGATCACTGCAAAACGCCAGTGTGGAGGAAAAGAGACTAGTGATTACTGCCCCTAAGCCACATAATTAAGAGGACCACAATCACAGCAAGTACCTTTGGCAGGGGAGAATGAAGAGGCATGCTAAGAAGGAAGAGGCTTGATGGCCACAGTAACTATTACTGGTCAAATGACAGGCATGTATGCAAGCAAAATGAAGCCAAAACTGAAAATCCAAAAATAAAGTATGTCACAATGCTGCTTCTGCCACCAGACTACTCTGCTGTACAACCGGCGGCCAGAGTCAACATGCGCTGAATACAGAGTCCCAGGGGAGCAAGTCTGTCCACCGAAAAGTTGGAGCCTGTCACACCAGACAACAGGCACAAGCGAGAAAGCGGCCAACGCTTAGCTCGAAGCAAAGCCACATGACACAGCCACTGTGCTTCCAGACCCACACAGACTGTAAACATATACAGACTGATTTTTGTGGTGCAAATTGTCAAATTAATACTCCTGTATCTAGATTTGGCATGGCATAAATGAAAAATTACCACTCTTAAAGCATTCTCGGCAGGAAGATCTGAAATTGCTTGTAGGGGAAAAGTGAACTGAAGTGAGTGGCATACTATAAAGGAAGGAAAAAGAGAACTCACTTAGTAGTTTTTTCTGTATGGAGGGATTAGATGGTTTCAAGAAAGAAAAGCAGCATCCAAACTGACAAATGGCCAGGTGGTAAATAAAGCAACCTAAGCATGTTCAGTCTTCATTATCCAACTGAGACAACTTACCAACTGCAATATGCCAGAATTGATTACGACCACACAACCCCATCACACAGAGCCAAGATCTCAGGGCTGCCTCCTCAGAATTCAAGTCATGCTACTTTTCTACTCATATTTAAAATACATACCACATTAGGGACATCATAAGCAACTCCCTTGCCAAAAACTGGTGTAGTTAACCGAGAGTACACATCCTCTGCATTCAAATCTTCATTTTTACTATTGAAGAGGAGAGCAGCAGCATCACTACCCAGCAAGTACGTGAATGTCTTGCCAACCATAGTGAAACTGAACACAGGTCCATACTGAGAGAGAGAAAAAAAACAAACCAATTTATTTTAAGTAAGAACACAAATCATTAAATCAGGATCTCTTTATGTACAGGCTTCCACAAACCACTTACTCTCCTAAAAAGCATCTAGAGATTTTAGAAAGATATAAATATTATAAACCACATTTAAATTGTGTTCTCAATATACTTACAAGTGATATCTAACGTTATAACGAACACACATGATCTTGTGCATTTTAAAACCATTTAGTTTAAAAATGTAAATAAAAGATCAATTACATCATAAAAACAAGCAGCGAGATTACAGCACATACAGCCTCCAGAAATCTACAAACACTGTCTCAAAAAATTCTGAATTTGGAGTTATGCACCGGTAATTAAGAGCAAGTAAGACTTTAAAGGTTATCTCCAGCAGATCTTCACATACTAAAGTTGGCTTTCTTTAAAATAACCAAGCTAAGACTCAAGCTTATATTTTAGACAATGTGAAATGGAGCATCAAATCTTATTTCATGGGAATTAAGGCTCTACTGCCTTAGTCCTTTTCTTCTGGGCTGTTACAGTATAAAACCTACTGAGGTTTTACACACCAGCCCTTTCAACATTGGAGAGGGCCTTAAAATCCATCAAGCTGCTTACAGCGGTGGTCAGCTAAATTCCAGCCAGGTCGCGGATTATTAAAGACTGAGATTAAAAACTCCCAATTAAGGCAAGAAGTAACATCATGAAAATGGCTTTTTAATAAACTTGTGATGCAGCTATGAGCATTACCCAAATACACATTTCTTTTAAATATGAATTACAACAGGTATTTCAGAAAACATCATTTCTCTAACAGCAATGTACATAAAGAGATCTGAAAAAACAGAGCCTACTGTGCACGCTCCATTCCATATTCGAGGTGGTAAATGAGAATGAACTCATTTTAAACAGGCTCCAGACAGAGAACTTCACAGATACGCAAAGGTATTTTCGCATACGCTCAGCCAGTCATGTGGGAGAACACACCTTGTCATAAGCACTTTCCAAAAACTCAATGGGACTTTTTCCGAATGCAATTGCATGTCCAAGGAAAGGGATGCTTGATGAAATATAAGGTGGGTATTTCTGATGAAGAAAGAGAAAAATAAATATTGAATTTTTTTCAGAGAGTAATAGATCATGTCCATTTACCTACAAACTAAACACAGAAGAGGCTTTAGACGTGTTTTGTTTAAACTTTTTTTGTGAAAAGACCAACTTTGGACAACTATTTTTTTAAATAGAATAATAATACCGAGCCCCATTTCAAAGCAGCAGGAGTTAAAATTAAATGAATACGACTAAGATTCTTGGGAATCTGCCTCTAAACACAAAGGCCAAAGCCGCTGCAGCTGGAACGCCGGCGGTCAGCGGCAGAGCAGCGCTGACATTTGTGGAACAGTCCCCCACAGCACCAACCTCAGCATCGCAACGGGCTTCACACGTACCCGCAGGCCTTCGTTTCCGCCGCGTCGACGAACCAGCGCCGGGCGCGGCCCCGCCGCCGCAGACCCAGCGCGGCCCAGCAGCCGGGCGCGGGGACGCCCGCAGCAGCAGGAAGGCTCCTCGCCCCCCGGAACCCGCACCCTCGGGTTATACCGCCCGCCTCCCTGCGCTCCCCGCAACCGGCTGCCCAGCGCAGCTCGCCCGCCCGCTGCGGGGAGTCCGCCCCGCTGCCCCGCGCTCGCCCCGCGGCCGGCACCCCTCCGCGGGCCCCGGCCCACCGCCTCCCCGAGGCGCCGCCCGCCCCCCAGCGCCTACCCGCTGGCCGGCCCCGAGGCGGCGCCGGTAACCCAGCTGGCACAGGTAGCCGAGGCTCAGCGCGAAGGCGGAGGCGGCCAGCAGCAGGGAGAGGGGGCTGCCCACGGCCGCCCGCTCCAGCAGGGACCCGCCGACCTCCAGCAGGCCCCGCATCCCCTCAGCGCCCGCCGCGACGCCCGCGCCCGCGAGCCAGCCGCCGCCGCGCGCCGCTGGGCGGGGCCGCCGGCCGCCTCGCCCCTCCGCCCTGGGCTGATCTCTGCCCATGTGACGATTTCTGGCGCCTGAGCCAACCGGCGGCCGCGCGACACGGGGTGACAGCGTCTGCCGGGCGGCGCGGCGCGCCATTGGACGGGCGGAGGGCGGGGCGCCGGGCCGGGGGCGGTGGTTGGCGGCCGGGGGGCGCCGCGCGCGGAGGGGCGGGGCGGCGGCCGTAGGGTACCGGAGCGGCTGCCGGCGCCGCCTGAGGGGGAGCGGGCCTCGCCTCCCGCGGCCCTCTCCACTCCGAGGGGCGGCGCCCGGGGCCGCCCCGGGGCTCCGGACCCCCAGGCTCCTCGGGCCCAGCGCTGCTGCCGGCCCGGTCCCGTCGCCCACCGGCTCCGTGGCCTCCGCCGCCTTCATCCGAGGCACCGCTCGGCCCCGCGGGGCTGCAGCCACCTCCTGGGGCCGCAGCCCTAGGGTAGCAGCACGCTGAGGGGTAAACACGCGTGGGCAAAGGAAGGGTCGAAATGTACTCACACGGGCTACAGGCGTGGGTGGGAGCTCCCGTGGGTGTATGCTCCTGTGGGAGAAACCAGCGTGGGTGGGGACTTGGATGGGGTGAACGCTCACCAGGAGAAACTCGGGTGACGTGACCTTGTGTTGGGGTGGGTGTGAGACACGCGCATGGGGAAACATGTGGGGGGGAGGATACGGGGGGTGGTCGTGTGGGGACGACCTGCACCAGGGGGCCCACCTGGCCCACATCAGATAACCCACCCAGGACAACCCACACCAGCCAATCCATGCCAGACACCTCACCTGGGATAACTCACACCGGATAACCCACCTGGGATGACCCACAGCAGGTAACTGACCCACCAGGCAACCCACCCTGGACAGTTCACGCCGAATAACCCACCCAGGATAACCCACCTGGGAGAACCCACGCCAGAATGACCCACCCAGGATAACCCATGCGGGATGACGGAGCCTGGATAACCCACGCGAGCTAACCCACCCTGACGCTTCGTGCTTTGTGGGTGTGAAGCCCCTTTTTTTTGCCCAATGACTTGCAAAAATCGCGCCACTTCAGAGTTCACAGACGGGCCCCCACGACAGCTGTACTAAAAATCATCAATCTGAGCGGGACACTGGGTTAGAAGCCATGGAGGATCCCAGCGGTAGACATGGCTGGAGCATTCCGCTCCCCACTCTGTTTCATTGGCTGTACAGTTATTCACTTTTTTAAAAAACGCTTGTCAGACAGGAGTCGAGCCGAGCGTCTCTTGCCTGCAACGGCGCAGTGTTCAAACCTGCCCTCCTTGCCGCTCGTTTCCACTGTTCTTTGTTTGGTGCGGCACTGGCGGTCTGTCGCTACAGCGCTGGGTTTCTCCCTGTTCGATTTTTCGCCTCCCCGCTCCCAGAGCAAAGGCTTGTTCTCGCCTCCCTCGCCGCAGCGGAAAGGCCTGCGGCCTGCGGCGCCAGCAGCCTGCCAGGGCTGCTCTTCTACCAAACACCTCCCCTCGCCCGCAGCACCTGCCACGTGCTCAACAGCTTCCAGTTTTCCCTCCTGGCGCACTCCCGCGTGGTTGCGGAGGTGCGCTGCCTTGATCTGCAGTCACCGCGGGACCCTCCCTGATGGCTGTCCCACACGCCTTGCCAAGACGAGCCCGCCACAGAGCCCCGCTCTCTGGAAGCACCTGCTTGCTAAGGCATTTGGTGGCACTTCCATGCTGGCTGCATAGTAAAAACAAACATGACTTGTTGCAAACAATTTATTACATAGTCATAAATAAGAGTTTAGCAGAAAGAACTATACAGCAATAAGGCATATTAATACTATTGTTAAATATGCAACTGACACACATTTTAACATTTTTCCTCTAGTTTTCTAACAAAGTCCTATGTAGAGAAGTGTGTTTCTGATACCGGTGCCAAGTGATAGCAAGGATGCACGGTGAAGGACCTGACTGTTGCATCATTTACCTTAAATAAAATATAACATTCCATGAAGATTTACTGTTATTTATGCCAGCAAAGTAGAAAACTATAGCTTTTTAAGAAGATTAGAAAATATAAGCGTCCCGTTCACTTTTTGTAACTCCTTAACTACTTCTTAAACTGTACTTACTAGTAGTAAGGTATGAGTAAAGTTACTACACAACAGCACAGTTCCTAACATTCATTTTGACTTTTATTTGAAAACTTAGAGGCAAGTGCTAACTTCCATTTTTTTAAAAAAAACTTTTTTACAAAATATTGCACACTGTTTTAGCATGCGGTTTACACGGAAGAAATAGTCAAGTGCACTTAAAACCCTGAAATACAACCAGAAATTTTAAAGATTTGTGTTCTGGGTACTGTTTTAACGTACAAGGATATGCTTCAGACCGCACACCTTGTTGAGACCCCATCCTGACTCTGCAAAGAGCAGGCAGGATGCGTACAGACTGCATCTGGCTTTCTTGCAACACAAATCTTCAGTCCTGCATCCTGCACTGCTTGTAGCCTCAAGCAACTGAGGTAAGTAATCCGTAGATTAGTTTAACAGAAATAACTTAGTACCTCCTATGTGAGTTTTTGTTACTGCATATGTATTGCAATCCAGGGTAAGATTTATTCAACTTTCTGAAGTCCTCTGAGTAAGGTTCATTTGGAAATCTGTACCTCCCCCTCCTCCATATACACATTTTATATTGCACAGCAAAAGTAAAAATCCTTTTTTTTAAAAAAAACAAGCATGCTAAACATTTAATATGGCTTTTGAATGGTTTAAAGTATTTCCCTTTTGACATCCTCATGCAATATTTTAGAATAAATATGAATACAAAGTACGAGAAAGTTAAGAGTAAAAATAAAGCCAGCTATAACGTTTGTCAGAAACCAAATAAAAATCAAGAGTTTATCAAAAGTAGTTGCTCAAAGGTCTAACTGGTCTTTTAAGCATACTTATCAACATTGTCTTAAAAATACAGTGTGTCTACAAAATACTGTAACATATACAACCTCCTTGATGTTCCACAGAATGACAAAAAAAGGTACACAGGTTAACTGAGACTTCCTTAATGGCGCTGGTAGCCCCATCGTCCTCTGGGAACAAAAGCCTTACTTGATTCATGCTCGTCCAACTCGGTAAATCATTTACATTTCATTAGCTTTACTGGTTAAGCTCAAGCCCTACAATAGCTTATACATGAAACACAAAAATATTTATAAAAATAATAGATATGTTGTATAGTTTTTTAAAAAAATAAACCATGCAGCTTCTGTACAAAGTTAAAAAACTGTACAAATTGATTTTCTATTGTGTAAAATTCACGTACATGGAAGTCTTCTGTTCTGATGAGAAATAAGTTGGTTTTTGCTTAGCCGTAAGATGCTGTTTTGTAACTATTGTCCATTTCCATCACTCATTTCTTTCACTTGGCATTAACTGGCCATTTAACTTCATCAGAAGTTTTACAACGAGACCTGCCTATACGGGGGCATACAATTAAATTCTGTCAGCATTTCAGAACTATGACACAATTAACTTCAGTGTATGACAAACGCAAGTAGATAAAAATACATCAGAAGGTGCATCATTTTAGAAATAAGGAAAATAAAACCTAGATTTTTTTCTCAGATATCTGGAAGTGTTTTTCAAAATATTCCATCACTTCCCTTACAACCACCTTAATATATAAGAATCAAAAGGAACTACTGTTGAAGTATGCAAGATACTCAAAGCTGTAATTTTGTCACAACACCTTTTAACATGGCATATTACCACTGATGCAGACTACAGGCGAAACAAGCATTTTCCATCAGATATCCACAAACGGTATCGAAAGTTGCTGATAGCAATTGCAGTGAAGTTGCTTTGTAACACTGCCTTTACAGATCCTCAGTTTCATCCACTATCAAACACCACTAGTTTTGATAGCAAAGTTACCAGCTCTAACTCTGTCATTCTCATCATATTCATAATTATCCTTAGAGTCCGAGTATTAAGATCATAGTTGTGAGGGCCTGGACTTGGGCTTCTTTTATACGTACAAGGTGGTCAATCTCAAGAGAGAAGAGGCATGTATCTAGTTTAAGAAAAAATAATTTCACACAAAGAATGAAAAATGACAATGCTTACCTGTTTGGTATGCACAATAAAGCTCATTTTGTTTTCCAGACTGTGGATTTGAAAACATGTATCTCCATCTCCCAACTGCCACATAAAGCAACCATACTTTAGGCTGAGGAGTAAAGCCTACAATGAAATGCAGGAGACTGTCACTCAGAAAATATTCTCCATACTTACAGACTGAACTTCCCTTAGTTCACTTAGACAGGATTCTGACTTCGAATAGCATGTTCCACAACCTAGTGGTAGTCAACTGGAAAAATACAAGGCTTTCTATTAGTAGCGCTTTATAAAGTTCTCAAAATCTAGGAAATCTTCACAGTCAAGTTTAACTGAACAGCTGGATGCAAAATGACTACTAGCACAAAGAATTTAAGAGAACAGAATTAAGCTTAACAGTTATCATTGGCAGTGCACTGAAGCTGACCTTTGTTTCCATGTTGAGGAGGTGCAGCCCTTTCACATTTACTCCTACATACACTTTGATGACTTTATGGCTACTTGAACTTGCTTTGGTGAATATCTGTCCCGTGAAAAAAGCTGCTCCATAAGTAGGAATTTCCCAGCAATTCTGCAAGAACATGCGCTGAAGGTGATGCATCTCTTTACTTACACCTTCACTGGTGCTGAGATTCTAGAAACAAAGGAACAACGGTAATCAACAAGTCTTCCCATATAGTTGTGCTTATTTGAAGCAAAAACGCTATTTTAGCGGAATTCCCACTAAACTAGTATTCCCAAAGTGCTTTCCCAGCAACTGTCTTCCTACATCTAAATTAAACCCTAGAGCCACAGAAAGGCTCAAATGCCAAGAGACTGAGGCAGAAAGCAGACAGCCGTGTGAGCCTTGGAAATCCGAACCGCAGACCCCTAACCTCTGCAGGGCCCCACAATTCTGCCTCTCTCAGAAGTATTTTGGACTCATCAGGCATAAGCAGCTATGC
Organism: Opisthocomus hoazin; assembly: GCF_030867145.1. Taxonomy (NCBI): domain Eukaryota; kingdom Metazoa; phylum Chordata; class Aves; order Opisthocomiformes; family Opisthocomidae; genus Opisthocomus; species Opisthocomus hoazin. The sequence continues at coordinate 68,449,136 of NC_134417.1, read as the reverse complement.
AACCATTTGACACTAAATGCATCACAATCCTTAAAAGTAAGCATTCTTCCTCCTTTAAGGGCTCCAACCCTGTGAAGCATGGTAAGATGAGCAAGTACCTTCCCCCAAAAAGCACAGAGTTTTTTAATTTTCTGAGAAAAACACAAGTGCAGATTTCTTTTCTTTAGTGGATCACTCATTCAGAATGAGATAGGATTCTGTTTCTTCCTCTTCAGTAAACAGTCACAACAAAGGATCGCTAGAGTGCTCCCACCTCAACAGACTGATATGAAGTACCCTAACAAACAAAAAACTTGGCTGGACCACACACGAGCTGAGAAGACACAGGCACGAGAGAACACAAGTCTTCAACAGTTAGGGGGCCATGACTGTGGGTGTGGTGGATGGGACCAACTTCTTTGGATTCACACTCTGCATTACAACATATCTGAAGTTCACACAGCCATTTTGAAAACGTAAAATGTATTAATACCTTTGGAACCAAAGACTGCAACTCCTTTCCCCTTCCTCCATACCCCACACCCCAAAATAATGGCCTAAAAGCAGAAGTCAAGACAGCTATGTTCATTCTTACATATCATCCAAGAAAGGGTAGAGACTACTCTGCTATGCCATAGTCTTAGGAAGACCACCATCATCCCCTCCTTCATCTGCACTACAAAACAGGAATGATCGGCTGGTTTCTGACAAAAAAGGTATAGGCACCAAGAGAAAATTTATGATTGAGCAACCTCATCTCAAAACAAGGGGCAAGGCCTGGAAACATTCCCTGGGTGCCTCAGCAGTGTTTCCTGTCAGCTAACCATGCACATTAGCCAGTGCAGTTCTCTGACACACCTCACTTTTTCCATAATTTTTTATTAAGTTCACACATTTAACCTTCAGGTGCCTCTGACTCCATTTGGAATCCATAACCCTTCAGTCAGATGTCATTTACAGAAACAGCCCAAGCCCACGTTTAAAAATTTTGCTCAATTAACTGCTCGAGTCAAAGGTGTTTGTGTGTGCACATGCACTCATCAGGAGCACTATCAGAACCCTAACATAAAAGCTACGCTAGCAAAAAGGACTGTGTGGATCTATTGCTACAAGCAGATATGAAAATATAAGTCAGAGTAGATTTTTTACATGTATGCCTTAATTGGCAGTATCCCCAATACACAGTTAACACCGAAGACACATGAACAGATGACAACTACATTTACTTCTAACAAACAGATCAACTGTAGCCGTACAAGAAAAACAGTATTCCAACAACCCACCCCAAAAAATCGGAGCACACACATTTCTAGCTTTATATACCAGTATTTTTGTTCATTAACCAACAACCAAACAGTCAAAAAATCTTTAAGACAGGATTTTCTACTATTTTATTTTTTTATCCCACCTTGTATTCATGAAGTATCCTGTTTGTCCAATGAGGAGCTTTACTTTTTAGTTTAGTGATCGGTACTATAGATTTAAGATTTTCTTCACTAAAAGAAAAAGAAAGCAGAAGAAAGTTTTTCTTCACTAAGCAAAGCAATGACAAAGAACAAAGTCTGACGGTTTCTATCTTCAAGTCATATACTGAGCTAGACAGACAGCTCCTACTCTTCTCTTGACCCATCAGGTGAGAAGCTTTCCTGAAAGCTACGCTAAAGCTTCCTAAGATACACTGTAATTCTCAGTTAATGGAGATCCAGCTTTGCGTTATACCCTTTGCATCATACGTCACGGACGTGTCATGGAGAGAAAATTCTAGCAGAACACATGACTCTCACTTGACTACAGACCAGTTTGGTGAATTCCAGTTTGGAAGCCAAAACGATGTATGAACAGCCATTTATACCAGAATATTACATACTCAGAAAAGATGGGAGCTTATAGGTGCTCTTCCCTTCACTGTTGTATTCAGCACCACCGAGGACTTGGCCCATTAATTTCCACAGGAAAGTTAGATACTACATGATATGAAAGTGAAGCTATTTATATGAAGTGCCTTTACGAAACCCACAACCAAACAACAAACAGTAAAAGGAAGCCTTTGCTAGTTTGTTTTTACACACAATTAATCTAGGTTGCATCACTAGGTTCTTGAGACTATTTAGTTATTTTTAAACTATATTTGTCAGTAATTGCATATACAATTTACCAATCAAAAACCCTGCACAGGACAATGCGTCCAGATGTTTTAAGATCAAGGATACCCTCGTACAAACAACAGCCTAGATTTTGAAATGACCAGTCTTTTAATAAACATTTATGTCTACTACAAAAAATTTCAGAATATGAATCTTTTCGTCTATCTGAAAAAGAACAAATAGAGGTCTTTTCCAACACCTTTGTTTGAACACGGATAGAAAGCATGCCCAAACGACAGAATGACAGAATAGTATGGGTTGGAAGGGACCTCTGTGGGTCATCTAGTCCAACCCTCCCGCCGAAGCAGGGTCACCTACAGCAGGCCACAGAGGAAATGTCCACAAGGCTCTTCTGTCTGGCCCAAACTATCTTTCCAAGTAGTCCTGGCTACAGAGTCAAACATTTCCAGTGAGCAGGATCAGCTCATAGCCATACTGCTCATCTGCCCCAGCATGGAAAGGAACACCACCCTGCAGCTGCTGGGATTCAGTGGGGATAGTTTCACATTAAATCCAGTTGTGTTTAACTGCACACTCCTACAAGTGGGCAGTCCCACTCAAAACCAATTTGCCTTATGCTCAATCTACCAACCGTGCAGCTGCAGGACAAGATGGGTCAACAGCTGAACCTACTGAACAGCCCACCCAAAAGCTTTCCACTCAGCCAGCTCATTCACCTAGCTTACTCTCTAATGGTACACTATCTACACCTAGCAGAAGGAAAACAACGAATAAGCGCAGTCAGTACAGCCAGCCCTGTCAGAGGCAGCCCACACTTGCATCAGCGTAACTGTAGCAGAAAATGCACCCTGATTTAATGGTGGATTGTGGAGAACACAATTAAAAAAACCCAAGCCAAGACAGCTCAGTTGATGCTGCGAATGATAGGAGGTGAGAAGTATAGCAGCATTCCAGAATAGCACAGCTGCTATTACATGAATGAGTTGAGGTGGAGGTGGTAGGGAGTGGAGTGAAGGTGCGCACAGCAGAGAACTGGAACCCTGATGTGCTCAGATACTGCTGTAGAAATGTATGTGGGAGGAAAAAGCCATATACCAGAACATCTCTGCTACTGTTGCGCTGGCAAGCAGAGCGAAAGGGAGAGAAAAGCACCATCTGGCAGAGCCCTGCTGGTGCTATGTTTCTGACCAATTTAGTATAGCAGTTCACATACAAATGAGAGAACAGAAATAGTATCTTTGCATGGTCTGTCCTCTTCAAAGAGGGAGGAAAGCCCGTCCCAGGAGTTGGTGAAACTGGACATAGTCAGAGGTTTCTTTAGCATTTTCCAGAGTCTCAGTCCCGTCAAAATCCTTCATTCACATGAATACAGTTACTCATTTTGGTATTATTGTGTCTCAGTACAGAGTTACAGAACCTCCATCCCTCTGCCTGGGATTGCAATAATTAAGATTAATATATTTCTCAGACCCCGTGTCCAGCTTCTATTAATACTATGAGGGTTATGTGTTCTAGAACTAAAGTTCAGTGATGGAGGAAAATAATAAATATACCATACCTAAAATTTGAGAGTTCCATAGTAAGTGTTATCTAAAAATACTTAATCTAAAAGCATTATTTTAAGTTTTAAACACTCATACTTACTTCAGAAAACCCTGTTTATGTTTCTTGCTCTCATAATTTCCATAGACTATTTGTAGAAGCAGACTTGCCAGTGTGATCAGTTTGGCATCAGGTGATGTATAGAAACCTTTCAGTAAATTATATCTGGCTTCATCAAAAAGGATAAGAATAGCCAATGGATCCTCAATCTGTTAAAAAATTTAAATAATATGATTTCTTTGTAAAATAAAATGAGCTTAGAAACTATAAATATAATTTCTCACCGATTCAGAGACAGAAGACAAAGGCGTAATCCTGACCGAAGTGTACATTTTAGTTATGCTTTGTAATAGAAAAAAATGTCATATTTTCACTGACTTAATTCAAGACTTCACTAGTCTAACACACTTACAAATTACAGGTGACTAGCACACCATGCCTAATCAAAAAGTTTGCAGAAATAACATCTGTGGGCATTAATTCATTTTTAATAATATGTTTGAATAATCTCCTTTAAAATGACCAATTAAATACCTGAAAAATCACTGCACAATGAAGAGCAAAAAAATTGGGCAGGCTATTTTTAGCTACATGACAGACAGATAAAGACTGGGTCAACAGACTTACAATAAACCAAACAATTCGGAAAGTGAGAAATGAGTGAGAGGGAGGAAGGAAGGAACATGAAGACTCAAACTATTGCAGAAAAGAGAAGGGGAGGAGAGGTCCTACTTAAATAAGTTTGGAAATTACTACAGTCATCAAACACACTGAGTGTTGATGGTCAAAGTGTTCTGATTCCGACTGTGATTTCATGTTATCACTCCTAAGTGCAGACCTTTTTTTCTATTTCCAGTGGAAGTCTCACATCTCTTCTCAGAAAAAGCTGTGAAGTTTCCCTTTGAGGATCCAAGTTTGTCAGTTCAGTGAATATTTCAGGCCAATCTCGAATATGCTGCAAAGGCTTGTGATATGGCTTCAGTTGTAGGCCTGGAAAAAAAACAACGGAAAAAAACCAGAGAAACAGACACAGATACTCACATGCACACACGTGCATGCACACACACACACACACAATTAACTGGTGCACCAAAACTAGAGTATCTGAAACTTGGGACTCATTAACAAACAACTGGCCTTGGCCCATGGATCCAGTCTGTCCAGATCCCTCTGCAGAGCCTCCCTACCCTCAAGCAAATACAGACTCCCAATCTGCTTGAGGGTAGGGAGGCTCTGCAGAGGGATCTGGACAGGCTGGATCCATGGGCCAAGGCCAACGGTATGAGGTTCAACAAAGCCAAGTGCTGGATCCTGCACTTGGGTCACAACAACCCCGTGCAATGCTACAGGCTTGGGGAAGAGCGGCTGGAAGGCTGCCTGGTGGAAAACAACCCGGCAGTGTTGATCGACAGCCGGCTGAACATGAGCCAGCAGTGTGCCCAGGTGGCCAAGAAGACCGACGGCATCCTGGCTTGTATCAGGAATAGTGTGGCCAGCAGGAGCAGGGAGGTGATCGTGCCCCTGTACTCAGCACTGGTGAGGCTGCACCTCGAGTACTGTGTGCAGTTTTGGGCCCCTCACTACAAGAAAGACATTGAGGTGCTGGAGCGTGTCCAGAGATGGGCAATGATGCTGGTGAAGGGGTTAGGACACAAGTCTTATGAGGAGCGGCTGAGGGAGCTGGGACTGTTTAGTCTGGAGAAGAGGAGGCTGAGGGGAGACCTTATCACTCTCTACAACTGTCTGAAAGGAGGTTGTAGTGAGGCAGGTGTTGGTCTCCTCTCCCAAGTAACTAGTGATAGGACGAGAGGCAATGGCCTTAAGTTGCATCAGGGGAGGTTCAGATTGGATATTAGGAAAAATTTTGTCGCTGAAAGAGTGGTCAGGCATTGGAACAGTCTGCCCAGGGAGGTGGTAGAGTCACCATCCCTGGAGGTGTTCAAAAAATGTGCAGATATGGCATTTCAGGACATGGTTTAGCAGCCATGGTGGTGATGGATTGACAGTTAGAGTTGATGATCTTAGAGATCTTTTCCAACCTAAATGATTCTATGATTTTTCCCTGTGTTTTCTAAATTGCTATATACAAAAGGTTTTCAAAATACAGATTTCTCGTCAAAACTCTCAGGATCAATTCACTAAATGCACTAGTGATAAATCTTTGTTTTTTTCAACTTCTCAAGAGTGAAGCTGTATTTAAAAATTTAATGGAATACCAAAACGGACCTTAAAAACACAGTAATAAAACATTAGAGACTGTTGTCTCAATTATTATGGAAGAAATACGAAGACCAAAAATTTTTTTTTGACAGAAAACCACAGATACAGCTTATCTTATCAACGTATGGGCCATTTTTGGATATATATAAACCACAAACTTTTCAGAACAGACATTCTTTTTTTATCTGTAAAATGTATTGATTCTTAACATGCTACAGCCATTCAGTGTTTCATGTTCTCCTGCATATATGGGAGCTGAGAAATCAGTAGAGAGCTTCTGACTATAGTCCTACTATGTACTACAGTCCACACCTTCATTACACCCATTCACTTACCCTGCCTGTCTTTGTTATTACTGCTTGGGTGTTTTCTGGTAGTGAGGAACTAGGAGGCTTTATCTGCCTCATCCTCACTGCTCCGGCTTTTACACTGTGACATTTCACATATGTAAAACCTCAAAGGATATCTTATATTGCAACATCTTTTCACTGAGAATAATATGTTCACTCAACTTATCCACCTTACATTCAAACACAGAAAAACATAATCTGTCCCACAAACAAGAAAACTATCGTCTCTGCAGTTGTACAGAAACTGCAAGAAATACATTTTATAATGAACCTTGTCCATTAGTTGTTTGAAGCCATAAATAAGAAGTTGACTCATTTTCAAACCTAGGCTAAATATATACAGAATTACCTGTTTTTAAACAAACAATGTATTAGTGAGCTCTTCCCCTCAAATGCAAGGGTACTACTTCAATGATTTGAGTAAAATATGACATACATGTTTAGAAAAGGCACAAGCAGCAAGACTTCAACGCTCAAACATTTCCTCCTCTTCCACACATTAACATCTATGTTTAACTGAGTGTTACAGTAGTCATGTGGCACAGAGCAAAGTAAAAAGGCAAGTGGCATGACACGGGGAGAAAAAGATTAAAAAAATAAAAGATGTCCTGCAATATTTAGATTAAAAAAAAAAAGTAACAATAACACTGTAGTGGCAGATTGACGGTAAATTAAATTTTAAAGGCAAAGCTTCTGTGTTAAGGTACTGTCAACACAGTATCCTTCCAGACCTGAATTGTGCTTTGTATTTACAATGTGTCCCATAGCTATCTTGTTGCAGCAGTACCCTTTACCACATTTTCTGACAAAACACAATCACAATCATTGACTCTTTTGTGGTTCTATTTATCTTTTGCTATATATCTCGAACTACAACTATAAAATAGACTTTTTATTTAGATCAGAAATACCAAAAAATACAGCAAAGGTAATAACGATGTTTTGAACCAGAAGTCCCTCACACCAAATATATCTGAAAACTTGCTTATCAAAAATCATTTTGGTGCAAAACACACAAAAATTCGTATGATTAAAACACCTAATGAAACAACATTAATCAGCTTTACTTTAATTACTAGGTTTAAATAGATTAAACATTGGTAAAGACAACTACATGCATCCAATTTCAGACACTCTGGGAAGAAAAATATCATTAAAATCAGGGTAAGTTAGCAGCAAGGACTATGAGAGCAACAGTGTCTTATAACAGAAAGGTAATCTGGACTAGCCTCATCTGCCTAGACGAAATACATTCTAGATGCCCCAGCAATACAGAGTCAGACCTCAGAGGTACCCAAAGTGATGGCTAAAATGGAGAAGCTCGCTATAGCTCTGAAAAGGACAGCCTGGACACATCAGGCTGTAAAGGCTGGGAGCTGATCTACCAGAGGAAAACTTCAGCAGAGGAAATGGAAAAATTGGTTTCACTCCCTATGCAAACAATGTAAAGAATTAGACCTACAGGGATTACAGAGTGTCTGGCAGGGGCAAAGTGTATTAACAGACAGTCTAGATACAAATTAACTCCTAAAAGGATGGCTTTTAAAAGATGGTAGAAAGAGGTTAATAAGGAACTGTTAGAGAGCATGTTTCCTACTTTCCTAAGAAAATATTATTTTTGTTTAAAGGCAAGCAGAAATAAAAAAACTGTGATAAACTCTCAGGTATAACAATCTTCCTTGTCACTTACTGAGGTTCTCGGAACAGATCCAGATAGTGAAGTACTGCTGAGTTTCTTGAGACAAACGCATCCCCTCCATTATCTGCTGTACAGTAGTATTGTTCCCATGTTTCAACTCAACAGAGCGGTATGACCCATCCATACGATAAATTCGAGCCTTTTCATACTATATGAAAATTTAAACATATTAAACAAAGAACTTGTTAAAATCCTTTCTGCTGGTGCTTCTGTAGAGGAAAGCAATTTTACCATTATTCAGCAACATCCATACTGTTGAGAAAAAGAACACTGCACTACTCCTGCATATTTCCTGTTTACCAGAACTGCTTGTTTCATGTCCTGTGCAAGTTCTTATACTGTGCTTTTTACCACAGTAACTTGCAGACCTTACTGATATTTTGAGGACTTCATTTCTGTTGAACTCAAAGGCAAGTAGGCATTTAAAAGTTCCCTGAAGGATCTGGGCTCAACTGCCTATGCAAATCCTGAAATGTCCACCTCATTATTACTGGCAGGTTATGAATAATTCCCCTCATCAATCTATGAGGCTTATTTTTCAGAAGGAAGCACCACCCTTTACGCAGACATCAGTACAGTAAGAATACAATCTCACTAAGACCTTTAAGCGCTTCTATAATATTGCTAATAATAAACCATTTTCCCTTTCAGAACTCCCGTGGCTTTCAATGAATTGCATGTGGGCCCAGAGCATGTCTCCTGAAAGACGTACTTAACCATTTGCTTCAAGCACTGACTGAAAATGAGGATGGAATGGAAAACATCAGTCTATTTTTGCTGCAGTACCCACTGTGACTCCTATTGCAGTAAATTCTATGGTTTTTTTTTATTTTAATATATTAATTCAATAGTAATAAGTGACAACATAAAATCACCTATTACTCTGTGGAATCTACTTAAAATGTGTGTATTAGTCTTTTAGAGTCATTAGACACACATCTGCCATTTGATCAACTGTGTAATAAGATCCCTAAAATAAAGGAAGTCAATTCCTATAGAGTGAAACAAAGATAATTTAAAAATTCACAGATTTAGTGCCACCTACCTACAGAGATACAAGTTGCACCTGAAGTCAAAGAAAAGAAACAAGTGGGTTTATATCATTTGGCTAATTTTAAATATACTTCAGGATGAGAGGAATCACATCATAAATGTTGGTTACTATCCTGGCTAGATCTCCACTGACTGCCACGGAAGCCTACACTGACTAACTGACGTAAAGCCTATTTTGTACAAGCCTACATTTAGCCAGCAGAATGCTCCTCTTTGTCCACATATAAGATGACAATGCATAAAAAAGCTGATGATTGTATGATCAAAATAAACATATAATTGCCAGCTGATGCAAAGCTCCTACAGATAAATCAAAACATCACGTTTAAAGTCTTACATGTATTTCTCGAGCAGTAAGTATAGACAGAACCACTTCCAGAGACAAAATGTCAGTTTGTCAATATTTACCCTAACAATTTCAGTATACCGTACATTTCCAATAACAGCTATAAGTAAGCCTAGCTCTTCTACAAGTTTATGTGTAAATTAAATATAAACTTTAAACTATTTAGAGAATAAACTCATACAGGTTTACTTATGGCTTCCTTCAGCAGTTTTGCAGTTTCTTCCCACTCATTTTGCTTGTTCTCTTCACAGACATTCAGTGGAGATCTTCCTTGCTGATCAGTAATGTGCTACAAACCAACAGAAACACTGATAATACATTTTCACTAGAGATACGTCAACATTTAAACATTTTTTGAGATAATTAAAATCCTTTATCCTAGGGTTCAAACATTTAACTGATATACAATGGGAAAAGTAGAGGTAATGAAAAATATTTAACCATTTTTTGGTACTCTCTCAACAGGATCATTGTGTTTACACATTGCGATCTGGACACAAAATATTTCACATACACAAGCTAGAAACTGTTGCTATTTCTACACACAAACAGAACTTACTCTGTCAATTTCTGGATGATTTAGGAGAATTTGTACTATTTCAGCATGCCCACCTCCAGCAGCAAAATGAAGAGGAGAGCTAAGTTGGCCATTCAAAAGATTTGGATTGCATTTCCCTTTCTCCAACAGCATTCGAGTGGCTTCAACTTTTCCATACCTGCAGACATGTTTAAAGCAGAACAGACACAGCAAGTGTGAAATTAAAAAATCTTTTTTCAGATAGTACTAAATATGGAAAAGTGCATATCCATGCTCAAAAGTTTTTAGCTTTGAAATGACATCAAAGACAACATTAATAAGTTTCTACAAATTAGTATCAGTTCTGCACTTCTTTGGTAACAGCTGGTCTAGTAAGCATTTACTGGATTCACTATAGACAAACCAAACCTTGCTTTAAACTAGCTAAGTTTGGGTAGTTGTAGCAATTCAGTCATGGCAAAACAGAGTTCAGTCCTGCCTGAAAATATAAAAAAAAAACAAAAAATCTGTGTGAGAATCGGAGTAAAGTTTTTGACTGTCACACAGACGGATCTTGAGGACTCTTAAGCATCACACTGATAACTGGTAAATCTTGTGTATACTGTCTATGCAAACATTCAGACAAACACTAAAAATCAACCAAATTCTTCTTTTATAACCAAGTTTGATTTTCATGTTATTTATATCATCAGACACTACTATAAATACAGAGGACTAACTTGCGTAAAGATAAAACAAAAGCATTTTTATAACAATTGAGGAAAGCTCTCAAGCTCTTTTTCTTACAGATTAAATCATCAGAGTTATAGTCAGACAAATTGACCTCAGTAGATCACCTAGTCCAGCTTCCCACCCAAAGCTTGACTATCACCAAAACGTGCTCAGCTCAGCTACTGCTGCGATGTAAAACTACTCACAGCCTTTAACCAATGCAGACTGTAAAAGTTACCACACTAAACTAGACCCATGGTCTCCAACACGGATTAGAACAGCTGCTTCAGGACAGATATAAGAGGCAATAGATAAATCTGTGACCGATACACTCTCCACACTTGGTCTCCTCTGAAACCATTCATATTGAATTTATCTCCAAACCTGAAGCAAAATTTTTCTGCAGAAGGTTAACATTAACATATAGTAAAATCAAAATATAAAAAGTCTAGAGATATTTTTGATTCCTCATTTTTGAGTCTGTATGATAAATTACATAAATGATTAGCGGTAAACAATCATGACAACAAGAACACATTTGATTGGCAAAACTATAGTCATCTGACTCACCAGCATGCATAATGGATAGGTGCCCAGTGGTCACTATCTAACTGATTAACAGAAAACTTTTTATCCAGAAGGTGGCTTAGTAAATCAGAGTCACCTTCGCAAGCGCTGCGGTGAAGAGGGAAATCATCTACCCACTGGTGTTCCCTATGAATCAAAAGGGGAAACAGGAGGAAAACACAGTTCAGAAATACTTCAATAGTTGAGAACATCGACTTTTTTTAAATTACTAACGTGATCTACATGAAAAATAAAAATGAAGCTCATGCGGCTAAAATGTGTCAGTATTCATACAACCAGTAATTTCATCATGCAGTAGTCAAGGTACAGCAGTATTCATTATGCTAAGAAATGCTTCCCTAGTATTTATAATTTAAACCTTTCTTGTTCCGTCCTTTAATTGTTCTGTTTCAGTACTTAGAGACTTCAAACAGAACTTTTTAAAAAATGTATTTATACAGTAAAGCCGGAAAGTAATAGGAATCTCATTCTGACCACGTCTACCAAGTACTACTGTAACATAACAAAACAAAACTATTTGCTAATAAAAAAGATATGTAACGTAATACTTGTCCTCTGTGACACTGCTCATGCTACGTTGCCACTTTTCTCTTTTAGGAATCTGAATCTTTGAATAGTCTGGGGCTCCAAGGCCAAAGTATGGATTTATTACCACTTTGTCAACCTGTGAAGACATAATTTAAACACAACTGAAAAAACTTCTTACTGAGATTTGGCTAAACAATCCCCCTCCCAGGTTGGGTATTCTCTTGAAACCAAAGTTATGATAGTAGTATTTTATAATTAAAGAGAACAATGTTCATATGTGAGGATTTGAAAAACCATTTAGCAGTAAGTGTGCATTAAAGATATCTGATTATATTAAACATAAAGCGCACATTCATACCAAATAAATGAATGAATTGTAAAATGAAAATGTATGTACGTTTCACAAATACAAAATGAAAATACAGTTCTTACCCTGTTGGTATACTGCAGATCAGATCCAAACAAAGGATTATAAATACACATATCTGCTTTCTCCAATGCCAACATTTTACTCTTTATTTCCAGGGCAGTATAACCCATGTGTAACGAGCTCTCTGTTTGACCAGGTTCTATAGCATAGGCTGGGTTTATTACATTTGTTTTAATTCTCTCCAGAGGAGATGGTCTGAATAAAGCTGGGATGGAGTGAGACTGAGTGTGCCGTTCATCCAACCACCTGCAAGACAGAATGAGCAAGTAATTAATTTTCAGGTAGAGAAGGATTATTTCGGTCATGCCTGTCCATCATTTTGTTTTTGATTAGGGTTGCATGTATGATAATCACACACTTTAATTGAAAAAATATAGAATGTGCACAGACAATTTTATAGCACTAAATTAATCCCCAAACATGAATTTTTTAAACCAAATATAGTTAAGCAAATGTATTAGCTCAAATACATTTCCTGCGGATGCAAGCTCTCAAAGAAAAGGAAATTATAAGCTAAGGTAAGAGTAACATTGTTTATAGCCAAAGCATTTAACCACACCAACATGTCACCATTTCATTTACTTTCAGTTTATCAGTATTACTACTCTCAAGATACAAATTTTGAAATGCACACCAGTTTCTTAAGGGTGAGCTGAAGTTTCAATATCTGTGCCGACTTAAGCCTTCTAACTCATGTGTTCCATTAGGCAGCGATGGGAAAAGGCAAAAAATCAGAAGGCTCAAGTTTCCAAACTGCTAAGACTCTTTCACATAGGCTACCACCTGCCTTTTCACAAAGCTGTGCTGACAGTTATTCCCTTGCCAGTGCACTCCCACCAACAATACAGAAGGGCTTCAGAGCCCTCTGACTGAGCTACTGGGGAAAGTCAGCCCTGTACACCTGCTGCATTTTTTCCTGCTACATGTGCAACATAACACAGGGCTCAGGACAAGTTATTCATCTTAATTTCTGGATAAATATGTTTTCACCGAATTGCTAAATTATTTTAGTATTATGTTGAATGGGGCACATTTTAACTAAGGGTCTAAAGCCAGGTTTGTATTTAGGTTTCTGCACGCACTTTCTCACAAGCTTGAGATAAACATGTACTTTGCTGGAATACAATAAATTCCGTTTAGTGATTTGGCCTGGAAATATAGAAGAAAGAGAAGTACATGCTTTGGAAAGATAAACCCACTGACAGACCACCTGGATCTTGTCTGTCCCAGAACCATATGTAAGGATGGCAGAACGCGGCCTGCAGTTCAACGCATATGCTCAGGCCTGGACTTTTTAAGTCCCAGATCCAAGCTATCACATGTTGCAAAAGCCGTATTCCGTTCACTTATTCATGGTCCTGCTGGGAAGGAAGACTGTAAAATTGTGGTCTTTGTGCTATAAACACCCTCTTGCCTCTCTGAGGTGTCTGCAGGCATTTTCTCCACCCAGCTGGTAGATAAATTAGTTACAGTAGTTTGAATCTTTGAGAGTGCTGTTTCAGATTATGCACATAGAGAATAAGCAATATAAACTACTTTCCATTATACTTCCAAGGCTTCTGTCACAACTGTAAGGCTCATAGTGCATTTTAAGCAGAGCTTAGAGTCTGAAGGCATTCATTAAGCAGCAAATAAATATAACTGGCACGATGGTATACACGGAAATATTACAGCTGTAATAACAAACTGTAAAAACCCTACACACAGAACCTTTTTAGGTAATAGCCTGGAACTTACAATTTTTCATGGTAGCCAAGAGTTTCAGCTAACTTCATTAATGCAAATAAGTTCATACATAAGTATGCCTTATTTCTTTATTAAGGGTACATGAAAAAGACCAAAAAGCTGCTCACATATTTAACTTTCAAACTACTATAAATCTGGCTAAACAACTAATCACCTTTCCGAAAGTTAACTCCCTACTGCAAATAAATTTGTATGGCTGGGGAAGACGCACTCCCTTTCTAAAGGGAGCTTTCATTTAAATGCAAATCTTAATGGTATACAATTAACAGGATATTTTGCTACACTGGCAAATACTCTTAAAGATGACAATTATGTCACTTCTAGCAGAATAATCATTAGTATTTTATATGATTTTACAAAACATTTACTGTGAGCAAGAATGTCCAAAAAGCCACTTGATTTAGATAAGCTCACCATTCTCGAGTCTGCAAAAACATTTTTAGAAAGATTTAGGAATCTGTTGTCAAGGTTTCAGTTTCTGATAAACATGAAGAAAATCACAGAATCACAGAATCACAGAATGGTAGGGGTTGGAAGGGACCTCTGTGGGTCATCTAGTCCAACCCTCCTGCTGAAGCAGGGTCACCTACAGCAGGCTGCACAGGACCTTGTCCAGGCGGGTCTTGAATATCTCCAGAGAAGGAGACTCCACAACCTCCCTGGGCAGCCTGTTCCAGTGCTCCGTCACCCTCAGAGGGAAGAAGTTCTTCCTCATGTTCAGACGGAACTTCCTGTGCTTCAGTTTGTGCCCATTGCCCCTTGTCCTGTCGCTGGGCACTACTGAAGAGTCTGGCCCCATCCTCCTGACACCCACCCTTCAGATATATATAAGCATTTATTAGGTCCCCTCGCAGCCTTCTCTTCTTCAAGCTGAACAAGCCCAGCTCCCTCAGCCTCTCCTCGTAGGAGAGATGCTCCAGTCCCCTCACCATCCTTGTAGCCCTCCGCTGGACTCTCTCCAGTAGCTCTTCATCCTTCTTGAACTGGGGAGCCCAGAACTGGACAGAGTACTCCAGATGGGGCCTCGCTAGGGCAGTGTAGAGGGGAAGGAGAACCTCCCTCGACCTGCTGGCCACACTCCTCCTAATGCACCCCAGGATGCCACTGGCCTTCTTGGCAGCCAGGGCACACTGCTGGCTCATGGTCAACCTGTCGTCCACTAGGACACCCAGGTCCCTCTTCGCAGAGCTGCTCTCCAGCAGGTCCACCCTAAGCCTGTACTGATGCAGTACACAATATCACAATGATTGCCTTCTTAATCGCAAGAATGGTACAAAAACTATGTGCTACATCTACAAATTATCTTGTTTAACTTCTATTTTAATCTATTTTTACTGATGGCATTTCTTACTTATCCAAGGCAATTAACATTCTTGCAGTAAGTGTAGCAAAATGGGTGCTGGATTCACTGCAGACTCTCATGATGTCTTGTAAACAGTAGAACACAGGGCATCCAGGACTGTATGCGTATTTCGTATTATCTAAAAAGGAAACATACTCTGAAGACACATCAATGAGAAGAATAATCTTATTTTCCCTTCTGCATCTTTTGTAGTTAAACATTTCCAACCAACTGAGAGTATATTCTAACTTTAGACTAGAGTACCTTAATTTTTTCCAAATGATAACTGATAGAAATTACATACAGTCCTCACACAACCATTCACAACTCAACCGGGTAGCCTTAAAAAACTTAAAGTGTTCAGTTATTATCCCATCAGTGTGATCGGCGTCATGTGAGGAATTAATACTAAATGTATACTGTTGCGAGAAAAAAAAAAAAAGAGTCAGCACTACAAAAGGTATTTATTGCTATTGGTAACTCCACAATGGTATTTATTTGATAGTTTTTATCCTTAAGGCCTATCAGTATGGCAAAAATGAAGGAGCTTCCCCAAAAGCACAATGACATTTATTTCAGGCTTTTTTTAAAAATACTTTTCTGACAAGAAATTTACTTTGCCTTCTAAAGACTTAATTCACCATTCCTTATTCACACAAAACTGTTTACAGACATCATTAAGCATTCTTCCCTGAGTAAAGAACACTAAACTGAATAGGATGTCTTTCTTACACTTGCATTCAGTAAATTCTATACAAGTTAATGCATATGTTTTGAAATATAATCAAGTGAACAAATACAATTTAAATAGAAGTGTGCTACTGTTACAGAAACAAAGGCAATACATCGAAACCAAGTTTTTTTCCTTAATTTCAAGTAACTTTTTCAAGTTTTGAAGTATTCAGAGAGAGGTTTCCGCCTGAATGCAACTTATAGTGTTTAAATACAGAAAAAGCCATGTAGCATATTCATAAAAATTCTTAATAAACTCTGAACTGAACGTCTGCTAAAATGGGTGCAACTTCAGAAATTATGCTCATCATTACCTTTCACAACAGTTGGAACAATGTAAAGTGATGCCTCCTGGCCTGCCTTCTCTCCATCAAGAGGAAACTTCTTCATTAACACTACACGCTTTCCTAGCACAGTATTAAAAAAAGATAAAATAAATATTTAAGCAACAGAACAGAAAAAACCCAATCCATCTAGAGGTGGCTATCTGAAAGCTTACCAGAGACTCAATCTTCCTAATTTCTAGGCAGAAAAATTATTATTATAAGCTATAATATAAAGCAAACTAAGAACATATAAGTACATATGAAAAAACAAAGGACATAAATATGTATGTACCTATTAACATGAAAAGTTACATGATTGCACCCCTTTTTTCTTAGCTTTCTATACCACTGATTTTTTGTAGCATTTACACCCCAAACCACGTATGTTTAAGTTGAACAAGATTCTTTTTGAAATAAGAAAGTACAGCTGCATGCTATATTCCACCTTAGGGTGAATGCCTTTTTCATGTAGTGGCCTGACAGCATTTTCCACATTATCCTCCCTTCCACCCTTACAGAATTTAGCATTTTGTTTGCTTTTCTAACCTCAGCTGCGTATTTTGGCAGTGGCCACACTAAGCTGTGCATATTAATGCTTGAGCTCTCTGTACGAGTCAATTTAAAACTCCCTAAACTGTGTAAGAAACAGACAGTTCTTGCTTTTACTAGGCATTCCTCAATCATAGAATCATAGAATCATTAAGGTTGGAAAAGACCTTTAAGATCATCAAGTCCAACCGTCAAACGTGTATTAATGCTATCACGTTACTTCATGTTTGCTCCTCAACTAGCTTTGTTCAGTCCATCCAACTCCACTTATTGCCACCTGCAACATTTTACCATGCAAGCAGCCATTCCTTTTCTAAATTGTGAGCACTGCATTGTCTTGTCCATGCTGACAACCTTCCCAGTATAACCTCACTCACAAAGCAGAGATGAGGTACGCAGTGAAAAGAAGTGCTTTAGTCAGCATAGTCTATACCAACCTGGAAATTAAATTCACTGGCTAAAACAATTTTTGTCAGCACAAGCGTGAGGTTGTTTGCTAGATCAGCCATGCAACAACAACGAAAAACAAAATGTATTAATCAAATTATATCTTTAAGTGATACAGTCATGCCAGAAATGTTTTCATGTAGATACTGTCTACTAACAATGCTGGCTTTAGAACAGACTTCAGAAGCGATCAATTTGCTAGTTCAAGTCAAGTTTTAGATGAAATTAAGGATAAAAAGCCACTTCAATCTGGTTTACCAGAAGTTTAGCTATAAATCTCAATTTGAGGTGAAGAAGTAGTACTGACAGGCAACACTTCACTTAATTAAGCATTTTATAGAGCTGGAAGGTAAACAGCAGTAAATTAAAAGATTTTAGCTGTATAGTTGGCTTGGGATTTTTGATAAACCTCAAAACACACCTTCTTTTTATAAACTAATTTCATGCTTTTGCATAATCTTTCCATGCCCATTTAATTTACAAGATATTTTTATAGAACTATCAACAATAAATCAGATTAATTTTCTTTTACCTTTAATACCCTGATTGGCTGGTGAAATTGGTTTGGTGGCTTCTAATACATAATCCAAGATGCTCTGGGTTATCTCAGTGCCTCCCTGCAGTTTAGTTTCCAGCAAAACTTTCTTTCTTTTTTTCTTTTGGCCTTCAATGGGAACTTCGAGCAACAAAATCTTTCAAACAAGAATGAAACCAAAGGAGTTTAAGTACAACTGAAAAAAGTACAGAACCTTTTTTTTTTTTAATTGTTCTACTGTAATAGCAGTAACAAATTTCAGGAATTATTGAATGTGGAAGACCAGGATGGTGAAGTCAGAATGACCTCCACAGCAGCAAGGTTAAAAGAGAAAAAGACAAGGCTGCACCCTTGTACTGAGCAGCCCGTGGGGCAAAGGGCCCTGAAATGAAATGAAATACAAAGATACCACAAAACCATAAAGTGTTCAAATACCATAAGGATGGGGCAATGCATAGTAGGTATATGACACACATAGACATTATTTAAGCAATTATTGTCAGATTTTCTCTTCTGCTATATTACTATATATTTACTATAACTTATATTTTTTTAATAGATAAATAACTAAATACACGTAAATAGTTTTACTTCGTAGGATTTAGCTCGATATTCCCGAGAATTCAGGCTCGCAGTATTTTTTGGGCGAATCACAGCAACATATGCATCTCCAATGTTTTCCAGGTTTCCCATCTCTCCTTATTTTATCACTGAAAACAATGAATAAACAGGAAGTAAAGGTTCTGTTGAAGAAAACAACAACACAAAAAAATCCAACACTACCCTAAACTTCAGGATGCAGTAATTATATCCACTGATTCTTTGCATTATTCATTTAATGTTCTTTAGCTGGAGAAATACCAATGGCTGACGTAATTCTGCTTCATTTTCATGAAATGAGAAAATCCTATATCACGTAGATTTAACACAAATAATCTTGTTCTCTAACCCACTTTTAAAATAATGTATTTTTTTTCCACTTTGTAACTATCTTCCCCATTTCGCAAGCCAGGCAAAAGGACAAAAAATTTTAGAACTCTGAAAAAAATATGAAATTGAAAAAGGAAACTATTCCAAAGTGACAAGCACTGTAATTTATAAAATCTACTATGACACAGTACTGCATTTGTATGAGTTCCACAGGGATTTCAAGAAAATACCTGATTTTCCTCCCCCCCTATGAAAGCAGAACAGTCTTACCTACAGCCCAAGTAACAAAGCTGATAAAAACAAACTAAAATACAGATTCATTCACTTAGTTTTACCTCAGTGGGGCTGCTAACTGGTGCATAACTAATTAAAACACAGAGCTTCTGAAAGGAACACCAGATCAGTTTTTGCAAAAAGCGGACAGAGTTTTTTAGATTTAAGATAAAACTTTGCTTACCCTTCTGTTTAACACAAAGTGACCATTCCTATAATCAGAAAATTTTATGAAAATGATAGTGAAAACCTCCTAAGGCTAAATCACGTCACATCTCAGACTTGAGAAAGAAGGTCATGCCTGGCCATTAGCACCTTACAGCTGATTGTTTTCTCCATCTGCAAACGAACCCCCTCTCATTCCACACCATCAGCAAGCACGTGGTTTTTGCAGATTAACCCCTCCACAAAGACTTCTAACCTTACCGTTTCTGGCTTCTTCACCTCTTCTAGGAGAAACAGAGGTCTTCAGATTCCCGTGCCCTTAGTCCAGTATTTTTGCTGGGATCAGACCACCTGAAAACGTATTAAAAAAAACCAACATCAACAACAGCACGCACGCTTTCACCTCCAGTTAAGACACATACATTAGTTAAGATGATTTAACGCTGGTACTTGAACAGTAGCATCTGAATTGAAACATCTGTTGATTTGCACTACGATAGCAACTAGAAACACTAACTGAGCAACGTGCTGACTCGTGACAGCTTAACGCTTTGGGATACTCGGAGTTTCGAACGGAACAAGGAACGATCGTCCCTTACGGGCAGCCGGGAAAGGCATGCTCCCCGGGCTTCCTTACACGCACTGGGTTATACTGGGTTTGGGTGACAGGCTTGCGGGGAGGGAACCGGCGCCTCCCAGGGGGACGCAGCGGGGCGGGGCCGCGGCCACCCCCCGCCCGGCCGCGGAACACACCGCCAGCAAACCGAGCCCCGCCAAACCCCGCGGCACGCAGGCTCCGCAGAACCAGCCCCGGCCGGCCCGCTCCCAGCGCCGCGGGGCCACGCCAGCCCCGCCAGGGAGGCCGTCGCGCCCGCCCCGCCGAGCGCAGGCCCCGCACAGGGCCCCGCCGCGGCCGCCTCGGCGCGGAGAGGCCGCTGGGGGAGCGCGGCGGGAGGGAAGCGGCCCCGCACGGCCGGCACCCCCCGCTCCGGCGGCAGCCGCGCCCGGCCGCTCCGCGCCTCACGGCCGGGAAACGCCCCCCGAACTTTCCGCCGGCCGGACACCGGGCGCCGGACGGAGGCTCACGCCGCGGCCCCGGGGAGCGGGAACGGCGGAGGGGCCCCGCGCACTCCCTCCCTTGCCTTTCTCGGTGGTGCCGGCGGCCGCCTCCCCCGCCGCATCCTCCCGCCGCGCCCGGAGCCCAGGCCCCGCGCCCGAGCCGCGTCCCGCTCCGCCCCGCCCCGCTCCCTCCCCCGGCTCGGCGGATCCGCTTCCCGTCGGAGCGCCGCGGGCCTCGGCTGCCGATGAGTTTCCGGGTCGGCGGCCTGAACTTATGCTGCCGCTGTCGCCGGTTGTTGACTGCGGGCGGAGAGAGAGGGAGGGGGGCCGGGCCGCGGGCCGGGCCGGGGGCATGAGGCGCTGCCGGCAGGCCGGGAGGCGCTGAGGCGGAGCGGCCGCCCGGGCCCGGGGAGCGCCGCCGGCAGCTGTCAGCGCCGCCAGGAGCCGCCGCCGAACAAAGGGGCAGCGAGACGGCGGCAGCCGCAGCGCCCTGCCCTGCCCGCGCCGAGGGAGCCTGGCCGCCGGGCGGGCGCTGCCCGGCACCGCTTCGGCCGCCGAGCGACGGCCCCGGCTGTCCGCGGGCAGGAGCGCCGGGGGAGCGGGCGCTCCGGAGGGCGCCGTATCCGGAGCGGAGCGGGGGAGAGAGCAGCGGCCGCTGAGCGAATGGAGGCGCTGGGCGGCGGGCGGGGAGACGCCGGGAAGGGCCGGGGAGAGCCCCTGTGAGGAGCCGGTGAGTGCCCCGCGGCGCTGGCGGCGGTCCCGGCGCGGCTCGGGCGGGGTTCGTGGGGCTGCGGGGGGGCGTGAGGCGAGTCGAGTCCGGCCGCGGGCGCAGCCGGGAGACTTCGCACGTCTGGGCGTCGGCAGCCCGGCGCACCGCGGTGGGGAGGCGGCTCCAGGGGCGCCTCAGCTCCTCGGCGGGCGCCGGGAGCGGAGGAGGCGAGAGCGGAGGGTAACGCCGGCGTGCGGGGGTGAGCAAGCCGCAGGTTACCGAGGCTGGGCGTCCCCGGGCGCGGCGGCGTTGCCGGTGCGGGGACGGGCCCCCGTGGGCAGGGGGCCGTGGGGAAGCGTCACGGCGGGAGGCGGCGGGCCGCCGGGCTGGGGGGGGAGGCCGCGTCCAGCCCAGGCGCCGCGGTGGCGGAGGCCGGGGGGGCACGGTGGCGGCGCTCCTTCGGCCGGGATCTTCGGAAAGTTGGGAGGTGGCCGGCGGCCTGGCTGCGGGCAGCCCCCGCTGCGGAGCTCCCGCCCGGGTGCGGTGGGAGCCGGGCTGCTGGGAGAGCCGGGGCGGCGTAGCCTTGCTTCCAGGCGGGGTAACGCCGGCCTCGGCAGGCTTGGTCGAATGAAATTGAGCGCTCACGGTCTCGTCTCTTAATTTTTTCGTGGTTTTGTTTTTTTTGTCTCCCTCTCGGAGAAAAACTTCAACCTGGATACTGTTAACAGTTTTATGTAAGTAGCAGCATCGCTCTCCAGGCGTGTCTGAACACGTACTGGAACTCGGGCAGCTTTTAAAAATGAAGAAGAATCTTGACAATTCATGACTGCTCAGCCTGGCTCTCACTTGCGGTTCAGAGAGCGTGCGGGGGAAACGTGGAGTGGCAGAAACACGCTCTGCAGAGCAAGGCGCTGGTACCTCCGCTTGGACTGTTGACGTGAGCCCCTCCATCATCGCTAACCGCTGCCAATTTCACTTTTTTCTTTGTGTGCGTTTCTGTGCTCACCGGTTCCAGAAATGGAGTTCTGCTTGTAGACGTGAAGTCGGTAGGCGTACTGTAATTTAAGTACGTTTCCCTAAAGGGAGAGACAGCTTTTGAGAGAATTATTAGCAGTAGAGGTTAGCAATGAGAAGAGACTGTGTCTTCTTCCTTAAGCGTATGGGTGTTTTATCCTTACTTTCATCTCTTCGATTTTCAGTACGAAGCATGGTGGATTAATTTCTCTTTAATTTCTCTTGGGTACACGGGAAAAATGTTCCTCTTCTTTGGGAGAAAAAAAAGGATTTAGTCATATGGAAATCAACAGCATTTTTTGACTTCTGACAACATGTGGCTTGCTTAGTTATGGTGTCTACACAGAAGTGAAGTGGTAGAATTTATAGTAACTATTTTTATTTTTCCTGGACATGCAAATAGTAAATGGCTATCCTTACAAATAAGAGACCAAATTACAGAAGAGGCTTCTGGAAGCTTTAATCCCAAGACTGACTGTGGTCCTGTACTGAAGCAATTCCTTCTTTAACAAATACTAGTTTAGTCCTTAAAGAAAAGAGTAAAATATTTTAATAACAAAATGTATTATTCCTGATTAAAAATGTTACTAGAGATCTACTAAGCAGCTAAACAGTGTTAGTGGTGCTCAGTCTTTGCGCATGTGCATCATCAGAATATTATGAATTAAAATTAATTAAAAATAGAACAGTGGCACTGTTACAATAATGAGAGTATCAGTAGTCAAAAGACAAAAATAAAGCAACTAAGTTTTATGCAGTCCCTCTAATTTTTGATTGTGCCATACACATCTAAGTAGGACTATGTGTGTACTTATGTAAGTACATGATTAGGCTTATTGAAAGAACGTGGAGTTTCCTAGGCATAGTTTTGTATTGTGTGGAAGTTTACACTTATATGTTTGTTATGTGTTTGTCAGGCATACACACTCCAGAAAATTGCAGGAAACTGAACATGTAAATTTAAAAGTGAATGCCTTCTACAGCTGTTAGCTTTTGTTCAATGGAACAACTACCAAAAAAACTGGGTTTTGATAATGCCATTATGTCTTTGTTCACTATATAAGACACTGTTAACACTATGGCTGATTTAATCTGTGCTGAGCAGTTTCTCACCCACTGGTCTGTGACACCTCTGCTGTGATTGATTAGCACTACATTTACTTTTTGTTTCAGTAACAGAGCTTTGTTTATTAATTGTTAACTAGTTTGGCTGGCAGGGTTTCTGGTGGGGTTTTTTTTGGTGGGTTTTTTTTTTGTTCTAGTTTTGGGTTTTTTTGTTGTTTTGTGTATGTGTGGTTTTGGGGGTTGTTTTCTTATTGTTTTGGCTTTGCTGTTGACATGTCACATAGTTGCCATTACCTTACTAGTTAATTAACTTCACCTTGGAATCTGAAAACTTGAAGTTGCTCTCTGCAGTTGTCACTGCTGAAGTTTTGTCACCTTTGCTAAGGTGACCCATGCCAGTAAGACAGGCAGTTGAGAAGCTGAACGTTACAAATATGTCTGCTGAACCAGTTACATTTCTAATCACATTAATTGATAATGATACATAGCAAAGAGGGGTCTGTTTTGCTTGAAGAGCAACCCTGTGGACATTCCAGAATGTTCAAAGGACACAGAAAGCTGTGTTTTCAACACCAGCATCATCAGACAAGACTTTTACTGCTTTCCCTCTCACCTCCCAAAATACGTGCCACCTACTTTTCCATGGAGTGTTTTTGAAGTCACACGTTTGTGTAAATTTCAAAAGAAAAGGAGATTTCATGCAAGATTACATTACACTAGAGTTCAAGATGGAGAAGTCTACCTAATGTTTAAAAACTACTATTTTTTTCAGAACCTCTACGTGTCTTCCAGATTTAAAGTGGAACCAGTAAAAATAGTCTTTGTTTGCAATTATGGAACATCAAGCACAAGATCCTCCGTCTGGACCAGTGCAGTTGCCAATATCAGTACAGGCTGGGGATGAAGGGGTTGAGAGCAGCCCTGCCAAGAAGGACTTGGGACTACTGGTGGATGAAAACCTGGATGTGATCTGGCAGTGTGCGCTCACAGCCCAGAAGGCCAGCCGTATCCTGGGCTGCATCAAAAGCAGCATGGGCTGCAGGTCGAGGGAGGGGATTCTGCCCCTCCGCTCTGGTGAGAGCCCACCTGGAGTCCTCCGTCCAGCTCTGGGATCCCCAGTAAAATAGCGATTGGTTAGAGCAGGTCCAAAAGAGTGCCACAAAATTGATTAGAGGGCTGGAGCACCTCTCCTAGGAGGAAAGGCTGAGAAAGTTGGAGCTGTTCAGTCTGGAGAACAGAAGGCTCTGGAGAGATCTTATTTCGGCCTTTCAGTACTTAAAGGGGGCTTAGAAGACAGTGACAGACTTTTTACCAAGGCCTGCAGTGGTATCCAGACAAGGGTCGTCAATGGTTTTAAACTAAAAGATTAGGATTGGATCTAAGGACGACATTTTTTATGATGAGGACAGTGAGACCCTGGAACAGGTTGCCCAGAAAAGTTTCTGGATGTTCCCTCCCTGGAAGTGTTCAAGGCCAGGTTGGATGGGCCTTTGAGCAACCTGGTCTAGTGAAAGATGTCCCTGCCCATTTTAGGAGGGTTAGACCTGGCTTTAAAAGGTCCCCTTCAACTCAAGCCATTCTGTGATTCTGTAATTTTTTTTCTGAGGAATGTTAGATTGTCTTCTCTAGTGTCAGTGAAATAGTATGTTTTGCATTCCAGACTGTCTTAATGTATGTTTTTATATGTGTGTGTGTGTGTATTTATCTGTCTCATCTCAAAAAATACTCAAAGTGGAGCGCTATACAAAGAAGTATAGAAATAATCTTCTAGTTTAGTAGTCCAAAAATCACTTTGGAGAAAAATAGATACTAGTCAGTTGTTTTGTTGTCTTTTTAATGCTTTCTGAATTTCCTTTACCCTCCATGCTTTGTTAACAGTAAAGTCTTTACTTTCTTCTTCTTTGTTTTTAGTCTCACATACCTTAAAATGTACTATGAAAAGAAAAGGAAATAAAGTGTCTATATAAAATCAGCCAGGGTTTTCTCTTAGTGGTATGCAGAGATGGTCTGAGGGAGTCCTTGTTATTTCTCTGTCCCTCTTCCTATATTGTTTTTAGAAATTGAAAGTAATTTTAAGAGGTTGCAAACATCTCATATATTATATAGATGAACACTTCAAATTCATATTTATGTGTATTCTTAACTCTTCTGTTTTCCAAAGAGAATCACCATGTTTGTAGATAAGACAAACACTGCTTTTGACCTAAAGCTAATTTGTAGTACTGGTAGCATACTTGAGTTTTCTTTAAGGGGTTTTATTTGAATTGCTTAAGAGATATTTTCATTTAGTGGTGTTGCTTTGATTTATATTTTAACGCGCATAAATTCTGAACTCGGACTGTTGAAGGGTAATTGCAGTAAAAAATATAGTAACGGGTTGTAAATGGGTTACTGCAGGGAAATAGAAGGGTCTCTGCCTGGGATCCTTCCTGGCTGGGGTGGCTTTACAGAGCAGCTGCGCAACAGCATTGGCTGTTGAGTTCCTCTTGTAACTGTTCTTCTTCAGCCCAGTACTGACAAGGAAGACGAGGGGCCAAAATGAATTCTCTTAAAGTCAGTTTACATAGGTGTGTAAAGTTGCACCTAGGAATCAATGTTTGCACCCAGCCCGCAGTACAGTAACGTTATTCTTTGATGATAAATCAGTGTAGTTTAAATATTACATCATGACAACTGAAACAGTGTATTACATACTAAATAGTTCTTACATGCAGGCTTCTATGTCGGAGAAAAGGTTATTAAGTCTCTTGGGGATTTTCCCTACTTAAGGGAGTTTCCCCAGTGGCTTGTGCTTACCATTCTGGTTACTTGAAGAATTTCTGTGATGTAGTCTGCCATGCTATATAGTATTCCAGGAAGTAGAAACTTACTTATTGGCTGCTACTTCTCCATACCTCTTTGCTGCGTTTAGGTTTTCCTTTTCTCTCCAACAAAAAATAGGTATATTCAATTTTGACTTACGCTTTTATTGTGAAAATAGCACCCCAGATGCATATGAGTAAATAAAGCAAAAAGACTCTTGGAAATACTGCAGTCACCAAATTCCATGGAATAAGTACTGTCATGTGGTAGCCAAATGGTGTATATTCACTTTAAAGGAGTATTTTTAAACTACTCTCAACCACTTAGTCCTTGCTTTATAATAAAGGCTGTGGTTAAAAATACAGTCTAGGCATTTCCAAGTCACTGTGGTATTTTGAGTGAATCCTTAAGTTTGCTGTAATGTTCTGAACTATTCCATTTGTATTTGCAGCTGTCAGTCAAGTGTAAAGGCATAACCCTCTCTCACTTCAGCATTCTGAAACAAAGCACAGTCTAGAGGAAAAGATCAAGAATGATCGATTTCTGGACCATCTGCAAGGCTGTATAAAAGTCGATTTAAGAACTTTGACTTCTAGTAACTGGACAATAGGCTTTGAAAACCAAAGGAACATGAAGGGAGTTGTTTTGCTATCAAAGAGATCAATTGATTGTAGGTTATCCTCTCTAAGCAAGAGAGTAAATCACCACTTGTATACCTCCTACATAGAACATTAAGAAATGTTTGTAATTTGGGGCCATTTTTCTGTAATGTGGAGTAAGTTCTTGTATGTAAGTGTGAGGGGTTTTTTCAGAAGTCATCAGTGGTAGGAAGGTAATAAATGATGATTAAAGAAAAGGTCCATTTCTTGTTTTCAAATTCTGGATTCACTTAAGGTACTAAAATACATTTCATGGAGGCAGATTTTTTCTTCTTCATGTAGTATCTTTACATCTGTTGCATTTAAATCCTTTTCCCTTTATGCAAGTTAACAAAAGTGCAACTGATTGGTAAGAGGTCTGTTTATGTCCTTGAACCATGATGGCTACTATTATTGAGGCTTGTGTTATTTCTGTTCGACACAATGTCTCTGCCGTATCTTGTAGCAGCTGGTCGATCTTAGTGTTGTGTTGGCATTTCACCGGTATTTATTTATATGGTGTTCTGAATATTTGTTCATATTTTTCTTGCTGTTCTTTCTGTCCTTTCACCCTTATTTTTCTGATTATTGTTTTGTTTTTCATTGTTCATTGTCTTGTATGTCTTGAAGCAAAGATTTTGTTTCTTCTGTGGACAACAGGAATGGCTTGTAGCTTTGATCTGCTCTTGCAGAACACTTTCATGGAGTCAGGATTCACTTCAGCATCGTTTGTTGTGATAATGGCTGTTACACTGTGTTATACTGACCTGATGCCTCTGTCTCATGAAGTTAGTTAGATGGGTGACATCTTTTTAGACACGCTGTGGTGCTGGGCCTGTTTTCTGACCACTGTCAATGATTTGGCACCTCTGTGCAAGTAGAAATTCTGAACAGTTCTTGGCAGATGAAAACATAAAAAGAAACACGTAGTCTTGCATAGGCTGTGAAGCAAAGCATTAGCAAGAAGATAAACTAACAGGAAAATTAAGTCAAGTGGGAAAATCTGTGTGAATACCAACCTGAGTTAATTCTATGTGAATCACAGTTAAAGGTTATAGAGAGGAAAGCATAATTTTGTTTTGATTTAGTTTGACTTGGCCTCCGATAGAGACAGCTAGGAGTAACCTGTGAGATAACTTATTTGAAAAGTGGTAAAAGGATGATTGTGGCTAACTGAAAATTTTTGCGCAGTTTAATTCTGTGGTAATTGTCTTAAAAGCTTAAAATACTGACTTTTGAAAAATGTGCTATAGGAGTGTTTGTGATCTCCCCCCACCTCTTTTTTTTTAAAAAAAAAAAAAATGAAATAGGTGACTTGAGGAAGATACAGCTTTAGAGGTTTTAAAGCTATTTCTGGGAAAATACACTTAAAGTTAGCATATATAATGCTGAGTATGTATATACTAATGGCATATTTCTTGACTGTTTTATATACTCTGTACTGAATTGCAATTCAATGTAAACATATGTTGGAAACTGATTCTCTGCCTCAAGTACTTCACCCCATGATCACTCTTCTTGGAATTTAGCATAGAAGAGAATTAGATTTGTCTAGTTTATAAATATAATTCTGCTTTAAAAACAGGCCCTGCTAGTTCTTATAGCAGGTGCTTTAAGTGACTGTAGGAACATGATGTCCTGTTTGAGTGCAGCTGGTTTTGGTCCTGATTATAAATTACTACAAATTAAATAACTTCATGGAGAAAACTGGTTTTGTTATATTTATTAGTTTGAGCTGTGTTTACAGTCCACTTAAGATCTCCTCTTCAAGGAGCTTTCACAGATGGATTTCTAATAGGAATTTTGAAGGCAAAGTTAAAAATCGTATCTTTCTATCAAAGCTATTGTGTAGAAACTCAAAATCTTACTGTATTAAAAAGTAAGAGTGTATTTTTTTTAGGATGCACAGATGAAGCGCTGATAGTGATGAGAAGGATAACTGAAATATTTTCTGTTATGAATGAGCCTTTGGAGAAATAGCTGAAAAATTATGAGAAAAGATCATAAGATATACTTGTCTATGTTATTGCACTGCAATTATATTAAATACTAGTTCTATTAAAATTTATAGTCGACTTAAGAATAGGAATTTTAGGGCTGTTGTAGTTTACTGATGAACTCTGTAGTAAGGATTTGATTGTTACTGTGCTGCTGTGTTACGCAGTTGTGTATTTTTCTTTGTATTTTTATTAACTACTATGTGTGTAAAGTATAAAAGATAATATATGCAAGGCTGGAAGCACATCAAGACTGATTTTCAGCAGTAGCAGCCTGTAAATGCTGTTGCAATAGATTTTTCTGAAATGTTCTTTTCCTTGTTGCCTTGCCTGTGCAAATTACTTGCAGAATTGTTAGGATTTTTTTTTTTTTAATCCAGGTGGCTCTGCTGTGGTCTAGAGATCTAAGCAGCTGGGGAGAAGCAAATGTATTAATCTCCAGTTAACTCTCTGTTACATTGAAAGACTACAGATAGACATGTACAAATGTCCTGGCAGAGTGGAGCCCAGAAAACTTCTCGTCAGTCTATCAAAATGGTGAATTTCATCAGTCTCTTGAAGAAACTGCAAAAGTGTGTAGCTACTGAACTGTGAAGACCAAAGTTCCAGCTGTGTTAATCATGGAAGTTACACCATTTTTTAACCAAATGTTAAAAAATTTTAACATTTTAAAGAACTGACTCATGCAGTTTCATTCATATTTGCTAAATAGCTGAAGTTGTCTCAGTACCCACAAGGTGAGGATATTGATATTTTTAAAGCTCAGACCTTGAGACACAGCTATATAGCAGACTTTATGATAGCAGAACATGTGGTTCTTCAGCAATGATCCAACACATGTATTCTGTAGAAAGAATTCTCCTACAACACTGTGATACTGAATAATCTAGACCTGTGCAACATTGTGAGTTATATACAATTCTAAAATAAAGTGTTTGTTCTTTATGGAGGAACTCCAGTTACTTGAGTTTTTCTGAAAGCTTGTGTGTGGAGGTACTCAGCCTGCAGTACTGAGGCGTTACTAACAGCTCTGTAGCTTATTGCGGTACAAATACACAGTGGCTGTAATTTAGGCCCTTTTCCCTGACTTCTTGAGAGTCACTGACACAAGATACTTTATGTATTTAGTTCTCCATATTTAGGAGGATGTGTTGGAGGGAAATCTTTCATTGAAGCTATTTCAGTGAATCACCAAGCACAAACTGCCCATTAAAAAAAAAAGTACTGAAGAGGCTTTATTTGGCGTCTTGTGTACTGAAATAGAAGTTCTTGGTAACGTCCCATTTACCAACCCCGTAATTAGTTAGAATTAAACTACTTGGAAGTTCTTAATCCTTTTCAGGACATGATAATTAGCATTCAGTAAAATTAAATAGTGCAGTTTTGCATTTATAATCTTCATTAACTACCTGGATGAGGTGATGGAATGCACCACTAGCAAGCTTGTGGGTGATACCATCTTGTGTGTGCGGGGAGGAGTGGGAGGGAGGGGGCTGCTTTTCTGAGGGACCTTGACAGGCTGGAGAAATGGGCTGACAAGAGCCTCATGGTGTTCAACAAAAAGTCTGAAAACTGAAGCAGAATAACCCTACACAGTAGTACACCCTGAGAAACGATGGCTAGAAAGCGACGTTGCTGCAAATGATGTTGCTTTCCTGGTGGACGCGAAGTTGAATCTCAGTTAGTGATGTGCCTTTACTTAGCGAGAATCAAGCCAGTAGCTGCCCGAGGTGAGTACTTGTGCGACTGCGTCTGAAACAGTGTCTGGTGTTGTGCTCCCTGGTACAGGAGAGATGCTAACATGCTGGAGCAGGTCTAGAGGAAGACTGCCAAGATAATTAGGGGGTAGGAGCACATAATCTAAAAAGAGCAGCTGGAAAAGCTGCATGTCCTCGGTGTTTGGAAGGGGGGGGGCGGGGGGCGGGACAGGAGGTTTTTTTCAGTTACTGGGAGGGCACAGAGAAGACAGAACCAGGCTGTTCTTGGGAGAGCTGGGTGACAGGGCTAGAGGCAACGGAAAAAGTTCCAGGAAGGGATGTTTCAGTTAAACATTAGGAAGTTATTTGCACATTGAAGGTGGTCAATTGCTTGGACAAGTGTCCCAGAGAGGCCTCCTTGGAGATACTCTGAACTTGGTTGGGAATGGCCTTGAGCAGCCTTTGAGGCTTTGGAGATTGTCCTGGGTAGGGGACTGAAGCAGTTGACCTCCAGAGGTTCCTTCCAGTGTAAATAGGTGCTTGCTCTGTGTCACATGATATGATTACACAACCAGCCATTTTCTCCATCTTCATATGACTGGTCCTGGCCCAGCTGTAGTGTGTGGCCCAGAGGGCTGTGGAGCTTCGTAGAAGAGAACAACATGAAGATCTTACGTAAAGTCTGCTAGATGGCTCAAACCCCAGGTTTTTTAACCTGACTTCTGTCTAGTCAAAGATTTGAAGTGATTAGTTTAGTGCTTTTGAGTGTTGCGTGTGTCTGTAATGCAGCAGACTAGTCTTGAATGAGGTGTCTTTTTCAAGAGTTTTGTATTTTTAAATAATGTTTGAGGGGGGTTTTGTAATAGAACTTCAAAAATTTTTCCGGCTACATAGAAGTAGCCTGATTCCATGTGCATCCTTTCAGGCAATGAAATAAATGTAGAATTGTGATTGGAATACAGGCTTATTCTATTTATATTTGTTTGTTGAGGCTGGGATTTTTTGTTTTCAGATTCATAAATCCAGACTTTCTCATAAGCAAGCCGCCTGAGCTTTATTCTTACTTACTTAATAAAGGAATACAAAGTTAAATTTGTCTGTCTGGAATGGGAATTAGACAGGCAGTATTTTGTTGTAATGTTTAGCTAAAAAGAGATAATGTGGAGGTTTTCGTCTCTTTGTTACCCTGGATGTTATTACAATGTAAAATAACCAAACCTAAATAAAACAGTCACATAATTCTACTGTAAAGGCTATGTGAAGTGCTAGTTGATTTGGTATTTATTTCATAGAAATACCTTCTAAGTTCAGTCTCACTGAGCTCAATTCAGAAATCCTGTTGATTATTTTTTTTTCCCCTGCATGTATTCCTGTTATATATATAGTGATTGAGGACTCGGTATGAAGAACCGTAGTCTGAACTGATCACCATCTTAAAGATTGATTATAATTCCTGCCCCCCCCCCCCCCCCCATTAGCTATTGGTATGGTTTTCTAAGAAGAGAATTGAGTCAAGTTTCTACTAAATTAGTCACAAGCCTTAAAAGTATACTGAATTAACTGCAGTTTTATAGGTTGTGGTATCAGGGTAGCCATAAGGAGTTATGAAGAACTGTATCCTTCATTATTTTTCAAATATACAAAGGTTCTCAATTTTAGCATCTACTCATGAGTGCAAGGGAAGAAATCCTAAATCTCCAAACTGATGTGTTTTGTGGGAATAGCTTCTGTATGAGTTAGCAATTTTTAGCAAAACCAGACAGTATTTTCTGGGTGTCTTAAGCATGTTTTAGCTCCTTCAAAAGTAATGATGACATGCAGATCAAAGCAAACTGGGTTAGTGCAAAATGGAGTTGTTTAAAGAAGTTTCTTTTTGAAACTTAAAACCTCAGTATGAACTTTGAACAAAAAATATTCCTGAAGCAGTCTACCCACGGCTTACTGTGAAAATAAATCCTTTCACATTCCTACAGCCAGACAGTCCACCCTAACCATGGCTTGCTTTAGCTATTGTATGCTTTATTTTCCCCAGTGCTGTCTGGGTCTGCTTACTTCTAACTCTGATGATTCCTGTTGTCTTTTCCAAACTGCCCACCCAGCTGCTGTGTCCAAACAGCTGTAACTGAGGGCACCCAAGATGTGTTCTGATGCAGTAGTTGTATGGCGTAGCCCTGATTTCCTATCATTGAGAATGCTTCTGATAAAGAATTGTTTCTTTTTCTATTTAAATGTGTTGCATTCTTAAAAGTGGAAGTGACTTTAAAATTTGTCCACGTAGAATTGAAGACCTGAGAGCAGTATTCCGTTTTCAAAACGGATTCAATGGGACTTGAGGCTGTAAAATGCAAAGTTTTGTTGTGTTTTTTTTTTTTTAATACAGTTTGCTGTTCTAATTGATTAAGGAAATAAGATTTCCATGTTACACAGACACTTGATTACATCCTGAAAATGAGCAAGCTATTGCATGAGATGGATTTGCCTTTTAGAGTAGGTGGTTCCAGCACCCCTGATTCCTGCAACATTCCAACCTCACGCCCTTCTGCTGCAATACGATATGTTTTCATACAAACCACCATTTGAAAAGGGAGTCTTTTGTATTTAATTCATCTCATTATGAAGGTATATTTTTGTTATTGTATGTTGTTAGTCATGGCTGTTAAGCTGTTAGATGCTTGCTTCAGAGATGCTTGTTAGTTTTACTGTGATACAAATACTGTTCCATTTCTTGCACTTCTTGCCTGTTGCTCTTTTTCCCCTTCTGAATCTTGTAGAGAGTAGTTTAATGTGATTAGAACATGCTTCTTACTATGCAGGATGTTATACGAGTACATAGGGTGACACCAGGGTAGATTTTAAAAGCTATTTTTTACTTGTTGAATTTTTCAGAAAACCTGAAGACTTAAATCCTCAAATGAATACCTCAACCCTATTGATAAGGTATTTTTGTTTCTACATATCCACTAGCAATTGAAAATCTGGTTTGTGGATTGTTCCCTAGCAAGTATTAAGTCTATTATAAAATATGATGCAACAGGATATGCAATATAGGAGGGAAGGAAGGGATGACTGCCTGTTGTTAAACATCACCCTTTCCCAAAGTGCAAGTGGGTAGGGACTGCATTAGGCATCTCCCCTGTTGCCCCTTCAAGAAGAATGTGTTTGTTCAGAAAGCTGTGTGCCAAGTTAGTAGAGTTTGTTCTCATCAGTGTCCTGCTGAGCTTCCTGCAGCTAAACCAAACACTTTTCACCAGGACCTTCTTGCCCCACTTCTGCTTTTTGACTGCCAGAGTAGCATCACTTGGGTGACTTTGCCCTCTAGTAAATGCAAGCTCAGCTGTGTGCTTTCACTGCCTGTTGGACAGTGGTTTTGGTTGTCCTTCCACCCTAGGTCTTGCTTGCCTGGCATCAGGCACTGGAATAGCATCTGCTGCTGTTAATGATCATCCTTTTTTTTTTTTTTTTTTTGGCATAATGAGATTAAAACTGTACCCAGACACAGGTACCAGTTCTACTGACATTTTTTGATAGGGCTGGTCCAGTCCATGCTCCATCTATCATCCCCTTTCGAATGGACTGCCACTGTCAGAGTCATAGCTGATAAAATAATGCTGGACTACAATAGAAATTTCCTGAAAACTGTTCTGACTTTAACTAACACGGTGGTGCGGGTGTTCTCCTGCCTTGCCTCCAGCACCCGAACAACTGTGGGCTTTGAACAGTTTGCATATTGCTGGTGTTTCTGCTGCTGTCTGCACTTCAGTTTGAACAAACACTGTTTTGAAAGTATTTCCACTCTTTGCAATATGCACTGGTACA
Organism: Opisthocomus hoazin; assembly: GCF_030867145.1. NCBI lineage: Eukaryota > Metazoa > Chordata > Aves > Opisthocomiformes > Opisthocomidae > Opisthocomus > Opisthocomus hoazin. Next base: position 68,415,145 of record NC_134417.1, on the reverse strand, counting down.
AATAATCCTCCTCCCTATTGCTGCTGCCATGTTCTGGCTATTTGCACCGTCAACATCCAGCAAGAAAACCCAAAAGAGGGAACTGATCTGAGTTACAGCTATCCTGCTTCTCTTTGCAGCTGCAAAGGCACATACCAGTACAAAGCAAGGGAAAGTGTGGGAATATGGATGAACAGAAGGGATGGATCAGAAACAGAAAAGGCAGGATCAGCTCTGGTGTCAATTAAAACCTCTTTAGAAACTACAGTCTAAGATTCTCAAACAACATTAGCGTCATAAAAAGATAAAGGAGGCAGATTTCTAGCTTGCGAAGTGCATGCTTCGTAACAGCTATAAGAGTCACTTTACAATTTCTGAAGCTTTCAGGGAAGTCTGGTAGAGGTCACGCACTGATCTGGGCAGCGATAACGGGCAGCTGGATGTGGGAGAGGAGAACAACCCAAGACAGGAACAAGAAGCGTAGAGGAAAAAGAAATGCACTTGGTTTGGGGGGCTTTTTTGGGGTGTCTCTTGTCGTGCCTTTTACTTTACAACAAACAGAAAGAACTATTCCCAAGTAAGTGTCTGTATGTTGTGTTGGAACTGGAGCAGGTTTTTCGTGAAGTGGCCTGCAAGGGATTCCTAAGCATCGCAACTCCACGAGCTGCTGAAACTAATACAATAAACTGGTTCCCCTGGCTTATGTCTAATCTACCACTGCTTGCTTTTGCTCCCATAGATGGGTGCAGTGAAACTGACACTGGGATTCTTCTTCTAACAAACTCTGTACTCTTGGACCTTACCCCAGTGGATTTCTGTCTCAGGCAGCCAAATACAAGATCTACCAGTACCTAGCAAATTCTGGATTGGTAGTTGAACTTCTGTTAGTGATGGGCCAGGCTGCTTAAGAGGAGCTTTACCAGTCGTGGTAGAGGAAAGTGAATGGGCTTGCCAAGCTGAAGGAGAGACATGGTGACTTGACTGACAGCGGTAAGCCTGCTCTTTTATGTGAGCAGGCTGGATTGTATAGTTTCAGGTGGCCACGTGTCTTCAGCTGGGTGCCTGCTGTCACTGCTTTGCAGCCAGGTTTGGTAGACACTGAAGTAAAAATCTTCCCTTAGGTGAGGAGGCGTGCCTAGCAGTGGAGGTAGCAAGAAGGGAATGCATGTCCTAGTCACGGCAGCACCACCATGGCTTGGAAAGCCCACATGCAGATGTCCTCTGTGACTTTGTGAGCAGTGTTCAGAAATAGCATTGGCTAAGAACCTCCTGTGCGGTGTCACTGACACCTCCCAAGTCAGGAGGGTGACCTGGATCTTTCTGTTCTGCAGGACCTCCCTGTCTAATGTAACAGCAAATAAGGGACACAGAGGTCCTAAAGTCACCTTACCTAACCAGAAGTAGTGGATTCATTGGTGAGCTAGCTATGTTTAGTCAGTCATTCTTTTCTTATGGCTCTGGGAACTGTATGGAGTAGATGTGGAAGGAACAGAGTTGGTGATGAACACAGACCAGGCTGTCTTAACTCCACATTATATATTTTGATAGTATGTGGGCTCATGGGCAAGCAGTATTGGAAATAAAGGGTATGTAAATCTAGTAAATGCTACTTTTCAGAACACGTGCCTGCTGACACAGTCACTGGCTGTGGAAAGAGATAAGGAGGTAGCTTTCCATCAAAAAAAAAAAAAAGTCCTGTAAAAGCTTCGGCAGTACACAAGGGTGAGTTAGTGGACAAGGCATGAGATGATCTTGGCTACTGGATACCAAGCCAAAGGCTTTTTCTGGGGCAGGGGAGAAGCATTAAAAGTAAAAAAAGTAAAGTATTTCCTGACTGGTATATTAAACTATATAGTTAGTGTTGAATGCTTAAATCTGTTTCTGCACAGAGGAATTTTCTCCTTTGTACTGGGAAGACTCCGGTGAAATTTTTCATGTGTGCTATGGCCAATGAAGTGTTTTCTGTGCAGAGGCATTTTGTTCTTCCCCCGCAAATATAAAGTGGAGAAGAACGGTAATAGAGCAATAAGGTTCACTGAGAGCATGGAAACAGGGAAATTGTGGGGAGAGGGGCAATTTTTTTGCAAGTTCCCTTTTACTTGTTGTTGCTATGAAGTAGAGGAGTAAGGAGAAGTTAGGTCTGCGTGTGTGATACCGTGAATGTTATCAGAGTAGGAGAAAAAACATACAACACTGCTTATGCTTTCCTCTTTCTTCTGTAGCATCTGACTACAGTCTTTCCTTGATAATTCAGCATCCCTCAGTGAGTATGGTCTTTCAGGAGAAAAAGGGGAGGGAAATCGAAAATAATTCAATGTTCTTAAAAGACAGAATATCACTCCTTCATCTTAATGTAAAAAATAGTCTAGATGTGCTTTACAAATTTCCTGCATTCTGGCTGAATCAAGCAAGGTAAAAGGAGATTAGCATAGACACCATTCCCTTATCAAGTATCGTTTGCCAAAGTGAGATGTACTTGCTTCATGATGAGACCCAGCGTCTAATTTTGTAGGTCTGATCTTGGAACTGTCAGTCTGTGTTGAATCTTGTGGAAAAGCTCTGGAGACTCTGTTTCAGGTTATTTCTCTCAGTGCAAATGTGGTTTTCTTTAGTACACTTTTTGATAATTAAAACTGTGCAAAAAACCCTGCATTTGTCTCTCTTAAGAACTGACTTGGAGCTGGATTACTGACGGTGAGTAAGCATTATGCAATTTTTAAAAGATTCCAAGACAGTGGAAGAACAGATGCCTAAACCTGATGCCTGTTCCTGGAATATTAGTAGAAATTATATAATAACAGACCAGATTAGGAGACATGTGGATTAATGTGATGTCCTGAGGAACAGTCAACGTAGCATTGTAAGGGAAAGTCTGGTCTCACAAGCTTCACAGAATCATTAAGGTTGGAAAAGACCTCTAAGATCATCAACTGTCAACCCATCACCTCCATGCCTGCTAAACCATGTCCTGAAGTGCCACATCTACACGTTTTTTAAACACCTCCAGGGATGGGGACTCCACCACCTCTCTGGGCAGCCTGTTCCAATGCCTGACCACTCTTTCAGCAACGAAATTTTTCCTAATAGCCAATCTAAACCTCCCCTGACACCACTTGAGGCCATTGCCTCTCATCCTGTCGCTGGTAACTTGGGAGAGGAGACCAATGCCCACCTCACTACAACCTCCCTTCAGGTAGTTGTAGAGAGCAGTAAGGTCCCCCCCCCAGCCTCCCCTTCTCCAAACTAAACAATGCCAGTTCCACTTACTGAAATTCTTTGAAGAAGTTAGTGTTTGACATAATCTGCTTGGATTTTCAAAGGGCATTTCGCACTATCCCTTGCTTAGAAGTCTTAAGAAGTCCAAACCACTGTGGGAAAGAGGGAGGGTCCTTTGCGTGCAGAAGTTGCTTGTTAAAAGATAGGAAATGGGTCGGAATAGAGACAGTTCTCGCAGTGGCTGAAGGTTACTGGTAGAGTCCCAGACATACCAGTGCTAGGACCTCCGCTGTTTAATGTGAGGATAAATGATCCAGAAAAGATGGTAAGTAGTGAGATGATAGTCTCTAGACAATACTACAAACGCTGTCAACTGCAAAAAAATTTTATGAGACTGAATGATAAATGGCATATGAAACTCAATAGAGCTAAAGGTGAAAGATTCACATGGCTGGGGGGGGTGGGAAAGGGTCCTAAATTTATATAGAAATTTATTCTTTTAATTATTACCACTTGGGAACAAGATCTTGAGGTTATAATAAAAACTTTGAAGAGAATTGACTTAGTCCTTAGTACCAGTCCAAAAAGTAAATCAGACGTTGAAAGAGTAGAGACCATGCCACCACCATGTAAATCCATGCATTTTGCATGTTGTACACAGTTCCTCATGTCCTAACTTAAGAAGGTGTTAGTGGCCTTGGAAATAGATCAGAAAAAGCAGAAAGGATCTGAAAAGTTGCACAGAATCCATTCTTTAAGAATTAGGGTCAATCAATCTGTAAAAGAGCAACCTGTCAACAAATTGGAATGACGGAAGGGTGATAATCTGTAAAAAGTGATATGATAGAAATCTCTGAAATGACAAGTGTAATGGAGAGAGTAAATAGGATAAGTCTTTTGCTGTTGACCTCTCAGTTCTTGTAGACAGTGAAAATTAAATTTAACAAGTGGCAGGTTAAAAACATGTTTCTTCACAATGAATAGTTAAGCTGTGAAGTTTCAGGATGCTGTGGCTGTTAAAATTTTCCATAGAGTCAGAGAGTTTTTGAACAAATTAATGGAAGAAAAATGCATTACATGTTATTAATTTAAAACCAGCACATCTGACTCAAGAATTCATCAAGTGGTAAACTGCTGAAGACTGGGGGAGTATTTTGGAAAAGCATCAGTTCATGCTTGCCCAGTTTTTGTACTTCCATTGGTATAGTCTGCCGGCAACTATCTGGACAAGTTACTAGATGAGAAGTTTCTGATCCAGTATGGCCATTATTGTAACTGTGTTTATAATCTTTGGAAACAAAATGGGAAAGGAAAATGCATATACTGGTAGCCGCAAACTTTTAAAAGAGTTAAAGTTATATATCATCTGTTTGATTTCATATTTGTGAAGTCTAAAACCAGTTGAAATTTTGCTACAAGCCAGATACAATACTGTTTCATGAAAGCGCACAATAAATTGTATTAATCAATAAAATGGTGACATATAGACAGTAGAAGTGGTAAATGACATTGTTAGAATTGGAGTAATCTAGTTGTCATTAATGACATCTGAGAATATATAATGAAAATAATCTTCAGCTTGCTTTAATGTCTTGAAATAGAATTGCTGTTGGGGACAAGATTCTTTCAAAGTAAGAATAAACTATTTTTTCTCTCACTTATAATTTTGAATATTTATTCCTAAGCAGAGTTTGCCTTTATTTTTGAGGATTGACACTTTTTTTTCCCCCAGTCAGTCTGAAATAACTTCCACAACAGCGAAGAACTCTTACCAGTCTTTGTCAGACATACAGTCATTTCTAATTTATGCTATAACCCTTCCAAATCTACGGAGCTGAAAAAAAACCCATGGGTTTTGCTTTTATATTTTTTTTAAGGGCTTGTCTAGTATTTTTGTGATTCCTCTTTTTTTTTTTTCTTTTTAGCTTAGTAATGTAGCTACAAAAAGCTCATTAAAGTTCTTACTTTCTTAGTCTGCTGTAGAAGCCAGGTAATTTTTCAGGTTTCCAGACTGAGTATCAGTTCAAGCCATTATCTCAAGAACACATTCGCTCAAATAATCTGTTATCATTTTTGGAGTATTGGATGCTGTGGATGCAAACAATGAGAATGCTCATGAGTAAATATGATTGATGAAGAATTCTGATTTCTAGACAAGGTCAGTCAATTAGTTGTTGGACTAAAGAAATTTCTTCCATTAGCAGATTGTTCATTGTCTAACTAAGCTTTTTACAACGGTTTCTGTAATACATAGGACTGACTGCTAGCAGGAAAGATAGTGGATTATATCAGTTTCTGAGGTTGTGATCCAGGAAAACAGTTTCTCTGTAGCATGCAGAAGGTGGTGAGAAAAAAAACGAGCAATGCAACTCCGGCAGGTCTTCAACGTCTTTTAACCTCATTCTGGTGTTAGATGCACAGAATCCCCATGGAGAAGATATCCAAGATTCTGCCAAAAGTTTGGCACCATCCTGATCCGTTCTGATTACTTAAATCTTGATGTTGGCATGCACAGGGATAGGAGCCTTAACTGTCATTGGAGATACTTCATTTCTCAGTACCCAAAAGCTTGCTCTCTTCCTTCTGTGAAAAGTCATGGATTCTTTCATGAATTGGGGCAGTAGTTTTCATCCAGAAACTGTTGCTCTACATCTTTATCTTTTGCTGTATCAGGTAGCCATTTACCTAGGTCAAACATTTCTTTGGTATAATAGTTTCAGACTGTCAAATTTGACGGAGATTGTATCTTCCCCAAATACCTTTGAACAGCCTTCTTGTCTGCCTGCTCTTAGCATTTAGCACAACCGTAGGATGATGTCCAAACAGATGTCTTGATGTCGTTTAATCCAAACTCATGAAAGCTGCTGTTAAATTACTGCATTGGAGATGAAGAAAAATTTTTAAACACTTTGTCTGAAGGAAGAGTAATTTGATTATATAGACTGCTTAGTGAAGTGCGGTATGATGTAGCCTGTGTGCAAAACCAACAAAACAGAACCATTCTTGGCTTTCTACAACAGTATTGCAGTGATTTAAAATGAAAACGTACTGCAAACTGGTTAGCCTTAATCAGTACAAATGCTGTTGGGTTTGTTGGAGGACAGATGCTCTTTTATTGTCATGACACATTTCCAAGAACAGAGAGTTTTTTGTTTTCAGGCGTAATAAGAAATTGAAACAGTGGATGCAATAGTGAAGTGTTCCAGCAGACAAAAGATGTAAGAACCTGGTGACCAGAATGTTGTGGTTTAGAATATAAAGAAAGGGTTTTATATCAAACTTTTGCTGTTTAAGAGAGACCATAACAGACAAATGTAATGGGACCTTTAAAAGAACGGCTTTAAAAAAAAAGGAGGTCTGTGTTCACTAATACTCTTTGGACATGTGAGCTGGCGTGTATGCCATGCAGGAGTGAGCAGGAAACTCCCTGGTTGATGATACTCCCAAACTTCCCAGCAATCTTAGCTGTGAAAAGAACACAGAAAAAGTGAAATTAAAAATTATTTTATTTCTGTCATAGAACATCTGCTTTCCTTATGGCTCAGATTTTTACTATAAATACTAATTTTAAAGCACATTGTAACTTAGCTTTTTCTTAAGCTTGAATGTTGGGAAGGGCAGTAATATTAATGGTTTGTTTATGCTTCAGGGAGACTAGTTTGAACAACTAGTCTGCTAATCTGAAGGGAAAAGCTCACTTTTCTGTGTCACTCATTTAGGGATGTATATTCTGGCAAGAAATTAGGAAAAATAATGCACTGTAAGGAACTCAGTGTCTGTGGATAAGTGATCGCGCTTCAGTATTCTGGGCATGAGAAATGTCAAAATTTATGGAAAGAGGCAGTTACGTTTAGAGATTTTGCAGTTTTAATGGCTTGAAGTAATTTTCAAAGTAATGAAAACAACAGTGTGCTTCAGAAAAACTGAGCACAGCTACATGCAGGAGCATGTTCTATTTGAGCTTGGATGACTTAGAGAAAAATTTAAAGTGTGTGTAGTTACTTTGTACGCTCACACAACGGATGCAGATATGCCAGTGCGTGTTCATGTTAGCTGACACTAGTTTGACCTCTTGTGTTCAAAGCAGTGACTGAGAGTCATGCTCTGGCTGAATTATATAAAACAAACAAAAGCCCTCATGACAATACTGAGTAAGGGGTGGTGCGGCAGGGATTTCTGTCAGCTTGAGTTCCTTCCTTGCTCTCTCTTTGTTGCTGAAGGAAGCTCCATTGTCCTCACTGGAGCGTTGTATTGGCAAGCAGCATAGATACATACTACTTGAGAAAGTTTTAACGAAAGGAGAATCATTGTAAGAGACTTATACAGTCTCAGTCATTTCCTAGAAGTAAAAAATGCCAGAATAAAGAATGTTGGTTCAGGACAACCACAATTCACCTACTTGTGTAGGCCCTTTATTAATATGTCCTTTAGTTTAAGTGAACATCGACTGGTTTTGCCTTATTTAACTTGCATGACAATGGCCCATGGATGATGAAGGTTTTCTAGTGTCCTTTCTCCTGTGTTCACTTTCCACCCACTGACTATGGCAAACTGTTTTCCTTGGTTCCTGCGTTTTTCTTGCTCCTGGCAATCCAGCCGGGCTTGTTACTCCTGCTGTTCTTTCTCCACTGCCTTATCTGGTTGCCAGCAGGAATAGTGAAAGCGCATAACTGCTGTTTCTGTCTTCTCTGTCTAGCTTCAGCGTGACCCCTGGAAGTGATCACAGAAAGTTCCACTAACAATTAAGCACCGTCAGCTATTTTATGATCCCAGTGTCTATACAGTTACTTCTGGTGGAAGCTTGAAGTAGATAACTGAAGATCTTCTCAAATAAAGTCATAAAAATTTTATTACTTGGGTAAAACAGAATACTTTTTTTTAGACTGGTTCTTGAAAATCTTTGTGACATTAATAGAACTGCATGGCCAGCAGGTCAAGGGAGGGGATTCTGCCATTCTGCTCAGGTGAGACCCTATCTGGAGTCCTGTGTCCAGCTCTGGAGCCCTCAGCACAGGAAAGACATGGACCTGTTGGAGCGGGTCCAGAGGAGGGACACAAAAATGATCAGAGGGCTGGAGCACCTCTTCTGTAAATAAAGGCTGAGAGAGTTGGAGTTCTCTTCAACCTGGAGTAGAGAAGGCTCCAAGGACACCTTATTGCGGCCTTTCAGTATCTAAAGGGAGGCTTACAAAAAAGACGGAGAGAGACTTTTTACCAAGGCTTGTAGTGACAAGACAAGGGTCAATGGTTTTAAACTAAAAGAGGATAGATTTTGGACTGGATGTAAGGAAGACATTTTTTATGATGGGGGTGGTGAGACCCCGGAACAGGTTGCCCAGAGGAGTTCTGGATACCCCCTCGCTGGAAGCATTCAAGGTCAAGTCGGATGGGGCTTTGAGCAACCCGATCTAGTGAAGGATGTCCCTGCCCATTTTAGAAGGGTTGGACATGATGTTCTTAAAAGATCCCTTCCAATCCAAACCATTTTGTGATTCTATGATTCAAGCTCAGGTTGTTTTGGATTTTTTTTAAGAAGCTTTATTCTCTCTTTCTCGCTGTTTTCTTTGGCTTGATAATTTATCTTGAAGCCAGAAGTCATTATCATGCAACAAGGTTGTGTTTCATTGTAATTACACTAGAGTCAAGAATAATCTTCAGAAATACAAACTGTAAGTGACATACTATAATTAAATTTTGTTATCCACAGCCATTATGTAAATGATCAAACAGTTTGTATGCAGTGGGGAAAAACAGCCTGGTGTTTCAACAGAGGTGTTCTAGCAAAATTTAAAAATGTTTCTTCAAGTTACGTGTTTATGTAAATTAATATTAGATTAGATCCGATATATCTTTTGTCATTTCCCTGCCAAAGTCAGAATTTTGCCAGTGGGTATATTAAATATTTTATAAGAATTGCAGCAGTTGCAGTTCTGCTAATTTTCTGGCGTATGTAAAGTGCAAGTGATGATCCCTGTCACTGCACTTACCCGAATAGCTCGTTCTTAGCAATGATGACTCTTGAGATTCTGGGAACTTAGCACCGTGACAAGCAGGATGCGTACCTCTTGGACTAGAAGGAGGTAAATTGTTCCTGAAGTTGTGTCTAAGAAATGTAATAAAATGCTTGTAAAATACTGTGTAGAAAACATATTTTGCTGTGGGAATCTGTCTCATTTTAGATGTGGAATGATCTCCTGGATTCTGTGTTTAGACCTTAAATGGATGTGTTGCTTTGAAGGACTGCTGACCAGTTAAATTACCTCTTTGTTAAAAGGAAATTGATTTGTTCATTCAGCTGAAAAAAATGAAGATCGCTTTGAAAGATCAGTGGGGTCACATTGTCTTTTAGTGTTACGGAGAACAAAACCAGCATGTAAGAATGCTTCCAGGAAGAGGTATGTGCGTGTTTGTTTCTAGTCCAGTACGTTTGTGAACATTGTTCCTCGTCTTTCTCCCAACAATTGAGCGTGCCTTCCTCACCTCTCAATTGAATAGCATAGAAACAGGTATTTCTTTAATGTAAGTAGAGTATATTTTACAAAGTTTCATCCTATAGATATTTGTGAAATAATTATAATGCACCAAGTAGAGATGTATTCTGTCACTCTTGAAAGCATACATAGCTTGCCTAAGTGAAAATAGGGAGCTCTGCATACATTGCATATTCCTTGAAATGGTGTGTAATATTCTTTTTGGTGCTTTCGGTTGTTTGGATAATGATAGAGAAATTACAGTAAGTGTTGCTTAGTTTATTCAGAATGTGCAACTGCAGACTGTCAGCAATATACGGATAGAGCACTGGTCCTCTCAATAGCACAGGTGTGAGTCAGGAGTCAGTGGCAGGGTGCTGTGATTGTTGCTTTCCTCTGATGATTTGGAATACATCATGATATTTTGGGAAGTTCTACATTCAAAAAATCCAGATTTATTTGTTTGCTCTATTGTTTGATTTATTTTTACTCTATGAAAAATACATTGCTGTTTATAAAACCAGTAGGTTTTGTGTTGAAATGCACTGACTTCAGCTACTCATAATTTCTGAATGCAACTGTATGCATTTAGAAAGGGGTAGAATGATGCTTACTATTTACAGTCTGGTTGTAGTTGGCTCACCATGTGTACTAGCTATCCTTACTTTTTCAGATCCACCATGTAGGCCTCCTGCATATTTACAAGATCTAGCGACAGCGTGACCCTACCGATACTCTTTCTTATGAGAAACCTTCCTCAAACTGAGAGACTGCTGCTTCAGGAACATGCTAAGGTTTTTGAATATGTAAGGGATTTTCAGATTTTGCTGTGGAGGCGCGTGCTCCTGAGTAGCCCTGTGTTACCATCCTCTTTATTTTTGCTTGATGTGGATGTGCCTTGACAACCAAAAAGTTTTGATTTCAGTTGTATCAGTTTAATGCCACTGCAAATGAGTTTGGCATTAAAGCTTTTGACTGGCCGGATTCTACCAGAGACTCTCCAGAGGGTTGGCTTTAGGCCGCAGTGCAGTTTCAAACTTGTTTACCTGACTCTTAACACAGCTTTTAAATTGTGTTAAGCTGAGCAAACATACGTGAAAAATACATCCTGAACTCAGTCCAGGGTAAAGGCACATTGCACTCTATTTAGATTGGTCAGTCAAGCTCCCCGTGGGGTTTTCTACAGCCCTGTGCATTGCTATCATCATTTCTGCTTCATATTCTAGCAGTGTTCTCCAGTACTGGTTGTCTTTACCCTCAGTTTTTCTAAGCAGATCAATCTGGCAGGAACCCACAAATTTCTTCAGACTTTTTGCTCCATATAGTGTCTGTCTATTTATCCCATCTGTCCATTACTCTGTAAATCGTTGCCTTGTAACTCCTGGTGTGGTTTCACTGTGTACTTTTTGTGTGTTGGCATTGATCATGGAGGGGCCACACGCTTGTCTTTTACTGAACTGAGCTGGGTGGTTGCTTATCTTACAGTTAAACAAAGTGTGTTTGAGCCTTTTTTTGCAAAGAGGCTCCCACCCCAGCTGACGCATAGAGCATGATGTGTGTTGGAGGGTAAGGAGAAGGCAGTCAGAGAAGCATTTGAACAGGGTTCTCATGCTGCCGGCAAGAGAGACATTGCACTGGTTAAGAACACTGCCACTGTCTGGTTCATATTCTTTAGCTTATCACTGATGGTAACTGTCCTGTGAGTCATCAGCTGCTGGTACTTCTTGGTATAGGGGCTGGGTGATATTTATTCACTTTTGCTTGACAAAAAAGCAAAATCAGCGTTGACCTGTGGTAGGGAAGTTGCTTGTAGACATTTATTGAACTAACAGTGTTTTATGCTCTGTATCAAAAGTGTTTTGAGTTATTTTAGTGGGTGGAACAGTCTATAGTGAGCTTATTATACTAAAACAGTGTGCTTGAGACTGAAATGCCAGAACTATCAAGCAGGTCTGTCTTTAGCTTGACTTAATCTAATAAAATGTCAAACAGTTCTTTTTGTGCTTCTTCACCTTCTGATCTAGATGGAGGAGGTCTTAGGGTGGTAGTGTTGGTGTAAAACTAGGCACGAATTTTTTATATTATTTAAAATTTGGTTAGTCTTCTTAACCTGAGGAGTGAAGAGCTAACCCTAAATGAGTTCTGCTGCATTTTATGGCTGGAGCCTAAAAAGAGTGTTAAGAAGAATATGTCTCTTGTATCAATAACTAAGCTACAGCAAATTAAGTTAGATTATTAAGGCCTTGGCAGAATGTTGCATTGGGGACAATGCCAAAGTGTTATCTGGACATCAGAGAACTTTGAGGGTTTTGTTGTTACTTTTAGAATAATTTTCTAAAGACAGGGTGCCCTGGAATGGATATGAAATGATCTACAATTGCAGGTGAGACTATTGGTTGTTCCAGCACATAATTATAGAATGATAAACATTGTTCCGTCTTACTGAATTGGTGCTCCCTGAGGACAAAAAAAAAAGGATGCACCAAAACAGATGCTCCTTTTAAGTTGTGCCGCTGGATTTTATTTGTCCCTCTGACTGTCTGCAGGGATGCTGTCCTCATCTGACTGTCACAGTGTGCCTTTGATCTGGCCGTACAGTGTCTTGTTTCTCTTGCCATGTATGTATGTACCTACCCCACAGTGGATTTACCCCATTTCATTTAGATGATGAATGCAAGTGCTGTAGACAACACCATCACAGTTAATGCAGCAATTACTTTAGCTACATCTATAAAGAATTTTTTCCTTAAAGTGTTAACTGCTTCTAACCTCTGCTGCAGCTGTCACTGTTGCATCCCTGTAAGTGTATCAATGCAATGCAAAGAAAACCAAAGCCATGCTTAAAATCCTTTTTTCTCCACAAACTGGAGCTGTGAAAGTGGGTCTGAAAGAAAATATTCCACCTGGATGAAAGTCTTTGTCCCTGAGTCAATAAGCCAAAATTTCAAATTACCGAGTTGAGCAATAGCTTTAAGCCTTCTGCTTGTGAGTATGTATATATGCCAGCATAAAAAGATTGTAACGTAAGTTGCTAGACTCTCTATCCAACAAACGTATAAATAAATAAATCATTATTTCTATCACTATCCTACACTATGTTTTATTCAATCAACTCTCAATATTATTGCCACTTTTCAGCCTTGGTATTTAAAACACAGTGAACACATTATACGGGTGATTGTTCTACAAAGGGTGAGACACTGGTATATAAATTATTTTTTTGGTCTGTACTGGGAAGTGTAAAATGTAACACTGAATTTGATAATGCTGAGCTCCAATCACAAGGTTTAAAGTGGCAGAGGTTCTTTCATTTCATTTTCATTTCCTATTGATGACTGCAGAACTTTCGGCACAAACCTTAGAATATTTCAGTGTGTAAAAAAAAAAAAAAAAAAAAAAAGCCACACAAACAAACCCAAAACACCAAAACCAAACAAACCCCTCCACCACCACTTTCCCATAACGCAATTTTCAAGCTTTGCTAGTGCATTTGTTACTTAAAAGTTTGCAGAAATGTTCCTCCAGATGCAGGTATCCAGCAAGAGCATTTTTTGCCCATTAATTAAATTCTGGCAAATCTTAAATCTTTACTGTAAACACACAAAAATTAGCTTTAGCCTGACTCTTTCTGCTACGTGTCTACCAGCTGTACGTAAAGTAGGTATGCACATTTGAATGTTTCATTTTTCATTTTGTCTTCTTGGTAAAGTGGGCAATTTTTTGGCACTGTGGTGCTCTTTACTTTGCAGAGAGGAGCGTGAGCAAGGGAGGAAGAGGAGCACTAACCAGGGCTTTTTCTGCTGTGTTTGGGAGATGGCTTGGTATCCTGAGAGTTCTTGAACATAACTTTTGACTTGCTTCATTTGTATTAGTTCATCCGAGTAGTGTGGATTAAAATTATCGACATCACAACATGACACTCCTCCTAAGTATGCTGGGTTACTAGGCTTTCTCCTAAAACACGAAGGTGTTCATGATTCCCTTCTGCAATAAATTGTGATTTATAATAAAGACAAACTCTGCAGTAAATATTTTAGAAACTCAGCTTTTAAAAATGAACTGTTTAACTGCAGTATCCAAAACAAATAAAATAGTTACCTATTGAGCTAACTGTGCTTGAAACATAAGATGCTTTTAGAATGCAATATAGTATTTTATACTTTCAGTAAAAGTGCTTCTGGAAAACAAGTTGCTTTGATGTCTTTTTTTCTTTATCCGTTTTGTGTAGGCAGTTCATTATCACTTGTCTTTCCAAGGGTGTAGAAACCATGTAATGTACACTAATTTTGGTCAATAATGTATTTTATGTTGATAACATTTAATTATGAGAGGCTGTGTAGAGTCTTACTACTTTGAACGTGGCTCACTCCACTATTCCACAGTAATGTTCTTATAGTTTACGTGAAAAACTACTTTTGATGAATACAAATTACACCTTTTTTTTAAGCTGCAAATTGTATTCAAACTTTTTAGGGCTAAACTGGGTTACGTGGTAAAATAATGATTGCAAATGATGATGAGATCTATTGGTGATCTTTGCTCCTTATATAGATAACAGATTTTTTTTGTGCAAGAAATGTATAGCTTTATCTTCTCCTGGTTAAACCTGAGTATTTTTTCACTGATTTTTGTAGATTTCCCAAGCAGAACTATGTAGCACAGTATGTCTGCCTTTCTTTTCTTCATCCCCCAAGATACAGAACAGCTGCTGTATGATCACGTGCTAGTGCTACATTCAGTGAGAAATTCTGCTTTGGTATTAAAACAATTCAAATGTAAATTGACAGGTACGTCATCTCATGGAAAGTCTTGTGTGTTCAATAAATACGTGGTTCCCAAATGAGTATTAGAAGTAGGATGTTTCAAAAATACTCACCTGATCCCACTTCTACAATATTTTATCATTCATTGTAAATCTCTAGCAAGCACCGCGGCAGTGTTTCAAAGGAGGAACTCCTTCTAAAATCCTGTTAAGCCATTACAATTGTCCTTCAAACTCACTTCTGTGGTGATGCCCATGGAAAAATCAATAGTAATAGGGCAGCTGGTGCAACTGCTCTCAAAATCCCTTTGTTACCTTGCTCTACCCATGTCTTTCTGTATCCACCCTTTTTTCATCTTGTACTGTCTTCTATGAAAGTGGCCATCTCTTCGTTAAATATTTATAGAGCTATGATATCAAAGTGCTGCTTTTAGCAGTGTTGCTAATAAGCCCATAGAAGTTTTACTGTTCATTGCCAAAGCAGAGAAGTGTGATTCCCCTGACTAAGTTTATAAGAATCCTTCCTTAGATTTTAAGGTGGGTTGTATAACCAGTATTTTGTGGGGTTTTTTTTAAGATGGGACTTTTATTTGGGAGTAATAGAGTAGTAAATACAATTTCTAATTTTGAATGAGATGGTTGATGTTTGGAATTCTGAAATATACAGGATATTATCAGCAAACAAAGCATTTAATTTTTCCTGTATTCTTTGGTGTAAAAGGTTATGATATTTGTGATTGTGATAAATGTTATGAGGTTATGGTAAAGGCTATGATATAGCCCCTCTGTTATCACAGAACTTGAAAATTTAGTGAATAGATCTGCCTACCAAAATAGTATCTTTGTCCTGGAAAATTCTATTCAAGTCTCATTTTATTAAGATAAAATACTTGAAAATTATAGGGTTTATGTTGTTATTTTTGTTCTACTGTGATGTTTTTGTAATGTGACACATTAAAAAATAGCCTAAGGATTTTAAACACTGGGCTTGTAGAAACAGCGAAACAAGACCAATGGCGCTGACACTGCACACTAGCCAGGCGAGCCTGGGAGCTGCTGAAGCTGCTTTAGCAACCCCTGTGTTCAGTCCATGGGACCTGCCCTGGTCCCTGAGGTTGTGGGCTGGCTGGATCTTCCGGCCCCCTTCCCTACCACCCGCTTCCGCCCTTTCAGGAGGAAATACGTGTATTACATGCCCTTCACCTTCAAAAACATGAAATGAGGGGTTGAAAGAGCGAACCAGGTTTCCTTTCCGTGAATCACTGCCTGGTTCCAGCATTGGCTTTGTTAGCTGACTGTCCTCTGAGAGCATGTAATGGGTTGGAAGCTCTTAATGGAAAAAAAACCAACACAAAAAAGAAGGCAGACTGGGCCCCTTTCAATGATTTTCAGATCCAGGACTTTGTTGCATCAGCTCGTATTTTGTCCTTTTTCTCCTTCACTTGAAGTAAAGGCTTCTTTGGTGGCAGATGTAGTTTGTCTGTTAGCTGAAAGACGAACTGAAGACTGCAAATGGGCAGATCTTGAACATTTTACAGCAGGGCACTCATAAGCCGTGGCAGCTTGAGAGAGGCGGCAGCTGTCACATCTTGGTTTCTTCTGGACTTCCAAACATGCTGGGAGCCAACTGTTACTGCCAGGGTACAGAGGCAGCTTCTCCGCTGTCTTTCTGTATTTCTGCTGGCGTGTTTAATGGCTAACTAAGAAAACTACAGCATGGCCCACCAAATTTCCAAAGCATAAAAGGCTAATGCCTGTCATAAAGATGAAAGACCTTGTGGATACTGTATGAAAGGCATTAGTACAGTTTCTCGTATCATGTATTTTAAGTAGGGAATTGTTGAATTGAATTAGGGAAGTAGAATTGAATTTTAAGTAGGGAATTGAATTAAGAAGGGTTCTCTCCTTGCATTGTTCCAGAGGTTGGTTTCTTGCTATCACATCAAATATGAGCTGTGTGCCTTCACCTGAAGGACTTTCATGGACTATCCCCATTCTATCGTATTTCATTTTATTTTGATAAAGTAATGATTGTAGTTACATTTGCAGTTTGCTATATTTTAAGTACCTCTATGCTGATTCTTGGTTTTGCAGGGAGTTCCACTTCTGTCTTTTTAAAGCCACATCATTGCTTTGTTTCATAATCCTTCTTCAAATTCTCCCTTTCCTTTGGCAGGCAGTCTTTTCATTTGAAGAATTGTCCTGTTATGCAGACAAGAATTTTACTCTTTTTATATCGTTCACCTTTCTATGTCATGTCTTTATCATATATAACCCTTTATTGTGCACATAGGCTGTAAGTTTGGGGGGTTTTTTCATGGAAGAAGATGTCATTGTTTTATTTAGGGACTTGTGCATTACATGCTGCATATTCCTAAAATTCCCAGATGTCATGATAATGTACGTAATAGTTCAAGCGATGTTCCTATGTCTTACATATGATTAGTTGTTGAAGACCATGTTACCATCTAATATACCCATACTCCATCAAAAATAAAGTTTGTTTGGTGTCCAATAGAATTAACAAAATTTACGATTTTTGCCTTTTTTGCACTGCCAAAACTGGAGCTCTTTAGTTCTGTGGAGCCACCCTACACAGACCTTCAGTTCTCCTGTGAATTTCCAGACCCCTGCCTAAATCCATTCTGATCTACTCTTCCACATCACCAGCTTCCCCTCAGACTGTCTAAGGACACCATCTTATCTCCTTATCATAGAATCATAGAAAGTTTTGGGTTGGAAGGGACCCCTAGAGGTCATCTAGTCCAACCCCCCCCCGCAGCAAGCAGGGACACCGCTAACTAGATCAGGTTGCTCAGAGCCCTGTCCAGCCTGGTCTTGAATGTTTCCAGGGATGGGGCCTCCACTACCTCTCTGGGCAACCTGTTCCAGTGTTTTACCACCCTCATTGTAAAGAATTTCTTCCTTATATCCAGCCTAAACCTACCCTGTTTTAGTTTAAAACCATTACCCCTCGTCTGTCACTGCTGTCTCTACTAAAAAGATTGTCCCCATCTTTCCTATAGGATCCCTTTAAGTACTGAAAGGCTGCAATCAGGTCTCCCCGCAGCCTTCTCTTCTCCAGGCTGAACAAGCCCAAGTCTCTCAGCCTGTCCTCATAGGAGAGGTGCTCCAGCCCTCGGATCATTTTTGTAGCCCTCCTTTGGACCCGCTCCAACAGTTCCATGTCCTTCTTGTGCTGAGGGCTCCAGAGCTGAACGCAGTACTCCAGGTGAGGTCTCACCAGAGCAGAGTAGAGGGGCAGAATCACCTCTCTCGACCTGCTGGCCACGCTTCTCTTGATGCAGCCCAGGACACGGTTGGCCCTCTGGGCTGCGAGCGCACATTGGTGGCTCATGTCCACCTTTTCATCCACCAGTACCCCCAAGTCCTTCTCGGCAGGGCTGCTCTCGATCCTTTCATCCCCCAGCCTGTATTGATAGCGGGGATTACCCCGACCCAGGTGTAGGACCTTGCAGTTGGCGTTGTTGAACCTCATGAGGTTCACACAGGCCCACCTCTCCAGCTGGTCCAGGTCCCTCTGGATGGCATCCCGTCCTTCTGGTGTCTCGACCGTACCACTCAGCTTGATGTCATCTGCAGACTTGCTGAGGGTACACTCGATGTCGCTGTCCATGTCATTGATGAATATATTGAACAGCACCGGTCCCAGTACGGACCCCTGAGGGACTCCACTCATCACTGGTCTCCATCTGGACATTGAGCCATTGACCACTACCCTTTGGCTGCGACCATCCAACCAATTCCTTATCCACCGAACAGTCCACCCATCAAATCCATGGCTCTCCAATTTAGAGAGAAGGATGTTGTGGGGGACCGTGTCAAAGGCTTTACAAAAATCCAGATAGATGACATCCATTGGTTTTCCCTTGTCCACCCTTGTTGTTACAATTGACTTCAGCAATTCATGAGTAGAGTTTACAAGCCCTATGTACTTTTTCACATGCCTGCTTACAGCGCTGTAGCTCTGGGTGAATTTTTCTAGGAAAGAGTGTTTTACAGAATAATAGAAATACTGTTTTTCTTTTCAGGCTGTGAAGCATGTTACAGAACCGTGCAAGTGGATGAAGGGGAAAGGAAAAAGTGCCATTGATAGCTAGGATAGCAACATGGGAAATACAACCACCAAATTCCGCAAAGCTCTTATAAATGGAGATGAAAACCTGGCCTGCCAAATCTATGAGAGCAACCCTCAACTAAAAGAAACTCTTGACCCAAATATGTCTTATGGAGAAACGTACCAGCACAATACTCCTCTCCATTATGCTGCTAGGCATGGAATGAACCGTATACTGGGGTAAGTATGATTTAGAGTTTTGCTTGGGTGTGAATAACTGACCTAAGAAATGCAAGGGTGTCAACTAGGTTATAAATACCTTATATGCGTATGTGTGTCTGTGTTGCAGACACAGAATTTGTAACATGTTAAAGTATTAGTAGAAGACATGCAAATTGGTCTATAATCACAGACTGGTATAACAGTTTTTATTTTTAGTATCTTTGTTCCTTCCCTATAACATTAGTCTTGGACAGGTTTAGCTTGCTTCCTGAAGACTCCTGTACCACGGTTCTTTGACTACAGTGACTGTTCCACTGCTCTTGATGCGCTTTCCTGCCTGAAAATAATCTGTTTGTAAAGCCGCACCAAATGGATACCATACTGATTGTATCTGCTTCCAGATGGCACAATATATGTTTATTCTTGTGTTACTCAGGCAGCTTTTATTTTTCAATTTGGATAATAACAGTGAACATTAAGATCTTGATAATGAGTAAGTTTGTTATTGCCGCAGTCAACATGTATGGCAATCTGTAGTGTTAGCTGTTTCCATTCTTCTGTATTTTTGTCAGTGCTCTAAGATCAATTAAAGATTAACATAGTATCCATGTCTAGACATTGCAGGTACAAGCTGTTCTTGTCTAGTATTTTGTGAAGTTAGTACTGAGTAGACATTGCAAAACCCCTTCTTCAGTAGGGAGGAAGTTAGAGAGAATTTCATAAATGTCCTCTTCCTTCTATTAGGAAACAGAACAAAAAATATATACTGAACTGTATTGTCGTCAATATTCTTGTCATCTCTGTGTTTACGCCTACTGATGGGCCTGTGGTATTCATAAGGTTTGTGGTTTGTTTTGTCCCTCATATGCTGTAACTTTACAGGCTATCTGTCCTCCCACCATAAATTTTAGGCCTCCCACCTCAGTATTTTAGGTTCACCTAACAGTTTTTTATACTTTGCAATTTCTCATTTTTCTTGATTTTTGCTTTTTCTCTTTTTCTCCTTTCTGCTGTGCATTCTGTATTTCTGGTTTTAACTGATGTTTTCATTTCATCACTGAGTCTTTTTGTTTGTTTGTTTCCAAACTTTCGCCTATTCCCAATTCTTGAATTGTAGGAAAAATTTAACTAAGCTTAATTTATAATAGCATCCCATTTTATTTACATTTTCTGTGTGTTTTTTTTTTTCTCTGAGATTTTCAGGTTATTTCTCTCAAGAAAATATCTCTTAAGAAAATATAGCCTCATTGAAACAACAAGGACGCTTGAAATTGTTTGCAAATGTGGAAAGAAATGAAGTCACAAGTACTGACTTCCGAGTAGTCTGTTGGTTAATTCATATTGCACCATTATGATGAGGTCTCGAATAATTGCTTTGTGTTAAAAAAATTTAAAAAGTTAATTTAGAAATGGCATTTTACTATTAGCTGAATGGGACCTTTAACATTAAGTCTCACAGGACAACTCAATGTTATTTTTCACGCATTTCAAACAAATGACCAAAGGAATCATTCCTATTTCTAGTTTGAGTCCAAGATTTGCAATACATTTTTTGCCAGTAAACATAGTGAAGGTGCTATTATTTGCTAGAGTATGCTTCTGAAAACCTGGACTGTTAGAATTGTTGCTATTGCTAGGATTAATTTGCTGAGGTTCTTTTACTATTTACTTCTCTGCTGTCTTTCTAAGGACTTAGTTCAGAACTCCTCTCTAACATATGCTGCACAAAGACATAGCCTTTTTATCTAGACAAAGTAGTAAGAGTGAATAAATATCAGACTTAGTGTGCCTCTTTGCAAGTTGATAGTAGAAAGGGCACGAGCGATTTCCAGTTAAGCCTCTTCCTTTAGATACAGAGAATCCTTGATATGGAAGAGATTAAATAAATTGAATATTAAAACAAATGCTTCAATTTACTGATAAAGTGCAGTAGCTAAAAATAAATGAATTTTACTGTTTGTATTTTGAGAGAGATTTGCAATTATGAGATACCCATAATACTATAACCTTTTATATTTATCTCTTATTAAACATTTTAAGGATTTGGGAATCTGTAGCTGCACTAACTTGTAGGTCAGACTCGAGGTGTTACTAATATGTATACTATATCATTCCATTTTTTGTTATAGGCTGGTATTTGTGTTATTGTAGGTAGATGTGAACTGATGTGTTTTATGATTCACTGTGTGAAATTTTCTCAAACTAGATTAGTGCGACGCAGTTGTCAGTACACCTTTTGCATAACAGAATGTATTGAGAGGTATTCTGGGATGTTCAGAAATAACCTACCTGGCAATGCTGTCACTGAATACTGAGGCAAAGAGGCAAACTCCCTGTTACCAGATGTGTGGCTGATGGTGACTGTCTGCAGGCACGGTGAAAGCACAGGCACCGGGTTTGCAATGGAAGGGAGCTGGGGACATCCTGATATAGCAATCCTGGAAGTGAAGAAACAAGACACTGGAGAAGAGGTGAAAGGGTCATGAAGCAAAACTCCTAACCTGGACAAACTTTGTGTAATTGAGCACGAAGTCTACTGGCAGAAACTTAAAACAAGGAAAGTTTCTCAGTGGTTTTGAACTGCACAGTTGTTTTACAGCAGGTGTCTGAGTCATCTGTCCTCTGCGCCTTTCAGCCAGCAGTTACAGCTCACAAACTGGATTTGGTATATAATCGAGCTGTAAAAATTGGAAAATTTGCTGTTGATTTCTCTTCTCTTCACAAGATTCAGCAAGAGTGTATTAAAATACTAGATTTCTATGATCATTTTTCATGAGTGTCATAGAAAGCTTTGGTATATTATAAATGTTGAAATAAAAAATGGAAAGTAGTTAGGCATTTGGTTAATATATAACTTTTGTTTGGTCTACTGCCCTAAATAATGTTTACCTGACAGATCAGTTTATTTTAACAGAGCATTTAATGTTTAAAAACCAAAAAGTCATTGGTCACAGCTAGTTAGCAGAAACAAGAATTTTCAAAGCACTGCTTGAAGTTGCCAGAAGTCATTACATAGTGCCCGGCAGTTCCCTGTAGCTGACAGCTGACTCGTTTTCTCTGTCTGGTTAGTAGGGTTATGCAGTTCGGAGTTTGAGTGAGGTGGTGTGATGGAGGTCTCATCCCCAGGAGCACAGGGCAGCGGGGGGAACCCGGTGAGCTCATCAGGGAGGAGCCCCTGCTCCGGGCTGTCACAGGAGAGCTGTTCACCCCATGTCCCAGCAGTGACACGTGTCACGAGGAGTCTGCATAAGGGGATTGTATTGGGTTTATGTGGCAAGGTGTTGGTAGCAGGGGGCTGCGGGGGTGGTCTTCTATGAGAAGAGATCAGGAGCTGCCCCATGCCAGGCACAGCTGGCTCCAGCCAGCTCCCAAACAGCCCGGCCCCTGGCTAAAGCTGAGCCAGGAGGAGCTGCTGGCACTTCCCTGATAATATATTTAAGAAAGGGTAAAAACCGCTCACAGCAGCTGTGAGAGAGGAGTGGAAAAAATGTAAGAGAGACAGCCCTGCAGAAACCAAGGACAGAGAAGAAGGAGGAGGAGGAGGTGCTCCAGATGCCGGAGCAGATATTCCCCTGCAGCCCATGGAGGTCCATGGTGGAGCAGGTCTCCACCTGCAGCCCATGGAGGACCCCAGAGCAGGTGGATGCCTGAAGGAGGCTGCAGCCTGTGTAGAACCCACGCCAGAGCAGGTTCCTGGTAGGACCTGTGGAGAGGAGCCCATGCGGGAACAGCACTGCAACCTAAGGTTCCTGCTTTGCTGATGACACCAAACTGGGACGTGTGGTAGACACACCGGAAGGCTGTGCTGCCATTCAGCGTGACCTGAAAAGGCTGGAAAGTTGGGCAGAGAGGAACCTGATGAGGTTCAACAAAGGCAAATGCAGGGTCCTGCATATGGGGAGGAACAACCCCATGCACCAGTACGGGCTTGGGGCGGACCTGCTGGAGAGCAGCTCTGCGGAGAGGGACCTGGGTGTCCTGGTGGACGACAGGTTAACCATGAGCCAGCAGTGTGCCCTGGCTGCCAAGAAAGCCAATGGAATCCTGGGGTGCATCAAGAACAGTGTGGCCAGCAGGACGAGGGAGGTTCTCCTTCCCCTCTACACTGCCCTGGTGAGGCCTCATCTGGAGTACTGTGTCCAGTTCTGGGCTCCCCAGTTCAAGAAAGATGAAGAGCTACTGGAGAGAGTCCAGCGGAGGGCTACAAGGATGGTGAGGGGACTGGAGCATCTCCCCTACGAGGAGAGGCTGATGGAGCTGGGCTTGTTTAGCCTGAAGAAGAGAAGACTGAGAGGGGACCTTATAAATGCTTGTAAGCATCTTAAGGGTGGGTGTCAGGAGGATGGGGCCAAGCTCTTTTCAGTGGTGCCCAGTGACAGGACAAGGGGCAATGGGCACAAACTGAGGCACAGGAAGTTCCGTCTGAACATGAGGAAGAACCTCTTCCCTCTGAGGGTGACAGAGCACTGGAACAGGCTGCCCAGGGAGGTTGTGGAGTCTCCTTCTCTGGAGATATTCAAGACCCGCCTGGACAAGGTCCTGTGCAGCCTGCTGTAGGTGACCCTGCTTCGGCAGGAGGGTTGGACTAGATGACCCACAGAGGTCCCTTCCAACCCCGAGCATTCTGTGATTCTGTGATTCTGGCAGGACTTGTGACTCTGTGAGGGACCCACGCTGAAGCAGTCCGTTTGGAAGGACTGCACCCAATGGAACTGACCCATGCTGGAACAGTTCTTAAAGAACTGCAGCCTGTGGGAAAGACCCACACTGGAGCAGTTCTGGAGGGACTGTGCCCCATGGGTGGGACCCCACGCTGGAGCGGGGGAACAGCGGCAGGAGCAGCAGAGATGGAGTGTTGTGAACAGACCACGACCCCATTCACCACTGCTCAGTGGGGAAGGAGGTAGAAGAGTCAGGAGTACAGTTGAGCCTGGGTAGAAGGGAATGGGGGAAAAGTGTTTTCACTTTTGTTTTTATTTCTCACTATCCTACTCTGTTATTAATTTGAAATAAAATAAATTAATTTCCCCAAGTTGAGTCTGTTTTGCCAGTGACAGTAATTGATGAGCTTTGTCCTTACCTCGACCCACAAGCTTTTTTGTCATATTTTCTCCCCCTGTTCTCATGAGGAGGGGGAGTCAGAGGGTTTCTGGGTGGGCACCCAGCAGCCAGCGAAGGTCAACCGATCACAGGGATCAAGGTGGTTTAGGGGAGAACACGCTTGGGACAATAGAGCAGGGGCTAAACGGGCCCGGTGACGTGGAATTTGGTGGCTTGCCAGACCATGATGTTTGTCTGACCATGCATACGTTAGTACATGTGTCAATGCATGATGGCTAGTGACTACCAAGCTGAAGTAGCTAGCGAGTCGGATAAGTGGCCTGGGAGACTTGTTTTGAATTGGCCTCAAGTCTAGAGGTCAGCTGGAAAGGCCTGTTTGAGGCAACTGAAGTTGAGAGGGTCCAGGGGCCAGGTACTCGTAGTGTCTGAGGCCAGTTACTGGGGATCTGCAGTGTGTGTGTGTGTGTGTGTGCGCGCAAGGTAGCTGGAAGGTCTGGGCCATCCAGTGCCAGTTACGGGATAAAAAGCATTCAAGGCTAGCTACTGAAGGGGTCAACTTTGTATGCATATTTTTCCCGCTAGCAGACCTTCATCCTGCTTGCTTAGAGAGGTGAACAGAATGAGGTCACCAGTGTTTTTTGTGGTCATGTGAGTGCTGAGTGCTTCTGTCCACATACATCTGTGTGGACCACCGTGTATATATGTATTGCATATGTATGTTTGCATGTGTGTCTCTTGGGAATGCAGCCCTCTCCACTGGCTGGACCTGGGGATATGGAGCCATGGCAACCTTGCCTGCCATGGGCTACCGTCTTTGCAAGCCCCTAACAATCTGGGGCCTTTTACTAAAAACAGAAAAGTACAAAGAGAAAATACATGCCTTGAAGTATCTCCAGAAAACATGAGAAGGTTGCTTTCCATTTTGGAAGCAAAGGACTAAACATTTCAAGTTTACTTTGTTGGACTGTACTGCAGGAACAATTTGAGTGTGATTTACTCAGTGATTTTCTGCTACAGTCTTTAAACATCTGCTGGTGGTGCTCAGATTCAGTGCTAATGTTCAGACAAGTATGCCCTGGTTGTTAACAGCTCTAGTTCAGAAATGTCATCTCTGTTACAAAACTGTGTTGATGTTGCTGTTCAGACTGTGTTCACTGCAAGCTGATAAACAGGTAGTCTCTAGTGGGTGATAAGTAAGACTTCTGGAAATAAGAGAAAAAAGTTACATGGCACTCAAACATCAAAAAATAATAAAAGATACATAGCACTCACAGATGGGTTTTGAGAGCTTTGTACAACATACACATGGCTCTTACTCCGCTTTAAAGATTTATCACAGTTCCCTATGAATGTAGGTCTTGACCGAAGATTACTATTCAAGAGGATAGTTCAAACTGCATGCATTGAGTAGGTGTAAAAATATTACACAGAAAGAGCAAACAAGAAATTTGTTTTCTTTAGAAAATGCAGTCTTCAGATGATCAAGCATCTCCGATGCCCTCAGGCTTTTTTTTTGCCTAATCCTAAGGTACATTTGAGACCATCTGACTGCTCAGTTTGAAAGCATTGCTATCAATGTGGAAAGCTGCTCACTAGGGTCTTGGTGAACCACTGCTGAAATACAACAAGAGAACAGGCTTTTCCAGAGGGTGGAGTGGCTGGAAATCACGAGGACACACTATGTGTGGTTGAAAGGAAAAAAAACATATTAGATATGTGATTTTGCAATATATGGTGTGACGTGACTTTCAGTGTTGTAGCTTTGCTGGGAAGTTCTTTGAATCAATGACAGATTTTCCTCATTGGGTGCTTCGTACTGCTACATCTGATCACTTTGTGAGTGTTCAAGCCAAAAATGGATTGTTCGCTGCTGATCTGGGGCTGAAGAGGGGGAGGAAGAGGAGGTCATAGAAGCATGGGGCTGTGGGGAGACGGGACAGGTTTGTGAAGCTGATGTTTGGTTTTTTTCTAGAACAGGAGAAACAAAAGTGTCTAGTTACAGAAGATTCTGGAAATTGAGGTGAATGCTGAAGCTGAAAAAAACACAACTTTTTTAACATTCTTGATGCCTGCCTATCAGTAGTAACAGTAAAGGAACTTTGGCACTGAAGGCATAGCTAAGCTAGCCAGGGAGAAACGTTGGTAAATGTGCCCAGGATCTGGCTATAGGAAGTATTTCTTGTTTCATTGCTGTAATTTGGGAAGTATTTTTCACTGTAGTAGAATGACAGAAGATCAAAGTAGTGGTGGTTTGAATTTCAGGTCAATGTAGGCTACAGTCTTGTCTTACCTTGTCTAGTTTTTATGGCTGTTCAAGAAGCTAAAGAGGGTTTGGTAGGGGCTGGTCTGACCAATTGTAATGCAACTGAAGAAAGTGTATTGAGATTGCCAATATGTTATACAGGATTGATTTGATCAATCTGAAAATTGGTTGATGTCACAGAGAACGTTGCATTAGTCACAATACATTTGGGAGCATCTCTTCCCATGTCAGGTTTTGTTGGGTTTTATTCCTTTTACAGTCGTGTTGAAAATCAGGTTTGGGTGTATTGGAGGGAGATATGTGCAGACTGTTTTTCAGAACATGACTTGTCTCAAGAGGTTGTTAGTGGATTTTTGTGCTGCAAAAATATATGTCAAAGAGAAGTATTAGAGAAATCTTCTTTGCAGATCTTCTGGCTTTAGAGAGGTGCTGTTACTAATAAGGTTGAAGCTGCTCTGAATTTCAGGGTGGGTTTTTCTTCTGGAGATGCAAATAAAAAAGGCTACCTCAGGATACTTCACTCTCCGCAGTTTTGACTGAGACAGAAGTTCTGTGAATGTTTAAACTTTGAGATCGAAATTAACCTGTATCATTCATACTGAAACGTTCAGAAAGGTGCTACAAAATATATTCTTTCATTATCAAATTTCTGAAAATCTGTTCAATGTGTTGCCAGTAAGACTGATGTTCCCTTTGAAATTACTCTCCTAACTGTACTTCTGATATGAATGTAAGTAGAAGAAAAATAAGAAGGTTAATAGCAGCTCTTTGTCTAATAAGAGCAAATGAGAAAAACGTGGAGTTATTAACCAGAACAACAGGGTCCCAGTATAAGGAAATTTGTGTTGAATGTATGGACATTTTCAGTAGGCTGTTCAGAAATCCTGGAGGAGTCTTTTTTTCTCTTTTTTTCATTCTTCATGGTAACTCTTTGAATGATTTGTTGGTATTTTCCATGCAATTTTACAGGTCATTTGGGAAAAAAATTATGAAGGTATAATAATTGCATATACTTCTTTCCTAAAAGTAGTTTTTAAAGTTTTGACTTCTGATTTTAGTATAAAAGACATCCACCTAGCTGTTTTCCCGTTCTCCAAAACAAAAGAATTCTGTCCTGTTTTAATAACTAAAAATATTACAATATAATATTTTGTCTGAATAATTTATTAGAATATCATTGCCTAGATTATTCACCTTTGAACAACAAAAAGCAAGCTTCTTTTTAATTATCAATGATTACAGAGATAAATTGAATATTTAGAATTTAATTTTATTTATTTAAGATTAATTTTATTCATAAATGTAAGTATGTCTGCATTGGATTTATTCATGCTAGACTCGCTTTATAGTCAGTGTAGACCTAGGTAATAGATCTAGTCAGAATAATTAGTCAAGGCGACAGCACAATTCATTTTATTGTGAAGTTGACCTTAAAATATTTTAAATTAATTGTGTGCCAGGAGTGCCTGTTTCTTCGCATTGATTATAAAGGGAATCTAAAAGAACTGGATCAACTGTAGTTGTCTGCACTGTAGATCTCCAGAGCTGAGAAGGTTAATCTCATCCTAGAATATGCTAAATCATGTAAAATCAAAGAATAGTAAACACCTGCAAACACCTGCAAAGCCGTAAATTGAACACTTTCACAATTTTACAGTATCGGACATGAATGCTACCTGTGGGAGATACTCCCTGTGATATAGTGTCAAGTGTTTCCCGTTTGTGGTCTGCATTGAATGATCAGTGCAGAGTTCGAATCCACCTAAGCAGGAGCACTGGTGTTTATCTGGATGTTTTGTCATCCTTCTGCTCAGCTGCTGAAAAATACCCAGGTTTTGGTTCTGTGAAGCCCTTTTTGGATTAGTTAGTTTAGATGGTTGTGAGGCTAGGTCACCTGCTAAATGCTTTGGAATATGAAATATTGAAGGGAGTTTTTGATCTGATGTAGGAGAATAATTTATGAGGAACATGATCTGATCAGGATTTGTGGGAGAGTTTATAGAGAAGGAAGAGGACCAAGTGCGTCGAAATGCCTGACTTCAGTAGCAGAGCACGTGACTGGATGGTTGAAAATAGTCATTTATAAGGTCATTTTTGTGATACCCAGTCTCTAGACCAGTCAAGAGAATGAAGGAATGGTAAAGTTAGGAAGCCTTTAAAATTGAGCAAGTTCTTGCTGTGGCTGAATCCTCACTGGAGAAAACTGCCGAAGACAGAAAGCAGTGGGACTCTTAGAGGAACAGCTGCAGACATGGAGTAGCAGCAGTAGTGTTTGCTGGCTTTCTCTAAGGCTCTCACTCCGTTGGGCACTGTCTCCTAAAGTACAGCTAAGGCAGGTTGAAGAATTCAAACCCTTATCTGACTTACTTCCTTGGGTTTCTTTTGTTGTCCCCCCCCCAAGCTCAAAATCTCATTTAAAAGCAGTTCTCACTAACTAGATGTGTGGCCTCCCTAAGTGGCTTCCCTGGTACTCCTCATGACTGCCCCACAAAGTACAGAACAGTGGGTAAGCTTCATCTTAAAAGTGGTCTGACGTACAAGCAAAGCTCAAATGCCAGTCAGCTGCTGTGTTTTCATCTCTTAAAACTGATATTTTTCTAGCTGATTTCTGATTATTTTACCTTTAACAGGTTGAATATATGTGATCCCTACGGAGTTCATTGGTTGCAACACAGCCTTGCTTTCCAGTTACAGGTGCCACTGTTGAGTGTGTTGCGTCACTGCTTCTCCTTGCTACTAGGTTTTTCTGCACCCTTTAGAAAAGCAGGAACCTTAGGTTGCAGTGCTCTTCCCTTCACATGTTTAGACACTGTTAGTGCTTTTACTAAAATGATCATCTGTTGCCCACATTGTTCTTTTTTTTTCTTTCCTTGGAAATCAGATACTGCAGGATAAGGTTGCTTTGTTAGTGATGGGTGAGATGAGGTACATTAATGCAGTACACCATTAAAAATTTCTTATTCTGTGTTGTCTGTTTTCCTGAGTAGAACTCTTGTGAGCATTTTACCCCAGGCAAAGTAAAATTACATTTGGGGTATAGAGGAGAACAGCTTTGGTCCTTACCAGCCAGGATGACTGAATCATTATTTCAGCTGAGTTTGTTACCAGGTAGACTTTGTGACTCTTGACGAGTTGATCGGTAACTGCTGAATCATTGTGTCAAATGGCTTAACTTCACCATGAGGTTAGAGGCACACGTGGCTTCCTTACCAGAGAGGTCTGTTGGCTTGGTACTTACTGCACTAATGACTGAGACACTTGCCATTTCTGATTAACAGAAGTAAATTCATCAGAAATAACTAACTTTTATAGCTAAATGCAATATAAAGCTAAAATATATGTGTGATGTTGTATATAAGCCTAGTTTTCCTTATGGCCAAAATATAGGCTGTGGATGATTTGATTTTTTAAATTTTTAGATTTTTAAAATATAAATTTAATTAAATTACTTCATTGATACATTTAAGGAAAAAATTATTATCGTTGAAGATCAAGCAACAAACAGATTGAAAGGATTTTTCTGGAGGGAGAGAGAGGAAGATGGGACAATCTCTGCAATACATTCAGTTTTTAAGAAATAGGAAGAACAGAAATGATGCAAAGCCTATTAGTATTTGCTGTGTAATTCCATCATTATTGCTATATAAATAATATCAACACTAGATGTCATACACTGCTAGGTGATTTACAAGCTGATATGCAGATAACGGTCCCTGCCCAGAAATACGAAGCTGTGTGTTTAAACGGTGAAGATGACCGCACTTGTTGGTAGCTTCATGCTTATTGTTTCCTCTGACATTTGTTTGAAACCAATCTAACAGTCTTACAGTTATCTGAGAACAGAGTTCAGCTGGGATAGTCTTTTTGGAAAAAACTGTTCAAAGGAGGGATTTGGACAGAAGGCTGAAAGGATGACACGAGTTCGAAAATTGGTTCTAGCTGTAAAGAAATGTATAGAAGAAAGGGCCAGAGACAGAGATGAAAATCATACAGCTTTTGCACTGCAGAAGACATTTAGTCACAAAAGCTGTTGGTAAGCAGCCAGCTCCAGTGCAAGCCACTTCTAATTTGGCACTCAGCTTTTTTTCTTTTGAAATGTCACTCAGAATATTGAAATAAAAGCTAGGAGTGGCATGGGATTGTGGAAACAGTATTCCTGACTGTCCAAGGGAAGGCCGAGCTCAAGTCACTCATAAATGAAAACAATAGCTTTCTGGTTAAGGAAAAATTATGGATGTTGTTGATCCTTTTTGCATCAGGAATGGTTTAATTCTGTGTTGTGGTGCACTGTTCCTCCTAACAGGCATAGGAAACTGTGGTGGGTTGACTGTGGCTGGACACCAGGTGCCCACGAAAGCCGCTCTATCACTCCCATCCTCAGCTGGACAGGGGAGGGAAAATAGAACAAAAGGCTCCTGGGTGGAAGTAAGGGCAGGGAGATCATGGGCAAAACAGATCCAACTTTGGGAAATTAGTTGAATTTATTACCAGTCAAATCAGAGTAGGATAATGAGAAATAAAACCAAACCTTAAAACACCTTCCCTCCACCCCTCCCTTCTTTACAGGCTCAATTTTACTCCCATTTCTCTACCTCCTCCCCCCAAGTGGCGCAGGGAGATGGGGAATGGGGTTTGCGGTCAGTTCATCACACGTTGTCTCTGCTGCTCCTTCCTCCTCAGGGGGAGGACTCCTCACACTCTGCCCCTGATCCAGCGTGGGGTCCCTCCCACAGGAGACAGTTCTCCAGAAACGTCTCCAGTGTGAGTCCTTCCCACAGGAGACAGTCCTCCACAAGCTGCCCCAGCATGGGTCCCTTCCATGGGGTGCAGTCCTTCAGGAGCAGACTGCTCTAGCGTGGGTCCCCCGCGGGGTCACAAGTCCTGCCAGCAAACCTGCTCTGGTGTGGGCTCCTCTCTCTACAGGTCCACAGGTCCTGGCAGGAGCCTGCTCCAGTGCAGGCTCTCCATGGGGTCACAGCCTCCTGCAGGCATCCACCTGCTCCAGTGTGGGGTCTTCCATGGGCTGCAGGTGATATCTGCTCCACCATGGACCTTCATGGGGTGCAGGGGGACAGCCTGCCTCACCATGGTCTTCTCCACAGGTTGCAGGGGAATCTCTGCTCCAGCGCCTGGAGCACCTTCTCCCCCTCCTTTTTTGCTGACTTTGCTGTCTCAGAGCTGTTTTTCTCACATAGTCTCACTCCTCTCTCCTGCTGCAGTTTCTATTGCACAGGTTTTTTTTCTCGCTTCTTAATTACATTATCCCAGAGGCGCTACCACCGTTGCTGATGGGCTTGGCCTTGGCCGGCAGCGAGTCTGTCTTGGTGTCAGCTGGTACTGGCTCCATCAGACACATAGGGGAAGCTTCTAGCAGCTTCTCACAAAAGCCACCCCTGTAGCCCCCCCTGCTACTAAAACCTTGCCACGCAAACCCAATGCAGAACGATATATGAAGCATGGTATGAAGCATGGTTTGTTTGGTTCACAGTATAACAAATGTAAGGATTAAGCCAGTTTTGTGTTCCTCACTTTTAGCGTACACTATCTTTGGATCTGTGCTCCACAATTCAGTTGTATCCCTTTGCCACTCCTGCACATTGTTCGTCTTGTTTTTTTGTGTTGTACTAAGCCAAAGATTACTATCTTTCTACAGAAGGTCATACTTAATCATACTAGCTGACACAAAACCACTAAATCCAAGAAGCTTTTCAACCTATTTTCATCTTTTTAGTAAAGAGAATAGCAAGTTCTTTATTGATGCATGCTTATATAAGACCTTTCTTAGGTGTCTGTAGGTGATGGGCTACTACCTTAACATGAGTCAGTCCAGAAGTGGGACTTAGACTCAGTTGCTGACCTACCTTTAATCATTGTTACAGTCTTTTGGAAACAAGCTATCTAGGGGAACCATAGGTGAAATGACAGCAATACAATGAAAAAGATTGTAAGGCTTTTTAGAGCCAGTTTAGGAGAGAGTGAAGACAGTGCTTGTGTTCTAGGCAGTATTTTTGTACTGAACATTACATTAAGTCCATAAGTGAAACAGGCCCAGAAGAGCATATGCTGTCAGAGTCAAAGATTTCCGTTTGAACCTTAGATTGCTCTAAGTAAAAGACATGATTCATGTGTGCCGTAGCATGGACTTGGTTCTCAAATTGGTGGTTTTCTCTGAAAATTTGCAGAAATTGTTTTGAGTACTCAGGAAAGGGGTTTAACCCATTTTGCCAGATGTACCATACTTGGTAGGAGTCGTATGAATGAGAAAAAAATGGTAGGCATTTCTGTTTAGGAAACATACAGAATTGGAGGCCAGAGTGGAGTACTTGATGTAAGAGATCTTGAAACGTCTGTAAAGACTTTGGATTTCGGAAGGAAGAATTAGCTCTTCACAGACTTCCATCAGCAGTGGAGATGGTATCATTGACAGCCCCTCGGATGCTTCCTTTGCTGTTAGCCCAAATCACCACTGGGACAACCTCGGTCCTTACTTTAGCAGGATATTACTAGTGTTTATGGGAATTCTGGTAG
The DNA here is from genome assembly GCF_030867145.1 of Opisthocomus hoazin. NCBI lineage: Eukaryota > Metazoa > Chordata > Aves > Opisthocomiformes > Opisthocomidae > Opisthocomus > Opisthocomus hoazin. Next base: position 68,382,566 of record NC_134417.1, on the reverse strand, counting down.
TGTTAGTAACAGTTCTTAGACAAGGGGCCAATTGAATTTAAGGCTTATAAAAAGTCAGGATAATAGTCTGTGTGTTTTATTTGATAAATGCTTAATGATCTGTCAGCAGATTCTGTATCTTAGAATAGAAATAGTCACTGTCTCCTACCCAGGATTTTTACTGCATGCAGGAGATTCTTAGGCTGTAGGAAAAGCTTAAGAATCTTAGTAAAACAGAGAAGAAACTGTAAGTACTAATAAAGAATTTTCTAGCATTGTATGATGAATAAAAATATCAATAATTTCTTTTAGTAGATGTGGCTTTCAACATCAGGTGAATAATAATACTTCTCACAACATTATTTAAACCAGCTCATACTTCTATATAGCTGTCAGTAATGACTAAAATGATTTCTTGAAGTGCTTGCTAGTACACTGTGGGTTTTTTGTTATGGTAAATTTGGGAGAAAAAGTACTTTGAGTTAATGAAATAACCATAACTATCCAAGGTTTTAATGCATCAATATTGACCTACTGTGTTGGAAACTGAATGATTCAATAATTGTATGAATTAATTCATTGCATATGAGCTTTAAATTACTTGCTTGGCTCTTCTGTAGGTTTTTATAAGTCATGGCTTACCCATACTTCTCTTAACTCGGAAAACAGTGAGCTTTAGGTTTATGCTGCACTGGAGGTCGCAGTGTAACTTTTTTAGTAGCAAGCTGGACTTACATGGGCTGTCTAACCCAAGGCTCAGAGGGGATGTTGTGAGAGGGAACCCTGTGTGGATTAGTGTACCTTGTTGCTGCGGCTCACCTTTTTCTAGTACCTTACTTGTCTTGCTTAAAGCAACAGTGCAATGTGCTGTGTAGTTTGTATCGTGTATATAAGTGCTTTGCATTCAAAAATCTGTAAATCTTTGAGCAGTATCAGACTTGCTTTAGTCTCCAGCTGTCAGAACTACCTTTATAATTTCTTTTTACACTCGTTTTTATTTTGGCTTGATTTTTCTGTACATATGTACATTTTCATATATTTTTATGTTCATAGAGATATATACATGCGTATACATTTATCTAGATATAAATATATAACATTTGTTTAGAGAGACAAAGAGACTGTAAATATGGTGATTTTCATCCCACAAGCATGACAAATTTTATTAAATCCTGAAGAAATGGTTGTGTTGATGTTAGTTTCCCAGAGTGAGGGAATGTGCCAGTTGTTTATTATTCAAGTTCACAGCCTTGTGATCTTGAATCTCTTGCTGCTTTTCTGCAAATACAGATAGTAGTAGGTGTGAATGTTACAGCCCTTTCTTTTCTATCACTTTTTTCAGCACTTTTTTCATGCTTTTGTCACCTCAAGTTTGGATTCTGCAAAGAGCTACAGCACGAAGCAAAATCTGGAAACTGCAACTAGAGTAAAGTCTGTCTGCCTTGTGGTTAAGTGGTATTTCCCATAGACAGTGCACATTTTCACTCTATAAGTAGATTTTTTAGGCAAAATTTAGCATTCTGTACCTCTGAAGTTGTGAACCAAATAATGAATTTGTGCCTGTGAAATGTGTTCATTTACCCTCTTTTGGGCATTGGTTGTCTTCTCTGAACTTTAAGTCATGGATTCAGCTGGACTTTTCAGCGCTGGCTTGACTTCCCCTTCAACTGAAGAGTTGACCCTTTGATTTCTGTAAAAGATAAGGAGAGAAGAGGAGGGAGTGTTGTGGCACTTAAAAGCCCATGTATGTATCCGGATTGAGGTGCTGGATGCCTTTGGCTGCTCTGGTGTTTGGCATACCCGTTTATGACAAGCGAGAAGAACAAGTAACAAAACTATTTTTTTCCCCAAACCCAATGGTGGTTTTAAAAATGCCACAAAATTGTTCTAGAAAATTTGTGTGTATTTTAAGTAGATACTTGTGAGCTGCCTGCAGTAGGTGGTTCTTACCGAGGATTTCGATGTTTTTAGAGACAGTTGGACAATTTTTTGGCAGATAGCTTTGTCAGAAGGGCAAATATTGAGCTTGAGCAAGGAAATAGCCTTCTAGGAACGTTTTTTCGATTTATCTCTTGGGGAAAAAAAAATCTGCTGATAGTTCATGCTGCAAGGGTTCAAAATGTAGCTTGCTGATAGACTTATTTGAGCAGGGATAGTCTTTGTGCTGTGAAGCGATAGTAAAACAGCACGATGACACTTTCAAAGTGTTAAATTCATCCTAGAGCTTTTCATCATTTGACTAATACAGAAAAATGCCTTTCTATTTGTTTAAGGACAGAGAATCTGCAAGCAGGCAGGACTTACTTTTCATTTTAAATTAGGATGCATAGCTTCTTAAAACAATAGTTTTATTGTTTTTTTCCTGACAGCTTTATTTTGTAGTGGAAAAAACTTGTACTAATAGTTACTGCTAAAGCTACCTTTTGAACTACTTTTTAACCCTTTAGAGAGAAATTTTGGGTTTAAAAGGAGGTATTGGTTTGATAGTCTTCAAATTCTACTTTCATTCACACAGTTTCTGCCTCTGAACTGTTAAGGATAAAGTGAAATATCTACCTCGAGCTATGACACAGCATTTGTACCCATTCAGGGCTTGCATCTTCTGCAAAGATTCTTCTATAAACCTGCGTAAGTCTGAGTAATGGAAAACTAATAGGTTACAACATATAGGCAGTTGAATAGGGATTATTAGAGAGAATTTCAGCAAAGTTGGGGAAAAAAATAGGAAGTTTTTTAAAAAAATAAAGGGGGGGAGATGAATATGGGCAGGATAGTCTCTTTAATTGATACAACTCAGTTAACCTTGCTATTATATTACTAGAGGTTATGAATATTTTTGTTCGTGTGTGAAATACTGTTTTGTAAGAAGTAGTGTCTGATTTATGGCTTTCACGGGTCACCACAAAACGTTGTGCTATTCTGAAACCAGATGCACTGTAACCTGATTCAGGAGTGAGTCACATGCTTTAAACTACTACAGCATGGAATTCCAGTGATGACAGAGAGCTGAATATTGAAAACAGAAATGTACGTTATGAGATTATCAAGCCTAGAAGGTAATGATTAGATAGCTAAAGATACTAGAGAAACCGCATCTGGTTTGGGAGGAGACAGTGAAGGTGTTCTCACAATTAAAAATACTCAAGCCCTGGTTGACTGTAACACAGAAACTGGAGACAGTTCTACACTGGATTTTAAAGTAACATTTTACTTTGGATTAGAGAAGTAACAGGAATCAGTACATTGAATATAAAGCAACTCAAAGTGGGAGGAAAAGATGTGATTAACAAATACGCAAAGGACTGCAGACATTCAAGATATGCAGGTCTCATTAGTGCAGCCATCCAGCGTGTTATACAGTCTACTTTGAAACAGAGTTCAAGCACTTAATGTGAAAGACAAAGTCCACCTTCTTTGCAATACTGAATTGCTTCTGTTAACTTTGTACGAGGAGCTTGATATGCCTTTGTGCCAGCTGAAGCCTTTAATCTCAATACTTCCTCAGGGATTCCTGCTGAATGCTTCTGCACAGAAATGGGTACTTTCGCTACCACACCCCAGTCCACTGTAGTGACTGCAGAAGGGATGTGGCCTCTTTTTTATCACACTTTCTTCTCTACTCATTCCACAGCTAATTTGGAGGTAACACGTCTGCTACCTCTCTAAAAACTTTGTGTTACAGACTTTAGGTAAAAATAGCGGGACCCACTGACTTGAACATCAGTGTTATCTAGTTTTAAAAACTACTGAAGAAGAAGCCACGCATGAAGTCTTTTACAGTTTTTAGCTGCTGTGTCTTTCTTCCCAGTGCTGTGATCTCATTTTTTTTTTCTCAAGGCAGATGCAAGAGTTGTGGGATGGAACATTAGGAGACATATGGATAGCAAATGCCATGGGTAGGGGGAGGAGGGAATAATAAAAATTTTTTTTTAAAAGCCATTAATATTGACTTAAGGACTCTGAACTGAAAAATGAAGAACTTCACGTTTTTCTGTTCATACTGCAGTTTTCAGATGCATTGAAGTGATCTTTACTCGAAGTAAAACTGTAACAAAAGAAATTGTGAAAGGGAGTTAATAAAAAAAGATACTGGTTTATCATAAAACAAATTTTATTGCAGAAGTAGAGAAACTCTGATTTTACTGAGTCTCCAAAGTTACATCTTACAGAGACCAAGATGACTTAGATTTAGCCTTGTATTTTCTATATCCAGGTTTTGCAGTGGGTAAAACCTCGTGTCAAAGACATCTGGCATTCTCATATCTAAGTGCCTCTATAGAATTCATCTCCCCATCCCTCGATGAGTTACCTTTTTCCCCTTTCCTCCTCCTTCCCGCCTCATTCCCTCGCTCCCTCCCTCCCTCCTTTCCTCTCCTTCCCCTCCTGTCTTTCTTTTCTTTGCCACCTTCCTTCCTCTCCTTTCTTCCTGCCTCTAGTTTCATACTATGTAAAGCTAAGTCAAACAAGCGAATTCACTTTGAATAGTGTTTGATACTTGTTAGTCTTATCCTTTAATGTAATTGGTTGTGAAGCATTTTGCCTGTGTTGCTAAATCCCTTTTCTCTGAAAACAAAAAACAGATAAACAAAATGTGCTATAATTTTTTTGACAACATCTTTAATCTCAAGTTTGGCGTACTCATATTGCCTAGCAAATGAATCTATCACATCAGCTGTCATGGAGTGAAAGAGAGATTTCTCTAAGAAACGTTTTTGCTGCCAAAATAGGACAACATAGAGGAAACTGTTTAGTTTTTGTCTTTTCCTCTGAATACTGTGTTACCGCTTCTTTAAAAGTGCAATATTTTGGTAACAAGTTTCTTTTTGAACTCAAACTGATCAGAGGTTTTCAGAGAGAAGAAAGGACAGAAATCCGGCTGACCAAACAGCTATCATCAAGACATCCTTCTATCGCAGGATGAGATCAACTGTGCCTAAATTTTTCTACTAAAATACTTGTCCAGTCTGTTTTCAGTAATTTCTGAAAGGGAAATTCCACACCCAGCCTCCATAGCTTCTTCCTTTATTAATAAAATAGTATCAGGGTTATTCTTTGTCCTGAACAAAGCACGGGAGAACTCTGAGAGAGAGAAAGGCTTACTGTGTAGTGCCTGGTGGGGTGTATTCAGGGACAAGGAAAAGGGGAGGTGACATATGGACTTGTAGCCATAGCATAAGGTAGTAACTGAGGTAAATAATGTTTTCTTTTGTCAGTTTCATTACCAGCTTCTTCCACTCTCCGCTGTTCACCAAGAGCAATGTGGTCTGATTTTGTATGTAGGCAGTGCCTGCCTTCAGGTGGCTGAGCTGCCTGTTTAAAACTAGAAGTGATTGGAACTGTTCGTAATTAGCCTTAGGGATCACAGAATCACAGAATGGTAGGGGTTGAAAGGGACCTCTGTGGATCATCTTGTCCAACCCCCCTGCTGAAGCAGGGTCACGTGGAGCAGGTTGCACAGGACTTCATCCAGGTGAGTTTTAAATATCTCCAGAGAAGGAGAATCCATAACCACCATGGGCAACCTGTTCCAGTGCTCCGTCACCCTCAGAGGCAAGAAGTTCTTCCTCATGTTCAGGTGAAACTTCCTGTGCTTCAGTTTGTGCCCATTGCCCCTTGTCCTGTCACTGGGCACCACTGAAAATGATAGAATCATAGAATGACAGGTTGGAAAAGACCTCTAAGATCATCAAGTCCAACCATCAACCATCAACCCAACACCACTATTCCTACTAAACCATATCCTGAAGTGCCACATCTACATGTTTTTTAAACACCTCCAGGCATGGTGACTCTACCACCTCCCTGGGCAGCCTGTTCCAATGCCTGACTACTCTTTCAGTGAAGAAATTTTTCCTAATATCCAGTCTAAACCTCCCCTGACACAACTTGAGGCCATTGCCTCTCGTCCTATCACTAGTTACTTGGGAGAAGAGACCAACACCTGCCTCACTACACCCTCCTTTCAGTCAGTTGTAGAGATCCCTCCTCAGCCTTCTTTTCTCCAGACTAAACAGCCCCAGCTCCCTCAGCCGCTCCTCACAAGACTTGTTCTTTAGACCCCTCACCAGCCTCGTTGCCCATCTCTGGACACGCTCCAGCATCTCAATGTCTTTCTTGTAGTGAGGGGCCCAAAACTGCACACAGTACTCGAGGTGCAGCCTCACCAGTGCTGAGTACAGGGGCACGATCACCTCCCTACTCCTGCTGGCCACACTATTCCTGACACAAACCAGGACGCCATTGGCCTTCTTGGCCACCTGGGCACACTGCTGGCTCATGTTCAGCTGGCTGCCAACCAACACCCCCAGGTCCTTTTCCACTGGGCAGCTTTCCAGCCGCTCTTCCCCAGGCCTGTAGCATTGCATGGGGTTGTTGTGACCCAAGTGCAGGACCCGACACTTGGCCTTGTTGCACCTCATACCATTGGCCTTGGCCCATGGATCCAGCCTGTCCAGATCCCTCTGCAGAGCCTTCCTACCCTCAAGCAGATCAACACTCCCACCCAACTTGGTGTTATCTGCAAACTTACTGAGGGAGCACTCAATCTCCTCATCCAGATCATTGCTAAAGATGTTAAACAAGACCGGACCCAAAACTGAGCCCTGGGGAACACCACTCATGACCGGCCACCAGCTGAATTTCACTCCGTTCACTACCACTCTCTGCGCTTGGCCATTCAACCAGTTCTTTATCCAGTGTAGAGCATGCCCATCCAGACCATGGGCAGCTGGTTTCTCCAGGAGGATGCTGTGGGGAACAGTGTCAAAGGCCTTACTAAAGTCCAGGCAGATGACATCCACAGCCTTACCTTCATCCACTAGGCAGGTCACCTGACCATAGAAGGAGATCAGGTTGGTCAAGCAGGACCTGCCTTTCATGAACCCATGCTGGCTGGGCCTGATCCCCTGGTTGTCCTTCACATGCCCAGTGAGCACATTCAGGATGAATCACTCCATAATCTTTTCCAGCACCGAGGTCAGGCTGACAGGCCTGTAGTTCCTGGGATCCTCCTTCCGACCCTTCTTGTAGATGAGTGTCACACTGGTGATCCTCCAGTCATCTGGGATGTCCTCTGTTAGCCAGGACTGTGGACAGATGATGGAGAGTGGCTTGGCCAGCTCCTCTGCCAGTTCCCTCAGCATTCTTGGGTGAATCCAGTCTGGCCCCGTAGACTTATAAGTGTCCAGGTGGCATAGCAGGTTGTAAACTGCTTCTTCCTGGATTATGGGAGGTTTGTGCCACACTCCTTCACTATCGTCCAGCACTGGGGGCTGACTATCCTGGGAATAACTAGTGTGACTGTTAAAGACTGAGGCAAAGAAGGCATGAAGTACCTTTTCAGGCTGGGAAGCTGGTCCCTGGTATTCACTTAAGGAGGATTCCAGAATAACTCTTCATACCTGCAAACTGTTCAGAGTCAGGGAGCAGCCTGGAGAGGGAATGAACAGTGACTTCTGCTGGTTTTATGTATGAGGGGGCTTATGAGAGCAGCGCAGGTGTTGCTGCAGGGGCCTCTTGAACCTATGTGCCATGCTTCTGGTCTAGCCTGGTATTGCCTCTCTGGGAACTGTCCTTCCTACCTTCACATGGAGTTCTTTCACCATTGCTGTCTCTCTGACCCCAGTCCTACAAAGAGACTGGCACTTCCTACCATTCACCCTCCTTTAAGAAAAAAAGTATTCTTACAGTATACCTCAAAAGGCTAAAGCAAGTTTGGATTCACAGGGCTTTTATGATAGTGTCTCAGTTCTTCCATTTCAGAACTGGATTGTAACTTCTATAATTCCTTGCTGGCAAGAAGCAGCAGAAAGCTGCGTTGTCTCAGGAGCTGTCAGGAATCTGAGCTGTCATTCCAGGAACCAGTCTGTTGTTTCTCTTTCATTCCTAAGCTGATCCTTTTTGCCGGGATACTTTATTGTCCACTTCGAACTGCCTCTAAAGCATTCAAGAGAAGACTTAAATTCTTGCCAGCCTCTGTCATCTGCGTGGGTGAGGGTTTGCATTACGTTGCACTTCCATGTATTTTAGAGTGAGCAAGCAAATAGAGTCTTTTCTCAATGTGTGCCGTGCTAGCAGAAAAAGTATTTCTTATTGCCTTGGCACCTGACAAAAGATACAGGGAAGAAGAATGAATTTTTTAAAAGTTGCTCTAGCGTTATCCATTTTCACGCTAAGTGCACTACTATTCAGGACACAGAGTAGAAGAAGGAAATTATCTATTTCATCAATCTTGTGGTTTAATAACTATTATTGCAATAAAATACAGAACTGTAGAACAAACGATGCCAATTAAAATTAATGTCACACATTGACAAAGTAATTATATATGGCACTTAATGATATTTCAGTAATTCATCCTGATGTTGGCTATTGACTCCCAAGAGAAATGGAGGAGAGCTGTCCAGTAGTAATTATCTATTAAGAACGTTTATCACTCACGTGGATAGTCAAAATCTTGGCAAGAAGTAAAGAGAGCAGTCATAACGGACCCTTCCCACTTCATGGAAATGAGTGAAATTGTGTGCTAATTATTTTTCTTCTATTTTTTCCCTCTTGCAGAACTTTCCTTTTTGTTAGGGATGGTAACCCGAATAAACGGAACGTGCACAATGAGACATCTATGCACTTACTGTGTATGGGACCTCAGATCATGATCTCGGAAGGCGCTCTTCATCCTCGCCTGACACGACCCTCAGAAGACGACTGCAGAAGAGCGGATTGTCTGCAAATGATGCTGAAGTGGAAGGGAGCAAAGCTGGATGAAGGACAATATGAACGAGCAGCCATTGATGCTGTTGATAACAAAAAAAATACACCTTTGCACTATGCTGCTGCCTCAGGGATGAAAACCTGTGTTGAGGTAAAAGTTGATACATAATCACAAGTCTGTATGCTGCTATTAGTAAGTGACATGCACAGTGTTTCCCAAAGCTGTTTCAGGAAAAAAAAATTCTGATATCACATATTGAATTAACTTTTTAAATCTGTTTTTCATTAATTGGAAAAATGACAAACAGCCCAAAATGCACACTGTCTGAAGAAAGCAATCGAATAAATGGATTATGTACACATTAACTTCATGACACAAACTCCTAAGCCCAAAGAAGACTCGGGTAGGGTTATTAAAATTGAAAAAATTACAAGACTCTAACACTGGAGAAAAAACTTTAAAGGTAGGCATAGGCATACCTATGTAAAAAGTAGTGAAATAACTGCTGGAGAGAAAATCAGAGCTCTTTTTCTTCTGCTCTGTAGCTGAGACTGGGAAATGCTGTCCATGTTTCAAGAACAGGTTTGATGTCTTTAATTTACAGTGCCCAGCTTTGTTGGAGGATGCCATACACCTGTGCTAACATACTTTCGTGTAATTACCTTCTCATAAATGAAAATTTACTTTAGTGTTTGTGAATGTAGCAGATAGTAATGACTAATTGGGAATCATAATGACTTTGAAAGTCTCCCATCACATTTATTTTTAAACTATACCAAGTAATGTGGGCTAGTATTTAATTACATTAACCTGCATGGTTAAACAAGGAGCTTCTAGCGGAGATCAGGTGGAAGAGAAAGGTCCATAGAATGTGGAAAGAGGGGCAGGCCACTTGGGAAGAGTACAGGAACGTGGTCAGAGCGTTCAGGGATGCGACGAGGAAGGCCAAGGCCCACTTGGAATTGAAGCTGGCAAGGGATGTCAAAAACAACAAGAAGGGCTTCTTCAACTACATCAGCAGCAAAAGGAAGGCTAGGGACAATGTGGGGCCGCTGCTGAATGAGGCGGGTGTCCTGGTGACGGAGGATGCAGAGAAGGCAGAGCTACTGAATGCCTTCTTTGCTTCAGTCTTCAGTGCCAAGGCAGGCCCTCGGGAATCCCAGGCACCGAGGTAAGAGAGGAAGCCTACAGAGAGGATGACTTTCCCTTGGTTGAGGAGGACTGTGTGAGGGATCGCTTAAGCGATCTGGATGTCCACAAATCCATGGGCCCCGATGGAATGCACCCACGAGTGCTGAGGGAGCTGGCGGATGTCATTGCTGAGCCACTCTCCATCATCTTTGAGAGGTCCTGGAGGACAGGAGAGGTGCCCGAGGACTGGAGAAAGGCCAAGGTCACTCCAGTCTTCAAAAAGGGCAAGAAGGAGGACCCAGAGAACTACAGGCCGGTCAGCCTCACCTCCATCCCGGGAAAGGTGATGGAGCAGCTTATTCTGGAGGCCATCATCAAGCAAGTGGAGGAAAAGAAGGTTATCAGGAGTAGTCAGCATGGATTCACCAAGGGGAAATCATGCCTGACCAATCTGATAGCTTTCTACAATGACATGACTGGCTGGGTAGATGAAGGGAGAGCCGTGGATGTTGTCTACCTAGACTTCAGCAAGGCTTTCGACACGGTCTCCTATAATATCCTCCTAGAGAAGCTCAGGAAGTATGGGCTGGATGAGTGGTTGGTGAAGGTTGGGCAGAGATGAACCTGATGAGGTTCAACAAAGGCAAATGCAGGGTCCTGCACCTGGGGAGGAACAACCCCATGCATCAGTACAGGCTTGGGGTGGGCCTGCTGGAGAGCAGCTCTGCGGAGAGGGACCTGGGTGTCCTGGTGGACGACAGGTTAACCATGAGCCAGCAGTGTGCCCTGGCTGACAAGAAAGCCAATGGGATCCTGGGGTGCATCAAGAAGAGTGTGGCCAGCAGGACGAGGGAGGTTCTCCTTCCCCTCTACACTGCCCTAGTGAGGCCCCATCTGGAGTACTGTGTCCAGTTCTGGGCTCCCCAGTTCAAGAAAGATGAAGAGCTACTGGAGAGAGTCCAGCGGAGGGCTACAAGGATGGTGAGGGGACTGGAGCATCTCCCCTACGAGGAGAGGCTGATGGAGCTGGGCTTGTTTAGCCTGAAGAAGAGAAGACTGAGAGGGGACCTTATAAATGCTTGTAAGCATCTTAAGGGTGGGTGTCAGGAGGATGGGGCCAAGCTCTTTTCAGTAGTGCCCAGCGACAGGACAAGGGGCAGTGGGCACAAACTGAGGCACAGGAAGTTCCGTCTGAACATGAGGAAGAATTTCTTCCCTCTGAGGGTGACAGAGCACTGGAACAGGCTGCCCAGGGAGGTTGTGGAGTCTCCTTCTCTGGAGATATTCAAGACCCGCCTGGACAAGGTCCTGTGCAGCCTGCTGTAGGTGACCCTGCTTCGGCAGGAGGGTTGGACTAGATGACCCACAGAGGTCCCTTCCAAACCCTACCATTCTGTGGTTCTGTGATTATGTCGGTAATTTAGTTTAAAGACCACAAGAACAGACATCTAATATTTTGAAAAACAGCTAACATCTTCATAAGACTGTCTATTGCAACATCAAGATTTGTATTTTGAATGGTAAGAATTAGTTTGAAGTTCAGCATTTATATGTAAAATTTAGGATGTTTTTCTACTGTCTGTAACTTTATTGAGACTACACTCATTAACTTAGTATTATCAGCGAAGTTTATCACCTCATTAGTCACCTGCTTTTCTAGATAACTTCTGCATATCTTAAACAGTTAGGCTCCTGCACCTGTGGGACTTCTCTAGTGACCCCTCTCCACCGTAAAAACTGACATGCTCCCTGTACTTTCCTGATTTTCTCTGGAGCTACTTTTGATATTAGTGTTGCTTTTACTACCTTCTAATCTTGTACAGTTTTAAGCAATAAATTGCATATTGTAATAAATAGTTCAGATATTTTTGTTTGAGTTCCATTAGGACTCATGAATAAATACCATCTGATGCTGGGTATTTATATTAGTATTTGGTTTATTGGTTGTTCTAGAACCTCTTGAGCTGAGACATGATTTTGAAACAGACTTTCTTTTGTGTCCTGCATAAAACATGGGTGGTGCATTCACAGAGAATCTGGATTCTGACAATCTGTATCACTTTTCTACTTTATGTTATGTGAGATTGCTTTTGCACTTTGTCCAGCAGCCAACTTTACAAACACATTGACAGATTTACTGTGTGATGTTTTAAAATGGTTTATTCTGGGTTGTTATGAACTTGGCATAGTGTTAAAAAAACACAAACATTCAGAGCCTTCTTTATTGTGATTTTACACTTACCCTTTCCAGAATTTGTTCTTCACATTTTCTTCATCTGGAGACAATTTCAGTTTGTTACTTCCTGTATGATTCTGTCCCAGTGTTCTGCCTTCCCAGATTCTGCTGATGTTTCTCAAATTTTTTTCCACGCTTTTATTTAGTACCACTTTTTGAAAGTAGGCAGTGGATTACTTGTCTTTTTTCTGCTTCTGCAAGAATGGTGAATCGTAAGTAGATCTTGGGAATTGTTATTGAGTGATTCTTTGATGGTAACATTTTGAATTAGGTCTTGTAGACTGCTCTGGACAAAGTCAGGAGTTGCTTCTCGTGCTTGCTAACTTGTTTGTCTATTATTCAGTCACTTGTGTAGTCTGAAATTTTAATTTAATCATAATGTATTAGTATAGCATTTTCTCAATATACCTAAGAGACACTGACTGAAGTTCCCTTTATTTTTGTGGTTTCTGCCCTTGCAGCATTTCTGTTCCTGGTCAGTCTGTCACTTGTATTGTTTCAGTTTTGGTCGGATGGTTACGAAAGCTTTTTTATTTGAGTCCAGAATTGTATTCCACTGGGATTCTCTTGTAGTTTTTGATTGAGGTAGTTTATTTATCTGTGAGGTTTTCTGGTTTGTTTTTGTTAGTGTTTTTTTTAAGGTGAATGGCAACACCCTTCCAATAGTGTGAACTGCTCTGTGATTCTTATATAATACGTTCTGTGGTATTACTTTGTTACATTGATTGTATTGTCAAGTTTCCAGATAATAACTGAAAATTCTCATTTAAAATTTGTCATTTCAGTTCCCCAGCCTTAGCCATGCACCATCTTGAACTGGGTGCTCTTCTTTATCTTCTGTTTTTTCACTAGTCCTCTCTTTAAAAGCTCAGATAGTGTCTTCTTATTTCCAGTAGCCAGCACTGCTTTAATTCTGTTAGTACAAAGATGATCATTCCTAGTTTTCTGAGCTTCTAATGAATGGAAACTCAGCTTCCTTCTGCCATTTTCTGTGCTATAACTTAAGCCTCTGTCTCTCTGGTCCCTTAGTAAGTAAGATGCAAGTCACTGTGTAGTCTTTGCTAGCTGAATTATACTCAGACACAGCTAATTATGTACATGGTAGCTGAATTACATACAGGTATTGCCTGGATCTTCCTGTCAACTAGAATCAATCTTCATTTGTATGGTTATATGATTGATTTAGTGCCTCTTTTGATGCGATTGATTTGTAAACAAATACCAGGCTGTCTCCTAGGTCTGTGTTAATACTGCTTTTATCTTGATTGTCAACTTTTAATTCTTTTTAGATTTGATAAACAAACAAAAATGTTAATTACAAAGAAGTGTTGTACTTTTCTCTTGTTCTCTTTTTTAGTGTCACTTGTTTGATCCAGCTGCCTGATAAGTTCTGGCTACAGGGATTTTCAGTCACAGTTGTTCTATCTACCCTTCCCCAAGAAGATCCATTTGCTTTTAAACATTATTGTACATTAGAGGACAAATGTGTATGTCACATCACAAAATGAGAGATGTCAGAATTTAGCATTTAACGACCTCTTTGAGCAAAGTGGGTGAAAAACACATAAAATTATTTGACATGAGAATAGTTCCTTTAGGTAGAAGAATGGTAAACAGAAGCAAAGTTTAGTAACCAGTTTCCAACATATTTCAATTTCTGGTATTTACAAGCTTGCTTACTCACATTTGTGAAATAGTATGTCTGTTACACTGATTTGTTAAGTGCTTACAGTTGGACCCATATCGATATATTCTGGAAAAAAAAAAAAAAAGAACAATTACATTATCCACGGAAACTCTTACTTCTTTGTCTTCTGTCTCTTTCTCTACACTTGAGATCCCCAGGGAACTTAGACTTCAGATTTGCAAGGGATTTGAGTGAGGAGTCTTCTGCCTCAATGATTCTGCCTTTGTGCCCCAAAATGCAGCTATACCAGTGGTATTAGAGGTAGACACAGTTGTTCAAAAGTTTCATTTTCAAGAGCATAAAGCAAATGGGCTCACACAGTAAGATCCAGGCAGACTACAATGCCAGAAAGAATCACAGTCGTTGCAGAGTAAATTGTGGTTCTGGAGCTGGGCTGCAGCTTTAAACTGCAGACTGTAAAATCAATTGGTTTTAAGCTCATCGTGAAAGTTCATGGTTTGTGTTTCTTCACAAATGATCATTTTATTTCTCACTGTCTGTGACGTGATTCATTAGATGAATCTGGCTACTAGATTGCTAGTTCCCCTTTTAATTGTATAAACTGGGTTATGTTGTCATGACAATACGTACTGTTCAATTGACTAAACCATTTCTGACTCAAATTTGCTTTCAGTTTTTCTTTGAAGAAGAATTTACAGTCTGATCTATATGGATTGCCATTTGTCGGAGTTTGGACACAGTTATGTAGTCTCACTAGTCGTGGTTTCTACATTAGAAACATAGAGTACACCCCCAAGTTCAAATTCCGTTATGTGCCTTACCATAGGGTAGAGGACCTTGGATCCTAAGATTACTATCTGAGATTATCTTAAGTCCTCCAGTATAGTCTGTAGTCCTTCTAACTCCTTCCACAGGAACAGTATGATGAACAGGAATACTACATTATGAAAAGTCTGAAACAGAGTTTGATGAAGAAATTTAAAAATGATCTCTTTGTTCCTGGAAGTATTTGAGGATTTAAATTCTTAACAAAAAGAGATAAAAAACTGAATTGCCTAATCCTGAAGTCATCTTCTCTCTCTCACTGGTAAACTGAAGGTTACTTAGAACCCCAGGAGCAGCTTTTGCTCAGTTTTGTGGTGGTTACTCTCACTTCAGAACAGCATTACTCTTAAATTGTCTCCTCCTTTTTCCATTACTTTTCAGGAAAACCCCAGCCTTGTATCTTCCCCTATCGCCACCACACCTACGTAAGGAAAGGAAAAAACATAGTGCCTTGTGGGTGAGCCACCTACTAGTTGATTTGTTCAGCGTTGATAGTCATATGTGCTGTCTTGATACTTCTCCATTCACATTCTTCTCTGAGCAGAACAGCTGTGTGGAACCCATTGCTAAAGATAGTTTGGGCAAAGTTAATGTGTTTACCTCAAAATACTGAATAGAAAAAAGACTTAACTCATGCTGAATAGATTTGATTTTATGCAGATATATTCCACTCTGTCACAGCATATTTGGCATATAAAATGGCATTTTTTTAAATGTTTAAATTATTAATGTGATTATTTAAATTATTAATCTCCTTTTAATTACTTAAGAGATACAAGCATTTTTAATAGTGCTTCCAGAGAAATATGGCATCATCTTGTTGATTTGCATATTCCTCATCTTGCGGATTAGATTTTGAGCTGCATAGGTCTATGGAGCATTCTTTCAAGTATATTTTTTATTTTCTTCCTCAGAAGGCGTCTTAGTTTCCTCAGTTAAATTTCTTTGAAGAGTTTAAAATGTACAGACAGAATGTGAAACTCAAGTTAACAAAGTTTTGGCAATGTTAAGTTTAGGCAGAACAAGGTATCTGTATGCTGGGTATCTTGATAATTATCCTAGTATTATCTTTATTTCTGCCTGATACTCTGCTATGAAGATAAAATATGGTGTCATACTTAGTGACACTAATATCTTCTCGGCTAAATCTTATTATTGCACTGGTTTGTGGTATTTTGGGGTTTGAATTTCTTTTCATTTTGGAGAATGTGGGAAAAACGTCCAAAGAATCTACAAGAAGGATTCCAGTTTGTAAAATACATTCTGTATTTTACAGTGACAGGTGAAGAAATACGAGCTGAAGAGAAATGTAAGAAGTGATTGATCATGATCTAAAAGGTTTAGGTGAAGAACTGATCATTTGGGGGAAATTTATTTTTTTCGAAGTATCAAAATTAGAAGTTGACTTTTGAAATGTCCTGGCTAAAAATACAGGATAGTGTAGTGACCATCATGGTCTGAAGGCCATATTAATGTTTATAGATTTTAGTTTCATTTAGAAATAAGATGAATCATTTCAGTAGTGAATTGATTGTCTTGGGTGCTCCGTCATTAGAAGTTTAGCATGTGTTATAAAGATGTCATCATAAATCAGCAAAATGGTCCACTGCTGGCCTTTAAAATCTGTGGCATTTGTTGTCCTTGCTTATATCAGATCAGTTGATAGCAGGAGGCAAGGTTGTCAAGGTAATGAGAGCAGCACAATTAGTGTTTATTAGCTAGAGACTCCATTTCTGGGTGGTTACTGGTAAGAGACAAGGTTGGTGAAATTGCACAGTACTAGACCGTATTAGAATTACTAGGATTAGAATTATTTCATTTCACTTTTCTCCTGTCCTCAAAAATACAGTAGAGCTACCAATAGTATTATGCGCTATCTGTGAATTGGTACCCCATCCTCCCTCCTACCCAAGGAACCTCCCATTTTCTGTCAACACCAGTGTACCAGTGCTGGGAAGAATGGTATAGTTATACCCATATATAAAGAATATTTAAAGGTGATTCTAGCTCCATCTTGCCAGGTGCTTGAGGACCTCAGGCCCCTCCTTTTCTGTGGAGCACCAACCATTTCAAAAGAGAGGAATTTTAGTGTTTAAAACCTAACAGAGACATACTTTACAGCATTGCCTTCTAACACATTGCTGAGATTTTGTGGTTCCATGGAATTACTGTGGGTATAGGTATAATTATGTATGAAATGAAGTGGTAATTTATTGAATAACAATAAAGAATCTTTGTTTCCCAAAGACCGTTGCTATTATATTTGTCTCTTCTTCCTGTTTTCCTTGTTCGTATTTTTTTTGTTGTCTTCTTAACTGGCATGTCTGGGTGTTAGTAGAGTTGTTAAATAATAACTGTTTACTGTGCCATTTTACTTTTCAGCTTCTAGTAAAACATGGTGGAGATTTGTTTGCAGAAAATGAAAACAAAGACACCCCATGTGACTGTGCAGAGAAACAACACCACAAAGAGCTGGCTCTTAACCTGGAATCTCGAATGGTATTTTCACGTGATCCTGAAGCTGAAAGCATTGAAGCTGAATATGCTGCTTTAGACAAAAAAGAGGTCAGAGGATACTTTAGATTTGGGGTATTTTACACATTTGCAGCAGTTACATTGTGACTAAATTCTGCAAAGTGTTTCAGTAGGTATTGTACTTTGTACTGTGTATTTGTAAATGATTTCATTTTAACACAGCTCTTTATAGCTTTCAAGTTAAGCTCAGAGAACATAACAAATAAGTTGTCAAAACTAAAGAGAGGTTTTATTCATATACTTAATTACATGGACTGTCTTGAAAGTGTTGCAGACTGTGAGGCTGGAGGAAATACTGCGAGGCCAGTAAGCTGGGAAACAGTTTCTCTAAAACAAACGTATTTTACATGTTTTTATTTCTTAAGATGCCTTTCTGTCTAAAAGTGAGGGCAGGAGAAATTCTGAAAAGGAAGAAATCTGTGGGATGGAATAGGAAGAATGTTCTGATGGATCTTCCTAGACTGAGACTGGGTTGAATGTCACCAAAAACCAGCTGATTAGTGCAGGATTTCAAAACAGTTCATTTATCTTCTTGTTTTATAACATGATTCCTGAAGCTATTGCATACCAGAACTTGTATGAAAAACAGGTAAGAACAGGTGGTGTTATTCTGAAGTCAATTTTTGAAAGAGAGAGACAATTCCCTGATACAAATTTGCTTGAATTCTGGCATGCCTTACAGAGGCTGTGATTTGATAAGGGTAATTTGACGAAAAAGATTCTGAGCAAAAGTTCCCTCCCCCAGCCATTACCATATTTTAATTAACTAAAATTCTAAATAAGAATACATAGATAAATTATATGATTCAGAAAATATTATGAAATAATTCTGTGTAAATTAAAGGGCAATAGATTACTGTGTGGCTACTCCCTTCAAAAGTAGCATGGCCTCGCCTTTTACTAGCTTAGCCCACTTATGACCTAATGACACTTAAAAGAAAATTCATTCAGATTTAGATGTCACTAAGCTTTGATCACATCAACTGTTTACCTGAAAAATGCCACACATGGTCACTTCTATTTGAAAGTAAGAAAGTCTTTGTACTGTTCAATTTATTTTCTGACTAATTTTCTTGAATAATGCAAATATAAGCTAGCTTAATTAGATTGTTTATTCCTAGATCATAGGTTTTGAGATGAGGTTTAATATACTTGAATTGTGCATTGAAATAACAAATGTAATTAACTCATTTTAGTTTCTTTGAATATTCCCATATAGAGACACCGAAATTGTTGTAAGAGCATAGTTTGAAATGATATTTTCTCTGTTGGCAAAACCACGTTAAAAGACTGCTGCAGTTTCCTGCCATGATTGCAGTTTACCTCTCCTTTGGTTGTACAAGTAGAACTATTTGGATGGTTATGTTGTCCACTGGATCGTAGCAATGATTTGGCTTAAAAGAAGAAAAAAAATTTAAACACTGGTAATATGTAATTGTTTTATTTAATCTGAATAATTTTTATCATTACATTTATACCATGGGTTTGCTGGCATATGCAACAGCACACCTAAAAAAATAGTGAACTTACAAATATGGGTGGGGCAAATCAAGAACCACTTGAACAGGCTTTTCGGCAAGAGAAAATAATGTCATGTGGCTGTTTGAGGTGGATGCTCACAGAAAAATCAGCTTAAAGATGTGCTAGCTACAAGGGACTCAAAGGTAATTCTGTTAATCACTTCAATGAGACTGTTAGAAAATACAGTTCTGTTCCTTATTTGACTTGTTTTTAGCAAAGTTGTTGACCGTGAGAACTGAAATGCAGGCAGGCCTGCAGACCTAGATCCGTGTGATGTACCGGGGCACCTTTCCCATGTGCTCTAAAGATTCACAGGCTAAAAAATGTCAGCCTGGGATTTGGTTGGTGGTCTTGGGGCTTCCCATAGAGCAGTTCTGGCTCCATGTGCTCCCTTCTTTTTTTTCCCCCTCTCCTTTGTGACTTTTCAGTAGGGCAAGTTCTCTGACTTCCTGTGTAACAGCACGTGCTAGCACAAGAGAGATGCCAAGAGCATCTAGCCAGGGTGAAGGTCCTTTTTCAATCTCAGCCCTTGGAGTGGCCCAAACCAGTTGAAAAAAAACAGCCTTAGGAAGAGTAGTCCTGAACTGCAATCCAGATGACTGCGTGTCCTCATCCTCCAGGTCTGAGGACAAATGTCCACGATGGGCAGTGAAAGCTGCACTTACCACTGGGTATGGTGATGCCTCCAGGTGTTACTTTAATGGGGCATGATCCAAAAGCCTTCCCCAGAATACATATCCTTCAGCAAAATTCCCCCTCAGGGATTGTCCTCTACTTTTTTCCTCTCAATTTCATTCTCAACAAATATTAAACACCAAGGGAAGCGAGTGTGCAAAATGCTTGTTTAACGTAGTATTTAGATGGTAATTGTTCCATGATGCCCTTTAACATCCTCCCAAAACACAAAAAAATAATTCATAAAGAATTAAAAAACTTTGGAACACCAAGAAATGCATTTTCAAAGTCATTTTATCTCTTGAATGAAGGTTAGAGGAAAAGATAAAACATTTGAAAACCGTGAACAGGATTTCTTCCCAGACAAAAGAGCCAAACGGGCTTAACTCCCATGTTTATGATATGCACAGTAGTATCTGGAATGGTAATACCCCATACCTCCCCTTACAGACCTGCCATGTTTACAGCAGAAAATAATCTTATTTTTCATACAGAGCACGAGATTTTTGTAGTGGTCTGTGCAGTGTCGTTGAATTAAGTGTATATACTCAGAGTAATAACAAAGCTTTGTTTCTGATGTTGAGAACCAGTTCGTGTTGTTCTTAACATTGAAATATTACCAAGGAATTATGTGAGTGCTCATCTTTAGAGTTGAAACACTTGTAATAGTGGAAAAAATGACTTGTGCATACCTTTCTTTGATTACAGAGGCTCTCAAGCCGTTAAGAAATACAGATTGCTGAGTAGACCCACATGTCCAGTTTGAGAACATGACAGCAAGAGCTGTCCGCCTTCCCGCAGTTCAGTTTACTCCTTCCACAAGGGTTGCTGAATAAAATCCATTTCTGCCATACCCAACCTTTTAAAATCTGATTTTACTACAGTGCTCCCTGAAGCATATTTTTAAAACAACATTTCTGTTTTACTTTGGTTTTAGTACACTTCAGACATTTTTAGTGATCAAATTAGAGCTTACAGTTAAAGATGGGTAGTAAACAGGCCCTAATAGTTTTGAAATGCAAACATGATTTTTAAGTGTGTTTCCACAAAAAGCAGTCTGGAAGGAAAGCAGTGTATCAACACACACATAATCTGTATTTCAATATATAGAATAGGAATGCTAAATATTTTAAAAATGGAGTATAAAGCGTGACTCTAGCACTGTAGTTAGTTGTAGCGAGAGATTTATCTATGATGTGTAGGCAGTGGAATGGGTATTAGAAAAGAAGCCAGGAAAATATTTCAGATGACCACCTTGTCTTGGTTCTTTTCTCTTGGTTGATGAACAGTCTCAAAAAAAAATCTGTGTTAGATAAAATCTAAGTTTATATTTATCTTTTAAGTCTAATTGAAGTTACACTAAAAATATGATTGTGACTGATTATTTTTTAAACTACTTTTACCGATTCTGGTTGTTTTATTTGCACCATCTTTTAATTTGCTGTTTATTCTTGCATGGGAGCATGTTTGTCTTAGTGATCCCTGGAAGATAACAGGCATTTCCATTTCCATCACATCATGCAATGTTTTAAATTTACTCAAGAAACACCTGGGAATGAGCAGTACTTCAGAGCAGATCGTCCAGAACAGTTTTGACTCTGTCAGACTCAGAAAAATACATTGTGCAATAGCAAAGTGTATAATTTCTTACTTAATTTTACATATGTGCCACTGAATACTGTAGAAATACACTGCTAGTGAGTGTTTTACAGGTTTATTTAGTGTATAGTAATTGGAATGGTTTTCTTCAGTTCATAATTGATGTCAGATAAATATATATATATAAAATGCAAATATCATAAGTACAAGGAGTTCTCTGAAAATTATTAAAATGTACTTTATTTCTGTAGATAGAGAATGATTTATTAAGTGGAAGGAGAGAAGGGGACTACAGGTAGTTAAGATACATACCGATTTATATACATAGAGTGCCTATACTTTAATGAGTTAAATGGAGTAGTGATATTTTTTAAATATATGACTCCATTAACTATAGAACTCCATCCACCCATAAAGGAGGATATTTACATGAAGTATATTTGACACCATTTAATTATACAGTCATCACTGTAGCAAAGAGTCACTTTGCCCTTGTCTATTTTAATGGTACTTTAGAAGTGGAGAAAATAATAATAGTTTGAAATAACCTGTTAAAATAATCAGCTTACATATTAAAAGTACTTTCAGGAGAAAAAACATTATATAATTTATGATATCTAAATATTAGTGGTAAAAAATTGAGAAGAAAATAGTTAAAAAGAAGGGCTCTTGAGAATACAAAAGGGTTGAAATTTGTAGTGAGAAGCTCACCAATGGATTAAAGTAGTAACTCAAATAGAATATTCCAAAATCATTATATAGTTAAATGATGCTAATATTGAACAATGCCTTTTTCACAGCAAATATCTATAATCCATAAATGGGTATTAAAAGAGGTCTCTGAGCATCATGAGCTGTAATCAAAATACTTTACAGTACATTGCAGTGCAGAGCTAAGTCGTGTTTGAAGTAGTTAAAAACAAACCTTTATGATATTACAAAAAGGATATACATCCTTATAACTAAGGACTGTGTCCTTGCAAGTCTTGATGTCTTAGACACATGAACATTTTTAAGGGTTCTCATTGTATAAAGCCTTCACTCTGGAATTTCCATATAAGGCTGCTTTAATAGTGCCAGCCTAAGATTTCCTTTCTTTCAGCTTTTTCTGTGGGCTCATATGTTATTTTATGGAACAAATGTCTAAAGTTTCAAACACGTTCTTAAGAAATATTTCCCTCATTACTTAAAAAGATAAAATTAGGATTCTTAAAAACTGCAGGATCCAAAAATCCCTGCTGGGTTGTGTGAAATGCTCCAGCTGAGATAATATAATAGTCTTTTACTCAATGGAGATAATTGCCAGTGTTTGACCTAGAACCAATCAGTTAAATATAATTTTGAGCATATCTGCAACTCAGGATAAAATGCTAGGTCCTAAAATATACATGTATGTTGTAGGTTTAACAGAAAAGACATTTCTTTTTATCATATATGTCGTCTCCAAGAACTGAATACTGTTGTGCTGACAAAGCTACTTGTTTTACAGTTGCAATTCAAAGTGCAGTTCAGATTCAGTCAAGATGATTTATTCTTTGCTTCCATTTTTTTGCAGCATATTCGTGCAATTATAATCACTCAGGCACCCAGCTGTTTGTATCCCTGTCTCTCTGACACGTTTTTATAAATGAACTCTTTTGTAAGAAATTAAGTAGGTCAGTCAAATTCCAGCGTGCTATGAATCAAGTGGGCTAGATTTATTTCAGTGCAAGCCATTAACGTTCAGATTGTCCGTTATTGAGTCATGCATGATCAGCAATGGAAGGACATACAGAAACTCCCTGAACTTGGGCAATCAAGATAAAGGTCAGGACACTCACAGTCCATTTCTCTTACACTTTTCTTGTTTTCTGAAAAAGGACAAAGACGCAGTGCAGAGTCATGGCATCGTTACTCTCACCAATCACAAAGTTGCGAATGTCGAGAAGTTCCTGTTTATATTACTGAGTAGCTTACAGAAGAGGTCCTTGTAGGAGTCAGTTATGTTTTTAGATGCATTTTATGAAGTTTTTTATATCTATAATGTAGGAAGCATGTTATTTTTTTAGAGTAGGTGTCTCAAAAGAACAAAATTGTTTAGAAGCCCATGGTATCCATTTCTCCCCATCTCTTATACTTCTGCTTGTTATCCTCAAAGGGTTATGCGCACAGTAGACTTTTTTTTACATACCCTTTCTGTATATATTCTCTCTACATATCCTCCCACTTGTTTTTCTCTCTGCCTTTTGGGCATTTTCCCTGTGCAACATGAACAAATATATTATTTGCTGTCCTGTTCTTCCTTTTGTAGTTTTAAAAAAGAGTCTGCAAAACGTGTGTGCATCTCCAGTATCTTGGTTGGAGCTAAGCCAGAATCCTAAAATTATTGCCTGTTTGTTTTTGTAATTTGAGCTTTTTTTAATGCTACAATAAGGGGATGGAGCTCCAGACCAGGAAGGCAGCTGGATGATCTGCCCTGACTGTGTAGGGCTATGAGAGCTGGCCACTGTTTCTCTAAGAGAGTTTTGACATCTTCACGTACTATGAATCCCCAACCTTGGAGATATTTGGAAGCCGTCTGGACACAGTCCTGGGCAGCTGGCTTTAGGTGACCCTGCTTGAGCAGGAGAGTTGGACCAAATGACATCCACAGGTCCCTTTCAGCCTCAGCCATTCTGTGTTTCTGTGAACTTCTAACTGCATGTCTCATCTGTCCTGTTCATGACTGACTTCTCGATTTCTGTGAGGGCTGATATTGCCTCAGAATACTTGTACCTGATTCTGTTCACGAATGTATCCTGTCTTACTATCTAATGTCTCGATGTGTCTTCCTCCAGATCAATTCAAAGTTAGCAGATCTCAATTCATGTATAAAGTTAGTGTCAGAGGATCTGTATGCAACGTATGTTAACCTGTCCTTTCTCTCACTCTCCCCCGAAATCCTTAGTTCAAATCTGGTCATGCTTTCTCATACCCACGCTACAATATTTGAGGTTCAATCACTTCAAAATTCAGCTGGATTCTGTGAAAATCTAGCTTTTTGGGGAGAGAGAGTGTCAATGTTAGGCTCATTCATCGTTTGAACATGGCATCCAACTATAATGCAGAACTCTAGAGATACTGACTTTTAGATTTTGAAATGTACAAAGATCATACTGTAGATATTGTAAAATGACAGTGAACTTTGCAAGGTCATTGGTCTGCACAATGAATAAATTTTGTCACGTATTGCAGTTGAGATGCTGATCAGTAAAAGTGTTTTGAATGTTTTCATTTGAATATGGAATTAGAGACTAACTGGAAAATACTGCTAGACATAAATTATCTTTCTTCTTCTTCTCAAAGCCATATGAGGGGCTAAGACTTCAGGACCTGCGAAGGCTTAAGGATATGCTGATTGTGGAATCTGCTGACATGCTCCAAGCCCCGCTCTTTACTGCAGAAGCTCTACTTCGGGCACATGGTAATCCAAAACCTTAAAGACTACTGAAAAAAATGTTTTCAGCAACATCAAAATTGCAGTTGTATATTTACTTTTTATTTCAAAGTAAAAGAGAAGTAATGGTTAATCAAACACCAGGAAATAGTTCTGTCCTGTTTTCAGCTGGGATAGAGGTGATTTTCCTCTCAGTAGCTGCTGTGTGTTGGATTTAGTACGAGAAGAATGTTAATAACACTGATGTTTTGAGTTGTTGCAGTGAAATCAATGACTTTTTCCAGTTTCTCATATTCAGCTAATGAGCAGGTGTGCAGGAGCCAGACAGATAGCCAAGCTGGCCAGCAGAAATATTCCTTACCGTAGACATCATGCTTAGTTTATGAATGGGGGTTGGCCAGGGGGCAGGAAGCTCTTCTCTTGTCCAGGAATTCGAATCCTATCTTGTCTGGGAGTTTGAAATTTTGGGGGAATTTAGCACAATTCATGATTTTGGGGTTCTGCGATTGCTGCTTAGGGACTGACTGCAAATTGGTCATTGGGTGGTGAGAAAAATTGTATATAGTTTGTTTTGCATGTTCCTTATTTCAGTAGTAGTAGTAGTGGTAGTATTTCCTTTGTTGTCTTATTAAACTGTCTCTACCTCAAACCTATGAGTTTCTCTTTTTGTTTATTTCTCCTCCCCATCCCACTGCGGGGGAAGAGGTGGGGTGAGTGAGCGGCTGTCGGGTCCTAGCTGCTGGCTGCCTTTGACTCTAGTTCCTATTGAAGTTCTAGCACATCTGGCACAGGAGCACTCAGTGGTGGTGTAACTTCATTCAGGTCACGGTAGTCCACTGTTAGTCTCCACTCTCCATTAGGCTTTCGCACTGGCCGTAGTAGCAAGTTCACGCAGTACTTCAGAAAGAAGTACTGCTGCACGGTGTCAGCAAGCATTGGGGCAGGCAGGGAAGCTGATAGGAAAGTGATTGAAACTAGGAATTGTAATGGAGGACATTTTAACTTAAGCAATATGGACAAACAGAGCTTTCCTGTTTTAGTGAGACACAGAAGTAGAACTTCCATGGCTTTATATGTCAAAAAAGCCAAATTCATTGTACCTGTTTTTTGTCAGACCAGTGGTTTTCTGCAGCTATATATTTGTGTATAAAATGGGATCAAAATAGAGAAATTTATTTATTTATTTAGCCATAGAAGCAGTCTGATCATTGTAATAAATGTTTGGAAATTCCCTTGGGGTTTAAAGCATACAAGTGCATGTCCTTTGAAGGATTTTTATTGTTACTCTTTTAATACAGGGTATACTTCCGCGTGTGTATCTGTAACTAGTTTAATTTCACTGAATTCAATCTGTGCTCTTGTCATGTAGTTTAAACTAGGGTTGTCAGAATGGGGATATTCTGAATTCAGTGTGTTCACTCCAGACAAAAGTATCTCTGAAATTCAGTGGAAGCTTTAGGCTTTGATTCAGTGATTCGAAACTTATGCTTACTGAAGCATCTGCATTGTTACTATGTGCCAAAGGAACTACTCAGGCAGTTAATGGTTTGCATGCTCAGCGCCGTATTGCTGGATTAAGCTTTCATACCCTGTTATTTGTGTGGTCTCCTTGTGAAAACAAAAAGGAGAGGGAAAAGTGAAATAGGAAAGTATTATTTTAAACCCACAATGTTTGGCAGACTTGTTGAAGAGATATAATACCTGAAACTCATCTCTCCCACATTATTTTCAAAAGTTGGTATTTGTGTTCCTTTTAATATTGAATTAAGTCCATGTGAACTTGTGCTAGTCTGATTATATTTAAGGCACAGTCTTTTCGTATATGTTTTTTTCATGTTGATTATTTGTTTAATTCTTATATTTTGGATTCTCAGAATACTCGCATTAAAGCTAAGTATTACTATATATTTGACTAAGTGGGTAAGCAGATGATGTAACCTTTGCAGATATTTTGAAGAAGAGAATGATGGCAGTAACTTTCAAACTCACAGCACAGTCTGTAATAATTCCAAAAGCAGTGAGGTTGATGTAAACTGTGGAGAAATGTCTGCCAGCATCTAGCAAGCAGGAACTGAAAGTTGAGAAGAAATCAGTCTGTGTTGGAAAGGTCATTCTACTGATGTTGCCTTAGTGATGTAGCAGTAATTTAATGCAATTGGCCAGTGCAGAGAAAGCAGCATAGACAATTTGCAAGTCATGAGAAAGTCAACTGTTTTGCCTGTAGCTGTAGTCATACACTGGGAGTTATTAAAACATAATTTATTTTATTTGAAATGAAGATATAGGATTGGTTCAGCCTAGTA
Source organism: Opisthocomus hoazin (assembly GCF_030867145.1). Lineage (NCBI taxonomy): Eukaryota > Metazoa > Chordata > Aves > Opisthocomiformes > Opisthocomidae > Opisthocomus > Opisthocomus hoazin. The sequence goes on along the minus strand of NC_134417.1, from coordinate 68,355,989 downwards.
AAGGGAATAAGTGACCTATTTACAAAGGCTTAGACAACTGGGAAACATCGAATGCCAAATTGTAATGTTGTTGCATTTAATCTTGAAATTCATAAAAGAATAATGTGAAATCTTATTTCACACTTAATGGATTAAAAGCTTCTTTTAAATTATTGGAAAAATCATTCTTATGTGCTACATCCAATAGTTTACAGACATGTAATATTTAATCCAACAAACTTCGCTTGCTTTTATTGTGCAGCTATATCAATTTACTGACACAGGCTGTAAGAGTTAAGAGCTTCTTTTTCTTTTTTTTTTAATTAAGAGACAGAAATATGTAGAGTCAGAGCCAAGATTAAAAAATACTGTTAGGGCAATCGTGAAAAAGAAATACCTGTACATTTTTTTCTACAACTATTTTTTCAACATTATTCCTGTTATTGTTCTAGTTCATTATACAGCAGTTGATTTCAGGATATAAGAGGCAATTCAGCAGCTATAACTACCTTATATTTTACTAAAACTCATAAGTTAGTAAAGAAAGCACAGTGGAATCCATTAGGTAGCATGTCTTAACCCTGCGTAATTCTGAAAAAACAGTACAAATAGTGGAGCTCAAGAAAACTTCTAGCAAATTTTATCTGTATCTTAGCATCAGTCAGCTCCCCTCTGAAAGATTCTAAGAATAGGGTAATTTTGAAAATGCTAATAACATTTATAATTTTTAAAGTGTAGATATGTTCAAGGTCCATGCCTTTAAACAAATGAAATTAAACTAACCCATGATATGTTTTAGCTTAGGTAAGTAAGCACATGATCAGTAAATCATCTCTAGCTCAAAAGCTTTTTTCCGTATTAGGAGGGAGTAGATTTTAGTATGATATTAATCATTATTTGGCAGGGGCAATATTTTACCAAGTTCAGTGCTTAGAACGCTTACTTTTTTTTCCCAGCATTAATACAGTATAGAAATGCTATTTATCTTTTTCTTATAAAACCTGAAATTCAATAAAAACAACATATATTTTTTTGGTTTATAACATTGAGTTTCCAGTGGGAGTACCTAACATTAAAAAAAAACCCTTTAAAATATTTGTTTAGAGCAACAGGAAAAAATAGGGAAATTTCTCTTTCCTTCAGAAATTCTAGTTCATCTGATCTGTGCATAGTGTTGATGGTTTTAGATTCAAATCCATATAGGAATTTGATAAATTTGTATTTGAATGAGAAGTTTTTAAGTATTTTTAATAGAAGAAAATCACTATTCTTAAGATACCTTCAGTATTACTCCTAGGAGTCAGAAACAGAAAACATTTCAAACAATAATTAAGAAAGATTTGGTTTAGTTTTAAGATCTTCATACATCATAAAATTTGTTTCACTAGTTCTTTTTTGTGTATAAATAGGCAATGTTAATTATTAATAAATAAAAGCAAAGCATTCAGTAACAATTATAAAATCAAAATGTGGTACAAATATATAAAACTTTTTTTGCAGTCAGGTGGGGTTTTTTTCCTTTTATTTTCCCCAGAAGTATATCACTCATATGCATATATAAAGACTGGTAAGTCATTAAGTCGCAAATCTTTTTATAATCCAATTGTATCTTAGTCTTCTTCCTTCATTGGCAGCACTTGGCGTCATCTTCTTAAAAAACCACAACAGATAAAAGTGAGTCCATATTGAACAATTACTGTCTTCATAGGAAGGGAAAATGCTGAAATTTCTGTGTTGCAAGGGCTGTTATATTTTGATCTGTCTTTGCAAGTCACTGCAGTTCTGGTTTCTGATTGAATCTTCTAGGTACTACAATTGCTGTAAATAAAAATAATGTTATTTAAGATTGATATTACACAGAAAGGAGAGGCTTGCGATGCAATTATTTACATAAATATACTGGATTATGTATTATCTTGGAATGTGTGATATTTAATGTCTAAAGTTCCATTCACTTACACTTTATCGTATTTCTTTCTGAGGTTTTTAGCTTAGTATTTATATATTCTTTTGAGGGTGCATTTACTATATATATATATATAATATATAAAACAGTCAGCTACCTAATTTCCTGTATCTGTATATTTATTGCAGACTGGGACAGGGAGAAGTTACTTGAAGCATGGATGTCTAATCCAGAGAACTGCTGCCAGCGTTCAGGTGTTCAGATGCCAACTCCCCCTCCGAGTGGATACAACGCGTGGGATACGCTCCCTTCTCCACGAACTCCACGCACTACTCGCTCTTCTGTAACCTCCCCGGATGAAATCAGCCCCTCACCAGGAGACATTGAGACAGCTGTGGTAAGTTTATAAATAGAGCTGAAACTAGCGAGGCAGAAGAGCTGATTTCTAAACATAGCGCACCTATGTGGACAGGAGAGCTGTGTTGTCGTCTTATTCTGAAAATATGCTTGTAAAGGTGTAAAGCGTCTATCTTTGCAGAAGTGGTGAGCAGAGAAGTGAACACCTTAAACGTTCTATATAAGAACACAATCGAGCATCTGGCTAATGTAAAGCACTCTGTTTTCACTCTCCTCGTCACTCACACAGTAGCATTTTAACTAGTTACAATCACATCAGTGCTTTTGCCTCCTTTTAGCTTGTCTCCTCATCTCATCCTTATAGAGATGTTCACTTTCATTTTATCCATTTCCCCGAATGTACTCTATGCTGTGAACCCTGCCTTTTGAAAATTTTTTCTTTAGAAAACAAAATTCTCTTTGTCTGCATTTTGAAATGTCAGCCCACTAGTGTACTGTAAGCTTATAATTACTTTTACTATATGTGGGCTGCTTCAGGCAGTTTACAAGACTATTGCAAATTTGAAATATGAAAGCGCCTTTCATTGAAATCAGTGTGGTTCTTTTGGAAGACAGACTTCTCTTTTTAATAATCCGCAGCTGCAGCATTATAAAACTTTTGCTCCATGACCTAAGCATTTTTCTAGAATACTATATGCCATCTCGCAAATGGATCATCCCTAGATCTCATATTAAAATCAAGATTTTTCATTACTGCATAGAAATTTTTTATTTCTTTAATTTTAAAATGCTGAAAAAGAAGCCATGTAGGAGGAATAATATCGTAGATTTATTTACATTAGCAGTTAAATATTGTCCAGGAATATTTCCTAATTAAAATGTGTAATGAAAGATTACATGTCTTCAGTTTTAGTTTGTGGTTTGTTTTTCATTGGTGATCCATAAGCCAGGAATGCAGATTTGGATAATAATTACCATTCTAGATCAAGTGTATCTAAATCCAAATCCAGAATTATACATTTAGTAATCCTGTTCATTTAAAAATCTTATAAAGAGCTATCAAAATAATATTTTCAAAATGTCATTTATGAAATAATACATATTTGTCTGAAGTATCTCATTTTGGTAGGAAAATTAAAACTAAAAGAAATAGATAAAATAAAGCCACAAGCCATAAAGCTGCTTTTCAGATTTTGCATTTAGATCCTATCTTACAATTGAAATTGTTCCAGTAAATGTTCTGTATATGATATTTTGAACTCAGGACTTCATGAAATTCCTGATTTTAAAGTTATGTTTTAAACAAAACTGAAAACTTTTGTAAATTTAATAGTGAACATTTTTCCTGCATTGTCAACTTCTAAAATATTTAATTTTGGCTAGACAATAAGGTGAAATGACTGAAACGACAATAACTGCCTTCACTGAGTTTTGCACTTTAAAGGCCAACTTCTTTGGTTTGGTTTTGTTTTGGCTATAACACAAGCTTTTTTAAAAAGTGGCGTAACATAAGCTAACTTTTTTTAAATGTCCTCTGTGTATATAATATCTAATGTATTGAAAGTTGAAGTAAATTTTCATGAAATCTTTGTTCCAATGGAAATATACAAATATTCAAGTTCCTTGAAGAACATGAATATTTATTTTCATGTCTAACCACAAGCAATGAGAAGTTTCGTCCCTATACTCTAAATGTTTTCAGGGTAAGGGTCTCAATATTCAGTGTTATTTTTTCTATAGTACCTAGATGTATAAAATTCAGCAGGGGTATCTTCTGTTGGAATACTTGTAGGTTAACTTAGTCTTTATTTTGGTTGAAAGCCTCAAATATTTAAAATAAATAATATTTACACAGATTATTACTTAAAATAGTTGCTACTGTTGCATGACCAAATTGCTCCGCCTTGATTTGGACCTGATCATTTGACAGGCTAAACATCTCCTGTAGCCTCTGTCATCTCCAAACTCCATTTCTGTCTGCCTGTGAAGCTGATGAAAAATTCAGGTCCTTTTTGTCTCTTGAACTCTAACTCCGAGGTCCCAGCGCTCTGCAGGGTGAAGCACTTACTGAGCTGGAGGACGTGACGGAAGGCGCCCCAAAATGTGCTGTTTGGATAGGGAGGTACAGAAACAGAGATACCTAATCTTTCCCATTTCTCTTTCTATAGCGTAAATAACTTTTTTTTCTGGTTACAGTTAGATTTTTTCCCACTACCGAGCGCATTTTTAAATTTTTGCTGAGGTTTTCCAATGTAATGTGTCCTCTTTAGGGTATTTCTTAATCAGAAGTATATTTTTCATCTACAGTGTGACATTTGTATGTGTAATATTTCTGTGTTTGAAGACCCAGTGGATATGCCTTGTGGACATGACTTCTGCAGAGCATGCTGGGAAGCGTGAGTATATGTACTTTTCTGTCTTTTGAGACACTTTCATACCTGCCGTTTTGAAGAGGAAAGGACAGAGACCATAAACAGTCTTAAGTACTGTTTGGGTTTCAAAGAGTTGCTGGTTTGACCCTATCAAATATTTAGGTTGTCACTCAAAGTGACCATCAACTATTATAGGCTTACATAATGTCTGGTTTGGTCCTGATTCAGCAAAGCTCTTAAGCAAATGTTTCAAGCCTGTATGTAAATAGATTAGCCTACTCTTAATTGGCTCAGAGTATGTGTGTGTGGTGTTGGCAGCGTTGTCTAAATTAAGCACATGCTTAATTTCATCTCTTAGTTTAGCACACTAAACGTAGGCATCGTAAATCCATTTCCAGTCTGAAAAACAATTAAAATGCTTTCTTACATTGAGGGTTAATGACTGAGGAGCAGATTTAGCTTAAAAGTTCTGTCAGTGTAATACTTTTGTTACTACTTGAATTTTTTTGAAGTCAGAATAGTCATGCTAGTAAAAAACTCAGACATGGATAATTATGCTAGCATAAATATTAATCATACTTCCCAGGGATAATTATTTCTGTATGCAGTGCCTTTATGTTCATCTTTGTCCCCATTCAGGAGATTGTACCACTTGAACTGTACCACTGTAGTGTCTTGTTACAGTGTCATATCAGCACAGCTAGTTCTACTGCAGATCAGCCCAATTTATATGAACCCATTCTTCCTGTGTTAAGGAAGAGCACTTTCTCTTCCGTGTGACCTTTTCGAAGGCAATTCTTTCAGTGGCAAGAAAATTAATAGTCGTGCTTCTGTTGTCTTGCAAATTGTTATGCAGCAATGTAGAAGTCAGCAAGAGATCATTGGCTTGACATGGTGCTGGACTATGTGTACTGCAATTTGTGCACGCACTCAGAGCTACAGTTCAATGTCAAGCAAGTGTTTGCAGTGGCACGTCTAGGGTGGGATTCATCTTTCCGAGCCAGTCATTGCTAAGTTACTTGGAGCATAGCCAGGGCTGAGTTATCGCATTCTAACATACAAATCTAAAATGGGATGAATTGGCAAGTCTCTACCTTAACTATTAAAGGATCCCAGGTGACTAACTTAGAATAGCTGCCTGTCAATTTAGATAAGATGAGTATCATCCTTGATGTCAGATTTATAAGCAAGTTACAGCTTTTAAACTAAGCAACCTTATGCATGGTTAAAGTCCAGCTTTCAGATTTCTGAGCTCATTCTGTCTGGCATTCTGGTGCTTAGGGACTATAAAGGTCTCCAATTAGAAACTGGTTTCCAAGAGCAGACCTATTTTGACTAGCACAGTTGTAAAAATTAATTGCATAATCAAATTAATTATTTCCTAGATTAATTACACTTACATGTTCCGTTTCTGATTGAACTTAGAAGTAATGCTCAGTTTAATTAAACATTGCATAGCTGTCTCTGATAAATGGCAAGGATGGAAACCACAAACGCACAGGGCTAAGCATAGCTAATGGTGCTCACTTTTGAACAATGACGGTGTTTGTTTCGGTTTTTTTAATTACATTGTTTGTCAAATCTGTAGCCCTTTTGAGCTGAAAGGGATACTTAGTATTCTTTGTTTAAAAATTTATTTATGTGAATATCTGTAAACCTAGTATAAAGTATTCAGCAGCCTTCTAATTTTTATTTCTTATTCACAAATACTGACTGACAAAATTCTGGCAGATTTTTGAATCTGAAAATTCAAGAGGGTGAAGCTCACAACATTTTTTGCCCAGCATATGATTGTTTCCAGCTTGTGCCTGTAGACATCATAGAAAGTGTGGTTTCCAAGGAGATGGACAAAAGATACCTTCAGTTTGACATTAAGGTAAATCATCGAGCTGTTCTTGTACTCTTGAACTGTATTTAATTTTATTAAAAATAACTTATAACTTCTGTGTGAAATGCTGCAATATATCTGTAACTTTCCAAGTAGAAATTAATAAATTACTATGTACACTGAATTATTGGCTGTCTTACATGCCATAATATCAACGTTCGATATACCACTGAGAAAAAAGAAAGAACACTATATTTATTCCTTAAGCACAAATGCAATACTTCCATAATGTGTAACCTAATGCATTCTTAATAAAAGGATTTGATCAAACTAATTTTCCTAATAGGTGATAAGAAGCTTTTAATAAGCCAGACTTGTTTGTGTTGGCAATCTAAAATTTTGGAGAGTTTTTGGATTTTTATTACCAATAGACTGTTTACAGTCACTAATGGTATCTGTTTCCATGTTAAAAATATATTACTACAAGTGAATTACTTTTTTTTTTTTTTTCTATCCGGTGCTTGATATGGTCACTATATATAGGAAGAGAAGTAGGAAAATCTCGATTTGGTTTTCCAGTGTGATTTTTTTTTTATGTGTGTATTTCCATCATTGCAGCTTGTTTTTAGAAGCAATCTTTTAATTCACCTTTTTTCCTTTTATACTAGTGCAGTAATGAACTCGTCTTTGAGATAATGTGCTACTTTATCAGTGGTGGCAGGGCAAAAGAAAGTAGAGGAATATTTTTTTGTTTACAATACAATACTTTCTCTGTGTGACAGATCTCTTTAATACACAGTAACAGTGTCTTCCACAGTAAGATGCAAATTTATTTACCAGATCTGATTAAGCTTTTACATCTTCATATTTCACACAGCTGATGATCAGCATAGGTTTGAAGCAAAGTAGTGAAAGTTGCTTTTGCTTCTCATTTATTAGATGTAAGATTTACAAAATAAGAACTACTACATTAACCAAAAAAGATTGGGGGTAAATTCATGAGTTAGTCTAGTTCTGATTTGGAATATATTGTGGAATTTTTGTTTTAATCTATAAGGTTTTAATTCTTTTCAACTACAGGAGTCAGTTCTGTCAATGAATGTATGGCTAGTGCATATACAGTAGCAGTTTACAATAAGCCATATCACAAAGGAATTGACTTGCCCACATTGAACATTCTGTTTGGGATGTAAGTCGTTTGCATCTTAGCATAAGTCTGCAGTACTGTTGTTGTTTCAAAAAAAGCCCCAACGTTTTTAAGGTGGAGATTAAATTATTCCGTTTTTATAACTATTTTTAAAAGCCTATTAAAGTAGCTACAAGATTGTCCTTATGCTTTTTGGCTTTGTTCCTTCAAAGGAAGATTATGAATACAGATTGTTTGATATCGATGATGAAATCTGATCTTATGTGTTAAAATATTTTCCTTTTTTCCCCCTAGGCCTTTGTTGAAAATAATCCTGCTATTAAATGGTGTCCTATACCAGGCTGTGAAAGAGCAGTAAGGCTAACAAGACAAGGATCAAATTCAACAGGATCAGATACACTTAGCTTCCCTATGCTAAAAGCCCCCGCTGTAGATTGTGGAAAAGGACATCTTTTCTGCTGGTTAGTACTGGAAGCTTATCTACATCTACACAAACTCACAGTCACTGCTATTCCAGGAATTAATTTAAAAGTCGCACTTAGAACTAAGCGTGCAACAAAAATTTGTATGGGATGGTATATGACTGTACTATCCTGTATCCATGCACTAAATAACCTCATGTGCACAAATATTTTAGTATTTTGGGGCACAGCGAAGGTTTATAATACTGTATTACTCTTTATTGATTCTGTTAGGTGCAAAGCAGCAATATGGAGTGTTGAGATGTTCTGTTCTGAGGGGACAGAGAAGTGAGATATTGGTGGAAGGATTTTTGTGTCTGCTCTGGATAGTTGTGGTATAATTGAAACATGGCACATTCTGAATTGTAGCACAGAAAACCAGCAATTTTTAATCTCTTTCTGAATTTTTGGTAGAATCACATCAAAGAAGCTGGAGTTTAAACAGGACTGTGGAGGACCTTTTGCTTCATATATAGCTATTGCATTTGCAGGATCACTGCAGTCATTGTTTCACTTTAGGATCAGCACTTTATGCTATCTTTTACTGAGTCTTAAGATGAATACAAGCTTGAGAAGGAGTAAAAAGCCATGAGGTATTTAAAAAAAAAATCCCTGAGATTGCCTGTCTTCAGCACTTCCAAGGAAAAGACAACAACAGTATCAACAAAAGCAAAAAAGTGGCGAGATATTTTTCTGAAGTGCAGAGCAAAGCCCTATCCTAGTTCCTTGAGATTAGCAGACTGACAATTTATGACTATTGTAGTGAGACATCCTTTTAGCTGTTGGAAAATCGAAAGGGGTCAACCAAAGTATAGAGATTCAGACAAGCTGAGTAATCCTTCTTTTATTTTTTCAATTGAAACCATGATGCAAGAAGAAGAGATCCTGAATAATCTGCTTGATTCCAAATATTGTAAGACTCTTAATGAAAGATGCTTCTGATTTTAGTTCTTTCCCCATATGAATGGAAAGGAAGAAGGAGCAAGAAGAAAGTAGACATAATGAAACAACCACGAAAGCCAGAAAACAGAACTTCTTATAAAGAGATTGTTCACAGTGGATGGAGAACTCAGAAAGAAACAAATCCTGTGGAAACAAACCAGAAAACGTTTTTTACCAGTGAACATATAAGAAACCTTAGTACTATTCCACAAGAAGGTACCATCCTCTCATCCTTGCTTCTGATTACAGACAGAGAATCATTTTTTCCCTGAACCTGAAGGACAGAGCTTGAGACCACTTTAGTGTAATCATAGAACCATAGAACGGTTTGGGTTGGAACGGACCTTAAAGATCATCTAGTTCCAACCCCCCTGCCATGGGCAGGGACACCTTCCACTAGACCAGGTTGCTCAAAGCCGCATCCACCCTGACCTTGGAACACTTTCAGGGAGGGGGCATCCACAACTGCTCTGGGCAGCCTGTTCCAGTGCCCCACCACACTCACAGTAAAGAATTTCTTCCTTATATCTAATCTAAATCTGCCTTCTTTTAGTTTAAAGCCATTCCCCCTTGTCATATGCCCTTGCAAAGAGTCCCTCTCCAGCTTGCTTGTAGGCCCCCTTCAGGTACTGGAAGGCTGCTATAAGGTCTCCCTGGAGCCTTCTCTTCTCCAGACTGAACAGCCCCAACTCTCTCAGCCTTTCCTCATACTGACGTGGTCCTTCAGACATTGGCAGCTTCTGCTTCCTTTATGTGGGCTGAATGTACTGGCTCCCCAGAGTGTTCTCTGAGTGTGAAAATGTCCTCTGAGTGCCTAATTTTTATGAGAAATGTCTTTTTTATGTTTCCTGATAATATTTCTGAATGTTCTTTTTATGTTAATACCTTGAGATACTGCACAAGCAAATACAGTTAAGGTCTTGAAAAAGACCTCATTTTAGCAGCGAAATGTCCAAGAAGGCCTTTCCAAGGCCTTTTTTTCATCCCCCACAAAAGTGAATGAAGAGTTTCAGTAAGGGCAAGAAAGTTCTGCTAGCAACCAAAGCATCCTGCAGTACTATAAATCAGAACCATTTACTGACAACAGCCATATTAGTCTTACAGTACAAAAACCCCATGCATGAATGAGTTCCTCTGGAGATAAAGAAAGTGTATTCTCAGTTCAGAGAGTTTTCATCATTACTGTATGCCTAAAGGCAGCTTGCTTTATATTTTTAAAGTTCAATAAACACATCCCACAGTTCCCTACTTAACGTCAGTTCTGCAAGTTTTACCCAGGTAATCTACAACTTCAACACTGTAATAGCAATTGATACTGCAGTTAGTAAGAGATTCTTTGGAATTTATGTATTAGAAAACCCCAGCCAACCCCTAGATAATCACTTGCTGTTTTCAGATCTATAGTCTTCCTGCTCATAAACACGAGAAAATTTTGCGAGTCTATTTCCTTTTTTTTTCTTTTAATGTGGAAGTAGGAATGTTCCTCTTAAATACAGAGTTCCTTAGAATTTACTCATTTTTCGTTACCCACCACTAGCAGTGCCTTCAACAAAATGTGATCTGTTGCGACAATCAGAAAATTCTATTCCCTTTCTGAAAAAGCATTCTGCGATATTTAAATGTAGTACAAATGAAAACTGTGCACAAATCCTACATATGTGTATTATAATCAGATACATTCAACATACTAGAATGCCTTCGTGCTGTTTCAGGAGCACAAGGAACTGCAGCAAGCAGACACATACTAGTTTTTCACCATTAGTCCTCACTCCTTTCATCTTGGATGTAGACAAGGGGCAGAATCTCATTCTGTCGGAGAGACATCTCTTCAGGTGCTCTTGGGAAGCCAATTATAATTTCCAACAGTGTGTTGCTGTTTTGATTCAAAATTCATTATATGATATAAATATTATCATGAGAGGAAAGAAAATCCAGAATTGCTTTCTTCTTGGATGATGCTTTTCGCTCTTCCATGAATTTTAACTTGTTGAAACGTGCTACAGTTTTATGAAGTATGTACTGCACCTTCAAATAAATCATCCTGCTGAGTATTGAAGGCAGCCTGGGGAGGCTAACACTGTTGATTGTCACTGCCATTTGGCATTAGTTCCCTTCATTCCGTGCTGTCAGGGAGTCTATCCAAAATACAACTTTGTTTCATAATAAGTTTTATAAGCGGTAGGCTCAATGCTCTTACTCTAGTAAAATGACATCCCGGTATAAAAATTCTTGTTTTGGGGTGGGCAGAGGAGAGGACTTCTTCCATGAGAAGTTGTGACTATTGTATAGATATAGTTCTAGATATAGATGCATGATATATATATGGTTGAACTTCATTAAAAACCAAAAATTTACAACTTTGAAAACATCAAAGACAGAACCTTCCCTGCCCACCAGTAATAGATTGACTAATAAGTTTTTAACTTAAAACTGAGTTTATTATCATTTTTGCTAGTTGCAGTTCTTTCTGGGAACAAATACTGTGTGAGAGGTCTTGGCTGTCTTGAAGTCAATGATTTGAGCATACTACTGTCCCACAGAAGTGAAAGATGTCAGTTTTCAACCAGCGCTGAGATTGCCTTATTATACACTAGTTATTCATTCCAGTACAATCTTTCCCAGCTACAGATCTGAAGTATCTCCAAACCAGAGATCCTTGTGTAGTGAATTTAAGCTTGTTTGACAGCATACTAGCTATTGGGAGAAAAGTTGAAAGCTGTTGCCATAGCTTTTTCTTTGTTCCTGCATTCCTGCTTAAGATGTGGAGAAGAGCAATCAGAAGGGTATTGATGTAGTTTCTGAATCTGTGGTGCAGAGAGCAGTTCACCATTGGATCTGCAGAAATCTTGCGTATGCTCTGATGCAGCTGGTGCCCATCTGAAATATAGTCCCTCTGAATTGTTTGGTTTGATGTGGCAGATGTCTGAGGCTATTTGCTGCCATTCTAGTAAAAAAGGGAGTCATTACAAATCCAGAGTCCATATCGACACATCTACACCAAAGCACCGTCTGGAACCCATATATTTGCCACTGCGTAGTAGAGATTGCCATCCTTAAAGCTAGCAGTAACTTCAAGAGAAGCTCAAGGGACTCATTTCTCCACAGTGTCCATGTAACTAAGCAAAACCCTCCATTTAATAGACTCTGGTGGAAAGAGTAAACATCCATAAATAATTCTGGTGTTGAAGGCTTGGCTCTTGTTCTAGATTAAAAGCTTGAATCTAGTTAAAGATTAGTTATTACAACTGAACAGATGCAAGTAATTTTACATAAAATGCATTTCAGCTCTAGCAAACTACCTAGTTTTGGATAATCTCTTTATTCTGGTTTACCTTTATTACAGAAACTATACTAGCACTTTTTGTGGCACTAAAATAGTACCTGGGCATAACTCAAACAAAGTGCAAACCAGCTGATTTATTTCAGAACAAAGTGCAAACCAGCTGATTTATTTCAGATTGTGACTTTAAAAAGCTCTTTTCCTTTCCTGTCTCATTTAAATTCTTTATTAATCTTAATAATGGTCACCTATGCTTATGAGCAAGTAGTCTAAGAGTACTTTAAAATAATATTAATTGGATGGCTTTTTATCTTCCTGACTTAATTAAAGTTTGAGTGTGTCTTGATAAGTTTCCATAGTTTAGCTTGAATCAATTTTAACTTTAATTTTAAATCTCTAAATGGTAAGTCATTGTGTATGCACCTTCATTTTCAGGGAATGCCTTGGTGAGGCACATGAACCTTGTGATTGCCAAACCTGGAAGGACTGGCTACAGAAAATATCTGAAATGAAACCAGAAGAACGTAAGAGTCTCGGGGTGGGGGGAATTAAGTTTTTTTGCTATTGTTGTTTTCTTTCAGTTTTAGAGGGATTTTTTAGTTACATTAAGTAAAATCTCTACATTGGTTGAAAAATAGGGTAAAACGGAAAGAAAATTATACCCATGAATCAGGGGCTGCTTCGCAATTTAACTGCATATTAGGCAGCACTGTGGTAGACTGTTCTTCATAAACTATTCCTCCCCATAAATCCGCGTGTGGTTCAGTCAGAGCATACAATACCCTTTTCCCTTCCTCTTACAGCTTTGTTTCATTAATTAATTGATTTATTCCTGAATATACCTTTATTTGTCCTGGGAAATTTTAAATCTTTTAGCCCAGTCTGCACTTCTGTTTGGGTTGTGTTCCATGCAGTTGTTTGTGTACTTTAAAACTAATACAAGCCAACAGGTGATAGTAAGGTTGAGGGTGAATTGCAAGGGAATTGTGGGGAATGGCTTAATGATAAATAACTTTTACTGAAAAAAATAATAAAGGTTGAGTTTACACAGGACAGACGTTTTTCTTGGTCAACATTAACAAAAAAAATAAAGATTAACAGTAATTTAAATAAATGCTAACTTAACTTGGTCACCACAGTTCAGAGCCTTTCCATAATATCTTATAAATATTCTGGAAAGCACAGAAAATTTTATAAAGTGGCAAAATACACCATACTTTGTCAAACTATGCCAATTTTTCTCATGTATGTATTTGCTCATTTATGTATTATAAATATCATGTATAATATATAAAAATTTGTATAGAAATATATGTTTGGAAATATATAGAAAGAATATGTGTGATAATATTACATATAATATGTATAAATTAGGAAATGTATATATTTATCTATGTGAGAAGTATATACAGCGAAGAATTACGATACTCTGTCAAGAAGCAGGTAAAGATATATCTTTCCTAATCAGTTTTCAAAAAAGATTCTACAAATACAATTTCACCTTCTCTGTTTTTGCATGCTCCATATCCTCCTGTCACGCTCAAAAAGTTGTGGGAGTGAGTGAGGCATATGAAGATGCTGCCAACTGCCTGTGGTTACTAACGAACTCCAAACCATGCGCCAACTGCAAATCTCCAATTCAGAAGAATGAGGGCTGCAACCACATGCAATGTGCAAAGGTAAGAAAGACCCTTCATACAATTTGTTGTGAAACCACAATTCAGGTTCTGTATGTCATCTATATGTTTTAGGAGCACAGATGTCCAAAATCTCTGAAATGTCATGCCTGAGATCTAATGGAACCTGTTGGCAAGAATTAGATAATTTGCAAATGGCGGGTTACGTGTATTTAGAAAATGTTAAATATTTAGTGAAATCTGTTTGGCTGGCAGGTGAACACTATAATGATCAAAATTTCATAAACACCTAAGAAGTACTGGCAGTACACTATGAAACTTCAGGAAGCAGAAATAATTGATGGTTTAATCATCATTAATAATGTAGAAGAGAAAGAACATTTTTAGTTGGCAGAAGATGAAACATTTTAAGGAATAGTAAGCTCTAATGAAGATTTTGCCTTACTACATTTTTCTTTTGCACTATTTCTCTAACATCGCAACAAAACAGAGAAGTTTAAATGGAAAACTATAAACGGGAATTAATCAGTAGGAATGAAAAGACAGCAGAGAGTAATACCGAAAGAAACTTATTGATGACAGCAGCCAAAAAATTAGTCATGAGTTTGCACTATGCTACTGAAATAGAAAAAAATATTTTTTGCCATAAGTTCAGTATCATTTGAGAATGCTTTTTCTCTCAAATTAGTTAAAAGCCAGCATATTTAGAATACTGATTCTTTATGTCAGAAACAACTTACATAACTACAGTGAATACCTCTTTGAGGAGCATCATTAATAATAAGAACGTAGCACACACTTGACATAGTTGGCCTCCAATAAAAAGCTAAGAGATTTAGAAAGTAATTCTCTTTCTTTTTTTTTCTGGAAATGCATTGGTCTCTCTCCATTGCTATGCAGATCCAATTTTCTTTATGTTATCATCACATATTCTGTCTTTCTGTGATATGAATTGAAGACTGGGCCTTTTTTTGGTGCCATTTCTTTGGGTTTGTCTGTGGCCGCAGAGAACAGATTCTCCTCCACTTGATTTATGCCAAGTTTTCTGGTTTGTTTTTTTTTTTCTTAAATGATTTTTAAAAGAGCTCAAAATCCCATGGGGCTAAAAACTGTAAAAGGTATGTTAGTTGCAGCTTCTGCCACTGAGCTCATCTCAGTTGAACAAAAATATGGCTTCAGGCTGGAGAAGACTTTGACCGTTAAACACTGTTGAATGCAGATAATTATTTCAGTACCATTCAGAGGCACTGGCTGGCATCCACGGTTCTCTTTTCTTCTTTGATGCTGTACCTTACAAACAACTTCAAGTGTCCTTAAAACAGTCTGATTCCTTTTGTGGTGGAGAAATCTCTGCAAACAGAAGCTGCCTTCCCTCAGCCTAGTGAGGAAGGAAAAGAAGGGTATCCTCAAGCTAACTGCAGGGCTCAGACACAAAGTATAGGGGTCACCTTGCTTGTCTCTTCCTCCACTGAAGTAAGGGTCTGTGACGGAGCTTCTGCCTTTGCTGCAGTGAGGTCTGCTCAAGCCTACTACATGATCACAGAATCACAGAACGTTCGGGGTTGGAAGGGACCTCTGTGGGTGATCTAGTCCAAACCTCCTGCCAAAGCAGGGTCACCTACAGCAGGCTGCACAGGACCTTGTCCAGGCGGGTCTTGAATATCTCCAGAGAAGGAGACTCCACAACCTCCCTGGGCAGCCTGTTCCAGTGCCCTCAGAGGGAAGAAGTTCTTCCTCATGTTCAGATGGAACTTCATATGCTTCAGTTTGTGCCCATTGCCCCTTGTCCTGTCTCTTGGCACCACTGAAAAGAGTTTGGCCCCATCCTCCTGACACCCACCCTTCAGATATTTATAAGCATTTATTAGGTTCCCTTGCAGCCTTCTCTTCTTCAGGCTGAACAAGCCCAGCTCCCTCAGCCTCTCCTTGTAGGAGACATGCTCCAGCCTCCTCATCATCTTTGTAGCCCTCCGCTGGACTCTCTCCAGTAGCTCCTCATCTTTCTTGAACTGGGGAGCCCAGAACTGGACACAGTACTCCAGATGAGGCCTCACCAGGGCAGTGTAGAGGGGAAGGAGAACCTCCCTCGACCTGCTGGCCACACTCCTCCTAATGCACCCCAGGATTCCATTGGCCTTCTTGGCAGCCAGGGCACACTGCTGGCTCATGGTCAACCTGTTGTCCACTGATGAGCTATGAATGCCTCTTAGCAGCTAGTGTGTGCCTTGCTGAGGAGGATACTTTTTACTCATAAAATCACATTTCTGTACTTAAGCAGGCATCGTACTCTTTTATGAGCCCAGTTTCTAAGGAGACTAGGCTTAAGCAGTCCTGCTCTCTCTCTCCCCTACCTGTAGTAGTTTTTTAACCTTCTGGGTACTTTGAACCAGATACAAAGGAACAGGAGGGGGTTCACAGATATTAAATTACTGGAAGTTTCATGAAACTTGATAGCTGTATGGTGCGGAGACTTAATTTGGTGCTGCCACCAAGAGAGAGGCTGAAATACCTACTCAGCAGCTACCTGCTCAGCAATTACCTCTTCTGCTTGGCTCAGACAGTGGCCAGGCAGCAGATGTGATTTGTCAAGCCTAGGCTGAGCTGCTGCGTGGCTAGGTGATCATAAAGGCACATGAAACAGAGCTCAGGTTTGGGGAGATGTGTAGAAAAAGATGATGTGGGTTTGAAAGTTTAATGAGACTCAGGTACTGGAGGAGGGTCGGGGAACACTGGGAGAATCTTGGATTTTTGAGGAGGCTTTTGGAGATGTGAGAGATCAGAAGATACATATGGTGGAGTGATCATGGAGGGAGATCATAGAATCATAGAATTATAGAATGGTTTGGGTTGGAAGGGACCTTATAGATCATCTAGTTCCAACCACCCTGCCATGGGCAGGGATGATTTGGGAGAGGTGAGATTATTGCAATAGGAGCATATACACATAAATTAATAGGAGGTCAAGCTTTATTAGTTCAGTTCCTTGTCAAACAACTTGTTTCATACTGTTTTTTGAATATTTTGTAGTGATTTTTTTCTTCTAATGAATATGAGTCGTTTTGAATGATAGGCAAATGATGCAGTGATACACACTTAACACTTTTATACACAATTATTGTCATACTTCATTCCCAGCACTCATCTTCCTGTTTTGTGCAAGCAAGCACCTTCAAAAAAATGTTTAAGAACAAAGAAGGTGCAGCACAATAATAAGAAGTACCCTAGTCTGCATTGCTTTTTAGAAGAAAAACAGCACTACTGGTGAGATGAAGTTAGCAGAAGTACAATACGAGAACTAGATTTCATTTCTTTCTGTAATATATCTAATTATATCTATATCTGTAACACAACTACTGATAAACACATCTGGTATGGACTAGGTATTCCTGGAAAGGTTAAACTTATCAAAGAGAGAAAAAATGTGACAATTTATCAAATTCCAGTAATAATATTAATGGATTCATATTAATTCAGGTAAATTTTTGCTTCATTTTTTCAGATTTTTCTTTGCTCATCTGTAAAACAGAGGAAATAAACAGGGTTCACCAAGTCATAAAGTCTTGTGCCCTTCATCTACAAATAGCTTCCTATTACCTTGAAATAAACTAGCTGAGTTAAGAATATGTAATACAGTTTGATCTTCTCTGATGCAGAGAAGCCCGGACAAGTCATATCTCCTTGTAAGGCATTACCTATTTTGAAAGCGCTCTACTCAGTTGATGCAGAAAAGGCTTGCCTTGGAGTAATCACTCTTCAAAGTTTATGTTCTGCTTTTTTCTCTCTTGCTTTAGTAGTTGTTATTAATATTTTGCATCAGGAACACCACGAGACAAAAATACCAGCAATCCTGGTTTTTTAAGTGATATTAGGAAAAAAATCACACTTTCTCATGAACAGTTTCTGTGTCGCTTTAAAAAATGGGATTGACTTTTTTTAAAACAATAATAAAAACCAGGCCTGATCAGCTGTATTTATTGTTTGATTTATTTCATCCACTTAAAACTTAACTTGTAGATGCAACATAACCTTCTAATCCAAGGACCAAAAATTATGGCTGACATGGTTTGATAGCCCAGAACTTCTGTAGCAGGTAAAATAGGAAGCAGGCTCCTAAAAAAATTTTTTTACCATAAGCACTCTCAGAGTGATGTTCATTCCATTGTTCACGGAGGAATAACAATGTATAACTGCAGATCTACAATGTATTAGCTTCTCTTTTTTTTCCCCCCTTGTTCCTTTTTTCTTTGAAGTGCAAATACGACTTTTGCTGGATATGCTTAGAAGAATGGAAGAAGCACAGCTCTTCCACTGGAGGCTACTACAGGTGCACTCGCTATGAGGTTATTCAACATGTAGAGGAACAGTCCAAGGAGATGACAGTAGAGGTAACAAATGAATGTGTGTGTTTGAAAAATAGAGCTAAGACTGCAATTTTCTGTTTAGGATAAGTGTAATCAAAATTCTTCCAAACTCGAGTTCTAAATGGAAAAAGACAACCTTAAGTATATCAAAGAGCCAGAAAGAAAACACTGCTTATTTGTGGACAGAAACATAAGATTTGGTTCTGCTTTTGGCTTTGGTAACAACCGCTGGTTGGCTGTACTCAAGTCATTTTACTTCTCCGTGTCGTAGTATGGTTTTGTGAAATGGGCGTGCTGGTACTTTAATTAGCTGCTGTGTGCTACAGAAGACTTGCTTTAATTTTGGGATTTGGAAAGCCTGCTTAAATAGCATGCACACACAGCATATCAACTTTTTGGTTACAGTATTTGAAGACTTGTGAATTTCAAAAATTACATTTGTCTCTTTACTTGCATGGCACTGTGCAGCATTGTGTACAATACTTCATGAACAGTGGGACTAGAAACGGTTATATAATTATATTAAATGGTGATTGCTGAATTAACTCATAAGATTTATCTTGGTTTCTTTTGTTTCCCCATTATTTTGCAGGCTGAAAAGAAGCATAGAAGATTTCAAGAGCTTGATAGGTTTATGCACTATTACACAAGATTTAAGAACCATGAACTTAGCTACCAGGTGTGGGTCAAGCTATTTTTACTGATTTTTCTTTCTGTTTTACTCATCCAAAAATAATTAACTTATTGTATTTCATTTATTTTCTTTTTCTAGTTAGAACAGCGCCTTCTAAAAACAGCCAAAGAAAAGATGGAGCAGTTGAGTAGAGCTCTCAGTGGAAGTAAGTATTTGCTGTGATCTATGAATTTGATTTGAAATCAAATCTACCCTTTTATGGCTAAGCCTTTTTTTTTTTTTTTGATAAAGCTTACATCAGTCTGCTGTTAGATGCAATCCCTCCAGTATTAGAATTCATAAGCAGTGGATGAAAGCTAAATGTACAGTAAATCTTATATATTCCAAAGACTCAAAGAGAAAGTAGCATTAGTAAGGGAGAAGCTAATAGTCTGTGCTTACTTCTTTTAGGAGGAACACTGTGTAGTCATTGAAAACCTGCTGCTGTTTACTTGCAAAATATTTAACATGACACGCGCATAAATTTTATTATTTTGGAGGAAAACCATTATGCTAAATAAATGCTGATATCAGCAGGAAAGTGTTTTCACAGTGTTTGTTTCCTCTTACAGCTGAGGGAGGCTGTCCTGATACCACATTCATTGAAGATGCAGTACAAGAGCTTCTAAAAACTCGCCGCATTCTCAAGTGTTCTTATCCATATGGATTCTTTTTGGAGCCTAAAAGCACAAAGAAAGAAATATTTGAACTTATGCAGGTAATACATGCATATATTTTGCTTTTCTAATGTTACTTTTTTCTTGTAATATTAGTTATCAGTGTCTTTTTTCTGTTTTTGTAGTGTAAAACTGATATACCTGCTTTGTATTTGTAACCAGGCTTAGAAAATTAATGCATTTTTATTCCTTTGTGACACAGTAGCTTTTAGTTCAATTTTAGAATGAATGAAAAACAACACTTTGCTGCAAGAGGACAGGGATAAGGACAGGTGGAAGGGGAAAGAAAGAAAATTATTTACTGTTAATCTGCTTTCTGAGGGTAACATTTTAGCTTCAGTCTTCATCTCCTTCTCTAGCTCGTCTTTCCTGTCTTTCCCTACTGATGTGTCTGACAAGCAGGTGGGAGCAAAACTGTGGGAGAACCTGGGTGGCGGTGGCATCAGCGCAGGGGCTGCTGCCACCTTTCCTTTCCCTTTCCTTTCCCTTTCCTTTCCCTGAGGACACTCAATATGTGTGAGTGAAGGGAAGCCCTGCTCCGCACTGGAGGACGGCATTTAGGCTGGTAGAAGGGTCGGCTAGAAGGGCAGACATTTTGGGATAATTTGGTATTTCAAATTGTATTGTCAGGAAAACGTATATAATTCTGCTCAGTATTTAAGGTGTAGAGCTCTGCCTGATACGCATTTCACTGTAAAACTGTTTTACTCTGTGTTTATTAACTGTTGCAGACAGACCTAGAAATGGTCACTGAAGACCTTGCACAGAAAGTGAACAGGCCTTACCTTCGGACTCCTCGCCATAAAATCATCCGTGCAGCTTGTCTTGTGCAGCAGAAGCGGCAAGAGTTCCTGGCCTCTGTGGCCCGTGGTGTTGCTCCTGCAGACTCACCCGAAGCACCTAGGCGCAGGTAATCCCAACAAAACACTGCGCCAGTCAAACAAGTTCTGCCGATAGCTGCCGAAGTGGGTGGACCCGCCGTCATTCTTTGGCAGTGAGATAGAGTGGAGTTGATAAACGTGGTGGTTGTAAATCAAAAAGTGGCACTTTCTTGGACATTTAAACGGTGTGGAGTTACAGTTTTTCACTGAGGAAAAATGTATTTGAGAACCACTGCTCTGTATGTTGCAGCCTAAATTGCTTCCCCATTTGTGATATATTAATGATTAGATGTCATGGCTTCCATTTCACTTTTTTCCTTCAAGATTGTAATGAAATACCTGGTACACTCCAAAAATCTACAAGTTTTTGCTAAAAATATCAAGCAGTTCTGGAATAGTCAATTTAATTGTGTAGTTTTCTAAATGAATTTTGAGGTAAGAATTAAGGCAGAAGACTTGTTTAGTTACAGTTGCAACGTTAATTAGATGTTGGTAGATTTTGAAGCTCTGGAGGTTGTTCATATGTTGTTCTGCTTCTAAACTTTATGGTATATCTCTTCATTTTGTAGCTTTGCTGGTGGAACATGGGATTGGGAATATTTAGGATTTGCATCCCCGGAGGTAAACTATTTCTTGTTTTTTGTTAACTTAGTTCTGCATATTGTAGAAACACAGGTATGGTTGCAGTCTGCATGAAGAGCTTCCTTATTTTGATTCAAAGCATTTCAAGTTGGTTTAAGTTTACCATTTTATTTATTCCACAATAGAAGGAAATATATGCATAGCTAACTGTGCAATGACTCTAAACAATGCCTTTAATATGGCTATAGTTATTTAAGGTGGCATTAGACCAAGCTGTGTCTATTCATCATTTTCCAAGCACATAACCGGTTTTAAAATTGTATATAAACTGGTGTCTATGTGCTGGGGAACCTTCAAGTGCTAAAGATATGAAATTGTGTAGATGGCTTTTGAATGCAGCATCAATTCAGCAGAATTTGACAACAAGTCTAAGAAATTTCCATCCTTCTGTAACAACCCAACAAAAACATACAGGCATACACCTAAACATTGTTAGCCATTTGAAATGTTTCTTTTTAGGTATTGAAGCAGGATGGAAATTGCATACTCAGATGAGATGATCTTCTGCTACTTAACCAAGAATGAAAATTACCATTTTTAAAGTGAATATTGCACTATCTGTATATGGGAAAGAGTAAATAATTTTCAAGACTCTTCACTAAAATATGAGAAGCTTCCTGTAAAGCTTTCCTTTATCATCTTAATTTTTGTTTAATATTTTGAGAACATTAGATTAAAAGCATTCAGTTAGAAAGGAAGCTTTATTTCAGTGTTTTCCTGGTGCTGTTTCTTTCTAGCTAGTTATTTTAAAGCATTCTGGAAAGCTCCATGTAGTTTTTCTATATATTTCCTTTGCTATTGTTGTTGGTGAGCATCACACTGGTGAGAAAATAGCTTGCTTCTCTACAAAAAGATCAACTTTCTTCTCCTCTCTAGTTCCTTCAGTCATTTCTTTTGAAATAATTCCACATTTGATAGTGTCCAACTCATTGTAATGTTACTGTATCATCAGTGGAACTGGTGATGAGAAAAAGCTGATAAAAAATATGTTGATCAGCTGTTTAGCAGTAGGTGCCATTGCAGTTGTGCTTAGATGATTGCTTATGAGTTTTTATGATTTGCCTAAATGTGGCACTGTATGATTCAAGTTGGTTTCATTGCTACATAGCTATTAAGGATACTTGCAACCACCTATGCTAAAGGAATTTTGTAGAATTAATAATGGTCATCTTTGTTTATTTTAGTGATTTCACTACAAAAATTTTTATGTAGAGCTGTACTTCTACTGACAAGTAGTAGAATGACTGCGTATACCATATTATTACAGAAAACGAAATCTTACTCATTTTAGCAAGGAACACTGGTTGTTGTAGACTATTGTGTGAAACCATGATGTTCCTACCAAACAGAATTGAAACTTCTTTAGCTCACATGTATAAAATTGTTCCAAGTAATAAGAATAAAATTTTATTAGTAATCAAGATATCTTTGTAAAGGTTAAAAAGCAACCGAAAGTTAAATGGCTATTGGTAAAATGTATTATTTTATTGAAAACAGATGAAAGATAAGATCTGATATAATTAATAAATCTTAGTGTTCAGTGATCACTTCCCATTATTCCTTGTCTGATTCATAATCATATAATTATATATTTTTAAAATAATTCAGTTATATTGTTCTATATCAAGTTTTAATTTTCTGTTGTTTGGGGCACCACCTTCCGTTTATGAAATTCCTGAACTCCCTAAGAGCTGGAAGAATATTTTAGAGAAGAATCACTTCATGTTTGCCTTATTTTTATGTTGTTCCATAGGCTAACAAGCGTCTACTACTAATCACTGTTGAAGACAGAATATTGTCTGGTCCAGTACTGCTGGTTTTGTCTTCTTACAGTTTTCAAAGATCTTCTTACATAGATAGAAATCTGACCACACTGATGATTTTGTGACTTCTTTTTGGCTTGCATATGTCATTATGAATAAGAACTTGCTCTGAAACACTTTGTGGAACAACAATATAACATCATAATACCATCAAAATTAATAAGGTCATTGTGTAAGAGAAATGACACTTCTGGATTTAAGTTTTAGATACTTCAGATGTTGAGATATCCTAGGACGAAGAGTTAGTGTAAGAAAGGAAAGCTAATGGTAATGTTATCTTTCTCAGTTCATCTGGCCGTATGTAGCCTTTGATTACTGATTTCCCAGCTTGGGGCTCAGGGAAATAAATAGCAGTACTCCTCTCTGAAGAGAAGAGCTAGTACCTGTGTCTATATTTTTAATGCCTTTTGTGAATGAGTAACTGAAATTAACAAAAGATCTTACCTCCACAGTCAGGTTCAGCATCAGCTGTATTAACCAAAAAACATCTGGAAATTTGCCTTCAAGCATAAAATTAGTCTCTTAACATTAGGAAAGGTATGGAAATCAAAACATTTATTTCCAAGTACTAAGATAATTAACCCTTGGGATGTTAGCTTGACATGGTCAAAAATAGTCTTTTCCATAAATGTTATATAAACTGTCCTGGGTAAATGCATGCAACATGAGAAAACTACAGGCGCAGGAGCTCAAATCTGTATGGTATGGCTCGTTAGCAGCTCAAGTTGGGCAAAAATAGAGGGATTTGTAATTCATGGAATAAAAACCCATCAAAGACTGTTCAGTAGAAGAGTATCAGCTGTGGCTTAAGAAATTCCTGAGCCATAGTGTCCTGAAGGCTGGGAAAAGTATAACAAGTCCCAGTGTATGTCTGCGAGCTTTCTGTAGTCTTCCAAAGGTTATTTTCTTCTGGCAATTGCTGGCAACAGGGACTCTGAGATAATGTATTGGTCTGATTCAGATTAATTGTTTTTATGTTCTAAAGTCACTAGGTATATATTTATTAAAAAGTATGTCGATGTGTGCGTATATAAAGTTTGGCGTCAAAGCTTTTAAACAAAAAACGTGTACTTGGAATTCTTTAAAAAGGGAGATTGCAAGTATTAAAATGGTAATACATTGAGTATTTTTCTTTGCTAATTTATTGTTTTATACATTTAGGATTACCTTGGATTTTTTTTTTATTATTTGTGTTAAGCATTGCATGATATAACTTGCAATTTATTCTTCTGAAAACAGGTGATTTTATAATAAACATATAAAATCACACATTTTTTATAAAAATGTGATGCTTGCTACATCAGAAAAATATTACTGCATGCTGCCCTGTATTTTGTAACCTTTGGTTTATGCAGGAATATGCTGAATTTCAGTATCGGAGGAGGCACAGACAGCGTCGACGTGGAGACATGCACAGTCTGCTGAGTAATACTCCGGATCCTGATGACCCCAGTGAGAGTACATTAGGTAAGTTCCTGCCTGGGGCTGGTTTTTTTCTCTTCCTACTTCAGAAATTTCTAGTAGTGACCAGAGTGTTTGTTCTTCTGTGGAGACGCTTTAAAGAAATTTCAAATACATTGCTGTATTTTCCAGGATACAACATAATGGCTTATTTTTGTATTTTTCTATGTGATCTTAGAAATGTCGCTGACGACATTGTGGCTGCTCCTTTTTTTTAAAGAGAAATGTGTTGATCTTCCCACTAACAACTCGTCAGCTATTTAGAGCAGGTTTGCTTTTCTGAAGAAATTTTGAAGGGCATGTACTTCGTATGACAGTCTTATCTCTATACCAACTGTTTTATGCCAGTTAAAAGGACCAGTTGTGCATAAAGAGTGTAGAAGAGGGTTCCCCTGCTGCAGGCCTGCTGGAAGAGAGTCATAAGGCTATATTCCAAAACCCTGCTTAGAAACTCCTGTATTGGCAAAGACAGCCAGGAAACACGTTGGCGTAAACTACAACTTCCAGCACGCTGCTCTTCTAAGCAGTGCTATGGCTGGTAGCGCAGACCCTTGAGGTCACTGAAACTCGGCTGTCTGGGCTGTCTCCGTTCTGCCAGGAGCTTTTGCAAAGGTACCAAAATAGCTCGAATCCAAATCATGCTGTGACGCTGTTTCCTCAGAGCTGCCAGTTGTGTGCTTGGTCTCTAAGCCATGCTGCACAAACTCTCATTGCTGTGTCTCATCAACTTAAGTCCTATACATAGCTTGTCCTTTAAAAACAAAAGGAGATAATCCTTTACTGAGGAGAAATAAACAAACGCATTGCTTTGGTCCTTCCCTATCATAAGTAAAATGCAAACCCATCTTGTTAGTTTGAGGACTAGGATTTGACTGTACGCTTGGATGTCGTAGTGATGACCAGTGCATACTGTGAAAGCATGCAAGAGAGAATTATCTTGTCTCACCTATTTCATTTTGAAGTGGAAAATTCCATTTTCCAAAGTCAAAAGAGTTACATTTATTTTTATTACAGAACAGTTTTTCTGGAAACAACATTTTACTTCTGGTTTTTTGTTGGCTGTTTTAAGAAAACAGCAATGTCAGTGATTGCTGAGGTGTACACTAACGACTCTAATTGTGCTGCAATGTTATGGTAAAAATTAATGTAACGTTAACATTACAGCTGAGTTGTTATCTTTGAAAGAAAAGAGAAATGGGCAAACTTTGGTTGAAATCCACCTGTAAATGCATCCTGTATAGTGTCCACATGCAGTATTTTTGAGGACTTTCTATAAATCGTGTATGTGCCTTAGAAGCACTTTGCCGCTCCTGCTAGTGGGTTCCTGCTCCTGATGGCATGCCCCATCCTTTCAAAGAGAGGAAGAAGGGTATCGAGAGCAGAGAGGCACAAATGAACGAGGCAGTCACTCCTACAACAGTGGGACTGGTGTTTTGCCACTGTGTAAGAGTTGATGTGGAAAGGAGTGTTTTGGATCATTTAGTTCAGAGTGAATAAAGGAGTAAAATTACATAGCTGGAATCCAAAAGGAAGGAAGAGATTCTGTCAGTAAATAGCAGTGGAGAAGACTTCCTCACTGGTTTTTCAACTGTTTTTGTTTCAATTGCCCAAACAGACACTCAGGAAGGTGGCAGTAGTAGAAGACATGGCACCTCCATGGTGAGTTCAGCTTCTATGGGTATTCTACACAGCTCTTCGCTTCATGACTATACCCCTGTCAGTCGCTCTGAAAACCAGGATTCTCTTCAGGTATCTCCCCTAATCTCTTTTCCATTCTCTCTGCTTTGCTTGCCTTCCTCTGCTCTGCTTTTCTGTGTCATTTTGTCTCTCCACAAATTTTCTTAATTCTTCAATGAGAAAGGGAGAATCTAGGACAACAAATTCTACATTCACACTGGTAAGAACTGCTAAACAATCACTAATATAACAACAGTCACCTTTTAAATTCTAGTGTCGGCTGTGTCAGTAAAAATTGATTCTGATAAAAGACATCTAGGAATAATGAATTAATTTCAGATGTGAGCCCAAATTACTTTTAATCCAAAATATGTGATGAAAGTTTTATTCTGAAAGCAACCTTATATATTTCCACAGGCTCTGAGTTCTTTGGATGAAGATGACCCAAACATCCTGCTGGCTATTCAGTTATCATTACAAGAGTCTGGCTTGGCCATAGATGAAGAAACTAGAGACTTTCTAAATAATGAGGCATCTTTAGGAGCAATAGGGACATCTTTACCTACAAGATTGGACTCTGGTCCCATAAGTATAGATAACCCAAGAGGCGCTTTGAGCAGCTCTGAGCTGTTAGGACTTGGTGACAATCTGATGAGACTGGGTGCAGGCAGCGATCCATTTTCAGATGACCGTCTTCATTCACACCCCTGCAGCGATACAAGAAGTGGGTTATACTCAACATCTAGTGACGCTGATTCCAGCAGTCAAGATCCCAATACCAATGAAAATCTCCTTGGAAATATTATGGCCTGGTTTCATGACATGAATCCACAGAGTATTGCTCTGATCCCCTCAACAAGTACGGAAACAGATGAGGATTCACATCAACCCAGTACTGAAGATGGGTCAGCAGGGCAACCAAATCTTAGAGACATGGGGCTGGAGCCTCAGGAAGAGCATGCACTGTTTGAGGATGCACTCAAAAACGAAGGCAGAGGAACGCAAACAGAGGAAAGCACTTCTGAAGAAAACATTATTCCAGGTGAAATGGTATCACAAAGTTGTGATAGTAACAGGGAGGTAACAAGCACCCTGGATGCTTCAGGAGATACTTCAAGTCAGACTCCTCAAACCTCAAGTGAATGGATTGAACATGTGCATCTGGTATGAATAAAAACTAAATCTGGAGTAAATGAATGGTGGTGACAGATGGTACAGTACGTGGAGTAAGCATTACGGAGGCTTTGATCCACATAATTACAGCTCTGTTGTACCCGCTGACGTAACAACGGATATTTAGGAGTTCTCTTGAATTGTAGTTCTTTATAATGTGAACCTTTCAAGGAATATCCTTTGCATTTAATTAAGTAGTACTTGCCTTTCTGCTCTCAAGAAAAAGGAAGAAGTAGGTTGTATTCCACATTCCTAATACAATGCAGCATCTGTTTAGCCTTGTTGATGATCCTTAACTTGAAAGTATGGATTAAAGGCATACACTGATTATTTTGGTTGGTTTTCCTAAGAAATAGTTTATTCCATTTTTTTAGAACTCATTCTTTCACCAAAATAACATTTAGCAATTCATTTGCATTTTGTTTTTTTTTCCATAACTTCTCTTGACTCATTTTTCATTTTTGTTAGCAGTGTGAACGGAGGTATTTAATGCTTCTCTTTAGTACTGCTCCAGGAACAAGTTTTAGGGGATATTCTTTCCCATTAAAATCAAAGATTTTTTCATGTCTATTTACAGTCCAAATGTGCCAAACTGTGAATAGTTAGCTGGCAGTAGCCTAATGAAACAGTGCAGTGTTACTCTATCCAACTAATCCCACAATTCTTAGCAGTGAAAGAAACCACTGGGTAGCATTGCTTCTCTAAATTTAACTGGCATGTGTTGCCATGGTGACTGCATTTAATTAAATGTAGCCTGTATCTTAAGTTAATAAAACCTAATGCTGCTGTTAAACAGTTGTTTTAAATATTAAAATACAGTGAGTTAGCAACAGCTATGCTGTATTTTAAGAGACACTTTAATGGAAGTGCAATCATAGTTCTTTGTTTTCATAATTCTACAAAGCATTCTATGCACTAATAGTGCAATTACTTTTAATGATAACATTTTATAAAAATATAGGAATACAGAATTTTCATATATTAGCCAGTCCCACAATTAAAGTTTGAATAACGCATTCTGCTCAACATGTTACGGTGCCTTTGCCTAACACAACTGGATAGTTGCCACAGTTAAACAAGTAATTCAAATTCAGTGTCTGTTCTGGAGTAACTATGCTATTAATTGCAAAGACCTCCATAAAACCACCCATGGCCTTGCCTTTACAGTAAATAACTAAATGTTCAGTCAGTGTTTTTGCATAAACAAAACACTGCTAGGTATTTGTTCAATTGCACAATATTCATTTGCTGTGTGATTACTGTTTAGTGTAAAATAAATAAATAAATAAATAATAAATAAATATCCCCACAAAACACCCTTTTCCTAGTTGTTGTACCGTGAAAAAAAAAAATACTGGTTTTAGATTTGCTTAAGAGCATCGATCTACAGTTAGTGAGATACAATGGTACAGTATGTAATTACAACTAGAGTAAGTTGTTGAAATGGCTGTTTTAATTACATATAATCAAAACTTGTCATAACACGAGCAAATTGCATACACTCCATTTTAAGTTTTGCTTAACTGTTACCAGAGATCTGTTGATATGATATCAAAGTTTATTACTACTGAGTGTGTATAGGCAAGTGTCATGATCGCAAAGTTTATGTATTGATCAATGTGAGTTCAAGTGAGTGTTTTGGTAACTAATTCATGCAAATCCAGCTTTTGAACCTTGCAATCACAAGGTTCATATTAATAAAACACGAAATAAGAATATTTTACCCTTACCCCATAAAAACCTAGTTCATTTTGCAAGCATCTTTAGAGAGAATGGAATAGAATAGTCTCAAATAATTTTCCAGCTTTTCCTCTAGCTGCCCTATTCCTGACATAATCATGAGTCTTTGGACATCTCTTTGAAAAATACCTATTTTAAATTGTTCTATGGTATAAAATCCTTCAACTGAAACAGGTCTTCATGAACTATCATAATGAATTGGTCTGAAAGGTGTTCAACTCACACAGCTTCCTTGAACTGTAATTTCTGAAAAGAAAGATTCTCACAAAAAGATTGTGTCTTGCATTGAGATGTCTTGCAAAGTTACAGTAAGATATGTAAGAGTGCTCTCTGTGAAGCTAGTGAAGTTTGTGGGTTCTGGTTTTTTGTAATTTGGTTAGGTTGTGCAGTATATCCATTGTTTCCGTGTTACTCTTATGAGCATGAAATTAGCCTATTAAATTTGTATTTTCTGGGTACTTATTTTAACACCATAGTCATTGACTTTACAATTCAAAAATAAAGTTTGGCAAGACTATTTTGTAAACCTGTTAATTTTATAATGTAAAAAAATTACTCTAACCTTGAATTGTTATTTGCACTTTCATAGTCTATACTTGATACATTCCCACTTTATATACAAGTAGGATACTACAACCATGTAGATGTTTGGCCAAATGAATGCTGTTAATAATATGTAAAATTCTTTGATTAAACATTTATTACTTAAACTAATTCCGTTCTGTCTCATTACATCTTAGACTTATTGTAGCAGATTCTTAAGACCGATGACAGACATTTTTAGGATAAGTTCAGTTCTGTGTCAGATTAGCTGGGGACCGTATAGTAAGTTGCATGTTTTGATTTATAATTATAAGGTATGTATATTCACTAAATTTAAAATAGACTATTTTGCCTTAATTGCTACAGCCATATTGTGCACTTGTTTTTTGTAAAGAGTAATGCCTCGTCATTGCAAATAGTGGTGCTACAGAGAGCGGGGGGACTAATTTTTGAGGAAGATACTGTTACGCGGTGTTACTTACATGGCACTTAATACCCAGCCTGCCTCATTACCAGGAAATTCCAGACTGCCTCCATTATGTTAACAGGCACTAAACTATTCTGTTCATTGCTACAGTCATTTAATTAGTTTCCTCCAACAAGCATGCCAAGATGCTGGTGAGCTTCTAAAATCGAACGTGCAAAGTTGGATTAGTCACTGCAAGGCACTTTCCGTCACCTGCTGCTGTGGTGTCACTGCACGTGCTGCAGTTAGCAAGGACTCAGTAAGATCGTGAGTATCACAAGAGATTTTGGGGTTTATGGCAGCTAGCACATACTAACAGATATACAGATTTAAAACATATTTTCTGAGGTGTTCAAAATCACAACAATGTGCTTCAAAATCAGACACCCCCACAGCCCAGTTTCGGAGATCTGCTTATCAAGGCAAATTTTGCTATTACCTTCTCCTTCTCTTCCCCTCTCCCAGCACACGCAAGGCAACCCACTGTAGTACTCACGGAGGCTGGTAAGAACGGAAGCCAAACACGGATATAATGATGGCTAGTTTCTTTGCTAAAAATTGTCTAGACAATCTACTCAGAATTAGACAATATCCTGATTATTGTCCTTATTACTCTTCTTTAGATCAGCCAGATGCAGAAACTTGAAAGATGTAGAGAAGCCAGTGATGATGCAAAACCGAGTGTCATTTTTGCCATCTCGTCCTTTTAGCTGAAGAGTAAAGCACGAGATGTGCATCAAAAGGAGGAGACGGATCCCCTGTCAATTCAGCATAAAGCTGTGTTTGCTGTCAGTCTTTGTGTGAGGGCAAAGGAGTGAACGAAGGCGTGACTTTCTGCAATGATACGCTTTGACTCCAAAAACAGGCAAATTCAGAATTTACACTATTCTCCAAATATAAAACAACATAAAACAATTTAAGTAGTTCATAAAAAATTACTAAAAATAGAATAATGGAGTAAAGAAAAAAAGTTTCCTAATGTAACTGCAAAGCCCTTTTTTCCTCAACTCATCGTAGATACTTGAGGTTACATCTCACCAACAAAATGTTAAAGCTAATTCTTAACAGGATAGTGTTATTTCTAAATTGTGCAGGTCTTATTCTTTACAGAAACCCTTTCTGCAGTGAAATACAAACTTGAGGAGGTGTTTTGCATATATTTTTTTCTTTTTAGGTCATTTGCGTGAATATCCAGATAAATGGAATATGAGCAAGAAAATATTTAATATACTCAGATAGATGTTCAGTACTGCAAATACATAATCTTCAGGATTCAGATTATAGTGATATTTTCATCCAAGCATAAGTGTCTTATCCACCACAAGATACTGGAAAAAAGATGGGGTATTTTATCTTGGGGTTTTTACATAAGGTTTGTTCACTACATGAGAATGATTCATCTTTACACAAATAGTTTTAAGGAGTATTTATCAGTTTATGAACGCAGGTGTTTTTCTGTGAGCAACAGTGACCATGGTGCAAATTATTAATCAGTTATATTTTGGCCACTGCACCTCCTGCTTTAATTATCAGGCCCATTTTATTTATAATAACCTATTTGAAAAAAAGGCCTTACTTAGACACTAGCATTTTTACTCTGCAAATGCCACAGTCAGTCTTGCTGTCCACATTTTTTAGCATGGCAGTCCATATAGCCAACATCATCGTCTTTTAAGGGATGCAAACAAACAGCAATGTCATCATATTCATTAGCCAGCCAGGATTCACTACTGCAACTGCAAAGAATACTAGAATATATATCAGAAACCTTTACATGCTGCAATTTAAAAAAAAAAATACATATCGTATTTTTAAATTGGTCATCTTTATTTTCTGTTCGGGCATCTGGAGTGTGACACTCTCCTTCTGACCATGATGTCTTTACATATAATTCAGCAGCAGGCACCCACTTAAAATTCCCATTCTTTTTTTTGAGCATATGCAGACAGTGTTACTGAGCACAAGAGTCCAAATTCTGCTTAGCTATAATTTAGCCATCCAGCTCCATTCTCCATGAGTTGAGATTAATTCTGTCCTGGAAGGCAGAAGATAGACTCTTTGATGGTCTAAATAAAAATCACATTTATTCTATTTGTACAAAGTGAGCACACTATACGTGGTCACAGAAAGAAACATTAGGATGTAGACTATTATGGTGTATATAATGTTCATTCATTATACAAGATGTGCAAGGTTTTTAGGTGAAGTAACTTCCCCTTGATACACAGGCAGTCTTGATGGACTTTTGCACTTTCTGCTACCGTATACGCCTTCTCGAAAATGGTGTTAGAGATTTAAATTAGCTAAGTGGGTGAGATGATAGCACCAGAGATGCACTTTGAATAGACTATCAAAATACTGTGCTGAAGGCTACTGTTCCAGATAGGGCATAACCTATTTGTAGCTACTGTTAAAAAAATAAAGGAGAAACGGTTTTCATTTTTGATCTTACTCTGCTCTGTAGACTTACACTGGAAGTCTTTACAGTGAAACACAATTGCAATTTGTTATATAAAGAAAATACATCATCTTATCATTTCCTATTACATTGCTATTTTCATGCTTGTCAGCCTTTAAAGTTTTGCTTGAAGTTTGCTTCTGCTATATCAACGGAGCACAGCAGCCCAGTTTCATCTTTCAAGAAACTTTGGTGAACTCAAGGATGAGGGTAGTTCTACATTCCATTGTAATAACAATGTAGAGAAAGGCTGAAGTTCACTAACAGAGCCAGACAGGGAATAAAACAGGGACCGTAGAAAAACCTCCCAGACTAAACCGTGATCCCAGGCAAGTTTGAACTGGTTGCAGAATCCAGCAAACAGAGCAATGTGCTGCAAAGCTTCATGGAAAATGAGGTATACTCACAATTGTCTCACGTCCTCACAATTATACTTGCCATTGTGTGATGGCACAAAGAATGCCAAGGGCAGAGTTGCTAAGATCAGAACCAGGAACATTGCAGGCACTACCGTGAAGTCCCACTGGAGATAACAAATGAAACTCAGGCTCGGTTTATTTCCTCCTACTGCAGGTCCTTTGACTAGTGTAAGAAGAGACGAGAAGTCACAAAATTACACCGTGAGCCTGCCACCTTTCAGGAGTCAGGAAAGGCTCTCAGCTCCTCAGAAACAGGGACTCCCCGTGCAATGTGTAGAACTACAGCCACGGAAGGACTTGAGCACCACTTTAAAATCAACGCAGCTGAGGCTGCATCAGAAGGGGCAGGGGGGAGCTGGCTACCACAGAGGAAACGTTAATCGAGAAAACCCCCTGCGATGACAATCCCAAGTAATCTATTAAGTGCAGCTGACTGAAAAGGACAAACCTCTGTCATGTGTCTGAAATCTAAGTGTAAAGCAGTAATAAACTGTCAGTAGTAAATAACTGAAGTTGGTTTGCATTTATTATGAAATCTTATCCAACTGGCAGATCTCCTTTATATATTTTTACAAATTAAATAGAGAGAAAGTCTACGTGATTAACAAGTTAATTTACATGCACAGTGGGAAAGTGCATGTTGTGCCTTCAGGAGCCAGTGTTGACTTGCAGCTGTCATCCTAGCTTATAACGGAGACACAAAAACCTTCTTCAACAAAAAACGTACATGAAGAAAATGGACTTCTGTAGTCACAGTTAACAGCAGTACCTACTTCTGTCACTGGTGCAAAAAGAGAGAATCCCACAGTCACAAGTGAGGTTGCACCCAAGGACCACATCATTGCATCAACACTGTGAAGGCTAAAAACCAAGCTTAAAGTATTCTTAGTGGCACGCAG
This sequence comes from Opisthocomus hoazin, assembly GCF_030867145.1. Taxonomy (NCBI): domain Eukaryota; kingdom Metazoa; phylum Chordata; class Aves; order Opisthocomiformes; family Opisthocomidae; genus Opisthocomus; species Opisthocomus hoazin. The sequence goes on along the minus strand of NC_134417.1, from coordinate 68,322,187 downwards.
TTTAACTGGAACCACTAATTCAAATCCTGTTCAAAGACTTCAAAACTTCTCCAAGACCCTCAAGAACTGTCTCAAATGAAGCAGAAACAGTAACCTGTAAAGATAACCTGTTAAGCAGAAAGCCTGTACTATGGGATCTGCATTTGCAAGAAGATAAAATAGTGGAAAAACTCTCAGCTGTTACAAAAATCAGCCCCAAGAGCCTGAAATGGCAAACCGTGACAATTGCAGAAGTACTAACTTTTGTTAAATGGTGTATTTTTGTTGTTCTTGTACCACTGAAGCATTTTAGAGTACAAATAGAGCAGTAAAGACAGCTTTAACATACTTTAAAAGAACAAAGTACTTGTGGTCATTATATGTTCTCTCTGCCATTGCTTTACCTAGCCACATCCCACGGGGCCAAAAACCGAAGACCTCACAAAGTCTGGGGTTAGTTCTTGGCTCTGCCACACACTTAAATGAGTAATTAAGACCCCAAAGTTGCAAAGATAGATGCATGCTACTTATGCAAGTAATAATTGTGCAATACATTTCAAGAATAGCATTATTTTTAGCTATGGGAATTAAGAGAATAAAACCTGCTTTTCTCAGAAGAGACCTAATAAAGACAGGACGATGTGAAAATGCAAAGTGCACCAGCCAGTCAGATTCGTGCCAAATTACGTGCATTTACAGCGCAAATACTTCCATAGAAGTGCTCCAGGTGCATCCTCTGCAGCAGACTGTGGAACAGTGACACAGAAAATCAGAATAAAGGATTCTTCAGACGCGAGCCAGCAGACTACAGGGTAGCAGTAGGAAGCTAAGAGGAAGCAATGCAGTTGAGTCCACTGCAGAACAATTCAGCTGCTGAAGCAGGAGATGCACAGAGTGTGTGTGGGTGTGCGTCACTGCCAATAAACAACCAACACACTCCCCAAAAGCTCCCCAGGAGAAACGATTCTGCACTGACAGCCAGTGTGTCACGCTCCCGCTGCCCAGATGGAGCCAACACTTTGTTTTCTCCACTGCTCTATCCTATTTACATTTGAAGCCTCTCAGAGCAGGGATGGGTTCTGATGACTCCAAAGAGCTTAGCCAGGAGCGCCCCTTTATTGAGCCAAATTTAAAATAAAGCGGAAATACGCATTAATTGAAGAAAACAGATTTACTCCACACCTTTGCTTACACTGTGCAAAAACCCTCTTCCACATCAGGCATTTCTACTTCCAGTCAGGCTACAGTCTAACAGTTGCCTTTCAACCCACTTTAGCTTCAAAGAGAGTCTAGTTCTCTCAAGGAGAATTAAGAAACTAATGAGGATGCTTCAAATTGCGGATCAACGTTATCAAACGTGGGATCCTCTAGAGAGGAACCTAGAGAGGGCTACTTTTAAGATGAGCTGAGGCCCTGTCCCTTATCCCCCCGTAACTACTGGGTATTCAGCAACTTCCAGATCAGAACATCTCAGTTATTGCCTACATAAAGAGCTAAGTACCAAGTAACAAAGAAAGTTAACCACTGCTAATTTTATTGGGCGTAACTAAAACAAAAGGCATAGTGTTCTCAATTTTTTACAAAATGCCCTAACCATTGCTCTTTCCGTTACCTTTCAGGCTAGATAGGGACTGATCAAACACTGACAGCAATCCCTGCCTCTCCATCATGGTAGCTCTAATGGCCTTTCACAAGGCAAACAGAATAATCGTGCTAAGTGCCCTGTAATCTCAAACCTGTGTCATTTTATCAAGGTTCCATTGAAATGAGAGGCATTAATGAAGCCACACTTTGACTTGTCACAAATTACTGAATTAAAACTCTTTTCTGCCAACATCACATAAATATGGTTGGCTAAAACCCACTAAATTAGCTTAAATTATCACCTCAAATTAGGTTTCATAAAGCTTTTATTCAAATTATTATTTAAAAGCAGAAGAAAAAAATCACAGTGGGTAAGTTATCAGAACAATATACAGTCACATATTTAATTAGGAATATACAGATATATGTAAAAAAGATGCCTCCTACATTTGTGACAGAAGAGGAAAAGACTGCAGCATTGTTTTGGAACTACCAAAAGGGAAAAAAGCAGGAGTGGGCAAGATGGTAAACAGGCTACAGCAAAACTGGAGTTGGAAAAAAAAAACTATTTCCAAATCTACTTGTTATCCGTTAACACTTTATCTTCCCAAATTCATAGAATAAAAGCCTTCACAAAGTATTAAGTACTTCTCTGGGCACAAGTGGACACCATCTCTCATTTCTACCCCATTTCTACGCAGACTAGTGATGCTGTGCCAACGTGACGGCAGCGGGGGACTTCTGAGGCAGGCAGCTGGGACAGCAGGCAGGCAGAAGCTGCAAGAAAAGTGGTGGGAAGAGTTTAAAGGTCTCTGTGAGATCACTGATGTGCCAGATCATCACATAATACTACAGAGGGGTTGCTTAAAGAAGAAGAGAAAAATAATAACAGCCCAAGAACTACAGAATCATAGAATCATTTAGGTTGGAAAAGACCTTTAAGATCATCGAGTCCAACCATGAACAGCTTGAAAGGAGATGAAGGTAAAACAGGAGTTAAATCAAAAGGAGGAAATAAATTTATCTCCCGAGAGAAGTAAGTCAAAGCTGGTGTGAAAGGGAGGAGTGCAAGAGGCTGAGTGCAGCTGCCCATGGGTCAGTACCAACCCAGGCAAGCCACAGGGCCAGTGACCACTGGGAGCTGCGCCCTCCAGCCACTCCACTCGCGTGCAGCGTCTGGAAACAGATCCCTGCACATTATGTCTATGGATTTTGCGATTGTTACCATAATACCATGGGATTAAATAGCCTCTATTTTACATAAAATAACAATTGATTTTAGCAGGATCATTTTACTCTATGTAAACAATGTTATTAAAGAAGATGATTCGTTCTTTGTGTCCACTGAGAAGAAGACAAAAACAAACCAACTTAATTTACACCAAAGAAGGTTCAAATGAGGCCTAAGGATGCAGGATGAAGGCTGAGCCTGGAAATGAAGCGGCTGCAGATCCTCATGCCTGAGTGGGTATTTCTTCTGTGCCATCAGACGAAAACATCTGCACGGGATGGCCTGTGGCCGTGTCAGTGTCATCGGGGTGAGGGACCACCCTTAGATCCGTGGTTCCTGCATTTAGCTAGCAGAGCTCCAGACAGACACGTGTCCGTTCCCTTGCCTTTTGAACTATTTGATACGTGACTGAGGGTCCAGGCAAGGGGGGCACTTGGCTTAGTGGAGACCAAAGCTGGCGTGTGTTGAGGGTGAGATCCGCAGCCACTGATCTCCTGGTCCAGGGCAACTATCTGAGACCATCCCTTGCTCTCTGATTTTCTGGCCCGTAAAGCGATGTCAGCCGTACGTCTTCGGAGGACGGGGTCTGGCGTCCCTCCGTGCTTTGCCGCCCCTGCCAGGTCTGCCCCTTGGCCGGGACGGAAAGGACATTGCTCTCTCCGTCACGGTTTTTGCCGAGGGAAGAGCCGTGCCCTGCTCGGGACGGGGCTCCTTCTCCCTAGGGGCTGAGAGCCAGCGCTCGCTGACCGTCATTCCTCAGGCGAAGAGCCCTTACACCGCCGGCCCACCCAGCTCCGCGCTACCCCGCAGCCCCCCTGGCGAGCCCAGGCCACAACCCCGGCAGCGGGGCCCAGCGCGGCGGGGCGGGGGGCGGCGCCGCGCGGGGCGGGCGCTGAGGCGAGGCGGGCCCGGCCGGGCCGCGGCCGCCCCCCGCCGGCGGGCGGCCCCGCAGGCAGCAGAGGGCCGGGCCGGGCCCGCTCCGCCCGGCGCGCCTCGCCTCGCCCCGCCGCCGCCACATCCGCCGCCGGCGGGCGGCCCCGCAGGCAGTAGAGGGCCGGGCCGGGCCAGCTCCGCCCGGCGCGCCTCGCCTCGCCCCGCCGCCGCCACATCCGCCGCCGGCGGGAAGGGGCCGGCGCCGGGGCCGGGGCGGGCGCCGCGGTTCTCCCGTCTGGGTGCCGGGGGCCGCGGGCCCCGCCGCCGGCCGCAGGATGCCGCTGGGGCTGAAGCCCACCTGCAGCGTGTGCCGCAGCACGTCCTCCTCCATGTGGAAGAAGGGCGGCCAGGGCGAGATCCTGTGTAACAACTGCACGGCCCGCTCCGCGCCGCCCGGGCCCGCCGCCTTCGCCACCACCTCGGCCGCCGCCCAGCACAGCAACGGCGGCGGCGGCGGCGGGAAGCAGGTGAGCCCGCCGGGGCCGAGGCCCCCGCCCCGCCCAGCCCCGGTCTCGGGGTTGTTTACTCGGTGCTTTCCCCCCTAGAGTAAGCAGGAGATCCACCGGCGGTCGGCGCGGCTGAGGAACACCAAGTACAAGTCCGCGCCCGCCGCGGAGAAGAAGGTTTCCACAAAGGGCAAGGGGAGGAGGCACATCTTCAAGTTAAAAAACGTAAGGGGCTGCGGGGCTTTCAGCGGCGGGGGCGGGCGGCCGGGCTGGGGCCGAGCGGGACCCCCGAGGAACCACCCCCCCACGTCCCCCCCCGGCGCGGGGTGCCGCAGCCCCTGCGGCAGGACCGGCCCGAACCCCGGGTGACGGCGGCGGGGTCGGGCCGGCCAGCGCAGCACCCAGCCTGGCCGCTCGCTGCTCCAGGGAGGGAGCTTTGCGCGGGTGGAGGCCGGTCTGTCAGTTCAGTACTCGCTTCTCCACTTACAATCCTGAGAACGAAAATGTTAACTTTATTGTTTGGGATTTTAAAGTACAGGTGTTTGAAGTGTTTGCACCCGATTTCTTGTGTTTGCTACTTTTCTAAGAAGGTAGCGTTATCAGTACATTGTCTAAAAGCCAAAAAACCCCAACCTGGGACTTTGTTATGTGGTGGGTTTGTTTTAATGCTCTGGCTTTTCCATTTCTCTGTTCTTTCCTTAGCCCATCAAGGCTCCTGAGTCTGTATCCACTATAATTACAGCAGAATCGATCTTTTATAAGGTATGGTTTATGCAAGTTTCTTTGACAAGAAGGTCTCGCTGTTTGTATTTCCAATCTCAGAAATGACTGCAGCCGGTGAAGGTACTAGGGGTGCATTCACAGAAACTGTTCCTCCTTGCTTAGCAGTGGTGTAGGGTTTTGCTCTGCCTCATGTCATTGCCGTTCAGTCTTGCAAGGTGCTTTACCACCGGAGTTTACGTAGTTGTCCCGTTTTTTTCTTCCAAGAAAAAGATGCATCTGGTTTCTGTAGTAATTATTGCAGTTGAGGTTTTTAAACTTTTAATTTTCACCGTGCAGAGATCAAGCGAAAGTGACTGTAGCTGGTTGTTCAGATTTGTGTGGTGTTTCCTACCTTGGGCGCAGGGAATATTGCCTGTAGAGGGGATGGGTTGCGCTGCCCTGGCATCTAACCTGGCTCCCGTTTCGAAGCTGGGCGCAAGCAGTCTCAGACACCCTGGGAACAAGATCTGTTGACCGCTGCAGTGCAAGCAGAAGCTTGCCTTCCCACGTTTGTGCTGGAGAGCATTTTTACCAGCATGCCAAGGTGTTCGTGCTTTGAAGTGCTGAAGTTTGCGTTTGTTTCCCGGCAGTACAAACAAACCATTTGAAATGTCTTTTCCCCCAAAGAAAAGATCAGGATAGGCACTGGGAGACTGCACAGCCAGAAGACTAGTGGTAGGCTGAGCTTCCCTATGCTCTCCAGAGACCTGACACTTTGTGTCTCGCATCCCAGGTGAAACGCCATTTGCTGTTGACTGGTTCAGAAGAGAATTGATGGCTTTTCTTGCGTGTTTTTGTTTGTTTCAGAAGTTCCTAAGAATTATGTCAGCAGTTGTGCTTAACCTGATATCTTTATGCAAAATATTTCTATTTTGATACTTTGCTGTGTTGCTGAGAAGGGGGTTGTTTGGTGTTTTTGAGGTCCTCAGAGTCTGTTTTAAAAACAAAGCCCCCCTGGATGGTGTTTGGCAAACTCTGATATGGGTGGTGCAGGCACAGCATCGTGCTGTGCGACGCTGTTGTAACGTGGAGTGAGTTGCCTTTGCTGCGCAGCCTCACGCATTGCAGAGCACCATGGAAGGCGGCAGGAGGTGGCTCTGTGTTTTGGAACTCCTTTGCATTCAAGTGAGTGAACTTCTTCATACGCAGAAAGCTGCTTTCCCTGCATACACAGGGAAATCGCTACAGTTACTTTTTCGAGAAGGTGGAGTCGCACTCCCCGGCTTCTGACAGAAGGAGACCATCACCGCTTTGCAGACCGGAGGCGTAGCAGTCCTGGGAGAGGGGGGTGTGGAGCAGCTGGGAGAGCTGTGTCTTTGACCACAAATGAGACCAGGTTGCTTCCGAGACATTTGGTGGACAGAGGCCGTGTGGAATTGCCTGCCTAGCCTCAAAAGCAGTTCTGGGACTGAACTCGGGCTCCTGGACGTTGGGTGGTGTGCGCAAGCAGTGCTGATGACTGCGTAGGTGAGACGGCGCTCCATCGTACGCCACCGTTCTTTTGCATGTGGCTGAATTAAGGCTGTCTTTCAAGATTAGGGTAATTTGGGATAATTTAAGATGCTGATACTTAAGATACTCATGAATCGGAATCACAGAGTGAAGCTTCTAAAATCAGATTGTTTGTTTGATTTTATTATCGTTTGTATGTCTTCTAGGGTGTGTACTATCAAATTGGAGATGTTGTTTCAGTGGTTGATGAGCAGGATGGAAAAACATACTACGCTCAGATCCGTGGGTTTATTCAGGACCAATACTGTGAAAAGAGTGCTGCGCTAACCTGGCTCATTCCTACGCAGGCCAGCCCCAAAGATTGTTTTGACCCAGCATCCTATATCATAGGTAATCTCTAAGCCTTCATTTTATACAACTATATGTGTGTGTGTATATATATATATATATATGTGCTTAGAGTAATGCGGAGTTGTAATTTTTAAATCAATTTTTTCAGTTGGTCAGGATCTCATATGTAATTTCCACATTTTAGACCCTAATCCTGTAAGCATCTTGTTTACTTCAGTAACCTTTTTTATTTATTTTGTGTATGCAATATGAGTAGCACTGCTGCAGTGAGTGTGATTGTTTGAATATTTGCGCTCACGGGCACAATTATAGCCCTGCAACTCTGATGATGAAAATACTACTCCAGAGGTAGAATCAAATTTATTACAGAGTAAACCTGATGCACCAGTGTTTGTTTTAAAGTGACCTGAATTAGCTGATCTTCATCTTGGCTACTTAAAATACATAGCGTGCAAACAGTGACAGAGAGAGTGTTCTGCTGCTGATTACAAAATTATTAATAATTCAGAAAAGTCCTTTTTTGACAAGCAGGCCACAAATAGTATCTATTTAAAATATATTAACTAAAGTACTTCGCTCAAATAGCAATGTTTCAAATGCAAAAAGAAAAGATCAGCCCAGCAAAAATAAAGGTAGCGGTTTCCTGCCTAATATTTGACGCTACTTGGGCAGCAAAGTAATTGATTGAACAGGCACATTCTCTAAGGGATGTTGGCTGTTGTTGCATGTTTTAAAGTCCTGGATACTCAAATTTTATGCCTTTAAATTTTGTCTTTATGTATTTTTTTCTAGGACCAGAAGAAGATCTCCCAAGAAAAATGGAATATCTGGAATTTGTTTGTCATGCACCTTCAGAATATTTCAAATCTCGATCGTCTCCATTCCCTACTGTTCCCACAAGACCTGAGAAAGGCTATATATGGACTCACGTGGGACCTACTCCCGCTATCTCTATTAAAGAGACTGTTACCAATAATTTATGATCTTTTTAAAGGAATACTTTGGACAAGTTATTTTGGGTGTATTCTCAGGTCTGTGAACCCCATACAAGAAATTTAAAAAAAACTATAAAATGTTCATTTTACTATATGGATTATGGTATTTATTTATTTTGAATTATACCAGATCTTTAAAGTGGAAGTTTTCTTTACATTTGATGCATCATTTCCGTGCTCTGTTCTTCAGACAGTATTGCTCATTTTGGGACAAAACCACTAGTTTCATGACTTCGACTTTCATGAGCAAACTAACTGACTCCTGAAAGTTGCCTTTAGTGGTCTTATTTTCTGACTTTTCCAGAGGAGGAGTTAAAAGACGTACTCTTAAGCATTCAGCACTTTATATACTTGTTTAATTTAGTTAGCTGTGACTGCAATTTTTGTTTACGTCTTAAATAATTTAAGCCCAGCTTCATATAAATACTAAATTTGGTCAGTGATACAGTTAACAGTTTTCTGTTACACTAGAGAGGAGTGATCCACTTAGGTTTTAGTCTGAAGAAGAAAAATCAATCATCTACATGGCTGTATGCTGTTTAGCAGTCACCTTTTAAGGGAATTTTGTTCAGCTGGATCTAAAACATGGGCCTGTGTAGGTTCCTGCTAAACTTTGCTTATGTAAGGGGATACATTTCTTGGAAAGCTGGATGCAGACTTAAAAACTAATGTTATTTGGCTTTGCCATCCTGACATCTGCATGGCAGAAATGTATCTCTGTTTCCTGAGCAAGCCAACACTGACACAATGTTTTGAGTTTCACATTGTTAATATTTGTGTGCGTGTGTTAGGTTGGTCTCTTAAAATTGATTTTTGAATTGTTTTTTCAGCCTTTGCAATCGATGATGGTAAGAAAAAAAAAATCCTCCAACAATTCAAATGGAAAAAAAAAAAAACATTTGCTAAGGGAAATAAAAACTAATTTTGTATATTGACAGTCTTGGTATGCCAGTGAAGATTTTTAAATAGCAGAACAGGAAAAATGCCACGTACTAAAGTGCCACTGTTAAAAGTTTTCTGCACTAAACTTTTTACAAACCTGTCAGCTCCGAACAGTATGAAATGTGCTTAGATGGCCTGAATTCCCTGGGGTTGGTGGTTACTGCTGCTTGTGAAGGGTAAGAACTGTAAGCGGCCCAAAATTTAGATTTACAGGTTTGTTTTGGCTTCTTTTTTGGACGTGTTATGTGACCATAGCACGAGAAGCCCCAACGCAGCTTTAGATTATTGTATGTAAGTCTATAAAAGTTGCACTAGACTTATGTTTTATCTTCGTGCTTAGATTTAAGTGCTTAGATTTAAGATGAAATACGTTTTGAAAGTCTCCAATAGTGACAATTTTTAAGACAGTGGGAGCCAAGACAGCAGGAACCAGATATATTTATTTCAGTCTGCAGCCTCAGTTCTGTCCTCTTCAAGTACAAGGAAAAATAGTCAACCTTAAGGGAGTAGGTGCGTAATTTAAGGGATACTGTCAGTAGCTCAAAATGTTTCAAAATTATCAGTACACTGCTAACAGAGAGTTAATTCTCAAATAACTTCAGTTGCTACACACATTTGAGATGCGTGTCCACATTCGGCAGGTTGCAGTAATTGGTCCCAAGGTGACCTCGTTCCTGACCTTCCTCCTCTCTCACTTCCTCTAGATTTCTGGTTTGCTGATTTGTCTTTATTAAATTAGCAAGCATCAGAAAGTAAAAATAATGACACTTAAAAGCTATTTACAGTAACCAGAGTGACTCCCTCCACTCAAAATTTTCCCTCCTCTCATTTCTCTACAGTCCACAAGGTTTTCACTTGGGGTCACTGATTGCTGTGATTCTGGCAATAATTGCAACATAACTGATTAATTAATGAGGCTGACTCTAAACCTTGTGGTGAGACCATCTCATGAATAAAGTAAAATGTCTTATAGATTAAGGTAGTATGTTATGCCACGTTTTGCTGCCCACTCCTTTTTTAATATGTATTTCTACAATTCTGTAAGATAATTTTTTACCTATATGAAGGCTATTACATGAAAATACATTTTGTAATCACCTTGCCAGAATACGTGACTGAGATGTAACTTGCCCGCCTTCAGGTAAAAGTGGAGTTTTGCTAAAACTTCATGCTTGGCTATGTGGTCACCCAAATAATAGGGAAGTAAAGAAGAGCATAGCAACAGATCTGTAAAGTCTCTGTGCTGCATCAGCATAATCCGTAGCGCTTTACTCTTCCTGTGGGTTGACGTCCAAGCTCAGCGACCTTCCTTGTCAAATCTGCATAGGCAGAGGGAAAAAAATGCTTACATCCAGTTCTGCTTTTTTGAGTTTCTACAGTTTACACCAAATGAAAAGGACTTGCTTGTCATTTGCCTTATTTGTCAATAAATTGTGATAGGAAAGGGACAATTTAGAGAAATGCCAGTGTATGGTTCATGATTTGAAGTTTGTTTTGCAGAATGACCTGCTGATGCACAGGTCTCGGCACCCTCCTGTGTCAAACAGCCAGTGATACTGAGACAGGGGAGCGACTGCAGCCTTCCATTAAGCACAGTTTGAAAACGTAGGCAAAAGAGTTTGAAGCAAGATAATGTCTTACTGTTACGAAAAAAGGTATGCCGTATAAATGTTCTGCTTACAGTGGCAAACAGTAGAGATTCAGGTAGAGGATCTGAAACCTGGAACTTCTGTAAGAAAAAGCAAAGAAAGAACTGTGAGCTTTGCCACCATGAAATGAAAGCCAGGATCAAATAAAAATGTCATGCCTCACTGCATTTGCATCACCAGCAGCACTAAATTTAAGAAACCTGTGTTCTGATTACGTTAAAAAAACAAATGCAAAAAACAACTGCACAATAAACCCAGGCTATTAAATGATGTAGCAGGTAATCTAAAACAAATGTGAATCCGCCTCAGTTCTGTTACTTTCCTAACTGTGACAGAGAATTGTTTGGTTTGGAAGATGCAAGACTCATCAGCTTTTCTTATGAGACAACCCACAGGAACATTAAATACCTTTTTAGCTGTCTGGTCTTCCCGTTCATTAAGGAATGAAACAGGCAAAAAATCACACAGAAAAAAAAATTGCTAATCAGCTGATTGAACACAAAACTTGGCTTCTAAAAATTTCTGCCGGACTCCCTAACACAGGAAAGGAGCTCTGCATTTAAACATTTTTGTTTTGTTTGCTGCAGTGTGGTTGAAGCTACCGGTAGTACCCCTGACAGATGGGGTGCTGACAGGTACTGCACCGTGTGGGCTCACTCATGTCAGTGTATCTAGTAAGTGCATGTCAACTAAACCACTTACGTGTGAATTTGTAAGGATACAGACAGTTGCCTCGATAATCAGCAGAATACTTGGGGTGGTTGATAACGGTTGTGCTTGTCAGGCTTTCCTGAGGACACCAAGCACAGTGAGACTGTCTTTAGCTGCAGCTGGCCAACACGTTTTGAACCCCGCAAAATTACATGTTATTAGGGATGGTGGTTAATAAACTAACATCAGTGACATGCATAAAGATAAATCCTGAAATTACTGCAGCTGCCTTAAGCTTTTACTCCTTTTCCTGGTCTGTTAATAAGTGGAATAATTCCATAAAACACATTGGTTTCTAATTCTGTTTTTATTAACTTCTTAAACTGACTTCCAGCTGCTGCTGCGTTTCTGTTGATACTCATCAACATTTCCAAGAAAGGCTCTAAGAATGGAACAGATAAATGATAATAGTTCATGAGAAAAACCCATTTTGAAATACAACACATTCTCCTTGCATGTTTTGACTTCTCTCACCCTTAGGATAGCAAACCTGTGGACCGAAGAATGAAGCTGGGACAGAGATTTGTGGGAGAGCAGGATCAGCCCTGGTAGGTTTAGCAGTTTCCAGCACAGACTACTTAATTTTATTTTATTTTTTTCCTGTGAGCATTGCTAGTTTTGGAGATGCAAACGGAAGTACTAGAAATTGAGTGACTCGATAAAACAGTTATAAAACTGTCATTAAAATCATGACAGCTTGGATTATTTGTTGCTACATAATCCGTTAATAGTATTCACTTTTGCCTTCAGAGCAAATAAAAACAGTAACAGAGTTGCAAACACAGTTATTTCTCGAAGTTGCATTATCATCATTGTATCAGGGGAACTAAGACATAAGAAGCAACCTGTTAGTTCGAAGTGCTGAAGCAGAAAGCAAGCCAGTGGCAGAAAAATGCCTGAAATATTTACTCTAAAATATTTCCAAGTATTATACTTCTAACTACTGTCTAAAAAGAGAAAAAAAAGAGACTTTTTATTTTATTAGAGAGATATAGAGCAACCTCTCTTAGTAAACATGAAGTGTTTTTTTTTTTAGTTTTTGATTATACTGGAGAGTGCCAAACAATAACCCAAATGGGTGAGGATTCTGATGATAAGGTCCCTAAAGAGATTGGATCCTCAGGCAATGTTTGTGTTTAAAGCATTATAACTTTATAGGAATTTGAAAAGTGCACTGTCCTCGTTTTTCATGGTCAGAACATCAGCCAGTAACGTGGGAAGAATGACTGACTCTCCGGACAGCTTCTTATGGACAGAGCTGAAAGAATGGGACCTCCAAGAGCAACGTGTCTCTCCCAGAATTTCTCATATTGGGAAAACAAAGGGCGAAAGGAAGGCCTGCGAAATGAACTCAACAGCAGAAGGGGAGTCGCGGGGTCCCACAAGGACCGGCTTTGGTGGCGTGCGACTGAAGGAGCTGAGCTCACCCACCCTGCTTGCTTTTCTTCTTTGGTACCCCCCCCGCGAAAAGTTTAGGTAGGTTTCATTCGTGCATCATTGGACTGTGAGTGGATACCCTACTACTGAATTTATGGCCTTGCAGTAAGGTTCAGGGCTTTGTGACCAGTCCAAAGGTGTTTTCATTAAGCAGTTTTGGTTCTAAAGATGGAACATGTAGCTAGGAACTAAAATACAGAGTATGTATAATATGCTATATACTGAGTAATGCATAGAACATGCAGTGTGCTCTGAAGCATACCTTAGTTCTGTCTGCCTGCAGGAAGAGAACACCATTTTTATAGTTGTAGGAAATCAATAATATTCACAGCATTTGCCTTGCAGAACAGGAAAAAAATTCTGTTGCAGAAACAATGCAGACATTGTTTTTTAAAACTACTTTTTGAGGAGAATTTTCACTTCTGTATTTATTTAGGAGAAATAAAAGAGCTGGCAGAGAAAAAATCATGGACTTCAGCAATATAGTTACCTCTATTAAAGCATAAGAGGCATTCTTTGAAGTAATTTGGTTACCAATCGTACACAGGATAATAATAGCAATGCTCATCCCAGTAAAAAATAAATGAAAAAAGACCCCAAACAAAACATTTTTAGTGACTGGTATCTCAACTAAACATAGCAAATAACGAGTAACAGCTTTAATTGCTGAAAGCTAAGCATTCGGATTTCATACGTGTAAAAACTGTCCACTAAATATTCAATTATTAGTTCAATATATTTTCCTATTATAGAAATAAAGTCTTAGTTACTCAAAGCCATACCAGTTGAAATGGAGAAATCCTTTCAGGTATATACTTTTAAGTCATGTAAATAAACAAATGCTATTTTTTCCTCTGGTATTTGTCATATATTTGTAGGCAGATCAAAGACACACCACTTTGGGTGTATATTAAATGATTTGTTACCTCTAACTTGCCTGAGTGAGTATTACTGAAGATTTTCAGATTTATATTAAAGGCTGGATCAAGGGAAAACACACAAGGGACATGCTTTTCCAGAATTTAATCTATTTAATTTTCCTGGTTTTATTTTATGCCTAGGAGCTTTTTGATAAGCAGTACATGGGCATACCCGTGGGTTTTACATTCTAACAAAGGCTTTTTTCTGCTGCTGCATTTTCTGTGTCTCTGCGTGTCCTTCAAACACCTGAATGTGACGGGCAGAGCTACCTGCAGCAGTACGGACAGCCTTGGGTGGGCAGGACCTGAGCCCACTCCAGAGCAGAAGCCAGACTTGGGACCCAGTTAATAGATCATGCTTTAGAAAGAGCAACTTGGCTTTTCCTTCCCCTCCTTTCCCTGCCTGAGAGCCCCTTGCTGCTAGGGTTTCTTTCTTTACGCTCTGCACCTCACCAAATGTCGCAACGAGAGCTAACTGAACATGCAGAGCCCTGAACTTGCAGGTAAGTTAAAATTATGGCAATTGGTGCGATAGACCAACATAGACCCTTTCAACATAAAGAACTGGCTGGGGGGCAATGGAAAACCTAAAAGTCAATAAGGAGAACTTTATGGTTTCTAGCACACAGGGCTAGGTATATATCTTTTTACTACCATCACATTGCAATTCCAGTCTTCAATGAAGAAAAAGGAGTAAGAAAAATGGGAAGAGAAAGTGGTAAAGAATTAGACTAATTTCCTTCTTGTGTCATAATCCTAAGAACCGAGAAAACCAAAAGATGTAGGAAGAGAAGCAGCAAAATACCAACCTGAACAGCTCTGGGAGAGGTCTCAGGTGTTACTGTGAACAACCTCTCCAGCAGTCCGGTGCATCATTTCTGGGTACTTGTGTAAGTGCAAGGGGAAACCAGCAATAGTTCTCCAGCTGCCATGACACCCTGGTCCTGGGCAAAGACAAAGCAGTAGTTACAACATTGTACAGGACTGTAAAATGCACATTTCAGCATGTCCGCTGAGCACAGCAGGACTGCCAGGGTGTCAGTGGATAAAAATGGCCCCTCTGCTTGTGCTTAGTGCTGTTTCCCTGAGCTTTCTTTGCACGCTTCTCAAACCCACGTCCCTTTACATCTACAATGCCCAGAGGGCCAAGAACTCAGAGTGATGAACTGAAATGTCAAAGACAACTAAGGAACAGTAATAGACAAGTAACAGTGGTGAACAGTAAGGGCTTTGTACTGGTGATGGTATGTAGGGTGATTTACGCTGCCTAGATTTCAAAAGTCTGTGCCCGAGATCGTCTGTGATGCTTTCTGGAGCCTGTGTGCTGAAGATGAGAAGGTTCATGCGAAGAGAGTGACCTTCCCTTCCTTCAACATTGAAAATGTCCACTTAATGGATTTGGTGAGTAGTCTGATTTCCTCTACACTGCTGAAAAAACAAGTAGAAGGAAAACAGCAGTTGCCTACAGTAATTCCCTGCTTGTGTAATATCTCCGCTAGCAAATACAGTCAGTTCGTATGTCACACAAACCTGCGGAAGAACACAGAAACATTCCCAGGAGTTGCTGATCTGCTTTGCCTGGGGTCAGGTAGTCGCTGCAGCAGTCCGTGTTACTCAACGCGTGCAAAGAACCAGACTCCCATTGCATTTGGGGTGTAAAGCAGCCCCTCATATTTTCCCTTTTGTAACCTGTTAGCCTGATCTGCCAAGTACTTGGAAATTGAAGCAAATTTCCAAAATGAGGGGAAACCACACAAGGAATTTTCCAGTTACCTCTCCTCAAGGAGTCAGGACATGGCAGAGTGAAAATGTCATTTAGCTGGTTTACAGCGGAACGGCTTTTTTTTGCATCTGCTTGTGGAGGTAGGATCCCAGGAGATCTTCTCTCTCTGGTGTTTTGATGAGGTGCTCCTTCCACCAGGATCTTGCTGACTGATACCCATCCTTCACACTGGTCATTGTTCTGCACTGGGTTGTTTTGTCCACATTATTTTCCACCTTCCAAAATGTCACTAAACAATTAGTGACTATTACCTTCCGAAGAAGAATCAGCTGAAGACAGTATACTGAGTGGCCAAGGGAAAGCTTTGTCAGTATTTCTCAAGAAACAAAGCCTTTACCTGTGAGATCTTGGTGACCTCCGTGCACCTCTCAGTTCAATGCTGAATGCAAAAGCTAGCTGTAAAATCTAGGTACACAAAGTGCCCAGTGTCTAAGTGCACTAAGCAGTTGTGGCAAAAGTGTTTAAAAATGAAATACACAGTCAAAAGAACATCATCAAAAGTGATAAGCAAATACCAGGTGGTAAATCTTGGAAAACTCACCTTTGTTCCTCTCTTCCTTATAACTAAGTTTGGGGCAGTAGTATGGCGTGTAAGAGAAAGAAATCCTTTCCCTTTCTATTTATTTACATAAAATTTTATCTGCTCACTGCAGTCAGCAACTTTTCTGAAGGTCGTCTGTATTGTTTTATTACCAAACTTTGTTTTTATAGACCTGAAAATCTTACTCATGAAGGGTTTTCTTTGTTGTTGTTGCTGTTTAACTCTTCACTCCCTGTCAAGACCATTTATGAATATGTTAAATACTACAGGCCATGGAAGAAGGTCCTTGCAGGAGTCATCACTGGCTTTCTACCACTTTCAGAATTAATCATGCACTCAAACTCTTTGTTTTTTCCATCTTTTAAAAACTTGCTCATGCCAGAACCATCCCTCTTATTCAGGGGTTGCTTTGTTTGCATAAGAGTGGTGAAGCTCTTTCTTAACAGCTTTCAGAAAATCCAGCAAAATACAGCGATCAGATTTCCCTCGTCCACAGATTTGTTGAGGTCTTAAAAAAATGCCAGTAACTATGTGAGGCGGAATTCCTCTTTCCAAAAAACCGTGCTAGCTCTCCCCCTATATACGCTACCTGTTAACGTGCCTCTCTTTTCAGTACGTTCTACTAATTTGTCCATGTGGACACGGAGCTTATGGACTGTGCTACCCCAAGTCTTCTCTGGGAGTAGCTTCACAAGTTGGCATTGTATTTGCCATGCTGCCACCCACCTGGCTTTAAGTGAGAGTCGTGTGGTTACATTGGTAGGTAGGTTCCTTCAGCACTGCCAGCCGAATACCATTATCTACTCCGATGATTTAGTACTGCTGTTTGCAGTTTTTGCACAGCCTGTTTCTGCCATGATCTCTTCTAGCAGAGCCTGTGATGAGTCCCCTGCAAGGAGAAGTGGAGTGTGAGACTGTTTATTCTTTGAATTAAAATTGTCTGACCAAGGTCTTCGCAAAACTGGGGTGATGACGAAAAAGAGAACAAGCTTGCGGATGGAAATCCTGATGGGGCTGGTCAGCACACTTCTCTGGCTGGGCCCTGTGCCTGGTCACTGTGGCCCGGCCTTGTCACCTCATATCTTCTTATTAGAGCTTTTATTAACTATCTCACTCTACCTGGCATGTGGGTGCTGCATGGTCTACGTGCCAGCTGCTGGTGAGAGCTGTGTGTGTGCGAGGGGATTTGGTGCTGGCCACTGGGGTCAGGCTGGGGATGCGGGTGCCTCGGCTGATGGAACCGTTGCGGCGAGGATGGCGTGTGCTCCCAAAGCTCGCTACGGCGGGGAGCGGCATGAGCGAGGGACTCGGCACCAGCAGCTGGAGTGGGACTGCAGGTCATGGCCGATGTGCCCGGTGCCAGCTGCCGTGGGGACGTGTGTCTGTGTCTTCCCCTGGATCAGGTGTGCCTGTGATGCACAAGCGTGTGAGGGGGGCCCGGGACATGGGCAGGGGTGTCCGGCAGAGAGAGGGGCCATGCTGGTACTCGAGGGGTGCACGAACCTCTGTGTGCTCGTGAACTGGAGAGCGCTGTGTGTGCCTGTGTGAGTGACCTGCCGTCTCTGCCGGCCCCAGAGGAGGCAGCGACTTGGCTGTCCATGTGCATGAGTTGTGTCAGTGCTGCGCGTAGGTGCTGCTGAAGGCAGTGCCCTGCCTGTGGCAGTGCGTGAGGCTGGTCATGTCGGTGTCCTGTCTGCATGTGTGTCTGTGGGGATGTCTGTGTGTCATAGAATCATAGAACCATTAAGGTTGGAAAAGACCTCTAAGCTCATCAACTCCAACCAGCAACCCATCGCCACCATGCCTGCTAAGCCATGTCCGGAACTGCCACATCTACACATTTTTTTTGAACACTTCCAGGGATGGTGACTCCACTACTTCCCTGGGAAGCCTGTTCCAATGCCTGACCACTCTTTCAGTAAAGACATTTTTCCTAATAGTGAATCTGAACTCCCCTGATGCAACTTGAGGCCATTGCCTCTCGTCCTATCACTAGTTACTTGGGAGAAGAGACCAACACCCACCTCACTACAGCCTCCTTTCAGGCAGTTGTAGAGAGCAATAAGGTCCCCCCTCAGCCTCCTTTTCTCCAGGCTAAACAGCCCCAGTTCCCTCAAGGGCCCCTCGTAAGACTTGTTCTCTAGACCCCTCACCAGCCTCGTTGCCCATCTCTGGACACACTCCAGCACCTCAATGTCTTTCTTGTAGTGAGGGGTCCAAATCTGCACACAGTACTCCAGGTGCAGCCTCACCAGTGCTGAGTACAGGGGCACGATCACCTCCCTGCTTCTGCGGGCCACGCTGTTCCTGAGACAAGCCAGGATGCTGTTGGCCGCCTTGGCCACCTGGGCACACTGCTGGCTCATGTTCAGCCAGATGTGGACCAACACCCCCAGGCAGCTTTCCAGCCCCCGTGTCTCTGTGATCCATGCTCAGTTTCACTACTGATGAATGTGCAAAGAGGACAGGGACTGCCTCATCCCTCAGCCTGGGCAGAGACCCCGGGTCCCCGGGGTTTCATGGGCTGGGCTCCAGCCTCTGGGCCAGAGAGGTCCTGGGCTGCAGTGGCTGGAGGAGGCAGGCGAGCTCTTACATCGCTTTTGACACACCGTCATGGGGAACAAAATCAGTCTATGAAATACAGATCACAATTAGGCAAGGATGGTTGGAAATGCCTAAAGCGGGTGGAATTTAACAATTTTCTGTTTAGAGAAAGGTGCTTTAAATGTTCTGGCATATGACTTGCTCAGACAAACCACCAAGGTCTACGGAAGTAGCAGCAATGACTCACCCCTTCATTAGTGTGACCCACCACAGGGGGTAGGTTAAGCATTAATATCAAAATCAATCCCGCCACAGGACAACCAGCGATCCAGAGCGCATGTCTGAATATGGCAGGGACTAGATTTTTAATTAATACTGGGTCATCACTTACCCTAACTAGCTAACCACCACATCAGAAAAAGAGACAATCTTTTTGGGGGTAGGAAGAGCTGAGGGATATGGGTGGCAAGAATTTGATTAACTCGTACTTGAGGATTAAGACAAATCTATTAAATTAATTGTCAGTGGGTAAAAGCAGTCCCTTATGACATATGAGGTTACTTGTCTTTAATTGGAAGTTGTGCAGATATGTGCAATAGGAAATGATGGATTCAACATGAGCACCCTGTTGTGGTACGGGGTGCAGGATGGGTGGTAGGAGCCATTAAAGGCATCAAGCCCAGGGTTAATCCTCCCGGGTTGGAATATTGTATATGTCGGGCTACCGAGTCCTTGGGCAGGGCAGGAGGGTGCAGATTAAAAATAGAACCAACAGAAACTGAAGGAGAATGCCCCCCCTCCCCAAAACCAATACCCAGTCCCAAAGGATGTAAGGGAAGATGTACAGATCATCATCTGGATATTATATGATCAAGGCAACATCAAGAAGGACACTCCATGCACCAATGTGCCTGTGTGGCCGTTTAGAAAACCAAACGGCACTTGGCACCTTACTGTTGACTATCGTGCATTGAATCGGGGCACAGCTGCCTTAGCCCCGCTGGTAGCCTGCCGCCCCAAAATTAATGCAAAGGTGCCACACAGGTGTAAGTGGCTTTCAGTATTGGACTTTTCCAATGGGTTTTGATCTATCCCATTGAAGGAGGAGGATACCCAAAGGAAAATAGTGTAAAAGGGTAATTAGTGTCCAAAAACAATATTCGCCTTCCACTTGGCAAGGATTATTATTATATTATTATATTATTTTTGGACATTATCACCCCAAGGCTTTCATAACTCCCTGTCCATCTTCTGTCAGAATTAAAGGAAGTGCTAAAAGCCTTGAACAACAAGGAAAAGTGGTGGGCCCGATACTTTGATGATATTTTAGTTAAGGTAGAAACAAGAGAAGCATGTTTGGAATGCACTAAACAAGTTCTTGAAGCTGTAGAGATGGGAGTTAAAGTAAATAGCGTCAAAGCACAACCTGTTACACGGGGGTGGAATATCTAGGTACCCAGCTAAGTCCTACTGGGTGGGGAATTACCTACGCCGAAGAAATTATTCACATATTTAACGCCTGCTAGCAATAAGAAAACTTTGCATAGATTTTTAGGATTTGTAGTATTTTGTAAGGAATTTATACCAGATTAGAGTGCTATAGCAAATCCCCTGCAAAACTTGCTGTGAAGTACAAGAAACTGGTAGTGGGGAGAGGAGAAGGCCAACACTTGGAGTAAAATTTTTACACCTACAAGGGAGTCAGAAGAATTAGGAAACACCATCAGTGGCGTCTACATGATATACAAAATAGACTTGGAGTATGCAAATTGCTGCCTTTTCAGTGTAAAGCATAGTAGACATGGCCAAATTTATTCACCACAAAGGGAATTAATCACGCCAGAGGTTAAATGACAAAAATGGGACTTTTCTAGCTCTTTATGGGGTGCTGGGAATACAGATTTTGTGGTATGGAATGTGAAAAAAAATAGCAGAAGTATCTGCACATGCAAATCACCTCCAAGTGGTGGTGGGGCTGTTAACAAAAGGACGATTAGCCTCTGGACAAGTATTGAAATCCATGGACATGTTGGTGGCAACTCTGGAAGTTGAATCAATTACGTTCAGAAAATAATTCATGCAGTCTATCTGTATGACCCTAGATTATATAGCATGGGCTGCTGAATGTAAACCAGTACAATTAGCCCTTAATGAACATCTTTCCCATATTATATGCGACATCACTTGATATCTGTGGCCACTAGGAATACGGGGTCACAACCTGCCACGCGACATAAAATCATGACGGGCTTTTAGGGATACATGGACCACTTTCTGGGAAGGATGTACAAAGGGGATTTGCCAGTACAGGGGGTGGGAAATGGGACATGGACAAATGCAGAATTTTTACAGTCGGGGTTGGGGTGTAGTTCATACAGACTGGGTAACACACAGAGAAATCTATACACCAAATGGATGACAGTTCCTAATAAAAACCTTCAGGATCAGGCTTGAGTAATCTGGGTAGGTGGGGGAAATTTGTGGGAGGAGTAGCCCTTACAATCACCTGAACTTTCCTGTACCAGAACAATACATGCTTGGTAAAACCATTGTTTGCATTTGGGCAATGGCTTTGTTGGAAGGGGAATGCTACCCTCCTCTGGGAAAACATGACTCCTATGCAAACACAGCTGATAAAGAAGTGTGTGGCTCCTTGGGCTCCTTCTGAAATGAGGCCGGGGTTCCCCTCTTGCTGCTGTGCCATGCCACATGGCAATCATCTCATTCATCCCGGCAAAGTCTGGACGCACACAAAGAACAGGAGCTGGCCCCTAGAGTTTGGACTTAGCTGTAGGTATCCAATCCTAGCCTTGCTTTGAGGCAATGCAGCCTTCAACTTCAGGTAATGCAGTCTTCAGCTTTACAATGAGTATTACACAAGACGGAAAGATCACATTTATTGTGGTTGGTGATACATTGTGTGTTATGATTAATAAAGGCCTTAATGGCCTTACAGAACTGTAATGTCAGCTGCTCTTTACAGCTATTGGATTACAAAGATCAGAGAAATAAATTATAGTTTTAATCTAATTGTCACACAGATATCACATAGATTCATCGTAGTTTATCACACAGATAGAATTGATATATATCTCCGCTAACAGTTCACCTCTCCAAAATTATGAAAGATGAACGTCATGTCCCAAGCAGAAATATCTTTACAATAATGAACAGTTGTTAATAGCTATTTTTGTAGCTCCCCGCTCCACAATTTTGTGACTGTTGACAACAGAATTTTGTATTTGGCAATTCTCTCTTTCATCCACACAGTCACGCTTACGTTCAGGACGATTAAATTAATTTCTGGGTTCAACCCTTCTAGTTGGTCATTCTAACACTGGCCCTTGCAGAACATCTGCTTGCTGGCTGTCATCTTTGTTCTTGCACATGGGTTGCAAATTCCGTTGCTATCTTCCTCTCGTTGCTTCTTTTTTTGAACATTAGCCTCTTCATTCATAATAACAACTTCTTCACGGGCAACTTCTCCAGGTGGTTCATACTTCTTGATGAAACGCTGAAGTACTTCGATGTCTGTTTAATGAAAAAGAAGTATAATTGGATTCTAGCTGTGGGTAGAAAAGTTGTTTTTACCTGAAAACATCAAGATTATATTGTGCTGGGCGTTGCTCCTCTAGCTGACTCAGAACAGTAAACCCAGGCATCTGTTTTCTTACATATGGCAACCTGGGCCCCCTCAAAATCTTCCGAACCCTTTCAATTTAGGAACAACAGAGCAGGAGTGTTCCTCTTCTCTCAGGAAGAAGTTCAGGTTTTCTTTAGGGGCAAAGCTCCTTTCAGAAGTTTCTGCTGCCCTCCTACACAATCTGTGCTGATGGTCCTTGTGTCCATTTCTTTCCTGAAGAGCATCACCTCTCTGCCTCTGTCAGCGTAATGTGCCTTGCTGTAAACTGGCTCTGTTAACTGATCCAGGCTCAAAACACTCACACAATTTTTTTTTCTTAACGTAAATGTTTTTCTAGGGGACGTCAGTAGGAATGTTTATTTTTGTCCTCAGAAGGTCAAACTCCGATAATCCTTTTCAATGTATGTAGTATCCTACACAATCAATGTTCCCTTTCTTTCTGGTAAGATCACATTTGGATAAAATGACACTGTAAGGCTGCTTGTGGCAATGAATCTGAAATATCTAAGTAGAATTTGGGAACCTCTTCTCTCCCAAGCCTAGATTTCAGTAGGCCATTAAGAATTAAAGCAAAGATACCCCGTCCTGTTAATCAGCATGCCTTTTTTGAGAGCAGCTCTTTCCCAAGTTATGGGAATCCTCATATGGAATTTTCCAGTTACCTCTCCTCAAGGAGTCAGGACACGGCAGAGTGAAAATCTCATCTTCCTTGTTCTTAGAAGAACGTGGTTTTTTTTCATCCTGCATACGAAGGTAGAATGACAGGAGATCTTCCCTCTTCTGTCTTCTGATGAGGTGGTCTTTCATTGGAGAGATTGTCATTTTGCGCCAGATCTTATTTTCCACATGCTTCTCACCTTCCAAAATGTCACAAGCCAATTAGTGTCTATAAACAGCAAAATCGGAATCGACTGAAGACATCATAATGAGTGGCCAAGTGAAAGATTTGTCAATATTTCTCAAGAAACAAGGCCTTTATCTGTGAGATCTTGGTGATCACTGTGCACCGCTCGGTTCAGTGCTGGATGCGTAAGCTAGCTGCAAAGTCTAAGTGCACAAAGTAGGCATTGCAGAAGTATTTTAAAAATTAAATACACAGTCAACAGAACATCATCAAAGGTTATAAGCAAATATCAGGTAGTAAAGATTATTGAAAAACTTACCTGCATTCATCTTTTGCGTACAACCAAAAGTGAGATGGTCGTACGGTGTGTGAGAAAGCAAGCCTTTTGTGTCAGGAGGATCAATAGTTTTTCGTGGTGCTGATCCTGGTAATTTCTGTTTCTCTCTTGCTGGTTTCTTAGATCTTTGTTTCTAAACTGCTTACTAATAGCCCACTGGTAGGCAAGGTAAAAGATTTGTCCCCTTCTTCATGAGAAGCTGATCACAACTTGCGGAGGGAAGGGAAGTGGATGCTGCATTTATTGTTGGCCAAAACAAAAACCAAAAGCAACTGCATCTTACCTGCAGAGTCTGCAGATCCTGATGGTGGCTTAATTGCTCCCTTGATGAGATAAGTGGAAATGGTATGTTGAAGCTTAACATATCCATATAAGGCTATAAATCGAAACAAATACTGTGGGGTAATGACAGGAACACATATTGCAATATACTTCCTCTGTAGGCTTCCAAGTCAAGCTTAACCTGTTGGTGATGCCCTGCAGCTCACCCTGAACAAGTTGAGACCGTGAGAAGAGGAACAGAGAAGTTCACCTCGGCTTTCAGTGACCAACAGTATTTTTAACCAACCCACTGTAGTACTTTGCGGTAGAAATGAGTAGCAATGTCTCTTGCAGAGAATCAGCGTAACGAACCTCAGCGCAAGATCTGGGGAACATCTGTTCGACAGATCTCTGAAGTTGGTCTTACGTGCTCACATTAGTGCTGTGAAGGACCGGCGTGTGTGGTGTTCTGCCTTGCTGCCGCTCTCCTCCTGGGGAGCGCAGGGCCCGCTGCGCAGGACCTGTGTGCACTGCGGTCTGGGCCGGCCCCGCTCCTTGGGCTGGCTGACGGGGAGCAGTGGCCATCGCTGCTGACGCAGACCGTGCCTTTTGCTCTTGCTCTGCGCTTTCCGCCAGTGCTGGCAGGCACACTGCCCTCCACAGCAACCCTCATGTTTCTGTCACATATCTCTATGTTCTCTCTTTCCCCAGTGTTCAGAAGCAGAGGTTCAGATTAACGTAAGAACAGGTGTATGGGGACAAACCTAAACTCTGTGTAGTAGCCCACCTCCAACAAGGGCCAAATCCCAGCTTCCGATGCCTCAGGAAAGGGTTTTAAGACCCAGGCAACCACCATATTACTTCCCAAAACATGCCTGTAGTTCAGAGGTGCATGTTTAGGACTCCTCAGTAGCTGAACTGGCTTTCCCAGTTCTGCTGTCTCCTTTTTGATGCAAGGGGACCTAAATCACACATAACCTTCGACAGTGCACATGCAGGAACACCGTGGATTTTCTTATAATGACAATATGGTTTCT
The DNA here is from genome assembly GCF_030867145.1 of Opisthocomus hoazin. NCBI lineage: Eukaryota > Metazoa > Chordata > Aves > Opisthocomiformes > Opisthocomidae > Opisthocomus > Opisthocomus hoazin. The sequence continues at coordinate 68,297,805 of NC_134417.1, read as the reverse complement.
ATTCATTTCTATTTCTTCTCTAATGATTTCTAGCATTCAAATCCCTCTTAACAACAAGCTGATGTTTCATGAGGGATCATTACTGAAGAGCAATGATCGTTAGACCCTGTCATATTGCTTTTCCTTTTACCTACAGTAAATTTCATCTGCCAAGTGCAGTCAGCATGTTTTCAGAAGGTCTTCTGTAGAGTTTTATTATAAACCTTTTTTTTCACAGGCCTGGAAAGCTTACTCATTAAGTTTTTTCGCTGTTGTTGCTGTTTCACTCTTCACTCCCTGTCAAGATCAGATGACTATGATAAACACCATGGGCTTCTCTACACAGCATGAGTGTGACACATTGGGAATGCTGGGGCCCGGTGTTCTGGGCTCTCCAGTATGAGAAAGACATGGACATACTGGAAGAAGTCCAGTGAAGGGCCTCAACAGTGGTTAAGAGACTGGAGCATCTGAAATACAAGGAGAGGGGGAGAGCTGGCAGCCTGGAATAGAGAAGGCTCAGGGGGGATCTTATCTGTGTGTGTAAATACTGGACGAGAGGGTGTAAGGAAGCTGGAGCCAGGCTCTTCCGGGTACCCAGTGATAGGACAAGAGGCAACGGGCACCAAATTAGAAAAAGAAATTCTGTTTAAATAGAAGAAAAACATTGTTAGTAAAAAAGAGTGATCGAACTCTGGGACAAGCTGCTTAGAGAGGTGGTGGAGTCTCCATCCTTGGAGACAGGCAAAACTTAACGGGACGCAGTTGTGGTCAACCTGCTCTGGCTGACCCTTGTCCACGCAGCAATGTTGGACAATGCGATCTACAGGGGTGCCTTCCAGCCTCAACTATTCCATGATTCCACAAGCTTTAAAAATTGCTGTACGGCAGATTATTTATGTTATCAGCCTGAATAGTGTAAGGTTGCCAAGTTTAAATGCCACAAAAACCAGGTCAAAGGCCATGTTACTATCAGGAGCCCAAATTCGAAGTTTATTAGGGTATTTACAGTGAGACAATATTCCTACTGAGCCGTTATAGTGGCAGTCTGTTAGTTTTGCAGTTCTGGTTTTGTCTCACCAAACCTAAATCACAGAGCAAATGGTGAATTAATTCTGCAAATACTTAAAAAAAAAGAAACCCAACAAATCAAAGAAAAAAGTCCCCATACAACTCTGTCAAATTAGTATACATTACAGACCTTCAATGGTTTGTTTATAGTTCATGTATGAAAACACTAGCCAATGAATAAGATATAATCTGAAAGAAATAATCACACAGAAATGATCTGAAAGCGAGCCCAGAAACCAAAAATCTAAACGCTTTCTCAGAAAGTACTCACTTAGCATGCATATACAGAAAGGAGCATAAAATGTCTGAGAGATGTATATATTTAGGGCGATCTCACAAATATACAAAAACATTCTGCCAGCTACAAAAGTTTAGCAAAATTTGAGTATCACCTGATTCAGTACTTTCAGTATTCAGATTAAAATATACAATATATCACAGCAAGTGATGTAGTGCATATAGTGCATATAGTAATATGCACAACCATTTTACCAGTGTCTTCAAAATTTCATAATTCAACAACCATGTAAGTATATATTAAGACTCACTGATTTTACTGACAGATAGCACACTTGAAATGAAGTAAAACTGTGCTTAACAGGGGCTAATTTCACAATATCCAAAAGGCCCATTTTCCTTAAAATTCAACTTCAGCAAGTCCACTTGCCAGATTATTAATGTCAGGTCACAGCAAGGTGAGAGTGTTATGCAAGGTTACACCCAAAAATACTGAAGTCATACACACCTTTAGTAAACGTAAGCATGCTAAACTGTATCATTAAATGCATATATGATTTTAATAAACAAGTATATTTTTTATCTGGGAGACATCTTTTCCTGGTGTGTTTGAGGGTTTGCCTGAAGAATCTTTTTCTGAACTGCATAAAGCATCTGCAGTAAAAGCTGTATTGTTTGTGACCAGCTCAGCAGTGTAACTGTGCAATATTTGCTCTAGTCTCTGAATACCTGTAGAGAGGAAATACAGAGGGAAATACTGACTGAACGTATGGAGAAAAAAAATTCACGATGAGAGTGATTAAACACTGAAACAGGTTCCTCAGGGACGCTGCGTAATCTCCGTGTTTAGACAGGCTCAAGCCTTGACTGAGCAAGGCCTGGAGCAACCTGCTCTCTGCCTTAGAGGCTGGCCCTGCCTTGAGCAGGGAGTTGTGCTGGATTACCCGAGAGTTCCCTTTCAGTCCACATTTTTCTATAACTCTATATGCTCTGTTTCACAGTTATCCCCTTTGCCAGCAATATAAAGCATTCATTCAAGATTAAGTATTTTACAGCATAAGTGATGGATACATTTTTCATATCCAACATGAGCCACAGAAAAATGAGGGATAGTGGGGAATTCCCACATCATAAAGCATAATTTGAAATAGTATAAATCCTTTCACATAAAATTTGGTTCTTTACTTCCGATAGAGTGAAAATAAATCTTAAAATTAAATTCTGAAAGCTTAGGGGTTTAACAGAATCCAACGTAAGCGCTTTGTCACTGATGCTCTGGGCCAATCTAATATTTCTCAGTTCGTACAAATTCTAAAAATGTCCCTCACAAGCTGAGAGTGAATAATTAGGTTTGAAATCACGATTTATAATGCTAACATTTCTTAAAACTTGTGTGCTACTATGTGCCCTATTAGAAGTAAAACCCACTTACACAAGTGAATCTTATCCACAGAATCGGAGAAAACCGGTCTAAATGATCCAGGTTCATAACAATAAAAAGCTTTTCCAGGGCTAATCAGGAGTTTTTTATCAAGAAGCTTCTGCCGTAATTCAAGTTCAGCTTCAAATGTCTGTGATTTTAAGAACTGAAAGAAGAAAATAATTTTTTATTAAAGGTTGAACAAGTGCATAAATTAATTGAAAGGATTTTTCCAGGACCTGACTTGACAAAGTGTGTAACAACATGCATAAGTAATTTTTACCTTTCCAAGTTCTACATTCCCACCCCTTTTCAGACTTCTTACATACCTTTCTGAAGTCTGCCCACACATAGAGTCCTCCTGAACTTTTGAGCACAGGTATCCCAACATCTGTCAGCCCATCCACAAGAATACTCTGTGCTTCTTTAAGTCGCTTTTTGTTGGTGGGAATAAATACATTAGCCAACCAATCTGTCAAAGCAAGAAAAATGTGATTGTTTTACTTACACCTGCAACGGAAAAATAGAACAGCTCAATGGAAACATTTCTAGTGTGGCTAACCTCTGTCCCCAAGGAACTGACTGAGAAAGTGCTGGACAGGTCCGGGACAGCTATGGAAGACAGCCAGCTGATTCACAGCCTTCCGAATTCCATGATTTCTGGTGTACAATACTCCGACTCTGATACCACTCATACAGAAATCCTTGGAGGACAAAAAGAAGGGAGCGAGGTGCAGTTTTTACTTTATGTTTGTGCTTTGTCAAGCCACCAAGTCTAGAGTCATTGTGACGTACAGGAAAAAAACACCCTTCTGGAGTAAATTCTCAACGTTGCCAAACGGAGTCCCAAGTGTGATAAAAACCAGCCAGCAACGTCTGAACAACCCTGCGGCAGGGAGGTCAGTGGCTTTAACAGGGCTGCTTTACAGGCTAACTGGAAACACACTTGGCTCACACCCTTGGGCTGTCCCCATTACACCCACTATTGTTTCCAACCAGTCATCGGTTTACTGTTCCCTCCAAGAGAAGAAAAAGCAAAATGCTACAGATCTGAAATGGGCTTATATGTTTCAATGCCTTTAATGCATATGCATTAACTGTTGCTGTTACGTTGATCCCAAATTAAACTCAACTTTAACAAATTTTACACTACCAAAGAAGAAAACAAAGTAACAAACAAAGAGAAACTCAGTTTGGCACCTGTGACACAAATTACGTCAGAATAGCCCAACTAATTTTTGTGGAGAAAGGTCTTAAATTAAAACGCCAACAGTATTTTGATCTACCTTGCTAAAACCTCACATAAAATGTGTCCGTTCTGGATCCGGTAAACTGAATGAGAAAAGAGAAAGAGAAGAACTGTTGCTATAGAACAACAAGTTATGCAGGTTACAAAAATGTTTACATTTGTAAAATTGTAGTAATTTCTTAGTAAAATTGGTATTTAATCTTTTAAGGTGACATGCCATTTTTTCAGAGATCTTTTAATGAAACATTACCCTATGACACTGATTAATGGCCTCAAGTGGCATCAGGGGAGGTTTAGATTAGATATTAGGAAGCATTTACTGAAAGAGTGGTCAGGGTTTGGAACAGGCTGCCCAGGGAGGTGGTGGAGTCACCATCCCTGGAGGTGTTCAAAAAACGTGTACATGTGGCACTTCGGGACATGGTTTAGCAGGCATGGTGGTGATGGGTTGACGGTTGGAGTTGATGATCTTAGAGGTCTTTTCCAACCTTAATGATTCTATGATTTTTCCCTGTGTTTTCTAAACTGCTATATACAAAAGGTTTTGAAAATACGGATTTCTTGTCAGAACTCTCAGGATCAGCTCACAGAAAGGACCTGCAGTAAGATGTCACCCTCCAGTTAAAATTCCCAGATTCCCACTGTGTAGTCTGATCTTGTACTTGACAGAGAACTGTTTGGTCAACTACGTCGCATTTGAGGCTAGGGAAGGGAGAAGCAAACATTTCAGGGCATGCACCTACACAGTAGGGTGCAACTAAACAAAACACACCTCAGTCTACCACTGAAGATGATGGCTTTTTCTCCTTTGTGCAACTTTGTGTAAGTAAGGCCAAGGCTGGAAATCTCCTTCTTCAGTCCAATAGAGCTGGGTGAACTTTCACAATAACAAAAGTATTTTTTTAGGCTTTGTTTATGGTTCATGATCTTGTGTGGGTGAGGGCTCACTGGGCTTGGATGGACTTGGAAATTTCCCACCAGTAGGAAATTTATGCAGTTACACAAAGACAATGACGTACTTTTTGGGAAAGAAGTTTTATTAGTCAGATACCAACAGGTTTGAATATTCTTGAAGCATTTAATCTCTTCATCACCTGTTAGGAAACTAAGAGCCCAACAGCCTACTACTCAGGAAGGAGGCTCGTTATAGCAGGTAACTTGCACAACCTTAGGCAACTTCACTATCATTATGGTGACAACCTTATGCTCAGTCTGCGTAACAGGGAACAACAAAGAAAAGCAAAGTGGCAAAATGACTAAGTGCTCTATCAAGTTTTATTGTTATTACTGTACCATACACATTAGCTGGAAGCAAAAGATCTGCCATTTAAAGCAGTCTATGAAGAAGATCTCTTGTATTAACTAGTCTCATAGTTGCAAAGACGTGGATATGAGTTAATTCGCACTATACCAGTTACGCTAGCTAACCAGAAGCTTGAGAAAAACAGCTTGGGTTCTACTAGGATTAAAAATCTTTTAATCCCTGCTAGAAATCACACTTACCAATCTAAGCTAAGAACACTGGTGAAGGTGGTATCATCATAAACAGACAGCATGTATATTTCATCCATTAGTACATGCAATTCATATCTACACATAGAAAAATACAGGCATATTAACATATTTTTAAAAAAATTTCTTTGCATATATATGTATACTCTCAACTACTGCCGTAACAAAGCATCCATAAGCACACCTATTTGCTATTGCATTCCCCCTACAAATTTTACAGCAAGAGGTCACAAGACGTACTGTGAGCACTTGTGCATCACCAACTTCTTTTTACACATAGTCTATACTTCGCAGCAGCAATAACTTTCCATATATCTGAAACAAAATCCAAGTGCCTGCTCAATCCAGTGGTTCTCTGGAATATGTATGGTCCCACCCAACTCTTATTTAAAATTTAAAATTAACATAGCAATATATTATAAACTCCTTTACCCTGCAAGGTTTCGCCAGCGAGGCTTGAAGTTGAAAGCAGATGTTAGATTTTAAAAAAGACTTGCCATGCACTTAAGATAACTCTAATACACTCTGGTTGTGAAAGCCACAGTAAACAGTAAGTCACGTTATCATACTTGATACCAACAAGCCATGCATATATTTATAAATACTGAAAAAAATTGCAGAACGGTTTTAAACACCCAAGTGGCACACGTATCCTCTTCTAAGTAAACCTCATTTAATTTGATCGTTGAGTTCTATAATTTTTTTAAAAGGAAGTTTTGTTTCGGAACAGTTTTTACATTAAAAGTAAAATTGTTGTTTCTAATCCTTATTCTCTAACATTATTTTAGTACCAACTTAAGTTGGTTGCATCCTGAAATCCATGGGGCATGCTGAGAAAAGATACATCTGCCTTTTTAAAAACTTGGTAACTGGAAGTAGCACATTGAACTCTACCAACCTCCACTGCTGTTTCCATGACAAGAAAATCATGCCACAAATGCAGGAATGTTGTGTTATTCCCAGTAATCTTTGGTAATTAATGAGCAATTGCTACCAAGCCACTCTTTTTAGGATTGTCAGAAACTAAGTACTGTCAGCTTTCAGAGCGCATACAGGATTTTGTGGTTACTCTTTGGCAGAAGCTCACTGAAGCAATAAAGAAAGGTATCTTTTCCTAAAAAAATACAGATGCTTTTTAAAAGGACGTGGTTTTTCCCCATCAGCATCCAAGGGATTCAGGAGACTGTTACAGCTTAGAACATGACTCTGAGCTGGGGAAGGATAAAAGAAGTGGAACGGGGCTGAGACATTTCGGAAGTATCTTCCTTTGGTGGAAAGCAAATTGCTTGCACACCTCAATCTAAGTAGGTATAAAAGCTGCTACAGAACTTCAGGCCATTGACTTACTCCTCGCCAATTCAGTTACTTTCACCCAATATCAAATGTTCAGATTTTCCTACTTTGACAGTGTTGCAAATGACGGTGCTGGCCATGTTTACTGCTACTGCTGAAGACTGAAAATCAACTGTTGTCATTTTTCTGAGCCATGCATCAAAGCCATCTAATAAAGACATATTGTTAGGCAAACAAAAATCCCAACAGCATTTGATTAAGAAAGACATTGTTGGATCCCAGCTTAAGCAATTTATTCCAGTGCTCCCAGAAAGAGACAGCTACACAAGAAACCTGACCCGGACCCTACCCACCACCTCCTCCGAACACGTGCACGCAAAGAACAGGTGATCACCAACCATCTCATCACTGCTATACTGCATCAGCAGAAAATGAAATAGCGAACAAACAGCACCAGGGCTCAACCCTGTGCGCAAACTCCAGACACTCTTTCAGTAACTGTGCTGGGTAAATGTCCCCTAATGGGTTCTGCGGGTTGATCAGGATTAACGCTCTGACTCGAACACCCTGGAAAAAGAAAAACTGATAGCTGGAGACACAGACGACATCACGGCAATGACTAGCGAGGATGCAGCGAGGGAGTTTGTGAATGCTTCAGGAAAAAGCAGCTTTTGAAAATTATTTAATCACATACTATAATTACTATACAGATGAGGTTCCAGCGCTACCAACCTTGTTTTGTAATTTATCCAATACCATCCCAAAAAGCATACTAAATAGTTTATTAGAAATGTAGATCAGGTTAGCACTCATTTGAAACACCCACTGATATCAACAGGCAAGATTATGGTGTTGTTGGGATTAATACTGGTTCTGCAGACATACGTCCAAAATAATTTCCCAGGACTGAGCAAAATTACTGTTGGTAACCATGGGAAAGCTGAACAGAAGTTGGACTTCGACATCTAATAACCTGCCAAGTAATAAATTTTTCAATGTTGATTATTTCTTTAAACAAGTAATAGAATTTGCAGAATACTGAAAATTGAATTACTTGGTGTTCTATGAGATGCACAGAGGTCTTGGGCAAATAATTACTTTTTAATTATATTTACCAACAGTGCAGAATTTCTGTTACGGAAATTCTCTCTCCACAGAAGCTAAATATCCTACTGTGTAATATGAACAGTCCCACATGATCAAAAATCAGATTACAAGTACAAACATAATCAGTCTTTTTAACTCTACAGGAATTTTCCAGAAAATAATTTATTTTACACTTGCTAAAAAAAAAAAAAAATCCTTAATGTACATTAACATAAGCTATATGGAGCAAATACATTTTTATTGTACACAATCAAAGAGTGCAATGACTACAGCAGGAACTTTCAAGACTTTAAACATATCAATATGAGGAGTTGCCTTATTGCTTCATGTCTGGGATTAACTTCAAATTCAATTATTATTTTTAGTTTCCACATTTTTAATTTTTAGAAAACCTCACCCACCGCAAATTCTCACTCCATCCAAGCCTCCTCCAAAGTAGATTGTTTGCAAAGACCAACCCTCGGTGAACTCCAGGACATAAAGTTCAGTGATGAGGAAGCCCTGCTATTTGCTTTCCTTGCCACGTGCAATTTGTCTGAACCTTAACAGGTACTGCGAGCAAGAACTTTGCAAGAAATGAACTTTCAGTGTATTGCCTTTATTCCAGCTACAGGGAGCAATTACCTGACAGCAAGATAAGATGCAAATACTAAGCACGAACAGCTGTTCCCCGAGTACTCCTTGCACAATAACGTATTTAGGGTATTGCACATAAGCAGAAGATGCTGAGTGAGCCATTACTGCTCAGGGGAACAGCTGCCGTGGGAACGGCAGTTGCTCAGTTGTTGTTCTAGCCTAGTTCCTCCAGCTATTTATTGTATTACGTGTATCCAAAGCAGATGTTTATGCTATTATTCGTGAGAACAGTCTCAGCTCTAGCAGGCTGACAAACACACGGAGGTCTCTGAAGCGCTGACCTCGCCTGTGAGCCCGTGCCCTGCCAGCCCCAGCAGCACAGCAGGGATGCTCGCTGCCTCCCGCTGCCGGGGTCCAGCCGCGAGTGTCTGAACGCTGGGGCTCACACCGGCTGGCAAAGGCACAGACGGATGACACAGATGTGCAGATGGTGTCTAAACACAGGCACCACGCTGACCAAGCAATTAGCTAACTAGGACAGCTTCAACATAGCTGCAAAAAAAGTGATGCACGCAGTGGCATGTATCCAAAATACCCACCTTTTTTATGTGACCCTACTTATACCTGACCTCTGTAAGTGATCTTCCTTGTAACTACAGCCTTCATCTATTGTTAAAGCTCGTTTTGTATCCTGGAAGAGGACACAAGATGTCTAGCTCACTTCATGCTTTGAATCATCACTGCCGTCACCACCACATCTTTGGTAGAATGTTTTATGATTCAGCCTGTGCTTCCTCCGCCGGATCTTTTCAAGGAGTAGCCCAAACAGGTAAGTGAAAGTGCATTTATAATTTTCCATGAAGTGAGTGGATTATGAACGTCAAGACAGTAAGAACAGGAAATGTTTTAGCCTCAAATGCTGGTGAGCATTATTTTGTGGACATTCACAAAACCAAACATTTCCACAGGAAGAAAAGTGGTTCCAAAGACAGAGAGGAATGTGAAAAAACAAATATTCTGTGTAACAAGCAATAATATCCTCATTTATGCAATCCTGCTCAGAACAAAATCACTGAACATGCGAAGTGTTTTGAACTAATGAAGTTTCCTAAACTCTGGAAAAATTACATCTGTAATTTTTTGTTTGCTAGCAATTCCTTGTTCGCTGGAACTCAGAAGAACCCTCTTCAAAATCACATTATACATGTTTCTTTAATTAACTGAGTAGGTCATTACAGTAACATATTCTTTCTTCTGAGGGTCAGAACAAGGGCTTGTTTACAACACTTCGCATTCCTTTAAAATCTACAGAGAAAGAAACTTGGTCTTGAAACACAAGTTACGATCTCTTCTTCAAAACAGAGTCAGAGAGTTTCTCTGCATTTTGCTACAGTGCCCAGATTATAAAATCAATTTGACTCCTGCTGCTAGAGTTGGACCCACCTCAGCCACAAGATGGAAAATCTGCACAAATGCTTCAATGCTGAGATCATACGCTACTTACAAAATAACCAGGGAAACATGAAAATCAGAAATCAATGTTATTGATACCTGCTTTTTAGCTCTTTGTAATGCATCTTCTAATTTTTCAGCTGTTAACTGGAAGGGTGACTTTCTTTGTCAGTCACCTACAGCACAAAAAAAATCAACAAGAATTAAAAAATATTAAACATGCATATATAATATTAAATACACATATATAAAAAAAAGAAGACAGTGAAGAAACACTCCCACCTAGTGAAAATAAAATTGCTACTGGCTTTTATTAAAGAAACTGAAACTAAGATCAGTCTTTTCTATGTAACTGAATTATTTTGTTTTCAAATGTTGCCCTTATCCAAGATTACACTATTAGTGACTTACAGAAGAACTTGTGTAGTTGAATGATCACTTTTTTCCCCTCTGACTGTATGATTTGGTCTTATAAAAGATGCTACCTGCCTTCGACTTGCCTCACAGATTACTGAGCTTTTAAAGGCGGATCGAATGTTACACATTTTATGTGGCAGATACATCTTTCCATGCTTAAGGAGAAAAATTTGCAAACCAAATTTACTTGTGGTAGGAGTGACAGACTTAGAGCTGGCAAATTATAATTCAGCATCTCAGTGCAGAACAGTGTCTGCCCAGAACCAACGTAATCCTACACATCTGACGGCACCAGCCTCCTGCCGTGCTGCAGGCTGAGAGAAAGCCAGGCTGTCGCTAAAGGTGCTAGACTGGTCCCGGCTCTTCGCGTGGACCTGGTTTGTGTTTTCAGGGTTTTTTTGATTGTTCCCTGTGAAGTGTCTGTTAATGTATGTGAGTAACTAAAGCTCACTGAACAAGGGCACGTGAACAGGCTGTATTCCGCCATATAGCCATGTTTTTGAATTTATACCACCGTAGTATGGAGCCGGAATGCGATATCCATCTAAAAATACTAAAAAATGAAAGGAACATTTCGCACGAGCAATTATTTCATGATAGTCTAACAGACTAAACTGACAATCTAAGAATTTGACATCTGATTTAATCTCAAAGCCTTCATTATGCCCTAAAATAATATTTAAACAGAATTGAAAATATAGCATACATCAGTCAACCTGAATTATTTCCCAATTTTCTTCCTTAGCATTTGCAATAGCAGATTCAATAGTCATATAAATTTTCAGTAAAGGGAATGGACTTGATCAATGAGTCATTTTATTTATTCATTCATTTATTTCAAGAATCATGACAAATTACGATCTTGCTCTCGCTATTTTGCTAGCGCTCTGTTACCATCACTTTTTCATCAGGAATTGCTGCAAACCTCAACTACTTCCTTCTGGTTGCCCAGGTGCTCTCTTGCAGCCAGGGAACCTGCAGCACTGTGGAAGCTGTGTCCGTCCTCATTTTTTTTTTCTGGGAGGTAGCCCCAGGTTCCTATGTTAACCAAGGGGTACAAAGGAGCCTGTCAGCACTCAGGTGGAAGTTCCTGTTAAAACTGCAAATACAATGAAATCTGAACACGTTAAAACGGACACAGATACAAGCAGCCTTAGTAAACATCATTTAAAGCTAAACAAACCCCACTGGTTTCACAGCACTTTTTGCCACTGCTACGCTGAAGCCATTGCACCCCATTCCCCCGCATCACAGCACCCTCCTCCCAGGGGTGCCAGCAGCGGGGTGCTACAGCGGGGCACCTCTGCCTCCTCCTCACCACCATCTTCCTTCCACGTGTTCTCTTCACCCAGCTGCCAAATTTTTTCTGGGTCCCAGATTTCAACCCAGCCCACCTCCCTCCAGCTTTTGCCACGGTTTCCACCTCTTCTTCTCAGAACTTTCCCAAACACACTGCATTCTCTTGATACCCTTCTCCTCTTCCTATAATGCTCTTAAAAAAAACATAGCTTGCATTCCAGAAAGTCAGTGGGCCTGCTGACACCTCAAACATTTTCCACCGTTCTAGAAACAGGGGCATTATTTCAAAGACACTCTGCCAGTACAAAGAAATGCCATGGCTTGCTTCCTTCAGGCAGTTACAATAACAGAAGGCTGTCAGGAGTCACAATATGATTATATTCACTTCCAACAAACGTTTTTAAGTAAAATAATCAAGTTTTTACTCACCACCAGGGTCACACAATACAGTTGACAGAGCAGCAAAAACAGCACAACAGCCATTCATAACAGTTATCTGGAAGAAATAGTACAAAGTTTCATTTAGCAATGAAATATTTAGCAGAAATATCAGCACTTGCCTAGTTTAAATTCAAAAAGCAAGAGCTAAAAAGCCATACCACCACACCTGTAACACCAAATCCTTGAATGTTACGTTGCCCACTTTTTCAAATGGAATATTAACACTACTAAGACTTCTGCAAATCTGCCATATATCCTTCCTGTAGTATCTTGCTGACATTTGTGCTCAGATTTGCTCATCTTCTTCAGTTTGAGAAAAATAGATAAAGTACTTGTCTTACATATTCCGGATTCAGTTCTTCTGCAGCTCTGGCATAGTGAGTTAGAAATTTGGCAATTTCTTCTCTGAAGCTAAAACAGAGAATTAAAGTCAACTATGCAATCACATATTTCTCAGGAAAAAAAAAAGAAGCACAAAATACACTGAGAATGAAGCTTACCAAAACCAGAACAAATGCATAATTCATTCTGTTATGAAAGCCTTGAAGATTTTGATTAAATAACATAATTTCTTCAGATATCCAGTGTGCTACATTTTGTGAGATACAAGCACGCAGAAGCCATCTGCTGCCTTGAATAAGAGTGACTGTGACTCAACTATTATTGCTGTACACTAGAAAAATGAGAAATTATAGAAGCATCTTTGAGTCCAAGTGGGGTCTGGTTTTGGAGAAAAGACAATAATTTGGGTACCAGCAACAGTGAAGCCCGAGTAAATGATGCTTCTTTAGATCAAGACAGGCTTCCAGCCCAAGTGAAGACGATGGTGGAGTTCCGATCTACCTTCAGAAGGCTGCAAGGGGACCTTATAAATGCTTGCAAATATCTGAAGGGTGGGTGTCAGAAGGATGTGGCCAAACTCTTTTCAGTAGTGCCCAGCGACAGGACAAGGGCCAACGGGCAGAAACTGAAGCACAGGAAGTTCCGTCTGAACATGAGGAAGAACTTCTTCCCTGTGAGGGTGACGGAGCACTGGAACAGGCTGCCCAGGGAGGTGGTGGAGTCTCCTTCTCTGGAGATATTCAAGACCCGCCTGGACAAGGTCCTCTGCAGCCTGCTGTAGGTGACCCTGCTTCGGCAGGAGGGTTGGACTAGATGACCCACAGAGGTCCCTTCCAACCCCTACCATTCTGTGATTCTGTGATTCAGGGGGCCAGTATTTCACCTCCCCTCCACAGTTCCCAGAGTTTCAGTTTATCCCCCACCCAGACCAGAATGAATCACTCCGGGAGCAATCTGCCACAGCTCTGGAGCAAACAGCAGTACCTGCTCCCTGGCTCGCCAGCAAGCCCCCGGGGATCTCTGACCCGTGGCATTCCGGGCCTTTGTGGTACAGAGAGGGTGGGGAGAAAACCAGAAAGAAAATGCGGAAAGGTAACTCCTGCGCAGGAACCCAGGCGTGGCAGGCAGTAACACACCTCTCCTTCGGGCTCACCGGAGCGGGGAAACCACACCCAGCTTCCCACGAACCATGACGAGCACTGGCCACGCGCAACGTGGAGAGAGGGAAGATGAACATCTTACCTTCTGGTACCTTGCGTATCAGAATACTGGAAAAGACTAGGCTCCAGATAATTCATGTCAGGTCTTGTCAGCTAGTGACATGAAAGAGAGAGAGTGTAGAACACAGCGCTCATGGGAGTTTCTGTTCCGTTGTAGCATATGTATTTAAAAAAAAATATCCAGCAGTATTAAGGAAATGGAGAATATAAAAATTCAGGAGTTACAACTCTGTTTATACTTTGCACTTCTCTTTTTTAGCTTTAAGTTACTAGAAAACAACATTAAAATGTCATTAAAATAAAGGAAGAAAATAATGAAAGAATTATTTATTGGATTATCCTGTCACATATTAAAACAAGTCCTGAATAACCCATTGAGCAAAAGCATCCCAGCTGTACCTACCGGGTTATGCAGCCACTTCTGAGATACATCAAAGCATAAACAAGGCTTGCAATATTTATGATACTGGCTTTTAATTCACATGTCAACTTTGATTAGCTTCTCAACCAACAGAAGAAAAGCAACAGCAACCCTTCCCGTTACAGGAATCCCAGACTGATCTTTTCACCGAGATACCGTTCTTCACTAAATCATTTCAGCTAATTCAAGCTGTTAAAGATTTTTGGAAACTATTATGGGGCAGCACTAAGAGCCACAATACCTCCGCTGCTTCTCTAACAGCAGCTGATGCACCACTGCTGCTGCACGGTGTCAGAGGAAGGCTGTGTGCTTGGGAGCCTTACAAAAGCCCCACTGGCTGCTAAAGGAGATGGAGGAAGAATTTTTCACACTTTGTTTGCATTAGTCTGACTTGCACTTGTGACCTCAATACCAGTAAAATGATTTAGCATTTGTTTACCAGCCACCATCTGAGCATCCGAAAATATTTTATCCTAGATCTCTCTGCTGCATAATTGGAACAGCACACTAAACCTTAGTCAATAGATTTTTATTTCAGTGTACCTATGACAAATTTTTACCCTCTGGCCTATTTGAGAAAAGGGAAAACTAAAGCAATTGTGCCTTAAACCAACATTTGCACCTTTCCAATCCTGTTGTGTGTGTATGCTAATGAAAAAAGAGACATAATCTGGTACAGGGCTTGCTAAAAACCTAAAACGGGTTATAGAACTGATGTCTCCAAATTTGTACCTGAGGCACAACTGGGTATTAGTTAATAAATGTTAAACTTTTCAAGTATCTTAACAGCTCGCACTGAGGCCAAACACATCATTATCACGACCAAGTTGCCGTCTCCCTTGTGCTTCCGATGCAAAATATTTCACTTAACCCACGCTTACCTCTGACACCCAGACCGTGCTCACAGATGGCCCACTTTGAAGAGAGGGTGTATTAACTGCAACGGAGACTCTACAACCCCTCTCCTGAAATGTAGGGAAGGAGCACTGCTCTGGAAGACCTCTGCCAGACTACCCTCCCCCCCCCCCCGGCGAGCAGCCCCCGCCGCAGCTGTAAACGGGTTATCCCCGAATGACGCCCGTGAGAGTGAAGCGAATTCCCACCTGTCAGTTGACGCTGACAGATTGTAGTCCGGTCTCCCAGCCTCATTCCATTGGGTCAATGCGGCCCGACTCATGCAAGAAATTGTGTTCTTCTTCTGGGCCGCTCCAAGTCCCTGCACTGCTCACGGTTTTATGATTGTTGCCTGAACTCCCTGGAAAGCAGGCTTCACTCCCACCCTGCTACAGGAGCTGAGGAGGTATTAAATAATCAGCAAATAGTCAGATTTTCATGCAATTATACAGCATGTATGTATTTTACTATCTTCATAATAATTAAGAGTTATGAAATAAATTAGGCAACAAGTAAAATGATAAATTCATAATATTAACAAAACCAACTGTATATTGTTTCATATTTTACATATATATATATATACACACAAACACACACACCAGTTAATTCGAGTAAAATATCTTGTGAAAAAATTAAATTCATACAATGCCTGTTTTTTCAAATTATATTTTAAAAGATTTGCTTGCTTTTGGGCTGGAGGAATTTACTTTGCTCCCCTGATGCCAGAAGAGGGAGAGGGAGAAACTCCCTGTATGACATTAAATGTGGATTGGTGCACACAAACTTTAGACTTGTTTGGATGAACTAAAATCCAAAGTACTTTTCAACTCTAATGTAAATCATAAAATTTGTGTCTTTTAACCAGGCTGCTAACTGCCGCGCTTAAAATACTGCCAAGCAGAGTTCTAGCTGGTGACATCTAATACGAAACATTAGGCTAATGTGTAACCTAAGCCTCAGCAGACACTGCTTATCTTTTAATTTCATTTCAGGCTAGGAAATAATTTCTATTTTTCCCTTTGGAAATGAAACAAAGTTTGATTTCTTACTAAACATTATACAAGAAATATCTCATGAAATTTTTACTGTACAACAGAAGTTCTGTTCCCCAAACAAACGACAAATGTAATTTACAGCAGAGTAGCGTTAACAATAAAAGGACCTAACACAGTGGATGGTATTTAGTGTCCCCAATTCTTGGAAAAGCAAGTCTGGCAGATTTTGATTATTAGGAATTAACAAATTCCATCAACGTTGAGACATCTGAGCCTTTCAGTAGAGTTAATGGCACCGATTAATGACTTGTGTCATATTTTTTCTAGAAACTTTTTCCAGTCATCAACAGACTCAATCCGGAATTGTGGATCCCTTCAAAACAGGCACATTTTTCAAAGGGAGTGTTCGAAAAATTTGTCAGCTACACAGCTGTATGAAGATAGCTTCAAACATAAATTGCTTTTAGAGTAAAAGCTGCCTAAACATTTATTTTAAAAAAAAAAATTATGGGATAGTAGAGGTAGCAAAGTGAGATAATCCCTCGCATGTGAGAAACAGGTTAAGTGTTTGCATCTATTTTTAACACTCACTTCTTCAGAAGTCCCTCCACTATGGGGAAAGACTGGTTGGCGATTGAGAAAAGGTCAGTGACAGCTGACAATGTTGGTGACAACAGGAGTGAAAGGAAAAAAGCTACCCCAGGTTATCAATCTTTTCTGGGGGCCATAATACGTACCCAGGAAAACTGACATCGGTGTCCCGTAAGGGAGGTAGGAATGAGCGATGAGCTGGCAGGGAGGCACAGAGTTTGTCCGGTTTCAGGCTGCAGGTTCACAGAGAGATTACTTGGTTCTTGCCGTGACGGCGGAGGCTGTCAAAGAGCGGTCAAGAGGCTCGAACAGGACACCTGCCGCTGGCTGCCTGCGTGACCTCCACGCGCCGCCGCAGCTAAGTCCCCGCTGCCCTGCGGAAGGCGAAACAAACCTTGTCGTTGCTCCCTTTGCACTCTTGGTGCACTGCTGAATCCCGGGCCCTATGAAAGAGCCTCCCTGGGCAGTGAAGAGCAGGGATTGTCCTCCATTTAGCCACAGGCTTTATGCTCCCTCTGCATCAGGCTTCTGTGCCTGCATCACAATCTTCGCCAGGCTTCATGTAGATACGCTACTACCTCTTAAGATGAGATGTTAATATAATTCAGAATGTAACCGAAGATCACCTGACAGCAACTAGTTATAAATAGTGACCTACTTGCTTGGATCAAATGATATTACCCACGGCAATAGTCAAGCTTGTCTATATAGAGAGTGGGGTGTACGTGCACATACACCCCCCCGAGTTCGTTCAGCACACTGCTGAAATTCCTTGCGGGTAGAAAGGAAGAGTGCAGATTCAGAAAGCAGATTGGGAACCTAGGCTTCCTGTTTTTAAAGAACATTTTCCACGACAGTATAGTATCTAATTTTGGTTGAGGACTGATAGGATCTCAACCTATAGTCTAATGCAAGCATGCATTCCTTTTAATTTTTATAATACTTGGCATTGAAGTATAGTATTCTAATTGCTAAACACTAACCAAGCCTTATACTTCTATGGATTCGAAGGCTGTGGTAGACACTGGTGCACAGTGTACACCGATAGCATCAGGGTACAGGGGCACAGAACCCCTCTGGATCCCTGGAGTGATGGGGGGATGCAAGAAGCTGAGGTGAGCTTGACAGGGGATAAGTGGGAAAAGCACCCCATTGCAACCAGCCTGGAGGCCCCTTTTATTCTTGGCATAGATTACCTCATGAGAGGGTACTTCAAGGACCAAAAGGGGTACCAATAGGCTTTTGGTGTAACCACTGTGAACACAGAGATCAAACAGCTCTCTACCCTGCCTGGCCTCTCAGAGGATCCCTTTGCTGCGGGATTGCTGCAAACTGAAGAACAGCAGCTGCCAGTTGCTACCACGACAGTGCACTGGCGGCAGTATCGCACAAACTGAGACTCCTTGGCCCCCATTCATGAGTTGATTCATCAGCTGGAGAGCCAAGGAGGCATCAGCAAGACTCACCCACCTTATAATAGCCCCATACAGCCAGTGCAAAAGTCTGATGGAGGGCGGAGGTTAACAGTAGACTGTCACGGCCTGAAAGAAGTGACGTCACCACTGAGTGCTGCTGTACCAGACACGTTAGAGCTCCAGTATGAACTGGAGTCCAAGGCAGCCAAGTGGTACGCTACAATTGACCTTACCAATGTGTTTCTCTCAATTCCTTTGGCAGCAGAGTGCAGGCCACAGTTTGCTTTCACGTGGAGGGGTGTCCAATACACCTGGAATCGACTGCCCCAGAGGTGGAAACACAGTCCCACCATTTGCCATGGGCTAATCCAAACTGCACTGGAAAAGGGTGAAGCTCCAGAACATCTGCAGTACATTGAATAAACATACAAATCACACGTTCTTTGGTTCTTTGCTTGCACTGGGAACAGGAACTACAAACAGACAGCAGTGAACAATATAATTGTACAGTCAATACGATCTGTCCTTCAAATTACTGACACAGCGTGATACATTTCAATGAATGAAATAACAAAGTGGGACCATATAACCAAACACCTAGGAGCGGCCTGAGGAAGGGTGCTGCTGCCGTCCCTGAAGAAGAGATCAGAGGAAGCCTGGACATGCTGTCTGATCACTGAAAGGGTACTAACACCGAAAGGCCCAAACCAAGTCAGGTCTGAACAGGCAGTTCAATCAGTGTTTTCTAAGTACCTCAGGAAGGTAAATAGTAGGGAAGGAGGACGAGTGAAAAACCCTCCCAGCACTGGCAGCACGCTGTGAAAGGGTGCTACAGACTCCTGGGAAATATCTCTAGTTTTGTTCCTTTCCTGCCCCTGCCTTCTTTCCCCTTCTGTTAAGACCTGCTGATCTACGTAACAGCCGAGGAAGACAGCTCTTTAACAATCATCATGTAAAGCAGCAGTTGTGAATAACTGCAGGATGTAACATTAGACAGCTTCTAAACATCAGAGATGTTTTTAAACAGCCTCCAAGAAGAAAAGATGCAGATAAGAAGACACAGTTGTTGTGGAAAGCAACTTGATACTCTTCTGAATAATAAACAGTGGCAGAAAACAGGATATAATTATCTTGATTTGTCTTAGTTTTGTGGTTTGTTGTTTGGGGTTTTTTTTGGCCTATAGTTGTTCTGGTATAGTTGCCTACCAATAAACAGGAAGTACCACCCTTCTCCAACACCTGTCCAAAGGCCATCAGAGAATGGCTTTATAGAATTTTTTATAAACATTTCCACCATTAGATATTACAGTTTATTCAAACAGAATCTATTCGTTGTGAGGAAAGAAACAGGGACAGGAAATCATTGTTAGGTTTTGACAACTATATTGATAAAAAGCAATAATTAAAATTTTATGTGATAAGCAACTGGACAGAACATAACCCATGTTCTCTCAAAAATTTAATATCAATCTGAAGGAAGACAATTTTCTTCAAAAGAAAATGTGACAATTTTACAGCATATAAGTTTAAAAGAAACTTATCTTCAACTGCTGCATTAATAAATCCATATGAATATAAATAATCTGATTTAATCACATTTGTAATTTCCAGTTACAGTTTAGCAATTACAAGCAAATACAAGTTACTATGCTAGAGTAATTCTTTGTCCTGGTCTGAGCGTTGAGCCAACTTGTCCTTTCCTCTTCTTGGGATTCGGAAAATTATCATACCTGGAAAAAGATATTAGCAAATTCCTATGAAATGCCTTTGTTTGCATATGCCTCTTTAGATACCCATTAATGCAACACAGAACTACAGATGTTTACGTATATTTTATGGAAATGAAGAGTGCATGCCTCCTCAGACCTGGGGACCTGCAGGACTTTTCAACCACAAACCTAAGTCAGAGGTCTCGCTGCCCTGCTTCCCCTCTCTCAGGGACAGGGTAGTACAGACTCCCGGGAAGCATCTCTCCTCCTTTCCTGTTCCTTCCTTCTCTCTTTCCTCTGCTGTAAGACTTGTTTATCTATGCGTCAGCTGAGGAAGAGAACTCCTTAACAACCTTCAGGTGAGAAGAACCCACTGGTGAGGTCACAGAGCATCCCGATGCCAGTCTCCAGCTTTTTCACTCCGGTCTTTTCCAAGTCTAAGGAGACACACTCTCCTTTTCTGCAGATTATTGCCTTCTCCCAAACACAGCAGCTACAAAGACCACTACTGAGAGTCAAAACCCAGCAATCTGAAAATATGAGGGGGTACTGCTCAGTGGGAGCAGGAAGGACCTAGCTCTACTTCTCAGAGAATTCGTGCCTTTTTGTACTGGTATAGCTCTGACCATAATACAAGGGTTCTCTGGTCTGTGTTTGGAATTTCTCGGTCCTACATTAATAAAAACAATAAAAGACAATGCAGTGGAAAATATTTTGTACGTAATTTAATATTTCTGAAAAAATTGCTGTCAGAAGCTATTCAACTCTGCAGTTCCCCACATTAAATAACTATTGTGTTTCTGATGAACAGGAAATGTGAAAAGAGCAAATCTCCACTGAATACACAATTGCAAAAAAAAAAATTAATACTTACAGTTCAGTAAAATTCTTCCAGTCCTCTTGGTTAATGGATGGCCTTATACCCTCAAGTGCAGTCATCAGATGGGACTGGGTAATAATAAAAGTGTTCTTGGCAAGCACTGACTGATTAAGGGTGTTGTCATCCTTGAAAAGAGCCATGAACAGACAGTGAAGAATTACCACAGAAACATAGCGCTATGAATGTCAGTAACTCTGGAACCTCCTAATTACACGTACAGACAAATGTATTAAACAGTCACAACTTCCCCTCCTCCCCCCATATTAATAACACAGAAATAACTACTTGGTTATATGAATGTTAACACCTGGCTTATTTTCCTGAAACTAGGTATCATTTACCTTTGCTATTTTTGATACATTATATTTAATATTATTGCAGAAATTATTTCTTGAAATACCAAGAAGTGTGGAAAAACAACAGAAAAGTGCCAAGACTAAATAATCAAAAAACCTGCCATACTCCATTCTTGCTTCTGTAATTGGCTTTGATCGCACTGATTTCTGTCCTCAGGTGCTCTGTCTGCTGCTCCTGGTTATTTTCCAGGGAGTCTTCTTGCGAAGCTGTTCTAAGCATTGCAGGTTGCAATAATGCTGTGTCTCTCTGAGTCACGCTGGTAAAATCGTGAGTTATGGAGTTTGGCCCAGACAAACACAAAGAGCTCTAAATTGACAACAAGGAGAAATACATTAACTCACTATGGATCCAAAAGAGCAACTCAATCATTAAGATTTAGCCTACAAATTTAGTTCAGTATAAACTTGCCCCCAGTGGCAAAAAGAGTACTTCCTCTTAAAAACAGATCACGTATATAACGTTTTTGAACAGAAAGTTTAGGTTAATTTGCCACAGCACTTTGGGAAAAGTACAAACTTGAAAATTGTTTCATCTTTAGAAAAGGTCTAAATATTTTTGCAATGGCCCATCTCAAAAAGAATAAAGGTCTACTAAATGAATTGTTGTATTTATATATGAAAATCAGTGGTTCTGAAATCTGGGCAAGTTTATGTAGTCAGTTTTGGAGTGACTCATAAATACTCATCGTCTCAAATTCTCTGTGCACTGGCTAAGTGTGAACTTTCAAGTTCAACAACTGTAAGAGATCAAAGTCCTTGTAGCCTTGCTGAAAAACTTTCACAGTTAGAGGAAAATCGAAGTCTCTGAAGATACATTAATGGAACACTATCATCTATAATGCAAGATAAAACATACAGAAGCACCTTAGCAGTCAGTAATTAGTTCTCCAATGTCCAATGGCTTTAAGAATCAATGCAATACAGCTTTGAAAACAAAGAGTCTAACCACTTTGATAACTAACCTGCAACAGCAATTCTACAACAGATCTCGAAAACAAATGTCCCATGGATCACACGCAAACTCTGAAGTCATCTGGTCACCATAAGGAGCTCAGCGGCAGCATATTCTGGTTTGCCTACCCGGTAGCCAAGCGCGACGAGCTGGCCAGCTGATCTCTGTGCAGGTGCTGGGCAGCCAACCAGCACATCCCTACCTGCAAGCTAGCCAGGAAACATGCTGCTTTCTGTGCAGTGCAAGACTGCAACAACAGGAATTCTGCTTCTTGTGAGCAACAATGGAAGCTAAGGTTTACTTCTGTTGCTTACACAATCCCACGGGCAGATTATTCCACTAATGCACACTCTGCTGGAAACTGACAAATGTTTGTTGATTCTTAAGATTATGACTTAATTCCTGAGAGCTGGATGCTTGCTGTTTTGTAGTAAAACTTAAGTTTAAAAAAAAAAAAAACAACACACCAAAAAGTCAAAACCTGTTTTAGTAATAAACTTTGGAAGGCAACGAGCCGTTAGACCAGACAGTAAGTTCTAGTAGGAATGCAGTTTGCCTGATTATAAGGTATTAAGCAGTATTTTGGGATTTTGAAGTCCTGCAGAGTTGCAGACAGGTCCATATTGTATTTTGTCAGATAACATCCTTCCATCTTCCTCCCCACCATGGACCACAAGGTATAGCATGAAGACAGTATGAAGGACAAAGCAGACATAATTGTATTTATAAAACCATACCATTTGCCTAGCTCAGTTTTTCTGCTTCACAACTGATAATATTTACAAAATTCAAAATATTGAGTAATTTACCAGTTCTGAAGGAGTTCCATTTCCTAGCTCTGACTCATAAGAGCTTCCAAAATAAAGACGATACATGTTGGACCTTGGATCTTCAGGAAGCAAGTCAGACATGTCTAAAGAAACAAGAGATTGCTCTAGCCCTGCTTCTCCATCTGTTGCCGAATCATCTGAGCCACTGCTGTGGTTTAGAAAAACCATGGAAGAGAGACTGAAGTCACTATCAGAACTAGAACCAAAATCCTGTGATAAAGAACAGAACATTAGAAGTGTTAACTCCTAACTGACTGCAGTCTGAAATACATTAAAAAAAATTCATATACATTGCAAATGGATGTATCGATTTCCATTTGATTCTAGTAATTTGTCTTTCTCTGGAAGTACATTTCCAAATATTTTGCTAAGAAAATCCAACGCCTTTAAGCGGAACTTTCTGTCTTCATGCCAGAAAAGTAATTTGAGGAGATAATCTTAAAGTTTTATTTGTTTGCCTTGAACTGTTTCACTTATTCAGGAACAGCAAGTGCTGGGAAACTTCATGTACATTTTCTGTTGTAGCACTGTGTCACTTCTGTCTCAACCATTCCCTCCAGGCAATTCAGTATCTTCTGCAAAGAGATTGTGATGAGTCTACTTTCACAGTGCTCAATGGCTGTACTCATCTTTAGTTACAGTCAACATGTTTTAAGTGCTGGTGTGGAAATCACAGTTGTTGCTTTAGACTGGCGTCTGCAAACCTTTTTGATTGTTCACCGCCATCAGCAGACTCCACTAAATATATGAATATTTATTTATTTGTAATTTATATACACGTACTATTGAAATTCTAATGTTTTCTTCCTGTACCTCAGTGGATTGCCTTGTGCCGCACCTGGGGTGGGTGCACACCACGCTGGAGACCACTGCCTTAGACAATGGCCTCCTCTAATGACAGATAATCATCAGGTATCCTTACAACTACTTTTACTGATGCTACGGGTGAAGGGATTGTTAGGGAATGTAGGTGGGAGATCCCTCCCAATACTAGGAGTTGCATTGTCAGAGCCCCATCCCTTGGTAACTGCTGGGGCAAAAAGAACAGAAGAGGTCTCCTTGCTTTTGCACCCTTGACCCAACCCTTCCCTTTGACCTCTGAGCAGCAGAAACCATGCCTGCCCCTTTCCGGCTGGAACCCGAAGACAGGCTTTAAAAGTGTGATGAGAGGTGGCTGAATAGATGCTAAAAGAGGAAAGGACCTGTCAGTCACATAAGGGGTACAAACTGAAGGTAGGATCCTGTTCCTTGGAAGTGCAAGTATTGCTGGTGCCTGGAAGATGAGCCAGACCAGGACACTTCAGATACCACCATCTTCTCCGCACTTCTCTCCTGACCTCAGACCCCATGATTCTTGAAAGAACTCCACAAAACCCACCAATTCCTTGCTTCCTCCATCATCCAAAATGTGCCACCTCAAAACTGAATTTGCTAGCTGCTCCTAAGAAACTCTGAGTGGGATCCCTCCTATTGACCTGTCAGTCATCCCTCATAACAACGATACATAGATCTGGCTTACATAAATCTATTTAACATTAAACACCTACAAGAAAGTGAATAAAACTTGTGTTGAGGAAGTATTTAAAATAATTTGTTATATTTTTCTTGCATTTTTCTGCAAACACATTAAGATTTTAATCCTCTGTATACAAATATAGGAAAACTAAATCTTATTCAACATAATTTTGCTAAAAGACTATGGATAAAATTAACCCTTTCAAACATCTCAACATGAAAATAAAAAGAGGAGAGACTTCTTTTATATCAGTTCTATTTACCTGTGTTAAACCGGAGCCTAAATTAGTATGGATTGCCTCTAACTGGGCATTGTACAATAAAGCCTTTAAGTCAGCCCCTGTGAACCATTCGGTTTTTGCTGCCAAATCCTGAAAGTCCACATCGTTTGCCAAGGACAGGGAATGACTGAGAGCTTTTAAGATTTCATAGCGTGAACGCTGTAAAAAGGGTGGAAAAAAAAAAGAATGTCAGTAAAGCAACCTGCTAATTTCCTTGTCCTGATTGCTAGATAGTGCTTTGGCCCTGTCAAAAGCAACTTCCTATTGTAAGGGAGGAAGGATCTTTTCTAAAGAAGATACTACCCTAATAATAGTACATATAGGACATACTGTGCAGTAATCAATCTTCAGAATATAGGCATACATTTTGTTACCTTTTATTGCAGAGTCTAAGAGAAACTGAACCAAATGCAGTATACAGAGAAATATATTTCTCTAAATATCCAGTTATTATCTGGGATTTTTATGTATGAAATATACAAAAATATGAAGGTGAACTCTGAACATGTCCTTTTGCAAAGAGAAGTATGACAAAAGTGAAAAACTTCTGTCTACCTGAATGATCATATTCTAAACCAGAAGTTTACCAAAAAAAAAAAAAGGAAAAAAAAATCAAAAATGAAAAAAGGAAAAGAGTGTCTGTGTTCTTAAGGCACAGGATCATCTTCTTCATGTGTGTTTCAGAATGAAATGTGGTATTTGTTAAATGTGCCACCTAATCTGAAAATCAACAGCACTAATTTTTTTCTTGTAGAATAGGGAATCAAAGACACACATTGCACAGCATCAAAGACCTCATCCAAAACCCAAGAAAATCAAGGGGAATCATTCCTTTCCTAACTAGTGACACATCTGACTTAAAAAGAGCTTGAATATTCCAAATTACATGTGGGTAAAGGATAGTGGGATCAACTGAATTCAGAATAGAACTGCTCTGAAAATTTCAGATAATTCAAAAGTTGGTTTGGGAATGGCTATGGTTCGTCTCTTCAAGCAAACCGCACCGGACTCATAAGTCAGAGAAAGACGCAGAACACGATAAACACTACCCTGCATCCAATTTCTTTCCACACACTATCTCCTTTTTAATTTTTTTTTTTTTTTTTACATCAGCTATATCCACAGGAACATGATTTGATCCTGAAGAGTGCGGCAAACAGCCTTGTCTTTCCTCAGTATTATGTTAACACATTGACACTAAAATCAGTGAATTTATACTGTTGTATGAACTGGAGCTGGGCAAGCAAGCCCACTTTGTCCAGGTTTGAAATGCCACTAAATAAAAAGAAAACAAGAATAGAACCCATTAGTTTGATTTGGTTTTTTTTTTCCCTTTCCTCTCATGTAAAATGTTTTGTCTCCTCACCTGATCAGGAGGCGGACAGTACAGGCACTTATCCAGTCGACCTGGCCTTAACAAAGCAGGGTCAATCAAATCTGGGCGACTTGTAGCAGCTAGCACATAAACCCCTTAGGAAAGGGCAGAAAAATGTCGTTAACGTCTGCTAAACTTTTGCTTAAAAAGGAGCAAACAGATGAATTATTACCTTGTAAGCCTTCCACACCATCTAACTGAGTCAACAGTTGGTTCACCACTCGGTCTGTGACTCCTGTGTTGTCATGACCCCGACGAGGAGCAATAGAATCAAACTCATCAAAGAAAACTATACAAGGCTTAGCTGCCTGAGCTCTAAAATGAAAAATAAAAAGGCAATAATTAAATTCTGTTTAAGTTTGGGTCACAGGTAAAACTGCTTAGAAATATTAAAGGTAATTGCTTTCTGCTTCAGAGAACAGTTATCTTTAACGAAAGAACAGAAAATCTGTTTTCTGTAGTAATTCAGAGGTTCTGAAGAATTAGATTGCAATGGAATCACTGCTCATTTTTATGACATACCTTGCACTCACTTTATAATTTCCGACATACTCAACTGTTGTGTTAATATACATGAAAGCTCTAAAATCCAGTCACTGCAGATGAGGTCTTGCCTTACGTATACATAACACAAAGACTGCCTACACTGTAAACTACAGGAGAAGCAAAGGCTTTGTAGGGTAAGTTTACATTAGTGAGCACTGAGGGTTGGTAAGGGCAGATTTGTAAAAACAGAACAACTGGTACCGAGGACCTCAATACGAAGCCTAGTACGATCCTATGTACAGAGTGGTCATTACTAGTTGAAGCACATTTCACTGTCTCCTGGAACCACCTGAAAGGAATTCAGCACATGTTTTCCAAGACAGTTCTGTGATGTGAACCAGTGCACTGTAAACGGAGAGAACTGGGAGTTCAACATCAAAAGTGCACTCCTGATATGAGCCAAAATGCTCAGTTCTTAAATAATGATGGTGACGTTGAACTTGCCAAGATCTGAACATCTGGTTCAGCACAGCTAATTATTTCAGATGCTTTTGTGATCTGATGCCATGTCTCTCCTAGGACAACAAAATTACTTCCTGGAGCTTCAACCAATAAAGTTCATTGACAACATCACAAATCTTTACAAAGCCAACCTGTTAAAAAGATCTCGAACTCCTTGCTCGCTTGTTCCAATGTATTTGCTGAGCAGCTCTGGTCCCTAAAAAAAGCCCAAAAACAAAACAACAACAAAAAAACCCACAAAAGAACATTCATGATATGTTTCTTAGTTTTAATGTGTAATTCAACATCAGCATAGATTTTATATACTAGAGTGATTTTCTTGTAACCAAACGAGTGGCATTTCTAAACAGAAGAGGCAAAGGGTCTAGATATGCCAAAAGAATCTTTTAAGCATTCCAACTTATTTGAAAGTAATAATTTCCATTCTACTACCACAACAGAACACGTGTTACAGTATTACAAGGCAATAGCTTACACTGTTTTGAAAATATATTTAAAATGCATTGCTCAACTTCATTGTCCAGTGGAACCAAAATCCAGGATCTTTTTATAAAAAATGGGAAACTAAGAACATCTAATTAAATTTTATAATTCTACATAATGAATAATTATATTAAAAAAATCTCAGTAATCAAACTGTGAAGTTCCAGAAGTCAGATGGTGGGATGTCCAGAGACATACCAAATTTTAAATGTGAGTTTCTTACTTTGGTAAGAAAGCAAGCACATACTCACAGGTATTATGTTAAGCTATTTCATTCAGTTAATAAAATGAATCAATTAGTCTTCAAAATCTTGCTACCTTGATGCTGATGAAATTCATTCCACTCTCTCGAGCAACTACTCCTGCTAACAGTGTTTTTCCTGTTCCAGGTGCTCCATACAGCAAGATTCCTGATCTCTGTCGTATGGGCAGGTTTGCAAATAATTCTGGATACTGAAAAAGAGTTTAAACAAGACATATTCTAAAACATGTAATTATTCTGCAGTGTACTGTAACATCAACGACTAGTATTGATTTATTTTATCCACATTATCACCATAAAAGCTCATCTAGACTGTTGTTAGTTTACTTGGGGTTGAAGTGGGTTCCTAGGCTTCATAGGTACTTAAAATAGAAACAAGTGGCATTTTCTATGAACAGGAAACAGGACAGCATAGTGATGCACTAGAGTTTTATAATGCCTATATTGGTACTTCTAAATTCCTGTTTTAATCACCGACTCATAGGATCAAATTATGTAATTATACAGTAAAAGATTCTGTCTGTTATATAGAAAACTGTTCAGTCATTTCTTTGAAGACTGAAATGGATGGCTCATCTCAATGCTGGAAGTTTTAAGGCAGAAAAGCCAAAGTAAAATAAAAGGGAATTGATGGATTGGCATTCATCCAGAAGAGTACTTCTTTAGTAAAAGCACTGCAGAAGACAGCTGGTAACGTTATCTTCACAGAGCCTAATCACAACCCTTGAAACAGAGAGTGTAGCAAAGATGATGTTAGCAATACTGCAATATTCTTGAGCAACACTTGATCTGTAGAAGAGCACAAGCCATTGCCTCTTCTATTTGAAAGAGAGAAGGGGAAGGAGAAAGAGTTTTCCAGTAGCTGAAAACAGCTGAAGACTGGAAAGCTACAATAGTAGCATAAAATCATACCTGTCATCTTTCTCTCAAACACTGTGTCACACCTTAAAAAAATCATTCTTTCCGTACTAACATTACGTACAAAATTCAGGTAACTAATTTAAAAGAACCGGGTACCTTTGCAGGTAACATGATGGTGTCCATGAGTATTTGCTTCACATCTTTTAGGCCACCAATCCTGTCCCAGCCAATGTCCTTAGGTTTATGAAGGTTGACATTTCTCAGAGCTAATGGAGTAAAATCTTTTAGAGCTTTCTGAAAATCCATAGTCGACATATTCAATTCTGCATAAGAAAAAAAAATCCTGAACAAAAAAAAGAACACACAGCCTACCAGCAACAAATTCCTCACAATGTGTAACAATTCAATACATTTTAAACATAAAACATAAAACCTGGCGTTTTATTTCTGTATTACTCCAGAGGTTCTGGAGAACAGAAGAAAGACTATGAAATAAAGAGATTTTGCTGTCAACCTACCACCATTTTGAAATGCATTCTGGTTGGAAACACAGGCATGAATGGCACGATCAACCAGCATAGTAAAATCTCTAGCAACAAAACCTTCCGTTTCCTTTGCAATACATTGGAGGTCAAGATCAGAGAACTTCTTTATATCAAAATTCAGTTTCTTTTTTATTATGGAATACAGCATTTCACACCTTTGTTTCTGAAAAACAGAATTGTGCAGCAAGTGTATACTGAGTTTACTATTTATATGGATTTCAGAAATTCAAAAAGTAAATACATATGAGTTACTAAAACGTCCTTAAATATTTGCATGTCACTGAGCACTCATAAAAAAATCTGAGCAGGCATGAATATAAACAAAAGTTAGTTCTTCAGGTGAGTTTCAATAAATTCACCAGTTTTCCAACTTTAAATGTTTATCTCGTCACAGCTATCTTAAATCCAACAATAATAATGAAACAAACCTCCACCCCCGAAGATTCTACTGGTTTACACCCATTTTTCTGTTTCACAGGCAAAGGAGTATCTTTCATTTTGCCGATATGGGCAGAATATATTTGAGATTAAATATATTGCATTAGATAAAAATACATCAGATAATTTGGTATCTGTTGAGATCCTGACTTTTCCAGTGATGTCTCATCCTTATTCATGTATTAGTATTAAAAATGATAAAAGCAGACTTGCAGGAAGTGGGAGAAAGCCACATTGTGTCTAACGCAGAATCCCCTCCTCAGTGACCTTTCATCACTAGCCTGTGAGACCAGACAAGCAGGCAGGAACCACTCGTGTTAAACACAAATGAGTTGCCACGTCTGTGTCATGCCATTAGGGCATGCGCAGGTACAAACTGCTGCTTTCTCCTGCAGTGAAGTTATACTGTTTATTCTTCCCTCTATACTTTTTACTTTTCAAAATGGACTACACTCAAAAGTAGAGGGATGTAATTAACACAGAAAACCAACCCAAAACCTTCCCATAAAATTAACATTGTTTTAATAACATTTTAAAAATACACGTTCTATGGACATACTTATTCCGCTAAGTGGTGAAAAAAACACACTTGGGTTTAATCTCATTTATCTAACTGTAGTGACTTACGTGTTTTTTCAAAGCTGCTTCTCTAGAATCCCCTTACAGGTAACAAGGAGACATGCATCTCTCACCTATCCTAGACAGCCTGACGTGTTCTGTGCTAAACTGAAATGTCCTCTGAATACACCCTTCTCTCACCACTGAAGATGAGGAGAGTGGGGCCAACTGGGAGGTTTCACTGGATTGCTTTTATTTTTTTAAAGCTTTATAATGACAGATGCAAGTTCTGTGGTATTTAAGTGTCATGAAAGAACTTAAAAGATTTCCCGATTCTTTATCTTTGGGTGCAGCCTACTACAGTTCTAGTATTGTATTTGAGGCGGCAGGGAAGACAAACAACATTTTAATAAATGAATAAATACCTGAATTTACCTGATCCGGAGATCGGATACATTTGAAGCACTGAAATACGTGAGTTCCTTGAGCTGAAACCAGGGAAGGATGAAGGGAATGTTCAGACTGACTTGTGGCAATTAATGCAATCAAACTCCCCATGGAAATAACTTCTTTTATCAGATCTTTCAAAACTAAACACATAAGACATTGCTCCATGAATCGCAAAACAAAAAAAGATTCTGCATTTCGTGATAGACATTTCTACTGTACAGGAAAGCAGTACTAGGGCACACAAAATGTAACATTATATGTTTGTTTTATTCCCATGTCTACAGGCTTTTTTAAAATTAAAAAAATAAAAGAGATAGAGTTATTTTTTCTAGGACACCTGCCATTAACAAAATGCAATCAGAAGTTCTCTTTAACAGCTAAATTTGTAACATCACAGACGATGTCTACCACAGGATATAGAGTGGGGAGGGGGTTGCATGTGTGCTATGATCCTTGTTCTAGAAATAATATTCTCTCCATGAAAACAAAAAAGGGAAAGTTACAAGAATACAAATAGATGCTAAGCCTACAAATTAAGCAATCTAGGAAAAAATAATACATGAAAGTCAAAGAAGTTATGTATGCAAGGTAGATCTTCAAGGAATAAACCCTGAACCTCTGTTGTATGCATTATACCTGTAAATAAAGTAGTAAGAAACACAAACAATTCTGCAAGTAACTTATGTGCACATTTTTAAAAAAGAAATCATGGTAAGGTTTTCTAAACTTCAGAATTAATTTAGTAAAAAAATAAATTGCTAACTCCCTCAAACTGAGCTAATAAATGGAAGATATTTTTTGCTGTGGCTTGAATTTTGCATTAACAGAGTTGAATACAGCTAAAAGAATATTTATCTTCAGCATTTAATTTTATTTTGCAACTTCTCACTGCCTAGATTTTAGGGAATACAAAGGAGCTGTATAAAGGATGTCAACTACAATTGATAATCTTATTTTTAAAATCTGTGCATTGTTACATTGTAAAATAAAATAGAAGTTCTACAAAGTATAACAAGCAGAGTGAAAGAGAAGTTAGTATTCAGCTAAAAGAAGTTGGTTCAAAACATCAGTAAGTATCAAATTTATGTATCTCTAATTATAAATAATAATTATGGAAAACAGGATCAATTCTAATTATGTCAATTATAATATTGATCTTATCAATAACTGTCAGTTAAAGATTCATCTGTAATTTGTAAGCAATTGCAACGTATTTGAGTGCATGAACAATATAAAATACAGGCAGAATTGTCCACGAAGGACAGTACAATTCAGATGCAAGATATTCTAAGCTGCACTGTATTTTTATCCAGACACAGTTAGCACCATATTACCATAAATGAGTCTATTGCTCTGGATGGTTTCAGGGCTGTTCTCATGCTCTGGTGTAGGAGGTACTCCAACAATTTGATCGAGATCATCCAACAAAAGAATGGATGGTTGTCTCCATGCTGCCTCTAAAAAAGCTTCTTCCAGATTTTTCCTTATGTTTACTAATCTTTTTCCTAAAACAGAAACTCAATTTTAATGACAAAACATATCAGGGAAAAAAAAAAAATCATCAGTCTGACTACTTCTTGCTCATATAATACTACAACATTTTGATTCATGTAGCTTAACTTCACTCCTCCAAATCCAGGTACCAAGATTAAACCAGAGACAACAGTCAGTAAAGAAGTTTACATCTTCTATCAAAAATGTACTAGAAGGATCCACCTGTTCTATAACAAGATTAATCAGCTTTCACTAACCACTAAGAAGCCTATGGGTCTTATTTCTAAACAGTTAAAATGAGAGCAGTATCAGCAGCACTCTGAATTAGCTACTAAAGAGTCCTGCAATTGGAAGAATTTTTCAGAGTGAAGGACCTAGCTCTTTATCAATCTTTCCCTTTTTCCCTGGAGCAAGGAGCTTAGTAGGGACTTAAGCATAAAAAGCATAGCCAAGCAATACTAGGGCTCTGTGACGAAACAGTTGTGTATTCTCTGCCTCTGTAACACCAAGACTATTTGGGAAAGCCAGTGAATGAAAGGATAAAAAAAGTCTTTTTTGTCCTCTCCTATCCCTGGCACACAATACTAATCTTGAACTCACAAAACCTAAGGATTCATCTCATTATCATCTATCATCACCAGTCTGAAGATGACCACCGCCAACACGCACTAGGTTAGTAAATATGCCATCATAAATCAGGTTTCAGCTGGTTGTTTGATCCTTCTTTGGTGCCTGCGTCACCATTTCACTGAGTAATACAGGTATCCTCCTTTAACACTTATGATTTGTTAACGTATGTTTGTTCCAGCTAGCACAGCTGAAAAAACACACAGTTCAACTTGCAACTTCTTCCCATTTTGTAACAATCAGAAATAAGCATGGTAAGCATGGTTTGAATTTCGTGGTGGTACATGGGACAGAAACTGATAAAAGTGTGAAATTAGTTTACGGCAGCTGTATTTTCATCAGACTGCTAAAGACGCTCATTGCAGGGCATCAAATATCCTTGCAAAAGCAGTAATACTACTAGCAAAAATATGCAGATTAAATATAGTAATTTCGTAATTGTGCTTCATCATACAGCAAACATTTGAGATTAAAAGAAAATTATCATACCTCTTAAAGCTTTACAATCAATTACTTCTACATGAGCATCCAGTCTATCGAATGCTTCTTTGCAGATGGCCTTTGCTAATGTTGACTTTCCACTTCCCTACAAAAATAAACATGAGCAAATGTAACTTGACAGAACTAGTTCCTTCTGTTTCTGTGGAGTTTTTGTCACAGCATACACCAGTTAACAGTTCAACAACCATAAAGCTGTATGCACACTGGTTTTATTCCTCACCAAAAGTATATCAGTATTCTGTCCTTATATCACTTGGTAGAGACCAAAGCAGAGTGAAGCAAGTATAAATGAAGTCAGAGCGGGTACATCTACTACAGACAGTGTTCTGATTCCACCGAGTTCACTATTAAGACATCTGTTAGTTTCAATGGAATATGATATTAAATGGATCACTGTAAGAGGCAACAGGAAAATCAGAGTATCAACTCCACCACAATTCTATGTTAAAACACAGGAGAAAATGCTATATTCTTATTTTCATTCCAATATTTCAGAGACAAGAAGTGTTTACTATACTATAAACACAAAATAGATTAATCTCCTAAGGGAACAAATTGAAATTGCATTGGTAGCAACCTTTAA
This sequence comes from Opisthocomus hoazin, assembly GCF_030867145.1. NCBI lineage: Eukaryota > Metazoa > Chordata > Aves > Opisthocomiformes > Opisthocomidae > Opisthocomus > Opisthocomus hoazin. The sequence goes on along the minus strand of NC_134417.1, from coordinate 68,264,163 downwards.
AACTTACATTTCTTACATATATATTATATATATGCAAATGAAATATGAATCTGTATTGATGAAGTATGCATATTATGTGTAACTTTTATATAAAATACAATGTTTTACTGAATTAACTCTGTTAACTGCTCTTTTTTCAGCCTGTTCTTTGATTCTTTGGAATTCACATTGTATCAAAGAAAATTAACAAAAACAATCTGGGAAGGTTTGCAAGTAGAGCGTAGTGAAGTGTGTACCTTTCCTCCTGTGAGAAGCACCCCTCCACTGCGCAGTCCCACAGCAATAGCAGCCAGCTTTTGAGATAAAGGACGCCCTAGAAGACTGTGGCTTATGTGTTCAAAGGAAGATGTTCCTAATTTTTCCACTCCTCTGCAGAGCAAAGAAAACACTAAATGGCCTAAGGCAGCATCAGTACACATGATGTAAACAATAATAGTTTATGATATGGTGAAGTTTCAATGCTGACACATTGTGACGTGCTTCACATTTTTAATAAAAAGCTAAAGACAATTCAGCCTGAAGAGACAGCACCTTTATTCTGCAGTGGTGACAGAGAGAAACGTTGCAGAACACCCCCACAACAGAAGGGTTATCTAGTCATTGTACACCACCCCAGCATGACGTAGGTCTCTGAAGATAAGAGCCAACCATCTTTTGGGGCTTCATCTATCTGGGTGTCTGAGTAAGAACATACTAAGGAATGTAGCAAACTGGTAAAACATGGAGCATGCCTGGGTCAGAAAAATTCCCAGACTTTTCAGAAATAAAGCAACACACTGTTCATTTGAAGATGCCTTTATTCTTCACCGGTCCTAAATCTGTGTGACTTTTGACACAATAGTGCTCCTTGCAGGTCCACAAACAGCAAGGCTATCAGTTTTGTATTTCAACTTTAAACAAAAAGTGTTGTTCCATAAGAAATGGAATGAACAACTGAATCCTGGTTTCTAACATCCCTACCCTACCACACCAATCCCGCATCAGCTCCCATTCCCTCTTCAATAATAATACGCTTAGCTGTTTTTCACAACACCTCAGTAATATCCTCAGTTGCCTTTCACAACACTGATAGCACACTACCACCACACTCCAAATCTCTCTACGCCATCCCTACTTCCTACAGGACCACTGTCTTCCCCTGTACTAATGACCACACATTACTTATTTGCTGGGAAAGAGCCAGCGTGTCCTACGGTTAGTTCCACACTACACCCCTGCCACGGGCCACCCAGCAGGTTAACCAAGCAGCTGTGGAGCTTACGTTGCACATTTTACCAATAGACATACGACTGTGCATTTCTCTCCTCAGCTAACAATTCTGATAAAACTTGTAGGAACCAAGTTCCTTTGAGACCCATACTATTAAATGCAGTTAAACAAGTAAACAGGTTTAAGTTACTGGGGGAAGAGGGGTGACAGGCAGACTGTATTGTAAGTTTTGCTTCATTTGGGAACCGCAGCTAAAGCAACTCCGGTATCCCTTACTGCTATGTAGAGGTCTGTTTCACACCACTTAGCAACACACCAACAGCCACCGAATTCTCAGTATTTCTTCTGAAACTTATGCAGTTCTGAGACCTCCCATCCTACTGACAGACTTGGTGAACTACTCAGTACGTGAGTACCTTCAGCCACATAGTTTTCTATTCACTGCAGTAAGACTAGTCAGAGGACAAAATCAACCATCTACATAAACTAGAATAAGGTCTGAGCCTGACACAAGCCAAAAAATGCAGAGCTTTTTTTGGATCTGCCTTAGTTTTCAAAAAATCTACATTTCCACCAATATTCTTTTTTTTTTGATTCCCATTCCCTCCCATGTTTTCTACTATGCAAATGTCTCACCCTAAATCACTTAGTTTGTGGTAAGGAAGGGTCCTGTCTGTATCACACATAGGTGGCTGGCTGTCACCATCAGCTTTTCTAGTTAGAGGATGTAAAAGAACCTGCAACAAAGGAAAGAGTTAGTACTTTACATTAAATATAACTACAGAAGAAGAGTATAGAGAAGACGAGCCATTTTTGGAATTGTGTAAAGAAAACATTGCATGTGTGCTTTGCTGAAGCTTACTGTGCTTGAAATAAAGATGCATTTGTAAAATAGCATAGACACAACTATTTCCAAAATGCAGTCCAGTGTTTACAGTGATGTAACAACTTCTGATTAGATGCCAGGCCAAGTGCTGTTTATACCAGACTATGCAGCCCATTGTCTCCTTCCCAACCTGTAACTACCTGTTCCTGCTCCTGTGCCCTCCCCTGTTCTGCTGGCATGAGCACCTACAAGGCAGGATAGTGAATCAGATCAGAAGTCTGACCTAGGTGAAAAGCCACCTGACAAAACACCTGGCTTTATTCACCCGCATGATTTTTTCAGTCTTGTTCCACCAGGAAGCTAGTATGGAAAGCTGGGCAGGCAAACAGGGCTAACAGAGAGGTTCACAGATAAGAACACACTGGTAGGAGATGCTGACACTGCTATTAAGAAACGCACTTTGCCCTTTCATCTTCGTACCAGTGACTAGCACAATTTTTAGAAGCCTTCTTGTACTTCTCTACTACCAGTAGAAATAAAGCTCTTGCTTTACTTTTTTTTTTTTTCTCCTAACAGGAATCCTACATTTTGCAAAAAAGTTCTATTCTAAACAGCCAAAACAGGACACCTTAATTCTCTGCTAAAATTTAACTGTTATCCCACTCCTATAACCACAACCTTGGAGTCACGGGCACTGGTTCAGCTAGAACTATTAATGGAAACAGTAGACCTAATATTAAATAGAAATGCTTATTTTCCTGAGAAAGGAAAGACTGAAGAAACAGAAGGCACAGAAACTATACAAACGAGAAGGAAGTGTGAGCTTGGTAGGTCTGAATGGGCAAGAAGTCTCATCTTTGTCAGAACAAGCTACTGTTCCTGCCAGATACCTGGGAAGTGTTTTTACAGTGGTTTAGGTATTAAGGGAAAGAACAACTAAGCATAAGGACAGTATGTTCAAACTTGGACAGTACTGACTTTCCTCTGCTCTAACTGATTTTTCGGAGAGTTTGATACAGACTATGAAATTCAGTGACAAGTGTGGCATGCCTGGAAACTCACCAATGCCTCAGGCTATAAAATAACATGAAAAATGTGTATGTAATTTAATAAACAGACTGACATTATTTACTTAAAAAGGGAAACCAAAATATGTTATATATAAAATGGAATGTATTTTTAACCAAATATAACAATTTAAATTACTTGATACCTGATACTATGTGATATTTACTTGTATATTAGTCTTTTGCAGCAAACTGGGAGTCAGTATAAAAATATTCTCAGACTTATTTTCTTCCATGTGCATAGGATGCACTACACTAAGGAAAAACTCCTCCATTCCTGTAAAAACCCAAGGAACAACTATTAAAATTCCAAACAAATTCAGTTTTTGTTCCTCACAAGATGAAACAGATTAGTGTATTTTAAATTACTACAACATAATCCAAAATGAAATAATAAAAAAGGTTAATCATTATTAAAGCATAATTCATGCTTACAGTTTCAGTGTAAAGAGGTATCTGTTGAGTTAAATGGTGTATACAGACATTAAATGGCATATTGCTGAAGTAAATTCCATAATAGACAGTTAAGACAGCTACAGCACAGGACAGTATAATCCTCACCTTCTTTAACAGACAGATGTATAAAGTCTGTGCTTGTTAGTATCCATGGGAGATCATCAGTAGCAGAATCCTGCAGCCAAGAACTGAAAGCAGATTTAACATCATCTTCACGTATATCTTTATGCTAAACAGGAAAAAAAGAAAGAGGGAAATTAACCAAAACAAGATTTTAGTAATTAAAACTGTTTTCTTCCTATGCACGAGGGATTTGTTTCTCTTATGGTAGCAGAGGGATGGAAGAAGACACAACAGTTTTATTTCCATTGAAAATAATGTTTTGCCAACAAACACCATCTCTATCAACCACTCTATGGAAAGCACCTGTCTAGGCCTTGCTACGGTGACAGCTGAATCTTCCACCACCTCTAAAGACTTTTTATTTGGAACGCTGATGGGAGGGCAAGGAAAGGCTTTTATTCTTCTTTTACGTATCTGTATTGCCAGATCCACGAGCACTACTCAGCTCCTGGGTTTGCAAGAGCACCCAAGATATGTCCCGTTATTGATTGACCTGTGACTTATGGTGAGTGCTCATCACACCCCTCTCTTCCCTCTACACTCTGCTTCCTAAGCAGCCTGAGCTCATCTAGATCAGGGGCACCAACAACAAACTTAAGCAGGCAGGCAAAAGATCAAACAACTTCCCCCAGATCACTAGACAAATGGAATAGGAAAGGAAATTGAGTCTAGACTACACATATCTTGGCTGAGTTCCTAATCACAGGAGCGTAATTCCTGTCTAGAAAAGGGGGAGTCAACCAAGATCACGGAAGCAGTGTTCAGAAAGGTAAATGAAAGTTACTGTCATGTTTCTTTCTGTGTTTTGTTCCAAGAACTAAAAAAACTTCAACTGAACTAGAAAGAAAGGGAGAAATCTGTATTTAAAACATACAAAAGCACGTAACTACTTTGAACAATTTTAGCAAATTACTGACAGAATACTCTTTTAACTCCTATATTTAAAAAATAAAAAGAATAAAATGCAGTTCAGTCATTCCTCTGTAGGTGAGAAACCAAATTAGAGTATCAGGGATAAAGAGCAAACCATGCATAAGCCCTGTGATGATGGGAAGTGCTGTATTTAAAGTTCTGAGCAGCAGCTAACATGGGAAACACTCAGTCCAGTGTCGCACAGAAACAAGCATACGATACATTATGAAGAAATACGTCATTCCAGAGCTACATCTGACAGACTGTGAGAACTGGTACAAAGTTATGTTCTTACTGTCACAGATGCTCACTCAGAGACTGGATATTTCTCACTTACAGGAAAACAGAAGGATTCAGTGATATAACTCTAGAAAATTAATCTTTAGCATAAAGGGACAAGTATCAGCATTAAAAGTAAAGAAACTAAACAGCACGTAAAAAGTTATAATAATTTTCCTGTAATTGTCTTTCTTAGGACATCCACTGGGCACTGCAATGTTTCAAGAGTACAAGCACGTCTTCTCACAGAAGACTTAAAACGGATATTTCCTCTTTAAATGTACAATTCTTTTTCGTGTTTGTTTTTATAGGCTTAAATGTGTAAACTTAGAATTTGCTAGGTTGGAACTAGTATTAATGTAGTGCAGATGAGGGTCTGATGTAAAATTACTATCAATTATTGTCAGCAATTGTTTATGTTTGAGACCTAATTAAACAGAAAACATATCTTTTCCCTACCAATGCTGTTTGTCCTTCATGTCAACATCTTTTTTAACAAGAAAGGCATCAGAAATGTTCAGAATCTGAGAATAACGGAAGATCCTATGATTTAAAAGGTGCTATACAGCACTCCTCTAATAGCTTTAGGCAACTAGGAGTCAAAATTCACAAGCTCTATTTCCTCCACCTTCTGTGACCTCTGCCAGTTCCTTTAAATACAAAATTGTTACAGATAGCATGCCAAACTATTTGAAGTATTTACTAAGTGCAAAACAAAATTTAGCGACTGTTTACAGTATCATTGATCAAAATACAAAAGAGTATTACTACATAAGCCTTGTTTAAGTAGATCACAGCATCATCTTAATTTAACTTGCATAATAAAAAGAAAAAGCAAAGAACTATTCAAAAAGGAAATTCCTTTGGAATTATGTCATACATGATAGACAACTTCCAAACTATCACCTAAGAGGTGAAAACAAATAAACACACAAAAAAAATCCCAACTTGACCAGAGCAACATTACCAGTTTCCCAATATACAGACAAATACATGACCAAGAATATCAACTCACTAAGTCCTGTTTGGCTTGCAGGGTAAGAGATACAGGAATTTTAGGAATAGATTCAACTGACTTAATTCGGACTGTTGAATGTATTTTGATATGTAGTTTTTTTCTCAGACCATCTGGAATCTGAAATATTTTAAGATAAAAGCAAAGAAAAAGGAAATATCAGAAAGTAAAACAGTTATAACATTGCATACATAATACACCAGTTTCTTCATCACTAATAGAACCTCTACATTTGATCACCGGTCTGCTTATTGGTTGTAATCTGCAAGAAAATTAAGAATGAAACCATAAAATTGATGGTGGTATCCAAATCTTGTTCTCTCACACACACTTCTAATTGCCTTTTATCCTATTTGTGAAAGTGCTCACTACAGCTGACCACCTGCTAACTTCTTTAAGTAAAAAACAACCGGTTGAAAAAGAAGAATTACAAGGAATTCTTACAATGTTGTAGGAATGCTTTTAGTACCACAACTCTACTTTCATTTGCTTATTAACATCAATTTCACATGGGCAGGTAAATATGAATAGGTCATTATACAGATCACAATTAAACACATCTACAGCACAAAGGGAGAAAATCCAGCCTCCCTAAATTGTACCAGTCAGTCTGCCCTTTTAAAAAGGAAACCACATTTCAAACATTCTGTGTTAATTTAAATGTATATCCAAATTGGAAACATCTCATAAATGTTCAAGTCTGAAAGACTTTATGGTTGCTGGCATTCGTAAAATACATCTCTCAAAAGATTTAGTGGTAAAGACCACTGCAGACTCTTGCTCTCATGCTCAGCAAAGAAAAAAAAAAAAAAAACAAAACCACATGAGCGGTGACAAGTATATTACGACAAAATAGTCAAAGAGTGATTTGGAGTGCATTTTATCTATTTTTGTTGACCCCACATATGTTCTTTCTTGCCTGGAAGCACAAGCAGGCTGTAGTTCTATCAGAACAAACTGAAATGTCAGTGTCTGCACACCGGCACTTGTGCCACCTTGCAAAATAGTACAAAAAAAATGAGAACAGTTTAAATTACATAAAACCCAATTATTTTGTAGCATTTTTTAAGATGTATTTTAAAGAGTATATAAAAGGACTAGCAAACATTGTGTAGCACTAGGATACGTGATCCCATTACTTTACAGTCTGGACACCTAGAGTCCAAAGCACAGTTCAAAGTGCTAACCAATGAAAAGCAACTCGTTACGCAGTACTGAATGTAAGTAGATACTTTCACGTTCTCATGAATACAATGGCTATCAACAGATTTTGAAGAACTCATGCATCCCTTCCAGAAACACTGAAGAATTTTCCCCATTTGGTGAAAAGATGCTAAGGGTGCAAGTAACCCAGAGTACTCCATACATCTTGGAGGCTGATGGTAAGTAACGTGGTCCAGAATTAAACGGCTTAGCAAAGCACAGCTCTAGTATGATTTGATTCTAGTACTCGAGAGCTTAACACAAAGTCTGTATCCCAAAACGGCATGTTACCTAGCCAGTCCCACAATTATCCAATAGAAAATACTATCCAATAAAAAGCCCAAAAGATAGCGTGCTCAAACTGACCCAAACTCTTCCAACATGTAGGGCTTCCCCACTGTGGCCATACTCTATGGCACTCTTTAGGTCTTCAAATCCATTCCAGACGATTTGAACAACAGATTCCTCACTGGATGCTCGACTGCTACTAGAAAGATTTTTGTCTTGCGTACTAGTCAAATTCTTTTGCTTTTCAAATGGCAGATTTTGCTTTGCTTCTTGATGACGCTGTCTTGGGGAAAGTAGCTCATTAATTTTCCCATAAGACACTACAGGATTTGGATCCAAATCAACAAATTCTAAATTCCACGGAAAAACATGAATAGCATTGCATTTCAGAAATGCATGAGAGGCGGATGCATTCTGTACGCTGGGAGGCTGGGACTGACACACTCTAAAAACGGAATCCATGTGAATTAAGTTCAGCAGCTTGTCTTTGAAGGTGCTCACTTCATCTTTATCACACAGTGTCTTTTGTTTCTGCTCGGATGTATGACAGAAAATGCTCCCTATGAAATTCCATATATTTGGGAGAACATTTGAGCCAAACATCACGTCTGCATCAGCCTTACTCTGTTCAAGAACTCCTGGCTTTAAGTAAGTTTGTTTGGCAAAAGGATCCTTTACTGCTTCTTCTTGCTCCATGTTATTTTTCACGAAACTTTTGAGCAAGGCATCACTTTCTCTGGAAGGCGTGCTGGTGATATTTTCCTCCAGTTCACGTATTTTGGGAAGTATCAGAAGCTCCGTGCACGGCTCTAATCTCCCACAGGGGGCTGCTGGCATAAGCGTACCTGAGTACAAACAAAGCAGGGCAATGAATGCATCCACTCCCGCAAAACAGGTTACTCAAGGTGCCACAGCAGCCTTCACTGTTGCTTACCAATTTTGATGTAAACGTGAGTGCGCTGTTCAACCCATACAGGAAAGATGCCTTTTGGAAATACGATCCGAATCTGGTCAAGAAGATGTTTTTCAAGAGAGGAAGCATGCAGTTCCTGGGGAAATGTGATATCATTATAAAATGAAATACTGCATAGATTTTTAACATTTGTTTGAAGATAAAAACTCTACGTCTCTCTCTAATGCACCATTTGAAATGTAAAATACAATTAAACCCCACCACATTTAGTATTTCCTTAAAAGCTGAAAAGAATGGGGGATTGTGCAAAAAACTGCTTGTGCCAAAATCTCTGTCATCTGTTAGAAAAGGACGTAAACAGGGGAAAAGGTTTTATTACCAGAATTTCCCAGTCATCCGTTGAGAGTGGTTCCACTTCTACTTGCTGACAGGAGGAGACGTGGGAACAGGGTTCAAGAAATACCTGGCAAAAGTAACACCGTTACAAAAAATATTTAACTTCTTATTTTTAAACACAGAAAAGCTCCATCTTTAAATCAACCAGAAAAGTGACATCTCCTTCACTATACGTTTTCACTACATTGAATATACATCTTCATCGTACTAGGTAATTCACACACAGAAGATGGATGTTCAGCATACTGGAAATGGATTGCACTGGGCATGCTGGGGGAGTTCCACACACTGTGAATGGAAGGAAACATGAAAAGCATCAAGAGAGTTACCAGCTGATAACAAACAATCACTTTTTAATGCATATTCATCACCTAATTGTCTCTGCATTTTTTCATTTTTATTTTTTAAGTGTCGTGGATTCTAGAATGCTGAAAAATTCGTCAAGTTGTGCACAAATTCAGATAAGGCAGAAACACACGAAGAAATGAGGAAGAAGTACAATACAACAGAAAAATCAGCTCCCTTATGCATGCTTTCACAGGAAGCAGCCCCAGTTCCACAGAACTGTTTTAAGGTCCTGTGTAGCAGGAGGAATGAGAAAAGCTATTGTGGCTTAGGCTTTTCAGAAAGCCTTAAACAAATTTCAGAAGTTAATTTTAACCAAAGGTTCCATCTGACAGAAAGCAACAATTTTAAAACAACATCGTCATACATTTTAAAATAAACTTGATTAAATTTCTCTTGAGATAACACTAGTTACCTGTTCTCTGAGATAGATTTATTTCAGGCCCACTTTTATAAAAGTAACAACTGATTCCAAATTCCTCTAGGTCCTCAGTTCAATGGAAAAGTTGAGAGGAATATTGTTTCCCCAATATGGTAAATAGAATAGCATATTATCATGAAACACAGAAAACATGCAATTCTGAACCCAAAACAACAGCAAAACGACATAAATATTCATTTATTCACTCGCTTGTACAGATGAGTATTTCCAGGCAACAGTTGGGTAAGGTTTTCTTAGGTTTCCTTTGTCAATTGTTTTTCTGTTGAAGGCTATTAATTGCTACAACAAAAAAGGGTAGTTACTTTGACACTGAACTAGTAAACTGCAAAGTTCTGCAAGTAGATACATAATTTCTAGAGGGAATATGCTAAAAATGTAAACAAGGTAAGGTAATACACTGCTTTGAGCCACACTCTTTGATGTCTTCTGTTCTGCTGAATAAAATTTTCCATGTGAGACAACAGGCATACATGAATATACTACACAGTAACACTGTGCAGACTAATACTTTTCTGTTCTTGTTTAAATCTCTACCTATCAATATAAAAAAAACCCTTGCATGTCAAGATTTTAATAGTCCCATGTCAGAAAACTCTGCCTACCTCTTGGGTATCTCATCAACTTCTGTCCAGTGAAAGAATCATTTACAAGAAGTTTAACACAGTGTCCAAGAGTAAGAGGTCAATTTAAATAAACGTTCAAAGAGAGAGGACACACAGGGACATACAGCAAAGGGGGGAAAAAAAGGGGATGAAAATTTAAACCCCAGATAGGTCAAACAAGAAGAAACAGGCAGTAAGTCAATAATTACTTTAAAGTAACAGGAATTCCAGGCAAAATATTCTCATAATGTAATTCCCAAATAGTTTAATTGCTTAAAAGTGTATTTTCCCAAAATGAATGGCACTGCAGATAGTGGCTCCAGCCCTGCAAAGACCCACCCACAAACCTATCCTAACATTATTTAGGCAATTGTTAATGATTTAATGAGCAAATCTCTTCATGTTTAAGACATTACATGATGGTTAACTTTTCTTATGAGCAGACACAAACGAAATCACTGTCTAAATACATGAAACAAGAAGATCATAGCTAACTAATAAATTACTACCTTTTCAGGCATCTTGCAATATACTCTTTATTTAAGTAAGAAAAAAAGATTGCATTTCAAACCTGCTCTCCATCCGTAATGCCAAGTTTCTCTGCTAACTGCCTGTTAATCTCTGCAATATTTTCACCCTGGTGACCTCGACGCCTGATTTCCATCCAGCTCAAAAATATAGGCTGATGACCACAGGATACTTTCACAGCTTGGCCCTATGAGTTTCAAAGAAATAAAATACATGAACATCAAACAAGCTAAATAAGATTATTATTAGCCAACCTAAACTGTGTTTGATTAAAGACATCAAAGGAATTAAAAATGTTTCTTGGATTTTACATGCCCTATTTTAATTTATATTCCCCAACAATACCTTGCAGCATTTAGAATTTGTTAGTAAAAGGTGTTTCTATTCACAATGACAGATTTTTTTTTTTTAATTCTGGCAGACTGGCCAACTTCTTATTAACCAAGACCTTCTTTAGAATTCTTCTCCACGTTACGTATTTCCGTAACTCTCAACACACAAGTGCGTGTTGGTTTCAACTGTTAAAAAGCTTTTAGTTTTTATGGACTATTTTTAAGTTAGGAAAATAACTCCTCTTCCTTTCTTCTGTATTATAGTCTATCAAACAAGTATCTTACAGAAATGTATAACCACGTATGCCTATTTCCCAAATGAGGAAAAAACATTATACTTAAACTTCACATGCATTGTAACATTTGCACGAACTCCAAGAGTGCTTTCATGAGCTGGGGAATATTTAAAGTAAGTCACAAATCACAAACTCAGACTAAAATGATTTTATCCATCTGTTAAGAAACACTCAGCTACTTCGATTCCAAACTACAGAATTTTAATATGTGAAGAGACTATATCCTACACTGTATCACGCAATTGACATTTTCTGGTTTTTTGGTTTTGTTTTTTATCTTTTCTTTCAAAAATGACTGTTTTTATGAAAATCAAGTGATCAAGTCAATGTGCACTGTGGACATACCACTGATTTATTTGTTAACATAGTCATGTTTTCTGTTCTGTTCTCAACTAAATTCAAATATTCTTTGACTTTTTGGTAAACTCTGAAAACATTTTCAGAGAACATCTAGAATGGTTCCAAGATCCTTTTACCAAAGGTAATATTTAATTTACAGCTCTTCCCTGTATTCACACAGCCAAAGCTTCTCCCCCAGTCTCAATCCTCACACAACCTAGTATTAGATACATGGGTGACAAAATGGTGTACAAAACTTTCTGCAATTAGGTTTAGCTTTTGATTCCATTTGAGGTTTTTTATGATTCACCTCGTGTAATCTATTAAAATATTTATCCCCTTTTTAACATTTTTATTCAGAAGTTTGCATTTGATACCCTCTTTCCATCAAGATTTCAGAGATCACGCATTTCATTTTGCGGACCACGCTAAGTGGAAGCCTGCCATAACCAACTATGTACAGAACGGCATTACCAGACTTCAAAGGAATTGCACTCCTTTTTCCTCTCTTACCAGCAAATTTGTAAAACACCCAGCAACCCCAGCTGAAATGAAGCTAACATTTATAACGGATTTCTTGTAACCCCACCAACCTCTCTTCTACTACCCCAAAGAAAAATGAGCAGGCTTTTACAAGTCTAGGTGATTTTGCTTTTGTGAAATGCCCCTTTGGCCCTGGGGAGTCAGCAGGTTCCACAAGCCGGGCGAGGCCAGCCTGGCCCAGGACCACGGCCGCCATCTTCACTCCTGAACTTCGCTCCTGCCTCCTCCTCCTCCTCCTCTTTGGCCGTCCATTCTCGCCGCTTCTCACCCTGCCTGTTCTGCTAGCAGATCTTCAGCTGTCGTGTTCATCGCAGAAGGGACACGTGCTGGCTTTGCTCGTTTTCACGTGCCAAATGTTATTTAAAATGTAAGGTGTGCTTCCTGCAACTGATCCATATCCTTAACAGGCCTTTGCATGAGAGAAGTCCCTCTCCATACAGAAATACACAGTGCCAGAGTCACGCACACTGAGAATGGCGACTCGGCTTGGCTCTACCACCTTAGCTCCTACGGGAAAGCTTCTCACACGCTACTCGGTTGAGACTGGTGAGTTACTGTGAAAACTGGTATGAGACGTGTAGCGCCGGGCGAGAGGCGGGTGCCAGCAGTGCCGGTCTGCGCAGGGAGACGCTTTCCGAGCCCTGCGGCCCCGCACAACGCGGTGCGGCTCGCAGCCCCCGTCCCGTCCCCGCAGCCAGCCGGGTCTGCGCACGGGCCCGCCCTGAGGCGCGGTGCCTGCGGGGTCGCCGGGGCCCGGCCGCAGGGGCCGCCGGGGGGGGCCGAGGGGCAGGGCCCCCGTTGCTATGGCCACAAGCAGCCGCGCCCCCGGCGGGGCGGGGGGTTTGACCCCCCCACTGCAGGGGGGGCTCGCGCGCGCCGTCACCATAGCGATACCGCAGCTGGCGGCGGGGAGGGCGGGAGGGAGGGAGGGAGCGGGGCTCGTCCTGTCGCCATAGCAACGGGATACCCGGGGGGAGACGGTGCTCTCCCATGATCCTCTCTGGCTGAGGCGTCCCTCCGCCCAGGCCCCGAGCGGGGCCGACCCGGTACCTGCTGCAGGCGGAGGTGAGAGGCCAGCACGGCAGGCAGGTGCAGGAAGCAGTCCCGGGTCCCGCTCAGGACGACGGTCACCGCGGCGGCTCCAGCTCCCCCTCCGCCGGGATTGCCGCTGCCCCACATGCCGGCGGCCGGCCGGGACCCGCAGCCCAGCGCCGCTGCGCGCCCGCTCCGCCCCAGCGGGGAGCTGCCGACTCGGAGGCGGGCGGGCAGCGGGCCAGGCCTTCCCGAAATTCCCCCTTCTTCCCCCCGCCACCGCCGAGACAATGGTATGACCCGTCGCCGGCCAATGCGGGCGCGGCATATACCCATTCCCTCCGTCTGATTGGCTTCTCTATCGAGGGATTCGGCTCTTTCTGTCTAGTTTACCGACACTGTCCATTTCCGCCTCAGCCGGAGCCAATGACAGTACTGCCCTTAGCCCGATTGGCTGTTCTCTCGGCGAGCAGCTAGAGCTGCCTAGCGCGGGGCGCGGTAGGAAGATGGCGGCCGGCGGCACCGGCACGGGCACGGGCGGGCTGGGCGATGCCTGCAGGCACCACGCGCAGCTGGGGGTCTGCGAGTCGCGCGCCAAGTACCGGGAGGGGCGGAGGCCGCGCGCCGTGAAGGTGGGGCCGGCCTGGGCCTCCCGCGGGGCGGAGCGGAGCGGGGCCGGGCTGGGCGGGGGTGCTGGCTGCGGCTTGTCGGGCGCGGCGGGGGGAGCTCGCCGGCCGAGTTGCCGGCGCCGCCTGGCCTCCCGTCCCGGTTCTTCCTCCCCCGGCGCTCCGGCAGCGGGGGAGCGGCGCGCCGTAACGGCGCCTTCCGGGCGGGGCAGGCGGCGGCAGGAAGCCGCTGTCGCGACAGCAGTTGGCGTGACCGGTTTGCCGAGTGCGGCCCGACAGCTCGCTCTGCCGGGGGTGCCGCTCCGTCCGGCGCCTGCTGTGCTGCGGGAAGGACGCGCAGCTCACGCGATCTGACTGTTCTAACGTCCGAACGTGGAACGAATTCGGACTGAGATCCCCGTCATCTTCCGGCTTCGCGGCCCGCTGCGCGCTGTCGCGGGGCTTCCCTCGGCGCCCGTCACGCCTCAGTCACTGCGCGCAGCAGGGAAGGGCACTTGGGGGTTTGGTTTTCAACCTGCTGCGGGAAGACCTTGCTTTTCTCAGCACATTGTTTGTGTCTGTCGGGCTTAAAAACACACGCCATTCCGTCACCGTGGTGAGGAGGCAGCTTCGCGCAGACATATCTGCCCCAAGGAATCGCGATACCTTGTCTTTTTTTTTCTTTTTTTTTTATTTTTTCTTTCTTCCCCTCCTTGCGTTTTCCCTGCGTGGCCTCTCTGCCCGTGAACGAGACAGATTTTACGGTGGGGTTTTTTTATCCTTGTTTTGATAGTGCCTCGTATTAACTGGTTACTAGACAGTCTCACAAGGAAATTGGCCCAAGACTTGCAGATTTTACTCAGCAAATGGCCGTCCTCTGACCTGGCAGAGAAGAGTCAGCTCTAATTAGTGTTCTGCTTTGATTAAGAGCTTGAATTCAGTCCCCGCGCAGGGATGGAGAGGTCCCAGATAACCATGCACCGACTGCCCCTACAAGAGTCCAGAGCCAAAACAGAGTACAGGGGCGTTTTCAGCGTCCTGAGAGGATTTGAGGAACAACAACACGGAGAAAATGTGTTACTTTTGCAGTAAAACAAGAATGTGAACATCTTGGAATATTCTTTTTTTTTTTTTTCTTTTTTCTTCCAGGTTTATACTATCAACTTGGAATCTCGTTATTTACTAATACAAGGAGTTCCTGCATTAGGTGTAATGAAGGAACTGGTTGAACAATTTGCATTATATGGTGCCATTGAAGAGTATCATGCTCTAGATGAGTACCCAGCAGAGCAATTTACTGAAGTTTACCTTATAAAATTCCAAAAACTGCAGTGTGCAAGGTATCGGACAGGGCAGTATCTGCCTCTTGCTGCCTTTATCTTTTACACCTTCTTTATTTACAATTGGTTAAGATTCTGGAAAGTTGAAGTAAAATCCTCGGGTTTGCCAATACAATTTAATTCCCTTCAGGGTGGCCAAGAAAAAAATGGACGAACGAAGTTTCTTTGGTAGTTTGCTGCACGTGTGCTATGCCCCAGAATTTGAAACAGTCCAAGAAACCAGGGAGAAGTTGCAGGATAGAAGGAAGTATATAGCCAAAGCAACAAATCAGAGAGGTTTGTGATTACATTTCCTACGGAATCTTAACATCTCTGTGCAGTGGTGGGTGGGGTTTTGGTTAAAGTGCCCATTAAAGAAAATGCCTGGTGTCCGGCTGTTTTAAAGATGCATTTTAAGCATGTTTGCAGCAGAATGGAGACATCTTTCTTTTAAAAATGTTATCAGAAATTTCAGGCACTGGCAGGAAGTTTGGGATCATCGTTTTGCCCTTGTTCCAGCTTAATGAGGCATGCCCAAAGGGACGGTTTGTAAGGAAGGTGACTATACCAGAACCTTCAGCAAAAAATTTCCCCAGTGTACGTGTCTGCACTGGAGGAGTGCTAAGAATGGACTGGGTTTACAGCGGCTACTGGACTGCAGAGTTCCCAGGCAGCACTGAAGGCTGGGCAAGCTGAGGAATAGGCAAATGGCCAAGCACAGGCTTCTCCTTTCTTGTGCTTACGTACTTTGATGTCGTTATTTGTTGCATGGGGATACATAAAGGGAGTAAAATCACTGATTTTTAACATCAAAACACTTGGGTTTTTTCAATGTTGCAAGACAGCCTATCCTTTCTGAAATGGTAACTAGAGGTAAAAATAATTGATTTGCAATATTAGAAATATTTTCCTCATGTTCTAAGAACTGCTGAAGTACTGCTCAGGCATTCCTCACAAACCAGCAGAGGGACCAGGCTGGAAAGCTTTAGTTTGAAAGGTGCCACTTAGGAAAAAAGAGTCGCAGAAGGGTGGCTGGGAGTAACATGTCACTGGTATTGCTTCTGTAATTGTATTACATGTTTTTTCTTGTCCATTAGAACTAGTAATGACATGAAATAGTGAAGCTGCTTTTCTTTGTTGTTTTAAAGATTGCTTTGTGTTAAAGAAAGTAGAGGGGCCTAAGAAGACCATCTCAAAGATCTCTGACTGTCTGTGGGGTACACCAGGGTCACGCGCAACTGGTACCTGGGATCCATCCTGCTTTTCAAGTTGTCACAGGGTATCCCAAAACACAGGGTATCCACCTGGGAATCGTAATCAGAGCCTGCTGGCGTTTCCCCAGTATGGTAACAACTGTGCTGAAACTTGTGGGTACTCTGGCCAAAGCGCATCCCTGACTCTAAACGTACAGCCGGGAGGACACACTCCACCAGCTCCTTTAATGCAGCAAAGGATGGGTCCGGTGGATAACGGAGTTGATAGGTTTATGCCTCGTACAACTCACCTGCAAGAACGTAAGAGGAAGAGGGAGGAAGGGAGCATGTTTTCCCTCACTGGAACAAGTGCGGACAATACTGAAGTCATCATTGGTCCACAGCTACCAGAAATACCTAAAGTGGATATGGATGATGATTCACTGAATACTTCAGCTACATTAATTCGAAATAAACTGAAAGAGGTATGGATTCTGAAAGTTCTGGTATTTTCAAACATATACATTATGCAGTTGTTGTCCGTAAAAAATAGAGACCATAAGATAACTTTATTCAACATTTAGTCTTCTCAATTCATCTGCCACTTAAAGCTAGCGTTTTTACTACTTAATTCTTTCATAACACAGAATATTGCAGGCCATTCTACTCTATACCTCTCACACTACACTTCAGAAAGTAGAAATGTAAGTGCATGGCCCTAACTGATTTTTAGTAAACTGCACCTTTTTCCCCATGTGGGGAGGCACGATAACTTGGCAGGTAGTCCTGCTGACTCCAGTGTGGTACTTGTATCTCATTTCTGATTGAAAGGGAGTGAAAAATAATGAAGTCATAGTTGAATGTAGTTTTACTCCAACGCTTCTTGTGGCAATAAAGATATACAGAACCATGAATTCTATGCTGAGCAGCATGTCTTAAGGTACCTAACCTTCTATGGAGGATATTGAATCAGCAGGTCAAACGCTCCTGATAAAACTCTCCATTTAAATTAAGATATGAAAAAGCTCCCTTGACTATAACTAGTTAGACTGATTTGAAAGAGCTTATCTGCAGTCAAATTGATAAATAACCACCACCCCTTATATTAAATACATTTCTAGAGTATGTGTCAAAACACGCATTTTCTCTTTCCTTCCTGAAATACCCGAGTTTAAAAAAGATACTAAACCTTACTTGGAAAACACCTCTGGTAGGGAAAGGGGTGATAAAATATGTAACACTCTATCACTGAGTATCTGAAATCAGTTTGTGGGGTTAAAATTAAAAACTGGTACTACTAAAACTTCTGTTTTCTAACTTTCACTTCTCTTGTGTTTAATGCTGCCTTTGGTGTTATTTTTTTACCTTTTTCTGCAGGAAAATTCAATACAAGTGTGATTCTAGTAGTATATCCCTCCCAATACTCAAATGTTGGAGACATGGCCTTACTCTAAAACTGGCATAAAAGAGGAGTGGTTACAGTTTTCCAAGATTTTTTTGTTTTGTTTTCCCAATTTAGGTAGCAGATTCTGTTTCAAGAACGTCTTTGGAGAAACCAGAGAGTAGCTCAGCCAAACCACTTGTAAAGCAGAGGAGAAGAATATAGATACTGCTGGCAGCATCTTCCAACAGTCCTTTTCTAAAGGATATAGTTTAAAATACTTATTTTTTTATGTCAAAAATAAAACTGTATTTCCAAGCAATTCCCTGCTAAAAATTGTATCAATTTGTTTCTTGGAATGAACAAACCAGTATAATGTATTATTGTCACGGTCTTGTCCTGTGTACCTCATACCGTAATATATTTCATAACTCATTGAAGAACTATATTTAGCTGGAGTAATATAGGTAAATTCTATTTATTCAGTAGCTTTTACAGTAAAGGAATACTAAACTTTGTAACAGTTTCAAGTTGCTCCTATTTTTACTCTACCATGAAGAATGGTGAAGATGAAACCTCGTACAACAGCAGTCCACTTGGAGCTGGAGTTACAGTTTACGAGTTTCCCGGAAAGTTTTCTGTTCAAATGCCATACTGCTCTGTTAAAAAAAAAAAAAAAAAGAAAGAAAAAACAAAACCAAAGAAGTTCATTTTCAGTTAACTAAAGGATTTAAATTTAATCAGAAAAGATGCTCAACTGAAACGCATAAGCAGTGACAGTCCTTACGCTTAGGATACCTCGGTTTTTAGCTTAGAAGAGGTAATTGCATAGCCCTAATGGCGTCATCACCGAGAGACCAGAGCATTTGAAGTTATAACTGAAGGGGAAATTCAATTTGTAACTGCTCAGCAGTGGTAACGCGTGACCGAGGAGCAGTCTGGCATGGAGGGCAAAGCGGTCCCTCTGCAGACCACGCTGAACTGGGTGGAAGCAGGAATGCCAGAGACGGGGATGACTTCACGTAAAGGAGCGAAGCTTCCCTTGGTGACGAGGTAACAAATCCCCCGCAGCACTGCACTGTAACAGTCCTGGAGCGGGAGCGAGCGCTCGGGGGCCGCCTTCGGCAGCAGAATGGGCGCTGGAGGATGGACCCAACGCTTGGCTGAGGTGCCCCGTGCTGACGCTCACGGGGTTGGTGCTGGACAAGCGCGTACAAGGGATCGGTTCGTGGCGCATCTTTGCAGACGCCTTGTAGAACCACTTATGGTGGTAGGAGTCTGTCCAATACGTTGTTTGTTACATTTTTTAAAATATATTTAAGTACAAATGAGTGTTAATTTATGTGAAGGGGTACAATTAAAATTCCCCAACATAACGCCAGCTACTAAACTATGGGTTTTCTACATGTAAAGCTGATAGCCAACATCTATTTGTTGCTTTTCGGGCTTGAAAGGACATGTAAATAGTTTTCTTTCAACAGTGAAACTAGAGACCTAGTAAAAAGGCAAAAGATGGGCAGGGTACAGACCAGAGGGGACACATAGTGGAAGCAAGAAACAGGCAGAGTTTTCCATTTCTTGCCATGATTAGCCTGAATTGTGTACCTGCTTTATCACCAACACTGACAGAAAACAAGTCTATGCTGATAAGTGAATGTAGATTTTGTTCAGAAATTTTAAAAAAGCTTTTCACTGGTGTAAAAAATAGAGTACTTACTGGGTTTTCCCAAACCCTTGAAAGTCTTTTGACAGCCTGCCAGGAGAAGTCTGGTGTTTTGGAAATGGAAATGCCTGCAGTAGTGGCTACACGATGCTTTCTGCCCGTCCCCCAGCCTACCAGGTAGGTGAGCTAGCAGGAAGTACAGGTTTCTAGAAACTGAAAACTTGCCATGTTTCCAGCAGTCTAGGAATCAGTGCGTGTATTCCAGAATTCTGTTCTTCTTATCTTTATGAAGGCACAGCTTTCAGCATTTAAAAATGGCATGCAGTTCAAACAGAATAATGATTACTGGATTAGGAAAAAAATTGTTACAGAGCAGAAATGCTCTACGCAGTTGAACTTAACACTGAGGAAATGAGCATGTTGTAAATGACCATCTGCTAAAAAAAAAATCTGAACTGAATTAGATGGATTGCTAACAAATAAAGCCCAGTTAGATCTAATTAAAAAACAGCAGCGCCACACTCTGAGATGAACACTCTGAAGGTATTTTTTTTCAGAAAGTTACTAGCCTTTCCCAGAAGAGGCTGTAAGTGAGGTGATGGCAGCGTTGCCATCTACAGTGGCACTGAAGAAAGAAAAACAGAAGCTGGGTTTCTGGAAAGCTTTTGGATAAACAATTCAAGGGAACAGTCTCATTTTCTTAGTCTGAGAGGGTGCTCACTGAGGATCATTCATTATATTGCTGCCCCGGACAGACAAACACTGAGTAACGCTGTGTTCGTACGCTCTCTGGCACCAGTGTTTGACTGCAAGGAAACACTGGTGCCATGAAAGGTAGGTATGGACTCAGCACATGCTATCTCACAGCTGAAGCACTTCTCAGTTGGCTTCAGCAGGCCCCATGCAATGACAGCTAATGCCATAATACATACATCTCCTTACCAATAGTCCAGAAAGTATTTGCACATTTTTTTTAAACTCAAGGTTGATGTACCTTTATGTCTGGCAAACACTGTCCAAAGGCTTCTAAGAGAAGATTTTCATCTCTGACTGCTTTTTCAAAGTCCGTAAAGGAAATCTTGCCGTCATGATCATAGTCCTACAAAAGGAAGGGAACTCTTCAGCAGAGGAGGATCACTTGTAGCAACTGTCTTTTTGTTTAACAGACATTCACGCGGATTCTATTTTTAGTTTGAGTGTATACAAAAATAATTTTCTTTGGGCCATCGGTCTCTGCTCAGATAAGATCTTTATCATTTGCCTCTACCTAAGGCATAAAGCTCAACTATCTCATATGGCTTTGCTAAAAGAATTCCAGAGAAGGGAAAACTTTAACATGGGAAGAGGCTGAGATGAGAATTGCATGGACAAATCTCCAGCACAGCTGCACCAAGATAAACGTAAGCGAGAACATTAGGATACACTCAGCAGATGTATTTACATCATGAGTGTACCTACACACTATTCCTGAGACTGGAAATACTTTACCCTAGTGGTTTCTACAGTTGGCATACTTCTGCCCTGTCTTTGTCACGGGCAGCACCCAGAAGGATACGGTGGAGTAGGGTGATGCCAGCCCACTGCTTTCGTACTGCAGAATCTCAGCAGAGGATTCCTCTGGGGTGGAAAAAGCATCCTTGTGTTTTTAGTATTTCTGCAATTTGAACACCTCCTGTTTCTACTGTCATGGCAGCTTAAAACACCAACAAACACTACGGTGAGCATAAGTACTTCTTTAAACCACATAAAATCACGGCACCCAGGTATATGGATGGATACAACTAGTGTTCAAGGCACAGGGCCAAATCAAAACTTTTGAAGATCAAGCTGGTGAACATGCAAGGAGCACAGGTTCTAATGGTCAGAAAAGCAGGGGCAAGGAGTTATGCAGGCAAAGGTTCCTGATCAGGAACGCCTGCTGCTGGATGCTTAAGAGAAACAGAAGCGGCCGGCTACGCTCGACCTTTTACACTCCTCAGCACAGCGGAGGGCAGGGCATGAGCATGTTCATTACAAATGCTTTTAAGTACGAAAACGGTTATCACGGGACTAGACGTATGCTTGGTCACAGTGCAGCTGTACTTACAGGCTCAAAGAGCAGTTTTTTCTGCTTTGAGTGATGGACTCCACAAATGCATTTCTGGATATCTAATAATTAGTTGTTATTTGACATGGGCAGCAATCAGCAATAACCTGCTCAGGCAACTGCCCAGGAGCCAGATCAGGTCTGGACATTCTTCAAACAAGTACCAGAGCTTTCTCAAATTCTTATGTAACAGGATTTTATGTACATGATTATTTATCAGTCTATGTATCTTACATATATGAAGATTTCGTTAAGTCTAGAGGATACTGCTTGTGCTTGGACATGCACAGTCCACTTACCAGCTGCCCAGACATGAGGGTATTCATTCTGGATGCAACCTGCAGGAAAGCTGAGCACGTAGGTGCTCCAAAGATAACAAAGTGCTGAGTCACAGCTTGCTTTCTGTGTGAAACTGGACTCGGCACTGTGAAGAACTAAGGGTAAAATGGACCTTTCAGCTGAGGGTGTGCAAAAGGGGTGCATTTGAGAAACAGAAAACACAGGGTTAAATAAAAGGAGTTGGGATTCAAGACCTGGTTTTAAGTAAGATTTTTGAACACCACCATAGAAGGGTGTGTGCACATGTGTGCATGTGTGTGTTCATTCTTGATTCGATGAAAATGTCGAAATACAGTCCCTGGCTGATCCGGACATCCTAGATTAACTGTGGTAAGGCAAGTTTTACATTAATAACCTTGAGGTTACTATTCTAATATAATAGAATATATAAACTGGATAAAGACATTTAATGATCAATTGTAAAACACAAATGTACTTAATAATAAAGCTAGTGCAGATGCCTAACACTGAAATGAATTCAGATTACGCTTTTGAATTTTCCGCTTCTGACTGGACTTTTGTTTTGACTGGGTGTGCACATGCATGTATGCACACATACACGTGTTAGTTTACACATAAAGTCTACAATGCATTCATATAACAAATTAACAGTTTCATGTGAGGATACTGGACTAGGACTCATTAGGTCTGGATTATATTTCTGGCTTTCCTTAGGAGACTTGTTTTTCTCAGGTATGTAACTAACTACGTGGCTCAGAACCCCACTGTAAAGCAGTCACAGTATTTAGCTGCCTCACAGGAACGTTCTGAGGTTTAGTTAATGAATATTTGAAAGACACTCACGTATCACAATGAGTAAAGTACTTGCCATTTTCTTCAGTACTATGTCTACCAAGTCCTTAATTCCCTCATCAGGATCTTCTTCTGATGGTTGTTTGAGAAGGCTGTTTTTCAGCATTTGAAACATTTCCTCTCTTGAAATGTATCCATCACCATTCAGGTCGTAAACCTCAAAACAGTCTTTTTGAAAGATAAATCAAAGTAAAGTTCATACAAACTATATCACGCACC
Source organism: Opisthocomus hoazin (assembly GCF_030867145.1). Lineage (NCBI taxonomy): Eukaryota > Metazoa > Chordata > Aves > Opisthocomiformes > Opisthocomidae > Opisthocomus > Opisthocomus hoazin. The sequence continues at coordinate 68,241,399 of NC_134417.1, read as the reverse complement.
ACTAAAGCTGTCACCTACAGACAGAAAATGTGAATTTCATGTTGTACACCATAACCATTGAGCCACATTTACCATATATAATATTTGTATAAGAAATATGTGTCACATTTTGATATATATAAAAGTCAGTTATTGGCTATTTACCCTTCATAGTTAAAATCTATTTCTGCTCAAATAAATTATCTCCAGTTCACAGAAACCATAGCAACACAGATCTTAACTTCTCTAAACGTGTCAATTTAGAATATAAACGAGGTTCTGGTTTAGAATCCCAGTTTCCCACAGCGGGGACCAGCTGTCTGTTTCAGAAGAGCTTTGCACCTACAGAACACATCCTAGTTGTTTCAGAAGCTGGGTTAGAAAAGTAAAGGAAAAAGAAGAATAAGCTGTACTAGCATGGAGAACTGAAGTTTTCCTTAATGCAAAGAGGAAACATCTGTAACAGAGCATTTTGAGTATCTGCCTAATTTATCTTCTAATTGTTTCTACCTCCCTCGAATCAGAAATCTACCATCATAATAAATGTCACTGTCCTTCACGAAACTTACTTAAACAAACAAACAAAACTCTTCACTTTTGGAACACAAGAGCCTTTTTTTCCTTGACAGAGACAGCTTACAGTGAAAAACTGTACTGGCATACGCTTAGACAACACTGTACATCACTATGCCTCAGTATACTCCACAGTGCTTACAGCAGGGCTGCATCATTTTACTGCTTGTAGCTGTACTGACATACTGGATTACATCCAGGGCACACAACCTAGCGCGGTGACATCCCAGGCTACCTTCCAGATCAATTTATGTAGTGCATTAGGGATGGCTGATGCTGCAGCCTGGGAACTACGGAAACAACATGCTCTCATTCTCCTTTTTCTATTACACTTTTCCCTACATCCCCTATTTTTTTATCTGCTTCTTAATCAAAAGTTCTTGCTATTTTTTCTCCCGTCCTTCTCCATCATTACCATGGAGGTTATCGCGACCATCTTACAAACAGACTCAGTTTTTCCATCTATGCTTTCAAGCTGAAGAACTGCTAGAATTAACGCTACTGCTGCTGTGCCCCCATTCTGCCAGTAAATGAATGCTGGCACAGGTCTTGGTTGGCTTGAGGGTGTATTATTTAGCCAAAATCACCCTTCAGCTACATCTGCTTCTTTCTAATTTTGTGTGTCAATACAAAAACATATATTCTGTCAAAACTGCATACTGTAGAACAAGCTTCAGTTCAAATGCTAGTGTTTGTCAGCAACAAAGGTGGCAGCCCAGATAATGGCAGTTTACACAGAAAAAGCTGTCTCAGAGAAGCCATTTCAGAACTCAGTTTGACTGCACTATTCAGAAGAAAACTCCTCAATTACCGCTTCGTAAGAGTAACTACTACATTGTAACAAAAGCCATGTGTAATGTAATAGTCATGAATTCAATTATTACTACTAAATAATACCATACAGATAAGCCTTACATTTAATCCTTTCTTCCAGCGTCCCCCGAAGAAATATTGATAAGCCTTCCACCCATTCCACCACACTGATGCAGCTATCGTTGTCTCTATCAAAAGTACGGAACACTGGGAAGTGTATCAGATACATTTAAAATTTATATACTAGGGAAACACAAACAAAAGAATATTTTCTTAAATTCAATGAAAATATAAACCCATATTTTTTTCTAAAGATATTTCTCTGCTTTCATCAAGGTATGACTACCCTTCTTGAATCTTTATAAACTACAGAAAGTACGCTTCCATGCAGATGTAAACCAAATAAACCAGTATCTCTTACACTAAGGCACATTTGCATGCAGAAGAGGATTTTAATTATTAGGTTGTCTCAGAAAATCTTGCAGAAAGTAATCCTAGAAACAACACACACAAAGAAAAATATCCGTCTCCTGTCTTTCATGTACCAAAATTCTTTTTTTTCTTCTCCCTTTCCTGAAGTAGGAAACTTTAAATCTTGCAGCTTCACTATTCCTACAGCCTGTAATACAGTACTTCAAGATATAATTCAAAGCATCAACTAACATCTATAATAATACATATTTTAACACATTAATTAGTAAGTTTGCTACAGGAACACCTCTACATGCAGAGGCAAGCATTTTGGAATTGGAAAACAATAGGTTTGCTTTTGCAAACTGAAATCAGCCCCCTTCTATGTAAGCATTAAATTAATTTTTAAGGATGTGTCCGTGTCAGGCATCTTCCAAGCCACACTTGACTTGCTGCATAAAACAGCAACAAGTTTTTATTTTATGGCATTTAAATACCTCTCCTGATAGACAACAGGAGAAAGTTGAACAAAGGGGTGACTCCTGGCAGCTGCTGAATGAAGGAACAGCAGACCCATGCCTCCTCCACATCCTCCTCCAGACACCTGTACAGCAGCGATCATCCACGCCACTTCTGCAGCAGCTGCAAACGTGGCCCTCACGCTATGAATCCACAAAGTCGCTGTGTTTTCAAGGCGTTATGTATTTGGCTCCTGGCTCTCATCTCCCTGCACGGCCTGCCTCGCCTCTTCAGTGCTGTTCATGGCACCTCTGCTCCTCTCTTCCACTCTGTCATAACGCCCTTCTGGGACCTGCGTGCCCGAGACGGGGGTGCCCACCTGCAGCTGGGACTGCAGCTCCCGGAAGAACCCCAGAGAAGAGGGCAGTGACGCCATGCTGCCCTCCCGTCACGAGCGGGACAGAGAGCTGCGGCACCACGGCTGCCTCCGGCTGGGCTCCCTCCTGCCGCAGCGCGAGCTGTTCTCAACTACAGGAAAACTACTCCATACAAATTAAATAAAGTTATCTTTTACTCAGCAGCTCCTGAGCGTAACTCTTCCTTTGGTGTCCTTGCTGGGATAAGACAGCACTATCATTGGGCCACAACTGTAGAACTAAACTCGCACACCTTTTTTTCGACCCAGCAGTCTCACCTCTGTCCATGATCACGTCATCCGTCATGCCAAACGCGCGGTGCAGGGCATCTCTGAACATGTTACGGTCAAAGCCCACCGCAGCGAAGCGGCTGCTGGACTCGGCCACCAGCGCTTCGAAGAGCTTGACCAGGCATTCCACTTCGCCTCTGTTAACTGCCCGGGGGGAAACACCAGCGAACACAGCTTGTCACTCCAGTCGGTAAAACCACGCGCAGCGGGCACAGGGCCGCCACAGGGCCCGGGCCCCTCGGGTGGAGCCGCTGCCCCGCTCCCCTCCGCCCGGGCCCCTCGGCTGGCAGCGGCTGTCCCCGCTGCCCGCACCCCTCCGCCCGGTGGCGGGCGGTGAGCAGGGCCACGGAAGGAGCCCGGGGGCAGCGGGGGCAGAGACGCGGCTCCCACAGCCCCCCCCTCCCCGAGGCGGCCGGTGCGGTGCGGGGCAGGGCCGGGACTCACAGTGCTTGGCGGAGCGGCCCAGCGCTTCCAGCAGCTGCTGCTGCCGCCTCCTCCTGCTCATGGCGGCGGCCGCGCCGCTCCCCGCCGCTGCCCCGGCAACGCGGGCGGGCAGAGGCACAACAAAGGGAATGTCTGTCACACATTAACAACTAGCAGTTGTGGAAAAGAAAACGACTCAATGTCCGGCTTCTAAAAATGCTTCTGGAAAGAAGAGCTAAAAAATAACCACAACATAACAAAGCTGTTTGTTCATCTGCCCTCAGAGACAGCAGCAGAACACTATGAAAACACTTTGAAATCCATGATCTATGTATCTACGAAAACACTTTAGCTCCCGCGTTGCTCATCTCCTGCTCCGTCGCGGGGTGCCTGCCACCCCCGACACGCACGGCACGCCCTGGGCCCACGCTGCCGGGGTGCGACCAGGCGCCGCGACCCATCTGTTAACGCACTGGAAACAGCGCTCCATGTCGCGATCACCGCAGCTTTGGTGCGGAGTGGGGAAGCCCCCCGCGCGGCCACCCCGCTTCCGAAGGACGGCGGCAGCACCTGAGGCACACGGGGGACGAGAACAAACAGTTCAGTGACATACCGGCCTCTGGACTGCGAAGGCTTGGGGTTCTCGTTTCGGTTTTTATTTCCTTCTGTTGCAGGTGGTTGGGTAAAAGTCAAAACAAGGCATCACACAGGACACAGCACTTATGCCATGGTTCATTACAAGTTCATTTACCAAAACTGCAACCACAACTTACAAAGAAAACAACCCCAACAAAACCAAACACAAACCCCAAACCAAACCCCAACTGTTGACTGCATCTTGCCTTTATTTTAACCTCACTGACAAAAGTGTCTAGAAAATCGGTAACATCAAGCCCAGCAGCATAAAATATTTGATCAAAATATTCTTACTCTGGTTTAGAGGGGCATTGCTGCAACTCAGTGCTTGTATTTTCCCAAGAACTTAGCTTGAAAAGCCAGTTTTTTCTGTAGAATGGCCATATGAAATCATCTTTCTATCCCAGTTTTTAGTTATGGTTTGCAGACTAGTAATCAAAGTCTTAAATGTCTTGAAATTCTTGGCAGTACAATATTTGAAACACCTGCATGCAACAGAGGTAAGTTCCAAGTTAGCACCTGTGCAATGAAAAGAGGGGTGGATCCAGAGCACGATCTGTAGCTGACCACTGGGGACGGACGGGCAGTTTTTAATGGCTAACAGGAGGCCCAGCAATGGGTACTTCAATGGCAGATATAATGAGAATTTCATGCAAAAACTAAAATAGAGTGGTTGCTTGTGTTTTCTTGTGTGCACATTTAATTTATAAAAGCTTGTTTTCAATTTCTAAAGCAACTAATTTAAAGTAAAACAGCTTTATGATTTAGGTCAACATTCCGTAGCCCTCAAGTACAAAAATATAAATACAAACTGTTTAAACAGTATCTTTAATGAGATTCTGGCAGTAGTTTTTTTATCTAACAAGACACATCACGCAACAGCTCTGCCACTGAACTTGCTTAGAGTAAAATCAGCTTCAATATGAAGCTGTTAAGGTATCAAAACCCTGCTTTTTACATGCTAAATATCTTCAGCAAGTGTGCACTTAAACACAGCAATGAACTTAACTATAAGAATAACTAAATACATACATGAAACTCTGTGTGGGGAACGTAATTCATAGAACTGGTTACAACAAATGATTACCTCCATTTTGTTAATTTAAAAATGGTACAAATCATGCAAAACAATTCTAAAGATAATGCAAAGAAAGCTACCAGTGTTTGCAAGAAGTGTTCAACTAAACTAAAATTACAATAAACAAAATACGCGTATTTACTAGCAAAGTTCTATCGCTATTTCAAAGAAGCAGAGGTAAAATCTTCAGGTTTTGAATGTCAGTTTTACTGCAAAATGTCATTGCTCTTGCTTAATGCAGAAGCACATGCTTAGAAGCTCAGAACTGCTTATTCAGAAGACGTCTGCTGACAATAGTTCTGTTTCCCTAGGATCAGAGATGCTGCATGGATTAAAAATAGCAGAGATTTGCAAGAATCGAAGGCAAAGGCACCCTATTTCGTCAGCCAAAATGGTAGCGTTCCCTTTCTCATAAGCATGAATACCATAATGGGGCAGATGATAAACATTTCTACAAAGGCAGCATTTTAAATGTTATCATTAATTTCCCATTTTGTAAATGCCACTAGCAGACACCAGCTTGTAATAGTTTATGTATAATATTAACCTGCAGGATGAACTTGGGATTTTGTTTCTCCTGATTTACAAATAAAGACTATTACTAATGCTTTAAAAGACTACTTTTACTATCTAAAAAGTTCAACTCTTCTTTTCCAATATTTTACACCTCAGCTGGACTACTATCTCCTGTTGTTTCAAAACATCTGACACTGCTTACTGGAATTTTATAAAAGTTGTACCTCATGTATTAAGCAGCAGGCAATAACAATGGTGTTTCCCAGCACAGCTGCAACTGGCTGGCTACTGAAAGATTAGGAATATTTCTGAAACACAGGAAAACTCATGCAGTTTGGTAAAGTTTGCTGTCATTTCACAGTTTAAGTTTCCTTTAGTCATTGCACTTCTGTTGATAGTCTTGTTTTCTTTTTAAATATTACTCCGAATCCGAATTTGAACTAGCAATCTTCTTTTTCTTCTTCTTACCATGTTTCTTGTGCTTCTTCTTCTTTTTTGTTTTATCCTAAAAAAATAATTAAACTAAATGGAAGTTACTGTATAATAAAACTGCCATCTATTAAATTCTGCTAATGCAAAATGAGAGCATGGAAAGGATATCTTTAGAAAGACATTTCAAAAGAGACTGCTATAAAAGCCTACTGAGAAGTCACAAAAAGAAAATTCACATTTTACCCAGTAATTTGCACTATTATGAGCACTCTTCAATTTATCTCCATCGTGGTCTGGCTATTTCATACTTCTCATCACTGTCACTATTACATTTCCTAATCTTTTATATGATTTTCAGTGCTTTATAGATTTCTGAGAAAGTAATAAGGAAGTGCTTTGACAAGCAGCGACGTATGTCGGAATAACTAGGATGTTCGCATAATTTAAAGTAGGTGCTTATATTTACTGTGCAAAACTAAACAGCTCTTGGCTAGAATCTCCAGCACTTGCACCACGGTCTGGTGGAGGGGGCTGACCAAGGAACAGCACTGATGTCTGTGTGGCACACTGCTACCCTACCCGATACTACGCAGATACTGGTAGTTATAGTAGGTTGGTACAGAGTAAAATATATGCTACAGTAAGTGTTGAACTTATATAAATCTCAAATCAAATCAACAAATACCTATAGTGACAAATTCTTCCTTTAATTCAACAACTGACAAAGTGACTTCAGCAGGTAAATAGAGAAACTGTTAATGTAGATTCATGTGACAGTAGACTTTTGGTATCAAACATTTGTATTACTGAAAAACGTGAAATTGGAAATTAACCAACTATAGAGTATTTATATCCTATAATTACAGTATGAGTAAGAGGGATACTTGCTGTTTTCTCTTTCTCCTCATTGTTTTTCTTCTTTTTCGCTTGCACCTAAAAAAAAAAAAAATCAAACGTAGTGGGAGAGCAGCATAAAAGTTTGAGCTTTTGTTGCATATAAATGAATCATGGCACAACAGCAGTAGAACATACTGCACAATGACCCATGAAGAACCACTGGTTATCTGTGTTGTATTCCAGAATACGCATTATCCTATAAACACCCGATTTGGGAACACACTCTGCTTTTAATACACAGCAGAACAAGAAACAGCAGAGATACAAAGGTAAAATTACTAAGCTAACAACGTGGTAAAAATTCTTAATAAAAAACCCCACAACACATTGGATCCCTCACAAATTTTGTAATCCTACAAGGACACAAATCTTCAAAGTAGATATATATAAGGGTGAGAGTAAGATTATTACGTCCAAATTTTTTTTTAATTAACTGGAAAAGGGGGCCAAAAAATTTTAGCCACCTTGAAATCTTCCTATCTATTCACAAACATCAGAGAGAAATCTTGTGAAGGACATTGCCCCAGTCACTTAGCCTTATTTCACTGAGCTCTGAAATACCCATAAAAAGTTGAAAATTTTCAAGAAAATAAATTCAAAATGACTTGTAGGTGATAGAAGCTGTACTAAACAATTCTTACTACAAGTTCTTATTACAGAGAAAAATACAAACTGCTTTGAATGTGCTACACCCTTTAAATACAATTGTACAAGCCAGAATAGTTTCAACTACATATCAAATCTAAGCTAGTTCCTTCATTCACCAATGCAAATCAGGAAGCTAAAAGCATTGTAACATCTGAAACTGAGATTGCACACTGACCTCCTCTGTCTGATCCGATTCTGATACGGATTCTGATGATAAAGGTCCATCACCACGACTGGCTTTCTTCCTTTTCCTGTGGGCATTTTTGCCTTCCTACACAAAGTAATAGGTTTGTGAGTTAAGTAAGGCCTTTCAAATTTTATAAAACTTCTGCTTAAAACTTAGATTGACATATTACTTTGAAGTTGTGAAATATTTTTAAATATTGTTGACATTAAACTGATCACTCATCATCAACAAATTACCAACTATTAAAATGCTTTTAGGAGAAATCATCTTTTTCTGTACATTCCTTTCTCTCATTACCAAGATACAGCAGCCTTCTATAAGTGAGCGGACGACTACTACAATATAGTCTCTTATTTTAAATAATAAGACGTGAAGGAGTAAGCATTTGAAAATAAAATGTTTCACCACTTTTACATACTACTGAGTAAATGAAGATGTCTCAATATGCGCATACAAACACTGCAGCTTCAGACTCTTACTTTGCTGATGAAATTAAAAATAAAAAACTCCCTCTACATTTGTGTCCAACCAGAACAAGCTGTCCTTGCCAGGTGCACTTCAACACTTCATATATAATCTCAGTATATTTAAAGGACAGTCTCTTTTTTGAATTTTATTTTTAAAATTCTGATGCTGCATGAGATTGCTCTGATGAGCTGTGTTCCTCCCCCTCCTCTCCTTTACTCTGGACCAGGCAAGGTGTTTCCAAGACTGAAGCTGCTTTCTTCTATTCAGTTTCTAAGGCCAGAAACTGAGAAAATTCTTGCTAATCATCTTTTTGCAAGGTGGGATGACACACCTCAACTGTGCTATTTAGTCTATTATAGATAACCTCAACCCTTTCCCAAACGTACTCCTGAAAAGTACGCATGATGCAGCCCATTTGAGGAACAGGGCGTCTTCAGATAGGGGAAGACCTCTAGTCCCCAAATGCCCTTTGCTTTCAGAAGATGTGTCAAAGTAGCACAAGAATAAGGGGCTATGGCAGATGCTCGGACTTTGAAGAGAAGCTACTCAAAATTAAAGGAGTTGGTGAGAAATGGAAACTCTAAGACACAGAAGCAGGAGCAAGGAAAAATTAAAAAATCAACACATTCACCTTATGCAATGGAGAATTTGTACATCAAAGTCAATACTGCTGACTGACTGGAGTAGTAGAGGCTGATGCGATAAGAAAGATAACTGGAGAAAAAGACTAGGCTGGACTCTCGAAACAAAATGGTGAGGTGGTGGGAAGGAGAGAGGGTTTTCATGCTCACAGAAAAGACAGAATATTTTTCTTAAGCTAATACATTTTTCTCTGGAATTTTTCAAAGCCATCATAAATAAAATATCTGTAATTATGACTACATTTAGATAAACATATCCTCTCCTTGATGTTCCTTAATTTACAGCAACAAGCCAGTATCCTACCAGACATGCCACTAAAGTATCATCGCACATATTTTGAGCTCCATGTGACTGCTCAAGATAAAACACAAAATCCGAGAATGCAGCTGATATACTGCAGCAGATGAGACACTTTTTTCATTTACCTTCATAACAAGAACAGTTCCAGCAGTTCCCACTAACAGCAATTACTAAAACAGGAGCTGAACCCAACTGGAAGTCTACCTCAAACTGGGGGCACCGAATACCTTCTGACTGCGTAGTTTTGGACAGAAAATTTCCAAATATAAAAAAACAAACAAACAAACAAAACAAAACAAAACAAAAAAAAACCAAGAAAGAGAGCGCCATTATATAAGTAAAATGCAGTTGTGATGTAAGTATTTCAAGAGTAAAAATACCTTCTCTTTTTCATAATCTTCCTTTGACCTTTTCTTTTTTATGCTGTCCTAAAAAGAAAGAAAAACATAAACCATGACAAAATTATTTCAGGGAAAAAGGTAGAAATCCCCAAAGCAGCCTGACCTATTGTTGTCTTCTGTCTATTGAAGGTCGTTCTTCAAAGCTGTTCTTTCTACCTTGCAGCTAACAGGAGAAGTATGAAAAAGCCATAATTTTGATGCAGCTGCTAATTTCTTGAACCAGCAGTGTGAAAACATCTGTATGGAATCAGGTAACAGGATCCTTGCAGCACACGTAGAGAGCCTCTGGGAAGGACACCAGCTATCACGACCGTAACCACACATAACGTATGTCTAACGTATAACAGTCTGGAGTCTTTATCCATGCCCATCTTCACAGATCAGGCAGGGGTTAAGCAGGTATTTCCACGGAATTTTCTGCTTTCCAGTTTCAGCAGTAAGGATATCTGTGTGTCCCTTTATGTAGCAGGAAGTTTTCAAATTCCCATTAGCACAAATTCATAGGTGCATGCAAACAGTGATTCATCGCAGTTTATACCGCACTGAATTAGGTATTCCAGTGAAAGCCTGTGACAAAGTCCACACACAGAATCTTAACAGCTCGCTGTATTGTTAATATTTAGGAAGAAGTACAGTTACTATCCACTGTAACACAGAAAAATAGTAACATAACAGAACAAATTGCCTCATGTATCTTCTCCACCTTTTTTGTTCATTCAATAAGCCTGTGTACGTACATTGCTTTACTTTCAGAAAAGGCAAAAGGCAGCCTCAGTTTAATACACATTTAGGAATGGCTCAGCTCTCCAACAGGGAACTACTCAGTCTGCAGACATTTAGAAATCTGGCCACTGATACCCTGTGACATCTATATTTTCCACAGATGGTATTCAATTAAATAACATATTCACAAGAACTTCACAGAACATTTTATTTTTTGAAGTGTTAATGTAGAATTAAAACTAAACATTTGAGCAGCACAAAAGCTGCCTATGTCTGAATTCAGAACAACAGCTAAAAATTGCTGCAGTAAAGCATGCTTATTTTCTAAAGTTCAAAAGATTTCTGCCAGCAACTGCGGCCCATGGAGGTAGATTCCTGACTGTATTTGGAAGACACAAGTGCACCTCAGCTACAGTAAGAATGCATGGCTTTGAATTTGGAAAACAAAATATTGATAAGCAAAAGTCAGAAATGTTTATGTTTTTATAACACAGATCAACAAAACTTGTCATATGTAATACATACGCATATTTACCTTGCTCTCTGACTCGGATTCAGAAGTTGAGCTTGTTGAAGACTTCCGTGAGGAGCGATACTTCTTCTTCCTTCTTTTCTTCCCTTGCTTTTTATCCTATCCACAAATATTGTAGGAAAAAAGAAAAACGCAACCCTGAATTTATTCTCACTACAATTAAAAAACAGAGAACACCAAATTCTTACATGTTATTGTGTTCTCTCAAGGAATGAAGTGTACTACAATTGACTGTTTTAGTGGAGGACCTTCATAACTCTTCTGGATTGAAAAAACATAAACTAGTGAAAAATCCAAGTTCCCTCTCTAGATTCGGTTTATTATTTAGATGTGTGCTGTAGAATCTGATTATCTGTAACAAAGATTTTTGCTACAAAGTAAAAATGGTATGTTTGCATTTTTATGATTAGATGGGAGATTCTATTGAAAAAGCATACAATTCAATGTTAAACCAAAAATGGATCGAGTTCACAAGCCAGCCACTCAAAATTTAGTGTTCATGAAGAAATTCTTGAACAGATATATATCTAAAATTCACAACCGTATTATATGTTCAAATGCATAACATTTAAACAGTTCTATGCAAACCAAGCCCTCAAACAATATTCTAAAATATATTACCAAAATCTGCGTTAAATAAGCCTCGTGAACAAAACATGTTAGATTCTAGTAAGTTAGTTCTTACCTCCTCTTCTGAATCAGATGAACTGCTGGAAGAATCAGAGCTTGATGAAGAAGAGGAAGATGAAGACAACTTGACCAAACACAACAAAAAGTGAAGCTTGTGAGATGCAGCATTTTGTCTGGCAGACAGTCACAAGTCCATCCAAACACTTCCTTTAAAATCTCTTCATTTGCTAAGTATTATCAATGAAATTTTACTTCCAAGAAGCTGGTCTTACATAGATTTTCTTAAATAAAACTCTAAAAAAAGTGACTTCTAACATTTTTTTTCATTCAGTAATATACATTTAAGGCTCTTTTCCTCCCTTTAAGCCGAACTAAAATTCTCTGTATGTAGAATGTTAACCACCTCTCTCAAATAAAAATCAGTCAATTTAACAGCTAAACTCAAAATTACAGCTATCCTTTCTCTTTCCAAGAGAACTTCAATGACAACTAGGAACAACTTCAAAGCAAAAAAACTCAGAAAACCAAAAATTTTGCTCACCCTATTAGATTTCTTCTTTTCCTTTTTCTTTTTCTTAAAATAGAATAAAACAAATGTTACTTTGGCAACATGTTCTTTTGTCATGCATTTAGGTATATGTACTTTGATGCTGGCTTTTAAAATGTATTTATGACATTCTGTATTGGCAGCATTGATGATAAATCCAGTTCCAAACACAGACTGTATGAAACTGAAAATAACTTACCTCTTTCTTTTTGGAGGAACTCTCATTTCCACCCAGTAATTTTTCCCTGTGTTTTTCCAGTTCCTTCTTCCAATTCTAAAACCAAAACCAAACAAAAATCAGTGACATGAACATCATTTCCAAACAGCTTTTTTGTAAGAGACCTTTTCTGAAATCTTGCCCTCTACTTGATATTATATAGTTTTCACAAAATCCACAGAAAATAAACAACATATAATGTTAACCAAGGCTATAATGCATTTGATTTCACAGAAGATTAATATTAATAGAAACGACATGTTAGTCCACACCTTAATGCCCAAGTTGTTTGGATTTAAGAGACTGTCTTCTATCTTGAAGGTCATCAACTACGGCATTTCTAATTTTGTATCACAGTGCTCTTGTTAGAGCACTTTAGAAAGCCAGGCCACTCTACGAGAAAAACTGCTATTTCGTCTTAGTTTTGAAACCACCTGAAGCAAAATTTCAAGACAAATTCTCCTGGCCCTTCTTGAATGTATGGGTGTCTTTAGTGCCTGTTCCGGGCCTCGTTGATGTCAACAATGATTAGAGTATTAAATTGTTATACACATCTTTGTAGAAACGCTCTTATTTTCGTTAGGCCAAGCACACTGCATGGATAAAGTCTCCTCTCGTTCCTCCTTTTCACTCCCTCACAAGCTCTCTAGGTCTACCTAAAATCCCCCTTCAAGAGCTCCAAAACATCCAGCCTGCTCCCATCAGACTGAAAGGCTGCTAGCTTCAATCTGCACTGTTCCTGCTTCCTGTGTCAGACACATCATCTGCTCCTTTCTTTATTATTGTTATTCTCCCTTTCCTCATATTGAAGTTGTACTGGTAGTGCACTCGCAAAGCAATGATAATCCACATATTGTGCTGAAGGGACAGAAATATCAGGAATTAAGTAAGATTATACCTGTGCAATGCAGTACGATACACAGACCTCCAAGTCAGCGTATTGTGAATTAGCTGAGCAGTGGTGCCGAGAGCCATGGCCGATTAGCCAGGATACAGTGCTGTGCATAACGTGTTTCCATGGTCCAAGGTAGCATCTACACAGTATTGCAGCAGGTTGTGCACTTCAATATACCAGCTACGCAGAGCTACCTGAGGGGTCCCTAACAACAGCCTGTGCCTTCTTAGGCAGGCGTTCTCTTTAAGTTATTTTAAGACACTGCTAGTGTTATGTCTTAAACAAAAAAGCACAACATCTGTCAGTAAAATAGGAGAGATAGCACCTCATTCAGAGACTTGCAGTCTTTTCAACTTTCAGAGATTTGTTCTCAGGAGCTTTAGGAAGAACTCATGATTATTTCACGACTCCTTGCATCCCTTCCTACCCTTCTACCATACACCAGTTTCAATTATTTCACAACAAAGCAAAGATAAAAGCAGGAAAGGAATATGATAAAATACTAAACCAAATTAACCAAGCTAAAGCTCACAGAGAGCAGAACAACTGATCCTCTCAGAACAGCATGCCATGACCCTCCAAACACCGGTATAACTTCTTAGGCAAAAAGATACACCAAGAGGAGAGGTACTATGCCCTTCTAGTAACGAGAGCATAAGCTACTCCAACCAGAAACTCGCACACAATGATGAAGACCACTGCTTGAAGCTTATCCCAAGATACCAGAACCCAGGAAGAAACAGTTAAATTCATTGCATACTAATTTCTTCCTATGTATACAACAGGAGTTATATGTGAAACTTTCTTATACCGTGCTGATCTCCAGTAGCTACTGAACACAAGCATCAGAACAGCTGCATTTATAGCAGGCAACCAGAATGGAATGTAATCAGCTTCAGACGTGAGAGGAAGAAGTGCTTTATAGTCCTATCCGTATATTGAAGGCCATTCTTTGTGCCTTCTCCCATACCAGTATTAAACGTACACTCCTTGCCAAAGACATCTGTTTCCAGTAATACACCTCTTTCCAATACATTTGGATTGTGTGACCTTAAACAACTGAAGATTAGCACAACAGACTTCAGTTTATCACACTACAAAATGCATGAGTTTCAACAATGGTAACATACACATTCGTATAACTATATTTCATTTATGACAAGTTCAAGTTTTATCCAGCAGCAATTATCAAAACTTTTTATACAATGTTTCTCTGAATTGAGAGTAGCTTTTCAGTGGTTAAAGGGTAACCTTAACACCTGGTACAAACGAAGCAAAACTCACTCATTAAAAGCTTGAGTGAAAGGAAATATTATGGGTACTTGGTGGTGTTAATGATAATGGAAGAAAAGTAGCATGTAAGATCAGAAGAATCAAATATTAACATACTAATAATATTACCAACCTCGTTCATCTTTTCTTCAAACTCAGCCAAAGCCCTGGATCCTTTCTTTTTCTTTTCTAGTTGCTCTTTCACTTCTTCCCTACATAAAAAAGATGACAGATCACGGTTTTCACAATTAAAAATAACTTCTTCAGTGTCTAACTTTTGGTGGGGTTTTTTGAAGTTTAGCTTTGGCTGAACTTCCAACAGAAAGAAGAATGAAAGCATCTTAGATGTTATGCATACAGTAACCTAACCCTAATAACTTAAGTACGGTAGCTAAATCCCTCTGAAAGATCTAAAGCTAACTTTGCAATTAGGTAAATTGTTCTCCAGTGTCTTATGAGAGGAGGAAAAATGGACTGAACATAAAGTAAGTCGTTGATAATATCTCAAAGTGATGCTTTTGTTGGGTAGGGTAAACTGTGTTCTAAGAATATACCAGCAAAATGTTTTTCTAGAGATTACTTTGTTTAAAAATTACATACATCTGCAAGCTTTCGGTATCAGGATTTGTGGAAGAAGTAAAATGGCAAACATTTTCCTCTTCTGAGAAACTACTGCCAAAATATTTAAAGACAAATGAAAAATACGCACTTCAAAATTAAATACTATTGTTTTGAAAAGAGGAGATTGAATATATATTCAGAAAAGAACATCTTGGCCAGAGACAAGGAATCTCTCAAAAGGTATTACTGGGTATTCTGGGGAGGAGGTAGGTAACAGTATCATCTCAGTAAGAGGTGACAAATCTTTTACTGGAAGAGTCAGAAGGGCAGGCAAGTATTGCCACTTACCATGTTGGTCTTGGCCTGTTCAAGTAGTCTTGTATTGTTGGTCCTGAATTTTGGGCAGGACCTCGTGCTCTGGCCATAGCTATGGGATTCATATAAGCCTTGAATATGAAACAACAGAAAGAAATATAAAATTCATCAGCTGCGCTAACAAATCTGTTCTTGATCTTCACAGAAACTTTTTCTCACTCACTGAAAAATAATTCTGACTTCTTTCTAAAAATCTAAAATATTTAGCTAGACCAAGCTGATTCAGTCTGGCAGAAAAACTCAGGTAAGTGCTTTCAATTTGAGTTATACTGTGGCAGAAAGAACTCATACACAAAGAGAGCATGTTTTTTACAATAAATCCCTTCCCTGAGCAATGATTTTGCAAACTGAGTACAGTATCACGATTGCTGAAATATTCTTCCTTGGGATATGGAAAATGTAATTAAAATTCAGCTCTTCTTCTCTGGGACAACGGATCTTATGCCTTTAAAGTTCCGCTCAATAATTGATGATAGCAGATTCAACAAATTCTGCATAAAGTTTCTTGCTGTAACAGCAAAACAGCATGTGGTGGTGCTCTGCTACCATTATGCATTTACGAAAATTCTGTGACTTATGGCTATTTTACAGAGGAAAAAACCCACAAACCCCCAATGTTATGCCAATACTATTTTGCTCATGTGAAAGGGAGGTACATGTACCCCTGTAGCTCATGGCATTTTCTCACTACATCACCCCAACACTTCACAATTTACTTTTGCAAAACATAACACACACTGTTCTTACTGTCTGTAGTTTGAAGATGCAAAATAAAATTAAATAGCCAAAACAGTTACTAGCTTTGGTTACCCAATCTGAGAATTTTTTCCTTACTAGAATATTTTGTAGATTCAAAGTAAGGATTTGACCATATGTGTAGCTCTTACATGTCCAACACTGTTTGTTCTCAGGCCACAAAGTAAGCATTCAGAACCCACCACACACAGCAAGCGAGCATTTGTGAACGCTGTCAAAAGCAGCAGCAGCTGCTGCCTCCCCTCCTGTTCCCCCCGCCGCAGAAGCAGTGTCCACAGCAATTGGACTGTGAGCAGGCTGGTGGCCTTCAGCTCTTGGGGCTACTTTCAGTCCTGGAAGGGGGACTCCAGGCTCTGCCTGGGAAGGGGCAGTGGGTCGGAGGGAGGCACTCCCCACACTTAATTTGGCTCATGGTCCATCAGCTGGACCACACTGAAGCAATCGGAGGACTCTTTCAAGAGGACCATTTTTGGACTCAAGTTGACTTTGCAACTCTAAAGGTAACATCTGCTGCCATTTCTTGGGGCTTGGTTTTGTTGCTTAATTCACACAAAAAGGTTAACTAATATGGGCAAGTAAATGCTGAGATATCCCAGCTTAAACTAGTTTTATCTCAGCTTGGCACCTTTTGTAGCCACATGGATGCATAAGCTCAAGTAGTTACAGCACTTAAAGCTACACACTCACATTATTAACTCTGGCATTTGATTGTATTACAAATCTATAAATGAGCAGAAACTTCACATTTTAATTCAGCTTTGAATGGAAAAGAAGTTTCTTTAGCAATGCAGGAAAGCAGCATTCACACACTGTTTTCATTAAACAAAGGTAATTTCAACGTACTAGAACCACAAGAGAAGACAACAGAAATGTAATTCATGACTTGGCTTACTCATTTTGGTTACCATTCAAGAATGTATACCTGAAAGCTCTAGCTTCTTACATAATTATTATTCCTAAAAACACAGCTTCTTGCTGCTTTTAAATAAAAAAATAGCTCCTTTCTTACCTGTGCTAACCCAAAACGAACACCACCCCACCCCCCAAAAGAAGTCTCTACCTGCAGAAGAGGCTACAACTGTCAAATGTTGGTTTCCTACTTCCTCAAACAGCCCCCAGACACCCAGCTAGGAAAGTTCCTCTGTTCGGTGGCTTTCTTTAACTTTCTGCCAGCAAGTACAATGCCTGAACACTGCTCTATATTCCATGATTAGGAAATCTATGTCTTAAAACATGTTCTTATAATTTCAAACAGGTTTATTTATGAAGAATTACTTTGCCAATAAACATTTCTTAGAAGTATTTACCCTACTTTGCCAAACTGCATGTCGCTAGCCAGAGAGGGCACAGAAATGCACTCTCAGTAAAGGAAGTGCTTGTCTGCACATTTGCTTTCTTCTTTGAGCAGTTTGCTCATGCAATTATTAAAAGATATTTGTTGTATAGCTTTCACGCTCACGAAAAGCGGAAGGCACCTCCAGCCAGCTAGGGTTTTCTGGGCAAGCAATACCAACTGTCACTGCCTTGCAAGTATCCTGCAGGTGTGAAAAAAATTCATTTTCCACCTCCAAATGGTCAAAATGATGGTGTATTTACGAAGGGACATGGGAAAGCAGTAACAGATGGAAAGCTCTACGATCATAGAAGTGAAGCAAAGGGTGCTGTATTATAACTTGTCTTTACTAGCAGCCATCATGGCATAAAGTACCTTGTACAGGAACACAAATATTTGCTGGCATCAGTAGGTGCATCCCAACTTTAAGAGAAAATTAAGAATAAACAAATAGACACCCAAGTACACCCAAAAACATTACAAGAGGGCAATACATTTCAAGCGTAGGCCGGGTCTTGCAGTCTAACGCTGTCAACTCTTTCTCAGCAGACTCCATTATTTTGATGCCTCAATAAAGTAATGAAAGGCACTCAGCTATCCGTCTGTATAAGGTACATGGCCATCGTGTCTGTTACACATTACACCACCAAGGTGAGCAAAGACATTTCCCTGAATGGATCCGAGTACAAACTCAGACACTAGAAAGGGACAAAGACGGGGGGGGGGGGGGGGGGGAATAAAAGTCTAATGACTTGTTTATAATCATGAAACTCATTAATTGTAAATTTACAATGCCTAAATGAAACATGCGCGTCAGGTGAATGGCTAACCACCATGAAAAAGTTTCAAGATAAATTCTGGGCAAGGCTGAGCGTGGTAAGGGTACGAAACCAGGCTCTGCCATCAGGTGCGCAGCAGCGCATTTTGGGCCCTCCGACCGCTGGCTCCCAGAATTCCCATTTCAAACCGCCCAGCACAGCTCAGCGCCAGGTTTGGGGAAACACGGCTCAGAGGCGAGCAGCGCTGCTTCAGCGATGCTGCAGCCCCCGCTGGGAACGGTCCGTTTTCGCAAGGACCGGGCCGCCATCTCCCCCGCCCTCGCTCGGCAGCCCACGAAGCGGCCGCCAGCCGCGACCGCTGCCGGCCCCAGCACGGCTACCGGGGCTTCTGCCGGCCCCGGGGCAGCCCAGGCCCCGCTCCCCCGGGCGCCCACCCCGGCCGGGCGGGTCCCCAGGGCACGGCCCGCCTTTGTCTGGCGGCGCGGGGTCCCCAGGCCGGCCGGCCTCTGGGCCCGCCCTCAGTGCCGCGGGCCCGGCGGCAGGGGCCCCGCTTCGCCCCCGCTGAGGGGCGGCCGGAGCCCCGGGGCGGCTCGGCCAGGCCCGCCTAGGCCGCCGCATCGGCGCGGCCGCCCGAGCTGAGGCAGCGCCCAGCTCCCCGTAGCCTCCCCGCCGGGGCCCGCCCGGAGCTTCCGCCGCCGCGGCTTGTGGCGGATCCCAGCGGCGGCCGCCGCGCCGGCCTGGCCCCTCCGCCGCCGCCTCGCTGTCCCGCGTTACTCACCACCCGGTTGTCCCGCTTCCCCATGGCGCCGCCGAGACCCCGCGCCGCCGCTCGCCGTCACCCCGGCCCGGCCCGGGGCCCTTTGCCCGTGCCCGGGAAGCTGCGCCGCGGGCGCCCCGGCCCCGCTCGGCCCCCCAGGCCCCGCTCGGCCCGA
Organism: Opisthocomus hoazin; assembly: GCF_030867145.1. Classification (NCBI taxonomy): domain Eukaryota; kingdom Metazoa; phylum Chordata; class Aves; order Opisthocomiformes; family Opisthocomidae; genus Opisthocomus; species Opisthocomus hoazin. The sequence continues at coordinate 68,222,278 of NC_134417.1, read as the reverse complement.
GCACCCGCCGAGCTGCGCCCAGAGGCGATGGCGGCGGCCGCGCAGCGCCCCCTGCCGGACCCGCCGCGCCACCAGGGCCGGAGCGGCCCCTCGCCGTCGGCGGGTGGCGGCTGTCAGCTCGCGGCCTCCGCCCCGCCCCGCGCCGGTCCGGCCGGGCGGCCCCGTGGCGGAGGCGTGAGGGGTAGGCGGCGGGCGGAAGAGGAAGAGCGGGAAGGGTTGAGGGAAGCGGGCGGCGGCGGGCCGGCGGTGGAGGCCGAGGGGCTGTCGGGGAGATGCCGCTGGGCCGGCCTTGGCGGGGGGCAGCTGGAGCAGCGGAGGGCGGCTCTGAGGGGAGAAATAAAACGTGAAGGGGCGGTTGTGCCCGGGGGTGCTGGGCCCGGAGAGCCCGTCGGGAATAAACGTCCCAGAGGAGAGGGAGAGGATGGAGTTGCATTCTGAGGGGGTTTTTCTCCTGATCTCTCTAGTAGTCAGTTACAGGTGGAGCTGCCGTGGGGTTTTTTCCTCAGCAGATGCATAGGTATAATGAAATAGCAGCCTGTCCTGGCATAGAATGCAGTGAAATGGGTCTCTATTTGAAGAAAAAAAGTGCATATTCAACACTTGTTAGCTGTCTGCGCTGCAAAATAAAGAACCTTGTAATACTGACAAGGTTAATACTGCGTGAGGTTAATGGAAATGCGAAGAGAAGCCTGGGAGTTACCAGGATCTACTAATGTGGAATTACAAATACCCTTTTCTGAAAGTGTTACCATTAAAAGTTACCACGTTAGTTACAGCCTTGTAAAAACGAAGAACAGTAATCACATGTTAAGAGACTAATCATACAAAGCGCAATGGAGTTTTGTTTCTGAAATGGCGCTGCTGGGTGCATCGTACTTGGGAATGGCTGGAAAAATTGGTGAGCCCACGGGGATTTGTGATACCAAATTACCCGGGAAAGCCACGAGCGGGCTGTGAGGAACCAGAAGAAAACTAAGATGGTGACTACACCAGAACTGCCTGTAAAATTTGGTCAATTGCAAATAAAATGTACTGTTGCAAACTGCAAGGTAGTGATAAGGGAAGGGGTAACGAGTTCCTCGGAAGATGGTTGGTACATTCTAAACCAAGGATAGCTGCTTTGGACGTGCAGCAGGCTGAAGTTCTCACTGCGCTGCCCGTGATGCTGGAGAGGTACATTTGAAGACAGAAGAAACAAACTGCATTAAAATATATAAGAAATGAGATCAGGAGCGTTACTAAGCATGCTATGGCGGCCCTTTTGCGAAGCGTGGTGATGCCGTCGCCCTGAACACGTTAGGTTTGGGCCATTTTGGAGGACGCCCATGCTGTCCAGGTCGAGGTGACTGATGCCACCCACGCCGGCTGTCCCCAGCGCTGCTGCAGCCTTTGGTGACAGGTGGGTGGCCCCAGGCGTGGCTGGCTGTCTGTCCCTGTGCCAACCTGGTGCCAGGGCTGCAGGTCTCCGCGGGCTTCAGCTCAGCTGCAGCAGCATGGTACCAAAGCTGCGTCAGGTCTGCCAGGGCAGGATTGCTTTTCAGAAATATTTTGACCAAATTTGAGTGAGGAGAGTTGAATTCATCCAGTGCCATGCACCCTGAGGCTTTGAGCTGGTGTCCGGCGCCTGGCCACACGAAGACCTGACGTTGCGGGAAGCCAGGGGTGCGGGGTCCCTCCTTCACTGTGCAGGCAGTGGGGAGCAGGGAGTCCTTCGCTGGACACGCTGGGGTGTTTTAATTAGACTCCCGTTAGCTTTTCTTCCCTGGCTGCGAAGGAGGCTTGGGAGTCCAGCCAGACCATTCAGCCAGCTAAATCAGATTTCTAAAAATGGATGAAAATACTTAGAGAAAGGACTTCTGTGTGACAGGAGACTGAAAGATGACCTTGTTTAACAAAGAGGGGGGAAAAAACGTAACTGATGGATGTAAAACGAGGAATGATACAGATACTGTAAATCTTGCTTTCCATGTATCAGTAAATGGCAGGCACATGATAGACAAAGACAAGGCATTTAGATCTTTTAAAATGAACATTTGTTTCTATGGTGCTAATAAGCATGTGACATCTAGTGTCGTTAGATAATTCTGAGGCAAAGAGGATGAGAACATTTAAGTGAATAATGAGAAGAATAACATTTGTGCTTATTTCTGCAAGGTCCTTAGTATTTTCCTTAATGGATTTTTTTTTTAAATATAATTTTCTCTTCCGTAACTGAGTTTTATGAACTTCACGCATGAGGTAAGTTTCCTTCTCACAGATGAGGGCGAGGAAGAAAATTCCTGTCTGAAGAATTTGTTCCGTAATTGTCCACAGACTGTTGGATTTTTTTCTGTGGTATCTTGCCCCCAGCACTATTAGAAATAAAACACCCAATAGCATCCAGATGTCTATGGTAGCTCTTACTTAATCTGGTGAATATTTCCATGATTTTTTCCCTTTTTCACAACACATTAGCTGTGGCTAATACGGGGATTTACGACGCTGACTGTTCTGCTCAGCCACCGGTCTCACTGCAGTTGATTTTGTGTCTGTCCCTGGCTGGAGTGCTGCTTGACATCTTATCATCTGCTTAAAGACTTATTTGGAATGTCACATAATGTAAAGATAGCTGCTGTTTTTATTTAATGCTGCGTCGCACCTGCAGCGCATACAGCTATGTTTTGTAAAGGCCTTTCATGGTTCCTTACAGTTTCTAGGGGCAGCACAAAGTTTTCGTTCTCAGTTACAAAATCCTTTGCGGCTCTGGGGTCTGGTTAGCTTTGCAGCCAGTTCTGTCTAGAGCTTCCATCTAGAAGCTGAAATCTGGATGCTTGAGCTAAAAGTTTTTAGATTCTTATGTCTGGTGGCTCAGTGGAGGCCTTGTTAGTCAAAACTACTTGTATCCTGCTCTAAAGAGCACTTAATGATCTTTGCAATAAGCTGAAGCTTTACTGGAGTTGTTTTGATGAAGATTTTTTGGTTGGAGTGACAGAAAATACGCATCTGGTTTTGGAGTCTGATGTTGTGTCATTTTGTGTTTGACTCAAACTGTGCATTGTTACCATTTCTGTGAACCCAGAAATGCTACTAGTCATACTTAGAGCCAATTGAGAAAAAACAGTCAATCAATAAAGTGTGCTCAGCTTCTTAAAAGAGGGAAGATGAAAGCAGCAGAACCTTTAGGAATACACAAATACCACACACATTAGCGCAACAGTTGGATCAAGTAACATTTGGGGAAAATACTGCATTTCATGAATGACTGGAGCCATTATAGCTGAATTAAAGCACAATTTGCCTAAACCAACACAAAGATGATTTCAGTAAAGACAAACGAGTGCTGAACCATGTAGTGTTCATAGCAATTGCACCAATGTTCTGCCCTCGAAAGAAAAAGTGATCGCTCAAATTTTGGTTTTTTTAAAGGGAATTAATCCTAGGTAAGCAATAAAGTAATTCAGAAATGAGAAATCAGGACAAATGAGGTTAGATTTTTATAAAACTAAAGGTATATGGTAAGGTGCTTGAACGGGTGAGCATGTCCTTACGTTTCTGTGTCTGGTCGTGTGTATGTTTGTTGATTCCCTAGAATACCCAGAGTGTTGAGAAAAACACTTGCAAACATAAAAACTAGAAAACAATGTTGCTAATTTTCTGTATTTAATATACAATACTTACTGCATTTGTATTCATTTTACATTTTTAGATAAAAGAAAAATATAGCTAGAAAGGTGAAGTAAACCTCAGGAAAGCAGTTTTAAATACAAAACTAATTCTTTGCCTTTTTACTTTCCAATAATTTGGGAACAACTAAAAAGAACTTGACACCGTGAAAATTTTTATTATATTGATTTTCATACTGAACCCTCAGCACCCAACAATAAATACACAACTTTGCTTTTCTTGCACTGCCAGCAGCAAAACGTTCAGTTCCAAAGGACTGTAATTCTGATATAATACAACATTGATAACCTTCTGTGTGCCTTAATTTAATTTTGCTGTATTGACACATGATTATTTTTGCAGTCAACCATCTTTACAAACTCGTAAAAGCTAAAGACTATGTTATATGGTAAGGTGCATGCTTGAAAGAGTATGCTCCGATGAACTTCAATGCAGTCAGTGTAAAGCAGCCCCAGCTGAGGGTGTTCCTAAAGCAGAAAGCCCCACAGGGTGAAATTTGGGACACAGAGCAGGCATGCAGTTAGATCAAAGGGCTTTGTTTGAAAGCTTGCAAAGGGAGCTCGGGAGTTTCCAAAGTGTCTGCATTATTTCCCAGCCATTCTGTACAGCAGAAACATACTTTTTTCCAATGCGTATATGGCAATCGGCAGCTCTGCGAGAAGAGGAGAGGCTGCAAGATTTCATGCACAGCAATACTTTTATATACCACAGTCTGCATGTTGTAGCCCCTCGATGTCATATCGATGACTATAAGGTAAACCAGTATATTTCAGTAACAATTCAAGAAATCACTCTTACATTTTTCTGTACCTCTGTAGGTGATACTGTGTTTCACACATAGGTGGTTTTAACGCTGAATGCAAAGAACGTAAAGAACACTGAACAGTAATTATTAAGCACACAGAATAAAAAAAAATGATGCACCTTTAAAAGAAACAGTAACACACGCACCTTTTCATGTTTGTACCCTGATTAAAAGAACATCATGAATTTCAAGTATGAAGTGATACAGTGAAATCATGTCCTGTAAATAGGTATCAATGGTAGTCTAGGTAGTACAGTTTGCACCGTAGGTAACTTTCCACCTTGCAAAATAAAATCCTACTGCATATGTAGGTAAAGTGACTTGAAATGCTAAAACTCGTCGTGCCAGCTGCTTCGCCGGTAGAAGCTGATACAGTGCTGTAGAAGTCAACAGGACTGTGCTGATTTGCACCAGCTGAGTATATGCCCTAAGGTGAATGAAAAAATACTCGAAACTGCGTTGCATGCTTTCCTTGAAATTAGCAAATCCTAGACACCTCCAGAGCAAATTATATTTTGTTACAAAAAAGGGGGAAAAAAAGAGAGGAAAAAATAAGCCAAACAGCATTAGAGGCTGTTTTAACTTTCGGAATGTTTTTCATATTATTTTTTGTAAAATCATACTGAGAAATAAACGTACTGAGACAGATTTTGATTTGCTAATGGATGTTGGTCTGATGTAATATCGGTTAATAAAGTTACTCTGGATGTGTCTCAGAAGCTGTCCTCACTGTTCATAGTATTCTGTAAACCTGAAAATGCAAGTTTTAATAATGCCTTTTGAGAACATAACTGACCTTGCAGATTCTGAAACCAGTATCCCACGAGGGTTACAAACAGGCTTTACTTCCATTAACTTCAGTGGGATTTGCAACATACACGGTAGGCACACATGGAGTGTCTGGAGCAGTAAGAACTGAATCTTATTTCTGATACATTTCTGTACCAGCATTATGCTTATCTCCACATATCCCAATGCCACTAAGAAGTGCACTTCTGAACTTCTGTGTAAAAAAAGTAATGAATATAAATTTTGAGAGAAATAATGTTACTAGAGTTAATATTTTTATCACACATTACCATTTATATATTATTCTTGCCGCTTTACTAAGCTTAAGTGTCTCTATATAGACCTGAGCTGCCTGACACTGAAATTTGTAGACTTACAAGGTCAAATTCTTGGTTTAATTTAACTGTAGTCAGTGGAGTTACGACAAAGGTAAATTATGCTAAATGATTTAAAATACTTTGAAACCCCAATCCTATTTCATGCAATTGCCATGCACAAAAAAAAAAACCAACCCTAAATTTGCTGCCTTTATGCTTTTGTTTAGCCAACAATCTTACTTAAATCCCAGATGGGGAACTTCATCGCTGCAAAAGACTTTCCTCAGTTACAGGATGCCACACAAACTTGGCCCCTGGCTTAAGCATCTGGATCTGACAGATACCGGCTGGACTTGCTACAGACAAAATAAAGCCAAAGGCAGCCTCTGTAATGTTTTCTAATTTTAATTTTTCAGACAACATTCCCCCACTATATGTAAAATTAGCTCTATTTCAAAGTAATCTGCTTATTCCTTTACATGTTAAAACAAACAAAAATACCCTAAAGCATAAAAAATACTACGTAGGAACACACATACTACTCTAGCTGCAAAACTCAATGTACAGTATGAAGCTTATTTATAATTTTTTTTGACTGATCTAGCCTTCTGCCTCTCTATGAAACTAGCTACACTTCAACAACCAAAATGTATACTAAATGCAAATAAACAATAAAGCAGCAAGACTCAACACATTTTTTGGCAACTACCCTTTCACAGGACTAGTGTGTTTTCATAAGAAATAATACACTGAATTATAATAGCAATAATTTAGGTTAATGTCAAATAACTTGCAGAAAAATGTGTCCACATCTTCAATAAACACTGACCCCATTTACTGGTGTCTTGGTGCTGTTATTAACCATGTGTCCTCACTACTAAATGAAAGCCTTTTTCTGCAAACACATTTTGTGAGCACCTATAGTCACACGAGTAACCCCTCTCAGCTCTGTGGGACTGCTCAGGTGAGGTACAGTATTGATGGGTTTGCATACCTGGGCCTTCAGACTGAAGAGTATTGAGCTAGTGAGGAAATACAAATACACGCTGTTACACAGAAAGTAGAAGACAGACTTACAGACGAAAGCAACCTGTGATGCTTTCGGGACTTACAATATAAATATGATTTCCAAAGTATACAGTTCAACTTCTAAGACATCATTTTGAGGGTATAATTTTTCTTTAGAGCATTCAAAGACATTATACGTTTAAAGCGGTTCAAAGTAATGCAGCTAAATATTACATTAAAAATAAAACCCATGTGAGATTCAATGGCAGATGTAGACCACTTAAATGAACTGCAATGAAACGGACCATAAATACATTAATCTGAATGCCTGAAAAGAATTTACAAAGAAATTAAAGACTGAAAGGAAGGAATAAACGGGTGCCTGTGGGCTTGGTTTCAGTGCCAAAAATCATGCAGCTTTGTGTAGGAAACAGATTCTATCAGAAAAATAAATGGCATCTTTACATTTTCTCTATCTGAAGTATTTCAGAATGTGTTTCTAGCTTTAACAGACGTGACTGCCTTGCCTGTGAAAGGTGCCTGGCTAAGAGTCCTCTAGACTCTTTCAGGCCCTGTTTCAACTGGAACCGGCTCTCATTCCTTACCAAAAAGCACCGCCATAATGTGAACTTCTGCCCACATTTCTGTGACTCTGAGTGGGTTGTAGGAGGGGAGTTCAGTCTCCAGGAAAAGAGATTTTGAACACTGTGGAGAATGACAGCGAGGTTATTTAGCAGCGCTGAATGCAAGGAAGGTGTCATGGATATTGAACTCTATTTGTTGGAATCTAAACAGACATATGATTCACTTAATATTGACCACCAGAGAGTGATCAAAATCGTTAGACAGTGCTGGCCTGGTCTGTTTTTAAGCTGATAAATTAAGAGTAATGCTTTTCTATTTGACTTATGCTCAATAGGAAGGAGAATGGTGTTGGTGGAGGTGAAACAAATCAAAACAAAACAAAGCTGGTAAACCACTGGGTTGCTAGACATCTAGGGAGAAAAAGGAAAGGACGGATCAATCTTTGCGATCCCTTCAGCCTCTAATCTCATGACACTGCAGTCTTCCTGCCGTGTTATGATAGGTAACTTCAGTTCAAAATGTGCACGTCCATCAATACTTTCAGATGAGCACATCCCCATGTAGTTTATATAAGCCAGCGCCTACAGCCTCACATCCACCAGCTTCTTGCCAGCATCCAATTTCTGATGTACTTTTTGCTGTAGCTGCAACCCATGGCTACAGCAGCTTTTGTTACAAGGGACTCTAAGATAAAGTCCCTGCAAGAAACTGTGATGGATTTTGGGTCTTGCCAGAAAAAGGTTGAGAAAAACTTCTTATTTAAGTAGCACTCTGCAGACCCAGGCTAGATTTTGAACCCAGTTTGGTTTTTTATTTTTCCTGTCACCGATGAAGGATGATTGAGATACATCATCATCCACCTGGAATAAAACACTTTGTCTTTTCCCGCAGCATGTCCAGAATTCACAGTCATCCTTTTTTTTTTTTTTTTGTAGTGAGAGAGCTTTCTTAGAGGAGTTCTTACAACACTGCTGTTTAACATGTGAAAAAGTCAACTGTCATAGCAACAGTAAGCATACTGTCCCCTCTAGATCCTGGAAAGGCTTTTCCTTGGGAGAAGATGTTGGAGGTTAGGGTCTGTCTGTGCCTAGGATTTGTGGCAGGGCTCTGTACTCAAAACTGCCGTAGCAAAAAGCAAATGAAGGAGCCTGATTGCCTACAGTGATCTGAGGGGAGGCAAAGGGGGTAAGCAGTAGGAGGCTGGCATTGCTAGTCTTGTTTGTATCCGTTAAAAGCTTCTGCATAATAGAAGCATCATTGGCTGCTCTTGTAAACATGTACATCACAGACAGTTGTCCAGAGATCTTCTATACTAGTAATCTGCTGAATCAAAAATTATTTTGGCTGATCAAACACATTATGTTCAATCTAATGTTTTGTAGCTCCTCTCTTTGCTTGAACCAAAGAGTGTAAAAGTAGCACTCACTTTGCCATATTCTACTGTAGTATTTCCCAGTTCCCAATGAGAAGCAAGGACAAACTATAGTACAAATCACTGGCTGCTTGCAGGCTGGGGGGCTGCAGAACTACAAGGCAGTCATTTTAACTCATAGCTTCTGAAGTGGCTGTGGTAATATCAGCAGGGTCAGATACGAGTGATAGGTGATTAAGTGTCACTGCAGTAGGAGGAAGCAGGGTGTTGCAAGACTGTTGAGGAGTCGACTCCCCAGGGCTTCTTTCACAGTGATCACGGTAGGATGATCCGGGACAAGGAAAGGACAGTGTGAGTGGCCGGGTGATCTGTCACTGGCACAAATGCCAGAGAACTACTGTGTAGAATTAGAAGTTTCCCATCCCTAGAACTGTGGAACTTGCCTCTGTGCCAAGACTAGTTGCTCACGCTTAATGGAAGGACCAAAATTAGCCACTCTGTGCAAACACTTACCCAGCCACCCACACACATGGACTAAACACAACAAAATGCTATGCAGGCCTTGTATTCTGTATTTTTGGAGGTGGCATAACAATAGTTAACGGTAGCTCTCAGCTTGGCACAGCATCTCAGAAAGCTCCATTCCTGCTGCACAACCTACGAAAACACTTCTTTTTTCTCCATGGCAGATGGTTCTGCAGTGTTGCTTACACTGGGTGTTGGACAGACCTGCTAGGCTCTCAGACCTGCTCCTCTAAGATGGCAAACCACCTGGACTGGTCAGCAAAACTTGCATGCGGATAATGTTACCAACATCCAAGTGCTCAAAACCATGCCATTTTGGATTGCCAAAGGGTTTTCAATCAGCAGGAGTCAGCTCGCAATGCACAGCGATACTGCACACTAATGGATGCTGTTAGTGGCTCTCCCGCATCAGAGCTGTACATTCTCAGTGTCTCTGTGGCCAGCTTAATCTGCTCTCAAGCTGTCTCATAAGACTTCTTTTTATATCTGCACAGAAAAACCTCTAGCTTCTGCAAAATCTGATTTAAAAAATAGAGCAGTTGCTATGTTGAAAAACTGCACTGGAACTCTTGTCTTGAGTTGGCATAAGTATCTGGAACTGAAATCCTGTGCAACAGTCTTGCTTTATCATCTTATGCTTCTGAAAGTGAATGACAGGAGAAAACAAAACATGGAAAAAAAGTCTTCCCCCTACACTTATACGTAACTTTTCCACATATTCAAATTCACTTGCCAAAATTGTCCTGAACTCTCCTAATCTCTGCCCCGTTTTCCTGTCTGTGCAGCACTTCACAATTTTCCTCCGTCATCTAGCTACTCAAAATTTATCCTAACATTCAAGAACTGTTTGGTTTTTTTTTTAAGAAAAAGGCTGAGGATTTGCATAACATGACATACGCATGAAGCATGGAATAAGAGTAAAGGCTGCATATTGTAGAACGTTAATTAAAAACTCTTTAGGAGTAATTGCACAAAGGAAGCTGGCAGTCTGTGAAACTTCATTTTCCATTCAGTGTCAGAGACAGTGCTCTTTGGCTGGATTTAACATGAGAATATCAGTGGGAGCAAGTATCCATGTAAATACTAGAAAATGTGGTTTTTTTCCTGGCATGTGAATGGGTTTAAGGTGCAGAAAGCTAAACAGTTTGGATGCAATTAAGCTCGTTCAAAAATGGACAGTGAGCTTGATAGCTTTACAGCATATCCATGTAGACATCACCAAAGTAAATCACAAGTTAAACATTACCTATTTTCCCTTCTCGTTTCAGTCAAATAGTATAGGTTGCTTTAGTGCAAATGAACATTAAAATGGTAGTTAGAATAAGTTCATATTTGGATGCTTTTCTTCCATAAAACCCTATCAACTTTGCAAGGTCAGTGAAAAAGTACAAGTTTCAATGCATATTTAATACACGTTGATTGTATTTACATTTTTTCGTGTTATAAATATGCTTTTTCACTTATCCCAACAATATTTTCCCAATAGTTCCTTAAAATCTCCTTTTTCATCTTTACTAAGTGTCAGTTGTTTGTTTTTTTAAAAAGAAGACAATCTCTTTTGTCTGACCTTTTTTGGAAACAAAAAATCTACTCGACCACAATCACCTAGTATCAAAATATCCACAGCAGAATCTCTTCTTACTTTCTCTAGCAACAAGTTCCTAACTGATTCAGTTCTGTCTGGGTGCCTATCACTGTCTGAATTAAAAACATACACATAATTTTTCAGGAATATTTTTTAAAAGAAAAATATAGCAGTTTCAAAATTTTGAGTGTTACAGCTAAAAGAATGATTGTTAGCTGATTTCTGCATCAAGCTAATGAGCCATTTTTTATATTATCTGTGCACACTACCAAGTGTTTTTAATGGTTCTTATATTGTGTATATATTGCATATCAGTATGCAATACTTGCTAAGCTTCAAACTAAAGGGAAGAAATAACACTTGGCAAAAGTATATTTGTCAGTTCGTATGTCCACATCTTTCTTTTTTTAATGGCCTAGTTCATTTAAATCGGTGAGAAAGCTTCTTATTGTTTTACATAAATTACTGGGATTTGATGGTTACAGAGTCTGGTTCAGGAACTAGAATTATATTACAGCCATTATCTAACAATTTGCAAAACAAAGAGATATGATAAAATAAATAGCTCACAAATAAAACTCCTATTTGAGTTGCACAGCCTGTTAGACTGTTAAAATTGTACTTGTGTTTTTGCACACCTGAACTGTACTTGCACAAAAAAACTGGCTATGAAAATTAAACTTGGAAGGTTAAACATATAAAATCCCACTTACTTTTCTAAAGATTGTTTCTGAATTTTTTCTTCATGAAAACTAATCTGTATACTCCAATACTTAGTAATCAAAAAGAAGTAAATCTATAGCTTATTAACAGTCAGTTACTGAAGATTTCAGTATATAACATGTTATTATTCTCTGTGAAAGTAAAAATATATTTCTTAAATTTTCCCACACAACTGCAGTTTGGAAAAATGTGTTTTTCTAATATACTAATTTCAAGAAAACCATTTACACATTAAGAGAAGTGTGAAATCCTGTTAACATCAGAAAAGATCTTGATATTTAGAAGCAATTTTGTAGGAATAAAATAAATATGTTAGGTTCCTAAGCTTATGATCCATTCAAGCTTCAAGCATAACACAACAAAATCACTCTAATAGCCTATCTTCTAATTCACATTGTATATAAAAATCAATCTATTCCTGAAGCTACTGTATATGAAAAATACTAGCAAAGTGGTTCTATAAAACAAAGTTCTTACAATAAGCTTCCTCGCTATTCAGCTGTGTCTTAAACATGGAACATAATTAATTTATGTGGCCTTTTAAACCAAACTGTGTGGTTTATGATTCATATACATATTTGACAACTGATGTGTTTTCAGTTGTGAGTCAGATAAGTGCTCCAAGTTTGCTGGTTAAAAGACCAAACCAGCATGTTTTATCTTTATTTTCTGTTTAAAGCTGGACTAATACCTAACAGCAGAGACAATTATATGTATAATAAAACACGCTTCTCAAAGACAGTGAGTGAACCTCTGAAAAGTAGCATGGCACAGTACTTTCTTCTTACCAACCATCGAGCGTGAAAATGACATAAGAGTTATGATGCTGGATACCATCCCCCACGCAGAAGGTGCTCAAATGCTACAACTTACTGATTCCTTTCATGTAAAAGGCTCTGTACACATAGCACCACATTTCAATATTTTGCAAACATGACGTCGTTATTTTTTGGTGTGTTTTAGGACAGAAACAACAGAGAAAGGTACTCTAACATTTACCATTGCGGACTAATAGGCTGAAAAAAACCCGGAGTGTGGGCACGGCCTACACAGAAATAAGCACAAACCCTATTTTTAGAATTTTACTTATGGCAACATAGGTGTATGCAAAACTAAGAGTAAGCAAGGAGGTGCCCAAAGAGATTTATTTTTTAATCATCAGTTCTGGGCTGCCGGACTAAAGGAAGCAGCACTTGGCAACAGGGACGTAGGGGAAGCTGACACTGTGTAGCTATTGAAAATTTGGAAGACTTATTGGAAATAGCACCTGTGAGTGTCACTGAAACCTGTTTCCATAGGGGAGCTGAAGGAGAACTGGAGAGCCAGAGTGAGCGTGGAGACATGGCTGAAGAGAGAAAGGGGCTGCTCCAGATGTATTGCTGTGGTTCAGCACTTAGCACTTCTCTAGCTGGCTTTGGTGATTTTTTCCTTGGCTGTTAGGTCTGTTTTTCCTGCAGAATTATGTAGTAGTGCTAAAAAAACAAGCTGGTGGGAGATAGAAACTGCTCCTTCCATTACTTAGAACACCCTGTTCTGTGCCGAGATGAGCACAGTGCCTGGCTGTGGGTGCGCTAGGAGCTAAACATCTATACTTCTGTGTCATATATTTTTTGTTATTTTGTTACTCAGTGGTTTTTAGCTGCTGTTGAACCACTCCTGTAGAACACATACAGGCATAGTTATTGCTAAGAAGAATTGCACTCTGAAGTCTTATTTAAAGGATGTATGAAGAGTTTTCATCACACTCTGGAACATGTGTGTCAAGGAGCACTTTCTTTTTTACATATACAATTCCTGCATCCTACACATATGGCAGTAATGAGTAAAGGTACTCAAATATTAGAACTATACCAGTAAAATAAAAAGAGCAAGGGCATGGGCTCGAGCACAGTCCCACAGTTGTCCCTACTGTCTAGCCATGAGCATGCTTTCTGGCGTGATTTTAGCCCGTGCCAGCACTTTGCCCAGCCAGAGAACAGGCTTTCTCAGTTTACTAGTGCAAGTTGAGCCCCCCGGTTTGGCAGGGAAGACTGGAATAAGAGTAGGCCTATGGCACGTCAAATGGAATTTCTTCCTAAAGAGATTTTGAAGAGGAGGTAATTTGAAAAGTCATTGGTCCTTTGAATCTAGGCCCTTGCTACCACAAGGACCCCATTAGAGAAATCTTTTCCCTAACCCTGCCAAGACAGAACTTGCATTTCATTTTTTATTCCTGCCATTCCCACTGGAAGGGTGTTCCAGAACATGACCACTGATGTGGCCCTTCTCAAGCTGTTCTCCTGAACACATCCATTTATAACCTGATCCTATATTAGACAACATACAGCACCATGTTGCAGAAGCTCTGCTTCTGATTTCATAAGCCAGCGCCTGCTTTTCTCTGCTTGTCTCTGAGCTCTTCTTCTGATACTACAGTTTGGGAAATACTGCTCCAGTAATTAACTTCCTTGTGATCTCCATATTCTCATTAGTTTTTGGGCCAACACTAAACTCTGGCTTAAAGTGTTCTCTTCCCTCCTTTTTTTTTTACCCTAATAATGTGCCTACATTCAGCAATCGTATTCTCCTCTAGGCTTTGCTCCACTAAGCTTAACACAAGAAGCTCGTCTGACATGGAACAGATGTACATCTCTATCTGAGAATTTCGAGCCTAATTTGAAAACACCCCCTCCTCCCTCCCTTCGTTTTCCCCCTATGCTAGTTGTCAGAGAGCTCTGGGAGCGTTCCCCGACAGCTGCAGGAAAGCCACACCAACTGAATGCCCTGATAAAGTTATGTACGATAGCTTGGCACTAGGTAAAACGTAGAATGTTGTTAAAATTGCTAAACTGTGTAGAAAACTTTTCTAGTTGTTACTGTTGCAAGATTCTCCTGAATTTTGGCTCTGTTCATGGTTCTAATTAGCATTTAAAAATGGTTAGCAAAAATTTTACTCTGGCCCATCTTTTTTATGAATGTTAAAACCTAGTTACACTTGGGTCCATTGACCCATGAAGAATAGGGCTGGGACAACACCAGTGCAGTGGGTTCCCAGTTCCCCTTGGATGTAGGAACAGAGAGAATGACAGAGGCGAGGCCAAGACTAGAGGGTTAGCTGCCATGACCACTCCCTGGCCTTCAGCTTGCCATTCGCAGAGCTCCCAAAATTCTTGTGTTGTGCATCTGTAGTATCTGTGTGCAGATGCCTCGTGCATGCTCTTGCCAGGCCTAATTCGCAACTTGCCTGTTCATGCTGGTAGGTTTTGCATAGGCATCATTCTGGGCATGAAGAAAAGCACAGGCCACTGCATGCATGCATGCAAGTGGTCCTTTTAAAATCTGGCTTATTTAAAACAGACCTAATTTAACCATATGTCGCATAGTTACGTGTCGAACAGTAACAAAAAGCTTTATCTAAGAGACTGCTAAGATCCACTCACTATCCTTAGCAATGGGCCGTGTCCCAGACAGTGCAGATACCCAAAACAGAGTTAACAGTGCAGTTCACCGCAGCAGCCAGTCTATCACGCGACTGAGAAACTTGCCAGGGTGATGGCTACAAGTTCCCGTGCCACAGTGGGAAAAGTTGCATTGCTCGACTCACTGCTAAGGACCTGCTTCTGCCAAGCATGCTGTGAATGAGGATATAATGCTCGCTCGCTAGCTAGACAAGATGACATAGAGATGAGGAAGAGAGAAGCCTAAGGGACTATCACAGGAGTAAGCAAAGCTAGCTGCCTCACTTATCATCAGTTATACTGCAATAGTGTATATTTATGGTTTTATGGTAAGGGCTAACTTGTTGGACCAGTATTTTCCCCCAAGTCATATCCAGGTAAATGTACTACAAGTCATGCTAGGGAACAGCTTTTATGGATTTTAAATATTTCTTTTTTTCCCAATACAGTATTATAAAAATAAAAGCTTCTTTTAAAATACTGAAAATATATTTTAGTTAAGGTAAAAATACTAAATATAAAATTTTAATGTAATATTTAAAATAACTGTGCTATAAAGGCATGTGAATTGCTTAGTTATTTTGACATTCAATAATGGCACATTAACCCTAGCATGTGCCAGTATACCCACATGGTGGTTTAGGAGAGAAGCTCATGCATTTCTGCATAGAAAACATGTCTGCTCAATAAACGACATCTGAGGGATTTTGTGACAGTAACGTTCATGCACTTGTGATGCATGGGGGCGTGTTGCAGGTAAGGCAGCGCAGTATACAGCACACAGTTCAGCACAAATACATATCTGTGCTTATTACAGGTACGGGATTCTCTGCTTCTGATCTGGAAACACTTTTTCTATTTTCCTTTTTGGCTGATAATCAGAACAGGTTGAAGGAGAAAATCTGCATTGATTTTCATTGACTCTGCTCATGTCTTTGAGCTGCATATCAGAAAATTTGGAAAGAGATAAAGAAAATGTCCTCGCAGCTGTTTCCAGAGGGAACGATGGGTTAGATGACGGGCTAGAATGTGCCTGGATTTCAACACAAACCGACCATTTGGAAATGGAAAGAGTCTTTCCGAAGTTTCTAGAAGTTTTTTAAAACACTTGTTTTTTCCAACATGCACACAAACGTAGCTAGATAATAACTCGTTTGTGTACGAAAACAACTAAAAGTTGAGACATTTATTATGATCACCATCATCACTGTCATTTTTATAGAGCAATGAAATGATAAAATAATCCATCCAAGTTTTCAAGTGGGGAAGCACCTGCATATATGCTATGAATGAACAGTAGCTGGATATATTAATGCACCTATCAGTTAACTGCAGGTTGCAGAGATCTGATATTTCAATGCCATTCTTTAAATATCATTGTAAGAGATCACATAATAATAATTTAAAAAGTACCAAATCATGCTTCAGCAGCTAGAGAGAGAGATTGCATCGTGTTTTGGCAGTAACTCGATCATCCTACTCCACACTGGCAGCATTCAATATTAAAAGGATAAAATGGCAGCAAAACTGGTCAGCAGCTTCTCTTCCTCTGGAGTTTTCCCAGGTAGATAAACAAAACAAAACCAAAACAAACATAAAGCTGCAACGGGAGCAGGTCAAAGCCCTGGCCCTTGCGTTGCTCTGATGAAAGTAAACTACATTGATTTCCTTGGATAAGCACATCACAATCCCAAAGTAGAAGATAAGTGCGTAAAACCTCCAAATAATGGTCTTCGCTAGAACAGCTATGTGGTTTGCATGGGACAGCGGCCTTGTCAGCTAGATGCCTTGTTCATTTATGATTCGTCTTCAGTCAGCATTATGATGCATTCACCTCGCTGGAGTTTTGGCTGGATGACATGTGAGAGTCCAGATTCTCCTTGCATTTCTCCAGATCGTGGAAATATGGGTGAGAGAGGGCAACATAGGTAGATATTCTCTTGGCTGGATTGAACGCTAAGCACTTCTGTAAGTACGAAAAGAAGTTGGTTTTAACTAAAATATACAGTTAGTAGTGCTAACATTGCACATATACATTAGTGCGTGCCACCTTCAGTTTATGATCAGTATGAGGCACAACAGGGTCTCAGCAGGTGCTGCACAATAAGATGACCATCCATATAAAAACAAGCAGTGGGGTCATAGTATACGAACATGGCATCCCCAAAGATAACAGAAAATAACAAATTAGACAATTCAGGTATTCGTGGTTTAGGAAATCCCAGAATTCAGGTTTTCTAAAATTCACATGCACAGGACATCTGTCTCACAGACTGCAGGGAGCAACTGTTGATGAACAACTTGTGAATCCCCACAGTGTTCAATGCGCTATTCTTTTGTGGTTGTATGAACAAGGACAGCATCATAAGGTACATGTTAATTCCTAGGCTCAGCATTTCTATAGGTGTTGGGTCTTTGACTTTACAGCCTTCATATGATAATGTTTTGTGTTCAGTTTCTCTCTCTTCTTCCTAGCTGTACTTTGCTTACCTTCTTTCTAGATCCTTATCCCAGCCTTTGTCCAATCTCTCCCATAGCCTTGCGTGTTATACATTGTTCTTCTCTTTTCCTTCATTCACCTCCAAATGGTATTCTCCCTACTATCCTTGTCTAATCACTTTCTACTCCTACTCTTTTCTTGTATCAGAATTTCTATCATTTAACTTCTGAAATTTAATTCAGTGACTTCCAGTCCTACTCTCCCCTTTCATCTGTAACTCCCAGCTCTCATCTCCTTGCCTAACAGGAACAGCTTCACTTCCCACCTCACCTTCTAGGCATAGATATTGGTCTTCTTCCTTCCTCCCATCATGCCTCACACTCACTGAGCTGTCTGCCATATTTTATTCCTCGTTGTTCCCAGAATCTAATTCTTGTCTCACGTTTAGCTTCTTTTTCCAGGCTGCCTGCAAGCACAACAGATGCGTTTCTCCCCTGTCATTTCAAGTGTCCAGATGTAGTGCAGCTTACCACAGCTGGGAGCTGCAGTCATAAGGACAATAGAGGACAATTTGCTGTTTTGTAGAGATAACTCTGGCAGTTCCTTAAGGGATGCAGCAAGTCTTTCAAGAGTTGCACTAGGTCCACTCTACCGAGCACATGTGAACCAAGATCTTTTAAACGCTTCCAGAGAATAAATTTAGCTAGATTTCAAAATGCATGGCAAAAGGCAGACTCTGAGGCAAGGCCATTCCTTCTACTATATTCCAAGACTGAACTTCAGGGCTGGGGTTTATAGCATATCTATAAAGACGATGGAAATAATTTAATTAGATTCAGTGTTACCAGGCAAACTCCAAATCTCAAGTTTTCAGCATTCAATAAAAGGCATGCAGATGTAATCTGCCTCTACAGCCTATTTTCTGCTTTATACTGGGTCCACTATACCATGAAAAATGGTAGATCAGTTTTTGTACTCATGTGAGGCTTATACTATAAGAATGGCTGAATCAGTGGCACCACAGTGGTCAGCCATGAGGATCTAAGCATAAAGTCTAAAGACAGGTCAAACAGGTACTTCCCTGACGCTTTCCTAACTATTCTCAGCTCTGACACCTCTTGAGCCAAAGGAAGTGTCTCTGGGCTCATGTTTCACAGATTTACATGAGTTTGTCTACCTACTTTTCAGCTATTCTTTAATAACTCAATTGAATGGAAACGTAACTGTTTCTTGGCATGTTGCATGCACAGTGGGAACTATCAGTCATGCGGCTGGGAGAACAACTAGAAACTCACAAGAAGCAAGTCTTTGCCCAGTTCATCAATATCTGGTACAAATTTTTCAATAGGTTGTGCGGGTCTGGAAGTGAAAGCATTTCTTGGAAGGGCAACATCATTAGGCCAGTCCTCTTCTTCTGGGAGTCCAATTACACTGTGAAAGGAAACACATCATGTTAGGTCTGAACGTCTGTGCAGTCTTCCCTTTATATAGATTATACCGAGTGGCAGTTTATGAGTTAAGCCTTTTCATTTAAATGAGATTAATTGTACAGTAGTGCACTGATCTTTGTGAACAGAGGGTGATGAGCATAGGTCCTCAGTGTGCTTGGTAGAAATCATTCTGTGTCCGGCACAATTTTCTGGCCTAGGTCTCAGTTTTCTGAGTATTTTTGTTGAAAAAGGGCTGAGTGCTTTGAAAGGAAGTTGCTCACTTCTTGACTGGATGGTGCAACATATGTCGCTCCAGGATGATTAAAAGCAGTAAGTTTCAAAGGGGAATTGCATGCAAGGATCTTTATTCACAAGAATAGGGATTGAGAGAAGAGTGTGGGTCAAGATGAGGGTAAGGCAATAAAAGGGATGTTTCATAATGCTTCAAAGCTATGTGCAGTAATTGTTGCCCAAATTTAAACAATCTATTTGCTTCACAATACAGGTTTTAAAGTCTCAATTCAGCAGTGCCATAGGACTTGAATATCTTTATGTTTTTACTTTCAATTGTATTTCAGTTTTTCTTTACCCTTTGATAGACTATTTTAATTACTTTTTATAATTTATGTCTTTATTATTTAAATTCTAGAAGATATTATACTTATTATATAATCATGCTAAGGTTTTAAAACCCAAATAAATGAAATAGTAGGTAAACCTCCAGTATTGGATGTCTCGTACATTTCATGTTTTAGGCTGATGCTAATATTTGCAGGGCTAAAATGCTATTTTCTGACGTAAATTCTGGAAAAGACCATACATTATTTGTCATGTTTCAGGGAAAATAAATTTTTACAGCCTGTAAAATCGAGATTTTTAATGGAAGCGCTGACAGGGTAAGACAAGAAGGAACATGAAAAAACTTCACCGAGTACTTGGGTCTGCACTAAGTCAAATGCCACTAGGGAGCAGCATTGACCTTTCTTCTTAAAGAGGGTGGTAGTAAGACTGGGTGAGGCCATGGGCCAAACACTTTGATGTAAATAATAGGTTACCTGGGTGAACTTCGTGAAATTACTCCACATCTACCTACATGGATTTTAGATTGTAATTTGGCTCAGTTAAGATACATCTGAAAATTAATAAGTCCTCGGAACAACAGCATGGCTAGAAGGGCAAAGTAATTAAAATCTCAGGACAATGTGAATTTTACTACACCTGAAGATATCACAGCTCTTGGGAAATGATAAGTTAAATTTGTATGAAAAATTGAATTTTAATTTTATCACCACACATACGGTGGGGGTATGGGGCAACTCCCTTGGCCTCAGTGGTTAAAGCCATGTGATAAGCTGTTTGAGGATCTGGACCCGTATTAAATATAATACAAATAGCACCGTAGTAAGACAGGGGAGTTAAATATTTTCAGTAACAATAAAGTTTAACCTGCCATTCAAATGTGTTTGGTTAGTCCCAGATTTTAACGCTTGCATGAGAGAGCATGAACAGGGCAGGATAAGCACAGGCACAGGCAAAGCTAACAAAAGAAAACAAGAAGGCAGCCTGTCAGACAGGTAGGGTGGACAAGACCAAGAGAGGAAAGGAGAGATATTTTTAGTTACACACTCAGGTTGCACTCAAAACTCATAATAATTAATGTCTTGAGGAGATGCCCTCACTCTGGTCTGGTAGCACTACCATTTCAGTGACTAAGTTTGGGAGCATCTTGGATGAGTTTCACCTCCTGCCAAAGGTTCACGCCTGGTCTTGAGAAACGCTGAGTACTCTCCACTCCCATTGATCACAATGGGAGACAAGTCTGCTCAAACCACTGCGCTGTTTAGCCTGAGATCTATAAAAATATCCCACACGCTGATGGTGTCCTGGAAAAGCAGGAAATTGTTTTGGGCCACCTCCGAGGGATTTGCCCTCAAACGCGGTGGAATTTTACCTGACGCAAATCAGAACACACATGTAAAGCACAGGTAGACCACAGACCCATTATCTGAAAGAATGCATCAGTCCAGATTGCATGAAAATGCTGAAACTACTTTCTGTTCAAATTAGTCTGAAGAATGAGTCACTACTGTAGAAAGAAACAACCCTCCTACAAGAAGAGCTATGCCTAACTGTAGGGCATTCTCCAGCTGTGAAAACACAAAATAAACACTCTTTAATATAACCCCCCCAGAACCCAAGAAAGAAACTTTTGAACTATTTAAGGAGAACTGCACAAAAGAAGCAAAACCAAACTTTCTCTTTAAGTAGATGCGTAATAAGGAATTTCTTCTAAAATTAGTGCAGCTTTTTCTCTTCTTGATGAATTCTTTTCTGCACAGGTAATCTCAGCCCCTAGGGATGAAAGATCCCCATCGGAGGCTGCTGCTAGCAGCTATGCGTTTAATCCTAGTCCAGTTCATTTTGATTTTTCCTCTTAAATGTCATAAATAAATCAAAATCCGTAAAAAAAAATCACAGCTATGTCTTTTTAAATTATAAAATATGTTGTATGTATCAAAACTGTCTTCATTAATAAAGCAGAATATTGTAGGACTAAAGGAGCAGCTCTGGCAGAAGAAGAAAAAGTGAACTTTAAGGACTGATTTTTCTGGACTGGGCAGGAAGAGTTATTCAGCGCATGACAAATTAACCACGCAAGTGAGTCACATACACTGGTATGGTATGCAGGAAAGGGAAGTCAACTGTGTGAAATCAAGACCTGCAATTTATGAACCTAATATTAAATAATGAAAATGCTTAGGAACAGATCTGTTATGATTTGAGAACTGGAAAAATAGTTAAACAGAGAAATTCATTATTTGTTCTGTTTAAGCTCTTCTTCCTAGAAATTTTACTATCTTCTCTTTGGAATATCTTCAAGAGAATAATATTTCAGCCTTCTCTCTCTCTTGGTTTCTTTGCCTGTCTAGTTCTTATTTCACCTAGATCCCTGGATCCCTGCGGCCCCTCCATGCGAAAAGGGAAGGCAGAGGTGCAGAGGCAAACAAGCATTCATCCTCTGGAGTGGGACCAGCCCTATGCGGCTTTGATTTCCTAACCACATGATACGTACATCAGATCTTAAATTTACATAGTTCTTATAATTTGGAAACATTCCTTGCTCTGAAGAGCTTTTACAAGAAAAAGTGATACAATCCTACTTAATTATCAGGTTGGTAACATCAATAATTTAGTTTTCTGTTTTATAACTAAGAACATGTTTTGGAAGAGAATTATTCTACCTCAGAGAGTTTAGAGCTCCCCCACCTCCTCAAAGTATTTGATATATCTGAAGAAGAAAAGCACAAACTCCTAGAATTGTAAAATGGTTTTAAAATAAAGCCAATTAGTTCATCTCTGACAAAACACATCTTAAAATGCTGATATTCCTTCTGTTCTCACAATTATCTTCCCAACCAAAATGTGGACTGTTAATCATTTTAGCAGGCGACACAGTGTATTTTAAAAGCTAAAATATTTTCTTATGTACAGAAGTCTTTTCTGCAAAGAAGCTGTTGGTAGTCATCTTAGAGATTTCAGTTTGCTAACAATTCTAAAATATTCTAATATTGTTTTCTGCAATACACAAAGAAATTACTGTCAAATGAAACCTCTGTGTGAGTTTACATGAAGAGAATCTCTTGGATCTAACTGTTCAGGAATGTGCATGTATGGTACATGCACAATATGTTTAAGAGATTTACAAAGCCCGAAACAGAAGTCTCTCATAACTTCCTGATGATGACTGTTAGTTCTGCAGAACTATATTCCATGTTGCTTCCTCCTCCCACTCTGACACAGAATACACGGAAATATCATGTTGCATACGGTAGCAATAGGAAATATGTTCTAGGAATACTTTGTTCTGGTTACATTACTGCATAAAAAGCACAGCAAAGAAACCTCACAGTGTTTCAGTGTTAAACAGACATTGACATAATGCAACAAATTATTACTTACTCAAAGATTTTTCCTAGCTGATCAACATCTGAATTTCCACGGAAGAGTGGTCTGAAAGAATAAAAAAATATTTTTAGGATGTGACTTGCTTTAATTAATGTGAATTCATATTTGTCATTGACAGCTGCCAACATAGGGTGAAAACGTGTTATTTTTTTTGAGACCTCACTTCTTCCGCCTCCATGTTTTAGCCAGTCTGTGAGTGCACCTTTCAAGTTTCTACTAAAACTCACAAAAAAACGACAGATAAGACATATATCTGAATATGCTACTTTTGAAAATTTAATTGCATCCTTTAACATGAATGAAATAACTTTCCCTCTCTCAACCAATACTATCCTATGAATTGTCATCAACAAAATAGTTTTCAGTATAAAGAACATACTTAAATAGCTGTTTAGAGAGACAAAAACTGAGTGAATGTCATGCAATTCATTAAAACATAACAAAAATAGAGATTAATTATTATGGTTATAAATTCAAAATGAAATTTCTTGTATATTGTATATTGCAAATGTGCTCCTAGGTTTAAGGGGTCAAGTAAATGATGATGGATTTTTGAAGGTCTGGAAAGAATGGGGTGTGAAACAGTACAGAATTTACCTTGAAGGAGAGGAATACTTCTGCTGCATAAATAAAGATATGTTTAGGAAAGAAACAAATTAATAGGCTGAATGTCCAAAGGCTTTCAGAAAAAAAAGCGACAAAATACTTTCAGAGAGTGGTATACACTTTTTCTTTTCAAAGTGCAAATTAAAATATTTTCACTCATCATTTGTAAAATATTATCACCCCATAGTGCCTAAGTAAAATATGAAATTCAGATTTGTATTGCTGTATGGCTGTATTGCCGTCTTTGTGTTGAATTCAGTAAGGTGTGATCAACAGTGCAATTTTATGTTTAAATTCCCAAGACATTCCAACTGATGGATGACTAAGAATCTAGCCAAGAACGACTCTAATCTCTGTGGAGATCAGGCCCAAGATGTTTGGTACAATTTTAGTTCAACAAATGGTAAGTTACTCCAAGAAACGCAATTCAGAGATGCTGCAAACTGAGATACTAACTTGGGTCGACTGATAGCCAGGCTGCCCCTCTCTTCTGGAGCACAGCTCTTGAAGTACAGTGCGTGCTGTAAACTTATGGCTACAGTTTCCAAAACTGTTCAGCTGAGACCTGGTGACTTGACAAAAAATGCATATTCATCAGTTCTCCTGCCTCTCTCTGCATACTCCTTTTCTACTGTCAGATACAGGACCTTAACAGCAGTGATAGCCAAAGACGTCATTTCACTGTTGCTCTTCACAGGAGAAGATGTCTCCCATCTACACTGGGAGAACAAGGAGCACTCAGCTATGGCCCTTCCCCTCTCATTGCCCAGATGCAGAGGCAGGTGTAGGATCTGGATCTCCTTTTGCTAACCATGAGTTAATTCTGAAAAATGGCGCTTTACATCTTTACACTTGCACATAAACAGTAGAGCTCCATGTCACTGCCTATCTTGGAGGTCCACACCAAACACAGTAGACCCTGAGCACTGTGACATTTCTCAGTTAGACATTATAATATCTGCAGAAATCCATGCCACCAGGACAAAGAGCAGAGCAATAACTGGAAGACATGCTGACCATCTTCGATGAACTAAACATGCATTTTGTCTCCTTCATGTTTGCTGCCATTCAGTATCAACTTACACTGCAAACTGCTTTGTGCAGGGATGTTGAGAGAACACTTTAGTCAAGTCTGATTTGAAACCACACGACATTCGATTGAAACTCACAGGGTAAAATGCGGTAGCCTGTTAATTGTCCATAAAGGGCTTTATTTATTTTGACTCTGAATAAATCACAAATAATGGCATGCACTGCTTCCCAGATATACATGACATATACTAACTGCAGCTTCTTTAACAAGACCATTTCAACTCATATGTAGAGGTTTCTGTATTTTTTTAAGCTTTAAGGTATCCAGCAATACTGGCTTCTACAAGAAACCAAAGCTTAATTTCACTCAGACAGGAGCATCTACTTCTGCTGTAAGTTTTGAGCCTGATTTTCGAAGTGGTCAGTAGCTACAATCCTAGTATTGCTTGTGGCAGCACACACTCCGTGTCTTCCAAAGCCAGACCATATGACAACCTTAGACATTTTTTTGAATGACTGCTTAAAGTTATTAACATACAGTAACTTTGAGTATTTAATTTTGGCTCCAGCATTAGAATATTTGGGCCCTTTAAACTAACAAAATCTACACAATCAAATAATCCTATCCATGCAAAGGGAAAGCTGATTTAATGTTTTAAAATGTATGCTGAACCTTGCGTTAATGTGAAAGCTTGGCAAAGTCAGCCTTGTTCTCAAATCACCTTAGGCAGTGTCATGCCAAAACAAGTACGATTCTTGGGATTTTTAAGGGAGGTTTTTCCCATCACTGCTGCTGTCTCAGATTCACTAGGCATTGAAGCAAGAATTTAAATTCTTTTTAATACATAATTATACAACACAAGGTGACCTTCCAACATACTTTGATATTTCATCATAATGAAGTGTTATTAATTCATCTTTCAGTCTCCTATCCATCCCACCATCATGACTACAAGAGAATGCCAACTCCAGGCTAGGCACCACTAATGTAATGAAATTTGCCTCATGAATTTTGGCTGGAGGTTCAATTGGAATATTGGACGGATGATTGGGGAAGCAGATCCACTTAATCAGCAGCCGTATGAAGATCTCATCTCACATTTTGGCACGTTACTCTCTAGTGAGGACTTGCCAGCACCTCAAGTCCAGTACACATAAAAACTTTCACCTCAAGCTGATTGTTCTTTTAATTCTACTCTTAAAGGTGGACATCAGGTCTCTTTATCGCTGAACTGGGAGCATACTCTGCAGCCACAGAAATGTAAAATTTCACCTTTGCTCTTGGTATCTTTCACTTTACTCACTCACCCACTCCACTCCCTGAGGTGAATTTATGCAAGCTGAATCCAGAAGTCCTTACTTGGGGATATATTCTGCTTTCTGTGATGATAATCTGTGTAAGACTGGTTAAACTCCGAGAGTCTAATTTTGTAGAATTCTTTCATTTTTCCTCAGGAAAGGCATGGAGCTGGATTTGTCTGCTGTGGCAGAAGATGTGAGCCTGTCCCCTGACTTCGGAGACTCCTAAAAATCTGTGTGTATGTGCGTCTCAGGAAAGAGGGATATTCCAACAGAGGAAGAGGCTATCCACGGGGATACACTTGCCTTTTGTATGGTTCCTTGATGCTCTCAGTCTTCCCTGACTTTGCTTGCTACAAAATCCACGCTCTGAGGGCCCCAACACCATCACTCTTACAATACACACATTTGAGTAGGGAAGAAGATGGGACTAAAATACTTACAGTGCACCTATAATTTAACTTATAACTTACAGTGCACATATAATTTCCCTATTTGCTCAAGAAGTCTCAGATGTTGTTGTGTCCCCATAATTTCCTATTTTTGTTGTCTGTTGCTTCTTTGATTTTTGAAGGAGAAGGGGGGAGAGAAATGTTACAGGGAATCTGGAGGTGTCCATCTTGTTTGACCACTCCTTCTCCAGGCCTTGGGGCTAGACTGTTATCCGCTGCCTCTGGAATGGTGCCCACTGAATCCAGGAAAACCCCTTTCACGTCTAATGTAGGACCGGAATGCCCTTAGACTACAGATATGAAGATGAGTTGAAGGCACCATATTACTACCCTGTTCTGTTAAAATAAACTCCGATTGGAGTCAATAAGCATGTACCTTAGTCCCCGAGGTACAAAATGTGCAGCTGCACTATTAAATGGATATTAGTTATGAGTCTGCATTGTGACTTATTTTCACAGGATAAATCTATCTACCTTTTTATATGGCAGTCCAACATAAAGATGCATATGATTCCTGGGCTGCATGAGGAACAGCATTGCCAGCCTCCCTCGAGGGAGGGGATCCTTCCCCTCTGCTCAGCACTGGTGAGGCCACACCTGCAATGCTGGGTCCTGTTCTGGGTTCCCCAGTACAAGAGAGACATGGACATACTGGAGAGAGACCAGCAAAGGGCCACGAAGACGATTAAGGGACTGGAGCATCTGACGTATGAGGAAAGGCTGAGAGAGCCTGTTTAGCCTAGAGAAGAGAAGGCTCAGGGAGGATCTTCTTAATATCTATAAATACCTGAAAGCAGGGTGCAAACAAGATGGAGCCAGACTCTTTTCCTTGGTGCCCAGTGACAGGACCAGAGGCAATGGCCACAAATGGAAACACAGGACGTTCCTTCTGAACATATGCAAATACTTTTTTACTGTGAGGGTGACTGAGCACCAGGACAGGTTGCCCAGAGAGGTTGTGGAGCCTCCCACCTTGCAAATATTCAAAAGCTGTCTGGACATGGTCCTGGGCAACCGGTTCCAGGTGGTCCTGCTAGAGCAGGGGGAGTTGGACCAGATGATCTCAAGGTCCATTCCAACCTCAACCACCCTGTGATTCTGTGATAATACAGAAATAAAAATACAGATCCCAACAAAAGGTTGCAATGCAAAACCTCACAAATCCTGAAAAAGTGACCATCTGCTTATAGTTTAGGAGGGCTTGCACCACCAATCTTCTGGCCAAAAGGCTCTCATGCTTATATGTAGCTGAACAAATTAGATTTCACCATTCACCAACTTTGGGCTCTTTTCTCTTGTCCAGAGAAATATACTCAGCTCATGTTGTTTCATGCTGCGTTTCACCTTCACTGAATACTCTGTCTATCAGAACCAGATATTGGTGTCTGACAGGTTGAGTACTTTATTTTATAGACACTGTGTTTCATGTCTGTGCTACTCGGTAAAAACTGAGATATAAACATTTCCTAAGCAAGTCTCCATGAAAAAAATTTCCCTGGTGCAACTCCATGGGCATGCCAAAGCAATTCTAAAAGTATTGTATACAATGACAATGCAAAGACACCCAAGAGATAAATGAGGTTTAACTGTAAACTGGCCACATTACTTCTAGACTTTACTTTCAGCCTTTGCTCTACAAAGCAAAGAGAGTCTGTAACTTTTCACAATAAAAGTTAGAATTTTCAGAAAGATTGGAATTAAAGATATTGATAAGCACTGCTCTAGTCTATACTGCAGTGCAGACACAAGGGAAAAACAGGCTAATAAAACTACATGCATTAAGGCACAGAAGAAGATTTCTGGAGGTTTCTTGGTAGTGGCTGACATTTTGAACTCATTAGTGACATTCTGAGTGGAAACATTCTTCCAATTTCTGACACTGAGTTATTAAACTACAGGTGAAATGGATACATGGAAGAAAGGCTGTGTGAAGAACAGTATTGAAGAGGGAAAAAAAGTCAAGAAATTATCTTTCTAACCAAAACATATTACAGAGCTACCATGACAATTCTAGAGTTGCCAATACAATTGCCTCCAAGGCTAGACCTGTGTCTTTAAAGTTATGTTAAGTAGTAACATCCAAAATAACTATCTGGATTCTTTCTGCTAGTCCATTGGCTCAGTGTGGTGACAACAGCAGTTGGGAGTTCCATCCCCTACTTGTTATCACAGAAAAAACAATAAGGATAATCTCTTGATTACTGACTTGAATATATACAATATACTCAGTGAAAAGTCTGTATATTGGCAATCCACACGTACTTAGTGAAGTCATACAAGCACTCCCTGAAATGAAAAGAGCATCATGGGTGGGAAAGGTAAAACTTGTTTTTTGGGCAAGTAGGGCTTAGACAGTCTGGTTGAAGAGATGGCAAGGAGAAGCGCTGGGAAGAAAAGCAGCGATTCCAGAACGGCAGATGCTGCTTTGAAGGCACTGGACAAGATGGGGGAGATGTTGAAAGAGAAAGTCCATGATAATTTGACATAGTGGAGAGAAAAACGAGAAGAGAAAAAATATAGAAGCAGTTCGCGGAAGTGGTACAAGGAATTTTAGAAGTTGGTAAGGTTGCAGTAGTTAAGTCTAGGAGTTTGTATGTCTGTGTGTATAAGATCAACAAGGTGACGGTGAAGAAACTAAACAAGCTAAAGCCAAGAAACGTTTGCCAAGGAATCCTGCATCGTGCCATGGGAAACCTGCCAAGCTACATAGTCTGTGACTCAGAGATATATTTAAATGATGGGTTTTTTTTCTTCATATTACAAAATGTGAATAGCTGGCAAATAATTTTGTCAAATTCTTAGTTACTTGTTATGAAGAAAATATTTTCATTTTTAGAATTAAAAACAAATAATACCTAAAACTAGAATTATGAGATGACTAGAAATAACATGATCTGGACTGTCCCGTGGAAACCTTTATTCAGAGGGATTATTTCTGAGCTGATTCCTCTCTCTTGTTCCCACCACTGTTTCTCTTTGACAGATCCCCTGGACAAGTCAGTATTACAGGCATGAAAAGAGAAACTAAGGCAAGATAAAAGAAAAAAATATGTATCACTGTTTAAAGATGAAGATCATTTGCCCTAAAGATGAAGATCATTGGCCCTCCTGATAGGTAAAATGAATGTGGTACAGTATAAAACTTGACTCTGAAAACAGGCCACAGCTGACAACATTGCATGCTCTGGACAGTTACCCACTTCCAGTCACAAGTGACTTGCCTCAGCTGTTGTGCAATTCAGAGTTCTCATTTTAAACGTAACATTTTTTGTACTTCTCCCTCTCCTTTCCCTTTAATAATATCTTTGTGTGGGTGGGTGCCAGACACAGCATAGGAAGAAGTTACTTCATGTAGAGCTTATTATACTTGATCACAAATTGCTCAAAACTTAAGAAACTTATCTTCTCTTCTCCTACACAGAAGAAGAAAGATGACATAGATAAACATTATAACTGAGGAAATACTCTTCAGCTAAAATCAGACAGAAAACAGATCAGCCATCTTGAGTTTCTCATTTTAGTCTTTAACAGGTCAATTTTTTTCCTGAAGTCTATCATTCTTCAAGCAGTATAGTACCACAATCATGAATAACATCTTTAAGATCATTTGGGCTATGCGATTATCAAACTATTATTAGAATTAGATCTAATGGGTCAAAAGAATTGCAATAGTTACTATTTTCTCTGGAGTTTCTCATGTCACCCAGTAGACAGAAGCAGATGAAGGGAAACAGGTAGTTTCTGAAAAACTACCGCAAACATCCAGTACTGTAGAGTGTTGAATTTGCTGCCCATAGCTATTTAAAATGAAGTAAATGAATTCTAAAATGAAAGATAATATTTTGACCCTCAAATGCACATACAGTCTATTTCCTAAGAAACGTACAGAATTTCTGCCTGAACTAGGAAAGCGAGGTGCTTTCTGTGCTGTGTGTAGATACAAGCCAACAAGGGAAGGAGCCAGCTGGCACAGCGAGCTTCCAGGACACTCTTCATGTACAGGTCGAAAGCTGCTAGAGATGTGGCTGGAAGCTGCAAGCCACTGGTATGCAAGAGGAGGTAACGAATGTTTCCTGGTGGGGGTTTTCATAGTGAAAAGTTTGCACTGCTTTGCTGCACATTATTGTATTACATGGAGATGCTGGACTTTCTGAGGGTTTTTAACATACAGGTTGGCAGCCTGGGAAGAGCCAGAGTTGTACAGTGGAACAATCACCACAGATTTGCAGATGGATATGCATATTCTCTTTGCACGCATAACTGAAAGGGAAACGTTAGTAAAAGGGAAACCAAACAGAGGCACTGTGTACAGCTTTACAATCAAAGCGGGGCCAACCTACAGCGTAGATTCAGCTGTTGATTAAAAATACGGCAAAAAGCAGTAGAAAGAGCATAAATGAGTGAAAATATAAGCATCTTCAAAGCTCCCTTAGGAACTGGGCACAGGAAGATCTTTTTCTGGGTGCTTACCATTTACTTGACACCTTTCATGTAAGCATCATGTTTCAAGGTCACACGTGGCCTTGGAGCAGAATGATGGGCCTTGTCCCCCATCACTGACATAAAAGGGAGCTTTATCACAGGCATCAATGACCCCAGGATCAAGCCAAGTGAGATCTGGTTTCACAACCTCTTATAAGAAAAAAAAAAAGGCTCTTAAACAGAAGGATACACATATATATATATAAAAACCCCAAAAAGTAAGGTAAGCGCAGATAACATCTTTGACCAGAATATGGTCTAACATGGGCAGATCTCATCTGTTCCTGGGCAGAACTGCTTCAGCATTCATCATTTCCCACTGCTTTTTGAAATGGAAGAGCCTTGATAGGTTGAACGTCCTTCACTTATTCCCTCAGCACGCACGTCACAGTTCTCTTATCTGTGGACATTTGCTTCTCCAGAAGATTTGTAGGTTTATTTCACCAGGGCTTTAAAAGTCTTTATCTGAGCACAGGGAGCACGATATAACAGTGGCATTTTGAGAATTGTCCCAACATTTGAAGAAAGTTCTGGAAATACATACACAACTGACCTTGGAAAAAGGGAAAGGAAAAAAAAATGTATGGTCTCTGCTTGGAGCGGAAAAATAAGCATTCCTCTTATTTGTACTGACAGTTCTACCAACAATATGATTTAACCATTTGTGTGTTAAACACCCACCTGATCACTGCACACAGTTAAATTACATTTATCTTGTCAGTCAGCAGTCTGAATTTTAACTATACAACTAAACTGCAGGCTTCTGCATTTTTAGAGCATCCTGAAAGAACTACTGGTATGACAAATACAATATGGTCATGCTCTTCCCGCAATCACTTACTTAGTTTTCTGTATTCTCGTCTTTCTCATGAATCTATTTCATATCCCCTTTCTAAACCTCCACTCTCTAAAACTGCCATGCTTATTGTGCAACTCATTTTAAGGGTTTGAAGGCAGTAATTGAAATATGGATTAGCTAAAGGCTGCCCTATGTGGATGGAGAGGAGCCAAGGGGGCTGCTTCCTCTCCAGTTCACTCACACAAGCAGTGGTGCCAACCAGCGTGCAGGACGCTGTGCGCAGACAGTGTGTGTGTGTGTGTATGTGTCTGTGCAGAGCTCAGGAAAATTCTCACCTCCAGGTGTTTGTGCCTGTGAACAAATTTGCCCATATTTTCCATGAAAAGATCTAAATCCTCCTTCCAGAGCATACCAGAGCGGTTTTTCACCACCCCTTTCACTTAGCTTATAATTTACTCCTCACTTAAAAATCTAGCAGACAGCACTCCAAAATGACACGTTTTAGCCAGAGTGTGAAGGTGCTCTGTAATGCTGTATCTATTCAAATCACAGTTTTCAGAGATACAGAATTATTTTTGCATAGTTCCACAACTTTTCTTGAAATGCCACAATGACTCTGAGAAAGCTCATCAATTGACATTTACCATATTTATGGTCTAATAAACCCTTTTGAAATGGACTTTGCTCTGAGAGTGCCTCTAATGCTGAAACTAGTTTTAATCAAGGAGATAGGTAACAGGTTTTCAAGTCTGAAGCCCTCTAATTAAAATCCAATTCATGTTCCACAAACTGAAAGTATTTTCAATGAGATTGCTTTCCCAGTAAAGCTTTAAACCAAAAGATTTTGTGCCATTGGGTTGATTTCCCTTGGAATAAACTCCAAGAAAATGTGGAACAATGTTGTCATTCTTGTATCAACTGAAAGTCTACGCACTCCTAATTACTGCTTGAAAGAAACTAACTCTTACCTACACCTGATTCCTCTGTATCAAAGCAGAAGCAAGCTAATGTAAAAGGAACGCACGTGCTGCACACACTGGTTCATTCGATCTGCCCAAAGATACTTGGCAAATTAACATCCAAGTATGTGTTCCCAGGTTTTCTAGGGGTTTATTTCTTTCTCAATAATGCTAAGCAAGGAGCTTCACAGACTAAAACATACCCTATAGATAAAAGAGCTTATACTCAAAATAAGTAGTATAAAGTCATGAGAAAGGACAGTGTTATAAATGATGCTTTAGCTCCATCATTATGAGTTACACAAAATGGTACATCTACTGGACTAAATTACTAGTCTTTATTTTTTTTTTAATTCTAGAGCTGGGAAGAGTATGGCAGAAAAGCAAATACTCAACTATAAAAGCATCGGAAAAAAATCTGAGAGACAAAATCTTTTCTGTCACCTGCAGCAGTACAGTGACAGAGTGATAATGAGGTAAGAGAGGCTGCGCGTGGGCACTCTCTGAGACTTCAGACAAGGGAGCTCCAACAAATGTCAAATTTCCATATTTGAAGGGCAACATAGAGTTCAAAATATTCTACACAATCTAGAACATAAAATTCTCAATACAGAATAAAATCCAAGAAAAGGGTATTTTATTTTCCTCTGGGAAAACATTACAAGCTAAGAGACATACTCCTTGGGTTTTCTCTCCAACTGGGCTTGAGCTGCTCCTCTGTGGTATTGAGCATGTTTTGATCTATGATCACTTCTGTTGGCCCCATATTAGGTGTTAATGGCACCTGTTGCACTAAGTCTCTCTCAATTTTCAGATAAACTCCAAACATCAGAAGAACTGCCACCCCCCTGCAACTAATATGTCTCATCACCTTCAGCTGTAATAGAACACTCTTGGTCAGAAAAAAATCTCTGAAAGGGGATTACAACCCTTCAGACAAGAAAGGCAGGGAAAACATTTCAGTACTAAACAGTAAACTGTTATGTGAGCAGAGGTGAAATTTCAACTTCAAACTTTTTCTCCAGCTGCCGAGTCTGACTGTCAAAAGACATGAAAGTGGATTAGAAGGACAGTGTGAAGAAAATACTTTAATTTTTAGCAGCTGTGCTGGCTTACTGTGAATCAATAAACACCTGCAGAAAAACTTGAGATAAGCATTTAAGGTAGAAAGTATGTATAACAACCATGAAAGGAAAACTGACACAGTTTTCAAAGGCCAGTTAAACTAGATATTGCCCTAAGCAATACTTTGTCCCATGCAATACATTTGGTTACCGAGGCTGGAGAAGCTGCAAGATTTACATTCACTGGCCCTTGACAGTGCATAGTACTCTGAGTTCACCTGTTGCGAGCTCTCCAGTTACTTATCCTGTTCAGCTATTAGTGATTTCACATAAAATCTTTTTCTTCCACTTCAATCCAGCCCAAAAGAAAGAGTAAGTTAGTTTCTTGTGTTAAAGAGAAAAAACAGGAAAAGAACTTCCAGGTGACGACACTGATCAGATGCCACTGTCCCCTATGCAACTACAGCGTTAACACAGTTTATGCTGTAGATTTGTGTGTTTCACATCTTCCCAAATGAATTTTGGGACAATGCTCATGCTGTTATCTCTGCTTTGCTGTTACTGAGCCATAGACCTGCTTTTTGTTGTCTGTGGCACAACTCTATTGGCTTTTGACATTATTTTCATGGGAATAGCATACAACTCTGTCTTTACAGAATGAATGTTTCTTCAGTCTCCAAAATATTGAGCACCTGTAGCTCCTTGAGCCACCCCACATCTTGAATTTTTCACTCCTCACATCACCAGGTTGTTCACCACCTTCACATCCACTACAAGGAGCTCCCCAAGATCCAGATGGAGTGAGTTGTCATTTCTGAAAAAAACATCTGATTTGCTCAGAATTAAAAAAAATAGAATCCTCTTCTGGAGTAAGTGAATAACTGAGTAAAATCTTCCTCCATGGTAAGCCTTGCTTTTCATACAGTTGTGGTTGGAGTGTTTGCCAAAAATGGAGAGTTTACCAAGAAGTCTGGGCCTTCTTTAAACTCTGCTCTCACTTTCTGGCAAAGTGCCCTCACCACCTAACTCCTAAAAGATCTAGGAGATGAGCAACACCTACCTCTCCTTTTGCAATGACTTTCCAGAAAAGCAAAACTGATTCCAAGGCAGGAGAGAAGCAAGCAAGCCTGTTTCTGTGCCTCACTGGGTAGGACACCCAGCTAGGACACAGTTCTGACTTTGTATATATACTCTTTCATTGCTAATGGTCTGATGAGGTCTAGTTGTAACTGAGTATCTTCATTCTTACAGCAACAGAGTATGATTCATCACTGCTAAAAACAGGCTTAATTTAACTGCTATAGACAGGAACATTACTGAAAAATCTCTTGCTACATATACTTCTTTAGATGCTGAAAGCTTGCACTCCAATTATTTGGACATAAAGAGCACTTAAATTATTATTAAATTGTATAGAACAGTGTGTATGCTGTACTGACATAATAATAAAACCTATTTCATAGACATAATCTAATAAAAATGATCTGGTAATTCACTATAGTTGGTCAAATTCTGGATGATATAGCTAATTGAGTCATTATCTTTAGGTAACTGATTCAGACTCAGTCAAAATCAATAGTAACTGAATCTTCATGCCAATTTATTCCAGCTCAGTAGAATAAATGAGTGGAAATGAAGTAATCCCTTGGATGAAATTCTTACTTGACAAATGTCTATATTCCAAAAGCACTTATTACTGACAAATCTGGATACATTAGGAGAGAAGCTTATGAATGCAGAGAATATTTAAGTAAAAGAAGAAATACTGCATCAGAGATTGTCTCAGAGCTGCTTCTGGACGGTATGCGTTCAGTGCATCTATAAAAGGAAAGCAGAGCACATTACGCCTGAGTTTCTGGAAGAAGTCATATGGTTTGACCATACATAGCCAGAGTGCCGTTTCCTCAAAGGCTGCAACATGAAGCATGCCGCCAGCGTAAGTGGGCAGCCAGGCATGTCACATGTTGACATCAAGAGCCCTCGACTTGTCAGATCCTGGCTCTGCCTCCAGCAGAGTCAGCGTACCATGGTGGCTATGACTTGCACGGACTCCTTCGTACAGGGCCAGCATGCTGGCAGGTCAAGCAGGGCACTCCAGTGAATGTGACAGCAGTGCCACAGGCGTTGTGCAAAAAAAATCACAAGCAAGGCAACAACACGTGTGTTCATACCGCAAGGCGAACTGTGTCTTCAAAGGAAGCAGGGACAGGAACTAGCGTGAGCTGTATTCTGCCATGCCTCTTCTCTGTTTTTCAGCACACAGCCAACACCGGGACCCTGAGGGCTGACGGCAAAGGCGGCCCCAGCTACGTGTGGGTACCACGTGTGCTGCTCTGTGGTACTCAGCACGCACATGCAGGAGAGGCTGTGGCCACCTCCCTTCCTCCCCAAATCAGGACTCTATCTAGGTCTTTGACATCTGCCACTACAGCAAAGCACAGACTCCCAGATCAGCTGGCAAGTTCTCTGCAGTGGTCTTAACCCTGCGGCGTAGGTAAGCTTTTCCACAACGGCAGCGGTTCCCTTGGAGAAATGGTTTTCCAGAAATCAAAATATCAAACTTACTCTTGCTTTCTCTTTGACATTTTGAGCTCTCCTCTCACTGTCAGTTATTTACTTGGTACAAATCAATACAACGTTTCAGAATACTGTTATGTTTTGCTCTGCTGTCAGCTGTTTTTAAACTTCTGCTGTTCTCTGTTCCTTTAGGTGCACTTTCCACTTCTCTCATGCAGATTCATGACTTTTTTTTTGATGTAAAGAACACCTAACAGTTTTGGTGAGCACCTACATATTGAGAATTGCTAGTGCAAAGCTGCCGAAAAGCAGACACAAATGCGAGATAGATTTGTCCTACATACTTCTGAACTATTACAGACCGGTTTTACGACTGGCCAATGGTAGCTAATTATGAGATTTCTTTTCTGGACAATCAAACACAGAAAACTCAGTAAAGTTGCCCAGATCAAAATTTATGACCAGACACTCAATTTGGAAAAAAACCCCACACTTCGGAGCTCAGCAACATGACCCATAGCTAGTCTAGTCTTTCTCCCCGCTCTCCAGTGTGCACCAGTGTCCAGGAAAGGATCCCGTACACGCACTTGGAGTTTAAACAGCTTTTTGTAGCCATTTTCTTATGAAAGAGAAAAGTAAATAAAAACAATGTTTAGTTCTATTACCAGTCAAACAAAAGTACACAGAGCTTCCCCCAGCCAAACTCTAGGCAAAAAGCAAAGCCTCTCTCAGCCAAGTTCCTGAAGAGGGAAGCTGTGTGAAAGAGCCAGGGGACCCTTTCAAAAGGGAAGTCTTTGGGCAGCGTACAGCTGGCTATCCCTCTCCGGGCTGGAGAGGAAGGGGCACGGGTAACATTGCTCTGCTTCTCTCCTGTTCTCTGGCTGGTGGAGTGACCGCCGAAAGCCATCTGCAGCTGGGGATG
This sequence comes from Opisthocomus hoazin, assembly GCF_030867145.1. NCBI lineage: Eukaryota > Metazoa > Chordata > Aves > Opisthocomiformes > Opisthocomidae > Opisthocomus > Opisthocomus hoazin. The sequence continues at coordinate 68,185,501 of NC_134417.1, read as the reverse complement.
CCATCAAAGCAGCCCTCAGGCTGCTCTGGCTTATCCCAGGAATGAGCTTGTCTTTGAGACGCTCCAGAAGACACAAAGGTGGAGCACCTTCACATCGACTGGCCAGCAGCTGTGCTGAGCACAGCTCAGCATGAGGGAGCCAGGCGTTTCTGCTGCCAGCTGCATTTCCAAACATCCATTACAAATGCTACCATGCTAATACCAAGGACTTACAAATATCTACATCATGACTGACACGTTGTGGTCTTTCTCCTAGCCACAAGGTCTTTTCCTCTGACCTCTGGCCAGGCTAATTCAGATTGTCACAGACTGGAATATCACCCCTCTAAGGGATGTATATTTTTTCAAGGATGACGTGTTCAGGGGGATTTCAGACTAGTGCTGTGCCACCTGCAGATGAAGAAGCTACGGGAAGCTTTCCAGGAGGGGAGCTCTCTCGTGAGCTTCCGCTGGGCTTGAGCTGTGTGCTGCCACCGGCTGTCAGGCCAGGGCCACCTGGCCCCGGTCCCTTGGACACTGCCTGGCCTGACATGACCCCACACCTAAACTTAACAGTCAAATTAAACTTGGTCAGCTAACACTGTTTCTGTGGGTCTTCTTACCCCTGCCTCAAGGTTCCCTTCTGTTTTTTTGTCACGGTTAGTGACAGTTTTTGGTTTCTATGGTTTATCAACGGTTTCCCTTACCAACAGATCTATTCCCCTGACTGAAAGTCTGGCACAGCTGGAAACTAGAAGGAAAACCACAAGTGAATGGCCTGGCACTCACTCACCACTCATCTCCAACCACAGACTGATACAGTTACTGGATTTGACTAACGGCTATCAATCAGCCCAACTGTAGACACTTACAAAGATATCAGCTAGAAAAGGCTTGAGGGAAAATGTCTGCTAAAAACCAACAAGGTATTTTACTTTTGATGGGATGATGCTGTCTTGGAAATTCACATCTATTTCCTACTTGATAATTAGTGGTATTATTCTGTTTGCCCTTTTCTCCATTAACGTGAGATTGTCCTCTGCCCAAAGCCAATGGCAGTTCTGCCTTGGAGGTCAGATTAAACAGAAAACAATCCTGCTTATCCAAAAACTGGAATAACATGAACAAGTGCCTTCCTTTGTTAGTTAAGTTTGAAGCAAAATGTCATTGTTGTTCCATCAGATCGCTAAGGTCACTAAGCAAAATTGTGGCTTGTTTCCATTCAACTTAAAAAATGCTTGAAAAAAATCTTTGTAATAGGTTGGCCACCTAGCTGGGGAGGAAGAAAAAATCCTGTTTTATTAGGTCTGGTTTGGAAAAACCATCAACCTCCCACACACCCATATGCACATGAATGGCAGAAGAATAAAGAAGGAAAAGTGCAAAGCGCAGGATTTTGAATGCTGACAAGATCTTTCCAAGGAATGAACCTTCTCCCAGTACAGTTGGTCTGGACTGTGGTGAACTTTTATGGCACTTACAACTTAAATCATTCTTGTAACAAAACAAGATAATTTCCAAAAATGGCAAAAACAAACTCAGGCCAGAACTGTACAGTACCTTGGTTCAAAGGTTGCAAATCAAGCTGTGTAGCTTTTAAGTTCTAAGCTGCAACATCCACCTTTGCTTGTTAAAACAAAGACAAAACAGAAAAGGAAAAAAAAAAAGTTGTTGTTTTAATTTTTCTGCTACCAAAATCTAACTGCAAGCAAGCAGCCAAGTGAATGATTACACTTTCGAGCTCTTGGTCCACTAGATATGTTGGTTTAAGGTTCGCTGGAAAACACCAGATAATGTGATTGCAAAGTCTGTGTTTAAAATTGCTGCAAGATAAAGAGAACAGTTCTCTCTTAAACCACATTTAAGATGTTTGCCAGTTTATACAGAAAACCCAACTTGTAAGCACTATTCATGGCTATATTTACTATGTTGCTTTTTGCCTAGATGTCTCTGCTGTCTTGGTTTTATTATACCTTCCCTCCCCATATCCAGTTATACATCCCTTTTTTTTTCTTCTTTCACGGATTTCTCTTCTACTCCCTCTATTTCTCTCATTTTTCCATCATGAAGAAGATTTGAAAATATATTACAGCTCTCTTCTCTCTCTGCTTTTGAAAGGCATTTCAGAAATGTGTTGAAAGTAAGAGAACAGCGCACAAAAAGGGAGGGTTAAGTTAAGAGCTGAAAAAAGGGTACAGACTTTACTGTATGGAGAAAAACAGCGTCTACAAAGCAAAGCAAAATATTCCTACTTCTGCATAGCTACACTGCCCACTTAAAGCAGCGAGGACTAAATGATCAGATATGTTGAAGCACAGGAAAATAACTGACATAGAATTAAAATGCATCTGAAATGAGACAAAGTCGTGTCATAGAAGTATGCCTCGAACTCCTTACATGGCAGTATTCATATTTTAGCATCTCTTTATTATCTTTAGAGTCTCTTTTCAGGCTCTGTTCATGGTACTATTCTCACGTGTGCAGAAAGGTAAAACAAAACTGAAGTCTTCACTACTCTCAGTTGCCTTTCTTCCTCTTGTGTTCTGTACAGTCAGGATTTAATCTGCGATATCCATACACACAGCAAGAAATTAAAAACCCAGTTTGGTGAAAATTCATAACAGTGTGCAAAACAACTCTTAATAAAGATAATTTTAAAAAGACATGGAATATAATCCTTCCCTAGAGAAATTCTGGTGATTTTTCCATGACTTCTTACCCTACATAAATCATGCTAAGTTTATCCATTGATTTCAGCTTGAGACAGAGTTTTGTTTATGATGTATCATACGAATATGTGGTCTCTCCATTCTGGTCCTGTCCGAATCAAAGTATTTTAAGTGACATCTTTGCCTGCACTGATGCACTTGGGCTATGGCAAAAACATGTGCTGTACTTAGAAAAACAAGCACCATATTATGTTGCATAGTATTTTGCTGCTAATGCTCCAGTATATGATGCTTTACTGTTGATTACAGGCTTTAAACAAATGCTTCTGCTTCCCTCCATGCTTTGAATAATTGAACAATATTGATGCAAAACATTTTTAAGTGATGACATACTGTTACTTAATTTGAAGTGAGGGTCACTTAGTACATATAAATCCTCCCATCAGGTGTGCATTTGCAAAGTTACGGATTCATTGCCTGTTCCTCAAGACCATTACACAGCAAAGGAACTCATCACCAGGAATGACTAACCCAGGATACGTCTGGAGTAGAGGACACAGTACTTCAAATTTCCAAGCAATTCTCCACAATAGCAGAATTTCTATGAATCACTTTCCCCAAAGCCCACTTGCCTCTTTATTTCATTCTCCAGATGAAGAATGTGCTTAGGCAGTTGAGAACCTGTGGTTCTGCTGCTGAACATTGCCTAATTTTTTCAAAGTACAACCTTAAAAGACTACGTCTGTGAGAGATCAGCACCTGTAGGAACAGCTAATTCAGAACAAATGAGCACATGATGAAACTGATGCTAATTAGAAGAACAGACACAAGGATGAACTGGACTGCAGATCTCTTACGAGCTAAAAGCTGCTCGTCCCACTCAAAGCACCAGAGAACCTGTAGGCTCTGTTATGAGTTATCACTTAGCTGCCTGCTAGTAACAAACGGAAGTATGTACCTCCTTCTCTGGATAAGGGCATGCATGCAGTAGCTCACATACTCATGGCGTGACTTCCTTTGAAACTACTTTTTATGTGTATGTGTGATATTTTGGCAGACAGATAACAACAATCATACTGATTGGCTTACATTCTTGCAAATTTAGCTTGAACACACTCTTTTGCTTGTGCTACACAGTGTCACAAAGATCAGAAGAGAGACACTGGGAATTCCAGCCTCAGCTCTTCAACTGACAGTTCTCCATATCTTCCATGTACATTGCAACCCTTATTTTGATTGAAAGTCTCACAGTCCCGAGAAGTTTACCTGTTGAGGTTTATATTTCACATATAGGACAACTGAAAGCTTGTACAAGACCACGGAAAGAAGTGCAAACAATGTATGGAAGCTGGGACACTATGCAATACCCTCTCCTCCTCGCCAGTTTGCAACACTGTCTTTCACAGAGATCCCTCCAACTGAGTGCTGTACTATGCACATTAACAGAGATTAGCTCTGCCACCCTTTGTGCCACTCTGCTGCACTGAATTGTTTCTAGAGAGGTCACAAGCCTCTTTGAAGTCAAGGTTAATTTCAACAACTATTTCAGGGAAGCCAAAACTTTACCACATGATCCAGCTAAAAAGAGTTATTCCTTTCACTCAGCAACAGAAGTTCAAATTTTCCTATGCAGCTTCAGTTTTTGGAGACAGCTTGAAAACAGGTGTTCCTGTTACTCTTGGCTGTTTTCTTCTGCAACCATTTGACCACATTTACCCCACAAGGCATCAACTGAAACTTAAGCTGCAGAGCTGACCGCTCTTCTCTCGCTCACAGGTAGAGGTGGAATCCAGGGGCAGGTGGGTGCCCTGTCTCCTTCCACAGCCCTATCCTGCCACCTGGTTCTGGAGTCGACACAGAAAAAGCACATACAATCAATCTGATGGCTGCATTTCAAACTCTACTAATAGCCTGTGGCTTGTATGGAAAGGGGAATAAAGATTTACTATATTTCAGTGTGAAAGATACTTTAAAATTATACTGCAAGATGTTGTGTCTAAGAATGAGTATGAATGTCTTGCTAGTTTTTTTAAGCTTGTTAAATGTTTATGATTAAAGGCAGCCTGTAGGTCACAAATCCAGTGCTCACATCACATCCTGATCACAAGATGAGGCTCGAAGCTTTGATTTCATCACATCTGTACACATTACCTACAGCAACAAAGTCCTGGGCTCATGGCTTTTCGCATGCAATGATATAACTCCTCTAATTGGACAAATTTATACCCTTGAAAGATGACCCGCATGCCTATAGCTTGTTTCCCTATGCCTCTTGTTTGTGCCCATGAGGGAACTTGTCCCATCATAGGTATTTTAGTAAAGTCACACATCTCTTTGCTGCTACAATTGTCAAGCACAGTTGGTAAGGCAGTAACTGTCTCGTGTATTAGGAGCCGGCAGAGTAAGCTGAAAAATGAGACAACTGCTAAAAACATGATTTAATACTTAAAAATGAATAAATAATAACCTCATACTATTTGTGCCAATCTTGTGGCTTATGACATTCTGGGACTGATGATCTTACCAACAGCAGGCTGATTAAAACACCATGAAGCTAGTACATGAATGGTCTCCATAAGAAGCTCACGTGCATGGAATTATTTTCCCTCTTGTCTGGATGTAGCTTGGGGCACTGAGATAATACTGTTTTATTTTTGGTTTGGAGAGGCGGAAAGGTTTTTTGGGAGAGCACTGTCTTTCAAGTTTTGGGTTTGAATTGATACCTGTAATGTTTGTGAAGATTACACATGCAGTCACAACACTGGCCACTCTCAAATGTATGACTTCTTCAGCTTGACTCGGCTACGAATATAACATAGGCTACAAAAATTCTCTTCTGATGATTTTTATCTCTATATTTACTACAAAGACAGACAAACTCCACTGCTTGTGCAATATTATAGTTCAAATTGCCTAGCTGCAATTCTTATATAGAAGTCTGACTCATTAGGCCCACATACACATCTGCTAACACCCTAGTCTCTGCAGGATCGAAATCATGTAAGACTGTGGTTTTGAGGACTGGGCATGTATAGATGCACTAAGAACTAAGCATCGACACACTTCCACATTTTTATTCAAGACTGCCTACTCAGAAGAGAGTCTAGGACCTGTGATCTCTGCTTTCTTTATAGGTCACTTCACCCAGATTCAGATTCCAGTCTTCCTTCCCCTCTCACACTCACTCACCTTGATTAGGTTTTGCCTAATCCAAGCAAGAAGAGAGACAGTCCCTTTTTCCCTAAAACACCAGTCATGGCTTCCTGCTTTGGAGCCGCCCGCAGTCCTTGAGCCAGCTGGAAGAGTTTCATGTATCCAGACAGAAGTGGATGCTACTCCCATGCTTGCCTTTCTCTTTAATGACTTGTTCACTGAGTAGGAGGCACAAGGCCCTTTCCTACTGGCCAGGAAAATACTCAGCCTCAGAAGGAAAACCTTTGTATAAGTAATCCTTATTTTTACCTAAACATTAAAGAAAATGTTAAACTTCTTGCTGTGCCAAATGATGCCTCTAGGCCATCTGGCCCTCATCAGTCCTGCCAGCTGTATTTCTGAAGGATTCTGTGATACAGTAGCAAGACGTAGCATACCTTACAATTTTCCTTACTGGTTATTATCATCAATGCACCATAGCTTTTAAATCACAATGAAAAGTCACTGTGACAAATATATTTACACTTTCATTAGGTAAGTACAGTCCATCCAAATGTGTCTAGAAGTTACTGCAACCTACTTAACTAGATATGAAATTTAAAACTGAAACCACCATATAAAGAAATTTTCAAGTAATACTTTATCTGGGGGTGCTCTCATCAGCAGTGCACATGGAGAGAAAAAGATGCACAAGGTGGAATAGTTTCTGCATACATAACACATACACCTGAGTACTGAGCAATTTATTGCTGATCTGTAAGTAGAGACCGGGTCCTTGGGAATCTGTGTAAGGGGTTTCAGGATATAACCTCTGTGCATTGACATATGCAGACGCCTACAAATCTGCACCATAATTCAGATGTGCACGTTTTAAATATAGCTATGACTTTATACAAACCTCAGATTGCAGTAGGAGCAGAGTCCTCAGCTGAGAAGTGTAATTTGTTTAGCTGAATCAGCCAAGATGAGAGAAGTGTTCAAACTTACTCTAGGTGCATCTAGACACAGATCTATTTATTTTATTTTTTTGTGTCTATAATTTCCTTTATACACTTCAATATATTTCAAAAAGAAAGCAAAAGAGAGGAGAGAAAGAAGGCAACAAGTACCCAGCAAGACAGTAAAAATAAAAGGTTGTCTTAATGTCAAACCAACATCTACTTCCAAGCTTTAGCTGCATTCTCATACTCTTACCTTATCAACACCAGTGGAAATGCAGATGGGTGATTACCCAAGGGCACTACCCTTCATCAGCAGAAATAGCTGTTGCATTTATTCAATCTTTTGGAAATAATCCATGGAGTTTGCAAAATTTTACAGTTTATTGCTACCAAGGTCACAGTAACATGGGTTTTCTTTTGCAATCCATCAGGACAATCAGAAAGACAACATGTATCATACAGAGAGTATTGCAACATTAACCCAGTACAACAGTCCACAGAGACAGCATTCAGTGCTGTTCATTGTAGCTTTATGGCAACGAGGCTTTAGATTAGTCTTCCAAATCATGCTTGTATACTGAAGTATGTGAAAGTCATATTGTTTCCAATGAAACAACATAGTACATACAGATTTGGCAGATTCCTGACCTCTACAGTTTCTGACAGTCTTCCAAATTTAGGACTGAGAATGTCAGACTGACCCTGCATTTGGCAAGAATAATACAAGTCCTGGTTTTATCAAACTCTGCTTCAAGTCAGATCTCATTTCTACTAAATAAGAAAATCTCTGATTTTGTAATATTAATGTAATATTTGCATTTGTAAACAAGTAGAAAATTTAACTGTCTCTAATTTAATTTATGATGTTAGATTTGGGGATTTGGAGAGTCAGTGAGACTCATACATCATAAAAGGAAAAATAAAATTAAATTGGTGGTACTTGTATATGGCAAGAGTTCTCATCTGTCAGAATACTGCACATTAAATGAGAAAAAAATCAGAGTTTTGAGCACGTAATAAAGTTTTGTGTTCAGTTGTTTGTCTTGTATCACTCTTATTGCAAATTATAAAATGAAGTTGTTGACTCTACTATTTAAATCTGAAAAAAATACCAACGGCTTAATGTTATTGTGAACCTGGCAGTATATGGGATAAAACTAAATCGTTGAAAATTTGCAATGGAGGGTTTAATTGGTACTCCTAAAATCCACATTCTTTTTTTCTTTCATTTTCTGACCTCATTTCTGAGTCAGAGACAGAGAGGGTGGAGTATACTAATTCTACCCAGGCCATTTGACCAGGCAAGAAGCCCAAGAAAAATGATTTTTCCATATACTAACATTAATAAGTAGTAGAATCCCAAAGTTATTTTGTAAGACTTCAATTAGTACTTTGAACTTCGCATTGTATCAATTAAATAGTTATTTCTCAAGACCCTTGCAGTATGGCTTCTCCTTGTAAATTATATTGATTTTGGTTTTTAAGCCACTCAGTGTATCATTTTCTTTCACATTTTCTTTATGTATATTCTTTGATTTCACAGCAGGTGTAACAAAATGCTATAGTTTCTACAAGGAGATCACCCAGGTGATGGCAACATGCACTTTTTGCAGTAAGTGCAACCAAAATGCATGCGATTGTGTTAATATCGAGACAGATTTACTGTGTTACGGTTCTTGGGTGTTTTTTCCTCTCCACACCCTACATAGTACAACCTCCATATTAGTGTCCTTCCATAGGGAAAGACCAGTACACAAATGTTCTGCTTGCATTCACAACTCATTCGCATCCAGCTGTAATATTGTGTAGCGAGGCAGTTCTGATAGCAAATTTAACTGAACCAGCAAAAAAAGAGTTTTTTATCTGTTTTTTTCTGGACTACATTTAACTGTCTATACCCCGGCCAAATGGCTCAATCTTAAAAGAATCCTACCTCTGTTTCCTACCTCTAGGAATCAACTTTACAGTGACTTCTGAGATCTCAAATACACCAAGAGCGGACAACGAGCAAACACCTGATGCTCCAATGCATAAACGCTAGAGGAAGAAAACTCTGCGGACCACCATAGCCTGCCTTCCTCAGGGTAGACACTTCCCAGAATGCAGCTTTACTCAAATTGATCAACAGCCACTCTAGCCCACTTTTATGTGCGTCTGGATTCATGTGTAACAGGAATATAACAACGCTCGTACAGGCTTTACCAAGAGCTGAGGCAGGCTCCCATCAAAAAGGAAAGACTCTGAGATGGCAACAAGTACGAATTCGCAATGGGCATTTACATTTTGCACTGCAAATAAAACATCCTATAAGGCCTCTCTAATACAAATATGATCCAGTGGATTGTACCAGACACTACTGCACATTTTTTCAAATTTCAAATTAAAACCATAAAGAAAATAAAACTGTATTTCTTACTTTCGACGGAACATTTCTGCAAATATGCAGCCAACACTCCAAAGATCAACTGGTGTTGCATAGCTGGACTGAAGCAAAACTTCAGGAGCTCTATACCACAAAGTAACAACCTGTAAAACAAAAAGGAATGTAAGAGAGAGCACACTTAGCTACAGAACTACAACCTCGTAAGTGTTATGTACACAGCTCCCATTTTGTTTAGGACAAGAGGCAATGGCCTCAAGTTGCATCAGGGGAGGTTTAGATTGGATATTAGGAAAAATTTCTGTACTGAAAGAGTGGTCAGGCATTGGAACAGGCTGCCCAGGGAGGTGGTGGAGTCACCATTCCTGGAAGTGTTCAAGAAATGTGTAGATATAGCACTTCAAGACATGGTTTAGCAGGCATGGTGGTGATGGGTTGACAGTTGGAGTTGATCTTAGAGGTCTTTTCCAACTTTAATGATTCTATGAAAAGGATAAATTTATAGAGAGCTGCTCTCTTGGTATGGAATTTCACAGGCATATAATTCTAGTTTAATCCAAATTGTAAAATCTCACAGATTAGGGCAAACTGGTTTGGCCAGTGCATAGAAAAGGGTCCTGTATGGAAAAATCTCATTATGTGTAGCTGCAGTGACGATGAGTCGGAAAGTGAGACCACTTCTTGTTACGAACAATGCGGTTCAGGGTACAAGAAAAATACGGTATCAGAGTACAGCGTCAGTGTGATATTACAATATCACAGCACACTACCAGAACAACTTTTTGAAGCTTTTGCAATTTACAGAACCCAAATACTTTCCAGCGGAGATCTGGACTCTCTGTAGAGCAAATGTTAGTCTATTGAACAAGGCCTGCTTTTCTTAAACAAATTTTGTGGATCCCTTAGATGTAGTCACCAGAGCCAAACTGGAAATGCATAAGCTGGGGAATGCTGTGGGTTTACCCATAGGACAAACAAAATCCTGTAGCCCATGTCTGTCCTAAGTCCTTCATAGTTTATGTATTATTTTTGGTAAAAGAAGTGGGTTTAGCTCAAGTGTATGAGCCAACCTGGGCAAACATGTCTGCCCTGTCTCAAAAGTTCTCTCTTCATTTTGAACTGAAGAAATTATAACTTATTTTTTATCAGTTGGATACATATGAAGTCAAAACCTTCCCAAAGCTGTCCCTTACCAAAGGCATTCAGTGCTGTCCAATGTGGTTTCCTCGCACACAGAGGTACCTTAAACTGTCAGTTTTCAACTGAGCAACACAGCACAGGGACCCCTGGCAGATCCCCGACTTTTATAGTTGTGTGAGTGACTCTGCCCACATGCTGCTGCTACTTCTCTCACAATTTATTTCCAGACAATATGCTCTTTCCTAGGGACATATGCCACGTAAAGCAACTGCTTTCAGACTGTTCTTGTCCTGCCACTCATGTCGCAACACGTTGTAGAGACCCAGTGGGAATTTTACTGGCACTGCTCCATGATGTACTTTTATGAGTCCTGCACACTGCACCCACAACAGAGACCGGACAGTTTATATTTATCCTTTTGTTTCCCACAAGTAGACCAAATACAGATGAGGCTGACTGCATCTTCAGTGTATTTAAGAAGAACACAAGGAGCTTCTTCAGAGTCCTGCGTGAGCTATTATATTTCTAGAATATAATCTCAGAGCCATGGGAGTATCCCACTCCTAAATGCAGTTATAATCCAGCCATAACGACACATGATCATGAGCTAAAGAGCAATATTTTCTTAGTGTGTGCTATAATTTAAACCACTGACTATTAATCTGGGGGCAGGGAGGGTCTCCAGTTGGTTTGTTTCTCCCACAAACTCAAAGGTGGGAAATGCAGAGTTCATGAGGAGCATGAAACAAAACAAAAACACTCAAAAGAAACAAGTGCAAAGATAAGAATCAAAATAGATTTTAAAATTATGTTAACAAGGATAGCAAGTTCTGAATTTCAAGATCAGAACAAAGAAATGTGTAAGAAGAGTGGGGCTTTTTTAATGATAACAATATAATTTTCTTCTAAGCAAAAATAACAATAGAAGTAATCAGCTGCATTTGCTGGTCAAAGCCAGCTGAAACAAAAGCAAATACATTTATTACAATTATTACATGCCCTGACAGACTTTGGAACTACTGAATGGCTATTGAAGGGAGGTTCACGGATATTTGCACAAGTGGTCGTATTTGCTAACGGTCCTTTTAAACACTTTGATCTCTATTCATAAAATTTGTGTTTGAAACAGTTCAATTAACACAGTACAAAGTACTGCACTGGCAAGCTAGACTTCTAGATACCTCTCCACAGAAACAGATTCCTGTGTGGAAGTTGGGCATTATTTAACTCCATTTGTCTCGTTCCTGATTTAGTACCACACCAGTGACGCTTTTCCAAAATATTTCTCTCTACATAAACCAGAAAAGCTTTACTGGAGCTGCCCTGTCTGAGTCAGAATTCCTCCTAAAATACATACGTATTTTTCCTGATGCAGATATACCTCTCAAACTGATCCACACTTTTATTCTCTCAGGACATTTGTGGAAAAGCTTATCGGAGAAATGTTGCTTTGAGAAATTAGATACAACAATTTCAAACCATTGTTGTCAGTGGCTGGGCACAGTGTTAGGAGCAAGAGCTGTGTGATCTCTGATCTGCAGGAATACCACCATTCCTGCTTTGAGAGCCCCACGGCTCTTCCCGCACAGAGTCAAAGGGTGCTTTATTTTCCCCTGTCCCACCAGCCCTGCCACACTAAGGCTCTGCACTCTCACAGGCAAAGGACTGGAGGACGCATGGTTGTGAGACAGTTTGACTACTTCTGACAACCTATGCCCCAAACTGAAGTCCCCTTTCCAGGAAAGTGCGGCACAGGGCAGCTGCTCCTTTCCTGAGAGGAGCGTGGCAGCTCGTGGCCGGTCCCCAGGTGCTTGCTCAGGGGGAACAGTGCTGTTTTCAGCCGGCTGCGGAAGCGTGCAGCATGTTAGCTGCTTCTCCCACGTGACCACTTACGGACACAGTTCCCCAAGCATTTGCACCCTGCTACGCTCCATGCATGCGTACACAGGGGACTGGGAGATTTTACTTCTGAGTAATCTGGAAAATAAAACCTTTAAAAAAAATTATTTCCAAAGTCTTACAGTTAAATTCCAGCAAATGCCTGATTGCTTTATAGTCAGAGAGGAAGTAATCTGTGTTGAGCTGTTTTGACACACTCTGTCATTACTGTGTAATTATAAAAGTGACAAAGTAACATTTATGGTTTGTAATATGCATATCTGTGTTTCAAAATGCAAACCTGAAAGGGATCAAAATGTACTAAATGCCCGTTTCCACACAAATAATGCTACAGATGACTCTTCCAGTAGTCAGGGTCTTCTCCTGAAAAGCACAGGATGATGCAGATGATGCAGTGGTTTTGACACAGAGTTTCACACTCTCTTTCTCTTACCATAGAAACCAAGAAAATATTTGTGGACATTCCATTAACATTTGCAGATAAGTAGAACTGAAAATCATTCTGCACACAAGATGTGGTGAGGCCGAACAACTAGATCATCGCTTCCTCTTTAGAACAGTTCTGACTTAGAATGAAAAAATGCTTTGCTTAGGAAAGCCACACCACCAGTGAGACAGGCTCCCCCCTCAGAGTTAGAATTGAAACAGAGCTGCTTGATAAAGCTCCATTTTTAGGATGAAAAAAGCAAGCACCTGCATCGGTACATTTCACTTACATTCTGCCTGTCCTGAAAATCTGACCCACACATAATGTGCCACACGGTGACTTCTCTGTAGGACAAAGAGCTTGCGCTCACATGCTGACGGAGATCCTAAATTCAGCGCAAGACTCCTAAATACTTGGGAGGTTGAAGGCTTTAGTGAGCATGTCACACTGCCTTCCTCACACCTAATACACTTCCCTCCTTTGCCTCTCTTAGACCAACCAGGTTCCTCCCAGCTGTCCCCTGACCTCTTGGCTCTGCCCCTCTGCCACATGCCAGTGGACCCCCTGACAGCACCACTGAACATGCCGAATGCCCTGCTGCTCCGGTGCAAACACCTGGGTGGACACGGCCTGCTGCCCCACCACGTCCCATGTGCCCTGCCTTCCCTCGCATTCCCCGTCTGCTCCCTTGCACATCTAAACTCCTCCCGAATTTCACACCCCTCCAAATGCTCCTGGGCCAAATTAGCTCCTTTTCTGCTGTTAGCCTCTCAGCCCGCTCTGCCTGCCCTGAGGATATCATATGACATTTGTATTTCATAGATTACACTACATACATACAAAAAGATTGAGAATAATTCACACACTGGCAGGAGTACGCACCTACAGGGGTAACTATGCTCCTCTTCCAGGGCACATTTTATGTTTCCACTATCCAGACAAGATGAGATGATATCAGATAAGAATGGTATCATAGCTGCAGACCACCGCCTCTAACTATTTAATTGTCAATAGATTTAGGCAGCACTTCAGGATGAAAATAAATAAAACATGTATCTGAGAGGCACTAGAAAGAAAAAGAACATCTGCAAAAGTCTACTGAGGCTGTATCTGAGCCCCTAAAGAAGGAAACATGCTCAGTGAGAAGCAAGGGGAGAGCTGTATTTTGAGTCAGATAGAGAACTATATTTTGAAATAAAGCTTTCTGCCTTATTATACCTGTCAGATGTTGCTATCTGGGACCATCTAGCCCCAAGAGTTTCAATCCTGCACTTCATGGTACCTGTTTCTGACGAAAAATCAAATTAATGGTATCTGCTCGCTAGCAATGTGAAGACAAGATGTAGGCATTGTGTCAGTCTCATTTAATTTCCATTTACTTTACAGAGCAGATTTTCACTTTTGGATAACTGCTTAATTTAAATGGATCTGCACCATACACAGCCCTTTCCAAATATAGTTGCTGTCTGCATAGCATACAGTTCAAAAACGACAAAGACAAACAGAGGTTTAGGGATGGGGCTGAGCAACATAGACACAAAAGACTACATTTTGGTTTGCCACAGACTTTAAATACAGACCAATGCCCGGTTGCACAGCTACAGGAACAAAGCAGGGATCAGACTGTAACACAGCCGCTATGTCTGTGCTAGGAAATTAAATGGGACAGGAAATGTTCCTCTGGCACCGAGACCAACAGGCACAGAGTGGCCTATGTCCATATTATTAAATTCTCAGCCTCCCAAAAAAGGTGACCGCATGCAAACTGCTTATTGGGAATGGTCTTTGGTCCATGCTTAACTGTGCCTAGGGGACTGTCTGGGGAAAGGCTGGTTGGCATAACTCAAAATCATGCCAGGAACCATTCTAATAATGTAACAGTATAGACAATTGAGCCCCAGTACCCACGAATGTTTCCTGGCACTCTTTAATCTACCAGCCAGTGAGTCACGCTGTGGCCTCGGGTCTTCCTTTCACTCCAGAGAGCAGGCGTTTTGCTATGCTTCCCTCATCTCTGCTGAATCAGAGGGGGGTCCAGGAGGGCGATGGGGTGGGGGAGGCATGACCCACTCCTCATCTCACCCAGCAACTGATCTTACTTTACTGCAAGTGTGTTGTACAGGTCAGATGAAGACATACTGCAACTGCTTACCATCTATGAGGAGAATCTGACTGGCCCACATGTCGACATCTTCCTTTTAGACATCTAAAGCTGGATGAGATTAATTCTACTCTAGTTAGTTCTGAGGGGACTTTGAAGAGGCCTATAAAACCCTTTAAAACATTAGCTTCCATAGAAATCATGCCACAAAAACAATTAGCAGAATGTTTAAATTCATACAAAGTATCCTTGAATCCAAATAAAAAATCTTCTTCAAAATCTTTTGCTTTTATGATTGTGATTTCTACTGCACTCTTCTTGGTGCTGATTTTATTAATTACATTTGCCCTTAGACACCGGCTCATTTCATTGCTTAAAGCAGTTCAGCATCATGAAAGATTATTTGTAATTTTTTTTTTTAAGCTCCCTAACATTGTTCTTAAACTCAGTTATTTTGTTCATTTCTCACTAACGGGGCTTTCACATTATCTTTGGGGCACCTTTTTGACTCTTTTTAATTTATTTTTGTCCTTTCATTTTGATTAAAAATGAGGGAATATAGCTAGAGAATATACAGTGCAGTATGTAGAATATAGCTCTTTGGTGTTGCTTCGTGGTCTCCCAACCTCACAAAAAACTGTCGCTTCAAGTTGTTCAGGAGGATTTAAAGTGGAATCTTTCTAACTTCACTATAGAGATGCTCCTGCATGGCTGCTTCTTCAGGTCTGGGATGCTAAAATGACTTGCACAATTTTCTTCAAACTTTGTAGAAAATTTTTTCTCAGCCGTATGACTAAGCCTGACACATTCACCACAGACTAGCTGGAGAGGACAGAACTACAGATGGCTAGAAATCTGGGCTTGCATATTGATTGAAACCTGGCTTCAATCTCCACCGTGAACTGACTCTCTCCCTAACGCACCTCCCTCTTGCTTGCTAGAAACACTGTGCTGAACCTCCACAGAGTCTGACAACAAGAAATGCAATTTCTTAAATGAATATGCTTAAAAATGGCTCACTGATCTGACCATGTAACATTACTTAAAACGAAGTCAATGCAATATTACAAGTTGCTTAGGAAAATAAAGAATTTGTCTAATCATGTTTCGTCACCTGCAGTTTGGAATAGTGACTGACAACCAGGACTGAGCAGGGCAGAGGTGGCAATTCAGAAGGTAGGTGACACTCAGTTACGAGGTAATGGCATTTCTGCACGATCACAGACTCTGGCACTTGCCCTGCACGCTGCTCTGCGTCTGCCCGGGCAGCCCGAGGCAGCCCTGCTCCGCACTGTGCGGGCAGACCTCCGGCCGCCTCCAGCCCTCTCAGTGCCCACTCCCCCCTTGGCTTTTCTGCTCCAGCAGTGGGGACACTGCCCACCTCCCCTTCCCCTCCATGCCCCCAGGGACACCCCACAGACCTGCAGGAGCACCTAGGCCATGCAGGGAAACTTTTCGTCTGTGTGTGAGTCCCAGGATACCAGGGAAATGCCAGTCTGGAGTGTGCTGGAAGGCTGGAGAGCAAGGAGAGAGGAGATGAAGAAGGGAGAGAGGGATGATGATGCTTCGCTGCACCCTGCAGCACCTTGCATGGCAACCTCCAGCACAGGGAGACAGCCCTTCCAAAACCTGCCTCTCCAAAAGGTGTAACAAGGCCAAGACAGGTGATGGTAGCGTAGGCTTTTTAGCCTTTGTACAATGACTTCAACATATTTTTCATCCCTGGTTTGGAAGAGGAGTGAGTCTGCTTTCCTTGCTGGGGACTGCCTACTGTATTTTCCCATCACTATCCTTAAACCATTCGCTAAGTATTCTGCGTTTATAAAGCAAGCCTTGGATACTCTTTAATCTATCTCTGAAGACCTATTATTATTTCTAACTGTGATGGAGAAGGTAATAATCACTACATTATACCATGTGCTTTAGTTTCCAGCAATAATATCAGCCTGAATAATTACATTTGTTTAATCTCTTTTTTGAGTAGTGGTTCTCCCACTATTACGTGTTTTCAGTTCCATCACAGAGATAGGTATGGCTCGAGACAATGTTTTTTTCTCAGAGAAAGATGATTATATTTTGTCTGTTTATAGAAACATTAAAATAGTTCCCCTTTTAAAGTGAACCAAACTACCCTGGTGGCTTTTAGAAAGCACTTTATTTCCTGACAAAAGGTAAAAATGACATCCTTTCAAGTGCTATGGGTCTCATGCAGTGCACATGGTAATGGCTGTTGTGGGTTAACCCAGCAGGCACAGACATTCGCTCACCCCCACCCCCCAGGGGGATGGGGGAGAGAATTGGAAAAAAAGTAACACTTGTGGATTCAGATAAAGACAGTTTAGTAAGACAGAAAAGGAAGGGAAGAATGATAAAAGAATGTACAAAACAAGTGATGCACAGCACCACCTCACCACGTTTTCACCACCTGCCAACCGATGCCCACCCAGTTAGTTCCCGAGCTGTGGCACGCTCCAGCCAGCTCCCCCCAGTTTACACCCTGACCAGGATGCCATACGATATGGAACATCCCTTTGGCCAGTTTGGGTCAGCTGCCCTGGCTGTGTCCCCTCCCAGCTCCCCGCACACCCGCGGCCTCCTCGCTGGCAGGGCAGCATGAGAAGCTGAGAAGTCCTTGACTGCTTAGCAACAGCTAAAAACATCAGCGTGTTAACAACATTATTTTCATCCCAAATCCAAACCACAGCACTACACCAGCTACCAGGAAGCAAATTAACTCCATCCCAGCTGAAACCAGGACACAGCAATTTTATCTCTTTATTCACATTTGTCTCTGCTTTATGCACAAGCTTAATTAATTGCTTTGTGAAAAGTGGAAGAATTGTTGTTACTGTTTCATTAATTAAATCATCAAGCAAAAAATCATCTATTTATAGAAGACACAAATCCTGATCAGATGTACCACCCACTATCAAGTTGTTATTTCAGAATGTGATCTCCTCTTTTTGATGCTAAAACATTTGTGCTTTGAAGAAAGCAAGATTTAGCATCTACTGTAAGATAACTCGACCAATAAAGAAGCCATTCATTTCTTTGATGGTTTATACACACAAAACTAATCAGAATTTTACTTTTTGTATTTCTAGGAAGAACCACATAAGTCAGTGTGATGCTGCTGCTGCAGAATATTTCTAGGTACATCCGTTGTCAGTCAGAGTGCGTTTGTGTGTGTTTGCACATCATGTGCGTGTATATAAACACTACTGGAAGATATTTTGCCTACATGCAGTGGTTTTTACCTCAAAAGTCTCTGTGCACTAAGCAGCTATGTGCAACAGCTACTAGAAAGGAAAACTGGCTCTTAAGATGAGGTAATATTTTTAACCATTAGTGATATTCAGAACTTAACTCAAAACTAATACAAGGAAATATATTTCCATTAAGCAGCATATTTCATAGAATTCTCTATCGACACCGTACCGAGAATATTTTTGACAGACTACCTCAAACTTCACTTGAAAAGTGTTTTATCTTTTTACAGAAAGAAAGAAGCAAAAATAACATTAGCAACACTGCCGTACCTGATCCAGAGTCCTCAAAAGTCAAAGAAAGACTTGCCAGGGCTTACTGCGTATTAAAATCAAACCCATGATGCCCTAATCTCTGAGCTGCACAGCAGCCTTCTAAGGAATATGGGACAGCTCAGTTCTTTACAGAAGTGGTCAGCTTTGCATGCAATGAGGCTTGTGCTGATACTACAATGTATTTACATGTAGAAATACTTGACAACACTGAGAGTGACAGGCCTTAAAAAAACCCCAGCCATTCTTCAGTCATGTTTCAAGACTCAATAATCAAACAAAATATGCACATTCAAACAGTAAATTCTAATAATCTGTCTCAGAGCTGAAAAAAACCACAGAGGCAGAAAGAAATAAACACCGTTGGCTTCTTATGCTGATCAAGTCAAACATCTGCTAAAAGAAAGAAGAGAATTCCTTCCACAATACCAAAAGAAACAAAGCATTAAAAAAGTGGCAGCCTGTGACTGTGCTTTAGAATACAGGTCTTCTTCTGGATCTGCCTGCAGCAATTTGGCATGTTTCCACACGCGTCCGTCGCCTGTTGGCATTACCTAGCTGAGGGAACAGTCATAATACCTAGTACCAGATCTTGGGCCTTGTTCTAGCTGCTTTGCTCTACTCTAGGTCTTTAGATAGTCACAAACCCAACTCATCTAGCACCATACATATTCCAGCTGGGTGCAATCCAGCTCTTCTACAGTCTCTCACATCACTTATCCCCAGCCCCTGGGAAAAGGAGAACATGTAGCTCTAACTTGTGCCAAGGACCAAACTACAGCTGCCTGCATGCTGAGATCCCCAGAAGCTGCCCTTGTGACTGCCTGGTCTCTTCCCGAGTTCATCATGGCTAGACTAGACAATCTCAGCCTTACCACTTATGGTTTGGCTTTGCAATGAAGACCAGCTTTCCATTGCTACTAGAAAACCAGAGTCTGGTTAATAGAAAAAAGTCCCCCCCACTTCCTGGGGTGTGGTGTTAGACTTCAGTACTGAACAGAAAAGAACCTAAATAAAGCAAAACCATGGAGGCCACCACAGACCTCTCTCCCATGGAACTTGGGCCCACTTCTGTTTCAAACCATCTTTAACAAAAGGAGATGGTTCACAAAGAAAATATTGCTTCAAAGAATGGATTAAATACTGCCAGCTCTCTAGGTGAGAGGCTTTACTGTGGACTCTACAGTTGCTTCTAGATGAGAAAGAAGGTGGAATTAAAAAGCTTTTACTGAAGCATGACCCTCAAAATTGACCTGAACAAATGAGTCACTCTCAAAAATAAATCCTCTGTACCATAGGATCCTGAATTGTTATAGACTACTGTGAATAAAATGAAGTATTTCAGCTTGGGACTGTAAAAGACAGGAAACCTGGAGCAAAAAACTTTGACAAGATGCTGTTTTCATTCAGTTGAGAATGAAACTTAGGAACTAATGCTGCGCTTTGAGTAAATGGCCAGAGCAGTACAGGAAGGTAAGGATACAAACAGCAATCAGGTTATATAAGTAAGTGATGTGTACCTTGCTTCTACATGGCAGGGTAAACAGAGGATATAGGTGCATGAGCGGGTTAGTTGCTGAGTAAGAGCTTACCTGATCTTTACCCAGAATGTGTAATGAAGGTAAAATAAGCTCAGTCCCAATTCATCTGAAAATATTCCTCCAAATGTCTTTTATACTGAAAGTCTGATTTGGACACAAGTAGGCTCTGGCACATCTAAAATTAAGATATTTGTCTGTATAACTTATAAAGCTGATACACATGAGAAATTTCATATCTTTACTACATTTTAGCTACAGTTGTAGCTAAATTCTTCCTGTAACTTTGGGCTCTCTTCACTTCTATGGCCCACGAACTCCCAGCAGAAGCACCCGTCTACCAGCAGCACTAAGAGCTGTAACCCTTCCCTAGCAGGAAGCGAGCTCCCACAGCACCTGATATAGTGTTATGCACAAACACAGCTCTCCTTCCCCAAAGTAGATTGGGGGTGTGATGCCCCTTTTGGAACTGGAAACGCGCTCCTATGATACAGTCTACCACGGCTTGAGTAGGGGCCTGGAGGCAACATTTCATTGATAGCCTGGTATAGTGTATAAAAGGGCTGGTGGAGCAACATCTGTCAGTGATGCTCATGTGAAGCAATAACTTACAGTTAAACCTCCTGTATTACAGCAAAACCCAAAGGGAACCCAGGGCTGCAAACAAGGCAGCTTCTCTGCAGCAGAAGCTCCTCTTGGGATGTACCTGCCCTCACTACTTCACAAGGTGCAGACTTCAATCCCGTTATCACCATGATGGCTGACATGAAGCTGGACCTTCCTAAACCTATGGCATGAAGAAACTGGGCAACTCTAAACACTGCAAATCTGCTCTACATTTGAAATTGAATGCAGTGATTTTACTATGCCTTTAAATAAATGTATGGCTTTAAATTCAAGTAAGTGAAAATGTAAATGATATCATAGAGATGAAACTCCTGTGAAACACCTTTCAAGGACTCCTTGAAATTACATTTGGGAAACTAAACCCTCATGAAATATATTTCTAAAAACAAGTAAGAAAAGAGGTTTGGAAATATATAGGTTTCCAGAAAAAAAGAAAAAGATGAACTTTGTATATACAGATGCAATATATGGATATGTATATGTGTTTACACATGCTTAAACGTACCATAGATCACTAGAAATTAGTTGAGTTTTGAAGTAAATATCAGCAGGACAAGGACCTGCTACAGACATGTAATTTCACAGCAAAACCAAGGACTGGATAGAAAACACTAAAAGACTAGAGGGAGTCTTCAGGCTGTCTCAGTCTCACATTTAAGTAGCTTTGTGAGCTTAAGACCAACAAAATGCCAGGCACAATCCACCGACTTTCCAAGGCTATGAGCTTTGTAGGCATCTTTACTCATCAAACTCCTCTTCTTAGTCTCAACATGTCTGTGGGTCTTAAATGCAGATGGTCACACACCTTAGAAAGGCCTGTGATGGAGAAACGAGCATCTGCGTTTCAGCCGAAGCTCTACTGTGTGTGATGCATGTTTAGGCAGACAGATACCCTAGACATCTAGACGTTCTCAACAGAAGTTCATATGGAGTTCTACCTGGTGAAGCCTGTAACTAAGAGTGGTGGTGGAAGCAATATACGTGTTTGCATCCACATTAACATCTTGTACAGATGTTATTATGTTAATCTCAAAGTGGAAACTCAGCCTGAAGGGACTTAGCTGGCAGCTCCTACATCCAAGCAAATACTTTGACCACTAGGCTAGGGGTTTTTTGGGTGACAGCTCTTTCCTTGCCTTTGCTGAAGCCAAGTCACTATTCTGCCAGGAGTATCTGAGTCACAGGGCAAGACTGTGTCTGAAAGTAGCTGAGTGCTTAAGAACAATCAGCTGGAAGGGGCGAGGAGCCGAGTTTCTGGATACTGCTCTCTGGAATGTGTATGCATTTTACATTAGACCATCACTGGATAAAAATAAAAGCAGGCATTAATTACATTAAGCAGGCTGGATTCTACTTTGGATCTAGGCAGATGGTATTCCATCTCTCTGACTCTAATGGATGAGACTCATAAAAACTCTAGAAGATGGCACTCTTATTCTGTGGAGAAAGAAGCAACATCTCCTGCCTTGCTACTTCCTACACTACTCACTAGCCAAAACTTAGGACTCGCAGTACAAAGTGAAGCCCGAGTTTTCTAAAGAATCCAAAAGAAAATTTTCTTCACTTATAAATGCTAGAGAATTTTCTAAACTGATATTAAGAATCTGAAGATTTAGCAGAAAAACAGCATGTTACAGTTGGTCCAATACTAGGCCTTGCTAGGCTTTACTTTAAAGCCTGTATGATTAATTTACGTTATTTTCAAGAAGCCAGATTCCAAGGGAAATTAGTTACAGGTAACATTGTATTAGATGGATGAAAATGCTCTCAGTTAGTCTAGATCACTGAGGACTCTACTCCAGTGTGGTTATAGACTTATAAAAACATAAAATGTTCTATTTGTGAAAATGATGCTGTAGAACAGACTTCTACAGATGATTCATCTCTCTCGAAATTGATACAAAGCATCTTATTTAAGCTAAAAAGACATAATAGCTTAAGACAATACAAACAGGAATGTTCAAGGTAATGAGTGCTTTCATGTTACAAGTTCTCATGTCTGAGCGCACTGTATCAGGCTAAAGGACAACGAGATAAGAACAATATTGCTAGTTACTAACAAATGGCAGATAAAAGAGCTCTTCTGGATTCTGATTAAGTGACAGCATTCTACACATTCCTGTGAGTTGAGAAAGTTTGCCTGAGAATGGCAGCTATGTTACATGTGAAGTACCAGTAAACAAGCATATCTCTATGTTTTCAAATTCCAGCCTGAGTAATGGCTCTTTCCCTCATCTCTTTAACTTGAACAGAAGCTCCCTCTCTCCTTCTGGGCACGAAGGAATAACTTGCCATGCTTCAGTTTCCATTAAGGCATACAAATGTATATGCTGAAAGTAAAGAGAAGTTCTGTAGGACTCCATGGCTTCGAGCCAATGTTTACAGTCCCCTGGGTGGGAAATGCCGGGTGAAAGGCTCTCCGTGGCAGGCTGTAGGAGTCTTTGCTGTTGCCGCCAATGACCTTCTGCCTCTGTTTTCAAAGTAGCTCCCTTATTAACCCCTTGCACACTGTGTGCATAGAGGCCTTAGAGAGGAAACACTTTTTCTGAGAGTCCAAATCCACTTCCAGGCATCTGGTTGACAGATTCTGATTTCTGCAGTTGTTAAAGGAGTGTGGACTAATATATGTACTCTGCATCTGTTGTTGGAGCTGTGGCACTAAGACATATTTTTAATAGTCCAGAACTGACTTTAGCTGTGCTCTGCATGTTACAAAGTGAACGTTCTCAGCTTCAGGCAAAGAACTCAATTTACAGGCATAGGGGTAGTGAAACATGAGCATACTGAGTCTCCAGGAGAGAAGGAAACATCCAATTTACAGAGACATGTTTAAGTTTTCTCTGGCCAATCAGTAGCAACGTTGTTTGCTGGTAGTGGCAATACGTCCTCTTGGGGTCTCCTCGGGAGAGGAATGATACTTCAGACTGAAGACAGGCTGAACTGCCACTGGCGCAAAGGAGATACACCACCAGGGAGCACCCAGTGTGGAATGGAGACTTACTACTTTAAAATGTTTTGCCCCTCTCCTGCCTGAGAAGGAAAAATACAATATTCAGGAGGTCTTTTTCTGTGTCACAACCCTTTTGCTGCTCCGTGAATCATTCGTGGCATCTAACTGTTCAGGAAGAGTCCTTGTAAAAATGATAAAAATGGACATAGAAAAAAGGCCTTTTAAAATGTTTATTGCAATATGTAATCCATCCTTGAAAAGGGAGAACAAATCATATGGGATCTAATATTCAAAAACTAGTGTAAATGTTCTAATGGTCTCAGAGAGGGAGCCAAGAGTTCTTGTGATAGCATCAACCTTCCTACCAGCTGACCTGGGAATAACCAGTTTCATACTCCATGTGTGTTTCCCTGTCATCATCATCATGATTGTCCATGCCTTTTCCCCACAAACATCTGTTCTCAGAAGCAATCATTCCATGCAAAAATCTCCCTACATATTCCCTGCAAGGGAGTAAGAGTGCCTGCTACCTCCAGAAAACTTTCGTAGCACTAACAGCCACACAGGGACAGCAACATGCCACCCCCCTCCATGAATGTTCAGAGGAATTCCTGTAAACAACATCCTCATGCGGTCAGGAAATCCTTCAATGCGTGGCTCCATGGGTGCTGAGGAGGAGAGGAAAAAGATGCAGTGCTAGAAGCTAGAGCTTCTGCAGAGAGACCAAGCCCATGTGCCAACAGCTCTGGGATTGACACAGGTCAACAGTCCCTATTCTGCATGGTCTAAGGGACTTTACCTAAAGGTAGAGAAGGTACCAAACAAGCTGACAGGACCTCATCTATCCTTCTGAGGCAAAAAATGGCATGCATGAAAAGGCTAAAGTTACTAGGCTGTGTTAAAAAAGCCAGCTGGACATCTCCTATAAAGATTCAGCCTAACTCCAAATATGCAAGTAATTCCTACTGATTTCAGTGGAAGCTCTAAGTGGTTAGAGGAAGACATCTTCAGACAGTGGAATCATTTATGTTTAGATCTATCCTTGGTTTTAACTGTTCTTATTTTAAAAAGTAGTTTTAGAAACAAGAAAGTAGAAATAACCTATCTTTTCTAGGGAGTATACAATTCCATCTAGTAAATACTATCTATTTTTTTCTAGGAAAGTGACGGTCTGTGAGCAAAAGGAATTTTTTATGATAGCAAACAGAGAACATATTTAGTTCAGAATATTTTTCTTTTTTGTTAATATCATGACATTATGTTACTGCTGTTTAAAATCATTAATGATTGTGGGATCAGAAACTAAGTGTTTTCAAGAGCTAACAGTATGATTGTTTTTAGAAGGATACTCTCAGGCTGGATTCAGTCCAAGTTAGTTTTTGTAATATGAAGCTTTAACAAAACATGAGTTTAAATGACCTCTCCTTAAGCTTTTTTATTTACAAAGCATCTTTAAACACCAGCTAAACTTTGTTTTGTTTTGGGCTACTGCAAGAAAATTTGAAAATGAAACTTGTTTGAAATGAGGTAGGAACAAGAATAAAATAACCCATTAGCATAATTCTGCAGAAGGAAAACAGAAGTGAGTGGCAGAACTAATGAAAAACACAGAATGGATTTTACATCCTTGAAGTTACAGTAAAGGTGTTATCAGCAACAATAAAAGAGGCTTCTAGTGCTCCTTCTGAATAACTGAAGTGTTAGTCTGGCAACATGCCTTCAAGTCAATTATGTGGAGACTCACAGTATTTCTTAAAACAATTCTGGGGTGTAATCTTGAGGCTGAAAAATAACGCAGAGTACTGCAGATGACCTCTTTTAACCATCCTGCCGTTCCTGTCTCTAGGACCTGGGATGAGTGACCGCTGACTGGGAAATGCTCTACACAAGAATGCCATGTCTTGTAGCTCACGTGAGGCACAAATGTAATTTTAATCAATTATATCTCAGGCAAGTACGAAGCAGCTTACTTACCGCTCCCATAATAAGTGATCTATAAATCAGCTTCTTTTTCAAAGAAAAACTTCCAGTGAAGTTTTACTTATTTTATGAATAGTAGCTCACTAGCATGCAAATATATGATTTTTCATTTTCAGAAGAGAAAAAGATGAATCTGCAATTTGGAAGGGAATTTTGGTATCAGTATGCTAAGCACAGACCTGCTCTTGATCTTTGCTGACTTCAACAGGACTGAAGTAGTCTCATGCCTGTCAGTGATCAGCAGCTAACCATACTCATCTCTACCATAGATCTGACCCTTTTCTGCATCTAGTGTTTTTACACTGCTTTGACAGCTTGTTCCCAACTGACGTCCCTAATTGTGAATAAATTACATTTATAGATGCTATTAGGGACTGGAAATACGTAGAGGGTCTTTCAAGTGAATAAGAATCAGTTTCCACATGTGGTAGGATACACAATGGTTGGTTACAAGGGTATGAAGAAGGGATCCATGCATAGGAAACAGTACATATATTAGTAAAAACTGAGTGATTTTGCACCTTGGCTTTTACTGAGGGAAACAGAAAAGTCCTCTGAGACTCTCTCAGAACTCTGCAGATTCCTTCTAGTAGGGGACAACCATCAGACGCAGCACATATATAATATATTCTAGCTCCTAGCATGGCCTATTACTGAAGTTATCTGTATAAGACCCTGTTTTCAGCAGTTTTTAATGTCACCAAAATTTCACTGATTACAATAACATTCTCCATGTTGGATTTCTCTGGAATATGCCCAGCTTTATTGGAATATATCAGTTTAAGCTGTTCAGGGGTTTCCACGAGTGAGGCTAGGGAAAGATACATGGTTTGCCCATCTTAAATTCTGGTGACCTTCTTTATGAGAAGCTCTAGTGCCCTTATGTTTTGGAACAAGGGCTGTGGAACTTGGCCTCTATGTTAAGGGGGTGCCTCTTGCTATTCTTGTAAAACTTGGCTCCAAATTTGGCCATGTCATAAATCTGAAAAACAGCACATGCTCAGTAAGGATTTATACTAGTGTATAACTATTGCACTTTCGGAAGGTTTTATTTTCAATAAGTATGCTTCAGGCCAGTTCCAGGGGGCTCAGCGGGACATCATGGCATCTCAAGCTTCTGACTAAGTGCAGAAAGCCTGTTACTCTATAAATGGTCTATCCCATGTTTGAAGAGGAACATATCAGACTCAGCCACAGAGATGAAAATAGCTGGACACAGTGGGGGAAGAGAGTATGAAAGCCGGATTAAGAGAAGAGAATAAGACATCCCCCTGTTGGTTGAAGAACAACTGGGAGTGGGAGTGTGTGGAGAGCTGAGGTAGCTGACACTGACTGAGAAAGAAGACTATGAGCTATGGAGGGAGGAAGAAGAAGAAATGACCAGTAAGGCGTATGAGACTGGGATCAGACCGAAACTTTTAAAGGAGACAGGGACTGCTGAGCAAGGCATAAAGCTGAAAGCAGTGGAGACTGTGAAGTTGGTGAGGAGCATGTCTGGAGCCCAGTGGGAGGGCAGACTTCACAGAAGATTTGGGGTGGGAGCTGGATTTAGTAGATAGAGGAGACTGAGAAGCAGGAGAATTGGGAATACAGGTTTGAGAGGAAGGAATAACAGTAGTTGTGTATTAGAAGATGAATGGGAATCTGGGAAATCCACTGGCAATGCATCCTGCCTTCTTCTAGTTTAATCCGCTACTTATGACAGCCATCCACTACAGCCAGATATTCTGCTAGCTCAGGCTGAAGAAATCTATGTGACTGACCCATAGGTTCAGCCCTGATGATAACCAGCGCGTACATGAATATAATGCCAAGTGAAGGAATTCCATTTAATTAATATACTTTCTTTTCTTACAGAAGAAAACTGCACATGTGCAAAGAAATAATGGAATAGATGACTTCCATATTTTGCAGCTAAAACCGATCACAAAAAAATCTGCCCTAAAACCAAAAACACAAACAAATGAAAAAACAAAGTACTAAATGCCAGAAAGAGCATGTGAGCCGGGAAGTGAAAACAAGCCTGTGGCAATAAAAGCCATTGGTCACTGGAAGATGGTTCAAGTACATCCAAAAATGCCGTAGGAATACATGACAATTTAAGCTCATAACAATAATTTCTTCCCCATCAATTGAACTACAGACCTGCTGTAGCTGCAAACCCTGTCACTGCCTACTGCAGTTGGTTCTCTTCTCTGTACATATTGATAGTATTCACACCAACTTTAACCTTTGGAGAGGCTGCCTAATATCTGCAAGGCTATTTTACCTGTAGAAGAAAATAACAGCAACCTGCTCTTCTTTTTTCTGTTCTTTGCTGTGCACTAGTAGTAGCAAAATCACTTCCTACATATATGTACACATACATTACTATTTACATGTACAGTAAATCAGGAGTATAAAACTTCCTTAAAAAGATGTCAATACTTTAACTGTTTTATAAAGAAAATAGAAAAACTGTATCAAACTAGCGTGCTTATGCAGCCTCCTGTTTTTATCCTAGTGTTAATGCTATATTGTGGGCTTTCCCTTATTCCAGATAACTGTAAGGACTGATTTCATTGATGAGTTTAAAAAGGCAGCATTCACTGCTACTGAGGGTCTCCTCGTTGCAGCTGTTGCTGTGATGGGTTGTACTTAATGAAATTTTCTCCCTCTTCTCTCTGAAAACTTAACACCTATAATTTAACATTTAAAACACAGCCTCTGTTTAAGCATCTCACAACAACAAAAATGCATATGTATTGACATCATTTTATTTCTTGTAAGAAAATCATTAGATTCATGCAGCAACAACTGAACGGCTCCATACACAGTATATAGTTAAAACTGCACAACTGAAGCCAAAATATGCACAGCTAAAAGGAATGTTACAGGGGGGCCTCTCTTAGTGAACAAAGCAGGCTCAGTTTGGCTCTTTTTCCCTAGCGCTACCACATCCGCACATCGTTAGTTGGAAAATTCCAGATATATGCTGTAATTTTTTGTGCTTTTTTTTCCCAGTACACTTGAGGCTTTAGTGTCCAGATGCCATTTTCCCCCCCTTATCTGTCCCTGCTAGTTTGGGTCTTTGCCAGTTGTGGTCAACAATTAATACAGCAAAAGAAAAATACAGTACACTCCCTGGCAACTGGCAGAGGCTCACAGGAAATACCAAATAAAAACTTTATTATGTATTGTTTAACTATTTTGTTTGCCTGTGGGCCACCCTGTTGTTGGTGTAATTTAGAAAAGCATGCTCCATCTGGATGATCTGTGCGCAGGCTCATTGTTCCCAGAATCTGTCACGCACAATCTCTGCTTCAGCCTGTGGCCCTCTGCAGAAAGAAGCAAAGGCATGGCAGCCCTCCAGCCTGCATTCCTTTTCATTAGACAACTTGTGACCAAATGTTAGAATAGAAGAGTAACCTTTTAATATTCATGTAATTAATTTACTTTCCCCTTTAATTATAAACCTTCACATGAAAAGAAGAAAAATAAAAAGACTTCCCTTCATGATTCTCCCCCCTCCCCCATTCTTTCTATTTGCTTTTTGGGACATGGAAGGTGCTGGGAGTTTCATTATACATAGGTATATAGACCTTTGTCTTTTGGGAGATTTGCATGGTCTTAATATATTTATGGGCTTTTACTTTATGAATTATTTCCTCTGGTATGTGGAACAGATTCTGAATTATAATAAAATGCGAGAAATTAAATTTTTTCCTTCTATATGCCCTTGCAGCATCTGCTTCCTTGTCTTAATCAGTGGGGTAATCCATTGAACACAAAGCCATTCTTCTATATTTGAAAACACAATAGACATCTAACTAAAGTTCCCTTTCGTACTAAGGTCAGCATATGAGTAAAAATACTGTGTCAGCTGGGATTTTGGCTGTGCAGACTTCGGTGCACAGGCTGTGCTTTGTCAGTTCTGCTTTCCTGGAAGCTTGGTGCCATTTTTTTCAGCTGAGGTTTGACCAATACTGAACTGGCTAACATGATGCAAAAGTTTGCTCCCCACAACTCAAAAAGTGCATTTGATTGCCAGGGAAAGTATCTGATGCCTCTGGGTCCCAGCATATGAGTTAATTTCAGCCCACCGAACCGGGGCCCTGATGTCCATGTGACTAGTTTACCTCTGTGTTGCTGCAGACCATTCACATGAATGCAATGATGGTAGGTTGTAATTCGAGGAGATGAAGCTAAGACAGAAATTGCCTGTCTTAAAGTTGCGACTTTTAAGTTCTTATTGCCTGATTTTGATTGCAGTTTCAAGAGATGATGAGTACAGTAAGGACTCACAGAAATCCACTTGGCATATCAAAGCATGGGGGCCCAAAAGCAGCCAAGTATCCTATATAAGATGCAATGGTTTCTATGGCAACTGAGGAAATGTTACTGAACTTCACTCATTTTTCTTTTACTAAATAGGTATATTGCCATGTTAAATCTGCAAGTGATCAGCATAGATGTTAGTGGTTTTGATTAGTTCATGCACCAACCCATCATAGGAAAGTAGCACAAGAGGTTTTTTTGTTGTGGCCACGTGGGCACAATGATAATGTAACAAGTCAGGATGTTTTAGACGAGGGCAAGACTTAAAAAGTTTCTGGAATGTCTTTTACTTCGTCTCAAAATAGCACTTAATTGAGTTGGAACAATTCTGTCTGTGAAGCACCTTTAGCAGGGAATAGAACAAAACTGATGTCATTTGTCATATTAATTGCAAATTCAGGGTATAATATTTCACATATTCACTAGGAAAGAATTTCATCTATGTGACAAATTAAACTGCTCACACATAAAAAAGTAGCATCTTCTGTCCAGAAGGCAAAGCAACAGCTGGAATTAAAAGTGAATTCAAACACTCCTTGGCCTAAAGCAACATGAAATTAAAATAACTCAACCAAGCAAAACCCAACAAAAGTCCTTGTCATTTTACTTAGTATGGCCTCATTTTCCCTGTCAATGCAATGACTGTCCCAGGCTTTTCATGTCTCCTCACTTTCTTTTTGCTTTCTTTTCTCCTAGCTTCCTCTATGTGCACTACACAGACTGCTAGGAACATGCCATCAAATATACAGTATTTGCAGAAAACAAAGATGTTAGGAACTGTGCTAAGCAGAATTCAAAGAAAGAGGAAGGATGGGCTGTATTCTAATCAAGCCACAACAATTTTTAAAAATATTACAGTATACCTACGACAAGTCATTAAAGATATAACAGAGGTCAAGCTTCTCCTAGAATTCCAACCTTCTTCCCCATTTCCACTCCCTGACCAAATAAGCTTGAATACTAATGTAAAAACTCAGTAATTTATTTTACATGTATTTGAATTACATTTCTGAGAGGTTAAAACCCTGACAATGAAGAGCAATATGCACAACTACACACAGATGCTTACAAATATCAAAGGAGAGTAATACACTCACATAAAGGAATCATTCCTCTGAAGACTAAGAGATATTTTATAAAACATTGATTAAAATAATTATGTTGACTAATATGAAGAATTAATATATTAACTAGGGATGTATCACAGTGCAAAAAGTTAATGCTTGACCATAAATATGGAATATGATAAAATGTCTTCAAAAAAGGGTATGAAATAAAACTAGATCTTGATTCAAATTTGTACAGCTCTTAACACAATGATGTTCTGCTCCATGATGAGGGAGTCTCAAAAGAAATCATTTCTGCTGAGGTAATTGTGACAGCACAGGCTTAACTGTAGACAAGTTCTTTTCTGATGTCAGAGCATAAACCTGTAGTTTCTCTGAATGAGCTCAGCCTGACAGGATGGTCCTGTAACTTCCCTCATTTTACAGCCTATCATCCTCAGTTCCACTAACCCAATCTAGAATCCTCTACAGCGTAAATACTGTCCCATTGCCATAGGTATACATATACATGCAATGCAAGCGGACATTTCCTGAAGACAGAGGTGGAAGCACGCAGGAAGAGTTCTGTTGAGTTCCTCACTTTGACAAGGTGCTTATACAAACACATTAATTCTCGGGAATGCCCAGACCAGTGTTCAGAGCAGGACATTTCAGTCCTGAAATGAATGTTCAATCAGTATTGAAGGGCTCCTCTTCTCCGTCTTAGCATGCGACTCATCAGGAATTATTGAGGGGTTTGTGCTCACACCTCTGGGTTCCAGAGCCTAAAGGACACGTAAAGAATCCTCAAAAGAAAATGTTAGGCAGAACAGATATGATTGTCTGTCCAATACTCATGCTGTCTTTTCAAACTTCTGGGCTTAATTACACCTACTGTGTATTGTGTTATGCACGTTATTAATCTAATGTAAATCTAATGTGAACATCTCAAGGTAAAAAGGGAAAGCTTCTCTGCCATTATGATTTGCATAGCAACACTGAAAAAGCAAATTAAGACCAGGATATCAATTGAATTAAAATCTTAACTCACTTCAGTGTCATAGAAAGCAGCAAGTGAACAGAGAGTCTATTTCAATGCGTACCAAATACAAAATACATAGTTCCCTTCATCTTCAGATATCCTTCAGGATAAAGTATAAAACGCCTTCCATTTCTTCACACTAGTTATCTGCGTACTGTAGCCTACTACCACTGCTTCTGATGTTACTGAAGGCATAGAGGAAAAAAAATCTCTTTGGTTTCCAATATGACTTAAAAAGCTTCAGGTATTTTGCGTATTTTTGATTGTACTTGCCTATGATATGGGAAGATGTTAATAGTTTTCTTATTTAAAAAAATTTTTTTTCATCCCTTGGTGTGAAAAATAATAAGAAAAACTTACTAGTGGAGTACCCATGAAGAAGAGTGACACAATACACACAGTGATATTGATACTCAATAAAAATAAGCATCAGCATCCACTTATCATGAAAAGTAAGTTCTGCATAAGCATATGTCGTGGTTTAAGCTGGCAGCCAGCAACAAGGACCCAACAGCTACTCGCTCACCCCTCCTCTTCCCTCCCAGTGAGATGAGGAGGAGAAACAGACAAAAGGTAAAACTTGTAGGCTGAGATGAAGAGAGTTTAATAAGAGAACAAAGTAGATACTGATAACAATGAATATGCAAAACAGATGACATACAATACAGTTTTTCTTACCATACAATGACCAATTTGCAGTCAGTCCTCAAGCAGTGATCGAGGAACCCAGAAGCTGTGAATTTCGCGTGTTTCGCAAAACTCCCGAAAAAGACCGAATGCCCTGAAAAGTTCGAACTCCAGGCCAAGAATTGATTCAAACTCACGAAAATGAGAAAGAAAGATTCCTTCCCTCCAGCCAACCTGCATTCATAAATTCAGCATGCCGTCCATGGTATGGAATATTTCCATTGGCCAGCTTGGGCTATCTGTCTGGCTGTGCTCCCTCCCAGCTCCTGCACACCTGCTCATTAGAAGAACAAGGGAGTCTGGAAAGAGTCCTTGATTTCACAGCAAGAACTCAAAACATCAGTGTTATCAAAATTCTTCTCCTACTAAATCCAAAACACAGCAGCTACTAGGAGGGAAATTGACTCTATCCCAGCGGAAACCAGGACAGCATGGCAGTTCCCCTCTCGGACAACCTGGTACGTGCACACTGTCCTGCAAACTAACGATGTAGAGAAGGGTAAATAATAGCTCCTTAATCCATTCCTGGTGAATCTATTCTTGATAATAAAATTTCTTGAAATGGGCAAGGGCTGGAGCCATCAGGCAGATCTGGATGACAAACAGTGCTCAGAATAGAAGGGAAATGAGAACATGTACACATAAAAAAAAAAAAAAAAAAGAAAGTTTTGGGAAAAAAGTGTCATCACATGTAAATTCTAAGAACAGCTGTAGTTTTTGTCCTTGCTTTTCTGTGAGTTAGTGGTAATGCCCAGGACTACAGAAGGAGATAAATCTGTGCATACACTCAGAGTTAGCAGCATACGACTCCCATTTTCAGAACCTGATGGCTTGATACTGGCGCAGTGCAGTAGCCAATCTGTCAAATGTGAGTATATATAGAATATGCACAGACCCTTCTCGTGGCAGGGTGGGAACTCAACCCCTTTTAGAGCCTCAAGAAATCTCTGCAGGGTAAATATATATCTGATGTTGTAAACACAAAGTAGAGCGAGACAGAATTCAGGAAACTCAGGCTAAGTTCAGAAGACGTTTACGTTCACTATAAAAATCTGAAAACAGTGTTTACATTGAGAGAGCTTTTCTTCTTTTCTGGCTTAATACACATTCTTCACCCAAACTTGTCAAAACCTAATGTACACACTTTCCAATTTTTAATCCGAACTTACCGGGTGCAAATATTTTTTTTTCTTCAATTGACTTGTTTTATCTACTGCTGCTTTTTAAACAGTTGCATCTATTACTGCTTACTTTGAATTTAATTTTATAACACAGAAATGTTACTGTTTCAGTAGTTTCGCTCATAACTGCAGTTATGGACACATTTTCATTTTGATGCAGCAATCATCAGTGTTAGTGGGTCTCAGCTGGCTACTATAGTTTTTAAATTATGTACTCAAAGTATTATTCAACAAGGTCTTTCAATGCTACTTCATATTCCTGAACTGTTATAAGATTTTTCATTCACTCTTGCATTAACGAATAGATCACCTGCAAAGCCTTGAGAATTTTAATAAATTATTTTGACACTGTTGTGTTAACACTAGGGAAAAAAAAAAGGTTGTATTCTACCAACTACCTGTGAGAATTCTGTGACCACAGCCCGTGAACTGGATAGGCACTTATATCAATACCATTTCCGAAGGTCATTGCTGCTCTCTGTATACTCCGCTCCTCCAAAGCAGCTTGAGTATTTGCTCAGAGAAACTGTCTCTATTTTTCAAATAGAATATGAAAACCTGGAATGAGATCCTGGCCACAGTGACGTTAAAGGGATGTTTTCCATCGACTGCACTGAACCTAGGATTTCATACCACAGAGATTCAATAACAGTGTGCCCACTCACCATCAGCAAATTTTGAAGGTAAAACCAAAATGAAATAATTCTCTTGCTCCATATTTTTTCTTCTTCGTTTGTATCAAAGGATCCTTGCTAGTCAAGTGACTATGTCTGGAGACACCAAGCTTCGTGTTAAAAACTTAGCTCATACCATAAAACTTATTTTACTATTAACTCATGGTTTTTGCATTTTCAGATATTGATGGTAATACAAATGGCCTTGAGTTCTGTTGAAAATTATTCACTTATCCCATATACGACTTGACAGTATCTGACACTGTCTGCTTTTAATGTCACTTGAAATTACGGTTCGAACAATGTTTAAAGCTCATAGACAACTTCCTACAAACCAGAGAAGTCCACAGCTGAATAATAATTTTTTTACACTCTGTTCCATCTACATAATTTTTCTCCAGAAAGTCTAGTTGCATTTTTTATAAACTGATTATTTTTTGTTTTTCACAGACTGGTGAAAACTAGTTTTCTGGAACTAGGTTATGCACAGACTTTGGTCCATTTAACAAGGTCAGACTGTTTATTCTTGACCAAATTCTTTCCCACTGTAAAAAGGTACTTTTAAATGCCACATTCCAAACCCAGTGCCAGTAAGTCACTGAAGCATATTTTCCCACAAGAACTGATACCATGCACAGGCCCCTCCTTATTTAATTCTTCTGGTGTTTAAATTACAGAAGGTGCAGGATGTCTTTAGTGTCACAAATCACTTAAATCTATCCATAGCTTAGTAGCACTGAATCTACACAGTGCCAGCTATGTCTTTATTAACCTAAGTAGTCCCATTGATTTCAAAGCAATAGTGTCTGAGCAGCATCAGACAGCGAAAGAGAAACAAAAAGACAATTAAGGACAAAATTTAAATATAAAATAAAAATAAACCAAATGCAAAATATTAACTGCTGATTTAAAGACAGACCCTCTTATTTGCCTTTTAAATTGGCTTAGTTCGATGAAGCCACGCTGATTTATATCAGCTGAAGTACGTAGCTATTATGACCTACTGCAACAGTCATAAGAAAATGCAAACCAGTAAAGCACTTCCAAGTTTTAAGCTATGTTTCCAAGCTAGTTTTCATTTTATGGAGCCAGGATATAAATACGTAAACATATTTAAGGAAAATGCCATTACATTAAGAAGAAGCATATCTACCGCTGATCCTCTCTGTTTAGATGTTATACTGAGCACATTTTGAGATGTTTTTTCTTAATGTAACATGGCACCCAGATCAACCCAGCATACTAAACTGCACATCAAGATTTTCAAATTTTCCAGCAATCATATTCTGCATTTTAAAAATGATTTGATTGGTTCAGTTGCTGCAAATGCAATATGAAGCAGAACATGTAAGAATCGTGTGAAAAATTTATATCCAAATAAAGCAGGGTTAAAAAGCATCAGCTAAATCTTTTTCTGCGATGTACTTCCATTGAAATGACAGTACCAGTGACGGAAACATATTCTCTGAAGTGATCAGTAACATATTTGCAAGGTAGCCAAAACTGCACTGCCTCTAATGAACATAAGAAATACACATTACTCTTAGTGAATATTAGAAGAAATTTAGAAGAAATTTACTCAAGTACTCACACTGAAGCTGTTTAAAAATACGGAACAGACAGGGAAAGTGTGTTTGACTATACTTTGATTCCAACAGAACACCTGAAAAAGTGCCCCCCCTCCCCCCAAATTAAAAAATAGTCAGAGGTTCTCCTATCTGTTTTTCTCACTAGAATTTCAAAACCTTCAGCATGACTCTATGCGCTCTAACACGAAATCCATGCCATGTTCCTCTCTTGCACTTGAAGAACTCAGTCACACTGCTCAACAGAAAGCACTTACAAAAAACCCAGAAACAACTAGGTTTCCAGGAATTGTCTAAACTTTTTGTGAAAAAACTACTTGTTTTCCGTACTTTGTAGACAACCCTGTAAAAGAGCTAAAATTTTTGTTCGCCATCACCTAAGACCTAAGAAGTGCCAGGCTTTGTGCCAGAGTGAACTAAATAGCTAATTTGCCTGTTCCATGGAGGCGGTTGGTAGAAGTGGTGGGAGTACAAACTAGCACTTAGTTTGCATCTATTTCAATGTTATTTATAGTCCAAGGGGATCAAAAAAATATTGCTTAATTATTCTCTGAAAACTATTGCCATAAAAGGTATTATCAGACGTTCATACCACTCTAGAAATCCTCAACTGATTTACGGTACTCCCAAAGATACTATACACTGGCAGCTCCTGACAGCTTTCGTTTGCAAGCTCACACCTTACTTTTAGGGGTAGTAAGATTTTCACAGACTTAGGCCTTGCATTTTCTTACACCCAAAATCTTTCTGCTATGTGTATAACAATGTATACATAGAAGAAAACATTCCATGTTTTTCAAAGATAGAACATCCTCAGGCTGTATTAGTTTACAGCATCTTCTGCCTGAAAACTTTATCAAAATACGGGACTCATATATTAATTTTCTATAGCCTAGATGAGAAGGGGCAAGAAGACATTAAGTAATGATGGAAGTAATGTAATTCTTTGTTTTGCTTCATAAAAAAGGTGTAGAAAATCCTGTTTCCCTGAACAAATCAAACAGGAGGATACAGTTTTCCTCTAGGATTTATTCCAAATATTCCACCCAGAAGCTCTCAGCTTTCTCAGGATTGTGTTGTGTATGTTTCCATTGATGTCTGTGTGTGACTTGTGTGTGTGTATGTATTTGTGCACTGCTTCCCATTGCTTCTCTCACTTTCACAGCTATCTTCTCAAACACCACTGGCTCTTCTGCACTTCCATTCAGATTTCAGTCAAACCTGCTCACTCACATAGCTTAGATTCCTAACTGGTCTTGCAAATGTCATGTATTTTGGGTGGTGGTTCTTATTATTTCAGCTATATATCCCAGAAAAGTGCTTAACTGCCTTTACAGATTTATCCAAAACATACCACTGCTTTGACGCTTCAATTAGACTTCACTTCACTGGGAGCTGTCTCAGCTCTGCCCGTATCTTGATGGAATCCTTGATAGTGATGTTCTTTATGACTCACCAAGAGCCCAGACAGCAACCGTATCAGGACTAACCTGGGCTGGACTCATCACAGCTGACTTCAGATCTGAATACCATGTAGATGTTCACATCTGAACTTGTCACCCTTGACAGTCAGTGGAAGAGTCTGATTCATCTGACCTATGTTAACTGTCCTCTTTAAGCTGAGATAACTCACTCTTCACTTTACTGATTACATTGATTAGGAGATCTCCTTTGATTACTACTAGGCTACTGACTCAGTGGACTGGCTTAGAGCTAGATGTCTACACTTGGTTGGATAAATCCCACTTACAGTATTTCTACGTCAGGAGATATTCATACAGCCTTTCAAGTCTGTAGAAAGCTTTCCTCCTTTGTCCAATTTTGTTTCAACTATTTCTCAGACATCCCTAAGAAATGGTTTTTGCTTTTAACAGTAATAGGTTGTCTGGGGCATAGGGAGACACCTTGATAGTTTTATCCTAATTGGGAATGCATCACTACTACAGTTTTTTCTATTTTCTTTTGGCAGCATGTATATATATTTCACAGGTGCTCAGTGGGGACTGGCTGGACAATGCTGAGTTTACTGTGGGATCTATCTATTGGCTTGCTATTCACCACTCCATTTATTCAGGTCAGCATTGGACAGTAGTACTCTCTGAATTTATTTAGTATTGATTTTTACCCCCTAATTTCTGTTGAGGAGAAATAGGAGGTCTGATACTGTCCCAGTTTTTAGAAGCTTTTACATGTGTTATAAGCCATCGAACATTTTTAACTTCTGAGGGATTATCTGTTTTCTTAGAAAAATGTCAGCTCTTCCGAATTAGGACAGTTTCTGCATCAGCCAAGTGGTCTGAATTTCTCTGATTCCTGTCAGGAAAATCATGATCCCTGCAGATCCATGCAGTGTGCGTGACGTAAATGTAGATCATTAGCTCATACCTAGACATATGGATGCTGAGGCACACTACAGCTTTAATGACTCCTGCAGGCCATCAGAATGAAAATTTACGCTGATTCCAGTCCGCCTTGTGCTGTCCTACAAAGGCACACAGCTGAACTCCAGCTTTCACTGAAAAAGTTGCAAAACTGCAGATTCCTGACAGAATTTTTCCCTAATGTTTGTGTGCAATTTGCCTGGAATCCTGCACCTAGTGAAGAATTAATTCATTACGATGCCTGCTACTGTGAAACCTCTTGGTTCCTTGCTCTGTGTATCCTCAGCCATTTCAAAAAATGGCCTACTGGTAACAGCTAATACTGACTGAGGGGCTTCTCCTCCATCCTGAGGTCCAAACACATCTATAGCCATGCGCTTCACTGCTACTCTCAGTGACACTGTAGCAAGCTGGATCTATCTTTCTCTTGGGAAGATTCTTCTTTGCCATATAACCACGGCACATCCTGCACTTCTTTTCTATTTTCTCTGTGCCCTCCACTGAGTAAAACTCTTCCTTTCATTTGAGCACGGACTTCCCAATCCCAGAAAATGCAACGGTTTAAGAAGCACAGCTGAATCTTTCACTGACGCTTGTAGTTCTCACCTGCTGTTTCTCCCCACTCTTTGCTGATTCTGCATCTCATCTTTAATTTCCAGGCTACTACCATCTGCTACCATCATTGTGTTATCCAAAGATGACACAACATTCCACCTGCCAAACAACTTTTAAATTCACATATCACGATGCTCTT
The DNA here is from genome assembly GCF_030867145.1 of Opisthocomus hoazin. Lineage (NCBI taxonomy): Eukaryota > Metazoa > Chordata > Aves > Opisthocomiformes > Opisthocomidae > Opisthocomus > Opisthocomus hoazin. The sequence goes on along the minus strand of NC_134417.1, from coordinate 68,146,510 downwards.
GTCTGGGAAGCCTTTAACTAAACAGGGGATCATTCCAGCTGTGCCAGTGGATAAGCCATAAACATTCGTCCTTCTGTAAACTACAAGAAGGGAGAAAATAAAAGTCTTCTGAGGATGCATGTTTCTTTTCCAACATGTTCCTCATGGTTCCACTTCGGGCTGTGCTTGCAATCAGAACTTCACCAAGGCCCTCGATCTGTGCTGTCCCCAGATCTTCTCTCATACAAATGACAGTGAAGATACTGTAGAGATTTAAGCACCTCTAAATGTTTGGGTTTTGCTGAGTGGCATACTTTCCACACTACTGAGATCATCATCTAAGTCTGTGGTGTTTCTGCGTCAATATTGCCATGGAACTGTAAGCTCTAGAATTTGTGTCCCATACGAGCCAAAAGGGGTTTTGAAAGGGTTTTGAGAAGGGGTAGGCAAAGGGAGAAGAACTCGTAAGAACCATTTCCAACACTGAAAATGAAGACTCTTTTGTTCACTTATACAGCTTTTCACCTAAAACAATTTTTCAATGTTGATCAATGTGTAAATAAACTTTCTGTAATAGGAACACAATGCTCCGTACAGGTGGGCAGCTGTGGAGATGACAGTTCTGTACAGCTGCAAGTTTCTTGTCTTTAGTGGAAACCCTCCCATTCGTAGACTGTGTGTGCAAGGTAAAAGACCTCTTTTGGTAGTGACTCATCACCCAGTAGGCATCCTTCCTCCTGTTCTTCAGAACAGAATATATGTTTTCTCAGATCGTTTGTGCCAGGAATAAGGCTGTTAAAAATGTTTCTTCCAAAACCAGGTCATCTACCTTAAGTACAGCAGACGAATCTGTGCAGAATAGGAGAAAGAAATACCATGGACTGCCTTTTCCACCAGCTACTCAGCTTGTCCCAGTCAAAGACATCTTGCTCTGAATTGTCTCCAAAGTTTTTTAGATAGTTAGTGTACTTTCCCCCTTCCTTTGGACTTGTTTGCCATTATCTACTGCTAACAGTCAAGGTGAAAAACAAGTACAACAGCATTAAGGGTACTATGAATTCATTGTAATAAACAATAATTCTTTTAAGTTAAAGGTATTAATTTTGGATGCTAATAGCCATACAAAATACGGTGTTGTGATTTTCTTCTGAATCATAGCTAAGGGTAAAGCCCAAGAACTAGCTGAAGGCACATCTGTGTCTCTACGTATTTTTTCAAAACTTATTCCTTCTTCCCTGCTGGTCAACAACAAACTAGCTGTTTGCATGGCAGGTTTCCATGGTTACAATCTTGCATGGGGGCCACAAGGTGCAACTTATATCTTTGTCAAATCAAAAAAATATCTCCTGCTTCCTAATCAGAAAGTTCCTACTCTTGTTATTCCTCTTCTAAATCTACAACATGACCTCAGAACACAATCACCATGAATTTGCATGTGGTTGCTTTCCCTCCTTTTTCGCGTCAGAGTTTTTTCCTGTATCTGTGCTTACTAGATTCATTGCTCATGTTTTGTAATGCTAGCTGGTTTTGTTTTTTTTTTCTTTTTATCATCTGCTCTTTGTCACTCAGGCTCAGCAAATGATCAAAACTCTGATCCTGTTTCAAATCAATTTGAACTTTAAAAGCAAATATGTACTGAGTCTTCAAGTAGTATGCAGTAATTGGTTTTTTTTTGTTTCTTTTTTACTGTAAAGCTACTACAAGACACCTATGTCATTACGATAGTTGTCCTGGAGAGCAGAACAACTTGCTCACTGCAAACCAATTGCCCACAGATCAGTTCTTCCATGTTGATCACAAGTTTAAAGGGTATTTTCATAGACTGTATCTGTAGAACAACTTTGCCTTCCATTCATTACAGAGATAGCAAAATCCAAAGCAATCACTGGTTTACCTGCTACTTTAGCTGTTCTGACTTGCACTTGAATTCTACAGATTACATTTTCAAATTCAGTTTTCCTAGTTTTGTGATGAACAATTTTTGTGTGCATTTCAGAACATTTAGAAGTTTTATTTTCAGATCGCCTGCTTAAGTTTTTTAGCATGTCCAATTCAGTAACTAATTTATCACCTTTCTGCACATTTCACAGAGCTAGTTATACATTTTAATAGACCAGTTTCGACTACTGCTACTCACCTGTCTGATCTAAACAAAAACTCAAGCCACTGCTTGTACCTCCAAGATCTGACTTTCAGTCTGGAGGAATTTTCTGAACTATATTGGGAGTTTGTGGTATATACTAATATCTCCTGGATGGTTTTACATTTTTGAAAAGTATCCTTCAGTCATCTTTCATGACACTTATATTTAACTGAATTATTACTTAATCTTGGCACTGATGTCAATTTTTCTTGTTTTATAAACCAAATATAGTATTTTTTCTACGTACTGACAAACGCAGTTTATCAGATCAGAATCTCCTTTTCCACTGTCTTTCAAGCATAGAACTGTTCTCCTAGAGTTTCAGACAAGAAGATTCTGTGGTAGTGGCATCATCTTCTGATTCCTTTTAATAACAAAATATTCAATTTCTGTGGAAAATCTTACAGATCCCCAGAGTACCTTTGGCTTCTTTGCTTTACCTTGACTGCAAAACCCCATCACTGCTAATGTGTCTTGTCAGGCTCTGTGGTATCTGCATGTTGTAAGAATGCAAGCGTCCTCAGGTGTCCCTCTCTTCTTCCTCTCTCTAGCTCTTAGCAGTATCCAAACCCACTCAGACTGATGGCTGTCTTTGACATATATATCACGGCCTTACAGCAAATCTGGACAGCTGAGGCTGAGTATAAATTCTGAAGCACCATCAGAGCTGGGCCACCTAGAAAGGCTACCAGATGTGCCCCTTTCTGCTCCTTTTCCTCACCATCCATATAAGGTACAATGCTGAAGTCAGCTTCCCTGGGATCTTCAGTAGGCTTTTCTACTATTTGAGCTGAGAAAATGTAAGTCTGCAGGATGCACACTAAGTAAAAAAATGATAAACAGACAGTCCCCTGACAGGTTCATTTTTACATCCAGGTGTTCACTTTACTTCCACAGTAGCCTGTGTTTCTGCTTACTTTCATGTGCTGATGTTTCAGCTCAAGTCTGTGTTGCCGGTTATTTCTGTTAGCCAGTTCCAAGTTTATCCAAGCTTTTCTGGCATCCCCTATTTCATGCAAACCCTTCTGATCAGGTTTTCAGCCGTCAGGTTGGTTGTTGTTCACTGACGTGACTTGCCAGATTCATCCCATTTCCAGATGGGGAACGTTGCAACCAGACTTCCCACTCCATCTGGACTTTTTCAACTTGCTGTCCCAACAAAGATTCCGTTTTTGCCTTCAGATCATCTTTCATCCCTATTTGGGAAACTTCCAGGTTGTCTTTTCGCTTCTTTAGCAAGTGTCTCTCTGTTTTATATCTCATTTTAATTCTCTGTGTTCTTATGCTAGCCTTTACTTTAACTGTAGCCTCCTTTGGTTTATCAGACCATCTCCACTATTCGCTCCATCTCATCTTAATAAAGCTAAAAGTAGCTCATCACTTCTTTCTTTGGAAAATGATTTTGCTTTGACATTTATGCTAATCCATCTGACTGGCTGAAAGCTGTTTCCATTCAGGGTGGAGCTCGTTAAGTGCATCTCCTTGGTAAAGCTGACTATACAATGCACATGAAATCTTGAAGGGGCAAATATAGAGATATGGAACCGGAATGGACAGCCTCAGTCATCAAGATTTGCCAACTGTATCACAGACGTTCATCAAGCTCTCTCTCAAAAACAATTGTATTTCTTGCCTGCACTGGTCCTACTGTAGGCTCCTTCCGAATCTCACTACTTGTTTTCTAACTCCCAGTCTGAAGTTATTTAAGCCCAGTTTAAACTAACTAGTTCTTATGCCACCATTTTTTTTAAACTCGTGTTCTCCCTCTCTGGCTCCTTCCTGATGTTTTTAGATATCAATTGTATCTGATGATACATGATTCATTTTGTTAAATTAAGTCAGGTTCTTCTTGCCTTGCAGAAAATAGTGTCCCACCCTCCCTGATCATTACACGGAAATGTGTCCTTCCCCATGCCTTATCCTGTCCAAAATCATCTCTCAACCACAGAGAAACTGAAAAACTCACAGTATTCTAGATGAGGTCTGACCCATTAATTCTTGTTGTGGCATCATTATTTTCTTATTTCTAATAAAATATCCTACATGTAACAGTCTAAATTTCCATTTGCTCTTTTCATGCATTTAAACGGTGACTCACAGCCTGCCTGTGATCTCTGCAGCTTGTTACCAAGCTATTTGTAAGATCCCCAAAACTGAGGAGTCCACTTGGTAGCTCCATAATTCTTTTAGTGTAATATGTTTTCCTCTGGATTTATTGACTTTTAATTTTAGAAGATGGGAAGTCTAGAGAAATCTAGGTTAATTCATTGGTGCCCTATAATTTACTGAAATCTGGACAATCTAGGACTATTAGGCTTCCACTGCTTATCAAATGAAGTATCTTTTCACGTTTTGCAGGGATGAATGTATACAGCAATATGTAACTGATTTCTGTAACGCAGGAAACCAGCTACAAGGCCTTGTCCATCTGCTACCATTCAGCATATAACAACAAAGAATATAATGGAGTTAAATTAAGAATGGGAAATTGAAGGTTGGACATCAAGGAAACTTTAAGAGAGTGATTATATAGAGGTTTTGGACCAGGCTCCCATGGGAAGCGATGGAATCCCTACTTCTTGGCACATTTATAGTTAACATGGGCAAAACATTAGAAATGACGTAACAGAGAACAATCCTGCCTGATTCAGAAAAGGACTGGATGATTTTATGTCTCTTCTGCTTCTGAGCTCTAGAATTCCACACCAGAGGTGCTGAAAAAGTACTAAATGTTGTTAGGTTAAGAGAAATTTCCTCAGGTGTACCTGTACAAGGGGATTTTCAGTTGGAAATACCTTCTACAGCAGGACTTCGGCCAGTGAGCAGAGAAAATTTACGGATACTTCCCTGTCACTGCAAAAACATGTCAGCGACTCATTTTTATTATATATTAAGCGCTCAGAGGATTTCCATCAGCAGTGTACAGATGCCTGCCTTCACTGTGGAATAGCACTAACTCCAAGGAGAATGTGCTATTTTCTCTCTTCCTCTTCCTTTGGCTGTCTCACATTCAAGTACCAAACAGGCCCATGCCTGCTTACCCTGTGTGCTCTGATAAGGGCATAACCTGAGGCCGTGTTTTGGTGTTTCAGCATGGTTTGAAATTATGTGGGAACAGTTTTGTAAACACACAGGGAGAGACCTTGTCAAACAATCAAATTGTTTTTACAATCCAACCCACTCAATTATCTCTGGGAGTAGACATAAAAACAGACCTGCTTAAATCAACAGAAAAATGGTACAAAGAAGATGTAAATCACTGGGTGGGGAAAATACACCACATATTTTTATATATGAAAACAGAAGATAGAAGTAAGCTCACACAATAGCAGGATGCGCTTTTATAGTATAGAGAAAATACACACTAGTAATTTTCTGCCTTTCTTTACACCTTTTACACCCCCCTCCCCACTTTTTTTAGCAGATCAAGCACAGCTTGTTCCTTATAAATTCAGTTCTTCTACATCCTAAAGTCCATTCACCAGATATTTGTATGAAAACTGTAAGTCAGTACCGTACTATTACTAACAATATCTACTCTATCTTCTTAAGTGAAAGAGGAGGAAAAAAAAGAGAAGAGAAAAGAAAAAAGAACATTTCATTTCATCTTCACATCAATCTGTGAAAGCCTATTTGCACTAAGTACATTTTTCTTGCATCAATGGAACCGTACTGCTGCAAAATAATACCAAATTTCACCCACAGATGACAAGGGAATGTGTCATAAAAGCAGAATCAAGAGGAACCCAACTAAAATTATCAGGTGTCAGATTTAAAACAAAAGCAAGAGCTTTTCTTACCATGCAGCAGTTAACTGCAGCCCAAAGTTGAAACGGTTCAAAAAGTAAGTAGCTTAATTTATGGAGGATGGGTACTTCATTGATTATTATAGGCAATGATCCAGATACAATCTCCAGCACTGGAAATTGCTAAATTTCTGATGGATGGATGGATGGAAGCTGGTTCTTACTCTCCTTCCTCAGCATCCTCTGTTGAACATTAACCTTGGACAGTAGGCACAGTCAACCTTTGCTGTAGCCCAGCAGAAAGCTCCTTTGTTCTGATATGAAGCGTGCTTGGAGCTGCACCTTTTTTCCCTTTTTCCACCAGGACAAAGCAAATTTATTCTGCAAAGTTGCACTGGTGCAGCTGCAGAGCTGCACAACATGCTCAGCTCAGTGTGGACAAACTCTGTCATCACATGATATATATTCTCATGTTTGCAGCTCTGAAAAGGAGTTTTCTGGCACAGAAAGTATTCTCATGTGGAGCCAATTTTCTTGTTTACTGTGGAATAATTTACTTTCTTTGAAAGACTAAAAGATAGGCTTTTTATGGTTCATGATAAACCCGGGCCTGAATCAGCACAGAGAGTTGCATTCCCTGCATTCCTGACAGGTCTCGAGGGTGAGTTGTGGCATCAGCTGTGGAGGAACAGTACAGAGCCCTGAACCCAGGCCTTGGCACTGAGGGGGTAAAAAATACTTCAAACATTGATACAGATACTCTTGTTTTCTTAAAGTTGGATACAGTAATAGCCTTAAATGAACCAGTAAGTGGTTCATCTAACATCTTCAAAACAGCGTAAGTCAGCATGAGATGCGAGGTTTTGAAAAACATTTCCGCCTTTGAGTTAGGTTAGTAATTTGAGTCCTCAGCTGAAGACCTCAGATGCGGTTTCATAACTGACTCCAACAAATCTAAGACTGTGGTGTCTACGGAGTGGATGACCCCATCTTTCTGCTCATCTGCCCCCGTGTGTCAGCTTTCAGTCACGTGGCGGCGCAGTGATTTGCATCTGCTAATCCACCTGAAAAAGAATAACTACATTTACGGTGCTCATTTTCAGTTGGACTTCAAGGGCATGACCACTAATGCTGACGCAAGGGAAGTGATGGGACTGCATGGTCAAATGCAGGACCATCCTTTCAGCAGGAGTAGAAATGGTCCATCTACTTATGCCGACTGTGAAACAGCACCCTTAGAATATTATCTCTAGGATGTATTTCTAAAAATAACAACCTTGACATAAATCCTCTGCCTCTCTATGAGAGCACCTAGTACTTCTCTTCCAGACAAGTCTTAAAACCTTTAAAGTTTCTTGCGATGGGCAACAAAAATTAATAGTCAGTTTTGAAAATTATCTTACATGATCATAATGCAGATGAATAAAAGCAACTTCTGTTCTAATTTCCTAACTTCATCCACATGTCCTTCTGTGTTGCCCTTTGCTAACATTGTGACATTGAGCAATCTGTTTTTTTCTTTGTTATTTTCATATAAATATGAGCTCTCTTAGTGAACACCTGATCTGAGTGAAGTCAATGTAAATATATATTGAAATGTTTTCACTCAGCTCCAGATTTTACTGTCAATGTGCTGATAATGATTTTTATTCTTAAGATTGCTCTGGAGATAAATGATTTCTTTTGTGCAATGGAAATAACTTTCCTATAGGGTGTCTGGGAGGATGCAATAAAGATTCCTTCAGCTACCCAGATGTTAAAATATTGGAGAGATTCACTCATTTCTTCACAAAGCCAGATACACGGACTTTTCATGCAGAACTCTGTGTTAGAAGGGAAGACAGATTTTCCTTAAATAAGCCAACCAATTTAATCATACTGCATTCCTAAATAGCCACAACCTTTCAGCAGCACCCCTGACAAGCTTGACACCAGATATTTTGATCCTCTGGATGTCTGTCTGTGACTCGTTTTCCTTTTCAGGGACATTTGGTGGACTGGAGAAATGTACCATGAGGAAAGAACTGGCGATCAGGGATCAGATCTAAGACGATGTGCTTCCTTGCAACAGTGAAGCCTTTAGTGCATACCGAAACAGTGTCACTTCCACCTCTCAGCAGGAGGAAGATTTATGCTCTTATCAAATTATGTATGAGATAAAATCTAGTGTCACTGTACTGATTTAATGAGGGCACTCTTTAACACAGCCCCGATTTTGACTTTGATTCACCAGAGGCGGGTACTCGGTTAATTTCCATAGGTCTACTCCTATGTTTGACTTTAACTGCGAGCTTTAAACAGACTGCTGAATCAGGCCCATTTAGAGTTACCCAATGCATCTCACGTTAAAGCTGTACTGCAACAGACTGCAGGTCTGCTGGAACATACCAGATACAGGAATGGACTCTGTGGGTTGTGTTACGTACAAATAAATATGCGGATTTTGCGAAGCACAGTATCAGGAAGAGGTGGCCATAAAAAAAAGGGAAACTCACCCCCCTCCCCCCAAAACCAAGGCAAAGCAAAAGAAAATTCTTCGACTGTGCTCTCAACTATCATATTAACTCAGACAAGAGTTTACATTCACATTATTTACTAACAGGTGGCATTTTTTAGAAAACTACAATGTAACTGTGGGCAGGGAACAGGAAAGTGCTCGTTCCTCTTTGGAAGAGGGTTTTTCTATCTATTTTTTTTTGTTGTTTTTGTTGCTGCCACTGATTTATATATTTATTTTTACAAAGTAAGCCCAGTTAGTGAAAATTATTTTATGCTTCCTTGCTACTATACCAACAAGATGAAATCCAAGTTCCTGCATGATGTGACATGTAAACCATTTGTGCTGAAGTGACTGCCAGAAGTGGATGGAAAGTTTTTATCCTGAAGAAACACTGAAACAAAATGCTAGCATAATGTAAAATTATTCACTGACAGTAACTACAGGATTTTTTGTGTCTTCTCTTTTTAAATGTGAATTTAGCTGAGTCTAGTATTCAACAACTTAGAGCATCAGCAGAGAAAATTATTTTTCCCTTCTGATGTTCAGTAAATCTGAAAACAAGTGGGTTTTCTTAAAAAGGAAGACATAAAACAATTCTGTTTGCGTTTCATAGGGAAAAAACCCATCAGTAGTGCTGCCATCTAAGGTAAAGCATACATGTTTTCAAAGAAAGTATTAGAGTGTGTCACAAACACTAACATTTTGCCAGTTTTACTCAGATCCTGACACAGGTCAGGTTTTAAAAGCTGGACATCCTCAGCTCCACCTAGATGCTGCGATCACAACTGCATGCGCTTATCTCATTTAGCATTCTAATGTGCCATGATTCAGTTTCATTTCCTATCTTTAAGGCAGTTAGAAGTCAACAAAAACATATAAATGCCTTATTTCTTTTTCATAACTTCAGATTTTCCAGACAGCCACTTGCTCCTTTGCTCAGAGAAAGTTAGAACTGAGTGCTCATTTTTCTGCACCAGGAAAAAAAGTGACAGTTCATTAGCTTTTGCTATCAAACTCTAAAATTACACCATCACATCAATCCACCTCCTCTGTCCTATGGAGCTTCTCTGTTATCACAAAGCCTATTCAAACTGTCCCCAAGGGCCAAGACCAACACTTCAAAAGGAATCTAACTTTGTATGAAACCAAAAGCGTGCCCTATTACCCACCATCTGAGACACCCCCGCCTGACCTCGTTCTTTCTAGTGCTGTTATTTCAGACCTGTATCAGTTCTCAGCCTGACCACAGCTGGGAGTAGTGATCTCCACTCTGCCCCCTCAAGCCCGCGTAACATTAGTTTAACTCTTTTATTCATTCACTGACAGAAATATCAAGAGGTTTCTTTAAATGACAGCAACATGCCCGGATGACTGATCTGCCAGAAGGATTCTTTAGCATTGTGGAAATACCTGGCTATCAGAGAGGGACTGCTTTGAAGTTACTGTTTGCAGTATCCAGAGTACTTGGGTTTGATCAGTTTTTACTGGATTACTTTCACGGAAAGTTCTTTTTGTCCCATCTGAAGAGTTTCTTTGTGAGCAATGAATGAGGATGCATCTTGGGAATGATCTGATACTTCAAAAGATGATTCTTGTAGGTTATCTTGCAGTAAGCTTCTCTTCTGAAGAAAACACTGCAGAGCCCTTGTATTGATCACAACGATAGCGTGTGCAATGTGCCTTTTATCACCAGGCTGTCTGCACTATCACTTTTCAATATAACTCCAAAGCAAATCTTTGCAAGCTGGGACTTTTCTTAATTGATACATGTGTAGATATATGCTGTCTTTTATAATTCAACACTTTTCTCTGCAAACACTTCAAAACAAAGCCGGTCCTGATGAAGTCAATGAAAGTTTACTCACTGTCTGGTGAAGAACTGCAGTTTAGACTGTTTTGGGAATGGCAGTCAAGAATATCTTCATGATTAAAAAACAGAAGTGTTTTTTTTTTTTAATGTTTTGTTTCCTGTGCTGAGTTTTAATGAAGGAAAAAAAAAGAATTCACACACCGAAGCAGCTTGCCAAAGGTAAAAGTTACATTCATAAAAGGAAAACTGATGGCCTATGTTAGCTACTACACACTTAGTACCTTAGTACAAGTTTCTAACCAGCACTCAGTCTGCAGGAGCAATGAAGACTGACATGTAAAACCATACCACTATATTCTCACATTGTAAGAAATGCTCCCCTATAGGTTTCTACATACCCAGACAAAAGTTGATTTTGAAGGTGTTAAACACTAAGTGTTTTAAAACCAACAAATTTTTAACTTCAAAAAGCCACAATCATAGCTGTTTTTTTAATAAGAAAATAATGATACACTAAGTTCTAGGTGTAAAAGCCATTATTCACGCCTATGCCCATACACTTTATTTGTCATTGGTCACCGAATAATTCCATTATTTTAATATTCTTTAGCGCAGGTGCAATGACAATTCAATGCTCATGCAAACACAGTACATACTTGCGTGTGGACAATCCCTTAGTCTGAACAACTGTTCACAGCAGCACTAAGGGTACTAGCTAATGGGTTTTGAAATACAATTTCTAGTATTCCAGTATGGGATACTTGAGCATACGTACATCCTTCACATACAGCAACTCAGGCAATGTCCTCTTACAAGCAGGCCTTGGTAAGTTTTTGCCTCAGCAGATGCACTCTACTTCTGGGCCCTCTGACTCTCCTTCCTATGCAGGTTACATGATCATGGACAAACTCCTGCTTAGTTCTGTAGATATTTTTTCCTTATTTTATGCAGAACTTTAAAAAAAAACGCCTTGCTGGAAGCCTTACGACACTCTGCAATTTTAGCTTAAAGAATTTTCTGGATCAATAGAAACACTCACTGCAGCTGTTACTGATGGATAACTGGGAAATGAAAAATTACAGCAATTCAGGAACAATCTTTCTCTCCTTTTCTTCAAAGCTCTGTTTTGAGTTACAACATGACCAATACTCATCGACCTCAGCAGAGAGACTCCTTCAGCTTTGGACTGGGCTACATCTTATGGGTAATGAAAAAAAACAGCTCCAAAACACAAGTTTACATATGCTTTACGCCACGAGGATACTTTCCTACGTTTACCAAGATGATGATCATTTCCTGTTGCTTCCTGCCTTCATTCATATTGAAGCTGGAACCCAGGATGTCATAGTTACATCACACAATGATGGGAAGACTCTTAGAGTAACTAATAATAACCACAGATTGCTTTTTATCAATGTGAGCCAGGCTAATTTCTACAATACGATGTAAAAAGCAAAGTGGACTCCTTTCAGTTTCTTTTCTCAGCACTTCTCCCTTTCCTGTCTTTATGGTAAGTGATATTGCCATGGCAGTTGTGATACTCAGAATAGACAACGGAAACAAAAAAATTCATTAACAGGCACCAAAACCAAATGACACCCAACATCCATGCAGCACGGTTACTCTTCAATGCACTTCACAGATGCTGTGCCAAGCTAACAGCAGCTAATTCTGGGGGCAGGGCCAGCACGCATCGAAACAGGGTCAAAAAGCAAGGAGATGGAAGGGCTTCTCTACCAGCATTAATGCAGGAAAGGGCCAGACCTTCTGTGAGAGAGCTCATGTCTGAGCCAAGGACAACCAGGAGAGCTGCTGGGAGAAGAGCAACAGCGGCAGAGGTCCTAGAGATACTGGAGGTGCTCTTTAACAGCTGGCTTGGGAAATAGCTGTGATTTTGGCTGCCAGGTCCATTTGAGCTGCCTGCAGCACAGCCCGATTTGGAATCATTCAGTAACACATGGGAGGAAGCATTGAACCCGTACCCACAGAGGTGGAAAATCAGGGGCATGACAGTGTGGCATTTTCACAATTATCTGTGCATTTTTTTTAGGCAACATACCTGGGGATCAGCAACAGTTTTATCTTAAAACAGGCACTTCAGAAACGTTCACCCTACCTGTCTGGCTTAACACCCCAGAGAAGTTAGTATCACAACAGAAGCTAGAGTGATGGAGTTTCAGAAAACTAGCACATACCTACCTACCCTTCAGTAATCAGTCATGATTTAATTTAGAACCAGTAATCAGCAATTGATTACTTGTACAAAGTAACCACAATAACCTCAATCCTGGCCAGAAAGCAATTGTTTTCAGAGACACAAGTAACTCCAGTTGCAGAGATAGTTTTAGAAGCAGCATTACAATACTGGTTAAAAAGCCAAGAATATAGAGACTAAAGCACAACACTGCATTAAAAGAAAAATAAAAGCCTCTAAAAACTTACCACTGAGGTAAGAGCCATCTGAAAACTGTAGATTCGTGCAAGGCCAAAGTCAGCTAACTTTATCTGCCCGCTGCTAGTTACAAGGATATTTTGTGGTTTCAGGTCCCGATGTACCACACGATGTGAATGCAGAAAATCCAGCCCCCGAAACAGCTGAAGCATCATATCCTAAATATAAAAAAGAAATCAATATGCAATTATCAAGACAAGGTGGCAAACAAGTAAACTCCCTGTCATAATCTTCAAAAATAATTTAATAAATATTGATTTAAATACGTGCACAGGAGATAAAAACAATGACTAATATAAAATGGACAGGATGTTGCTAGAACCAGCTGACTTGAACAGGTGTCCTTTTCACGTTTATGGTATTGTTTCTAGTTGAATTATTTGAAGTTGATTGATAGAAGTATAAAGACTGCTCAATATACTTAAAAAAAATAGCAAAAGCATGTCTGTAAATCCCAGGACAACTTCAAAAGAATGCTGTCTAAGTAAGAAAAATACATAGCAGCTTTTTGCTCTTAACTTTAAACGACACACGACTTTGCATCTCACAAGTCTATGCTTTATCCTGCCCTGGTGAAGTGAAATTTTATCTTTCACTTCAGTAGGCACAAGCATGTGTTTCAATCAGAAAAGCTGTTTAAATGACAAGCTCACCAGTATTTAATGCTATAGAGGGAAAAAGTTTACCTGGCAAAACCTGTTGTATAGAAAGTTTAGCACTAAATCAGTGTAATAAACACAAGTAACAATTCTCATTTTGCTTTCTGTTTTGTTACTGTGATGCAATCTTCTATGACATTTCCACAGCTGAAGAAACTATTTCATCTGTATTCATGCTTTCACATTAATCTTAGCAATGTGAAAGGAATGAACCAACAGACTCAACACTAAGAACTAGAAATCCCCTGAATTCCGAATTAGAAGGATATTGTCAACTTGAAAATCCTATTTGCAAAACAGGCAGTTACAAGATGATGCTGCAACAAGTAAGAAAGAAAAGGGATAAAGGAAAAGTTTATTTTCTGTATGCACTTGACTTGAGTTCATGAAACTCCAGCTCAGTGTTTGCTGGTGACATATGCCCTTTCTATAAGCCATGCAGCAGGGTGTCTGCCAATCCTGTTATCAGCAACCAGAATGATCGTGGAGAGGTGGATGGCATGAAGCATGAGAAAAGGGAAGAAGGATAAACTGAAGTTGGTTGCTTTTGTTCTTCTCTGTGGACCTGGGCGTGTTTCAAGTAAATATTCAAGGCACAGTACTAAAAGGAATGATATCTGAAAATGGGTTTAAAAATAGCTCAAAACATTCAACTTCATAATATTGCTTTAGCTGGATGCATTTTTAAGATACACTCTCTAGACGTTGATATATAATTTAATACAAGATTATTATTTTCATGTAATGTTCCCTGATCATCTTTACAGAAGGTACTATAAAATGTATAGATATTAAGGCTGGGAATTCTAATCTGACCTCAGATAGGACATTTCTATATATAGCCTACAGTTCTGCTGAACAGTAGTAACAGCGGGCTGCTCATAAAGTAATTAGTTTTTACTTGAAGACCCTGATGATGGAGACATTACCATGGAACTACGGGTGCTGTGGCAGCATTTAATTATCATCACCTCTGAAGGATGGTGGTAAAATGAGACCCCCCCCCACTCCCTGTTCACTGATGCCTTTTGCTCCCTTTGCTTCCACAGGAAAAACTGAGATCTGATAATTTTGATAACTTGTATAATAGGGTTTGCACCTTTAAAACAAATATATACAAGTGTATTGAACCCCCTTGTATTTATATAACTTTCCTTTGCAGTTCAGAAATAAGTGGAAGAGCTCGGACTACAGCTCTGCAGGTTTCAGTCATCAGTAAAATATACATCGTACCTGCTCATCTGCGCTAGTGTAACTTAAGTCACATCCCAACAATCTTAGGATCAGTCTTGCAGATGTAAAGAACACCCCAAGAACATTCAAATGTGTAATTAAGTATGTACTTCATGGTTTCACTGAATTTGGGCCTATTTTTTTATTCCAGGTAGACACAATATCAGACAAAATAAGAAATTTCTTTGAAGAACTTAAGGATTAGTCAGTAGACCCTGGCGAGTCCCTTTTTGGTGACATTTCTGCATCCTACTCATTTGTCAAGTATGTAAACTCATTCCTACAGTTACCAAACATATCAAGAATATTTTTTTCCTGCAACTGATGCTGGTTTTGTTTCGACTTTCTTCCTCAAGCTCAGCAAAAGCAATTCTGCTCTCCTAGTTTCAAGTTGCAAGCAATGTCTTCAGTTTCTGAATTCAGAGTCTTCTTCCAGGCATAGGTTAAAAAATAAAATATTTGAAAATGGGAACTAGTATATCTTTCGCTCCCCCCACAGGACTCAACAGATGAATATAATTTACTGAAGTTCTCTTCACACACAAAAAAATGAGATGTGCCAGAGAAAAGTGTACCAGGAAAGTGTAAATTTAAAAGGTGTCAGAAAGAGGAAAGAAAACTGGGGAAAAAAAGTGCGATATTTCCTCTTCCAGGAAATTCAGAGTTGGTGCGTACAGGCTATTCTCTAGTATTCATTTTGGGCTGTTGATTATGCTCTTTTACTATCCCTTATTACTTACTATCAATCACATCTATGAACAGATTTCAGTTAAAAGTTATCTTGGAAGAACAGCCCAAAGATTCACGTGTGCAAAGAAGGGCACTTCGATGTAAAAAGACCATTTGCTATTTGTGATTCATTATTGTCCTGTTTTTAAATTCTCAGTCAGTTAGAAAAAGAGCAGAAACCAACATCACATGACGTAAGCTTATTATTATGCACTTTAAATACAAAATACCAAATTGTGCAGCTCAGAATTCGGTATTTGTTTGCACAAATAGATTTTCAATATCAAAGCACACAAAAGAGAGAGCTTTTAAATTATGTTTTTATCTGTAATGAATGAGTAATTTTGTGCTGTACCTAATCCTAGTCAAAAACCATTAGGCTTCACGTTTGGAAAATGACTTTGTACTCCTAGTCAGCCACTTGCAACAAACATCAGACTCAGTCTGGGCTGTGTGTTTGCTTTGATACTGTAACTAATATCAGAAGATACTAACCTTTGCTAGCAAATTGGATAAAGGCCGTAAACACGCACAAGCCAGATCACTAGCTGATTAGATCAGGATAATTCCACTCATCTGACGGAAATGAATCCATTTCTATTAGTGATGATTACCCAGTATTATCTCAGTCACCAAGATCTAGAAACAACTGCAAGAGTCTTCATGTGCCTCAAGGATTCGTTTGTTCCATGTCTGCTTTTCCCTGAGAAATTTCTGTGGTTGCTAGGCATACTTTGGAATTACAGTTAAAATTGTATTTCAAGAGTTAATTGAAAAATGAGCAATTCTGTTCGACAAACAGGAAGATTCACGCCTTAGCAGATCTGAGGAACAAGCTCTAATGAGTCATGATCAAACCTCTACTGACGTCTATCAGATGTTCTTTGGATATTGTATATTTACAAACACAGACACAGAATAGCACCTGTTGTTTCAGATGAGAGATCTCTGCCATGCTTCTAATATCACAAAACCTACTATGTTTGTTGCCCAAGCTGAATATATATACATTATCCCAACGTGATTACTTTCAGACATCCATGGCTTTACAATGTTTTCCCTTTTCAGACTGTATTTTCAATGCGGTCTATGCACAAATCTAAAATATTTACCTGTAACTCAATTGAAAACTGTGCTATTTTGGGATGCAATGAACAAATACGCTTTCCTTAGAGGCAAATATGTAGCTTTAATTTCCTAAAAGCCTCATAACAGAAACAGTTAGGAGCAAAATGCTGCATCTTCTGCATGTTCCACCATATATGGTAATGGGGATGGCATTGCTCAATCTGATATTTACTGAATTTATCAGCACTGATTGTCAGGACCAAATTACGGTGACCTTTTCAAACAATACCATATTATGGTCATGAGTCTCAAGAATACACAGAAGTATGTCCTGCATATTCTGCCTCTGGCCTCAGCGAGGATGGGGATAGGCTTGGGTCAGGCTGAGCAGCTCCTGTTGTGGCCTCTGCCAAAGGTGGGCTTTCCCGGCTCACATTTCCCGGCTCAGGGGGAGCAGGGGCAGAAAGCCTTGATTTCCTACAGACTTTTGACTCCTCCTCGTCCTATCCCCTCTTGACTCTACACTTCACTGACCCCTCTTAACCCTCCTCCAGCTTCTGATCCATAAATCTCTTCCAAGCCATTGGTTTTCAAAATATCACTCTGATCCTTTGACGGTCTCCCGCCATCTTGGCTTCCAGCTAAAATACCCGTCAATTGCCTGCAGCAACTTGCTACTTGTTTAAGACCAGCCAGATTCTCTGGAGTACTCTGTCTGCCTAATCCAGAAGAGGATGGCACGCCTGTCGACCAATCAGTACAAGTATCTACTTAAAGAAAACAGAAAAGACGGAGCTGTTTTGGGTGTTGGTGCCCAGGTGCTGGCTGCCGGGGTGCAGGGGCCTCTGTCAGGGGAGACCAGGGGCTGCCCCGTGCCAGACACAGTCAGTTCCAGCCGGCCGTGTCTCCATGAAAAGGTATTTAAGCAAGGTCAGAAAAGGCTGGAGGGAAAGAGGAGGAGGGAACAAAAGGAGTGAGAAATAGCACAGGGAACACCAAGGTGAGAGGAGGAGGAGGAAGAGGAGGATGAGGAGAAAGTGGCTGTACCCTACGGTGCAGCAGATGTCCGCACTGCAGCCGGTGGAGGGTCCGTGTTGGAGTAGGTGGACATTCCTGAGGGAACTGCAGCCAGTGGACAGGACCTACGCTGGCGCAGGCAGAAAGCGTGAGGTGCAAGGAGAGGCAGAGAAGAATGGCTGCAGTCTGGCCACAGCCCCTCACACCACGTGCCCCTGGGCTGCTCGGGTGGGGAGCACCAGGAGTGATGCGGAACCTGGAAGAAGGCAGGGGAAGGTGCTCTTTCAGTGTTTGTCTTGTTCTTTTCCCACTAACCTGAAATAGCAACTAAATATCAGTATTAATTGGCATTAAACTAAGTTCATTTTCTGCAAGGTGAGTCTATTTTGCCCGCGATGGTAATTGGCAAGCAATTTCCCTGTCTTATCTCAGCCTATGAGCTTTCTCCTTCCTTGTTCTTTATTTTCTGTAGCCGTCCTGCTGAGGCGGGGGAGGCGAGTGAGTGGCTGGGTGGGAGTTTGGCTGCTGGGCTAGGCTAACCCACCGCCATGGTAAAGGTACAGATGTTGGATTTCGTCTTTGTAAAGGCAGACACAGTGCAATGCAACCTGAAGGAATAATATGTCTTCAGAGAACATATGCACCCAGAGGTAACAGACACAGCTCATTATGTGAAGTTCACATTTTTTCTCCGTTGACTAGCATGTGAAGAAAGAAAAACCATTAACCAGATTGCCCTTGGTCATGGTGATAGGAGTTCCTAATACCAGAAAAAGTAAGCCTGTGGAAGCCCACAAATATACTCAGTCTTGTCACCAAATAAAAGCAACACAGATCCTTGTCAACTGCAATGGACCCTAAATTTGTACTAATGCACAGGCTTCTTATGGCTTGCCTTTTTTTTTTATAACCTGAATATTTTCCTCTTCTTGCTCAATTTCTGTGCTAACATTTGGTAAAACACAACAATCCTTTGGAATCTCATAACATTTCTCCTGCGCCTCTGTGGAGTATCTCATACACCTTCACAACAAGCTCCATCCTTCACCCAGAGTTTCTATCTATTTGTAACTCGTTTTTCTCTTTTTGCTGAGCAGAATGGACTGTCCCTATTTCAGATGGCAGGTGTTGGGATACTTGTCCTGAACATTTCCTGTAGGAGTGTTTGCGTAAGAGACAACCACAAGTGTAAACAAAGGGGATGAGTTTCAGACAGAAATGTGCAGTGAATCAGTCGAGCCAGTTTGACAAAAAGGCTCACTGCCTCTCACTGAACAGCAAGACCTTCTCTGAACAGAAGAGGAGCAGGATGAGGCTTCCTTCTTGTCCTCCAGGATTATACAGAACCCCCAGCCATCAAATTGCTTTCATTTTAAAGGGTGGTTTTTAAACATGCTGGAATGAAAGTTCAGAGAGTTTTCACATTCTCTGAGGCCTATTTTTGAAGCAGAATAATCACAGCACTTCTATGGTTATACTTCGTAACAAACAGTCAACATTAATTAATGCCAAAAAAACAATGGCATTCCTGAGGAATTACACAGTACAGATAGATGAATAGGAAAAGACATGATTAATGTTGTTACCCTGAATCCCAAAGGCTTTAGTAATAATGTAGTGACTCCCTGCTAAATGCAGTGATTTTCTTTTTTAAATCTTGTCCTTACACTGGGCTGGGAATCCACCACACCAGCCTTTCTAGGATGCCATGATGGTGATGGTGGGGGCAGAGAGGCAATTTGCCACAGCCTGTTGAGCCGCAGGATGCTGGATGCTCTTCTCCATGCAGCCAGCTGGGTGCAGCAGCTGGGACACAGCAAGAGGCAGATAGATCCCTGTCCTTGTGCCCTTTTCCTTCTTCTCTCAGGAGAAAGCTATTCTGATCGGCCTCCCTGCAGGGCATTCAGAAAGGGGAGGAGGAGGAGGCTGTGCTCTTCTGCCTTCACCTAGCCACAGGAGTCATCCGTGATCCAATCCAATATACACCTTGGATATAGAGCTCATACTTTTCCTTATACTGGGTAGCAGTTTGCCTTAGAGTAGTCCTATGGCTTTCTATGAAAGTATTCACAGGGTAAGGGTCGTCCCTCAGAAGAGAAGACTGCTGTGATGTCCCTCTCAATTAACTAAAGAGTACCAAGAGAACGTGAACTTCACAGCATGTTATTTTAAAAATGTTCAGTTTTGATAAGAGAATAATAAATCCAAATGACCCATTCACTTAATCTTATTAATCAACCTTACTGTACAAGATAAAATGTTCATTTTCTGTTCATAGAAAAAAATGTTGTGTGGAGAGAAAAATACAGCAAATTAATTTAGTGTACTAATAGTAAAATGGAACTAATATCTGCTAAGCTTATGCAAGGAATTAGTCTAATAAATGTTGGTGTTCTGTATGCTGCTACCCTGTAGGTAAACAATTTGTTGAAAATTAATTAACAGTTATACATATTTTAAAATAGAAAGTAAAATATTTGTGTAATAATTTTTGAATTGTAAAATTATTTTAATCACATAAAAACACTTCTACACTCAGTAGATTAATGGATATTTAAAAATATACTCTGATAAACAGTTTCTAATCTATTTTAAATGACTTTTATTAGAAGGAAAGCACAGCTTATACAAGTGATTCTGGATTATCCAACTGCTTAGGAAGAAGAAACGTACAGACACGCACACTCACAAAAGTATGCACGTCTGTATACATGTATTCTTGTGTTTTGAATAATCCCATTGAAGGCGACGTCATCCATACTAGTCCACTACAAAAGTATAAACACTGAAATGAATATAGTTGGGTTGTGGAGAGGGAGGGGCTGTGTCTGTTTTTTTTTTAATGGCTAGAACTGTTTGTATAACAATTTAAAAGCTACAGTACCTGAAGGACTGAAGTTCCTAAAACACTGTTTTGAAGACTATTCTGGTTGCTATTAGAAGTAATAAGGTAACAAAGATTAGAAAGGACTAAATACTGTGGAATACAATAATCAATCAGTTAATAGTCAATCTAGTAAAACTTGCAAATGTCACTATTATGCATGAACCTGTCTGTATGTCATGAACATTATATGTCAGTCTCAAGTACAAGTACCGCAACTGTGCACAAGCTTAAGGAAAAATGCAAAATTTTAACGGAACTATAACGGTCCATGGTAGTCTTTGAAAAGCTTTGAGGCCTAACAACACTATTGTGTTGCCATAAGTTTATGATTGAATTTTATGTATGTATATATCAGCTTTCAATATACTGGGGCACTATTTTCCTTTTACTGTCATGCTCCTGTTTGTAGACCGAATTCAATTCACAGCCACCACAGCAGGTTTAACACGTTCTAGTCCCTTTGCTTAAGCTCACCAATTGGCCCTTCTGGGTTAGAAGGGAACCACTGAATCTGTACTGGCACTGGAGATCCTGACCAGGCATATTTTGGACGGCTCCGAACACTCCCCAAACACCAGTGCTCACCAGCAGCAAAGGCGACATAGTTAGGACTAGATTAAGACAAACAGATGCAGTCGACTGTGTCAAGGAACTGTTCTGAGTAACTTTAGGTCTGCCCTCTTTAAAATAGAGACCTGGATTAATATTTTAGAGATATCTAAAAGTTTCAATCTTAGTACATGTCTGTTTTACCACTACCTTAATACTGCCAGATTTTCATACCGATCTCAGTAGTTGTGAACCAAAGACCAAATTCAGTATATGAAATGTGCACTTAACATCTGTGGGATACATACGTATAGGCACACATGTGGATGCATTTCATTTCAGGCAGATCAATACTAATTTAAATGTCTACAAGTCTTTCCACATCAATTTCTCATTTTACAGCTCAGCACCTGTTAAGTCAGTCTGCAATATAGATCTTTCAAGTTTTACTTTATCAGCTGCTATTTTTCATATTTGATGAGAAGAATTTGCATGGCTGAAAGGAAACCTGTATAATTCTTGTCCTACTAACTTATTTTCAGTGATTCAGTGTACCAAAAATTCCTATCAAAGTGGAATTACCAGACATGCAAACGGAACACATCACATTTTCTAACTGGCTACTGGTATTTTTAAGAGAAAACACATGCAAATTAAATGAAAACAGAGGGGAATTTTGTTTTAACAATTTGACAGAAATTGGCTAATGTGGCACTGTTACCAAGACCTGTCCTGAATGTGCCATTTTTACAGCACGTAAATGTAACTTTGTAATTAACAATCTTTTTCACTGCTCACTCTTCCACTCTTTGTGCCCATTAGAAAAAACAATAGAAGGCACAGCTCTTAACAGAATTTATAGATCTGAGCCTAGATAAGCAAGCAAACAGATTTGATTCCTGTATCACTGGATGATATCATCGCAGTTTTGTACATCCCCACACACTTTCTGGGAAACTTCTTTTCTTTTCTTACAAGCTTTTAATAAAACTGTATTGGAGATGGTAGTCTCTCACAGCACATCCCGGTTTGACAGTTGTTACCCACTTTGTTCTTTTATTCCTCACACCATCTGAAAAAGAGACGAGGACTAAAATGAATCAAGAAATCCCCCAAACTCTTTACTGGCTCACCCAGTTGGTAAGCCCCATACAAATGACTTGAAATAGCATCTACGATTTGTATGCTTTGGCACTGAATCTCCTTCTGGCACATGTCTAGGGACTGACACCAGTCAAAACATGGTATCTAAGCATCACATCAGGTCAAGCTGCATAGCTGGGGCAGAGCTGCAGTTTCAATTCTGAACACTTTTCACGTAATTCCAGCTTCTTTAATGGTCATGTTTCTCAAGGAGGTAAGCTATTCTTCCTTTGACTGATGTTGTGAGCCTCTCCCTTCTGGGGTAAAACCCAGACTTTCACTTGACTAAGTCAACCTCTTCTGGAGCACTTTGTATACTCCCCTACCTCTACTGCCTCTCAGTAGAGCTTAGTGCTTTCAGTTTTTCAAAAAGATTTTGATTGCTTCTAATAGTATCTATTTCCTCCTCTCATCGTGAGCTATCATTGCCATTTCCTCTTCATAGACTTTGCTTCTGCATTCCCAAACTGTATTTTGGGACATCCTAAGCATATCATCACTTGTTGCAATCCTTGTGGAAGCTCTCCTAATGTAATCAGAGAAATTAGTCCACGCATTATTTCCACAAAGCTGGATGTGACTCCCTTTAACTACTTCAGTATGCCTCTGAGAGGAGTTCACAGAAATCACTGTCTCACTCCCTGCCAGAATCTACAAACTACAGTAAATTATCAATCACTGATGAGCCGATTCTCCTCCAGCACCACTCACACTGGTGGCCCTTAGGAGGAGTGGTACGTAACAAAACCCCTTCCCTAGAGGAGAACGCTGCTCAAATCAGCACTACAGCTATTTACAAGCACCTTCATGATACTGTTGGTCATAATAGGTCTCTTAAATTTACTCAAACTCCATGAAGGGCTAAAAATATGGCATATGTTGACAGCCAACACTCCTTGCTAACAGGAAAGACACGTTGCTGTGGGGCCCAGATCTCAGCTTCTCCTTCCCTGCAGCTGTCTGTGGATCGCAGCTAATTGTATCCACTCGTTTAACCTCGGGGATAACGTCTGGAGGGGACCAAGTGCCACAAGCGTATTTTTTTTTTTAACGGTCATTTCCTCTCTGGTGTAACTTGCATGACAGCATGTGACAAGCAGAAATTAATGGGGACACTGCTGTGCCAATACCTCTTGAATTGCTTTGACACTGGCTGCAGGCTGCCTGCTTGGCCACCCAGCCAAGACCTCACATGAAACGTGGCAAGGGGCCCACAGCTCTATTCACTAACAAGCCAGCTGGTCAGTGATTAGAAAGCTGAAACAATGCTGTGCACATACATCAAGAAAAATGCTTTACAAACAGCTTCGGACTTAGGAGGTAAAGTCTCCTAGAAGAGTGGATCTGTAAATTTATCTTCTGGGGACTGCTAATTTAAGCTAACATTAGGCATAATGTGGAAGGCCCTGGAAGATGACTGCCCTGTGTTATCACCTGAGCACAAGAAGGTCGAACCTCAGAACACAGACTAACATCGTAACATGCTCAAAATCATGTGCAAACAGCTTAGACCACATGGATTCTGGTCCAGAGGAGCATTCAAATTATGTAAATACATAGAGATCTATGACAGACTACTCTTCCTAATAGTCTATCAACACCTTGGCAACATTACTGACATTTCTGCAGAAATCCTCATTGGATTTGTCTGCAGTGTGCCGTCAAGAAGGCTGAGATTTGTTTATACACTGATACATGACAACAAAGGATGAGACTTTAGAAGTATCCCAGGGGATTTGGATGACCAGATCTCCTACAGCCAAGGCAGCTTTGAACATTTCAGCCAAGACTTTTTTGAAAACTGTCAAATCCTTGGCTAGACACAAAAGGCTCAAGAACACTGTTCCCTTAATTTCTCTCTCAGTTGTTTTTTCAAATAGTATCCACTAAAAATGCATGGGTTCTTTATGAAACACCTGCATGGCAACAAGAAAACATTATGCTTTTTTAAAACTGAGAAAAAAGCAGTCAATAGGATCCTATAGATTAGAAACCCATCATCTAAAACCAATAGGACTTGGGCACCTAATTCCTATGGCTCCTTTGAAGTTATAAACTCAGTCCAGCAATTCTTGTTTTATAGAAAACTTGTTTAAACTTATTATAACACAGGCCTGCTCCATTTCCTGATACATAAGGAAATACTTTTTGTGACATATACAGATACATAAGAGCTCAAGGCACTGTAAAAGAGGCTGGCAGGATAGCAGAGTCACTTTTGTGAATCAGAAATTTGGGTTACTGTAGAGTTTGGACTTTGGGCCTAATTAATTTTGATTGCTTCCATCATATAAATGTCTAGGAATCAGCATAATCTTCAATGGCACCTGCATGCTGAGGAAGAAGATGGCCTTGTATTAGGCACAACCAAAGCCCGATGAAGTCACTGGGACTCTATCCACCAATTTTCAAAGACCTCAGTGGGTTCCACTGCTCTTTAATATTTCCATCCTCCTCCCACACTCCTCAGAACCAGCCAGACCTTCAGAGAAATGTAGCCAATCTTCTGAGATGGAAGTGTCAGCATGACACCAGACATCGCAATACAGGTATTTTCTAGAGTTAGACACTCTTTTAATAAACTGGTAACAATTTTGATTAAAGATGTGAACACAGAGGAAAGCAAGAAGACAATCCTTTCCTAACCTCTCCAGGGAATGCATAATAAATAAAGCTCAGTTGTGCACTTTTTAAAAGCTACTTTTCAATAATTTTTTTTTGCTTGTAATGTACTTGCATGGCAGATGTATAGTGATGCTCATCAGTGCTGTACCATGGCTCAACACTGGGGTCAAATATTACCTGAGCTCTATTCACAGGAGTTCATTTAACTTTGCTGCCTACTCTTGCTCCATATTATAAATTCAGGGATAATGGTTAACTTCTTCATGAGTGTTGCAAAGATTAACTGGTTAATGTTTGTTAAGTACTCCAAAGAGCTAGAATTACCTTTCCTTTATAAAGGCATAACAACCTTCAAGAAAACCAAGGATATACACCAGAGGAAAGATCTCTTGGATACAAGTTATGGGTAGAAATGAGCTTCAAGGAAGAGCCGAGAGGGAACAGTGGACTACTGGAACCAGCATGGCCAGAGCCCCAATCCAAGAATTGTACATAAGCTTTGCAATGCTGTCATAGCATTGTATGAACTGTCAAAATAGTCTTTGGGATGAGAATCTTACTGATGCCTTAGTACACCTAAATCAAAAGTAGGGAAAAAGAGAATTGTTGCTTGGAAGCACTCGGCACATTGATTTCTTCTCCATATTCACAGCAGCAATTCATCTGCAATTCTATTACGTTGAATTAAAATAATCAATAGCTCTTGAACCAACAGCCTTACAAGAGGAGCAGGAAAGCACATTATCCTACAGACACGGCATAGAGAAGAGATTTTGCAAGAGGAGTCAAGCAAGTGCAGGAAGTCTTTTGTTTTCACTGAATGCATGAGAAGTTTGCCAATAGCACCAGACTAGGGGAACGGCTGCCCATTCCCTTCCACTTACATGGTCTATCAGTTTCTACTTTCTTTTCTGATTTCCAACCTTTTCCTTTCCTTCTTTCCTTTCCTTCTTTCTTTCCTGCCTTCATGTGCTCTGTTGCCCTTTCTGCCCCATCCCCAGTTCTGACCCTTCTCTTCAAGCCTTCATTGCACCCCATCTCACCCAGCCATTTCCCCTCCGACCACACGCACTCTCAGGCCCTGTGGCCCTACTCCATCTCTTTGGGCTGCTGCCTCCCACAGGCCAGGTGATTGCCAAGCAAGACAAATCATCAGAAGATGCCAGCTATTAGCATGCCTCAGCAGCTCACTCTGGATTTCAGATATAATGAGCTGTAACAGGTAGTGATGTGTCTGAGATGTTTGCTGTGGCTGCAGCGGTGGGATACGGTCCCACGCATCTGCCGAGTCCCTTTGCAGTGCCACGGGCCATAGCCCCTCCAGTTCTGAGCAAAATGACACTGATTTACATTAGCGTAAATTAGTGTAAACTTTGCCTTGTTTTCTTTTGAACACTTCACTGGTTCTTAAAAAAGGAGGCATCTTCAACTCAGAGTGCCACAATGAGCAATGAGCCTACTTATTTCTTGATGTTAGCACAACAGACAAGAATCAGCTCTGCTTTGGGGGTGAGAGTGAGGCTTGGGGATGGGGGAAAGGTGCAACATGGGAGTCAATAGTCTTGGGAGGGGAGAGATTGCCTCCAGTGTTTCACAGGCACAATATTCTCTCCCTTCCCCCACCTCCCCGAACACTGAACAAGACCAACTCTAAGAGATTTTTAATAAAAAGCCAAAGGTATGTTAGAAGTTAACTTGCAAAAAGAGCCAATCAATGGAACAAACTGCTTCCATGAAGAAGTATCTTTTGAAAGTAAAGTTTCACCAATGATGCAGGTGACAAATGTAGCTTGTGACAAATGCTTTATTGCTTCTCAAAAGGGTAACTTGTGAAAAGTAACAAAGTATGCTATTGGTTATGGAAGCTAGTTTGGAAAAGAAAACTACATGTCTTCTTGTGTATCTTCACTGTAACCATTCATGGAAAACCTGTGAGAATAAAAGTAGCTACGATCCAGACAACCTGAAACACGTATGTCTGTGCTTTGCTGAATCAGGCCCTACAAAGATAAATCTTTTGTTTTCCCTATCAACAAAAAACCCATTACAAATCATACAATACAATATCAAATTCTATGTTACTCCAAAATGACAGTCAATTAAGTAGAAACAAACTATCTTCAGAAGGGCAAATGAGAGATGCTAGGGATCACTATCAAAGGACTTCTGTTTGCTTTTGTTTATTAAATAGCAACTGTATTATTTACTGCAGCTTTGCAAGCTAGTGAGCAGCTGGGTGTAACAATTGCCTTGCTGTGTAACCTCTCCTTATGCTTCGTTAGATTCCTTATCAGGACCAGAACAAAAGAAATCTCTCTGTTATGCTTTTCCTGTGGCAAAGGAAAAGACAAGATGATGACTTTCCAGCTCATTTCACTTGTACAACGTTCTCATCAATCACCATGGGGTAGGTCTTTGTTGTTTTCACTGAAGGACTGTGCTTAGTTTTCTGTCACAATAAAGCGTGACTCCACTAACTAGAAAATCAAGGTTACCTCCACCACATTTGCAAAAGAACAAAATGCAAACATAAGGCTAAAGCTAATTCTGAAATATTTTCCAAGGCCCTGGTTTCACAGACATAAACCTAAGTCAAATTAGGTCTAAATTCTTTTCAATGAAACGAAGGTTAAAGTCTGAAACGCTCAGAGCTGTTGAGGTAAGGAAGCTCAACTAACCATTTCATCAAGAACCTGAAGTTTTCTGCTTGTTTTGCGACTTTCTGCTCCAGAAACCAAGCAAAGAAACTGTGGTTTATTTTTATTTTGAACTCTCTGTCAAGTATGCATCTCTGCAGTTTTGGTTCACTGTAGCCCACGCAGCTTGGCCTCTGTTCTCCTTTTCCTATGTCTCCAATAAGCCCTATAGACATCAGCAGGATTTACGTGAGCAAACAAAAAGCAAGAAAAGGCTATATTCTAATCAAGGCAAAAAAAAATAGTAAAAAATGCTTTGTAAGCTGGTCTCTCCTCCTTTAACATCATGTTTTTATGTGTCTTTTCCTTTTTGGTCTGTGTTGTTTCTCACCGAATGACAGTTATGCACAACATACTATTGTAATAACAAGCATATGGCTCAGAGATCGCTGTTGACTTTCTCGAGTCTCAAATTAGACATTTTTATTTAAAATACATGAAAGACATCTGTATAGTCTTTCATCAAATGCATTTTACATTTGTAACATCCTACGTATTCTTTTGGAACTGTTTCCGTTAAAATGCCGGTTCTGGGTTTGGATAGCAAGTATTTCCTTTGTAACACTAAGGGAGGAGTATGTTACTGTCAAAATTTCTCTTTAAAAAGGCCTTCCTAAAATATTTACTCTGCTTGTCAGAACAGGAATATCTGAAGTTAATTCCAAATGAAAGAATATTTTAGAATGAATCATAAACTAGATGTTAAAAAAAAGGCAACACACTGCCATTCCAGTGCCCCTTCCCTGCTGTAAAACTAAACGAAAAACAACTCTGCGTTTGCATCCACAGAATATTGTAACATTTCAGAGCCTTCTGAGATTCCTTAATTGAAATTATGCAACAGAACTGTCACATCCTAAAACAAAGGACAAAAATTCAGCAGCTGAATTTATTGGCTTGGAAATGAAATGCTCTTAAGAGACGGCTAACATGTCTTCTTGATTATTTTTGGCATTTTAAAGTTACAGTGCAATGCTCCCTATAGCATAGACCAAAGAAGTGGGATATTTTAGGAATACTTAGATTTTTTTATGGTGCTGTTTGTAAAGTCACATATTTAGCAACAGTGAAAACTGGTGTTGAGCAGTAACCTTTGCAATTCAGACACTAATTTCAGTGGGCCCTTTATGGTATAAGATATTGTTCAACATCAATAAAGATAAAATATGCTGGCTTCTAATGAGTTGGTCACGATGCTAAACAACAGCTTCTTCTTTTAAATGGGTATTCTCAAGGGTCACAATTTCCAAAGGCAAATGGGATAAATTCTGTGACCAGAACAGTTACAGTATAAATGAAAAAAAGAAATAAACAAACCAGTCCATCAAACCTGTGATCCTCCAGAGCCCTTTTCCATTCCCGAGTCAGTTTGCTATGATGACCAACTATGACACACTTTTGTGAACAGTCAGGAGTCTGGTTCCAAAGGCACAGATGTTGCTTACACATAAGTTTTTGGGGGAAGACTACTTCCTCGCTCTGACAAAGCACTTAAACACAAGCAAAATGCATGTTTATGACTAATCTGAGACTACGGAAACAACGGTTTCAATTCTTCTTTGCTCTAACCTTGGAATTCTCAGTAGGTCAGTAGCGTAGAGGATAACAACTGGTTCTCCTCTGGTAGCTCCTCTAATGTGCAGTCTTTCAACCTCTACAGCTGGAGCGATCTGCTTACCTAAAATTAAGCAGAAGCTTAAGTACTTTGCTGGAGCAGAGCCTCTTCTCCCTTCGGGGTTTCTCCTTTAAGGTCTGAAGTTGAACCAGAAGGTTCAGTTGCATATTCCAGCATGAGTTTAAATGTTTTATGTATACTGACATAAGTGGTAGTACTGTCTAGCTGTAATGATAACAGAAAGTAAGAAGAACCTAAAATACTGATGTTTATGAGTCTTTGGATAAGGCTTCCACCCATAAATAAAGGACAGATTTGATCTAGGAGCTTGAGCCTTTGTAATTTGCTCTTCTGTTCAGGCTTTGCATGCAAACAAATGAAAGGCTGCTTGCTAACTGATGCTAAATAGCATTGCATCACACTCACCCCTGGAGGAACCCTGAGGAGCCAACACTTACACCACAGCAGGATATGACCCATAGTTGTGCTCTGGAGTACTGACATTGGCAAATATTACAAAACCACGTCTGCTTTATTAAAACTACAAATAAAGTAATCTTTTTAATTTCTAAATATTTTTCCTTGCTGTTGCACCAAGAGCAAACAATAAACAGTATTTCTGTTATTTCACTCATGTTTCCATTCTAAATTTTCTGTCTTCTGGCAGCTGCTTGTGAACTTACTAATAACGTGTGTCTTTATTTCGACGTCTTGAAAAGAAGGACATTCTCATAATGGAAGAAAGCTCATTTTATTTCACTTTGAAACCTGAGAAACCTGTAACACGAACCATACGCTGATTACAGAGCACTGATATATAAAGGAAACAGTGTGTAAATGTGTGAAGTGGCTGTGGTGGGGAAACAGCAGAGCGAGAAGCACTGTTTTAGACAGATAATGCTGTTGTAGGATCTGATTATTGTGACTCATGTTTAACAAGGTATTGTGTAAAGGCCAGCCAAAACGAAGGATCTGTTATGGTGGGCACTATACAGTCAAGGGTTTTCACACAGCCTCTTCCATTAAAAGCTCACCAATAAAATGGACAAGACAGACCCCAGGTGGAGAAACAGTGTGACAGTTCCACAATATTACTTTTTTATGGGAGTCAGCTAGGAGGGGATAAGCACAATGGAAAGAAAAGTGATGGAGAGGAAAGTTCTGGAGGAAGGGAAAACCAGAAACACAGGGTGAAAGCGAGCTGAAAAAATGAAGGCGGAAGGGAAGGATGGAAGGAAGACAGGGATGGAAAAAATGGGATTAGCACAGGTGGAGAACACTGAGTTGAAATCACTGGAAGCTCTCTGAGTGTCAGAGTTTTTGGCTTGGGTTGCTTCAGCAGCTGAGTGTAGCTGGCTGATGCCACTGGCTGGTGCTTCTCTGCAGTTCTGTCCCTGACGGCCAGAGGACGGGAAACAGGGACGAACCCCATCTGTTCTGGTATCTGCAGGGGTGGGCGGGACAGGGGCTCTCCATGTGTCTCTAATCCAACACACTGAGTAGGAGGCAGAGGCACATCCTCGGCTGGGTCCCATTTTATTCCTTCCCTGTGACTGTAACAGCCCTCATTCCAGCTCAGCTGTATCTGATGATGAGCTGAAACATAAACCTATGGGACGGACTCTGGGAATCGGTAGATATACGTGTGTAGAAACACATGTGCATGTGTAGTTTACCTTCAAGTGTATATGTACAAAGACAATATACACCAAACCACTCCCTAGGCACAGGAGAATTGGTGCTACCCCTTCTGACGCTTCTCTAAGCATCTGAGTTGCCAGTTTTGGCCTCTTCTGGCCCACAGCTATTTTGAGATCATGAACTTCACAGACAGTAGAGTGATGACCATCAGGCTTCCCTTTCCCTTTCTCCCACTTGCTCAAATAGCAGCATTTTTTCTGCAAGTACGTTAGAGGATTTTTACAATAATCATATCATAGAAGAGATCATAGAATTGTTAAGGTTGGAAAAGACCTCTGAGATCATCAAGTCCAACCATCACCCCAACACCACCATGCCTCCTAAACCATGTCCTGGAGTGCCACACCTAAATGTTTTTTGAACACCTCCAGGGATGGTGACTCCACCACTTCCCTGGGCAGCCTGTTCCAGTGTCAGACCACTCTTTCAGTAAAGAAATTTTTCATAACAGCCAGTCTAAACCTCTCCTGACGCAACTTGAGGCCATTACTACAGATACAGGTGTCCTCCGCCCAAAGCCTTTGCCTGCAAGATGCAAGTAAAATAAATGTCTCTGTACATATGTATATATGTATGTGTGTTTACGTGCCTATATATAATTTTAAAATTTTTAAAGCTGATTTTAAGTTCTACTTATGAAAACATGCAATACAAGAAAAACTCCATCCTTGTCCATTTGTGTGGGACTTTGTTCTCTGGAATAAGCTAAATACATCTGTAACAGAGCAAAAGAAACAAACACAACATATCTCGATTAAATCAGTATGCCATTAAAGTAACACACTTGAAATTAATTTTCACTGTGGGCTACAATAACCTGCCAATTCACTGGCATAAAAGCACTGCATACAGCTAGTGCAAGAGTATTAAATTTCTTTTGGGGTGGAATAGAGAAATCAGTTTTGTAAAAAAACAATTTATTTGATTACTATATTATCTTCTATTAGCTATGAGCTGTCTTTGGCCAACTTTTGAATTATTTTAGACTACAGCTGTATATTTGCTGTGAATAAATATGGACACTTTGTCAATATCCTAGTACAGAGAACCTGAGCTGCAATAACTTGGGTTGGCTGAGATGAGAAGGGTATCCTGCCGCAATGCTTCTTGTCCCGAATTAGCTGAGTTCAACCCACAGAATCTGGAGTTCAACATGAAAAAATCTGTTGGCCAGGTTTCCCAAATATCTACCTTGTCACAATTTCTGTCATTCTGTTTCCTCTTCCCCATCTCTGTGTGTTTGTTTTGGGGTGAAGTACAGCCTTGTGGGAATGCAAAGGCATAGGGGCCTGATTTCCTTCCAGGGCAGAAACTACTAAGAAGAAAGTGAATCCTATCTGGCCCCACAAAAATCAAGAATGGCTCTTTGAATGTCTCCTCTTTACTTCACATCTGCTGCAGTCTGACCTTCAAATTACTTGGCAGAAGTAACATATGGCTTGCAAGCAAAATTTAGAACATGGATAAATCCAAATATTTCAGTCTATTGTTCTGCCACTGCTTTACGTCCACCATGAGCTGCAACAGCTTTCTCTTCATTGCTTTAACGGCAGCACCTCATCTCTGCTGAAGTGAAAGACTCTGAAAACATGAGTGACTCTTCTGCTGATCACTGAGGCAGGATCTACTTCCAGAGCAAGTTGCAACGACACACCACTACCACGAGACCAAGGAAAGCACCTCGAAAATACCCACCACTCCAAGGAACTGCCCCTGCCTGGCTGCGGAACAGTGCGGCACTGTCTGACATGCTGCCTCGTAGTCCAGCCCCATTTTTACACCTGCTTGAGCATTAGTCCTACCACGTGCTCCCTTTCTTTCTTTCAGTGTCATCAAAGCATTTCACACAGCAATTGCTACCACACTGATGTTCTAATAGCAAAAACCCAATGTCATGAGAGTCTCAAGAGAATCCAGAGCAGTAGAATCCATAAGCCTTTTACAGCATCACATCAATATGCATCTCTGCAGGACTAACAGAAATGAAATGAGCTGACAGCAACATTTCACTTCCAGTGTTTGTAATACTGCAATTTTGCAATGACTTGATCATCAATTCTATTGCACCAAAGGTCAATCTCCATTGTTGCCCACAATTCAGAATCTCTTCAGTTTCTTAATTCCCTTTGACTTTCTGAATAAAGAGGATTTCTGGCCCTCCATCTACTGCAAACAATAGCTTCCTTCTGACTTCAAAAAGGATGTGTCCCTTAGGGCCCTACTGCACTGTACTGCTGCCTTGAGAGTTTGGGCCATAAAAGAAAAGTATGTTGAGATGTCCATTTAGAGAGCCCTTGATAGACATCCCTTCACAGTGACATTTCTAATTCAGTGTCATTGTTTTGGAAGACTAAAATTACTATTTCAGGCAGGTTGCTTTCATGCATTATGCTACAATGTTGCTTGACTGCTTTCCAAACTGGAACAACTGAAAAAATGTGAAGCGCTTCAATGATTTTAAATCACTCTAGTCAGGACTGAGTGATTTAAAATTATTGGAGTGCCTCACATTTTTAAGAGCTCTCAGTTTGCAGGCAATGGAAGTCTGGGCAGTCCTGGGCTACAGCATTGCAAAAAACCAACTATATATTATCATCAGTTTGAAAACGCTTGCGTTTGAATTTGGAAATGGTAGGGATTTGGAGATATTTAACGCCACCATAAT
Source organism: Opisthocomus hoazin (assembly GCF_030867145.1). NCBI lineage: Eukaryota > Metazoa > Chordata > Aves > Opisthocomiformes > Opisthocomidae > Opisthocomus > Opisthocomus hoazin. Next base: position 68,113,293 of record NC_134417.1, on the reverse strand, counting down.
TAAAATCAGTGGCTGTACACTGACTGCAAAAAGGTCCAAGCCAGATAAGTAACTGTACGGATACAACACTATATTTTGTAGCAACCTGTGCTCAGCAGTCCCTTCATCCGAACTGTGACTCTCCCCAGCCCCTCGGTCAGGCCGTACATTGGGAGCTGCACCCCTGCACCAAAGGAGACGTGGCCGTGTCTCTTCACACAGCACAGTACGGGAAAGAAATGACAACACCTGCAACACAGGGAACCACCACCCGTAGGAGAATGTCCTCTTTTTAATGTTTAGTTCCTTCAGAGCTGCGGCTTGTGCAGGGCACCTGCTCTCCCTCCTGTTACCCTTCCATGCAGCAGTTCAACCCCTGATAGTAGGATAACAGAGAAAAAAAATAAAAGATTTATCCTACAATAATATAGCAGTTCAGTCCTTATGATTTTTATTTATTTATAGTGGCAACCCTCCTTTAATTCATAATCCAGATTCAGAACAAAATTTATTGCAAAATACTCTGAAAAGAATGAGATCCTTAGCAGCTGTAAATGGGCATCATTTCACCAAAGCTAATGGACTTACACCTCTTAGTATCAGCTGGAGATCTAATCCATTATTTGTGGACTTTAAATTCCTTACTAAGTTTTGCTTCTTTCTTTACCACAAAAGTACTGACAGGAAAATGTTAGTAACAGCTGTTCTCTTAGTATCTTTCTTATTAGTTTGAGTAGGCTCTTTTTTTAGTGACTTTTAACTTTGATATTGTCAAATATGGCCACACTCTGAAGACTCGCAGTACTGGTGAATCTCTTTTCCTGGAATATCTTGTGCTGTTTTCAGAACTGCATGATTGTGTGACATCTGCTCCACATCTCATACGTGATCGACTGAGTAGGTACAACCATGGCAGATGGCTGATGACTCACCTCACAACACTGAACACTGGCTTGCTTTCTGAGAAACAACACCTTCATATTAATTTTCTAGGAGTCTTGCAAAGATGTGACCGGTCTGCCTGGTTTGACAGCAGGTAATGTAAGTTAAAGGAAATGCACAGGGATGCAACAGAAACATTTATTTATTCTAGGACTGGGGATAATATTTTAAAATTCAAATTATGGGCTACTATCAGATAAATCCACAAAAGGAAATTAGGTTCACTGCTGTACTTTCTAAATTTACGGCATCTAAATAGTAAAATCTGGATCCCTGAATCAGATGGAGATCTAGGCTTCCTATGCAAAGGAGATATGGAATGATATCCACTGAAGCCATTCTCTTCAGTGAGGAATCGGGAAACATCAGAGAAAAGGATATACCTTAAACCCTGTTCTCTCTGTGATCTGGCTGCCCTGTTCCAGGCTGGGGGGAATACCATGAAGATTCACAGATCACAGACCTGGGTGGAGAAGGACATTCCCAGGTCTTCTAACACCCCTGACGTATGCACCTGCTACATCGGAGACCTTTGTTCTGTTCCCTCCTCTATTGACTGTCAGACTGAGACAGGCACAGCCCAGACAGTACGTGTAGCTTGGGTAGGCTACGTTCTGCTCAGTTGTGAGAAAGCTATTGCAAGAAGCCACGAATTTACTTATAATGACATTACCTCGCAAAGTTAACTTTGTTCATTACTAAAATTAAACAACTTCGGTAAACTCGGTAACCTTCCTCTCGTTTTTACAGGCCCCTTGGCCCAGCAGAACAAGATAACTGGAGGGAATGCCAAAGGGCCATTTCTAATCCACTTAATTTACAGCTCTATATACCAAGCCATTATATGTGCATATTAATTTAAAGCTAAATATTGTTATATACATTGCAATGGCTTAAATCAATAAAGATCAACTTGTTTGCATGCACATGATTTCCATATTAAAAATATAATTAGTGTTATAACAACCATACCCATATCCAAATCATTTAGGATCAAAAAAACCCATGCCAGCCTCAGGAGCCTCACATCAAAATGTGACCACCCAGCTTAAAGCCCCAAAGACTAACACATCAAAATGCTTTAGTGGCCTCTTAACTATTAAAAAAAAAAAATCTTTCTGTGGCAGAGATGTGTCATTCCCATTTCCACCACCCTTATGTCAACTAACAAAAGTTCCTAATGAGCCAAGTCTGTCAGAGGCTCAACTGCTAACGCCATTAACATTACCAAAGACCCGTGCATGACTAACAGCTGTGTCCTAAGGAAACTGAACTCATACCTTCCATTTCCACATAAACTGCCCTAAAGTTAAAGAGCATCCCAGGAAGAAAAGAAGAGAGGAGACGATGGGTAGAGAGGAAAGAAGGAAGACGTTGTTAATGCTGATTCTGATTCATACCGTATGGTACGTATATTAATCAGTTCTGACAGAGGAAGCCAGCAAGGGTGAGCAGGACTATAATCCAGTAGTTAGAAAGACATATTAGTTAGATTAGGGGCTTGGACATAGTTCAAAGGTGCACGCCATGTCCACGAGTATTTGGAGTCGTGTGCTCCATCCCTCTAGCCCAAAGTTCACTCTATTAAAAAACAATGGAAGTGCTTCAGCAGAAAAGATTTAAAATACCTCTGTCCAGAATAACCTAGAACTTAGTAGCCAGAGCTATGGCCACAGAAACAGATGACAGCATTCATGCTTCTAGCAACAGGGAGGGGAAGTGAGCATGTCTGCCCTACATCCTGGGTAAGTATCACTCACCTACCACCAGGCAACGCCTCGAAAGGAAACTGCCTCTCTTCTATCGTTCTATGGGCACCTGTGGGTATGTTCCTAAAACACCCTCTGGTGTGACTCCTGCTGCAGGGATTTAGGCATTAGTGAGGCACTGCTGAGCAGCATTAAGACAAAAGCTTTGGTTGTGTTGAAATGATCGATACAGTTAGTTTCTCTGAACTGCTCCAGTCTGACTACTATCTGCTAAACATGAAGGAAATTCTTAAAATGGTACTGGTGTCACTTATATTCCCTGACATTATTTAGTTGGTAACTAAAAACCTCAGCATGCCCCAAACCAGCAAAAGCTGAGTCTCCCTCCACTGACTGGTAGGTAATGATGGTAGTTAATTCACACAGAAAAGATCTTTCGGGGCTGATACCTCTCTCATAGTAATTTTATGTCATTCAAATTCCACTAACAACTGTTGAGTTTACACCATGGTGCCAAAGAGGTATATTAGATCCTTCAACTTCAAGCTATCCAGAGCTTACTCGGCTCATTTGGCACCTCTGTGTTGCTGACACATGCAGAACTTTAACAGATGGTCTTACAATACTGGCAGTTGTTTTGTACTGTGCTAGCGGTGAAGGGAAATACTCTACACAAATTGTCTGCAATTCTGGAAAATAAATGAAGTACAAATCCATATTAACCTCAAAAGCCAAACTATAAAAAGTCAGATTAGTCATTTAACAACGTATGTGCTCTGGGTTAAATGCTCAGTTGCTGCAAAATGGCAATATTTCCTTGCAGTCAGGAGAACTATGCTTTGTTTCAGTTTCTACCAGGAACATCCATAAAGACTGTATCATTAGAAAAGTATCGAAAGGCATTAGGAATAAGCCTTGAGACCCTTCCTCATATAAAACAGGGTGCAACTGAAGTTAACTGCAACTCTCTTTTTTCCCGTGCCAAACAGAATTCAAGAAATACAGATCAGCTACTGTGCAAATGTTGAAATCAACAGCGATCACCAAGTAAACATCAATTTTACATTTTTCCTCACACATTTAAAAAGAGTTGTACATACCACAAGCTGAATTTTACACTCACTAATTTCACTGGCTGCAGTGGAACTTGACTGTACATAAAAGACCAGAATTGCTCCTCCTTGTTTCCATGTGGCTAAATTTTTCTCTTTTATTGTGCCAAATTATCAGGTATATCAGCTGGGTTGAACTAGTAAACCACATACACAGAATAGTGCTTTTCTAAATTAAACCAAACAATTTCCTTCACCAGTATATAACCTCCAATGTATGTTCACACATACGTATTACAGCCTACTAGTGCAAATTTAGAACAGGCTTTCGGAAAATCACAAATGTTTCAGTTCAGTGCTCAATTCTTCTATTTGCTTTAAACGAAACATAGCTCGAAAGATATTTCAAACTGAGATTTCAGAGGCTTGGTCATTCAGTTCCCACCCACTTCAATCTATTTAGTTATATATATGTCAGTCACCTTGCACGCTATTTTCACGATGTTAGTTACACTGAAATAGAGTTCCCTTAGGTAGCTTAAAAGCCCTAGAAGGAAGTAGAACCCTAATAGCAATATCACAAAATGATATGCTTGGTTCAAATGCAAGAGGTACATTCCAGTCTTCTGCTGGGACTGAATCAAAGCTGAATCCATTTTTTAAAAATTTTATTTTACCCACTAAAGTTGCTTAAAAAACATGGTTGCTGGAACTGACTGATGTTACACATTTGTGACTTTGATACAAGTGAAAAGATCTTTATCAGTTTTATGTCTAATTTTATACTGAAAGATCACACAACTCCTAAGCTTGAAGCTGTTAATAAAAAAAAAAAATTAAAACAACTGAATTTCAGACAGGTTTCATGTTTTCTCTTCCTCCCTCAGGACTTTTGCCAGACTAATATGACACTACATATTTCCAGAAAGTACTTCTACAAATGCAGGGTAATCCGTCTCTGAAAGCATAAATTATTTCTCCTCATGAAAAAAGAAAAATCAAAAGCAATGCTAAACAGACACAGTTAAAACGTAGGAATATCAATCTCTCTGCTTCTCTTCCCAGGCATAAACATTTTGTCAAACATTTCAAGCTACGATCCTCAATGTATGGTCCTCAATTGCACTTCACTGTGACATTCCCAGTAGAGAAGAGGAGTTGGTATACTTATTTTAGTACTGATAATGCAAGCACATCCCATCCCGGGAAGAGGTCCTCCCTTACAGATGCAGAAAATGAGATGGGAAAAGTTCACGATCATCCTTCCAGTTACTGAGAGCCTCCCCAGCTTCTGCAACAACTGGTCACGGCTACTCCCTTCCCTGAGCCCATCCTCTGCAGAGCTCGCCACAGGTCCACAGTGAACATTTCCTGCTCCTGGAAAGTACAGAAACCTTTCTGGCAAGAGGGGCATGAAACAAAAGAAATCTCTTAGGGAAACTAAAGGCAAAGGGAAGGGGATAGGAGCACAGGATTTATTTTATCCATTCTAACAATATCACGCACTCTACCAGACACCTTCTAGGGGAGGTTCAAGTCATCTTGGAATAAACAATAATGCAATAATCTGCCTACAGCTGCGAGCAAAGGTCATTCTTAATGATTTGGAACACCACGTTTGGTAAAACAGTAGAGATTCAGGGGATTTATAAATCCAAAAGAGAAAAAAAACACCCAAGTGCAACATTTCCACAAAGAGATTACATCTGTTAGTGAATACAGTTCTTTGTGCTGCAATTCATGTCCCAAGGTGGGCATGACTCTTTTTTTTGTTATTTTGATATAGCAAAACCCTATGGAATCAAAATGCAGTTTGTCCTTGTGATCTATCTGCTCTTCCCGTCTAATACTTTCTGAAATAATATCCAGAATCTTTCTTCTTAAATACCTTTATAGTTTCAGTAGGCACTCCAGGCTCTGGAACTTTATCCAAGTAAGTAGTCAAGTCTTGATCCACATGTTCAAATACTAATGTTAACTTCGTCTCTCTGTCTGTTCGTGACACGGTGCACACATCAAACAATCTGAGAGGAGGAAAAGAAAAGAGGAGGTAAGGATACAGGAACCAGCACAGACATACATACCTTGCAGCTCATACATGTCTATTTAAATTTCTTACAGTACATAGAATGGTAAAAGCTTTCCAAATGTAAAGCAATGCTTGAGCTCTTGATTTATCAGATAATTACTGATACATCAGTAATATCCTATCTCTCTTTCATGTGTGGATTCTGAAATAGAATTAGGAATTAAGAATTCATCAGCGGTTCAAAGTAAAATAATTACATGGAAAGAAAATGGGTTTTGGATAGAGCAACTAGAGTTAATACAGAGAATTGCGATATTTATCCACACTCTCTGCTGAAGCACTTACAGCCATCTAATAAAAAGAAATGCGAGAAAGAATTTTGAGAAGAAGATACAGGGTATATGCACCTTCAGTTTCTTCCCATGTTCACCATTACGTAGCTTTATAATTAAATCTCCTTTGGCAGAAACAGAATGTTTTTGCTGATTACTCTTGCAAGTTCCTGGACACAAGGAATACCTTCAGAGTCAAGACACAGTCTGGAAAAAAGCTTTGTGCACAAGATGCCACTACTAAGAAAGCTTTCTTCTCTCATCACTTTCTGACATTCTTTTACTGTAATTTCTTTATAATTTCACCTTGTTACACAGCATCAAATTCAAACTAATTTGCAAAGCTCTTCATAATGTCACATTCCTATCCGATTACTCTATTTTCTATTGTTTTCTCTTTGTAATTAGGATGTATCTCACCTTCTCCACTTCATCTACCATACCAGCTTTAATCACTGTTGTATCTTTTTCACAGACATCTGCCCATCCTTCTGTGCTTCACACCTCAACTTATACCGGTGACTTTCATTATCCTTCCTCAAGTCCCACTTCTACAAAATCACAAGAGGAAACCATTTCCCTGCTCGCATACTTTACGAATGTATTTATTAATTTAGTTTTAAATTGTACAGATCAGATTGCCTTTCCCTCTGAAGTGAGGTAGAAAATCAATCACTACTTTTATTAGGTGACAGTAATTTAAAAAATGTGCAAATACAGTTATTGAGAAAATAGTCTATACAGTAAAACTGAAGAATGTTTCATTGATAACAAACCAGTGCTGACACCACTGCTTATTTTGGTCATCATCATAGCAGTTGCAATATTTTATTACATGTATCTTTCCTCCTTAGAATAACTGCTTCCTTACTTTATGCACAGTGTAGGATTTCTGATAACATGATCAAGTTATTTTTTCCTTTGTCCTAAGACCAAAGGCTTTATATGCAGGATCTGTAGACAACAGATCACACACAAAGCCTTGGGGGTCACTGCTTTTCAAAGAGGACATCTGACAAACAGACTAGGAAAACACTTTATACTGAGTTTTTACTTCTTACCTTAAATCTCAAAATATTTCACAAGAGAAGGGAAGATAAGAATTGGCAAAACTACCTGTGAAGACTGTAATTCAGTTTTAAGAAAGCAGTATGTTTCACTTGAGATGATACAGATTTAACATGTTAAGGCCATGGTCCCATTTTAACAGCATTTCCTAAATAATCTTTGGTCAGACACTTTAAAATTGTTTATTAGCCACCATGTTTTGAAAATGGATGTATGCACATTCCTTTCAGCTTAAAGAAGCTTTTCAGTGAGTAATAATTTGGGAACCAGAGTTACAGAATACGGAGAGACTGTCACCCTACCTCTACTAGAAGACTAGTCTGTACTTAATCTGCAATCATCATATGCACACATATTAATTAAATTATTATGGTAACATAGTGACTGTGACAGCAAATGTCTCGGCAGATTTTCATAAAGACAAATACTGTTCTCTTTATGATTCCCTTAATGGGGCGTACACGGAAGATAGATGTTCTGTACATAGTAAATCAGTTCTGTGAAAAGTCACAAACCTTCCTGAAAAGTGCAATTTGCTGGTATTTGGCTGGAGGTTAATAATCTGCAATATATTTATATAAATCAATGTGGAATGTAGCCGGACTGCCTATAACCCCAACACATGCAAATAGAGAGGAGCCAGACAGGTCTGAACATCTGAACATAAACACTGGAAAATATTTCCAACTGTATGATTCCTTTCTGTTGACCTACATTTACCTAAAAATGCTCTAAAACACCTTTTTTGCCAGGTATTCAATACACTGGCAAAACTATATTTTCAACCATAGCCGGATTTAAACATTTAAAGTAAGATTCAAGAAAAAGAGGAAAAAAGATTTCACTGCATAGAATATAGAAGCAACATGTAATTTTCAACTCATTGTGGAGGGAAATGCTGATTCTCTGTTTAATTTAATTCTGGCCTTTTTCTGGCACAGCAAAATAAGGAACTCAGAGGAGCGCAGTTCTAGTCACCTATTACTGAGTAATAATATTATCACCGAGTAATAATATTATCTTTCCTTTTTATACACCCTTTATGTGAAACTCTAAATGCTTTACTGTTAATAAAAAACCCCGCAGGTCCTGCACCAGGCTGGGTGGAAGCACATTGTGTTTACTCACAGAAAATACAGCTGCTGCCTTAGAAAGATAGTAATTTAAAGCACAGCTTACACGAATCCGTGATATTACAAAAAGACAACATCTGGCATTGCCCATGCCAATCATTCTGGAAATAGATTGAGAAAGACACAGCCTCTTTATTTAGTAGTTTCCATAGAGATAAAACTACTTTTTATAAATTACATTCTTTTATATCCACTGTGAGAAAATAATCCATAAAGTTGTCTTCTTTAGCTAGAAACATCTCTGCTGTCTCCAATGCACATCTCTCAAAGCCATTTCCTCATGATTTTCTGTACATGATGGGTTAGTTTTGCATGTGATGGCCTCTCTGGAACAAGCAACAGCAAAAGGCCTTTTATTTAAAGAGTTACTATGTGGACACTGACCTAAGCGAAGTAAACGTACCCCAATTAATACAGGATTTCCATACTGAACACTTTGTAAACACAAGCCCTGCCCTTCTATTGTACTTACAAAAGAAACGTTTGAATTATTTGATTAAAGCAAGATCCGCTATGGAAGTCCTGCAAGTATTTAACAAGCTGTTTGGCTGGGAGTCACACACCGCCTGATGTGTCGATCTGAACTGGCACACTGTTGAACAGGCACTTTTGGAATACCAGTGTTTTAATACAGATATTTTTTCATTTAAACACTTAAAGTAAACAAAGCTTACCAGCTACAAATCTATGTCTCTGTTTTATTTTATGTGTCTAGTGCCCAGTGGATCTTACTATAACCTAGCAGAATACCCACCTTCCTACAAAAATGCTTTGATTTTTTTGAACACAGAAAACTAGATGATGCGTCTTGAAGTTTCTGTAGCTTCTCACAACATGTAATTTGACAAACACAACTTCATCTTCATTTTACAATATATAGTCTGAATGCTTAATGCTTTTATAAGAAAAGACACAGTTATGCCAATTCCTTTGAAAACTATTGCGTATACTGACTAATTTGGTAATTGCCTCTAGAAAGTCCTTAAATGTTACCGGACTTGCTTTTGAGATGGTCTGAGAACTGCTATAGTCACCCACTTTCACGTGGAACAAACATTTTCCTCCTGAGCAAACTGAGATAAAAGCGATGGAGATAAAACCCATCAGCCCAAGCCACCCGCAAGAAATACCAAAACCCAGGTCTGACTGTAAGACCTGACAAGCTGTAGGACATGAGTCCTCTTGGCTATTGTCAAACAGATGAGTAAGTACATCTGGACAATTAGCCAGATCGTAGTCAAAGAAGGGAAGACCGAAGAATCGGGTATTTACTGCCAATGCATCCAAAGGCTTATTGTTATTTTTGTTGCAGTAGGACTAATCCAATATGAACACATATCCCTTTCCTTTGCTGGTCACTCACAGCACTGAACAAAAACACAGTCCTTGCCCTCTAAAGTTTTTCAATAACCTGGATTTACTTTGATTTTCTTAGCAACAGTGTCCTCCTAGGAAGAGTTACTTCCTAGCTTCTGCATGACAGAGAAAGAGAACTGGAGCCATTGATTTCTGAGTACAAGAAATGTTTAAGCAAGGTGTGGCGTGGTAAGTGGTGGCATAGTAATCTGCTACAGTTTTAAGGTTTCTTAAGTCTGGACAAAGACTCAGATGGAAAGAGTTTGGTGGTCTCAACCTAACTCTGAAAGTCATTTATCCACTTGACAGAAAACCAGCATAGAATTTATGTTTGACTGACAGTGTTTATGCAAACACCACAAGATTGGGATACCAAGACTATTACAGGTCACGACTGAGGTTTATTGACAAATATGGAGGGGGGGAGCCTGAATAGCTTCTGCTTTCACTGCCTCTGGCTCAGGTTAATCCTGTGCATCCATAATTTTCAAGGGCACAGAAAATTTCAGCCTCTCATATCTAAAAGCATTGAAGAATGACAGGCAGGGATCCTTTGAGTCTAAATTTCAGTAGCAGCATTAGACTTATCTGTTCTCTGGAAGTCACTCAGCAGCAAGTCCTTCGTTCAACCCAACTTCTTCAACTACGTACTCCTCAAAAAAAGTTTTGCCCATACTTTGAAAATTAGCTACTTTCTCCTTTCTTGCTTTTGCAGAGGAAAAAGACTCCACTAACAGAAGCCAGTCTCTACTTGGAATCACATATACCCAATATATTGTAACAAAGGGGTCCTATTTCAGATGACGAAGACAATAGCTGGGTGAGTGGAGTGGAACATGTGCATTACGAGAACCATGTCCCACGTAGCAAAACAGGAAACAGAGCTTCACACTCAGAAACGTATGACAGAGCTCTTTCCCTTTGTTCAGGACATGCTGCTTTGTCTCATGTTAATCAGCAATCACCTACTCCTCCATGCCTCTGAAAGCTGGCATTTCAGACGTAGATTTTTCTTGTTTGAAGGAGCTTTAGTGAAGTACTTTTAGATGAAAAAAGAGCACATGCAGATGAACAGGCCACTAAATTCAAAGTATCTCATGTTTTAAGTGCATTTTTTCTGGGATAACATTTGTAAAACCATGTCATAACGCAAGACCTAAGTTCCATTTTCCAAAGTGTATGGGGTCTTCAGGAGCTTCCAGATGTGCTTGTCATGCCAGCTGCAGCTGCACCAGTGTGTATCAATAGTTAGGATATTCCTCCACGGCAGACTGCAACTTAATGCAGAGATGCTTAAGACCACGCTCAACTGACCCACCTCAGGACTGGAAACGTTCAGCATGACAGCACAGCACTGCCTGCAGCACGGCAAATCAGCCCACCGTGAGCTCCATCCAGCAGCAGCCAGATGCCTAGAGTCAAACTAGATTAATTAAAATAAGCTTGGATATCTCTACATGGCTCATGGCAACTTTCTGTCTCAAATCCTTATCCTCTACACTTCTACTGGGTTCTTGGAGTTTGTGAACATCTTTCCTGCCTCACTACTCTTCCAGGAAAGAGTAGCAGGATCTCTTCTTGTCTTCAGAAGAAACCTCTTTCAGGCAAATAGCAGAAAAGGGCAGAACATAACATCAGATAACATAAATGAATTTATCTAGGACAGGCAGATGTTATGCAGATAGATGTTTTCAAACCTGCAGTCACTCATTCATTATCTGCTGCACACAGAGCAGAAAAAGCTACCACAAAAAAGCAATTGCTGCAAGGCAGCAGAAAGTCCTGTCCTGGAGACCTACTCCAGCAAAGCCCAGCCAATATTCTTGCTTAGAGCCCGCTCACCAGTGAGGTTTAAGGGAAGGAAGGGGGATATTAGGATGACAAGGCAATCGTTCATCTGCAAGCCGAGCTTCGTGCTGTAATTTTTTCCAGTCTCTCTCCCTTTCTGACTTGGAAAAATTATTTATAATGCTTAGCTGCATAAAAGATGTTTTTGTTCTTTAAGTGTGTGTGAAGAAGAGAGGCAGAGAAAGTGACAGAGAGAAATAGATGCTCTTGAAAGCAAAGTAAATAGCACTGGCTAAAGTCCGATAGTGTGGGTCGACTGGGCAAGCTTTCAGCGCTCAGTACTGACGGCAGCCGTGACCTGCAACAGCCCCGCTCTCCTGTGCCGGGCCCCACGCGAGCAAGGACGAGCCCTGGTGCCAGACTGAACGGTTTTGTGATGCAGACAAATGTCTGCTCCAATGAAACCACCAAAACTAATCTTCATTTTCAACAGAAGCCAAGATTTGTGCCCAAAAGATGAAAAGGCCAAGTACATTTACTCACTGTGCCACCCAAGTCACTAAAAGATGCAGTTGCTGAAGAGTTTTACTTCAGGAAAAATACGCTTGATAAGATGCTCTCTGCACCTCTCTGTTTATCTTTTTTAGCCCTCACACTGCCATTTCTTGTTCACCTTCTCTGCGAACGCAGATTATTTTTAATAGGCAAGGACCAGAAATGGATCTGGTAAAGCTCAGTAATTCAAACAATACCCTTCCTTGCAGAACTTCACTTTCAGGACTTGTCTTACAGTTCACCAGTTTCTGAAATACTTAATTCCTCATCAGTCCATTAACAGCTTCATCTCACTGCAACTGATTTAAAATCCCAACTGGCCACACACTGAGCAATTTCCATTACCAGGGGAAAATACCAGCCTGCTGGTGCCTACGCTGACTCCTGGGCGCTGCTGCACCAAACAGACTGTCAGATTCTCTCCGCGAGGGACAGGCCAAGTCACCCCCAAATCAGAAAAATAACGTGGCCTGTTACGAAGACCGTCACTGACAGATTGTTTAGGATCAGCAATAGCAGTCTGACCTATTCATAGTGCTCTCATGTGATCCTCAAGCAAGCAAATGTACGCTGCCTTTCAGAGTCATGTACACTGCCGTTATACCGTGCTGCGAGCTTCCAGTAAGCTTCCAGTTCAGTGTACAAATTAAAGATGCTCCAATTCATTGGCTGTGCGTATGCATCTTTTATTAAGCTTTTCAGATTTTCTGTAGAATACCTTCCTCAGGGAGAGCTGCATTCCTTTTTACATTCCCTAAATTGCTCAACATGTAAATAAAACTTATGTCTGAATATTGATTTTGTTTAATTCAAATGAAAGGAGCGTAGAAGTTATTCTGGACTCCCAGCTGTACCTGGTGCAAGATGGGATACAACAAAATCTAGTCTTTATTCATAGACAAACTGATTGTTACAGAACTCCACGTTTCAGTTTACATTCTGAATTCATGCTTGTGCCAAATCTACAGGATCTAAATCTAAGCTGATCACCTCATTCCTAGATTTAAATAAAACTAATCACTCATCTTCGGAAGGCTTTACAACACTATAAAATATCACTTCTTCTTTAGTAGGTCAATAATCTCATCTATCTACACTTGAGACATAATGGTGATGCCAGCATATCAAAAATAACAAAGGAAATAAATAATAAACCTCCTCTCCATATAAAAAGTATTCAGAGCAAAAAATCAAATGTCCTGTTGATACTCTGTACCATTGTACACAGGTTTTTAAATCCTTGTAATATCACAGCAGTTCCTGAGATGTTTAACTCAGCTTTTTTTAGGTGGTAAGTAATTCCAATGCGAATTTGATTCCAAGCTCTTGCTTTTTAGAGATGCATGGGGAAACCTGAAAAACAAGAAGCAGGTACTGTAGAAGATGACAGAAGAGGTCTACTGTTTTGCTGCTTACCATCAGATCAGGGACTGCTGTTCCTGAATGACCTCGAGGTTATTCTACAGCCATAATTCCACTGGAGGATGGCGGCTGTAGGCAAAACTCAGGTTCTGCTTGAATACGAATTAACCTTCCAGCGTATGCTAAGCCCTCAGGAATACAAGAAACCACACCCTGACTGACAGCACTTCTGAAGGGTAAATCTAGTCATCAGAGCCATTGATCAAGCAAGGTACGGGGGCTTGCGAAACGTTGCAAATATGCCCGAGTCCTGACGACGCTGCTGCAACTTCCTAGGAAGCAGGGCTGGTACGGGCAGCGGCTGAAAGGAGCCCAAGGCTGGTATGGTGCTGGGGGAGACGGGCAGAGAGAGCACGAGGTGCAAAATGTCTTGCTGTGGTACTTTTACTGACATCAACAAAAGTTTTGATTGGATCCTCAGAAAAGTATTTTTCTAGTGTTTTGTGAAACACCGACACACTAAAGCCTTGTAAGAAAATACATTTCTGCAATGCTCTGTAGGAAGAGACGGGACCAAATGGTCTGTATTTCTCAAAGAAGGATCAGGAGCTGACTTTTAGAAAGGGAAAACTTCCATAGTTGAACAATACTGTGAACTCACTGCAACAGCAAAAGAGCAGGAAAACAGAAGAATAAAAAGCCTAAAGAAAAACAAAAGGCTAAATTGGCTAAAGTTGACAATGCTGATATGCACAAAGTAAATGCACAGCATATATGTTAGTAAAGAGAGCTGTTAATTTGAAAACCAAATTCTTTCTTTTTAGTCCTTTGAATTGTATTGTTCCAATGTATTCAAGGAATTATTCAGGAAATCTGTAGGCTCTTCAATCTAACATGCTGTATATCCATGTATGAAACAGAAAGCAATTAACGTACATAGGAGTAAAACACAGTAAAACATGGCATGGTTCAGTCATGCCCATTTGTTTATATTTGGGTTTATTACTATGTATCATTTCTTAAATACAATGTTCTTGGCTCTCTAGATGATATTATAGCAAAGAAAATCCTTGGTAAGAGAACGAAACAAGCACGACTGGGAAATCAGGTGCAAACTTCTTAAGAGTCTGTTTATTGCTATGACAGCTGGTCGTTTGACACAACACAAGCTTTGAGCAGTATTTTAGGAAATGTTTTTACATCTGTCAGTACAATAATGCAATTCTGGAGTTAGAGTAGTAGTGCACAGAAAAAACCTGTCATAGATCTTGATCTTGCACGATCCACTAACCCCGAACAGCCAAAGAACTTACGCTGCACTTAACTTCCAGCACGTAAATAACCTAAGTGACTGCTAAGGAAGTACACAGCATCCAAAGCTTCATCTCCCTTCTATGCCTGGTATCTTTCAGAAATGAAAGCAGAGAACAAAACACAAAAGAGAGAATTCATTGTCTGTATACATGGAACAAAAGACAAAGGGTCAAAAAAGGTCATTTTTCTCTTCCTTATACTTGGCCAGTCATTACCTGGACACAGCAATGTAAATCCCTGCATGCTGTTTAAACCTGTATTTACTATGATAGTTGGTGTTTGTGGTCCCTGGTCTGGCTTCACTCACTCATGCAGTGAGAACTCTAAGACTTGGGGGCCTGCATATGAGCTCCCCTTTTGCACCTCAACGTCCTTATCCATACCACAGTGTCTCCTTCCTAACTTTTTAGTTACCTTTAGGACTCCAGTTAATTCTTGAATATGGCCATACATCTTTGAAAACGATGTTCATGATTTATTCCAAAGAGTTGATCACCATATTTGTTTTTCCTTAAATTCTGAAATGAACAAAACTGTGAACCATTGCCTTCCCAGTCTTTACCTGGGGGACTAGAAAACAGCAATGGATATGAACAGTTCTTGTTATCTTACAAAATGGAAACAGCAACTTAGCACCAGATATTTAAACCGCACAAAAACAACTTGTAAAAAATGCCTAAATCTGTTGAAAGAATCTGTTTATGGATTCACTAGAATGGCTCAAAATTTCCTGAAAACGGACCAGACACATCCACCCACTTCCAAGGCAAGCACAGTGGTTAGCCGGCGAACGCAGTTGCCACACTCAGCAACAGACCACGAGAAAATCCGAAAGGCTTCTTACATTTTGTGTGTTGATTTCCACACATTTTTCCTACATGAGGTTAAAAGACATAAAAATAGAGATGCAGCTCACAGTGCTTTTTGGCTACACTTGATATGGGGAATGACTTTGATCAGACTTTGATGCCAGACGTGTTCCCAAGAAGCCCGTGTGCCGTGATGCCAGGGGCACCATTACCTAGAGACAAAGGGAATTGCTCCATTCACTTCAGCAAAACCTGGAAGGGAGCACAGTGAACTCAACCGACCTGCCAGCGGCACTACACCATGTCCTATCACCACCACTCAGCGTGCTACGAATCACATCCCATCTGCCCAAAAGTAAATTGCACTTAGGTGGTTTCCAAAAATCAGAAAACAAAGGCAATTGCTCAAACAAGTAAGAAAAACAAACAGGATTTGGCCAGGTTTTAGGAGGCACCCAGATTTATGCACCTCAACACTGCTCTTCTCTCTATAAGTTGCATTCTAGAAGAAAAACTGAGTGCCAGAGAGTAATATATAACTTTATAAGGGAAAGAAAACAGTGAGGGGACATTTCTTCTAAAACTAAAGCATCAAAACTAAGGGAATACAAAGTTACGGTAACGCTTGTATTCAGCACATACAGAGGGCAGATTTAAGGCGCACAAGAAAGCTAACAACTCCATTGAACATAGCTGCCTTTGGCTACCCATCATCAGACATTCCAACGCCATCCATTTACACAAAGCCTAGCAGAGCTCCTGGAGCGCCAAGTTCTCCTCTCAGCTACTGTGGAAGAGATGCCACTCGTAATGGAGCTGCTCATGGTTTTGGTGGTTAGTCTGAAAAAGTCACTGAAGTCTCCATATATTCAAGGGAAAGGAGGTTGGTTGAATTACTCGGGGCGGGGGGGAGGGCTCTCCCTGCTTGCTATGGAAGATGCCTAGATGACTAATTTAGACCACACACTTGAATTTAACTGAATTTAGGAGAGATGAGTCTTTCCCAGGAAGACTTAACTGAGAGATTTTACTTGGTGGGATTCCAGATTATATTCAATTGATTTTTGAAGATATTTACAAATATTTCTTCTCATGAGGAACTGAAAAAAAAATTAAAGAGATATATTAAAAAAAAGGACACTGAAAACGTCTCTGCCCTTTTCACTCAAGCCTCACAGACCAGGATTAATGCTAAAAAGCTCTGCACATGAGAACCTTTACCTAAGCCTCATGAAGTCGGTACATGCATTTAACTGGCTTTGGCTTGGGTCCAGAATTTCCTTCAGTTTGAAAGGGAGTTTCACCTGTGACAAACTTGCAGGGCTGAGTTTCATATTCATGTTGTACAGAACAGAAACAAATGGGACTAATAAATCTTCAATAGAAATTTACAAGATTTTTCTGGCTTAATAAATTTAGCCAGGGGGCAATTGCTCTTAAACACACGACACATAAAAAGGGATCCTCGTTTCCATTAGCATGCAAATTCCTTACAGGTTTCATCAGAATTTAAGAAGTTGCATCTTACAGGGTTTTAAAAATGTGGACTTCATGGCTGCTCTTTTCCCCATGCACAGTCATTCACACGTGGCTGTACAAGCTCCTTGGCTGCCATGGCATTTCTTCTACTAAGCTGTCTTTTTTTTTTTTTTTAGATTAATTCATAGCACATGCAAAAAACCCTGTCTATTTCTGTAAGATGCTCAGGCGCTTTCATCCTCCAGTTCTCCAGGTAGATGTCTAATACACGTTTCCTCCTTTTCCAGCCAGTTTACCCGGCACTGTGAGCCAGCCATTTAAAGATTAATGCACGCAGAGTGAAGTATTCTACAGGCTGCACAGCTCTTTAAGTATTTCCTTTAAGCTCTTGCACACATATGTAAAAGAAAACAAATTAAAGATTATTTGCAGAGTTTGGCAATGAAAATGAGGTGTTAGTAGCATTTTGAGCTGGCAGTAAATTTTATTCGACTGTTTTACTACTTTGGGGCAAAGGCAATTATTTCTTTTGGGGCGTTTTTTAGCAGCGTAAGATTAGGGTTTACATTTTAGTGCATGGATAGTTTTGAAATAAATTCAGCATTTTGTAAATGATGGTGTATGTCAGATGCAATTACATGACAAAACTGTATTTTGCTTGTTTTGCAACAACATCTTTCAGATTTCTAAAAAAATATGAGCAAACTATAATAAATCTTGCAAAACAAGGTCTGGTTCCTGGAGCGCTAAAACATTTTTATGTCTAGGCAAATGCAAACTAGGTACATCTACCCAAGCCCTGCAAGCCAATGAGAGAGAGCTCTGCGCCGTCCGGGCAGCCGGTGTCAGCCTGGGCTGAGCTGGGGAAGGTCTGAGGACAGCAGAGCGTAATGGCTGAGGCTCCGCAGCGCTAACATGGCTCCGCGGCTTCCAGCTGGCTCAAAGCACCGGCACAGGGAGTAGGCATCTGCCTGCGAACGAGGCAGGGCTGGCTCACGTCTGCTTGCAAGTGCTGTGTGGACTCACAAAGCGGTGGACACAGACTACTTAGAATCATAGAGCAAGTCAGTGTCAAAACTGTCGAGCCTTAATTAGCTAGAAATTTATCACTTCAGGTCTGTCCCGCTCTTACACCATTCCCTAAACTATCTGCTCTTTCTCGCTTCAGAAGAATACTGGGTGAGGTGGCAATTGTTCTAACCTTTTCTAAGCCATATGTGAATTGTTTTATTCATATAATTATTTTCAAGAAGAAGTCAATCGACATCAAGGGCTGGAGGGGTTGGTCCTCATTATTTTTGCTAATCCATTCCCAAAGCCTGCAATCATCCTGTTTACCTCTGTTCGGAGAAACAGCGCAGAAACGTGTACCACAGCTGATGGGATTGAGCCTTTGTACGGTTGACTAAACAGGCAACACTACACGTCATACAGGGCTCACAGAATCAGCACAGTCTACAAAAGCCTCTTCTGGCCATGGTCAACTTGCCTATTCCAGTGACATACTACTATGTGGTTTTTTTTCCAATTTCTATCTCTTTTCTATCTAACAGAAACAACTACCCCTCTTAGCTCTTCTTTAGAGCTTCCATCTATTTTCTATTTAAAAATGTAGTCAAGGAAAAGCCAAATTTTCACACTGTGAAATGTATCTAATTGTACTGGCATCATAATTTATGTACAATTTCGATACGAATGTTCATGCTCAGTGCACCACAGGCTTTTAATTAAACTGCCACTGGACTACCAACTGTATCAATTCCTATATCATGTAACTTGTCTGTGTGTGTGTGTGTGTGAACACTTACCAGTGGCACTGGCCTAAAAAGACAAATATACTTTTTTCACCCACTTGGCCACTATAAACTGGAATAGCAGGAGTTAGAAAATAAAATAAGATTTCCAATTCAAAGAGTCAAGAGTAATTAAACCAAACATATACAGGGAACACATTAAGGAAATGTACAGTCTTAGATAGTAAAGATACGGCTGCATTAATTGTAAGACAAAAAAATGACATCATAAAACTGTCAAGATAAGTGATTTAGGATCCCAGGTCCCAAATTACAACATAACCTAGGTATTTAGGGTAGTCAATACATTTGAGAATTACAGGACTTGTTGTCCAAAGTGCCACTTCTCAATGATTTTCAATTAGTATCCCAATGTCTAAATCGTATCAGATTAAAAGAAAAAACCCGAGACTACCTGCCTGCATTAACAAGCACCCACGTGACAGATGCTTACGAGGATGCACAGGCACCACAAGATGCCTCATACCACCCTGTACCAAATGCAGAGCTAGAAGCAGAGCTATGGCCCTGGAGCTTTTCCTTACGGTGCATTTGAGTTCAAGAGCGTCACCGTCACCACAGGTCCCTGCAGCAGTACGATGTTCGTGAAATAAAACTCCAAAGTTATTCCAGGAAGCTGACCTCTACCATTTTACACAGGATATTAAATAGACCCCAGCTGTCTCCGCTTAGAAGTGACTTAGTTCATGTTTTATAAAGGTCTATTCAGTCACTTTCTAAATTATCACAGAATTGAAGTTCTTTCTGTGAAGGAAAAGTTGAACTTTCTGGTGATTTCCCTTACCTACTTTCCATGCAGGCATGTCTTGGTTTTCAAACATCACAATTGGCATCTATATGTTCTGAAATAAGAATCTGTGTCTGGATTATGAAAATATTGACTAAGAAATAGCTGTCTCAACTCCATTTGGAAGAAACTTACACAGTAGAACATTTTTTTTGCTAAATCTGGGAAGACACAGTAGTCTTCATTTCCATGAATGCCTATATACGCAAGCCCCTATGGTATACGGCTATTGGTCTAAGTGCAGCACAGTTTGCCTGTTTTCACTCCAGAAGGCAGAGAAGTGACACGGGTTTAGATTTAGCAAAGCACAAGAACGCTTTGCAGTCTTGTGAAAATAACAGTGATCAATATATTAGAAACACCATGATAATCACGTCCATTCACAAAGTTTTAGTGAAATTATTTCAAGAACTCCACAGGCTTTTTAAGAAGACCCTCCATTTAAAAGCTGAAAACACGATATTGCAATATTTTTGTTTCAAGGGTGTGCTCTGGAACCAATGAGTTCTGGAACTGAGTGAATAATGCAGTTTAAAGATGGTAATTTCATGCTTGAAAGAAGAGAGATCAAAGTGACCTTAAATTTACAAGATTTGAAAAATTTAAAAAAGGGTCAGTATAAAAAGAAGACACGTGATCCCAGCATCTAAATATTCCCTAAAGCCTTCAAAAACACATATTTGCCCTGCACACAGGAGGCAAAAACAGCCACCTATTTCAAAAATGAGTTCGGGTACTTTTAAATATTGATATCCCCAGTTCAATCGCCTGCTGTGGCAGACTGTGCCCCAGTTAGGTTAAGCCATTAGATGTTTACTCTTTTGGATATTGCCTGGGCTCTTTGCCACTCACATCAGGTTTTATAATTTTCATTTACTCTTTCCAGAATACATTTAGTAAAATTTACTGTTTTATTATACTTAGGAGTGAGACGGCATTTCAGTTCCAAGTTCCAATTTTCAATGTCATGTAACTTTTTAAAAACAATTAGCTTTTGGGATGGGTTTTTTCCAGGCTTGCCTCATTCCCTTTAAGTTTTTTCTTCTAACTAAAAAACAAAACTGTTCAGACATTTTTAAGGCACAGGCTTTAAACTGATTGCAGTCCTACATGTCTAGCAATCCTCATCCATGTTACAAAATAATAATTCTGAACTTCCTGCTATAAATGCAGTCAAATTTTGAAATTTTCATGGTTTTTCTTTTCCACATATACACACACATGTAATATGCATATCGAAAGAACTTAATAGAGCGGGTCATTTGCTTTACTACAATTATAATGTCTTAGCCACTCCATAACAAAAAAAAATGTTTTCAAGCTACGTATATCAAGCTATACAACAACTAGCTCCAACAGACGCTCAACATAAAAAAATGATGGAGCAAAATCTGTTAGCACTATTGATTGATTCTAATTTTGCAGGCCATTACAGAGCAATGTGGGCTTAAACGTTTTGAGATTATGGAAAAATAAAAATTCAATTTAAAAAAAATATATTCCAAGAGATAAAGGTATAGTACCACTGCTTTCCCAGCACTTAAGTCTTGGATAATTCAGAGTGGAATATAAGCTAGACACTAGAATTTTCCAGGTACTTGCAACTGTACAATCACGTAACTTGCTCAAAAGGAATTTGAGGCAATGAAACTATGTGTAGCATTAGAATTTTATCAATAATGAAATAATTAGCCCACTTAGTGACAAATTCTGCCTGAGACCAGTATGGTAGAATGAAGGAAAAGGAGAAAAATAAGCAAGAGAAACTACATTTGAGAAAGCTTTGAAACATGCCTTAAACCACTTGCAGGCTGCATGACTGGCCATCTCCAACACACATCTTCAGCTACTCTTCCTCTTGTAAAAGATTAAGAAGTTTTGACCAAAATGGCTTCTGCTGGGGCTTAAAATTTTGTGCAGGAGGCAATTCATTCTGTACCAGGGTGGGTACGGAGGGTTTCCACACTTCTCTTTTCCAAAGCCTGTTGTTACTACAGCAAGGTTGGAAACCATCCCTTTACCAAATATATCAGACTTAATTATTGTGGTCACTATGACCATGTGTCTTGACTATAAGAATTTCTTAAACCGGTTACTGCAAGTTACTTCAGGCTATGCAGAGAGTGATCTCTCTTCCTTGTATTCCAGGAACAGATGCTTCATTGATGGTGTCTGTAAGTTTTGTCTTTAAACCTTATCTCATTTGTCCACTTTATTATGAACAGTGGTTGAAATTTTCTTTTATTATTGTTTTAGTAAACTCCGTTGACTTTCCAGCTTCTAGAATTACAGGCTCAATATCCTTTCACTGATCTAGAGGATAGCAGAAGATTTAAATTTGTTTTTTATGACTTAAGATTTGTTTCTGCAGAAACTTTGGGTTACTGGAAATCAATCAGTCTTTCAAATGTATTTTCTTACAGACATCACAGTATCCTATTGATCTGGGACATTCCAATACACTTCAAATGTCTTCTAAAAAGACTCCCTCATCAGTGTGACTCACCTATCTGGGTTTTATCTATAGCCACAAATACCTTTCATTTTTAGTCAAATGGGTTACCTGAGTCCTCTGTGCAACTCCTAACTATTCTTGCTGTTGTACTGCTGTAGTCTTCAGTTCCAGTCTCATTTCTGTTCATATTTTTTCATTACTGCATAAAGATTTCCTTTTGAAATAAGTGACATCTCTAAAAGATGTTTTAATCGGACCAAATAAGATAAAAAGCAATAAAACCTTCTTGATTTCTTAAGAAGAGAGACAATATGAATAATAAGCAGCATAGAATTAAGTAATGCCAGGTAACTGGTTTTTTTTTTTAATGATGTTGCAAACGTAAAGGCAATGTGATGAATGGGATGCCACGCGATGAAGACATACAGGTGCTCAGTTCTGCAGAAGTACTAACTTGTCTGGGCCCTTACAAGAATGCCATATCTTTTCAGTTTAATGAGGCATTTAATTCTGATTTTCAGACTATAGTCATTGATTCAAACCTGTCTGGATATGCGTATTATTGCTTTGATCAAAACTTGTTGCTCAGCGTTTTACAAAAAGCAGAGATGCACCTTAAGGCAACGAATTGATTGGAGACGTCTGCGAGGAAACCACAGAGATCAGTGGTCAGGCCTATCTCCATTAACAATCTAGAAGGTTATCTAAGGATAAACAACACGCTAATTAAAAGTGCAGATGCTGCTCTATTTCTTTGTTGTAAAGTTCACAAATACAAACAAAATATACTGTTAGATACAATTAGCAAAACCAGATTCCCCTTACAACCTATTTCCTAGCAGAGAAAACTAATACAAGTCCTTAACTTTCATGTTCCCAAAGAAACCTGTAAATTAATAATAAAGGCTCTAGTGCTGTGCTAGTGAATAACAAGTTAGACATAAACTTTCAGTGCTGTACAACAATCAGAAAGTCTCTACCTGTAGCTATGGAAGCATTTTCTTTTGAAGAAGGGAGGTGTACATAGCACCGAAATGATCGTGTCTGTGATGCAACCTGGAGTTCGGGGGTAAGCACAGCATTGTACAAATTGCTTAGGTGACACCACAGAGATAGGCACCAAACATTTCTGAGGGTACCTACTAAGGTAGAGAGGAATTATTTGTGGTGCTAAAAGGGAATGTAATTGGGAGGAATGAAACAGGTCAACAGAAACTCTGAGTCCGTATCAGTGAAAAGCCTCTCGTAATGAAAGAACCATTTTTGTACCCCAGTGTGGTGAACTCAATAGTAACAGCATCTAAAATCTGAACAGTGAAGTCTCAGATGTGCATGCTTGATGGGACAGCTCTGCACACTCCGCCTGTCCCAATGCATTTTTGTTCATCTTAACATTAGGAATTTATGATTTGGAAAAACAGAGCTGTTTGAATCAGTGTAGCTCTACGGACTTCAATTTCACCAGCAGAAACTCAAGCCTTAAATTTACAACTGCATTCTTGGATTAGCTGGAAGATGTGGATGCAATTCCCTCATTAGCAGTGAGTGTTGGGCTGCTCACATAGATGAACAGTTAACTGCGCACATTGGTTTTCAGAACATAACACAAGAATAATCAGAAGATCTTCCTCCAACTGTAATCTTCTGGTTAAAAAACTGTGTATATGATGATCCACTACCGCAAAGTCAGAGCACTTAACGATCAGAACTGTCTTTTTTCGTGACTATCATCTGACTGTAGTTTATTGAAGTGCTGCCATTTATTATGAGACACATTGATATTCTACACAGCCACAAGAGTTTTTCTGCAAAAATGATTTCACCTCCAGTGATGGCAACTGAAAAGCAAAAATCATATATAATACATAATACTGTAAATCT
Organism: Opisthocomus hoazin; assembly: GCF_030867145.1. Lineage (NCBI taxonomy): Eukaryota > Metazoa > Chordata > Aves > Opisthocomiformes > Opisthocomidae > Opisthocomus > Opisthocomus hoazin. Next base: position 68,089,449 of record NC_134417.1, on the reverse strand, counting down.
GAGGAATCTAATTTGACCTTTAATATGCAACATAAAAACCCATCACGATGTACTTATATGATGAGAAAAGTGGTAGAAAGTCAAAGCTAGGAGAACGACAGAATGTGAGAATCTTACTAAGACTTACTAAAAGGGATACAATTAGACTCTTGATATAAAACTCTATGAGAAACCCACTGTATTTCTATTTGCATGATGGATTTTAGTATAACTTTATTCAAAATGCTGTTGCTAGGGATATTTAAGTTTGTTGTAAATAAAAGACTTTCATATCCTATATCTGTTTTTAATATCATGACTTTTTTTAAAATTTATGATTACGTATTCTACGTATAAAAGGTTTCCAATGTTTTGTAGAAACACTCACAAAGAGTCCACTTCGTTGTCATAATGAGTGAAAGTTAAATATGACATTCAGCGGCTTCACAGCCCTCCCTTTTTACGGGGAAGGAGCAGGATGGGCGAAGTCCTCTAAGGTTGTTTCACTTCAGCGGTAGCTGTGTATACGAATGAGAACTCCCCCAAACATCTAAGCGCAGTCAGTACATTCCCAACTCCTACTGCCAAGTTAAAATGAAAACGGTCTTAGTTCAGAAATGATTGAGGTGGTTTGCTCTAATCAAATTAAACCAGCCAAATGTTCTTTTCAAAGGTAACTGTCTACTCTGCAGCTGTATGCAAAATACCACATCAAATGTGGAAAAAAAAATAGTGATAGAATTCTATCCTTACAGTAGAGCCCTGGCTCCACAGATGAAGAGAAACAAAAGCACCACTGCAGCTAGGAACTGCATTCACAGAAGCTCCCAGAAATATGCAAACTTAAGAAACAGTGAACAAAGTACTGAAATTTCCAGTTTATAATTAATTGATTTCAGGGAGAAGGGAATTCTCTCACATTGTTAAACAGCAACAGACGCCTTCAGTTATTTATCATAGTGACCACACTTCAAACAGATATTAAAAGACAAGCCAAAGCTTCACATACAAGAGAGAAAAATATCACTGAGGCTTTTCCATTCTATTTCTCACTTCTTTTCTCTGTTTCTCTCAAAACATGTAACATTCTGCACTGACTAATGCTGCAAAAGTCCAGACCCAATAGATTTCATCTAAACTCAGTATGATTCATCTGCATTAGAATTGAGTTTTCAGTCATTAAATATGGGAAATTCCTGCAAAGATGAATCCATATACAAGTTATTTTTTAGTTTTCTTTTACTAAGGAAAGATCGGTCACTTGTTAATGATAATCCAGAGCAATAACCAGTCAGGGTTCGTATGAACGCTTTAAAACACTATGGAACGTTTTGCTAAGCTTGTAAATTGTTTGCTAGGTATGTCATGGGAAATCTACCCCAGGGCAACTCTACCAGTATCAGCAAATTGGCACATTCCAGTACGCCCTGTATTTAGGTATCCAAAATCATCACCTGGCCCTAAAATTACGTGGGATGCTTCTTAGGCTAGAGACTCACCTTCCTCTAAAACCCTAAAAAGACATCTAAAGCATCATATGGAAGAGTTTCCTATTACTCCTATAAAGGATTTGTTGTTCCACCTAAAGAAAACACAACTGTGTTCTTAGACTTTTAAGGCTTGATTTTAAAACCATTATTTAGCGGAGTATTTTCTTGTGAACATTTTCTAAGGATGGGACAAATTTTCAAAGGCTAAGGGTAAATAAATAAATGGGAAAATCAACACAATAATTTGGCTACAACGAGGTACTTTGAAACAGTTTAAAAATCAACAGTCACATTTCCACTCTTTGGTGATCATCTCATCAAAAGCTTCCCAAATGGAGGTTTCCCAAATGGAAAATGGCAAAGTACATGATGAAAAAAAACACTCCTTGGAAAATTCTAATGTGGTTTGCTTATTAATAACAAACGCTTTATAGTTTAAAGGTATAGCTGTTAAATAATCATGCATGCATAATTTAAAATATTTTTCAGAAGAAAAATATATGAAGAACTGATATGGGAGGAGAAAATTCCTCTTTTTTGAATGAAAAAACACAGCTTATATATATATATATATGGGCACAGTTATCTTTTGATAACTTGTTAGATCATTAAGAATCAACTTGTTCAGCAAAACTGGAAAACAGATTTCATACAAAGAGTAAAAAACAAATGCTCTATGTACAGCTGCAAAGTTTTGGAATGAACAGCAACTTCTATTTTATTTAGGGTTATGAAACTTCATAAAATAATTTTAAAACTTAAGAACTAAAATACGTCAACTAAGAATCACTACAATGACAAATAACCACTCTTAATGCCAAATTCACTTTATTACTATATCAGGATAGTTATGTTGCTTATTTTGCACGATTTATTTTAACTTTTAATAGAAAAAATGTCTAGAAATAAGGCTTCAGTTAATGTAATACATGAATAAGAATCGGTATCTGTGATTTACATTCTTATGTATATTGTCCCTGCATGCTATTCAGAAAATAATTTTAAAATTCAGTGCTTAATTACTATCATAGCTATTTCTATTTGATAATGCACTTCCATCTGTGCTAAAATTCAGACAATGACTTAAATGCCACCAAGCGTCCCTGAGTGACTCACTCTGTGCTTTGCTACATCGCAGCCTCCAGCCTACTCTGTTTCAAACACCTGGAAAGCCAGCAGTTTCCTTCTCTCTGCTCTGTTCCGCACCTCAGCTGGCGGTAGGCACCACGAAGCAAACGGGAAAGTCCCAGTTAGTCTGCCCTGGCCCCTGTTTGCTGGAGTGGAGCATCCACTCTCCAGTCCTTTTCAAGGTTCAGTTTTGAATCCTGGACCCCAGTCCACCAACCTTGGGGATGCTGACGCTTTGCCTGGCAGACACAGGCAGTGCTCGTGGCGAAATGAGTTGGTTTTCCATGCTGGGCAGGACCCAGCAAGACTAGATCTCTCCAAGAACGGCATAGACACAACCATTCACAGATTTAAAGAAGGAAGGGAGTACTGAACATAATGTAAAATGACTAACATTTACTCACACAAAGACTGGAAACATATTTTTTGCAAAAAGCTTAGATTCAGGATAAGATAAAATACTGTTTGAAGAAAGCTTGTACTCACTCCAGAAACTGAATTTCCTAAGGCTAAGAAGGCTATTCCGTATTCAGCCCTTCCTTCCTGACATTCTCTTATCTTGTCCTGTTTCTGGCAGACGATGTATTCAAACTAAATCATCACATCCATTACTAATAAACAATCCATATGGACAGAAAGAATATCACTTATTTTCCCTGTACGTGTTTATTCTGTGTACTATAGGGCTCCAAGCAGATGATGACAGGCCAGCATTCGTGTGCAGTCACTTCACAATGTTCTCTGCCAACTTAACAAACTTCTCCAAATCCTACCTACTGCCAAACCCTGTTCAGTGTCAATCATATCATTCCACTTCGCCCTCTTGCCATCAGAGAAGCCATACTTCCCGGTAGGCAGTCCCTCCCTCCCCAAGACCTCTCCAGTGTTCCTCCTGGCAGTGGCTGGTCAGCGCAGGGACCTTCTCTCCCTTCCCCTCCAATCACCACCGCTCTCCACCTTGGAAATGCCTCTCTCCCGCCAAGGTACTTCCCGTCTTCACATCTGCCTTGAAGACCATCCTGTTCGTGTTAGACTAAAACTGACTCTGAAGTTCATTCAGTTTTTCCTTCCCATTACTCATCCACCTCCTCTACCTCAGCTGAGACTCATCTGCCACATTAATTCTTTGAAGCATGGCAAGTTTCGAGTTCAGTTTCTCCTGCTTTGCTCCATCCCTGCATCTTCTTTTACACTTTCCACGTGCAAGGTAACCCCTGTACCTAGAGGTACAGAATGTAGAGGTAACCATTTCTTTCTCTCCAGGGGCCTGCCAGATGCCATATGAGTGGTGCTACACAAAAAAAAATTGTATCGCACAATACAGCACACTGCTGATCTGTAAGAATGATGTCACATGCTAGAAGTTTAACATTAGCTTGGCATAAAAAGGAAGTAAGGAAGGAAGCAGAATTCACTGGAGACAAACACCCTCTAAAATAGAAATGTTTCACTTGACAGGATGGAACACCTCAACCATTTTGAGAAGATCGTCCTTTAAACTTACTAACAGCACAGTAATAAAGTCAGCAGTCAATATCAGCGTCACCACAACCTGGACAGAGAAACAAAATTAGCTACCGCTTTTTGAAATTCTGCTCCTTCTGTATGTTCCCGTATAATTTCAGTTTCGCAAACAGAACAAAGCAAAACAACTACAAGTTCTAACTGCCTTGCAAAAGGTTAGCTAGGTATTGCTGAGCTGTTACATATATGTTCGGAATGCTCTGTCAGGTTAGACAGGGAATTTCAGACACAAAAAGACACCTTCTACCTTAGTGTAATGCAATTTTAAGCACCAAGCCTTTACACACTTCTAGGACCTTTGAGCAGAGTCAAGTGCTGGTCTTTATGTCAGGGCACATGTGGATGGGGAGTCCGGTGTGCCCCAGCCTCTTCCCCCACACTCCGGGTGCCTCGTCAAGGGAATCGGTTGATGGGCTCCAAAAGGACTCAAGGGCAAACCAAGAGATAAGAGCGTAGACCACTGGACTGCAAAAGCAGGGAAAAATCAACATGATAGTACTGCTCTACCACAGAGGGCAGTTTACAGTGTCATTTATATTTCAATGTATATAAAATAACATAAAACTTTGAACACAGTATTATTTTGCAAATACTCATAATTACTGGCTTTTCCCCACGTTGATCTATATAGCACACAGAATGAGGAACAGAGTTACACTTCCAGCTCGGTGGATCATGCCGCTGAACCCAAAGTTAACAGGAGGGAGTGAACTAAGATTTTGAATTCCTTATTACATGGTAATGATGACCTTGAGTAGAAAGATTTCTGATGTTTACCTTTTAAATAATAACCCAGATTAGATTATTATATTCTAATAGATTATATTCAATATAATTCTTATTTTAAAATTGAGGACTTAGTAACTCATGAAAAAAAATAAAAAGTTGTATTTATCAAAAAACTATGAGCCAGGAAGGAAAAATGTACAGCTTTGCAGGTTTGCTCTATTTGCTTAAGGTTTAACACTATTAAAACTGTTAAACATGTATATGTTAGAAAACAAGCATGGCAAGAATTACAGTATTCTGTCTTGCACATCACCTTCCCAGCGTGCAAATTCACGGCTTGATGGATGATTAACATTAGGGGAAAATTATTCATCTGATTACCAGCAGGAGAGAGATAAAATGAACACAACATATTGCTGAATTTAGCATTATAATCACAAGAAGAATTTTTACAGATATATTGCAGCAGGGAATACTCCCAGTTTTACACACAGGAATTTCCTGAATCTAATATGTCATTTATTCCTGGCAAAGTCTGTCCTTTGTCCACATATATTTCATTTTTCCCAAACAGAACAGCACTAAGCTACATAAGTGCGGGATCAACTTTTGCCAGATTTAACTACTGTATATAGCAAAGCCTCAGTAAAGCATTACATCTTACTATCTGAAAGGTGAGCTAGAGGACCACCTTAATCACCCTACCAGTTACAAAGGACATTTCAAAGCCCACAACATACCTCATTCTAGAGCAATTCACAGTAACGTTTACTCTTGAAGATTCTATTTTCCACTTTGTTTTGTGAAGACTAAGGTGTCCTGACGGAGGGGAACTCTGTACAAGGGCTAATGTAAACAGGAGAGGATTTTAAGCAGGTAGCAATCATCCTTTCAACTGTGTTTTCCCCATGCCTTTCTGTATACTATTTCTGACAGTCTTACAAAATTTTAGATCAGTCCTCCAGGCCTTATTTCTATTACAGTCAATAGTCCAGAGACTTCCACTACTGTCACTTTTACGATGAAGATTGGACTTTCTTTCACTTCTTCTCTTGCACCTCGTTTTGCTTCACTCTGCAGTGAAACCTTATCTAATTTCATTATCTATCTCTGTAAAAGCAACTGTGCTGTGAAATATGCATCTCTTCATTGTATGAATACAGAAATTATAGACTTGGATAGAAGGAATGCACCACAAGGCTCTCACAATTAGCAAACAGTAGCATGGAAAAATATGGTAAATATTTTGTTTAAACTTATCCTATGCTATTTAGACATCTCTACTTTATGGAGAAAATTCTTCTCCATCCCCAATGCCAAGCACTGGAAATCAGTTCTTGGCTCTAAGCGTTTCTGAGGATTTGAGAGGAAGGGAAGCAGTAGCGGTAGCAATGCTGGTCCTGCACCATGGCTCTGTGGCCAACAAAGCCATGGAGCTCAACCTCTGCCTTGCAAGGACTGGGTCTTTTCCTTACCAAACTGTTCTTCACATTCAGCACCGTTTCATGGAGATAGAGAAGCCCTGGTCTGCCGAGCTCCTTATGGCACTCTCCGGAGACACCCAGACCTACCATTTGAATTCAGCGTGACGTTCAGCATGAGTTCATGTGGCCTGTGATTTCTGCTGCTGCCGTCAGCTGATACCAGAGTACCACAGCCGAGCACAGGTCATATGCAGCTCATCTGTTTGAAGTCTGTCTAAATTTTGACTCACAGAATGACTGTCGGTTTGCATTGAGCAACTCATGGATCACACATGCCATTACTCAGAGGTAACAGATGCAACATTATATTTGCAGTTCTCACTTACTTGTCTTAGGCTAGTTGCCTGTAATACTCAGAAAAAAGACAGATGTCCCTGAAAACGAAAAAAAATTTGATTCCAAGTATTTGTGTTGTTATCCCAGTGTTCTGAAAACGATGTACACTACAATCCAGTATGTAAACAATGCATTTGACGCTATTCTTCTTTAGTAGCCTGGCCACGATACCAGTTTGCAGAATGCATGACCAAACAATGAACATTTTTGTGAGCATAATATGTTCAATAATTAAGTACAGCTAAGTCAGCAGGTTAAAATCGCAGATCTTCTTTTATAGTATTTCCTTTCCAGAGTATATTTGCATAATACAAAAATAGACCTTTAATTTCAATAAATTACACACTCTTCTACCGTATTTTGTAACGGAACTGGGGCATTTAAATATTTGCAAATAACCTTCCATTACAAGGATATGATTTCCGTCACTCCAAAGTGCTACTTATAGCTTTGTCTGCTCTACGGATTAAAAACATGCACCACAGATGTGAGTTTTTTTAAACAGCACTCCTCACATTTCAGAAGAGACAATGTTTGAAATCACTTCTTAGATTTCCCTGTCTGGTTGTGGAAAAAGGCATGCAGCCGAGGTCCCCAGCATCCTGACACACCACAGCCCAGTCCCTCGTGTCTGAAATGTTGCTTCTGGCAAAAGGTACAGGCTTCACAACACCACTGTGAGGACCCGGGACACACTTTTGGAGATTTTTGTATTGAAACTACATTCTCATATTGCCGGTTGAAATACTTGCTGCTTGCAGAGGATGAATTTGCATTCAAACTTGTGAAAATATTTTAAGCTTCAATGTATTTATGCAACGCTATGTCAAGATTGCACTGCACTTAAACCCAAGCAAAACAAGCCTGCAGCTACACAGTCAGATCATCAAATAGCTCTTTGGAAAACAAGAATTTTATTTTTATGATTTTGCTGAATTCAGGTTTAGAAAGCTCTTAAAAAATTCTTTTACTTCATACACAAAGATCTCCATGGCATAAAAATTTGTAAGTATTGTTTTGTTGAATTATTCCCAAACAAGGTTTACAATTTTATAATATGTAAATATCTAAACCTGGACAAGTAAATCCTCATTCACCCTCAGAAATTATTTGGCTGGATTTCAGAGATTTTGGGAACTCCCAATTACCTCTACTGCCAAGGAAGAACTTTGGGGCGCTCCTCTGTAAACCAAGCCACTTGATTTGGTGATCAAATACGACATGCTGTCCACGCAAAGTTGCCCCCACTTCTGAAATTTGTTGACTAAGCCTCTGGCATTACTAGGTGCCAGTCAAAATAATGGTTATTAACCAAATAATGGAGTTGCTTGATTAGCAATGGAAAAGCGTGAGCTGCAGCCTGCATCCCGTTGCTCCCTGCAGTGAGACCAATGACACGCACTCTGTTATCAGTATTTCAGAATATACACGCTTTGCCTATTCAGTTTAGACAGAAATGAGACTTGTATCACGCTGCCTTGAGATGAACAAAAATTAATTTATCTCTAGCTATTCACTTCTGTATTATAAATGTTATTCTCTGTCTCACCTTTCCTCTTGCACCTACTACAAACCCCCTCATCTCAGACCCTAAGACAGGAGGATCACAGCTACAAGCCATTTTGAAGGTCACCTGTAGATTCAGAGTATCTATTTCTCTAGGACTGAGAGAGTCTTGGTGTTAGTGAAGTATAAAATATTTTCCTTTTGTTGTGCAATATGTGCATATAATAACATAAACAACGGTAAACATTCCGGTTCATACAGCACCATCAGCAAGATTCTGACCAGTTTCAAATCACTGTGTACCTGGGTATCTGCAAAGCGAAGATTACTTCTCAAAGTTCCTAATATCAATAAAAGGCGCTCACAGGCTGCTGGAGGTTTCCAGCTACAGAAAAATGTAAGAGGTTACGGCAGGGCCAGCCTTACCACTGAGAAAATCTGCTCAAGAACACAGGTCATTTATTTGGGGTTTATGCTACTGACGTGACAGAAAGAACATCCTGGGGCCATTGCCACCATTTTGCAAGCAGGGCCCTACATCTGCACTGCTGCACTCCTGGTCGCATAATCATCAGCACGCGGTGAAATTAGTACCAGTCAAATGGTACTCAACCGTACGGCCGCCTGCAAAGCCTGAAGTCTTACGCTGTTACTTCTCTTTAACACGATAATCTACAACTCTCTATAAAAGCACTTAAAAAGGTGGAATGCACATTCCACTTCCGCTCTCATATTCTTTGCCATTTTGACAATACAAAAAGCTGCTAAAAATCAGCTACAGCTGGCAGAACTAATACCTGAGACAAAACCAGGGAGACGCTGGGTTTTTTTTCATTCTCCCTTACGCCTGAGGAAACAGTGTATATATGGCTCCTTGCCCATCCACTCAAACACTTCAGTCACACACCTATGCCTCTGGAGATGGGTGTTTGTGTGTGTGTGGGAGGCAACGCACAGGGCTGAGGTGAGCTCTGGCAGGCAGCACCATGGCCTGCTGAAACCTCAAACCGCACTTCATGTACACAGTTTAGTGCTCACTTCATCCACAAACCCAAACTTCCATCCAGTCCACTTATGTACCCAAACTCTTGCTCGCCCGGTTCACGGACGAAAACCAGGACCCTGCTGACCGGGACACCCGCCCCACTTCCTCACCTGACCACGTTGGGGTGCTCGAAGGTCTCCAGGTGCCTCAGAACTGCCACCTCTCGGATGGTGGACAGCGGCATCCCCTCCTCGCTGGTCTGCACCCGCACCCGCTTCAGTGCAACAAAGCGACCGCCGTTCTTCAAGTCTCGGGCTTTGAACACCTTCCCGTAGGCTCCTTCCCCAATCTCAGCCACACATTCATACTGCTGGTCAGCCAGGTTTGTGCTGTCCTTATCCATGCTGGCACTGCTCCTCTTCCTCCCGCGCCCCAGGTGCCTCAGGGCAGATCTCGGTCTTGCTCACTTTCTGACAACTAGTACTTTGCTTGCGTTGCAGATCCGCCACGCGCTTGGTACCTCTGCCAGAGGGGCAGTAGGAAGCTCTTGACCTCCTGTTCTCGTCCCTCTTCTGTCCGGGCCCCAATGTGCCTCCTCTTTCGGCCACCAGGAATTATCATACAGTCTTTGGGAGCATTGTCTGTGTAAAGCCAATTAGATCTGGAGGACAAACCAAGTAAGAAAAGTGAGTTTAGATTACTTCATTACTTTGCATCATTCAAAAACTGAGAAAATTAAGCTAATATAGTTGACAGCTACACGCAAAACACAAAGGTGGTGCAAAGGAAGACGCGAACCACCAGGCTGACACACGTATCAACGTCCCGGCACGGCTGACACAACACTACGTAGTTATCACGATCTGCATAGCAGGCTACAACGCACAGCTACAGAGCAACCGCCTGCTGCGGGATTTCGCTGAGCAATGGGCTGGATAAGAGGACCCTGTGTGACGCGGCTGATGGGGATGGCAGAGCTAACTATGCATGCGCGAGAGGACGTTATGTCCAGGAACTTGTGGCAGGATTGCAGGACTCAAAGGTTTCTTCAGTGCACATGGTGGGGTCCTGGAAATATATGCCATGCTGTATTACTTATTTGTAAATGACAGCACTCGGAGGCTTCAGCCTCGACCTGCTCTGCCCCGCACTGAGCCCTGCACGAATGCATCGCGACACAAGTTCCTGCCTCAAAAGCGCCTGTGGGGAGGAGAAACACAAACATGTTTAAATGACGATAATAATACGTTACCGAGCGTTGTGTGCTAGAGGGAGATTCAGAAACGTACACTTTAGCAAACTTATGAGCATGCAAGGGTTTTGGCCATGGATACTGCTACCACTGGGTGTGTGACCGGCAGCTCCGTGCAGAACAGCGCGATGGAGGAAGGTCTTCGGGAGCAGCACGCTCTGCTGTGTGGCGCGCGAGGCTGGAGAGCAGAAGCGCTTCCTCCTGCGCCCAGTTTCATCCACCCTCTCTGCGGGACCTGGGGCAAACCCTCTCCCCTCGCAGAGCTCCACATCAGTCCTCTCCCTTCCCCCTGCCCTTTTTTTGATACGATGACACGGTGATCTCCGGGGCTGTAACCCTCTCCCACGCCGTGCTGGGGTTAAGGAGCCCCCCGGACAGCCCAGTCGGGGATCCCCGACCCTGAGTCCACGCGTGACGCCGGAGGTCTCTCGCGCATTTACGCGGATCGCGCACCTCAGCTGCCCACCAAGCGCGGAGCCGCCCGACGGAAACCCGCGCCCGCTGCTCATCACCCCCCCGACCCCCCGCCGCAGCCGGAGGCACCGCGCTGCCCCGCGCCGCCCGGCGACCCCGCGCCGCCCGGCGGCCCCGCGCCCGCAGCCCCGCCGCGGGGGCTCCCCCGCCCCGCGGCCCCCGCGCGCCCCCCGCCGCTGCGGAGGGCGCCCCCCGGCGGAGGGCAGCGGCGACGCGCGTGTGCGCGGCGGCGGGGGCGGCGGGCCTGCCTCGGCGCGGCCGCTGCGCCGGGTGGAAAGTTACCGCCGCCCGGTCCCCAGCCCCCGGGCGCGGCGGGCCGCGGGGCGAGACCCCCGGCCCCCGCTCCCCCCCGCCGCCGCCGCACCGAGCTCCCCTCCGCCGGCGCCCCACACGCGGCGGGGGACGGCGGAGGGAACACGCGGGGAACCGCGCGTCCCCGCTTCCTCTCGGGGCCGGACGGGGGGGGCCCGGCTCGGCTGCCCGGCAGGACGCTGAGGGAACACCTCCCCCCTCCCCCGCGGCCCCCGACACGGGGGTCGCTCCCACGCCGGCCCCGAGGGGGGTGCGGCGGCACCGCGGGGCGAGCTGCCCGCGGCCCCGGCCGCCGAAGGGACGCGTCCGCGGGGAGTGTGGGGGGGGTGCGCGGCGTGGGCTCCCGGGGCCGGGCGGGGGACGGCGTGCGGGCCACGCCGCCGGGCAGGGTGCGCGGAGCACATGGGCGCCCCACGTTACCTGGTGCGCGCCACGGCCGCCTCCACCGCCACCAGATCCCCAAATAATCCTCAGCCCCGGGCGGCGGGGGGGGGGTGCTGGGGAGGGAGGGGGTGAGTCCTCCCTAAAACAAACCTCCCATTGAGCGAGGCGGGGTGGAGAAGCCGGCCCGGGGTCTGCCCCCTTCACATGGCGATGTCTCCGGCAGGTCCCGGCAGCGGCCGCCCGGGCCACACAGGTAGCTGCTCCGCGGCTCGGCCGCCCTCGGCTCGCATCCTCCCGCCGCCGCCGCCGGGCTGCACCTTGGCGCAGAAGGCAGCTCGCACTCGTCCCCCAGCCCGCTCCTCCCGCCCCCGCCCTGCCCGGGGAAAACGAAAACGCGAAATAAAACTCGCGGCCGGCGGCCCCCGGGGAGCTGCGGCCCCGCCGCCCGCAGGCTGCCGGTGCGGGGCTCGGGCACCGGCCTCGGCGCGGCCGCTGCTCCCGGCGCCGCGCCGCCTCCCCGCGCCCGCCCGCCCGCTCCCTCGGCCTCCGCTCAGCCGGGGAGCAGCAGCAGCAGCTCGCTGCCTGCCTTTTTTTTTTTTTTCCCCTCTCCTCAACTTTTTTTTTTTTTTTTTTTTTTCCCTCTTCCCTCCCCTCGCTTTCCCACGCTGGCTGAATGTGACTTGACCCCGTTTCAAAAAAGTTTGACATAGTGCTTCAACATTTCCGCATTCCTCCCCGACTACAAAGGCTGCAGCCGCCTCCTTCTGCTTTCTGTCTCTGCTCTCTGTCTTCACACTCAATGAAATCCTTCATCTGCCCCTGCCAGAGCCGCCCGCATACCGCAAGGGTCGCCGCCAGCGCCGCGGCCAGGCACGGCCCCGGGCGCGGCGCCCCGGGGGGTCCCGGCACGGCCCGGCCCCGGCCCCGGCCCCGGCCCCGCCGTGCTCGGCGCTGCACGGCCGCGGGCTCCGCCGGCCGCGGCAGCACTGAGAAGCCTGGCGCGGTCCTCGGGCTCGGCGTGCGAGGCGCTGCGAAATAACCCTTTGGGAGCTTTGGGGTTGTTTTTTTATCCTTCCTGGGAAATAACCATAATATTTTTTTTCTTTTCTCCACGAAAACCCGCGGATTCTTCTGGGCTTTTCTGCCACTCGCGGCGAGCGCAGAGCTGCGGCAGGAAGTGAGCGCCCGTGAACGCTTTCGGGAAGCGTCAAGAAACTTCTGTGCTGAAGAAGCCCCCCAGCAAAGGCTTTGCCCCCCAGGCTGGGGCTGGGGTGGCGAGGAGGGCAGGCGCTGCCGAGGGGCCGGGCACGCCATCAGCCCGCTCTCTGGTGCCGTGAGCATTTCATACGCAGCCGATTCCTGCAAAAGCTGAAATTCCCTATAGAAGAAAAATCACCAAGCAGATGCCGACCTGCTCCATCTGCATGGGGCAAAACACACCTCTGGCATGCCTAATTCCCAGCTCTCCTGGCTGGTACCCTCCAGCACATGCTCTTCAGCACCTCGAGGATGATTATGGTCCAGCTCCAGAACCAGCTCTTATGGTAGTTTAACTGGGAGGGAGCGGACCCATTTTCCCTCTTAATTCTTAATTTCACTAAGTGGGTTTGTGACTCAGAAAGTGTGTATGTCGAGGACTCGGCATCAGTGTACAATGAATAAGTAAAAAAATAGATACAACACTGTATAAGCAAAAATAATTCATATCAGAAAGTAGCATATAATATACTTACTCTATCTGGACTCACAGGGCTACCAAGCATATATGAAATCCTATACGATAAATAAAATTTGTTTTCCTGGCTTCAAAACTGACCACAGCAATTCCACATGCCCTTCCTGTTTCCGAGTTGTTTAGAAGCAGCACCTGAGGGGCTGGTGAGGGGAAACCGGCTGAGAGCAGAAGGGAGACCTCTGTTTCCCCTGGAGAAAAGAGCGAGCTGGTACCACTCACACCTTCAAGGAAAAGGCCAGTGGTGTGTGTTTGCAGGAGACCATGCATACTGTAGAAGAACTTAATTTATGCTCCTAATATATTTTAGTTTAAATCCTCAACAACATCTGAAGCCCATGATTTACCAGAAAAAGGTGCTGAAGTTAATGGCAAACCCCATCATGTTTAAATGTGAAAATGTCAAAGATTCAAATAGATTAAATATTTTTTTAAAAAAGATCTGAAAAATCACATCATATTACAAGATTCATATGTACATACACTGCCTCCCTCCTTTTCTCTGTTTTGTAACATTTATAGTTTTCTTAAATGTCTTTCCTTCCCTCCTTCCTTCCTTCCTTCTTTCCTTCCTTCTGTCCTTCCATCCTTCCTTCCATCCTTTCTTTCCTTTCTTTCCTTTCTTTCATTTTAACCTGATATTTAGGCAGCAATAACAAGCTTGGTACCAAAACCCCTCCTCAGGTTCCAGGGGCACTAGCTATCTCACTTTACATGCAAAAGGCTTCTTTTTTGGGGAAGGAGAGGTGAACTCTTGGTTGCTGTCTCCCCTGAAGATCCCTGGATCTTCAAACTCCGGTTGGGCTCTGTTCCCAAGAAGGGACTGGGGGGCACCGGGTCCTTTGGCCAGGCAAATGTGCAGCTTCACATTCAGGATCAATGTAGAAGTGAGATTTCTGCAGTCCCCTGACATTTACCTCTGTGCTCAAACGCGCTGATTTATCATTCTACTAATAAATAAAGTTCAACACAAACTCACCCTTTCATCTCGTATTCTCAATATTTTGAGGCACCTGTATGTAATGATTCTGCCCTCCAGAAGTGTTTTACCTGCCTTTCTGTGTGGTGAGGTCAGCAGAGGCTGCCATAGGAGATTATAATGCTCATGCTATCAAACCGAACGAATTTAAAACATAAAAGTGCCACATAGTTAATGTGGCTTTATATGATCATCCTCAGATTTTTTTTCAGAGACTTTTCCAAAAAAATGATGTGACTGTTTTATTTTCTTTCTCTCCACCTGAAGATCAGGTAATCAAACGACTTCTTCTCCCAAAGTACAGAGTTCAAAGAAGCTATATGAACCTCTAAAATTACCTAAACCAATTTTCTCTATTTTCTTTCTATAAAAGTTAAGTGATTTCAGGAGGAAATTTCTAAACATGGTTAAATACAAACATGAGCTAAAATGGATGATTTAACAAATAATTTGATTTAGAGGCTGAGATTACTTACCTGAATTGTCAGAATTCTTTGAAAATATAAAATCTACTAAATTTGTTTAAAGTTAAAAATCAAGATGTTGCAAATAGTATCGGTTTTAGAACAGTTATAGATATTCAAAAAATACACTTTAAATAAAGGTGTTTTTCTTTTCATAATAACCTTTAAAAAATTTTAATCTTTTGTTTTCATGAAAGCAACATTCTACTTTTAACATTTCTGATTTAGAATAGGTAAGTACACATTTATTTTTTGTCAGCAATGGGGGTTTCCACAGAAAGAAATTAATAAATACTTTATTTCTTTTATAACAGAAAACATCTTGATTTTTAGAAATGTACAGCTTTTTTTTAGAAATTAATGTTTTAAGAAGCTTATTAAATACATTATAACATGAATTCCAAAAACTATTTGCTGCTAATTCTAAACTTACTTAATTCTAAAGTATTTTTTGTTCTGCAAAACCAAAAATTTGCGTATGCGTATCGAAAGAGGAAAAAAAGAAATTCCTTTCTGCATCACTGTTTTCCAACTTTCCGTCAACTTTTTCTTTGTTAAAATACGTTTTTCAATATTTTTCAATTCCAGTATTTTAAATTCTAGTATTTTAAAAAAATTACAGCAAAAAAAGAGAAACAATGTATACTGAAATGCATTTTACAAGGAAAATTCTAATGTATTATTTGAATTGGAATTAAATTGCAATCAAATACCATTAAAATAAAAAATAAATTGTTACATGCTGTATAGAAAACATTTTTGTAAAATAAGGTCTGTAATGTGTTGCTGGAAATGATGAATAAGCCAGTGGTGTGGAAATGGATAACAAGCAATTACCAGAATGAGTAAAAAGCAGTTGATTAAAATAAGCTGGTAGTGGTGGGCAATACCAAGAAGCGTGATGAATAGACTAAGACTTTCAGAAAGGATGAGACACAGTGTATTGTTTTGCTTTGCGTATTTTAGCTGTGTTTCAGGAACAGCTGAGGTTCTGCTGGGGATTCACAGTTTGATCTTACAAGAAGTGTTCTGTAAAACAGCATGAAACTTCCTTTTCAAAGCACGGGTTTTCATAAAGCTTTTGGAAAATAGTTTGCTTTGATTATGGTGCTGTTGCCAGGTTTTGTTTGTTAACTTGCATCTTCAATCTCAGTTAACTCGATTTTTAACCAATCTTTCTGCACATTTATCCTCAAGAAAACACCTGAACTGATGAGGGCAGCTAGTAGTAGAGAGACATCAGTCAACTATTGTGAATACTGAATATATAGAACCTGCAGTAGGCAGAATGCGTTTTAAAATGGTAGCAAAGATTACGGTTTTTTTAGAAGTTCCCTTTAGCAAGCCGCAAGAGCTTTTATAAACAAAACAATTAGTATTTGCACTGCCTAGCATATTACTCCTGAAAACATACTTCAGATTCCACATCTCATACTGAACTTGGGAAATAATTATTTTCACCTGTCGTTAGCTGTATTATATGTGTGTGAAAATGGACTATAAATATATACTAAATATTTTAAAGCTCCTTTCAATGAAGCATAGGCACAATGAAAAATGTAATATAACTGAACACTAATAATTAATTCCAAGGTGAGATGTTAAAATATTTTCCATACCTACCTTCTTAGATAGTTGAAGAACACCCAAAAATCTTAATCATATTTACAGAAAAATAATTCACTAACATTCACATAACACTTTGAACAATTAAAGAAAAATTGAGAGAAAATACTGTCTAATCCATGTAAAATGTATGCAGCCGCTGCATAATTGGCAGTGATTAAGGTACCTAAGCCAATTACAGTATGATTGTTTAGTTTATTATTTTTTCTGTCAGAGCCTTTGTTCATAGCAGATAATTTTATGTTTTACAAATTGTATCTTTCCGTTATTACAGTAACCAACTATACTGTGGGGCTGTTGTTTCTTAGTACAAAGAACCATAACATGACGTTAGGCATTTAAGCATACACATATTTCCCCATATTTGTTTGTGTATGCTTTAGTAATTGCCAGTTGCAGGAGTGGCCAAGAAACGTGCCATGTGAAAAGCGTGCCTACGAGTAACACAAGCCTGTTTGCTCCAGCAGTCTCTGAACACTCCAAGGAACACACCTGAGTGAATCCACTGGCTGTATTTTCTTAGCCAGCTCTTAAGGCAAGAACCAGAGAACTTCACTGGTTGACTTCAGAAAGCTGACTTTGGAGATCATTACACAATGGAAGATCAAGGGCCAAATGTATACCTGCTGTCAACAAAACAGCTCACTATTTGTATTTATTTGCATGGTTCCCTCGCAGCTTTAGCTAGGAACTGGGTCCCCTCTTGCACGCCACGCGATGGAGCATCACACTGAAAGGCAGTCTTTGCACCAAACTACTTGCGCTCAGAGCCAGGGAAATGGAAGGACAGGGAAGGAGAAAGATTTGCTTAAAATTGCACTGCAGATAAGTAAGGGAAAAACAGAGCAAGAAGATGAAGATTTATGGAGGCCAGATCCTATGATCTAGCACAGGGGTAGAAAACCCGTGGCACGCATGCTGCAGATGGTGTTCAAGGTGGTGGGGTCCTGGCGGTACGTTTTACGCCACGGGGCTGGCAGCCGGGCTGTGCCGCTGCGGAAGCTGCTAAGTAATCCAAATCCCTAACAGGAGTGACATGGGGAAGCAAGCCAGCGGGCTCTGCTGAGACGGGCACTGCCAGCTCATCCCAGGACCCCGCGGCATGCGGCACGAGGTGGACTCCTGAGGAGCCGGTGCCATCTCCCATCTGTGGTCTCTTGCTGGCACTTCTCCTTCCAGCTCAGAATGCTGAGCCGAGGGGTATCTGTCTTGGCCTCAGCATAAAGATTTTTTTGGAATGGGGCTCAGAGAGGCAGAAATATCAACCACCCTGAAGTTGGCAATAGCCAGCGATCGAGGGACACTGGAGGGAAGGGACCTGTGTTTTATTTTCTTCTGAGTGTTTTCCCTAATTTGCCGTTATTGCTCATTGGCGTTCTATTCTACACTTCTTAACAGCAATATTTGGCATGGGTAAGATTCTTCCCTCTTCATTTCTACTCTCTTTATTTGTTTTAGTGGCTTTTACATCTGCTTCAGATAAGCGTATTTAGATCTGTGCATATATATTCAGTGCATGGCCATATCTTTTTTTCTTCGCTTATCCTTAATCTCTGTTTTCCATTCAGGGCAGAAGAGAAGGAAAAACAGATCTTTAGCTAGTGAAAACTAATGTTGTCCGTGGAAGCTTTCAAAGAAAACCTTGTTTGATTTATATGCCATAATCCTAAACTTTTTGTGTCATTCGGGTCTTAAAAATGACTTGCAATACAACTTATTTTAGAGTGTAGCTGTGATCAGGAAAGTTGGCCACAGAAAACAGGACTTTACTCAGCTGATCTGGCCCCAAGCAAACATAGTCTTATCTGTTGGTAACAGTGACTAATACAAGATTTATAAATTTTTCTTCTGTTAGTGTTTCACAGAAAGGGAGCAGACTTTGTAGGTAATGCATGGACTAAGTTCTTAAACATGTTCCAGTTGGGGGTTTCCTTCTGTCATGCAGAAAGAACCTACCTTATCCCAGAGCCCACACGGCGCTTAGCCGGTGGGAGGCCAGTAAGCCTTTTTTTGTGCTGCACTTGGGAATTAAGTAAATTCGATCCGGAAATCACGAGTTCACCCAGAACCCCATTATTTTGGAGAGAAATTGCGTATTTGTTCCTGCTTAATGAAAAATGCAGTAACATTTGTCATAGCATGCTAGAAAAACTGTTGTATGAGATAGGAACATGCTCAAAGTATATCACTGTAAGTTAATGAACATTTAGCAAATAAATCAAATAGAAATAGGACCACATACTATCTCTGGTGTCAGTCAGTAAAAATAAATGTAATGAAAGTTAAGTTGAAATTATGTAGCATCTGACTGCAGAAAAAATGAATGGTGTAAAACTGGTGGGAGCTGGTAGGAAACTGCTGCCCTAGAGCACCAAGGACTCATTGCGTCATATGAGTGAAGTGATGCAGGGGATGAGGAATGGCTGCCGTTTAGCAGCTGCAATATGGAGCTGTGTTTTATGATGTAGAAAGAACTGAGAGTTACGTTGTGTCATTGATTGATTTATAAGGGTCTGTCAGATCTGTGCTGTTTATTGATCTGTATCAAGAAACAATTGGCTTAATTTATGGCACCAATCTATGTTAGGCATTAGAAAACACTTTATAAAGATGAGCATATAGTTAAGTACAAGCATTCTAGCACAGGATCAGGCAACCACAAGAGGCAAACATCTTTTGGGAATGATCTAATCTTGCTCTGGAGAACTGGGATGGACTAGGTCATTCTGAGATCATCTCCCGTCTGGCTGTACGCGTTTCTGATTATGTACTGTTCCTGAGCACAAAGACAGCAATAGTATATAAGCATCAACAACAGCTGTCACAGAATGCACAACATTTTGGATAAGAAAATAATTTTATATATTCTGGAAAAGCACTGGGAATGTGAAAACCCTGTAACTAACTGCTCTCTAACTTTTAGTCGCAAGTGTTTTAATACTGCTCAGTCTGCCTACAGTGTCATATCAGTGCACCCACCTCTGTTTCTTCCCAGTTAGCTGGTAAATACATAGCAACGATTTGGAAAGGGGAAAACTTGGTCCCCTGCCTTACATAATTCCATGGATAAGAAAGCTGGGATAAGAAGGAAGGCAAAACTTCAGGAGTAACCAAAGTTAATAGGAATGACAACAAATTACACCAGCCAGTATAACTTACCTCTTTTGTGTAAACTGTCAGAAACGACAAGCACAATGCCTCGAATGCTGGCAAGTGATGTCAATGCACTTACCTATCACATAGTCTAAAATACCCATGCACTTTAAATTAGAAACTTTATTAGATAAAGATATATATTTATACATTCTATATATTACACCACCTACAAAATTGACTGTATCATTCTTATCTCTATGAAGTTATGCCTATCTAGCATTGATGGAATGGTTGCCTTTTTCAGTGGTAAGGAGGCTGTCGTGGATTTTTCATCTGCCCCTAATGCCATAGGGTAGGGACTGATGGCTTCTGGTAAAAAATTCTTTAATGCTGCCCATGACATAGGCTTAGAAATACGGTCCTATTGAATCCAAATTGTCATTGTTATTGATTTTATTACACTGCACATTTGTGTAGACCTTAATATTTCTATAGCAGGCACAAAATGCAGTGCATGCTGAAGTCGTGTAGATAACAGTGGCTATAAAATGTTCCTGTTCATGGTTTTAAAGGAAAATCAGACTTTGCAAATAGTGGGCTGCTGTGTTTTCAGGATAAAAGCACTTCTGCCAGTATTCTGTAGAGTATAATGTGATCTCATTGCACATGGATTTACATGCATAACTTATATTAAAATCAATTGCTGTTACATGCATAAATGCCCTTGCTTGTCCACAGGAATAATGTAACCCTTAAGGCTGCAATACAGTTTAATCTCTGTAGTAAATGTTATGTAACACTACAGTACAAAAAAGACTTGGGAAACTGATGTTGAGCATGCACTAACTCATTTTAGGAACATTCCAGTTTCATAAATACATGAGCTGTGTATTATTTGCACATACCAGGAAGCTTCTATCAAATACATTTATGCATAATATACATATGCTTCTATCAAATACATTATGATTACGTACAATGGATGCCTGCCAATATTCCCTACTTGTACGACCACTGTTACAGGATGGTCAGTTCTATGTATGCAGACTGGCCTTCGTCAAGAGATACTCTCCTCAAGATATTTTAGAAAATTAATTTTTTGTTTTCATGCCTGGTGCAAGCAATGTGCAGTAGTTACTAAAAGCCAACATTGATGTCACAATTCTAATTTCTATATCAAACAGAGGAAGTAAACATGGGAATTCAGGTACCAGATAATGGCAACAGCCAAATTAAAGAAAAAAACTGAACAGCTACATTGGGTCAGAACGAAGGTCTCTGTAGTGCAGTCTCTGAGAGTGGTTAATAATGTACGCCTAGGAGAAGAGTTTAAGCACAATACTATTGGTTCCCTGCTCTACTATTACTTTTTTCAAGATAAAAGAAATTGTTTGATGCCTAGAACTAGAGATTAAACCCCAAAGTTCAAGTTCCTAGCTTTGCCTCTGCTAGTACATAAAGTTGAGCAAGTAAGAAACAGTGAGTGCACCAGCCCAGCCATTGCTATTGTGATTCCCTTATCCCTGCTTCGCAGGGTGAAGGCTGTGAAGGGTCCTATGCAAGGGAGCACTGTCCTTATTTATGACAGTGAAGTAAAACCATTATTTATCTCTTCCTAGCTAAGAATATCCCAAACTTTAATGGGAAATTGCATCACCTTTCAAGCGTGGGTGTACATAGGCACATATGTGTGTACACACACAGCTCAAATATTTTGCTTTGAACAAGATCTAACATCGCTGACAAAGCCTCACCAGGTATTAAAAAGAGATGACATTAAAAGGCAAAATAATTACCTGAGGGTTAAACAGTACGATTGTGTATTTTGTGATAATATAAATATACTGAAATCAGATTTAATAAATTACAAAGTTATGAACAAAATTGTACCAAATACTTGGGCTCCTTCTAAGCTGAGAGACCTGGGAGTGCTGCAGTACTCCATGTCAGGGCAAGACCAGGGTGTGTACAACTCCCTCTTCCTCCTTCTTTCCCTATTCTCTATGCCCCACTTTCTGCAGAAAGTAAACCCAGATTTCTGGGCTGGACAGGACCTGCGGCACGTTCCTGCCAGGATGGACAGACAAAACCTAGTGACTGACTGGGGCTCCTCACTGCAGATCAGCTTAGAGGTACTTCTGAGACTTCTAACACCAAACTAGCATAGCTATTTTATTATTTTTTTATTTCCTAAAAGCTTTGCTATGTCAGAATTTACTGTGCACATTTTCTAAGTACTCAGGGAACAAATAAACCAGAAGCAAGAACAGAAACCAATAAAGGAGACAGCCTGCTTCATCCAGCCGTCCATTATTGGTGTAAGAGCAGGTCTTACTGAAATCTTTCTTAGCCTCCCTGCTTCACTGATTAAACTTGCCTGATCTGTTGTTGTGTCACAACTGAAAACATCGACCAGATCTGCCCTTTGGCACAGTTCAGAAGTGAACCTCTCCATACTAATTCTATGACTGAATGTTTCAGTTTATTCTTATATATGGCTCAATTCCAGGAAAGACTAATGCATCAAAATGTAACTTGCAAGGAATTTGGATATCCAGATTTATAATCACAGTGCTGAAAACTCCCACTCTCCTACTGCCTAAATGGAAGCACACCAAAATCAGTAATTCAGGTTTCTCCATCTGGGGATACAGCTATTTCCAAAAACGTCCAATAGCAATGAAGTACAAAAGTCATTAAGACAGTAATTTTAAAAATCTGCGAAAAACAATAGGCTTCTCATAAGTCTATCTGAAGGCAGAAGTTAGACTGGTTTCCTTCCAAGTATATATTTACATATTGTTTCCACAGTCCTTGAAAGCTCTTAACGGTTACGAGTAACAGCTTTGCTGTAACACCTGCCATTCAGAGAAAACCAGATTGTTGCAGTTAAAAACTAAAGGTGTTCTTATATTTATTGTATAGTTAGAGTACTTTCCCATACTTAAACCACTGTTTGTCAGAGACTAATTATCCAAAGGATTTTATTGCAAGATAAGAATCTTATTGCAATTTTCACTTTTTTATTGCATGAGCGTGTGGTGGCTAAAATACAAACATGTTGCATAGGATTGCCTTTTCTCTCGAAACCATGCCTAAAGGAAAACAAAAAGTCATGCGGTACCACAGAAAATTTTGCTTCTGTCAAGGTTCCTTCTATCAGCTTCAGTCTCCTTAGGAAAATATGAATCCTTTTCTTTGCTATTCTAAAAACAGTGTAAAAGATTGGGATCACATAACAGATGCTTTTCTTACCACACTATGCATCACCAAAGAATACATCCACTGACCTCTTCTCTTGGCCATACTTCAGTTGAGAAAGCAGTAGAAGATCAATGTTCCCCTCCAGTGTTGTTAATAAAAAAATTGAGATAGACCCCTGAATTAGGAAAACTGGGAAACTCGTGAAAATGGTTTGATTTGGCGTTTTAGGTAAAGATGCAGTGAGTTTCGAGGGCCAGGCAATTTTCATTCATACCTAATCTCAATGTACTCTATTAAAGACACTGTGAAGCCCTGCAAAACTGCTAAACTCAGTAAAGACATTGCATGAAATTTATGGATAGGAAAATGGAGACAAAAAGACTAGTGCAAGGGAGAGATCATGGAGGAAAAAAGTGAATTTTGCCACCTTGGTCCATGAGCAGGCTGTTCCCGCCACAGGAAAGGGAGAGGCAGGGCTAAGGGACGAGCTAGGACAGGACTCTGCAGAGCGGAGCTGGATCCAGCTGCCACTGCAGAGGGAAGGGGAAGGGGAGACAGAGGCACCGGGACCCGCGGTGCTTGGGGGCCAGCGTGCCCAGCACGGTCACTAGCAGGGCCATCGTACCCCGTCCCTGCCAGCGGCTGTCCCTGTCTTCTGGCACAGGCAAAGGAGGCAGCAAAGCCATAGACATTTTGCTGCTCCCTTCCCACCCTTCCTCCCCTCCCCACCCCCCTCCACCCCCCCGGCCTTTTGCCATTTTGCTGTATACTAGGCTTGGTGAATAAAAGCATTTATTGATATAGCCGTGCCCTGCTTCCTGATTGTCTTAGTGATCTCTTGCTACTTTTTTTGCATTTCTCTAGCATATATACATACTTTCCATGACATGGAGCGTGTTCTCATCCCCCAGAAACAAATAATCCCTAAGTATCAGAAACTACAGTATAATGACAAGTAAAGCCGCTTTCTGAGTGATGGAGAGAAAGGGAAAGGGTACTTGTGTATGTCAAAGACTCTTTCACTTGATACAGGGCTCAGCATTGATGCATTAGAGCAAAAGGAATCATTCTTGAAGAGTTTGGGTTCAGCCTGCCACAAAATTATGCTCAGGAGAGTCTCAGACTGCAAGGAGGAAGCTGAACTCCCATTCATTGAAGGCAAAGAAAGTTCAAGGCTCTTGCACCTCCAAAAGAGGCTCAGTACCTTTTAGGGCTGAATCAACAGTTAATTAACAGGGCAATTTGCATTTATAGTTATGATGTTTAAAATGTTTATCTTTTTTTAAGTAGGAACCATTGAAATAAGGGAAGAAGGCACAGAGCTAGCTGGAAGTCTACAGACACTGGGATGCATCAAAAGTGACAGCTTTTTGTATCGGATGTGACAGCTCCTCTAAAAAAACTATTTAAAGTTTGAGGGAGAAAAGCATGCAAATGGGATGCCTGGTTTTCAAAAGTCCATCCAGCAGATTGCATGAGCTTCCAGGGGAGCTGCTGGGAACTCAGAGGCTTTCAAGGACTCTAAAGATTTTAAAAAACAGGTCTATTATTTAGATGTCTAACTTGAGGCTCTTGCTTCCAAAGTCACGTTTTATATCTCCATAATGGGTTTGGGACTTATTCGTGCACCAAAAGAAAGAGATCAGAGGGTAAAGATTATGGACTAATTTCACTTATTATTCATCAACAAAATTTTTGGTACTTATCAGCCGAAAGGGCAAATTTAAGAGTGCTGTAACAAACTCATTGTTCAGTAATGTTACATCAACTCTTAATGATTCAGCATGGAAAAAACATAGGAATGAAACCAGTAACTGCGGTTATTGCTTATCAGCTACACAACAAGAAATTTGACTCAGCAAAGTAAGCTGTCAGTGCCGCACACATCAGATTAAGCACACAACTGCCTTTGGCTGCAGGGTAATAACCAAGGTAAGATCTTAAAACAAAACTACAAAGAGGTTATACTGAATGCCCATCATGGTACTAAAAGACCAACAAAAATTACTGAAGTGCCTTTGTCTTCCCGTGCACTGGACTTTGGATAATTGGAAACAGATTTTTATTTAGTTGTTCAATCCTTTAGCAGAAAGGAAAATATACACTGTTTTTGAAAAAGATGGAGTTTATGTCAGTTGTTGCTAAGTTTACCCATTGCAATTAATGCCACCTTCAGAATGTTACTCCTACAGTTGCGGATTATTGTCTGATAGGAGTTGTCTGCTTACGTAGCTATGCTGAAAGACATGCAATAGTCAGGTACTATGGAGAGGTCCGTCTTCCCAAATTCTAGTTATCCAAAATTTAGGCAGCTACTGTAAACAAACTAGCTACTTTCTCTCTATTACTAGAGGCTAGGCACTTCCAGAGAATTATTCATACTGCTGCTCCTAACCATCTATTTTGAGGCAAGATAACTCATGCTCTGAGTATCTATCTCTTTCTAAACTGGACACCTATCTTATAGATCACCGAAGGCAGGTGAGATAAATGCCCTCTTTGGTGTAGGGGAACGTGCCTTTCCTCCAGCGACCTGCACCTAACCAAAAAACACCATGAATGCTCTGTGCCCTCCAAGTCGGAGTGTAGGAGGGATGATGGTGAAAAGCAACTAGTCCATTTGTTTGGGGTGGGTAAACTGTAGAATTTATAATGGAAAACCAACCCGAGCTGTTCAGCTTTGGAACCTTATCATCAGATGCTGGACCCTAAGCCTCTGACACCTGAGGTATCAGTAATAAGACTGTGCTTAGGAGCTTTAAGGGTAAGTTGGACCACTGGAAATTTCTTAAGATCAACAAATTAAGGAGACATCATTGTCCCAATGCAAACAAAATGTTACTAGTGGCTTCAGTCTGAAAATCTTTCAGAGCTGACAATAAACAGCTTGAAAAAATTATGCATGATCATAACTCTAGAAACAAATAGATGTTTTAAATGTCTAAAATTAGGTTATTCAGATTAGCCTCTGTGTTCCCGTGCCTAAAGCCTTCCATAGTGTTCTGTTCCTTTGCCCTTTCAGGCATCTCTCGATTCTGGGCTGTTTCTGATTTTAATTAAAGGGAAATAATGATACAAAGTATCTTCTTTCATGAACTCCAGAAGGGAGAATGAGAATTATGAAAGGCAAAGTAAAACTTTAGACTCAAGGAAGTGGGGATTATGAATTACAGGAAATATACTATTATATTAAACATTCTTTTAAATCAGCATGGTTTGTTTCTTATCAAAGGCTTGCTTTTAGCTCTTAGTTCAACTAACTACCTTTTGAAATGGATGCCAGGACTCTCCGTTCTTTTTTGAATTTATTCATTTTATCCAGAGGTGGGAGATTAATGTTAGAAAACAGGAAAAAATACTTTGCCTCAAAGCGTGCCAAAGAAGGTAGCTGAATACTAGCACTCTGTGGGCGAAAATCTGCACTGACTACATTTTAGGCAGATCCACTGACTGCAATGAGTTGGAATGAGTACAACTCAAAAGTTGCCTCTACTTAGTATAGAAGGGAGCCTCTTTTGATTTGCGCCTATTTCCACAAAAAGTATGAATTACAATGACCTATGTCAATTAGGTTTAGCATCATTTTCTTTTTTCTGATATTTTTGATTGGAACAGGCTTTAGCTATCTAAGTAGAGCCTTTAAACAATAGGGCCCCATGGTCTAAGCCTTTTGTCAGCGGTGTAGAAACCAGACTTTCATAACAGTGATTCCTTCAATCAGTTTTTTTCAGTGAAACTTACAGGGTAACGACTGGTGATGAGAGACAGTCTTGCAAATTTGATGATATTGTGAAGTATTGTAGCAATTTAAAACACATAGCTTAGGAAATACAAAAATTTTGTGTTAAAACATGAGGTCAGTTTCTCTGAGCATCTCAATTACTGTTGAAATTGGTATCACATTCTGTGATCCCTCAGCTTGGGAAAGAAGCTATTTTCCACATAAGTCTTGCTATACTCTTTGCCAGACTCCTTCTCAGCACCTTTGATCTAGAAATCCCCCTGCAAGGCGGAAAAAATAAGAGATTTCTAGATGTTCTACACTTTCAGTTGAGTCAGAAATACCATCAGAGAATTTCTTGTGGCATTTTGAGATCTGATATCTAAGGAAACTAAGAAGCAGAGAAGTTACAACTAAACAAAAAGCAAGAAAAGGCTGAACATATTTTTCAAGATAATAAAAACCATAAACAAACATAAGTTGAGAAAAACAACAGTTACCTTTCAGTTTCAATTCAATTTAAATAATGTCTACAAACTGAAATTAGTTCTTATTATATCACAGAATGGTTGAGGTTGGAAGTTTGCTTTGGAGGTCATCTGTTCCAAACCCCCTGCTCAAGCAGGGTCACCTAGAGCTAGTTGCCCAGGTCCATGTCCAGATGGCTTCTGGATATCTCCAGGGTTGGAAACTCCACAACCTCTCTAGGCAACCTTCATGAAAACAAATGAATGAAAAGAAAGATTTTGTTCTTAGTTTATGCCAGGACTTAAAAAGTACATCTCACTTCTGTGAATCAAGGATTCAGGGTGGATTTCATCAGCTGCTTCTTTCCCTCTACTTCTTCCTCACGCTTGATTGATATTGATGACATACTTGTCCCGAGAAACAGGGAAAACTGATTTTAGTGAACTTCACATCTAGTCTAAAGATACCTGTTTCTTAAGAGGGAACATTGGCTCCCACCACACAAAATAATACTGAGTCTGTGGCTCTGGAGCCACAAATACAGCTTCAGGGCACCGTGTGTGGCTCTGATGGAATCCAGGGGAGCTGAGAGAATTCCTCCCTGTGGTTGGGGACTGCAGGAGAACCGTGCTTGTTAAAAGTGATCCCTGTGACCCATACAAAACAGGACAGGGACAGCTGAGCAGAGATGGCACCAGGGAGGACCCTTCCCCATTTCTTTAACTGGCCAAAATAAGGAAAATGACAATGAAGGAGAGAAAAAATCCCACACCATAATGAGGATTTGCAGGTGAGACAGTGAAAAATGGAAGATTATGAGTAGAAATGCTTTTTATTACCTGCCAACATCTACAAAAGAAGGTGGGAGTATGATAAGTGGAGTGGTTGAGATCCACAATAAAAGCCTGAGCTTTGCACTATGGCATCTGTGTGTTTTCTCCAAATCTGATGATCAAAGGTCAATGCATTCTACTCTTTGATGGTATTTTGTGTAACAGTGAAACTTGGGGATGGCAATTCTTATTATCCCCATTTCTATGCCCCTATGCAGATCTATTGTGGAATAATTATTTAAAACACCCCAAACCAATCCAACAAAAAAAAAAACCAAACTCAGCCTTGAAGTCGGTGGCAAACAAATAATAATGTTTTGCTCTCTAGGCTCCCTCTTCTGGCTCTGGACTAGTAGTTTTCTAATGATCACTGTTCCTGGAATCATATTCATTTCTGTTAACTGAATGATGACTTCAGTGCACAAAGAAATAAAGAGGAAATATTGATCAAACAGGAGAAACTCCATTCTTGCCCAAGGGAAGAATTGAATCGGTATTCCAAGAAAAGTTTAGCATTCTCAAGGTGTGGTGGCAAAAGCAATTCAAAAAGCACAGAAGTAGTCTGCTAGTTGTCAGTAAATGTATGATATGCTGTATGTTAGATATGATGAATGTTTCATTTGTAACTCATTAGAGCCAGTAAATGAATAAACCAATATCACTCTGCAGCTTCTGTGACTCATTTGTCAGTAACAGTTATACCGACACTGAAATATTTCTGTAGCTTAAATACGACTTTTTGAAGAGTGCTTCAGTAGACCATAACAAACTATATTGAAGCCTAGAAGATGTAAATCTGATCTTTGAATTCAGAAATAAATGTATTTTCACTGACAAGCATAATCACAACTAAAGACCTAGTCACATCAATGATGGACTAGCACAGAGCTGCAGCAGAGCACAGGTGCGTACTTGGCTCGAGGCATGCCAATGCATTTTTTTCTCTGGTCATGAAAAACAGAAAACAGGCAGTTGCTTGAGAGAAAAAAATGAAGTTTTGGGTGTGGTACATTCCCCTCCACCCCCCAAAGTACTTGATATGTATACAGAAAGAGAGTTAGAAACTTCAATAATAATATACTGTTTTGTTTTTCTGTTCACTTGTTCCACTTAACACAGCAGCTAAACGATCTAGCTTGCATTTTTTTCCCCAAAAAACTTCTTTCCAGATTTGATAAATTTTAAAGAATTCAAAAAACTGCCTTAGAACGCATTTTAGAAGGCATCTTATACTGTGGGAAAATTTAGAATTAACCACTGGCCAGGTTTTCAGTAGTGCGGGGTGATTTCCTCTCCCACAGCAGTCGACAAGAGCTGTGGGTACCTCTGAAAACCAGGTCACAATTCTTTTGAGACAGAACTGCCAGACATCAGGTACCAGATTCATTCTTGGTTTTATCATACTAAAGCACAATAAATAGCTTATACCGAGGGATTAATTTGGCCAAGTTTGTTGGTTTGTTTTGGTCCCACAGTCGTTGAATCCATCTTTCTAACCTGCTGGAGAACTTTTGTCCTGATCGGAATTGCCAAGCAGTTACAAAGATATCCCACCATTTGGCTTCCAGGCTGCTGGGCTCCCACTGCGATAAACTGAAACCCATCCTGTCGTTTCGGTGGGGGGGATAGGGAGCACAATGACTGCTATAAAAGACATTGATTTAAAAATAAAAGAAAAGAGGGGACCCCTCCTTAAAGAGAACCATGAAATATATACTGAAAGGGATCCTTTTCACTGCAAATTCCCTCTGCATTGCCTGATTTGCTTGCTGTTAACTGAGAGCAAAGTGTTCTTGACTTAAATGAGTTTCATCCCTGAGTTTTAAACAGTACGAGTATCTATCCTTTTACCCGCCCCTTCAACCTGTACTTTCCACTGCTGCACACAGCTATACGTGAATATGTCTGTCACAACATCTAAAAGGGCTGCAATAATATTGTTTATTTCTGGATTACAGCAGCTCTGAAAAAAAGATATACAACACCAATGAAGAGGAAGTCTAATGTTACTCTCTAAGGAGCTCTGCTATGTTTTATAAACAGCTGAACTACAACACAGGGGCAGTATGAATTCCCCTTATCTCTCAGATGTCTACTGCCTTCAACCACATAAAAATATCATTATTTTTGTTTGAAAAGTTTCCATATCTCCATGGTTTTCAAATAGGCTTTGAAATTTGGCAGCAGTATACTCTTGGAGTCAAGAAAAATGCTTTTTGTGGGAACTATGTAGATCTGTTCAAAACTAGCCAAATTATGAGATGTCAAAATACCGACCTTTTCTGCCTTTCAGATGGCACAGCTTGGTTTTGGCTTTGTACCAGAGTTCCCTGAGATCTGGTAATGCTGAATGTGCACTTGGCCAACCTCTTAGCCTTGCTGTCAGTACCCAGAACAATACTCCAGATGGGACATGCTAAACAGATCCTGCTCCTTCTCCTTCTGCCATCATTTTCACAGGGATCCAAGAGACCATTCATTCTGGATCTTTTCTCACTGTGGTGAATGAAGTCTCACTGTATTTCATGCCACTGGCTTGTTAACCTAGGACTGCAGAACCTGCAAAAAGATTCTCTTTCCTTTGGATGGACAATACCATCTTTAGGCTTTGCTGCTGAGTCTCAACAAATCTGAGAAAGGTGTACTGACTTGCCTGGTGAGAGGGGCTGCTCCTAAAGACAAAGCCTGCTGTGGTTTGTGTAAGGGACAGAGCTCCTGTCAGTTAACAACCACCTTGCTAAAACATGCCAGTTCTGTTTTACTGCACTTGGTTGTTTAAATTGAGAATATCACTATTACTTTCTTCTCTCTCAAAGTTGTGGCACAGCCCACAGCACACTGCTGTTGCTGGAGGCACCTCCGGGATGATCCAGTACAACTGGGTTCAACAGCAGGGTTTATTCTGTAAGGTTGTATCTGAGCTACTCACCCAAATTTCACAGTGTGTCCCAGAGCAATGCATAGAAATTTCTGTGAATATAACATTATAGTAAATTCATTTGACAAATAAAGGGTATCCACTGAGCAGGAGTAAGAAAAGGATTTCTTGGCTTGGTTCTGCTATTATTTGTTGTACCTTTGCTTAGGTACAGGCAGAATGTGTGTGCAATGTAATGTTTTCACATTTTTTGGTGAAACTGTGATATTATGGACTTGCAGACCTGTGGAATCACACAGAACGCAAACCATTAACAATATTGGCTTTGTTTACATCCAACTCTGCTGCAAAATCTCTTCCTCAAACTTACAGTTTCATGTGAGCTCTAAGGCATTTAATGAATACAGACCCTAGAGACAACCTTTATCTGGGCATGAGCTACTCTGCTCTGCCAGCTTGGTCGCTAGTAAATCTCTGTTCATTTACATCTCCAGATGTTACTGGGGTCATAATAATTTATGGAGTTCCATAAGTTAACACAGATCCTGCTATGAAAAACTTATAATGCACAAGGCACAAAGAAGTAAATTATTATACAGAACAATTGCAAAACAGTTTGGTTATTACAGAAGAAGGCTCTAAACCGATATCGATATTTTGTGACTTGTCTAGCCTTGAACCCGTCAGAGATTTGGAAGTGGCTAGGGTTGCTCACTTCCACTCAGTTCTCCTCAGCTGCTTTTCTGAGCCACAAATTGTTTGGTTTTTTTTTTCCTGTGTGGGGGTGTCGGCTTTCTTAGTATGGGCATCTCTAAAGCGAGGGCTTAACATACGGATGTTTTGCCCTGTGCTCAATACTCAGTATTGTTTACATGAAAAAAAAGAATCCAAAACATTTTATGTTTTAACGTGATTGAAAGGCTGGAAATGTGAAGGAGCTAGAAGAATGTAACAGATGACTACTGACCTCGAGAAATGCTCCTTGAATTACTCCCAATAGGCACAGTATCAAAACAAATGCAATTAAATTTATGGTAGGAAGTGTAAGCCTATAGATGTAGAACTGATGAAAAGGCAAAAAGATACCTGGACATCTTCCTATCCAGGCAATAAACCAAGTGGTGTATCTTCTGAGTCATTACATGATGATGGAGTGCTCTAGATAACTAGGTCTTAGGTGTAATTTCTCACACCAGGTACTGACTTTTTTCATGCCCAGGGATTAGGCATGCTGAACAGAGAAAGTGGGAAAAGTCCTTTGATGGCTGTGTTTAAGATTAGGAAGAAAACAGCCTGAAGAGAGCTTGCACGGGTGATAAAGAGGATGTGAACAGAGAACAACGCACAGCAAATAAGGAGATGATAACTGATGAAAAATGGTACTGGATTTGTGCATCACAGACAGAGGTGGAAGGTTTAGAAGTTGGAAAAAGGAGATGTGTTTTGCCACATGAATGAGAAAAACAGTTAGCACCTGGAAGAACAGCTCAGACTGGAAAACTGAAAGACAAAATCGAGAAAAATATGATGATTTTAGGAGCATTTGAGTGTTAAAGCAGCTGGTAGCAAATTAAGCAGACATCACACTGATGATTGCTAGATCTTCCTCAACAACCTCCATACTCTGTAATATCACTTCACAGAGACATTCCCTTCCCTTTGGTGTTGTTCTGAGAACTGAGCTTTAAGCTGACTGTATCCATGGCTCAGATCTGATTCACAGTGAGTCCAGCTTGGGGAACCCCAAGAACTGCTGCTGCTGTGACGATTCACACAGGTGTTCTCGCCTCAGGAGCAGGTTTAAAGGACGAAAAGTATCAGATTTGCAAGCTATCACTAAGTTTAGTAGATTAAGAATCTTCCCATCTAGCCATTGCTTGTCATTGTTGAAAATTGTGTATGCAAGGAGGTTTAGTCTCGATTTCCTATACCCTGAGGTAGGAAGTTTGCACGCTCTTATCACAGGGTTGGCTTGTATAGCTACAGATGTTAATGAACAAACAACTAATGAACAATTCTTTTGTAAAATCCAACTGCAGTAGTCTTGCAACTACCTCCTGCAGTGTTGAATTCCAGTCTGACTGCACACTGTTGAAGGAAATATTTCCCTTTCTTTGTCAGAAATGCACTGCCTTTGCATTTTTCATTTTTTGGTCTACCATTGCACAGCTGGGGACAGCTGTGACCACAGCTGGGGCTGTGAGTTTCTGTGGAATCCCTGAGAATTCTCAATATTTCTGTCAGGTGCCTTTCAAATTTTTGTTTTCTTTAGGATTAAAATCGTTTTCATCTTTACAAACTGTGTGTACCTGAGACCATTTATCCCCTATGTTATTCACCTTTTCACTCTGTACTAGAGGACCATAAAGGTAAGCTGATACACAAAGGACACTTTGCCAGAACTGAGTGTATCTTTGCTAGTTTTTTGCTTTGTGTCTTGGACAGTGGGCAAGTTATGCTACAACTTGTAACAACGAGGTAAGACAGTATTGCATTTAATACCCCTACACAACCAAATGAACATTGCTAACATAGTTGCTGACGACAAATAGAAATACATTTTATTTTAATTCTGTGTCCTCCTTTGCAAAGAATCAGAGTTTATCAGCAGACAAAAGGTGTTTTTGAAGTATGGCTTCTCATAGGTTTATAAAAAAATAGTTTTAATCTCTGGTATTCAGTCATCTTCAGCAATGGTACAAGAATTCAGTGGGAAATTGCAGCTGGAATTTCCATTCTCTATGATACTTTTCCATTTTTATCTCAATCTAATAAAAAAATGGCTTGGGAAACCATGATTATTTTATTTCCTTTTTGAAGTATTATCAAACCATTTTGAAAGCCAGTAGGCTTTTGAAATAGCCAATTACATCTCCTATTCCTCCAGCTGGTGTTTAAGTTTGAATATAACATCTTTTCAAAATGAAAATTTACTTCCTCTTTCATGGCATGAGTTGTAAGTGCACCAAATAACACCATTGCCCATAGCAGCAACTGGCATATCTTACTGTTATTTTTTACCACCCTGAAGAGCACGTGTTCATCACTACTTTATCATTCAAAAAATTTTTAATCCAGACAAGTTTTTTGCCCAATAATCCATGATTATTTAACTTCCTTATTAATTTCTTATCAAAACTTACTGAAATCCACATAAATTACATCTCTCAGGCTGTTTTTATCTACAGGTTTATAACCTACCCAAATCCTGTCAGGCTATATTATGTTTACTTGCACTTTGCAGTTTCCATAGGACTGAGGAGGCTGGGGAGTCGTGTTGTTCCAAAACCCTTCTTAAATAATTTTTTCAACACGCATACTAATAGAATAACAGTAATGTAGCAGCTTTTCAGATTCTAGATATGACTTCTACTTTGAAGAGTATATTGCTTATACTGTTAAAATCTCAGCTTTTTCACAACTTACTTGCTTAAGATTTCCCATTCTTACCCATCCCGGCGAGTAACATCATCTAAATTGCTTAGGTTGTTCCAGAATCTCTTCCAGGATGAAACGTACCCAGATTATTAGTCTACATGCTTTTGTGATAGTACTATTCCAGAATTTTCTGCTCTGACATTCACACAAAACATTTTACCTGACTTCTCAACTTGGTTAATTTATACCCATTGACATGTTTGAGGTCTACAGTTAAGCTAGGATAACACTGGAGTGTAAGACTGAAAGCTACGGTGCTGAAGGACAGATATTTCAGTGGGGGCTTTTCTACTTGCTTGGATAATGCTGGGACAGTACTAAAGGAGACATGCTGTATCTTTTGAATAAGAGGTAAGCAGACATCTTGACCATTAATCTTATGACAACTTGCAAAAATACCTTTACAACCACCTGATTTTTTTATCCAAACTCTGATTGGTACCATTGTCCTATATTCTGACTGTTCTCCTTCCATTAGTGCAAAACTGGGCTTTAACACATCTTAATTACAGATTTTGAGGACTGAAGGGGCACATGAATTCTGTTTGACCTCTGACATAGCACAAGCCATATCTTTTTACTCTCACTGCCTGCATCACAGTCTATTAAATGACACTCAGCCTGTGCAGAACATAATACCTAATGTTTGCCTCTACTGTAACTTTCCCTAGAACTTCTATTCTTTATTTAGATACATCAAGAGACAGAGAATCAATTATTTCTTTTGCACAAGATTAACCTATGCTCTCATGGACAGTGTCATGGAGTCTTTAAGCTAACAGGCCTGAAGCTTTCTACCTGCATTCATGACCTGAAGATTTTGTTCATCTATGCTACCCATCACTTCTTGGCTGTTTTTTTTTCCTCCGTTTCCTTTCAAGACTGCCTGATGAAGATCAACCAGCAAGATAAATCCCAATACTGCACAACAGATGATCCATTTTCAAAAAATCAGTAAAATGTCACTTACAGGAAAAACAGCACATGACAATTCTGAATTTTTCATTTATGATTCAGTTTGTTCACCAGCAGGCTACTGAGTACACTGTACAAATGTGCAATATGTTAGGGTAGGAAAAACTGTGAAAAACCTATTTTTAAAGTTTTTACAAATTCACCGATTTATAAAAAAAATATACTTGCCCATGTTTTCTGAATTTTGCTATTATTAGAGGAGGTCCAAAATGAAGGAAAGGAAAAAAAAAAAAGAAAGAAGTTACTGTCTGATTTCTAGATTCAGGCATCTACAGCTGACTCAGATACCCAGATGCCATCAGCAGCATCTGTAATTTATTGCAGATAAATGTGGGAACCAATAAGAAGCTACCTGCCTTCTTCCAAGAACTGTGAACATAAAGATAACATTCTGTTTGCTGCATAAACAGCAAGGAAATATTAAACTGGTCTGTGAAAGAACTTTAGCAAGGTCGTTTTATGGCACTCGGTAGTAAGTTAATCCTTTGTGAATTTCCTAGCTAATGTCATTTGCACTAGATAAAGGATGAATCGGACTCATTAAATACAATTGTTGAAAAAGTGGGGCTTATCTTATCAGATATCTTAACAATTGCATGCCACAGTACTTTCCTTTTCTTTTATTCTTTTTCTCTTTCTTTCCTTCCTTTATTTTTCTCATTCTCTCTCTCTCTCTTTCTCTTTGTCCCTCCATGCCCCCACCCCAAATCTGTATTACCCTAGAGGCCTGAAAACTATAAAAACTCATCTGTAAGGAAAAAAAAAAAAAAGGAAAAGAAAAAAGAATACAAGACCTACAAACAGAGGGGGGATCTGCTGAAGATTTTATGAATTCTCTAGGGAAATTCATTGTCATTTTTCTAACAGATTAAAAATTTACTTGTAAATTCTCCATTGAATGAATTAGCTAAGTGCATGAGTCTTAAAATTTGGCTTCTAAATTTTGTCTGGAAAAATTGATGCAATGTGTGGTATGGTTACAGTAAAGCAGAACTAACATCTGAATCCCATAGTTGATCTCCCAGCTTTTTGGTGGGGAAGTTAATTAACAAATATCCTGGCCTATTTGACTTACTTTCAAGCATCTGAGCATTTGAAGCACTTCCTGCTATTCACCCAAAGCTCTTTCTAATAGGATACCTTTTAAAAAAAAGTTAACCATTACATACTCAGAAAATCAACATATGTTTCTAAAAGCAATCTTATTCATACATTTTATAGATTCCTATGAAAGTGTGCATTGTGACCTGGAGCATGAGAAATGTCAGGCTTTATAGTCTTAAAACAGACTTAATGGAAAACTGCCTGTAAGAGGCACCTATGTTTCAAAATGTAGGTCTAAATATGGATATAATTATTTGTGACCAATCACAGAGACTGTGAGAGTGAATGCAATTGTTAAAACGTTATTTCAGGTTATTAAACAAGTACATGGGTATAGATTTCAAACACAGTATATTATATTCCAGTTTACCTTTGAGGGGTATGCCACACACTAATTTGAAATAATACAGGAGCTTGGTAAAGATGTGACCTGCCGATTTAATGCTTGCAATCCAGATGTCTGCAGAGCATTGCTCCTACCAAGCTCTCAGAAGAAAGGGAACTTTGGTAGGAATTCCCTGCTGAAAATTTTGGCTGAAGTTGACAGAATACTGCCTGTCATGCCAACAATTTAGGAGATTAGCTCAGTTATTAGCAATCAACAATCCCGTTTTTTGGCTTTCTTCAAATGAGTGACTAAACTGTATAATCCGAATGATGAGTCTCCTCTGTAATCATGATGTTCTTGTAAGAAATAAATAATAATAAATGACCTAACTGGGGATTAAATGAAGGTTTTGTGGCTGTTATTCTTGTACTATTCTGTCAACCAAACCATTAAAGCATCTGTCTGACCTAATGTTTGTTTTGTTGATATAATTCACCAAGCCTATAACTTCAGATGAAGTCTGCAAGAGACAGCTTGATGCCTCAGCATAGCCTGCTTCGGTAAATAAAAAAACCCCACCAAACATAAACAAACAATTCTAAGAGAGTTTAGGCCTCCCCTGCTACCTTGTTTATTAAGTGCAATTATTCCACAATATAGGAATATTAGGCAGAGGTTCTCAAGGGTGTCCATAGTCAAATGTTAAATTGGATGAAAGTAGGATGTTTATTAAGGGCAAAATTATTTTTCCTCATATTCTTGCCATTTGGACGGGAATAAGTTTAACTAGAGCAACTTTTTGTATGCCCAGAATTAAACTAATGATGGGACAAAATAAAATTAAGAAAACATATGAAGTCATATTTTACTTTTTATATGGAGTAGATAAAGAGTATTCATGTGGGATGCGCAGCAGTTTCACTGATTAGCAATGTCTTCCTAACCATGACAACGTAGTTACATGCTGGTACTACGTAAGGGTCATCATAGAGTCATTTAGGCATAGCAGATCTCTGTGTAGACAAACCCTGAGCAAACAGAGAAGCCTTTTTCAGAAACCTATTTTGAATGAGCCCTATTTGAAGATCTGGGCTAGAAGAAGGAAGGAAACAAAACTGCCAGTCAGCTGCTGACTTCCATCTCCTTAAATAATGGCCACCGTGCCATGCGTAGTTCATGGTGCCTGTAAAGTTGGGACATCCCCTGCACACCGTAAGGCTGGAGGTGGTTTTAGCATTATGCTGTGCCTTGGTACAAACAGGTTCAGCAGTGGCCATTTCATGTGATACCATACATACAATTTCCTGCTACCCAATTGTATGTGGTGGAAGAGAAAGGAGCTCAGACTTCTTTAGGTCTCTCCAGGAAAGCCACATTTGACCCGAACACTTACAACCCAAGCAATCTGAGGGGCAAACATCAGCGTCTCATTTGTGCTGAACTCCATTATGCTCTACTGGATCTCAAACACAGATGGGAATCAGACTCACTATTTCTTTTGTACCCTGCACCACAACTGGCCCTAGTTCCTATTTAGATCTTATTTGTCCTACTCCTTTTCTGCTACTTTTTTCCTTCTGTCTCACAGGAGGCTGGATTAGTCAGCCAGGACAAATCTAATATTGCGACACTTTGCTGTGATTAGTTTGGCAAGCTACAAACCATTCCCGAGCAGTGCAATCTTGGTTAATAAAACCCTCTCTGTTTTCCACAGAGTAGCCAAAGGAAAGTAAGAGCCAGCCAGCCTGTAGAGCCAGCAGAGGAAAGCTGGTGTCCAAGAACGGCTAAGGGGTTTGTGTGCCATGTGCTATATCTGCAGTCTTCCAGCAACTGAACTGTGGCATCACGGTTAGAAACGATTTTTCTTTACCTACAGCTCTTCTTTTTTCTTGATCTGCATGTATGCTTTTACCTTAAAGACAGAGATGGAAGAATCTGACCTATAGTTTCTGATAACATGTTAATATGTTCTGTTGGGGTAAAAAAAGAATCTATTTGTACTACTAGACCATGTTCAGCAGAGGTTATCCCTCACAGAAGAATTTATACAAATGCTGGGAGGAGGAAAAGAACACCAACATGTGGAATAAATCAATGTCAAGTCAAAAACGTGCTTTTTTAAACATCTCTGTATGCATGAGTGTATTTATTGGGCTATATAAAGCAGCACTTTTCCTCTGCTCTCTTCCCTTCAAGGGTTAAGTCATTTCCTCAAGGATTGTCAGGAAGATGCTTCCTTCCCTTTACAGCTGAACCCTCTATCAAGGGTAGCCTTGTTCTGGGGGAGTGTTGCTACCCATTTACCCAGTCAGAATCTTACACCCCCTCCTGACCTACCTAGATCTAGTTCTCTTTCACAGACCTCATGAGAACAGTCCTGTAAGAAAACAATCTCATCTTGCAGAAGGGTCAGCGCTGGGCTTCTGCACAGCAGTAGACAGAAAAATCAGTACAAGGTACAATGTTACCTTATACAGTATTCAATTTTCTGTTAAACTTGAACATAGAAGAAAGGGTAAGAGATACGTTGGCTAGACAACCCTAACAGCAAGCATGAGCCATTGACCAGATGGACAAATTCACTCTACCCACCAGATACTTACAAGGTCTTCCAAATTTCAGAGACCCCCGACCCAGCCATCAGGAATCCACTTCCTTCCCTTCAAAACTGGACTAAGTTCACAAGAAGAACTTCCTTCCTTTCTAGTGTGACTCCCTACCCTCTAAGGCAAAGCCTTTTTATAGCAGCAGCTGCAATTGCATACAGCTGGTCGGCTTCCTGCCCTCCGAGGGGCTGCCGTTAACTCCTTCGCTGCCCCTGGGTGTGCACGGGCTGTACACAGCTCCTCGCTACCCTCGGCACTACCCTGCTTTTGATGGCTGTCCGAGCCTTCACCTATCCTCACTGCACCACCACTTCGCTCTATCCTTGCTAAAGACTACAAGTATATCTTCTTGTAATTTAACTTGTTTGATTAAACGAGCAACTCTTCCCATTGAATGTACTCCTTGCCTTTTAAAGACTGAACTGGGGAAAAAAGGCATTAATGACAGAGGCTTTGACTATGTAATGATGCTTTCCAGAAAGGCGCTGGCACCTGGCTGCAATGTGTTGATACCTCCCAGAGTGTTTCTGTGAGGCTGGGACTCCAGAGGCACCCGGCAGGGTCAGTTCAGTTCAGTCAAATCACTGACATGCATATGCATGTTCATGTATACATCTGGAACATTATTTTTCAATATATCATTCAAGGAACAGAGTATCTTAAAATGTGTTATTAGGGGTCATTGAAACCCAAGCTGTGGACAGACTGACATTTTCAAGGGAAACTGTTTATAAATTGGCTGGAGTATATATCTGAGAAATGTCTTCACTTGTGACAAAAAAAGTGTACCCCCTCTTTTTTCATGCTCTGATTCTGCTTAAATTTCCAAAACCATCAGTTCAGTTTTGCGCAGACAACACTGGGCATATGAATCTGGTGATCAATTTATATTTAAAGGCAAAACCAACTGAAAAAAACAGAGGAGTACATAAGTGGTGGTTTTTAAAAAAAACTATAAAGCTATCAGTAAGAAAACAGCCAACAACTGTCATATCCTCAGGCTCACACCTCTGATCCCGATACTGCCAACAGTCGCACATCTGATTACTCCTATGAACATGAATACTGCGAACTCTCCCACACAGTGCCCTTTGTGCATGTGCAATTCCGGGAAGCTGGAGCTAATTTGTCACCTAATATCTCCAAAAATCTGGCGCTGACTGTTTGCAAAATGGGTGACTATATTAAAACATACAACTTATATTTATAAAAAGTTATTTTTTGAAGACACAACCTCTTAAAAGGACCTGTTAAATTTTCACAATTACATAATAAAGCCAAATCTGAATTTATTATTAGACACTGAAATCTATATTGCACCTAAAAGGAAAAAACAAAAGGCTAAAAATAACACTTAATTATCTACTGGTTATTTCCAGACACACAAAGTGCTGAGGTTTTGTCCTTGTTAAGAAGATTATCTTCGCTTTTTCCTCTGGAATGCATGTAAAACAGCTCTTGCCTTGCTGCAAGCTTTAGGAAAAGAGTTCACTGCTAAATTACCTGTTGTCTGGGGACTTACATTTTGCAATAAGCTGCTGAAATTGCATTTTAATAAGGAGTCTTGACCTGTGCTATGTAGTTCCCTTCAAGGGTCTACAAGCCATTTTTCTTATGGAGGTCCTGACCTGAGAAGCTCAACCTGGATAACCACAGCTAGAGGGGGATAAAATGCAACACCTAGGAGATTTCAGTAAACAGTAAAACCATTCCTACTTAATCTGTGCTAAAATGCTTGGAATGTGAGAGCCACCGATGATGCCCCTTGTCTGTGTGTCTGACTGAATCCTTTCTTTTCTGGGAGGAAAGCAGAGCCTGGGAACTAGGCCAAATGCCTGCCACTTACCTTAAATTGATCAACCACTTTGAGATTAAAAACACTGAAAACTGCAATACCGTGAAAACAAGGCTTCCTTCACATTAAATGCAAAATGCAACATTGGGTTTGCTGTGATCTTTTTTCCATTTTACTCTGTGTACACTTTTTTTCCATTTCTGCTCGGAGGTAGAAGCCAATAGTTACAGCATTTTGGCCAAGTATTCATTAGGGTTTATAAAAAATAAATTTATGGTTATTTAGGTGTTGGCACAAAAGCACGTTGTTGCTGGAGAAGAAATATAGTTTTGAAACAGTCTGAAATATTGGATGTCTTATTTCAAATAAAAGCTATTTTCTAACTTTGCCTGTTGTATTTAGAGAATTACTGAAGTATATGCTTGGGATAATCAGTAGGTACATTTCTCAGTGGTTTTATGTACTGTAAATATATAGTCAATTCAAGAATTTACTTGTTCTGCAAGAATTACTTCATTGCTGCAATAAAGATAAGCGTAGAGATAAAATAATGGAACAAAGTCATCATTCATTGAAGCAGGTGCATCTACATGAAATAAGGGGTTATTCTGTGTATCGTTTTTCTGGAAGAACTGATTAAAAGTACAGTACCAAAGACCTATTTGACAGGAAAAATTCAGGCTGGATCCACACTCAAATACGGATTTACCCAGACCATGGTACAGGCAAAATCTTCTAGTAAAAATGGTACTTTGGCTTGTAGATATAATATCACTTCCTCAACTTAAGTCAATTGAAGACACAGAGTCACAGAATCACAGAATCACAGAATCACAGAATGGTAGAGGTTGGAAGGGACCTCTGTGGGTCATCTAGTCCAACTCTCCTGCCAAAGCAGGGTCACCTACAGCAGGCTGCACAGGACCTTGTCCAGGCAGGTCTTGAATATCTCCAGAGAAGGAGACTCCACAACCTCCCTGGGCAGCCTGTTCCAGTGCTCTGTCACCCTCAGAGGGAAGAAGTTCTTCCTCATGTTCAGACGGAACTTCCTGTGCCTCAGTTTGTGGCCATAGCCCCTTGTCCTGTCTCTTGGCACCACTGAAAAGAGCCTGGCCCCATCCTCCTGACACCCACCTTGAAGATATTTATAGGCATTTATAAGGTCCTCTCTTCTTCAGGGTGAACAAGCCCAGCTCCCTCAGCCTCTCCTCATAGGAGAGATGCTCCAGTCCCCTCACCATCCTCGCAGCCCTCCGCTGGACTCTCTCCAGTAGCTCCTCATCTTTCTTGAACTGGGGAGCCCAGAACTGGACAGAGTACTCCAGATGGGGCCTCACTAGGGCAGAGTAGAAGGGGAGAAGAACCTCCCTCGTCCTGCTGGCCACACTCCTCCTAATGCACCCCAGAATGCCATTGGCCTTCTTGGCAGCCAGGGCACACTGCTGGGTCATGGTCAACCTGTCATCCACCAGGACACCCAGGTCCCTCTCCATAGAGCTGCTCTCCAACAGGTCCGCCTCAAGCCTGTACTGATGCATGGGGTTGTTCCTCCCCAGGTGCAGGACCCTGCACTTGCCCTTGAATTTCATCAGGTTCCTCTGTGTCCAACTCTCCAGCCTGTCCAGGTCTCACTGAAATGAAGCACAGCCTGCTGGTGTATCCACCACTTCTCCCAGTTTGGTGTCATCAGCAAACTTGCTGAGGGTACATTCTAACCTTTCATCCAGGCCACTGGTGAATTAAGTTGAATAAGACTGGGCCAAGTACTGACCCCTGGGGGACACCACTAGTTACAGGCCTCCAACTAGACTCAGCGTCGCTGATCACAACCCTCTGAGTTCTGCCATTCAGCCAG
Source organism: Opisthocomus hoazin (assembly GCF_030867145.1). Taxonomy (NCBI): domain Eukaryota; kingdom Metazoa; phylum Chordata; class Aves; order Opisthocomiformes; family Opisthocomidae; genus Opisthocomus; species Opisthocomus hoazin. The sequence continues at coordinate 68,046,764 of NC_134417.1, read as the reverse complement.
TTCTCAATCCACCTCACTGACCACTCATCCAGCCCACACTTCCTGAGCTTCCCTAGGAGGATGTTATGGGAGATTGTGTCAAAAGCCTTGCTGAAGTCAAGGTAGACAACATCCACTGCTCTCCTCTCATCTACCCAGTCAGCCATGCCATCATAGAAAGCTATCAGATTGGTCAAGCATGATGGTGAATCCTTGCTGACTACTCCTGATAACCTTCTTCTCCTCCATTTGCTTAATGATGACCTCCAGAATGAGCAGCACCATCATCTTTCCCGGGATGGAGGTGAGGCTGACCGGCCTGTAGTTCCCTGGGTCCTCCTTCTTGCCCTTTTTGAAGACTGGAATGACACTGGCTTTTCTGCAGTCCTCGGGCACCTCTCCTGTCCTCCAGGACCTTTCAAAGATGATGGAGAGTGGCTCAGCAATGACATCTGCCAGCTCCCTCAGCACTCATGGGTGCATTCCATTGGGGCCCATGGATTTGTGGACGTCCAGATTGCTTAAATGATCTCTCACACAATCCTCCTTGACCAAGGGAAGGTAAATCAAAATCACACATTTAAATCACACATTTAAATCAAAATTACTGTGTCTGTATTTGGATTTTTCTTTTTATGTAGGTAGCTAGAAACACTTTCTCTCTAACACATGTTGGCAGATGTGGCAATATGAAACCTGGTGTCCTGTGATTTCAGTTGTTTTCAGTTCTGCATGGCTGAATTAAATTATTTGAACTGTTTATCTCTGGTATTTCTTGATAGAGTCATAAAAATCACTATCATGTAACATAGCAGTTATTCACGTAACATCATAACGCTGTTGCTGTGCATCTGCAGTCAGTCCTGTGGGAGCAACAGCGAGGTTGTGCCAGGTGGACTGTGGTGACCATGCAAGCTCCCCGGGGACCACCCTGAGCGTTCACTCGGGGGCCCAGGATGAAGGGGAGGGGGAGCGCACTCCTGCTCTGCTGCTGCTGCATGTCTGCCAGCAGCTGCATTTTCTCCCTTCTCTCTTAGGAGAGTCATTTGCTTGTTTTTAATCCTTTTCTTCTCATTTTAAGATCAGATCAAGGAGAAAAGACACATGACTTGCTGCCCGTGCATGTCTTAGAAGCTGTAAGATGCTGGCCCTCCAATGGGTTGTCTTAATTAGGGGGAGTTCAGCCAGTGAAAGGCGGCCAAAAGTAAAACAGAATAATATACTCCCTTGGAGGCAGATTAGATTGGTTAAAAGAAGAAAAGCTCATGTTAGATTTACAAAATCTAATGCTCAACGGTGTCTGATTTTATATTTGTCTCTACGTATTTTTGCATCTGCGGCAACATCTGGAGTCACCGAGCAATTTGGCCACGGCACAGGAAGACAGACCGTGCTGATCTAAGGCGTGGAGATCTGTACTCATAACTGCACAGCTATTTGGGAGCAGGAGGAGCAGAAACATCTCTGTGAAACTTGAGAAAATATGTTGGTGCTTTCTTGTTTCTCAGGATTAGGCCCCCTACATGAAAGAAGCAGAAAACAACAGAAAGCAATCATTGCCCCAAAGAATCTATGAGACAAACTTCTGATGGAAGCATCAATTTCCTTTCTGAAAATGCAGTCAGTAACTTTGGAGACCTTTTTTTGTCTTCCACCAAGATAACATATAAGACTACTTGTGGATTTATAAGCTGCATAGAATGTCACTAGTGAGAAAGTGTCACCTGAAAGACAAAAGGCAACGAAGAATATATACCTCAGCTCTGGTGTATGGAGATCCCTCAGAAAAGCATAAGGACATTGGGTTAATCAATGGTCTCACTGAACCCATGGCCAAAGGTAAATGATTGTGGAAAATAATAGAACAATGGGTGAATAAGTGAAGATACTATTAATGGGATTATTGCTTTTGGAAATCTGTGCTTTGAGGAATTCCTGAGCCACATGATGCCTTTTCATCACTTTCTGTAAATGCTCTTTGAATCCATTTAGAATTTTGGTACTTAAATTGTCCTTGGACAATGAACTGTCTGATGAAATTACGTGCTTTGTTTTATATCTGCTGTCTGAGAATTTTATCTGGTGATTCCTTATTCTTGAGATAGGTATAAATGAGCAAGTTCCTGTTTCTGGTCATCCTCTCCTTTCACCACCCTCTGAATTTCTACTCTGTTCTTTTCTAAGTCTAAAAGTTCTAACCTGTGCAATGTCTCCATGTACAGAAGTCTTTTCTACCTCTGATTATCAATATTGTATCCCTGAGCCTCTTCTAATTCTTTCATAAAGGTTTAGAAAAGGCTTCCCAGAACAGTAAAAAATACTCCTTATTTTTGGCAGACTCTGAAAATATAGTAGCATAATGTTGTTTTCCCACTTTATTCTTGCTTTCTTTCCCAACATGCATTTTCTTTTTTTGAGCGGTTTTAGGCATGGAACCGATGTCTTCAGGGAGCTTACCAAAATGGGCCCAAGATTTCTGTTTCCAGTGCCATTTTTAGTTCAGAGTTACTTTATCAAGGGGTATCATGAGAACCTTCTTTTTTCCTCTTTGTAGTACAACTCCCTAAGAGACTCTGCAGCTAGTGAAGACCAAGTATTTACTCATACCTTTGTCCTCTGATTGCTAACCACTTTTTTATTCATGAAGTGACCTTCCTCCAGTGGCATTAATAATAATTTCTGTTGAGGAGCACTGTCACAGACTTTTTGGATATCCACTGGAGCTGCATAAACCATCAGTGCTTTTCTAAAATGGAGTCCTGCAAAAATCTTCAAGGGCCTGGAGAGGAGTGATTTTTCTGCAAAAGGTGTGTTAAAGCCTCTTCTAATCTCTTCTCATATCTTTTAATTCAATGTTTTTACATTTTTATACTGTATTTCTGGTACAGAAATAACAGTTATTCAAATCTTTACTAAAACCCCTTTAAAAATTGAAGTATACTGGTCAGCTTTAATTCATTTAATTTAGTTTGGTATTGGTTAAACTTCAGTGATGACATAGCTAAGTAACACATCTCATAGTTCAGTAACTTCAATTCTGAGTTCCTTTAGAACATCTGGTTCTGGTGATTTGTTCCTGTTTATTGGATAGATTTGTTTGAAACCTCTTCTGCTGCCACGTCAATTTGATACAGTGCCTCGAACTTTTCACTTCTGAAGAAAGGCTGTGTGGATTCTCCCTAAGGCTCTTTATGATGAATATCAACACAATAACTCACTTAGCAACTTTGTCATGGCTTTATCTTTCTCAAATGCTTCTTTTAAATTGTGATCACCTACTGGGCAGAGTCTGACAAGCTTCCTGCTTCTGATATATTTTAAAAAATTTTTAGTAGCTATTATCCGCTCAGCTAGTTATTCCTCAGAATATGACCTGGCCTGTTTTATTATGGCTTTACAGTTAACTTGCTGAATCTTATATACTCTAAGATTTTCCTTATCTGAAAACAACTTCTACTTTTTGAAGGACCAGCTACTCTCTTTAAATTTCTAGTGTTCTCCTGTACTGTTTAAATGTGACTGCTTTTGGGGGAGCGTCGGTTGAGATTTTTCTGGGACTGTTTAAAAGTCTCTTTGGATTGTTATTATTCATTCACCTTGAGATTATATTATGATGCCAGTAAATAATCTCCGTGCCACATGCAAACATTTTACCCTTTTAGATTATAGTTTTAGTTTTATTTTAAAAGTGCTCTCAATTTAATTAAATGAAATGTTACTGAAGAGGGTAGCGTACTTTGACTCTTGCTATAACAAAGATCCTGAATTAAAAAATGCTATTATCCCTCCTACCCTGTGGGTTCTTCATCGGCCCCCCTTGCACTACTTAGGACTACATCAAGAGTTGCCTTTTCTCTTACGAATTGCTGACTAGTTGGTCTAGGAGGGCAACAAAACAATTCAGTCTCTGCACTGTCACCTTTCAAGATACCTGCTCAGTCTACATGGGCACAAATGAACTCTCCAGTTAATACTGGGCTTTTAGCCCAGTTGGCTCCCTTGTCACCCTTGCCATGTCACAGTCATTGTCATTCTCTGGGCTGGGTGACTGGTGTGATAGCCCTCATGTTACACACTCCAGATTTCACTGTCTCATCGCTTTCACCAATTTCTGTCTACTACCTGCTATTTTAACATCTTCATTTACCATCTAGAATTCCAGTTCATCCAGCTATTTTTTGATTTGTAGCATACATGTTGAAATCCATATAAGTTTCTTGTCAGCCTGCTTGTCTGTTTTTACGTCCTCTGCTTACACAAGACTTTCCTTGAACCTGTTCTTCACTGTTTCCTTCTTTAGTTCTATCAAATTCTGTTGTATCTTTTATGCAAGGATGTAGAGGATGCAGCATTCCAAATCTTCCTCACCTGCCAGCTTTCCTTTAAACCTAGAATATTTCCATTTGACCTTTTCTATTTTTAGTGTCAGCAGCCCGATTCCATTTCAGTTTACATGAAGTTCATCCTTCCTGTTCTACTTACTCAAAAATTTTCCCTCATAAATCAATCCCTTCTTTCTTTTATTACATTCACTGACATGCACTGAAACTTCTTTTTTCTGTTTTTTCCTGGTTGCATTGATGGTGAGAGAGATCTACTGCCACAATGCCCGGCACCTCAGCAGGAAACACAAGAATTACTTTCCAGATATTGTAAGGTTTGAAATTAGTTAAGATCGGTATTTGAAATCTGTGGATTTCTTTTCATCTGTGATGTTCAGCTGCTAGGCTTTAAAATCTACTAAAACCTAGCAGACTAGAGTTTAAATTCAGTAATTTTTTCTTTCACAAAGCTAAATTGTACAGTCTTAATGTATATCACAATATGACCAAACTTGGAGCCTACAAGCTCTGCCTGAAATTAAATGTTAAAACACAAATGCTTCTGAAGACCGGCTAAGGTGTAGAGTTAAAATTATTTTTGTAGGTTTTAAAAATGTTTAAATTTCAAAATTGAATTTAGTCTAAGTAATTTCCTAAATCAGAGATTAAACTTCTGAAAGCAGAGGTCGATGAGAGGTATAGTTGGAAACTTCTAGATTCTAAGTAGCTAAACTGCAAGTTCACCTAGCGTCTCTTAGGAAGTTTAAACCGAAAATACTTGCGTCCATTAACAGTGAACACTGTGTAGGTGAATATGCAAACATAATGTTGCAGTGGACTTTGGCCTTTGCCCCCTGAACTATTAAAAATGGGACTAATACAATATTTTCGAAGACACAAATTTTCGTTAGGTACCTGTCAACCACTGAAAGTTAATGGGAATTATACCCCATATGTCTTTTGAGCCTTTGACATCCTTCGTTTTAGGCTCCAAAGTGACTGACATGCTTTTGAAAATGTTAGCTAGAGGTTGTTTTTTGCTTAAATAAAATTATCTTTGAAAAAAGTAATAATTAGATCTCAGAATTATAATCTTGAGATGTAAGCAGGAATCCAGGGGCTCAGGAAAAGCAAAGGACCTAGAGAACCCAGGAAAATTAAGAAACAGCTCTTTCATCTTCTGACCACACCAGTTTTCTATTAGTAACTTCAGTTTTTAGTGATTGACAAGGACCCTGTGAATTGTTCTTTGTAATTGCACCTATCTCCAGGATGTTACCTTCAAAGAAGCAATCATAAAAATTATTGGAAAAATGTTCTTTGCTCAAATAAGGAACATACACCTGCTAAAACAAAACTCCAAAAGAAATAAAGCATGGCTTTAGTTTACATACCAGAAGGGTAAGCAGGAATTGTCCAGGATTCATTACAGTGTTTCATACCTTAAGTGCCCTGAACATGTTAACTGCTGCACGGTACATTTTGTCTGCTGTTTGTGGTATACACAGAACAAGTGACTGTCAAATGTATTAAATTTCTTACTTAAGAAAGCAAGGACTATGAATAAGAGTCCTTTTTTTTTTTTTTTTTTAAAAAAAAGGTCACAATTAAAAACCAAATTGAAAAGGAGAGAAACAAAAGGAGAGGAAAAGTAGAACAAATATTCTGTAGCTCTTGATAGAGAGCAAACAGTAAATGACCTGCAACTTCTGGATCATTTTCCATGGGGAAAAGTGCATGTTTGTGGGTTCTGGACTGGATTTTTTGGACCTAACCTTAGACTTAAGCTGAGAGATCATAATAAACTCTGGGTCCCAGAAAGACTTAGAAATCTCTAGAGAGAAATTTAGACCTTAGATGAACGAAACTGCCTCCAGAGGTAAGAACCAAGACTAAACACAAGTAATTAAGCTTGTAGCTCAGTTGTTTCAGCTATGTGTCAAAAGTTTGACAGTTTGAATATGGCCCAATATTTTACATAAATGTCGATCCACCTGGCTCTTGTTAAGGAGAGAGAGCTCTTTATCAGTATCCTTGATCCTCACGGTGCACAGCCCTTCCCCTACCGACTGAATGTCGTCTGGAAGTGACAGAGCCCAGCCCTGTAATCCTAACCTGCAAGCGCCACTGCATTTCTTGTACAGGAAATGAAGGGCCTGGACTGAAGTCTTTTCTGTCCATCTCATGGCAAGTAGCTGCTGAAGTTCTTGCTGCCTCTAGAAGTCAGAGAACTTTCCTTTCACAATTGTCCAAGCATCCTTGTGCAGGCTGAATGCACTGCAAAGTTAGACCACGGGATTCTTTTACCTTGAAAGATTTGTTTGATAGGCCAGCCTAAGGTAAACAAGTATTTTTCTTGGGTCCTTTATGGTAGGATTTCCCTTTTCCATTTTCTTTCCCCTTCCTCCATTCCCCTGCATACATTACTATGCACATTTTGTAAAGAGACAATGGCAAGGTGTAATAGATATATCTGTTTTAGCGTAGGCTGTGTGAGAGGCTTGTCATAAGAAGTACTGAAAGACTTTTGTGGCCATAATACTAAACAGGTATTTCAGTCTTCAAGCAGAATGGAAGGGTAATGACTTTCCAGCTCTGAGATTCACATCTTTCAAAATATGACAGCAAGAAACTTTAGCTGAGATTTTGAAAGGAATTCGTACTCTTAAATTCTCATTCTGATTTTATAGTCAATGGATACTTTTAACATTTATCCTCCATTTACCACTTGTCCCTGCCCATGGCTGGGGGGTTGGAACTAGGTGATCTGTACGGTCCCTTCCAACCCAAACCATTCTATGATTCTTTGATTTATAATAATTTTTTTCTATATCCGAGATAGTTCTTTATTTTGAATTGGATTCAATCAATGAAATTGTGGAACAAAAAATCTACCCACTTTCCTCATTTATTCTATGGAAGATAAAAAAATGTAGGAGGCTTCACAGTGTTGTTTGACTAAGACCTAGATTGGTACTCTGCCTTTTATGTTACTTCAAATACCCTCACATGCCTTTTTTTCTCATATAGTCATGGGTTTCTCCCTTATCTCTCTTTTTCTAAATGCTTACCATTAGTGTTAACATACCAACCCTTTTCTCTTTAAAAGTCAAACAATACATCTGAGGGGGGGTAGAAGAAAGTTTCAGAGTAAGTGCTGATGACTTGGCATTTTTCGTACCAGTAAAGCCTACACTTTACTCATCTTTTCTTTCAGGAAACAATTGCTCAGCCCTTGTGTTTAGTTGTGATGGATGTCTACCACAAAGACAGGCCAACAGGACACAGCTCATATTAAAACCTATGTGTTAAAAAATAAATATTTTCCCTTGCACCATAAAAAAAATAAAATTAATAAAAAAAATAGGCAGAATATCCTTTTCCCACACCATTACCTTTTGAATCCTGGAATTTGGAAAAAAATGGTCATTTTCTACCTTGCAAATGAAAGAGATGGTTCTGTGTTACAAACATTTAATTTCAAAATTCCAGTACCTGTCACCTTTGACATCTTCCCTACGCGAGCTGTGGACAGGAAGGAAAAACGAATGTGCAAAAAAGAGTCTAGCAGGCTGCTGAGGCCTCTTTGCTTTTATCCCTGTTCAAAGTTAGGTTTAAGAAAAGGAGTTCCCTGCACCTGCCTTGCAAAGAAGGTAAAGAGAGCTTTTGCTTTTAGCAAATTTGCTATGTGGAAGAAACCATTATTTTTCATGAATCTCATCACTCTGTAGACAGTGATGAATCTAATTTTCTTCTTACTTTGGGGAAAGAGGACCAGGAATCTAATGAAGGTAGGAAAGCTCTGTCAGCCCTCTTCAGAAACACCCCGCCCCCCAAAACAGAGTAAAGCTGGGGCTGTTCTGTGTTTTTCACAAATGTCGTTTTACTGACATATGTCTAGCCTAGTGTGATTATGCCATGTTTCACTGAATTAATCAGTTAGAATGACATGAATCATAATACGAATTGACAGCCTACTCTGTTGTCTTTGTACAGGCTTCAAATTTCAGCAATGAGCACCACTCAGAAGCTGTGGGTTGAAATCACACGCAGATTTTGGACAGTCTTGAACATGCACAACTGAACATACAGAATGAACTTTCAGAACGAATCTAAACAGTGAACCAAGTCTTCCCATTTTCCCAACACTGAACAGAGTTCTAGAAACTCATGATGTGAATGTCATTCTCTAGGTAGGGCAAAAACAAAGCAATACCAGACAGAAGTCAGAAAAATATTCTGCTTACTTTCTGAACCATGCCTCTTCCAAAGTAATATGAAGGTAGATCATAGCAGATTAAAAAGGGGATATGAGCAAATGTTTGGACACAGTGCAAATTTTTGCTGAAGAGTGGGCAGCCTCTTGGATTGTGTGCATTTGTGAATCTCCAAAAAGATCTTATTTATTTATATATGAACTCCTAACATCAAAACTTGATAGCTCTAGAATAAGAAAAATTTTTACATTGAATACAACAAAATCTTTCACTGACTTCTTCCACTACAAAGACAGGACTGAAATGGATCCACACTAAAACCACTCCCACATCCAGGTCCCTTTATCATTGTGAAAGTATTAAAGAATGGTAAAAAGAATCATTCCTCAAAGCAGAATCAGTTAGACTTGTCTCGTCACTACCAGTTGTTGTCTAACCTGTTATTTCCTTGAACAACAGGGATTCCATGCTTCCCAGGACAATCTACAGTAGTGCTTCCATAAATTCAGAATTTTTTAACTTCACTTCAGTTCGAGATTTTTTCACTTCCCTTAAGACAGAATTTTTTCCAGACCTTTGTCTGAAAACTATTCTTTAATCCCTCTTTGTCATTTTTGTCTTTAGACATCTTTCTATAAAGCCATGAGGTACCAGTAATTCTGCACACTTAAACCCTCCTCAAAATGTAACCCTAGCAGAGGTCTTCCCATGCCAACCTGCGTGTTCTCAAGACAGGCTCATTAACAACCAATGAGACAAAACTAACAGCTAATTGTAACAAAGTAAAGCTAAAGACTGCAGAATTAATGAGCTCTGCTGTTTAATTCTCCCTCTTTTGGTGATTCAATGTTCACTTACCTTGCTTGCCTGTAATCTCCAGCATATACAAACACCTACTCCAGACTGCTGGCTGCTCTGGACAAGGACCTGATTTTCTTCTCTGTAAATCCCTTGGTTATTGTTGGCACTTTCCAATGACAGGAGTAATGAAATATACATATTTCATTTATATTGTGATGGGCTCCTTCTCCCTTCTCTGAAGTGCTGGGGAATGTGACTGGAAAATGCAAAGAAGCCTAGACAGCTGAGTGGAGGTGAGGCTGCCTGAACTCTGCTCGGGGGGTTTCTGACTGCACTCAGGGTGGCTGGATTTTTTTTATCAAATATCCCAGTAGTTCCCAATTTTAGAGAAACAAAGACAGTTTTACCCTTGTCATGTTTACAATAGAAACCCTGCAGTATGACAGACAAATCACAGGGGGAATAAAAACACAGCGTCCATTGCTGTCTGGAACCTTTTGCAAAAGCCCATGACGACCTACCTGCAATATAATATGATGACTCTCAGAGACCTACACTGGAAAACGCTGTCAACAAGAAGTATATAACAGCAAGGAAGAAGTCCCTGTCGAGTAGATTTACTATGTTTAATAAAGCAAATAGGCAACTTACATTTTTAAATTTGTTGATCCATGCAACTAAGACCTGCTTGTGTAGCTTGTTGCTAATCTGACATAGAAAACAACCATCAATAAGGCAAGAAGAACTGCATAGCAACAAAATGTTTTGTTAAGAATACATCACTGGCAATATAATTACATGCATTGTTTTGGTACTTGATTAAATAAATGAACAATTTTAAACATTTTGATCTGGCAAATTTTCTTGGTCACCAGCATCTCTTCAAAGGAACTCTGGCCGATAAAGTGGCAATAAAGTGCTGCTGTTTAGGCATATCAGATTGCACTTGATTATTAAAAATATTTTAAAAATTGCAGTTTAGGTCTGACATACCATAAAATGAAGTTACAAAGGAGACTGGTTTTCTGTTTGTTAGCAGCAGCTGCAGATATTAAATCAGCTGCTCCAAGAAGAGCATAGCTCACAGAGCACTTCAGACTGGCTCATTTTTCTCCACCCAGCTGTTTGAATATAGAGTATTTGAACTAACTCATTTAAAACCTTTGAGGTTTTTCCATGGATAGAGAGGGCAAGGAATGAGGTGAAATGCAAAGTAGATCTGGGACCATCAAGGTTCAGAAAAACAAACTGTTTTAAGAAAGTGTCCAATTAATAAAAATATCATGCTTTTTGAGCCTTGGTGAGCTTCCTTCACTCTTTTGGAAAACAATAGTTTCTCCACCAACCTAAATTGAACTGCAGTGTAAGTGACAAAGCACATTTCTTCTGGTTAATCTGAAAATACAGATTAAAGTTGTGAGTGTCTCATTTTTATGTGGTTTGCATTTTCCATCCAATTGTGACAAAAATACAGATGGCTGGCTAGACAAAGATTAGCAATCTGATTTGATGCCAAAGCAATAGTAACGCAAGTAAATTAAAAAAAAAACGCTTTGCAAATAAGCACATGCAGTTTTTCAGTTTCTTAAGACTCATTCTGTGCCAAGATCAACTTTTTTTCTATGATGAGTGATCATGTCTGGAAGACAGCATTGCTCTGGGGATCAGTGAAGGACTGTGAAGACTTCCTGGTCCAGGTCACAGATTTGTGTGTAGAACAGTGCAACACCAATGGAAAGTTCTTGCTATCTAATGAGCACACAGTGGCAAAATGAAATATGTGTGTCAGTCCAAGTGTCCACATCACAAAACCCACAATTACCACACATTTGCTGGCAATCCTCTGTGTGTCAAAGCCCAACAAACAGGCATGGAAATTTAGTTGGTTTTACTCCTCAGAGATAGCCCAACCTTTCAGGCTTGAGAGATGTCAACATCATAATATGGAAAACTTTACTGACTCGTGTAGTCAGTTTATGTATACATAGCCATCAGCAGAGCCGAGTGAATACTGGAAGGAGTATTTGTGCAGAGCCCTTTACATTCTGAATATCTCTTTATTCATACTGCTACGCAGGCACTTTTAAGTCTGTTTGTTTCTCTTCTGGGTAGGAGGAGCGCTGTCAAAATGGCTAATTGTCATAAAATAAAACCACAGAACATGAGGTGAACCTCCTCTCACTGAGTAGTAGTAATGAATTTGAACTCTTATGCAGAGACTGACGAAATTTATCATGCCTAACTTCAGCCATTTCAGAGCTATGCCTAGCTGTAGCCAGGAATCTAGAGTCCTTCTATAGTCAGTGCATGGGTAACTTCAGAGGTGATTCATCCAACCTACCTTACAGAACTATCTTAGGTGGCTTCTTTCCCTCCACTCACTGTAGAGAAAATGTTGAGGATGAGCTTAGACTAGACACTTATAGGTGGCTAAATGTAGATGTGATGAATCCTATCCACCCAGACAAATGTCCTCAAACATGAGCATTCCACTTACTTCCTTCTGATTAAAAAAATTTGAAGTAAACCTAAACCTAAACCAGTAATCTGAGGTCAAGCTGATCAGTTTGGTAGTCTCACAAGTAGATCAAGTCTTAGACAGTCAATAATGACAATTCAAAGGTAGGGTTATTAATATCCCCTGTTCTGTGGGGTGTGACAGCAAGTTTGTAATTTGGTAATTTTTGACCACATGCACACACAAAACAATTCCTTATTTATCATCTAAATCAATAATTATGACAGACAATCCCAATTTCTGAGAGGTTTAACACATAGGATTGCCAGGATATGATCCATTGTCTTCATAAGAAAAAAGATTTATTTATAGAGATGAGATTTTACTCGTCTCTATCATTTTCTGTAGCATTACTTTGTAATCCTCAGAACCTATAAGAGGAGGAGGTACTGTGAAGATGAAGGTACTCCAGGAATGAAAAGGTCCTGCTACAGCTATGCTGTTACTTATACAAAGTGTTTTTACCAACCTTTCCTTCTCTTTTTTTGCACCAGTATCAGGGACAGGTTCTGTAGCTTTGTCATGAAATAACAAAATTGTTATTCAGCTGTGCGGGATTTAGTGTCTCTCCTACATGAGGCTAAAAGATTTTCAATCCACAGATTGACTTTTCAGTGCCTAGCTCTAAAAAGCTTCTTTTTAACATCTCAGTAGGGTAAATGTAGAAGTCACTTGGAACAAGCATGTGTACCTTCCTGTTCAAATTGCTGAAGAGGAACTCCAAGTAAAGATGGAATAGTATCTTCTCTCCTATTTCTCTCCCTAGAATATATGAGTAGAAGGACAGGAATCTTTTCAATTGTACACCACATAGACTTGTATACCATATCTCCTAAGGAGAACTGTAGAGTTGTACAGTTCCAAGAGTGAATAAACTCTATATAACCTTTGAACAGAATTCTTTTTCAGCATGCTAACGCACTTTAAGTCTGTACTTCCTCCAGCTTTTTATTCTAAACAAAATACTCTACCATTCTAGTTTTCATTTGGCTTCTTATGCTTCACTGCTAGACACTCTTCTACCATGAACTAGATGTTACTTAACATTTTGAGATTTTTCTCTTTTTTTTTTTTCCTCGTTATTCCTTGGTTCTTGGGGTTCTCTTCTCTTAGAAGTGTTGAAGTGTCTCTTACAAATGTTAGGGGGCCCTAACAAGAAGGAGGAATCTAAGCTGAAGATACTCCTTGAAGAAGAAAGAATAATGTTTGTAGCCATTTCATGCATGGGCTAATGAAGGCCTCTAAAAAATGAGGGTTGAAGCTAATGAAGGGCATGGATCTAGATGAGAGGAAAGCAGGATGGTTTTTGTGTTTCTTGGAAAGTGCAACCAATCCAAGTGGCAGGCACAGAACTGAAATTTCTCAGCATGAATCCAATACAAATCATTAGGAAACAGAGCTTATTTCAGTTTCTTTGAAAGAGCCAGGAGATGTTGGACAAGCCAGCAGGAGTCTTACAGAAGACCTGAAACTGAGTCCTGAGCTCAGTTCCTTACTACTGGGCAAGAGAACGAGAAAACATGGTAGCTGCTGCAAGCTCAGCTCTTTTCTGTGGCCCTGGCAGCTGTATTAATAATGGTCTGGAGAGACATGCATCCTACTCTGACTGAGCAAGGTGGAGACTACCAGGTGGAAAAGAAAAAGGCTTTGGAAGGTCCTGTATCCAAACAGCATATATTTTAAGTAACAATAAATCAGCGTATGCCGGATTTTATTTGATTACTTGCCATGCTTTCCCTTAATACTAATCGTATAAGGCAAACCCCCCATCAGCACTGGAATAGTATATATTACATGAATTAGTAACAACTGTACACATCCTAGATCACCTTTTTGTTGCACTAAGTTAGTACCTTCACGTTTCTGCCTAAGTGAATCTGGGAGCCCATAAAGCAATAGTAAAATGTAACAGAATCCTAGAGCACTGCTTAAAATCTGACACTCAGTATACTGGTAATTGCTTTCATAGCCGTTTATTTGTAAGCAGAAGACAAGTCCAGTTTGGTCCATGAAAATGTCACCTTACCAATAAATGCCGTTTTGGCATCTTCAAAAGACCCTTCTTTCCTCAGAACAAATACAGATTCTTCATTTGTATGATGTCAGTGTGATCACCCCAAATAGAAAAAAAGCAGAACTAATAAAGGTACATAGAGTTACATGGGGAGGGGAAAAGGGGAGAAAGGAGGAAGCAGAGGAAAGCTCAAATTTTTCAGGAGAAAACCAGAATTCTTTGAAGTCTGCATTCAGGATGAGGGGAGCATTGACAGATATGTGTAATTACAGACAGAAAACTGATAGAAGTGTGATTGTAGACAGATGGTTAGCCTGGCAGGAGCTTCTGACAGCTGGGCTCCAGCACTTCTTCTCATAAGTCTTTATGACCTGATCTTTCTTCAGCATGTAAATATTCATGTACTTACATTTTTATGTATGATTTAGGTGTAAAACAAGTAATGGTTCTGCAAGGTGCTGAACAGCCTTGCCTTTAAAATGAACCATGAAAACTTATGCCAGATGGTTAAATTTAAGCAGTCCTGATGACTTTATTCATTTTCATGAATCTTTCTGTTGGATTCACTGGTCTGTGTCTCAACTGTCAAGGGTAGTTTTTACTCAGCCTAATTTTGTCTATCTATCTAAAGCGAGGTGTCTGTTTTAAGAGAGCCTTCAAAGCCCCCTTTGACTCCCTGGAGAGAAGTGACAACTTTCAGAAGGAAATTCCTTCTACCTCAGTAGGATGTCTAAATCATGTGGGAACAATCATGCCTGATAACTTGTTTGGATGAGTTTTTAATCTGGATAATATTAAATAAAATTAACATTTGCCTGAATTGCATGCTCTGGGACATTAAAAAAAAAAAAGAAACTTTTCTCATTTCCAATGAACATCTCCAAAGCAAAAATTTTATGATAGCTAAGTCCAACAGAGGCTCTTAGAGTACTTCTGTGTTCTTCAGTTTGGGTGCATGATGTAATTGTGCACAAAATCTGTATTAGGGCAAGGTGTAGACAGGCACCAGCCTTTCCTTTCTAGGCAAAGGGCACCAACATGTGGGTAGGAGGGAAGTGACAGTTTACTCTGATGAAGTTCCTAAACCACATAATCTGTGGTGACAGATTCAGGAGCAAGCTAAAAAATCCCGCGAGACTGCAGTCAGCTCTTCCTTTTCCCTCAGACTTTATTTCTTTTAACCTCTCTTAACATCCTTTCGCTCTTCGTAACAATTTTCTCAGTACAGGCAGGGAGATAGACTTCTTTGATTCATTCTGTAAGCACTGAAAAACCTGAGGTATCCTAGACAGAGATATACCAGGTAGAGACTTCTCTCGTCATTATTCCACCTTTTTGCAAGTAGAGCAAACATTGTCATATTTTTCATCTCAGTAGCCTATGTGCCTTGACAGCTGTAAATTAGTTAGTCTGCAGATGTGGCTATGAGGTCTTTGGGTGTTGTCACTACTGCAGTTCTCTGATGTTTTAGCTTAAAAAAACCTGCTTCTGAATTTCCCTTCTGTCTTCCCAGTTCTAGGTTATTCTTCCCGAAATAAAAGAAGCTTGTGGAAGCGGGTCCGCAATCGGGGCAGGAGGCGAACCCTTCCCTTGCCCACCACATCTCCACAGGTGCCTCTGCATAATAGGTATGAGGCTCTAGATGTGGAGGACAAGACAGTGGATGGTGCAGGGGTTGACCCATCCACATCGGAGGAGGCACAAAGATCAGAAGGACCTCCCTCTCGCATTACTACCAGCTCCACAAGGAGGAAGAGAAGAGTCATAGTTGTAGGAGACTCCCAGCTGAGGGGAACAGAGGGTCTGATATGCTGGGCAGACCCTCCTCTCAGGGAAGTCTGTTGCCTCCCGGGAGCACGGGTCAAGGACATTGCTAGGAAACTTCCTAGACTGGTCCGACCCTCAGACTGTTATCCTCTGCTGCTCTTCCACGTGGGTGCGGACGAAGTTGCAGTAAGTAGCCCGAGGGTAATTAAAAAAGAATTCAAAGCCCTAGGACGATTAATAAAGGAATCTGGAGCACAGGTTATCTTTTCATCGCTCCTTCCAGTGGTGGGCAGAGACGTTGAGCGACATAGGCAGACTCAGTCTATTAACACATGGCTCCGTGACTGGTGTCACTGCCACAGCTTTGGGTTCTTTGACCATGGGACGACATACACAGCACCAAGCCTGCTGGCATCAAATGAGAACCAGCTTTCTCAAAGGGGGAAGAGGATCTTTGCCCAGGAGCTCGCGGGGTTCATTGACAGGGCTTTAAACTAGAGGTGAAGGGGGAAGGGGAACCTATCAGGTTTGCCAGCGACAGGCTAGGGGAGGATACACAATGGTTAGAGGGACGGGGGGCTAGTAGAAGCCCTCAACCCATTGCTCAGCAGCATGCGAGGGACACTGCAGCAATGTGGAAGTCTTGCGGAAGGGAGCTGGAGGCACCTGAGGTATCAGATGCCAACAAGAAAATACCCATGAAACACCTCAAGGGAAAAAAGGGGTGCTCTGCTATGAAGGTAATGAGGCCGACAGCTCAGATGAAATGCCTCTGTACAAACGCACGCAGCATGGGAAACAAACAGGAGGAGTTGGAAGCAATCGTGCTGCTGGAAAGCTACGACCTGATTGCCATCACGGAAACTTGGTGGGATGAATCCCACGACTGGAATGTGGCTCTTGATGGCTATAGGCTGTTCAGAAGGGACAGGCGAGGAAGGAGGAGCAGGGGCGTTGCCCTTCACATCAAGAAAATGCTACAGAGTAAAGAGCTGTCCCTGAAGAATAACCATGAGCAGGTCAAAAGCTTATGGGTAAGAATCAGAGAGAGAGGCAACTCGCATGACTGGCATGCTGTCATAGATGGCTACAGACTCTTTAGGAAAGACAGGCCAACAAGGAGAGGTGGGGGAGTTGCTCTATATATGAGGGAGCAAGTAGAATGCATTGAGCTTGGCCTGGGGGCAAATGAGGAACAAGTTGAAAGCTTGTGGGTTAGAATTAAGGGACAGGCTCAAAAGGGTGACATTATGCTGGGTGTGTACTACAGGCCACCTGACCAGGAGGAGGAGGTTGATGAGGCCTTCTACAGGCAGCTGCAAGCAGTCTCACAGTCACAGGCCCTGGTTCTCATGGGGGACTTCAACCACGCTGACATCAGCTGGGAAGACCATACAGCTAGGCAGGCGCAATCCAGGAGGTTCCTACAGAGCATTGATGATAACTTTCTGATGCAAGTGGTGGAGGAACCAACAAGGAAAGGCACTCTGCTGGACCTTGTATTAACAAACAAGGAGGGACTGGTGGAGGATGTGAAGGTCGGAGGTAGACTCGGCTGCAATGACCATGAAATGGTCGAGTTCAGGATCCTGCACGGAGGAAGCAGGGCGATAAGCAGGATCAAAACCCTGGACCTCAGGAGGGCTGACTTTGCCCTCTTCAAGGAGCTACTGGGAGGAATCCCATGGGCCAGGGCTCTCGAAGGCAGGGGGGTCCATGACTGCTGGTCGCTCTTTAAACAACACTTCTTTCATGCACAAGAGCAATGCATCCCCCTGAGAAAGAAATCGAGCAAAGGAGGCAGGAGACCTGCATGGTTAAACAAGGAGCTTCTAGCAGAGATCAGGCAGAAGAGAAAGGTCCATGGAATGTGGAAAGAGGGGCAGGCCACTTGGGAAGAGTACAGAAACGTGGTGAGAGCGTGCAGGGATGCAGCGAGGAAGGCCAAGGCTCACCTGGAATTGAAGCTGGCAAGGGATGTCAAAAACAACAAGAAGGGCTTCTTCAACTACATCAGCAGCAAAAGGAAGGCTAGGGACAACGTGGGGCCGCTGCTGAATGAGGCGGGTGTCCTGGTGACGGAGGATGCGGAGAAGGCAGAGCTACTGAATGCCTTCTTTGCTTCAGTCTTCAGTGCTAAGACTGGCCCTCAGGAATCCCAGGCCCCGGAGGTAAGAGAGGAAGCCTACAAAGAGGACGACTTTCCCTTGGTCGAGGAGGACTGTGTGAGGGATCGCTTAAGCGATCTGGATGTCCACAAATCCATGGGCCCCGATGGAATGCACCCACGAGTGCTGAGGGAGCTGGCGGATGTCATTGCTGAGCCACTCTCCATCATCTTTGAGAGGTCCAGGAGGACAGGAGAGGTGCCCGAGGACTGGAGAAAGGCCAATGTCACTCCAATCTTCAAAAAGGGCAAGAAGGAGGACCCAGAGAACTACAGGCCGGTCAGCCTCACCTCCATCCCGGGAAAGGTGATGGAGCAGCTTATACTGGAGGCCATCCTCAAGCAAGTGGAAGAAAAGAAGGTTATCAGGAGTAGTCAGCATGGATTCACCAAGGGGAAATCATGCCTGACCAATCTGATAGCTTTCTACGATGACATGACTGGCTGGGTAGACGAAGGGAGAGCCGTGGATGTTGTCTACCTTGACTTCAGCAAGGCTTTCGACACAGTCTTCCATGATATCCTCCTAGGGAAGCTGAGGAAGTGTGGGCTGGATGAGTGGTAGGTGAAGTGGATTGAGAACTGGCTGAATGGCATAACTCAGAGGGTTGTCATCAGCAGCGCTGAGTCTAGTTGGAGGCTGGCAACAAGTAGTGTCCCCCAGGGGTCAGTACTGGACCCAGTCTTTTTCAACTTCTTCATCAACGACCTGGATGAAGAGTTAGAATGTACCCTCAGCAAGTTTGCTGATGACACCAAAATGGGAGGTGTGGTAGATACACCAGAAGGCTGTGCTGCCATTCAGCGTGACCTGGATAGGCTGGAAAGCTGGGCAGAGAGCAACCTGATGAGGTTCAACAAAGCCAAATGCAGGGTCTTGCACCTGGGGAGGAACAACCCCATGCATCAGTACAGGCTTGGGGCTGACCTGCTGGAGAGAGCTCTGCGGAGAGGGACCTAGGCGTCCTGGTGGACGACAGGTTAACCATGAGCCAGCAGCGTGCCCTGGCTGCCAAGAAAGTCAATGGGATCCTGGGGTGCATCAAGAAGAGTGTGGCCAGCAGATTGAGGGAGGTTCTCCTTCCCCTCTACACTGCCGTGGTGAGGCCTCATCTGGAGTACTGTGTCCAGTTCTGGGCTCCCCAGTTCAAGAAAGATGAGGAGCTACTGGAGAGAGTCCAGCGGAGGGCTACAAGGATGATGAGGGGACTGGAGCATCTCCCCTACGAGGAGAGGTTGAGGGAGCTGGGCTTGTTCAGCCTGAAGAAGAGAAGGCTGCGAGGGGACCTAATAAATGCTTACAAATATCTGAAGGGTGGGTGTCAGGAGGATGGGGCCAAGCTCTTTTCAGTGGTGCCCAGTGACAGGACAAGGGGCAACAGGCACAAACTGAGGCACAGGAAGTTCCGTCTGAACATGAGGAAGAACTTCTTCCCTCTGAGGGTGACGGAGCACTGGAACAGGCTGCCCAGGGAGGTTGTGGAGTCTCCTTCTCTGGAGATATTCAAGACCTGCCTGGACAAGGTCCTGTGCAGCTTGCTGTAGGTGACCCTGCTTTGGCAGGAGGGTTGGACTAGATGACCCACAGAGGTCCCTTCCAACCCCTACTATTCTGTGATTCTGTGATTCTGTGAAAGGGAACCTAGTGGTTGGTGTCTACTACAGGCTGCCAGATCAAGAGGAGCTGATAGATGAAGCGTTCTTCCTCCAACTCCAGGAGGCTTCGCGCTCGCAGGCTCTCGTCCTACTGGGGGACTTCAACCACCCTGACATCTGCTGGAGAAGAAACACGACAAGCTGTAGGCAATCCAGCAGGTTCCTAGAATGCATTGAGGACAACTTCTTAAGCCAGGTAATAAGCACCCCTACCCGAGGGGATGCGATACTAGACCTGGTGGTCACCAATGCGAGTGAGCTCGTTGGGGATGTCAAGATCGGAGGTAGCCTGGGCTGCAGTGACCACGCGCTGGTGGAACTAACGCTATGGAGGGAAATGGGAATAACGAAGGGCATAGTCAGGACCCTAAATTTTAGGAGGGCAAATTTCCAGCTCTTCAAGGAGATAGTCAGAAGGACTCCCTGGGAAACGGTCCTTAGGGACAGGGGAACAGAACAGAGCTGGCAGGTCTTTAAGGATGTATTCCGGAGAGCACAAGAGCTCTCGATCCCCAAGTGTAAGAAGTCGGGCAGAGAAGGAAAGAGACCGGCATGGCTGAGACAAGAGATGCTGGTCAAACTAAGGAAGAAGAGGGAACTGCACAGGCAGTGGAAGCAGGGACTGGCTTCCTGGGAAGAGTGTAGGGAAGCTGCCCGGTTGTGTAGGGATCAGGTCAGGAAGGCCAAGGCACAGCTGGAGCTGAACTTGGCAAGGGATGTTAAAAATAACAAGAAGGGCTTCTACAGGTATGTCAGCCGGAAAAAGAAGGTCAAAGAAAGCGTACCCCCGCTCATGAGCGAGACTGGCAAACTGGTAACAGCAGATGAGGAGAAAGCTGAGGTACTCAACAACTTTTTTGCCTCAGTCTTCACTGGCAACCTCTCTCCTCATCCCTCCCGAGTCGATGGCTGGCATAAAGGAGACCAGGAGGGTAAAATCCCTCCAGCTGTAAGTGAAGACCAGGTTCGGGACCTCCTCAAGAACCTAAATGTACAGAAGTCCATGGGACCTGATGAGATGCATCCCAGAGTCCTGAGGGAACTGGCTGACGTAGTTGCCAAGCCACTCTCCATGATATTTGAAAAGTCATGGCAGTCGGGGGAAGTCCCCAGGGACTAAAAAAAGGGAAACATTGTACCCCTTTTCAAAAAGGGTAGAAAGGAAGACCCTGGGAACTACCGACCTGTCAGCCTCACCTCTGTGCCTGGGAAGATCATGGAACAGATCCTCCTAGAAGATATGCTAAGGCACATGGAGGCCAGGGAGGTGATTCGAGACAGCCAGCATGGCTTCACCAAGGGCAAGTCCTGCCTGACCAACCTAGTGGCTTTCTATGATGGTGTAACAACAAGGGTGGACAAGGGAAAACCAATGGATGTCATCTATCTGGATTTTTGTAAAGCGTTTGACACGGTCCCCCACAACATCCTTCTCTCTAAATTGGAGAGCCATGGATTTGATGGGTGGACCATTCGGTGGATAAGGAATTGGTTGGATGGTTGCAGCCAAAGGGTAGTGGTCAATGGCTCAATGTCCAGATGGAGACCTGTGATGAGTGGAGTCCCTCAGGGGTCCGTACTGGGACCGGTGCTGTTCAATATATTTATCAATGACATGGACAGCGACATCGAGTGTACCCTCAGCAAGTTTGCAGATGACACCAAGCTGAGTGGTATGGTCAAGACACCAGAAGGACGGGATGCCATCCAGAGGGACCTGGACAAGCTGGAGAGGTGGGCCTGTGTGAACCTCATGAGGTTCAACAGGACCAAGTGCAAGGTCCTACACCTGGGTTGGGGTAATCCCCACTATCAGTACAGGCTGGGAGATGAAAGGATCGAGAGCAGCTCTGCTGAGAGGGACTTGGGGGTACTGATAGACGAAAGGCTGGACATGAGCCGGCAATGTGCGCTGGCAGCCCAGAGGGCCAACCGTGTCCTGGGCTGCATCAAGAGAAGCATGGCCAGCAGGTCGAGAGAGGTGATTCTGCCCCTCTACTCTGCTCTGGTGAGACCTCACCTGGACTACTGCGTTCAGCTCTGGAGCTCTTAGCACAAGAAGGACATGGAACTGTTGGAGCGGGTCCAAAGGAGGGCTACAAAAATGATCCGAGGGCTGGAGCACCTCTCCTATGAGGACAGGCTGAGAGACTTGGGCTTGTTCAGCCTGGAGAAGAGAAGGCTGCGGGGGGACCTCATTGCAGCATTTCAGTACTTAAAGGGAGCCTATAGGAAAGATGGGGACAATCTGTTTAGTAGAGACAGCAGTGACAGGACAAGGGGTAATGGTTTTAAACTAAAACAGGATAGGTTTAGGCTGGATATAAGGAAGAAATTCTTTACAATGAGGGTTGTGAAACACTGGAACGGGTTGCCCAGAGAGGTAGTGGAGGCCTCATCCCTGGAAACATTCAAGACCAGGTTGGACAGGGCTCTGAGCAACCTGATCTAGTTAGCGGTGTCCCTGCTCGCTGCGGGGGGGTTGGACTAGATGACCTCTAGGGGTCCCTTCCAACCCAAAACTTTCTATGATTCTATGATTCTATAAATTGTTTCGTCCTAAGGCAACTTCATCTTTGCTAAAGAAACATAAAGCAAAAGCATTAAACATTTCAAGTCAAATGTCTGTAGCTGGTCTCCTAGTTTTGGACCTCTTCTCACATGCATTTAGCAATTAGTCCATTGCATTCAGCTCAAAGTCAAATCATGCAGTGTTACATCACGCTGTAGTTTCTATATGGAGCTCAACAGCAAATTTACCAGTGTGAATTCTGAAATGGGAGCCACTTTTGTAGAGTTGTCAAAACCACATATATCTAAGAAATAGTTCCATACCATCAATTAAAATGCATCTCTTTCTTCTCTGCACTCATTAAATGCTAGATCTCCTTCAGCACTTTTCTTGCAAGCTCTGCTGAAAGTAGTTAATTATGGCTTTATGACAAGACACATTTTCCACACAGAACTAACCCAGGGACATCTTACACCACTTGATCTCCGCAGTTTGAACATGGTCTTACTTTTGAAATGCAGAAACGGCAAGCCAGACGTGACTGGTATTATTTGCTCTCTTTTCACAGAATCACAGAATCACAGAATCACAGAATAGTAGGGGTTGGAAGGGACCTCTGTGGGTCATCTAGTCCAAACCTCCTGCCGAAGCAGGGTCACCTACAGCAAGCTGCACAGGACCTTGTCCAGGCGGGTCTTGAATATCTCCAGAGAAGGAGACTCCACAGCCTCCCTGGGCAGCCTGTTCCAGTGCTCCGTCACCCTCAGAGGGAAGAAGTTCTTCTTTTAAGACAAGCTAATTCTGTTGCCAGTGATTTTGAAGATCTGACATTAAAATAAGTGTATCATATAATAAGGCCCAGAAAGAGTAATAGATCTGCAGTCTTCCTAATTGCTAGTTGAATTGAAAGATCTTTAGTTCTAGCACAGAGGTCTAGAGCAAAACTCATGTAATAAAACAAAAGCACTGACATGTTCCTGAGCAGCTGAGCAATCATTCAAACTCTTGAGATATAAAGTCATATGCTGGCATTTTAGACCTGGAAAACTGTTACTCTAGTGGAGATAGTTCTCTCTTGCAAGAACCTGTAGTTATAACTCACTCTGGCTCCTGAGAGCATCCAAAAAGACTCTGACTGTTGTTTACTGTTTTCTCCATTTAGGCTCATTGATGGTGACCCTCTGAAACTGTACTGTAGGTTAACTGCCACAGAGCAGGCTCCAAATGCAGTCTATGGAGATCTGTACTCACCTGCCCTGTAAATGTGTGTCTTTTGGATTAAAGCAGGGGTGAGGAATCTGAGGTCTAGTCTCCAGTGTTGTTTTACATGGCTCCCAATCATGCAATCCTTTTATTGCTTATTCCTGGGTAACATTACCCTGTGTAGTACAGATATGCAATTTGCCAAGTGTGTCTAAAGGGCCTCAGAAAAGAGAGAGCTCCTCATTTGTGCATTAACCAAAAGCAGCTATCACTATATCATGCCAGATGTGGTTGAGCAGGGATGAAGCTAAAACACTGTGCAAAAGGACAGTGGTATTTAAAATCAGCAAAGTGTGCAATTAGAAAAAACAGTTCGTAATTGTATGTAAAGAACTTATGTGAGAAGGCCAGTTGGAAAGAGAAAGTTCCTTGTGTGCAATTCCTATCTTTATGCATGGAACTGTTTTTGTTGATTCTGTTTAACTACACTCATTGTGGCATTCTAGCAAAGCAAATTAGGACTGATCCTGGCTGGCAGTTTGTCTGATGCAATGTAGTTCTAGATTTCAGGAGTGCTGCTTTCTCAGAAGAATGTAGTGATCTTAGACCTCTGTTATACTGATTGTGTTTGCCGAAAAAAAAAATCCACTTTTGTCAGTTATTTAATAGATGTTTCTTTTGAAATTGTAACAAAAGGCTATCAGAAAATAACTGCACCAACTTCATAAACCGCTCCGAAGAGCCAACTTTTTGTTGAAAGATGAGCTGGGTTTTGTTTTCCTCTATCCAATGGCAGTTTCAGGCTTCTTGTCTGGTGTATTCCATCAAACCTGCAAGTAAAAGTGCTATGTCCTTTTGCAGCTGCTTAATTCTAAGGCTGGTTCTGCTCTGGTCCCGGTGTTCCTCGCAGCTGAGTCCTCCTTAAGCCTGACTGCCAATTTGAGAATGGCTGGGAATTTGTAGTGCAAGAGATCCACCTGACATCTGGCTCAATTTTTCCAAACCATAAGAAATTCTAGTAGAAAAAAAATCTGTTCATCCAAGGATAACTTAAGAACTCCTTCTGAGTTGCCAGAAGACTTTCTGAAGCTATTGCTAGCTTCTGTGAAGTTATTTCCTAGGAACCGTTCAAGTAAACGTAAAGGAACACATATGAAAGGCATTCATTGTCCACTTTCATTTCCCAACCATTTGCAAGTGCAAAACTACTCTAAAATTAGCATGGGATCAATTTTAATCACCCTACATACAGTGGACCTGTCATATCCAATGCTTCTGGTCAATTTTTCTCCAGTGTAACCTTCCCCAGGTAATGATGCAGAACTTGTAAAGAGGAATGAAAAGAGGATTTGATTTCAGCTTACTCAGAATGATATAAATTAGCCAGGCACAGATCTAGTGCAAAATGGAACCAGTCCCATAAAATGGAAAAAGTGACTTCACCTCTGTAAGAAGTATTTACCTCATGATACCTTTTGGCCTAACAGATCCTGTTATTTTTATTGCAATCACCTAAAAACAACTTAGTTTAGCAAATATTTACAGTTTTTGAGAAACCAGACAGCTTAAACTGCTTCGAGTCGAAATCCATACTTTTCAGTACTGGAGAGTGCTAAAATGTTTAATACAGCCCAATGAATTTGTAACCAACCAGTGCTGTGGAAAACATTCATTCTACTTTCTTAAGTGCTGTCAGCCTATGTTCTGCCTTTAAATTAACATTCACTTTTTTATATCAAAGCTATAAGTGTATTGCTAATTTCCTGTAGTCAATAATTTGATGCATATGTAAAAGGTGGCTATCCAAAATAAGATACTGAGGAAGCGATATTTTTGGCATGTTCCTCTACAGGGACTAAAGGGTTCAGTGTTATCCTCTTTGCAGATAAACATGAATATGCTTGTTATATAGAGGTCCAATCCTATGAAAGAAGCTCTTGTGAGAAACTAGTCAGTATAAGATGCTGTATCCACTGTAAAACGTAGAAGACAAACTTTAAGTTGACTCATTCAAACGCCTCTTCAGGATTAAGAGGTAACAGTTTTGGATTATGCCTTATTTTTTTACATCTGTCTCACAGTATTACAGAACAATGTACTATCAATTAATTCTACTTGGTTCAGATGAATAAAGCTCCTGGGGACCATTTCAAAACTGCGAGATCATCTGCCAATAGGTTGGTGTCTGCATTTATTAATGACACTTGTTATTTGCTTAAGCAAATACCTCTCATGCATCTCAAGTATTTAGAATTGTTTTATGAAGATTTTTCTTATTTTAGCTTGTAAAGATGCATCATCCAACACTGATTTGCTTATTTGTCTACGAAAAGCCATTAGCACCAATTTGTATACCTAATAAAAAATTTTCTGGGATCCCATGTAGTCTGAAGTTTGCCTGATTTTGTTGGACTTAATTTCAATCCTTATTTTTTCTGCTTTGTTCTCATTCAAAATATGTTTCTTATCTCCTTTTAGACATGGACAGTCTACTAAATTAAAATAAATAAACTATAATCTTCTGCACTTTAGCAATACTATTCTGTAGGCTCCACAGATAATGTCTTAATATTCATTTATTTTCTTATCTGTGATCAACTCAGCCTTATTAGGGGTGTATCTATATTCCAGTAACTCACACAGGGTTTTTTTTTACAATATCTGAAAAGAGTCTGATTCTGCTTACAAAATTTCAACATTTTGGCTTTGATTGTACAGTTTGTACAGACTTCGATGTATTTTATCAAGCTATTTACATTTTTCAGTTTATTCTTATTTTTCTACTAAATTACACTGTTGGTAGGAAAATAAATTACTCTCAATTTAAACCAGAGTTTTGAGTATTTGAACCAATAGCCTGATGGCTTTCTGTCCTTCTATGTGAACAGTATAAATAACGTATTAGAATGCCCCCTTGAGGAACATTGACAATGCCTGTTTATTTCAGCCATCATCTTTTCAGGAAGGGATCTGAGAAATCTCCAGCTTGAGTTCATTCCACAGCTGACTGCAGTATTAGTTAGAACAAGACACAGCCTATTAAGAACAGGGAAAATATAAGGAGGTAAGCTTCAGATACCTAGGTCCCTATTTTAAAAGGAGAGCATGCTGTTTTTCTATTTGAGGCAGGTAAGAAAAGATATCCTACATGTGTCTACAAGCTGAGACTGAATGTGTTCATTGCTTGTGCAGATCCCCAGCTTTACACCCCAGACTTCAGGCTCTCACCTTTCACAGATGTTATTAAGTTCTGGTATTTCAGTGTTAGTGTGCAATTTAGATAAGAAGCTCCCTCGTCTCCGCATATATTTTTTTTGGATACATGGCTGGTTCTGGACTCAACACGTTTCTCACTGTAAGGGAATGAGTTGGGGCAAGTACAATGCGAGTTGCTACTTACACAGAGTAAAATGGAAATCAGGAAGGTTTTGGCAGATGGAGAGGGGATGACCAGAAGTTTTACATGTTATTTTTATTAATGGCATAGTTTTAGGAAAACATACAGCCCATTTGGAGTTGCTGGAAGATGAGAAATAAAATTAAAACAAGGGTAAAAACTAACCAGACAATTCACTATTTTTTTAAAGCAAGGCTGCAGAAGACAACAATTGAAAAGCAGCCTCACCTCAGTGCAGTATGTCTTAATGGACCAGGACACTGTCTCCTCCCCAGGTGCAGTGGAATTAAATCCTATGCATTATTCAGCAAGAAGGACAGGATTTTCTTTGGAGGAACACTTAGGGGTCATAGAACTTTTTTTCTGAGGGATCTTCACATGTCATAAAGAGAGAATAAAGAAAGGATACAAGAGTGCTGAAATTGGAGGTTTTGTCCTTCCTTTACTGTATCTGTAGGCGTTAGAGCCTCCAATTCCCTGGCATCTCAGACTGCAGCCTACATCCTCAGCAGCCACCATCTGCTAGTAGAGATAACACCCCCCCGTCTGTGTTCTTCTTCTGATATTTGGCATGACTGATAATGATCAAGAGAACTTGGCCCAGTGCTCCTTACCTAGGGAGACACCAGGAGACACTTACTTTCCTGTTGAGAACAAAAATAATTGAATTCCCTGAATATTCTACTAATATGTGACTCAGGATGACATAGATGGATGAGACAACCAAATTCCTAAAATGGATCAACTTAATCCAGCTGTCTCAGTTAAGGATGATTTAAAGCTATGAAAAATGAAAATGGCATTTTTAAAAACTTAAATCAAGAAATAAAAAGAAATTCTGAAGATTTGAATTGACTTAATGAGAATGCACAACATTTTTTAGGAAACTGGTTGAACTTGCTGATCTGAAACCATCTGAATGAGCAAGGGGTTCAGAGTTCATCTCTGTCATAACTCTAACATGAACTCTCATTCTCTGGAATTACACTGGCCTGCACACAGCTGAGGGTGCTTATACAAACTAATATCACCCATTTAAGGAGTTTGTGAGTCAAACTGGAGGAAATACGCCTCATATCTCCCACCAAAAAGAGGTGAATAGCTAAAAACTATTAAATAACGCTGTACTCTCTTCTAAACAGTCAGACAGAAATTTACCCTGGCTATCATTGATATTATCAGTTGTTTAAGCATCGTAGCTATTCCTTTGAACTGTTTTTAGAAGAGAAACTAGAAGAAGATTGAATTCTTCAGATATTTCTCAACATACGGGACTCTTACAGTTTAAATTCTGAAGAGAGTGAGAAAGAGATGGTCAATGTAACCTTGAAACACAGCATTTGAAAAAAAATACTTAAAACCAAAGCACCTGTGTTTTCTGGCTGGACAACAGTGTATCAGCCAAAATAGCTGTTCTAACAATTCTAGCTGTGGTAAGCTAGCTCCCTATAATTCATTTCATAATTGGGAAAAAATGTAGCATTTTCTGACATCATCTCAGTGCAGTTTTGGACACATTGTACTGCAGAGAATCCAACAATAACCACTGAATTTTCCTCTACATGATTTAAGAAGAATCCAGTGACCAAGACTGCATAAGGTGGTAATACATGTTCATTTGGGCTTTTTGGTTCTAGACACAAATAATAAATGTGCATTTGAATATAAATTAAATTGTATCTATGAACTTGTAGTCTTTCTCATTCTCTGCTAGAAAAAAGAAATAAAAAAAAAAAGATCCAGAAGTTTCAGATGCCAGAATCTGAAAACTAGATGTTGGACTCTGTGGGAGAGGAGAATCACAGAATCACAGAATAGTATGGGTTGGAAGGGACCTCTGTGGGTCATCTAGTCCAAACCCCCTGCCGAAGCAGGGTCACCTACAGTAGGCTGCACAGGATCTTGTCCAGGCGGGTCTTGAGAAAGGTGTCATCTCTCTGTTCTGTGGTTTGGAGTTATATTTAAATGTTATCACTCAGTGTTTTTTTCTCTTCAGCCCCTCTCTCAGTGGTAACTGACTCGTGTCCTATTGCTTGTTTATTACTGATTTTAAACCACAGGCCCAATCACACAACTGAGCTCAGAATTCCTCTGTGTCACATAAGAGTAAAATCTGTGAACGTCAGCTGGCAGACCTCACTCCACAGCTGAGCAGGTTCTTGCAGAAGGAACTGTTTTTGGAGAGCAAGTGATCGTCCCACCAGAAATTGACTGCAATTCTAGGACAATGATTACTACAATGACAGAAGCAAAATCCTGATTCTGACCTCAGCCATCCTGACGCAAATCCTGACTACAACCCCCTCGGGTTACTCTGAATGTACAGATCGAAGAATATAATTTGACTTTTTCTTCTACAGGGAAACAGGGACCCATTCTGAGAATGCTCTGGTGTTTTTCATCATGTGAGAGCCTTCTCTGCTGAGAATCTAGCAGGTGGCAGCCAGCCTCCCATTTCTGGCTTATTTTGCTTTACCTGACCTGATTTAAGACAGATGAGACAAAACGACGCAGATGGACACAGTTCTATGCAGGGAACACAGAGGATGCAGCAAATGCCAGGGGGGCAGGGATGGTGCCCGTACAATTCCACCTGGCTGCCTGTCTCCAGGGTGACTGTCATTATCAGGGAACACAACCAGGTCCTTTTTTAACTTGAGTAAAAAAAGCAATTGTCCTCTAGTTTATATTGAAAACCAATTGAATAACAACTATCTGGGAGACAATATCTAAGGTTCTGTAAGATCAAAATGTAGAGAATGGCCCAAGAATTACAAATCTAAACAAAAACTCAGTTGTCTATTGATGTAAAACTTTCCAGGCTCCTCCACTGTCCCTCTGTCTAGCATCATTTAGAATTGAGTGGGAAGGGTATACGGAGACAGGAATGAAAAGGAAAGGAAGTGGAATGGACACAGAAAGGAGAAGATAAAAGTAGAGTGCAGCAGAAAGAGGTGGAGAAAACAACCACAAAATTCTGCTAAAAAGATCTTAAAAATTGCATGTCACATCAAATTCTTCAAACATAATCCATGACAGAGCAGCAATGTAAACTTTCTCATGTTCCAGTCTTCAGTTTGTTCACATATTGCATAAAAAGGAACATTCATGAAGGGATTATAAAGACTAACAAGTGACTAATGGCTATTATATATATGCTACAGACCTGAACGGTATGTGCTACACCTGGCTTTAGGTATAGCAGTAAAAGTGTTACACATGGTTAGAAGCCATACTATAAACCTCAAAGCCTTTATTAGGAGCTTACTTGATTTTGCAACTTAGCTTTAATGTAATAAGGATGAGTTAAAAACTGTTGAAGACGACAAGTCTCATCACTTCTATAACCAAATAATTGCAGTAGAAAAGTCGTATTTCTGAGGCAGTATTTCAGTTTTTACATCAGGAACACGTGATCTAGCCAGTATTTAATTGGAATAGAACTACAGGAAGATTTCTTAGCACTGTAGGCAAAACCAATAACATCACCTACCACTGAAGTATTCTGACTCTTTATAAGACTACTACTAATGGTCTATAATTTTATCAAAATACAACTTCTAGAATTAAATTATCCATGTCCTCTGCCCAGTCTGGTTAGTTTATGTCGCAGCAGAAACATTTCAGACGTTTCCAATAAAAAGATCACCAGCAGTACATTATCTTTCCATTATAAATTCTTAAAAGTGCTTTTGTGAACAGATCTAAGTGCCACATTTTGCACAAGGGATGTGTGAGGGACAAGACTTTTTAGAGTCTAGAAAAAAACTTTCCAAATTAGGCCAATCTGTAATAACTTGGACAATTGGGGCTTTGACTGTCTAAGCCTTGAAATAATCTGTATCACCTGATCATGCTTACAATCATGCCTATGATAATGATCATCAAATCTTGTGCCGGGATGCTAATTAGACCATGGCTGAAGACATTATCCAAAGACAAGCTTTCACTGCTGTAGCTAGGCACCAAGGCAAGCAGCCTCCTAATGTTCCACCCATAGAGTTCAGGGAACACTCTGGATGAAGTGACCACAGAGGGGAAATGAGGCACATGGGTTGTGGCAGTAGTCTATGAAGGAAATGATAAGACCCAGACTGGGAGTCAGGAGTGTTAGAAGCATAACGAAAAACTGGAACCAGCTGAGCAAATACGGGCCTGACAGCTGGGGGTCACACCAGGAATGGTGGGGAAAGAAGATGGGATGAGGAATAGAGTGAGGGGAGACAAGCTAGTTACTCGAACAAGTAACTTTTTTATGTTGAAAAAATCAAGTATTAAAAAAAGTATTAAAAGTATTAGCATTACATCTCGTAGACAAAATATTGATTTTATGACAGCAAATGAAAACTCTTTGACGGGTATAGACAAAGACAGAAAATGTGCATATTTTCAAATACAACCATATGCAAAAATAATAAAATTTGCTGCTATAAATGTCAACAAATGGCAACAAAAAACATAGGGAGTAAGTAAGCTAGTACTATAAGTGTGTCAAAGACATTTTAGTATAATACAGTATTTAGTATAGCTTCACTGTGATAGTGTAATGATTTTTAAGGTCGTGTCTTTTACAGAAGTCAACAGAATTAACTGGCATAAAATCCACAAAATCCTTACACTATGCCTATATTTGGAACGAAGAAATGTTAATAGCAACTTCAATTATTTGTTATTTCAGAGAAACAGCTGCCTCTTGATGCTTTTGAACATGCCTAAAACAAATCCAAGACCTTTAACAGAAATTGTTATGGTGTCTAACTTTTGTTCCAGGCAGGCTAGGACTACAGACACAGAGCCAACTCTGTATCTGGCCTAACTCCATTCACAAAATTTGGCCCAAGACGAATTTGTCACATTAATTTCAAGTAAAATTCGGATCTTGTGTGTTGCTCAGGGCTCTTCCAGAACAAATTGTAATATAGGAAGTCAGTAAAACCACATTTGGAACTGAAGATTTTGAGTTACTATTCTTTCTATGACTTCCATATAAATGACTGAGCTTGCATTTTTATAGGGCTATTACAGTTGAGCATTTCTCTATTTATCATAGCTATTTACTGAAACAAATCATCATTTGTTTTCATGGATCCTATACAAACACCAGAGAAGGTGCCCTATCATAAAGACTGCCAGGATAGATTGGAGGAGAAAAAAAATGTACAAGTAAAATTGCCACATAGCAGCCAAATACATCTTGACAACATAAATTTTGAGAATGTTTTCCTAAAACTAAAAGCACAGACTTATGTACTGTCCCTTAGGTTTGCTATTTTCAATCATTTAGTTTATTGCAGATACAGAACTTGCTCTGAAAACAGGTCTTGCAGGGTTACAGTGCAGAAAATAAAGGTCCTGTGACCCAGCGGAGGAACAAAGCTTATGAAGATTACACATAGGAAAAACCAGGGAGGAAAGCATGGAAAACAGATTTGAGAGAGGCAAATAAATGGAAAACAAAGGCTGGCATCTTTGATGCACTGTATGGAGTGACGGGGTGACATAAAAAGAGGCAAAATAGTCCAAATACTGTGGACTTGGTGGACAAGGTCAACAAGTTTATTTGCAGCGGTTATTTCAGAGATTCAGATTGGAAGGATGATAAATATGTATGAGGAAGCTTTTAAATTGCCATGGTGAAAGAACACGGGCAGTCTGTTAAAGGAACCACTGTTTGGTGTCAGCATTGAAGATAAGATACTCTGATTAGCGTATATTTTATACCAGATGGTATAAACTGTGCTCTTATTGGAGTAAGGAAACCGTGATCTCTGTACAAGTTCTCCATTTTTCATTACATCTTCTGACAACCTGATATTTCCCCCACATAACTAAGATCTCAGCAATGTACACAATTGTGCAATTATTTCTTGATGCTTAAATGCTTCCACAATGACAAAATGAAAACCTTTCAACCCAGTCCACAGAAGGTACACGCTGTGGTAACCCACCTCTGCAGAACTTCAGTTTAAGCTGCTGGATTTTAGGTTTACAGCTCTAATAATGTCTTGTGTGAGGATCCAGATGTTAACTGGTTTCTGTAGCAGTAAACTGAAAGGCACAGGTGAGCTGGGTGGAGGCTGTTGTTGTTTGGCACTGACCGTAAGGAATGCAAGCATAGGTTTTGGCAAATTCACTGGCTCTGGGTGTTTTCTTAATGCCCCATCTGAGACAGCAGCTGGTGAGTTAGCCAAGCTGCATGAGAACAACTTAGGTACCAGTTTCTCTTTACAGGAACAAGTAAGACAAAAAAATGTGAGAATCCATGCAGCATGCATGAGTACGGAGCAGAGGGAGGTAGTTTGCATAGCTTGTTTGAGAGTCTTAGTGCCAGATAGTCCATCTCCTTGCAGCAGGTCAATGCTGCTGCCATTGTGGGATCCTCACTCTTTAAATGCAAGACTTGTTTCTCTGCTCCCCAAATACTGGCACCTATTTGGGGTAGTTCTGTGGTGAAGGGGAAAGAGTATCTACACTTTGAATCCCAAATCCTTCTCGAGCAGTGGGCTGTAGGCAGAATGACTATCAGTAGGCTAAAATACAATTAACTTCCCAACTTGGTGAACAGGTATCTTTACCACACACGTGTGGGAGCTCCCCATGCCCATACAGAGACATGTAGCAGAAAAACACCAAAAATACAAAAAAATAGTATGGAAAAAGAGTCTTCAGTGGCCAGCAGCATGTAAGCTTATTTTATCAAGGTAAGGGTGATGTCTGAGTGCAGTGTGTGTTATCTTGCCTTATTGTCTATTCAGAATACAGATGACAAATACACACGGGAAAATATCTAATTCTCACATCCCAGGAGGACCAGAAAATACATCTTTCTTCTCCACAGAAGAGAAATATTTGGTATTCTTTTACTGTGTGCAAGTTATTCAAGGCCTGTCAGATTGAGGATATATTTTGTTTTACCAGCTGGGTTACAAAACTTTAGTCATTGCTATGAGCACGTGGATATGCATTTGTTTAGCCATTTTACTTTCCAGGGAACACAGCCAAACTGATGTTCGGATCTAACAAAAACTTGAGTTACCTGGTTTTCCTGAAGGTTCATCTGACGCTTTAAAAGCAAAAATTTGCCCTTGAAATAATCTAAATTAATCTTACTAGCAGGTATCTTAACTAATATTTCTCCTCTTTCATAGTTTTTTACCCTACTGCCACATAAAGAGTTGGAGTGGACTGATTTTACACGGTAGTCCCTTTTCGCCAGGACTACATGGCAGAACGTCCTCACCATTGTGTAAGGCTACAGTCCTACTTCTAATTGCTTTTGGTACCATTTCTTCAAGCCTGCTTCTCCCTGCTCTTCTGCCAGTTCAGCTCTTATTTAAGCACATAGTTTCTTATTCTAGCTCATGCCTTTTTGATTCAGTATTGATACTGGTTTGGGCTCTGTCAAGTGTTTTTTTGCACATTTGTGTTCACTGCACCCACTCAGTACAAGAAGCTGTGCCTTCAGAGTTCTGTGAAATTGTTAAGTGTCTGCCTGAGACAATAAAATGTACTTTCCATCTGCTGCCATACCATATCTTTTAAGATTCTTTCCAAGATTTTCTCATATGCTTGTTATTAAGTCCATTGATCTACAGCTTCCTGGTTTTTCTTTTCAAGTTTTGAAAGTATGCATTGCAAAAATACTATAGTTTCCAGGAACTTGTCCTAATTCCAGTGAATTTTTACATTTTTCATGTCACGATTTCACCTATTTCCATGCCAGTTCCCTTTCAGTCATTTTCCTGCCATAGTCAAAATTTCAAGTCTTCCTTGACGATTTCATTTAAAATAATTAGATATACATTATGTGTCCTGAATGTTTTTTCTGTCTTTAGTGCATATAATCTGGTTTGCACATTCCCCCCCCATACCAAAGTACCAAAAACTGTCTCTTCTCAACAGATATGAATGTTTTTCCTATAAATACTGAGATAGGGCATTGTATTTATGCCATCATAAATTATTCCCACTTAAAAGAGGTTTTCCTTTTTTATTTTACCAACTTTATATAGATTTCTATGAATTTTTCTGATCTTCCAATTTCTCCTCTAATCTGGTGATTTGTCTTCTATTAACGTCTCTTTAGTGTTTTCTTTTTTTCCTCTTTACTTCTTTTCCTTAACTATTTTTCTGCAACTAGGAAAGTAATTCTCAATATCTATTCTTCCGAAATTCTCTAATGATTTAAAACTACCCTATCATTTCTCCTTATTTACTCTCAGGTGACATGGTGGTTCCTATCGTATGGGAATGGATTTGGAGTTTGCATAATCCCCACCTATGCTGAATCAGTCCCCAGCTATGGTTCTTCTATACATTACTGAA
This sequence comes from Opisthocomus hoazin, assembly GCF_030867145.1. Lineage (NCBI taxonomy): Eukaryota > Metazoa > Chordata > Aves > Opisthocomiformes > Opisthocomidae > Opisthocomus > Opisthocomus hoazin. The sequence continues at coordinate 68,011,886 of NC_134417.1, read as the reverse complement.
TTTCAACAAATTTCCTTTACCTTCTCATACCATTCCAAAATCTGTTTACAAATGTCAATATTTTTTACTAAATGCAGTCTATACAAATCCCAATCGTGTTTTTCAAGCCTAAGTGCTCTCTTCTTAGGTCTGATTCTGGTTTAACACATACAGGCTTTTCATTTGTCATTTCACAGATATTAGTGGATTTTCTTCTGACCTACAGTGGTATAAAGCAAGGCTCAGGTCCTCTGATTCACAGAATGTGACAAAGACTGCTACGCAGAAGGTAACAAATTGCTCACAGTTTGTTATGCTTGCATCATTTCCAACTATTAGGTATAAAATTGTTTCAGCTCTAGTTGGCTTTTGCGTGGTACATTTAAACTTGTCTTAAGCTTGCTGGACTTCCCCCAACTAACAAACACGCTGTATTCAAAAGCAAAAACTAAAATCAGAAGTGAAAAGAGCAGTTAAAGACATTTCTCTGGCCTGACTCAGATGAGTAATGAGGATACAGATTTCCCCCCAAGACAAATTTGTTAGCTTAACGTTACCCTTGTGGATTGTACTTCAGAAAAAAATGCATGAACTCCTTATATCAGCTGAACAAAACAGTGAGACTGTTTAAGCAAGAAGGAGCATGATTTTCTAAGCCACACATTCCTAAAATAGTATCAATTTTGGTTAACTTTGTTCTCAACAAGCTTCTCAGTTTACTGCTGTTCCTCCTTCACCTGAGTTCCCTGTAAGCTCTAACTCTTCTCAAGGTGTTCTGAAGTGTCCCATCTTAGAAATTGTAGATACATGAATACTATTGAGCACTGAGGTTCATGCTACATCAGTTCACTTTTATCAGCAGCTGATGCTCTAATCTTACTTTTTTACAAATGGCCTGCTCAATATTTCAACCTGTTATTAGAAAAGCTTAAAAAAAAAAAAGGAGGTAATTCTTTTTTGGCTGGTGCCCATGCAGAGAATGCCAGATACCAGGTAAGACATGTGTGGAGTATCAACCATACTTTAAACCAAAAAAGAAAAAATACTTGAGCTCACTACCAGTCATCATATTTTACACTTTTACGGTTTTTGTCCTGAGGATCTTGAGACTGTATCAACAAGAAAAGCTGGATTATATCACCAGAATGCAGGTCAGTATGTGGGTTTACTGCTGTGTTTCATATGTGATGGTAACATGCAATACAGGTATTTCTAATGACAGAAAAAAGGCAAGCATCACATTCATTTTCAAGAAGGGAAAGAGGGATGATTTATAGGCCAGTCAGCTTCACCTCTGATCCCAGAAAGACTATGAAACAGATACTCCGGGATGCCATTTGTGGACACATGAAAGACAAAAGGGTGACTGGAAACAGCCAGCGTAGCTGTACCAAAGACAAAACAAGTCTAAACAATCTGATTGCTTTTTATGATGAGATGACTGGCTTTGTGGACAGAGGGACAGTAGTGGATGATGTTTACTTTGACTTCAGCAAGGCTTTTGGCCAAGGCCTCCACAGTCAAATCAGTGATCTATTGTTTGGTTAGGTGACCCAAAGATATTTGGAACAGTCTTTAGATTGCTGGGCTCAAAGCATCATGGTCAAAGTCCAACCAGTAGATAGTTACTAGCGACATTCTTTGGGGATTAATCTGATACTGAAGCCAACATTATTTAATGTCTAATAAAGACCTGTGTGTTGGGATGCAATGTACCTGTAAAAGCTTCAAAGATGACATCATCTTGAGGGGAGTGCGGTGAGATACAGTGAAGGGCAAGTCTGCTATTTAGAGCATCTGGAGAAATGGGCTGACAGGAATCTCGTGCCTAAGAGCAGAGTCCTGCACCTTTGGTGGAGTTAGCCGTGCAGTAGTAGAGGCTGTGACAACTGGCTGGAAAGAGCTCTGCAGAAAGTACTGGGGCCCTGGGAATCCTAGTGGACAAGTTCAGCATGAACACCTGGGTTGCTTTTATGGTGAGGAAAGACAACTGGTCTGTGCAGGAGTGTAGCTAGCAGATTGAGGGAAGTTATTCTCTTCTGTTCTGCATGTGTGAGACCAGATCTGTAGTACTGTGTTCAGTGTGGGGGCTCCCTAGTACAAGTAAGTCACTGATGTACTGCCATGTATCTGGCAATGGGCCATGAAGATCATTGGAGGCTGAAACACATGATTTCAAGGAAAGGCTGAGAGAACTGTTTTAGTCTCACATTAAGAATGGAAATCTAAGAGGGATTTTATTGTCATGTTCATATACCTAATGGAAGAGTTTAGAGAAGATGGAGGTCTAGTGACAGGACTAGGAGGCAACAGAAACAAGTTGGAACATGGAAATTCTGATCAGATAAAAGGGGTAAAAAAATGTTATGAGAGTGGCCAAATACTGGAACAGGTGCCCAGAGAGGCTGTGGAATCTCCATCCTTCAAGATATTCAAAACTTGACTGGACAAAGTCTAAGCAACCTGATCTAAGCAATATGATGAGGGCTGGAGGGCATCTAAATCTACAAAGTGAGATGCAGATATCCCTTCCAACCCCTTCTTCTGTGGTTCTGTGATTCTGTCCTCCCAAATCCTGACTCTGGTTTACAGCTTTAGAAATGGACAGGCAAAAAAGACTATTCCCGAGGCTTTTAAAAAACAAACAAACAAAACCCCAGAACATCTCTAGCCAAAAAGTTAATAGAGCTGACAAAAAGTCTATTGGGAGAGCCAAGTTACCAATATTTGTCCTATAAAACCAGTTAAAAATGACTTTTCTGGCTTTAATGAAAGCCAAATGTTGGAAGCAATAATTACAATGTTTACAGTGAAGTTCAGTTTTAGAACTGCAACATACTCATGCCTGACAGGTTTTGATTAACAATGGTAAGCCACAAAATAGGCTGTTCTTTCAGTAACATGCTGCAATATCCAAGATATCCATCAGTCATAGTGTGTCTGCTTCCCCATCTCCCCTCCTGACTTTACGGGCTAGTGAATCCCTAGCTGTAAAGGACCTATCCAAAGAGAACACTCTGTTGTCTGGAGCAGTCTCTGGTTGAGCAGGGTGAACATCAAAGTTTGATCAGGTTGCGTGAGGCTATTTAGGATAAGTTTTGTATATCTCCAAGGATGGAGATTTCACAGCCTCTCTGGGCAACCTGCTCCAGCACTTCACAGCCCTCAACAGTTCTGTCTTCAGAAATACTGCTGCTTGGTTCTATTTCCATGCAGACTGTTTTTGGTACTTATAACTCTGTCTACACTAACAATCAAAGCACGGGCAGGATCCCAAATTTTCGGTACTGTTTAACTGTTACATTGGCATAGTTTTGATTTGTGCTAGTCAGCAATTCCCCAACCAGTGCTTGGGAAAGGCATTTGATATGCACTGTGAATCATTGGAATAGTGACTGTCCACAGCAGACAGTGCAGAGGTGTCCACCCTGTGTTGGATGCAGGAGAAATAAGATGCATGAACACATAGCTACCTATTTTTGCTTAAATGATGCACATTTAACCTTGTGGCTTAAATGTGCATCAGAACAAGAGAATAATCCCAAACCTGTTCTGTTTAGTAGTATAGCTCTGACTCCGCCTTGCAAATTCCCAGTGCTTCTTTTATCATGAAGTACTAACATGTGCAGTTGTTGCTGAATGGTGAGAGGACAAGTTACTCTTAAATAGAAACAGTAAATTTCTGCTGGCACAGAAGATTAAAAAACATATTCTGACCTCACGATGAGGTCTGAGTTGGTGAGCAGTGTACAATGCTAGCTATCCTAGTAGGATACATGGGAGTCATACAGATATCTCTACCAGCTCAGTTCTATATTCCAGCCTAATAGACATTGTGTAATCTGGTTACAGTCTACCCCACATATACCTGTCTCCTTTTACTGCTTCCATTCTACCAATTCCTTGTTTTAAGCTTTGTTCATATACAGTGTTCATGTACAAATAAAATTGTGCATTGCTACTCTTGTAGAAGTGCTGGTATTACACCTGTAATGGAAAGTCACACCAAAATACAACTTCTGTGCACGTTATCTAATCATACTATACTAATAGTGAATCATATACAGGTGTAAGATGTCATAAAACTAGAATTTTTCTATTGATATGCCACAGTCTTATATGAACTTTTGCCTCGACTTTGACTATCCACATGGAACTGCTTGAAGATGCATGGAAAGATAATGCATGCAGGCTTTAAAAACTTTAAAAGAGGTGGAAATACTGAAGCGTATTGTATTTGATGGTGAATCTCAAACCTTAGAAATACTGTGTGCTGTTCTCTTCCAATAATATGAAAAGAGGGAAGTTTTAAGGAACTGCCAAAGTTCCAGTCAGAAAATGGTCCTGAAATAAGCTATTAATACAGCTGAAGTCCCCATGCCACAGTGGACCAGAAAGATAGCTTTCTGTTTCATTGCCTAGATACACAACACCTCCCAAACTCTGAAATCTCAGCTGGGATATACACAGAACGATGATTTTACCCCTGTGGTTTCACTGTGGTGCAGCATTGGCTTGTTCAGTGCTCTGTTTCATGCTCTCAGTAATGCACAGTACTGCAGCAAGGCACAATTTGTACAACTGAATAGAATGAAAGAAGGAAGACCCGTGGAACTACACGCCAGTCAGTCTCACCTCTGCGACTGGCAAGATCACAGAGCAGATCCTCCTGAAAACTCTGCTAAGGCACATGGAAAATAAGGAACTGATTGGTGACAGCCAACATGGCTTCACAAAGGGCAAATCATGCCTGATAAATGTGGCGGCCTTCTGTGATGGGGTTACAGCATTGGTAGGTAAGGGAAGAGCAGCTGATGTCATCTACCTGGCCTTGAGCAAAGCATTTGACACTGTCCCACACAACATCCTTGCCTCTAAACTGGAGAGATATGGATTTGGTGGATGGACCACCTGGTGGATAAGGAAATGGCTGGATGTTCACACTCAAAGAGTTGCGGTCAATGGCTCGAACGTCCAAGTGGAGACCAGTGACAAGCGATGTTCCTCAGGAACTGGTATTAAGACCGACGTTTTTTAACATCTTTGTCAGTGACATGGACAGTGGGATTGAGTGCACCCTCAGCAAGTTTGCTGACAACACCAAGCTGTGTGGTGTGGTTGACATGCTGGAGGGAGGAGAAGTCATCCAGAGGGACCTTGCCAGGCTTGAGAGGTGGGCCTGTGTGAACCTCATGAAGTTCAACTATGCTAAGTGCAAGGTCCTGCACACAGGTCGGGGCAATTCCAAGCACAGATACAGGCTGGGTGGAGAACAGATTGAGAACAGCCCTGAGGAGAAGGACTTGGGGAGGCTGGTTGATAAGAAGCTCAACACGACCCAGCAGTGTGCGCTCACGGTCCAGAAAGCCAACTGTATCATGGGCTGCATCCAAAGCAGCATGGCCAGCAGGTCGAGAGAGGGGATTCTGCCCCTCCATTCTGCTCTGATGAGACCCCACCTGGAGTCCTGCGTCCAGCTCTGGAGCCCTCAGCACAGGAAAGACATGGACCTGTTGGAGTGGGTCCAGAGGAGGGCCACAAAGATGATCAGAGGGATGGAACACCTCTGCTCTTCCTATGAGGCAAGGCTGAGAGAGTTGGGGCTGTTCAGCCTGGAAGAGAGAAGGCTGCGGGAAGACCTTATAGCAGCCTTTCAGCACCTGAAGGGGGCCTACAAGAAAGCTGGAGAGGGACATTTTACAAGGGCTTGTAGTAATAGGACAAGGCATAATGGCTTTGAACTGAAAGAGAGTAGATCTAGATTAGGTATAAGGAAGAAATTCTTTACTGTGAGGGTGGTGAGGCACTGGAACAGGTTGCCCAGAGAAGCTGTGGATGCCCCCTTCCTGGAAGTGTTCAAGGCCAGGCTGGATGGTGCTTTGAGCAACCTGGTCTAGTGGAAGGTGTCCCTGCCCATGGCAGGGGGATTGGAACTAGATGGTATTTAAGGTCTCTTTCAACCCAAACCATTCTATGATTCTATGAAAGTCATCACATCACATTACATCACATACAGTCTAAGACTGTAAGCTACATCTGTGTTATGAGTCCATCCACGTCACGCAACATACGCTTCATGAATAGTCACAGTAATAGTGATGATGAGGTTTGTTGTAGAAGTCATAAAGCCGAAGCAGAGGCAAAAAAGGGAAGTATGTTGTTGCAGCCACACGTGAGCTGAAATAGGTGTATGGTTTTCACTTTATTTTGGGCAAGCCTTACTCAGGACTGTTTCAGAGAAAGGATTCCAAGCACTCAAGCACCTACTGACAGGATAAGTGGGAAGTTTAGCTTGTCAACAGAGGATCTAGCTTGCTGCTTCTGTGCTTTTAGCATGCACTAGTGGAAGGACTTCAGCAGCACTGTGTATCATTGTAGAACAGCACAGTAGCTAACACTGCACATTTACACCAGCCTTTTCCAGGTGCTGCTTCCTTACCACAGAATCACAGAATCACAGAATGTTTGGGGTTGGAAGGGACCTCTGTGGGTCATCTAGTCCAACCCTCCTGTCGAAGCAGGGTCACCTACAGCAGGCTGCACAGGACCTTGTCCAGGCGGGTCTTGAATATCTCCAGAGAAGGAGACTCCACAACCTCCCTGGGCAGCCTGTTCCAGTGCTCCGTCACCCTCAGAGGGAAGAAGTTCTTCCTCATGTTCAGACGGAACTTCCTGTGCCTCAGTTTGTGCCCATTGCCCCTTGTCCTGTCACTGGGCACCACTGAAAAGAGCTTGGCCCCATCCTCCTGACACCCACCCTTCAGATATTTATAAGCATTGATTAGGTCCCCTCGCAGCCTTCTCTTCTTCAGGCTGAACAAGCCCAGCTCCCTCAGCCTCTCCTCGTAGGACAGATGCTCCAGTCCCCTCATCATCCTTGTAGCCCTCCGCTGGACTCTCTCCAGTAGCTCTTCATCTTTCTTGAACTGGGGAGCCCAGAACTGGACACAGTACTCCAGATGAGGCCTCACTAGGGCAGTGTAGAGGGGAAGGAGAACCTCCCTCGTCCTACTGGCCACACTCTTCTTGATGCACCCCAGGATCCCATTGGCTTTCTTGGCAGCCAGGGCACACTGCTGGCTCATGGTTAACCTGTCGTCCACCAGGACGCCCAGGTCCCTCTCCGCAGAGCTGCTCTCCAGCAGGTCAGCCCCAAGCCTGTAGTGGTGCATGGGGTTGCTCCTCCCCAGGTACAAGACCCTGCATTTGGCTTTGTTGAACCTCATCAGGTTCCTCTCTGCCCAACTTTCCAGCCTATCCAGGTCACGCTGAATGGCAGCACAGCCTGCCGGTGTGTCTACCACACCTCCCAGTTTGGTGTCATCAGCAAACTTGCTGAGGGTACATTCTAACTCTTCATCCAGGTCGTTGATGAAGAAGTTAAACAAGACTGGGCCAAGTACTGACCCCTGCGGACACCACTTGTTACCAGCCTCCAACTAGACTCAGCGCTGCTGATGACAACCCTCTGAGTTATGCCATTCAGCCAGTTCTCTATCCACTTCACCGACCACTCATCCAGCCCACACTTCCTGAGCTTCCCTAGGAGGATATCATGGGAGACTGTGTCGAAAGCCTTGCTGAAGTTGAGGTAGACAACATCCACGGCTCTCCCTTTGTCTACCCAGCCAGTCATGTCATCGTAGAAAGGTATTAGATTGGTCAGGCATGATTTCCCCTTGGTGAATCCATGCTGACTACTCCTGATAACCTTCTTTTCTTCCACTTGCTTGAGGATGGCCTCCAGTATAAGCTGCTCCATCACCTTTCCCGGGATGGAGGTGAGGCTGACCGGCCTGTAGTTCCCTGGGTCCTCCTTCTTGCCCTTTTTGAAGATTGGAGTGACATTGGCCTTTCTCCAGTCCTCGGGCACCTCTCCTGTCCTCCTGGACCTCTCAAAGATGATGGAGAGTGGCTCAGCAATGACATCCGCCAGCTCCCTCAGCACTCGTGGGTGCATTCCATCGGGGCCCATGGATTTGTGGACATCCAGATCGCTTAAGCGATCCCTCACACAGTCCTCCTCGACCAAGGGAAAGTCGTCCTCTTTGTAGGCTTCCTCTCTTACCTCCGGGGCCTGGGATTCCTGAGGGCCAGTCTTAGCACTGAAGACTGAAGCAAAGAAGGCATTCAGTAGCTCTGCCTTCTCCGCATCCTCCGTCACCAGGACACCCGCCTCATTCAGCAGCGGCCCCACGTTGTCCCTAGCCTTCCTTTTGCTGCTGATGTAGTTGAAGAAGCCCTTCTTGTTGTTTTTGACATCCCTTGCCAGCTTCAATTCCAGGTGGGCTTTGGCCTTCCTCGTCACATCCCTGCACGCTCTGACCACATTCCTGTACTCTTCCCAAGTGGCCTGCCCCTCTTTCCACATTCCATGGACCTTTCTCTTCTGCCTGATCTCTGCTAGAAGCTCCTTGTTTAACCATGCAGGTCTCCTGCCTCCTTTGCTCGATTTCTTTCTCAGGGGGATGCATTGCTTCTGTGCATGGAGGAAGTGTTGTTTAAAGAGCGACCAGCAGTCATGGACCCCCCTGCCTTTGAGAGCCCTGGCCCATGGGATTCCTCCCAGTAGCTCCTTGAAGAGGGCAAAGTCAGCCCTCCTGAGGTCCAAGGTTTTGATCCTGCTTATCGCCCTGCTTCCTCCGTGCAGGATCCTGAACTCAACCATTTCATGGTCACTGCAGCCGAGTCTACCTCCGACCTTCACATCCTCCACCAGTCCCTCCTTGTTTGTTAATACAAGGTCCAGCAGAGTGCCTTTCCTTGTTGGTTCCTCCACCACTTGCATCAGAAAGTTATCATCAATGCTCTGTAGGAACCTCCTGGATTGTGCCTGCCTAGCTGTATGGTCTTCCCAGCTGATGTCAGGGTGGTTGAAGTTCCACTCATGGGTACACCACTTTGGACCTCTTAGATATACCTACAGAGAAAAACCTGGTAACTTTGTCACTGAATATACTCTGCAAAAGGAAGAAAACTGTGCCACAAGTACAGAGTGAGTGCAGGTTGGTAGTAGCCAGGTTTCTACATGACCTGTAAGTGAGCTGAAAATCAGACCTATTTATTGTAGTGCTGCTGCTCTGACACGGACAAAGGCAAGTTTTTCTGGCACAGTTTTTTGATCCATCAACTGAAAGAAACCTAACAGCAAAGAAAGGGAAAGAAGAAGTGACAAGAAAAGGAGACAAGAAAGAAAATAAATAAGGGAAGAATAAAAGGAATTGAAGATACAACAATCAGGGGAGAAAGCAAAATAGCTTCAGAAAAATTGAGTCAGAAAACAGGGAGAGGTATACTGAGAAAATGGAACAGAGAAGAAAGGAACAGACTGGAATATAATACAGCATTTGTGTAATTTAAAATTGCCTTTAAATCCAAAATCCATTTAAAACTCAGTTGTGCTGTCGCTGTGTACATGCAACACCCACAGCCCTTGCATCCCAAATGCAAATCCAGTGACATAAACTAATGTTATCCCATTCCAGTTCCACAGGAGCAGAAAGGGCTTCTTGAAGGCAGCCATAGTATTTTCTTCCACTGAAACTGCTAAGTTGACGAGAAGAAAAAATGCAACATCTGCAACATGCACAAAGTATATATTACTTACAAAGTGTGTCAGAATGTGAACTGATACCATATATAAATTAGCTGCTTAGCATCCTTCTTTGAGCATAAACCCATTCTATCATTCTATGCTCTCAAGGCAACTAAAATCTTGTAGAAATTGACATCTATACAAAAATATTAAATAAAGCATATTGATTAAATAATTGCCAGATCTAGAAACATAATGGAGAGAAGTTCACCTTTGTAAAAACAACCTGAAATCTGAAATAATTTCTGAACAACCTGGAGTAGAATTTATGAACGAACAAGAGTACAGAGGTAAGTAACAGACCTTCCAAAAGCATTTTTTTTCCCTGATTACAGTCGTCAAAAAAGCACCCAGGACTTTATAAGAAATGATCTATTTCCTTTTCTCTTCATGTTTTTATACTGTGATTTTTTAAATCTGAAATTTGTGAAATAAAGAAGTTTGATGGAAACAGTCCAGCATTACTAATACTGGGAAAGGGACAAGTTCAATTAAACTAAAATCAAAGTCCCAGTATGACTGCAGAGTTTTAAGTGTTTTGAATATCAATATTTTGTCTTGGTATTATCATCTCAAATACGTCTCTTCTGTTTTTGACCTTCTCTTGCTCACAACATGACAGAAACTAGCTGAGGTGCTTGTACATCTGAAAGACACCTAGAAATATAACTATAATGGGAACCTAAGAACCAGAATAAAGCAGAATTCACTTTAGGGTCAACTTCTTCTTTGGTTATGACAAACATAGTCCTCAAGTGAGAGAAAAAAAAAGTGTGAGCCTTTTATGGCCGGCCAGTGAAGATAACCTCCTAAGTGGCCTGCTCTGAATAAGGCACTACTGACTATAAAGACAGTTAAACCTACCAATTTATTAAAATAGGCAAATCCCCCAAACAGAAATCCCTGTCCAACGCACTGACCGCAGATGTGGTCAGGCTGCCTCTTGGAATTGCCTGTGCCCACGGCCAAGTCAGCTTTTCCTAAAATCAGCCCTAGTTGTGGAAGCCAATTCCCTTAAACACGATGCTACAGCACATTTTATCCCAACACTGTTCAGATACATGCTTCATGTCATGCAGAAGCTCACATGCTTTTGACGCGTACTGTTTTCAGGGCAATCACACTGACATAGAAAGGAAAAGAACCACTCAAAACATGGTTTTGACATTGAGCTCATCAGTACTGTCTGGGGTTTATTGTTGTTCATACAAAAATGAACTGAAAGGCAAAAATCTTGTGAACATGACTTGATAAGCATTTTGCATATAGAATTCCCTTTGGCAAACACCCCTTTGGTGGGCTCATCTTGTCCCTTTGCACATTAACTGGTGAAACATGCCAAAGACTATACTCAACTGGTCAACTAGAAATGAGTTAGAAGACCACCTTAAAATTAAACTAATTTAAATTTGCCTTCATGTGAAAAGAATGGCCTTGTTTTCTACAAACATCAATTGTAAAACTGTATCAAATGATCCAATATTTCCCACAGCCATAAATTATGTGGATGCTGTGTACAAACTGTGTAAGTGAGCCTGTAAGATTCCAGTGCAAACGCTGAAAAGAAAAGAACCCCCTGGGTTTGTGGAGGATCTCATGTAGCAACAGTCTAAATCTGCCTGCCTTTCAAACGGAGAGTATCCAAAAGTTAAACCATCTGCTGGGGCCTATATTTGAGATTAAGCACTCAGCCTGTCAGCCAAAAGCCATGATTCTTTCTTAGTTTTAGGATACAGAAATATTAATGTGATAAATATTTTTTCTTTGTGAACATTTCCCTTTTTAACCTGAGCCCTTTCAGGACTCGAGATCAGCATGGTTTGTTATACTGAAGTACTTGTTCCACCTGCAGGCATCTGAGACTATTTTCCCTCTGTGTTGCACGTCCAGTAAGAAACTTTCAAAAAAAGGAAAAATGTTGGGAAAAAATGTTTGCACAGAAGATGGAACTGTCAAAGAACATGCAAACCTGAGTTAGCTTCTTTTCAGGTGTAAACAGGTCCCATCTATCATTTACACACCTGGGCTATTACACACCTCTCAAAGATTGCCACAGTAAACTCACCAGTTTTGAGAATATTAAAAAAAATCCTGCTTCTTAACCAGGCATACTTTTAACCTAGTCTGCCTGGGAAAAAAAAATATCCTTTTGTTGAATAGTCAATACCCTGTTCTAGGAACAAGACATTCTGAAATAATGAAGGCTTTCTGGCTCTCCAGATGTTCTTTGGTCCTTGTTATTGCTTTTGGATGATGGTCACCTTCTGTTTAGATTTGCTGAATGCATTTGTCCTGGCTGACAGGCCTTCTGATACTTATAGAGTTGACTACAGGATTGTGTGTGTGTGTGTGTGTGTGCAAGTGTGCATGGATTCTAACAAAACACCCTGTTTACATGGTCTGTCCCTAACCAGGAACATGCTATTTTCTTTCTTTTGTTTAAGTAATCCCCACAACGACCTGTTAGACTAAACGACCTTATACTGCTGATAACAAACAGCCTGAAGGAGCATCGACCACAAATACCAACCCTGATATTTGTCACTCTCTTCTTGGAGCTTTCCAGAGAACACTCCATTTCCAGCTGCAGTAGTGTCAGATCTGCATTGGTGTGACTGCGTGGAGCTGTGACTGACTCACCTGCAGGCCATAGATGACCTTGTCAAAGCCAGGGCTCAGACTTCTGCTCACCACAGATCTGTGTTTTTCTTGTCATAAGCAAGAACTACATGAGAGGAGAGGACTTAGAAGCTGATCACAGCAGGACCCTGACTGAAATATATGCTTTGGCTTCTCCTCTGAGGGACCCTATGTCTCTTCACTAATTGCTAGGAAGCCCTGGGAGACCAGCCAGGTACCTGAGCAACCGAAACTGAAGAATTTCAAATCCAACCTCCCCATCGCGAGTGAGGTCAAGTGCTGGGGCCTCCACCCTGACAGTTGCTTTTTGTGGGAGAACTCCTGAAAGTTACTGGTATTTGTGACAGTATATGGTGATCTTGTGTGATTAAGTTCTATATAAAAAACATTTTAAAGGTTTTTGTGCAGTTAGAGCTACCACTGCTTACCCATTACTAGAATAGCATTACAGTAACATAGGCCTCGCTGTAGGCACCGTGACTGAAGAAGAAAGCACTTCAGGCTGGCTGATATGAGTAAACAGTGATGGAGCATTTTGCATCGGAGCACAATGCATTGTATCTGTGTGTGTATGTGGAGGGCGGGTTCCCAAAGGAATATATAAAATTAAGTATCCAAGATATCCATACAAAGGCTTCTTTCATATTTATGATTCTAAACACAGTATTTGCTACTGGCTGTTTTTAAATATGGTGTAAATTAACTTTCACCATTTGCTTACACCTAAACCCAATACCAGTCATAAGAATAGCTTCTAAAGATATTTGATGTGAAAATGACTATAGACAGCTACTAAAAGAATGCATGCCCTCTACAGTTCTCAGTTTAGAGAGCTCAGTTACATCACATATATGCATATGTACATATACACAACAAAATGCTACATTAAATAAAAAGTGGCAATAAGAAGTTATTGAAAAGTCAGAACTCTTTGAGCAGTTCAATCCTACAATTCAGTTCTAAAAGACAAGTAAAATTATTGATGTGCCTTATGCAAAATGCAGAAATACTCAACAAATGTTTCTGTTCTGTATCTGGAAAGAAGCAAGATTGCACATTTCTCATGCATTGATGATGGAGTAGTTTGCAGCCCATTAGTAACTATCGAGGGTGTTAAACAGCATCTGCTAGAAATAAACATTTTTAAATCAGCAAGTTAGATACCTAGCACCCAAAAGTCCCTTAAAGAGTTGGTTGAGGAAATGTCTGGTATGCCAATGCTGTTTTTTAATAAATCCTGGAATAGTGAGGAAAGACTAGAAGAGTAGAAATGAGCTAACATTGATTCAATATCAAAAAGGAAGGCTTGAGTAGTTATGCTGCTGCGACATCAGGCCCAGACAGAACAATAGGAAATAGGGCATGCGACTCAGTTGATAGAGTAAATGGATGGGAATGGAATTCATGTTTTTCAGTAAAGCTCTATGTGCTTTAAATTGAAGATTTTAAACGAAATTGTTGCCATTTTTAGACAAAATTCCAAGTTTGCTTGGTAAAGGTAACAGGGCACATGAAACAGTGAAATTCATAGGATGTTTTAAGAATTTGTACTTCTCCCTGTATCTGGCATTCTGCTGGGCATTGCCACTGTTCAGTGCATGACACATTAAAACAGTTTATGAACAAGTTTAACAAGAGTTTTAAAAACAATTGACAAATCAGAACCATTTTTCCCTGGAGACTCATTTTCTCTTTATTATGCCTCATCCTATTCACCAGCTTTGCAGCTGATCTGGGAGTAAATCATAGAATAAAATCATAGAATGCTTTGGGTTGGCCATCTAGCCCAACCCCCCTGCAGTAAGCAGGGATATCTTCAACTAGACCAGGTTGCTCAGAGCCCTGTCCACCCTGACCTTGAATGTTTCTAGGGATGGGGCCTCCACTACCTCTCTGGGCAACCTGTTCCAGTGTTTCATCACCCTCCTGGTAAATTTCTTCCTTATATCCAGTCTAAATCTACCCTCCCTTAGTTTAAAACCATTACTCCTTGTCCTGTCTCAACAGGCCTTGCTAAAAAGATTGTCTCCGTCTTTCCTATAGGCCCCCTTTAAGTACTGGAAGGCTGCAATAACATCTCCCTACAGCCGTCTCTTTTCCAGGTTGAAGAACCCCAACTCTCTCAGCATTTCCTTAAAGGAGAGGTGCTCCAGCCCTTGGATCATTTTTGTCACCCACCTCTGGACCTGCACCAACAGGTCTGTGTCTTTCCTGGACTGAGGGCTCCAGAGCTGGACAAGCTCTGGAACTACTTGTGCTAAAGCTAGGAGGCTAAGAAATGAATGATAGAATAATGCAGAGGAACCAGATTAAGTAATAAGCTGATCCATTCCAGCAAGACACATTTTAATACAGTTAAATAGATGACATATATGGAACAAGAGGGCATAACAACAACACCTTCCGACTGCCGAACAGCAAAAAAAAATTTATATGGGAAAGTTTAGTTTAGCTTGCCTAATAAAAAAACAATATTTCATAGAATCATAGAATGTTTGGGTTGAAAGAGACCTTAAATACCATCTAGTTCCAATCCCCCTGCCATGGGCAGGGACACCTTCCACTAGACCAGGTTGCTCAAAGCACCATCCAGCCTGGCCTTGAACACTTCCAGGAAGGGGGCATCCACAGCTTCTCTGGGCAACCTGTTCCAGTGCCTCACCACCCTCACAGTAAAGAATTTCTTCCTTATACCTAATCTAGATCTACTCTCTTTCAGTTCAAAGCCATTATGCCTTGTCCTATTACTACAAGCCCTTGTAAAATGTCCCTCTCCAGCTTTCTTGTAGGCCCCCTTCAGGTGCTGAAAGGCTGCTATAAGGTCTTCCCGCAGCCTTCTCTCTTCCAGGCTGAACAGCCCCAACTCTCTCAGCCTTGCCTCATAGGAAGAGCAGAGGTGTTCCATCCCTCTGATCATCTTTGTGGCCCTCCTCTGGACCCACTCCAACAGGTCCATGTCTTTCCTGTGCTGAGGGCTCCAGAGCTGGACGCAGGACTCCAGGTGGGGTCTCATCAGAGCAGAATGGAGGGGCAGAATCCCCTCTCTCGACCTGCTGGCCATGCTGCTTTGGATGCAGCCCATGATACAGTTGGCTTTCTGGACCGTGAGCGCACACTGCTGGGTCGTGTTGAGCTTCTTATCAACCAGCCTCCCCAAGTCCTTCTCAGCAGGCTACTCAACCCATTCTCTGCCCAGTCCGTATTTGTACTTCTCTCTGTATCTTAACTTGCTCATATTCTTAACTAGCTCATATTCTTAACTAAATCAGAACTGGAAAGCTACAATGTCTATTCAAGTAGAAACACTCAGAAGTTACAGGTCATGCTGGAGGTAAGGATTCACATGAACAACTGGTGTGATACATACATCTTTGTACACATTTATTTGGAGTATTGAGCAGGACAAGAGAGATGATGGCACTGCTGAGAATTGTGTTGGTGTGGCCAACATTATGATGCTATGCACAGTCTTGCGCTGGAATTTGTCTCAATCACACACTCACAGCACTGACTTCTGCATGCGTTAATCTCTAGATGGCTTTCAGTTAATGGAAATGAGCTCATTTGAGATGATGCTTTTTTTATTACAAAAGTCATCCTAAAATAGCTTGAAGATGGCTGTCTGTGGCACATTGTAGGTGCTTCTCCTTAGGTTAAATGAAGCTCCTCTGTGGTGTCAGATACTGCTAAAAGTACTGAGAAACTGGAGAGTACGCAAAGTTATTCCAAGCTGTCTGAGAATCATGTACAAGAAGAATCCACCACTCTTTATGTTATCAGAAGACTGAAACATGACTTCTTAGAATAAAGAAGAAACAGAATAACAGAAATATAAATTGGTGGTAGCTAAACAGGGACCAAACTACTAAGGGGAAATGGAGAAATCTCCTGTCTGAAGAACAATTGGATATCTCTGTTCTTAGAATACACGGTTTAGCTGCAGACAAGACAGAGTACAGTGGTGAATGAGTGAAAAGAAATGGCCTGTGATATACTGATTAGGCTGGATGATCTAATGATCTCTTGTGATCTAACTTTGACGAGACAATGAGCTGCTCAGTTTAACTGCAGGAAAGATAAGGTTCTGATATAGAAATGCTCTCAGTATAAGAATGGAGGTGTACTTATTGGCAAATAGAGTTAAGACAAGCTGCAAATCTATGATTTAAATTTTATTACATGTTAGCTAATAGCATTTGTTTTTTTCCAAGAACTAAATTTCACAGCTTTTTGTGGGTCTGCTTGGTGCTAAAGCTATGGCACAAACAGGGTTTTATTATGGGGTAGGGACCAGATAGAAGGAAAAAAAGAAGAGTGTATTAGAATGCAGATGGAAGACAAGTAATACTAAAAAGCAGCTAACTCCCGTGTTGGCCCATCTTCACTAAGCAGTCAGGACTAGTAACCCCTTGCCTATATTCTGGAAATGTTTGATTAAAGATAAGCTGTCTTTTTTGTTATTAATGCATCAAGTAATGTATTACCAAGCCACAGCTTTGTCAAGTGCACCTAGAGAGCTATAGCTGTACCTCTTCAGGCTTGCCTTACGGTGCAGGACAGTATGTGTATGCCCATGGAGACCTCTATGCTGAGCTGAAGTCAGGAGCACTGTTAGTTCTCCAGCCTTAAAATGGAGTAGTTCAACTGAGTTGGTTGCTTTACTGGTAGATGAACCTCCTAAGGATCAGCTCTTTCTAGGAAGCTGCAGAAAGCTGTATTCATATCCGCAGTGCTCCATAAGGTAGTAAGAAAATGTATGGTGGTTAGAAAAAAAGAGCAGAAAAGATTTGCAGAGGCATGTTTGTCTTTGTTAACTTCATCACTTATACGTGCAGGGCCGTGTAAAATATGCAACAGATTAGGAACTGCAAACAGAAAGTAGCATTGACACAGAGCAAGCCACTTACCACTGTCAGTTCCTAGAAACATGAACCGAACTCTGGTAATAGGGAACATCAGCAGTGAGTACAAAGACCATAATAAAACATATCTGAATGTGATCTACACACTGATTTACCCTTAACTTACTGCTGCTCCTGATGCATGTCTAGTCCAGAAATCAGAGCACAATTCACAATATTTTTACTTCTTCTAAATTGATCAATCCCACTCTAAAATATACAGTTGAATGTTAATGAAAGACCTAGTCAGAAAATAAAAGTCTCCAAAAGCAGGCTTCTACGATTTTTTCCCAGCCCTCAGTCTTGTACTCTTCATTTTCTTACACGGAGTAAGTATCAACCACTGTTTTGCTAGTTTGAGTAAGCCACCCTCTTTGCTTCATTCTGTTCCATTCAGACCATGCTAGTCCTTCTTTACAGCTATGCCATGCAGAGTTTTTCTTGCATGTGAACGACCATGGCTCTACCCAGCATTCCCAATGGAATGGTTGCCAAATGGAGAACTGATCATGGATATGATAGAGCTCACTAGTCAGGGTGGATGTTGTACACTGTGTAGATACACTAAGAGAGGGAAGCTTTTCTTCAAAGAGGTGACAATAGACAACATAGCTGAGATGGACAAAAAGTGTGATATGAGACAGAAGGTCTTGCTTCCCTAGGATGAGGCAAGAAATGGAGGGCTGATATTAAAAAATACTTAAGGGTCTCAAGTAGATTTGTAGTAAGAGTTTCAAAAATGCTGTAGCTGACTAGGCACTTATATCTTGCTGACTGCACTAGAAGCTGGGTTCCTTATCTGCCGATTGCAAATCCACAGCGTCAGGCTAGCAGCAACCCAGGAAATCTCTGAGGTAGCAGAATGAGGTGGTGGATTCTTCACAGTTTCTACAATGGAACTCTGTCCCACTAGTTTGGGGATGACAGAGTATTAACAGCCATGCATTATAAACCATAGATAGGTGTAACACTAAATGAATTAACTCCTTAAAACATGAGCTTCTCCCTGTCGGGGAAACCTTTTCCTGAAAGATACTATGCTGTGACGGTGAAAACAGGTGGCAAAGAGCCAGGTTCTAGGCTAGGTAGTTTATTTCCTAGGCAAAAACACGACCCATTTCTCTAGAGAGGCATAATAATACCCCCTTTTATGAGGGGGTATTCTCTATCACCTCCAGCAATGTTAGTTTTAAAAACCTTTAGAAACCATCACTAGCTCTCCAGGATCAAGGACACTGTTCCTGAATTTTCAGGAAAAATTACTATGTGATCTGGCATTTCCAAACTCATATTCAGTTGGACATATATTTGAAGTAGCTAAAATAGTCTGAAAGGGAGGAGGGGAAGGAAACTCCATCTTACTAATACAGTGCTAACAACGTTAAAAAAAAGTGAGCATGCCAATTGTTAATGCAACATTTACAAAAGTCTTTGCAGGTTTTATCCAAGCTGTATCTCCGTCCAGCTAGTGAAAATGCTGTAACCTCCCATCCAAACACGCCCCTCTAACCCTTACTAATTCCTACATTTTTCTCATTCCTCTGCTGTAATGCTAGTTTGCTTACTAAAGTGTGGGTACCTAACTTGAGGCACAGCTGCTACTGTTTGTGAGCCAATCCATAGGACTGTGCATATTTTTGAAACACTAAGGCTGCTGTTTCCCTGTAGAAAGTGAAAGTGTTTCCCTGATAATGCGCAACCAGCTGGCTGACCAGTTTTTGCATATGTACAGTCAAGGTCTATTGTTCTTCATTTTGCAGTGTTCTGAGAGATTCACCACTGATTAGTGTCCCAAAAGAAAACTTACCATCTCTTAATCGATTCACTCAGAATTCCCAGGAAATTCTTCATGCTCATCAGATCTTTAACGAAAACAAGAGTAAAAGATGTATTGCTGTCTGACCTAAAGGGATTTATTAAAGATACTTTATGCAGGATTTAAATAGACATTTATAAAGCAAGAGAAACCTTGAAAACAGTAACTTTGTATGTTATTACAGACAACTATGGATGAAAAATAAATGTGATGAACTATGGTATGAAATGCTCTAGCTTTTGTTTAAGCTGAGATTTAATGTCTTAAAAAGACATTTATGTTGTGGTATGTTTCCTGGACAGAATATCTATGTTATATAAAGGCCACTGAAGTGCTCCCTTCCCCCTTCTGTTTATAGCTTTTTTAGTTCATATCAATCGTCATCCGTCTGAACATGAAAAGCCACCTCTGATATTTTTCCCTTAGTGTTTTCTCTGTCTGCAGCAATCAACAAAAAAAAATATAAAAAGAAGAAATCAATGAAATTTTATCAAGCATGAAATGGCATTTTAACAAAACAGGGGTTTTTGCTGAAGTAATGTTTCAGTAAGGAAGGAAATACCATTGACTTTATTACAGCTGCCTAATGTTTTCCACGAACTGCAGAAAATAATTCACTGTATCTTAGTGACCTACAATAACAGCTGACTGCTTGCACTTGATGGAAATGTGATTTGTGCCTACTAGAAATTAACTGTTTAACTTCTCCATATTCTTCTCTCTGGTAACACATTAGTTCACTTTGCATTCTGTTTTGAACTGCTTCCTGAGATGCACACTCCAGTAAACACAAACACCAATTGCTATGCAATGTTCTTCCATGAAAGAAGAAAAATACAGGCAGACTGCATATTTCTGTGAGCTGTAAAACCCATGCTGGGCTCTAAAAGACTGCATTTAAATGAGACCTCTTCTTTTTAATAGTCATTTTATCTCAAAGATTCAATGACATAATAAATACAAAGGAACATTTCTGACAGTTGCACATGTGCAAATACTTGCATACACATGCATACTCAGCTGAAATTTCCAGAGTGAGAGTGTTAGAGAAGATGTAAAATCAATAAAGATTCAGAGCTGGACTGGATGAAGTGACAATGTAAAGGGAAAAGTAATAGTTTGTCTAAGTAGCTTGCAGAAAAATGAGTGGGGATGAGGCAGGAAGAATGGGAACAAAATCTTTGTCTATTGAGACATGCTGGAAGATTTACTCCCACTGTTTTTGCTGCCTCTGAGAAACACGAGATGGATGCAAGCTGTCCTGCTGCAACTGCTGCTGGAAGTCCGACAGATTTCATATTCACCATGTCATACTATCCCTTCATTACACAACTTACAGAATATGTTTTGTCCTTACTCAGTAATAGCACCAAAATATTGTACGCACATCTATGAAGATAATACTGTATGTATGATACATAGTATCTAGCCACATAGTGTAAAACTGTATATGTAGGTACATCACATATAGAGTACCTATGAACATATACATCTACACTGCATGTATACACAACCCCTAATGGATAGCTGTGCTGTTTACTAGGGAAGGAGAATTTGGCTGGGGATCGTAAGCAAGCCTTACCTTTATAGAAGGTGACCTGGGATCCTTCACGCCCATTCAGAATAAACAAGAACGAACTTTTCACCTTTGAATTTGACCAGTAGTGTATGCCTCCATAATTTGTATGAAAAATAGATACGGCATGTATAGAGGACTCTTTCTTCACACTTGAAAAGCAGCTGTATATCTTTGAAGTGTGCTGCCTCTTTTTTCTAGTCTTACTTGTTCAAATTAGAATAACTAGCATGAATCCAGGATTACTTCCACTGAGGTATTGCAACTACACAGAGGTAAAACTAGTGCAAGGAGACCACGGAGTCTCCACACTACCATTCCACAGCAGTTGGATTTTGTTTTATGCTTTCAAATGTGTGAATGGAAGGACCACTTCATGTTACTGAAATGAAACAAGACTATAAGCAATGAAGTGTTCAGACATTACTGGAACTGGAGATCATCTCTCTTAAAGTGGTTGAGACACTGTATTTTTAAGATTGCTGTAGAAGTCTAGACCTCCATTTTACATGCTAGTCAGAAAACATCATAATGAACACTACAGTGGCTCTCATCAGCAAAGAAACTGTTTTCCAACTCACTCATGGCAGGATGACAGGGTAGCACTCACTGAAACATGAATATCAGTTCATCAGAGGTCTATGTTTAAAATATTAAGTAGGTCTGCTTATGAGCTAAGCTCCCTTCATATCAGAAGCCAAGAGAACATGCCTGTTATTTAATCCTACCCTTTCTCATCTATAACATCTCTATAAATTCTCCACTTGAAAGTACTGGACCCATGTGTAAATTGCCTCAAGTTAGGTACGTCAACTTGCAGCTGGGCTCAAGGAATAGCTGAAATATCAAAGTGAGAAGGAACCTGTGGTTGTCAAACTACAACAAGCTTATATAATGAAAAGTTTGACTCTTCTGTCACTGGGAGGTCATTCAACAAAACGCTGTGAAATTTTTCAGTGTTTTGTTGGGCTTTTTATTTATTTCATCTTTCATGTCAAAGGGAAAGGATTGGGTAATCAATTGGCACAGGCTACAAGCAGACTTCACACCCCCGTGAGTACCTTCATACCGAGTTCACTTTTACCTGGTGAAAAGAAACTTATATTCGTATAGACCTATACCTTTCCTTTTCAGGCATTTAAACGAATGAAGAAAAAACATGCAATGTAAATCTTGATAAACAGGTTCAGAATGATGGCCATATACTCAAATATAGTTAAAATCGAATTCT
Source organism: Opisthocomus hoazin (assembly GCF_030867145.1). Lineage (NCBI taxonomy): Eukaryota > Metazoa > Chordata > Aves > Opisthocomiformes > Opisthocomidae > Opisthocomus > Opisthocomus hoazin. The sequence continues at coordinate 67,990,148 of NC_134417.1, read as the reverse complement.
ACAGAAAACCAAATTCACTGAGAGCTGTGTCATAGCAGGCTGTTCAGGTGAATGTATCCCAATGGTAGCTTATGTCGTTCTTGCAAACTGAAGGTGGATATGTCTGACAGATTTTGTCTTGCTTAACTTCATATAAAACATCTATATGATGAAAACAAATGTTTGAACCATTCTATAAAAAACACTGCAAAGCTTTCTGTCTCGGTGAGTATTGCAATAGCATGCTTCAGACACTGCTTATGTAGAAAATATCACTCACTGATAGCCATTCTTTATAACTAATTTCACTTGATATACTCTTTGGGATAGAAGAAGCAAAATACAGATGCCTAAATGGCTTTTTCTACACCATTATTTTCTACCCTTCACCTTCTCTTCTAATATCCCTTCACACTAAACTATTGCCTCAAAATTTTTAGTCTGCCTTTATGTTGCAATCTTTCTCTGCCCTAGTAGGAATTAATGACAGAGTAAAAAGAAAGTTATATTTGCCATATTGTTTTTGCGCTTCTGTGATCTTAACACTCAGGTTAGAGAGGTAAAATTGATTCTATGTGGCATTAAAATGTTTACAGTATTATTTTCAATATTTTTCATAGAGTGACTTAATTTCTTGCTTACTTTTCAATGAGTGTTAAAAATGAAGCGGATATTTTTAGTTTATAATAATACCTGGGTATTATTTCCTAGCTGATTTAGAGCACATCAACATGCACAAGTAGTTTGCTTTCCTGGACTTACCTACACTGAATTCTGTATGTTGTCACGTTTGCACATTTTGTTATCTTCCCTTGAAGTTTGTCACTAGACTCTTGCCATTTTGCCACACCTTATCCCTCTTCCACCAACACTTGTAACAATTCGTAAGACTCTCTATTTTTTTTCTCCAGGTTAAACACCAGAGAGGAACTCTCACTTAGAATAAGATCTTAGAGAGTCCTAACCAAATATTACGATACTGTAGAATTTTATATTTTAATGTCATTATTAAAAAAATGCCTTACTGAAAAAAGTGCACTGAGGAATCTGCACAAAGATTACTTACAACACCAGTAGATAATGGTGCTCCCAGTGGCACCAATGGCATTGGGAATGACAGCACTGTAGTAAATATAGTTACAAGACATTGCTGTATCAGTGCCAAGGCAGAAAAGAATCAGTTCCATAATCTTTGGTTATATTTGCACAGTATTACTTCAAGAATATAACATAAAAATCACACTTCTTTTTTCCTAAAGGACAACTTCCAGATGAGCATGTAGTAATATCTTGTACACTTTCTCATTCCTATCTGTGTACACATTGTCCAAAAGTGTATGTACTGATTGTATTGTCTTCTACTGCCAACATGATTGTTCTTAAATACAGTTCAGAAGATGAGATGGTTAACTAACTGTGCCCTTTCTCAGGTTACAGCCAATCTTACTTACAACCTGGGAAGTTGAGAGATTACCCTTCAATGACTTTATCCTTGTATGCACCAAAGCAAGTACAAGTAAGGAGTGTAAAATTAATCCCTGTAGCGTTGTAGACGTTTAAAAGTATTTCAGTTAACGGTTGCAATTCAGTCTCAGCTTGGTGAGTGGTTCAGTATCTGATACACCAACACTTTCTTACTGTAGCTTCTTAACGGAAGCTGAGCATATTTCTCTAGCGCAGTTCGGTGCATGTAACTGCAGCCATGTCAATTACTGTATCATGGGTGTGTAGCAAAACACACCTCCAGTGTTCTGCTTGGCACGTCTTTAGTGAGCTGCCAGCTTTCCAGACAAATGTAAAAGTCTAGAGGGTACTGTAGCAGAGAAACCACAGTGGAGTGCTACAGCAAAAGAGTTAAGATTGGAAGCCCTACAAAATATGAAACATTAATAGTTGTAGTACAAAAAGCTATGTAAATAACATATGGTAAGAAGCTGTATTTTTGCATGCTAAACTAACTGATCTTCTGTGGAAATACAGTCTTCTCTCATACTTGTTAAATATATCCAGACAATGAGACAGCTTGCTTGCCAGGTGGATTTTCTTTCTTTTTTTTCCTTCAAATCTTGTGGAATAGTAAAGATAAATCCATGCCTAGATCACCACACTAATTGCTGAAGAGAGTGACGCAAGTCCATGTAAGTGAAATATCTGATGTTCAGCCAATATTGTACTTTTCAGGGGCCTTAGCTAAAAGGAACTTGCAATAGATGCTTGACAGAGAAATTGGAGTCTCTTGCAGGTTTGCCTCACTTGGGAGTTCAGTGCATGGTGGCTTCCATGTCTGACATCAAGAAGTACCTTTCAGTGGCATCTCTCAGGTCTACCAAGGTGCTCTGCCATTTCAGACCCCTGCCAATCCATGCACTCGGCCTTCCACAATGAATACAGTGAGTGGGACATCTCTTTTTCGCATGCTAAAAGGACTCTCTGTATGTATCTTGTTAGGAGCTGGTGCAGGCAAGCTGTCTCTGGAATGGTGAGACAGCTCATCTGTAAATTGGTTTTGCTTCAGTTCCACAGCTGCAAGAGCAGCAAACACTGGAGCCAGACGAGTCCAGAGAAGAGACTTTGCTAAAGGCTGGCCAGGAAGCCAAGCCACAGGCAGAGACACTGGTACATAAAATGCATTCCAGTGGTTGGCATCTGGGCCCTGCAGCTGCCAAGCACACCCAGTGTGTGGCCATGGGTGTTGGCTTCAATACTAGAACATTTTGAGGAGGAGGCCAACAAGCAGCAACCAGAGAAGACAGCGCCAAGTTACTACAGAAATTACATTCATGTGCCAATTTGCTTGCTATTTCAAAAGACAAAATTTTATCTCACAAGTATTGTTTTGAACATACCCACATGACAGTTAACAGAAATACGCTGATATTTGCTAGTAGGGGGAGGGTAAAATACTTATATAAGTGAAACGATGCTCCTTGGGGCACTGGTTAACAAAACAAAACCATATCCATTATATTCTTCCTTAATTAATGCACAAGTTTCCTTAGAGACCACAGCTCTGTTGGGGGACACAAGGCTGGTGTATTTCTTTCCAAGAGACAGTGTAGGTAGAGTTATATAAAACAAAGATAGAGGTGAAATGAAAGATACACAACAAGGCAAGTTTCAGCTCCAAAGACAGGCTTTGTGCACTATTAATGTGTGAGCAGGTCAGAGCATCATGTAAAAACAGAAAGGTTGTATTAAACCTTTAGAACAGAATAGAATTGAACACATGGCTTTGAGTACAGTATATCTAACAGGATACATGCTACGCACTCGCAAAATGTATCAGGCTGTATATCCAGCTCTCTTCACTGGAGATTATGTCACAACAGCCGACTACATTTAACAATGTGTTAAGAGCATACGGGGTCAATGTATAAGCAGAATCTTTACCTCCCTCCTGGGAGAGTTACCTTTAAAAAATACAAGCCCTTAGGAACTGAAAACACTTGAGCTGTGGTATCAAAAAATTCATACAGGCTAATTTACCAAACAGATCACATGTTAATTAGCCAAAGGGATTCTTGTTTTAAACACAGCATTCATTTTGCTTTGAATGAGGCTTGAGCATGTTCCTCCTGCACGATTCTTCAGTCCCTGTCCCCCCAAGCCCAAAAGCAATGCTGGGGTACAGTGCTTCTCTGAAGGAGAGCTCTCTAAAAACGTGAGGGTGAGATCCTGTCTCAATGCCTCTCGCAGACCTCCCACCAAATCTTCTCACTTCGCAGCATCTGCAAATTCAGTTAAGAATCTGAATGCCAATCAATGGTTTTCTCTGGCTCAGTAATCACTCACAATAATGATTTTGTTATTGAAACTTCAGCACGAGTTCTGTTGAAGATTTACAGGCCAGAATGGAATCCCCTCCCTGGCCTTTAATTATCCTAGCTCTATAGTGCTAAAAAACCTAGAAAAAAAAATCAAAAGCCACTGAATTAGGCAGATACAACTTTACAAGCTCTTGGGACATATTAATTGAGAATAGCAACATGGCCAACCAAGATAAAAAATCCTAAGTTTCTATCATATATGGACATGAATAAATAAAAACAAAACAAGAAACCTCAAATTGCACCAGAAACCTGTCAACAATCCACTCTCACAATTTTATTCTGAGATCTCAGCTTTTAAATGCCTATCTCATTCAGACTATAAATTAGTGGTGAACCCTTCAGCAGTTAAAATGCCAAGATGTAACAGTCACCCTAGTTAATAGGAATGTTTTCTTAACACAGTTACTAAGATTGCAAAGTGAGAAACAACTACCTTAAATCCTAGTTTAACTCAGTATTTTGCCTCTAAATGTAGCTGTTGCATATTAAATGTCCGATTTTAATCACTTTGTTATAACTGAGAATTTACTCACCAGATTACCATGTTCATATCAATGTAAAAAATTGTATGTGTATCACAGGAGAGCCTGTGAATTCAAATGGTAATGAGATCTTTTCTTTTCTGTTTCTGTGTTATTGGACTAGATTGTGCTGTACTGGGGCTTCTTAACAGTTTGATGTCTGTGGAACAGATGGCTGAACAGAATGAGTTACTGATGCAGATGCAAAGTTGACACAGAACCATCTCCAGGCAGTGATAATAGAGACGGATGGCTCTGGGAGGGAAAGTTCACACATCAGCGTGTCTTATCAGCACACTGTAGACCCTAAGTCCTTGATATTTCAGCTTGTTCTCGAGAAAGATGACTTATCTTTCCTGTTACACTCATTTTGTTTCTTTTGCTACTTGCCTTTTCATGACAAATGCAGGCTGAAGAAATTTAACTGTAAAGATTAGTGGTATTTTCTTGCTCTTCTGCAGAAACCCTACTTGCAAGACTTGTTACAAATAGCTTAACTAGGCAGCACTTTAAAACACCATTTTGTTTCTCCTTTTAACAAGGATCTCATTCCTGCTCTATCCTTGCCTTCTACTCAGCCTTCTGGGAAAGCATTTCCATATACCAATATGTAAAATGTGTGGCCACACTAAGCATCATTATCTTGAAAACTCCTATACACTGGTGGCAATAGGAGATTTATCAAGCATCTCAACTGTTGTCTCTTACGTTCCTCTGCTGTGCAGTCCACTGGTCAGTCTGTCATGAGGTGGTGACTCTTGCAACATTGCATTCATAGTATTGAGAACACTTGAGGTATTTTTTTAACTCTTCCTATGTTTTGTTTCACTGGAGCACACACATCCCATCATATGTATAAACTGGATCCATCTTCACCTTCTGAACTAAACAGTCAGTTTGTGCTCTTTTCTCATTTCTCTGAGTTACAAGACTTAAATGCAGGCACTATCGTTGAAGAAGGCAGGAAGCTAGCATGAGGACAGGTCTTCTTTCTTCCCTTCTTTCTCACCCCTTCTCATTATTATTGTTATTATTATTAATTCATAACTGTTACTGTATTCTTTGCTATTGCAACTTTCTCCTTCAGTCTCCCATCTGCTGTGAAGCCAGACCTCTCCCAACGCAGCCACAGCTGCACTGAAGCTGGTGCTACAGTCTGGTTCAGCAAGCAGCGGTGGAGCCCTGAGCTCCTCTCAGGGAACACAACTGCTGAGTGGGAAAGAGCTCTTCATTCATTCTGAGCTTTTAAGCAACAGCCAGGAACACGCAAGTGCCTACGAAGAGGAAGTCAGCAGTTGTCTTGTGACAGGTTACATAAACTGAAGGTTTGTAGTTCCAATAGGCAAAGAGAAACCAGAAAAAGCTTTCTGCAGCAGAGTCCTCAAATTAAAGCAATAGGGATTTGCCACAGCCAATACTCCCCTCACTGGAGGGCAGGCTGTGCTTCTACTGGGGTCAACCCAAAGTGAGAAACTCCCTGTGGTGCTGGCTCTCCTTGGTCCCCCTGGGCAAGGGTAAGCCCCTCCAGTCCAGCCCAGCCACTCTCCTCCGGTCTTTTTCTCTCAGGATGCATTAACTCTTGCCACACTGACACTGCCGCCTGGACCAGGGCCCGTGCGAAGCACCCCAGCTCGGGTGTGTCGCGGTTAGACCAAGTTCAGGTCACTCATTGCAGCCCCACTGGTCTCTGGTCCTTCCGCTCAGCATCTGCCAAAGCGGCAGCGGCTGGAGAGGGCACAGGTGACACCCTCGGACAGGCCCACGCTCAGTCCCCTCACGGCTCCGCTGGCGGCCACCCTCGCATGGGTTCCTGACGCAGGCGCGAAGCGGTCGGGAAGGGGAAGGCCCTGCCCCACGCGGGATGGATTTGCTCGTGGTTGCTCTCACGCAGCTTCGGGAGCAATTTCTCCACCGCTGCGGGCCTTCCCCTGAGGTGGCCCCCCGCCACACGGGGATGGCACTTTCCTCATCCCTCTCGCGCAGGACGAGACATCTCCGGCTACGGTGACGAAAGCGCCTCTGTCCCCTGGCCCCGCTGGCGGCAGCGGCGCCTTCCCGTCGGCTTCTCGCGGGACGCGCGTGACCGCGGCGGCGCGGCGGGGTGCGGCGCGGCGGGCGTGGAGCAGCAGCGCCGCCTGCTGGCCGCCGCCGTGAGCCCGCCGCTCCCCCCCTCCTGCCATTTTGTGTCCGGCGCTGGCGGCAGGCCGGGAGCGCTGTTTTCTGTTATATTTTTCTCTTCTGTGGCTCAGAATCACAATATCCGTGGGCTTTTTCTCTTTTTTGTGGAAACACGGGTCATTGCACGCACCAAAACCCCCCAGGTTCATCTCTCGTCCACCGAAGTGAAGTGTGTGGCAGCTGCTGGTGGGGAATGGCTTCCTCCTCAGGGCCTTCTCCCCGCAGCCTTCCCTGGGCTGGGGGCTGCTCCTGGCCTGCCCGGCACTGGGCTCTCCTCAGGGTTTCACTGCTGCTGCCTTCCGATGTAAATCATCTCGGCTGCTCCTGCCACGCAAGGCTGCGTCGTCGCCTGCCTCATCAGCCCTGTAGATAAGCCCAGCTCTTACTCGGGATAAAATTCCTCCTGCCTTATTTTCCCATTCCACAGATATTTAAGTTTATTTCAGCCCTGAGTCGTTTAAGATTTGAGGTATCATGTCTATTAAATAATAACATTTAAGTAGTTCATGCAAATGAAATGAGACTGGTGAAAGATTTTTTAAAATATTTTGAATGTGAGACTGCTATGTGTGGAAATAAGTATTCTATGTATGGGTAAAAGAGTAAATTAAATAAATGTGGTTTTATTAGTGTTTTCCTTATCTCTTAGTTTACTTTCTGATGCTGTAAAGATTTTACATGTAAGGATCCCTGGAGTTCAGTTGAATCTTTATGGAGAAATACTTTGAAAATTTGATACGTAAGAAGTTGCTTTGCGTTCTTGGATTCTCATTTCCCACTTGTGTTCTATAGCCTTGGCACAGCAGGTCAATAAAGAAATTGGATGGGAAAATACAAGCAGAAAGAGTTAATACAGTAATAGGAAATGTACAGTTGGCACTCTCTCTTAGGAGTAGAGGCAGTTTTAGTCTGCTCTTAGGAGTGAGCAGACAGTAAGTGGAAACTCCATTCTTGTGAGCAGAGGGAAGCACACTTTTTTGCACAAGATGACTTTTTAATCTGAAGCTATCATACACATTGGCAAAAGAACACAGTAGTTTCAAGGCAAAAAGCAGAGTAAAACCTGTATTTTTTTAAAATGTCATGGTTCAATATGGAAATCTCATGGTTTTTGGGGTCTGGTTTGTGAATTGTTTTGTTGCCTTTGAGGTCTGAGCTATTAAAATACTTGACAGGTGGGAAAGGTAATTTTTAACAAAAAGGTGTTTTTTATGATGAAACCACATTGCAGAAATAGTCTCAGCTGTCAAACAAGTGGTGCAGAATGTAGTTAATTCTACAGTCTGTAGCTGATGGCAGAGGGGTTTAACTATATGATCTTCAAGGTCCCTTCCCACCCAAACCATTCTATGATTCCATGATTGCTCCATGCCCCCAAAACCCGACTCTCCACATCCCTTTGGCTCCTCAGGGATGTAGGAGGAAGCAGAACATTTTGCTATGTGTCCTTAAGGTCAGATGCGATCTGAGTATCTTTGCTATGGGGAGAGTTTGGGGTACGCAGGCCTTTTCTCTGGCGCCCTCAAAGCCACATAAAATTTATGGGAGACTGGGTAGATGCATGAAACATTTAAGGAAGGGCAGATCTACGCAAGGGAGTTCGATCCTAGCAGGCATTTCTTATCTAACAATCATGGAAAAGTAAGTCTAAAAAAGGGCTTAAGAGATCCTCTAGACTATGTGGAGTGGATGACTTACAACTATTGAATCTATCTCAAATGTTTGCCTACTCCATTTTTAGAGACCTGTAAAGACAGATTCCCATGATGTTCCAGTCTATCCCTGTACGTCACTTTTACTGATTGTTGGTTTTTTTTTTTTTCCCTGAGGTATATCTTGAATCCTTTCTATGGTATGTTTTTACCCTCACTCCATGGTGGGCCATGGGCCTGGAGAACATTTTACTACCTTCATTTTTATCACCTTCTTTGCAGCAGCCTTTTATCTATTAGAAGACAGCGTGTCCTCTTCCACGTTCTCTTTTCTAGATAATCTCTGTTTGTTCTGTCTTACCTCATGAGTCCTATAGTCCCTGCTCTGGCGGCACTTCTTGAGAGTCTTCAACCCAGGAAGTATTCCTGTAGGAAGCACAATCCTCTTCAGACAAAGAGCTGAGGGACTTTGCACACCCCTCTGCACACTTTTTCTGTGGCTCGATCAGCTGGTGTGATTGTTAGTGTGCATGCCAGCAGCCGACCTCGTTCTTCTTCCCTTCCCTTCCCTTCCCTTCCCTTCCCTTCCCTTCCCTTCCCTTCCCTTCCCTTCCCTTCCCTTCCCTTCCCTTCCCTTCCCTTCCCTTCCCTTCCCTTCCCTTCCCTTCCCTTCCCTTCCCTTCCCTTCCCTTCCCTTCCCTTCCCTTCCCTTCCCTTCCCTTCCCTTCCCTTCCCTTCCCTTCCCTTCCCTTCCCTTCCCTTCCCTTCCCTTCCCTTCCCTTCCCTTCCCTTCCCTTCCCTTCCCTTCCCTTCCCTTCCCTTCCCTCCTCTTGTGTGCTTTTTCATTCCATTGAGCTTCTTTCCCTTGAGCATCATGGATCTCCATATCTGCCTCTTGTCTGATCACCTTCTGATATCTGTTTCTCTGTTCTTGTTCCCTCTTACCTAGTCTAGACCCTGCCACTGTTCTCATCCTCAACCTTAGCAGCCATGCTCTAGTCTGTTTCCCCTAAGATCTCCTTAGTGGAAATTTTCCTTTCTGTCACTGGTTGTGAAGCCCTCTAGCTCTGATTTTAGACAAAAAAGGATCTTCAGTACTCTTAATTTCCATCCTCTAAACTGATTTTTGCAGGCCTTGCACTCTTCCAGGAGAGGATTCCTCAGCTGCTGTTCCTACACAGGAGCTCACAGTCCACAAAGGCTGCTTGGGCGCAGCCGGGACCTGGGCTGTTCCATCAGCACACCGGCGGGATCTGCTGAGACAGCATCGCAATGGTTTGTGGAAGTCAAACGGCTTCCTGGGCCTCCCTGCCTCTCCTCCTTCCTGTGGACCTGCCTTTGGCTCCTGCATGACCAGTTTGTATCAGGTTGTCTCCTCCAGGCTTCTAGCACTGGCAGTGCAGGGATGAGCTCTTAACTTTGACTTGGGTCATCACGGCCCAGACCTGCAACTTCTGGGGCTGTCCTCTGTGTATAGGCTCTGCTGTTAAAACCCAAGCTTGCATATGCCCATGTATAATTGGCAGCCTTTTCAGGCCTTGCAACTTGATAAAATTAGGCTTGTGCAGACAAATGTCCCCTCCCGTCTATCTTTTTTCTCCTACCAGAGTAAACCCTTTTTTAAACACAAACTCCAACGAGTTCCTGAGCATGCTGGAAAAAGCTGGTACAGTTGTTTAACACAGGCAATAAAACATATTTTTTTCTTAACCTCACACTTGGAAGCTACTGAGCCCTTTGGCTTTAATTAACACAAAATATGTCTGAGGCAGATATTTGGCTTCGTTTTCAAAATACAAAGATTAACAAAGTTATGAGCCATGAACAAAGTGGTCTTACAAAGTAATGGAAAATAGGCAATTCTGTCAGCCTTTGTGTGTGATAGGTATCATCAAATACAGTTCCATACTGTGCAATTAAAGATGTCAAATAACTGTATTTATTAATGAGCTACTGCTGATAAGAACACAAATTTATAACAAACAGCCTGATACATACAAATAATAAAATCTGTATTTCTGTAAACTCACACAGGCATATAGTGTGGTGTCTAGCATGTAATACACTGTGCCAGATCCCAAGGGTTATGTACACACGTTACAGGCAAAACAGTCTCAACTTGGGGAATTTCACTTAATTTATTGCCAATTCATGTAGCGTTTAATTACTGATTGGGGTTCTGAGAAACCAAAAAGACAAACAACTAAGCAAACACTTAGGCAAATCCCTTCTTCCCTTTTCAACTTCAGTTCAACGCTTCTTCTTCCCCCTTCCTAGCCACAACTCCCCTTGTTTTCACCTTTGCTCAGCTTGTCCCAATCCCCCTGCCAAGGCAACTGGCCTGCAGCGGAGGAGGTCGGTGTCTGCACGTAGTGGTTTATTTTTGCTGCTTCCTTGCTTCTGGTTCTTTTCTTCTGCTTCTCCACTGCTCCTTATTTCTTGTTTCCTCTGCCCTGGGGGTGGGTCACCCATGGGCCGCAGTCCCTCAGGGGTGTTCCAGCCCTGATGTGCATCGCCCCTTTCCAGAAGCGTGTCTCTGACCATACCCCAACAACATCCCCTTCCACATGTCTCCCACAACATCTCCTCCACCATTTCTCCTGCCCATTACAGCTGCTGCTCTTCCTTAAACGTGTCTGATTATGAATGGCGGAGGTTTGGCAGGTGATGGGGTGCTCACACTGGTGCTGGAGCCTGCTGGAACCGGCTGCGACCAGCCCAGGGCAGTTCACAGCCTCCCGCCATGGGGCACCCCACAGCCGCTGGCCACTGCACCCTGCCGAGTGCGCCCGGGGTGCCACCCGATAGAGCTCAGCTGAGTTTGGGCCGATGAGAATGCTTGCAGTTCTCAGGAGATGTGACTGACTGAGATGAAGACTGACATCTTCAGTTGCCGTGAAGATATGGCAAATTATTTGCTGCAAATCTTTGTTTGGAAGGGTAAATCCTTTAGTCACTGATAAATTGTACAGCGATATCCTGAGGACTAACAAGAACAAATAATGAATTATCATGAAAATTGATCCTATAGCACCCTGTCTGAAATGAAAGTGTAGGGTTAGAAACAAAGTGGATACAGGTTAAAATGAAGTGTGCATTCTTGCCAAGAGAAATATATTTTGGCTAGAGTTAAAAAGCGATCTGGATTATATAATAAAGCTCCTTATCCATATTTCGAACTAAAAGAAGAGCTGCACTAGAGCAGAATGGTCCGCTGCTTTATTGTTTTTCTTTTTGTCAATTTGTTTTTACTAATCTGTTGAGATGTAACTTATTTTTGCCTGCCTCCTTGCCTGACACAAAGAGCAAAGAGGATTTGTGGGGTTCTGCAGACCTCTTTCAGCCAGTTGCTTGCATTGACCTCCTCTGGTTTTCGTGAATTGTATGCACAAAGTGCAAAGTGAAACACCTTGCACACCCCAGACAGCAGTAACTTCTAGTTTCTGGTGCTTTGCACCAATATCTTTTCCTTTTTTGGAACGTTCATCGTGTCTAAAAATAGAAGGCAGTTTTATAGACATGGCAAAGGCAATGCAATCAATGACCACTTTAAGCATTTAAATTGCCTATTTTTGTGAGGATCAATGTTGATAAAAAATCTGTCACTGAAGGAACTAATGGAATGGAATTCTTTTCCTTATGAATAAGGAAAGGAATGACCAAACTGGATCAATTAAATATAAAACAGAAGGAGACCCAACACAAAAGAATAAAATCTATTTAATATGGATATCAAATGCCAGCGGGTTTGTGCTTTTACAGTACAGCAGAAAGAAGTCGTATCTTTAATAATCACATATTTAGAAATGCCCTGAGAAGGTAAAAGAGCAGTGCTTCTGTCCTCCCACAATATGTACAGCTTGGCTATTAGTGCAGGCCTGTATACAAATGCATTACATTATTCAAGCATGTACAATAACAACAGAGGAAAAATACTGCTTTGCGACTAAATAGCCTTTTATATTACCCTTGTGCCAAGACGACACCAGATACAATGGAGCAATGGAGTATCGGGAAATGTTACATGATACATGTTTTCTAACACAGATTCCTTGTTCTTGCGTTACTTATACGAGAGTATGAAAATCAGGGTGATACCTCCTTCATTATAAGCAATGGCAAAAAAGCTAGCAAGATAGTAGGGTTCTTAAAAGTGATAGTATTTAAAGATAACATTTTTAAAATATTATTTTTTAGAATTATCTCTTTTTTTTATTTTTAATGATTTCTCATGTTGTTATCAACCAATGAATTTTGAGTAGTAGTGACCAATCTACAGGACTAACTGCACCAACATTTCAGTTTGACTGACTGTCCAAACAGCTGTTATGACAGTAGAAAGACAATTCTGCATCAGACTGAAAGACTAACATAGCGAAGAAGGAAATATAACGGATAGCCTGTGGTGGTCATTTACAATTGTTGGTCAAAAAAAGCCCCAACAAACCAAAAAGAAGTTAAAGGACAATTTTGCCTGAAAAAGCCTGGTAGCTGAGAAACTGCAATACCTATTGTTTTGATGAAAGACTTTGTGTGTTGTATGCCAGGAGACCAGCAATGGAAAACCCAAGGTAAAAAGACACTCTTTGTATGTTTTGCCCATTTTTCAACACGCATGAGGGAACAGGCTGCACTGGTATCCTAAAGGTTTCACTGCTGCCATAGTCTACGTAGATAACCTTACCCTCAGCTCTTCCATCCAAAGGAAGCAAAAGATCTTGAACAGCCTGTTCCTTCCAGATATTTCCATTCTGCCAGAAGGAATTCAGTTCCTGTTCTGAAAGTGAACTAAAAAGCTGATCTATTTTTCCTTTGTGAATAAATCTGTTCAGACCACTGCCTTTTGCCAGAAAGAAGAGAGCCAGAGGCTGCCTGGAACGATGCAGGGTCCTGTAGAGCTCTTTGAAAGACTCACTTAAGCGTATAACATAAATTTCCATTTTCCTGGAATCTTCGTTTAGTTGTTTTCTGTTTTGGGGCCAGAACAACAAGGAGGCTAGGAAGAAAGGCTCTACACACTGTGAAGTTGGTCCCACTTCCTGTAGAATGCTTACAAGCAGACTTCTAAGCTCCTTAGAGGGATATAATTTCGTGGATTTAGGTATAATGCAGTTCAGAACAACATTTGCCAAAATGAAATTCTGTTTGTCTTTCAGAGTTGCATGTGCATTCTCCTCACACAAAAATGCATATGCTTCTACTATGTCTTCTATTTCTCTGCCAGCATTTCTGTGATTTCTGTGGAGGTATTCCAAAATGCCAGAAAATGAGCCTGCTTTGGAAGCCTCCACAGTGTCCCTGTATACTTCTATATACTGAGACATGGGCAACTTTGAGACATGTTTATTTTTCAGCTGCTCAAAACTGAAATCACAAAATATTTCTGTGTATTTGGTAAAATGTTCTTGAACCTTCTCATACAATTTTGCTTCTACAATTTCTTTTTCATTGGTCTGTGTTTTGAAAAACACAAAGTAGTCTTCAAAAAAGTCAAATGCCCTTTTCAACCTGAGTCGCAAATTACATAAAAAGCTGGAATGTTGTTGAAGAACCTTCAACATTTCACTCTCTCTGTTGGGGTTATCTACATTCAAAACACTATTTCCTGATAGATACTTTGTCATATTTTTTCTACACCAAGGGTCTTTTTTGCTGAAAAAAGGAACATGCCAAAGGACATCAATAACATAAAGACCAGTTTCTATCTCTCCCTGATAACCAGCAGTATTGTACGTTTGAATCTTTCTTTTAAGCTTTTGATGCTGCAAATATTGTTCACTGTCTGCTTGGCACTGAGATTCTCTGAAAGCCTGTGAAGCATTCTCAGCAAGCTCTAGCAAGTATTTCAGTTTCTCAGCTGTCAGGACTGCACTCTCTGCTTTGCACTCTACCTGGTATCTTAGCTTACTTTTAAAGACTTGACCTAGTGTATCTGATATGTACGAATTGCGTTGTGTTCTTTCTTTGGCTGCTTTGGCCCAGTACAATGCAGAGTCAAAATTCCTTTCTTTAATATAGAAGTATCTTGCTAAGGCTTGGCAAATGTAACCATTTTGTTCAAATCTAGCAGATGCTTGTTTTAACACATATTCCACGTTACCACGCTTCTCTTCCTTATGAATGGCTTCAATTAGGGGAGAAAACAATGTGTCTGCCTCATCGCCATGTTCCTTGCGCTGTCTAGTGATCAGCAGGGTTTGTATATCACGAGTAAGTTTGTCTTGCTTTAACGAAGTCTTATAAAATAAATCTTCTTTCAATAACTGCAATGTGATTTCACTTTTAGGCAAGTCATAGGTTAGTTTCAGTTCTGTTAGGCAGTGAGATGCTATCAGTGTGTGAATGATACGAAGACCTTTGTGTCTTGGGTATTCATGTACCTTATCATATATTAGAATATTCGAACAAATTCCCATCTTTTCTATTAATTTATCTTTACTGCAGCCGATCTCTTGAGAATTAATTCCTAAGAATTCTTCACATAGTGATATTGAAACTATAGATGTTTTTACATATGAGTTTAACAATGTTAGATAGCAAACAAGTTGTGCTGGTTTAGAGGTAATAGTCAAGTTATGCAAGGTATGTTTTACCACTTTTTCTATGTACTGTGGATCAAAGTTTTTCTTCATAATCATGAACGAATAGAAATTGTCAACATCTGAATGCACCTCTTCAATATATTTTAGTTTCTGTTCAAAAGCCCTTTGCTCTTTTACAGAAAGCATATGCTTTAAAGAAATACTGTTCAAGGAATTGATTGTCGAAATTTCATCAGGATTCTGAGATCTCATGCAGTTTAGAATGATCACTAAAGGAGTTACATACCGAATGCATTTTTCTGTTATAGCTGCCTGAATTTCTTTCTGCAGAAAATAGACATTTTCTTGCTCTTCAAAATCATCCACAAGAAGTAACACTGGCAAATAATCCGTGTCGTTGTTTGCTCCACAGGTGAGTAAAGCAGTCAGCTGTGTTCCAAAATCACTTGGATTGTTTTTCAGAACAGCACATCTGAATCGCTTCCGGAGATCCCAAAGGATATGCATAGCTAATGTTGTCCCACCACAGCCTGGGTGGTGGTAAAGGTTGATAATTTTTACCGGTGATTGATCAGCACTATTAGATGAAGACACTATTAGTTGTTCAAGCTTTTCATAACTGTCCCTTCTGATAAAATCTGAAGTATAATTTTCAGATGAAAAATAGAAATTCCACCACGATACTTTACCACCTCGATAAAAATCTGCTTCCCGCTCTTTCAGGAAATTTTTAAATTTATCTGCATCCTTCTCTATTGCTGTGTCTTTGCATTCATTTTCACAAAGTATTTCCAATGCTGCCATGGAGTCTTCTTGCTTCTTTAGAAGAACGGTAGAATGACCAACAGAGGGCAGAAGTCTTTCAGAAGACTGTGTCACTGATGTGAATTTTAAGATGGTACCATTTACCATTTCCAGGCTTAAGTGAGAAACACATTTATTTGAAAGTACTTCCTCACTAATTCCTCTAGCACACAGAATATCTTTCCATCGCTGGTACATACCTGCACCAATGCAAATGCAGACCATGTGCTCTAGTCCGTTTAATTCTTGGTAAAATGTAATAAAAGTCTCAGTAAAGGGATCTACTGAATCTTCCACTGTGGAAAGCAAAAGAAACACTATTAAAAACTTTCCGCTCTGCTTTACATCTTTGTGTGAAAGAAATGAAATCATTTTTCTGACACCAGTGGCTCTGTACTGTAGCCATGAATTAGGATCTAATGGTAGTTCATGATTGCCTTTGAGGTCTGATCCACCATTGCAGAAAATCCAGTTGGTCTCCTGATGCAGTTTCAGCCTTTCAGCATGTTCATAAACAGAACCCACCTTGTTTTCATAATAATCTGGAAAGTGAAGTCTGGCATTTCGATTTCTTTTGTATGTCTTGAACACACCATTCATTTCTGATTCAAAATCAAAGTCAAGCACAGCAAACCATTTTATTTCCTGTAAAAAGTCTAAGTGTGAAGTTTGACTTGGGTGGCACTTGTTTGTTACCAAAATGTAGTAGTCGTAATAAGAGCTATCTAGTGAGTCCCTGTTACCTGTGAGCAGACTAACTAGCTTTAGTCCTTCATTCATTGACTTCTTTGGCTTTAAGTTATAATCTTCCTCTTGTCTTTTACGAAAAGTTGCTAAAGATGTCATGTTACCTTTAAAAGTTTCAAAGTCTTTTGTATTGTGAATATTTTTGGAACTAGCTCCATCCCGGACGAAGACAGCTTTTTTCCAACTCTTACTCTTATATTCGTACGTGTTGGTACAGAAATATTTAGTATCACAGATGCAGTGTTTGGGAACCACATCTATTTCAATGACGAACATCTGTGAAGGATGTCCATTTTGCAATAATACTTCCACAAATCTAGGTTCTCTAATGCAAGCTTTTGCAATGCTGGTGTATGGCTCACTAAAGTAGTTTCTGATGGATTTATTAAAATGGTCAATGTATGCTTCTTTCTTGGTAATTTTTATTCCTTCGATTTCTCCGTGTGGATTATCACGTACTCCAAAATGAATAGTGCCATTTGTGCGGCAGTTCATGCAGGCTGCAGCAAATCTAAAGACTTCATTGCTAAATTTCATCATGATATCCTCTTCTAGTGCCTTCTCTCTGTTGGTAAATAATTTGAATTCATGTACTGGATCAATGAGATTAAGCGGCCCTGTTTCTGGGACATTAAGAATATTATACTGTATGTATCGAGTACCATCCCTGAAATTATCAAAAGCATGCGGCATACACATATTTCCAGCTGGGTGTTGGCTGCTTGACAGTGGCTTCTCTGATACATTCTGTTTGTCAGCTGAATTCATTGCTTTTTTGTCTTCTGTGGGCTCTGCCTTAGCATCCTGCAGTATACTGGAATTAAATGGCCCATCTTTCTTTGCAGTTTCTCCGTCTTCTTCTCCACCAATACTCTGTTCAGTGCCTTCTTGTTCCACAGCCTGGTTTGAACCTTTAGCTAGAATGTCATGCTCTTTCAGGAAATGCATTATTTGAAGAGCAGGCCCATGAGGTATGCCCATTTCCACAATATCTGCTTTAGTCATCAGTTTCAAAGTAAAACCAGTCACATCTTGGTCAAACAGGATTTCTGCATATTTCTGGTCAATCTTAACAACTTCATTTGCCCATTGTTTGACTTCCTCTTTTGTCCACTTTTCAATATGTTGATATGAATGTGATTTCTCATTTTTTCCAGTGTTTGCATTTTCCATTCTTTAAGGAAAAAATCACAAAATTACTAAACAAGTGATTCATAATAGCTTATTATCTGCATAACATGTATTTCCTTGCTATTAACCATTCTTCATTAGTGTAATCTGCCACGTGGAATACAACAGTTCAATTAGCGGACATCATGGGAATGTGAAGTAAGATCATATATAAGGCATTATCTACTTATAAGAGACAGATTTATTACATAATTATTTTATTTGAATCCTGTTTCCAAACAACTTCTGTAGCTGACAGTACACAAACATTGTGACTGATACCTATTTGTGGTCATTTGGGCACCTATTTGTGGTTGTATGGGCCACCCAATAATAATAAAAAAAATCATAAAATCATAGAATCATAGAATAGCCTGAGGTGGAAGGGATCCACAAGGATGATCGAATCTGACTCCTGATTCCACACAGGACAACCTAAAAGTTGAACTATATATCTAAGAGCACTGTCCAAAACACTTCTCGAAAACCAACAGGCTTGGGGCCATGTCCGCTTCCCTGGGTAGCTTGTTCCAGTGCTTGACCACCCTCTCAGTTAAGAACTTTTGTGTATATCTAGTGTGAATTTCCCCTGATGCAGCTTTAAGCCATCCCCTCATGTCCCATCACTGGACACCAGACAGAAGAGACCAGCACCTCCCTCTCTGCTCCTTCTCATGAGGAATTTGTAGACAGCGATGAGGTCACGTTTGTCTCCTCTTTTCTAAGCTGAACAAACCTGGTATCCTCAGCCTCTCCTTGTAAGTCATGCCCTCTAGCCCTTTCACCATCTTTGTTTCCCTCCTTTGAACACATTCTAATATTTTTATATCCTTATATTGTGGAGCCCAAAACTGCACACAGTACTCGAGGTGAGGCCACACCAATGCTGAGTATAGTGGGACAATCACCTCTTTTGACCAGTTCACTACACTGTGCCTAATACACCCCAGGATATGGTTGGCCCTTTGGGCCAGCAGCACACATTGTTGACTCTTACCGTGCTTACCATTAATGAAAACCCCCAGATCCCATTCTGCAGGGCTGCACTCCAGCCTCTGGTCCTCCAATCTACACGTACATCCAGGATTACACTGTCCCAGGTGCAGAATCCAGCATTTGTCCTGATTAAATTTCATACGGTTGGTGACTGCCCAGCACGCTAATCTATCAAGATCTCTCAATCAACGGCTCCTCTTAATTTAGTATCACCAGCAAACTTGCTTAGTGTGCACTCAATGGCTGTGTCCAGGTCATTGATAAAAACATTGAGCAGAACTGGACCTAAAATTGAGCCCTGGAGAACACCACTAGTGACTGGCCACCAGCCAGCTGTTACTCCATTTACTACAATGCTTTCTGTCCAACCCTTCAGCCAATTGTTCACCCATCATGTTGTGTACATGTCATAAATGGCTTGCATTAAGTTGGTGGAGAAGAAGAATCAACTGCATATGGAAATCCAACCTATTTTTACCCTTAGATGTGGTTACGTACAGAATTTGCTTGAATAACACTGCAAGGAGACATTGGAGTGGAAAGATACTGCTGTGATTACTTAGCTGTTGCTATTGCAAATGAAAGGACAACTTTTTCCATATCACCTTTTCAGTACCTTCTGCATTCACTAAGGTTTCTCAAATTAAACAACAGCAAGTAGTTGGGCAGAATTTGTGGAGATTAAGTGACAGGAAGAAGAGCATCTTACAGTCCACTTGGTCTTGCTAAATGTGGACTTTTTTCAAAAACTTTAAAGAAAGAAACACAATACAATAAAATAATTCCCCTTAATAGTGTCCAATTTTACTTTATCTTCCCACTTCCTTTGGGAGAATTATATTAATTAATCTGAATTTTTTACTTTATGGAACTGCACCCAGCTGCAGTTGTTGCAGTAGTGGGAATGGTCTCCTCCATGCACCTTTTCTTATTTGTAGCTGAGTGTTCCTGAGACAAAATGACTTAGATTTTTTCAGTGAAATTTTGTTTTCTGAAAGAACATTTGGTTCTCTCAGCCACCCTAGTGACATGCTTTCCTCAATCTATTATTTGATTTCCTAAACTGTAAACTTTAAGAAGAAGCAATAGTAAAGATTCTTATAGCTAGTGTGGAAAAACAGCTGTCCTACTTTTGGCCAAGCTGCCTCCTGATTTAACTAAAGAAAACCGTGAGAGCAGAGAAAAAAGTGGGGCTGTGGGATATGGGAGCCAGCGGCTGCATTTTCACTTAACAGACTGTCCCTTTTGCTCACAGAAAAACTAGTTTCTAGTTCTTTAAAATACCATTATGGTAAGCACATATTGTAAAAAATGGAGGGTGTAGAGGGAAAGAAGCTCAATGTTTTTTTTCCGTGATTGAAGTAGTTATCGTATTCCCCAGTAACTCCACCCAGAGTACCTAAAAGCTGAGAAAAGAAACTGAAACTAAAGCACTTCTGCTCAGAGGCAGTGTTCAGTCCAACAACGTAGAAGTGTGATTTTAATTCCCACCAAACTTATACTTTCTTACAAAGGTTCAATTTACTCCTAACATAAAAGCAAACATGTTTATGTCCTTAAAACAGTTACTCCATGCTTTGTGTTTGGAATGCCCCTAATGAGATAAAGCTCCAGAATGGGATACTTTCATTTCCTAGACTTGATGCAGTGTTTCTGCGTTTCATGTTACAGGCTAGCTAATGATTCTGGCTGACTAAAATATTTTAAAGATGTCCTTTTCCAACACGGAACAACTCTATCATACCATTTCTGCAGAATACTTTCTCTGAGGACATATTCCTTGGGATCATTTCACTGTAATCTCACAACAACCACTTTTCATGTGCAGATGTTTAACAGATTTGGAAGAGTTTATTTTGGTAGATTATAGATCATCTTATTTATAAAATGAATGTCTCAAAAAACCCAGATTAAGCCATCAGGTCTTCTTAAAATATTCCAGTCTAGAAATAAATATGCATGTACTTACTGTAACCGTTTTGTTCTGCAGGTTTTTTCCTATGGTTGTTCAATACATGTATTTTCTAAAGTATGGTAAAAAAACAACTAGAATTAGTTTATAAACTTCTAACAGAAGTTTGGGGTCAGAAACAGAAAGAAGGAAAGAGCATTGATAGACATATGATCAGTTTTTCTCAGTGGCAAACACCCATCTCTAGAGGAAAGAAATGACAGTGCCTGCTAGAGAATATTTATTATTCCTTACCTTTTCCTTGCATGCTTCTAATTTACCCTTCCAGCATGGTGTCTAAATGCTGTAGACTGGGTAAGTCAGAAGCTGGGTGTTGCAGAGAAGTAGGAGGAAATAGAGGCAGGGCATTTGGGAGGTTCTAGTGCTCTCATCCCCTTTTGCTTTCTCTTTTACCAACCCAGGTAGCTTCTGGTCTGCCTCTTCCTAACTTCTGATTTGGGAAACCATTGCTCTCTTGGGAAACTAATGCAAGGATTCTGTTCGAATTTGCCTTTATTAAAGCACTTGCACAGCACTGTCTTGAGCTGCTATCCAGAAACTTGAGAAATTAGGAAACACTGTCTGAGCAATACTCAGCTAGTAAAATGCAATTAATTAGACATATGATCTTAAACCAGCAGAACTTTCCTGTCAAGAAGGAGAAAAAGGGAAATAATACAAGAGATGCTTGTAAGAAATGTTAATATTCTTCAGTATAGGCAGGCACTTTCCAATAATCAGGCTTACTGACTTGCTCCTCATCTTGGGTGCTTGATTTCCCGCACTGCAAATACATTAGTTTATTCCTGGTTTCCTCTTTGGAGCAAACAACTAGTTTGATTTGGAGTGTAGCTTGGATACAGTTTGGCGGATAGTTTACTCCAGAAATGTTTTCCCTTAGGCAGCCTTTCCAGGCTGTGGTGCAGGCCGGACATTATTTTAAGCACTCTGGTATGAAAAATTGTAAGAAATAACAACACTGTCTTTAACTCGGCGCATGGGACTCAGAGAACACCAGGTGCCATGAAGTGCGGCTTCTGCTTTAGATGCTGCTGGCCCTGAGCATGGTGGCTGTGAACCATTGCTGCACCCTTGTGCTTGGAGGAGAGGGACTGCTTTCTCTGGCAGGTGACTTTGTTTGTAGAGACATAGTCTGCTTCCCTGGAGATCATTAAGGTTTTCTCCCTGTAGCTGTGTGCGCTTGCTGAGGCAGCTGGTTACTTCTCATCTGTAAGCAATGCCCAAATTAAGATGTTGCCCCAGAGGGGCTGTTCAGTTTCCCCAGCTTCATCCCACTTTATAGGGTCACAGCTCTGCTGCCAGTTAGGGGGACTTGCCTGGTGTTCCAGGTTACTTCGTGTTCGACGCTTCTGGCTGGGAGGCTGTGGAGACAATATATCCTCATATTAACCAGATCATTGTTGGTACAGCTGGCTAGCGGTGTTTTCTCATCTGTCATTACTACTGGTCAGCTTCAGTCCTACCGGTCTTGTGAGACAGACTCCTCTTTAGCTGCTGTACTCTCTGTGCTTTGACTAAGTTTTTTGTCCATTGTTTTAACAAGGTTTTGGGTTGGAGTTTTTTTGGGGGGTGTTAGCTACTTCTGTTAACCAGGTCTGCTGTTTTGGTATGGTACGTCTTGCCTATTTGGCCATCAGCAGCATCCCTTTCCCTTCAGTTTTTTCCCTTCAGATGCCATTTGTAGACATTTAATCACGAAGTTTGGTGACGTGGTTCTCCAGCATGAAATCAACTCTTCTAGAATGGCTTAATTATTTATTAAAATAAAAATTCTTATTGTACATCAGTTTTTTCCCTGTAGTCTCATTATTCAGCAAAACTGAGTCAAAAATAACATCCTGTTTCTCAGTGACTGGTGTGGAAACTCACCACTGAAATCCTGTCCCCCCGCTGCACCTCATAGGATTTGTTCTCTAACGTATATTAGTAATTCCCATAATGATACCATTCCTTCTGCATTTTCTTTGCTGGTTGAAATTAGAGATCACTCTTCATATCCAGTGTGATCTGTAGATCAGACTGCCAACAGTTCTCAAGTTTCCAGTTATAAGAGCTTCCAGAGTGATTTTGATTCCTGCTATTTCCTCTAATTTCTTTATATTTGTCAAATCATTATATCTACAATATTGTTCTGCCATTTCAACCTTTACTCTATCTTTTGACACCTATATTCCATGATTATTACCTCACTGTATTTCTGTTACCTTAATAATTCCTCCTATCACATTGTGCACCGACACTTGAAATAATCCAGCCAGCTCCTTGAGCTCTGCTCATCGGTGAAAAAAATATTTGCATGATGTTTTATAAAATGTGTTTCTTCTTCCCTTTCTTTAAAAAAAAATAACCAAACAGCTTTTTTCTTTGCTTTGCTCCCTAAGTTACTACTCACCTGTTTCTTATGTTCTTTCTCCTTCCTGTCCTACTAATACCTACAGATATTTATCTGTTCCAGCATCTGCTCTATTTTTCAGGTGTGGAGGCCACACAGAGGCCTCCAGAGCTTTTTCTTTTCAGAGGCAAATAACTTCTGTGTCTACTCTGGCAATAGCCTCTCAACTTTTCTTTAAAAAGACTTACTAGCCACATACGCCTGTATTTTCCTGATGCTGATGTGACTGGCCATCTCCCTCATCATTTCCTCTGTTTGCCCATCATCATCCCTTCAGTTCTTTCTCAAAACTTCCTGCATGTTACTCTCCTTCCTTTTAGGCTTGTGCTTCCTGAGCCTTCTCTTTAAAGAAAGGAAATGAAAATAAAACGACAAATGCCAATCAGAAACACCCACAAATACATATACAGTGGTCACTGCATTGCATTCTTCATGTTTTTCTGCCTGCCATCACTGGCCCACAGGAAGATACATTCCCTGACATTTACTTAAATTCTCAGTTGCAGAATAGGGAAAGCTGAGTGAATGGCAAACGATCCTTCTCCCTGGGGATGTCTTGCAAGTACTGTAATGCTAATAGTAACCAGTCCAGACACACCAGGACCCGCTAGTCTCTTAGGAGCAGCAGGTGGCTCGGCATAGATCATTTCCACATAGTTCTTCGTTTATCAGCCAGCAGAGCTGATGTTCAGATTTGGACTCACACCGGCCTTGCTCAGTTGGGTGCTCTGATGAGCTCACAGCCTGAGGGAATCTCCGCAGGCATAAGCCTGTATCTACACAATATTAGTGCTCATGTAAAGAGCAGCTGTACTCCTTTGATTATGGCAGGCCAGTTATCTGTTGAGCCACTCTGTGGGTGTTAGTTTAATTTTTTTAAAAAATTGCTGGCTGTTTCCTGATTGTATGGCGTGGTACTGTGTTTTCCTGAACTGTGTTGTACGGGCTGATGTGACAACTGTTCCTTCCCTGTGGCAACATTTAGCAGACAGGGCTCTTAACCTGGCATTCCCCAGCAGCTTGTGTTCTCAGTGGGGTTTGAAGCAGTATCATCCTTCCCTCGGTTCTGGCCTCTTCTCTTGCACTGTGTGATTGTGCGGTGAGCTGGTCTAAGGAACTGCAGCACTCTGTTAAATGTCAGCTTAGTCTACGGACAGATCAGATCTGGTCAGCTTTCTGTGAGGTTGCTTGAGCTCCTTACCAGCATGGGCCAGACCATACCAGTGGAAGGAGTGAAAGGTGCTGTAAAACCACTTACTTGTATGGACATACGCATTTACAGGCTACCAAAATCTACAGAAACAACAGCTGAAATTGTTATGCATATTCTTTTGTGTTCTGCACTGTCAGTCAAAGTATGGAAAGGCTCTAACAGGTAATTGTGAAATGGCTCTGATTGCTCCTAACTTGCCTTGTTCTTTGCTGTTATCTTTTGTAAAGTAACTGCCTGCTTAAGAGGCTTGGGCATTGTGATCTGAAACACTGCTCTTACCTGGTTAGCTGCCTTTCTAGGAACATACACAGCTCCTTTCCCACCCTCATAATTTCCCTCTTTGTTTATGCCTTTTTTTATAAAATTATACATCACAGCCCTTATTCATATTCCTTGCAGTGGAACTCCTGAGCAGATTATATCCTTGACTGATGAAGTTTTAGAGCAAAGACATTTCTTAAGTAGTCTTTTTTTTCTGGTTTACTAAGTAGGTATGGTTGACAACTGGCACTCTGTGTCCCCTTCCTATGCTGGCAGGCATATGGAGATGGGTGCCAAAGCTCAGTAGTATTTTTGTGAAGATACATGCTGCTATGACTGCAGGCTGTGCAAAGCTAGCTGAATTAGCTAGCTTGAGTGCTGGCAGCAGTGCAGACAGGCAGCAAGGACCCTTGAAAGGCTGGACTCCAATGTATGTTGCCCAGGCTACCCCTGAGCTGTGTGGCCAGCACTGAACACGCATGTCCAAGGCACTTGGGGAGTCAGAGAATTGGAGGAAGCCAGCCTACCAGGTGTTTTGAGGGAATGAACTTGCAGACGTCTCAGAGGACCCAAGCTATTTGATCAAGAATGGAATGGAATGGAATAGAATAGAATAGAATAGAATAGAATAGAATAGAATAGAATAGAATAGAATAGACTATTTCAGTTGGAAGTGATCTACAACTATCTAGTCCAACTGCCTGACCAATTCAGGGCTGACCAAGTTAAAGCATGTTATTAAGGGCATTGTCCAAATGCCTCTTAAACACTGACAGGCTTGGGGCATCGACCACCACTCTAGGAAGCTTGTTGCAGTGTTTGACCACCCTCTCAGTAAAGAAATGTTTCCTAATGTCCAGTCTCAACCTCCCCTGGCACAGCTTTGAGCCATTCCCATGCATCCTGTCACTGGGTACCAGGGAGCACAACTCAGCACCTCCCTCTCCATGTCCCCTCCTCAGGAAGCTGCAGAGAGCAGTGAGGTCACCCCTCAGCCTCCTCTTCTCCAAACTAGACAAGCCCAAAGTCCTTAGCCGCTCCTCATGGGACATGCCTTCCAGCCCTTTCACCAGCTTGGTTGCCCTCCTGTAAATCTTGAGTAGGTTCTTCCTTTTCCTTACCTTATTAGAGATAGAGAAAAAGTGATCACAGCCTCTTTTCTTAGAAGAGTTTTTTCTGGATATTAGAAGACTTATTTCATCTTTCTTGATATCTTTTCCCACCAAGATAAAACATCTTTGTAGGCCTTTTCTAAACTTTTTTTCTCAATTATGTTCCTTCTCAAAGGCTTTCCTCATTTGGCTGTGTCTTTCAGACACACTTTAAAGGAATTTCACATGGAATCCAGTTTTCTAACTGTCTTAGCCTGCTGTCTAGAATAGTGATCTGGAATCTTTGAATGTAATTGGAATGTTCTGTACTTTTAGATACAAATTCTGGATGCGACTAAGCATGACAGTCTTGAAGGACTTGGAAGGTGCTTCAAAGCCAGGTTTTGAATTGAATATGATTTGAGAAATAGAAAAAAATCAGCAAGGTGAAGTTAAAGAGGAAAGTGTAACTCTAAGGAAAACACATGAATGACATAGAACACAATTTTGGTTTTCTCCGAGGTTAGCTTTTGTTTTGACTTAGCAAAGCAACCTTATTCATTTACTATTAAGATGGAAAAGAGTTACATAGAAGCTACTTCTTAGAACTACAGGAAATACAAAAGATGTAGCTTGATGAAAATCTCAGTATTGACATTAGACAGTACTCCTCTAAGTAAGAACGTGTGTTTAGTTTTGGTCAGGGCATGCTATTGTATAAAGGTGCTGTGGTGCGGAAGCCCTGCCCTAATATTTCTACATTAAATTGTATCCAAGTTATGAGATCCACTGTGACCAGCAGCTTTGTACTTTACCCTGGAATGCAGCATGTAACTTGAAGAGATACATACATATTATCTTTTTAGGTGGAGCAGGATTTCCAACACGCTGGTATTTGCATTGCATGTTTAACTGAACTGTGATGCAAATTTATACTTGAATGGACTCCTTAGATGTCTAATCTTTTATTTATCTTCTATGGTCCTTGTCTATTGTTTATTTACCACAGATTCCAATCAAGAAATTTTCCTTTGTTTTTTTTTTCCCTCATTATTTCAACAACACAGGACAACTGTCACTTTCCATCCCAAGGCTGCATCAGTTTTGTTGCTTACAATGTGATCCCTTTATATCTGTCTGTGAAGTGTCTGGAAACTTTTGCTGCGGTTCTGTTGCTCTCTGGAAAAGCCTTACTTGCCTCCACAGAAAGTGCGCTGGGCTTCTACTCTGTAGGAGCTGGGCTCATTTCGTGCACTCAGGAGTCTTTATGAAGAACTACTTGTTGAACGTTTCTGTATAGACTGACATGGACTCTTAAATTGTCAGCCAGTGATAAAGATTGGATCCTGTACTTTGATGTTTTTAAGAGATGCTTATGAACAACATTCTGCAGTTGTTCATGTGTGAGTAGAGAATATAATAAAAAATACAGCAAGACTTACTGATCAAGGGCATTCTAATAAAATGGCATTAGAAAAAATCTTTGCTTGGCTGCAGAAATATTCTCAATGCAGCCATTTAGCTGTCTAGAAAGTAGCCGTTATAAATCAGGAAGCTACTTATAGAAGGCAAGAATGAGGCATCAGTCCCCCTTCAAATGTACAAGTCATCTGGGACATGCTCAAATTGCATGTCTGTCAGAAAAAGTTTGTGTGTGCTAGTATTAGCTCCTTTCCCTTTCTTCTTCTGCCTGTCTGAAGCATAGTTACCCAGAACATCCTGCCATCTCCTGTGGGAAGCCCTGGCCCTCTAGCTCCCAGAAAGATGTGTGATACAGATGCATTGACAGATAGCAGTGTGGTGACCGATTACCAAAGGAATCATGCTAACACTGAAGAAAGTCCATAGAAAATATGTGATTGTATTTTATGTGAATAAGGCAAAAAGAAAAAAATTAAATTTTAAAAAGTTTTTTAACCTGAGTTTATAAAACAATGCTCTTTCCTTTTCAAGGTTCAGCTTTCTACAGGTAAAGCGTGGAGGTATATGCACAGTGATATGCTTGTATTTTGCCTTCATATCCAGCTTAGCTGGCCATACATGTTTCAAGGGGGTGGTTAATGGAAGCATACATTCTTTTTACATTAACATGAACTCATTGTGTTATAACTGCTAGTGTCGTTTTTGCTAAGAGCTACCTGCTAATCATCTCCCTCCCTGTGCTCACAGAATCACAGCATGGCTGAGGCTGGAAGGCACCTCTGGAGATCATGTAGTCCAACTCCTGCTCAAAACTGGGTGTCAGGAAAATCTCATTCCCTAAATATTATAGCAATTAATCTTTATAGTATAAAATTGTATTAACTTTCCATAAAAAATACATATAGTTTACATTGTATAGCCATGCTTAAGCAAGCAAACTGAAGGACCGCAGCTCATCGTAAGGAGGAGAAAGACAGCCTAGCCCCTGAGATAAGGACTTTGCTTCTCGGAATCTTAGAAGCTGTTTGTGAAGGATAAAAAATATGCCTGGACAACCAAGATAACGCCAGCATCCTAGCCCCTGTAACACATCTTTGAAACCCTCCCATTGTCTGTTATCATAGATAAATAACTATAGCAAGACCCACCACAGGGCCACCTGATCAACAGAGAAGCAGGTGGACGATGACATCATAGAAATATAGTTGCTTTGCAAAGTTTTACTATGATTAGTAAACAGTACTCTGTGTTTGTTAAGTAGCAATTAGTCAAATCGTGTTGCACCTGAATGCTTGAAATGCTTGTAAAACTACATTCAGGGTGCCCCACTTTGAATGGAACACCTCATGTGTGTGAACAAAAGAATTACCCTTTGCATCCTAGCCTCTCTCCTTAGTCAGCATGGGCCAGTGGGAATTCTCGTAACAAGAGTCAACTACAGCAGGCTGCCTGGGACTGTCTGGTTGGGTTTACAGTATCTCCAAGGATGGAGACTCCACAGCCTCCCTGGGCAGCCAGTTCCAGTGTGTGACCACCTTGACAATAAAAAAGGTTTTTCTTATGTTCACAGAGAATTTATTCTGTTCCCGTTTGCACCCATAGCTGCTTGTCCTGTCACTGGGCACCACTGAAAAGAATCTGGCGCTCTCTTCTTTGCACCCTTCCTTCAGGTATTTATAAACATTGGTAAGACCCCCTGCGTCTTCTTCAGGCTGAACAGTCTCAGCTCTCTCAACGCACCATTGCATGTCAGATGATCCGTTGTGGGGCTTTGCTCAATCGGCTCCAGTGTGTCCATGTCTTGTGGTGGGGAGCTCAGCACTGGACCCAGCACTCCAGATGTGTCTCACCAGTGCTGAGTAGAGGGGAAGGGTCACCCCCCTCGACCTGATGGCAACACGTCTCTTAATGCCACCCGGGATACCATTAGCCTTTCTGATCTTGCTGTAGTCTTAGCAAGATTGTGGAATATTAGTCTGTTGCCCTGTAAGAAGGGGTTAATGTTTCAACACCGTAACAAAGTGTAAGATGGAGCATTCTTATATAAGCAGTGGTAAAAGCCCAAAGCGACATTCTTCAGTGTTCTCATGAACTGTGTTTAAGCTATGTAGCAAGAAAAGACCAAGTACTGCACACCACCCAGTGATTCGGTACAAGTGCCTGGAGGTGCTCTGGCTGCTGTTGCTGTTCCTACACTCTGCTTCCAGTTATGGCCTATCTTCCCTACCTTTGGTCTCAAGTCCACAGCCTCACTTCATCAAAGAATGCCATCCTTCACCCTCATCAGTGGACAAATGAAACGGCAAAAGCCTCCACCAAAGGGAATGAGAAGAAAACATGACAGGACTTTTTCTAAATTCTGCACCACATTTCAAGTTTGAACATACTACGTTCTCATTATCCCCATCTCACATGTGAACAGCCCAACGTGTACATCACCTGGTTTAATGGAAGAAACTCTCCATTGGTTTAGGTAAGATTTCGAATAGATCTTACATCAATAAATAAAAGCTTATCAGTCTCTTTTGAATGTGGTAGTACCAGTGAGAAGAGGGCAAGAATCTGATATGACAAGATTTTCTTTTTCATCCGTTGAAATTCTGTGATATTTCAGAGCTGGTTTATTCCCCCAAAGTTTATTGTTTTTATACCTCCACCAAAAGGATTTTGCCACCACAAGTAGCTAAATGTACTGTGCAATTTTTGGAAGAATAGTGAAGAATGAGCACAGCTTAAATAGGAATTTAAACCACTAGTGTGTTTTTGTTTAACAGCCAGTAATACACAAGATGCAGTGAAACAAAAATAGATGAGAATAATATAATATAAGCAGAAGGCAACTCACCTGTGTTCACTCTCTGTCCCTTGCAATAACATATATCTGTTTGCAAAGTTAATTCTGCTATTATAGCTAGAATAATTATTTAAGCCAGACAACGAGCTTTTCTTCTTTCTATAGCAAAATAAGTTTCCCTACCCGTTGAGGTTTCGTCAGTAATTCTGCATGTAAGTGGGTAGTAGGAACGTGGCTGCCACAGACTGCATGCACATTCACATCTTTACCTTGAGGTTGTAGCTAGATGCAGAGGGGAAGCCCCAGGGCGGCACTGGGGCTGGGGGCACAGCGGGGCTGCGTGGAAAGGGAAGGGAGGGGGCCTTTCACCTGACCTTCCCCAGAGCAACAGGCAGATTTTTGTTCCTTATTCATAAACCTAATGGTATATGTCCTTTCCAGTGAACACGCATAGCCGTACACAGACCCACAGAATTATCAGACATCATGTGCTGCATAAACAAAATTATTTTGTTAAAATATTGCACAGGTATTTTGCAGACGTTTAAAAGACTGTTAGGGTGGATTTTTGTCTTAGATTGCTAAAGTCATCTCACGTTATTGGCAGATGGCTTAATTTGAAATGGCTTGCTGATCTATTATCAAGACATGAGCACAGATTCTGGAACAAAATATTTTGGGAGTCTTATAACACACTTTGGCACGGGCCAAATGTGCCTACAGTGAGCTTAAAAGAACAAAGAATGGAACTGATATTGAACTGATTTATTCTTGTTTGTCACAAAAATACTTAGAACAATGTATACTGCTGGCAGTTTTAAATACAGAGGCTTCAGAGGTGGAGAAACAGTTATTTCTGTAAATCCATCTGCATTTTTTGCCTGGTGGTCCTGCAGCGACATCAAATGTGGTCAGATGGAATGGTGTCGAGCACTTCAGAAATCTGTGTGCTCATTTCAAAGCAATTAAAATATCCACTCCAGCAAGAAGAGGAGGAGAAAAGAGGGCGAAAATCAGACTTTGCACATCCCAAAGGGCTGTCCCAATTTGCAACACACAAATGAAGTCACCTTTGAATGAACGATAGAGGAATTTGTGGGGGTGGCCCATGAGTTTCTGAATCCTTCAGGACAACTGCAGTGCTTCTGAGTTCTGCCGAAATGCCTCTGCTTACAGCCTCTGCCTGACACCTTCATGCCAGAGGGTTATTTCTTAGGAAGCAAAGGTGGTGACTACATTATCTTTGAGATCACCTCAGTACTTCTCTCAAGTCTGGGCAGCACCAGCTGCCTCGGTGAAGGGCCAACTCCTCTCTTCCTCACATGTAACAGTCGTGCTCTTCCCTTTTTTTCAGTATCGTGAGATAGGATTACTCACTGAAAACCGTGTTATTATTCCTTGTCTTTGAAAGAAGGAGGTGGGAAGAATGTTTAGTAAACACGGATTAGGGAGGTATTTTAAATAAGTGCAAATTATTTTTCATAAGACAGAGTGGTTTAAATAATGCCATACAGCCTGTCTGAAAGGGTGGGCACACTGTATGCTTTCTCATTACTCACCCTAATGATCTTCCACACAATTAGCTGTTACTGAAGTATCTTTTTTTTCCTGTAGATTATTCTAATTCAATTCATAATTCCCTTTTTCCCTGGCTGCAGCTAACTGACGCCATCTACTAGCTGACCCTGTGGAAATAATAGTGATTTTTCCTGCAGAATTCAGACAACTGCTTTTTAACTAACTTGCTTCTGGAAGAGGATTCCTCTATTTGTGAAGGGACTTGTGGCACACTGCCTGTTTAAACAGAGTAAGATTGGTTTCATTTGCACTGGAGAATTATAATTTTAATGTATAAATAGCCTGAACGTTCTGCAGCTTGAAGAAATTACTCAAATATTACTTACTCTTCTAGTCAATGAGAAACAGGCTCTTCGGCAGCAAATAGAAAACCATTTCAATTGCAAAGGAAACAGAATTTAATAAGAACACATTATTTTGAATAATATACGTATGTACATTTTTAAACTGTAACTGCCTGACAGATCAGTTTCTATGTTTGTAAACTGAAAGATGTTACACTAAGAGTTAAAAGAATGACTTTATTTTAAACCCCAAATGTATTTTGCAATCTAACATATTGCATTTATTACTTCTCATGCCAATACGGAGACCTCCTCTTGTAAAAGTCAACCCCAATGAAAAACTTCCATGCACATTTTTTTTCTTTTTTTTTTGATAGAACAAGCAGGGGAGGCATCTTGGGCTGGATTCCTCCCTGTGCCTCCCACCCTTTACTGTAATAAAACATAGGTTTTATACTGTCCCTTTGTCTTTTGTATTCACAAATAAGGAAAAAAATGTAAGGAATGAAAAAAACTATATTTTTCAAGAAAATGTTAATTAAAAAGAAAAAAAAAATTAAAAATAGGCAATCTGGAGCACCTGAAGGAAAGGAATTGTTGGTCTGAAGAGAAATTGCTATTTCAAGAAAAGCTGGCATAAGCCTTTGCCATTCTTGGAGTTGCTGGCATTTCCTTTCAATATATAATAACGAAAAACAAGTCACTTTTCTATTTTCAGATGCTTTGATTTCCTGTTCCTGTGTCTTCATACACACCTAGGAAAGAACACACACACACACATATATATAACCGTTGTCCACAGTGCGGCCTTTCTTTTCTTTAGAAAACAGCATTGCAAACATACAGACAAACCATCAGTTCTAAACACAAAAGTAAATCAGTTCTTCAGCCTGCATGATAGCTCTGGGAGCACAGTTGTAACACGCTGATATTTGACTGCATTTTTACTATGCGCAAGATCTCTAGTTTTGAAAAGATAAGACAGGTCTGAGCCATAAATAATACAATAGCTAACAGAGCACCCCGCATCGCTGCTTTTTCAATATGGATACTTCAATTTGCTCATACATGATCATCAATAATCTACTGAAGCACCAGCTATAGGGTAGCAGTAACGACAGGCTGAGGCGGTGTAGTCCACAGTACAAACCCCGTGCTGAAACGTCTGGCAAGGGTTTGCATCCTGGGTGCTCTTCATCAGCTGGCAGAGCAGAAATTGTGGACCGGTTAATACTCAATCTGAGAGAAACAGTGTGTATGAGAGAGGGAGATGACGAAAATTTATCTTCATCTGAAGCGAAAATGAAACCTAAGTTACAACGAGTTTCTGCGCGCAGAGGGGTTGCGAGCTGTCAGTGCTTATGTATAAAAGCCAGCTAAACTTCTTGCCCATTAGCTTTTGCAGCCATTTTCTGATGTCTCTCATATGAGGAAAAGCCTATTGTCCGGTTTGTCGTGGGATTTATATTTAGTTTAAAAAATGCACAAGGGTCATATTCCTCCCCCCCTCCCCCCCCAAACAGCTTAAGCGAGTGTGTTTAATGAACTCGCTTAAGCGAGTGTGTTTAATGAAATAGTGGAGTATGTGACAGTCAGGTAACACCCTGTGACTGTGGAGCCCAGAGATGAAGCAGAACAGTTTCCTCAAAAACTGATTTCATGTTTTCCCATTGATTCTTTGGAGGAGCAGGGAAGGCACATCTGCAACAGGCTGTTGTGAATGGTGGCTAATATCACCATCCGAAAGTAACAGTGCAAAGCTGGCTATCAGCTCATTTTCTGACTGCAATTAGGTTCTGAGTCCGACAGTCCAAACCCAACAGAGTTTAAGCCTCTACTTAGTTTCCAGCAGTAGTCTTACTTTGTAAGAGCTGAGACGCATCTAAAATTGTGTAATTATTTAGAGCATCAGAGGCATATGTGCATGTGTAGATGAATGGATAAAAAGGCTGATGAAAGCGTAAGGAAAAGAGTAAGGAAAAAGCTGTTCCAGGGTGTTAGGCATTGGCTTGTCTGCAAATTTGCTGATGCTGACACTGGGATTTCTGGCAGCAAGAGAGAGAACATCAGCTAACACTGTAGAAGTTAGATTCAAAGAGAGGATTTGAAAGATTCTCAGACTGTAAATCTGAGAATGAAACAGTGCTTTTGACTTATTTTTCTTTGCACATTAATTCTAACAAATTTATGAAATTACAGCAGTTCTAGTCAGAACTACTGGCAATAAGAGTAAAATGATTACTCTACCAACAACTCTGTTTGGCTCCCCTAGCATCCGTTCTTTCGTTTTGCACAAAGAGAAATTCCTGCTGTAAGCAGAGTGCAGGCAAGTTCCGTATTATTTTTCCCATGAACATTGCTGATTACTGTACAGATGGCTGCATACCAAGTCCGTGGGATCCATCCATAAGCAATCATTACTTTGCACTACAGGAGCTTGGAATTACTTTCCCAGCTCCATTCCCCATTCTGCGGTGTTTTGTTTTTCCCTTGTACTGAATGCTGAAGCATCCTGCTGCAAGTACCAGTATCGTCTTCGTTATCCTTTTTTATTTACCATTCAGTGCTCCTTCGTGGCAGGTCATAAATTGTAAAATTCATGAAAGTGGTCTTTCTAATCTGAGTAGTTTACCCATTGTCATGTTTAGAAGATTTTGTTTCATTGGTGAAAATTTTGTTCCTATGTTTCTTTTTCAAAATTTTGATATATAAAAAGAGTAGCAAAATGGGTTTATGCAAACGAGTCCTTTACAACTACAGAATATGTCTGTGAAGTTTGAGTTGAAATCTGAACTGTCACAAAGTTCAAGTTACCTTTACTTAGAATTTATTCCTTTTTTAGAGGGTCATATATCCGTGAAAAAGTTCAGAAGGAAGACGCATAGGAAGAAGAATAAGAAAAAATGCACTTTATGAATGCTATTTTTAACATCTGGTTTAAAAATCATCGTAAGGTTCAAAGTGAGTAACTCCAAGCAGAACAAAAACGTCTTCAGTAACTCATTATTGCTTTCTCACTGATCAGCTTGCTTTTACAAGGATGGCTACATGTTTGCATACACAAGGCCAGGTTGGATGGGGCTTTGAGCAACCTGCTCTTGTGGAAGGTGTCTCTGCCCAAGGTGGGGGGGGGGCTGGAACTAGATGATCTTTAAGGTCGCTTCCAAGCCAAACAATTCTATGACTTTGTATGATTCTATGATTACATGACACACAGCTGAAAATGTAACCTGCACAAAATTTTTGATAGTGTAAGTACTGAATGCAAATGCAGTCACATAAACATTGTGATTATTCAGCCAACTGATCAGCATATTGGTAAGAGTGCGCATTTTCCTTTTCAACCATAAAAGAAACAGAACACATCATAAAAACATGGGAAATGTGATATAATAGGCTTGTTACCAAATAAAGTCTTCTGTGCTGTTCTTAATTTGTAAGAAAGACTGCTGCTATTCAGAACAGATTTATGGCAGCCATACCACAATTACAGAAACTTTACAGGGTATTCACTCTTATGCCAAGAAGCACTACGAAGTAGGTGGTTTGAACAAAACCAGGACTACCAGATACTAACTG
Source organism: Opisthocomus hoazin (assembly GCF_030867145.1). NCBI lineage: Eukaryota > Metazoa > Chordata > Aves > Opisthocomiformes > Opisthocomidae > Opisthocomus > Opisthocomus hoazin. The sequence continues at coordinate 67,955,143 of NC_134417.1, read as the reverse complement.
CATAAGCACAATGTTCTGTGGTCTTTCTGGTATTTAAGTCAGCAAAAGTGTTTCTGTGGAGTTCCCAGCCAGGGTACTGTAGAACATGAATTCTTTTGCTCTAAATCATTAGTTAAGATACAAATTAAGGCCCTGCTTATTCAGGTAACTAAGCATTGTCTGTTAATACTTCAGTGACCATTGTAACAACCATTGGTTATTGATCAGCATAACAGTTTCAACATCAAAAAAACCCCAACCCCTAACTCTATCTGGCACACGGCTGGAAGGTCTGGAAGCCATGCTGCTGATCCAGATGCTTTGACCGAAGATTTAACCTTGCTTAGTGGGAAGTGGTGATGTCTCAGTGCCGTGAAATTATAGCCACTCTCTTAAAACATTTGGGAATTTTCATTTGAAATTGTGTGTGAAGACCTTAGTTTTTGTTTTTCACATTTAGACAACACCGGTATGATGAAACAGCAGACTGCAGCCTTGAGGAAAAGTGAGGGATTGGGTAGGAAAGGGTGGAGGAACTGATGTAGCTTATACTTGTTTTCCTTCCTTGCCCCTCGTGCTAGAATCAAACACCAGCTACTAAAATGTAAATTTTTCTGGATGCAAAAGTAATTGTCTTTGAGCTACCACATGAGTGCACACAGGCTTTAACTTACTGTTGATGGTCTTGCTGCAGCGGCTCAGGAATATGTTGAATAACTTCATAAACTGTACTAAGCATATCCTGGCCCGGGACAACGTCAGAGCCAGGAACAGATTGACCTGAAATCTAAAAGTAGCAAAGAGTATTCCTACTGTAAGTACAAATGGGAAAACATTCAACAGAAATTAAACCGATAACGTAACTTCTAATTTTGTTGACTTTTCCCTATCAATTTTTTGCGTGTGGATTTAACAGATCATCTCTACTAGTTTACATTTTGAGTAAGTTTTCATCACATTTATAGTAAGGCAAGCAACAGTCTTAAATTCAGTTAGGATCTTAAAAGATTTAGGATGCAGCTCTTACATTTAATTTTGCAAGGATTTTATATCAGTGTACCACAAGTCGAGGAAGGAAGATTTAATAAAAAAGAGAAGCAGGAGAACAGATAGTAAAAAAGGAGAAAATATTCATGGAAAGGGTTCAGCATAAAACTCCCACCAGCATGTCAAAGAGAGGGAACTGCGAGGAATTTCCATAAATGAAGTAATAATGAAATTGTTCAAGATGTTAAGTATACAAATCTGCTTTTACGTCAACCCAACACCAAGACTCCTCATCCGCAAGGAATTCTCAGTCTTTCTGCCTATACCCAACCTCCAGTGCTTTGTTATCTCCAGTTTCTTATTTTTCCTTTTTTCTGCTAACTAAAATGAATCCGTGGATCAAATGCTGACTTTATCTGCAATGCCATAAATCCGAGTAACTGAACATAAACCAGTGGAGTTTCTCCTGTTTCTTGACATTTTACTGGAAATTGGAATAGATTTCATTGCTTGCACATCCATTCTGTTATCCTTGTCACCTCTCTCTCCCTCCTGACCTACTAAGGGCCCGATTCTGCAACAATGCGACTTTGTGATACAATCAGTCTAAGGGGCATCACAGTGTGCTTAAGGCTGTGATGGTTTAGGGCCTGATCTCCGTACTTAATTAGACTCCTACGGTCACAAACTTTCGCAGATAGTTCAGCTCCTCTGTTTTCTAAAAGCCTTTTATCTCTACTTCTGTAAAAGTCTGTCCTCTCCACTAACCTTTATGATAGCACTCTAGCCCTAGAAATGTCTATTTCAATCATCTAATCCTAGCAGAGAAAAGGGTTTATTAATCTATGACTGCTTTTGCTAATACATCATGTATTATGAGAACTAATCATAATAAGAAAATAGGTGTGACTGTTGATGTGACCCTGTGTAACTATGTTTTAAGAGCTCTTCCTTATCTGACTGTACTGACGCTCTCCTAATGTACAAGATCGTATTGCCAAAAATCTTCCCCAGCAAAGGGAAAGTGCTTCTTCTACCTCCTCCTACTTTCAGTCTGTTGCCCCTAAATTTTGTGGCCCTGTTTCTCATTTTTTCTTTGCCCTTTTACACCACATCAGAATGGTCTCCAACTGCTGTGCAGTAACATCAGCAAAGCCACAATGCAGAGAAGTAGCATATGCAGCAGGATGCTTTCTGCTATCAAAACTCCCGTGCTTAAGTCCTCCCCCGCAACACATGGAGCTAACAAAATAATTCTTGTGAAATATAGCTGAGATCTAGTTTGCACATTTTTAGAATGAAAACTTTAAATACCCCCTGAGACTCTTCTGCACTGCCAAAGTTGTATGTTGCATGAGCAGCAATATTAGGGCCAAGGGAGAAAATGGCATCACGAGCATTAATTTGCTTGTGTGACACAAGGGGTGCAGTGCTACCCATCTACCCAATACTACTAATATTCTTTTAACATAGGGTAACTGAACGGAGATTGTTCCCTTTAGAGCTTGGTTAGTGCCTTACTGCACCGTATTACTACAAGTACTGAACTAGCAACATAGTAAAGAAAGAGTAAGTCCTGGGTAAACAACAGCAATGAATATGGTGTCATACAGACGTCTGTAAAAAGCAACAGGAGCAAACTGACAGAAGGATTCTAGTACAGATAATTAGTACACCTTGAGAAATAGAAAAGGAACTATTAGTTTAGAATGTAAAATCACATACCCTAGAACCACTGGCAAGATCAGGAATAGCGACAAATTCATATATCCCAAAATCATCCAAAGCACTTTCATGTCCTGAAGTTAGAACAAACAAACATTTAAAAAGGTATCGAGATGTAACATGAACCTGGAAAATAATGACTGACAAAGTCCTTTAGCCTCATTTTTAAAACATCTGAATATTGGTTGTTTGATCTGCTTTAAACCACGTCTCTGCCAAGCTCCTAAGCTGGTTGGAGCGAGGCAGGGCAGCTGCACAGCCGGTGTGCACAGTGTTTGGCTATCTGCAACACCTCGGACCAAGTAAGGAGCCTCTTGCCAACCTCAGTAACAGATTTGGTACGGCCACTGGGATTCTTTTTGTTGGAAGGCTAAACAGACCAATTTTCTTTCATTTCACATAGAAAAGAGGCCCAGTCCATAAGCTCAGAACGTCTACGCTGTACTGAGGCAGTACCACCTGAACCTTTTATAATGAATCTTATATAATGCTGAGAATGAAAAAAGGGAACATGATACTAATAGGTGCCACATTATTAAAGCAGTTGACAGATCGTATCTGGGACTTCAGATACAACTTTTTTTTAGGGTGAGAGTCTCTTTCTCCACCCTCCCACTGTCCAGGAGATCTGAGACTCTTGGCTGTCTCTTGGGCATCACTCCACAGCAAAGGCTGCAGCACTAAAGACAGTGCTGAGATTCTCTCTGTGCTCAAGTGAATTTCTTACCTTCCTAAGCTTCCTATACTTCTCTGTCCTCTCGCATGTAGCAGCTTATGGCCTGCTCTAATGCTTTGGTAGAAAGGGATGGGAACAAAAGTGCTACGCTTCCAAAGCATGCCTGGTCTCCAGCCTCTCCTGCCCAGGATGATCTGGGAAGGACTGTGGAGGGAAGAAAGGAAGTAACAAAACCACACTGGGTCCTGATGACACAGAGGACGGTGGTACAGAATGTGGCAGAGGCTAAAATACATTTACTGTAATGTCATAGTATCATCTCATGATTCTGGTATTGATTGGTGCCATGAAACTTTAGAAGTGCAATCCTCCCATGGTGTATCATCTCTCACTGCTATCTCATAATAACACTAATATATTTTATATTGGTGAGAACAGCAGAATACAGGTGATTCTAACTGGGATTAAACAGCTAGAATTAAAGCCAACACGTACGTCCTGCTGCGAAGCCCAGGCATGAGCTAAACCCACGCTCACCTTTTGCCATCTTGGTTTTACCTCAAGTACACTAACATAGAGGTAGGTGTGTGACCCAAGCTAAAAACACACTTCCGTTCCTTTCCTTCTTTGTTTTTGTATGTGGAGATGGTAATTTTTTGCAGGATTGGATTTTGACCTGATGCTCACATTTCTTTCATTAGCTTTACCTGAAAATGTCTGTGCCTTCCTGTAATCAGCCTCTGGCCTAGAAAACATACACGTTTTTCAGTTTGAAAGAAAATTAATATGGTAAAATACAGTTCTTTTGATGAAAAGGACTTCAAGACCTAAGAATCATTTGTTTTTGTACCTGCTCTGCAGCTTCTGTTGTATCACTGAAAAGAAGAAAAAAAGAAAAATCATTCTTTTTGCTCTGATGTTCTAAAAGAAGAGCTGGACTGTGCTTAACTTTTACATACCTTTATGTGGCTGATATTTTTTCCATATGAATAAAAAGGCCATAGCTAGGATCAAAAATAATGAAATTCCCGTTATTACTGCAAGAGATGACAAAGAATTTCCTTTCTGGGCCAGCTTTTCCAATCCTGTGACAAACAAGTACGATATTTAGTCTCTTGTTCTGTATAATGTACTATTACAACACTGAAAAAAATCATCTTTTGAAACTCATCTGAAGCTAGTAAACCTGCATAGAGATAGAAAATAGATACAAAATTTGGGTTCTTATGAATCGCTAATATTTTTTTTTCCCTACAAATCTGAACCGGAAAAGCAATGATATGCTTGTCAGAAATGAGTCCAGACCAGACTGGTACCTAAAGCTAAATGAAGGTCCGTAAACATAATCCATGAATTACAGCATCAGAAAAAGTAGATGAATGTTTCAATTTTAGGCACAGAGACACCGAACTATCAAGAAATAAGGTGACAATTAGGTGAGCAGTTTGTGCTAGATGGGAGGGAAATCCTCCTAGCTATAGGAGCTGCAGAGTAGGAGGGGGTAACTGAACCATTGTATTTTTCCTAAAGATTTTCAGATCACTGACAGTCTGGTTGTTCATCAGATCCCATCAGGAGCCAATAAATTATGTTTGTTTGTATTCATGTCTATATGTACCCAAAGTATTTCTTTCCTTTGCTCAGATCTTTTGCCGAGATATGCATTAGCAGCAGGTTTCGAGCAGGATTTACTGATAAAACACAAAAACAGTGTGATTAGAGAAATCTAGCAAAGGAGGCAGGAGACCTGCATGGTTAAACAAGGAGCTTCTAGCAGAGATCAGGTGGAAGAGAAAGGTCCATGGAATGTGGAAAGAGGGGCAGGCCACTTGGGAAGAGTACAGAAACGTGGTGAGAGCATGCAGGGATGCGACGAGGAAGGCCAAGGCCCACCTGGAATTGAAGCTGGCAAGGGATGTCAAAAACAACAAGAAGGGCTTCTTCAACTACATCAGCAGCAAAAGGAAGGCTAGGGACAACGTGGAGCCGCTGCTGAATGAGGCGGGTGTCCTGGTGACGGAGGATGCGGAGAAGGCAGAGCTACTGAATGCCTTCTTTGCTTCAGTCTTCAGTGCTAAGGCAGGCCCTCAGGATTCCCAGGCCCTGGAGGTAAGAGAAGAAGCCTACAAAGAGGATGACTTTCGCTTGGTCGAGGAGGACTGTGTGAGGGATCGCTTAAGTGATCTGGATGTCCACAAATCCATGGGCCCCGATGGAATGCACCCACGAGTGCTGAGGGAGCTGGCGGATGTCATTGCTGAGCCACTCTCCATCATCTTTGAGAGGTCCTGGAGGACAGGAGAGGTGCCCGAGGACTGGAGAAAGGCCAATGTCACTCCAGTCTTCAAAAAGGGCAAGAAGGAAGACCCAGGGAACTACAGGCCGGTCAGCCTCACCTCCATCCCGGGAAAGGTGATGGAGCAGCTTATCCTGGAGGCCATCCTCAAGCAAGTGGAAGAAAAGAAGGTTATCAGGAGTAGTCAGCATGGATTCACCAAGGGGAAATCATGCCTGACCAATCTAATACCTTTCTACGATGACATGACTGGCTGGGTAGATGAAGGGAGAGCCGTGGTTGTTGTCTACCTAAACTTCAGCAAGGCTTTCAACACAGTCTCCCATGATATCCTCCTAGGGAAGCTCAGGAAGTGTGGGCTGGATGAGTGGTCGGTGAAGTGGATAGAGAACTGGCTGAATGGCAGAACTCAGAGGGTTGTCATCAGCGGCGCTGAGTCTAGTTGGAGGCTGGCGACAAGTGGTGTCCCCCAGGGGTCAGTACTGGGCCCAGTCTTGTTTAACTTCTTCATCAATGACCTGGATGAAGAGTTAGAATGTACCCTCAGCAAGTTTGCTGATGACACCAAACTGGGAGGTGTGGTAGACACACCGGCAGGCTGTGCTGCCATTCAGCGTGACCTGGATAGGCTGGAAAGCTGGGCAGAGAGGAACCTGATGAGGTTCAACAAGGGCAAGTGCAGGGTCCTGCACCTGGGGAGGAACAACCCCATGCATCAGTACAGGCTTGGGGTGGACCTGCTGGAGAGCAGCTCTGCGGAGAGGGACCTGGGTGTCCTGGTGGACGACAGGTTAACCATGAGCCAGCAGCGTGCCCTGGCTGCCAAGAAGGCCAATGGAATCCTGGGGTGCATCAAGAAGAGTGTGGCCAGCAGGACGAGGGAGGTTCTCCTTCCCCTCTACACTGCCCTAGTGAGGCCCCATCTGGAGTACTGTGTCCAGTTCTGGGCTCCCCAGTTCAAGAAAGATGAAGAGCTACTGGAGAGAGTCCAGCGGAGGGCTACAAGGATGGTGAGGGGACTGGAACATCTCTCCTACGAGGAGAGGCTGAGGGAGCTGGGCTTGTTCAGCCTGAAGAAGAGAAGGCTGCGAGGGGACCTAATAAATGCTTATAAATATCTGAAGGGTGGGTGTCAGGAGGATGGGGCCAAGCTCTTTTCAGTGGTGCCCAGTGACAGGACAAGGGGCAACAGGCACAAACTGAGGCACAGGAAGTTCCGTCTGAACATGAGGAAGAACTTCTTCCCTCTGACGGTGACGGAGCACTGGAACAGGCTGCCCAGGGAGGTTGTGGAGTCTCCTTCTCTGGAGATATTCAAGACCCGCCTGGACAAGGTCCTGTGCAGCCTGCTGTAGGTGACCCTGCTTCAGCAGGAAGGTTGGACTAGATGACCCACAGTGGTCCCTTCCAACCCCTACTATTCAAAAGATATAATTACACAGGCAAAACCACATTGAAAACTTTTGCATAGAATTTGCAGAGACAGGAATGTTAAAGCTAGGAAATACCAGACATAGTTGCTTGTGCACCCTTAATTTCCTCCTTTTGCTCCGAATCATGCAGAATTGATGCAATGTCACAACCCATACAGGTAAATTAATGCTGCATATTTGTCAGTGCCAGCTTTATGAGTACAATTCAAATATGTATTATTTAGCTGGATGTGTTTCCAGGACATCTGTGAACACCTGTGCAGACAGGATGGGTTACTTACATCTACTTACAGCTCCATATAATTCACTGGCATTGTGCTGGCTGTGTGTGCAGCGGTTATCACAAAGACTAAACATGTGGATTTCAAACCAGACGCATCCCAACGATATGGGAAAATAAATCACTGCAAATTCACCAAATTTCTTTCATACTCCTTCAATGTACTGCTTTCCTCAGAAAAAAACCCACCCAAACTCTGGCAAATTACCTGAGTGCTTAAAAAAGTCCTTTAAAATGAATAATTTCAAATATAGAATCAATAAATCCTATCTCCACAAGCATAACGGTGCAGAAAACAAAGATGTGCTCTTCACGTGCATTGAACACACTCAAGTTGACTTAGCTTGAGAACTGGGGAATGACTTGTGTATATAATGAGATACAACCTCCTATGTTAAAATCTAACTAGTCTTGCCTAAAACTGGGTAACAGCTTAGTGCAATGCTTGATATAATTTTAAGTTATTGATGTAATCAATTGTTTTATTGATGATTTTTAGCATTAATCAGGCAGGTGTCTATAGCGCCATATAGGTGAGTTTCAGTCCCTTAGATGGGGAAGTTGCGTGAGGTCTTCTGAAACATCAAAGCTCCTGTCGCTGCTGAAGGTGGGGTTTCCAGTATATTGAGAAGCACAGTCCAGGCTCTGTATCTACGACTATGGGGACAGGGAGAAGGGATATGAAATAACATTCATAGTCTTTGCTTAGTGTGTTTAATCAGGTCCAAACAGAATTTAGTCTGGGGAGGATCTCTGAGGTTTAGCCTCGTGTGTGAATTCATACCTCTCAGAGTCAATCGGTGCTGCACTGCAAAGTGTAGGCTCGATGTCTGGATTTAGTGCTATCTGAATGAATACTCATTGACAAGAAAATGCCTATAGAGGGGGAAACTGATATTTTAAAATTTTTAAATACACATATTTGTAATTAGGAAATGTATGTTTTTAAGTGCAACTAAACATGAAGCTGTGGAGCTTTCCCTTCTTTTTGGCCTTCAAAAGGAAATCTCAGCTCAATTTCTTAACACTCATTGATTTCTTAACACTTATTGATGAATATTCACATATATATCATAGCTTATATGAACATCCTGATGAAAAGTCATGTTTATTTCTGCTGACACATAGCTTTGGTTGCATTTTCTTTTGCCACTAACCACAATTTTTAGTTTTAAAGTCCAATATTCTCATTGTAAAATTGCAACCCATCTTCCTTCCAGCATACTGAAAGCCATGGATTTGTGATGAATCTGTAAGTCAGCCTGAACTATGGACATCTGCTCTCCTTGGTTACCTGACTCACAAACGGCTGAGCTATTTGTTCTGCACAAGCGAAACTGCTTTGTTGAATTTTCTAAACAGCAATTTATTCTATCTTGTTGGACATTAGTAGCATACATTCCTTATCTGAGAATACTTGTATCGATCGGTATTAATAAGAGATATCAGACTTCCTCAACATCTTGTTCTTCGCTGTATGCTTCTGGAGATTTTCTGAAAAACTGCTTTGTTGCTGTTTAACCCAGTCTGATACAGGAACTGAGGTTATGCTGCATGAGAAATAAAGGCGCGCGTTCAGCAGAACCCAGCAGTCAAGCCATACATTCATAAATATGACAGGGAAATAATTTTTACAAACAGATTGTAATAAAACCATTCATCATCACAGCTTGCATTATTATCATACATTAAACTAAGGTTCTCATAATACATAACCACACTGGAAAAATATTAAAGACCTTCATTGCTGTGAGTCTGTGCCTGGTTATTTTAGTCAGCGATCTGTGCTTGAAACTATCCCATGTAGTGGTCACCTGGTGGCCCCAGGGCTCACAGCTCCTGAATGCTGTGGGCAAAATCTCCCCGTGGGAGGAAAGGCCCACCTTGGCCTTCAGCAGATTCCCACATCATTCTCTCCATTCATCTTCAGCATTTTTAATCGCAAAAAGTAAGAAACAGAGTAAGAAACATATAATTCTGCCATGTTACTTGGTCTTGATGAGATTTGCCTACCGAGGAAGTTTTTCTATGCAAGGGATAAAGTTCAAAATGGCCAAATATTTTTAGTGTCAAACTCCCACAAAACTTCAGCATCTTTAGTGGGTCTTGTCCCAAGCTGTGTCACACTGCGAGTAAAACCTGGATCCCACTGAACGGCCCAAATCCCCTTTGGTACATTGTTAGCAAGACCTCACTTCTGATACATATTGTCCCTCTGAGCATTATTTCCTTTTTCTGGGGTTGTCACTCTGCTCAGACATTACAGTTACAGCAACAAATTAATGTTCTTACCTACAGAAGTAACGACGACTGTGAAGTGAGCTTCATCTCGTTTTCCAGTCACGTTGTTGAAAGCACAGCACACATAACCTATTGTCTTCGGGGCCACTTTATCAGATACCACCTCCAGATGGGGTCCATATTTGATGACATGAGTGGTATTGTCAGCCCTTTGAATCCACGAATAAGTATTTGGTGGATTTGAATCGGCTGAGCAGTCGAACAGGATAACTTCCCCCATGTCAACTGTAAACACCGCTCCTACATTCACACCTTTATCTGATTTAACTCTAAGCCCATAAGGTCCATCTGCATTTAAAAAAAATTAAAACACAGTGGAAAAATTAAAACCAAAGTATATAATTAAACTTTAAATAGATGCATATCTCTAAACATAGATTTTTTAAGTTAGACTAGCCTTTAGAATGGCTGGCATTGGATTCAATCATTTCAGTCAAAAGGCTTTCAGTTTAATAACTTAATCTGTACTAGGTTTCTCTCAAACTACACCTGCTGAATACGGATTTAATCACTGTTTAGGGAAAAAGCACAGGTCTATGCATTGTTCAGTATGAGAAAAAGAAATAAAACTGAAAACAGTTGGAAAAGCTGTGAAGTAAAGGAGCAGGTCTTCTTCAGGGGCATATCTGACCCCTTCTACTTAAATGCCAAACTTTTTGGCATAGCAAATTTCTCTGCACATTTAAAAGTGAACAAACTAGCCTTGAAATATATAAACATTTACTATAATACCTTGCAGTATAATAATTATTTGGGGAACTATCCTACAGGTATAATATAGTCGAGTGTGCCTTAGGTAACTTCAGAAAAAGTTTTCCATAAATGACTGCTAAAATAAACTTTAACCTTCTCCCCCACTTTAGCAGGCTTCTACTATTGCAACATTTATGTTTCTTTCAAGAGTAAGCCCTTGTGCTGAAGGCAAGCTGTGTTTCTGAATATAATTAGAAGAGGCATGTATTGTCCAATACTCATGCGTTCATTGCTCAGAAAACTGCGCAGCTAAGTATTTTTAGGGTAATCTTCATAGGAAAATGCAAAGGGAAACAATATCTTTAGAAATTATAAGAGTGCTTCCCATGTTATTTTTAATACATCATTTCATATCCTGGGGTTTTTATATCTTTACATGTTAAAATCTATTTTTACAGGGATCTAAGCATAGGAAATAATAATACTCAAAATGTGCATTATTAAATTACTTTTTCCAGTCAAAAGAACTAATCGTTTTAATTTTGCTAATTCCCTAAGGGCTTACATACATAATAAAAAATGCACAGACCTACTACTGACAGAAGCCAAAAGAAGAAAATACACAGAATAAGCAGGAGACACCTTTTTGGTAGGATCCCTGAAATTCAGTAAATCTGCTGACAAGCGCCTCGCACAGAACGGCACAGCAAAAAGACAGATAAGTCAACATTACGCCCATTTTGGACAGTGCAGTCAATTAATATTTCCACCTTCCTGTGGTTGTCTGGAAGCATTAAGATAATGTAGCTGGGTTTAACTGTGAAATTCCCTGCTACATGAAGTGGCACACAGGCACGTTTCAGCCTCTATTTCTCATCAGAAAATTCAGGCTGACGTCAGACCTTCCTCCAACATGCACACTTCTCTTTATTGTCTGTCTTTGTTTCTGAGACTGATTTATTCTTCAGGGACACATAGGCAACAGCATGCAGCACAAACCAGGCCATTTTTTGTGTGCCTCTGGGTTTTTTTCCCTGTTTGTGAAGGCTTAGACAAGAGAATGTAGACTATCGTACCATGACCTCAGTTTAGTCCACTTTCAACCAAATGTCCGCATTTCACAACCTAAACTTGTCAAAGGTTTTATTTTCTCAACTGACTTGTTAGTGGAAAGCTTTTCGCAGTCTCATTTTATGGAAGGCCCAACATCATGCATAATATTTACTTGGGAAATGCACTACAGATTCACTTCAGCATGGATTAGTGCAGCTCCCACCTACATGGCAGGGACCACTCTGAAGAACCGCGGCATTTTTTAAACTCTAGAAGCTGGGCAGCTTCTTGACAGGCTCTGCAGCTCCCGATTCATTTGCTTTACTGTACCCAAGAGCCAGCTGACCCTGTAATGAGCATTTCTGGGAAGTACAGACCTAGCACCACTGCTTTGGCTTGGCTGACCTCACTCGGACGGTGTGTTTCTGTGGATGGGGAGCCCTCCCAGAACAGCAGCCTTGCACGGGGGCTCGCCCCTTACAGCTATCTACTTCCCTTTTTTCAGATGGGAAAGAAGAGGGATGTACTGAACTTTGACTTTCTCATAAACGAAAGTAAAATCCCTCATGCACTACTCATAGGCAGGAATATGCTTTTATATTTTTCTGAGCAATTCACTGTTTTCACCTATCCAATTGTTCTTCTTTAGAAGAATTAGCCTTTATTTTCACTGATAATACAACCTTTGATATATGTAAACAGAGATTAATGGTAAGAATAACCGACTGGTCTCTGTGCCGCCTCACTACAGGGGGAGATTTGCCACAGCCTGCAAAAGAATCAGAACTGAGTCCTGCTTTTTTTATCAGTATCATAACAGTGCAGCATACATAGATAACACCAGCAACATAACCACACTTTTGTATGAAAGCTGCAAATCAAAAGAAACCATTATAAAAACACTGATGCACACTGGCTGGGGAAGTATGTTTGAAAAAAACAAAGAAAGGTTTTCTTAAGAAATAGCCACACCTTGGCAGGGTCTGAAAAGTGGCATTCCTTGATGAAGTCAATCAACACAAGCATCAGGTAACCCTTCTGCTTCGCCTGGATCAGTCTTTTGCCTCTCCTGGGCATCACGTACATCATCGAGATCCCTAAACACTGGGTAGCTGAGGGATACACACAGCTTCAAGGATGATTCTGAAAAGCAGGTAATTAACCATTTCCTCTCTCGGACTAAAAATATTCCAGCTTTGGGAAGTCCCAAGGAAGGAAATCCCATTTGGTCTGTTAAATTCAACTCCGTCAGCACAGTACAGCAGTTTCTGCTGCAGCCTCCGTGACAGCAGCTTCTTCCAGTCTTCAAGTAATTTGTTTCTGGGTCATGCTACTGCAATAGCTGTGTTCTGGGGTGCATTATCATCATAGCTAATGCAGAAGCGAATAACATTAATAAGAAAAGAAGAACAAACCACTTTTGATTCTCAGTAAAATCCACAGTGACAGCCTTCATGGATCCCTCAGCTCTACTTCTCCTTTCCAGTATCATTCTCACCAGAAATTTGCCTCTTGTCTCAGTAAAGCCAGTTAACTAAATGACTTGTAAAATAATAAATCACCTGTTCTGAGTAACAACTTACTGCTCTGTGGGAATATTTCCAATTGCTCCTATCACCACGTGACTGTTATGAGTTTCCAAGCAGATGGCAGGTATTTACTGTGAATGACCTTTTTTTTATCACTCCCAGTAACTCCCCCGCAGCAATGACATATGGCACACAGAGATCCCGGGGCCTGTTCTGGATTGTTATTGACAACTGGGAGCTGGGAGACAAACTACCTCTGTGGGCAGAGGTTGGACCGAATCATGTCATTTCAGACAGCTCAGGAAGCCAGACCCCAACTCCCATCACTAACTTGGACATGGAGAGTAGCGCAAGTATTGCAGTCTTTTGGCATTGCATTGTTTTCTCGAAAAATATTTTTTTTCGGATTTTAAATTATGCACAAAGCAAACCCTCAGTTCTCATGAAATAAAAAGCATATTCTGAAAATGCAAATACTTGTAACGGTATTTCCACATATGAAGAAAAACTGAATCTCAAAGTTTTTGATATACAGATCTTTTGAGCTGTACATCACAATCACTCAAACAGCAAAAGGTTCCAGAAATGCGGACACAGAAGTAACTTTGAGATTTTAAAGTTCTGTGAAGCAATGGGTTAAAAATAGGTTTTCAGTTTAGAACTTGGAAAGATTTTTCAAGTTTTCCAGAAAATACACGTAGTTGAGTGAGAGAGAAGGGAGGAAGCAGTACCAGAACTGCGAGTAAAAGGCACACACCGTGCCAGTGCAAGTGTCCCAGACACCACCAGTGCAGGAAATGCTCTGGAGCCAATCTGGTGTGCAAGGGGTCAGAAGTGTGAATGCCGGAGGGGCTGTGCCACAAATGAACAGTGCGGTCCGAAAGGTAGCAACAGTGGCAGATATTTTTCTAGCCTGACCTGACTTTATTGCACTGTACGAAGGCTGTCCAGTTCTGCTGGATACAGTGTCCCCACGCTTTGTGTCGGTATTCTTTGAAGAGGGAGGTGTATAAGGCCCATTCATAGCTCACGAAAGTGAGAAAAGCAGTAGAGGCAGTGCATTCACACACATGCAGCTCCCATTCTTAGCACTTCAGGCACCTAAGTGAGCTGAGACTGTGACTCTATAAAAGCAGCCATTTTAAAATGTGCTACCTTGAGGAAAGAATATGATTTTTTTTTCATTACAGTAATGATAAGTTAAAAATCTATCAGTGCTGGTTATTTCCTTGTAGAGCATTTTATCATGATTCCTCTGTCTAATGTGATGGAAGCTCAAGTCACATCTGCTCTGTTTAGAACTCTTTGCAGCAGCTCCTTCACCTTCATGTCTGCACTGCTGTCACTTTTATAAGCTGCACCGAAGGGATGAGCTCTCGTCTAACGATGTCCTTGTTAGTCTTCACTAATTTAGCCAGTCTTTTTCTCTTCTCCTGGTGCAGTGTAGAGACACACACATACAGAGTCTAGATGCAAGACACTCTCTCATCTGATTCTTCCAAGTTACAATTAAATATCAGTAAGTAGCAGAATGGATAATCAGAGAAGAAAGGAGAAGGAGGAAAATATGACATAGTAAGAGGTGTAGGTTCTGAATTTGCTGGTAGCGCAACTGTAACAAGTCCAGGCCATGGGCTGTCTACCAGATGCCAGATTACAGAGCCCAGCAAAAGCAGGAGCGAGCACCAGCCCTTGGCTGGACAGGAATCCAGTTCCAGTCCTTGCACTGTGCCATCCACACTATGCCACTGGGTAAACTGGTTATATCTGAACAGGGCTGGTGGCAAGGTAGGCCCTGACCTTTCTGATTTCAGCTCTTCTCTGAGAAGGGCAGTTCAGCTCCCTGAGGACATGAGGATCAGAACCTGGCAAGGTCAGATACACAGCATGTGCTGCTTGCAGATCTTGGAGGCACTGGGAACTGGCATTACAGAAGGGATAAGGAACAAAACGAGAGTGCCCTTTTTAAGATTTAAAATATAATTGTTGAATGCTGATTAAGCCAATCTTTCGTTTCCTCCAACTCCTTTCATTCATGAACTCAGTCTATGTTCACAGTTTCTCAGGTGCTTTCATTTCCAGTCAAAATACACGGCTAGTTTACGGTTTATTCTTCTGCCAGCATTGGTCTTTATGCAACTCTTCTTGCTCCCTCATGTTTCCCACTTGATGTGGAAAGCAAACATTCCTTTCAGCTCTGATTTTGCTAACCCAGGCTGAATTTTCTGGGTCTCTTCTCCATTCCTTTCTGTTCTGTTCCTTTCCAGTTCGAGATTACTGCTCTGTGTTGCACAGGAACACACAGTATTCTACATGTGGTCTCATCTTCTGTGTGCCATTAGTATTCCCCTTATTTCCTTGTCGGAAATACTTGCCAACACACCCTAGAATTACATATGTCTTTCTCCTGCCTGAATCACACTGCCAGTTCACATACATCTGGTGATAGCTCAATCACCCAGGCTCGCTGACTCAGTTTTTTCCCATCATTCTCCATCTTATCAGCAGAAGTTCATGGTTTTTATTCTCTAAAAGTGCACGCCCATTTATTTTACTAGCTAATTTCATACTAGTTCTATTACTCTGTCAAAGCCAGTCAGTCCTCCCAGTTTAATGTCACAGGTGAACTTAATTGAGATACTCCCAATCTTTATGCTGATGTCATTAATGGAAATATTAAACAGGACTGGATTCAAAATGATCTTAAGGAAAACCACTACTATCAGTCCTTCAGCCTGGTACTTCCTATATGTAGCGTTTTGATACTATTTGCTGTCTCCATTTTTAACAATATTTTCATGTGTACCCATGTGATTATTTTTTTTCATTTGAGTCACATCTCCTCCAGATCTGAAGATGTCTGTACTGTGGAATTCTTGAAGTTCATATTTGAATTTCTCATAGCCTGAGAGAGTTGGGGCTGTTCAGCCTGGAGAAGAGAAGGCTGTGGGGAGACCTTAGAGCAGCCTTTCAGTACCTGAAGGGGGCCTGTAGGAAAGGCGGGGAAAATATTTTCAGCAGGGCTTGTTGTGGTAGGACAAGGAGCAATGGCTTTAAACTAAGGGAGGGTAGATTTAGACTGGATATAAGGAAGATATGTTTTTATCTGAGGGTGGTGAAACACTGGAACAGGTTGCTCAGAGAGGTAGTGGAGGCCCCATCCCTGGAAACATTCAAGGCCAGGTTGCACAGGGCTCTGAGCAGCCTGGTCTTGTTGAAGATGTCCCTGCTCACTGCATGGAGGTTGAGCTAGGTGACCTCTAAAGGTCCCTTTCAACCCAAAGCATTCTATGATTCTATGAATTCTGCAGTTCAGACTCATCTTCACAACTACATAACACTGAGTAACTTTTTATTATACTGGTCTAAGGCAGAGCTGTTGCAAACAAGCTCATTTTGAATGCAAGCGCACAATGCTGACTCAACTATTTTCTGCCTGTTTCCATAGTCAGAGGCACTCTTTCCAGCCAGATCATTTCTACAAAGGTAATTATGAATATTTCATATACTCACAATATATGGTTGGTGCAATTATCTCACTTTCCATAGCACTGACAGGGTTAGATACCAGACAGCTGTAATTCCCAATGTCTTCTTTTACAACAGGAATGATTAGAAGCGTAGAATTGTTCAATGAAAAGGTGTAATTAGGGCCAGCATGGAGACGCTTCCCATTTTTCATCCACTGGTAAACTACCCTTGTACCTTTACCCACAGTACACTTTAAGGTAATATTCCCTACATACTCCACTACACCTGAAGATGGTTCCGTATGTACAACTGGTTTTGTGACAGGAACTGTAAAATAAAGAGGTAAGAAGGGTTATAAAAGTGACAAGCCAGTATATTACAGTCTTCATTGTCAAGATGATGTAAACAGCAGTCATCCTCTCTGGAAAGTACTCAGATTTCAGATTTTTTTTTATTGAAAAAAAGTGGCCATAGTATCAGCTGGTGACTGTAAGAATTGTTCTAGTGCTTAAATAAACCTAGACTGCCTATATTACTGGCAGCAGGACAAAGGCTGCAGTCAGGTGTACCACGGCCTCCAGGTCCTGCCTCGGCAGCAGATCCCTGCGGCTGCAGAAATGCAAAGAGTGTGAAGCATGACACTGCCCAGTGTGCACCTTCCTCGGTGCGGCTCCGGCAGCTGTGCTGGCACTGGGCACTGCTCAGATGTGCTCTCGGTTCAGTCGTAAGCATGGCTGCAAACTAGAACCAGTATGGGACTTAAATGGCAGCTACAACTTTGCCATGCCAATGGCATTGATTTCATTATTTCAAGCCCAACAGCTACAGGGCTCCCTCCATATAATCCATAAATTACAGTAGCCTCTTGTCATTCTTTTAGGTCACTCTTTTCTGTTTCCCTTTTTTTTTCTATTCCTGCCATAAGAAGTGGAGTGCAAAGAGGGAACTTCAGTATTTTAGGAATTCAGATCTGGGCTTCTTTTACAGACACCAGGTCACTGGCAAAAGTCAGTGACTTCTCTTTGATAGTGAGAGAAGGTAGAAGACATGGTAGGTCCGAGTAGAGAGCTCATCTAACAAAAGTGAGAATGAAGAGGCAGTCAGCTCTTCTCTCTCTGACTGGCTGTACAGCATAGGGGATGTGAACAACAAACAAATCTTCCAACAAAAAAAGCTGGAGACAGCGGAATAAGACACTGAAAGAATGTTCTACAGATGGGGTCGAATTTTGCCTTTTCAAATTCCACTGTGGTCTTTCCTCTTTTAGGGACACCCTGCCACAGTTCTGCAGCTTGCAGGCAGAATAAAATCCTGAGCTGGCAAGTAGCTGCAGATTTCCTCAAGGAAGACTTGTTCAGGGAAAAAGACTATTTGAAAGTTAATGCATCCTCACGATTGATAGCACAGCTCCTTCAATTTTTTACTTATGATCCTGAAACATTAGTCAAGGCATTAACTTTGTTTAAAGATGACATATTGCAGCATTACCTCCAGCAGCAGTGGAAAATGGCGTAACTTAGTTGCTAATGTTTATTAATGTATGGTTGGATTACATTATACGTTATTGTAACTGGATACTAAGAACCAGCACTTCAAAACTATTGCAACTTTTTTGTCACAATGAAGATACTATATTTTACTAACTTACCATCAACAGCTACTCGAATCTTTTGACTGGCAGCTATTGTCCCATTTCCACGGATATTGACTTTTACAATATAGTTGCCCTCATCACTGATATGCAATGGATTGATCATCAGAGATGCATTCGGTGGTATGAGGGTAAACTTGTGCTGATACTCCAAGTCTGGAACTACTCTTTGATTTACAGAGCCAAGCAAGTATTTTGGATTACTTTCAGGCCTCTCAAAAAGCCAAATAATCTGTATTTCAGAAGCTGTAGCATCGAAATTGTAGTCAACAGTAAGATGCAGTGGTTGCCCCTCAATACCATGGATGGTATGAGATGGTACCGTCAACTTTAAGGCAGAACAAATACCTGCATAAAAATGAAAGAACAAACAAATAAACAAACCCAAACCTCAAATGGGGACACTGGAGAACTCAAGTGAGAAATTCTCACAGGGAAAAAACTCTCAGAATTAAAGCTTACACTTTTTTACATGGTTATGCCTCAGATTTCAAGTAAGAAAGCAGAAAACTGTCATTGACCTTGGTGAAGTTGGATCTACCTACAGAGTCCCAGCTTCAAAATATATGAAAAGCCAAAGGAAGGATGTTTGTGATTCCTGGGCAGAGGATCTTTTATTGTTGAAAGTCTGACAAAAATGAAAAAAAGGTGCATTTACGTTAATGTTTAAAATATTTTCCTTTTAAGATATTTCAACTTTCTAGAGCTTCTACTGTCTAACAGTCTTGGATTGCAAACTCAACTTTTAGGATTTCTTTTTTCTGGGTTTAGCTAGAAATTTCTTACTGTTACTTTGCTCATTATAGTGAGAAACTGACTGAAAATTTAAAAAGCAGAACTTCCATAAATTTGTCTGATTAAAATGACAGGTAGTCATTATTGCTGTCTGCACTGTACATGTAAGAGTAAACTCTAGAAACATTATTAAGCTTCCAAAAGTCAAGTATACCAGTTTTAGGAAAGAGAAGAATTAAGGTTTACTGTTGATATGCACGAAAGCAAAATCTTCAGCCACATGATTAATCCCGTCCTCCAAGAATCCTGCCTCCATTAGGGTGCAAAAAGGCCACTGCTCAGTTAATCATCAGCTTTCCCAGGTACTACTTTTTAATCAGTTTTCATTGTGTCTGCCTTAGACAGATTTATAGAACATTATAAAAACTTTACTGGTAGGACTGAGTGATTGATTTTCACGTGAACTTTTCCACAGCACTCACAAGTACAGCAATGGTGTGAAGTGTTGCCATTAATGAACTGATTTCACAACACCATTATAATTGGTACAACTTTACAGATGAGGAACTTAAGCCCACAGAAAATTAACAGCAAAAATAGCCACTCATTTTGGATGAGGAATTTGAAATATTAAGGACTGGATTTTTCAAAATACTTATAAACAGATTTTAGCATGTTCAAGATGCAACTCCTATTGACTTCAGTTGCAGGTTTGAGTGCTCAGCTTTGAGTGCCCAGCTTTGAGTGCCCAATATTGCTGAAAAGCACACTGCAAGTGTTAAGTCAAAACCCTAGGAAAAAAGCAACCTTTTATTAGTAAGAACATGTTAAAAAAAAAAAAGATTTAAGTAATCCGTCTACTGCTGCATAGGAGTGCACTGAGGGAGAGAGGATGCAGTCCCCAGGGCAAGATGCAATGCTTTCACCATGCACCACCTATTCCTCTCCTGCTGGTGCACGTCTTCTTCTTGACACACCTCCCAGTACCTCTAACAAAAAAGTAACTCCCCAGCTGACGTACATATACCCTTTACCTGGAAAGTGGGTGTAGCAGGAGCTGTGTGTGAAAAATAGGTGACTGTGCTATTAAAGATTAATACCATGCAGAGATACCTTTGTTTCTTAAATATCCTACCTTCATAGCATTTGGCTTTATGACAAAACAACATTGTTAAACGATCATTTGTGTCTGATTTCATAGGTTATATAGCAGAAAAAGATAAAAATATCAATTTGGTAGCAGAATATGGCATCTATAGATGTCTTTTGGGTAAAAATCTTCCAATTTCAATGCATGGCTGTTTGCCACCTGAGCTAATAGAGCTAATAGCAAAGAAAACTGTTGCTAGGGATCAGGGTAGGGATGCAAAAAGGGAGTGAAGAAACAGATGCAGCATGGCAATATGCAATGCCACTAATTAATGTTGGAGGCACTCTGGAAGGGCATGAAAAGTAGCAGAGCAGAGATGCCATGGGAGGGGACTGGCGCATGGGCAGCCAGCCATGGTGTCCATGCCGCTCAAGGCGCCCGCAAAACCACCCGTGGGACACTAACTGTATTTCAGGAAAAATCCCTACTGCTGGGAAATCTCTGGTCACATTCTGTGCATTCAGGAACTAGTGAGTGTTATAGTCAATACAAAGCCAGCTACAAAGTCTACCCCAAAAACAGCAGTTTTGTGGCTGGCTTCGCTTTTCCTAAAGCGGAGCAGTAATATACTCCACTAGAGAAGACAGCCCACAGCGTTCCTGAGGGTATGGCAGGGAAACCAAAGGAAAACGTGCAGAACACTGCAGAGGTGATGTGTACAAAGCCAGTGAAATCCCTTGACAGAAAGACTGGCAAACCCAGCTTCTCAAGTGCCAAAGAGGAAGCGGGCAGGGGACTTCAGGTTGCACAGACACTGATGTGGAAAGGATGGTCAGGGGCCAGCTGAGACGGGAGGAGAATGGGACAAAAAAGAAGGAAGAGCGTAGAAAAAAATACAGAGAGGCTTACATGGAGGATACACAGGACAGAGACGTTTACATGCTTCACTTTTTATAGATCAAAAACCTGAAATAGCTGAAGCACATCAAATTGAAGCCTCCTCCCCTACCCCTTTTTAATAATATTTGTAGCCTGTTGTTGCTGCACTGTTTCCTAACACTGCACATCTCTTCAGGACTTGCTAGACTCTGGCTAACAGAGATTAGTTTTGTTGGTGGTTATAACATTTCTCAGAGGCGAATTCCCTCCCCGTGAAGCTTACAATACAAATCAGATTTAAACTGCTGTTGTCCATTTGAAAAAAAAAAAAAAAAAGAGCCGAATTCCTCAGTAAAATGCTTCACAAAATACTTAATGTTGAAAATAACCCATCAAATATATTTCAATTTTTAAATCTCCTTGAACAAAGTCGAAAACATCTGTCAAACACTCGGAGATCTGTAAATGATCAATTAAAAGATCTGTCCATATCCTTCCTCATTCTTTCAGCATGACATTGCTCAGTTTTTGAGTTTATTTAGCTGTCAATAAGCGATTGTGCTGTAGGACAAGAAGCCAGTAACAGCTGCAGTGCAATCATAAAATATGTACAACAAATAATATTTCTGACAGATCTGTTTGTGCAGAAAGTTAGCAAAAACCAAGCACGTCTAGAGAGCACTAGGATAACTGGGACCACCAGTGTAGAAGGTACCACCATAATACAGCAAGACAAAGAGAATTGTGGCTGGAAAACTTAAATTCTTCTCAGTTAAAAAAAAATGTGGGAATAGAAACTGTAAATCAACTTTGTTCCACTTAATTCATGGGGAAAAGTGGCTCCATGTAACAGCTTGGACAGACATTTTGATCTGCAGATAAGGGAATTCTTTTAGCAAAGACCAGGAGTTGTGAGGGCAGAAACCCCATTTTCCCCTGTGGTCCATTCAGGAGCGGCTTTGGGCGCCTGCAGTTTTTGCTGCTCCCTCCGGGTCTGCTGGGGTGATTTCTTGGGAGTGCCATCAGCACACGGGAGCTGCTCGGCAAGGCAGGCTGAGGCTCGGAGTAGTAGCGGGGTCACGGTGCTCTGCCGAAGGCAAGAGTTTCACACCAGCAACGCTGGGAGACTTCCGGCTTTCATAGAGATCAAATCTTTTGCAGTCTGGAATATTCTTCACTGAAAGGGTTGTTCTTCACCAAAAGGGTCATCTTCTTCACCAAAAGGGTTACTTCTTCACCAAAAGGGTTACCAAGCAGTAGAACAGGCTGCCCTGGGAAGTGGTTGAGTCACCATCCCTGGAGGTATTTAAAAGACTGTAGATGTGGCACTTAGGGACATGGTTTACTGCTGGACTTAGCAGTGTTAGGTTTATGGTTACACTCGATGATCTTAAGGGTCTTTTCCAACCGAACTGGTTTTATGATTCTATTTTATAAGACTAATTATTATTTTTTAACTAAAACTGAAAACTGTTATCACTAATCCTTGAATTAATGTTAATAGTGAAATCAAGCCACTGTGCCAAACTCTTACTTCATTCTCATTGGGCACAAATTCCATAATTTCATCCTATCTCCATAGCTTTCTAACTATAATACACATTTTTCCAAGACAATGGAATTCCAAAAGCTAGTTTTTGTATAATGACCATAAAGGTTGCACCAAAATGACCTCCATTTGGAGCTCAGTGATCTGTGCTTTGCTGCCATCTCACTTTTCTATCACCAGTATCAGCAAGCACAACAGAACTGTTGTTGACATAAAACAAGGGCTGCAGCTTTAGTTTAAATAAAAAACTATGACGTAACTTTTGAGTTTACGGCATAAACTGAAACCTGCTTAGTGAGGTTTTATCCTTCTCTGAATTTAACATGCACATCTCCTTGTCAAAGTGAGTTTGGATTCTCAGCTGCTTTTCACCACTGTTCATTTAGCTCTTCAGCTCTCCAAAAACCCCGAACTTGGTGTAAAATGTCACAACATCAGTTATAATAGATTTTACACTTTTTGCAAGTATGTCCACTTATGAAAAATAACAGACGTAATGGACCAGGGAATCTGCAATTCCTGTACCTCCGCTTATATCAGGAGAGACTCGAGCATACTCTTCCCCAGTTTGGGATTTTTGCCCAAGCACAAGTTCCTTGGAGCTTTGTTATTGGACCTAATTTTAGCTTCTGAGGCCGCTGTCTTCGGCGGGCTTTGTGTCATGCCCCCAATGCACCTGATTCTTGTCACGATATAAAGTACAAGCTGCACATTCCCCATACTAGGAAACGTGTATGTCTGAGTAAGGGTATACGATGAGACTTCCTGGTGAACAAATGTGTACCTTAAAGCACTCTGCTTGCGTACCAGTATCTCTTGCAGGATTTTAATAAAAAATGTCCAGTAAAGTTGTAATGTAGATGAAGTGCACATTCACTGTGTTTTTTATCAACCAGGGTTTTAATTTTTAAACAAGAAATCCAGTATCTTCATATAAAACTGCAATTCTTATGAAGCCAAAACTCTTGACAAAGTATTTAGCTCAAAATGAATGAAACTAGGTGACTGTATATGAAGTTCACAAAGAAGATGAAAAAAAACTTGTCCCTACACATGAATGAGTAGAGGATGCACTACATTTATAATATTATATATTTCCTCTGCTGATATTTACAAAAACAATTAAATACAGAAAAAGTGAACTCCAAGAGTTTGTAGAAATACAAATTCATCTAACATTTGATCACAGGATATTCCTGTCAAAGTGCATAGAAGGTCTATTTTTTATCAAGCGCATGGAGAACAAATGTATACTTATGAAAACTGCACCCAGATACCAAGCAAAAGTACTATTAATGGGAAGACACTTCAGTTGATTGAAAGCTTAATTTATTTTTAATACGAAATACATTTAAATATTACATAAAAATTTTCTTTATTAACTCTAAGGCATCATAACAAACTGAAAAGTAATGCATCAGCAGTGTCTCAACATAACGCATTTTTAAAGAGCTGAGTAACAGCTTCTCTATAAACTTTGGTTCAGAACATGTCCAGCCTTACTTGCTAAAAAGAATGCACAATGTACCTATTAATTAATAAAATGTGACAATATATATGTAATCAATGCCCGTGTTTTATATACTGAATTATGTACAGCACTAATTTTTGTCAGTTCCTACAAGTTTATAGCTCCACACACAAAAGAAGGTGACACCACCTGATTAAAAGCTTTGAAATAGAAACACCAACAATACAACAGAAATATCTTTAAATTTAGAAGCATAAAACCAACCCACATTTCCACAGTGACAATCACGTATAATTGATACTGTATCTTACCTACAAGCAGAAAATATATTTTGCAGTGTAAGTCCCAAAAGAAGTTGGCTAAAGGGCTCCATGAAAGCATCCTGTCCCACACAAATGCCACCTTCTTCTCAGCACTGAGCCAGAGCTTGGACCCGCAGCTGCTGGTTTATTTGCTAGGGAAATCAGCAGTGAGTTAACAGGCCCTATCCTGTCCCCTGCCTCATGTGATTTGAATATGTGTATACAAAGGACAAAGGGAGTGGAGCACCTGTTAGATGAGCGCCCATCATCATTGCCCCTGACTTCACCGTAACCCTTCCCTGGTAGTCACAGCAAATATGTAATAAATCAGGCACAGAATACAAAGTACGTTGAATGAATAAAAATAAATTAATGCACCCAATGTACAGGTTGTATAGGTATTAACATCCTTTAGCTACAGGTTTGTAAAAAATACGATGCTGCTAGAAGGTTCTGTTTATTTCAAATTAGTATTCAGAAGACTTTTTATCCCATCTTTTCCAGTGACAGCCTCTCTTTTCCAGTTATAAAAAATATTAAACAGCTATTAAAGAGCCCTGCTGGATTTTTTTTCCGGCACTTTCAAGCCCATAACTTTTCTGTATCTTTTTGCCTTAACATAAGCATAAATTGGAGATTATTTTGTTCCCCCTCTCTAAACATGTAATGTGAACTATCGGGCATCTTCTAAGAAAGCATCCTGCAGCTAGAGTGGGCAGCTTACTACAGTTGTTGAGTCAGCTGCCGATTACTGTTTATTCTGCATTAACTTACATCGGTTTAAATTCATATTAATATTAATGTATGATTTGGATTTTGTCCAAGGCTGTCACTCACCATACAAATCTAATCAGCAGTAGCCCCGGCAACCTTCCACAGTAGCATGTGCAGTAACAATTTGCAACGGCAAATATTTGCATCGACAGGGATGGTTCATCCATTGAAAAACACACTAAGTTTTTGCTGTACAGCACTTAGGCAGACTATTACGGTTTAACAAATATTAGGCTGGACTGTATCCTGCCTCATGCAGGAGGGACTGGCAGCAAGGAACGGCCTCCCCCTCACTGCAAGGGTCCTGCAACATGCTAAGCCCCACCAGAAGGGCTGAACACTCCATTTTTACTTAAGTTAAAGGCAGGTGAAAACACTCAGATCCTTCCAGAATTCTTAGCAGCTCTGTACAATCAACTGGAAGAAACAGGGTTACTTCAGGTTGACAAAAATGTAAGTGCAGTAGTCCCACCAGAAATAATGTCACCACCTGACACAGACCAAGAGATGAAGAGGGCATTTTTGCGTATTGCCAAAGGCTTCCCAGGTCCAGTGTCCTGCCCCTCATGAATGCTGCTGTTTCTAACCCACTTAATCCACTGAACTGTAGGCTAGATATATCAAATTGCAACCTTTTCTAAAATCTGAGTGAGAAATTATCATCTGCTTGGTTTCAACATGTAATGAAATATTGGTCACAGGTTCCAACTGATTTCTAGCTGAAATGATTGGAGCTTTCACATTGGGATAAAGCCTGCGTTGGCATTTTAAATGCCCTATGTAGGCAAAGAAAACTAAAAGAACAGACTAGCATGGTTGTATTTTTCAAGTCAATTGCATCTCCTTATTTCCAGCATTTGGATACCCTCCCAATGTCATTAATATGCTGCAAGTTTTTACACTGAGTAACTCACACAAATGAAGTGGATGCTAAGAATGCCTGCTTTTTGTTTCTATAGAACTGTGGCTTGGGTGGGTTGTTAAATGGCGTTTGGACTTAACGCAAATCAAACCTCACCCCTTTCCGACAAAAGCAACTGCTTTAAAGCAACTTTATTTGCAGCACTACCATTCTGAACACTTTTCAGTATTTCTGCTGATTTTATTAATAAACTTGTTAGAGGTTTTCCACGGAAATCATTACAGATGATGTTCCCAGTGGTAGCCAGAAGTGATGAATTCTTACTAAAGAATGCAGGGAATGGCCCACCGGTGCCGACGTTCACTTTGTCGCCGTGTTGGTTCAGAGCTGTGCGCCCGCTTTTACCTGACCTACCCTGCAACAACCCACCGGCCAGCTGCGTGGCAAAAGAGGAACGGGATTAGGAAGCGCATGCCAGGCTGGCCTACACGCAGACTCCAGTAACTCCTTCAGGAAAGACAATCTTTTCTGCAGGTGTCACTACGCCGCAGTGAATGTGCTGGTAGCCTTCTTATTGAACGTTGTCGAAAACTAGGCAAAGATGACAGGAGGAATTCTTCCTTTTCTTGTATTGATATAAGACTTCAATGTTACCAGCTTTTTTTTTTTTTTTAGTGGACATACATAGAATCAAAGTATAGAGACACACAAGGCTGTTTTGGCGATGCAAACCTGCCCCATCCGTGAGCAGGCCGCACGCCCGGTGCGTGATGCCCGAAGCCACCCGCGGCAGGCAGCACACGGCCACGGCCAGGGTGCGTTTCCAGCTCGGCTGCTTCTTCAGGCCGCGCCTCACTTTGCCTTCTCGGGTAACTGCCTTCCAAGCCTAAAAACGAGCGAACCTCAGCGTTCAAACACTCCATAAAACACCCCCCCGACCCCAGAGAAACCTTCGGCCTGCTGGGCCACCAGGGCCCGCCGCGGCCATCGTGGTACAGAGTCAACGGAGAGGGTTTCGGCGCCAGGAGCGGAGCGCTGCTGTCACACAGCCGGCCGCCGCGCTACGAGCTCCTGCCGCGGCCCCGGAAGGACGCAGCCTTCCCTCCTCCGCGGCCCGGTTCCACCTCCCCCGGCCAAGCCACCGCGGCGGTCGTCAGCCGACGCCCCGCCTCCCGGGAACCGCCGCGGGCCCGCCCCGCTCCCCCTCACGGCACCCCCGGCTCGGCCAGCCCCGGTCTGCCGGCGCCAGCCAGGCGCGCCGCGGCAGGGGGGGGGGACGCCCCGCCCCGCTCCCTTCTCGGCCGCGCTGACGGGGGTTGTAGTTGGGCACGGCCGCCCGAGGACTACCGGTCCCAGGGAGCAGCGGGCGGGCTCGGTCAGGTGGCGTCCAACATGGCTTCCCCGTGCCTGCCGGGGCCCGCGGCCGCGCGAGGCTGCTGAGCGCTCTCGGGGCGGCGGCACCGGCACCGGCACCGGCACCGGCACCATGCAGAAGATCAAGTCGCTGATGGCCCGTCAGGTGAGCGGCTCGGCTCGGAGGGCGGCGGGGCCCCTGCCGGAGGGTGGGAAGGGGGGGAAGGTGGGGCCCGGGGCCCGGGGTAGGCGTGTGCGGCCGTGCCCCGGCGCCCTGCTGGGCCGCGGGCATCGCCCCCAGCTCTGAGCAGAGGTGTGCCCTGCTGTGTCTCAGCTCTCGGTACGCACGCATCCAGCTTTTTTTTTTTTTTTACTCTTTAAGCCAAGAAACGGAAGCGTGCCCAGGTGCCAGCACGTAGCTTGTGCGGTGGCAGAGACATCGGCCTGAAAGGTGACACGGCGGCTCTGTGCCGGGCTCCCTTTCTCCACGGGCAAGGCCGGAGCGCTGGGCCGTGCCGCTGTAAGGCGGCTCTGTCTGGCAGCAGAGGCGCTGGGTCACAAGGGAGGCGAGGAGGGGCGCGGACGGAGCGTCTGCTGGGGCACGGAGCGCGGCTCTGTTGGCCCACCGCTTCGGACCGGCTGTCTCTAGGATTACGCGGCTCTGGTCTGCATTTGGACCTGTGTGTCTAAGGCTGCGAGCCTCTGTCAAGGAGTGTGTTAGAAGAGCATTCGAGTCATTCCCGCATATGAAATACGTCTAAAACGAAGCCTGTTTGCTCATGTGTCTAAATTTGAGAACTTAAAAAAAACCGACTTGAGTCACCCACCACATCAGATATTCTAGATAGTTATAGAAAATGATGCTGAAGTCAGAAAACTGAACCTTGTTTTTCTTCTAAACTATGTCCTCTGACTTGTGATGCTTATGTGGGAGACAGGGCTGAAAAACAGACACGGGCGTGGAAGCTGAATTTCCAGAATAATGTTCTGCTCCCCTTCAGTGTAGGGGTAAATGATTGGTTTTCAACTGGACTAAAAGGAGTTGTGGGAAGCCTGCCCAGTGTGGAAATGTCGTGGTCTGAAAATGATGCAGCTTACACAGTTTTCAGCCTTTGGGAAGGGCTAAGTTCCATTTAGCATTTGATAAGTGAAATTTTTTACTGCTTATGAAGATAAGCTGCTAGGACTGCAGATTTTGGAGAGGATGTGTGGAAGATTTTGCGTGAAATATGAGGAGCTGCAGGAGCTGCTTTGGTTGTTTGTTACTTTCAATTTCCGATGCACAGAGGTGAGCCACCTTTGGTGGTGGTAACTGCAAAGGGAGAATGATTTGAAATGATGTGAAAGGAAATCTGAGAATCAAAACCTAAACAAAGAGGTTTTGCATCCTAGGAACGTGAAACAATTGCAAATGTAGTAATTACCACAAAAGTGATGAACTTGTAAAACACTTTATCAGTTTCAAAGGATAAATACAAACTTTTTCTTCATAAACTCACATAGTAATTGCATAGGTCCTTTTGTTTCAGAGAAAGCGTGGGTAGGCAGGGTCTGAAAGGGGCTTGGAAACAGTACTGTTAGCATCGACCGCAAGAGTAGGAGGGAAGTCTGCCTGAGACTCATGGCTCACGTGAACACCCTGAAGCCTCAAGGGAAGCTGGAGTCAGAACCATATCTGAAACTTGAATGTTTAGATTCGCCTCTGCTTAGGAATCTGGCAGAAAACGCTCTAAGCAGCATGTTGTGTGGTATTGCTTCATAAGATTGTGAATGTGTTGGATATTCAGCAAATACATTCTCAGCCAGTTAATTGATGCTTCCCGTACAAAGCTCCAGTCTACTAGAGCATATTCTATTTATGTGGCTATATGTGTTCTAAAGAGTAATAATTATATAAAGCAACTAATGTGGATTAAGGATCTTTTTCAGTTTAGTTATGCATAAGGAAACCAGTCCTAATAGTGTTATATCGTAAATAGATAAATATGGCATCAAGCAAAAATAATATAATTTTGCTGCGGAATAGGTGGCACTTAACTTGAATTCGATTATTTGATTCCTTTAAACCAGTAAGTTAGTGGAACAAAGTATGTTATGTTTTTTGGACACGTGCATTTTTAGACTTAACATCTGGAAGTCGAGAAGAGGATATAAGTGATTTTTATGAGGGGAATGTTGGTGAACTGTATTGAAAAGGTACATATTGTAGCATAAAGTTGGAAATGCTTACATGTTTGAGGAGCATAATTTATACACTAATGGTCTTGCTTAAATGTTTTTAGAATAAAGTCTTAGCCTTCCAGCCTCGTGTTAGTGTAATTTCTTAAAGGACTTGTAGGTATATATTCAACACCTGGTAAAACTTGTGCAGTTTAATTGTGAGATACATGAAGTAATCCGTCTTAACTGACTATTAAAATTCTTTTAAAGGGTCTAAGAAGTCCTCAGGAGAGTGTTCATGACCTCAGTCCTATTGAAAGCTTTCGGATTCCTAGTAAGGTATGATACCCAGTCCCTCCACTCCCACCCCCTTCATTTTTAGTTTTTGGTTTTATAGTTAGATGACACTTAGTTGTTTCTTTTTTCTTTTTTTAACACCAGGTTTGCTGTTGTTCTTTTTGACAGTTTTATTTCATGCTGAAATTCTTTAAAATATTTTTTTCTGAAAGAATTAAGAGCTGTGAGGCAAAACTGTTCACCGACTCAGAATGAACTTGTGTTAAAATTTCTTTCTCAGAACTTTTGAGTTGTCACTGGATGCTGATGGTAATATTATCTACGTTTCCTGCTGGAATGAAGAAAAAAAAAAAGAAAGAAAAAGTGCCTTTTTTTGTTTTACTTTGGAAAGTAGATGCTGTATGGGTAGCGTGCATAGTTCTAGTCTTGATGTTTAGACTCTTCATAGTTTAGGTGCCGTAAGTATATTTTGTAGTTTCATGGTTTTAATCTTCAGCATATATAATTAACTTCATGTTCTACTTTAAATGTTACAGCTTTATAATAATAATAGTTTTTTGCCTTTTTTTTGGGGTCTCACTACTTAAATGATACCAGCTCACTCTTGTCTCACAAATCATGATGAATAATCTGGGTGTGAGGGAACAATTGTCACAGTATTTGATTGCTCCTTATACCCTGTTAATCTGAGTGGATGATTCACAAGACTTGATGTGGATGTTTTTTATTATTTTTCTCCAAATTTGGACTTTGCCTTTAACCAATGAGATATTTAAGTTACCGACTTGAATTTGGATGCCTTATTTTACAATAGTTCAAAAAAACAAAACAAAACCTCTCTTGTGTTTCTTTGTCTGTATATAGGTACTGTGTAGTATGTTGCTTGTTCTGAGGCAGACCAGAAAATCAGCATTGCTGTATATTTAAAAAATCAAGTAACAGTCTCTGAATTGGTACATAATACTCTGTTAAACAGTGTCCAATATATTGATTTCAAAGAGCGAAAGCATTCGGTTGCAGCGATGTTGAAAGAACTGTCTCATCTCCATGGCTTAGATTTCAAAATTACAGATTCCTGCCACCCACTGAGCATCCAGTTTCAAACTGTCTTTTTTGCTAAATTGACTATCCAGATAAAAGTAGATGTAGGGTATCTTGGCTGGATTTCCATTCTATAGCAGTTAGATGTTATATGTCTGGTAAGCCTACACCTTGTATCAATAACAATGAGAAAACAAATAACTAATTTTTCATACATTTATGTCAAACATTTGTAATGTGAAAACATTATCTGCAACTGTTCTGCAAACAGATCTCATTGTAGTTTTGAATTCTGTGCCTGAGAAGATGGGATTGCATCAATGTTAGAACTTGTCACCTGATTATTTTTTTGTAAAGCTGATAAAATTAGAGTATTGTCGTCTTCTATGCCACAGAATAAGACTTTTGTATTTTTCAGTCTTCTAATATGTTTTTTTTTTTCCTTCCAAGATGTTTTGGGTGGGTAGTTCTCAAAATTTCAAGTTGCTTACATAAACATTTTCCTTCTCAACAAGCTGTATTGCGTGAAACTCTTATAAAGTTGCATGACTGTGATTAAACGAAAACAGTAGATCACAAGAATCTTCAGTAAAATTACTGTGTTTTGATCACTTTAACTCCTGGCTACAGTCCCAAGCCATTTGTCATTGTAACTTTACTTCCATCCCTTTTTTTTGGAGGAAGGATTTATGGTGTCATACCTCCTTAACTTCACTGAAACCTTTATTGTAAGATTTTACTTTTCAAATGATGAGACATTGAATGAGGCACTGTAACGTGTCTCCTGTCACTGTGAGCATAGGCTCAGATACCGTTTCTTGAACACAGGAGATTTTTGGGATGGGGAGGGGGAGATATTGTCTGTGTTTGTGGTATGAGAACCATCAAGGAGGTTAGGTTTCAGTACGGCACAGAAGCTGAAAGTCATTGAGCCTTTGGATGTTAGTATTTGTTTTCAATTGAGGCTATATTCAATGCCATGGCAACATACTCATGTCACAAATCAGAATTACATTATAATTATGGGATCAAGCAGCTTTGCTAGATATAAGCTAATG
Source organism: Opisthocomus hoazin (assembly GCF_030867145.1). NCBI lineage: Eukaryota > Metazoa > Chordata > Aves > Opisthocomiformes > Opisthocomidae > Opisthocomus > Opisthocomus hoazin. Next base: position 67,923,498 of record NC_134417.1, on the reverse strand, counting down.
CCCTTCAATAATTATTGTGCAATAATGGACAAGTTTGGTAAAAGGAATTCGCTTCTGAATGCAAAAGTAAAGACTAAAGAAATGGTGCAGGTTTTTAAAGACAATGAGTAAAAGTGTAACTTTATAGTGTTGCAGGCTGCTATTTGAAAGTGTATGTTGCTCTATGCTGCCACATTTTAATAACTATTTTTGTTTATATCTTGAATAACAAAAGTCTCAAGCTCACTAGCCAAATAATGTTCTAATGATAGAATGGTTACGATGCTGGGCTTTCATCATCACCCTTCCACATTCAAAGTGGTATCTCCAAATTGATTTAGGGCGAGTGTTACTGAGTTTCAAAAGCTGAGTTAAAGCTACAGAGAGGTACACAGAATGGAATGCTGCAGAGCCAGCCTCATACCACCAACTCGGTCACACAGAGGAAGAAGTGTATAATAGTTGAAGTCTATGATACAGTCTATAGATAAGGCAAATCTGAACTGCAAGGCAGGATTTCTAGAAGAGAAAGTTGTCTGCAGAGGGATTTCATATGCTTTTTGATTGAGATACTTAATCTATGTGCCATGATCACCCTGGGGAACTGTAATTCTTTTTGAACCATTCTGTTATTGTCAGCTTTGTTGTTTCCCAAGCTGATAACAGTTTTGTTTAGTAGATTTTGGAACAAAAGGGTGAGATAGGCATTTTGTGCACTTGAATTCAAGTGTGTGTGGTTAATAATGAGTTGACTTTGAATGAGATTATGTTTATCTTGATGATAGCAGCTTACATGCAGTATAGAAATAGTAGTAGACTTTGTGGCTTATGGTGGTAATCAACACAAAGTTTATTTTTTTTAATGCTTTTCCTATAGATACAGAAGTGTGGCTTGCTTAGTCTGTGTGGGTTTCTGTTTCCCCGACAGTAGCTGAGTGCTTTTCAGGAGTGCGTTAAACGGTGGTGTGACTAAATAGCTGTTCTATGGATCAGGCGTTGTTGTTCCCTTTGTGAGGAGAATTGTTTTCACAGTGTAATGTTTGTTTTGGTAGAGTGAGGGCTTTTTAATAAGTACTCTATATACATACTGAAGAAGGAAAGATTGAAAGAAGGTTCTGGAAAATACCACAGGCTTCCCTGTGGGACTGCCTTCCCTAGCTGTGGATTAGTGGGGGTGGAAAAAAAAAACGTTTTGAGGGAAGTTTATAGATACAGTTATTTATGAGACATATATAAAATCTAAATATACCTTTTTATATAGATAAAATTAAAAGATTGTGTATGTATATATGGAAGAAATACTTGTAACATTATTTCATGGTGGTAGGATGTTGCAGTGTACCTGCTGATTGAATCTGTTGAGCAGGGCCCTCATCCTGGTGTTTAGGATTAGCTTTTAATATAGGTGTTAGCCAAATTCAGAATAGAGGGATGCAAACTGACAGCATGTTCGTTGGTGTGTTTTTGGCTCATGACCAAGAGAGGGAGGCTGTGTCCAAATGAATTTCGCGCTGGCTTGGCCCCGGCTCTCTTTCTGTAGAGGTGCATAGGCTATTACTGACCTTCAGCTTCTAATTAGGTTGGAAACTTAAAATTTATTTTTAACTGAGTTACTGAGCAGTATCAGTTAACTTCTTTCAACGTCTTCACTTCCCAAGTCTTTCGGTTGGTAGTGACTGGAATGCAGAAGGTGGTTGCAACTCTCTACCGGTAATGCGTAGTTCAACTGAGCAGTATTGGTTGTGGTGTTACAGGCAGTGTAGAGTACAAGGAGAGTGGGAGTGTGACGCACTGGGAAATAGCTGGATAAGTCATCTAAAACTTGCTGAACTGCATTTCACATGAGTCTGCAATGAAATGACTTGTCTGAAATTTATTTCAAGGAATTGCCTGCAGGCTTCTGGACCTGTAAACTTCTATTTCCATAGAACAGGAAGGCAACATGATGTGAGAAGTGTGTGAATGCAAACACTGTGTTTTATGTAGCATTGGCTTCTGCAAGGATGCAAAGCTGTCAGACAGATAGAGTTTGTTTTTGGCTTTTTTTTTTCTTTTTTTTCTTTCTCTCCCTGTAAGCTGTCTTTCACTGACCTATTTAGGTGGCACTAGGAAAGAGACCTGCTGCTTAGGGCTGCACTAATCGTAACCTGAAAGGAAGTATGTTTGACAGGATAAATTGTCTTTCTGTGAAAGTATGATCCAAAGGACTGGCAAAAAAAATTTGCACATTTGGCACTACAGGTGATGGAAGTTTTATGCAGGAGGTGAAGTTTCTCGCTGCACAAACTTTCGGAAAAATGAGTAGCCCATGAAACAGCATTGTAGATGGCTGTGTTGGCCCAGTATTGCTTGCAGAGTTACTGCTGCTGAACGTGTGTACTAACCTGGATAGGTGGATTGAAGTGAATATGATGGGGTCCACCTTGCCAATGTGCTGCTCTTCCTGGTCTGCTGTGTATCTAACTGATTCAGTTTAGCAACGGTGAAGTTTGCTGCATGATTATCATCATATGATTCTCTCCGTCCCAATTTTTTATAGGTTTTTCTGTTCAGAAGAGCACTTGGAATTGCTGAATGTACATAAAATTTACTGACAAGTGAATTTTAATTTTGACTTTTTTTTTTTAAAGGCACATATTTAAGTGGCAATAGCTAGAAAAGTTTTGATGTGGGGAAGTGCTTTGAGGGATTTAATAGAACTTCTCTCTCTGCCTCTGCAAAGTGTGTGAGTACAAGCTCCATGGTGCTACATCTGGCCTTCCCTGAGGCCCCTGAAACTATGGGCTTCGTATGTATATATAATAATACAATATATATAATAAAATTTTTTTGTATCTCCAAGTGAAGGGATGAGGAAAATCGAATATCAGCAAATAAACTTTAGCCAAGGACGCTTGCTTCCTTCGGTGGTGAATGAATAGACTGGCCTTGAGCATGTTAGTTATTTGAAACTAGTGATGTGTGATGGACTGGAAGCTGCAGTTTATCATGGCATAAAGTGTGGTGGCAGACAGTGTAATTGGTATCGGAGCTTAAGTTTATCCTGCAGAGTTGTTCTCACTAGACTGCTTTTCTAGAAAGAATGTACAAGATAAACTCTGTCCATTAAATAAATATTTTCCTAGGTAGTGCTTTGGCAAGAAGCACTGAGATGAGCGATCTTTCTGAGACAGGATAAAATGGTTTCTTAGTAATTTTCCTAGCCACATCAACATCAGCTTCATTTTAGTACTGAGAACCCTGGTCTTTTACAAAGACACAGAGGTCATTGATGAGGTTTCATTGAAATGCTAATATTAAAAACAACTCTAATGATTTATTATCACATGGCTCTAAATCCAGAATATGTGTCCACGATGGCTTTCTTAATACATCTTCAGGGGATGTCAATCACTATGACCTATGGCATTGACATGTCACCAATTTGACAAGATATCAATAGTCTAGAAATTCAAATGATCCTAAAGATTTCTTGTTGAGTTTAGTTTTTCTTTTTTTTTTTTCTTTTAACAAACAACCGTGCAGGAACTTGTAGCCAAACATCAGATGATAAATTAGATGGTTCCATTTGCAGTGGTTCAGTGGACAAATTAAGGTGATCCTGTTGGCTGTTTTGGATAATTTTTAATTTTAGTTTCATATAGTTAAATCTCAATGTACTGTAAGATGTTAAGCTAATTTATAGGGGGATGTACAGCAGAAAGCTGCCATTTGTTAGGGAGTCCAGAGGAAAATAATTTTTTGTTTGTTTGTTTTAAAGGACAGGAATAATAGATAATAGATTAATTGCTTTATAAATTAAATTATTGCAAGAGCAGTATGCCATTGAATCTGAATGTGCGCGCCCTCTGCCAATCCATGCACCCTCATGTGATGGAAACTTCAAAACCATGGATTAAGAAGTTGAACAATGGGCTATTTTTTGAGAATCTTTTCATTTTCATCCCTCATAACTTGCCCTACTCTCCTCCATTTCTCGCGCTCCTGGTAAAGCTGAAGTGTGAGGTGGAGCGATGTCACCGCCCGGTGAATTGTGTGGCTGGAGCTGCAGGGAGGGCTGGGCACGGGGCTCTGCCCAGCTCTTCAGTGCTGGTGTGCTGCCACCGGCTCTTCCCTGCCGGCTCCCGGCAAACTTCTCGTGTCAGTACGGTCGGCTGCCAGGGCCACGTAGCCAGGCCAGCCTTAGCCTTAGCCTTTTTGCCTTTTTTTGCCTTTTTTTTGGCCTTTTTTTGCCTTTTTTTTTTGCCTTTTTGCCTTTTATTTTGCCTTTTTGCCTTTTTTTTTTGCCATTTTGCCTTTGCCTGAGCGAGGTGCTGGTGTGGCCTGTGGCGTCGTGGCCGTGCGCTCGCCAAGAGCGGGACCTTGCTCAACACCCGTCTGTAAGAGTTTGTCTGAAGAATAGCATCAGTTTGCTTTGCTGTTGTTATTTATTGTTGTGATATTGTTATCTGTGTGTATTATTCCCTTATTTCTCTCACGTCTGTTGGTGCGCTCCCTTCGTCCGTGCCTTCCCTCGCACGGCCTCCTGCCGGGTGCGTGTGTGGTTGGAAGGTGGGTTGCCGCATTCGCCCCGTGGTGCGAGGCGGCTTTCTCCGTCACGTCACGCCGGGAAGCGCTGGTGACCGAATCGGGCGTTTTCTCACGGCCCCTCTGCGGAGATGCGAGCCGCCTGGGGCCTCCCGGGAGAGGAAGAGCGGTCTCCCCGGTGACTCTTCTCCGGGTCGCCCTCGGCCGCGCCTCGGCGCGACGCCGCCTTCAGCTGCCGCTTCGCCCGCGCTCCAGCGGGTGGCGCCCGAGCACCGCCCGGCGGCAGCGGCGCCGGGGGCGGGGCCGGGGGCGTCCCGGCCGCCCGCTGCCTTGGCCTCGGTCGTGCCCGCTCCTGGCGCCGAGGGGTTCCCGCCGCTCGGGAGCGCGAGGACCGATCGAAATCCGGTTTTCTCTGCATCGGAGCCATTGCTTTTGGCCCCCCCTCCCCGTTTTTGTCCTTTCATTTTTTTTTTCCTTTTTTTCTTTCTTTTTTATTTTGTTTTTCTTTCTTTCTTTCTTTTATTCTTTCTTTTTTTGCTTTTTTTAAAATTCTTTTTTTGCTTGCTTTCTTTTTTGCTTGCTTTGTTTTTTTTGCAAAAGGTATTTTAGAGGCACAGCGACACCTTGTGATGCTCTCCCAAACTCGCCATTCCTTGGCTGTCTCTAACTGCATAGAGAAACAACACTGTGCTTTTTATTTCACATGTTACGCACTGACCTTATTTCAGTTGATGTACAAAATAAAGATGTTAGTGGTTGTTTAGTCAGTTAATCTAAAATTTGATGCCTCTAGCCGGTGAAATAAGCCCATGAGTTCTTGGTGATGAGAATACCGGTACCTTGACCCACTGTAACAACTCGGTGTTGTTGGCAGGCTTGGGATCTTCATGGGACACTTCAGTCCCTTGGAGAGCTTCACCAGGGTTAAATTCCAATATCGAGCAAATGATCCTTTTTTTGGGATCATTTATGTTGATTGTTGGATTATTTAGAAAGATGGTTCATCTGGTTTTAAAAATTCATATTTTATTTCTTACATTTTTGTGGGGTTTTTTTAGCTTTTGAAGAAATAGACTTCCAATTTAGTTTATTATGAGAATTTCTAAACTGTGAGAGGAAAGAAAACAGTGGCGTCAACATGCATTTGTGCCATAAATATATTGGTGAAGGAGTGTTTAAGTGATCTGCAACACTGAAGTCTGCACTATATTCTTTGAAAAATCTTAAATATCTAGCCGTTTGTAATGGGAAGAACAAGCTGCAGTGTACTGATCTTTCTGTTCTTTGTCATTGCTTGTGGTACTAATGTTGTAAATGGCTTTTGGAAAGTATTTGTTTTGGTAAAACATTGTTCTTGTTAGGATGTGATATTACATCATGGAAATTCTTTTTTGTTTTGTGAAGGAGGACCTCAGAGAAGTATGTGAAGAACCAACTGATCCTCAAGCTCAGCAAGAAATAATTAACAGCATTGAGGAAGTTTATTTTTCTAATGATTCCTTTGATATTGTAAAGTATGAGTTAGAGGTAAGTTGTCTTCTTAAAAGAAGACATAGTAAGATAACAAAAAAAAGAGGGTCAAAAGTATGCTTGTTTCAGTGAGCTGTTTTTCATTTTGTTTCTTATATCTTGCATTAATGCAGTGCTGTACTCTCCCGCCTCATCTTGTGGTTGTGTGGAGCTTCTAGCATATAGTATTTCTATGGACTCTCTGTTTCTAATGTGGTAGAATTAATATCAGTTGTGCTAACAGGCACTTCATAATGTAAACTACCATGAAAAAGCCAAAATAGTTGGAGGGGAGAAAAAAAAGTCTGTTCTGTATTTTGGGTGTTTTTTTAGCAAACTGACTGAGACATAATAATTTGAATGGTTAAGGGAGTTGTGTGTATACATATATGGCTTAAAGTAAGGTGAATATGATGTAATTATATTAATATATTGTTTGTCTTAACACTGATTTATTTCAGTATCCATCATTTGAAATAATGGATTAACCCTGCAAATTAGATTGCAGAAGCAATAAGACTGTTTCTTTAATGGAATTGATTGATTAGTTACTACTGCATGTGTATTTAATGTCCTTCAGTTTCTCACTGAATTGAATTTGTTGTTTACATGCAGAGGCTTCCTCCAGTACTTAGTCTTCAAGAACTGGAAGAGTACAGAGACAAATTAAAACAACAGCAGGCTGCTGTAAGTGAAGTTGTTTCCTCTGAACCCTCAGGCAATTTGTTGTATTGTCTAAAAGTATAGCAAGAAGTGTAACTGAAAAGGTTTTGATTTCTTAAACACATTAGATATTAAGCATTTTTTTCTTTTAATATTGTGTGCTTTTATCGTTGAAAATTGTATCAGTAAATCATGTAATCATATGACATTATGGACGTAAATCTTGGTGATATGTATTGTAATAAGAAGCAAATGTGCTGTTTCTTTAGAAGCTTGATTTTCTGAATGTTCAGCTTTTCCTATGTATTGCAAGAAAAGTAAGGTTCAACACAGCACTGAATAGTGTAGTATTTTGAGGGATTCCTGGCAGCGTAAAACATGTGTTAAAACTCTTCCCTAAGAGTTGCTGTTTTCTCTTATTTTTCATTTGCCATTTTGCTGATCGTCCACAAGGGTTTCTAGTGAATACTTGTACAGAGTTGTTACGTAATAAACCAAATGAAATGTAACAATGAGTAATAACTATAATTTACGGGGGAAAATCAGAGTTGCAGCTGCTGAAAGGTACTTGTTACATTTCAGGCTTTTTAAATTTTCTATTCATACCTTAATTACTGATTCATTGCTCTTTTAAAGATGAATAATATGGTACAGGAAATGGATGTATTAGCTGTGGCATTTGGAGAGTATCTGCCAGTAAAATAATAGTAATAATCCTAATTCATGTCTTTAAATGAATGAAATGTACAGAACGAGAATATTGGATCATTAACAATACATAGAGAAGAGGTTCCTTCTGCCTAAGATTGCTTTTCCCAGAATAAACATATGAAATTGTGTAACGTATTAGTGAGAAGTTGAGCGAATGAATATTCCCTGTTTCTCACCAAGAGGTAGAAGGAAGGGAGTTGAAAGTGGGTGGTGGTTTTTGGTTTTGTGTTGTTTTTTTTTTTTTAAAGTTTAAGAGGACTTCTAGTGGTGACCTCTTTTTGCAAGGAAGTGCACTCAAGCCTGAGACAACTTCGCTGAGATGTGCTGGATAATCCTAATACCTGTTGTCAGTGTCTTGGCCATTCTGCTTGCACGATGGGAACTGGCTCCAGCTAGGGGAGTAGTTTCTGTGCACAGCTGCTGCTGAAACCTGTGAACTGGAAAGAGCATGCAGCTAATGAACAATAGGAGTGACAACTGAGCACAGTTTCCAGGAAATATGGTCCAGTTGTGTCTTTCTTTTAGGGAAAAAAAGCAAAACAAACAGACAAAACCTACCAAAGCCAAAACTTTTGACAAGAAACGTGTCCAATTCTTCCCCCATCATCCCCTCCAGGCAGAGTTGGGCCTTTCTTGTATCTTCCTTAATCTGGTCTAAATGTGATTCTGCCCTAGGAAGGAATTGTTGCTTGGGTTTGGGCAGGTGCCAAGTTGCCAAAATTTCCTGTATGCTATATATTATGTCCTTGTGTCATATTTCCAGGTGGAGCGTGAGAGACTTGCGTGTTTTCTTCTCCTGTCTCAGTTATTGTCCATTTATCTTGTGATATGTCATTTAGATTGCTCTGTGTTTTAGCAGACATTAGCATCCTTCATGGAAGACAGTACTGCAGAATGTTAGTTCAGTCCTAAAAATATTCTAATGCTGATTGTGAATAGATTATTAGGTGGAGGACTCAGGAAGTCTGCTGACAGATCACACTGTATCGCTGCTTTTGAAAAAGAATAAATGCTGCATTTTCACTTCAGTGTCTGTGTCTATAGCTGACACAGGAATTTACAGTAGTGGTTTAGAGATAATTCCAGCTAAGTTTCTGTAACACAAGGAGCTCAAAGGAGTGTGAATTATAGGTGACAGAGCTCTAATCTTCCACTTCTCACTGACTGTTACCATCTGCTTCTGCACAGCTGATCTTGGTCATGCCTTTACTTTTGCGGTCACTGTAGGCTCCGTATTTTCTGTAGTTTACCCGTTACAGTGTTCCATCCCATTAGATGGATTCCAACTCACTGAAGACTTCTTTAATATATGTATCGTGACAGCTTTGATTTGTCTAATCATCTTGGTACAGACAATTGGAGTTAGGAGGCTTTCTAATTGTACTTCTGTTTGGCTTCGTTTTAATTAGTAGACTGATATCCTCAGCTGTATCTTTTTTCCGTCAGGAGATGAAATATTTTTTCCTGATGTGATTAGGAAATAGAAAATTGTTTTGGAAAAAATTGTTTGGTCCCCTCAAAGAACATTGTTGTTTGCATGCATTGATAACTGCAGCCACATTAATTGCTAGCAATTGGAATTCTGGATTCCAAAAGTAAGAATTAAAACGTAAATCAACACAGTTGTACGGAAGATGCCAAAAAGAGATGGGACAATTTGGAAATAAGTGGAAGTAACCTGGATAGTATTGCTCATCCAAAAGAAAGGAAAGAGAATAGCTTGGAAGCTCAGAAAAGTAGTATCACTAAGTTCGGGGAAAGAAAGAAAGAAACAAAAAAATGGCTGTAGCAGGTGCTTGACAGTGTTGCGGTTGTTATTAGTCAAGGGTAACTGAGAACTTGCAAACCAAAATAAGCGGTGTTACAACTGAAAATGAAATCTATCTTTTGTTCGTGTGTACTGCTTGATGAATCCCTTTAACAGTGAGGAATCAGACAGTCAGATTTTTACTAGGAGGATGCGTGACTAGCAAATATTTCCCTGTCCTAATGTTTTTCAAGGCACAGGGCTAGCGGGAAGAATAGACTGGAAAAGGGAGATGAAAATCTCATAGGATATAGACTGTGGGGTGAACAAAACTTCTTTAAAGCCTCTAGGTCATGTAGGCTTGTGTAGCGTTTGGCCAGATAACATCCTTTCCTGCCCTGCCCCTGCTCTGGAGTGGTTCTTTTGCTGTCCTGCAGAAGAAGGCTTTATTATTTATACAACAACCAAGAAGTTTTAAAATCGTTTTGTGGTTTCGGCCATTTTGTAAGACAGAAGGAGGAAAGCACAGCTAGATATGTGATATGTGCCCCTTGTCCAGATTGCCCGCTGATGATATTGGAGTACTTTGAAGACCATCTGTGTGCAGGTGCTCTTCCAGAGGGTGGGAAATGACCTGGTGGAACCACTGTGAATTTGTTACAGGAATGCTGAATGAAGATCTCAACTTCGTGCTGTGTTTGGCTAAGCAGTGAAATATATGAAAATCTCTTCATCTCTCATTGCCAGTAGTGCATTGTGGGGCTGGCTGACTGTCATAGCCAGTTTTATTTTATTTTCATTTCAGGGAGTATTATTCCCCAGGAAGAATATGGAGTGATACCAATAATGTCTTTGTCGTGTTTGAAACCGATTCTTAAATATTTGTAGTCCCTGCTGAAAACCAAAACAGAACACGCTGTTCTCAGGCTTGCTTTATATGACTGTTAGGGTTAGATTTTTTTTTTTTTTTGAGCTTATGTGTTTTCATGCAAGAGACTGATCAAGGTAGCAATGCCCATTTTTAACTTCAGCACAGACAGCAGCTCTCAGTAGCATTCCACTTACTGTTAGCTCAGAACAATAGAGAAAATTTCAAAATATGTGTGTTGTGTGCTAGAGAAAGGGTATAATGTGCACAGGGTCAATATTCGTATTGACATGGATTTTATGTAATACAATATCAGTCTGAAGGGTAGGTGTCCTTAAGGCTTTTTTAGATCTCCATGGTAGATGGTTAACTGAAATTTGTACTCTATCAGTAGCATAAGCAGAATGTAAATACATGCAGTGTCCCATATTATTTCCATTTTCTGTTCTAGCATGTTCCTTAACAAGCAGAGAGACAAGGGATTAATTTAAAAAAGCCCACTAATTCCTAGATGGACCTGTAGACATTTTTCTTATCTTGCTGCTAAGGAATGCTGATTGTAATTTTTGGGATTTTTTTACCTTGTTGTGGCATATTTATTAATAAATTTGAAAACTAGGGAACTAAGTGATACAGAATCCCAAATTTATTGTGAACTTTAGTATAGGGATGGCCTACTTACTGAGATTTCTGTGTATCACATGTAATATTCTTCTTTTAAGGTATCTAAGAAAGTTGCAGACTTGATTCTTGAAAAACAGCCTGCATATGTTCAGGTAAGACAACTCCATTTTGTGCTGTTATAATGCTGCACTTGTTTCACTGGGGATTAAATCTAGTCATTTGTTAGTAGAGATGCTAGTGTCTGGTTGCAACTAGCAGTCTGTGTATGCTAAACCTGAATCTGCAGAGTGAAAAGAACCAAGAGCGTACTGAGCTGGAGACTTTAGGATGATAAAGGCTTCAGCATATGACTTTCAAGCAGACTTTCTGAAAACATGAATTCACAGGCTTGGCTGATACCTGTAATGGACTTGAACAGGCTGCGTCTGTGTTTAGGAGTGGTTTCAGATCTTTTTCCCTAAGAGAGAACAGCAATGGTCTTTCTTAAGAGCACTTAACCAGAAACCTGCTGCTAATCTCAGGCAGTCGTGAGAAGGTGGCATCTAAGAGAAGACTGAGCTGGAAATAGTACCTCAACACGTCAAAGATCTGTGAGAGCAAAATAAACCAAAACTGCTTTAGCTGCTTGCAGTAGAATATTGGCACGTCTTCTCTCCTTGATCCCAGAATGTAATTGGAACAGCTGTCATAATGGTTCTATAAAGAGAAGGTGTTTTTTTTCTACCCATTGATTTTTAATGATGCACCTATACATTTGGTCAGCTCTCCCTGATGTTGTCTGATCTTTGCAGGAAACGACAGTGACAACTCTGCAAAGTGGAAACTTATCAAAGTAGTCTGAGAATTATCCTGTGATGGATAATTCTGCATGTGTACAGCACCTTGTGTAAGCATTGGCATACCAGTGATTATGGCAATCCTTACTTTGGTCAAGAAGCTGGAGAGAGTGTGGGAGGGAAATGATGGCTGCATTTGATGGTGGAGGTCTCTTCTGGGTTTTTTTTTCGTGAGGTGTCATGAAGCTGGAATTATTTTCCTCTTTCATCCAGAGGATATTTCTCTTCTGCTCTTCCTCTTCTGCTAGCTTGCAGTCGTGGCTCGTGCATGCAGCCTTAGTGGCCTCCCGAGTGTCCCATCTGTGCTCTGACATTTTGCCACATAGAAAGAGGAGTGCTGCTGTTTAAAGAAAAACTGCAGGGCGTGAGCGTTGCTTCTGTCATCTCCTGCAATAGCTGGTGGAAGAAAAAAGCTGTAAGGGTAATACTATTTCAGTTTTAGTTAAATGAGTCGGGTGGGAGGCTATTGCAGAAGGAGGCTGGGTAAGTGCTACAGCAGTCAAGTCTTCATAACAGAGTGTACGGGGGACAGAAAGGGTAATTAATTGTGTGGTATCAAATCCTTCTGGTATAGTTTTGCTGTTGTGCATGTTCCGAACTGATGTTGTTTAGCGAGTGCTGCTTTTTCCGAATCCAGCGGCTTCACTTCAAAAACCTCCTCTCAGTGCATAACAGTAGTGGAGAATGTGCTTCTTGCGTTTTGCTGTGTTATGTTAATATTCTTATCCCAGCAACATCTTAGTGAGGTGCACGTGTTTTATACCAAGAAGTTCTTTCAGATGCTCCAAAGGGACAGTTAAAAATCCATTGTGCCAGTAAGAATCTTTTAAAAACATTTGTCAAATGCGTATTTGCCTGATGAAGTCGATAATCCTTCAGTGCTACTTGCGGACAGAGGCTTGCACAGAGTTATTCAAGTCAGTAGATGTACTTGTCGGAGATTTCTGGTGGGCATCACAGGACTGACTTTCCCCCTGTCTCGTGAAATGAAGCTCCTGGTGTGCGATGGGTACTTTCTAATGGCAGCTCCAGTTCAGTGTGCTGCTAAAGTAACAGGTCATTAGAAGAAGCAAAAATGCAGCTGAGACTGTCTCCTGGACACCTTGTTTCCACCGTGCAAAGGAAAGCGTGGGGAAGTCATGGTTTGCAACCCATTCCTACTGGGAAGTGCTGATCTAACAGGCACTACTATGGGCTGAGAGAGGCATGGCACAGACACAAGGCAAGGGATTTATAGTTTTCCCTTCACCTTAGAAGTAAAAGCGTGCATTAGGAACAACCAATGGGTGGAATATTGTCTTTGAGAACAGAAAAAAATTTATTCAGCCCTAAATGCTGGGCGGAAGACTCCCTCTCTGGGGACTGTTAGGCTGCACTCTCTCCCCATGCCTCTCCACCCAGTCATGTTCAAAGGAGAGGTTTTACAGAATCTTTGCAAGAGGCAAGACTGGAATGGAGTCGCTCCTTATTGTACGCATTTCCTCATGAGGGAGAGAACAGTGGCATTTTGAATAGCTTTTACATTTGCAAAGTATGTTTTTAGTGGGAAGTAGGTACTGAGGAGAGGAATCTTTGCATTTGGTTTCTTAAGATATTATGCATGTCAGCAACTAAGCTGCCATTTTTCCAAAAGCAAAATTGGTAACATGAAGGAGGAACTTTTTATGGTGAAAGATGCAGCTCAGTGATTTGTCAGAATTGCTTGTATCTTTGGAGACTGACCAGGAGCTGATCTTAAACCAAACTAAACTTTAAACTTTTTTGCTTGTCATATCTTTAAAATTAGATTAGTTTTCAAAGTGAAAGTCTCCCTTCTCCCCATGGAAAGCACTTGATATGTTTTGAAATGATGAGCAGTATTTAAGAAAAAAAAAGGTTTTTTTTTTTCTTTAGCGCAGGGAGAGCATTCACTTTTCTACAGTGCTGCTCCTAACAAAAGAAATCCTAACAGGTTTATTTTTTTAGAGGAGTTGAGATTATGCTAGGTACTTCATGAAGTCAAAATCAAGCTAAATTCAGGTCACCTGTGCTGAAGAGTTTTCAGCTGAAATTTAACAGGATACAATTAACATTCATTATGAAGTGTCATCTATTAAACAGGTAGAATACAAGTGCTTCTGAACAAGAAAATGCTGTGTGAAATGTGATTTTTTTGTTTTGTTTTGCTGCTCTCTGGCATATTAATGTAAATTTAAACCCTGGGCTTCTGTCCCTGAAGCTTTGCTCATTCTTCTTCAAAAGAGAACTGTATTTTAAAAGATAGTTTGTATTAATGTTACATTCCAGTGCTCAGCATATATAAAATGATGAAATAAATAACATATAAAATAACTTTACGAAGTCATTATAACATCTCAAGAGAAACCTACTCCTACTAATCACTAGTCTTCATTGGTGTGTAGCACCAGTTTAACTTGTATACTTAATCAGCCTGTTGTCTCTCTGTAGGAACTTGAACGTGTTACATCATTGCAGACTGGCCTTCAGTTAGCAGCTGTTATTTGCACAAATGGAAGAAGGTATCTTGCTTAACTAATGGCAGAGGTTGAAAGGGGGGAAAAAGTATTTAAGAAGAAATCTGTAAACCCGGGAATTTTGCTTGCTGATGGTATTCCCTGTTTATGTGCTGAATGGAATTAGCAATAGTAGTTAAAGAAATACTGAAACAGATACCAGCTGCTTTCTCTCTTGCAGCTCTCAGTTTTTCAGTTGGGAGTTTTCATTAAAACAGGAACCTGTTGAGATACACCATTGATCCACAGACAAGTTCTGCAGAAGGGAAGATGTTCCTTCTTAGTAGTTTTTGGTATCATCTCAGTTTCTGGGTTTTCATAAGAATGCAGACAATCTTATTTTCTAGTGTGTGTTTTGATGGATGTGTTAGAATTTCTTAGAAATAAGTTTTATTTCACATATCTTCAAAGATTATGTTAATTTTTAACTTTTGCAGACACCTGAATATAGCAAAGGAAGGCTTCACACAAACTAGTTTGGGGCTTCTTGCAAATCAAAGGAAACGACAGTTGCTTATTGGACTGCTAAAGTCTCTGAGAACAATAAAAACACTGGTATGCACATTTATTTTTGTTCAATGGCAAAATATTTTTCTTCATTTCTGTGTAGTTATGATTTTTTTTCCTTTTTTTATTAGCAAAGAACTGATGTGCGTTTGAGTGAGATGTTGGAGGTAAGTCCCTGCTACGCTATTAGAATTTGAAGCTATTCTAAGTCTACTTTTGTAAGTCATCTGAATTTTGTCCCTTCTTTCCTTGCTCTTGCAAACAGGCTATGGGGGGGTGTGTGTGGTGAAATTGTATATTTATTTCTCTTTTAAAAGTTGTGGGAAATAACTTCATATCAAATTAGATAGCCCCTGTGCTGAGGGGGAGTATTTTCTGTTAGAGACTCAGTGCCCAGATCTAAAAGCAAGATTGAGGCTTGAATTCAGTAAGAGTGCTGTGGAGTTTTCACTTCCCTCTGTACCCTCAACTTACCCTTCTTTTCTGGCCTTAGCTTTGTATTTGGAAGAAAAAAGAAGGTGAGATTTAGCTGATTGTTGATATGCTGGATCTGGATCAAGTACTTCTACTGGTGTATTACT
This sequence comes from Opisthocomus hoazin, assembly GCF_030867145.1. NCBI lineage: Eukaryota > Metazoa > Chordata > Aves > Opisthocomiformes > Opisthocomidae > Opisthocomus > Opisthocomus hoazin. Next base: position 67,908,433 of record NC_134417.1, on the reverse strand, counting down.
GTATAAATTTATATGTGGGCTCCCTATTTAGTATTTTATTTATAAGTGTAGTAGCTTCTCTCCTTATTCATTGGGTTGACTTTTTAATAATCAGTTGTAGAAAACATTGCTGCGTGAAGGCCGTGACACTGAAAATTCTACTGATGCAGTATATATACTGCCTAAAAGTAAGGTAGATACTGCACAGAGCAAAATTAAGGTCTTGTTTTAAGGTGATTGACTGTATGAAAAACAGCTTCAAGATTTTATTGACAACTATGTTTTAATTGTGTAGCGTAACAGTTTGGCAAGCTAGCAAGTCAAAATATTTACAGCTAATAATGGATGGAATGTTATTATGGTAATTCCTAGTTACTAAATCTGGAAATTGAGTCTTAATAATTATAGCTCTTAAGGTTCTTGGAGTTTAATTCCAACTTGGGTAATACACCTTGTCTCAGCACACTGTCTTATTCTTTACAAAGTGTGAACGTATTAATGTACAGGCTGCATAAAAATTGCCTTCAGCTCGGTAAGCCCTGTACAATGATGGCTTTTCATTTCTGTGCTGTATTTTGTTGCATAGGAAGTCAGCTCTTCGCTGTCTACTGGTAGGAGTTCTCTTAAGACTGAAGTGTGGGTGTTGCATTCGCACACAGACCCTAATGTCTGATTATCATAATTTACCAGTGATAAAGTGTTATGGGCTGGAACTGCCCTTTCTGGCTAAGTGCAGTTTCTAATTCTAAACCAGGTATTGACCAATTTATTGTCTTTACTGCAAGAAGAAGTTAGTAGCTTGGAATATGCATGAGAGGTATTAGCCATTCACACAGGAACATTTAGATAGGGTTCCCTATTAGAAAAAGACCAGACACAAAGCTATGATAACTTACAGTGGCGAGCTGCATCCAGAAGGTATTAGTAATATATGTTATTCAAGCAGGCTTTCTGATTTGAGCTCTGTTAGACTTAATGGAGCAAGTACCAGGTTTCCAATGGAGAAAGATGCAAAGAGCTGTAAACGCAGTAATCATGTTAGACCAATGTGCTGTGCTGGATAATGTGTGTGTGGTTTTTTGTGATTTTAGCTAAACTTGATCTGCATTAGAATGCTGCTGTTAAAACCAATTTCATTTCAGAAACTCCTTTATCATAATAGCTGAATATGAATTGCCTTTCTGTTTTTACTCTTCAATCAATGACTTTGACATTCCAGTATAAGCTTTGCATTTGAGCGCTCTGAAGCACGTAATGTAATGGATGCAGTTAGGACAAAAAAGGGAAGCTCTTAGTTATTAAAGAGGACTTTCCTTCCTCCGAGAGCCTTTCTGGACTCATGTCTAATAGAATACAAAAATAGCAGTTATACCCAAGGCACTGCCTATGTTCTGTTGGCAAGATCTTGGGGATTTACATTTCTGTGTGCATGTTTTCATTTGGGTTTTGTCCTGGCATGCTCATGTACTTCCTGATTGATCAGACTACCTGTTGGATATTCTTCTTAAAAATTAGGATGTTATTTCCATTTTTTTTCTAAGCATGTTCTGTTTGTCCTGGGGCCTTGTGTGAGCTGGTTGTCTTTAAATTATTTTCTACTCAGCTATAGAATGTGTCAAATAGTGTTTATTTGTGCATGATGTTGGAGTATCTCCCTTGTCTCTTTTTAGGTTTTGTAAACTATGGCAACAGCCTGGCCAGTGCTTGAACTTACTCTTTCCTTGCTCATGAATATATCATATTGTGTTACCAAAGGTTTAAAAGTTAACAGGGAAGATGTTAGTTGTTTTGTAATAAAAATTTTCTGGTATGTTTTGTATGAATGCATAAGGAAACAAAACTTCAAGTCATTTGCATAAGGTAATATAGTACACAGTGCTTTCAGATGTTCTTAACACGCGGACTGTTTCTAATTATAAACTGCTTGCACATGGAGTTCTGCAAGGGACCCTCACTCATTTCCTTTAACTTGACTGTATAGATGTAAGAGGCAAAGTATTTTGGTTTTCTTGTTTATACGTAAGCATGCAAGCAAAAATGGATGTTGCAGTGTTTACTTCAAAAGCCAAATTATTTTTCCATTATATTTTTTCCTAAGGAAGAGGACTATCCAGGAGCTATTCAGCTGTGCTTAGAGTGCCAGAAGGCTGCCAGCACTTTCAAACACTACAGTTGTATAAGGTGAGGTGACATTGTGCATATTTCAACTTCTGTATGATTTTATTTGTAAATGGTATAAAACAGTGATCATTAATTCTCATTCTCTAGAGCAGCTTTAATTGAAATTTAATATTCTGCTCAGAAGAGTAAAATTGAGGCATTTATAAAAGCATAAGCATCCTCAGTAGTTTCCCGACACCTGTACCACTGCTAGTCAGTCTTCACAATTGTAACACTGTATAATCTATTTTTGGACTATGTCATTGTTTTGTAACTGTTGTAGTATGTTGGCAGGTAAAGTTTCAAGTAAGACTGTATTATAGCTGTGCTACAGCCTGCAGCCTGGAGATACCTGCGCTAGTGTTTTAATAAGCAAGTTTATATTCTACAGCAAGATGGCTTGTGGAGGATAACCTACCCTAATTCTTGGCAGTGAAATTAGCAAGTGCAGAACTTCATGTTGTCATGGAGAAATTGACTGTACAGCCAACATTTGCCTACATATATTAAAATTTTGAATCCCTTCTTTACATAGTAGTGAGTGAAAACTATTCTTTATTTACTTGAATGAGGAAGAATGACTGTGATTTCCCTCAGTCCTTGACAATTTAGTTGTTGAGAAGCAAGATGGCTCCTGAATAACTTTTGCTCTACTTGAGCCTACCTTCTATAGAGATGAGTCTCGCAGTCTTCCATACCTGTGTCTTGTCTCTACTGTTCAGTAAGCTCTCCTTAGTATTTGTTGCTCTTTCAGATGCTCTGTGGCTCCAAACATGAATTTGATTTATTCTGCACAGCATTTTTTGCTTTTGGAGAAATTAGCAACATTTATTCAGCTTGAAAAGGCAGCTTGATTTCTTAGAATCTTACAGTGCTTGTCTGGAAAACCTTGCTCTTTTGAGATCTAGGTTAAATTATGTGGTTTCCTTTAACTTAAATTCTGTTTTGTGTAAAAGATATGAAAGTTTCTGTTGAACGTTGAATCACTTGAAGCTTTTATTCCAGCTTCAAAGTTTATCTCCACTACACTATGTCCAGTGTAGCAAAATTTGGAATTTAAACTGACAGTTCACGTTTTTGCCATTTGGAGTATTTAACTGCAAAAGTCATAGTATTTTAAATCTGATAGCATACTGACAAGGTACATGACAAGTAGCTGTGAGGGTTTACTTTGTCGTTGCACTCAAAAGGATATCCTTGCATCCAAAATGACAGTTTCTGGAAAGAAAGGATGGTGACAGTAAAAAATGAGCACTGCTGCTTTATTCCGAGAGAGTTGTTTGAGCTTAATTTTTTGTTTGCCTTGTGAGACCAGAAGGACATTTTAGCTGTAAATCCCAGCTCCAGTGCATACATTTCAATCTCTCTGCACTGTTTTACTTGCAGAAGTCTGAGAGAATGTGTGTTGTATGGAATAACGTCTCACTAGCAAGGGACTAGGCTAAATGAATAGATAGATCTTTTGCATTTCTGTTTAGTGCTGCAGTAAAAAACAGCTAGTCAAGAAATCAGATGTGCTAGTATTTGTAATGTGCTTATATGAGGTGTCACCTCTGTCTGTTACCATGAAATTTTCACAGTATCCCTTTGATTGTCAGCTGTCCACATGACAAGAATCAATGCCTTCCTTTGTACAATCATTCTTCACATTTTTCTTGCTAGATGGTGGTAGGAATTGGGTGTAGCTCGTAAACAAGAGGGGATGTAAACCTTGCAGTGAAGCATATGATATTTTTATCTTGGTGTATACATAATGTGAAAAGGCAAGCACTTCAGCTTCCCTGCTAAGACTTCTTGGTTTTGAACGTGGCTGGTCATCCTCCTTTGAAATAATAGGCTGGTTGTTTATTATTTTTGTTCTCCTTTGTCTTCTTCCTAGAGAATGCTTGCATTATGTGATTAATTTTTGTTATAAAATATAAATCAAAGTCTTTTACCTTCTGCTTGTTGAACACTTCTGATGTGAATTTTCCCTTGAAAAACCTATAGGAAAATGTAATGTCAGATAATAGGATGACTCTGTCTATTGCATTTGGGTCGAAATGTTACTTCTGTTATACTGCAGTAATGTGCCTTCTAAAAATGCACCAATTTAGATTTGTATGGATGGGGATGAAAAAGAAAAGGCTTCTAATATGTATTTTATGAATGAAATTAATGCCTTGAATTAAATTCTCAATTATGGTAAATGGGCTTTCATAATAATTATGCAGGCATTATGTCCAAGCACTACCTTTCAAATTCTGGCTTAGAAAATTCTGGACACTGCATTTCTACATTTTTCACTTCAATACTTGGTTAAAGTTACTTCTCATATTAAATTTTGTGATCACACCTTCTTTTCCTAAATTAGTCAGTATAAATGTAGGCTATATTCTTGCAGACACCTCCATATAGCATAGCTTGGTTGAATAAATAAACTATGAATGTGTGTATTTAAAATTGGTGCTTGAGCACTTGCTTGAATGGGAGGACAGCACTGTCACAGGAGTTGCACTGAATGGTAGGGGTAAGAAACACGTGGCAGTTTTACGTTGGTTATGTTTCATGAGGAACAAGATCTTTTGAAGAATTCCTCCCCATCCTCCTGTTGCAAAAGAAAGGAAACGTACACCATTCCAGAACGGCCCTGATCTTGGGGCATTTGCTGGGAATTGTGACATGAGGGCTGAGGTTCCTGAGCTGCCCAAGCCTCCTGTGTCACCAGGTGATTGCAAGCTGGTGCTTGCCTGGCATTAAGAGTAGTGGAAACAAGGAACTAGTTTTCATGAAGATCTGTGCTGGTATATAGATAAAATTTGTCAAATGTGATCACCTGCAATAATCAAGGAATGTTTTCTGGAGCCCAGGAGGTTTTTCAGCTCTACATTGTATTATTTGAGCAAGTTCTTCATGTGTGTGAGCATGTAAGTTGCCTGGCTGAGGGGAAAAATCCATGTGTGTTTTTAATTTAATTAGAAAAGGTAAAGAAATGCTAGGTTAGCAGCAGCATGTTCATGACATTTGTTTGAAAGGAATCACGGTCTTGTGTTTCTGTGGTACTTGCTACCATTAGGGGCTTTGTGAATTTCCACAGGACTTACAGCAGTACAATTGCTTAATTTGTTCAGTCTGTGCAGAGACTACCTGTGCATTGCATCATTTTTTTACTAATGTCAGCAGCTTCTATATTTTAGACCAGTTTATTTCAACATGTAAACCAACTGTATCTATATATACAGGGGGTGATGGTCTATGCTGCACCTAGTTCTAAAGATGGGAAGAAGAAGTGATTCTGTGCACAGAGCAAGGTTCTTACTCTTGTTCTAATGGCTTCTTGCTAGGTAAGAGAACTGAGTAATGGGAAATGCTCATAAACTCCAGCAGGAGATGTAGGAACATGAAATTGTTGTGGAGGCTTTTCTGTTTGCAGGCTTGTTGCAAGTGGAGAAACAACAAAGAAATACTGGCTGCTCAATTTAGTGTTTAATCCCAGCTCTTTCTCATACAGTTTTTTCTATTTAAACCTTGCTTTGGAGGGTGTTGTATTCCGGTCATCTAACAGAACTAAAAAAGGAGGGGTGATGGGCACAGCATTTAAGTGGAGAGAACTAGGTGGGAAAGCGAGAATCTGTCTTTTGAGTAGTTAACCCAAGCCCCTTAGGAGAAGATTCAGAGCGCAGAAGTAAGTTGTCTAAAATCAGGTACGGTAATTATCCCATGAAATCTCTGTGCTTTCCATGCTGAAGAGAATGTCCTGCCTATTCCTTCGTTGCTTTGACCCTTCCGAACAGAAACATAGTAGTCACATTTTGTGTCATATTTTTCTGGCTGGTGTTCTGAAATTTTTAAAGCTGATTGTTGGAAAGGGGCAGTTGTGCCTGCTTTGTCCTAAATACTTTCTCTTATGGTAGCTATTTTCTTCAACCTTTCTATACCATAGACAGCTCTGAGAAGTGGAATGACGGTCTTAATAAGATGTTTCTGAGAGTTGTGTAAGCTGAAGTTCTTTTTTGCTACAGTGTTTCAGGAAGGCCCTCCTGAACCACAAGTTACTATACCCTAGTTTGATAGCCCTGGATTTTCTGATTATGTTCTACTGTAGACCAGAGTGTGAAATCAAAGTGTTCAGAGCACGAGATTCTTGGAGGTAGGGAACGTCTTTGAATGCTTGGCTAAATCCTAGCAGGGTGGGGTCTTGCCTGGGCCCTCTTAACACTGTTGCATTGTAAACCTAGGATAATGTGCTGCTGCACCAGGTATTTTAGTCTGAAGTGTTAGGAATGCTGCAAATCCGTGCAGTAGGTGCCTTTCAGTAGTAACGGTAGTGTGCTGGTGCTAGTCTGATGCGGTAACAGCAAGTTCATGATTTATGATAAATTACTATATTGTGGCTCAGTAGCAGGCAAATATGTTTTTTGGAAACAAGAAACTTGGTGTGAAATGTTAATATGATCAGTAGTTTGATTTTGAACTTTTTTTTTTCTTTCATTAATAGTGAGTTGAATTCAAAACTGCAAGACACCTTGGAACAAATAGAGGTAAGAATTAATATACTGATGTTTAGTATAAGTTAGTATTTAACCTTGAGGTACTAGAGCTTTCTAATGTGATGCTATTAGCAGTTACAGAAAGTGCACATTAGTTTCAGATATTGTCTTTGAAATGCTATAGTCATTGCTATTCACATAGCCTGTTATGCTGCAGTCAGCTTAAATGCTTTATAATATCTTATCAAACTTATGAGCCCAGCTTACTGATTATGCCCACTTTAAGTGGTAATCAAACAAAATAGGCACATAACATTTGAAGTACTGGAGTAAAGGTATATGTTCCCTGTATGGTGAAGATGCATGATGGTGGTTTTCAGTCCATGAACTACTATGAATTCTTTAGACAACTTCTAAATAGTTGTGAGAACTAAATTAGCAGCATGCCGATAGATTTGGGTAAACTACACAAGAGATCACAGTTTCACTGGAAGTTTTAGAGATTAGCAAACTGGAAACTGCCAGCTGGGGCCAGTGCTAAGCCATAGGAAGTAAGACTTGAGTAGCTGGGAAAGATGCGACTAAGACAGAAGATTAGTTTAAGCTGGTAAATAGTATCGCAAAAGCAAGTGAATATAAAATGTAAAATAAATCTCTTGCTGGAGATTGGTGGCAAGAGAAAGTTCACAAGCAACAGGAATTCTTTTAGCTCCATTTCTAGGTAATTTTGAGCTGGAACTTGGCAAGCTTTTTGTAAGAAGTCTGGTAATGTAGATATGTATAATGTATATGTAGTGTATGTAATGTCTGCATGTGTAATGCATAGCAGGAAACTGAAATAGCTGGCCCAGCGGCTCTCTAGGCCTCTGCTCATATGCTCTTTAGAGAGTCAGATTAGTGCATGCATTATCGTATCTTGTTATTTAATTCCATGTACAATTAGAACTTTGTTAAATTTCCTTAACTTATGTCTTTGTACTTTCACTTTCTTGCAAAGCTTTTCTTTGTTCTTTTACTCTCTCACTGATATGTGCTCTGTTCAGAGCATGGCTGGTTCAGAAGAGCTAATGAAACGACTGTTTTCTTCTCACTCACACAGGCCAGTCATTAAACTCGCCTCCTTTTTTTTTTTTCTTTTTAAGATCATTCAGCTTTCATTCCTATTGCTTTCATTTACTTGCCGTTTATTCCTTGTAAGCAAACATTGAAGTTGCTTAAAAGGAGACATGCATCTTTACTTCCTTCCAGTAACGGCTTTGCAGAGCAAATTCTGCTTGTACTAAAATCTGGTAGAATGTGCCATGTTGGTTGGTGCTAGCAATTCACAGCTAGCCAAATAATCATATTCAATATTTGTATTTATTGTTTGTGAATTTATAGCAATATCTTATTTCCCTCCTATGAAAGTGTCTTGTTTTCTACTGGAATTATGTCTATACATATGGGAGACTGTAAGTCATCCTGAGGTTCATAGAGTGTTCCTGTGAAATACATGCTTTAATTAATATAGAATCATATTCCTCTAATTAGTATTTTAGTAATGAGCCTTCTCAATAGTTGAGTGCCTCTGCTTATATCCATTCCTTTTTTCTTTTTTCTTTTTTTTTCTTCTTGTAATTTAGATTTTAACATTGATTTTACTCTTATACTATGTTACAAATAAAATGCAAGGTGGCTGCAGTAGAAGGAACCATTGAAAAATGTAGCTGAAAAGATGAATGTGCTCTGTGTTTAAGAGCTCTGTTCATGGGCAGTTTGATATCCCGGTTTCTCTCTTTGTACAGCTGTTCTGCATGAAATAAGAGAGGGAAAAAATATTAGTTTTAAATCAGTATATTGCTGAAATTTAAATTGCTGAGTAACTATTTAAAGAAGTTTTGAACCTTTAGGTTACTTGTCCTTTTACTATTTTGCTTAGGGAAAAATAATGGTATTTGATTGTATTCTACTCTCCTTTTCTGTGCTTAAAGAAAATATTTATCTGCTTAAAAAACCCCAGCAAAATAAAACACACCCGCCCAAGCCCAACAGCAACAAACCCCCCCCACCAAATCTTTAGGATTAAAATCTGTAAATATTTTGTGGCTAATGAAGTAGTTCATCAACATTTTCCAGTGAAGTAAGTAAAAATACATAGAGACTAACCGTCACCTGTGTTTTCTATTTGCAAGAGCAAGACTACATTGCAAGATCCTTAATTAATAGGAACTGAAATGGATTTAGTGACTAGCAAGGAGAGAAAATACCTGCTAGCTTTGTATATTATCATATGTTGTTGATTCTTGTTTTAATTTCTTGCATTATTGGTTGAAAATAACTAGAGTTAGGCTGTGTATCTCTGAACATACTACAGCATCTAAGTGAGAATTATGTTATTAAGCTACACGGTCAAATTCTTGGAAGCCTTATTATTCATTAAGTATATGATCCTATTTTAGTTTTTTTTGTTCAGTGCACATAAGAGATTGACTTCATTTATGGCAAAGCTGTTGGTGTGCTCAGACGCAGCTCTGATGGCAGAACTAATAGTTGTGTGTTTGTGTGTGTGCGTGCTTTCATTTCTTCTCCTATGGTACTGATCATTGTGCTGGTACTCCATAAATGACGTATTTCACAGTGAACTTTTAAGTGAGACAGTGTTAATTCCATTTAATAGATTGCGGTCAGAGGGTTAAGAAGTCTATAATTGAGTTGCTTGAGCTGGAAACACCTGTGGAGCATTTTCATTTTTTTTTCCCCAGATCTGGATTTTTCTTAGGAGTGGGAGCAGACCAAGTTAGTGGTCCCATATTGTGGTCCTAGACCCTCACAAAGTAAACATCCCTTTGAATTTGACTACAGTGAAGTAGTGTACTTTTTACTGTGCTTGTTCTTGGAACTGATGGAACTGTCTGGCTGACAGGAATTTTAAACTGAAGTACTGGAGGCTGCAGAAAGCAACATTTGAGCACCTCGAAATTGTCCAGTAATGTACAGTCTTGGCTATTGTAAAAGCGTAATTATTAGATTTCCTCACTTGCTGTTGTTTAAGTAATGTCTTACTTGGCCTGTTTTTACTAAGTGTTTAACACATTTTTTCCTTCCTTTATATAGGAACAATTGGATGTAGCGCTCTCCAAAATATGCAAGAACTTTGATATCAGTCATTATACAAAGGTTCAGCAGGCTTACAGGCTGCTTGGAAAAACACAGGTTAGTACTCATTTTCTGAGTATGCCACAGAGAACAGTGGCGTAACAGTGTGAAGCTTTGAGTACTATGATGGGAATTTATTTTCTTAGTGCTGGTGAATCTTGCTGAGTATACAGAGACTTTTATAATGCTCAGGCAATTAACAGTAATTGCTAAAGATAAACTGTGTATTACTGTAACATGTAGCTTTTTGGACATGGTGTAACTGTAACAGTTCCCTATTTCAGCTGTATTTGTATTGCTGTTTGCATTATTAATTGTGTTTGGGCATGTCAGTACTATTTTTCCTACCTAGGATCCTGTTACTGAGTTGTGCAGAACCTGTGCCTTGGATGTGTGCATTCCCATTTTCTATTGTACTTGAATGCGACAGGAATGAAGTCGTGAGGAGATTCTTCTTGGCAACAAACTATGACACAAGGCATGTCAAACCTGTATTGTGGGCTTGTCCCGAAAGTACATCTCTGTGCCTAGAGGTTTTTGTATGTAAATAGGAGTAGGTCTAAACTCTCCGATAGGATGTAGTTCTCTTCTGTTGGTGCACTGCCTTGAGACTTAGAATGCTTTCTCTGGAACGCCGGTGAACTGGTTTGCTTCTGAAGCAGGTGTGAAGTGTGGGAGCTAGTACCAAGCTCCTGTGATGTAAAGGGGGGTAAGGAGAGGAGAAAGTCCTGGTGGCATTTTTCGTCAGTGGTCGGTGTTCATAACATAGTGAAATTAAACGTGGTGGTGCCAGTATAGCAGTGATGTTTTGCTTAGAGAAGAAATTCCTCCAGAAAGCTAAAGTTGCTGAAGATCACGTCAAAGTGCCTGTCCCCTGGTGAAGACAGGAACAAGAACCCCATTTGCTCTTTATTACACTCGGGGTCTTTTTTAGTGTTGTTTCCCAGTATTCAGAAGCATGGCTGACACTGGAATGCCTTTTTTGGGTTTGTTTTCAAGATTTTGTTTGGTTTTTGTTGCTTTCTAACTAGAACCTTTCTAGCAAAGTAGGGTTCTTTTTCCATGGCTTGGCTGTGATAAGAGTGTAGCTCTGCAGTAGGATGGAAAAGGGTTTCTCTTCCCATACTTTGACAATGTGCAGAATTATTGGAGTGCCTAAAGACTGCAGCTTAAAGTCAGGGCAGAAGATTAATTAGACTTTTGCTTTGTTAGTGCATTGTATGCAATTTCTTTATTTACTGAACGAAAGTCGATACAAGGCATTCACTGCTCGCAAGTCTAGTGCATGATATGTTGAGAAAGGCAGACTTTTTGGCGAGGAATGAAGTTTCTGAACAAAAGTGTTATATGTTACTGCACAGTTTTGCCTGCTCTGTTCTCACGAGAGTGACTTGTTTTTGACATTCTTTTTATTGCTATTAAAGTATGTATTTTGAACTTGTCCTGAAAAGAATTTATTTGCATCATTATTGAAATATCTCCCATTTTGAACCCCCCTCATTAAATAAAATGACAAGAACCTTCAGTGTCTTCAGTACTTTTCATGTTTTCATTTGTCATTCTGTTTTGTTTGACTAATTCAAGTTAGGACTAGCTGCAGAAGATCAGTTATTTGCGACAGGATTGGAGCAGAATTGCTCATTCTTTTCTTATGGAGGTATTTGAGTTCTCAGCTCTTGTCAGCAGCTAAGAATCTCAAACAGCAAGTAGCAAAACTGACCATTTTCAAATCTGCAGGATCTGATAACTTAATTCTGGCATATCCGAGATTTTTTTTATTCAGTTCTTATATACCATGTATACTGATTATTAGCATGTCTTGAAACAGTGAGAAAATTCAGTGGCTGAAATGGAGTAATGTGATGTGCGGTTTATTAACAAAGGATCAGGGAAACAGCCTGACCTGACCACAGGCGTGATTATGGCAAACCTTGTACATTATGTAGTCATCAGTGTTTAGTACACGCACTGATATTTTTTTTCTGAGATAAATAAATGTCATATTTTGTTTTTATTGCAAAGAGGGTTTTTGAAAGAAATTTATTGATGCGATGTGTCTGCCTTTCTGTAACACTTAATCCTACTTTGTATTCTTCAAGGAAGAACTCAGTTTGGCAAGTGGATGGATTGAAGACTTTGTAGTTGTGGTTTTAGTTTTATTAATTGCAAAGAACATATTGTTATTTTAGTTAGAAGTGTTTCCAGTGGGAAAAATAGCACTGGTCTCAACTCATTTTTTTGACACATTCATCAATGATTGGGAGGTAAATGAATGAATGAGTAAATTCTATAATTAAGTATATTATGTACACGTAAAATTAATATTTATGAGTGATAATGTGAAAAGAATGGTGAGTGATAGAGGGCAGATGGCAGGGGAAACTGATTTTACTGGTAATACCTGAACTCTGTTACATTATCATATTGTAATATTGCGAAGTCCTATGTTAGGTATTTGTGAAACAAAGATTGGAGGCCAAGGTTACCATCTCCTGGGTTCAGTACTGAAAAAGACTTAAATTAGAAGACTATGGGATATGACGAATTGAATTTTACTATTTGATTTTATGTTATTCTGTTTCTTTCAGACAGCAATGGACCAGTTACACATGCACTTCACTCAAGCCATTCACAACACTGTGTTTCAAGTAGTCCTTGGATATGTGGAGCTGTGTGCAGGAAACACAGACACCAAGTTTCAGAAGTTACAGTACAAAGACCTCTGTACGGTATGTAATTCTTGCATATATGTGTATTTTTTAATCTGAATTTTTCCACTGTTGTAAGTGTACCTTATGTAAGCAGGGACTCAGTTATTAAATTAACCCTGCAGCTGCTGTAGATTCTTAATACAGCTCATAGGCTAATTGAGAGGTTGGTTATTCACAACTTAATATTGACTTTGATTGCACTAAATCTTAGCACTTTGGAGTTAGTGTACACACCATCTAAATAAATGTAAAGAAGCGAATCACAGGATACAAACAGGAGATCAAGATTTCAAAACTCCCATGTCTTCAGTGTAGTATGCTAGTTACTGCAATCACTGTTAGCTTTGAACTTTTATTTCAGTGCATTTTGGCAGTATTCACAATTTCTGTAGTATTGCATTTCAGGAAGGATTCTTGTAAAGATATTAACTTAATTGGAATTTTCCCATTACACCTAACTTTGTGTCAGATTAGTTGCACTTTTGTTATCAAGACAAGAGACAGCTGTAATACTGAGATGCAGAAGCCTGGTGATAGGTGGATCATGGACTGGGCATAACCATGTATTTTCCTTTAGTGCAGATTTTAGATGCAGTTTCTTGCCAATGTATATTTTGCTTGGGTTTTTTTTTAATGTTATTAGAATGGATTACTGTATTTTGAGTAGTATTTTTAATACTCTTTTAATTCTTCCACTTGTTATCTTACTGTTCGCACTCTGGGAAATTTTCTTAAACTTTGGTGGTGGAGAGTGTGTGAAATATTTTAAGTGGTTGTAACATTAATTTAAAACTTGAAATTATGTTTCTATCTTGAATGTTCTTCGCTTGTTTCAGTCACAGACTAAGCCCTCACCATACTTCATCAACTCAAGGACCCACTCCATCAGTTAGAGTTTATTGAATCTAAGTACAGCCTCAGGAAGATTAAAGTTCATATTCTGATCTACTTTCTGTTCTTCTCAGATCTTCTGGGATTGTGTAGCTTCAGCTAGTAAACAACACATCTGCATCGAAAATCATTTCATTATGAAGAGGTGCAGCTTTGACTTAAAAGGCTTACATAATCTAAGAGCCTTAATATGAGCGAAAGTGGATTATGAAATTTTATTTTTTTTTTTAAATTTTCATGACTATCTTGGTAACAATTAGATATTTAGGGACAGGCTGCAGATGGGAAATTTTGGTCTCTGTTACAAACCGTGCTGTTCAGTGTTGGTTGTTACCTGTTGCGGTGCATTTGTGAAAATCAGACCACTGAACAAGCTGGACTATCATAGCAATTCCATTTCTAACTTCCTGTAGTAAAAATACCGACAGATCTTGCGTTCAGTTGTCAGGGAATAAATTGTTTAAGACTAAAATATGAGCCTTTTTTCTCTGTATCTGGTTCCAGTGAGAACCCTCTTTAACCTGTCTACACTGTCAAGCCACGGTGCACTTATCGTACGTATAAGTGGTTATGGAGTGCTTACTCTAATTAAACAATGGAAGTCATACAAAATTGAAATCTTTCTTTTTGGGCAGTTCTCCTCTTGTGTGTTTCTAAAAATCTTTCTAAATGAACACATTAGCTCATTTCCATTTTACGTGGGTAGTGGGGGCCTATGGTAGGGTGGTTTTCTTTGTTTTCTTTTTTTTTTGTGTGTTTCTTTTCTGGAAGTCAGATACGGGCTTTTATAATAATGTGGGGTTTTTTTAAAAGAATAATGTTTTCAGTATTTCTTAGTCATTTATGTAAGTTATGTGCCTGTGCACTCTGAGTCACTATTTCCTTGTTGAGCATTTCTTTTCCTAGTGATATGCCATGCTCTCTTACATCTTTTCTCTTCTGAATACTACTGGAGCAGGGGAGAGTTTGGCTGCTTCAGTTTCTTTATTCTAGCAGAAGTTCAAAGAAATTCAGTTGTTTATTTCCTTAGTCTAAATGGAATTATCTTGGTATTTAGTGAGTGATCTTTTGCTTCCTGACCACCTGGAAGCTAATATGTCTTCAAGTATAGTGATCTGCACAACCGAAGTTTAGATTTTATAGCTGCTAAAAGCCCTTATACACAGCAAGAGTAACATTTTCTGATGCGTTGGCAGAGAAAATTGCTGAAACAACTGTTGAAATGGCAGGGCAACTTATTGTTCAAATAATAAACTTAGTACCCCATTTTGTTCCATTGCTAGCAAAGGTGTATAGTATCTGAGATTGAAGTGTCTCAGTAATGCAGTCAGTAATGTATATCAACTCTCCAGTTAAACAATATTTTAGAAAAAAAATAGTATTCTCAACTGTTACTTTTTTTATGCACCAAGAACTTGACATTTTCTTTTGTTGGTGTGATGAATGATTAATATGAGGCCTCCAGATACTTTTGCTAGTGACATCTGTTAATGCTAACAAGCATTTTTTGTGAGTCCTTAATCATAAGCAGAGTGTAGGAGAACATGGCTTGGGCAATATGTGCTACTGCCAGGAGCGTTTTTTAAGCTTAGAAAGCAAGAGGACATGATTAAATAGAAAGTAAAGACAAGTAATTTATAATTTTTCTTTTTTTTTTTACCTGAAAACTGAAAAATAAGAGGGCATAAGTGATGCATCTGCATTTGCGAAGAAATCTGTCTGGTCAAATGTTTATTTTCCAAAAAATGTAATATTCAAGCTTATTGAGGTTTTGTTGCAATTCATTGCTCAGAAAGGACACTCGGTATTTAGAAAGCCACAGTTATATTGGTGGATTAGGATGCAATTTGTTGGGAATTGATTGCTTTGATTAAGGGTTTGCTGTCTATAGAATCCTTGGTTGATTATCTGGTGGTTATGTTGACATCACTGTTGCAAAAGCTGTTACTATTTTTGAAGACCTTTGTTGTTACCATGCTCCTGTGGCGGCCACCATGGAGAATGAGGCACCTTGGACCCTGGTGACCCACAAAAGCAGGACTCTGCTCCAGCCTCTACCCTCCAGCATAACTACCAAAACCAAATATGAAGCTTTAACAACTGTAAACACCCAGGAGCAAGATCTGCAAGAGAAATCTATGCCAGCAGCACACAGCGGGTACTGTAAGAAGAAACGACAGGTACTCATGGTGGATGGATGACTCCCTGTTAAGGGGCATTGAGGCACCCATCTGCCGACCTGACAGGGAGGCATGCAAGGTGTGCTGCCTTCCAGGAGCTAAGGTCCGAGATGTGGCCAAGAGGGTGCCACAACTTGTAAAGAGCACAGACTACTACCTGCTGTTACTCTTTCATGTAGGCACAAATGACACCACAAGTTGGAACCTTGGCAGCATTAAGGAAGATTTCAGAGCGCTGGGGGTGAAAGCAAAAAGCATTGGTGCCCAAGTTATCTTTTCCTCCATTTTACCAGTTGGAGGAAGGGGATCAGCTAGAAACAGACGCGTTATGAGTTTCAACTCCTGGCTTTGTGACTGGTGCCGCTGTGAGGGTTTTGGTTTTTATGACAATGGGACTTAGTTCAATGATTATAACCTGTTAGAGAGGGATGGGACTCACCTGTCTAGAAGAGGCAAGGGGATCTTTGGCAGCAGGCTACGCAACCTGATGTGGAGGGCTTTAAACTAAAGGACTTGGGGGGGTGGGAGGCAAAATCACAATGCTCAGGCCATCCCATCTGGCTGGGGATGAAGTGTGGCTAATCAGAGCAGTGACAAATGTTCCTCAGCTGCGTCCCAAGCTGAGAAGCAAAAGGCCAACAACCTTAAGAGTGGGCATGGACATGGCAGATCCTGTTGCACCCCTCCAGGGAAACCAGCATGCTTGAGTTCCACTCTGAAATGTCTGTACACCAATGCACGCAGCATGGGCAATAAGCAGGAAGAATTAGAGATCTGTGTGCGGTCGCAGGGCCGTGATCTCATTGCAGTTACAGAGACATGGAGGGACAGCTCGCATGACTGGCATGCTGTCATAGATGGCTACACACTCTTTAGGAAAGACAGGCCAACAAGGCGAGGTGGTGGAGTTGCTCTGTATGTGAGGGAGCAACTGGAATGTATTGAGCTCTGCCTGGGGGTGGATGAGGAATGAGTTGAGAGCTTATGGGTTAGAATCAAGGGACAAGATCATATGGGCAACATTGTTGTGGGTGTGTACTACAGGCCACCTGATCAGGAAGAGGAAATTAATGAGGCCTTCTACAGTCAGCTGAAAGTAGCCTCACAGTCACAGTCCCCGGTTCTCATCGGGGACTTCAACCACCCTGACATCTGCTGGGAAGACCACACAGCCAGGCACACGCAGTCCAGGAGGTTCCTACAGAGCATTGATGATAACTTTCTGATGCAAGTGGTGGAGAAGCCAACGAGGAGAGGCGTGCTGCTGGACCTTCTACTGATGAACAAAGAGGGACTGGTTGAGGATGTGAAGGTTGAAGGTAGTCTCGGCTGCAGTGACCATGAAATGGTGGAGTTCAGGATCCTGTGTGGAGGAAGCGGGGCGATAAGTAGGACCAAAACCTTGGACTTCAGGAGGACCTAACTTTGGCCTCTTCAAAGACCTGCTTGAAGGAATCCTGTGGGTCGGGGCTCTAGAAGGTATGGGGGTCCAAGAGAACTGGTTGCTCTTTAAGCATCACTTCCTCCGTGCTCAGGATTGGTGCATCCCCCTGAGAAAGAAATCTAGCAAAGGAGGCAGGAGGCCCGCATGGATAAGCAAGGAGCTCCTAGCAGAACTCAGAGGGAAGAGAAAGGTCTATGGAATGTGGAAAGAGCGACAGGCCACTTGGGAGGAATACAGGAATGTGGTCAGAGCATGCAGGGATGCAACGAGGAAGGCTAAGGTCCACCTGGAATTCAAACTGACAAGGGATGTCAAAGACAACAAGAAGGGCTTCTCCAACTACATCAGCAGCAAACGGAAGACTAGGGATAATGTGGGGCCACTGCTCAACAAGGTGGGTGCCCTGCTGACAAAGGATACAGAGAAGTTAGAGTTATGGAATGCCACCTTTGCTTCAGTCTTTAGTGCTAAGGCAGGCCCTCAGGACTCCCAGGCCCTGGAGGTAAGAGGAAGCCTGCATAAAGGATGACCTTCCCTTGGTCAAGGAGGATTGTGTGAGAGATCATTTAAGCAACCTGGACACCCACAAATCCATGGGCCCTGATGGAATGCACCTACGAGTGCTGAGGGAGCTGGCAGATGCCATTGCTGAGCCACTCTCCATCACATTTGAGAGGTCCTGGAGGACAGGAGAGGTGCCTGAGGACTGGAGGAAAGCCGATGTCACTCCAGTCTTCAAAAAGCGCGAGAAGGAGGACCCAGGGAACTACAGGCCTGTCAGCCTCACCTCCATCCCTGGAAAGATGATGGAGTAGCTCATTCTGGAGGTCATCATTAAGCAGATGGAGGAAAAGAAGGTTATTGGGAGTAGTCAACATGGATTCACCAAGGGGAAATCATGCTTGACCAATCTGATAGCTTTCTATGATGGCATGTCTGACTGGGTAGATGAGGGGAGAGCCGTGGATGTTGTCTACCTCGACTTCAGCAAGGCTTTCGACACAGTCTCCCATAACATCCTTGTAGGGAAGCTCAGGAAATGTGGGCTAGATGAGTGGTTGGTGAGGTGGATTGAGAACTGGCTGAGTGGCAGAACTCAGAGGGTTGTGATCAGTGGCGCTGAGTCTAGATGGAGACGTGTAAGTAGTGGTGTCCCCCAGGGGTCAGTACTGGGCTCAGCCTTGTTCAACTGATTCATGAATAACCTGGATGAAGAGATAGAATGTACCCTCAGCAAGTTTGCTGATGACACCAAACTGGGAGGAGTGGTGGATACACCAGAAGGCTGTGCTGCCATTCAGCGTGACCTGGACAGGCTGGAGAGTTGGGTGCAGAGGAACCTGATAAAATTCGACATGGGCAAGTGCAGGGTCCTGTACCTGGGGAGGAACAACCCCATGGACCAGTACAGGCTTGGAGCGGACCTGCTGGAGAGCTGCGCTGCGGAGAGGGACCTGGGAGTGCTGGTGGACAACAAGTTGACCATGAGCCAGCAGTGTGCCCTGGTTGCCAAGAAGGCCAATGGTATGCTGGGGTGCATTAAGAAGAGTGTGGCCAGCAGGTCAAGGGAGGTTCTCCTCCCCCTCAACTCTGCCCTAGTGAGGCCTCATCTGGAGTACTGTGTCCAGTTCTGGGCTCCCCACTTCAAGAAAGATGAGAAGCTACTGAAGAGAGTCCAGCGGAGGGCTACAAGGATGATGAGGGGACTGGAGCATCTGTCCTATGAGGAAAGGCTGAGGGAGCTGGGCATGTTTAGTCTGAATTAGAGAAGACTTAGAGGGGACCTTATAAATGCCTATAAATATCTGAAGGGTGGGTGTCAGGAGGATGGGGCCAGACTCTTTTCAGTGTTGCCCAGTGACAGGACAAGGGGCAATGGGCACAAACTGAGGCACAGGAAGTTCCGTCTGAACATGAGGAAGAACTTCTTCCCTCTGAGGGTGACGGAGCACAGGAACAGGTTTTCCAGAGATGTTGTGGAGTCTCCTTCTCTGGAGATACTCAAAACCCACCTGGACGCAGTCCTGTGCATCCTGCTGTAGGCGACCCTGCTTCGGTGGGAGGTTTAGACTAGGTGATGCACAGAGATCCCTTCCAACCCCTACCATTCTGTGATTCTGTGTTGTAACTGTAATGCCAAAGCTTTTATATCATCTTGGATGTACATTTTTGGTTTAGCATGCAGTGCCCACATAGTAAAAGCTAACTAGCCTTGCGCAAGTCAGCTGTGGTCACTGAAGTAGCAGTGGGAAAGTACGAACTCTTTTCTGCAATAGGATTAGTTTGAAGTGCTGATTTCCAGACTTCTCTGAGAACCTTTAAATTACAGTGCAATTGAAGTCACATTTGTGCAGCTGGACTTTGCTGTTGTTTATAAACTGTGAGAGTGTGCTTCTCCATGGCAAGTAAGACGACGATGAGTTACCGTTGCCACTCAGATGAGCAATATATTTTACGGTCATTTCTATACCCAGCAAGACCTCTTATCAAATTCATGCCTTTACCTGACGATGTCAGCTTAGATATTTCTTCTGTGTATCTACCTGTCTGATAAAATTGATGCTCTTCACCTAATGTGTATCTTAAATCACAATGAGTCCTTGAAGTAGGATGGATCGGGGAGGCAGGACAGCTGCTGTCCAAGTTTGATTTTTTTTTTTAAGCTACTTCTTTATACAGCATTCAATCCGATGGGGCATCAGCCGGCATGGCTTCTGCATACTCAAGTACGAGTAGCTGTCGTTGAACTGATGCAGTGCCTCTGTGTCCCAGGGGTGGCTGTATCCCTCTGATGGCGAGATGTGCTGACCCTTAGACTATATGGCTTTACTTCTGTGTCTACCTAGCTGCTGCATAAGTAGAAGAGGTGGTTAATGTATGGACCAAATGAAGGGGAAAGAAAAAAAAGGTGCTAACAAATAACCTTTGTGCTTTTAGACAGCATTTGATTAGTTGACTAAAATCAGGCATTCGTCAGGTCTCAAATACTTTTGAAAAGGAAAGTGATATACGTCAAACACCTCAGTTGTATGAATATGGAGGGCTTTGTATGGTTTGTTTTGCTCTGCAAAAAATGAACTCAGTATTTTTTTGTTTTTCTGTAGCATATTACATCAGACAGCTACATTCCATGCCTTGCTGATCTCTGCAAAGCCCTCTGGGAAGTCATGCTCAGTTACTACCGAACCATGCAGTGGCATGAGAATCATGACCAAGATGAATCAACTGCTGTGTCTTCCGGTAAGAGATTGTTCTGGAAGCAAAACTTCTGATATTCGGAAATAACTTTTCTTATGCTCAAGTTGTTAATTTGTGTGTCAGTACTTTTGCGGTCTTGACTCAATGCCTTCAGCATTATTACATATAGTGTGCCGAAAAGACTTAAATACTCACTGGATTTTTGCAGTCTTCAGTGTAAGGTTAATTTTTTAATGAATACATGTATATGCTGTTATTACAGATATAAACAGTTCTATTTTAAGCAGTGCTTATTATGGAGTTGGAAGTCAGCTATGGTAGATGACTACAGAATTGGAGTTTTTTACTTTTAATAAAGGACCAATGTGAAATTTCAGGTTTTTTGATCCAAATTGAAATTTTCACTGCATATTAAGCTTAGTACATTGTGTACTAGGAAAGGTGACTGAAACAATAGGGAATGAATCTGTTGTAAATCTGTCGTGATTTTCAGGAAATTCAGTTTCCTGAATGTTGTATGTTGCCTGTATTAGTGGATGGAGATATGGTCGCAATTTCCTGGATACTCTTTACAGGAAGAGGCAAGCATTTAACCTTCAAGTATAATTTTGGCTTTCTTTTCATGTTGTTCCAGTGTGTGCTTTTTAGGACACAAGGACAAAACCTTCTAAGTACACAAGTCCTTCTAAGTACATTTTACTGGAGCTATTCTAAGTTAATATAAAATTTCTAGAGGTAGACTTTATTTCCCCACTAACCCAAGATGCTTGTGTTTGGCAGAGGGCAGAGTGTGAAATTTACAGCATTGAGATTTGTGCAAAACTTCTCTATTTATTTGAATCAGATAGGGTTGCTCTTTTCTTACTGAAAAGGAGGCTCCTGTCAAAGGATAAGGACTGTAGGATTGCTGCTAAAGTTATTTCTCCTTGCCTGATTTGCACAAAATTTGTATCCTTTATGTTAGACAGTAATAAGAAAGGGGAAAAAAAATTGGAAATAGAAGTAAAGAACAAATCTTGGAACAGTGTGTTTCCTACAACATATTTGAAATAAAAAATTTCTTTCAAAAGTGAGATTTATTATGGATTTTAAGGCTTAAAAAGAACGAAATTTATGCCAATTTGTACTGTCTTTCTATTTTAAATTTGAAAAATAAATGAAAATATTTTCGTTGGAGTGTCCTTCCCGTATTGTGTGGTATCTTAAAAAAAAAAAAAGTGGATTTGTTGAAACTGTTATTTGAAATGAAAGTTTTTATATCAGAATTAAAATTCAGAGTTAAAATATTTAATTTTGAGGTGAACCATATGAACAAAGATTCTGAAGTTTTGAGTGAATTGCTCATTCTCAATAGTATTTACTTTTATAATAATTTCCGATAATTACATTTCCTTCTCTTGTTTTCATTTTTTTTTTGTGATCTTTGCACATGTGAAATAAAGCAAGTATCATAAATAGTTTGTTGCATGGAGATGTTACCACAGTAGACTACTTGTTCATCTCCAGATGTAATTTTAAAAATAGTTCCACTTAGTGTAGTTACTTGTGATATCCTGAAGAAAGAAAATCATTTGCACTGCAAAACCTTTTAAAGGAACCATTAAGCCTAAGAAAGTGGTATATTCAGTCACATGAGTAATTTTAAATGCATTGCTTTTTAAATGTGTGCCAGAGTGTTTTGGTATGTTTACTACTAATCCACTAAATCTTCTGTCACTAATTTTTTAAGTTTCTGGAGATGCTGTGGCTTAGCTGTAATGTACAGCTAGAATATATTTGAGTTACTGAATCACTTTTTCAAATACCTCAGCAGTGATAAAGGACACGAAAGGGAATTTCACAAGCATAATTTAATTTCAGAGGGACTATAAATATCTACCAAATGTCTGTTTTTTTCTGTAAGTCCTTGCTCATGCTGTAGTAACTATTAAGCCTGTACATGGAAGTCTTATTCCATATTTATTGATTTAAAAGCTGTGGTGTGTGCTAAAGCCAAAGAGTAAAATTCCTGTAGAAGGGTGTATGTGTCTGGAGGAACCATGGAGGCAGTTTGGGAGATTATGCTAAAATTGTTCCTTCAATTAAACCCCATAGACCTCAGCAATAGAAGGAGCAGTCTTAACTGTTGTATGTGTATCTGGCTTTTATCATTTTGAGAACTCAAAACTGTCCCAGTATTTTTCTCCCATTGTGCCAGTTACAAAGTACCTTGAATGGGTCAAGGGACTCTTGATCTTGGGACACTAACCCAGCTGTAGAAGTGAAAAGCTGGACTTAGAAGACTTGAATTATGTAGCTCTTTCTGTTTTAATTGTGAGGCGTATCCAAAAGAAGTCCTGCATGGAATAGGGAAAGGACGTTGCACTTCATCTAGATTGTGTGTCACATATTTGTGATTATTAATGCCCGTTACAGATGGTAAAATGTACTTTGCATAACTTTTAAATCACTGCTCTTCTGCATTTCTGAGGAAAGAAGTGTGTCTGCTTTATATTGTTAAATATTCTGCTTATTTGTGTTCTTAAAATTAGTCTAGTCTGAGACTGAAGAGTGAAATGGAGTAGAAAAAACTTTCACAACACGATTTTTTTTTTTTGTTTGGTATGTTTCTAGGAGAGGCTTTTTGAGACTGAGGCTTCCCCCACCCCACCCTAGAAATGAGTTCAGAAATTGCAGTCATTCTTGCAGTTACAGTGTGGACTGGTGTTTGGGGATTACTTTTTTTTAAGATCCATTAAAAAAAACTCTTACTTGGGATAAACTAAATACAACCAGATAATTGGATATAAGTTCAATCCTAAAAATTTTTAAAGCATGAGACATATTTTAGTACCTTTCATGAAACAGGAAATACTGGTGAGATTTATTTTGCTGAAGTGTTACAACAGAGTAGCAGTAAATCGTAGTGAAATGTATGATATTGATAGTTCTATGAGTCATCAGTAATAACAGTTAACTAATTGCTCTAATATACAGTTGGAAAGATAGAATTAAGTGTTCATATGTAGGACTTGTTTAATCATACTGAAGAAAAAATTAGTGGACTGAAAGTGTGAACTCCATAGCATGAAATGACTTCTGTGTCACATTTAATGAACTGATACTTTGTGATTTTGTTGTTTGTATAGTAAATGGCAAATTGTGTTGATAGGGCTTTTCATCCTTGAAAATAAACTGCTTACTGGACAATTTCTCATTTCACTGTTGGTCATGGTCAAAGCACAGTTTGTGTCTGTAGTATAGAATCAAAGAAAAAATGAGTTTTAAAGGGACTTGTGCAGGTCATATTGTCTTCCCTGCTCAAAGCAAAGTGAACTTCAAAGTCGCATTGGTTTGTGCGAGGCCCTTTCTGCTTCAGCTGGATTTTCACATACCATAAAATTTACTGCGATGCTGATGTAGTTCGCATGTATTCCTGAGACACTAATTTAATAGAAGAACTGAAACTGAGCAGTAAAATGATCAGTACAGCATTTAAACTCCTAATTTCAGAAGTGTAATCCTGGTTGTAAAAGTTGGTAATGACTGTAATAGCTGTAATAGATTCAATGAAAAGCATGAAGAAAATGATGTGAGAAGTAAATATAATTTAAACCATTTTAATTTTCAAAACATTCCATTTATAATACTGCATAAATTCTGTGCAAGACCAGCTTGGTATTGCAAGAATGAAACTAAAATACAGTTTGATTTTTTTTTTTTTTTTTTCCTCTGCCCAGAAAGCCTTAAACAAAAACCTTTTGTTATGACTGAAGGCTGCCTTTATGAATTTTGGACAAATACTGAGAAACCTGAAAAATTACTGTATTTGAATTAGGCATCTAGAAGAATAACTGCGGGATGCTTCTGATTCTTATTTTTGTGTAAAATTAGGAGTATTTGTATATTCTGCTACCTGTTCCAAATTCTTCAAAGCAAAATGTGTAATGCTTGTAGACCTTTGTCCAGTCCTTGATTTTCAAGGAATTTATCCTAAATTCATATGTTTGCATATGTGAAAGTAGTTGCAGTACAGTTCATTAAAAGACTGGCAACAAGACCTCTTAGCATGACTGGCTGTAAACTAAGAGCACCGGGAGGTTCTTTACTGAAAGAGGCACTGGGACAGGCTGCCCAGGAAAGTGATGGATTCACGATCCCTGGAGGTGTTCAAAAAACGTGTAGACGTGGCACTCCAGGACATGGTTTAGCAGGCATGGTGGTGATGGGTTGACGGTTGGAATTGATGATCTTAGAGGTCTTTTCGAACCTTAGTGATTCTGTGATTGCAAGAGACAACATTGCATGGATTTTTATGGAGCGATAACACCATATGACTCTGTCCAACCATTCCTTCATAAATGGCAGTCTGTGAGGACAAGGACTATGGTCTTAAACTTGAGAACAGGTCAAAGATACTGACTCATTTAGGCTTGGCTTCACTGTACAGAAATATGGAAGACAGGAGTTTGCAGAAGCTTCTAAAGAGCGTGCTGTGACTAAGATAGCTGGTTTTGTTTACTCATATAGTCAGAGAAAGGATAAATCTGCTTAGTGTTTCTCTAGTTGGATTATTCTTTCTGTTTATATTTTGTTTAATCTTCCATGATAAATAACTTTTGAAAATGCATTTGTCAGAATTATTGCTTTCAGGAGACAAGAAGCATATTTAGGTACAGTTACTAAATTAGAATTCACCTATACAGTGGCTAATACTTGTTTTATGATTTTTCTTTCATAAGGAAAATTTTCTTTCGTTGTGCCCTGCAACAATGGATATAGCATGGAATTATGTTTGAGTCTTATTTTCACATCAAGCAGACTTTTATCTTCTTGTTCTGAGTAATTAGCGTAAATTCTCAGTCTGCCTGCAAAAGCAGTCTCAATGACTTTAAACAGGAAAGAGTTGACCACAGCTTTGCAGCCTTGGAAGAAATGATTATCTATCCGTAATATAAGCCTGAATTCCAGAATTTATTATATTATGTTTGTAATTGTGAGGAAGAGTTACTCAATTGAAAGTACCAGAGTTTTTACATTCTGGTTGCATATAATACTGTACTGGTTCTGTATTCTTGAGGTCTGGCCTCATGGGCAGACCAATTTTAATGTAACTGGCTTGAAGACTCTTCTTGGTGGTGTTCATAAGTTCATTATCATAATCCCTAGCTTGCAGATGAAGCTCCCTCAGTGTTTGATAAAGATCATAATTTAATAATGAGTTCAGACACACCAAATAGCTCCACTTGAAAGAAATTAAGCGAGGCCAGCATCCTTCTCAGTAACCATATTCCCCACATTTGCTTAATTTAAATGGAGCTACAGATGTTGAAGGTTTCATATTTTTGTTGTTCCTATTATGCTTATATATTATATAAGCATTCATGTAATAGGTAATATATTCTATATATATTTGGAATAAACTTTGGGGTTTTTTTTATCTCCGTGGGAAATGCAAATAGTTATTGCTCTGAGAAACATACTGTGAAAAAGTTCAAAGCAGAAAATGCATGGTTGACGGGGAGAAGGAAGATGTTTATCATGCTCTTCCACTTACAGAGAGTCTGGCCTAGGACTGGGAGTACGAGACACTAAGTAGGATTAGGGAGTGTTACAGAGGGGAGCTCTACTTACTTGACAGTGAGCACCGGATGATCTGAAGAAAATATGGTCAGAACAAGGTCAGACTCTGCTGTGCTCTTTTGTATTTTGATTTAATTGAATTGTCAGTATCTGATACCAGTCATAACTGTTCTTGTTCAGTGGATGACTCTTTCCTTCCACCTTTTAAATATGCAGTCAGCCAGACAATGCTGGGGAGGTCTGTTCTGCACACATGTGAAAAGGTTGATTAAAATCTTGTATCCGGCCTCTCATTCCTTACTGGGCTGGATCGTAAGATGCTCTTGGTATTTACACAATATTCATCTAGGGTGCATGGTCTGGATTCAGGGCAAGACATGGACAGATCACTTTTGTTGGTGACAAAAAATGTCTTAGCGCTGGGAAGTGGAGGGCAGATGTAGGTTCTTTATGGTTCTGGACTTTTCTTAAGTAGAGAGCAAAATTAGACATGAAAAACTGATACTCTTTCTGAGGATGTTAAAATTAAGCCAGGAGGCTTCCTGGAAAAAACTGTGAAGCCTAGTGATTAAGAACTGTGAATGTCAGTCAAGATTAGCACTCGCTGTGGTCCTGGTAGCACGTTACCATCTAAGGAACACTGTTGTGACAGAGATTCAGTATGCAGGTGGTGTTTTTGTCCTTGCTGGTTTTGAGTGATGGCAGAAAACCTGTCCCTGTGTTGATGAGACCAGCTCGTCCATGAAAAGCTGCATCACACTGTTTAACAGCTGAACGTGCTTCCCAGCCTTAGTACTGTCTCCCTGGGTGGAAGCTGTGTGCAATCCCACTGAGTCAGTTTGGTTCATGGCATTGGATTGCTTCCAGATTCCTTGCTGAGGCTAGGTTTTTTTGTTTTTTTTTTTTTTTTTCATTTCCCAAATAATGTGATCCACAAGTTAGGGCTGGCCAAGACACTACTGCCAGTTGATGGGGGGCTGTTAAGTGTTCTACTCTTTCCTTTACCTTCCCGTTTGCATTGTGGCAGTGATGTATCTACTTGGTCATGAAGTTCAACAGGTTAAAAAAAGAGTCCATCTTTCAAGAATGTAATTTAAGTCAAGGACACTAGACATGTCTGTTAGACTTGTCCTGTTGCTCTCCAGGTAGACCCAAATTATAAATACAGATGGTCTTTTCCACTGTATCATGGGAAATTTGTTTTTTTCCCCATTCCCTCTCCGGGTTCCTGTAGGATCTGTTCCTGTGAAGCCTCGGCAGCAGGGATGAAATGGCCTGATGCGCCTGCAAAGTGATAGCTTGGGGCTGGGTGGAGGCTTTGAGAGGAAATGCTGGAATCAGGGAAAGAAATGGCTTTGAGTTGGGACCCTGTGTGTGGAGGTAGAGCAATGAGACCAGCTGGACCAGGAACAAGGGAGTGAAGTCCTCTCAGGTACTGAAAACTAGCTGGAGGTTGCAGAAAAGCTGGAAAGTCAGGTCTGAGCTGCAGAGCGATGCTGGGGTGCTACAGGCAATTTTCATTATTCTGTGTTTGCAACCTCTTGAACGATGAGGTAGAAGGAGGACTGTATGCTTCATAATATTCCACTGTAATATTTTATGTGAATTTTTATCTTTCATGTCAAATCACTAAATGGTTTGGGCTTTAAAGGACATGCATAGCTTTTCTGCTTGTCAGGAACAGCAGATTTTTCTTATCATGGGGAAAGTTTGTATGTATAGTCTGGCTGACACAGAGCTTTCCTGTGGTCAGTCATAGGCCGTGAAGCAGCCATGAAGCAAACTGCGTGACACTGTGCCATCACAGAGTGCAAGTGTAACCACAACTGTATGCTCACAAACTACGTATAAAATATTACCTTCTCTTTTTTAAAATGGAAATAAAATCTGTTTCCTCCTTGGGGACATAGAGGACCACATAGAGGAGAAGTTTACCATGCATTACAGTGCTTTTTTGAAAAGTGATCCAGTGCCGTTGAAGGTTTTAGAATCAAATAAAATAATTTAGAAGAATGAAAGACACCTGATTATATGATTGACATTATTTCATGCATAAGCATAGATTAGTATGAGAGAGGGGAAAAAAAGAAAAGAGCATGCTATATTGTCTGCATAATTAATGGAAGAAGTTTCAATATTTTTCCTCCTAGTTGCAGACAGAACTTATTGGGGCAGAAAGTCAAAAATCTTGCTTCTGAAATTAAGTTCATGATTCTTGTCTACAAAGGTAGACTATGTTAGAGAATCTTGTCGTAGAGTGCTCACTGCAGCATTCAGCTTAATCTTTTGTATTTGATACATCAGTATCTGTCAACTCTCATGTTTTTTTTTATCTTTTATTGAATAGGGCAGCTCTCCTGGTCTGCACTAGCAGATAATATTTGTGTGTGCTTTATTCATTTCCTTTCAAAAGTTTAGAGCATTGGAGCTCTTCTGGAGTTTGCATAATGGGTAATATGATAAAGGCTGAGGCAGAAGTTTCATTATGGGTAGAAAACTAGGATACATTTCAGGGCTTTTGGAAAAACCTACAATACTTTCCACCTTCAGTTTCAGATGGCAGCAATGTGATTGGAACTGAAGAGAGCAGTTTTGACCGCAGTTATGTAAAAAAGAAATTGGAACATGGGCTTTCACGAATATGGCAGGTAAGTTTTTTTGATTTTTTTTTTTTTTTTTTTCCTCCTAAATGTTTATCTTCTCCCTGCCCCCGGTATTAATTGCAGTTATATTTATACTGATCTTAAAGAAATCTCTGTGTTTTTTTTTTTTTTTAAAGTTATTTGTTTTGAGCTAAATGTGTCAAAACCATGGAAATATAATTTCCGTGACTCAGTTACTACTTGGTCGCTGTGCTTACAAACGCAGTCGAGATACCAAAACACAGTAACATGCCTTTCAGCCTGATTTCACTTCTCCCAGCCTGCGTGCTGCCACCCAGTCTGTTTTCTTCTCATGTGCTTTTCTCTGTTAGCACAGTCATACTGCTTTGTTTCTGGTATAACCATAGTTATGGAGAACCTGAAGTCTTGTGAACCTGCCTGGTTTCACAGTATGCGTGGTCTGACTGCTGGATCAATTTGATGTGCAGTGAGACCTGAAATACATGATGAAAAAGCTGTAAACCCTTTTCATGGCTGAATTGTAATCCAGAGCTCTGTTTTTGCGGTGACAATAAAGCACCTAGGATTAGCCTTGTGTTACAGAGTGTTAAAGAAACTGATTATATTATTATTTTAGAAAGTCAGTGAGAAATCATTCATGTTACATAAAATGGAGTTCTACTCTAATTCTTAGAAAGAAGTTAGAAGTGCAGACAAACCAAAAAGTGCTAATGAGCCAGGCAGCTGAGCCTTCACCTTTTTTGCTTTTAGTGTGTTAAGTATATGAAAACTTGTTTCTGTTTTGTAGGATGTTCAACTGAAGGTGAAAACCTATCTTCTGGGAACAGATCTGTCTAACTTCAAATATGACGACTTCATATTTGTACTTGATGTTATCAGCAGGTATACTGATGTGGTCGTTAGACCACTTAATACATGCACAGAAACTTGAACTCTGATAAGACAGCACAGTTAATTAAGGCTGATATTTACGTTCTGATGCCAACTTTGTTCATATCTACTCATAGTTTGAAGAGCACTTCTTTATATGGGAGTTTGTGAAGATGTACTTGGGAGAGGTAGCATAAATTGTTTTGCTGCTCAAGTAGTTGTTAAGTGCGATATGATTTCGGTATTGTCCACCTTTAAGATTTCAGATGTGCAGATCTGGCAATTTTCATGTTTGTAAAAGCATTTAAAGTGACTTTCAGTCAAGAGCAGTAAAATACTGTGGTACTGCTAACCTGTACAGTATTAGATCCTGATGGTTTGGTAATAAAATGACAGATTCAGACTGTGAGCTGTGCAGCTTGCCTTGCATAATAGGATCTCAAAAAGACATTTATTTTGGTTATGGCTCTCTGTGTGTTTGGGACATTATAATAGGATTTGGAGGGGAATGAGACATGGATTTCTGTGGAATGAGTGAAGTGTTTGCAACTCAACACTATTGCTCTGCTTTTATGGAGATACATGTATGCTCATGATAATGATTGAGGCTTGTAATTCAGGTTGGAACGGCAGTATTAATAAATAAATATTTCTAAAACTTTGTTGTATTGTTATAGGCTGATGCAAGTTGGGGAAGAATTTTGTGGCAGTAAGTCTGAAGTTTTGCAAGAATCTATCAGAAAACAAAGCGTTAACTATTTCAAAACATACCACAGGTGAGACTACTATATGTGCAGTAGATGAATTTAATGACATTTATTTTTGTTGGACTTAACTTTAAATGCTTTCCAAAGGAATTCCACTGTGTAATGTTCTGCATTGGGGTTGACAGATAGTGGTTTATGTTTCATGGTGAGAATAGGGCTATGAACCCTGGAGAAGGGGAGAGGGAGGAGAAGCCTTCGCTTCTGCTGTGGCTGTGGAAAACTAGTTCTGCAGCAGGCAAGCCAGATAAAGATGAAGAACTTTTTGTGTAGAATTTCAGTAGTTTTTCAGGCTGCCTCTTAAGCTGTCTCCTGGGATGAATGCCTCTGAAGTCCATACTTCCTAGAAAAATTGTTACCTCTTTTTCTATGCCATTACTTAAAAAGAGCTGATCATGTGTGGCTATGAAAGATTTTTTTCAATATGCAATTTTGTCTTGTATCAAATGAGATGTTTAGAACTCAGTCCATCCTTTTGAGTTGTGTTTTCATCATTTTTTGGTTGGCAGTATCTAATTATGTTTCAGTCAACTCTGCTGTCATATCTGAGGCTGGCCATATGTGCTGTCACGTCTCTGGCCTCAGATATGATATGTGGCTGCGGCAACATCAAGACTTGTCTGTCTGTTTGTTTTAGTTGTCTCGATTTCCCAATTATTTTGGTTTGGGTGATTAACAACTCTTTCATTCTAGTTGTCTAGTGTTTATCTTCTTTCTGAGTGTAAAAAGGTAGGAAGATAATGAGAAGAAAGACGACATTCCTTGCTCTAAGAAACCCTTACTTTCCCAG
The DNA here is from genome assembly GCF_030867145.1 of Opisthocomus hoazin. Classification (NCBI taxonomy): domain Eukaryota; kingdom Metazoa; phylum Chordata; class Aves; order Opisthocomiformes; family Opisthocomidae; genus Opisthocomus; species Opisthocomus hoazin. Next base: position 67,877,656 of record NC_134417.1, on the reverse strand, counting down.
TCTTGATCTGTTGTCCTCTGTTGTATGTGGGCTGTCATACTACTAATACATCCAAATCCATTTGGTGTGAGACTTTCTGCCTAAAATCCATAAAGTATGAACATTATGACAGCAGAATGTGAGACAGTGTCTAAATTCAGAAGCTGAGAACGTGGTTTGGAATTTCTTCCAGCTTTGGTCATTTGTAGCTAGGATTTCTTTCCAGACATTTGATGAAGACCTCAGTTCCAGTTATAAGAAAAGCTTGAACCTTAATCAGATGCACATTATGTCTTGTCAGGAAATAAGTTCAGATGCCATGCCACCTATCTCTGTGTCTTGAAAGCAGTTCTGAACCCCAGACAATTTTTGTGAACTGATTTGGAAACAGAGCTTGCAGCTCTAGGTTCAGAAGAGCTGTTTTGGTCTACCTCATTGTCTTTTACTATACCGACTTACCACATAATACCTAATTTGGTTAAGTAAATATTGTTTTGACCATTACGGTTTTGTTTGTTTGAAGGACCTATTTAACAGCTTACAGAATCGGAGATTAATTTTCTTAATTATCTTTAAATAAAATAAAAGTTAAGGGACAGTGATGGAATATGTATAGAAATAATAATTTTTTGAAATAACTTGTGGTTTTTAGGAAGGTGAAGTTTCTGGTAGTTCTCATGAAAATAAAAGGAAATATCTACTGATATGACTCAAATTATGTGAACCTTTTAATTCTTTTTATATGTTTTATGCTGTGTGGGTATTGTGAAGATTAATGGCTGATGTTTTCGTCCTCGGAAGGAAAAATATAAAAAAGCCTCTCTCCCAGCTGTATCCTTCAGGTTGATTTATATAAAAACGCTAAGCATCTTGCCTTTTCAGATGAAGCTAATGTGGCTTTCACTCCACTTGTGTATTTAATTGGAGGGGAAAAAAAAAAAAGCTAGTGCTTTTAAGGATTCATTAGTATATAAAAGCTACATAGAGCTGAAATGCTCAGTGTCCAGGAGTAATCAGTTCTTTGATTGTTTAATTTGACATATGTGGCCTCCAGGGCAGCGTGGTGTTGTAGAGAACTGCCAACATAGAGGAAACATGCAGGGGAACTGGTCAAGTCATTCAAAAAGCATAGAAGAGCAATGTAATACTAGAGCATACGTGAAGCCTTTTTTGGGTAAAAGTTGGTTATTTTGAAAAATTAGGATGGGTTTTTGGCAAAGAACATCAGCAAGTTGATTTTTAGAATGCAATTTATTTTTTGTTCTGATATGTTTGTAAAAAGGTGTGCCTGATCACGAAAGTGTTTCAGAGAACGAATGCATCAGACCTTCCATGTGTGCCACTTTCTAGACTTGTGTGCTGATGGAACTGAAGAGCATTTGTTCAAGTACTTTGTCAGTGCCTTGATTTCTGCTTTGAAATGATACAAAAACTGATGCTGTGTGGCTTTTAAATGTTAGCTCTGTGAGTCTTCCTTCCTCTCAAAGAATTTTAATCTGGAATGCTGGTTTTCACAGCATCTCTATGTTCCTGTTGGCTTTACTGCAAGAAGATCTGCAAGCTACTCAGTGCCTTGAAAATAGCACTTGAAGTCTGTTTGCATTTAACTGTGGATTTAAATAGACATAGCAAACTGTAGTCATAATTCAGCAAGTTGCTCATCTCATTGAGGCAAGAAAATTTTAACTGTAGTGGTGATTATAATTCATTATTGAAACAGTGGTATTTCTAGAATATTTTACTGCCTGATTAGAAACCCAGTGCATAATTTACCAACTGCTACTTGCTAAGCAAAGCAATATACTGTATATTAAGAAGAAAATATACAGCAATGTGACCTCAGTAAGCACTCATTGCTGTCTTTTCCTATATGAGTTCCTGCTTATGTGGCAAAAAGATTTTTTTTTAATTAAAGAATTTCTGCTTATTGCTGAATGGAGGCTTTTCTAACGATGAAAAACTTAACAGAAACAATGCAGAGGTGTAATGGCTTAATCGCATTTCCCTAATATGTTTTCTGTATTAGTACCAAAGTAAAGTTAAGCCATGAAGAAAAATACAGCTTAGGAGATAAATAGCCGTTTAATAACTTTTTTCATCTCTGAAGATTTGAGAAGTCTGTAGAACATCAGTTCTTTCTGCTTCCTTTTGCTACCTGTTGGCTTCAGTGTGTTGGAAAGAAGCATCTGTCTTGTGTGGGCTTACAGAAGCTGTTGTACTGCTAATAGAGTGTTTGTATGTATTATCACAGAATCACACAGAATGGTAGGGGTTGGAAGGGACCTCTGTGGGTCATCTAGTCCAACCCCCCTGCCGAAGCAGGGTCACCTATAGCCGGCTGCACAGGACCTTGTCCAGGCAGGTCTTGAATATCTCCAGAGAAGGAGACTCCACAACCTCCCTGGGCAGCCTGTTCCAGTGCTCTGTCACCCTCAGAGGGAAGAAGTTCTTCCTCATGTTCAGACGAAACTTCCTGTGCCTCAGTTTGTGCCCATTGCCCCTTGTCCTGTCACTGGGCACCACTGAAAAGAGTTTGGCCCCATCCTCCTGACACCCACCCTTCAGATATTTATAAGCATTTATTAGGTCCCCTCGCAGCCTTCTCTTCTTCAGGCTGAACAAGCCCAGCTCCCTCAGCCTCTCCTCATAGGACAGATGCTCCAGTCCCCTCACCATCCTCGTAGCCCTCCGCTGGACTCTCTCCAGTAGCTCCTCATCTTTCTTGAAGTGGGGAGCCCAGAACTGGACAGAGTACTCCAGATCGGGCCTCACTAGGGCAGTGTAGAGGGGAAGGAGAACCTCCCTCGACCTACTGGCCACACTCTTCTTGATGCATCCCAGGATCCCATTGGCCTTCTTGGCAGCCAGGGCACACTGCTGGCTCATGGTTAACCTGCTGTCCACCAGGACACCCAGGTCCCTCTCCACAGAGCTGCTCTCCAGCAGGTCCACCCCAAGCCTGTACTGATGCTTTCTAGAGTTTACATAGAGGGAAAAAGGTCTAGTATTACTGCATAGTCATAGATGTTATGCTGTACTTTCTAATGGTTTTGACAAAATATTTGTTTCCAAATTTTGGAGATTGACATTCTTTGAGAATTTCTCCAGAAGTGTCATAAAACGTACTCTGTGTTAGTAGCTACAGCTTTTAGGTGGTCTATCAGTTTAAAGAATGAATTAAATATCAGTTTTCAAGTGTGACTTTTTATATAGTTTTTGAAGGTGTTTTTCACTGTGTAAGGTAAATAATTGTCTATTTCCTGATTTACTCTTGCTGGTAATTAATAGTATTTATTTGTTGTATTTCAGAACCCGTCTTGAAGAATTAAGAATGTTTTTGGAGAATGAGACCTGGGAACTCTGTCCTGTGAAATCAAGCTTTAGTATTCTGCAACTTCATGTACGTTCTGTGAATAGCGCATTCAAATGTATAAATATTTTAGTAGCTAAGAGTCTAGGTATTCTGAGAAGTAGTAAGATCTGTGAACTACTATGCAAACGTTTTTAATGGCTGCTAAAACCCCCTAAATTTCATTTCATGATATTGGAAGCTTAAGATTCAAATGCTTTTAAAACAGTAGTGTTTCTGTTTCAGGCAGATAGAGGTTTACAGAAGATAAGAGTAAGATGCTAAAAGATGAGTGCCTAAAAGTAGTCACGTGTGCGCTCACTAACTTGTGCCAGTTTTGGCATCTGTTTTTGGAAACACGGGTCATACTGGCTCATTTTGATAGGGGAAAAAAAATATGTTTATTCTTCTGTGGTGAGGTCCAACTGAGAGCAAGTAATTGGTGTGCTCACCTGTTGTCTTAAAGGGATTTTTGTGAAGTTTAGCACATGGTGGGTGAATTTCACCTGTTTTGCCAAATGAAATGTGGGTGCCTATAGTTAAAGCTGTCACTAAAGTGCAAAAATGGATACAGCTGAGCAATCTCAAGCAAAAGATAATTTTGTAGCTTCTATAGAGTTAACAGTAAAAGTAAGCAAGAGGCTACTGGGGCGGTAATAGCCCGGAGGGGAAAGGAAGGAAGACCCTCAGTAGCATCCAGTAGCAATAGAAATAACATTTTTTAATAGAAAAATGGGATTATAAATCCATACGTACTGCTCAAGAGACTGGAGCAGCAGAAAATGGCAGGAAGTAACTGATTCACTTAAACAGAAATCTAACATTGCAGTCCTTTTAGCTGGATGTATTTTCATCTTTAAACCTTTAGATAAATGATAATGTACATTTTGCCATTCATGAAGATCAATAGCTAGAGTTTAATATATAAAAATGATATGTCAACAGAGATGAGTCAAGGTTTTTAGAAAAATAAGTCTAAAATCATACCTTATGTGCCCTATTCCAGTCCATATATTTGCAAGTGTCTGTGCACTCACTCAACTTCATGTGCAATGCAATGGGTTTGAAAAGTAATAAATTTTGAGAAGAACTATTTAAAAAGAAAATGCTAAGAAAAAAATCTCAGCTTTACGAAATTACTAGTTAACTTGTGTTAAAAAACAAACAAGGACAAAAACCTTCATCTTTGGGTAGAATTTAGGCCTTGTTTTATCTCCTAATTTCTGTGAAATAAAAAATCCATTTGGTTTTCACCCAGTTTTTAGACAGCGAATACTTTCAGAATACAGGAGATATATTGCACGTCATAGCCAAAACCTGCTAAAATTAGAAAGACGAGCGGTAGAAGATTGCCAGTTTCAAGGTTAACTTGAGCCAGCCTGAAAAGCATGTAGAAATAAGCAACAAGCTTTGGCTAAAAGTTTTTGTATCAGGTTAATGGTTCACGAGTTTGTTGTTATGCTCTGGTTTTATGGAACTGGAGTCATAATAATACTGAAACTGTCTTGTTGGTGATTAAAATTGTACTTTATTTCTTTTAATAGGAATTTAAGTTCATGGAGCAGTCACGTTCCCCATCTGTGTCACCTAGTAAGCAGCCTGCTTCAGCAATTTCAACAACAGAAACATTATTTGAGCAGTACTGTAATGGAGGAAACCCATTTGAAATTCAGGCTGACAGCAAAGATGATGAGACAGAAGATGTGTTAGCTTCTAATGGGGTATGGAGTCTTTCAGAAAAAAAAAAACAGCAAAGCAAATCTTGCTCTCAGTGAATGATGATTTGTTTTTTTTATCAATGATGGCAAAATGTCGTAGTACAAGGATCAGTTAACTGCAGTATTGTAAAATCTCAAGCCACTTTACTCCTTTAATTAGGTAGGTCGCTTTGTTTTTAACACTGCCAGAAAGCCAGACATCCTGTTTAAAGTTCAGTTTGTTTTTCAGTGGATCGATATTTTTGTTTTTTTCCACTGAAGTGAAGCGTTCCTGAAGGCTAGCAGTACAGATTCCACTTTATTATTTTTCCAGGGGTTTAAGTTAGCTTTCTTTGTGGAAGTAATTTTGTCATTTTAGGACTGGCTTTCTGACTTATTAGGAAAGAATCATTGTGGGTTGCTCCTTCTTTTGTATTTGTTCACACCAGTGTGATTTGCCGTGGATTATCTGATGTTTGTTCAGTAGTTTTTAGTTGTAATTTAAGTGCTCAGGACACTTGTGAGATCTACTACAAAACTAAACAACTTTCTGTCAAAATCTAGCAGTGGTCAAACATGTTTTGCTTTAAAACTTAGTACCGTTCTCTTAAATGCTATATTAGCATATTTTTATTGAAGCTTTTGCTCTTGTTTATCCCTTTGAATAATGTTTTCTTGGGCTTTTTTTGTGATAAGGTTGGATTTAGTTTTTTTGTTGAAGGTTAGTTAATGCAGCTTGTCACACTAATGGCTTTCTGGTTTTCCGCTTCATCTTGCTTTTCCCGTGGAACTTCAGTTGCAAAGCAGTTGATGGCATTGACTTCCTACTTCCTCTGCACTAAGCTTTTGCTTCTGTAATCATGAAAACATTTGATGAAAAAAATTAGGTAGAAAATACTGATACATATGTTGGAAGTACTGTTCGTTGACCTTTGTCAGCCTGAAGGGTCCTACTGCTGCCAGGCAGACCGCTGTTAGTAATACCCTCTTCTGTCTTCAGTTTCTCCAGTGATGAACCTATTCAGAGAAGTAATAGAGCTTAAAAGCGAGAGGAAAAAAAAAAAAAAAAAAGCTTTGACTTTCTGTACAAATAGTGTTTCGAGTACAAACTCTGCATGCAGTGATAGTTACACAGGAATTCTCGTGAGACCAGTGGTGATTCTCTTACAGCATCCCGCTTCTGGTGGTGGTTAGCAGAGACACTGTGGGTTTGTGAGAGGTAATCCACCCTGCAAGTCTTACTGGGACACTTTGTTACCTGCGTCAGTTACAAGACGTAAATGTGTGGGATGGCTTTCCTCTGTTTCAGAATCCTCCTGAGAAAATGGCAAATAAGCCACCCCCACCCCAGAACCATGTTCTTTACTGTAATGGAGTAATATCGTTCTTTAGGAAGTTCTTTGTTATCTTTGTTGCCTTATTACCACAGGGAGTTGATAAATTCAACCACCTAATCATCCTGGGTAGAAATGTCTTTTTATTCTGAATTTGTCTCTAGTCACTGGTAGAAATCTCTGTATGTAAAGGTTACTGTTTTCATATTGATTGTTCACGGCTGTCTATTTTTTTGAAGGTGCGTGAGGCTTAATCTCAGCCAGAGCTGAAGCTATTTAGGATTACTTAGTAAGCATTAGTTTGTTAGTAAAGGATTGACTCATGCTTTGCACGTAGGTGCTGCTATAGCTGCAAGCACTGTGGTGGAGATGGGGTTCTGGTAAATCCCTGTCAGGATGCCAAATGTCTTCTCTGGTGGGGCTGAGCGCGACTGCCTCGCCCCTTCAGCAGTGCCAGGCTGTGGTTTTGGTGAAGCAGGCTAAGGGCAGTCATGATGCCGTGAATTAGCAGTAGGCTGATGTGTTACACGTGTAGCAAAGTCCACGTTGTGGTTTCCCTGTCTTTTGATTCTGAACAGTGTTTCATTTGGTAGGCTTGCACATTGTCGGGGACTTTCAAGGCTGGCTGCACTGTCCGCTTATTCAAAGCTGTGTGCGAATTTAATGTTCTTTATTAGTGAAATCTTAATATATTTCAAATTGGTAAAATCTGATTTTGTGCCTGGTGAAGAACGGTAATGAATTTTGGCTTTGCTTTGACACCAGAGGGACAGAATGTTCTGTGTGGAAAAAGTGAAGTACCAGTTATATGATTTATTATGCATTTTTCTTGTGAAACATAGATTAGGTTTACAGTCATTCATATTATAAATTAGGTTTTTTTAACCTTAAATGTGGTGGTGTTTGGAGAACTTAGGAATAGTGTGTGGAACTAACTTTTTTTTTAACTAAAAGGTAAAATTAAGTTTCAGTTTGCTCAATGTAATTTAAAATTGATTATGGAGGATGGTGCTTTTGATCTTTCTTCCCTCCTTGTGGAAATCGGTTGTGGTGAATATTTCCTTTATTTGACATGGTTCTAGCAGCGCTGTATGCGAACAGGTTTTATTCCATATAGTAACTGGAGTTTAGTGCATTGGAAAATGGGAACTGACTGCTTTTAATATTGAAAGATGTTAAGCAAACCTGAAGAATTGTACTGAGAGTGCAGACGAGGGTGTTCAACAATGCTAAGAAGGCACACACTTGGTTTTCATCAGTGTATTTGGCTGTTAACTCAGTTATTTGAGGGATAAAATCCTTTCCAAAATCTTTGTGAGCAAGGGAGGTATTATGCATATTGACACAGAGAATTGAGACACAGGATGGGTTAATTAAATTTTCAGACATTGAACAGGACATCTAACCTGGCTGGTATTAGAACCAAGGTTTCCTGTGACCTAAGTGACAATACTCTACAGGTGACCATCCTAGCTTCCCTTTTCATATTTTTTCTCCTCTCTTCGTTACCAGCTGTTCCAAAGTGCTGACACATAGAAGGAAAAAAAACCAGTTACACCTATTCGGGTATCCTTTACATAGAAATAACTGGCTTAGGTAATGTGGGATAAAATTTCTACAAAGGTTTTATGTTTCAGTTGCTTGACTGACCAGTTAAGGTGGAGGCATGTTTTGGCACTTAAAATTGAAATGATTTCAGGTGGAGGTTGCAAAATTTTGTTTCCACAGAATGCAGGCATGTTTCCAGATACTTCCAAGAAATGGCAGGAGAAGGACAGAAGCAATTAATTTACTTGTCAAATGATCTGTAGGATGGTAAGAGCCATCAGAATTTCTTTTGAGAATTTCAGAGTCTTTTTAACCTCTCAGTTGTTGCAGTTCTGGACAACTGGAAACAGACTTCTGGATCTTGTCACCTCAGCTTTGTATCTTGAGCTTCGGTGAGATGCTTTATGTCCCTTTTCTGTAGCTCCCAAAAATAGCTTTGTGGCCACACAGTTAACTTAGTTTTGCAACACTCTTCAACTTTGACGAATCTTACCACTGTCGTGTGGGTTTGTTTGGGCTGATTGCTAAAAGACATGTGAATCGATTATTGCTACAAGAATCTGAATTCCTTTTAGCACTTTAAAATTTTGCTGCGGACTGTGCATACTCGAAATGGATTTATAAGGTCTCTTCAGGTTGAGGTCACTATTTAATAGTTGTGAGTGAGTTACTGCATACTTGAACATGCAGAGATTTTTATCTCATAAAATAACTTTCCCAGCTCATTAATAGCATTAGGTTGAGGAGACTTAACAAAGTATTTTTCCATGTAAAAAATTTCTCAAAATTCTACTTATCTATGATGTTAAGACAGTTAATATGTCATTTGTCAGGTCCATATATCAATATGAATTGTATTTAAGAATTTGTAGTCAATTTATCTTTTTACTAACACTGGATTTTAATTAAATCAGCATGTCATTTGTTGTATATTAATGCATAATAAGTGGTGGTAATTCTCCATGCTAATGTTCCAGCCAAGTTAGTTAAACTATGACTCTCTTTGTCCTTAATCAAGCCTGACCTCAGCTCATTTTTGAAATAAACTGAGCTGCTTTCATTATAGCTTTCCTTTGTCTGAAGTGTTCACAAGGCAGAAATTTTGCCTGGGAATCCTAATAATCAGAACATTTCTCTTAAGTCTATGTCTCATACTACATTCTTTTTTCTATCTGAGCTGGTTTTGCTTTGAATTTGTTTGTACTGTGGGCTTCCTGCTTTTATAATATGCTGTTTTCATAGTGCTAGGCTTTGAAAACCTCCATAGCTTGGGGCTGGGGCCAGGAACTGCCATGCACGACTGAAAAAATGTATTTCTTGGGTGCGTTTTAGATGATTGAGACACTGGCATTATGTTAGTGTATCTTTCTTGGTTGTCCTTTCTGGAGAGCGGTTGTATCCTTTAAAACCGTGGCATTTCTTGAGGATCGTGGAAACAGACTGTCTTTGTCGTGTGTGTTATTATTGACTTGCTTCAGAGCAGTGTATATGTTAAGGAGAAGCTGAAGAGAAAAGTGTTGTGATCTCTCTTCAAGTGCAAGTGCATTCTGGAGCCTGATATAAGCTTAATGTTGGGATAGTTGCGTAGGTATTCAGGAAAAAGGATTCTATCACAGAGCATCAAGTATTTGTTTTCCTTTAATCTTTTCTGAGTTAAGAAATTCGCCTTATGAAAGAATTAATTTCATTATTAATGAAGTGTCTAAAGCACCTATATTACAGAGCAACCTAGAACACTTGAAAAAGAAATTGACTTTAAATCCTGCTTTTAATTGGAGTGAAAAAAAGATTGCAAATTTCAGGTGTTTTTTTTTTTAAATTAAAAATCCCAGTTGTACACTTTTAATATGTGTATGTGGCTTCATCATTATAAAAAGCATTGATTATCTGTGTGAATAGTATTTCTCCACATAACTCATACTTTAGCAATAATAATACATCTGCCATGGAAATCCTATATTGTATTATGTGTGCTGTAGCCGGTGTTGCTCTTTTTTTCCAGACATCGCTTGTTAGGCTCCAATCTTCCATCCTTGAATTGCAAATAATTCTTTTGCGATCTTTGAAATGCAGTTCAACAATTGAACAGAGTGAAACAGTTTCAAAAAATTAAAAATGCAGCTGAGTGTTGGGAGGCAGTAGTTGTCTGTAACTACTTAAGCTTCTTATTTTTCAAAAGATGCAATTAACATCAAATGTTGTTCCTCAGTATAAGAAGGCGCATCTCAAGGCAGGTATATATGGTTAATTTACGTATACATTCACATTTTTCATAGGGATATTCTAGAATAATTTGTGGCATTTGTGGCAAATGAAGTAAATGGTGCATGAGATTCCATCAGAGAGCAATTGTTTCACTGATAATTAGATAAATATTTCAAATAGCAGGGTCTTGTGACTTTAACTAGATAAAGGGTACTGTATGTTTCAGAACAAAGCCAAGAACCAGCACATGCAAATAAATCCAAGCGTGCCCCAAACACCTAATGAAGTCTTCTGAGAAAGCAAGGAGGGAAAAAAAAGAAAATACTTCTAATCTAGCCTGCACTGGTTTATTTCACTGATACAGTTGAGTTATATCATTAGGGTGTTGCTTAGAATTACAGCACACTGTGGTTTTGGGTTTTGTTGCAGTTTTTCTCCTCTGTGAGGAAAGGTAGATAAGTTTCGGTTGCAGAATCCTGTTCCTTGCTTGCTCTGCAGTTTTTGTTTGTTCCATGTACAGTGCAAAGTTTATAAGCATAAAACAGATAAATGTATATAAAGCTACTCTTGCTGTTGATGTAGACGGAACAGCATACAGTTGAAGAAAATAAGTACAGAAAAATTAGTAAGGAAAAAACATTACATGATAATAGTAGCCATGAGAAATACTTATATTTTTGTAGCAGCAATTGACTGCTTATTGTTTTCTTGAAATGTTTGTGCTTAGTCAAAATCTCGTTGGCTTCTGGCAGGTTAAATGGTTGAAAGACTCTAGTAGAAATGTCTTTTTGAGTGTGCTAAAATCAATTTTACGAACAACTGCAAGTTGGGTTTTTTTGTGTTGTTTTTCTTAAATAAATGTGTACAATGTGAGTATTTTTGTGAAGCAACAATTTAGTCCTTCGTGCATTAATAGTTGAGGATTACATGGTACCAGTTTTTTTTTGGTTAATTGCCACCATATGGATACGTTTTGAGGTTTTATTACTGTTTTTTCAGATTGTAAAGCAATTAATAAAAGCTCAGATCTGTGGGTACTTGATACAGCAACAAGAAAGCAAAAAAAAATCAGTAGCTTGGAGGAATAGGATGGTGCAAATATTTACTCAACATCTGAGAGTAGAAGTTTATTTAGAAATGCACTGACAAATGGCTTTGTATAATTTGCCTGCTACATTTTTCATGAACATTGTCAGCAGCCTTTCAACAAGCGAAGTTATGTGTATCCTGATCAAGGTAAAAGTCAAGAAGCCAAGAAGTGACCAAAAGGCTACGTTAAATGAGTGACAATATTATTTGGAAAATAATGGCAGTAAATTTATTCTCTTTTTCTTTTCTTTTTTTTTTTTCCTAACAGTACGAATCAGATGAACAAGAAAAAAGTGCATATCAAGAGTACGATAGTGACAGTGATGTTCCTGAAGAGTTGAAAAGAGATTATGTGGATGAGCAGACAGGAGATGCCCCTGTGAAAAGGTGAGTAGACTGAGTCCTTAGTCTCATTTACATGCTTTTTGTCTCAGTACTCTAATTAGTTCATTTTCTGTTTAATCTACACTCTACGACAATGGAATAATAATCAAATAATCTTTATGCTACCTGCACAGTTAGAAAGGCTCAGCACTTCGATCTCTGGAAGGGGGAGGAACGTTAAACTTCTCATCATTATTGCAGAAAGAAACTTTGGAAAGCAGGATTTTGAAGGAGGATAAAGGGTCTCTGAAGCAGGTAGTGGAAAACTGATTAGCAAACGTTAGATGTTAACTGAAGGGTCTTCTACAACTGCTGTTGTGCATACTTATAATTTCTGTTGTGTCAGAAGCAGTTGTTTGCAAATGGCTTGAGGCTTGGGCTTCTGTTTTTTGTGGAACAAAAGTAAACATTTACAGATTAAAAAAAAAAAAAAAAAAAATTGTTCCGTAGCTTGAAAGCGATGTTTGGAATTTTAAAATTTCTTTTTCTTTAAGAATATATATAATGAGAAGGAGAGACACACACATATATATACATGAACATACATATTAAATTTTGGTGAATATATATAAAATATTTTATTTATGCATGTTCATATAAATAAAAGCCAACTCTGTAGCCTTTAGAAGGATCTGAAATACAAATTACTGCTTAGCACACCGTGCCACTTAGATGTCCCTTCAGACTTTGTGAAGCAAGCTGACATTATGTGTATGTAGAGGATTGCAGGAGAACTAGAAAGCCATAACTTGGGTCAGAGGAATTTTTTTTTTTTCTTTACAAGATAAGTCCTTAGAATAAAATATTGTTGGCATGATTTCAGAATCATACGTCACATAAACTACTTTTTCTCAAAGAAGTGATGAAGATACAGGTAAAAATTACTGAATTGGAGCAAACCACCGTCACTGTCCATAGGTTTGTGCTGTGAAGTTGAAGCATTATGAATTTTTGGAAGAAGATTGTTTTGAAGTATGGCAGCTGGCAGAAGGTTTCTCTTACAGAAGCATAGAATATCTCAAGTTGGAAGGGATCCATAAGGATCATCAAGTCCAACTCCCTGCTTCTTGTGGGACTACAATTTATGAAAAATTTAATATCCTTTTAGTTTTATCTTCCTCAAAATTGTTTCCATTTTCAGCTGTAGTTTACTAGTCTGCCACTGTTTTGTTGTGACTTTGGTTGTTTCCATTTTCTTTACTTAATAAACTATGAACTGGAGTCAGAGTGGTTAAAATGATTGCTGAGGCCAGACAGAGGCCTGCAGAACTTAAGTCTTGAACTGTAACTCTGAAACTCCCTTCTTTAGCACAATTTTATGTAAATTAGGCCAGGCTTCTCTCTGTAAATGTTAGAGTCCTAACTGAGTTATGCTTTGGCAGAAATAAAATACTGCACTGGAAGACATACTGTCATGTGAAAGAAGTGGGGGAGGAAGGATTTCTTTTCCACTAATTTTTATGTGTATGTCTTGGAGTATAATAGGCAGTCACATTTGGTGTATTTTGTTTTGCTTTCTTTAAAGTGTTTCTCGAGAAACTCTGAAGAGCAGAAAGAAATCAGATTATAACCTCAATAAAGTGAATGCACCTATCCTAACAAACACTACGCTGAATGTAATAAGGCTTGTTGGTACGTAGAACAATTGTAGTTTTTTATACATGTGTTTTGATTTTAACGCAAACTTATGGATTATAGAAAATATGTTAAATGAATTTATAAGGCTTTTAAAAATATACCTAGTTGAGCTCGAGAAAGTTAATAAAATAGAAATAAAGCACTAAACCAAAATATTTTTAAATTAAATAGACAAATTTGGTTATATCTTGTGAGTTATTTTTACTGTGAAAATTAATCTGCATACATACCATGATTTTAACTACTAATGGTGGATTTATTTGTCTAAAATACTGAATGCATAAAAACAGCGGAGTTATGAAGGAAATAGATTAATGTTTTATTTTGCTGATGTGTCCTGGTGGATTAAATGCTTCATTTTAAAGCAGTATAGTTACAAAAGTAAGGACTTAAAGATTGGGGTGTTTTTGCCCTTTCATTACTCAAATTCTCACATCTAGAATAACTCTTCTTACTACAAGGTAGACAACTAGAAGAAAAGTACCCTCCAATACTGGGAATTTCAGTAATTGGAATGCATCGTAGTAATTCCTGGGGAGTTTAGGGAATCGCTGTCCTTGGAGGTGATCAAGACACAACTGGACAAGCCCCTGAGCAATCTCATCTCTTTAGACTTGCTCTCTGAGCAGGAGGTTACACTAGATGACTTCTGTAAGTTGTTTCCAGCCAAAAATTTTCAATGAAAACACTCTCCTCCAGTTCTAGGTATAATGGGATTGATTTTTTTGTGATCGTGACTTCCATTTGATTATCTAGATAATTGTACAATAGCAATTTTCAGCTACTGACTTTCATTTTATTTATAGAGAATGGCAAGTAACTAGCTATATTTATCAGGTTAGGCAGAAGAGAGAGGAATTCTGTGCATGTTATATTAATGAGGTTTGTCTTCAATGTTTATGTGCTTGGAAATGATTGTGGTACTTCAGAGTAAGCTGTTTTAAGAGACTACTCCAACATCTAGTTAGGACGTTTTGCTATCTTAAAGGGCAGCATATAAATCAGAAGTCGGTTTTCTAAACCTTTTTTTCCATTTTTTTTTTTCCTCTTGAAGCATCTACAATATAGATCTGAAATAAGAATTGCAATTGTTCTGTCATAACTTTTCTGGCATTGATCTGTGAGTTAGGTTGGAGCGATTTGTTTTCTACTTTCTAGAATAAGGTTTTGCTCTAAGAAAAGTTAAGATTGAATCTAGAAATCACACATGGCACTTTCATGCAAACCACTCTGTCTTCCCCCAGCCTCTGCCCTAACACAGTGTAAGAGTAGGTGGAGCCGTAGTTCTAGATTTCCAATTTTACATAAGGAGTCGTTATATTTGTGGATTCTGTCCATAACCACGAACTTAAACATTATTTCCGAAGTTCGTCTATATGTTTTTTTTCCCTGTTATGGAATTACATTTAATTTTTAGTATTTCTGCTATTCTGTAATGACTGATAATAGAGTTATTTGGAACACGGAGTTGGAAAGGGACCTCCTACAGTCCCTGCTACAGGAAGATGTCATTTAGTACTGCCTGTAAATATGCTTGTTTTGAGCTCCAGCTTAAGAATACTTCTGTTTTGTTCCCACCATTCTATGTAATAGGAATTCTATTCCACAAGCCTTATCAGCTTCATGGTTAAAAGAAGAAAAAAAAAATTACCCCCTATTTTCTGCCAACTTGATCTTATGCCAAAATAAACTTTGAGGTTTAACAGATCATCTTGTTCTTTGATGCATACCACCCTGCTTTTGTACAGAAGGCAATCCTATTTCTTCTCAGTCTTTGATTTGCTAAACTAAATATGCCAGGCTTTTTAGTATCCTCTGTATTTATCCACCAGAAACTTAAGTCCCCTATTTTCTCACCAGTTCTTTTTCTGCTCTTGTAATAGATTTAGCAAAATCATGTGCAGCACTTTGGATGAGATCTCATTGCATTGTGTCACTGTTGTATTGCAGCATCCTAGTCACAAGTTGCCTCCCTTTTGTACCACTTTGGATTTCTCACAGCTTCCGTGTACTGGCAGTTCAGTCCGTCTGTAATGAGCTTGTACAGCCAGCAGGTCCTATACTTTCCCAGTTTTTTCCAAGTGATGAGCTGCTAGCTTATAGTAGAAAGATGCATATTTTTAATTAATTGGTCCCCAAACGTGTGGCTTTACACTTTGTACTACTGAATTTAATCCAATTTTTATTACAGCAGTCATCAAGGTCCTCCAGTTACTCCTGTACATTATGTCAGTCCTTTTCTGTTTTGATGGTACCTCCTTATTTTTCCATTATCACACTCTTATTTTTGTGCCAGAGTCATTAATGAAAATACTAAAGAAGAGGCCAGTTGCTGGGATCTCCACTAGCAGCTTTTCCAGATACCTCCCTTTTCAACACACTCCATTCTGTCTTCTCTTTCATTAAAACCGTACTCATTTAAAAAAACCTCTATCTTCGTTTGTTTACTGTGCAATACTGTTAAATTAGTACTTTGACTATATCTTAATTTTGCCTCCGTCTTTCTGCTTCTGTCACTTTCATACTTTCTTCAAAACTTGATCTGAAGTCCTGCATCCTACAGATTAAAGCAGTGAATCAATAGTTGCTTGGATTATTGTTTTACCTCTTCTTCAATATGTTTTTATTTGCTCTTTTTCAGTCATAGCAGTACATGCCTTGACTGCTTATTGCACGTACAGGTTATTACCCTCATTACCAGACCAGTGATTTCATGGCCATATTTTACTATGTCTTGATTCTTTCGCTCCTGTAGCTTGATGTTTAAAGGTCTTTTGCAGTTCATTCTCGGGGTGGCTGAAAGTGGCCAGTTCAGTTCTATTAGTCACCCTGTTCCCCTTCTCCTCACTTTTCGTCCAGTGTCATTGTCCCCATTGAAAACCAAGGCAAACTAGAAGTCTTGTTTGTCTACAGTTTCTGTCCTGTCACGTCCCCCCAGTTTGGTTTGCTTTTGTTACGCTGCTGTAATTGGATCAGAAACTCCTGATTTTTACCAACTTTAGAAAATGTAGTTTTGGAAAGACTTTTGGTACTTACAGCTCTTAATGTAACTTCCTGAGTGAACAGGTCTGTTTTTTCCCTTTGTCCTTGTCCTAGTCATTCTTTCCTTCTAGTTTCTTTGCAGTTTCTCATGTTTCTAACATGCAGTGACCCTGCCTCACTTTCACCTTAATTTGTATCTTTTTTTGAGGAATACCTACCATTTGATACCATAAATGAATCAGGATTTATTTGGCACTGTTTCTGTTAGACATAAACTGCATATTACACCTCTGCCACAGAAGCTGAAAATGCCCTCATCTTTTGTAATGACTTTTGGCCCTAGTGTACAAATATTTCATTCACTCTTCCAGACAGCATCCCCAGGGGCATCAGACACATTTCTTTAACTAAGGTTTAATGGCTACAGAAACAAGAAACAAATAAGATACCACCATTTAGCCAGACTAGCTGATGTACTAGTTTTTCTTCCCTTCTTGTCTCCCCTCTTGTCTCTTGGACCTTCCCTATATAACATGAAGGCAAGCACATTGATGCCGGGCAGTTTTGGCTGGGTGTGACGCTAGATTGTAGGAGATCCAGGTTTGGTCCCCTGGATTATCCCCCTGCAGACGGGAATGCCAAGAAGCATGCCTGTCTTTTAACAGCAGTCTCTGCTAATGCCATGAAAGGCTCCAGTTTGTCTCACACTGTGTCAGATTTTTGGCGAGGAAAGTGGCATCGTACTTAATGCTAATTTCAAGGACTGTAACTGAGGTGGTTGTCTAGGATCCCGTCATTATCAATGGAGAACTGTAGGTAGCTCCAGGAGATGACAGAGTTTATTGGCTGTCCTGGACATCTTTGCCTGCATGTGATTGCATAGGTATCTTTGCACTTTTCTTCTGGAGCTGCTTGCCCTCTGTACAGGAGATCTAGGCAGCCAGTGAGGCTAAGGGTCTAGTTTTTAGATAAAGTTGGACAAAATGAATTGTGTATGCAAGACCAGCGATATGGCGCCTCAAAAAATAAGCAGGAGCCTAAAGTAGTACAGGGGACACTATAGATATGTCCTATATACAGAAAGCCTGTACTCTTTAAAGTTCTATTCCTTGAAAATAAGACTTTATTTTAAGAAACATTTGTTTTGGTAGCAGTAATGTGAGTATTCAATCAGTTTTTGTCCCTGCTACATTTTGTCACTGATATCCTTGCCTCCTGTATATTGCATCGGCATAACTTTTGGCAGATCTAGATCAGCTCCCTGCCCTTAGTTGAAAACAAACCATAAAGGAAACTAGATTTAAGAAGCAAAGTCTGGAGTGAGATGAAGATGCAGATTTAAAATCTTCAATCATGTAACAGTAACTGTTGCCTCCCTTTTTAGGAAGGGATGTTATGCGAGTAGTAGTACTCACTGAATGACTGTAACAGTGCCCGTAACCCATTTTGAATGATTTCTGTGTGCTGTGTGATTTGTATGGAGCCTAGATGTATAAACAAAGTGTAGCTTAATATGTATAAACTACATAAGTGAGTTGCTGTGTATAACTGAAGTGAGAGCTGCTATAATTTAGTTTAATTTGATTTTCAAGTGAACAGTTCACTTTATCTGGTTTTCCCTCAAGTTTATAATCCAGGTAATTATTTCTGTGTTTCCAGTACAAAGTAACCATTAGGTTAGTTTATAAGGTGAATTTTTTCCTGTCAAGCCATTGCATGTTCACTTAAATTGTAAAGGAAGAATGAACCTTTATTAAATCTGCATGGAATATTTTGACCTAGGTTCTATTTGTCAACAAGAAAAATTAATGACTGTGCCGTTTATACATCACTTGGGTGATTTCTTATTTTAATTAATACCATTCTGGCGCAAGAAGAACCCATTAAACTATTTCTCAGGTTGGGGTTTTTTAATGCCTTGGTTTTGCCTCATATTTGCTTTTGTTGTGAATTGTTTTTGGAAACTCTTAGATTTTTCTTGGTTTAAAACCCATTAACTTTTATGAAAATAATAATGGTGATGACAAATCTCACAGCAGAAATCTTGTAGCTGAAGGTAAGTGATTGGTCACATAGCATAGAACCTCATGGGAGTTAAAAAACCCTAAATCATACAGTCTTCCAAATGGTATTGTTACAATGGGCTTTTCACTTTTTCCTTCAAAGTGGCATTTTAGCTCCTAATGCATGTCGTAGGAAGCTGCGTATTTGGAATTGTGAGGCTTCCTAGGAAATGTTTTTACAAATGACCATAGATATACTAAAACGCAAATATGTGTTATTCGGGAGGTTGTGTAGTTATTTACCTTTTTGGTTTTAGTGATCAGTTTGAGATAGATTAGTCTGATAGAGTGTACTCTCTATTTACTTTCTTTAAGGACGAAAGAAGAGTTGGAAATAATACTTCAAAAGAAACCTGGCAAATGTTCAGCAGTTTTAGCTATTAACAGAGAGCCTCTAGAGAGTCAAGCTACATTGAGTTGTTAAAACTCTAAACAGTTTTTTCAAGTATTTCTGGAAGTTTCTAGCATGGCATGGGCTTGGGCTGTTAGTGCCGTTTGGAACCATTCTCATATACCCCCTTTTCACCCAAAATTGGAACTTTAGTGCAACTATGTAGCAATGTATAGAAGTTAAAAGTTGGCATCCTGTAAGAGCAACTAGGAGGAAATGTTCTTGGAACACTTGTTGTGTTAAGATGCTGAGTGATGTAGTAATAGAGAAATGTTCTTGGCATCAGAAGATTTTTATAGGGACAGTACTTGGGCGACGTACAGTGTATAGCCCTTTGGAAAAGCATAGGATACTGCCCGAAAGATTACCTTGAATGTTCATGCCAGCTGCACAGATACTTGGAAATCTAACTGTCCAGAATGTGACACATCACACTTATATCATGTATGGGTTGCAGGCAAGTTTAGAAATGTGTTTATCACAGAGTAAGTGGAAAAAATCAGCCTGTGGCAATACAGAATATTCTGATAGCACCTCTGGAGGTGACAGCTGCTTTGATTAAGGTACCATCCTTTCCCAAATATCCAAAAATTTCTGCACTGGGCTGTGCTAGAATTTACTGCATTTGGTCTTCCCTTTTGGAAGACACACAGAATTTTTTAAGTCTGCTTTTCAGTTTGTTCATAATGCTGTAGATCAAAACATGGACAATTAAGCATAGACTTAACAATTGGGCTAAGCTGCCAGATGTTAAATACTGCAACCTGTGTCAAATCTCCAAAAATAACAAAATACATGCTTGTGTGTGTGAGCAAACTGGGACACGGATGTGTAGGATTCAAGCAGGGAGTCTTAAGATAGAAACGTGGAAAGCAGCAATGTCAGGTTATTGCTTGAATCTTACCATACTGCTATATCATTTTACCATGTACGTAGCTATATCATGTATTTGTCAAATTAATGTTATCTTTACTGACCTACACAGTAGTTGCTTAAAAAAATTCAAATAACTCTTTCTGATAGTAACAGCTAATTTTGGTTTTTGTTACTCAGTTTCTCTGCATAAAACAACATTTTCTGTATCAACTAGTAAATTACTTTGCTCGTCACAGCATTAACTTGAAACACAGTGTCAATGACTACAGGAAAAAGAAATTATTGTAGCACCCTCATGTAATTTTTTCCAACCTGTGGCGTCAGAACGTCTGGAATATGACAATTTGTTAAATGATCTGCTGTATCCTGCATGCTGGGTGGACTGCATTTATGTTTTGGTTCAAAAATTGCTGTCTGTTACTATAATAACCCAAAGTTTATTATATATTCTTTGTGTTTTTAAGATGCTAAGAGGGCAAGCAGTATGTCGTTTTTGAGCTAGCCAGCAGGAAATGTAAGGTATCTGCAATTTTGGGGTTTTCATTAAGTATGCTTCTTGTATGGCTCGATGAGAAGAGCCATGCCCTATGCAGGAAGACAAAATAACTAAAAGCTGTAGGCCCTGTGAGCTAGACCTGTAGGGAAAAATTTATTTCTGAGTCCAAATCCTATGATCAGTTTGACTCAGCTGACATATAGATGAAGGTCCTGAGGTTTTTTAAAATGTCTTAAATTTTTATTTTCCCAAGTCAAATGCACAACAACAGAGAACAGGGAGGAAGAGAAGGAATTATTCTTCTTCCTGGATGTGCCAGAGTCCCGGCACCCTCCTTTGCTCTCAGTCTGACCCTCTAGAAACATTTGAAACATGAAACAAGACCATATGGGTTGCTTACCCATGGATAAAAAGGAAGGAGAGCAGGAAATGCTATGTTGCTGATGTGAAACACATCATTCCCAGAATTGTTGGATGAAACCCAATCTTGGGCATATCATTTTTATACTGTGCTTTTCTATTGCTTGAAAAATAGAAGTATTTCTATTACTGTAGAATGTATGTATGTGCATATAGAAACACACACAAATGCATGAAATCTTCAGTGGCTCTAGATATTATTTGCTAGAGACTACTTTAAGGGATTATTATTTTTTGGCTAAACGAAGCT
The DNA here is from genome assembly GCF_030867145.1 of Opisthocomus hoazin. Taxonomy (NCBI): domain Eukaryota; kingdom Metazoa; phylum Chordata; class Aves; order Opisthocomiformes; family Opisthocomidae; genus Opisthocomus; species Opisthocomus hoazin. The sequence continues at coordinate 67,856,955 of NC_134417.1, read as the reverse complement.
GAAACTTGTAGAGGATCCAGAAAGTTCTGTATTTTGAATTTGGTACCAGAAGGCCAAGAACGGTTCAAGACATTTTGATATGGATGAACATCCACATTTGGAGAAGTCTTGAGGCATTTGTGGTGTCTTAGTCATCATATTTAGCTTTATTTTTAAACATCCCAGTCTCTAAAATATTACTAAGTTGTTCTTAATCAGTATTCAAGGCTAAATAATAAACTTTGTAAAGCTGGTTTTGAGTCTGTCAAACTCAGCACTGTCGTTGTAGCACTTATACTGAGGAAACTGATCTTCTGTATTTAATTTTTAAGGGAAATACATGCAGATGATGAATATTCTGAAACCAATTGCATTTGATGTGATCCACTTCATGTCCCAGCTCTTCGATTACTATCTGTATGCAGTCTATACATTTTTTGGCCGAAATGACACGGTGGGTAGAAATATTATTCATTTCCGAGTATTAATGTACACACAGAATGAGAATGCAGAGATCTCTTTAGGTAAAATACTACCTAATACGTAATCTCTAGAAAAATTAATGGCAACAGAGTGGATTTGAATGCAGGAGTAAGAAAAGGCTGATTAGATCAGCAGTAAGGGGAGTAAGCACTAGGAGCATCATTATCACTGGGACATGAATCCTATTATGTTCAAAATAGATTCTGTACTCTTTTTCCAGCAGTATTTTGAAAGGGAGGAAAGACAACATGAAATGCCTAAAAGTAGTGGCAGAAAGTGGGGATCAAAGGAGCAGTCTGCAGAAGCAGGGTGGTGGTTTGGAGCCTGAGAGACTATGAGTTGATTTAATTTTCCTATATTCATTTCTCTAACTTAGATAAGAGTAGCAAAAGGAAGAGGTGAAGGGGGCCATGAAGTAGTAACTCAGGTTTAAGAAATATGAAATGCACTTTTTCAAATCTAGTATTCTTCTGTCAAATGAATTGCATTAATGAAAACAGATTGTTTTGGAGTGATCTTGTAGCTGAAATAAATGCTTGCTGGCGGTGTCTTTACATAACATAGATCAACTTTCAACAGATTATCTTAAAGCATTTGTGAAAAGCTGCGTGTAAAAACAATTTTCTCCTCTCCTGGCCCCACATTACTCCACAAGTAATAATGTTGTGGGGTTCCAAATTCATCATCATATGTTGGCAAATTGTAATGGATTTTCGTACTCAGCATATGGTTCTAAATGGTTTTGAGCTGTTCTCTTTGGCAGAACAAATGTATTTGCAATTTGTTTGTGTTTAGAAGGTTTTTTTGTTTTTGTTTTTTGTTAAGATAATTGATTTCCATTGACTTAGCTGCTCTGGTATTCACATTGTGTTGCATTTCTTTTTATATTTTTGTACCTCACATTTTGTGTTTTTAAAGCCCATACCAAGTTCCTCACTCTCTGCTTCTAACAGAGAACAGCACAGTGCTGGGCAGGTAAACATTATAGCAGATGGGTGGTAAAAGTATGATGTTTTTGTAGTGTGTCTAATTTTTCTTTTGACAGATGATTTTCCATGGGAAGCATAATGCTTACAAACGGTCTATGAATGTAATAAACCCTCTTGTAAGGCTGCTTAAATGGCCTCACTCCCCTTAGTGTTTGTCAACCTTTAGAAAGTAGAAATGGGTGATGGTATGTGATTTAGACCACTGAGAGTGTTACTGTTTTAAGTATTTTTATTTACAATATAGCATCAAATGAGACTCTTAAAAGTATGCTGGTAATTGAACTTCCTTAAATGACTGGAATTCTTTGTGAGTATTGTGTTTATGTTGTATATGTGAGTTAGTGCACGCATAAGAAGAGTGATTAATTGTACAGAGTTCAGTGCCAGTTCAGTGAAAACCAAGGATTTAAAATATACATGTTGACTGCTGTGTCTGGTCATGATGCTAAGTCATTGCTCTTCCCAGAACTCTTTAGAATGTTTATCTTATATAGTCAGTATTTGGCTTTCTTCACTGCCAAAAGTAGCACACTGTTGTAACCAGAATTGCTCTTCTAAAACCGTTTTAATTTCTGGGGTGCAAGTTAAGGCAGCCTTTCCTCCTTGTCTCAAATTTTGGAGCAACCTAACATGATATTAAAAGAAATTGCCTATATCAAATATCTGTTCAATGAAGTGTAAGACATTCATGAACATGCCACAGAATAATCTTTTCTTAGCAGAATAAATCTGAGGTGAGTTTTAATTTTTTTTGGCACGACATTATAATAATTTGTAAACCAATGGCCATTCTTATGGAAAACAGGTTTGGGTTTTTTTTAACTATACGGGGTTGTGTAGAATTGGTGATGAGTATAAGTATTCTGTAAATTGTCTAATGCTTTGCTTACTAACCTTAGTAGGTCATCAATTTGTGGAATTTAAATATTTACCATTTTGCATATAGAAATAGCAAAAACGTCCATGAAGCAAAGCAGTTATACTGATGAGGGACATGTTCTATGTGAAGTCATAAGGTTCTGTGCTTGTGGAAAAATCCTGAGCAACAATCTTTTGGGGGTTTTTTTGATTGTTGGTTGGTTGGTTGGGGTTTTTTCCCCTCATACATGCAGGTGCACAGTTCTGACTTCAGGCTGTGACTGGTTGCCTGATAAATCTGGAGTCCTTGGTATGTAATGGTTTAATGGAAATCTAATTTTGGTTTTACATTCCTTTTTATTTATATGTTTCAAATATGGAACTGCCATTTTTTAGAAAGAAATGTATCATTATAGAAGTAAGTGAAAGTTACTGATAGCTATTGAAAGTTGGTAATTGAAAGGCAGAAAGAAAGGATTAGTGACAGAATATGTTGTGCGTAGTTTTGATGGTGCAGGTGCAAAATTCTTGAAGTGAAATTTAATGGCTAAAACTTCCAAATACATTTTTTTTTTAATATATATGTATTTTTGCTCTTTAAGCAGGGTATTCTTTTTGTTCTTGCCTTAACGGGGTGAATAGCCAGTCTTGAATTTTCAGTCCTTATGGCCATATCTTGAAAAACTGCTATATGACTTAAGGAGGGGAAAAAAGATAATCTGGAGAATTAAGGGTTTGTGTTTCTCAAAGGCAAGAAAGGTTTACTTTTTCACCCATATACTTGCAAAATCAAAGGCAGTTCAGACCTGATACTTCTACAGTAAAAATGTGAAGAAAAATATAAATGATATTTGTAAAAAAGCTTAATTCACCTGCAGAAAAACAAAGGTGTGAACACTTCTCTTTATCAAATATGGACACTGGGATAGTGATTTATGTCTCCTAGATCAGGTTCTAGATTTCAGCAGAGTGTACTTCCAGTGGGAATTCAGCTCGGATGTAAATTTTCATTGAATATATAGGAGCACTGGGGCAGATGGATGTCTTCGATCAGAAATGTTACAGGCAGTAAATGGGGACCTAAATTATACTGGTTTGGATTTCAAAGGAGTGGAGGAGATGACATGAACTCGAACACTTCCTTTTCTGATTTAGTGCACTGAAAGGAAGTCTAATAATACAGTGTACAACAGTGCTCTAAATATTGCTCAGTAAATTGCCTTTTGGTGTGAATCACATACCAGAACTGTGTTCAGATACTTCCAGATTCTTGACATAAATGTGTATTTCTTAGCTGTCCTATTTCCACTTCCTTTGTTGTGTTAGTTAGGGTTTGTTTTGTTTTGAACTGAAAGTAGAAGATCAGTAGCTACAATAATTATGCACATCGAGTCAGGCCCTCAACTGGTGTAATTTGTTGCATTTACCAAGAAATCAGTGTAGCTATATTGATTTATCCCAGCTGAACATCTACCCCATAATACATCTGAGCCGTGAACATGAACATGACACATTTCTCGGGTAGATCTTTATAAGCATAAAGTAATAATGACTGTTTTATAAAGATCAATGGATATAATTTTACATATGCAAGTTAGATATTTAATAAGGAATTATAAGAAATTTTATAGCTTGAGAGAGAAGTCAAGACCATTTGTCTTGGGTGTGACATAGATGGGGCCATCATGGTGCGCCATTTTGGGCAGGTCTCCCAAATGGGGAAATCTAGAGTCCCACGCCCAAATGCAGTATTACAACAATAAAGGATACTGGTTGTTTGCTGGTGTGAATAGAAGCTGTCATCTTCATGAAAGGTACTCGGATCATTTGTCACACCAGTGCAGTGTTGAGTGCTGTGACCTCTGTTGATTTTGTTTTCATTTTGTATGGTTGCGATTATGTACTAAAACTTTAATGTAAGTAAATTGTAGCTAGTGTTTACAAACTGAAGTTTTGCTGTATCACTGTAAAGTTTAAACCAGTAGGTTTTTGTTTCCCAGTTTAAATAGAATACATTTCTTCCAGTTTGAATCAACAGGGCTAGGCCTCAGTAGCAGCAGATTACGCACCACACTGAACAGAATCCAGGAGAGTCTGATTGATTTGGTAAGTACCTGGATTTTGTTAATGCTCAGTGGAATAGAGGTCCACGTAGGAAATCTAGGAATTGTATTTCATCGTGGCTTTCTGATTTTTATCTCTCTTCATATGCTGTGTCTGTAGTGACAAAGGCTTAGTTTCGTAGCGTATTGTGATGTAGATATTATTATTGTATGAAATCACTTGTTTCTAATATACAATAAAACTAGTTTAATAGCTTTAGCTAGATGTAACAACAAGATTATGTGTTTAAATCTTATAATGTATTATGGTTCATGTAATGGAGACATACATTCCAATGTTATTCTTATTAAATGAGAAGTTTTATGGAAAAAAAAAACCCCAAAGCCACACCATAGAAGACTCATTTTTCTTCAGTAGAACAGCAGCAAAACAGTAAGCCATCCTAAAGGTCATTCATCTTACAAGATAATAGAAGTAGTATACGAAGTCCTTCGTGAAGTGATTTCTGAACTGTGGGGAACTTTTCCCTGATGTATTTTGTAGATTATATTGCACTGCCCACTTCATGAGTTATTTTGGAAAATATGAAAAGTAAAGATGGTGCTCATGTCACACTGGTAGTAGATTACTGTCCTTCACATCACATTACGAAGGATAAACAGCAGACTTCAGGTAGATTTTGTGGATTTAACTGAGCAGCAGAGAAGAAATATTGCTAAGAACTATGCAAAAATTGAAATTTGAAGATTTTTTTTTTCCATCTAAATATAGAACCCTTGAAGCATGAAGATATTTCTTAAGAGTATCATAAATGGCTTGTATGGTAATTAATACCATGAATGCTGCAGGAAGGATTTATTTTCTAAGACTTCTGCCTTAGAAAAATGTAGAAGACAGATGCTCTGCTCTGACTTTCACAAGGATTTGGCACTCCACAGAATTGTACTTTATACCTTTTTAATTCCTTCAAGTATTATATCAAATCTGAATTGTTCTTTCAGAGAAGCTTCTTAAAGGGTTTTGGGGCCATTTCTTATAGAGTCAGTAGAGGGAGCATAAGATAACTAATAACCCCAGGCCTCTAGAAAACAGAAAAAGATTACTTATATTGATATTTGTCTCAGAGTCAGTGTATTCAGAAAGAAAAATTAATTCTAGTAAGATCTTGCAAAAGAATCTGTTAAAGATTGTGTAAAAATGGCAAGTTATGGAATGAATATTTTAAACTTACTCTGTCTGTAGTCACAGTTCCTGACAGTGCTTTACAGCCTTTAATTTTTTTTACCAGTCAAAATAATGTTTAAAAAAAAATTTCTAAGAGCAAATAACAGCACTTCTTTTTCTTCCTCAGTCATTTAACAGTGCTGTTACAGACAATGTTAATGTTGATTGAAATGAATAGCTATGTTCCAGGTAAGATGTGAAAGCAGGAAGAAATCTTAGCTAACTGCTATAAACGTAAAGGCATTCCTTGAGGTTTATTATATCTTATGAATTTATGCTGGTCTTGTACTATAAATGGAAATATTTCACTTACTGATTCATGAGGAAGAAAAAGTATTCTGGATATTTTTATTGTTTGCTTTTTTTTAAGAGTTTGTGAAAGTTGAGATTAATCTTTACTATGTCGTAAAACGGGTATTTCTCATGATTCTGTGGACTGTTCTGCACTGCTCTCAAAATTCTCCTCTCTTATCTTAGATTATTGTGAATTGCTTTCTGAAAATATTCCTGTTTGTTATGCGGTTTGGTCTCGTGGCCTGTTGGGAATTTTGGGTTTTTTGCATTGTCTTCTGTTCATGGTAACTTTATTAAGGGCTAATATTTCTGTTGCATTTCAGTTCCTGATGGCAGCATCTCTCAGTATTTTATTTTCATGAAGATAGTCTGAATCTGATAGTTCTGAGTCTATGACTAAGGTTCTGCCAGAATTGTATGCAGATCAGAATAGTTCCTCTAATCTGTCTGTGCATGTGAAGGTTGAGCTCTATGATCTGTGTCAAGACTCTTTAGTAATTTAGACTGGATCATTTCTAGCTTTCCTCTTGGACTTTGTCCATTCCTGTTTTGAGATACCAAGTGGATGAAGGCCTATATACTCTATTGTCAGGAGTTACAGGAATAATTAGAGGGTTTGGAGGCCATCTCCTCCAGCCTTTGGTAGACTTTCTGTAGTTTCTGTTTGGGATTGAATTAATTCAATCTAGTTTATATCAGATACCTTTTTAGGATACTACTTTTATTATTTTTCTGCTGCATTTTAAGCTTCCTTTGTGAAGGAAAAGGGATTCTACTTTTGTCAAGGTAAAGCCAAGCTGCACTTAGCATTCTTTCTTGCATCTTTGTAGCATCTTCAGCATGAAGAGTGTGGAGGTCAATTGGAGGCATTCCCCATAGCTCCTTATGGAGCTGCTGTATTTTAAGTTTATACTTCCCTATTATTACAGTGCAAGCAGTGTCTGTGCTTTTAATATATACTGTACTTACCGTATACTAACCATACTTGAGAAGAAGTACTATCCTGGTTTTCATCTGGACCACCGAGACAGAGAGCTGGGTTTCTGACTCATGGCCACTGAGCAAAAAAGGCTGCAGCATCTCTCTTCCCTGCATCCCTTCTTAGGCATCAGATGCCTCCTGCTTCTGCTGGAGGGTCCTTGTCCGCTCTAAGCAGTACTCAACTGTAGCTGAAGCACTTGTCTGCTCTTTCGCAATCTAATCCTTCGTAGCAAAGCCAACTGTACTTCATAAACTGCAGCAAGTCCACTGCAGTTTAGATTAATGTTTTAGACTGTGAACAGAAAATATCTGAGATATGAACATGTGTTCAGTCGTGTTGACTTCACCACAGGGCAATAATGTGACACCTCAGATGTGATACATATTATTTACTGTCTGTATGCTGCTTCTACACTGATACAATAATACACATTATGGTAAAAAAAACCAAATGCAAACAATAACCACCAAACCCCATCACTTCAGTTGGAAGTAAAAGTTCCCCTCCTCCTTGTATTTGTGGTACAAAAACGTATTTGTAACTTGTTTTTTTTTGTTTTATTTGGATGTTTTGTGTCATGTAATCAAAATGACAATGATGAAGAGACTTAACTCTTTACAAGGCTGAGCAAGCATGTTCGTTAGGCACTACTGCTTTAAATATGCTTCCTATTTCAATCTGTTATAAATATACCAAGGGTGAGGTTTTGTCCAGCTCTGCACTGCTAGTATTGGTACTGATCTGAGTATGGTCTGCAATTTCTTTTGATATATAAATGAAAGAAGTTTAGTTAAAAATGAAGGGGCCTCCAATTAGTGAAACTGTTTGTTTTCTTATAGTAAGTTATGTGGAAGTGTGCTGGGAGCTTAAGGTGATTGAGTAACCAGTTTTCTGTGTCTAAGCTACTTGTCTTTGCCTGAAGGAAATACTTGTAGGCTAACTCAAAAGTGTAAAAAAATACAAGCACTTTGAGTATTTGTGTTGAAGCAGATCAGTGTGCATTTTCATTTCTGAGATGTAAGAGAACAATATGACTTTCAAATCTTTGTTTGGATACGTTGTACTGAATTTTATATGTGTATGTGAACTTCATATTCAGACATTTCCACAGCTAGTACAAAATAGCTTCAGTACAGATTTCTGCCGTGCAGCAGCTTCGGAGCTAATAATTTGGATCCTCCAGAAACGGCACTCTACAAGCTGTGTTTCATTCATACCAGCAGGATGTCTTAAACGGAAGACACAGAAGGAGAAGAGTGAAAAGGAGAGGAAGAAGTGCTATTGTTTCAGCCTCGCTGTAATACTGAGGTGGGGTTTTGATTAAGCCAAATACATTGAAGCAAGCGCCCGTTTCTGAGCTGCCTACGTCTCCTCACTGACGGTTCCCCTGAGTGAGATGTGTAGAGATACCTATGTGCATTTGGTCCTTGTGTTCATCATTTCTAAGAGGAATGTGTTTTTGCAGCAGTAATGATGTTCATATTAGTCCACTGAGACCAAGCCCCCAAGTAGGTACAAGGCATCAATCAGATTGATGTGTGCTATGATAACTGGTGATTTGGAAGATAAATTCCTACTTCTGATTCCTTGCTTTATCTGTCCCTAAGCAGCTTTCTTATCTTCACACAATGTAACTTAGTCATGGTGCTACCATTACCTAGATGTTGTTTGTGAATGTCCTGTGTATGCAAATAGCTGACTTGAGTGATATTGCTGCTTCCAAAAGCGAGATTTTGGGGGGCAAATAACCTTGGAATACTCATAAATATTTCATTGCAAACTGGCTTGCTCACGTAAAACTGAGATTTAGAATGAAGTTTGTTAGAGTTACTGTGCCATACACCAGTAGAAAATAAATCACTGTGGTAAAGTATATAAGTGGTAAAGTATATAAGCATTGCAATGTAATGTATAGAAGAGTAGATGGGAAGAATCACTGGTGTAAAGAACTGTTGGTTAATGTATTGTAGATTCTGTCTTTAGCTTTTGGGCTCTTTCCCCATAAAGTATATATCTTTTAGCAGAGACAGTAGGCTAGAGATTGATGATGCAGAGATGGAAAATGTAGATTTTTTTTTTTTTTCTTTTTTTTTCTTTTAGCTGTACACATAAGATAGGGAATAATGGAAGGAACAATTTTTTTCATGCCTGACTTTCCAACCCATCTTGGCTTTGACCCTTTGATGCTGTGGAACGGTACAGTTCAGTTATGCTAGTCCCACCTGTGGAAACAAATGATTCCGTTTTACTTAGAAGATCAGAGCACAGTCCTGCATTGCTTAGTGTGGACATGTACCCTGTTGTGTCCTGGTTTGGCATAGTGGTAAGCTCTGGCAAGTCAGGGGTGTGGAATTTGTTACTTGACATGGTAGTGCCCAGTACAGGATGCTGCTCCTCAAAGGCATAGCTGAGCTCCTCACTGAGATATTAGCTGTGGGCTGTGATTCTTGATGAGGTTTTGTTTGACCAAACATAATATCTGCAACTTTTACAATACTTGCTTGGTCTCCTGTTCCTTCAAAGAAAACAAAAGAAAAAAGGCTGAAGGAAAAAAAGGCAATTTGTGGGGTGTTTTTCTTCCTCTCTTTGAAAAGATTTGTGCAACATACGTAATGACAATGTTTAAGGTGTTGTATGAATTGCTTGTCACAGAATCACAGAATCACAGAATGGTAGGGGTTGGAAGGGACCTCTGTGGGTCATCTAGTCCAACCCTCCTGCCAAAGCAGGGTCACCTACAGCAGGCTGCACAGGACCTTGTCCAGGCGGGTCTTGAATATCTCCAGAGAAGGAAACTCCACAGCCTCCCTGGGCAGCCTGTTCCAGTGCTCCGTCACCCTCAGAGGGAAGAAGTTCTTCCTCACATTCAGACGGAACTTCGTGTGCCTCAGTTTGTGCCCATTGCCCCTTGTCCTGTCACTGGGCACCACTGAAAAGAGCTTGGCCTCATCCTCCTGACACCTACCCTTCAGATATTTATAAGCATTTATTAGGTCCCCTCGCAGCCTTCTCTTCTTCAGGCTGAACAAGCCCAGCTCCCTCACCCTCTCCTCGTAGGGGAGATGCTCCAGTCCCCTCATCATCCTTGTAGCCCTCCGCTGGACTCTCTCCAGTAGCTCTTCATCTTTCTTGAACTGGGGAGCCCAGAACTGGACAGAGTACTCCAGATGGGGCCTCACCAGGGCAGTGTAGATGGGAAGGAGAACCTCCCTCGTACTGCTGGCCACACTCTTCTTGATGCACCCCAGGATCCCATTGGCTTTCTTGGCAGCCAGGGCACACTGCTGGCTCATGGTTAACCTGTCGTCCACCAGGACACCCAGGTCCCTCTCCGCACAGCTGCAGTCCAGCAGGTCAGCCCCAAGCCTGTACTGATGCATGGGGTTGTTCCTCCCCAGGTGCAGGACCCTGCATTTGCCTTTGTTGAACCTCATCAGATTCCTCTCTACCCAGCTTTCCAGCCTATCCAGGTCACGCTGAATGGCAGCATAGCCTTCTGGTGTATCTACCACACCTCCCAGTTTGGTGTCATCAGCAAACTTGCTGAGGGTACATTCTAACTCTTCATCCAGGTCGTTGATGAAGAAGTTAAACAAGGCTGGGCCCAGTACTGACCCCTGAGGGACACCACTAGTTACCAGCCTCCAACTGGACTCAGCGCTGCTGATGACAACCCTCTGAGTTCTGCCATTCAGCCAGTTCTCTATCCACTTCACTGAAGTCAAGGGAAGAGAACTCTGTGTATACAAAAGAAAGTTCTGACATGACAAGCACTTTGAAAATGTGCTAGGTCTTCTGCAGCTGTTTTGCTTCCTCACATTATTCATTTAGAGCTCTTCATACAACTTTTCGTTTGTTTGTTTGACAATATTACCCAAGTAGACTGGAATGATTGACTGAAGTCAGTGGGACTGACCCAGCTGAGGTTGGGGATATGCTTATTTTGTGACAAAGAGCACGGAGGATCCTCAGTCTTGAAATCGGAAACCTCATGCCTGCCGCAAGGCAATGCTGATCAACTCAGCTCTGGGGCTGGTGCGCATTGCGTATGTTGTTAGTGTTGGCAAGCTTGGGGATCCCTTGCAATGGCACTTCATACTGCTGTAAAGGTATCACTTGCCTGCAAAGGATTGTAAATAAATAGAAAATTAATAGCATGGTTTCTCAAGATGGTTTGCTGTTTGGTTTGTAGTGATCTGTTCTCTTAAAGTGTGTTGAGTGGTGATCATTGTAGTGGGTTACATTCTTTAGATTGGATTTAGTTTTCTAAGGGCTGAGTCAAGATTACCCGCTTTGTAAGCTTTGTGCTTACAAAGGGTTGACTTTAACAAGTCCTGTTCATTGCAAAACATCTGATTTCTTTAAATAGTCTGTAGCCTGTTTTCCTGTTCCAGCCCCAATGTTTTGCCCCTTTATTGCTACTTTCAATCATTTGATCATTTCTGTTAATGAAAGCTGGAGGAAAAAACACATACATTACTAAAACCATGTCAGAATGATCTTGTGCTTTTCTTGGGGACTGACACACTGGCTGTGTCCTTCGGCTTCCTTTTTGCTGTCAACATGCTTTTGCAATACCTGCTTTTTAGAAGAAGTCAGGAGAATGAAACGCTCGTACTGTGGCCAGTGTATTTGAGCCAGAGCTTGACTCCCTGGTTGAACCCAAGCATGTCTTTGATTTATCCAGTTGCCTCATTCACATTTTGTGTCTTCAGGTGCAACACAGTTCTGGCATTTACAAAGTTCACAAGATACCTACCTTCATAGGAAGCAGGCAGGTAGAAAAAAAAGTTGTATAAATTGCATCTCAATACTAAAGAGACAGGGAACTTTGAAGTGTGCTAAACACAAAATGAAGTCTTTAATACTTGTGTTTTACATAACTTGTAATTAGTCTTTGAAAGGAACAAAGATGCTTAAATCTTTACCACTGATACTCTTCCCCCAGCTCTGTGGCTCACTGTCTCTCCTAAGAATAGAGAATTGGTTGGTGGGCTGTAGGTGTGGTTTTTTATCATGTGTAAACATTTCAACGCTTCTCGTTTTTTTTGTTTTGTTTTGGGTTTTTCTTGAGAATGACATGAAGTGAAAAAGAGAAGGCAGATAAAGAGTGGATTTTGATAGTTGCTCAGTGGTGTCTCTGGCTCAGTTAATATTTTTAAGGAATTGACCATTATGCCTAGATGATTAGATGTTATTGCCTTTGTGCATTATACTTGTGGAAGTGATAGGTAGGTAGCTTCAGAGCTGCCTGAAAGACATTATGTGAGTTTTAGCAAATATCTGGCAAATATCTTTTGGCTTGCTTATCCATTCTGATAGACTCAGCAGAATGCAGACTTCATGGTATTGTGAAATGTCCGACCTGTTTAATTACAAATTCTGAAAGTGAATGCAGATCAGAGCAAAGAAAAATCTTTTTTCAAATAACATAGTGATGTGGCTAGCCTTTATAATCAATCCCATGCCTGGTGCAACTGTATCTGATAGCATTTACCATAAGCTTCTTTTAGAAGTTTTATCTTCCACTCATTGATTTATTTCTGTGTGATCTTTTAGAGCTACAAATGATGTGTTGATGGTATTGCTCGGTACCAGTCTTTGTTTTTAATGTCAGAATTTCTGTGGGGATGCTTCAACGCTCCCTGCTTTATCTGCTTTCTGCTTCTGTAACCTGTTACAAAATTTTTTTTTTTCGGAAGTCTGAAGATACTTTCCTCACCCTTGGTATAGAGAACTCCGCTTTCCCAATCTGCACTTTGTTCTGTTGGCTGTAGCCCACCTTTATTTTTGTGTTTGGGAGAGCCAGAACTGAGGGAGCCTTTCTGGCTTAGCAAATCCAGCAGCTCCTTATTGCTCTGGGCTGTCACATCACAGGAGGCAACTGTCAACTAAAATCCAGGATGGTTAAAGTGGAACTTGTGATCTTTTTGTCCCTCCACACCTCAAACCATTTTTAACAGCCTGGGCACTGTTATCTTCCCGGTTGTCTTGTATTCTTAATGTCACTTTTGGCTTGGCTTTCATCCAAGCAGTAAACACATTCTGGTGCTGCTTTGTCTGTAGCAACAAACTTTTGATCTTTCTGCTCATTCTGTATCACTTAAATTCTCATGAAGTCCTTACACATTTTGACATAATCAATTTTCGCCTATCCTGCCTTTAATTGCTGCAGTATAACCACCATGGGTCTGTCAGACATTTTGCTACCGGAATAACCTTCCTGTTTTTTATTCCTTTTTCATCAAATCATCTGTGCAGCATCTTTTCTCTTGGCTTTTCAAGATCTACAAGGCATATTCTTCTTGTCTCAATCCTGATAAGCAGAATGAGTTAGACCACCATTTAGTTCCATCAGTGTTTCTAGTGCTCACTGCTCTGCTTTTATTCTTAGGCAAAACTGTCTGAAAAACACGTGCATAGCAATTATTCTATTTTGTGTCACTCCTCACAGTTGTTCTCTGCTGTGAAGCCTTAGAAGAACCTCCCGGTGACTGATGTGGTCAGCTTGAGTCTGTTTTTCTTCCTCCTGCTCCTGATTCTTTAGTTACTTTTACTGTAATTTCCTCTCAATTTATTTCTGTCTCCAGCTGCGGGGAGGGGAGAAAAAAAAAAACCCACAACAAACTGCAAAGCTGCTTTATTTATTATCGTGGTTTTGGCTTCATCTTTGTCCAGTTTTACAGCAATCTGAGAATTATGCTAATTTGTTTTTTGAGACCAGAAGTTTAAGCATTATGTTTGTCATATTGGTTGTATGTTCATACGTTGCTTTACAGCAGACATGTTGTGCACATGATCTTGCTTTTGAAGAAATTATTTTTATCACTATTTTGTCACTGTGTTATTGCTCAAATTTATTTTCATTCCCTACGAACAGGCTGATTTGTTGTAGCACTTGTCTGGCCACAGAGTTTCTATCACAGGGTCATGGAAGCCTCTTACTTCTCATGCCTGCCTTCTTTGCCTGTTCTGGATTCTGTATCACCTTTGTTTTGTGGCATTTCGCATATTTTTGTAGCCTGTGTGTAAGCAGAATGCATGATATAATCTAAAGCCAGAACTATGTTTATGTTTTCATGTCCAGATGTGGTTTTGACAAATAGCTAAGCTTCAGAGGATGTCTGTTTATGTACGTCCTTAGACCAATATGGTAGCTCTGGGAAGTTCTTCCTACTGTGATTCTTCTTCTAGCTGTAACTTGTGCTTACATTCCACGAATGTAGAGGTGGGGGGTTCCCTCTTTTTTTTTTTCCTTTTTTTTTTCCTTGTCTTTTTTTCCTTTTAAAATGTTTTTTCTGCTGTGTTTTGATGGGGTTTTTTTTCTGCTTTTTTTTTTATATAGTTTTGCAACAGGGCACTGGTGTACCCTATTTCTTATTATTTTCCTATAATGTGAATATTTCCTTGCTTTCTACAGTCAAGACATCGGCAGGATAGAGGTTTTCATGGAATGAGAACTTGTTTAAAAGCATCGTTTGTATTTTACCTAAGTTGGCCACAGCTCACATAAGCAGTGAAGCCCATGCATAAGTAATACTTCTTTGATTTGTCTGTGTCTTTGGTTGCTGTCAGATTGAAGATAACTGTCTCCAGGGGTGAAGTCGTCAGTCTCCCAGTAGGCAGATGGGCTAAAGCGTGTATGGGCATTAAGGTGTAGTAAGAAATTTGTTCTCTGTCTTCTCTTTTCCTGAGACAGGTATTGATCTATATGGTGTGATTTTTTTTCTCCTATTTGAACACCATGCTACTCAAATAGAAAACTCTATGGTTGTCTTTTAATTCAGGTTTGATTTAAATTACATCTTAGAATTAGAAATGTTCCTTCATCTTACCTGTCATCTGAAACGGCTTGGCTGGAGCCATTCTTGCTGTGTTTGTGGTTTTTCAGTTGTTTAATTCTTTGTTTTAGGAGGTCTCTGCTGATCCCCCAGGAACTCTCACAGCTGCTGAAGAGAGAAAGGAGAAGGTGCCAAGCCCACATCTCAGTCATCTCGTAGTTTTGACGTCTGGCAATTCGCTGTATGGTTTGGCAGAGAGAGTGGTGGCCACAGAATCCTTGTAGGTTATTTACTGTACACTGCATTTTGTGGTCACTGGAAGCTATGGATTGTTTAAGAGATTGTGATTACAAGCCAAAACCTTCTTGAGAGGTCGAAAATTCCTACTTCTCAATATGATTTTAGATATGAGTGATAGAGGTAATTTCTTAACTAAAGACAGTGGGACATCTGGTCTAACCACCTGCAAGCTCATGCAATGAAATTTTACTGCAGCTGGTCCAGTAATTTGTGACAGTACAAGGCCAAATCTAACAGGAAAAATCTTTAATTTTAAAGAGGCTAAAGGGGTATTTAACGTGTATGGTTCGTTTAAACCTTATATTAAGTACTCAAATGCTGATGGCTGAGACTCAAAACTGCTTAGTTCATATTGGTTGGGCTTGGATTGCAGTGTTCTTTGCCATGGGTAGAAGTTTACCTGCGAAAAAGAGATTATAAAGAACAAGTAATGCATAACTTACAAAGTAGTTCTTATTTGGTCAGAATAATAGTAAGAGTCAGAAATTATTTTTTTCCCACACACAAGATGACACTTAAAGATTAGAAGTTCATTTTTAAATTAATTTTAAAAATGTGTTTTCAAAGGAGTTTATTTTCTTTTGCATTGATTTATGCTTAGTTAGAAATGTGTTTCTTTGTTATGTTGTTATTAAATCCTACCCCTGAGAGAGGATTTGATCTCATATTCTATCTTTTAAAGATTCACTAGTATATAAGTAATTAGGAGCGTTTTTTTGGAATTCTGACATGGATTTATTAATATTAACATTGACTGCCCTGCTGTATGGAAATTATGGGAGTCTTGTCCACTGACTTTACTAGACTGTGGATCAGACTTTTGCAGCGTATCCCGAGTAAAGTAGAAACACGAATATTCAAGCCTTAGTCTCTTTATTCAAGCTTTTTCTTGTTTGCTATAATTTTTTAAAATTGTCGGAATTGAGAATACTCATTGATATGCTGGCATGAAACTGGTACAGTTCTTCTCAGGATTAAATTTTCCAAGGTTACGTATCATTATTGCCAAATATGTCAACTGTAGAGTAAAAGTCCTGCGGAGACATGCCAAATGCTACATTTAGTTCACAGTACATTTTCTTTGCTTTTAAAGGGTATTTCTGGCTGAGCAGTTTGAGTTTCTTCAGCCTCATCTTGATGCGGTGATGCCAGCTGCCAAGAAGCCTTTTCTTCAGCAGTTCTATTCTCAGGTCAGAATTGTGTAATTCACAGCTATTTTTTAAACAGAAAATCTGAAACTTGTACAATATGGTGCAAATACTTGTACATCTAGTAATATATTGGTCTTATTAGCCAGAAATTTACTGAACTGAATTTTACTTGTATTCTGTTTCAGACAGTGTCAACTGCCAGTGAACTACGTAAACCAGTATATTGGATTGTTGCTGCTAAAGCCATTGATTATGAACAAATGCTGCTTCTCATGGCTAATGTGAAATGGGATGTGAAGGAAATAATGTCACAACACAATATATATGTAGATGCTCTTTTAAAGGTGAATACTTTCTGGGAAACGGTGTGCTAGAGTTTATATAAACATTAAATTACTGTAATACTTCACTAAAACTGTTGAAGTAGGATGGTTAGAGCGATATGGCATCCTGACAAATGATAAGTTATTATAAGGAGGTCTTTCCAGAATTTTCATTATTATTGCCACTAGCAGATTGTTTTCAGTGCTGATTTTTTGAGTACGTGGTGGGTGAAATTGTTGACCACAGAAGTTCAGTGAGTTTCATGTCTGAATCTTGAATGGTAGATAAATGTGTAGTAAATTGAGTGACATTGAAGAAAATCCAGTGGCTTGAGATAGTGTTTTTTTTTAACAATGGCTATTTGGTGTTCCACAGAATTGTAACGATTGTCTTTGAGATGTATTGTAGGGGCTGTAGGTCAAACTAGCACTGATAATGATTGTGCTCTAATTGAAGGTGCTATATTTAGAAGTTAGCATTTGAAAAGGAAGGTCAAAGGGAAGTTATTCACCCAACTTCTCAATTGCATTCAGTTGCAGTAGTTATACAGTTGCTGTGTTTTATGGCACACAAAACCAGTTCTTGGAGAATCCCTCTCTCATCCTTTTATCTATGCCTAAGTGATATTTCTAAAGGTCTTTAGAAGAAAGTTCTGGCAGTGGTAGAATTATACTAATTCTTACAGAGAAACTGAAAATTTTATTTTAAAGATGTGTGAAGTATGTATCACAGAAAGAAGTTATGCATCTGTGTTGAATGACAGTTTTGATTACACCTTTGTACTTTGTAGCTGTTCTCTGCTTAAAAAAAAATCAATGCAAAGAAGGGAGAATCTGATACAGGATGCTGAATTTGACTGAATCTTTGTGACTACCCTTTTTTATGCTGCCATGACTTTTTGAAATCAGCTTGTACTTAGAATGTTTGGTGTCTGCAGTAGAACTTTTTCCTTTTGTGAGTGTGCAACTGCTGATGAATTTGCTTCAGGACAATCAGGGCTAATACCATTTAAAACCATTTCTGGCCTATGTTATACAGCTAATAATAGTTGCTACAGAAACTTTTAGATTACTGCTAAGCAATTAGTTCTTTGGTGAGTACGCTGGGACTCCAGGAGTGTCAGGTGTAAGCAGAATCTTTAATGTGACATCTAACTACTTTTAGCCATGTGCACAGATATGCGAAGTTCTATACTCAGTCATTGTATGTATGGAAGCAGATAAAGTGGGGAAAGAGGATTGTTCAAGACATGCATTAGCACGGAGTGTTAGGCATCTTTGTCTTCAGAAGAGTGAGCTGTATGCTGGTTAAAGCATGACATTGTGGTACCCTGTTTCCTCTTGCGAAATTCCTCTTTCAGAAAATTTGTGTTACACACCAATTATTTGGTCAGATACTAGGTTAAATTTGTTGCTGAGATTCACTTCTGATTTGATTTACTTACTGAATTTTTCATAGGGGAAAAAAGGGGGGCAGGGAGGGGAAGAGGAAAAAAACGCCTGTATGAACTCCCTTGGAATAAAAGCACTTTATTGGGCAAGTGTGGTCTTAATAGGCTGCAGTACAAACTGCTTTTGCTGGTTACACAGCATTTTGCTGGTTACACAGAGAACGCTGTTTTATTTTTAAGTCATTTGATACTTTTTTTTAAATGATAGAGGTGTTTGTCACTGGCAGCGCACTTCTATTTCACTTTAACTCACAAAATCATTGTAGCAGTAATTGCGTCCAGTTATGACTAGCTCAAATCCATTCAGGCCATTGGTGTTTCAGGCGGAAACAGGTGCCTTCCCTCAACCTGAATTGTTATGTAGCATTGCAGTATGCTCCTAAACTGTTAGATTTGGACTTTTTTCAGTGGGTGCTCTCAGCTCCTCTTAAAGCACCAGGAGACTATCTACTGCAAATGGTTGAAGAATGAAAAGTGGTTACAATATTTCTGAGCTTGTCTTTGAAAGCTGATGGGATAGAGGAATAATGAGATCATCACTGGATTTTCTTCAGTGGCTGTATGTTGACTTTAAAAAAAGTTAAAGATGAGTTTAGGGAGTGAGCCAAAGAAAATGGCATTTGAAAGATGAGCTGCCTGGTTAATTCTGAGAGGTGTCAGTTTCACAGAGAACTACACCTATGGGGAACCGAGCAGTATTTCCTTTTTTTAAAAAAATTACTGAGGTAATGTTGTGAATGATATACTAGAAAGCGGCATGCTTTCTACTTCACACATTAAGCTTGTCTCTACAGTCTGTGCCTTTTAAGCTTCCTTGCTTTGCTCTTATTTTGCAGTATTCTCTTTCATGTGCATTTCTAATGATTTGTTGTTGTTGTTGCTAGGGATGTGCAGACTATGATCCCTTTTATGCTAAAGCAGTAATGATATTTCTTGTTTCATCAGGAATTTGAAGAATTTAACAGAAGATTGAACGAGGTGTCTAAAAGAGTCCGTATTCCACTGCCAGTCTCCAACATCCTTTGGGAGCACTGCATACGCCTGGCCAATAGAACACTCGTGGAAGGGTAAGTAGTTCATGAAAGTCTTGCTTTGGGGTAAATACATCTATAATGATAAGGTCTGGTTTATGGAATTACAAGTTCTAATTTTGTAGTGCACTGGTAAGCCTTTGCAGTTTTGGACAGTGTGAAAAATAACAGGGCTGAACACAGAATCATAGAATCATTAAGGTTGGAAAAGACCTCTGAGATCATCAAGTCCAACCGTCAACCCAACACCACCATGCCTGCTAAACCATGTCCTGAAGTGCCACGTCTACACGTTTTTTGAACACCTCCAGAGATGGTGACTCCACCACTTCCCTGGGCAGCCTGTCCCAGTGCCTGACCGCTCTTTCAGTAAAGAAATTTTTCCTAATATCCAGTTTAACATGGTCCTTAGCAGTTGTTTCATGGAGTATGGTACGGCCCTAAGCCTAAAGCGGATGGTCTTGTACGGAAGTACAGCTGAAGAATGGCATTGTCTGAGTATTTTATTGAAGCATTTGAAACAACATACTTCTCTTTCAAAGAAACTTCTATATGAAAATTATCATTTCCCGACAGAGCAAAGAAGAAAGATGAAGTGTAATTGTCAGCATCTCTATGGTGATGCCATTTGTCTTTACTGGGAAGAAAGGTGGAGTTGTCAACCCTAGCAGTTATCTTAGAGTAGCCATGGAGCAGGATTTTTCCAAATTCATCAGGAGCAGAGAGATGTCTTAGTTGGATTGGTAAATAGAGGCTTAAGCACATTAGTCAGGAACTGCTACACCTTGCTCATCTCTCCCTCTTAAGCAGTGTCCCAGTCTTTTCAGAGTCAGTATTGTAGCTGCATTTGTTTTTGTGCTCTTGTGCCCTTGCTACATGTGTCTGGACTCTCATCACACCTTCTTCTGCATCATAGAATATGTGCTTGTCTTCCACTCTTTCTACATATGTTTCCATCTTTCTTTCCTGTTTATCTTTACCCTATGCGCTTCCTGCTACCTATTTTACTTCTTTCCATCCCACTCTCCTGTTGTGTGCTCTAATTTAGGACCTCAACAGCATCCTTCTTTTCTGAGTGCTAGCTGTATATTAAGAATTATCAGCTTCCACTGCTTCCATCAAGCCATCATTTTTAAACTCATGCCCGTTTCTTCTCATGCCATCCTTTTGCAGTCTCTTGAGAGATCAATTTCATCTTCAGGGAGACTAAATCCAGCCATGACCTCCCTCTGGCTTCTCAGTTCCTTTATATGACATATGACCTGTACAACTATCTTTTCTTTTTGAAATTTTGTTTTCCACTTACCATGCCTCAAATCAAAAGCAATGGAACAAAAGCATCTGTCTTTTCCTTCCCCCATCCCCCTTTCCTTTCAAGTGGATAACACAATCAGTCGCTACCGATCTCCTCTGTCTTTGCCCTTGTGCCTTCCCAGTTTTACTCATCTTTTGTGACTTCAGTGTTCACAAACCACTTAATTCTTAGCTGTGAAGATCATCAATCATATGTCTTGTTCCGTGCTGCAGTTTTGGTTCAGACTGGGGCCTTACCATGAAACTTTCACCCTTACTTTCACCTAAGCATTACACTGACTGGTCAAAGTGGACTGGGAATACCTTTCTGATATGATTTGTCCTGTGCCCTTTCTCAGAGTGTAAAGAGCAGTCATTATTATCTCCTCCCAAATATCTGCTGGTAATTTCTCTTTCTTGCCCAGTTCTTTTTTTTTTCTCCTCACGTGTCTTGTAGTTTCTTTTGCCACTGGGCAAAGGGAAGGAGGGTATTCTGAACAGCTGACTGTCTGCATACCTTCATGACTTCTTTCATCTCTGAATTCCATGAAGGTATGGAATTAAAAGCCATGAAGGAGGTGTTTCTCCTCCAGTCAGTCAGTCAACTGAAGTTGCTTTCATCAGGCGCTTCACTGAATAAAGAATCATCTCCAGTACAGTCAGCCGTATCCTTCTGTAAATTTTGCCCTTCCCTGTCTCCTAGTTCTATGTTCTCACCTGTTTCCCATCTGGCTTTGTGTAGTGCTTTGGTATGTCCTATTGAGAATCATCGTCTGGTCTTCCTCGGAGCTCCAGAGGGCTTCTGCCTTGGTGCTTTTCTCTTTTTGCCTCTGTTATTTTTGCATTCTGCAAATTCTTTCTGTGTACTAACTGTAAGGGTGCAATTTCTTCTGATTCTTAACCTGATCTTGCTGTGTATCCAGTTTCCAGCTCCATGTTTCTGCTGCCTCATTTGCATCAGGCCTAATAATTTAGAGACTGCATAGTAATTAGGATCAACTTCACCAACCAGTGGAAGACTGAGCTGGCTTTAAATTTGGTACAAAGGAAGAGTGCAAACAGCGGGACAGGATTGTCACTTGTAGCAGCAGCCTGTGGGTGAGCTGGATTAAGTCTGTTAAGACACTGTGCCCCAGACCAAAGTTTTTTTTATTCCCTGTACACAGCTGAAATTGGCACTGTTAAGGGCATTGCGGTGTCATTTCCTTTGATCTTGACAAATGCAATTTCTTATCCATTTACAAAACTGCAAAGATCATTTTCCTCATTTGTTGCCTATCACCCCACTGCAGTCCCTCCTGGTATCACCTTGCCCTAAGTTCATCTACTGTCTCTTCTTCTCTGAGCTCAAACCTGTCACCAGTTTTCTGTCAATGTACTCTCATTAAAACTTGAACTTCTCACAGAGATTACCGAGTGCTGCCACCCTTTATCCTCTGGTTAGTGTGGGTGGTCTTGAACAAACAGCTTTGTGCCTGTCTCTGATGCTGCCACTGTTGGTTCAGCAAGCTCCGGGTGACCATTCCTAAAGCTGCTGCATTATCTTCCATACTTCGGTGGTCATGATCACTTGACTAAAGCCACTCTCTGGTGTGCTGATCAGCTGTTTTGGTTTGGCCTGGACAAATGCCAGGTGCCCACCAAAACTGCTCCATCACTCCCCCTCCCCAGCTGGACAGGGGAGAAAAAATGTGACGAAAGGCTCTTGGGTCGAGCTAAGGACAGGGAGAGATCACTCACTAATTACTGTCACGGACAAAACAGACTGAACTTGGGGAGAAAAGGAAAGTTTAATTTATCACCAATCAAATCAGAGTAGGATAATGAGAAATAGAACTAGATCTTAAAACACCTTCCCCCCATCCCTCCCTTCTTCCGGGGCTCAACTTCACTCCCATTTCTCTACCTCCTCCCCCTGAGCAGCACAGGGGGATGGGGAATGGGGGTTGTGGTCAGTTCATCACACATTGTCTCTGCTGCTCCTTCCTCCTCAGGGGGAGGACTCCTCACACTCTGCCCCTGCTCCACCGTGAGGTCCTTCTCACAGGAGACAGTTCTCCACAAACTTCTCCAGTGTGAGTCCTTCCTACGGGCTGCAGCTCTTCACGAACTGCCCAGCGTGGGTCCTTCCCATGGGGTGCAGTCCTTCAGGAACAGGCTGCTCCAGCGTGGGTTCCCCATGGGGTCACAAGCCCTGCCAGCAAACCTGCTCTGGTGTGGGCTCCTCTCTCCATGGGTCTGCAGGTCCTGCCAGGAGCCTGCTCTAGTGTGGGCTCCCCACGGGGTTGCAGCCTCCTTCAGGCATCCACCTGCTGTGGCGTGGGCTCTCTTCCACAGGCTGCAGGTGGATATCTGCTCCACCGTGGACCTCCCTGGGCTGCAGGGGGACAGCCTGCCTCACCATGGTCTTCATCACGAGCTGCAAGGGAAGACTCTCTGTTCCGGCATCTCGAGCACCTCCTCCCCCTCCTTCTTCACTGACCTTGGTGTCTGCAGAGTTGTTTCTTTCACATCGTCTCACTCCTCTGTCTCGACTGCTGCTTCACTGCGGGTTTTTTTCCCCTTCTTAAATATGTTATCCCAGAGGCGTTACCACCATCGCTGATTGGCTTGGCCTTGGCCAGCGGCGGGTCCATCTTCGAGCCGGCTGGCACTGGCTTTATCAGATACGGGGGAAGCTTCTTGCAGCCTCTCACAGAAGCCACCCCTATAGGCCCCTGCTACCAAAATCTTGCCACACAAACCCATAACACTGTTGATTCAGCAAGCTCCTGGTGACCGTTCCTAAAACTGCTGCATTATCTTCCAGACTTCAGCAGTCATGATCACTTGACTGAAGCCACTCTGTAGTGTGCCAATCAACATTGATTTAATTTCTTTTAACCCACTTCTAGTAAGTTGCTTAATGTAGGATTTTTAGTGGCTTTTGGAGCAGCATTGTTTTTTAAGCAACGCTGGCTACAGTGAGGTTCTGTCCTGTGAGTGGAGCTAAAACACGTTGCACTAATGCAAATAAAACTCTGCATTAGACACCCTAGCAGGAGTTCTTGTCTGCTTTTAACTTAAAACCATAATAATGTTCCTTCTCAAGGTTCAAAAGACTAAGTAAACAACTTTGAGAAGTAAGATTTGTTTTTATTTCCTTCTATTTTTTACTTTCCACTGTGTTTCTCTTTTCAGTTATGCCAATGTAAAGAAGTGCAGTAATGAAGGACGTGCCTTGATGCAACTGGACTTTCAACAATTCTTAATGAAACTGGAAAAGTTAACAGACATTAGGCCTATTCCAGATAAAGAATTTGTGGAGACCTACATTAAAGCATACTACCTAACAGAAAATGACATGGAACGCTGGATAAAAGAACATAGGGTAAGAGTTAAATTTTTTTAATTCTTTTACTGTCTGTTGGGAAGTTTCACCACGGTGATAGAATTATGCTAACAACTCTAAATGATCAGTGCTTCTGTGTTAAAAATGAATATATGCATATATGTGTACATATTCATTTATTATAATAAAATACATATACTGGGAAGCAATATAAATATAATTGTGTGTGTGCACATATATGTTCATTTTATTTATTATCATATGAAGTTAATATGTGTTTGTGCTGATTCAACATCTGAGGACTGGGAAGGATGTATAAGCCAGTCACCTCTACCTACTGTATCCAAAAATGTAGAGCACTAGAGCGAAGTGAAATTGAAAACATTTGTGTGCAGTTCGGAATATGCCAAAGTGCACAACTTTATTGTTGAGAAGTATGATTTGAAATCATGCCATGAAGTTGAACTTTGCCTTTATTTGCTTTAACTCATGTAAGGCACAATGGACAACAGTCATTGCTTTTCCTTCCTTCGTTTTATGATACTGAATCAGGATCAGCATGGATCTCTGAGCTGTCTTCATTTGTGTTTTGAAAGCATTTAGCATGCTTTCATGGTAGCATAACCTAACAATTACAACAGGACTACATAAGGAATAGTCACATGCTATGGGAGCTGCCCATTGTTAAAGTGAAAAGTCTTTGAAAATGGAGAGTTTTGAAATCTGTATTTTGAGATTACTTTAAATCCCACTAGAAATGGGTGAAAGAAGTAAGTTTTTAATATAATTTTCCTTGTTATACCTGGAGCCACAGGAGAGATTGTGAGCCGTTGTTTGGTGACCTACATGGAAAAGCTCTTGTTTAACCCTGCTGGTGGAAGCTATATTTTGGATAGTGTTAAGTATAAAGGTAGTACTGGCAAATGTGGTGTTCTGACAGGTGTTAAGAATTCTTGTCTTAACATTTTTGCTGTTTTTTTCTTCCTTTATCGTGTACTGGTATTAACATTGTTTGGAGACCCTGTAGACAGAAGTATTTAGAAGCTTACTGGAAATGAGAAGTCAAAATAAAAAAGGTCGACTTTTGTCAACATTTGTCTAGAAAAATGTTTTTGTGTTAAAAGCTTATCCCATTTGCATATGTATTTCCCACCACACCTCCCAAAGAATGGAAAATACATTAAAAATTGATTTAGATACGTGTTCACATTTAGATACGTATTCACAGAATTAATTTCTGTGAACTCTGTCCAGCACTACACAAGTCGTAAGCATTTTCCATTATAGTCTGCCATGTAGCAAAATACAGTTTTGTCTTCTGCCTCAACTGTGAGAAATATCCAGACCTGACTTAACTGCCACTTTAAATCTGCCTTGTTTACTGACTGCTTCTGTCGGTTGAAAAGTCCACAGTGTGTATGTCTGCATTTTTAAATTTTCTGTCTTTGTCCAGTGTTTTATTCTGTCATAACATCATCTGCTTTTATTTGCCAGGAATATTCCACTAAGCAGTTGGCCAACCTGGTGAATGTTTGTCTGGGGTCCCACATCAACAAAAAGGCAAGACAGAAGCTGCTAGCTGCTATTGACGACATAGACAGGCCTAAAAGATAACTGGAGAAAGCTACTTTCCTTGTGACTTGCACCTTTTTCTGTTCATGTGAAGCACGCAGACAAATCTCTCGTGAACTAATGACAACATTCTCTTAAAAAAACATTGTGCATGACTTTTCTTACCAGCATTGGAGACACTCTGAAGTGGCGTAATGTTCTAAAATATGACTTTTCCAATCTGTAGAATTCTTTTCTGTTGTATTTCTTCCTTTTTTTGTTTTGTTTTTGTTACTTGCCCTTAGTTAAGGGCCCCTGTTTGTGTATCATTGGTGAGCTGTATATTTTGCAAAACTGTATACTGTAAGTAAAATCAAAATCAGAGAAAAACACATTGGCTTAATATATAGTTGATACTCTTTTTTAACAAAAGGGTGGGCTACTTGAAAATATGATTCCTTTCCTCCCTGCTTTCACCCTCAGAACATGTGCTTTATTATGGACCAGTGTAAAATGAAAGGAAATGTACAATATTTGGTTGATGTAACTTGCATGTGGATTAAGAGTGCAGATCAGCTAAATACTCTCACGTTAAAGCCTCCTATCTTCATATGTATTTAAACGTATCTGTTTATTTCAGAATTAATTTAGTCATATCAAAATGATTGACTTCAGATTAATAGAAGGTAATAAATGCTGTACACTAATATGATTTCTTTGTGAGACTATTTTTTCCGAATTCAACAATGCAAAATGTCATTTACAGTAGAAATTAGAACTGTTCCTTTCATATCACTTCTCCTTTGACCCTCTGCCAGTCTTTCCTGTTCTGAAGCAAGAATGCTGGGGAATAGGAATAATGGTTTTTTGGCTGAAGTTTTGGATTGATGCTAAGATAATATTACAATTTCCTGCTCCGCTATAGACACCTGGGAGTTCCTGAGCAAAGCAAAATTGCCTGGCTGCATATTTGTCCTAGAAATCTCTTTGTCAGAGCATCAGTGACCCCACTGAAGTTTTCAGGTTTACGTTTGGTTTTCAGTATCTAAAGTTTTAGATTGGTTTTTTTAAATGACATAATAAACTTTTTGCAGTACTCTCTCACATAAGCTACAATCCAGTAATGTATTCAGCGTGGTAAGCTCACAGTTTCGGGTTCAAACTTGCCATTGTACTTTTAATTCAAACATGAGAGAATCAGGACCTACTGAATGACCTAGTGACAGAAAATTGCCCCGTGGAATCATTATAATTGTTCTTTTCTGTAGCTTAATTTCCTCTTCAGAAGTGGACTCAGCATCATTCTACGAGTTCAGTGAAAGCCTGTATACAGTTTTAGAAGAATGATAGAATTTGTATTTTAAATACTGGCTGTGTAGTATTCAGCTCCCTTGTTCATATGTATTTTAAAGGAAATAAGATTTAAAACAAAAGTTAACTCCATTCTTTATTGACCATGCTGTCATGCTGAGATCTGTTTAAAACTTGTTTAGCAGTGTGTCAATGTATATGTTCAAGCTGAATCACTTTTACCCTCATAAAAAAGGTGGTTCAAAAAAAGAGAAGTGTAGTTCATTTTGAGAGTGTGGACTTCTGCGTCAGTGTATCTGCCCTGAAGTCAGATCCTGTACAAGAACTCTTGGAAGAAATAGAAACGTGTTGGAGATGATTAGTGTAAAATCTGTTTCAGTTTTTCCTCTCATGGATGAAATAAGAAATTTAAATATCTTTACCGGAGCTTTGGTGAGCTGAACACGTGTTTCATTTCTCCTGAACTATTTAAGTTGCTCTAATTTGATTGCTTACCAAAAGGTAGGAGTATAAACACTGGTTGGAATATAGGGTCAAGGAAGGAGGTGAGGAATTGCATGAATCAGAGTCAGGAGTTATTTTTTGTAGTGTATTTTTAGTTTGACTTGTTATTTTTAAGTAAGCCCCCAAATAAAAGAATGTGTAAGATGCAGTGTTAAACCTGTGCAACAGCTGTTTGATCTTCATCCATATATGCCCCAGAAATTATTATATTTTCCAGAGGAGCCTCCTGTCGCTGCCCGGGATTGGTGCTAAGGGAGAAGCTACACAGCTTAATGGCCTACATATGCTCTCAGTTACACGATTTAACTTTCAGGTTTCCCTGTGTGGAGTCAGGAATTGGACTTGATGATCCACATCAGTCCCTTCCGACCGGTGATATTCTGTATTACTTGATCCTGAATGACTAATGAAGCCAAGTTTTGGCTGAATGTTGAATTATTAGTGTACTAAGTAGTTTGTATCCTCTGGTACGAGAATTCTTTAGAAACCATTGATTTTTGAGCATCTCTGTACATCTTCATTCTCCTATGGAATAAGAAACATACTGCTTTTTCTGCAGTGGAGAGTATGGCTTAAATATCTGTGATGTTTTAGAGAGGAGTGTTGTGGAATACTCTGATAATAGAAGATGTTTTCCTTCAGTCTCCAAGCAGAAAGACCAGCACTGTGGAGGTGGGCGATGCATCTGTCAGTCCTTCTGTAGCCTAATGCAGAACATAAATCCTGTTCCCCAGACAATGAGTACTCTGACATTCGCCAAACTCAGCTGGAGCAGAGATGACCAGTTTTCAAGTCTCTGGTTAGGCAAAGCCTGTTCCTACCCTGATGAGCATACGACTGGCTTTTCTGTGGTCAGCTCTCAGTTGCAGCTAACGGTGATGCTGTGCCCTGAAGAAGCCAGGTAGTGGCCAAAAAATAAGGGGAAGCCAACTGATCGGTTGCTGTGACCCTGGTGTAAGATTCAAGTTCTTGCTGTGGTGTAGGTTTAATTATTCAAACTAGAATGGCGTTGATGGGAAAGACCGTCTTGGATCATCAGTGCTGCTTCAGCTGATGGGATACCGCACAGTGCAGCCCCCGGAGGTGTAAATTTAAGTGTCTGATCTGGGCAGGGCCTTGAATGCTCCAGGATTTCAGATTTCCAGGTAACTGACTGTTCTGGGGTCCCTTGTTCCTGTGTGGGAGAGAGTCTTCCCACGTGTCACATAAAAGCTTGGCTTGCTTCTGATCTGCAATGGGAAAAGCTAGTGCTTGGCCAGACCTTGGCAAATCCTGGATGTGGGGTGTAGGTTATAGCTTGTGAATACTGCTGAAGAAACAGTTGTACTTCTTTATCCCTGCTCCCTTAGGGCAGCAAAAGGGACAAGTGATCAGTGGCTGTCTCAAAGCTAACTGGGAAAGGTTTGCACCCCTTTTCATTTTTCACAGACGTGAATGACAAAGGCATGTCTTGTGATATGGAAGATGGAGCTTGTTTGATGCAAAGCTGTGCATATGGGTTGTGCTCTTCACTTGTCCTGCCATGGAACACAGAAAATTATAGATCTCCCTCTTTTTTCCTGTGCAAGTGATGTATTTGGGGTCTTTCCCCTTTGAGACCTTGCTTATGGATAACGTTTATGAAATTTCTGTATTGCAAGCTGTACTATGGTAACTTGAACTTTGACTAAAGCCAGTGTTTTAAAAAAACCCAATGAAACCACCAACAAAAAACCCCTCCACCTTGATAAAATTGATAAATAGTGCTGTCTCTTACCAAAATCCTCAAAAGGCCAAATGTTAGCAGGCACCTGCTAAATTATAAAGGATGCAAACAGAGATGGACCAAAAAAAAGCTGATTTATTGTGTGTGGGTGATGGTATCTGTTTTATTTATAACCACTGCCTGAAACAGCATAGCGTAAAGACTAAGCATTGCACCAGACACCAGGATTACGGTGCAAGTATGGAAATAACACAATTTGCAAACAGCAAAGTTTCCATGCTTGCTGGCTATTTAAGGATATTTTTGAATGCAATGTTTTTGCAGTGCAAGAGCTATTTTTGATCACAACAGGGACTTGGTTTTTGAGGACCTCCTGCTCTTCCATGAGATCCTGAAGTGTGATGTGGAGCAGCATCTTTAAACTATACTAAAGACTTCACAAATCTGTATTTTTTTTCTTAAATAGGCATTAAATCTATAACATGCCATGTGATACAGTACACACCTGAGAAACTAATGAGGAGATGAGTAACTTCTCTTAGTGTGTGGTGGATCCATTGCTAAACTTTAATTTGATGGGATAGTCTGTCCAGTCCCAGAGGGTTTACGTGTATAAGCTAAACTAAAAATGGTTGAATGTGACCTAAACCTGAATCTACTTGGCTGTCCTGTTAAAGAAATTTCCCCCAGTACCCCTCAGCTCTGCTGGGTTGGTCTGAAACTTTAGATCTGGTTATATGTGTAAAAGAAAAACAGCTTTCAGAGCAGAAGTGTGAGATCTATGTGTTACATTTGTAGATCATCTTGCAGAGATTTCGATATCAGATTTACTACTGTCATACAACTGTCTTAAGTGTGTGTTGATCTGTGAAAAACAAAATATACGAGGAAGCTGAAGATCTAGAAGAGATGCAGTGAAATACTTCTTTTCACTTGGCACAGAATTAATGGATGATCAGATGTGCAAAAGGACTGAAGGCATTTCTGAACATTTTTTTACAGGTAAATCCGAGGTTTATATTCGCGTGTATGTCCTGACCTATATCTCTAGTAATTTTTGTTCATAAGTACCATTATTCATAAATGTAAAGTCAACCCATTGATTGTATTTCGGTAAAGAATAAAATAGAAATGTCACCTCAGCCTTAAAATAAAATGGATCCTTGCCCAGGAAAGATGTTGTCAGGATTATGCTGCAGCTGCTGTCTGAGAGCTGCAGGGATTTTGTGTAGAATATGCACCATAGAAACTGTTCCTTTTGAAATTAATCTGTATATTATAGTGTAAATACATACATGCACACAGAGCTTTGTGTGCAATATAGTTCAACACTGGGGACCACAAAAAAGAATAGCAAAATTCAACAACAGCAACACATTATTTGTTCCTCTGCCATCGCTTACATTGCTAGCTGACACTGAAGCCTGGGTAGGTAGTGCAGAGGTTTTTCCTTGTGTGAGCAACTGGTGCCCATTGAGGGTAGGGTCATAATCTAGGTCTGAATTCCAATCTTTGAGTACATCTGAGTTACCGCACAGCTGGTTTTGCTGCTTACGTGTGCTGTGCAGGCAGTATCACGTGGAGGCCTGCTGAAGAGAAGCTCCAGCCCAGCCCGAGATGGTGTCAGCACCCGGGTGGACGCTGTTGGTGGAGTGTGATGCTCCTGCCCCCAAGCAGAGGTGGTGGACAGCCGTGCTTGCTGTGCTGGCTGCCCGCAGGGTTACCTGCTCCAAATACATGAAACTTGTGGGTTGGTGGATGGGCAGACTCAGGCTGACAGGTGAAGGTGTGTCAGCGTGTCAACACCCAGCTCGCTCCAGCACAGCTCGCTGGACGGCGGTTATTATAGATGCAGTTATTAGCACAGCATGACGCACCTGGGAGTTTTCAGGACCGTTTATTGCTTGAAGTGTTGGAAGATGTCATCGATGTAAATGGGTTTGACTGGGGGCTGTTTCCTGGCCCTGAGCTGCCAACATCTGTCTCCTCCAGATCAGTCAGGGTATTTAAGCAGCCAAATGCTTCAACCAGTTGAGTGTTCATGGGCCTCTTACAATGTGCTACATTTCAACTAGGCAGAGTTGTTGCCATGAATAGCAATGCCTCATAGCTGTAGTAGCATTGGCCCTGCCTTCCCCCCTTGCACAAGCAGCCCGGCGTGCTGGTGTCTGTGCCATTCGACAAGGTGCTTGCTTCTGAGAGTTTCCCAGGCCTTTATGCGGGGAAGGAGAGGTCTCTTCATTTTTAGTGAGATATTTACTGCTGCTTTCTACTGCTCAAAATCTCTGCGGCAAGATGCGGGGGTCTGGGTGATGCACGCGTGCTTTTGCCTGTATTTACTAAGAGAGGTTGTGGCTGTCATAGAATCACAGAATCATAGAAAGTTTTGGGTTGGAATGGACCCCTAGAGGTCATCTAGTCCAACCCCCCCGCAGCGAGCAGGGACACCACTAACTAGATCAGGTTGCTCAGAGCCCTGTCCAACCTGGTCTTGAATGTTTCCAGGGATGGGGCCTCCACTACCTCTCTGGGCAACCCGTTCCAGTGTTTCACAACCCTCATTGTAAAGAATTTCTTCCTTATATCCAGCCTAAACCTACCCTGTTTTAGTTTAAAAACCATTACCCCTCGTCCTGTCACTGCTGTCTCTACTAAAAAGATTGTCCCCATCTTTCCTATAGGCTCCCTTTAAGTACTGAAAGGCTGCAATCAGGTCTCCCCTCAGCCTTCTCTTCTCCAGGCTGAACAAGCCCAAGTCTCTCAGCCTGTCCTCATAGGAGAGGTGCTCCAGCCCTCGGATCATTTTTGTAGCCCTCCTTTGGACCCGCTCCAACAGTTCCATGTCCTTCTTGTGCTGAGGGCTCCAGAGCTGAACGCAGTAGTCCAGGTGAGGTCTCACCAGAGCAGAGTAGAGGGGCAGAATCACCTCTCTCGACCTGCTGGCCACGCTTCTCCTGATGCAACCCAGGACACGGTTGGCCCTCTGGGCTGCCAGCGCACATTGGTGGCTCATGTCCAGCCTTTCGTCTATCAGTACCCCCAAGTCCTTCTCGACAGGGCAGCTCTCAATCCTTTCATCCCCCAGCCTGTACTAATAGCGGGGATTACCCCGACCCAGGTGTAGGACCTTGCACTTGGCGTTGTTGAACCTCATGAGGTTCACACAGGCCCACCTCTCCAGCTTGTCCAGGTCCCTCTGGATGGCATCCTGTCCTTCTGGTGTCTCGACCGTACCACTCAGCTTGATGTCATCTGCAAACTTGCTGAGGGTGCACTCGTTGTCGCTGTCCATGTCATTGATGAATATATTGAACAGCACCGGTCCCAGTACGGACCCCTGAGGGACTCCACTCGTCACTGGTCTCCATCTGGACATTGAGCCGTTGACGACTACCCTTTGGCTGCGACCATCCAACCAATTCCTTATCCACCAAATGGTCCACCCATCAAATCCATGGCTCTCCAATTTAGAGAGAAGAATGTTGTGGGGGACCGTGTCAAAGGCTTTACAAAAATCCAGATAGATGACATCCATTGGTTTTCCCTTGTCCACCCTTGTTGTTACACCATCATAGAAAGCCACTAGGTTGGTCAGGCAGGACTTGCCCTTGGTGAAGCCATGCTGGCTGTCTCGAATCACCTCCCTGACCTCCATGTGCCTTAGCATATCTTCTAGGAGGATCTGTTCCATAATCTTCCCAGGCACAGAGGTGAGGCTGACAGGTCGGTAGTTCCCAGGGTCTTCCTTTCTACCCTTTTTGAAAAGGGGTACAATGTTTCCCTTTTTTTAGTCCCTGGGGACTTCCCCCGACTGCCATGACTTTTCAAATATCATGGAGAGTGGCTTGGCAACTACGTCAGCCAGTTCCCTCAGGACTCTGGGATGCATCTTATCAGGTCCCATGGACTTCTGTACATTTAGGTTCTGCAGGAGGTCCCGAACCTGGTCTTCACTTACAGCTGGAGGGATTTTACCCTCCTGGTCTCCTTCATGCCATTCTTCGACTCGGGAGGGGTGAGGAGAGAGGTTGCCAGTGAAGACTGAGGCAAAAAAGTTGTTGAGTACCTCAGCTTTCTCCTCATCTGCTGTTGCCAGTTCGCCGGTCCTGTCCTGGCCTGGGGAGAAGGAGCTCGTGGATGGCGTGTTCAGTAACTCTTTTAGAGATGCTGTGGACTGCAACAGCCAGGTCAAGGACCTGTCCTGAGGTTTGATTTGGGTTCTCCTCTGTCTGGGTGCCTAGCGTAGGGATGTTTGTTTTGTTTTCCTGTACTTTACTCTGCTAGCTATAACAGGGATGATGCTATCTACCGTGTTTTGTAAAGTGCTATCAGGCCATGGCTGTGTAGGCATAAGCTGTAATTTCTGTATGTTCTAGTGGGAATCAGTGACTTAACCACAGGGAAGCTGAAACATCAAATCTTCATGGAGAAGAAAACACATAAGGGAACTGCCTTCACCATGTCTTGGCCATTTTGGGTGCTGTTTCCTTTGCATTAGGACACAAGCCAGTAATCTCACACATGTTCTTTCTTCTGATGCTACACTTTGAACTGCACCAGGCGGTGCCATTGCCTCTGTGGCAGGGGACCCGCATGGGTTGAGCTATGGATGGGACTCTTCTAAGATGTACCTATGTATTACAATGATGTGCTACTGCCAGAAATAATAACCAAACAGGTAAGGTAGGGGAAGACTGTGGACAAAATTAAAGGGAGACCTGTCTCTTTTTTAAATGAAAGTGTGAAAGGATATTAAAAATACATACACACCTGCATCTTGATGGATGTCCTTCTATAAACTATCAATAAAATCTCATGCCCTCCATGTAAATCATGGGAGTAGCTAGCTACTAAAGAGATACAGTACCCTGGAGATACCGTATGGATGCAGACTGAGAGATGGTTTATTGGGAGAGACAGACTTCCAAAGAGACACAGAAACACAGAATGGTAGGTGTTGGAAGGGACCTCTTTGGGTCATCTGGTCCAAACCCCTGCCGAAGCAGGGTCACCTACAGCAGGCTGCACAGGACCTTGTCCAGGCGGGTCTTGAATATCTCCAGAGAGGGAGAATCCACAACCTCCCTGGGCAGCCTGTTCCAGTGCTCTGTCATCCTCAGAGCAAGGAAGTTCTTCCTCGTGTTCAGGTGGAACTTCCTATGCTTCAATTTGTGCCTGTTACACCTTGTCCTGTCTGCACCACTGAAAAGAGCTTGGCCCCATCCTCCTGACACCCACCCTTCAGATATTTATAAGCATTTATAAGGTCCCCTCGCAGCCTTCTCTTCTTCAGGCTAAACAAGCCCAGCTCCCTCAACCTTTCCTCACAGGACAGATGCTCCAGTCCCCTCATCATCCTCGTAGCCCTCTGCTGGACTCTCCAGTAGCTCCTCATCTTTCTTGAAGTGGGGAGCCCAGAACTGGACACAGTACTCCAGATGGGGCCTCACTAGGGCAGAGTAGAGGGGAAGGAGAACCTTCCTCGATCTGCTGACCACCTATGCATCCCAGGATCCCATTGGCCTTTCTGGCAGCCAGGGCACACTACTGGCTGATGGTCAACCTGTCATCCACCAGGACATCCAGGTCCCTCTCCGCAGAGCTGCTCTGCAGCAGGTCTGCCCTAAGCCTGTACTGATGCATGGGGTTGTTCCTCCCCAGGTGCAGGACCCTGCACTTGCCCTTGTTGAACCTCATCAGGTTCCTCTGTGTCCAACTCTCCAGCCTATCCAGGTCACGCTGAATGGCAGCACAGCCTTCTGGTGCATCCACCACTCCTCCCAGTTTGGTGTCATCAGCAAACTTGCTGAGGGTACACTATAACTCTTCATCCAGGTCATTGATGAAGAAGTTGAAAAAGACACAAGCTGTAAGGATGCAACATGCTTGCAGATGAGATCTTATCTTTATTGTGATGTCCAACGTGATTTCTAGGTAAAGGAAAATGTATTTTGGGGAGCTAGTCAAGGCATTTTTCATTTAGGGTTCAAGCGTTTATCCTCCCATTTTATGTCAGAGGCCTTCATTGCTTTAGTTCCTCTCCCTTGCCATTCGTGTGTACCTGGAGCCCATATTTCCCTCCCTACACATCAAGACACCTGGACTCACGCCAGGACCCTTTCCAGAGGAGGCTGCCTTGGGAAAAGTCTACTTGGAGGAGCCCACAGCAGTGCTGCTGGCAAAACTGTTCCTAGTAGAGGGACCAAGGCTGCCACAGAGGCACCAGGCTCCACGTGGGACACCCAGGCCAGTTGTAGGTATCTGCAGGCTTTATGAACCAAACACTTGGTATTCTGCCAGCAGAACTTCTGACCTTGTGGAAAGAAGCACGGGAAACTTGGGATCACCTTGATTTTCTTTTCCTTGAAGCACAAGTTATTTTTTCTTAAGGCACTGAATTATGACCTAAATGCCAGAATCAGTACACAAAGGAGCTAGACCAGGAGGGACAAGAACAGTATAGATGAGACTTAAGATCTTGTTTGCTTACAAAAAACCTGAACACAAAATTCTTGAGCATTTATTTTCTTTACAAATAACTTTTTTTTTTGTAAAGCCCAAATCTGAGACTGTTCCAAATAAAAAATTCAGGTGAAGAGATCAGGGAAGACTTTTTTCCAGTGCTTATCCATGCGTTTTAAAATCTATCTGTTCAATAATGGGAAATGACGGGAAAATATCTCTAGATTTCTTTTCTTTTAATTTGGTAGGCACTAAATTGTTTGTTTAACATCATTTGCCTGGGTGAGTGTTCAGACTCTAAGCTCTGTTTAAGATTCTGGGTGATTAGCACACATGAACTTGTGTGCTCTTATCTAAAGTCTTTAGGTTGAGACTCATTTCTGTATTAAATTTCAGTTTTCTGC
This sequence comes from Opisthocomus hoazin, assembly GCF_030867145.1. Taxonomy (NCBI): domain Eukaryota; kingdom Metazoa; phylum Chordata; class Aves; order Opisthocomiformes; family Opisthocomidae; genus Opisthocomus; species Opisthocomus hoazin. The sequence continues at coordinate 67,821,484 of NC_134417.1, read as the reverse complement.
ATTTGAAAGGAATGAAATGTATGAATAATTAAAATACATTTATTAACCTCTAATGCATGATCAGTAAGACTGGGAATTTGAATGAGTGATGTGCATGCGGTAAGTTTTGAAGGCTATTCCTGTAGGAATAAGAAAAAAAAATCTTGAAGTTGATGAAGTAAAATTTTCTGGAGGTCAGTATGTGCCTGGATCACAACCTGAAAAACACAAGTAGAATGTTCTCTGGGGTTATGTGGTACTTCGTGATGAACCTTTCCACTCTCACTGTTTCACGAGGTCAGTGAAGGATTTTCAGCTGAAGAGACTAAGCAACGCGCCGGCGCTGCCTGCTGCGAGCACCTTCTGCCGAGACAGTCAGATTTAGCACTGGTGTCAGCGAGGCTGAAGACATGAGCCCCTGGAGTGGAAACATGAATCCAGCCCTGCGACTGCCAAGGTGATGAGCTGGTGAATGGAAAATTTATTACATTGACTTAATGGTTTTGTGTTGACGAGGATCAGGGCTAGCACAGTGAAGGACCAGAGAAAGGGAAACTGGCTTGTGTGTTTGATAGGATCTCCCATGATCTACCCCAGTATGCGGAGAGGAGGAAACCAACTGGGCAAAGTGGCCTCTCTCTCACCTGCCATGGTGAGAGAACAATAACCCTTCTGGTTCCTCTCCGCCACTCCATTAAATCAGCCTAACACCTAGGTTTTGGTATTCATCTTGAATCATTATTTCATATTCAAACCTATATAAATGGAAATGAAGAATACGTTGAACAGTTTCTTCTGGAAGGTCCAGGAAACATTGTGTTTGTACAAGCAATCATTCTTCACTGTGCATTAGATACCCGCCTGGGTATCAGTGAAAAGTCGTTTGCAGAATGGGTGTATGTGTATTGTCTGTTGTTTAGAATGCCTATTTTTGTGAAAATTATGATACTCAAAATAATTAGGTGTAATAGAGAGGGAGTATATAGATGCTACAAAGTGCTACAAAAAGGCTGAATTTTCTCTGGCGGAAGACTTAAGATTTCATTACTCCCATTGCAGTCTGTAAGAGCAAGGTAACCTGAAAAGGAAAGGGACTACTTTGAAAAATCACTTTTATTTTGCTGCCTACAATAACTCATGGACAAAAGACACATTGGTTTTTTGATGCATTGTGTCAGATAATTCTCTCTTCTGACTCAGCCACCCTCCCCCAACCTTAACTTGACAGTAATGGCAATTTGATTCTATGCGTATACATCCTATTCTCTCTGTAAATGTGTGCCTCAAGGTTTACTACAGCACCGTAGTCTATATTTTCTGTATGAAACGTAAAGGTCCCAAACAGTTCTGCACGTACAGGAGGAGAGGTGGGATCGGGCATGTGCCGTTGCCCTTGCAACCAGCAGCAATCAGGCCATTTCCAATGTCCCCTCATGATTTGATCTCGTGTCCTTAACTAGAGGAGGCAAGGAAGAAACCTGAGCAAGGTCTAACGGGTGTGGAAAGCTAACTTGGAAGATAAATTCCCATTGTAAGGAATAAGATGACCCACAAATGGGGAGGAGGCCAGAGGAAATGGTGAGGGTCCCTGTTTCCCACAATCTTGCAGACAAGGTCATCAGGTTTTCTTAAAGAGCTTTCTTGTAACATTAACCATCTGCTGTGATATGATATAGCCTTAGTGTCACTGTGCTTGTTTGGGTTAGAAAGGAATATTTCACAGTTTCTCAGAGTTAACTTTGAAGGTATGAAGAAATAAATAAATACGAGGAGATTGTCACGGCTGAGATAAAGAGGACTGAAGTAGTCAAAGTCTGGAGCTGTTTCTCCAAAACACCAACAGAGCACAGAAGGAGTGGGAAAGTGGCGGAGCCTGGCTTCAGCCAACACAAAGGCAGTGAGGAAAAAATTGACTTTGCAGGGAAGGATTTGGAGAAAAAAAGCCTGAGCAAAATATTGACTTCCAACCTTCTGTCAAAATATGTCTTGAAACAGTAAATCCAGTGACTGAATTCCCGTTACATACGAAAGACTCTGAAATGAGCCTTTGAGACAAAAAACACTAGTAAGTTAAGAAGGAAATGTTTTCCTCCACAGAAAGTCAAATGTACTTTTTATTCTATAGACACACGCACGTATTCAGGGCCAGTGCTGTATGTGAAATCTGTCAGAAAGACATTGTTTCTCTATCCTAATCCATTTGCAAATTGAGTCAGGGAAGTACCAGTTGACCTCAGGTCATTATTTTTAGGTAGACTATCAATTTTCTTTCTTTTTTCATGGCTTTTTCTTTTCTTTAACTTGTGTAATGGCCTGTGGGGAGAAAAAAAAAGTTGCTTGGGTCCTTGGCCTTCAATAAATCTTTTCTTAACGCACCGGTATCAGGGCTCAGATTACCATTATCCTTGGCCTTTGAGCTGCTGAAGACATTTCTATGCCTGAAGTTTTAGTCTCTGTTCTCTACTTCCCCAGGTGAGAAGTTCTACCGGGGGTGCGAGGAATTAGTTCCAGCTCTTATCTTGGTTGAAAAAGTAGGCCTATTTTGTTTTTTTGGGAGAGGAAAAAGGAGCAAGAGTACAGAATCTGTAAAAAAAAGTCCTGCTTTTGTTTCTTTAGTTTCATGATTTGATTTTAATTTAATTTTAATTATTTTAAAGATGTTTTCTGTATTTTTGGATCTTATGTTTCATTTTTACTTTCACATTTCTTTTAATTTTAATTGAAGGTTTAGAAGAACAGGATATTTATTGGGTTTTATAATGCACCAAGAAATCCTCTGCTGTGAGCTTCTGAAGTACTTGGTAGTGTGTCTCTTGATCTACATGTACTATTTGTTACGCAATATTTAGCTCTTCTTAGGGTTTTAATTTAGTAGGGACTACATCGAGAGCAATCAGCTGAGTGACTAGCTCTGAGTTAAATCTTTCAGGAATTAATAGTGAGGAGTGGATTTTGGATCCCTCATCAGCACCTCCTTGTTCTGGATGTAACCAGATTTTCTGACATAGTGGGGAATTCCTGGAAGATTTGGCCATGGCTCAGTTTGCTCTAGGGCAGCTTCATGAGGTTGACCTAACTGTTCTGCCTGTTTTAAACCATACTTAATAGTACTTTTCATAGTGCTGTAGGGATTGCCAAGTATTACGGGAAACTACACAATTCTGAGATTAGGCAGGAGCTCTATTTATTACCTATCTTTTTATTACCTATCTTATCTTTAAGACATCCCATCCAGTGGCTGCTCAGCTCAGTTCAATACGTGACTTACACCATGAGGAGCTTCACTATGCAGCTCCTGAGTGCAGTCAGACGTAGACTCCCATGACCTAAGAGCTGCCTTGGAATGGATTCTTCTGCTTGTGAAAGAAGAGTAATAATGTCATGCCGGCTGATTTTACTCATTTTCGTATCAGCTATTTAAAAAGCCCAAGTGTTAAAATCTTAAAAATTGACCACACCAAAAATAGGAAGAAAACTAAAAACCTAAATGACACCCCAAAGAAATAAAATCCGGAGTTTAATTCTGAAATTTTACCTGCATGCAATTTAGTAGAATAAATCATTAAGAAAATTACATCTCATTTCACCGAACAATGTTACAGGAATCAAAACATATTGTATCTAGATAGATGGGGGTTAAAGTAATTAAATGTTTGAACAAAGAGAAAAAACCAAGAATCAATGGTGCTTTCTCTCAAATCAGACAGGGTCAGTGACTTGCTGAAATATGACTGTGAAACCCTGCAGAAGAGGTATCCGGACGTAAATTGACCAGACGTATCTTGTCTGCCCCTCAGGTTACATTCATCATGAACAGAGACAGCATTTTCTAGTGAGAGTATTGCGGCTCAGTGAACTGCAATACCTGCTTCGTTTTGGTTCCTGGCTCCTAACCCCTGCCTGAGGCTCCCAGTTTAGACCCCAAGGCAGGTCCCGCACACGAGTCGGTCACCACACCAGCGATCTAGCAGGTTCGCCAGTCATGTTTCTACTTATAAAGCGACTTCACCAGGCGTGAGTTGGAAGCCCTGAGCTTCTTGAGGGTGCTGGACTTAGCATGCACAAGATTTCTAATGTATACTCATGTCTGCATGGGGTCTCTGGCAGCGCTATGTAAACCAAAATAACTCCCTGTGGGTTAAGCTACACGTCAACCTGCAATGACGCTTCCACGACTGCAAAAGAGGGCTGGCTCAGCCCTGTCATCCTGGCACACATGTGTTCTGAAACCTTCAGTGAAACTGCTGCATGACCAAGAATGTGGTGTTTTTCCTAAATTGATTTATATTAGTTCAAAGAACATATGGAGTGGATCTGCCATTTGATTCAGGAGCTTGCAGTGTTGTTCCTCAGAACCGTATCTTTCTTAGAACCTGTACTGTCTTTCTTTCTGCCTGGCACAGGAAGGAATTCTACTGGCAATATTTCAGGGAAATACAGCACGTATAATTCCAAACTTACATTAGGAGCAGTAGCATGTTGTCTCTGCCAAAAAAGTGTTATAACACTTCTAAATAAAATTAGGTGGTCAATATTTTGAAATAAACTGTATTTGTTTTAAATATTTATGTGTATTTCTGTACTTTGTGTTTATAATTCAAACCCCTAACTTTTATGGCAGAGTTTTTGAATTTTTATAGTATTAATTCATGTTATTTAGTTTCCATTTGCTTGGTAACTGCTGACAGACTTATGCTTCTCATATCCATAAAGAAAGTAGGAGAAATATATAACACAAGCATGAATCACTGGTGCTGCTGTCTACTCAAAATGTGCTATCCAATTCTTTAAGCTGCTCTAGTGTTTACTTCTCTATTTTGCTTTATCTTATGCTCTTTTCTGGAATCTTCTTGCATGCTCCTGCTCCTCTCCTCTCTCTCCCTTACTCTCCACTGCTTTCTGCACCAGGAAAAAACCTCCTGAAGTTGCCTCCTGCACTCAGGTCCTGTGTGCATAATGACTAATTCTGAACTCTGACTTTTATTCCAGTGTGTCAAAAGCTCCACTTGCCCTGTGAATGCCAGCGAGCACCTTTGGTTTTTCCCGAGACATTTGCTACGCAATGCAATGAATCATTCTCTGCAATACAGTGGCATCAGAGAGCCTGAGACAACACGAAGTTGATCTGATCTAATAACAGAGCAACTAGTCATAAGAGATATCACATAATTGACCTGGATGGGGCATCAGCTGGGTAAGCAGCAGAGTGACCAGGAGGGAAGAAGCATTTAGGAGGACTTTACTCTTACACTCAAATTCTTTTTATTTACAAAAGGGAGAATGCAACTTTACATGGGAAAACAAGAATTCACTGGCAGTTTAATGAAAAGCTTTTAGAGTATAATAATAATGACAGATATTATTAGTCTAATTACAATACTATATATTCATATTGCATATATTTAATTCAAATTTAACCTGGAAATCCTTGATCATAGAGTTTAAAATGTTATAAAAGAAAATCTCCTTCCTAGTATATTTGTTATGCTTACCCTTGCAATGCTCTGCCAGGTGCCAGGCCAACACTACCAGCATATGCACCTGTGGAGGGGTTATGAGCAGCTGCCGGCGCCCCGCCGCATTCACTGAGTCAGAGAAGGGTGTTCTGTCTTCCTCTTCTTTGCCAGGAGAAATGTAGTGTTAAGTTCTCTTACTCCACTGTCTTGGGATCCACTTGGGTTTATTTGGTTTGTTTTATGTAACACAGTTTGTTTCTGTGCTCTGTTCACTGTTTCCCAGTTATTCAGTTTTATTATTCTCTTTGCTACTGCTAGAACTGGTTTTACCAGAGCAATGCAAGTTTGCACTCCTGTAGGGACTGCTGTCTTGATCAGCGTGATTTGGTGTAAAATATGTGACCTCCAGTATCATCCTGCATCTGCCATCTTCCAGACCAATTTCATTCCAGGCCGTTCATAGGCACTTTGATCCACACGGCATCGCTACCGACTAAACTATAAATTACAACCCAACCGAAGAAGCTTAGGCAACAGGTACCGGATGTTAGACAGTTGCTGTCACAGTTAAACAGCTGAAATCAGCTCTGTCCAAGGCACAGCCTCAGGTTACGTAATTTCAGGCCAATATAAAGGCTGTAGGTGCTAATGGCAAAAAATCACATTTACTGGACTATATTATCTCTGTTGTTCAGTCTTAGTGTAGTACCTTGGCTTTGTTGGAAGCTATGTTGAAAGGCTTAGACAGATCCAGCTATGACCTTCAGGCAAGAACACAATAAATAGGCTGACTAGTTTTTATGGATGTCAAGAGTTTTTTAAATTGTGCATGATGTATTGAAGGATAATTAGTTGTCAGATGGATAAGAATGGTGTGCTCTGGAGTCTCCGTGCAACCATCTCCATATTCGGTGTCAGACATGGCAAGCAGTCCCTTTTAGCCGAGAAAATCAATCAGTTCCAGGCACATGAATTCCAAATTCTTGTGAATTTTCCTTTTACCTTCAAAATCTACCACAAAAATGGTGTTGCATTTTTGCTTACTTTTACCAGCATTTAGATGAATGATGTTCAGTGTCCCCAGTGTTTTCTGAGAGAAGTAGCAATGCCTTTGTATTTAGGCCATTCTTCTCACAGCATCATCAAGTTTCAGGAAAGGATGTTCAAGTGACTAGGGCTCGTTGAAGAAAGGGGTCTTGACATATCCCAGTTTTCACATCTTGGTTGATTCCTCAGTGCTGTTGGGAATTCAGATAAGGAGAAAATCTGTCAATGTGAAAATTTGTTACCAATGCCACTGGAAATTCAAACATTGCCATGGCAAATTCATTAGGTTTCCATTTTGCTCCTAGGAGCAGATGCCATTCAGGTTTGGAGGAGATTGGTATAAAGTAGTTCCAAATTATTTTTTGATGCTTTGTGCAAAAGTCCTCCGAGTACATATATTTCTATAAAATTGGAATGTGTCCTTTCATACTGTTTCCCTCTTTATATTATTATTAGAGTATATTTTCCCTCTGTTTCCATTTTATGAAAAAAATGTTTGATCTAAAAAGGAGTATCTTCTATGTCCACCAGCACACAAGCAGCACTTGTGAAATTCATTTGCACTTAAGCGCAAAACACTGGAGCGTATGCTTCAAATCTTTTGACTTCTGCTGAAAGAAATGGGACCACTCAAGCAATTAACTTTGGGTGTTTGTTTAGGTACTTTGGTGAATCAGGGTATAGTTTAATGGAGAAAATGTTATCTAAATATTGATTTTCAGAACACTTCACTGTAGAATATGTTTGCAATATAAACCAGTACTATATTAAACGCAGGTAAACCAGCGAACTAGCATAAGTCAGGAGGCAAAACTGAGCAAAGGCAGAGGCAGCAGCCCAGATCTTAGACAATGCTGGGCTGGGTAGAGCAGCTTTCCTCATCCCATATTGTGGGTTTTATCTGTATAACGGCACGTAGTGCATACAGGAAGCCTCAAAGGCCCACAGGGCTAGGCCAGGCAGGAGTGAAATGTCCTGGAAAACAGATGGACCCAGTAAAACTTGGGGCCAGCCTGTGCTGTCCCCTGCTTCTTATTGCTGTGGACCTCTCCTGGTGCTGTGCACCTGTTCCAGTTTTCACTCATGAAGGACAAGTGCAAGAGTGTATTGCATGTGTTAAAGGACTCAGCTATGAATACGTGTTGCATACAGAAGCATATAGTCATCTATCAGAGACCACCCCTACAGAAGAGATAGCAGCTCCCTGCTCAGGTAAGAGTAAGTCCCTTTTCAGCCTTCTTCAAACCAAGGACTTGAACATGTACATGCTGCTGCTGGCGGTAGCAAGGTTCCTAATGCAGTAGTAGGAGGCAGTACACGGGGAAAGACCTGGCTGACATCATTGTGGGTAAATATTGGGTGTAGATAGATGCTATGAAGCCATAATGAGCAAGTAGCATCAGAGTCCACTAACAGCTTCCAGCATAGTGCTTACAATGGGGAATGGACTCACACGCTGCATTTTGATAACAATTTTCTCAGGTCATTTCTCAGATATAGAAATGTAACCTTTTTCAATTTAGCTAGGAGTCAGAGAGCTAATTTCTGCAAAACATGGCTATTTTTCATCTCATCCTGCATATGCAGTGCGTCCTTCCCCTTATGTTGCTTGTTGTCATTCACAGCCTGCCATTCACGGACGCTGATAAAAGCTTTTCATTTCACATCTGGAAGTTGAAGCTGCCTTAAAACTTTCCTCATCTATTTTGTCAGTCAAGAAGAAGAATGAGGCCCCGGGGCCTCATCGTGTAATTATGGGTGAGATTAGCCCAGCAAATGAAACACCTACATGTCCCTTCTGTAAACATGCGCCGCTTCTCTGTGGGAACTTGGATCACAATCTCAGCAATGAACCTCCTGCTGTCTAAATGGAGTTTGGTTTGCTGCGCGGTGCATTATCTCTTTATTTTCAAGGAGATTTTGGAATGCTGATTTGTAGGTGTCTCTAATACCAGGTTAAACATTATTCACTCAGTTTCGCTCAAATCAGCTGTCAAATTACAGACCAGACAAAAAGACTTTAACTACTTTTAACATAATATCAAAGGTAAATGACAACACTCTGAACAATCTAAATAATAGTAAAAATCATCTAGTTCTGAAGTACTAACTATAGACTCATCACAAAAGTAAAGTGAACTTGTCCAAAACAGTCAGACACAGTTAGCCCATAATCCATGTTCAGGAATTAGTGAAGGTGAAGGAATAAGGACCAGGTCCAGAGCTTCAATAAGTCAGCAGAAGTTTTTCATTTGGCTTTGATGGGCTTCGAGTTTGGAGCTCTTGGTTTGTTCCATCCCTGCTAAAATCAGCATCAGAAACCCTACTGATGTTAGTGACACAGAGGCTGGTAGCAGAGGTCCTATTTCAAAATCCAACACAAAAATCTTGTAATTTCAATTGGAATGAAATGTCCAGAGCTAGATGGACAACAAGTATGTGAGATCACGACCAAAACCTTTAACTTTTAGAGGTCCTTCTGCCCGATGTAATTCACAGCCCTGAAGTGTGGGGAAAGGTTACTATTCTAGCTATTCGGTTACTGTGCACATAACTACTTGAAGAAATTTAAGCTCTTAAAGTCATTTACTGCCAAAAATGTAGCAAGTAGTCATGACATATCTTCAGGACCAGATGGGTTTTCGAGTTCTGCACTTTGAACTTAGGTGCTTAAAGTGGAGCTCAAAGAACTACAGCATGTTTTATAATTGAAGCTTTTGTTTCTTACTCATAGTAATAATATTAATATATTCCTTACTTATTTCATATTTTATTATGCCTGAAGAAATGATAATGTAATTCTAATGTAATTAATTTAAAGAATTACAAGATGTCTTTATTCAGAACACTACATTGCTCACAGTTTTGCAGATACTGAGGTTCATATAAATATTTTTTATATATATATATATAAAAATAGAAATGCTTCGGTCATTGTATCAAAATTATTAAATTTTAAACCTACAATAAAAATAATCGACAATTTTTGTGATTCATAACATTCATAGTTGCTATAAATGTTAATTAAAAAAATGGAACGGAGAAACTGCATGAGTGATACACTCAGTCTTTTATGGATCCACAGGTTCTGTCTGCTCTGTTCTGGCATGATTTTTCAAGTGTTAGCAATCTTGCAGCTACTGCTGTCACTGTGGGGCCACTCTCCATGGACATAAATTATTTTGGCTCTGACCTGAAGCTGTTAGCACCTGATTAACACATTTAAATGTCTGAGGGCTCATGCTATTGGAGCTGAGGCTTTCCTTGGGATAAAAGCTGCAGTGAGATTTGGTTTGTGCTTGCAGATTTATGTGTCTTTGAAGACTGTCTCAGGCTATGATTATGAAACATGAACCAGTGTTCATGTGAGGGCTGGAAGAAACATCTTCACAATGCAGCCAAATTTTGAATCAAATGACTGTCAAAAGCTTGAGAGCGCTGGCAGACTTAGATCTTTCTTGTCATGGAGCTGAGAATGACAGAGAAAACAAATGAGGCTGCTGGGTGAACTAACCAAAGGTGTGTCTGCTCTTTTCTGGGACACTTCCAGAGAAACTTTGCAGTTACTTTCCATGTCCAGGAGCAGTTAAAAGGAAAAAAGTCCCCAGATCAAAAAAAATATGTCATAGTGCCTGAAGTGCAATGGAAATATAGGCATTGTTTTCCTGATGCAGAATGTAGGGTATATTCACACATACCCTGTTTCTGAGAGGAGTGAGTGCCACATCCTGACATGGAGGAAGACAGAGGTTTCCTTATGTGAATGTGAAGTAATGTTCACAGATTTAGTTCTTCTCTGAAAATTTCATAACTAGCATGAACTACTGAAACTCTGGTATTTTTTTATCTCTGTAAATGCGCAATTATGTATTTTTGTTTTTTTGTTAATTTTTGGCCTCAGTATGGCAAGGAGTCCCAAAAATTTGGTTAAATAAATGTGAAAAAGTATTCTTTTAAATGGGTTTGAACATGCTGCCTTTTGATGCTCTTGCATCTTCAGACAAGAATGGAAGTCCTGATTAAGTTTTTCTGTTACTCAACATCTTAAATATTTTCATCAGAGATATTTTCAGTTACCCCTTTATCCACCATAAGCATTTCAAGACCATCTGTTGTTCTTGGAAGGGGGAATTAATTCTTCTTCACTCAATTCCAGTGAGAAATCTCAGGTCTTTAGGGTATTTCTTGCAAAAGGCAAAGCCAGGATGAGTGCAGTATGGTTTGCAAGGTTGCGTACAGAGACTATTACCTACCTAACAAAACTCTTTTCTCCAAGAAAAGCCCAATCAACCTCTTCTGCTTCTTTCTTACTCTCCAACCAACACCAAAGTCATTTTACAAGAGCAATCTTTTTTGGCATGCACCAAGGAGTCCACCAGTGGATTAGAAGTACCAGTTCAAGGGAAGTGTGGAGCTCTTCTCTTTGCTACCTTGCCAGTCAAATGAAACCTTCATGCCAGACTTGTAACTTCAGAGGAAGGTCTAATATTTGCAATTTTGATATTTTAAGATGTTGTTCTCTCAACTTACAGGACTGCTTACTGAAAAGTAAGGCTGGTAAGGGACAACCTGTGTTGAAAATGAATCGCTCCTAGCTCAAAAATGGAATAATTTCTAGTTCAAATTCATTTGTATGTTTTATGGGTATAAACTGATAAGAGCAGAAGTGACTAGGCATGAATTAAAGAATATCCAGGATGTTGCATGTTAAATTAAGAACTGCCAGTTACACATGACTCTCACAAAACTGCCCTTGAGGTATTAGATTTAAAAGCCCAATAGGTAAGTATTTAGCTACTCTAAGTGAAAATATCCAAAGAGGGGAAGTGCCTTTTCCAAGAGTTTTGAATGCTTTTGAAACCTCAGGGCTACTTTATGATTAAATATTGGGGAAAAAATCTTTTAGAAAATGTCCATGGAAATCACTGTGGTATAAAAGTTGGCAAGGATTGCTGACTCTTAGATGCTGCTTGTGGCTCCCCACCTTAGCCACTGCAGGGCTGGATTCAATCATTTTACATGGTGTTTCTACAGGTTACTGCTATGTTTCTTTGACAGTAAAACGTCTCAGCAGTGAACAACAACCTCGTGTGAAAACTAGTGCATGTAGATATGTCCAAGAGAATACTTGCCACAACATGCAGCCTACAATTGGGCTGCCAATGCAGTTTGTAACCATGCTAACTTGTATTGAAACAGGTCAGCAGTGGTTTTTTTCGTGAAATCCATTTATCCTTCCAACAGAGTTCTCCACGAAGCTGCCTGCCTTGTCTGCTCTGTAAGCTGTGTCCTCACTGGAGACCTTAGTCAGCATAGCTATGTGAGTTTTGGACAGGATATGTGCAAAATGAGACCACATAGCTCTCCTGGACAATACCTCTCATACCAGCCATGGGTAGCGTGGAGGGTCTGCAGTGAGCGGGCAACTTCTCTCTCTCCATCCTTTGCTGCTCCCCAGTCCTCTATAACATCAAATCTGGATTGCCTGTCTTCACTTTGAGCCTGAGAAGTTCACCATTGCCACAATGCCAGCTGTCCTCCCCATATTGGCCAAACTCCAAATGACCATCTTTGTGCTTTCTCCTAATCTGTGCTTCATGACTAGGGAAAAATTACTTACCAATAACACCCTCCTACTGACCCTGCTGCTTTTCTTCAAATTATGAAAATTCTTTCCTTTGTTTTGAAATTTTTAAAACATAAGGATCTATGAAGTTCCTGATGTGCCAAGACTAGCATCTGTCACGGTGACCAGCACTATCTCCCTGGTTTTCTGAGCTCCCCGGCTGTCTGTATTTGTCTTTCTACAGTGCCGAGAACAATGACGTTTCATGACACCTATACAGCAGCATAACACAGAAAAAATAACAACAACTACTTCTCTTATAAAATAATGGACCAGTAGTTAAAATAAAACCATCTATTAAGGAAGCTGAGGGGAAAAATGGAAGAACTTAGCTGTTTGGCTTGATTCTGTAGCAAGTGGACAGCATAGGACAGAGGACAAATGTAACTCAGGAATATGTATGGAAGGATGACTGTATGATGCACAGACTAGAGTTATGTACTTTGATGGGAGAACTGGCATCCCAAGATCTTTCTGGGGGAAGACAGGTTCCTAGGAATGTTGGGAGTCGTATTGACCAAGTTCACTCTTTTTATACAGTCCTCTTGCTACTGCCTAGTCACCATTTCTGACTACAGATCTCACACTCCAGCACCTCATGCAAACATTTTTGTAAGTAGACACTGCTACAAGCCCACCTCTGTACCATGAGCAGAACTGTGCCCTATGGTCCCTTTGCCTTAGGTGCAGGGTATAGGGACAAAACGAAGGTGCTTTGTGTCAAGCAGTGCAATAGCAGGCTGAGGTAAATCTGTATCATAAAATGGAAATTATGCAGAAAAAAAAAAAAGGTGTATGACTAGAAAGGCGTGAATCAGGTGTCTCACCAGAGGAATTTGTGTTACTGCAGAGGCCCAATGGGTATGAGATATCTGACTGGGACTGGCAGAGGGGACATGGAACCTACAGAAAATCCATACATTTCTGGGGGGGAAGCAGCTAGCCAAGGCATACCAGGGCATCTAACTTAGCACTAGATATGACTTGTGCAATGAACAACAGACTTACTTTCTTTTTCTAGACCCCAGTTTCAGGCTTTAAGCAAATAGCACTTTTTAGAGAAAATACAGATATTTCTGTGAAATTGCTTTAGCAATGAGGTTTTTAATCCACCAATATCTGCAAATTATTGTCATCTTTGATGACTGCTGTTTTCATGTGCCAATCATTAAAACACAATTTCAGGATGTTGTGATTTTTAGCTGAACAACATGCATATGATACCAAACATGGCACCCTATGTTTGTATGCCCAGTTAAAAAGTAACATATGCTCACTATCACTTTTTGAATCCCTTTATGTCTTTCATTTTGTTCAGAAACTTTTAAAAATAATACTCTTTACTGCAGGATAATAATTTAAACCACTTCACTGAAGCTGCTGGAAGTGACAAATGACTTTCAGGACAAGTGATGGGACCATTAAATGCCTTCTTATTTAGCAATAGCTGTAAAAATGGGAAGCTTAGCTCCATGCTGCATTAAGTAAGGTCTCAGGCAGCTGATTAAACAGATTCCTCCACGGACCTGACACTGAATATAAAGGTAATTTATACTTTGGTTTATTTTACTCTGTGTATATCAGTGTGTGTACAGAAGTGGCAGAAGAAGCAGAGAAAGGGCAAGAAACTCAAGAAGACATCCAGAGCAGATGCAATGATGGCAGCCTGGAAGCAGATGAAAGCCTGAGAGAGGGTGAGTGACTGTAGCTTTTTGGGAGAAAATGCACATGAGGGAGATGTAGAATTAGAAGGAAAGCATCTGCCTTGCTGTGTCCATGGAAAGAGGGGTAAGTGCATAGTCAGTAATCTTACTTTATTAAAATAAAGGTGTTTAAGAAACTAAAGATCTGTGTACTATGATGAGATTGAGTAGAAATTCTTCTTAAACCACAGGACACAAACTGGCTGGTGCTTTCTAAAGGGAGTGAGGGAACGAATGCTGATCTCCCTGTAATTTTAGCAAAAATAAATTAAATAGAAGAGCAAAGTTGATGTCCTCTAACTTTAGCCATGTGAAGTCAGAGGACATAAGTAACCTCGAGAAATATCTCTTAACGCTCTTTTCACTTACTGTGAGTGAAATTTAGGTGATTAACTTAGACTAGGTATAAAATAAAGTGAACAGGAAGATAAAGTGAGGTGAAGGTAAATCTTACATATGCCTCTTGCATATTTAGAAGGATGATGTAAATCGTAAGATCCTCTAAGTGGAGGAGTTTTTTTCACTCCAGCAAGGACTGATGGATTAATGTTCTGTGTACAGGACCATCACTTTAAATGCTGTGGTTTTTTTTTTCCCAAGTGTCACTGTTGTGTTTCAGATGTGAATGCATATAAAGAAATCTACCAGACTAGACACTGCCTGCTCTGTGTTGCCACACTTCATTTGGTTTCTGAGGGGCAAGCATTAGGAAAAAATGAGTAATAATGGTAAATCTGCAGGAGCTCTTCAACATTTGTGAAAACATGCTTATGAAAATGAATTTTAAAGAGCTGGTGGCTGTAATTAGGCAGTGGTGGACAAAATTAGGCAATGACTTGCTGCTGTCTATATGCCGTCTGTGATGCTCTGACAGCTGTGATAAATTCAGCTACAAAAAAGCAAGAGTTGTGCTCGCCTGCGAGCCGTGGGGCACTGACTGAGTGGGGCGAGTGATAAACCCCACCTGTCACTTTTTCTGCCGTGAAAAGACTTTCCTGGATCACGTATCGGTGAAAGCAGGGAGTGGCTTGGGGGAATTCCGAAGCCAGTATTTGTATTTGAATATGCATTAAAATACTGATAAAATGCCCAGTCGTGTGGCCGCGTGCAAGACTATAATTACTGGGAGACTGTAACAGCTGCTTTTGCATGCAGAGGAGTGACCCACAGCTGGTACAACTTCCTTCTGACAAGGCAGTACACTGCATTCGCCAGGTCCTGTGGTTATGTGCTCAGCAACGTGTTGACCTGTGCCCTGGGACGTGCTGCTCAGTGCACACAGGTAGGTGACCAAACCAGTGCTGGGGCGGGGGGAGCTGCTGGCAGGGAGGAGGCAGCACCTGAGTGACCAGGTTGAGTCACACCTCAGTCCCAAACCCTCGCTGCTTTTGCAAATGGGGTTGCTGCCGAGGCAGGCATGGCTCATAGCGAATAAGGGCACAAAATTTCATTTCATATCCGAGGCAAGCATGTAGGAAGGGTATTCTGTATCAACGCTGACAGGTAGGGAATAATGTAGGCAGCTTCTTACTTTCCTCTGTCCGTGTACATGCACAGGAATGAGCTCGCTGCATTAGAGAAGTCCAACTTAGAGTGGGTCTCTTGTCAAATGGTGGCCTTCAGGAGGAAAGAGTTACAAGCAAATAATTGTCATCTTCGAGATGTTCCCAGTTTAAGTGGTCGAACCGATGAGAGGAAAACGGATTTAATGGAAGATTAGAAAATGTATTAGTTGGCCCTGAGACAGAAGGAACAGAGGATTTCTTCTAACAAATTAGAACCACCTGAGATTTCCCCTGTATTTTAAAATTAATTATTCATTCCAAGCCTTTCAAAATATGGTGAGAAGATTAAATTAGTAAATATTGCTTTTTACATCAAATTTCAACCTTTCAACCTATTTTTATAAGAAAAATATTTGCTGGAGTAAGCAGTTCTGGAAAATTGTTGCTTGATTTATTTTTCCTTATTGTCATATAGCATTTCTGCTCTGCGGACTTCAGATAGATGAAGTAAAATTGTCTCTCATTTCACTGAATACCTTGTGACAATAGGATGATGAAAAAAGATATATCGCAGGATTAAGATCACTATAAGAAAGCTCCATCTTTTTAGCGGAGTCCCTCAAGATTTCCCAGAGGAGTCTTTGGACAATTCCAGAGATCACAGGATCACAGAATCACAGAATCACAGAATAGTAGGGGTTGGAAGGGACCACGGTGGGTCATCTAGTCCAACCCTCCTGCTGAAGCAGGGTCACCTACAGCGGGCTGCACAGGACCTTGTCCGGGCGGGTCTTGAATATCTCCAGAGAAGGAGACTCCACAACCTCCCTGGGCAGCCTGTTCCAGTGCTCCGTCACCCTCAGAGGGAAGAAGTTCTTCCTCATGTTCAGATGGAACTTCCTGTGCCTCAGTTTGTGCCCAAATTCCTCTGCCTGTTTCTCAAGTCTTTTTTCTGTTAATTTCAGGGAACATTTTGCATGAACCATAAGTACTACAGCCCGCGCCCAAAGGCTACACAAGCCTGCAACAGCTGAGACCTTAGAAGTTCTGCTATGTATGTCCTCAATTTAACGTCACTGCTGATGTCAGGGAGAACTTGGTCCCTCCTTGGGTGAAGTGAAGACTTCAGGACATGAATGATATCCTTTTCTTTCATTTGCCTCTAGGCAGGGAAAGTTAGTACATTTTACAGTACCACCATAGGATTTTGAAAAAAAATAATTAGGGCCTCACTTCAGTGAAATGCTTGGGAAAGTGCTTAGCTAAAAACCTCAAACAGGAGAAAAAAAATCGAGTGTTTAAAGGCCACTACATTGTTTGTCTGAACAAAACTATTTTATTTTAATTACTTTTAAAAGAGTACCTTCTTTCTACGACCAGATTAGTTTTCAAACCTGTGACTTCAGGCATATTGAACAAAGAATTCAATGGGGTGGCTGTTCAAAGGGAGAAATTCAGATTATTGGAGGCTTTTTCATCAGCTGTGTTTTCTTTAGGTAAATCAAATATGTGTTACTTAGCTTGAAGGTTGTAGCTCTGTCATTTTTCCTTACAGTCTTGCTGCACCAAGGGAAGAGCCTTCCCGGGGTTTAAACAGCTCGGGAAGCTGGAAGGTGTCCACTTGTGCTGTTTGTTGTTAAAGGCATCAATCTTCATCAGAGCTGGCAAACATACCAGGCCTTTGCACCACTGTCTGAAATAATAGTTTTCACTGACTGAGACACTAACAGAGTCATTAACAGAGACATTAGTGAAAACTTCCAGGAGACAAAATCGACAGCTTTTTCTCTTCCCCCCATTAATTAAAATTGCCACATTCTGCTTGTCAATATGTTCTTTGAAGGCAGTGGAAAAATGCAGAGCTGAGTTTTGCCTACGGATGTATTAGATCCAAAAACAATGTAGTTCTGCACTTGCAGAGCGTTTCGGTTCTAAGGGTCTGCCCACTTGGCTGACTGCGGAGTCAGAAAACTGAAACTTTTTTCCTACACCTTGTCATCTAGTTTATCTATAAATGATCCAAACCCAGGAAACTTTCCCTATTCTCGGTAACTTTTGTGAAGCATATAAAATTTGCAAAGCTTCAGGGAAAACCATAACTTGTCCTTCAAATGCCCTTCTGTTTTTCATTATCCTGTTGGCTACTGAATAGTTATGAAGGCTGTTTGTCCCGGTGTGGTGTGCTTCTCACATTGGCACCAGAAGGTATGTTATCCTCTGGTGTAAGCTATAAAGTAATAGGAATGAAATGGGCAATTGAATATGAAGTTGAAATAAAAAGGAATTTTATTCCCTTTCACTGGCTTCCTCCATCTAACCCCACTCTGATGCCCCTGCTCCCCCACCTCATTGCTTATAGGAAAACCTGTGGTCCCAACTATAACTGAGGGTGAAAACTGCCCTATTATCTGCAAGCAGATCACAGGTGAGAACAAGACAGTAGGGGATGCTGCCACAGAAGCAGCTGGACCAGGGACCACACTGCTCGTGTGACCCTCGTGGTGCCTGGGTTTCAGTTGCAGTCACCGCTCTGGGAACGGAAAGGCAAAGCAAGACCTGCAGCGAAGCAGTTAGAGAACTCTCATTACCATTATTCTTTCTAGGACTAATGCTAATATTTGGTGCTGAACGCAAATGTGGCATAATGGGCTTCTGGACCTCACTAACTCGCCAGTGGGAACCTCCTCACTCCAGGCAGCTTCGCAGTTCACAGGGTATAAGACCAAACCATTTCCTTCGCTCCTGTCAACCTCATCTCCGAAGCAGGAGATAATGGGGCCAAGGGAGATGTTGCCAGGTTCTGCCTCCCTGCCCATCTCAGCATCAGCTGCCAAACCTCTGTAGGCTGTAGGTGAGTGGAGCCAAGGGCTGGAGGCCACTGCTGGCTGTTTCACAAGCCTATGTGGCACAGTGCGGCTCCACTGCAGGAGTCAGGGCTCTGAGTCTGAGCAAAGATAGCTTACCTTGCTTTTCCTGTCCCTTCCTATCTGTCCTGCTGATTTTTAGAGACTCTCACTTTTGCTGCAGGGATCCACTGGCACTAAACACTTGTGTGTGGGTCAGCAAGGACAGGAACAATGGCTGTCATTCAAAGACAAGTGGTCTTGTTCATGAATCACAACCTTAACTCTTGTTTGAGCTGATTTGAGTTACCTGTGTTACCAGAAAGCAGTTTTGATGAGTTGACAGAATGTGTTTCCAGCTCCGCACCCAGCTCTGAACTATCCGCTGCCAGTTGTCTGTGCTGTATTGCATTAGGTGGTGTACGTTAGTCCATCTATCACTAAATCATAGAATGGTTTGGGTTGGAAGGGACCTTAAAGACCATCTAGTTCCAATCCCATGCCATGGGTGGGGACAGCTTCCGCTAGACCAGCATCATCCAGCTAATGGTGCTCCCTGCGCTAACATACATTCAAACGAGTCAGGAATCTGCTCGCTCTGCTTCGTTTTAGTGAAGCTCTGAGTTCCTGTGAGACGTGACGTTCATCTCATTTGCAGTGCTGCTATCCAAGCCTCTTTTTTTTCCCATAACTGTTCTCAGCATGCCGCAGTACAGCTGTAGCGTGAGAATCCTAATCTAACCATCTCCAGCATGTAGAATACGCACTTACAGTGTCCTTGTCAGCTCGCTGGGAACAGGACTCCAGGCGAGGAAACTCATCTCCAAAGGCCCCGGTGGGAACAGGCAAAGGGAAGGTGGCTTGGATGCAATGCTCCTCTTCATGTGTTTGAAGTGGATTTCTTTTCTATGAGGAATTTATCCCAGATCTTTTTATAACACGTCTGCTTCCTGTTCTGCTGACTTGCCGCTTTGAGGCTGTGCCCATGAAATAAAAGACTTGAATTATTATGTGTGTTTTTATTTCTTCACAAAAACTGCAATACAGGGTTTTTTTCTCCTCCAATCTCATTTGTGTCACTGGTGCTTTTCCCTGATGGCAGCCAGAAGCCTTATATAAGGCAGCAAAGCCCTCAGGGTTCAGCAACCAAACAGAAGTGCCGGAGCTTATTCCCACCTGCTCCGGAACAGCCCGGTTATTGCTCACGGAGAGGTTTGCCCTGCACGTGGCAAAGGAAGGATTCAAGCTGAGAGCTGCTGCGACTGTTGCCAGCTCGCTGTGCGGGCTGCTTGGGGAGCGGGGCTTGGGGGAATGCGGCGCTGCTCTGTTTTGCCTAGTTTAAGAGCTTCTGGTGGAAATTCCGATTCTCAACTAATTGCAGCCACGATTCCTCTCTTGGTAGCATGGCTGGTGAATTACTCTACAGTTGTCTTTACCTTACCCTAGCTCTCACATTGGGTATCCTTCGCCAACCAGAGATTCTTGCTGGAATTTGATGGGAGTTGTTTCCACTCTGTTTGCAAAACTTATATCCAAAGTTATATTATATATTATGTTATTAAAACATATAATAATATATTAATATATACTATAGTGACATAATACATTAATTGCATTGTATTGTATTACATTATATTACAATATTATCGTATCATATCATGTCATGTCATATTATATTACAGCTTCCTTGAGACACCTTTCAGAGCAGATGTACCCAACCCAGACTCAGCTGAGGATATGACTTATGAAAACCATAACTCCTTTAAGGTAAATCCAAGACCGGGAATCCTAATTGCAGTAATCCAAAGTTGCAAATAAGTTCTGGAAAAGAAATACCTATTGTTCTTTCCTTTATAAGGCCTACACACATATTTTTTTCATTTACACAAGACGATCATACAAGAATTTTCATATGTTGTTTATTTTCATGATAAGCACCTTTTTGTGGTTGATATTGTGCGTTTCATAACTAGAGATAAAATACTGTTTATTGACTTCATTTACAAGATTTCTGAATAAATGCAGTTGCTACTCTTTATTTGTAGGAAATGATGAGATTTTTTTTTCCCATTGCAAGTACAGAGATTTGGAGCACATAACCAAAGTAATTGTATTAGCCTTCTGGTATCGGAGTAGGAGTTTTCCAGTTTGGTAAATTGATTGAAAATATGTTGATAGAATATGATATTGTCTTAACATTTTAAATGTAATTTTATAGCAAAGTATAGTGACTTTTGCTTCTAAAATTACCTATTTTATTCTAAGTTATTGGTACATCTGGCAAAATGACTCAAGGAAAAGCAAAAGTATACACAGAATCAGTTTCCTTCAACCTCATTTGAAGAAAATTCATAGAATACTTGTTTATCCTCAGCATCACTTAAAATATTGACCATCACTGTGGTGTCTGAAGAGTGCTGTCCCTAAATCAGAGCCAGCAAAAATGCTTGCAGCTTAGCCTGAGACCTGAAATTCATAGTGGTTTGATTGAATTCTGACTGGGAAAAGGGTATACTGCTGTATCAGCTGTGGGGGCAGCAACATCTGGCAGAAGAACGGGAAGGTAACATGGGAATAATAATAATTGTTAGCACCCTTTCAGCAATCTGCTTGATTTCAGTGCTTGGCAGATGAACTAATTTTGGTCCTATCAGTCTGTTCTGAATCTACAGTGAATTTATAATATGGATGTTACAGGGACACATGTTTCAGTTAACCTCAGAGTGGGGTTTGGATCTGCCTAGAATTTAATATTGAAACTCCTGAAAATGGAGACAGTAGCAAACTGCAGACAGCCAATTAATGAAGTGGATAATTAAGAGGGTCAATCTATCAGACTGAGTCGTAGCCTTTCAGTCCTGATAGATCCTGACTGTTTCAAGCATCAACTGCAGTGATGTAAAATTCCTGTGCATCAATGTTATAGAAACCAATAGTTTTTCATTTGTGAGTCCTATTTTGGAAAGGTTGTTTGGAACCATAAATCTGAAGACATAGCCAAAAGATTTGTAATTAGTACAATGACTGAAGTTTCCATGTCATAACGAAATTCAGGAAACTGAGGCCTTTTGCAATAAACTGTAGAACATCTATGTTAGACATCAACCTAGACAGTGTCCAGACTTTGTCTTAGTGGAAAACTAAGAATGAGTGGTTCTTTGGGGTCTTCAACTGGATGAAAAAACAATAAAAGAGGCTTTGAGAAATGACAGGAAGCTCATATTCTATTTTCAGAGAGAAAAATGTCTTTCCAAGTCCTCACTGCTATATTTACAACCATAACTTCCAGACAGTCACGTAACAGGTGATCCTTTCCTCTTTGCTATATGGCTTTTCAGTGCTGAGGGCCTGTGAACCCCCCCTTCTCTGTGTAACCTACATGATTAGGGCATAAAATATCTTCAAAAGCTGAGCTTGAGAATTAAACACCAAACAAAGCACCTCAACAGAAACAGAGGTTTCAATTTACCTTGCATCTTTCTCCACACTCATCTTCTGCCAGCCCATCTCTCTTTCATGGGTGATATTAGTCCTCCTATTGCTGCCATCCCCCTTGGCTCTACTGGCATGAAGTGGGTTTTTCTCTTCCTGAGCAGAACTGATGAGAGTTGTTCACCAATTCATCCTTCAGGATGAAGGAAATTAAGTACAATAAGTGGTTCCATATGGCATTTTCTCTGGAAGCCAAGCCAATGCCAGGGTCTTCCTTTCCCCCCTCCTTTCCCACATTGCAGTCTACCATCTCCTCACTGTGCCCTCCTCAACCAAATCTGCTGAGGTAGATGAAGCAAAAAAACAGAATATTTTTGGAGTGTGCAATTTGTCTATTTATTTATTCTCTTTAGAGAAAAGAATCAAAAGGCTACAATTCAACCTGGGCATGTAGAAATGGCTATTGAGCTGGGAAGGGGAAGAGAGAAGCACTTCAGGTACTTTCATAAATTACCATTAGTCTGGTTAGTAGAAAATGCTGTGCTTCCTAGATAAGGAGTCTGGCCTAAAAGGAGAGTGGAACAGATTAACGCACATCAGAATTAGATAGCCAATATACCTGGAGCTGTAAGACAAAGATATGACACTGTTTAATTCATTAAAGACTATAGTCTTCTGGCTGACTCACTGTGAAAAAAAAAAATGACAGAGGAATAAATTAGTAAGTGAGAGATCTTAGAAAATAATAATAAAAATGTTTCCTTAAAGAAGAAGTGGAATTTGTTAATGAAGTGTTAATCTCTGCTGGCACTTTCATAAAACAAATCGTGTCAGGTGGAAAAATACCCAGCGGCTGGGTGGGGTGGACAGCGGCTGCGAGCAAGGCTCTCTGCCTTTCCACTGCAGAGGTGCAGAGCTCCTTGAAGCCAAGGTGCAAGAGAATTAAGAACAGCCCCCAACAAAACAAAAAACCCCATGTAAGATAGTTATTTCTAGTGAAAAATAGCTTCATTATGTCAAAATATAATTTTAGTCAGCCCAAATCTCTTGAATCATTCAGAGGGTACTTGGCTCCACAGCAGCCAAACTCCTGGTCGCTTTGGCTGCTCCAGACAAGGCAGGTCCCTGGCATGTGTTACCATATTATCATGCTTATTTGGGTGTATGTAGAGAATAGCATACACACACATCTATCTGTAAACATACATGCACTTGTAAGAAAACATATCAGATATTTTCACTTGTATTGCTCCTGCACTTTGCAGACTGAATTCCCAGTGCTCCTTCCTCAAAGTACGAAGCGCTCTATGCCCAGGCGTCAGCCCTGCACGCACCTGCCTTGTGTAAATTCAGTCCTGCTGTGGAGTGCAGTGAGTGAAAACAGAGTCTCTGTGGGCAGACTCCTGAGCCTTTCACAGACCAGGGTCTCCTGTTGGCTTTGCCTTGCTGCATCCAGGTGACAGCACTCCTAGCCATTGCGTAGGATCTTCTGGCAAACAAAACACTTAAATAAGAAATAATCATAATATAGACTATGATTGTCTTAATCATAGTTTAGAGAGAAAGAGGAGGATAGCTATGAGCAGTGAAGTGCTGTGATCCTCACGTCTGAGACGAGAACACCAAATTTCATAATTTTCTGTTCTTACTGGCCACCAGTAGAGAGATTAGAAACCAAGCAGTTGAGTGGCAACATGAATAACTCTGCTAAAGAGGTTTGGATGCATAGAAGGGTTTTCTAGATTCTTCAGAGACATTTCTAACTCAGACGAAATAAATCAGATCAACACAAGATTGTCAACACCATTTTCATGCAGCCAGATTGTCTCTGGACAGCAGTGATGCTAGTGGGATTTGAAAGCTCTCAGACATGGCTTTTTGAATAGGAAACAGGCTCCATTTGGAGCCCACATGTTTTTAAAGGTAAATAAATTCAGATGTGTTAACTCCCGTGTGTCCTGTTGCAGTCAGAATGTCAGAAAAATTATGACCCTCCAAACCCCTCTGTATCTGACTAGCTTTGTGAGATTTTCTCAGCTTCAGGCAGATTGCTCATGACTTCTGCATGGGCTGTTCCTCACACAGTAAAGTGGTGTTGGTGCTCGTTTTGTGAGTCCCTGCCAAGCCTAAGAAAGAAAGTAACCTCATAACATACACTACGCTGCCCCACAGCACACATTTTAGGGCTAAAAAAGCTAAAAGTTTTTTGTACTAGAGTTTCTTTCTTGCTTTGTGGTGCGGTATTTAGAGCGAATGCCACCTCCAGAGAGAAGAAGGTGTGCTCATGTCACTCTCCGATCTGCAGCACTAACCAGTAGCAGAGGAAACTCCTTGTAGCTCGCGAGAGTTTAACATACATGACCAGCATTTTTTTTTGTTTGTTTCGCATAGTCACTCTAATCTGTGCTGTTTGGGCTGTAAGGGAACTGTTTTGCCTTTCTCATTTTGCCCCATGGCTGTAGAAGATCACAACCATCACCAGGGAAGGAATAACCACCCCCTCCCCCCTGCCCCCTTCCTCTGAGGGCTGTGAGAACCTGAAACCAGGACCCACTCAACAGGAAGACAAGGCTCCTCCACTATCAATGCCTTCTTTCAGTGTCACAAAAAAAAAAAAAAATTGAAGCTAGTAAGAACGTGCCATTGGCCAGGAGCCCAAGAAGTGTGCGTGGTCCCTGGAAATCCTGACACTTTCAAAACACGTTTTGACAGAGTCAGTTGTAGCAAAGAATTAGGGATACAATGACAGCTTTCTGAAAGATAGAGATGAAGAAAGGCAAAATTATGCTGTAAGAGAAGATGTCCAAAGTGTGATTCTGATATGAATTTTGAATGCTGAGTTCTGTGCAAAAATGCAACTAGAACACCTGTATTGTACCACCGTAGTCCACCATGGCTCCTCTTTAATCCCAGTTTCTTCTTAGTACCAATTGTAATATTGTATTTTGCTTATTGTAGTTTCCATCTTGGAAATTAGGGTTTAATATTTCAGCTGCTTCTAAGATGACCACACTGAAACTTGGCTTTGCTATTTACTCAAACAAATACATTTCCCAAGGAAACCAACGAGCTGTGTTTTCTCAAGTGCAATAAAAATAGCAAATCTCTGTTGATTTCAGATACATTTTCCAAGGTGCTACATCCAACACAGCCTGGTTTTGAAAAACTAGAAATGTGCAGAAAAATTGCTCTTTGTCCTTGTCTATTCTGGATCACTCACAGCTAACACACCAATGGTGGAGACAGGTTCCAAACCCAAAGAAATCTGGTGGAGATTAACCAGGATTTACACTGCTGTAGATCTTGCCAGCAAAGGACAAAACAGCACTTTTAGTCAGTCATTCTACTGAATGTACCCAGTTAAATCAGCCCGAGGCAGGTAAGAGGGCAGAGGCTTTCCAGCATGAACCAGTGGGAATTTTTCAAGGCTTTCATGACAGGAAAGGGTTTGGGCTTTGAAGAGAAAAAAAGTGGCTATCTGGGGGCAGTGGGCAAGGCCTATAGGCACAATAGAGGTACGGATCAATTATTAATCCATCCTGCTATGGCAGATTATTGGGGGTGGGGATGGGTGGTATTTTAAGATCAGACTTGCAGAAGTATTCACTGCCTTGCTCCTGCACCGTTAAGAATCGGAGTCTTGCTTTGGAGAGTATTACTCTGACATAATGTTGATAACCTCTTTTGTGCTGTGACACATGGCATTGTGAAAATGTGAGATACTTTCTACCAGAGCCAGTGGGACAATTTTCTAAGCTTGACCCCCTCCTTAGATGAATTTGGGAAATTCATGGGACCAAAATACTTTCAAAAAGCTAGGCTTTCACTATTGCTGTAACATATAAAAGACTTCATGCCAATTCTGTATGTCTCTGCCACACAGTCTGAACACAAGCCATCCCCTACCTATGATCCTAAAATCCATATCAGCAAAAATGTTTGGTGCTTTTTTTTGTTTTGGCATTACAAAATTCATTCATGCTCAGGGCCCATTTGTGAAAGTCACTGATGTCTCACAGTAGGGAAGAACCTCAGAACTATGTCTGAACACAGTAGAGAAACATACAAAATTCTGTGTGAAGCAGAGTGGTTTTCAATTCAGAAATGGAACAATCATCTTTGGCTGTTACTTTGAAACTGCATCCACATATGCAATTATTCTGTGTTTCAAATTAGAACTACGAGTAACGTTATGGAAAAATAGTGGTAGGGGTGAAGTCTATTTTGATGGGCAATATTATGAATGGTTTTCTACCAGGAGAAACAAAAAACAACCCTCCAAAAGTCAAGTAAGTGTTTGAGGCTTGGAGGGGAGTTCCCCCATTGAAAATGGGATATTGTTAACATGCAATTATTTATTATTACAATGCTATCTATAAGAAAACAGTTAGGTCCACCTCTATCAGTTCTGAGTTTGTTTGTCTAACATCCTTGAAATACCTCCTAGGACAGACACTTAGGACCCTCTGGGGCCATCTGTCCCCTGGATGAAGATAGACTTTCTAATTCTAAGACAGATAATGTGTAACTGCTAATTGAAGACCATTAGTTTTGTCATTTGTCTAAAGAATATGAAAAAAAGGTTTTTCACCTTTTTCTTTGCAGATAGTCTTTAGGTGCGGAAGGCTTAGTTAAATGAGAGTAAGACATATTTGATGCCAAAAAAGCATTTATCCATGAGGTGCATTTGCCAGCCCAAGGAACCCGATGGGTAGCAATGCTCCAGCCTCTCCTGAGCAGCTTCATAATTCACTGAGCGGAACAGCAAAAGCAACTGTATTCGGCAGGTGCCACTGAAAGGTTTTGTTGCTTGGCTGAATGAAAATATTCTTAGGATACATTTGACCATCACTGTGTCCCATGCATGTCTAATTGCCTATTGCTATTTGTTTAAATTCCTCGCTGGTGATTCTTCATCTAATCTGAAAGATTTCTTCAGAATATAAATTGTTCTGGGCCAGGATGCATTTTTCTCTTCCAATGTCTTCCTCTGCTAGCTGACTTCTGCAGCTCAGCTGCTTTGCTTCAGAAGCAGCTCTCTCCTGGCAGATTGACAAACACCTCGGCCAAAATGGATCTGCTGAAGAGCTGGTATTTTGAATGTTAGAGAACCAGTCTGGGGAAGCGCTTTTGGGCTTTGTCTTTCTGAGGACTGCTGACACTCAGACACAGCGCAGGGATGCCAGGATGCCTTGCCTATGTCTGTTTTGCCCTTGTGCCAACAGACTTGTGTTCATCAGGTCATTGTGACACAAAGGAGATTTTAACTTTCTTGCTGACTTTGTTACTGGTAGTAACCACAGTGATTTTCAGTGTTGTCTTCTTGCCCAGAAAGAGGCAGTTTTATAGTAGAAGCTGAGAAAATGAACGTCAAAATGTCACTAGCAAAGCATGCAGCTGATGCTATATGTGTTGCATGCATTTGATATGCTCATCAGTGTTTTTTATTAACTTATGTATAGATGGGCCTAGTTGATGGAGAAGGGTTCAGCTCTCTCAACTACATGAAGCTTCTAAAAAATATGTCCAATTTAGCCAGGCCTTTCTGCACACCAGCCCTGCCGCAGCCTAGTAGCTGCCTTTTAGCAGACTATTTGCTGGAGCGCATGAGCTGGATCCCCTCCCTGCCCAGCATCGCTTGAAATTGCATCACTTGTACCCCAGTCACATGACTGGGACTATAGGTGTAGAGTCTATGTAGACATTTTGTATTATACATGTATGTTTAAATATATGTGTATGCGTAGTCTCCACAGCACACTATAGAGTTCCATAAGACAGGGGTTTCACAGAAAAAATTGTTGAACATTTTTCCTTCTAATACTTCAGAATGTTTCAAATATTTTGAAAAATCCACTAACCAGAGGAAAGACATTCATTATCTCATGCCTGAGCACCATTGCAAAGAAGGAGATTTTGGTACAAAATTCCCATCAGCAGAAAGCCACGTAGTAACTCAGGAATAGGTGAATTGGGGGGAGGAAGGGACAGCTTTTCCACACTGACCTATGTGGGAACTTTGGTCAGGACTTCGAGACAGTTTTAGATGTGTCTAGAATAAAGTTATGTGACAGGTTAGGAGTTTTTACCAATAAAAACATGCTAAGAGGACAAGTCTAAATGTTGAGTATAGGATTCTGAATCACAGAATCACAGAATCACAGAATGGTAGGGGTTGGAAGGGACCTCTGTGGGTCATCTAGTCCAAACCTCCTGCCGAAGCACGGTCACCTACAGTAGGCTGTAGAAGACCTTGTCCAGGCGGGTCTTGAATATCTCCAGAGAAGGAGACTCCACAACCTCCCTGGGCAGCCTGTTCCAGTGCTCCGCCACCCTCAGAGGGAAGAAATTCTTCCTCATGTTCAGACGGAACTTCCTGTGCTTCAGTTTGTGCCCGTTGCCCCTTGTCCTGTCACTGGGCACCACTGAAAAGAGCTTGGCCCCATCCTCCTGACACCTACCCTTCAGATATTTGTAAGCATATATTAGGTCCCCTCTCTGTCTTCTCTTCTTCAGGCTGAACAAGCCCAGATCCCTCAGCCTCTCCTCGTAGGAGAGATGTTCCAGTCCCCTCACCATCCTTGTATCCCTCCGCTGGACTCTCTCCAGTAGCTCCTCATCTTTCTTGAACTGGGGAGCCCAGAACTGGACAGAGTACTCAAGATGATGCCTCACTAGGGCAGTGTAGAGGGGAAGGAGAACCTCCCTCGACCTGCTGGCCACACTCCTCCTAATGCACCTCAGAATGCCATTGGCCTTCTTGGCAGCCAGGGCACACTGCTGGCTCATGGTTAACCTGTCATCCACCAGGACACCCAGGTCCCTCTCCACAGAGCTGCTCTCCAGCAGGTCCCCCCAAAGCCTGTACTGATGCATGGGGTTGTTCCTCCCCAGGTGCAGGACCCTGCATTTGCCTTTTTTGAATTTCATCAGGTTCCTCTGTGTCCAACTCTCCAGCCTATCCAGGTCACGCTGAATGGCAGCGCAGCCTTCTGGTGTATCTACCACTCCTCCCAGTTTGGTGTCATCAGCAAACTTGCTGAGGGTACATTCTAACTCTTCATCCAGGTCGTTGATGAAGAAGTTTAACAAGACTGGGCCCAGTACAGACCCCTGAGGGACACCACTAGTTACCAGCCTCCAACTAGACTCAGCGCCGCTGATGACAACCCTCTGAGCTCTGCCATTCAGCCAGTTCTCAATCCACTTCACTGACCACTCATCCAGCCCACACTTCCTGAGCTTCCCTAGGAGGATATCATGGGAGACTGTGTTGAAAGTCTTGCTGAAGTCGAGGTAGACAACATCCACGGCTCTCCCTTCGTCTACCCAGCCAGTCATGTCATTGTAGAAAGCTATTAGATTGGTCAGACATGATTTCCCCTTGGTGAATCCATGCTGACTACTCCTGATAACCTTCTTTTCTTCCACTTGCTTGATGATGGCCTCCAGGATAAGCTGCTCCATCACCTTTCCCGGGATGGAGGTGAGGCTGACCGGCCTGTAGTTCCTGGGTCCTCCTTCTTGCCCTTTTTGAAGATTGGAGTGACATTGGCCTTTCTCCAGTCCTCGGGCACCTCTCCTGTCCTCCAGGACCCCTCAAAGATGATGGAGAGTGGCTCAGCAATGACATCCGCCAGCTCCCTCAGCACTCGTGGGTGCATTCCATCGGGGCCCATGGATTTCCAGATTGCTTAAGCGATCCCTCACACAGTCCTCCTCGACCAAGGGAAAGTCGTCCTCTCTGTAGGCTTCTTCTCTTACCTCTGGGGCCTGGGATTCCTGAGGGCCAGTCTTAGCACTGAAGACTGAAGCAAAGAAGGCATTCAGTAGCTCTGCCTTCTCCGCATCCTCCGTCACCAGGACACCCGCCTCATTCAGGAGCGGCCCCACATTGTCCCTAGCCTTCCTTTTGCTGCTGATGTAGTTGAAGAAGCCCTTCTTGTTGTTTTTGACATCCCTTGCCAGCTTCAATTCCAGGTGGGCCTTGGCTTTCCTCATCACATCCCTGCGTGCTCTGACGACATTCCTGTACTCTTCCCAAGTGGCCTGCCCCTCTTTCCACATTCCATGGACCTTTCTCTTCCACCTGATCTCCGCTAGAAGCTCCTTGTTTAACCATGCAGGTCTCCTGCCTCCTTTGCTCGATTTCTTTCTCAGCGGGATGCACCACTCCTGAGCATGGAGGAAGTGACGTTTAAAGAGCGACCAGCACTCTTGGACTCCCCTGCCTTCGAGAGCCCTGGCCCACAGGATTCGTCCCAGTAGCTCCTTGAAGAGGGCAAAGTTAGCCCTCCTGATGTCCAAGGTTTTGATCCTGCTTGTCGCCCTGCTTCCTCCACGCAGGATCCTGAACACAATCATTTCATGGTCACTGCAGCCGAGTCTACCTCCGACCTTCACATCCTCCACCAGTCCCTCCTTGTTTGTTAATACAAGGTCCAGCAGAGTGCCTTTCCCTGTTGGTTCCTCCACCACTTGCATCAGAGAGTTATCATCGATGCTCTGTAGGAACCTCCTGGATTGTGCCTGCCTAGCTGTATGGTCTTCCCAGCTGATGTCAGGATGGTTGAAGTCCCCCATGAGAACCAGGGCCTGTGATTGTGAGGCTGCTTGCAGCTGCCTGTAGAAGGCCTCATCAATTTCCTCCTCCTGGTCAGGTGGCCTGTAGTACACACCCACCATAATGTCACCTGAATGAATATGTCAGTGGTAGTTTCAATGGATTCAGTGAGGCTAGCATTTTTTTTGCAGACATTTTCTCAGGACCGTACAGAAAGTCTCTGGCAAGGACATGACCCAAATGTAGGTCTGCTGAGTCCATGCAGTCTGGTGTCTTAATACGTTTTTTTTACTTGATTTTAATAGATATTTCTGTGACCTTCAATGCTATTGTGCTGCTAGCTCATAGCTGGGCTTGTCATAGACTTCAGGAAATATCTAATGGTGTGCGGGTTATCTGACTAACAGCACCAGTTGTTTGGTATTCATTTGTATCTGATTATCTTAAAAGAAGACATTCCAATGGTTTTAAAATGAGTCCAACTTTTCTTTAATTGCAAAAATAGAAGCCTCTCACAAAGCCAAAATTTCCTGAATGCTCAGTTCTACACCAAAGAAATTTCACATGAAACACTCCCCGTGCAACAAACAAAATAAACCAAGAGAGGGCAACTGACTGGCACCCAGCTCATCATGGACCCTGCCAGGCATCACCCCATCTGAGGGGTGTACCTGAAAATTTCCCGGATATCTGAAACCCCACTCTGGGGCTCCATCTTTCTGTATCTGCTGCAACAGGAAATGTCAGAACAAGGTTTAACTTCTGCTTGTTAACTTGTTTCCTCAAACATTGCTCTCTAGGCAATTTCCCCAGTTCTCTGAGGGCAGCAGCCCCCACATTTGCAGCCTCTGTGAGGGATGTAGGTGTTGCAGGGGCAGTACCGAGCATCCTGTCTCTGATCCATCTCTAGCCCTTGAAGTTGATAAAATGGGAACTGTAAAGGGTAGAATCCTGGTTTCCATAGAACTCAAGCAGCTGATGCTTTTGATTTCAGTAAGGTCAAGATTTCACTCACGTAAGTCAATATTTCTTTGCAAGAATGTTTTCTACATGCGGTGAATTATTTACAGCAAGGTTCAGCTTACGTACAGCACACAATGCAACAGAACAATCGGTTTACAATCAGAAATTTACACCTCCTGGTATAGCAAATTATCAGAGTATTTTTACGGCATAAAACCACATTACGCAGTAAATGCTAAAGTAGACAATGAATTTCCTGGCTTATATAAAAACAAAGGGATAATTCAATTAGAACTGTGTTTTAATTCATACCAGCCATAAACAATGAACTTGTGGCTTATAGACTGTGCCTCAGATTCGCCAGCATGGGAAGTCTTGCTACATTTTCAAGCCTTTTCAATTTTGTGAACCATGCATTTCAAGCATAATCCAATAAAACCTGATTGCGTAAAAATTTCCTGTCATGAACATGCAGTAATATTTCATCTCCATATGAATTAAAAAAAAAAAAGGAAAACTTTATATATACACAGGGAATCGCTTAAAATATGTCCAGATTTTATTGTATCTGTTTTGATTCCTGAAGGTCTATTGCTAATTTACAAAGATGGTATATGCAAACCATAAAATATATTTATTACGCTTCTTTGTCCTGATTGTATTAATTTCTCTTGCATTATTGGTAACTGATACAACATTCCCCACTCAAGACAGTTAGTACTCGAAGACTTTTGTTCATGATATCCTGATATACAAGAAAAATTGACATGAAGTTACCCCTACATGGCCTATATCTAGAAAAGAGAAACATGTTCTGGTCCTTTTTTGGCAATTTCCCAAGCTTTACAAGTCATGACAAACTGTTCACCACGTATGTGGCAGTACCTGTGCAGGTGATGGCACATCTGGAGTGACCTCTTGTCCTTCCACATCCTTACTAACTCTGACTTCCCAAGGAGTCTCTCATCAGGAAGAAATTTTACAACAGGGGAATAAAATGAAAAACCCTTGCCCTTCCTGCTTTCTAAAATGAAGGCTGCAGAATAGATGGTAACTACTTTGTGTTGGACATATAATTCTCGAGAAGGCTCTGAATTGCTGCCAGCTCAAAGCTACAGCCTCTGCAGAGGGCCACCTCCCTTCAGCTGCTGGAGAGCCAATAGCGAGTGTGAGGGCTTACACAGACAATAAAAGGGCTCGTAAAATAAAGAAGTCTGTAGTACAGTGCAATTCAATACGCAAAGCCTTTTCTTCAGCTATTTCCTGTTCATTGGTTTTGGGCCTGAACTTGATAAACCTGCCCACACAGTCTGCAGCAAGCAGAATATGAGCTCTGGCTGTTTGCAGAGCAAGACTCATTACAGGCAGCTATTCTATGTAGCTTTCATCCCTGTGGAAGCTGATACTGGTGATGCTGTCTCTGAATGGGAGATATGGCCACTTTCTTCATGGACCTTATTTCACAGATTGTTTAAATAGTGCAGAACTCCCTCCTAAGCCCTTCTCAGAAGGA
The DNA here is from genome assembly GCF_030867145.1 of Opisthocomus hoazin. Taxonomy (NCBI): domain Eukaryota; kingdom Metazoa; phylum Chordata; class Aves; order Opisthocomiformes; family Opisthocomidae; genus Opisthocomus; species Opisthocomus hoazin. The sequence continues at coordinate 67,788,854 of NC_134417.1, read as the reverse complement.
ATGTTAATTGTGATGGTATTTATCCATAACGGGTTTATTCATTAAAAACATGCACGTGTGCGCACGCACACACACACACTGGGAGAAGTTCATCCCCTGCAACAGTTATTGGGAAGAGCCATACATGTCCTTGCGTACCAGTCACCTCCCGGGAGCACTTATCTGTGCTAGATACTGGTGATCAGCCTTGTGCTGCCATCTGCACTGAGTGATGTAGGCCTTACTTGTTCAAAACGAAAGAGTCATCAGTCTGTATGTGGCATAACAAGGATGAATTGGGATCTTTCCTGTTAAATATGAAGGTGAGACTGCATTTCACCTACCATTTGCAGTGTTTGCTAGATATCTATATAACCTCTAAAATCAGTGAGGAGAAAATCCTCCCCTTAGCTACACTGCTGAAGTCAGTGAGAATTACTGCTATGTTACACATGGTACAGTGAAATAAGAGGTTTTCCACATGAAGGAACTGTCCAATCTCAGGTCAGTCTTATCCACAACAGCGGGTCTTATGCTGGTGATATAAATGTGGTTACCTGTTGGAGAGCAGACATGCAGCTGGGAAAGAGATTATTTCTGCTCACCTCCCTGTCAGCCCATTTCATTTGTTCAGCATTGTTTTAGCAAGCTGAGAAACACAGTGTAGCCAACATCTTTTGTCCCAGCCATTCCCATCATGAACCCATCTGGTGCGGGAACAGGCAGATGGGTGACCCTGATTGCCTGTGCTCCATACGGGGTCCCCAGAAAGCATTAAGGTAGTTAAGAGAGGCTACGTACCTTCACTGCCCCACAGCTTCTCCCACTCACGACTTACATTTGTGCATTTTGGGAGGACTATGGGTCACTCTCTACCTAAACACAGTTCTTGTAATTATTCATTGTATATATATTTATGTGTATAATTTTTATATATATATATGTATTTATGCTACGTAGAATTTCCAAACGTTTGCTTTTTTGTGCCTTTTATCTAACATTCAGCTTCTCAAGAGCTTTCTAGATTTGGGTTTTTTTTAGATGACAGCATTACATTCTGTCAAAAAGAGAAAGGTAAAGTTATTCTGCTTCTAAAGATACTTGATCTATGTTCCCAAACTTCTATCTCTAATTTAGTTTTAAATCTACACCTATCATTTCCATAATTTTAGTTGTTCTTTTTAACAAAATAGTGGGTCAAGCACCTGAATTCTGTGAACTGGTTTGGATTAAAATGCACACTTTCCAGTATGACTTGTGGCGAGTACTTTCTAGATCAACTGCAAGTCAACGTAAGGTGCAAACTACAAAAGAAAAATGTTCCTTCTGAAAATGCGTAGGATGCACTGACTGGAGAGTAAACATTTTGTCTTGGCAGTACTGTGGTAGAGAGAAATGCAGGGCAGATGAGGGAAGAAGCTGTAACCACCTGACCATGTTTATGTAAGCGAACATCTCCAGCGCTTGGGAATGGAATGGCTGCGTCGAGTCACACTGCTGCACATCACCCGTCAAATGAAGTAACCTCCTCTGGTCACTTCTCAAAGTTGCATTTGCTTGCAGTGAAACAAAAAGAACCAGATTCTTAAAATCAGTGCAGACATCTGATGTCCTTTACAAATTGACTGAAGATCGCTGTTTTTTTATTTTTTTTAAAGATAGGCTCACGAGACCCTGAAATCCAATTATGAACAAAATCTCAAATGGCATATAATGAGAGTTAAGTACCTTCCTGCCCCAGCAGGGCACAGTGCCCATCTCTGCTGCTATAAAATCACAGAAAGTAAGTCTTGACAGGAGTCTGACAGGTCATCTAAATGGTCCCTCTGCCATCGCAGATGAGCAAGTCCTAAATCATCCCTAACACTGCCTGTGCTGATTTGTGTTTCATGAGACTCATATTGAACGCCCTGGTTAGTCATCTTACCACGACGTGTTCTTCTTCTGCAGCAGTGTGACATGCTCAGTAATGATCAGTTTCTCACCACTTAATTTTACTGGTTAAACCAGCTGTCCTTTATTAGGCTTGAGAGGAACATATTGATCTATAATTGAGATGCTGAGAAATACTTTCTTTTAGTTTCTCGATGATGTTCTGAGTACTCAGTAAACGGGTGCTTAAAAGTAAATTTGTGATTCATCTGCAAGTACCTGCAAAATGATGTGCTGCACAGAATCATCTGCAGGTCATGAAGAGGATACTTTGAACTTCAACCTTACAGGTGCCTTAGTTACTACAATTGCCACAGAACTACAAGGGTCAAAGCAGCATAACTCTGGCACCATCCTAAACCTCAGGGCTGGCCAGGGACATTAATTTCACTAGATAGTTGACTAAGGACCTGATCATGTTCTTCTTCCCGAGGTGGTATTTCAAGCTGGAGGTCTGACTTTTCCTCAGCACTGGCTGGTGATATTGACATTGGCTGTGTAGGATTCACACTTCCATTTTGCCAAGTCCCTCTGAAGCGGCTGCTCGTGGAGCAAATACAATGGTACATTGCAAAGACCCAGCTGCCCCAGGAACTCAAAATTCCCAGTTTGCCGCTACCATTAACTGCAAAGTTTCTTTTTTGTTGTTTTGGTTTCTTTAGCATGTGGCTAGCACTGGCGCCAAACTGCACACGGTTGGGCTCAGGTCTTCTACACTACCAGAGGGCAGAGAGAGCATGCTCACACACTGCAGAGCCTCACTGGCTTGGGATTGACTACTGTTTCAATGCAAAAGACTTCTGAGTTACAAATGCTCATATTTTTGAGCTGTAATCAAATAACTATACATATTTATCTTCATGAAGACACATCTGACTTAAAATTCCAAGCACTGGAAATGCAGAGACCTTCATATCGTTAGCATTTAGGACCTGCATCTTTGAAAAACGGCTCAGATCTTGTTTCTTAAAGTTGGCAAAAGATGGAGGATGATCCGAGAAAAGAGGACAGAAATTCACCACATTTGTGTGGTTGGTTTTATCCTAAAACAAAGTTATTTTCCAAATTATAAACACATGAGCACTTTGTAATAGTAATACTGGCAGACGTTTAATTAAGGTAGCATTATTGCTAAGAATTTTAATACAGAGAAAATTGTCTGTTCTACCTTTGTTGCTGTTTTATTTCAGCTAAACTGTATTTATTAAGTAAATCAAATAAAAACCAAGTCTTACTTTCGGCACCCCATGCCACAACAAGTCTTTTAATTTGCGCTGCCTTTCTGTACCTAGCAAAGAACAACAACCAGCACCTACCTGATAGATTTGGTTGCTCAGACAAAGCAACCACATAAACCCTTCTGCCAGAGCAAATGTTCATTAAACTGGGTTTTCATGTGTTGGGTGTGGTGTTTGAGAGGAAACAGATACCGCAGAGGTGATTAATGTAAGGTTACTTTCCTCTTAAAATACACCTTGAATCCACTGATTCAAGTGTCAAAAGTGTTAACTCCTTTTCTACTTTTTGATACACTGATACATTAATTATGTTTTTCTGCTGTTCCTGTGAAATGTATTAAGAGACAAAACACCCTACTGCCAAGACATTGTAATTATTGAGGTCATATCAGTATTCCCAATATTACTGTCACTAGTGTACAGCACTATTTTTAAAGCAGAGAAGCGAAATTTACCTTATGTGTGCAATGACAACATTTCCAACCATCCTGAGATGAAGAAAAATAGCATTTTCCATTGGAAAATATTTTGATTAGAAATTGCTCAGTAAGTACCTTTAGAACACAGCCTTTCCTGCAAACCCAAGGGTGATGCCAATCCCAAAAGTCAGTATGCATGTTAGGCCGAATTTTTGGTGGCTGCAAATCATCACCCCTCCACTGAAACCAAAGCTGCCATAAAGACCAACATAACCACAGTGTTTCCATCGTCTGAAGCTCAAACTGAGATCCTAAACCACAGATCCTGAACTTGGCTCTTCACAGCATTCTACTGAACAGAGAAAGAAAATATCATTAGTGAAGAAAAAAAACAACCACTATAATGACAAAACATTTCCATTTTGTACATCCACGTGAACATAACAGACTGTGAAACAACTTGCACATACATGTTGTAAACATATACATTATTAAACCAAACTTGTTCATTATTAACCTCTCTGTATTACTCACACTTCTTTTAGAATCAGCCCATTTGTATCTTTAGAAACTAGGAATGCCTTCTGGAGCACTCCTGGGAAGTGCAGTGTGCCCCAAAGCTATTCAGGAATACAGCCTCCATAGCAGAGCCAATTTGTTGTCTTTAATGACTAAATTCTAAACTTCCCATTGTTCACCGGTAAAAGTTGAAATAGCAATACGCAAAATACTGTTGTCTGAAAAAATAACTGTCTCCATATTCCTTGAAGTCTGAAAAATAGGTATGTGGCTTGGACAAATACATGATTGTATTTTCTTGTAAATGTTCCACTGGATTAATCATGTGATGATCTGCTCCGTTGGTGGAGAGTTAGTTCTTCTTCCCTGGCTCCTCTCTCTCGTTCTACACTCGCAGTGCCGGCAGCTCAGTCCTCACGCTGGGGAGGAAGCTTCAGAGGTGCACAGTGGCTGTGTGTGTGTGCTGGTGGCACAAATGGAGCAAACCCCTTCCCTGCAAGGTATTGCCTCATGTGCGGATAGTGGGAATTCGATCCCCTCTTGTAGTGCTGAGCTTACACCCATCCCTCACGAACTCATTCTTGGAAGGGACTTTTCCACGGAGAAGGTGACTCGTGTAGGTAGACATGTACAGCGACCATCCATTTAAAATTTATGAATGAAGGGTAAAACTCAGGGCCTAGCTGTGTCAGTGAAGGAAACACTGACCCTGGCTGAACACAACATTTAAAAATGGTTTCAAATTGCTAAGGATGAAATTGTCTCCTGTTTCCGAGGTCTATGTGAAACTGCATTGCATAGTCATTCCTGAACACTGAAGAGAATTGTTCAGCACTCATCTTAGTCAACAGGGATTTGTCTGCTTATTTCAATAGAATCTGAAATAGATTACCAAGATTTACAACAGGACTAGCTTAGGATCTCTTTCTATGGGACTCTAAATTGTGTTTTACCTTGTGGCACATAGCCTGTCCTGAAGTCCTTCCTCAACACACCTGCAGGGTTAGGGCCTCTGTCTTTAACCTCCAAAGCTAACTCAAAAGAATTGACATTTATCTCAAGTGCTTATTTCAGTTTTTCTCCATTACTATCTGACAAGATCTGGATTTAAGACTATTATAACCCATGATATTTTAAGTACCTTATGCAGTTCTAAGAAGAAAAATCATTATGGATGGAAATGCAGCAAGCAAATGAAGGAAAGGAAGAAATTTTACACCAGCAGCAGAAGTCCCACATGACTGCAGTATAAAGGATGGCATTCTGTCTCTCCTCATTCACCTGCCACATAGGACCATTTTTTTACAACTCCTGGATCAGGGCTGGTATTTAGACATTTGAGATGAGCAGGTGTCACCACTGGCACTTGCAGCTGCCTCCTCTGACTATGTCTTCCTGCTTGGGCTGGGGTGGAAGCATCAGATGCCAGTGGATTAGCAGGGAAAACAAAGACGGACTGATAGCTTTCCAGCTTCCCTCAAAGTTAAAGACTGTGATGAATATCTTGAAGTTGCTAGCGTTTGAAATATCCCATGTACATCTCAGCCAAAGGCAAAGGAGTGGGAATCTGTAGAACAGTTTTTCAGAGAGATGCAAGAAGGAATGACATTATATTCATTAGATATTTTATGCATAAAACTCCATAGGAGTCACAGCCCTGTAAAAACTTCCTTGGCACTGGTCTTGCTGCTTGCAGACTCTTTACAATTGGCTTCATGTGGGAAATTAATCTGTTTTATTTCTTTTGTGATTTGCAGAACTTTTGCAGCAACAGTACTGTAAATCCTAACTGCAAATCAGCTTCTCCCTGACCTGATTTCTGCCTCAGTAATCACATAGAGACTCTAATGATGCTTTGAAAGTGTGATAAAAGGTGCTTATTACTCACAAAACTGTACATTCATCATGTTTTCCTGATGACAGACTGACATATGAAATTGTCACCTTCAAAATTAGGGACTTGGAACAGCAATCAGATTCTAAAAATAGATACTTCCTGTGCTAAGACATTAGTTTATCATTTCTTACCTGGGATTCTTTACTGCCTGTTAGAGATTGATTATAAAGACTGATTATAGAATAGAATAAAATCATAGAACTAGAACTTAGATTCAGCTGTGTAAACACAGCTGTGTTAAGATACCATACAATGTGTATGTGTGCAATTGGGATAGAAATTAATTGTATGGATTGTATCAAACAGAATTCACAAAAGAAGCCGAGACGACCCTGAAACCAAGCAAGGCCTGAAACCAGCGAGGGAGAATTCTATGAAGACAGAAGAGTAGAAATAAATGATGTACTTAAAGGAACGGAACGGTTGCTTAGAAACTTATGAAGATTCTAGACTTGATGTAGTCGCTTTAATAAATGTATATAAACTGGTCTAGCAAGTTAAGCTTTGCCACTCACTGAGGTGATGGCCCAATTCTGAGATGTGAATAAAGCAATACCTAGTGCAACCCACTCGTGTGAGGATAAAATTTTTAACACTGCCATGATCATAATTTATAACAAACATTCGTCTAGCATTCACCTCAGAATGGCTATTAAAAAAAATCATCATTTCCAAACTAATTTCACAGTTTCTTCAGAGTGAAAGAATTGTGCCTTCATGCTGAGTTTCTGGGCAGAGTAATAGGGTGACTATTTTTCCTATAAACAAGTATTCTTGAACTACCAATACTGTTAGACAAAAACTATTTTAAGATGCCTTTAGGACTTGTTTGAGGCAGCCTAAAGAACTGACTTGTTCTCTGAGGGTGTTTCAGATCTTGGCATGCAATTGGTATTTCACCTTCATTTTTTTTATGCACCTGATAATGGGATGGTAATATTTCAGGGGATCCTTTGGAGATCATTGAGATTCTTTTTCTGTTCATCTGTTTGATTTGTCTTGCAATGTGCAAAATCTTTTAAGCAGTCACCAAGCTCTTTAAAATGGGCAAATTAAGGGACTCCAAGCCAGTTACATCTTGTGAAAGTTGATAGTTCAAAATCTAGTGTTAGAGAAAAGTATTGAAAGCAAAAAGTGCTGGAATTTTCCAATTGCAAGTTACTGGCTTTTTCTTTCCTATTTGCTATTGGCTACCTGGCACTGTTACTACTGTTGGATGGTCACTTCATACGGCTGGTATCAGGACATGTGGAGATGACATAGCCTGGTGGGCAGGTCCATGTTCATTCCCTGCTGCAGCACACAGGAGGAAATGCTGTTCCCAACGCTGCGTCAGTGTCCCTCCATGCTATCGCGGTCAGAGGCTGATGTTGTTTGAATATGATGTGTCCTTTCACCTGGTCTTGCCCTCTCCCACAGTGGCTTGGATTTCGAAACTCCCACCCTTCTCCCCACTTTGTTCACAAGCAGAGTGTGAAATGATATGTTCGCAATGGCTGGTGCTGAGCTAGGCAGATGTCTCTCCAGATTTTAATGCAACGAGCTCAGAGTCCTCTATGTATCTTCCATTTAACTGTTCATTGTTGGAATCATGATGGTACAGGTAAATGGGGACCTCTGTGATTGATGTTGCAGTGTAGGAGGTAGATCGTGTGGAACAATGGTCTCGGCGCCTCTGGCCCCATTGGGTTTTGTACTGTGTCCATTGTCTCTTCAAAGCTCCTTGTACCTGTTACAGAAACATGTAGTTAGAGTGAGGCATAATCCAAACCCCTATAATTCTAGATATTTCAAAATATGCTGAAGAAAATAAAAAAGGAAAGGAAAGGAAGAGAAAAGAAAAGAAAAGAAAAGAAAAGAAAAGAAAAGAAAAGAAAAGAAAAGAAAAGAAAAGAAAAGAAAAGAAAAGAAAAGAAAAGAAAAGAAAAGAAAAGAAAAGAAAAGAAAAGAAAAGAAAAGAAAAGAAAAGAAAAGAAAAGAAAAGAAAAGAAAAGAAAAGAAAAAACAAAGCTCCAGGTCTAATTCCATCAGGTTCATTCTGCCTCCCTCCTATCCTCTGCTCACAGCTCCAGAAGCAGAAGCAGTTGCTCAGCTCTCGGCCTTAACTCCCTCCTGGCCTACCCTATGGCAGCAATTGGAGTTTTTGCAGTTGTTGCTGCTTATGAAGAGCAGGTATGGTTTAGCCATTCCCCTAAGAGGTAAATGTGGAACAGATAGCTGCACAGGAACACAGTACGATGCTGTGGTAGAAAAGAGAAGAGGAAGGAGGGATGGGGATTTAAAACCCATCTGATGCCACAGATGGATCCTTGCCCTTGGAATGGCTGATGTGTTGTGATCCCTGAAGAAACTTCACCTTGAGCAAAACTGGCCATGACTGGCAAAGTGCAAGTACACTTCAAGAGCTTGCCAGGACTAATTTTGTAGAGAGATTCTGTGAAGGCAAAAAATCAGCATTGATGATAGTCCTCTGCGTAGCAGAGAATTTCAACCATTGGACATTCATCTTCTAGGAGTAAAATACTTTATTCAACATTCACATTAAGAAATATGTTATGTATGGCACTAGGATATGACTTGAGCTATTGAGTCCTGCCAGGGAATAAGTAGCCCTTCTCCAGTTGCATGTTCAGGCATGCTGGTACTTGCTAGCTCCTTTCCAAAGCAGGGAGTGGGCAAACCCTCGCTCTGTTCCTTCAGCTCAGCTACTCCAGCTAGAAAAATGTGGGAATAGGAGCAGTTTGCCGTAATAACTTGCTGTAAATGACCACCTCTCCAGGTGAAGGCAGGTGCAGGTGAGGCACTGGGATGACAGGAGTGTCCTGGAGTTTCCATGTTCCTGCTGAGGCAGATGTTGTATGTCATCAGCGATCTGGACGTCCACAAATCCATGGGCCCCGATGGAATGCACCCACGAGTGCTGAGGGAGCTGGCGGATGTCATTGCTGAGCCACTCTCCATCATCTTTGAGAGGTCCAGGAGGACAGGAGAGGTGCCCGAGGACTGGAGAAAGGCCAGTGTCACTCCAATCTTCAAAAAGGGCAAGAAGGAGGACCCAGGAACTACAGGCCGGTCAGCCTCACCTCCATCCCGGGAAAGGTGATGGAGCAGCTTATCCTGGAGGCCATCATCAAGCAAGTGGAAGAAAAGAAGGTTATCAGGAGTAGTCAGCATGGATTCACCAAGGGGAAATCATGTCTGACCAATCTAATAGCTTTCTACAATGACATGACTGGCTGGGTAGACGAAGGGAGAGCCGTGGATGTTGTCTACCTCGACTTCAGCAAGACTTTCAACACAGTCTCCCATGATATCCTCCTAGGGAAGCTCAGGAAGTGTGGGCTGGATGAGTGGTCAGTGAAGTGGATTGAGAACTGGCTGAATGGCAGAGCTCAGAGGGTTGTCATCAGCGGCGCTGAGTCTAGTTGGAGGCTGGTAACTAGTGGTGTCCCTCAGGGGTCAGTACTGGGCCCAGTCTTGTTAAACTTCTTCATCAATGACCTGGATGAAGAGTTAGAAAGTACCCTCAGCAAGTTTGCTGATGACACCAAACTGGGAGGAGTGGTAGATACACCAGAAGGCTGCGCTGCCATTCAGCGTGACCTGGATAGGCTGGAGAGTTGGACACAGAGGAACCTGATGAAATTCAAAAAAGGCAAATGCAGGGTCCTGCACCTGGGGAGGAACAACCCCATGCATCAGTACAGGCTTTGGGGGGACCTGCTGGAGAGCAGCTCTGTGGAGAGGGACCTGGGTGTCCTGGTGGATGACAGGTTAACCATGAGCCAGCAGTGTGCCCTGGCTGCCAAGAAGGCCAATGGCATTCTGAGGTGCATTAGGAGGAGTGTGGCCAGCAGGTCGAGGGAGGTTCTCCTTCCCCGCTAACACTGCCCTAGTGAGGCCTCATCTGGAGTACTGTGTCCAGTTCTGGGCTCCCCAGTTCAAGAAAGATGAAGAGCTACTGGAGAGAGTCCAGCGGAGGGCTACAAGGATGATGAGGGGACTGGAGCATCTCCCCTACGAGGAGAGGCTGAGGGATCTGGGCTTGTTCAGCCTGAAGACGAGAAGGCTGCGAGGGGACCTAATATATGCTTACAAATATCTGAAGGGTGGGTGTCAGGAGGATGGGGCCAAGCTCTTTTCAGTGGTGCCCAGTGACAGGACAAGGGGCAATGGGCACAAACTGAGGCACACGAAGTTCCATCTGAACATGAGGAAGAACTTCTTCCCTCTGAGGGTGACAGAGCACTGGAACAGGCTGCCCAGGGAGGTTGTGGAGTCTCCTGCTCTGGAGATATTCAAGACACGCCTGGACAAGATCTTCTACAGCCTACTGTAGGTGACCGTGCTTCGGCAGGAGGTTTGGACTAGATGACCCACAGAGGTCCCTTCCAATCCCTACTATTCTGTGATTCTGTGATTTTTGCTCAGTGAGTAGTCTGAAGTCACTCTCGGGGCTCTTTGCAGAACAGTATCTTGGATTCAAATAGATGAATCTGAATGACTTTAATATTTCCCAAGTCTCTACAATTCTAATCACTTTATTAATATGTATATCGTAAAATGCCGTCTACTCACCACCCACAGCTGCCTGCAAGAAAGCTGTTTCATGTCACATAAGGACAAGGCTTCATGAGGACTTGCTATGAATCTGAGATGCTTACTGAGTGTACAGCGCAACTGTGCATCATGCCAAGAATGGATATTTCAATTGCTTTGGCTTTTTATTTTTAATCGAAGATGCAAGCCAAGGTATGAGGATTGGTGCTATAAATCCTTACACATGCAAGTAGTTGCACTGACTTTGGTATGACTGCTTTCTTGAGTAAACAAACTTTTGCTGGACTAGTCCTTTAAAACTAGTTGAAAACTATATCCCTGCCCAGTTTCCAATACTAGCTCTTTTGCTGTTTTGCTTAGCTTAATACAAAATTGTTACGAGTTCTTTTCACCTGGAGAAATGTATTCCGATTCACCTTCTCCTAACACATAAAAAAAGAAAACAGATGGCTTGAGTGTAGGTTAATTGGACACCAAGCACAGAAAAGGCATATATGGTTTCAAAGGAACTTTAACTACTGGGGCTGTGAGCAAAGCCTGCTATGCCAATACTGAGATTTAAAGTGAAAAGGCTGCATGCAGGGATGTTTCATATCACACCATCACCCAAGTTTATTAGTGAGAAAGAATTACTGCATGAAAGAGTAATGCAGTTGTAGCACATGATTATTACACAAGGTGAACCCTGTAAAGATTTTAGCCACTTTAAAATTGCCTTTTGATGTTACAGTATGAATATTGTAGCTTAGCCACCCTAGAAGATATTGAGAGGGACTGGAAGATGAAATCTTCAGAAGGATTGTCAGTGACTTTCCCCAATATCGCCCTGGGGCAGCAGTTCCTGTAACCTAAGGCTGGACACAATGAGAATAGTGCAGAATCTTGGACGTGCACAGCAGCTCTGCCTGCCTGCAGCCGTCTCTCCAACACCACCACCATGGTCATTACTGCGCATAGCCACTACACACCTCTGGCCATCACCTCTGCCCCTAAGTATTGAGTGTGTTTGCATTTCACAGCAGTTCACCCATTCAGATTAATCTCAGCGTCTTTAGTGCAGGTGTCGAGAACACACTCTTACAGCCTTCCTGTTCCTCTCCTAACCCTCCAGCCCCTGCCCCCTGCGTAGACCCCAAGGCTTTGATGGCTCTTGCATGGGGAGAAGAGCTGCTGTGAAGGTGATGAGCTCCTGCTGAGCTCTCAAACTGCTCTCAGTTTAACTGGAGCCTGACAGCCACCAGGGCAGCCCTAGGTCTGGAGATAATAACACAGTTAACTGAAGAAGGAAGTGCAATGTCACCGAGTCTTACAAAGCCTGCCGTGAGGAGCTTATAGTTTTCTTCACAGAAAGGAGTGACACTTAAATTGTATGTCTGGCTGGGGAGAGAACAGGCACATCCCCTCCAGTTCAGCCCATGATTAGAACTGCCATTAGTCAGATTTACAAGGCTCCACAGAGCAGTAGGAGCACGAGGTCAAAGCAGCTGTGTTTTCATTCTTCACTGAACTGCTGGCCTGTACAAGAATCCGGCCGCAAATGGATAATAGATAGTACAAGCTGCTGCACTGGAGTAAAACAATGTGTTAATCCAGATTTTTGCCATGATTCCAAGGATGTCAGATGATAATACTTCAGTGCCAACTAAAATACTTTATGCATGGATTTTAAATGTGTAAGCAGCATTACTGAAAATCACATGCACAGCCATAACATATTAATGACCGAGGAGGCTCCTGGGGACCAGGAGGGGCAGGGCGATGCTGCCGTGCTTTCCACCATGACAGCAGATGGAAGAAAGTAAAATCTAAAGAAATTAAGAGCTTGAATTTATTTACTCTGCTCTTCAGGACTTCAAAGGTTTTTCTGTTCTCTTTTAGCCATTCATGCCTCTCTGGCACACAAGATACATGGCTGTTTTTTTCCAAACAGACTTTCCATTTTGTTGGCCAGCCTTGCAGTCTAGAAGCGATCTCAGGCCTGGAAATATGGTCTGGTGAGCAGACTATTGCAGAGACCTTGTATCATCTGTACAGTACTGTTGCTGTTGGACAGAGAAACTGCAGTGCTGCTGGACACAGAGATTTTGTATGAAAATGCACAAGAAGATCTGTCATTTTAAAAGTCCGAAACAAATCCATCGTTTATGTGTTCTTTCACATGAATGCAGGCATCAGTACAGCTTCTTATTACAATTTTTACATTTCTTTCTATAGATGGGCTCATGGTACTAACTTGAGGTTGGGGAAGTAGTAGGTCATGAATGCAATATAAAACACTGTCAGGCGGTACTGAGTTCAGCACTGTTTGTCCTGGCTAAACTTCATGTATTTCAGCCTTGAAGTTGAATATTCTAGCAGGAAAAAAGTAAATCTCAGAGTATCCAGGCTCTTGTGGTAATAAAATTAATCTCCTTGCCCCACACTGACTTTTCTCACGAGAAATAATTTTGAGCTCTGTGGCAGCAGATGTATACTGCAGCGTGGAAACAATCTCCTACCATGACTGAAGACCAGACTCTGGCTTTGGTCTATGTTGTACTGTACACAGCAAGACTCGGGGAAATAATCTTGGTTTAGCTCTCTTGGGCAGCCAAACTCAGAGCAGCCCTCCTTTTGGAAGGACCTAATGCCATCTTGGCATTAGTCTGTTGCTGCTCCTCTGTAGGTTTTGTTCCTTACGTATCTACACCTTGTGCAACTGCAGGAACAAATGGAACTTGGAGGAAAGGGATCATAACCCTTTCATCCTCTCCTCTGGCACAGCCCAGCACAGCTACTCTAGCACCTAAACTTGCTTGATGTTTATTGGTAAAGTGTTGATGCAAGTAGTACCCAACTGTCTTGAGTCTATATTAGAGAGATGTCATCTTTGGCTCTTTGCCCATGTTAATGGGATATTCTAATAAAAGCTTCCCTTATTGTCTGGTAAATAAAATTTTCTATAAGAAAATAATGAGAGGATTTCTCCACATCCCTGTCATTGACTATGTTAGACAGTCTGCAAGTCTGCAGCAGATACAAAACTTTTAAAAACGGGTGTAATGGTGATAAGTACCCAAGCACCAACAAAAATCACACTCAGCATGGATGGGAAACCTGAATGCCCACGGCTGTTTGTTCTTACTGCCGGACACTGATGAATGTTTCTGATCAGCCACTCCATCAAGGAGTCATTAATCCTACATGCAGCCTGAAACTACCCAAAGGTAGTTAAGTCTTTCATGTGATTACTCATGGGAGAAATACAGTACAAAACTGGAAGCCACATTCAATATCAGATTCATTTTTATCTCATTTTGGGCATCATCCTTTCCAGATGTGTCCCCTTAGTGATGGCTCATTGACAATTCAGGTATCAAAAGTAGATATCCAGATGAGAGCATTTCACAAGGAAGAGGTCGTTCCACTGTGGGCTGCCAGATGCATCAAAAAGGCTGTCAGAGGTGAGCAAGGGTTTGGTAACTATTGCTGTTATTCAGGATGTGCATCCAGACCGCACATCTTCAGTCCACATAAGGAACGACTGGCTGCTATTGCAGCTTACTGACAGCAGCTCAGTCAGTGCAGAAGTCCACAGCATGCAGCATGGCTCTGAGGTTGGACATCTGAATATCTCATATGAATACAGTGTATTTTCTATATCTAAATATATTTATTCTGAAGTCTAAATTAATGTTGTACAAGACTTAATGAACAAAAGAAAACTGCGTATTTATTTTAGACTCATTTTAATTTCTGGAATGTGACTTTCAGTTTTCTGCCTGGTGCACTCTAGGTTAGTTCTTATGACAGGCAAACTCATTCATACCCTGCAAACTAATTTTGAATTAAATGATGCATATGGTCCATCATGACGTTGGCAAGCTGATGCTCCAGTTCTGTTCATCATTGGGTATCTTGAGAATTGTATTCCTGTCATTGTAAAGGTGGATACCCTTCTCTGACATTGTGGCATTGCCAAAAGTACTTTGGAACTAGAGCTATCTGATGAAACATACCTAAGAAACAAGCAGCCTTTAAGATACATTATATTTTCAGTGCATTTTCTTGCTGCCTTTCTTCATTTTTAGCATTGCTACAGCCTTTCTAGGCACAAGTCCACAGATTCTCATGAGAGTTGCAGAATTACAGAATAATTGACCTTTTACTCTAAAACTATAAAACATTAAGCAAATTTGTGTTTCAAAATCTAATCTGAAAAAAATGGAGGGTGACACTGCAAAGAATGAATAAGGAAGAAGGCAATGTTCAAGACCAGGATTTTGGGGTAACACATTGTCTGGAGGCAAGCGAGGATGCACTGGACCACTGCCTGTACATAGCTATGCAGGCCTTCCTACGGGGAAAGGATGATTCAAAAACTGCCTGGCTCGTCTCTGCTTTCTCCACACCAGGGCCTCCCTGCCAGGGAGAATCAGAAGTCTTTCTGTGTTGCCAGGGCATGGAGATTGGACTGTGCCAGAAAGTGATGACAGTAAGGGAGAAGGAGAAAACTGATAGTAGCCTGCAGCCTGGGTACAGATATACAATTGGAAAAAATAGTTGTACATCTCTTCAGCTGTTTTTCAATTGAACCCATGAAATCATCAACTTCTGTGGCACGATCTTTACAGCTACCATTTCATGTTAGGTTCTGGTGTCATTAACTGCTCATGTTTTGCCATTCTCTTTTATTCTCCTGAGAAGCCACGTTACAGAATTGCTGTGGGAGGCCTCTAATCTTTTCTACTGCTGCTTTTACCTGTACATTTATGCAGCAAGCCAGCCACAAGCAAATGCTTATCTATGTTGACAAGTGGTGGCAGAATTTAATATTCTCTGCCATCCCAAAAGGTAGCAAACCAGCCAGCAGCACCTTATCAACAAATAACTGTCACTGTCAAGTCACTATCAAAACATCAGTGTGGTCACATCATTACTGGGAATTTGTTACTTTCTAATAATATACAGGGATAAGTAGGAGCATGAATACCTCTTTAGGTTGACATACTGAGTGTTAACATCACAGAGCTTGCTCTGCACCTAATTAATCTGCTCTGGATTCATAACTGACTTTTTACAGGACTTTCTAGCTTTTCCAAGATAGTGGTGTTTTATTTTGCTGCAGTTGAATGCTCCTGATATATTGAAAAAGCATTTGGCTGCTAACCATCTTTGGAAAATGACTTACTGTAGGAATTCAAATGGTTCTTGACATATATTCATCAGCTATTTTTTTGTAAAAATAATGTAGTGAAGTGGACCGAAAACCCGCTGTTCATATATAAAATATTGATCCAGCTGTAAGAGAATGGGAGACATCTTTGCCTCAAGAGTTTTTGTTTCTCAGTTACTATGTGAGAAACAGTGACCTTAAAAAGGCCAGTGCTAATCCTCAAAGCAGTGAAAACAATCACACTCCTCCAGGCTCCTCTGCTCTGACCGTGCTACCAGGGATGGCACCTGCCACAGCTCTATGGCTGAACGCAGCTCTCCAGAACAGACCGCTGAAGATCCCCACTGCTTCTTATGGGGCATGGTGGGCCTTCCAGGTGATCCATCCCACTCTTCCAGGGCAGGAAGATAAGTAGAGCATTTTCTCCTTTCCTGAGACCCCTGTCTCAAAATTACAGATGATAGGGGCAGAGTCTCATGCCTGTACCTCATATGGGGCTGTCTGCTTTGTAATGGTATCACTTCTGATTCATCTGTTTGGAGATATTCAAGTCACCTTCTGCACAGAGCTTTCAAAAATGCATGCTGCTGCTTGCATATAGAGAGCAAAAAAGTGACTTTGTGTGGTTTCAAAGTTCGTAGCGTGACATGCTTCACTTCTGCCTTAATGAACAATGAAGTAACTATTTTAAAAGTTCTATCCATTTGCTGTATTTCGTGCTTACCTCACCATTGAAGAAGCAGAATATAGTTGCCACAAGTAAGCCCTAAGAGAAAGGAAAAGAAAAGAATTTAGAGATCAGAATACGCAATTTTTTTTGTCGTTGTTTGGAAATTTGGACTTGAGGGATATAAGATAAAAACATTAGTCCACTTTCTCTGCCTCACAGACACTTCATCTAACCTCCCCCTCATTCACAGTTACGTTATTACACTTATTTTTGTCTTTTTAACACGTTTTGCCATTTTCTTATCCATTACTAGCGTTTTGAGATTATCTATTTTGGCTGTGAAGTTATTTTTGTACAAGAGGCCTACAAAAAAAAAATTAAATGGCATGTAAGGTAGACATCTTGCCTAGAGGGCAGTAACACACTGGTACTGACTTTGCTGAAGAGATGGCAGAGGAACCATGTCCTGTATGCTGCCATTCGTTTGTCAGAGTCCATTTACCCAGATAAAAGTGTTGGCCAGGGAGAATCCAGCTGCCCCAGGAAGACTTTAAATCAAATTGTATCTCAGGATATGTGAGCTTGTATGTGGAGCATCACAATGGATGGCAGCAATGTGAAAAGAGGTATAAATGGTCAGAAAAAGGAAAAAAATCCACAATAGGTGAGTTAGAAGGTAGGGGACAGAGAAAAAAGAAGACAGATTGCAGATCATAGCTTGGTCCTAAAAGGCTTAAAATTGATTTAGCTGTTGCTGCAGTTGTTCGGATAATATTTCACTACTGCCACAAGTTTAAACAGGGCCAGGCTGGGGACATGAGGTGAGAAAGTGTGAAATTAATAAGAGAAAATTCTCACACTTGGAGCCTGCCATTCAGAATCATGTAGCTACACTGGTCCCTGTTCTAAACCATACTCACTCTTACTAAAATAGCATTACATAGCATCAGTGGGAGCCAAATGCTTTCATTTTAAATTACTTAACGCAGTTGTTATAAACTAAATGTATGGCAGTTTGTGAAATTGAGGGGAAAACTGCAATACAGTAGCTTGTGCTCCCAAGGGCTGCTTTGAAGAGTTTTGCAGCTGTATCTTTTTTATAAACCCTTATTTAACTGATTACCAGTTAAATTGTAGCTAACGCTTTGTAAAATGTCTTGGATGCTCAAGTGTATATTTTGGCCCACAAACATAGGGTAAGCAATAACTGTTTTAACAAAATGCTTATATATTGGAGGTACGCAGGCCTGTTTGAAGAGGTGCTGACCACCTGAATTTTGGCAATTATTTTACTCCAATAAATTTTCTCTAACACAGAATTTGTAATTCTACATGACTTCAAATACAAACACAGAAAGGCATGTACAAAGAGGAGGAAGGGTAGACATAGTGAGAAAACGAATGTTTCTTTTCGTGTTTTGGAAAGACATTGAGTATTCTCAAAAAACTCAAATCCCAATATACAATATGCAATGCACAATAGTTTGTCCATAAGCTCTGGTTGCAGAAACACCACAAAGTCAACCAAAATCTTATGCCTCTAAAGAAGGACTTTGTCAGACCACAGATTCCTAAATAAAAAAATTATACGAGAGGAGCAAATGCATCAAACATTTATGCTAGGGAAGCAAATGCATCACTTCCCGGTGCCCTGTATTTATTTTCTCCTGTGCTGTGTGTGCTACATTAATTATCACAATCTTGCAAAACATCTGCTGTTGAACTGCATGGTACCTGGTCTCAGCAGGGTTCTCACTATTTCGCTAAAGTATGTTTATACTGACAGCAGTCAGCCACAATGGGAAATGAGAAGGATTGCGATCTCCT
This sequence comes from Opisthocomus hoazin, assembly GCF_030867145.1. Lineage (NCBI taxonomy): Eukaryota > Metazoa > Chordata > Aves > Opisthocomiformes > Opisthocomidae > Opisthocomus > Opisthocomus hoazin. Next base: position 67,770,658 of record NC_134417.1, on the reverse strand, counting down.
CTGGGAGCAGAGATGCTTTACAGATGTCCCGTGCGAGGCATGGCAGATTTAAAAGACACCAGGAGGAGAGAAAGAACCAGAGAAATTTTTCCGAGTTTGTTTTTCAGTGAGAGTGTTTAAGGGAAATTTGGGAACAGCAGTTCACCTAAAGGCGAAATGGAACCTGAACTATTGAAGTGAAGCCATTTTCCATTTCAGTTCCTGTATGGTACTTGAATTTCCCTGTTACATCCTGCAATTTCTCTACTTATCTTCTGTTGGAGACTGCAGTTGCCTTAACTAGTGTTTTCTCCAGACAGCTTCTGACAGAGAAGCTAAAGAGGAAGCTGTGGTGATATCTCATATCCCTTCAGTTACTCTTCTGATCTGGAGCAAGCTGAGAGCAGATCTGGCTCCTTATTATTCTGAGACCATGGATGTTGTACATCTTCTGGCTTAAGAAATTACTTCCTCTAGTCTGTCCCACATACGTCTCACTGCTCTTCTTACACCAGCGATGGCCCTCTGGGCTCTGCTATCTATCTCTGTTTCTGTTTCTGTTTCTGTTTCTGTTTCTGTTTCTGTTTCTGTTTCTGTTTCTGTTTCTGTTTCTGTTTCTTCCTTCTATTTCTATTTCTATTTCTATTTCTATTTCTATTTCTATTTCTATTTCTATTTCTATTTCTATTTCTATTTCTATTTCTGTTTCTGTTTCTATTTCTATTTCTATTCTTTCTGTTTCTACTATTTCTACTTTTATTCTTATTTCTTCCAATTTATACGTAAAGTTTTGCCCATTATCTTCAGCTGTAAAGCTAGAGAGATATCTATAACACATGCCAGCTTTGTCTCTTCAGAGCCAGAAGGGCTTGGGATGATGATAATCTTACGGTGGATCTATTAAAATATGTGACAGTCTGGATGTAGATCAATTATTTCATGTAAGGCCCACAGGTTATTTCTTGTATCTCTTTGACATAAGTCTTCCATAATATCTCTAACTGCTGCTGGTTTTTGCTCATGGTGTAATTCTTGAAGATGAGATCTCTAGGTCAATTATATCTCTCTGCCACTGTGTGGAGTTGTTAAACTGACCTATGATATGTTGTCTGCTGACAGCAGGTTAACATTGGCTGTGGTATTGAAGGCAGAGATGAAGGATACATTTAGAGATTAAGGCCTTTAGTGGCTGCTTCTGAAATTCTTTATTTCTGGAACCATGTGAAGACCAGATGAATGTAGCTTTCAGCTGAACTGCGCCTTAGGGATTGTCAAGAGTCAGCAGCTCTCAGACCCCTTTATGTACCTTATTGACCCCATAGTGAGTTTAAGTGCCTATACTGGTCCAAGGACATTCGTTGCTTGACAGGTATTTAATTCATATCTCTCTCTCCCAGAGGACACGAGTGTCTTCAAGAGAAGTTCCTGTAATTTGCTCAGGTTAAAAAGAAACAAACAAAAAAAAACCTATGCAGATACTGCAAATTTTCATGGGTTTCTGATACATCAGTTTTCCTTCTAGGTTATGGCTCCATAAGACCAATAAAGCACATGTAGATATGCTTATTTCTGTTATTCATGAGCACATCCATGGCCTTAGTCTCTGCCTAATTACACACCGTCTTTCCATTTAGGCTTCAGTGGGGTGATATATTCATTACTGGTGGCAGAAGATGATGGCACATATAATTGCACAGATGGCCATAATGTAAAAAATAATTTTCTGATTTTCTGTGTGGGCTTGGTCCATGTCCTTTCACTTCTCACTTCTGGATCTGAATGGATAGGGTAGGGGGGGAAGCATGGCCAAGCTCTTTTACTGGAGTTCTTCCCTTTACCATCTCAGTCATTTCAGCAAAGATGAAGAGCTTTGGGAAAAAGAATATTGTGTTCCTCGTTGCTGTGTTCCTCACAGCACATACACACAGTGTCTCTGAGGTAAATCGTGTTATAAAGTGTTCATTTATGTTAGGTAAATAAAAAGGCAAAGCAAAGCATGTGTCTGTGCAGTTTCTGCGGCTACTGAAGTGGGAAGATTGTCATGAGAGGGCTGAAGATGGCAGCCTGCTTGCTGCAAAATGATGGAGACATCCCATCAGCCAAAGCTCACACTTTTCTTCTTCCACTCTCTGCTGGAGGTTTCATTACTGTCATTTTGTACATGAATTTTTTGTACAAAAATGGCTCTTTATAATATCCAGCTTTCAAAAAACCCAATTTCCTCCAACTTTTATTGGCTCAAAATATCAGAAAGTTTTGAAATTACTAACAATTCAAACAAAAAAGGGTAGAAGATATAAAAACCCCATTTACGTTGTGAAAAGCAGTCCTGTGATCTTCACTTTGTACAGACGGAAAAAATGTTTCTGATTTGACATCACAGAGGATATGTATTTCCCTTTAAATGGAGGAACAGATTGAATGAACATCTTATAAAATGTATTGAAATATCTTACTATTTTTAAGAGGCTGCTTTCAAATGGGTTAATTTTTTTCTGTGTCAAGCCCCATGAAGAATTAAATTTACAACTTGGAGGCAGGGTGGATATATACATGACTCAAACCCATGGCTAAAAAATACAAAATACCCTTTACACAAATGAGGCCCCTATGGGCTGGATTTTCCTGGCTGGCAGGGCGGGTGCTGCAGTTCCAAGGGTGCTGCTTGGAAGCTGTTGTGTGACACAGGATTATTCTCACTTGCAGAGAAAGAAAACTTACGCAACTTGCAGCGAAAGAAAATTTTTGATTCCTCTCCATTTAACGGAAAAAAACTTTGTATTTGCAAATAAAACCCAAGGCCCTTATGCTGAACGGCATTTTAATTTCTCACTAGAGGCAGACTTACACATTCAGGGCCACAGGTACTAAGCAAGGTACTGAGAAGGACAGTAACTTTAAGTGCTTGCATATTGCCGTTGATTAGGGGACCGTTTCTCCACTGCATCAAGTGGATCTCCATGGCTAGATCTTCTCTGACATAGTGACAGTGCCGTGTTAAGTAACGTGATAGCCTCCACAAACCCAGCTACAAGATGCTGGAGAGAGAATTTGGTGAGAGGGGACAGTTGGTGGAAGGAGCTTACAAGCAGGAGTACGTTAATCTCTGGGCTTGCTTGAGAGCATCTCGGGGGGTGTCTACATGGGGGACTAACTGATGTATCATGGGGTTATTGCATTTTTATACATTTCTTTTTTTCTTGTCAGGCCTCTGCTATTGACCAGTGTCAGAGATCAGAAGATGGTATGACAGGATGTGCTTGCTGATAGCAGACCCTCTGACAGGAGCTCAGCATCAGGACTTTTTGCAGTCTGGGACCCCTCAAAAGATGCTCAAGTTGTTCCTGGGGTAGTGGAAGCAGCAGCGGCAGGCGCAGGGCCAGTGGAGGTGGAGATGGCCCTGCCAGGGCGTGAGGCACAAGCTACATCCCTCTGGCCCTTTCTCAGCACAGACCTGAGTGCAGCTACAGGCAGGAAATGGCTGCTGCTGCTTCTCTGCTTCGCAGGAGGCACCCTCTTTGCCCAGGTGAACCAGTTCATCTCCACTGGGCAGCACGATGGGACTTTTCAGGCTTTTAAATGACAGATGTGCTTTCACGCCAGAGGTGTGCAAGGAGCCAGCGCATCCTGTCCCATAATGCTTTACACCCTGAGGAGGCCTGCAGCTTTCACAAGCTTTCAGCATTATCTAATAGGCTTTGAAAGTCAAATCCTCTAGGAAAATCTGCAACTCGCTGGATGTTCTAGAGTGCAATTGTTTGCTTTGTGGTGCCTACTTTAGGAGCACTGTTTGATATGCTAATTGTGTGTTCGGCAATGTACCTACAGTATCCCACTCTGCATAAGTTATTCCACTTAAAGTTGAAATCTCTTTCTTTCACCTGGTGCAATCTTCATTTCAGCACAGTCTGGAGACTGAAGAGCTGATACTGGTCGTGGTGAGGGGAGATACTAGTCTCTGCTTTTACAGCATCCATGGGAAACTGGCTGGCTGGGCTGGAAAAGTACATGTGTTCATATTTGCAGCACAAAAGCCAGTCTTCAATTTTTTTATTATTTACACACCTACTCTACGGATCTGTGAAGAAGAATTGGGTCTATGTGGTCAAACCAACACAATTTGATACAGGGGAGGTAGACATACAGAGTTTGTGAATTACTTCTATAACCGTATTTGAAAAAACACTTCTGCTTAAAATGATGAGCATTGATGACAGTATTGCAGAAAGAGCAGAAAAATTCAAAACCAGACTGGCTTCTATAGTTCGAAAGTGACTTCAATAGAGGAAACGTAGAACGTAACATCTTGATGTGCTACTTTTCAACTGGGAAAGCCATTCTCGGAAAGAAATACCATTCCACAGTTTCTTGTGGGAACAAATTCTTTCTCATTCATCTTCTTCAGTCATCTGATTTTTACAAAAGAATGCAGTGCTTGTTTGTACCATTTCTGTGTACATGGACGATGTAGCTAATCTATCAAGCTGTTGTGCCCATGTAAAGAAGTGATGTGCTGTTGAAAAACTGCCTCTCTGTTCTAGAAAAGGCGTAAAAAATATAGCGCTTAACCTGTGCAGAAATGGACAATGTATTATTTCTCCCCCCAAAAAATCATAATTGCACCCACAATGCCTTCTTGAATATTATTGACATGCCACAGGATGCAAAGGCTAATAGACTGCTGCTAGTTTATGGAGAGGCAGGCTGCGCTGCAGTTTATGAGAGTGCAATAGCTAGCAGGGAAATATAGCTGTTATACAAGCTAATACAGTATCTGCTAATTATATAATCGGTCCTAGAAGAACATGAGCACCAAAGGAGTGATTATGTAGCTGGCTATCTTAAATATGCATACAAGAAATGTTTGGGAAAGGTTTAAGAAACTTTATTTTAGAATAGAAATAAAAATCTGCCCTAAGTGGTAAAAAGAGCATGACTGTTGGCTGCAGCTAGCAGGACAACTGCATAGCCCTCCTGAAAGGCTAAATTTTATGTGCTGGTGGGAAGCACACCAAGACCATATTGCAGAGGTGTCAAGAGCTCTTTTGTGAGGTCTGCGTTGCTGGCCTGGCTGGGGGATGGCACTGGGTGGGCTGTCACCACTCAGCATGCCTGGTGGCCTCTCTGGGTACAGCAGCAGTGGGGCACCGGCAGCCCCCACCATGAGCCCACAGCCGTGTCCCCAGCAGCGTCCTTGCTGCTGAAACGGAACAATATGTGTTGGCAGGGGGCAATGGGGGTCAATAAGCCATGGAGAAACACCTCTTCCAGGTGAGTGGGACAAGGGCAGAAGGAACCCATCGGAGATGAAGCTTTGCCTCTTTGGATTCCTCCCTCACCTAATCCCATCCATCGGTACAACAGTTTCACAATACTTTGGGTTTGTTTCTGGTTCCATTTGAATCCCGGTTTCGTGATTTTCTATCGCATAATGATCACAATTAGGAATGTTAATTAACATAATTAACATTCTTTTTGTTTTTCTCCAACAACCTCACAGGATGTGGAAGATGTTTTAAGAGTAACATGATTATTGTAACATTCTATCTTATCCTAACTTGCTAAAACTGTAAGCAACTTGTCAGCAGAAATGGAGATTTTTCCTTATAGCCCTTGAGACCAAAGAAGTGACAGTACAGGTAATGATGGAAGAAACAGACTCTCATTCCTTTTAAGCAGAACCGTAATATAAGATGGCATACACAGAGCTATAACTTCAGTTATTTTGTGCACGCAGTAGCATGCACACCGACAATTTTGAAGGGATAAGGGCGATAAGCACAAAATATAATCTAAGATGACAGGATACATAGATTTTTGGTAGCATTACTTATCACTTCACTTAAGGATAAAGCACCACAGATTTTTTTTAAGCTGTTTTCTTACCACAACATGAAAATAATTTCTTCATTTAGCTTCTGTATGAAAGGAAACAAGAAGTGGGTCACTGTACCCGCCCATGTTGACCACTACTCACAAATGCATTAGAAATCTGCCTTTGCTAGTCCTCATAGGACTGGATATATTACAGTCAGTAAACCAGATAAGCAAGCATTTAGAGTCATTTAGGTTTGTTTGAAAGAAAATAAACCAGACTTACTGAATGATGCTGTATTTTCAAAATATTTATGAAATAAAAATGTCATTCTTATATTTTAATTTAAACTGCCTAATAATGGAATTTTAACTCCTAAATGAAGCTTCATTGTTTCAGGCTCTTCTTCTGACTGTTGGCATTCGCTCTGTACACCAGTTTGCATACATAGTTGATTTTAATGCTAATCACACAGCACCAGTTTCAGTCAATTTGAGCTCTTCAACAGAAATTGTGTTGGGACATAAAAGCCCTCTGTGATCCCAGTTTTCTCTCCTTTGTTTAGAAATAGAGCCATCTGACAATTTTTGCTAAATTTTTCATTATTTCCCCTATCTTGTGGTTGGTCTTAATGGAGCAATGCTACTTGTGCAAAGGCAGATAATCCAGTAATGTGAAAGTGGTTGGAAAAGAACTGCAAAACCACAGTCATGCTCAGTTTCAGGGCAAAACAACTGGCAACAGCATCTTTGGCTAAACTAACTTAACAGCAAGCACCTCACCTAAGCTGAAGTTGCTACTATATAACATACCTGGTAATGCATTAATATATGCATGATGTAATCATATATTTCTCCAGCAAGTCGATTTTCTGGTCTCCAGGGAATAATAACAAACTGAATTCCTAGTAAGGGCACCAGGATTAAAGTGGCTCTGACAGCTTTCATATACATGTTGGACTCAGCACGGTGGGTATCTCTTAGCTTTGTCACCAAAACTCGGACAATATTAAGCAAAAAGAAAAAATTGACCTGCAAAAGCAAAGTCATTATAGGTGAAAGCATTCAGATTAAACAGATATCCAAATTAAAACATAGAGCACGTAAATAGCAGCAAAACGTAACTTTCTAGCTTCATCGTAGCTCATAATGGGCAGCTCCTTGGGACTCAGCCCTTGGAAAGTACCTTGAATGTCTTCAGAAAAGAGATGTTCAGCGGCTCTACACGCTTCCTTTAGGAAGCCTGCATGGATGTTTCAGGCAGGCAGGGATCAGTTCTAGGAAGCACTGCCTGTTTTGACACTGACGTGGGAAAATTTAGGATTTCCAGGGAAAAATTAATCTCATTTCTATGTCTAAAGTTTAAACAGGATGGACAAATTGTCCCCTAGGAGTAACCATGTCTCTCCCCTGAGCCTGAAGGTCACCAAGGAATCTCGCTTCAGTCCGCACTGAAGACGTCTGCAGCCAGGTGAGACAAAACCCAGCATGTCCCTGGGCGTATGGGACCTACAGGGGCACACAATTTCTCTGAGGAATCTGCTCCAGCTTACATGGGCCAATACTTCAGGCTTGTTTATGAACATGGGGGCAAGGCTGCTCTTGAGAAAAGCTAGGCTACCCCTTGCCTCCACCAGATGGCATGGACCCATGGTACACTCCCCACAGGTAAAAGCTAACACTTGCTGGCTCAGTGCAGAAACACCAGACACTTCAGAAAGTTCTGCCCCCGACCCTTACAGTCAGCGATGCCAAGTAGCTCAGCATCGCAACTCCTCAGTCATTTCTGGAAATCTGTCTCCAGCTGTGGGTGCTCAGCATACAGAAGCCTGCACTCGAACCTGGCTTCACAGAGAGCCCCTGGTGGGATGTGCTGAGAGCCAGCCATGGAACAGGAAGGGCAGACCCAGGCTGACAATGAGCCCAGTGGGTGCCCTGTGGAAATCCGAGGTATCACGGACCTTCTCTCTCCCCAGTGCACCCACTGAGAGATCACTCTTTTCCACTGTTACAGTAATATCAGGCACCTATGCTTCTGAACTTCAACAGACTTCTTTTCAGATGATTTTTTAAAATAAGTATGTAAGTTGCATAACTTACATAGATATTTAAATAGCCCAAATTCCATAGATATATGAGAAATTTCAGTTGAATCTTTCAGAACAATAAAACATGAATGAGTAAGCTTTAATAAAGCATTTCACCACTTCTTAACTACTGAGAGACCTTACAACTGTTTTACATTTGTGCTCTACTGGACTAAAAGGAATAATAAATGACTTCTGAGATCTCATTCAGCATTAAATCTAAACCTTATTCTCCATGCTCCTCTGACTTTATACACTCTGCTTAACCTTCATTTTTAGAATTTCTAGAAGTAACTGTGAAAAGTGGAAAAAAGACTTTACAAAGGTAAAAATCCTCAACTTTTCTGGGTTATTCTGTCACTATGAGATTTTTTTTGTAGAAAATCATGCAGGACATTCTGTAGACACTGACACCTTCACAAGAAAAATAAGACTGGAAACGGCATAAGCACAAGCCAGAAATTAGAATGCTGTATTCTGAAAACAGTTAAAGATTCTTCCTTTTCCATAAAAATAATAGTCCCTCCTTATTTTCTTTGTGGCTAACATTTACAGACTTGGAGCATGGTGATAAACATAAAGGTTGAATGGCCTCTCCTACAAGTTAGTTGGCATTACAACAGCACAAACAATTGAGATTGAACCAGTAAACCCACAACAGACATGATTCTATGGCAGGGAGGAATGGGCTTCTTCACATTGTTGATCTGCAACACCACTTCTCAAGAAAGTGTAGAAAGCTTTTCAGGTTTTTCAGCTATCAGATGGAAGGTTGTTTCTTTATTCAAAGGTGCTCCCAGTATGCACTGCCCTACAGTTTGATCTTGGAGGTAACAATTGCAGGTATGTCCACGTACATGTTTGCAAGCAAGACGCAGCTCAAAAGCTGAAAGTGAATCTTGGGTGACTCACTAAGGTGAGCTTGGGGCTTGGGTCAAATAAAACCCATTCTGCACCTTTCAGGAAGGTCAGGGTTACTGTGCCAAACAGCACCATTGGCATACAAGATATTTTACGTTTATACATTGCTGAGATGCACTTTGAATCTTGCCCTCCTGTTCAGACAGCCCAGTCCCTTCTCTGGGCCAGTTTAGCTCCCTACCTTTGGACCATATCAGTTCAGTGACCAGTGAAACTCGTGCTAAATGACCAGCCTGCGCTCAGCTCACCCCAGCTAAGGCGGAGCTAAATGCCTCACTGATGTCTAACAAATGCAGCGCATTTGTCACAAATGAGTTATGCTGGGGGAGAGTGGTTGCCTTGATTTTCGTAACAGTTTGTGATTCTGTTTGTCTCAAAATCTGATTCTTTTTCAGGACATGTTTTTGAAAAGTATTGAGAACCTGTTCTCTTAATGCAGAGCAGGGAATATCTCTAGCTACTTCTGAGTTTTGACCAGAATACTTAAAGTACAGAAACTTCTATTCTATACAGGTTAGCAGCATTTCTAAAATGATTATTAAACTGTTGATAGCAAAAAATATTCTTACCAATAAAGCTGCCATTACAGGCCCATGAACAATATAGAGCAAGTGCGTGTCAACACTCATCCAGCAGCTGGAGGAGAAATACACCATTAAAATTTGTTATTAATTTAAATAAAATGTGTTACACAGTTAAATAATGCTAAGTTCCTTCAAAACCAGACATGCTACTCACTTGTCATTGAAGTATTTGGCTCTTGCAACAGCATGAATAGATGCTGGCACTAAAGGAAACCCTGAAACAAAGTTATAGATCAGTCCTGGCATTTTTTTCAGCTTAAATTTCATGTGTCACAAACACTGTATGTCTCTTGTCCACAAAACACATGTATGTGAAATCTCAGCTTTCAGAAAAGAACTGCAATGCCATTGCACTCAGGGCCCTAGCATTACCTCAATGGTGGGGTGCAAAAGCAGCTAACACTCCAGGCAGGCCAAAAGGAGAAGCAAAGGTCACAGGCCATGTTCTCCTGGTTGCTGCTGCAAAGGCTCCCCTGAGGTGCTGCGGCTTGTGCAGGGAAGGTGTGAGCAGGCAGGGTGGGAAGGAGGCAGGAATTGGTCGGTTCTCAGCACAGTATTCCCTCAGGAAAACAGGGACACTTGCTAAAACCATGCAAATCACTGTTGAGCAAGAGACAGACACATTCACTTGCGTGCCAGCTTATGGAGCAATACACAACTGAGTGAGCAGTTGCTGTTCTGGAGCCTACAGCAAAAGAAAATGCTTGGAGCCAGGAATTTTCTGGGGCATGGAGATCTGGGATATGTTCTGCAGGTTTCCAGCCTCTGTGCAGCCAAGCCCACCCCATGCACCTTTATCTCAGCAGGAGTGGAGCTGTGAATACCATAAATCCACATCTCCTGACTTATCTGTGCAGCCTCAGGGGGGGCCACTGCTCTGACAGGGAGCTGACGGGACCAGATTTGCACCGGGCCAAAGGTTCGGAAACATGCCATGCTTAACAAACTGGAAGCCTCAAATTCTTATTTCCAGCCTGACATTAAGAGTGACAATCTGGTCCAGTCCTGTCCATCTTCCTTCAGCTGGCTTGTATGTTGTGTCTCTCTCTAACAGGCTAGAAACCTGGAACTGGGGAGTCTGCACTAAGATACTGACCCCGGTTTGTACAAGCCTGCACATACAGACAGCTGGCCAGCAGGGAGATGATCTACTGCCTTGTCTGTCCTGTGCAGAGAGCTTTGTGGACACCCTTGGTGTTACTGCTGCCCGTTCCCTATGGGGAAACGTCCCCATGGATGTTTCCTCTGAGTTTTGGATATTCTATAATTATAAATAAAAATGTGTGAAAATGTCCTGCTGACACCAGCATTAGTCACAGATGGAAGAATGTGACTTCTTGTTTCTTTGGGTGTTAGGGTTTTCCTAAACACTTTTAGAAGAAACAGAGACTCCTTAGCCAAGTTCTCGGGAAGTCTTACCTCAGACCACAGGCCAGCCAAGGTTGGAGTGAGAATAAGGTCAAAAAAGTATGTAAATAGGACACTCTGCTGTCTTCAGATATCTTTAAACAACAGCTACTTACTCTACAGCCAAAAAAAGTTGTTACTGCAGTTTACATTGGGAGGACAATGTAGCTGTGGGAGAACAAACCGGAGTGCCTTCACCTTTACATCTTGTTTGAAAATGATTACTTGGCCTCTGGCTGCAGAATGCCTTTTTTTGGGTGATGATGCGTGCAACAAAAAGCTCAGGATTGAAAGAAAGGAGCTTCCAGCCTCAGAGTGAGCTTATGGGATTGACAGCTTGAGAAAATCCTTCTGATTTAGAAACGGAGCAAGTCTGGGCCAGCTTTGTTGACAAACAGATTGAAGCGCAATTTTTAAGGGGCCTTTTTGTAATACCAAGAAGTCTTCATTTGAAAGTTCTGGCCTGGGGCATTGAGAGTAGAGCACTTCACATGATGCCAAGGGACCTTTTTCCTTCTGCTAAATGCATTAGCCTAGAATATTTGGCTCAACAAACTCCTAAGTAAATCTTAAGAATGCCACGGAAAGTTTTCATTAGTCATTTACAGGGTAAGAAGCTCATGACTGTCTATGGCTCAGATTTCCAGTTCCAGGCTGGATGGGCTCTTCTAGGGCTAGGTGTTGCTCTTCTCTTGTAACAGGACAAAAGGCAGAGAGGTAGTGAGAAGTGGAGCACCAAGGTCTGTTGGGTCTTGGTGGCACAAAATTAATCTCTCCAGGGGGTCCCACAAACACATGGTGAGCAGCAAGCAATGTAGAAAAGGTCTCACCCCAGCCACCCCAGGAAAAGATATGACATATCCCTTTAGGTCATGTCAGGTCCTTTATAGCACAAACTGGCAATTTTGCTTAATTGTATTTCCAGTTGAATTTGGCAGGCACTCTGTTTCAGCACTGTCCAAATAAATGATTCCCTTTCCACTTCTATGTGGATAAAGGTGCCTGAAGCAGCCAGACAGGGTGGACTCTAGCTGGATGCACACATTTGATACTGTTTTCTTGCCATGAACAAGGGTGATCTCCTGACCCAGTTCAACAATAACAACCGAGAAACAACATTACCAGCAGCACCTCCCAGAGAAGGGGTCACCTGAAAGCATCAGCCTTGAAATACATCTGTCCACGTCAGATCCCATTCAACCATTTCAAACCTTTTGCAGAAGTGTTTTACATTTGTTCAGATTTTATTTTTTTATAAAGCTATTTTAAAAATTTAATTTGTGATTTTTCCAAATAAAATAATCTGGATCTTCTTGCATAGGGATTACTTACAACAATGAATAATGAGTACATTCATCTTGTGTTGTACATTTACCTCGATCTTTTGAATTGCAATTCAAAGCACAGCCTGCTCTGGTTGCTCTGCATTGCCCTTTGGAGAAATGTATCTCACTCCATTGATTAATATAGCTGAATATTAAAGTTAGACTGTGTTGCCTTCATTTAAGAGCTGATGATGTTCCATGCACTTTTAATTTCAAGAGCATGACTGGTCCCTCTCTTCTCAGAAAATATGTGATGCTCATAAAAAAAATGAATGCATGAAAGTGCGAAAGTGAGGCGTTCTTACATGCCTGGAAACTGTTATCTGGCACTACAACCCATATACACCAGAAAATCATGCTGATTTTCTAGACATATAATGTAGGTATCTAGAGAGCACTAAGTCTTATACCATAAGAGCAAAGTAACTTATCAGGCTCTTAAATGAAGATCCAAATAAGGGAAGAACAACTTTCCACTATGCTGTTACTGTTTGTTTAGGACCTGATACCAGATGCCTAACTAGCAGTTGAAGTAATGGTTTTAAAGTTCTTCAGTACGTTCAGAACTGGGTCATTTTCCTCCAATCTAGTTAATTCCTAATTTTTCCTCTCTTAAGCAGTAGGACTATTTTTCATTTTTCTGCTGTAAATTAAATAATGTTGAATGAGCAAAACATCTCCAGAAAGGATGGAAAATGAAGAGTAAATTCAATCTGCTTCATTCTGGGATTGCAAGAGATGAATGCAAGTGAACATCCATAAGTGCAGTGGTCCATCATTTGTTGCTTAGCTGCACCAGTGGTTTTGAGATATGGGGACTGGCTCACCAGAAACTGGAATGAGGCCAGAAATTCACAGTTCCCAAACTGCGAAAAAGCTATTTGTAATGATTTTCTGTCAACACTGATGTGGACTGGATTTAGAACAGTGATTTAAATGTGAAAGAGACGACACTCCACTGTAACATATTGGTTGTATTTATACGACCTTTTATTTCACCAGACAGTCCAAAGGATAAATATATGCTGTTGCTAGTAATTAAAAGGCAAGGGATCCCTTAATGAAAACAGAAGAGATCTGCTTATTTGGAGATGAAGTACTGGAGTGAGTCGTGGTTCCCTGGGCAGTACATGTGCAACTACTTATAGTTTGCATTCATAATGTGCCAGTTTGCAACGTCTCTCATAGAATATCATTGAGATTTGCTTAGAATCATAGAATCATAGAAAGTTTTGGGTCGGAAGGGACCCCTAGAGGTCATCTAGTCCAACCCCCGTGCAGCGAGCAGGGACACCGCTAACTAGATCAGGTTGCTCAGTTGCTTAACTGACACCTGTATGTTTCTCAAAAATGCTTCAGAGATCACTGTTGTTGTTGGAAAAAATCAGTCCTGACAGCAGAGCCCTTATCTGCAGCTGTGTAGGTAAAGTTGAATCTTCTCATTTAAAACAACATCTGCCAAAGTATCTCTGATACTGGATTCAGTTCCAGAGAAATTCTGGTTACTCTTTCTACATTCTGTCTTTTTTTCACTTTGGAAGACATAGAAACTGATTTTCCTCCTTTTCATTCCAGAATAAATATAATTTTATAGGTATTGTAACAGATTAATATATTGCATAAAAAGTGACAAAAATAGAGAAGTTTTGTTCAGACAACAGATGTGTTTGGATAGAAATGTATTTCTCTCCCAAAGTTTTGCTTAATAAAACGTAAGCATTCCTTTCTGCAAATCCCAAGATGCGGTACATAACTGATACTGACTCCTGCTGAATTTTGTAAGTCTCTAGGCCCATCCAAATAAATGCACTCAAACTTAGGACCCATAGGCTATGACCTACTAGTATAAATACATTTCAGGTGGATAAGCGTTAGAAAAATTCAAACATCTGAAAGAATTGACCATCTGCCTACATATTATAACATACATACCCCAGCCCAAGAGGTAATACCAGTGCAAGCGCTGCTCTTCAGCAAACACTGCCACCACAATCAACGTGTGAAGATAAATGCCTTCGCAGAGCATCCAGAAGTAGTTGCAGCCCAACATGTACTGGTGAAAGAACTGCAGTACTTTGCAGCTTAACTGTGAGATAAATGAGATAATGTCACACACTTGACCAGCATTTTGCATTTAAGCAGCAAAGACCCATGTAACTGCTAGGCTATAAGAAAGCAAAGTGGAACAAAAATGCCCAGCTCTTGCTTGGTTTGTTCAGCACTTAGCAGTGACAGGGATTTTAAACTTTTATAAATGAGATGAATAGGGCAAACAACCCTGATAAAACAGAACAAATGTATGATAACAGCACTCCGAAAAGTAGCATGTAAAAAAAGAATCCCCTTCAATAGTCGGTAATCCGACGGATTTCAGAACTGAAACAACCAACTAGCTCTAGGCGTATAAGAAAGGCTGTGAAGAAGACAGTAACTTAGTGCTCCAGTTTGGATGATTTCTTTTACTTTTGACCAAACTTTTCTAAGGTTTGTTCAGCTCTCCCATCTGAGTCAGTCACTCACTCTTTGAACAGCATCTAGCTCTGAACTCACTCCTTTGGGAAGGACAAGTGCTCCTGGCAGTGGAGATATTTTTGGTATGGCATCAGGGGTATTGGCTTCACCTCTACGCGAGAAGACAGAGTTACTTTACTGGTTCCTGCTGGTGGTTCAGATGAAGCTGCAGACATAGACCTTGACAAGAGGCTGTGGCTTCGAGATGCTGGGAAGCAGTGGTCAGACAGCGAAGGGAAGAGTGTCGTGTCTCCTTCCAGAGAGCCAGCTGGTGTGGGACAAGGCCGTTCCTCTTCTGAGAAGTTCTGATGTCCATCTGCCCCCTCAGGGAGGGCAAAGAGGTCCTCCACAGGGGCCTCCACACCACCACCACCCGAGAGGGCCAGGAGGAGTGGGAGCGAGACCCACAGCTCCTGGGGGAGCACCATATGCTGCTTGGAAATCCGAGGTCACAGCAGGAATGCCATAGTGACAGTTGTCATCTGTGGCCTCAGGAAAATATTCCTCTCCCTTAACTTCTGCAGAAGATTTCCAAGCTGATTACCTGGGCTGTAAGAGATGTTTTTAGGATTTAATTTTTCTTTAAACAGACATTTCAGCTGTTTAGAGACTGCACACTCTGCATCTGCCTGGGGGACTTGGACAGCCCCTCTGGACCAGAAAAGGTTGTTAGCCATCCAGCGCACCATGTTTTGTTGCTGAGAAACATTCCCAAAGCAATTGTCCAAACATGTGCATTTAGTTCTGTTTCAATATTTACAGTGCAGCTTGGTGCTCATGCAAATGTAGGAATACTGTCAGGTTAGGATACAGGATTCCAACAGGATTAACCTGAAGGACTAATTTTTACTTTTGGTGATTCATTTTTTCTGCTGACCACATGGGGCAGAGCAGACAGTCACCTTTTTTTCCGTACCACATCTGAACAGTTCTCACAAAGTAGTTTGAAAAGGCTAAAAAAAAAAAAAAAAAAGGGAATAGAAGTATTTACTCCTTTTCCTGTTGGCAAATGTGTTCACTAAGGTTCTTAAATCATCCTGGGCTGTTTTTCACAGGTGTGGATCAATATATTTCCTGACTTGTTCCCTTGCCTGTGCTCGATGCAGCTACGCGGCTGGCCTTTTTCCCTTTCTCCCTTCTTCCCTTACCATCACCTGTCCCCACAAGCGCTGCCTTGATTGACAGGCACTTCCCAAAGTCTGTGCACACATTCAGGTGGCACTCACATCAGCCAGCTATCCCAGCCTCTAAAAAGTCAGAAAACCTTCTGAGGCATCACAGCAGTTTTCCAGACAGGTTTGATAAAATCTGCCGTGTCCTCAGCCCCGTGCTCTCCTGTGGGGATCTCCTCAGAGGAGCTGCAGCTCAGGGGGTCGACCAGAGAGCTCCAGGCATCTTTTGCCTGATGGCTGTGGTGGGAGTGACTTGGGGTGCCTGCAGGATGCACACAGGCTGGTCCTGCTCCCACCAGGGCCAAAGTCACCCCAGCTTTCCATCCAGCCACTGGGGCATTGGGAATGGTCTCACGCTGCAGCACAGCAGCTGGAGGGGAGCAGAGCATGGCTGCAGAGTGCTGCAACAAAATCCACGGTAAGTTCTCAAACCTGTCATTTTAACTTCATGCTTCCAACATTTCACATTGCCAAACTGAGAGGGAGATGACTGCAGAGTATCCTTGGCTGTTCGCACTGCTCACCGACCTTCTGAGCAGAGACTGACCGAACATACCTTTCATTTGAACTGTCAGACTTTTCTGAAACTTCTAACTGTAATTCAAACAAATGCACACGTAGAAAGCACACTGCCTCAGAACTACACATCTAAACTTCATTTACTTCGTTTCCTCAACATCTGTTTCTTTCCCATATCCTCCATGTGAACTGTCACTTGTGGCTTTAAAAGTGAAATCACATACCTATCTTTCTGAGCAATGGCCATGCAGACAGCTCATGACTCTTATGAGGAATTTAATCGCTTCCTATGCAGTGAGTTGAAGAAGTAAGAATACCATTGGCAAAGCATGAAGGATGGGTGTGATCAGTATTTACATCCATGTCACATTAATTTGAGAATGAATTCGAAAAAGTTGGCTTAAAGATGTTAAGCACAACAATGCATTGAGATGAATTATGCTGAATTCATATTAATCAAACTACAGCAAAAATTAGTCTTTGCTTTGGATGAGCTAACAAATGCAACATATTTCATCTGTGGCTAAATGATGCTATGGAAATATTTTCCTACAATAATAGGAGGGTGTCTTTCTTAGGTCAGAGCAGGTAAAAGAGAAGAACCTGTTACTGATGAGAACTGGATTTGTGCATGGTACAAATAAAACACGACAAATGTAACAAACATCTCAGTGTACTGGGAAAGCTGCAGACATAGTAATTTGTATGAAGTGTTTATTCTTACAGAAACAAGTAAAATAAAACTCTAATAGGATACAGAAGCAAACCTTCCACTGCTTCCATGCTTGATAACTGATGGATTCTTAAGATTGAGTTAAAAATAATGTCTAGCGGTTTTGTCTTCTGCTGAAGTCAATTATGTTTCGTTACAAGTTCTTTGAAGCAGAGGGTCTGCCCATGTTCTGTCTTGTACATCGTGCAGCACACTCAAATCCAGGACTCGAAGATTTATCACAGCACCTTCACATGATGAAGGAGGGTAAAATGTCATGAGCTCTCAGTTTATGGGTGTGCAGGTGACTGAAGCTAATGGGTTTTAATTCATAAGCAGGGCAGGCTGAGACGAAATAGCTGGCCCTTCCTAGTGCAGCCCAGTAACTCCGTCGCTCAGGTGGATGTGCCTGTCTCCTAAACAAAGGAACGAACAAATGCTCCTCTTCTCAACAGCCTGGACTCAGACAGCATTCCACTGCACAGGTTGGTGGCTATGCAGCGAGGAAAAGCGATCGAATTACCAGGAAAGCCCCCAAAGCCAGGTAGCCACCTAAGAAAGCAGCTCCTTTCTTGAGGATGGGGGGATGGCCAGAAATGAACCTGGTTTCGGCAGAATGCAGCCTGGCAAGAAACTCCATCTGCGAGCAAGGAGCCTGCCTCCTGTTACTTGTTCTCACTGCACTAATGAACACAAAAGCTGAGGAAAGGTCTTTACAGATCTGCAGGACAGAACCCGAGAAAAAAATCTCTTTTATTGTTAATTTTCCTTCCTCATGAAAGCAACCTGCAATGACCTTAACTTCTGGCTAACTGCTCAGGGTCAAAAGGGGTCAACAGGAATACAGTCAGCTTTATCCTCCTCCTGCAAATCTTGCGAAGAGTCGTGTAACTCTTGTGGACTCCTCCACTGCGATACATAATGAAAGCACTTCAAAAGGATGCTGGAACCATTTAACAGAAAGGAAATAAAATCATTTATTCTTTTACAAGAAGGAGCTAGAACTGGTTTTATGAGATTTTGCAGGATATATTGGTGCATTAGAAATACTTGTTAATGTTCCAGTCCTGCCAAAAGAGTTCCAATGGTCCATCGGCCTATGCAGGACCCTGCAATTGCACAGTAGTGTAATTGGCATGCCACTATCCTCGGCTAATCCAGCAGCCCCTCATCACATGTACTTGTCACTCCTCTGTGAAGACTCTACCTGGTTATCAGTTGATAGCTTATGGACAGAAAACAGCAGCATTAATTGCCATCACTACCCATTAGGGCAAATCAAAACACTCTGAGTACATAAAACCCAGAATACTATCTTCAACAATAACAACAAAATGTAATGTGAAATAAACTGCTAATTGTTTTTGTGCAGGTCTTCCTAGTAATTCAGTCAGAATAAAGAGACTGACTCAATTTTGGCATAGGAAAGTTGTACAGACTCCTGTGTGTCCTCATTCCCCCAATGCTTTCCCGGGTGAAGGGACTCAGGCTGGCGAGTTAGGAGGTCTGTGTTTTACACCAGTCCTTGCCAGCTCTGGAGAGCCTGCCCTACGGAAAGCGAGGGTGGGATAGCCCCTTGGTGTGCTCAATGAAACCTCTCTTTTCAAATGCTCGCTATCCATTTAAAAGCCCCTGACTGACATTTCAGGGAAATAAGTTGTTAAGAATAGGCCAGCCAAGGTGATTAATTTTAAACCAAGCCAGCTACATGGGTCATCACTACAGCTGTGCATTTCTTTGTTTACAGGGAAATAAACATATTTGACCTCACCGAGGACCAGCTAGTGTGGTTCCTCTTCACCTCTGGGAACCTCCCCAGGGCACGGCAGCAAAGGGCTCTCCTTGAGGAGAGTTTGTACTCCTTGCCACGGAGGCCAGACATGATTTATTCAAATTAAGTTTGAAGGCAATACAATATATTCTCAGACATTCTTAACTTAGCATTTTAAAGGAGTAGCTTGAAGTTTGATTACTGATCTGCCTTACACGTTGGTTTGTTTGTTTTTTTATCTGGCTATTAGAACACTATTCCATGAAAATATTCTTAAATTCCAAGTACCCATATGGTACACAAATAAGCAATAAAATTACTTTCCAAAGCAAGACAGTGCTAAGTATTGTAGCTGTAAATCACTGGCTATCAGAACGTCATAGCATTATACAATATATCTACTGTGAGTCATTCATTAAACTGTGTTCCAGTCAGAAACCTGGCACACAGGGACTCAGACTAAGATTAATGTTTTAATACACTTTCAAACCATTTACAGAACAAAATGTACACAGTTGCTCAGAGGGATGCTAGGTTTTGTGTTACAAGCAAGCAAAATATGAAATTAAATAGTGGGGGATATTTTTAACAGCATCTGTGTCCATGCCTATGCTGTAGCGAAGCAGTCAGCCCAGAATTAGGCATTCTGGATGGGAATTAATATGGCTACACCTGCGCTTCTTTGAGTCCCTGCTGCCATCATGATTGCTCTCCTGGGTTGCAGCTCTGAACTCTGGGCTGAGGGGTTCCCATGGCCCATCCAGCACGGCCACCGGCCCCTCGCCGGCGGGGGGAACCTTGGGAAGCAGCACATAGGGTGCGAGGCAGAGCAGAATGCAGCCCCATCACCCCTGACAAGATTGTCTGAGCTGGGGTTGCTGGAGGGAGGCAGCTTTTCAGGAAGGCATCGTAAATATGAGCCTGACTGATGGAGGAGGGCAGAGAGGTCACAGAGGGGGCCCGAGGAGGAGAAAACAGCGGCAGGCAGGGTAGCCTAAAAAAACAGTACAAGGACTACTCGACCTGCAATTCATTGAGACTAGAAACCGTCAGAGTGCTCACAGGGTCTGCTGTCATCTTCTCCCAGTGGTGGAAGGCAACTCCCAATGAAAGGGGGTAAGAGCTTAAGTTATTCCAGGCACCTCTCCTCTTCCATCACACCTGAGTAAGAGTCAGTGGGAAAAGGAGGATGGAAAAAGGCAGAGGTTACACAAAGATACATTCCTGCGGTGCCTTGACTGATTTTGCAGCCCTGGGCATGTTGTTGTTGTGCCATGAGCTAGGCTAGTTTAAGCCTACATGGAGTACATCTAATAGCTGATTGTACTTGTGCTTAGGTTTGAGGTGTAAGATCTAGGCCTACAAAGGCTTTTCCTAGGGACTAGGTACACATATAACTGATGACATGGATATAGCCACTCCATGATTCAGCTAAATGCTCCAGGAATTTTCTAATGATACGACAGATTTGTGAGACTAAATATGGACACCAAAGCTGTCTCTCCTGTAGTCAAAAGATAACAAGCCAATACAGGTAATAGAGATTACAGCAAAAATTACCTTATCCTAAATGAGATATCTAAAATAAAACAGACGGATTGTGCCTTGAATGTGCCTCTGTCTATCTTTAGCTATAAAAAGTAGCGTGCGGTGACTAGCTCAGCTGTACTTATCTACAATACAGGTGCCCAAATGTAAGACATACCTGACCTTAAATGCCTGTGGGTGTTTTAAAACTCCATATGCACTCAGACTCTGCTCCAGTGCCTTTCCTGGGGTCACCTGCTCCCCAGGGAGCCATCACCCCTTTGAAGAATGCTGGGGAGAGGGGACATGCAGAAATTCAGAAAATGGTCAGTTGGGTGTTTGCAACCATAAGATGTTCAGAGATGAAATGGTGAGGAAAGGAGCTTAATCATCCAAATAACTAACCTATTATTGTTTGATAGCTCATTGTCCCAACTAAAGCTAAAGGCTATGTACATAACTAGCCCAAGCCTCTTGCCTTTTTTCTCTTGCTCAAAGTCATTACCGTTTCTTCCATACTCTTACACCATGTGCTTCGATGCCCTTTCATTTATTACTCTTCTGTTTCAGGCTACTTCTGTTTGGTCTTAAATACCTTGAAGAGGAGCAGGGTGGCTGGATCATGCCTGAAAATGAGCAATAATACAGAGCTACGCAGCAGTCACCAAAGGGCAATGAAATAGCACGGAGGGCTTTATCTCACCTAACCTGGATGTCTGACTGCACTGCATAGATGTGTAGACTGAAGCAGTCCCTGGAGAGGAACGAGCATGCTGCATTTAATTCACCTGACCTGTTTTAGCCACCCGCATTAGAGTGATGGGAACTGGATCCTGGACACAGACACAGCTGCCTGCACTGGCAGCACTGCCATTTAATCAGACAAATCCCAGTGAGGAAAATAGTTGCAGCAGCACGGTATCAGGGGGAATATTATGTTTTGGAAAAATTATGGTACTGTCCTTTGGAGGGGAACACCTTCTGGAGATGTCCATCTTTTGAGGGATTTTGAAAAATCTACTTTTTGGCCAATTCACACTCAAATTTCTCACATTTTATACAGATCCCTTTAAAGACACACACTAAGGAAAACCAGGAAAGGAACCTCAAGTTTAATTTGAATTATCTTGAATTAGTAGTTGCTCCTACAACAGCAAAATTTCTAAACATAATTGCTTTATATTCCCTGAGAAATACCAAAACCTAAGCTGCTTAAATGTGCTGTTCATGTGGGAGGCGTTGTGTGGAAAGCACAGGAGCAGGAGTTCATTAGGGGACGAGATGTCCATACAGCACAGCACAGAATCCACCAAAAAGGCAAATGTTAGCATTTGCACTTGTTGATCTGACATTTCAGAACAAGTTGCTACTTGACATTTTTCCATGCCTGCATTTTCAGGAGCTAATGACGTATCATCTATTCACCTTTCAGTCTCTCAGATGCACTGGAGACAGTGCAATTGATCAAAATTTATGGTTATCCGGGTGCCACCCTATATTTTTAGATCATCTTCACTTTGTAATTACAAGCCTCTCCCATCTCTTGAGGAAAAGCAAGGGGAAAAAATGATAAAAACCCTCAGTAAAGCACGGAGAACTGAATTAGTGTCAGAACTCAGTCAAGCACAACTCCACACAGTGAAAGACTAACAACCTTTCAGGGATCGCTGCTGCTCAGTTCTGAGGGTAAAATTCATAATACTAAACCTTTCCTGAGTAGCAGTTCTGGAGGCATGTCATGAATTTGAGCAAATCTGGAGTGGATTCACTCAATTTGCACATACAGCCAGCATGTACTTTGTTACAACAACTTAACAGAAAAACCCCAGTGGCTGCAAACAGCCGCTGTGGCCAAGCAGGAGAATTGCAGTCGATGACTGCAAGACCAGGGATGCTGAGGTTTTGCTGATTTTGAGAACAACTGTCCTGGGAGTGCTCACTTGTCACCGCCACAACGGCAGAGCTCCAGGGTCCAGGGATGGTGCAGGTGCACAATAATTAGTCAGAATGACAAGTTAAATCAGACTTTTCACAGAGACATTTAAATCTGCAGTTTGGCCCGCATGCTGGGTATTTGGCCTCCATCCTTGCTGTGGCTGAGAGTGCAAGTCTTCCTCACCTGAGCAGAAAAGATGCAGCCTGAAAACCCAGGAAAAAGCTTCAGGGTCTGATGTCTTCAGCTTCAGGACCACAATGCATTTTGCAGTATAAGGTCCTTTCTGGAATCATATTTCTGGAGGAAATGCCGGTCAGCCTCCTAAATAAGAGGCTGCGTATTGGGATCACACTGCCGAAATATCATCCACAGGGTCTGGGATATTTTGACATGAAATACCTTGGGACTGCAGGTTAGCAGTGCTGGACAAGACTGGTGAGGAGGAGTCTGGACAGCAAATGCTCTTAGGAAGCAAAAAATTATACACTGAGAAGTGCAACTCCGCTGATACTAGAGAAATGCATTGGCATTACGCTCTGATATACCATGGACAAGCATTAGAGCTCACACAGGGCTCTCTGGAGCTTTCAGTGGACTTCTGGCCCTTGCCATGGACTTTACAAAACTGCAATTGAAATCGAAACTTTCACACCACACAGTTCCAGAAGCAGGGGTGAAACTACTGCATGAAAGGTGAAGAGGCTACAGAACAGCCTGCAATAAGAAGAGAACAGATATCTCTGCTAGAACAGGAAAGTGACAAAAATACAGTAAGACCTCTTAAAGCTTTTCTGGAAGAGGTTCTAACCATCACTGATTTGTTATCAAACTTTGTCCCATCTACAAACACATTTATATTGTTGCCCACGAATCTGATCAATTATTCAGTTTCTCATTAGCAGAGCTATCCCTCCAGTCATTAGCTGTATCTTCCTTTACCCCAAGAGTACTATTAGAACTACCAGTCTTGTGGAATACAAAAAATGAAAAATACAAATCTGATATGCAAGACTATATTAAAAGATTAGTCAGCAACAGTTTTACTTATATTTCCTGAGTTTTTAATGGAGAACATAATGTGCTGTTCACAGATCACCATTCTTCTGTGGGTCAGTCTCATTTAAGCAGGTGATAGTAGATACCCCTTCCTATAAAATCTGTTCCAGTAACAGTGTAATTAATGCAGTTGCTACTTGAGATATAACATGCAAAAAATTACATCGTGTAACATTTTTCAGTAAATGTGAATAAGTGTTCATACATGTGTCATGTTTATTTTTGTTCAAGGGTCCCTGAAGATTTTTCATTGCTTCTTTGCTGCTTGCATAGACACTTGGGCTCACGTTTTTCTCTTCCATCACTTCAGACACAGATAAATCTGAGTGAAAAAGAGAGAAAAATATTATACAACCAGAAGGCAGGAAAAAATGAAGTAGAAAAGTAAATGAAGATATACTGGACAAGTGACTTGACTTACCATTTTACATAAGCAGAACGATCAAAGGGTTTAACTCTGTGCAGCAAACTATATGCAAGTAAGGATGTTGTATGGCCTCTCCTCATGAAAGTGATGCTTTGGGTTGTCTCACGTCTTTTGTGTCTGGATATAGGGAGAATGTGGGTGTCTTGGTGTTGGGGATGAATTTCCTCTCTTGCTCCTCCTGTCTCTTCTCTTTGTTGTTTAACAGAACCTTCTTTCTTCTTTCAAAATTATATGGATTTGTTGATACCCTCATAAATATGTATTCACTGTAAGTATTTTTTCCCATGGCGTTGCATATTTAAAATCTATTGTGAAACTTTAGGCAGGGGAAAAAAAATAGCTGGAGCTATTGGGGTGGAAACACATTTATTATTTTGCAGAATAGATACCACCAACTTCATCTCTGCATATGGTCATTATGTAAGGGGTATCTGTGAAATTCCTTCTACATGCTTCTGTATTTCTGTATATATTGAAGGTGTAGGAGCCACACACACACACAAATCTGTCAATCTCAGCAGACACACAGGAGAAAAGTGGATAAATGCAGCAAACTACAGGCAGTCAGAAGTAGTCACTTTAAAATGGACTTAATAAAACAGAGGGTGCAGTAGGGCTAGAAAGAAACCAAGCTATAAAGACTTCATTTTCTCTGTTAATTGGCATTAAAATAAAAATATTATGGGAATCTACCTTGTGGAAGAAGTACATTTTTAATATAAACTCTTTAAGTCTTCATAAACTTATATGGAGATTATATGTACCTTCATCTTCTGTTAAAAACTCACCGCGGCAGTTCATTTTCTTTTGCCAGTCATGGATTTACAAGTTTATTATGATACTAAAATAACAGAATACACTTTCTAGTAATGTTGGGAGACTTTGAACATTCTAGCAGGTCACCTCACCTCCTTTTTTCTGTGGTCTTTTTTTTTTATTTTTTTAAGGGTGTGAAATCTAGTAATTGAGGCAAGACCCAGCAGTGAGTTTACCCTCATCCCGTGCTTGACTGCAGAACAAAAATGGGAGACCCCCGGTCTTCTGGCCCCAGGTTTTGTACCTCGCCTCTAGACAGCAGTTCACTGCTGAGTCAAAGACATGCACATTTGGTTTGGAAGAAGAAAGTGCAAAACAAGGGCTTTGTCCATCAAAGCATGTGCTTAGGTAACTAGCTGCAGCCAGGTTTTCTAACACAGCTGTATTCCGTAACACCAGTGGAAAGACACTGCTTGGGTGATTTCCGTGACGGTATTCAGCACTAAGGGCTCTCTTCACTTTCCGGCCGGAAACCTGAAAGCTGACTGCATACTTGAACCTCTGCACTGTTCTGGGGCTCCACGGCCTCCAAAGGTAATCACTTCTGTCATTTCTATGGTGTCTGTGACCATAGCAACGGAGGCTGGGGTTCTCATCCGGTGATACTCCGCATGCCGCTACCCGTCCTGTGGCTACGTGGCTCTATCAAAGCCTCTGAGAGCTTTGTCATCGACTTCACTGGGGTCAGTATTTCACTCCAAATAAAGACCCAGCCCAAAGGCACTAGATACAGTCTTTTAATGAAATCTTAGAGCATAAGAGTTCTCAACGCAGCCTCAACTTTCAGTTTAGATAATTTCACTTCAGATAATTTACTTCTGCTGTCAGGAAGTATCATTCTTAACCCTGAGGTAATGATCTTACTTCAGTTTAGGTGTCTGGTATCTTCAAATACCTAGTGTATTTCCATTGCATCTCTTGCACAGGCTATGTATGTACGATGATATGCAGGAAGGAGAAATGAAATGTGTGATTATTTAATTATTCTTCTGCTCTTCTATTTTTTAATCTCCAGATGGTCCCTGGAACCAGTGATGCTTTCTTTAGTCTATATATTTCCTGCTTTAATTAGCTGGCTTAACCAGTGAGCTGTAATTAGCTTACTTAACCACCACTCTTTTGAGATGCACACGTGATCAGATAATACCAGGTGCTAATGTTTAATTGCTTTCACAAAATTAGAAGCGGATGAATGGTTGAATCGTAATTGAATGATCTTATTAGAAGACAAGCTGATCAGTGTTGTGACATAGCTTGAGAGATTCCCAGGCTTGCATTAATTTCACATCAGCTGGGGCTGCTGTAACGACGGCGAGCACAATGCAATTGCTCTGTTAGAGAGCAAGATCAGAGCTGAGTGACTGAGATCTGCCATACATATTTATCAGCTGAGGGGCTGGCACAATTTGCATCACTGTCTAAGAGCAGAGAAGCAAGCTATTGCTTTTGATTTACTACCTCCCAAGAAAAAATGCAGAAAACAGATCTTCTGGGGGAGATTTTGAAAAACAGCCATATCCCTCTCCATCCTTACCTCTCCCCAGCACATGTGTCTGTAAGAAAGGACAGGAGACCACCAAGACCACTTGGCCCTTCAGGGGCTTTGCTGGGAAATGTCAGGTAGGTAGTGCTGAGAGACATGGGGATGTGGCACATGAGAAGTGGGGATCTGACACACCTTTATATGGCTGGGCTGGCTGAAGCAAGTCTGAGGATTCTCCCTCTTGTACCAAATGCAAAGGTTTTTATTGCTCATTGAAAGGTCTGAGCAAGGTTCAGTGAAATTCTCAGAATCTGCACCCTCCATGTGTGTTTTACCATACAGCTGTCATTAACTGGTAAATAGGAATGCCTGGTGTTGGTGTGGCTGTAGTAATTTTACTTTGGTGTTGAGATGGAGAGGAGTCATGTAGTACTTACAGGATCCCTTTTTACAAGGCCTGGGTTAGGCACAACAGCAATGAGGTGGGCGATTGTAAACACGGAGTTCAGCACGTAAGAAAAAAACAAATTCTTATGCAGTGTTATCCTTTGACAGCTGAGGCTCCTGAAAAATATGTAGCACACATCGTAAATTAGTATTTTTCTTCTGATGTCACTTTAACAAGCTCTTTCTGGCAACAGTCTCTCAAGAATGCCTTTTGGCAAGGAGTGATTGGAAAATAGATGCCTTGCATTGCAGCCATAACCTCTGACAAATTTTTGGGTTTGTTTTTACACCTGTTCAGTACCACATGCTTTTTAGACCATGTTGTAAAGAGCCACATGGCTACGTTCTCAACCCTTGATGCCTTTCTTTATCTCATAGTCATTGAGATATTAAGTGGTGAAGCAGAACCCTGAGAATTTAGATGCGCATGACACAAGTAATGAACATCAGGAATAGTGCTTTATAAGCAACTGTTCCCTGGAGACTCAATTTCTCAAATATTCAGATGAAAATTATTTGCTACTTTAGGAATTAGTGGTGAGACAGGATGGGAACGTTGGGCAGGAATCCCCTTAAATTACAGGGGGATTTGCACTGGTATCCTGCATGTTTCTAACTCCAGCTAAAATCCCAAACCAGAAGAGGTTGTTTTCCTGCTCAGAAGGAGCAGCAATATCTTCTGAATGGCTGATTTTGGGGAGGGCAGGATTTCTGTTATTTTGGCTAGCTGAATTTCACAAGAGAAGTTCACAGGATTCTTGTCCATCCAAATCATGACTGCAGTTTCAGACCTGAACCATCCTCCCTTTCTAATTCATGTCCAAACCCTGACGGCACCTCCTTGGTTACCCCAATGCAGAGAAAAACACCCCCACAGCACTCCATGCTTCGGAGCACAGCCTGGGGCTGGCAGGAGGTGATTGCAGAAAGGCAGTCATGGAAATGTTAGATAATGCTGTGATGTCTGTATGCAGTGATCACTGAGAGCAAGCAGGCAAAACTGGTAGGTTAAAAAAAGCTATGAGCAAGTACCGCTGCCTCACTAAGGCAAGCCTTCTCCTCGGCACTAGGAGTGTTTTAAGTCTGGAACGGAGCACAGGCTGTGACTTTCTGATGCTCTGTGTATGGAGGCTAATGCAGAATGCATTTTGTTTAAAAACAGAGAGCTAATCTAACCGACTGAACTTTTCTGCTTGTTTTGCTTGCTTGTTTATTTATTTGTTTTCCTTTTTTAGCTCCTTGGTCACCTGCCATGTACTCTTAGTTCCCCTTACACCTATTTTCTGAATCATTGAATGCAATTCTTCCTTCAGCTTGAGGTTGTCTTTCTGGTTATGGTCATCAGCATCCTATAATGCTCATCACTTCTGTTGACCTCCTTATTTACCAAGACACCTTCTTTGGTTCATCATGTCCATGCAATGCAGGTCCCGGGGGCTAGGAATGAGAGTATCTCTTTATACTTGCCCTGATTTTATATTTTTCTTCAGTATCAGTTATTGTCAACTGTTGAACACTAGATATGGAGCTAGGTGCACTATCAGCTTGATCCACTGTAGAACAGGATACTGGGCAACATTCTTTGGAGATGTTTGTCCTACACTGTGTTCTTGTGCTTACTCCATCTGTATTTGCCCCCATCACAAATCCAGTCTAACGCTCCTTTTCTGCTCCTAAGCTCTGGTGGTATTTATCCAGTCCTGATTCTTCCTTTCTCCCCATTCTCCATCACTATACTTTGCCTATGCTACTGACCCCACATTTCTTGGAACACAATCGCATGCGCATGTCCCGCTGTCTTTATCTTGTAGTTCTGGGAAGAGGATTGGTATGATGCCAATCCTATTCCCAAGAAATAAAAACTTCCCTATAACTCAGAGCAATCTCTTCAGCTTCTGGTCACAGAGATGCAGACTCTTGTCTCTCCAGCTGCCTCTCTACATGGCTAACGATATTGAGAGAGAGTCATCTGTGATAATCTCTGCCATGTACATGTGCCTCCACTCCCATTCCTGTCCTTCCTCACTGGTCTGTTTCACTTTTGCCAGCCTTACTCGTCTATTAAATTGGACTGTCCTTCACTGCATGTTGCCTTCATCTGCTGCCCAAGCTCCTTTCCCTGTCTGCCTTCCTCTCTTACTTTTACTCCAGCACTGCTCTCCTGCTTTTCTCTCAGTATTCTCCACATTTTCCTTGACTCTAGCTTTCATGTTAAAGACCCGTCTGGATCATTAAGCATATTTTTCCATACTCTCACTTTTTAATCTGACCTTCAGTGTTTGCCATTAAAATGGCATCAGCACCTGCCTGACTCAGTTCATACAGAGAGGAGAGCATTCTAGCAAAACCAAAACCCTTACTTGATTCATCCTCTCTGCTGGTTTTGACAATCATCTGTAATCTTCTCCTCTGATCCCTCTTAGCTCTCTTCCTGGCCCTCTTTCTAATCATTCCTTCGTGGTGTTTTTGAAGGCTCCTTGTCACCCCCGGCCCACGCTTCTGTATGCTCCCTACTCTGCTTTATTAATCAGTATGGAAGAAGGCATCACAAAGCCAGTTATCAGGGTCTAAAGCTTGTGAGTTTTTTCTGTCACTATCCCTCTATCAATTGTGCCTCAGAGTTCCAGAGTATCCTGTGTTTCTCGTGGTTCTTCTGTGTTTCACATCTATCCTATGGCTTCTATGTTTCCTCTGACAGAGATAGGTCCTCTTATCTACACACAGAGTCACCCTTACTTTCGAGTTCTTATCTCCACTTCTCTATTGCATCCAGGATATTTTGACTTCCATGCAGCTTTTAGCATTATTTTCTTCATAGATCTCCACTGTGATTCTGCCATTTCTTCTTTCATGGATATCGAGAAAACCGATTTTCATCCCCAGCCAGCTATTTTCCATCTCATACCCACTAGCTTAGTTTTCAAATTATTTTCATGCTTTCTACCATGCTCTCCCTTACCCCTGGGGAAAACTCCCAACAAACTTCCACAAATTATCCTTCCACCCATTATCCTTCTTCAAATCCCTTTAAAAGCCTTGGCAAAAATTAGACTGCAGGCTCATTCATAACACACCATCTATTATTCTGCAAACATAGACTTATCGTACTGCCCATCTGTCTTTATACAAATGTCTTTGTTTTAATAATTCATTTGGAAGTGATTTGGAGTTTGGAGTTCCTTTTCTCTTTTGTGTTTTATCATATAAGATAAATGGAGTCTCGGTTTGCAATTATAAAAATATTACAATAATGTGATGCACGTCACTGTTCGACACTCTACTTTATGAATACTCTGTCTCCTGTTATGAGTTAGTATTGCTTAGTGATGCTCGTCACTACTGATTCAGTATTCCCTTCCAAAATTACTGCAACATTGTGGTGTCAGATCATTATGAATCAATACCCAAAACTGAAAGAAAAAAAAATCTCTGCCAGGAGACTTACATGTGAGAAACAGCAAACTCTGCAAGCTATTTGTTGCTGCCTCTACAGTCAAAGGCTATTATATGGCCCCGAAACCATCTCTTGCTATCTGACTGACTGTCTGATTGACACCTTGCCTGTTATTGAAGGTCAAATAATCTCGTGCTGTCATAGCCAGATGATAGAAAACAATTGAAGGTAACATGAATCCTGCTCCCATACAGCTTTATTCTGACTTTTTTATAATTGTGGTTTGGTTTCCTCTTTGTCCTCTCATTTTGCAGTGATTTGTTTTAATTCCTTTCTCTATTTCTTCCTGTAACCTTTGTGTCGTGTATTAGTCATGGAAGGGGAAGGAGAAGTGGAGGAAAGAGAGAAGGAGGTGTGCTACTGTCTGGAAGGCTGCTGCAAAGAGAAGACTTTCAGCGTGGCCTGGGACCAGTCAGTATTGTGCATTGTCTATGATTCAGAGCTAGGAGTGACTCAGACAACCTAATCCTGCCTTGCCACTGCAAGGAATCAGCTTTTTGGTCCATTTTGGGCCGTCGGTTTAACCAGATCCTGTCTTTACTGTCGCAAAGAACTCTGAAGCCTGGGTATAGGATACCAAATCAGATTAAATTGTGCTCTTTCCAGTTTTCTCAAAGCATTACTGTGGCTGTGGTTTGTGCTTTTCAACTTTACATACATGGAAAGGGAATTCATCAGTTTATGGGGCAGAGTTTCTAGCTGTATCTGTATCTGATTACTGCATGTTATCACAGTCACTCACTAAACTCCCTCTTTGGAAATGAGCAGAATTCACAGCCTGTATTTTGGATTCACGTATTTTGGGCTTGTAATCTTACAGACTCTTATAGTCTATGCAAAGTCCAACCATTTAATTTTCCTATGTTTCCTAGACTCACTCTTGGTGCTGGTGATGTTTGGGGGCTTGTTCTTTTACTGCCCTTCCTGTCTGACAGTGGAGGCACAGACATCTAACCGTACAGCCCTAAGATTTCTGCCAGCTTCTTCTGGCCTCTGAATTTACTAAGCATACCCTTTTCCAGCCTATTTGGACACCCCCATCCATGGTGCACCTTTTCAGGGTCCAGCAATGGATGAAGTAACCAGGGAGAAGTTTTGCATAATGTTACTAAGAAAATAACTATTAGAAGGCGCACAACCTGAACATATTCATAGACATGTAGCATACATACATGAAAATTGAGACCAGAAATGGCTACGATGCCTCTTATAACATGTAGATTAAATAATTCAGGGACCCTGAGGCTAGAACAGATTCAAGCACTGGCACAAGGTATATGGGGTTTTGTGGAGCACCTTTCACTGCAGAGTTTTAGAGCAAGGCAACCATCCCTTGTCCACTAGAGATGGGGGTTCAGCAAGGGGTTCTTTTTATCCCCAAATTTATGCAATTACTGTGCATATATAAGCTGGAATTTTGTGTTTGCTATGTACTGATGGATTCTACATACCTTCATAAGTGTATTTGTGGCCAAAAATACACCTCAGAAATTTGGATAATGAAGTTGATGATATCTCACAATCCAGCATGTAAAGTTTGTCACATTGCATTGAAGTTCTTCACCTATGCTGCAGAACACTAAATCTACCAATTCCAAGACACTTAAATGCCAGTTAGTATAGACACATAAAAACTAAGAGAGTCATAGCAAATGTTTAAAACTAAATGGTCATGATAGAAAATGCACTGGGTGTATGTCATTAAGATTCCTTGGCCTTATAGGTGACAAAAAGGAACAGCTGAATGTTTACAGAAATAAACTTTAAGTTAGGGCTGCAAGATAAAGGAATAGAAGAAATACCCAATTATTCCATTACCAGACTTGGAAATTTCAGTGTGAAAAGCTGCTTTGGAAAGCAAAGGTTCTACAGAGAATGAATCCTTGTCTCTTTGAAAATAAGGCATATATACATTCATGATTTGGCATGAGTGGGAAGGTATTCGTTTAGAACCTGCTTATAATTCACAGTTTTTTTTTTGGTCACTAAAATCTGGAACAAATGCATTTGATGTATTTGTTAAATTTGAATTGGGAGATTTGAGGGCATATTTTTGGCTTTCATTTTTCTACAAACATCAACCAAATAAAATCAAATGATAAATTCTGACCTGTATACAAAAGTCATGCTCTTTGTCTGTTTGCTGGAAATATAATTAATGCCTAGAAGTATTATATACTTCTGGATTGCAAATATGTCTTTGAGCTGCTGAAACAGATTGATGAATATACAAAAGAATATAATTTATCTTTCTATGAGGAAGATGATAAAAAATTGTCAAGGGCTCAAATCTGTTCACGTTCACGTAGAAAGAAGCTTACTAATACTCTCACACAGGCCTATTTGTGTTCTGGCATAATTGTAGCTTGAAATAATGTCTTGCAGGCTAAATGACAATCTTGAAACAGTATACTGTTACAATGACAACTGTGATGGACTTTTAATTACTATGGGTTGCCATTATTGTGCAACTATTCTTTCTTCAACTCTGTAAAGAAGCTTGTGAAAAATAAAAGATTTTTTTTTTGTTCCATTTTACTTGTATTATTGACTGCTCAAAGAATACCGCATTCTCTGAAGAGCTTGGGTTTTATTTGTATTCTTCAATGAAGTATATTTTTTGGCAATAAAAGTCCATTAGGTTATAACTGTGTTTGTTATTTATTCAGAAGAATTTGTAGTTGTTTCTATTCTTTGTTTCCCAGTGTGCAGTGTGGGGAATACTCCTTTGTATCATTGGAAACCTTTATTCAGGTAAAGTTGGAAAACTTCACCTGCCCTTTTAGATTACCTTGCAGTTACCTCCAGATACACTCTACTGATGGTGAGCATTTCCCTATATCTGGTCATGAACTGATGGTCTGGCTATCTGATTACAGCAACTGATGCACCTTTGGTGAAATCAGTATGATGCCATCCCATTTGGGTCGTTATACTGGATGTATCATTCTGTTTCGTCAAAGTATCTGTGAATGGACATTACAACCCTGATTTCTGAGTCTGGTGTCACTCTGGGAAGTTTGCAGCTTACAATCATTTTATAAAAGTGGAATATCTTAAAAAGATTGCTTAAGAGCTAGGAGAATACAGCCTATGCAAGTCATCATAGCTCTGGATGTACAATAGTTCAGGATCTTGTCCATTGTTTATTCTTGAATATCTTTCCCAGTGCCTTTGATGTCTTCTAGTGCTTACCATTTCCCGGAGCTGGAAACCGAAGGCTGTTCCCAGACAGCCCTTCACTATTGATTGTGACTGGAGCTGTGACTACATGTCTGATGGCAAACCTGAGCTCCCTCTGTTCCTTAACTGCAGACACATTACAATAAATAGCGTGCAGACAGGTTCACTAAAGGATAAGATTTAAATGTTCTAGTTAAGTTGCCATACAGTACCTGAAATGCTTTCAGTGAATATCAGTTTAGTCTCCTTTTAAAGTTCTGATACAGCACATCACTGTTTTTCCTTTTAATGCTGATGACAGCCTACACACTAGTGTCAGATTCACGCTTAGGGCTGAGTCCTGTAAACCCCTACTCCAGTCAATAGTTCAGTCCTTCAGCATTGGATGAAGGTATTCCTGTCCTTCAGGAGCTGGGGGCTTCAAGACCCTGCCCTGTGCAGTCCCTGCACCTGCCAGGGGCTGGACGTGCCCTTCAAGGGACAGCAGGCAACTGGTAAATGAAGGGCCCTACTGCATCTCTAGTTACACCATTTCCCTACGGGCTACACTTTTACACCAGTCTTGACAAATCTAATCGCATGATCTTGGCTACACACCACTGAGAGATGTCCCATTGGTGAGAGGACTTTATGTTGAGACTTTTTTATGAGAATTATACAAAACGGCACTCAGAAGAGCTGTTTCTTGCTGCCATGTCCCCTTCCAAGCTTTTCTTTGATTACCACTTGAGATCCCTTAGGGAAAGAAGAGAGAGTGTCTGTAAGAAATACTTACTTGAAATAGAAGAAAATTGCCAAGGAAATCAACAGGGATGTTATAGACAAAGCATGGCCAACAATCGCCATATAATAAAGTATGAACGCCATCTGCAATTTAACAAGAAGAAAAGGCAAACATAAACAATTTTAAGGCACTCAGGGTTTTTTCTCATGAAGGAAGAATCTACAAAATCAAACTCCCATTCTGTGTTTCTTTTCTTTCAAAGGTTCTTTTTCAATATACTTTTAATATCAGCAATCTATTAAATAGCATGACTCATGGTCTAAAAATGAGATAAGTGTTTCTTACATGAGCTGATCTGTTTTTGCTGCACTGAAGTAACTGGTGAGATCCCTGCTCACACTATGCATCACTAACTTCCCGAGCCCTAGGAGAGCACATCAGACAACACACTCAGACTTTCAGAAAGCCAATTACAAGTTTCCACACACACAAAATTATTAAAGAAAATAGGTTGCCCCAGGACTGGAAGAAAGCTTTTATGGTTTGAAAGCAGCTTAAACAACAGGGAGCAAAAGCTTAATGGTCACTTTTGGAGATGAGTCAGTGGTTATGTGCCCTCGGGACTGGTATCCGGGACGGCATTTTGTTCAACATGTTCATCAGTGACCTGATGCAGAGAAATCTTGTAAGTTTCCAGGTGATACTTAGGTCTTCCAGATAACAGTGAGGGACTCCAGAAGGGCCTCACATAACTTAGGCGACAAGAAGATGCCACAAGAGCTTTAATACGTAAAAAAATGGGGTGATACACCTAGGGACGAATGATCTAAACCCTGCCTACACCATGCTGAACTCAGATCTGGAAACCAAGCTCAGGAAGGAGTTTTTGGAGTCGTCCTGGCCAGTTCTCTGAATCATTGGCTTACTGTGTAATGACAGCCAAAAAGTCAACAAAACGTTGGATATCATCAGGAAAGGCACTGAGGGTAGAACATCATTGTCCCTCTATTTACATTTTAAATGCATGTGTGTTTCTAGTCTCCATATCTTATGCACATGGCAGAGCTAGGAAATGTGCAAAGAAGGCAACTAAAATAACTGAGATTGAGTTGCTGTGTTATGAGAAGTGGGTACAAATGCTTGGATTCTCCCCTCTGGAGAGGAGAGGTCAGAAAGGGCTTATGATTAAGGCCTACAGAGTCACGAAACCAGCAGATGAGATGAAAATTATTCTCAACTCCTACCACACTAGAATAGCATGCCCTGAGACAAATTCCGGTTGACACTGGCGTGCACCTTGTTATTGAGCAACTAGATGGTCTTACAGTTCTGGGACGCCCATATGCATGAACAGATAATCGGGCTTTCACCTCAACTAATATCAGTGAAATCCAAGACAGGCCTGACCACATTTTGTATGCCAATAGTGAAACAAAATAGCAGGACAGCACCTGGGCTGCAGAATGCTGCAATATTTAAATGTCATATGTTAGTCTCAGATAAGGTCTTCAGCATCACACAGCTGTCAGAAGACTGCAGGAGGCTAAATGGCATGCCAGGCTTCACCATTGCCTTCTTTTCTGAAAGCACTAATATAGTATCAGCCTATCCTGAAAAAAGACTAGATAGCAGGACTTAGTTCCTCTGCTGGGTTTATTTTCTTTTCAGCTCCACTTCATTCAATTTTTGTTTGTTACACATGAGCAATTTTCCTTTTTTCAGTGATTAGATGAACTGCTTTCTGTAGCCACTCACATTTTTTTTGGTGTTTCCAAGTAACTTTAAACTTTCATCTGAAAACAAATCCGAACAAAATTCAGAAAACAAATCTATTCGTCTTAGCAAAGGTGCACATCTTCTTACCTAGTTTGTTCTTCAGTCATTTTACAACTTTGGAATCAGCTCCTGCTTTCATTAACCTAGGTGGTGGTGGCCTGATTCAGATTTAAACCAAAGTCACATTTACACCACCCTGACCATGTAGAGCAGACATGATCTGAGTGTAAATATCGTTCACCAGATTATGGAACTCTATGCATATTTACTGCAAATACCCTAGGTCTCCTAGTTTTCCTGCACAAAGCCTAACCACAACATTGCTAGTGAGTGCAAATGCCTGACAGCTTCTTCTGAGACCACCAGGTGCCCCAGAGAGGGCGGACCAGAGTGCAGAGAATATGAGACCACTTTCTGAATGCAGAGTAGTGGGAGAGGTTTTTACCTCTGTGCATTTGACATTTCTTCCACTCCATACTAAGTGGTTGCTAAGGTTTTTCATGATATTAGATTGATATAATTTTAAAGTCAGAATTTAGTTTACAGATGAACTGTTCAAAAACATGTTGTTTTGCTGCCTGTCTCATATATAACCCTTAGCCTGAAACAGCTAGCAGTAGGAAAGGCTTCCAGATACCTACAGGCAAGTCTATGTGCACTTCAGAGGACTCTTCATTATTCAAAATATCTACCTTTCAGCATACAACTGCTAAATCAGTTTAAGTGTATATCTGGGACTCAGCAATGGCACTTTTGATTACTCCATGCAAACTTCCCATGGTAACTGCTCAAGAAAGCTTTCCAAACATAACAACAAAGACAGATCAGAATGGATTGAACTGTCAGCTAACAAAGCATATGGCCCACCATCGTATTTTGAAGAACTGGCTATAATTTTTTTTTTTAAGTGCTCTGCCTCAAAAGCATACCTTGTTGGTATTTCCAGTTAACTTCAAACAAATAATGAACTATTTTACTAATTGCTGCACTCCTTGAACTGGCAATCTGTTATGTTCCTTCTGACATATAGGACTTCTAACATGCTGACTCACCAAATTTTTATCTTATGCAGACTTTGTCATCCTGGGTTTAGAAAACTTATAAAAGAAACAGTTAAATGTTTTTTAGAAATTCTTCTAGAATTCTTTGCTCGAGGAAAGAGAATTCTCCAATAGGAATACCTTCTACTCAGTTAATTATACTGTCTGTAGGTACATGGAAATAGTCTACAAATGAAGCATACTCTTGTTTCTGAAGACCTGGATTAAAGGTCATAATCTAACTTGGCATTTCTGTAAAGATAGATTCTTTCTGTATTTTCCATCATTTTTTGTTTCAGAAGAATCTCGATGTACGTATAATTTTCCTTTGTGTTCTATCTGCACTTTACTTGAATGATGTCCAAAATTGTTCTTCTGGAAGGCATGGATAATAGGTAACAGGACTATATTTTTTGCCTCCCTACAAGGGCCAACATCTGGAAAAATTATATTTTTACAGTGCTTCCATTTAATACCTCTGTGAGCTCAGATTGTTAGTACTATTCTCTCTTTGTCACATAGGTGAGCCCCATGTTACCATGATGGTTCCTCATGCTGCAAAAACTTTTAGAATTCACCTCCTGCCTGGTCCAGTAGACTTTTCCAAGGACCTTTAGGCTGAATCATTATTGAATATAACCACATACTGCTTTTTGGCTGCATAAAGAAAGATACTCCAACACAAACCCCAAATCAAATAACTTTTTGACTCTTTTCCTCCACAATTCCAAACAGTCACAAATTATTCTGTCACAAATCTGTAATCAGATTTTCCTGGAGCTCCACTCACATTTGAGAAATATGTTTATTTTCATGACCTTTCCTAACTTATTTTTTTTAAGCTTTTCTCATATTTCTCTCTCCTTGTTTCTTTTGGTGTTTTTATATTTAGTTGTCTTTCACCTTAGCAACTTGATTTTGGAAATATTATTGCAAATGCTTAATTCATAATTGTAAATAGTCTCAATGACTTCAGCCAAACTGTTAAAGTTGACTGTGTTCAGGCTCGTAGGATTTTCTGGATTAATGGTACCTTCAGAAGTATTTCTTTTCAAAAGGACTACAGGGTAGTATTCTTTGCTTAAGGAAAATAACTTTAACTTACATTAGTATTTCTAGCCCTGCAAGAAAAAACATCAACAGCTTGGAATATACTTATTACAGAAAGAAAAATTGAAATTTTAAGGGATAATTTTGTAACTGTTGGACAATCAGAGAAAATCACAGGAATTAAAAAATGCATTTGAAAAATACTGCAAAACTTGTCACATGAATTGCTACCAAATTATCCACCCAGTAGCAAACCTATATTTAGGTTTGAGCACTCATCAAATAATTTTAATAAGCTAAGATCACAAGGACAACGCTATTAAATTTTTTTGCAACAAAGAGAGCTGAAAGATGAGAACTATTCTGATCCCTCTCACCTGTGTCTTACTGCCAGCCCCACCCAAAATCATTCCCAAACAATCACTGTCTTTTTAACCATAGCGTACCTTCAGTTTTTCAGCGGTGAAAGAGTTGCACAGGGTATAGTTGGACCAAGTTCTGTTGCTCTCAGGATGGCGGAACCAGTTCCCAGTTTCATCACAGTACTTTGAAGCCCTCTCTGATGATAAATTACAATAATAATTATTTTAGCGTATGCATATTACGCATTTAAAAATAAATAAAGAAGAATTTATATGTTTGGAAATAAAATGCCTGTGTAACAAAATCCAAAGGATTTTCAACTTGTGCAATTAACATACATTTGTCCATTTTGTTTTTTTTTTTTTTTTTCTGAGAGGTTTATCTGATGGTATACTTGATGTTTATCTGTTTCCTTTTGTCTTGAACAAATCCAGTAGAGTATATATACCCAGCCTTCATTCAGATGAAATTATTTATGTGAGAATAATTCATTCAAAGAGGCGTTGAAAGCTGTTTATGGAAGGGAAAGTAATGCTAGGCTCTGATGCCAAACCTGACAGAAGCATGCACAGACAGGCAAAGACAGTGGTATCTCGTCCCAGCCTGCAATATTGATGCTGGAAAATGGATCTGCCCACTGGCTAGCATGCAAATCTAACTTTTTGTTTTCAAACCTACACTCGCTAGGACATGTTGGTATTCATACACAGATCTAGCGGACTGAATCTTGCAGCAGGGTTTCAGGTATCAAGGGAAACAATAATTAATTAAAAATACCGTATAGAGAAAGGGCAGCAAGCAATGTGTAAACCAGAGCCTGGGTGCTGGCGATGGTGACAGACCCGGTGACAGACCCAGTGCCAGCCCTGTGCTTATGCAGAGGGGTGAAGAGTCCTCCCCAGCCTCTGTGCCGGCTAAACACTGCCAGGGGTGAGCAGGAGCACTGCTCGTTTTCCTCTGAGGTTGCAGAGCATGCAGGCACTGCGAGAAGCAGCCTCCCAAACATTTTGGCACAGGTCCCAAGTGTCCAGTTTAATTTAAAATGGCTGCAGAGTTCTCTGTTTAATCTGATGTGTGCTTGGCCTCTCCTGTGCTGGTTCCCGTGCCGCAGGTGGCTCTGGCATCTTTCCTGCAAGCCCTGCCACACGTATCGCTCTGCAGGCTCATGCTCCTCCGTGCGTGTCCTTTTATGGTGGCGGGGGCACAGCTGGGGCTTCAGCACCGTACAGCTCTGAGGGATGCCTGGAGACGCAGATGTGTGCTGTGCCTGTGTCCTCCCGGCCACTCTCACATTCCTGCGTGGGGAACCCTGGATGCTGAGGCGCAGACAGTCACTCCCAATCACCTGTCAAGTTTTGGACTAATTCCTTTGGCCTTCTCTCAAACATTAGCCATATGGGAGTCACTGGAAAGTTTGCTCAAAGGCACGATAAGATCAGAAGCTTAAATTATTTGATGTTTTCTTAGATAGTGACACAGCTGTTTGTTTATGAAAAACACAGTTTTTCATTCTGACTTTTCAAATAGTCTAAAAAGACTATCTTGTCTTCCCTTTGCTATTCTATCTTTGTAATTTTATTGGCTTTATACCTAGATTATCAGCATTTCCAGTCAAGATACTTTTACAGAGCCAACTACCACTTGAACATGCACATTTTCATTTTTTGTGTTCAACTTTTGCATTTATTCTTCTTAATCAGCTCTGATTATTAACAAGTTTATTAATTTGGAATATTCATATTCCCTCTATATACCCTTAGGAAAGCAATCAATCATACTGGCAAGGTATACTGAGTTATCTTCCTCCGACTAGAAATACACTTTACATAGTTGTCCCATTGCAAAAAAGAAAAGAAAAGACAATCCTCCAGACCCCAGCATACTTTTGAAAATATTGTGAGTTTCAAATCACTATTTTGGAGGACTTGTTGAAAATCAATACATGCATTAACACCACCAAGAAGAAGCAGTACGTGTTATCGCAGCCTTCCATCGCTGCAGCTTGGAGATAATCTCAGCCTGCCTGTGTAGCAATGTTCTCGTTGTACTCATTGCCAGATATTATCTAAAGCTGGAAAAAGTTTTCAGTCATAGATAAAAGATTAATGGTTGCGCTACCACGGAACACCGTGTACAAACATCGTACTTACTGTCCCATGCACTCTGCAAAGTACACAGCTTTTCTTAGTATGCTATAGAGTATAACAGTAATATCATCTATCATCCCTGTACTTTAGTGCCTAGGTAGGCACTCTGATGAAGTTTAATGTGGCCTCTGTAAGTTGAGACAAACCTGTTGCCTCATACTTTTCCTTGAAGCCAGACAAATGCCACTGATCCTAGACTGGAAGCGGCGCGGCCATGGCCCACAGATTTCTTGCTGTGATGTCAGAATACAGGACTGGAGGAGAAGCTTCCCTACTGTCCATCCCAGTGACTAAAACAGGTCAAACATCTCTTCTAAATCTATGATTGTGTACAGAAAAAAAGCTGTGAGTCTGTAACCCAGCCACTGTTCTACTGCAAGTTATTCCAGGGTGACCCAGTAGTAGGTGTGGAATTATGAAACTGGGCACATGTTGGTTTTTATGCTACCCAGAAGAATCTAGTAAGCTCTGAAGAAATACACAAATGTGTAAGTATGGGTAAGGCAATGTTAAAAAGGCAAAATGGAAGTGTGGCCTTTAAGATTACTCAAATATTAATTAAACACTGATTTTTTAGGCTCTGTCTGTACCCTCTCAGCTTGGACAGGGCACCACTTGGGCACTGCATTACTCAAAGTGAAGGAACAGTGACATTGTGTAGGATTTATCTCACTTGACTTAGCAACCTCAGAGTTATGCAATTCACGGGCAGTTGTGCAGGCTGGATATAGTTAGCTTAGAATGACAGACACTCCAAGAGCTGTCTGGGAAAACTGGATGAGAGAAATCTTGTCCACGAGGGCAGTTTCATGGGAGCAGTGAAGTGTCTAAAAAGATTAACCAGTAGTAATATTTTTGCATATGAATGAGACGATGTGAAAGAAACAACTCTGCAGACACCAAGGTCAGTGAAGAAGGAGGGGGAGGAGGTGCTCGAGACACCGGAGCAGAGACTCTTCCCTTGCAGCTCGTGATGAGGACCATGGTGAGGCAGATTGTCCCCCTGCAGCCCGTGGAAGTCCACGGTGGAGCCGATATCCACCTGCAGCCCATGGAAGGGAGCCCACACCAGAGCAGGTGGATGCCTGAAGGAGGCTGTGACTCCATGGGGAGCCCACACTGGAGTAGGCTCCTGCCAGGACCTGTGGACCCATGGAGAGAGGAGCCCACACCAGAGCAGGTTTGCTGGCAGGGCTTGTGACCCCATGGGGGACCCACGCTGGAGCAGCCTGTTCCTGAAGGACTGCACCCTGTGGAAGGGACCCACACTGGGCAGTTCATGAAGAGCTGCAGCCCGTGGGAAGGACTCACACTGGAGAAGTTTGTGGAGAACTGTCTCTTGTGAGAGAGACCTCATGGTGGAGCAGGGGCAGAGTGTGAGGAGTCTTCCCCCTGAGGAGGAAGGAGCAGCAGAGACAATGTGTGATGAACTGACCACAACCCCCATTCCCCATCCCCCTGTGCTGCTCAGGGGGAGGAGGCAGAGAAAATCGGGAGTGAAGTTGAGCCCGGGAAGCAGGGAGGGGTGGGGGGAAGGTGTTTTAAGATCTAGTTTTATTTCTCATTATCCTACTCTGCTTTGATTGGTGATAAATTAAACTTTCCTTTTCTCCCCAAGTTCAGTCTGTTTTGTCTGTGACAGTAATTAGTGAGTGATCGCTCCCTTCCTTAGCTTGACCCGAGAGCCTTTCATTATATTTTTTCTTCCCTGTCCAGCTGAGGAGGGGGAATGATAGAGCATATTTGGTGGGCACCTGGCATTTATCCAGGCCAAACCAAAACACTTAGTTTTGCAGATGAGGGAATTGTTGATGTAGCACATGTAGTTTACTTACATCCTCAGTAAAACATTATAGAAGAAAATTCTTCAAGACCAAAAAAAATCTTCTGCTAAAATACAACAGAGATCCTAGAAAACTTCAATTCCAGTGTTATCACTATCATCAGAATGCTTCCGGCGCAGAACTGGAATCTGTATAACAGAGTCATATTGTGCATTGTGGGGATAAGAACTGATTTTTAAAATACGGCTGTCAAGCTTGCTCAGAAGCAGGACACAAATACATAGAAGGGTAGAGGGAAAAGAAGCAGCAAGTTCAGGTTTGTTTTATTTATCACTGTCTAGGCATCACTTCAAGACAGGAAAATAGGAGCAGCAGAAACACAGAGGTGGCTCTTTTAGGCGGAGCCAGGAAATCTGCATTTGTGGCAGCAAGTGAAGGGCTCTCCCAGCCCAGCCCTCCCCGTGCAGCTCAGGGATGCTCTGGAAGGTCCCTGGGGCTCCTGCCCACCGAGGGTGCTGCTCCTTGCCCAGCGTATCCCAGGTACGTCGCCCTGCCAAGGCACAGTGTCCAGTGGGCTGGGTACACAGCAGGCGAGACGCCGGCCGGGAAGGCACTTGAATTAGGGGATGCCTGAGGAAGGTGTCCAGCGGCCGAGCGGGTGGAAGGAGATGCAGCTGCTGCTGCCACCCAGAAGGTCTCTCCCTCTCTGGTTTGTGGGAGGCCATGATTTCTCATCTGCAATGCCTGCCTGCTCTTGTCAGCTTGGCAGCCTCCTCAGCTGAATGCTTTGTACATTTTGTTGAGGAACTACTGGAGAGAGTCCAGCGGAGGGCTACAAAGATTATTAGGGGACTGGACCATCTCTCCTACAAGGAAAGGCCGAGGGAGCTGGGCTTGTTTACCCTGAAGAAGAGAAGGCTGCGAGGGGACCTAATATATACTTATAAATATCTGAAGGGTGGGTGTCAGGAGGATGGGGCCAGACTCTTTTCAGTGGTGCCCAGTGACAAGACAAGGGGTAATGGGCACAAACTGAAGCATAGGAAGTTCCATCTGAACGTGAGTCTTCACTCTGAGGGTGACGGAGCATTAGAACAGGTTGTCCAGAGAGGTTGTGGAGTCTCCTTCTCTGGAGATATTCAAAATGCACCTGGATGAGGTCCTGTGCAATCTGCTCTAGGTGACCCTGCTTCGGCAGGGGGGTTGGACTAGATGATCCACAGAGGCCCCTTGCAACCTCTACCATTCTGTGATTCTGTGACTTTGCTAGCTGTAAGAAGGGTGCACCTGTGTCCGTCAGATCCCGTCCCTTGTGGTCACAGGCATCACAGCTGGTAAATCCAAACGGGTGTGCAAGAGCTATTCAATCTGTTCCCCCTGCTCCTGCATGGAGCATATATCCTTATTTCTCTAAAGGTGTTTTCTAAAAAAGACAAAGCAGTTCAGAGACCGCAGCATGGCACAAGAGAGCTGCATGCAGAGAACAGAAATACCGCAGTGCCTCGGCCCCCTCCGCTGCCGTGATCCACGCTCCCGAGCAAAGAGACCTCGCACCCCCAAGCAGTGTCAGAGCAGGAAGGCAAGGCTGTGCTCAGTCATCCTCTGTGGTAACTGCTGATGGATACATATGGATC
Source organism: Opisthocomus hoazin (assembly GCF_030867145.1). Lineage (NCBI taxonomy): Eukaryota > Metazoa > Chordata > Aves > Opisthocomiformes > Opisthocomidae > Opisthocomus > Opisthocomus hoazin. Next base: position 67,727,009 of record NC_134417.1, on the reverse strand, counting down.
GGTTTCCAAACTGCACGTCAAGAAACTTTGCTCTTGGAGCCACACAAAGAGTTATGAGTAACTGGTCTACAAAATGGAACCAAAGACAGAAACCAAACACAGTGGAGAACTGAGAGCAGTTTTGCTAAACGCAGCCCTGGATCACAAAGCTGGGTCAGGCTTGCTTCCTGCTGGGGTGGCTACTGCTCTTAGCCACTGCTCTTTGCCAAAAAGGAAATGGAGCAAAAAATGAAATGAGAAGGTACGGCTGCCACAGTACGACTTGTACATTCAGCTCTTTTGCTGTATGTCATTGCGCCAAATTAAACCTGACCAAAGGCACCGTGCAGGGAGAGTTAGGTGGGTAATATAACACTCCCCTGCCACAAACTTAACAGCCTATGGATGGCACAGGGCGATGCTCTGCTCCTGCTGCTGCTGCAGTAAATCTGTCTTGCCAGAAGGCCACCACATCCACGATCTATTTCCCATTTTTTTGTTAGTAAGAATGTTATGAGCATGAATTACATATTACATCCCTATCAAATTCAATTCCCAGCAATTTCAGTGTGACCTGGAACCATTTCAAAGTGACTGCACCAAAGATTAACCTGGATAAAATATGAATATAAAATATGATTCAAGAGAAACTGTGCATCTTGCCTGAACAGGGACTATAAAACACAGTCCTGCTCAGAGCTTCACAGTCAGGAGTGAATGAGACAATGAATTTCCTGCTGTCACTGGAGTTAAAACAGTAGGTCTCGGTATGTATTCCAGACAAACCGATTTGTTTTTATGCATTATCACATTGCATGTGATGGTTATTGTGAGAAAGAGATTGCTGCAAGAGGCAACAGTTGTTTACCGAAAAGGACAACATTGTCACAGCTTGTAGAGAGGGGTTTCTGTTTGTCTGTTAGCTTTAAGATACTCATTTTCCTTCACAAGATAGAGCTTCCTCAAGTGGGAAAAGACGTGTGGGAAACCCTACCTAACTGAACAGACTAGATTATCACAGTGGTCTTTCTTTCTTTCAGAACCCAGATTTCTATCTAGTACGAACTGATGTAAGTTCAGCGAAACACGTGGGACTACATCGGGTAGATAATTGTGACGTTGCCAGACACATAATGAACAGAGCACTGAGCATGTTGGTGCTCTTTTTGTCATTTTGCTTCTGGGCCATTTTCTGCAGAATATGATTTCAGCTTATTTACTTTTTAACATACTCTAGCAATTTCTTCTTGGCATCAATGCTGAATGTTGTTGGGGGTTCAGATATAGAGAGCTGGTATACAGCACCCACAGATGCAGATAGGAGGAGGATCCGATCCTATGCTGCCAGATAATGTTACACTTTTCCAGTTTTGAATAACATAAGCATCAAAGCACAAAAAAGAAGCTTCATGCCATAATTTTATTCCAGGACTCAAAGCTATAGATAGCCTCAAACAAATGTAACTTAGCCATCAGTGAGCTGATACACCGTGGTTCTGCAGATCTCAGTACAGTACAAAGCAGCACAGGGTGAAATACCTGTTTCAAAACTTCATGGGGTTACTTGCATGCCTGAAATACATACTGAGGTGGTTTGATATCATGGAGACTTAATGGGAATAAAATCTGACAGGCACTGCAGTTTTCATCTTGTAAAGTCATTGCTCTTTAGGATGAATCTTCTGTTTCTCAGCAGAACATCTAGCTGTATTTTGTTTCACAGGCATAAGTTACCAAAGGAAATAATGACTTGTGACACAAACCCTGACAATCTTCTCAGGACAGCTGAAATCGTGCTTTTGGCCACCTGTAAGTGGCAGCCACTTCCATTAGCAGCTGAAAGACTTCTAGTCACTCCCACGATTTCCTCTCTCCCTCCTACTTTATTAAGTCCCTGTGTGACAATCAGCCACCTGTAAACCAAAGGCTGGCTACCTGCTGCTTTGATGCTGCAGCTATAATATGTGCTGCGCTACTCAACAGCTACTCTAGGAGAGCGTCTTTGGTTCAACCAGGAGAAGCTGAGCTGCTTCCAAACCAGGGAAACAGTGTTGGCTGACCAGGATGCAAGCTAAGACACTGACAAAGGTGCCGATAAGGAGAAGAGAGACATGTCAGGGGAAAATACTGTGTCCAGAAAACCATGGGTATTGTTCCTAAACAGGACAGCAGAGAGTACAGTAGGAAATTAATTACTCGAGGAGGCTTTTCACCCTGTGGCTGTGTACAGAGCACAGGAATATTAAAAAATTCCCAGATCTGCAAGCTTTAAAGTGTGGCAGAAAGAGTAACCACAGCACGCACACACTGTGGGATAAACTCTACGCGTGTATGTTAAGCAGTGATTTGCAATCAGACATATGAGCAACAGACCTTGGTGTTAATAAGCATTAATAAGTAGAGTGTGGCGCTTCTCTATGGATGGCTTCAAGAGTTACTTTGAAGAGTGCTGTTGTAATGGAGCAATTAGTTCAGAACAAGTCATCAGAGACAAGTGGAAGTGGGCAAGTGGAAAAGCCGGGAATAGGCGGCTTGGGAGCGAGCAGGAAAGTGGCTCTGTAATCCCTCCCATGCATTGAGGGTTGAGGACCTCGAGTCGTGTGGAGACTTCTGTGATCACAGGGCTGTCCAATACCACCTTTTCCAGGTATTAACTCACCAACACATGGAGTATACACAACTGTTAGCACCACAATTTTTTTCTACTAAACCCACGGAAGCAGGGAATGTAGAAGTCTTGTAGTAAATTGTCCTATTCATCAAATGGGCTGTTGCCACATGGGGAGGATATCATGAACAAAATGGCGGCTGAAGCGGCAGGTACAGACCCCATTCAGGAAGCACCTCTAACATGCATGTAGGAGAACACTTGCGCAACCTCAGGATCCAGAGCATCAAGCTCTCTCCTAAATGTGGGCACTTCTGTCTGGAAACTGAACCAAGTTTGATCAATTCTTTTAAAATGTTCTTCTGGCATCTTCTGTGCAAACAGCTTAGTGGCTGAAGCAGTTGTCCATGGAGAGGGAGACCTAGGCCAATGGCATCTCTCCTGTTGAGGGTCCCAGCTCCTCAGCCTGTTCCCCCCCCGGTGCTCCAACAGTTAGCTATGAGCATGGCCCTGCTACAAGACTCCTCCTTGAAAACTATGACACTGTACAGAAAAGATGTCAAGACTAAGTATGACAGAAAACAAAACAAGGTCACAAAAGACAAGACACTGTGATTTGGTTCCCGCTGCATCTCAGAGATGTAAACTGCTGCAAAGATTTGTGGGGTAGGTCTCAGGGTATTCCCACAAGAGGTGGACAATCACACTGCCATGCTAGCTCATGTTCCAGGCACACAGATCCTTCCATCCTGGAAAGGGGGAGGTTTATCCATCAAAGCTGCGATGCAGGTTTGAATCCCCTCAAACTGGGGATGACACTGGAAGTTTCCCACTTGCTGGGTGAATTCTCTAGTCATGGGTAGCTTGATTTATAAAGAACAGAAATACTGATCAATCTGTCTGCTACTGCAAATGGGATTCAGCAAAATGCATACTGGATCCAATCCAACCTGGAAACTCCTCTATTTCTAAATAAGCAACAAGCTCAACAAAATCAACTGTTTTAGCTGATGGTACTGGGTAATTAATACACAGCTATGCAAAAGTCTGTTTCCTTACTTTCCAGCTGAGTACATACATTTTAGTTTAAACTTGTTGAAAATTTTTAGATTTATATACCCTCCCTCCCCCAAATCTTTCATTTCATCGTTTTTACCTGCAGTTTGTACACTGTGTCTGTGCTGGATTTAGCACACTGTGGCATCAAGCACTGCCTATGAGCAACGTGTCCTGGGCACGGACCATACAACTGTGTCTTTCTTCAAACAATACTCTTTGTGGACTTTAGAACACTTATATTTCCTCATAACTATTTAGCAATATTTCTGTCCTTGATTTTTCCTTTCATTTGTCCTTTTAAATGTTCTTGAATTACTTCCCTTAGTCTGCATGGCTGCTAGCATTTGCATGAAGAAATGAAAGAACAACTGAAACTTGGAGAATGAAAGAACACTATTTCTGCTGCTCTTCTTCCATAAAATAATATTTTCCAATAAAAACTGAACAAAGAACATGCTCATATACATTTAATGTATATTAGCATTTTCTCTTCATTATAAAAACTTAGAATGAGGAGATAAAAATGGTTTGATATTATAACTAAGTAGTAAGTATTTTGGTAAACTAGGTTCCATAAATCCTTGCATTATATTTACAAAAATGTAAATACGTATCAAATATTTTTTAAATTAATATATAGAAATTAGGCAACCCAAAATCTTGATCTATTTTAATTTCAGCCAAACTCTGAGATTTCACAATGCTGCAAAAATGCCATTGGGAACATGCTTCCACTCAATGGCATGAATGTTTCGACGACTTCCTTTGAAAGATAAGATGATAAAAAAAAATACTGTACCAGTTGGATCAAAGTCTGGAAAATAATCTGGGCAATTCTGAGCAGTCATTCTTCCAGCAGGTGTGTCATCCCAGCACAACCAGCCGTCCCAGGTTCGGTTGCAGAACAGACCTGGACATTTAAGAGGAATGCAGTAGTTAATTCACCCACTGTCACTCCTGAACCTGCTCTGTTCTAGCCTCACAAGGAATACTGCTGTCTGCAGACAATCATGTTTTCTTTTTGCCATAAACCCCCTTGCTATTGCTAAACTTTGAGTGGCATTCAGGTGCTGCAACGTACTTGGTTTTGCTAACGTGATGTTAGTGGTGTTCATTTTATTGGAAAGTAATGTTTTAAAGTCTGTGGAACTGAACTTTGAATGCAGAATTCCTACAAATTCTTCTTTTTGATCCTCCTTACATCTTAATCGTAAGTGTGTACAGTAATGATACCCAAAGACCTTATAGACACCCACTTTTCATTTCACCTTCTGCTGTTCAGCAAGTCTGAAAACCAAGTCTGTGCAATGCAAAGGTAGGAAGGGCTTTCAGGGGCGTCACTGCTAAGGACATCGCTTGCAGAGACTGGTGCCTGTAAGGCCGCTGCATTGCTCAATGCTAGAGATCAGTCAGAAAACTAGAGATCCAGCAAAGTGAGGTGGAAGACCAATCTGTAACGGGCGAACTCTGCCTGCTGATGTTGCCTGGGTAGGCATACTATGACCCTGTCCTCATCACATCCCTTCTGGGAAGGTAGCACTGTTGAGGTTGTGTCCCCTAACAAGGCTGCTCCCAGCCCCAGAGACGATGGCCATACTACAGAGGCAGAACACAGCCCACTCTTGATTCCCTTTACAGAGATGTTACATACTGTGGTCCACAGAAACTGCACTGTAAGACTGCTTGCTGTAACATGGTGTCCTGACTCATTGTGGATTTATTCCAGTAACACATCAAAACACCCCTATACTTCTCACTTATTTTCCATTTAAAATCAGTCTGTGTTGGGGAAAAGGTATTTATCATCACGACCATCAGGTTAAAGGGAAATACAGTGAGAAGATATATCTTGTCTCTTTTGCTCTGGTCTCAAGGGAGTTTCAGAACTGCTGCTGTGACCATGTGCGTTGTTTTTGAAAGGATCACATAGAAGGCATTTAATAACTACTGAAAGTTAATAAAATATGAGTAGCTTATTGCTTCTGGTGCTTTTGAAATTATGCACAGATAAGCCTTCTTACTGAAGCAAGAAAACTGTAAAAATACATCTAAATTGTTCAAATTTGCACCACTAACTCTTTTTAAGTCAAAATAGTTGCGGATTAAAAATTGAAAGCATAAAACTTTCCAAATCATTTTTTTCCAGATTAGCTGTGTAGCAAAAAAACCATGTTTTTATGAGCTCTTTTTCTTCATTAGCTAAGATTTTACTCACATCTGTTTTTCCATTGTCAAGTTAAATGTGCTAATGCCACTTGTTCACTTCATTAACCAACCATCATATCAGCAGTTTGTTATCTTTCCTTGAGGTATTCTCATGTTCTCTAGCTTTGAGATGTATCTGAAAGACTTTTCGAATAATTTTGTAACATCAAAGAAAAAGAATATAAAATGTTTGCAACTTGGGCTTGTATCTGAAAGACACTGCAGAATGGGGTTGCTAGAAATCCCTAGCATTAAATCCTTTGCCTTGCTTGATAAAGAAAAAACATCTCTGATGTCGATCTATATGTTGTGGAATGTGTCTTTCAAGGTAAGTAGCAGTATATATATGCACACTTACATCCATAAATATGTACACACACACACACATATAATATGTTTTTTAAGTGCTCAGGAAATAAAACAGTGATAAAATGAGTTGAACACCATAGTGTTGTATCACTGGCTAAAAATATCACATCTGGGGATGGACAGGGAGCGCCGGAGTGCTGCACTGTCCTGGAGGGATGGTCAGATGTTCCCATGTGCCTGAGCTCCTCATTTTGTTATCTCTTTGGGATTTAAGGTAATCAATGCTACCTTAAAACGGGCAAGATAAGTGTGTGTACATGGTCCGTTACTTCGGCTCTGCTGACACGTGGCCGCTCGTAATGCTGCCAAAGCTTACCCATATCACACCATCTCTCTGGCTCCCACGTGTGAGATACTACGCAGTTCTCTGCAGTTCGTTGCCATCACCTTTGAGCCCCAGGATTATGAAGGATTTAAACTAACTGTGCAATTCTACAAATAGGCTACATAAGGGACTGCAGAGATACCAGGGAAAAATTAGACATATCTCAGCTGGCTCTGTAAAGTTGTACCAGACACTAGGCTTCCCTGGGAACTTCAGCGTTAGACTCCACTAGTGTTTGTGCTGAAAATGCATACCCAGTATACCCCTTCCACTCATGTGCTGGGCTTTTCCTCTCAGAGGACACCCCTACGGTTGTCCTTTGCATTAAGGGAATTTCCCAGCTCATCCCAACCTCCCTTTCAAATCTGCAGCCAAGAGATTTCTACCCTTGTCCACTTCAAACCCTTTATAAAGTGTAAATGTTGGAGGGCTGGTGAGAATCTTGTAATTCAGTTGAAAACACAACTTCAGTAGTGTTGGCATCATTCCTTAATCACCCATTATCTTTATTCTGGGTTATAAATGAATTAAGTGCACTTTGCTATGAACAAAACAGTTCCAAGTGGCATCACTTAAATCTAGCTGCCAGTCGAAGGAATACAGGAACTTCTGTGCTGTGTCCGATGGCTGTGGGTTTGCCATGGCTGTCCTCCTGGGACAACGCTGCCCTTGAGAACACTACCAGGGATTCATATGTCATGAGACATACAGATTTCCAGCTTAGGCTGGGAAAACACTTCAGCCCTTTGCAACTAATCACACAAGCAAGGTGCAAAAGAAAGGTGAATCCAGTGGAACCATCAATGGATGCAAAAATTATATATTTATAGAGCTGGAGACTAAAAGAGTAATCTGAGCAGACAGTAACCTATTTCCCCCTCAAGCCCAGCAACTAAAGGCTTTTTATGTCTGAAACATGATGCTTTCTGTCCCATAACCTTGTCTAAATACTTGTGGGTTTTCCCCATTATTGGCCTGAAAGAAAACCTGTTTGAAGCAATGGGATTCTCTATACTCATTCCAAAATATTTCTGCATCAAGACCTGAGTATCTTAACTCATAACTATTCTATAAGTCTTACAGACCAGAGCAAAAACTTTGTGGTAAAGAGATGCAGAAATGTCTTTGTTCTTGTATTACAAAAATTCCCACATTACCTCCACCTATCTGGTTGGGTTTTTTTAATCGTGATTTTTTAATATATTTTCTCTTTCAACTGTGTTCTCAGTGTCTCTGTCCTTTATTTGCATAAATCCCTGCAATGCCTTCAGTATTTTTTCTCTAGCCTCCTCATAACTTCCTCTGTGTTTTCTGTGAGAAAAAATGACAAGAATGCTCAGTCCCAACCAGAAATACTGCTTCATTCATACCGTGCCATTGTAGCAGCACTATTATTTGTCATTTCCCTTTGTGTTAATCTTAATATATGCCTTGTATTCGGTAAAGATGTGTGTTCCGTGCTTTACAGAACTCTTTTTGCTAGTGTTACTGCTGAATATACAATCCCTGAAACATCCCTGCTGGTACAGAGCATGACAACTGTCAGTCAATACACAAACGACAGAAAAACGAAACAGTGAGTGAAGCAATTTGAGCGACATTCACATTTAAGAGATCACTGTTCACAATCAGGTCTTTGTGTGAGCTTGTTGAAAGGTTCTGGAGAATGCCATTCCCTAAAGCAAGAAGCAGAGATATTCAAGCAGCAAAGCACTGAGCCAGAAAAGTAGATGACAGGGGTACCGTCTGCATGGGGAGGAAGGAAGAGCTGTTCATTCCCTGGGCTTGTACCAGGCTTTTTTCTTTCCTTGCACTTAAGAGATGCTAAGTAAGGTGAATTTGACTACTGCTTATGGGAAGGAGAATGCACCCTCAGGAAGACTCTGGGTTAGTACACAGAAGAAAATGTTTCTTTATAGCTATACAAGCAAGTGTGGAAATATACAAACATATTTTTTAAAATCTTTTTTACCTTTTTTCTTATATGGAGGAGCTCTGTTCATCCTCTCATAGCATTTGAACTGCGAATCTATTATCTTCTGTCGTATGACTGAATTTTCAGTTACTACAGGCTCTAACGTAGGATCAGTATAATTTACAGTAGAAGAAAGACTTGGAACCATTCTCTGTACAGAAAGGAAAAACTGTTAGTACAAGTGAATAAACCAGGAGGATAACATAAAAAAAGTGAGGATCAGAAATCTCTGTTATGCATCCTTCAAAGGCCTTGTATTTGCACATATGTTTAGCGTTATGATGGGCCTTAGGCTGCTTGCAAAGCAAATGCTGAATTTTTACTAGTTTACCTTACCATAAACACAGGATTTTAACCAAGCCCTTTTTCTTGGCAAAAGGGAGGACCATTAAATACTTGATAAAGTCTTCAAAATCCTTTCATTTAGCTTAGTGATCCGCAAAAAAATTTTGTATCTTCCCAAAGTTACACCCCTGTGTGTCCACTCGCTTGTGCCGATTTCTCTCCAGACTGCTCAGACAAAACACCTCAGTGTCGCAGCCTCAAAACTGATTCTTTCATGTTCCATGCCACCTGCTTTGAGCTCCTTCATCTGTTCAGGTCACAGAAACACCGGGCAGAGAATTTAAACCTCAACTACACGGCCTTAGCTGCTAGTTAAGTACCTAAGCAAAGTAACCCTAAATTTGAGAGTCTGAATAACAAAGTCCTCTTTGATCAAGTGGCATCTTCTGACTTTGCCCCCTCTGAGCTGCCTGAAGGGTAAAGGGAAGTATTGCTGCCTCTGGAAGGCAAAAATCTCAGGTAGAGAGGTCAACTATTTTTTTTTTTTCATCCATCCATCCATCCATCCATCCATCCATCCATCCATCCATCCATCCATCCATCCATCCATCCATCTGCTGCACAGCCCATGTCTGTGAACCAGGGTGGAAATGAGAGTGGGGAGCTTTAGTTAATTCTGTTCTGCCTTAATCCTGTATCGGGACACTTCTCTGTATGAAGGTAATAGGAAAGGATTAGTTCCTCTGCTTCCCCAGCAAAAGCAATAATGCTGTGGTTCTTTCTTTCTATGACCCTCACATTTTTCCCTACACTAAACCATACTAAAGCTGTCACCAACACCTACAGAGCCATTTACAGGGTGCTTCAAAACTTAGGACTCTAATAAACACACAGACTTGACATTTTTAGCACCAAATACTAGTACGCAGGTCTTTAAGGAACGCTCTGTAACTGTTCAAACAAAGTGACAGGTTCAAAAGTTCAAATATCAGCTTGTTTCTTCAATTGTTGCTCTTATTTTTATTATTGCACATCACAAGCAATTGTATCTCATTAATACATTACTTTCTTTTCCGTTTGCACAGATAAAACACCTTGGTAAAACAGACAGCAAAACCAGTATGTTTGACTTTTAGTTGAAAAAAAAAGGCATTGGTTCATCCCGATACTTCTGTGCCAAACCATGTCAGTTTAATCTTTTTATACTCATATACCCAATTATTTTTTCCTAACTAACATTTTCATTTTGAACTGTATATAGATACTGTCTGAAGACTGGAGGACAGTGAAGGCAGTTTATCTCATTGCGCTTGAATAGGTATTTTAAATAGGATGAATAAGAAGGAAGGTATTTTCTGGCAGACACAGTTTTATATAAATTTTATGTGTATGTATACACACACACACAGAGATATACTTTGACAGTAAAGCCATTTGGAAGATTTCCTCTGGCCTTCCAAATGAAAAATTAAGCATCTAGGAAGCCAGAACAGGAAACATGGAAGCAAAGCCAAACATACCACAGATCCCTCACAAAAAGATTAAAGAGAGCAGTTGTAGTCTATGAGGATCATTTAAAAAACAAACAAGAAATGTCCTAAATTCAGCAAGAAGTGTAGGAAAGTGCAGATAAGGTTCTTTTGATGCCCTCAGGTCTGTCTTAGCCCTTAGTGTCCATGTGTTGCCCCAGGCTTTGGTGATTCATAGATACTCCATGCTTGTTTTGCTCTTTCTTATTTTGAATAATACCTCAGTTCCAAGCTGTTTGCATTCAAGAGAGGAATGATGGTATCATCAAAGAAAGCTAGGGGCACTTCCGTGGCATCCTCTCTCTTCCTTTGTTACTCTGGGCCAGTTTGGGAACACAGTCATGTTTTGAAAGCATAACCATTTGACTATGCTTGGAAAACATCACCAATTTTCCTTGCCCTGAAACAATGCTTTTATTTTATTTTTGTTTTCTTCTAGGAAGGAGATGATCTGTTCTTCACGTCTGTTTGACTAAAAATGATCAAAACCATTTCACACTGACAGAGACCAGAAAGACTGGTCTGTTGCTGGCCACAAATACTGCTGCAGTTTCATTTGCTTTGTCTGCACAGAATAAAGCACAACACAGATACGAAACAATTGGCAAATGCCAGTTACACAGATAGAAACTGTAGAAACTGTTTAGTGCTTCAGAACATCTTTCCCCTACTTTTTTTGTATCCTCTTTTACACACCGTTTTTGAAAGGACAGATCATTCCTGGAAGGCTGCACAGTACAGAAACATATAAGCTGAAATTAAAGTAAGATATGCTATTAGAAAAGGAATGCTTTATTTACACCTATTAGCTGGTGAAGATGCAACAGCACTAGGGATGATGCTTTTGAGGGGTAAGATACAATTCAGAGACCGAAGCCACCTTACTCTTAAAGGTCAGTTTCGTAACTCCGTGTGTGTAAGGGACTAATCCAGTTCCTGAGGAAGTCAGCTCTTGTTGGGTACAAGTTAATGAGAATATTTTTATACTTGGAGGCAGAGACTACCTGTGGTGGTGGATAGGATAAATGTCTTGGATTGTGCACAAAATCATTTAAAGTACCCAACCAGGTAACAAGGAGGACTGCCCATTCTACTGCCTCTGAGCAAGGCAATCATGGCCCAGATGAAATTGCCAGCAAAATTTCTATTGCCCATATTCGGGCCAGGGACTCACTCAGGGAGATTAAAAATATTGATGAGACTTGTGTCAGTACAGCCCAATGGAAATTACTTCATCTGTGGAAATCACTTAATGGCCTACAGTAAATCTAAAGCAAGATTGGACAAAGACTGGAATAATAATAGATTACAGCTGTCTCTCAAATTATCTGATATTTTTTTCTTATTACCAAACACAAAGACTCAGATTTTTCAAGTTAGTTGCACACAAATCTTTCCAGGCACTTTCGATGTAATCAAATAGCTTGTGTGTGAAATCAAATTAAGGAGTTATACTTAGGTGTGTTATTGGTATTGTTCACCTGTGATATGACCTTTAAATGTACTCTGCCCTTTGATTGCTATTACTTATTTCTGTTTGCCTAGATTTGAAAAGCTGGGCATGCAAGTTTGAACAATATTTTCTTCTACCTTAAAATCAGATGACCATTTCAGCAGACTAATGAAAAATAAATCTGGCGGCTTGCTGAAGGTCACACTTCTGTTTTGAATGCTGGTACCTTCTACTGCGTGTAGGAGAATCACATGTCCACCACCACTCTGGGACTCAGAGCTGAAAGCCTGACCTCCTTGAAGTCAGTTCAGTGGGGTGACAATCCGGCCTTATATTTCCAGGGCTCAGTCAGACAAAAATCTTGGTACTGTTTGTGGTGTCGGTTATTACTGTTTCATTCCTTTTGTGCTCCTTATCATAGAGGTTAGGAAAGGGCACACAGGGCAGAAAGAAATCTCTGGGTCATTATTCTCTTGCCAGCGGGAGCAGAAGCCTGGGCATGGCTACACGGGGGAAAAATCTTAGTGTGTATCATGGGAGAGGCTGTGTGTGTGTGCTCTCATGGAATTACTGAGTAAGAATCACCTCTGCTACTACATTTTCATGATTATATCTAGGTATTTTAGGAATGAAGTTTTAAAACATATGTTTTGACCATAAAAAAGCCAAGATGAAATCATATTCACCTGGTTACTTCCCTCTGCATTGAATAAATTTTGAATGTTCAGAGCCACTACTGCACATTATAAACCTTTCCCATCCATCCATCCATCAGTTACTTTAGATGGAATTATAAATGATGTTGATACAATAAAGAAATGCCTCATTCATTTATAAAGATGCTTTATTAAAGAGAAATAAATAATCACAACTTAATAATCAGCATGTGTTCATAGCCTGAAAATGATTGGTATGACTTCTTCAGAAGAAAACTGTTTAAGTGATGTCCCATGCAGCAGTTTAGCAGCCGTACATATGATGTCACTCCTAAAAGTCCAAGTAAATGACGTCATACATACGACCACCAAGCCACCACGTGACAAATGACTGTTATAAGAAAATAAATTATCATTACAAAGAGAAACAACAGGCTGCTGAGAATGCTGAAGTTCGCTTTATACCTAGAATTAATAAAGAAATCTAGAGAAAGCAATTTGGCTTCATTATTAAACTATGTCAAAATGAACAAATAGTGCCCCAGTTTGTGTCAGACACCTACTATTAACCGGTGCAAGACTGTACCCATTTCTGCAAGAGAGAATCCAGATAAAGCAAGCATAAAATTCCATTTTTTTTTCCCCCAAAAACATTGGACATCATGAAAAAGCATCCCCAAATATTTTTCTTCCACCATCAAGGAGCTTGAAGTATACTAACTGTTGACTATACATAACATTTAGGAAAAGACAGTATTTGTAGATTTCTTTCCTTTTGATTTTTTTATCTCCCTCCATTAAATACAGTAATTTTGTAACCCATATTGTTGAGATCAGTCAAAATACTTTTCAAATTCTACATGTTCTAACTGTTGGTTATTGATTTTGATAGCTCTAACATTCATTTTGTAGATTTCTTTTGAAACTGTTATGTGTAGTCACCACTTCGTGGGTCATTAAACTTCTGTCCTTTGACACACCACATCTTTGAGCAAGAGATGACTTAGACGACTAAGAGATGACTTAGATGACTCAGCATGACTTAGACTGGTTGCAGAGCCCTTGTACCTCAATTATGTTTGAACTACATTTCACAGCTGCTAGTGTTAGGACAGAAGAAAATGGCTGTGATGCATTGGGAAGGTCATTAGTGCATGGTACTCGGTAAACATAACAATAATTTCTTATCTATATCACAAATGTGCTGGGAAACAACAGACAACTTATTTGGGGAAGTACCTTGACATATCATGCTTTGCTTAACCATTGAATGTTAAAATTTTTCCATACTAAATTGCTGTTGAAGCAGGATGGAAATTATCTCACAGTGAGATCCCATGCGACTTATATTGCAAATTTGGTGGCTGTTTAAACAAGTATGAGATTATTAGCCACAACAGATAAAGACAAGACACTTGCAACGAAAAGCAACTCATGAATCTTACAACTCTTTTCTGTTGCTGCAACATTTGCTTATGTGATGAAACTTTACTCTCAGAGTAGCCTGATGCAAACTGTCGGCTTAAAGGAAGGCTGCAAAACACTTCATGGATTTTTAATTGCAGCTCTGATTATCATCTTCTTGCAAAAGCCCTCTTTAGAGCAATCAATCAGCTGCATAGCAACTTTCTTACTTTTTTAAAAAGCAAAGATGGAGACAAGAAGTCCTGATCACCCCTGAAATTGGGGTGAAAAGAACAGAATATGGCATTCCTCTCCCTCTTGGTAAACTGTGAGCAGCCTGAGTCTCAAATTCTCACACTAATTCTCACAACCTTAAATCATCAGCAACTTGCTTTCCTGAGTTTTCCTTGTGTGAGAAAAGCTCCAGAACTTGCAAGTCCACTTCCTTAAAACTTGAAGTTACACAGGGAAATGCGCACCTCAGAACAGGAGCCTTCAAAAGCATGGTGTCAGGTGATGAGACTCAGGGAGATCCCATCATCTAAGGCTGGGGAAGCCCCTGGGCTCCCAGCCGTGCCATACAGCAAGCAAGGCTCTGACGAAACGTGTCAAAGGAGGTTGTGACAGATCTTCAGCAGCTCTTCTGGCCCACCAAAGGGTGGGATCTGCTCTCGACCAGATGCTGGAAGAGACGCTGTCTAAGCAGGAAAAGGCTTGTGCTTATGATGCCCGCACAGACACAGGTTTTAGGGACTCATGGTGAGAGCCACTGAGTTGGTGGGTGGCAGGAGTCCAGGTGAGCCCGTGGCCACACCACCTCACCGCTGTGTACTGCACTCTCAGCTGTCAGCATCAAATGGACCCACCATGATTGATGTCCTCATCATGGTGCCAAACATTTTACTAATCAGCTTCTGGAGACTTGAACCTACTGCAACTGAGTTCCAAAACATGCCGGTTTGCACAGTTACCAGAAATTGCATTTAGGCTTTCACATAATTAATTTTCCATGTTTTGTGAATGGGAATGATTCACGAGCCTTTTGGGAGCTGATACAATGAACCAGACTATGTATATATCACTGTTTAGTGACTGAGGCTTGATAACAATTTGACAGATGTGGACTTAATGAACTTGTACAATTTGTTTTTTAAAAGAGAATCCTGGTCCTAACTGAATAATAGTGTGGTCTTCAGCTGCAGCCTCCATTTTGTCCTTACTGAGCACTTCGTGGTTGGCTCAGGACAACAACATTTGAATACGTGAGAAAAACTACTCCATCAATCTTCATTTACAGGATAAGACCAAACTGCCATTTGTAGGCACTAGATGACAATTCTTCCTTGACAAAATCGTGCAGAGAATAGAATTCTCTTTTCTCAAGGTCCTGCAAAATTGATCATTCACACAGGAAAGAGACCCAAGCTTGTTTCCTCTGCCTCATTCTCTGCAGTTTGATGCCCCTGGACACACTGTGCTGATGCTTTTCCTGTCTTGAGGAGAGAAATGTGCGCTGAGGAGATGAACTAATTGCTCCAGCACACAGGGGCTCACACACTTGAGAAAACAAATCTCAGTCACATTCTGTGGCTCTCAATAACTACCAAAAACTAGAGAGCATCAGGAATAAAGTGAACTAAGAAATAATGACCATTTAAATTTTCTAATGGAATTCACTTTGAATTGTAGAAGACTATCTGGTGATGCTGCAAGCATTGTCATCATTCTGCCTCCAAAAGCAAGGGAAGCCATCGAAGAGGAAGATAATAACAAGTTAGTTTTCTTTCAAAACTGGGTTTTGGAGTAACAGGTGCTTTAGGTTTTGTTTGGCAAAGGTGATTTATTATGGACCTGTACACAGAAGAGTAAAGTGCTACTTTTTCCATGCAAAAAATGACACACATAAGAGAGATGCATTCTATCAGAAGGTACCAAAACCCCTTGGTGACAGGTCTAAAGGCTGGAACCTGTGGGGAGTGGGTGTCTGTGGACACTTTGTAACTCGGGTCTAGGACAAGGAGAGATATGGGATGAATCTGGCACCTACAGTGGGACAAACAGTATAAACAAAGAGCCTGGAGCCCAGAGGGGAAAGCAAAGACCTCAACAGGTTGTGCTGCTTTGTCACAGCTTGCAGTCACCAGGTGGGAGTGCAGGACACAGACAAGGGGATAACAGTAAACCACCAAAGCCATCAAAGAAGGATCTGGAGGATGGTTTGTGGGGTGGGTAGAGAACAGGAATGGGAGATCACCCCTGTGTCACAAATCACTTTAATTACCATGTCTTTCTCAGCCTCAGACAGCGGCTGACACATAAATCCCAGGGGCTTATGGCTCTGGGAACTGAGGCATGACTAGAAGAACCAACCATGTGGAAGAGTCTTTTTGGAAGAGAAAGAAAGACACCCCTTCCTTGTTACAGACCACAAATAAAATGTTAAAAATGAATGTTTTCTATCAGCTACAGGTGGGGAAATTTTTGGAAAAAATGACCGATGCCAAATATTTTTCATATTTGATGTAACAGCAGTGTTCTGGCATGTGTCATCAAGGAAACAGAGCTTCCTCATGGTCTACTTCTGTGACTGTGGCTTCTCCCTTATAAGACAATTTAATCTAGGAGGTGTCTAAGTAGATCACAGTATGGCCACTGCACTGGGGAAGGAAGGAATACAGAGACTGGAACAGTGAAAATGTAAGAAAATCTGTGCTTAAGTTATCCATTGTGGTCACAAGTTGGAGACCCCTCTGGCGCAAAGGTATCTAAAAGGAATGGGATGCAGATCTCACTGTAGAGTTGCTTAAAGAAATCCTAGCCCTGTAGTACTGCAGGAATGAGCACAGAACTAAGGCTGCACACATGCTACCATGGGTGAGAGATTTTAAAGCTTTGTGGATAACAGGGCAAGGATCAGCCCAGTCCTTCAGAGCTGACCTATAAATTTATGCTGTAGGTCAGAGCACCTCAGATGCTCAGAATTGCTGTTGACAATTTTAGTTATCAGAATATTTACAGTCCTGTCACTTGACTGGGGAAGAAAAATAATCTAGAACTGTTCCTTCAGTCGGAATTGGCTTGTTATAGGAAGAATCACTGTTCTTTGCCAAGGCCGCTGCCAGGCTATGCAGATCAGCAGTTGGAGCACCTCTCCTAGGAGGAAAGGCTGGGAGAGCTGGGGCTGTTCAGCCTGGAGGAGAGAAGGCTGTGGGGAGACCTTATAGCAGCCTTTCAGTACCTGAAGAGGGCCTGTATGAAAGATGCGGACAACATTTTTAGCAAGGCCTGTTGTGACAGGATGAGTTATGGCTTTAAACTAAGGGAGGGCAGATTTACACTGGATATAAGGAAGAAATTTTTTACAATGAAACACTGGAGTGGCTTGCCTAGGGAGGTAGTGGAGGCCCCATCCCCGGGAACATTCAAGGCCAGGTTGGATGGGGCTCTGAGCAACTTGGTCTAGTTGAAGATATCCCTGGTCACTGCAGGGGGTTGGGCTAGATGACCTCTAAAGGTCCATTCAACCTAAAGCATTCTAAGATTCTGTGATTCCACAGTTCTATGATTCTATTATTCTATGATCAGCTGGGATTTGAACCCAGAAGGAAGCTAGTCTCTGTCAGGTTGTTTTGTTAGAGAGATCTCTGACCATGGGTCATTTCCCAGTCAGCGCATTGCTATGTGCGTCCCTTGCAGGGCTATGGGCAACTGCCACAAAAGGTCACAAATATTAGAATACTCCAATATACCTCAAGGCAGAAGACTTCTGCCAAGCACAGGGATGATTACTCAAATCACTAACTAATTATGGACAAATTCTTTTGAGATCAAGTTAAAAGAAATGTATTAACTCTCCTCTGTTCTTTCTGCTCCTCTCCAGCTCTTCTTTGGTTGAGGGTTCTAATCTTGAACTATGAATTCCATGTTTTACCAGAGTGAGGTATTTTTGCTGTTCTCCTGGGTTGTCCATGATCTCATGTAATTGTTTTCTTTTTACCTCCTTCTGTCCATCATTCTCTTACTGTTCTGTACTTTCCTTCCCTCCTTTTTATCCATATAAATTTAAGCGGTAAACAGCACTGGGGGAAAGTTATGCTAGGCTGAAAGAAGAGGAGGAACACAACCCAACAAACAAACTCTCTCTCTACTGTTCCTCAATGTGTCTTCTAGCCCCGTTTCTACAACTTATAGTCAGAAAGGATGGGAGTTGATGCAGAGGATGTTCCACATTCAGGTGTTGGAAGAGACGATGAAGCAGAGGGGCACGAGGAGCTAACCAACAACACACAAGAAGAATAAGAATCAAAGTCTTCTTCAGGAACACAGAGATAAACAGTTAGTTGGGGAATAAGGTGGCATCCAGCATTCAAGTTACTCCTACCACACCAAGGTAGAGCAGTGCTTGTTCCCAGTAGCACTATTCAGACATATTCTGACCATTCTGTAACGGAGGCTCTGGGCAGTATTCTCCTTACTGACTACCTGTAACGTCTACAATTTTATGATACTTTCTAATAATTTGAGGATTCACAAGTAGACATTAGAGTAAGAATTCAACTTACATGAGAGGTATTTAGCCATACAGAAAAAAATTTACTACATGTTTAGAACAATGGTTACTCTGCCATCTTGCACACATTGAAATAACTGTAATATTGGTATTAAACAGTTAAAAATAGCAGTTGAACTGCATAATTAAACTTTATGCTGTTATTTTCCATTTCAGTTGCTTTTCTAATAGCAGAGTAACTATAAACAGTGAAAATCCACAATTACTTAAGTCAGTCTAAGTCTCACACAACAACGTTAAGGAAGGTTTCAAATACATAAGTTTCCATGTCACTAATATATTGTAGCCTGTAAAACACAGAAATGAAAATTCATATGCATTACCTTCTGCAGAGTTGCAGTTCTGTCTCACCAAGAAACAATGGTTTCAAGTTCAAACCTGTATGAGATTTCTTGTTTAGAAACTTTATTAACCTTGCTTTGAAATATATTGGTAAGGGAACTCATTCCTCCACCTATGCAGTATAACAGATGTAACTCAGTACTCATTTTTCTGAACATCACCACAAGTTTAAATTTGGCAGATGTCATGAGCAGTTCAGATTTCTTGTACTTACAATTAGAAGGATGATCAATAAGAAGCAACTGTGTGTTGTTTTTTTCATTGTGGAGTCTTCCTGGAGAGACACGTTGTAGCTGACCCTTCTGGAAATTAAAAAACAAAAACAAAAGCAGTATTAGACTTTATCTGTTAAGATAAATTCCTTGTCTTTTGCATATAGGCATCTTTTTAGACTTAAAGCTGAGTCTCTGTGTGTGTGTGTGTGCCCCCAAGCCTTGCGTGTGCTCATGTTTGACTTCATCAGAGGCAGGTATGCTTTCAATTTGGTCTCCTCTGTGGATCTCTGGTGGTGAGATCAGCTGATGTGGGGTACAGCTCCACGTTACTGTGTCACCAGCAGCACATCTGGGTTAAGCTCTGTGTCTTTGCCAGCTGAGGCTAGCTTGGTTGTCCTGATTTAGCCACGGTAAGACAGTGCACACTCACACACCTTTGTTTTTCAGAGAGCTTAAAAACTAAGAGAGAGGTGTTTTCTACCTGGGCAAACAAACCTGTGAGCATCCTACATATCTAAAACCCAGAAATTTAATGGGAAAAAGGCACATGGACTTTGATGCTTAGTCTACCTGACATGTAGTGAGCAACACAAACACTCGTGTAACATTTATCTCTGCAACAGCACTGTAACAGATTTTCTCATCTTGAAATGATCTGGAAGGTCATTGATTTTCAGAGGGGAATAAAACTATTGTCCACATCTAAAGCAGAAATATGTACTGTCAAAATGTAGTAAAGGTGTGGCACTTTCACTTCATTGTGGCACACGTGGATGTAATCTCCTATCAGATCCAAATGGGAGTGTTGCAGTCACGTGTCACCAAGATTACATAAAACATAAAGTGATGGAAAAGAGGATTTGCCTCTAATAAGAAGTAGCCTTATTACTGCCTGACCCTTGCCAGAACCATTCTAGTGTGCCAGAGGTAATGGGACAAGTAAATGACACAGAAATAATATGTAATTATACTGTTGGCCACATATTTGTACTTGATCAGCAATGGCAGACAACGCAATTTAAGCAAAAATTGGACAGCTATATCAGAGAAAAATGCCTGGAATTGTCTGCATCTTCTCCAAATTATTCACTGCAATGTGTATCTGTTCAATACTGCCAAAAGATTAATGAAGATACAACAGGCCTTGTTCAGCTGTGTAATGAGCAGACATACAAGTATGATTATGGTGTTTATAAAGTTACACACTGTACTGTAAAGCGTTCTGTAGTGTGCTGTAAAGCCAGTCTTGTAGGTGCCTCTGTTCTTCTTTCTAGCCTCGTTACTTCTGCCCCATCTACAGGGATCTGGTAAAAAGCAGGCAAAGGCAGGACTTTGCCTTACAAACTGTCGACAGTTATAAAATACACATCACTTTCCAAAAATGGCACAGAGATCAACATAATATTGTGACCTAGAAAGCAGAAGCAAAATCAATAGCAACTGAAATTACCTGCAAAATATCTATTTTTCCTGCACTTTGTGGTGGGACTGGTTGCAGCTTTACGCTGGGCTACAGCTGTAGCTGCAGGTAGATCTTATCCTTGTGAGATTTTGTGAACATCTGTTATTATGTACTGAAGGAGCTATTTAAAATGTTTTTTGCTCCTGTCTCTCCTAATTAAAAAAAAGCCATCTGTAAAATATTTAACACATTATTTTCCACTCTTAACTGTGATGACTGTGCCATATGATACTACATACAAGTAAATGAGTAAGAAATATTTCCCATGCTAAATCTTACATAGTCTTGATATTTCTATTCTTCTAGCCATCTCTAACCACAGGAATGGCTGACATGCTACGTAAAATCCAGTACCTGTTTTTTCTTCCTCTTTCACAGGAATATTATCCATTGACAACAATTTCAACAACTGCTGAACAATATTTTAACAATCCTAGTACACAGCCCCTAACTAAAAAGTGTCTTTTCTCTACTTTAACCATAAGAATGACCTGTAACACTACAGCACACTTGGGTTAGCATCAGTATCGGATCAAGGATGATGATCACATTGCAATGAAAGGGTACATGAAGGTAAAAAGTGTTGGTCAACGGGCAGGGCAGAAACAATGGGGAGGAAGAAAGATTCACAGAAAGAGGAGCCCCGGGAGATGGACCCTTCCAGCCTCCAGATGGAGGAACAGACCAGCACCTCCATGGCTCTGCCCCCATTTCCAGTGATGTAGGTTCAGGTGTGCCATGACAGGCAAGCTGGGGTGTGCAAAGCAGCACACTGTAGTGTCCTGCAGTTTGGGTCTCTTGTGCTAGAACTATCACTTTTTTACACAATTGGCACTACCGCTCATGGACCGCTCATGGTTGCAGCTGAGGGGAGGCTGGATAGCCCAGAGCAGCCTCACACAGACTGCAGGTGCTGTCCTAATTCCTGTTTCCATACTATTTATCCTTTTTCCATCAGTCCAACAATGTCCTTGCTCGATGTAAAGATAATACAATGTGCTTCACATATTTAAGTTTTAGAACATCCATATTTAGTGTTTACTCACAAGCACAGTGCTAAAGCCCAGCACTTTTCCATGACTATTAATTCTTCACCCTCTTGCTTATAATGGTTATGTATGAAATCCCTGTCTGTTATTTAAACTAGAATATTGTTCTTTCTTTCTTCGCAAATGTAGCATAGCTCATTATTTACCAAGATATTTTTCCTGCTTCAGCTATTATGGTAATATCATTGACACCTTGGGATTAGTCTTGAAGCTTGTGTGAGGGCAAGCACAGCATCCTACTTAGTAATGACATCTCTTTTGGCTCTGTCCTGATTTCTACAGCTGCAGTACTAAGCTGAACAGGGCTTCAACTACAATTACTGTTGGGTTACCTAGAAGGTGGGACAACCTGCCCTGCACAGCCATTTGCGCAATGCCAACTAGAGGGGTCAAATTTAGTCAGAAATGATGATATAAGGGGGCAGATTCAAAACAGGGCAGTAGAGCAGTATTTCTTTGATGAGATCGGAAGAAATGATAAGAAAGAAAGGCCTTTCTGGAGGAAGAACTGGAAAAACTTCTCATTTAATTATTCTGCTCTGATAATTCTGCAATGCCATCTTTCACAATAGTGCTGACATACCTTTGGAGGAAGAAATGGTTTTCGCAGCACAAAACAGAATTTGTGGGATTGTGGCTAAGTACAGAAGTATGACACAAAAATATCTTTTTCTCAGTTGGTGCATTAACCCCAGAAACTTTGAAAATTCACTTGCTTCCTCCTTGTTTGGCTGCAGTTTCCTTAGAGGGCTTCCTTTCCACCCTGTGTAGCTATCTCACATGAATAGCTGTGTATCCACCTTCAACCTCAAGGTCTCTAGGATTTCTTAACTAGTGCAGAGGCTTGCAGACCCTCCTAGGGAGTGCCTTGCTGCTCAGCACAGAAAAGCATCAACCCTCTCCGCCTGCGTTAACGCTGGAGTGGGAAACATAGGGCAGAGACACCCAAGCAAGACACAGGCAAGCCAGCAGACCTCACTGCTGAGCGTTTAGGGAATTTGGATCCAAGGAGAAGGTTGCAGGTCTGTTTGCATTGCCAAATGCACAGATAGTCTGGGGGAAAGTATTAAAATTGTCCCCTCACTCCCAGCTGGATATTTTACCCCTGGGTTCTTAATTTAGGCTACTGCTTTGGGCCAGGAGTGAACTGTACATCACAATTCCATAATCCCAGTTCCTGCACAGAGCAGCATTGTAGCTATAGTCCCTTCAGGGAGAGGAAATGCCACGGGTGTGACCCCCATGTGTGAGAAGGGAACAGGGCCAGTCTCTCCTATTTCCCTAGCTCTAGTCATTAGCCTGCAATGGTCTGCAAATAGTTTAACTGGCACCAGGATCTTCTGGCTACCACATTTCTGAGGGAAATGGTGAGCTCTGCTCAGTTCTTCGTCATATGCCAGAAAGCTAGTGACTGCCAATCCCAGGTGGAGAGATGTGCCTCCCTACAGCCTCTAGTCAAGTGTCCAGGAAGATGAGGCAAAGCAGAAGACAAATCTCTTGTCTTATATTCCTGTATTCCCTATTGGTTACCTTTACACAGCTCCTTGATCTTTTGTCTGACTCTCCTGAAGTTTTCATAGGAATATCTCCTGAGAAATACAGGTTCCAAATTCTCAACTTCAGGTGTCAGGCATCTAAAGGCATTGCTACATGAAAATTGCAGGCATCTAGGTCACTTGCTGGATCTTATCTCATTCCTTTTGGTAGTCTTAGAGATAATTTAACTATCAGGGAGCTAAATCCTCAGTTGGGCGATGAACTTAGTTGTTACTCAAGCAGATCATCACTAGTTTCCATTAACTTGCCTGGTGGAAATGGTGAACTGCATCTTCTAGAGCTGAGTGTGTGCTATGTTAACAAATGGCAACTATTAGCCATGGCAAATAGGCAATTTCAGAGCTACACAGATCAAGTGACCAAATAAATCTACCTTATCAATTCATTTGAATTACATGGGAGCTGCAATGGTTGATGCTTCATTTTTCCATTGAAAACCAGTTAACAAGAAGGGGCTATTTTACCTCAGGCTTCTCTTTAACCAAATCCTTGCAATAAACTAGACAAAAATAGAAAGCAACAGAAAGTACCTGCAAACTTGTCTGTGTTTATTTTTAAGGTAATCACAGAGTTTTCAAAAGCCCCCACGCTATATAGCCCAGCAGCCAACGTGATCATACTCCCGACAGAGAAAGCTGAAAGTGGTTGTTGTTAGACTGGGTAATGTGACAGAGATAAGTATACTTTGAAAGAACAAAAGATACAAGAAATGTGCTCTGAAGGAGAACTACTTACCTGGGAACTCTAATAATATGCAAGCCAAATTATCCAGAAGTTTTTCAGAAAAGGCTGAACCTTTTTATGTAGTATAAGACAGTAAAGCATTAAAGTAGTTAGAGGAGCTGATTCCTTCCACCTGCCAGAGGCACTTGGGGTGAAGGGCACTTGAGAGGTTTCCATTACCTAGGAGGGGAGCTGAGGCAGCTAGCTGAGCACCGGCACCTAACTTCTAGGTCCCTGAAATTAAATGAATCCCATCCATATTATACATAGATCTGGGTATGGTATTTCTGCATCCTCTAATGGCTAGAGCTAAAGCAGGTGGTTCCTACCATGTATCAGTAGCCAAGGAAATTACTACTTTTTCAGTACTTAAGAAGCCATCCCTAATCCCCCTCCTGGCTGTTAGCCCAGGGGTTTTATGAGGTTTAAAGGAAAATAAAAGGAAAGAAAATTTCAGGCAGGAACTAGCTAAGTATTTCAGGGGATTTATTGGTAGCCAAAGTTTGAAATACTTACAAACACTGGATTGTGTCATTTCTTTCAAAAGCTTTTTCTTTTTTTTTTTTTTTTTTTCAGATGTACTCTGGGAAGGTGTAAAACGTGAAGTACTTTAGCCTGAAGTGTTAACAGGAGTATTTGAAGAGAGGCATTCCCAGCACTTCTGGAGTTCAGCTGCTACAGGACTCTCCATACCTTGTTGCACTTTCACTTCTCCAAAATTTGTTCTGTTTTACATAGGAATAGTTGTCTGAACAACGTATATCACCCTAATTTGTAATCACAGGAATGGGCCTCTAGTTTAAGCTGGACATGAAGTTATCCAAGGTAAGAACCATATTTGTTTTAAAAAAAAAAAAAAAGAGAAAAAAGAATTTTGTAGAATAGATTTTTAACTATAAATGATAGGCTTACTGCTGCAATAAATAACATGCCTATTGCTTTTTAGTGTACTGTACCTCAGCACATGTTTCCAGCCTTCCCTTGTGCTGGTGTAAGGACGTGGCCCAGACAGCTACCCCAGCAGAAACTGAGCTCTGTAGTGTATGAGTGAAGAGGTTTTCTACCTCTGCAACACTCTGAACTGACCTCAGGCTCTGGTGATACAAGCACTGGTGAAAGGAAGGGGATAGAAACATTTAGTTTGGAGGAGCTGGTAAGTAAGAGCAGCACAGCTGCCTGGATACAGATAAGATTAAGCTGTTGTGGAATTAAAAGAAAATCAACTTTGGTGCTTTTGGGATGAAAGAAGCAACAACACATGCAATTACAATTGTACTTGAGCCACAATGCAGTTATCGGCAGTGGATCACACTGTGTCTCTGGAAAATTAGTTCAACCTCTTCAACCACTATTCAAAGGATACTCTCTTGAAATAATCTCACTGTAGCAAAACAGTGACAGTTAACATAATAATTAAGTCTGGCTCTCAGCACCCTTCATAGCATCACAGAATGGTTTGGGTTGGAAAAGACCTGTAAAGATTGTCACATCCAATATACCTGCCATGGACAGGGACATCTTGCACTAGATCAAGTTCTTTAAAGCCCCTTCCAACCTGACTGAACACTTCCAAACATGGGGCATCCACACCTTCTCTGGGCAACCTGTTCCAGGGTCTCACTACCTTCATCATAAAAAATTTCTTCCTTATACCTAGTCTAAATCCACCCTCTTTTAGTTTAAAACCACTACCCCTTGTCTTATCACAACAGGTCCTGCTAAAAAGTTTGTCTGCATCTCTCTTATAAGCCCCCTTTAAGTACTGAAAGGCTGCAGTAAGGTCTCCCTGGACGCGTCTCTTATCCAGGCTGACCAACACCAGTTCTCTCAGCCTTTGCTCATAGGAGCGGTGCTCCAGCACATTTTTATGGCCCTCCTCTGGACCCGCTCCAACAGCTCCATGTCCTTCTTGTGCTGAGGGCTCCAGAGCTGGAGACAGGACTCCAGGTGGGGTCTCATCAGAGCAGAGCAGAGGGGCAGAATCCCCTCCCTTGACCTGCTGGCCACGCTGCTTTTGATGCAGCCCACGATATGACTGGCATATGGTATTGTGTATATCAGACACTGAAGGTTTTATTTTTTATTGGTTTTACCATCAGATTTCTAATATTAATGTTAAACACAAACCTTACATTTCTGAAGTATCGCTCAAGATTTTACTAGCTCTGCTCTCAGTAATGGATAATCGGATAAAACCAGCAATATTTAAAAAAACCTTACTACATGCCAGTGAATGCTATGAAGTTAAAGTCAAATATTTTCAAGCTACAGAACACAGAAGCAGAAAGCTGTGTAAGAAAGCACAGGAGTAAAATCTATAGCAGAGCATTCCTGCTATTCTAAGAATGCTTGAATAACGGGATTAAATTAAGCAGTTTTTGCTAGTGGTCTACAATGAGACAGACAAAAGCAACCACACTGCAGGGATGCCAGGTTCATCACTGAACATTCCTCAAAGCAGAACACTTCCTTGCCATTTTGCTACACTGTAAAGCTGTGGTTTAGCATCTCATGTAGTAGCACAGTATAATTTTAGCCTTTCAGGCACAGCTGTGAAAGGTCTTTTCAAAAGTGCTTGCAATTTTTGGAGGGCTTTGCAGCAGCGCTTGTAAAATGAGCAAGTATGCAATTATCTAATCTTGGTGACACTGCAGCTTGAACACATCCAGAAGCTTGGGATGAATACTACCCTGCAGTACAGCAGACTTCAAAGGAGTTACATGTATTTACATCAGATTATAAGCTTTTGCATGGCCTGCAAAATTAAAGCAGATCTTTGGAATGAATCTGTATCTATAATTCTCTTTTTTTCAGTGAAAAAAATTTTCACATTTCTCATCACCTGCAAATAATCTTTGTGGCTAATATTAATAACATTAGTATAATTTACCACGAGAATTGTGAGGCGTAGAACTAAATAAACTGAAATATATTATACCAGCTTCAGTAAAAACTCTGTGAGTTAAGAAAAAAGTCACTTTCGTGGTTGCCTTCTGACTTTAAGTGGACCTACATCCTGACCATACTGTACATACAGCCCAGATCTTAGGTACAGTGCATGCCAGTCAACTCATTGAAGAATATACTAACAAGTATTTGAATTCAGTGGAACAAGAATATAATGATAAGGTGGTTCTGGATGGACTTTGGAAGCACACATCAAGAGTTAGGGAGCAGCAAGAAAAACTGCAGGATAAGGGTTGAAGGTAATGGCGTTCCTTTTTCCAATTCCTAAATTCTTTCTGTATCACATTGGAAGAATCTTCTTCTAACTGGATGAATGCAACATCATACATGACATTCTTCTGTCTTGGATCAATACTTTTTTTGGATCAATACTTTTTCAACTCCATATATTGAGATTTTTGTTAAAATTTGCCTTTCAGCTGCAGCATATACTGGAAAGAAAAATAGTTATTTAATATTTACTTGTGGCCATTTCCTTCTCAGTTTTCCATTTGAGCTTTCCCCAGGCAAACTCCCATTGGACCTTTTTTTTGTGACCATACATTCCTATAGATTATTTGAAGCAAGTGAATATTTTATGGGGTCAGCAAAACAGCAAGAAAAATATTATACTTTCTTATTATGTCACTGTTTTTATATAAATCATATGAAGTGTGAAAAATTCTGTGAGTGGATTGTTATAAATCAAATGCACGTGACACACATTTAAAGCATTTTTTTCCCATCCGGCAGCAGAATAGCCCATGCTACAACTGGATGTAGGTTTCACTTCTCCCCTGACAAAAATAAGCCTGTGTTGAAATGCTAACACTGTTTTCTTGAGTCTGGTTCTAATTTTATGGCAGTTCGGCTAATAATGAGTAGAAATCCTGATTGTGATTTAAAGTCAGAATATGCCATCGTTGATCTGGAAGGGTTGTATCTAACAGGGTATTTTAAATGCCCTAATAGAGAGAGACAAGTTTTGGGGCATGCAAGCCTGCTTGTGACAGTCTCTGAAGAAGACTTTGTGTGTCTGAGTTCTTGGCTAACTTTACAGATACACCATTTGGTCTACTTTGGGAATTGGTAAATCATGCATTATCTTTGCCCTTGAACAGTTATATCTACTGCATCACTGATGTTTCTGTTACCACACCTACACTACAATAAACAGAAAAGTGACCTGAAGTGGTCATTGCATTTTAGACTATTTTACAACTGATGTAATGATGAATACAGATATCATAATTTAATGAATGATGCAGATATAAGAAAACACAGGTAAGTCAGTAAAAACAAGACTAGCTCCATCAGTTATTACAGATTAATTAAATATCAAGCTGTGGTGCTTGGATACTGTGTTGTCCCTGTCAGGAATTATGGCACCATTACTATAAAGGGTTAGATTGAATGTAACAGTCTATATTGACAGTTTCAGTTAGAGCAAAATCCATACATTACTCACTATGGCATTACACACTCATTACAGAAGTTCAACAGGGCAATTTACATATGGGAAATTCCTATTAACTGACATTTTACCAAGAGGTAGCTATCAACCACTGGAATTAAAATTCTGTGAAAGACTTCCAGAGTAATATACATGAAGAGGTGTACTTTCCATGTTAACAAGGCAGGCGAGGTTCATAGTGGACACACATGTGCTTAGGTTAGAATGAAGGAGGGAATGGGTCTTTGCAGAGATTTGCAGAGGGAAGGTTATTGTTTTCTTTTTTTCTGCAAATTAGAGTAGATTAGCAAGGAATACAGATAAGGGAATATGAGTCACCTAAACAGCAAGATGAGTCATTACTGGTGTAAGTCACTTGCATATTCCTACTAAATTTTATAAAAAGCCTTGGTTCTTTGCCCCAAACATCCTTCCAGGCTTGCAGTCTGGAATCCAGGGTTCATTCAGGTGTCTCAGAGGGATAGGTGGGTCCAGTGAGACGCAAAGTATTCACAAGAAAACAAGGCCAGGAGAAGTTAGATGGTGGCTGAAATGTGTACACATGCCTTGTGAATTGAAAGCTCTGTCATTACTTGCTACCAACATCAGCTTTGACCTTTCAGGGAAATCAGATGCCAGCCCCCAAGCCATGCAAACAGCAGCTCTGGTGACATCTTCCACTGCTCATAAATTTTAATAAGCAGCAGAATTAGCATAACCCCTTGTGGGGTTCAGAGTCTCAGCAAAGAACTCCCACAGATCCTACATACATGTGAATATCAATGGGCAACAACCTATCATCTACTGGCACCCAAGTATTCAGGTCGATGAAAGAAGGCTTGATTTTCTGGCAGATCAGAGGTGGATGTAATATTCCCAAGAAGAAAAAAATTGTGAAGCAGGAGGAACCCAGTACAACAGACAAACAAGCCCTTTCACCACAATCTTGCCAGACAGGAAGATACGGGAGAGGACAGGCTTTAGACCTGTAGGTCTTTGACTGCATCTTTGTGCTACGATGAGCTACTACGCATAAGTTCTTGAGGAGTTAGAGATGCTCTGCTTATACTGAGCTGCATTTATTGAAGAACTCTTCCTATCCTACAACATGAGTACAGCAATGAGAATTTGGACTGTGTCTCAGATTACAGACTGACACTTGCTCCTGCTGCCCACTGTGCTGTAGGCTGTCTCAGTGCCGAATACTCCAAAATAGCAAGGTTCTTGCTGCTTTCAGCAGAAACTGCAACACAGACACAAAGCTGCAGAACTGCTCTTCTGTGAGCCCTGAGTTATCCTTCTTCCATGATACATGCTACGTGGAGCTCTGAGACAGACCTGGGGAGCTAACCTACAGGCCTTGAAAAGGAAAATGACATAGCTTGGGAATGATATGTTGTCATCAATGTTGGCAGAAGTGGCTCCTCAGAACCTCTAAAATGCAATGCAGATCTTTTTACCGGCCTAATGGCATTGCCACTGCCCCATTTGCTATTACTGTGATTACTTAAAACACATTTCTCTGATTTTGCTCTCTTTTCATGCATAATTTCATACATGAGATTCCAGTCTGTAGAGCCCCAGGTCGGAGTGAGCGATTGTCGCAAACATCTGTCTTGAGAAACCAAGACAAAGGTGCTCGAATCAAGCAAACTTACAAACAGGCATTGTACTTTGTACTTTTTCACAAGCAAACTTCCTCGCTTGACAAGGGACCGTGGCAGGCAAGTGGAACCCTGCGGAGGCAGGGTGCTGCCTAGTGAAACCCACCTCTCTCCCTCTGAGATGCCACACAGGCAAGGAAGTTAAACATTTGTGCAAGATTGAAGGTCAACTCTACAGAGGGGGATTATGAGACCACCAAGACTCCCCCCTACACCCACTGACTCATTTTGAGCAACAGTACTCCTCCCCTGAGGAGGGATGACAGGCACCCGAAGGATATAAAAGGAGAATGGGCAAGGCTCTTGGTGTGTGCCCGCCACCAGAGGATCCTGACCACCAGTAGAAACCGCCGCTGGACCCAAAGGCAGTGATTTCTCCTTTCGTTTTCCTCTCTTTCTCTATCTTTGACTTGATTTATAAGCACATAAGGGTAACGTTGTTCTAAGTCTGTCAATCTGCTATATTTCATTTATTTTATACATTTTATATATTTTATATATTTTATATATTTTACATATTTTATATATTTTTATAAAGTTATATTTGCAAAATCAGACATTATATTGTTGGAAGCTTTCCAAAGTCAATATCCATTGTAACCTTGCTGCATTAAAATTAATGTCATTATAAAGTTGCAAAGTTGCCATCTTTTGTAATTTCACTGAATTCCAAGTAAAGCTCTGTTTTCAGTCGAGCCTCTTGAGTGACTGTTGTGACTCCTGCATACCACACAGAGAACTGAAAAAGTTCACCTCCCCTTACCCACTGAGTGGGACGGGACATTGTCAGACAGACAATGTGTAGCTTAATTTTATCCTGGACGGAGCACTGGTGGGGAGCAGGGCCTGCTCTGAAGCATCTTGTTAGCTGGGGCCAATGAGACATGCTGTGCATAAAGCATCTTCTGGTCTGGCTCCCTTCTGCTCTGTTGTTAGGACTGAAAGCCTCCAGGGACATTGCAATTCTCAAGCAAGTTGGCCAAAGTCCATTTATGATCACTTATAACATAATGCATTTCTTAAGGCTGCCAAAACTAACTCCGAATGCTTCCTTATGCCACGGTTCGCTTGCCTAAAGCCTGTCTGTAGCAAGGTTTTATTTTGCTGGGGCTCCTGAACTGAATTTCTGTCTCCATTACTGAAGGAATTCAGAATCAACCTCAAAATGTCAGCTGAAGTCACTAAGGAGGACAAGCCTCCAAGTTTTGAGTCAGCTGAAAATATAGTCACTTGTGCTTTTCCGAGCATAGCCCAGACCCATGCAGGTGCCATAGGGCTGTTCTTTAGTTTAGCCTATAGAGCTCTTGGACACTTTTGTAACATCTAGGCTTAGGGTTGCCCCAAATCTTCCTACCAAATCCAGTTGCAGTGACATATTATAATCTGGACTGCAAATGATAAAGCTGAACAGGAAAACAAATGCTTCCAACAGAGCAGCCTATTTGTAAGGCTTTTCAAAATAAAAACCTGGAAGTAGTCTTTAATTCTCAGCAAGACTTTTCCCGTTACACCACAGGTTTCCAACTTCAGTATTTATTTCACTGGCAATGAGTAAAAAGACCTGAAACTTTAGCCTCTCTGGGCTGTAATAACTTCAAATATCCATCCATGATCAAAAGTTTCATGTGGAAAAATAATAGATGGTCTCTTCCATAAATTACGTTGCCAGACAAAGTGCCTTCATATGGAAAGTACTTTATATAGCAGATGGAGGACAAAAGGGAAGCCTATTTGGATGAGCACTGAGATTCAGAAAAGATTTCTAATGACTTTGGAAAGAAGTCAGCACAGTCTACTCAATGGCAGCTAGGGCTGACCTTGCTTAACATCCTGACTGTCTCACTGAGTCCGAGCGTGTGTGAGTGTGTGTGTGTGTAAGCTTCTGCAGGGCCGTACAAAATCTCAAGAGGTAGGGAATTTAACACAGCCTAGCTCTTATGGGATCTGTAGAGGTTGTGTCTTGAGGCTCTCTGCCCTTCTTCCGGCGTTGATTTGGCCTCTGGTGATGCAAAGAGTTCAGGCTTTTATTTGCTTATAAGCAGCTTCTAGGTTTTGCTTTAGGCTTGCCAAGTATTCATTCTGTTGAAACACTTGACCTTTCTATGAAGTATGTTTTTCAGGAACCACCAATTTGAAAGGCACTTAAAGAATATTTTTCTCAATCTAAATATTTCCAATTATGGCTGCATCTGGAATCTTCTGCACTGTACCTATATGGCCACCTTCACCAAGGTAATGAAAGGCCCAACTCTCAATGGTTTCTTGGAGCAAGATCTAATTTTGCATATCATATAGCTCACACATTGCGCATACACCAGCAAAAATGCAATGTAAAAGCCGTTTATTTTATTTGTGGACTGCAAACAGCATCTGGATGTTTTTTCTTTATTAAGAGAAAAATATCCTTCATATTTTAATTGTTGGGTTTTTTTAGTAACTCATTTGATATCAGTACTTGCAAGATAATACCACTTTTTTTAGCCTCCTTCATTGATCCCATTTGAGCAGGTGTTTCACAGAGCTAAAAGGAAAAGAAAAAGCAATGCTTTAACAGAGGAATGCAAAAAGCAGTGCTTTAATAGAGCAAGACAACATCATAAAGCAACAAATGAGCTCAGGAGTAGGATTGGCACTGGAAAATAAAGCTGTATGTTTGAATAGCTCTGTAGCCTGGATCTTCTAGTGAATGGGTGGTTTGTTTGGGACAGAAGATATGGAGGGGTCTACAAAAGCAACCTTTTTGTAGAATGAACATTGCTGAATAAGCTGGTATTTCATCTGTGGAAAAACATATTGACTGTTCCTATTTAAGAGTATAGCTCATAGCAAAGATGCAAGCAGCAGCACCTGCTTATCCATGGCTGCATGTCCTAAGACCTTTTGTTCCAGACCTTGTAGTCATAGCTCTCTTCCCTGTATTTAGCACTTTCCCACTATTCTTCATCTCCTTTTCCAGCTGCATTTTTTTCCAGAAGATACTATTCCCACCTACTTTAAACATATTCATAATGCATTCCTATACTGAGCACAGAGCTCAATAGCATATGAGAATGAAAAAACTGGTACAACATTATATTAATTTAGTTTATTGCCAGTGAATATTGTGCTAATTGCTTTCCATATTGATTCGGTAAGACTCCCATGTGGAATTTATTTGAAAAGTTTACAGCATATCTAGCTGGCTTTATTATGTCTGCAAAATCCCCAGCCCTGTGCTATAGAATTAGGCTAGGCTTATTGAGCTCTGGTTATGCATTTCTACTCCAGGCATCACATCATGTCTACATCGTTCAACTTTACTTTTCCCCTTAATGAATGGAGTCAGTAATCCAGGTCCAGTTGCAATCTATGAGGAATCCCACAATCCTTTTGAAAACACTTAAAAAGAAACAGCAAAAACACCAATAGCAAAAAAAATCCCACGCAAATGAACAACTCCCCAAACCTACTTTTAAAAGTCAGTTATGAAAGAACCACTGTAAAAAGGATTAAATGCACTCACATTGTACAGCTCTAACAGCTGCTATGCAAGGAATGACTAAGTCCAGGCATCCTTCTTGGGCAGCCTAGTTTAGGTACAGTTCCTTCAGAAATGCCCCTCTCAGCAGGCTGCATTCAGACACCCATTGTATCGCCATAATCAACACGTAATTACACACTGCAATATACAGAGAACAGCTGCTGGACTTGGGAATGGTGCATGTTGCTAAATACCTGTATGTATTTTTTTAATTTACCACAAATGGTATAAAATAACAACCTTTCACTTTTGGTAGTTCCTGGCCAGTCCTGAATGTCTGAAACTCCATTTGTACTCCAATGCAATCATAATATGGACAGAGTTCAAAGAGAGTCAATCAAATGTACAGATTTTGCTGTTTTGGAGTGTTTTAACTATCACAATCCTTACCTCACTAATCGGCTGATACCATGCTGAGAGTAATGGGAGAGTATCTGAAAAATCATGCTGCTCCCATGATGCAACAGCAGTTGCTCCTTGAATCCTTAAGTAGAACCCTTGTATATTAAGTAATTCTACTAGATTAGCTTCCTTATTTGACATAAAATAATGGTCCAAAATCAAATAATCAACTAATTTTCCCACTAGCATAATATGATTTCATACCATCTCCTTCTTGTGTGATCTGATCTATGTCCAGTAGCTTTGGGTACAGCACTGCCAATACCAGTCTAGCTAATGGACAGTCCTGCTCTTCTCTCGGTGTTACTTTGCCCAGCAGAAACAGATGTTGTGTCAAAAGTTATGACACCTATGACTAGATCATTAACTTGATCTTTGATCATTAGCAGCACAAACCTGACCTTATTTTCATGAAAGGTTGTATGACCCGAATTCTGCCAGAAAAAGTAGAAGATATATGGGAAAAAAATCTGTACATGAAATGAACTACAAACATTACCTTCGACTTCCTAGGCTGCATAAAACACTGTAAGACAATACACTACTTCTATTAATACAATTTATTGTAACAGTACAGATTTTAGGGGGGTGGTATTTGGTAAATATTACAAGGAAAAGGACAGATTGCCCACTGTGACACTTGTCTGTTTTGACCTACTTTCAAGCCCAGCTAATGGCAACTCTAAAAACCAAGTGCCTACTGACATATTTAGATTAGGTCATTAGTGTCCATTCAGGGTAATGAGCATAATAACACTGAATAAGAGAAGGACATCACAGTAAAAAGATTTGACAAAGCCCTTTTATTTATTTCATGCCACAACAAAAAAAGTCTCACTGAGTACTAGAAAATCTCTGCTGGAGATATTTGAGACTGATTCCACCAATTGCTCTTTCCAGGTAGTGAGAACACATATTGATCTCCCTTGTGCTGTACTCGGGTCTTGTTTGCAGGAAACACTCTTCCCTTTGTCTCATTAGATCTTACCTGACCAAAATTGCTTTCCCTTCAAGCTACACTTCCTCCACAAAACAGGGCAGAAATACTGCTGAAAATGTCTGCAGGACATTTTTGCAATACCACAAGGGAGAGTATGCACTCATACTCTGTGTTTTGAACATAATTCAACAGAGGTCTGAAATGCTTACGTTTCCTTGACGTGTTTCAATCCCTGTTTAGCACAGCATCCAAGTGCAAGCCTAGTTTTAAATACCATTTTTAAATGTTATTTGACTGATTTGCCGAAATGGGGCTCTTGGGTCCAACAGCTGAAGTCATTCAGATGATGCAGTGAGCTTGTTCTTTGGAGGTTGTGCTGCTGACCACACAAGCAGAAGTATGGGTGTGTTTGATGGACTCTGTGTTTAATGGGACGCACTGCAGAACGAGATCCCTGCCAGCTGGGAACTTTGGTGATCTCACTGGACAAATGTCAAGAAGACTTTAGACAGACAGCAAAGCCTCTAGTCTTACATTTGATTAGCAATAGTGTAACTTTTTGCAGGAGGAGAGATGAAAGTCTAGTTTCCTTCAATTTTATCAAATCCCAGCAAAACTGCCCTGTCAATTTCTACCTTGGTGAAGTAAGAGGAAGTCTGTATGCCGTGAGACTTTATGCACAATTTCTGAAGAACTATCTTAGGTAACTGAATGTGTAAATAGAACAAAAATGCATTGTTTAAAAAAAAGCTCAGAAAGTTCACTTATGATCTGGTGGGGCCTAGTGCATATTCTGCAACCCAGAATTACTGTCCTGCCATGTACTGAGGAACAAACAAGGTGCCCAAGAGACAGGCAGTCTTGCACAATCAAGATTTTAAGGTATCTTCTGTTAATTGGTGATGTTTTTTGCCTTCCAGCTGAAACAGGTGCTAGCTGATGTGCAGTAGCTGGAGAAAGAGGGGTGGAATGCGAAGACGAGGGAGGTTCTCCTTCCCCTCTACACTGCCCTGGTGAGGCCTCATCTGGAGTACTGTGTCCAGTTCTGGGCTCCCCACTTCAAGAAAGATGAAGAGCTACTGGAGAGAGTCCAGCGGAGGGCTACAAGGATGATGAGGGGACTGGAGCATCTCCCCTACGAGGAGAGGTTGAGGGAACTGGGCATGTTCAGCCTGAAGAAGAGAAGGCTGTGAGGGGACCTTATAAATGCCTACAAATATCTGAAGGGTGGGTGTCAGGAGGATGGGGCCAAGCTCTTTTCAGTGGTGCCCAGTGACAGGACAAGGGGCAATGGGCACAAACTGAGGCACAGGAAGTTCCATCTGAACATGAGGAAGAACTTCTTCCCTCTGAGGGTGACGGAGCACTGGAACAGGCTGCCCAGGGAGGTTGTGGAGTCTCCTTCTCTGGAGATATTCAAGACCCGCCTGGACAAGGTCCTGTGCAGCCTGCTGTAGGTGACCCTGCTTCGGCAGGAGGGTTGGACTAGATGACCCACAGAGGTCCCTTCCAACCCCTACTATTCTGTGATTCTGTGATTCTGTGAATTTTTTGCAGGAACCAAATGCTCATTGCTCTTTCCTAGTAATTACATAAGAACGTAACTATCCGGTTTTACTGGGTTTTCAAGTCAACGGGTATGTACAGAACATGCAGCTATCAAAAAATAAAATTATCAATGAAATATACAATTGCACATATAAATATGACACAAATAGCTACTGCAGTGGCTCAAACTTTCCATTTGTCTTCAGGCAATATTTCTTTCAAGATCAGTGCACCACGTCTGCTCCCTTTTCCGATATAAATTAGGATTAGTTCTATTAAATGCAATGAAACTTTTCCATAGTTCCTTTGCTACAAATGAGGGGTGAAATTTGAGCACTCTGGAAAACTGCAGGCTATGTCCCTATTGGACTTTTCATTGAATCAGATAAAAAGCATGTGTAACTTGATCTAGAACAAGCTTTGTAAGCTTCACAACAAATTAAAATATCAAGTTGAGGCAAAAGACGGAACTTCCTGGGTTTCATTTCATGCTCATTGTCTCCCCGGGCACCACTAACAAAAGCCTGGCACAATCATCTTTACTCTGTCCATCAGGTATTTATACATACACTGAAAAAATCCCCACAGGCCTTCTCTTCTCCAGGCTGAACAGTTGCAGCTTTCTCTCCCTCTCCTCTTATGAGAGGTCCTTCTGTCTTCTAATCACCTTCATGGCCCTCCACTGGACTTGCTCCAGTACATCCATGTAAACGGAGTTGTATGGTGTTTTTTTCGTGCTCTGCAAACATCTGATGGGGTGAGGTTAAACTATGCATCTGTGAAGACATATCTGTCACTTTTGTGCTCTACACTGACCAGCAGTGCATTCTGGTTGACAAACTGCAAAAGCCAGGAGAGGATTTTCACACGTAAATGAGAATCCTCAGAAGGAGTTGCTTTTGCTCAGTCAGAAAGATTGGGTGAAAGCCAAATAATAACACACCAGACTTCCACAGGGAAATTCAGGTGCATAAGTTAGGGAAGATGATGACACGAAGACAGATGCTTGGACCTCTTAACACTAGGTCCCAGCTATCACCAGGGTTTCTGGTAACAGATACTGAACCAACTCCCGAAGCTGACGACTCAGCCAAAAAAGCTGCAGTGCAGATTGGTACCCTGATACTGCCAATGTTCCTGTCTTCAAGAGGAATATACAGCATTAACCTGGCTTACAATGGTCATATTTCAGGAGACGTACAGGCATTGTACACAGGGATGTTGTATCCTGTGTTAGCTTACTGAAGTGGCTGACTCCTAGTCCCCTAGTCCACCGGTGCTATACCTTTCTATCGACGCAGCCTTAGACCTTCTGGGGCAGCAGCAGCAGAACAGTAGCTGAAGGCCATTGACACCCTGAACAGCTAGGCAGGCTCCATCATGTGAAGGTGCTTTGGCTTCTGATGACATCTGATATCTCTTACCTGAGATCAAAGGATATTGCCTGGTTGCGTGCTGTTCACTGCTGTTACTGGATGGCACACTTCCTTGCTTATATTCTTTGCCCACTAAGAGACAGAGATGGGTTGACAGTGGTCACCTGTCTGTGCATCAGTATGGTAGAGGTTCAGTACTATTCTGTAGGGCATTTAATCAAATGCGCTCTGTTGCATATTAAATAAATCTTCTGCCTTTTTTCTTGATATAGAAAGTGAGGTGGTGCAATCAGTGGTCCTGCCTTTTCAAAAGAGCTCCTAGTGAAAGCCCCAAGTACATTAGAAAGGTGAGGATGTGCCAAAGCTCTGAACATTAACCTTATGCAATCATATTTCAGTCCCTGAGTTGTAAGGAGAGTATTAGTCCTTACCTAGGTTTCATAACAAAATTAACCATTTGATTTTGTAAAAAATTTAACTGATTTTACACTCTCTTTTTGATTTTAAATCTTTTAGTCTGTCATTTAAGCTACAAATACCATGTATACCAAGTAAATCTTGAATACCGCCTACCTGAAAAACTAGAAAATGTTTGTTTCTATGCAATCAAACACTGTTGATTAAAACAAACGACACGAAGCAAAGCTTACATGAAAATAAAGATTCAGCTTGGAATGTTAGGACTTTTTCACAGCTCTTTTGAAGCATAGCAATGATACTATTTTTTATTTTTTTCTTCTGTTAAGTACAGTGGAAGACAAAGACTGAATTTAGTTCAGCTGGGATTATTACTATCTGAACTTCTAGGCATTACAATATAATTTGTCCCTAGGTGTTGATGAAAATAATAGCATGAAATCTTTTAGATAAATGTCCCTCATAAAAATATCCAATTCTTACAAATGTAAATAAACGCTAAGCAAAAAAATGTGAAACAAAATTTAGAGATGGTTAAAGGCTTCCATTAAAGCCTACCCTTTAAATTTTTGTCTTGTTCCTGCACTGTAACTTGTGCAATGTTCAGTAATTTTTAAGTGATATACCAATGAACCTATTTATTCTTCAAATTAAAATATCTGATTTTGCACCCTTTGAAGTTGGGAAAGTTGGGCAGAGAGAAACCTGATGAGGTTCAACAAGGGCAAGTGCAGGGTCCTGCACCTGGGGAGGAACAACCCCATGCATCAGCACAGGCTTGGGGCAGACCTGCTGGTAAGCAGCTGTGTGGAGAGGGACCTGGGTGTCCTGGTGGATGACAGGTTGACCATGAGCCAGCAGTGTGCCCTGGCTGCCGAGAAAGCTAATGGGATCCTGGGATGCATTAGGAGGAGTGTGGCCAGCAGGTTGAGGGATGTTCTCCTTCCCCTCTACTCTGCCCTAGTGAGGCCTCATCTGGAGTACTGCATCCAGTTCTGGGCTCCCCAGTTCAAGAAAAGTGAGGAGCTACTGGAGACTGTCCAGCAGAGGGCTACGAGGATGGTGAGGGGACTAGAGCATCTCTCCTACGAGGAGAGGCTGAGGGAGCTGGGCTTGTTTAGCCTGAAGGCTGAGATGGGACATAATAAGCGCTTATAAATATCTCAAGGGTGGCTGTCAGGAGGACGGGGCCAAACTCTTTTCAGTAGTGCCCAGTGACAGGACAAGGGGCAATGGGCACAAACTGAAGCCTAGGAAGTTCTGTCTGAACATGAGGAAGAACTTCACTTTGAGGGTGACAGAGCACTGGAACAGGTTCCCCAGGGAGGTTGTGGATTCTCCTTCTCTGGAGATGTTCAAGATCCGCCTGGACAAGGTCCTGTGCAGCCTGCTCTAGGCGACCCTGCTTCAGCAAGGGGGTTGGAGTAGATGACCCACAGAGGTCCCTTCCAACCCCTACCATTCTGTGATTCTGTAAGAAGGAGCACTGCATTGCTGAATATCCAGCATCCAGCACTGCTCCAAAATTATATCATCACTTCATTGTCATTCTTTTGAAAATAAAAGATGAAATGCAAATGCAGCATAGTGAGAGTTAAAATTACAACACTAAATATATGTCATAGGTATTTGACACATCCAAACAGAAGTTTCCTAGAAAAATTTCAAGGTCCTTTAATAGGCAAATGTCTTTTTAGTAATTTTAGTGTATCTGCTGGTAACTCTTTAACTATTTTACCAGAGCAGAGAAATTTGATGGCTTTCTGATCAATCGCTAGAGAAAGAAATTAAAGTAAGATGCACCTTGTAGAACTCCCCAGTGCTACACTTTTAGTAAACACTGAGTCCCTTTTCAAGTGGTTTGAGTGACAGCTCTTTGGAAAAAATGCTTATTTGGCAGGACTCACTTTTTTGAAGAGCAGGACTGTGATCTTTCAGGCAGCAAGTCAGTATCTTTCTGTTTGAATAGGAGTTACCAGCCACTGCAAGATAAGTGATACTGTACTACGTACAGTTGAGTCTCACTGGAAGTTCTTGTGCCAGCATAGATGTCAGTGGTTCAAGCAGATGTTTATAGCTAAATAAATATCTCATATGATATCTTAATTATATAAGAAAAAGTTTTGGGCAAGATTGTTTGGCAACTTCATATTTAACATCAGGTTCTTCAAGTTGATCTCACTTCAGGATTTTGAACACTGCACGGCAGCATTCATAAATGAAGAACAGTACCGCTGGCTGCTGAACTCCTGACTCCAGATTTGTGAAGGTGGAACAAAGACTGCAAGATGTAACATATCTGAAGATTTCTCCCAATTTTATGGGAGAAATTATTGTTCTATCTATTTACATATGAATAAATGTACACACTTAAACTGATTTTTAACTGACAGGTATTTTGAAGTAGATTCATTTCTTAGTGCTGTTTCAGGACTTAAATCCAGGTCTTAGTCATTAATAATACTACATACTGTTGATTAAATAGTAATAAACATCTGGCCCATAAATTGTAGATGAAATGTAACAACTGCTTAATTAATACCAGTTTTGAAGTTGTAAGTAGTATTTTTTCTGATTTAACTTTAGCCTTACTTTGGCCTAATGGTGCCATTCAAGCAAAGTCAACATTTGGTATTGATTTCAATGAAAAAGAGTTTGGAGCAGAGAGA
Organism: Opisthocomus hoazin; assembly: GCF_030867145.1. NCBI lineage: Eukaryota > Metazoa > Chordata > Aves > Opisthocomiformes > Opisthocomidae > Opisthocomus > Opisthocomus hoazin. Next base: position 67,686,309 of record NC_134417.1, on the reverse strand, counting down.
GAAAAAAAAGAATACTTCCAAGAGAAGGGCAGGCTCCGGCAGTGAGCAAAGCTGACAAAAAGACCAACACTTGTACTCATCACGGATTTCTTACTAAAATGTCCACCCTGATAATTGCATTTCCGAGCTGGGGCACACAATGCTGTCCACACAAACAACCATGACTTGCTTGAATCACATTTAATAATGAATGCTTGGGAGAAAGCTAACTACCCTGCTCAGTTCAAAGTCTTACAGACTTTAACAAAATCTCCTTACAGACTTCTTGCCACTGCACTCTGCCAGAAGTTTATTTTCCCCCTCTGAGCTGCTTCCACACGTTGCACAAGTTGAAACTCCAACAAAATCCAACATTGGCTGCAAAGCCAAGACAGAGTTTAGTTCCTGCAGATTGCTAAAATCATGGAATAAGCTGTCTCTGGGGATACAACTTTCTCATACAGTCAGCTGAGTCTATGTGAATCCTTGCACTGGGCTGCTTCTTGAAATTTTGTTTCAAAAGCCAAAATCAGGTTGCCAAAGTTTGGTGTCAGACATGGAAATAACCTTTCTTATTCTGAAGACACAGGACAAAAATCCTATGGATTGTGACAGTGTGGTGTCAAAAAGAACGGTTGCAATTTCCAATGCCAGTACAGAAGATAAGCTGTTTCTTATTTGCTTTCTTGGATTCTCACTGAGTTTTGTTCCATTTACTGTCTATGATCTGAACAGGATGTTGAGGTAAGTTAGTAAAGAATAGAAAAACCAACCAGCCTTAAGACTGAAAATAAAATCTAAAGTGGGAATGAGGTAGTACTGTGAAAATTAATGCAACTCTACTGATACAGTTCCATCAGACAATAACGTTAAGCACACTCTATCAGTAGTGGTAGTTAAAGTAAATTCATCTGAGCTTACATAACCGCTTTCTAAATTCATATGTACAGACTGTCATTTCTGCCTTCAGGCTTGTTTTTTAATGAAACTATGCAAAATTCTTACTTTCCCTTGAAAATAAAAGAAAAGGGTTATTTTCACGTTTGAAGTAATCCTAACAACAATCACATTTTTAAAAAACAGCCTGGCAAAGATGGTCAGAGAAACACATCGTGCTTAGCTGCAGCAGCCTGCCTAGAGACTCTGGTCGCTAACCTCATTTGAGGAATTAGATCATTGGAATTAGCATCATTATAACACTACTTAGGGAACTCCAGAGAGAAACATTTGCTTTGGGATGCATCAAAATACATCAGGCAGCTTGTGCAATTATTATAAAAAATGCATTCATGCAGAAAATATGTGGGACTCCAGTGCACAATATGTTCTTTGAACCTACGAGTGCTGACAGGAGAATGCCTTGTCCACCTGTGGTGACAGATACTTCACAACAAAGAATATACTATTCTCTCTTTCCCCATGTATCAAGCCATACATACTTTTTTTTTTACCACAAGGTTTTATAGTAAGCTACTCCAGTAGTATGTCATACTGGTACCACAAACAGGTACACTCAAGGATGGTAAACAGTAAGAACAGAAGTCGTAATAGGATTTGTGAACTTCCTTTTCAATTTCATGTTACTCTATGCTGTTTTCCCACCTTTCTTGTCTGCAAGTGTCATATAAAATTAGCATATTCTGCCATCCTTGATGCAGTTAGAGACACAAAAGTTATGAAGAGTCTACCCGGGTGTACTGGGTGTACTACATGTACTCAAGACAGAGCTATGTGGGATAACTTTCTGCCTCTTCAAGCATAGCAAATGTTCTTGACTAGCACTGCTGCAGAATTACCTGTCAAACATTTATTTCCCATTTGTTTTATATCAGAATGAGAGGAAATGGTTCAGGTCTACAGAGTCTCTGACATGTACAGATTTAGAAATTAATGTCGAGACAAGTGTAATACTTTTTTTAAGTGTGCAGGGAACTGAAGCAAGGTAAAACTTTGAAAGTTGAAGACCTGAACTGAAGCTTTCTGCACTCTGTGAAAAGGTGTTAATACATTTTTCATATAAAAACAAGAACAGTATCTCCTTCAATACTCGGAGCCACAAGGAATGAAGAGAGGAATTTAGAGGGTTGGGACTGAGGATGCAAACCATGTGTTACCATTATATTCCCACAGCCTTAAAGTTTTCAAAATGCTCTCTACACAAGGAAAGCAATAGGCTGCTTCAGCATAGGGGTGATACTGGGGCACGGTGCTAGCTACAGCTTTTGACTGAGGAAGGAACAATAACGGGAAAGGTGGTATTTTTGTGATCCACTTTTTGTATATTTACAAAGACAACTGTTCAGAACAGGAAAATTAGAGGACAGGATACAAAGAGTTGTGATGATTTATGCAAGGTGAGAAATTCTTGTAAAATCTGGTTTCTGTTCATCCTCAGAAAAGTATTCCAGCACACTCTTTAGAAGTCCTTTATTTCACTAACAAATACACCATGAAGACAGCTGAGAGAAAAAAGTTAAATGGTCAAATAAGTATAAACCAGGTACTCGCTTTGTTTTCTTCAGTTGGAACAAACCTAGACTTTTTAACAGTCAAACGTAGAGATTTTTTGTAGTGCAGCTGACATGCAAATTTTTATTTAGTTAGTTTAGCCAAATTAACTGAAGCAGTTTAAATTTCATAGAAAAACAATCCTTATTCTACCCCTCAGAAGTATACCCAGAAGGAGCAAAACGCAAATATGTTCTTGAAGAGCCAGAATTAATGAAGCTTTCATTCCTAAGGACTTCATGTCCTAAGACTGGTCTCAAAGTGTGAACACGGATATTTTGGATGCAGATACATTTATTATGTCCTACCTATGCAGATAGTCTGTTACCTAACAAAGAACTCACCCTGGCAGTTTTCTTCCCAGTTAAGAGACTCACAGGACACCCACACCGGGTTTCCATCATCTACACGTCCACCTATTCGTAAGGAAATCTATAGACCCTTGAGACGTGCCCAGCTTGGGAAAAACAGACAAAGAGACTCAAACGTTATCAACAGAGGACAGGGAGGTCCACATGTGCACCCAGGCAGTACCATCACAGAAGCCGTAGCTCCCAAGGAAGAAATAAAGTACTGCTTTCTCTATTAATTATTCTTGTTTTGTATACAGATTCCTTTTTATTTTTTAGATTGATTTTTCAATTGACTTAAAACAATACAGTCAAAAGTGGTTATACTTCAATCTGCAAACTATTAGATGCTCACAATGGTACACATACAATTATCCACGCTTTTAGATAGCACTTTTTATGTATTATGGAACCACAGATGTGGAAAATTTGCCTCCTGATCAGATTTCTTCTTGCATCATGAGATGGAGAAGACTAGGGCCAGCATCTCACAACTGTGCGTGTGTACATTTAAGTTCATTGCCTATATGGAAACAACTGATCAGTGCTTCATCCCACACCAAGTAGTCCCAGAAAAGAGCTGTATAAGGGGAGTAAAGGTGCAGTGCCCGCGCCATGGAAGCGAAAGCAAACAGTGAGGCCACTTTGGGCTGCCCACTACATGGACTGGAGCCACAGCAGCTGCGGTGGGATGGAGAGCCTCTCACACACAGGGGACCCAGAGCAAGAAAGAGAGGATTTCCTTCTGGCAGCAGATCAGAGGGCTGAAGAGAGTTCCTCAAAGCATTAATTTCTTATTGAGTTTTTAAAAAAATTTATGTTCTTTCTCACTAATGTTTCTTTTAACTCATCTGTCAGAGCCCTCAAGATTAGTTTATTTATAAATGTAGTTATACAGTTATAAATTTGATACTATATTTTCTGTACATCCAGGCTAAAGTGAATCGCCAGAAGAGAAATCTTGTTTCAGTGGGTTTATGAAATACACAGACGTGTTTTATTCAATTTCCTGTCAGTATATCTGTCGAATCAAATTGCACTGTTCTGAAGCTATCACAGTTCAATGCCAAAGCCTTTTTAAACAAATCAATGCTAAAACCTTTAATAAAGTACCAGTTCTGCAGTCCCTTACAGAATCTTTGCCTTGGAGAAACAGGATATGAACAATTTGAAATATAACAGGACAGACACTGATCCATTATCGTAGGTAACTGGGAATTAATCCCATACAAGGCAGTACTACCACTGCATGTAGAGGTCCACTTTTAATCTCAAAACAGCTAGGCTAACCCTAACTATATCTAAGAATACGCATGTCCAGATTGATGAAAGTATGATGAGCATTCATCAAAAAAATCTTCCTTGAGGTTTAATTACAAACTCTTCAAATGAATCTCTACATGCAGACTGCTGTTTCACAGACTAATTTCTCCATTCCCCCTGAAATCTCAAGCATGTTGTAATCCATTCGTTATACACTGGAGGATTTTCCCGGCCAAGAAAAGGAAATGGCTTAAATAAGTTTTTTTCCAGAATAAAAATGGAAACTGTGCTAGTTCATCATCTTGGTTACTGTATCATAGCTACAGTATGTATCCTATCCTAAATGCTTTTCATGCCAAATGCCTGGGAATTCACCTACTCATAAAATAATGGTGACTTTACGTTATCCATCCCTTATTGTTATGTTGCACAGGAGACAGAGATGTAATTGGCACAGGAAGTCGGTGCACTGGTTTCATAGTAAGCAAAATCTTGGCAAATGGAATAGCCTAGGTATGTATACCACGATGAAATGCAAATTAGTTTCAAAAGTTGGCTGTCACAGCAGGCTCCATTATCTCAGTGGCAGGAAAACCTCTGTGGCAGCAATCGATGTTGGCAGAAATATGCAGGTCTAATACTACTACTACTTCCCATTCCATGCTCTTTTAGATGTATTTTCATTTGCTTTAATTTTTAATGCTACCTCTAAAATCCTACACCTCTACCTTCTGCAATGCTGGTAGCGCTGGTACATCCTTGCTCAGGCACAAGCAGAAAGATACAACCAAAAACTGTCCTGCTTGAAGGAGCTCACTGTGGAACTCGAAGACTTGGCTCGAAGTTTCAGTGGACTAGCAGCAGTGTCCTGATCAAGATGGGGAAAAAAAAATATTTGTGTAGAGTTGCAACAAATTCCTTCTCGAGACCAAACAAAAGAGACTGGTGGGTACACTTAGTCTGAATCACTGCTGCATCCCATAACTTCTCCTACTGTGAGACACCTGTAATAATGTCCTTATCCAGAGAGAAGTCTGCAAGTTTAATCTAACGCTTAACGAAGATGATTAATCAACATAATAAACATGATCCTCAGTCTGAATTGTGACACTATGACTCATCCTAAAGAGCCTTTTGTTTCCCAAGCAGACATATTGATTTCAGTGTCACCATTCAAGGGATAAAGATCAGCTCAGCATGAGTAAAAGTAGTGGAATCTCGCCAGCATTTCTTTTGTTATGGTACTTCAGACTCATCCAGAGTAATCAGATATTAGAAGGAGCAAAATTCCCTTCAACAAAACCCCTTTCCAGAACTGGCCTGACATCGCTACTGATACAAACTACAGCGGTAAGTAAATAAATAAAGCTGTATTGTGTTGTTTATACTTTACCAAAAGAACAGGTGGGAAAACGTCCATTTGTCTCTGAGGAAAAGTGGAATATCATACGAAAAAGAAATTATGCTTCTCTTTTGGTAGGTATTGTTTTCTAGTACATAACACTTCCAAGCAATTTAACATTTAGAGCATAAAGATGCTCAAATGTTTATGCTACTAAGTTTGTGCCTGATCTCTTATGAATATTATATTTATAACAGCATGTTCTCTCCCCTTTGGCATTTTCCCTTCCCTTCTCTCTGCAAAGACGCTCTCAGAGGAAGCGTGAAAGTCAGAGATGGACCCAGGAATATTAAATGCCCCTCTCTGAATAATACTTGCAAAATCTGGTCCTTTCATGTTGATGTTCTTTTAAAAAGGGAATGACAGAAACAACACCACTTCCAGGTGAGAGTCAGCTCCCATGGAGATGGCTGTGTCTGAGCTATGCATCCATTCTTCTTTTCATACTCAATGGAGACAAACTATAATTTCCACATTGGTCACAAGAACACCATCTCATGGCTTCGATGAAACTGCAGAATAGCATCCACTGGGGAACAACAGGAACCAGCATTGCAAACATTGCTCTTGTTTGATACTTCAGGGTGCTTTAGTACATTCCAAACCAATATTTGCAATCAAATAACCCTGATGACATCAAACTAGAGCTCGTCCAAGGCAGAGACATGGTCCGGGAGGATAGCCCCAAAAACTACCAGCTGTATAGTTAGAGATACAGTCATGTGAAGTTGTGTACAATTCCCCTATTAGGGCAACAAAGACCAGTTTAGCACATCACTCCAGTGGTGTTTAATTCCTCCTACCTGCTATCTGAAGTTGCTAACTCCCTGGACTGTGATACCATTAGTTGAATCAGAAAGAAGAAATTCTTAAGACAGGCAGCTGGGGAAGGCAAGGCATCTGACTACTGAATTGTTCTTTCTCTTCATGTGAATCACTTGTTGTTCTCATGAATTTAAACGGCACAGCTGACAGCTACATTGAGTCTGAGCTCCAGAGCAACCAGCCTGGCTACAGCCCACTGTTCTCCACTGCATAGCAATGCAGCCCGAGCACCTTTCACACTGAATGGAAGAAGGATCATGTGTCACAGAAACGTTAAGCTCCCCTGGACATAGAATGATTTGGAATATCTGGGTTTGGAAGCACTGGAAGGAACAACTTCCAAGAGAAAGGTTATGGGAATGGCATGTGCTGATGGCACACATATTAGCAGCTCACCAAGATGCCAGCTCCATCTCCCAGCATCAAGGCAACAAAGGATAGACTCAAAGAAGGGACATCCTAAAACAAAGGCAGCCTATGTGCAGACTAAAGCAAAGATTCAGTGCATTTGAAAACGATGGTGGGAAGATAGTGAACAGTGTAGGAGTCCGAAGACACCCATATGAGGAGACAAAAAGCAGTGTACAAATCCTGATGATTCACAGAGGTGGGACAGGATAGAGATGAAACGTCACAATCACTGTCCACTTCTAAAAGGTATAAATAGGTCAGCCCAATATTGGTGAGGGTTTCCAAGCAAAGAAGCACACAGGAGAAGGGATATCGCAGAATCGCAGAATCCCAGAATCACAGAATGGTAGGGGTTGGAAGGGACCTCTGTGGGTCATCTAGTCCAAACCTCCTGCTGAAGCAGGGTCACCTACAGTAGGCTGTAGAGGACATTGTCTAGGCATGTCTTGAATATTTCCAGAGAAGGAGACTCCACAGCCTCCCTGGGCAGCCTGTTCCAGTTCTCCGTCACCCTCAGAGGGAAGAAGTTCTTCCTCATGTTCAGACGGAACTTCCTGTGCCTCAGTTTGTGCCCATTGCCCCTTGTCCTGTCGCTGGGCACTACTGAAAAGAGCTTGGACCAATCCTCCTGACACCCACCCTTCAGATATTTGTAAGTATATGTTAGGTCCCCTCGCAGCCTTCTCTTCTTCAGACTGAGCAAGCCCAGCTCCGTCAGCCTCTCCTTGTAGGAGAGATGTTCCAGTCCCCTCATCATCCTTGTAGCCCTCCGCTGGACTCTCTCCAGTAGCTCCTTATCTTTCTTGAACTGGGGAGCCCAGAACTGGACAGAGTACTCCAGATGAGGCCTCACTAGGGCAGAGTAGAGGGGAAGGAGAACCTCCCTTGTCCTGCTGGCCACGCTCCTCCTAATGCACCCCAGAATGCCATTGGCCTTCTTGGCAGAGTATTCAACAGCTTTCATCCCTTGTCCTCCAAGCAACTGCAAGAAAGCCTGGACAGACCACCTGGTTACAATGTGGTGTCTGCATGCTGAATAGATGACTTGGGCACACCCATCTTGTGGCTTGTGAGTATATGGTACAAGAGTGTGACTGAGTAAAACTGATTTTGTTTGAAAATAAAACCACCTGCCCCTCACTTGAGATCTCACCTGGGGCTTTGCTATGCTACAGTACTGCATCATTACTTTCTACAATCATGAGAATCAATCTATCTATCATCTCCCTCAATTGGTTCAATTAATATTTCGTAACTCATGGAAACAGTGAGAGTTTCAATAAAGAGAACTACCTATGACTGACCAACGCCAATGTGTTTAGCATATGCTCAATAAAATGGATGTGATTTATTTCCATTCCGCCCTGTCTGACTCTTACAATCGCAAACATCGCAGTCTTAGCAAAGACATGCAGTCTTTCTACTCTTTTCTATTTGTTTGCAAATGGTCCATCCTGAATCTGATAAACTTTTCTAGATGAGAAAATTATTTAAATGTTTATGTTCCTGCAGGCTATCTATTTCAACAAACTGTCACTGTCCATCAAAATAATGAGGTGTAAAAACCCCATTTTGTTACAAACACCCAAGCAACATTAGAAATAACTGAATGGCCCATTATCGGTTCTGTCTGATTCAGATTTACATTCTCATGTATACACAGTTATTTAGGATGCAAAAAATAAATTATAGTAATTTATTATAAAGCAGTTCTATGAGACTATACCCCTCAGATGAGCTCCCTGTAGATCACACATGAAAGAAATTATCGCATTGCATCAGCAAACTCTATTGTCAAAGGGTCCACCAATAATTTGTTTGTTGGTTACAGTAAAAATGCCCATCTCATTTTTTAAAAAGACTCTACACCACAGAAAGTGTATTTCTATCTAAGATTTCCAATACCCTTTCAAGCCATTTATTCATCCGTTTAACCTGCCCTATTACATTCCTAGTGAAAACAATTTTTATTACAATTACCTTTTTAGGACTGTTGCAGAAAGGAAGCCCAAATAAACAAACAGAAGTCCATATTTCTCAGTATTAATTCACAAGGTCTATTACTTCCATAATTTACAGATAATGGAAATAAATACAAAGAAATGCATGACTTGGCAACGTTCCTATGTATTCTTTGTCACTTAATGGTGATAAAGTCATTACATTGCAATTATACATTGTATGCTTTATTACAAAGTTTACCCTTCTGTTGCATGGATATGTCTATTTTCAGCTACATTGTGTTAGTGGCATATGCAACATTGAAAACAAGGGCACAGTGGCAATGATGGCATTAAGTTTCTCAGGGACATCTAAATGTGCAAAGGGGTGAAAATGACAGGATCAAAGATAAGTTCAAAGGCATCTCTGCATTCCTCGGGCGTCCAGACTCTGCAGTTCTCTGGTGACTAGAAGAAGGGAAACATTGCACCCATTTTTGGTAGAAAGGAGGACCCTGGGAACTACCAACCTATCGGCCTCACTTCTGTGCCTGGGAAGATCATGAAACAGATCCTCCTAGAAGCTATGGCAAGGCCCATGGAGGACAGGGAGGTGATTTGAGACAGCCAGCATGGTTTCATCAAGGGCAAGCCCTGCCTGACCAACCCAGTGGCCTTCTGTGATGGAGTGACTGCATCAGTGGACAAGGGAAGAACTACAGATGCCATCTATCTGGGCTTCTGTAAGGCCTTTGACACGGTCCCCTACAACATCCTTCTCTCCACATTGGACAGATATGAATTTGATGGGTGGACTGTTTGGTGGATGAGGAATTGGTTGGATGGTCGCAGCCAGAGGGTAGCGGTCGACAGCTCAATGTTCAGATGGAGACTGGTGATGTGTGGTGTCCCTCAGGGGTCCATACTGGGACCAGTACTGCTTAGCAGTTTCATCAATGACATAGTGGGATTGAGTGCACCCTCAGCAGGTTTGCAGACGACACCAAGCTGAGTGGTGCAGTCGACATACGTGAGGGATGGGACACCATTCCAGAGGGACCCGACCAATGTCTACAGGTGGGCCCAGCTGAACCTCATGAGGTTCAACAGGACCAAGCGCAGGGTCCTGCACCTAGGCTGGGGCAACCCCCGGTATCAGTACAGGCTGGGGGATGAAGGGATTGAGAGCAGCCCTGCCCAGAAGGACTTGAGGGTACTGGTGGATGAAAAGCTTGACACAAGCCAGCACTGTGCGCTCACAGCCCAGAATGCCAACCGCATCCTGGGCTGCATCAAGAGAAGCATGGCCAGTAGGCCAAGGGAGGGGATTCTGCCCCTCTGCTCTGCTCTTACAAAACTTTCTTGCTGTTGTTCCTTTGCTGAACAAGTGATGCCTTGTCAGAATGGAGCCTCTGAAAAAGCATAATAATAATGCTGAACACCTGAACAAATCAATTGGCATTGCCTCCAGTTGCTTTCCAACTTCATCTCAGTCAGTCAACTGGGATCTCACTTGATGAAGCATAAAAAATAAGCAAGCTATTCCTGTTTATGTTTCATGAAACTTGGAAATGAAAACATCAAAGAAAAAACTTCTAAGACATAAATCACCTTTTAATACTGCTATTTTTACTTGAGGTTCAAGTGGTCCCTCTCTGTGTCCCACAATAAACTGTGGCCAAAAAACTCATGTCAGCCTGCATAAGTAGGCAGCCTTTACTCGATGCTCTGTTTTTGTGAAAATAGTGGTTTCAAGCTCTATTTGCTGCAGACGAAGAAGATACAAGACAGCAGAACAACATGTCACAGTGGCTGGGCAAATAGTTGTAGATAAAGATATTGGCAGCCTTCAGGTTTGCTTTCATCTTATGGTTGACAGGTGCAAGTGCATGGCATTGAGTATAGCACATTCTTTCAAGTAGACTTGTCAGACATATCTGTGAATATTTGAATGGTTTGTGAACTGCTCTTTTCACTCCGTCAGATCAGATCAAGAGCAGAGGTAAAGACTGTGCTGTTAACTTGTGGTAAAATAACACCGGAATAAAGCTGTAGTATCTATGTGTTGTTTCCCATGTATTCATTTTATTTTGTGGCACGTTGCTTATCTCTGTAGCTATGTACGTATAAAACATGAGTCACACATAGAACTCCATAGATAGATACGTACACAAATAAGCAGTGTACCACAAACTACCACAAATGCACGGTAAACCTCGTATTCTGGGTTTACATATTTATAACTGATGCTTGTCCTCACTGTCAAATATGTATGAACAGAAGTTTGGGTTGCTCTAATGTCAGTACAATTGTGATGATGCCATCTTTTACAAGGTATTACTCATAAACCCAGTGGGAGAGTTACCTGTTATCCAAAGGCACTTATGTACAAACACACTGCAGTCAGTGCAAGGCTTTGAAAGAGCAGGATTTTGCAAAACAGAGCTGGTGTGAGCCGCTGCTAGCAGGGGAGCATTCAAAACTCTGACTCTGAAACCATCAACAGTGTTAGTTCCCCCCTTACCACAGAGCTAGGTTCCTGTACTTTGCATTTGCCCCCAAGACACATAACTCATCTCAGTATTCCTCAGTGAAACCTCGTTCTATGTTCCCAGTTCTCCCCACTTATTCATGAAGAGCCATGCATGAGACAGAACGGTACAATGTCCTTGTAAATCTCTTGAGAGATGTCTCAAGAAAGACTGCCCAAAACCTGGCTTACAACTGATGCCTTTCTTGCTCATTTGAATCTGTGTCATCTGGAGAATAATTGTGGGACATTTGATCTGTATAGGTTAGTAACTTCATTTCAAAGAATTTTCTAATTCCTTCAATCAGTTTTTCTTCTTCGCCGAGACTGCGGCAGTGAGGTTTATGACAAGAGAGGAGAGATGATTATTTTATCACAGAGATGGGAAAGGCTTCTTGAATATCCAGATAGAAGACAGCTTTATTGTAACTTCTACCCAGTTACTTCAAGCCTTGTCTTAAAGTCAGCGGTGCATAGTGTACATGGATATTAGAAATATGCACCTACCCTTATCTCTAGGGAGCAGTGGTTTTCTTTTATCCTGCTAGAATTTAATTAGGTGAAACATTAGATTAGAATCCTCTAGCATATAAACTCAGCAATACAGTTTCATCTGTAATTGGCTCCATCTCAGGAGAATTACAGGAGCCCAATGAGATAAAGCAATTCTTTTCCTACTTGCTAATAAGCGTGCATAAAGCTGAGCTACCATACCAAGAACTAGTAAGCCACTTCTAACCTTATTTCATCTTTCTTAGTCTTTATTTTTCTCTTCAAGTCTATCCTCTGCCTTTTAGAAATTTACTTTATGTCAAGAAGTTGGTGAAGAGTGAAAGGCAAACACTACAAAGTGACAGCTGTACTCCAGAGAACAGCAACATCCGTTCTGGAGTCAGCCGCTGCACTTCATGAATCAGTCAAGTGTCTCCAAGGAGCCACTGGTTCAGTCCAGCTCTGCGTACATTTGTTTTGAAGTAAACAAGAGAACATATGTTATGATACTAAATAGCGGCACTTCGTGGTTGAACACACTGTAAGAGAAGACTCTAGTACTTTACGGGCCCTTGCACATGGGACCGAGCTGTGGTAGGAAGCGTGCAGCCTCTGCTCGGGATGCTGCCTTGAACTTACACCAGCAGAGGGCTTGGCTGAGATCAAGAACACCTGGCATCAGGTCTTTGTTCTGTTACCAGGAAAAATGAGAAATCAGAAATAAGTCAGTTCATTTTAATCATGGTTTGACTGAACAATAAAAGTCCCAAGAAATATACTTATAAAAATACTGCACTATTAATTTCTTGTTGATAATGCCAATGAGTTTCATTCATTAACACTATCTCTATTCTGAGTCTGTGAAATCATAGACTAACCTGTGCCTGAACTGAGAGCCTGGAAGGTTAAACCTCCAGTCGTGTCAGTTCTGCAGGAATATGCTCAGCTTCTCCTTTTAAGAGGACAAATGCTACAATGAAGTCTTATTCTAGCTTTTGCATTCTGATTATTTACAAGTAGTTATTCGTAAAGCCACTTTGTATTCTGACAAAGAAGACTGTATGACAAGGGCCAAAGCCTAATCTCTTTACTTAGTACTGAAGCAAATCTCAGCAGGAGTTCAGTGAAATCTGTAAAGGCTGAACAGAATTTAGCCAAGAGCATTTTTAGGCCTCAAATCTGCAAGCACTTTCTATCTATTTAATATTATGAATATGAATAGTTGTGGAGATTGCAAAAGTGAGTTGCAGTGTTTTTTGGTAGCTTTTTTTTCACTTTTCTCCTTGCTTATAAATTTAACCTTCCTATTTTAACTGAAAGAGCCTTGAGCTGCTAAAAGGAGAGAAAACTAGAATGCTGCTGAGTATGATTATGAGAATACAGAATAAGTCAGAAGCATCACATAGGCTTTCTTTGCTGATTTTTCCAACACAATACAGGGACTATGTTCCCTTTTTACAGAAAGTATTCAGAAAAGTGACTTCTTGGTTACAGAAGAACTGAAATACTTTCAAAAGTCTAATGTTCCGCGCAATAGAAAAAATATGCAGTATATTATTCCTAAAGCACAGCTCAGATCCTACACGTTTTTAAAAGTTCATCTGAGTGGTTAAACATGCCCTATATTCAGAAATTAATTTTATTCTTACTAATGTTATAGTATTTGAACTGTGTTTTCTGGCTCATTTCAATGACTCCTCAGGTAGTTCACAGACAAAAATCAATTTGGCAGAACTGATCTATGTCTCTCTGAAAGAGACAATACAAGTGATTGCAGGGTTAGTGAATTAGAATAGTCCTGCAGTAGGCGTTTACCACAACTTGGACTTCCACTTTTTTCTTTGTGAAAGAAGTGGTTGGCTTTAATTTGGACAAAAGACATGGCAAGTGATCTTTCTTTTTCATTTATTACATTTAACGTATTTCCTAATACAACCATCAACTACTTCTGAACTATAGTTAATAACACTGTTTGGTTTACACCTTTGTCACTATAATATGGTCATTTTTAATTACTATTAGTGAATTTAATTAAAAAGAATCATGTTTTCATTTCTTTTCACAATATTTTCAATTCAGAATTATTTTTCTCCTTGACAGACAATCAGCAAAATATTCTGTTGGTACAAACTCCTGCAGTTTCTCACTAATCTATGCCATCTGAGAACTTTAAACCATAAATTAATACAAATTATCACTTAACCAAATTACATCTTTTATAAGAACAGATACACAACACAGATTGCTGCACCATCATACTGATTACTGACTTCCTAGTTATTTTATAACTATATGTAGATTTGCAACTATAATGAAATACTCTAACAGTTTATCTGATATCAAAAACTAATGCTAATTTTCTAATTAAATATGGCATTTGTAATATAGTACTCTGATTAAATCATTAGTGATAAGGGACCCCCTCCAATTGGTTGGAAGCACTAAAGAAAATTAATTTAAAAATTTGTAAATTAATCTTCATTGAACAAAGCCATTCAAATATGCAGCTAATCTCATGCAAGCTTTGTGGAGCCAATTTCAATAATCAAATCCATAAGCAAAATCTAAAAATGGAAAACATGAGAAATAAGAGGTCCCAAAGAAGTAAAAGCTTTTGCACACCAATGTCCAGAATACCTCTAAGAGTACCAATGTAGTATTTTTATGTTGTTTTGGCAGGGAATAATCAGTCTCTTGTTGGACTGATCATGCGAGGCTGATGAATACTAGCAATCCCACAAAATGCAAAAAAGAAACAAAAAGCCTAAAGATTTCCAGAATAACTGATGCTATATTTTTGTGCATAAACCAGCTGGCGAAATAGTTGTAATACATTATGTGGGAGGGTCATTTTGTACGAACTCTCCTCCAGTCAAACAGCTCTTTGCCCCACTCTTTGTCTGCTAGCCTATGTCCATCAGGACTGCCTGCATCCCTCATCCTTGCCCGCAGGCTTTCTCAGAGGCTGTGGGGTGGCTCCTCCCTGGGGAAGGCCAGGATAGCGGGACTTGCCCATCAGGATAATGTAGATCAGTGAAGGGAAGGAAGCATTCAAATATTTAGCTGCCTCTATGGCTCACTTTGCTTCCCGAATACTCTTATCATACATTCAGAGGGATGCACAGTAAGAATATGTACTAGTAATCCCCAGAGAACCTCTAGGTATTTGAAAACAAAGCAAAATAAAACAGAGACTGCCTTATCCACACTCCAGCATCACTTTCTAATTTCACCAGCCCAATGTACTTTTAGTCTTGAAAAATAATCAAAAACCACAAATTAAATTAATGGCTTTATTCTGGAAATAGCTTGTCATTCTAGTAAATTGCCAGTTTGTTATCTGTCCAAATGATAAAGACATTAGCTCATGACTGCTTCTGCTTCAGGAAGGAAAGCAATGGGAGCAGGATATGAGTACTACTGGACTATTAATTTTCACTACTGTAATGACATGGGATCTTAAAATTAGGGCCACAGCCCCACCATGATAACTACCATGCAAACTGGTACAGCACCTTGTTCGAGAGTGCCAAATCACACACAGGGCTCAGGTTATACAGTAAGACAAATGGACAAAATGAAGAAAGAAAAGAGCATGATAACTCAACCACAGCTAACAGCCCACAAGAAGCTTGCAACTACAAAAGTTATTTAATAGTAATGTTCAGTTTTGGTCATTTGCATTGTTTACTATCGTACACACTTGACTCATCTCACAGCTGCTTGAAACAAAGTGTTATCCACAGTGCCTGTATATTTATTATGCTTCCCCAGGAGGCTTAAAGGATGGAGAGGCTATACAGAATTGAATTAAATGTTTGGTTGAAACTTTTAGCTGTCTGGATGTGTACAGAGTTCCTTCAAGCTGCTAAACTACCAAAGTTGCTTAGAGCATTTTCCTGAGCTTCCTGTAATTTGTAATCAAAACATACACGGAAAAGGGAAGTGTGGCAGATCTCACTTTGAAACATACATCATAGCCTTCACGGAGGATTTCATACCGAGACACAAATAAGTTCAGTTAGCTGATACACATTCACTACATTCACCACAGAAAGAGCACCTCTCCAAAACCTCAGAGAAAGGCAGAATGGTTTACAGAGAGAGGAAGCCCTCCCTGATGGGCTTCGTGTTGCACGAAGCCTGTGTGAAGACAGTTAAAGAGACTTGCTGACCTCTGGCAGACCAGCACCTGAGTGTGAGTGTGACAGTGTGTGTGCATGTATTGCCCTGCCAGATAGAGCCTTCTCGTGTTCATCAATTCAGGTTACCTCACAAGAAATCAGAATTCATGTCTTGTCCCAAAACTACAGCCACTACAAGGTCTGAGTCACCTGTTCCAGGGAACAATCTCATAAGAAGTAATCACTAACAGCATTACAAACATATCCTTCTGCCAGACCTGCAATCCTTTTCTTTGGGGTTGGTTTCCAAAAAAGCCCAGGATAATGTCACTTAGCCTACTCCCTAGAAGAACAATGGAGCAGAGAGGGGAATGAGGTAAAAGAGCTAAAATGAGATTTGCTTAGTACATTATCCTCCTTTTGACACTTTTGGGAACTTTGTGAGAATCTGTGGAGAGGGATAATATTAGCAAAATATAGCATTAAGCTGAGTTTTCAACAGCTATTGATCTGTGCCTTGCAGTTCAGCACTAAGGTTTCTATTTTGAAAACATCCTGCTTCTTACGGCCTTTTTTCAGCACCTAAACACCCCTGCAAAAAGGAAGAGAAAGTGTCTCAGCAGCAGGTTAAGATGAGGTTTCAAGGGAAAAGGGATGCATGAGAGCCCTCAGAACAGGTAGAAATTGGTCAAAGAGGAGCAATGTATCTAGCTGCTCATGCTTAAAACGCTTAAATTCTTTTTCCAGAACTAGCCCTTCTAACTTCGCCCACTGAAGTCAATGGCATTTTACATTGATTTGTCTCAGTTCACACTTGTAATCTCTAGCACAGCAGAGAAATACATCTTCATCTTCACAGGTCAGATCAACCCCTCAGCTACAAGACTATCTGTCACCATATGCTGATATAATCTCCATCCTTTCCCTGAGCTCGTCACAGCCTGAATTCAGCTCTATTGCAAATGGCACATTTAAAGAAGTGAATCACTTAAATATATTGCAGCTCATTATATTTAGATCAATATCTTGTAAGTCTGGTACCCTGTTATTTTTGAATGTAAAAATACATTGCTCTACCACTTAGTATGTAATTTTAGTATTAAATATGACAGCAGTAATTCTAGGAATGAGAGAGGTATTTACTATAAACAAATCCAAAGAATAATAAGAAATAGCACCATCTGGAATCCCTTTTTACATCAGTTATGCACATATTACCAACATAGTATAATCAGAAGCTATGAAGTGTGTACCATTTAAAGAGCTGGAAACAGCAGAAGTGACACTTCTGGCAAGTCAGAGTCCTAGAGCAGGATTCAGCTGCTCAAAGCAGATGCACTCATCCATATCACCAGCTACAGGGAGAGCCCAGGGTCTCCCTGAGCCTGGGGCTGGAGCAATGGTGGCCTCAACAGTGGGAGGTAAGCCCTGCCTGAGCTGATGAGTGGCCAGAGGAAGCAGTTGAGGCAAGTGAGCAGACTGTGTGGCACCAGCGAGTTCGCACCGGAGACTGACAGGTTCTGCAGGGACTGCAGCCCCAGTCCCACGTTGCACAGGAGGAGGTACAGCCAGAGGCTGAGAACGGGGACTTCTAGCACCACTGGAGCTGAAAGTCTGTGATTTCTGGAAGCAAGGATGCTCCCTCGCCAACTGCAGATGTTTACTGCAAAACTTTCAAGCCAACAGGGCAACTCTATTAAAGGGGATAAGTTGGATGGAAGAGAAAGGGAACATGTACATAACTTATAAACTGGAGAAGGCAAGTGTTAGAGATACTAAAATCATAAGGGAAAGGGAACCAGGGAAGAAGTACAGGGGAAAGACCAGGGAAGAAGTCCTGGGGAAAGAAGTTGTGGGGAGCAATGTAGCCAAACAGTGCAAATAGGACATACTGGAGACTCACAGCAAAACAATCTGACCGCTGTGGACTAACTAAAGGAGCAGTCACAACATCTGAAGGTCTGCAGCAAGCAACAGATCCCCAAAGCCACTGTCTGTCCTCCACTGTCCTCCCGCACTGACCTGTGAGGATAGGTAAGGGCTTGGCGTGCGCCCACAGAGCCACCACCAAGCTTCTTTCTCTCTGAAACCTCTCATTGCTGTCCCAACATCAGGGCCAAAGGGCTATCCACAGAAAGTTGCCATTTCCGCCACCTCTGAAGATCACACTGCTCCTGAGGCTTTGCCAGCCTGGATCGAGGTAGACTGAGGACTGCTGCCAGCTGTGTTTGAGTGCCTGTCAACCACAGTTTCCATGGCCTCCCCTTCTCTTCTCTTTCCTCTGCAGAGCCTCCTCAGCTGTGAGGCTCCAGCATGGCCTCCTGGTGCCACGTAAGGAGAAGGGAAGGTGCAGCTGCTGTGGCCCTACTCTCCATCAGGGGGACCTGCAGAGGAGAGACAAAAAGCCTCTCTGTCCTCGAGTGTCTGAGAGACTGTACAGCATCCTTCTGCTGTCTGCGGCCATTGCTGGACAGCCCCTAGGCTCTCAAGGACTCAGTTCGGGCAGGACGGGGTCCATTGTTTCTGCCATTGCCAGCTCATGTGAGGGGCAGATGGTATGGGGCTCTGAACGGGCCCTCTCCCCCTCAGGCCCCACAGCAGGAGGGGGTAATGGCTGTCCTCTGCAACAAGCGAGGAGGGAAGGAGAGGCATTAGACTTTAGGGTGGTGGCGAAGAGCAGGGTAAGAAGTTCAGGCTAAGCAGTGAGAGAGAAAGGAGGCTCTGAGAGTGATGCTGCTCCCTCATGCTGATCTTTAGCACGCACTGAATTGAGTGTGGGCCAGAGCCTGCTGCTGGTCCAAGAGCCCTGGAGCAACCGCTGAGGCCTGAGCACAGCAGAGATGTCCCTGTAGGTGTCTGCCATGACACTGCTCCCGTCCTTGACTGCCCTTCCAAACTGAGGAACAGCCGGGCTCCTACGCTACACGGACTGTGCGCAACATTGGGATGGCCCTCCACGGCCACCAGACAACCAGCTGGACAGCCTGGTGGGTACTCCCGCCCATGCAACAGGTTGCCTTCATTCCCTGCTCTGCTGAGGGAAGATGAGAAGTGCCCTCCCATGAAACCCCAGCCCCACTGCCATGGATATTCAGTGCCAGGCAAGACCTCTGGAGGCATGGGAACAGGTAAGGAAGCCTCACGAGCAGGACTGCACCATTTCTGCCCACATGCTGCCACAGCCTAAAGGCGGGTGACCCTGATATTTTCCGACAGTAGGTGCTTGTGGGGAGAGGAAAGAACATTACCGTAACAGAGCGGTATTTGTGCCCCTCCATCTCCTCAGCACTCTGAAACAGGAGAAACTCTCCAAAACTGCTCGTTTCTCCGGGTGTTTGCGGGACAGGACAGAGTCTGCACTTTTACTGCACATGGAGTCTTGTCATCAGCTCTTAACCTGCTGTGCTAGGAGAGGGAAGGAGCCGCAAGACAGGACGTTTGTCTGGAAAGGAGGAGAGTTCTGTTCTCACAAGATACTGCAGGTGCCAGGGCTGAGCTGGGCAGCCATCGAGAGCAGGCAGTTTCTAACATAGTTACATTAAGGTTTCTCTCACAGCTCGCAGACCTAGGGGAATTTTATGGTTGTAAATGCACGGTTTTATGCTGTAAAAAAGCACAGTAACCCTGTTAAGCAGACAAATTACAAACAGCTTTTTCATTACAGCTCTAAGCCTGAACCCCAGATTCCACTAGAAGCCTCGTGCACTGCCTGTCCTTCAAATCCAAAGATGTGCATAAAACAGTAATTCGCTTACCTGGTTTGGACCCTGGTTCGGACCCTGGTTCACGGGATTGTGGTGGCTGTGGTGTGAGCAGGCCACAAAGGTATCCCTAGATGTACCCTGTTGTGGTACTGAGACAAAGCCATGAAGACAAGGCATGCTGGAGTGGCACTGGGGAGCATGCTCTTCTCCAGACTGCCCTGCATGGTGGTCCTGGTGCCCAGGCATACAGACAAGAGGGAGGCTTTGTGCTATGCTCCCATCCAAAGGTTTCTTCAGTCTCTCCATAACAGGCACGTCTGCTGTTTTAGCCCAAAAGTGTGGTGCAAAGTTGCACCTTCATGAATGCAGCCTGCATTTTGTTGACTCTAATGTTGCACTGCTCAGCAGTCCTATTTTATCTCCTGGTGCTCAGGAGGAGCAACCTCCCAATATTGCCACAGACTTACACTGTTTCTGGAGAAAATTGCAGCTCTCTCATCTCTCTCTCTCAGTCATTTTGCAGTATCCAGTTAAGATAACGAAAGCCTGCAACTAATGGCAGCAGGCCTCAGGTTTCACGCTCAGTAAGAATACTCCTTTTGAGGCTAACATCTACCTATGTGCAACTGATTCAAAGCAGCTGTGCCACAGGCAGAATACTAGTTTGGGGAAGTAGACATGTCTTCACAGTGTGACAACAGCCATGAGTAGAGATATAGCACCTTGCTGAATAAACACTGATTAATGTAAAAGCAGATCTAGAAAGTCATTTGCATGTTCCAGCAGCCAAACAACCCTTGCATACAAAAGAGGAGTTCAGCTCTTAATCTTGCTAATTCACAGTTCACCAGCTACGAAGAAATCCACATGCAGACATCCCTCACTCTAGGATTAAGTATTTTATAAACCAGCATAATTTATAGGAAAGAATGGATCAGGGTTATGGATTCTGGTATCACAAACCCAGTTTCTGCATGCTCTGACTAATAGTCCCTTCCAGAAAATCCTTACTCAGCAGAAGATACAAATGCATATGTAAATCTAAGCATGCATTGAAGTCCCACTGCAATCAGCAAAGCCAGAGATAATATAAGGGGGACAGATACAGGCCCGCATTTTCATGCTTTCCTAAATTGAAACCAACAGGAGCCAAATTTAATAGGACCGTTGACCATGAATTGGGCCATTATTCTCTGTTTCTGAACGCAACATTGTCTGCTGTGTACTTCAGGTTCTTAGCACATTTACTCTGGAGATCTTTTCTTGAACATGCAGCATGAGGGCTTATAAGAACCAATTAATAGATAAGTAGAGGAAATGATAGATGGCTTAATTTAGAAACAGGAAATATTTAACATCCACATAGAGCAACACTTCAGTTCTATTCAACTGTCACTCTTTATGGCTCTTTTCTGCTTGCATACTAAGTCTCATAGTTACATACACCTGCTTGTCTTAACTAGGAGACATGCATATTGTTCATATTTGTTTAACGTAAGCCAATTTAACTACTGGAGACAGTCCAGCGGAGGGCTACAAGGATGATGAGGGGACTGGAGTATCCTACGAGGAGAGGCTGAGGGAGCTGGGCTTGTTCAGCCTGAAGAAGAGAACGCTGTGAGGGCACCTAACATATACTTACAAATATCTGAAGGGTGGGTGTCAGGAGGATAGGGCCAAACTCTTTTCAGTGGTGCCCAGTGACAGGACAAGGGGCAATGGGCACAAACTGAAGCATAGGAAGTTCCGTCTGAACATGAGGAAGAACTTGTTCTCTCTGAGGGTGACACTATGAGAGACAGTGCAAAAATCTGATTCATGATTAGTGTCCTGACTTATCACTAGTTTAGAAATTAATCACAGAATCACAGAATGGTAGGGGTTGGAAGGGACCTCTGTGGGTCATCTAGTCCAAACCTCCTGCCGAAGCAGGATCGCTTACAGCAGGCTGCAGAGGACCTTGTCCAGGTGGGTCTTGAATATCTCCAGAGAAGAAGACTCCACAACCTCCCTGGGCAGCCTGTTCCAGTGCTCCGTCACCCTCAGAGGGAAGAAGTTCTTCCTCATGTTCAGATGGAACTTCCTGTGCTTCAGTTTGTGCCCATTGCCCCTTGTCCTGTCGCTGGGCACTACTGAAAAGAGTTTGGCCCCATCCTCCTGACACCCACCCTTCAGATATTTGTAAGCATATATTAGGTCCCCTCGCAGCCTTCTCCAGGCTGAGCAAGCCCAGCTCCCTCAGCCTCTCCTCGTAGGGGAGATGCTCCAGTCCCCTCATCATCCTTGTAGCCCTCCGCTGGACTCTCTCCAGTAGCTCCTCATCTTTCTTGAACTGGGGAGCCCAGAACTGGACACAGTACTCCAGATGGGGCCTCACTAGGGCAGAGCAGAGGGGAAGGGGAAACTCCCTTGACCTGCTGGCCACACTCCTCCTAATGCACCGCAGGATGCCATTGGCCTTCTTGGCAGCCAGGGCACACTGCTGGCTCATGGTCAACCTGTCGTCCACCAGCACACCCAGATCCCTCTCCACAGAGCTGTTCTCCAGCAGGTCCGCCCCAAGCCTGTACTGATGCATGGGGTTGTTCCTCCCCAGGTGCAGGACCCTGAACTTGACCTTGTTGAACCTCATCAGGTTCCTCTCTGCCCAACCTTCCAGCCTGTCCAGGTCACGCTGAATGGCAGCACAGCCTGCCGGTGTATCTACCACACCTCCCAGTTTGGTGTCATCAGCAAACTTGCTGAGGGTACATTCTAACTCTTCATTCAGGTCACTGATGAAGAAGTTAAACAAGACTGGGCCCAGTACTGACCCCTGGGGGACACCACTAGTTACAGGTCTCCAACTGGACTCAGCGCCGCTGATGACAACCCTCTGAGCTCTGCCATTCAGCCAGTTCTCAATCCACCTCACTGACCACTCATCCAGCCCGCACTTCCTGAGCTTCCCTAGGAGGATGATATGGGAGACCGTGTCGAAAGCCTTGCTGAAGTCGAGGTAGACAACATCCACGGCTCTCCCCTCATCTACGCAGCCAGTCATGTCATCGTAGAAATCTATCAGATTGGTCAAGTATGATTTCCCCTTGGTGAATCCATGCTGACTACTCCTGATAACCTTCTTTTCATTCACTTGCTTAATGATGACTTCCAGGATAAGCTGCTCCATCATCTTTCCTGGGATGGAGGTGAGGCTGACCGGCCTGTAGTTCCCTGGGTCGTCCTTCTTGCCCTTTTTGAAGATTAGAGTGACACTGGCCTTTCTCCAGTCCTCAGGACTTGAATATGTCTAGAAACAAATATTTTCTTTTATGAAAGCAGAGGCTAATTGAAGAAGAAAACTTGCTTTTAACTAGATTATCATAGAATCATAGAATGGTTTGGGTTGGAAGGGACCTTAAAGATCATCTAGTGCCAACCCCCGTGCCATTGGCAGGGACACCTTTCACCAGACCAGGTTGCTCAAAGCTCCATCCAGCCTGGCCTTGAACCCTTCCAGGGAGGGGGCATCCACAGCTTCTCTGGGCAACCTGTGCCAGCGCCTCACCACCTTCATAGGAAAGAATTTCTTCCTTATATCTAATCTAAATCTATCCTCTTCTATTTTAAAGCCATTACCTCTTGTCCTAGTACTACATGCCGTTTTAAAAGTCCCTCTCCAGCTTTCTTGTAGACTCCTTAAGGTACTGGAAGGCTGCTATACGGTCTCCCCAGAGCCTTCTCTTTTCCAGGCTGAAGAACCCCAGCTCTCTCAGCCTTTCCTTATAGGAGAGGTGTTCCATTGTTTTGATCACTTTTGTGGCCCTCTGATTCCTGATACCAGTTTTCTTAGAAGTTTGATATACTCAGTGCCCATAGTGCTGTAATAAACAATAAATTTAGAAATGGCTAAAACATTTCAGGAGGCTGAATGAATGATTGTTGACAAAGCACTTGCACAGATTTGCATGATTCTGTCATAGCTGAGAGCACTTGAACTGCAAGGAGAGCAATGAAGTCCATTAAAAACTTCAAACTGACTTAATCTGAAGCAAATATTGATACTAAATGACATTAGCGAGAGTCCACATGGAAGAAGGGGCAAAGGTGAAGGAAATTAATTTAACATCTTCTACTTATCACCTTGCAAATTGGAAGGTGACTAAATTCTCAGGGAAAAAGCTGTAATTTTCATCACGTGGAGAACTAGGAGGAGCACAGATGTTTACCCCACTGCCTGCTCCTTGCTTTTTAGCCAAATGACCCCCTTAGCCTGCTCCATCGACATGCTATGCTTGCAAGACTTGCACGTCAATGGGCATCAGTTTACCCACAGTCCTGGAGTAGAAATGGAGGTATGTCCACTTGGGATAGGGTCAGCTGTGGCACACACGGCTGTATGATAGCTCCGGCAATGGGCAGCCTGTCATTGCCCGCACAAAGAGAACAACAAACTTGCCTCATACACTTGCTTTTTATGTATTCAGCGATACGTTCCTATTAAAATCATATAACTCTTGTAAACTTTCCTGCTTTTTAGGAAGAAGATGACCATGTTGGAATTGTTATGACAGATTACTGGAGACACTAAGACCTTCTCATTGTTTCCCAAGCAATCCAAAGGACTTCCAAAACATGTTTCCTGTTTTCAGTAAAAAGGCATGGAAAAATTTAAAGAGAATTTTTAACTTTTCATTTTAGCCTGGTAAGATGAGACCAGAATAGTGTTCAACAGTGTGACATGTAGGAACATTCTGCTGAGCAGACTGGTCAAAGACACTGCTAAAACAAAATATTATGAATCTTTTACCTTTCTGAAATGGAGCATTGATTTGGAATTTCTTCTTTAATTATGAGCAGAAAGCACTGTAATTGACTTCTGTTGTGACGAGTACCGAGTTTTGTTGACCAAAGGACATAGGTGGAGCAAAGAAAGTCAACTTTATATGAAAATAAATTTACTAAAATTGTAAAAACTTCACCACAAATCACAAATTCACCAGAAACATGTTTTTTTGTTCACTACTGGAACCTACATGCAAACTGAGTTAACGATGTTGTCTAGTTAGGGCTGAAAAAATTGGTAAAGGCAAACTTCTGACCTTTTGTTTTAAAATGGTAATTTTTCTTCACCATTTGCTTAAAGATAATGATCTTGACCCCACCCCCCAAAAAAACCCCAGAGAATAAAAAGCTTTCATCATTCTGCAACAATGAGTTACCACTATTGTAATGATTTATTCTTTATTCTCATGTTAACATCAAACATTTTTTAAGCCTTAGTTTCTAAGGACTGTGAATTGCATAATCTGATTTTTTTTGTGTGCCAAAATTTAGGATAAAATCATGTATGGCTGCACATAACATAGGTTTTAGTACGCTGACAAAAGGAAAGAATTTGAAAATGACTGGCCTGTATTTCAGGGGATGGGGGAAGGATACCAGATATCACTGTCTAGTGGAAACGTTCTGCAAACTGGACCCTAGATCTCGTCCCTCTATAACAGGGAACACATAGAGCCTGGATGATGATCTACCTTTGAATCCGGTGTCTGGTGCCCTTTTCAGCTGGCCTGGGGATGTAGCTCTGATTTCCTAAGAGTTTCATCACTCCTGACTGTCTCAGAAGCAAGATTGAAAAGAATGGTTCACTAAGGGAGACACAGGCAAAACTCAGTTTCCATTATCTCTGTTTGGCCTGTTACAGCAGAAACTCTTTCCGCATTTCCAGTCTTTACTTTTACCAAAAGCCCCAACCTTCAGAAGCGTGGCTTGCGCTTCAGCACATCCCACGGAATTTTATGAAATCGTGTATTTCAACACCTCTGCTGGAAAGACAACATAAACAAATAATCAGACTAGACGAGCATTTCACCAGGAAACCTGCATTCAGGCAGAAAAACCAACAGACTAGGTATGGCACAACAGGAATGCAAGCATATGCAGAGCTGCTAATTTTCACTGCTGTTTCTGGTAGTCACACTGGTGAATGACTCATTTCAGCCATTCTTGATGCCTTCCACAGAGCACAGACTGGGAATGAGAAGTGCTATCTTCTGGCAGGAACCCCTGGGGAAGCAGAAGTGAAAATTCCAGAGTTTTTCCGTGCAAAGAATGAAAACTTAGATCAGGATTTTTAAAAAGTTATTTCTGATTTAGAGTGACTCAGTCTTTGGACAACAAATGTAGGCAGCGGACTAGTATCAGTAATGTATGCAGAACTCAGAAGCACATATTTGACTGAAAATGGTAGTTCTCACTAAAGCACTGTCCTAAAACCAGCAACAAACTGCCTTAAGTAATTTCGAAAAATTCCTCCACTACTGAGTCACAAGCAGTTTAGTTTTTTCCTCTTTAATTTGTTGTGGAGATTGAGAGAAGGCTTCTTAGTATTGCCATGACAGTGCATTCAAATCGGTTGTCAACAATGCCACTTTCATTCTGAAGCAAATTTGCATGCTATTTGTAGTTGCTTTACACATAGCAATTTTAAAACTAATCCATGCTTCTCTATTCCCAGGGAAAAAAGAACACATTTCTCAGATAAAAACAAAACAAGCAAAGCAAACACTTCTGGAATATACTCGCTTTTGAAATGTAAATCTCTGAGTTGGGTAGTAAATTCAAGTGTTCAAGGATATTTGCAGCTGAGTATTTTTTAATTACACAAATAATGTTCTTCCAAATTTCCATAAAGAGAGAGGTCATATTTCACAAAGGACAATGAAGAAATTTGTTGCAGATTTGCCAATCCAAATTAGCTGCTGTCCACACACCCACACAAATTTATAGAATGAGAGTGACTGAAACATTGGGCATGTTTGGCAATTCCCAATTAAGTCTATCAAGAGAATACATTTCCATGAATATTTTGATCCCACTGAAGTAAAATTTTCTTAACACAGAAGTGCTTCAAAAGTGTTTAAGACAGTCCTACAAAGACACTTCATCCAACTGTCTTGTAGGATCACATCAATAACAATCGTTTTTAAACCAAACTAGAAGACTTCTATTATAGGTTTTTAAATCTTTAAAAGAACTTAGGGAATTAAAAAAAAATATTGACGAATAAATGAGCAGACTTTTTAAAAGAAGATTAGCTTTGAAAAAGAGCAGAAGGGACACTGAAGTAAGACAAAACATTGTTCCACAGCAGAACAGAAACTGTTCAAGCAACCATCATAGCTTCAGTTCTGTTTGCGGTACTTTTAACTCAAAATAAATTAATTTAGAGTAACCTGCAATAGTAAATAATTGAAACTTCATTCTATATCTGACTGACTGTTACAGGAGACATAGCTGTGTTGGAAACATGTCTTATTAATACGGTATTCTGCTGTCTGCAACCCTTTAAAAGATACAGAACTATCATTCATTTTTCCTTTTTCTAGGAGAAGGATTTGTACTTTTTTCAGAAAAGTGAGAAAAACTACTTTACTTAGAATGGTGGAGCATGGTACTTTTATGCCATCGTAACATTTAGCAAAGGATGGAAAAGTTTGTGTTTCTAGCAGAGAGAACTGCCATAAAAAAACATAGAAAAAATGTCTACCGTGATTGATAGATTTTAGGAGTGTTTACTTTAATGACTGTCACAATAATTCTCAAAAGCAAAAATACAGATAGGGAATGAGATTAAACAGAAATGCCAGATGATGGACAAATTGTAGGAAAACATTTTTTCCCCAGGAATGTTAGTAGTGTATTTTAGTGAGATACTTCAATACTGCCAGAGTTGATTTTTTTAGATTATGTAGAAGATTTGAAATGTCATGTCATGACAGATTTAACTGATTTACAGATCTAAAGTCTTAGCTGATTCATCCAAATCAACTAGGTATGATTGGAATCTGGAATTGTGAAAGAACTCATACTGTGTTTTTTTCAAGAGAGAGAGATATATTATGATTAGCAGTGAATTTTCAGCACACACTCAAGTAATTAAACAACGTCTTCTGTTTTGAATTAACATTTTATTTGTGTTTTGTTCTTTCTTCTACTATGACACTATGAGACAATCATATTTTGTTTTTACCTTGTAGACTGATTCCTCAACTGCTGCTCTGTTGTTAACCATTATTTGTACTATTACAATATCCAGGAGACCTTGTCACAGATCAGTAACCCCTTGGGTTTAGAAAAGTAAAAACATGCAAAGGAAAATATATCCATGCAAGTAAACTGAAGTATGCAACAAGAAATAGTTCAACACAGAGGTAACACGGAGTAAAAGAAAGAAGAACTCCAGTGTAACAGCCAGTGGTCTCAATAGCCTGACCACTGCTGAGGTCAATAAGAAATTACATAAAAAATGGATTTGTAGGGGAACAGCAAAGTGGTTATTCACCAGGAGCTACTCCCAAGGATGTGAGATGGCCCATGAAATGGAAGGTTTTTCCCCCAACACTCGGCAAATGGTTGGTGGACTAGTGACATACACCAGGATTATTTACAAGTAGAGAGGCTCACTAACTGATAATGCCTGAGAGATGAGACTGTCATGAGACCATTAGCACAGTGCAGGCTACAAGAGCCCCGAAAGTCAAGGAAAACAGACTGTAATCTGAACTCCCAGAGGCATACAGGGGCAGGACTGATGCCCCTGAAGATGATGGAAGACCTATTCATAAAAAAAGGAAATGAGATGACACTGGAGAAATTAAACAACTCAGCCTAACTTCAATATCCAAAAGTGTGACAGTGGACAATTTATAACTATCCAGCAAGTAATACACTGATAAGAAACGATCTGTGTGAGTATGTCAAGAAGAAATTGTATGAAGCCAGTCTAATTTCATACCAGGTTATCCAGCAGTAAAGACTGCTCTTGGTGTGATACAGGTGGACCTGAACATGACTTTTCTTACACAGTCCCCCACAACATTCTCACAGACAAAGCTGGAAGACACAGTCTAGATGACAGGTGAATGGAGGTGAGGCTGACCGGCCTGTAGTTCCCTGGGTCCTCCTTCTTGCCCTTTTTGAAGATTGGAGTGACATTGGCCTTTCTCCAGTCCTCGGGCACCTCTCCTGTCCTCCAGGACCTCTCAAAGATGATGGAGAGTGGCTCAGCAATGACATCCGCCAGCTCCCTCAGCACTCGTGGGTGCATTTCATCGGGGCCCATGGATTTGTGGACGTCCAGATCACTTAAGCGATCCCTCACACAGTCCTCCTTGACCAAGGGAAAGTCGTCCTCTTTGTAGGCTTCCCCTCTTACCTCCGGGGCCTGCGATTCCTGAGGGCCAGTCTTAGCACTGAAGACTGAAGCAAAGAAGGCATTCAGTAGCTCTGCCTTCTCCGCATCCTCCGTCACCAGGACACCCGCCTCATTCAGCAGCGGCCCCACATTGTCCCTAGCCTTCCTTTTGCTGCTGATGTAGTTGAAGAAGCCCTTCTTGTTGTTTTTGACATCCCTTGCCAGCTTCAATTCCAGGTGGGCTTTGGCCTTCCTCATTGCATCCCTGCACGCTCTGACCACATTCCTGTACTCTTCCCAAGTGGCCTGCCCCTCTTTCCACATTCCATGGACCTTTCTCTTCCACCTGATCTCTGCTAGAAGCTCCTTGTTTAGCCATGCAGGTCTCCTGCCTCCTTTGCTAGATTTCTTTCTCAGGGGGATGCATTGCTCCTGTGCATGGAGGAGGTGTCATTTAAAGAGCGACCAGCACTCATGGACCCCCCTGCCTTCCAGAGCCCTGGCCCATGGAATTCCTCCCACTAGCTCCTTGAAGAGGGCAAAGTCAGCCCTCCTGAGGTCCAGGGTTTTGATCCTGCTTATCGCCCTGCTTCCTCCACGCAGGATCCTGAACTCGACCATTTCACGGTCATTGCAGCCGAGTCTACCTCCGACCTTCACATGCTCCACCAGTCCCTCCTTATTTGTTAATACAAGGTCCAGCAGTGCGCCTTTCCTTGTTGGTTCCTCCACCACTTGCATCAGAAAGTTATCATCAATGCTCTGTAGGAACCTCCTGGATTGTGCCTGCCTAGCTGTATGGCCTTCCCAGCTGATGTCAGGGTGGTTGAAGTCCCCCATGAGAACCAGGGCCTGTGACTGTGAGGCTGCTTGCATCTGCCTGTAGAAGGCCTCATCAACCTCCTCCTCCTGGTCAGGTGGCCTGTAGTACACACCCACCGTAATGTCACCCTTATGAGCCTGTCCCTTAATTCTAACCCACAAGCTTTCAACTTGTTCCTCATTCGCCCCCAGGCCAAGCTCAATGCATTCCAGTTGCTCCCTCACATACAGAGCAACTCCCCCACCTCTCCTTGTTGGCGTGTCTTTCCTAAAGAGTCTGTAGCCATCCATGACAACATGCCAGTCATGCGAGTTGTCCCACCACGTTTCTGTGATGGCGACCAAGTCGTAGCCGTCCTGCTATATAATGGCTTCCAGCTCCTCCTGTTTATTGCCCATGCTACATGCATTGGTGTAAACACACTTGAGCTGGGCTGTCAATCTCACCCCTGGCCTTGGCACGCCAAGCCTAGGCTCATCCCTAGTGAGCTGGGCAATATCCCCTTCCCCCTTCGAACCTAGTTTAAAGCCCTCTCAATGACCCCCGCCAGCTCGTGGCCAAGAATTCTTTTCCCCCTTTGAGATAGCTGAGTTTCACCTGTCGCCAGCAGGCCCGGTGCTGTGTACACCTCCCCATGATCAAAGAAGCCAAAATTTGACTGATGGCACCAGTCCCTGAGCCACCTGTTAACCAGGTGAGTTTTCCTGCCCCTTTCAGTGCTGTTCCCTGCCACTGATGGGATGGAGGAAAACACCACCTGCACCCCTGATCCCTCAACCAGTCGCCCCAGTGCCCTGAAGTCCCTTTTGATGGCCTTGGGACTTCTTTCTGCTACCTCGTCCCCGCCAACCTGCATTACCAAGAGGGGGTAGTAATCAGAAGGCTGCACCAGACCAGGGAGTTCCTTAGCAACATCCCTAACCCGGCCCCAGGGAGGCAGCAGACTTCCCTGTGGGATGGGTCCAGTCGGCAGATCGGGCCCTCTGTTCCCCTCAGAAGGGAATCACCTATGACAATGACCCTCCTTTTTTTCTTAGTTGAGCTTTAGAAATCTGTCTTGTGAGATGCGGTGAAAGAATCAGATGTCTGGATCTAGGAAAGGAAAGATTAAGCAGCATTTTAAAAGACACAAAAGAGGTTCACTTTCTGTTGTCCACCGGTGATAGGATGGGAGGCAATCTGCTTAGTGTTCCACAGCGAAGATCTGGCTGCACATTAGAAAAAGCACTCCAGCCGTACATTTAGAAAGCACTCAGACAGGTAGCCTGGTGCCTTTATGGAAAATCACTTACTGTTCTGCAGCAATAGGAAGAGGGGTATTCGCACATGACAGAAGAAATGATGACTGAGGATCTGAGAAGCAAATTGGTGAGACTACATAAGAGGTATTGCTTTGTGGCTGGATATGAATGTTCATCACTCACAGATGCCATGAAGGGAGAATCTTCATGACCTAGGCAAAGACCTACAGGTGAGGTCACACTGGAAGTAGACATTAGGCCACCAGAAATGGTGTACCAGGTCACAACGATGATTCACCTAGCTCCGCTTTTCAATCTGCTAATTTCTTTCTCCCTTCCACTCAGTGTCCACAGTTGTTGGAGTAAGGAAGTTTAGAGCAGATCTTCTCATCCCTGTCTGTCTACTCCCTATAGCATCTGTTTATCAACCTGCTGTCCATTAATTGGTCCAATCTCTTTCTGAAAATCTGGCAATACTGTCTGCTCTTCACAGCCTCCTGTGGTAACAGTGAACTTCCACTAGTTCGCTACTTGCTTTTATCTGTTTTAAGTTACTGCTCCCTATTTCCAGTCTTGTGGGACTTGGTGAATAAGAGTTTGGCATGCGTTCATCTTCTTAGCCACCTTCACAATTTTGTAAACCATGAGCGTATGCCCACAGCTTTCTCCTCTCCAAATTAAAGATTTTCAACAACCTATGCTTCTCTACAAAAGGTGGCTACTTCAGCCATTTAGGTCTTTACCTTTTGCTGGGTCATGGATCTGAATGGCAGGCAGGATGGGAACACCGCCTACCATTTCAGGTTTCACTTTTACCATGTAATTCTGTACTTCAGGTAAAAACTGACAAGCAAAAATGGTGCCAAAGCCACACCCACTATGCCAATGAATGCACATCTGTCTGCTGGTTCTGTTTAACCATGCTACCGCCTTGTAACTGCATGTCAGAGGAACACTTCCCACAGTCCATGTCAACACTGTCACCATTGTGGCTGAGCACTGAAAACCATTTGCTTTTGGCCTTTTGTTTACAATACCAGGTGAGCCATCTTCCTAAAGAACACACTGCCACTTGTTTCCCTTCACTAAAACATGACAGGAGAGGTCATTGCAGTATTATAACCAGATGCAGAATTACACCTGGATAACAGGAGTGAAGTTAATGGGGCAACACAACAGCCCTCCCCCATCAGCATTTTTGATTCAGATAGGAAAAGGAGCCAAATGAAACAGCTGAGTAACTCTTCTCCTGCATTCCCTGAACAGTTAATGTGGTTCTGTTCACAACTTCTGTTTCCATTGTAGTTTTACATTCAGCTTCACAAACTACATATTTTCAGTTCTTTGGTAAGCAGTTCTGGTATTACGTGAAAGGTACTTTTCTGTGGCAAGTGACTGGCTCAATACACAAGCGGATGAGGCACCAGCATTCACTTATCTTAAAACTCGGGATATTTCTTGCTTAATGAAAAGCAGATCCCAAAACCTGATATGAGACAAAAGCAATAGGAGAAGCATAAGCAATGGCATTAGAAGACATCTCACAAAATTACTGAAATGTTCACTCTGCTACACAAAGAGTCCGACAGTGAAAAGAGATAGCTTTACAATAATGTGTTGGGATAATGTTGACCACCCCTATGAAGAAGCAAACCTAGAAGTTTAAAGTATCAGCTTCAAAAACTTACTAAGAAAAAGGTAAATAGTAAGAGTATGTGTGTGTATCACTATGGTTATGGGACGTCCCATAAAAGCATGGGTCTATAGGGACAGGTGTCTCAGATGACTGACAGCGCTGTGGCTTTCCTGGTTAGCATCAAGGTCAGTTCCATCTCACATGTTGGGGGAGGCGACTGCGCTGCTGTGCAAGTCCATGCCAGGAGCAGGCATTCAGCCTACACGCCGTGGTGTACATTTTCTGTTTCATATTGTAATGACAGCTGTGGCTGAGCAGCTTTGTGATGGCTGAATGCACAGCCATGACATCAGCTTTTGTTATCTTTATTGTCCTTTGATGAATGACAGATGAATACAACATACTGCGAGACTGCCGCTTAACCGCAGTAGCAGCTTAGAAATGACATTAAAAGTCTACCAGAATATCAAGTTTCCACCTCTCAAAATCACTAAATTGAATGCAATTAACTACATCCATTGTACTTAGGATAATCTAGTACATACACACGTGGCACTCCTAATTCACAGGACTGCCTCTTTAAAGTAACTGAAATATTTTTTTTTTACTTTCCAATGAGATGTGTCATGATATTCAGTGATTTTGTGCCAGTTCCGAAGGGTTGATTTGAATCCCATCCTCATGGTGAAATAGCTACCACTGTGAAGACAAGTGAGCAAGCAAAGGACTCAAATGGACTGACAAGGATTAAATCGTGAAGTCTTACACAGTTCTAAAATAAATGGGAAATAATTTTCTGTCTTCAGAGGTGCACGTAGTTATTAAGTTCTTCAGTTCTGTGGATGCTTTAGAAGCCCACAGATTAAGCACAGTATCTAGGCTAAAATAAACCAGGTGAATAATGCAGTGTTTGCAACTAGCTTGAATATACAGGCAGATTTTATTTAATGTAAAAAAATTCTCAGTGAGCAGTCATTAAGGAATGTCTAACACCACAAGAATATAGAGAGACTCAATTAAATGTTTTTCATTCTTCTATTAATCTATAGAAATCAAAATACTGTTCTTTCTGGCGCAAAGCACTTAATTGTGAATTTTTTAAAAGGTGAGGGGTGGGCAGGTGGAAGGAAGTCCAAGTATGATGCTGCACAGCAGTGCGAAGTTTTAAACAGTATAGCAGCTCTAAGCTTAAATGTCATTAATTACAACATTAAATTGACAGTTGTGTCCACAAAAACAGAAGCTGTAACACTTAGTAATTATTATTTCATCCAACAATATTTAGGAAGGACGAAATACAGAAAGACAATCTGTTGTCCTGCTGTCCTAATGTTCTGTGTGCATTATTTTTACTGACGTTTTATGGAATTTTGTAATGATAAAGCGTTAGGCTTTGCAAGCACAAAAAACTACTAGAAAACAATTTTTGGTTTAGCTCAGGA
Organism: Opisthocomus hoazin; assembly: GCF_030867145.1. Lineage (NCBI taxonomy): Eukaryota > Metazoa > Chordata > Aves > Opisthocomiformes > Opisthocomidae > Opisthocomus > Opisthocomus hoazin. The sequence continues at coordinate 67,652,461 of NC_134417.1, read as the reverse complement.
CTCAGCACTTCACATCTTTCATCAATCTTCACAAAATCATCTTTTAGCCACAATGCATATCCTTTGAGTTACATGTATCTATAACCTATAACACTGATGGTAAGACACATAGTTGTAAAACCATATACCAAAAAATAAACAAACATGATACATTTACAAACATAGGTGAAGCTTCTTTACTATGAGGGCTACTGATACTAGCCCTCATACTACTTTGAAACTAGTGATAGCTCCTTTACTATGAGGGTGGTGAGGCACTGGAACAGGTTGCCCAGAGAAGCTGTGGCTGCACCCTCCCTGGAAGTGTTTAAGGCCAGGCTGGATGGGGCTTTGAGCAACCTGGTCTAGTAGAAGGGGTCCCTTCCCATGGCAGGGGGATTGGAACTAGACGATTTTTAAGGTCCCTTCCAACCCAAACCATTCTATGTTTCTATAAACATTTGTCAGATTTCATGGTTTCCAGAGTCCTGTTTGGCAGAGGCTTTTGTTCTGTCGGAGCTGGTCTAAATGCCCTCCTTATCTCACCATCTTTTACGCAGTAAAGGTTGTCATATACAGAGAGTCCTGCCATCTTCTGTTTCACCAATGGAAACTGGCAATTTAGAAATATATCTGTCATTTGCTGAGACCTGTAAATACATTTGTATGCTGAAGTTCATAAAGATGCACTAACAGGAAAAAAGCACTGAAGCAGAAGGAAGGGTAAACCATGAGCAGAGTCCTCATCCAAAGCTTTTCCAGGTCAGCTGGAAAGCTTCCTCTGGTTTTGACTCTGGCGTTGTTTACAAGCACACACTCTCCGCCTCCACTGCTACTCCTATTTGGGAAAAAGAACTGGACAACAAGGAAAGTGTCACAATAGGATTTAGATACCCAGATCAGGATCCGGTTGGAATTTAGGTGTTTATTTTTTGCCACAACTGCAGACCTAAAAAATGTATTTCCTAGAAGTACCTGAAGTTCACACTTTTACATGCTTTATAAGTTCCCACACACCTAGGACTGTTGGCCTGTGCCTGCCCCTGACTATCTAACTCTTCGCATGCCTGAGTAACTTGGTGCCTATCTCCAGTCTAAGGCCAATGAACATTCAAAAATTATCAATTCCTCTGTCAGAATACACTGCAACTATATCTGCATTTGTAATTAAAATAGCACTAGGGTATGATGCAAGCACTGGCTTGCAACCATCCTTCCTCTTCTCTGCTTGAAGGTATCCTGGTATAATTTGACCCATGTCATCTAACACTGTCTTTGAGCCTGTCTTGGTGCAGATCACAGAGGACAGTCTGGGCCCAAAGCTGTTTTCAGCAGGCAGTTCAGGAATAGCTATGTAGCTTTATGGGGAAGAGAGATAGGAAAAATACATCCAATTTCCTCCTTTTTCTTCCTGGGGAAATCTAAACACATTTTCTTAGTTTGTAGGCTGTTCTGGACTGCTCTATATGTGAGGCAGCAACTGGAATGCATTGAGCTTGGCCTGGGGGCAAGTGAAGAAGGAGTTGAAAGCTTGTGGGTTAGAATTAAGGGACAGGCTCACACGGGTGACATTACGGTGGGTGTATACTACAGGCCACCCGACCAGGAGGAGGAGGTTGATGAAGCCTTCTACAGGCAGCTGCAAGCAGCCTCACAGTCACAGGCTCTGGTTCTCATGGGGGACTTCAACCACCCTGACATCAGCTGGGAAGACCATGCAGCTAGGCACGCGCAATCCAGGAGGTTCCTACAGAGCATCGATGATAACTTTCTGATGCAAGTGGTGGAGGAACCAACAAGGAAAGGCGCGCTGCTGGACCTTGTGTTAACAAACAAGGAGGGACTGGTGGAGGACGTGAAGGTTGGAGGTAGACTCGGCTGCAGTGACCATGAAATGGTCGAGTTCAGGATCCTGCGTGGAGGAAGCAGGGCGATAAGCAGGATCAAAACCCTGGACCTCAGGAGGGCTGACTTTGGCCTCTTCAAGGAGCTACTGGGAGGAATCCCGTGGGCCAGGGCTCTCGAAGGCAGGGGGGTCCATGAGTGCTGGTCGCTTTTTAAACAACACTTCTTCCATGCACAGGAGCAATGCATCCCCCTGAGAAAGAAATTTAGCAAAGGAGCCAGGAGACCTGCATGGTTAAACAAGGAGCTTCTAGCGGAGATCAGGCAGAAGAGAAAGGTGCATGGCATGTGGAAAGAGGGACAGGCCACTTGGGAAGAGTACAGAAACGTAGTGAGAGCATGCAGGGATGCGACGAGGAAGGCCAAGGCTCACCTGGAATTGAAGCTGGCAAGGGATGTCAAAAACAACAAGAAGGGCTTCTTCAACTACATCAGCAGCAAAAGGAAGGCTAGGGACAATGTGGGGCCGCTGCTGAATGAGGCGGGTGTCCTGGTGACGGAGGATGCGGAGAAGGCAGAGCTAATGAATGCCTTCTTTGCTTCAGTCTTCAGTGCTAAGACTGGCCCTCAGGAATCCCAGGCCCCGGAGGTAAGAGAGGAAGCCTACAGAGAGGACGACTTTCCCTTGGTCGAGGAGGACTGTGTGAGGGATCGCTTAAGCGATCTGGATGTCCACAAATCCATGGGCCCCGATGGAATGCACCCACGAGTGCTGAGGGAGCTGGCGGATGTCATTGCTGAGCCACTCTCCATCATCTTTGAGAGGTCCTGGAAGACAGGAGAGGTGCCCGAGGACTGGAGAAAGGCCAATGTCACTCCAATCTTCAAAAAGGGCAAGAAGGAGGACCCAGGGAACTACAGGCCGGTCAGCCTCACCTCCATCCCGGGAAAGGTGATGGAGCACCTTATCGTGGAGGCCATCATGAAGCAAGTGGAAGAAAAGAAGGTTATCAGGAGTAGTCAGCATGGATTCACCAAGGGGAAATCATGCCTGACCAATCTGATAGCTTTCTACGATGACATGACTGGCTGGGTAGACGAAGGGAGAGCTGTGGATGTTATCTACCTTGACTTCAGCAAGGCTTTCGACACAGTCTCCCATGATATCCTCCTGGGGAAGCTGAGGAAGTGTGGGCTGGATGAGTGGTCAGTGAAGTGGATAGAGAACTGGCTGAATGGCAGAACTCAGAGGGTTGTCATCAGCGGCGCTGAGTCTAGTTGGAGGCTGGTGACAAGTGGTGTCCCTCAGGGGTCAGTACTGGGCCCAGTCTTGTTTAACTTCTTCATCAACGACCTGGATGAAGAGTTAGAATGTACCCTCAGCAAGTTTGCTGACGACACCAAACTGGGAGGTGTGGTAGATACACCAGAAGGCTGTGCTGCCATTCAGCGTGACCTGGATAGGCTGGAGAGCTGGGCAGAGAGGAACCTGATGAGGTTCAACAAGGGCAAGTGCAGGGTCCTGCACCTGGGGAGGAACAACCTCATGCACCAGTACAGGCTTGGGGTGGACCTGCTGGAGAGCAGCTCTGCGGAGAGGGACCTGGGTGTCCTGGTGGATGACAGGTTAACTATGAGCCAGCAGTGTGCCCTGGCTGCCAAGAAGGCCAATGGGATCCTGGGGTGCATCAAGAAGAGTGTGGCCAGCAGGACAAGGGAGGTTCTCCTTCCCCTCTACACTGCCCTGGTGAGGCCTCATCTGGAGTACTGTGTCCAGTTCTGGGCTCCCCAGTTCAAGAAGGATGAAGAGCTACTGGAGAGAGTCCAGCGGAGGGCTACAAGGATGGTGAGGGGACTGGAGCATCTCCCCTACGAGGAGAGGTTGAGGGAACTGGGCTTGTTCAGCCTGAAGAAGAGAAGGCTGCGAGGGGACCTTATAAATGCCTACAAATATCTGAAGGGTGGGTGTCAGGAGGATGGGGCCAAGCTCTTTTCAGTGGTGCCCAGTGACAGGACAAGGGGCAATGGGCACAAACTGAGGCACAGGAAGTTCCGTCTGAACATGAGGAGGAACTTCTTCCCTCTGAGGGTGACGGAGCACTGGAACAGGCTGCCCAGGGAGGTTGTGGAGTCTCCTTCTCTGGAGATATTCAAGACCCGCCTGGACAAGGTCCTGTGCAGCCTGCTGTAGGTGACCCTGCTTCGGCGGGGGGGTTGGACTAGATGACCCACAGAGGTCCCTTCCAACCCCTACTATTCTGTGATTCTGTGATTCTGTGATTCTGTGACTGGCATACTCTGTATTCTTCCTATGGAAATATGCCACTGTGTGCAAGATTTAGTAGTGAGGTCACCTACTTGGGTAGTCCAGAATTCTAGGTAATTCCTACAGTTTGTATGGACTGCCCAAAAGAGTAAAACGGAAAATGTGTACAAACTAAAACCCAGGACTCAGTTTTATTGCCCCCAGGCTGGATGTATGAAGGCTCACCTTTGATTCTTGTGTTCTTCTCTGCATGGAAGTCCAACCGCAACATCAGACCAGGAGTGCACCTTTATCACTGTCACCACCCCCAAATGGGTGCTATGACACTCTATTGCAATATTGCAGACACAAGTCTCTACAAGAAGAGGCCAATAAAAAGCCTTGACCCTTTACAATGCAGTAATGATATATAAATAGAGGAATTCTCAACATTTCAAAGGGTGTTAGCCCTGATCAATTCTTGGAAGGAGGAATAAAAAAAAAGAGTGAACTGGCATCTACGACTAAAGAAAGCATCCTATCTACAGACCCCCACTGGAAGCAGTGCCTGCCTGCATATCCTCACATTCAGAGCGCTGACTGAACCTAGCTCTAAGGTAGAGTGACAGAAATGCTGACTATTCATCCCACAACGTTATTTTAAGTGTAACTCTTCATCATCAAGCTTTTCCACACTGTCTCTAGTAAACTAGTCAGAACTCTGTAGCCTGGATGAGAGCACAGTTGGATGGGCAAAAAACTGCTTGGATGGCCAGGCTCAGAGGTTAGCAGTTAATGTATACGCCACCTGGATGCCTGTAATGAGTACACTACTGCACGGCTCTGTACCAGAACCTGTCCCGTTCAACTTCTCTATCAATGACCTGGAGTGCACTCCCATCAAACTTGCAGATGATACCAAATGGAGAGGAACAGACTGGAGGGCATGTCTGTCATTCAGCGGGACCTAGACAGGCTAGATGAACAGGCTGACAGGAAAAGTATAAAATTCGATGATAATCTATGCAAAATTGTGCACCTGGGGGTCTTGACAGACAGCAAGCTGAACATGAGCCAGCAGCATGCTCTGGCAGCCAAGATGGTCAACAGTATCCCAGGCTTTACTAAGCACAGACAGAAGATACAGGGAAGTGATTATCACCCTCTACCTGTCACTTGTTAGATCACAGCTGGAACACTACATACAGTTTCAGGTTCCCAACAAAATAACAGGTGCTAATGAACTGAAGCAAGTTCAGCAGAGAACCACCAAGATGGTAGGAGGACAAGCAACAATGAACGTAAATTGAAAGATAGTTTTTGACAGGGTACAAGAAAAACATTTTCACCATGTGGACAGTCAAACATTGGAACAGGTTGCCCAGAGAGGTTGTACAGTCTCCATCCTTGCAGATTCTCAAGCCTCAACCGAAGAAACACCCAAGCAACCTGGTTTGATCTCCTAGCTGATACTACTTTAAGTAAGATGTTGGGCTGGAGACCTCCTGACGTCTCCAACCTCAACTAAGCTGTGATTCTGCGGTTCTGTGACTCCTGACTGCTTTAAAGCTAAAGTTTTACAGTATAATTTTGTGGGCTTTACTGAAATAATTCAGCATTCCTCTGGTTTCTCTTGGGTCATGCAGTTTGAATTACAATCACCTTATTGTTCCAAGACTCAGCTGAATTGTTCATTTTCATACAGAGGACTGGAAGTGCTAATTAAGTTGATGCATTATGAATTGTCAGTTTGGATATCTCAGCCACCACAGTCATGTTGAAATAAATTTTATGCATTATTAAAGGGTGAATATCATCACATCCATGTTATAACTAAGGGAGTCTCCAAAGAGAAGACTTAATTTTCTCATTTTCCTGAAGAAAATGAGCTGTATTCCCATATCACAAAACATGAATTTTAAGACACTAACCCAATTTATCAAACTTAAATACTTAAAGGGTGGTTTGAAAGAACTTAAAAATGTGTTATTAGGAATTTTGACATATTTTTAAGGTAGTAAAACCTGCTAATATTAGCAGATGTATTTATGTCACCTAAAAATCATCATCTTGGCAATAAAAACACAAGTCAACGTAAATCTCTAAACGTAAAAACAACGTAAATCTGACAAACATCATGACAGGTAGGCAATTAAAAATATATTTTAAAGTTTCTCATTACTGAATTCAACGTGAAAACATCCATTGGCCATATGAACACAATTGTGTCCAAGTATATCACTTTCCACTGTGTTGTTACTTCTATTACTTACTTATGAGAAAAGAGGCAGATCCAGCAGCACAAAATAGCTTCTTCACAACTTCACAGTGAGGCAGCTTATTCAACCAGTATTGCAACCATACAAGCGTCCAATAAAAACATCAAATGCTAAAGTATTAACAGGACAGCTTGCATTGGACTTGTCTGCAGTGAAAAAAGAACTGTCCTCTTGGCTTGTTCAGCTGCAGATTGCAGGGTACTTGCTGTGGATCTAGTCTGCAGAGCACTCTGAGAGTTGTGTGTTGCAAGCAGAAACAAGACCTTACATGTAAAAGATTAAAAAAAAGAAAACCACCACTGTCTGAACACAGCAAGCAAGCAGTTAATTGACAGGCCTAAATGAGGGAGCCAGACTGTCCTACAGAAATGTTTGAAAGAGCAAGCAGACACCGAACACAGGAACCCCTTAAACAGAGGGCAGTAAAGAGATGTCTTTGACATTTGTTCTTTTCTTTAAAAGACAGAGATAGGGAAGAAAAGATAATGTCAGCTAAGGTAGCAGCAGATTAGACCAAATAATTGCAGATGGTTGAATGCAGAAGCTGCAGGATGTACTTTACCTTCAAGTGGATACTTGATAGGAGCTATTTATGTATGAAGTGTTGCCTGAGTGCTAGAGATACAGCTGGAAATCATGATGGAATTCAGACAAGATCTAAGGACAGGATGAAGGGAGGAGGATGGTTTGGCAAAGAAGAGTACCTGATGAACATGGCCAAACACTATCATGAGGAAGAAGAGACAGGCACTGCAGAAGGAATAAAAAATAATAAAGATTTCCAGAATGAGTTTGTTGCTTCAGAAGACAAAAATAAGAAAAAGGAAGAAACAGAAGACAGATGACAAGGGGGAAGAAGAGCTAGTGTGCCAAGAAGAGCAGACAGGGGTACTGGGAGACTAGAAAAATAGTTGGAAAAAGGATAATACATTGAAGACCATGGAGAAGAAATGAAAAAAAAAACAGAGGACAGTACGAAAATGCAGTTCAGGGACGCACTGGGCAAATCTGCACTAGTGTTTCACTTCAGAGCAGTAAAACAGTTTTGAAACTAAGCCATTGAATATTTCACAGAATCACAGAATGGTAGGGGTTGGAAGGGACCTCTGGGGATCATCTAGTCCAACCACCCTGCCAAAGCAGGGTCACCTAGAGCAGGCTGCACAGTATCTCGTCCAGGCGGGTTCTGAATATCTCCAGAGAAGGAGAATCCACAACATCCCTGGGCAGCCTGTTCCAGTGCTCCATCACCCTCAGAGCAAGGAAGCTCTTCCTCATGTTCAGATGGAACTTCCTAGGCTTCCATTTGTGCCCTTTGCCCCTTGTCCTGCCTTTGGGCACCACTGAAGAGTCTGACCCCCATCCTCTTGACACCCACCCTTCAGATATTTATAGGCATTTATAAGGTCCTCTCTCAGTCTTCTCTTCTGCAGGCTAAACAAGCCCAGCTCCCTCAACCTTTCCTTGTAGGAGAGATGCTCCAGTCCCCTCATCATCTTCATAGCCCTCTGCTGGACCCTCTCCAGTAGTTCCTCGTCATTCTTGAACTGAGAAGCCCAGAACTGGACAGAGTACTCCAGATGGGGCCTCACTAGGGCAGTGTAGAGGGGGAGGAGAACCTCCCTCGACCTGCTGGGCACACTCTTCCTAATGCACCGCAGGATCCCATTGGCCTTCTTGGCAGCCAGGGCACACTGCTGGCTCATGGTCAACTTGTCATCCACCAGCACTCCCAGGTCTCTCTCCACAGAGCTGTGCTCCAGCAGGTCCATCCTGAGCCTGTACTGGTGCATGGGGTTGTTCCTTCCCAGGTGCATGATCCTGCACTTGCCCTTGTTGAATTTCATCAGGTTCCCCTCTGCTCAACTCTGTCCAGGTCACGCTGAATGGCAGCACAGCCTTCTGGTGCATCTGCCACTCCTCCCAGCTCTGTGTCATCAGCAAACTTGCTGAGGGTACACTCTATCTCTTCATCCAGGTCACTGATGAAGAAGTTAAACAAGACTGGGCCCAGTACTGACCCCTGGGGGACACCAGTAGTTACCAGCCTCCAACTAGACTCAGTGCCGCTGATGACAACCCTCTGAGCTCTGCCATTCAGCCAGTTCTCAATCCACCTCACTGACCACTCATCCAGCCCGCACTTCCTGAGCTTTCCTAGGAGGATGTTATGGGAGACCATGTTGAAAGCCTTGCTGAAGTCGAGGTAGACAACATCCACGGCTCTCCCTTCATCTACCCAGCCAGTCATGTCATCGTAGAAAGCTATCAGACTGGTCAGGCATGATTTCCCCTTGGTGAATCCATGCTGACTACTCCTGATAACCTTCTTCTCCTCCATTTGCTTAATGATGACGTCCAGGATAAGCTGCTCCATCATCTTTCCCGGGATGGAGGTGAGGCTGACCGGCCTGTAGTTCCCTGGGTCGTCCTTCTTGCCCTTTTTGAAGACTGAAGTGACATCGGCTTTCCTCCAGTCCTCAGGCACCTCTCCTGTCCTCCAGGACCTCTCAAATGTGATGGAGAGTGGCTCAGCAACGACATCGGCCAGCTCCCTCAGCACTCGTAGGTGCATTCCATCAGGGCCCATGGATTTGTGGGTGTCCAGATTGCTTAAATGATCTCTCACACAATCCTCCTTGACCAAGGGAAGGTCATCCTTTATGCAGGCTTCCTCTCTTACCTCCAGGGCCTGGGATTCCTGAGGGCCAGCCTTAGCACTGAAGACTGAAGCAAAGCTGGCATTCTGTAACTCTGACTTCTCTGTATCCTCCGTCAGCAGGGCACCCACCTTGTTGAGCAGTGGCCCCACATTATCCCTAGTCTTCTGTTTTGCTGCTGATGTACTTGAAGAAGCCCTTCTTGTTGTCCTTGACACAAGAACCTGTCCTTGCCAGATTTAATTCCAGGTGGACCTTAGCCTTCCTCGTTGCATCCCTGCACGCTCTGACCACATTCCTGTATTCCTCCCAAGTGGCCTGTCCCTCTTTCCACATTCCATAGACCTTTCTCTTCCCTATGAGTTCTGCTAGAAGCTCCTTGACCTCATCCATGCGGTCTCCTGCCTCCTCTTCTAGATTTCTTTCTCAGGGAGATGCACTGATCCTGAGCGTGGAGGAAGTGATGTTTAAACAGCGACCAGCACTCTTGGACCCCCCTGCCTTCCAGAGCCCTGACCCACGGGATTCCTTCAAGCAGGTCTTTGAAGAGGCCAAAGTTAGCTCTCCTGAAGTCCAACGTTTTGATCCTACTTACCGCCCTGCTTCCTCCACATACGATCCTGAACTCCACCATTTCATGGTCACTGCAGCCGAGGCTACCTCCAACCTTCTCATCCTCAACCAGTCCCTCTTTGTTCATCAGTACAAGGTCCAGCAGCACGCCTCTCCTCGTTGGCTTCTCCACCACTTGCATCAGAAATTTATTAATTACCAATGCTCTGCAGGAACCTCCTGGACTGCGTGTGCCTGGCTGTGTGGTCTTCCCAGCAGATGTCAGGGTGGTTGAAGTCCCCGATGAGAACCGGGGACTGTGACTGTGAGGCTACATTCAGCTGACTGTAGAAGGCCTCATCAACTTCCTCTTCCTGATCAGGTGGCCTGTAGTACACACCCACAACAGTGTCACTCATATGAGCCTGTCCCTTAATTCTAACCCATAAGCTCTCAACTCATTCTTCATCCCTCCCCAGGCAGAGCTCAATACATTCCAGTTGCTCCCTCACATACAGAGCAACTCCACCATCTCGCCTTGTTGGCCTGTCTTTCCTAAAGAGTGTGTAGCCATCTATGACAGCATGCCAGTCATGCGAGCTGTCCCACCATGTCTCTGTAACTGCAATGAGATCACGGCCCTGCGACCGCACACAGATCTCTAATTCTTCCTGCTTATTGCCCATGCTGCGTGCATTGGTGTACAGACATTTCAGAGTGGAACTCAAGCATGCTGGTTTCCCTGGAGGGGTGCAACAGGATCTGCCAGGTCCATGCCCACTCTTAAGGTTGTTGGCCTTTTGCTTCTCAGCTTGGGACGCAGCTGAGGAACATTTGTCACTGCTCTGATTGGCCACACTTCATTCCCCAGCCAGATGGGATGGCCTGAGCATTGTGATTTTGCCTCCCATACCCCCAAGTCCTTTAGTTTAAAGCCCTCCACACCAGGTTGCCTAGCCTGCTGCCAAAGATCCCCTTGCCTCTTCTAGACAGGTGAGTCCCATCCCTCTCTAACAGGTTATAATCACTGAAGAAAGTCCCATTGTCACAAATCCCAAAACCCTCACAGCGGCTCCAGTCACAAAGCCAGGAGTTAATACTTATAATGCGTCTGTTTCTAGCTGATCCCCTTCCTCCAACTGGTAAAATGGAGGAAAAGATAACTTGGGCACCAATGCTTTTTGCTTTCCCCCCAAGGGCTCTGAAATCTTCATTAATTCTGCCAAGGTTCCAACTTGTGGTGTCATTTGTGCCTACATGAAAGAGTAACAGCAGCTAGTAGTCTGTGCTCTGTGGGTAGTTAAAGCTTGGCGGTCTGAAGATGTCGCGCTGTACGGAAAGGTAGTGTGTCCCCCCCTGTCCTAATAGCCAATAGCGTTTAACCCGTGAAGTAAGCAGACGGAAATGATGCTGTAAACCTAGGCTATATAACGCTGTGTTATTTATCAATAAACGCCATTTGCCGTCCACCACATTGGTGTCTGCGTGCTGATGACCCGAGCGGCCGAGGGGTGGGTCGCCGAGCCGTCCCTGAACCAGGTCGCCACGCCAATGAAGGCGACAGTGCTCTTTACAAGTTGTGGCACCCTCTCGGCCACATCTCGGACCTTAGCTCCTGGAAGGCAGCACACCTTGCATGCCTCCCTGTCAGGTCGGCAGATGGGTGCCTCAATGCCCCTTAACAGGGAGTCATCCATCCACCATGAGTACCTGTTGTTTCTTCCTACAGTACCCACTGTGTGCTGCTGGCATAGATTTCTCTTGCAGATCTTGCTCCTGGGTTCTACAGTTGTTAAAGTTTCATATTTGTTTTTGGTAGTTATGCTGGAGGGTGGAGTCTGGAGCGGAGTCCTGCTTTTGTGGGTCACCAGGGTCCAAGGTGCCTCATTCTCAGTGGTGGCTGCCACAGGAGCATGGTTCTGCAACCATGTATCTATCTCCAACTCAGATCCTCTGACACTGTGTAGCCTTCTAACTGTTTCTTGCAGCTCAGCCACCTGACATACCAGATCCTCAACCTGCCTTCATCTTGTGCAGGCACTTACCAGTGCTCCAGGAGAAGTGTCTGGGCACTCGCTGCATGCTGCAGACTGTACCGATGTCTCCTTTGTTACCAGTTCCGCCTGGGTGGAGGCATCAGATATCACAGGGGCATCCACCGTGGGAGCTCTGAGGCAAGTGCCCACCATTCTGGCAGAGACCTGGAGTTCTCCCCTCGGCTGTGGCCTACAGGCGCGTTGCAGGGGCCCTCCCTGCACACCCTGCCTGCGCAAACTGTCGCTCCACGCCCTGTTTGCCCACGCTGTTCGGCGCTTCTGGTGGCTCGTGCTCCCTAAGGGCTGTTTAAATCTCCCACGGTTGCTCCTGGCAACACCCAGGCACACATCAGCCCCACTCACTCGCAAGAGCTGCCGGCTCCTGGCGGGTCTTGCTGCTCTTCCCTTGGGTTTCCCTGGCTCCAGGAACCACCCTGTCTACCTCGGTCGAGCGCCCAGCCACGGATCTTACTGTCACTGCCACTGCCTTTTTCGCCATCCACTGAGTGCACATCAGTTTTGTTGGCAGAGCTGCTTAGTTTTCTCCTTTAAGACAAAACTATACCAGAAGTTCTGGTCTAAGTGTAAATGCACAGCACACCTGCCCCTGAACAGGATCTAAAGGTCCAATCCAAACAGCGGGCTGCACTGTCCCAAAGTTCTGTCCCACATGCATGAACATCAAAAGGCTCTTAAACCACCAAGTGTTTTTGCCACAATCCGAGGTCCTTCAAGTGCTACTAAAAGAATCAAATGACAAAAAGTAAAACTCGTGGGTTGAGACAGAGACAGTTTAATAAGATGATAAAGAAAGGAATAATAATAAGAAGAAGAAAGAACATGCAAAACAAGCGATATACAATTTTTCTCATTGCCCAAAAACTGACTGCACAGCCTGTCCCTGAGCAGTGACCGCCGAACTTGTGGATTTCATGGATATCACAGAACTCATGGATTTCATGGAGCTCTCCAAATCCACAGAAAATCCGAACTCCCAGAAAAAGTTCAAACTTCTAGAAAAGTTTGGAACTCATGGAAAAGAGTTCCTGCCCCTCAGCCAACCCCCATTTATAGATGGAAAACCTACCTTAACACTGAAGGCACGGGTACAAGAGCTGCAAGGAAAACAACAACAAATCTTTTCCTCTTCCAGGAGCCAAGCTATGGGGAAGACATCTTCCCTCATCTTCCACTTTTCATATACTGAGCACGACATCTATCGTATGGAATATTTCCACTGGCCAGCTTGGGTTAGCTTCCAGGCTGTGCTCCCTCCCAGCTCCTGCACACCTGCTCATTAGCTGAACATGGGAGACTGGAAAAAGTCCCTGATTTCTTAGCAACAACTAAAAGTATCAGTGTTATTAACATTTTTCTCATACTAAATCCAAAACACAGCAGCTACTGGAAAGAAAATTAACTCTATCCCAGATGGAACCAGGACAGTTACAAAGGCTGTTTTGCCATTAAAATAGCCTGTGGCTATGAGCTGTGGGTGAACTCCTGCATGGGACAGCTAGCTACATCAGAAGCTCCCTTCCTAGCCCCAGCCCGTATGAGTGCCTAGCTGTGTGCCAGTGACTGTCCAGCTGTGCAAGCAGCATGCCATAATACAGCCCTGCTAGGGTCCCATACAGAGGCTTGTGCTTAATGGCATCTTCCTTTCCTTCAACGTGATGCCTTATAGCCTGGTGGTATGGGGACCACAGTAACAGTGCAGATCCCATCCCCGCCTGACCAATGAGATGAACAGGGAAGTTCTTCTTTTATGTTGTATACAAGCTATGTAGGAGCTGTGGTAAAGTGACAAATTTGCCCTGCACCTCTCCCTATCCCTCTGCATCTCATGCAATGAAGACTGCTGGGAGCAGTGTAGAAGGGGAGCAGTGCTTCTGCAGCTCAGTTTCTGAGGTCTCCTACCTGTGGTGCATACCCTGTAGCCGCTACAGAATGGGGGACCAGGAGTTTGTGGGAAGGGTGTCAGCACAGAACAGCTTTCATTCCTGACTGGTGGATAGCCTGCAGATAAGGGGTCAGGAGTGGGTGATGAGTCCTGCAGGAAGGAGGGGAAAGCTGTTCTCTGTCACTTTTGCTGACATGCCGTACATTCTGATAGGGCCCTAATCCAGAGAATGACATAGCATTCAGCACCCAGGGGTATGGGGATGGAGGAAAACTTGTGCACAGGCAGGAATACCAGATAGCTGGTTGTGTGGTGGCCATGGAGAGCCAGCCCAGAGTGTTGTGCAGAGTCCCTACAGCACACGAGCTCGGCTGGTCCTTAGTTTAGACAGGGAGGCAGGGGCAGGCGCAGAGCCACAGCAAACACCTGCAGGGACATCTCTGTTGTGCTCAGGCCTCACCTGCTACCCCAGGGGCTCTTGGAGCAGCAGTAGGCTCTGGCCCATGCTCCATTCAGTGCACACTAAAAATCAACGTGAGGGAGCGATATCCCTCTAGGAGCCTCCTTCCACTCTCACTGCTTAACATCAACTCTCCACCCTGCTGTTCCCCACTTGTCAGTTTTGTTCAAGGGACCAGAATACCCCTAGGCTGGAGTAAAATCCCAAAATGTGCACAATGAAGATGTGACAAACGTAAGCACCAACTGCTTTGATCTACTGATTTACTCCTGCTGTACCAAATTACCTGCTAAGATAGACACAGGTAGCAGCACAAGAACTGACAGGCCTCTTGCTGCAGCGGATGCAGGAAATGGAGGGTAGGTTTGTTGCATGTCAGAAGCAAACATAAAAAATGTGGGCTTTTCAGAGAAATTAACAATTCCTATAGCTGCAAAACATAGCTGGTAGGAAGAACAGCTGTAACTGCTGTTCTTCAGTTCTTCATAACGCATTAAAAAGAGATTATCCTTATCTGTTTGTTTAGACAGAAAGAGAACACGTATCTACACCTGCATCCTCTGCAAACATAAACCAAAATGAAAGTCAATGTAGTTATATGGATATGCATCTGTTGTCTGGTTTCAGCAATCCTGTCAGGACCAGCTATGGAAGATCTTTTCTACAAACGTATTGGGAAGTGATCAAATCAACTTTTGTGTCAATATCAGAAATAAATAAAGGGTGCAGGGATGAAGGAAAGGGGGGGCTGGCAGGGAGCACTGAAACGCCAGCTGTAATTACAAAAAGAAAAAACAATTTTCACATGCATTTCAGAGTTTAGTCACAGAGCTAAGCGTATCCTTATTTTGTGAGCTTCCCTATTATCAGGCTGTGCAACAGTGCCATGAAATTAACAATCAAATATGGGTCTTAATCCTGACACAAATAACATTCCCACAGACATACTGGGAGATGTGTCAGAAAAGCATGTTCAGAACTTGACCTCTGAAAATGAATATAGCGTTGCTGGGTCCCTAATTATAATATCTCATTTAGCTACTATAGTAGGGCAACTGAAGCAGTAAGAAGCAAAAAGGAGTCAGTTGTTGCCAGATGGCTCAGTCTTAGCAGCCGTTACTCACAGCAATAATATCTGCTCACACAAGAAGTCCCACAGCACTCAGTGGAGTGGAACACAAGTTTTGGAGGAATTCAGGTTTCATGACAAATCTAAAAACAAGCTGTGGCAGGGAATTAATATATTTTTCCAAGCATGCAGTTTTTGGGGGTAAATTCACTACTTTTCACTGAAGTCATCATGGACAAACTACTCGTCTCAGAGACTTTAAGAGTCCATGATTAACATAAGTGTCCTTTTCAACTAAATAGCTCGCTTGCAGTCTGTATTTGATATAGTATTAGAATATGTCCTTCCAACTCATCAACAACAAAAAGTTCCCTAAAACATGGGAGTTTGGTCAAATACTTTTTTAATTATTGTCAAATAGCTTTTTATGCTTTGTAAACAGTTTGCTGACATAACTGAAAGTTGTTATTTGGCTTTACGCTGGAAGTGCTCAAACCTGATTTAAAGCCCACTGATGTCAGCAGGAATCTTTTCCCTGCTTTCAGTAGCTTTCAAATTACTGCTAGAAGGGATTTGGACCAGCCAGTATTTCTGCGGGAATAATGGGACCAATCAACTCCCAAAAGAAATGAGAAAACTCTCGTTGACTTCACCAATAGTGGGACAAAGCCTGCAGCTCTAGACAGGGATCAAATTCTGCTAACAAAAGCCACCACAGCTGTCAGAAGGAGACTTTAGTTAACTGGCACTTCCCAGGTATGGCGGAAAGCTGGATTGCTAAGTCCTTGGTTATTGGCTCAAGTCTTCAATTAGACCTGTATGTGCCATTCAGTCAGTTACATCCTTAAAATTTATAGAGTTTTATTATCTCAAAATTATTTTTTATTAAAGTACCATACACTAAAATGAAAGAAAGAAAGGTACAATGAAAGTACAATCTCAGAACCATACATTCAGAAAACGAAAAGGGAAGGACAAAGGAATTCAAGTTATTGTTCTGCTCAGCAGTGGGGGAAGGCAGGTCGTGCTCCTTTTTCTTCCACAGAAACTGGCAGAACAGCAGCTCCCCAGAAATAGAAATATATCTGGCCATTTGGCTTCTCAGCTGCCAAATATCCTGTAAGGAATAATAGGGGAAGGAATGTGTCCTATTCCCTCGTGGTACAATGATCCAGTCTTTCACTAATGCAGTTCATTTTCCACGTGAGAAGAATGTAGAAGATCCTTCTCTGCTGTTTCCAAAAGAAGACTAGGAGAGCCTGTTCATCCCAAGTTCTGCTTCTCTTTCCAATTTGTGCTGATCTATGCCAAGTAGCTAAGGCGGTCTCTGCAGGAGAAGGTTCTAGAGTCCAACTAATACTGTCCAGGAGTAGGAGAAAGTTCAGTGATTTATGGGTCCACTCTCACCCCAAGAGAGAAAGATTTGATTCTAGGTCTATCTCCTGCATTTGATACATATAGGAATTCATGAGTTGAAAAAGCTTTTGTAAATGGCCTGAGATTCCTGGGAAGATTATCTCTGAACATAATAATGCTGACAATAATACAATAATATATGACCTGTTATCTAGGAGCAGAATTTTGGGATGAAAAGCCCTACTGAAAGTGTTTGTCTCTTGTCCCTGGTATTTGCATGTATAGACAGCAGCTGTTGATGTGTCCTCTGAGCAGAGCTCCTTCAGATTCAGAGTTCAGCTGCTTCTGATGGCAAAGCAAGCAATTCATTACCATGAACATCTGAACTGAGACCTCCTTGGTAAAATATAAGACACAACTAATAATTCAGATATTATGCAGAGTATGCATTGAACATAATTTCAAAACATCTTTGTGAGGGGCTCACCTAAATTTCTAAGCACAGACAGAAATACTGAATGAGATTCTTCTTGCCACATTGTTCATAATCATTTGCTATATCCTACACTTTATTTTTAAAGAAAAAAATCAGAGGCTTCTGATATTACCCACGAAACCACATTAATAACGGACATGCAGGAATCCACAGCACCTCTGTTGTACGAACATTTTCTGAGGTTCTGTTGTTACTGATACCAAAGAAACTAAAGCCAACTAGTTGAAGCAACTGTAATTAATTAAGAATGCATACACTCATGGGAAGGCTTTATTATCTTATTTGTACTAGAAAATTAATTTTGCGTTTTCAGTGGAACTGTAAGCATGGTGCTGTCATTCCATGAGCAGTAAAACAAAACAGAGCAACCCACAAGTGCAGCAGTTCTAGTAATTACAAATTCGAGGCACATTTCTTTCTCATTATGTTTGAATATTCAAACTACTGTGCAGTAAACTTGGGTTTTAGGCATGATGTCACATTCTTGCTTCTTTGTTATGGAAAACTATCCAATTCAGCATCAGTGTAAAAAGAAAGAACAAATCCTATTCTCTTCAGTGAGATGTGAATATCAAAATGTAATTGAAGCATTATCTGCTGAATTCATTCAAAAGAAATGCAAATCATTAGACAGAAGATTCTCTCCCAGTGCAGTAGAACGGCTCCATACCTGAAACAGGAATAGATAGGAAGTGCAAAAAATTACCATTCCAAAGCTTGTTCAGCCCCATTCCCATCAGGTATTTTATTTCCTTGTTTATGGTCAAACTTACAGCAGAAAATTACAGTTAGGCTTGCAAACAGAGATTCTGCAATAGTGCAACCAGAATTCAGCACCATTGCATTTTGTCCTGATGCCTATGTAATTGCTAGAGGAAGATATTTTATTTACACAGCTGTGATGTGTTTTATAAACAAGTTGATACTGACTTTCTGAAACTTCATGGAGAATTATTGTAAAGGAAAAAAAAAGAAAAGCAGATACAAGTTCCCATGTGTTTGACTTCTTGCCATGTTTACAGATAGGACCACAAACTACTGCTTTTGTCTGGTTTCTCTGGAAAGGAGACAAAGATTTTTAAGGACAAGCGTCCCAACAGGTTCCTATCAGAGCATGGCTGCACCAACCGCTGCTTTATAGTCGCAAAGTAATATGACCAGTCCCAAAGCAGTATGACTGCTCCCCACTACTATATCAATAAAGCTCCTGTGTTAAACATCATCTAGTACTTTTAAAAAAACAAATTAATTTGCACAGCAGAGGCAGCTTCTCCATCACTTTTATAATGGCACTGGGATGACAGATACTGCATCATCACTTCTTTGTCAACACAGCTCCCAAGTGGAAAAGTAGGATTTTAATCTCAAGTAGCACTTGTTTTCCTCAGATAAGCACATTCCTTATCAGAAATGCTTTCTCTTCATCATGCCTTATCAGTAACGTTACATTAGACTTACCTTACAACAGCTTATGCACAAACGATGATCTGATTTAACAAAATCCCCAGTTGCATTTGTTTAGCATATTGCATTAGTGGAAAGTTTTAACTCGATCTGTTAGCTGAAGGTCTTTTGGACTGCTGAGTCACACATCATTAATTCTAACAATATTTTAATTTCCTTCATGATTAGGTAACTAATGATTTGAAATGAGATTGGGTGTTCTAAACTGAATGAGAATTAGTATTTTTTTCTTTGATGAATTAATTATAATTGATTTATGAAGTGGCACTCTCCAGGGGCCTGACTTTGCAGGGCTTACCAATGAGGCTAAATTCCCATTGAAACCAACAAGCAATTTTCCTCAGTAAGCATTGAAGGGTCTGTCCCTAAGCCTTAGAAGGTATAACTAGTGCTAGCTGCTAGCTTTTGAGCTGCTCTTAGGACTATAATTAGAAACACTCCAGAGCTATAATCCTAAAAATACATTTTGCTAAGAACTACAGCAGAATTTCTGAGTCATGTGTACATGGAGTTATCCCAAGAGTTTTATGTCTTTCCATGAATACAACATGTTACTAGGAAAATGAATGCAGGAAACTTGATTTGCAAGTACATGGGCAATCTACTCCTACGGTCTTCTCCACCAAAATAACTGCGGGTACCGTATGCAGTTGCGGTTCAGTTACCTCAGTAATACCCCTTCCACACAGCCTTTTTCTTGCTATTTCTGAATGAGCTCTCACAATCAAGCTTCGTAAGCTGACTGCCTTTGATGGTCTAGGAAGGGATTCAAAGTCACACTAATGCAGTGTTTTGGTGTTTTCTTCATTGATTCCTTCCCATTATTAAATCATTAAAGCTATTTGTATTTTCTAGACCAAATTGACAAATGCTATTTTTTCCAACAATATGATTTAAAAAACTTCAGTTTTGTGCTTTTTTGTGCTTGCAATGAAATATTTTGTGACTTTTTCTTTTTTCTGTTTTTTTTTTTAATCAAGGTATTGGCCTTTCAAGATCCTCTTCTTTATAGACTTACTTATCAAGAAGCAAGTCTCTCTTAAATGAACATGTTTTAGAACCATATTGCTGAGATAATCCCATATTGCTTTTTAAAGCAATTTGGCAAGTATTTTTGACAAAAAAGCTCCTAAACACAAGTGGCTGCACTTTTAACACCATTTTAACACTGTTTGAGAACAACTTTAAAAGGTGATTTATCAGATATTAGTACATCTTTATTTTTGAACCAGCTGTTGTATTAAATCTGCATATGAGTTACAGCACCTGTCATCTTCTGATGTCATTAGGTTGCTATGTAAGTCCATTTGAACAGACTTTTCTCCATTGGCAGCAGCGGGTGTTGAATCAGCCATGCCATCTCAGTCCTGTGAGAGCTGAGGCTCAGTAGACTGAAAATGACCCCCGATGACTGAACATAACTTTCGTTTGAGTTTCAAAGCTCCAAGAGATTTCAGCCTTTATTGGATTTTTCAGGGAGAGAAACAGAGTTTGCACTGACATTTCATGAAGGTATCTCAAGGAGTTTTAGGAAAAGATGGAGTATCTGCTAATTCTCTGCCAAAAGCAATTACTTCAACAGTGACCTTGGAAACAAAAATAGGAAACAGAGGTACCTCCCTATTGAGCTGAAGTGGAAAAGATGGAAAAGACTTCTTTCCTGAACTGTCAATATTTTGTGTAAAATTAAGCATCTTCTAGAAGTTTCTATGAAGAATAAACATTACTACTGCTGTTCATTATGTAGCCAAGTACTTCTCCACTGGTTTCAGAAAAACATAGTTATCGCTTGTATTTACAGAAACACACATATATCATACAGTAGTACATCGCTGTGCAACCACTGCTAAGTTAATAATTTTATGAAAACATTACAGTCTCAAACCCAGTAGCATATTTAAAAGATATATTCTTATATTCTTTGATAAAAATAAGATGATATCGCATCAAAAACATAATCTGGAAAATCCTCTAGAATATATCAGAAAACTGCAAAGATGAGTCGACAAAGGACTCGGTTTTATTACATTACTGTCCTTTTTGGACTAGCATAATTTCAGCTCACTCTCTGAAGATATGTAAGAATCCTTTCTTGTACCCCTCTGGGTGGCACTGCTTGATTGCCATCTTGCAGCAAGTGATGCATACACAGAAAAGTCTCTTTACTTGTGGAAGAAAGGGATATATTTTTATGCTCTTTTCCCTAACAGATCAGAGACTATCTCCAAATAAAACAGATTATCAAGGAGCAAAGGCTAGCAAAAATAACCACTTCAAGACAGATTTTACTAGTTTTCCATGTTAAATTAGCAGCATCACCTTCTCGCTGAAGCCAGTGGCACCTGCACAAAGGGGGCCTGCTCAGTACATACTCAGGGGTCTGGGAAAACCACAAGTCCTGTAAGCTCAACCTGGAGTGCCTACATTAACCACAGCTCCCCAGCCACCAAGCACATCACCAAAGAGTACAGGCAGAGTGAACTGCAACACTGAGAACACCAGGGTTCACCTTTCCTACATTTGCTGAGATCTCCCAACACTTACTCGGAATGAATTCAGCACTCCAGTGGTGAGCTCGCTATCACTGCAGCTCAAGATTCACTCAGCTGAACTTCCTTTACAATCCAGTTCCCAACAGTAACAGGATTTTGCTGGCTGGTTTCTCCACTCTAACGTAAAGTCATGCAGTCCACTGCAACTGGTAAACATCACTTGACCAGAGCTGCCTGTCTTGCAAGAGCAAAGTTACTGTCCTGGCTGTGATGCAGGACTGAGCTGAGACCTCAGAAATCAGATGCAAAATCTACTGCTGGGGACTATAATGATTCACACTCTCTGTAAACTAGACCACATATTCAGCAGATGGTGACACATTGTCCCATAGAAAAAAAAAATACAAAGTTGTCCTAAGTATCTACGGCACACTGATGAATCCCAGACAAGCCCTTGCTGATGGGAATGGCTGTTTTATCGGCCAACACATCAGGCATTGAACCAGGGATGGTCAAGGCCAAGAATATAAACACAAGTTTAAAAATGAATCCTGAGTAGTAAATGGTGTAAAAATTACCACCTGGCACAGTGTGAGCTCTGCAAACACCCTTGCCAGAAAGGCATTTAAGAAACTCTGAAGATGGTCCTACTTCGACGCCATGCAGATCGAGGAAGCTTGTTCCACACCTACAGTTTCTCCCTAAAAAACCTTATTGTGCTTTCTGTTAGAACACAAAAGCAGACCTCCATTATCTGGATGTCTCCTTTGCTCGGGTTTCATGTGATTTAGATACTATTCTGAGTACTGACATTTAACACCTACAGTGTGAGTCGTGTTTTAATATTCCAAACATTCAGGGAATAGGTATCAGGCTCTCTAATCCAAATGTTAATTTGGTTTTCTGAAGAGCATCAGGATGAATTCTGATCAGCACTTTTGCATTATCTTCTGAGCTGAGTTGAGGAAAGAGTTGCTCAAATGTAGAAACTACCAGCTGATTTAGAAGGTCAGTATTACAATGGGCAAGTTGCTTAAGATCAGATTTCTGTCTTCAACCTTGCGTTGGCCTGCAAAATCAGATCTTGGTACAGGCATGAATAAAGCATATTCTACCAGAAGACTCTGGTCTGTTTGTTGAGTGAAGCTGGCTGAACAGTAGCATTTCTGATTTGCGAAAAAGTTTTGGGGGGAAGCAGGGAAGCTTATTTGGTTTTACTCTGAATCAGACAAAAAATATTTTTTTTTTTCAATTTCCCATGAACTGGAAACTGAGAGAATATTTCATTCTGACAATCCCAGCACGTGAAACTTCCTGCAGGAAATAACCTCACTGCATCCAGCAGCTGCTCGGTGAAATCAATACTCTTAATACTTTCACGCTCGCTAATCGCCCACCCCGGTGGCCCCAGCAACTGCCGGGGGTCCCCAGCCCTGCGCCCCACACAGCCGTCCTGGCTCACCAGCCCACAGCCCTGCCTGCCCGCTCCTGCCCCAGCAGCTACACCCCAGCTCCCCAGCGCTGGCCCCAAATCCCCGACCCCCACAGGTGTGCCCGGGGCTTTCAGACTCCAGGCTATGGCGACTGAGCCTGCAAAGCCTTACGGCTCTTGGATCTAGAGGGAGCCCTCGGGCATGTGGTTTTCTTTGGGCGTCAGCTCTTGGGAGCCCTGGTCCACTGCTGCTGGCTCAGGGGATCCAGCACCTCTGACTGAAAGTTTATTTAACATAAATGCTTGCAGAGAAACATTTTTGATTCAGCAAAAAAGCGTTAGTTCCCACGTCTCTGGTATGCACAGGTCATTCCTACTGAGAATATAAAATAAGAGGAACTGCTGTGGTAGGCAGACCTCTTGCACAATCTCTCTAACTTTTTCCCTCGCTGTCTCACCATGGTCTCATTTTCCCTGAAGGCAGATATCTACATGGACATGGAGAAGAGAAATGGATCCTCCTCATTATTGTTGCCTTAGCAATAAAATAGACTTCCGCTAAAGGCAATGGATTTTCTGTGCAGCATTCCAGGCTACAATTTATTCCAGCATGAAAAAATATGCCTTTCATAAGTTGACAAAAATCCTACCAGCGCAGTCCTTGATTTAGAACCGTAGACTGCTGCATATCATGGGGTGCTTAAGACTGAGTTTGGATTAATATTAGCAAGATGCACTTAAAATGATGGAATTACAGATACACATTGTAAAACAATACTACAATTGCTCTTTTCTAAAGCGCGGTCTATAGAAATAGAAAATTATCAATGAAAGCTCTGAATGAGCATAATGCAAAATGTAGCACATTCAAGACATCGAGGTTACATTTATAGTACAAATCTGAACGTGTTCTAAACAGTTCCCTGGCATTAAGGCATACAATAACCAACATACATACTATTAAACTGTCTTCTCTTTGAAAACAGGGCATCCACTTCCCAGCTGCCTGTTGTGCACATTGCCAGCCCATGCCAGTTCTCAAACTGCACCCGGGTTCCTTGTGAAACCTCTAAATTGGCTGAGGACAAGAGTGCGCCAGAGGCTGTTCCAACAGTTTTGAAGTATGACGGTATTGTAGTGATCGGGAACGTAGTCTCAGACGTATCCACACTTAAAAAGCCTTAAAAGCTCTGAGTTACTTAATTGTCAGAACTGTATAAATACGAATGAAGTATGCAATCTTATTATCGTAGCAGAAACCCACTGGAGTGTGATATGTATAATCTGGGTGATTCACCAATGAGGACGAGGCAAATGAGAGCCTTGTTTAAGTACAGCATGTTGATTAAGAACCTTAATTTCTGTCTTTCCAGATTCTTCTGCCCTCTGAGGGCAATCACCCCCAAAATACTACATGCATGTTAGAATGACAATGGGTCATTAATTTGTCTTCCATGTTTTTCTCACTATTTCACTGAAGAGTTTTGAATTTCCATTAGGAAATATCATGATTCCACTAGGAAAATCTAAATACTTTTTTTTGCGGGGACATACGGGGGAGAAGAAGTATCATATTATTTCTGCTGCTAAACTAACATGACATATTTTTGTCTGATTCCTTTGACAATTTTCTGTAGCTGCCCGAGCTGCTGTAGTCTCGCATGAGCTGAGTTCATATTCCCCCTGTCCGTATTTTCCTCTATGAGCTAACACCATTCAACAAATCATTGAAAAGTTTTATTTGGGAATATCAAAATGCTTTGCATCTGCCTACTGCTGACATTTCTTATTCAGGATCCTTTTGAAATTTTTGTTCCATATAAACTTCTGGTTATTTTACAAATTAACAAAACTTTCCATTATAGAAACTGATCGTTGAACAACTTTCTGACCCCATTTTATCTTATCTCTCTGATGAAACCAAAAAAAGAAATTCAGACTTCTCAAAATTATTTATTCTATTATGATACTGTACATTGTTTAAAATTATGAATTCTATTACACCTATGAAACTTCAGAGAAGTCAATTACGTCGTTCATCTTTTCGGCACAAGTGATTTTTCTCTTTTGATAACATCAACACCAATATTAAATTGTATCACCTATAATTAGTACAGAAGCTTCTGCAAAATTTTTCCCTATAAAGCACAGATCATTATAAGGATGGACAAGAAGATATCAGAATGGACAAAGGTGATCAAATTTTACTCACAGAACATTCAACGGTCTGCTGAGTACATGGTTACAAGTCTCCTTTCACCACAAGAAATAACTGACAGGCTTGATGTAATGAAATGATTTGTGTAAAGTGACAAAACAAGTCGACAATCTAAAACCATGTTACTCTTAATCCCAGTCAGATATGTTGTCATCCAGTATATTCACTTCTGTCTACGTAAGCACACAGAAGTCCTACAGAAGAAAAATGAACTAACTCTGCACATTTAGCTAGTTATTAATGACAACTTTTAGGCTTTTACTGGACCCTATGACACATACAATTCATCAACGTCTTTTTTTTTCTATGCAGTTTTACAAGGACGCTAGCACGAACCTACACAGAAGCCTTTAGTCTGTGCTGTCCATGATCCATATATAAAAAGACGTAAAGAAAAATCTTTCACCATGGTAAATTCAGCAAGTTGTATTTTTTATAATGAAGATGTGTTAATTTCACTGATACCACTACGTACAATGCAAATGTTCTGCGATGCCTGCAGACTCTTTTAGTATTCCTGTCAGAGCAACACGTATAATTACATAATAAAAACCATGACGATAAGGGACACAAGCCTTACACTAGTAACACTCGTTAGAGAAATCTGAGGCACATGGCCTCTTTTTACTCCAATAATACTACAATCAGTACAAAATGTCACAGATTTTGTAACCCGTTCCCTAGAGAATCTTCTTAAAATCAGGCTGCATTAGATATTCTGCATCTATTAATTTTGCCTTCCTGTTTTTTCTGTTCTCCTTATACACTTTTCTTTTCAGCAGTTCCTCCCTACAATTGGATTTTAGGAAACTATTGCCACATTTAGTTAATGCCATTTCAAAAAAATTAGTTTGTAGTAAATCACCCAGTCCAACCCACATGGAAATGCTACTAGAGAGAAATCTCTATCATAATCAAAATAAATTTAACCTGCAACGTTTGGTGAGAGGGAAAAATAGTTCTTATTATCAAACCGAAAACAAAGAATTCAGTCAAATTAACAGCAAGTTTAACTACAATCCTAAATATGATGATTGCTTCTTCAGACAGTTGTATATAGAACTGCTCAGCCTAGACCATCGCTCCTCTGTAAGTCATCAGTATTGGGCAAAAACCCCATAGTAATTTTTTCTATATAGCCATTACACTAACAGCCAATATTATACCCCAACATTCAACGTGCTGACATAGTGCTGATCCAAAATCCTCAACTACTTATCACTTAATGATTCTATCACGTAATATTCATCCATTAGGAAGTTAATAAATTGTTTTAAGACTGAGTTTTGATACATAATGAAAAGGAAGTTATGGATAATATGAAATGTTTTCATTCTAATTTTACTAATTCTAAGGTGGGTTATAGTCAAGCACGCATTTCCCAGCTTGCATTAATAACAAAATCATATTTTTCAAGGCTGATGATGTCATATTTAAGTAGTACATAAACATGATTATTGAAGTAACTTTGTAGTAACATTTCCAGAAAAGAGCTCACTCAAAATCCAGATGTGACAACACTCACCACAACAACATTATTCTCTAACTTTTTTTTTTTTTGTGGTAAAATTTATCATCAAAGTTAAGTCCTTGCAAGTGTGAAGGCACAGGTTAAAAACAGGTTACAACCAACACTGAAACGTTCTGAGTATATTTTTGTTATTTTGATTAAAACTGATCCTAAGAGGTCAATGTGAATTTGTTCTGTAATTACATTGCAGAAATCAACTAATATTGTGGCTTTGTCATGATTTATACCAGGAGAGTACAATGCAGTATAGACGCAATACAATGCTTTACAATGGAGCTAACAAGTAAGAGAGTAAAGCGAAAAAAGACTAGGAGAGACAGACTGGAGTCAAGAAAATGTAAGCTACACAGGGAGATCACGAGTCCATGGAATGAACAGAAACTATTCATACAGGCATATACATGAATATAACTTATAGGCAGGCATGATAGACTAGAAAGAGGTACTGCATTACACAGACACTCAAATCAGGGACCATCTGGTCATATGGAAGGTAACCTCTTCACATATATCCCTTGAATTCTGAATAATACTGTATTTTCTAAATCAAAAGAAAGCCAGTTGTGTTAGTTGCACCTAGTCAAGATGATTTGGTGCAAGACCTGAACTGGTTTGTTGTCTTGGCCAGCAAAGGATCATTAGGGTTCAAGACTTCACAGCCACACCAGTCTGAAGACACTTTTATAACAAGACAGAACAGTTTCCTCTGGCAGATAAGAAAATTTAGCCTCTTGTACGTAAGCAGGGAGCTCCAAACTTATCCTGACAGATTTCAAAACAGTGGACTTCAAGAGACTAATTACAATTGCTACAGGTTTTACTAACATTAAACTCACATTAAACTCAAAAAGTACTTTTCATACAGCTGCGTATCATTTGAACACAACTGCAAAGTGATCTAGTAATGCCCATGTTGTTTCTAATTGAAGTTTTGATGTGAACAGCTTGTTATTAATTAAGACTCAATTACAACCCAACACCCAAAACAGATGCCAGGAATACACCAGAACTTCCCTTCTGATCAGGAACCAGACTGTCTCTTACTGCTTCAATGACTGAAAGATCAAGAACTACATGCAGTAATATGGTAGTAAAGAAGCAGATGTCTTGACGTAACTCAAAACTGAAGCAGAGCAGGGGAACCACTTCCCTTGCCCAGTGCAGCCACAACAGCAACTGCTTGGACGTTGAACAAGGCCTTTCTTTCAGCACACAAATTAAACAGGCACTTCTGATTTCAAGCTTTTGAGCCCCAATAACTATTTTTCTCCCCTGAACGAATTTTAGCAAAAAAAGAGTTTGCACTGATCTCCTCTTTCCATGTATGATCTGAAATATGAACTTACTTCCTTCCCCTTCACAGACCTTATCTTCCTTCATTTCTGAAATCTGAGATCCACATTCCTACCCTGGTTGCAATTTCAAAAACCAGTTCTGTTCCTCCTCAGAATCCTCTTCTACCCCACATCACTTGTTCACATGGAAAGAACTAATACCAGGAAACTAGTGTATTTTTAGCTGACTTTAATGTGACTTTGTAGCTGGAAACAAGGACAGCTTGTTCCATGAGAACGCCACCTGGTACTCCATCATGGACACCAGTTAGGAATGCATTGGTACAACTTCAAATAGCTTTCTCCAGCCAGACATGCTTTCCAGGAGCTTTTGCCATCTCCAGAGTTCCAGTCAGACTCCACATGCCATGTAATTTCAGTTCTACCAGCTCCCTCACACTCCACTGTCAGCAAGCAGGAGCTCCCACGTCACAAGCGGAGCCACCCCCAGCCAGCTGAAGCAGTGGGAGGTACTGCAGGCCATCCACTGTCGGTGATGCAAGGAGATGCAGGAAATAAGAAAACGTAACAAGTCTTGCACTTTATTATTTTCTAAAGAGAATACAAAGAATCTATTCACAATTGTTTGCAATAAAAAGCACACCTAGTATTTTCAGTGTGCAGTTGTCCTAATGATCACTTTTTAAGTGTCCAAACTTTAAGCTCCTTTCCACTTAACCTGAGAAACAATGAAGATTCTTCTTTTTTTTTTTTTTTTTATTTGCTGGTGTCATGGCATTTATAGCAGCATTTCTCCACCTACCTGTAGGTCATCTTGAAAAAAAAACTTTTCACTTCTCCTGTGAAAAACAGCTGAAATTATGCATTTTCCCTAGTTGGTTTGCTTTACCTATGAGGGACTCCGGTATATGGTTGGCGTTTTTTTTAAAAAAAAACCTGCCATTGTTTCACACATCATCTCTATAGTCTCACAGACAAGTGGCCCAGGTTTGAGAAACAGTGAGCTATATGCCTCAGTTAATTTAGGAAACAAAAAAACAGTTATAAGCCCACGTAATGACTTCTGCCATGTCCTATAGCAATACATAACATGTAAACTATTCCTAACCAGTCAAGCTAGCTACACCGTTCAAGAGATGTCCTTGTCCTTAGAGGTCTTTTCCAACCTATGATTCTATTCTTCTATGATTGTAGATGACCCCTGATGCCAAGCTGAGAAGTACAAAAAGCCAAAACATGATAAAACAATTGAGTAGGAAGGACTGTTTCTGTTTCTTTGATGTTTCTTTTATTTTATTTATTTCAAACATTTAGAAAACTTCTCACATTAGTCCTAGTTAGAAAGTGGAAAGTTCTTCAGTTCCAAGCCCTAAAAATGTTGACATTTCCTATCCATGTTTTTCTGCCATTCAGTAAACCTGCCAGTGTAAGTTTAAAACTGTTTGCTGACTGCTAGAACTGAGCACAACAGAAAAGTCATTCTGGTTGATGACTATTTTGAAATGCTTCATTTTCCTTCTAATGCAGGTCGGTGCCAACCAACACTCCCTTTCCACACCCTGGAGAAATGTCTACATCAAGCCCAGCATTAACTTCAGTGAGTTCTGCCTTTCCATCCCAGAAGTAGCCTTGGTTCCCCAGTTGGCTGGGATACCTTCAACATCAGGAGAGCACACAGCACTCCGTACAGCTGAGCTGCAGCCATTTACTCCTAAGGACAGGGAGTGTTGCATTTTGCAGATCTTTGAGCAGTACATCAGATCAAAGTAAAATGTGCTGCCTCCTTATGTTTCTTTATTTTTATGCTAGCAATATAGTAAGTTCATTGGTGAACTTTGTGTGATTTAGCTCCCATGCAACTAAACTAAAACCAGAGATTAGGGACAGATTGGCATTATGAACTGTTTCTGCCCTCTGGCAGACATGCACAGGGTAATTCTGGTGACAACAAGACCCAGAGAAGTTTCAGTAAACAGCCTAAAGACGATGTAAAGCTAACTACACAATGCTAATCATATAACCCAATTTTAGTAGAATATGCTGTCATATTTCAAGCTTGTATTATTGCACAGTAAAGCTAAAGAGCATATTAACTTCTCTCCAGTGATCCTAATTTGATTTTCAACTGCTTTTCCCAATTTGAAATTTGCAATTCAATGCAATCAATTTCACTTTGGTTAAACACTTTAATGTGCTCTAATATCAACAGGCAATTGATATTCTTATTCTCTTGTACTGAAACTAGCACTGTATTATGAACATACACGACAAAACATAGCAAGCACGATGGCAGTTACATAGAATAAGTTTCTTCCTCAGTTGTTTGTATGAGACATAATGCCAGCCTGTATGGCACATTTAATTTCAAAGGGTTATAAGGTACTTTACAAATTACACCTTTAAATACTGAACCATCTTAATTTCTATCTACTGTTTCTGAGATCACAGAATCACAGAATCACAGAATGGTAGGGGTTGGAAGGGACCTCTGTGGGTCATCTAGTCCAAACCTCCTGCCGAAGCAGGGTCACCTACAGTACGCTGTAGAGGACCTTGTCCAGGCGGGTCTTGAATATCTCCAGAGAAGGAGACTCCACCACCTCCCTGGGCAGCCTGTTCCAGTGCTCCGTCACCCTCAGAGGGAAGAAGTTCTTCCTCATGTTCAGACGGAACTTCCTGTGCTGCAGTTTGTGCCCGTTGCCCCTTGTCCTGTTGCTGGGCACTACTGAAAAGAGCTTGGCCCCATCCTCCTGACAGCCACCCTTCAGATATTTGTAAGTATATATTAGGTCCCCTCGCAGCCTTCTCTTCTTCAGGCTGAACAAGCCCAGCTCCCTCAGCCTCTCCTCGTACGAGAGATGCTCCTGTCCCCTCACCATCCTCGCAGCCCTCTGCTGGACTCTCTCCAGTAGCTCTTCATCTTTCTTGAACTGGGGAGCCCAGAACTGGACACAGTACTCCAGATGAGGCCTCACTAGGGCAGGGTAGAGGGGAAGGAGAAACTCCCTCGACCTGCTGGCCACACTCCTCCTAATGCACCGCAGGATCCCATTGGCCTTCTTGGCAGCCAGGGCACACTGCTGGCTCATGGTCAACCTGTCATCCACCAGGACATCCAGGTCCCTCTCCGCACAGCTGCTCTCCAGCAGGTCCCCCCAAAGCCTGTACTGATGCATGGGGTTGTTCCTCCCCAGGTGCAGGACCCTGCACTTGCCCTTGTTGAACCTCATCAGGTTCCTCTCTGCCCAACTTTCCAACCTGTCCAGGTCACGCTGAATGGCAGCACAGCCTGCCAGTGTGTCTACCACACCTCCCAGTTTGGTGTCATCAGCAAACTTGCTGAGGGTACATTCTAACTCTTCATCCAGGTCATTGATGAGATGCACGTGGGTAGTCTTTTAACACTTCAGAGCAGTACTATATCATAATTTAAGGACCACTCTTGGAAATATTTTTTGCGCCTGCTTCAACTAGGAGCACACAAATACATGAAATACTTTACTGGGCCAAGATCTAGGACAGCAGAGAAAGACTGCAATTCACATTTTATTGACACTGCACGGAGAAAGGACATATAGAGGTATGCTATAATTACAAGAGATGGATTCTATACATTTTCATAAAATCTCTTCTGACAAAGTCTCAGAAAGTTCCTGCCTTTTATTGACTGGATCAGAGAATGCCAGAGGAGGAATGAAACATTTGGCAAGTTTTTATTGTGTGTTCCCTTGCTGAGAAATATTTTTAGACAGCCTAGTTACCACCAATAATCTCAGAAAGCAATAAACAATCAGAAAAACTGAGTAGTGTCCTTAATTACCACTGACAAATGATCAGAATCTCATTTTTGACTGCTCTCTGTGTTTAGTCATCAAACACCCTTGCCGTACTGGTTCAGTATTCATTCTGGATAAAGACTATCACCTAAGGAACCACCCATTACACCCTTATCCTTTGCTGACTTTCCAGAATAATTTCAACAATCCTGAAGCCAACAAACCCTTGAAATCTGATTAAATCACCACCTGACACATCAGGTGTCAAATCAGCTCAGCACTTTACCTTCTCAGGCTTGACCTGAGACATAAATTTCGCTAGTGGAGAGGAAATTCTGCTTGTAAACAGGTGAAAGGCTGAAGAAACATGAAGCACTACAGTGCCCAAAGGAAAACTGGAAGAGTGTATATGTACCACTTGATGCATTTGCATGAGTCCCTTCATCTGTGTATTTCAAGCCTCCTCTTCTGAGCATCTAGAGCTTGACTCCCACTCTAGTTTTCCAAACAAATTTTCTGATGCATTCCTTTACCTTCAGAAACAATGAAAGCTCATGCAAACTTCAAATAGGAATAGATTTAGAGTTGGTTTTCTTGGCTGTTTTTTCAGGCAGATCATCATATTCAAGACAAACATATTTTGAATTACATTATCCAATGTGAGCGGGATTACCTTCAGAAGGATTAACAGATTTGCATTGATGAAATATTGCAATACACAAGACACATAATTATTTGTCTTACAGTTGATACATCTCTCCCTTACATGTGCTACCTACTAGAACTGATTCAATCAATTTTTCTTCTGAATTAAGGTCAGATCAATTATCTCACAGAAAGCCAAGCTTATCCGCGAATCAATTACCTATTTGTTTTTTGTGCTATTATTTTTTCAATCTTTCTTGATACATGAGAAGCTATTAAATTTGGACAAATATTTTTACAAATCAGTTCATAGGCAGGCAACAACAATATTGAAAGATTTCCATAGAAATGAGTTCATTACCTCTGCCTGTTTGTGGTGAAATAGTTTTAAGTGGGTTTTGCATATGTATTGCCAATCTGGTAGGCAGAGATAGTTGCAGAAAATGTAATTAATAGATAAACTTTGGACAAAGTATAGGAGGTTGCGTTCTGAACTGCTCAGTTCTTTTTGTTGACTTAGAACTTGTGTAATTGCTGATCGATAAATCAGTAACGAAATCAATCATCTCTTCTCAGACTTATCCACTCTGGGTATGGTAGGGAGTTATTAAGGACTTGCCATATCTGCTATAACTGTGTTGGTCTCAGTGGTGATTTCAGTCAAAGGACAATTAGATCCTGAGGGCGTGCCCAAATATCATGTCAGGTATGTAAGTAAGAACCACATAAAGCATGCCGAAAGCAAATATCATGACATACCTAATTTGGTCTAGCTACTAGTAATTATTAAATACCCCGATTGCTTCACATTACGAAATGTGCACTAGCTCAAGTAAGTATTTTCCTCTTCAAACCATGCATTGCTTTGCAACTGCACCATCAATAGCTCTCCTTTGAAAGTCAAGACCACACCTTTTTCTGTAACATTAGAAAGCAACTGAAAGGTGCTTGAGGTTACTAGGTTCAAAAGCAAAATATAGGCTCAAATATTGATTACAAAGCAGATGCTACTACCCTCATGAAGTTTATGTTCTTTTACAAGGTTTGTATTCTAAATACATACATAGCAGGGATAGATAGCAGGAGACAAATCTGGGGGACATTTACAAACAAGCAAAACAGAAACAAAACCAGTAAGCTACTGTGCAACCAAACAACAAGCCAAGAATCCAACCACAAACCTGTCTAGGGGATCACCAAATACAGAAGTGTTTCTCAAGAAATATTACCATCAAGCAGCAAAGATAAAAGGAAAAACCATTAAGTGAGAAGAAAAATACTGTATTACAGCCATAAAAGTCACTACTGCCTACACAGTTCTCTTTTTCTGTCTTTTTATCCAGTGCAGCTATTTACTGCAACCCCTTTCAAGGCTCACTGTCCAGAATTTAGCTGTCCAGAGAAACTTCTTGTTGTGACATTTCTTAAAGACCCATACCTATCAGCCCCATCCTCCCTTAACTTCATTGACTTACTCTTTGCTGCATCCTTTTAAAAATATTTAAATATTAAAATTTAAAATAGTAAATATTTTTAAATATTCAAAAATATTAGACTTTCTTTTGAACTTCTGTTTGCTAGTATCTACTAGCTATATCTCTGCCATGTCTTCTTTATTCATACTGGCTGATGCTGTGTCAAAAGCCTATTTAGTTCATCCTACTGTCTCTTTTCCTCCTCTCTTGTTTCCTGACTTTACCCACTCTTCTGTTTTAAAGTTGATCTAAAAAAGCCTTTTCCTTCCTGATTACAGTTCCTAATTTCACATAGTGCCTGCTATAATTTCTTAATTAACTCTGTAACGATATAAGTAAACCTTGTCACGTTTTCTGAAACATCTGGCAAGAAAGAAGCACTCCAAATAAACTTGTAGCGTTACTGAATATGTTGCTATTAACTACTGCCTGTCATCTTAACTAGCTCTCATTCTATCAACTGGGATTCTATCAACTGATTCTGTCTTCTGGGACAGGAGCAGTGTTTTGGTTTGGTGTTTGAAAAGCCCTGAAGAGCTGTCTCCAACTACTGAGACTGACAACAGTATAATTTAAAGAGACTGTAATAATACATAGGGATAAAGGTCTATAGAATTTGACGTATTTAACAATGCACTGAGGTGCTTTACCTTTCTTCAAACGGGACCTCAGTTTTCCTAAATATATGGAGTGTCAGTCCCACAGACCATTTGTTAGCACAGCAGTAAAGGGTACCTTTTATCGGAAAGAAAAGAAACTTCCCTACATGGCCCTCCTCAGGTACCTGCTCGGCAGCATTTGGTTCTGCACGCCTCTCAGCCAAATCTAAGAGCAAGCTCCAGCACACAAAGACTTGAAACATCCCTGGGGGTTCCTGTGTCAGCACAGCTCTCCGTGCCTGCACATTAACCCATGACAGATGCACTGCCTAGGCTGCCGATTTGTTAAGCAATTGCCACCGAGCTTCAGTTACAATTACAGGCAGTCCTTGTCACCAGACACCTACTGTTTTAATATCAACAACAAAGATGAGTCATTTAAGCAACTTTGGAGCATCACTGAGTTAGTGCTGAGACAAATATGCCTGTCTGCTGTGACGGTGTACTCGGTGACATCTAAAGGACCACTGTCCCAGGGTGTTATTTCCTTTATTATCTCTCTCCCCGCAACGTCTGTTTCATATATTGAAACACCACCCCTGTAAGCTCAAAGGGAGAAGGAATTTTGCCTTTTCACGTTCTTCCAGCATTCTGAAGACTTTATCAGTCTATCCCAGCCTAAGACTGTGTTTATCAGTGTCTTTGCTCTGACCTTAGTAATACAGCTCCTCTGAGTTTTTTCCAAAGAGCAGCAGAAGTTTTATCATACAATCACAGAGTCATAGAATCATTAAGGTTGGAAGAGACCTCTAACATCATCAACTCCAATCATCTGCCCAACAACACCATACCTGCTAAACCGTGTCCTGAAGTGCCACATCTACACGTTTTTTGAACACCTCCAGGGATCCTGACTCCACCACCTCCCTGGGCAGCCTGTTCCAATGCCTGACCACTCTTTCAGGAAAGAAATTTTTCCTAATATCCAATCTAAACCTCCCCTGATGCAACTTGAGGCCATTGCCTCTTGTTCTATTGCTGGTTACTTGGGAGAAGAGACCAACACCCGCCTCACTACAACCTCCTTTCAGGTAGTTGTAGAGAGCGATAAGGTCTCCCCTCTGCCTCCTCCTCTCCAGACTAAACAGCCCCAGTTCCCTCAGCCGCTCCTCATGAGACTTGTTCCTTAGACCCCTCACCAGCCTCGTTGCCCATCTCTGGACACGCTCCAGCAACTCAATGTCTTTCTTGTAGTGAGGGGCCCAAAACTGAACACAGTACTCCAGGTGCGGCCTCACCAGTGCCGAGTACAGGGGCACGATCACCTCCCTATTCCTGCTGGCCATACTATTCCTGACACAAGCCAGGATGCCATTGGCCTTCTTGGCCACCTGGGCACACTTCTGGCTCATGTTCAGCTGTTGACCAACACCCCCAGGTCCTTTTCTGTCGGGCAGCTTTCCAGCCACTCTTCCCCAAGCCTGTAGCATTGCGTGGGGTTGTTGTGACCCAAGTGCAGGACACAGCACTTGGCCTTGTTGAACCTCATACAGTTGGCCTCGGCCCATCGATCCAGCCTGTCCAGGTCCTTCTGCAGAGCCTTCCTACCCTCAAGCAGATCGACACTCCCACCCAACTTGGTGTCATCTGCAAACTTACTGAGGGAGCACTCCATCCCCTCATCCAGATCATTGATAAAGATTTTAAATAAGACTGGCCTCAAAACTGAGCCCTGGGGAACACCACTCGTGACCGGCTGCCAGCTGGATTTAACTCCATTCACCACCACTCTCTGGGCTCAGCCATTCAGCCAGTTCTTTACCCAGCAAAGATAAATCAGCATGATTCATATACTGCCACTCACACTCTGAAGGGTGGGTATGAAGGCATCATAGGAATTTCAGTCTGGTACAACCTGGGAAAGTTATGGTTGGCAGTAGATAAACTGAGATGGTCCACCTGCAGACTCAGGAAGATGACTCTGCAGTTCACACCTGGGTAGAAGATTATTCTTGTAATCCTCAGACATATTCATTTAACGTAGTACTGCTTTTCAACACTTCCACCAGAAAAAATTTCCCCATACTCTTGCTGTAAAAGGGATTTTCCTAGTTTTGAAAGTATTCTATCACTTTAAACATTTACCAGCAATAATTCACCATGTTTTTTTAAATTTTGTCTTTTGGAGGCGGGTTGTCTCTCTCAAAACAGATTGTCTCAGGCAGAGCAGACAAGGAAGGAAGACATTACAGAGATGGACTCTTTGATCAGTGAGAAGTGCAACACTGAGCAAGCATGTATAGAGAATACTAAAAGAGCTGTATGCCCCATAAAACAATATCCTTGACACAACGTGGGATGAAATATACATTCAGAATCAACCTTCATTTAAAAAACAGAAGGAATGAAAACAGATCAGTATCTCAACCTCTTTTTTTCAACCTTTACTTCTCAGAATGACCTGACAATGTGATGCAACTTAACTGGATAATTTACTTGCTACAGTACTAGGATTTGGAGATACGATTTGATCCATTGCAGATAAGTGAAAGATAGCATGGCATCTTTATCCCCACAGTAATTCACAAACTTCAGAGTCAACTGGAGAAAAATGCTTCATAAAATCAGTCTATGTTCCATTTGATGCAGATCTGTCAATCCCACTCTGTGCAAAGAAGGCTTTAGAACTAGAAAGACTTACTCAGCTACCAAGCATGTTTATTTCAGATCCTGTATTACAAAACAGTGGCTGTGATTTTTTGGGTTGTTTCCAGCCACAACGAACTCAAGCAGAGTCCTGCCACTTTTCCCCTCCAAGGAAGGGGAACCTGCAGGCAGACCAGGAGGTGGCTGTTCAATTTGAAGAACAGATGTCCGGAAACTCTTTCTCACACAGAGCAGAGACGTCCCTGGCTGCTCAGTATCCCGATCCAGTACACATTCCCAAACACTAAGAGTATTTATTTTCCACCTGCAGTCAGTCTGTGAATTATCTGTGTGGTTTCAGACAGGGTACTAGTTTAACTGAATGGACAGCTGGTACCTTATACTGATGTCCTGTGCCAAATACTAACAGCTTGAAGTACACGCCTATTCAAACTACATCCCATGACATCATTCATATGAAGAATTACATGCAACAATATAAGCAGAGATGGGTTTGTAATAACACCCATTTCCACAGCTATTTTCAGGATTATTTCTTAAGAAGAAAAAAATGAACACATTTCAAAAATGAACAAGATGTAACAGAGGTAAATCAAATGCAGACAGTAAGATGTCACAATCTCTATTGTGAATTGCTCAAATGTAAACATGATGTCCTAATCATCACATTCCAAAAATGAGTCCTTAAGTTAGACCAGAGTCCTCAAGTTAGAAACCACAGCTGTGATTTCAGTGGGTGCTGTGAAGCTGTAGCTTTTTGTAAACTCCCGCAGAAACTTGCTCTGAACCAGCGGGAAAACACATTCTCCCTTTCTCTTCCATTGAGATTCCCAAATACAGATTCTTTTGAAGCTTGAAGATGCCACATTGGAGAGTTCTGACATAAGGTCCTCACAACAACATAATTTCTGCATGTGCCGATTCTGTGACACTTGATTTAAATCCTGCAGAAAAATGCTTTTAAGAAAAAACCCTAGGACGCGACAGGAGCAGTGTGTTAAGAGGATGCCACCTACCGGGCAGCTCACCAGCCTCCGCTGACAGACCTGCAGAGGTAACGGAGCAGGGTGGAGAAAATCCAAAAAGCTTGCTGTGTTGGAAAGCTCCCTAAAACCGGAAAAAAATCCAAACCCAAAACCCAAAAAACCCCCACAAGTTTCTGTGCTCCCTAAGCACAGGGCTTCCCAAAAACCTGTGGTTTTCTTTCTTTTCTGCCAGCTTTCTCATGCATCATTTTTTCTCTCATAGTAGTAGCAGCAGCAATAGCCATGTTTCAAGAGCTTTTATTCTTTGTATTTTCCTCTTAACTCTTCCCCCTCTGGTGCCTACATTCCCGCTGAGAAGGTTGCGCCTTAACAGTCTGTTCACCATTTTTTCCTATTCTCCTCCCTTAGGCTAGCAGGCACTGTCCAGACTTCCCACTGAAAACAATTAAAAGATGCAATATATGTGCACAAATGAGGAGATACACACAAACAAACATGATGGAATGAATAGAATATCATGCTTCAGGGGAAAATCAGACTGTGCTTTAGGGTCTCCTTGGTATGGGGTCAAAAAGAACACGTTAAAAACGAGGTTTCAGCTTTGAATTTATATTTCCTGTGAGATTATCTCAGCCCTGTTGCTTAATTCTTCTTCCACTACATTCTGCTTCAGCTATTGGGTTTCCTTTATATTTTTAAATATTGCTTTTACTAAGAAACTGTTAGGCGCTTAGAATAGTAGAATCATAGAATACTTTGGGTTGGAAGGGACCTTTAAAGATTATCTAGTTCAACCACCCCGCAATGAGCAGGGACAGCCTCAACTAGATCAGGTCGCTCAGAGCCCCATCCAACCTGACCTTGAATGTTCCCGGGGATGGGGCATCTACCACCTTTCTGCGCAGCCTACTCCAGCGTTTCACCATCCTCACCATAAAATTTTTTTTCCTTATATCCAGTCTAAATGTACCCTCTCTCAGTTTATAACCGTTACCCCTTTTCCTATCACAATAGGCCCTCCTTAAAAGCTTGTCCCCATCTCTCTTATAAGCCCCCTTTAAGCACTGAAAGGCCACAATACGGCCTCCCCAGAGCCTTCTCTTATCCAGGCTGAACAGCAGCCCCAATTCTCTCAGCCTTTCCTCATAGTACAGGTGCTCCAGGCTTCTGAACTTTTTTTGGCCTCCTCCAGACCCACTCCAACAGGCCCATGTCTTTCCTGTGCCGGTGGCTCCAGAGCTGGACTCGGGACTCCAGGTGGGGTCTCACCAGAGCAGAGCAGAGGGGCAGAATCCCCTCCTTCGACCTGCTGGCCAGGCTGCTTTTGATGCAGCCCAGGATACGGTTGGCCTTCTGGGCTGTGAGCGCACATTGCTGGCTCATGTCCAGCTTTTCATCCACCAGTACCCTCAAGTCCTTCTCAGCAGGGCTGCTCTCAATCCCTTCATCCCCCAGCCCGTATTGATACCGGCAGTTGCCCTGACCCAAGTGCAGGACCTTGCACTTGGTCCTGTTGAACCTCATGAGGTTCACACAGGCCTACTTCTCGAGGTTGTCCAGGTCCCTCTGGATGGCATCCGATCCTTCTGGTGTGTCGACTGCACCACTCAGCTTTGTGTCATCTGCACAGTTGCTGAGGGTGCACTCGATCTCGCTATGTATGTCATTGATGAAGATATTTAACAGTAGTGGTTCCAGTACAAACATCTGAGGAACACCACTTGTCACCGGCATCCATTTGGACATCGAGCCATTGACCACTACCCTCTGGATGCGACCATCCAACTGATTCCTTATCCACCGAACAGTCCACCCATCAAATCCATATATCCCAAATTTAGAGAGAAGGATGTAATGAGGGACTGTGTCGAAGGCTTTACAGAAGTCCGGATAAACAGCATCTGTTGCTTTTCCCTTGTCCACTGAGGTAGTCACGCCATCACAGAAAGCCACTAGGTTGGTGAGGCAAGACTTGCCCTTGGTGAAGCCATGCTGGCTGTCTCGAATCACCTCCCTATCCTCCATGGGCCTTGCCATAGCTTCTAGGAAGATCTGTTCTATGATCTTCCCAGGCACAGAGGTGAGGCTGACAGGTCAGTAGTTCTGAGGGTTCTCTTTCCTACCCTTTTAAAAAACGGGCACAATGTTTCGCTTCCTCCAGTCACCAGGGACTTCACATGATTGCCATGACCTTTCAAATATTATGGAGGGAACTACTTTTGTTATATCTAATGTCCCTTGCAAGTGTAGAATGCAAAATATCAGAAAGAACCTGCACAATTGGTATGAGTTTATAAAGTCTCGAAGATTAAACGTAAGCCTTCAGAAAAATGTGTAGTTCCTGTGCAGTTTGCTAGTCAGAGGACTAACAAAACAGACAGCCACATTCTCATTTACGATTGGGAGCAATTATACTACTCCAGCAGACTTAAAAGACTTTGAAACAAACACAGATTACATTTACACCTACCATTCCTAGACTCCTTTTCACTAGCAGATTAATGCAAAGAGACTTCATTCTACGCATTACATCTTATTCTCATTTTCACTATGGTCACTCTTCACTACTTTGACAGTACAAAGAGGACTTCACATGAATCAACTGTTTTCAAGTAAGAATTAAGGCTTTAATGTGTGATGTACAGCAGGTCACAGAGTCGAGTTACGTAGTTTTAAAATGACTATCACTATGACTACTAAGGGTATCCTATTTTTTTTGTAATTGGAAAAAATATTTGGTGCATTAAGTGATGTGGTAACAGCACACGCTTGTTATTCATCAGCATAGTTTCTTCCTCTCACTGTCAGGAGGATGAGCCTACTCACATTGTTCTGCTGCTCACTTCATGAGAACTTTGCTGATTTTTACCATCCCACTTCTACTACCCCAGCAAAACAATTTGTGCTTAGCCAGCACCTGAGTGTCAGCGAGTCAAGCCCACTCTTTAAACCCATGCTCACAGAGCTTTCATGCCTGTGACTTTAAAAAGAAACAATTACATTACAAAAATCTCAGAGCATGCCTGCACAGTGGAGGGACAAGTAGTCATGTTTGTGCCCAGCTTAAGCGTGGGTAAATGTGCACATGTCTGAGAGCGGCACTGAGGCAGCCTGAGGCAGCGAGCGGAGGGCAAGGATGCAGTCTTCTGTGTTTGGTGCTGCACCGGCCTGGCCACACCATTTCTGGCCCCCACCAGCACCTGAGCAAGCCGGCATGGCTGGGACCAGTATCACGGCAACAGGCACATCCCTGTCCCACATGTATGCTGGCCAGAAAAGCGGAAAGGGTTGATGGCATCTAGCTTCCCTGGATTACAGTTTCTGAGGCCACCACATACAACCTCAGAGCTGGGAGCACCTGAGATCAGCCCAGTCTCCTCATTAGACACTGAGGAGACTAACTGTGTAATGTATTTTTATTGTATTTTACCATTCTACCTCCAGGCATAGAAGAACAGATGCTCTGATTCCACTCTGCATAACCACTGATCTAAATGTACAAATTCAGGCTACTGATTTCAAGTTGTTATGATTTGTTTATGGAAATGTCCATTATACACTGTTTCCCAAGCCCTGAAGAAGAGAGTTCTGCCCAAGGGTGGCAGAAACTATGGGAAGAAAAATGCAAAAGAGAGGTTTTTTTCATTATTAGCCAACCAGATTGGCTCTAAGAAGGATGGTAAAACAAGATCTTTAAGCAGATGGGACAGGGACCTTGTTTCAGAGTGACAGGAATTTGCATCATGCACACAAACCATGCTTTAAGAGTGTATCTCCTAGCTACAGAAAACCCTAATTCTACCTAACTACACCTGGTAGATAGACTTTGTTTTTCCTCCTCCTGGGAAAAGTCGCCTGGCACAAGTTAGATTGTACAGGACTTTGAGAAGTACTCCTTTCCCCTTGTCCGTGTGGCAGTGCTTCTTACTTGCTGTGTTTGCCTGAAGAGTTAAGTTCACTTAGGACGAGAATACTACGAAAAATGGTTTGGGAAATGCTGCTTTAATAAAATTACAAGAAAAATCTACATCATCAACTTTTTAAGAGCACCAAAGCCACCTTCTCACCCTTTCCACTCTCATGCTTTGACCATACACAAGGATTCCAGATAATACCTTGCTGATATGTCAAACAGAATTAAGGAGGAGGAAACTGCTCAGGAATAACAGTGTACAAGTTAAACAAGAAGGAGAAAGAGGAAAGAGAGTTTTCCACTAGATCTCAATGAATGCATGAATACCTGAAATGGTTTCCTCCCTCTCCCAAAGTCTATACCTCTCTTTCTTTACTATTAACTGGGAGTTCCGTCATACATAATTGTATCGCTCTGGGATTCAGCAGCATTTGAGGAAGTCAGAGTACCAAACAGGATTTCACCAGTATGATACTCCTCTCTTTATGTTATGCACACATTACAACAGGTATGAAAACCTATGAGTAACGCTGGAGGCATCTTAAGTATGGTAAATTAGTATTTTTGCTATTTCACAGTACCCCATATTCTAACTACTTTGAATCGCAGATCATACCTTGTATTTGTTCCTGTCACAGAAAAACTCACTCCTGACATGCTTCAGCCTCAATGACAGGACAACAGCACTTCTAGTTACGGGAGCTAACTCATGCCCTGGCACTTCTTCATTCCTCTTGCAGTGTGTGCAATCTACTCTTAAAAAAAAAAACCTTAAAAAGAAGTAGATGATGAAGAGCAGAGGTGTACCTCTTTTATCAGGCTAATGCTACTGATCCACAGAGAAAATGAGAGCTCTTCATGG
Source organism: Opisthocomus hoazin (assembly GCF_030867145.1). Classification (NCBI taxonomy): domain Eukaryota; kingdom Metazoa; phylum Chordata; class Aves; order Opisthocomiformes; family Opisthocomidae; genus Opisthocomus; species Opisthocomus hoazin. The sequence goes on along the minus strand of NC_134417.1, from coordinate 67,610,226 downwards.
ACTAGCATTAAACGTGAAAGCTAACAGACTGGCTGTCATAATGCCACCTTCTTTAAGACTGATGAGCTTTAACTATTCAGCACCATTAAGACCACTTTAATATTAGCTCTCAATAGTATCCTAAGGATATCAGCTTTAGCTTTCTGAAATTTTTATTTGCAGCCTAAGGCTCTTAAAGTTCTGCATTGTTTTAACTTTCCACCTTTGATTATACTAACAAATAAAGTTTTTAGAAAAAATTCTGTGTTCCATGATGTTAAAAGATCTTTTAAACAAAGACATACAGTAGTCCCCAGTGTTTGTAAATCACTGGTGCCCTTATCTCATATAGAGTCTCTTGGAAATACATTAAAACTAAATTCAGTAATAGTCAGATGAATAAAGACTCTCCAGATCATGAAGGTAACTGAAGTTAGAAGCCACTTGGGAACCTCTATTTAGCCTTCTTGTGGATAGGTATTACAATATTTAATTATTTGTGCTCACACTTCTTTTTCCATTGGAATCCTTCTTCACTGGGTTTTTAAGGATGAACAGTGCCCACTGAATGAAAAGTGATTCAATACTTTATTTTATCACTGGTATTTAGTGTATTTCATTGATTGTACATATACAAAACCTTGCATTGTAGACAGATTTACTAATTTCTTTACATGGCTTTTTCCTTGGTGCTCATTACTGCAGTATAAATGCTTCACTGACAACTAACTCACCTTCAAACTACTGCTGTTTGCTGAGAGATAGCATCACTGGGATTCCACAGATGAGGAGCCAGTGCATTTCCTTTTGACGGCTTGGCACTTTTTTCCTTAAACAAAGACAAACTTCTAAAACTCACTACCTGCTCTCAGTACCTCAGCCTATCATACGCATGAAGGATGAAGAAGCAAGATCTAAAACATGGAAGGGAAAATGTTTAAAAGACAGCTACAGTGTATGGTGTTTTCATAAATGTTGCCAAGCACATCACTAGCGCAATGTGCCCAGCTCATGCAGCACTTCCTGTAGAGGTATTTCCCCACAGAACACTTCATTTTATTTCAAGGTAAACTGTCCGTATTTTCTAAAATACTTGGGCCATTCTTGGACCATACAATAGAATCTCTTCCTCCTTCAAGTTCTTACAGGGATGACATAATTTCTGCTATTTAGCGGGTAAGTTGCTACCCCTACTCTGAGTTTCAGCTCCTTTGTGGAGACGAGTGCTTTCGGCCCTTATTCCTTTCTCCCATTTTCGGATATGCTTGGATGCTTCCTTTCCACACCACAGTAATTCCCTGAGCCATAGAAAAATCTAGGCTGGAATGGACCTTTGGAGATAACCTAGTAACCCCCCTGCTCAAACCAGGGCTAACTTCAAAGTTAAGTCTAGTTATTCAGGGTCATACCCAGGCTAGTTTTCAGTTTCTCCAAGGATGGAAATTCCACAGCCTCTCTGGTCAATCTCTTCCAGTGCTCAATTGTTCTCATTCATCTGCTTGCTAACGATTTGGATCTGTGATTTAGAAATGTTCCCAATATCATGTGATTAACACTATTGGTTTTTAGTGACATTCACCCTGGTAAGAGGGTGAGATTTTCTGCTGTTTCAAGACCTCTTTTCTTCAATATATCTTGCACAGATGCTCTATCAGCAGGTATTCGTGAAAGGTTACCTTCTGGATAGAGTGTTGGAAGGCATTAATTCGCTGCCCGCCTTGTCCTATCTGACTTTCCAGAACCAAACTGTGCATTTAACATAATGAATATGCTTGTTAGAGAGGGCATGGAAGTGATGTCATTTAGCATGAGTGGGCTGGTTTGTTCCTGTATCATTGCATGACTGTTCTTGTGTTGATTTGTTCCTGATTCATTGCCTTAAAGATCTTTAATATCTACTCATATATGGAATACCCTATAGTTTTTCTTCTCTGCTGCCATCACCAAGTGCACCCTTTCCCATGGCTTCTTCAGTTTTCTAATTAATGTCTTCATTGCCAAGGGGCTTGAAGTGGAAATTGTTATCGCAGTGTAGTATGTACTTCTGGTACTGCCTTACAGCAAGATTTTGCAGCACACAGTTGACATTTTCTGTCTTCAAACACACATGGAAACTTAGTATTACACAGACCTGCCAGGCTACATCCTTTTCCAGTTTTCGTTGTTCCTCATGTATTTATCAAATTTAATGAATAGCTAAACTTTACATCCAAAATTAATTCTGCAGGGGTGTCTATTATAGAGGTATCTGGACACTTACTTGTGTCCTTGGGCTTTTATCCACATAAAATAAATGTTCTCGTATCCTGCTAGCCTTGTTTTGTGCCACAGGTTCAATTTTTCCTGTAGTCAGGCCCAAAAACCGTACCCCAATACTGATGCTCATTTTTATGGCTATTTCACCTTAATTTATTTTAAAAGTAGCATGTCTCACCACTCTAAATCTCTTGTTTTTTTTTTTTTTAACAGCAACATTGCTGCTGGCTGCTTTCCCCAGACATTCTTCAGCTGCACACACTGAAGGCTTTGATCTCCTCAGTTTGCTTTGCAGTATTTAACATACGTCTTCTCAGACACCTGCTTTTCATATTTCACTGCGTGATACTTCACCATTCACTGCCAATTTTCTGGCTTTGTGCTTCTGCAGTATGTTTCTCTTCTCATGTGAACTGTGGTTGATGCTTCTCTCTGGAACTATGCATACAAGTCATTGCTGACCTCCCACATACTATCACTTACATGTTATCACCATTACCGAAGTGTTCTCTCATCTGCTCCGTATTTCTTACGCTCCAGCCATTCTGATGGTATTTTAGGATGTTCAAGCACTCTCCATTAACATACATACTTTAATTCATTTTTACCTCATCCTATTAGAAGGTTCCAGCATTCCACTCTCCTCTGCAAAAACAGTCTTTTTATCGTCAGGTATAGCTGGCTGACTTACTCACACCAAAGGACACAGTAGGTCCTCAACTTTCCTAAGATTTCTTCCCTGAACAGAGAACTCCTCTCTCTGAAACCATATATTTCAAATTGCTCCAACTGTCCATCCACTTTTCTTCTGTCAGCTTCAGAACTTTTCCCTTACAGATATTAATAAATGTTCTCATCTGTCTGTACAAAAGAATATGAGAAACAGAATCTTTCTCCTTCTTTGTCTGCAATCCAGCAAAAAAATGATTCCATCAACAAAGCTTTTGCATTAAATTAAGCTTTCTGGAAGTTCAGGAGGTATACACTTCTAGAATTTCTCTGTATGAGGAACATAAAATTTTCTCCAGGTTCTGTCTGTGAACTTGGTTTAGACTATTACCATAAAGACAGTGGCACCTAGCTAATAGTCAGCAAGTCCTGCTCACACACTGAATGCCACGAACTAGACAGAGTTGCTTGAATTAACTAGGTTTTCAGACAGCTTCTGTATCTACACCCTACTCTCCGAAGCTTGGCACAATAAATCCACGAAGAATAGATACCACTGTCTTAAGATCAGTATGCCAGTGTTTTAAGTACGCATGGTGAAAATGGCTCATGAAAGAGACTAGAATCTTTGAAGTCCACTGCAAAAGTCGACGTCAGAAGGGCTGAACTGGTCACAGCAGTGGCAGAGTGACATCCTGTATGCTTAAGTCCTGAAGGAAAATAAAAATAAAACCTCCCCAGAAATCTTTACTGGTATCTGCTGATAGCAGAATACTGGTGACACTTAGGAAAGTCATATGCGAGTGGCGTATTGCCAAGGATATTGCCTCTCTCACCTTGATCTCCTCCACTATGAACTTACTTCTGTTCTACTCCTGTCTCCTCCCAGACATCAGCTGCTTCTTCTCACCTGTTTCCACTCTCCATTCTTTCAGTACCATTCACAATTCCCAGTCAGACCTAGCTCCTTCCAAGCCTTCTGCCACTGTAGCGCCAATCTCCTTCCCTGGCCTTTAGTTTCTCCCCTTCTTAACTACCTCGCTTTCCTGGCTTCATGACTCCAGCATGTCCAGCGGGGAAGAGCAGGGAGGGAATTCTGTCTCTTCCAAAGCATCTTCCTCCTATTGCCCTGGTGACATGCCAGCTCCCACCCCTACTAGCACCTAAATGCTTTTTTCTGGGAATGTCAGTGGTTTTCAGATATCAGTTTGTCCCTTGGGATCTAACTTGTCAAACAAGCTGGTCTCAAATGCTTGCTGTCGCAAACTCCACCAGCCCTCAGTACTAACCTGTAACTCCAGTTTCAGTATCCCTCTTCCATGCCTGAAACCATTCCCATTTTCCCCACTCTCCAAACTATTGATACAACTTCCTGCTCCTCCTTTGTGCTTTAGTCTTGTTCTGTCTACCCTCAATTACACAGCATAAACTGGCTTACACTACCTCAAAGCTGTGATCACAGACCAAAGTTCTAAGAAGACCAGGGCTGTACATGTGTGGGTGTCTTCTTACACAAATGGTAGAAGGTTCAGTCCTGACTCAGAAGCCATCTACTGCCAAGACGATTTTCCAGCGAATGGTAGCACAAGAACTTCTTAGCGACAAAGCACAACCAGAACTTGTGGACATAAGCAAAACAATGTAGCCTGCACTACAGGAGAATTTCAGAGATGATGAAAATTGTCTGGCTAAAATTTTCCAAATAAATTCAACAGATTGAAGACTGACGCAGTTTATTTTTTTTGTAAGCATGCACTGTGAATAGGGCTGTATTCTCTCCCAATTATCTGCTCCCGGCTGCTGCATCCTTATCCAGCCAAACCATGTCAATTGCAGAGTACAACAGGCTTATTATACTACAGTGCATGTGTTTGAATTAAAATAGTATTTTACTATAAATAAACTACTTTTATAAATAATTGAAATTCCGCTCACCTGAAGAATTATTTTTATAACAATAGTAAAGATCTAGATTTCATTAAAACTTTCCTGCAATTCACTAGTTTCCCTTTTCATTGAAAAAAATGGAACATTTTCAACAGTAAAACTAGTTCTGAAACACATTTTATTAATTTCTAAACTGAAGTAACTGGCATCACTGATTATATTTAAATGTTATACCCATGTAATTACTCCATGTGAAATTACATATGAGTTGAAAACCACAATTCATCATTTCAAGAAATCTCTTATTGAACACGTTCTTTGATGCGGTATGTGGCATGGCTGTAACATATTGATGACCCACATTATAGGAAATATGATTCTGACCACATGTTGCAAGTTATTTATGTAAGTAGAAAAATTATAGGCTTTGATACTAATAAAACATTGTCCCAATATTTTGTATGAGTATGAAGATATCTTCAGTTAATAGTTGAGGTTCCATAGGACCCTTTCTATGTACAGTGCGTACATACCTCCTTCTGGCTTAACTACTAATTTCTCACGTTCTATAGGCCATTAAGCCTCATTTCATTTCCTCTTGGTAAAGGATAGGCTGCTACACTTTTCACCATGGACTAGTTTAAATACAAAGATTTGTTTCATTCCTATCACAGCGCAGACAACTCAAACAGCTACAGGAATGACAAAATGCTGGAGTGGGCTTGGATTTTTAGTTTGCATGTAATCTCAGACGTGAATTATTCAGGATGGTATGTGAAAGAGAAGAAGTGACAGAGTTATATGGTGACTACCTACAGGTTTTTCCAGTCATGACCTCTGATTACATTAAGCATTTCATGGGATGAACACATTTCCTGAAAAACACTGCAGATCTGATTGCCAATAAAGTCAGCAGGTATTTAAATACTTCTAAATCCAAATATACGTTTTCTTTTCAGTGCTGAAATTGCTTCAGTCTTTAGGAAACATACATTATCAAATACCATGAGACAAAAAAAAAACAGCAGAGTGGAAAATACTGGGTCTGCTTTATCTGTGAGAACATACGGTAACAATGATTATTATTTATTACTTGATCCTGCTTCAACCCAAAATGTACTTGGCAACATTTGAACACAGAGGAGAACATTGTACTGTAATGCAAACAGCTCAAAGGCTTAAATGAGTCAAGCCCTTGAGCTGCCTCTAGCAGTGGAAGTGGCCCTCCGAAAATTAAAGGAGGTCTCCTTGCACCAAATTTGTTCCCCATCACTGAGTCTTTCTTGGGATCAGGGCTTAAAGCATTTGCTAAACTCCAAGCACTACAACCCCGCACGGTCAGAAGCACATGATCAGCTGTCTATGGGTTACTCTGAGTTTCTCAACGGATGTTCTTAAACAGCCTGAAGCAAAGTCAAGGACTTACCGGAGATGCTCTAAACTGGTCAGACTAAACTACCCTTTGAATCAGCCTCACTCTAATCCTGTTTGCCATTTTCCTTTGTTAGAAATAGAGTTCCTGGAAGAGTTGCAATATAAAATCTTAAGATTCAATAATCCACCCAGACTCCTGTATAAACAACTAAATCAGCATCAGTGATCTGTCTTATTAATACATTGCATATGCAAAATCAAATATTGGAGCATAAATGAAATTTCCCCTGCTACAATATTTGTAAAAGGAAGAGAGTGCTATCTATTAGTTAATTAGGCATTTTATACTGTCAATTTCTAGAAGGTCATCTCTACCACTAAATGCACAGTGCATGTATCGTTCAAAGCATCTCCTTCTTCTGATTTTTCCCTTTTCTGCAAAACACTTCCTTCCATAATTTTTTTGTTATTTGACGTAATTTCTGCACCCCATACCCTTCGGTCTTCACAGTGTTTCCATCCCAGCAGCAACAGCACAGCTGAGGATAACAGCAACAAGCCTACCCTTACACCTTCCATATTGTTTGGAGAACAGGGATTTGGAGACAAAAGAAAATGAGGATCCCATTAGTAGCTGGACTGACTGTCGAGAACAGAAGGAGTTCTTATCAGGAGAGATCCAACTTTTAATCGCATGAGGAAACTCATCAGTCTTTCTCAGTACCAAAGCCAAGAAGACATTAAGAAGTTTCTCTAAGCAATCCAAGTAGTGAAGGTGTAAGCATCCTCTCTCTCCTGTCCTTCAATATTTAAGGCTGGAGGAGATTGCTGCACACAGCATGTTTAAGAGTATGAAATGCTCACACCCACAAGGTGTTTCAGGCCACTAGTATTGTTTGGAGAGGGACTACCATGACATTCTAAAGATCATCAAGTATCTTTCGTTGTTCATTGCATCCCAATGGATGAGAGATATGACAGCCCATAACATGTAAAGAGCTGTAACTTTATGGGACAGTATTCATTCCTCTTCTATGAGGAATCATACTTGTCCATCCAAAGATGCTTACCATCTGCTTGTTAGCTGACATACAGCAAATTGCATCATCATGTTTCAACAATGAAAAGGGAGTGCAAAGTAAGAGAAGGACCCAACGTGGAAGAAGCTGCACAGCTACAGGTAGCTAAGACTACAGAATACAGGCTGCAGACTAAGGCTACAGGTAACTAAGACTACATGAATGGAGACAAACATCAAGAAAGCAAGCTGGAACAAATCACATGGTGATAGCTCTGCACAAAAGAAGGGAGCTTGTCCAACAGAAAGTGAGACACAAACCGGTTCTGTACTGAAGGCTATGTGGAGCATCACCAGTTTGGTGCTGCATCGTAACAGGGGTAAATTTAATAAGGCAAATCACTTGCGGGGGCCACATTATTTCTTCACAGGTCACTTAAATCAAGACGGCTTGATTTGCTACAGATAACTGCTCTGGCACACACAACCTGCAGGGAAGATCCAGATACGAACAATATCAATGAAATACAACTGCAGAGCTACCTGTGATTTTTCTAAGCAGTTAACACTTTTTACTGATATCAGCTGGAAGGAAATCAAAACTAACAGAAATGGAGTCATCAATCTGCACACATCACAGTCAAAATGCTACAGTCACTTGAGCTTTCTTGTGTCAGAGCATGCCTCAGTGCTGCCTCAGAGAAACACAAGTGGCTAATTCACTCTATGAATTTATTCAGTCTTTGATTACCTTTCTCACTCTTCCATCAAGCTCTAAACAGTGCCACAAATTACATCAATTTTTTGTTCTACAAGCACTGAAAACTAAGTAAATACTTCACCATTAAAAAAAAAACCAACAAAACAAAACAGAAACTTCAGTTGACCTTTGAAAGGACCTTGTATCAAATGTGGAGTCTCATTACAGTCACTAATAAAAAAGTAAAATAGAAGTTTAGTTTCTTTTTCTTTTACAAGTATATCTCAGCACAACCTTTACCATGGAGCCTTGACATCTTTGCAATAGCAACACTGTATTTTCAGAAGCATTTCACATTATTTAACAGAGATTTTTTTAATCGCCAGTTTAGTTCTGGAAAGACAACTATGAAGACAAGACACAATTCATGTTCACTCATGCAACCTCCAAATATGTCTGTGAACTCACTTGGCATTGTCTGCAGGAGTGTCCAATTTCTAGGACAAAACAACAGAACAAAAATCTGCTTTTCTAATTGTGGAGGGGTAGTTCAGCACTTCATAGCACATCCAGGAAGAGAAAGCCATTTCAAACACCTGCTTTTGAATAATAGCAACTTCCTATCCTGTGCTTTACCCCATGCTACTGAGTACATCACAAACTAAAGTTAACATGTCAAAACCACCAACAAGCACACATTGTATTTTTCTACTCCTTTAAAGTACATACTGCTAGAGGTGCTATAAATAAAACATAGTGAAACCATAGATTCAAAAATACTGCCAAATTTATCAAATGGATTAGTCATCTAACTCTTGGTATTAGTTAATAATATTCATCAAAAGCCACAGATGAAGTGGGATACAGTACTTACATACACTGCTGGATATGACCAAGCAGGAAATTATTTGCTAAACAGTGTCACATGAAACTGCTACACTGAAATGTGACACGGGAAACTGCAATGCATGCATATTTCCAAAAACACTATTAAAAGTGTAAACGGCCAATTCTGCCAAATCTGTGCCAGGTCTTTTATTAAGCATACCTGGAGTAAATGATAATAAACCCAAGGTCCAGAAGCTTACTTTAAAATAGATGCCATTCCATGTCACCTTTACTGAACCACACAGGATTACTGTGAAAAAAAACAGGAGTACTGCAGTCATGTCAAGGTGCAGTAGATAAGATGCACTTGTATGAATGGCCCTTTTCTTTCTTGTACCTTGTATGTACAGGTAAGAACACCAGCACTGTACCATCAGTTCGTCTCCTTCTGGACTCAGGCAAGCTCCTCCCTGCAGGTTACCTGGGTCTCTGGTGCACAGGTTAAGTTGATCCTTGCCTTAACCCACCTTTCTGGATGACAGCGCTTCAGTATGCAACTTGCTAAAAGCACCATCAGCTCCCCTGCCCACCCTATGACCCCAATTCAGAAGGCATTTTGGGAACCGTGGAAAAATCCACCGCAGCATACCTTTGATGTGCTTTGTATCTACTCTCATTCCCAGTGCTATTCCTGATCAACTATGTTGACTCCGCTTTCTCCTTACAGCTGAATACCGAAACTTCTTGTTCTTCCTTGGTTTAATGGTAATTCTTCATGTACGTCTACACAAAGCAGCACAGGCAGTCAAACGGAGCTCACTACCGGAGAGTAACTATCACCCCCAGGTACTCTCCGCCCTGGGGACCCACACCCTTATCCAAGGGTCACCTCAAAAGAACAAAGCCAGCTGAACAGCTCACAGGCTCACTGGTGAGGCAAAAGCGTGTCCTTGGCTTGTGCAGCAGATCATCTGAAGTTACACTCCTCCAGCACCTGTAGATATCATCTTGATTAAAAAGGTATCCGGCTGAAACATGCCCATAAATGCCACCTTTAGCAGAAGGCATGGATTTCCCAGTTGTAACTTTCGGGTGAACACCAAGCTCAGCGCTGTCAGTAGTGCTGCTTATTGACTGAGATGTGGCCAGTATCACTGCCATTGGCATCTTGTATTAGCTAGTGCTCCATATGAGCAACTCGGTGTGTCTTTCCATTTCCTATGCAAAATCAGTTCAAATTTTATCAAATATGAAGGACAGTTTTAAAAATAGTCTTGTATACAGATTCTACTTTTCTCCCACCTGTGTGATCCCACCATCAAAAGCCATGAATGGAAGCGTTAACTATAACAAAAATAACAAAAAGCTTCAGCACCAAGTATCTACGGTGTATGTGTTACTGACCTTCAAGCAATTTTTTTTTTTTTTTTTAATTAACAGTGCTATTTAGCTGTGTGATCTTTCATAGTTGCTTCTCCTGGTTCAGAAGAATAAGAATTACCTTTAAAGGAGATTTACATCTAGGCTTCCTCTGCACCAGAACCACTCGTTACAGCACCTGTATTGTAGCCCATTCTCATACAAAACACGACCTCTGTAACGCAGCACCATGCAGAGATCCCAGGGCTGATCCCGAAGCAGTCCTTTCAGGTACCCGAAGCAGCGCTGTCACATAGGCATGGTAGCCATCCAGAGACCAGCGCTTTGCTCCTCAGGCCTAGGCCACAGGGGCACGTCTTGCTCCTGGCACTTGCGCTGCCACATGCCACACACTCAGGTACCAGAGCCTTCGAGCAGCCAGGCCCACTCCTTCCTAAGTAGGGAAGTAACTAAACACAATGTCAAATAGCAAGTGGGTGTAAGACCAAAAAACAGCACAGAACAAACAACATGTAATTATGTGCTTTTCTTTGGCAGGCTACTGCTAGGAAACATTGAGGTTAATACTGAAGTAAACAAGATCAGAGGAAATAACATACAACCTTTAGGCACTGGTCATTCATTTCTGGGTACCTTTATCAAAGAATCAACTAACACTCAATCCTGTGAAAAGGTGTTTGGTGTACCCTTATTAAGTATGGAATACTCATGTTTCAGACCTAGGTCATCTGCTGGCCTACAACATGGCCTCTGGCACGATGCCTCCATCTCTTTTGACTACATTCCAAATTTTTCAAGAGAGTGAACTTTATGCTGTGTTTGTAGTTCTAGGCAGGGACCTGACTGGATGCCCCTAAACATAAAGAGAGGTTGAAAGTGCTCAGCACATAACAGGATTGCCCCTGAAAGGCCCAAGTATGATCTGTGCTACCATTAATGAGTTTCAATATTGACTTGAATGGAAACAGTTAGGACCCAAATATCAATTATCAGAAGTAAAACAAAACTGAGCTTACCAGCTTACCAATATGTAGAACCAACGGGCATTTTCACAACTCATTTTCATCGTACTTGCTCGCACAACTTTCAGTCAAGTGTAGCTCAATTATTTAGTGGCTCATTCTCCCAAAAACAGTATTTGCATGCATAATTTTTTAAATAAATATAGAAGAGTCTTTCCTGTCTAATGATTTTCAGGAATTCTAAGTCATGATATGCTCTTTCTTCTTCCATTTTTGCTCATACAAAATTAGCAGAAATTATCGGCAGCTATGTTGGTCATGCCATTATTATTATTATATAACAGGACTTGCAAGTGCCCATTTATCTTCCTAGACATTCATAGATACAGATCTAAAATTAACATATAATACTAAATGGCTAGCTTTTAAGCTTTGTTCCATTCTACCTTGATCTGGAAGTGAGCTGGAAGAAAAACAATTCAGCAAACACTCTGTAGAATGCTGATTTCATCTTTAATGAAAATTCTCAACTTTTTTCGATGGTTTTCAAAACCATTCTGCTGTAGACATGAACAAAAAAAGTTTGCTAAATTGGATTCAGTCAGTTTATTAAGCTAATCCTTGTGACTACATTATTCGGCAATACTTCAACAAGGCTTTTAGAAAAGATGCTTCTGTTCCTTCATTGCCCATTAAAGCTTATGAGCTGCAGAGAACTAAACTGTAACATGGCTTGGTTGTTTGCTGACATTTTTATTGTAAGTCAAATATTTAGCAGTGTATTTGTGAACTTCTTTGGTATAAGTAACATAATACGATAATATTCCCCCCGCCATATTGCCTGAATACCTCTGTAAAATATAGTACACATGCAACTGCAATCTAACTTGTTCATGATCCATTCTGATGAAACTGCATGTAAAAATCAGAGTATAAACCAAATCCAAACTGCCTACTCATCTTGCAAGCAGAACACAGTTCATTACATATGGGGTTTTCTAAAATATTAAGACCTGTGTGGCTTTTACCCGTGATTCTAAAGCAGTGCTATGGAGAGTTGTTAAAAGTGCCATCACTAGCCAAATTTAAACATTGCCACTTGAATTTCTAACCAAAGTTGTCTGGCACTCGCTATAAATGATAACAAAGACCTAGGACGAAGCCCACTCTTCAGAGAGGTTAATTGGGATTTTGCCATTGATCTTAACAGGGCAAACATTTACTCAAAAATTATAAAGTTAGCGTACTTTACTACAGGCAGTAGGTAATGAAACACAATGGTTTAGTTCATTCAGAATAATTTAATGTCAGCCAGCATATGACCAGCTATAGTTACTAAGCACCAGAGAGGTAATCTGGCAAAGGTTACTTTGCCTACTGGTAAAGGTTGTCAGATGTCTGAAGAAATTAAAAGGAAATATTAGCTCTCCTGTATTTAACTTACCTACACAACAATTATGCTTTGGATTCTGAATAGTGAACTGAATTCCCTCTTCAGCTCGACACCACCTGCAGTTCAAGCTGTTGGTAGCAGAGAAATGTTACCCTGGTCAGCCCTGATATGTTCAGCCCTAGAGCAGCGCAGGGACCCTTCCACCGACCAGACACAAGGGCCCCCCACCTGGGTACCATCCTATGAAAACAGGAGGGGAAAAGCAGCAGAAGCAAGAGCTTTATTTCATTCAGTGCCTGCAAAAAGACACAGGCATTTTAATGCAATGGCTTGATTCATTCATTCTAAACTCCCTTTAGCCAGACTACTTCACTCTGTTGTAACAGGGAAAGCGCACAGTCCCGGGAAGAACAACACACGTCGTATTACCCTTAAGAAGTGGTAGCCAGTGTCTGTAAAAGCGTGGCAGAAGGGCATCTTTTAGCTAGTGACAATATCGACTTCAAGAGGTCTTGGGATACACATCTTTCTACTCACTCTTTTTATGAATGATTTTTTCGTTCATCGTTTTGGTTACAATTGATATTCTGTAACTAAAATAAACCAGAAGTTTTTCTCTTTCCTTTACAAATTGTCAACCACGTTAACCTTGTCAAAAAGCCTGCAAGAATGAAATCAATACAGCAATTTAAAGACAAAATTGGCAGGCTTATATATTGTGCTTGGACACATCCAGTAAATAGCCTCATACACCAATCTACCCTCATCAGTGGCAATGATTTTGAAACCTACCAGTTCTGGCTTTACACTCGCAGTGTCGACTGACAGAGAAAGCGCAGATACCGGTCCAGCAGATGAAAAACAACACGGAACAGCCGAGAGGAACGAGCAGCACGGACCGGTGACTCAGGTGTCGTTTACCCGCCCTGTACTTCCAGGATGGAGAGCGGCCGCGCTCCGTGATCCACACCGCGCCGGCAGCGACCCGCTCCCCCCTCCAAAACCCGCCGCGGGAACTCGGGGACCCACCGTCCCGCGGAGCCCCCCGCGGGGTGGCACCGCATAGGCCGCCGCTGCGGGGCAGAGCTCCTGCAGCCCCCTCCCCCCCCCCCCCGTTTTTGGCCGCAGGGCAGGCGAGGATCTGCCCCCCGCTGCCGGCCGGAGCCCCGCAGCTCTCCCTCCCTCCCTCCCTCCCTCCCCGCCCCGCGGCCGCTCTGCGGGAGGCGGCGGGCTGGAAGGGCGGGCAGCGAAGTTGCCGGGACTTACGGTGTCAGCGCTCCCGGCGCTGGCGCGGCACCTCCGCCGGCCTCCCCGTCACCTCGGGCCACCGCCGGCGCAGCCCCCGGCCGGCCCCTCCTTCACTCCTCGCAGGGGCGCATGGCGCCGTCCGCTCCCCGACACCCGCCCGGTGGGTCCCCGCGCCCCGAGCGCTTCAGCCGGCGCACGGAGAGGCGGAGGCCAGGGCCGAGCCCCTCCGGCGGGGCTGCGCCTCAGGAAGCATCTGCCTCCCCTCGCCCGCCTCGCCCGCGACGCGCCCACCCCCCGCTCCCCCCCGGGCGCCGGCGGGGCTTCGCGCCGACGTCGGTGCGGGGCGGACGGACAGCGCCCGGCGGCGGCACCGCCTCCCCCGCGCCCGCCTCCCCGCGGCTCCCGGCCGCCTGCTGCCGGCGGGGCGGCCGCGCAGGAGCCGGTGCTGCGCTGGCGGGCGGGGCGGGGGCGGCTGCGCGGCGCGGAGGGGAGGCGACCCCGTGGGCCAGCGACGCTTCCTCCGCTCGGCCCCGCGGAGGAGGCGGGGGCGGCAGCCCGCGCCCGAAAGCCGTTTCTGCCGGCGGCCCCTCCCGTGCGGGGCCGGGGGGTCCCCTCCGGCCGGGCCCTGCGCGCCGTCAGGGTGCGTCGCCTCAGGGCGCCCCGCTCCCCTCAGCGCCGGCTCCTCGCAGGGGCCTGGCCACAGCCCCCGCCGCCCTCCTCCTCCTCCTCTCGGAGAAGTTCCCCTGCCCCGAGCCAGCGGTTCGGTCCCGTTTCAGGCGCCTTTCGGAAGGGAGCGGGGGGGCGCGGAGGGCGAGACCCCGCCGCTCGGGGCAGCTGGGCGGGAGGGGCGCTGCCCCGGCCGCGGGGGCGGCAGCGGAGCCCGGGCTCCCGGGGCTGCAGCCCCGCGCCCGCCCGCCCAGACTCCTCACCCCTCACCTACCGTCCGCCGAACCGGGTAGGACCGACGAGCGGCGGCCGCAGCGCTCACCGGACCGCAAAGTCCTCTAAATTCCCCTTTCTGCTCCAGAAGCCATGTCAGCGCTTCGACGAGGAGGAGAGCCCGAGGAGCCCGCTGTGGTCTCCTCAGGAGAGCAGCCCCCCGCTACGGGGGCTTCCCGAGGCAGCCGAGCCACCCGCCCCCCCCACCCCCCCCCCACCGCCACGGTGCGGGAGAGCGTCAGGGGGTTGTGCGTGGAGCGTTGCAGGGGAGGACTGCTCCTCTGCCGTGACCGCTTCGAGGTGCCCAGTATTTAAACATCCCGAGAGCCGCAGCAAGGCCGGGAGGGCGAGCGAGGGCTCGGTGACTCAGCCCCGCACCTCCCGCCGAACGCGGCAGCAGGTAGCGGGGTGTCTTCCCAGCAGGTGGAGTCGGGAGGCAAACAGACTTCCCGACGAGGTTGCACATCCCGGCCGAGAGCAGCTGCTTCTCTCGGCCCCGCGCGAGGGGCGTTTCTGCCATCAAACCAAAGGAACTTTGATACCGGCTTTTGAGTCGCCTGGCTGGCTTCTGAACGGGAAAGTTAGCTCCTGTCGAAGTGGTTTTCCTCCACCTACCGCTTTCTCTTACAGCCTGCAGTCAAATTTTACAGCTTGCCCTTCTGGCAGAAGCCTGCACGCAAACCCCTTTCAGGCCTGCTTCCACCTCCCCCGGGCCCTGCCGAGGAGGGAGGGAGAGCAGCAGGGGAGCCTGGAGCCCAGGAGGAGGCCCTGCGCTGGGCGCGCAACACTGCCCAGGAAAAAGGAACCTCTTGCCACTTTATCCAGCAGCTCTTTAAAAGGGTGCCCATAGACAGTACCATCAAAGAGATTTGTCCTCCTTAGGATATATTGGGGAGGAGGAGGCAGCAGGGGGAAACTTGCAATAAAAGATGAGATACTCGAGGAATACTGATGTAAATCATCATCCCTTGAAGAACCGAATTTTCACTATAGGTTTCACCCTTTACTCTTGTGGAGACAGCAAGGAGAATCAGTGGGAGCTGCTTTTACGAGCTCTCATAACACCGCAATTACTTCACTATTCATAGCTTTCTCTGGCAGGAACAGCGAAATTAGGGGAGGTTTTCGTTAGCTGCACCAGGTCTGGAGCCATGGCGCAGCACCCCTGCGGACCAGCCGCAGTCGTGTCCATCTCATGCTCCAGCTGCCCTTATGCAGGCTCGGATGGTTCTAAGTGCTGGAGATGGTGGTGGAAGAGAAACTACTAAGAAGCAAAATCCTAAACTGAAGCCTAGGGAGAGTAGGAGAATTTCCCTTCCTGTCATTGCAGTGATAAGTTCAAACAGGAAAAATAGAAAGGTTTTTTAATATCTGATAGCTTGGAATATTTTATTTTCCAGAGGTTTGGGTGGGGGGGGTGGGACACCAAACAAGTATATATTGCTTTAAAAGATACAGAAAGCAGCTGAACTACGAGAAGGCAAGTGACGGTGTGTTTAGCAGTGGTTTCTTCCATTATCCACCCGTTCTGCTTTTTTGTGCATTGTCTGGCTGATACTGTTCATTCTGTGATTGGAAAGCATCACATTCTCAATGACTGTTTTTATACTTATTTCAAAACAGATTTTATGTTGGTCTGTTTTCTTACTGAGTAGTGTTCATCTGCTGAAGTATGAATCTGTCATCCCATAATCTGGAAATAGCTTTTCTAAGGTTTGGGTGGGGTTTTTTTATGAAATCCCATTTTGTTAACCATTACCTTGGACACCAAAGCAACACTTTCTCATTTGTTCTGCTGTAAGCAATTCCATTGCGCCCCATGGGACTGCAGGCATGAGTAGTTCCTGTTTGGCATGCGTGTGAAAGACTGATCAGGCCCATAAATAACCACCAGAAAATTATTATTAACTTTACCTTGATGGTTTTATTTTTGTTTGTGCTCACGAGTCATTACAGCACTCTGACTTCTGAGCAGAAGAGGTGGCTGAGCTACTGTTTTACGTCGTGAGATTACAGTGTTGCTTTGTACATGACAAGTTAAGAAAATCAAAACCTGGTTCCAAGATTTCAGTGATTTCATTCTGTTATGAAGGAAAACATTTTTCCACATAGTATGGAAAGTTGTGCATTGCTGTAGTTTGTCTCATTTACACCATCTTTTTTTTTTCCTATGTATTTTGTCTACCTTTAAAGGTCCTACAAGTAAGGATGCCACTTGTGAAACAGTCACTGTCCTAATTTTGCTTCTCAGGTGCATAATTTGAATTAAAAAAACAAGTTCCCCACTGGACCTGTAAACTTTCCGTTAATTGGGCAGCAGTATTTCCACAATCTTTTGCAGATGCCTGCATTGCGAGCTGTTTGGAGGTGAACTACTTCCTGTCATGGTTTGTCTGTCTTTCCTACGTGGCATGGTGCAGCCCATAGTGACTACCTGGAGCACAGTGTCTTCAGATAAGGGTTTGTTCACGTTTCGTTTGTTTGAAGCATAGGAGGACTGAGTGTTGAACTGTCTCCAGAAAATTGTGTGGGCATGCTGTACCATCTAATAAACAGATTATAAATAATGCGCTTGAGTAAGGGCTACATTCTTAGTTTGGACAACAAAATGGAAGGAGTAAAAGACAACATTTAAACAAAAATGGTAATAAATTTGGGGTAATCCAGTTCAGGGTGAAAAGAATGGGAATTTGCTATTAGCTTCAGCACAAGTTAGATCAGCCCTAGTAAGACCTCCATGGGAATATTTGATTCTTTTGCATACAACTTTGTAATCATGACTTTGCATTGCTAGAAGTGACTTGATTGAAAACTCTGAGAATAGTTACAGCACTATTAGCAGCAATGCAGGCTTCCTAACCTTGCCTGCCTGTGAACACGCCAGCTCTGCGAGAAGGAATTTCATGGAGTAGGTATAGCTGCTGTTCAGGCCAAGCAGCCCTAACCGGATAACTTC
Organism: Opisthocomus hoazin; assembly: GCF_030867145.1. NCBI lineage: Eukaryota > Metazoa > Chordata > Aves > Opisthocomiformes > Opisthocomidae > Opisthocomus > Opisthocomus hoazin. The sequence continues at coordinate 67,592,637 of NC_134417.1, read as the reverse complement.
TTTTATTTTTCAGAAAGAGATCACTCTGGAACTAGGGATCTGAAGAATGACAAGTAAAAGGCTTTTCTGAAGCTTCTGCCACTTGAAGAAGTCCATTCCAAACATGAAAGGCAACATCAGGAGAAGTATCGAAATGCTCCAGTGGCCGGAAGGCGTATGAACAATTTAGACTAGGATTATTGGGGGAACAGAACAGTGCTGTGCCATAAGAGACAAATCTAAGTTAGGGCAGTTGTTACAGGAAGGTGTGTGAGTACATTTGATCAATGTGGAGGCATAAAACCAGAAAAAAAGAACAGAGATAGTCGGAGTGAGGCAGTGTGTGAGTTACGCAGGAATCTCAGGCTCTGATACACCGCACTGATTAGATCCTTAGTTCTAGCAGGTTAGCATGGCGTAAAAAGAGATGCTGCATAACACAATACATCTTCAGAGAAACATTTCCCCATATTTTCCTTGTCTCAGAAAATACAGAGACAATAACAATAATTGGTCTTATCCATACCGTCTTTGAAATTCTGTAATAGGTGAAGCAACTTCCCACGGGGCAAAATATGCAAATTTCTCATGTGCCTTGCAGCCTCATATTGACCCAAGTGTCATTTCTTGACATATGAGAACCACTGTGCTTGAGTAAGGATTAGTTCTGATCAAGCTACAGTGTAAATGCTATTTCTGCTGCTATTGTAGCCTCTGTAAAGCCACCTCCAACTTGAAGCTCTAATTCTTCCAAAGAAGTTAAGAAAGGTGGAGAAAAAAGGTTTCAGGAACAGCATTTCTGGAGATGTGATAGTATTAATACATGTTAGAGAGACCTAAACAGAAAGTTTAAATAAAGGATGAGAGAGAAGTGGGAAAGAATACCTGTCTGGACAATTCCTCTAATGATTCGGACACACAAGAGCATCTATTTTAGAAATAGCCTGAGAGAAGAAATGACATGATTGGGAAACAACCTGGTGGAAGTGTCAGGAGGACACCATATCTGTGTCACAAACAACTCAGTGACGGGAATTTTGTGTGTGTTTTGTTTCTAATCCCAGAAACCATCAAGTCATCCAAAAAGTAACGGATTTTTTAAGACAGACATTTTCAAAATTAATGGATTATGTTTAATTTAATATTAGCTTTGTTTTTAAAAACCTGAAAATCAAGACTTATGTGTTTATCCAATGTCAAACATCTCATTAGAATGATGTACAAATTGTCTTAATGTCACAATGGATTTATTTCAATCAGTTGCCTAATGTACAATAATTTCGATCAGTTTCTTAATGTACAATAAAACATGGGTAATTACATTTACCTTTTTGCCTAAATTTCTAGTTTTAATTTATGTTATTTAATCTATCCAAGTATTGATTCTTCATTTCATGTCTCAGCACATTCTTAGAGGATCTCCAAAACATTTTGGAATGAGAGAAAAAAAGAGACATATGCCTCTAAAAGGGGAAGATTTTTTTGAAGAAAAAACACTTCAGTCAGTAATTAGGAAGCACAAAAGCAAAAAATAGGAAATTAAAAGTGCAGGATCATTAGTTGTATTCACGTTTTCAAAGAACGAGGAAAAAATGAACAGATTCCCTAATAGAGAAATTTCAGTTATTAGTGTTTATGCTGTATTCAATTTTCTATATAGAAAAGGCTTTTTTAATTTAGGTGGTAGCAATATATGCTTTTATTAGCAGAGCACTCAGTAATTATGCATATTGGTGGCAGAAACACAGCAAGCTTTGCTTGCTCTGTACAGAGGAAGGAAAGGGAAACGAGCAGGGTAATGAAAATCTAGGCGATGGGAACGTTGCCACAGAGCGAGCATCTGATTCACCTGGAATCAGCAGGTGTCTTCCAGCTTCGCTCGGAAGCTGATACCCTGCTCCTCGCTAAGCCAGTGTACTTGAACGTCAGCCACGCATCAAAAAGAAGAGCTTTTCAGAGCTATATGAACTGACAGCTGCTAGAAATGTCTTCCCTGGTGTATGTACTGTATATAAATAATAAAATATTGTAGATTATACAAACCTTCTCGGGAAACTATTCCAAGAGCCCTATGAAATTTCTACAAACCACCAGCAGACATATTTCATAAATCAAACATACTTGCAAGGTCCCATCAACATAACCTTTGCATTAATTGATTCACTAATGTGTTTTTAGTATGAGAAACTCCACATTATTTGGAGTTATAGGCATTGCAAGGATCTGTATAAATGCTCAAGACTCATCTATGTACTTCTATATAAATAAAATTTCATGTCTTGTAAGAATGGCTGAGGGCCTGTGTATTGTTCAGGCTTTACTCACCCCTTCAAAATACTTTTTTAAGTAAAACTAAAGCAGTGCTATAAGCTGATATTGGTTCTGTGAACAAAGGTGAATTTTACCTCAAATCTTTATTCTACTAGAGAGAAATTTTTATTAGAAGTCTGACCAGCACGTTATTTTAAAAAGTCACATTGCCAGGAAAATGTAACTGTAGTGGGCGCACAACCGACTAAACCCCAGCTCTTGACAGTAAGTGTGGTCTTAATCCTTCTCATTATCACCATCAGTTCGTCACTCAGTTAGGCACGTCTGAAATAAAGTCCTGCCCCTCCAAACAAGTGGGACGTAGGAATCTCCTTATGTTGGGTGTGAAAGTTCTCCCACAGCAGCAGAGGAGTGACTGACACAGTTACCTGGGTACAGAAATGTTTGCAGGGTGGAGGGGTTAATCGTAGTCTTTCGGGGGAGACACTATTGTCTCTGCTCAGTAAAATGCCTCCCAGAGTTTTAGGACTATAGATGCATGCATATACTTGAGCAATGTGAAGGGAGATGCCTTTTGCGTAGTTTGTCATAATATCACAGAATCACAGAATCACAGAATCACAGAATGTTCGGGGTTGGAAGGGACCTCTGTGGGTCATCTAGTCCAACCCTCCTGCTGAAGCAGGGTCACCTACAGCAGGCTGCACATGACTGCGTCCAGGCGGGTCTTGAATATCTCCAGAGAAGGAGACTCCACAACCTCCCTGGGCAGCCTGTTCCAGTGCTCCGTCATCCTCAGAGGGAAGAAGTTCTTCCTCATGTTCAGACAGAACTTCCTATGCTTCAGTTTGTGCCTGTCACCCCTTGTCCTGTCGCTGGGCACCACTGAAAAGAGCTTGGCCCCATCCTCCTGACAGCCACCCTTCAGATATTTATAAGCATGTATTATGTCCCCTCGCAGCCTTCTCTTCTTCAGGCTGAACAAGCCCAGCTCCCTCAGCCTCTCCTCGTAGGAGACATGTTCCAGTCCCCTCACCATCCTCATAGCCCTCCGCTGGACACTCCAGTAGCTCCTCATCATACGGTATAGGAAAGCTGTGAAATGTTTCAGCTGCCTTTATGGTTGATTATCACTATCGCAAAGACACGTTGGAGAAGAAATCTTCTGGATTTTTTCTTAGGTCTTTAAGTAAAGATGAAATTGCCAGAATTCATTTCAAATTGGTAACGACCTTTATTCAATACTGACAGACAGTGAAGCTGAGTTGAAGAGGCAAAGGTTCAGATGGTTTTGAGCAGATACATCTGTATTCACGTGTAGTCTTTGCTTCTGCTTGACTCTGCACTCTGTAAAAGTCTGTGGAATCTGTAGAGTAGGGACTAATTTTCAGCATTTCATCCAGCACCATAATTATAATCCATATTAGTCTAGAGAGTTTGATTAGCATAAGATCAGTTACTGCTTTTGTAGATACCCTTTCTGTAAGAAATGTGGAGCATGAGTAGATCTGTAAATATACAGCACATATTAAAGACAATAGGGTGAGAATGTTTGCATCTCAAAGGGTTTAAATTTAGGTTCTGTTGACAGAAGAAGTAGGAGATTGCATGCATTGCGAACAAATGCTAGCCTGGAAGAAAGTACTACAGAGACAGCACATATGCTTATCATGTCGATTCATGTAACTTAAACTTCCACCTCCTCATTTCCACTGTTATTCTGCTCCCACTGTTATTCTGCTCTCACTTCTCTTCGCACATGCACGCAATTGCAAGTGCACATTTAGAATAACATATAATATTATTGGTTGACTGTCTTTGGCACTGGTTTTTCTGGAACAGCTGCCCATCTAAATCTCATCAGCCAAACTGTTAACACAAACTAAACATAGTTGCTGAGGGTCAGACGCTCAGAGAACTGCTAACCTCAGAACACAAGTCTTGAGGGAAACGTCTGAGTGTAAAACTCTTGCTCACCTGCATCTGAACTTTGTATGTCAGTCCTAGCTGTGCCTCTGAGGTCTACCTTCACTGCGTCTTCTTTTCTTCTGATACGTAAGTGAAATCACATATAGAGTTCCTAGCTCTGTCCTGCATTTCTGAAAAAGAACTCTATGGTTTGTCCTTCTTTAGTCAATTAAAACAGATACAGAGACACAGTGCAGAGATATGTCTGGTTCTAGAGCTTCCAGGCATTAAAATCTAAGAAAATCTTAGAGAGAGCCAGAGGAACCTCATTTTCTCTGGCAATTTTTCTGTTTCCACACTATATATATTTTATGGCTTTGAGGCACAACCCTCTCCTTAGCTCTTATCATCATAAAGTCTTCACAGGTAGTCATGTCTAATATACTCCTCTGTGTTCTGTTTTTGAACACACTGTTATTCCAAAGGAAAAAAACACTGTTGGAAAGGGACAAGATGCAGGAGCTGTCACCTTTGTAAGTCCAAAACAGTCACTTTAGCTATTTCCATATATTGAGAAGCAAGAGTATTGGAAGTTTTCAATCAGAGGGCTGCCAATCCATTTCAGTCTTGGCCCACAACATCTTTTCTATTTGAGTTCTGGACCTTGGCTGTAGAAGAAATTTGGAAAAAGATTCAAGTGTTTTTCAGAGACCAGTAAGTGAAAAATCTGAAATTTGTACATAAATAACAAATGTCTCAGCCAGTAAATTACAGTTGGAAAATAAAACTTCTGCCACAACTTCCTGTATGATGTGTTTTTAATGCATTTTTTAAAACTGAGATCTCTTTTAAACTGTTACTTTTTGCTGCCATGTCCTACATATAAAAATACGGCATGTTTTTCAGTACTGTTATGTTCTGAGTTGTGCTTCGCCTCGCAGGGGTTTAACAAGGTTCATCTTTTCAAATTCGTCGTAGCCTGATTTCTATCACTTAACTTGCAGTTTTACAAAGGAGCGTGAAAATCATTCAAATTGAGGCAGCAAGTGTACCAGGGACTCTCTTGTCTCTCCACACCACTCAGGCATACACGTGTACACAGATACATCTTTATTCTAGCAATGTTATTGATCCATTTGTTGTCCAGTTAAATCTCACCAACTGAACCGTGAACACAAGCTACATGTGATCAGTGATAGCTGGATACTCAAAGGAGACTGCAGGTCACAGAAGAAACTTTGAGATGTGCTTAAAATTTCTGGTCCCAGTTTGAGGACGTGGTATGAATTCAATAGTTACAGTTTTCATACACTCTGTCTAAAGAGAGTGAATTCCAAGGACAACTTTTGGGATGTGGTAGGACTGGTTTGAGTGCATGTCGATCCAATACAAATCCTGATCCTTTGTACAGGTCGACATCACCTATGAATGTAACATCACTGAACTTGCTTTGCATGTATCTGGTTGCAGGCTCGGAGATTATTTTTCCTGGTGATCTACTCATCCAGATTTCATTACTGGGTGATGATTAAGAAATTTTGTTGAGGCATGGAAACTGGCTCACTGCATGTCTCAAAAGATGTGGTCCTTAGAAGCTGAGTTGGAAACTGATGCTCTGAAACTTTTAATACCCAAATAAAGTGTTTAGCGCTAGTATTATTTCCATATTTATTAAACCATAATGAAAACTGAAGCATTAGTGATTTTCATTCCTTCTAACAGTGTTGCTCTTTACAGGGCCCTGCGAGACCATCACATGGTGTGTAGCATGAAATATGTTTCAGATGACCCAATGCTTATTAAAGGTCTAGCAAATGAATTGAAAGGTGTTTCTAATCCCTTCCAAGGAAAGTCAGACAGGAAAGAATTATCCTCCTCTCAAAATAACTTTAGTCACACATCACCAGTATCATATAGGTCATTTAATAACATTATGCACATGACATTCAGTGGGTTGAACTTGTTCCTGTAAGTTCATTTTATTTCCAGTACAGCCTACAAATTGTTCATGAGATATTCTTTCAGCCATTCAAGATTTAAGAAAGCTTTATTCTGTAAGGTGAAGGACTTCGTTCTTTTTTCTGCTGTTGCTTTACATTTTGGTTTTTTTCAGGAAAAGGCTGACAATGCAGAAATGTTTAGGAGAGGGGACTACAGATTGTGTTTGATTTATCATTTTCTTTTTCATAGCCATTATGAAGTTGCTAGAGAACTTTGTGTCCAGAGGAAAGCCACTATATCAAGATGAATTTTCGTACTGTGAGAATGTGTTTAGTTCAGACGATACAGAAACCCAAGTATTAGAGGTTTTTGTAACAGGGCCATGTCTACTGTCTGTTGGGAAGGATTCAGGGCAGGAGATTACATTTTGATTCAGCAGCCATTGCAGGAAGGGTGTTCTTCAAATGCAAAGTGCCCCAGAAGGCTATAGCCATCAGTCTTGTGGAGCAAAATGAAATACGTCTGAGTGGGATACCTTAGTAAAAGATGACAGCAAAACCTTCATTGACATCAAGGCTAGATAACCTCTGAAAGACGGGGAAGCTATTTCATTGACTAAAACCAGATTTGAGTACCCTACTGAGAATGTTTGCTGAAGAACATAACTGCTGTAGTCCCTTTTCATCTGTAGAGAAGGATGAAGAGAGGAATACAGAAATACTGAACAGAAGTTTGCTACAATTTTGAGTACTGATATTGCAGTTTCTGGGAAACAGATGAAAAATAAAGTTGGTGGAAGTTTTTTTATGTGAAACTGCGCGTATCTTACCAACTTGCTGGTGAGCGTTCAGACTACCTGTATATGTGCTTTTTTAGCTAACTATTTAGCTAGTTAGCTATGTAACTGAAAGAAGAGTTGTAGCAAGCAAATATTGTAGTTGCTAATTTCATAAGTTGTGAGGAATATGAATAGTAGATGAGGGACTGGACAAAATAACACATTGAGAAGGAAGACTGGGGAGAAGGGAAATCATGTTCTCCTCACACTGCCCCACACTCTAGATGGATGGAACTCAGTCATTTTGTAGGTGTTGTTGCCTAGTAAAAAGTCCACTAGGTCTTGTTTTCTTTTCAAGTATTTGGAGCTTATTAAATATTTCAGGTGTATATATTTGTGAAAAAAAGCCAAACCAACCAGCCAACCAAAGAAATCCAACACTAAAATACAAGAAAAACACAGTTCCCAGTGCCTCAGACAGCAAACTTTAACATTATTCAAATATCTCCAAGACATTTTACAATATAATATTCCTTTAGAAATGTATATTCTAAAGGAATTAACATTTCTGAAGCTTGAAATAGAGCTAGTGCTGGATGAAGATTAATTTAAGGGACTTACTACCAAATCTCAAACTAGGGTTATATAGTTATATAGTCAGTCTCCAGCCCTGCTTCCACTGAAGTCCACGCCCAGTGTAACACTGAGTTATCTGGGAACAGAATCAATTCATCAGTCATCATTTTGTTGTTTCATAACTTTGGGATGAAATCAAAACATTATTTTTTCATAATTTCTAAGAGACTTCATGGTGTGTAATGCTCCCTGGTATTTGACTGTGTAGGCCCATCGTGTAGGCAAGGCCACCTGAAGTATCTAGTGTGCTGAATATTCACTTAATTCAGACACAATGATTTCCTCCAGGACTCATTTAGACCCTGCAAAAGGCAAGACAATTGTCTCCATTTTCAAAGCACAGTAAGTTACCTGGCACAAAGGCATTCTCTGCATGCACTGAAAGTGTCACTGAGACACTAGCTTGGAGGAGTGATTGCGTGGTAGATTTTTGCCTTAGCTTCCTGTCTGCTAGTTTCTCTTTGTAGGCACCCTGTTGCCTTCGGTGACAGGGCACGTCATTTCTGTTCTATTACTACCATCTATGCTTGTGTGAAAGATGTTCAAGTTAGAGCAGTTTCAGAATAAAGAATTCATTTGGGGTTTTTTTCTTGCTTTTCATAGTAGAATCTCTAGCTATGTATTGTTATTCTTTGCTTGTTTAGAGCCTTTTTCCCCTTATGTTGCATCTTACTTTCTTCCTCCTTTTCTCTGCTTTGATGGCAGATGTTATACTTCCAAATTCCCCCTTGAAAAGCAGGCCCAAATTGTGAACAACATCCCTGACATTCTTTTAGCACATTCTTCCTGCAAGCTGAGTTACCCGATAGATTTTTAAAAGCCAGTTTATCCAATTTCATATTGTACTGGTACTCTCCCAAGTAAGAGTGCAATTTTGCTTTTCACATTAATGGCATCTAAAAAATTTTTGTAGATAGAACTAATAGATCACTTTGTATCTAAACCATGCTTTTAGATCCCCACTCCTTTGCTATTCCTTAAATATTTGTGTTGCAACTTTCCTTGCTGGGTGAGTACCTGTTCAGCCATCCATTAGGCTGATTTTTCCTGGGAGTTCTGAAAGAATTTCAGTTAAAATTTTGTGACTGGGAAAAGCAAATCAATTTGGTAGTTTTCAGCTGTCATGACTGTTTCACTGACAGATGCGAAGTCCTGTCTTCAAGATTTGGAGATAGGGGTTAAAAATTTATATATGGTCTGCACACGTGTCAGAGATATATTTGTGTTTTTGAAAGAAGAATCAAATTGGAATAAACTATAAACCTCCATGGAGGAATGGAAACCTTCTCTCATGCTACAGAGAGGATTTTGATAAGTTAGTCAGAAATTCATTAAAGATACCATCTGAAGAAAGTGCGTGCTACCTATTCTCCCTGCCTACACGCTGACCAAACAGGACACATTTACATGTGTATACACCATCCTGGGTGTACATAAACTTTCTCTGCTTTCCCTTTTCCATGCTGCTTCCTCACCCTTTGTCTATCAATGCTCCTGACCATAGTGATGCTGAAACTGAGAACAGAAAGTCTAGGTCCCGTGTTGCTTAGTTATTTTCATACCCATTGGTTCTGTAAAGTTCCAGATAAAGTTGTTTCTGATTTACTGTCTTGATTTTTCAACAACAGGAGATGGCTTTCAGCTATATCTTAGGCTTGAGTTTCAGTGTGTGGCAGGACATGACTTTTCCAGCACCTTGGGATAAAACTATCCTCCTTCTGGTGTTACAGATGCCCAAATGATCCCACAGACTTCCAATTCCTACAGCTTTGTGTTGCTGGTCACAGAAGACTTGAGTAGAATAAGTAGGGAAAACTTCCTGTTCAGGTAGGGCAAATAGTGATGTGCTGGGTGAGACATGAAAGAGAAAAACTGAAAATAAATCTTCTTACTGCCTGTTGTGTCCTCAAGGATGAGTCCTTTCTTCCAGTACTGCTTCATAGTTCAACGATTCAACAAACTGCATTCAGCCCTTTCTGAGCCCAGAGAAAATCTCTGTGTCACTTTTGCACCTTTCTGCAGACTTGGCGCAGGCCTCCTCCTTCCAGTCTTTCCTACCCCCACCTGCCTCAGCCCAGAAGGCTGCCCAAGGTCAGCCTGCTCAGTCACTTCTGGGAACTCCTCTGCCCTCTGAAGGGGTTATGCTGGACTCAGAACAACTGTAAGTCTTCCTCACTCCTCCGCGTTATTACTGCCTCCCTAGCAGGACAGAAGATGTAGAGTATTTATATGGCAAATTGGAGTCAAAAGTTATAATATTATTGCACATGGTCATATATGCCAAAGTTTTGAAATACCCGTAGTGCTTCACACAACTTTAAATTTAGACCACTGGATGTACTTTTTACAACTAAATTAATTCCTTGAAACTATTTATCTGTATTTCCCCCCCTCCCCCTTTCCCTTTTCCTCATTTCTTGCCAAATTTGGGAGAACATCCTCTTTCTGTTTATAAAACTAGTCTTTCACTCCACGCTGCCAAATTTCTGCAGCACGTAAATCGCTATTAAAGATGTTTTCTGCTGCCTCTGGAGAATGACATATTGTCCTTACTGCTTTCTGGGTGTTTCTAGATAAAGCTTAGCAATCTCTTTAAACAGCATTTTGCACGTTGGCCGCTAATGGTCTGTTCCATGTTTTCATGAAACATCTGGTATCTGAATAACACACAATCTGAGCATTAATTGCAGTGCTGTCTGCAGTCATAGCAGACTGTAGCTGGATGGTGAATGCATCAAGAGCTCTAAAAACCAAATTGATTGAAAAATCAGGTTCTTTCTAGGTTCTGCTTCCTGTATTCATTCAGGGTGCATTTCCCTGCAACTCTTAAAAAGATCCCTGACAGGCAATGGTTTAGAAATCATCCCAGTTGTCTGTATTTTCCCACTAGCCAGTTAAGGGTGGTTTCACACTGAAGAGAGTGAGTATGGTGGCTCCCTGTTTATCTTCTGATCTACTTTGGCTCATCATTCTGAAGTTCCTAATCTAGGCATGCAATAAGGGATCCTGGATGAGTCCTACCCCAGGATCCTAAAAGTCCTGTACTCATTTTACTTGTAGGACCTATGTTGTAAATTTTTGTGAGGTTTTAAAATAAAAGTTTTTTGAATTTTTTTTAATTTTCAGTTTGATATTCATTGATTGGAAACCCGCCACCCTTCATTTCTTATAACATGCCACTAGCATCTCTTTGTCATTGTATTTGAATTGTTTTTTATTCTTCATTGTCTTTATGTACTTGTCTTCTTTTAATGCCCTTTGGAACTTCTTGACATAGAAAGAAACAGTGTGCTAGCAATGTGAGGGAATCTCTTGGGAAAGTTAGGAATTAAGAGAGGGAAGCTTACTTGTTCATGGCTCAAGTCTTATTTTCCTACAAGAAGGATGATTTGCGATTCCTGACCCACAACTACTCTGTGTCCTGCTATGCGCAAATTTAGTGTGGAAACCATGAGGGAGAGCACACCTAAACAGAGGAGAACCCAAGGGATGCTTCAATCAGCCTGCATTTGCCTCTAGAGGTCTCCCAACTCTTCTTACGTTTGAAAACCCAACTGTCCAGACTTGGCACCTCTGTCAGCTGTCTTCAGGATGTGCTGTCTCCCATCTTCTCCCTCTCCTGCTGCCCTGGCCCTCAAAATCAGCTCTGTAGCATTAGTGGTGTATGGTTCACAGATACAATTCTTTGTTCTTGCTATCTAACACTATTGTAACCTGTCAGCTGACCTTTAGACAGCTCATAAAGGAAGATTTGCCATTGCACTTATAGGAGCTATTTTAGGGAAAATACTGGGTAACGCAGACAGTTTATGTAGTCTGGTGACTACAAATGAACATTTAGTTGATGTACTCCTTAAGTACATTTCCAAGTAAAGCACATGCAAAACTGAGTGACTTCCCCACAAACATTTGTGTAATGGTCTTGCTCCACTCCTTGTAGCATCTCAGAATGTGTCAGCTGGAAAAGCAGCTCTGCAAAACTTCTTTCTTCCTTGGTGCTGATGGTTGCCTGTCTGTCCCAGCTTTTGTGGATGGGATTCAAGAGTTATTTCACTGGGGTTAGTCAGCCTGCTTCATGTTGTTGTTTTATATAGGTGTTGTGACTTCAAAGCGGTTTCATCTAGTTTGCATCAGTATAGCAAGAAGATAGTTTCAGTCACTGAACCAGCACAGTATAATGCTTCCCTGTTAGCATGATCCACATGCAATCCGAAGCAGAATAGGGTGGCATAGTATACCATCCCTGTCTATGTGAATTTACACCTATTTTCCCACTCTGGATGAGGAGAAAGTGGCTGCATTCAGAATGCCAGCAGGAACTCAGCAGGAGCTGCTGCCTCTCAGGCACAAGATAGAGGCAATCAGATGCTTCCTGCAGGTGCTGTGGAGTGGCTTGGTTTGGATTGCTTCCTCTCGCCCCAGTGGGATGCCGTCGGTCCTGCCCCAATAGCTCTCACGCACCTTGCCCCTGGGAAAGAAGGGTTTCCGCTTACTCTGGAATTTTAAACACCAAACAAAGCAGGTTAAAACAGCCACCCTTATTTAAACCAAGCAAAACCCAAGGCACCCAGGCAACTCAAAAGATGTGGAAGAATAAACTAAAAGAGAAGTTAGCTAGGGGAGCAACCTTCACAGGAAAAGCTTTTTGAGAAAAATTGGAGGAAAAGGGGAACATACAGTGTCTCAAATGTACACTAATGCTGTAGTACTCCAGCTGATCTCTGATGTCAAGAGTCCAGGGCTGAAGAAGGATTTGGTTAACTCCTGATTGTGCAGGGGAGTGAGAAAATGCTGTTTCTAGATATCTAATCTGATTCAATGGAAAATGACCAGAGATTTGAAGGCAATAGGGTCTGATGTGCTGTGAAGAAAATGAATTCCCAAGTCGTTAGCAAGGCTATATAACTTGTATGATAAGTCTTTCAAATACTATAATATTCTTATAGAAATATATGTATTGGATGTTTTAAAGAATGGAATTTGAAATTTGTTTAAGAGCTAATTTTGTGGCTAGGATTTTTTAAATTTTCCATTAAAATATTCAGAGGCATGGTCAGTTTTCTTTTTAGTGAAAAATAAATCAAATTCTTTTCTAGCTTACAATTGTGGTTGTTAACTATGTTTTAAAGTACAATTTTTTCTTGGCTAATGGATTTGGGTAGGGGTATTGACCTTTTGGATGAGACTTTGTAATGTTTTCTGTTTTAACTTACAGCAGGCTTCATTAAGAAAAAGATGATTCAAACCTTTCCACAACAATCAGAAGAGACTGCTTAGCCCTTTTTAGGAAGCTAACTGTAGAAAGGAATTATCTTGTTTCCGTGTTCATTTAGCTTTCAAGTGTCATACCCGGACAGAAAGCAAGGAGGACCATGGCCGTGGCTTTTAATGAGACAGCTGCTTCTTTTTGAAGACCTGTAGTCAACCATCAGACGGCAGTTAGACACAAACAGACAAACAAAGAGCCATGAGAGCGGTCAGCAGCCAAACAAGCGTATGTTAAGAACTAATGAAATCTGTTCAGTCTGAAAGATACTAGCAGAAAACTAGTATCAAAAAACTACTTCATCAAAAAGAAAAGCAGATTAAGATCACTTACTTGCTGCAAGTAAGAAGATGTCATGGACTTAACTTTAAGTAACTAAAATTTAGGGATGGATATCAGGAAGTAATTTCTGATGGTAAGCAGGACGAAGCAGAGGAATAGATTAGCTATGGAGGTGTCACATCCTTCTCACTGGAAGATCTGAAGAATTGGTTATACAGTCCAAAATGGTTCGTACTGCAGGATATTCAGAGCTCCCAGGGCTGGGTGAGCCCTTGCTGTGCCCTGACTATCTCAGGCCAATATATTCATCACCTTCTTCCTTTTCGCTGCCCTGTTTTCCAGGCAAAGTAAGATGAGGCACGCAGGCCACAAAGGAGACAAAATGACTTCCAGCAGATCCCTGATCTGGCTGATATGGGGAGTACAACTGTGAACTTGCATCATGAATTGCAGCTATTTGAGATCCACCACCATGGATTAGGCAGAGAGATGAGCTGGGTGACTTCTCTCCAGATTCCTTTCAGTCTTATCTTCTGGTGATCTGCTGTGGAAAATGAATAGAGAAAGGTTTGAGCTGGCACCTGAACTGGTTGGTCATCTAGTCATGCTCTTTTACAGCGACTGAGAGTGGAAAACTCCACGCCCTAGCACAACAATTGTACGCCATAATGTAACTGTGTGGAGGTGACATCTTTCTGTCAGCTGTAGGATTAGAGACCCGGTACCACGAGGACAGAACATCATTCTGACCTAGAAATCCGGAAGTCAAAATATGATGTGAGGCTGTGACCGCCCTAGGGATGCTGTGATCGGACTGGAGAGCAGGCAGCTTTGTGAACCCTCACAGGTGCTTGCCTGAGTAAGGACACACTCCGTAAAAACCATTTAAGATTCTCCTGTTACAATTATGCCTCTGGAGTGTGAAATGAATTCCTTTTGACAGTTCCAGTGGAGAAGGTAAGATATGCATTGAGCTGCTAAACCCTTTCCCTCTCTACTCCTTTTATTCCCCTTAGTAAATTCATGCCCGCCTGCCAGCTTAGAGGGGTGAACATGTAAAGTATTTGGATACTTTAGCAATGCTCTGAGTCCTCTAGAGCCCTTGGAAATGTCTCCAAGGACTTTCTCCTTAATTGTCCTCCTTACTTCAAGAGTTCTCTCCAAACCTAGAAAATTGTTGGGAGCCTAAATTGAAAAACCTGTGGCACAGCAGTAGAATACTATCTTCAGTATCTGCTGTTGGAGACCTCTCCAAAACCACTCCATCAGTTACAAAGGAGGCACTGAAGAAGCACTGAGAAGACTCAGAATCATTTTCTCATGCCCTAGCTATCATTTTTAAAGCAGCTCCCAGAGGGTTGTGCACTGCATGTTAGACAAAGGAAGAAAATAATCTGCCAGCATAATTTGGAAAAGCTGATGACTTTAAAGACCTTCAACACAGAGAGAGCTGCCACAGATAAAAACTTGCTGTGACTCAGCTATGCTTTGCGTGACAGCAAGTCATTTTGCTACTTACTGTTGATTACTGAACTTGAAACCCTCTGAGGTCTTCCAAAGGTCTGAGAACTGTTAAGGAGTGAATGCTAAGAAGGGGATCTATTACTGGAAAAGGTGGTTTTCAAGGAAGGATTTATAAAGTTTAAAACACAATTAAAGAGGCTCAGGTCCATGTACATAATAAATGGCCTAGTTTTGATCTTATTCTACTGTAAAGCACAACAGCACTCAAGTGAAGGGTGAAAACAGGTGAAAAGAGTTTATTCATTTAAGGCTACAAAAGGTTTACCCAATTCTGTATACAAAGCAAGAGGGTTTATCTGCTTTTGTGTTCTGTGTTACACCAAAGAGTAAAGCAAGCATGGAAACCAAGTAAAGTGATAAAAAAGGTCCAGAAAAAAAAAGGATGTGATCAAAATCAGTGTGTGTATGTATATATATTAAGAAATTTAAGATATAAATTAAGAAATAAATATATATGTAAAGACTATTCCATATCATACATCTATAAAAAATCAATAAGTATGTATATATAAAGACTATTCCATACTAGACAGAATAATGCAGCTGGCTGAAAAGTGGACAGCAAGCAGCCAGGCTTGGGCACCTTGGTGGACAGCAAGTTTAACACCGGTCAGTAGTGCGTCCTTGCGAGCAACGAAACTGCCTAATGAGCTCCATTAGCAAGAAGATAACCAGCAGGTTAAAGAATGAGCTGGTTGCTGGGAGGAACTTCTGAGGCCACGTTGGAAGTCCTGTGCCCAGATCTGCCTCTTGTAACGTGGGGCTGACAAGACAGGGAATGACAAATTGGAGAGTCCAGCAGAGGACCACTAAAATGCTCTGGGAGCTGGAGCAGACAAGCAGGACAAGCTGAGGGTGCTGGTTTTGCTCAGTCTGGAGAAGAGTATGAAGCACCTAATATTTGTCTTCAGCTACCTAAAGGTGAATTACAGAGAAGAAAAAACCAGACTTTTCTCAGATTGGCACAGCAGGAGGACAAGAGGCCACAGTCACAAGCTGCAATAAGAGAAATTCTCACTGGATGTAAGGAAGAATTTTTCATGATGGAAGTGGTTAAACGCTGGAAAAAGTTGCCCAAAGAGGCTGTGAAGTCTCCAACCTTGGAGATCTTCAAAACTCAACTAGTCAAGAACCCACAAAATCAGGTCTGAAATGGAAATTGCACCTCTTGTGAACAGGGGCTTGAGCTAGATGATGTTCCTACCAAATTAAATTATTCCACAATTCAATCATTCTGTCTAATTTGGTTTTAAAGTTTTCTTATGATGGAGACTCCACTATCTCCCCAGACAATCTGTTGCAGTGCTTCCCAAAGAGATGAAAAAAATATTCAAAGCAACTGTGTTTTGGCTGGATTAAATCAACCTCTTGAAGTATTTGCAACCTTTACATTGCAATGCTGTAACAATGCCTGGCAGCCAGAAGATGAGACTGAATATGCTGTATTTCTTATAGCTGAGTTGGAGGAAATGGAGATAGTTCAGCATTTCAAATCATAGCATTGCATAATATAAAGCAGCAGTTGCTAGAGAACAGACATGTATTTCAAACACCTTTGGCAGCCCCCGTATTAAAAAATTCCAATAATGCTGCTGAAAAAAAGGATGTGGCTGCAGAACATATGAAATGATTTCATGGCAGTAGCTCGCTATCTCCATATTTGTAAGAGAAGTAAGAATATATATCAAATAGATTATACCTGATTTACTGATATTCTAGGAAGTTAATTACCACAAACCGATTGTTGTATTGTCTGAAGATTGTTTGATCCAGACATTTAGGATTAATCCAAAAAGTAACATGCTGTTGAAAAAAACCTGTAGTATCTGAGTCTTAAATATTATGGGTTTGTCCTCATTTTTGGTTTTGCCATAGCATTAAATGGTATCATAGTATCTAATTTTTTTATGCTCCCAGGAGTACTAACCAATTTTTCGTACACTCTGATTTTTAGGTAATTTGGAATCCATTGCCCACGTTCTTGCTCACTTCATTTTCCTGAATGTTTATTTTAAAACTAATGCTGATCAATACCTTTCTCTATAAGAATGTCTTTTATTTGCATCACTGTATTTGAAACATGTAATTTATTCCTTTGCTCTCAGTAGCAGGCACGTATTTACCATCAGCTCAGTGGTCTCTAGAGTCTGATATACAGCACATATGCCAAAATGTCTTTTTAAACAATACAGGAATTGTGTTGAACAGAAAATAACACTGCACAGAAAGCAAGAGTTTATATGAAGTGTGCATATTCTTGAAACACCAGGATCTATGATCATCAGATGTATCTATGTCACCTCTTCTTTTCTTCCAAGTCTCATTTTACTGTTAACAACAGTGGCTGAAATATTTTTATTTTCTGTCATCACTGAAACAACATAGTTTTTGCAGAGCCTCATCTTTTCAGAGCCCCCAGCTGCATGCTTACTCTCATTAGTACAATTCTACCAAATGAAATACTTGTATTAATAATGGCAGGATCAGGTGGTCAGTTCCCAACAGAAATCAGATGGTTGATTTTTTTTTGTGAAAAACACACACAGCTCTGGTACTCCCAGCATTTTGAGTATTATGCTCGTCTATTGCTTGATCCACTGTAACACCCTGTGCACCATGCAAGATTCTGAGGTTAAACTCACCCTTCACAGGCGTATTTTTCATAGTTCATGTGGGGTGATCTGTGAACTGCTGGCACAGCACTGGTAATATGAGAATTTGGTAAGCTGAAGTACAGATCTTGCCTTTGCCTGCTGTATAAACTGCTAAAATATTTTTTTCCTAAGGCTGCTGCATATCTAGATTTTACATTTCTTAGAATTATTTTCATGACCATGCACAGGTTTAACATAACTTTTAAAAGTGTACCAAGACCTAATGCAAACAAAACTTACCCTTTTTGAAGATGCAAAAATGCAGGTGTGTCCTATGAAAAAAAATGTGAAAAATATCCTTTTCAGGGTGGCATTTCTATACTTCAGAGAGAAACTAAATCAACAGATTTTGGTTTATGGACAGACTCCTCTCCCCATACTTTATAGCTGTGACCTGAAGTGACTGGAAAACCAGTCTGTGTTTGCCTTAGAGAGTTTCAGGTAATTGGGTCGTAACCTCTTACACTCCACAAAAGGTAGGTAAGATTCTTAATGAGAACACAGCTCTCTTTCTTACACATCCTCCTTTGTGTCTTCTAAGTACTGTTCAGGGTATTTCTATGAGTGCGGCTCCCTAAGGGCTGCAGAGGCTCTTGTGTAACTTTTCCGATGGCTGCTCCCCCTTTGCAGCAGAATTATGCTCCAGAGCTGCTCTGGGCAATCCATGCACCTGCATGGGGAGGCAGAGAACAGCATACAGGGAGTGTGTGGAGGTAACGTTTCTGCAGGTTTTGTATTTCAACTCTCAACACAACCAAGCTGAGGATAAAACCCTGGATTACACTGATTATTTTGTGTATTACTCAAGTTAATTCAACATGACTGGAT
This sequence comes from Opisthocomus hoazin, assembly GCF_030867145.1. NCBI lineage: Eukaryota > Metazoa > Chordata > Aves > Opisthocomiformes > Opisthocomidae > Opisthocomus > Opisthocomus hoazin. The sequence continues at coordinate 67,574,570 of NC_134417.1, read as the reverse complement.
CTCATTTGTCATAAGAGCTGCATGAGTCAACCTGTCAGACTGAAATACATGTAACTATGTAAGGCATTGTTACAAACAAATTGATTTGACAGTGATTGTCCAAGTCAAAGCATCATGGATAGGACACCTCTCACCTGAGTTTAAATGCTTGCTCCTAACAAGCATCCTAGAAAATTAATGTAGTTTCTCTTACAATTTATGAAGGGAAATATATATACTTAAAGCTGTGATCTGACCCATTTTATATCTACCTTCGAATAGATATATCTATCTTCTCTCAAGAGCCCCCTGACAGGCTCTTGATTAACAGTAAATAGGGCCTGCTCTGATTAACTGAGACGTAGGCAGTCAGTGTTCTTTGCATAAAGTTTGCTGAACTGTGGAGCCCCTTTGACAACTGGCTTATGTAGATTTATGGTCTTTTTTTAAGACTTTGAGCTGTTGCTTAGCATGCTTCGCTTTACTGTATATGTTCTCTCTCTTCTCTGCTTTGTGCATTGATTCACTGCTTAGCATCTCCAGCCTGAACAGCAGACTAAAAGGCTTAACTAAAAGATTTTGATTGATTTCAGCTTTGTGCGACTTCAGCAAGGAAGCAACAGTATTTGAGCTGTGGCAAGATCCTGAAGGCATCTGTAGAATTGTGCAACAGGGCCCAGAGTCACGCTTTTACAGACTCTGGCTTTTCACTAAAGTGCTTGGATGTATAGATAGGGATGTAGCCGCTCTGGCAGCAAAAGTCCCCTTCTGCTAACAAAAAGAATTCTCTTTAATTCATGACAGGAATTTGTACCTCACGTTAAGCAGCAAAATACCCATCTGGTGGTGGTGTGCTACACAGAAATCTCATTGCTCCTTACTGTCACCAGTAGCACAAGGCACGCAATCTGACCCGTTGATGCTCGTGATACTAAAGGAAGATATTCAGAGCACATAGCTTTGTGGTCAGAGATCTTCTCATGGCCCTGGCTCTATCTAGGTACTTTCAGTCACCTACTGTTAATTTCTTGTAATTTAATTTCATGTATTTCACCCTTCCACCCTTCATTTTCCCACAAGTACTTCTGCGCTGTCCTCTCATGAGACCTCTGCCATTACAGTTTCCATTCTGTCATTTGAAATGCTGCCATCAAACCCCATTTATCACTTATTTTCTATGTTCAGGACATGATACTATCTCAGATTAATAGAAAAAAATAGCATAGTCAAGAAAATATGAAGTGAAAAAAACCCTATACAAATCTGTAAATGTCACTATTTTTTTTTTCGCTTAGGAAATTTTACTTCCAGCTGCTGCGCTCTCTTCATTTGCTCTACCACACAGTGCCCTGAGAGGCCAGGACCTATCTTTGCTGTGTCAGTAATTCATCTTGTACATCTGAACCTTGATCCCAGAAAATGTTTAAGAGTTTGTCCCTCAGTCAGTTTTGAGATTTATCACGTGTCTTTGATATTCAGTCAGTAATGAAGTCCTTTGCAAGATCAGCAATGTATAAATAACAACTAATGCCATCCAGCTTTCAGCCTCTGTCCTTGCCTTAGCAACCAAAAATTACTTTGAAGGCGCATTATGGAATAAAGACATGGAAACTGAGCATGCATGAGCCAGTCAGATGGACAGTGAATGATGCTTCTAGCTTGTCAGAGGTCTTTTGTGCTGATGGTGAGCTGAAGGACAGTCAGAGGAACTGAATTGTAACAGGAAAGAGTGTGGGATGCCCTAGAGTACTTTGTATACCTTCTCTGCCACATTCGCTAAGAGAAGCCTGTTTATCTGCATTGTGTAGCATTTAAAGTAATTAGTTTCAACCAAAATTGACAATGGGTAGGATATTCCAAAACATTAAATCTGAAAACTAAGGTGACTATCAGTGACTGCGTAGACAGGCAAGATGCAAACAGGTCACACCCCCAAAGAAAGTGATGTTTTAGTTCTGCCCAATATACACCCCGAAGAGGAGCAGCAGACCATTTAGCAGCTCTGGCTTTGAACTAGTCCTAACTATGCTGCCACTCACTCAGCTCAATAGGCGCGGAGCGTGTGAAGGAGCCGGAGGCGCCCTGGGAGACAGGACACAGAAAAGATTCAATGGTATCGTGTGTGGGTGGAGATGTCCAGGAGATGCAGGACATGGGGTCAGCAGGAGCTGAGATCTGTTGCTACCACTGCCTGTAGGCAACTGGTGGTTTATTTTTCATTGTTCAGCCATGGAACATTTAAGGAGAAATCCTTTAAAGGAGAAATACCGTAAACACAATGTTATCTTTAATTTTATTGTTGTTACTACAGTTTTTATTGTGGTAACTCTAAGCAGCCTTCTCCGTAGTTTTTTGAATACTGTTGAGAATAAAGTCTGGAAGTCAATCAGCTAATGGCACAGAATTCTGCCCATCTGGATCTTAATATGGAATCAAATCCTCTTTAGCTATATGGGTTAAGCATAAAAGTAAATTTTTATGGTATGAAGTAGTCAAACTTTTGTTATAAATATGTCATGAGATGATCTGTTCTGAGAAGTCTGAAATGTATACAGTAGGATACACTTTCAAACGACTGGAAACTCTTCCTGTCCACCTGTATTTTTAAATGCATAGAGCAGATCTGAAAGAGATTTGATAATTTGCAGCATAGTATTTGCAATGTGAGTTTATCTAATCTGTCACAGGTTTATATAACCCACAATTCTGTGCAGCAAAAATGCTACATGTAGTAATTCAGTTTTGCAATTGTTTTCAGAATCCATTAAAAATGACACAAAACCCCACTTTTTTCCCCCAAGCTGAATTTAGACTTGTGGTTGAGAGTTTTGCTTTCATACAACTCAATGAAACTAGATCCTGTAATTTCTTTTCAACAAGTAGTTTGAGAATGCTGCCCCAAAATCAAAAAGTTGGATGGGAGTCCCACTTTGTTTCTACTTCAGGATAAAGCTGACATCACAGACTTCGGATAAGTGAGGTCATATAATCTTGCTCCATCGGTTTATTATCTTGGGATATAATAACTATTGTTGTCATGTACTTTTATGGAAAGTACTGTAATAGGATTATACAGAAGTGTCTTTGCCTGTGAGCTGTACGGTTTGGGAGTTCATCTCTATTGCTTCTGTTGTAGAAGACGTGATTCTCTTTAAACATAGAAAAATATTCCTCCTTTTTCTAACTGTGTCATCTGGTCTACCATAAAATACAATTTATGAATGCTGCCTTGCAAGTGTTGTGTATTGAAGCATTTTAATAACTATTACCAATTTTTGCTTCCATTTTCACTATGTATTTATAAACTGTGAAATGACTGGACAGTCAGTAATGCTTTGTTTAGCCCCTGTCTTTTTATGTGATGCATTTTGTAAACACAACAAACAAACCCTTGCAGATTGCTCCCCTCACTTGCATTTGTCTCTTTAATCGTAGATGGTGAGGATCTAGCTTATAGTACACGCTGCTGATGCATACCTGTTGTCATATATTCAAAGTACTAATTATAATGTGCTTTTCCAAGTATGCAAACTGTTCTGCAGTTTCTGGTATGGATTTCCACTCTCAGCACAGGCCAAGAAGCAGCTGACCGCTTTGAGAAGGAGCACCAGAGTAACAACTCTTTTGCTTTTAGAACAACTTTGTAGGGTACCCTCTTTCAATTTAACTAACTTTGACATTTCTGACAACACTGCCTTGGCGGTTGTAAAATCTCAGATTCAAATGCTACTTGACTATTGATGTCGCTCTTCAAATACAGGCTCTCTAACTCCTTTTAGAAAAGCCTTTCTAACTCCATATTTATGCTTGCCTACAATTTAGCTTCAGTGTGTTTCACTCTGTTGGAAAATCCAGTGCCATGATGGCATCATACTGCTTCTGTTATTGTGTGATCAATTTGTTGAAAGAAAAAAGCAGGTGAGCTACCAAAAAGGTATGTCTCTGAAATGCCTGTTTGTCATGTTATATTACTTTTAAATCAAATATTTTCAGCTTCCACTTGCTTCGGTTACATGTCTCTCTCGTATGGGCATGCCCCTGCCAGCTGACCCTGCTAACTAGGTGCAGATGTGGGGGCACTGACTGAAGGACCACGTGTAGATTCTGTTTCTGGAGATCTGGTCACATTTTATTGCTTGGTTGAATCAGATGAAACTGTGCTGCAAGGCACCACAAAATTTACTTACATTCTTTTGCTTCTCGGTATTCAGCTATTTCCTTTTGGCTTTCAGGATCAGATCATCAAAGAGCTGTAAATCTGAGCACCCTCATCAACTGCAATGGGAAGAAGATTGATTTCTCAAGCTTCTGTTTAAATCATAAAGAGCAACACAACTTTTCAGAGCTACCGCCCTCTGCTTATTCCCCTGACATACTTTAATCAATGAAGGGACGAATCTTGCTCCCTAATGCAAACGGTAACATTGATCATAAAGGAAATAATATCAAATTGTAGAAATCTAAAAGAATGTCAACCTTGAACTGGTGAAAACAGTGATTTGCTTCTTTTTACCTAGCGTGTTTTGTTTTGCCATGTCTTCAAATAGCAGTTACTGCATTGGAAAGCACTACTACCTGAAAACGGACTGACTGGTAGTCCTCTGCTGCGGTACAGTTGTATCTGGACCATGTTTTTCTTCCTGCCTGTTCTCTTTGCAGTTTTCTAAGCTACTTGTTTAATGGCATGCAAATGCCTGGACGTTTATTGCAGAGGAAGAAACATTTTATTTCAGGGATCAGGGGATTTTGTTATTTTATTTTGTTGATTCAGGAGTTTATGTATGCATTAACTAAAAACTAGTACTTTATTACCTGTTTGTTCCTTATGTGTTGGTTTACTCATTTTTAATTGATCTTATATTTCAGGCATGTTTCCTTTGTTTTAATATAAAAGATGCAGTGGAGCAATTTTTATGTTATATCAAGTTGCTGCAGTCTATCTTTGAAAAAATCAGTAAAACAAAGTGAAAATAAAGGTTGTGACTCCCTGGCTGATACACACAGAAGAATGTCACTCCGCAATGCATTGCTTTTAAAATGACTAATTAAAATTCAGTGCAGCTTGGTTCAGATTTGATCTTTCCACAGCTCTAAAATCCTGCTTGGTGACATTGTCACAGGGAGATTCCATGCAAACCAGTGGACCACGATAGTACTGGAGCAGAATGTCACGGTATATCTTGCTCAGCTTTTGACTGCATTTCCATGGAAGGAGTCTTCAGATGCGGCAACCTGACACTAGTACTCAAGAAGCGGGAGCCTCTCCAGCCTCTGGAACCTCAGAGTCTTCTCCAGCACATCTCTGTCCTGTGGCCCATGGGAGGCAGGTTGGGCCTGGGGGGCTGCAGGGAGGGCTGGTGGTGTCTGCCTGCTGAGCAGGTCATGCTGTGGGAGCGATGCTGGCTCGTTTTAAAAGTCCCAGTCATACTTGGAGTGGGTTTAATATGCATGAATTTGATGCTTGTCTTTCTGTGGGGTGATGAGTAATTTAATTTGCTTTTTTTTTTCCTCTAGTTGTGAAAATGAAATGCGTATTTTATGATAAGGCTGTGGGATACTTACAAAATTGGTGTTTTTTGTCACAGGTCACCTAGATGCACCTTGCTCCTAATAAAATATTAATATTTTACCTGCCACAGTGTTTGCAATTTTCATAAAGACAAGAGGCATTGTCTCTTGACCGCTCTTTAGCATAGCACAGCCTGCCCTTAAATTGACACTGTGTATAGCGTTACTATCATCTAACATGATTATTGTTGCTCAGGCTTGAGACTGGTCAGATTATAGACCAGCTGTACTAAGGACCGTATATCACGGACTAATGTAGGGTCTCTGACTCCAAAGATTCTGCAGTAATTAGATATCTTAACTGAGGTTTTTGTTTTACCTTTGAAAGAACATTATGCTCTAAACTTATTAATGAACCACAAATATTTTGACTCCTACTTTGATATCTTACACAGTATTCTCCTTTCTGGTTTCTTGATCTCATTTCTGGCCTTGACACAGTTACTTTGCTTGTCACAATTTCCTGCTGAGGGTAAATTATTTCTTCGTCTGTCTGTCTCGTCTCACAGGCCCTTCCGTTCATCAGGTATTCACAGCAGTTTTGTGTCTTTTCTTCTTGATCCAACAACTAGGCTTCCTAGTAATTTCTCAAATTTTCCTTTAACAAAGTTGATTACCAATCAGGAATGCAAGGAGTATGGGCTATGATTAGACACATGAAGATCAGACCCACAGAAATATAAGTGTGCTCAGACTACACTTGTATAATCAAGATGCGCTGCGAAACATCAAGTAGATCTGAGAGCAGCCGTGGCAATTTCTGTGAGAAACATGATATGCGCTATTAAAAATGCTACAAAGAAGGGTCTGATATAACACAGCAGTGGTTCCATTCATTCTGCAATTTTAAAAGAGACTGTTACCATTGAGGAAATAGAGCAAGAAACAGAAATTAGGTGTAGTAAGATACCGGCTAAGTCTCTCTGTGTTGAATTAGATTCTACACCATCGATTCTGGATGCATTTGTACCTGCTTTTAACAGGTTCCAGCATAATTCTTAAGTATCGGTAAGAAGTTTTTTACTCAGAGTCCAGGTGGGATGGATTTTGTTCACATTTTCCTCTAGACTTTCAGAAACATTCTAAACCATTGCCTGAATTCCATAGCAAAAGGCAGGGAGTCCATACATTTCACTTCTTGAGCATTTTATTCTCAAACTGTAGACCATCTTTCAAAAGGGACAGGCATGCGTTGCACTTGCACTGTTATATAGATTTATTATGTGCATGTATATCCTGTAAGTGCAGAAATAATGGGGTTTCTGGGTAGGTAACTGATGTTAAGGTATCTCAAGCTACATACAAAAATGTATTATTGCAGTTATATTATTCATCTATTTGTTACAGTGCTTGTGTTAAGTGGAGAAATCAAAGATAGCCTCTGAAGTTACAAATCCAGCATTTTCCACAAACAACCATGAATTTAAAAAAATCTAAACTTAAAAAATGCTGATGACAGGCTACTTAGTGTCAGTAGTACTATATGTCAATACTACTACTAGTGTTAGTGCTACTATGATTTGCAAAGTTGAAAGAAACTGAGTAATATGGGAAATAAAGGTAAAGTCACCGAAATTGCTGGGGCAAGGCTCCTCCAAACTGCAAGGCAGTGTCTCTGTCAGAGTTGGAAGTGCCTCCTTTGTCAATGCAACCTTGCAAACAGCTCCTGGAGAAGGAAATGTGTATAGCAGAAATGTAGTTCCGACTAATGAGAGAATAAATTAATTCAAATTGTCACAGGGAAAGAAGTTACTAAAATGTGAGGGGGCTGAACTTCTTAGCTTGTGTGAAAGGAAGATTGTGTATTTTATATCCATAGCTGCCTCAACAATATCACAATGGTAGCTACATAAGTGTCAAGGAAAGGCACGGAAACTAAGAAAAAAGGGAGGAGTGGAAGGTTATGCTTTCCTGTGCTGACTAAATTTGTTATGGCAGACAGCCATCTGTGTTCAAATAAATGATCTAGAGATTCATGGTGAATTGGGATAGGAAAGTAATGAAAATACTAAGCAATTCTGGAAATACAAGATCTTTGAACCATGTATTTCTGAATGGTCTCTTTAATTCCTATCCATCTCAAGTTTCCATTCTGCAATAACTCTGTATCCGAATTAAGAGCAGGAGGTATGGTTATGTGTCTTTGAATCAAATAGGATGTATGTACAGTGTGGAAGGATGCTGTGATTTATAGTAGTGTTCTCTGCTGTAGTTCTTATTTTAGCGTGATGCAGCCTTGGTTCTGGTTTATGTGCTTTGTGATAGACTAGACTGGAAGGAGCTCGTTAATACCTTTACTCTTTCATATAATGAGTATATCATGCATGAACTTTTGTCACATGTTGAGTATTTTGATATCTCAGCAGATTTAAAAAAAGGAAGTTAACTGCAGGTTACTATTTTAACTGGAGTGTGTCTGGAAAAGTTACAGCTTGTCCCTAAGGCAATCCTAAAAAATTTTGTTTGTAAGAAGTATTTGAATGCTCATTGTCGGTTTTTGTGTTCTGGTTTGTCATGTTCTTGTGTGCTCCTCTGTGTTGCTTGCTCATTACACAGTCATTAAAGTAAGCTGTGAGGTCTGAGCCTTTGTTTCCGTGAGTTACAGGGATGTATATACACATTACAGTCAATATGGAAATTCAATAAAAAAGAGATTATAGATAAGCATGTCTGCCCAGTTCTGCTTGCAAACTGTAAATAGCTAATCAGAGACTTCTTTCTCTGGGTGAGCTTCTAGTGAGCCAGATGCTTTTCTCACAGTTAATGAGTTTATACAATATTTTTTTTTAGATTAACCTCCCTCCCCTAATGGAGTGATAGAGTTGTTCCATTCTGATAAGGTCTCATACCTCTTCTTACCATTTCCAGGCATACTGTAGAAGATATTATTGCAAGGGCTTAATTCAGCTTGAGCAGTTTAGCAGATCCCATTTTGTGTTTTGTAATTCATTTAATCTTTATATGAATTAAAGAAGATCATGGGCAAGACAATCACCTATGCACAAGGACAAACTTTTAAGACAGCCAGCTTCAGCATCTGAGAACTGTATACATTCTTTTGAGCTGTAAGCTCTTTTCCAAGTGTCACTCATATTCTTCTCACTGTAAGACCTGTTGGCAGGGAACTCAGTTTGGTTTTTCCAATCCTTGTATTTTGATGCGTGATATCAGATAACCCTATCTATAGGCTATTGCAATGTCTAAAGGCATTAGTAGATATCTAGGAGCATGTAAATGTGTTTTGGTTTCAGATGATTTAACAACCTAGTTCATATTGTTATTAGAAGAACTTGCCTACTATCAGTTTCATTGTCTTGTAGAGATCCTCAACCTTCAAACACTGCGTTTTTCATTGGTCATATTCTTACCACTTATTGCTTGCTTCATTTACAATCAGGAGCTTCTTATCCAGCATCTAGGATGTGATTGAAGATATGGAAGATAAATCTGAAAAAAAACACCTATATGCTTTAGAACTTTCCACTAAGAAGTGAAACTCAGGCTTCTGTTAATTGGTTGATCTTTGGCTGCACCCTCTTATAAGGCAAGAAGTTATATTCCTGAGTACAGGTTTGATTAGCAAAGATCAAGTTGAGACTGAGCTCACTGGAAGTGCATAAAACTTTTTTTATCTGGACATGTTTTGTCTTCATCTCAGATGTTTGTGGCTGGTTGCCTACAGCTAGAAGAAATATTTTTCCTTTTGAGCTTTTATTAGGTTTGGCAACCAAAGGCACTTCACAGATTTACAATTAAAATCTCTCCCATTTATCAAAGAAGCCCACAATCATCTCTTATTGTTTCTGCTAGGGGTGTTAAGAGTCACTGACCAAGTGACAGGTAGGTTCTAGGAAACTGCTGGGAAATTTAAAAGCATGACAACCTTTTTTCTCCATACAGGACATCACAGACCAAAGCATGAAAAGTCCCTGCTCCACTTAAATGGATGCAAAGAAAATCAGTGGCTTTTTTTGGTTTTTTTTCGGTCAGGTCATTTAATGAGTTATTAGCAGTAAAACTGACAGAAAGTTAAACAGAGTACTTGGACAAGTACCATAGTTGAAAGACTCCAGTCAATTTCTTGTATCCTACACTATGGGAACAGATTCAAATCGCTGCAAGCTTTGGACACTCGATTTGGGACTTAAAAATCCACTGAAGCCTGCTGGCAGCAGTTTATTGTAGCTAGCCTTTACGCTTTTGCTGACAGAAAGATTCTTTCCTTAGCTGTAGCAAATAGAGCCTTTTCAGCAGCCTATATGTAAATACATAAAATTCGTTTCCTAGCGTGAACAGAACACAGCATCAGTTTTCAAATATAATGACTAAATTCTGCACAGATAAGCTAGTGTGCAAACTAGCTGTGCTTTTGTGCACTTAACATATATAATTCCAAGGGAAAAATACGTATTGCAGATACAAAGCTGCTAAGTGTTTCTGCAACAACCCATTAACATTGGCACTGGTGCATCTTGTGCGTCTCCAGTCTCTGAAGCTGCAGCTGAGCTGGCCCACGACAGCAATAACTGGATAGTTTCATTAATCAACATGTGAAGTTCATTCAGATCAAGTCAGTCATATCTTCTTGACATATACTCTTATCAGCCTTTCTGAGGGCCAGTATGCTTTTTTTATTCAAAATCATTCTCCTTGATCAGCTCTAGCTGATAGTTTTTGATAGTGTCATAGTCCCCATCATATGTAGCTCCTTGTACCTTCCTGAGCTCTGTTCAGGCCAGAAGCACACTGAGCCCTCTCTGCAGGGTTAATGAAAACAAAAACGTATTTGGATTTCAGATATTTGACCAAAATTCAGAGGGAAAAATCCCATTTTCAGAGAAGCTTTAGTAATGAATTTTTGAATGTTAGAATTTTTGAAACCAACAGGGTAATTAATATGTAACTCTTCTACATTAATATAAATAGCTTTTCTGGGTACAAAATCGTTATCCACCTTCAAAACTTGGCTGTCCCCCAGACAAGGGTTTCACTACAAGAAATCTTCCAGAAATAAGACTCAAATAGTGGTGAGATGGCAGAGTTCAAATATCTCATGGGAGAGAAGGACGGTATGTTCACTTATGGGTTGACTTAGATGCTTATTTCTTCTTGTGATACCAAGATAGGAGCTTGTTTTGTAGATCACCATGCCCAGAGCTCCCCCTTTCCTCATCTCGATCCATTCTTTTTGGTAAATGCAAACCCATTTCTTGCTGTTTTAACCTTCACAGCCCCTTTATAAGGTTTTTTTCCCACTGTGCTTTCCTTTGTCACATTAGGGCACAGTGTGACTTCTGTGGCTGTGACTGTTTAGACCATGAGAAAGGTGCAATAGCATCTTTGCCAAGTTGCCCACAGTCACTATACCCCAAAAGAGCTGTTCCAAAAAAAGCCTGTTCCTTTAATTACTTCATATGCCTAGAGGCTGATATAATATAATAGCCTAACAAAATATAGCAATATAAAGAGCTTCTCTGGAGCCCTGGGTAGTAGAAGATGTGTGTAGTCGCATCAGTCAGAAGTCGTGGGCTGAGAATAAAGAAGAGTTCTGTGAAAACGGTCTGCTGAACAAGCTGATACACTGGCTTTCCCGAAAACCACAAAAAGTCTGAAATACATCCTCCATAAAGGGGAAGAAAAATCTGGACTTCCCAGAGAGCATTGAACAACATGTATTTCTTTTCACAGAATCACTGAATAGTAGGGGTTGGAAGGGACCTCTGTGGGTCATCTAGTCCAAACCTCCTGCCGAAGCAGGGTCACCGACAGCAAGCTGCACAGGATCTTGTCCAGGCGGGTCTTGAATATCTCCAGAGAAGGAGACTCCACAACCTCCCTGGGCAGCCTGTTTCAGTGCTCCGTCACCCTCAGAGGGAAGAAGTTCTTCCTCACGTTCAGACGGAACTTCCTGTGCTTCAGTTTGTGCCCGTTGCCCCTTGTCCTGTCACTGGGCACCACTGAAAAGAGCTTGGCCCCATCCTCCTGACACCCACCCTTCAGATATTTGTAGGCATTTATAAGGTCCCCTCGCAGCCTTCTCTTCTTCAGGCTGAACAAGCCCAGTTCCCTCAGCCTCTCCTCGTTGGGGAGATGTTCCAGTCCCCTCACCATCCTTGTAGCCCTCCGCTGGACTCTCTCCAGTAGCTCTTCATCTTTCTTGAAGTGGGGAGCCTAGAACTGGACAGAGTACTCTAGATGAGGCCTCACCAGGGCAGTGTAGAGGGGAAGGAGAACCTCCCTCGTCCTGCTGGCCACACTCTTCTTGATGCACCCCAGGATCCCATTGGCTTTCTTGGCAGCCAGGGCACACTGCTGGCTCATGGTTAACCTGTCGTCCACCAGGACGCCCAGGTCCCTCTCCACAGAGCTGCTCTCCAGCAGGTCCACCCCAAGCCTGTACTGGTGCATGAGGTTGTTCCTCCCCAGGTGCAGGACCCTGCATTTGGCTTTGTTGAACCTCATCAGGTTCCTCTCTGCCCAGCTTTCCAGCCTATCCAGGTCACGCTGAATGGCAGCACAGCCTTCTGGTGTATCTACCACACCTCCCAGTTTGGTGTCATCAGCAAACTTGCTGAGGGTACATTCTAACTCTTCATCCAGGTTGTTGATGAAGTTAAACAAGGCTGGGCCCAGTACTGACCCCTGAGGGACACCACTTGTTACCAGCCTCCAACTAGACTCAGCGCCGCTGATGACAACCCTCTGAGTTCTGCCATTCAGCCAGTTCTCTATCCACTTCACCAACCACTCATCCAGCCCGCACTTCCTCAGCTTCCCTAGGAGGATATCATGGGAGACTGTGTCGAAAGCCTTGCTGAAGTCAAGGTAGACAACATCCACGGCTCTCCCTTCGTCTACCCAGCCAGTCATGTCATTGTAGAAAGCTATTAGATTGGTCAGACATGATTTCCCCTTGGTGAATCCATGCTGACTACTCCTGATAACCTTCTTTTCTTCCACTTGCTTCATGATGGCCTCCAGGATAAGCTGCTCCATCACCTTTCCCGGGATGGAGGTGAGGCTGACCGGCCTGTAGTTCCCTGGGTCCTCCTTCTTGCCCTTTTTGAAGATTGGAGTGACATTGGCCTTTCTCCAGTCCTCGGGCACCTCTCCTGTCCTCCAGGACCTCTCAAAGATGATGGAGAGTGGCTCAGCAATGACATCCACCAGCTCCCTCAGCACTCGTGGGTGCATTCCATCGGGGCCCATGGATTTGTGGACGTCCAGATCACTTAAGCGATCCCTCACACAGTCCTCCTTGACCAAGGGAAAGTCGTCCTCTTTGTAGGCTTCTTCTCTTACCTCCGGGGCCTGGGATTCCTGAGGGCCAGTCTTAGCACTGAAGACTGAAGCAAAGAAGGCATTCAGTAGCTCTGCCTTCTCCGCATCCTCCGTCACCAGGACACCCGCCTCATTCAGCAGCGGCCCCACATTGTCCCTAGCCTTCCTTTTGCTGCTGATGTAGTTGAAGAAGCCCTTCTTGTTGTTTTTGACATCCCTTGCCAGCTTCAATTCCAGGTGGGCTTTGGCCTTCCTCGTCGCATCCCTGCGTGCTCTCACCACGTTTCTGTACTCTTCCCAAGTGGCCTGCCCCTCTTTCCACATTCCACGGACATTTCTCTTCTGCCTGATCTCTGCTAGAAGCTCCTTGTTTAACCATGCAGGTCTCCTGCCTCCTTTGCTAGATTTCTTTCTCAGGGGGATGCATTGCTCCTGTGCATGGAAGAAGTGTTGTTTAAAGAGCGACCAGCACTCATGGACCCCCCTGCCTTCAAGAGCCCTGGCCCACGGGATTCCTCCCAGTAGCTCCTTGAAGAGGGCAAAGTCAGCCCTCCTGAGGTCCAGGGTTTTGATCGTGCTTATCGCCCTGCTTCCTCCACGCAGGATCCTGAACTCGACCATTTCATGGTCACTGCAGCCGAGTCTACCTCCAACCTTCACATCCTCCACCAGTCCCTCCTTATTTGTTAATACAAGGTCCAGCAGCGCGCCTTTCCTTGTTGGTTCCTCCACCACTTGCATCAGAAAGTTATCATCAATGCTCTGTAGGAACCTCCTGGATTGTGCCTGCCTAGCTGTATGGCCTTCCCAGCTGATGTCAGGGTGGTTGAAGTCCCCCATGAGAACCAGGGCCTGTGATTGTGAGGCTGCTTGCAGCTGCCTGTAGAAGGCCTCATCAACCTCCTCCTCCTGGTCAGGTGGCCTGTAGTACACACCCACGATAATGTCACCCTTATGAGACTGTCCCTTAATTCTAACCCACAAGCTTTCAACTTGTTCCTCATTTGCCCCCAGGCCAAGCTCAATGCATTCTACTTGCTCCCTCACATATAGAGCAACTCCCCCACCTCTCCTTGTTGGTCTGTCTTTCCTAAAGAGTCTGTAGCCATCCATGACAGCATGCCAGTCATGTGAGTTGTCCCACCATGTTTCTGTGATGGCGACCAAGTCGTAGCCGTCCTGCTGTACAATGGCTTCCAGCTCCTCCTGTTTATTGCCCATGCTACATGCATTGGTGTAAACACACTTGAGCTGGGCTGTCAATCTCACCCCTGGCCTTGGCACTCCAAGCCTAGGCTCATCCCTAGTGAGCTGGGCAATATCCCCTTCCCCCTTCGAACCTAGTTTAAAGCCCTCTCAATGACCCCTGCCAGCTCGTGGCCAAGAATTCTTTTCCCCCTTTGAGATAGCTGAGTTTCACCTGTCGCCAGCAGGCCCGGTGCTGTGTACACCTCCCCATGATCAAAGAAGCCAAAATTTGACTGATGGCACCAGTCCCTGAGCCACCTGTTAACCAGGTGAGTTTTCCTGCCCCTTTCAGTGCTGTTCCCTGCCACTGATGGGATGGAGGAAAACACCACCTGCACCCCTGATCCCTCAACCAATTGCCCCAGTGCCCTGAAGTCCCTTTTGATGGCCTTGGGACTTCTTTCTGCTATCTCGTCCCCGCCAACCTGCATTACCAAGAGGGGGTAGTAATCAGAAGGCTGCACCAGACCAGGGAGTTTCTTCGCAACATCCCTAACCCGGGCCCCAGGGAGGCAGCAAACTTCCCTGTGGGATGGGTCCAGTCGGCAGATCGGGCCCTCTGTTCCCCTCAGAAGGGAATCACCTATGACAATGACCCTCCTTTTTTTCTTAGTTGAGGCAGTCGTAATTTTTGGGGCTGTCTGACTCGTTCTAGGCAACCCCCTGAATGGAGCCTCACCTTCACCCACATCCTCTGTGGCCGGCCCCTCACATTCCAGAGCCCCGTATCTGTTGCTTAAGGGCAGCTGGGCCAGTGAGGGAGGCTGGGGGGAGATTCACTTGCTCCCCCGAGCAGGGACCTGTTTCCATTCCCCCCCATCTCTTAGGCCCCCTCTTTCTGCTCGTTGGCAAGAGGGTAGGGGGTTCTCTGCTTCTCGTGGAGCCGCCTCCTGCTGCCTCGGCCTCAGGGAGGGCAGGGTGCGGCTCCACCAGTCGATCTCCCTCTCACACTCCCGGATGCTCCTCAGCCTCTCCACTTCCTCCTTCAGGTCTGCCACCAGGCTGAGCAGATCATTCACCTGCTCGCACCGAACACAGCAGTTGTCTCTGCTGTCCTCCGGTACGAGCGCCAGGCTCAGGCACTCCCTGCAGCCAGAGACCTGGACACCCGCGTTCTTGCGTGGGGCCTCCGTCTGGGTCCCCACACTCCTTCGAGCAACAGCTTTACCACGGGTGGTAACCATGGCTAGAATATCTCCTGGAAGAGCGATGCCCACTACCTGAGTTGCCAGAAGGGGCGGCTGTACCCTGCCAGTCGCCTTCCCCGCTCTCCCTTCCTGCCCCAACTGCCGCGCAAACTGCTGCGCCGCTCCCGGGCTGCTGCGCCGGCTCTGTTTGCCGGCTCTGTTCCCTCACGCTCCCTGGGAGCTGCTCTTATCCGTGAGGGGGTTTGGCCGCTGTCACACTCGACTCCGCCCCCGCTGAGTCAGAGCTGCCGCTCGTTGGCACCTCCCGCTTTCCCTCTCGGGGGGGGGGGGGGGGGGGGGGGCTGGGGTCTCCTCTCTCTCTCTCGGCGCTTTTTGCCGCCTCGCCGCTGCGGTTTTGCCACCGGAGAAAGGGTCCCTCGGCGCGAGCCTCTGCTCCAGAACCCTTCACCTTCAGTAGCTTCGCCGAAAAAAAATACTTTTTTTTTTTATTGTTACTTTCATGATTAGAACTCAGAGAAAATATTGTATTTTAAATGAATAATTTCCCTGAAGTAATAGCAACAGGGGGAAAGAAAGACATGACCTTTCCCATAATGAAAGAAAATTGAAACTGAGATCCACACACAGTTATAAATGAGAAAAAGTTAATAATGAATGGGGACTGTTCAGAATTCTTTACCAAACTTCATTTATTTATAAGTGCAGCCTAAAATGCAGTGAAGCTAAGAACCTTTGGGACCCTTTTGAATACTTCTATTTAAATTAAGAAAAGACAAGTAAATATGTGTTATGTATATACATATAGATATTCAGATATTCAATTTTTCACGAGAGCTTATTCTGCAAAGAGATTTGTAAAAACAGTCACAGTTTTCTGAGTACGGACCAGCAACCTCATAGATTGTATTTTTTCCTTTTTGCAAAAAAAAAAAAGTCTGAAAACTTTTTTATTAGACCTAGTTGAAAAAAAATCAAAAAAATCAATATTCCCCTATTCGTTAATATTCACTGATAGGTATTAAAAGTCACTGATATTCATCCAATAAAAACTTTATGAATAAAATACTCAGATGAACAACTTTGGTCATCTTTCATCCTCAGCCACCACCATGATTGCAGCAAGACTCAGCAGAGGTGGAAGCATCAGCTCACACAGAACTTGTGGCAGGATGATGTCCAGAGGAGAGAGAACAACGGTGATGCAAGTGCACGTAGTTAAGTTCTACAACCAAAGAGGTGACAGTAGCATTATCACTGCTTCAGATGCTAAGATTGGAACTTGGAAGGAAAACATCTGATTCAAGGTCTATTTAACTGGTGAACTACTTCCCTAAAAGTGAATTTCTAGTAGTTTGTCAACAACCAATGTTTTGAGCACACCATATAATTATCAGAAGAACTCAAAGGCTCCAGGTGTGCTAGAAGCATTCACTCAGAAAAGGGAGTGAGAGCAACTTATAAAGGAGCTTGGTTTTTATTTCTTTACAATGTTATCTCATTGCATGGAGTGGGTTTTCCAAATCCAAGAGAGATCATAATCAATATAACTGCTGCCAGGGATTCCTGTGTGAGGTAGGTGTTGACTGTACTTTCTTTGTGATGAAATGGTTGTGAAATTAAAGCTTGAATCTTGAAAAGATTTATGTATATTGACAACAATATTGGCCCTGAGGAGAAATGCTGTTCCTCAACTGACATAGGAAATCACCGTTCTCTAAATTGTTGTCATACAGTTTTGAGAGCAAAGTTCAGCTACTGCAATCAAAAAGCCCAGCGGATTTGTACTTCTCATTACTAGAAAGTGACTGAAGATCACTTTGTCTTCAGACATCTTTTGTTCACAGAGTGCAATTTTACTAACAGGATGACCTTTTCAAATGAGGATATTTCTCCACCACTTCACTCAGTGTATTTCAGGGCCATGGTTATTCTTTGCAGACAAACATAACAAAGCATAGGTGGGATTTGCAGAAGGATTTAGATGAAATGCAGAGTACTGGAAGAAACACTGTTGTTCTCTGTAAAGTTCTCAGGAAAATACTGATGCCTTAGGATGACAGGAAAGCATCCAACCCCCACTGAGTAAGCCAATCACACATATTAAGGATGAGTTTTATACCACTGCTGCCTCTGCTTTACAGTAGCCAGCTACCGTATGGATGATGGCGGTTCAGTTATACTCCAGCCTGAGGCAGTTGAGACCGAGCTTTTTCACCCCGCAGGACAGTGTATGGGTCAGGATGCTGTCGCCTGTGGGGCACCCCTTCCCTTTCCACTGGGTCTCACCTCCAATGAGAAAATGGAAGGTCTGTTGGGCCAACATGAGAACCTACAAGAGGGAACTTGGCACTGGAGATTAGTGATTAGGAAGTGAAGCAAGAGCCCTACGTTAAAAAGAAAATCTATAAAATATGTGTTTGTATAGTATAGACTGTTCTGAGAGGAGAGATATCCACTTCCCCCCTCTGGACAAGTGAGATATCTAGCTACTCAGTCACACTATCTTGCAGGAAATGCATTACTGCAGGTTCAGAAGAGCCTGATCTGGTGGCTGCATGTGAGGTGTAATCTGGCAATGCCTGCTGGATCTGATCCCTGAGGGGACTTAGATGGTGCAACATTAGCTGTGCTTTGGCTACGTGAAGAGTAGATGCAGGCACCTGGAGAGCCTTAATCAGGGAGGTATCCAGGGAGTTATTTTCTTAACTGTGTGGTGTCTGTTCGGGGGGAGACAATTTTGTTTTCAGGTGCCTAAAATTCCCCTTCTACCCTGTTTCAAGCACTGGTGTGGAATCTAAACCTGAGACATGTGTGTCTTCAGGTTGCATCACATCATGCAAGCCAAGTCTGACAAGTGCCTGTCACTAACATCCAGAAGCTTTTGCTTAATATTTCTGATTGCATTCCCAACTGTGCAGTCATGAGACATAGCAGGGGATTCAAATGTGCTCTTCAGCCACCAAAGACACATTTGAGTGAATTGCTAATCTCCCCGGACACCTGGAATGCAGATAATGACTTTTGTATGTACAGCCTGATCATCCACCTAGGTAAATCTGCTCACTCCTCTCTCTGCTGTGGCATGAGGATTTTAAAGCTACTATTCTGAAACTCCTCTCTCAGTATTGGCATGGCTAGATCCTCCAGAGCACTCACAGCTGTGCTGCCTTTTAACAGCCATTCCTTCGGAAAGAGGGAAATGATGAATTCAGCAACATGAGGTTAAGCTGATAAAACTCACAGGCATAAGTGACAGTCCAAAACGATTCTTCAAAGCAGCAGCTGACTTATGATTTGTGATATAAAACCCAGTGGTATAAAACCCCGTGATATAAAGCTGCATGAAATTTCTAATTGTTGTGGGTTTGGCCTGCTCTTCCAGCTATGGGCCAGCATTACTTCTTCAGCTGGGACACCCAGTTTCAGTAGAAGCAGTACTTCAGCAACATCAACATACACGTCAGATAAGAGATATCATGTTCTTCTAGGGCTGGCAGGATCCTGTCCTCCTCTCTCTGTGAGTGACTGCCATTGTCTTTGCTGGGATCTCCCTCTGCCTCCAGCAGCAGCCCAGTGCTTTGCTGGGATTTACTCCCAGCTGTGCGAGAGCCACCTGCAGAACACCGTGCTGTCCACAGACATGGAGTCCTGAAGATGTTGTAATGCTGTGTTTATAAAGAAGCAAACTCTGGGGATGGCTGAAGCCGTCTCCAGCAAGCTAGAAAGGGATGCCCTTCAATTCATTTTTTCTGTGCGTGACTGTAATTCTACGTGAATGAAGAGCCACCAGAAAACAGCAGGCCAAAGAGAGGAAAAGTGTGAAAAAGTGTGTGTGAAAATCTCCCCAAGGTGCTAAGCTTCAGAGGCTTTTGAGTCTGCAGGAACTGGTAAGCTCACAACACCAAGAAACTGCTGAATCTGCACAAGGCCACTGGCACACACTGGTGTTGACAGTGACTTGTATAAGTCAGCCTGCATCCAAGCGGGCAACAGCTCCTGTGTTCAAATGCTCCAGGACAATGTGCACACCTCGTAGAACAAAGGACCCTCTGAGAGGCTTTTGAAAATCTGACTTCGAAGCCACTGGTGGGGCAGACCAGCCTTCCACTGCTGAGTATATGTCTGGAGCTGGTCTCTCAGCTCTTGCTCCAGATGGGTAGCAACAGTGTATGAATGAATTACATCCCCTCCATCCCCTCTCAGTGAAAAGGGAGTTTTTCAACAGAGAGAGTGAGTTCTCTGAACTTCCACATCTGCTCAGAAAATAGAATTATGAGGAATGGTTGCAGTTTTTATAGATCCGCTTATAGCTCCACTTACATATCCATGAAATACGGTAAACTACCACACTTGGTCCCAACATTTCTTCTTTGCCTTTCAAACAAATTTGGCATCCCGTGACTTTATTGCTGTATCAGAAATGAAGGATCATGCAGCTGAGGTTGTGCACAGTCCTTTGCTTTGAAGAGTCAAACCTCACAGATTTGTATTGCTTGTGCAAGCTTTATGTTTCTTCTTGCTCATGTGTTCTTTGGAAGAGCAACAAGATTTTGTGGGTTACAAGTCACGTGTATGACAGCAAGGGAGCGACGAAATCTGTAGCATTGTGCTTTCCTTATATCTCAAGGAACTTAATTTCCACTAAAGCTCAGGCAAGACCAAGGGATGAAAAAGAATGAGACATGATTAATAAGTAACCTTAATAAGCATTTTGCATTTACCTTTCAATAGCCATTAAAACAGTTAACACAAAAGTGTCTTTTAGGCTTCCCTTGAAATAGCCAGTTTTGCCATGCTCTGTTCTCAGCCCCGGTGTGGCCCCTGTTGTTTGAAAGGGTTTTCACAGACTTGTGCAAGGAAGGAACATGGCCCGTTCTAGTGCCACCTTTGTCTTTTTCTAAGGTCCTTGTATTTGTCAAGTACAAACCAACAACTGACAAAGGTGCAACGATCATCCATCTTCTACTCTGTACAAAGCACTTGAAACTTAAGAGCATTTTCTCTGGTTTCCTTTTTTATAAAGTTCTTTATACTAGCTTTTCTTTTCAAGTCCATTTTGAAGAGGAGGTCATCTTCAGGGAATTCTGTATGAGCTTATTTTATATTTGTTTATCAGATGTTTTCTGTAAGAAACTGCTAATTAATTGCTAATTGATAAAAATGAAATTGGCTGCCAGAATTCCCTGAAGAAGCAATCAGCAGCTGAAGCCAGTGCTTTGGGGAAGAAGCTTTTCCAGGGCCTGTTGGTCTAATGTATACATTGACACAACAGGTCAATTGCCTCTTCTCATGTGGGGTTTTGTACCTTCTTCCTCTAGCACAGCCTAGACTATGTTCAGGGTGTGGATGCCTCCCTACATATTGTTAATCCCTGACATTGCTGTTCTAATCCACTCGAGCAGTTTGCGGCTGAAGAAGTCAGAATTTTGGTGAAAGAAAAGATTTTGATGTGATTTGTTTTGATGGTATCATTTTGATTATTTGGTCCCAGTGAGAAAATGGGGCCGGTAGCAGCCAGTCAGATATGTCAATGGCTGATCTCTACCCTGTGGCAAAAGACCTTCCAATGGTACAAAGTTCACATATCAATAAAAGTGCATTTTTATTTTTTTGTCGAGCCCCTTTCCCTCTCCAGCAGAATCAAATGACATGAAGCCATTCCTATAAGTCAGGCTCCAGAGGGACAGAAACCTTCCCAAGGACAGCTGTTCCTTCAGTGAAGAAACATCTGCCAAATAACATCATGGGCTCAGCCTTTTTCTTTTTGACTTAATAGGAATGAAATCAGTGCCATACTAAATTGTCACAGGTTCATCAGCCATCCTGGAAACAAATCCTGCCTCTGACTAAGTGTTCATTTTCTGTCTTAGGAAGTGTTTTGATTTTTAGGATAGCAATGGGAGGCCACTGCTTTGAGACAATGTTCTGGGGCACTTTGTCTGCCTCATCAACATTCAGATTCAAATGCCAGGAGAACCTAGTCATGTGGTAAAACCATGTAGGTACTTTGCAGATAAAGGTGTGATTAGATGTGTGTTTAAGTATTCGTTGGGTCAGGGCCAAAGCATGTATCTGTCCAGTTATTTTTACATAAAAATGGAGAATTGAGAGAATGATCAGGTATGACACTTGTTTAGAGATATATCCGTGAATTTTTTCTGATTTGGAAACCAGGCAGAAGAATAATTCCTGAAGATCTGAACTGAAAATAAAGTTCTACATTTTCACTCCTGAGATGGAAAGGTAAACATTCTCCTACATATTTTTGCTTCTTTTTTTAACTTTCAAAGTTAGGTAAATTGCTTGTCAAAATGCCACACCAAAAGGAAAAATAGAAATATTTCATTAAATGTGTCAAAAAATTCTCCTGAATTTCTTTGTAAAGCTGTTTTTCTTATGATGAAAGATCAAGATACAGCAAGAATTTGTGAATCATTTTTATAAACCTGTATCTGCATTACTTTTGAGAAAAAGCAGTTGAATACAATTTTAGCTTCCAGATCCAACTTTATTTTGAACCTACTCAGTATTTCTCACTACTAGACCCTTTTTTTTGGTTATATAACTATTTGCTAGAATTTAAGCACCTTTTAACTGAAATTCTCTTTTTAAGCATCTACCAGAGACTGAATATTTTAATTTAATCTCTGACAATGTACTCTACCCATTTTTTAAGATGCAGGTGGCTGTAAAGTGCACTATCTTGAAAACCTAAAAACTGTTGGCATTGTGTTTTAGATTTTTTTGTTTGTTTTGCTTATTTTGGAGCAAATTATAGAAATATGGAAGACACTGGGGATATACCTTTTGTTATCACTGCTCACAAATTTTGTACAGACTAAGTACATACTGAAGTTTAGCAGACATATTACCCTGAAAGAAAAATAAATAAGTAAATAAAGCTATGAACCCAGGGGAGCACACTACCAGCTGCGCTTCGTTTGGATGCAGAATTAAGAGGGGCCTTTCTACCCTCATTCACCCATCAGTCTCAGCATCCAAAGCTCAGCTAGTGCAGAAGAACTGCCTGATAAAGAGTGGGCAAGAGCAGAGCTGTGAAGGGGTGAGTAGAGGAAAGAGATATGGCTCTATAGTGCCAGTAAGCTTGCCTTTCCCTGGGAGAAAACCCAGAGTTTCCCAGGTTCATCATTTCTTCCTGCTAGCAAACTTCTGTGTAACTTTTTCACAGAATATCTCTTTCCCTCTCTAGGGCTGGTCCTCAGGGAGGATGAAAATGCGTTACTGAGGGTTCATTAGCTCAAGCAGCAGTGAATCAGAAACTTCCTGCTGGGACCAATATTCATCAATATGATGAAATTTGGGGATTTTCTTCAGTTTGCTCCAACAAACAAGCAGAAGATGACATGCCCACATCCTGTGACTCCTTTATACTAGATGGTTACTGTGTTTGTGTTTTGCTTTTTTTATAGTGAGAAAGCATTTTAAAAAAACGTAGAAAAATGTGAAGAAGATGACAATTTTGGAAATTGCATTGTGCATGGTCATTGTGGTTTTTAACCTCAAGATTCCTACCTCATGTCCTGCCTGTTGTGTGGTTGGTTTGGGAATGAATCGGGGTCTGAATGAATCCTGCTTAATTTGTTGTAGCAAATGGACAATAAGCAGCAGATTGGGCAGGGTATTAAAGTAAGAGGTGGCACCATATGACAGTGAACGTTGTCCCAGAGAGCTGGACCCTGTTTCTAATTTTTCCACTGAGGTCGTGTGTGGCCCTGGACAGATCAGGTAAACCAAAGTCTTCACAGGCAGTCTCTGTGTTTCCCATTTCCCAGCTGTCTGACTTGGGAGCTCTGATTTGCGAAAGCACAGGGAAATCACAGCTGCAGCTGGAGTCTCTGCAGTTTGTATTTTGAACACATATATTCTAAATAACACAAAGCTCTCTGGAAATTCAGACTCTATTGCTTCAAGCAGGACATTCAGATTAATAAATATTTATCTTTAATCTCTCTGTGCCTACATTTTCCCTTTTTATATTAGGAATAATATCATCTGTCCCTATCCTCCCCGCCAACACACACACAGAAGGAAAGGAATTATCCCGTTGTGAGAACAGGGCTCACCTTACATCTGTAAAATTTAAAACACATATTTTACATGCAAAGGAGCTCCTGACCCTCCCTGTCTAAAAAGATAAGATTGCTGTTGTTATCCAGGATAGCAATTTGGAGAAGTTGACAAAAAGTTCAGTTCTTCAGGTCATGGGGGTGATTCTCCTGGCAGGTTCCGGATGTGACCACCTTAGTCTGTTGAAATTAATGCAAATCTATTGAATTCGGTAGACCTGGGTTCAGAGGAAGGAAGTTTCTTTCTCAGGCTTCTGAATTCTTATTTACTGACATGGGTCAAGGGATTAATGTTGGCTACACACTTTAATCACGTGTGTGATTCTGAATGATCTAGCCGGAGTTGGTTGCAATGGTGTAAGGAGAAGGCTTTTTGAACTGCCTCTGGAGAGCAATTGGTGTAATTGGTGTAATGACTCACTTCATTGTGAACCTGCGTGCTGCTGCAATAGTCACGTAACAAAGGAGGAGTCATTCTGCTGTCCTTACCAAAGTTGCATAGCACTTCACTCTGAGGATCTAATTATTTTCAGAATAAAAAAGGGGACTAAATAAAGCCCTAGAGAAATACTTTACCTGTTGTAGAAGAGAATGATTGCATGTCAATTTTGTTTAATGAGCATACTTTATAAAGATGGGTTTGAAATGCTTTATCGACTGCACTGGATGTCAAAATCACTGGTTAATCAACAGAACAGGTATTTGGGTAACAGCCACATGATGAGCGACCCGTGTCTTCAGAAACCTGAAGCTAGTAAAGAAGACTGAAGTTATACAGAAGTTGACTTCTTTGTTTCATGATGGCTCTCTGCTGTAGAGTATTTGAAGATCAGGGAGTGTATGCTTCATCTTCATTCTTCCCATACCTCCACTTTGTAAAATAGCCACTGATTCACTCTGTGAAGTTCAGTTAATACCTAATGGCTTGTCTTGTGCTCTGCTAATATACGGTAGTGTTCAAGCAGTGTTCAGGGCAAGGAAGGGAGGTACCACATCTCTTTAGTCAGCACAGAGGTGGAAAAGAAAATCTTTTGTTGCCAACCACCAAAAGAAGAGAAGAAAAAATTACAGATATATCTGAAAGAAAAAGGGAGGAAAAAGTGTGCTCTGTTTCATTACCAGCTCCAGTATCGGGAATATAAAAGATACATTTTCCTTCCTCTGAAGGAAAATGGTTGACTCGGCATATTAGGTGTATCAAAGACTTTGCAAAGCCTTGTAGGCTTTTGCAAAACCCAAGTAATAATGGTGCAGACCTGGGATCATTTTAGCTGTGTTATTAAAGCTTGAATAATTTTGTCTGGGCACAAAGCTACATTTTTGCCTTAACTCTGTAATAAACAAAAGCTCAGTTTTGTAAGACCAGATTTACTTGGTAACTGAGTTCTAGTTTTACCTGAACTACATAATCCAGAAAGGATTCAGGCTTACCTCAGGTTTGCCATCCCTCTGATATATATCTGTTTGTGAGAAGGGGATCGTGATGCTCCGGTACAAAGAATAAGTGGCGTTTAACAAATTGGAGACATGCAAGTGTATCTGTATGCCTGTATTCACATGCCTCTGATTTTGTAGTTGGGTTTTAATCCCCAGCTGCCCATGTTGTCTATATGATTGTGTTCATTTTATGTCTGTTTTGACATGGAAGTAAGAGATTCCTTTGCTAAGGGCCCTCAAGTGCAGAAAAACCCACACACTTAAGTCTTGTCTTTGCATGCAATATGGGTGGTGGTGTTTCAGTTGCTTGCTCCCTGTTGTCCAGGTCTCCAGTAGGGTCCTGGTGCTCTGCTTCCTCCAATTCATTGTGGCCTTCCTTGTATGAAGCCCCAGTGGCAGAGCTGGAGTGTCTTCTCAAGGGGTTGCGTGCACGGCAATGGCAGCATGTGCCAGTGTAACCTGCTGGTATGGTAACTGCAGACCTGCAGGAGCAGGACTTCATAAGGCAGGAGGAGGGAGGGTGAGTGGGCTGCTGCTTTGTGTCTTCCAGATGGCGATTTATATCAAGATCTTTTCTGACTTTAACAGATGCAGAGAAGTAAAAGACTTCAGCTATAGCAGGTCATTCTCCTGCAGCATCTTGTTTTCCCAAGAAATAATTTCAGTGATGCAAGGTTAGAGCTATTCATCCTCAGGTTTGGTGACTTTGATCTAGGTAGTCCGAGGGATGCATTTAAAAGGTCACACAGTTAAAGAATGGGCAGGTTTGCAAAATCTGCAAAGGACAGAGAAATTTCTTTCAGCTTTGATCACTCTGCCCTCTGTAAACAATCAGAGTGTTGATGTTAAGTTTTGGACCAAATATCATGCTTGGATCGACTCTTCTGGTCTGCAACCATCTGTGGTTTCTGTTAGTAAAACACCTGTTTTATGCTGCAATTTTTAAAAAAGTATGGTCTTCAATGCTATGTTGTGGGTCCTTGTTTCATACACCTACTTGGAAAAAACTGTGTTTGGGGTATTTAATAGGCTATATATTTTATCCTGATGTTTGATGTTCTGTTGATTATCCGTTCATGAATATCAAAGCACTTAATGTATACCTATTCATATTTTCTGCCTTTCTAATTTGCGACACTTTTCATATGCTCAAGATGTACTGCATCTGCTCCCTTTCCGATGTGAACGGCAGTTTTACAGGGCACAGAGCTGCTAATAAAAGGTTATTGTTGACAGTTCAGTCACAATATAAAGTTATTACAGCTTTTAAACATGTAAAGAAGTTTAATTAGTTTTTAATTAGTATGTTGGTTCTTAACTTGTAGTAGGATTTTAAAAAATGTGTTATCTTGTAAAGCAAGCTGGAATAATGAGCTTTAATTGTGGATGCTCTGGATGCTAAAATATTCATCAGTACTGCTGTGCAGCTACTGGCTTATTCTTTCAGGAGTACTGCTAAGAAACATGTGTAGGAAAAATAAAAAACAGCAACAAAGAAATATAAAATAACCCATTAGCAGTAAAATATCTGGTAGAAAAAATCCTGCAGCAGTACTGGAAACAATGGACAAAGCTGGGTCTAAGACTTAGGCTGGCAGGACAGAGTGGGCTACATGTCCGTAACTACTTTCAGCCAATCAAACCTGACATCAGAATTTTGTCTTGTTAATATATCTAGCCATTAAAGAAAAACAGAGAAAAGACTGAAGATCTTGATTTGACCTTTTGTAGTTCTGCACATGATGTTGCCACTTCTAAACTGTCCAGAGTGGGCATCACCATTCTGCTGCTGCCCTGATCTTGATCCGCCCAGCATGCGTGACGGGAACGAGAGCAGCACAGACTTGCCTGCTGCAGCCCTGTGCCACGCTTTGAGAGTCACCTCTGAGATCAGTCAGGGCCCTGCAGCTGGGGCTCCGCAGCTGGGACAGCCAGCTGAAGCCAGCTTCCTCCTGGCTCTTGTCCTATGGTTGTTGCTTTGTCATTCAGGTCGTAATGCCAAGTTTTCTGGGCATCTGCGTAGCTCTCTGCTTCAGCCAGCACGTGTATTTCATGTAAGCCATCTGAAAAGCTGTTACTGGTTATTTGCTTTCTGCCCAGATGGCTGTAAACTGAGAGACGTGGTGGAATCCTGCATCCATCATTTTTCATCTTAGTGGAATCCAAGACCATCATTTTTCCAGCAAAAGGTTTTTCTTTGTCATAAATCACTGCACCTGCATTGCCTATTTAACCTAAAGATATGTAAATAGGCATAGGCACCATAAGTGGCATATTAGAGAAGTATGTCTTCGAAAAGAGATGGATGCTCTGAGAAGCAGATAAGGGACGTGCTTAAAGGACTTCATTAATTAAAAGCAAAGATTGCAGATATCATGGAGTTCAATAACAAAGTGGAAAGGAGCAAACTAGGTGTAAATGAGTCAGTGATTGTTTCATCAGAGAACGGGAATTTTTCCATGGGTACTTTTTTGTTGCTTACACCTGACAGCATGGCACAGGGCAACTTCTTTGTGTAGCCTAGAAATGTGACAATACTTGCTCAGAAATAGAAATCAGAAACATTTTTTTAAAAAGTTTCTAAACAGATCATTTGAAGTTTTGAAATTTGTTTGCTTTTTACCCCAAAATATTTAATTGTATTCTCCTTGGATTCCTGAATAGTTTTAGTTGAAGCTAGAATAATTATTTTAATTTTTTTTTTTTTAAACACAGTATCTGTAGACGTAAGTATGTGAAAATTCTAAAGGTATCTGCACCTCAACTGTAGAACATATCATAATAGCACAGAATTAGAAACATTGACAGTTACAGGAAGAGGAGAAGAGTAATCCACTGTACTCTTACCTCCACAGTGGGCTTGACAGTAGAAGCATCAGTAACACAAGGACTGCAGAACAAGTACGGTAGTGAAGAGTGGATGCAGGGTAGAAGAATAAGTCTTTGATGCCCACTTCTTCCTTTATGCAATCCTTATAACAACATTCCTTTGCACTACATCTTCTGCAAGAAGGGTATGACATTTTGGGTCACATCAACATCAGTCTCTCAATGACAATTCTTTATTTCCATTTGAACTTTTGATACACAATTAATTAAATGTCATAGTAGTCCTATCAGGTAACATAAATTCTGTAATGCTTTGGAAAATAAATTCCAGAATTAGTTTACTTATTTCTAAGCAATGTCCATATATTTTATTTTAAATATCATTCGGACCTCCTTTCATTACAGTTGTTTGATGACACACATATTTATGCTGTGTCACCTCATGGCTAGGAGCAGAGATGCAGGCCTGAAATGTAAAAATGTAATATATTGCTGTGGGTGGCTTTTAAAAGATGCTTACTTTTATTCACCTTCCATCACATTGGTTCACAGCCAATATCCAGCAGTGAATTTTATAACTGCTTTGGGATGAATGGAGTACTGAAGAAGCAACAAACATTTTCACAGTTGTTTAACTTGTTGCTTTATTTCTACTTTTGCATCAGTATTATTACCCTGCAGCATTCGTTATTAATAGTAAGCATAATAAGTGTGCTGGATGCAGCACACATTGCTATTAATAATAATAATATCATAGTACATCACAGACTTCTGAAAGAATGAGACAAAGCAACTCTAGTTAAAACATTACACAATTTTCTCTCTCTTGAGGCCTTCACAGAGCAGTGTGTAGCTACTTGGGATCCAAAGCAAGCCAGCAGCACCTCTCATGCAAACACTTCAGCTCCAGGTCCATTCCCTGTCCTCCGTCTCCAACCAGGGAGAGCAGCAACCCAGCTGTTGCCTGACAGGTTATCCACAGCCTGAGCATCTTTATCCCATGTAGCTCTTCCATCACTGCTGAGCAGAAATTTGCTGCTTATTAATATCATTCCAGATTTGTTGATTAAAATAAAAGGGACAACAGTAAATAATGATGCAACACTTACTTGAAACCTTGCCAATAAAAGATTATACCCCTACGAAGTACGAAATTTTCTGATTTTTCAGAATCTAATGAATTTTCAGTAGTTATTCTGTACATTAGAAATTACAAAATTTTCCCAGATTGTCCTGCCCTGTGCTTTTTCATAATGCTTTCAGTTTCTGCATAGTGTTTCTGAGTGGCAACAGTCAAATCAAACATTTTTGTCTTCAGTCACCCCACCTGCTTTACGTGGCAGGTCAATGTGATAGGTACCTTGATGTTACAGTAGCTTCAAAAATATTAGCAAGCCTTTGGAGTTGCCATTAGTTGGGGGGATTTGGAGAATAACATTTGAAAACATTTGCAAAGTATGTTCAGACTTTGTGAGATTCAGGATAGCAAACAATCTGAGATGATAGAAAGGTATTTTGCTGAAAGATGGCCTCTGTACTATTAGAATATACATAATTTTCTCCAGCTAAAAATAGAGTTAATCAGTTCAGGTTTTTTTATGTTAGAAATCCCTTACTCTATTTTTTATAACACTAAGTGCCTGGACTCAAAAATACCCTCAAAAGTTGCAAATCTGCTGTCTTTCATGGTACAATGTAGTCTTGATAAACACAAGTTAAATGTGAGACTTTTTTGCCTGCATTTAGTGGGAATTTGCTCACATGCTTACCTATGTCTACTTTCTCCTTCAGTCACTTGCTTTGGGACACCATCAGAGAGAGGATATTGAGCTGTACAGCCCTTCAGTCTGATCTGCTGTGGCCTTTCATTCTTATCTTCCTTCTATTAATTCTAAATTGTGATAAAAAGGCTGACATTGCAAAACTTCCAATAAGTACGATATGATGTCTCTTTTATACAGAGAAATTCTACTTTTTAGAGAAGTGTTCCTGTATATTGTATAAAGATTAGATTATCTTTTGTAGGCATTCAGCATCTATATAGGTAAATAATAATTATTTCTAACAGACGCATTTTATTTTGCTCCTTTTAAGGACTTAGACTGACATTCAAATGCAATGGATTGCATGCCCATAACATTAGGTATGAAGTTAAAATCAGTATTTAATATGGTAACAAGGTAAAAAAAAAGTGGATTAAGATGACAAAGTAGAAACGAAAACTTCCAACTGTTATTTCAAGCCCTTTCATTACAACTTACTTGCACTATAGACTTAAATTTTGATAAAACTGCACATTTCATCAGAACAATTCAGTGTTGATGTGCTTTGGATCAGACTTATTATCAGGGTCCACCTTTTGTGAAACTGTGTTTGTGGAGGTGTTAGAACTGCTTAAACTTGGCACCTACCATTTGTGCCCAACTTGGAAGTGCTCTTTCTCTCAGGAGAGAGAGGGCAACTGCTTTTTACGGTTGTGAGTCAGTGCAGGAGCCTAATTTAAGTACTCTGAATTGCTTCTTGGATCCTCCCCACCATCCAGTGGCTATGAAGTGAGATTATTCTCCTAAACCTTGGCGCATGAATGAAGTCTTCCATGTGAATATCCATTTCTGCCGTTTTCCTGAGTTACTCCACACCATGCTTTTATGTTCCATGGGCTAAATTGCCACAGGCTTTGCTAATGTAAGTCTGTAAGTGAGTATAATCAGGATTACTGCTACAAGGGTCCATAAATCCTCCAGCACAGGACTTTCCAGCTGTGCTTGTTCAATTCCCATCCAATCAGGCCTGATTCTTGCCTCGAATTTTTAGGCACTGTAACAATACAGGAAATAGTAATACTAATAGCGTTTGGCCGCTGCCTGCAGATGCTGAACCCGCAAGGCTCTGCAGGCGGGAAGTGCTGAAATACCCCATTTTCTGAGGACAGCAGTGACAGACTGTTGAGCTTATGTGTTCCCAGCCCATAAAGGCACAGAAAAACCCTGTACAAACATGGGAACAGTAATCAGAAACCAATGTGGGTGAAAGACTTTGACCACTTTCTGTTCTCCACTAAGTTGCAAAAAGTACCATGGCCGATGGGATCCTAGGAACTGTAGCCATTCTCCATCTCGATGCTGAGTGAAAAGACATTCACACATTTTTACTACACTATTTGGAATAGCCCTCAGGGCTGAGTAAGAGTGCTTTTTGTTAAGGCTGTTGCAACGGCTGCTTGCAACTCTGGTCATTCAAATGCAGCCAGCAGGTAAGAAAATAACAATTTCTCAGCCTCTGACTTTCTTTACCAGTATGAAAAACACAGTTAATAGTATGTGTAATGATGTTTCTGATGGGATTAGCCAGAAAAACCTGCCTCTGTTTCAAACCAGGCAATCAGTGGCTTTTCTATGACTCTTTCTAGATCAGCAGAGGAAGCTCACCACCAAGGCTGAGAATGTCAGCTACACAATGGAGCTAAGAAAAAAAAGGATCTGAAAAAAATTGCACGTGTGTTAAGAGGACCTCCGACATTTTTTCCCAAAAAATAGGACAGAAAAGGTTTCCATTTTTGTCCAGGTTGTAGCACCTAGAATACCTCTTTACTCTTGCAGGAAGGCTCCAAGCAGAGCTCTGCTCTTCAGCAGCTGCAGGCTGAGAATAGCTTTACAAGCATCCACATACAGGCAGAAAGCTTACAAGATCAGCCAGCTCTGGGGCTCTATATACAGCTCTGAGAGTGAACCCAAAATTCCTTGTCTGAATCACAGCCATGGCAATGGCAGATGAAATGCAAATCGGCTTCCAGCATCCTGTATATATTGTTGTGTTTAAGAAAGGAAAGAATTTGTCTCCAGCTCA
Organism: Opisthocomus hoazin; assembly: GCF_030867145.1. NCBI lineage: Eukaryota > Metazoa > Chordata > Aves > Opisthocomiformes > Opisthocomidae > Opisthocomus > Opisthocomus hoazin. Next base: position 67,543,147 of record NC_134417.1, on the reverse strand, counting down.
TGATAGTTGTAGAAAACAATATACCTCACTTTCTAGTGGCTTAAAAAACTTTTTTATTAGTATTTGCAGCATTCATTTCCATTGGCTCTATGTCTCCAACTGAAAACAAGTTAAAGCCTCTCTATAAACCTCAGACAAACTACTGAGTTGTCTTAGTTTTAGAAGGACACTGGCAGGTCCCTCTTTACAGTGTTATTTGTTCAGCATGGGGATGATTCCAGTGGCACTTAGCAGAAACTGAAATGTGTGGATCATTTCAATTTTGAGAGAGTTCTTGCAGGACTGAATATTACTGCATGCCTTTTAGTGGGGGTAATGGATTTGGCACATTGGTGGGCTCCAGAAATCATCTCAATGGCTGTTGACAAGGAGGTCTCTGTTGCCTTGCTGTGAGGATATTCTTCTTCGACATTAATCTGTTGACAATGTTTTCCAGTCCCCTAACTTCCCTCTTCATCTCTCACTGTGTTACACAGCAGTTTTGCTTTGTGCCTCTGAAAACGGTAGCTACTGGCTGTGTTAGCAAAAAAGCCAAGCTCTACATTGACTTGTTTTGTCCTGAATATCACTTATAACTGCTTTTTGTAGCAACAGTTTAGATTTCACCCTTCTTTCCTGGGCTATGTGTTTCACACAGTAAGACAGGACAAGAACACCATGTCTAGGTAGCACAAAATCATGTGAATCCTTTCTCTGGGAGCCTCCAGCCCACCACACAGAGAGGGACAGCAGCACTGGCTACTTTGTGGAAGTGGGAAGACACTGGCCTGGCACTATGTACAAAATTCCTAATGCATGAACTGGTTACAGGTTTCTCAAGGATGCTGCATCAATGAGCTTGATGATACCTTAATGCTTTATCCCCATCCTACCACCCCCCACCTCCAGCAGCCAGAAAAACTGAGCATGTCTGGACACCCTCTTTCTAATGAAACTTCTGTCAGGCTTGATTTTTCTTCTTTCAAGGGAGACTGTTTCATTTCAAACTTTATGTCATTCCATATAAATGAGTCTTGGAGAACAAATGAGCCTCTGAATCAATCAAGATATTTCCAAGTACTGTTGTACCAAATTGTGATGGGTTAGTGTAAAACATATTCAGGATTTTCCTGCTCTTTGCTCAAACAACATTGAAAGGGGCAATGGAAAATTAAATAATACTCCATCCAAGAAAGACTGGAGCACACTCTTTCTAGATGTTCTATGCTTCTTCAGTTTTTCTTTTCATATAAACTTTTGTTGAACATATTGTTTTTCCAGAAAATGTTTGTCACCAAATTGGTGTGAGCTGGAGGAAAAAAGTTCCACTGAAAATTTTCCATTTACTTTTGGTGTCCCTCCAACTTGACAGGGACCATCTCTAAAGCACCTACCCAGCTATTCACTTGCCAACCAAAACTGTCCAGAGATATGTCAGTTTAATGCAGGTACAATTTCTGTTAAGTGCTATATTTCAGCCAGTGGGTAGAGGAAGAAAAGCACCAAGTTTGATTCATAGCAAAATCTACTGTTGATTTCATTACAGTGAATAATGGGCGATTTCGTCATAGTGAATAGTTACAGGTGAGACAAGTAACAGAGACTGAGAGGAATTTTTCCTATACTGCCCCCAGTCTCTTTCCACTGAGTAGATTTTCTTAACTGAAGGATGTCCATTATTAAATGCCTCATTGCATATGACAGAGTGTATCATCTTGGCTGTTGTTTTAAAATCTGTTCTGTCTTGAGGTTTGTCAAACAAATTTCCTTCAAATGTACTCAAGCGACTTATCAAACAAAATAGAACCTCCTCTTTGTTCCTTTTTTCCATGTAAATTGTGATGCCAGAATCCTTGGTCTTTCAGGGCTTCAGAAGTTACACGGTTGATTGGAGTGCTTAAGTAGTAGAAAAAAGCTAAAATCACAACTGCTTCATTTTGAGTGATGTGTTTTAATAACACTGTGTTATCTGAGGTCATCCACTGTCTGTAGATGTCAATAGCCTTGTTGAGTGTTAATTCAGATGGAAAGTCCAGCCACATATTTTCTTGATGTGTGTATTTACAGATGCGAACTCATTTACAAAATAGGTCAAGAGTAAATCAGTAACAGATGATACAGCTGCAAATTCTGATTCACACTTTCATGTTCAAACTACTGGATGTTTTTCTTCCCTCAAAGATAGAAACATGCTTCCCAACTGGGGACTTCCATGGAGCAGTAAAAAACTATATTTTATTTTTTAAATGTACGTAAGATTCATACAGAACTATCCTTGCAACTAAATACCACGGGAATAGAAGAGTTTTATTTCTTACAAACAGATCATTGCAGAACCTGCTTCACACACTAGCAAATATAATGAAACATATCTCCAAATCCTATACTTTTTAAGTACAAAGTATGCTGTTTTCTTTCTCATTAAGTAGTAGTCATCTGCTATAGACAAAAAGAGCTGGAAGAACTTTTGCTTTGAAGTTATATCCATTTTGCTTGCATGAGTCCAAGAACATTTGGAACTCATCAAGACTACATCAAAGAGTTTTATCATGTTCGCGCATCAAAAAGGTAGTGACAGAGCAGCACTTTTAAGAGCAAAGCCTGTAGCTTCATCTTTGTCTTTACATTTGAATAGGGCTTTCAAAAGGAGGAAAAATAACAAGCAAATGCAATATTTTCTGCAAAAGGAGAAGACTTGTCTTCAAAATAACTTTTCATTTCAACTGAAAATTAAATACATCTATTTAAAATAAAGGATTCCATTTAGGAACAGCAAACGCCATTCAGCTTTCTAGGATTAATATAAACTTGAACATTCTGTCTTGAAACATGAAACAATTTTTCATCCATCTGTTTAAAAGAACCAAGTTTTAATTGTCTCCTAATGCAATTCATAGCCTAAACAGGCCACGTGAATGCAATCCTATGGTACCTTCCAGTATCTACTAAAGCAACATTATCCCTCTATGACAAATCACTGTCTTTTAAGCATCCTTTCTCTTGGATTCTTGTGCTTGGGAAGGTTACAGCCACTAAGCTCCAAAGCCTCTTCTTCCCCCAGAGAGAGATACCTGGCATAAAATTCAGACAAACGTCTCAAAGTATTCTTTTTTCCTCATTTGTCTTTCTCCTCCATCAGTGGATTTTAAAGTCATGTCAGTATCATTGACAAAGTTTAGTGATGAGTTAGTTGACTGGTTCAGGCAATCACTTTCAGTTTTTATGTCTATTGATGGCCATAAGGAAGCATTATACAACTAATCTCTGTTGTCATCTGGATGCTGAGTGGGCAAAGGTCCTGTTTGGCCTCTATCTCTAATCCCTAGCGTCGTCTGAGATCTCATGACCTTGACAGCAATGTGATTGTGAATAAATTCTGAGAAGTTCCTCAAAGTCAGGAGGAAAGGCAGTCCTGGAAACCTTGCGTAGATGCTTAAAATGCTTTTTCTGTGCTGCCAGTATTCCTAAGCTGTGCTTGCAATTAAAACTGCTATGATTAAAAATTTGGAATTATTGGTTGATTTAGGTTGTTAAGTTTCTTGCTCCTGTTGACATCCTGTTCTGAAATGTTTTACCCAGAGTTCAATTCAGAGGCTTTCTGAAGTCCTCACTGACTCTTTCTTTTTCTTTTGGTTTTGCGGTAAAGATCAAATAGATTGCATTTCCTCAGCTTGGATAAGGAAAGGCAGTGAAAGTTAGAGTGCTGAGCTGTAGGATCATAAATAGTAAAGTGAAGGTCATTAAAGAATGCTTATCCATTAGTTCTCGCAGTAAGAGAGTTAGTTTGGTACTCAGTGTGGTTAACAGCAGATTTAAAACCAACAGAAACAATAACTGTCTTGTAAAACATGTGATTATGTGACTCATTTTTGCAAGGTATTTCAGCAGTGGAAATTATTAATATATGGGTCCTTTGGCACTTACTAAACACAATAGTTCATGCTCTGCTTCTAGCTTAGAAGCTTCTAATCCACTGGATGGACATACTTCTACACATATTGTCTGTAAGATACCACTGCTGCTCACTGGTGGAGAAGTAAAAGTGCAGTAAAATGACTTTCAGTGTGATGCTGGTGGGGCAGTTCTTATATTCTTATGTTTATAGCTGCTTATGTCATGATGTCTTTTTATATCATATTTTATTTTCATAACACTATTGTTACTCTCAGATCTACTCTAATGTCTTGTCATAAAAGATGACCAAATATTAGTAAAAATTAGTTTAATACATATTTAGAAAAAAAATTAATTTAATTACACTTTAAAATTTGAAAATCTATTGCATAACTAAGTTTAAACTCTCCAGAAAACTGACACCACCATATTCTGATTAATGCTACAATTTTTTTCATTTTCCATGTGGTTGGGCACAGAACGTGTCACTAATCATCACAGACATACAGCATGGTGTTAAGTGGAGTCAATGCATAATTTTCAGCTTGCTTCAAATGATCTGCTTTCAATCAAATCCATTCGATTCCTTTGGAAAATCTAGATTTGAAGATCTTCTAGTACTGAAAATTATGTCACTGTTAAGAAGCTGCAAATAAACCGTAGAACATGCTATTCACCTTATGTGCAGAACTTTTACTGATGGACGAGTAAAATGCCATTGATGGTTTCATTTTTCCTATTACCTTCACTTGCATGCTGGTTTTCAAGGCTGCTAGTGGTTCGTGATGGTTTTGAGGCTACAGTAAAGAGCTATGCACAGTCATCTTGGCAGCCTACAAGCAGTGCCGAGTTCTGCAGCACTTACTTGCTGATCAAGGGTATCTTATCTGGAGACCCTGAACGAGGATCCAGTGGAGGCAGCTCAGCTTATACATTATTTTGGTGTTTGAGGAAGCAGCCCTGCATTTTTGAGTAATTTCTGAGTCCTTTCTGATGCACCACCCCCACCTCCTAGAGCAGCGATTATACTGCTGCAGCTGTCATTTATTGAACGCCAAACTTTGAAAAGAGAGGAGGTGAACAGGTATATCTGTGGTTGCAAATTAGTCCATAAATACAATTTTTTGGAAGGTTTATATGCAGCTGTTGTGCTTACACTTGTTACTCTGTCTAGTTATGATGTACAGCCCCAGAGCTGCATTCAGGTAAGCACCAAGGGGCCCCCAGAAGCCCCAGGGTGATCTCTGCAAAGGGAAAGAAAATGTCCACATGCTTTGGGACCCTCAAGCAGTGGTCGCCTGGAACGGAGGTAGAGTCTCCAAGTCACCTTTCTTTCCTCCTCATCCTTTCCTGGCATGCCACAGTTCCTTTTTGCATACAGTCTGAAGCTCCTGAAGGTAAAACCACAGTCTATTTTTCTGCAACATAAAGGCAACGCAATTTAACAGGTGCAATTTCACTGAAACATTATTGTTAGCAAGGGAATTTGGTACTTCAGCTGGAGCAGTTCTTGGATCTTTTCCACCGTCCATTAACAAATGAGAGTACTTAAGCTAGTCATCAGTCATAACCTTTGCTGGTTTTGCACAAAGATCTTCATCTATGAAGTCAACTAAATTGATAGTTTCATATAAGGAACTCCTTTTATGTGTCCACTGAATTCTTATCAAAAATTACAGCTTATAATGAAAGGTTAATGTCTCTTTGAATAGGGAGATTAATTTGTTCTTCATATCGTGTTTCAGACTGCCAAACTTCTGCTACACAGGTACGGGCTTCACTCATACAAAATATGAGTGTATTTAGAAAAAAAAATCATTAACAGGATAAGAAGGTTTATAAATATAAACTAGAAAAACTTCAAGATGTGTTGTGTATGTTCCAAGCTAGTAAACTCGATACTTGCCAATTAGGCTTAAGTGTACCCAAGATGATACAGAAGAATGCAGTTACGTCTCCATCTGTCTCATTTGTCTTACGATTCCACAATATCTAATTTGAATCATATTTCTGACACATGGGACTAAGTGGAGAATACATCTACTCCTAGTAATTGCTTGAGGTATGTGCCTCCATTCTCTGTCCAGCTGCATTGCCATATCACACCTGTAACAAGACACACTACTAGCACATTGTATAGGGCCAGTAGTCTGGCAAGCATTGCATGAGCTTCAGAAACAGTTGAAGACAGCAGTAAAAAATATGCAGCAACGTACTTGGTGGGAAAGAGCTGCCCAACAGGCTTGAGGAGTTGAGCTACATCCCATAGATGTCTTGTATTTTAAAATAACAAATACAAACTATTTGTATGGATGAGAAGCAGTTTTGATTTACTCATTCAGCCTAATCTCACCTTCCATTAAAAACCACCAGTATGAGGAGAAGAATCACAGAATCACAGAATGGTAGGAGTTGGAAGGGACCTCTGTGGATCATCTAGTCCAACCCCCCTGCCGAAGCAGGGTCACCTATTGACCACATTTGGCTATCCTTACTCAGGCTGAGCACCATTTTATCCCACTGGTTTCCTCATTTATCTTGACAGACCTGCCCAAGAAATCAGTGAATGAGCACACAACTCTGCTGTACAAGCAGAAGGGATGAGACTCAAAGTTAGGGATAAGTTTGCAGATGTAGTGTGTAGGCATGACATGTTATTTCTTCTTAAAGTCATAGTTTTTTTAAATGAGTGGAATTACAACATCTTGGTACTTTTAACTATAGTCCCACTCTGTCCTTCCCCAGCACATATAGATTATTGTGAAATCAACTGAAAAAAAGGAAAAGCTGTTTGCCTATTCTGTTTGTTACACATTGTGGTGGGTTGACCCTGGCTGGATGCCAGATGCCCACCAAAGCTGCGCTCACTCCCCTTCTCAGATGGACAGGGGAGAGAAAATATAACTAAAGGCTCGTGGGTTGATATAAGGACAGGGAGATCACTCACCAGTTACCGTCATGGGCAAAACAGACTTGACTTGGTGAAATTAGTCAAATGTATTGCCAATCAAATCAGAGCAGGATAATAAGAAATAAAGCCAAATTTAAAAACTCCTTCCCTCCACCCCTTCCTTCTTCCTTGGCTTAACTTTACTGCCGATTTTCTCTGCCTCCTCTCCCTGAGCGGTGCAGAGGGATGGGGAATGGGGGTTACGGTCACCACATGTTGTTTCTGCCGCTGCTTCCTCCTCAGGGGAAGGACTCCTCACACTCTGCCCCTGCTCCATTGTGGGGGTCCCTCCCACCAGAGACAGTTCTCCACAAACTTCTCCAATGTGAGTCCTTCCCACAGGCTACAGTTCTTCACAAACTGCTCCATCGTGGGTCTTTTCCATGGGGTGCAGTCCTTCAGGAACAGACTGCTCCAGTGTGGGTCCCCTACAGGGTCACAAGTCCTGCCAGCAAACCTGCTCCAGCATGGGATCCTCTCTCCATGGGTCCACAGGTCCTGCCAGGACCCTGCTCTAGTATGGGCTTCCCATGGGGTCACAGCCTTTTTCAGGTGCATCCATCTGCTCTGGCATGGGGTCCCTTGCATGGGCTGCAGGTGGAGATCTGCTCCACTGTGGATGCCCATGGGCTGCAGGGGGACAGCCTGCCTCACCATGGTCTTCACCACAGGCTGCAGGAGAATCTCTGATCCGGTGCCTGAAGCACCTCCTTCCCCTCCTTCTTCACTGTCTGCAGAGTTGTTTCTCTGACACAGTCTCACTCCTCTCCTCTGGGTGCTGTTGCACAGCAGTTCTTTTCCCTTCTTAAATACATTATCGCAGAGGTGCTACCACTGTCACTGGAGGGCTCACCCTTGGCCAGCAGCAGGTCCGTCTTGGAGCTGGCTGGCATTAGTTCCATCAGACATAGGGGAAGCTTCTAACAACTTCTCACAGAAGCCATTCCCGTAGACCCCCGCTACCAAAACCTTGCCATGCAAACCTGATATGCACACAGATCCCATGGTTCTTGTTTAGCTATATTTATGCAGTGAAGATCGATAATGCTATCAATTGTCAAAAGACATTTTGATACAACTAGAGAGAAGGCAAATATTTGAATTTGTTATGGGAAGTGCTGTGAGAAACATTTAATTTCTCTTTTACCTTCTCTGTACTGCCCTCCAAAAAAATCTAAATGAATTCTGAGCAAAAGTAACAGTAAACTTAGTTGGAAAATGCCATTAAAACAATGCCTGACATTATCTAGTGACCCTAACTCCTTAGCTTAGCTCACAGCTCTGTGTGTATTTGCAGAGCATCATCACAAGGGGAGTTATCAGAATCCACTCATCTAATTTTTCCCACCTGTTTTAGAAACATGCAAAAATCTTCCCGTGAAGCCTCTAACCTCTTAAAAGACCACTTTCAAGATGGCTATGTTTGCTGTGTGGCCCCTCACTGCCCTCAAACCACACACACAGCTTGATGCTCCCTGCACTGCCCGCCTGCATTTCATATTGCATCTGGGTTCCTACAGGGAAAATCCTCCCTGTCTGTCAAGAAAATTTATCAAGGTTATGCTTTCTGTGAAAAAGGTTGGAATGGGAGTGAAGGCAGTGAGAGAACAAGGTAAAAGACAGAATGGCTTTTAAGAGTTATTCTGCAGCGGTACATGTTTGCATGTCATGCCTCCTACTGTACAGCAGGTAGGACATGTACCAACACGACCCGACCATCCCAGGCTCAAATTCAGATTTTCTCACTGCAGAGCACCCAGTGCATCTTTTTTTAGTACTCATTTTAAGCTTTGCAGGACTCAGGATGAGTAGGTTACAAAGACCAACCATGGAAACTTGCTTTACATTGTACATAGAGATCCATGAATAAAAAAATTGCACAGTCACATCATTGGTAATGTATCTTATTTGTTACTCATTTTGGAAAAGCTTAAAAATACAATCTGTCCAGGAACAGAGGCTTGTTGTGTTTCTATATACACAGCATCAGAAAGATCAATATCTGGAAGGCTTCACAAGCCTGGACAAATGCATGGAAACCAAGAATTTTATTATTAAATGTAGCTGTTATTCAGAAACAGGTACCCAAGCTAGTAAATCAACCTTCTAGTATGCCACAGGTGTATGGGTGGTTTTCACTTTTTTTGGAGGGGGACACACACTACTTTTTTCATTCATTACCACAATTTAGTTAACAGTGACAGCCAAGCAGTACACGTCAGTCCTCAAAAGGCAGTCCTTCCAACTCAGGTCTCTTTGTCGAGCACTCAGCAAGAGCATTCACTCATGGATGACAGCAGGCAGATGAGCCTGTTCTAAAATTACTGTAATGTTATACAAAGCTTGAGTAACTGTTATGAATAACTATGGTAGGAGAATCTAATTCAGTGCTTTTTGTGAAATAAAAATATATATTTACCTCAGCATGATTGTATTTCTTTAGCTCAGTAGCACTGTTACAGTGCACAAACTCAGTCCTGCAGCAGGAGGTACGTGGGCAGACACCTTAGGTTGCCTAGGGTGTGGGTGCTGTCCAAGAGGCTGGGGTGTGGGGTGGTGGTCATGAGGGAATCACCCGAGTACAGAGTCCCTCAGGTGAGATCATGAGCTCTTCAGTATTACTGGACTCTGCTTATCAATTGGATGCATTTTTAAGTTTTTCACCTGCCTGGGTATCATTTGTTTCGGGAACATCAGCTGTGAATCTCAAAATTCAGCATGTTTGTTCTTCAGCACTGTTAATCTGCACTACCAACAGAACTACCAATATTGTTGATCATACCTTTTTTTTCCCTTTCATTTCAAAGTTTACAGTAGGTAGAGAAGCCATCTGGCACAAATAACTTATGATCTAACAAAGCATTAACTGCCCTGAGATATAACTGAGTCTGGAAGCAGCCCCCAGTGTCCGTCCCAAAAAAGCTCAGTCATTTTTTTTTTAATTAAGTGAGATGGTATAGCAGCAAACCAACAAAACAGAGGAGTTTAAGAGGTCTCTGATTCTTCTAAATAGTCAGCATTGGCTACCAACTTTAATGCTTGATTAATTCTTTTCTGCTTTTTTCTGAAGTGAGACGACAACAGACTTTCCAACATACTCCCAAGAATATACTCTCCAACTGCTGGCTAAATGCAGGTGCATTTGACTGCGGTTTTGCTTGGGCATTTTCCATGCTACATTTCATCCCGTTATTATAACTGAGCCCCAAAAGGGTTTTTTGTTGTTATAAAAGAAACAGGAATTTTCTGGTACTCAAATATTAATAAGACTTTTCAGAACCGATCTTTTTCAATAACTCAATGTGATAAATGCATAATTGGATGGTGAATCAGTGTAAGCAAGGTCAAGGAAAAGGGAAATTACAGAAGGTCTTCCATATTCTATTAACCATCTGATAATAATTCTTTTAAGGTTTGCCTTGCTTTCAACATACTTCACTTTGTACTCTGTATTTTCCATGTACACTGTCATTTCTAACTTAAAAAACAACTTGAAAATAGTATTTTTATGTTGGGTCTTGAAAAGGGTGGTCTCAGAGGTCAGTTTTTGAAAATCATTGGGTCTATACTAAAACATTTATTGCTCTGCCAAGGTACAGTCCCACATTTATGAAGCAATTCTGCAACACGCTTGTCAAGCCATAAAGAGTCACTGAAAAGCAGAATGAAATCTTCTTCGTTCAGGGAGCTGAGCCCGAGGAATATTCTGCAGTGGTCTGATTTGTTTTGGTGGTTGTTTATTCAAAAATCATTGCATCGTGATGAAAGCAATCCTTTCTCTCAGTTGTTAAGCTATGCAGAAGTGTTTGCTGTCCCACACTGAGAACTGGAGAGAAAGCAGAGGGTTTCAGATAAACGAGCCTCCTCAGAAACCCTGAACATCCTGACTGGGTGGTGAGGGATGCAGACAGATCTGTCGTTCAGAGGTGATGTCTGAGAAACACTGACATAACATTTTCCAAGGAGACGGCCAGAAACCTGTGAAGGATTTTTCAAGCCAATGTATAGATATAAATCTTGGAGACATTTGTCTGTACTGTGAATGACTGCAGGGGGTCCATTCTTTGTGACAGGAAAAAATGGAGCTGGCCTTTTATTTTTGCTTTTGGGTTTTTTCTTTTGGTTTCTCTTGTATTTTTCTCACATCAGGGTCACTAATGCCTGCTGATGATCCTGTAGTAAAATCTCTGTTCCACCACGGAGATGAGAAAGATGAAGTCAGACGTGGACAGAGGAATAGACCTGACTTTACCCAACTGTCTCCTCTGCTGTGCTTATCACTCACACAGCAGTGTGAGCCACCTTACCTGCCCGTAAACCTTCCTAGCACCATTAGGGTTATACAGCATGACTGTCTCATGTCATGTTCCATCACTTTTTCAGTCTGAGACTGACGTGCGGAGAGCAGACTCCACAATCTGTAAGACTGTAAAGTAGGTATTTTTATTCGGCACCGGGCAGCACAGGGGGTAGTCCCACCAAAGTCATGTGGGCGGAGCAGCAACTTGTCTCTTCAATTTATACAATCAAATATTACATATACATTAGATTTCCTAATATGCCTATACATATGCATCTATTCTCATTTCATATTAAAATGAGTTCCAAGAAGTAATTTCCATATTAAAATCAGTTCCAATAAGTAATTTCCATAGACTCCTCCCAGCTGCGCTTGCACAGTGCCTCCTGATGGTGGTCATCGGGGGTCCCAAGATGAAGGCCCATCCTCTTCATCAAGGTGTTTGCTGATTGACCCCTGTCTCTGCGCAAACTCAGTTCTCTTCTGGCTCCCATCCATACAGCAGGGTCGGTCTTAGCCGGTTCTAGGCGACTCCCAGCCCCTATCAGGAACTAACCCCTTTGTATGGAGATGCAAGACTCTCTGCTTCAGTTAATTTAGACAATACGACAATACATAAGCACTATCAGTTTTTTAAATGCACAGCAACTATTAGGTAATGCCACTTCTATTAAAATCCCTTTTAACACCTTCCTTCAAGATATATTGCTTAATCATATTACACATTTTGAAAGAAACTCATAAACCATTATATTGACCTTTGTCTACAGGATGCAGACACTGGAAGAACAAAATAGAGTGAAATGGCCAAAGTATGGAGAAGACAAGCTCCAGGACTGATTCATCCCACTACCCAGCAGTGAGAGAAGTGCTGAACAGCTGAGACCCACTGCAGTTTCAGTTGATGTTTGAACAATAATGTTCAGCTGAAAAAAAGATGGAGAGCTATTGAGGAGCATGAGATGCTCAACCACCTCCAGTCCCCGTGCAGGGGAAGACTGAGAGTGTAATTCATCCACAGCTGTCTTCAGAAGGCATAACCCCTGGGAACATCCTTCCCCAAATCCCATCCCCTGTTAGTGAATAGTCCAAAGGCAGATGTCTTTGCAGCTTGGGCATTGATCTGCAGCTCTGTGGGTTATTTGACAAAATTTGGAGGAAAATTTGAGGACAGTAATTGGGAAATTACTCTCAAACAGGAGCAGCAATAAGGACACTACAGGAGCTAACTGGGGTATTCAACAGCCTGGTAGGTACTTTGGCTCCTCAAAAACTTTCTCTAAAAATTTATTTTGATGTGAACTGAAGTTTTCAGCAAAACACTATTTTTGTGAATACTGCCTGTGTTCTGCACGCAACTTTGATTTCTTTGTTCCTCAAGAGAAAAACTCAGATGGCTCTGTCTTCAGCCAACAATATGCCTAGAATCCAACTTTCTGGGTTTTTTTTTACTGAAAAATGTATTTTCCACTAGGGAAAAAAAAGACCCATTTGCTGTTTTTTTTCTGCTGTCTACTTGTAATCTATTCTATACAAGAAAAAAAAGTACTTTTTTTTTCCTTTCAAGGTGTGTATAAGAAAATTTAAAATCAATGCAAAACAGGAGAAATAGAATTTATGTTACAAATAAGGCAGTGATTCTGCAAGAAAAAGCTCTTCCTTAGGTTCTATTAAATGCAATGATATTGCCAGCCACTGTGTTACCACTAAAGGTTTGGATCACTTTTCTCAGCAATACACTTCACATTTTCCCTTAGCTTTAGACAACTGGATTATGCTGTGTCTTCTGTTTTCAGAGGAAGTTATTTAGTTGCTGGATAGAATGACTGCAGTATTCTGTCGTAAACTTTTCCATATACAGGAAATTAACCCATCAGATTCTGGTCTGCTTTCTCTCACTGTCTAAATACATATTATTTTTAAATTTGTGACTTTTTTACTATCAGAACACCCAAGAGGTTTGAAGTCCTTTACCCACAAAGGAAGAGTGGATTTCCATGGACAGCCAGGTATAGACATGCTGCTGGCCAGGCCCTTCCCTGTGTGTTAACAAGGCTTAGAGCACTTTGAAAATGCTGCAGAAGTTTTGATCTTCAACAACACAGCTATAGGGACAACAACCGAGATCAGGTCTTCCATACTTTAGAAGCATTTCACCCACTTTTTCCAAACCTACTGCCTTTTTTCTTACCTTTCCCCCTCCTCCCACTTCATCACTGCACAGTGATGCTTCCTTTAATAGCTCTGCTTTCCCACACACCCCTCCTAATGCCTTCATAAACTTTTCTCTCCCTCCCTTGCCACGGAGGGCCCTGGCCAGCAGCAAGCCCGTAATTACACAGTCAAGGCAGAAACACAGCAAGGGGTCCCATTTTTCCACATAGGAAATGGAACAGAAATATAACATCTAACCACAACAGAGCAGAAATGTTTCTCCTACACAGTCAGTCTGTGAAATACGTGTGCAAACCTGATTCAGGGAAAAGGACAGACTAGATGAATCCTTCCAGTCTTAAGTGTAATCCTTGGATCCTCCTCTAGCACACCCCAACTAAGTGCTCCCCAGCTTCCCTGCCCCGAAAGTCTAAAATCCTACTGTCTGTGCTAGCAGCCTTGGTTTGCCCAAGACGCCTCTTTGATGTCAGCCTGAAATTGTTTTTGGGAAAAAAGCCAGCAGGAACAGGCCTTTCTGACTGAAGAGACTTATCTTCTCTGGCTTCCTATCTGGGGGCTGCAAAGCAGTGTGATATACACTTCGTTATGTTTTCTATATTTTGTAATTATAACATCTAAGAAAATAGAAATGCAACACTGAAAACAGGAGCCAGCAAACCCCACACTGCCTCTGATACAGCATTCTGGAGAGGATTAAAAATAAATAAAAATCCAGTGTATTAATGAAAAATGTCACAAATGTGGCACAAACAAAATACACTGACAAATAGCCCTTTGATGGAAAGAAAGGTCCTGCAGGAACTGCCCAGCATGAACACCAAGTGAGACCCTGGGAATTAACTTTGCCTCTCTGGCACACCAAGGACAGATTATGTGCTTTGTCCAGGCTTTCCTTTCAGTGCAATTCATACCTGCATCACCGTCGGGAGAGATCCTCAAGCAGGTCTGGTGCCTCCACCGGAACACTTTCTCTGAGGCTGGTAGTGTGAATTCACTGCAGTCTCAAACCCTTCCATGTCATTTAAGCTCTGCTCTGCAACCTGTGCTGGGTAGCTTTCACTGGTAGTTATTGTCCCTTCCTGTTTTCATTTCCTGCTCACCCAGCTGCTGTTTTAGCCAACGCCAGGGAGGGTATAAGAAAGAAAAAAGTAGATGTCTACAGTGCCTATAGGCTGCCGGAGAGCAGGATATGGCATTGCAGGTGATATCTGAAGATGCTGGTTGCTTCTCCCTTCTTTGCCAGGTCAGAATCAGGCCAGATCCAGGTCCTGCAGAGGTGCAGGAGTGGTCTCAGAAACCAAACTGCCTCCGCATAGATTTGGGTGCAAAAGCATCTGGTTTCTCGGGAAGAAGGAAGGCATGTGACTCCCAATTTCACAGTCTTTTTGAGAAATTGAGTTGTGTTTTTTTAGTGAAAAGTAGGTGCCCATAATATTTTCTATCTTTCTGGGCTGTTTTCCCTAGCCAGTTGCTCATCAAAGAGTCTCCTCCATGTCTGTTGTTGTCTTCCCTTGTTTCCTCTAATGGAAAGCTGCTCTGAACTCTCAGCCAAGCTGGGGATGTGAAGTACAGCCATATGATCATCCTTTTCACAGGTGCAGATGGGAGCTCAGTGCTCCAGCACACAGTGTTTACTAATAGTTTTATGCTGCATGTACTGTAATCACATAAAAAAAGCAGGATAATAATCTTCAATGCAGTTTGTGGGACCAGTCCTGTAGCCTGGAAAAATAAATGTATTTGCGCTCCTCATAATACTGACTTGATTATTCTGTTAAGCCAGACCTGCCAACCTCGTACTATACCTCTACTCTTGGACCCTGGATTATCATCGGGAATATGAGCAGAAAAGGGAAACTCCACATCCTTAAAGTTAGCTATAAGGCTGGTTGCAGGGTGGGTTTTAAATAACTGACACTTTCTGAGGCTACTTGAATCTTATACAAGGACATCTCTACTTTGACTCAAAACTCAATGAGACACCAAGGATTAAGGCTCAAAAAGTTGTTTATTCTCGCCATAACTCATAGCTGGGAAATATAGTGTAATTCCATACAAATTGATGATGGATATGGTTAAATGAAATTATGTCTGAAGAAATCTTCTTTTGGTATATACACATGATCTATGATTCTGTCCAGTGAATGGCATGATTTAAAGTTGTAACATGATTTAAATTTTATAAACTTCTACCATAAAATCATAGTATTAAAGGCTGTAGGGATTCTTGGCATCTCCCACAAATTGTGTACTTTCTGTTAAAGGCATGTGTCTCCCCGTCCCGTTTACTTGAACCAAATGCAACTGTGCGTTTGCTTTAATCTTCGTTGCATTTCAGCCCCAATTTTCTCATAATGTTCTTCAAGTCTTCACTTCCCCTTCACAGGATGACCAAAGCAGCACCTGTGTTTGCAAAACCTGAGTATTTGGGAGTTGTGCTGTAACTGTCCCATCCCTTCCAGAAAGGCATAAACCTGCAACAGTGTTAGTGTATTGCCCTAAGTGTCCAAAATGGGACAGATGCAATTCCATATTTTCTACACTATATTTTGCACTCCAAACACACAGTTACACCATTCTGATAATTGCACGAGGTTTTCCACATGCTTCCGTTTCAGCTCAAGCACCATCTTAAAAATATAAGAAAATTATACAGCCATTCCAATCATCTTAACATTTTTTCTAGTCCAGTAATAATGGAATGAAACCAGCTGATTCATAGAAGATATACTTTTCCAGAACATATGTTTAATACATATTCTCAACAAAAGGAATGTGATGATGAAAAAATATCAGCAACAGGATACTATCGGCCATAATGAGTGAGAAAATCAGGGTGTTGTTCTTTCTGATTTGTTCCCTTTTTTTCCAAATATCTGGCTGTCTGCTTTCATTCTCTTCGTATTCATTTTCAACTCCAAAAAATGAAAAAGAATTGTTGTATTCTTTCCCATTTCTAATAATTCAGTGGCACCATTATCAGCACCTGGTGTTTTGTTGTTCCTGAGAGGCTGATTGCCTCTCGCGTCACTTCAAAATTTAATTCTTCCACAAATAGCTCATGTGTCTGGGATACAGCTTTTTATTCACTATTAACCATCTCCCTGTAGTGGACACATAAAAGTACTCCCCCTTCCTCTTCTGTAATTGAGTTTTTTGTAATGAAAAGGTTTCCTTATTTGTTCTTCATCGGACATAAATGTGGTTAATATCCTCTCTCCCATGCACCTTTATAAAATGTGTTTATTTTACTAATCTTGCTATCCTGTTTCATCTTTTTCCCCAAGCCATTAAGGTATTGTCTTTCTCCTTATACTGCTGGCCTCATGACTTTCCCTCTGGCTTTACAGTGTTTCTCATCCAGAGTTCAGTTCTGATTCTGAAGGCTACAGCCTTGCTATATGTCAATCTCAGTTGCTTTCTTACAATCTTTGTCAAAACATTTTTTTCCTGTTCTTTTTTGATTTATTCCTGCAATCTGTTCTAACACTTTCTTTACTGTCTCTCTGGAGGTGTCCCACCTGGTATCAGTTTTTTCATGCACATCACAAAATCCTTTGAAGACTCCAAGCACTTTTAACTACCGACCTATATTCCTGTCTGTATTCTGGATTCCCCAAAGATTCTGTATTGTGTCTGTGTCTCATCTGCTTTATTTCATTTTGCTCAGTTCTTAGTTGTAGCAAATCATTATCCTACAATACAGAAAGCTCACCTGCAGCCATCTCCCCTTTGCTTTCTGCTGTCCTGGGTGTCTCTTCTACATCTTGAATAAAGTAGTATATTGTGGAATCTGATTGGTACCGAAACATTTGGTGACACTCACATATGCTTTTGAATGTTCCCATGAGCAAACAATGTGACATTCACAACCAGATCTTTGAAGGGGACAAGTGGCATTTGAGTGCTATTAGTTCTGCCTTTAATGCTCTCATCTGGATCCCGTGCATCTTCCTTCACTTCCATAGGATATCAATCATCGAGGAAAATACTTTCAACGGAAATCATCTTATCTATAGTTCTTCAGGGAACCTATCTTCTATTTTTATGATCAGTGACCTTCATCAGAATGAGAAGCCTTTTCCTGGTACCTCCCTTTAAAGCACAGACAGGAGTGTGAGGGGACTGCAAACCCAGTTGCTGCTGACAGCATAGTATCACCAGTGAGTCAGGCTCCATTCCATGCGCCGCAATTATTCAAATAGCGCCGCAATTCCAAAATAGTGCCAGACTCCTAACTTCAAGAGATTTGTTTCCTAGTTCTTTTGGTTACTTCATGACTGTGATAATCAAACAGTTAAAAGGGTTCCTGGTTTACGTAAAGTCAAAATGCTAGATGTTCCCATTCCCCGGTACTTTTTCCACGGTTCAGGCTATTTGACACAAAAGATAATGTGGATATCTAAAGCTTTCATTTTTTTCCAATTTCAGTTTTTACTGGTGAAGGGATCAACAATCCACACAACAGCCAATTTGCAGGAATTATTTCTTTGGACTAGTCATTATTCTTCTACATGTCTGATCTGACACTAACTTTGCGCATACCTGCTGCAATACAATGAATAGGGAGTAGGTATTGGTGGCCAAAAGTCTCAGGATTATTTCAAACATAATCTAGCACACACTTTTACTTATTAATTTGTGCTATTCACTAACTAAAGAACTAATTCACTCTGTAAGGCAGTAAGTGTTAAAACTCTAAACATACACAAGTCAGCAAAATGTAAATAGGAAAACAACTAAGATAGCTGACAACTAAGATAGATAGGAAGGGAAAGCAAATTCAAAGCAAATAATAAGGAAACTTAACATTTATTAAAACTGTGAAAACAAAAACTAACTGAAACTTCATCACTTGGGGCCGTATTTAAAGTAAGATAGTGTAAAGAGTACAAGGTACCTCCATGACTAACATTGACTGAAAGAACTAGGCCTACCTAGGAAGCTGAACCTAGAGCTTAGATGTCTTGAAGCTAATAGAAGTTTCCATACGGAGTTTGTTAAAGATTATGTTGAACACTAACAGAGTGATGATCTAAGCAAGTATCCTGCATGCTTGCAGAGAGTGGAGCTTCAGTGGAAGCCTGCCATGGAAGGGGAGTTCAGTGGACCGTAGCTGATGGGAGTCAGTGATCTCTGCCTATGAGCACGTGGTCTTTAACCACTGTTGAGTGGTCCTGCTGATTCATCCACAGCTCCCACCAGCATGGCAGAAAGACAGGCATGTTGCCTCACCTGCCTCATTTCGTGTCCTGGTGGTGGATGCCATGGGGAGAGAGGCTCCACAGTGTCTTTGAGAGCACTTCTGAGCAGCTAAGTGTGTAAGGTATGATAGTAAACAAAGCCAATAAAAAAATAAATGTTCCTATTCAAAATCTATTCAGCAAAGAAAAATCAAAAGCCAGGTAAATTTCTGGCCAGAGAACAGCACAGGATGAGGTGCTCACTTGCAAAGGGACCAGCCTACCAAACGTACCTACCCTCACATCAAAGCATCATATGCTAAATCCCACAAGCCACACAAATCTTCTGAGCTTTCTTTGGGAATAATTGATGTGGCTTGGCTGCAGGACCCTTGAAACACCCAAACTGCCTTGAGCCGAGCTGTCAGCTTGGCCCAGAGCAGCAAAGCCAGGCCACGGTGTGCTCTCCCCCCTCAGCGCTCCCTTCCGCGCTGACAGCTGCTGGCGGCCACGGCTCTTCAGCGTGCAGAAAAAAGCCCAGCAGAACTTCAAAACATCACTTCTTTCCCCCTGAAGGCCCTTCTCATTTTTCTAACTAGAACCAGCTCAAGCAGCTCGGAAGAAAGTGCTCGGAAGAGGGACACACTCTCTCAAAACCAGTTTGTGGACCAGTTGAGCCCATTTCTTTGCAGAGGACTTTTCTCAGTGATTGGAGCATTAGGTTTAGGAGACATGAGATCCTGGGAATGCCCTTTGGTTGGGGAATTGTTAATCTCATTAAACTATACAGTTATCTTATTCCATCGTGCTTTGAGGGTGATGCTTCAAGTTGAGGATTGGAAAGTGCGTGTTTAGGAGACAAAAAATTACAAAATAGTCTTCTTTTTTTTCCTCTCTTAGTGAAATCATCTAAAAATGGGAACCAGTTTTTGAGAATTTATGCTAATATAGCTATTATAAGGAACTTCACCAAAGTGGTGGAGTGCTGGAGACCCCCTCTCCCAGAGCAGAGAATATCCTTCCCTCCACAGCGTCAGAGAAGACTCTACATATTTATGTAATTTTACACTACTTTGGGGAAGCCACCAGAACACAAATGCAGAAGCATCCCTGGATTTGTTTGTTTCTAGTAAGATTAATATTTTGCTGTGTAACACTCCTATCCATGCACAGGCACTAAAGAATAAACTCTTTCCTTATGGCAGCATTAATTACAAATTAAAAATAAATAAAAAAAAAAATTAAAAACTATTTTCTGTAGAAATGCTGATTCCTGAAAGTGTTGTTTGCAAGACACAGGAAATATTCACTTTCCATGAAGTCCCACTAAGTTCCTAACTCACATAAATCCATACTCATGAAAAGTGCAAAAACATTCTTTATAATCAAAACTGATAAACACTATGCCAAGTGCTCTTGCTTTCTTCTCTATAAAAACACAGAAAGCTTTATTGTTGTGATGTGATACACAACTTTATTTTCAATAATGTATTATAAGATCAAAATTGGAAGTAAGGCAAATATTTTCATAGATATATGTAATTAAGCTTCTAATTTTGTGTTTAGTTTTTCAGACAGGAGACTTTAGGATCCTAACATTGGAAACACATTAAACAAAATTCGGTCTGTGTCTTTATCATCAATCAAAATACCTCAGTATCAGAAAATGAGCATTGTTTGGGTTTTCTGTCCATTTCCTGAACTAAGCAAAAATTAATTACTCTGATGAATGTTTTTTCATTTCAGGCAACAGGCAGAAAAAGTGATTTATTCATTCAGTAGCTTGGATAAAATCCAGAATGGCAGGTTTCCAACTCACTGTAGCAACACTCAGAAAGTCCAGCTGATTTTGATAAACACAGGTGTCCTAATATTTATTTTCCTTAAAGCCTCATCTGTAGTTCTTTCAATAATGAAATTATCTCAATGAACAAGAAACTTGTTGCTTTGATGCATAGAAATTAAAAAATTCATAGTAACATTAGGGTTTTTCCCTCTACTAACTGTACTTCTGAGTAGGGGCAAATTCCAACAATGTCTTTCCTGACAAGTTAAGCCCAAATGTAACCCTGTATATGAAACTTCAGGCTAAAACACCGCATGTCAACACAGCCAGCTCGCCCGGAGGTTGTGGGTCCCATTGTGTTAAGGTGACATCAAAAGCAAGCGTAGCCCAGGCTATCTGCTGGTGGGTGCAAACCTTCTGTTTTCTCCTCATCTCCTCCCCCCTCCAGCTTTTCTCTCTCTTTTCCATTTAGACTGTAATCTCTTTGCTGCAGGGACCCTCCTTCATCCCCTCTTTGCCAATTGCCAGGGCAAAGGATTCCCAGTCCCGGGATGGGTCTCTAGGTGCTGCTATAACACCAATAATAATAAATGCGGCTATGACTATTTTTCCGGCTATTAAATCGGTACCAGGGCTCTCCCTGGTGTCTGTGGCTCCTCTGAAAGAGAAGGACAGAAACAGGATAGTTTTGGTTGACTGTGGTTCTGACGCTACAGGGCTGGTGTCTAACCCATGCCGTATCTCACCAGTGTGACCAGCTCCCCTCACCTGTACTGGGGCAAGAGGAGGGTCTGCCTGCCCCAGGACTTACAGCCCATGTTTCAGGTCCTTAATGTTTTGACCCAACAGAAACACGGCATGTATATACCCCTTTTAGATTAGCATATCAAGAATTTTAGCCAAAATGTGGCCTCTCCTCACACCTATTCCCATTTCTTTGAGACTGGGAGGTTCCGTTGAACTTACTGGCTGAGGGAAAAAAAGATTATTTCCATCATCTTGCCATGAGTTTGTCTCCTCAGCAGTCAGCAAGAATGCCCAGTGGTGACCTCGTAAGGTGAGAGTGTGATACACAAACCAGCCGCTAAATCCTCATGAGAAAAGGTAGGCCAAATGTCTCCTGTACTGATTCTGCCTTTGCTTATAATATGCACACTTAGCATCTCTCAGCTCTTGTGCACTCTCAGCGTTATAATTGGAAAAATGTTAATACAGCTCAGCTCTGCTGCAAGGTATTTCTTCCCATGACATCGTTGTTTAAGTGGCTGAGAATTTTATATAGCATCCCTACCACCTATCTACTTCTGAATGATAAATGTATTGTGGAACTGGAGAAAAACAACAGATATCCAAACAAAATGAGAGAGGGTTACAGTGTGACCCTAACTAGACAGGGAAAAGCATGTATTTGGTTGCTAATTACGCATTTCCTTCTCTTTACCTTTTACTGGAGTTGAAACATCTCACCTGTCTTTGTAGAAGTACTTTGAGATCAATGGGGAAAAATAGAATATACAGCCATGTATTATTAGTAGTATAGTTATTATTTTTATTACTATTATTAATTATAGTAAAACTCAAATATTTTATTTTGTTATCTCACCACATGCTGATGATGTCCTCTGGTAAACTTATTAAAATGTTGTTAAAATGCAACCTTCTGAGCCCACTCTGCTTGCATGACTGGCCATGTAGCCCATCCAAATGGCATTGTACAAAATATCAAATGGTAGCTGGTGTTTTATACCATGTCTAAGCAGACATGTGGAAAAAAATAACCATAATACCTCAAAGTGATCGTGGCTGACACATACACATAGTAACAGCCAGTCTGAATTTCACTCATATAACATGGAGGTTCCAGTTCATGTCATTAAAACTGAAGCAGATTACGGAGACTGTCAGTTCAAAGAGGAAATATAGTCATTATCATGCAAGAAGTGGTCAGTGGAAATAAATGACAAGTAAAGGTGCTTATTACATCTTGCGGTTCAGGGCAGACTGCTTCTGAGAGTCTGTTGGGGAGACCACGGAGATGTTCAGATGTTCATGAGAGCAAATAATTTATAGAAAAATCTCTGAGGTCAAAAATAACCATAAGAATTTTTGTTACTGTGGATGAAGCACAAAACATTAAGAAGCCAGCATGCTTTAAAAAAAAAAACAAAAACAAAACAAAACAAAACAAAACAAAAACAGACTGAACAAACAAATTAAAAAAGCAAAAAACCCTAGCACCCAAAAAAACATCTGATAGGTAGGGAAGTAAGCATTTTTCTTTTAAACTAGTTTTTCCTAATATGAAAAACTGGTGATAGAGCAGCCAGAAAACTATTTTTGCAATCTACTTCTTAGGGTAATTTTAGGCATTAAAAAGGCATTTAAAACCCAAATGGAAAACTGAGAAGTTTTGAGGGAAATTTTGTTGCTAGATTGCAATTTTGGTATTATCCTTTCCTTTGTATTATTGGGGATGCTTAGGAGCAAGAAAACTGACCTACTGGAACATTTTAGTGTTCAGTGTATGTTCATATCTTGTTTCTGCAGAGGATTAGCTCCTTTCTGAGGGAAAGCACAAGAACCGTCATGTCAATAATTACCAAATCATCTGGCCACAGATTTTTTTCCCAGCTCCTCCACCCTTCCCTACATTCACCTGCTCAGAGATACAGCACGGAATTTACAGTGTTTCTGAAGTTTTCAAAGTTTAATGCAAACAAAATATCCAATGGCTTCTAGATTTTCAGTTCCAGTTTGAACTATATTGAGTTCTTGTCTTTGCTAATAGCTTGTAACAATGAGTACTAGTGGGTTAAAAAGCATTAAGCCTATTTCCATACATGTGAATCTTGCATATTCTGCCTTGTCTGAATGGTTCCTTGCTCTGGTGTTGAGCAACACAGGAGACAACCATTCCTTTGCCCTCTGAGCTGCTGCTGGACATGGAGGTATGGGTGGTGGGACATCCATAGCTCTGTCTGTGCAGCCCAGGCTCTGGCTGCCTCGAAGCCTTGGTTGCCCATCGGTAGGTGACGTTCTCTGCTTGATGTTGGCCATGAACTATCACCGGCAGTACTGATGGTGTACAGAGTGGCAATGTGGTGCCCAGGCAAAGGACAGGTTTGGCCCAAGCTGCCTCTCCCTATACACCTTTGGATTCAGCTAATCTCTGGCTTTCACCGATGGAGAGCGACTCCGGCTTAGAGCTGGTAGTACCTGTGTGCTCAGTGTGAACCTGGGTCACGTGGTGGCCAAACAACATTTATATCTCCCAGCTCAGGAGCTGCTTTGTTTCTCTGGCCTCTTTCAGGAAAACATCGTCTTTTCTGCTTAGAGGTTCATCAGCTCTTGCTGTTTCCTTGCTTTTCAGTGAGGTTATTCTCCTGCAAGTGTGAAATCCCCGTTTGTTGCAAGGAAGCCTTCAGGGAAACCAGCAAAGTTCTTTGGAAAGAAGGCAGGAGACATATGCAAAGGGTGTTAGTATGACAAACAGTGGTTTTGGTTTTAATAACAATTGATTCATTTTTTATTCCCTGTGACTGAAGATGTCTCACTGCCGTTTCTCATTTCTAATTAATAGAAGAAAATATAATCATAATATTTATTCTCTCCATGAGTAATTCTGATAATAAGTAGCTATAAGAAGAAAAGGCAACAAATCAGACCTGTTCATCTCCGTCTGTGAGTCTGAAAAGCATGTTCATCTAGACTCCACAAGAGGCCTTTCCTCCCACCTGTCGCTCCAAGGTAGACATCAAGTGCTGGTGCTGGAGGTCAGCTCACTGACACTGGAGAAGCTGCCCAAAAGCTGATGGAAGTCCCTTTCTTCTCTGACCCCAAAGGCTTCAGCCAGCCACAAAAATGGCGATTAATTACAGTGTTCAGATAACGGACAAGCTCATAATAGCTGTGCACTGAAGGCAACCAGTACAGTACCAGTAAGAAACCCCCTTTCTAACCACTAGGAGAACTGGAGACTGTTGCAAAAAGTTTCCCTCTCTTACTCAGTGACCAGCAGAACCTGCTGTGCTCACAAAGGTAGTTTTGCATTCACATCTGCATTTCTGAAAGCTGCGGGAATCAGCTCTACGATCACCAAATATTTTGGAAGGAGGCACTCATAAGATGTGTCCTGAGGTCTGTACCATGCTCAAAGCAGTGTGTATTCATGCAACAGCAGGACTGAGTTTGAGCTCTCTCTCTCTGGCTCTGAAATCCGTTCACAAAACAAGTGTACAGCATAACTAGAAACTCAGCCTTGGCACAGGCACAAAAGTTAATTAGAATGAACCGTGAAGCCATCCATGTGGCAAGCCAGATAACTTGAGCCCCTCACTTGTTCATGGTAGGGGAGCCCATTTATTTGGATCTGTTACCTAATCATTTTCCTGGCATGTTAAATTGTTTATCAATCAAGTTAAGTGATAATAGAATTTTGTAGTGCTGTCCACCTAAAGTGGCATCAGGAAGCCGAATTGGTCATTCATGGGCTTTCAATCCTTGGTTTTGCTGGTTGATTTTATTTTAAATAGATGTGAATTGTTTAGTAGTCTACCAAGAGCCAGTAGACTGAGTGGCAGAGGAAGGGAACAGGGAAGTAGACCCTTTGCTCTGAAAATGTTGAGGAAGCACCAAGCAGAGCAAGAGGTGATACCTTATATCTGCTGAGGCCACAGTTGCTTCAAATTAGTTGAAGGTGGAGACCATGTGCTTCTTAGAGGGGAAGAATGTGTAAGTAGAAATCTTGTCTGAAGCTGGACCTGTCCTATCTGGGCCATGCTGATGAAGGTGCTGTCTTTTGTTTCTTGTTTGGGTTATTTTAGCAGATTACCCGAGGCTTTACCATTCTGTCTTTTCTCCATTCACCAACATGTTTCCTGGTCATTGCGAATCACAAAGCTCAGCTATATTCTCCATTGCATCTGTGCTTCCTGGTGGTTTCCAGCTGATTCGTTCACTCCTGTTAATAAACTTCAGTGCCTTTCCTCCGTCAGTGATTTTTGTGGATATGAGGGATGCTGCAGCTGAGGGGAAGCAGATGAGTGGCTGGAGCAGTAACAGGTTCTGCAGCCTCGGAGGAGGTGCTGTGGCCGTGGAGAGGGCTTGCCTTGGTGCCTGCAGTGCTGAGACACTCTACAGAGGCACTGAGTGTGAAACAGGGTTTTATTGTGTCCCTGTGAGGGAAAGGATTTTCTATGACAGGCAATGAGCGCAGAACCACTCATAAGAGCAACAGTGTTTCATGACATCGCTTTTCATGGCAAAAACTACTTGCTGCTTTGCTGTGGTACTCAACCATTGCTACATGATGTACTTTGTATCTTTTGTAATTTACCTACTTCTGCTGCTCATGTATGGGTCCCCATTGACTATAAAGCAATACAGCTAATAGTCTGGCAACACTCAAAATCATGCATGTTAATGTCTTATACGCTAAAAAAAGACTTCACAGGCATGGAAAAAGAGACAGCAAATGAATGCAGAAGACTATTAAAGTTCAGGTCGCATCCTTTCACCTAAAGGAACAAATGGTGCATAGCATATAAAGGAAAGAGGAGTTGGAAAGTGAAAATGGTGGAAGGAGCCATAAACCCCTTTTTTGCCTTTTATGGAGAAAACATTGCAAAAACTGGAGCTTTATTAAGATTTCCCTGGTGCTTATGCCATAGAAAATATTGGTTTAACGTAGCTCATGGATCTTTTTGACACTGTGTCTTGAAAAGACCATGGCTGATAGAGAGGTGTAACGATGGGCTTGG
The DNA here is from genome assembly GCF_030867145.1 of Opisthocomus hoazin. Classification (NCBI taxonomy): domain Eukaryota; kingdom Metazoa; phylum Chordata; class Aves; order Opisthocomiformes; family Opisthocomidae; genus Opisthocomus; species Opisthocomus hoazin. The sequence goes on along the minus strand of NC_134417.1, from coordinate 67,517,121 downwards.
CTGATTGCCATACACGGAGCAGGACTCCTTAGCTGGACCTGCAGAGGCAAGCTCCAGCACCAGTATTTACCTGGTGGTGGGGGAAACTTCTGGGGATCCCCCCACCCCCCAACCCCTCTCCTGCTGTGGGATTTTACACAAGAGGAGATGACCAAGGCCTTGTGGCTTTTCCTGTTGCGATATGAACATCCTTTAGGAAAGGAAGTGGTTGGTTTGTCTAGACAGATCTCATGGGGGCAGGACATCTAAGACGCCCAGGTTTTTAACCTTTTGAGAGTATTGTGTCCAGCATCAAGTTAAAAAGTTTTATTAGAGCAAAGACTGGAGACTTTTGACTGTCTATTTTTGATTCACTTGATATGGCAAACATTTTGTATGTTTTGCACTCGTCCTTAACTAAGTGCTCATTTACTCATTCAGCAAAGAGTTCATAATAATAGTTCTCTGATTATCCTCTTTTTTCATGATTATTATAACAAAAAGCTTTAAACACAGACTGTGAATTTAATTCTTTCTTTCCTGTGCTCTGAAACTTTCAGCATCATGCACCTGTGAGGACAATCATTCACAGGGCTGTATCACCATTTCCTTCATAAAGCTGCAGGTACAGAAGTGTCAATCTTGTCCTCTCTTTCAGCTTCCATTTATTATGGACAGTAGTACAACCTTGGCTGCATATTTCAAAGAATTTTCTATTTTACAACAAATACGATCTGTGTGTATATGTGTACACATATATATACATATATATGTTGTTCATGAGTCTGTAAGGACACAAAAATCAGTTTGTTTTACTGGTGTTATCAGGGGTCCTGTGGCACCAATATTTCTATTAACACTTAGTTACTCATAATGGTTGAAAAAATGCCTGCTTTTATAAGAAAATGAGGAATTTTTCCTGCCTTTTTGATTTCTAGAAATAACTCTGAATACATTAACACAATGTAATAAAAGCTGAGAGAAAGATCCACAAGGTCATTTAAAAAAGTAAACCCCTAGACATTGCTCAGAGAACTAGCATAGATATTTTTCTTATAAAGAGAATCTCCTGATCTTTTGCACTGTGGTTTAGTGTTTCAGTGTTTTTTATAACAAAGCAAGGCTAAAATCACAATACTTCTAAGTTATTAAAACTGAGAATGAATGTGCTTCAGGGAGACATCCTTTGGCACGAAGAGAAATTTTTATCACATTTGTGCCTCCAAAGCAGTGTTGGTTAGCCCCGTTTTTGGGCTTGTATTTCACATCTCTGCATATGCATTTCATGAGCTGAGGGAAAAAAGGCACTTCTCAGCTGCTACCCTTTTCTCTGACACAGGCCATGAAAAGATGAGTCCATCTGAGAGCTGTTCCTGTGTCCTGGAGCGTAAACCCGGTGTCCCCAGAAGCTTACCATATTCTCAGTGTCAAGGATGTATTTGAAATGTGTCTTCAGGGCTCACTCTGACAGGGAAATGCTGCTGATGGAAAATTTCTATCGAATCAGTTGCAAACATCTCTCTTTCCTCAAAGAATCTGTGTTTTGACATACCCCAGCTGTGGATGAGTCAGCTAGTCCTAGGCCAAAAAAGAAGGCTTTCTAATTCCCTTTATAGCCGTGTGGATCACTGAAACAAATGGCAATAGGGCTCTGCATGTGCAGGTATTGAATCTTCTGTTGAGTAAATCTGAGTACAAGAAGAATATTTGGCCTGTCACTTGAGCAATATCTTCAATAGCAGCAAACGAGCTGAAAGCAAAGTATGGCCAGCAGCCCCCAGAGTGCCATGCAGACTGCTCGGGGGGGCTGCATGAGGTTGATGCTCCTGAGGATGGAACCTGAAGGTATCCACAAAGAAAGCTCAGGCAGAAGAGTTAAATCTGGCATGTCACTCTTCCATGGGGTTTGACGCATTTTCTCAGATTTCCTCAGAAAAACAGAGTTTAGGTTCCCCTTGGACTGAAGCAGGGATGGGTCGTTTGTTCCCTCTCTATCAAGAAGCTCTCTCACAGCTCAGCCAGCATCCTCTGCACGAGGTTGCTGGGTCTGGCCCAGGCTCATGGGTGTGCTTTGCTCAGCCAATTGAGCAGCAGGTTGGCTGAAACCCAACCTGCCATTCCCTCTGGAAAGCCAAATGCTCTAGAGGTGAATTCACAGAATCACAGAATTGTAGGGGTTGGAAGGGACCTCTGTGGATCACCTAGTCCAACCACCCTTGCCGAAGCAAGGTCACCTACAGCAGGCTGCACAGGACAGCGTCCAGGCAGGTCTTGAATATCTCCATAGAAGGAGAATCCACAGCCTCTCTGGGCAACCTGTTCCAGTGCTCCGTCACCCTCAGAGTGAAGAAGTTCTTCCTCATGTTCAGGTAGAACTTCCTGGGATTTAGTTTGTGCCCATTGCCCCTTGTCCTGTCGCTGGGCACCACTGAAGAGAGTCTGGCCCCATCCTCCTGACACCCACCCTTAAGACATTTATAGGCATTTATAAGGTCCTCTCTCAGCCTTCTCTTCTGCAGGCTAAACAAGCCCAGCTCCCTCAGCCTTTCCTTGTAGGAGAGGTGGTCCAGTCCCCTCATCATCCTCGTAGCCCTTCGCTGGACTCTTTCCAGTATCTCCTCACCTTTCTTGAAGTGAGGAGCCCAGAACTGGACACAGTACTCCAGATGAGGTCTCACTAGGGCAGTGTAGAGGGGAAGGAGAACCTCCCTCATCCTGCTGGCCACACTCTTTTTAATGCACCCCAGGATGCCATTGGCCTTCTTGGTAACCAGGGCACACTGCTGGCTCATGGTCAACCTGTCATCCACCAGGTAATTTATCCCCCTCGGGCAGAGCAGGGTGTCAGACCAGAACCTCTGCCCTTGGCAGTGAATGCCATCACACTGAGACTGGGGTCTTGGGGGAATGCGGGCACTTCCTTGGGCAGGACACCTTTGCCTGCTTAGTGTAGGGTCACCCAGAAGCTCAGTGCAGACTCCTGCAGCCTGTTTGGAGGTGGGTGAACATCCTTCCTCTGCCCTGGGACCACTGCCACCATGCCTAAGCTCCAGACACCTACATGCTCCCGTATGTCTTGCAATCATCTCCTCCCTCACAGATCCCTGTGAGTACTTCTCTAACTGCTTTTCCTTTCAGAGCTCCTGTTCTCACTCACTCTCTTCCTCCTTATGTGGGTGTTACTCAGATGGTTTTTTTGAGCCTCCGGGAGGAGATTGTTTACAAACTTATTCATCGTGGCAGCTGTGTGGCTTGACATACCCAACAGACAGGTAGTGGAACAGGATGAATAGGAGCACTCGTAGGTTTTGAATCAAAACATGGTCTACAGGCAGAGATAAGTCTATTCCTGCAGCAGAAAGTCCTTCCCAGCATGAAGTAACTTATTAGGCTTTGACCCCTGCTCATAAGCAGACTCTGTAATGACCTCCAGTTTTACTACACCCATCACTAGCTCCTAGAGATTCAGCTTCAATGTGAAAACTTATTGACTGCAATTTGCAAAAAAATAATGGATTTTCTATACCTATCCAGACAGTGATCTCTTCAGAAAGCACCAGGTGGCTGCTTAAGCCTACCCTTTCCTGCTTGAATCTATGCTGCGTACTGCTCCTTCTTCGAGAGACAGGAGAGCAGCTAAGGAAATAATCCCGGTGATAAAACTTGAAAATAATCTGTTTTGCTGTAAAGGTTCAATAACAGGCTACTCATATGAAAGTCTGGGAATTATAGCTAATGCCCTTACACTCCTGTAACTCTGTTGGCTCCTGGTGTGCACTGATGGGAACAGGAAGAGAATAAGAACTCAATTATTCTCTATTTGAATGATGCTATATCTAATCACATTGGATATATTGAAGGCACACAAAAGCCTTGAGGATGTGCTGATCAGTCACCTGGTAAAACTTCATGACTCACATAAATCTGTACTTGGAATATTTCTCCCATCTAGTACTTTGCGTGTGCTTAGCATTTACTGTAATACATATGAGGTCTAATTTACCCCCCTCCCGTCACAGCCTCTTTCACCTCCATAAAGTGAGTCAGTCTGTTCAGCCAATGCTTTTTGCTACACCTCCTGAATTGACTTCAAGCTATCTCCTGATGCATCTCCCGAACAGATACAGCTGAACAGACTAGCAAGTAAAGATGGTTTGCACAGTGGAACTGTTAAAAAGCTCTGCAACTTGTTATACAGTCGATGATCATCCTTGTACCCAGGGGATGGGAGGAAGAATTTTCCCTTTTGCCTGAAATCTGAATACTGCGAATATGTTTGACTGCAAAGGTCACCATGGAAATTCAGCCAGAATTTTTAGCCCCTGGGATGCTGCACTTTGCCACCTTTCTATTTAATGAGTGTATTCTTTGAACAAGTCAGGTGGCAAAAATAGCTCCCACAGTCCTTTAAAGGTGAAGCACAGCAAAAAAATGATAGCACTTAACAAATCTTGTTCCTTGAATATTACTCTGGGACCCTACTTTTAAAAAAGTAATCGTCTTTTGTCTTCATTCCCTGATGCGTCCTTCCACCATCTGCCAGGGACAACCCAGCACTCGGGCATTCAGCTTCTAGGCCACTTTCAAGATTTCTTTCCGCATTAGCCCTTCATTCCTTCCTTCCTGTTGCAGGGTATGACTTTGTAATGCTGCTTTTTTGCCAGAGGCCTTGCTAGGAAACAGATCAGGGACTGAAACAGGTTTAAATACCTAAATACTTTTATTTGTTAAAAGCTAGCTTGAGTGCCTGACTTGGTTCCCAGCACACACACCTCCAGCAATGGTACCAGTGCAGGTGAAGGGGCAGTGTAGTGTGGCAGTGGGAATGAAGCACCTGGGGAAGAAATAGGAGCACTCCAGGAAAAGATGGGCCAAGAACTTCTTAACTTTGTCACCAGGTGCAAAAATTGAAGAAGAAAAATCTGGAGTTTGTGCATGGATTGACAGAGAGCAATTAGTTTTTGCTTTCAGGAATGCAAGAACCTAGAGCTGGCTATATAATGGATTAATTGCTAAATTCTAGAGGATGTATAAGCCACATTCAAATATTTCTGACATGGAGGAGAGACTAGGAAAGATATTTCAGATTAGTTTTAAACAAGTCTTGCTGAGGATGAGGGAATAAGGTGACCTCTTTTTCCCAGGAAGATTTCCAGATTTTCTAGTGAGTAATAGTTTCTTTTTGTCCAAGAAAAATGGTATTTTATATAGACTTTTCTTGTCATTACTTTCTTTTAAAGGTGATAATTGTCTGTGAGGTTCTACTACATGCTAATGAAAAGTATAACCTTTCATCCAGCAATGTGGATTTACTATGTCATTTCATCTTTCTAGGAAATGGAATTGAATCATACATATGTGTATATATATACATATATTATGTGATATGAAACTGCCAGGCAACCCTTTGCCCAGAAGTTCAACAGAGCTCCTTTGTGTCTTTCCTGAACAATAAATCCTATTTTGATTTTGACAGTTGGCAGCAATTTCTGGTTTTTTTCAGTTTTGGGTCCAGTCTTATTTAACATCTTTATCAATGATCTGCATGAGGGGATGGAGTGCTTCCTCAGTAATTTGCAGATGACACCAAGTTGGATGGGAGTGTCGATCTGCTTGAGCGTAGGAAGGCTCTGCAGAGGGATCTGGACAGACTGGATCGATGGGCCGAGGTCAACTGTATGAGTTTCAACAAGGCCAAGTGCTGTGTCCTGCACTTGGGTCACAACAATCCCATGCAACCCCATGCCAGAGTGGCTGGAAAGCTGCCTGGCGGAAAAAGACCGGCAGTGCTGGTCAACAGCCGGCTGAACATGAGCCAGCAGTGTGCCCAGGTGGCCAAGAAGGCCAATGGCATCCTGGCTTGTGTCAGGAATAGTGTGGGCAGCAGGAGTAGGGAGGTGATCATGCCCCTGTACTCGGCACTGGTGAGGCTGCACCTCGAGTACTGTGTTCAGTTTTGGGTCCCTCACTACAAGAAAGACATTGAGGTGCTGGAGTGTGTGCAAAGAAGAGCAACGAGGCTGGTGAGGGGTCTAGAGAACAAGTCTTATGAGGAGCAGCTGAGGGAGCTGGGGTTATTTAGTCTGTAGAAGAGGAGGCTGAGAGGAGAGCTTATTGCTCCCTACAACTACCTGAAAGGAGGTTGTAGTGAGGCAGATGTTGGTCCTTCACCCAGGTAACCAGTGATAGGACGAGAGGCAATGGCCTCAAGTTGTTTCAGGGGAGGTTTAGATTGGGTAGTAGGAAAAATTTCTTTCCTGAAAGAGCGGTCAGTCATTGGAACAGGGTGCCCAGGGAGGTGGTGGAGTCACTGTCCCTGGAGGTGTTTAAAAAACGTGTAGATATAGCACTTCAGGATATGGTTTAGTAGGCATGGTGTTGTTGGGCAGATGGTTGGACTTGATGATCTTAGAGGTCTTTTCCAACCTATGATGATTCTATGATTCAATTTCCCACAAAGATCTTATTGTTTTCAGCTGTGAAATGCAAAATTCAAACCATGGCAAAAATTAACTTGAGGAGTGATATCTTTGTTCTGTTATTTTCCTGGTCTCTGCAAAAAAAGGTGCAAATATATGCTTAAGTCCAGAAAAAATTTGCTTTCTAGAATAAATTTAATCTGTTTATGAAATAGGCTCAACTAATTCTACATGAATTCCAAATTGAAATATATGCATTTTATTTTATAGATAGAGGAATTTCCTTTTAGCTTCCTTTTCCTTAAAACACAACAAAACAAAACAAAACACTGCTGCATTGTTTAGAGCAACACTGCTGGAGATTGACAGCTGACGTTACGTAGGAAAATTCATATTTATAAGCCCATCCGTCGTGATATTACTGGAACAAGGCAGTAAATATCAGCCTGCCTTTATCATATTTGCAGCTTGCTTTCATTAGCTCTCTGTTTCCTTTATCCTGGGGATCATCTTCCTTTCAAAGATGCAATTTATTCATTTTATCAGATGATAGTCTGGTATGTATGTGGCCTATTTAAGAATAAGGTCTAATGAAAGAAGAAAGAGGAATCACATGAGTTCAAAAATAAGAGAGCTACAGTAAATACAAGTTAGTAAAGCTAGGGAGGAAAACTTTGAATTACATGGGGAAGACGTCTGATCTTTCTGGTGAAGTCACTCTCCTCCGCTCAATCATGCAGGGCAACATGGAAACTAGAATAGACATTTAAGTCAACTCATAGGTCACAATTCAACTAACTTCTTGATGCCTCGAGCGGATGGATATGTGCTATGGTACGCACCAGGCTTTTAACGGAGCACGTGGTGGGTTTACAGGCACCCTGATATTTGGACAAACACGGATCACTTGAACGGGTGGAGGGAAGAAAGCAGAACCCAGTGGACCTCCATCTGGGGCTGTGCTGTGCCTGTCTCTTCTGCTGTGCACGTGGTCAGGGGCTGAAAGGTAGCAGCTTGAGATATGGCCCTGCTAGCAAAAATCAGTACTGGAGACTGTCTGGAAGCCACAATAAGCCGTGCATTGATGAGTGACCTGCAGAAGCCTATGGAAGACTTTCACATCTTGGTCTTTCTCACCTCAAACAGGCTTCAGAGAAGGTGGAAAATTTACAGGACTCTGCTCATTTAGTTAATGGGAAATTGGCTTAGTGGCTCCCTGGTCTACACCCTTCCTTTATCTGCTTCTTCCAGCTTGCCTCAGGCTGGTAGCTAAAAGCCCTTTGAAAACATAGAAATAAGTCAGGCTATGGGTAGCAGAAAAAATAAGTAGGGAGGGAGAAGAGGCTAGCTCAAGGGTGTGACGACTGTTTTGGCAGCTGTAAGTGTTGTGCAGAAGACTACAGGAGTGATCACACAGCCACAGGCACCTCCCATAGCCCAACTGAAACAATACACTGTAAAATAGGCAAACCAGGACTGCCTGTACTACCTCCTTGTGAAGTAAAAGGGCCCCACAAGAAGTGTTTGTGTCCAAGGCGCAGGTTATTGGACAGGTGATTAGCTGAATTTCTCAACTTTTGTGTGAGTATATTTAAGAATTCTGCAGACTGGAGAAAATTTGCAGTGTAATTGGGCAAAGTGCCAGACTGGTTGTAAAACCTTAGGTGGATGAATTTCTCGCTGTTTGTTCTGCTATTTAAAAGAAGGAAACACTTCCTTCCTTATGTGTGTGATGCTGGGAGGACAAAAACAGCGCTTGTTTTGTGGTCCACTCCAAGTAGCTTAGAAAATGAACAGTCAGTAAAAAGAATCACATCTTTTTAAGGCAATGTTTTATAAAGAAATGTAGCTTGCAGGACTCATTTATCTGGTAAAGCATGCAAGTTACTTCAATCATCAGCTGTAAGTGAGAAGATCAAAATCAATCCCAAATTTGGAATCTAAGGCTCGGCCGCATTTCATGTAAAGAAGGTGTTTTGACACATGGTCTCTTTTCTGCTGTGTCTGTGGGCTGAATTTATACTTCTGATGCCAACTTTCTCCTATTACAGGTTGTCACATAAGTGAATGAAGGACCTGTGCCGAAGACTGGGTGTCTTATCTCATAGTCTGCTTTGTGTACAGCAATGTGTTGGGCTTTTCATTTTTTGACACACAGTAATAGTAGTAGTTTTCTGGGTTGGCTTTTCCCTTCCCCAGCGTGACTGAGTCAGTCTCCTGGGACCAAAAGCTCAGCCGTAACCTGTGGGAATGAGGCATCCTGAGTCAATTCTTCGAGCTTTGCAGGGCTGGGCTCCATGTAGAGTCGTGGGGAGGAAGTGGCAGACAACGTGTTACCGGCACACAGTTCATGAAATGAAGGAAGTAGCCTGTTTTCCCATCTCTCCCATGCTTCAAAAATAGGAATCCTTTGTCCTGCCAAATGCATGCATAAATAACCTTGTTATCTCTGCTTTGCACAAATTCGTGTAGACAGCTAAACATCTAAGATTATTTGCTTATTTTTCCCCAAGATTCAATTTACGTTGCACAGTCAAAGGAGAGTATACATTCAGGTGTAAACTATTATCATTGCCAAGAATGTACATTTGTAGAACAGAGTAGAGTGGACGTACTCAGTACGAGGATGTGAAAAGAAAAATATATGCATGTGAAAGGCATTGCTGAAGGGGAAAAGCAGGGGACTTGGTAAAACACAAGAGGGCCTGTGCAAATATTGACACTGGAAACATCAATGCTTTTGTGATGCGAATAGCAGACCCTGGAAGAGACTAAGCTTACCCATCACAGTATGGTCTGCAAGCTGGTGGGAGAATTCAGCAATCTGTGTGGACCTCTGCTGTAAGGTACTTCTGAAAACGCCACCATATAGATGTCCTTTGAGAGACGGGAGCCTGCAGTAAGCACTGTTGAGAAGATGACCTTGAGGAGCCCAGATCTCGTCAAGGTTCAGTGACATGCGGACAGACACATGATATTAATATTGACTATTTTGTTTTTGAAACTTGATAAAGTTCATTATTTTTTTGCTGTTAAACCCAATTTGTATCCATCAGGAAACCAGTAAGCTCTTCAGCTTGTCATCAGGATATAAGCTAGAGTTTATGCAGCTACAGTAGACAGGAAAGAGAGTTTACTTTCGTGACATAGTTCTTTTGCTCTGAATCAGGGTATGCTTTGTGATATATTTTACTATTTACAGGTAAATATTCAGTATGGGCATTTGGAACATTTTCTTGTTTCTTTTTCTTTTTTTTTTTAAAGTGGTTCACTTTTCCATTGTTGAATTTTTTTTTTCCATGTAAATATTTATCTCTGTGATATGAAAATTTTGCTAAGCTTTCTCCCCTCCTGAAAGCGAATCTTCTGTGATATATTTGTTGCAATACCCTGTTGGTTTTCAGCATTTACACTTCCATTGTGTCCTTACTTTAAGGGAGATCTTGGGAAGAAAAGGGAATTGGGGTTATGTTCTTACTGTGCATCACTGCACTCGGAGTAGTGCAGATTTTTCCCAAATATATCCAGTGCTCACAGGGCTAAAGTATTTATGAGTGCCGAGCCGGAGACTGGGCTTGTAGGCTGCATTTCAGGGTGTGTGCTGAAACAGTTTGAAGCAGCTTTTGCTACAGCTCTCAGGACAGTGTGTTTGTAATTCTGCTGCTGCTTTCATTTATTAGGAAGAAACAGACATGAAGAGTGAGAGATATATCTAAAGGAAGAAGTTTATAGATGCAAAAACATTAATTTCAAGTTGTGAAAGTATTCTGTACCTAAGAATTACAAGCAATGCTCAAGACCCAGGTGGGATCTAACACTGAGTGTTAAGATCTACAGTCTGGTGCAGAGACAATGCAGACACAAATAAGTCAGAAACTGCTACGTAAAAAAAAATCATGTAAAAATGAACTAATTCCCACCTTTCCAGTTTAAAGCAGCTGTTCATCTTCCTTCTAAATATTTTCAGATTTCTCTAAGGTCTATGATGATATTGTATTCACAGACATGCTTATTCTTCTTCTAAATGTCAGAATGCTTGTTCTAATTGGTTTGGAGACGGAGATTGTAATGGGCATACAATAATTTCTTATGCCAAAGCATAAATAGTCTTTAGCTGAACAACCACCAGCAACAACCACTTTAGTAAATACAACATAGGCATACACACTTACCTGCTTATACAAATTATTTATTCAACTTAAAAATATCTGTGTTGTGTTCATGTTGAGAAACACTGTGGCAACAGCAGGTTTCACTGGGACAGTCTGCTTATCATACACAGCTATAAAAATAAAAGCTGACAGGATATGTGTGGGCACCACCCTGCCTTGGCAAGGCATGGTAGGCCTCCGGCTACCTGTTTTCTCTCCAGAAAAGCTTTAAAAGAGCTAAGTCGTAGGTTTCTATATCTGTGTTAAGAATGTAAAATTATCCCATATCAACTGGCAGTAAAAGGGATAATGATAAATGCAGGGGTTTCAAGCACTTCACACTGTGGGCAGGTGGGAAGGGTCTGGCCTGGTGCTAGGGACCTCATGTCTTTGCCAGCCAGTACTCACCAGAAAAAAAAGCTCACATGAGGTTTTTAGTGGTTTTCATTAAACTTTCCAATCAGCTGTAGCTGGCGCTGTGGCCAGTGTTAGAAAAGAGACATTTGAAATTTCTCCACACAGCCATAATTCAACCAGAGCAGACCTGCTGCCATCTTGTTCCCAACAACAGGTGCCAAGGGCCTGCTTGTGAAGCCCTGCATAGGGATCCTATGAGAACGGTGTTTTTCTGAGACAGTTTTAACCACTGAAACCAGAAAAAAGATCATCTAACTTCTACACTTTTTCACCTGCTATGTTTTTTAGGGAATGCTCTATACATAAATTTCTGGGGCACCAGCACAGTTGTTCAATGTTGCTGTCTATACTCAGATGCCACCCGATTACAGCTATGTACAAACTTGAAGAGGAGAGAGTTCGCACCATGTTATCAGTGAACAACAAGTAAGGTATGGCAGTGGAGGTGGAGGAAGAAGAACAGAAAAGAGAAAATATCTGGGGAAGAAGCAAGATGCAAAACAGTTGGTACTGTTTATTCCAAATTTATCAAATTGCTGTTTGCAACACACTTCCTGAAAGTAGTTTTTCCCTATGTCTTTGCAATTGCTGGTGGGTGGTGACTCAATTTAGTCAAATGAAGGCTAGCTCTTTCAGTAACAGATGAGTGCTTACCAGAGGAAAAAAATAAGCATCTGATGAAGATTTCCTCTCCCAGAGCTCCACAAGGAACAAGCTGGGCTGGCAGCACCCTGCACATTTAGAGACAACAGGGAAATAAGCAGCCCCTTACTTGAAGAGCACCTAGGTGTAGAAAAGGGGACTGAAGGAAGAAGAGAAAGAGTAACTGACCTGAACATCATTCAATGAGGAAAATGCCTGGCTTTGTCACGGGGAGCCAGGGTTTTGCACGTGACACGAAGGTCAGTCCTGCACGGAAGATTGTGTTGCCCATAAAGCTGCTGCTGCAAAAACCATTGTGCCACTCATTCCTTTCCTCAACACAGGTGTCCTACATTTCTTAGCCCTTCTGAGAGTGGGACTCATGTTATACTTATTCCTCTATATGGTCAGCACATTTGCTTTGTGTTCCCTTTGTCACACATAGCTTCAAAAAATTAGCATCTATTGTTGCTTTCTTGGCACGTTTCCTCTTCCTAGTATTCATGGAAAAAGCAATATGGCACAACTCAGCACAATGACACCTTGAACTGCTTGGGGCACAATTCTCCCTGTCCTAGAGCTTGGAGGCTCTAAATAAGCGTCCCTGGTTGGCTTGGTTTTTACTGTGTTTGATCGGGATGTTTTTTAAAAAGCTACAAAAAGCAGTCTGAGTGAAAATTATCTTGTCTTGATAGAGTTCATGGTTCTAAGATAAAGGAATGAATCTGAGCAGATGATGACGGAATAGCAATGAGCTTCAAAAGGGCCATCTTGACAGCCTCCAGACGGGGAGGAAAGGTTCCTGTGGAGAAGAATCCCAAGGTGAAAAAATAGTTCAAAAGAGATGGCAATTCCTACATGAAGCAATATCAAGGACACAAGGCCATTCTGCCCTGTAAAAAAAAAAGAGGAAAATTGAACAGTGGCAAATCAGGCCAGATGAGGCATACCTGGAGAAACAGAAAATCAGAGAGAAATAAAAAGTGAAAACAGTGCTAGTAACTATAGGTATCTATAGTTTATCATCACAAGCAAAGGCATACAATTAATTTAAAACAGAAAGGGGTAAAAATTGCAACTAAACCCAATGTTGGCTAAATGTATAAGAAGTAATACAGTACATTTCCACCTATATATCTTATATGAGAAAGGGAGAGAAAATAATCCTCAGGAGGAGTAAACTGTTTAGGACCTATTTAGTGTAGCTTTTACAAAAATATTGATAGCAATTGTTGTTTAAACAGTTAATGAGTATTGAGGAGGAAAGCCCACATCAGAAGAGCGAAAGAGCAGATTAAAGACTGTTTAGATGAGTGGGATATATTCAGACGGAAAGCACAAGATGAACATACCCTTGATTCCTTATGGAACTAGTCAAACTGTATGTGCTTGAGTAATTACAATTTTTAACAAAAAAATGCATTTACAAAACATAGTGAAGTCCCAGAAGACTGGAGAAGGACATATATTACAAAGAGAAAGAATTTTTTTTAAAGTGGAAGGAACCGTGATCTAGAGAATTACAGCTTAGGCAGCTTAGTTTTGGTACCCAGAAAGACTCCAGAAGAAATTGAATTTAAAAAAATGTAGAAATTATTTGAAATTTAGACAATATAAATCTAAAAAGTAAGAAAACTAGATTAATTTGGTATAGAAGTGAGACTTCTAAATGAGCACATGCCTGAACAATATGTAATGAGTTTGGGGAGGTTTTCTAGGCAGATTGTGGGGGCAGAGCAAGACAAAAAGTCAGTTTAAATAGAAGCAGAGAAGACACATTCTACATTTTAGGACAAACTTGTGAATAATAAATATGTCTCAGTAGTATCATTTGCAAAATAGGCTGTAGAATCTGCAGTTGCCAAGTATCTGAGGAAGACAACCAGCTGCCTTGTCCTACGTAAAGTTTAATTTCACACCTCCCAGCAGTGAAATTTGCCATATGAGCAAGTCCCCACAGAGTGCCTGTGCAGGACCAGCTCTGATGGGTTGCCTCTGCCTGTGGTCACTCTACTTTCAAATGGGAAGATATGTTTCACAGAGAATCTCTCTTAGATTTGAGTTGGCAAGACAGAGTTGTACAAATGCCTGTTGGGAACGATCTGGACAGATGTGAGCTTGTGAGTGTTCCTGAATCTGCTCAGAGAGATAGCACTTGCCTGTCCTACGTCAGAAGGGTACTATGGCCTGGTACCCGTATAGCATTGATGGGCAAGTCTTGAAGTTGTTGAAAGTCCCAAGGATGGGTTTTGCACAACCGAGCATCTCTTTTTCGGTCCTGAAACGTTGCTATCAAAATATACAAGAAGTGTTGCAGGGCCCGTCTATGTTGCTGGAAATGAGACTGACCCAAACATTAGGAGAATCAATATATCATTGAGAAAACATTGAAGAGTTACAGTTTCTGTTAGGTAAATATTCCTACCATGTACAGAGTATATGGGGTAATGGGTTTACTTTGACCCAGATAAAAGAGGTAACAGAGATGCAAGTGCAAAATAATAGCTGTCTTGCCTAGAGATTTACATTTAATTAAACAGTAGAGCTCCTTCAAGGGATGCTAAAGTTGTGCAAGAGGTGAGCAGCAGCATGACACATCTATACAGTGCTCAGGCCTGTGCCAGCCTTGGCTGTCTGGAGAATGTGTCATTTGTGCACGTAGACAGAGGCTTTATCGGAGCACAAAGCAAACTTGCATCTGGAAGACGGCCACATAAATGTCAGGATTGGGAGGGAAGGGACATCTCCCATCACAGTACATAGCACTGGAAGGGACCAATTCTTTGCCTGCTCAGAAAACCACATCATAAAATGTCTTTTATAAAAAAAGTACAGAAGTCCCTTTCAAATTAACATGGACTTTCTGCTCCCTTTTTTTCTGGGCAGCTGTTCCAAAACCTCACTGCTCTCATGATCCACACTACTTTTGAATTTCTGTCCTAAACTGGCCACTATATGTTTATTCCATTTGTTCTTGTGCCAACATTGTCATTCAATTATCATGGCCAGGGAGAAGCCACATCCCATCGCAGGCTTTGTTTTGCTCTTCGTCTGTGGAAGACAAGCATCCATCATGCTTACAGAGCTATGCGCAGCATAATGATCCCCATGCTAACGCCTGAAGGAGCTGTCTTGATGAAATAGAACTGATGCAGCCACGTCACTGAGCTGAAGAGCCCTTCTAAGCAGCAGAGTGATGATAGTACTTCTGGGGTCATTCAGTTCTTCCTGAAGGATATTATAAAGTAAATAACAAATTAAAAGTGAATTTGGGATGTGGCTGTTCTGGGCTTCCCTGAGATGCTGGGATGAGAGGAGCCAGCAGTGGTCCCTGTGCTGTGGCTAAAATCCAGCAGAGGACTTCTTGGCAGGAATTTGGCCCAATACACACATCCAGAGCAGCAGCTCTGTAATTCTTGGGAAAGACGTAGCATGGCTCCCTGTCAGTGACTGGCCATAGTTATTGACAAAGATAAATTAGGATGGAGAAAAAAATGCAGTTCTGCCCTGCCTCTAACTGCTCCATATTCCTTCGTGGGCAGTAAAAAGCCAGGGAGGAATCAGGAAGGAAGAAATGCTGCCTCCCCATGGCCTTATCCTGTGGAAAGGGCTTTTCTGTCTCACACTATCTGCATCACTACAAGATTTAGGCAAAATCAGTCCCTTACTACATGATTTTCCATGAAATAATAAGGTCAGTCTGTCAATTACATCTTACTGATGACTCTGATGAAACTCAGATTTTCTCCTGATCGCTACCTCTTGCCAGCAGCAATTTTTACATTTCCAAAATCTTCACACTTGGCTGCTAAAAATGCTTTCCTAAATCTAGATATAGATTCCCAGATAAATACAGGCTCAGATATGGAGCTTTCTGTTCTTCAGAGAGGGCTGCAGTCAGCTGATGCCTGAGAAAATCAGGCCACTTTTACTTAGCAGCAAATCCCATGCAGAGCAGCTTGATTTCTCTGAACACAATGCCCTATAGATCTAAGACCATTGCTAATGCAGTGAAAATATTATTCAAAAGACACAGAAGAAATGTTACAGATCCTGGATTTTTAAAACCTCTCTCCAAACCGAAACTTAACCTTTAACTTAAAAAATTGACTATGTGCATTTGAACTAAGAGTACCTAATAATATTTTTTTTATAGGTTGTTTGAAAGGACAGTACATCTGTAGCTTTGTTCTTTTCCTTTAATGCTTAGGGAAAGAATGACACAATATATATATACAGAGAGAAGAAACACAGCAAGCTTTGCAGAGAAAAAAAACACAGATAGTTTTGCAGAGCCATCACATTTTTTCTGTTCTATGGATTTGGCTACTTATTTTTGGTGATGTCTTATCTAGGTGGCAGAAGACACAAAGGACAAACAACAGCAAACAATGTAGAGAGTGGCAGCTGTCTGCATGAAATATGATGCTGTTTGTGCAACCAGATTTGGCTCATTTCTCAAATCATTATTCAAAAACCGTCACAGACTGAACCTGCATGACTCCTGCGACAGGCAGGGTGCATTCCAATCATCTCCGGGGGCAGAGGACCAGGACCACAAGTCATTCAAGTCCAGGGCGGCAAGCCAGGAAACTCAAATTCCATTTCCTTACTGCTTCTTCTTAACCTTTGTGTGTGCTTCCGGTTCCTTGTGAAGGAGAGGGAAACACAAAAATTCCTAAGGAATTTGTGCATTAAACTGAGTTAAAATTGCAAAGCCTTACTCTTGCCTGTTGTGAGAAAGTATAAAATACAGCATCTTTTTTTTTATTTACGGTTTCTCATGAAATAATATATGTCTGTTGCTACATAACTTATTTCACCAGGAAACATATCTTTAAGTGGACGTTTGGAGTAAATTGTTTTTAACACAACTATTTGGAAAACTGAAAAAGCAGACGAGAACTGGGTTTACCTACCATAATCATAACATCTAATAACACCTCTAAGATAAAATATCAACAAAAGTATTCCTGTGAAATGCAGTTTGTATACTGGTGGCTGCAGAATGAGTTGCCACAGTTAAGTGCTGTAACATTCCGAGGAAGTACTGAGATATTTGGATAACTACTTGATGAGTTGATGCAAGTACCTATCTGTATTTCGGTCATAGGCCTGCCTTGCTTGGATGCAAATACAGTCTGAGCTGGACACCAGCCCACAGGGTTGGATGTTGGCCAAGCACTGGATCCTGATGGGAAGCAAAACTTAAAATCATTCCATCCTTTAAGAAATAAAGATGTTCAGGCAAAAATGTGTAAGGTGACTAAGTCAAACTTCCTCCCCAATGTGTCTGACACCATGTCCTGCCAGAAACTGTATGTTTTGTAGGCTGCTGAAGTGCGTATTCTTGTGCGCTACATGCTTTAATCATTCTCAGAGCCCTGTAGACACAGCCAACAGTGCCTTAGTGCTGCACTCAGTCTGAGTCTCCATGTTTAGCACAGAACACCATCTCATGAACAGATTATTTCTAGAGACTTTTACATTGGTTCCAGCACAGATAACAGTTTGAGTAGTTTTAATATTTTCAGATTCTGCTCTTTTAAGCCAGTTGCAGTATGAAATGCAAATGCACACTGGGTTAATTCTTTGATCCCTATTTGCATATCTGGCATGCTGGTCAAGGACTGTGGTCCAAGAACAGTGGTATTCTCAAGCTTTGTCCCAGAGCTGTTCAGCATCACCAACTAGGTGGTGACACTACATTTCTAACATCCAATTAGTGTTACCAGTGAATAGTGAGACCCACACAAATGCTTCAGAAAAGCAAAACAGAATGACTTGTTTTTAAAGCAGCATGGCCAGCAGGTCGAGGGAGGGTATTCTGTCCCTCTACTCACTCTGGTGTGAGCCCACCTGGAGTCCTGCCTCCAGCTCTGGAGCCCTCAGCACAGGAAAGTTAAGGACCTGTTGGAGTAGGTCCAGAGGAGGGTCACAAAAACAGAGGGCTGGAACACCTCTCCTATGAGGAAAGGCTGAGAGACCTAGGGTTGGTGAGTCTGGAGAAGAGAAGGCTGCAGGGAGACATTATTGAGGCTTTTCAGTACTTAAAGGAGACTTACAAGAAAGATGGGAGAGGGACTTTTTAGCAGGGCCTGTAGTGATAGGACAAGGGGTAATGGTTTTAAACTAAAAGAGGGTGGATTTAGACTGGATAGAAGGAAGAAATTTTTTACAGTGACGGTGGTGAAACACTGGCACAGGTTGCCCAGAGAGGTGGTAGATGCCCCATCCCTGGAAACATTCAAAGTCAGGTTGGACAGGGCTCTGAGCAATCTGGTCTAGTTGAAGATATCCCTGCTCATTGCATGGGGGGGTTGGACTAGATGACCTTTAGAAGTCCCTTCCAACCCAAATGATTTTATGATTCTATATTAACAACTGGGCCTAGACATAAGTGAGATCTTTTCTCATCTGAAGGGTAGACCAGGTTAATCATAAATCGCTTCTCAGTGTGATCTTCCTTATCCACAAAAGGGTCTCAGCAACTGGATTTAACTCAAAATTTAGAGGTTCAGTCTCTAGCAGGAATCAGAGGTGATTTATCTAGACTTTATTTGGGGTGTGATGAGTAGATTTCTTTCCTGTATTTTTGTGGGTCTAATAACATAAAAGCATACCCCACATAGCAAACTCCAGTGAGCATGGAAACTGTCTTCCATAATGAACTTTTTGGCACTCAGGCTTTCCTAAAGGATGAAGAAACTGAGGCCAGACCTCTCACTGTCCTTTGAGCAGAACAACAACATCAACAAAATGTCTTTTGAGACTTGTAGCACTATATCCAGCACCAGAAGTCAAGACTCTTTTTGGCTTTATACCAGTCCCAGCCTTGGTTAGAACATGACCAATATGTCAGGACATGACTAACACTGTGGGTTTACACTACATGCAAACCATGGGTTCTCAAACAACTTCTGGTCTCCTGTGTCTGGGTATCAAGCTCACTGCATCTTGACCTTCATCCTCTTACCTTCTCCATCCCCTGTTTTCATGAAACACAAGCTTTACTGCATAGGTGGGTGCCATGATTCACCCCAGGCAGCCTCCAGCCGGGACAGTCAGGGATGCTGGGCTGTGCAGCTGCTTCACCAGCTGTGTGGGCACAGTTTAGATATGCTGCTGTGACTGAACAAAGCATATCTTTCTTAGAGTCCTTGACCCTGCTTTTTCAACATCATAGTATAGGCCTGGCCCAGTAAAATTAATTTCCTTTCATAGCAAACTGAAAAGTCATTTATATATCTTCCCTGTCTTCTGCTGAAATCACTAATATAATGAAAACTTGCTCACATGAATATCATGCGCCCGGTGGAACAGCTCTGAATTTCTCATTTCCTTTCTGCTTCTGCTATAATTACAGTAAAATGTTTGATATCCTCTTAGACAACATTTGGAGCTGGTATTCTGATGTGGTTTGATTGTATTCTAGAAAACATTTTATCCTACTGTCATACAGATGAAAAACTATCTAGGAAAATCTTTCAAATTAAGAGTATAATCCTCTATGTTTGCAGCAGAATGTGACTATTCTACAGCTGAACTGGCGTGAAAAACATGTGTAGAGAAAAAAAGTGCTGTCAGTCATCTGCTAAGCAGAGAAAGACCCACAGACATGTGGGCATGCATAATACTGTGCACAGGATGAAAAATTTAATTTTGAGGTGAGGATGAAGAACAGGTTATATATTATTCATGCATTCTCAGGTGCTGACTGATAACTGTTAAACTTAAGTATAAAAATATCACAGGCACAGGGAAGAGAGTCTACAGCATCCCTGTGAGATTGCTGGCTCTGCGTTTCCTCCCAGCCATCAACTCACGATTGCCCCCTGCCACATAAGTCAATACATTCTTCCAAATCTCTCCAAGCAGCTGCAGCACCTCACAGGGAGTTGACTGACCACGATTTGCAGAAGCTCTGCCAAAGCTGGTGGTCTGCTCGACCAGCAGCAGCTCCCGTTGGTACAGGTAGCAAATACCAGGATATGCCACTGGTTTGGTCCAAATTTTTTTTTCTTCATGAAAGATTCGTTTTTTTAATGTACTTCTGCTACCACATAAAAGAATTGCATTATGTTATTCCATGTCCTCCAGGTATCATCCAAGCTTGTCCTTCAACAGATCTACTATACTATTAGCAGGTTTAAGTGCACCTAAGGAGGTGAACGAATCTTCCCAATTACCCCTTGAGCCTTGCCATGGCTTTTTTGTTACATGACAGAATCGGTCCAGCTTTACATTTTGTCTAAGGTCAAAAAGTTGTTTTTCTTTTCAGAGTGCTTTTGCCAGGGGCCCTGTCACTCTCCACTCATGAACTTTTTGTTCTGCAACTACGAGAGAGTTCCAACAGCCGAAACAAATCCAGACAGCTTAGCTTATTAGAAGAACCTTTCCTAAATAACTGGTGGGACTGATGACGTAGTTCAAGCTGACAGTGTAAAATGCTCACGCAGTCCAGTGTACCCTTCTCTCCTAACTTCACATGAACTGGTGGTTGCTTATAGGCCCCAGATAATGGAGAAGACTCTGAGCAGCTGCCAAACATAAAAGCTCTGTCGGTGTCAGTGCCATAAACTGTTAAAAGTGATATTTCAGAAGGTCTTGTGTGGGAAGAACCACGGGAGGGAGAAGACTCACCAGGAGATGCCCTGAGGGGGGTCAGAGCTGGAGAAAAAACAAGTCATCATAACAATGCTGCAATTTCTTTCTCTCCTTGCCTGCTTTCCCTTGCAGAAGGACCAAGTTCAATACGTGCAGCTCCCAGGACAGTTGTATTTTGTAGCAGCAAAAAAACTTTCCCCCGACATTAGATTCTTCATTCTCAAAGGTGACACTCCACTTCTTCCTAAAATGTTGCCACAACTGGAGCAGTGATAACACTGTTACAGCTGACAGTCAAAACTAAAGTTACGGACATAATCCACATTCTGGACCTCGGCTATTCCAGCCAACTGTGTCATATCACTTACTTCATGAACTTGTTTTTGTTTTATTTTGAAACTACTAAGGCTTCTCAATCTATTGTTGACCTACCATTTCCCAGCAGGAGGCTGTTAAGAGTTGCATTTGTACATTGGGAAACAATCTTTTAATCTCTAGTCTGTCATTTCAAGAACAAATTGAGATTATCACTGATAAACCCCATCTTAACTTGATGAAACATTACAAAACTGGGCAGACACATATTTCCCCCATAACTATGCAGAGAAACTGAAGTTTCTTAATAAATTCTGCTTTTTCTCTGTTTGCTGCAGCATCCAAACAAGCTGAGGTTAAAGAACCTTTGTATCTGATTTTGAAAATGTGCTGCACAATAAAAAGGATTGATTTCCAAAAGGTCCAGAATTCAGAACTTTCTAGAAATTGAGTGCTTTAAAATGTCCTGGTTTTCTTATTCAAAAGTCTTGAAGTGTGTTTCTTCACAGATTTCTCCTTGCATTGGTTATAATTTCATTTGTGGTATTTTTCGCAGGTTTCCTGTACATCTGCAAAGCCTGCATCTGCAAAACAGTCCCTTTACTACAACAGGCTTAACATCTGAAGTTGCTCCACTGGCGGTTCTTGCCCTTTAGGGCCTGTTGATCTCCTTCACTGGTGCTGGCTCATGACCCTCTGCTTGCAAATCCAAGGAAACAGCAATGATCCTGTGCTCCAATAAACCCTTGTAAATGACTTCAGGAGCGGTACTGCAGTTCCTGCTCACACAGATGGGAGCTTACTCTCTTCCAAGGTCCGTAATGCAGCAACCTCTCTTCCAGAGGCCGAGAGGCACGGTACTCAACCAAACAGCCAATCTTTTTAGCAGTTTGTTAGTAACACAGGCGGTAGAATCATAGAATCATTAAGGTTGAAAAAGACCTCTAGTATCATCAAGTCCAACTATCAACCCACCACCACCATACCTGCTAAACCATGTCTGGACATGCCATATCTCCATGTTTTTCGAACACCTCCAGGGAAGATGAGTCCACCACTTCCCTGGGCAGCTTGTTCCAATGCCTGACCGATCACTCTTTCAGTAAAGAAATTTTTCCTAATATCCAATCTAAACCTCCCCTGATGCAGCTTGAGGCCAATAGTGGTAGTAGGTCAATACCCTTTCCTCTACCCGCAGAGATCACATGGTGTGTCAGTGCCCCAAAAAAGTGAAACAGCGAGCAGGACTAGTGAAAATATAGTTCAAGTTCAAAGGTTTAGCGCTTTTTGTTTCTTTCTTTATTTTCTTTTAAGGAGAAAGCTGAGCATGAACTTCTGACAGCTCTATCTTGGATCACTTGGTGAAATTTTCTTTGATTTTATGGGGTTAAAGCAGGGGAGCTGCTTTCCCCACTCTTGGGTTGTGGAAATGCGGTATGGATCTGGAAGACAAGTTTTGCCCAGAGGAGAAACCACTGCCAAGGCTTTGCTGGCTGGTGCAGGTACACCAGCAGCTATCCATTTGAACTCTGCAGCTCTTCTTCTCCTTGCACTTATTTTCAGAGGTTGCCTAAAGGCTTACTTCTGCCTCATTTAATCTCATTTAACACTGAAAATCATTTACCTCTATTTAACATAATTCACAGTCCCTATAACCTGACAGGGGTAATGGACACTCAGCTGGCTAATCTTTGTAGAAAATTCCCAGTTTAGGTTTTATTTCACTTGTATCAGTTCAAATCTTTTTAAGGAACCTGAAAGGAATTCCCACTGAAATACCTTTATGAAAGATCAAATGCTATTTTTGAAAGGTAAACTCCCCTTTTTTTTCAACTTTCAAACATCCTACTTGACTTAGTATTAATAATTTAGACATACGATATAAATATGATACTGAAATAAGCTCAGAATAGAAGTTATAATGAAACTATGCAACAAAGTTAGTTTGACATATCAGAAAACATTTTGGTATTTGTAGAATGAAAGTGAAAAATACAAACAAACTTCTGAAATTTCCTCTGAGAAAATGCATTAAAATATGATCTTCACTCTCAACCTTGCCATGACTAGTGTCAGTATCCTCTCGGTCAGCTTTGCAATAGCAGCTCCCACTCCCTTTCCTCTTCTCCCTTTGCCAACTGTTTCCCTCCCCCTCTTGAGTTCCTCAACAGAACAGATATTTCTCTTATCTCTGCTAGCCATTCCCAACATCTAAATACGCAATTCCCCCTCGTAACTCCCCTGAGCTGGCTGCTTGTAGCATGTGTGCTCTCCAAATTATAATTCTTGCTGACCTTAGCGAACCATGTTGCTCTTCAAGCTTCTTCGGGTGCTCTCCAAGTGATTCGACTGATAAATGTGCTTCTGCAAAAAAAACTGGACTTGTACCAAAGTTCCTTTCTTTACTCTTCTTCCTATGTTCTGTATTGCTATGATATCTAGCCAGTCTGTAAAATGTTAACTCATTCCCTACTATTTCAATAGTGTCCATGAAGTTTATTCAGTTTTATAAAGCAGAAGGAAACACATTGTTTGCACCTGCTCTGTTGATATTCACAACTTCTTCCCTTTTCTTTTGCAAAGTGCTTCGGTTTCATGTTACTGTTTTCCTCTTATTCATTACTTACACCATCAAACAACACATTGAACAGCCTCTACATTTAACTCAGTTTGCTGGAAGTGTTTTCTCAGGACACCTACAAAACTGAAGTAGAAAAGTAATCCCAGATCTAGTAAGTGTAAGAACGAACTGCTTAAGGAAGAATTGCCATTTGCTACCAAATGGGAATTAATTCAATATTCAACATTACTCTGTCTGGTTTTATTTGCCAAGGCACTGGAGTGCCTGGGAGCTCTTGCCAGGTCACTGCTGTGGGAGGCACTGTACAAGTAAAGGGCAAAGAAAAAAAAACACCCCAAAAGACGAGGCACACAATAAACCATTTGCAATCTGCACAGATATAATTGTTAGAGTAACAACACTCCTTGTTTTGTCTGATTTTGTCAAAATAAAAGGCAAGCCAATACAGAAGCTCCATGCCAGAGAGGCATACTCTGCCATAGTGCTAAGCTTTAACTTGTTAGACAAAATATCTGGCTCCTCACAGTCCAGCCTGAACTGTGAAATCCAACAATTTCTGTTGGCATTTTTGCAATTGATATCAAGATGACATTACAAAAAAAACCCAAAACAACTGCTGAAAGGACAGAAGTGGGACAGGATCACAGAATCACAGAATCACAGAATGGTAGGAGTTGGAAGGGACCTCTGTGGGTCATCTAGTCCAACCCTCCTACCGAAGCAGGGTCACCTACAGCAGGCTGCACAGGACCTTGTCCAGGTGGGTCTTGAATATCTCCAGAGAAGGAGACTCCACAACCTCCCTGGGCAGCCTGTTCCAGTGCTCTGTCACCCTCAGAGGGAAGAAATTCTTCCTCATGTTCAGACGGAACTTCCTGTGCTTCAGTTTGTGCCCATTGCCCCTGTCCTGTTGCTGGGCACCACTGAAAAGAGCTTGGCCCCATCCTCCTGACACCCACTCTTCAGATATTTGTAAGCATTTATTAGGTCCCCTCGCAGCCTTCTCTTCTTCAGGCTGAACAAGCCCAGCTCCCTCAGCCTCTCCTCGTAGGAGAGATGTTCCAGTCCCCTCATCATCCTTGTAGCCCTCCGCTGGACTCTCTCCAGTAGCTCTGCATATTTCTTGAAGTGGGGAGCCCAGAACTGGACACAGTACTCCAGATGAGGCCTCACTAGGGCAGTGTAGAGGGGAAGGAGAACCTCCCTCATCCTGCTGGCCACACTCTTCCTAATGCATCCCAGTATGCCACTGGCCTTCTTGGCAGCCAGGGCACACTGCTGGCTTATGGTCAACCTGTTGTCCACCAGGACACCCAGGTCCCTGTCCGCACAGCTGCTCTCCAGCAGGTCCACCCCAGGAGCAGCACCGAGTGACAATAAGAGTGATGATAAAAAATAACTCTGCTTACATGTGGACTTTGCCATCATGAGACCAGTCTGCTTACGGGACAAATGTGATACTCTGCCTAGCAGCTACGACTGTTGGAGGCTGTGTTTTCCTACCTACCCAGCAGTAATAACAGTGGGAAATGAATGCCACTTATATTTGGCAGATGATATTAGTTGTTTCAGGAGAGGTAAAATGCCAAGTATTTAAGCAGCTTGGTCTGGTTTGGTGTGGATTGCCATCTATTTCTTTGAGACCCAGAACTAGAAGTGAATGCTAAGGGCTTTCTTGTCCAGCAAAACAGAGAAGTTCCTCTCTGTTTAGAGTTAGAGGAAGTTTTCAGTAGAAACAGCATCTTTCTTAGCCTTTTTTTACCCTTGTTTTTTTAACTGCTTGTATAAGTGAACATGCCCTACTCTACTCAGATTTTTCCTGTGAAAAAGTTGAGAAAGGTTTTCGATATGCACAAGCCGATTAGTGGCTGAGTACAAGTTTTCTTCAAGGAGCAAACTTCACAAAAGTTTTGCATCCACGTGGTAATTCTCACTAGATGTTTAAGACTATTCTGTTGGTAGACACAAATGTAGAGTTAGCAAGCCATTTCCTCTTCCATTTCTTTCTCCTGAATCTTTGACAGATGTCTCAGCTGGAATAAAAACATAACAGCATAAATCTGTACAAAACAAGAAGGAAAAGGTAGAGAAGATTATTCCCTTTTCCTCTCTAGGGTAGGCCATAATAATGTACACAGCAGTGGCAGGGTATTAGTAAGACTTGTGGTACTTAAGTTACAGAGCAAAACAGAGCAGTATTTGGAGGCGCAAAAAGTCACTATGCCTGTGATTAGCAAGACATTTCATTTTCTGACACTCCTCAGCTTCTGAGATAAGCACTGAACCACCTTTTGTCTATTGAAATCACAACCATTTTACATACATTCATGTTCATCTGCTTTTGAGACTAAATGTAGGAATCAATCAGTACTTTAATGTAGATCAGTCATCACTGGGAATTTTATTCATGTTGTGTTCAGTTAATCATTTCAACATGATAATTGATCTAGTTTAGTAGATATCTAGAGCCTGCTTGGGCAGGTGAGACGGTCAGCTTTCCTAGAAGCCTGAAGAAGTAAAGTGAAACCCTAGACCCACACTGAGTATATTATATCCATCCACTGATTTCAGTAGGAACAACATTTCATTCATGACCTTATTTCTGTAGCAATAAATGCATTCATTACCCCACTAAGCTTTATTTAAAAATTCACCTGAGAGAAAATTTAACCAGAACATGATGTGTGCTATTTTTATGTACATATTCAGGAATGAACTCATCATGGCAGTATTTTGTTTGCCAGAATTCTTTTCTTAGGTATTTTATAATTTCTCTGTCTAGCTCAAAGATGATTTGTCCAGGGAATACAGCTGGAACTGAAGTATTTGTTAAGAAATCATTGAGAAAGCAGCATTTTACATGCTCTCCAAAACCAAGAATTTTTTCACAAAGATATTGTGTTCAACAGTTAAATTAAGTACCTCTGTATAGGGATCCACACTCCTCTAACCTTACCGTCTTCTAAACCGATCCATTTAAACCTCCTCCACTTCTCACAGCAGGCAGAGGCTCAGCCTAAGGGGGACTTTGCTGTCACAGCTTAAGGTAATTGAAGTCACAACACAAAGATGATGCTTTACTTTCCATGGGACAGGAAATCGGTCCAGCAATTGGTGTGGACATCTTGGCACAAAAAAATGGTCTTTAAAGCCTGATGAGGAGTCCTCAAGTTAGCCTAGGTGTCCTTACCACTGGGAAATGATTAGCTGAACAACTTCGCTGGCTACTTCTCTGCATTGTGCAATGTTTAATTAGAACAGATAAAACAAGATTGCTCAGCAGCTGCAATTCTTTAACCTAGAGGATTTATTGCATTTGAAAACTGAAGTCAGTCAGATAATACTCTCCGAAGGGAACATGCAGTTACTTAGAAATACACATGAAATATTTAGGGTGAAGTAATCCATCTGGCATGGGGAACATTTCATCCCTGTTATTTAGCCACTGATCTGTAACTGCACTTTGTTTCATGGGCACTTTTAGGGATTATTTTATCTGATTAGCAATATAGAATAAAACCTGAAAATGTTGAAAAGATGCTGGTGCTGAAAAGAGGCTGGTGCTGAAGGCATTCACTGCAGAAGTACATCTGAAACGTGCAAGCAGTGTAACAGCAGAGTATGCTGGTATAACAGCACTGGCCTCAGAGGAGTAGTAGAGTGGAGAACCAGCCCAGGAAATTGTTATTAAGGTCAAGATTAAAGCACGCATACAAAAAACTTTGTGTATTTGTCAGTGGCTTCTTTATAGCTGTCTGCGTTCAAAATTTAGGTCCTCAGATTTCCAGCTAACATTGGAGATCCTAGATTCTGCAGATACCCACATTTTTTTCGCCAAATACCACAACTGAGTAAAGATCATTCAACCATGGTCAGAAGTAAACCACCATCTCCCTCATAACCACCCTGGTGACATTTACCAAGTTGTCAGTATTCCGTGTCTCATAATCACCTAGACATTGACATTCTTAGAGCACATGTGTGAGAAAGGCCTTGCACACACAGAGACCATGGGATATGAACTAGATGCTAGAATCTGACTGTAAAGCTGCTTTTTCTGGAGAGGCAGAGATTCGGATGGCAGATACCTAAGTTTTTCATAGGAAATGTTCCCTGAAGCAGGTTTCTGGAATCCAGGTCTCTCTTTTTTGTACATTCCATTTGAATATAATTATGTTTAATAACATATTTCTCTTTCAATGAATACTGAATTATGGAGTAATTCAAACCAGAGAGACTGGGAGAAGCTCAGCTACAAATAGGCTACATTGTAAGGCTAGAGTCTTTATGAGGAATGTGTGGATTCGTCAGCTCTTATCGGAGAAAGGAACTGACTGTGGATCTTCACATCTGAGTACGGGCTGTAACTATTGAGCTGATGGATGGAACAGTAGGAGCAATATTATTTAGTACAGGCTTCCCTCCAAGCAAGGGTTCAGGGTGGGGACGCCTAACTGGAATGGTAGATCCTATTTGCTTGCAGTTAACCTTCCCTATGTACAATTTAGGGGCCTTAAGAATGTCATTGGAGGTTATGGGTTTCTACATCTGGGCTGTGATGAGGCTGAATAAGTACACTTGAATTTATTTTTTCTTTTGTTTGGTGAATCATCTTTTAACTAACAGTCAGGATTTTTAACAGAGCTGAATCTTTCCAGTACACTTCAAAGCTTCTGCTGGCACCCAGACAAGCACACATTGTGGCATCTGCCCCCGCATTCAGGAGGCTGGGACATGCAGACTCCCCCAACGGCAACTTTCAGAGCGCTCCATCACTTGCTTGGCCAGTGGTTGTTACGTGTTTGTGTCGTCTCTCTAGAAACTATCTAAATCAGACTCCAAATGTTCCTAAATTCTTTTGCCTAGAGAGCAAAAATCTGACAGCGGCTTTGAAAGGGAAGCCTCCCACGGGATGCTGTATGTCAGCCTGCCACAGGACTCTTCAGCCAGAAATACTTCTTTCTTGTTTGTATTAAGGCTTTATGTGGGCTTTTCGCAGCTTGAAATGTCTTCTACCAGTTCAGGTAGATCATACTTTTAAATGTTGATTTATGTGTTCAGTACAACAGAGAGATCTGGGGCTGAATGCTACAGATAAAAAGGAGGCTGAACGAACATGCACAGAGGTGCAGCTAATACCCCTAAGTAAACGCCGTGTTCATAGGACTTGTCTTCCCAATGTCATGTCTTCCCAATTATTCACTGTTCCTTTCTAACCTAATATTCTCTCTGTCCTCTCATTCTTGCTCTTAGGGACTCTGCAGCTAGGCAGAGGCTTTTCATTGTACAGGTGTATCCTCAGCAGAATTTCTTCAGGTGGTCTATTTACAGTTAAAATTAGATAAAAGAACAATTTTAGCTTACCTTACTGAAGGGTTTCCCTCCCTTTCCTTGTAATTCATATGAAATGACCGTCCAAGAAGTTGAAGTGAAGGGTGAGCAAGTGAACACCCTGTTACCTGTCCATCCTTGGGGTATTTCTTGAGACACTAGATGCAGTTACTCAGAAAAACTACAGTTCATGAAACAAAGAAAATGTAGCTTACAACCGCCAAAAGACCCAGACAGAAGATCAAGTAGCATTCCAAATATTTAAGCCATCCAATTCAGAAGACATCAAAATGATTTAAAAACAGTTCTTTGCCTTATTAAACAGTTTCTTGCATTATTAAGCCATGGAGTCACTAATTTCCTTGTCAGCAGGAAAGCAGCTCCTGTGTAAAAGACAGCAATGAACTCAGAAAATTTGCTGAAAGATAGATCGGTACTACTGTTTCACTAAGGATATGGTACAGGTCTTCAGCTGACCCGTCCGGTTGACAAGGGCCAATTTGTAGCAGGTAAGGATCTTTTCACAGCAATAGCATGATAGCAGTCAATGTGAGATGTCACAAAGACTTCGCTGTGATTGTTAAGCAACTAAGCCTTGTTGGGTGCATTCATTACAGCCTAACAGTGCTCTACCTTGATAAACGGTAGGTGAAATTAGTCCCTCACTAAATGGCATTAACAGGTCATGATCAAGGCTTGTCATAAGTTTTCATGGATATGAAATATTCATTTCTTCAGATTACCTGCATATGAGCCAGGTATCCCTCCAATGAAAAGAGGGATTTCATTTGTCTGTACAAAAATAACCTCAAAGGCTCTGGGAGCTCTGAAGATAGACTCCCTGGTATTTCTAACAGGCTGGAAGGAGAGAAGGAAAAAAAAAATCTGCCTTGGTATAATTTGAATCTTGTCTTTTCAAAGCCCTTTTTCAAGCTGCTGTGCCTCAAGGCCCACCAAATGTGGGCCTCAGTCGTGCGGCACACACACCTGTGTGCAAGGAGGGAGCCTGCGGAGCATGCAGGGAAGGCGTCTTCTCCTCAGATTTTGGAGTGGATGGGGACAAGGGGCAACACTGCAGCAGCTGGGGCCAGTGCTCCCCATGCTTGTTTGGGAGGCAGAGAGTCTCACGGAGTTCGTGCTCTGGAGAAGAAATAACCAGCCCAGCACAGCAATTCTGGAAGGTTTCCAAGTCCCTGCACACTGATAGGGAGGCACAACACAAGAAGCGGTGTGTATATCATGGGGAACTGCACAGCTAAATACGTCTGAGATTCTTGCTCTAATACAATGTGCAGATTGGGTCTCACAGAAAGCTGGCTTTCCTGGAAGATGAGGGAATTTATGCTCTGCAGTTGTTCAGCATTTATTGAGATTAATCTCTGATTATAATAAGCAATGAAATAAATTTGCTTTTTTAATGATTTTTTGGGGGGCTCAGTTTTGTATTTTTAGAAACGTCTCAGTCAAGCTTATTGAACATAATTTCACATTCTGTTTTCCACTAATTAGTGAAATGGTATCTCATTTCATCATGGAATATGTCAGCTTTGTGTGGCATTGGAACCAGAATGGAAAAAAAGGAGGAATTATATCAGGGACTGGGTAAGGTCTGCTCCATAGCGGAAATACAGATTGTGTGGTTGTCCCGCAGTGCCATGTGACTGGCCTGTCCAAATCCAGCATGATCCAAACCTTGTTTCTAACAACACATAAGGTGATTGCTTCCTCAGCACAGTCTGCTACTAAACCCCAGCAGAACAAAAACAGTACCACAAAGGTTGAGCTTCACAGCACTGTGACAGCAGGACCTGGGAAACCTGATGGAGATCTCTTTCTCAAAGTGAATTTATCCACCTTCTGAGCTGTAAAAATTGTTTCTCAAAAACATTAACAAAAAAGAATGATTTTACAGAAGGAAAAGTTGTATTTTGGAGACTGTACATTACATCTTTTTGAGTCACAACAATTTAAAGAAAAATAGAAAATGGACAGTCCTCAGGACAATTCAAGGGATTTTTTGAACTTGCAAAGAAAACCTTGTTACAATATCAAAAGAGCTATTTTAGCATTTTTCCTGGTTGTTATTTTTTTAAGAACATTTCCTGATTTGGTTGGCATTATTAACTGGTTTTCATTTTTTACCAAACGTGTGGGAAGTGTTGTTAAGTGGTGTCTATTGACAGTAAAACCCAGTAAAGTACAAGCTGAGTTACATGGGGTACAACAGTGCAAAGCAAGAGTTTAGAGGAACCAAACTAACGGAAGAAAGCTAGCATGATTTTCCGAAAGATGTTGTCATCATGTTCGGTTGCAGTAGGGCATGACTGAAATTAAAACTGCTGAAGCAAATGGAAAAGTCAAATTAGCTAAGAAGATTTTAAAGCTAAATTCTATTGTATGAAGTTCGTCTTTACTCAACTGAAATTCCCAAGAATTTCTCATTTCTAACTTCCCAAGACTTTCAGTATGATTCCCAAGAATTTCACCAGGAGTATTGCTTGGAGAAAGGCTGGAGGGTTAGGCTTTTGGGTAACAAGAACATGGTGGCATGCTTCTGGGTTAGTTTTATGAAACATCATAAAATAACGGGCTATAAAACAGGAGTGCGTAATAAAAACAAACTGCAATCACTCAATAAACCAATCTTTCTATTTTAACTTTAGGGGAAAATGTGACTTAGGAAGTGAAGGAACCGTCTATGTTTCTTCCAAATACTTGTAACTAGCCAGTATTTCATGTAGTAAACTAAGTGGGAGACAACAGTCGCTTTCACGCTTCAGTGTATGAATAACCTTAGTTTGAAAAAATAAATGCTTGCTCCTAAGACTTTACAGGAATAGCCTGTTTCTCACTTCTAGTTTTCCGGGCCCACTTTTATGATTAGAAAAAGGAATCCAAGTGAGCTGACTATACTTACACATTTCTCCATATAATTTGTGTTCTATACATCTGTCTTTCAGATGACAAAACTTTAGGGTCAGGTATTTTGCAAAACATCAAAGAAGTTATTAATCTAAGTAAAAAGGATAGTCTTGTGCGAAAAGAGAAACTGCTGAGCAGATTTAACTTTGGAAAAATCATATGGCTATTTCTGCAGCTTGTAAAAATTGCTGGGATTGTATCTTTTGAAACATTTTTGAGGTATGGAAATGGGTCAAAGATATGTGAGAAGACTCCCACCTGTGTCTCCCTATGTCAAATATTGCTGCAGTACCTGCTCTTTCCATTATACCAGATTCCAAACCTATGTGTTTAATGGAAAATAATCCGTATATTCAGTGTAGAGCAGAAAAAAACTATGGAAGAAGACTATAAAATAAAATTGCATTAACACAGAAGCTGGAAATAGAAAACACTTGGCTAAATAAACTAAGAGTATGTCCATCTTGCTTTTTGCAGACAGATGGACTTTGTCTTGTTTGTGCTGTGATCTGGCTGGACCTGACTGTATTACTGCTATGACCAAGAGCTATTTGAGAGGCTACTTTTCTAGGCATTGGATACCAGAAATATCCAAAGTGAAGTTTGTTTTCTACCACAGCCTTTCTGTGCCGTTTTAGGCAAATCAATTAGCTCTTCTATGATCTAACTTGTAAATAATTTTCATTAACATTGTGAAAGCTACATGTCTAACTGTTGTTCAGGAGATGGCTCATCTTTCCTGCTCTGCAAAATGATCGTGAAAGGACCTCCCTTATCCATAGGGGAGCATAAGTAGAACCAACAACACATCGTCTTGCGTCTTAGCCATGTGCTGGGTATAGACATGACTCCAGTTTTCCTTTTGATAGGATTTCTTAGCTCATGTACAATGTCAAGCAAATGCAGCTTTACTACATTTTCAAAGTCAGTTCAGGCCAGCAGCAGCCTTGGTGCTTTCATGCAAGGCTGAGACTGGGTTGGTAACTGCTGACTCTAGGGTGAAAGCCCTGGGGACACAATGCAGAGTCCAATGAGCTGGCTCTGCAGGAATTTGTGTGCCTGCAGAAGCTGAAACACTTTATATTCACTTACCCACTCAACCTCAGTTATGCCCCAGATAAAGGCAACCTGTCTGTAGATTAAACATCCCTAATAACTGCACTAATGGTGGACATACAAGCAACCTGAAAAGACTCCTAGTCCTTGCAGATCTTCAAATGATGTAACATGGGGTATTGCCCATAATTCTTCATGGTATCCTCAGTGAAATGTTTGTAGTGAATTTTCATCTGTTAGGCTTCCAATTTTTCTCATTGACATGAGAATTATATACAAACAAGGTATACATAGAATCTCTGACAAGGCTTTGTCACACCATTACAGAAGGAACAACCTTTTTGTTGAGAAATGTCAGTCTGAGTGAGACTGTTTAGTGAGAACATACTTCTCCCTGCACTTCATAGGTGAGAAAAAACCAAAGCATTTTACTTCCTTACTTTCAATACATTTTGACTGGACTTGGTTACTCTTGTACTTCTTTTAATAAAAATTATACATGTGAAATGCAAGTCAATCATACAAAACTAGTCTTTCATTAAAAACCTGGTATTTTTACTTGTTCTTTTTTTTTGTTCCAGCCCAGCAGTGGAATAAAATATTTGGAACTTCAGGATTACCCAAAGGACAGGAATTTTGGTTTTTGACAAGCCGCACTGCTTACCAGGCCTGCATTTCACATATACTGAGTGCTCTGATTGCTTCCAGACCATGTTCTCGGAAGTTCAGGAAGTTCCTTACTGGGCAGCTTCTATAGGACAAATTCCATCAGTCGGTTATTTACTCTTGTGTTTGTCATTTTCAACCACCAATGCACTCATGAACCTCCCTGCTGTTTTATTAGCATGACTGGATCCATCTGAACCCCAGTGTCTGGCCTTTCCCATAATCTGCTACAAGGCCATCCCATAAGAGCTTTCTGATTCAGCTCATGTGCAGGGAACCAATGCAAGAACCATTACACAACACATGAGGTGTACGTTTTCTTCCCATGCTAATCTACACCCATCTCAGCCACTAACTGAGTATTAGGTGTGACAGAAGACATCTTGTCAGACATGGGTAAATCCAATAGATCAGCTTCCTTGTCTTGGCTGTAGCATTTGTATCTTTCCTCTTTTTTTCAGCAGTCAGTAGTATAATTTAATTCTCAGAAACTGGTTGTGTTCCCTACAGATTTCCAAGATAAATAGGGTAATGAACAACATAGTTAGCACCTAAATTCTCTTTTGGGTTGAACTTCGAAAAAAAAATGAGAAATAATTTCCAGTTATATCGTAGTCTGTGCAAAAAAATGTTAGCAAAAAGCCAAGAAGTCAATACCAGAAAATACAGTCCTCCCTATTGGATGATGACAAGGATTAATTCAGAGCAGCAGCGCTTCCATTAGCTGAAGGGACTGAGAATATGGGTACAATAACAGAGATGTTGATGGTTACCAAACGCTCACCTGTCTCATTTCTGAGATTTTGTGACATGACTGCAGAGTCTGATATAAAAAGGGAATAAAAGCCACCTAAGGACAAAAATATATTACAATAACAGATTAAACCCAGCCTGTTTATCCTGGCTGATCTTTCTGAAATCTTTAAATCTAATTGTCTCTTTATTAATAGAATGGTAACATTTTTATTGAGTACTTTTTCTGGATTGGCCTTCAGTTGGATGGTAGGCATATACAAAATCCAGCTTCATTCCCCCCCGCTCCCCTCAAAGCTATCACCCTTACTTTACACCGCTTTGTGGCCTCTTGACATGGTGTAGCTCGCTTAACTGGCTTGACAGCCCTGTCTCTCCTTGCATTCTTCACCAGGCAGTCTACTTCCCTCAATTCTCCTTCTCTTTCATGTATAGATATACATATATATGAGCTATTGAACTTTTGATTGAATTTTAGTGCTCATAAAGATCCCAGATGAAAGCTCTCAGGTCTTTTAAAATCTGCATATTTTTTAATCAACTGTGCTTAGGGTTGTCAGTTAGAGGCACTCGAAATTTTGACTTTCTTCAAAGAGATCTGTGCTTTCCATCCCAAACTTGGACCACAAGTTCGTTCCATACCGTACACCAAGTAACCTTTGAGAGCAAAAACATTCTGGTCTTGGGTCTTACTGGAACTGGAAGCAGCAAGTGAAAGGCTGGGTGTCACAGGAATCTGAACTATTCAGTATGTCAACACTATTTGAAGAGCCACGTGTGCGTCATGTTCTTGTTTGCAAGCTAATTAGATTACTTGTTTTGGAAGATGGATTAATGAATTAATCACAGGGTGCGGTGGATGTTTTTTCTTAATGTTCTGAGACCAATTTAATGTGAAGGTTTTTATTTTTTATATGCATGATTCATTTCAGAACTGAAAAACACTGGAAGTAGAAATGTGAAAATGATAACTGTGTTAAAAAATGAAAATGATAATCACTGCCATCTTTGGCACAGCAAGATTTCTTTTATGTTATCTGAAACTGTAGATAGTACCAGCAACCGTGGAAAGAGGGAATGAAC
Source organism: Opisthocomus hoazin (assembly GCF_030867145.1). Lineage (NCBI taxonomy): Eukaryota > Metazoa > Chordata > Aves > Opisthocomiformes > Opisthocomidae > Opisthocomus > Opisthocomus hoazin. The sequence goes on along the minus strand of NC_134417.1, from coordinate 67,482,199 downwards.
GATACAAGAGCTTTCTAGCTAATAAATCAGAGCTGAATGGAAAAGGGTGTGGTTTTAATTGCGCAAAATGCCAGACAGGTTTCTGGTTTGCAAAACTGAAACCAGGGGTGGTTCACATCTTGATATCTTCTCATACTGCAGCATTTATGGAAATTCTACTATTTTTTTGTCTTTATTCAAATTAATTAAATTTTGGGCAACTCCTAACATCACAAAATGCACTGGCTCAAATTTATTGACACAAAGGCAGAAGGCAGCATGGACTGGGATCTAGCCCTGGGTTCTGCACAGAGGGAGACACTCGTTTCTGGCCAATTCAGCAGCTGCACCAAGTCAGGCATTCATATGTGCACGTGCCTCTTCATTTGTTTTCCTGTTCTTCAGTTTTCCTGTTCGAGACAGCTGCCCACCTAATGAACCAAATTCTGCACGTCCTTTTCTTGATTACCACTGAGCACTGTATGGTGGGATCCTGGCACCTGGCACACAAGAAGGGAAAGAGTCTCAACATTAGGCAATGTCAAAGTGTGCGATTCTGAGCAAGACAATTTGCACGAACCATGAACCATCTGGTCTTCAGTCATTTTGAAAATGAGAGGTGAAGCCAGATTGTCAAAGATATTTACCTCAGTAAATAAAGATGGAGATACATGTCCAAGAACAGAGATAACATGCCCTAGATACTTTTAAAAAGTGCCTGGGGAATTCCCACTCATCAATAGAAGGTAAGCAGCTAGACACTTCTTAAAATCCCACAAACCAAACATCTTTATAAATGTGCTCTTTGTTTCCTGATCCCTTCTGTTTTCACCTTCAGCTGTACAAACACTCTCTGTACAGACAGAAGATGTGCCGTTCCTTCCCCAGCAACCTCCTTTGGTTCTCCTTCGTTACTAAAGCTGAGGAAACAACAGAAACCAAAGTATAGACTGCAAAATCTGCATTACTAGTACAGACCAAACATATCCAATAAGGTCTCTCTGAGACAAGACAGAGTTCCCATACCTGTTGATTAGGAAAATAAACATTTTTCTTGAATGTTGAATGACTCTTCAATGGAAATTAGCAGACAAAACGCACAGAAAGATTGAGTCCTAATCATGTTTCAGAGCGTGACTAGACACGTGTCTTTAAGAGAATAGGTTTAACAATGGTGAATGCATGCTACCAATAATGCATGCCATTGCTAGGTATGTATTTAGTTATGTATCACAATTTACCTTCATATCTGCTTAGTTTTAATGCAACAAAATAGAGAAAGAGCTGTCACAGTCATGCAGCATTTGCAAAAATCTCAAATCCATGTTTTGGTGTGCTTTATGGAGCATTCACTCCAATGTTGCTGAGATTTATTGTGTCAGCTGGAAAATGAAACAGTCGTTATTTCATGTCTTTGGATGTCTGAAGGAAAAAATATTACTTGTAGGCTTTTGCTGAGTACAGTGATGCATTTCAAAGCCCTGTTGCTACTGTATGCTCCACCTGAGAGGCCAGATAGCTGAATTTTTTCTTCCTTTTGCTTTTTGTACATTAGCTGGTATATGGCAGTGCTGTAATATGACATGCAGCCAACATGTTTATTGCATACTGCTCAAAGGGTGTAAACCAATATTGTTCCTTAGAATAAAATCTGTTGCTTTGACCATAGAGCATAGGAAAGGCAGTGGGGTGGATTTGCTAGAAGGGGCAGGCAAGCAGGACTCCATTTTCAGCCTCAGCACCCCGGCAGGCCAGGTCGCATGGTGGGAGGCCCCTGCTCAGTCCTGCTCTCCCTTGCCCCGTAGCCACCTCCTCATTCCCACCCAGAGTGATGCACCCAGTGCTGTGTCCCCCCACCATGCCCTGCTCCTCTTGCTCTGTAACTCTCAGCCTGTGTCCCCAGCACTGAGCTGCCCATAGCTCTGCACAGTACAGGAACAGACGTCCTCCCTAAATCACAGTGAAGCTCCCAGCACGGGCTGTGACTTGCACTGGGAACAGGGATTTTCCCAGGTAATGGCAATGGGAAGTGCCCTGGGTGCCCAGGAAGATGGACTCATTCAGATCCTTAGTTTTTCTGTGATGTCCTCAGAAAACTTATTTGCATTTCCAACATTACGTTACTCTTCGCTTAAGACAGTCATTCATACTCATTGGAAAATTTGGGCTGAAAGGAGCTCGGAGGTCATCTGGTCCAGCCCCAGCTAATAAGCACCAAGAGAAAGGTCAGGTCCGGCACTTCACGGCTGTTGCATGAACACGGTGCGGACAGAGGCAGAGCAGGAGGACGTGCAGTGAGTCAGAGGAGGCTTTCCACTCCTCTTTCCAGCCTAGGCTTCCCTAGCCAGGGACAGAACATCGCTGCAGAACTTGTCAAAAAATGTCTCTTGTGACCAGGAGGAAGCCTGCAAGAGTTGTGACTATTTTTCCCCCTGCTTTAGCTTTCTCAAGTGCTGAAGATGTGTCCTACCTCTTTTCTCTCCACATAGCCACCTGAGCTGTTTCTCAGTGGTTTCTTCACAGAGCCAAGGGTTTCAGTAATAAATAGTTCAAGGGCGTTTTGCGGCTCTGAGGGCTGGAGCCTCACCCTCTGCAGCCAACGCTCAGCACGATCCTCCCTACGCCTTTCAGGCTGAAATGAGAAAGCCTTCAGGATGTTTCAGTGATAAACTGAGGAAAAAGAAAGTAAAACAAGCTTTTTAAAGAAGAAAACTCCAATCCTAAATGCTACTGAGTGCTCACTATCACACTCAAAGGCATAATTCTGTCCCTTGGGGACAGAAATATTAACTACAGGTGTCTGTTAAAAAATGAGGCAAGAAAGAGTTGGATGTTTCTTTGTCAGCTCCATTGCAACAGGTTTGGAAAGAGCTTGTTTATTGTATACCTGGAGATCAAGAGCAGCTTTCCATCAGCATAACTGCAGAGTACAGTCTGTAATCTTTTTTCTGTCTCAGTTTTAAAAAGAAAATACAAAATCGAAAAACAAAATGAGATGAGCTCTACTTCAGTGACACATTTACTTTTTTCAGGTGTTTGTAGCTTTAAAAAGTTTTATGAGAATTACAACTACTGTGACTGACACTGTACAGTTTTATTGTAGTACTGCTTAGATTAATTTACTCTGGAAGGATGCAAAGTTGCTATTCTGAGATCAGTTAAGGAACCCAGTTCAATTGCCAGTACAAAAGTGGCACTTAAGAGTAGGTGTCTACTAGCATACAATATATCAGAAGGAAGAATATCGAAGCTATCTGATGACCTTAAACCAAACTAAGGCGATTTAAAAATTCCTCCTTCAGCATAAACCAATCTCTACGTTTCTGAATTTTGCTTTAGATTTTTAAAGAAGAATCTTGAAGAAATAGGAAGGAGAAAATCCTGATAAAACCTAATCAAGGAAATGCTTTTAATATTAAAACAGATATTTTCCAGTGTTTTATACAACAGGCTTCATAGCAGTTTTGGTCCTAATCCCATTTGAACACATATTGGATTCAAGCAACAAGTTAGTTTCCTTTCCCACCTAAAGGAACCTATTGCCCCACCAGAGAACGTAATTCACATCATACATCCAGCAACTCTGTGGGCGTTGAAATAAAGGTCAGATTTTTTTTTTGCTTAGCCTTTGTTTATTTGCTTGTACCCGCTGATGAACATTGACAAAGAAGAGCTCAGGTGAAACAGACATAGGTACCGCTGCAGGAGAGCGCTGCTCTGTGCAAGATCACGTTTCTGAACTTAAAGAAGCTTTTTGAAGCCTCTGGACTGGCGTCAGGTCTTGTTCAAATCACAGTAGAGTCCCTCTGGCTGGCAGAGCGGGAACGGTACAGGCTCCTCATGCTCCGGTGCAGCAGCCTGGAGCCATGAGAGAGCAGTAAATATCATTTGTCATCACTGCTTTTCTCATCAGACCTCCCTCCCACTTTTAGAGAGAAAAAAGGTAAAACCATCTTGCTAGTCTCACTACTTTCTATTGGAGGAATTTTTATAATGTATTCTTTTTTAACATCAGTAAAACTAACGATTTCTCCTGGTTGAAAACTACTGCAATGATGGAAGGTTTTTTTATAGTTTGATAATGAGGTATATTTTTCACCCCTTACTCTCTTGACTCTTTAAATAGCTGCTATTAGTGTAATCTATCCTCTTTATCTTGCTTCCCACACATACAGAAAAATACCCCATAGAGAACTGTTCATATGCATTTAGTAGTTACTATGAGTTTTATTACTGCATTTCATACTAAGGTTTAAAAATTTTAATCATGCATTACCCTCTCAGAAAAGATGCTGCACACTTGCAGAGTGAGTAGCAAATCTTCAACATAACTTACAGAGCAAAAATAGTGTAATTCGTCTAGCAGATATGTGCAAGAATTTAACCTGTAGTTAATACATTAAGGCCTTTAACGAGGATCTAGCATGAGAAAACATAAGGCTTAATATTCCTGTATGCTCACCAGTTGTAAGTTCGGCCCCACCAAGTGAGAGAACGTGATGTACTTTGAGTTCAAATTGCATTTTAAACCCTTCACACACAAGCAGTTAGCCACCTAACCAGATGTGTCTGGAAGAGCATCCATTTTGTCCATATTCATCTGAAATTATGGTCAGCACTCCCAGTACGAAGGGAACCTTCATTAAAGGAGTTTGCTTTATTCCCACGTAATAGAAAAATAAATTTGTCTTTAACTTGCTTGAACTATCTCTCTTCTATGCACCGTTCAGGCACGAGCTGGGAATGCTCATTTCTCTGGCATTTATTTGGAAATCACAGCTCACGATCACATCAGTTGCTAATATGTCAAACAGCATGCTTTTATGCATCTTGTTTACATAGGGTTTTTTTTTAATATCATTGCTGTTCTTTAGGCTTTATGTACTATGATAACACCCTTTCTCAGCAATTAAGTAATTTATCAGATGACAGACATTACTGTACAGGACCACCATACACTGAAAAATTAGGCTCACTTCAGCAGAAGCACAGAATCACAGAATGGTAGGGGTTGGAAGGGACCTCTGTGGGTGTACCTCTGTGCTAATTATCACCAGTGATAGTTATGCATAATAATAAAAAGCTTTCTAGAAAGATAATGAGGCAGATTTTGCTTTCAATAACACTAATGTAAATGCATAATAATTCTGGCACATCCGCAACGTGGTTCTTCAAGATTTGCATAACCATGGCTGGACTGCATTCATCTCGTAGCACTGATTTCTTGTCCCTGCCTGGATTCAGCACAGCTGCTCTCAGCAGTACAGCTGACTTCGAGCTTAGGGACAGAGTCTTCATCTGAGACACAAGTTCAGTGATGTCTTTTTTTTTTTCAATGATGTGGCCCATTGTGTCTAATAAAAAATCTTTCTTTTTTCAAATAGATATTCCATGTTTTCCACCTCCTCAGCTGACAAGAAGTGATAGAGGAATAGGGACACTTCTGACAGTCAGAAATCTGACTCCAGGGACACAAGCTGAACTCATCATCACTTTGCTCCGAAAGTATGGAATTGTGAGAAAGGAATTTGTTGGGGCTAGTCACTGTTAAAATGAGCAGTAGTGAAATTTTGCTTGCCATCATTTAGCTTACCAATAAAAAAGATTATGAGTTTCCATATGGATTTTTTCATTTTCTCTTATTGACACATAAGAATCCACTGAAATATAAAGATGAAGCCACTCTCCTACTCTTGAAATGCTTCACAAAGCAATTCCCTGAGTGTTGCCACAGACTAGGAATGAAGAATCAGCACAGATTTTCATTTTTATGGAGTCTTTGATATAGTTCTTTGCAAGATATCACTAAGAAAAGAACTTGAATCATGGGTTGCAATTGAAAGTTAAAGACCAGTGATGCTATTTGGAATGGAGTGTAGTCAACTCTGTTGATTTTGGCAACCACTGTTCAGTAGCAGGTATGACTGTCCCATGCAAATCACCGGTCATGAGTTTCAGTGGCTGTTTGCCTATGCAAGACAAGACGAACCCAACCGATTGTAATCACTGCTTCCCTCTGCAGTAGAAATTTGTGCTGTGACACATGATACCAGGTGCTGGACACTGGCTACTATAATAAAAGTTAATTTGCAGGATGGTATGGGCTGCATTAATTTTCAACGTGGCAAAATGCTAACAATCGACCCAACCTTGGGCCAGTGTTGTTTCATCAGCAAACTGAAAAAGGAAGTCAGTCATGAGTCATTTAAAATGCTGTAGATAATAGAGAATTATTTAGATTAGTCAAAGCCACAGGAGTCCAGAGGGATATTAGAGTAACTTAAGAACATGAAGCAAAGCAGCACATTGACAGATTAAATCCTTTGTAGCTTAAAAAAAAAACAGATTGGGGCATTTACCTGGGAAGAAGGTACAATTTTTACAAAGTGGAATAGCTTCACTAGTGGACTGAAAGAAACTTCTATAGCCTTCTCCCTTCCCCCCCCCCCCCCCCCACCCAGTCCTCTACTCTACACCCTGCTCACTAGGAAACCCTGTGAGAATTAGGGATGGTGGAGGTTAAATTTCTGTGTACTATCAGTTAGGTGAGAGATTAAACCCCAAGCCTCTGTACTCCACTGAGTATCCTAGCAGTAAGCTCTTGGACTTTGAATTATGCTTTTATGCAAGAAAAGAAAGAGCATGTGGAGCAGTCGTATTGTAAAGGGCTACAGCGACCATTGTGGCATCCTGGATGGTGCCCAGTCCATCAAGGCAGTGCTCACTGAGCCCCTGAGGGAGCATGAGCAGAAGACTATCAAACTCTTGGATCCCTTCCAGGACACTAGCTGGGTATCATGTTGCCCAGCATATGTCATGATGTGTGACCAGGCACCCAGTTCTGAGACCAAAAAGTTAAGTGAGGTGGAGCTGCTCTCAGATTTTGGGCTTCCTTTAAATCCCAGGTCCACTTTTGTATCCCACCCCAAGATACTCCTATAAAAGTCAAAGGCCCAATGAGGTAAGGAGTAATACTCCATTTCTCAAACCAGAGATTACACCCCGTAGTGATGGTGTTAAGATGGCCATCCTGTGCAGTTAAAAGCAATGTTTAAATTGAACTTTGACCTCTGAAACGGGCCTGGTTTTTTAAGCCACAGTCAGAAAGCTGCAACAAATGCAGCTGGGGTCCCCCAAATGATAGTGCCATGCATGAAAAAATATTCAGATATTCAGAGGAACACTCTGGGCTGCACAGCCCAAGCGAAGGGACATGGACAGCACCCATGGATAGCATGCCCTGTCTCCCCCAGGGACGTTAGAGTGTCACCATTTCTGTTTGAAGACTAGTTCCCAGAGGAGAAGTTGGGTATGAGACAAATACTCAGAACTATGTCACTAGTTACCTGCAATTTTCTGTCACAGACTATGCTCATTTGCCCACAATAAGTAATAGATTAATTGAAATAAGAAGGTTTTTTGAGATAAAGAACCAGAAATGGAATGGTAGAAAGACTATGGCAAGCGTAGCTGACCGCTTTAATTGAAAATCCAGCAGCGAGAGAAAAATCAGTAAGAAAACCAAATCTTGACTAGTTTTCCCATCATGTTCCCCCTCTGAAACAGGGATAAAGCACACACCTGAAATTTTCAAACTGAAAGCCAACATTATTTCAAGCATATAGCCCGCTACCTACACAAAAGCTCTTCAGGTAGCACAACATCAAACACGAGACCCAGCAGCAGACAATCAGCTTAACTAAGCACCCCTTTGAGAGCAGCTCTTTAGGGAGAGCTGAGCCATAAAAACTGCTGGGGATGAATGACATCAATGCAATTTACTGGCTTTCTTCAAATAAAGGCCTCAGCATAAGGAAATGATTTAAGAGACAGCTAAACTCTGCTAGAGTCATAATTAGTAAATAGATTCCATTACACATATTAGTGTATACAACTAATTCAGGATAATTAACAGAAGCATACGACAGAAGCAGCTCTCCTTTTTTTCCCAAAAACATTTTATTAACATTACTTATGAATTCATATTTAGAAAATATTGTAGGTGAAATTAACTGAAATTCAGACATGGCTCAAATACAAAACATAAAAGAAGGTGCAATAATATCACCATAGGCATAATCTACGATAAGATATACAATAGTGCCTCAAAAGAGGGATTACATGAGATTTGCAGAAGCTTCTGCTTTTCTGCTTTAACAGCCACTGCATAAACACAAATATCACGATCCTCAGCAAGTGTAATCAGTGTAGCTCCATTAAAATCAATAAAAATATGCTGATTCATGCCATACGAGGATCTGGAGTGTAACAGTAGAAATTTCAAACGTCATGAAAAAGTAATGGCTACATTTTCATTTTTATACTCAAGTAGCTTATTCATTGCCTTTGTCAGAGTCTTTATCAAAGTACCCCTATTCCCAATTTTCTCTTGTGGAATGAGCCAGATAAAGTTTATACTTCTTTCACTGTTATGAAGGCTTCTGAAAGCCTTGACTATGAACATAACTTGTAAAGGGCAGTCTACTTAAATAATAGTGCCAAAGTATGTAAAATCACAGGGCAACAAACCTCTGAACGCACTTTTGAAAGGTTCCTTTTCTTTAGGAAGCAGAGGATGCCAAAAAATCCATGACAGAGATTTAGCTTTGTACTCTTCTTAGTTATACTAAGAGACAATTGATTTTTCAAATCTTAATTGATTTGTAACAGCTCAAATATTCTCCCAAGGCAATAGTAACATTTCCCCATAAAAACATGGAAATCTAAATACCTGGCTTTGCCAAAGTATTACTGCAAAGACAACAGAGCAGAAGAACCAAACTTAGGTTCATTCTTCTTCTATTAAAACGCAGTTCTTTATAAAAGTAAGTTGGAAATAAAAAGCAGTTCTGAAAGTCAGAACTATGTCAGTGTACAAAACTGCATGGCAACTATCTTACAAAAGAAGAAAGTGGAATCAAAAGAAGGCGTTTCAAACATACAAGTGCACATCAGCTTTAAGACTTCGGGTTATATGTCTGAGGTTTCTTAACCAGTTTTCTCATCATTTTTCTGCGGAAGACATTTGTTGGCTTGTTGATTCTTGGCTTCTCAGTCCCTGCTAAGAAAACAAGGAAGCCGTTAGGGAAACAGAACAGAAGACTGTTGATACTCTTTATTGTTTGGGTTTTTTTTTTCATGTTACCCGGTTTCAGCAGTTTATTCAATAATAACAAACATATCAGAAATTGTAAAATGTGTTCTGTACACCCTACTCTCACACACTGTAAGGTATCCAATGTGTCCATCTTTGGCACTGGAGTCCTCCTTTGCTGCTCTTTTCTGGAGCAAGCATCTAAGCCTTTCTAGCTGTCCTGCAGTGACAGCAGAATAGAAGTAAACAGAGTGTTCTATCCGAAGAAAAAAAAAAAAAAGAGCTATTACTACATTGCTCTGAACAACACTGGGGCAAAGTCTAAAATATAAGCAGTGCTTGTGGGAAATGAAAAGGTAAAATGATCTGGGTTTCTGCACAGAACTGGGTTTCACACAGAAGCTGCAGAGTAGCCAAAACCAGTCAGGGTTATCTCCAGGAATGCTTACGAAGGCCGCATGAAATGCATGAATGCAGTTCTGAAAACAAGTACTTTGCAAACCTGACTACAAATCTTTCGTCTTTATGCTGCCTGTTTACCTGCACACAGAGCCTGGTTGGCCAGTTCACAATCCTTGCGCTGCCACCCCAATATATTTATTTTCTGAAATAAACTTCTTTAATGAAATGAATCAGAAACCTTTTCACTCCAGAAGCTATAGATGAATTCAAACAGCAGTTGCATATTTGCACAGGGAGAGGTCAAATGAATTCAGCTTGAGACTCCAAAAGGTAACAGGAAAGATGCTGGGGAGGGGATTAAGGGAGCAGGAGAGAAGGAGTGTCTTAAGTTGCCTTAACGATTTGTTTAATGTGAATGTACACTCCCAAGCTACAGAAATGAATATATATAGCACAACATTAATTAGCACTAATTATGCCCTTAACTATGGGCTTCGGTTGTACCAAGCCTCACTGAACTGAACTCCACGAGTTAGTGAAAAAGCTTTCAAGCGATCCTTTACCGTTTGGCTGCCTGGTGCTCTAGTTACAAGACAAACAACATTTCCTTACTCCTTTCTGCCACAAAAAGAGCGGGGAAGGGAGAACCCCCAGGGTGGGTCCGGCTGGGTGTAGGCAGGGGCAGAGCGTGGAGGCAAGACGCTGAAGAGGCAGTTTCCCTCCTCCTCTCTCTTTGCACACTGAGGCTGGAGCCTGGCCCTACCATTTCCCAGGTAGTAATAGATGCAAATTAGATAATCACAAGCATCTCAGATAGACTTAGCATGCTATTAAGGACTCCCTTACAATACTAGAATGGTAGAGACACACTCAGACTCGTCACCCACAGAAGTATTACTGCCGTGACTAACTGGCAGACAGTATTTTTACTTCTGAGAACTGTACTTGGGGTGCAATCCTTGCCCTAGCCCTGCTTTTCTAGCCCAGAAATGAAGAATCATCTCCTGACTTAAGCCTTCTGACTACACATCTTAAATACTGAAGTACCTGGACCTTGTCCATATCTCATATTTAAAACAGAACTACTTCTTGCCTTTTTTTTTTCCCCGAAAAAGACAATGTACATGTTAGATACAGCCTTAATTTTTTTCTCCATTAGTATGATATTTTTTTAAATATTGTGCTGTGTCTGCTTCTTGAGTGCTCTGGGAATCAACATGTAATTATACTTTTCTCTCTCTCATTGATTTACATATCAAATTAATTAAGCTAGAGTAGTAAAACTTGCAACAGCTGGTTTGAACATAGGACTGCAGGTAAAAGCAGAACTGTTTTGACTTACAAGCACAGCCAGTAGCTGATTTGAATAAAACCATTAGAAAAAACGAAATATCATTCCCAACCCTTCCCCCCACAGCCACAGAACCAGTTGACTCAGCACAACTGATGAGGCAGAAATCTTTAGGAATGGGAAATGCAAACAGGCAGCAGGGAACCCAGGGAGGATGGTGACTGCTGAATATGCAAAGGAAAAAAGTAAACTGATTTCACAACTTAATTTAACCCTACTTTAAAATACCTGGAAGAAAATGAGACCTTAATTAGTATTCATGCTGGTACTGAACAGTTTAAAGACTGATTCCCTGTGGACTCTAGCAAGTTAATTAGTCATTTTGCATGCCCCTCTCTACACTTCATTCAAAAACTGGTGTAACCCCTCACAGGGAACTGTTCTTGTCAAGAGGATTTAGTGTTGCATCTCTGCTTTCTTCTGCCTTTGAAAACATCGAATCCAAAGTGCAAAAAGCATACAGCAAGTCAAGGTGAGTAAAAGAACACTATGAACACCCATTACTGGTATTTGGATTGCTTTATCTGCTTATGACTGATAAAACACAAAAAATCCTACCTTTTCTGCAGACATTGTAGCAATCCGTTTCAGTAACGAAGTTATTGGCATTTCCACCACAGCCAGTATATTTGAACTCGTTACATGATTTGGTCTTGGCGTCATAGTAATAGCGAGGCACAGCAGAAGAACACAGTCCTTCATCCTTCGGGCTATAGCATAGCAAGGGACCAGCTTCAAGAAGAAAGAAGGAAAAAAAAAAAACCAAGAGTGAGAGAAAGACAAATTACATAAATGTATCTCTATGCCTGGCTTCTTAAAATGTACCCTGCAATAAATTTTGTGGATAAACAGCTCTTGTTCTCATTGAACTGATGCGACTGTTACCCATGTCTTCAGAGACTTATTACATCTTATTCCTGTGAGCTACGAATTTGAGAAAGCAACAGACTGCCCCAGAAAATAGGATTACTATCCCACATGTGAAATTCATCAGCTTTCCCCATTTGTGGTGCCATACATACGACATCTGAGATATTTACATAGTTTGGCCAGAAGTCTTATTCCACATATATAGGCATATAACAACACCTCCAGTGGAACTACCTCTGTAGAGGAAGACGACACTGTTTTATTTATCCTTGCTAAGATTTTGACAGCAAATCCTGCCCGCTTGCAGCAAAAAGTACAAACCCCACCACTTTCCTCACAAGCACCACGCTTCATTTCGCCTCAACAAAATATTACTTTTCTTGCTGGAGACCTTTTACCAGTTTATCAGATGTGCAACAGGGAAGGAAAAAAATAGTTTAGCATTCACCTCAGAAACTACTGACAATCTGCCATCAGCCAGAAACAACTGTCTCATCAAGCACTTATAAAGCTTAGGCAGAGACAGCTTTTACACATTCTGGTATATTTTTCCTCATCAAAGATCCTACCTTCCACTGGATATTAACCTGGTGTTTATGACAATGCTTCACTATAGTCATCTGCTTATAATTATCATCCTTCTCATTTAAAGTTCATACGGAGAGACAGTGAAGAGTCATGTCAGGCAAAAACCTTTTATCAGTTGAGTTGGCAAGCGCGAAAATCCCAAGCCACCTCATACTATCTCTCAGGCCTGAATTTTATAAAGGCACTTCTGCTTCATAACAGGATATCACTGCCCTGGACGTGACTGCCACACGTCTCCTACATCTGCTTCAACACAGATCTCCAACCTTATTTCCCTCCAGATTATACATGTGCACGTCTCTAGAAGTCAAGAGATCAGTTGGGGGTAGCTGTGGGCACATTTAAGGTCACAATATTAAACTAACACAGCACTTTGCTCTCTCAGTAACAGACAGCTGACACAAGTGACACATGCAAGTCTGTAGACTACATAAGAATCTGCTTCACAGAAGTCTTCAAAAATACCACTGTACGTGTATCCAGAGGAAAATACCAAATAAAGTATCATCTTCATATTGCTTTCAAACCATCTATTTTATTAAAAATTTGGAACAACCATTACTTTTCTCTGGCAGACAGTGGTCCACACAAGACTGCAAATCTCTGAAGTTGTTGCTGTTTCCGTAACAGCCACCGTAGATGAACTCCTCACACCTCATCGAGGTCAAGTTAAAGGCGTATCTTTTTAGATGACCTCTGCAAGGTCCTCCATCAGCCTCCAGCCGGCACAATTTGGGCACTTCTGCAACAAAAACAATTTCATCCTCTGTAAAATCAACCCTTCGTGCTCCCCATACTGGACAACATGGTAGGGGAGACAAAACGCTCTTACTCCGGTCGCAGGCAAGTCCCAGCTTCTCCCACTACCTGCACTCTTTAATCAAGTGGGGCAAGCTTTACAGGAGGAATCTGATGCAATAATTAGCAACTAGCTACAATATTAAGTTACATTTAACATACTAATAGTTAAATTCTGCGTGTCGCTCCCGAGACAACTCGCTCTGGTTTCTCGGCATAAAATCGACACCAGCGAGGCAGCTGCAAGGAGCAGGGCGAGAGACGGGGTGGGCACCAAGCTTTCCACAAACAGCGCGGCCTCCCCCATGCCCCCAGAGCCCCCCTCCAGCCCCCCGCCACCCCAGGGCCACGCAGGGGAACGGGGCCCCGCCGGGTCGCCCCGCGGGGGCTGAGGAGGGCGGCCGGGGCCGGTCCCCCCCGGACTCACTCTTGATGGTCCAGCAGTTCTTCTCGCAGTCGTCGAGGGTGTGGAAGTTGTTGGCGTTGCCGTGGCAGCCCCCGTAGGTGAACTCCTTGCAGCTCTGCGTGTACCTGTCGTAGTACCAGCGCGGCACCAGGGCGCGGCAGGGCCCGTCGTCGGGGGGCAGCAGGCAGGCGCGCTGCTTCTCTGCGGGAGACACCGGCGACCGGGGCTGAAGCCACCTCGGCGGCGGCCCCGGCCCCGCGCGGCCGCCCGCGGGGTCCCGCCGAGCGCCCGCTCCTACCTGTGAGGGGGCGCGGGGCCAGGGCGGCACAGGCCAGCGGCAGCAGCAGCGCGGGCAGCGGCAGGCGGCGGCGGGCGGCCATGTCGCGGCGGCGGACGGGACAGAGGGACGGAGAGTGGCACCGGGGCCCCGGGAGCGAGCGGCGCTGCCCGGCCCGACGGCAGCGCTTTATATGCGCCGAGACGGCTTCCCCGGGGCCGCCTCCCTCCTTGCGCGTGTGGTGGGAGGGGAAGGTCTGATTCAGCGGGGCAGCAGGTCCCCGCTGACCCGGCCGTCACCGGGGCGCGGCAGGCTGCGCGCCTGCGTGAGCCCGAGCGCCGGGGGCGCGGGCCGACCCCCGCCCCGCCGCCGTCGGGGGCCGCCAGCCGGGGCTGGATCGGGGGGGGAGACACAGGCTGGGGCTGGCTCGTCGTCGGGATGCGCCGCCCACGGCGGAGGGGCCTCTGCCGTGGGGCTACCGGGAGCTGGCCGGGGTCCGCGGCTGCCCCCCCCGCCCCGCCTTTACGGGATGATGCTCAAAGAGGGTTTCCTGTTAATCACGGCGAAAACCGGGACGGGTCACTTAGCGAAAGTCCTCTCCCCCCTCGCCCTCGCCGTGCGGGGGTAGCGGGCGGGACGCGGAACATGGAGCCGGCGGCAGGTCCCGGTGCAGCCGAGCCGAGCACAGCCCGCTCAGCGATGTCCCCCGTCCCGTCCGGCCGCCTCCCGCGCTGGGTGCCCTTGGGTGCAGCGCCGGCGGCGCTGGGCGCAGCGAGGCACTGCCTGGGCTCCTGGGAGAGCCAGGGGGTGAGCGGCTGAAACCTCGGGCTAGTGCAGGGAGCCGGGTTTCGGAAAGCACCGTCACTTGTCTTACTCTGTAGACATCAAACCCAGGCAACACGGCATCATCTGGGGGAGGAGGGGGTGAGCAGCAATCAGAACGCTTTCCCTCTCTAATCTATTAGAGCCATTACATTAATTAGTGCTTACTCCAGATTTAATACAGTGAGAGAGATAAGACTGGCTGCAAATTAGGTGTGCTGTCTATAGACAGCAATAAACTAGTCTGATCTCCCGTTGTTCTTCTCCACTCCCATTACAGCACGCGTGTTGGGCCTCAGTCCTTCAGGCGGGAGCTGTCATCGATGGGATTTTGATACAGGGCCCTGGAAATCTGTGGCCTGCAGGAAAGGAGCCGCAGTCCGCGCGGGCTGTAAGGAGGAGGAACTTCATAGCACCCAGATTATTTCAGGAACTGACTTTCTCTCCATGGCTTCTCTGCTTTTCTTCTATCATGGAGGATTACGACCTAGTTTTCTGACATAATCTTATTTTTCATAAAGGCAAGAATGAGGAGCAAATTCAACCCCCACCACACCCAGGTGGCTTCTGGGAGCATATGAATGGCACCTCTCTCCCCCTGTAACAGCACTTCCTTTTTTTCAGAATCTCTGGTTGCCAAAGCATAAGTGGGTGCTTTAGTGACAAGAAAATAAACACTGGTACAGTTTGAGGCATCACCATGGGACACATCTGTCACGTTTTAAAATCTTATAGCTATAACTGTTAGTAACAGGTGTCCTTGGGTTTAGGGGTTTTGTTAAGCTTGCTAAGCACAGCTACTATAATAAAGCTTAGATCCTTCTTGTAGGGGAAAAAAAACCAAAACATAACATACATTTTCTATTTCCAGAAAAAAAATCAGAAGGCTGTCTTTATAATATTAGGAAACTCTCAAGTGATTTTAATATGACTAGACGGATGTCCTTTAGTTTTCATCAGATTTTTGTTGGAATTGCAAAGAAAGTCATTGAAATACCACTTCAAACAGTAGCAGCAAAACAAATGCTGTCATGCAAATAACATTTTCCATATTTTCCATTTCCTCTGTGCATGCACACACACAAATCAGAGTTTGAGCTAAACCCAGCTGTCAATCAATGCTGTAGCACAGCGCAGTATGCGTTCAGCTGCTCCTCTGATGTAACAGGAAAGAAGTTCACTTAGATTAGGTAAGTATCTGTAAAGACATATGAACTAGAGTGAAAGTTAAGATAGTAAGTGGTAGAAAGTCCTTTACTAACTGCAATCAGCAGAGTTAATCACGCCAGCAGCCAGCTCACTGCAGGCTTTCCGCTACAGGGTTATCAACACCAAGCTGCAGCTGTCCTTCCCACCCTAACCACGCTGACCCTGCGCCAGGGCCCACCCACAGCTCACTCCCGCACCCGTCGCCTGCCACCGCCACACCACACGCTCTCTGCCTCTCTGCACCGCAATGCTTCTGTTCCCACCAACAGCCTTGGCCCCGGCCTGCCAGCTCCTTCCACCTGTTCTCACTGGTCCGGGACCAGCAGCTGCCAGTGTAGATTACGGGGGTGTGGAAATTGCATACCAACAGCTGGGAAGGGGAGGAGGGGGATAATAGCCAGAGGGATGGGGAAGAGGAACTGATTTCAGTGAACTTGCTAAAATACAACACATACAAACCCTGAGAGCTCTAGAGGAGAAAGATGTAAGTCTTATGTACTTCTGGCAGCTGCATACATCTGGTGAGTGGGGAGAAGAGGAAAAAGCATTGTCTTTAAGGGTAGAAGGAGGAACCAGCAACTGCCTACACAGGCCTTTGAAGCGCCAGATAAGGACTCGTACAGGCCCGTTCTAATCGCTGCTTCCAGGCCTGCAGCCCTGCTCACTGTAAGGGGTGGTGGATTCTGCCTCTGCTGGCATTGTCGGAAAGCGGCTGCTGGCATCAGAGATGCTAGGTGCTGTACAAACATGTGGTGAGGGACCACCCTGTTCCAAAGATGTTAGCCCCCCGTTTGTAATCTAGACCTCGAAAATGTCTGCAGCCACAGCAGAAGGATGGCCTGAGTCCTGTTTGCGTTTTCTGAACCCATCGCTTCTCTTACCGACCGTGCCCTGTCCTCAACACCTGTCGTAACTCCATGACTCCGGAGACGCTTTGTGCAGGCCAGGCGTGGCATCCCTCTCTCACAGAGCCGCGATTCTGCTTCCCAGACGTACCTACCGACAGACATTTCTGTGCCTGCCATTGACAGCCTGGCCGCCTGCTGTGACACCTGACCCGAGAGCTGTTCTTTTCCCTCTCTACGTTTTAGTCCAGTCCGTCCATAGTTGCAAGTGTGCATGTATTGAGGAGCGTGCCCACGCAAACCAGCTGCCTCGGCCGCTGGGCAGAGGAGCGCAGAGCCCAGGGTCGCCAGTGGCAGACGCGAGCGGGAACCATCGCCCGGCCAGGAGAAGCAGGCGGCGGCGGCAGGGGAAGAAAGACCTGGCCGCGGGGCCGAAACACCTGTTTGCCCCGCAGAGCGGTGGCGGGGAGGGAGAGGAGGGGGGAGGCCGGCCCGGGAGGGCGGCTGCGGACCCCCGCTCCCGCAGCCGGCTGCCCTGCGGGGGGCTGGGGCGATGCAGCGGGGCCCAGCGTCCTGCCCGGGCCGGGCCGGCCGGACCCTCCCTGTCAACGCCCCGGCGCCCCGGCCGCGGGGCCGGCCCGGGCGGCGGGATGTAATCCGGTTAGGGGGGATTAGGGTGGCGGTTTAAAGGCCGGAGCGGCGGGGGGAAGGGGAGCCAGGAGCGGCGGGGAGGAAGCGGCGGTCGGCGAGCAGCGGGGCAACCCGGCCGACAGCGTGAGTGAGCCCGGGGGCGGGCCGGGGGCGGCCGCCCCGCCGCCCCGCCGCCCCGCGCCCGCCCGGGGGCTCCGGCCCCGGCGCCCTGGCTGCCCAGAGGTAACCTTTTGTCCTCCCTCCTCCCCTCCCTCCGCGCTTTGGCAGTGCAGACGATGCCAGCCATCAACATCGAGGACCTGAGCGAGAAGGACAAACTGAAAATGGAAGTGGAGCAGCTCCGGAAAGAAGTGAAGCTGGAGAGGCAGCCGGTGAGTGGCCGTGGAGAAGGGGCCCGGGGCCGCCCGGCCGCCCGAGCGGGGTTCTCCCGTTACTCCCTGGGCGGGGTTGCGGGGGCCGACGCGGCGGCCGGGGGCACGTCGGGCGGGCGGGCGGCGGGGCCGGGTGCGGCAGCCCAGCGCGGAGCGGGAGCGGCCCGGCCCGGCCCGGCCCGGCCCGCCGCGGCGGGCCCGGCGGAGGCGCGGGCAGCGGGGCTTCGGGAGCCGCGCTGCCGGAGAGCCCCGGGTCTTCTGGGACGACCGCAGTTTGCACCGGCGGGTCCTGCCCACCCCCTTCGGGGCAGGGACCGGGGACGGCGCCGGCGCCATGCCGCCGCTAGCTCCGGCTGTTCCCGGTGCGTGTGGCACCCCTCGGCTTCCCCTCCCTCGGGAGTCCCGGGTGCCCGGTGCCAGCGCAAGGCAGCCTTGCCCGGCGAGGGAGGGGCGCGGCGAGCCCAGCTCCCCTCCCCTGCCCAACGCGTTGGGTCCCGCCAGCGCCCGGGGAGGGGGGTGTGCCGGCGGGGAGCCCGGCTGCCGCACCGCTCCCCGTCCCGTCCCGTCGGGGCGCGCACCGCACCCGGCCGGGCTGCGGGAGGGGCCGCACGGCCACGGCCGCCCCCCGCCCGGGCACGGAGCAGCCGACGGGCTGCTGCTGCGGAGCCGTGGTCCGTCCAGCCCTGGCCCGTGGAAGCGTTGTGCTTCTGAGCATTCACACCGATGGTTCCTTTCTGCGGGCGAAGCAGTTTCCAGTGAAATTTTTGTATTTTTGCACATTTTCCGTAGATGAAGAACGTGCAGAACTGATGTTGCTCCACGATAAAACTAATACATTTTTCTTTTTCATTCTGCATGCCAGCAGAAGCAAACCACATCTAAATAAACGCTTCGAGTTAGGCCTAAAAATACATTTTAGTTAGGACTAAAAATACATTTATATGTGGGAATCAGTGGCGTTCATCACGTTAATTACATTGCACGTCTAGGTGTTTAGCCCAGAAAGTAAGAAAGCCACAGTTATGTTTTAGCTGTCGGTTAGTTATCAGTGATTGTAGATGTTACGGTATAGTGTGAAGCTCCAGCAGTATGGAGGGTCCCGCATCCAAGTGCTATAGATACCTATATCATCCATCAAAGAGTTCCCAAGCAACTAAAATATACACTGTAGGGTGTATAGATTTTGATTTTCATAATAATAATAATTTAAAATTCTTGCCTAAATATTGGGAGTAAGCCAAAAGCCTGATCGCTTTAGGGAAATAGATATTTTCAAATCACCTGTAGTAAAGCACAGACAACATCCTCAATCTAACCAGTGCTTTATAAAAGAAGTTTGACTGTAAGAACGAAATCAGTGTTGTAGTTGTCACAGCCCCTTGGTACCTGTATGGGTGTTACAGGGAGAGGGAAACGCAGAAGCCACCCTTCTGTTGTCACCAAAAGTAGAAATGTTTGGCCAAAGTTTTCTTCACCCTTTCCTATACCTTTACAGCACAAAGAGGAGATACCGTTTTGAATGATTTTTTGCATGAATGAAAACGCCTGAATGTGTGTTCAAGCAGACATTTTTTTCTTATATGTGAAAAAGACCCTGATAGCGCTGAGTGAAGTGAAACAAACCCCAGTCCTACGTATACTTTGGAGCACAACTTTACTATGGCGTAAGTTGTCCCAATTTGAATGAACAGGATTTGCGAGGCACAGAAGAGCAAGGCATGTGTAATGGGCTTTGCAGGTCCAAATTTTCTTTGCTGTAAGGCAGCTAGAGATTGTTAGACCTTGCTTTCTGCACTGCTTAACTGGGAATTAACTCTGAATTCTTTCTGATGGCTTAAAGCTTAATTTTGCACAGGCCTTTTCTGTTGGCCTGTGATACAGGAGGTAAATTCATCGGTTCTCTTGTCACAATTTTACCTATGGAGTAAAATATAATTAACAAAGAAGGCAAGGGACCTTAAAATTAGAAATACTAGTCATCTAGTGGCCTGGCCAACAGCTGGTTCCTGCTGCTGACTCTGCTGCACTGCTGTGGCTCTGCAGGGATTGCGAGTAGGAAGGGAGGGGGTGGGGACAGAGCTGAGAGTGTGACCTCAGCCATGTCAGGTATTCAAGCACCTAAGGACAGTTCCTGCTGACATAGGGAAGGGAAACTAGAGATGTAAGTGGACGAGGAGCCTCTGGAGCTGATGGGGCCTGCTTGTGCACCCTCAGGCTCCGCAGACACTGTTACTGCAGGTGCTGCATGTGCCTCTGTCTCCGTGATCACAAACTAAACCCATTTCTTCAAACGCAGGTTCTGTGCAGGCGTACCAACATCAGTGCTAGTTTGCTATGAATGTCATGCTAAGTGTCATGCATGTTATGTTCTCTCTTAGCACAACAGGCTGTTCTATTAACCGTTGTTCGAAATAACCCCAGGTAACCTGTAAGTAAATTGGCTTTCCTAGTCAGGTCTTTACTCCCATTCAAGATGCATGGCTGCTGTAATAGGACTGCCAGGTGAGAACTTGTGTTACCACTGAAAAATCATTACTGCATGTTTTGTTTGAGAAAAACACGTAAAGTCATAAATATGTCGAAATTGAATTGAAAGTTACTGATCCTGAACCCAGTAAGTCATGCTGATGCCAAGGGAGAGTGTGATCTGCAGCTTAATAAAACTATATTGCCTAACTGAAAAAAAAAAAGCGCCAGTTTAACTATGCAGCAACTGCTGTTCCCAGCAGCGTTACACATTCCCAGCGATGCTCACGTGTTCTGTGTGAGTATCGGGCTGTGAAAAGAGTGCGAAGGAAGCCGAGTCTGCACATGCTTAGTGCTGGCTCTGTGGTCAGATCGTTTACATTTGGTGGGAAGGTCAGTAAGGGAACGGAGGACGTGGATTCCCTGGTTCGCTGTTCTGGTGAGCTCCAGCTGTAACGCAGCCACTTCTCTCTTCTTTCACTTGAGGTGTCCAAGTGCTCCGAGGAGATCAAGAACTACATCGAGGAGCGCTCGGGCGAGGATCCGCTGGTGAAGGGGGTTCCCGAGGACAAGAACCCCTTCAAGGAGAAGGGAGGCTGTGTCATCGCGTAGGGAGACGCACCAGCGCCTGCCCGCGGGGCAGATGCTCTCCTCGCACCCGTAGGGAGTCACTAGTGTGTCCCACCGCCGCCGGTCCTTCTTGAACGAGCACAGGAGCGGATTTCTTGGTTTTCTTCTTTTTTTTTTCTTACAAAAATAAAGAAACCAACCCGACAGCAGCCGAGACCCGCGTGGGTCGCTGTCCCCCCCCTCCCTCCCGGGGCCGGGCCGGGCCGGGCCGGCTCCTTTCGCTTCGCGGCGCCCGCTGTCGCCACCCGTTTATCGGTCGCTTCGTGGCTGTTCGTTGGCATTAAAGAAAAGCTGCCCGTAACCGGAGAGCCTGCCGTGGCTTGCTGCGGGGGAGAGGAGCTGGAGGAGGGACGGGACGGGGCGGTGCAGGCGCCGCCGGGGCCATCCGCACCAGCCCTTAAAGCTCGCCGGGCCGGGCCGCGGCCTTCGCCCTTGGCGGAGCGGGGCAGGCCGGGCCGCGGCTGCCATGGCGCTGCGCGGGGCTGAGCGCTGGGCGCGCCTGGCCTCGGCCCTGCGCGGCGGCGGGGCCCCGGGGCGCGGCGGCAGCTGCTGGCAGCGGGACGGCGGCCGCGCCGGTGACTCGCCGCAGCACCGCGACTTGCGGGCGGCCCTCAGGAAGGTACCGGGCGGAGGGGCGGGGGGGGGGGGCTGTCCCGGGACACCCGGCCGCGCC
This sequence comes from Opisthocomus hoazin, assembly GCF_030867145.1. Taxonomy (NCBI): domain Eukaryota; kingdom Metazoa; phylum Chordata; class Aves; order Opisthocomiformes; family Opisthocomidae; genus Opisthocomus; species Opisthocomus hoazin. Next base: position 67,460,767 of record NC_134417.1, on the reverse strand, counting down.
GCCCCGTGCGGGGACAGCAGCCGAGGCGAGGCCACCGCGCCGCCCGGAGCGGCTCGGGATGCCTCTGGAGAAGCGAACGTCCCCCTTGGCAGCATCAGAAACGAAACCATGTGCTCCCCGCACACCGCGCTGCCGGGCCCTGCGCTGCCCCGGCGGAGCGGGGGGGCCCGGGCTCCCTCCCGCAGGGCTGAGGTCCGTTTGCGGGTCCGGGCGCAGGAAAAGGCGACGCAGAGCCCGCTTGGCACCGCGCCGTTGCTAGGAGGGGAGCGGCGGGAGGTGCCCGTCGAGCTGAGTCCTAAATCAAATCATGGCTGGTGAGGCGACAGGTAAACTGAATGACAGTCACAGAATCACAGAATGTTGGGGGTTGGAAGGGACCTCTGTGGGTCATCTAGTCCAACCGCCCCAATCTGCAAGCCGTGGTGGTGTGGGTGGCCCCCCCTGTGTCCCCAGCGGTGAGGTCAGTGTCACCCGCGGAAGGCTGCGGTGGCATCCAGCGCAACCCGTCAACACTATGTGATTACGGGGTTTGGAGGTGGAAAGCCCTGGCGTGGGGCTCACCGGGGCCGGCTGTGGGCGAAACAAGCCCGCCTTGAAACCAGGAACCGGCGAGAAAAGCGCTGAAGGTGAAATGACTGATCCAATGAGCGCACCTGCTACGAGGAGTAAGCAGGACTCCGGTGGCAGCCACGCAGGGACCGGCAGGACACGCGTTCGGAGGTCGGCTGCGTGGGGTGTGAGGGCTGGTCCCCGGTTTACCTGCCGCCGCCAAGCGTACAGCTCCTGGCTGGGGGTGCCGTGCTCGGCCGTGGCCTTTTGGAACGGTACGCGCTGGATCGCCAGGTGTGAAACTCATTGGTGTGAGTTGGGAGCTGTGCTGTCGTACCTTTGATAGGTGCTTTTTAAAATGATTGTAGGAATCTTACATTTGAAATTTTTCCAAATTTCACCACGTTCTCAGTCCACTGTGGCCAAAAGATGGTGGAGCTACTTCTGAGTCATGTGATTTTCACTACATTTTTTTGTTTGTTAGGAATTAACTTTCACACTTCTAGCATTAAAACAAGATATCCCAAAGGCCATTTAATTAATCAAGTTTTCCAACACGAATATGAGGCCTGTTATCATTGAGCTTTAGCAGTTGTGGGTTCTGCTTCTGTGTTATAAAAAACCTGAGCAGTAAGGAAGAGAGATGCACGACCAGTCTGTTTCCTAAGAAACTGGTTTCGTTAGTCTAAATTCCTGGACCTTCTGCAAAGCAGAAATAAGGTGTCAGAGAAAGAATCAGTAGAAGAAGTTGGAAATGAATCCTCCTGCCTCACCTGGATTAATAGTGCAGGATTTTGTAGCCAGTACCATAGTGTCAAATTAGTGCTGATCCCACCTGGAGGGAGCCTTCACTCCGTGTATCTGCAGAGACATCTGCCCAATGAACTTGTTCCCGGTGACCTGGCACTACGACTGCATTAGTGAAAAAGCAACGTCCTCCTGAAATAGAGACAATGAGGCCAGACCTTTCGAAGGCAGCAATCTGGAAGATTTTAAAAGTCCTGCTTTGTCATGGCGATGTCAAGCCACACATTGTTTTGTATCTCAGGTGTTTGCTGATGTGTATTTACCGAGGGATCAGATGAGAAGGGAGGTGGGGAAAGTGGCTGTAATTAATGGCTGCTGGCGCATTGTTTGTTGCTCTGCTGTGTGACACAATGCATTTTTTTTTTTTACAAATAATTTTTTTTTTTTTCCCCACTCTTGTTTTTATTCCCCCTGTGCCTGTTGAAGTGCGGCTCACGGTATGCCCTGCCTTGCTGGGTTTAGTGCAGGTAATTTCATCATGGTCTAAGAGGGAATGTGATGCTACATTATCACATAAATCCCTGTGATAAATATATTGTAGAAGAAATTACAGTAAGCAACATAAACCCAATGTTGTCATTGCCCTGTATGTTACAAAATGTGTATCTAGCATTTATTTTAGATTTTATCTGGTCATACAGAATAAAAAAAAAAAAATCACTGGTTTATGTTAAATCCAGTTGTTCATTCCAGAGCTTTTAGTAATCAATGTTTATTTTTGCTTTAGTTAAACCTATCCCCAGGGACTTCAGGATAAAATGAAAAGTAAAGTCTTTGGGAGAGGATGACCACTCGGGATCTGTAACACATTTGAAGTGTACTTGTGTAATTTGGGGTGCTCCTTCCTCTAGCAAAATCCAGGTGCAACTACCAGAGAAATCGGAGAAATGAGCAGTGTAATTCCATGAGTGAAAACTGATATTTTTTTTGTCTCTATTAATTTTATTTTTTAATCTATTAAATTAATGTATTTTAAATGATCTGTAGTTTTCCAATTGTTCTGAGCAGGATGAGGAAGAGACTCTTATAATTCCAGGGGGCTGTTTTTAGCAAGGGTATTGAAATAAGCTTGTGAGTGGTTTCCTTTAGAACTTTATAGGTCACCACCCTTCCTCTTGGAAATCGAAAACGTAACTTTTCCTTAACCTGTTGAACAATGGCTGCAGTGCAGTGGTATCCTACAGCTTACTGCAGTAATTAAATTGTAACTGACGTGAAGGAAAAAGATTTAACCTCCTGTGTCTGTATGCATAACATATAGGATATATACATGCTGTCCATTTTTCCTCTAGCATTAGTAGTAAGAAGCTTTGGGAAGTAGGTTTGAAAAGGATTGGCATGTGTTTTGCTGGAGTTGCATCTAATGTAAATGAGATTTCATTTTACATCCAGTGGTGACTTGGACTAGTTACGCTGTGTTACATTTCTGTAGGATAAGGGAGATTTCCCCTGTGACAGTGAGACTCTGCCAAAGGACACTGCTAGCTTATTTGCCACTCCTGGCTTGTGTGTCATGAGTTTCTCTTTATGAATATATATGTTTGTACAAGAATTAAAGCCTCTTCATATTAGAGCATGCAGGATATGAATTAAATATTGATATTCACTGTAACTTTCCAGTAAAATTACAGTAAATTTCCTGTCAAAAGAATATGGTCTTTTTGACCTGCAAAATACCGAAGCTTGACCACCATTGCCACTGGAGCACCTTGGGTGGAGTTGGTTTATTTGTCTTTGTAGCAAATCATAAAACCCAGTAACAGAACAGCAAAGTAGCAGGTTGCTGGTATTACAAGTAAATCACTTTATTAGTTAGTTTCTCACTAAACTGGGAGGGAGAAAAGACGCAGCTGAATCTCCAAAATACATGACTTGCATCTGTAATTTTAGAGCCTTGCTTATTGTAGAATCATAGAATGGTTTGGGTCGGAAAGGACCTTAAAGCTCACCTAGTTCCAACCCACCTGCTATGGGCAGGGTCACCTGCCCCTAGACCAGGTTGCTGAAAGCCCCATCCAACCTGGCCTTCACGAGGTTCGCATGGGCCCACCTCTCAAGCCTGTCCAGATCCCTCTGGATGGCCTCCCTTCCCTCCAGTGTGTTGAGCGCACTGCCCAGGTTGGTGTCATTACCACCAAAAATTATTGGTGGTAATTTTACAGAGAGGAAATTTTCATAATTTTTTTTTTTTTTTTTAATTGGAAGGGGCAGCTGGGATGTATCACTGTAATAAGAGGAACCATCCAGTACATTCACTAGTGCCCTAACAAGAGTTGCTTTTAAATCAGTTTAGGAGAGTAGGAGAGGAAAACAAAAAGAGCTTCAGCACAGTCAAGCAAGCTCTGTAAAAGGCTTTTTCTGATAATCAGAAAAACATCACTTAATGTACAAATGGTTCATTGTGTAGCAAAAATGTAATAAAGGCAATTTTGTGAGCAATGCTCTTATTTGTTACTCAGTGTCAGAGTAGTGCATACATCTGAGATTGCAGCTGCTGTGTTCAAACATTGGGGTTTTTTCTTCTCCCATATTCACGTTAGAGCAAATTGCCTCTGCATCTAGTTAGACTTCTCAGTGAGCATCTTCCAGCAGGAGAGCTGGGCCTAAGGGACATTTTTGTGGTTCGGGTCTAGCTATTATATTCCTTTATCATTATCATACCTGATTGGCTTAGGCAATACAGTTACACACTTCTGACAACTAAAACTGTGTCTTAAGAAGCAGTTTATGACTAAGCAAACATCTGAGGTTTATATAGCTTTTGCCATGACTGTTCAGAGAATGTAACTTTGCTTAAATCTTTTTAGGTCACATGTGCTTGGAAATGTGCAATTAAATCTCCCCCCCTGCCCGTGTGCCCATACTAATGAATGTGACATCTCTCAGCCAGGCGTCAGGGTGCTCTGAGAGCTGGTCTGTGTTTCAGCTTGCCTAGCTCTTGACTTTGATTTTCTGGGAGAATTTTTTTTTTTTCCTGTTTGGGCTCAGAGGGAGAGTGAAAGCCTACATCCAGCTCCAGTCCTTGAAGATCAAGTTTGATACACAAATGCTGATAGATTATAGAAGAAGTCTTCCAAGATACTTGGTGTGCTTCTTAAAATTATTTGCTGTCATGCAGCCAGGCTTGTGCATCTAGGCATCAATTGTTACATTTTCAGCATCCTTTAGGAGCTGAAGATCCCTGGTCGGTAGCCCTGGTAGCACCACCTGAGCTGCATGTTCTCTCAGACAGATTTCAATGACTAGTTTTTAACTTGTCACAAAAAACCCTAGAGCGTTAGTTTCTCTTTAGGAATAAGTCAGGGCAAACTTAATAATTTTAAGTATTTGCAGTAGTGCCATTGTATCTGCAATCTGCAATTTTATATACGGCAGCCTTCAAAATATGCCATGTAAAATTTGTTGGGCAAACTGGTGTGGGTGGCATGCTGCGTTCCTGAAGGTGCCAGAGGTGTCTGAGACAGTGAGGCGCAGAGAGCCTAAGGGCAAGAGAGTAGCGACCTGAAGCCGCTCTTTCGTGGGATGTTCTGCTCCTTGCCTGTGCCATGTGCCAGGCCAGCTGGGGAGAATGTGCTCCGTGAAAGCTAAAGGACTGGAAGGCTGGAGCATGGAGTGTGTTCTCGTGTGCTCTTCACAATGCCTACTGGTGCCTGGTCTGTGGCACTGCTGCAGAACCGGCAGGATTTTGTCTGTGGTCAGGAGCCTTCGTTCCCCTCTGTCGACATCCCCCGAGACCACTGTGGGCAGGAGGCCGAATTGGAGAAGCGCTGGAGTGATCGAGGGCAGAGCTGCTCTTCAGGAAGGTTTGGGAGGGTTTCTCAGGAGCGGGTCCTCCCAGCCCCATTGCTGCGAGTACTGCTGTTAGGAGTGTGCAGTGGGATTAGCGCAGTGGTGTATGTTGTGGTTGCATTTTCAAAGGCAGAAAAGGAAATTAGAAACTCTTGAGAAGAAACCAAACTTTCCTGGGGAAGCTGATAGAATCCTGGAGAAAAATCACCTCATTTGGAGAGAAAAGTGGAATGTTTTATTTCAGCTTGGCTTTCTCCCAGCCACAAAAAACAAACAAAAAAAAGGAAAGCAGAAGGAACTGGAGCGTGCTGAATAAAAATGTTTCGCATGATGCTGGAGCAACGCAGTAAGTAGATCCTCTGTAAGCTTCTTGTGGTTCAGATGACAGTCCAAGTCTTTAGCTGATGATTCAGTACTATGAACTATCAGACCTTCAGTGAGGTCAGCTGTTCTAATCCGTGAGGATACCCCAAACTTACCGGGTATTTGGCTGATATGGTGATGAGCAGAGGCTAAGTGTCAGCACATATATGAACTAGCATAAGCTGTGGGTCTCTGGTGAGTTTCCATCTGCAGTTTGGCGTGTGCAGAGCCATTCTTTGAAGAGCTCTAGAGAATATTTTTTCCTCTTGCAGTAGCACAAGACAAAGAAGACGTGAGGGCAGCAACAGAGTTAGGATCAGTTCCTAGGACTGAATATTTTCTGTTTTATCTAAAGGATTCAGTCATGATGTGGGCCTCTTGGATGCAGTCAGTAAACCATGTCTTATGTCCAGGACTGCTTCTCTGGGTACAGATGTGACAGCACAGATATTCCTGTCTGAACGTGGCCCACTGATGCACCGGGAAGTCCTAGAAGTATGACAGGAGACTCTGGTTGCCACTTGTAGTTCTGGTTGGTGAAAAAGCAGCAATGAACATTGGAAGCTCTGCTAATAGAGATGTCTCGAGGAAGGAAATCGATCTATCCAGACAAATGGTATAGCCCAGACAGCACTTGATACAACATTGCTTAACCAAGCCGATCTGTCCACCGTTACCCAATTGTCAGGTTGCACTTCTGCCTAGGTAGTACATAAAGTCCTGAACCCTCTGATGGGGAGCAGTGTGTGGGTGGCAAAGATGGATGAACTCTGGAGGTAAATGCCTTTGAAGTTGGATCCCATCATATAATTCCATGATGTCCTAGTACGTTGCAGCAGAGAGGTGGCCTGGGATGGCATGGGCCACAGTGAGGTAACTTGTTTTGTTTGTGCAGGGATGTAACCCAGAGTTGAAAGCAGGATCCAAACCCCAACATCCCAGCTTCTGGTGGGCATTACCCTATACCTCAGCTCAGCATCTCCATGTTGGAAAGTATGAGTTGCAGGGGCAAAAAATAATGCTTCACTTGCCTAGATCCGCATCACTTTCACAACTGGTAACAGGTAGCCAGAGCTCCCAGCCATCCCAAAGGCTTGTCTGAGGTCAGCACCTAGATTGACATGGCACACAGTTTTGCTTTTGAAGGACCCTGGCTTGAATACATCTGCCCTAGATCCTAGGAATAGCCATGCCCTTGGTACTCACTTTTCTCGCTAATTCAGGGTTGCCTGTATGCCAGGACAAAAAAAAAAAAAAAAAAAAATCTTTGCCTATTATATTGTGAAAGTGTGTGTTTGTGCTCATTCTGGTTCCTTCTGGGATGAGCCCTCCAGCTGAAGGTCAAGTTGATTAGAACAGTCCCATGTGGGAGTTTTTAGATATGTCGTAATTTGTGGGTGTGTGTGAAGATTAGTGATAAGATTAAAATTGTGAAATCCTGTATTCTGGGGGAGTTAGTGCTGTGGACAGCCTCACGAAGCACCTGGAGAGGTTGGTTTGTGACTGAATACAAAGAATCACGCTTCTTATGAACAGAATTTGGGATTGCTGTGGGTGAGTCTGAACCCTGTCAATTGATGGCTGGTTGGAGGTGGAAAACGGGATTTCTTTGACCTATTTTCTCCCCCACAATGTCACCATGTGCACACGTGGTTCTTGTCCAAGAAGAACACAGGGCCCTGCATGGTTTAAAACCGATGGTGTTGAGTTTCAGGTGAGAAATGCTCTTTTGATGGCATCTACCTTTGCCCATTGTGGTGTGGTTCAATGGAAGATGCAGTAGATACTACCGATGGAGACGTAGCTTGAGTAAAATACAATCTGCATGTGCTCGAAGGAGAGAAAGTAAGAAATTCCATGGAACTAAGCACAGAACTGATTGCCTGGTCTCGGGAGGCCTTGCAAATGTGTTCCTATCCTTCTCTGCTGGAGAACAGATTTCAGTATGCTAGCTGCAGTTCTTGGAGACCAGAGAAGAAAGCAATTTTGGGATCCTCCCTTCTCTGCCATTTTTGTGGATAGGGCAGTTGAAGGGGGTGGTGGTTGGGAGTGTGCAGAGACTGCCAAGACACTCAGGTCTGTACAGGAGGGATTTGCTACTGCAGCTGCCCTGGGAAGAAGGGTATAGGGAGGGAGAAGGGGTTGGCTAGGATCTTGTGGGTTCCTCCGCAGCTGGAGCTGGTCTTCCAGCAGCTCATTCCTGAAGAAAAGGTTAAGCTGGGCTCAGCTCCCAGGTCCTGGAGTGGACCTTTTATTTTCTTAGTGTGGTAATGGCATGTGCCCTCTGCTCCAGCAGTGAAGCTCCCAGATGCACGAGCAGCTGCGCAGGGTGGAGCACTCCCCGGCAGACTTGTAGGTTTTCAAGTTTTAGGTAAGCATTGGCAAAAACTTTGTGGTTGACTTGGGGTTTGGGTTTTTTTTTTTGTCTCATGAAGTAAAAACTGTAGCAGATATATGGGACCAAAAGATTTGCAGTATTCAAATTTCTGAACCAATAATCAGCTTTGCTGTATGTATTACGTATGTTGCGAGGAACTGTGTTGCAGTAAAAGGGAAGAAATGCAATGATTTGAACAGCAGCATGTCCAGTTACTGCCAAATGAATAGACCAGGCAAAATTGCAGAACACTCATAAAGTGCATGCTTTTTTTTTTTCTGAAAATCAAATTTTGTAAAAATAGATGAGGACAGGTACGTTTTATTATATCATGAGATGCTGCCAACTCTTAGTTATAGGGTTTTTTCTTCTGCTAATTTTTTTTTCCCATTGAGAAAGGGAAAATTTCATTTACTAACAGTTTGTTCCTGTATTTGCTGATCACTGCAGTCTTTGGTACCCAGTGCTGTAGCAGATTGCATGATTCCTTTATTGCCTGTGGCACGGCTTAATTGAAGGTACAAAAATGAATTGTGATGCTATAATTAATCAATTTTAAATGTGTGTTCCCATTTCAGCCATATATTTTCCAGCACTCGGGAAATTTTTCTGTTTTTCTCTTATATGAGTCTACTGAATACTGGTTTTAAATCGACTGGAAGCTTCTCTGGAAGCTTGGCTCTGGCCACAGCTATGTGCAGTCGCAGTGGAGAAACCCAGACGCGAGCCAAGGCTGTTCACCCTTGCTTTGCAGCAATGAACAGAGAAATATGCTAAAGATATCCCAACGTGCTATCTGGCCCTTTGAACTGGCTTTATAGTGCTGAGCTAAAATTACTTTTTTTTCCTTAATTCTTAATGTCTCGAGCTTACGTGACACCCACTGGGAAAGGGAAAAGGGGAAGCCAAACAACCTGAAATCTGTGTGTATTTACGTCTAAATGCACACATGCACAGAGCAGATTCAGGAGGGGTTGTAGGTAGTGTACCTGACATGGTTGATGTGTCTCTTTCTGTATTGTCAAATGCTTAGTATGTTTACAAGCAAAATAAAAGATCAGCAATGCAGTCTGTGGAAAAAGAGGGTGATTAGCATAAGTGCCTGTCACGGAGCCCATGCTCAGCTGGGTACTTCAGTGTGGTCCTAACCTTACCGCTGTGTAGTCCCACCAAGGCAAGGGGACCGGCAATGGTTTAAATAGTGTAAGTGGAACCATTATTTTGCTTTTCAATATCTGTTTAAGGTTTTTTAGGTCTGGAATGAAAAAAAGAGTAGTTGTATTTGACTTCACTTTCTTTTTTTCTTCTCAGTGATATCTTCTGGCTGTCTTGAAGTGTCGTTTTCGTCCAGCAGTCTTTTTCACCAGGCTGGTCGCATTTTTCTGTGCAGATGCCATGCAGAGTGGTTGGGTTCTGCACATGAAATGAAAGAAAAGTTGAGGAGACCAAAATGAACTGAAGGGCAAAGACAGCAGAGTGTGGTCTTCTGGATCTCCCCGCATCTGGACCTTTTCAAGGGGTGGGCATTCATAGCCATCCTGCTTGGTCTATGAGTGTCTAGCATGTTCTTCAAAGTTTGTGAATCAAGGACAAAGTTTTGAGAGTGACTTTCCTACCTTCTGTTTTTAAGTAATCCTGCAACCACTAATTTCTTGCTCAGAAGTGTTTGTTTAGTGTTCAAAAAGATGCTGTTAAGAACAGCCCATCCCACTGTTTAATACTATTTATTTACACAGGGCTTCTATGTGATTGCTTTTTAGTCCGTGCATTTCAGTCTATGCATCTCTCCTCTATGGGGTGTGCTTGGGGTGATATCAGTGAGCTTGTTTATAAGGGTTAAATCAATCACATTTCAGATTAAACCTGGTAGTCCTCAGTTATAATGGGGGAAGAATGTAATAAAAAGAGATGGAGAGTAAACAGTGATACAACTTGGGGGGCTTTTTTGCCTTCAAATGCAGTAAGGGCTCATAAAAAAAGACATGGATAGGTGTGGTAATTCTTCATTCATTTTAGGTTTTCACAGAGGAGAAACACGATTGAAAATTCTAAGTGGAGTAACAAAATGTTTGGAACAAATGTTTCCAGTAGTTGTAGAAAAATACGGAAAGAAATCAAAGCTGTTTTATTTCAGGCCTTTATGTGAAAATTTAAACCACACTCTCTAGATTCATTGCTACTAGCTGTAAAGTTCTAAGTTAGATGGATGCTTAAATGCTGTGGGTTTTTTCCTGCGGTTTCATCCATATTGTGTGCTGCACTCGCATTATTATTTAGTATTTTGGTGATGACTTGAATATATTGAGACTTTACAAGGATGTGCCATCTAAATTACAAGAAGATAACTCGTTGGTTTGTGGGTTGTGAAATGACTCCTACTGCTTTAAAAAGTTTAAGTCAAAATTACTTTATTTTTGTTCTGTGTTTTAATTATCCGGATATTCTGCTTTTAGGACTTTTTTTTTTCCTGCCAGATGTTTTTCACAGGGCCGTTAAATGGATGTCTTAACTTAAATTGAACCTTTTCAGTTCAACCCTGTATCCATGTGGAAAATGTTTTCTTGGCTTGCTCCCAGCAACAGTCTGATGACAGGTCAGAATACAGAAGTTTCCATATCATCATTGAGGCCCAGTCCCAAATCCAGTACTCACACAGGGCAAATTCTTCAGTGACAACTCTTGTAGACAGTCATTTCCCTGGGTGTTGTGTTGTACATATGGCTGGGTAGTCAAGTGTGAATGCAGAGTAAGAGGCACAGACTGTATCCGAATACCAAATTTTCAATGTTGTGGGCAAGAGGGAGACTTGCCTTCCTCATGCAAAGGGGAGACCTGTTTTGGCAGCATCTAGGATATTTGCTACCTTGACAGGACCCCTTGCATAGTGATGAGTCACTTTTTACACAGATCTCCTAGGTGAGTCCTAACCAACAAGAGCATGTATGTTTTTATAGGAGAAGGAGCGAGAGCTATCCCCCTTGTTTCAAGAAGTATTAAAAAAACCCATTCCCGGAAAACAGTCCTGCAAAACTTCCTGGAAATCTTCACCCTGTGGTGGTGATGCATCCTGAAAGAGGAAGCAGTAGGTTGCAACTTTGCTCTCTAGATCACTTCAGGCCTCAGGCAAGCTGGTAATACTGGATTTTGGTTTCCAGAAGAAAGTGCACTAAATAGCTTTGTATGAACAGGCAAGGTTAACACTGCAGGGAATGTTTTCTGCCGGCTGTGTGGTTAAATAATCTCTGTGCCTTGGGATTATTTTTAATCTGTTGTGGTCTTCGAAGCCACCTACTGTCTCTCCTTCTGCACATGATGTCGTTGGAGACTGAATGATTGCCTCTTCCACTGGGGTACTGACTGCTACATGTCCGAGTTTGTCACCACCGGGCTGCATGGTCCAGGTGCTTGGGCAGCTCATGGCTGCTGCCATGGTCAGGATCTCCTAGCACGTGTCCTGGGGACTGGAAGCACAGGAGCAGCTGCCATCCTGCCAGTGCTGGAGGGGCCTGCTTTGCCCACCATGTGCTGGTAAGACATCCTTATCAGTGAGGTGCCATGGCAGCAGTGTCATTCTCCCCACAGCCTCTCTAGCAGATAGCAGCTATGAGGAGCTGACCTCCTTCTCTCACCTGCCTGGAATCGCCCCGGTTCTGTCCTGAATGCATTTCCACATCCCAGTCTCTTTCCCTGCGCCATTTCCCTACCTTTCTGAAGAACATTACTGGGAAAGGATTGGCCACCAAACTTGATTTGGGGCTTTGGAGGAGTTGTGGGGGAGTTGAAGAGGGCCGTGGCCTCCAAACCCAGGAGTGAGGCGAAACAGGGAATATATGGTGGAAAACTCATTCTGTTGTGCTTGGGATGCCTGCCTTGGGGGGACCCAAATGGAGAGCAGTATGTGGGAAATGAACAGCTGCTGGTTGGATGTACAAGGTCACCCTGAGGAGCAGCTGAGAGGACCTGTGCAGGCTGTGGTGCAGTGGCCGGAGGGCTCTTGTCTGCCTTGCACCCACAGCCAGGTTTGGCCACACCCTCGGGAATAAAATTACAAGGAGGAATGTTGTTTTTTGGGCTGTTAATTGTTTTCTTTCGTTATTGCTGGTGTTGAGGGCAAAGGGCACTCTGGTCTGTTACGTCCTTCCTTTCAAGTCAGTGTTATGCCAATGTCTAGATATAACCGCTGAAGAACTGTCATTAATGGTTTGTTGCTTATTTATTTGCTTTTTTTTTGTTACATTAAAGATCCCATTAATTGTGTCATCTTTTGTTATTATATTAATAGAGCTAAGTGCAATTACTGTAACTTCATTTAAAGGGAGAAAATGCTTCTCATAACATAATATGGTACAGTTATGTGGCACCACTAAATCTATTTAATCTTCATAGAAAATACCTTTTTCTCATACATTTTTGCTTGCTCTTCTAGTAAGTCAGTCTGTCTCAGCTGAGGTATAACTCACAGGAAGTTTTAGTAAAAATTTCTGTCATTTTGTAAGAATTCAGTTTCTTGTTCTCTTTTCAAGATTCATCATCTTGCTAATTGTGTGCTGAAATATACTACTACTGTACAGTATTAAAAGGGATGGATATAAGTGGTTTTGTGTTTAGAAGTGGTATGGCCTTTAATTTCTGATTTGGTTTGCTACATAGAAGGTAAGCTTGCTGTGAGATAATGGAAAGGAATCTTTAATTGCTGTAAAGGAGATCTGTACACATTTTCAGTACCCAAATTAACTCAATTACAGTTTCTGCTTTTGTAGAAATAGCATATTTATTTTAGAATACAGTGAGAATTAAATGGCAGTTGCTAATGCTTTTGGGTAGGTGCTGGTACAATATCATCAAAAAATACTGAGCATCGTGTTAAGGAAAATCCCCAAAGGTCCATTTTTTGTTTCTTTTCTGATTTAAATAGTGTACTAAATTCCAGTGGCATATAATCAAAATGTGCAACTATCTGACAGAGCAATAAAAATACCTCCCCAAAACACTGTTTTAGAGAAAATCAGAATAATCTGTAACAAAAATAATCTGAATTTCTGTCTCTAACCCTTCCCCAACCCAGCCACCACATTTCCTTGTTCCTAGGCAGGAAGCTACAGGTGCTGTTTTCACAAAACTTTGTTAAAACTATTTTAAATAAAAACACTTTTATTTTTCTTACTGTCATTCAACACAAAGTGAGTTTGTTGGCTCAATCAGCTTCCGACTGGGCAAATTTCCACAATGTTCTTTGAAGTCATTCATGGCTGATATCAGCCCTGAAGCCGTTCTTTCGGAGGCTTCCTGGAGCAGAACCCGAGCTCTCACTGGGATGCAGGCTGAACCAAGGCTGCCTCCAGAGCTGAGTCCATCAGGTTTGCATCTTCATGCTTCGCATGCAGCAGCCTGAGAAAAACACCGGTCCCATACATGAGACTTACTGTGCCCTCGCTGTCAGGAAAATAACGGAGTTTCTGTTGTGGTTTACTGGTACTTGATCAGCAGATGGGAAAGATATAGGACTCCTAAGTTGTCTTTACATCCAGATTTGGCCAGCTGTATCAAGTGAAAAGATTTCCTTGGTGGCTGGGAATATCTGTCAGATAGCACCTGTAGTATGCAGTGTTAAAATATTTCTCCTGAGAGGAGTTTTAGGTTTTGTTACAGTCGGTATCCTAGTGATGCAAGTCTAAATGCTATCGCCCATGATTTCCACATTTCTCATGATGAAGCATATGAAGGTAAGCAGACCAGCTGCTCATGTACTGCCAAAAGCTCGCTTCTGTATGTATGCCAAATACTGCATGTATACCTTGTGATTTAGATTGAGGTACCTGTATAATTTGTGCCTGCAGCTCTTAGTGTTTGCTTCTAAAAGCTGTATGCATTCAAAAAAAATAATTCAAAGTTAATTAGTCAAGATTTAAAGTAATTCAAGTGTGAAATATTTCTCTGGGGCCACAGATGTGAGGAAGTTACCAAAGTCAAGGGAAGGGGCAGATCAAATGTTAAGGTATGCAGCAGTTTGACCTGCATTGGAATAAACCTGTCTTTAGCAATGTTTTAAGCACACATTCTGTAATTGCTTGTGTTCCTTCAGTCATTGCTGGCTTGACCCTTTGAAAATCTCTCTCTCTGTTTCACTTCGCTTCTACATGAAGGGATGATAATATCCAATAATCAGTACTGAAGTATCAGCCAGTTGACCAGCGCTGCAGTTCTCCAGCAATGTGGCTTATGTTTGCATGTGGTACTACAAGGGGAAGTGTTCCGCCAAATCACCTTATGATTGTAAATAGCATGTGTGATTTTTGCAAACAATTTGTCTCTAAAGTGTAAAAGTTTTTGACAGGACATATTTCATTTCTTTGCAAAAATACAGTTTGGAAGTGGATGGTCCAATGCCTAAGGAAGAAAACTGTGGATATCAGTATCTGGACTGTGATACTAATTTTTTTTCTTGAACTTAGAGGCAAGCACTGTGTGTGGTTTGTTGCTTTTTTGTTGTGTCATGCAAGGGAAATCTTGTTTTGCTTTACATGGCAAACTTCACCTGGTTGTAATTAAACTTTGTCTCTGCTAAACAATTTGAGTTTTACTCAAAGGCACATGAGCAAGCAGGTTATAATCTGCAGAAATCATGTAAAAAAAGCTTCTCTCATGCCTTAGTCATTCTTCTGACTCTGTTTAACTTCAAAGGTAGCTTTGTATGTAGGCTGTGAAACACTTGGCCTGCTACCAGCTATAAGTACAAAACTCTGTTAGTACATTCACTTCATACTTTTGCCAAGATCCATCAAAACACTGGGATAACTTTCTGTACGGACTTGGTAACCTCTTTCAGGCATTTCCCTGGATGCTATCAGATGAGCATTACGAGATGTTATTACAATCAATCAAAGAGGTGCTTCACCACCTGTAACTCAACATTGAGGTCAGTGTCCTAGAATCGAAGCATCTAGGATATAGCAATACAGAAGTTAAATAAGGGCTATCCTAGATAGTGTCCTACTGAGTATTTTGTTACTATTGATTGTAAGGCCTTTGTTATTCAGTATAGGAGAGGAAGAGAGATGCTAATTACTGAATGAGTCGAACATTCAGAGTAGAAGTTTCTCAGAATTTGGTGAGAGAAGTGAAAAAGTGATTTTTCTGTTACCAACAGTGAATTATCCTTATTTCTGTGGCCAACTGGGAAGCAGAAAGCAGCCATATATGGGCTGAAATTCTCAAAAGAATGTGCAATAAATACATAGCTTGGAAGAAGGCTCTGCAGGGTCTCATGAGCACAGCACTTTGGGAGGGACAGGAGTCTATTTCCAGCTCAAGAAATAGTTATCACCACAGGGCTTGTTTATTTAGTGTGAAGAAAAGATGAAGAGGAGTGAGTCCTGAGTTCTTTAAATTATAAATTCTCTCTTTGTAAAATGGTGTAGCAGCAAAATTGTTGTCATGGATTAAAAGCATTAACTTTCTATTGGGAATTGGTGTTTGTTTTGGTAGGGTTGGTTCGGGGGAAGGAGGGTGGCTTTTCTGTTTTGCATTTGGACCCCCTTGTGCGTGCTGATGCAGGCGGACGGCGCGGTTGGCAGCATGATTTTGGCTAGTGGAGGTAGGCAGGAGTGGGTGCTATACTGCTGACTCCTTCCGAGAGCTGTTGAAACCCTGTCTGCCTTATGGCAGGTTGGTAGGCTCGGGGAGCAAGAACGTGGTGGCAGAAGCGTGGATGCTCGGAGCAACACCGTGGTGTGGAGCCAGCTCAGTTCATGAGTTACTGCCGGGCTTTGAGGTCAGCTGCAAAACTGCAGGTTTTGCTCCCTTCCCCTGGCCATGGAAATCCAGGACTTTTGTGGGGTGGGATGTACAACCCTTGTGCTCTGAAAACTGAAAGTGTTAGTGGACAGAGTGGCTGTACTCCAGATGTGTTTTGCTTGCAACACCTGGAAGACAGCAACCTCAGTAGAGCAAGAGCAGTAGCCAGGCAGCTTAGGACATTGACTTTTGGAAGGTGTGCAGCTGTAGCCCAGCTGAGAGTTGCCCAGGGACTAGACTTGGAAATGCTATAAAATCTGGAAGAAGACCAGATTTTTCCAGTAGATGTTTTGTCAGGTCCTAGGGAAGTCTAAACGCAGGCTGGACACCAGTCCTGAACAACGCTGACCTCTTTGAGAAAGTTTCAGGCAAAGGGAGGGGAAATGAGGTCTCTCCTACTTGCCTGTCTTGCATACCATGTGTGGTCACCGTGAACAGCTCATCAACTTTCTTCAGCAAGGTCCCTCTGAGGACAGTCCAGGTTTCCCTTCCTGTCGCTTTGTAGAAACCATACCCAGAAAGCCAACAAATGATGAGGGGGTGTTGCCACTTCCATTGGTCTTGGAGAGGCTTAAACCAGCCCTGATGACTTTTTGTTGTAGTAGTTGTAATTGTAAAAGAATTATTCATATTTGCGTCATTACATCTGTTGTAATAATTGTGGAGAATAAGGACATCCAACAGGAAGTAAGAAAATTAATGTGCTTTCAAAACTTTCCCTGTACATTTTTTTTCTTTTTAAATTAAAGTTTTTAGACAAAAGTAGTCAAAGATGTTTCTGTAGGAATGTCTGTGTTAATGACTTTTAAAATTTATTTTTCAAATCTAGATCATTGACAAGGAGATTAATCCCTTTGTGGACAAGTGGGAAGAAGAAGGACAGTTCCCAGCACACAAAGTGTTTAAAACCCTGGGACAGGCTGGATTCCTTGGTGTGGATAAGCCAACAGGTAGGAGAGCGTATAACTCCTGAGTATTGATGTTGACGGTGATAGACTCATTACATTATCTCAAATCGCTTTTACCCCAGATCAAAACGTGGTTCAGAATTCAACGCAAAGTTTGCTTGTATTCCTCAGTCACAGGTGTGCTGGTTACCAACTGTAGAAATACAGAAAATCATGTTGCTGAGTTCTCAAGTTGATATTCTCCTAAATATTAATGTTAAAAGCCTGCGTGTCTGTTATTTGGAAGGCAGTGAAATGAACATCACTTCATTTTTTCAATATACAATCTATACAATGACTTTTCTTCTGGATCCAGACACACAGAGAATAATCTCAGTCTGCATTAAAGAAACCACAATTTGAAGGCATTGAAAGTGTTATAAGATTTGGCCTGTCATACTCCCTTAACCTGTAACCTCTACATCATTGTAATGTATTCTGTCTCACCATTCAGAGGATGAGGTTTGTGTGGGTTTTAGGCCACTATATCCTAGACTGTCTTTAATGTGCACTATTCCAGCCCCCAGGAAGCTGATGATATACACAGCAAGGACAGAGCTAGTTCCATGTCTGCATATATGTATTGGTGAGGAAAGAAGTCAAAAAGTCCACAGGAATAGGAGATATTTCTGCTCTTCAGCTAAAATATATATTCCCCTAGGTTTTTTTGTTTGTATGTGATGTAATATATAGTTGTTTTCTTTTCAGATGCTGCTTTTATGTGTTCCTGTCAGAATATTTGGGGGTTTTCCCCTAATTTCCTCCAAAACATGCAGAGGTGACACTTCAGAACATGGTTTAGCAGGCATGGTGGTGTTGGGGTGACAGTTGGACTTGATGATCTTAGAGGTCTTTTCCAACCTATGATTCTATGATTCTATGATTTTCTTATTCAGCATTAAAAAGTTTAAAACAAAAGCAAGTTTGCATAGGCAAACCTTTGGCAATCATGGTGAATTCAGAGCAGCCTGAAGTGACAACATTTGGGCAGTTAACTGCAGATAATCGTCTCTATGGAGCAGCTCACACAACCTTAGCTATGCCACACAAAATCGTTATGTTGCTAAGGGGCAGGGTTTAAACTGTGGAACAAATTAGATTGTTTTACCACTTACTTTCAGAGGAAATGTTTCCTCTTGAAATCAACTTTCATGTTCTTATACATTCCAAAGTGGATGGTTTTTTTCTCTAGCTGTTCAGCTGTTGGAGCTCGCAGAACTGTTTAGCTGTGATTGTCTGACAAATCCAATTACGTCTGAGCTGGTGTTTTGTTACAAAACTGCTGACAGTTTGAGATTATAGTTAAAATCTGTTTAAAGGACAAATAGGATTACTGGGGGACGGAGAAAACCACCTCTACCTTCTGCTATAATTGCTTGATAGATAGATTTGAAATCTGTCACAGTGGGGTCTCCTTCACACTGCTAATATTCATGTTGGTTGTAATACTGGTGCGTTGCATTGCTGCCAGACTACAGCCTCATCTTATTGTTATGTCCATCTTGGGACATGCAGAGGCCTTGGCTGGGGAAGGAACCTCAGTGCTGAGCATGCTGTGCAGAGAACGTTGTAGAGGTGGGAACCTTGTATAATGTCACAAAATATCTAGGACAAGAAATAACGGGAGTGAAATCTAGTGAAGAAGGGACTTGCGGAGGCAAAGATGGACACAGAAGACTGCATGCACTGACTACACTTGTTATACTCATGATGAAGAATATTTTAGCCTTGGTTTTGACACTTGTATCTAGCTGTTAAACTAAGTTGTTGGGCCTCTGAACCTACATTTCATAAAAGCTATAAAAAATTGATAAAATTCTCAGCAGCACATAGTCTGTCTCAGTTCATTTTCTGGAGCAAGGTATTGTTGGCTAATGAAGGTGCACCAACACCCTGGAAGGTGCTGCCTTGACAGCAGTTGGTTGTGCAACGGAATGTCCCTAGATCCAGCTTTGCTCTGTAACAGTATAGTACCACCAGGCACATCCTCAAAGTTCCGAAACTTTCTCATGATGGTAAGTGAAACAGTCAGGTGTGTAACAGTGCAGTCTCAACAGCACAGACTTTGGAAAAGCCTGAAATTCTTCATCCTTCTACAAAGTGCTTGTGCTTGCTGTGATTGTGTTTAGTGTGTACCGGCAGTAGTAATAATTAAAAAAAAATATTTAAGAGATATACCTTTTATACTCTGCTCAGCCACTTCTGTGACTTAACTGCTGTGTGCAGAGGAAGAGAGATCTGAAGAGGTTTAAGGAAGCTGAGAGCAGCCAGGAGTTTTGGAGGGATGCTGGGGGCGGTCTGGAGAAGAGAGGTTAAAGTGATTTGCGGAGAACAATTGCGACACAGAGCCGTGTGAATAAGAACTGCCCTACTTTCTCTTTCCAGCACAAACCAAAATTATAATTATCATGTTATATCCCTTCAAACCCAGATCAGAAAGCATTCTCTTTAAAGAAGACTAAATTCTTCAAATGAATTCACTTCAGCAGCAACTGCAATTGGAAATACACTTTTTTCTGAATTTGTTTTCCAAGGTCATGCTGTTGAGTACAGTTTTTTTCCTGTAGAATTAATTTTGAAGCTTTCTGATTGGGCAGAAATGGGTCACAAACTTGTTTTGCTTAGATAGAAGGAAACATCTGTTAGATCTCAGATTTGTTGAAACTGGACTTTTTCCTGTGTAAACACCATTCCCTTTATGAACAATGAGCTGCTTAACGGGACTCAGGTTTTTAAAAGAACGAGCCCTACATGTGTCCCTTATCATTGGAAACTTTCTCTGTGTGGAGGACTGATTTGGGGCACTATTTTTATTGCAAATGTTCCATCAATTCCCACCATATGCAGTTGTGGGCTACAAACTTGTTGAGGTTTTTCCTGTATATTTTTTCATAGTTGTTTATGCTTGTAGTGAGTATTGGCTGTAGTACAGTAGTTCAGGATGTTAGATGGAGTGGTCACGTGAACACTGTGAGCAAGGCCAAGCCATGCACCCATAATTGGAGAATCTTTAAGATGATCCATGGATTTAACTTACTACACTGTCTGGTCAGTCCTCTGCCAGAGAAATATTCTTGTCTTTGAGCTGTTTCTCTGCTCTGGTATTCTTTACACAACTCAAAAGTAACGCATATGCTGTTTTTCCTTGGGGAAAAAGTGTGTGTTATTCTATTAACAAATTCTTCCTATTAGTAAAATACATACTGAAAAAGTGAACAATATTTATGGATGAAAAGTATCTTTTTGCTTTATACAAAACGTGTTTTACAGAATCACTCAATTCAGCCTGAAGTATTTTGTTGGAGGGGAAATAAAACTCAACATCTCTGTATACTTATTATTCTTCATTTGTGTTTACTGTGTGTTTCTCCTCAAATTGTAAAGTTTCTGGGCTATTGAGGTACTGACAGTCCCAAAGGGCAAAAGGGCAAAAAATATTAGGGTAGGCAGCAAAAACATTTTAAACAGCCTTGGTAGTTGGCCATTGTCTGTTTTGCTAAGGGAAGAGGCAAGACGTATTCTTTGGAGTGTTTTATGTGCAAATTAGACAAGGTATTGGAGTAAAAGCTGAAAAGATCTATGCACTCGTTAGTGATTTTATGGTTTACGAATCAAAGCCTTGGCTGTTGCTAAATTTTAGAACGTGTGCCAGACACAAACTCAAAACGTACTGTTATGTGCCTGCGTATGCCGATGCAGATGATTAAAAGTTGTTTTTATCAGCTGATGCATAAGTACAGGAATCCTGTAAAGGCTCGGGAAAAGCAAATAGAAGGAGAGAGAAGGGTTTGCGAGAGGACAGTATCTGCTGTCCTGCATGTGAGACATGAGTGGCAATGATGCCCACTCTGGGTATTTCACTAGTGTTTTCACTGGCAGTACTGTAGGAATATTTAGCAGAATGCATTTGCATGTACAAATAGCTATGACAGTGTGTCCAAATAGTAGCCTTCATTTACTCCTGTCAAACACTTAGGAATGCACTTGAAGATACATGTTCCTAAATGTATCAGGAAAATCAGGAAACTATGTGGTAAGACTTGCACATGGATGGGAAAGCATAGTTTTACATGGTCTCCTTCCCCTGCTGCTGGGATATATGCTGGGTACAGGACTGGAGAAAGTAATAAGCAGTACGTTCTTGTCACATGAGACAGATAAGCGTCTGATGAAACAAAACAAACGTTTCAAATGATGGATTGCACTGCAGTTGGAAAATGATGCAATACCTTTCCTTGAGAAAGCCTGTTTATTGCAAGTGTCTGTGCTGAATGTGGGAATATAGATCTAGACCATCCTGTAACATTACTTTTGTTGTTTTCTTCACAAGTATAGATTTCTCTGGTAAGATGAGACGTTATGAGAGTTTGGTAGTGGAGAGTCACTTGGAAAGGGGGTGTGTGGTTCTTTCTCTTTCTTTTTTTCTTTTTCCCTTTCTGTAATACTGAGCCTTACTATTACATGGAATGAGCAAAATAAGGATCTGGAAGGAGCAGTGAATTCTGTCACTAGAAAAGGACTTAGTCTTTCAGGTGAAACAGTGTTCTTATGGCCTCTAAGGGAGTAATAAAACCAAACTTTTTTAGGTGTGTCTGTGGATATAAGCTAAAAGGGATATATTTGTCAGAAGAGAATTCATTTGTCCAAAACAATTTCTATATGGCAGGAGTGAACCAGCTGCAATGCTTGTGCTTGGTTTAGTAGATTCAAGCATAGCCAGCTGAACTAATTGCTTGATCTCTTTCTCACTTAGAAAGGAGTGCAATAGTAGTTAATTAGTAATAGTTGTGCCCTAGAAGTTTGAGAGAGAAGCCCTTGTGCCATTTTTTCAGATACCAATGAACTGGTAAATCAGCACTCTGAAACATTTACCAGCTTTGAGATATACCTGGTTAGCAATCAAGAAACAATTTTGCTAAGCCTGTAAAAAACAATAGACCGAAATCAGTGACTGTTTTATTTGAACCAAATTGATGACAAAGTTAGTGATGGGTGGCAGTGGTTTGGAGACCTTGATCAGATAAGAAATTTAAGGTGCTTATCTGACCTTAATTTGGTGGGTTGGGCTGAAATCTCAGGAAGACAGGATTATGCATGTACATACAAGTTTTTTGTGGGCGAGACTTTTTTTTTCCCTCCCTCTTGTGAAATGCTGACAATTCAAGTCCTGCCTAGCTTCTTGCAAGTGCAGGATGAAGTGCAATTGAAAATGGCAAGGGGGAGACAGTTCAATTGCTGCATTTCACAGATCATCAGATATTTCTGATCAGACCAAGGAAACTAGTGCTTGAGTTCATCTTTGGCTTTTCTTGACTCTGCACGTGACTTGGAAACGTGAGTGCTGCATTCTTTGTGGCTGGTTAGGAAGTGCAGCAGTACCCCTGGGAATAGCTTGCTCAGCGACCAACAGCAGCTTTGTAGAAACACCTAGCAGAGAGCAGACTTACTGAAGGACAGAGAGTCTTTATGGAAGAGGTAATCTTCCTTTAAGTGTGTTGTTGACAGAGGGATCAGATTAGTTCCTGGGGTTCTGCTTTTGTACTTGAGCTAAGGGAAATCCTCACACTTGTGACTTGTAATGCAGGACGCAGCAGTAACTCATCCAGTTCAGGTATGTGTATACCGATATCTTAGGGGCAGACTAGAAATTTCTGAAGTCTGGCATGTGTAACACTGGTGGTTACAGGTTTTGTCAAAATGGTATTGAGAAAGAAATAAAAAATGCCTCTTTCCTGAAAGAAGTTAGAAGCATCTGACAGGGAACCAATGCTCAGCTATGTATGTGCAATGAAGTGCTTGAGCTCCTGATGCATGGCTATCTCACAGCGTACCTGCCATGCTGAATTCGCCTCTTCATGTCACAGGCTTTGCACAAACTGGCAGATCCACATGGTGTCTTGAAGCTGACTACAAGCACTTAGTCTCCATTTGTAGATGAGGTACAGTTACAAGCAGCTGTCACTGCTCTGTCCCCGTTCCGCACAACGTGCGGGGTTGTGCTCCGGATGGTGCAAGAGAGTCCGTCCTTGTCTCTTGTACTTGACTTTAGGTTAAGCATGCAGCAACTTGAGTGCTTTGTATGAGTCTTGTTAATGAGGTTTCAAGGTTGCACAAAACTGTAGGGATTCACATACCACGTATGTGTCTTTAGGATAATGCAGTCCAGAAACACAGATGAAAAAGCTGGGGGAAAAGTAAAAGTACAGCTGTGACGTTGTTGGAAAGTCACACTGAAATGGAGTGTCAGACTGAGAACCTCAGTTTCCAGAATCCAAACTGTGGTCTTATCTACTACCTAACTGGTTCCGTCTTTTCTTATGTACTAATGCCTCAAGCTTCAAGACAGATGAATCTCATCACTAGCTACGGTTTTCTCTTCTCCCTAATGCTGAAGTTGCAATGATGATAGTTTACTTGCTTCAACAAAAAAGTGAGAAGGGGACCTGCATACTGCTTTGAGGTCCAGGTGCTGAATCAGGAGCCAGATCTAACCTGTGGGAGAGAACTAAACTGGCTAGTTCGCACTGAGCTGGACCGAAAGCCAGATGGTATTTCGCTACATAACATCGTGATAAAACACTGGAAGAAGCAATCAAGAATCTTAATAGTATCTCATGATCATTAATTTGGAGGTTGACATGTTTCAGAAACTGTGCACTAAACACTGTTAGATTGAGTTGAATACTTCAGTTAACTTTTGTGACTTCTTTGTTTTATCCTTGTGTGGGGTGTTTGTTTGTGGTTTTGTTTTTCTTCTGAAGGTCTCTGTATATAACCTTGGTTTGAATTTCTATCAGTTTTGTAGAAAACTGTTGAGTTTGGGGAGTTTTGACGAGACAAATCTGCTAAAAATCTGGTGTTCTTAATTTTGCAGTTGTGAATAGGAAAAGAGTGCACACAAAAGAGAGCAGCTAAATAGATTAAAGAAATATGAAATATTATAACACCTGAAAAGAATAGAGGGGCTGAGATATTATCAAGTAAGACAAACTGTTTGGGAGTTTGCATTAGAGGAGTTGAGTTTATCCTTTCCTTCTGTGGACTGAACGGTAAAACTGTCTCTTGACAAAGCATGGGCTAATGAATGAGATTATACTAAAATAACTTTGGTATTATAATTCTCTCTAATTTATACATAGCTGTCTTTTCCCAGTCTCAAAAGTTTGATGCTAGATTCTTGACATCTGTCATATACCCAGATGGTATAATCGGAAAGCTTTCTGAATG
Source organism: Opisthocomus hoazin (assembly GCF_030867145.1). Lineage (NCBI taxonomy): Eukaryota > Metazoa > Chordata > Aves > Opisthocomiformes > Opisthocomidae > Opisthocomus > Opisthocomus hoazin. Next base: position 67,436,914 of record NC_134417.1, on the reverse strand, counting down.
GTATAAATGCACCTTTTACACTTTGAGACATGTCAGTACACCAAGTGTGGCGTGCGTGGGAAAATTATCTTTGTGAAACGTAGGCTTAATTTGCTTTTACCCACTCACTTTTGGATTATTAACTGCCAGGAGTGAAGACTGATTTCTTTCCTGGGGCTGAAATGGGGAAAAATATTGTGAAGCAGTCATTCTGAGGTTGACATGGAAAATCTCTGAAGGGCTGCTGACTTGTCAACGCTTGCAGATCCCACAGGTCAATAAGCAAATCATAAACTTCGAATGACATCTGGCTTGACAAGAGGATGAACAAGATTGCAGTAAGACTGTGTTGTTCCTAGGTAAGTGTTTCTATCCGCAACATTTGAGCAAGATCATAGAATGATTAAGGTTGGAAAATACCTCTAAGATCATCAAGTCCAACCATCAACCCAGCACCACCATGCCTGCTAAACTATGTCGTGAAGTGCCATATCTATATGTTTTTTCTACACCTCCAGGGATGGTGACTCCTCCGTTTCCCTGGGCAGCCTGTTCCAATGCCTGACCACTCTTTCAGTAAAGAAATGTTTCCTAATATCCAATCTAAACCTCCCCTGTCCTAATTTGAGGTGTGGAAGATAACTTCCTGATGCAGCTGGTAAGTGAGCCTACCAGGGGAGGTACCTTGCTTGACCTACTGTTTACAAACAGAGAAGGGCTGGTGGGGGATGTGGTGGTCGGAGGCTGTCTTGGGCTTAGCAACCATGAAATGATAGATTTCTTGATTCTTGGTGAAGTAAAGAGGCAGGTCAGCGAAATCACTGCCATGGAGTTTTGGAGGGCAGACTTTGGCCTGTTCAGGATGCTGGTTGAGAGACAAGAAGCTGGTGTCCAGCCTGTGCAAACCAGAACATGTGTAGCTGAATGAGAAGAAATGAGGAAAGAAAAAGACAAGAAATGTGTTTAGTTTTCCTGTTCTGATGTAATGTTTCTAATCCCTAGTGGCCCAGTTCATGCAAAATCATAATAATCTAATCCCCGGAGATCTTGCATAAACCTTTAGTAACTTCAGCATCTATGAGGAAGTTCAGAGGTCACCGTACCAGTGAAGTGCCTTTTCATACAACTGAAAACCAGGTCTTGGCAATATCTTTCTCCCTTTCTGGCGGATGGGTAGCATCGCAGCCACCTTTGCGAATCTTGTCGTTACCCTTGCAACACAACTGTAGGGCTTCCCCTGCTGTAAACTGGACTCCTGGGGGTAGCGCTAATCCTTTTCAGCATTTATCCCAGAAAGGAGGACAGACAAAGGCATGGACCCAGTATTTGTGAATCTGTGTGTGACAGGCAACTAGCTTAAGGGCGAAGTAATGCATACAGCACATAAAAACTTCGTATGCTACATGGTGATAAAAAATATAAGGAATTTAGCTTCTTGCGGCTTAATACTTGGATAGGGTTAGAGCTGGCCATTTGTGGCTTTCTCATTTGATGGTCTGGAACAAGCAAATTTTGAAATAAAAGATGCAGAGAACTGAGACTGCAGTGTTTTTAATCATGCTATATGGTGGAGTAGTTATCACCATTTCACAACAAACCTGGAAGTTAAGCATATCTAATTATGTGACATAGGGCTCATGTTTATACTGCTTTTAGGCCTACTTTGACTTCGTTGCTTACCCTCATATAATACTGATACTCACATCAGAGGCTGCGTGATACTGTCTACCAAGTGAAGCAGGAAGTGGAAAATATGCTTTTATTCAGAAATATTTCTAAAGTCTATTAAACTGGTCGGAGAAATATTTGGAGCCTGCACTGTGGTGTGTTGACACAACCATGCTGAAAGTCTTTTTATAGGCTTAATCTAAATAACACGCTGATTTGTAGATTTGTAGTCAGTCCAAACAATCAACCAATGTATCTTCAATTTTTCACTTGATCAGTAAATGTTGAAGACAAGTGGGTTGTTTTTGAAATGAAGATATGTTGGAGGCAGGAGTGAATGATGCTTTAAAACTTCAAAGCTTGTTCTTCTGGCTGGACGATCTGACCAGTGCCAGACAACTGTCTGGCTCACATGTAGGGAGGAAAGCAGGTATTTTGTGCCATCATAACTTGTATTGCATTCTTTTGGGTGTGCTTTGCAACTCTGAGGATTGTGTAAATTCAGAAGTGGGGTGTGCAAACTGAGCTGGAGGCTCAAGTTTGTGCGACTGCTCTGTCAGCTGTAATCCATACACTGTATGAAAAAGTAATATTCTGTCCAGCATAGTAATTTGTAGTGATAACATGATTGCATAATTATAAATTTTTATATCTATATTAGTAAAGTATGTTTCATCTTATACATGTATTTTTATATATAGAGAAGGAAATCTTTGATTTGTTTGTTTGTTTGTTTTAAATCTCTATAAAACAAACTAAAGCACAGGAAGTTCCGTCTGAATATGAGGAAGAACTTCTTCCCTCTGAGGGTGATGGAGCACTGGAACAGGCTGCCCAGGGAGGTTGTGGAGTCTCCTTCTCTGGAGATATTCAAGACCCGCCTGGACAAGGTCCTCTACAACTACTGTAGGTGACCCTGCTTTGGCAGGAGGGTTGGACTAGATGACCCATAGAGGTCCCTTCCAACCCCTACCATTCTGTGATTCTGTGAAAACTTTAAAGAAAGGAGTATCCATCTAGTCAGCTTGTCCCAGTGTTGCACAGTGGTCTGCTTTTAATGTATTTCAAAGGCCTGTCCACATTTTCAATGCCAAGTTCATATTTCAAATCTTACTATTTAAAATAACACTGCTGTAGCCCAATGCTGAGCTATCATAAGCACTAGGGAGAAGACTTGCTGCAATAGAGAGGCTTTCTGCTGTGAAGATTTTGTGGAGTCAGTAAGAGGTTCACGTCAGTCCACCCACACGTGTGGTTCCCTCGAGCAGAGGACAACGGTCAGTTTGCGACGCAGCTGCGAAGCTCGGTCTGGGGAGCACCATGCTCCCCTGGTGCCTCTTCCTCACCCCAAAGCTTTGGTGGTCACAGACTGCTTGTCCTAGTCAACTTTTAGGGCGCTTCACTCCTTTAGCTGACCAGACTTCCTTTGGAACTCTTGCTATTTTGTTCATAGGGATAAACAAAGTGATAAATGTAAGATTTGAAGTGCTCAGGAATGTGTGGGTTGAGTATACACAAATGCTCAGCAGTTCTGATCAATAATTACTATTCTTTCCCAGATTCATTTTTTTCATCATTTTTTATTGTCTGCAGAGGAATTGTGACACGTTATGCCTCCACTGGATGAAAAAGGAGCTATAGATTAGTGTTTAAAAACACACCCCTGTGATTGTTATCCGTAATGTCTCCCTATGCGCTCTGACAGCCATAGATAGGTACAGTAGAAGAGAAGCGTGGGCTCTTTCTCCTGCACTGCTGTTAGGAGAAGAAGTGTCCCGTTCCCCAGCATCGCGCTGAATTTTGTTGCCAATTACTCAATTCCATAACATTTCCCAGGACCTGAGGGGTTTGGCGGTGCCTCGGGGCTGGCAGTCTCCCAGGGGGTGGCCAGGCTGAGCTGTGCCTGGAGCTTGGACCTACCAGAAGGAAGTTGTCCATCTGTCTGGCCTGCAAGTTTCTGTCCAGTCAGTGCTCAGGGTTTTTGCCTGATGCATAAAATTATTAAATCTGGAGCCTTCTGTACACCACTAAATGAGTAATTGTTATTTTGGCTTATTTTCACATGAATAAGGATTATTCATGGGTCAGAGAGTTTTTACAATTAGGTTTATCGCCCTGTTCCTAGAAACCATAAATGATCTGCCAAGCAGACAACTTCTCAGCAAAGCACTTAAATATATGCGTACCTGTTGTGCTTTAAGGAAATAAGATTTGAAAGTGCCCTTTGCTGAAAGAAGAAATAAATCTAGAATGAAAGTTTATCCAGTCTTTTCAAATCTGCCATAAGATAGATGTTTTGACTTAATCACATGGACAGCGTATTACTGGCAGTTGACAGAGTTAAGCAGAAAAGCTGGTGCTCCTTGGCCCGTCAGCTGCTCCTCAAACCTTTGATCATGCAACGTAAGATACCTTTAGCCCTTTTATTTCAATATGTGCTTAAAAGCATTAAATGTCTGGTTTTATTGCTTTGGTTCCTAATGGACATGGTTGTGAACTGGTTGCACTTGATATCAGATACTCACCCTTCAGCTTTTTTTTCCAATATAATCTATAATTATCCAAGGAGAACAACACAAATGTTGTTTCCTGCAAACTGTAATCCAATATAGAGAGGACATTGATAAAATATAATGGACAGCCATTTTTCATAGAATTTGGAATGGAAACCAAGGAAATTATTTGATTTGTGCTTGAATTTTTTAGGTTTTCTTTTCAACAGAATATAAGTAAACATGCTTTTTTGAAGCTGCTGAGGGATTGGTTTGGGGGATTTTTTTGGTTTGTTGTGGGTGTTTGTTTTTTTTTTAAGTCCTGCTTAGGTAAGATGGTTTCTGCAGACTTTCATCAACATGCTGGAAGGTTAATGTAGTAGCCTTAGTGGGTTTTGTTTATCTAGTCTCCTGCATGTTTTAGAAGAATGGTGTAGATCTGTAAGTGGAAACGCACAGAGTTAACATTTGGGGTGAACTGGATCAGGTGTCGCTGAAATCTCTGTGGGGAACTGGTGCACAATGCAGTCTGAAAATGAAGGATGGGAAAATATTGCAACTCCAAGGCTGTGTGAAACACCACCAGTCTTTAGGGGTGGAAGGAGCACTGAGCAGGACTGGTGGATTAGGTGTGCTGGGCAGTTTGCTGCAGTCTTGCCTCTGTGGTGTGGTGCCAGTGAAATCTGAGTATCTGTCTCAGTTATTTCGCAGCTGACCTGGTTGGCGGAGACCTTGGGAGGAGACGCATCAGAAGTTTATTGGAGCAGAGATTGGGGAATGGGCATGGGATAACAGGTTTCAGGAGGAAACGAGGAAGAAGCCTCAAGACGATGTGAAGATTTGTTTAGCACTTTTGTTCCAGGTGTGTTTGGTTTTGTGCTGTCATTTCAAAGTCATGATCATCTGAAGACAATACAGCTTCACCTTGTTTGAAGAGAAGAAAACAAAAAATAGGAAAAGTGCATGTCAGTTTAAAAAAAAAATTGTGAAAAGCAAAGCTGAATTAAAACTTTATTTTAAAATATTTTCCTTCTGTCCACTCAAGAAATCCTTCAAATACCTTAATCTTCCAGCATTTTTTTAGTAACATAAAGAACTTGGAGCCTTTTAGGAATGCAGAGAGTTGTTGAAAAGAAGCTGTTTAAGTACTTGAAGAGTTGGCCAACCGTGAAGGAGAACGTGATAAGGCAAGTGTTCTTCTGAACACCACAATTGTACGTACACTAAAAATTTAATACCACTTTTCAGTTCTGCAGAATCAGTTTTGAAATCAGACTTCAGTGTCAGGTTTTTCCTTTTTTTTGTTTTGTTTTGTTTCTCAAGCAGGGGCATGGGAGACCATTTGGGACAGACAAAGTATGTCTTGAAGGACAGTGCTATTTCCTGAAGAATATGCCTGTTTGTTACCTTTCTGCCTTCCCTGGGGTAGCCTAGAAGAGCTGGTTTCTTGGTCATCTCTAGTGCAATAGCTGTTGTTTCCCATAAGACTACAAACCCTGTGGTCTTGGATGCTCCGGAAAATGTCTTCAGCGCAGGAGCCAGGAGCACAGCATGACTCTGGAGGAGGGCAGAGACTTTTTTTCCATAGAACCTTTCATACACCATGGCCTGTGTATGTGCACTTTCCATGAGCCTGCGAAGCTAGCAGAAAATGTGCACTTGCCCGGAACCTTAAGCGTTTGCAAATTAACTTCACTTGCAGAGCTGAACAGGGAAACAAAGGGCAGAATTAACGGAAAAATTTCCTTGCGTGAGTATCGCAGGGGCAGGTATTTGAGTTTTTTATAGCATCATTAAATGGTTTGAAAATCTCTGAAGGTGACTTTAGTCAGCATTTCTTCTGCTTCCCATTCCATATGTCAGAGGAAATGAGTAAGACAGTTATGTTCACCCTTGCTTTATTATTTAAGAACTGGAGTCTCTTGGTGGAGTGGAAGATCAGTGATTAATAAGCCTTCTGAAAGGATTTTTTTTTTTTTTTTTTCCTTTTTGCATTATGTATAACCTGTGAAACTTATCTCACAGAAATCACAAGGAGCAAAGTTTAATGGGAATCCAGATGCTATTACATACTTTTATAGATGGTGAGACCATCCACGGTTACTTCAGGGAGAATGATTGTATTTCTCATCATCAGCTGCTCACTTATTCAGCTGGTGGGTACACCATGTCACAGCTGCTTATACTCTGTGGCCTCTGCTTGTGCCCCTGAATAGCACATCTAGCATTGCTCTGTGTGCTGGGGTCTAGGTCTGGCATGGCTAAAGTAGCATGTAGGTGGATAGTAGCAAGTAGGTGAATGGAGCTTTAGTCCCAGCAAGAGCTTGTAGCTTTATGCCAGAAATCTGGACTTTATCTCATGACATTAGCAACGCTCTGGGCTGAGATGTGGTATAGGATGTTGGTCATGTCAACCTGCTTGAGAGCGGAGTTCAGCCTTTGGTTATGGCAGACGCTGCTCAAGAGTAGTTTATACTCTGGATGGAGTTTAGCACTTCCCTCAGATGCAAGGTGCAGCCCTGGTGCTTCAGTTGGACAGCGTGGGTACCACTGTGTAGTCCAGGGAGGATGGCACATGGCCTGGAAGAACTCTGGAAGAAGGTCCAGTTCCCTTGACTGGAACATTTCCCTCTACTTGTTGATCCATGGGGAGCTTTATAGCTGCAGGACTATGATAGAAAGGGTTGAATGTTCTTACCCACTTGAGAGCTATGTGGTGACACCCATCTGAGGCTTGGACACCCTGTCAGAACCCTCTCCACATGCTCTCGTGGAGCACCAGAGGGAAGATGACATCAGGCTGCAGCCAGCTGGTCCAGAGCTGCTAGGGGTTCAGGTGGGGCATGGCAGAGCCAGGGATCGTGTGGAGAGAGAATCATCTCCTGGGGAGCTACTTCTACCGGGAAAAGATTCACTCCAGGCTCAGTTTTGCCAGAAACGAAAAGCTCAAAGAATTAAAAAAAAAACCCAAAACAATGGATATTTCAGGTTTTTAGGATCCTCCCCCAGCCGAAGAGAGGAAGCTTTTAGTTTTTGCACTTCCCTCCTTCTTTGTATATTGGAATTATTATGATCACATTTTTTACAGGTCATCACTATCTATATTTGTTTTCTAAACCTTAACCAGTGGTTTTCAGTCACCTCTGTCTACTCGTGTTATTTGTCTAACAACTGCTATTTGCTGTTTCTTCTTTTTCAAGTTAGGAAGGACTGAGGGTAATAAAAATATTTTGTGGAAATCTAGTGAAATTCTGGGCATAAGGGGAAAAAATAATCTTTTATGGTCAGATATTCTTGTCATTACTAAAGACTTTAAGGTCCTGGAGGCTGAGAAAATTTGGGCCTTTTTTACCATCTGCTTGCTGTGGATTTATTCTTCAAAGCCAGTGACATTTAAGAGAAATTTAGACAGATGGACTTTGCTTTGTGGGGAAAGCTTATTAAAGATTAAATTGCAGATTTTTTCCTCAAGCTAGTAACATGCCGTGTTTCCTTTACCTGGTCTTTTGTTTGTTCTTCCTCAATAACCTTTTCAGGAGTTATATTTTGGAAGATAAATAGAGTATCTTACTCCTTCGGCATTCTAATAAGGATTTGCTTTCCAAGTCTCTGACTGCTGAGCGGTTCAGGCTAAATCCTGGTAGTGTGGAAGTCCATGTTTACAAATCCAAACAAAAACCCTCTGAATCCATTTCACTTGCTTTTTTGGACTTTGTTTTTTTTAGGTAGAATACAGAAGGTTTTTTCTGCTTTTCTGAGGGAAGCAGCATGGGAACGATTTTCCCTTCTGTAGCTGATGGAAAGAAGCTGTTAGCTGAGCTTGTCACTCACAGCCATTCAGGAAATTCTTTCCAGTGTGTCCAGATGCTTCCTGTGCACAAGGCTGGTGTCATACTTGGCACATGATTAAAAAAAAAAAAAATCACACTCAGACTGCATTTTATTTTGCATTTAGCCAGTCCCTTTGGCACCATGGAGAGAGTATAGCCTTGCTGGTTGGACAGTGTTGCTGTGCTTGGGGTTGTTTGGAAGAACAAAAAGGAACTGTGCAAAATGTGATCTTTTGTTTGTTTGTTTGTTTTTAGCTGTTCAAAGCCTCCCTTGGCTTTCTTCTTTATGCCACCTGTATGCTGTCCTCCGTGAAGTAATAGACTAACTCCTATTCTGCACGTGTCAGGTTCTGCATTGCTGAACAAATAGTTATGGCAGCTGATGCTTGTAGAGGTGCTGCATTTCAAAGTGTGGGGGGGAATATCTTGTCATCTTTGCACTCTGAGGGGGATTTGAGCTGACCACAGCACATCCTCTGACGCCTTCGTAGATTATGTTGTTCTCTTTATATGCCTCTGTGTGGGAAGAGTTGTGTAAACCATACGTCCCGGTTTGTGCTTGTAAAACTTGTGGGCTGGTGGACCTGGAAGGAAAGTATGATGCATTTGCTACCTTTGGACAGGTCTATCCTGGACTCCCAGTCACCATGCTAGTAAGATATCTGGATAAACCAGAGTCTCTTGGGAGTGAAAGCAGTTTCCTGCGCTTTCTCCTTATCTTCTTCCAAACACAGTGTTGGGAATCCCATCCTCTGTCTCTGCCCAAGTCGTAGCTGGATGTCATCAAGTCCCATAGTCCCAGAGGAGGAAGTGGAGGGAGGAGAATACAAGAGGAAACAAATACCAGGAGGAAATTCTTTAAGTAGGAATCATTTCAACAGGAAATGTTCTGCTCCTTTCGGCAAAATTGCTTCGTAACTATTTTTAACATGCTAATTTCATTATATTCCAGTTTTGTGTTTATTTCTTGCTACTGATAATCGAATTTCTTCTCTCCTAGAAAAGAGACGTGTATTTTGGTCTTTGAAAACTTTGCTATTACTGATCATCAACTTTGAGTCACCGGCAGATCTTTAATATGCAAAAAAGGTATTATGAGTCCTGCTGGATGGTACTTCTAAATCTGGAGACACCCTCAGTTTTGGAGATGCCCATGGAACATGCTCGTGCAGACTGATGTGCACAAGAAGTGACCGTGCCCATAGACTCACTGCACTGTGTAACCCCTAAGCAGCTCCAGGGATTTCAGAGTTGCGCCTGTCCATTGCATGGTTTCTATGGTGCTGCCTGCTAAATTAGGGAAAGGAGGGGAAATGCCAGTTTTCTGTTTGGAAACTAGAGAAACAGAGTGCAACAAAATGAATTGGATGTTCTCTGAGGATATTTTTCAAGCAGTTTAGCTATGTGTCTGAAGCATAGAACATGTAAGTGTAGAGAATTCCAAAATCTTCGACCTCTGATCTTGCTAAAAACTTTAACAGGTTTTAATTCCTGCCGGGTTTAAGGCAAGTGACTTTAAAACAATGTAAGATTCCAAAACTAAAAATATGAGGCTATTAACATTGGAAATTTTTACCATTGCAGTGACTGTTATCTAGATCTATAGCATAGTGTGGTTTCTGCAAGAAAAAGCGTGGAGCCGAGGTGGGGGGGGTGGAGAGGGGGGGGCGTGCTCTGTTGTACCTTGTGCCTGCATGATGGGGAATCAGGAGACTGCATCACATCTTCTGTCCTACTTCTGAGCTGTCTGGTGCTCATGCTGAGTATTGTGGATGCGGTTGCCCTGCATGGCCTTAAAATGTTTTGCCTGGATTTGAGTAATTTGCGTTTGTTCCTTGATGTGGTGTGGGTTGTCTTCCATTGATGGATTTAGTGAGGAGAAGAGGGATAGAGAGTGGGTATGTCAACATGGCTGGTAGTTTTTAGTGGGTGAACCTGCCCTGTTGCCTGCCACTGAGCGCTGTAACAAGCTGGTCTGTAATGAAAGATGCAGAAAACCTGCAGCAGAAACTTTCAATGTCCTTATGCGGAGATGGAGCAGCACATGTGAAGGGTGGTGATCTCTAACCCTAGCTACCATAATCCCCTTTGCTGTCTTTGATTTTCCATTCCTTTCAGCATTTTATTGATTCAATAGGTAGTAGTGAGCTATATTCTGTAAATGCCTCCACATGCTGAATGATCTAATTTTCCATGTGGGAGTACAGAATAAACTTCAGAACACAAAAGATTGCATGAAAAGGTGGCATTAATTATACAAAATTACCATCAGAAGGCAGATTATTATACAGAACATTCTTTTTGACATTGTGAAACAGCTTTTAATTTAATATTAAGTTCAATCTGACAACACTCAGAAATAACCACAAAGCTCTGCAGTTTAATTTCTGGCAAGGGAATATCCTTAAAGGTAGTTATTGAAGCATACTAACAGTTTTTGGGGGAAAAGAAATTTAAGTATAAGCTCTGCTGAATAATAATGAAGAAGGGCTTAATTGAAATCAGTAATTTTTAGTCATAATGGCTTGGTGAGAAAAGGTGAAATGGAACAGTAGCCAAATTCTTCTCAGAGTCCCAAATATCTGCTAGCTGTGAAGTAGTTAACATCATGGACATGCAAATGTTAACATAAAAGTTTGCAAAAAAAAAAGGGGGGGGGATGACGTTTAGTTGATTTAGTATTTAAAAAGAAAGAGGAAAATTAATACAGCAAATAAGAGAAGAAGTCAAAACTTAATGTAGATAGCAGGCACCAATTTGTGTGTGGCCACAGTTGCAAAATGCGCAGCAAAGCAAGCACTGGTGAGGTAAGGTTCATGTTTTGCAATTATCCCTGCTTTGGGGCAGCTCAAGCCCTCACATGATTCTATTTTATTTCTAGTTATGCCAGAGAAATACTGGCTTATTTTAAAAGGCAAAAAAACCACCCAAGAGATACATTTGCAGGGTTAAGAAAGTGAGATGGGGACTCTCACATGGTCATAATTATTTTTGCTTGTGTCTGGAGGCCACCACTGTAAGCAGGGCCCATGATGCTGGGTGATTGGTAGATGGTGCCAGGAGGAGGCTTCACAGCTGAGAGCTGAAATGCAGAGGTGACACAGGCAGTCTGGAGCAGAGCCAGAAGCTGGACCCTAATTGTAGGAGGCTGGGTAGCTGTGATAAACATGGGAGATAGGAAATGCCTGATCAGAATGGTTTGTGTTTGCTTTCAGAAAATCTTGGGGGAATTACTGTAGTCCAAGACTTGAAAGACCCCAGCAGATGAACCATGCAGAGAAGTGCTTATCTCCAGCATCTCCCTACATACCTGCTCAGCTTTGCCTCTCCCTCCCTGTTTTTATCTGCGATGTTTTTCAATCAAGTTGGTTTTGTTGTGGGAGAGGTTAATTTCAGAAATATGGAGAATGTTTTTAACATATATTAAAAAAAATTTTCTTGTTGCTCAGGCATCAGGCTCTGAAATCATTTGGCAGGGGTGTTTTTATTTCAGCTGACCCTGGAGAATCTGAAGGATACCACAAATGCATTTTTAATGGTCATCTGCAATTTTACTTGGAAGTAATAAATTGCAGCCAATGACAACATCATTTAGAGCGAAAAATAGCTCAACAATATGAAGTCATTCTGAAGCACAGGGCCAGATGATAATGTGCATGTTCAACATAGGCTTTGAACTCATCGTGTTTGTGAAGATGGGCAATAAAAAGCAGAATCAAAGCATGCTTTATTAATTTTCATGTGAGATGTGTGTCGCAACCTGCTCTTCAAAAGACACAAACTCAAGGGATTATAGTTAAGCTTGTTTTCGAGGTGATACTCTAGGAAGACCATATGTCAGTGTTGTATCTTGTTCTTGCAGCAGTACCTTAAACACTCAGGCTGCTGGCTGAGACTCTGAGATAATGGGATATAGCATCCCTGTTGCTCACCTTGCCCCCTTTATCTGCTTAGGGGTGAATATCACCTTTGTTTAAGTAACTTCTGTGCAAGATAAACTTTCAAAGGCCTGAGTGCTGGTTATTGTATCTTTTTTTCCTATTGAACATCAGCGAGAGTTGGGCATGTACTTGCAATTTTAGTTTTTTGAAAAATGAGCTTGTAATGAGAAAAAGGAAGCAGTGTGATGAATATTATGCTTCCTCTTTGTTTACTTCTTTAGCACATCTTTCCTGGTTTCTAATGAAGCCTTCAGCTGCCTCAAACTGCCTCAAACCACGAAACTAGATTAGCTGGTCTGCATGAAGCATTTAACTGCTGGAGATCTCTCTTCTCTCATGGAACAATCACACTGGTGCAATGCAGAGCAAGGGGGACACAAGACAGGTGACCAGTCGTGCTCAGGGTGATTCAAAAGGCAGCATCCTCACTGACCTTAATGAGCCCTGATTAAAGGGTGGGAAACATCTCCTGCAGTTCCTCTGTAACCGAGGGAAGCTCCCTGAGCTACCTATGGATGTGGCAGCTCTGGGGGTGGGCAGTTATCAGCATACCGCCTCTCTTGTACAGGGCTGCTTTTAAAGTTTGGGCAGAGTTCTACCTGTGGTGAAATAGCACTGATGCTAGCTGGGCTGCAGCTGTGGTCATTGGGAGGGAGGGGGGCACTGGAACCTGTTGTTAATGAAGGTATGATGTGTTTTAGCCTGTTTTTGTAAAAACAGCTCTTATGCTATTACGTGCTCGGTTTCCTTTAATACTTTTGGTTGTTACTAAGCCTAGCCAGCATAATTTGAGGTCCCAAAGATTACTGGTTCCTGCATGTCTGAGAAAGTCAGACAGGAATGAATGCTGCCAAGAAGAGAAACACGGTGTTGTGAGCTGAAGTCATCCTCTCCCTTGGCCCTTATCTGCTCCCTTGACACTGGCTTGGGCAGCTTTGCATGGAGCCGCTTACCCCACGTGCTGCCTCTTGCCCGGCCGCTATCAGGAGGCATGGAGCAGGGAGCTGGTGGTGCAGAGCTCTGAGGAGCACAGGGTGGTGGGATCAGAGCACCTGGAGCTCTGTTTTTTCAGACAGAATTTTCCTTGACACGATGGCAAAAGATACCAGAATCCAATTCCTCTTCCTTTACTGGGTCACCAGGCAGAGTAATGATCATCACAGATGCCATAAATATTTATGGAAAAGAAATTCCATCTCGTCTTCCACTTTTGCTAATGTTTTTTATCATCACTGTTTCTCTACCTATTATCAAATTACCCTACTGATTAACTTTTCATCGTATGTACTCCTCACCCAATGGTTGTGGGGTACTGTAATATTGCTACTGTAATATTGCATGTACTCAGGTTATTGTGAGAAGAATTATTGGGTTATTTTTGGAGGAGTGTCTTTCTCCTATATCTTGTGCACACTGGTAATAATGATTCTATATTGCTTTGAGATGGTATGTTACTATTGTCAAATGTATTTTTTTTTCTACATTAGTTACACAACAATGAAGCTGTGCTGACATTTTATAAGTTTCACTGGTTTGCTTTTTCTAAGGAAATCTTTATAAAGCCATTTTCAGTAGCTGTGCTTTACATATTCAGGCATTTATACATATTTCACACAGCCTAAGTATGTTAAAGAGAAATTAAAGGTCAAGCAGAAGCTCACAGGTTCAGTTAATGAGTTCCAGTAAATGCCCTTAAATACTTTATGCATTGAGAGTGGGGCATGAAAAAACCTCTCCTGATGCTTATTTCCACTTACTGCTTCAATATTTAATTAGCATGGGTTTGTCACTGTAAAAAAAAAACAAAAAAACACTCAGGGAGTTTTTTAAAATATTTAATTTGAAACTAATTGGACTAATACACTGACTATTAATTACCCAGACCTGCAGACGTAGGAATGGTAGGAAGTCGGTCTCTGTGAAGACACTGGGTGCGGTTCTAGGTCAAGACTGAAGCTGAGGTGTGGCTGAGTAGACTTAGGGAAATCTCTCCAGCTTTCTCTGTGCCCCTTTTGTCACCTGCAGAGGGGGAAGAGGTGAGTGGTGTAACAGCCTTGATGCTGTGCTCGGTGTTTGTCCTACAAGGAGAACAAAGTAAGCCCTAAGCAGTGGTCTTCAGTCATGTTGTCTGTAATGTAAGTAATAGTGGCATGACATGTTGCTGGCATGTGTACGCTTTGTATACACGTGTGTCTTATTATACAGATGTGTATGTGTATATGTGCACGTTAAGACACATCATAGAATCACAGAATGTCTCAAGTTGGAAGGGACCCATGAAGATCATGGACTCTAACTCCCTGTCTCTTGCAGGACTGCTTAAAACAAAACCATATGACTAAGAGTATCATCCAGACATAAATGCATTTTTCTGGCTCTAAAGAAGTATTAATGAACAATTTTCATTTTGCCATGCATTTCAAAGGACAAAACAATTGCTTGTGGAATGTCATCTTTCTTCTGAGGCCCTTTCCTTATTGGGTTTACAGGTATGGGTTGTCTGTGCGGGAGGCCTTATTTCTTAGAGGATCACGCTGCTTTTTCTTTGGCTGGTAGATATACTGCTAATTGGAGGTGGTAGTTTTGATAATCAGCAAGTGAAATTTCAGTGAAGCATTAGAAACTCTTCAGTTTTGCATTCTCACTCCTGAGTAGATGAACATTACTGTAAATTTGCAATAAGTGTGTCATATTAAAATTTGAGAACTTGCCAGTTTAATTCAAGTGAGGAAGCTTGCTCATGTTTTATAACTCTTGCAGTTTTGCGTAAGCATTTCTTAATCAGTCTCAATTGATCATGAAGAGCATATGCCTGAGTCTCCTTGTTAGGTCAGAAATTATGTGCTGTCCATTTTTTCTTTGGATAACTTGGCTTTTGCCTGTGTTGTTATTCTGAGGTCTTACATCTTACGGAATGTTCGGATGTGACTTGTTAGCAGTGGATTTGCAGGCATGGAAGCATTGCTGCACAGTGCTGTGCAAATCCCACCCAGCTAGCCCTTCTGCCACGTGCCTGCAACCCTGCCAGACGGCAAAAAGTATGGATGGCAGAGCAGGGAGCCTGCAGTCTGAGAAACTGCTCTGCTGCTGGGGAGCCTGGTCACGTTGTGACACGGAAATCAGGCTTTTTTCTGCATTGTTTTGTTCAAATGGCAGCATAGACCCACCTTCTGCCTAATTAAAAATGATACAGCAGTAACTGTGATGGGACAATATTAGCGAGACTCTTTTTTCTGCGAGTCTACAGCTGGTGCGGTAGCAACCCGTATTTCCAAATGAATTACTGTTTGGAGGGCTGTGCTCCATTTTGGAGACCTGCAGGTGCTGTAAATCACATTAACACTGTGTGATGGGTTTGTTCTTCACACAGACATCAAAACTGTGGTTGCTTTCACATTGATCTCCCAACCTCCCATTTCAGGAAGGAATGAAGGAAGCAGAGCTGTCTCCTGAAATGCGTACAGGATCAAGTGTAGCTATTTTCATGTTTCTTGGAGAAGCTGGAGGCTGAATGACTTGAGTCTGTAGTGGGAAGGGTGGCTGCAATTTCTGTCACCCTTCGTATTTAGGAACAGGAACAGTAAGGTTGTTTACTTGCAGTAGAATTGGTTATTGGATCTCCGTGCATCAGCTACTCCAAAGCCTAAGTAGTGATTGAGGATATTCGCAAGTGAGGTGTCTTTTAGTCGAATACCTGTAGTTAACACAATATACATTATTGACTAGGAAAGCTGTGTTTTATTTGATTAAGAGCCTAGAAATAACAGAGCCCTTTTCCTGGCATGTGCCATGTCTAGTGGCAATAAAAAGACCTTGGATCTGGTTTCAGTCTTCTGACTCAGTCAGCTTAACTTCTTATAGTGCTTTTGTTTTTCTCAAAAATAGTGGAAAATTACTTTTTTTTTTACATACTGCCAGAGACAATTTTTTATGTATAAATATTTATAGTCTTACTTGGTCTGTGCTCTTGGTTTCAAACTTTTTGTATAAACAGTCTTTCCATCAGTAAGAGAGACATTTTTGAAAGCTGTTCGTGTTTGACTGTTGGAATGATTTCTCTGTGGTGCTGGACAGCTTCTGCCAGGAAAAGACCTAGATTCGGTAAGTAGCACTGAAACATGTTCTGAATTTTGCAGTTATCCTGTATATAAGTGCGAGCAAAATTTGATCCCTTCTTTATTTTAAGAAGTTGATTGCCTTTTTGTCTTTGTTACAAGGCTGCTTTGTGCAGCTGTTTACCATACATGTTGCAAGGGTCATCACTGTAATTACTAGTGAAAGCTCAAAATAAGAGGTAATCAGCTTTTCCTGTGTTTCAGGGAATTTTTGTGTACAACTCTTTGCCCAAAGCCAAAATTAACTGCATATTTTACTAACACTGAGGACGGGTTCGGAATGGGAGCTCTTAGCTGGGCATGTCTTGGCCTGAAAGTTCTGGCAAACTAATGAGTTCAGGGAAGAAACAAAGAGAGCTCAAAGGATTGATTTGTAGGAGCAATTAAAGAGCTGAGGAGTTGAGCTAGGGAGTGATTAAAGGCATGTGATTACAATGTATGTGTCAGGCATAAACAAGGAAAGAAGGAGCTGTTTAGGACACCAGAAGAAAAGGAGAAATATAGCCTGAAAACCTGCCAGCAGATGAAATTGAGATTATCACCAAAAGTTGGAACCCTTACTGGTGGAGACATACCAGTTGTATTAAATGGGCAGGAGAAGATAGGCGTCTGGGACTCACTCTTCTGGGACTCACTCTTCTGGAACTCATGGGATCCTTTAATTCATATTTAGTGGCAAGCGCGGGACTACTTGAGCATGTCATCTGACTTCAGGTTTAATATGGGTAATTGAGTTCCATGCAGTAATCAACTGATCAAATCCAGTACTTGTGGATAAATTAGAGAAGTAGGTTTCAGCCTGCGGCCTGTGGATCTCTGTAGACTACTTCCAAGATGAATGCAGAAAGTTGATAAGGATGGCAAACTTCTTGTTAGGAGGCTTGAATATTTGCTGGAAAAAAATACGTCCCTGAAAGAGGGGAAGAAAAAACAACAAAACAAAGGAAAGCAGTTAAGATATTGCATATATCTGTATATGCTTTAAAATAAGTCAGATTTTAATTTATGGAGAGCACTATTTGGCAGGATTGTTATAGTGGTTAGTTATACTCACCAATGAAAATCTGTGTCTTGTTTTGAGACCCAATTTTGCTATTTTCAGCTTCTGGCTGTTGGATCATGTATTAACTACCTTCTCCTGAATCATTACTTTGGCCATGGAGTCAAGGTAACAGCAGGAAGACCAAAAGCTACCACAGATTTATCAAAAAATAGCATACTAATATAAGTTCGTTAACAAAATATTTGAAGGGGTAACATCTCCAGCAGCTTTCAGGCCATATCAGCTAGCATCTTTCATGTTTTGGAGTCAGTCTGGAGTGGGTAACCTCATACTGTGGGCTCTGGCTAATGTGACAGAAATGTGCTTGCGCCTGATCCAGGCTGAATTTTTACTGTGATGGAGCTGCTAAAGCATTGGCCTGATACCAGTGACTGGGGAGTCCTGGCTTCTGCTAATCTGCAATGGCGCAGCCATCTATGATGCTTTCTATGTTACAATGCTATCTGATTTTGTTCATAATTTTTTTCATCAGATTTTTTAAAAAAACCCGCTAACTTAAATTAATTCTCTACATATTTTTTTCCATTAAACTCCGGAAATGCATTAAAGGTTTTGCCTGTGAAATAACAGTGAAATAATAGTGCAATGAGTCACTTCAAAGCTAGTTTTCATAACTTAGTGTAGGAATGGCAGTAAGTCAAGATAAAAACAGAGGAGGTCCTATGGTCAATATTAATACTTATATATGAAGTTTATAAGTATAAATTCAAGAAATGAGAGATATACAAGAAATGAGATATACAAGAAATGACAGATATTCTAGCCATGGTTACCACCTGTGATAAAGCTCTTGCTAAAAGGAGTGTGGGGACCCAGACGGAGGCCCCATGCAAGAACGCAGGTGTCCAGGTCTCTGGCTGCAGGGAGTGCCTGAGCCTGGCGCTCGTACCGGAGGACAGCAGAGACAACAGCTGTGTTCAGTGCGAGCAGGTGAATGATCTGCTCAGCCTGGTGGCAGAGCTGAAAGAGGAAGTGGAGAGGTTGAGGAGCATCTGGGAGTGTGAGAGCGAGGTCGACTGATGGAGCCGCACCCTGCCCTCCCTGAGGCAGAGGCAGCAGGAGGTGGCTCCGCGAAAAGCAGAGAACCCCCTACCCTCTTGCCAACGAGCAGAAAGAGGGGGCCTAAGAGATGGGGGGGAATGGAAACGGGTCCCTGCTCGGGGGGGCAAGAGAATCCCCTCCCGGCCTCCCTCACCTGCCCAGTTGCCCTTAAGCAACAGATACGGGGCTCTGGAATGTGAGGGACCGGCCACAGAGGATGTGGGTGAAGGTGAAGCTTCATCCAGGGAGTTGCCCAGGACGAGTCAGTCACCCCACACATTACGACTGACTCGGCTAGGAAAAAAAGGAGGGTCATTGTCATAGGCAATTCCCTTCTGAGGGGAACAGAGGGCCCGATCTGCCAACCGGACCCATCCCACAGGGAAGTCTGCTGCCTCCCTGGGGCCCGGGTTTGGGATGTTGCTAAGAAACTCCCTGGTCTGGTGCAGCCTTCTGATTATTACCACCTCTTGGTCATGCAGGTTGGCAGGGATGAGATAGCAGAGAGAAGTCCCAAGGCCATCAAAAGGGACTTCAGGGCACTGGGACGATTGGTTGAGGGATCAGGGGTGCAGGTGGTGTTTTCTTCCATCACATCAGTGGCAGGGAACAGCACTGAAAATGGCAGGAAAACTCACCTGGTTAATAGGTGGCTCAGGGACTGGTGCCATCAGTCGAATTTTGGTTTCCTTGATCATGGGGAGGTGTACAGAGCACTGGGTCTGCTGGCAACAGGTTCATCGCAGCTATCTCAAAAGGGAAAAAGGATTCTTGGCCACGAGCTGGTGGGGCTCATTGAGAGGGCTTTAAACTAGGTTCGAAGGGGGAAGGGGACATCGCCCAGTTCACTAGGGACGAGCCCAAGCTTGGCGTGCAAGGGTCAGGGGTGAGATTGACAGCCCAGCTCAAGTGTGTCTATACCAACGCACGTAGCATGGGCAATAAACAGAAGGAGCTGGAAGCCATTGTACAGCAGGACGGCTACGACTTGGTCGCCATCACAGAAACATGGTGGGACAACTCACATGACTGGCATGCTGTCATGGATGGCTACAGACTCTTTGGGAAAGACAGACCAACAAGGAGAGGTGGGGGAGTTGCTCTATATGTGAGGGAGCAACTGGAATGCATTGAGCTTGGCCTGGGGGCAAATGAGGAAGGAGTTGAGAGCTTGTGGGTTAGAATTAAGGGACAGGCTCACATGGGTGACATTACGGTCGGTGTGTACTACAGGCCACCTGACCAGGAGGAGGAGGTTGATGAGGCCTTCTACAGGCAGATGCAAGCAGCCTCACAATCACAGGCCCTGATTCTCATGGGGGACTTCAACCACCCTAACATCAGCTGGGAAGACCATACAGCTAGGCAGGCGCAATCCAGGAGGTTCCTACAGAGCATCGATGATAACTTTCTGGTGCAAGTGGTGGAGGAACCAACAAGGAAAGGCGCACTGCTGGACCTTGTATTAACAAACAAGGAGGGACTGGTGGAGCATGTGAAGGTCGGAGGTAGACTCGGCTGCAGAGACCATGAAATGGTCGAGTTCAGGATCCTGCGTGGAGGAAGCAGGGCGATAAGCAGGATCAAAACCTTGGACCTCAGGAGGGCTAACTTTGCCCTCTTCAAGGAGCTACTGGGACGAATCCCGTGGGCCAGGGCTCTTGAAGGCAGGGCCGTCCAAGAGTGCTGGTCGCTCTTTAAACAACACTTCTGTCATGCACAAGAGCAATGCATCCCCCTGAGAAAGAAATCGAGCAAAGGAGGCAGGAGACCTGCATGGTTAAACAAGGAGCTTCTCGCGGAGATCAGGCAGAAGAGAAAGGTCCATGGAATGTGGAAAGAGGGGCAGGCCACTTGGGAAGAGCACAGGAATGTGGTCAGAGCATGCAGGGATGCGACGAGGAAGGCCAAAGCCCACCTGGAATTGAAGCTGGCAAGGGATGTCAAAAACAACAAGAAGGGCTTCTTCAACTACATCAGCAGCAAAAGGAAGGCTAGGGACAATGTGGGGCCGCTGCTGAATGAGGCGGGTGTCCTGGTGACGGAGGATGTGGAGAAGGCAGAGCTACTGAATGCCTTCTTTGCTTCAGTCTTCAGTGCCAAGGCAGGCCCTCAGGAATCGCAGAGGTAAGAGAGGAAGCCTACAGAGAAGATGACTTTCCCTTGGTCGAGGAAGACTGTGTGAGGGATCGCTTAAGCAATCTGGACGTCCACAACTCCATGGGCCCCGATGGAATGCACCCACGAGTGCTCAGGGAGCTGGCGGATGTCATTGCTGAGCCACTCTCCATCATCTTTGAGAGGTCCTGGAGGACAGGAGAGGTGCCCGAGGACTGGAGAAAGGCCAATGTCACTCCAATCTTCAAAAAGGGCAAGAAGGAGGACCCAGGGAACTACAGGCCGGTCAGCCTCACCTCCATCCCGGGAAAGGTGATGGAGCAGCTTATCCTGGAGGCCATCCTCAAGCAAGTGGAAGAAAAGAAGGTTATCAGGAGTAGTCAGCATGGATTCACCAAGGGGAAATCATGCCTGATCAATCTAATAGCTTTCTACGATGACATGACTGGCTGGGTAGACGAAGGGAGAGCCGTGGATGTTGTCTACCTCGACTTCAGCAAGGCTTTCGACACAGTCTCCCATAACATCCTCCTAGGGAGGCTCAGGAAGTACGGGCTGGATGAGTGGTCGGTGAAGTGTATTGAGAACTGGCTGAATGGCAGAGCTCAGAGGGTTGTCATCAGCGGCGCTGAGTCTAGTTGGAGGCTGGTAACTAGTGTTGTCCCTCAGGGGTCAGTACTGGGCCCAGCCTTGTTTAACTTCATCAACGACCTGGATGAAGAGTTAGAATGTACCCTCAGCAAGTTTGCTGATGACACCAAACTGAGAGGTGTGGTAGATACACCAGAAGGCTGTGCTGCTATTCAGCGTGACCTGGACAGGCTGGAAAGTTGGGCAGAGAGGAACCAGATGAGGTTCAACAAAGGCAAATGCAGGGTCCTGCACCTGGGGAGGAACAACCCCATGCATCAGTACAGGCTTGGGGTGGACCTGCTGGAGAGCAGCTGTGCAGAGAGGGACCTGGGTGTCCTGGTGGACGACAGGCTAACCATGAGCCAGCAGTGTGCCCTGACTGCCAAGAAGGCCAATGGCATTCTGGGGTGCATTAAGAGGAGTGTGGCCAGCAGGTCGAGGGAGGTTCTCCTTCCCCTCTACACTGCCCTAGTGAGGCCTCATCTGGAGTACTGTGTCCAGCTCTGGGCTCCCCACTTCAAGAAAGATGAGGAGCTACTGGAGAGAGTCCAATGGAGGGCAACGAGGATGATGAGGGGACTGGAACATGTCTCCTACGAGGAGAGGCTGAGGGAGCTGGGCTTGTTCAGCCTGAAGAAGAGAAGGCTGCGAGGGGACCTAATATATACTTACAAATATCTGAAGAGTGGGTGTCAGGAGGATGGGGCCAAGCTCTTTTCAGTAGTGCCCAGCGACAGGACAAGGGGCAATGGGCACAAACTGAAGCACAGGAAGTTCCGTCTGAACATGAGGAAGAATTTCTTCCCTCTGAGGGTGACGGAGCACAGGAACAGGCTGCCCAGGGAGGCTGTGGAGTCTTCTTCTCTGGAAATATTCAAGACCTGCCTGGGCAAGGTCCTCTACAGCGTACTGTAGGTGACCCTGCTTTGGCAGGAGGGTTGGACTAGATGACCCACAGAGGTCCCTTCCAACCCCTACCATTCTGTGATTCTGTGAAATGATTATTCTTTAGTTTATATGCAAGCTAGTTTTACATTTAATGTATCTGTAGAGTAACTTGGCTTCATTTCTCATGTCCTCAAGTCTATTGTTTAATTGTCAGTAAGGGCATCTTTCTTTATAGATAAGATACAGATGTAAATATGTCTCTTTTCAGTGAACAGTGTCACAGTATGAATAATGAAAAGGGAATCATGCTGGTGTTGACAACAGGCAGTTTGTCTTCAGAATCTTCATAGACTTGTTCAGAGAAAGTGTTTATTAAACAATTTCAAATACATGTTTATAACTTTGTTATTTATTAGCAGACAGGCAGAAAGAGCATTCATTTCTGACTGCACATTATTTGCTGTGAACATTTCAGTCACATATATAACTTCAGGTGTAAATTCTCAGTAATGAATTCTCTTGTAAATTTTTACCTTTTTCTTTTAACGAGTTTTGCTCTGTTTCTGTGTAAAAGCAACCTGGCTTGTGGTATCACTGTAAGTAGTGAAAAATGTGAAGTCTTTTATCACAAAACTAATGAGAGAATCTCAGCTGTAAACAGAAAAACAAGAAAAACATCAGTCTTTAGTTTTCTTGTTGCTCCCTCTAGGCAGCTTGTTAAGTCACAGTGAAGTTAGAGGGTATAGGAGATAGAAACACTTTTAGGTTAGGTTTTATGGAACAAACCACCAAATTCAGTGTGATTTTGTTATGTCTTTTGCTATTCTGTCATCTAAAAGACCCAAGTATAGTATTAAACTGACAAATCTGAAACTTTATAGAGAGTTTGAATATGGGACAGGAGGTTTTTCGTATACCTCCAGTTTGATTTTGCATTGTTCAGACAGTCCTTCTGTTGTGGTTGGTGACACTCATTAGAGAGTGTGTATCATTGCTCGTAGCATTAGAAAAAGGGAGTCTTTAAAGTGGAAGCACAGCTTCCTCCACAAAGGTGCTTTGAAAGCTGATGTAAATATTAGAAGTTCATTTAAAAAAAAAGAAGTATCTTTCTAAGAATTAAAAGTAGGGAACCACTGTGTTGTGCAGGCAGGCAGAGTAACCACTGAAGTATACTGTAGTATAATTTAAACCAATCCACCCCTTCTCAGCACCAGTTATTTCCGGACTTCTTCCGTTTCATTCAGGCAGTTGTGATTGTATGGCTGAGGGATGGGGAAGCCGGCGGAGGCTGATTACGCTTAGGCTGAAATAGCAGCAGGATGGTGTGTGGGTCACCACTGCTCCAGGAGTCAAAAATTCTCCTCCTGCTGCCTTCTGCTTGCAGAAGGGGCAGTGGTTCATACTTACTTAGGGGTGATCTGTCATCTTCAAACCAGTCTTCGCAGTGGGATGAGGAAGATGATGGTCCCAGCTGGTGAAAGTCCCAAATCCGTGTCTGGGGTGGCAGTCTGCACGGCTGTGTGCCCTCGCCCTGTGATTCCATTTGTCCTGTGTCTGCTCATTTCCATGGAGGCTACCCTTACACCAGGCAAGGCTGTGGGATGGCAATAAGAAAGCTTTAGCTATTAAAGCGTGCAACGAGATGGCTGGCTGCAAAACTGGAAAGATTTTTATTTTTTTTAAATTCTGGATTTAACTTAGCAAGATCTCAGTGGTGTCCGTATCGTCGCTCTGGACAGTGGACACTGGCAACTTCTTCTCTCTGTCAGAGGGCTGGTTTGCTCTGGAGGCCTGCAACTTGCATCTTGCGCTGCTGCTATTTGAGGAGAGCTTCTGAGCTACTCTGAGTGGTGGAGCTGGGTTGTGTTTCTCCAAGGTCCGCACCTGCCTCTCACACAGCCTTCTCTTACTGTTTGCTTTTACCAAGAGGAGTGTCTAGTTAGAGTACATACCAAGCTGGTTGTGAGGATTCATATTTCCTTCCACCCCTTGCTTCATTGAATTAGGTTTAAAAATAAAACACTTAAATTTCCTTTTCCTTTGTTTTGTGTGATGGAGAGCATCACTCTCCCCGTCTGTCTGCCTGCCTTCCTCATGCGCTTCCCTGAAATTACTCCTCTATTGTGTTCCTTAATTAATTACTCTTCTCAGCTTCGGGCACTTTTTTTTCCTTTGGTTTCTTCAAGGTTGTTGCAAAATCCTGTAATTGGTGTATCAAGAGACTTGCTCATTATACCTTTGTTAGGTATCTTGCAGCACCTACTTTGCCATAGAGACCATAAAAACACAATATTAAATTGTAGGCAATGCATCTTTTTCTAAATTACTTTGTCCTTCCACACCATCCTCTTTCATGCCTTTTACTGGTTTTGTGGATCGTACTGTAATCATGAAGGCGGAAGAATTTTTTGTCTTTTTACTAAGTAGTAAGGCATTTTAAAAGAAAGTCCATGATATAATACCACAGCTTTAGTGCCTCACTGGCCATTTATTTTGAAGGCATACAAAATGCTTCTGTGCTTATACAGTGAGATGAGAAAATGAAGGTAGATGAGTGGGTAAATGAGGGATAAGAGGTAAGGGTGTTTGGCCCCTCTCTTTCATATGACGTTTTCTCAGCAGGAAAGACCTGATCGCAGGTAGTACCGTGTATCTCCAGAGTGAAACCTGACCATCCAGAAGTGGGGATAGCAGCAAGGCCGTGTGGGGAGGTGAGGGCTTTTTGCTCCGCAATCAGCAGAGCACAGCACTGTGGCTGTTGTTGGCCGTAGCTAAGAAACTTAGCTAGAGGTCAGATTTTAAAAAGAGAAAAGAAAAAAAAGTGACTCAACAGGGGAACATTA
Source organism: Opisthocomus hoazin (assembly GCF_030867145.1). NCBI lineage: Eukaryota > Metazoa > Chordata > Aves > Opisthocomiformes > Opisthocomidae > Opisthocomus > Opisthocomus hoazin. Next base: position 67,412,303 of record NC_134417.1, on the reverse strand, counting down.
GGGATAATGAAATTCCAATATGATTAGTTTTTATATAACCTTGTTGCACATTCTCCACTGCTGGCAGGCTAAGCAGAGAGGTCTCCTGGTCCAGCTGTAAAATCTGTACGAACTTGTTTTGTTTTTTACATCTTTTCTGTGTTTGTAGTCAACAAAACAATCAGATCAGCAATGGCTATTAATCTTGCTAGGATATTCCAAAAGCATCCTGAATGTGGCAAAAAAAGAAGATAAATCTTCACTAGTATAAGGAACGTGGCTGGGTGATGCATAGCGCCCAAAGCTGGGTTTACACTGATGAAGACCTTTCACCGAGGGAGAAATTAGGAAGCAGTTTCATCCCAGGTTAGGATGGGGAACACAGAGGACAGGATTTGTCTGAAGACTCATCCTAGCTCTGGAAAGTCAGCATGGAAGGACACACTGAGAGATGGAAAACAACTGGAGGAAAAATAAAATTGTATCAAGATGTATTGTTTGATTTATCCATACTCATCTTCGAAAAGAGTAACCAGTTTCTTAAAGCTCTTCATTCCAATATAATAAAGGTTTGGTTTTTGGTTTTTTTTTTCTGTTTTGCTCGGAGTTATTTAGCCTTAAGACTAAATTTTCTGGAGGCTGACAGGCTGCACACATCTTTTCAACTTGCAGGGCTGGATTACACAGGACTCCAATGGTACCAACCACTCCAACACAAAATCAGGAGCAAGCCAAATCTTGCAGAGTGAATTGCAATTAAATTGCGAGTGGGAGACATGTTCTAATGGTAAAACATTAGCCAGGGTAACCCAGTCTTCAGCAGCAGAGCTCCGAAACACAGGAATTTCCCTAAAATGGTTATAAGTTGGAGTTTCTTTTGTGTTTTGTTTTGTTTTTTTTCCTCTTTATGGCTATACTTCTAACACATAAGAATAATCTGTGCAATAAGGAAACGTGTCTGATTCTTTTATGTAAACTGCCTTAAAATGCAAAGAATACTGACTTGGTTTGGTTTGGAAGTGTAATTGCTAAGGTCTGTGTTTTAGCATGCTATTTAGGTGAGTTTGTATTTGATACGTTTTTCATGTCTTGCTTTAATTAATCACTCTCAGTCTAGTCCGTACTTTATCAGTGCTACTCTAAAATTTAGAAAACAGCATCAGCCAGTTACAATATGAGAAGAATTTCAAACAAGGAAAGACTCTTCAGCAATACTTGGTGTTGTAAGAAAAATAAAATCTGTAGCTTAGTCATTTCAGTTACTGTGTTTGCATACACGTGAGCAAAATAAATGAGCCAGGTTTTCTCCCTTTGTGTTTGGGTTTTTTTTGGGGGGGAGGAAGAAGATAAGCATTAATTCGCGTTTGACTTGTTTTATGTCCCTTGACTTGAAGTGGTGAGGCTGTAGCCTAGCATATGGCATGATCTTTTCCAGATAGAAAAACTTACTTTTTATTTACGTTTGAGGAATAGTTTGCGTAACTTCATTGTTTCAGTGAAGTACAGCACGGTCTTAAACCTTGTTGCTAATTTTGAGGCCATTCAGTATGCAATGAACAGTGTTTTTGTTCTTTCCTTAACTACTTTAAACACAGAGTGAGAGGTGAGCATAAATTGATGTCTTTGGTGTGGGCTTTCTCATTTTTCATGGTTCAGTATAATGATGTAGTTGGGAGAAAGAAGGCACAGTCACTGCTGCTTTGCTCACTGTTAATTTAGAGTTGCCAGAATCACTCAGTTTCAGACTACCTAATGCTGAGAGATGCTATAAACTGGCTTTTTGTTAAGCATGAGTTAGCAAATAGTTGTAGTCCTTAAAAGGTGGAGAGAAAACATGGTAATGGTGCAGCGCTGAAAGGATGTGCAGTATGGTCAACATCGTGGAGCCTAGGAGTTTTAATATATTATTATAATTTCATGTAGGACATTGCAGAAGCTTCAGAATGGGTCACTGATTAAAATCTGTGGCTGCAGATCACTTTGTTTCTTCTGCATCTGGCTCTGGACTTTGATCATGCTAAAGTTGCCGAAAGAGCTGGTTCACAAACTTGAACAACCGGTCTGCCTCTTGGGCGGTTTATGAAGACACTTTGGAGTCATTGTGGGATTGGTGTCTCCAGCAGACTGAGAGTATGCAGAGATGTTGAACGTGCTACGTTTTTCCATGGGTGTGAGATACAAGCTTTATACTGGAAATGCGTCTTTAGGCTGTAGCCATTCCAGCGCAGACATCTGCTGCCTCTCCTGAGCGACGTGGAAAGCCCACAGCACTTCAGCTGCAGGTGAGCTTCAAAGGTCCAGCAGCAATGGGCTCCTTGTGTGGTTCGTTAGGATGAGCCCTGCACGCCCAGCCACCTCCTGTGTCATGCGCTGCCCATAAAGGAGCAAACAAGTTCAGCCCAGAACCTCTTTAGGGTGTCTCTGAATTACTGGAACGCTCATCAGGCAGCTCTTGGGAGCTGTGGCTGAAGAGTAACAAGAAGGTGGTGGAAAATATTTATCACTCTGGACAGAAATAGTGTCCAGGAGACCATGGGAAAACAAAGGATGCATCAGCAACCTTGGTAGAGTGGCTACACAGTGGGCTGTCTAACGGTGATAAAAGGTGCCGATGGTAATAAAATCCTCTTCAGTTCCCTTTCTTACAGCCCTGTGATGATCAGCAGCGTCTCATGACCGTAGAAGCCTGTTGTGTTACAGCTGGATGGATGGGGACATGTGAAAATCAGGCAAATATTTTTGTGGCTATTGTGTGCGTTTCGAAAATAGTGCCTCTTATGAGATGGAAAGAAATGAAACTCTCAGAACACATGCCAAAAAGCCTGAGTATATTAACATAATTTTATAGTTGTGTGTTCTTTTTTTGGAGATTCTTACACTTGTGTACCGATAAATTGACTGGGATTTTCTGTTTTGTTTCAGATGTTTCAGTTACTCATTTAGAAGCAGTATACACAACACTGTAATAAACCCCTGGTATCTGATGGATTGTTGCCAAGCCTATTATGTTTTTAAAATTGTTTGCAATTAGATGGATCTAATGGAAAGTGCACAGTACAAGACAAACTTTAAAAACTAGTAATAATATGGAGTTTTGACAAGTGCTTTTTCCTTCATGAAGAGCTACCTTTCCCCTCCCCCGTCCTCCCCAGTTTCCATGTACTTGTAGATGTGTGGGAGAGATGGGGGAAGCAGGATGGCTCCAGAACATTTGTCTCCTCGAGAGGTGGAGAGGACTCCAGCCTCACTGGTATTTTTCTTCTGATTTGAAAGAAAGGTACGTTATTGTACTAGATTACTGAGCCATGAAGATAACAAGTTGAGTATTTGGCAGTATTTCTATTTCTAAGATTATTTTTCAAACATCTTGTGGAATAATTTCCTCATTTCTGGGAAGGATTTCTCCCCCGCCCCCTAAATATATAAAATTGGTTTGTTGCTTTTATTTTCAAATGTGAGTATTTAAATCTCAGCTTCAGAGCAATTCCAAGTATGAATGTATACAATACAATGTATTTGTTGATTTAGTATACTTTCCCTTTCAGAATTACTCAGTGTATGCAATCAAATTTAATTCCTTTGCAAATTTGTTGTGTGACCACATGTTCCAGGTATTCTTTTCCTGAAGGATACATTTACTGCTCTGTACCTCTAGTGTGATATTTTAAGAACAAGAATTTGAGATATAATTTGTTGTATAGCTACTTATAAAAAAGCATATGATTGAAATGAATAGCCGGCCTCATGTTCTTGGAGCTTCTGAGTGGTAGCTGAATGCATGAACATGCCTGCTCGGGTTCCTGAATTGTTCATAAATAGCAGACATAATATTCACGCCTGGGAGAGGTCTGACTTTAGCTGCAAGTGTTTATACAATTAGTGATACAAGTGCACTTTTACTATAGACTTTAAATTGCTGTGGCTAAATCTATTTTCTATTTCTGTTGTAAAAAATTACAGTTAAACTGTATAGTAAAAGGGTAGTTATACTACTGGGTGCATAAACGTTTAGTGTCATTAATTGAGGTAGGACTGGGTGTTGGGGAAGATGGAAATGATTTTCTGGGGGGTTTTGTGGTTTTTTTTTCTTAACTGATCTCTCTTCTACAGATACCTTTGATCATGTCATTGTTCCCTTTTGTCCTAGGTTATTCTGTATGTATGTTACAGACCTCATTGTGTCACTCAGATAATTGTGTATGAGGTAGTTTGATGTGCTTTTTAGTAGTAACCTGTATGATAATTTATCTGCTCTGCAGCTGGGTGTTGTCATTCCCCCTTGGAATAACGTTCATGGTTTTGAGTGCAGATTTGCTACTGATTTCAGAACCAAATCAGTAAGAAGAAACGGATAACCCCAATCAACAAAAATTCCTTGGAGCATAGCACAGAGGATAATGAAATAATAGAATATTTTGAGCAGAAGGTTATTTTGAATAAAACAGTCTTGAATGGCGAATTTGCTTTCTGGCATGCCTTGCACTTTACGGGAAATCCTTTCATTTGTGGCCAGTACCACATATAAGGCACACCCTCGAATTTCAACGTAAGTCAAAATAGCGATGTAGTGTATTTCACATTGGAGATTGCAGCTCATATTAGAATCCTGTTGTGTTAGGTTTTTTACAAACAGAGAAGGATAATCTGTTTTATGATACGATGTGGCTGACAAATCTTAAAGGCAACGATGCACACAGACTCATAGGCAAAAATGAGAATTAAACCAGATATTTTCAGCTCTAGAATAGCACTTAGTGTGTTTGTCCACACTCCTTAAACCAAATAAAAGCCATCAATTTTTTTTTTCCGTTAGTATGACCAAGAACAGAGCAAGCGTGGGAGCAAGTGTCCATTTTACTGAAATACCTGTTTTGCTGGAGAAAAAGAAAGGCAAATGCATTGTTTTGGCACTGTGAAAAATCTTCCATTTTCATTGCGGAAGGGATTTTTATTGTGAAATTTCCTTTGTATGTCCTTTGGAAAAAAGGAGGGGAAAAAAAAAAAAACCACACAAAAAAAAAAAACAAACAAACCAAAACCAAACTGACGAAAGAATACAATTTCATGTTATAAAATATTCAGATTTTTGCATTTTTATTTGACTTTCTTTCCCAGTCTGAGATGAAACTCATGACTCTTCCTGGAAAATTGAAGATTTGGGGTTTGTCTTAGACAGCTAACCACACTCTATTGCTCAGAAATAGGTATGCTTTTCCTTTGCTAACCCAAAGCGGTTTCAAAACCAGCCAGATTTCAAAAACAGTCACGAAGTAATACAGAAGATGCTCTCCTTCGGTCTCTGCTGCGCTCAGCAGGTGAAACACCTGGAGGTGCTCCAGCAGCGTGACAGCCTGTCCCGTGGGGCGAGGGCTTGGGAGTTGCTGGGGACGAGGAGCTGTGGAACTGGCAGTCCGAGCCCTGCCCATGCTAATGCCTGTGTCACCCCTGCAGATGCAGACGCTGCCAGCTAAGAGTTTTGCCTGTTAACACTTATAAACAAGGGAATTACCTAATGACAGTGGGGTGTGCTTCTAGCTGTGGCATTAGTTGATAGATGTTTCTTTAATAATTTGTTCACAGTGACCGTGCTAAGAATATGTTGATCTGCAATGTGACAGGTATTCTGGGATGGCGTGGTATGTTTTTTTCAGTATCTGGCCCAGCTTCTCAAGGACTGAAGGGGTCAGCCACTGGAAAGTGATTTGGTCCTGTAAGCATGTGCTGATCAGAAATTCCTGTGGAAGCCTCCTGCGGTGTGTTTCTGTTTCGAGTTCTGTGCTGCTTAACTAAAACCCCTGCACTAGCCAGGGTAGCTCCAGAGCATGTCCAAAGTTCATTTAACTATTCACTACACAATTCTGAAATCCTTTTTGCTGGGTTTTATTCAAAACCAGTGTTTCTCAAATTTCTGCCCCCTGTGCACTCAATTTATTTCTCAATTTATAACCCCATTTGGAGACTGCAAGTTCTGGAACTTGTGATCTAGTAATATCTATGCCTTTGGGTGTGACATCTTGAGCTAACAGGCTAAAGTTTTCCAGGTTGGACAAATCTGGATTTCCAACAAGCTATTTATCAGCTTGGTCTGGAATAAAAGGTCTGATAGGAAAGAAAGTTAAACACAGCCTTCAGCTGATAGTCAGCCTTTGTATTAAATCTTAGTGTGGAAATTTTAATCTGTTTGATCCCTGTATCACATAATATTACTTATCAGTTTAATTATCTATTTATGTGGAATCCAGAAGAGCCAGAATGAGCTCTGGATGTTTTGAATATTCACTCTGTATCCTGATGCCTTTAAGAAGTGAAAGTAATTAGTCTCTTTTTGCTCACAGGGTTTGCTACAAAACCAAGTACAGTTTATTCTGATTGCAGATCTTGGCCGCTTTTCATCCAGCTTTTAAAAAATCCTTATAAGTGTATCTACTTTTATTCAGTCCTGTCACTTAGCTTTTCTCTCTGTGGTGCTTGAACTGAAGAATGCTCTTTGGGCTCTCTCTGTGTTACCTGTTGATCAATCTGTTACCATTTTCTTTGGCCTGCTCACCCATGGGATGTTGAAAGTGTGTGTATTTCTGTAGTTTGCTTATAATACCTGTTTATGTATTCACACTTCTGCAGATCCTGTTGGAGGGAAATTTGCCATCATGCATAGTAACATGAACTTTTTGTAGTAGTTGGTATGAGAGGAAGAATCCTGTATAGGAGCACAGCAGCACTTAAGGTGCAGTACCCACTGTGTTCTTGTACGGCTGTGAGAGTGATTTGTTTGGTACCTGTTCGAATGAAAGCATCTGAAAGAAGCCAGCTGAGCAGCTGTGCAGTTGTTTTCTTGGGAGGAAGAGTACATTTTACATGGGGCTGACAGATCCCTCATGCAGTCCGAAGGCGGATTTCAGTGCCTCTGAGGGCTGAGTCACAGTGGTGTCGGTAGGACTGCAGTGGACACGCACAGTGTCGAAGGATGTTGATGCAATGTTTGCCTCTTCGTCAGAAGGGTGGCAACCCTCAGGCTGGAGAGAAGCCGTATTCCCTGCTGGATAAGCCTGACTCAGGGAATTAAACTGAGTATCTGCAAGCAAAGCTTAAACCAGGTGGACATGCAACAAGTTGTAGGAATGTGTATGTTCAGTGTACGTAAGCAGGTTGGTGGTTTTTGCCGACTGAGTGACCTCGGACAGCAGGGAGGTTGCAGAGGTGATACTCTTGAAACTTAGGCTATGGTTTGTTTATGAGCTTGCCCAAAGAGAAACCCCATGAGAAGCAGTGTGGCTTTGCCACTGAAGCTCAGGAGGTGTGATATTCGGCCTATACACTCCTTGACTTTGTTTTTCTGTGTTTTTTTCTTGTTTTCTTCATGCTGTGGCATTTAGCTTGACTGACATCTTCAAATGCACAATAATTGAGATCTGTACTTTTTAACCTTAAAGAAAAAAAAATGTAGGATGGTTTAACTAGGCTTCTGTGGAATTGATGTTGGGTCAGAGCTGAGGGGGAAAAATAATCTCAGTTTAAAAGCAGGCAGAAGATGGCCGAGGCATCTGTGACCAGTGATTGCACAAAGTTTTTTTCCGAGTTGGAGCTGATGCAATAGCTGGTGCTTTGGACTGTGTGCAATCTTGGATTTTTTTTCTTTTTTTTTTTTTTGGCTACTGAATGTTTTTACACTGTTAATGTTTCTTGTGTTGCCACGTGGATATTTTATTATACTGTACTGCAGCTTAGCTTTTCCTTCCCCATAACTTTGTTTGTACACAGTTTTGGGGGGTTGTGTGATTTATTTTGAAGAAGTATGATATCCTTCTGAGTTTGAGGATTTATGCAGATGTGATTGCTGACTCAGGTGGCACTTGGTGACACTGTATAACCCTTTAGAAAATAAAGAAAACTGACAAATTTGTGAGGGAGGTTTTTGGAAATTAGAGGGTAACAAGTGCAGCTGTTGTCAACCAGTGACTTAGAATATAGTGCTCTGGCTTTCTAAAGCAGTGTCCTACACAGCTTTGAACCCTGTTTAAATGTGTCCGTGCTGCCCCCAGCCAGGGCCAGGTCTGTGTTGTGCATTGATCTGCTCAGTGGCAGGCACGGCCGAGTTCCTACTTGGCATTTTGTGTTGTTTTTATAGTTTTGGGGTTTTATTATCCTTACGCTGTGGGGAAAGTTTCTCCTGTATTTTCCAATGTAGCTCTGTCTTACTTTGAAATGGTGCTAGATAGGTCTGATCACCTTACTCATCTCAGTAAATTTAGTTTCTGCAGTGGCAACCATGATGACTTCTACAGCAATGAATATTGCAGGAACACACAATTTGTGCTGTTAATTGCTCAGGGATTGTACTTGTGCTGCTAACTGTATATGTTTGAAAAGGAATGAGCAGCCAGTCCATATTTTTCTTTTTCCAGCAAATAGTGGATCACAAGAGTGATATTACTAGTAAAACTTTGGTTAGCAGAACAAGTCCTTATCTGCCTTGGATTTTTTGGATGAACTAGTGAGTATCTGTGAGAGATGAAGTACTGTACATGGTTGTGATCTTTCTAGGATCAACCAAACAAAACTATAAAGCACTATAATTTTTTCCTGGTTTGGGACAAACTTTCAGTCAGACTGAGGGAGTTTGGTCAATGTGACTAAGGTAATGTGTTAAAGGGAACTTTGCATCTTGTACAAGGGTTTTATTTGTTTTTTTTTCTGGGGGGGGGGGTGCTGTTTGTTTGTTTAGGGTTTTTTTGTGAATTGATCCAGGGGAAATAGCAAATAAATATGTATCTGTTCATCTCAAGAAGACTAAAGTGGACTCACAGTGTTTCTGTTACCCAAAATGAGAGTCTTTTCCACTGTACCCAGCAAAAAGGAAATAAGCAAGAAAGGAGGAGGTGTTTTCTGAGCTTGATCAGCCTCAACTTTTCATAATGGGTTTGTGGCGAATTGCGCAACATGGAGAGTAACCGTTTGGTAATTCTTTACATACCTTTTATGTAAAGAAGAGGAAAGGAATTACAGTATAACTTCTGTACTGTCCTACCTGATGACATTTGCAGTTATGTAACTTCAGGGCTCTTTGTAGTCCTCTGGAGTTGAAATTCTTGAACTATATTTATGACAGGTGAGTAAGGTTTCAACACTTAAATTTTGCTTTTGTTGATTTAAAATTGTAGGCTATGATGAAAACTGGCAATTAGCTCTGTCATCTTAGTGTCAGTTGTAGCAGTCTTTCAGACCTATCGTCAAAATGGGAGTTGATTCATATTTTGTCTTTCTAGTCACTAGAAATAAGAGCACGTGTTTGTTTTTTCTTGCACTGAGCTAAATGCCAATAGTAGAATAACACTGTGTGGTTTCCTTTGGTGTAGATACACTTTATGTGAACTTTGGAAGCTCTGTAAACAAACAAGTTAAATTATATAAGCATTTAAGATTAAGTTACCGATACGGCTGTATTGTGTTTTTACCATTCCTTTTTCCGGGCTCACTCACATTCTTAAAACACTCTGAAGACTCCCTGTTTATCCTTGCTTCAATGCATTTATAGACTCTTTTCACCACGGATGTTGTCATTCCCACTGACAGCTACTAGATGGGGTTCAGAGGCAAATTCCAAAACTTACAAAATTTGGACTAGAGACTTCAAGCCTGTCTCATCATTGAACAGAGTCATATTTGAACAGGGAGCCTGTAGCTGAGCAAGTGACAAGAAACGTGTTGGTCTTCACAAAAAATGTATGAAAGATCTCAGCTTCTCCCTTGCCTTTGTAAGTCCTTTTTCATAGCCATTCTTTGCCTTTGGTTTCCCAGCAGTGTTTCTATTTTGACATTTTGCAGCTGAAGATCAGGTAGTCTTGCTTTTTATTTGTATTTTTGGGCATCATCTTTGCTGTCTGCCTATATTCATATATGAAAGTCCTGATACCCTAAATTATCGGATTTAGTCAAATGTACATCTTCACCTTTTAAAAATAATATCTTTTAAAATTTGCTGTTTTCTCTTGAACTCCCACTCCACTGGCAGTGTCACAAACTTAACGTGTAGAAATAAGCTGGTCTATATAAAATGAGCTGCTTTTTTTTGCTCTCCTTGGTCGAAATAATGTGGTGGTGGTGGTTAGTGGAAAAGCACAGAGCCAGTTTAAAAGAAAAATAGGCTAATATACTGATCATGGTGCGGTGGGTTTGCCTTGGCCAGCAGCCAGACACCCACCCAGCCCCTCGCTTACTCTCCCTCCTCAACAGGACAGGGGAGAAAATACGACGGCAGGGCTTGGCTGTCGAGATGAAGTCAGGGGGGCTGCTCACCAGTTAACCGTCATGGCCAAAACAGACTCGGCTTGGGGAAAATAAATTTAATTTGCTGCAAATTAAAATATATTTGTGTGGTAAGAAACAAAGGCAAATTGAACCAACGTGTTCCCCCCATCCTCTCCCGCTTCTTCCCAGGCTCCGCTTCAGTCCTTCATTCCTGACCCATCTACCTCCCTCCCCATCCAGAGCGGCATAGGGGGGTGGGGATGGAGGATTGTGGTCAGTCCGTAGCAGCTCCTCACACTTTTCCCCTACTCCAGTGTGGGTCCTGCCCATGGTCTGCAGCGCAGAATCTTTGTTTATTTACATGTTCATGTGTTCTTGCTTTGGGCTTTATAATTTAATTTCTTTGTAAAAGAACCTGAAATCAAACAATGGATAAGATATCCAATGAAGCTGTTTAACAGCTGGAAGTTGTGCCATTGTCAGCAAAACAGTAACAGTTTGAATATAGCAAAGTTGCCTTTTTCTACCTGTTTTAAATTATAAAAGCATTAGTGCATTAGACTTTCTGCCTAGTTTTGCTTTGCTTTGTTCTTTTAATATTTCTTGCAGCTTAAAAAAGGAAATGTAGCCAAAGAATTTGCTAAAGGTCACTCATTTCATTTTACAGTTAAATGAAATATTTACCCTAGAAATGTTTTACACATTAATATTTGCACATGCTTGTTATTCTTTTTTTAAAAAACAACAATCAAGTCTGAAATTGATTTGGTTCCTTTCATTATGGATTTTTCACCAAAAATTATATTAGGCATGGTGTTTGTTTTTGTTTTTGTGTTTTTTTTTTTTTAATTTTTTTAAAATTAGATGGGCCTGTTAGCATTACATCATTGTACGGATACTCCCAGGAAGTTGTGTTTTTTGATGGGACCAGCAAGCATGACCCTGCTACCACCAGTTTATTCCCTTATTGCAGATAAGACTTATTCCAAAAACAGTAAGCCTTATTCCAAAGAAGAATTAAAAATTCATGCCGTAAAAAGTTCACTGTCATCACTGAGACAAATGGAAATAAGAACAGTCAGGTGGTTTTGTCTCAGTTTGAGATCCAAGTCCTGTGGCACGCAGGGTGATGTGCTCAGACCAGCCCCAGAGCAGCTGACGGGAGTGCTGGCAGCGGGGCTGTGAAAGCTGGGCTGCCACCATATGCTGGGGAAAAAAGAAAGCTGCATCAGTGCTGGGAGCCAGTGCTGCCCGCTACTGCTGTGTGTGACACTGCTGGCAGCGCCTCTCGGTACAGAGATCCGCTTCTCCAAAGAGAATGGGGCACAACTGTCTTCAGCTGCGGCGCAAGTTACCCAAATTACTTTGGGACATAGCTGCACAGGCTGCACTGACAAGTGAATGTCTGTCTCGACCAAGCTTTGGGCTCGAAAGAGGCGTTCCCTATAATCATCGATCAAATCATTCACATTTCTCTGTGAAACCCTTTCTTCTTGGCTGCTGGAACAGAACTGAAGAGAAGTTGACTGTTATCTGGTTAATGTTCTTAGAATTAGATTCTGCCTTTCTGCATTTGTGGTTGTCTCTTGGATTATCTATCCCCGGATCATAAAATCTGCAGAGGACGCATCATCTCCGTGCCTGGTAGGGCTTCCCCCTCCACCTTCTCAGCTCCTGAGGCTTCGTTCTGATTCGTTTTCTCCTGTTGGTTCGAAATTCCTTCAGTCTCATCACTTCGAGAGCTGCCCTTCTGCAGCGTTTTGTTTTAAAATGTGCCATTTAGTAACTAATCTCAAATGAGAGCAAGGCAAATCTGTTATACAGTAATATGTAATGAATTGTGGTATGAACAAAGAATGTAAGCTGTACACTTGCATAAAACGGTCCTTCTTTGAGTCATTTTTGTGCATGGCATTCCTCTTGTGAAGTTTCTTTGGGTGAATCAAGAAATTAAGGTTTTGATTTGTGAAATTCAGTGAAAGACAGGTATAGAACTGCTTGGTAGATAAAACCAAAGACAAAATTAGTAATAACTGCAGTTTGTCAGTAAAATGATTGACTGAGTTTTAAAAAAATAAAATCAAATGGAAAGCATTTGTGCGGTGCCAAAACTGAGGTTGTCTATTATAACTGTGCTATAGATTCATATAAAATGACAAAAACTTTCTCATGCCGCACATCTTTAAATAGCCTTGCCTTTGCGTGTGCATACATGCCTTATCCTTCCTCGGAGCGATTATTCATTGATGGGGCCTTTGTAAAGGCAAGAGAATTGGATTATATATTATGCTACGCACATTCCTGTATTACTGCTGTTATTTCACTGTACTCCTTAAGGTCCTGGCAAGAAGTTATTTCTGGGTATATTTTTAAGAAACATTCTTTATTTTCAGGTAACAGTTTGGAGAAGTAGCTATTTTTTAAATTCTGATAAGCCAGACTATTCAGGATGACCTAAGGAGAAATGTTACTTGAAAACTGAACTTCACGCTTTGTCTTTTGTGTTTTCCTTTCTTTCTGCAGAAAAAAATGATGCACAAAGATAGTTTCTATGAGTTTAGGAAACGGATGTTAGCCCACAAGTCCCTGTGTTTATATGTACTGCAGTGTTTTGATTTTTAATTAATGGTGTTTTTTGACAGCTTTAAAGAAGATCAGGAGAGGGGCGAGCTCAGGTAGTGTTTGGTGTCAGCAAGTGAGAATGGAAGAGGGTTGTCTGCCCTTTACTGTGTGTGTGAGAGGTGAGGGATTGTATCTATTTATTTGTCATTTTCTCAGTTTGTCTTCAAATGAGGGGAGAAAAAAAAAGGAGGAAAGCCTTATCTAATCAAAGCTTCTCAGTCAGCTAATGACGTCAAGCAGTAACCTCTTTCTCGCCATATTTCCTTTGGACTGTAAACTATTTAATACAGGTAGAAATTACCTCATCCGTCATAGCAACATACCCTTTTTCTGTTTCGCTATGTGGTAGTTTTATCAGTGCTGGGCTTGGCAAGGAGATGAAGAATAATATCCTCTTTGATTGAACTTGCATATTGGAATGTGGGGAGGAGGAACAGCCCTTGCTGGCACCCGGTAAGCGCCCCGGGTCGTCAGCCTCCTGCTAATGAAAAATGCTTTAATGACTGCGCCAACCAGGTGCCAGGATAAGAAATATGCGTGTTCAGTATTGTACTTGTGTCTGACGTGGATTTTGAGCTATGGCAGTAAATTAGCATAGGGACACAGCCTGCATGTGGTCTTGCTCTGTGCTGGCTTGACTGCTGGGCATGAGGAAGATAAGCTCTGCTGGAGTGCGGTGGGGGGTGAGAGTGGGTGTCAGGGGTTATCATGGAGAAATAAAAGCGCTTCTTACCTTGTGGTGATTTGTTCATGTGACCTTGCTGTTAGAATAATTTTGCCTTCTGATGTGATTTTCAGCAGCACGTCACTTTTTCCTGCTGTTTCCAGCAAAAGGAAACTACTTGGGATATTCAGAGGTGACCTGATGTGCACCTGGATAATTAGAGCAGGTGCAATTTCAAATTTAGGTTTTGTATAGAGAATCGTAGCATCATTTTTCTGAAAGAAAAGCTGATAATTGTCAAATATTTAAAATTAGCAGTGAAATTGCAGTTGGCAAGTCCTTGCAGCAGCAATATTTCTTTTTCTTGTTGCTTATGCCAGTCAGGAACATGAGTGTCATAGATTTGTTTTTTCCTCAGAATATGGCGGCATGGGCTTGGACTTCTCCTATAGCATTGCAGTGGCAGAAGAGCTGGGAAATATCCGCTGTGGAGGTGTTCCTATGGCTATTGGAGTGCAAGCTGGCATGGCTACTCCTGCTCTTACAAGGTAATTTTCAGAAAGTTTAGATTAGCCTAAAAACCCAAATTGTCATGTGTTTAGGCCTAAAACTCAATCTGTGTAAGAGTAGGAAAAAACATTACTGTGCAGTTTTACTGTCTAATTGCTCTTCCGTGATACTTGAGGAAGGAACCTACTCTCTATCTCTCTCAGGCAGTTTGGTTTAGGGGAGAAAAATAAGTTTGTTTTTTTTAATGTTAGAATATTATCTATTAAAACGTAGGCCTTGTTTAATAGTAGATAATATGTTTACAAACACAGAACCTTGGTCCTACAACTGATAAAACAATTTTCATTCAAGAATCCCCCGATTCATGTTTGTGTTTTTTCTTAGCCGGATATGCCAGTGCAGGCATACTGAGGAAGTATTTAGTTGTGATGATTAGGATCAGTCCCATTCTATTTTATAATTTACTTGCTTTTTTCCAGCTTTACGAGGCGCTCCTCACTGACTTTTCAGAAATAATGATCAATATTTATGTAAGTCCTAAAGTGGTAGCACATCTATCATACTTCCTAAATACACCCATTCCAGGCAATTACTCATTTTGCTTTTTCTTATCTGCTTGTGTCAGTGTTCCTCTTTTATCACTTGCTATCATTCAGGCTCCTGAATGAATGATGAATGCATTCCTTTCTGAATCTGTTTCGGTTTGGGGTTTTTTTCCCCTCCCTCAATAAAAGTGGCAGTTACCAACTTCTTTATGTAGTAGTTTCACAGACATTCTGCATCAAAACAGCAGTTTGCAAAACTAGAGGGAGGCGACAGGCTAGTCCAGCAGTTTGCCCCTGGCATGTGGATATGCCTAAAATTCTGGAAGGAGGTGGTGGGAAATAAATTCAAATAATGATGATGAAGTCAGGAATTTCTCTGCACAAAGCAGATATACAAGAGGGGAATTTTTGCACAAAAGAGCTCTTTAGGGTTGGGTTGTATGTCGGTGTGGGGTTTTTTTCCCCATTCTGAGTGAAAATGCCTGTAAATCCACTGCAGAGTCTGCAATGTAAGCTCTGTTCTCTTGACATCCGTGTGTTTTTCTGCTAGGTAGGTGTGACTTCGGAGGTCTCAGCCATGGGAAATCTTTCTATAAGTTTTCTTCTCCTTTATGTAATATACCAAAAGCTTGCTGAAAGCATGAAGTTCAGCATCTCTGTTGCAACAGTAGCTTAGTTACAGTCCAGTTGAGAATAAAACTGGTGTTTTAAAAGACTTCAGAGAACAGTACCTTGCCCCCATGATAGCCTTTTATTCCCAGGGGTTTAAAAAAATCTGTGGGTAAAAGAAGATGGGATTTTGTTCCATTGCAGCTTTTTGGCCTTCTGTTACTCTGTTCTGCTGTAGTAAAGCAGTGACGCTTCATACATTTGTGCCAGTGAAATGCTAAAGTGGATATTCTTGGAAAGTGAATGCGAAAATGTCATTAACGTGATAAAATCTGTAATTGAATTTGCATCTCTGTTAGCGAACTTTCCTCCACTGTTAAGTCAATTCCACTGACTAGTAATACAGTGCAGTGTCCCACTCTGAACATGTAAAAGTGAAACTTGATAATGAAATGAGAAATCTGGTTGCTACAGGAAATTTTGCACAGGTGCAGCTTTTCTTCCTGCAGTATAGTAAGAGGCCTAAATGCTTGTCCTGGGTCATGGGTTCAAATTGTATTCACAACCTGGATGGTTTCTTTGAAGGTATCTGTGTATTGTGGTGAACCTATACAAATTCAAACAGATAATCCAAATTTTGCATATTAACATATCATTGTTACACATGATATGTGAGCAGTGCACAAACTAAACAGTAATATGGGAATCAACTATCATCCCCTAAATAACTCTTAATAAGTCTGGAGCCCATTGTTGGCTTTCCTAACTTTGGGCTTTATCCAGCATTTATCAAGCATTTATTTACTGCACCCGTGAACAAACTCAGTGAATGTGGTATCTCATGAAGATGCTGTGCCACTAGAAATTAGAGATGTTTCCTCAATTAGATATATAGACAGTGCAGTAGTTTGAACAGATGGGTGCACATATGCACACACACAAACACAGCTTTTAAAAATTTTCATACTTTGGAAAAATAAAGTCTTAAAAGATTTAGAGTCAGTATGCCTCCTGATGCTGTTTCAGCTGCTTCCATGGGTTTCTTGGTTCAGCGACAAGCTGTTGCGAGGCTTATTTCGTGAAGGTCTTTGAGATATTCAGTTAAATGTGAAGTACATTGTAGTAACAGTTTTAATTATACATACAATATATTTTGAAAATGTTACCTGTATCTGTTTGCTTGTTCAGTATTTCTGCCCCTTTTAACTTCATTATTTATGATTTTTTTTTGACAATCTTCAAAAAGTTATGTGCATGGTCATACTTGGAAGCAATCCTCCAGATTTTGATTTATATGCACTTCTATTGTGCAAACAAATATAGGAGAAAATAGTTCTGTTTCACCTGAAGATGCCAAGACTACTCCATTTTTTTTCCCCAGATTCTGTTAAGTGAAGCAGTAGCACTTCAAATTTGAGAACGAAACGAAAAATGTTTTGTCAGCAGTGATCTGACCTTTGATGTACCTGGTTCTGAGCATAACTCTCTGTCAGATCTTTCAAATGCATGCAGATATAATACTTCACTTGCTTTCAGGCTTACAAGTAGAGCAGAGAAAGCAGCTCTCAGCTGAGGCAGTGAATGAGATACGTTTCCCTGGGCTTGTAAACAAACCTGTAGGGTGACACATCTGTAGTGATACCAGATCAGTGTAAAGCTACTTCATCTAGGCAGTAAACTTTCTTTTCTTCTCCGCCCCCCCCCCCCCCCACACACACTATTTGTAGGAAAACAGTAAGGATAATGATGATTATCATTAGTGGGAAGAGAGCACTTTTCTATTTCATCAGCTTACTCATCACTGATCCTTCCTCCACCCTGAACAGCAGCATACCTGAGAATTAATACCCAAAAAGTCAGGTTTACTGTCTCTTTTCCTGTTTGCTGTAAAGGAGAGAGGCTGCAGCTGACAATCAGAACAGCAGTTTTGAAAAGCAGGATCATCCCCTTGATCAGCTGGGAAAAAGGTGAAAATAGGAAGAGATCATTGAAGAGCAGAGTGGCTTTCCCACTGGCATAGTCTAAGGGAAGCTTGGGTTTGTGCTTCTTCAAGAACAGACATACTGAGCTGTCTCACTCTCCCGTTTGTATTTAATTTGTCTAGTGTTTGTAAGGTAGTCCAGGCCTTGCCCTGAGCCAGAGCAGAGATTGTTACAGGTGCAGTTTTCAACATATCATCAAAAAAAGTATCATTAGGCATTGCTGTCATGATGGCTAGTTGTGTTGCATCCATAGCCAGTTGTGCTGCTTTGTGGTTCTGAATACCTGTGAGGTTCTAACCTGGCCAGAGCAATACGGTGGGGCAATATGAAGTCAAGCAGCTGCTTGTGAACTACATTTCCTCAGAACAGCTTCACAGTGTTCCTGTACCTCTGTATCTTTGAGGTTTCTCCAGCTTCTGGTGACAGCCTGGCCATGCTGTGGTGGCAGGTTGTCTGGTGGGCAGTCTTGAGGTCCTCAGAGCTGGTGTGGTAGCAGCAGGACACCAGCCACATGAGTAGCTCTGAAAAACTGCATGGTCTGAAGAGGGTAATCTTTAATATGACTCCTCTTTTCCAATACCTGCATTTTAGTGCAAAATGCATTCTAAATAAACAGAAGATTGATGTAATTGTTCTTAACCAAAACTCTTCAGATAGTCTCATCTGCATGAGGTGGTCATACCCATTGGGTAGTCTCATACAGGCTTCTCATCTGTATTCTCTTCAGAACATAGCCCTAGCTCAAACTGAGCAATTTATTTCATAAAATCTTCAAATAACTGAAGCGTAAAGGCTTGATAAAAACGAAGCCAGAGCATTTTTCTTATTGCTTTTTTTCTTGTGCCATCTTTCACAAAAAGTAAAAAAGTTTTTCTAAATGAAGGGTTTTTTTTTTAAAACTCACGTGTCTTCTTATCTTCACTGAAGTAGGGACTCAAAGAGAGAAAGCTGACTGCAGTGTGGTTTCTTTTAAATCCAGGTTAGGTAAATTACCGAACTTAATGAGGCTTCCATGCTGCCCAAGGGTGCCCGCTGCTGTTCACCACGCGTTTCTAACCCTTTCTGTGACTGTAAAGGCCATCTCTTCCCTTTTGTTTTTCTTTCTTCTTTTCCTGTGTCTTGAAGATCCAAGGAGTACTGGTAAGCTGGACCTGGACATGTGACAGTAGGATGCCTGAGCAGGACTACACTGAAGCAAAAGTGTGGCACATGGCAACTGCATCATTAATAGTTTGAGTCTAGGAGCAGAACAGAAGGAGAACTGGGACAAATTCGCCTTTTGCTAGTGTGTAAGAAGGAAAGTGACAGTAGGTCAGAGTTACGCTTTTTTTTTGTTGCCTAAAGGAAATCTTCTCTATATTCCCAGGAAGTCCATGAGTAAACTGTTGCGTCATCTTTGAGATACTGTAAAATAATGCATAGATCATCTGAAAACTTTTCTTTTTTTTTTTTCTTTATTTTTGCTTTGGTGGCGAGTAGTCCTCAAATGTGTCAGCTCCAGTGCAAGAAAACTTGAGTTGATCAAATTCTAAGAGCCATGTTACAACTGGCTGCAGCTGTTCATATTTAGAATTTCAATTTACACTTAATAATGTATCATACTAGTGTATCTGTCAGTTCTACTCAGAACTTTCCTTGCTAATTTAATTAATTCACTTCAGCTTAGCTTTTTTGCCCAGAAGCAGAAGAAACAAAAGTGAGTAAGGTCTGCGGTTCTGCTGAGATGATTATCAGCCCAATTAAGTCAGAGTAGTGATGTACACTAGACACACTTTCATTCAATGTAGCAATCTAACCTGTCAGAAACCAGATTTTCATATATATTTGAGATGAATAAAGGTGACTTCAAATTTCTAATTGGCAGAGCACATAAACAGAACTATGTGGATCAAGGAAGTGTTCTTACATCTGTAATTTGTCATGGTTTTATTTTTCTTCTACCCACCATTTACAAGATAGTATTGTCATTTTTGTGTTTGTATTCGTGACATTCCACCAATGTTACTTATAAAGTGTGGACAGGAAAGGATGGACCACTTTCATGCAACTCTGAACATGTCAGAATCTCACACTTGGGCCTTCTGGGTTACCCAGCATCAACAAAGAGCTCCGGTTTATTGACTGTAGACTCGTGTGTGTGTGTGTGTGTGTGCGTGCGTGTGTGTGTATACATACACACATGCCTGAAAATACATTTTAGAGTGATGGTAAGGCTGCATAGTTAATCACATGGGAAACTATGCTCTGGGGTATGGCCCCGGCCCAGAAAGCAGACATAGTCTGCTCTGTCTTGACCTAGAGCATGATCTCATTGCAAACAGAGTTTTCTAATTCTGGAGCTGCTAAACTGGAAAGAAGTGGGTATTGCATTTATGCAAACCTGAGGTTTTTCTGCGATGCGTTTAAGATCGGTAGAATTTTACAGAAACAAAATATTTCTAACACAATAGCTGGCCACTTGCTGAGCTACATGTCCTTCTTGCAAGGCATAGAGATCCATGATCTTCTGAAGATAGTGTTGCTAGATTTTTTTTTTTGTATTGCAAAATAATTTGTTCTGTAGCTTCATTTTTGGGAAGAGCTGAACTATTTTCTGGAACTTAAACTAAACAAAGATATCAAACCAAAAACATTATTCTGAGAAAAGTTCCTGTCATGGAAATCCTCTGTTTAAATAACTAAAGGTTGGCAAAGTTTTAAGCATCAGAAAGCATTGCCAAAAATGCCTGCTAGCTCCTCTCATAATCTGTTTTTTCATGTTGTTGGTTGGGGTTGTTTTTGTCTGATGAATGTTCAGCTGGCTGTACTTGATCATGGCCTAAGGGCAAGAAAAAAAAAAAGTAGACCGTGTAGCAGACCAGGGGACATTGTCCCAGTGTGCTGGAGGGAGGAGTAAACACTCCAAGCTCGCATGTTGTATTTATTTGGGATTGCTGCCGTGATTATCAGCAGGGATAGGACTAGGAATTGAGCTCCTTGTGTGCACAAAGGGCAAGTGTCTGCCAGCTCCCAGCCCATTCCCTGGCTGTCCCGTGTCCTTTGGCTGTTCTGTGTCCAGGCTGGAGTGGAGGGGAAGGGTCAGAGTCTTAGCTGAAACGGGATCGCTCCTTTGGGAGTGCTGGGGCAGTGTTTCTGAAGGAGGGCCCAGGTAACTGCAGCATGCTTAGGCAGACAGCCAGCCCAGGGAGATGAGTGGAGGCACTGACCTGGGACACCTCACACTGAAGAGGAGGCTGAGGAGGAACCTGGCTTTTAGGGATTTCTGCTCACAGAAGAGACATGACCCGAGGATTTTTTCCATCTAGCACAAGAGAGGTTCAGGAACTAAACCATGAGCTCACTGTTCACGCTGCAAGACCAAATCAGTGAATGTTAGTTAGGACAAAATCAACCGTGAAATGAGATGGACCGTGTTTTGAATCAATGAAAGCAGCTAAAGGCTGGAAAAAAAGAGGGTGCTTCTTAGCTGAATTGAAATATGGCTAAGTGAATTTTTTGTGTTAAAATGCCGT
Organism: Opisthocomus hoazin; assembly: GCF_030867145.1. NCBI lineage: Eukaryota > Metazoa > Chordata > Aves > Opisthocomiformes > Opisthocomidae > Opisthocomus > Opisthocomus hoazin. Next base: position 67,391,635 of record NC_134417.1, on the reverse strand, counting down.
CAACAGTTTGCTGTTGGCCTTTTTGTTTTTGTGGGGACTAAAAGAACATCTGGGAAGAGGCACTAATGGATTTCACTGTGTGATTTAACTACAGATGTGAAGTATTAATGTTGTAAACACAGATATTTGCAGAGGGTGGCCATCACATGTCATAACTTTTCAACTACCACTAAAACATGGCAAAGAGCTGGTGCAGAAGTCAGAAGACAGGCAGAAAGCAAGTCCTTCATCCTGGCTGACTGCAGACTGGTGCAGGAGCACTGAGGGGAAACCCCAGGGACTATGTTCAAAACAACAAAACAAAACAACAGTCATAAAGATCAGATTTTGGGCATCTAGACCACACATTTCTGTGGGAGAAAGATGCCTGAATTCTTGTGAAAGCCTTGTTTAAAATGATTGTGGCTGTGCTTCCTGTGAAGGCTCTGAATCATAGCTTTGGAGGGTATCTATTCTGTCTTTTGGCTCTGGGACAGGTTTTACCTAGTCATATGAAAATTGATCACTCTCTGGGTAGAACAAAATTTGTAACTAACTTGTAAATAAAGTTTACCTTCAAAAGCCTTTAATATCCTATCTTTTTCATTCTGTTGTTGCAGGTTTGGTTCTGATGAGTTGAAAAAACAGTTTCTTGCACCAACTATAGCTGGAGATTTTGTGGCTTGCTTGGGAGTCAGTGAAGCTGGAGCTGGGTCAGATGTCGCAAGTAAGTTAACCTAGCAAATTGCCAATTTTAGACAGCCTGATATTTTAATGGAAAGAATCTGCTTTCCCTGACCCTTCCCTTTGCTGCTATCATTTTTAATAAATACAAAGGAAGGAAAATCTGTTGTGGTGAGGGCAAAAAGTAATATTCCAGGAGCAGCACTGCATGCCTCTGATGCATCCAAAAGCAATCAGATTGAATGCATTTGTCAGTGAATCAATATCTATAACCCATTATGGGCTGAGCACAACAGATTAATATGCAGCTGTCATGCTGGCCATGGATTTCTCCTAGAGTTTGTCCACCTCTCCTGCTGCTGCCTCCCGTGTTCTGTCTGAGCTCGCCGCTGTAGTTGCACAGCCACCATCAGTTGTGCAAACCTGCAGGTGTACGTGATGGGGTGTGTGGCCCATTCAACTTGCACTTTCTTGAAACAGACCTCTCCACTGAACACCAGCAAACTGCAGAGCTAGTCCATTCTGAAAATGATGGCATCCCTTTCACGGTGGGTTCCTCTCGTCTCACCTCAGCCCCTTCTGTCATTCCTGTTCAGCAAAAATGTTTCTGAACTGGTGATTGTTTTATTTAGAGCTAATGAAGAACTGGCCATGTCAAATCTATTATCTTTGTGATTTAGTTACTTTGCATGCAACTGTTTTTCTTGGCTTAGTGCAAGAATATGTTTAAAAACATGGACAAATGAAGCTATTGTTCTGAAGTGCCTGAGGCAGTAGGTAGTTTGAACAATTAAATTAAAACAGATACTGTAGAAAAAGTAAAAGATACCTCATCTGACTGTGAATTGTGGACTGCAAAGAAAATGGAGTGACAAGAAACCACTTTTAGAGGTTTTGTTGTTGCACTCAGGATGGCTAAGTTGAGCACATTGTGCTCTAACACATTACTGAGACAAAGTCTCCCTGCAGACAAAATCGCCGAGTTTGACGCTTTTTGATCAGCAGAGTCCTATGTCCATCTCCCTGACCAAACTCGTGTTGTTTTCTCAAGACAAATAGATAATTATTCAGTGTTAGAACCAGGGTGCAGCTGGTAGTTTTCAGGAGAGTTAATGGGGATGATGAAATTATGGGACGAAATCTTCCGGCATGATCCATTGCTGTTTTTCTTTCTAGTTAATTTATTTTGTTTGTAAGAAAAAATCCATAATTTTTATAGAGTTTTCATTAAAATAATTTGAAATTTGAATTTTGATAAAGTGGGAAATAAAACATCATTTATTTTAACTAATGCCTCTAGTTTAATTAGATGATTATCAGAACTTTCAAAATATGATTTTCATTTTTTGATGCAGTGTTCCAGATAATAAGCAACATAAACGTACTTTTAGCTGCATGTTGATTATTGTCTAGTTTAATGGTTATGATACTCTTGGATTAATAAAGTTAAAGAGAAATTTGGAATCGACTAGAATGATCTGATTAACCCAGATGGCAGCTGGTGGGCAGACTGCAGGATGAAATGATGATACTTTTTCACCTTTCATGGAAGATCTGATCCCTGGTGTAAATGTAGAAACCAGCTTACAATGCTTCTAAAGGGTAATTAAATGGACAATGTAGACATGAACAGCATTAGCTTATGTTCTGAGTAGCACTGGTTTGCATGAGGCAGAGAGAACATATTATCTCCAGGTGGCCCAGCTTGAAAGTAGACTGAACTATGTGAAACTGCACTTAATACTTTTTTTGGTTTCTCATATTGTTGGGATGTTTGTCTCCCTTAGATACGTGCAGGGGTAGTAAAGCATAGCAACTATTCACATGTGAAGGTTGGGGACATGCTTCTGCTGTTTGAGCTGGTGTATATAATAAACTGAAGAATGACACAGAGTAAGGTATCTCTGGTATTTTCTTCTGCCAGTTCCAAAATTGCTGAAGGTGTTGCGAACACAGAAGGAAAAAACTGTTTCTCTACATGAGAAGTTAAAAGTGCCTGGAATTAATTTAATCAAAATTCAACAGAACAAAAAGAACTGTGTATATTAGTCTAATATAAATTTCAAGCCAATTTGAAGGAGCACCTGTCTGCTTTCAAACGTAGTTGTTCTATATTGTACATAGTATTGACCATGTGCAACAAAACTAGCACAGAGATGACTTGAGAAGCAGAACAGTACAGAACAGTTGGTATAGAAAGCATCTTTCTTTAATTTCAGGATTCTTGGTACCACAAAGCATACACATTTGTGTTGGTTTTTAATGTTTTTTTCTCATTCTATCTCAATACTATTCTGCAATTTATGTAGTGTTCTGCTGGTAGTCTGGGAGGAATATGTAGGAACACATCACGGAAGACATTTGCTCTTTCTTCGAGTTATGTCTTCCAGGCAACTGCATCACGTAACCCTGTTCATATCTACCTCTTCAAAATAGATGTTTTGCCCCATTTTGTCTCGGTGGAATCCTGTCTTTCTGGTTTTCTGGGTTTAGGTCATCTTTTTTAAGCATGAAAAACCAAAACTGCACATGGTGTCTATAATGGCACAAATGCTTCTCTGACCCTATTAGAAATACTACCTTCTGATATGTAATGTTACACAACAGTTTGCTGGCTTATGAATCTTGTAATTAACTATGCAGATCATCTTCATTAGTGGTTTGCTGTTCAAAAATTGTAAGACACAGTAACCATTCTTATTACTTTGCACCTAAGTACTTGTACTTGCCATGTTGAATTTGAAAACTCAAGATCATTCCTTTCTTGCTGGGCGATACCTCAGTTGTCTGTGTTGGTGACGTCTCCCAAGTTTGTGTCACCAGTAAATTTCATGAGTGTATTTCTATCCTTCTTCTAAAGATCACTAGTGGAGATACTCAATAGGTTTTGTCCGAAGGCTGATATCCAAGGGGGAGCTGCAATAGTACCAACCCTGCACATCAGCACTTCCTCTTTTAATGCAACGTGATGCAATTTCCCCTTTGCCGAATTCCTTGTCCACATTTCCAGTTTTGTCCTAATTCTTACATTTTCAAAATTTTAAGTCATAGTTACCTAGTAGCACCAATTTGAATTTGCTTGGGTCTAACAGGATTTTTTCTGTTCTGCTTTCCTCTAGAAAATCTATTTTCATAATAAACTAATCAGGTTGGTTTTGAATAAGATACTACTGGTAAACTGAATTGTCTTTTCTCTCCAAATGTATTCTGAGGCTGTGCAGATTGCTAAAACCAACAACCTCTCTTTTCACTATTTTTTAATTTCTGTACAGTCCTTCCTGAAGATTTCTTACTTTGTCAGCTATATTGTGAAACTTTTTGTAAACTCATGTGAAATATTTCTTTAGTTTTGAGGCATCCTCTATATGCCTGACTCTTTTTCCCATTCTTTTTTCATTTCTGTTGCTGAAACATTTTTGTTTGCCGGCTCAGTCTTCTTCAGTTTTGTTTGGTTTCATTTGCAAGATTTAACATAGTTTGATCTGTGGCAGTTCTTTCTTTCTGACCTCCAAGCTGTAGCTCACTTTGATGATTAATCTCTCTCATTTCCTGTAGGCCATCTCCTGTTTTTTGAAGTGATTATTCATTCAGTTAGACTTGAAGCTATTTTGTGCAAGTTTGCTGTTTTTTTTTCCTGTGTTGACGATGTAAATTCCAGATATATGTTCTTCATTTTTTATTTTTAGGATATGCATTGCCTATCTTTGATCGTAATGTTGACCTTAAAAGTTGAAGCCAACCTTGCTTTTTGTCAAATCTATTTTAATGCATGTCTGAACTGAAGAGCACAATGGAGAAGAAAACTTGAGGCTCAAGTATGTTGAGATTTGAATGACGAAGGGACCAGCCCTAGTTGCTTATATGGCACTAGTTGTATCATATGCCTTGTGGTCTTTCCTAGCAGGGGCCCTCACAGCATGCTCTGTAACTTGTTGAGTTATAGGCACTACAGGGCTAGTGGAGTGGACCTGCCAAAAATAAGTCATGGAGCACCCACTGAAGTAGCCTTTTCCCAGAACTACACTGTATCAGGAAGAATAATTACAGTCAGATATTCCCAATTATCTTCATAGCCATATGCGTAAGACAGTCCACTTGCCTTTAGTAAATTGTTAAGTAGGTTTTCAAAGCCTGCTGTATTTTAAACATAAAACTTATTGACTTGATCATCTTTCTTCTAATTAAAGTGAATCAACTCTTTGTAAGTTGATTTTAAATAGTCGTTTTTCAAGTGTTTGAAGCAAACTGTCAACCATCACATCTGGGAGTACTTGAACATTCCCATTAGTAAGGCATTTGTTCTTTAATCTGTATTTGGGTGGTTAGTCCCCTGTGACGCCATGCTTGCAAGAACTGTTTACGTTTGTGATAACATCACAGTGCTCATTGTTCCTCTGCAGACCTTCCATGGGACCTCTATCTAATCTTTTCAGGAGCTGTTTCACAACAAAGGGATGTGTGATGTAAATCACTGTATCTGCTCCCATCCTTTTCACACTGCTTCAGTTCAGTGTCATATTTCATATTCTGGCTCTTATGTGTCCTTCATTTATTATTTAGTCTCCATGTATATGATTGTCCAGTGTCTGTGTCCATGTAATATGAGCATTAGTACTTTAGATTCCTTCAGTTTGTTAGCCTTCATTATTATACAGATTTCATATCAAGTGCCTTGGACAGATTTGGCATAGTCCTTTCATTGACTGAATAGCTATGTGGATACTGTTTTTATCCACATTACTATTATCTCTTTCCCTTGCTGTTCATCATTATCTGCTTGTAAGTTCCTTCAAGCATTGCTGTATCCGATATTCACTTGTCCTGTACTTTATACAATTTTGTCCCATCATTTTTCCCCAGTTCCTTCACTGGCAAGACTTCTTTTCAGCCGTGCTGACCTCAGTCCCAATTTATCTTGTAAATGAAGATCAGATGCTTGGTTTTGCTTTGGTTTATGTTCAGAGCTGTTGGGAAGATGGCTCATGTGCAGACTGAGGTGGCTGTGTATGAAGGTATAACCAGCTGACTTAAATGTGCCTGCCCACCCTACTTGGTGTCTGTGACTCCTACCCTCCAAGTCTACTGCTCTCCTCAGTAGGTGGGCTCTTATGGACTTTGTAGTCTCATTGGATTTACAGGTGCTCATAGGGGTGCAGTGTAGGGTTCTCTTATACCGTCACCTACTTACAGCTAGATATCCGTTGGAGAGTCTTCCTCAGTTGGGGTTTTAGCTGAAGAAGTTCAGTTGCAGGGGGAAGAAGCCAGCTCTTTGGAAACTCTGCTGGAGTGTAAATAATAACTAATGATTCACTCCAGCTGTCTGTGACAGCTAGCTAGGGCTGCTTGCAGGGTGATGTGAACACTCATGGATGAAAATAAAATTGTTTTTTCCCGGAGACATGAATAGCGGGTGTTTAGAACCCCTTCATGTACAGACATTCTTAGCATTTAGACTTGGCCTTTTGAAAGTGTACTAATTTTGAATTTATTACGCCATTCTGACCAAGAACATGCAGGAAGTGCGTGTATGTATATCTTTATGCATACACAGATATTGAGGCTTATGTTTGTTTAAGTCAGGACTCTGAAATTAATGGCCTCCTCAGTGACTAACATGCAGTCACAGAAACATATAACAGATCGCAGCAGACGGAAATGTTTCTGGCCTGAGTTTTTGATGACTGGATTTACTTTGGGAAAATTTTCTGCTTTCATCCACAGGGATAAAGACTCCACCTAAAGGAGGGTGAGAGAAGTGGTCTGGTTGCCCTGGCTTGCTTTCCAAGAGTTGTCCGTATGGGTTGGCCTTGTGCAGACTGGAAGGGTCAGAGGACTTGGGGGGTATGAAGGGAAAACCAAGTGTTAGTTGACTGTCTGAAAGCAAGGGAGTGACCCTGCCAGTTGTACAGGGACCAGCTTATCCATCCTTCACGAGAATAACCCTTGCTTTCCTGTGTTTCGAAATAGGTATCAAGACAACAGCTGTGAGAAAAGGCGATGAGTATGTCATAAATGGTGGTAAGATGTGGACTACGTCCGGGTGCCAAGCAGACTGGATGTGCCTGCTGGCAAACACCAGTGAAGGACCTCCCCATCGAAATAAGTCTCTCATATGTCTGCCAATGAATCTACCTGGTAATAACACAGAACTCTTTCTCTTCTAATTTGATTTTATTGGTGGGTTTGTGTATGCACAGTAGAAGAAGGAAAGATGTTTGACAAAAAGGACTACACTCATAAATGCTCTTCTAAGTTAAGTGTTTCACTGTCATAAAGTTGGTTCTGAAATGCACTTGCACGCTTCCACAAAAAAGTAGGGGACGGGAGGAAACAAGAAGGAAGTTAAATATTTTGCAGACTTCAGCTTGTGGCTCCCAAATAATTTTATACGGAGAGTCCTTTTTCAGATGCATTTGTGTGGGAATATTTCATAACTTTCCGTGAGAATGAATAGACAAGTCAATGCCAAGGACAAAATTAATTCCTCAAAGAAATCATTAAAAATAGAGCCAAAATTTTTTTAAAAATTTGTAACATCCAGTGTCTTTTAGTTTTGTAGAAGTTCCAGAAAACTTCTATCTTGGTTTTCGGCCCCCAAAAGGCTTGAAGAGACAAATAGTCCACAAAATAAATAACATATTATGCTATTTACATAGATCTTTGCTACATATGAATTACATGTAAGAAGTTCTTAAATTATCTGTCTGAAATAGCATTCAGCTCTTTCCTGTTTTTGTACTACAACTGATGAACAGAATATATATTTCTTTTTTCAATGAATGAAGATGACTGTCTTATTTCTTCAGAAAACATTGAAAGTGATTCTCAAACATGTGAAAATGCAAGGATAAGGAGTTTAGAGATTTCAAACTTGGTGTGTATGGGTACAAGTTTCAGTGGTACAGTCCACACGATGTCTGTTCCTGAGTAGTCTGCAGACCTTGCAGGAAAGATGTGCTGTATGCGTAAAGGACATCATTCAGAGAGGACAGAGTTAAGGCTATGTTGACAGGGACCTTTTGCAGTGTATTTTCTTCATATTCAAAAATAATTTTGAACAGTTTTAACATCTGTTCAAAAGTTTTTACACCTTTTTGGTTTTCACTCCATGTTTTAAAAGTTATGTAATATATAAATTCCTTGAATGTATCATATTTTAACACATTTAAAATATAGAATATCTATTGAATATGTAACAATGTATATTAACATATATATTAATATGAAATACTAAAACTGATGGCATTTTTGTTCATTCAATTCAGAGTATTTTATATACAATATATATGTCATTGTCAGCATTTCATGAGTAGGGACACCACCATGGCAGTGAAGATCTGTATGTTCACTTAATGGATCAGACTGCGAACAAAATCCAGGTCTCCAATGTTGCAAAAGAGGGTGATGAGAACTACTTAAGGGAATGTGCTGTGAGTGAATTTCAGTATGGAGTAAGCCAAGTAAGTGAGTTGCCTTGGGAATGAAACAAGTTCCGAGTGCGTTGTGAGTCCCTACAACCTCTGCTCATGCAAGACAGGTTTTGCATGGGAGCTCACAGCAGATGGACCTGAGCTGCTTTGTTAGTTGTTGGCTTAGTCCTTACTGATAAGTGATGAGCGAACATGTAACTCAGAGCCAGAATCTCCCTGAATTTCCAGGTGAACTCACTTACCAGCCATCTGCATGAAGTCGTCCTTGTGATTTTTTATGAAAGGGTCAGAGCACAAATGCAATACTGCTTCTCTGAGGTCAGTTTTCCAAAACCAGCAAAGCAGCCAACCCACTGTTAGAGGCAGATCAAATATACAGAAATTAACTGGGAGGGTTTCAGCTACTTTGCTTATTCCAAAAAGACATGTGAGTCATTGTAGCTTCATGGAGCGGTGTTGTTAGGCCATACAGACCTGCTTTACCTGTTGTAAATAGATTTTGAGTAGAAAAATTGCCTGAGTCACCTGAAACTGATGTGCAGAGATACATCAGTCTTCCTAGAAACAGAAATTGCTCTCCTCAAAGTGTGTATGCTTTCATTCTTCTGTGCGATACAGATATCAACCTCCGAAAAGGTCACTATACCAAGATTGGAGACCTTTTGAAATAAAGTATTAAGGTGGTTGATTGTGCTCAGTGGGTGGGTCGTGTCAGAAGTGAGATTTTTCAGGAAGACAAAGAGGAAAAGTATGAAAAGGCTGCCATTTGACACAGATGTGAGGAGGAAGCTCCAGCTGTTTTGGTACATCCTAAGGATGTCTGTCTGCCAGAGATTGCACTCCTTGAAGGGCAGCAGACCAAGACTGTACGGGAAGTGTCTGGAGGACATCGCAGAGTGATGCACTATCAAGCATCTGTAGATGTACGTGTGTCAAAGCTCAAGAACGTGCAACGGAGAATGAGTGTGTTGTGTCTGACTAACTGCTGCAGTCACCAGCCTATATGGCAGCGTAAGGAAGGGATCCGTGGTGCAGCGATAACTCGTTCCTTGCTGGCAGCTGGAAGGACATGGGAGGCTAGTCCAGCATTTTTCATTAAAATCTTAATTGTTTTGTACTTGTATAATGTGATGATAAAAAGAAAAGAAGTTCCAAGTCTGAAAGTGGGTTGTTAACTTCAACAACTGGTAGTTTATTGGAGATATGAATTAGGATTTGCTGCTTCTGATTTTAGGTGTATACAGTGTCTGTTCTGGGGTGAATCAAATCATGGTCTAGATTTGACAGACGCTGCTGAGTACATTCCTCATAAAGGGAATTTGGATAATGGCAGTCTGGACTTACAGTAGATAACCAAATTTGGTGAATACTCGTCATACTAATGATGTCTTAAAAAAAAAAAAAGCACTGAATTTCTGGTATGATGAAAGAGAATATAACAAGTCATAAAACATCTGTGTGCAAGATATACAGACAAATGGCTTGCAGCCCTAATCTGGTAACTATTTGCACACTGGTTTGTCCTCCGAGTCCTCAGATAGCAGCAGGGTAGATTGCAAGGAGGAGATAATAAAGAGAAGAGCATCCAGGAAAGGGGAAAGAGCATGTTTCTCAGGCTGCAATTTAAAATGTGCCTCTTCCCATTTGTAATAGCACTAAATGGTGTCAGGAGAGAGCGACTGCTTTTTGCTAAAGATAGAATACAGGAAATAAAAGAGCTTGTCAGAAGGCTGGAGGAGTGGGAGAAAATGAAAAATCAAATACGCCTGGGAAGAACTGCCCAGGAAGAGACATAGCAATCCATCTCAGTGACACTGGTACAAGTAGCACAAATGGCTCTGTTAGTGATTTTAGTAAGTCAGGCACATGGCCTTACTAGATTGAGATTTGTGTGTGATTGGATGGCTTGTGATTTATTTAATATAGACAAACTCCAGGAGTTATCTGGGCAGATGATTTCTACTGCTGCTGGTAGATTTTAGTATATAGTACCGCTTATGAAGAGAATGAAGATAAGTAAACTAAGTAAAGGAAGATTTTGATGCCCATATTGTACCCAAAGAGATGATTATGTATCATTGCCTTCAAAAAAGGAAAAATGTAAAGCATGTGCTAGCAATAGAGGGGGCACTACCTGAGGCTGGTGCAGTTTGGCCCCCTTCTGAATGAGAAACATAAATTAATCAAAGAGCAAGTGAAACTGGTAAGGCACGACAAAGAGGGGATGCTGCTGGATTCAGGAAACTTGAACACACAACCCAATATCTGGAAGAAGTGTGGATAGCAATCATTAACATATTTAGCTTCTCATACCAAACCTGTAAGAGCTGGCTTCACTAGTTGTTGTATGTGGATCTGGGGAAGTACACAAGAGGACTGATTTAGCAGTATAAAGATCTGGCAGTAGCTGCTTTTTTTCCAGCAGGGTCCTTAGTAAACCACCCACTAACAAGAGCAGTCAGTGTATCTTCATATGAGTGAAGAGCAGTGATTGCATAAAACCAGCTGGAAGTAGTCAGAAGACATGATGTCTGAGACTCTCAAAGAAACCAAACAGTAATATTCCAACGGGAAAAGAAGTTCCAGAAATCATTTGGGCTTGTAAATGGTTCGATGTGCATTTGTTTAGCTCTGATTTTAATACAGAAACAAACCACAAATGCTTTTTTGTCATGACTGAGTCCAAATTACTGGATAATTTTCAGTCCAAGAGTCAAAAATTTTTATACAGCTGTCCTGATTTTCTTCCTGTGCTGAACACATATCAAAGCAAGCATTCCTGACACATAATGTGTTTACAGATTGGCTGTTGGAGAAGAGTCTTGAGTGGAAGGTGTGGAAGTCTATGTGGACCTTATTCTGAGAGCAGTCTTGGCATTTGGAAATAGTGTCAGCATTTCATCTCGGCAGAGAAATGAAACTTTCCATAACCTTGTTCAATGCAGCCAGAAAGAGTGAGTTTAAAGGGAATGACGGCCAGCTGCTTCTGCCTGTAAAACCAAAATAATTTTCACATGGCTGAAGGCGTCCTGTCAGTAGAAGTTGAGATGTCTATATTAGTTCAGAAAAAAATGTTGACTGAAAGCCATGAAGGATGGCAAGGTACAAACAAGTACAGGGAGGGACCACAACATTCTGTGTGGTGACCAACTCCTACTAAGCAGTGTTACAGAGTAGTAGAGAAATCAAAAAAAACATAGAATAAAGAGGAAAATATTGCCAGAATACCCCCTCATCACACAACTCATTAGAATACCATGTATCTGGGTAGTGAAATGTTTTGTTTTCTGCATAGACATATATGCTGGTTTGGAGGGCTGTTCTTCTACGTATATTGACTTGGCAGATGTGATCAGCATGTTTTGCACAAATCCTCATACAGAATCATAGGTATGGTTTGGATTGGAAGGGATCTTATAGATCATCTAGTTTCAACCCCCCTGCCACGGGCAGGGACACCTTCCACTAAACCAGGTTCCTCACAGAATCATAGAGTGGCTTGGATTGGAAGGAACCTTGCTCACCCCAGTTTACCTCCAAAACATTCTTGCCTTCCATCCCAAATATTCGCATTAGCCCCAGAGCAACAAGGAGGTAGTTACTGAAGATAGGGAAACTGCCACGAAAGATCAGTGGATGTCTGTTAAATTCTCCTGGCACAGGGGTAAGCCATGATTCCATCTGAACAGTGGCAAAAAAGAACTTGTAGCTATGAAAAAACAAACAACAGGAGCGTGGCCAGACCTGGAGGAACCGGGCTCATCTCCGGCAGCCCATTACACGTGGGGTCAGAGTCAGCGCTGCGTAGGGAGGTCTGCAGGGAAGCAAACCCTCTTCGCAAGCATGTCCGCATTAAAACACAGAGGAATGAATTGTGATCATTATGAACCCTTCTGTGACTACCTAGATGAACTAAACAATATTTTGTAGGCAATTATAAAATACATAGTTTTAACAAAATTTGGAGTTGATATGGAATTGTTGGATGTTTGTAGCAGTTGTGAATTTGAGTCAAGTTTTTGCTATTAGGAAAAAAGCAAGTAGTGTGATTATAGACTCTCTTCTATAGGTACCAAAAAAAATCAGGATAGGCTAGAAAGGGGAGGATAAACGTGGAAGACAGGGAAGGAAGAGGATTTCCAGGAGGAGAAATTCTCTACTTGCAGCTTAAAACATAGCTCTGTTTTTGCCATTATTTAGTATTCTCTACTGTTTCACAGCAGTGCAGGCACTTGGCAAATACTGCTAAATTGAATTCCAGCATTTTATTATAGTGCACTAACAATCAAACACAAGCAAATAAATATTGAATTGTTTCAAGACATGCATGAAGTAAGATTATTGCTACTAGTAAACAGTTATTGTTTGGGGACATAATGAAAAGTGGAACCTTTGCAATTGCAGTTTCTGATTTGCTAGTTAAATAAAATGGAAAAACTTTAAAATAGGAAGTGGGCCATTTTACTCTTAAATTCCAGAATACTGTTTATTTTTTTCCTAAAGGTAGGTTTCACTGTAGTCTTGGCACATACCTTCATATCTGCAAACTTTGCTTTCTTAAAATGCTGGGCTTGTACATAGTGCTTCTGGTTTTTGTGGCCTAATACCCCTTTTCCTTCAGGCATTCATGTTGCTAAAAAGATAGACAAACTGGGCATGAGGTCATCGGACACAGCTCAGATCTTTTTTGAAGACGTAAAGGTCCCCAGGAAAAACCTCATCGGTGAGGAAGGAAAGGGTTTTACATACCAGATGTTGCAATTCCAAGAAGAGCGGCTGTGGGGAGTAGCCACTGGTAAGTCATGGTTTGTGCTCCTGGGGCTGGGCAGGGACGCAGGGGTCACCCTTCGCATGACTAACAGCACTTTCCTTTCATTGTAAACTGCAATGACCTCTTACGATCTGGTTTTGAAATCTGTCATAGCCTGGATACAGACAACCTTCCCTTTCTTAGGAAAACTTGAAACAGAAAATGTTTCCTGAGGCATCACAGAGGCTGGTTTTGCCTTGTTTTTCTTGGTGCTTTTCTGCTGATAAAATATGGCATCATGTTATGTCTGCTACAAATATAGTACAAAGGCTATCAAAATACTGGCATGAAATAGAAGGACGGTGACTTTTCCTGTAGTACAGTAAGCTATGATGTTTGTCCTGGATTTTAAAAATTAACCTCAGTGGCTGTGTAAAGAAGTGCCCCTTGCAGGATGTAAGAGCTTTGTTTTGCGGGTCTGTTTTACCTCTGTACACTTGGGACATAAGTGTTACAGCACCAAATTCCTTTCCCTGAAGTTCTGCTGTTACAGAGTTCCTGTTACTCTGAATTCAGACTGTACTTGAATCTGTAAATCTGGGTTATACGGATTCTGGATATTCCAGGTAACCAGATCAGGGTCTGGATTGTCCGTTTTCAGCTTCCCAACTTTCCCCCCCACTCCACAGTGCTTGCTTCTTCAACTTAGATGTAATGTCGTTCATTGTAAGAATATTGGCCCTTTTTAAATTTCAGGGTTGTATAAATACTCTCACCATAGTTGTGCTCCTGTGTGTACCCCGTCTGTTACTGTAGGTGTGTGGCTGGGGAATCAGGTACTCTGAGAAGTGATTTTCTGGTTCAGTGACTGAACAAAAAATCACTCCCTGTTGTGTGTTGATCCCAGACCAAATATTTTGACGTTCAAATGCTTTAAAAAAATCTTTGATTTGGGCCCAAATTCTTAGTTCAACCTGAGATAAAGAGTAAATGTGAGAGTAGTTTTAGCAAAGAACAGGAGGTTAGACTTGCAAGGGATGCCACTGCAGACTCGGACAAGCAGGAGACATGATGTACTGCTGCTCCTGCTTTAATCGAGGTGTACACAGACTGCAAGGACATGGACTGTGCATTTTTATGCTTAGTTTGAAATCTAAATTAAACAATACAATCAGAAACTCTGGGCTGCAGTGATACTCCCCAGGCAGCAGAGTAGCCCACGGTGTTAGTCATGTCTCAGGCAAAAGTGACGCGCACTGACAGCATCAGAACACGAAGCCTGGCAGGTTAGATCACTCCTGTTAAAACCACTGGCAGCTTGGTACTGTCCAGCCTTGCACAACTGCCCGGCAGTCACCGCGCTCTGGCAGGAAGAGAGACACCAGGTTTCAATTCTTTTCACCCAGAAAAACCTGGCAGGAGCAGGCAAACCCTCGCCCTGGATGATCTGTCTGGGGAGGGCATCGTCGCTCCCCCCGCCACGGCCAGGCAGGGACCATCAACGAGGAAGAGCCTTGGGGTTCACCAAGGGAGAGGCAGCTGCCTCCTGCAGCGCGGTGACCAATGTATTATACCTTGCTGGGCCCCCCAGCTTTCCTTTTATCCACTATCTGATGGAAAAATGCATGAAAGTGCTGGGAGCAGGGACAAGACCCATGGTCTGGGCCAAGCTGCAAACTTCAGAGGAAACCAGTTGTGGTAAGCAGGAAAAAAAGAGTAACCGGCATTCAGAAGGGATCCAGGTGCTCGATGGGTGCGGTTTGTTACACCACAACATCTAGTTGTTAGCTTCCAGTCCTGCCAATGGTTTTACATATATTCAGCTACAAGTGTTTTGCTGAAGGCGTAGATGTGCCAAACTATGTACATGCTTTCTGTAGCTTTGTGATTAGGTCTGCGTATGTAATCCCAGTCCTTGTTTCTGGCCCTCAGAAGGACATTTCATCCCATTTCATAACTATTCATGTAACGCTGAGAATCATCAGTTTACTTTTAAACGCTTTGGGGGCCAGTCCTGGCATCTTCGCTTTCACTGTTCCCTAAAACTTAGAAGAGGCACTTGACTGCCTGTATTTTCTTTCTTTCCTTTTCAGGTGGTGTTGTGTTTGGGGGGGTTTGTTTTGTTTTTTTGTTTTTATGTATTTTTAGTATTGTGTTCTCCAGCCTTCTCTGTGTTTGTTAATTATATTATTTGTGGCCAGATTTCAGAACGTGTGGGGAGTTTGTTTTCTTTCTTCTTCACCTTTTGTTTTTTTACTTTAAAAATGAATTTTCAGTCAGATTTAAAGTACAAATGGAAAACTAATTTCCTGGAATTGCAAAATTTGGTCACAGGTGTGGTCTTTTCTTCCAAGTGACACGTTGTCAAAGGCATTGGTAAAAGTCACCGTGTTTCTTGCTTCATTGAAAGCGAAGAGCTGCCACATATCTCTCCCATGTTGTGACACTCGGTAAACACCGTCCATTTGTGGACCTGTTGCACTGATCACCGGAAAAGAACGTTGCTATGGCAAGAAAGCAAACAGTATTTTTGTGAATTGCTTAACTCAGAGGCAAAGAGGGAGTTCAGTGTGTGTGAGAGAGCAGAATGGCACTTTTCTAATGACTTCTATCTGCTCCTGTAGTCTCAGTTTTACGAGCACCATTGAGTCATGGCCAGTAAGCAGGATGACAGATCCTTTTGCATGGGCAATGCACGTCCTTAAGAGACAGATTGCTCAGCTTGGAGCACACTTTACCTCTCACTAGAGAGTGATCAGCCACAGCCTAAGAAAAATACATTAATTTCCTTTTGTTTTGAGAGGAAACGTAGCAAGGCAAAGTGTGCTTACAGTGAGCAGAAGTTTCAAGTGGAAAAATATAAGTTGGATGGAGGTACGAGGGAAAGATTGTTCTGCATCTGGCAACTTCAAGTGCTTTCACAGTTCTCGGCTGTGTGGTAGACCATGCATTCCTTCGGCTGCCCTAGAGTAACATTTCCTGCATGTGCTGTCAGTTGAAACCTGTACGGCCAAGTTTATCTGAGGTTGTGGAGAAGATTGTATGAAAAAACAGGGAACAAATACACAGAACAAAAAAAGTTCAGAGAGAAAATGAGTTTCACTGTTAAGAATGGCATTTCTCTGTACTTAGGACTGTTGAAGTATTGTGTGCTGTTATGTTGTACGAGGCTGTTGGCAGTCATGGTATTCATGACATGCTGCATGTTGTTGCTGTTTGCTGCGTAGCTGAGCTTTGCCATGTTAGAGCTATGCTCATAGCTCTAAGTACCTGTAGTCATAGCATCACAGAATGGTTTGGGTCAGAAGGGAACTTTAAAGCTCATTGCGTCCAATCCCCCTGCCATGGGCAGAAATATCTTTCACTAGACCAGGTTGCTCAGAGCCCCATCCAACCTGAGCTTGAATATTTCCAGGGATGGGGCATCTACCACCTCTCTGGGCAGCCTGTTCCAGTGCCTCACCACCCTCACTGTAAAAAATTTCTTAGAATCATAGAATGGTTTGGCTTGGAAGGGACCTTAGAGATCATCTAGTTCCAACCCCAAAACGTTCTTCAAGTTTGATCTAAACCTACCCTCTGTCAGTTTAAAACCAGTGCCCCTTGTCCTGTCACTACAGGCTCTGGTAAAACATCTCTCTCCATCTTTCTTAGGTGCTGTTCTGTTCCTTCCCACCAGGTCTTGCTCCTGCCTTCTCTTTTCTGTTTCTTGTCTCTTCTTTCCCTGGTGCTGGATGCTGGGAACCACATGAGCCAGACCAGAGCACCTTGCTCTGACAGACCAACACAAGACCAATCCCCTGTCCTTACCCCTCCAACCTCCCTTTGGCTCTCCTAGCACTGGCATGTACTGTTTAGTTTCCCTTCCAGCAGCCCAGACTCAGCTCCATGCTTCCCAAGTATCACTTTAGGGGCAAGGGGCAAGCGGTGCCTAGACACTTCTTGCACTTTCTTTGGCATCTCTCAGGCTGGAGAATGTAGACATACAAGTGAAAAAGCTGTTAGTGTTACACATGCTACAGTGTTGTGTTACATGGTCCTTTGGAAGAACAGGGATATTCCTTTGTACGAGAGATGTCCCCGAAAACAGCAATTTGTTTTCCTGTCCAGAAAACCAGCATTAGGGTGGCAGCATAGTGTGTTAATGCAGAAGAAAGCAGGACATTATTGTATATGCTCTTTTGAAAAATAAGCGTTGGGGGTAGTTGTTTGAGAAAGGAAGGGAAAATATTTAAGGAATGAAAAAAGCTGAACACCTTACGGAATGCGGAGACAGCATGTGAGAAACCATGCTCTGCGGGAGAGCTGGTGAGTGATCATGGTGGGGCCAGTTGGTGGGATGCAGAGTCTGCATGTGAGAGGAGTATAGGGATGAAGTCTAAATAGGGGTGATCTTGAAAGCAATGCAAAAAGGAATATGGAAGCACACCAGGCTCCTGTAACGAACTGTCATGTCAGTAACCAGCAAGTGGGAAAAGGGATGCTGTAGTAGTCCAGGGCTTGGTTGTATTTTGCATTTCAGATTTAGACTCTAAATGTGAATGGATGTGAATATGCGTACTTTGAAAAGAGAAAATGTGACCCTTCTCATACTGATAGATTTGTGAGCTCTCTCCCTCTCACTACTGCTTGCCATAGTGACATGGGTCCATATTTGCCAAACAAAATTCACAAATTCAGCACCTAAGCTGCCAGAGACTGATAGCATAGCCCTTTGTTTCAAGGCTGGTTTGCCTTGGAAAAGTTTTCCCTCTTCTTCTTTAAAACAGGATATCTCTTAAGTTTGCTCAAAAAGTAGCAGCAAACTAGTTCTCTTGCTTCACAGCAGTGTCTCCCACTTCTCTCGCCTGTCTTCCAGCAGTACCCTGTTTTGATTCTGTTTCCGTTAGAAGCACTGTTTTGCATTTACTAAAAGTGACTGTGAATGTTTTTCCTTTCTATCCTGCGATCTGCTCACAGAGTGCAGACGTAGTAAGCAGTCTATTCGTATTCCTTGATCTCTGAATAGTTTTCTGCCTTCTCCTTGAAAGCTTCCTTGAATTTACATTGCTACGGCATTCCTCGGTGAGCACGCTGTCTGCCTCCAGATTTTCTTTCAGGACTGTAACAGACCTTCAGGACACAGGTAGCGTGCAAGGCAGGAGTTGCCGTGAGCTTTTGCTAGGGCCCCACGTGAGGCATTAAGGATAAAGTTTAAATACTCGTCATCACATACTGCTCCCTATGACTTTCCTTCCCTCCTCCCCACCCGCCTTCACTCCTTCACTCCCCTCTGAGTTTTGGCAGCTTGGGGCTCAGGTGAAATAGGGATAAAGAGGTCTTCAAGGTACAAGGAAAGAGCAGATTTTTGCAGAACTGAAAGTGCACCCCAAACTGAGCGTATGGAATAATTTACTTTAGAAAACCTAATGTATTGTTTGTACAATGTGAAAAAAACACATCTTTTCCAACAAGAAGAAAACCAACAGATCTGGCTAAAATGATGTCTTGTTCTGTGCTTTGCTTCAAGTACTGACGCCGCTGGAAACTATAATAGAAGAAACTATTGACTACGCTCGCCAGCGGACAGTGTTTGACCGTCCCGTCCTGCACAACCAAGCCGTGCACTTCCGCCTGGCCGAGCTGGCAACCGAAGTGGAGCTCCTTCGCTCACTGCTGTACCGCACCGTTGGTGAGCTCCCGCTTCTGTCTTCCCAGAGGTGCTTCTCTTCACGCAAAGAACGTTGTCAGGCCAAAGGAATGTGGGGAGGTGACTGCCAGAGGCAGGCTGTGAGCAGGGACTGCCTGTGCATAACTGTGCTTTTTGGTGTCTTTTTTAGCTCTCTATGTGGAAGGCAACGATGTGACGAAATTTGCTTCCATGGCTAAGCTAAAGGCAGGTCGTCTGGCCCGTGAAGTGACTGATAGCTGTCTCCAGTTTTGGGGAGGAATGGGATTCACCAGCGAGGTTTTGGTGAGCAGGCTTTACAGGTAAGCAAGGGAGTGGTGAGAATAGGAAATGGCTTTCCTGAAATTTGGCCTATTAAAAGTCCCACCAAAATATCACCCGCTTGAAAAGGGCACCGGCTCCTAGCCAGTGTGAATGGTATTGTTCCACTGGTTGGCATGTCGCTGCTGTACACCGTGGATGCAAGGGCATCCACAGCCCCACTGACTTTGGGGTGATGTGTGTGAGCGTCAGGACTGAGGCTGACTATTCCTTTGCCAGATCTTGGCTTTGCATTACACCTGTGTAGTTTGAACTGCCCATGGGTTAGCTTGAATGTCGGGTGAAAGAAGTGAACTCCATGCTTTCCCTGATGGTCCTCTAGTACCTGCCAGACAGTAGGATAAATTAAAAAACGGGGAAGCCTACCAACAAGTGATTTTTTTTTTTTCCTCTTTGCTCCTTGTTTGCTTGTAGTCTTGATTACAAGAGCAGAACTAAAACAAAACAGATGCTTTTTTCCAAAACCAATAGAAAATCAGCTTTATCTTTTTTCCCCAAATACATGCATGAAACTGGAGTTCATCATTAGGCTCCTGCAGTAGTCTTTTCTGGTAACAGTTTCCACCTGATTAGTCACACCAGATACCATGTGAGACATATGAGACATGTGGCTGCTTCCAGCAAGTTGTTAGAGCATTAAAATGGTGCAGAGGCCTTTTTGCAAATTAATTAAAGTCTCTTCAAATTTTACCATAAATCTACTCAGGGCAAAATTCTCTCTAAGCAAACAGTTATCTTGGCAGCTGTTAGGAAAATTCTGGCCCCAGTGTCTTATATTCTGCAGAAGGACCAAAATGGAACTTGCATTTTCTCACAGTAACAGATTTCAGTTCAGCCCTTACCTATACGATACCTAATCAAAGGTTAGCAAAATTAGTTAGTGGTTCAGTTAGTTGAAAGTTTTGGTAAATGTATCTGTGTAAAGTGAGAATAGAATACTTTAAAAAAAAAAATCTGTAAAAAGGTTGATTCTTTTTAGTAGGTGGAGTTACTTTTTTCTATTTTTAATAGCATTTTATGAACAAGTATGTCATTGTGGTAAGTCAGAGAGATCCTCAACCTTTTTTGACTTGTGGATTCCTGAAATTTTCTGGTGAAGGTACATACACCTCTGTATGGTGATGGTTTTAGGCCAGCCATCAAGTTAATGAATATAATGGTTTTTCGTAGTTATTTTTTTCCCAGCCTCTTTATTAGCAGCTAATGGTCCCTGGTGATGCAGATGTTAAAAGCTACCGCAGTAGGCTCTCTGAATAAAATGAATCCTTGTCTTGAAGCGCTTACTGTCAGTGCAGTAATGAGTATAGATTTATGTGTATGTGCTTTTATGTAGCTTCAATTTGTCTGTAGATTTCCTAGCCCAGTATGTTATTGCTAACTGTGGGCAGGGCTTTTCCATGTGAATTCCAGAGTGGTTTTGAAGTACACCAACACAGTCACATTTTTCCTGAGAAGAAATCCAGAGTATTTCCTATGATATAAACTGGGTCAACTGGCTAAAGAAACACATCTTTCTGCCTCTAAAACAAACGCTGTTACAAATGAGACTGTAAGTGGTGTGATATCTATACTCTAAAATTTTCTGTGAATCAGTAAAATTCCATCACTGAGTCACCTTAAGCTCCAGGAAGGGAGAAGTAGAGTATTACCTAAATAAACAATTACAGGTTCAAGTCAGAAGCTTGACGATAAGCAAAGCAGCAACTTTCCTAAAGCCGTTCCTTCTTGTACAGCTGACTGAGTAACCATTCACGTCACTGTTAAGTAGCAAGCAGCATAACTGCGCAGCATGACATCTAGTCGTAACGTACAAAGCTTTTTGTAGCATAATCCTTACCATGTTGCCCAGGAAATGTCAGTCTTTGACACATGTCTGACTGCTAGGGAAAACCAGAGCTGGAGTTACCAAAACTCACTTTCTTCCTTACGTCTGATCACTGCTGGAAAAGGGAAAGAAAATGGCTTGGTTTATTTTATCAGGATTTTAAAGTTATGTGAAGACATCTGCACTGAAGCTAGATAGCGCAGCAGGCTCCTCTCAAGGTGTTTGTGTACAGAAAGGGCTTTTTACATCCCATCACCATGTGGCTTTCAAGGGGAAAACATAGCTTAGAGTGGTTCCCTGAGCAGGTGCGGCTTCTCGGCTGCATGTAGTAAATGGCAGTGGGATGCACAACTGCAAACACCATCATGTTTTATCAGCTTGAGGCTAGAGACCGATTTAGTGTGCCATTAGCTGCAGCCTTAGCACCTGTACAGCACGTTACAAGGTCAAAAGCTTTCCTCGCGCTGTGAGATGGGTACCTGTCCCTCCTTCACGGCTAGTGAAATCACGCGCAGGGAGAGCTCAGACTGGAGCGAGGACCAGTCCTGATTTTCAGAATAACTGGGATCAAAATGTGTACAGGCAGGGTGATGGACACGCCTTGGCTTGTGCAAAACAAGGGCTGCATGGCGCTCTGGCTGCAGAGGGGTCAGCACTAGCCAAAAGAGGAGCGTTAAACTGAAGGACTGTACTGGATTGTACTACTCAGGAACACTTTCAGGCCGTAAATGAGAGGGTTCCTAACCATTAGAACAACTTTGTTCTATGACAAATGAATGATGGAGAAATCAGGAAGCAAAGTGTTGCGGTGCCAGATCAAAAGCCTTCCAGGGGTAGCCTACCTAAAGCAATAAAATTCGAATGTTTGTATATATTAAAATATTTATATGCTGTATTAATAATGCATTATTGATATAATATAAACTATCAAACCATAGACTTACAAGAAATAGCTGATATACAAGCTTACTTTACTATGTCATCTTCCCCAGCTTCCTCACAGAGTTCCTGGCAGGATAGCTAGTCCTGTGGTTTTGTTTTGCAATGCTGAAAGCAAGTTCTTTCCCGGAAGAGGGCTGTTAGATTAAAATCATTCGAGTCCTTTATCATCTTGATCCCCTTAAATTAGGCGAAACCTTCGGTCCTGTCTCCCCGGGGAGAGATCAGCACTAGGCGCCTGCCTGTAGATTCTGTAGGAAATACTCCTTGTCTCACCCACAGAGGCAAAGAGAAAATCACCATCAATTTTGTAAAGATGCGCAGACACATATACACATACACACACATACATATGTGAATGGTGTTTTGGTTTTCTGAAACGTGTATTTATGTGCGATAACCTGACGTGTCTGTCACGCACCACCAAAGCTAGATCTTACCACTGCCTGTTTATAACTTTATATAAACAAGCCACATGTGTCCAGGATTCCTGCTGCAAATGGAGAATTTTTATCGGCATCGCAGAGGAGTTCTGAGAATTAATTACTTACTGTTGCTTCAGTGCTGTGAAGATGCAAGATGCTAAGTGTAGACAGGGGCTTTCTGCAGCTTGAACAAGCAGACAGCATCACAGCACGAAGAACAAGTAACCTACCGTTGTTCCAGCTCTGCTGCCTTCAGCAAAGCCCCCAGGAAGGTGGGGAATCTTCAGGTTGTGGAATTAAGCAGGGGTAGTTTAGCAGAACTGTTTCAGTGGTTTGTTTTTTTTTTTCCTTCACCCCAAAGGAGAAGAGAAATTTGTGACGAAAATTGCTGAAGGCTGCAGTAGTTTGCAATCTGGCTAGCACAGGGAACTTCGGCAATACTACTAGGGATGACTTAGTGATATTAATGTCAGTTTTTAAATGACTACAATTAGAAATATTAAAAGTAAATAAGCTTGGAGCAGCCATTCATTTTTAAAGCACAGAAGCTTTATACACTATATATTGCTATACTATAACATTATATAATACTAATACTATAATATAATACTGTATAATACTAATATGGATTATGCCAGATCTCACATAGCCGTTAGGGAGACCAGGATGCTTGCTGATTAAAAAACTTAAATGAAAATTGTACCTTCTCCGCACAATTCTCCAATACCTCATGTACTGATTGACTAATACCCTTTTTACCACACAGTTGAGCAAAGTTAAAAAAGTGCTGCAACACTTCTTGCTGCTGGCCCTCCAAAAGCTCCCTCCCCTCCTAAAATGCAGCTGCGGGCTTCGGCACCTACCGCTTTGGCCAAGGACCAGCGGGGATGTTGCAGGAGGTATTGCCGACCACCTCCCCAGGAGGAGGCGGTGGATGAGGTGTTCTGCGGACAACTGGCCTTAGTCTGTAATGTGTGGGTCATCTGAGCAGGCAGCCCAGCAGAAAACCTTGGGAAGAGCCTGTAATGCTTTATATGCTGGTCAAAACGGTAAGACCTACACAGCAGTCTGTATGGAGTTCAGCTGCAGGACATCTGGCTAGGCTTAAGAAGGTGCAGTTGTATGCTAGGAGAGGTTTTTAAATTAATTCAAGATGAAAATACAGTGCTACACCAAGTTAAGGTTATTTTTGAAAGAATCTGAAAGTTGGATGTGCCAAATTGTATCTTAAGCCTTTTGATTTTGAATTAGCAACACCCCTGTACACAAAAGGGTATTTACAGTGCTGACAACACATTTGTCCACACCACATATGTACTTCTGTAAACAAGGGGTTTCAATGTAATAAAAGCAGCTCCATAATAAATGCATGGAATAATAAATGGGTATGTACAGTTCTGTGCTTGTTCCATCAGTATAGCATGCAAATGTTTAAATCTGCTCTTTATATTTCTACAGAGACTTGAGATTAATGTCCATAGGAGGTGGTACAGATGAAACCATGCTTTCCATCATATGCAAATACATGGAAACACTTCCAAGCAAGTGATGCATCTCCACTTTTCCTTGGAAAGTAAGAAAGCAAGAGCATGGCTTGTACTGCACACTGCAGGTAACAGCCAGGACACGTTTCAAGGGTAAAATAAGTAGAAAATGTGCTCATCAAGGTCTTTAACCATTGTCATTCTGTGCGTTCTCCAGTGTCAAATTCCTGTTCATACTAAGCAGTCTGAAAGCATGTGGCCTCCTGCAAGATTTTTTCCCCATTTTTTCAGAGGGTTACTGCTTTGAGGAGCCTAGTCATCCACACTAAGCACGCAGGAAAAAAAGGTCTTCTGCAATCAAGGCATAGCTACATTTCAGAGCATCTAAGCCACCACTTAAGAAACATAACTTCCATACGGATACAGCTACGATTTCACTAGTAGCTTTATCTCATTTCAGTGTAGCTTTGCTTTCAAGATCAATAATTAAGGCACAAATTAGTCCATGTCGTATTCAAATACTGGAATAGTGATTTTGCTCTCGATTACAAGTACCCTCCCTGTATTTTTTAGCAAGTAATCATCAAAATGAGCTCGGTCGTCTTTGCCAAGTTCACATCAATTTGTACTGCACTGTCATGGGTGTTCAGTGATGGGAGTGGGGCTCGATTTTTATTTGTAGAATTCTACAAACAACTGTTTAATTGCATCTGAAGCTTTTGGAGGCCTGAACTTCAGCAGAAAGGTATCATGCTTTGTGTGTAATTACTAAAGAAAAAATATTAAAAACAAACATGTTAATATGAAAATTGTGTGTAATTACTTAAACTCTTCCTAAACCAGCCATTTAAGCCAGAAAAGACAGCCTGTATTAGTGCAAAAAAAAGCTTCAGGGGAATTGTCTTTGTGATCAAATGGATGTGTTGATTAAGCATATTTTAGGGAATCTCCATGATACTGTAAGGTTAACCATTTAATAGTTAAAAGATGATATTTCCTTCCCCTTGGAAATAATCTGTATGGCTGCTAGATAAGAGTCTAAATTACATTAAACTGAGAAACACAACATATAAATATTGTGAAAAAAATTTATAAAGATTTCAAAAATAAGACTAATCATAACTGCAGTATTCTTACATAGCTGCTATTAACTGCAACTTTGTAGAAGTACAATAAATGCTACTAGTATTCTTCTGTTGTATCCACTGTACAGTGGATTTTATTCTACAAGGTCATACTATAACATCCTGAAATTTTGCTAAGTATCTGTGAATTTTCAGTGCTGTTAGAGGAATGTTCTACCAGAAAATCACCAGTAAAAGCAAGTGTAGATGCTGAAGAAAATGTGAAGGCTGCAACGCATGGTGTCCACCAATTGCCATTCCCCTTCCCCGAGCGAAATAGTCTCAAAGCAGTTTCACCTTTACACAAAGTCACCTTAATCATTCTAAGCAAACCTGCAGGATTCTGATTCAGATTTTAAACTGAAAATCGACCTTTTACTGGAACTGAAAAAAGGGAAATGTGCTACATCCTGTAAAATTACATAAAAACGTACAGAAACGTCACAGATTTGACAATGTAACTTGTAGTTACCTTTCAGTTCAGAACGTTGATGTTGAAAGACTCTCATAGCGCATGTTTTTAGCACTTAATTAGAAAAGCCCTTCTGTGTTTTCTGTTAAAACGTGTAGCTGTAGAAAGTTGGAGGCTTCATATGTTCCTTGCGATTAATCTTTCTCCCCATTTCCCACCCTATCTAGACAACAACAAAAAAATGACAACCCTCCTTAAATGAAGAAACACAGCAGGGAAGACATAGGCTTAAGATTTTTTCTTCCTGTAATTCATTTCTGCTCGTTCCTCTGCACCACTGAAGAATCAGGGCGGGGGGGGAAGGAAGAACACCTAGTTCCTATTCTGCATGAATTGCCTTTTAATCTGGTTTGACATTTCAAATGAAAAACCTGTTGGTTTTTATGCATGATCTGAAGGAAATGTGAAAGATTTTTACCACTATGTGCTCTGTCAGGACTGAAGGGACACCCTAGCATGTTCTTCAGAACAAAGACAGGAACTGTATCATCCAAATAACTAGCTGCGTTCTCCCACTTTTCTACCTTATATCAGGTACTTAAAAACTTTTACCATTTACTGGTATAGCAGATTGACTGCTAAAAAAAAAAAGCCTAGAAATTGTTCAGACGCCATGTTTAAGGGCTAGAAATATACTTCTAGAAAATGATCAACTCTCAGAGGAGTATGATTGTCAAACAGGTATTTCAGTAATTATCATCGCACTTGTGAAGTACCTTGCACTCCAGTCTCATTAAAATTACACAACTGCATCAATTTTGGATGGCAAACTATATCCTATGGACTAGCTTTGGGAATGCTATACTTGCTTAACACGCCTAGCACTTCTCATAAAAAGACAATGCATTATCCTGGTGTTAGTACTTAGATGTTCTGTTATTTGTAGAAGTATTGTAGACCTTTTTACAGTCAGAGATTAAATGGGCTAGAAATATTTAAGGTTTAATTACTTTTACACATTCTGTGTGTTTTGTATTAGGTGATTTACATGTCATATTTCCATTATACATGAAATCTAATATGAAGAAATGTAGCATACACCTCCATTTCTTATTTTAATAGTGCTCCCCACACAAATATAGACACTTAAGTGCAGCACCACTTCCAAAAAATACATTGGTATTCTACAGCAGAAAATAATGTATATAAACAACACTAGCTAGGACACTACAGGACACTTTATTTGTCAGTTTGTAATTAGTTACTAAGTGCAACATTATACAGTATTTCTAAAAAAGTTTTTCAAAAATTGTAGATACAATTTCAATATCTAGGAAACTTAATTTTTTGAATGTTAAACTCAGCAATGTAATAGCTTCAACTATTAGAAACTATCTGGTGAGCCAAAGCTGTCTTCAAAATAAAAAATCTTAATATGACAGCACCTCCAACAGGTGCATGATATTACACTTTAATAAAAATTCAAAATATCTGACCTCATATTTCAGATATCATGCAGTGTAGACTTAGAGATCATCACAGACTGATAAGTAAACATACTTACGGTAGAAGTTCTAGTGATTCAATGGAATCATTAAGTTTTAGATACTTTAAATATAAAGGAAGCATTTGTACTGTGTCCATATTGGTTGATCCCAGTGACCAAAGGCATTTGCTTAAAAGAGCAGATGCATAAGCATAATTTGTCACATTTAAATTAAAAAAAAAAATCCAGTTCTAAGTAACTTCTCCCCAAAACACACAGTTTAAGCTACCTAAACATGTATGCTATCAGACCTATCCACAAAAATAATTTTTCGGGGTATCATTATTACATTTGTTAGCTTCAGGCCAGCCTTTTAAAAACTCACAGATACAACCAATTTAGAGAGATCGAAGTACTCTTCGTGCTTTTGCAACCTAGAAGTTACTATATGCCTGAAACTGGAGCTCTAATTTAGAGTATGGCCCAGAACGAAAAGCAGAATGAAACAGAAAGCCTTGTAATTCTGCAGTTACTTCATATCCGAACAACCGTTGTTTTCTGTATTTTTCAAATCAATTCTAAAAACTGGTTTCCCCTAAAAAAGCAACCTAATATGCTGGCAGTTTCTGCATATTTACAAATAATCCCCCCCAAAACAGGGGATGATGGGAAAGATTCTGATACATTAAGAAAACTATACATAACACTGCATTAATAGTTAATGCAATTTACAACAATTTCACTGTGTTTTATCAACAGCATAGGCCACCTAAATCAATGTCTTCATTAATTAAGACTGCTTTAGAGTTGAAATTACACAATTTAAACCGAAGGTAACATGCATCACCTCAGTTTAATAATCCAGTATATTACAAAAAAAACAAACAACGCAAAGAGCATCATGTAGCATAATAGCTTTGTCTGGCTTCCTTTGGAGAGTGTTCGCAGTCTGCCCATGGTAGCACCTAGAAGTCCACCCGCAGAGTCAAAATCATTATCCTACATTTAAAAACAAATAAAACAACCAAAAGCACGTTATTCAGAGAAAAAAAAGATTGCCCTTAAAGCTTGCTAAGTGTAGTTTTTCCTGGGTTTTTTTTTCAAATTTTCCAAAACTATTTCAGAGGCAGTTTCTGAGAATTAATCAGGAAAAACTTTCGCCCATTTATCCAGATAGATGCAAGCAAAAAAGACATTT
Source organism: Opisthocomus hoazin (assembly GCF_030867145.1). Lineage (NCBI taxonomy): Eukaryota > Metazoa > Chordata > Aves > Opisthocomiformes > Opisthocomidae > Opisthocomus > Opisthocomus hoazin. The sequence goes on along the minus strand of NC_134417.1, from coordinate 67,363,910 downwards.
TTTACTTCCTTATTTTTTGCTTCCCTCTTCTATTCTTAAACACAATTAAATACAGAACTGCCTTTTTAGTAATACTATATATTTGCTGATAGTCCTATCTGAAGTATAAAGACCTTGGTTGTGCCTTGGAAGTAATGCTTTTGCACATCTACCTTTCTGAACAGAAATACTGCTGCTGAGTTAGTCACATCTTACAGTCTACGATAAGCTGTCAACATTTTAATACAAATGTTCGTACTAACAGAAGGAATGCTTTACATTACTAACTTCTTAATCCTGCCCCATATTTAAAGAAAGCTGGTGAATAAACACTTACCATTTCTGATAACATTTTATTTTGGTTTTTAACTTCTGTTCCAATTTCAATGGAAAGCTATTAAAAAACCCAAAAATTATTAAATATGAGTAATCAGTTACACACAGATTAGAAAAACCAGTCTAAAAAGTACATGACCTAACCAGCATTTTCCCAGATAAAACATGAAAACAGTACATGGCATTTTAAAAAACAAAATAACACGCACAGTATTCTGTCACTAACCGTTAGAAAAGTAAATACTTGTCATTTGACTAGAGGAGTCTAGAGAGTCACAGAAGTCACTCAACACTCCTCCTCCCCACTTCTCCTTCAACAGGGAATTCTTTATTGGAATTACAGCTTAGACTTTCAAAAGTTCAAGATCTAATCAAGTCTAAGTAGTGATTATCCATTTCCTGGAACAACTGTTAAAACTACTGGCACACGGCACAGAGGACCAGGAGCACTCTTTTTGACTCAGTGTTGCTGGAGTGGACCCTTGTAACCTCCTAACGCATCTCTTTTGACAAGCTGCTGCTGTGCTGTAAATGGGAATTTCTTTTGTGAACTTATCTATTCCTTTTCTGCTTTCTGTCATGAAACAACAAGGAGGCAAGGTGAGTATGCAAGTAAGGGTCAGTCAAGAGGGAGTGACCAGGGTCAACGACAGCCTGGTGATAACCCAGGACATCCACAGCTACAAGACAGGTCCGAGGTCAAGCCAGAAAGTCAAGTCCGCAAGTTAGAGTTGGAATCGGGGAGGTATGAGACCAGGTGCAGAGAGAGCTGCAACGTAGCAAAGGCAGGGGCCAGCCAGGAGAATCTCGGCCTAAAAGCAGCTCCCAAGTGAAACAGGGTGGAAGCCCCACTAAGGCTCCTTAGCAGCTCTTCCTCCGTAACATTTCTTAGCAGCACGCTGGCCTGGAACAACCAGCTCAGCTCGTAGAAGGGAGGGAAATGTGCTCCTGCCCCCGATGCTTTGGATTAGCCAAAACCCATATGTTTTTTTGTGATGCAACCCAGATCTCATTATTTCGTAATGCTGCATTTCACTACAATCTATCAGCAAATCAGGAGTGAAACATGAGACTTTTCTAGAAAGATTATCTGAAGATTATTGCATCCTCCAAGATCAGGACATTGCACTAAAAGATGCAACTGCAGAAAGAGCACACATGCTACTCCACGGGGCACTATCAACCACACTGCAGACATACCCTGGGGCACTATTTTGAAATGCAACACATCAGAGAAGAAAACAAGAAATGAAAATCTGTAACAAAGGTCACAGCTCTTTTTTTTACCTCCTGAACTTGTTCCAAATTATTGAGGTGTATAATGTCTTAACTTAACCTAAGGTTTTACTTTCTATTTGAGACTGAACAAATTACTTTTAAGAAACAGGATATTATTAGCAATAGGAATTTGAATGAGTTTGGACCTAAGAATTCATTGGCTTGTACTACATATACAGAAACAGCACCTATTGCTAAGAATGTATTTTACAAAATCTTAAGTTGTTAAGAAAAAAACCCCACACACAATCGTAATCACAGAGCTGTCTTTCAGTTAGACATGCTTGAAAGAAGTCCTCAGTCTCTGGAAGGAATCAGAATCATTAAAAGAACAAACTTCTCTTTCAGAGGCTATTAGCACTGTAAGAGCTGTTTTCACATTACAGATTTATCAGCAGATAAAGCAGAAACTGATGAGCCACAATGATCACACCAAAAAGAAGCAGTACGTTTTCTTAAATCAAACATAGATGGTTTACTGACCTAAACTCAAAGTTTCTAGTTTCTGCAGGGACAGTAACTCATTCTGTAGGTCAGTAAGCTGTAAGTAACACCACAGCTGTCCTCAAGATTAGCAAGAAAAGACACCTCTGGCTTAAAAATCTAATTAAAGGAACAATCAGTTATACAAAGGAATGACTGTCCATTTTGGCTGACAATAATTCTTTCTTGTATTTGTGTTGGGTTTGCATAGCAAAATTTTGGTACCGGGGGAGCTACAGGGGTGGCTTCTGTGAGAAGCTGCCAGAAGCTTCCTGTATGTCTGACAGAGCCAGCGACAGCCAGCTCCAAGATGGACCCGCAGCTGGCCACAGCTAAGCCCATCAGCAACAGTGGTAGTGGGATAACATATTAAAGAAGGGAAAAGAACTGCTGTGCAACAGCAGCCAGAGGAGAAGAGGGAGCATATGCGAGAGAAACAACTCTGCAGACAGCGAAGGAGGGCGAGGAGGTGCTGCAGGCACAGGAGCAGAGATTCACCTGCAGCCCGTGGAGCAGACCATGGTGAGGCAGGCTGTCCCCTGCAGCCCATGGAGGTCCACGGTGGAGCAGATCTTCACCTGCAGCCCATGGAGGACCCCACGCCGGAGCAGGTGAATGCCTGAAGGAGGCTGCGACTTCTGCTGGCAGGACCTGTGACCCCGTGGAAGGGATCCACGCTGCAGCAGTTCATGAAGCACTGCAGCCCGTGGGAAGGACTCATGTTGGAGAAGTTCCTGGAGAACTGTCTCCTGCGGGAGGGACCCCATGCCGAAGCAGGGGCAGAGTGTGAGGAGTCCTCCCTCTGAGGAAGAAGGAGCAGCAGAGACAATGTGTGATGAACTGACCACAACCCCCATTCCCCGTCCCCCTGCGCCACTCAGGGGGAGGAGGCAGAGAAAATCGGAGTAAAGTTAACCCTGAGATGAAGGGAGGGGTGGGGCGAAGGTGTTTTAAAATTAGGTTTTATTTCTCATCATCGTACTCTGATTTAGTTGGCAATAAATTAAACTAATTTCCCCAAGTTGAGTCTGTTTTGCCCATGATGGTAATTGCTGCGTGATCTCCCTGTCCTTACCTCAACCCACAAGCCTTCTGTCATATTTTCTCTCCCCCGTCCAGCTGAGGAGGGGAGTGATAGAGAGGCTTTGGTGGGCACCTGGCAGCCAGCCAGGGTCAAACCCGCCACAGTGTTAAATTTATGATTTATACTAAGTCTACTGCTTTGCTGGACCATATAGTTTAATTCAATAAATATGATGATACCACTATATTAAATACTTACCGATTTAATGGCACTGACTTTTGTACGCAGACTTTCTGTTAACCTTTCATTTTCTTCTTCGTAAACACTGTATCCACTGTTGGTATAGCCATAGTTACCAGCAGATGCTCCATCACCTATAAACACAATACTCAGTAGTTACAGACAGAAAACACCGTTGGAGAAAGTGCTCTTCACATGTGGAAAAGCACTCTGTCCATTTAAAAATGCATTGCATTAATGCAATCGCTTCACCCTTGACAATCAGGAAGAGGCACCGCATGTTCCTGAGACAGAGATTCAACTTTTTTCAAACGTGTAAGTTACCTTTCAAAATGCAAATCAAAGAAGGGAAACTGAAGAACAGCTGTAATTTAATACTGTAAAATTTTTCCCCAGGTGGTGTTTTCAGATGACTTCTATGGAAATCAACCTAGGCATCACATGGACATGTGAAGGATGGTTTGAGGCCACTACACAGAGCAGTAAACCTAACAGAAAATAGGATAGTTGAGATCCTTCTCTAACAAAGACAAATACCACTTGATCACACATTTATAGGAGACATCACACACATTTAAAGGAGAGAGCATACTCTGATGCTTACATGAGTTTCTCTACAAGCAAGACCTCAGAAGAGACACCAGGCCTCTGAGCAGAACACTGCCATTTCTGTCACCATTCTGCAGTTCTGTTCCCACTCCCACCTTTGCTTTTTGGGTGATGGAGCTTCAGGACTGTTATCCAGACAATTGACTCAGCAGAATATGCGGGGCGGAAGGGAATGAAAGCTCCTCAGCTCCACACATTCGCTTCCTCCAGCCTCTAAAAAAGATCTCCCACAGACAGCAGCTGGACAGCAGCATGGGCACAGGAGAATTAAAGCCGTGTCCAGTCTAGACAAAAATCAGTCTTAGACCTCAAATCTAAGATTTGAAACCAAAGAAGAGAGACTAAGACCAGGAAAGGCCAACAGAACTATTATAAGCTTTATGATAAAGATCCTACTAGATTAATTCAACTAACAATCCAGTTATGAAATAAGTCAATATTTATATGGCTAGTCAGAATGCTACACTAAAATTGACTGAATGCCTTTGGTTAATTCCTCTTCAATGCACTTTAAAGATTTTTGTGTCTGGGCATCCTTTTTATTTTTGAGGAAAAAGGAAGATAAGAGAGACACCAACTACACTCACAGATAAAGCTCCATCTCAAACAGTTTCACGGTGTGCTTGGCATACATAATATTAAGATTTTAAAAGAAAAAATTACAATGCTACTCTGACAATAGATATAATTTTGTATTAACCTATAAAGCCATTCTTTAAATCTATTGACAAATTTTTAGTTTCTACTTGTAAACTGTTTTGATGTTATTCTGTAAGTTAACTAATGACAAATTCTCAGCAAGGCTGGGTGAAATGTATGTTTCCATTTCATCACAGTGAGAGTCAAGAAGTTTTTCCCCTCCCCCCGCCTAAATCCAAAGTACTGATGCCAAATACAGAAAGTCGACCAAAAGGACATGATTTAGAGAGGCAGGGTTGTTCTCACTGTGTTGTTTTACAAAGGCATCTAACTACAGTACTTCCTACCAAGAGATACACAATTTTGTATGTTTATAAGTTAATATACCATGTAGCTTCAGGCCAAAGTACCATCACTGTGATTCTCACATAGACTCTGACATAGCAGATATGAACAACAGCCCCAAAGCTTTTAATTAGACACAGCTGCTTCTATATACGTAATAGAAAGCACAGTGAAGGAGCCTGGCTAAAACTGTTCACAGGAAGGACAGAAACTTCAGCATGGCAGTTCTATGGGCTGTTGTGCAACACTGCTCATTGACATGTAATATGGACATGACCATAACATAACTGCAGGCTAAAAAAAAGGTAGCAGGTAGCTGGTGACAACAGCAGAAGTACTGGTGCCCAGCTTCTATTTCCAGCCTACTAAAGTAATCCTGGACTGACAGTTGAAATGTCAAGGCAAAGGAGCAAATTTTACTGCAACTGATAACAGACATCTAAGTCTTCTGCTTGACCTTCCAGGAGATTTTTTAATAAGTATTTTCAGGATGTTCCTTAAGGCATCGTTCACTAGAAGAAGGCATGCTCTTTCCCCGTGCTCCTTCCACAAACATCCATCACTTCACTTTTTCAGAAACAGCATACTGAGCTGGATGGCCTCCAGTCTAACCCCTCTTGGTTCATACCTAAGAGCGAACTGTTAGTCTGACAAACAAAAGGATTGAAGACCTAAGCATTATCAAATGCCCACCTTCTTATGGTAAAGATCCCCACACCCCTCTTGAACTAATAAGAAGTGTATCCAAGACTGGTTTTATCTTCTGAAAATACTATTGTGCAACACAACTCAAAAGTGTGGAAGTAAATGTAAGGTGGTGCTACAGACACATCTGGGTGAGCCATACGGCATTTATCAGCCCCTAAACATTCACTTTCTAGAAAGAAGTAGGAGAACTCAGTCATAAACTTCTGAGGCACAAACATTACCTAAGCTTTACAGTGAGGTCACGCCACCTACGTGGTTCTAGAACATGACATGGAAGTTCAAAGTTTACAGTCACCAATGTAGCTGCTGGTTTAAAAACGGGGCCTAAGCTTCCCAAAACACCCAGCAGGAAGTCTGCAGAGATTTCTGCCTTTGCATCAGATTATATCCGTAATAAACTGACAACAGCTGGGGTTTTTTCCCCAAAAAACATCTCAGGAAAACATACAGAAGTACTAAAATTAAAAAAAAAACAACTGAGAATCTGGAAGGACCTGACCGAAAAGTGATAAATCTGTCCATCCATGGACACGCGGCTCAAGTTAACACTGCGTTAGAACCACCCACGAACACAAGGAAACACCAACCCCAGCGCTGCTCCGCAGGCCCAGCTGAGCTGGAAAGAGAAAAGCGGCAGAAGCGGGGGCAGCAGCTACAACACCTTTCCCACGCACAGCCCCCGAGCTCAGCTGCACGCCTGCACCCACCGGCACAGCCCCCCTCACGCAGAGACACCCACCCCCAGCCCCCAAGCCCCTACTCGGGGCCGGGCCCTGCCCCGCCGGCTCCGGCAGCGGCTCCCAGGGGCCCGGGCCCACCGGGGAGCACAGCCCGCAGGCCCCGCCGCCGAGGAAGGCCGCGCTTACCCAGCCCCGCGCGCCGCATCGCTGCGCCCGGAGCTGCCGAGGGAGGAGGAGGAGGATGGGAGCGGCTCCCGCGCCCGCAGCACCTGAGGGAAGCGGGGCTCGGCGGGGCGGCCGCAGCCCGGCTCCGGCTCGGCCCGGCTCATTCACCCGGAGAGCGCCACGACGGCGCCGCGCGGCCCGCTGGGTAGGGCCGGGCCGGGGCCCGGCCGCCCGCGCGGGGGGTGATGGGGGCTGAAGTTCCGCGCCGCCGCTGAGGGAAGGCCCGGCCCGGCCGGGCCCCGGTGCCTGTGCGCGGCGGGCGGGCTGGGGCCGGGTCCCTGACAGAGGTGGTCCCGCACCGAGCCTCGGGCCTCCTCCAACGCCGGGGAGCGCGGTGCCTGCAGGGCCTCCCCGCAGCAGCCCAAGGCCTGGAACCAGCGTGGCGCTTCTCGGGACGGAGCGCGGGGCCCACGCACCGTCCGTTTGCCCAGGAGGCCCCGAAAATGGCTGCTGTACTCAGCGCGTACCTTCCGGGGAGCGGGGGAGTGGGGCGGGGGTTTGGGGCAGGAGGAGGCGGCAGGGTGGTAGCGCGCGGGAGCCTGGCCGCGGGCCGAGCACTTTCCTCCCCATCCAGGAGAAGAGCAAACGCGGTTAAATATAACCAGTCGTGACTTTACTCAATACGTTACCTCTTTCAGCTTGCATAAAACCTTTAAGAATTGGTCCTGAAAAGAAAAAAAATAAATCTCGGCCTTTGTTTCGGGAGGCCATGAGTAGATGATCATTTTATTGTCTGGAAAGGGAAGATTCTCAGTGGTTGTCAAAACAGTAAAATTCAGTGCGGAGTGGAGCTTTGCCAGCTGCCCCCCGCGTTTGTCTGGAGGTGACAGGCATGCTACTGCAGCATACAGCAGCTCGAACTGGAAACCTGCAGATTTCGTTACTATTGAATCTTCAGTTCTGTCAATGATTTAAATTTCATTTGCAAAGATAATTTCGCCTTCATTCTTTTACCCTTTGCATGCTTTATCAGAAATGGGTCTTACCTGCTTTTATTAAAGGTGTGACTCACTCTGTATACCAGTGGATTGAATTTATTTCCCAGGATGATGCCAGAATGATTTATCAGTACTCCGCCGCGAAGCAAACAACATCATGGAGTCCATTCAGAGTTTGCTGTTTCAGGTGTGGCACCCACCCGACTAAAGAAGCTGCACTGGCTTTTCCAATTACGACATGCTGCCATATCATTAATTGCTTTGGTAGTTCTGTTCCAGTAGGAACTAAGACACCCAGTATTGGACCAAAACCCACTTGTGTCATACAAGCTATATAAATGCAAACCAGAGCTCGTGCTTCACTGAGCTTGCAGTATACCAGGAGTCTTCATCTAGGCAGGTAAAGTTGTAGAAGGAAGAATAAAATAACTCCTGTCAACAAGAAGGCCTATGCCCTCCTGCTGGCATTCTGTGTAATCGCTGTAAGACACCCCACGTATCTTTCTGCGGTGCATAAAAACACAAATAATTGCAGCGTTTCTTTGCTTGTCAAAGTTCACCTGAGACTTTAGTCTCATATCAGCCCAACTTCAGAACAGGCTCTGAGAAGCTGTTTTTCATCTGTTTACTTCTCAGTCACACCTGGATGCCTATATCTCAAACAGAAGAGTAAAATGAGTATAATGTAGAAACTGGCCCCTTAGTTTATTGAATATTTAGTAATTTAAGCAGTTTATCAAAAATTTCAACTAAGGCTTTAGTAGCACATCGAAAACAGAAGAGAAGGCAAAGGAGAAGAAAGGAACTGCAGAACTGTGAACCACACTGTGCAGTGTGAAGCTCGTCACCATGGGGTTTTGTCTGGAACTCCACAATTCTTACAGGAGTTTGCAAGCTGCCATCACTGATGACTTGAGACTTGATTGACATCAGTTCAGGGAAACTGGGGGAAGAGTGGCTTGGGGAAGAGTGGCTGGAAAGCTGCACAGTGGAAAAGGACCTGGGGGTGTTGGTCAACAGCCGGCTGAACATGAGCCAGCAGTGTGCCCAGCTGGCCAAGAAGGCCAATGGCATCCTGGCTTGTATCAGGAATAGTGTGGGCAGCAGGAGTAGGGAGGTGATCGTGCCCCTGTACTCAGAACTGATGAGGCCACACCTGGAGTACTGTGTTCAGTTTTGGGCCCCTCACTACAAGAAAGACATTGAGGTGCTGGAGCGTGTCCAGAGAAGGGCAACGAAGCTGGTGGAGGGTCTGGAGAACAAGACTTATGAAGAGCTACTGAAGGAACTGGGGCTGTTTAGTCTGGAGAAGAGGAGGCTGAGGAGGAACCTTATCACGCACTACAACTACCTGAAAGGAGGTTGTAGTGAGGCAGGTGTCGGTCTCTTCTCCCAAGTAACTAGTGATAGGAAGAGAGGCAATGGCCTCAAGTTGTGTCAGGGGAGGTTTAGATTAGATATTAGGAAAAATTTCTTTGCTGAAAGAGTGGTCAGGGGTTGGAACAGGGTGCCCAGGGAGGTGGTGGAGTCCCCATCCCTGGAGGTGCTCAAAAAACGTGTAGATGTGGCACTTCAGGACATGGTTTAGCAGGCATGGTGGTGTTGGGTGGATGGTTGGACTTGATGATCTTAGAGGTCTTTTCCAATCTTAATGATTCTATGATTCTGTTAAATAGATCATTTTTTTTCAAAGAGGGGAAAAGTGCTATCACCAGATTAAAGAGGTTGTTTGTGCTAAAACCGTCTGAAGTTCAGAGATGGGCCCACTTCTTTCCTTGCCAGGACAAAGAGGTCTCTTAAAGGACGACATGCTTAAACCAGCAAAATTCAGATGTTGTAAAATTTAGAGAAAATGAACAGATTCTGAGAAAACCTTCTTCATGAGTGCTTCACATTTGACCTAGGGCTTTGTTAGGAGCAATATCCTCATCAAACACAATTTTTGAAGAAGGGTTAGGGTGACAGTCTATGCAGTAACTAAATAACCAAAGAGTGAAATGGGGGCTCCAGTAGGCACTAGGAAAATGTCTTTTAGTAACAGCTGGGCTGCATCTCTCATTGTTAAGTATAATTTTATTTACATTTTTTTCTTCATATACCACCCAAGAAAATGATTACAGTTGGTGGCATTGCTATATGAAAAGATTTTTCTTTGCAGCATTTGCATATTCTGTGTCACCCTTCTTCCCCACCCCCCCATGAGTCTTCTTCCATTTTTCAATAACTATTGATTTACACGTAACTAGGTAAAAAAAGTACATCTCCCCACTAGGGTTGTAGTTATAATTCACTGTTATGATGCTCATTTTTCATTCTTAATTACATTTTGTGTAAAATAAAATCCCAGTTAGCCACATGTGAGGTGTTCACAATTCATAGTGTTTATGTCTATAATCTGCTTATGATGTTTTGCAATAACATATGGAGTCTATGTGCAATTTATAAATGACACATTATTTCTTCAGTTTCTTACAGCAAAGCATGGAAATGATACTGACGTGATTAATGTTTCAAATCCATTTTTTATCGTATTGACTTTATATTTTTTTCACACACTGAAAGTGCCTTGTAGAAAAGTTAATTTTATAGTTCTCCTGACATTACAATAACGAAATCGCGATTCCATCTCACAACACAGGCTGGACACAGAGGTCAACTGGTGTCCTGGTTTTTGTTAAAACAGAACCAGTTTTCTTTTAGTGAATCTTCCTTACAGCTAAGTTCTTCTAAATAACTGCATTTTTCTGCAGCTGGCTGCATATTTTACAGACGGTGTCCGCTCCAAAGCTGATGACACCTGTTGTTCATAGTTTTACCAAGCTAACAGTAGGAATGAAAGGCAGAAAAAGGCCCCTGTTTATAATTGTTACCGTAGCAGCCAAGGTCACTGACAGACCTCTTAGGTCCCACCAGTGAGGAGTCGCAAAGGGTCGCACTCGCAGGGAGGGGAGGACAGGACAGGTGACCCGACACTGACCAAGGCGCTATTCCACGCCATGCACGCCATGCTCAGCTTAAAGCTGGGGCGTCACGAGGGTCTCACTCTCTTCGTCCATGGCCGCCTGCTGAAGAGGACCCTGCTCCTTGTCCAGCCTGTGATCCTGATCCAGATCCCGATCCGTGCATTCCTGAGCCCAGTTCCTGCCCACTGCTGAGTCCAGTCCGGGACTTCCCGGTGCTGCCTGGAAGCTGCTGGTGGGACGCCAGCGCCCGGCACCCAACTCTGGGAAACTCCGTATCAGTTTGGGATATTTGGCCTTATTTCTTTTATTAGTAATATTATTAGTATTATTTAATGTTATTAGTAAAATTTTTTATATTGAATTTATAAGTCTCCCTTTTTCTCCTTTTTCCCTTCCTCTGGTGGGAGGGCAGGGGCTCATCAAGAGCATCCATCACTCTGTTTATTGCTGCCCTGCTCTACATGGTGACAACAGGCTATCATTAATATTCACTATGTTTATGGTATATTTCCATTGATCGTTTTTATTCATATTAATCATTTCACAGAATCAATCTGTGATACAGATAAAGTTTTTGATGTTGATGTGATGAATTGTACCCCTGTTGGCTTTGTGGCCCAGTATTGGCAGCTCTCCCACGTGAAGGCCATGCCCTAGACTTTGTAAAGCGGCCATGCGTGGTTAGCAGGTGTGGCTGCAGCTGGTCCTTAGCATCTGCACTTCTTCCTGCCAGGAAGCCAAAACGTGTAGTCAGTAAGGGGTTTTAAGTGACTGACTCATCAACGTTTTGTTTATCAGTGACAGCATATAGGAAGAAAAATCACGTAAAAAAACCCAACATTCTGAAACCTCATCTGTCTTGACCATGGTTTTATAGTTTTTTTAATAGTTACCTACACAGGTGTGTCATGGTCAGACACTCTGCTTAGGCAATGTGTAGTCTCCTTTCCACAAAATACTTATGAACAATTACTCCCTTTTTTCAAAAAGAAAAAGAGATCCTTTGTAGACACAGGTGTCCCACATGTCCTACCAGCTGTCCTACCACTGCTACCATTTTTTTGGTTCTCTCTACTGTCTCCAATTGAACTAGATGAATACTTTTACATAGCAAACAGCCCATATATTTTATTGGTAGATTACTCCATGACTCCATCAGAAAAGCAATAAAAAATAAAAAAAAAACAAGGAAGCTGTCTGAAAAGATCCTGTATAAACTTCTAATATACAACGGAAAGCGCAGGAATCTTATTAAAGTGATAACAATAATTACGTGATTATCATTGAATTATTAAATATGTAACCAGAATGTCAGTGTTCTTACATGTTTGATAAACAGGTTTTCACAGTCATTAGTGATTAACTTGCTACTTTCAACAATTATAGGCTGTGAAAGCAGCCTAACAAGTCACAGGCATCATTAGAGAGTTGAAAAGCTGATACAGCATGATATTATGTTAGTATTAAATATTTCAATCACTGTTTTGTTAAGCAGTAAGCTTCAATTATTAAAAAAAATGTTTGCTAGTTAAAGCTTCATCCGTTGTGCAATTAAGTAACAGCTGACAAGATATTTCTAAATAAAACTATTACCTTAGCCGCAGAGAAGCAGAAATAGATCACAGAATATTTCTAATAAGGATTCGTATCTTCAAAAAGGAGCAATTTTAGCATCTTTCATCAGTATCCTTGTCGCTTAATATCCTGGTTTATTCTAATGCTATTTAGCAAATGAGGGTCCTCAAGATGCTTCTGTTTAAGCAAACTCAGTCAAATCACTCAGGTGTTTCCTCCCATATTCTGAAAGCTGACAAAATTGACAGTGGACGTAGGACATCACCAACCTTATCTTCCTGGCTATATTCTCTAAATACTGCCATCATGGGAAGCAGAAGACACCATGTAAAACCACCCCCTCCATAAGACTTTAAATGGTTGAAGGGGGCTGATCACTGCTGCTGCCCATTGCCAGGCAGGCAATTCATCATGCAAGTCACAAGTAAAATAGTACGTGCAGTCATTATGCAAGTTCTTGATTGAAGAGAACGTATGTAAGTCACTTCAAGTACTGACAAACCTATCAGTTTCACCCACCACAATTATTCAAAACTTCATTAAATACTGCCAAACAGAGCCACGGTTGCTTCTGGTCTTAATGCCTTTCCGTCATACGTGGCAATTTCTTTCTGGGACAGAGTTTGGAGTTAACCTTGTCCCATTGTGTTTCAAACTATATTAATTTTTTATGACATTCTTTTAATAAAACCCTTGCCAAATATCTGCTAAAATAGCCTTTCATTGGTTTTAGAAGATACCAGGAAGATACCTGGACAAGATTCTGGAAACGCCCGTTATCTTTGATAGAACTGTGTTGCTGGGAATAAGGGGAGTTTCCTTGAACATATGCGACTGTACTCGTCCATGCAAAATCGTCCTAGGCCTGTCCATGCACAAGTTCAAAGGATCATCAACACTGCGTACCTGTAAGGACTTCCTAGCTCGTAGCATTGCCTGTGTATAGCGTTACAGGTTGAAAAATCCTCTAAACTCATAAGAAGATTTTACAACTCACTAAATGTGCTCAGAACAAAATTTACGGTATATATTTATATACAGTTGTGGCTGTAGTGTATTCCATGTTATTTTGCTGTTCTTGGTTTCAGATTCATCTCAGTTTTTCTAGTCCTAGTAAGTTGTTATCCTGAGGGAGGCGTCGGGGAGCCTGGTTGGTCAGGCATGCATCAGCAGCAAAGGACCAGCTGAGGGAAGGAGAAGTGATAGGTATGGCTGCATCAGCAGAAAGTCTCTAGTAAGCAAAGAAAATATTTAAAGTAAGAAAATGCAGTCTTTTTCATGTTTACAACACGTTGATTTTTTTTTATTAACAGTGAAGGCATCTTTCTCCTCATTTTGATATAAACTAGCTTTGGGAAGTATTGAGCTTTATGGATAGTATCATTTAAATATAATTATTATTTACTTCATTGTTGTTCCTAAATAATGTGATTCTGCTAATTCTTTCCTTTAGTTACTTTTTAGCAGCATAAGCTGGTCCATCTCTTGTTTGATTTTGCAATGAACACACCCAGAAATCGCTGCTGTATTTTTATAGATCTCTTGTCAGTGCTGTCAAATTAAATCAAAACAAAGAAGGCAGGCTATGGACACAACTTCTGGTCTCACTCCTAAATTTCATTATGTAGGGCTAGAATCAAAATTTACTGAAGTCATGGAGAATTTATATATTGACTATGGATCAGGCTATAAATTTTTATGAAAAAACCTCAGCTTCACTGATTCTTTGTTGTCCAAGTAGTGTATGCTGTGTAATCCATGAATAATTCCAGTCGTGATTTCTTTCTCTAATATTAAGGTACCATTTCTGATGTAAGCTTTGACTGGCTAATAATATCAGCTGAATGAGTGATAAGAATTCAGAGCCATTGCAGCAGCCTGAGCATTAATAACTGTAATATCTAAAGAGGAGGACTAATACATTTAAAATAAAAAGTGGAAGTCCAAGTAATTTTTCATTTCAGTAAAACGAATGTATGGGATGAATGGAGCATACAGTTTTGATGCTTCATAAGATGCAATTAAACAGTAATTAGATGATTTGCGTTCTGTTTATTTTGACCTTCAGACACGTGGGAAAGGCTTTAACCAGGCAAAACAGAGAATTCAATAAAAACAGAGACTTTTCAGTGAGGGGAGAGCTATTTTGCAGACCTGTATCTAGGCAGAGCATTTTCCTACAGCACGTGTCTCAAGACAAATGGGGCAGACATCATCCTTGTTTCCTTGTCCAGCAAGGCAAAACTGAGAATGTGAATCAAGATTCTTGGATGCTGGAGCTAGCTTTGTGCTAGCTTGATTCCATGATTCTGTTATGGACTAAACAGAAGTTCTGTGTATGCGCTTTACACTGCTGGTAATGAGAATCTACTCTAGGAATCACATAGTTTATGAAGCAAAAGTGCCTTTTAAGAATTCTCAAGAAATATTCAATACCTGTCACCTTATAACAGATTGATAACAACAACTTTCTGAAATTTAGACAGTTTGGGTTAAAAACAGACAGAGGTGCTGTATTGTATTGTACCAAATGGTTTTGTCAAAGCTTTCTGCTGACCTCCCCTGCCTCCCCCAAGCACAACAGTTGTCTGAAAGGGGAAATTCATCTCGCCCTTATGGCCCTGAGTGGCTGGACCTGTAGTGGGGAGTGAAGCAGCCGGTGATGTTCAGAAGGATCCCTGCACCCCGCCATGCTGGCTGGTGCGGGGCTTTCCACGGGTGGAGAACTGAAGGCAGATGAGATGCAGGGTTTCAGTGCTGTCTTGGGCTGGCCTTCTCCAGCATGGGCCTGGACAAGTTGTGGCTGCTGCTCCTCTAGTGCCTGGGTTGTCCAAATCACACAGCAGCCTTGGAGCTGGGCCTGAGAGAATCCTGGAGCAGGCAGAGAAGGAAGGAGCAAGGGAGGGACCTTGAGAGCTGCCTGGGGTGTAGGCAGCTCCGAGCTTGACTGAGAGCAGTAAAGGTAATTAAATGTCTCCTTTTTTTTTTTCTCTGTTGTCTAAAAAAGGTTAAGAACTTGCATAACAGCTTTCTCCCCACTGGCCTGTTATTATGGGCTCTTTTACTAGTCAGGTGTTTTCAGGATACTTGTGGGAATTTACCATCTTCAAGGCTATAACCTTTCTCAAATTTGAGAGAAGTTATTTCTGGTGTTCAGATGGGTTCAGGGTACTGAAGGCAGTCTGACTGGGAGACACATCGCTTCCCAATAGCTGGGCAAGCCTCTTCTACTGAGGAAGTAAGCTAAAAAAGGGAGAAAGACCTGCCCAGGCTGGAAGAAAATACATGGGGAGGCAAAAGTAACTTAAAGCTTTGTGTGTGGTCAGTGCAATTACAAAAGCAAGGAGATTATGCTGTGTAGGACATGTTCTAATGGAGCTAAGATACTCAACCATCCCTGCCTGGCAGAATTGTCAAAAGGCATTGAATCCTTGCTGGATGCTCACATGGCATAAGAGATGTGAATACCATGGGCATCTGAAAATGAGAATATGATCCTTTGTGGTTCACTTTTGCCACCTTAATTAGATGAGTTGTTGCAGCTTAACTTCGAGGTTCTTCAGTGCACTGTGTTGTATACAACTGCACGGGTTTTTAGGAATATCCCGTGTGAACTTTGATAGCAATAAATTCTAGCCAAGATTTTAATAATAGTGCAACTGTTTATCTTCAGTCTTTTAAGAGCTTATTTTTCTTAAAACTCTGGAGAACAGAAAGTAAAATAAGATTGTTTACGTGTACTGTGAATGATCAGCAAAACAACTGAAACTCTTACTGAGACACCATAACACACTGATGGATAAGATTTTATTTCATGGAATACTAACGAGGATTTAAAATTATATTTAAGAAGAGACTATGAAAAGACTGTTTTCTGTCCAGAGCTGAATTATTAGTAGGTTTGTACTGTGTTTCAGGATATCATTACTGTTTTTACATCAGTAATGGCTTTTTAACCTCAGTTAGCAGGAGACCAGAAGCCACACTATGAATCTTTCACTGAAATGCAGTTATCAGCTATGTAAATGACTTTATAAATGTGTCCTGAAAATGAAAATGGTTTATGCCAATTAACCTGAACCACAGTGTGCAAGATGAGAAGTGTAAGAAATGATGGAATTAACTCAGTGGTGTTGGGAAGCATCATTGGACTCCACCTGAATGGAAAAGCATCACTTGGAGAATCAGCTGAGTTCCACCAGAGCGGGGAAAGGAGACCTAGCTAACATTTTCAGAAGTGCTCATATAGGTGGAGGACATCTCTCCCACTCACCCCTTTCCCTTGTAAAAATAAGTTTTCACTGTCAGAGTGTTTCTTCTCATGTAAAAAGAAGCATAATTTTAAATATACGCTGACCACCTGGAAAAACCCTACTACAAATGGAAATAGATTTAAAATGAAGATATTAATGTGTCACACTCCTTACTGTCAGCAGCCTCTTCAAAAGGCTTGGAAAAAAGTATAAGAATCCTTGAAACCATTCACTTTGAATTATTTGAGAGCTGGCAGCATGACAGAAAGAGACATAAATCATTTTCCTTCTGTCACAAGTCACAAATATTTGCTAATATTTGGTATTTTATCCATTATATTAAAGACTCATCATGAGTTCCTGCTCTGACTTTTCTTTAGTCATTGATTATTAATGTCTCACATACTGATGTCTAAGACATTATTACTCAATATCTTTCGTAGGTTTAACTCAGTAAAATCTGCAATTGCTGCTCCTTGGACAGTCTTTATTTTGCCTGTATTCATACAAATCAGGTGGAATTTCTGACCCAAGAAGTATTAAGGGAAGTGTCAATATTGACGTTAAAAAAGGCAGAATTTCAATCCTGAAATCAGAATGAATAGCTGAAAGAGGATCTGAAAAAGGACCAGAAAGCTGTCGGACATGGAACAGATTCAGGTGTTAGGTTTTAGCTTGTACATACGTAATAGTATAGATTAGAAAATACACTTTCCTCAATTCTAACAGCCGTATTTTTCATCTGTAAAAAACAGGGATCCTGTCTCAGATGCTTTCTTGAGGGTTTTACTGATTGTGTTAAATTTATTGGTTCAAAACTGCTGATAACCTTTTGTTAAATGAATTATAGTTTGTGACAAGATAAATGAAAATGGCAAACTGTGGTGTTTGGCAATTACAGTGGCTTCCCCAAAGAAATGTAAGGCCAGTGCCACTTAATAAGCTATTATTATTTGTACAACTATGTTTCTCTTCTAACTTTATTGTTTGCATTTTAATGAAATTGCCAGTTCACTGTTACAAATATATGTCATGTCGATGCATTCTTTATCTTCAGCCTTGAAAGCTCTCAGATAAACTGAGTTATTGCACCAAGTACCACATTTTATTAGTAATGTTAAAGTTTCCCTAAGTATCAAAAATCTATATAAAGAATTGTTTTAAAATTCTGTAGGTGAAGGGGCTTGAAAGCTAATCTGTGCAAATGAAGTACAGACCACTTACTGATAAAGTAAAAATACTTACAGCTTCACAGAAGAATTCAGCTTCTCAGTTAATCTACAAGGCTTGTGGATTAAGGCTTGTGGGGGTGATACAGTGTGATACGCTCCACTCTGTGGTGTGGACCTTGACTTCTAACAGCTGTGTGAAGCAGAGTTGCTATCTGTAGTCTGTAACAGGAATACATATACTGTGATAAGCATGGGGATTTTATTTTCTTTTATCTTCATCTTGTTGTCTTGTCTTTTAGTTAAAAAAACCCACAAGGATAGAACAGCAGGAGGGACCAGCAAAGCAGCTAAACTAGAAGACTGACAGTAAGACAGTGGATAATATTTATACATCTGGGTCTGACAGAGCATAAAATGGTTGTAATAATCACTCGAAGCTACTGAGATAGCTGTTTTCCATATCCAGGGCTGGTCGTAATTAAAGGTACTGTTTCTGACGATGCCTACAGAGTCCCATGTCCTCTCAGTCACCACATGCCATACCCAAGTAGCCCACGCGAGAGCCTGTGCTGCTTAGGGTGAGTGGGCTGTTCGGAGTGGGGTAACAGGAGGGAGTGACTTGTGGAGGCAAAGCAATAACACAGTGTGTGGTGTACAGCTATGAGGAAAGATGGCATTTTAGGAAGCAGAGAAGGGAACAGTCCTGTTTTTTTAATCCTTTGGCATCTAGCCTTATCAGATATCTCAGTTTCTGCTCAAACCTACTCTTCTTTCCCAGAATAATTTTTAATTCCCTGGGAAATTAGGCCACCTCTGAACTATTGACTTTCAGTTCTAAGAGTCTGGAAAAGTTTCAGTCTCCACATTATACTGAAATATTTCTGATTTTTGTTTTAACGTACAAAACCATCTGTTAAATTACCAAAGATGAGATCATCGTATTTTATTTTCAACTGATACCACAAAATCAGAGAGCATTTCCAAGTGGTCTAAGACTCAAAATTAATGACATAAGGTTTAAAAAGTCCAGTTGATACATAAGCCATGATCCGGAGCAGAATTGAGACAACGGAATATGTAACATTTTTATTTGTGCTTCATGCTTTATAGCAATGGGTATCCTCTTCTACATTGCTGGAGACAACTAATTTACCAATGTAGAACTACGGTGAGATCATTCCACTGTAGTAAGGGACGCGCCAGCTCTGTTTTGGACCAAGGTCCAGATTTACTTTCTGGGAAACGATTTTAGAGATTGGTAGGCCTTTCGCAGATGTGGCAAATAGCAGATTGGAAACTGAAGCTATACCCACTTAAACTAGACGAGGTACAACTGTTAGTGGAAAGGACATTCAGTACCACAACTTGCTTAGCAACATGGAATAAGTTAGATGAGACTTGAAAATCAGAATACTTGGCAGTTTAAATAGAAATTAGGGCCTTGATGAAATAGCTACTATAGCTTCAGTGCAATGATCATTTAATTCCCTTTGTGCTTGCCTCTGTGAATCTGAAAGAAAGGACTGTTTTGTAGAGCTGATAGAAATGCATCAGCTCAGCCTGAACTTTTCAGTTCCTTAGAAAAATTATTCACAGAGTCACGGGAGGGTGGGGGTTGAAAGGAACCTCTGGACGTCAGCTGGCCCAGTCCCCTGCGCTTTTGAATATCTCCAAGAATGGAGATTGTGAATTGACTACCTTGTGTCTCTCATTGTTTCATAAAAATATTCTGAAGCAGGCTTAGCGTTTTTCAGAAAGCCCGCAAGACAATTTTGAGTACTTCAGAGCTGTGAAATACCAAATGATTACAGCAATATACAGAGGGGTTGCCCAAGAGCTTGGGTTGAGATTAGTGTTTTCCTGAACACACTGGAATAGACCAGTTATGTCTTAAGTTTAATATTTGCCTTCTGTTGTATTTCATTTGTGTCACTGGGAGAAATCTGAGGAGTTTCATGAGCAGTTGTAGGTTTTTTATGAGTTTTCAAATTGTATTTCCAATCCACCCTCTTTGTCAAACACACAACAGTTTGCTGACAGCATTCACTGCTTCATTTCAAGCACTCCACTTACAATCTGGTTTCTGCTGTATGCTTTCCTTGTCTTTTACGAAAAGCTTAACCTCAGATACCAAGCAGCTTCCTTAGTACTGAGTATAGATTAGTCAATATGGTGACAAATAAAAAGCTTGCACACCTCTATTACCCCAGACAAATCTGCAAATGATAAACTTATTTAGCAGTAATTCCTTATAGCATCAGGAAATAACACTGATTTTAGAGCAGAGAATTTCTTCAAAGTGATTAAATAAATAACCCTTAGTATACCATTCTAGTGTATATAGTTAAATCTACTTTATGTTTTTATTAAAATGTCAGCTGGGTTTATCATTGAATAATGGCACCTTAATAGGGAAAATCAGACTGTTAGGCTGTTCATTTGTTACATCGCACAAAATTCACAGAATGTTCAGGGTTGGAAGGAACCTCTGGGAATCATCTAGTCCAAGCCCCTTGCCAAACCAGGGTCGCCTAGAGCGGGTTACACAGGACCTTGTCGAGGCAGGTTCTGAATATCTCCAGAGAAGGAGAATCCACAGCCTCTCTGGGCAACCTGATCCAGTTCTCCGTCACCCTCAGAGGGAAGAAGTTCTTCCTCATGTTCAGACGGAACTTCCTATGCTTCAATTTGTGCCCATTTCCTCTTGTCCTGTCACTGGGCACCACTGAAAAGAGCTTGGCCCCATCCTCCTGACACCCACCCTTCAGATATTTATAGGCATTTATAAGATCCTCTCTTCTTCAGGCTGAACAAGCCCAGCTCCCTCAGCCTCTCCTCGTAGGAGAGATGCTCCAGTCCCCTCACCATCCTTGTAGCCCTCCGCTGGACTCTCTCCAGTAGCTCTTCATCTTTCTTGAACTGGGGAGCCCAGAACTGGACAGAGTACTCCAGATGGGGCCTCACTAGGGCAGAGTAGAGGGGAAGGAGAACCTCCCTTGGCCTACTGGCCACACTCCTCTTGATGCACCCCAGAATGCCATTGGCCTTCTTGGCAGCCAGGGCACACTGCTGGCTCATGGTTAACCTGTCGTCCACCAGGACACCCAGGTCCCTCTCCACAGAGAGAGTCTATACTGGTCCATGGGGTTGTTCCTCCCCAGGCGCAGGAACCTGTACTTGCCCTTGTTGAACTTCATCAGGTTCCTCTGCGCCCCACTCTCCAGCCTGTCCACGCCAAATTAGAGCACCTTTTCTTTCAGTTGACAGATTTAGACCTTTTATACTGTGTATAGTATCCTAGCAGGGATATGTCTTTTTACACCTCACGTAAACAATTGTTTAATTGCCATTTGCTGCCTACAAAGATCCATGTGGTCAGTGGAAGTTTAGGAGTGAAAAACATCCTGAAAGCTAGCAATCACATTTTTCATTTTAAACTGGCCAAACTGATGCACTGCCCCAGGCCGAAGATCAAGGGATGAGGTGGAGTATCCAATGGTTGTGCTGGCATTGACCATCATTCAGTAAGGGCTACATTCTTGGTAAGTTATAAGTACGCAGGTCTTTGAATTTGCAAAAGTGCCATGTTCTCTTGTGCTGTCACATACCATTAGAAATCAATAGCCAAGTGCTAATTGTGGTTATGAAAATGAGCACCTCAAAGAAGATATATTCTTCTATAGAGACAAATCCAAACTGGACAGTTGAAAGGATATGGAACTACAAAACTACCATAAAGTGTTAAAAAACTACAGACAGAAGTAATTAAAAACCCAGATGGAAGAAGTAGCCTAGACAGAGAAAAGAAAAAGTTAATCTCCATCTATGCTGATTAAGATTTTTTTACTGCTGCTTGATCAAAAAGCAAATATATTATTTTCTCTACTAATATTTAATATCTTACTGTTACACATATCAGAGATATGAATAGATGCATTATTAGAATCAGTGAAGTATTAGTTTTCTGTATTCATTTTCATTGCCTGGCTTTTAAATGTCCATTCAGTGTCTGTCCAGTTGATTTAGGAATCATGGCTGGTTTATTACTTGTTGCTGCTTAAGGCCCAGACTGCAAATCTCTCTCCTGTAGTTTACAGAACCATTGCATTATGCTGCTTAGTGTGAGTCTTGCACATGCAAGAGCAATTAATCTGTCCTGAAACAATCTAGAAGAAAATACATATTTAACATATATTTTAATAAGAGTGAAGGAATTATTTTGTCAAAAAGACCACTGTTTTTCTCAACAGAAAATGTAATTTATAACTTATTTCCCTAGGGTTCACCACTTTTGAGGCTGTTTTCAAATATTTTGTAAAGTGTTAATTATCTGTTCAGAGTGATCATAAAGTTTACTCCACACAGGATTGCATATGTATTATCACACATTAAGTGAGTGACCAAGTCTTCAGATGCTTGGAAGGCTGGAGCTGCTATGGGGTGAATTGGTTGATCTTCAGTACTTGCATAGGCCAGGTGGCAGCTGCATCTTGCAGTCCTTAACATCTCCAGTCACAGTGTCTGCATGATGCAAGAAACACTGGTATCTCTGCTTTGTGGGTGGAAAATAAAAAACTTAAAGTTTAATTAGAGGCCTTTAGAAAAAAGCATGTGTATCTCTGAAAGAGGGCTTTAGGCAACATATAGCCTTGAAATCCCAAACTGCAATCATAAGAACGTCTCCACAGCTGCTGTCTCATAACGCACACACCTAACCTCATAAGCCCCTCAGTCCTCCAGACTCCAAAGTCCTCCCACACATACCCAGAGGCATTTCTGCTTGGACAAGACTGACCAGCTCAGCATCTTTCAATTCAGAGATCGGATACCTAAGACTTTTGTTGCACGCAGATACACAGCCCAGCTGCACAAAGGCTGGAGACCAGAGCAGAAGTAGTGCTTCTTCCTTATAAATAAGTAGCTCGCTTTTTTTTTTTTTCCTTTTTTGGTAAGATCCAACAAGTGAAAGCTCTTGTCAAATAAAAGCAGAGAAAAATGTGGCTGGGATAGTATGTCTGGTATAAATTTCACTGGCCTGGCTTTTCAGTTCTGGACTCTTCCTTCCAAATACACTTTGGATGAATCAGCACTGCTGTGGCCAGCATCAAGAAGTTTTCTGACACTTCTTCAAGCTGCAGGAGGTTAACTCAAACGCAACTGAACTTCTTGTGCCTCACCATCATTTATTCTCCATCGGTCAATGGCCATAACAAAAAAAATGGAGAAAAAAAGCACATCTGGCTATGGGCTGTGAGGCTTGTATGCAGGACCTGTACATGAGTTAGCATGTGTGTGTGTGTGCTTTGATGACTGTTGCATACCTAGGCCCGCGAAATCCTGACTTCTGTAAGACAGAGCAGACCCTCAGTAACAAATTTGGTTCTTCCTTCCTTCAGTGAAGCAGCAGAGTGAGCTCAATTATTTGGTATTCTCTTGTCACTGTCGTTCCACATTGGGATTTTTTTTTTTAACATTTCACACTTGTTTTCCTATTTATGCTGATGACTAGCAGCAAATACCCTGACCTGGCTAGTTCTGTTGATCGCTGTATGGAATGCTTAATGCCTTTTACAGCAAATCTAATTTAATTACTGATTTTTTTTTCATTGTTTGTGGTTTTTTTGCCTTGGAGTGATTTCTGGAGATGTTTACCAGTAACTTTGATTTCTTTACTAAAATATCATTGCGTCTTCAGTAGTTTGAGAATTTTAGCTAATATTATGAGCTTGCAAAAAGATTCCTTCCTCCCACTTTGTTCTAAGCAATTCTTTATAGTATGTTTTTACTCATGGACTGTATGCATCGTTTTTTGTATTCTGACTTTCAGTAAACTGAATAAAAAAATCTGGAGCAATCGTTATGGAGACAGCACATTTCAGTGATGAATAACTCAGTTACTAGGAGGGTGAAATCTTAGCCACACTGAAGAAGTCACCTAGATGTAGAAGTCCCCTCATATATAGACCTCATTCCAATTTGGGGTATATACCAATAACTCACTGTGATAAAAAATGGAGTTTTCTGTCTTGAATGTCTAAGGGCTTGAGAGCTCATTTTTTAAAAAACATAGATGCTATGAAGTGTGTACATAATGATACCCTGAAGTTTTAATAAAAAAAGAATTCCTAATTAGAGTCAAGGACAATATATCTTCTCACAAAGGCAGAAATATTATACTCCACAAAATTAGTATATGTTTCTGTCAGACACTGAAGGAGAGTAATGTTTCACTAATTTGGCTGAATCTGCCTATTTTCCATTTCTTTCCACTTCCTTCTAACAAACCAATTTATTTCAAATTTGACAGCTTTCTATATCATGATCTTGAACACCCTCCAAAAATTTGTTAGCAGATAATAAATTTTAAGTCAAGTCTGGGTAAGAGAAGTTCTGAAGGTATGACATTTGTGAAGAAAAAATGGGGAAAATGGCTACTAAAAATCATTCTTCATGGCTGCTTACGGTAGCTATATATTAAAAATATCTGCTCTTTAGGCTACCATATGGGTAGCCTTCAGTTTCAGAACAGATGTCTGTAATTTTCAGAAACAGAGAAGAAAAGG
The DNA here is from genome assembly GCF_030867145.1 of Opisthocomus hoazin. Classification (NCBI taxonomy): domain Eukaryota; kingdom Metazoa; phylum Chordata; class Aves; order Opisthocomiformes; family Opisthocomidae; genus Opisthocomus; species Opisthocomus hoazin. Next base: position 67,339,900 of record NC_134417.1, on the reverse strand, counting down.
TATTGGAAAACCTTTTAGAGATAGTGCTTTTGTTTTCTGTCAGATGACTGACAGAGCTGATTTTTATCTTTAAAGGAAAATATGTTTTTTAATGTAATTCAAATAAGAAACCATTAACATATATTCTAGCTGTTGGGAGCTTGGGATTTGTGTGTGTGCGTAAGTTTTATGAATCTATAAAATAGCCTGTGCTTTTCCATTGAGTATTATGGTCCATGTTTATGATTACTGAGCTTATTTACTTTCTAATCAATGTGCTAATCACTTCCAAGGTGGGGGCTATTAGCAAGTCATTATGAGCTAGCAGCAAGTAAATTAAATAGATGTAGAGAGCCGCAGGGTTCCTCATTTGCTTAGAACAGTAACTGCAGGGGAAAGGTACAAGGCTTGAAGAAACACTGACAAGAAGTAATTTTGTGTAATGCTGGAAGTACTAAGTTTGCTGTGTTGCCAAACTTTTGTTTTGTCAGCTCTAAATAGCAACGTTTCATAGGTAGCTACGGTGTCATTATCTGGTGACTGTGCTATGATTGTGTTTCTTTTGCAACAGGAATATGTGCAAAATGAAGTGGTCAGTCTCCAGACCATTTCCTAGTGTCTAGAACTGATACAGCTGGTGGTAGGTGGGGGTTTTCAGGGTTGAGGGGAAACCCATACACAGCCTTTTCTTTTTTTTCCCTCCACCCCACTGCCCTTTCCCCCCCCTGGAGTACTGCTTCTCTTTGTACTAGCAGAAACCATCATAAAACAAATGAGTTATTGCCAAATTTTGTAATTTGCAGTCTGGACTAGATTCAGCTGAATATCAGCTGTTGTCAGTGTTGGCTCTAGAGTCCATTGTAAACCCACATTTTTAGTGCTCTCAAAGTTCTGTTGTAGCCTAAACTGGAGGGTTGGTTTATGGCTTCATAACCCAGTTAAAGTCTACAATATGTCCAAGTAGTGTGTTGGTGGAATATTACTGGCAGTATCCGGTATGTGTTCTGTGGATGCAGTTAGCTAAGGCATGTAATATTCAAATTACTTGTTCAGGCCCATTTAAAATGTCACAGGGAAAAATAGAATGAAATCCAGGAATACTAAGTCCCATCTTTTATCAAATAAACTGAGAAGTCTGTGATTAGAGAAGAAAGAGGACCCTCAAAGGAGACACATTTTTTTCTGGATTGCTTGAGTGTCATATGGACTTTAATTAAACTAAAAGATGTTAATTGTGGGTGCCTTCATGTCTGAAGACCTAAGTAAAAACTGTAAGGGTGAACACTGAATATAGGGTGAGCAGTTAAACTGAAAGCTTGCTAGTGAGGCTTAACTCAGGGTATTCTGTTACCTGGCTTCTCCCAAAGTCTTCCTCTGCTCTTTTTATCACTTAGCTGAGAATCTTCCTTTAATATCCTTGACTAGATATTAATAAAAATTAAAATGTGGCCAACGAAATTTCAAGCATGGAGAGGCACGCATGCAGTCAGACATGGCTTCAGCAAGTGAGGAGTTACCCTTGAAGAGATGTGATTTCATTTGCTCTGATCAGCAATAGCTGTGAATCCAGTGCAGTTTGGGGCTTAATTAGGTGATTATTAATTGCTTAATGTGTTAATGGAAAGTTAGTGATACCTAAGAGAAGCTTCTGTTGCTGATCTCAAAAACTATGAGTAATCCTCAAGATCAGCAGTGGGACTATGGCTGACTCAGCTCTATGTAATACCTATAAACCCGTTAGCAAAGCAAGAAGCTGATGATTTATTCTGGAGAAAACTCAAGGGGAAAGTGATTTCCTCTGTCATTAGTCAAAATAGAGCAATAAATGTGGTCTTACTTTGATTTGCTGTCCCTGGTGTCGCGTTAAAAGGGGTAAGGGAGTCTGATCAGCAGCAAAAGGAGAGCCCTCCCGTTGAGTCACGAGGTTCAGAGCAGACCCCCTTGCATTCTAAACTCTCTCTCAGAGAAGAGTCTAGGTGCAGCTGGATCTACTCCTAGTCCCAGACTTGGTCAACGGTTTATGTCTAAAAGGTTAAGTGTGTAGCCACTTATCAGATTTACCTTGCCTGTAAAAGCACTTGCAAGGACTTTCACTGAAACAGTTTCATAAAGTTGAAACACTAGGTAATTTATTCAAGCAACAGGTATCACAGATTCGGGATTGCCGTTGATAAACGCACTGTCTACAAAAGTTGATCTCAAAGTAATGGTTTAGCACTTGAGTTAACAATGTGTTTCTGGGGGTGCGTCTGACAAAGTCAGAGGTGCAACTCTTACCAAAAAGGCGTCCCGTCTTGGGGGGGGAAGAGAGGTTCACGCCTGTCGACCCGTCCGTCAGGTAAGGTTCTCGCTTGGCTCCTCCTCCCAAAGAGAGTTTTCAAGTGCCCATTTTTATGTGTTTGAAAATCTTTTGGCGAGGTGGGACTAAGTCAATTATTAAGTATCGATTAGCTCTTGGCATGGAATGTTTTGTCATCAAAAATGGGACTCAGTAGTTTGACATGCCTATGGAGTGGGCATCTTGGTATGCGCTTTCGGGGTCCATCTGTTCTTTATCCAAAGCAATCTCTGTCTGTGCAGCCTCTGCTGCACCCCACAGATCACTGGATTTACAGTGAGGGGCTATCCCCACTTACTTCTGTCTGATAAGCACAAGTCAATTGCTCCCTTTGTTAACTCTTCGGCTCTTGGCACCTGAGTCCGAGCATGTCTTTCCTCTTGCATTGACAAGTCCAGCAAGGCCATCGATTACACCTGGTAAACTGCAGGTTTTTCACCAACCTCTGTCATCTTCTCCTTCAGCACCTGCTCTGTGCTTACCCCACCAGCCAGCCACAAGACAGGAGACTCATAGACTCTGACTCATCTTAAAGCAAAGAATTATAATGCATTGGATAACTTGTCAAGGCAGAAGGAACCAAACCAAAGGTAACTTAAGGCTAGAAGAAGTCCATCCATATCCTGGCCTGCATCAAAAGAAGCGTGGCCAGCAGGTTGAGGGAGGTGATTCTGTCCCTCTGATCTGCTCTGGTGAGACCCCACCTGGAGTCCTGCATCCAGCTCTGGAGCCTTCAGCACAGGAAAGACATGGACCTGTTGGAGTGGGTCCAGAGGAGGGCCACAAAGATGATCAGAGGGCTGGAGCACCTCTCCTATGAGGAAAGGCTGAGAGAGATGGGGCTGTTCAGCCTTGAGAAGAGAAGGCTGTGGGGAGACCTTAGAGCAGCCTTTCAGTACCTGAAGCGGGGCTATAGGGAAGATGGGGAAAATGTGTTCAGCAGGGCTTGATGCAATAGGACAAGGAGCAATGGATTTAAACTAAGGGAGGGTAGATTTTGACTAGATCTAAGGAAGAAATTTTGTACCATAAGGGTGGTGAAACACTGGAACAGATTGCCCAGGGAGGTAGTGGAAGCCCCATCCCTGGAAACACTCAAGGCCAGGTTGGATGGGGCTCTGAGCAACCTGGTCTAGTTGAAGATGTCCCTGCTCACTGCAGGGGGGTTGGGCTAGGTGACTTCTGAAGGTCCCTTCCAACCCAAACCTTTCTATGATTCTAGATGTAGCAGAAGCTTCTTTTGATCGGGAACCTGGGTGGAGGAAGGGATGGGTTAGGGGAGCAGAACGACCGCTCTGGGCAGAAAATGATTCTTAAGCTGTCCTTGAATACAGACCAGCGTAGGGTAAGCATTCCTACAGTGACATTAAAGGAAGCAGAACAGAGTTCAGTGTCAAGAGGGACAGTTTTTAATGCCTTTTCTCATTTTGGGGGCAGAGGAGTGTAAGGCTTTCCAGAACTAAAAGGCAGGAAAAAAATGAGTTGGGATCAAACAACTGTTACCTTATGTAATGCTTGACCCTTCTACTTTGTTTCTAAGTAGCCATTAAGTTGTAATTATAGTCTGACTTATAAACAAAGAACTCTTTGAAACAGAAAAGAGCTGAATTTTGAGGTTTGGAAATGTCAAAAATTATATGTTGGATGACCTCAAAACCTTTTCTTCAATATTTTTGTTATTTCACTGGAGTCAAATACTTTCTGCAAAGTGCATCAGGTTTGATAGATGCATTTTCCACTAAAAAAATACTTAAAATTAGAAACAAATAGAGATTTTTTTTCAGACATCTCTGTGTCAGAGCATGTTCCATGTGTGAAGGACTATGTATCTTTTCTTGCTATAGAGATAATAACACAGATATATTATTTTTAAATCGAGTGGAGGTAAACAGATGCTGGTGTTTGAATCACACTACTTGAAATCAGCATGCAGGTGACTTATGTACTCTGCTGAAAATTAACTGTGTTTTAGCATCCCACTATAATTTTTTGTAGGTACAAAGCTGGTTTGTGTACCAGTATTGAACAGTATGGGCTGTCGATGGCCTTGCAGAGCTGTTAACCGAATGTTTTTATTTGACTAAAGAATGGTATGTACTAGCCTGCTGTGCTCATATAAATTAAGTAATTTTCTATGTCTCCACAGTCAGTCTTTAGCAGTATTTCTCTCAATTGTAAATTGAAAAGATTTTTCTCCATCTTCTGTTGTAATTTCTTCTCAGCAAGCATCAACTGAAAATTATAGTTTAAGACTTCCTACTGCAAAATGTATTAATTTTCATAATATTTGGTGATCTGTCAAAAATTGAAGTCTCACCATGAAGACTTTTACAATTAAGACAGTTGTATCTGCAATTTATAGTTCAGGTAATAACAACAATTACAGAACAATGTCAATGCTATACTAATGCAGATACAAGCTGCTCAGTGTAAAGAAATCTTTTCCTTGCACTAGGATCAAACTGAAGAGGCATGTCTTTCTTTTCAAAGGCAAGAAGGCTTTTTTGCTGTGAAACGCTAGAAGCTACTTGCAATTACAGAGTGAACTGTGTAGGCATGGCCCTTTCAGGGGAGCTCTGATTTCTCTTCACAATCAAAGCTCTGACTTAGCCACCCTGCCGGGGACTGGTTTGGTAACCTAGGCTGGTGTAGTTTGTGGAACACACTTCAGGAATACACAGATGTTAAGTCTATGACTTTTTTTGAACTAGAGTCCGTCTTCTAGAAAGCGAACCCATTTGTATTTTATGTCTGTAAGTAATGGAGAATCCTCCTGTCTGTCATTTCAGTGTATTTTTGGCACTGCTAGTCATGCATTATTTCCAGTCTAATCTTGTCTGGGTTTGGCGTACAGTCTCTAGAGTTCATCTGTGTCTGTCTTAAAGATCCATCTACTTTTCTACATTTGTCCAGGTTACCTTTACTTAAATGAAATTACCTTCACAGCATAGCTTCATGACTGCTGAGCCACCATTACTGGTCCGTCTGTCCGTCATGTCCCGTCCCCCCTGCGCTGTTTCAAAGTAGTCATGCCGGCTTTCAGCCTGTTATTGCTTGCTTAGTGGTAATAGATACCTCTGTGTTGCCTGTGTAATGAACCTGACAGGCGAATGGATCCAACTTAAAACCAACTTCCTTTTGAGTTTAGCTATTCTCTCTTAACTAGCCTGCTTAAAAGTGCCTCGTGCTGAAACCTTGTGCTGGGCCAGAAATGATGCTTAGCAACAGGCAGGAGGGTTTCTTTCAGATGCAGTACCAGCTCACAACAATGGGGAAGTAACAGCACGAGTTTGCTGCTAGAAGGCATACTTTCCAGGCACAGAAGACAGTGGGTTTTTCCTGAATGTAAGTTGGACACACAAAAAACAAACAAGAAATCCAAATTCAAGACTTCCCACAGGCTCATGTGAGAGCAGAGCTTCATTCTTTGTACTTATCTACTCTTTATTACCTCTAGTGGAGATAACCCTCTATCTGGGCAAAGAACTTCTTGCTTGGTTATCAGCACAGGTTGTGATGTAGTCTGTTTTTTCCTACCCTTCCGCCTTCTGTTGTGAAGCACAGATTGCTATAAATCATCATCTGAGCTTTCTAGCTTTTTAAAGATGCCTTGCTCAAAACCTACATGAAGGAAAGATTTTTCCTTGTGCTTACTGTTCTGTAATACATGTAATCTTCGACCAAAAGTGTTGGGTTGATTGTGCTCTCAGCAGCTTTTCATCTGACCTGCACTTCCCCAGAGATCACTCTCAGGTTGATTCTAGCAGCTGTGACACAACAAAAAGAAGCTCAAGCAATGAAGTAGTTCAAATGTCAAAATATATTTTTGAAAGGCAATTAAAACTGATTGTTTGCAGAGTTCATGCTCACACTGTGGCCAGTGGTGTAAAAAACCTACTGAGGTTAATAGTTTCCTCCATACTGTACCAGAGAAGCAATTTGGGTGTCTCTGGGAAACAGTCCTGTGTGGCTGTCTGTTTTAATGAGCTTTCAAAACAATTGCCCAAGTCTCTTTTTTCAGACACCGGAAAGTCTTGAACTTTACTGCCAATTGAGGAAAACCCAATAACATCAGGTTAAAGCACCCTTGAGATTCCTTCCTGACAAATCATTAGTGTCTATTTAGAGCAAAAACACCTGGGCTGATTTTTTTCCTTTTTTAAAATGCAAAACACTGAAAGCACAGCTAAAAGAGTTGGGTGCTCAGCACCTTGGTAAGCCAGGCCCATCGAAAGTATACAGAACCGTTAACGGCATATTTTGAGTCACCAAACACCATTTATTAGTGAAATGACTTTTTTTCAGTAAACATTAACTACATGTAAATGTGTTCTGTTGTGGTTGCAAAGTATGGGACTTGAAGAGAAGGTCTTGGTAGTCACAAAACTTGATTGTTCAAAAAAGTTTTAAACTCCAAGTCTAGTGAATCAATCAAAAGATGAAAAGGGTATGGGCAACAGGGAAGATCAGGGAAGTGCAATCATGCAGCAAGAGAAATACCCCATTAAGAGGATTTATACTGCAGACCTGTGTGTACAAAAGCAGTGCTCAGTTTCCTCACCAAATTCTTTAACTGTGTGTTTACCGCCCACAAAAGTCATTACAGTATTTCTTTCTAATTCTACAGTTGCTTTATATGGATGTTAGCAAGGTAAGCAAGGCTAGCAGAGGCTTTTTCTGTAGCTGCTGTAGACATAAATAGACACCAATTCCCATCATCATGCGACCACGAACAGCATGGGCTGTGGACCTTATGCAAATGCGGTGGGTTCTCTTGCGGGTGAGTGGGAGTTTTATCCTCATCAGGAACGGAGTGGATATCCAGTGTCGCTCTGCTAGCAGCTAAAAAGTACGTCAAAGTCCCACCTTGCTTTACTGGTTCAACTCTTTCTGCAATTTGAACAGCTGCTTTCTTCCTAGCTGTGCTGTGAAATAACAAAGCAAGAGTGATGCCAACTTTAAAGACTAAGTGAAGTAGTTTGTTTATACTGGAGCACTAATTGTATTTGTAAACTCAACAGAACACATAACATAGACAGCTGTAGTCCAGGATCCCTCATATTCTGTTTCAGTCACATGCTGAAGAAGTTGTTTCTTGACTGATAAGTTAATCATAAAGTCTTGCTCATTCAGCACTTCAGTTATGTGCTACAGGTGTTAGGATAGTGGATTTTTGTGATCTTGTTTGATGCTTTCTGGCATATACCAGATGAGGCAACTTAGAAATTACAAGCCAAAAAAGAAAATTCAGTGTCTTAAGGGAAATCATCCATTCGAAAGAAAATTGGTATTTTAATCTTCCACTTCTTACAAAGTAATGAATGTTTCTTTAAAGATTCTTCTCAGAAATTTAAGAAAATATATAACTGAAATGCTCCACAAATAAGAACAGAGATTACAGGATTTCAGTTGCATGTAAGCAAATTCTTTCCATGCATTTAATATCTACCTAAACAAATAGGCACTTGAGCATGCAAGTGATAATTATATGTGATAATGTCTTATTCTTATCTACTAAATCATGTACCTTGAATGCATAAATGGTTTTTGTGTAGGAACACATGTATGTCACCTCTGCCTAGGGCCTTTTTCTCTGTTTTCTCCTGGCTCATGGGGGAAGGTTCATTCAGCTCATGTCATTGGGTGCTCGGTGCCATCTGCAGCTTTTGCCTATTTGATTCAGTTTGCCTATTCTTGAAAGACTAGATTTTCAACAGCGTTTTATGAGTTAGATAATGGAGTTCCCATTTTTAATACTTTCTGTGGCAGGTTTTTAAAGAGGCTAATTTCCAGTTTTATTAAGGACTAGAGAAAACGGAGAAGGAAGAACCAGAGGGCCAGATCCTACAAAGAACGGAGGAGTCAGAGCTCTCCATAAGGACCTGCTGTCTCCACTCAGAACAGCATTACCCTCCCAGGTCTGCATCCACACTGTGTTAGTGCTTTATTATTTACCCTTCCCCAGCCTATCTATTGTTTCTGGGCAAAGTACATTTTGCTTGAACAGCTCTTGTTCTGGTGTTACGTTACACATGGACTGTCTAGTTGCTCTGGGAAGTACCAGTCCATGAAATGTATCTCTTGCACTCAGTAAAATGCAGGCTGTTTGTCATGAAACAGACCAAAAGTTGATCTGTACGGCAGTTTTCTCATTTGAAGAAAAAAAAATTAAGAATGTTAATGTTAATGTTTCTCAACACATACAGTTTCAAATGAAATAAAGTCAAGTATGTTACTATGAATATGTAATAACACATACAGAGCATGAGAATAGTGAGGAGTAGGCAGGTATGGTGCGGACTGCTGTTCAGCAAAGGAACATCTAATGGTGAGCAGTAGGTGCTAATTTCCACCCTTTTAAACCTCTTCTTTCATTATGAGCCAAATCCATAACCTTAATTCAAAGAGTAGAATTAACTGAGTTCTGATGTAGCTGTATTGGAATGGGTAATGGACTCTTCCATCCGTAGGGGAAAGTCAGCTTTAGTTTGAAAACTGCATCTCACCTTGAACTGTTGCAAATTAATGAAGGGTCTAACTTTGGACACAAACACGCCAGGTAGGTCCTGAGACTCTTCAGTAGTCTATCTTGGTTTTGACCTGTACAGAGCTATTGCTCTCTTGCCCCTTCCCTCCCCAACCTCTCATCTTAGTGATATTAACACCTTTCTTGATGTGTTTTTTTTTTGAAATCTTTGTTAAATCCTGTTCTTGTAAGCTTTCTAAGAAACCTCTGAACCCAGTGTGCCTTCTGGTCATGTATTGCTATGTTCTCACAACACTTCCCATGATTCAGCGTAGCTTCTAGGAGGACAGCATTATAAAGCTGCAAGATAAAAGTACGCAAGATCTATTATTCAGAAACCACACTGGAGTGCTAACGTTTCCACATCTGACTTGAGTCACAATGTTTCTGTAGAAGTTGAACTGAAGGAAATGAGTCTGCATAAAAGAGATTCTTCTGTCTTGCAGAGAAACCCTCTTTAATTTGAATGTTGACTGTGGCCTGGTGCCAGTACATCAAGCTGTTTTGCAATGCAGTGAAGTATAAAATAGGACCTTCGCTGTAGAAATTGCTCTGGCCTCTTCCTCCCACTGCATTGTTCTAAGAAAACTGTAATGAGGAGGGAAAATAATTAGTATGAAGAAATGCTGGAGGCCGTCTTCTCTGGCCTGTTAGAGCATTTCAAGATGTGTTTCTCCATGTAGGGGACAGCTGCTCCCACTGCAGGAACCGCCAGCAGACGTCTGGAGAGAACATATCCAGGCCCATGCACCTGGCTCTGTTGCAATGTTTTATATTCCCAGGTGGTTCATAGTACAGCCAGCAGAGTGAATAGCCTCAGAATAAAGAATACTTTACAAACACTATGATTTTAACTATGCAAAGAAACGTCATGGTGATATGCGTGTTATACATGTTTAATTGGAGCAGTTATAATTTTATGTTCTCAGGAATATTTTTAGGAGTATTTATCCAAAAGAACTGCTACATTGAGCAATTAATTATGTAATGCCTACGAATGTAACTGCCAGCTACATTTTAATTAGGCATCTCTTAATGTCATGTTTCAAAATGAATGTAGTAATCATTAAATTACAGGTTTTTCCCCTTTATAGAAGATGCTCCCTAGCCTCTAAAAGGCTTGATGGAAAACCTACTTTATGTAACAGCCAACAGCTTGGCATTCATAGGCATGTAGGATATCCAGGTTTAGTTCTGTATCTGAAGGGCCTTTGTGACTAGGATCAGTCCTAGATAAGTGACGCAATTTCTGGGCCATTTAGGATGTACATGGACAGGTTGGTTTGGGGGCCTAAGGAGTATTTGGTGTCACTTTGCATGAGGGAGAGGAGGAGCATTCTGAAAGGAGCTCCTGTTTGCTCCGAAGCAGAATAACGTCTAGGTACCTGCCTGCCTTTCACAGGACAGTTTCTTCTTTTGCCTAATTTACCTAATGATTCTAAAATGCTTGGATCTCTAAAATGTAATTTTTGTTCATTCACAATGATAAGAAGACTCCTACTAGATCTTGGTAGCAGTTATTTACATAAAGCCTTGGAATAAGTGAAGGTTTGTTTCACCTTTAAGATAGTATTTCTGACAGCTTACAATAAATCTCAGAGAAATGAATGCTTATGTTCCCGCAGGGGTCTCATACTGTTCATTTTAGGAAGCATGAGTTTGTCATTTTGAACTGTATAGCTTCTGCTTTACACAGCCAAATTCTGTGCAGCTCTAGGGAATACGAAAATGTTGGCCTTTCTACGATGCCAACAAATAAAAGTGACAAACTGGGAAGATGAAATAACATGGATTTAATGGAGAAAAGTATCTGAGTTGAGCTTGTCCATATTTTAGACACTGCACTTGATTTGTTACTGTGGCTTATTTTAAACATGTTTCCTAAGTGATGTTTGCGTTTGCCAGTGAAGTTTATTCAGCTTCAAATGAAGTTAACAGCACAAAAAATTCTAAGGATCATTTTTAACCTTTATGTTAATGTTTCATTGCTGCCAGACAAAAGCCATAATCCAGTGGAAAACACTTGCTTACAGCAGTTCAAGATCAAATCCTAAACCATTATAGCAGGCCTGGAATCAGTGCACAGCTGGAGTGTAAGCATCACTGCCATATGCTGAAGCCTACAGAGGTGGAAGAATGAGCCAGGAGGCTGTTGCTGGCTTCCCAGCAGCCCACTTTACATCCAGTGTGATCTAAGCATACCAGAAACCTGAGGACTGCTCTGATTTTTCTGCTTGCAAATGTATGAACACTTTAGATGAAGTAATTAATGGGAAACTAGAATATCTCTCTCTCTCTCTCTCAAACACCTAACTTTAGTGCACCACATTAATACCACTTAAATACCGGAGACTGGCACTTCATTTTTTACATCCTAGTAAGATGAATTGTTCCTGTGCTTGGTTTCATTTTCTTGACTCCTTAGCTCTAAGCAGCACATGAAAAATTGATAGTGCTTACCATATAGGGGAGAAAAGGGGGCTTATGTGGGTGGAGAAAGCCTTGAAACGAGCTGCTGTTGCCACTGTTTTGACAGAAAACAAAAACATTTTGACATGTCACATCAGCACCTTTCAAAAAAATTCAGTTCGGTAGTTTAAGAAATATTTACAAATCCTGCATTAAAATAAGTTTGCTGTAGCAATAGTAAAAAACATCTTGGATATGAGACTCTTACTTAATTTCATTGGGTGTCCATGGAGTTGAACCATCCCAAACAAACCAGTAACAACTTCCCCACCCCAACAAAACCTCCTTCTACCTTGCTACATTCCTTGTTTCGTTTTATTAAAGAAAGAATTAGCTGGAGAACAGGTGGAGGCAGGCCGAAATCTATCTCCTAATATTTTGGCCAAGGATACATCTGCTACTGATACAATCTGAACACAGTTGAATTTAGGAATTTGTCTACGCTGGAATTTAATTATTTGTTTTTCTCAACATCAAAACTTGCACTATGATAAAAAGTACCATAAATAACTGTACTGCTTTTTTGATTTTTTTTTTGTCTTCTTTGTCCTCTAGTACTCAGTTTCATGTCAATACTCAGTTTCATTTGAAATAGGATTCTACTACTGATAACCTTGACTACAAGCAAAACCTCCCACTAAGGCCTGTGCAAAGTGTGACTAGTGATATGAGCTTTTATTTAAAGTTTAACTGAGGAGAACAATCTACTTCCTAGTGAAAACTGAAGGTAGCATCTGATTTTTCCTTGTGCTTAATAGCACCACAAACTGTGTTAGCCTAGTCTTTAGATAGTAAAGTTACGACTTTTCCAGTAGCTGGCAGAGGATGCTTGCATGTTCAAGTCATCTGTTTTATCTCTAAGCTTTGCTAAACTAGGCAAATGACATTGCAAAAATCTGTAATGGAAATTGGAATACTAGCTGCTAAAGCAGCAGTCTATTACTAAGTTGTTATTAAATGCCAGCATGCTGTGGTGACACCTTGTTAGATGTGATGCAATGTCGTACACAACAGTGATCAGCTCTCCACTCACTTTTTCACCAGATGGGACCCAGCTAGCAGTATAAGTTTTGCTACTGTTTTTCCAGCAAGAGAGTCATTATCTTGCCATGAACCTGGCTTTCTCTGATCTTCTGTCAGGCACTTCAGTGTAGAAAGAGTTGCCTGCTACTGTCAGCCTGGGTCACAGAAAGCAACTTCTTACTGTAACTGCTGACCCAGGACATTATGACTCAAAATGAATAAACAGCTCGACCCTATTCAGTCAGCTTTGAATCTGGTCAGACAACATCAATCAGCTTGTCCTCTACATAGCTTATAAATGCATGCTTTATGAGTATTTTCTGGGATATACTTGTGGAAACTCAATCCACAGTGAATTAACCCCCTACTCCAATCTAATCAACCCTATGAAGAGCGGAATGAAACCAGACGCCACCAGACAGGTCTCACAGTGAGTTCACTGCTGCCCTCACAAACACCAGCACCACCCCTTCAACACTGAAACAAAACACATGTAAATCAGCTGCAAAGTAAAATCAAGGTCAATATCATGGACTAACTCAGTTTAGTGCTCAGGGCTGTTCAGCAGTGTATGCCAGTTCCAGCTAAAAGTGGCTAAATAGAGAATCTCACCAACAAAGCACTGGGGGTGGGGAAAAAATCCCAGCTTTGTCATTCTCAAGGCTGTAGGCTGAGATGCCATCAAGTCCAGAGAGGTGATAGCCCATGCTAATACATGGTGCAAGGAGGAGATCGCCCTGCTCTTTCTGTTCTTTCTCATATTAGTAAAATGGCGATGTGTGCTTTCTCCATGTGTTCAGGCTGCCTGTAAACACTGCCCCTTGGATCTCGGCCTATCTTGTCAAATATTGCCTTGTGATAGTATTGAAAAGATGGGTGTAGGGTACAGAGTTATCCAAGATATAACAATCTAGCAGGTACCATGGCCTCTCAGGTGGTAGGTTTGGATGTAATGTGGCTAGATGGCGGGTTTGCCTTGAATCTTACTGCATTCAGTACTGGTGCTGTACTCCCTTCCCCATGATGCCGTCGTTCCTTTCAGATTTAAAATGCAATAATAAGATTATGAGTATTGTTTCCAACCTTAATTGATTTAATTTAATTAGTTTATCATTAGCTTGGGATCAGGACCTTGCTGCAGTACTCTCTCTGATATGCTTCATGTAATTGTATTTAATGCAATCTCTTTGTTTCCCCAGTGGCTAAATAATCCTGCAGCTAAAGACCTAAAATCAATACAGAGGGCTGTTCTCAGACCCTCTGTTTTCAGGTAGGTCTGGAAGAACCAGTCTTGAAACATGCATTGCATCTACTGTTTAGCTCCCCATCTTTCCATAGTACCGCGTGACTCCCTAACCTGACAACAGGAAACCAACCCAATTTAGTGTGAAGAAATTATTCTTTATCTCTGTACAGCTAATAACCTGATCTGATACCTGGTTTTGATGTTTTACCTTCCTTTGCACCATTTCTTCCTGCCTGGTCTTTCTACATTCAAATGATTATTTTGACTGAAGACTTTAGTTTTATTTGAAACATCTGCAGGAGACACGCATAGTACTGAGCACCTTTGCAGAGCATGTGGGTGTTCAGTTAAGTGTCATTTCCACATTTATGTGCTGTAATTGTTAGTTTCCTAACAATACTCACTAGAAGTGTCCAATTTAGAAGTTTTCTTTCCATTCTCCAGCACAAGTGGAAGTCTGCCGTTGCCAACGAGTTTCTCCGTTTACCACCATTGCTGTGGCTCCATTCCCCATACAACTAAAAGTAGTTTTCATGCCCTGGGGGCTCGCCTGCTGTTTCCTAGGATACTTTTCGCAGAAGCCCAGAGATACCTCTTTCAGCAAAAGAAGTATTGCTGATTGCCTACAGGTAGGGTGAAAAGGGCAGAGAGCAACTGGTTTGAGCTGAAGACACGGAAAACAGTGCGAGGAGAAAAACTGACAGGATCTGATGACGTGGAAATTTGCACTGATCTCTCTTTCCGTATCTGCTTTCTTAGAGCAGCACCAGCTCCTATCTGCCAATTTTTACTGCTTCCACACACGTTCCCTACCACAAAAGAGTCCTGAACGGTGAAGCAGGTCTTCAGGTTTCGCTGCTGGGTGTGTTGCAGGAGAAGGGGATCACTGTGAATGAAACTTCTCAGGAACAAAGCAATTATTTAGTCAACAAATTAGCATTTCCTCAAAAACATGGAGCATCTACAAGCATGAGAGGTGTGAAGACTAACTGGGGATGTGACCGGAGGTGAAGGGAGAGTATAGATTCTCTGTTCTTTCTGGGCCACATGCTCAGAGGAGGGCTGAATTCCTTCTGCTTTTGGCAGAACCTGGCTTCCTAATATGCCTTACACGTCACTGTCCTCTTCTTTGTGCTGGTGGCTTTGGTTCAGTAGTAAAAGCCAGTAAGGGATTAGGTAAGACTCTGGTTAAAACCTCTTTCACACAGAAGAATTACATATTCCTCTGAATGTTTCTGTAGCGGTACTGGGACCTTTTGCCCAAGCTTCAATTAGTATAACCCAGTAATAACACATTTCACCCAGAAATACCAAAGTCTGTCATAAAATTAGCCCTGTGGTCTTGTGATGTGCTCTAGGGATTTATTGTCATTAAAGCAGATTAAAAATTTTCCAAGGAAATTATTTTCTATTAGATTATGTATACTCTGCAGCATTACAATGTTTCCTCTTATTTTGCCCCAGGAGCCCAGAGAGCCTTGAGGGAGAAGGCTGCCACATGGTGTAGAGGCAACTTTGAGCATTCAAGACATAGCCCTTCTCCAAAGCAGAAAGTCCTAAATGGCAGCCCAAAAGGACTTGAACAAGACTACCAAGGCTGCAAGAGTTCTTGGCTGCCTGGAAGGAAACCTGAAGGCAGTCTCTCCAGGAAAGAGAGATCACTGTCATTTTGAAAGGCTGAAGTAAATCTTTTGCAGTTCTCACTCTGTGACGGCAGACTGCAACAGTCTTTCTGATGAAAAACAGCTCTTCTTTTTTCCTTCTTCTGGAATTTCACACTTGTTTATTCCAGACTACCATCCTCCTTTCCTCGTATACAGAGGAGTGGAGACATTACCAACATCTTCAGCTTTTCCAAAATCTCCTGGGAAACAGAGGATATAGACAGCAATAAAGCCCAGCAGCTGTTATCATTGTTTTCTGTTATGATAAGAATACAATCCCTGACACTCTCATTTTTAAAAGGCTACCTCCTTTCTGTGATGTGCTTAGAAATCTTATTTTAATAAATGGATAAGACTAGTCAGTAATGATTCTTGAACTGAACTGCCTGTGGACTAGCAAACCACTTACTCTTTTCTACTGGGCTTTGTTGTAGGAATATGGACTTCTAATTTGCTAATAGGCGACTAAAAATGCAATTTGTTTAGACCTCCAGAGTCTGAGTATATGGAATCACACTGTGCTCCTGCTTCAAAGAGACATCGTGTAATCCTTGCTTTCTTCAGCTTCAATAGGGCCACTCATGACCTTGAATCAAGTCTCAAAGTATGTTGTGCTACTCTGCTGTGACTAATAGCATTAGTATTAATTATGATGCATAAACCCACTGATTCTACTAGAAGCAAGGCACATTCATGCAGTTGAAAGCCACTGTGCTTGGACATACTTTAGTTATGCTCTATAGTCATATTTTTCAATATCATAATCTCACTAATGTGTCAGTTTAAACACACTAAGCATCAACATTTTATTTAAGACCTGCAGCAAGCCAAAGTTCTAGTTGACTATTTTCAGATGTCTGGGAGCAGCTCCAATAATTATAAAGAGCCAGAGCAGCAAGCCCTATTTATAGACATCAATTCAAAATAAATACAGAATAAGAAAGAATTACGACTTTGAGACCTGCTGCTTTTATAACTAGCTATGGAAGCATAACCTACTGCTGAAATGAGAAGGTATACTCATGAATATATTGCATGCTGTATGCCTGAGCTAAATTCAGTACTTAGAAGTAATTGTTTTTTTTTTAAATGCTACTTTTGAAAGCTACTTTTGGAAACAGAAGTTGCCTGAAGAATCTTTAAAAAAGGCAACATTTTCTTTAATTCTTTTGTAACTGAGGAACCAAAATGTTTGTGACCGAGTCCTCTTTTTCACTGTTTTTTCTTTAAAGACTTTTATGCCATCATAAGAAAAATATTGCTATCTTGTAGCTGAGAAAAGATTTGCAAAAAATTGAAAAGACTTTACAAGTGTGGGAAGTGTGATACAGAAGTATAGAGGCAATAGTCAGTCATCCCAATGTAGCAATCATGCTTACATATATGTTGAATTTTAAGCAGTTAGATTAACTGGATCAGGATGACAAGTGGCACATGGAGTGGGTTTGGAATGAACAAAGGAATTCCGAACTTCTTCATACTGTTTGTACAGTAAGAGAAAGTCATAGTCCAATGCTCCAAAAACCAGACATGGAAAAGGAAACACTGGCAGAACTTTATGCTTTGAGCATTACACGGCACAAAATGTTGGAAGTCCTCCACCAGTAGGGATATGGAATACACATTTGTTTCAGGTTTCCACAAAGCTCTGGAAACTGCTCAAGAAGATGCAGTGGAAGCAAAGTGTGGTGAATAAAAGAAATCATAAAGGCAGCATGCTTAGTTGTATAAATCACTTAAAAGGTGATGGAGTATATATCATCATGCATTTAGTGGACAGGTTTTCTTAATAAAATATACTTTGCAATAAGGACTGTAGCATTGCTACAGGATTATATTAACATTAGACTGATGATTTAAAGGTGAAATTAACGTAAAAAAAATTGATTGCCTGTGAAAGAGCAACATACATAAGAGAAAGGAGTAGTAAATTGCCAGAATGACATTCTCAGTCATCTTAAATGGCAGCTTATGCAAAGAGATGCTTATACAATGTAACAAGGTAAATTGCAGTTTGCTTTTTTGAGTAACGGTTTATTCAGTTTTGATGTTTGCAAGACAACGCTTTATCAGGCTGTAGGGTCTTTGATTCTTTCTTTTATTTGTGCAATATGCAGAACTGCAAAGTGATGGGTTTGGTCTTACAGCTGCAAGTACCTCCATGTCTGTTTTGATTTTATCATTTCTAATAGCTGTTACAACCATTCAAGGTTTTTTTTTCTGATTCTTGAGCCACTGAGATCAGACTTTCCACCCTGTCTTGTCTTTAGTTCATTTTTATTATGAAAGATAACCAGAATAGGTTGGGTACCTCTCAGGAAGTTAGTTTACAGGTTTATGAAAACTCAGGTAGAGCTGAGGATCTCCTCTCAATAAATAATGTAACTGTGCACAGCTGTAGAGAAGAGGAAGGTATATGGGCTTGAAGCATAGGATCAGTGACCAAGTTCTTTGAGCTCTGAAACCAGCAGTGGCTTTCGTCTTGCTTAACTTCAGATATAGCACTTGCCATCTAAGCTAGTGATGCTAAGCTCAGTTTATAGTCAAGGAGGACAGTTAGGCACAACTGAGCTGTGTTTCAGCTGAACTCTTTTGGCACCTACTGTGAAATGAGAAAAGTTGAGCTTTCTGCTCTAGTGAGGACGTTGCTCTCTGTACTCCGCTTCCTGATGTCTGTTGGCTGTGTGGCTCAGATGCAGGTGGTCCGATGAATCACAGCCTCATTTGTGCCACCAAGTACAGTTAGGCCCATCCTCACATCCAAGTTAAAGCTCTAATTAATGAGTCATTGAAATAGCTGACCCTCCAGTCCCGGGCTGGTGCCCTCTGTGGTCCTGTAAGACTATGCCTGAAAAACCTGATGTTTGGAGGACAGGATATCAGCAAAGCGCCCACCCTGCTGCGAGAGGGGTGATGAGGCAGAGAGAGTCTGCATCTCCCTGGTGTTTGCCAGGAGACTGATGAGCTACTCACAAATAGCACTCTACTAGCTCTCTGAGATATCTGTGCAGTCTGAGCACGTCAACAGGATGTCAGGAGGTTCGTTGGACCAAGGATGAAGGCTCTGACAACAGTCAAACACATACTGTAAGCTTACTTTTGTGCCCTTGGCTGAAATATTTAAGCTCTGAAATGCTCTCTTCCACCTTCCCTGACAAATCTTAGGCAGCTTTGACATATGTTGATTATTATTTAATTCAGATTTATTTTACTTTGTTGCCTATTAAGGTCTTAGTTTGTTACATAGCTGTTCTTGGTGTATTGTTGTGGCTCCTTTGTCATCACCTGTATCTGATAAGAACTTCTACTTCATCTACTTTTCATTAGAAGCACAGTTTTGCTCCTTTTAAATATGCAAGTGTTGAGCATTAGACGAGACAATGAAGAAAACTTGGAATAGAGCTTAATGAGGTCCGTGATGGCCTTTATTTTGTCTGGCAATCTTGATATGTCACTTTAAAACTTTGTTTTATTATAACATCACAGCAGAACACTGCAACCTTTTGTGCAATGTCAGTTGTAGGACTAATGAGCATTAACTCCTTATTATACTAGCACATCTGCTGGAAAAATGTATTACAGAATTAATCTCATTAACATTGAATGGTGTTCCCAGGAAACTTAGGACCATTATAGACTTTTCATTCCCTTCTCTATCAAAATAAAAACATGAATAAAGAGTTGCAAAGAAAAAAAAAAGAATGCTTGTCCCTCTGAGAAAAGAATGAAGACAAAAGCCTGATACAGGGTGATTTAAGTACTGCAGGATGTCAAGACATATTGATAGGAGTGCATAAGAACCTATATGGAATGTAAAATAAGTAATATTTTTGTTTATTAGGGGTTAAATTTTGTTACTTGAAAGAGAAGTCCTCTGTAAGGATTAAGAAAGGATGGGAAGACAATACCACTCTGGTTACCTTATGTCAAAGAACTTAAAGGATGTGCAGATGACAGCCCTTTAAAAACAGACTTTAAAAAGGGACCTTTTCAAGGGACTTTTAAAGTATCCATTTAGGAATAAGCTAAGAGAAGTACCTGTCGCACTTTATCAGATTAGTAGCCTAACTCACTTCTCATCTTTAGAGCGTACAGTTTCTGGGTTGTTGAGAACAGTCAGTTTAAGGTATGCTTCAGTCATAAGCAGAACATCTTTTAAGAGTTTCTATTGTATGTGTCAGTTGCTCACTGGGCAGAAAAACTTCTGTTCAGGAAAACTGTCAGACCTATTGCAAACATTTGAATTAAAAGACAAAGTAAATAGGGAAGCAAGTGCTACACGTCCTCAGATTACCAACCATTCACTCTCTGATTGCTGGAGAGAACCAAACCTTTAGTTCTGTAAACTCCACTTTGAAGGCAGAAGTCATAGATGATAACTTTTCAGTTTAATCAAAGAGCTGGAAATCATGAAGGACCTTGTCAGTCTGGAAGCAGGTTTGTTTGACTGCAGTGACAAATGCCTTTTGGTTCCTGTAGTGTCATATTCATGATTTAGTGTAGCTTGATTTCTCTTTGTAAATTCCCATAGCACATTTTTTTGTATACATTTGTCACTGTCAGTGCTTGGGCTGATTGTAGTGCAGTCGAAGACAAGTATATTCTACATCTTGGAGATCTAGTTCTTCCCCTCATGGACAGTTCTGGTAACTGGGGCTGCCTTGGGTAGAACTAATGGTTTTCTCTTCCATTTATTTCCATCTAGGTTTGTCCTGACATTGGTCTCCTGCTTATTATTCATTTATTTCTCTAGAGAAAAAAAACGCCTCGTGTATTCCAACTTGAATACTGCGCTTTTCTCAAATAAACCCACATTCATTGCTAGTCTTTGCAATTCTCCCCTTGCCAATGTGTCGAGTAGTCTTTTCCTTTGCATTTTCCTTCTTGTTGCTTTCATCTTCTGCTGGGAATTTTTAAATAGCTTATCACTAGCATTCTCTTGATTGCCTGAGATTTGGATTTGTGTCCTGAGTGACCTGAAAATAGCCTCATCTTCTAGAATTTATACTTTATAAGAACTCTAAATGGAGATTTTCCTAGCTGTAGCAGATTTGTGTTTTCCTGACTGCTGCTCCACCTGTTCATTTTTTAGTAGGGGAAAAAAAAAACGAAAAATGGTGTCACTCTAGGTAATTTCTTTCACTTTCTTTAATAATTAAACCTTATGTTGAAAATGATGCAATTTCTCCATCAGGCTGCTAGCTTTACGGTGGAGCGCAAGAGGTGAGAAATGGTGACACAACACATTGCATTTCACACTGACTGCATCACTTGAACGTGTGAAGTGTCTCTTGCAGACAGCTCAACTTTAGCAATTTTGCAGTAACACTTTTAATGCCAGACTGGATTTTCTCTTTTGGCTTTGCTAGGAAGTCTTTCCATTCTGAAGTTGTACTCCTTGCTTTATTTTTTTCTGCCATCTGATTTTAAGCTGAATGCCCCTTTGTGCTCTGGCTGTGACTGCAGCTCTCTACCTCTCTGCTTCTCATTCCCTCACTTCCCCACGGGTAGCTTCAGGCACAGCAGTTAGGTCTTGCATGTCAGTAACTTTACATCTTGCTACAAGAATCCTGGATGTCAGATTGCTCCTCAAATAATAAATAGCAGCTCATCCTTAGTGCCTGCTTCAGGCCGGTTAATTTTATATTTCCCAGTACCCTTCCTGTTTGTCTCTGTTTGGGCTGAGAGGTCTCTGTTCAGAGCAAGCTAAAACAGCCTCTTAGGTGAGATTTTGAGAATCACTATTTACCTTTTAATTTGAGAGTCATTCTTCATTAACTCAGTGCTCTGCTTTTTTTTTTTTTTCTGTTGAGTGTCATAGGGTCAGAGCTAATGGGCTTTTGCTGTCTGTTTTGCAAGTCTGTTTTTCATTCAAAGATGAGTAATGTATTGAGATGTCATGTCAAGGACCTACCTACATGCACAGTTCTGAGCTTGGTTGTGGCTGGTTTTTGTCCTCTGTTTTATCTGTGGGTGGCTGACTACAGCTATGCTTCAAAAGAGTTTTATCATTTCTACATCTGTCAAGCTGTCTGTGAGGCATGTGGCAGGGCTGCAGACTCTGCCTCAAGTTCTCCATAAGCAATTCCTGTTACCGAGAATTCTGCTTTTCTTCTCAGCAAGCCATTTCCCCTCAGCTTCCTCTGAGGTGCTCAGACTGGCAGAAGGAAACAGACCAAAAATCTTTCAGTAGGTGAGACAGAACAATTAAGCTGTAACTGTAAAGAGATCCATTGATCATTTACTCTAGTGAGATTACACTGAACAGTAGTAATCATGGTGCAGGAGCAATATGGTTCATTGGTCACTCTTAAATACAAGGGATTTCTAACTAAAATAAATTATGACAAATTTATTAAGATTCAAAGTTTTTAAGTGTTTCATCAAACTCTTCTTTTCTGTGGGTTTTTATTTTGCTCAGACGTCACAGTTGATAACCATACATTATAGAATCTCTTGATCCTGCTATGATGTTTTTTTCCAATTTTTCCTTTAAATTAACAGTAGTGTCCCTAGGATAGCTTTTCTCCCTCCTTCTAAAACTAGAGTGTGAGGGAGAGGTAGATTGTCTTCCCACTCAGTTTCTTATAATATCTTGTGTTAGTTATGCAAAGATGAATATTCTGAATATTTAAATAGTTAAAACTGGTATCTGTCTTTCCATGGAAAGACTTTATTCTTTAATACATCAATTTTTTTTTCCTTTAAAAAAACAGGAAGAAAAAGTATGACAGAGTAATTCTAGAACCAGCTAAAACGCTTTTCAGAATAAAATGGATTGTTGTGTAGTCATCAGATTTTTCTTCCTTGTTTTTTGTGGAGTTTTGTGAATATCATTAAAATTTTGTATCTGTTGCAGATATTGTCTGAAGAGAACACAACTACCTCCATGAATTCAGTAAACTTTGAGGAGGACAGTTTTGTAGTTATTGAAGTTCTATTAACTGCAAAAAGTGTCATTCATTTTGCATCTATGATTCCAAGCAAGCACCAGTTTATCTTAGTAAGCTGCACTTCCTTATTCACTCAACGACAGAAATATCAAAATAATTAAGGACTTACAAAACGGGTGTGGGAGGGGGGGAATTAAGGTCAGAGAAGAGAATAAGCAAGGATAATAATTCAAAATATGTATTTAATTTGAAAAATTACATAGTGCTTTCCCACAATAAACTAGTCAAGGAGTTTGTCCTGCTTCTAGGAAGGGTTGTCTTTTCATATATGCAATACTAATAAATACATTTAATTTTCACTTGAAAATGGCAAATATTTACAAATATCTTTTTTGCTCTTCTTAGTTATTTAAATATTCTTAATAGAAGACCTTTAGTAACTGTTCAGTGGCCCATTATTGGCAAGATTGATTTACCAAATGTCCATGCAAAGTAATAAAACCTGGTTAAGAAGAGGACCGTACTAGCAGCATAGGAAATAATCTATAAGGACATGGAAAGTATTCATTAGGAAAGGGCACTTTGGGGAGAAATAGGATAGTCATATTAGATAAAATACATTTTGAGGTAGTCCAAAGGATCTCTGTGGGACAGCGAGGGCAAGGCAGTAGCCAGCACCTGTGGGGACCCTTTATCCCGTAGCTGGAACTTTTTGTCAAAATTCACTTACAGCCCTTTGTTGCTCCTAGAGTTTCTGAAGTAAGAAGAAACAACTAGCTCCACAAGCACCAGAAGCCTGATGAAACCTGGCTATGGCTTGTTCCTTCAAGTAAAATCCAGTAGGAACATTGGTCAGAGGGTCTCTGTTGAGCCCTGTGTTCCTGTGGAATCTTCCCCTGGAGCACAGGCTGCTGCAGTCACTAGAGACTGGCCAGCAGAAGAACAGTGTTAATACCTAAAAGGTGGTGGAGTGAATTTGCGAATGTTCACATGATGATTTCTGCTCCCTTTATAAGCTTTGTTGTCAATTTTCATTGAGACCTCTACTGTTCTGAATAAAACTGGCCAACCAGCTCAATGAAATGTTTATACATTTTTTTAAAAGATAATACAGAATATTAAGATTCTGAGTTTTACCTGGCTACAGTAAAATAAAGCAGAAGTAAATATGGTCTGTACTTTCTCTTCAGCTTCTGTGTACCTGACCACGACGGATAGTCTTATCAGCATGTTTGCTGCATATTTACCGGTCATGTTTCACTGGTGCCTGAAGGCAGTCTGACTTCTGCATTGTAACAAATTATGTAACTTCAATTTTCTCTGGACATGCCCTAACAGATTTCTCCTTTTCGAGAATAAATAGTTCATTTCTTCCATACCAATGAGTGCAAATATGATTATACAAGTGCTGATACAGTCCTGAGAGCTACCACGAGTAATAGCCTCCCATGACAGGAGGAGTTCTGTGCTGAATGACTAGATAAATGCCGAGATTTGGACAGATATCTATATCTGTATCTATACATTAATCAATAAACATTTGTATCTCTCTGGGAGCTAGGATTTAGTGCTCCCTTAAAATTCATTTTGCACAACACCTTGAATGAAAAGCCTCACTTCTTTTTCTTTCTGCATCACAGGTTGCTTGATGCATCTCTTGGAGATGACGTATGTTCCAATCTGAGGTGAAAATAAATACCATTTGCACATAATCCTTGCCCTGTCTGTTGGGGATAGCAGGCTGTACAGTTGCAGGCCTGTTGTCAGCACAGCAAAGTGGTCAGTCTTGCAGACATCAGTGGGACTGGCAAGCTCTCCAGCAGTGAGAGACCAGTTGGGATTGGGAGCTCTGCTGCTCATTAAGCTTTCGGCACAGTCTCCCATAATATCCTCCTAGGGAAGCTCAGGAAGTATGGGGTGGATAAGTGGTCAGTGAGATGGACTGAGAACTGAATGGCAGAACTCAGAGGGTTGTTGTCAGCAGCGCTGAGTCTAGTTGGAGGCTGGTAACTAGTGGTGTCCCTCAGGGGTCAGTACTGGGCCCAGCCTTGTTTAACTTCTTCATCAACGACCTGGATGAAGAGTTAGAATGTACCCTCAGCAAATTTGCTGATGACACCAAACTGGGAGGTGTGGTAGATACACCAGAAGGCTGTGCTGCCATTCAGCGTGACCTGGACAGGCTGGAAAGTTGGGCAGAGAGGAACCTGATGAGGTTCAACACAGGCAAATGCAGGGTCCTGCACCTGGGGAGGAACAACTCCATGCATCAGTACAGGCTTGGGGTGGACCTGCTGGAGAGCAGCTGTGCAGAGAGGGACCTGGGTGTCCTGGTGGACGACAGGTTAACCATGAGCCAGCAGTGTGCCCTGGCTGCCAAGAAGGCCAATGGCATTCTGGGGTGCATTAGGAGGAGTGTGGCCAGCAGGACGAGGGAGGTTCTCCTTCCCCTCTACACTGCCCTAGTGAGGCCTCATCTGGAGTACTCTGTCCGGTGCTGGGCTCCCCAGTTCAAGAAAGATGAAGAGCTACTGGAGAGAGTCCAGCGGAGGGCTACAAGGATGATGAGGGGACTGGAGCATTGCTCCTATGAGGAGAGGCTGAGGGAGCTGGTCTTGTTCAGCCTGAAGAAGAGAAGGCTGCGAGGGGACCTAATATATACTTACAAATATCTGAAGAGTGGGTGTCAGGAGGATGGGGCCAAACTCTTTTCAGTAGTGCCCAGTGACAGGACAAGGGGCAATGGGCACAAACTGCAGCATAGGAAGTTCCGTCTGAACATGAGGAAGAACTTCTTCCCTCTGAGGGTGACGGAGCACTGGAACAGGCTGCCCAGGGAGGTTGTGGAGTCTCCTTCTCTGGAGATATTCAAGACCCACCTGGACAAGATCCTGTGCAGCCTGCTGTAGGTGACCCTGCTTCGGCAGGAGGGTTGGACCAGATGACCCACAGAGGTCCCTTCCAACCCCTACCATTCTGTGATTCTGTGATTAAACTTGTGGCTGTACTGCAAGGACAGAAAGGGAACACCCATCCTTCTGTACAAGGAGTGAGAACGGCAAAGACTGCAGGTATAAATAACATGAACAAAGAGTACTAAAAGTGCTGGGTTTTCTTTGATGTATAATTGCGAAAGGACAAGAGACAAGATGCAGCAGAAAGTAAAAGTAAAGCTTTTGCCAAGAAAAGTCATTGTCATCATGATGACTAGGCTCTTTCAACACACTGATATGCCTGTAAAACTAGCTGTCTTCTGACTCCTACTATTCTTCTACCGCTTTTTTTTTTTCCCCTTAATGCAAATGTTTATCCATCTCTTAATCTTTTTTAGTCTAAAAAGAAAAAAATCACAACATGGTAGTGTATGAAGAGAGGGTCCGTAAGATCACCAGCATGGATGGAAAAAGTTCTGTGAGTCTCAAGTGCTCTTAGGAAAGATTGTTTTACTTCCTTTTATTTAGATCAGGACAGACTCTTCACATCTGTCAGTCTGTAGCAATAATTCTTTTAATTTCAGCTAGGCAAGATTAGCTCTTAGCTGTACTGAACAATAAAATACTTCCTCTCATTTTGCTCAGCATCCTTCTTCCTTTGTGTGCTTCACTGCCTACAATCTCTCACACAGAAAAGCATGCTAGTAATACTGCGATACAATTAGATTTGTCATCTGTGATCTCTGATTGCCAGATCTTAAGCATTAATCTGAGGGTTTTAGTTTTGTTTTTTCTTGGAGATAGACTGCACGAGGTCAGACACCAGCAGGAATGAAAGTGCAGGAAAAAAAAAAGTGGTTGTGAATAAACAGTTCCTGGGAATGCTTTCAATGAAAATAAATATAGTCTCTTAAGAAAGTTGAGACCTAGGGACCTGATCTAATCTCCTGAAATGAACCTTAGTTCCTGAAAGGACTTTCTGATATTACACAGTCATGCACGCTTCTGAGACTTTGATGGCAGGAAAACCTCAGAGAATCTTTAAAAATATTTAATATCAACTTTCTTAGAAAATGTGTATTATTTTATTATTTTTAATGAAAAGTGTCAAGATTTAAAACACACAAAACCAAACTGTCTTCACAGTAGATTTCAAGTTGGATCTTTCAGAAATTACAAGAATTGGAGCAAGCCTATTCACATCAGCAGTTGTCAGTGTGCTCCTTTGGAAGAGGCCCCATTTCACATTGCCCCTTTGGACCAGAGAGTGTGTTGTGGGCAGAGGAGCCCCAACATCCTGCCTACTTTTAGGTGTGTGTATCTGGCTTATACCACAAACCTTATCCTAGAACTGAGAAACCTTTGTAAGGTAAATTAAAAGCTATTATTGAAAACTATATTAAAAGGTATGTTAAAGCTGGACATGACAGAGCAATGTGCACTTGCAGCCCAGTAGCCCAACCATATCCTGGGCTACATCAAGAGAAGCATGGCCAGCAGGTCAAGGGAGGGGATTCTGCCCCTCTGCTCCGCTCTGGTGAGAGCCCACCTGGAGTCTTGCCTCCAGCTCTGGAGCCCCCAGCACAAGAAGGACATGGAGCTGTTGGAGCAGGTCCAGAGGAAGGCAACAAAAATGATCAGAGGGCTGGAACACCTCGCTTATGAGGAAAGGCTGAGAGAGATGGGGCTGTTCAGCCTGGAGAAGAAAAGGCTCCAGGGAGACCTTATAGCAGCATTCTAGTACTCAAAAGGGGCTTATAAGAAAGACGGGGACAAACTTTTTAGCAGGGCCTGTAGCGATAGGAGGGTAATGGTTTTAAACTAAGGGAGGGTAGATTTAGACTGGATATAAGGAACAAATTTTTTACAGTGGGGGTGGTGAAACACTGGCACAGGTCGCCCAAAGAGGTGGTGGATGCCCCATCCCTGGAAACATTCAAGGTCAGGTTGGATGGGGCTCTGAGTGACCTGGCCTAGTGGTAGATGTCCCTGCTCGTTGCATGGGGGGTTGGACTAGATGACCTTTCAAAGCCCCTTCCGACCCAAACTATTCTATGATTCTGTGAAATGTCAGTGAACTAAATCTATTTTTACAACAAAAAATTTGGTTACAAAGAATTGTCATCTTCTGCCAAAATTCTCATATCTCTAATTTGTCTTTCGGAAGAGCTGAGTGCAGTTTCCATTTACATTATAAATTAGTATTTCTGCGTTACACCTTTCATTATTCTGGCCTCCCACATGTAACCAGCTATCATCACAGTGCAGTGAGTGTGCAGCCGGCCTGGCTTCTATGGAGCAGCAGGGAGTAATGTAATTATCATTCTGAATGATAAAATAACTACCTTCCTTTAATGATGTATTGTTAGTTGTGGGCCCTTGTCACCCCTAAAGAGAGACAGATATAAGAAGTGCCTGTATTTCGTATATAAAATTATATGAGACTTTCCAAAGCTTCATTAGCATTGACATATTGTCCATGTTGTAGAACAGTGTAGAGGTGCCCAATCTGCTTTGAAGCGAGACATCTTAAGTACTACAAGGAGTATGATGCTGTGCTCAATATTTGGATAACGTGTATAACTAAGTTGACTTCAATGCTTGTAGTACTCTAGCTGACAGCTCATTTAGGGAACGCCCTGCAGTTCAGCACAACAGGTAGGCATACCTTTACTGCAAACAGAAAATGAACATTCAGCAAAAATCAG
Source organism: Opisthocomus hoazin (assembly GCF_030867145.1). Taxonomy (NCBI): domain Eukaryota; kingdom Metazoa; phylum Chordata; class Aves; order Opisthocomiformes; family Opisthocomidae; genus Opisthocomus; species Opisthocomus hoazin. Next base: position 67,312,121 of record NC_134417.1, on the reverse strand, counting down.
CAACATATGAAAGGTCATAGAATCATTCAGATTAGAAAAGACCTCTGAGATCATCAAGTCCAACTGTCAGATGTTGTAACCAGAATTCTTTTTAGCAGGCACTGTATAAATAACTGGAAAACTCATTAGGGAAACTGTTTTAAAAACTCCGATATGATCTCCAACAGTTAAAAAGTGCCCAGGATGACAGATGTCATGTCTGTAGTATAAATTTGGTGAATGAATCAGTGGTGGTGCTGCACTGCCTGCTATAGACTGCCAAATGCAATATGCCATCCTGAACCCACAGAGAACTACTGTCCCAGGGGTACCAGCTCCTTCCCCACATGGGTCTTGCTGTCCCTGGCATAGGAGCAAACCCAAGAGATGGCAAAGCTGCTGCCGCCTCTGTCACCACTCAGCTGGCTCCTTGCAGTACAGGTGCAAGAGGCAGCCTCATGGTGCACTGCTGTGCCTACAGCTTGGTGCTTGCCTCTTCTGTACAGACTCTGCACCATGGCTCTTACTGGTTTTACCTTTTAGAACTGAACTTTTCAAGCCCCAACACATCGCAGAGCTGAGTCTCAGAATGTGCTCAGACTTCCTTTTCTATAGAAGATGCTGTGAGGGCAAGTTGGTCTTAGTGAAATACTGGAATACTCAGCTGATCTGGAAATGCAGCATCTGACAAAAGTTTCATGTTCTTCATTCATGTATGTTTTGCCAGCTATGTGTGAGTGGCACTCATATCTGTCAACAGCAGCTGAATAAGAACCAGGGCAGACAACCCCCAGTTGCTTCAGAGGGAGCCAAATTTTGGAGAGATGCATTGCAATTGTGGACAGGGTTATTGGGGAGGAGAAGGGAGAAAGCAACAGAAATGTTAAATATGTGTTTCTTTTTCTTCTTTGATACCAATAGCACACTAATGTAGCTTTTAAACATTAGTCTCAAAAGTAAATGTTTTCTTAGAGTTATTTTCAGGAGGCTGTGATGACAACTGATAAACAGGATGCTTTATTCAGCAGCGGGCAATTTATCTTCTGGTCATATCAATTATTTTTACTATTAAGAACAAGCTTTTGTCATGGTATGAATTCAATTTGGAGTACAAATGTGGACTTTTAATTTAGTTTTTCTTTTGTGGAATTACAATTCCTTTGTATTCCATAGCTTTCTCCCTATTCCATTTATCCTGTTTTTTCTAGTACCCTTAGCTTCTAAATCTAAAGCTGAAGCGAGGGAATGTCAAACATTAATTTCTATTGAATTTTTCCTTGCTGGGTCACAGCCCTTTGGGATCTAAGTCCAGCAAAAGAACTGCTCAGAAAAAGGAAAAGCATATTATAGTTTGTGTGAAGAAAAAAACAACTTTCCATTCCACATCCTCCTGTCATACACCAGGTCACAAGGTGACATTTGGTATTGTTCAGTTTCATCTCTGACCCACAGCCTGGGGCAAAGTTGCTAGTATGAGGCTGCCTGTCATAACCACCCAGCACAGAAGGCATCTCTTATTTATCTTGTTTACAATAAATAAATAAAGGCTTTGGGGTTCACTGCACCTTAAAACAATCAAAACACAGACCTGCAGGGAGCAGCTTGTCTGTAATGCTTGGCTGTGAACTGGGCAGGGAGGTGGCTCTCACCAGCGCATTGGATGTTGAAGCCACAGCAGCCAGGAGCAGGGGAACAGTCACAAGAACCTCAGCAAATGAGGCTTCAGGGAGACCAAGCTTTCCCACAGCTTCGAAGTGCTACCTGCACCTCAGTGCCAAGAATGTGCTGTCAAGATGCTGAATGTCAGCATCCTGGTGGAAGTCTTTCCTTTCATTCAGCTACAGGATTTTTTGGAGAAGCTTCTGGGAAAAAATGCCAAAATGCAAATATTTGTACCCTTCCTCACTGCCCTTCAGTGCAATAGCTGCAAAGCACAGCATTTTTCAAGACATGCATATGTGTTAGCTGAGCTATAGCCCTGAATGACTCTTTCTTCTTTTCCTTAGTCAGTTCAAGTTTAAAAATGCAACTCATTCTCATTCTTGTCAGTCTTCCTCTACTCACTGTCCAGATTCTGGATGGCACTTGCAAGGAGATGAGGACATGAAGTGGCATTAACTGTCTGCCTGCAGCTGAAGAATCCAAACCAGAAATCCTCTCTCTTACGCTCATCTGCCCCATCCTCGCCCCCTGCACCACTACAACAATAGTAGAAGTTGCTTTCTTCAGATTTGCTGTGTAGTTTTGCCTTACTGGAGATACTGTTGTCCCAAGATATTCCATGTGCACTCCTGGCTTTATCCGTACTTCATCACCTTCCTTAACTAGCTTCAGTTCAGACCATGGCTTTGCATACACCTCCCCAGGCACTGCTCTGGCACTGCATGCCCATGGCACGGCACAATGAGAGAACCACTGCTAGCTCCGGGTGTTTTAGCTGGGCAGAAAATGGAGTGGGCTGGGTACTGGCTAAACACTTACAGTCTCACAGATAGCTTCTCGATATTAGGAGTGAAAGGGAATAGGTAGAAACAACAGCAAACATGAGCCAGGGTATCACCAGAGCACGGCTGTGCGCCTCTAACTTGCAGCATGGAGGAGGCTAAAGCGGTGAGAAGTGCCCTTGGCAGAGTCCTGAAGCCCAGGGACCCCACAAGGCGAGCTGAAAGGGAGCGTGGGAGCTGCTGCCAAACCCAGAGAGCCAGCCCAACCTCCTGTTGAAGCATTTCTCTGGTACTTTAGTTGGATGCTGCAGAACAGATTTGTTAGAGAGCAATAATTTATGCTTCCTTTCACATTTTGGGAAGTTTCTCGTCCTTTATTATCTCTGCTAGTCCAGTCTATCTCGTTTGCTCCTCACAGTATCATCTGTGAGTGTGTTTATGTGCTGCCTCTGTTTCGTTCTCATTTATCACTAAAAATCCACCTTCTCGGTATTCAGTTCAGCCAACACGAATCACACCATATCCTCCTGCAGATATTATTGGGTCTGCTCTAGCAAAATAATGTTTTTGGAAGAATACAGAAGGCTCAATTTATAAAGCATTTCTGTGGTATGTCCGTGTTGGTACAAGGTGACTGAGCACTCAGTACGAGAAATTGCAGCCGTCGCTTAACCTGAAAACACCTCTGTCTTCCCTCTATGTTAAAGTACTGATTTTTAGCTATACTGATATATTTTGACATCAAAGTCCCAGAAAAAGATCATTTGAAACAAAGAAAAAGAATAACGTAAATTCTCTAAGGTGCCTAATATGAATGCCGTTAAATTTCAGAACAGCAGCACAAAAATTTGAACAAGTAGGTTGCAAAGGAGATAGCTTGCGAAATTTCTTGCCATTGAAGTAGGTAAAGCACTATTTTAACAGTATAATGAAAAGGGATCTTGTGGCAGCTTAGGCGTAGCCCCAAGAGAGGGCGGTTGTTATATGCAACTGCCTTATAAACACCACACTAAGTCAGCCAGGAAATGTCCAGGCCCTTAGACAATGACATGGCAAGATACAGGGCAGCCAGGCGGGCTTTTCTACAATTCCACCTGGGATGCTGGAACAAGAATGGCAGCCTTCCACAGAATGGCAACAATGCTGGTGAAATTTTAAGTGTTTCATCTCAAGAGCAGCTGAAAAGAAACTTCGGCTCTGTCTTCATTTAGGTAATACAATTGCCAGATTGTACATATTCACCTAGTTATTAAAAATATTTCTATTATCAAAGGAGCTGGGGACACACTGAACATCATGACAATACAATGTGCGTAGTTTTAAATCTGGCTTATTCTAAGTGCCTCTTTTTCATACACACTGAGTTTTTCACTAGCTGCGTAGATCTATAAATACAAGATGGAAAGGGCCTGTTTCAAAGTGACAAACAAAGTTTGAGAGACTGCTGAAATACAGGCAGGATCCAGTCCTGGAATCAGATATTCAGCATCTGAATGAGGCTCTTCAGCTCCTTCATAGACTGTCTCATACAAAATCAGTATACTGTAAATTTCTAAGAGATTATGGTCTTAGCACATGAATCGTAATAAAAATGTCTTACTAGGACAGACAAATCAATGTGTAGAAAAAACTTGAGTAATATATCCATTATAAAGTTAATGCTGTTTTTTTTTAAAAAATCCCTTCTAAATATTCAGCTTTAGTGACAATGTGCATTGACATTTTGAAGAATGAGTTATTTTTAAGCAAGGTCATATTTATTAATGCTTACAGTAGCTTTTGGGATTCCCTTCATTATATGCGAGCTCATAACTTTTATCACACAGAGACAAGAATCTCTGGCTTTTATGTATTACACAAATGTGGGTGTGAAAAAACTGTGCTGAAACTTCTGTAATTCTTTTGGACCTTCAGTGCTGTAAATCAGAAGAATTCAGGAAAGAAAAAAATGAAAGCCTTAAGCCTTTACAGATTTGCACAGTGTATAATTTGGCCATTGATCAAAGAAACAGAGGTAAAAGGAGGAGCTGCAAGAGTGCCAGTGGGTGGGTTAGGAATGGTGCTTTCTGTTGTGCTCTGACTACTTCTATGCACTCTCTCTGAACGTGCTTACCAATATAGCCTCCTGTCTGCAATATTACTTAGGAATTCAACTGACAAGGTCTGGCTGGAGCGCATACAAAGAAAATGAGCTTAAAACCTATAAACATTCATACTGGAAACTTGACATACATCCAAAACAAAACAGAAGCTTGAATGGCTTGTAGCTTAGACACAAACCAGAATTTTAGCTATCTGATAGAAGCCTAAAATGTATACATTCATACCAACTACTGCATGACTATTTTTGAAAGTGAATGCTTGAGAAAATTGCAGCCAACTACCCAGTTGTACAGGAGATTAAATCCCACAGTAAATGACTTATTGTGTATTATTCACCTGGATCTAAACAATGTTTTAGAACTGCTTATAAAGGAAATTCACATGAGAATACTTGCATAATCTATTGAAATCTCGTGAGAGGAGAGCAAGTAGCAGCTATATTAATATTGTATATTCATTAAGTGGAAGGACAGGACAGACAGCCCTAGAGAGAAATAGATTTGCAATGAATAATTCTTTCAGAATTAAATGTGCAAATTAGAGCAATTAAACTATAAGCCATTCAGACACATTTCAAGGCTAAATGTTAACACTCTGTAGGAATAAGAACAGACTGGCTTGCTGAGAGTGCAACAAGTTTTACTTCAGAGTTTCTCAGTTTGTACATCTCATAGGCTACAGCCTAAAGCTGATTGTTCTGCGTATAACATCCTCTCCCGTGTGACTAGGTAGGGGCCTTTTCTCTACCCACCCCTGTTAAATCTACAGTAGTTCTACATAAAGCTAGATAACTTTAAGAGAGGACTAAGATATTTCTTAAATCTAGATATAAAGAGGTATAATTTCCTTTTGTTCTTCCTTTCTTCCTCATCCATCCTTATAGCCTATCGAATTACTCCTTATTGCCCTATATGTTTCTCAGAGTAATTCAGTCAGCCTTTGCCCAGCTTACCTGCTTTCCAGTCTGCCTTTGACACTCACCTCTTACAGTCTCCAGACTATGGAGGCACCTCTTTTTCCCTACTGTGTATATGCCCAAAGTCATAAAGTGCAGTAGCAGTTAAGAGGGCTTGGTTTCACTAGTGCAGTGCTCAGATTGCTCACTGCAATGAAGAGCCTGATCTGCTGTCGAAAAAGTTGGAAACAAGATAAAACATGTACCACCTAACTCATTTTTCAAAAGCAGATACCAACAGCTTAAAAATGATGGGATGCATATTAAAATAGCAAAAAGCAGAAATGAAACTTATGGTGATGTTCGCTCTGGTATTTCTCTTTAATGAAGCCACAGTTGCTACTTAGCATCACTGGCTGAAACTTACACTGAACACAAGTTATCTAGATAAAAGTCGTGATGGCCTTAGTCACCTGTAAATTAATTAAAAGCTTTAGTGATACTAGTAGCTATTAATTAGCAGGAGTGGAATAAGGAACTTTCTGACTTTCTGATTTTTCCGATTTTTTCGTTTCTGCTTTATATCCTTGTAAAGGCCAAGTAGAGCATAGCAAAATGGAATAATGATTATGTATTTCTTTACACTTTCATAGATTACTCCATTACTCTTCACTTGAAAAGTATGCACTGTGCTCTGTTCTGGCCCAGGAAAGTAAGACTGGCAATGATTTTCTGTTTCATCCTAGCAATTGTTTACCTGACCAGTACAACAATGTGTAGCCAAAAGAATCCCACACAACAAACAAACAACTTACAAATGGAAAATTACCAGGTAAGTTTTAAGTTGAAGAACTAAGGTAAGAGGTGACCACAACAGAATCACAACTTTTAAAAGCATTTTCCTAAAAATCAGAAGTTTTCCTGCCTACTTTAGTTCTGCATGCTTCACTGCCAATATAAAGAGCAAAAGTAGGCATAAAGGTCAGTCAAGATGCTGGGGATATATTAGTGATCTTTTGTTCTACCCTTGTCAATTGCGTGACGAATTACAGGTGCTAAAACAAAGAACAGGAGTCATTATAAGTATTGTGGTCCATTCCAGGACATAATTTTCATAAACTTTTTGAGTCAGATTAATAGAAAGACTAAGCAAACAGCGTATATGTCCTGTTAGAATACTGTGACTCAAGTGGCCTTTGGATTAAAATAACAGAAAGAGGTGGTTGGTTAAAACACATGATATGGAATTTTTTTCTTTCCAGACCACATTCGTGAGTCTGGAGATCCACCCATCCTCCACTGAGTTCGATAGAATGAGTCCCAACTACATTGGTGGGTTTTGACTCTATATGCCTTGCAGACCTTTGTTGTGAGGTTGTAATTTTCAATATTCACTTTTACTGTCTTTTTTCCCATCCAGCCTTCTGCTTTTGAAATTGTATGTGCCGTCACTTCTCTGGCTCTACTAGAAAGCCTTCTCTTGACATGTCGTAATATCATGTTTACTTTCTTCATACCACATTACATTTATGACTGTTGATTTTTTTGTGATAAACTCATGTATCTTGATATTCTTCTGTTTGCTGTTTCCCTATAATGAGCTTCTCCCACTTACAGAAAAAATATTTATTCTTAAATCCATGGCATTGCATGTAGCTTTGTTACATTTCATTTCATTTCTGTTATTTTTGCCCTCTGGGTAGACTAGTTTTTGCAGCGGGATACTCTGACATTCATCTGTTCCCAGTATCTTCCACCTTGTGTCATCAGCCAATTTTATTCCCTCATTTCTAATGGAGCCAGGCTGATTAATGAAAATAGTAAATGTGCGGTGTCACTATAGGATTCTGTATCATAAGAATGCTCTAGATGAGCTCTTTTTTTGCCAGTCTTGATTTTTCTCCTGCCTTAATTCAGCCAAATGGTGACAGCTACTTCCTCCAGTCCACCAGCTGCACTTTTTTTTCTGTGTGAGTGGAACTGGCCTGAAGGTACCAGAGTCTTGGTCAGGGTGCTTTACCGGAACTAGGTATCACAGAGACAAAACAGAGAGTCTGATTTGGCTCTCACAAGTTCTGCATTTTTAAATCAACTGAAAGAAAGTGTGTTTGTTCCTAGCATACTTGATTATTTGCCATGCCTTACTTTTGATGTTAAATGATACAAGCCTTTTTTCTTTCTGACAGTCACAAGTACTGGCTTTATATAAAGATTGACCTTTGCTTCATTACTGATGATAAGCAAGGTCTGAATGTGTATTTGCTTAGCTCATAGTTACCCGCAGGGATTTCCACAAAAATAGACTGTGGTTCTGGAAAAGGCACAGGAAGAAATGAAATGTCTAACTCAAGGTGTTTTGATTTCACTTGCTAATCTCCAGGAGGAGGAACCCCTCTCATGTCTTCTGGATAGAGAATCAAAGACAATTCTTCACTTTGTATGTGAGAAGGTCATAAAAGCTGATTAACCCAGCCTGAAGGCTCTAAAATATTCAGGAAGAAAAAGAATACTAGGTGGGAAACTTAGCAAAGCACTTCAAAATGGAAAATATAATTATATTTTGAAATATGTCAGTTTTGATAAAATTAATTTGTTGTTGAAAAAAGCAAAAAAGTACCCTTGAAATGTTCTGGGTTTTACCATTCCAGAATGGAATATCTTAATGTTTCCACTTTAAAAAACTTTCAAACATATTTAAAAACATGTATTGTAAAATATTGACTACTCCTTTTGACCAGTTTTACAGCTTATCTCAGTTTAGGAAGAAATGATTTATGATGTAGTCATGTTTCACTGATTGATCTTGTTTATCTATAGATACATACAAAATCTCTTTCTTGTGTGCAGGATGAACTGATAAAGTAGTCCTCTTTTCTGCTCTCCCCAGCAAAAGCCTTTTGGTCATCATTCCACCCAAAAAGCCATTTTCTGAAGCATTTCTGAGGTCAGGACACCAAGACTGGCTCAGGCAGTCACCTGAGGCTGGGGCTGGGGAGGTAGTTCTGGATGCTACTGAGCTTGGGAGTCTGTTGTCTCCCACTGGCTTGTCATCTGCTACCCAAGGAACCAACTCTTCAGATCTCCTACTATAACTGTATCCATAAGCACTCATAATCTGGTTCCACAAGAAGTGTTTGTTGGAGAGTGGCGGTAAAGACAGAAAGGTCTGAATTTATCACAAAATTGAAGAGGGTTTAGCACACACCTTTCCCTCTTATAATGCAGTCCAGGCCCTGTTACTAAACAGTGATTGATAGAAGAATATACACAGTTTCATCTGCCTGATGCCACTGTGAACAGTGGAAATTGTGTACAGTCACACTTGGAGGAATTAAATTAAAAAACTGACATGCCACAACCCTCTATGCAGCCAGTAGAAAACAGGCTGTAGGCAGAAAGAACAGGCTGGAGATGATAAAGTCAGTCAAAAGTAAAAGTGGTTTAAATGGAAGTGAAGTGTAGGGGCATCAGAGTATGAGCATTCATAAAAGGCAAATACTTCTTTCTGAGACTCGATGCTGCCATAAGGAGACACTTAATAAGAATTCACTGTCACACTGAATTCGGTGCTGGTCTGCTTTACTGATGTGCTATGAACATGCATCCTTTTGCTTACTCTGAATTTAAACAGTTATTTTATCTTAGTTATGTTTAAATGGTACAAACTATTTAACAGACATTAAGATCTGGGACACAAACTGTTTTATTTTGTCAGAAAGGGACATTAGGGACTTGCAGCATTGCATGTTTGTTTTAATTTTCCTTGAGGTCAAAACCTCTATCTGAAAATATTCAGATATTGTGCCTTTGTTGAAGCACAGTTTTGGAGTGAGGCATGAACTCCTTCTTGGATTTCTATAGCCTACAGTATGTAGGAAGTCAGATTAGACAATATAAAAGGTCCCTTTTGAGCTGTAGAAGTCCCACACTGTCAGAATTGCTCTACAGTGCCACCTAATGACGCAGAGAGGTTCATATAAGGTCTGGTCTCAAGACTCATAGTAGCATGCAGGTCTGCAATACAAAACGATCAATACATTATGGATTCTACAAATACCTTTAAAATGTGTTTTTTCTCTAAAATGTATGAAACTGTGACCTTTTTATTCAAACAGCATTCAGAAATACAAATAAAACATATTTGCAAAAAGAAACCTTAGGTATCTACTATTTGCATGCTGAACAAGGTGTTAGTACTTTACCTTCTTGTTGCGTACTTGCAAAGCTGTGTGAGTTCTTTGGCAGCAAGGAAAACGGAAAATCCTTTTTAAGACATAGACCATATTTTAGCATATGGAAAGAGAGGCTTGTAATAAAATACTAGTAAGAATACTCTTTCTGCAGGGGGAAAAAACAGATATTTTGTAACCTTTCTCTGGGATGCAAAAAATATCTGTATTCAGAGACAGATGCTCTCCATTAAAAATCAGTCTGTCCTGGGCATTTCCTTTGTTAACCTTGCTGGGAAATATGTCAAGGTGCCATAGCAGATAACCAGGGTAATTTTCAAATGTTTGTGTTTGTTGTGGTACACCATCAGCTATCAGTACCATCACCTAACGATACGGAATGACTTGAAAATATTTCTGAGTTAATACGATTATTTGTCTGACTTTCTCTGGGTTCTATAGATTTCTTGGCTACAAGAGAATATTTTTGTCGTCAAACTGGTCTTCCTGCGTAGCATATGGTGTGCTGTAGTCTGTACTGGACAGTGAGTGCATCCTTTAGAAAAAGGTCTAGGAGTGGATTCAAGTTTTCTGTGGTGTTCAGCTATTTTAAACCGTTTCTCCTCACAAAGACCGTGTCTAAGGAGCCGCTGCTGTGACTGCTCTTGCATCGGCCAGCTCCTGTCACTACACTTTCTATTGTATTTTTCGTTTTCTGATTTGTGTGTGCTTCTTGATGTGGCCCTCTTGCCTGGTCAGGGCTGTGGACTTGTGTTCTTGCTGGACTCGGGGGGCAGATTCTCCGATATGCGACAACCATGTTGGAGATCCCTGACCTAGCTTCCAGAAAACAGATGCGTCTGCATGATGCAGCAGGGCATCTATCAGAGCCATCAGCAGCTGCCCTGAGGTCGCTGTGTTATTGTGTGGCGCTGTACTGGGGCCACTTCCAGAGCAGCTTATTCAGTAGTAGTTGGTTCAGTTCCAGCATGACCTGGGGGACCCATGTGTTTCAGCCCATGCAGACAGTGATGTACTTAGGATAGCATTCTGCTGGTGTAATTAGATGCCACCTTGAAAACCTTTGAGAGCAAAATATTCTCTACCAGCTAGTCATCTGATTAAATGGAATTGTTAAACAATCAAGTTATGAGCACTTAGAGAACAATAAGGTGGTAAATCAAGAGCTTTAATGTGTTTGTCAAAACCAAACACTGTCAAACCAGTTTCTTTTTTTACAAGGTAATAGCTCAGCAGGAAAGGTGGCAGTAACAGACATACATTTGGACGTAAAAAGAGGTGTTGGCAATGCAGTAAAGGGGTCTGAATTGAACAGTTATAAAATGGTTCCACAGAGAATGGTTTGTAGATGAATTTAATGTCAAATTGGAAGACTGTCTCGTGTGAGGCTCCACAAAAGTCCAAACTGGAGTCACTAGTGGTTAATATTTTCATCAGCAACTTGTATAACAGAATGCAGAGTATGATTTACATAGATTTTAGCTGGCACTAAGCCCTGAGCAGGGCATGAATAGGCTCAAAATTCACATGATGAGATGTGGGTCAAAAGCAGCTAGATGAAATTCAGTGAAGATATATGTAAAATACTGCACTAAGAAACAAAATGCTGATGAAAAATCAGCAAATGTTAGAACCAGATGCATGGATTTATGCAGGTCCTCTGACATCAGGAAATTTATGCTCAAGTAGCCTGCTCAGCTGGCTACACAGACTACCTAAGTGCTGGCCAGTGTTAAAAGAGGCTGATGCTTGAATTATTGGACATACATGCGTGTGCAGCATTTGGTATACCTCCAGATGAAGGAAGTGACAAGAAAATGCTTGTTCTCTGTGAAGAAGGAAGTCATAGCCTGTGTTTAGACATCCTTCCATTATTTATTAGTTCAGTTTTGACAAAATCTGTGTCAGAATCTAAGTCAAACATCTCATGTGGTGCTAGTTTCTTTTTGCTATAGTTGTTGGAATGGCCATTCTTATTCACTTTATCAGCCTGACAGCTACTGGAAAGAAAAAAAGAAAGAAGAAAAAGAATTTAAATAAGTTATTCACTATCCTTTTTACAGTGTTTTTTGTTGCTGTTGTTGCTGTTCCTTCAGTTGAAGGTCTCATGAAAAGTGATTATGTAAATGCTGAAATTTGTTACTCGACAGATTTGTTCATTAGTAAGTTCAAAGTTACTTCCTTCTTAGTCGCTTCTTATGATGGTGAATGAGCAGAACTTGTTACTTATTATCTATCAACAGAAGGGTTTCCCAAGTGCCAAGCATTTCCATAGGCACAGTACCTACTGGGAGCACTAGTATTACACAGGCTCAACCATATATAAGTAGAATCGAAGGTTTCATAGCCTGAATTAATTTCACCTTTTTTAGGGGCTAACCATGTTGGTGCTTCTGGCTGAACTAGAAAAGAGATGAGGAATGGATTCATCTGATCTAATTTGGGTATGCACTCTAGGATGAGGAGCACTGGACACTTGACTCCGATGAGACCAGTTTGTTCTGTGCTGGCGTTAAAGGGATTCCAAGGTGGCTAGTTCAGATGTAGATACTTGAGGCTAGGTGGATATGAATCCTACCCAGGCAGACCTGGGTTTTTTGTGAAAGAGTCAGAAATTTTCAGGATTAACCAGTAGAATATTTAGCTACAAATGGAGCAAGTTTTTAACAAAAATTATTTAGAATCATTAAATATGGCTCCTACACATAAACTTACAAGCCAACACAAACACATCACTATGAAGACACTATCAAGAAGGGCATTGCATTATTTTGGTAGGTGATCTCTAAATCGACATTTTTATACATGCTGTGCCTATGCAGACTAGAATTGCTAGGAAGCTCTAGTCTTTACTGCAGTGACACTCAACATATACCTATAGCGCAATTTCAAATTTTTAACACTTGCTACAGTTCTGTCACAGGGCAATTTGAATAGTAACACTCTGAGTGATTAAGTTTTGCATAACAAATCATTATACGTGGAAGATCTGTTCATTGTCAAGCATTCTCTTTTCAGCAGTGAGTGCTCTTTTCTATGTCTCCATAAAGATAATGATGACTGTACTGGAAATGGTTCCAGATAGTCTCAGACATCCGGTTAAATGTACTGATGACCAGGGAATGAAACTGAATGAAAGGATGAAGTAGCTGGGAATAGAAAAATACAGATGTAGAAGTCAACATGGTGGAAGGGACAATGTTTCTTCACACAGGTAATTAGTGTGTTGTACATACAAATAATCCTCTCCTAAAATCTGTATCGAATGCCAGAAGTTGCCTCCCCATTGTAATTGATGACCTGTTAATGCGCTGATGAAAACTGAAGTCTTTCTAATGTTTATTCTAGCCAAAATATCGTCAGTCATCACCCTGACTTATAAACACTGAAACTTTAAAAAGCCCTTAGTTTTAGTGAACCTTTAAGACTTAGAGAATATGATAGCTCCCAAAGCTTCAATGTTGACTGAACAGAAAGTGATGGGAAGGATACACTTGATTTCACAGAAACTTTTAAACCACAGTATTTTTTAATGACCTCTGGGATTCAGTGATTGTGTTAAGGAAACACACTGCATTTTACATGAACCAGTTCCCATTTTGTATGATAAATTGCTACCTATTATGTTGATTTTCATTTTGATGTAGCTAAATTCCTTTGGTGCTATAAGCTAAATAATAGTTTTGTTGATTAGCTAAAAGCTGGTGTAAGTATTTTCCATTGTTTCGTCTCACCTTCCCCTCCTTCTGTGCTTGGTTTTGAAAAGATAATTCCTGTAAAATCTTTTTATCACCTCATTCCTCATTTTTCTTTGAACAGCAGCCAGTCATCAGGAAGACTGACACTATTTCATAAAAATGTCGGTGGTTATTAATTTGTAGATGACTTGTAAGACAAGTGGAAAGGCTAGATAAGCTTCATTTTCTTTGACATACTGTGTTTTTTCACTGGCATATAAATGTTGCTAATCACTGTTTAAAATTGTTCATGCGTTTTCATTCATCTGTAATTACCATTTGAAAAATTAGATGCTATATCAATAAGACTGAATAAAACGTTGTTACAACCTTTTCTGTGCATAAGAGTAGCTAAACTCAAGGAGACAGAAGTCTAGTGTGGCTGTGTCATATCGTACATTAAAAGGGGAAAGGGCACTTTCTTTTAGGAACTTTTCTAGAAAAAGATCATTCTGAAGGGAATAAAAGTCTTGTCCTTCATATAAACAAACTGTTGTTTCAACCAAGCCATCCAACATCATTACTATAAATACAATGCCATAGAGTGGCATCTAATTAAACCAAGTAATCCCACTAAATTGTGTTCATTTTGGAAATTGTATTGCAGCAGCACAGCTTCCTAATTCAAGTTAAATTACTTTAATTAATGGAATTAATTTTGGAAACATTCAAAGTAAGTGCTGAGTCCTTTGAGATGTATGCCAGTTTACTTCATGAACTTTGGTTGTTCAAAGCTCATTGAGCTCAGACTTTAGTTATTTGTAGTTGCCTTTGCTATGTTCTGGAAGCTATGGAAATGTTCACCGTAATTACAGTGGGCTCAAAAGAGAATAGAAGGATAAGACGATTTTACCTTTGTCCTGGAAATGGGACTGATTTCTCAGTAGATGGAAGCTGTATTCTTGCCTGTAACCATTTGATGTAGAAACAGCTATTCTCCCACTCGCTTCTGGGGTCTGATCAACATCATTACCAGCATTATGAAATAAATGTACTGAAACAAATTGCAAAGAGACATTTTTAATGGGAAAGCAAGAGGTCTAAAGTAATAGCAATAAGATCATCAGTGTCACATACTTAGGAATCAGACTCCAGGAAGCAAAAATAATCATATTATCTGTCTTGGAGTCCTACCATTTATGTTTCCTTTGGGTAAAGACAGGACGCAATATCAAGGCTCAAATGTTTCTGCAATATTTTTGTCTTCTCCTAGAAGGTATAAAAAGTTCATTGTGTGTTCAGAAATATAGGAAATGGATTAGCTGAAAAAACTTTGTGCACACCTTCACATATAGTAAATGGTTCTGGACACTGCACTCTTTGCAAAGTTAAAAAAATTGAAAAAACAACAGTAGAATTTCTCTAACTACAAAAGGGACGAGGAGTGTAGACAACATTAAAGAATCTTCTCTGTACAGTTTGCGACTGGGAGGAAGCCACTAGAAAGGTGCTGTTGCTTTTCTGACACAGAAATAGGGAAGATGTCTCAAGAAGTATGTTTCCTGGTGATTTTCCCTCAGCATAGAGAAAAGAATGTTAAATTCATTATTTTTGGACTGTGAGTTGTCAGGCCTTTTTAGTCTAACTTCGTAAGTCCCTTTCATACCTTACTTCCTTTCTAATTTCAGATTGGTGAACAGGTTGTTGATTTGCATGTTTAAAGTTTATTCTCCATATAGTCATGTGCTTAGAGTACGCACACATAAAATGGTACCTCACCACAGAAACACATGGTCATGGCTGTCCTTGCAGAACTTTAGCTCTGTCATGAAAGCCAAATGCATTATATAGTTTGAGTTACAACAGATAAGCCAGTTTCCTAGCTTTCCTATCACTGGCCAGGAAAAGTTGGCACACATTTTGTGATGTATAGTGGCTGCTGTGCTTACAGGGATGTCATGGTTCTTCTGCATGTTCAGACACTGTTTGTCTTGATCTCACCCTCAGAACAGGAGACTGTTGTCATCAAAACAGAGCAAACCCCTGGAGTAATCTATCTCGCCAGCAACAACCTCATAAACAACACAGAAGATACAGGCAAAAGCGTCATTGAAAGAGACCTCACTCGGACACCAGATCACAAAACAAAAACAATAGGAAAAAGACAATGGTAGAATTTGAAGCTCTTCATGTAACTTGCCTAGCTTTAAAACATATTGCCAAAAATTAAAAAACTGCCAGTCTGAGGTATAAGAGCAGTTGATGTCTGCATTATCCCTGTCTGCACATAACTTGTTGGCTGTCTAAAAAAAAACAAGTAAATTTAAAATAGATTTTTTTCCCAGTTTAGGACTTTTCTTTTGGCTGACAGAGCTCAGAGAGTTTTAGAGAGAGAGGAATCATTGGACCGAAGACCTGATTAATGCCCGAAAAAGCACAAGTGGTTGTAAAACTGCAGCAAGTGGTTATGTCAGAAATCAGGTGACTTCTGTGCTGTGGAAAGCATAACAAATACTGGCTACAGGCTCCTGGTGCTTATTGCTGTTTAGTGAAAGAACTGACCAACACCACAGCCCTTCTATTTGTTGGGTTGCCAAGTGCATCCTCAGGAACATGAAAGTAAGCACATCATAGGCATTTCCAATGCCGTGTGTGCAGCACATCTCAAAAACTTGCTGACAGCAGGTATTATTCTTATGCCCCTGCAGCTTCAGAGTCTGGCTAAATACTTTAACATCTGTCTAACAGGGGAAACCCATATCTGCTGTGATATTTTACTATGAGCTTGATGAGAAATCCTGATTCACATGGCCATAACAGAAAAAAAAAGAATCCTTAACTTAGTGGAAAATTCAAGTCTGGGCTTCTCCAGAATAACATCTAGCTGTGTTAAACCTCCCAGTGTGCAATGCTTTCTAGATTTTGAGGTTTGATCTTCAAGTTACTGTGATGTTTAGTCATCAAGCAAATTCCATTCAAAAAGACTGAAAATGGGAGAAAAATTAACACAGAAGAGTAATAATAAGAAACCTAACTAGTGAGGTCTACAGCCAAAACCCAGCCCTAACTTTTCTATTTACTATAATTGTGCCTTGAATTAATCTGTTAGTAACAAAACGAAAAATAAGGACAGTGGATAAATGTAGAGTATGAGGATTTAATGAATGGAGCAGAAAGGCTTTTTCAATTAGAGTGATGATGTAGTTACACGTTTACGTAGCTGTAAACCCAAGAGTTTCCATGGCATTTCTCCCATTCCTGTCTGCTCCTTACCAAATTCCAGGCATGATAAAATTCTCACAGAACCACATATTTAATGTCTCTGTCTGAAGCACCACCCACATTCTTTTCTTTTTTATCTCAGTGGAAGAATAAGAAAGATTTAGCTACATTTCTGTATAATGCATCCAACAAAAAGGAATAATAATTTAGTCTGATTCTTCTGTCTAGTCAGTATAAATTCCAGGCAAAGATCTCATATAAATATCCAGGGCATAAAAGATCTGGAACTAATAGAAACTTGAAAGCATAGTGGAGACTTGGATCCATCTTCATATCCTTTTTCTTTCCACAATCAAACAAAAATTTTATATTTCCACATGAGATGAAAAATAATTCCTTCAGCATCACATACTGTCTTTCATAGGGTCAGTCATCTCTGAGTTATGCAAGAATACAAAATGTGCATTTATTAGCTTTTTGCAACGTTTTCATATAACATCAGGAGGACTTAAACTTCATGGGGCTTTCAATATGTTTAAGACATTACATTTGGAAACAAGAAAATAAAAGCCATTTAAGATCTACCTTCTGAGCTACAACTCTGCTGAAGGTCTCTGGCACTCAGACTATTTCAAGAGCAGCTCCCAGCCCCGTCTGGAGAAGACTCCCAAAGACAAGCCCAAACAAGACCCAGTTTTAAGAAGAACAATCACCAAATGTGATTCAGACAGATGTAATCAGGACAAGCTGGAGTGAAACGGTCATGGTGACAAACAAGGAGTAGCCACCATATGCCAGCTGCCTACCAAAGTCTGGAATTATCAAGGAACAGAAGTGAGATACCCACTTTTATTGCCCTAGGCTCATGTATTATTGCCTATAGCAATATAAAAGCAAATGCTCTTTTATCGTGATGACTGTTTCTCTTTGCTGATGGATAAAGACAAGCCAGTGTAACTAGTCTTCTAATATAAATAATAATTATCCAAAGGTAGGCAGGATGAATTGGGGCCAAAATCTCTTTTTTTTTTTTCCCTAGTCACTTTTTCAGAAGTTAAAGGGAGAATTAAAGGTAAAAAGAGAAGAGTGCTCACAAAACTTTGTTGAAGAGCCCTCCTGTACATAAAAGACAACACAGAAAAAAACTCAAAGTTTTTTTTGTGGTAAAATTTGAATACAAGACAATTAAATTCAGAACCTTTGGCAAAATGAAGGTGGAAGTGGTTTGGAGAGGAGATTATTTACTCAATTTCTAAGAGATGACTGGCCAGATGGAACTAAGTCTCCAAGAGAGGAATGGAAAATGGGAGACCACTACAAGAAGCCAAAGAGATAGCAATGTAATTCAAGCAATTAGTTTGATTTTTGCAGCAACAGTTTGAAAGTTTTCACATGAGAAAGGGTTGTTTTATTGCAAAGCCAAAAATAAGACTGTGGGACTGGAAAATTCAAGATATTGTTGTCTGGGCAAAAAAGAAGTACTGGCCTTATATTTTGAATAGGGAAAAAGATCTTTTGGATAGGACTACAGTTCTGAAAGATCTCTAAATGTTTTTTACATAGAAGAAGAAACCAGAAATGGTCTGTAAGAAGCTTTCCACACAGATAGACAGCTAGACAGGTACTAGACAACCTGACAGGTCTTAATTATAATCTTTTATTCAGATAAGTCTTTGTTATCTCTATCTATTATCTCTGTAAAAGCAGCAGTGGTTTCCAAGCAAGGACCAAGTACAGCAGAAATAGTTTGCAGCTGCTGAAGTTTACATAAACCCTGGAGCTAAGCTGAGGACAGTTTCCACAAACGGTGTACAAGCAGTTTCCTGTAGTTGCAGAAGATAATGGTGCCTCAGAGTGATGTGTTTTGAAGTTCCACTCAGACAGCATTTTGATTTGGAGCTTATGGACTTTCCAACACTGCTGATGACAGGAGTCAGGGGAAGCACCTAACACTTCTAAAATAAATCCAAAGGAAATATTTGCAGAAGTCCTCTGTGAGGCAAGGCAACTGATCCCTAGGCAGGTTTATTTAAAACCTAGGCAACTTTTACTTTCAGGTATCATGCACATTCATTACAGCAGCTTTTCACATAAAGAAGCTGAAGAAATTGTCAGCTACCATGGCAGTACTGTAAATAAGAGAAAGCTCAGGAGCCATATTAGTGAGAAGTAAACGGCCACTGTTGAGTGTGTAACCACAGAAAGCAGTATTGTCCCTCTGAACTTACTGGCAATGTGACAGGTTGTGTACAAAATAACAGGGGTTTTGTTGAAAGCACAAGTGATCACCACACCACTCTAGTTTTGAGGAATGCTGAAAAAAAATGAGTAGATCAATAATACCATCAGGAAATAATTCTGCTTCTTTACCTATGTGTATCAACAACTGTGTTTGAATACACTGCTTTAGCACATGTATGATTATGACTTCTCCAGTCACCATGACTTTTCATGGACGATACCTCCCTCAGAGTCACATCAGCCAGTTCCTTGCATCCATGGTATTACGTATGTTCCACCTAATCCCATGGTTCTGAACATATCTAACATTTGTAAGTAGCCCCAAACCTTCTGCACCCTACTGAAGGTTGTAGGATTTTCTTTTCATTCCGTGATGCTACATAGAGAGGCCTGGAAGTAGACTTTCCTTGGGAAAACTGAGGTGAAAAAGGCATTGAGTACTTCAGCCTTTTCTGTGTTGTCCATCAGTATGTCACCTCCACCATTCACCCACAAATACACATTTTCTCTGAAATTCTGTTGGCTGCTGACATGTTTTTAAAATTTGTAGAATCCTTTCTTGTTATTCTGTATGTCCCTACTTAGTATTAGCTCCAGTGGGCTTTGGCTTTCCTGATTTCATCCTTAAGTGCATAAAGGAGTGGTTTTATTTTTCTTCTTTCTTGCCTGTCCTTGTTTGTATTTCTTGCATACTCTCTTTTGGCATTTTAGTTCATATCAACCTCCATACTTCACCAAGAAGGCCTTCTGCCAAAATTCCCGTTCTTCCTGAACAACCTTATGGTTAACTTCTGAGCTGTCAGTAGGTTTTGTTTAAATGTATAGTATCTTTCTGACCATAAATGCCTATTGCTGCATTTTTTATTACTTGTCTATGCTTTAAATCACCTAGAACAAAATCCTGGTATCTTTAAATAAGTATTATTCACATGAATAAATTTAATTACTTCACAGATGTTACATTTATAATGCTAATGGGATCAAATTCTTAATATAAAATAACACTTTAATATCCCTGTAACTCTTTAAAGCTTCTTTTACAGTTTCCTACAGCAGCTTAATGCTTCTTACCTTGCAGAGGATTCATTGTCACAGGAAAAATGAAGCTATAAAAATATCCCCAATACTGCCTTTCTGTACTTATTTCTAATAAGAAGCTTTATTCTGTCCCCTTATTTTTTTTTACAGTAACCTAGCAGAAAATATCATCATGGCAAAGATCAGATCAGCTAAACTTCTGCAGGACACAACAGGCATGAACTGGATAGGAATGGATTTGTCCATTTGGTCAAATGCCTCAAACACATGCACAGCTCTCACTGAAGAACCAAACCTGTTCCTGTTCCAATGTAAAAGACATTAATATAGTGTTTTGATTTATAATGTGCCATCATTAATTATCTTCTTGTCTTTCACTGATGTTGATCAAGATTAACCACATTATAAAATCAGCATAATTAAATGTGGAATTATTCAGAGTATATCTAATAGTATTGATTCTTGAATATCACATATCCTAAGCTAGAACCTCTTCTGGACAAATTTTTGAGGTCTGTGATGGAGACCACCAGCATTTCCTGAATTAGTGCTATCCAGTCTGTCATAATCTTACGGCTTAGTGATGCTGTACATATTGGCTTCAGTATTAAAAGCAGTTTAACCTTGTTTTTATGGCATCGTACCTGAGATTTTCTTTCCTGAAAGACCTTTATTGTTCTACCATGGACACATTCAACATTAGATCAGGTACTTGTGGCCTGTTCTGCAGCATAGACATATGTCTTCACATCCTTGTGTCAAGACAAGAGCTCTTGCCTCATCCACTTGTTTGAAAATTCACACACAAAGATATTTTTCTTCCAAAATAGAACAGGTTAATATTCCTGCTGCCACGTGAGGCTTAGTCTCTATTTAGAACAAAGGTTTGATTGAATGTCAATTTAAAAGGAAGGTGTGAAGTCACAGTATACTGACTGAATGACTGAATCTTACTTTGCTGTATGAAGTGATGCTGATAGGAAATTGAGGCCTCCCTAACCTCAGCAAATTCATGTTTGTGTACTCCAAAAAACAAAAGCCCTGAATAAATCATGGAGGTTTCCTTTCATTTATATCCAGTGCAGAGATGCATAGTTATTATCCTTGTTTTCCAACAAAATAGATTAAATTGCTAAAATGCAAAGAAGTAAAATGAAGGATAGCACAGCCATGACATCAAACACCTCCCAGGTATAATGTAAAGAGAAGTGTAGGCTCCACAAAGCATATGAAATAAATTCTCTAAGACTGAAGCAAACATTTTCATGTGAGTGAATCAGAGGAAAGTAATATGGTCCCCTTCATCACTGTAAAGAGGTAATTCTCACACTAGTATAGTGTTAATCCCCTCCCACAATAGCTTGTATTTCTGCTGACTTTTATTAAGTATAAAGTGCCAAGTGTTGTTGAAGTTCTGTTACATTTTAGAATATCTGATATCTTCATGATAATTTTATCCCCCTTCTGTAAAGTCAATGCAATTTCCAGGAGAAACTAGACTTTAGACTGGTATTTACAGCAGAAGAGTCAAATTTAAATATTAACTACTAGCCATGAATATTTAATGTAAGTGACTGTTAAATCGTTTTTAATAACTGAATACATTAAAGCATGTGAATGGAAGACATTTTACCGATTGAAGGCTGCAATTTAGCTATTGCCTTTTTTTTCCCAGATAATGACAACATAGTCAATTGTCATAAATCTTTCCTGTATTCTACAGCTGCCTAGGGTCAGAGAAGAAAACTCAGAACAGCACATGTCCGCTGCTTACCAAAATTTTGATGTGTTTTTTTTAATCACTGTAAAGCAAAACCACCAGCTAGTTAGCAAGGCTGCTTCCAGAGGTACCTTTGAGGTTGTGCTTCTGAAGACTGACTATCCCTGAATAGGCTTATGCTGGAAGAAATAATGAAGTATGCAAATAGTGGATAAGCTTTAATTAAAATGGAATAAAAAGGAAAAGTAAAATTTTAATCCATGTTCTCATGGCACGGTAGATACCAAAAGTGATTATGTGAATTGTAAAGCAATTGTTAAGAATTTCTTAATACCTAAAATGCTTTCCGAATTCTGGTCTGTTTGGAGTTTCTAAATATTCTTCTTTTTTCAGTGGTCCAAAGTGTGAAAAAGCAGAAAGTGAAAAAAAATCATGAAGTAGATAGATAAAAAGATTTTTTACCTAGAAATGTTTTTTTTTTCATGG
Source organism: Opisthocomus hoazin (assembly GCF_030867145.1). Taxonomy (NCBI): domain Eukaryota; kingdom Metazoa; phylum Chordata; class Aves; order Opisthocomiformes; family Opisthocomidae; genus Opisthocomus; species Opisthocomus hoazin. The sequence goes on along the minus strand of NC_134417.1, from coordinate 67,290,126 downwards.
AAATGCAAGTCAATAAAAAGTTTTGGTTTGGGGATTTGTTTGGTTTTGGTTTTTTTTTTCTTGGGAGAGGGGAATAGTTTCAGTTAGGAAACAATTGTGAAAAGATTTGATTAGATGAAGTAATGTTTCTTTCAATTCTGTGGATTTTTCTCTGTAAATAAAAGACAGTATAGGTCCGTTGCTGTGAAATACATCACGGGTTTTGTGTTAGTGAGCTACCTCAGAGATGTTTAGCAGGCATATCTCTGCTTTTTGGGATACCTGGTAAGTTTGAAAGTTTGTCTTCTATACCCAATGATAATTTAAAGTGTAGACTGGAGGAGTAATTGAAGATTACCTGCATACTACATGCACTGCGTAAGCAAGGCTGTAACAAGCAGGTCAAAGGAGTTGATTTTTCCATCTCTTCAGCACAGATGAGATCACATCTGGAGTGCTGTGTTGAGTTTTGGGGTCTCCAATGCAAGAGAGACATGGATATATTTTAGCAAGTCCAAGGGAGGGCCACCAAGATTATTAGCTGGAGCATATGACATATGAGACAAGGCTGAGAGAACTGGTTTCCTTCAGCCTGAAAAGAAGATTGCAAAGGATCTTACTGAAGTCCACAACATCTATCTATACTGGGAGATAACAGAGAAGCTGAAGCCAGGATCCCCTGGCGAATGCCCAGCAGGATGACAAGGGTTACATGTGTCACTGTGACTGGGCCTTGCTCTGAAGCTTGAATATGAAGAGTCTCAAAGGAGAAAGTCTGAAGACTTCTCATGAAGGCTGCTATACAAAAAGCAGAGCTGACCTGTGAGGGGCAGGTAGGAAATCTGCATTGTCTAACCTCAGTTAGTTTCTTTGGGTCTCAGGAATCACAAAGCAGTCACTAGAGGTTTTTGTCTTTTTAAACAATTCAGGTTTCCCCTTTTCCCAGTTTATATCATGCCAGGGCATTCTAACCATTTTGTGTCAGTGGATGGCTGTTAACCCTCCAAATTTCCTTGCAAACCTGTATGAATCCTTTTCAGTCCTTTTGGCTGAAGTCACTACAACGCAATGATAATTTCACAATTCACCATTTACCTTCACTATGGTCTATCAGAAAACCATGAACCAGAATATGCAAATCTCTACCTACACAGTATTGAGGCAGTAGGACTCTGCTCAGTCCCAATTTGTCAAATCGATTGAATACTCAGAAAAAAAATCCACCCCTATTTATTGAAACCAAAATGCAAATTCATTTTTGCACTTAGAACTCTTTGTTCTCATTTTCAAAACCATTCATACAAGTGGATATCTATTTGCATAAATGTTTCCCAAAGGGGTCATGAATATTCATGTGTGTATATGCCTCGATCTTTAAAGTTCTTGGGAGGTTGGGGAGGAGGAAAAATTATTCAGCCTGAGACAAAATAAAATCATGTGGCTCTGGTAATGAGTCACAAACTTACCTACTACAAACAGACAAAACGGTGGTGGTTTCTTTAAAATCTTTGCTGTCAAAGCTATTTTTTTTACTGTAGTCTTCCAAATTCTAGGCTGGAGTTCATCCAGCCATGCTGGCATAGGCACAGTGAACTCCAGAAGTTGTTCTTCCAACCTGTAAGTGCTCATTCCCTTTTTTGCTCCTAGCCTGCATCCCATCCTTTCCTTTCTGGCCTCAGAAACTGAGGCAGAGCATTCACTTATTCTAGGTTCATATTTAGACTACTGTTTATCCTATACCATCCAACATGAAGAGAATTCCTCTTTTTTTTTTATTCCATTTTAGTCATGATCACTAAAGAACCTCTTGCTACTTGTTCTAATTCCATTCACAAATCTAATATATCTTGATGTTTGGCAGCTTTCCATGTATCCATATACTTCTATGACTGTTTATTACCTTCCTCACTTAATAAAACATAGTTTAAAATAATACCACTGAACATAGACTCAATAACTGAAAATTAAATCTGTTGGCTATAATGTTCAGGAAATATCTGGAACTGAGCATTGTTAGTACTACTTTTTTCTTCAATTTGTGTCTCAAACTTTAGAGCTTCCTATAGTTAAATACTTTGCAGTGGCAATTGTCTTTCTATTAGCATAATAGCTAGATCTATCTATATTCAGAACCAGACACCTCATATGTCCCCAGGAGATCCTTTCTTAATAATCTTTCCCTAAATTGATTTTTGGACACAAAAAATTGTTTTATCTATGTAATACCTTTTTCTAAATATGGTTTATCATAGGAGTAATATACAATGCTAATCCACCTTTACCTTTATTTTCTGAAGTTTGCTCTCTGTAACTATTCCTTCCATTATTGTTCCTCTTCCATGTCTCTTTTATCCTTTACAATATCCATTTTCATGTGCTTTAATCCTCCAGCTCCTATCTGTGTTCTTCAAATTTATGTATAATTTCTGAGCTGATTCTTACTTGATCTCATTCAGCTTCCTGGCCAGATTGTGGTACAGTCCCATATCTGTAAGTATAGTTTATCTGATATTTTCTTCTGCTATTAGTTTTCTTCTCATCCTTTCATCTTGTAGAGTTCCTCTACCTATTTTTTCTTTATGTCCTTTCACTGGAGTTTTTTTTTATGTATTGTATAAATGGGCTCAGAAATCATCCATCTCTCACATTCCTCTTGTCCTAGTTTAAAGCTCATTAGGTCGGTTGTGTCAGCCTTGAGTTCAGAAAAATATTCTTCCTAATCAGGTGGAGTCAACCCACTGAGCTCTTCTTGTGAATACCTCCGCATGTGTGAAGATCGACAGATCTCTTATAGCAGTAATTCATGAGCTGAGTGTCTGTAAGTATATTTGTGCCAAAATGCATAATTATCAGTGATCTACTCAAGTGGGTACCTAGTGGTTAGTGTCATTTGTCTTGATCTGTATAACATTGGTTCACAATATTTTAGTCTTTTAGATTGTGAATAATAGCACGGCATAGCTAGAACAGAATAGCATAGAGATTTCATGTTAGGTTGTACTGTTACTGCTGAAACCCTCGGATGCTCTGGCTCCGTGTTCTCCAGTTGCCTTCTCTAGCCAGCTGGCTGGCCAAGAGCCAGTGCAGTCTGCAAAGAGTCTGCAAGTACCTTTGTACCGTTTGTATGTAGTAACTTGAATTAGTTTAGTTCAGTGCCCAGCAGAATGGCACCAGTGCATTCTTCTTTGTGGTCTCTCAGAGAGGGCCCCAATTAATTCGTCTTTACATAGCCACTGATTCCAGTGAAACATTTCAGAAGTCATGGATATTTTACTTACTTGACAACTGGGGAGTCGGATGGATGGGAAGTCCATGTGACTGTACAAGACTCATTTCCTCAGGAAACTAAATTAAAAAGAATAAACCAAAAATCAGAAGAAAAGTTAAGAAAGCAGACTAAACACAAGAACAATTTTGAAAAGAAATCTTGAGGTTTTATACCTTTCAAATTGATCTTTTGCAAATTTTATTCTCATCAAATTTTTTTTTTATTATTTTTTCCAAATGCCAAAGAGCTCACAGAGAGGCAGTTCTGGGTTTAGTTCAGTTCCAGGCTCAAGCATGGTCTTGCATGTTCCTTGGCCATCAGCAAGCGGAATTTGAGATAACGGAAAGGAGAGAGAGAGGATAGGAATCACTAGTTTATATAAAGGGAGTGGTCTAGATGTGTTTGAAATGCTCCCACCTGACTATCAGCTACTGCCCCCAAAGGCATCCTGTGAGTCCTCTGTCATATCCACCTGCCCTGTGCTCATGTCTCAGATTCCCTGGCATGTCTCAAAGTACAAAGCAGTAGCCTACATTCAGGAGACCAAATAGAGCCATCGTGTTCAGTAGAAGTTGAATATCACACGCTTGTGTTATAACTATAATTATTTTCCCTTTCCCTACTTCTTCTCAGAACCTCTACTCAGGCTCTGAATTGAAGGAAACATTAAGCTGCCACTGAATGAGCTGGGTTTTGATGGGGTCACTGGAGTGCTCAGATACTACTGAATGAAGAACCATGTAACTCTAATTAACTGACATTAATTAAGCTGAATATTGACATTCTGGTTAGCCACCTTATTAAAAATAACACTGACATTATTTCTGCATGCAGTACAAGTGCAGGCTGTTCATATCTATAAACAGCAGAAATGGAGGCAGCAAAAGTCTAATTTTCAAGTCTTTTTCTACATACAGAAATGATTTTGCAAAATGATCACTCTTCTGTGTCTGTTTCTGCTTTCTATTATTTAAATATCTCCTGAAAAATATTCGGAACTTGTCCCTTTATACAGCTGTTCCACAGAAAGAATCATCACACCTGAGGCCACATAAATTACAGCCCATGGATAATTTTACACAATTTTACACTGAAGGGTTATAGAACATGAAGAAAGCACTGTTGTTTGTTAATTCCAGTCAATCTCTTGAAATGGTTTAGAAGACAGCAGACTTTCATCGTGAGTTTGTGAGAAGTGGGATTCTTACAGGTCAGTAAATTAGTGAAACACAGACACTGTCTTCTAACAGCTGTTTGGATATGGAATCGTAGAATCATACAATCACAGCAAGTTTTGGGTTGGAAGGGACCCCTAAAGGTCATCTAGTCCAACCCCCCCTCAGCGAGCAGGGACACCGCTAACTAGATCAGGTTGCTCAGTGCCCTGTCCAACCTGGTCTTGAATGTTTCCAGGGATGGGGCCTCCACTACCTCTCTGGGCAACCAGTTCCAGTGTTTCACCACCCTGATTGTAAAGAATTTCTTCCTTTTATCCAGCCTAAACCTACCCTGTTTTAGTTTAAAACCATTACCCCTCATCCTGTCACTGCTGTCTCTACTAAAAAGATTGTCCCCATCTTTCCTATAGGCTCCCTTTAAGTACTGAAAGGATGCAATCAGGTCCCCCCGCAGCCTTCTCTTCTCCAGGCTGAACAAGCCCAACTCTCTCAGCCTGTCCTCATAGGAGAGGTGCTCCAGCCCTCGGATCATTTTTGTAGCCCTCCTTTGGACCCGCTCCAACAGTTCCATGTCCTTCTTGTGCTGAGGGCTCCAGAGCTGAACGCAGTAGTCCAGGTGAGGTCTCACCAGCGCAGAGTAGAGGGCCAGAATCACCTCTCTCGACCTGCTGGCCACGCTTCTCTTGATGCAGCCCAGGACACGGTTGGCCCTCTGGGCTGCCAGCGCACATTACCAGCTCATGTCCAGCCTTTCATCTATCAGTACCCCCAAGTCCCTCTCAGCAGAGCTGCTCTCGATCCTTTCATCCCCCAGCCTGTATTGATACCGGGGATATCTATGGGGGATTGAAGACAAAATCACTAGGTGTCTATAGTAAGATGATTTGAACATTGAGTCTCCTCCATCTTCACTCTAATTCCATTCTGCAGCACTGGTATTTGGAGAGGTTTTTTTACTTCCTTCCCTGACAGGTGATGTTCCCATATTCTTCACAAAGTCCAGTATAGTCTCTGACATTTTCATTTGTTTTGGTATATGACTCCATCAATTTTAGAGCACAGCAGAAAGAAGGCAAGCTGATACAACATGCATTTAATACAACAAGCAAAACATCACCCTAAGGAAAGTCTCCTAATTTCTCTTGCATTTTGATGGTGGTACCAAAATTAATATCCAGCACTATTAAATAATTTCTTAAAATGTTACTGGTTATTTTTTTGAGAAGTGTACAGTATAAAAAAATCAGTCAAACAGATATAGCTAAATTTCAATTGTCACTGCATGTTATACTCCTAAAATTTCCATGCACCACAACTATTGCTCCTGTTAAAATCAAATAGGTTTCCTATTAGAAGTGTCACTAAGGGACATTTAAACATGTTCGAAAACTAACTGTGTTCATACTCAGGATTTTAGCATCCTGACAGAAAAAGGAGAGGATTCAGCATTCGGCACACTAGGATTTGTTGCTGGGAAGTGGTAGAAGACCTCTGTTCACTTCTCTTGATATACTTTTAGGGACATTATGTGACTGTTTTCATCATTATGAGATCACTCTCCACTTCTCCCTTTAAAAACAAAAAATGATCCCAAGGCTAATGTTCCCATCGCGTACCACTACTTTCCAGAGTTAATAGACTCCTTAGGTAAACAGGAACTCTTAAAGTCATTTTAGACATTCTGTTTGCGCACTGACAAAGAGAAGACTGAATCAGGCTGTATGATTAAAATTGGGAAGCCTTAATTTTGAAACATATTTGAGCTAATGATGGCCAAAGAAATACTGAAAATATGGGACAGTAATTATCCCTTTGCAGTTTATCAGGAATATATTAAAGCACTCTGTGTATGCTTCTAAGACATACAATGTGAGAAGCAGGTAAATTTCACTCCTTTCATCCAATTCAATTTTCTTCATTAATTTATTTTCCACTAGATTAGTGAGAATGTTAGAAAACTAAAGTTATAAATACAAAAATGGCTGGTTTACCAACTGAATGCTTCCATATTCTAATGTTTTCCTAGTAAGCACATTAGAATTGGAAATAAGCAGCTTCTGAAACAGACTGTTTCCTTTCCTTGCCATGAAGTTAAATAGGAGGAAAAAAAAAGATTTACATATTAACATTTTATCTTTTTTTAAAAAATGAAGCAAAGTGTCATTATATGAACTTTCCCTGACTTCTCATCAGGAAAATGTAAAACCTACTTCTATGTAAACCTTTTCTCTAGGGAGAGTTTTGTACACTTTAAAGCTTGCTAATCATAGTACCATGGGGGGAAAGGAAAAAGGGATACAAGAGATTTTCTTGCCTTAGCTGTGCTTGTCTTTCACCTGTTCACAAGCTGAGCCTCAAACTGAAAGAAGAAGGAAAATGAGTATAAAAATTTCATTTTACTTCTTCCCACACAAACAGCTCTGAAGGGAATGTATCTATCAACAAAGCCCATTAAGTTAGTTTGTTCCTGAATATTTATTGATCATAGGAGACAGTCTGCTATCAGAATTTATCCTTTGGATGCAAGAGCCATCATATTCAACAATATTTGGCTACATATTCCCTTCTATTGCTTCAGGTATTTTTTTCTTATTACTTTTCTCCATGGTTGACTTGGAGAAACACGACTGAGAATTTATCTTAATGCTTGCTAAGTCATTATTCTTTCCCTTTTCCAGCCTGATGAAAGAGAACACTGTTTCTGTTTCTGAATACATTCACCTCAGTTCATAGCAGGGGTCCTGCTATAGTCCCATGGATTTTAAGAGAGAAGAGAGAGATTACCAAGAAGGACTGTAGGCAAAGTTGGCATATCGCCATTTAGTTTATACATAAAATTGGTTAACAACCTTGTTTCCTTCTTTTTTATGTAAAAGGTAGAAGAGTACTTTTCTCATTCCTCTGTATTTTACAGGGTGCAAAGGTAATTTCTCAGTAGCTTCAAAGACTCCAGGAGTATGAAAATACCTGAGGATAGAGAAGAACTGTGTAGGGCTTGGCTAGGTGGAAATGTGCTCTGGAACTGCACGTAAGAGATGCATGTGGCTTTCATTAGCCCGTAAGCTGGATCCAGCATTTACTCCAGTTTTGAAACCTGAGCTGTAAAATGCAGAACTAAGCACAAGGGACTAAGCATCCTCTATCCCCTGAGATTAAGAAGAACAGAGCAGCATGGGGTTATAATACTAATACTAAACTTTTACATAGCTATTTGCTTTTGCACTGCCTCCTATGCTTACAAATGGTGTTTGTAGAAATATCCCATTTTTATACAACAAAAAAGAGATGCTGAAGTAGCAGGCCCTGGAACAGCGCACAGGTTTCCTGACTCCTAGCGTTTTGATCCCAGCTTCTGATTAAGGGCTTAGAAAATGCAGCCAAAGCAGGAAGAAGCTGCTATAATTGCCCAGATTTGCTGTAGATGAGCAGAATTTATAAACCTAACAGAGAAATCCCCATCTCCTTTATGGAATGCTGGAGGAAAAGCCCATGACAGCATCCCTGGGGGCATGCTTGCAGCTTATTTTTCTAAGGCTACCAAGTCTTACACACCATTTTTCTCTTCATGTGCACTTATATTCGTTCCTCTGAGCGTTCATGTCAGGGATCCACATGAGATGATGGCTCCGTAGGCTGATGGCCCCCTGGGACCCCATCCCTCTGCGCCAGCTGAGAGCAGGGAGGTGGGAAGGCAGCCAGGGCTGACTCCTCCCTGGGGAGGGACGCGCTCAGGGCCCTGACAGCACATTGACAGAAAATTCCGTACAACAAGCTCACTTTGGCCTCCATGGGACAATTTTGTATCACACATGAGAGAGGACCGAAATGTCTCCAGGGCTGGAAGGGCCCTGCAAGCTGTGGGACCAATGGCTGGGCAGGGCAGGGAGACCCCTGTGCCCAGAGGACAGTGTCCTCAGCGGGACAGAGCCAGCCAGGCCCGTGGCTGTCACCTGCAGAGAAAAACCTCACCTACTCTGGAAATATGTTACAGAACTGTGACTTAACACTGGTGAAAATACAGCTCACACACTACTTTTATAGGTATCCCAACCTAGCTCACACTGAAATTATAACAGTGTAGTGACAGTAAAGCCTGCGTATGATTAACTCAAGAAGATCTTCCTCACAGAAACATTTGGTTAAGCATTTGCAATGTATCATCATCCCTACAGTAGGTGACAGTACCCCATATGTCATTTATTTGTGTGGATTTTCACTGAACACAGTAAAAAACCAGCTAAATTGCTTGTCTTACAGATTCCTGTTGTGCCTTGGGAAGAGCATAGGAATCAGTACACAAATTAAGTAAGGATCTCTATGCTTGATGGGAGACTGACATTTATACTTTCAGCAGCTTTAAAACATTGCACTCAGGGGTTAGAAGCGTGTAGCTATCCAGCAAAACTTGTTTCTGCATCAGTACAGATTAATAGCCAAGGCCCAGTCACTGCCTGAAAGGAGAAAGCTCACCCAAGGGCCATGCAGTTATTCTTATTTCCTGAACAAGCTTCATCCTGATTCTTTTCCAGGATCCTACAAAACTTCTGTTGGTGATATCATTGAAAGGGACAGGATTTATGCCCACATACACACAGAGGAAGCCACAGTCTGTTTTCTTCATACGCTACAGTCCTGCCAAGGCACCTGAGGAGCCTGGTAAACAAAATAGCTAGTGGAAGAAAGATCAGTTCCTTGCTTTTGCTCTGAGGTACCCTGCCATCTCCTTCTGTTCCCTGACAGCATGTCTCCAGTAAAGATCTGCTTCCAGATTTTTCTGCAGTTATGTGTTCTCTGATGTCCTTCTTCAGCTAACTTCTGCAGTGCAAGTGGGCTTTTAAAGTTAACAGAAGCTGAAGACAAGATCTTTACTGGAGATTTGCTTTATGGCTGGTAAGGAACAGGTTCATGAGACCAGAAAAAGAGTAAGAACCTTAACTCTAGCTAGAGGACAAAACTGAGAACAGGGAGGCTTAGATTCTTATCTGTTCTTTCAGGATAATTTTGAAGTGTGTCCAAAGATTTTAAAAGCTGAAATCTGTGATTTTGTAAGTTTTGCAGGCTTGAACAACTGGTAGTTCATAAGGGCTATTTTGCCTTTGGAAGGCAGGTCACTGATAATATCCAGGGAATATTACAGTGGTTAATTAATTGTTATAAAAAATGCAGTCCCTTGAGCAAACTGCATCAATAAGCAAAAGCAAGCAGTCCATTAGATGTGCTTGTGTTAGAGCATTTGGAAAATTCTGCTCCTTTTCCAGCTACAAAGTTGAGTGTAGACATGCATTCATTTACATACATGTAAACTAGCCACTTCTTGCTCTCAGAAATATTTTGGGACTTAGTTCAGTTGAATATTTTTTGTTCTTGTTTCTGCAGGCTGCTGAAGTATAAAACACTACTTTTAAAATAGTCAGGAGCAGGAGCTGGTGGTGCCCTATGGGTATATGAACAAGAGGGGAAAAGATTTTGAATCTCTACCACAGATAGAATGTGTGGTCTTGGATAATATTTTTCAGTTTTCTGTCCTTAACACTGGGAAAATGCTTATCTCCTCACAAGAATGTCATTTAGCAAAAAATAATTGATTTTGAAATCTTTATGCAATGTTAGACTTGCTTTCAGACATTATGACTTCATAATGCTGTTCTGTCAAAAGTGTCTTTAAACCATTGCAGTCAAAAAACAACTTAATCTGGGTTTGTTGTGCTATAGCTGTGTAGATAACAAATAATGTAAGATAATAAAGTAATCCAGGCAAAACACTTTGCAGGAAATGAAAATTTCTATAGAAAAGAATTAATTTTAAAATTTCCGCAATTCAGAGAGGGGTTTACATTATAAAGATCTATGGATACGTCAGTGAAGATGCTAGTGCTTTTGGTAAGAATGTTACGGTGGTTAGGAACAAACGCTGTTGTGTGTATATCGAGTAAAGATTAGAGGAAAAACAAGGCACAGAAACTCAATGTCCCAGTTGAATAGCAAAAGCAGAACATACCAAAAGGAAGAAATAAGACTTCAAGCAAAGCCAAGCAGGCCATATGGTGCAGTAATTTAAAACAAAACCAAAAAGGGCAAAAACATCTTTTCATCAGGTATTTATAAAGGCAGAAGGAATCCACTGGCAGGAGAACCATGGAAATACTGCTGGAAGTTTTTGGCTGTGGGAGACCACAGAGAAGATCAACAAAGGGAAGAGCTTATGATAGAGCTAATCCTAGTTTGTTTAGGTCACTGCTCACTATAAGCAGTAAGCTAATTACAACTATTATTCCTAGTTTAAATCATAGAGTCATAGAATCATAGAATAGTTTGGGTTGGAAGGGGCCTTGAAAGGTCTTCTAGTCCAAACCCCCTGCAGTGAGCAGGGACATCTACCACTAGGCCAAGATGCTCAGAGCTCCGTCCAACCTGACCTTGAATATTTCTGGGGATGGGGCATCTACCACCTATCTGGGCAACCTGTGCCAGTGTTTCACCACCCTCACTGTAAAAAAAAGTTTTCCTTATATCGAGTCTAAATCTACCCTCTTTTAGTTTAAAACCATAACCCTCCTGTCGCTACAGGCCCTGCTAAAAAGTTTGTCCACATCTTTTTTATAAGCCCCTTTTAAGTACTGAAGGGTCTCCCTGGAGCCTTTTCTTCTCCAGGCTGAACAGCCCCATCTCTCTCAGCCTTTCCTCATAAGAGAGGTGTTCCAGCCCTTTGAACATTTTGGTGGCCCTCCTTTGGCCCTGCTCTAACAGATCCGTGTCTTTCCTGTGCTGAGGGCTCCAGAGCTGGAGGCAGGACTCCAGGTGGGGTCTCACCAGAGCGGAGCAGAGGGGCAGAATCCGCTCCCTCAACCTGCTGGCCACGCTGCGTTTGACGCAGCCCAGGATACAGTTGGCCTTTGAGTGCACATTGCCAGGTCATGTTGAGCTTTTCATTGACCTGTACCCCCAAGTCCTTCTTGGCAGGGCTGCTCTCAGTCCCCTTATTCCTCAGCCTGTACTGACACCAGGAGTTGTCTGACCCTGATGCAGGACCCTGCACTTGGCCTTCTTGAACCTTACCAGGGTCACACAGGCCCACTTCTTGAGCTTGTCCAGGTCCCTGCGGATAGCATCTCGTCCCTCAGGTGTATCAACAAATAAGCCTCTCTAAGCCCTCTGGTAGAAAAGTGATAATAGTATTCATGAGATAGGCATAGGAGGAATCAATAGAGGAACTGGCAGAAAAAACCCAGAAAATCCTTTTTTCCACTTTTTTTTTGTTCAGTGCCCTGTGAATAACAACTATCTCTGTATACCATTGCCCACTTTGTGGGTTGAGAACATTTGCCTATCTATCTCACTGAGAATTAATCTTACTTCTTAGAAGTAATATGTGAAAAGGTCTGCAGATCCAGGTAACAATATTAGAAGAAGTTGCTGAAGATTTTGGATGACTGATTAAATGCTCCTTTGAGACCACCAGATCAACCAAGAAGTCTTGAAGTACCAACTGTAGCTGAATCATTCAGTAATCAATAGAACAAACAGCCAATATATTCTAAAATATCACCACCTATTTAATTATAAATTTCAACTTTATCAGTGTCAACTGTGTCCTAAGTTGGAAGAAAATGAAGCAGCTTAGAGCTCAAGACTTAATCATTATCTAACCTTAGAGCTAGCTAACCTAAAGCTTCCTCCTTGAAGTTAAATTTCAAAATGAAGACTTTTAAAATTACTTCCTGTCAAAGTATCTGTTTACATGTCTGATTAGAGCTGTGCAGATGGTGGGAGGCTGCAGCAAAGACAAGTCCCACTCCAAAGAACTCCTCTGAGTAAGGATACCATGGGAGGCCAACTAGCCGCTTCTGCCATGTGGGACTCTGCCAAGACACACATCTTCAGCATAATCCTGCCTGTAGAGAACTGTCTCTTGAGCTCCATGTAATAAGCCTCCTTTGGCCCCCAATAAAGCAATTAAGCCATGGGTAGCAATAAAAGCTCTTTTTAAATTTCTGTGTCTCAGCATTTATGAACCAGGAACTGCAGGTGAAAATCCAAGGATTGTCAGCATTCTAATATAATATACAGAACAAAACATCTTCCTGTGTTGGAAGTAACACAAGATGATCATACTTATTTTGAGGTAACCCCATCATTTATAAAAGACAGACTTTCTGCTGCTGAAGCTACCTATACAACGTGCATAGCCAGATTTCTGATGCTTCCTCCCACATCTTCCATGTTGCAATCATTCCATATTGCTCTTCCCTCCATGGATTTAATTCTTTTTCTTTGTAGGACAGATTTTATGTGCACGTAAAACTGAAGAGCATTTCCTGCAGGCACATTTCTTCGAGGAATTTTATGGATGTCTACAGAATCACATCACTTAGGATGCTCTAAAAAAAAAAAAAGTTGAGTATTTTTCTGTGCAGTGCAATGATTTTCCAAGTCACATATTCTTTGGATGCAATGAGAGATTTATTAAAACTGGACTGATCTCTGTGTTGTTGCTTGTATTTCTTCCTCTTTTGATGAGAGTTAGCTTGACAAATTCTAGAAGGGTTACTTCCCTTTAGATGGTTTGTTGCACACTTCCTACTCTTATAGTCTAGATTCATATAGGGTTTGCAGGCAGTTTTACTGTGCAGTTCTTCCTTACGAAGTCCTGAGTAAAACCAAAATCTTTCTCAAAAGCATTCACCGTGATCTGTTCATGGTCAAGGGTACAAGTATCAATTTGGTAAATCTCCGTTAAAATTAAAAAAATGTAAAAAAAAGCTTAGTAAAATTTATACATTTTAAAGTTTATAAATATTAAGCTTAATAAAGTTTTAAAATTTGCGATGTTTTAAGTGCTGCTGGGGCTGTTATGTATCAGTCCCAGATATTCCATACAATCCAGTCTGAATTTATGGGAAAGGTCTGGAAGTCTTAAACTGGCATTGTACCTCCAGCTGTGGAAAGTTCAAAATAAAACCACAGTAGCTATTTGGGGGGAAAAAAAAAAAAAAAAGGAACAATGTCAGCCACGTGACATTTTTTACTATTAAATCTAAAGATTAGATTTATTCTCTGGTTCAGCATCTCCAGATATCCAGCCTTCTGGGAAATGAGGCAAGCACTATGACCTTTCTATTTGGAATTTTTTCAGAGAATTTATCTTCCAGAGACTTCAGCTTTATCAAAGCCAGGGAGCAACCTCCTGGGAACAATCTTCCCTAGTCATATGCTGAGGTGCCATGTTCAAAACTGTCAGCTGAGAGCTGAGCTGGTGGAGGCTGAGTCAGGAGTGTCCCAGAGAAGGAGAATTTGGAGGCACCTGCCATATGGATGCATTCAGAGACGAAGTTAATCTTATGCCGGGGTATGAAGGACTGAAAAGATGCTTTCATGCATCGTGGCAAGTTAGTATAACCTAGAAGCCATCTCAAGGCCTGCAAACTGGAGCCTTCCAGATGGTTTGAACTGTTGGTATGGCAAAACAGATGGCTGAAAAGATCTGTTAGAGAGGGTAGTGTGGAAGGAACAATACTCAGGACTATTTCCTGCTAGTTTAACACAGTTTCAGTCAGTAAAACTGAGGTTCCAAGTGCAGAAGTTTTCACTTAAAAGAGGAATTTCAGATGCAGACACAGACTTGTAGATGTACATGGACATATTAATTTAGCAGCAAGTCTTTACTGTTCTAAGGCATAACTATTCTAAAGTTATGAATTCTGGTAAAGCTATTCTTGAGGGCTCATTTTTGCCTTTTTGTAAATAAGACATGAAAATAACTGTCAGAAAATTCATTGGTTTATGGCAGCTAAAGTGCCATTAGAGATTGGCAAACAGTAGTGGAAATAAGTGTATTTTTCATAAATCCATCTTTGTTTTCTTATGGCAACATTAGGGATCATGAATAATTTTATTAGATTTTTAAAATTCTTTATTAATTTTTAATTAGAAAATTATGAAAGAACAATATCAATATTTGTTGAAACCAAAAGAATAAGACATTGGAAGGATTTTTAAAATTTAAAATCTTAGACTTGGTTAATAACTTGTTAAACAATGGTACTGAATGTTTCATAATAGAAGTAGTTTCTGCCATGAATATTGTATCCTTTTTGATGTCATACAACGGATTCAGGGGAACAATGAACATTGCAGATCCATTATGCTTTCTTCATAATCCAAACACAGAATAGCATTTCCAAATCTACCCTTGTGAAACTCATGAGAAAGATAACTTTTACTAGAAATCACATACAAATGACTCCTACATCATAAAAATTAGGTAAAAATTCTGCAAAGAAGCTTCAAAAAAAATTGATCCATTGTATTTGTTATATGATTGCTTATATCCAGTATCTGCCTCTTACTGCAATGTTTACATTTAGATTCAACTGATATGTTTTAAAAAGTTATTAGCATTGATATTTTTTAGTTGCTTAGAAATATTTGCCAAAGCAAAAGTGGTTATTTCGAATGTACTGTTGTGCTTACTGCACAAAAACAGCATCTCAACATTGCTGTAACATTTCTTCAAAACTCTAATTAGAGTCATCTCCTGCAGACTTCTCAGCATGCTGAGATTTCCTTGTAGCAAATTAGGCACAGATGTTTTTAGGGTGTGTAAATGGGAAATCAATGGAAGCTCCTGACCTAAACATCTTTTCAGATATAGACCTGAGAGTTTTCTGGTAGGTCCGTGACAGGATGTTCATTCTCAGTTCCCTCTGTTGTGGATGCCAGTCTGAGAGGCAGCACTTCCATTTACAAACTTCAACTACTTCAGCAAGGTGTTTTACCCTTGTGTAGTTCTATTCAGGCTTTCCACCATTACCTTGTCTATGTCCCTCACTGTTTTTCTAACTTTTTTCATTGTGCTGTTGAAGTGTTCCCAACTTCAAAAAGTCACAACTGTAACTAACTTTTCTCCTTACCCCAACAGGCCAGAAATAAGCTTTACAAAAAATGTGTAAAGCAAAAATATTGAATGTTTTTATAAGTATCATCTAGTAGTTGCATATTTTTTACCTTGAAATTTGGTATTTTTATTTGAAATATGTGTTTTGTGTAGGATACTTGATGCACCTTTTTAATGCTTGCTGTGACCCTCCTTGAAAGCTCCTCCAGGCTGCATGACCTGCAGGGAAAGTTGTGCTAAGCCAACCACCACTATTGCTCCTAGAGGCCAGGCCAGCAGCTGTTTGGTCAATGAGATAATTCCAGGTGTGTGGGGACCACTGCAGGCTCACTACACAGGTCTCTACACCAAATCTGAGATTACAGAAGTACTACCCATATGGTAGCACACCATGGCCCATCTCAAATTCTATGTCACCACACCATTGGACCTTGTTTGAAACTGTTGTTAAAATCCTGGAGGCAAAAGAGAGATGGAGTAATGGTAGGACGCAAAGAGATGGAGGCTGAGCACGGTGCAAAGCTGTGGTGTTTGTGTGAGGGGATGCCAGGTGACAATATTACAAAATGAAACCTTATCCTCAAATAAACAGACATCACTGTATATATATCTCTTCTGTTCTGCCTTGTGCACACTTCTCAAGGACCGAATGTCCTTGTGCACTTCGTCAAACATTCCCCGTAGGTTTACCTAATTGAGTTCCCTTTGTTCCTTTTGCCACCCTTCCTGTCCACAGACTACAAAGGAAGTACTAACAGTGAGTCAAAAATAAAATAAAGAGGAAAGAGAGGAAAAGATGCTGAAAGGTCATCTCATGGCAGTTTTTTCCAAGACTCCTCTAACAAAAGTAAGCAGATTTTTGTGAAGAGAGATTTGATTGCTCTCCAGTGAGGCTTTGGCTTACATAGAGCACTCTTACTCCATGGCTACTCATAGATCCCAACTCACAAGGCTAACGCAAGGAAATATGTCAAAATAAAGAGACCATTAAATACAGAAAAACCATTACATTATATCAAATTAATAAAGTCCTCAGGTTTATTTATCCTGGACAGTTTAACCAACTTTCTGTCAATTGACTCTTAAAGCTGATTTGCCTTGAAAAGCTCAAGAGTGGATACATGCTTCCCATCTATGGCTATGCACAGTACCAACTGGCATTTGACCCTAAGGAAATAAAAACGTGGCTCGTGAAATTTATTCCATTAAAAGCAATTGACAGCATACAGACTAATGACAAGTTGTTAGTGATTAGGTCACCTCTAGAATAAATTGTTTGGACATGGAAATAGTTTCTGTGCTGTTCCTATGACAAGAGGCGTATAACAGAAAAAGTGACATGAAAATATTTCTGGAGGACTAATTTCAATAAAAATGATGGATATGAACAAGGCTAATTGGTAGTTTGCCTTGGGCTCTGACTTCATTCACCTATTAATGAGAAATTATCTAGGTAGATGTTACAATCTGTTGGATTATAAGAGAAGTTAAAAACTATCAGTGGGAGGGGAAAGTCCAACTGTTTTTCTAAAGCTAACTTGTTCCATCTTGGTTGCTACAGCTTTGGACATCTGTGGAGAGGAAGCAGAGGGTAAAAGCCAATACAGTTACTCACAGTTTATAAATGCCTCCTCAGCAGGTGCATCACTAATTGGAATAAAAAAGAATTTTTATACATAAGCATTTTAATTTCAAATATTAACAGCCAGCAATAATTGCCAAAAGGACACAGAAGCTCTAAAAGCATTGCTGCTCCTGATGTTTTTGCTTCCATGAGCATGTATTCAAGAACAAGTTCACATCCTGCTCTAATGTTGCAACGCTGGGGCAAAGCAGTAGGCAGTATAGGAATAAAGCAACACAGTTTTTTTCCCTGATACCATGAATGGGTAACCAACCTCTTGCAGCTGGATGATGAAAAAAACGCAGAAGACTAGAAGAGCCTACTTGAACATTTATTATCTATGGGAAATCCTGCTTTAGATATGTGTGAAATATCTAAGAGGTGTGGACACACTGGACTGCAAACAACCTGTCTGTGTAAGACTAAGTAGAAAAAAGATTAACCAGCTGTTATGGAAATATGTGGGCAGACAATGGCCTTACATCATGGGAAGATGAAGGCATACTTGAAGGTTGCTCTGTCATCAGAGCTGAAAGCAGTGTGGTGGTGAGCATGACATTATCCCTGATCTCAAACTTCAGGCAAGTCTGAAACAGGGTCTGGCTTTGTTGCCTCTAGAAAAGAGACAGGAGAGAACCTTGGAATTAGTATGGTCTTGGGAACAGTACTTGCACTCTGCAGTCCTAACAATTGTTTCAACAAAGAAACTATTAAAAAATAAAATATACTTTCATTTTGGAGAAAACCCCAAGTGTTTCCATTTAGATATATGGCTACAGTGCCCTAGGAATGCTGTGTTTTGTGTATGTTGTGACCTGCTTCTCACATTTTACACTGTAGGTGAGTATCTTCCCCACAGAATTGTTTTAAAAATGGTGAGAAATAACTGCATCTTACCATCCCATATATTCAGATTTTGTGAGCCTAGACTTCAAATCCAGTTTCATTTCATTCCTTCAAACTGCAATTTTTTGGAGGTGGCTGAAAGAAAATATGTATTTCACAACATAGAGCTCATTCTTGGTAAATTTTAGTATGGTGAGAGAGCAAAATATTCAAACTTGGTTCAAGCTAAGCCAAAATTATTTTGATTTTAGATGCTGTGAACTGAAAACCCAATTATCAGATTGATCCTGTTATAGATAGCTAATCTTTTAAGGTCATAACATTCGAATCTTGCCATGATAAAATGACTCTACTAAAGAGTGCAGTAATAACCCTTCACTTGAAATATCCTGTTTTTCAAGGAAAACTCCAATTATTCACTGAAAAATGTTTCTCTAAGTTTGCTTTATTTTTGGCATCATACATCTTTTGTTGCTTCTGCGCACATTTGTCATGTTGTAAGCAAAGGATTCCAATGTCATTAACTTCAAATGTCAATATCTCTTGCAAAGCTATCACTCCTCCTCCAAGTATGTTGTTTCCATGGTGGATGACAAATAAAGAGGTCCAAAGACAACAGCTGAAGAGAAAAATACAATTAGATGAGATTTTAATGAAAAAATGGTTGTGTATAAAGTGTAAGTGGATGATCGCAAAAGCAGGTCATGATGCGCAAAGCTCAGGCTATGTTCTGTTACTGTGCCTGTGCAGTGCAGGTCTCTCAGTGCTCACAAGGTATGTCTACAATAAAATATGGAAAGCAGACATATGTGAGCTGACAGAGCTGATTTCTGAAGTACTGGAAATAGCATGCCCATGCTTTTGTATATTGCAGATATACCATGCCAGACACACTTGTTTCCTAAGGAACTCCAGCACCTGGTTATGAGGGCAACGACCCAAGCTGATGTAAGCACACCGACAGGGTAGAACTAGCACATAGGCCCGAGGCAATGATGTCACTGAGTTTGTATTTCTCTTTGTATTCTGAAGTTGACAGTGTTGGTCACTACACCCAGAAAGACACAGGAGGCAGGAAATGTTGGCAGATTGTTGAGCGGTTTCTGAGAGAGCTTTGGCAGGGTAATTTTCATCAAGTATTGCTGTTTTGTGCAATCATGTTACGTCAGTCACACCAGTCTTCACTCAGAACTGTGTGTGCAACTGTGTACACACCATGAACACCAGTTTCTTCAGACACTACATATTCTTCTTCCTGAACAGACCCCACCAGGTATACTTTGGGGAGTCTTTTTATTTTCCATTCTCTTTTCCTAACTGCATCAGTGTTTTCCTGCCTGCAGGCAGCTTTCAGATGAGCTACTGCTATGAGCACACTACTGTGACCTTCTTCCTGGCCAAATGCAAATCAGATTTTCTCAGTGACCATGAAGACACTATGACATTGTTGCTGAAAAAGTTTACAGATGGTACAGATGGATAGAGTGGTAAATAATGCTGTGGATCATTTGCTAAACAGGTCACTGTCAAATGTGCTTTATTATAGCCAAAGTTATGCCACTCCAACGAAATAATGTAGATTGCACTTGCAGAGAGAAGTGGCTATGAAAAGAGCATTGTGGTCATGCTGTACAAACGTATTCAGTGTAAGCAGTTTGCTTAGCACTGTGACTACAAGAGCTAAGAGTCATCAGGAGGCACAAACAATTGGAATCTTAGAAGTGGTACTACTGACAAACGCCTACAAAGTGCCAGCTCTGTGAAATATAGAATATCCAGAGTACGGTTATTATCAGCCACCACCAAAAAAGTTTGATGTGGGATCCTGTTCTCTAGTAGCTGGAGATTTGGAGATTTCACTATTTTGACTTCAGAAGAGTGAAAGTTGTTATACAGTAGCATTAACTAAATGTTCAGCCTCTTTAAGGCGCAGAACAGCAGCAGTAGGAATATATACAGTGCTAAAGTGACTATGCTTTAGCTCACAGCTTAAATGGAGGTTAAGGCTAACACAGTCAGAAGGTAACAGCCGTCCGTAAAATGAGTTGGTGGCTTTATTTAACTTCAAAACCAAACTTTTTGTTACCTGACGTATTGCCAGTTTGAACAGAGATACTGTGGACTGTTTGGTCGTGACTGACTTTCAGAAGCTGTTGAAGCATCTTGTGTCACCAATTCCAAACTAAATGATATACAACTGAAAAGTGCATCAGAGATTGAAATGAATTGAAAACTATTCTGTTCCTGGAGTTTGGGTCTTATAAGCGATATTGCATACTTACAAAGTATCTCATTATGTGCATTAGATTTCCTGCAGAATTTCATAGAAAATATTGACTATAGTGTTTATAAGCAACAACAAGTTTATTGACTGTTTTTGCTTGGTGGTGGATGAAATTAAATGCTTAACTGAAATCAGTTTAATGGTGGAATTGACAGTGTTAGGTTGATGGTTGGACTTGCTGTTCTTGAAGGTCTCCTCCAAATGAAGTGGCTCTATGATTCTCATAGTTCATAGTGACTAAATACAAAATAGAAGAAAAGAATGTTCCTGGAGAGCCAGGAACAAAGGCCAGTGACACTAGTAAAAATCTGAGTGAGCTTTCAGTAACATTATGTACAGAAGAGAGAGAGAGAGTGTGTGTGTGTGTGTGTGTCCCCAAAACATGATATTTCATCTGGCACACCTCCTATTGGCATTCGTAAGAATTTGCTTGAAGAAAAACTGATGTATTTACAGAATCACAGAATCACACAGAATCACAGAATGGTAGGGGTTGGAAGGGACCTCTGTGGGTCATCTAGTCCAACCCTCCTGCCGAAGCAGGGTCACCTACAGCAGGCTGCACAGGACCTTGTCCAGGTGGGTCTTGAATATCTCCAGAGAAGGAGACTTCACAACCTCCCTGGGCAGCCTGTTCCAGTGCTCCGTCACCCTCAGAGGGAAGAAGTTCTTCCTCATGTTCAGACGGAACTTCCTATGCTGCAGTTTGTGCCCATTGCCTATTGTCCTGTCGCTGGGCACTACTGAAAAGAGTTTGGCCCCATCCTCCTGACACCCACCCTTCAGATATTTACAAGCTTATATTATGTCCCCTCACAGCCTTCTCTTCTTCAGGCTGAACAAGCCCAGCTCACTCAGCCTCTCCTCGTAGGAGAGATGTTCCAGTCCCCTCACCATCCTTGCAGCCCTCCGCTGGACTCTCTCCAGTAGCTCCGCATCTTTCTTGAAGTGGGGAGCCCAGAACTGGACACAGTACTCCAGATGAGGCCTCTCACCAGGGCAGTGTAGAGGGGAAGGAGAACCTCCCTCGACCTGCTGGCCACACTCCTCCTAATGCACCCCAGGATGCCATTGGCCTTCTTGGCAGCCAGGGCACACTGCTGGCTCATGGTTAACCTGTCGTCCACCAGGTCACCCAGGTACCTCTCCACAGAGCTGCTCTCCAGCAGGTCCCTCTCAAGCCTGTACTGATGCATGGGGTTGTTCCTCCCCAGGTGCAGGACCCTGCATTTGCCTGTGTTGAACCTCATCAGGTTCCTCTCTGCCCAACTTTCCAGCCTGTCCAGATCACGCTGAATGGCAGCACAGCCTTCTGGTGTATCCACCACTCCTCCCAGTTTGGTGTCATCAGCAAACTTGCTGAGGGTACATTCTAACTCTTCATCCAGGTCGTTGATGAAGAAGTTAAACAAGGCTGGGCCCAGTACTGACCCCTGAGGGGCACCACTAGTTACCAGCCTCCAACTAGACTCAGCGCCGCTGATGACAACCCTCTGAGTTCTGCCATTCAGCCAGTTCTCTATCCACTTCACCGACCACTCATCCAGCCCACACTTCCTCAGCTTCCCTAGGAGGATGTTATGGGAGACTGTGTCGAAAGCCTTGCTGAAGTCTAGGTAGACAACATCCACGGCTCTCCCTTCATCTACCCAGCCAGTCATGTCATCGTAAAAAGCTATTAGATTGGTCAGGCATGATTTCCCCTTGGTGAATCCATGCTGACTACTCCTGATAACCTTCTTTTCCTCCACTTGCTTGATGATGACCTCCAGGATAAGCTGCTCCATCACCTTTCCCGGGATGGAGATGAGGCTGACCGGCCTGTAGTTCCCTGGGTCCTCCTTCTTGCCCTTTTTGAAGATTGGAGTGACGTTGGCCTTTCTCCAGTCCTTGGGCACCTCTCCTGTCCTCCAGGACCTCTCAAAGGTGATGGAAAGTGGCTCAGCAATGACATCTGCCAGCTCCCTCAGCACTCGTGGGTGCATTCCATGAGGGCCTATGGATTTGTGGGTGTCCAGGTCGCTTAAGCGATCCCTCACACAGTCCTCCTCGACCAAGGGAAAGTCGTCCTCTCTGTAGGCTTCTTCTCTTACCTCCGGGGCCTGGGATTCCCGAGGGCCTGCCTTGGCACTGAAGACTGAAGCAAAGAAGGCATTCAGTAGCTCTGCCTTCTCCGCATCCTCTGTCACCAGGACACCCGCCTCATTCATCAGCGGCCCCACATTGTCCCTAGCCTTCCTTTTGCTGCTGATGTAGTTGAAGAAGCCCTTCTTGTTGTTTTTGACATCCCTTGCCAGCTTCAATTCCAGGTGGGCTTTGGCCTTCCTTGTCGCATCCCTGCATGCTCTCACTACGTTTCTGTACTCTTCCCAAGTGGCCTGCCCCTCTTTCCACATTCCATGGACCTTTCTCTTCCACCTGATCTCCACTAGAAGCTCCTTGTTCAACCTTTTCCTCTTGGTATTTTGCCATGGAGATATAATCACTAACCAAATGGAAACCATCTGGCTCATTTCAGTGATTAATTTCAGTCTGGCCTCTGCTCTAGGAGGCTGAGAAGTACAAATCCTTCATAAATCATAACCATACTGTATAAGGCAATTTGTTACTGGTTTGAGTAATTATCTCTTTTCTTGTAGGCAAATGCAGTTTGAACTCTTTCATCAGAGCACATGAAAAACAAAGCTTTATCTTTTAGAAAAGGAAGCATTTTTCATTATTTTTATTGTTGTTGTCCTTAAAGCATTTAACATCACTGCACACAGCGTTGTTCTGATCTGAACTACCTTAAACAGAGGTTTTGCACCTGAAGCACTAGGTGGGTTCTTTGGAGATCTGACTTTGCCAGAGATTTTTTGTGACCATAGCAGACAAATGAGAGCCAAATTCTGTTGAAAATGGACAGAGAAAAAGGTCCATTTCAGTGAGCTAGGACAAACAAAAAACTTGTAACTTTTTTTCTTATACTGGACAATCTGGTTGCCATGGTCTTACTTTCGAGTATTTTGACACAGTTCTGTAGATTTCTTATACTACCGTTGATGAGAGAAAGCAGTACTGTGACATATTGCTGTATTTCTGATTTATGGTTAACCTTGGAATAGCAACACAAGGTAAGATTTCTATTCCTTTGCGGTCCAGAAGGCCTGGTGACCATGACACCTCCAGAGCACAAGCAAGTACTGGAGGTAAATAACTTTCCACCTCCTAATTACTGTTTCAGCAAAGCTTGCAGTGCAGACCTTAAATCCAGTTAGCAGTGATATCAGTAATAACCCATTTCAGTCATAACTCCAGAGATTCATGGCATAAGTGGACAGACCATCTTTTGTAGGTAGGCAGTAGGGGCATTTATCTCTGTTCTGGCTAGACCAAATGTCTATCTCATGAAGGACGGAGTTCCTGACAGAAAAAAGTTTTCCTAAGTGCTGAGAGACTGCAGAATTAAACAGTGCCAATTACTGGTAGAATTTCTCTAATAGACAGAAGGCAGACAGCTAAAACTTTAACAAGTAGATGACAGAAGAAGAGAAACTTAGAAATACTGTAGGGAGACTAGATAAAGAGATTTATTTCAGGTACTGCCAAATGGCACGTTATTACCCGTCCATTCTAAAATGTAGCTTGATTCGGTCAAAAGAATTACTGTAAAATGCATTCCAGTGCCTGGAATGGAGTTTCAGCTCATTTGGAAGAATTGGCCTAAAGCTTTCATTCACGTAGCAGAGTGACAACCATTACCAACAGAGAAATTGAAGCAGTGAGAAAGCAAATTATAGTAATGTTATTTTCTCATGTTTTCTGCAATTATTTGTATTCTCAGCTTAACCAGCTACATTTCACAGCAGTACTAGGTGGTGTACAGTGACTTAGAGAAGAAGTCTATCTTTATTCCTGCTTCACCTGAAAGTAGTGAGGCTCAAACCACAAAATGTATGCCTAAAGCTGGATTATAAGTAACATGTTTTCCACAGTTAAAAGGAGCAAATATTAAGCACAGAGCTTGATGCAGTGTGTTTGCACCACATGGTGATGTAACTACTTTGCTTTATGCCAGTGCTTCATAGTTACTCCAACCTCAGCACAGGAGCTGGGAGATGAATATAGAATCATAGAATGGTTTGGATTGGAAGGGACCTTAAAGATCATCTAATTCCAAGTCCTCTGCCATGGACTGGGACACCTTCCACTAGACCAGGTTGCTCAAAGCCCCACCAACTTATCCTTGAATGTTTCCAGGGAGAGGGCATCCACAACTTCTCTGGGCAACCTGTTGCAGTATGTCACCACCCTCATAGCAAAAAATTTCTTTCTTATGTCTAATCTAAATCTACCTTCTTTCAGTTCAAAGCCATTATCCCTTGTCCTATCACTACAAGCCCTTGTAAAAAGTCACTCTCCAGCTTTCTTGTAGGCCCCCTTCAGGTACTGGAAGGCTTGTATAAGGTCTCCAGGTCTCCCCGGAGCCTACTCTTCTCTGGGCTGAACAACCCCAACACTCTCAGCCTTGCCTCCTAGGAGAGGTGTTCCAGCCCTCTGATCATTTTTGTGGCCCT
The DNA here is from genome assembly GCF_030867145.1 of Opisthocomus hoazin. NCBI lineage: Eukaryota > Metazoa > Chordata > Aves > Opisthocomiformes > Opisthocomidae > Opisthocomus > Opisthocomus hoazin. Next base: position 67,265,497 of record NC_134417.1, on the reverse strand, counting down.
CTGGACCCGCTCCATCAGGTCCATGTCTTTCCAGTGCTGAGGGCTCCAGAGCTGGAGGCAGGACCCCAGGTGGCCTCTCACCAGAACGGAGCAGAGGGGCAGAATCGCCTCCCTTGTCCTGCTGGCCATGCTGTGTTTGACGCAGCCCAGGATTCAGTTGACCTTCTGGGCTGCAGGTGATTTTCATCCACCAGCACCCCAAATCCTTCTTGGCAGGGCTGCTCTCAATCCATTCTCCGCCCAGCCTGTATTTATGCTTGGGATTGCCCCAACCCATGTACAGGAGCCTGCACTTGACCTCGTTGAACTTCATCCCCGAAGCAAGGGAAGCTTCTGCGTTTGCTGTAGCAGCCTGTTAGGGTACTGATGGTGAACTCTTGGGGAGGGAAAAAACCCTTTCATTATCCAGTAATGTGCAAAGACCACAGAATCAGAGAACCGCAGAACCACAGATTGGTTGAGGTTGGAAGGGACTTGGAGGTCATGTACTCAACTCCCCTCCTCAAGCAGGGCTACCTAGATGCAGTTGCACAAGACCATGTCTAGATGGTCTTTGAGTATCTCCAAGGATGAAGAATCCACAACATCTCTGGGCAACCTTTGCCAGTGCTTGGTAACCCCCATAGGAAAAAGTGTCCCAGTTGCCATGATTAATCAAAGATTATCAAAAGTGGCCTTGCAGTGACATCTGCCAGCTCCCTCAGTGCTCGTGGGTGCATCCCATCAGGGCCTAGGGACTTACAGATGTCCAATTTGCTTAAGTATTCCCTGACCTGATCCTAAAGCTTGACACCTAAGTGAGTCAGGATTTCTACAACACTTCTCCATTTTTCATAATTACATGCTCTTGCTGGGGGCAAGACTGGGAACAGAAAATAGAATAGAAACTGAATTGAACAGAGTAGGAAATAGAATAGAGTTGGGCATGCCCAACTTTAGCTGAACTATGTAAAAAGACTGTCTCCTTGTAGCTGAAAACCAGTACCTGTTGGTTGCTACTGGCCATGTCTATGCTTCAGGTAAGTCAATCCTTCTAAAAAGTGACTTGAGAGACAAAACCTTTTTGTGTCCTTTCAATTTTGTATACATGCTATCAAAATTCACAAATCTGTTTTTACTTGTTTGAGATTTGATTTTTGTCCACAAGGTTTTTATTGTAAGTGGAGCATGTCTCTGTGAATCTTTCAGATGAGGTGTGAGTAGGGCTGTCTAATTAAAACAGGAAAGGTCTCCCTGTGCAGTCACCACAGAGCCCCACCAAAAAAGTCTGAGCACACCAAACCTTCCCACTGGTGATGAGATAGCCCTGCACACACCCTACCACAAACATGCACACAGCCATTTCGCTCTGAAAATATCCATCCTTGAGACAGGAATCAAGTGAAAGCCAAACTGCTGTCAAATGCAATAGAGCTGTTAGCTGATACTCTAAACACCAGTGAGAACTAAAAACTATTTTGTAATTGCAGGGTAATTTGCTTCCTTTCACTTTGTTGCTATTAAACGAGCTTTATAAATTCCTTCAGAGACTTCTCATAAATTTCTTCTGATATGAAATAAAAATATATGTAATTTTCTTTGCCAGGTGATGAAATTTACCATCAATATTTAAATATGACCTGTTTCAGCACTTGTAATTTTTTTCATTAGCCAGGAATACTCTGAGCAACATCCAAACATTCTCCTTTTAAACCTACTCTAACATTTCCAGTTCAGATCTGAAACAGAATTTTTCATACATTTGCACAAAGAATAATCATCTTTCTTTTAATGCCATTAAAAAGTGGCTTTTTAATATTAAATTCCAGCAGACCCATCTAAAATAATCAAATATTTATTCAGTCTCTTGGTAACAATAATGGTGTTGTGTTTGTTTGAATATTGTCAATAGCATAATTTATGTGTAAATAGCTTTTACATTTTATGATGCATTGAATATAGTAAACACAAGGGTCTGTAAAGAGCACAAAGAATATTATACTACTGTAAAATCTTGTTACAGTTCCGAATAAGGTGATTTAATTCTCCTCTTTTCTGAAAGTCCCATGTTCTCTTTCATACATAATAGCTTCCAACACTTTACACCCTTTGTAACATTTTTCAGACAAACAATGTGTTGGGAAAACTATGCCTTGGAGTCTGACACTCTTAAAGCAAGGAGAAAACAGAGATGAAACTGAGAGAGGAGCAGCGTAAGCGAATCCTGTACAAGTACAGACTGGGCTGGTGGGGAGCTCATCTGACACAGCTGTGGTCAGTGCTGGAAGCTCAAGAGGATAAGCATGAAGAGAAAGCCTCCACCAAAATTTTGAGGCCTCCTGGGAGAGCTGCCACATTCAGTGTCCCAGTCTGCTCCACTCACCGGTCTGGGAGGTGATGGGGAGTGAGGGGAGCTCCAGAGTAGATAATGAGCTGAGGTCTCACTGTGCAGGTCTGTGCTCAAGGTCCACCCACACACAGGTTGTTGAGTACAGGGGTTGTTCATCCCTCCCTTTTTTTCAGTCTGTTCAATGAAATGGAACACACTAAAATTGCACAGATATATTGGGAAGAAAGGTGAAAAAAAAATGCAAAACCATTCCATTTATGGGCAAAATGTTCTTTTCAGAATATTGTTAAGATTTGGTAACAAATTTACTCACTGCCATCATCAGAAAATCCACTGGCTATTTGGTGTGGGCTTCACGGGTGCATGCTCTGGAGCTATGGGATATCGCTGAGAACAACAGGGTAGAGGGAGCAGCGAGGGAGACGTGGTGCCGTCCTGCCGCTTGCGTCATGGAAGGGAAAGTTGAAACCCAGCTAACAGAAATCCAAATTTCGCATTTCAGGCAGTTAACAAGAAAATGGAAGAGCGACTCAGTGATTACAGACCCATTAGTTTCTCACCCTGTTCTGTCCAGCAAAGACTTTTATTAATGATTGCTTTAAAGAACTTTTCTTCATATATCCAAGTGATTTATGATGAGCTTTTCTTTAGATGTTGAGTCTTGGATAAAAGTTTTGCAGACAAATTGTGAAGCATATATGAATTTCAGAAGATGCTTGTAGCACAAAACACTTTCTACATCATCAGGTGTTTGATTAATGCCTCCTAGTGGACCTTTGCACATAAAGATACAGTAGAAAAACAGATAAAACGTTGTAGACAAACAAGATGAGATTTAAAAAAAGTAAGCACATTAAGACGCCAGCCTACAGGCGGAGACCCAGTGTTCTCAATGACCTTGACAGTACCACCGGAAAAGTGATTTTGTTAGGTTGGCTGCTTCCTGCTTTTTTCTTCCAGCTCCTCACACCAAAAATACGCTTTAAAGAGTTTATTTTCCCTCATATATTTTTTATTTTCTTCACACACAACTTTTTTTGTAATTAGAAAAGAAATACCATCAAGTTGTTTAAATACAAAGACACTAAATGCAAGATCTTGGACTTCCCTTGCAACAACTCTTTTGATGCTGGATATAGTTATTTAAATATCAGGGCCTCATGAAAAAAGTTACACACGCATGACTGTACATACTATGTATGGATGTACACTATGTATACATGTATGTACATACTATGTATACATGTATGTACATACATACATGTATGGAGAGGATAAAATGGTATCACTGAAGGGTACCATATTGAGGAGACCTACAAAAAAGTTGTCAAGTGAGAGCAATAAAAAGAACTTTACAATAATAGACATTAACATATTTACAGCAGAATATTTACAACAATATGTCCCAGTTGTTGTCCACCACTGGTGTAATAATGAAGATGTGATTATGCAGACCTACACGGCAGGTGACATGCCAGATCAGTCTGGAGAAGATTCACACTTACCACAGCACACCTCACAAACTCTGCTATAGGTGTGCGAGTGCTCTAAACACCTATTCAGCAAAATGATGGAGCTTAATAGTGGTATGTGGTAGTTACAGTCTGTGCATGTTTAGGACATTTTTAAGTAGGTTTAAGGTACAAATTAAAGTGAACAGGAAAAAAATTGGCAGGTATAAAAAAGAAAATATGACTGCAAAGCTAGATTCTTGTAAAAAACACACAAAGTTATGATATCTGAGCCAGATAATTAACAAGCTGCTTCTACTTTACCTGGAGTTCATAGGTGAAATCCTGCTGCTTTTCTGCATGCTGAACTACCGTTCTTCCATTCCATTGCAGAGGAAAGACAGAGGCCATTCATTATTATAATTAACTGGCCCTTCTCATTATCACTCTCTTTCATTTTTCTAAATAGAGACAATGAAAGAGTTACATTATGGAGAAATTTAACAAGTATCAGATTAAAGAACAAATTAGCAAATATTTCTTGACATTTCTAAAGCAGGGAACAGCTCCCGAGACATGTGACTTACTTAGATCAATAGAGTACTATTGAATTGAATCAACAGACTAATACATGCTTATTCGCAAATTCTGAAAGACTAATTGAATGGATGACTGTAGCTGTTAGTGTACAGTGATTTCAGAATACAAAAATTTTTAAAATTACACCTTAATGCACCTTGCTAAACCAGTGATTTGCTTCAGAGAAGTTATAAATATTAGCATGGCTAGTCTGCAGTTAACTATTTGCAGTTGCCATGTCACAGGCTTTTCTGCAGGCTTTGGTATCAGAGGATAATTTGTACACCAATTTGCAATTTTATTTGCACCTTTGCCACCTCATAATATCAAGGTAGCCTTCACTAATCCATAAAGAATCAAATTATTATTATCCTGAGAAATAAGCAATGTCTCCAATCCATCACAGAGAAAAGTATGGCTAGCTACTTACCAACAAAATTAGGGAGAATATGCAACAAATTTACAGGTATGTAAACTGAGAAATTACACCACCAACTACTATGAGTAATTTGATTTGATGTTTTGAACCTTAGAATTTCCTTTGGAAAGTAGTTCCTATGTGCAATATTTAGTTGTACTGAGCAGAACGTATTCTAAAAACATGAAATATCTTGTCATATTTTAAAATAAAGGCTAATTTAAAACAGTTTACTGTAGGCAGATATGTGCAGCGTATGTCTGCACACTGAAGAATCTAGTGCCATCTGTGCTTTTAAATCTAATCTGTTGTTTGTTTTACCAAAGGCAGGACAAAACTCAGACCACTAACCTCTACACCAAGCTTGTTTTACTCTTTCATGGCCAGTGAAGGAGGAATGGCTTAACACATTCACAATTTACTTTTTAAATGTTGAATTTTGCTGCCTCACACAAAGTACAACCTCAGTGTAATTTTTGCTATGTATTGTAAGGTAGGCTCTGAATTATTTAGTGTCATTATAGCCAGTCTCTTCCAAATTGTTAAGAAGTTTCTTTAAAAAGAGGTATTTGTCTTTAAATCCAGAAACAAAGATTAGACTGCTTTATTCTCCTTTTTAATGCAGATCAAAGAATAACGCTGCCACATTCATATCGACAAAGTTCCTGTCATTGTACTCAGTCATTCATGGGGACGTTTTTGTGCTCAATACCTCTGCGGAAGTTCCTCTTAAGCACCCAAAAATAGATGTATTCACCAGGCTTTGGAAGGCAATTTTAAAATGCAAACCCACGGCTGTAGTATTATCAGGCACCTAAAGGAAACATGGTTGTTTTCCAGTCTGTTAGTTCACTACCTGTTAGAGCAACGGAAGTGTGAAACCTGGCAGCTTTTGATGTTTCAAGACCAGGAGACAGCGCTGTGCCCTCTGCTGAGCTGGCGAAGCCTCTCCCCAGGGGTGCGTAGTGTTCCCATGATCGACGCAGCAGGGCCAGAGCAGCTCAGCAGGCCGGGATCCAGCAACAAACACTGTCCTGTGTGAAAATGCCAGAGGGAAACCTCTGCTGGGAAAGGAAGTTACAGCAGCTTTACCCTCCCACTTATTAATACCACTACACATGTTTTTGTCACCCTACATGAAGAGGCTGCACAGACACTTGCCCAGTCAATTCAGCAGGCTCACATGTGTCTCTAGGCAACTGTTTCCATTACCCCACACGTCCCTTGTGCCGGACTTTGTAAAACTATCCAGGAACATCTTAGAATTAGCTGGGATGCATAGCATGCAAAGGTTCTATGGGTAAGTGCATAGCTAAATCTCTGAAACGTGCACTGCATATGATTGCATATATATTAAGGGAAATACTGCTGTTCCTTAACTGACAATAAGTAAATGTAACTAGAAGATGTAACTAGTCTTATCTGTAAGTGACAGTGTTGCTAAATGCATCTGATTTTTTTCCTTCGACTCCTTGGTAAATTACTCAAACATATAGCAAAGCTGTTCAAGTGTTAGAAGTATCAGGCAGGACTTGAGGCTTCTGAGCTCTGAAGAGGTAAGAGATTGCGATGGAAGATGAAGATCAAAATAAAGTTCAGGAAGAGCCTTTCTTGACACTTAGCAGATTTTCATCCGTTGAGGGGCCTGCTCTGTGACAGGGAATGAATCATTCTCTTCTGTCCTTAGTGATCTGTGGCATCTTTAGGGAGATTTGTGTGAATTTACAACTTTCCTTTTGATAACACACGATTTACAAAAATGGTGCTGCATTAAATTTAACACAGATTAGCTATTATTGTAAAAGTTTCTTATCACTGACTTCAGAGTAAATGACTTGACCTCATGTGTACCCCACTTTATTAACAGAATAGCTGCATTGGAAGCAATGAAATTTAGCAAGGTTCTTTTTGTATATGTGTAGAATGAGGGGGGAAAGCTGTAGGATTTGGAAGCACATGAACTATTAAAGTGTCTCCTGCTGTTATCTCATTATATGTGACATGCATGAGATCACTAAACAGCTCCCACATGTAATATTCAGTTTTAATCGCTATTCAGTGAAAGTCATACATGTATCATGTAAGAATAATTAACAAAGGCAGAAGGAATGGATCATCTACTATTACTATCCTTATGCCAGTTACTTAGTAAAATTTTTGCTACCTGTAATTTTTACTACCTGAAACCTAATGTTTTTGCAGAACACCTTGGCTCATGACTTCAAAAAGCAAGTGCCATTTTAACCTGTAGATGTATAAAATTAAAGCTTTCAAAGATTTTTTTCCTACTTTCATGCAATTCCAGTCACCAAGCAACATATTACAATGAAGACTGGAAAAGAGATCCAATACTTAAGGTATCTGAACTCTACACCTTAACAAGACACATCTCAGTTTCCTGGAGATACTAGTAGGACTGCAGCAATATTCCTTCAGTTTAAAGTGAACTATGTGTTGTAAAACTCTGTATAAAATAGCGAACAGTATGCTGTTCTTATACTGACAGAAATTGTAGGTGATTTTTCTTTAGAAGATCAATAAATATCAACATCTTTGAGGTGAAGGGGGTTTTGTTGTCAAGTTCACGAGTAACCAGTTGGAATTATGCCTGAGAGTCTTACACATCATGGAAAAAACAGATGTAAAAATAGGAGCTCTCAATAAAATTAAATCAATATTTGATAGCTAAAATATGCCCTTACTCTCTTCTTTTAAACATTTTTTTCAAGCTTAGTCTTAGGGTAAGTCATGCATTCAACAAAGTCAGATAAAATGAAGACACAATTCATAAATCTTCAAGAAAAATAAGATCATACCAAAATGTGAAACTCAGAACATCTCATTTTTTGCAGCCAAGTTAGGTATCACATTTAAAATATTGTTACTCTGGGTAAAACCTCTCTATTTACTTCAATAACATACATGGTAATTGCCTTCTGGCAACTGTTTCAAATATACCCAGTAGCATTTTGACAAATCCTTTTCTTCTGCAGTATCTGACTTTACTTTGTGGGGTCTTTTCCCAGGGTTACTCTTCTGCCTTTGTGACAATTACATGTTTTACATAGATGTGAGAACAGAAGCCAGACTTTCACATCTAAATTTAATTTATTTGAGCTTTTAAAGTGTGCTGTTTCACCAGAGGTATGGAATAATCAAGATTCATGTACCATTATACTGAAAGAAACAGCAGAATACACCAGGCAAGGCTTATCTTTTTGAAACTCTCTCCTAAAAGTGCTATAAATTATTCCAGATACCAATGTGCCACCAATATCCATCAATCATGGAAGACGCAAATATGGCTTGCAGCCTTTGTCACATATCGTTCCATGCAAATCATACAGAGTGCAATGGGAGCGTTGCCCGGTGCCTGGAGCAACAACATTTTGCATTTATGCTCTGATGTTTACCACAGCCATTCCTTCTGGCCCTTTTTCCTTCACAACAAGTAGTAGGAAGGCAACAAATATTTTGTTAGGAACTAGGCCTGTGTCCTTAAAACTCACAAGAAAAAGAATGACTTTTAGTCATTGGTCAACTTGTGAGTGGCGAGCCACACTGGATGGTCCTTACTCTGAGTTCGTCAAGCACACTGGGCTTTGGTGATGCAGATTTGGCTCTGAGAAACCAAGTGTCAGCTCATCACTGCTTGTGGGGGTGTGGGGTACCACAGCACAGCTCTCTAGGTGCTACATAACATAGGGGATATATTGCTTACCATTAATCATCTATTCAAATATGATCAGCTTCTTGGAGAGAACAGTGTCTGTAAATTATTCCAGCAATGAGACGTTTGAAATTACTCTGCCCATTGGTGCTGAAATCATGAAATTCATGCATGATTTAATGACGAGGAGTCCACAGTGAAGATAAACAAGAAAGGTTACATAGACTAACCTCTTTTTCATTAGCTTTTTCTATGACAAAATAACAGGAAGAAGATTTTTATAGTTAACCACAAGATTCCCTGCTCTGCCAACTACAGCTTTGCTTATCCATCGTTAAAAAGCATTCCTCTTAGAAGGTAGCCTTTGACGCTGAAAGGTGGCTAATGTGGTTTCCATGTTTCTGTTCTACATAATGGTATCATTAATGCCCACGTTTTGTCTTTTCACAGTTATGCCCTGATAGAGATATAAGAAAGTTATTTTCATTGCTGGTTTAGTGCAGCTAAGGGAAAAAGAATGTCAATTTCTGCTCTGCTAAATGCAAATGAAATGATCATTCTGAGCATAGTGTTGACTATAGATCAAGCGTTTGCTGGAAGCACTGAAAAAGAGCAGCCAGTGTATGAAAACCATCAGATTTAATCCATCAGATCTAAGGGATGCAATTAATATTCAGACATGACTTGGTGAGCAGACAATACATAATCCTCCATCCAAGCACGCCTAAGACAAACAGATCCAGTATCCAGGGGGTGAGAAAAAATTCACCCCTTGACAGCAGAGGCAACAGAGATCAGTAAAACAGCCATTTGTGGAGAATTTTGAGAAAAGGGTTTCTAGGAACAAGAATTGGACAGTGGAAAGGCGACCAAAACGAGAGACACTGAAGACAACTGGCTGCAGCAGCTGCAGGAGCCATTATCTAGAAGTAGAATCTGATGGAAGTGATTTCTACTGTGAAGTGACAGTGACCAGCAGGCAGAGATGCAGCTGGAGACTGTGGCAGAGCTCAGAAAGGGCTTTTGAGTGAGAAGAGAGGCAGAGGGTGCATGGATAATCTCAAAGTTGCTGGCCCCCAAAATGGGTTTTCTGAACATTAATGTGAGAGATGACCTATAGAAATGTGTATCATCTGCAAAAAGATGTTAGTATAATTAATTGGCATTCAGCAAATAAAATACCATATCATGTTGCTATACTGCAGAAATAGTATATGAGGAAATATTCTTGAAAAATAGCTTGCATTTTTTACTTATTAATGACACAACTTCTGTGTAAAGTCTAACCCAGTTAGACGACCTAGTCCCACTAAAACATTATTAAACATAGGAAGACTGAAATTCAGCTAGTTTTAGAGAATTCAAATCTTTCTATTAAAGGTCCTGTCCTTTTACATTTATCCATTTCAGATTGAGTGTTTGGAGTAAACAATTCCAGCCTTTACTGGAAATGTTTACAGAGTAAGATTCTCCTAAAAGTGAATAAATGTACAGTTCAATTCATATTAGCATATAAAGATAACTTGAGAACAAAGCTCCCACCCTTCAGAAGGATATTAGTTCAGTCTACATTACCTTAACATGTTATAAAAAGGCTTTTACCTTTTGTCTTGAACAAAAGGTAACACCCGTTTATGGCATTTGGACTCCTGAATCATACAATCAAAAAGCTGGCTTTTGACCTTTGCATTGTGTTTAGAAATATGACGAAAATAATAAAATAGAGGGTAATTTCTGACTTTTGCTGCCTTATTGTAAAGCATGAATACAGATCAGAATCAAAAAGGTGATTTTGTGTTGCAGGGTAGATGATGAGAACAGTTACAGGAAAAATCTGCTGTATTTATTGTTACATACTTCAAAGAAGCCAAGACATTACCAGTAACAAAGACAATAAACAAATACTCATTTTTTTATTCAAAGGAATAGTAAGAATTTTCATTCGGAGTTAATAATTTTTATATTCCCTGAACATCGTGTTGTAATTTCATAGATTATTGAAAAATAGCATTGTTTTCTAAAAAAAAACCATTGCAATTGACATGATCATTGATATTTTTTTCAATCAAAAAGATGCATTATTTCACATACTCTCTGTATGAATCCATTAATGAAAGACAAGTTGACTGAGGATCTTACTTGAATGGTGCTCTGTAACTTTAATTCTCGTCAATAATTATCATAAAGTTAAAGACATTGATAATGACTTCTTTAAAACTTATTCTTAGAAACATTTCCATATACAAATGAAAAAAGATGAAAGTAATACAAACTTGCAATGCAGACAAATTTGATGTCCAGGGAAGACTGTAAAAGCAGAGCAGCCATGCAGTGATACTTCACTGACACAGTCTCCTAACATCTATGGATTCTAAAGTAGAAATGATATCCATGAATTTAATAGTCCTTGCTAGATTGTGCCTCAATTTGTATGTCTTGTTTTTAATTTAGCTAATATCTGGAATTCACAAAGTGATCCACAGCTTGTATCTTCTGTGAAAAAGACCATGTTTTGAGCCTGATGCCTCATCTTTTCATTCGAGGCTACTTAGCTCGTGTTATGATGGACAAAACCTAACTGTTCCCTAGTCATATCCATCACACCACACACAGCTTGTAGACCTGTATGATGTGTCATCTCAATTATCTCTTAGCAAGGCTGAGGAATTCTAGTCTTTAACCTTCCTTTGTGCACAGCAAATACTCTAATAAAGACTTGATGGTTGGTGATGGTCAGCACTATTCACCATCAGCCATCCCTCATAGCTGCTGAGAATAAGTAGGAAAATCTGAATTAGCTGAGGAGCTGTTCTACTGCCAGACCCTAATTTTCAATCCCCCAGAGCTTCACAGAAAGTGATCAATAACAGGAAAGGTGGGAGAGAAAAGAACTGCAGTGTTAATTCCTAAACAGAGGAGTGGCTAGACAGAGGCAGCCGTGTAAGAGGGACAAAACTTTCTTCATCTGCCTGCTCTCCTCTTAGATTCTAATAAAAATAGGTTTGCCTGTCTGGCAGATTGAAGGACAGGTTGCCTATCATAGAACACCTGTAGTCAAGCTTCATCAGTTTTACATTACAATCCAGAATATAGCTTGGGAGCTTCATGTAGTACCAAACTTGGTATCTGACTTACTTCTCTGCTGCAGTATATTCCCTGTGTGATTCCAGACACTCATTTTCACCGACAAGCCTCTTCAGACGTGATATGAAATAAGCCTTAAGAAAGTTATCATCTACACTCAAGTTACGTGCACATTGTTTTCCCAGAGTTTGCCAGTAAAAATTAGAGTAGGGCACATTGGGCGGATCTCTTCTCAGCTACTGAGAATGTGCTATTTGTTTCCAGATGGGTAATTATTATGCCATGTAGCTCTCACAAGTCCAGCTATCCTATCTTTCTCACCTGTTGTTAAGAAGGCCAAAATATGTTGTCTCAGAATATCTTCCCTTACATGGTGAAGGCACAGTGTTCTCAGAAGCATGTTCATTCCTCCAAGAGAGTTCATCAAAGTCTCCATTTATAAGTTTGAAGGAAATAAAATCTGCACCCCTTAGTTAAGACTTAAGGTTTTTATTAACTGACCTCCAAGATATGATTGCACTGGGCTAATGAGGGCATCCTGGGGAAAGACTCCCAGTGCACCAGTCCAATAATTTTCCACTGTATCTCCAGTGTTACTTTAAATATTGCTGCTGCTGCCATTTAAGCTAAAGGTCAGCTAATACCTAAGGTATTCCAAATGTAAAATTGCTGTTTACTGTCTTCAGTATAAATTTAACAGGATACAGTACAACAGACATGACAGCTGTTTGGCAGTGGACTGACAATAGGTCTAGAAATGGTCACATTAGTTTTTTGTAGGGATCCGAGCATTGCAGTTTCCCATTCAACACTCAATATTTTTACATGGAAGAATATTGTGAAATATCTGTATCTGCCATCTCAAGGTCATGTCTTTTCACTGCTAATAACCTGTAGTATTTCTGACATCTTCCTGTCAGGAGACTTTATTATTACAGAGTAGCTGAAATAAAGTTTCCAGGAAGGAGGCATAAACATGTTTATTTTCCCATTACCTTCACAATAAATTGGCAAGGTCTGGCCATTAAAGAGGAAAAAATTTAAACAAGCAAATATGAAAAACCAAAAACAAGCTATCATAATTTAGTCTTGATGATTACTGAAAAAATAAGGAAACGCTTGGACCAAAAGAACCAATGTGTAAGTTGTTCTGTGAAGTTGTGCAAGAGCTTATGTAAACTTGATGAAACATGTGGATTCAAGGAGTCATCTAAACAGGGGGATACGTGGTCCAGAAGGTTGCCATTTATTGATAAGTAATTGTGGTTTTGGCTGCTTGACAGGTTCTATATTAGGAAGAAATCCACTAGGAATATTCAAAGCTGAAAATGATAATGTAACAGAGATATGTGTAAAGAAAAACATTAGCCTCATCTGTTTTTCAAATATGAAATATATTTATTCTGGACAGATTTCTGAATTATCTGTAGTATTGGTATCTTGGTGCCAGATACCTGATTTTAGAAAAATCTAAGTTCTTATAATTTCGTCTGACAACGCTTCTTTGTTCTCCGATGTTGTGGTGGCACAACTGGCAACTGCCACTGGGGCAAGGCTGTAGCTTGCATCTACTGGGAGAAGGAGAGAGGCAGACTTAGCTGAGCCCAGCATAGGCTGAAAATGGTCTGGATGCCATTTTCAGGAGACATTTTACCTCCCTATGGCAAAATGGTGATAATAATTGTATTTCCTCTATCTATCTATCTATCTATCTAACCTACCTATTTCACTAGTAAATGCTTCATATCAAGGGACTGCCACTCAGTATTAGCATCCTGAGTATGCAGAAAAACTGGGTCATCACTTCCATTATGGCCTTGAGACACAGCTGCAGAACATAAGTTAACAGATAAAAGGCTGCCTTGTTTATCCTTATCTTTAACATATCAGTGGTATAGTTCCCACCTCAGCTCTTCTAGGAATATGCCAGTTCCTAGCAGAGTAGAAAGGATGAGGGAGGAAAGAGTCCATGCACACAGCCAGGCTATGCACAGATGATGATGAGTATGCTTTCTCCTAAAAGACTTAATATTTATCTGGCAATTAAAGTCAATTAGATATCTGCAGTGTTGCGCATGTGGGCTGTTTCATTCCTCAGCTAAACTGACCCCTTGCAAGCTCACATCCCAGAAGAGCAGCCTGCACAGCTTCTTGTGTTTTTCCTGCTTGCTGAGCAGAGAAATTGAGAGAGAAAACGTTTTAGTCCTGTTCTGAATTCAGTGAAAGGGAAATGGTGAAAGGGTAGGAAAAGTGATTATCTACAAAAGCCACAAGAGCATTCATCAAAGCGAGGCATCATTCTCATTCTGTTCTTGACGCTCTAATGCTTCATTTATGGATATAATTCTTATTTCCCAGGATTGTCCTCTCTCTACCCATCAAAATTCACTCTTGTGTCCAAAGAAATTATTTTTCTCCAGAAAAAAAAAGCCTCTATATAGCATAGCAAGCACTTCTGAGATTTTTTTTTTTAAATTTAAAAGGTAGTAAATTCTAATAATAAGACTTGCCACTGTTTGGAACTTCATAGCATCAGCATTTTTGGGAAAATTTGTCAATGAACACTGCGTTGATGAAAACACATTCAGTCAAACTCCTTACTGGTCAAGCCATAAATGAACTTTAAGTTTGTGCAAAGTTGTAATGCTTGTAGACAAACTGGACTTTGAAGTGATTTGGCCACTTTAGAGATCAAACTTTGAGTGGGGACTCCTGGAGCTGGCTGAGGCGGTACAGAGGAGGAGCTTTGGGCCTTTCCAGGTCAGAAAACATGTCTTGGCTGCCTACCAGATTTATGCCTCTTCCCCCTAGGAGAATAATTTTTTTTTAATCCCTGCCACCTGAGAGAATCTGGTTCTTTCCAAAGATAAGCCATTCACTCCTCAAAAATATCGTAGAAATCTCACAGACCAAATTTCTCAGGGGGGATGCTCCCAACCCTACCTTTGCGTTAGAAAAGGAACCATCCATAACTTCCCCTCAGTGCACTGTTAGCAAGCTCTGACTTAAGACATCAAGTGCTGGCATGCACAGTGTTCAGAAAGCGCACATTACTGCTGAGATTTTATGGCACTGATGTCAACATTCCTATTATGGTTTCACTGATTCTTTCCCACAAAAGCCACAAGACTTCAGTCTGGGATGCTGTTCTTTGGGGTTCCTGCCAAAACGCTTTGGATGAATCTGACAGATCTTTCAGCCATCCAGACTAGAAGAATAAAAAGGTTTGTAATTTTTCACTTATCCTTTTAAAATTACTGATAATTTTTGGTATTGCCCTTTTGATGTTTTCAAAGATTCAGAATAGACTTGGAGAAATCTTGTCTCATTCAAGTGCTGTATAAATAGAAGAGGTTTTTATAGGCACATGAAAAAACAGGGAAATAAGGTGAGGTTTGAATGGTTTAGGGCACAGCAACACTAAGCTGAGAAGAAAGTGGCTAGTGGGGCTAAGGAAGAGGAGAACACAACTCTCTTAGGACAGAAAAGGGAAAAACTGAGCAGAACAATGTAGTTAACCCAATAGAGTGAGAAGGGTAAAATGGCAGGGACTGAACGGAGGAACTCAGTTGAGATCATCCCTATGGATGGAAATCGACAGGCCTACTGAAATTCTGCACATAATTAGCACTTTGGTAGAAAAGAGATAGACTAAGGAGAACTAAATTTACATTTCTTACAATTAACATTGCTTTCTCAGCTTTCCAGCTAAACAATTTCAGGAGGACAGGTCAGCTAAATCTCACAGAGGTTTGTGAAGACAAGCACTCCTTGATATTGACAAAGCCCATGCCTAGAATTAGCTTCTCAGTAGAAGCCCGCTTGCTTTGACTGGTTTCACCCTCATGGGGGCTGTCTCTATGTTGCAGTCTCACACTCACTGATTATTTATGGTGATACCATATAAAGGCTCCTGCATTAATTTCCAAGACCTCCCATCTAGAAGCTGACTTCTTATTCAGTCACCAGCTGTGAGCTTTCCCAGTCATGTTCCATTCAAAAAATACATTTTCTGAGGATTTTTGTGCACTTAGTGTTGCCATCTACACTGTCTTCTTTTAGGCTAATGCATCCTTGATTCTGTTTTCATGTCAGCGTGAGAACACTGGTTGCTGTCATTCATTCCGTCTTAAGGTCTTGCATTTTTTGTTTCCCTTCCCTTTTCAACTGTGTCTGTTGCAAATTTTTAGACTAGTTTCCAAACCTGAATACAAAAAGAAACTCTACTACTCTAAAATTGACTTGTATTCCAGTGAACATCTAGGAAAAACAGCATTTCATACTTTCTGAAACAGAAGTTGTAGTGATGTAAAACTCCTTACTGAACCGATTCTTCCTCTGGGACGCAATTTAAAATTTAGTTGGTGAATTCAATTCTTGTCAGTTTACGTATTTCTGCTTGTTTCACTTATAGGCTGAGTATAGGAAAGTTCTGATTTTGGGACACCCAATTTATTTTATTACCTTTTAATCTGAAGAGACAAAATGGCTTGTCAGTCACCTCTTAGTCAGTGACAGTAGCTAACCAGATATTATTAACATAATTGTTGTTAATAAGGGTTTGTCTGTGTAGTAGTTGACTACTAAATGGATCTAAAGAACTCTGGCAAACAAAATAAAAATGGAATTCTATAAATGAAAGCAAATGAGATTCATCTTGTACAAATTCCTTCTCTTTTCTAACCTCCTCAGGAGGCATTAGCTATATAGACTGATATATGGACAAGGAAGATGCCCCAAGATCACTATCTGCATCACCTGAAGCATTCTGAATCAGGCCATGTTAATGGGATGCTTTTACCCTGGTCTACTAGGAAACATGCCAAAAAGTAAGGTCTGACTAATTGTGGCTCTTTTTATCTAAGCACGTAAAATCAGCATGGTGTGACACGAATAGTGTGTAGCTTATTGTCAGAAGCGATGGCTTTTCCATGTGATGTTAGTACTCATTTAAGAATAAAAATAAAAGACAAAATAAAAACAAAAAAAGGAAGAGAACAATTGCAAAATAAGTGGTGAATACAAATAACCTTTCCATCACCTCAGCAATAACAATATGGTTTGACATGTGTTTCTGGGTCTGAAAATTGAGTGTTTTTCAAGCAGGATTTGTTATACCCAATACCTGGATGGAAAGACTGAACTGTGGTTTGACCTGTCCTCCAGCACTTGTCGGGGACCATGTGCCATAGCAGCAGTGGCAATAGCCTGATAGCTTGCTTTACTGTTTTCCTACAGAAATGTAATGTGACGTGTTGATGATTTCCTCCCCAGAAGCTTAGGCATATTTTGAGCCAGCCAATATCTTTGCTGAAGGAAACAAAAGCTTTTTTTGCAGATAGCAAAGAGGGAAAATACAGGGGATTGATCCCTCATGAGTCATTTGTGCTTCCGGTTCAACACATAAACTACACAACTGCACCCACTGGAAAACACCTAGTAACATGCAAACATCAACTGCTGAAGAAGTTTAATTTATTTAGAGTTCGGTTATTACTGTTCTACTGTTATCTGTTGTGAGATATAAGAAAACAATTATCCATCATGAAAGCAATTAAACACTGGAAGAGTTCCCCAGAGAGGTGGCGAAATATCCCTCACTAGAAAAATAACTATATAATAATATGAATATAATATATATATAATATAAACTGACAGGGCCCTAGATAACCTAGTCTAAGGGCACCAGCTGCACGTAAAATGTTCATCTGGAGCAGTGGGCAGAAAGTGTGGATCGATGTCTCTGGTGAGGCTGGTCAAGGCCTTTAACTCCTATTGATGCCCTCAGCGTCCTGATAGATTCTGAGATGTGTGACATTTCTCATAAAAATCCATATTTTCAGCTGTGCATAACATATCATTAAAGATGCCATTCTTAAACCGGCTATTGCTTTTGATTTTAACCTGAAAATTACACAAAAGTCATGCAGACATGCAGGAAGAACACTTACGGTATTGGGGGTGTTTGAGGTTTGTTGAGGTCTGACTATATCCCTTCAGCCAAGCCCCACGCAGTAATGCCAGTGATTCCTTTGCTTATGGAAGGAGAAGACCACCTAGATTCTGCCTTGATTCAGCCTTCACAACTTTATGCGCCCAGTCAGGATATATGAGTTACAACCCGATCTGCCTCCATAGTTGATGAAGAGGAACATGCATGTTTAAAGGGTGTTTCAGCCCACTCAAGCACTGGATGTCCCAAGCAAAGTTTGTAGCACATCCAAACCATGTGTTCCACATGGGTTTGTTCATGCATTGCGTATGACCCGTAACTGCCATTTTGCATATGACATCTTTCGAACAGAGAAATTCAGGCAGTTAGCAAAACTACTGCTGATGTACCAATCAATATACCTGATGGAGACCAGCTGTGCCATTGAGGCATGCTTTCTGTTACCCAACTGATTCCTGAATTAAAGGGCCACAGACTAAACTAGTAATGTTCCGAATATATCAGCAGTTGCAGCTAAGGAACTGCAACTAGGAAGCAATCCCTTCTTGCTGTTCCTTAACATTTTCCCCTTTGCATAAACTCAAGGGAACACCTGGTTATTGATTTACATCTACCTACTTCCATAGTCAGTTAACAACTTCTAAACTGTACTGGCCATATTCAGGACCAAATAATGCCCAAGGGAAAATAAGTTCAGCAGAGGATCAGGGAAAGCTCATGGCAAAAGCAGCCCAGAATGTGCCAGGAGTAACCTTCAGACAGAATAAGGGGTTGGCCATTCTTACATTAATGCGGTCAGTTTGTATGAAGTTGCTAAACACAAGTTATAATGACTCAGTGACCATCCTAAGGTCAATCTACAGTGAGGCGAAGGACCTCAAATTTAAGGCCTGTCGGGTTAAATGCAAGCTGCTTTAGTTGTTAAACCCTAGCTCTTGTCTCTTGTCTAATATACATTGTGAATGTGATTTATGGTACCTCATGATAAAAAAAACCTGGGGTGCCACTGTCCCTCAGTTAGACTGAATAAGTGTTGGCCCATGTAAGCACATGTCAAGGATTAATGTCTGGGGTTGCTTGTCCAATGGCAGCCTGGAGCCTGAAGAAGACCATTGGTACATACATGCCTTCAAAAAGCATCTTTGATACTTCAACTATATCCTCAGATAACTAAAAGTTAAAAAATTCATCTTGGAATGGTATTCTGAAATTTATTATTCCCAGCCAGTGTTCAGATTTTTAGGAAGAGGAGATTGTTTGCATCAATCAATAAGCTCAGATAATATGCAATTCAAATTCTTTCTCAAGTCATTTAGCTTTCTTTTCCATATTTTCAAAACCCTCGAATAAGCCTCTCAAGTTTGGTGTGTGGGTGTGTGCATCGTGTGGGCTGTAACTGTGCTCATTTTTTCTAGAGTCCGTTGTTGCCTAGAAGCAGTAGAGGAGAAAGCATTGGTGGGTAAGCTTGAAGCTGCTTAGCTGTAGAAGACAGCCTACACTTTTAAACTTAGGACCAAGAAGATTCCAGTACTCAGGCAGGTAGCAAATGTTGAGAGAAAACAGCTCGATAAAATGATAACAGACTGTAAGTGCTGTTGTCAGTTATTGCTTCCAGCAAATAACAGGAAGCTTCCATGTACACATTTAGACAACTCCAAACTTAGGAAACACTTGCAAATTTTGAGCTGTGCTACAGGGACCACCATAAAGTAGAAAAAAAGCCCTTAGTTTATCAGTGCAGGGCAGGTATTATTTCTACCCAGCTGCTATTACAGCCTGAGGTTGTCCCTACATTCAGTTCTGCACTGGCTGGTTGATGTAGAATATTTCTAACTAAGGCTTTGTCACTCAGTTGGCGACAGCTCTCTAACCAGCTTCTGCCCAGCCTCCCAAATCTCGCATGCACACAACAAGGTTAGCTGTGCTCTGCTGCTCTCTACAGCTCGCTGTCACAAAAAATCCTGAGGTTACCACACAGATCTACAATGAAATTTAGTCAAGAGGTTGTTATCTGAAAGCAGAGGTTAAGTTATTTCAGTTAGTATTAAATAACATAGTCATTAATGATTTGTATTTGAATTATATTCATATGTTATCACATAATGGAATAAAGAACAAACCCAAACAGTTCTGGAGCAAAATTTAGAATCTTTGGAACAAAATACTTCCAGTGAACGAAACATGAGACATATTTGGAGTGAGTTCCAAATATCTAAGACTTATTTCTTTTCCATTTATCCTGAAATTTAAATTCAGATGTAAAATTTAGGATTGTAAACTCTGAGTTTTGTCATCACCCATTTAGTTTGGGTGACTCATAAAAACAGAACTTCTAAGGCCACCAGAGGCAAAAATTCAAATCTCCTTTCAGCCGTACATTTGCTTGAAAAATACTGTTCCTGTGAGTTAGCACACTCTGCTGGTACACCAAGAGAATGCAACTGACACAGCAAAAAAAACGTCCAGACATAAAGCATGACATGCAATTAAAAAGTGATCAGTTGTATCTTCTCAGAAAAGGAAATAAATCGCAATAGTACCTAAACCACAGCTCTCCTATGCAGTGGAATTAATTTGTTAATACAGTTTCATTCATCTAACTGCTTTAAAAAGAAGTTGATTCATACCCTTAACTCTATCGTTAAGACAACAACTGTTTCAGAAGGAACTGATTAGATGTGAGGCAATTAGACCATGGAGTGTGCAGTGCTCCAATGGACCTAACTTCAGCTGTCATCTTTTCAAGTTTAAAAAACAAGAAAGGAGCCTGAAACAGAACTTCAGATCCTGTCCTTGGATGTAACGGGTTGTGGACAAGGGGAAACCCCCCGAACCCAAGTGTGACCCTGAGGCTCTAGTTCTGCTTCTGATCTCTGATTAGCTGTGCAAGGAAGAAAGCTCTAAGAGCTGATGACTAACTCTACATTCTATGCTCTTGGTTCAACAGCTGAGGAGATTTTAGCACCAACTGTTGTCCAACCTAATCAGGAAGAGGTGAGTTCGCTGAATTTGCCACATCATGAAATACAAATGAAGAGCAAATGTTTACTATTCTTATGATACCACAAGCTTTATGAATAAATAATATTTACACAGTGAATTATCTCTGAAGTTGCAGGAGATTTCTATGAAGTCTCCTTGCGTGTTTTGGGCTAGCTTTGTTGTTTCACCAAGAAGCTCCTAAATGCAACTTCTTTTGGTCTTATTTGCTTCTAGCTGTTCTACTCCTACCACATTTCACTCTACTTTTGGATAAGATAATCCAGTGACATTAATCTATACTGAAAAGGGCTTTTGGAGAGGTAACAAGAGAAGGCAAGAACAACAACTGGGAAGATGAGTTATACATGTGTTGCAGATATTCAGACATACTTTTCTTGTATAAGTTATTTTGTATTTTGAAATTCATATGCAATACTGTGTCCAGAGCAAACCAGGTTATTCCATTTGCTGTGGATCTAGTAGAACAAAGTCTCTTGTTTGTATGTGTCTGTCCTACATCCTTGCACACACCCTTACCACCACAACTTTTGCTTTCTCTCCTTCCCACTTTCTCTACGCCCTTCACAGCACCTCGGATTCCTCTTGTTGCTTCACTGCTGAACTGAGCAAGCGGTGGTGCCTGCTATTGCCTGTCCTGGTGGTGTGTTGCTGCCTGGCCGGGCAGTGCATGACACGGTGACAGGCCCACTCCACGGCAAGGGCAGCATACACGTGGTGAGCTCACATGGCTGTCACGGTGTAAGCACTAACAATATTCACAACTTCCACAAAACCTTTAGGAATCTGATTATCTTTAATCCTGCTGTTACAACTAGTTGAAACTGGCCATCAGGTTCAAAAGATTCTGCAAAAAAGATGCAGGAACTAATAGACACACAAATTAATTAAAGAACAGTCAAATTAACCAAGGGGAAATAATGATCCAAGTTCAAGTAATTCAGTAGACAAGGAATGCTTTCCTTCATTTCCATCATTGAAAGATACACTTTTGATTAGAATTATTGGAATTATTCATTTAAGATGTAAGAGCTTAAAGCTATCAACAGAAATCATATCACCTGATTTAAAAATGCTGTATCTCGACTCCTGATTTTATGTGCATGAACCACCTCTGTAAGTAGTATCAACTTTCAATCAATGTTTAGTGCAAAGTCAGCCATTGTTACCATTAACATTTTCCTGTTCAATCACGCTGTCTGTAACCAGCCACAAATAAGAATTAATGAACCAAGTCTGCCTTGATTTAGTTTCAATGAACCTGCAGGAGTTCTGTCTCTTGGGAGAGTTTCATTTATTCATCACCCGTATCCTAAATGAGCTCTCTTAATTTTGGAAGACCCAGCAAATCTGCCAGTCTCTTTGCTCTGTTGTTGCTGTTCCTTGCATCAAGCTTTGCATTCCTCGGGGCTTTCCTGTTAAACCTCCTTCTGTACACAGCATATTTCTGAAAGGCAAACCCAGCCTCTTAAATCCCATGAACATTGGAGGTCACCCATGCTGTATGCATCCTCTGGAGTGGATAATCTCTGTCTGCTGGACCTTACCAAATGGGTTCAACTGCTTCCAGCAGCTGGTCCAGCCAGACCATGTGGCAACAGTGAGGACATGCAGAGCCAGAGGCCACTGAAGAAGCACAGCAGTAAGAAAGACAGTTGTTTTTGAAAGAGTACAGAGAATGAGGTATTCCCGACATAAAAAAGCAAGGTTACTTCAAAAGATCATTTTACTTTAGTAACCTTTCAGATAGGTGAAGTAGTTACTTCCTCAGGTTCATTCTGCTCCTATTGCCATTTTAGACCTTTTCTGGTTTTATAGTTGTCTTATTAAATGCTAAACGTATCACTTTAGGGGCCAAGGATGGAATGATATGACAATCATAGAGCTCTGCCTGGTGAGACCATCCCTTGCTTGACAGTGGCAATGATTTCTGCTGTAATTCAGCTGTGTAGGCTCCATCGCTCTGACTGGGTCCTGAAAACCGTACGAACACATTTCAAGGGCTGAATGAACTGCAAAAATGTCTGTATTGTTAATGTTACAAAATTGCTCAACTAGATGGTGAAATACTGAAACTGGAAATAACACAACATTGGTTGGAAGAGGGGCTACTCACCTCTACTAGGAAAAACTTCTCTCCGTGTTACAACCTCCTGCCTCTTCAGCACAGCAGGATACATGACACTAATGCTCAGAAGAGAAGAATGCAGGAAAGAATGTGTTTTTCCCTGATGTGCGCGATAACTCCTGTAAGTGTTAATGGAATTTATGTGCACATTCAGAGACAGGTCTACTCCATGAACTGGAAAACAGATGGTCAAGGGGGTGTTTAGTAAAAATATCATTCACCTTAAATGCACTGTTTACAAAATGTTAATTGTGTGTTCATTTTCTTAGGCCAGAAGAGATTAAATAACCAAGGCAGAATGAAGGCAGAAAATTAAGAGAATAAATTAGCAATCAATGCATTGAAAAAGCCATAACCAAGAATTATCAATTACAAAGTGATGTTACTAAAGAATTAACCTTGTGCGATGATAGGGACCTTTCAGTTCAAACTAATAAGAAAAGTAAGGCATTTTCCCAGAACCCTTGGACAGAATTTTATTTCTGATCCAATGTTTTTAGAGGCAAGAAAAAAATCCAAATCTAAGTGAAACATGAAATTCTCTGAAATTGTGAAGAGAAGATCTAATTCTACCCTTCACCTCCCTTTTGTCTCTTTCAGGGAGGAGAGGGAGGACAACAAAAAGAGAAACAAAAGGGAATGGATTATTGCTACTCATACCATGCTGCATTGCAAGCAATATTTTTTTAAAAAGGTGTTGTAAAGCAAACACACTGATTTTCCAGCTAACCCTGTGCCAAATTTGTGTTAATAAATGGAATTCTTATTTTTAGTTTTCAGTTGCCAGGTACTGAAATGCCACAGCAACTGAATTGAATTGCCACAGCAAGTGAATTAAATTGCGGATTTGGTCCTTCCAGAAAAAACTATAGGCAATTGTTAGAGAAGGAAGAGCTTGAATTTTTACAATTCATTTTAGTTTATATGTGAAGTACTTCTCTTTCCATTACAAAAAGTTTCAAGGCTTTCATTTCAGCTATATGTTTATTTTGAAATAATTTGAATCTTATTACAAATACATACTTCTCTGAAGTCAGTATTCATTTTGAATATGTATATCTTCCAGTACATAAATGTGAATATGTAAATATAGTAAAATATAGCATGTGTATAGAACAGAGAACTAACATAGTGTGTTATCAAATGGATGCAATTCCGTCCTCAGCAATGCCCTTGAAAATAATATCATTATAGATTACACAATATCCAGGTGATCATTTTATTGGCAGCTTTGCATCCTTGATGTCTACTCTTGAAATTATAAATCCAGTCCCATCAGAGTCAGGGTTGGTTGGAAGCTGTGACATTTACGTTTATACTTTCTCTATTCTCTTCTTCCAGTTCAGCAGGCCTCTTCACCTGCTAACCCTCTGCACTGCAGCTTGAATTTAATTAGCCATGAAGTCTTTTCTAAGAGTTAATCTTGCATCTGACAGGTTGTACAGCCTTGAACATAAGTCCACATTCCCTCTCTGTGTATCTAGTATATGATTACCATATGCTGATCTTCATCAATATGCTGAAAAGGGTCCCACACAGCTTTCTAATGCTAGTATCCCTACATTATAATTTGGTACTGTGTGTTTGCCTCTGGCTTTTAATTTCTTTCATAAAATGGCAATGTACCATGTTTTAATATGGTGGTTGTATAACTGTCTCTGGATGTGCTTAGCAATTTCTTGACTGATTTTTTTCATAGCAAAATGTACATTTACTGAAACCTAAACCATTCATGAGAATCCTGCAACCTAAAAAACATGGACAAAAGGTCAAAATACAGTGTTTTGACCCTTTTTCAAATGAAACTTTTCATTTTCCAGTTGACAATGAGTTGTTTATGCAGTACAGTTGATTTATGCTAAACAGCTACAGTTTAAAACCCATTAAAATTGAAACAAGAATGTTTTGATAGGTTCAAACCAACCATTTGGCTTAAACCCAGTTTTTTTCAATGGAAAAACCATTCATCTCAAGAATATCTTTGAGATTTTTATTTTCTTATGTCAGCTGACAATGGATGATAAACCTCAAACATTGCTGAACAAGGAACTCTCTTTCTTATCGGCCATTATGTGTCCTTATATTTCAAGTCTCCTTTGGTGTGTTTAGTGTCATCCTTTACCAAAATTTCATTGCTGTGCAGAGGCTGGTGCTGTCCTTAGTCATCTCTGGCTATTGCCATCCTCTGCTTGGATTATTGAACACTCCTGAATTTTTATCGGCTTGTCTTCATGCCACACCATCACCATCCCACTTCATTTGACCTCAGCAGGGACCACAATGACTTAGCACCTTCCAGACACTTTGATTTCTTTCTAAGTTTAGCTGTAGCATCACTGGAAGATGCAACTGTGACTTCTTTTCTAACACCTACATGCGTGTGAACCACAGAGTTACAAAGCTGTTTTTTTCCCCTCTGGGCTGCCAGATGGAGCTGTAGTTTGTGTTCTTCACTGGTGGACATCATGGAGGTGAACCGCAGCTACCTGTAGCACAGTGACTGTCCTTCAAGATTTCAGATTGGGAGGGAGATGAGATCAGTAACAAGAGGACTGGTGGTAGCAGTCACAGCACCGAGCAATAGGTTCATAGGTCTGTCAAGGGAATGCGCCCTGATATCAGTCTACCTCAGCAAACATCTGAAGATCACTGACTGACCTAACCCTTCCCATTTTTCCCTCAGATCCTCTGTGTCCACTAGCTTATTTTGCCCTCCAGAGTCTGACTCTGTCTCCTGGTAGCCAAACCCTCACTGTGGCCATTCCTGCTGGACATGTAGGATTGACCCTGAAAAATATAGAGGTAGGAATTTTAACATTTTGCTGATATTTTAAGGCTGATTGATTCATTCAAAAGAAACTAATCTGCTAGAGAACCACAGCCATTCACAATACTCACATTTGCTAATGTGAGACACCTGAGCCTTCGCAAAGCTGATAACTGTACTATTAGCTGTTGCATGTGTATTCAATTTAACATTTTCAGTACGAACTGCATAAAGCATGACCCCTCTTTCCCTGCAATAAAAAGCTGCGTGCAAAATCTGCAGAAACTTAGAAGTATGAGATTTCTTGCTGTCTCCTCAGGGCACATGTGTAAATGGTAGCTGATTTGAAGAAAAAAGGACAAAATGCCATTAGGATTCTGCTGACTCTGATTCCGTGAACAAAATCCTTTGTTTTATAATGTGCTTATATTTCTAATCAGTATTGCTGTCAGTAAGGAATTGCCATTTCAGCACTTAGTAGCATTTAAAGATGCTAAAGGACATTCCTTTGATGCTGTGGCTTCATTATACCATTTATAGGAAACAGTTGCATTTCTGATTATTCTTTTTTTTCCTTGATTGGGCAGAACTATTTCTGCTGCAGCTAGAAACCATGGTATTTTTGCTGATGTTTGGATCTAGGTTTCTAATGCTTTATAACACGTTTTCAGAAAAATCCTGAGCCTGAAGCTCCTTCCACCTGCAAACTCACCACCTGAAATTGCAAGTGAATACATTTGTGTATTTCTAAACTCTTTGCAAACAATGGCTTGCAATGAGTTTACAAATTGTTTGGTTACACAAAGGAGAACAGTATGGAGGACTGGGGTGCAGCTGGAAAACTAGGAGTCCCCTTGCAATGAGGAGTCTTACCAGGAGATAATCATCATGTGGATGTGTCAGGCTATAGGTTGTTGTTTTCTCGAATGTGACTGGATGATGTTAATTATTTGTGCAATTCAGCATCATCACCAACCTGGATGTCAAGGCAATGCCTTCATCAGCAAGGAGAGAGGTATTCACATGACCCCAGCGTTAGGCACAGAAACACTTGCCTAAGGGTCCCTGCTCACCCTGTATAGTCAATAGCTAGAAACTCCTTGGCATATCCAACACTCACACATAATCCCAAAACCTCAGTTGCCGCAGTTCCCTGCAGCCTGGGACCAAGTCCTAGCAGCCTCACAACCCTGGCAGACCGTGCAGATGTGGCCTCCATCTCTCCCTTTCTTTATAAATAACTGAAAGTCCCACCATTACTTACAGAGCCTTTTCTGATTCTCTGAAACTCTCATTTTTTCCCCTTGAAGTTAAAATATTTTGCAGTCATCTCCTCCTCCACGAAGCATACCCTAACAACTTCAAGGGGCAGTGCTAATGACAAAAAGCTTCA
The DNA here is from genome assembly GCF_030867145.1 of Opisthocomus hoazin. Lineage (NCBI taxonomy): Eukaryota > Metazoa > Chordata > Aves > Opisthocomiformes > Opisthocomidae > Opisthocomus > Opisthocomus hoazin. The sequence goes on along the minus strand of NC_134417.1, from coordinate 67,238,725 downwards.
AGAAAGATGAGTGTACAAAGAAAGACATGCACCTGCTTTGTCAAAGTATGACAAAATATGACAGGAACAAAACATGGCTTCAGTGCAAGTGTAAGAAACTGCTGTATTTGTGGTGGAATCACTATGAAACTCAAAACACCGGGCTTAGAAGTGGTGAGTAGTGTTGGGTGAAGATTAATAAAATGAAACATGATTGCTCTAAGGCTTAGAAGGTGAATAATACATCAGGAAATTCAATATAAGATTAATCTCATGCATGAAACAAGGAAAGCTGGAGCCACTGCATAATACTGAAAGTTAATCACAAGTCCTCCAAAGTAGTTACATGAGGTTGTCAGATAAGACAATAAATAGCCATGGGAACTCTCTTCCCACTTCACAGGAGTGCTTCAGGTCTGGTTTTCCTAAAGCACTGTGATGTTGGTGAGGTGAGCGAAAAACTAAACACTGCCAAAAAGGTCTGTGGTGTGGATGGGCTGACGATGCAGCGAGCTGCCTGGGCAGCAGTCAGCCTCTGGTGCTGCAGAGCGAGGCCTGGTGGACACAGCCAAGGTGTCCGTGAGGGACAGATGGGAAGAGCAGAAAACCCCCAGAGCCATCTGCTCCCGCACCCTGCTCCTGACGGTTCAGCTCCTGCTCTGGTGCACTTTGCGGTTGCATAGCCAGTGTAAGACCCTTCCTGCTCTTTTTGAAGCCACTCATTCCTGGACCCTTGCTGCCTCCTCAGTCATATCCACTCGCCCCTCTCTGTGGCCACCTTCCTGAACTGGACTTTCACATGATGCTGTTTAAATAGAACGAAAAGTACAGATGGGATTTCAGAGAGCCAGGCAGGTGTACAGGCACGTAGCTACACGCAGTGGAGGAGAAGACAACCTGCAGCAGGGGAAAAATGCCTGGAGGAGGCAGAAGGTGCCTAGGAAGACCTCTTAAGATCTGTACATTCAAGGCACCAAGGCATCTAGGTGACTAAAAGGCACGCTAAGCCTAGCCCAGACAGCTCCCTCTGGGCTGGTGCTGTACAAACTAAAACCAACAGATAACCCTGCTCCCAAAGTACTGCCAGTTGAAAAAGATAATCTCCAAAGCTCCAAAGAAAAGCTGTGGTTTTTTAGTGTTTGAGTCAGAAAGACAGGGTGTTAATTGTGGTCATGATACAATGATGGTTTTTGGCATTGCATTTGACCACACTTTAAAGAGATATTCATAACACCTATTTGTCCTTCAAGCCCCATTAACGATATGAATGTCTGTCTTTATAGTGAACACATTAACAAAGGACAAAGCAGCTGTTATCCCTTCTGGTTTGAATTGACCCAATTTTCTTACCCAAAAGTTGCAAACCATTGACTAGAGAGGATAGCAGTGCAATAACGGAGTTCAGAGGGCCATAGCTTTTTGTATCCCTGACTTTACTTTCACAAAGCAGTCCTGCAGGCACCATTCAGTCTTAGAACAAGTATCTGTTATATAAAGAGCACTTTTTTGTGTGTAACTCATCCCTTCAGATGCTGCCAGTATACAGCCTGACTTGCTGCTTGCTGCATTACCTGTTTTGTTGCTAGGAAACTTTTCAACAGGAGTCTATTTGTCATTCAGCTATTTGCTTCATGTGCAGTTATATGGAAGAAGACCTAAGCTGATCATTATTTTAGAAAATGCCTTCCAGTTTTTTTACATGGCACTGCTAGAAGTAGAGGATAGCTGCTATGCAATAACATTGGTTATGTGTATGTTGAAGATCTCCAAAGTTCAAGAAGAAAGGCAGGGTTTACATCCAGTTTGGATTCTTGCACAGAGAGCTCATCCACCCGGAAAGTGAAAATGCATCTGTGTTGTGCTTAGCCTCTCCATTTGGGCAGCACTGTACATTTCATATTTTCATTATGTGCACTACAATAAGAGGCATGACCTCAGCCTGAATCACCACTCCGTTGTGTGACTTAGTCCTTGCTTTGAAGAGCTGGTAGCCTGATGCCATGCTTCTCGACTTCTATTAAGAAATTATGGCCTTTCATATTTTTTACAGACCTTCTGAACTGAACTGGGCTGGTGAATAGGGAGGGCGATAAACTGTTGCCAAGGGAGAGACTGCCATGCTCTGGGGACTAGGGCTCTAGCTACTAACCCCCAGCTGCACCATAATTTTCCAGTGGTGTTGCTCCGGTGCTTCCCAGCCTGAGTCACCTCAGCTAGCAGGGAAGTGGGCTTGCTGAACAGTCAGATACCCGAGACTCATGGGGGACTGACAGCCCTGAACACCTCTGTGCCTAATTGTGGTCACTGAGAAAGCCAATAGCTTTATGTTTTGGAGGATCCACACAAATTCATAGTTGTAGTTAAAATTATCTGTACCTTCTTGTACCTAAAATATTATCAATTATTTTGTCGTACTCCTTGGGAAAGGGACGGTTACCGTGAAGCTAATTTTGAGATCATTTGAGTACGTCCCTTGCTGTGAAACAACTAGCTTGCAAAATAGAGGAATTTCCCCCTATGTTCACATATGCAATGATAGCCCAAAAGCTGTAATAGCAACCTAACACATAGTTTTATTTTACGTGCTGCACTCCAGGGAAGTGGAGGAGGAGGAGCGTGGGAATCGGCTGGGCCGCGGGTGGCCTTGATGGTCTTGATGGAATAGAGCCATATCTATGAGCTAATTATTTTGTGCACCTGTGGTTGAAAAACAGGAGGAAAGGAATGAAGAAACAGGATGGGAAAATCCAGCTCTTTGATAATCGTGAAGGCCTTGTGAATGGACACATGATGACCAGTCAGACGAACAAAGGAGCTACATGCCAAAAGACCCTCACCAATGAGACTCTGGGGGTGGGAGACAAGGGGTTATAAGAATGTTTTGATTAACCAATAAACTGCTGCTGCTTCTGCTTTACTTTTTCTTGCTTTGTGACTGCCATGACTTATTGTGGCGTGCTGCCACAGAGGAGTAAATAAAAACAGGCTTGTCTGCTCCACAAATGTGTGCAGGTTCTGAAGATTTTACTCTTCTAACATTTGGGTGAGGTGGGATGGTGCGACCAGCTGCTGCGATGATTCGGGTAAGGCTCTGTAACACCGTCACCATGCCCTCATTTCTAGAACAAGTCTTCAAACAGGTCACTAGCCATGGTGACTACTGAAGATGACAACCTCAGCTGTGAGGAACCACTTATATTGGAATGGGTTTAGATTAAAGGAAGATGATTTCCATCCTCATCTACCTTTTGCTGTATTAGTTCCAGGTCTTTGACTTCGTACAGCTGTCTGCCATTTCATCGGATATCCTTAACCATGCAGTTTAAAAAAATCCAAGTTTTTCAGTATCTATCCTGAGGTGCTCACCTATCCACAGAGAATCTTTAAAATTTTGGTGTTCACTGTAGATTCTGTTTTTTTTAAATTTATTGAATTCTTTTCTATTTGTCTCTCAGTTTTTTCTTTCATGCCACCATAACCATAACGTCAATGTGCATCATACATAAATTTTGAAATAGCATCTACAAGAATATGGGGTTTTTATGTTCACTGTCTCATTGTATATATCTAAAATTCTCCTGAATCAGATGTTGCTGTTTTGTGTGTTTTACACCTGTGTTTAAATATTCATGTTACATTGCACTTTGGATTTGTTAAGATTTTTATGCTTCTTCCTCTCAGAGAATATAATATTATATTATCTTAATATATAATAAGGTATTACCACTATAGCAAACATCTCTACAGCAACACAACTTTGCTTTATGCTCTGTAAACCAGTAGTGTTTACTACAAAAACCTTGCAGACTGAGTAAGATAATGCAAAGAAAAGCGGGAATAAAACACAGGCACTAACACAACAAGCAAATGCTGAAATCCAGTATTCCAGAGCTACTACTAAGGCAAGAGGATGAACATTAACCCGAGGATGTTGCCTCCATTGCATATCAGCTTTTGAAAACCACTTTTTATTCTTCATAAACAGAACAAAATAAAAAGAGAATTTTGCTGAAAAATACATTTTGGGATTGAAAATGAAGATTTTGTGGATGTGAAAGCCTGATATTAAAGACCAGCTTGTGAAAGCATGCATTCATTTCAAGCATTTTGCATTGACTAACCTTTCCAGCTAGCTCCAGTGAAGGCAAAGCAGTACAAGTGGGAATGTCCATACAGGATCACGCAAGTATTGATTGGAGAGGACCTTACTAGTTCAAACTTCTACTTGAAGCAGGACCATTGCCAACACAGGGCAATATCAGATATAGCTTGATCTAGACAACTCTTGACACCTTCCAAGACTGGAGAGCCCACAACCTCCCCAAACAACGTGTTCCTGCCCTGTACTAGCCACCTAGAGAAAACATGTTCCTAACACCCAAATTGAACATCCCAAGCTCAAGAGGTGACTGCTGTCCCCTGCTATGGCATCTGGCATTACCTGGTGGAATTTTTCTCCAGTATGTTCAGAACTACCTTCTCAGTCATTGTAGATGGCTCTTAGCTCACATCTTTGTCTCCTCTCCATCAGATCAAAGAAGCCCAGCTCCCCCAGCCTCTCTTTGCAGGTCACAGGCTGAAAGCCTGTAATGTGGATGTTAGTAACAGCAGTGAAGACCATTTGAAGGTTCCTTTTCTGAAACAAACAAAATTAGCCCCTAACTACAGGAAAATTTTTAATTCTGGCTTTACAAATCTAAAATAAAATCCCCCAGGGGGAATAGCAGATAGGATGGTTGGAGAGAGAGCAGGACTCAGAGGGCTGGGGCAATACTTAACCCTAAGCTCCATGCACTTAACTCATCTGAGACATGAAGGCAACTCCACAGCCTCATAGCTTGTCATCTGGGTCACAAACGCTTCCAGTCCTGACCTCTGAGAGCACTTTGTCAGAATGCTTTGTCAGGATATTCAGGGTACCCAGGATCTGAGTTCAGTGAAATGTTTGGGCTCACAGCTCCTGAAAATCCCGTTCTGATTCTAGATGGAAGGGATGAGGAGGAGGTGAGTGTGAGACTGTTGAACGCTTCCTTCAAAGCAATACTTTATTCTGAAATAAAAAATCAAACCAAAAACGTTCTGTGTGGCAACACAGCTGTGTTGGGATTAAAGGTCATAGGAGATCCTAGCTGATAGTTCGAAATGGAGCATCAGTCTTCTCTGAGCAGCAAAACTGAAAAGAGGAAAAAGCAGCAAGACACCCATCTATTATTTAGCTATAGTTAAGGAAATTTCATTATGTAAGTCATTGCCGCCTTAAATCACTATCATAATAGCAATTAATTTATTCTTTCATGTATAAAACATGTGGTTAAATATATCACACTTATTTGCTAATTGCTTATCGGAAGGTAAAATTGATGATTCCAGCACTGAACCTGTCAGTTTAACGACCCCTATAATAAGGGATAATTAGTGCAACTTGGTTTCATCTTGTCCTCAGGAAGACCAAATGAATCACACTGGACAGCAAAACTCCTCGAGAATGGTCTGTATATGCTTTGCTGGAAATAAAAGCAATGTAGGGCTTCGGTGATTTTTGGGTTACCTCAGCACGTGAGACACCTCATATCAGTATGTTCCGGAATATTAAATATGCTATGCACAGGAGACTTTCCAGACATAATGCTAACTGAACAAAGCATATTCAACTTTCATTACCTTGCTAACAAAAAATAAGAAACAGCAACTTCCAGTGCAAAAAAGACTTAGCATATTAATTTTACTTAAATATGTCAGGAAAGGAAAGTGACAACTGAGACCGTGAAGGAAAAGCTGATGTTTTACAAGGCCACCTTCCAGGGTTAGTTGAGTGCACAGTCAAGGCACACTCACTGCATGGGGTCCCTTCTACATGGGATTGCTGTCCCCTGGAAAGAAAGACAGAACGTCCCTGCTTCTGCTGTGCTTCTTGTTAAGTACACCTAAGGCCTTATTAAATATTCGTATTTGAATACAATTGTGAAAACTGTTGTCACCTCAGACACTTTGGTGTCCCTCATATTTAGTGGGGAGATCTGCAGGTGAAAATGGGGTGAGCTCCAACCACTCATACGAAAGGTTTCAAATTATTTCAGCAGTCAACTGAAAGTATCACGTGAGAGCAGCCCTCAGCATAACCTCCAAAAAGAAGGTGGTTTGCTTAATTAGGACCTACATGGATGCTACAAGATGAAGGATGCAATTAACTTGTCTAGCTTCTCTAAACCTGCATAATTTGTTTCTTTCATATTAAAATGTCTTATGCATTGCAGTTAGCAGCAAATAAAAGTAATCTGCACCCCACCCCCTCTTCCAGAGGGGTAAGGGCTTGCAGTTCTCATTGAAATCAAGTGCTGATCACCTCATGAAATCAAGCCAGTGATGTCTCTTTGCTTCTTACAGAACTTGTCTGGGACTTGTGTTGGGAAAGAAACAATTTCTGTGGCAACAGTAGAGAAAGCTCACATCAGTACATGTGGCAATTATCTAATAAAAACAACATATGTTAGTGGTATTTATTTAACCCGAACCAGAACAGATATAAATAATACTCAGGGGAAAAAAACCCCAACCCACAAATATTTCAAAGAACAATTCATCATTAAACAGAATGAATGTATTAGTATTGATATCATACAACATCAAGGGTTCATTTAGCTGCAGGGTGTACACCCACTGTGAAATTTCTTGGGACATAGATCCAAATTTGGAGATGGCTTGAGAAAAAGTTAACATTTTAATTATGAATAGAACTGATTCTGTTATGCTTTTAAAGCAAGGGCAAGTCATCAACTCATGATGAGACTCAAGACAGGCTAGAGCAAAAAACCAAAACTTCAGAAGAATTTAAATGCAGCAGCACAACATAGGATGACAGGGTCCTCGTGCTGCTGTACTGAGAGGACTGAAAAAATAAGTAAACTTTAGGAAAGGTTAAAAATTCAAGAGCAAATTACCAATTTTGACTTCAAAATGTAGAGCTTTCTTTTGAATATTTACTTCATAGCAGAGCAATATTTTGTCATTTAATATCACATATGGCAATTAATGATTAGATCTATGACTTTTTTTTTTTCCTACCTGGCATTCATTGCAGCTTCTGCAAACTGGGCTTAATAGTTTCCTCTGCAAACACAAAAATATTTGAAGGAAAGTAATAATCTGGGAATTAGGAGTGTTTAAAGAGGTGTGACATGGTAGCTAGTCTGACATGGTTTTCCAAGTGATATATCCTAGAGATAAAATACCCACCAGCAAACCAAAATGGAGTTTGAAATCTACTGTGAGAGTGTGAGCCTGCAGTTCACTGCACCAGCTCTCAGATGGGCAGCTAAGGTTTGTGTAGGGAGGCGACACACGCAGCTGGAGAAGGCAGCTTTTCATCCTGAGGGATAAATCACCATCTCAAGGACAAAATGCAGAACCAGAGGACCTCAGGGGATACAAAGACATGTCGTAGAGCAGTTCCACCCCCAGTTCATGCACCTTAAAGGCTTCTGGGGAAAAAGTTTATCTTTTGGAACGAAACAATCAAGATGGAGAGTAGGCAAACAACGCTGCAGAGGAAACTTTGTCCCTTCCCCAACATAATGGTTATGAGCCCTTTTGCAATGAAAGCACCCTTTTGAAACCCGTGATCACTGATGATAGTAAAACACAGCCAACAGTGGCAGAAGATTCACTTTTCAGATACCTGTAGGTAAATCTGTCATGTACGTGGATTTGACTGCTTAGTGCAAGACTGGTGGACTTCTTGAGATGCGTCCCAAAGCATCCTGGGTTAAAGTTGGTTGTCAGGGGCCAGGTGGATTACAATGACAAAGACAGGGAGGGGTGTGAGCTTCCTCAGGCAGAATGTGAGCTGTTAGGTAGGGTTTGGGAACAACAACTTCCATGACAGCATCGCTGAAATGCTCCTGCATCCAAGTGCAAGGTCAGACAGGAGAAAGATGAAGCACAGACCAATGCACAGCTGAGAAAGCAATCTCTGGGAAAAGAGCTTTGATTTACTAGGAACTGGAAAAGCTTGTGAACACATGGAGTGTATGCAGCTAAAACAAATTGGATTGGTTATGAGTTACACCAAGACTGAATGATCCCAACCTGCTAACTCCATTACCTTGAATTCTTCATAGTGCAGTCATCTTTAGCTTGGTTCACAAAGTTTAAATTACTGGGCTAGTTCTCTTGGCTGCCTTTTAATTGAGCCAACCTTTACTTTGAGACAATTTTAAGTGTTGGTGGCTCTATTTTTATTGTATCACTACTCAGAGCACTTTCTGTATAGGCAACTTAAAGTTCAGATAAAAGTTGATCTTCTCAGCCTCAGGAAGGCAGTTAAATGTTAAAAGTGTCATAAAACTACATGTGAGTTACACCCCAGTCACTTTGGAGTTAAATTTATTGAATGAGCCAGATTTGAGCGTTGTAGCAATAACAGGAGTTTTTCTACTGACTGCATTGTGTTTCCCCAAAATCCTGAGAGATCTGTTGTTGATAAGCAAAACTATGCACTTTAGCCACGTATTTTAAATATCTGAACTGTTTTAAATATGTGTTTTGTACCTGTAAGTTAGTCCAATTTAAAATTAAAAAAAACAGCTATAAACAAGTTTTGAACCACTATAATGGTGCCAGTGAGCAGTGAATTTTGAGTGAATCTTATATTCAGTAATTTTGAAAGCACTTTGTTCCTCACAGCACTACTTTAAAATCCTGGGAAGACTGCTGCCAGCAGGGTGTGCCGTCTTTCCATTCAAACTGCCTGAAGAGGGTCCCAACCAAAGCTCAAGAAGTGTATGTTTGCCTTTAGAAAATAGAGTGATACCATCCAAGCAGAAATGTGAGAGAGATGTTAATAAAACATGAAAATTTCAAATCCCCTGCTATTATTTTTCAACTGTGCTGTTTTATATAAAACTTTCATTTAATTCAACAGTGTAGAAGCATATGAGTTTATGGAAAAGATTTTATTCTTAATGTAGTGTGGGATATACCAGACTGCAAATTTTACAGCAGGCTAGTTCAGCTCTAAAAGGTTAGTGTGAGATGCTATTGGCATAAACAAAAAATAGAGCACACATAACACACTGAAAAATCAGGAGATGTAAGCCAGCTGCATTTGCTTTTTATGAGCACAGTACTGATCTTTTAAAATATATTGCTATTATTTATAGAAGACTAGAAATATATATGCTTTGTATACTATGCTTCTAGAAACAGAGTGCAAACAAAAATTTCCAAGCTGGATGACTGATTTGGGGTGGATACTTAAATATCTTGATGCTGCTGGACTCAAGGTCTTTCACTTCCATTAGTCAGTACTTCAGACTCCTTATCAAAACATGGATTTGGGCATCTCAGTCTGAAAAGCTTGACTTGCTTTTTTGTTTAGTTTAAAATACTTGTGCTCCTGTTTTGAAGTGCTTTGAATCAGGGGACCTGGGCCACAATGCACTGATGATTGTGGCTGGTTGATGGCTTTAATTCATAAATGTGCTCTAAGAATCTAATATTTGACAATGGCCCTGCTGCACTACAGGATATATAAAGGCATAAAATAATAGTGCCTGCTCAGCGGAGCCTTCAGTATTCCAGAGCCTCATTTCAGATACAAATGAGCATCTGAAAGTAGTTTTAAAGTAGTTGGAGCCCATTCATTTCATGCCATAGCCGTTACAGGAATCTCCCTCTTGCCTGTTGCTTCTGTCAGGACAATCTATTCCCAGCAGCTGGTGCTGGCTGCACGTGTGCTGTGTTGCTGGCCCATAGGAATTCGTCAAGGGCGGAGAAGACAGAGTTGTATCACTGAACAATTTTAATGTGTTCTTCGCTTCCCAGAGGTCACCACTGAGACTGTGGCAGTTCACTACAGGAAAAAAATGGGCACTGTACCTCAAGGATGGGCTTGTGTTGGAGATTGTGAGGACATCAGCAGGCAGAGCTGCTGCTGGACCTTCGGTAGATGGCTTCTGAGCAGTGAGGGATGGGTCCATAGCCACCGCAGCCGCTAAAGGAAGTGATTCTCTGGCCTCAGTGGCACTTTATGCCTGTAGGTCCCAATCTGTGATTATTCTGTATTTCTCAAGTCAAAACTGGTGGGCCTTGCTGGATAATTTTTTTGTGAGTTGCGGAGAAGAAATGTCTTTAAATTTGTTTAGCTGAAATACTCCTTTGCTGTGATGTGGGTTTTGTCCCCATTCCCTATGGGTAAAACTGTAATAAACTATAATAAACCGTAAGAAGTGCTGTGCACTTTGACCTAATCAAAAGCTATGGGATGTGTAAATACCTTCCAAAGATGGCAACAGCATCTCCACCCACCTCCAGGTGATTGCAGTACTTCTTCAAAACCTGCAGAGCTTGGAAACCATTTTCTTAGAAATACAAAAGACTATAAGTGTCCCTATAAAGGTAGGGGGGTGTGACAGGAAGAACTTAGTAGCTTGACTTTTGTGGATTTTTTTAGTTGAGCTTTGTTTTCAGTGATTTCTTTTCTTACTATAATTCTCCTCATTAATATCTTCACGCCACTCCGAAATCAAGATTTCAGCTGTGAATGTGATGTGGGTGGCTGATTAAATAATTTATTTCTACCAAGATTTTGATAATAAATCTTGAATCTTTATGTTCGAGGTATCAGAGAGGAACCCCCAAGACAGAAGAGCATTAAGAAGAAAATATGTATCTTAAAAGCATCGTCAAGAAAATCACTCAACCACCAGCTCACTAATAAAAGTAGTAATTTTATTATTATTCAGGGAGGACCAAATATACTGCTGTAAATCTGCAGACCTTGCTCTGCATCTCTTAGCATGGATCAGAAAGGATATACATGGTATTTACAGGAATTATGGATGACAGGATGAGGTTCCACTTCCATTTTATCCCTTTCTTATTTTTTAAATGATTGCACATCTCAAACAGACTTGTACAGGTCTTAAATAATGTGCAAATTATCCATGCAAATAATTTTTTCATTAAGCACAAGTGCTTTTTGAAACGAGGAATGAAGATCAGTTACACGATGAGTATTGTTAGATGTAAATATGATTAACGTGCCAACACGAGCCAGAAATGTAGAAGCGAGTTTGGATGCCAGATCATGACTTGGAAGAGACACTGAGCCAAAGCCTCACCTGGGATTCAGATACACATTTTGTAACTGGCTCTCAGCGAGATTTAGCCATTCCTGCTTTCATGAGAGTTTATTTGTGCCTTTACTTGTGCACAGCCGTGGCTTGACGTTACTATTGTAATAGAGACTTGGTGGGACAACTTAATTAACAAATACTGTTCTAAAAGGATATTGTTTGTTCAGAAAGTAGAGGCAAAGCAAAAAGGAAGGAGACTTTACCCTTTTAGTCAAGGATACACACAAATGCTTTAATTTTGATGGTAAAGCATTCTGCTGAAAGTTTCTCAGTGACAAGTAAAGAGGAAAATAGAGACACATGCATGAAGATATTTGTAAGCTCTTACAGAAACATCCCTAATGTACATGTTGTCATTAGTGGAGATTTTAATTACCTAGGTATCAACTAGACATGCAGTACAAACCGTGTGTCAAACTTCTGAAAAGTACCAGTAATAATCTGTGATAAAGTAGATGGAGAGAGCAGCTAGAAGGGATGATATTCCACATAAAATTCTGATAAAAAGCAGAAAAAGAAAAGTAACTGAGATGACAATGCCCATTGAATGACAAAGTTCATGATCATTAGGATAGGAGAAATGAAAGGAAAGGTAGAATTACAAATTTCAGAGTGGCAGACACCATTAAACTCAGAGGATTTGTTGATAACATATTCTGTCAGCACTAAAGGAAAAAGTTAAAGGGAGCAATAATATTAATTAATTAGTATTAAGAACATGAGCCAATTATCCAATTGTAGATGGAGTATAGGAAGTGTAGTATCAGATCATTTTGACCAAATAATTAACAATCATGGAGTTCAGCTATAAGACAGAAACAAAAAGAAAGTGCGAGCTACCAAGGATGAATACCAAGGTATAGCACAACTGCTTGGAAAGGCAAGGAATAGCATGAGATGCAGTTAACACAAGACATCCAAAATAAAAGTACATCCATAGTTAAAGTGAAAACTAAGACAACGATTTTCACTAAGATCATCTTCACTAAACAGAACACTAGCAAGTGAGGTAGCATAATTAATACATGGCAGAAAAGAAAGACCTCGTCTTTGAGTGTTTAGTATGTTTGAATCATCGGAGTCTGATGACTTGATCCCACGATACTTAAAAAAGTTAAATAATAATCCTCAGCACTGCTAACAATTATTTTTAGCTATTCAAGGAGAAAGGAGATATTCAGCAGCATACAAGAGGCTTGTCTTTAAAAAAAGAAAAAGGAAGAATTGAGGAATCAAAAACCCAGTAGCTTAACTTCAGTTAACCTGAAAAAATGCCAGTAATGATCCAACAAACTGTTTGTAACTCTCTAGAAAAAAAAATAGGAGACAATTTGCAATCAGCATTAATTAATCCACCAGCACACTAGGCAAGTATAGCCTAGACTAAGCTATTGGAGGGTGAGTGGAAAGCACTTCCCAGAGAGTAACTGTAAGTGATTAACTGTAAGATAGGAAGACTGCATTGAGTGAGGTGCTGCAGAGGTCTCAGCTGCATCTGGATGTATTCAGTATCATCACTAGCAATCTAGATCTGAGAATACGAGCACTTTGAGAACAGCTCCAGTCATGCTGAAGATTAGAGTTCCAGCATATCCTTAAAAGTTGGAGATAAAGTGCTGAAGAATCATGGTGCAGGGACAAGAACAAGGTACTTCATTTGGTTCAGGAAAATTAACTGGACAAGAAGCAAATATCTGTCTACTACACAGAAAAAGCGAACAGAGATTTTTTAAAAGTGGAAAGCTGAATAAATGCTAAAAATATAAAGGAAAAGCAAATACCACCCTAAGATGGAAAACACAACCAGAACTAGCAAAGCACACAAGTCAGTCCCTGTGCTCTGCTCAAGGATGATGAGACCTCCATCAAAGGGTTGACTTCAGTCTGGGGCACTGTACCTCAAGGAAGATATGGACTGACAAGATAAAATTCACAGAAGCACAGTGAAAGAGTAAGGGAGAAAATGGATCTCTAAGTCCGTAATGAGAGGACATTGAGCAAGGAAGACTGAGTTTAAAAAAAAACAAACAAAAAACGGTACTGAGTCTAGTGAAGCCCTGGAAGAGATTGCTTGAAGAGGTAGGGAAATCTTTTTTCTATGTCTTCTTGTCTCATCACTCATGTGTTTTTCTCAAATGTTTGTCAAGAATGACACAGAGACAGCTGCAGAACCAGGCAACACTTTGAGATCCCTCCCAGGCCTATCCTTCCATGCCTTAAAGATCTTAGGATCTCTTCCCTTTAATGTACCTGTTAGAAAGCAGCAAATGTCTTCTTACTTTCATTACTTGTAATTGTTATGTTTCCTCCCTCTTTCCCACTGTGCAAGTGTGGTCAGGTCTCCAAGAAAATCTTTCTGTAAAAAGTTGAAGTTGTATTTCACAGGACTTTTCTTTTGCACTACAGACACCGTGTGGTGCTGCTGATAACTACACAGTCTCTGATAGCCCTTTGCTAGTAGGAGTACCGTACGGCAGGATTAAAACTAGTGAAGCTGTGAAGGTCTGTTTTCTGTACACCTCTGCATATCAGGTAGGGGAATCCTTCCAGCAAACATGTATGACTGAAAAGAGAATCAAAGGTAGGAATGATTGTACTTGCCAGCAGAGTTAAATTCGTACAATTTGAGGTTACTCCAAGTTTCACCCGTTACCCGGTCTGTGAACAGGCTGCAATGGTGGTTGCGACTTCCAAGATACTCAATCAGTCCTTTGTTTCACAAAATGCATTTTTCTCTGACATTCAAGCTCTATAACAGGCAGAGTATCACCCACATGATTCCCTTCAATCATGTCCTTCCTTACCCACAGCAGCTGACTTCACAGTTCCTACAGAATGAAGAAACTGTAACAGTTCCAGGCATTTGGTCTCTTACACACAGCATTAGTTCGCTAGTTCATGGATGACTTCATTTTTCCTGACATACGAAATATGAATCTTGTAGTGTTACTGCAAAAATACTATTTTGCGTATCATACATTTCCGTGCTCTTTCCATTCATTTATCTGATGGTTATATGGAGTAAAGACTGAATAAGATTTGAGCTGTATAGTTTTAATAGATTAGTTTTAATATATTTATTAAGCAAACAATTATCACTACAGATTCATCCATAAAAGGCTTAAAGTGCATCACTATCCTTGTTTTGCTAGTGACAGAGGAAGGCTACATATTTTCACAACAAAAGAATAACCTATATTTTTTATTACTGCAAATGTTTGTAACTATATGTTTCTATCTTGATGCTGGATGACATCTAGATCTTCATTACATGAGTTAAAATCTGGAATGGCTCCAGTGATTTATACTAAATCATTCATGCCTGGAGATAAACAAGAAAATATTCCAGACTATGATTTCTGCCATAATAAGTTCCTTATTTAACTCACTACCGTTTTCACTGGTCCATTACCTGTGAGACTGATGCTTTGTACTTCATTTTTGTAAATATTCTTCATATACAAAGAAAAGCCATATAGTTCGTTCTCAATTATCATGATGTTACATGATGAAAAGGAGGAAAATTACAAAATTTACTAGAAAAAGCAGAAAACCAAACACTAATAGAGGCCTTTATGTGTGTGTGACAGTTTTTTCTTCTTGAAAACAGACAGCAGACTGGTTGCCTTCGAAGGTACATTAAGTCATGAGCAGTCACAGCTACAAAACATTGCATTTGTTTTTAAAAAGCAATCTTAGAGTACATGCATTCCAACAGCCGCTGTGCTAGTAGGAAAGCTACGTATTTTAAAGAACAGCAGTTTGGGCTTCAGTTCCACTAAATTCTGACGACACTCAGAGGAAAAGATCTCTGCGAGTAAGTACCTACCGGCCCAGTTGTTTCAAATCTGGCCTTCTTGAGTTTGCTGCCTTGGAAAGTACAGGGACAGCAGTTCTGGAGGGCAACTTTCTGTGTATTTATCATCCTGTTGATCAAAAGGCCTTGTCTCATCTGTGGTGACCACCATTAGAGGCTAAAGAGGGCTGGCGCAATAGCTGTCAGGGGCACATCACAAGCATGCGTTCACAGCTCGAAAGGCAAGATTGCAGCAAAACTACACAGAGGCAGAGGGAGCTGTATTCAGCCTCCTCTTAGCAGAGCCTCCCACCTCTGCTCAAGACACTCCCTCCCCCTTTCTTCCTCGTCCTGCAACACAAGCTTCAGAGATTTTTCTGAAAAAGTGTTATAATGGTCTGACATGAATGGCGGTCTCTGACCTTTGTAGTGGTGTGAGTGCTGCCCAGAGCTGCTCCTTGTGCCACGTTACTGAAGAAATAGAGATACTTAGTCTGGCAGAACAAGGCTGCTAAAGGGCAAACAGCTCTTTTGCAATGAACTCAGGCTAATCAGAGAGACTTGGGCAGCTAACCCAGCAAACCACTAGCTAGTTTTCAGCTTTCACGTCTCTATGATCTTGTTCACATGAGCCACATGAGTGCTGGTGTCAGCAGAGGGAAGGGGGATAGAGGTGAGAGAAGATCTCCCTTTTAGGCAAAGAGCAGATTTACACTGGACAAAAATGATTGTGGGATCTAGATATCAACACAACATGCCAGATGACCTGAATGTCTGCAGTGTGCTTGTCTTCATCCGTAACCAGTATTGTATGGTAGACCTAGTTTTGTTAAACTATGACCTTATGAATTGCTTTTTCCGGGTGTCTCCCTCTACCCTCAAAAAAATCCGAACTGGTGGCTAAACTCAGCCAGAGCCGATGGAGCAGCAGCTATGTCAGAGAGATGGTTCCTGAAAACACCAGGAAAAACATCTGGAGGGAGCAGACTCGTATTAGTGCCTTCACGGAGGTGGTTAGATCAGGAGGGCCAGTCAGCATATCCTAGCTAATCCTGTACGCATCGAGGATTACTGTGCTTCTTGCCTGGTAAAGGTTGTGGAGACAGAGTTATTGTGGTGTTGGAAGTGGGAGAGCACGGGTGGAGTTTTTAAAGCAAGCAGAACATAGTCACATCCATTCATTGTAATGTGATGGACGCACACCAGAGCAAGACCATAGTACTTGGCCTACCATTGCTAAGAAGGGCAAAACCTAAAGCCGTAAATTAAGAAATAAAGTAACTTTAAGAAGAAAGTAGTTTGATCGGAATACTTCATCAGAGAAATAATTCTGAAGAATTTAACATTACTCTCTAAATAAATTTGTTGTTCATTCTAAGGAAAAACATTTTACTGAAGATCTAATTTTTCCTACGTTTTGTTTCCTAACACATGACTTGAAAAATTTTCCTAATTTTCCCAACTTTTTTTCTAAAAGAACTCACAAGATTTTCTGCTAGCCTACACATCACTAGTGGGGTCTCACACATTTTTGTGCTGCAATTAAAGAACATCATTTTGGGCTTGTTAAACACATGGAGTGGAGACATTGACATTGTCTACAGTAAGACTATATAATATCTTAATGTGTTTACTGTTAAATTTAGTACAATATTTTTTCCTGCTCTAAAGACGATTATGGAACACAAACATTTTGACTTGGAATGAAAGCTATCTCTTGATCTCAATTAATTAGAGTAAGTTTCTCAGTTCAGGAGCATGTCCTGGCAAGGTGAAGGTGAAGAAAAGTTCAATTTCAGAAAGCTAAAAAAAAAACAACTGTTTTTGAATACTTTTGCAAGATTTTAACCCTTTAGAAAAACATTGCTTAAAACTATTACAAGTACTGTTTTTTCCATCCCATACAGGATAAAGGCTATGCTTGGCTGTTCTGGCCCATGGATTAAAGACTCTTTTAGAGTAAATCATGGATTTCTTCCTGCCTTAGTACTTCCCATCAGCTGTGGGTCGGTATGACATGTCCAGGCTTTCATCCTATCAACGAATCAACACAGCAGGACTTACATCTGGTCTTGGAAGCTGAGGTGCAAGTATAAGATGAAAAGTACTGCACACAATTCCTCTTAATTTGGACAAATGTTTGGATTGATATGAAATAAAATCTTTTCTTTATGTTTTGGACATTTTAAAAATTCATTTAAAATGAGGAAATTTTGATGTACAGTTTGAAATAAATTTTGTTTTGAAGTACTAAATTATTCTTTCTCTTTTTTTCAGATAACTTTGCCAGTTCTGTCTTCCTTTTTTTGGCCAGCTGCACCATTTGGTGAATCAAAATGCTTCAAACTAAAAATCACCCAGACAAAATGCTGTGCAGCAGAATCCCCATTAAGCAGACTTGTAGGGAGTATGTTCCTCCTGCCCTACTTCCCTCATTCCATTGCCGCTAGATGTTCTTTTGAATTCTTAAGCTGCAAACTAAGATATAGTCAACCCCTGGATTTCCTTAAGGCCCTCCACCTCTTGTATTTTTCTTTTCAAGTGGGATGAAATAGCCCTGGGATTCTGGCAGGTTAGCACAGTTTAATAAAACCTTCTGTCCCATTTACCTTTTAAATTCTGGATATAATCAAAAGTGTCCAAACATGGAAAGAGGCACTACCGCACTTCCGCCTGGGACCAAACCGTAAATGCTGACTACATTCTCAGAAAACCTGTTCTTCTCAAACCTGCAGTCCTTTGCAGAAGCCTGACCCTCTGAGGGATCAAATTTGTGACTGCAGAAAGAGCACGGGAGGGGAAAGGCAGTAGCCTGCAGTGGCGGGGAAGGGCAGCAGTACATGCTAGTCCCCTGACCAAGGGCTCCTGTTCCAGATGTGTGGGTGGAGATGAGGTATGTGGCACACACAACCTTGACATCCTCAGCCCTGCCTCATAGCTCAAATTTCCACCCTCGTTTTCCCTTTTGTGAGCCTGCCTGGAGCACAGCTTGCAGCCATGCTATGTTCCCCTCCATCTCTTCTCCAGCACATCAGAAATCCTCGCTCTCCTCCATCCCTCTGCTGACCCGGGAGCATCTGAACTCTCCACATTGTGACTCCTAAAATCTCTTGGTGACTCTGTCTCTCTCCCGCTGGCCTCCTGCTCAGCCCTCTGACATGGCTGACACCCTGATCATCCTGCCCAGATGTCTTAGCTGCTGCCCTCCACAGCACAGGCTGCTGCGCAGGGAACGGCAGCCACTGGAGGCTCTCAGAGAGGCTTGAAGGTACATTTCTTGAAGACGGAAACTTTGGATCTTCTGAAGCCAAATTCTTTTGTTCTTGCCACACTCAATATCTTTTCTACTTTGCTTTAAAAACATTAGCTGAAAAGTAGTGATGGATTCTCTGTGAATGTGGTTTTCATTAGAGCAGAACACCTAAAAAGACCGCCCAGAAACACCTTTCCCGTTCCATCAGTCAGAACAGTTGAAGACTGGTTGTGCTGACCCATAGCATTCAAGCAGCATTTGATTTCTTTCTCTGCTTTTTAAGCTGCAAAAGGTAAAAAAAAAAAAAAAAAAAAAAAAGGCAAAGAAGTAGAAGTAGAGGCATTTAAGTCAGCAGACTGCAGAACATGGACAACTGTGTTGTGCAGATAAACGGTGCTGCTGCCATGGTGGGTGCAGGCTGAGAACACTAGATGGTCCCTGTGATCCAGTTTTACACTTCAGAGCTCTCCGTAGTTGGCGCAGCAAGCACAATTATGGCATGTCCTTGCAGCCAAGGCGGGGGAAAACAATGTTGGCCGTCGGAAGTAACCACCCAGAACCACATCAAGAGCTGCAAAAGTAACCATGCTGGTTTTCTCAGCCTTTAAAACTAGGGAGCGACGTGGCACTCGCAGTCTCCCAAACGGAGCAGTGCAATCCTTTGGAAAGTTCCTCAGAAACAATTGGCCAGAAGTTTTTCTCTGAATTTGGATACACCCTGTAATACAGAGTGGTTGTTATGCTGAAAAAGACTAGTTGAAAAAAAGAATATAAAAATAAAGTAAAGAGGTTTTGAAACTAATGGTATGTTGGGGTTTTTTCCACTCTAGGATAAATTTGAGGCTGTGCTCCACAAAGTAAGGGTTTGTGAAAGAAAGCAGCAGTTCCCCATCTCATTTTAGAATTAAAACTCTGGAATTCATGAAACAATCAATTGAGCCCAATATATTATGCAAATAGTCTTTGGGCCACATTTTCAAGTCAGATTTATTTGCGGAGGTCCCACTCAAGTTTTAGAACACTTTTTTTCTGATATGACCAGTTTTTCAACATATGAAAAGTTAGAAAAGATTGTTATTTTTCAAAGCTATAGTCCTTATGAAAATCAGATACATTTTCCATTCATAGCCTTGATCTCAGTTGCGTCTATGTTGCAGACACTTCAAATGTCTTTAAAGGGTTAACGAGGAGTAGGTATCCTAAGTCAACCCTAACTGAAGTTTTCTGGATATACCAAAGTGAGTCCTGTGAAAGCTAAATGGGTCACCATCAAAATTAAAGGAAAAATGTCACGCAGGAGGAGCCTGGAAAGAGGTGGAAAAGCCTGATGCCTTGCTACTGGAGAGGCAAAAGAGCCAGAAGCTGTAAATCATACCAGGACCCAGCTGATGTTATCAGCGAAAAAAAATTGACTACGAAAGCAAGTCACCCCTTAGCTTGCTTGGGAGCAAGGGGAGTGAGCGAGTGAAGTGAAATACTTTTCTTTCCATGCAGTGTGAGCATCAAGAGCTCGGAGCAGGGCGAACACTGCTGTCAGTCCCCGTAGCCTGTCCCTCCCCTGCTTTCCTGCCTCCATGTCTGCCTGCATCCCTCCTGTGCCAAACCAGCCCCCCCACGCCACGGACACGCTGGTGCTCCTCCGCCTGAAAGGGAGGAGGACTGGGAACCAGCCAGGAGAGCTGGCTCCAAAATTTTGGATTTCCTCGTGTACTGGCTGTGGCCAGCATGGATGAGTTTGGCAGAAGCGCCACAGACAGAGGAAAGCCTCGCCTGGAAAGAGCTGTGCCATTTTGCCACGGCATCCATGGCTTCACTGACAGCACAGTGATCCCAGCTGGGACAT
The DNA here is from genome assembly GCF_030867145.1 of Opisthocomus hoazin. Taxonomy (NCBI): domain Eukaryota; kingdom Metazoa; phylum Chordata; class Aves; order Opisthocomiformes; family Opisthocomidae; genus Opisthocomus; species Opisthocomus hoazin. The sequence continues at coordinate 67,218,719 of NC_134417.1, read as the reverse complement.
CTACACTGCACAAATCACCCAAAGGTCATGGGCACCTTGAGCACGATAGGTGTCAACGACAGCTGAGATTTCCCAATAAACAACAGGAAGGTCCCTCCGAACTTGGGAGAGGAGAAATTGCTGGGTCTGCTTTATGCCTCTGCATGCTGGAGAGCTGGAGAATGTGTTGTATCCTGCCACCCCTTGAATGACCTATCCTCACAAAAAAAACAGTCACAAAGAATAACCTACATCTGGGAGATCTTCAGATGACATTTTTGGTCATATTACATAAGGTATTTTATAAGTTGCAACCCTGAAACTGTGACCTGTTTCTTCCTCTGCTCATGTCACTCTTCCCCTGATTATTTCCTCTCACACTACCTGAAAGCCTCTTCAGCAGAAGAATTCTCTTCTCTGCACACCACTCATACCTTCCATCAGCTCATCGTCCTCCTTTGCTAATGAGCTCTTTCACACCTTCCTTCCCTATATCATGCCTCCATCATCATACCCTGCTAAAGGTAATTCTTGACCCTCCAGGTTTGTTGATTTTCCTTCCCTGTGATGGATTCTCACATCTGCCTTACCCTAGTTCTGATTGCCCTGGTAGTAAACATCTCTGATTTCTCATCATCATACAGAAAGGAGCCAGAAGGCACAGCACCCTACACATTCTGGCTGATGATGGTTTGATTGCTCTGTAGGTTGTCCACACTGTGTGTTGGGTAGGAGCATGGGAAGGGTAAGGAGAAGATACTTCTGATCCAGTACAGGAATTTCAAGGATGGAGGGAAGATGATGAACTACATCTGAAGCTCAGGTGGTGCACAGCATTTCAGAAAGAATATGCAAGCCAGACAAGGCCAAACAATGACCATTAATATTTATTATAGTTGACAGGTGTTCACACACATATCAAGTCTTTACACACTCTTCTCAAGTCTTTGTCCATTAAATCTACATCTGGTGCATAAGCGCACCACTATCTGCAGCTATTTAGGACATACAAGTGCTACCGTGCAAATACACTTTCTCACACGTAGTGCCTAGGAAAACACAGATGTTTTTACATGTCTCTATAGATATTTTTCTCTGCCAAGAAAATTGCTAGACTATCATTAGGAACAGAACCAGCATTTGTAGGCTTATTTTTAGAGGTTTTATTCACTTACAGTAGAGGATACAGAGTCTCAAAACAAACATCTTCAAGAGGTGTTCAGATCTTTGTCTCTCATGTACATAGAAGCACACACTATACGCATATAGACACACACACAAGCAGGCCAAGACAACTTACACAAAATTTAGACAGCCACATTTGGGGATAAAGGCTTTCCATTTAATCAATCAGATGACCTCAAATTTGCCTGTTTGAAGCTATTAAGTTCTGACACTATTGTTTCTTCCGATCCAGGGGACTGCTGGACCCTCATCGCCAGGCTCTGTGAAAGGAAAGGAACCAAAAAGACTTAGTCATTCAAGGAGGGGCTCAGGCATCACAGGCAAGGGAAGGACATTTAGAGGCTTGGAGGATTTGATTGTGGGAAGAGAGGTAGAGGTGGAGGGGCAGCATGAAAGTCAGAGCAGGAGGCCTGGGCTCCGTCCTGGGAGGAGGGGGTGCACAGGGGCAGCACCAGGCCTGACAGAAAGACATTCAGCAGCCTTCAACCTACCTGGAAACAGCAGTAGTAGCTCCCAAAGAGGGGATCAGAGGGACCAGGAAAGAAGGGTGTCGTGTAGCAGGACTTGCCACAGGCTTCACAACCTGAGCTTAGAAGTTGCCTCCAGCTGTGCTCTCCCAGGATGTTACAGCTACTGGTCTCCAGGAGACACATATCAGCATCTCTGTATTGCAATGTCCTGGGTTTAATGGCATTTCCTTTCTACCAGCCCTCATTATTTTATCTGGAATTGAATGTATGGATGTTCAACAGAAGTCTGTTGTACACTGAAAGGCCTAGGGGTTTTAATACTTGGAATATTTGCAGAATGCTATCCAGCATCTAAGACGATCCAGTATACTGTATCATTCCGCTGATGCTACCAAATGAACTGCCTTACAGTGCTATGGTATTAAAATAAGTGAGTGGTATTTCCATTAATGAGTTCTGGCCAAATTAGAAATAATTCAAAAAATTAGTCCAAGAATTAGTTCCTTGGTCCATGTTGCAAATCAGCAGAAGTTTCACTATACTTAAAAATAAATACATGACAAAATATAATTTTCTGGTTTGTGACAAAGGCTCAACTCAAAACTTAGTTGAATAATAATATTTATATTTTGCAGCAGTATGCTAGAGATATCAAAATGCTTTATGAATGCATCCCTGTTTTTATAGGTGAATAAAAGATATGCACAGAAAATTTTGGTGCCCTTTTCTAGAAAGTCTTGACAGACTGCTTTTGCATCCTCACTTGCCCCAAGGCTCATACCAGTAATAAAGCACAAGTCTTCAGGCTAGGAGCTGTATTTGCAGTGTGTAACTCAGATGCCTGCAAACTCTGGATCATTTCACCAGCGTTACCCTTCTGTGGCTTCTTCAGCTAATTTGCTCCTTCACATTCTTCAGCTCTTGCAGGTAAAACTCGAGTGGAGGTCAGCAGGATCTTCTGCTAAGGAAGAACAGCAGCTGCCATCCCGAACAACAAATTAACTTAGATGGTCTCTCAGATTTCCCAAAACTCACAAAAACAATGTTATAAAAACAAATGTAAAGATTTGAAGCAGGGATATTACTAGAAAAGTAAAAAGAACTGTTTTAGAAAGTAGCTGCTGCCTTAGAGCGCTCTTGAAGCATAAAGAAAATTTAAAAAATGCTAGGGATAATTTGGGGTTAACAAAAAGTGTCAGGCTTTACAGGGAAGAAGATGGAGACCTCTGAATCTCCATCCAGTAACTTCCTTTCTGGCACATTCTGGGGGAACTGATTTTATGATATTTGATGGTATCTGAGTCGATGTTCCTGTTACCACCGGTTAAGCTCATTAACTGGATGCTGTGTGAGGCCTTAGCATTGTTTTGCAGTCAGAGAGAGAGATGAAGACTCCAACAGAGATACTCTGGCTGACTTCCCAGGAGCAGCTCTGCAATGTAGCTAGTTTCCCCCAATACTGGCCTCCACATTTTTCCAGCATTTTCTCTTCACTTCCACCGCCTACTCTTCTCAGTTTGGGCTCTGTTATCTCTATTATGCGCTCTCTCACTTTCTTGCTTTCCTCAAGCATTTATTTAGTTATAGTCTGTATTTATCAGCTGCCCAGGGAATTTCACCCAGGCCTCCCTCCTCTTTCCTCATAGGAGCCTGAGGTGGGTAGGACCTCTTCTAGTACTGGATCCATTTGGTATGGGTGTCCCACTTCCCAGTGGAAAAGGCATCAGCCTCTTTGTAGGAGTGCTTCCTGAGGTATTTTACCTGAGCTGCAAAGAGAAATGACCTGGGATAAGGATGGAGGAACAGCCGCAGGAGGATTTTGGAGCAGAACAGTCACATAATTCCACCAATCATAGCAGGATTCTTTTAAGAAATTTAGGTGGCCCTAAATCCCAAGTTCACTTCAGTTTGAGAAGCAAACTCTGCTTATGTCAGACCAAAGCAGGTCCCTGATGAAGATGTGCTGTTGGGTTTATCTTCCCAGAAAAAGCAAAGCAGCCATAGCTAGAGAGCTGAGTGCTTCCAATTTTTACCACTGCAGGGACATCCTACAGAGACAGAGACAATCTGATGTTTTGAAACATCTTTCCTTCCCTCTGCCTGATCTTGCACTTTCTCACAATGTCTGATATTTTTTTTTTTACCAGAGCCAGATGATACTTCCAGAGTTGCACCAAAAGGCCTCTGCATCTGATAGCACATTATCAGTTCTCCCCGTGATATTTGCCAATCCATTACATGGTTCTTCTCTTTTGGCACATTCTTAAATATCCACCAAACACCCTGAAGACTATAACCCCAATTCTGACAAATCTTCAGCAGGTTAGAGGGGTCTGTTATGCTTCTACACCACATCAACAAGCTCTTGGCATAATCCTCTCATCACAGATTCATGCCCCACAGTCACCCACAGTCCACTCCCACTCGTGCTCTTCTTTTCCAAACACAATTTCCAAGCACTCTGAGATTCCTATGCACATTACATGCATTGCTAACTTCAGCATGCAGCACACACATTTTTTGGTGATGAGACTAAGCCAAAAGAACAGACAGTAACAATTAAAATTGCTTTTAGTGCAACACAACCTCCACACAATAACTTTCACAAAGATTTGTGTTTGTTTATGATTATGGGCCAGGCTGATTCCCAAGGCATCTCTCACCTTGGGTAAACTGAACCATGTCAAGCTATGTATCAATTAATCAGCAGGGTTTGTCAGCACTGGGATATGATCTGAGTTTCCCATATATATTGTCTAAGGGATTAGAGGCTGAGGGAGAGATGTGAAACGGTGCAGAGAAAATGTTCCTGCCACATAGTCAAGCTGAAATTATTGGAGGCTGAAGATGTGGGAAATCATTATCGCTTCAGTGTGATAAATGCTCGTTTGAAGTTTTATTCCTTAAATTCTCTCTTTTCCCCTGGTGAATAAGGAGCTATGAGAAGAATCGCTAGAGCCAAGAGGGCTTTGTGAAAAGGGAGAATAATCTCTGACATAGGATGCGCGTTTCTCTGTGTCCCTTGCCCTGGTTCTCCTCCACACAGCGTCCACGTAGTCAGTGGGCTGTATACCAAAAAGAAAAGGGGGGGAGGATGGACAGAGGGAGGAGCCCAACTGAGCAATTACTGAGCTGCATAATCTTTCCTCACCCCATTCTAAGGACAGTCAAAGAAATTCAGGAAAAGCTGATCCTCTCAGCGATCCCCGCTTCCCTCCAGGCACGGCCAGCCACCAGCACCAGCACAGTCGTGGGCTCTGCTGAGCAGTCTCAGCCCCTGGGGACAAGGTAGCCTGGAAGCAGGGGAGAAATCTTAGTATGGGTTAGCTGGGAATTCTGTCTGCAGAGCCCTGACCTCTTTCTTTTTCTTTTTCTTTTTCTTTTTCTTTTTCTTTTTCTTTTTCTTTTTCTTTTTCTTTTTCTTTTTCTTTTTCTTTTTCTTTTTCTTTTTCTTTTTCTTTTTCTTTTTCTTTTTTTCTTTTTCTTTTTTCTTTTTCTTTTTTCTTTTTCTTTTTCTTTTTCTTTTTCTTTTTCTTTTTCTTTTTCTTTTTCTTTTTCTTTTTCTTTTTCTTTTTTCTCTTATTCTTTTTCTTTTTCTTTTTCTTTCTTTTTCTTCTTTTGCTTTCTTTTTCTTTTTTTTTTTTTTTTTGTTTTGTTTTGTTTCTTGGAGCCCAACTGGCACCTTCTCCTCAGCCCCTTTGTGCCCTGCGAGCACATGCTGGCCATACAGCTCCTGCTCATGGATTAGCTTCTCATCCACGCATTTCTGTCTGGAATGAGGGCCACGAAGAGAGTAATGATTTTAATGATTTTTCTGACTGCATGTTGCTGTTGTGGCAAACTACTTCCACAGACACACGGCCAGCCCCCTTCCACTGCGTGAAACAAAAAAGTTTGAAGAAACGGAGCACATGTAGGTGTAGTTTAATGAAAAGCTGCAGAAGGGGAAATATGGAGGAATTCCTTTCTGCCCCTGCTTCCTCAGCTGTGTACTCACTTGCAAGTGATTACAGGCTTGCAGCAGAGAGGTGCTTTTGTTGGGAAAGGTCCCAGCCGGCTGATTGGGTGGGCCCTTACCCTTTGAATAAATGCCAAAGCCAGTAGTCTAGTAAGGAGGAAATTTTTGAAAAATCTGTCCCACTACAAGCCTAAAACAACAAAAACTGGAGTAGACATCATGAAAGTAGAATTGACTGGGTTCCGGAGCAAATATAGTTGTAACCAAGATTTCTCTCCACTCCCCTCCTCACTTGAAGGCTCTTCTTCCCTATAAAAGTCAAAACTATTTCACAGGGGTCTGTTTCTGTTGCATTCAGCAAAGTTTATCCCAGTAGAAAATGTGCAATGGAGAGTCTGCTCGAGCTCAGAGGGAGTCCATGTGGCTCCCGCTCCCTCTGCAATCTGCCGCTGCATCTTGCCTCAAAGCAGCCCTCGGCTCTCTGTGCTGTGTCCTTCTTGCTAGGGAATGGTGAAAAGAAAATATGAGTGGTTAAGTAAGCAGCAGCTGGGGAGTCTTGGAAGGAAAAGACTGACCACATATTCAAAATGTGGTAAATTGCAATAATTAGCAGCAAAATTATTTGTAATTTAATGTTCTACCCTGATTCTACACATCCTCACAGCACAGGAAATGTCCTGGACCATCAACTGACCTGTTTCTGGTGCAGGCATTATTTCAGCCTTGAACAGTTTATTTAGGCCACATGGACTTCCTGCTTCTTGCTCAATCAATTAATTTTGGATGGACAAGAAACCAGTTCACCAACCTTCCTGTGAGGGTTGTATTTGCTATCAAAGATGCATTTCTTTTCCTGATATCTTTAAATACAGTTGCCCATGGAAAAGGGACTGTTCCATGGTCTATTCAGTAGGGTCCAGCACAAAGCAGACATGCTCCCACGTAATTATAGGTATGCACACACATGTATTTATGGGACTATGGAAATACCTAGGACATGCTCTCATAAAAACTGTGTTTCTCGCGTGTTTGTTCTTAGCACTTCAGACAAAGGTGATTCTGACTGACAGTACATGCTTGTTGCAATATGGGCCAAAATAACAAAAGATAAATAGTTGTCATACAGAATCTGCAAGTAAAATTCAAGGAAGGCATGTACGTCATGTATCTTTATAACCAGAGCAAAGAGACTTCATGCTAGGTCTTTGCTTGCATTGAAGGAAAAATCAGTTTTTATCTTAGTTTCATGGCATTGGACAAAGAAGTAGCCACTTCTCTGAAGGCAGAAGTAGGAGCATGAAGCAGAGCTATTATTCTCTTTCTAACCTTTTCTGGATTCCCACTAATTTTAGTTTCTTTCTGCCAGAGAATCTGGGGGAGAATACATTGCTCTTAAAGTCTACTTCAGTTAGATTCAACTGCTTTATTTCCACCTCTTTTGCTTTCCATCTATTATTATTGTTCTTAGAACTCACATAAAAACTTCAATCTTTAAATTACATTTAAATTATTTTAATAGATATTCTCTAGAGAGAGAGAGAGAGAAAAATGAAAGACAGCCCTACTGAGCACCCTTTTTTTACAATGTTGATAAAAAGGAGTGAGTCTGCCCTCTTTCCTATTATTTGTGACTAATTAGCTGCTTTTTAAACCATGAAAGGAAACCCTGGTCTTGCTGCAGAAGTTGTGCAACACAGGAGTGGGTATAAATCCTTGGCTTGGACTTAGTGGATTCACCTGAGGTACATACTGTATTGCCTGCTGAGGAATTTAAAAGTAGGAACTCCTTCAAGCTTCTGGCAAACCAGCTACCGACACTGTGATACAGCTCCTGTACACACATGAGTTGTCCCACCTTGTGGAGTGAGTCAACTGACATGCATACGAAGGTGGGTTAAGTGACTGAAATAGGCCCCTTACTCAAACATGGAAGAAGAAAGGTTTGAACAAGAGGGAGCTCCCCACTGCTACCATTTTTTTGGCGAGCCTAATTGCCATGCCTCGCGCTGCGGTCCAGTGAGATCTGAGCAGACTGGCCAGAGCCAATTTAGAATTGCCACTCTATCATTTGGAAGAGCTTTATTTGGCATGCCAAGGCTGAGGCTCAAACTTCTCTGGTTAATCCTAAATAGCTGTTGTTACTGACAGCCACGTCACTTCTCTTACCTCAGCTCGCATTTTTTAATCTCAGATAATTCCCTGTCATCTTCATCCCACAGATCACTGCCTTGCTTCAGCAAAGCACTTTGGAAAGGTTTTTCATGTAGTTCTGTTTGCATTAGAAAAAAAGTCACATCTCTGAATTAGACGTTAGTCTGATTTTGCAGTTGGCTTTGTTTTATAGGCACTGCAGTAATTTATATACTAAACAGTCTATAGTCTACGTTAGGCTAGCACTGAAGGCAGCCAGTTCTGGAACTGCTATAGGGAACACTGATATGCACAATGAATGTATATAAAACAGGAGACAAATGGTCTTCTCAGGTTAATATTAAAGTGCTTTTAGAGCCGAGAAATATAAAGCTATTGCATAGGCTTTCAAATTCTGGTCCTTTGTGAAAGGCTACACTCACAGTATAGCGAAGTCAGTTACTTTGGCAGGATTTCACTTTCTACATTTCTGCCAATAGCTGAATTTAATTACAGTTGCATTTATGGAAATACTTACCTAACTGGAGGAGCCACATATAAATTTCATCAATGCCATATAAAATGAAGCAAATGCAAAGATGTTGCCTTGTAGAGAGAATGTGGAGAAGTTTAAAACATAGAGATTTGCACGATTGCCTCTAGGTTTTTTTTCATTCCCTCTCCAGTTCAAATGAATTTTAGCATGCCTGAAAAATGTAAGATTGTGTTTGGGGAAAATAAACGCCTCTGTCTGTCTACAGTGAAGTCAGCGGTCCCTCCCATGCTGTAAGAGATGAAGTCACTCTGGGTGAGAAGGTGCTGAGGTTTCCAAAAGCAGTGAAGGTGAACTGCGTCCCCACTCGCACAGTGTCTCTGGCAGTAGGTTTGTGCGAGGAACACCAGGAGGAGGCATCTTGTTCATTCAGCTTGAATCTAAATCCCAGCTGCAACATTTCATTTCCTCTCCCTTCAGAAGGTGGAAAGACTTGTGCAGAGCTCCACAGTCACGGTCCTACCACCTTGCTACTTCTTTCTGTTAAGGTTATATTTTTGTAGACTCCTTATGATTCACTGTTCAGCTGGTGTAGCTCCACAGTATGAAAGCACGTGCCTCGGTAGTACCATGTCCAGTCCTTACCATTTTATAATACAGCGAATTATAGTTATGGATGGAAGATCACTGCACAATGAAATGTATTGCAGTACAGAATCCTCTGTTCTGAGATCTACAGAAAAATTGACGTACAGTACATGTTCCTGTGATGGTCTAAAAAGCCTCTAACTGCATAATGCTCATAGGCCTTCCCATATCTGTATTCATAGTCTGTCCTGTAGCTGAGTCTCTGCCTTTTTATTAGTCTCCAGATTTCACAGCATCATAGAATGTTTTGGGTTTGAGGGGACCTTTAGAGGTCATCTAGCCCAACCCCCCTGCAGTGAGCAGGGACATCTTTAACTGGATCAGGTTGCTCAGAGCCCCATCCAAACTGGCCTTGAATGTTTCTCCTATGCTTGACACCTGCAGCGATGCTGTTACCTCCAGGGAAGGGAGCAAGGCAAATTGAAGCAGTTTCATTTCATTTCATTTCATTGCATTTGCAGTATTAGTGATCTAAAGGACAGCTACTTGATGAAGAAAATCCTAATGAAGGTGCATTTCTCTGTGGATTTAGAGTAGGACAGATCGTACTTCCTTGTCATTTAAAATCTCCATAGAACTAAAGCAGACTGAGAAGACAATTAACGATACGAATTTCATTGGTGGCTTGAGTTCTATTTATCAAGGGCCAATTATTTAAGTTAGTGATTCAATACAAACAGTAAAGTGATAATGTCTTAACATTGGTTTTAGCTGGATTTAAATCAATCCTCTACGCTAGGAGTGCAATTCATACTAGAGTGCAACCTGGTCACTCTGCAGGACGCCTGGCAAATTTCTACTCCTTGAAGCAGAAAAAATATTTGGTTTGGTGTAATGCTACTATCTCTTGTTTCTGTGAGAACTTACTTAAAGCATGTGACTGAAGTAGTAGAAGAAAGTTACTGACCACTGAGATCAACAGATGTCAAAGTTCTTTAAAGTGGCAAAAGGCTAACCAAAGATTCAAGACAGGCTTTTGGCACCTTTAGGAAAATAGTGCCTTCACAGGAATCTATTGTATATCTGGAAGCCATGACACAAAAATTGTAGATGTACTACAGAAAAGAAAAAGTTAATCATTCTGTAGTGGATGGAACAGCAAAATGTACAGGATGGGACTGTACATGATGATACTATAATGGAAACATAATAATAATACACTTCACATATGTGCTAGGCATGAATCCTCTGAAGTTGGGATCTCATCACCCCATTTTCTAAAAGCTAGAGAAATGGTCCCCTTTAGTGGACAGGCATCTAAGATCCTCCCTCTCAAAAGGTGCCTTTTCAGGTGCTAACACCTCTTCAGGTGCTAAGTTCATGTGTACATATTTGACTTCAAAAAATCTCAAGTTGGATGAGTTGAAGTCTGTCCTACGTGTTATGGTGGCTCCATCCTGGGCTGAAAAAAGTATTGTAAAAAAAAAAAGTACGTAGCTCAAATTCTGAATTTTGGGTGAATGGCATACTTATGGATCTGACATTCTTTCCCACTAGTTTTCAAATGTTTCACTAAATGCCCCACTGAGGGTAGGCCATTGCTTACCCTGGCTTGCTAGTGTGTGTTCTTCATCTTCTTTCCTATTAAGGAGACATGAGCTGACAAGACCTTTATTCAGCAGCACATATTCAGCATCAGAAAACTGAATCACATTCCCTTCAACTTTGTGCAACTAGGTGAAAAAATTCCCCAGGTTTAAATATGGAGGTGTCCTGGTTTTGGCTGGGATAATTTTGCTCTCAGTAGCTGCTGTGTGTTGGATCTAGCATAGGAAAAATGCTGATAATGATGATGTTTTCAGTTGTTGCTATGAAATCAAGGACTTTTTCCAGTTTCTTATGTTCAGCTAATGAACAGGGGTGCAGGAGCTGGAAGAGAGCACAGACAGACAGATAGCCAGGTTGACCAATGGAAATGTTCCATACCATAGACCTGATATTCAGTTTATGAATGGGGGTTAGAAGGGGCGGGGTGGGGGATGGGGAGGGAGCAGGAAGCTATCTGCTCTACTTGTTTCCTTGAGTTTGAATCCTCTCTTGTGCAAGAGTTCAATCTTTTTCAGGAACTTTGCAAAATTCACAATTTTCAGTTTCTGCCATCGTTGCTCAGGGACTGGCTACAAATCTGTTGTCGGGTGATGCGAAAAATTGTATTGTATGTAGTTTGTTTTGCATATTCATTATTATCAGTATTATTATCATTGTTAGTAGTAGTAATAGTTTTAGTACTGGTAATTCCTTTGTTCTATTAAACTGCCTTTATCTCAACCCAGGAGTTTCCCCTTTTGTCCATTTCTCCTCCCCATCCTGCTGGGGGGGAAGGGGAGGGGTGAGCGAGAGGCTGTCTAGTGCTTAGTTGCCGGCTGCCAGGTTAAACCACGACAGGAGGCTTGAGTGACACGTCCACTTTCTCTGATACTTCACTAAAAACAACACTCAAAATGTATTTTCAACATTGCTTATCAAGGAGAGAGAGAAAGAGTGTGAGTTTCAGGCGGAAAGGAGTGAGACAGATGCTGGATTGGTTTCAGGCTGGCAGTACAGAAGCATAACTAAAAGCAGAAGTCACAGGAACTAGGGAAGAAAAAATGTACAAGAGGAAAGAAAAGAAGCTTCTTACCAAACACCTTGAGAGCACAGAAGGCCTTATGTTTATTACCAAGGTGTGTTTTATCACATGTCTTTTGGTAAAACTGGAATTCACAGTGCAAGTGTAGGAAAAATATTTTCACCTTAGAGTTTTGTTTTCTTAGGAATGGCAGGGGTTTTTACAGACGTCACAGTTATTGCCATTCTGGTTCCAAAATAACAGGTGAGTAGGGTACTGAAGGGTAAAAGGTCTCTCAAAGTAAAGAGAGCCACTGATGGTGTCATTGTGTTGACAGAAATTTCCATATGCAGGAGAGATGTAATGCCCAATGTAATGATCTTCACCAAGATGGAATCAGGCTGCCGCCAGTCTCTCTGCACAAGGTAGCAAAGCATGGTGAAGTCCTACAAGGGAAAGGTAAAGCCTACCTTTTGAGGGCCACAGAAAACCCATCTGTGTTTCACAGCAGAAAATAATGAAGGCCAGTAGGTTGCCTAGTGCCATCTGGACCCATCTCGTGACTCCAGAGGATGACAGCATTGCAGGAAAGGGCTTCATCTCACCTGACTGCAGTGTACCATTATTCAACTACTCTTTATTTCCAGAAAAAAATTGAGTGTAGATGAGTTCAATCCCTTCTTATTGGGCACTCCTCTTCATTTTTAATATTTAAACTGGTGAATGAAAAACTATGTTGCTTTATTGGCATGAAAATGTCAGCCATTTTTTTATTCTTAGAAACTGACCATTGATGGGGCATGAGGAGACAAGAATGAGCCTAAATAATATCAATTTTGAGGAAACTGCAGAATAAAAGTTAAAGCTTTGCAAACTGTTGACAAGATTCACAGTTACACAACAAATGTCTGTCTCCTGAGTGATTGCAGGTGGTCTTACCCGAGATGTGAATGTTCAAAAAAAATATCATGATAGTCAGGTGGGATGGAGGGAATTCAGAGTATTCTTGGTATTTCTTTCTCCTTGCTTTTTTCAGTGTTTCTACTCTTCCAAATTTTAAATGAAGCTGACAACTTTACTGTGATTTTTTTGTGATTCCTTAGAACTGAAAGTATTGTTATGCAGACACCTACGAATCAAGCTTTATAGAGGAGTTCATATCTTTTATTAGTCCAGGCGGCAGAGCTAGAAAATTACAGGATCTTTTGCAGTATTAATCCTGTTTTGGACCTGAAATAAACCAGTAAATCCGGGGGTAAATACAGGCTGAGAAATGTAACTGAATGAATTAGATAATTTGAAGAAAGAAGGATAGCCGCTATGTATGGAGAAAGAGAGATGTTAGCAAGGGAAGAACTAACACAGTCTTTTACCTATATGGAGCACTGGGAGAGGAAAGGAATAGATAACTGCGGATAAGAATAATATCCTTAATGTCCTTTAAATGTGCTCCACTAGGTCAGCACACCCATCTGTCCGCGGGGATGAGGAAAGGTGTGATCTACACAGATCTACAGCCTAAGCCTAAATGTCCTGCAGCACCTTCAAAGAGCTAGAGGAAAAATCACTTCTCTCACCACAGGTCTACAACAGTAGATCTGTTGCAGTAGGTACCTTCAGGAAATAGGCCCTAAACAAAATTCCTTTCTTCTTGTCTCTGTTGATTTAGAGCTCTAGTCTTATGTAAGCACTTTGTCTTTTTTTGGCCAATATTGAAAATCAATTTGAGTTCAGAAATTTATTAATATTTACATTTACTCTGCAAAAGAAATCTGTTTGCCAAAAAGGAAAAAAAAAGCTAGAACCATCTCAGCTAATATGGCAGCCTGTTGGTGTACCCCTCTTTCTCTCCCTGTCTCTACAATTTTTGCTTAAGGAGATCTCCTGGCTATATCTCTGCTCTGATGTTCCAGGATGAAGCACTGTAAACAATGGAGGTGGGTGGGGGGCAGCTGTCACATTCTCCTTACAGTCTTACCAACGTGTCGACAATTTCAAAGGCACTGCAGATATAGTCCTGTCATGGTTCATAGTTTGATTCTGAGTGATCATAAACTGACCTTGCGCTACAGTGCAATATCAAAATCCCACCCCCAGATGACTGACAGATCTCCTTGCACTGTTACAGCAGGATGCCTAGTTCAGATATGAATTCCTTTGTTGTTGACACCTACCTTTAGAGAAATGAACTCTACCCTGGGACTTCCAAATAGGCAAATATACTGAGTATATATAGGAAAACACAGGATAGGAAGGGATCATCGGGTTAACCGAGCCCAGCATGCCAAAACATAAATTACAGTGTAATAGATGTCTATTTCAGGAACTTCTGCAGAACACCCACCCCATATGACCCTGCAAAGGAAAGTATGTCCTGTATTGAATTTTCAGGGTTTTTTTGATTGCAGTATCTCTACTGAAAATACCTTTCAGTATGTCAAAGTAATCTTCCTGAGAAGTATATATGTGATAGTCTTAAAACCAAATAAATGTAATTGTTCAGGTTTTTTCATTGATGAAAAATGCTCCTTAATCACCTTGTGAGGCTTTCAAATCGCAGTTCCATCTGCATTGTAATTCTGTTATGCCAACTATGGTACTGAAAGAAGACTCTCTAGTATTTTGAGACTTCTTTATTGCAGCCTAGTTGAATCATAGAATCATAGAATCATTAAGGTTGGAAAAGACCTCTAAGATCATCAAGTCCACCCATCAACGCATCACCACCATGCCTACTAAACCACATCCTGTAGTGCCACATCTGCATGTTTTTTGAACACCTAAATCCATCTTTGAACACTCTGATCGATCTTCAGCAGTTTCTTCTTCTGTTTTGTTGCATGGAGGTTCACAAAAGCTGCAGATCTCCGTAAGTCTCGCTATAATAACATGTTGCAGGTAATTGTTGGTTTCTTGGAACGCATTTGCCTCTGCTTCAAGCCATAATTAAAGGAATCACATAAACTTTGGAACAGTCTTTGGAAATCTGAAAATAGGAGTTTAATTTACAAATGTTAGGGGGAAATAGGAAATGAGTGATCCAAAATCAGCACAGTACCATGCTCATTTGCAAGGCATCCCTTTTGTTTTGGCCACCAAGACTTATTCAAGGTGTCCTGAATACATGTCGTGTAGTGATAAAAACAGCAGGTCATAGAATCATAGAATCACAGAATGCTTTGGATTGGAAGGGACCTTCAAGATCATCTAGTTCCAAGCACCCTGCCACAGGCAGGGACACCTTCCACTAGACCAGGTTGCTCAAAGCCCCATCCAACCTGGCCTTGAACACTGCCAGGGAGAGGGCATCCACAGCTTCTCTGGGCAACCTGTGCCAATGCCTCACCACCCTCAGAGTAAACAATTCCTCTTTTATATCTAATCTACATCCACCCTCTCCAAAAGGAGGTCCTCTCCAAAAAGAGCAGAGTGCATTCATTATCAAGACAGGAAGGTACTGCCTGAAGCTAAATGAAAGGCTACCTTCAAAAAGAGACTATTGCCATAGGGAAAACAAATTATTAGAGACAAGGCCTCTTCTTATACCTGTCCATCAGTGTTGCTCACAGACTAGGTGCTGAAGTCCACATTTAAAACCAGGCTTTGGGGGGGTGTTTTGTTTTAATCAAGCAGACATCTTCAAGGCTGTGAAACGATTATATGAAAGCACAAGGTTTCTGTTGTGCTTTCTGTATCTATGCCTCCTTTCTGTTAAGTGGCTGATTTTTGGACAGAAAAGTCTCAAAACTTTTTAAGACCCTTGGCTAAACCCAGGTTATAGTTTATCAGGTGTACTGTATCAGGTGTATGGGCCTGATATGATCAGTAAGGTCAGTCTCAGCAAAGATTCTTTGGAGAGTCCAGTTGCCTATGTTCATTACACTGAAATAAGTCTCTGTCCCACTAGCCACTCAGTTACCAACAAGATCTCAGAAGTTCACTCCACAGTTTTTTTAACACAAAAAAAAAATATTTTTTCTCTTTTTTCCAAAGTTCCTAAGATACACTTTATGAATATTTCCCCTTTACTAGTTGCTGGGTTATATTCAGTTCAGAAAAAATGTTGGCAATAATTTGTTTTACAGGATGGTCTCTACAGATCTGGGAGTCTTCAGTATGAGGTTAGGCGTCACGACAAGACAGGCCCAGAAAGATGAATGGTGCAAATAGCCTGGATGGTAGTAATTTGCATATTTTTTTAAAGTTTCGGTGTCAACATGAATTTTTTCTGAATTCTCGACAAATAAAAGCATAACCTTCTTAATGAAGAATGAAGTACTCACCTAGATTTTGATTTAAAAGTAACCCTTTTCTCTCTCTTTCATCTTCCACCCCTTTCTCACTGCTTACTATCTCACTACTTCTTTCCTGATGGTCTCTTTCATTTACATAGTTGGAGGACATTTTACGGTTTTTTTTTAGGGTCTAACCCATTTTCTCTTTCCCCTCCCACTCCACTGCTCTCAGGACTTTGAGGTCATCTTTGAGGTTGAAATTAGAAGCCCTGTGACATCATGATTTCTCCAGATCTCTCCCTTGCAGTTAAAAATTAAAGATTTTTCAGAAATCTCTCAGGGTTGGGCTTTTTCCCCCCAGTTCATTCAGTATGCAGAAGCCCAAGTATTCTTTTTTGTCCATTCCAATTCCCTTCACCTCTTTTACAGGATTAATGTTGATTTTTGCATAACTTCTATATAATTAATTTTAATTTTAATTATCCGCACAGTCTCTTACCAGTACCTCGGATAAAATATTCTCTCTTGTGCATTAAGCATCTTTTCTCATACTATAAGAATCTCTCCTAGCATCTTTCTGTAAAAACTTTTTTTGCTCAGAAATTTAGGAGGTTCTTTGTAATAGAGACATGCACAGAAAAAGAAAATTTCTATCAGTTTGTCTCAGCATCTTGATTTTCTTTTCCTGTATTTCTATATTTCCTGTATCCTATGACAGGAGGGAAGATTAATGGCTGACCACTGGCTGGTTCCCAAATCTGCCATTTCCTTCTGAAAAGGGATGATTTAATAAAGAAAACCAAGAATTTGGTGTGCTGAATTCCAACACCTAAGTCTCTGTTTTGACCCTGAGCAAGAATTTAGGTCTGTGTAGCCCATATCACAGCTAAATGTCCAATTCCACAGAATCATTTTGGAGTGTACATCTATTCTTGTAGCATCTTCTTCCCTTTCTCTCTCCCACTTTTGCCCTGCACACTTTGAACGGTAATTTCCAACAACAAACAAAGAGGAAAATAATGACTCAACTTGTCAAAAGCATCCTTGCTTGACAGGCCTGAAGACTGAAACCCCCTGATTCTTCAGGACTGGAAAAGCAGTCCCCATACCCAGTGTGCCTCATTCCTGCCATGAAAATCTCACCTCTGGAAAAGAGTGGGCAACCTAGGGTAATTCACTCCTGAAAAGGCGACAGAACTGCCGTTTCTGTTGGCAAATGGCCATTGATGCTTGTGGTTTTCATGTCTGTCCCTGAGGAACTGGATAACTCTGCTCAGATGTAGGAATCTGTGTAATCAGTTGCTGATATGAGTAGCAATACCTGTTTACAAAGGTCAGCATGATACTTTGTCAAGGTAGTTCACATGAAGCTGTTTGCAAGATGTTTTTGTTTACCCTGAACATATTCCACTTCCTTTGGGAAAGGTCAAAGCATGAAGAATGGGGAAATAAATGAGCATTATGCTACTAAGCTGCCTAGGGCTATCATTTACATTAATTACGTGTTTGCCCTGCCTGTTTTCTGTATGCTGACAGAAATATAGGAGTTTCACAGGAAACTTCACCACTATAGGTAACAACTGAGACGTTATGTGAGAAGAAAAACTGGAAAAGAAAATTGGAATAAAGAAAACCTCTATCACTACAGAGCAGTAAAATGGGAACTGTTTATGGTTTTCTCCTAACATTCAGAAGTGCTGACATCCCCACACCCACCTCAGGCTGCAGTTGTCTTATATCAATGGAAAACCTAGCATTTTCATCCATTGTATTCAAGCATTTTACCAAAGAACTGAAAACAGGTATTCCTAATCATTCTTTGGAAATGTACTTTGATCAGAACTATGACCATTAATGTCTTTTTACCTGTGATTCTCTTTGTCTTGGGAGGGTTACCTCCTTCACCAATTTCTAACTGCAGTTCTGACCTTGGTGGTAAACATGGGTAAACAAAACCAGAAATCCAGCACTCCACAGCACGCACACATGAGCTCACAGCAAGTCTCATTTCTCTCCTGCTTGCTTTGGCATCACTGTATTACGATACTCCAAGAATCTGTATGGAATTAATTCTTTCTATTCCTGATTCCTCAATGGTTTCCGCAGGCTATTATCAGGGCGTGCAGAAATTCGTCTTGCCTTTCACCTTCATGAAGTCTCTGGGCTCCATCATTCATGATCCCCACTTTCAGTCACACAAAGATTTTTTCTTGCATCTCTGCTGCAAATCTGACTACAGCTCTTTTATCTGAAATAGAGACTGAGGACCCAAAACGCCATCCCTGTTCATAGATTAACCTCTTTTCTGCCTGAGGGGTTAATGCTTCATGCCCTATTCACTTAAGTAGCTTTACTGATTTTGGTGGAACTACTCATGGGAGAGAGGAGTCCAATACTCTGCCATGTAGAAAGACATCTGGACTCATTCCTATGTGGTCAGTGTTAAATTTCTTCCCTGTGTTTTCAGGCCTCTCACACCATTGTACCTTTCACATCCCTTCCCATTTGGGTTCTTTCACCTGTTTTGGGTTCTTTGTTAGCAAATTGAGAGAAATGTAACAGAAACAAGCTCTTATAAACCCTTTTCCCAGTGCTATTGCAGGCTGTGTTTATTTTTCTGCTGCATCTGCACCTGGCCTCAAGCAAAATCTCTTCAACTCCAGATGGTCAATTTTTAATGGTGCTCACGGCAGGAAGCAATAGTTTGACAGCTGACCCACTGGTCCCATCACCATTTCTGGATAAAAATGAGAACTGCCAAACAAAAAAAAAGATTAGGGGAGGAAAATGAGACAATACCATAAGCAGCTCCAAATTTCAAATAATTCAAATTCAAATAATTTCAAAAAAAGAGAACATTGATTGAGGTATATGTCTTAGGCTAAATATATACATAAATATGCAGATCTCAAGGCCAAAATAGACTAAGTCCTGTTAGCAACACTTTAGGGACTTGTGTTAAGGCAGTAGGAGGCAGAATACCTATTTGCTTCTCTAACAGAAATGCCAGGCAAAATCTCTGTATATGCTTTTCCCATGTTCCTTGAGGAAACACAGGGTGAAAAGTGCAAGAAGCCATGGAAAACAGTCACCTGAGCTCAGGCAACCCTGACAGCTCACCTCTGAGTACTCACATGGGTTCCTGGGGGCACAGGGTAAGGCTTGCTGCTTGCTTGGGCATTGGCCACAGCCTCTTTCCCTTCTTCACTCTCTTGGGCTCTTACCAGGTGAAATGGCAGAAATGGGACATCTGCATATGATCTTCTATTTTCTAGTATATTGCTTTGTGATGCTATAGGATACAGGAAAATTAATTACTCCTTAAGACGCATAAAACTATGCTGGACTAACAGATAAATTTCAGTCGCAGAGCTAGAGCTGTGTTTATTTGTTCTCGATTAAAGTTCTGCAATCATGTCAGGCAGTATATGATTTAGAGGTATAGAGCTGTCATAGCTGTAATACTTCTACTTCCACATGTGTAACACTTCATTTTGTGTGACCCCCATCCTAGTGTTAATTAAGGAATCCTCACAATACCTTTGTGCATAGCTGGATGCTTGGCTGACTACAGGTGCTTGCAGAATGAGGGACAGAGTGCCTGGCCAAGTCCGCAGGGCACTCCGGTGGCAGAACACAACCTTCACTGACACCGGTTGATGTACTGGTCATTGCAGTTTTGCACTGGTTTTCTTCTTTTAGACCAAAGAGCATTGAAAACAGTGCGCAAAAATCACTTCTTTATGAACAAAGAAAGCAGCGCAGTGCAGGCTTGCAAGCATAGCACCCCCAGCAGTGGAAAGTGGTAGGGACGCTGTATATGAAAACATAAATTGAGAGACCACTTCCCTGTGATCTTTGCAGGTACCAGGAACAGTGTCTATTAATTCAGTAAATGTGACCCCATTTGTGGCGATGATATGTGGTCAGTAGATGCTTCTGTATGATGTCATTTATCTTTAAAGTCAGTTGAGAAAAGTGGGTTCTCATATTTTTGACTGCAGGTGATTCTGACTTTACAGTAGATTAGATTTGCTGCTACAGACAGTTAAAAATGGAACGAATCAAATCTGGACTTTAGCAGGATAATAAATGATGAAGTTTTCAGACCTTTGCATCGCCAGATATGCTAAGCAGAAGGAGGTCCTTTGAGGGGTTTGGAGGCAGTTAGGAAAGGAGGACCCTGGCATTATTTAGCTGGCTAGAATCGCTGCATTCAAGGCATAAATTGGCAGGAGCTATTGGGAGGAGACTGTCACAGCCTGGCCCACAGTACTGATGGCTGCAGGAAGAAAATGGCTACCCACAGACAAACAGAGCTGTTGGTGGAAGAAGTTGAAAAATGATAGATCTTCATTCGCAATCTGATTCTTCTAATCATCTACAGGGATTTGGCTTTAATGCTGAATTGTGGCCCTGTATTTTACAATGTCAGTACGATGTCCTAGCTGTTGTTTTTTAAGGTAAGAGAGAAGCTAGAATTTTCCAGTGAATACTATGGAAAACAAAAGACAGAGCAAAAGTAAAGCTATCTGAACTCTCCCAAATAGTGCAGGGAACTGTGTTGGGAGGTATTAAGGAAGAGATTTTTGGAATTGCCTTCAGGAGGGAAATAGGGGAAGAATTTTCTTGCTTGCATATTCATAAGACTTAATTTTTTTTTTTTTGATTGGCTTTAAAGTCGTGTCTGATTGGCTTAGAAGTTGTAAAGGAAAAAAAAAAAGTAGAAATTCCATCCTGCTTTAATCACTGCCCACTCCAAGCTTCCCTAATGACTTCCAGATGCATTCTTTTTATGCTATTGTTTTGGCACAGTTTCCAGACAACTTTTGGGTCTGTTAACATAAAAAAAAGAAAAACCTTACTCTGCCCTCCCCTCTCTTCTAACAGAAAACAGATTTCACTTTGGTTATATAAATGTGTGATGATCTGGAGAAATAAAATGCCTGTTGCTGTGTCTCTTCAATCTCCAGGAAAACTTCTGAATAAAGTGAAGGAAAAATATTCACTTAAATTCCTTGTAGGGAAGGAGGTGAATGCAGATTCCTTAGAATCTATTGATATTTATGCAAAATATTATGAAGTTAAATAAAAACCAAAAACGACTTGCTCTACAAACCTAAAACTCCCCACCACAGAATAATTTTCATGCTGCTGTCTGTCATTGGCCTGTTGAACCATCTAAAGCAAATCATCTTGCCTCTTAATGCCTCACTTTCCCGCTGTGGGAAAGGGCGCAGAGGAAGCTGATGAAATTCAAAAAGGGCAAGTGCAGGGTCCTGCACCTGGGGAGGAACAACCCCATGCACCAGTACAGGCTTGGGGCGAACCTCCTGGAGAGCAGCGCTGCGGAGAGGGACCTGGGTGTGCTGGTGGATGACAAGCTGACCATGAGCCAGCAGTGTGCCCTGGCTGCCAAGAAGGCCAATGGGATCCTGGGGTGCATCAAGAACAGTGTGGCCAGTAGGTCGAGGGAGGTTCTCCTCCCCCTCTACACTGCCCTAGTGAGGTCTCATCTGGAGTACTGCATCCAGTTCTGGGCTCCCCAGTTCAAGAAAGATGAGGAACTACTGGAGAGATTCCAGCGGAGGGCTACGAAGATGATGAGGGGACTGGAGCATCTCTCCTACAAGGAAAGGCTGAGGGAGCTGGGCTTGTTTATCCTGAAGAAGAGAAGGCTGAGAGGGGACCTAATAAATGCTTACAAATATCTGAAGGGTGGGTGTCAGGAGGATGGGGCCAGACTCTTTTCAGTGGTGCCCAGCGACAGGACAAGGGGCAATGGGCACAAACTGAAGCTTAGGAAATTCTGTCTGAACATAAGGAAACTTCTTCACTCTGAGGGTGATGGAGCACTGGAACAGGCTGCCCAGGGAGATTGTGGAGTCTCCTTCTCTGGAGATATTCAAAACCCGCCTGGACGCAGTCCTGTGCAGCCTGCTGTAGATGACCCTGCCTCAGCAGCGGGGTTGGACTAGATGACTCACAGAGGTCCCTTTCAACCCCTACCATTCTGTGATTCTGTGATTCTGTGAAACAGAGACAATGGTGCTCAGCTACAGCATGAAGAACCTTTCACGACCTTCAGATGAAAAGCACTTTGCAAGGTAGGGCTGAAACAACTTCTGACGCATGTAGGGTATGACAGAAGAATCGTGATGTGTTTGCTAAGCTGGAGAGCAAAACAACCATCCTTTCTGCAGTGGTGCATTTGATGCCCATGCAAGGCTGCCGTGTATTGCATTTGTAAGGTAATCTGCTCCTTTTTGTACAAAATAACATATTAGCACTACAAACTGCTGTCTTTGAAAACCAGCAGACCACTGAGACTTGCCTCCTCCTTAGGCACCTCACCAGCCTTGCCTTTTCAGAGGATAAAACTCAGATCCACCTATGTGAAGCAGTCGTGGTACGGAGACTCCTACATTTGAGCTAGTCAACTCAGCTCCCTCATAATATATGGAGAAATGGTCAACATCATCACTGCAGTCAAAGGCAAAATGAAATACGTACTACAACCGTCCACGGACAATAAAGGGTGGCCATATGGAAGCATTTAGGTCTTAGGTGCCTGAAATAACATGAAATTATTCTGTCCACAAGGTTTGACGGGACCACAGTTACCTATAACATGAGTTCAATTATACATCAAAAAAGAATTTTGTCATTTGCTTCACCCTAACCCATAAAAGAAGGAAATGCCAATTATGGTCATGGAAGAGACTTTGGTTTCTTCTTGTTATTACAATGCTAGTATTTCTGGTCATTAAAATAAACAGGTTTTATGATTTTACTCATAGATGTATGACCTCGTATTCCAAATAGACAGTTGCCTTGCCAAGAAAGAGAGAGAAATTAGGGCAACGAAGCTGGTGGAGGGTCTAGAGAACAAGTCTTACGAGGAGAGGCTGAGGGAACTGGGCTTGTTTAGTCTGGACAAGCGGAGGCTGAGGGGAGACCTTCTCGCTCTCTACTACTACCTGAAAGGAGGTTGTAGTGAGGCAGGTGTTGGTCTCTTCTCCCAAGTAGCCAGCAATAGGACGAGAGGCAATGGCCTCAAGTTGTGTCAGGGGAGGTTTAGATTGGATATTAAGAAATATTTCTTTACTGAAAGAGTGGTCAGGCATTGGAACAGGCTTCTCAGGGAAGCGGTGGAGTCACTGTCTCTGGAGGTGTTCAAAAAACGTGTAGATGTGGCACTTCAGGACATGGTTTAGCAGGCATGGTGGTGTTGGGTTGATGTTTGGACATGATGATCTTAGAGGTCTTTTCCAACCTTAATGATTCTATGATTCTGTGATTCTGTGTTACCTGGTAGTGCAGATGCAAAAACAGTCAGGCCTTGCTGAAAGTTTCTAAGGCAGTCAGCTCCCCTTTACTTTCTTAGTCCAACTGGAAGATTTCGACTAAAAAGGCATCAGGCTTCAGCTGCAAATACAGACTGATATTTGAAGGAGGGCACCATAACAGATAACTGGTGGCAAGTATAACACTGTTGTCTCCATCATTTTGTGTGAGTGGGTCCTTGCTTGGAGTAACAAAGTAGATTTCACTTTGTCCAGAACAGATCACAGAATTATGGAATAGTTTGGGTTGGAAGGGACCTTTAAAGGTCATCTAGCGCAACCACCTAGCAGGGACATCTTCTGCTAGATCAGGTTGCTCAGAGCCCCATCCAACCTGACCTTGAATGTTACCAGGGATGGGGCATCTATGACCTCTCTGGGCAACCTATGCCAGTGCCTCACCACTTTTTTCCTTATATTGAGTCTAAATCTACCCTCTTTTAGTTTAAAACTATTACCCCTTGTCCTATCGCAACACGCCCTGTGAAAAAGTTTGTCTCCATCTTTCTTATAAGCCCCTTTTTAAGTACTGAAAGGCTGTAATAAGGTCTCCCCGCAGCCTGCTCTTCTCCAGGTTGAACAGCCCCAACTCCCTCAGCCTGTCCTCATAGGAGAGGTGCTCCAGCCCTCGGATCATTTTTGTGGCCCTCCTCTGGACCTGCTCCAACTGCTTCATGTCTTTCCTGTGCTGAGAGCTCCAGAGCTGGACACTGGACTCTAGGTGGGCTCTCACCCAAGCAGAGCAGAGAGGCAGAATCAGCTCCCTCGACCTGCTGGCCACCCTGCTTTTGATGCAGCCCAGGATACGGTTGGCCTTCTGGGCTGCGAGTGCACATTGCTGGGTCATGTCCAGCTTTTCATCGACTAGTATACCCAAATCCTTCTTGGCAGGGCTGCTCTCAATCCCTTCATGCCCCAGCCTGTATTGACACCTGGGGTTGCCCTGACCCATGTGCAGGACCTTGCTCTTGGCCTTGTTAAACCTCATGAGGTTCACATGGGCCTCTCTTCTCAAGACGTATAATTACCTTAATTCCTTTCTGTTTCAGAGACACTTTAATCAGGAGTAAACTAAATAAAGCTCAAAACAGAGATTATTGCTATAAATGCACTTATAAAAAAAGTAAAGGAAGTACAGAACACTGCATACAATGTAGACTAGGATTTTGTTTTCTGTTTTATTCTTTTAGATCTGACTACCAAACGTGTTACAGAAAAAATAGTGCAAAAATCAAAGCTCACTCTCCTGGTTGTTGCTGCTGTCTCACAGACTGCCACTTCTGCTGCAAGCCTGTAGATCAGGTACAGATCAGCTCGCTGAGCTTCAGGCACTTTTTGAGAATTAGACCTTTTAAATTTTAAATTCTTCCATTAAATTATTTTATGTAAAAGTACAGCCAGTTGATCCTGACAAACTGGGAGCAGGAGGAATGCTACCTCTAGAAGACTTTCAGGACTTTAAGAGTGTTGCGCAGAATTAGACTGAGCTCAGAAAATCTGCAACCTGGATTTTAGTTGCAAATGTAAGACTTGTGATGGAATAGTTTGATCTGGCTGGTATGAAGTAGTACTGAGAAAGAACCTGTTTCTTTCTAGTGTGTTCATCCATTTTCGCTATTCAGCACAACGACAAAGTGCAAATTGGATGCAAATAACTCTCAGCAGAACAATAAAATTAATTAGAAGGAAAGCAATTTTGATTATCTCTTCTGCTTGGTCATTTAATGAGTTTATACTAGACAGATTATATCTATGGCAGTTCTTTATTAAATAAAACCTTTACTAATAAAAGCAACACTAAAGTCTTTTGGATTTCGCTGCCCTGAGAGAATCTAACGTGGTACAGAGAACTTTACAAATTCTAATCCATCAGAAAAAAAGAATATTTCCTTCCTCTGTGACTGATAACACTAATCTGAATTTAAATGGAAATCTAGGTGACAGGCACTGATATTTTGTGAGGGAGTTGTTTAATGATTCCTGAAATCCAGTAGAATATACTCTTTCCCATATTTAGCTTAGATGACTTCGAGCCTGTATTTTGTTGTCTCTTGAAATATCTCAATGTCTATACAGTGAAAATGTTCTCTTTGCCCTTATTAGAAGCAGAAATGAGGATGCACCCTCGGAGTCATAGTGAAGACAAGGTGCCCGTGTCTACGCGTAGTGCACCAGACGTTCCCAAAAGTGTTCCGTGCACGGAGGTGAGCTGGCAGGGACCAGCACACAGCTAGGCCAGCAAACCTTTTCTCACCGCTATGCTGCACACAGAGATGATTTGGGGGCTGATCCCTGGAATAGGCACAGCACCACAAAATCATTTGGTAGACTACAAACTGGCATGGAACAAAAGCAGCACAGGGACCATTCTGACAGTATAGATCATTTACAGTGCTCAGGAAGGCCCTCAGGCATGGCCGAATTTACCACTGTAGCCATAGCCAGCTTGACCCAGACATAAAGAGGGATCTAGGAATTTTGTTCACATCCAAAGCAACACTTTGCAGGAAAGTTTCAGATGGCTTTGAGGCAAAATCAGAGGTTTCATGTCAGAAAATCCACACCACATCCTTTCATGTGCGAAAGTAACAAATGATTTTGGACAGGTGGTTCTGAGTTTCACTATTCCTTGCCAAATTTTTTTAATTCTTGATCACTGACATCACTATTGTCATGAGAAGTTCCCAACTCCTGCCAAGGTTTTGCACAGCTGGGCGCTTTGGGCAGACACTGAAATTAGTCTTTCGACAGCAAGACCATTTAA
Organism: Opisthocomus hoazin; assembly: GCF_030867145.1. Taxonomy (NCBI): domain Eukaryota; kingdom Metazoa; phylum Chordata; class Aves; order Opisthocomiformes; family Opisthocomidae; genus Opisthocomus; species Opisthocomus hoazin. The sequence goes on along the minus strand of NC_134417.1, from coordinate 67,192,963 downwards.
AAATCTAAGAAAATGAGTCTATTAAATATAATAGAAATACAGGGCTAAGAAGTCAAGAACTCAGTTTAATCTACACTTTGCTTACTTCTGAGCAAGGGTAAGTATTTCTAGACAAATTCTGACACATACTTGATATACTTCTAAAACTTCTAAGGAAATTATTGCTGCCACCTGTCTCAAAAGTGTCAGTAGGTAAGTAGCGTTACTAGAAAGTTTTTCTCTAATAGTTAATCCAAGTCTTCTGGCATTTAAAAAATAAAAAACTATTACTTGTTCTGCCCCAAATGAAGTGCAAGCAACCTTTCACATGCTAGAAAAATATGTATTATATGCCCAATCTTAATTTGCTCAAAATTGATTTGTAAAACCTCTTGTCTACCTTATTGAATGACTGTTTGCTCACTTGCTTGCTCTCGCTCTCTCTTGGTCATCATCAGTGTTGAAAAATGCAATGTAACTTCTTCTGTATAATGTTCATATTAACATACTTCTAGATGACACAGGCAGTGCTGCAAAGAGGCTGTATCATTGACTCACACTCAGTTTAGCCTTCTCCATATTCCCCAGATCCTTCTCTGGAGTGTTATGACCCCACCTAATAACTATTCATTGTATATTTATGCAACTGTTTGTTTTCCTTCCTAAATTTATTTTGCTTGTGCTTGTTTTCATTGAACTCCACTGTGTTATTTTGCTCCCTTTCTAGAATTTGTCAAGATCATTCTGAATCCTAATCCTAAAGACTTTCATCCTCTGCCCCCTCTGTGGAGTCACACTCAGGTGGTTTGGAATGGAGCAGAACTCACATATAGCTCCTTAGACAATAATGCAATGCCCTGAATCAAACATTCATAATGAAAGATATTTGACGGGACATCAGATGAATGGTATTTTCCAAGGCTGTCCCACTGCAAGACTTAATCTAATTTCTAAAACTCATCTCCAGCTACCATTCTTCTTCATTCATTATGAATTCTTCCTTCAGTGATTTCTCACAAACAAGTGTTTCCCCCTCCCTAAAACCACAGGAAATAAGTGCAGTGATGTAATGTAGACTAGAGCTGTAATGTAGATGAGAGCTTCTGATAACACAGTGAGAAACAGGGAATGCCCCAATTGGGTTAGTCATGAGGGAGAATAATTTATTTGATCCCCTATTCTGCGCAGATATTCTTCCAAAATTCTTCTTAATGTCTTAGCTCCCTATTCCTTTTCCCTTGCTTTGGGAAAGGCCTAATGAGAAATCTCATCACAGGACAAAAAAAGTAACAGCCCCGGGAGATGAATCATCTTTTCTCTCCTAGCTGACCTGAGACAGTGTTTGCAACTCTGCCGTTTCAAGCAGGCAGTTGAATTAACTGACTTTCAAAGGTCCTGATGACGTGGGTACTTGCCACTGATGGAAAGAGTTTTTCAAAATATTTCAGGTAAATATTTTTGTTTTTTAATTAAGGTCTTTCAAATCAGAAAATTTCCCTGAAGATTAGTCAGTTTTCCTGTAATGTAGGGTATTTATAAACATTTCAGTAATGTTTTTACTTAAGAATTAATTAAAATTGTAGTTTATCACCCCCTCGTGTATCATACTAAACACTGAAGGTTTTTAGTTAAAAAAGTGGGTTAGCAAAAAAAATGTTTTTTATTAAAAACAGTTTCTTTAATTTTTAAGTAAAAATGATGTTTTTAATAAAATCAGAAACAATGAAAAAGCAGTACGAAAAACTTTTCAAGCAGTGTAAAATGTATTTACCAAACTTTGAAAAAGTAGGAAAATCTTTGGCAGTCTTGAATTTTTATTTTACAATATCATTTTCTAATTTTTCATTGGTGATGTCTTATTTTCTAAAATCTCCTTCATTTAAAGCATTTCTTGTGTTAATCAGCATTAAAGATTCCTCCTTAGTTGCAGGATCCTGAGCTCTGGTGCATCTCCTCCTGAAGATCCAGGGGGCAGCTTAGCAAAGGCTATTCCCAGGCTTTGCCCAGGCTTTGTGCTTAGCCTGGATACAGTCTATCATTTGTATTTTCCTGACACGTCATGAAGTGAAACAAGCCAGCTTCTCCTAGCAGAGCTTCGCCATAAGAATTTCTTTATCTCACTCTGCACAGACTGTTCGAAGCCCTCTCTTTATCCTGCATGTGTTTTCCAGATTATTTTTTCAGTCTTTTGTTGCACAGCTATGTGAATCGGCTCAGACTGAGTTAAAAAAGTAATGCCACATTCAGGGTTTATGTTGTCGGAAAGGAGCAGGGAAACTCTTTTAGGTGAGCGGGGGGAGCAGGGAAGTTTAGACATTTGCCATTCATTAAAACTGCTCTTCCTAGTGCTGCCGAGGAGACTATAGCTCATGCTTTGTGTGTTTTTCTAAAGGAATTGCAAGCACCTTTATGTTTAACTGCAAATTGCTAGAGATATACTTCGCTAGCTCAGTGACAAACTGTATCCTATTTAAGGTGCAGAACTGAGAAGTGTCCTCTAGCTTTATGGCACTTCTTTGTGATTTTTCAGAAATATTGCTACTACCCTAGCACTATTTTTTTACAACCAGGTACCTGTGTATTTAAGAACGGAAAGCTTCAGAGGTGATAGAACGACTTACTTCTAACTTACTATAGTAAAGTACAGGCATAGAGGAGCAGGGCAAAACGCCATTTTCCATGGAGAAGAAAACATTAACCTTATTGATGTTCGAAACAGACCCGTGGGAAGTAGAAATGCACTAAGAATGAATTTTGGCAAAATGTATGCTGATGGGTTAAAGATGCAAATGCTTTAATGGAGTGCAAGAAAACTTGCAGGTCAAAAAGGATAGGATTCCCTTCCCCCCTGCTCTGCTTGAATATTTCTTCCAGGGATTTGAGAATTGCAGGATGACGTGGAAGGAGGTAATAAAACCCTGCAAGGCTCCGGGTGTTTCGCTGCCTGGCCTTGCTCACAGCAGCTCTAGACACTTAAAATTAAAAGTCCCAGGGAGTGAGTGAGTCATCTTGCTTCTCCCCTTCAGCAGTGGCAGGCAGAAGAGGCTGAAGATTCCCTTTGCAAATGTCTGGATCTTGCAAGCTTTAGTCAAATCAGAACAGTAATTTCTTTATGTTACTGAAGAATGGCAACAAAACAAAAAAACCTCAGATTCTGAGATCTAACAATTCTCAGTCTCAGTGTGTCAGGCTGCTCCATTACCAAACCTTTTCAGTGGAAAGAAAAAGAAAAGAAAAAAATGTCTTTGCTTTTATTCCAGACTCCTCATTTTTTCCCTTTTTTTAAGTGCTGTGTGGCTCTTAATTTGGAATTGTTGACTCTCTTCTTGTCCTGACGGTCACAGGGGACGTACAGCATGCATACCGTATCATTGGGAAGCGGTTCAGGAAGCTGCCACGTCTGTAGGGCTGCAGCACACAAAGGAGGCGGAGGTAACAGGAATACCTTCTACTTGACAAACTTGGAAATTCTGGTGCCACATCAGCAGAGGCATATCCCAGCACAGCGCTTTTCAGTGACTGCAGAAGTGAAACATGCACCATAGGAGTAATTCAAGGCACAAAGCTCTTCCCAAATGCCTGTTAATTTCTGCCTTTCTGCCCCTCGCATCGCAGTCAGACTTAATAGATGATATTACACACTTCAAAGCTCACTGTTTAAAACAAAGTAGCTAATTCCATTTAGGAAACTAGGAACTTACTACCTCTGTATCCAAAAGACTCACAATCCACTCTGCAAACTAGGGAAGAACTGAGGCACAGAGAGACTGAGAGTATATCTACACCATGTAGTACAATTCCACATACAAATACCTGGGCTGACTCGGGAGTCAAAGCCTAACCAGCACAGCCACTCAATGTTGCTCCTACCCTCAGGTTCCCATGGCTTCTGGTACTAGAATTCACTCAGGCATGTCTGGATGATGTTGTAACTCCCATGCAGACATAAATGTCACTCTTAGCTAGCTTCAGTACAACTATGCTCACATTCTGAATACCCATCATATATGAAATTACAATTTTTTTTTACCTAGAGGTTTGGAGAGGGACTTGGAGCGACATGTGTGAGATACCTTACCTGGGTCTGGCCCCATTGGGTAGTTTTTTAATGGAGCATGTATAAACCCCTTCATTTGTAAACACTTACGTGTATTTGCAATTCTGAGAACTGTGAAGAGCCATTGCAGGAACAATTTGCATTAGCAAGGCCAAACAGTGACTACCTGTACGGATACTCTCCCTGTAGGGATAACAGCACAAATACAGGCACTGATTTGTTTGCTCAGTCCCTAACAATAGCAAAGTATTAATTAGAGAAGCACTTTTCTTCACGTACCTTTTTACACCCATTTAACTGTATACCTGGAGCTAAATTGCTGCAGTGCTCTAATGTGGGGCAGCTATACTTTGATAAACACCTGTGGTTTAGATTATTTGGTACAGAGGTAAAGCCATACAATATTTTCTTCTAATACACCCTGTGTTTTGGCACATAGTTTGGCCAAATGCTAACCATTAGGACTGATCTTAGGACAGCCATGTGCCTGCCTCAGAAGCCTTTCTGGAAAAGTTTAGTGAACGTTGGTCAGTTGCTCCTTAGAGCCCAGTATGCCAGGTCGGAGCTCCCACACAGCATTTTGTTGCAGGTGCTCTGAGAGTAAAAGAGCGAGTGCTCACTCAACCATGGCTCTATCACAGACACGATGGGCCTGAGGACAGAAGAACCTGCTGAAGAGCCTTCTGTAAAAGCCATCCTCCGAAGTATCAGAGCTGGCATAATGTGCTGATTATTAAGAGTTATAAAGATCCATACTTGGATCTGAGACGTCAAAATATGCAGAAAAGAACAGTGACAGAAACTTGAAAGCGATCATAAAAAGCTTATGTTAGGAGCAATAAGGTGAGACAAATACCAACATTCAGAGAAGAGTGAAAGGGATAAGTGAGCTTTTCCCAGAAGTCGTGTTTTATGTAGACAGAGCAAGTTAATACGGGCATTTAAATGTGAACACTAAAGTATCCAAGTAATATTTTTCAAATGTTTTTAAAAATTCAAAGAAATCATAAAGACAACCATATAGATGAGTGTTGGATTATCTAGAAAATAAGCGCAATTACGGACTTTCCTCAGCTGATGACTGATGTTCAGTCATCTCTTTTGCCTGTCCTCGGTGCCCTACTGAATCACCTGAACATAAGGTCCTGGTATGGGGAACAGAGCCAGTATCCCACTTTCCAGATCAGAGTGAACCAAGTAATTTACACATTATTTACAATCTAAATTCTGTGATTGTATGAAATACAAAATGAAATGTGTGCACAAGGCCCTCTGATGTCTAATTGCTCTGTACAGATATCCTTGTGTATGTGCTGAACACTGATACAAACTTAACACTTGCACCTCCAATGTCCATTTTACAGTAAAAATCAAAGTGGCATGAAGTGGCTGAAGCGTTATGGCAGGATAGCAGCTGTTTGCCATCCAACTCCGTTATATTAATACCCCCCACTCCGAAAGAGAGCTGCAGGACTTAGATGCCAAGCTGGAGGAAGTATTTATTTTTCTGAAACAACATCTGGCGCTTTAATGAACTCCACAGGTGGCTGTGTTGGTGGTTTCTAGTCTCTTATGTGGTTAGAGCTCTGTGTGGAGAGCTTAAAAAGCCCATCATGTCAATGACTGCTTCATTCAGCCTGAACTATTTTCGTTGGACTTAGGGATACTGTGGGATCTGTATAACCTCACTAGGGCCTCTGCTGAAGTAGGTGCTTAAAAGCATCTACAGTTCAGACCGGAAAAAGGGATGCTATGTTTGTGTGCATAAAGTTTAGCACAGGCAAGACACCATCTGACCAGTCTTTCTGAAACATCTTATCCAATTTAAAATATTCTTGTCCTTAATAAGGGGATAAAATATATTATACGTCTAAACTAAAATAATATTTTAAGGCTACCAAATCAAGCACCCAAATACAAAAATTTGAAACAACTAACACTGCCTATAAGGAAAATGTTCAGTCAAACAAACTGTTAAAAGTACACCTTGTTACCATAAATATTTTTGGACACTTAACACAGCCCTCAGCCAGATTGTTTTAGACTGGCTGTAATTTTCTGTAGAACACTGAAATTGTGATTTGCTAATGCAATATTGCCTCAGACCATTTCTTAGTGCTCCCCTCGTAATAGCCCATTGTTAGCAACACATTTGTTCACACTTCCCAATTTTCCCCACTGGAGACATAAAAGTGTTTGGATACAAAAAATTCCTAGTTCTTACTGCTTTACAGCTTTTTACCCACTCAGTGAGGTAGATAAAGGGCATTGATAACTAGACCGAGATAACAGAGATCAAAGAACCACATTTTTGCTACATCTCTAGTTCAGTTTAGGACTGTCAAGTTGGTCAAAAAGTTCACAGAGGCAGCTACTGGGAGATTTCATGCAGATGCAGAAGCCCTGTGAAGTGTAAGTTATGGAGCTAGTCCAAACTTCTGCCAGATCCTGGCCTCCTAGGAACAGCCTCAGCTTGCAGTTCAACTGTTTAAAAAAAAAAAAAAAAAAAGAAATGAAAAAGACAGAAATAAGAAACTAATCAGCTTCATGAGCAGCAAAAGAAATAAAGCCTGGTTTCCTCTGTCTCTGCTAAATTACCTGGTGTTTTGTCCGATAACATGCGTGTGCTTTCAGTGTTGCTTTCCCAGAGCAGGGTGTAGGAGCTCTAACTCAGGTCTCTCTTCTACTCAGCATCCCATTTTCACAAAACTTATAAGGGCATAATATTTCCAAGGCCTCTAACCCTCTCTCAAGTGTAGCTAACAATGGTCAAAAAGCTAAAATATTGTCAGGATGGGAAGAGAAAGACACTATAATTGCTAAAGCCTTGTTAGTTTAAGAAATTGGATCAAAAAATTAAAGTTTCAAAGAGGCACTCTGCACCATGTCCACCTGTTAGGTACCCTGATGTGTTGGTATAGGGAGGAATTTTTACATAAGCAGAAAAGCCTTTTTCTCTCCCTTTCACTGATGCTCAGCAAGGTTATTCTCCAGGCCCATACAGTGTTTAATGGATGGGGTCAAACTGGATGAGGCTATATGCAGCTATATTCAGGGTAAACAACTGGCTTCAGTAGGGCCCAGGACTTCAGCTCGGAAGTTTTACCATGGGCATGTAGTGGAGTCTATGGAGTCCTCAGGCTCCACAACTGAACAGAGGTCGAAATGCCACGTTATCTGTGAACTGATGATTCGTTCATACCCTGAGGAGGCTTGTGAGGAATGATGGAGCGAACTCTGTTACTCTGAGTCCTGAGTGACAGCGTTGAGTAATTCTCTGTAAGATGTTTACATTCCTTTAGTTGTAGCTTGCCACCAAGTCTAGGGTTTGACTTTCAGCTGTAGTGCTTAACTTTATATCACTTGAGCAACCAGCTGCTACTAGCAGGGAGCAAACCCAATTGATGTACTTATTCAACTTTGTCCTGCAAAGGCATACTGTTTATTACCTACTATGGAAGATATTCTTCCACCCGTACTTAAGATGTAGTGTGTATCCAACATACAAGGATACACTTTAATACCTTTCCCTGTCGGTTGTTTCTTTCCGCTTTCACACGAAATAATTCCTGATTTCCAATTTCAGCAGAACTTCTACTCAACCAGCATACTAACTGACCTGCATATTTTGAACTTATTGCACAATTTATATGTAGATTACTTGCCTGAAATATTACACCAGCTAGATTTAAAACTATATGTTCCATTAAGCATAAGAATTGCTAGTGCTTTCATATAGCTGTTGACGTTCTGAAGAACATATCTTGCAGCATGACACACAACAGAAATGCAGTGATGATCTATGCCCGTAATGAAGAGAAAAGCAATGGAAATTAGTATGATGCAGGTTTAACCTATGATGAGAGGTACATTCATATACTCTTCTCATCTGTTAGATGAAATCCTGAAAGCTCTTTAGGTGTAGGGATGTGGCCTTGGAGTATTGCTGTCTCTTGGGTCCAGATGATCTTCCTTCTTCACTGGGGCAGTGCTGTACCCAGACTTACGAATGCTCAGTGCTGAATCAGATGGACTTGATTCAAGCCATGTCCCAGTACCAGCTGAAGGCAATGACTGCCCATCTCTGCAGCCCTCCGGGTTTGGGATTCCTTCTGCTGGGGAGCAACCTATGGAATAAATATGTACAGTCTTTGAGCCCGAAAATGATGGAGAAAATCCCCAGACCTGGAATGGGTTGGGCTGGTGGAACTACGGAGGATCATCAGCCTCCATATGCAGTGTGCAAGATGTCCTATTGTAAGATTCTTCTGTGCAGCTGTGAATCCTCCCTGTCCCTTTCTTCCCTGGCACAATGGGGCTGCAAGCCCATCTGCTCTTGCATCTGGAAAGAAAACAAAGGGTGGACATCTGGTTTCTGAATCATGGCTCTGATTAACAACAACTGTCCAGACTGAACAACCTTCTAAGAACAAACCATGAACATGGAAAACATCTCTCTGGAAGGTGAGTTTCCTTCTGAGAGGAGAAAAACAGAGGAAGGCTTTAAGTCTCCCACCTCACAAGCATGTGCTTTGAATACTTACCTCTTTGAAGAAGGGTACCAATTCCCTGTGTGCACTGTACTCTGGCACTTTTGTGAATCTATCACTTCATTCATTCTCGTCTTTGTTTTTGATATCTCAAAATGATGTGTTTTCTTCTCTAATCAAAGAGGTATTTTTTGAAACTTAAATTATATGTTTGAATACTTTTCATGAGTTCATGAGGAAATGCAAACACATTGTACAGTAGGTGTTGATAAAATTTATTTTTTAATTTACTTGACTTATGTAAAAAGCAATTGTTTACTTTTCCATTCATTCTAATTAATACACTCCAGGTGCTGTACAGGCTTCCTAAGCAGCCTTCATCATCTGGATTTACCTTACACTTTAATTCCTGATTGCGTGACTTTAATACAATTCCTTAACCTAAGTTTACAATATTTTTAATATATTTTTAAATGCTGTAATTGAAGCTACTACACCATATAGACAGGATTTTCATGCCTTTGTTTCTATTGTAGACCAGACATTGTCCAAACAAAATTATTTTACTGGCTTTCTGATGAAATAAAACCATTTTTTATCTTTAAAAAAAACCATTTTTTATCTTTAAAAAAATAAGACATTTTCAGCTCAACAGTAAAGATAATTCAGACACTAAAATTTCCCTGTCTTTTCCTCCACTTATTTCATCTGCTTCCAAGTATCCATACCATAAACTTATTGAAGACATTATTTCTATAGCAATAAAAGAATGTCAGGAAATCAGATTTCACATTATGCAAATATACAAACTTTAGCTTGGTTAAGTTGGAAACTAAACTAATGGCTTAACAGTGTAGCAGGTTTCCTAAGTACTTTACAGCTGGTTCATATAAAGCACAGTTGCAGCCTACAAACAGAACAGAAATATTTTACTCAATCACATTGTAAATTTTTATCACAGGTCCTTGTGACAGGAGTCCTAGATAGGGCTGTGTTTAACAAATTATGACAGTACTGTAGCTATTTCACAATTACATGCCTCTATCGCTAGGTACTTCGGCTAATTGGAGGATGCATTTTGGGATGAAACACACAGATGCAACCAATGGACTTGAAAATCTAATCCCTTAGAGCAACTAATGAATTACTTCATCAGTTCCAAGAGGTGAGCTACTAAATACCATACTTAATTTGGAGGAGAAAATACTGGAACTCTGTCCTGAGAAAGTTTTAGAATACCTCTGGCAATTCGAGTATATACAAAGTGGGATGCATCCTACCCTAAATGACTATAGGTTGGGTTTGGTAATGTGTGATACAGTCCTAACAGGATTCATACTGCTTTTTGGATAAAGGCTTGTACAGTGGGCTTATCACTTGGTGATTTCAACAAATGAATTCTAAAACAAAAGCCCACAGAGTCTCCTGTGAGCTCCATAGGGTTTAATTTCTCTGATATATATAGATATATATATGCCAGACCTGTCCTGCATTTTGCCAGCAGGAGAAGGGAAAGGCATTTTCCAAACAAAGGGCTGGAGTCAGGTGTAAAGCCTTCTAGATCTGAAATACCATTTCAGCAAACATCCACTTTTTGGAAGCGTGCAGCTGAGGAAAGCCTTGGTCAGCCTCAGCTTTCATGCTTGCCATCGGAGCTAAACACAGTTGTCTATCAGAGGATCCACTACATTGCAGCCTCTTCATGCAAAGAAAGACACATAGACAGATTTCAGCAAAAATTTCCAGTGGGCCAGCCCCTAGAAACTCTTATTCTGTCTGAACAAAAACCATCAGTATAGGCCTGTAAGTGTAAAATCTGCTTCAGTCCCTATTGATTCACACCTGACTGGCCCAACTCCTGGCCACAGGGTCAAGAGCCCAGTGGTCTTCCCAGCACCTCCTCCTCCAGGCACAGTCCCAGCCAGCCGAGGGGAGAGGTCCCTGCGCACTTCCTGCAGTGCTGGTGCCAGGGTCACTACTGGAGCAGGAGCTGCAGGGCTGGGACTCACTGATTTTTCACATTTGCCAGTGTGAAGCCCTAGACAGGAGACAAAATACGCTGAGAGCCCTTGGAGGGTGGCAGAGTGGTCGCGCTTACCCTGCTTGCCAGCAGACACAGTTTGTCTAAGGAGACATAAGCCTGGCTACCGCTGACACCATCATTCACCCTTAAGTTGCCAGGCTAAAATGTTTGCTTATGGTTTCTAGCTTGGTCTTTTTCCCTCTAGTGCAAACTAGTAATAACAACTATAAAAACAGCTTAAATATTTTTCTTTCTCTCCCTCTAAGGTAGAGAAGCTCATAGCAGTGCAAGAACTTGCAGAAGAGAATTAAATCTTTTTGTTTTTAAAAAAAAACACTTCGAGAAAGCAAGCTAAACTAAGGCAGACTGCAACATGGTCATTCTTTCCATAGGGTTTTGTTTATACATTCAAGTATATCTCTCAGGCTGTGACATTCACTTGGCTACAAGTTCTAGCTTAATGAGAGAGGCCTTGCACAAATGCCAGCTCTAACATGTGACTGCTGCTTTTATGGCTATGAAATGGAGGTGAGGGGAGTCCCACATTCATATTTACTTTTCTCAGCTGGAGGCTGTACAATGTACATTAATTCATAAGGTGAAGCCGCTTGTGACTGCAGAGCCAAGTGTACTGTGAAGCATCATGAATTTTTATTTCTATGTGGATGGAGATTTGCCTGGAGTGAGCCCTCACCAGTGCAGAGGATTCTTCAGAGCTGTTAGCTTTGCTCTGAAGGTGGAGTGCCTTGGAGGTTGTGGAGGGCTCAGTTGATACAGCTGTACGTAGCTGCTGGCATTGAATTATGCTACCTGAGGGCTTGTCACTTCAGTTCTAGTGGCACACGCTTCATAGCTTTTCACGCACACTTCCTCTTGTCATCCAGACATGCTGATGTCCTCAGTGATCAGCTGTGGGTTGGTAAGGAAAATTAACTCACCCAAATACCATTTTCTTGAACTTGTTTTTCATGTCAGTTTTAGAACCACTGATGACCAGTCAGAATGCATGCTGAGAAAACAAATCACTAACCATTTTTCCTGTTAAAAAAAAAATAAATACTGTTTTAATTTCTAATTTTTTCCAATCATTTCAGAATAATCTAGTAATTACCAGGATGATAAATATGTGTAATGTCATTCTTCTAAAGTACTTTGCTTCTTTAGGACTTTCCATACTTCTCACTGAAGTAGGATACTGAAGTTAACCACACAAAACGCAGGGATACGTGTAACGAGATGACACAGGTTCCACAACAAGCATAAATACAGTGCAATTCAACTGATGAGCATACAGTTGCACAGTGCTGAATTTCACCAGAAGACAAAGGAGGGTTTCTTTCCGATGCAGGGTACCACAGGAGTCTTTAGTGTGCGTGTTCATTCCTAGATCCCACTGGAGATGTGATACCACAGCAAATTAATTTTTCTTTCCCTAAATATGTTATGAGCAGTTTTTCTGTTTACAGAAATGTCCCTCTCCCTTATCCAACTAAAGTAAAATGTTCTGAGATATCACAATATGATAACTCTGCTGGGTTCAAGCCTGGAACCTCCCACAAACCTGCCACTCTGGTTTTTTTTTTCCTTCCACATTCAAATATGTGTTAGAAATGTTCTAAAGCTTGTCTAGTAACAGTTTCCAGAAAGGCGGAAGTGGATGACTGCAACAGGCAGAGCCAGGTGCTGGTAAAGGGGTCTGTCAGGAGTTGGAGACACAGCACGCATGGAACAGGCTCCAGGGACCTTCTGGGGAGTCCAGTCACAAGCAACAGGAGACAGGCAACATTGTGCGTCCCAAGCCGATGCAAGATGAAAGCTACCTACTGCACATGGCCCAAATCCAACCAGTAGGCAGGGCCAGAAACAGGGCTGGAGACAGGACACCTACAACATAACTCAGGGAGGGACCGATGGCCCCAGGCTGAGCTGAAATGGGGCTGCTGGACCCGTGGGTCAGGGTGGATGGCCCAGGGTGAGGCTGGTCACCAGTAAGGCCTATTAGTGGCCTCAGAGTACTGACAAATGCTTTCTTTATGGGTAGCATCTTCTGAACTGGGGAGAATAGCATGGAGAATGCTACTATTACATACTTTTTCCATTTACAAGTCATGTTCTAGACATCTCCAGGTGCATAAAAGTACAGAGTTCTTCTCCTCAGTTCTTCTGCACAGGTCCTTTGTCTGATATGATTTTCACCATTTTGATGAATTAGACACTCCTATCGCTGAACTGCAGTAGGGCATTTTTGTTGGGGAGATACCCGGTCTGTCTATCTTATTAGCTATTGCTTTGTACAGTCCAGCAAGAATCAGGAATACAGAAATATCTCAGCCTTTCCACAACACATGCTCTGCATGTTACCTCTGCAGAATGGTACATCCTTCAGGTGATTTTCCTGAAGCACGGAGGCATTCCTTTTTCTTTTGCAATAAACACGGGGAAATGAGTACTCTTTTCTGATGCAAAACCAGTCTGCACACCGCCAATGACACTGTTACACACCCACAAGCACAGGCAGCCAACACAACTTCTTCACATTCCTATGATCCACACAGAGATGGGACATACGTGGCAGATGGGCCCTGTAGTGGTACCCAGCCCAGGAAGCGAATTTCAACTTAAAAGATCAGCCAGTAACTTCAGAGGCTGGAAATCTTGGCCGTAAGCTTAGTCTGTTTGACATCCCCCGCAGAACTGTTCTCTAACGGTGAGGAGAAATGGAATAATGAACAAGTTGACAGATACGCCACTGAAGATTTTAGTATTAAAGCAGCAGAAGCCACTGTGGACTGTGAGGACTTACTCAGTGGGAAATGCAGCCATGGAAATTCTTGCAGTGGGAAAGCTGGACTCTCTTTCTCCACCTTCATTTCAGACTGCACAGACTTCACAGAGGAAAAAAAAAATGAGGACCTCTGAATCTTCCTAAACATTCTTCCCAATCCTGCAATTCAAGGGGTAAATGCAACTGCACCTCTTCTTACTGAAGAAAGGTTCTCTCTTTTTGATAAACAGGAAATCTGATAATACTTTACTAAACAGGCTAAACACTTCATCAGGTCACAAAGTTAAGGCAAGACAACGTACAGTGATCTAGCCTTGATTTGTAAGTTAATCCTTAAAAAAGAATTAAAACACATCCAAAGGCAGACATTACTTTAGCTTTGGGGCAACCTATTTTTTGCACAACCAATGCATCCCCAGCAATCTGTTTATTCCTATTGTGTGTTTTGTTTGATGTTGAGACAAATTTCCTAGGGTAGGAGGTTGGAAAAGAAAATACAGTCTCTTGCTACAAACTGTTAACAGACTCTTGCTTTGCTTTGCTCACTTTAAGTATTTTGCTTAGTTTGGCCCATTACTCTGTTTTTTCTGGAAACCTCTCATTTTTCTTTTGGTTTGCCTTCCAAAACCACAGTGCACCAAGAAAGAATTTTTACTATGGCACGTCTCTGCTTCAAGGAATGCTCGCTTTAGATTCCGATATACCTGCACCCTACATTTTCAGGACAGTATTTATACAAATCAAAAATATTTACTCCACTATGTTTTCATTTTTTGAAAAGAAAAAGACAGAAGTTTCAGCTAGTTAACAGGGGACAATCCAGCTGGCGTCTCTAATGGAAATGATTACCACAGAAACATTTGCAATCACTTAAGTGTGGGCTCCCATGATGCTTAGCAGAAAAGGCTGAAAACGATTCAAAATAAATGTAGTGCGATCTAAACAGGGAGGGCGGAAATGAAAGATAATTTGCAACAAACAAAGCAGAAGCCTTTCTCACCATTCAGGGTCCATTAGCTACAAGATTTTAAAGTTATTTCAGCAACTCTGTTACAAATACATGGAAAATTAACACGTATGGAGCCTATATATATGCTGCAGTTTAGTTACAGTCATCCACATCTGCTTCTGATTTAAGTTATACCTCGGTCTGGCATGGATTCAAAGAGCAGCAGTGGAAGTGAGTCTGGGTCTGGGACCTGACTGGGGTAAATGGATGCAGCTCCACTGAAACAACTGCAGCTAAATCAGCTAACACTGTCAAGCTACTTTTCTAGAGACATGTATTTCTAGGGTATTCCTCCCTTTCACTCTCTCTGTGCCCGATCAACCCAGGAAAAGTAGAGTCCCATACCTTAGCTATAGGCTTCAGTCCTATAACTGCATATGAACTTCTTTGTAATACCAAAAAAGGAGCTTAAATATTATTGTATCCAGAAAACAGTTCCTGTTCTGAAAAGATTGCTTTATTTTTTTATTTAAGGAGATTATTCGTATATTCATATGTAGATAAGCTGAGGACACCATGCTATGTGTATGTTTGTGTATGTGTGCATGTTTGCACATACACAAATGTGTGTGGTATGTATGTGAGAAAAGCATTTCATGGAAAAATAACTCAATAAGCAGTAAATTCCCTAGTAAAAATCTGACTGTACCAGAACAAACTACACTTTCCCAGTTAAGTAGGTAAGTTCTCATGCTATACCATGAATACATAAAAACTGGAGAAAATCATCTCTTAGGATGCTTCAGCATTTTATCTAACAAGACTGAAGCATTTCTGTACCTCTTTTACCTTCATTCCTTGGGTCTTAGTGGTGCATTTCTTTCATGTCACATATTTTTCTTCAGAGTTAAACTATACATTGTTTCATAGTAAAATTTTTTGGGGGACCTAGGACTTCCTGTGAGAAGGATTTTTCAAACAGTAAGAATTTATGGAAAGCAGGCCAACACAAGTATTCTTATATAGCTTAAATATATAGCCTAACTTTTGCATATTTCCATGTTTTATATAGCCTGAAATATGCAAAGCGTAGCCTTCTACTTGACTTCCATAAAGTATATTCCAGTAGCAAAAATGTTCTAAAATTTTCAAAACCTCTCTTCACAACAATTTTATTGAATTTGTTCTCACAGTGTGGTTATTAGACAAGCACCTGCTGCCGCTTGCAATTAATCTTTGAGGAACTGAGGCACAGATAAATGAAATGTGAGATCCACCAAAGCTTTTAAAATTCAAACTAAGCACTCATATCCTAGAGACCCAGAAAAAAACTTGCCTGGGTGAATAAGAACATGAGCATCCTCATGTTACAGAATCACAGAATCACAGAATGGTGGGGGTTGGCAGAGACCTCTGTGGGTCATCTAGTCCAACCCTCCTGTCAAAGCAGGGTCACCTACAGCAGGCTGCACAGGACCTTGTCCAGGCGGGTTTTGAATATCTCCAGAGAAGGAGACTCCACAATCTCCCTGGGCAACCTGATCCAGTGTTCCATCACCCTCAGAGTGAAGAAGTTCTTCCTCATGTTCAGACGGAACTTCGTATGCTTCAGTTTGTGCCCATTGCCCCTTGTCCTGTCGCTGGGCACTACTGAAAAGAGTTTGGCTCCATCCTCCTGACACCCACCTTTGAGATATTTATAAGCATTTATTAGGTCCCCTCGCAGCCTTCTGTTCTTCAGGATAAACAAGCCCAGCTCCCTCAGCCTTTCCTCATAGGACAGATGCTCCAGTCCCCTCATCATCCTCATAGCCCTCCGCTGGACTCTCTCCAGCAGCTCCTCATCTTTCTTGAACTGGGGAGCCCAGAACTGGACACAGTACTCCAGACGGGGCCTCACTAGGGCAGTGTAGAGGGGAAGGAGAACCTCCCTCGACCTACTGGCCACACTGTTCTTAATGCACCCCAGGATCCCATTGGCCTTCTTGGCAACCAGGGCACACTGCTGGCCAGGTTTTCTCCAAAGAAAAGTAATTCAGGACCCAAAGGTACAGCTGCTGGACCTCTTACCTGCTCAACTAATGTAACAGACTCAGTACCCACATTTTTGTTGGGTTTCACACACGTGCGTGCTTGTGCATAAGTGCCAGATGGGCCCAAATTAAAGAGGTTATGTGAAGATCAACTTGTGTCCACAACTTGAACTAGTTCAAGGTACAGCAGTGACAGTTGTCACTTGAAAATGCAGAGGTACATAATTCAAACTGTGATATGGGATCACCAGCCAAATCCTGGGTTCTGGTATCTGCTTTAGCAATTTCTCATATATTTTGCATGCAAGAATGATGAGACAGTACTAAAGATGACTAAAGTGCTATCGTGTAGGGAGCAGCTTTGGGCTGGAAATCCCAGTTCCACACAGGCTCTTAATTAAAACAGAATGGGATATGCCTACTTTTAGAAGAGAGGTAAGTTTGGGGTCATATCACTTTGTCCTATGTTTCCTACTAGTGGTCTGTAGTAACATCTACAATAGTAAATATAATGAGCGAGGTCTGTTGTAAGGGCCTATGGGCAAGAGGCACAGCAGAGCTCATTCCCATATGGCTCAGCTCTCTTCCCTTTCCCCATTTCCCCCAAAGAAGAGGGATGCCCCTTGCATACTGTCCATCAAGAACAGATCCCGACCTGTATTATCTTCAAACTGTGCCTGGCTTTGTCTGGAAGATGCATTGGCCAAAACCATGAGAAGCCAGGGAGCACACTAATAGAGAAAGGGTATGAAGACCAATGCTCAAGCCCACATTCTGGCCTTGTTTAGTTTACACATACAAAGAGCCTTAACCTTCTCCATGTTCAGGGAGGAAACAGACAGGTGCCCAGCCTCGGTGAATGCTAGACACGGCTACAGTCTGAATTGTCACACTGAAGTCCATTTGTGAAATGCAGAAAGGAAGAGAATGTTCAGCATCTCTAGCTGGTGCCCTAACTGCTGAACATCTCTTCAAGCAGGATGTGAACTCTGAGTCTGCCAGTCAAATACAGACAGGGATGAAGGGGTTTCATGAGTGAGTCACCTCACACACAGCCAAAGTTGCACGACAGGCCTGTTTACAGCTGTGTAGCATGGGAGTTAAAAATATACATCTAATGGTTTTAACATGTTTGAGGCACTAGGAACATTGAGAAAAGCTTTAAATGTTCTCCTAGGGAACAAACTCCACAGTGAAGATGTTATGCACAGAACTCCTTTCTGAGGTAAAAAATGTCAATGTCCCTATTTTAAAGAGGACATGACAGGTTTAAATGACCAAGGATACAAGATACATGGCCATTCAACTTTCAAGACTAGATACAAGCACTATCCATCATCTTCAAAGCCATGCTGATAAGTTTATGCAGCTCAAATAGCAGTGCTCGCTGAGCAAGCATTAAGTTTGAGATAAATTGGTGCCTTAGTGTGAAAGTAAGCCCTTCCTTTAGTTACTTGGGAGAGACAGTATGGGGTGAAGTGAAAGCAGACTGCAACTCATCCCGGCAGCAGCTGGCTCTTGCGTAGAAGAGCTGTAGCTTCTGGAAGAAGTAACAGCCAGCAATACAAACAAAGTAAGTGTAAGTGTAGGTCACAGGAGCTCAGGTATTTGGGGCTGTACACCTGGTCAAGAAATCTGTAGCAGTCCAGGAATATGACCCACATCTCACTGGTTCCCTAACTATAGGACAATCCTTCCTCTTCTTATATTTGTTATCTAAATGACTAACCAAAGCAGACTGGGGACTCTTTAGAAAAATATAACAGGAATTGTTTCTGCTGCAATTCTGCTAGCTTTTGCAGCTAATTTAGACAAATGTGTGAAAGAAGGATTTTCTTAACCAAAATAGGGTGGGATTTATCTGAGGAAAGGAAGACCAAATGTAGCTGAGTTTACCATTCTCACAGTGAACCCCCTACCACATTCCTTTTACAGTCAAGAACAAAAATGCATACTTCATACATTTCCGCTCGTTCAAAAGTAAGAGTCTAAAGTAGGTTGGATGAGTTATACCCTTAGATAACCTGTTTCACATTTCCAAAGGGAGCTTGTACTTCTAATGTAGCTATCTACATGGCAGATTTCTAAAGCTGGGCATTCTGAAGCTCAGACTTCGTGCTTGCCTTATATCCTTTGCAGGATGGACACCTGCATCAATACAAAGTATAGTCCAGTCTAACAGACTGAGTGGTCTGTGTTGATGCAATTCACATAGATGAATAGATGCAACTCCACTGTATATGGAGTTCAAGCAAATTTTGGAACAAAAGTTGAGATATACTGTAGGTACACAGCATAGTCTGAAGGCTTTCTAGATCTATTTTCCAGCATCCCTACTTAACCTGGCGTCATATATATCTCATAGTAAAATGCCTGAAGAATAACAGACAAAGAGTAGGATAGATGTACTACTTAGAAGATGATTGATGAGGATTCACACAATCAGTAATTCTGTTCCAGCCCTGGTTATTTTCCTTTTTGGCAGTCATGTCATTCTGCAGCAAATAATGGATGAGCCAGTTGCAGCAAATGAGTTCAGGGACCACCTAGTCCCTGAGCAGTAAGAGCCCAAGCACAAAAGGGTGTTTTGTCTTACTTCTGTGCTTCCATTTTTACATTCACCATCAACTAAGCTGAAGGTGAAAGAGCAAAAATTAGACCTATGTCAACCTGCTTAGGGAACTCTTAGACGTAATGAATTTCATTGGCTGATTTTGGATTTTCTCTGTTTTTTGTTGGTTTGTTTGCAACTGGCTTTCGATATGTCTAGGAAGAAGTCAAAAGAAGACTAAAAACTGGTGAACATTAAGCAAAAGATTTTTTTTTTCTCTTAAAAGAGAAGACCTTAATATAGGTCAGCTTTGATTAATTTTAATAAAACAGAAGGAACAATGGGATAGGAAGGTGACAAATTCAGTAGTAGATTTTGGATATGTAAAATGAAATGGGGGAAATTTCATAAGTAGTGACTCCAATAAGAAATCCCAGGATATGATTTAATAATTTGTTAGTCTGATTATTGTAAATGCAAATTAGGCAATGTGAAAGGATGCATGTTTACATGGTGAACTGGTTGAAGCCAATAGCTTACATCTTGAAAGGGGCAGTTTTGCAGTCCAAAATTTGTCTGACTACTTTGTGAGGCAATTCGGTTTACTAAACTGTGAGAGAAACATGTACAAAAGTAAAAATTAGTTTAATGAACAGAGCTGGTCCACCAAACAGTTAGAGAAGAGCTCGACCTTGCAAAAGGGGGACTGCACAACCAGGACCGCATGGGAATGGAACTGCCTTTTTTGGCAGCTGTTGAGATGTCAGACCAACTCAGTCCATTTGATGCAACAGTACCATAAGTGGGAATGGCATTGGGTTCTTCAAAGAGTAGTTTCTCTTTAAAATCTACTAAATCTACCATACTTCACAGAGATATAGATACCACATGAATAGGAGCAGGATCACATAAAGAGAAGAATATGTAGGTGCTACAGAAGCAATAAGAGGTTTGTTTTTTTCCCGAAGATTGTAATTTCTTTCAACCGGTTCACCCATGCTTATAACAGCGAAATTTTGTGAGAGTGGATCACTAAAAGCAGTAAAGCTCATACCACTTATCTGGACAGCTTATGTGGGCATCTACAGATGAAAATAGTAACATGTTGTGTCAATTTAAATGAAGTGAACAAACTTTCTATCCTAGTTCGTTTCAGAACTTAAGATTTTTAATTTGGTTATCTGTGAAGACTTTCTGTAGCGTATTTTTGTATTTTCTTAGAATCTTACAGTTGTGTGGAAGCAGCTAAGTACAAAGCAATCACATAACCATGAGTCATTAGTGAACTAAATTTTAAATATCCACTAGAATTATTTCACCAGAATTCAGTCCTACTAGTCGAGAGGCTTTGCAGAGAAATATTTTTTTCTTTCTCCCTTTCAAAAAAAAACGAAACTTGGGAAAAGATGATTGCTTTACAAGTATGTCACCGTTCTATGACCAGACAGCCCCTGCACGTTTATGATACAGCTAGTTCAGAATGTGTTCATTTAAAGGTTTTTACCAAACTATAATATATAGAGAAACAGTACACTTTTCACAGATTTATTGTTTGTGTTTAGTTCATCTTTCATATACACAGATTAAAACATGACCTTGCTTGTACATGTGCAACATGACACATGAGAAAACATAGGCTGGCCCTTCTCAGGCATCACCAGTGCCACAGGAATGGGCAGGAATGGTGAGGGTCAGTCTGCACATCCATCTGTCACTCTCCTGTCAGAAAAGAAAAGGACAAGTCAGCTATTCAGTCCCAAGGAGACAGCCATAGGAGGTTAAGTCCAGCATATGATTTGAGTCCATGAATCCTACTACCACATGGGAGGGAGGAAAAAAAAAACAAAAAGAAAACAAACAAACAAAATTAACAGGCAAGCTTTTCCCCAGCTTTTCCTCTATTAGCCAGAGTGGGAATCCCACACTCATCATGTTGTGAACTGTGACTCTTCCCCAGAACCCAACTCTCCCCAGGCCCTGACAGAACTGCAGTTCCCAGGTCAAACACACCCACAGAGCCGGCTGTGTGCCTTGTAGGTATTGCTTTCACAGCATCATCGCACTTACAGCCCATTGTGGGAACAGGCAGATACAGCTTTGTGCTTAATTTAATGCAACAGTCTCCTGCTTGCTCAGTGGAACTGTGCAGCTACTGCAAATATTTCATGTTCAGCCTACTGGGGGGAAGGGCAGAAGGAGGCTTTTCTCCTTCTTTTCTGAGAGCTCATAATTTTAAGTGTCGCTTCTGAGAGCTGAACTGCCTGTGGAGCCCAAGAGCAGAAACGTAATGATGAAGGAATCCTATTGCAGCAACAGCAGCAGTGCCACATGGCTAACTAGCTGGAACAAATCACGCTATCGCTCTCCAGCCCTCTGCTTAAGGAACAAGCAAACGTGGCTCAGCAGTAAGTTCTCCAAACCAGGGCTCCGGTTCTGAGATAGAGGAATTTCAAGGAAACTTTGCACTGTCCTTTCAGGATTAGTAGGCTTTCTTACAAAAGTATTTCCTTGTGTTCTTTTCTCCTCCATCTTTATACTTCCAAGACTCTTTTCTGAGGGACTGCCTGCCAAAGCATTCTGAGATCATGCTGACAGCAATCAGAACAATCTTTTCAAGGCTTTTTTCTCTTCAGCTTCTGTACCACCAGGTCCACAGACCGCAGATAGTTGTTTCTAACCATGCTCTTCTTTAGAAATTGAAGCACCCTTAGTAATTTTTTTAGCCTGTTTGGTAGTAGAGAGAATCTAACTGTATTTACTCCAGACTAACAATGACTGAAAAGGAAACAGCATTATCTGATAGGCAATGCAATTAAAATAGGAGGCCCATTAATGCAGTTTTCCCGTGCAATTTCCAACAATTCACATCTCAGCAATACACCCTCAGCTGTATTAAAAGCCAGCCTTCATGAAATACAGCTATGTCCAGCCTTATCAAAGTGCTGAACCCAATTTTCTGGACAATTGAGTATTTCTGATATTTTACTATATAAAATACATGTTTTTTCATGTGCACAAGGTGATTCGAAGTGGTCAAAAATGGAAAACATACTTTTTTTAAGAAGAGTTTGTTATCAACCAAGGTCATTTGGGTGATGCCCAACTGGCAGAAAGAGGTTAGATCTTTCAGAGAACAGAAAGACAGGGAAGTAAAAAGGGCTAGAGTCTTGAAACACAATCTCTCCAGGAGTGACCCTACCCCAAGCTATAGGAACCAAAGTAATATGAACTGCCAATGAGTTTCAGTCAGACCAGTTGCTGTCAGTAAACACAAAACAAGGCATTTTTCAACTTCATAATTTAATCCAGCTGCCTTTCACACATATCTCAGAGTAACAGATATATTTAGTTCTTTAATGTGCCTGGTCAAAAAACTATGAGCCATGTGGATTTTGCTGAAAGGTGAACGGTTATTACGCTGACCAAAGGGTGTGCCCCTCTCCAAGCTTTCAACTTTGGGGTCCATGTTTATATGCTGTGAGCTAACTGCCTGTGAAATGTTGTACAGATGCAAGAAACAGATGGGTTCTATTGTCAAAAGTGGGTTCTAATAAAGCAGGTAACTCACCTCTGTGTTATTTTAAGCCCCCTATTTTTCAGGTAAGCCCAAGCATACCGGTGACCATTTCTGCTCAGAATTCCTCTGAGACTAACACCCTTCCCTTCTTCCGAAGGGGATGCATGAAAGAAAAGAGGGGTTTAAATACAATTACTTGCTGTTAGTGATGACTCTTTTCCTTTTTCCTAACACCAAGAGCTTCTCTCCCCCTGCCCTCTTACTACACTTCAGAATAAGGATAATGCTCAGAATTAACTTTCTTTGCCTGAATACTGAAATCAAGGAGTTGCAAGCAGTTTTAGTAAGAGGAAAGAGGGGGAAATGGCTGCAGCTATAAAGAGTGTTTGGAGGGCTGGAGAGATACTGTACTTCCCAACAGCTGCACTGCATCAAGACAAACCACAAAATAGTTTTGCAGCAGCTCCCTAGAGCACAGTGGAAACAAAAGCCAGACAAGGCTATTTTGGGTGGGTTTTTTTTTTAATGGAGGAGGATAGGAGGGAGAAGGGAACAGAAAGCAAAAATAAGCCCTATGCCAATATATCACTGTGTATATGCTGCTGTAAATATATAGGTAGCTGGCAGTAGTGCACATCATCAGATGTTACTCATTTGCTGTGTTTTAGGTGCTGAGTTTTTAAGGTGGAATTCATGGAATAGTCAATTACAGTATTAATCTACTAATGTAAACATAAGTAAATGTAAAGGAATGTCTAAAGATATAGATAATTTTTATTTTTAAACTAGTGTGCTCTAAAGAAATTTCATTTAATTTAGTAGTTACACCAGATTAAAACTGGTGTAAATGAGGGAAGCTTTGCTGTTCCCTTTCAGAAAATTGATGTCAGTTATTCTGATTGTGTCTTTATTCTCCTCCTATGACTCTCCACAAAAATATAGACCTTGTTGTTGTAATCAGAAAAAGATGCATCGATTGTCCATGGCATTGACTGTAGCTATTCAGATACTTCACTTCTAATGAGAGGGTTAATAAAGATAACTCCTCCCCAGGACCTGAAAAACTTCAGTTGTAATTGTAAGAATGTCTGAGCTGAAGTCCCGTCTCCCTCCCTGCCCCCATTCTTCAGACTGCACTTTACTTAAATAAACTATTTGGGTTGGAAAACATTCCTTAGGTTTATTCTGACTCATGATTTCTCTGCCGCTTTAGAATCTTTAAAATGCCATGCAACTTCTTAAAAGTTTCAGTCTACCTAATCTACTGGGGGTAAAAAGGCATCTTCTCAGTTCCTTGAGCACAGGGAGCTGAGTCCAGACAAAGTCACCACTTTGGGTGATGGCTGTTGCATGACCCCTGAGGAGGGATCATGGGCTTTTTCCTAGATTTCCTAATTACACTCTCGGAAGGACACAGAACTGGCAATGAAGAACTCCCACTTTTTCATTCCAACTTTTTTTTCCTATTTTTAAAACAGATTTTGGGACCAATCCATCAAATGTAGCCTTCAACCAGTTCAAAAAAAAGGCTGACCACTCCATATAAATATAAACAGGGAACTTGCAGTGTAACAGGGAGCATTGTTCTGGTATTGATACTACACCAAAACCATAATCTCATTAAGATCATCATGTGTTTACTTACCAAACAATTCCATGAAGTACAGATTTACATACTCCCTCTCATGAAGGACACAATCATCTTTCACAATTGCACAGTTTTAGACGGAAACAGGTACAGACCCATTCCCACAATCAAGTTAGTAGTTTCAGGTAAGTTTACATGTCAGCTGTTTGTACACACTCAGTTCATGCAAACTGCAAGCTATTACAATTTACCTTATCTCTTAAGGGAACAGAGAGAAGCAAAACTCATTTTCTGGTGTTCATCACAGATTTCTTCATCGTGCTCAGAGACGCTGACTACAGCTCCGCTG
Organism: Opisthocomus hoazin; assembly: GCF_030867145.1. Classification (NCBI taxonomy): domain Eukaryota; kingdom Metazoa; phylum Chordata; class Aves; order Opisthocomiformes; family Opisthocomidae; genus Opisthocomus; species Opisthocomus hoazin. The sequence goes on along the minus strand of NC_134417.1, from coordinate 67,168,642 downwards.
GTGTCAGATCTTTCGTCAAACCACCTGTACGCAGGAGTTCACATCTTTCTTTGTGATTGTGTTGTGTGCAAAGACTTGTGGAGACTGATAGGGCTCCGTGTTGCTTTTGTCAATTAGTGTGACTACAGAGTATTTAATTCCAAGGAATGGTGTATGCTTCATCTGCCATCAAAGGAAACACTTGACGTAAAGAAACTATTCTAAGGAGAAAAGAAAGTGAAGAATCTTCTGTACGGGCTGGAGCAAGTCAACACACTTCATGTCCAGGACCGTTATTAGCTCTCCGTTATTAGCTGCTTAGACCCAGTTGCATTAAGTAGCTCACAGAGAACAACGCAGATATCAAGTGAAAAGTGATTCCCATTTCACTACAGTGTTTTCACCCACTCACTGCAAAGCCAGCTCTGTCTGCTAGTACAGCTCCTCTCATGCCCTTCCGCAGTCTTTCCCACAGAGCACACTGCTCCTACTTCTCCCACAGCTGGCACACAGCTGCAGCTCCTGGCCCATCAGGAGAGAGGAAGATGCTTGGTGCCAGATGAACAGCAGCCATTTCACAAACCTCCTCACCTTCCCTCTGTCTCTTTTCCATGCTACCCGAGCGCTACCTGAGTGAGCTTAGCTGCTGTCCCAACGACACAGCACCCATCTTATTATACACTCACGTGCAGTGCAGAAAGCATACAAGAATCCAGGTCAACCAATTATGGGACAAGTCCTGGAATATTTATTTGGGGCAAGTCCAGGAACTATGGACACTTCTGAAGTGCTGCTTTCTTTGAAAGATGGCAATGTGAGTAGGACTGAACCTTAAGAACAGATTATATCACATATACATACATACAGTTTTACCTGGAAGACAGAAAGATTGCCTTAATCCATCTCCTGACCTTGGCCACAACCCCTCTAGGTCCCTCTCTGCATCTTTTTCCTGCACTTTGTCTTCTATCCCTGCATTGAAATGCAAGATGTGTTTACATTCTGCCTACCCAAGAGACTTCTGCAAATCTCTGACCAGCATGATCATATAGCGAAACAGTTGTTAGCCGGCTCTCTGTAAACACACATATTGTTCAAATCAGGGCTTGAAGACAAGGGCTTCCTGTTTGCTCTAGTTCTTTCACAGCCTTACTTAACGGGTAAAGTCTCTGGAAGTGACAATATAATCCATTTCTGGAAAACTCATTAAGAAATACAGGGTGGGGGATGAAGGGATTGAGAGCAGCCCTGCCAAGAAGGACTTGGGGGTACTGGTCAATGAAAAGCTGGACATGAGCCACCAACGTGCACTTGCAGCCCAGAAAACCAACTGTATACTGGGCTGCATCAAAAGCAGCATGGCCAGCAGTTCAAAGGAGGGGATTCTGACCCTTTGCTCTGCTCTTGTGAGAGCCCACCTGGAGTCCTGTGTCCAGCTCTGGAGCCCTCAGCACAAGAAAGACATGGACCTGTTTGAGCGGGTCCAGAGGAGGCCACAAAAATGATCCAAGGGCTGAAGCACCTCTCCTGTGAGGAAAGGCTGTTCATCCTGGAGAAGAGAAGGCTCCAGGGAGACCTTATAGCAGCCTTCCAGTACCTGGAGGGAGCCTATGGGGAAAATCTTTTTCGCAAGGTGTGTTGTGATAGGACGAGGAGTAATGGCTTTAAACTAAGGGAGGGTAGATTTAGACTGGATAGAAGGAAGAAATGTTTTACCATGAGGGTGGTGAAACACTGGAGCAGGTTGCCCTGAAAAGTAGCAGAGGCCCCATCCCTGCAAACATTCAAGGCCAGGTTGGACGGGGCTCTGAGCAACCTGGTCTAGCGGTAGATGTCCCTGCTCACTGCAAGGGGGTTGAGCTAGATGATCTCTAAAGATCTCTTCCAACCCAAAGCATTCTATGATTCTATGAAATGCATGTAAGATACAAGAATAGTTACAGCACAGCCACCTCGCTGTGGTTTGAAGCTAGTGTCTCAGGCCTTCAGGACCAAAATCATCCACAAATTTCCTTCCAAAATTTCTTTAGAACTGACTAACATAGAGCTGGTCATCAAGACAACATCTTCCAAGTGGCATTGTAGTTGTCAGTCAGCCTCTGCAGACACTTTCCTAGTGTGAATCACAGAATCACAGAATGGTAGGGGTTGGAAGGGACCTCTGTGTGTCATCTAGTCCAACCCCCCTGCCAAAGCAGGGTCACCTACAGCAGGTTGCACAGGACCTTGTCCAGGCGAGTTTTGAATATCTCCAGAGAAGGAGAATCCACAACCTCCCTGGGCAGCCTGTTCCAGTGCTCCGTCACCCTCAGAGGGAAGAAGTTCTTCCTCATGTTCAGACGGAACTTCCTGTGCTTCAGTTTGTGACCGTTGCCCCTTGTCCTGTCACTGGGCATCACTGAAAAGAGTCTGGCCCCATCCTCTTGACACCCACCCTTCAGAAATTTGCAAGCATCTATAAGATCCCCTCGCAGCCTTCTCTTCTTCAGGCTAAACAAGCCCAGCTCCCTCAGCCTTTCCTCATAGGACAGATGCTCCAGTCCCCTCATCATCTTTGTAGCCCTCCACTGGACTCTCTCCAGTAGTTCCTCAAAAGAAGAAGACTGAAAAGCTGAATTATAACCACTATTGAATTCAGGTAGCAAGAATGCTGTTTCCCAACCTTACTTATCATTATGCCAATTCAGTAATAAATAAGGCCTGACATTCTGCTTGGTGGAAGTACAAACATTGAAGGATCACATACAACAACGGTAAGCAGCCTAACAGAGGTGTGGAGATGATGACTGAAACATAGCTCTTGAGGTTCTAATTACTTGGAGAGGTGTAATGCCCAGATGTAGCTAGAGCTGAGTGAATAGACACAACACTAAAGGTTCAGATTGGCATTAGAGCTCAGCCACAGGGTCTGCTTTTACCAAAACATTAACAATTCTGTGTAAATTGAAATTAAGACAGGGCAGATTAAAAGCAGAATATTTAGCACCATTGTTGAACTTCACATCTTCAAAGACCTATGCCAGCATGAAACTATTAGCATGCATCACACATCTGTAAGTAATGTAAATGAAGGCTTTTACAGGCATTATGCAGGGGGAGAAACAAGGACCCAGGAGGTAAATTGTCAGAGGTTAACTAGTAAATCAGTGGCTTCAGGTGATGATAACCTGCTTGACTGCTGGTCATATGGCAAATACCATCGTGCTGCCTTTTTATATAACTTGTGTGCAAATGTTTCATTTGTTGCAGGAAGTTTAGAAGTTATCTGGAAGCTTAATAGCTCCTTGACATTGTGAGATTCCAGGATCTGTTAAATTGGGAAATAGGGGCTCTAGCTAACCTGTTTGATTCTACTGACTGTATTAACAACCTGAAAATTGATTCCTGGTGTATGCAACATGTTTATCATGTAAATCACTAGCTAAATTTCTGAATAAAGTTTTATTGAATTGGTAAGCAGAGGCATGGGAGGTAAAACCGCAAAATAAGTTAAAAACCAAGAGAAGAAAATTATGGAACTGATACTGCAGGCAGTGAATGTAAAGATATTCTTCACTTTTCTCATTCCAATTTTGGCAAGGATATTGAGAATGAGAGCCAAAGTGCTGTCATTTTTATTAGTGTGATTCTTGCACCAGTGCAATTCTCTTGTGTGCTGTGATGGATTCCCCCAGGTGTAAACACAATCATTGTTTAGATTCCAAATCTCTGCTAAGTGAGCCCCTGCTCCTGCTCTGACCGTAGTTTAGGAACAATTGTTACTTTGATGGAATAAAACTGAGAATGTGAAATCCATGTGAAAATTGGTACAGTTACGTTTTTAATGAACAACTTTGCAATTGTCAAATGCAGTTCTGTGTATGAATGAATGATGTAGAAGCTAGACTTTTTTTTTCACTTAGAGAAAACAACTGAGAAAATAATACCGGTAGAAAGAGGATTGTAGGTGTAGGAAAAGAGGCTAATTGTGGGGAAACAGTGAAGATATTAGGGGTAAGGTTTTTTAAGCAAAAATAATTTTCAGACACCAGTCTAGAGTAGGAAATTAGACTAGGATGTAGTTGGAGATGGTTGTTTCTTCTCACATATTCCTGTTTTTACCACAGATACTTGCTACCTCCCTTTAGTGCCCTGATAGCTTTCATAGGCAGGCTAATGCCTGTCTGGCATCTTCACTGCCAGTCCTGGAAGAAAAGGTTTCCCACCTCATGGTCTTTGAGATATCCCCATCAGTCAGTTCAGGAACAAAGGCCAGCAATTACAAGACAGAATTACACCCACTGAATATGGGATATCCCTTGAAAGGTGCTCTACTTTTTGGCAATTACAAGGAGTTTGCTTTGAAGTTTTTGATACAGAACCCATCAGAACTTGGAATGTTTGAGGTCAAAGTATACCTTTTCCCTTAATATTGAGATACTATTCTTGATAAATATCTTAGTTGGAAGAGAGAGAGCAAACTTCAACTTTCAGGAGTGATGTGTAACATTGTAGGAATGAATTTACAACAGGTTTTTTTCTTTACCAAATCAAACCCTAAAATCTTAATACTTTCCAGGCACTCCCTCTGTATTTTGGGTTAGAATGAGAAAACGTAGCTGCTCAAATTATTATGTCAGCTCTTCCATACTAGTTACTGAGCAAGGTTTCCTTTTAAAAGCCTGAAGCATTGCCCTCAAACTCATCTGATTCTTTCTTCTCCTCACTTCCCTGGTTGTTGTTGGAAGAAGTCAAACGCTCAAAGGTTGCAGAGAAAGAGGCTCACAAGGGAAAGAAGACTTCAGCTCATCTTTTGTAACCCTAATTCTCATGAATGCACCAGCACACAAGAACTGCATCAGTGTAGCTCTGTGCTCTTATCAAAAATCAGTGTACTGTCTATAATCTAATCCTATGAATCTGGCTGTGTGGTCTCTGTCCCATGACACTAAATATAAATGGTTCACGTTTACTCTGTATGCTTACAAATTAATATATTACCTGATGTGTGATGGATTAGTTACCTATGTATTATGTGAAGTCTTTCAATAGTTCAGCATATATCCTATAGTAGCTGAGAAAGGTTGCTCTAGATCTCATCAGTAAACACAAATTAAAAATAATTTCTTAGGATAAAATAGTAATATTTCTTTTAGCTAACAAAGAAAGACTTTGCTGTTGTTTTTTTTCTAATTGTGAGTTGTCTTCTATTTCTGTTGAACTTTGCTTCTGTATTTCCTACAACGTGGATGAGAGGAAACTGTACACTATTCTTTACATTATCTGATTTATTAAGTCAAATTTGTTAATTATGAAAATTTCTCATGAACAAAGCTAACCCATGAGCAAATTAACCCTTGCAAATCAGGCAGAATGGTCCAGTTTCCATACAGTTTTCCTGTTGGTTTAAAACAGAAGCCCACTGCTTCGCTATCGGTCTTTAAGGAAATCCTAAGATATTATAAGTAGTATGACAAAACTCGCTGTTCAAACACAGTCTTCACAGTTAATACCACATAAACATCAAGAATATCATTCCTTTTACCCCAAATTCATGTTTGTGCATGAAAAAGAGACAGAAAGCTAGTGTGCTCCCCTTCAGTAGAGCTCTTCCCTGCAATAGGGGCAGCAGCTCCAGCAACTTGGAAAGAGCTGAGAAATATGAGAGTCTGGAAACAAAGCAATAAAAGTTGAGCTGGGCAGCTCCAATAAGAAATCATCTGGAATGTGGCAACACTGAGTTGCAGGGTAAGATATGGATTTGGAAGCAGCTAAGGAAAATCAAATTAACCCAAAGCAAAGAAAAAAGAGAACTGCACAAGATAAGATACACATTCTTTGCTGCAGTCTGATTTTCCCTTTGTTACCACTCAGACTCCTCTGATGATCAAGTGTCTGTACAGTGAAGTTGGAGTTTGCATGTGATGAACAAGCAAATCTTGTCCTGAGTCAATGATGCAGAAGATACAATGAGACTTGAATTTTGAACCATGCATCTACCTAACCTAAAAGCACTAAATTCTTAGAGTATTAAAGTTTACAATATTAGAATATTCACACTTGCAAGACTGAGTACACTGACCTGTCTGTGTATGCACAAAGACTGCAAAGGTCCCGGCAGCTTGGACACAGCTGATGCTTCCAATGCAGAACTAGAGTTTGAGCACCAATGACAGCATGAAGTGTCTCAGCATTTAAAACTAAGAGATAAAAGCACAAGTATTTACTACATAAAATAATGAACTGAGCCTTATGTAACTCTTTCACCTTCTCTATTTGAATTCAAATAGCTTTAAGCAATAATTCCTGAGAGCATTTAAATGGAAATGAAGTTTATAAATCAACTCTGGAGGACACACACGCAGTTAGACTGTATCACGAGAAGTACACAGCAGCTCTCAGAAAAGCCAAAAGCTGCCTTCATTTGAATGTCTTTCAGTTTCGTGACAGGGATACGGAAGAAGGCACATTTCACCTGCAACAAAAACATTTACCTCATTTCATGAAAATAGTGTTATTTGACAGTTAAGAGAGAGTTTGACTTCAGCTGGATGCATAATCCATGGTCTAAATCTGCTAGGGATAGAGCAGAAGGAAAGATGTAACTATGCGTTCTCTCATAGAGGGTGATCTCTTAATTTTCAGTTCAGCCAAATGGAAGACAGCTTGAATCAGGCTTGTAGCTAGCTTGCTTTGCTCCCATGTGTTCAAGAGGACTGTAGACCCCCTCACTTCTTGTCTACAGTGATTTTATAACACAGAGGCATCATCCTCTGTGGTTTGAAACCTTTCAGAGTAGCCTTCCAAAAGCCAAAGACCTGTTATATTGTAATTACTCAATTAGCCAGTCTGGTTTGTTTTGGAAGCACTTTAACCCATTGTTGGCTTGCTCCTTTTCTATTCTCTGAGACTTTTTTGGTACAAATAACTTAAGAAAACATTTTTGGTTTAAATTTGGGTAATTTCTGAGGTGATTGCAGCCTGTGGTCCTAGTCCTGTGACCACTGCAGGAGATGCTGAGCAGCTGCTGAATCACACCTCCCGAGGCGATCCAGGCTGCTTAGGTTGCAGCCCCAAATTATCCTGAGAGGGCATTACACTGTGAAGAATCCACACAGCTCATGCCCTTAAGCCTTGCACTGTAGCATTCCCTTTCAATGTATGCTACCTGTGGTCACCTCAGAGCAGGGCAGCTTGCTCACTCATGATGTAGCCCCACTCTACATGGCTATCTTTCCTATAGGGCAGCATGGCATCAGTTCCACTGAGGACCATGCCAAGTTCCCAACACTGTTCCCGAGACAAAACCTATTGGCTTCCTGCAGTACTGATATACCCCAGTATTTCAGGACTGGGGCCTGCATCCACACACACATCCTAGTTCTTAATAATTCTTTCCATGATTTCTAAAATGATAAAAAAAGGAGTAACTATAAAAATATAGTATCATTTGTAAGGCAGCAAACATTTGTACCTGTACTTTTCATTCGGAGGCCTTCTCTCCAAATCTTATCTGTACATCCTGCTGAGCATCTTGCTCCATGTGGCAAAATAAAACACAATTTACAAATGAAAATATTCTCCCCCATGTCTGTTTAGCAAAATCAGGTTAAGCTCAGACAGTTTAACTGTTCTCATGTACCACCTGCTCAGTAGTATAGATTCTGTAGACATGGTCCTACCTTTCTTAGAGTCCCATGGGTATACCTGTCAAGTACATTAGTTTTCCATTTTATTTTTCAGTGGCAGCGTAAGGCATAATCTAAACTACAGAATTTTCCCAAGAAAGATCCAGAAGAAAAAAGTAAACTTTTTGAATCTGCAAACTATATAGGAAATAAAAATTATTTTAAATACACAGGCTCAGTACTGACACCAGTTATAAAAGATAAGTGGATACAATTGTCCTGTCTGTTTAAAGAACCCAGCTTTCTTCCAGTATTGTGGTTTTTTCTTTCACAAGTGCTTTGGAACCTAAGAGTTTCCCTGTCAGGTCAGATCAAAGTACCTCTAATGCAGTGTTTTGTCTTTGATAGCAACAAATAGCAGACATTCAGAAAAAAAAAAAAAAGTATATCAGGTGATGTTTCATCAAAATATACTCACTGCCTTTAGCTTCTTATGGTGCAGCAACTACAAGCCTCAACTCTCACCTGCCAGCTGCCTTTTGCAGAGTTTCAAGGAGTCCACTGATTTATTGTCTAACACTTTAAAGATCTTCTAAAATTTGACACGTGAAAATAGCATCCTATGAAAAAATTGGAGTACACTATTACAACAAGGGTGCTTATCATCTCACAAGACTATGTAGGAATAGACCAAATCAAGGATTAGGAACCATTTTCAGAGAGTGGAAAACATTGTAGGAGAGAGAATGGAGAGCTACCTCTCTCTCCATTAGTGGTATTTGCTAACAAGGAAAGTTAATACTAAGAAGGCATTTTGTGCTGAAGAGCACCAACAACATTCAATAAAACATATTTTTAGTCTGAAGGCATGACAGACCTCTTGGAGGGGATACCTGCATGCTTTCTGTTTGCCTGCCCATTGCACCCCCTCGTAACTCCTAACCTTGTAGGAACTGATGGAAGAAGACACAAAGATACTAAAAAATCTGCAAGTTTCATGAAACTGGCAGGCAAGTAGAGGGAAAAGACTAAAATCAGCAGCTCCAAGAAGGAAAGGCTGCAGTGTGAGACAGAGCCTGTCCAGATTGGCTTGCCAGCGGGCTAATCAGTACAGATACGCTGGCCTGCTTGTGACTAGCCCCAGCGTGGGCTGCTTTTCATGCAGCTGGTAGTTGCATAGGAGGGAGCTAAGCCTGGTGAGAGAGAGCAGGTATAGACGATGTGAGAGAGGGTAATCTGGGAGAAGGGTGGAGCTGAGGTTTTTAGGATGCCACATCTATCTGTAAGGTCTATTGGTTCCACCGCTTATGGAATCACTTGGGTTTTTTTATGAAATTACATGTGATTACAATGAACAATGACCTAGTAAACTGTATTAAATGCTTTTAACAAAGCACAAATAGCTTTAAAAATGTTTGTAGGGAGAAACAACACGATACTCCATGCCATTCCTTGGTTCTACCACTTAAAAATGGGAACACTGTGGCGTACAAGTAATTCTGGGACACAGCAAGATACCGCACTCAGCCAAGCCTCACATGACTGACTGCATCTGCAGAGATTTCCCATCTGCCTCTGTGTGACATGAGCGTATGCCATGAGTCCTTGTACTCAGATGCTCTAAGCTTTTTTCCTAGTCTGCAGCAGGAGATCTTGTTTGTCTTTTCAGTGAATGGGGAGCAGAAAGTTGTGGGAAGGACATCCGAAAGTAATCAGCACACAGATGATTTCCTCTGCATCCTTCCTCCAGAATGAGGTGTTCTAACTACACATGAAGCAGAACAGACGTCTGTCCGTAGCTGCAGTAGAAGATGAAAGCATTTCAGGCCTGTGCAGAAGGGTTTTTTTTTCTGCAGGATGACAAGGGGTGAAAAGTTTTAAAGTGAATCTTACTGATATCTGCATGCTGCCTCATTTTTCAAAGTAGGATTTAGATGCATTTGAAAACTACACTCACTGCCTGTGGGAATTCAGCTGCTTCAGAAGCCAACTTCAGTGATGTGCACTGTCTGAAACAAGCCTTTACTTGCACTGCTGCTTATTTTTTACTATCACTGTGCACACCAAATGGTAACCATATAATGATGGATATGGTTGAAGGTGCTTCCTTCATTGGGACTGATTTTTTTCCATTAAATCATCAGTTATGTACTCTTTGTTGTAGCTGGAATTTATCACTTAATATGGAAAAGTACAATTTATTATTACATTCCTTGAAACTCAGGACCTGAAGGTAACAAAAAACCTGATTATATTTCCACCTGCTATAAACAGTTCCAGTTGTGAGTTCTTTTGGTGTTTGGTTCTGGTTTTTTTCTTCTATTATTCTAACCACACAACAAAACTTCTCAGTAGCTAATTTCAAGGCAAAGTACCAATGATTTGGTACTGGCATTCTCCTGTAATATTGCCTGTGTGATTTTGATTGCTATAATAATAATAATATCACGTAATAACTAGAGCTTTATATGATACTCTCCACAGTCTTCTGTGCAAATACACTTTCACACAAAACAAATACAACCCATGATCATGTTTGCTTATTTTCAATTTCTCCACTGATCTCTATCTCTTACATTTTCCAGTGCTTATTTTATTCATGTACTTCTGAGTCCTTGACCTTATCACTCCCAAGCCTGTTGAGAATGTGAAGGAATCCACTACAAGTGATGTTCATTGCATTTTCATTTTAATTTTCTCTGTCTATGATATAAAGAAAATTCTGAAAGTCACCAGGGTCTGAGGCTCTGTAGCTGTCACGTCACAGTGCTATGTCATAAAGATGCAATGGAACCTTTTTAATACTGCTATTTGACCTCCATTTCAGCAATATGCTTACTAACAGTAGTACAAGCTTGGTATACCCGAACACATCACCATAGCAGTGACTTACCAGCTTATTTAGAGTCTATCTACACACATCCATTAGTATTTGTGTTCATATAGAGAAAGTATTCTCACCAGCATTGCTTTAATTTGCTTGTACCAGAATATACTGAAACTGATGGACTGCCTGCCTTAATTTTACCTTGCCTTCTGTTTTCGATGAGGATCTTGTGTGCCTTAAGCCAAAATTCTAAGGTTGACAAATAGAATAGGCCAAAAAGGAATTACAGTTAAAGCAGAAAAAAGGTCAAAACTTCTGTGATACGGCTTAAAAACTTGTGATATTTCCTGAGCTTGTGAGATTTACAACTGCAGTGAATACTGACCCAGCTCTGTGACTACTGAAGTCAATGGGAGTTTCGGTTCTATTATCTGAGAACAGAATTAGCACCATTGTGTGGAAGGCTGTCTATAACAGCTGTGCAGGCTTACAGCTTTATTAAATGGAATGGAGGTAAAGTCCAAATGGTCTTAAAAAATTAGCATTAAAATTAGCTTTCAGATGTAAACTAGCGTATTAATAATTGCATTATTTTATTGGATGAATTTCAGTGTCATAGGGCAATAGATTGAGTTGATAATGACCTTTAAAGTCGTCTCTGTGTCTTGAATTTACTTAAGCTTGATAAATTGCTTTGGCTCCAGTAATAACCAACTGAACCTTCTATCAATATGTGGACTAAACCTTTGTTTTGATGTCCTCAATTCCTAAATACGTAACCCTTGAGGAACAAAAAAGAAAAAGAAAAAAAAAAAGATGAAAAGCACCATACCATACTTTAAATAAGTAAATACCACTCAGAAAGCTCACCGACTGCCACTGCAGAAGATTGCCATGTCTAAGAAGGATGAGTTGACATCTCAGTTTCAGTGAAGGAGCCTTGAGCAGTCCTTCTTTTTGTCTTTACTTAAGTATAATGAGGAAAACTTTCTACTAAATTTGTCTACTGATCCCTTCAACAGCACTCCCCCATGGGCTGCTGCGCTGCTCTCTGCCTGCCTATTGGCTGTTTCTTTTTGAGAATCCAAGACCACTGCTCCTGCTGAGAATAATGAATGATGATTTATTTCCAGTTTACCCAGCCACTGGGGAACAGGAACTAAAGGAAGCAGCTGCCATAGCTGTTCATATAGAACCTGTTGTTTCCTGTTAAAAGTCAATTTGCTGGACTACTTTTCAAATCCACTTTAAATGATTCTGAAAGAACTGTCTTAAAATATCAAAGAAGTACTAAGAGTCAATGGCTATGAGCTGTTTGCACAAAGCTGAATGTTCCTGCTTCCATACCATTTACTGGCATGCTACAGACTCCCTCTAAATTCTGATCCATGGACCAGCCAAGTCATGGCTCTTTTTAGGTACCTGTGCCATGCTCTTAGATTTCTGCATATCTCTGTTCCTACATGGGATCAATGTCCTGACCACAGGAGCTTAGCATACCTGGCCCTTCAACACAGGGTGCAGAGGACTGGTGGAAGTTCCTTGCACTCTCCTCTCTCCCCTCAGGATTTTCCTGTAAGAGGATAGCACAAGTTTCTTTTTGTTTTCTTAACTAAGCAGTCAGAAAGAAAGCAGAAAACATGAAACCATGAATTGCGGTGAGGGGGATACACCGTACCGTTTCTGTATTTTCTCCACTGAAAAGTACTAGTCTCCTTGTTATTCAGAGCAAGATACTGCCTATAACCAATCTAAGATGTGAAATGCAAGATGATAAACAGTTTTATTAAAGCTAGCTCTAATTAAGCTGATATGTCTACACAGCAGACACCAAGTAGAATCTACCCAGGGTTCAGCTTAGTGCTGCATTAAATCATATAGACCCTCACATCTCTGTGTATCCTACAAAAAATAGACTAAAGCACTGTGCTACCGACAGATGACATCACTTAACCAGTGCCAGTACTTAAAGGAGTCCCCCTGGGAAACTACTTCCCTTATGTTGCTCATCCTGTACTGCTATATAGTTGGCCATGTATCCATTGGCCATATATCCATTATCCGAACAAATTTGTGAAGCTTTGTGTTGGAATAGACATAAAGGAATCAGTAATTATTTGCTCCAACCACAAATACTGTGGCTCTCCCATTCATATCAGAGCCTGAGGAGAACTCAGGCTCTGAGAGCACACCAAAACTAGTTATCCATCTTGGGTTATGAGGTTTGGAGATTGCCTAAAAATGTGCAGACCTTTCTCCAAACTCTTGCATTGCTCTGTATGTTCTTGTAATAGAGTACTGGCCAGCCAGTATCAGACTGTTTGGCTGGATAATGGCTCAATGATTGGCCGGTAAGTTTTGAAGGAGTAGGCAGGGCAAATGCTTACTGGTGTATGTATTAAAACCAGTTATATTTTTCAGAATTTTAGGTCTGCATTCTAACGAATTGTTCAAAATGATGAGAAATAAATCTGCTTTGATATCACCTGAAAACTCATCTCTTTCAAAGCTTGCCCTAACAGCAAATTTTCCAGAGGTTATTTTTTATTATCATCAGTTTCAGTTTAAATTGTGCCATAGGCATTACTGGCTTCAGTGTGAAATAGTTCCTTTAATTAGACATGATCCAAAGGGAAAATGAGTGCTTAGATGTTTCCTTGTTACAGCTGGCTGATGAAATCACTTCTGGTATGCTAATGGCTCCAAACGCTGTTATGTTACTTCTGTTAATTTAGGGGTCCCTGTACTAGTAAAGATATTTGCATAACAGCAACCATTTTCAATAATTCTATTTTAATGAAAATACATTTTCCAAGTTCACACTATAGATCCAAATTCACTGAGCACTCACTTTTTTGGAAATCTGTCAATTTTTCCCCCCAACTTTCTAAGATTAGTTTTGCATGCTTAGATAGAGTAGATGAGCAACTTAGCCTACCTTCACAACAGAATCTGCGACAGTATCTGTATGTCAAAGATACTTTGCAGGAAGATCAACTTAACAGGCCTGTGTCACTTACCCTAAAATCATTTGGTGTTGCTTGAATTAGTGCTGATGGTAGAAAGAAAAAGACATTCCTCTTTTTCCTTCCTCGTCTTTCCTCAAAATATGGAAAAAAACTATGGGTGAATGTTAGTGAAGAAACTGGTCAAGGATGCCACGGGTTCCAAAGGTCAGGTATACATCTGAGACTGTTATGCCAAACCTGCTGGTCCTAAAGAACTTTAGTTGTGGGGTTTTCAGCGTAGTGGTTTGTTGAGAAGAGACCTGTAGACATGGGAAAAGAGCCATACCAATGAATTATCATTCTGTACCTCTTTCTCTTTTTTTCTACCCATATGCACCAATCCTGAAATGGCTGGAGCACACCAAGAGTGTACTTCTTTTGAAACCTCGGAGCTGTAGTTTCATATCATCTCAACAGCTTTTGTGTGTTGCTGAGCTTCTGGCTATGTGTCTCCCTCAGCCATTTGCTTTAGGTAGAAGTGGCTGTTGAAAATCCACGTCTTTGAAGAAAGTTTTCCCTTTGGGACGGGGCTTGTCTTTCCTGTGTGAAACTTCATGGGTAGGACGGAGGGGAATGGTGGTTTAGTTTGGGTCAGGATACATGTGTCCACATCCTTGCACCATCAGAGTATTCCATTCTTGAAAACGTGCGTAGAAGTAGGCAAGCAATGGTGATCTGACATTGTATATATGTCATTAGAACACAATTTGTCACAAAAGAGTCTAATTGCTATTATAATCAGTCAATAAATGTTCTGCTGATGCAGCATAGTCAAAATTAGTTTGACAAAATGCAGAAAACCTCTGGCTGTAGAGTCAAACGATTGATTTCAAGTGACAAGTCCAGAAGAACCCAAATCACTGCTCACTGGAAGCAGTCAGGAAATACTCAGACTTGAGCCTCGGTGCTTTGGGTCTAGTTTCGATCTTTATTTCAACTTGTTGAAGGTCACTGAGCTATTGTAGGTTTCTGCTGGTATGAGCTTTGGTGCAGTTAACTTCGCTGCCCGGGTTAATTTGAAATCCTGCTTGATTTAGATTGATACAGTTCACAAGAAGATATAATCTGGAAGAGTACTTGTGTACTGCTTATGCCGTGTACTTTTGTGACAATATTTCAATGCAGCGTCATGCGTTGAGGCCCCGTTTTGTCGCCAGACACATTTCGCTAGGCCACCTTTTTCTAACGCTGACGGCATCGCGTTTTTCAGCCGAGCGACAGGTTTCACTCTGCTCCGCCGGCACCCCCGACACCAGCGCAGGGCCCGCCCGCCGCGGCGGGTGCGGCGCGGGCACGGCGGGCCCACCCTGACGCGCGTCGAACCGCGGCACCGGGCCGCAGCTTTCGGGGTGCCCGGCGCCGGCAGCTCCGCGGGACACAGCCTCGGCGGGGTCCCCCCTCAGACGGGCACCCGCGCCCCATCCTTCCCGTGCTTTCTGTACATGGGGGCAGCTTACGAATGGCGGCTGGGTACACCCCCTGCGTCCCCCCGAGGGCGGGCGGCGGGAGAGGCGACCCCTCCGCGCAGGGGTGGGCGGGGGCGGCGCGGCCCCATCGGCCCTGAGCCCTCCCGCTCGCCCCTCCGCCGGCGCGGAGGCTCGCTGCGGCTGGCTGCCGGGATCCGCCCGCTCGGCGACCCGCATCCAGGGGCTGAGAGAGGGAGAGGAGAGAGCCCGGCGGCCCGCGGCGCCCCCCTCGCCCCTTCCCGCTCTGAGGCAGAGCTCCCATTTGCCTCCGCCGTCAGCTCTGCCCGGGGCTCCCTTCGGCGGACGGAGGGGGCCCGGGAGGGGGCCCGGGAGGGGGCCGGCCGCCTGCCTTGGAGGAGCCCCTGGGCGGGGAGACGGGCTGGCCGCGGCCGCCGCTTGGCCCGGCCGGCGGGACCACGTCAGCTGCCCTCAGCCGCCGCGGGCCGGGGCCGAGATGGGCGACCCCGAGTGACCGCAGCCCCCCGACCCCGGTCCCTGCCCGGGGAGGGAAGATGGGGCCCCGCTGCCCGCCGCGAGGGGCGGCCCGTCCCTGCCGGCCTCAGGGGTGCGGCGCGGGCAGCTGCTCTCACCCGCCTCGGCCTCCCTGCGCGCCGGGGGGCAGTCGCCCCCGCCCTCCCCCCCCCCGCCCGGGACGGAGAAGCCGGCTGCCGGACAGACGTGGCAAGCAACGCCGCCAACTTTCCCCTCAGCCGGGTGCGCGGGTGGCCGGCGGGAAGGGGAGCTGCCGGGAGCGCCCACCCTCCTTCCCGCTCCAGAGAGCCGCCGCGGGGCTCGGTGTGACGGGCCGGGAGGCGGGCAGTGCCGGGGACGGCCGGCGGCCGGGAGAGCCGAGGCTCCCCCCTCACACGCACGCTGCCCGAGCGGCCGCGGAGCCGGGAGGTGACACTCGCGGGTCTCGCCCGCGCCCTGGCCGGAGAACACCCCCCCCCCCCCCCCCCAGACACCCCGGGGAGAGCAAAGCGCCGGGACGCGAACGGGCTCTGCCGCGGTCGGCTGCGAGCGGGCTGATGCGGGCTGTCGCGGGGAGCCGAGCACCCACGCCGGCTGCCCGCGGGGAGCTGCGAGGGGCCGGGGCGACAGGCTGCCTCGGCTGCGGCGGGACGGCGGGGAGGGCTTGGGCAGAGCCGCCAGCGCCCCGCCCGGCTCCTCTCCGCGGCGGTCCGAGCGGGGCGGCGGGCTCCGCAGGCCCTGGACAGCTCCTGCTTTGAACGCCCTCGGAGCGCCCTCCCGCCCGCTGCCAGCCGGCCGCTCCGGCGAGGCTGCGGGCCGCGCTGCCCAGGAAAGCAGGGCGAGGGGCGGGAGACGTCTGAGGGGAAAAAGAAAAAAAACTAAAAAATAAGTCAGACGACGAGTCAGATTTTCCTCCCGAAAGCCTCAGAGTGTCCACGTCCTCAAAGCATGGAACCAATTTAACGCCGCCGCCCCCCCTCCCCAGCCCCCCCCCCCGCTCCCCCCGCTGCCAACGCTGCCGCCGCCGGCCGGAGACACGGGGCACGTGACGGCCTGGGAGCCGCGCGGGCCCCGCGGCCGCCGCGCGCCCATTGGCTGCGGCGCCGCCGGTGACTCGCGGCCCCGGGACCCCCCTGCGGTATAAATAGGGCGGACCGGGGCTTGATTAATTTAGCGTCCCGGGCGGCAGGGTTTCTGCTAGGGTTGGAGTTACTCCTCAAGACTGTATGCCTGCGCCCCATAGGTAATAGCTAACCGCCGACCGGGGGCTCTGCGCCACAAGGAGTCTGCATGTCTGGCAACTAGACATGCTCAGCTTTGTGGATACACGGATTGTGTTGCTGCTCGCAGTAACTTCATACCTAGCGACAGGCCAACGTAAGTGCTTTCAGCTTGTTTGTGGCGTGGGTGGTGTCAGGGGGTGGCCGTCCCGCTCGCTGCGCTCTCTCCAGACCTCTTCCCCACCGATGGAAGTCCGCGGGGAGCCGCAGCTTCCCAGGCTGTGGAGACCGGCTCACAAAACGGCAACCTCTGTCCCAGATCAGCATCTAGCTGCTCCTTTTTTTCCCCTCAGAGGTAGAAAAGGATGGCAAAACGCCAACGAGATCCCCCCCACCTCAAAAAAAAAAAAAAAAAAAGAAAGAAAGAAAGACGGGCTGGTATCGGAAGGAGGATGCAAAGCCCGAATTCAAAGCGCGGATGCTTAAAGGCTTAAGGAGGAGAGCGCTTATGGTGAGCAGAACCCAGGCTGCACCCAGACCGCGCTTTTGCGAGACCTGGGGCGCGCTTTCCGCAGCGCGGGAGCCGGGCGGAGCGGGCGAGCTGCGGCCGGCCCCTTCCCGCCGCAGGCAGGGCAGCGCGGCCCAGGGCAGCGCAGGCAGCGCAGGGCGGCGGGCAGCGCTGCGAACCCCCGCCCGCCACCGCCCCGCCGCGCACGGCGGCGCCCCCTGCAGGAGGAGCGGGGCCGGTGCGGCGCGCCGCGCTGCTGGGCTCCCCCCGACCCAGCCCGGCGGGGGAAAGCTGTTGGCGGCTCCCCGCCCGCTGAGCCCGCCCTGCCGGGGGTCTGCGGGGAGGGGGAGACCGTGCGAGGCAGGAGGGGGGAGGCAGGGAGGGAAGGTTGGTTAGATCTAGTGCGGAAAGGGAATGGGGCTCCCCGAGGGCGCAGCGCGTCTCTCCGCCGCTGGCTGGGAAGAGGATTCAGTCTCCCCCCGGCTGAGGGAGCAGCCCAGCAACCCCACACACACCGCGGTGGGAGAGAAACGCGCCCCACGCATTTGGCTGGGGGAGACGCGGAGCCTTCCTCCGCCTCCCTGCTGGGCAGCATCCTGTGGAGTCCCCTTGGCCCCTGGCCGCCGTGCCGCTGCGGGACCGGCTTCCACCCGGGGCTTGGCCGCGTCCTTAGGCGGAGGAGGGAGGGAGCGGCCCCGCGCTGCCCGCTGCTGGCGCGCGGAGCCCCCGGGACGGTGCCCCCCGCGCCCCGCCGGCCGCGCCCCGCCTCGCCCCCGCCGGGCGCGGGGCGGCGGGCCCGCGGTGGCCGTGGCCCGCAGGAGGCCCGAGAGCCCGCGGCGGGGCCGTTGCGGCGGGGCGGCCGGGCTGAGGGCTGTCCGCCCTCGCCGAGGCTGAGGAGACGGGGCGGGTTCGTGCGGGGATCCCGCCGTGCCGACCGCCCCCTCTCTGCCCCAGGTAAGGCGGTGTAGCCGCCGGTGTCTCCGTCACCTGGGGGCAGGAGCGGTTTCAGTTCCGTGCAGCGGTAGCGCAGGCAGTCGGTGTCCGGCCGCGGCGTCAGGGCGCGTTGTGGCGCTCAGCACTCCCGCAGCGCTGCGTGTTGTTCTGGGCTGGGGGAACCGTCTGAGCTCGGGGGGGTCCCGCAGCGCCCGAGTGACACTGTGTGGAAAACGCCCGGCAGCCTGGCAGTGACAGCGTCAGGTGGCTGGCGTTAGGGCCTGAGGCGAGGCGTTTTTACCGTGGTAAACTTCAGTCAAAGCAGGTTTTTTAATCTCTTGAAATTCAGAAAACGGGCTTCTGAAAATCAGCAGCTCCAACTAATTAACAAGAGCGTACTTAGTAGTAAATAACATACAGAAAGTTATTAAATACCAAATAACTTTGGTAGATTTAATAACTTTGGAAGATTTAATATCTTCAAGCTGTTCTCTGTTGCACACTGACATTTCACAGGGAGTTGTAGAAATAGGCACGTTTGGGTAGAACCACTCCCTATAAAAAGTGAGATGAGGCCGTTTATATTAAAGCTTAAGGCTACTCCTACAATGAATATCTTCATGTGTATCAGCCTGTTTGGGTTTATTCATCTGTTGCATGCATATATAAGTAAAAACAGATATGCGCATTTTTTTATATGGAGATACATTTAAGCATATTTGGAACACCCTTATAGAAGATATCTGCCTTTTTACTGCATTGACCATCTCACCTGTTTTAATTTCATTAGCAAGTCTGTTCTGAATTTTGAAATACATAGCAATAGCACACGTGAGTCTTTACAGTTTAAGACAATCACCTTAAAAGGAAGAAATTACATTAAGAAAATGTTTCTTGCATTAAGAAAATGAACTGCATTTTTATTTAAAAGCGTTGAAATGTAAAACTTCTAAAATAACTGAATTCACACTCTAATTATCCCCTTTTTTTCTTTTCCTTCTTTTTCCAGATGTGAGTGAGGTCAGTATAATATTTTTTTATCTACTATGTAACACTCAACTTCAATTAACAGGCTAGACTTCTTTTTCGTGGCAGTATTATTTACTAACATTAATTCCCAAGATGGTCATGGAAAGATACCGATTAAATCCTGAAGGGACTGCCTGGAAATGTACCCACCCCAATTTCTCACGTGGGACGGCCTTTTTAAGAGACTGCCTCCATAGGTGTAAAGACCATGAGGAGAAAGTAACAGAGCAGTGGTGTCTGGACATTATACCTGGCAGTTTGGGTTGGAGATGACTGTACTTTAAAGCCAGTCTTCCTGTCTAAATTTCATAGGACAGAGGATTATGGAAGAACTCAGGTGTGACTTTTTTTATGCCAATTTTGTAGACTGTCATAGGTATAAAATTGTTAGTCTTCAGCAGAATGTTCTAATGTAATTGCATCTATCTTTGCTACATAATAAACTCCTAGCCTTCATAGTAATTTAAAACCATAGAGCACACTTAAATACACTGTACTGAGAAAAATTATAGTTGTGTAAGAAGATGAGTCTAAGTTTGTACGTTATTTTAGTTTAAAATACTGGGAGAAATTGTATCTGTTTTTACATTCTCTTCTTTATTTTTTCCAGGCATCTGCAGGGCGGAAGGTAAGCATTTTTCTTCTTCTTGTATGGAAATGGAGATGATATCAGATATTCTAAGGGTGGTTAATATTTTGTTGAATATTGGGTGAAAGGAAAACTGACTACATTCATTGTTTCCAGTGTTCCCTGAGAACAGCAGTAGCACTGGGATGAGCAGGAAGTAAAAAAGAGGGAACAAGGGGTGCAACATCTTAACACCGGGGAAATTCAAAGATTGGTTTTAGGCTGCTTTACCCCAGAGCAGAACTAAGCCTACCAAGAACTAAATTGCATCAAAGTAGCATTCTTGTTCAACTAGATCTTTGGAAAGATTTATATAGGTCTAAAAGGCTAAATAGATCATATCTTATTTCTAAAAGTCACTACTGTTAAATTAGAGCCAGTTATTCATTAGAGACTAAAACCAAAAATGCAAGTACTTCTGTGGACTGTGCAGTGACACTTCTAACTGACATCATAGTGACAGCAACTATTCTATTTCCAGTAGCTTACTGTGGAAAAAGAATATGCTGTCTGTGGAAAATAGCTATCGGACCTGCATGTGCAGTCTTCTTTCCCTTTTTCATGTACACTAATTATTTTTAATGTATTTGTTTCCCTGTATTGTCCCGGAAAATTTCCATGGTAACTCATTAAGTTGTATTTTCTCTCAACAGGGCCCTAGAGGAGACAAAGGGCCACAGGGAGAAAGGGTAAGGGTTTAGATTGACGTTCATTTGTTTGTGATCTTTGAACAACAGATGTTGGAAGACCAGTAGGAAAAAACTAAGTTTAGGCATTCATGTGAGATTAAGTGAGTGTACCTGTAGAAGCTAGCATGTACAATTTCATTAAAAAGAAACCAAGTTATCTATGTACAAAATTCAGCCTAGCACTCCAAGTGATGGTTTGAAAAACCTTTTTCCAGCTGTTCACAGTGGAAATAGTGCATGAAAATGCACAAGAGAAAGTTGACACATAAAGATGTAGTCTTCGAACGATACGGTGTATGGAGAAGTTCCCTACCTCAAACCTGAATAGACAAAGCTGGCTTTGAGGACCGTTCATTATCTATGCCTCCAAACATGGCTTGAAAAATATCTCTTTTTGGCAGCTAGGCATTTGTCATCTACCTTCCATTAGTCACAGCAGATATTGTACTGTAAAAGTAACTATAAATAAGGAGAGGTGAATAATTTATTTGTAGTATTCCTTCATATTGCTGCTATCTGCTTTTCCGATTTGCTTCTGCGTCATTGCTGCTTTTTGTAAAGTGGTATTCTGAAATTCATATCCTTATCTGGGCGGTGTGTAGTTATCATGGGTCTTTTTTATGTCTTCTGAAAACAAAAATGCTATAGTACTGATAAGTAGCTCTTCAAGATTTCTTAGACCATAATGTATTGACAAACACAATGGGAACTATTAGGAAGAGTGTATCTGTATGGCCAACTGGGTATTTGCTTTAGGCTACCGCTAATTAAATTTGTTTAATGAAATGAGATACATATTTGTTCTGAAGGCAGCGAGCCTAATCCTGTCCTTTAGAAATCCGTAAGACTTTTATTATGGATTTCATCTAGCGCTGAACTGAGTCCAAAATACAGACCAAAAGAAATAACTCGCCTCAATTGCCACGATGGCAAAACTTCACCAGCATTGCGCACTGAGGATGAAAGAATATAAGGACAAATGTTGCTGGACTGAACACATGTAATTTCAAGCTGTTGTAAAAAGTTATGACAGTGGTAGCAGAGTGAAAGTATCAAAAATTTGTAGAAAAGCACTGTTTTATTGTCATTGAATTTGCGATTATACCAGCAAGTAGTCTAGACTGATTAAAAACTGGCCTTTGACTTGCTCTGGATCTGTGTTAGTTTGTACTGGTAGGGTTGACCTCTGCCAGTCCTCAGCTGGTCAAATTTTAGGCTCTCACTAACAGAACCTGACACGCTGTGTGGGTCCACATGGGTTACTTGGGGTTCATGGGTCCAAAATTTGGTTGCTTAAAATGAAACTTCCCGGTTTGGAGATTACACATTGGGAGCATAGATACAATATTTCACCCATAAATCTTCTCAAGTATGAAACTACAGTAAATAACTGATACTAGGTGTGACAAGGCAGTGTAAATTCAGGCTATGCTTATTTTCTGAAGTTAGCCATTTATTGAAACTGCATATAAAGCACTACTGTAGTGTGTGTTGTAGATGCCTGATAGTTCATGAATTTATCACTTTTAGTCACTTCTAATGTTCACTTTGTAATCCTCTTTTTGACTCCAGGGTCCACCAGGTCCACCAGGCAGAGATGGTGAAGATGGTCTACCAGGTCCTCCAGGCCCCCCTGGTCCTCCAGGTCTTGGCGGAGTAAGGCATACAAACTTTCTATTACTGAAACTGATATTCTGTGCTTTGTGGCCAAAACTAAATGCATATCTGCCGGAAAACACTAATGTTACGTTGGAGAGTAGAGGAAATATTTTCTTGTGATCAGCAAGAAATTGATGGTCTCGGTTCCAGTGAAACTCTCCTTGGGATGTATATTTTCTGTGGCAACTTTGGATTCTGTATTCAATAGGGACTTACGCACAGCAGCAAATCAACCCTGTTAATTAGCATTAAAATTATACAGCCATAATATGTATGGATTAGGAATCAACTAAGTGAAACCTGTGCTGTTAAGTAGATGGGGAAGAGAAACGGCACTTTGCAGTTGGGTACAAGAGTCGGCAATGGTATTGTGATAAGCTGAAGACTATCCTTAAACTAAAAGTCCATACTTAAAAGCGCTTTAGAATTTTAGAACATCTTCCGTTATAATTTTTCATTTCTATCTGTATTCGTGCTGCAGAACGTAAGTGGACTGTCGCATACACACTTTCTGCAGAAGTGTCCATCATGTATTCTCTGCAGAATGCTGGCTTTAACTCTTTGCTTGACATTAGCTTGCACAGGGAGCATGAAGACATAGACAGTGTCATATTTATTGATCAAGTTTATTAAATCCTCCTGCATGGAAGAATACACTTTTGCTTTTGATATGAATAGCAATAATTTATTTTCCTATTAGCAAACCCCAAACTGCTTTCATTAATTTCTATTATTTGAATGTGCTAATAAAACAAAACAGGCAAGAAAATTATTTTCAGTTGTGTTGTATAGAACTTTTTTTCCATTTTAGTGAAGAGGGAAAATGTACTCTACAAAACTAGATGTATATTTGCCTACAAAACTTTTCTTGATAAAAGATCAAAAATCCCATGCAGAGTTTCTGAGGCTACATGCTCCTCAGATCTTCTTGAAGCTGAAGGGCCCACCTCATCTGACAGTCAGTCAGGGCTGGTACATGAATTAAGCAACATGGTAAAAAAATATGCATAACTTCCCTCATTGGAAATTAGGCAGAATGATTTGAGGTTTTCAAGAAAGCTTTCAGTTTTAAACGAGCGCTGAGCTTACATTCTTAATTTTCAGTTCACACTGTAGCAATGCCTCTCTGTCACTACTGCGTAGATATTTGAGGCCGTTGTGTGCCTTCCTAGTAAAATCAAGTCTTTCTGCAAACAAGTGAATAGAAATGTATTTATAATAGGGCCATGTTTACTGAGTTTTATGTATGCTGCTTTAACATACTGTATAGCAAGTCCGATGACAGTTGAACGTAGAATGATGATTAGCAATACTTTTTAAAGTAAAATTTTTAGTATTTTAATTTTGAACTTTTTGTCACCTACAGAACTTTGCTGCTCAATACGATCCATCTAAAGCGGCTGATTTTGGCCCAGGACCTATGGTAGGTGTATGATTTAGCACTTGATAACTTGCATAGATAATGTGTTTCGTGTTTCCTTGTGAGTTTAATCCAGCTGTATTAATGCAAAGCATAGTTTTAAAATCAGTGGTTTGATCATATATGGAGTCAGACTGTAACCTGATCCTTTGGTGTAGGACAATGTGAAGTGTTTGGAATATAGTGTCAGGACTTGAAATACGGTCTTGGGACTGTATGTTTTACTTGAATATAGCACTACTGAGTTTTGTGCTTTATTTCTGTCTGTTGACCAAACTTTTATGAATAAATGAATCTCATAATCTGATGTCAGGTAACACATGTACTTTGATATAATATTACTTTACCGATACTGAGACAGAAGATTGTGTTTTAGGAATGAGATGGATTGTAAAGCTGCTCTCTAAAGCAGGCATAGGTCTGGAAAGTAACTCGGTACCTCAGGTCCAGTTGGTGGCCATTTTTCTCCCATGGCTGTACGACCCTTTTGATATCCTTGGATTGCACAGGTTTGGTAGGAAAATGGCCACCACATTTGATTTTGAACAATTCAATGTTAGTACTTGCTACTACAAGGCTATTCTGAGGAGAAATCTTTGTCAGTTACTGTATACTTTGTCCAAATGGACATTTAAAGGGTCTGTTGCCTCTCAACATGAATTTCTAACCCTTCCTGATGTTAGCAGGTATTTTCAGTGTCTATAGATAGCAGAATATGGGTTAAATTCACTACACAACTGACATCAGAGACAATGCATCCGATGGGTGAGCAGCAGGATGAAGGCTGCCCAGGATTATTCTGGGTCAAGTGCTTGTTTCCATTCCTGAAAATAGTGCAATATTAAATGAATTTTTGAAAATATTTTGGCAACCATTTAGATACTAAATATAGGGAAATAGGAGTATCTTTAATCGACTTCTGCCCTCAGTGTCTGACAATAAATCAGAAAATGTAGATGAGGATTTATTTGGGGTGTTACAATTTCTAAATTCCAATTTTTGAGTCAGTTAGGGTTCATCTGACAGCAACAGCAGTAGAATCTACCTACTGTGAGGACTTTTTAGGTTTTACAAAGAAAATGTGAGAGACTGGGAAGATACAAAGGGAGGGAAAAACAATTACGGAATACAATTGGTGAAGAGATTCACAGGGCTTATGCAGCACATATCATTCACACTGCTCAGAAATGGTTGTTTTTCCTAGAATTACTGCATGTTTTTATAGCCACAAGATTGCTTTAGCTTCCATAAGTAAATTCCTGTATTTAATATGCATTTATTCCCCTTACTAAGAAGTATTCAGTCTTACAGGAAGGCTACATAAGCTGTTGGTCATGATTTTAATCTTGTAATGAGAAAATCTAAAACAGTTCTCAAGAAGTTGTAAAACCAATTAAAAACATAATAATTTCTGTTGAAACATCTCATGAAACATTTGTTTGGACAATAGAAGCCTAAATCAAGTTTCAGTTCAAAGTTGGATGCTTGCTTAGTGAAGCTTATGACAACTGTTAAGAAAGTGCAGTAATCTATGGAAATTTCGTTTTAAAAGTGATTTTTTACCCTTTTTTTTCCAAGATGTATGTAAATTCTAAATTCAGTCCAGAAGAGTATGTTAGTGACTTATTTTGGAGGTGAAATGAAGAGAATTTAATCAAAATCAGAAAACAATGAAATGTTTAAATAGAAGTTGATCAGTATTTGAAATAGATGCACACACAATATGTATAAGAGTTGTTTGATTTTTTTCCGAAATTATGTGTGAACTTCCTAGTTCATGGTAATACTGCTTTTTATATACCTTTATTTTCCCTTTTAGCTGTCTACCATTTTAATGATGTTTTTCTCCAACATCTCTTCTTGAAAATTATGATAGAATTGACAGGCCTCAAAATACAACATTTCTTGATGTGTTGTTATGACCCTTGTCTTTGAATTCTGGAAGTTCATGCACAAGAAGGGAGAGGGTACATAGAAGAATGAACGAGCGCACTTGCTAACAAGCCAGAATAGGTTAAGAATCCTAATCACAAGGTTCCCAGCCATAATGGTACGTTCCTAATCATCTCAAGGGATTTTGTGCTGGTTCATTGCCATTAGAAGATCTGTTTGCACTTGGACTGCCTCTGCAAATTCATGCAGATCTCTTAACTTCTTCTAGCTTGATTTGGACATTGAAA
This sequence comes from Opisthocomus hoazin, assembly GCF_030867145.1. Taxonomy (NCBI): domain Eukaryota; kingdom Metazoa; phylum Chordata; class Aves; order Opisthocomiformes; family Opisthocomidae; genus Opisthocomus; species Opisthocomus hoazin. The sequence continues at coordinate 67,143,018 of NC_134417.1, read as the reverse complement.
ACTGAAAACTGTAATGCTTACTAGTATTGTAGTAATACCAGGAATTGGTGTTACAGATGAGTTTAAATAATGGTGATTTTTTAAAAAGATTTTGTAATTTTTCTCCCCTAGGGTTTAATGGGACCTAGAGGCCCACCTGGAGCATCTGGACCCCCTGTAAGTACAGTCTCATCTTGCCTACTGACTGACATTAACAGACCTGTAAAATCACAAAATAGTTTGTTCAAACACTAACAAAATCTGCCTCCTCTTCTAGGGTCCTCCTGGTTTTCAAGGTGTTCCTGGTGAGCCTGGTGAACCTGGTCAAACAGTAAGTACAGGTTTCACATACAGACATTGTTAGTATTAGAAATAGGACACCAGAGTAGGCTTGTAGTGCTTAGGCCTGTTTCTCCTACCCATATGCATGTCCTTGAATGTTTGAATGGGATATTCCTGCTTGATCCTGTTACAGAAACAGAGCTGAACACTCAGATTCAGCCTTCTTCAAACTGGAATCATAAAGTGCAAAAATTAGGATGGAAGGACCTTGCTTCAGTTCAGGCTCCAGCTATGCCCCAACGCATGTCAGAGACCAGTGAAAATACTTACCTGAAGAATGATGCTTTAAGTAATCCTCAATCTATTTTTGACAGGGTCCCCAGGGTCCTCGTGGTCCCCCTGGTCCTCCAGGAAAGGCTGGTGAAGATGTAAGTCGTTATTAAATGTTTCTCATCTGTTCTGGGGCTGTGATCCAACTCTAGCATTAAGTTATTGTTAAGCTAAGCATTCTATTTGCCATAATTTTTACATTGTTCTACAATAATGGATAGAATAAATAAACCCCTGAAATAATTATTGTATAGTGCAAGAGAAAATGTATGTTGGAAATGTACAGAAAAGTGGATAACTTCAAAACCTCTCCAAATAGATTATTAAGCTTCCTGAATACAGGAAGAGGGAAACTTGAACGATAACAAGCTCTCTGTTGAAAAAAACCAAACTTTGCTAATGTATTTTTATTTTTTTAATGGTTTACATTGTTATTTTATAAAATGAGTTTTCCCTCTTAGTGCATTTTTACTGCATTTTTAGGGTCACCCTGGCAAACCTGGAAGACCTGGTGAGAGGGGTGTTGCTGGCCCTCAGGTATGTAGCGATCCTCTGCATACAAGACAAAACAGTTCTTTTATCAATTAAACCTAATGTCATTTCTGAATTGCAACTCATTAACAGTCTAGTAATATTCCCTATATGCATGAACCCAATTTCAGTTCTTACCTTCAGGGACATCATGTAGTTCTGATTTTGTTTTGTGTTTCCCCCCTGCCCCAGTAAAGCTAGTGTAATTAGTAACAGAAGTGACATAGTGAGGAGTTACACAGGAGCACCTGAGCAGGCACCTTGGCATAGAAAGCTAAAATAGCTGTGCTATCACATGTTAATGCATGAAATTTCTGAGAATTAGAACTGGAAAATCAGGTTGATTGCAGTTAGTCTTGGAACAAGTCTGGTCCTGGGAGGTTAGGGAGCAGACTCTGTTCCTCATGGCCCAGATCTACTCATTAATTTTATTGAAAGACTTAAGCTTTTTCTTTCTTTCTTTCTAACTGTAGTATATAATACGAGTGATAACCATTCATGCACTGTGTGTTTTTAGGGTGCTCGTGGTTTCCCTGGAACTCCTGGTCTGCCTGGCTTTAAGGGAATTAGGGTGAGTCTGTACATACTTTTTCTCTGAACAGTTAAGACTGACAACACTTCAGCATACTGAAAATCCCTGGAAATCCCCTCAAAGTTAAGAACATATGTTCTAAATGCATGAACCTCTTTGAAGTTTTTAATATCTCCTGATACTAAAGAGGTGTTTTTTTAATCATAAGATTATATTTGGAAATTATTTTATATGGAAAGAAGGATTTACCTTACAAGACTAAGAGTTTGTGTATAGGCATTAGTGGGAAAATATATACTAATATTATTTTTCTATCCAATTTAGGGGCACAATGGTCTGGATGGTCAAAAGGGACAACCCGGTACTCCTGGCACAAAGGTAAAGATGAAATCCGAAAATGTAGGATGCATATGTAACTCCTTCTAGTGAAGGACATATGAAGTACCCTGCAATTAATCTTCCATGTTGTCATTAAACATTTCCCAGCTGCAATAATCTAGAAGTCAGTGGATCTGTGTAGGACAAATAAGTGCACCTTAATATGAGAAATTATTCCTGGGGCCTTATTATTGAGCTCTCAATCAAGTTAGTACTTTCACTGAGTAAGAGCTGCAGAATTTGGCTGCTAATGATTGATTATCCAGCAGCACTTGAGACTGTTTTTTGTTATCTCTGCTTTTCTATGGATTGTACTTGGGGTTTTGGTGGGTTTTTAAAACACACTACAATGAGAAGATGTCATTTTTCTACAAAATTCTGCTATGTGAGACATATGCTCTAATCTAAAGCTTACTGCTAAAACTTAGGATAGATGCAGTGCTCTTCTGAGTTAAGGCAGTTCGATCTTCACAGTCTTTTTCCTTTTTACCTTCCTCAGATCAGTGCACATTTGAACACTATCCTTAAAACATGTTTTTAAACATGGTCTAGAAATATATTTAGCAAACTCTTCCTCTCAGTTTCTTCTTCTCCCATTCCACCTCAGTGCCTAATAGCAGTGTTCTTAAAAAACACTGCTGCAATACTGAGTTGTAGGAAACTTTAATGCTGCTGACTTATTCGCAGGAGATGTGTATTCAAGAGCTTTTAATACAACAATGAAAAGCTCAAATACAAATTCTTCCTATTGCTTGTTTCTAAGAGCTTAGCACTATTTGCTTGTAGAGTTATTAATTGTAACATAGCATTCTCCAATATCACTGCAAGTTGTTAATCTGCAGAAAAGGTTTGGTAATGAGAGAGCAAGCAGTCTACCCAGTCTTTGGAGATTAAAAGCAGGTAAAGCAATTAAGTAAAGGAAAGAACAGTTATCAGTCAAAGTGTTAATCTGACTGGAAAACAGAAGCATAATAAATCAAGGTCACTCATGATATGGTTCTAATAAAGGCAGTGATGAAGGCAAGAACTTGTGCTGTTTGCAGCATTTAAGACTAGGTGCGTTCAGATATACTCAGGATACCAGTGCTCTAGGACAAATCTTGTCACTATAGACCAGCCTAGACCAACTGCAGGCTTGTTGAGAATACTTGATACTAAAGGGAGAGGAGTCATGTTTTAATGGCTGTCACTTGTATCTCAGTTTTATTGGTCTGAAGTTAAAAATACCTGAGGCAGATCCTTATTTCCAGCCATTCGAGAGGAACTTTGTCACCTTAACCCAAGGCAAAAGAAAGCATTATGCTGCTTCTGCTCTAGCTAAAAAACAGCTGCTGATTGATCTGAATTGTTAGTTGACTGTCCAGGCCCTGTCTCTTAGGTGTGTGCTACAGAGTACATATCAGAATAAAAAAAGGGGGGTAAAGAAAGCTAAGTAAAGCACCTTGCTCTGGCCCTCCTCTTCTAAGAGATTCCAGCTGGCGATGTTCCAGTATATGCAGGGACAGTCACAGTTTCTTCACCCTCAGGACCTGATCTGCTGTTGTTGTATACTGTGGTGCAAGTGCTACAGAAGATAAGGACAGTAGGAGCCAGCAGTTGAATATCTCTCTAGGCAGTGTTGTGCTGTCTGTCCAAAGCATCCTTTAAGTAATACAAGCCTGAAAACTTTCTTTTTCATAGGGAGAACCTGGTGCCCCTGGTGAAAATGGTACCCCAGGACAACCTGTAAGTACTTACTGATGCTGTGGAAAATTATAATCTGATAGATACGGTTCAGCCAGCATTTTTATCAACTTTTGTCATCAGTGACACTCCAGCTAGCTAGATACTCTAATGGAATAGTATGTGAATATTTAGAACAGAATTGCCTGGCTGCAACATACTTCATGTAGAGACATAGGAGAAGAAAAAAAGTCTATGTATCTTTGTTCAGTGAATAAGTATCAATGAGTTTATTTAATTTTTCTTTCAGGGTGCTCGTGGTCTCCCTGGTGAGAGAGGAAGAGTAGGTGCCCCTGGACCAGCTGTAAGTGGCTTCCCATCTGCCTGTTTGTCATCATGACCAGCTGCTTACTGTGACTTTCTCTGATCTTTGAATCCCTTTTCAAACTCTGTTTATCATGCTTTCTTCTCACAGGGTGCTCGTGGAAGTGATGGCAGCACTGGCCCCGCTGGACCTGCTGTAAGTTCTAGTCTTGATCTTTGATAATCGGGTTCCATTAGGCCTGGTGTCCCTCTTTCTGTTTGTAGAGGATGTCTCAGGCTTCCGAGAAGTTGATTGTGTGGGCGTTTGTAACACAGTTCTCTGTGGCTTATCAGACCATCACAAAAAGAATTAATAAAACTTAAAACCTTTGCAGCTATATCCCGAGAGCCTGAGGATTTATATTAAACACATCTGTATCAAAGAAACCAAATATTTTCTCATTTGCACTGGTGAGTTCATAGGGAAGCACCCAATGAAATGAACAGAATCCTCATTTCCAGCAGTCTAACAGAGCAGTTCTTTCCCAAAACTAAAAGGTCTTTATACCTTTTAACAGGTATATACCATGCACGTGTTGCAGATATACATCCTGAAACTATCATATGCACTCTAGGACACAGGTTTGCACCTGCAATGTTGTTCTATCTCACTATAAGGAGTTAAGCTTTTTCATTCACCACTGATACCAGAGTTAGTTGAGCTAGTGTGAAATGCCAGAAAGATCCAATCAAACAATAACTATTCTAGTAAGTGCTAATCCAATGCAGATTTGTCCTTTAAAAGGAGTTATTGTTGCCACAGTGTACTACTGACTTCAGTAAACCTCAGTGAAACAAATGTGTGTACAAGGGTATAGTTTCAAAGCTGTAAAAAAAAAAAAATCAGAAATAACCCAGAATAGTTTTTCCTTCCTGCCTTCAAAATTTGAGTCAATGATGAAGATGTGCTTGGTTCTGTCAGTTTTGGTGAAGTTGATTTTAATACTGCTTGTGACTGCAAATATGTCATGCTTTAACAGAGTGGAAGAGGTACAAATTTCACTTCAGTTCTCCCATGTGGGGTATGTGAAAAATATATGTGATAGGGCATTCAAATTGCAGGCACACGGAGACCTTACAGCCAAGATCTGATGCTATACTTTGTAGCAGAACCAAAGCATTTTAGCTGTCTTGAATGCAAATGAGTTACCATAGGAAAAATATTCTGGAGCTGCTGACAGCCGAGGTATTACTCCGAATGGGCAGCAGCAAAGAGTTGCACTGGGTCCCAGTGTCTATGACAGGCTAAAGTTATTTTACACTTACTTAGGTTATCATGCTATAAATATTCTGTATAGCACTTGTGAACACTCTTTTTAAAAATTATACCAGAAATATTGTTACATTCTCCTTACCACTGGGAATTTAAAATGTTAAAGAGTCACTGTAATGGAAATTCAGAAAGTTTATGTTTTCATATGTATGTTACAATACATCTGGTCTTTTTTTCTTCACTTATGCAAAACCAGTGAGAATTCCAGGTACCCAGTCTGTAACAGCTGCAGTAGGTTGTAAAATGTCAGAAGCCAGTTCCTCTTTGCTACACTTGCTGACCCATTTTATTCCCTTGGATCTGTGAGGCAGTTTTATAATAAGTATTTATAATTGAAGGATGTTAGCTCACAAAAAAAGTAGGTATCAATCCCCAATAGCTATTAATGAGTTGGATGTTTCATTAATAACTGAAGAAAACTATCTCTTTGTATTTGTATGCATTAAAGAATAACAAAGGCCCTGAATCCATCAGCATATCTTTTGTGGTGTCTGGGTGTGGTACGCTAGGAAGCTTGTTCCATCACAGCAATAGCTAGAGATAGTAGAATCAGTAGAAGGCCCTCTTCAAGCTGACACGCCATTGCCTTTGCTGTAAAAAAAACAGTCTAATGAAAGGGCATTGGGGCTTCATGTGTTCACTGCCTCAGAATGTATACTCTGGGTATGAATTAAGATTTTTAATCCATTCACATGTTAGAATCAACTCCTGCCCTCAGCTGCTGTTAAGCCTGATCCAATTTCTAGCACATTCTTACTGACTTCAATGTAAGTTGTATCAAGCACTGGCTTGTAAAGTGGTGCAGAGATCTTACCAATGCTCTTCCCATGTGTGAAGAAGGACAAATGCTGTCAACAACACAGGGCTCTTGTGTGTGACCAGTAGGACTACTGGTGTGAAAGCGCACACACTTACCGCTGCACAGCAAATGTGCTGGAAACAGCCACCTAAGACTTGCAGTTGCAGGCTGCAGTGCTCCATTCATTGTGAGACTGTACAGCAAGATATCTTGCCTTGCAGATAGACGCCTGCCTCTCCCCATCCTCTCTTTATTCTTTCTCAGGTGTTTGGCCTCAAGGCAAGGTTTTACCAACCATTGCTTAATTTGCACTTTCTTAGCTGCGCTGCAAATGTTTTTGAGCTTTGACATCACTCTTAACCGTTTGTAATGAACCAAATCTGTCAGTTTGGAGTTGCAAAAGGCAACCAATATTCTGAGGTGGTAATAGCCAGAAGTGTCTAAGTAAATGTGCATTTTTTTAGTGTTTACTTCAGCAAGCAAGATGCTTTTGTTGTCATTGAATACTTTTACACAGCTGCTTCCCTTTGATTTCCTAGGGTCCTATTGGTGCTGCTGGTCCTCCAGGCTTCCCAGGTGCTCCTGGTGCTAAGGTATGAACATTTGCTTCTGCTGGTACCTCTGACAGTGAAGATGAAATATAGTAACTAGTATTGCTAGGCAGCAAAAAATGCCCTCTCTGAAATGGGAGTGCTTTGTTATCAACATCAGGATGAGGATGAATCCCTATAGTGTTTGGAGAAATCATATATGAATGCTAATTTAATATACAGGAGTTACTTCACAGCTGAAGATTTATGCTAGGCAGGTTCAGGAAGCCACATAACCTCTTTTTTTTTTTTACTACTTCCTACATGGTGCAGTTGTATACACCTCTTAAAGGTGACTTGGATCATGATAAATAAGCAAAGTAGCAGTTTACATCACTTTGCAGAAGTAGTGGTGGGTCAAGAAGCTGCAGTTGAATATCGGGCTCCTTCCAGCCTAAGTTCTTGAAATTACAATGGAGAAACTTTGCAGGTTTAGGGCAATACCATTTTGCTCATGCAGACTGTAATTTAGGTGATTGAGTTTATTGCTCAGATCTTGGAATTTTTACTTGGGTAGGACTCTCATTATTTTGAATTCTACTTTGTCCAAGGAAGGACAGAGGATTTTGAGCAAGAGTGTCCCATATAGCACATTTGAAAAATTCACTCATCGTTAGCCAAGAACCTTAGAGCTGCATATACTTACATGTAGTTTGATACAGTTTTTCATACTTAACACAAGCACACAAACTCTGTGTCACAACAGACAAAACTCTTTATCTTGATCTGCCTTTAGAAGAAAATGGGGTATTGTTTGCTATATGTCTTGATATTAACTACAGGGAAGATAAGGAAAATTTGAGATCCCATTTTGGTTATTTTTGTCAAAAGGCAAGACTTTTGGAAACCATGAAGTCTTCTCTGATGCAGATGTGAGTGTGATTACAGCATGTAATTTCAAGAGATGACTGCCTACATGTCCAGGGTGAACTCTGACTGGTTAGAGAATTGCTGAAGAGAAACTCATTATACTCAGTTTTTTTGTAGTAGACTTAGTCAGTACCAGCTTCTGAGAGTGAAACCAAGAACCTTTTTCCTGTCATTTACTCCACTGTGAACACTATCCTACAGCACTCTGATCGGACATTGTTTTCCATTTTGCATCAGTGCAAATGGCATCATAAGTTGCAAGATAATGGTCAATTAGGTCTCATACACCATGAGGCATCTCAGGCCAATGCTGGAGGCACGTGGCTGCAGATAAGACTGTAATCGTAATCCTGATTTTCTAGGTCAACCTTCTGTGTAATCCTCGGTGATAATGTAGCTTCTTAGATGTACTGAGCATCAGTTGTTTCCATGTTAGCCATCAGCTTTGACAGGACCTGGCTAGGCTTCACAGATTCAGTGCCTTTAAAATGCAATAAAAGCTCTCAGCTCCTTGATTTCCTGGCCTCTGAAGTGGGAATATATATATAGGATTGTCTTAATGTCAGGCTAATATAGGGTTGCTCAACTATTATCCTAACACTGTGTGCACTGATAAAGGACTCTATCCTTCTCTCAAACAGGGTGAAATCGGACCTGCTGGCAATGTTGGTCCTAGTGGTCCTGCTGGTCCAAGAGGAGAGATTGGACTTCCTGGTTCTAGTGGTCCTGTTGGCCCTCCAGTGAGTAACTTGCCAGACTTATCTATTGTCAGACAGGTGCACTTGAGACCCTGAATTAACCAGTATTTCCTGTTATCTTTCTTAACAGGGCAACCCTGGTGCTAATGGTCTTCCAGGGGCTAAAGGTGCAGCTGTAAGTACAGCCTTACTCATGCTTTTCTACTCTAAAAATAAAATAATTCAGTTAATGCAACAGAAAAGGTAATGGGCTCATAATACCTTTTTTCCCCTCTATTGGACAGGGTCTTCCTGGTGTTGCTGGTGCTCCTGGTCTGCCCGGTCCCCGAGGTATTCCTGGTCCTCCTGGCCCCTCTGGTCCTAGTGGTGCTAGAGGACTTGTTGTAAGTGAAGTTGTATATTGCATGTCTTCGTTGGAAAATTTGACACAGTGTCCACAGTTGTAAAAGATTTCCTCTGGAAATATTTTTGTACTTAATGCAGACATTTTTTCTTGCTCCACTATAATTAAACATTGTAATTGATTTCTGTGTCTCACTGCTTGCTTAAGATGCTGAGACTGAAGAGGTTCACTTTGCACTGCCTTTGGGTGCAAGGACTGTTAAGCTCTGTCCAGGCTGATACTATCAAGAGAGATGTGGCAGCAATCTCACAATCAGACCCTCAGAGGGTATCCTCAGTAGAAGAACCAGCCCTGGATATTTTATAGTTCAGTTACTGCCATTTCTAAGTATCTTTAATACGTTTCTTTACATGCCTTTTAAGCCAATAATACAGTTACGTTCACTCACCATTTATCAAAATAGAGGGAGGCATGGCATTGGATGATTAAAGAGCATTTTGATTCATGAAAAAGTTGTCCAGGTAGAAGAGAGATTTTTGGAATGATGCTTAATTCTATGATCTCTTTTTGTTTTGGACTCTAGGGTGAACCAGGCCCTGCTGGTGCCAAGGGAGAAAGTGGTAACAAGGGTGAGCCTGTAAGTATTACAACACGTGAAGGCTGCTTCAATGAATAAAGCCTGATAGTATCTGCAACAGAGCATCTGATTTCTTCTTTTTCTCTGTTTGCCTGAAATAGGGTGCTGCTGGCCCCGCTGGCCCTCCTGGTCCTAGTGGTGAGGAAGGCAAGAGAGGTGGCCCTGGTGAACCTGGCTCTGCTGGTCCCCCAGGCCCTGCTGGTCTAAGAGTAGGTTTTCTTTTCATGTTCCAGAAGTAGAAGCAAAAAGGAAAGAGGAAATAAAGCTAGACTCAGAAAAGGAAATTAAGTAATTATGAGTAATTAAATTTACATAAATGATGCTAAGCAAAGATCATTTGCCATTCTGAGCCTTTTGATTAGTTGGGACCAAATCTTTTTTTGCTTTGTATTAATGCTGTCTGTTCTCTTACTACTGAAATAATTAGAGGTTGCTTTGATTTATCCATTGTGTAATATTCAGTGAATTATCTCTGATTACTCTTAAAGCTTTGTGATAGGATTTAACTGCTTAAATCAGATAATTGGCTCACATGTAGCACGAAGCAAAAGGTTTCAATTCAGTGTCTTCGAGGGTGCCTAGGACCCTTTTCAATGGATGAGGAAACAACTCAGTGAATTTCAGGAGGCATGTGGCTTCATGCAGGAACAGGAATTCACTGAAAAAGAGTAGGAAAAATGGCCATGTTTCTACAAGATATTTTTGGTAGAGACAAGGATTCAGTATTGCACCTTGGGTAGAGCATACAGAGTCACAGAGAAGCCAGTAACTCTCTGCAGAGAAGCCAAGGTGAAACAATGTGGGCCAGGTTGTGGGATCCTAGCTGCTGGCTAGAGCCACTGTTAGGTTACAGTGAACAGTGAAAATGCTCTGATACAAGCAGATTAGAATTTAAAGAAATCTAGAGGAAGTGAGACAGATTTCTTTCACAGTATACATTTATACTGAGGTGTGTGTGCTTAGAGCTGCACTTATCTCGAATTCAGCAGACCTGCTTGGAAGGCTGAAATTTAGCAAGTACTACACACATGACAAACAGATTTACTTCTTTCCCTTTCTTGATTTGGTTTGTGTTCACTTGCAGGGTGTGCCTGGATCTCGTGGTCTCCCTGGAGCTGATGGCAGAGCTGGTGTCATGGTAAGACTTTTGTCTGGGTCGCTATTTCTAAACGGTCTTCTTTTGTATACAGGTGTGTGATGCTTTTTACTACATCTGCCTAATTTTATGTATTTATTTTGGTAGGGACCCGCTGGTAACCGTGGTGCTAGTGGTCCGGTTGGTGCTAAGGGTCCTAATGGTGATGGTGGCCGTCCTGGTGAGCCTGGTCTTATGGGTCCAAGAGTAAGTTTGAACTCTGTGGTTTAAGTTTGAACTATACAAAAAGAAAATGGCTTACAATTTAGGGACAAAATTATTCAGAAACCCAACTGCAAAAAATTCAGTCTGTGCTAACCACAGTTAGGGCACTTCCACCACTCTATTGAAAAAACATCCATGAGGAAATGATTAAGAAGCATCAAAATGTTTACTGAAATTAGTTTCTTTTGTATGTGGTAGCATTTGATTGCCTTGTTGTGGAGCAGTGCCCCCTTGTACTGGATACTGCATTGATTTCTGAGAGGGGGTTCCAATTGTCATTATTTACAGAATGTGATCATTAAGATCACAGCTGAAGTATGTGTGTCCTCTGACTAACTAAAAGAAAAGCAAACCCTACTAAAATGATGTGAGATGGCTGATCTCAATTATTTCAATTTTATTTTGCAAATGATTTCACTGAAAACAGCCGTTCACTTTTAGTGATGCTGGCTGCAGCTAGATTATGTCCATGTCATTGTCTTTTATCCTCTTTAATCTACTCTTTCTCTTCCTACCCCACTCTATGAAGTGAAAGAGTTATCAATGCACATGTGAACTATTAGGCATCTGCAAATATTTAAGCACATTCTCTGCCGAAGCAGAGCCTAAATGAGTTTATCTGGGTGAAATGGGTACTTACCGATACTGATTTTCAACTGGCATGGGAGCACACATCACCAAGTTAAATCTCAGTGTGTTTTAGATGTAAACTTGATAGGCTATATAGTCCTGTTTCCACACTGTATACTGATAACTTGGCATCTGTGTGTGTGTATATGTGCATGTAGAAAAAAAATTTTGGTTAACTGTTGAGTGAGTTGGTTTCCTTCTAAAAACATGAAACTTTTCCATTCTCAGGGTCTCCCAGGTCAGCCTGGAAGCCCAGGCCCTGCTGGCAAGGAAGGTCCTGTTGTAAGTACCTTGCTTTTCATTCTGTTTCCCCATTGCATGTGAAACACAGACATAAACTGAGATTTTAAAAAGCGGAGATCTCAGCACTGAGCTTTAACACAGTTCCATGTAAAGCCAGCAAGATCTTACTACTATATTACTCAGAAGATCGGTGAGAAACTTTTTATTGATTTCAGTGGGTCTCCAATCAGGCCTGTGTCCTGAAGGGGGAAGAAGTAATACACAGTTCTACAAAAAGGAGAAAAATGGAGGAATGCGTGAGCATGCAATGTATAAACAGTGTTTAAAAGTTAAATGGCATTTGCTTCCTGTCAGTACACAGTGAACTCTTAATTAAATTACCCCAGCCATTTAATAGCACAATTTATATTTCTAGGGTTTCCCTGGAGCAGATGGTAGGGTTGGGCCAATCGGTCCAGCTGGTAATAGAGGTGAGCCTGGCAACATTGGATTCCCTGGACCAAAAGGTCCCACTGTAAGTACAGTACAGAAACTTTCTATTACTGTGAAGGTATTTCCAGACTAATCTGTAGGTCCAAAACTCTTAACAATTGAACACATCTCCCTGTGTTCTCCTGTACTGCTGATTGGATGGCATCCACTTACATTCAAGAGCTCTGTTTTAAATTATTTTCTAGCTATCTAAAATATGACTAAATGAATGAAAACCAAATTAATTAATTTAGGAATATTTGAACATTAGAGTGATTTGAATAATATATGTTTGTATTATAATTTCTGTATGTCCATTTTATCATTTCTGTATGTACACTTCAGTAAAAGTTCTGTAAAGGTTGGCCACCAAGCCTAAGTTTCAGTTCCACGGTATTGTTATCTATGGAGCACAATCCAAAGCTCACTCACTTTAGAAGAAAAGCTACCAGTGATTTCAGTGGGGCTCTTGACATGTCACCAGATGCCGCAGATAACAATAATTATCTCCTGGATTTGTGGTGCTGTTATACATGCACACACATGCAAATATATATATAGTGTATTCCATAGGATACTATGCAGAGTGTGATGAATTGTGATCTCTATAAATAAAGGAATGGAGTTTTGAAAAGAAAAGACATTTACTTTTGCGCTATTATTTCTGAGTGGCTCACCAAGGCAGATGGAGCTTGTGGGTGTTTTGGTTAGGGTTAAAGAAATATTACAATAAATCTTCTGGCAAGGAGAGTATCAGTCTCTGTTTAGTACTTTGAACTGAATCAATATGATTCAATATGAAGTTAACCAATATGAAGTCTTGGTTAACTTTTGTATCTTTTTCTTTCAACTTCAGGGTGAACCTGGCAAACCTGGTGAAAAAGGCAATGTTGGTCTTGCTGGCCCACGGGTATGTGGATATGTTTTCTTTATCAACCTCCAGAGAGAAAAGAGTAGATTTTCAAGAGCTCTGTAATAAGAGAGCCTTGTCTTGTGCAAGCAAGAATGGATGATGAAATAGAAAAGCACTTGGGACTGCCTTCATCTAGCCTCATGCCAGTAGGGACTATTACTTAAGGGATAAATGAAAACTACCCTTCTTGGGTATTAACTGGGTAATTAAATATGGGGTATTAGCTTACTATGAAGAGGAAAAAATAGCATTGCCTGTACAAATTTCTTAGGGCAGTGAATGGTTGCTAATTTATTCCGTAAATTTTCAACTTCTTACTGATAGTTGAAACTTACCAATTCTTGCATTTGAACGACAAAATAATTGCTCTGTTGTAGGAAAAATGCTATCAGCAGGTTTCCTATAATCTGTAATTCCAAAATAAGTTTCCTTAAGGATGAATGTGCTGCAATAACTAAAACAATCAATCACCAGAATTTAAAATTGTAAGCATCTTTAGTACCCTTTGGCAGTGAAGCTCTAACAAGTAAATGGTTAAATTAAAAATATGCAGCCAGAGACCTTTTTTTTTGGCACAGAATCACTTTAGAGAGATATTATTTGTAATAAATCAAAACTTTGGTAACAGCTTTCTACCTCAACCCTTTTAGGGTGCTCCTGGTCCAGAGGGAAACAACGGTGCTCAAGGTCCTCCTGGAGTCACTGTAAGTAACAGCCTCCACACAGATTCAATTTGTGATTTACTTTTCATTTATGGCACTTCCTATTTTAAAATCCATTTTCCTGTGTTCTTTATTCCAAGTTAATCACCGATTTTTCATTCAATTCAGGGCAACCAAGGTGGAAAGGGTGAACAAGGTCCTGCTGGCCCTCCTGGCTTCCAGGTAAGTAACTATGCGCTCTGCTCAATCTTATCTATGTTTTACAAAGCAAGAAGTGCTTCCACCTTAACTTTATTTGTATTCTTGTTTCTTTACACTCTAGGGTCTGCCAGGCCCCTCAGGTCCAGCTGGTGAAGCTGGTAAACCAGGCGAAAGGGTGAGTGACAGATACAGCACACCACAAGTAGGGGCAGGCATTGCATAAGCGTTATGTTTACAATTGCACATGTGGTGAAGCAAGAGCCTGTTGGATCCATTTACTAAAACGAAGCAAGCCATGTTACACACAAAGTTTAACAGTTCTTTTGTTAAAGCTATCCACAAATGAAGAAGGTCCGCTGGAGTTTGCAACATACTACTTTTTTCAAAATTTTGGTATGAAACTGAGCAAAGCCAATCCTTTGCTTTTCAGGCCTTAAGCATCAATAAAATATGCCACTGCCCCCAAAAGACAAGACGGTATTTGAAAAATATTTTACTCCAAATTTATTTTGAAATCAAGGTTCTGTCTAACCTGCATGACTCCAATTGTATGCTTTTGCAATTCAGCTGATTTCAGTAAATTTACAACGGTATACAACTGAGGTAGCTCAGTGGTAATTCAGGCTCTAATTCTGCACAGTTAAAGTATGTGCTGTAATCTGCAAACTGCTCATCCTATGTGTTATAACCACCCTTAAAGTTTATAGTTACATGCCTCTGTGTCCCTGTAGAAGAGTTTACATTGCATGTACCTGAAAAATGAGCTTGGAATTTAATAGCAAACTCTTTCTTCAGAGGAGAAATTGTTATGTCATGTGTGCTTTGAGATACTGTGCGGCTATATGAAAAGGGTTTATTTCTGTGTATCTAAAAGACTGGTTTTAATCTGAAGATTTTCAATATGCTGCTGTAATTTGAGAAGCATTTCTATTTTCTGCTAAGAAACAAAATATAATTTAAGCTAATCAGTTTGATTTAGAAATAAGGTTTACCAATATATCTACTCTCTTCTAGGGTCTTCATGGTGAATTTGGTGTCCCTGGTCCTGCTGGACCACGAGTGAGTAATTCATTTCAAATCTACTATAGACTGTCTTAATAATGTGTTCAATAATAATACGAACTATATACATTTCCAAGTTTGTCAAGACAAACGGCTCTTCTGAGTTACAGAATAGAAAATATTGCAGCAGACTCCCAGGAAAGAAAGAGAATTTTCTCTGCTCTTTGCGTGTGTCAGGATACATGATTATATAACACAATAGTTGCCCGTGTTAGCGAACATCTAGGTAAGCAATATAAATATTACCCAGGTAATGATATTCTGATAAGCAGATCTGATTTTTTTTTTTTTTTTTTTTTTTTTTTTTTAATTAATGCACCTAGCACTGAGAATGTGGATGACAAAAGACCCACCCTACAGTGTTACACTGAGGCCTGGTACATATGAGAATTTTCATCTCCAGTGCCTGTGTGCAGACCTTCTTACCCTGACCAGTTCAGGTGTACCATTGCTTGCCAGGCAGCTCCTATCTCCCATGTAATGTCGTTGTGAACAAATGGTGGGCTAAATCCAGAGCCTGGAACAGTCATTAGAATATATTGCCCCCCACTTCCCTTTCTTCCTGCACTGTGAATAAACATCTGTAGAGAGCTTTGTGTGGAGGCCTTCCTGCATGGCAGGAAAGTCCTACTTACGCAGAGCAATGAATAGTTTATGAAATGCTTGATTAATTATTTGCTTTCCAAATCGCACTATAAAGAGGTTGATATTTAAACTACTTCTACTGCTTCCTCTTTTCTTCTGACTTCCGGACTAAATGTGTTCATGACAAATATTCCCATTCAGTCTTATCAGTCATGTCAATCAGTTTAAATAGCACTTTTCCTCCCTATATTTAGTCCCCTGAGGCTGTATTAGTAACCATGCCCTCTTTAAACTTTCATTTTGCTAATCTATCCAAGCCAAGTTCCTTTTATCGTTGTAGTAGCAGTTATCTGTCTCTGCTCTAGCTTGCCTTAAGCATCTTGAACCCAGCTAGAGTGTATTTCATTCAGTATTACAAATTAGGTCTTAGTGATGCTTTGTACAACAAAATTAACACTTCCTAAAAATACCTCACTGCTTGTTCCAGACCACATTTGCCTTTTTCAAGTCTGCATCATATTGTTGGCTATTGTTTGCCACCTTTCCCCTTCTGTTATTTTCACCAGTTGAACTGCCCATTTACAGCATAAATACTCGTTTTTGGTACCTAAATAAATGGCCTGGTACTTTGCATTCTGGAGTTTTGTCCCACTTCTACTGTGACAGCCAGCCAGCAGGTTATTCAGTTCTTCTTGTGTAATATGCCAACGCTTCTTCCTGTTGACAAGAATTTCCACCTTTGTATAACTGAATACTTCATAAATATCCTTTTGCCTTTTCTACCTCTCTGTCATTAACAAAATACATGTAAAAATAATGAAAAGATACATTAATTGAGGAACATCACTACAATGTAAGTTAGACTTCTGCATAGTTGGTGCTTTTCAGCAGTGTGGTACCTCTCCTTGAGTCAGTTTTCTGACCGCATTGTAGCTCTCTTTCAAACTCCCAGATTCCCCAACATAACTAAAGATGTCCATTGTGCCTTATCAGATTATTCGCTGATGTCCAGCTTGATCACACTGGGATAATCTGAGATGCCTTTAGTAAAACTGATATTTCCACTTTTGATAGAACTATTGTGCATTTAAGCCCAGTTTCTGGCTACTTCCACATGTCCAGATGACCTGTCTTTCAGAATTTATCCTTATACCTGTTATAATGTACAGGTCACATTAGTAAGCTTTAGCTGTCACCTTTATTCTCCAACATTCACCAGGCATTTGCCACTGTAAAAATAATTGTTAGCCAATTACTATGGCCCTAGTTTCACTAGAATCCATTATCTGCCCTCAAATTGGTGTCAGAAGCTCAATATGACAATGGAATGCAAGACACTGTGACCAGAATGAGCACAGTAGCCAAAATCTACATTCAAGAAGTACATGTACTTTAACTGTCAGCTGTTATCATGATGCAAGACTTCAGTACTTCACTTTGCTGTATTTATGTCAAAAGCTAGAGCCAATGCTTATGACCAGTTTAGTTAGTATCTGCACAATTCTAATATAGTTCTTAATGGTTTCTTCAGCTAAAAATGCATCACATTATCATTGCTACTGGTCAGTGCTTTTAAACCTCTATGCTGCAGAACAATTCGAAATAAAACTCAAATCAGACTGTCCCCTACAGGGTGAACGTGGTCCTCCTGGTGAAAGTGGTGCTGTTGGTCCTGCTGGTGCCATTGGAAGCCGTGGTCCATCTGGCCCACCAGGCCCTGATGGTAACAAGGTATGCCTTGCCCCGCTGCTATTGCCTTGCTGTTGAATTCTGGATTAAAGCAATCCAAAACCTTCTTTCCTAAGACCATAAGTAATTCCTGGTAACAGATAGTTACCTATACATCGTAGCCACTGGGTCATTTCTTCAAACAGTAAAGCTTCATCCCAGCTAGTCCACACCAATATTAACGGGTTTTGTGTTTAGCACTATAGATGGTGGGAGGGGAACTCCAGTTTAGAATCAGTTTGAATACAGCTTGTCAGCTGGATATACTATTATTCGGTTTTAAAATAGGGTCCAAAATTTTGGCCAAAATTCATGTTGACTTCTATTCATACCCACCTCTACTTATACACAGGAAGTTCTTGTGGCTAGTAAGCAATATTTTCCCCAAAAACATTAGCACAATAATGAGCCATCATCTACCAAAATAATGTTGGCTTGATGCTAATTGAATATGGGTCTTAGTTTTAAAGATTTTTGTGGGTAGTCTTTCCACAAAAGTTTAGTTTGGAATATGGGATATCCTAAAACCTCAGGAGCCCACAGAATCAGAGATCTGAGTGTTCAAGTCTGGCATGTTCACTAGCTGAAAAAAATAAAATAAGTACAATGGCTTAAGATGAAATACTACTACTCATACTATTTACAAGCAAGCAGAACAATGGGCAAAGTAGTAATGACAAAATTTTGTTCCAAATGGTGTGAATGATTTGACTTATCTCACGTGATACGCTGTTGCTGCTAGGGTGAGCCTGGCAATGTTGGTCCTGCTGGTGGTCCTGGTCCTGCTGGCCCTGGTGGAATCCCAGGAGAGAGAGGTGTTGCTGGTGTTCCAGGAGGCAAGGGTGAAAAGGTAAGGTGGACAATCTAACCTGCTTCGTTATGGCATGCGCATGTTTGGGAGATGCTTGAATTTCATTAACTTCAAAAAAGTGCAGCTTACCCTAGTGCGACTTCTATTTACTGTGAAACTGTCCGTATTACAGACTTGTTAGTAGTCAGTAAGTAGAGGTTTTGTTCAGAAAACATTTTAGCCCTTTTAAGCCCTTATATAAAGCTGTGAAGTCTGGCTGCAAGTTCTGTTGCTACCTCTGCTTTTTTCATAGAATTATCTATAAAATTGGTTTTTATCTTGGTATGCACATCTCGTTCCATATTCTCTTCTGTTCATTGTTTAAACTCTAAACTGAGATTTCTAGAACTGCTTTATTTGTTTTGACTAAAAAAACCCAGTTATTTAGCATAAACAGAGTTGTAAGGAAATAAAGATGAAAATTGCTTGCAACTTTTTATAAAACACTATGTACTGACATGCAGATTAATGCAGAACAGTAGGATATATTCAAGAAAAAGAGATAGAACAGAGTTCTGGTCTGATTTCTTGACACTAGTGATGGCCTGGATATATCTTTTTGCTATACAAAACATACGGCGTTTGATGCGACTGCTCAAATGACATCATTGTTTTTAATAGTTCTTTTCCTTCTTCTAATAGAAAGCATAACACGAATACCCAAAAGAATTTTTGCATGTTGTTATTTCTTGACCAAAAGAAAAGAGATTTTGAGCAGAGATGTACGTTCATCATTTGGAATATACTTCAACTTGGTTTTGAATTTTTAAATACATTCAGAATTCTTGCCACCTGGGGGAAACTAAGTAGGTTTCCCATGAAAGAGGCAGACTCATAATTCTGAAAAGCATGTCAATCCCCTTTGCCTGCAAATTCTCGCTTTGCAAATCGGTACATACTCAGCAATAAGAATGAAATAAGAAAGCCCATTCCCCAAACAAACTAGCATGATAAGCACCTCCTGTGATATGCAAGTAATACATGGATACTCAGCAAACAGTTCAAGACTTCTTTCATACAAACTATTGTGTTCATTACCAATATAAAGCTTTTTTTCGCCCTGTGTGTATTCTAGGGTCCCCCAGGTCTGAGAGGTGATACTGGTGCGACAGGAAGAGATGGTGCTCGTGTAAGTATCTTTTGGTTCTACTTGAGTTTACCTTGCTACACCTCAAAACTTAAGTGACTAAAAAAGATGTTCGGGACTTACATTTCCCACTGTATTGCATTTCCTCTTGTATCTGCTCACTTTTGATACGAATAAATATGATTTTGTTGCCCCTTGTCCAGAGATGTTTGAATTTGGGGGGAGAGAGAGAAAAATGATAACTTCTCATGCACACAAGCAGAGACATTACATCAGCAGAGAACCTTGTATTTCATAGGGAGTTGTTCAGTGTGACATTATCCTGTTTAACTTTATGGTCTTAGCCCAGACAACTAATTCTAGAGGCAGCCTGCAAAGCCACAGAAAATTATTATTAATTTGAGGTTTTGGCTGCCTGTCCTAGAATTCATACTTTGGAAGGAAAATAATAGAATAGGTTTTGGTTTATAAAATCATGTGTGCTTTATATTGAAAACAGCTGGAAGAAAGTCACACACCTGTCTCCAGGTGGAAAGTGAAAAAATAGTAGTAGTAGTCACTCCTGTTTACATTTTGTTAGAAATGGTGTCCTCTCTCTTGACTTATAGGGTCTTCCTGGTGCTATTGGTGCTCCTGGCCCTGCTGGTGGTGCTGGTGATCGGGTAAGTCTACTCTGAATGGAGAAGTGTCTTGTTTGTTTATGCAGTTTACCCACACATGAATACTTAAGATGAGGAATTCCATAAAAAACAGTTCCATCTTTCTGGTATGGATGAATTCTGCAAGCTTTTCAGATTTGGAAGGCAAGCGTTATTGGGACTGTAGGAATATTCAGTGAAGTTTGCCATAGCACCCCAAACTTTTTCCTAAAAGGGCAGGGAAGGGATGCACATCTATATGGCAGTGGGTTACATGGGGAGAAGAATCTGATTTAGGCTCTGTCTGAATTCTTCCCAGTTGAGGCTAATCTCTACAATCCTCCTCACACTGTGAGAAGAGGTTTTGGTATGGTGATGAGCAACCACACACTAGCTCAGAATGATTCTTTTTCCTGTCTGAGTATTGTTAGAAATTAACAACACAAGAAGGGCCAAAACAGAAGCATTTTCAGTAACACCCTCTCCACTGGAGATGCAGGGTGACTCACTATGTGCGTCTGTACCACAAGATCACCCCTGTTCTGACTGCCCTGAGGCCTTCCCCCACAGTGTCATAATGTTTTCTGCCATCTATTTTAGGGTGAAGGAGGGCCTGCTGGTCCCGCTGGTCCTGCTGGTGCCCGTGGTATCCCTGTAAGTAGCAATTCCTACAACTATTCCTGTGTCAAGACACGATGTTCAGAAAAATACCCTTTTAAAGCCAGTTCCAACCAGTCCTCTTCTTTGCCCTCTCTTTAGGGTGAACGCGGTGAGCCTGGTCCTGTAGGTCCTAGTGGATTTGCTGGACCTCCTGTGAGTATTGTTTGCACTTTCCTCTTATTGATGCCATGCCATTCCTCTGTTTCCTTTGCATGCTGTTCCAACTCTTTGTTCTGTGTGGTTTTCTGCCCATAGGGTGCAGCTGGTCAGCCTGGTGCTAAAGGCGAGCGTGGGCCTAAGGGACCTAAGGGTGAGACTGGACCAACAGGTGCTATTGGCCCAATTGGTGCTTCTGGACCACCAGTAAGTGAACTGTGTCTTTGTAAAATGCATGGCTCTTAACTGTGCTGTGCAAGTGGTATGCTAGCCTGAAGGCCTTGAATTTTGAAAAATTAAAAAAAGAAACAAAACTTCAAACTAGGCTGTGAGGAAAGTGACCATACTGATTTTCACACATTTGTCAGTGTATTTATGTGGGCTCAGATAGTGAGTCTGGAACTGAAATGAAAAAAAATCAACTTGCCCTGAAGATCAGCAAAATCAGTCTATCTTGGACCATTCAGGGGGTGATTGTGGGTAAGTTCTGAGCTGAAGATGATGGTATCTTCCTCTTGAAGACAGGATGTGCTGTCATGGTCTAATTTTCAGACCCAGTCATCCAGAAGCATATGTGCAAATTTGTGCACCCACTTGTAGAAAGGCTTTTCATGTGCTAACAACTTTATAGACTAAAGGTATATACTACTTCACGTGCATGCAGCCTATTAGTGGGGAACTGGTGGAAATGATGCAGGAAGTCATGCCCTGGTATTTCAAATACTGTAAAGTGTTGCAAGATAACATAGCTTGGGGTTCTCACTGTATGCTTCTAATAGAGCAATACCAAGCTTTTGCACTATGTGGCTGTATTAGTCATACAGTGCAAACAGAGGACTTGCTGTTCTTTGCCTTACTGTATCTTTCACATTTTGACTTCCAGATTTGTTTAGGTGCACGTAACATTTGCAAGGCAAATTCATTTGAATCCTAAATGCCTTATGCAACTCTTCTCAATCCTTACGATACTGGTTTAAAATGTCTGTGAGAATTTACTACCCTAGTGTCAGGATAGGAACCATGGGCTTGTGCCCAGTCTTCCTCCTGTTAAAGTAAAAAGCAAAATCACCTTTAACTTTCATGAGAGTGAGACTGAGCCCTTATTCTAAATAGGGAACATTAACAGTCTTTTCTGGATTCATCTGTCTTTTTCAATCCTTCATACATAGGGTCCCGCTGGTGCTGCTGGTCCTGCTGGCCCTCGTGGTGATGGTGGTCCTCCTGTAAGTCTTCAAGCTTTTGACACTGACATTGTTGCTTTTCGTGAAGTCATTGTTTCCTTTAAACCACATCTTCCTTTTCACTTTTATCTTTAGGGCATGACTGGTTTCCCTGGTGCTGCTGGAAGAGTTGGTCCTCCTGGCCCTGCTGTAAGTAACTAATGAAGAAGTTCTAACAGGAGATAAGCCAGAGGTTGCATTGGTTAGGGATAATCCTCATGTCTGTTACGTGGACACAAATTCTAACTGCACTGGAATCACCTCAGATCCTTATAGGACTGGATGAGGTAAAGTTAACTGTTTAAAATCCTAGAGTGGGAGTTATGCATTTAGTTCAGGTTTTCGTTGTTTTTTTTTTTACAATCCCTCAAGCACGCATCTGCAGCTTGCGGTGCCTAACCATTTGTAAAAATCTGTGTTTCTTTTGCTTTTGTTCACCGCCAGTAACTGCATAGCCATTGATTTTCAGTGGAATAAGAAGGTCATGTCCTATCTGAAAAAGAATGTTAAGGTTATCTTCTGTCAACACTTTCTAAAGTATCTGCAGCTCCAGCCCCCGTTTCAAGCAGGGCAATCTTTCATTGAGTTTAAGAATGTGAATCCCTGCTTCTTTATTTTTCAGCCAAAAATTTTCATTTCAAATTGACATTTGTAGTTTTCTTTTCAAAGGTGCTTCCAACCTTTACCAAAAGGCACTTCTTTCCTTAGATACCCTACATTTAAATGGACTGTAAATCACAGTATCCCAGGCAAATAATCTTGTTAAATTGGAAAAGGTTTTTTCTCATAAATTTTATAGTTGCAATTAATGTCTCCAGAGCCAAATCAATATTTGCCTGCCAAATTTTGCCACTTTCACCCACACTGAGTAAAAAAAGTAAAATCTCTCAGTTCAGTAATACTTCTGATTCCTGCTATCCACTGCTAACAAAAGCAATAGAAGTTGCTGCTTCAGAACAGCCGATAACCTGTTTATTGCAAAGCACAATATTTGTACACAGACATAAAATAAAACTTATCTCTGTTGTCCCCAGATAATGGGTCTATATTGTAATGATTTCATATTCATGCTCAATCCTAGGGCATCACTGGTCCCCCTGGTCCTCCTGGCCCAGCTGGCAAAGATGGTGCTAGAGGTCTACGTGGTGATGTTGGTCCAGTTGGCCGTACTGGTGAACAAGGTATCGCTGGCCCACCTGGTTTTGCTGGTGAGAAAGGTCCATCTGGAGAGGCTGGTGCTGCTGTAAGTTACTGAGTATCACATCTCATTAAAAATGTTTCTCTTCAGGTAAATGTTATGACTTCTAAGACAGTTTTGGTATTTGCGAAGGGCTTTTCTTTTATCCACAAATTTGCCAAAGCTTTCAAGTAAAAGGGTAGAAGCTGCATTGAAACTCAAGAAATTGTTTATAGACATGTTTGACAAACATGCCATTAAAAGGGAACCTTGTCTCTTGGTCAGGTTTTTCTCAGTTTTTTTTTTCTTGTGGTGAGTTGCATCTTTCTCTGCGCGTAGCCCAAGTGAAAGCAACAAGGCTAACTGCAGAATAAATTGCTACTTAGTTTGAGAAAGGAAAGAAGAGTCTCCTGCTCTGAAATTGAGCATCATGGCTGGAAAAATGAGGAACATGTGAACATCCGTATAGAACAATCTTAATTTATATCTGCATCAGAAACTCTAATTGGTGGGGATCACAAGGTTAAACTTGTCTGAGCCCAGGGTGGCTTAGAATTATGCAGATAAATAAATTAATTTTGAGTGTCTTTAAACCTGCATATCCAGAATTACTGGCGTTTTTAAAGTCAAACACATTTCTGTCTTATGGAAATATGCACTTGTGTGAATTACCACTCTGTTGTTTCTCAATAAAAATGTACAGAAATTTCTTCTGTGATCTGCAGAAGTTGCAGCTAAGAATGAAACCTTCAATGTCATTGTCAGATGTGTATGTTAAAATTTTGAAAGTGACAATTGAAAATTTGCCCTTTAATATCCCGTATAAAGCAATGCATTTTCTAATTGTTATGGTCTAATTTAATTTCAGTTATGAAAAACATAATTGAAGTAGTAGGTCTGACTGTAAGTTAGGATAATAATTTAGGGGAATCCGTCAGGATGATTACTTGCCAAGTTTAGTATCATTTCAAGGAAATGGAAGTACTTAACTAAACAACCTTTACCTTTCAAATAGTCAGTAGAGAGCTCTAAGGGATGTTTGCAGATGTCAGGTACCACCTATAGATCTTCTGAGGCTATCTCAGGATCAGCGTCAGATGCTCAGTCTCTTGGCTGTGGAATCCCCTCAGATAGACATCTCCTCTATACTGAATACCCCAATTTTCAGGCATCACTTGCTGTTATTAAAGGTGAAGGGAAAAAGCATGTGCATGGTGTTGTTCAGAAAGAATGTTTTCACTGGAAAACAGTTGTGAGGGGAGTATAACCAGCACTGCATTCTTACAGACTTTAGTTTTGGAGTTTAAAGTCTTATGGCTTGATTACAACTTCCATGCAGGAACTAGCACGGGGACACAGTTAGTACTGTTGTAGAGCAAAACAAATGAGAAATGTGGAGGCTATAAAAATTTATTTTTCTCTGTTCATAGAAATATTATCTTCTTGTCATAGGGTCCTCCTGGTAGCCCAGGTCCTCAGGGTATTCTTGGTGCTCCTGGTATCCTCGGTCTGCCTGGCTCTCGGGGAGAACGTGGTCTTCCAGGCATCTCTGGAGCAACAGTGAGTATGCAACTAGTTAACTGCTTTAAACAGATAGATGTAAAGAAAGAAGCTGAGGTCTGTTCTTAAGGGAAACCATGGAAAAGGAGATGTAGATTCTTCTGTTTCCATTGCTACTGCTAACAGAGGATATGGACCTAAAAGATTTAGAGCAGTGGAAGAAATTATTGCTTGTTGCAGACCAGCAAGACTTGTGTCTGCAGGTGAGCATATTTTTGAATGGTATCAGAGGTTTCTGAGAGAAAAGGTAGAAAGTTTAGAATGAAGATAATATTGGTATAGTTAGGTATGTTTCGTGTGTCCTGGATCTGTTTTACTTCCAGAATCAATTGCAGAGAAATGTTTCTTATAGATACATGCCATAAGTTCTGTAAGACTGGTTCATGTTGTATTATAATGTCACATTTTGTTACCACTATTCTTGTATTAGGGTGAACCTGGTCCCCTGGGTGTTTCTGGTCCTCCTGGTGCCCGTGGTCCCTCTGGTCCTGTGGGTTCTCCTGGTCCAAATGGTGCTCCTGGTGAAGCTGGTCGTGATGTAAGCTATGTCTTATTTCCTTTTCAGGATTGCTTTTCTTTTATTCTAAGTCAAACACAAATATGCAGAATAGATGGATGCAGCTGGAGGTTGTTCTGCTAGCAAATTTGTACCTTCCAGTGTCTTCAGGGAAAATTACAGCAGGATTCTAATAGCCATAGATTCCCACCCACAACTAGGTGACAAATTCTTCAAGGCACAAGTTGTGTCTGACATACATCCTGGAGACACTATCAGAATCTTTTGACTTTTTACTTAATTGCCAAGAAAGATGGAGTGTGAAGAAGATTACTTCATTGTTGGAAATGGGAAAAATAGTACATCCCAGGGGATAAGGTTTTGGCTACAAGCAGAATATATAAGGAAAGCTTGTTATGAGCAAATTTTCTTAAGCATCGTCTTAGATGCAATATACATATCTTGCAGGGAAGTATAAAAATTGCAGTCACTTTTACTTGAGGGATCTAGTGATACATGGTATTAAAGACGTGTTTTTTAATGTAAGGCCCATTCAGAAGGCATATGAAGCACGTTACACAAAATGTTAGAATTCAGTTATTGGACTTGTGCAACACTCAGCACTGTTTTGGAGATCTAACAAAAGAGATACACTTTACCATTGTGGCTGAGCTGTATAACATTTCCCAATGTGCATTCCCTCACCATAAAATGTAAAGTATGTTTGTAAGCTAAAAACACGATGGAATAAACTCTGGCCTGTGCAGCAGGTACTGCTGAACTGCAGAGGTCAGCGCAGGTTAAGACACAATGGAGGACCTGAGTCCTGTGCAGAAAGGGGAATGTGGCAACACTGGAATAATCACCCTCTAATGCCCTGCCTTATGAGTGATTACTTGGAGGACAGGACCCTGCTCCCAGTTCTTCACAGAGCAGCAAATAAACTTATCCATCCACTTTAACCATCCAAGTTAGTAGTTCACCTTGAAGACAGGTATCCATGAAGTGGCTGTACATGACTTACACTATAAGAACCTTTAAAGTGAAGTATTAAGACGTTATCTTGTCTCG
Source organism: Opisthocomus hoazin (assembly GCF_030867145.1). Classification (NCBI taxonomy): domain Eukaryota; kingdom Metazoa; phylum Chordata; class Aves; order Opisthocomiformes; family Opisthocomidae; genus Opisthocomus; species Opisthocomus hoazin. The sequence goes on along the minus strand of NC_134417.1, from coordinate 67,116,981 downwards.
TGTAAGGGTAACTTTATTAAGCTTTCTCTGGTCCTTATCAGGGAAGCTTATTTAACAACGCAAAGCACTGTTAATACAGGACTCCCGTGAGTCCTGAGACTCACAGGATTGCAAAGACATCAGAGTAGTAATTTTATTTTAGAAGTATTAAAAAGAAATAAACTTTCTGTTCCATTGGAATTTTCTGAAGGAAAAGGTTTGCTAGTGTACACAGTGAAACAGCTGAAGTGAAATTAACATTCACAAAAGAAGCCGTATAAGCTTGTGAAGTACCACAACAAAGTAATTTAGCTGTGACTACTGTTGAAATCCTTTTCTTGCCACTGGCATTTTTCATCTAAAAAGTAGGTCTTAGTTTTACAAGGGTGCAAGCTAGATGAAGACCACTATTGTCTTGACCTTTTCGTTTAGAGAAATACAGCAAAGCCCAGTAATTTTCTTCTAAACTGAACTTGTAAAGCCTAAAGTATTGGAAGACCATCTTGTTTTTTTGAGAACATTAATTTATCTAGGGGATTTGAGAGTGGCATCTATAAGGAAGAGTTTGTTGTCTTCAGGTTTTATGCTGTCCCGTCTCAATGTCTTCTTACTCTCCTTGGGAGCAATTAGACTGACAGTTCCATGTGAGATGAAGGTTGATGGAATTTAACACTTTTTCATGGTATCTTAACAGGGCAATCCTGGTAACGATGGTCCTCCAGGCCGTGATGGTGCTCCTGGTTTCAAGGTAACTTGTTCTTTTCTTTTATTTCATAATCATGGAAGAAATATTCCAATATGTGTAAGTCAGTAGTAACACACTGTCTCTCCCTTTGCACTCCTTTGTTCCCAGGGTGAGCGTGGTGCTCCTGGTAGCCCTGGTCCCAGTGGTGCTCTCGGTGCTCCTGGTCCTCATGGCCAAGTTGGTCCTTCTGGAAAGCCTGGAAACCGTGGTGATCCTGTAAGTTGATAAAACCTTAACTTTTTTGATAAACACAGGAGTAACTTTTGTCCATCATATATATACATTATACATCAAACCCCTACAATATATGGATAATAACTTTGCTTTCTGCAGAAGTGTGCTGAGCACGGAACCTTTATTAGGTATAATATACAGCAGTAACATGCATTTTCTGTTCCTGTTTCAGGGTCCTGTTGGCGTTGTCGGTCCTGCTGGTGCTTTTGGTCCAAGAGGTCTTGCTGTAAGTCTGATTTATAAGTACATTACCACACTGATGCAAGCAGGGAAAACATGCTTTACTAATAAGGACTCATGACTGTGCTCAAGATATGGGCCCAAAAAGTGGTTCTTAAGGAGCTGTGAATATTTATAGACCTAGACTCAATCAACGTTCTCTTTTATGGGACAGATCTGGAAGCTTTTGGGATTGACATTCTTCTTGGGTGTGTCAACAGGATGTACATATATATATATCAGGGGCAACCTAGGGCATAATGTAGAATGCTCAAGCTTAATTCTTGCTTTGGCAGTAGTATATCCTTGAAGCCTTCTATTTCATTCCCCTGACACCTGTATCCTTTCCTAGGGCCCACAAGGTCCACGTGGTGAGAAAGGTGAACCTGGTGATAAAGGGCCTAGAGGTCTGCCTGGCTTGAAGGGGCACAATGGATTGCAAGGTCTTCCTGGTCTTGCTGTAAGTAAATGATTTTCAGTACTTCGAATATAAAGAGCAAATAAAGGAAATAATATCACCCTAGTGTGGAATTACATATGCACAACCCAGTGGGTTGATACTGCTTGCTCCACTCTGTGTTATCTTTTGAAGGCCATAAGATTCTCTTTAACACTCAACTCTCTTCACATAAAATGGTAATTTTTGATATTGCCATTGATAGTTGGCTTTAGAACTATGAGTACCATTAGCTGCCCTGAAACTCGACTGCATTTGGCTAGCACAGATTTCAAAAAGTTCTGCCTTTATTTTATTTCTTATTTTGGCCAGAAATTGTAAAGCCTTCGTATCATAGACGAGCAGAAGTAATTTGTAAATGTTCTTCCCTTTAAATCTGGTATCCTCTTTAGGAATTCTAACTTTCATTTTAAAGCTTCCTCTGAAAATCTGAAGAAACAATATAGAGACTTTTATAGGTTATCTCCTTAAATACCTCTTTACACTCTCTTTCCTCCCTCTCCAAAGCAGGTGTTTTGTAGCTGAACTCCACCAGTAAATGCCATCAGTCCTAGATTCCCATTCTCTGAGCCCAAATACACATGCTGACTATAGCCTCTTCTTGAATCATACTAATACAAATGTGTGCCACTGCATTGTTTTAATGACTATGCATGTATCTTTCCCAATAGGGCCAGCATGGTGATCAAGGTCCTCCTGGTAACACCGGCCCTGCTGGCCCAAGGGTAAGTGAATTTAAGAGGATATTCAAATAACTGTGTCATTCCTTTCATGTAATATATATGTACACTCCCATTTATATGAATCTCTATTTGTAATGTTTCCTACTGTCATGAAACTGTTTGAGTTTCCTTTTAGGGTCCACCTGGTCCTTCTGGTCCCCCTGGTAAAGATGGTCGCAATGGTCTCCCTGGACCTATTGGCCCTGCTGGTGTGCGTGGCTCTCATGGTAGCCAAGGCCCTGTTGTGAGTATAACTTATTTTCTGTTGATTTAACACATTTATGTCACAGTTACAAGAGAATCACTTCAAAAGCCTAGCAGTTTAGGAAAATATGTGGATTTGTTTATTTAAAAAAAAAAAAAAACAAAAACAACTTACAAATGTCTGTTGTTATTTAACATGAAACATTTGCCGAATTGGTCTAAACCTGAAGTCCTTATTCACTCCATATGGCCAGGCAGCAAACACACAAAGAAGATATGATAGTCCTACACTGTGCACCTTCTACTTCTTGAGCCCACAGTATTCGCCACAGGGCAGGTCCATATGTGCGGCCTCAGATTAGAGCTGAGGGTGCTAGGAGTTAATAGGACTTTGCACGTGTGGCAGCATTTGAGAGAACCACATGTCTAACAGAATGCTTCTTGTCTTTTGCTTTTGAAAAACTTTAGGGTCCTCCTGGTCCTCCTGGTCCCCCTGGTCCCCCTGGTCCCAATGGTGGTGGATATGAAGTTGGCTATGATGCAGAATACTACCGGGCTGATCAGCCTTCTCTCAGACCCAAGGATTATGAAGTTGATGCCACTCTGAAAACATTGAACAACCAAATTGAGACCCTGCTGACCCCAGAAGGCTCCAAAAAGAACCCAGCTCGCACCTGCCGTGACCTAAGACTTAGCCACCCAGAATGGAGCAGCGGTATGTTAGTGCCAGTTATTTGCCCTTTCTGGCTCAGAGGGTGCTTCCAGCTTGTTAGCTTGCTTGGATTAATGGTATCCTTGGCCACCCAGTGAAAATACTAAATGACCAATGAAGAAGTTCTCTCTGCCTCCACTGAAAATAGATACAAGGACATTCTGAAAAGCTCTTTATAGCTATTGTTGTGCAACTATTGCAAATATTTTTCAAAACTGTACAAAAATATTTAACCCTAGCTTTCAAATACAGTCTCTTATACATTAACAATCTAAAATATGTATTTATCCCAGTTATCTCCTTAATATTGTACCTACTTATGATATTTATGACCTGTCTCTGAGTTCCTATATCAAATAAGTGAATATAAACTGAATGCAAATCTTAGGTGGAGTGAACTATTGTTTGCACTTCTTTCTGCAATGGCAGGCTTCTACTGGATTGATCCTAACCAAGGCTGCTCTGCAGACGCCATTAGAGCATACTGTGACTTTGCCACTGGTGAGACTTGCATCCATGCCAACCCTGACACTATTCCCGCTAAGAACTGGTATGTCAACAAGAATTCCAAGGACAATAAGCATGTATGGCTTGGTGAAACTATCAATGGTGGCAGCCAGGTAAGTGATGGATGGGAGGATGACTGTTTCCTACAGTGCTGTCTGAACAATTCCCAATTCACTGACTCGCAGCAAGCAAATACGTAAATTAAACTCTCTTTGAGGAGAAATACGAAAAAGGGAACTACCTTTTATCTCAAGGGAACAGAGCTCCAGTTCTAGTTTGGATCATAATTTGCTAAAAGGATTTCTCAGTGTTCTGATTTTTCTTGGTGTCTGCAGATGATCAATTCAGCATGACTAATGGCTATTACTAAGGGAAGCCTGGACTGGAATATAGTACATTAGTATAAAGACAGTCCAGAAATTGTCTGAAAGAGTAAGAAAACCATCTTTGCTTATTCTTTCAATTGAAATTTTTACATATGACACTGTTCCTGGAAAAATATTTGTATTACATGTCACAGATCCTGAGTGTATACTATCGTGACATTCAGAATTGCCAGTGTGAGTAGAACCAAGAAATGTGTCTACTTGCACATTAGACACTGCACCAGCCAACTGCAAATAAATCACTTCTGTACAGCTGAGGAGATCCAATTACATAATTCCTAAATGAAATGGAGTTGATCTTACGATGAAATCACAGTGTCCACGATCTTTAATATAAGATCATGAGATTGATCACACTGGGTCAGAACAAGGGTCCAGAGTAATCTAGGGTCCTATTTCTTACAGTGGTTAAAAGTAGATGCTGTAAAAGAGTATAAGAATGAAGTAAACATTTTTAATATCCACAGACACTATTCTATTAGGCTCAAAAAAAGATTCAGAGTTTTCTTGAGACAGGCATAGTTTCTGTGTATCTATGGAAACAATAGATTTCTCTTCCTTGAACTTGTCTGATCTTCTCTTTGAGTCCACATAAACTGTCGACATCCTGTCCTGGAACAGAGTTTTACAGTTTAACTACATCCAGTCATGTCTGTTTTTCACCCTACCTCCTACTGGTTTTATTTGATGCTCTTTAGTTGCAATAGACAGGTGATTGCAGACTTACGGGATTTATTTTTTTTTAATGCTCCTAGAGCAAATATCACATACTTCCATTACAAACATCCACCATTCCTCAGCAATACACCTGACTGGGTTCCTTTCTGTTTTTCAGTTTGAGTACAATGATGAAGGAGTGACCTCAAAGGAAATGGCCACCCAGCTTGCCTTCATGCGTCTGCTGGCCAACCACGCCTCCCAGAACCTCACCTACCACTGCAAGAACAGCATTGCCTACATGGATGAGGAAACTGGCAACCTTAAAAAGGCTGTTATACTGCAGGGATCCAACGATGTTGAACTACGAGCTGAAGGCAACAGCAGATTCACTTTCAGTGTTCTTGAGGATGGCTGCTCTGTAAGTAACACAGAAACCATAGGCACCATGATTGCCAATGCTTAAGCATGTGAATAGGGACAGAGTTGTGCTTTGATTCAGAATTGGATTATCAGCCAGACCCACAAAATTTTACGCAGTGAAGATAAATAGCCTACAAAACCAACTATGCCAGATCTTTAACAAGTGGGAAGGACTGGGCTACAAACAAATCCTACCTTGTCCTGTCCAGTGTGACAAAAAAGAAAAAGCTTTTCAGAGGGACCAGACCCAAATTCTGTGTAAGCTGAAGACTGATGAGGAAATCTTGCACAAGCCATAGGAGGGGCAGCATCTTTAAGTCCTGAAAAACTCAGCCAGGGTTGTTCTCTGGGATTTAACATCAGTAGTTTATGTGACTTCAGAAGATTAAAGTAAATTTTTTCTCTGTATCAGAGATTTAAATAGTTGGATATGGGTATCTGATTTGCAAACTATGGCAGCAAAATTAAGATGAAATTCTTTCAGAAATTGTCCATTCAGATGAAACAATGATCACTACTATGAAAAATGCAATAACGACTGTAATGAATCTTCTCTTGCAGAGAAAGAACAATGAATGGGGCAAAACGATCATTGAATACAGAACAAATAAGCCATCTCGCTTGCCCATCCTTGACATTGCACCTTTGGATATTGGCGGCGCTGACCAAGAATTCAGAGTGGAGGTTGGCCCAGTCTGTTTCAAATGAATGAACTAAAATTAACTTAAAGCGTCTCCCAAATTATTCTCTTGTCATTTCATTTTATAATGAAAGCTGACTCCTTCCATTTCTTCTGTTCATCTACTTGCTTAAACTCTGGGCGAAAGAGAAGGAGAAGAATTGATTGGAGCATTGTGCAATGAAATTTAATACAGCCCCAAAAGGACTTGGAAGTCTTTCAAGATTTAACACCTTGCTTTGGGAAATGTCAACCTTTGTAAAGAAAAAAAAAAAACAAAATAAAAAAATCATGAAAGTTTGCACCACTTGTGGCCTTTGAATATCTTCCACAGAAGAAGTTTAAAACCATGACTTCCGAAGGTTTAAGCTACCTCATACACTAAATCAAGTGTGATCCACATCTTTTATAGTTACTTCTCCGTATGATTTGAGGTACTTTCAGTTCCACTCAAAATACAGTGGTGCTAATCGCATTATTACAGAGTGTCTTTCCAATACTTGAACTTCAATGGTGCTCGTAGCATTTAAAGTATCACTTCATTGTTTCTTTGAAGTCTCTCTCAAAACTTAGAATGTCCTGTCTCACCCGCAGCTTAAGCATGTGGATCATTTTTCCCTCATCTTCGTCCTCTTCCTCCAAAATCAGGTGCTCCTGCTTTCAAATCTCATTTCCATCTTCTACAATGGGTAAAAAAAAGTCACCATTTCTCAAAAAAGAAAGAAAATGTATTTTGTATATGTGAGATGTTTAAATAAATTGTGAAAAAGTTAAATAAAGCATGTCCAGTGTTCCAAAAGAAACTATTTAGTGAGTTAAGTTACTTGCTTAGATGCATTGGCAGCTGTTCATACCCAGAATTTGCAGTGTGCTTGCATTACTGCAACTGGCTTAGCCCAGTGCTCTAAAACATTTGCTTAGAGCATCTGAAGCCTGCCTACAACTGTCCTAAGGGTGTGAGTGCCTGGTCAACTCCTCGTTTCAACACCACCTTTTGAAAAGTCCACTCTGAAAAAAAATTCAGTAGTTCTGTTCTCATAGTATGAGAAGTTCAAAAGCAGAAATAATTCCTTCCTTTTTTCCATATGCTAAGCAGGATTAATGGCCAAAAGAAGGAAAATCAGGCTCCTGGCTTACACTTGCAGATAAAGCTCCTTGGTGTTGAGAGAGCTGTGCTGGCTGCTGTCGTGCTGTCGTCAGCAGACTGTGCTGTGTGCTTTTGAAATGATGTGTAGAAGTCCCTGCAAAGAAAGTCTAAATTTAGTTGCTTGTCAGGAAGCTCAGGGTTTGTTAAGCCCCTATAGTTCTTTCAGTTCTGTATGAGGCACAGAACTATCTGCTGTTGCTAGCCTTAATAATTTACTGTCAAAAAAAATACCATTAGAAGCAAAGCCTGTTCTTACCCGAGGCCTTTTAAGAGACTGCTGTCATACAGTGCTTTTCTGAAAACCTGAAATAAACTGCAATTCCAACAGCCATGTTTTTGGAATTGGGAAGATGCTTGGGAGAACATAGAAAGGACCATGAGGACAACAGCAAAAGCAGATAAGGGGAGAGGTGAGACGGGCTTAGTCAGCAGGAACCCCCAAGGGAAGCATGAAGAAAACACCCAGAAGAAGGTCCCTGTGACCTGAAGAAAGCGCCGCTCCAGAGGTTAGCGGCTGGGAGTCTGAAGGCAGCGCCAAACAGTGCAAGGAGGAATAAGGACTAAAAAATCTTTCCAAAGAAAGTTTTTCATTCTTGCTTGCAATTATTTGATTAAGGAAAAAAGGGCAAATATCAAAACGTGGCCCTAAGCGCAGCTGCTGTGTGCACGGAATTAACGGAAGAGGAATTGCCATGATAGAATGCAGCCCATTTCTTCTTAAGTGAGTAAAACATACTGCAGGTAAACACCTGCATTTATTCATTGGACCATGATGATTCTTGAAGTGTTAGTGTTTCAATCATTGTCTTAGTATTTCAAAATACATTTTTTGATGTTGTTGTAAAAAGAAAATAATTAAATACTTTAAAATGGTAAGAGTTTCTTTTCTCATGTAGATTATCAACATGCCAGAAAGTTCCTACAAGGACTGAAGAGATAAAATTACATTGCCCAGTCTATGTAATCCACTAGGATGTGTGCAAAGGTTATTGCTAGGAGTAGGAGGTCGCATATGGCTGCCTGAGAAGCAAAGAAAGAACCCAAGGTTAAAGTAACACTTGAGGTTCAGAAAGGAAACTGCAAAGGGAAAATGCTGTCTCTTTTGTCATCTGCTTTCTCCTTCACTCTGTGATCTACTCCACAGCACGTCCTGCTAGGCACAGAACACTTCCTTTCTACCAGCCCATTGGTAACATCCAAATTCTTCTGTGTTTTCACACCTTCACCACAAAAGTGGACCCATTTGGAAATTAAACCAGAAAAAAATACATAGCACCTCCCTCACAGCTTCTAGGCTCATTAGCACTGGGAAGATGCTTAGTTTGGCCTGCAGGTTTTGAGCTCATCAGAACTTATTGCCCAACCAAGCGTTTTGCTTATGCTGTGCACAGCGTTGAAGAAACTAAAGGATGGCAGCGTTCAGACGATTTTCCTCCCTGGACTCTATGGGACTGATCACCCACTCATGTGATCAATAAATGCATCCGGTCCATCAGTTCCTCATGCCATTTCCCCAGGAGAGGGACAGAGATTAAAAGGCTCCTGCTGGCAGGTGCTGATGCCTCCAGTGAAAATATTCCTTACTGTATCCATAAATCTTACCAAAAAGTCTTCAGAAATTTTTAAAGTGCCTCTGTGTGTAAGAACTGGGCTTGCTACGTAGTACTCTTGACACCTAAATTTTACTAGTTGTGATGGGCAACATCTCTTGGGGCTGGTTTGCACTTTTATAAGCACGTATTTCCATGAGCACAACTCCCTCTCAGTCAGCCTGTGATCCCAGTACGCAGGGGAATCATTTGGGTAAGCAGGAATCCAACGACACAGCAGTTGCCAGGGAGCGATGAGTTCAATCTCCCCTTCCCCTGCTCCTCCTGGGCATAGCTTGTTCTCCTGCGCCCAGCGACAGGCTGATACACGCTGTTTCCCATCTCAGCAGGCTCCGCTGCAGCACGCCGGGCTCCCTGTAGCATGGGCTTTCGCACGAATGTGGCGTAAGTAGGTAAAAAATAGAGTTGATGAGAACACCATAAATTCAACCAAGGCAAAGCAAGAAGAAACTTCGAAACGTGGAAAGCTGTCGCAGAAGGGACAGTTGTAACTGTGCAGGCTGCTTCGCTGGGGAGAGAATCATGAGCTATGGACAACTATCTTAAAGATATCTGTTTAGCAGTTTAAAATATGAATACTGTGCCAAAGACTATGAACAGACAAATTTCCATCAATTGTAAGGGGCAAAACATAATTAACAGATTAACAGATCTACATTCCCGCCACACATCTTTAAACTGCAGCATTTGACGTGACTTTTGATTAGTTTTGCTGTTGTGCTTAGTGGTTTCAGACAGGATCTCCTAGAAACTGTTTTTCTGCCACGCACTTTATGCAGTGTTTTACAGTATCAGAATAATGTATACCAGTTTCAAACAATGAGATAACAGCAAGTTCAAATAAAGAAATTCTTAGACATTGTACCAGAAGTAATCTCTAGCTCATCTAGCTTTACTCAGGCTTCGTTACAAGCTCATTGAAATACCACTGATTTTCTGTATTGCTCCCCCATAAATCTCAGATGTAAAATGAACGCAGTATGTGGTGCATAAACAAAGATCTTCCACAGAAATGACTGTATTTCCAGATCCTTAGGCTGGAGTAAATTTGTCCTTCCCTGGAAAACAGGTGGTTGAATACAGGTGTTACATGAGCAAAATTTCCTAAACATGATTCCACGCTGAAGTGTTACTCTCCAGCTCCCCATGAAAGGATGGTTCTCATTAAGCCAAACATAAGTATCAAAACAAACAAATACAACATTTGAGCGCCATTTTGAACACAAACATCTGCAATATATATAATTCATTCCAACAATTATTGTCAACACCATCTTAGAAACGCACGTGTATTTTATTTTCTTACTGCTTTCAAGCTACCAAAACCGTTTCTCTGGGTGAAATGAAGTAAGTTATCCCCAACGCCAGTTCTTCAGACCCTCAGCGAAACAGCAGGAGCAGTTCTTCGCCCTTTCCACGCGCATCATGCACCACCTGTTGACTTGGCCACGAATTACCGGCCCCTAAAGGGTATTTTTCTAGGTTTTTTTCCTGAATTCACTGTCGTGGTTACTACCCAAATCTCCTGAGCTGCCTGTGGCCAAGAAAATCCCAAGGGCTCTTTCTGCAAAATATCAGCATCACAACTCATCCTACAAATATATTAGCTTATCAGAAGAACAACCATCTAAACCAGGAAAGCTCCTGGCAGCAAACTGCAGTCTCGCTTGGGGTAGAAAAGACTCAAGACGATAATAATTTAGTCTTTTAGTTGTCAGGCTCTATGCATCCAAAACAGCAGATGCAAATTCACCTGATTAATAGCTCCTCAGCGAACCAAAAGCTGGTTAACATCTGCTCGTACCTCACCTATCAGCCTCCTGCAACCACCTCTGTGCCAAGACACTGCTGTCAGATGGACTTCTGTCATTCTAGGTACGCAGCACCTTTGGTAGCAACCTGGAACAGGTCAGAGCAAAGAGGGTTTAATTCACAGAGGAACTGCAGAACAGGGTTCCTTCTGTTCTCCAGTGCTGCTTTGAGGTTTATGAGGACACAGGTGGCAGAAAGGGAATTCAAGACGACATCTCACAGGCGTCTCTTTCTTCCTCTCTGACTGCCTAACAAACTGCTAGATGCTCACACAGCTCTCATGGTCAGGGCCTCAGCCCTTCAGCGTACCATGTGTTTTGAGACGAGAAAACCAATTGGAGAAGCAGAGCTTTCATACCACCTCTCCTCCTAAGCAATCCATTCACACTGGAATCACTTTGGACTATTTAATTTTATATTAATCCAGGGTGAGGTTTCAACTTTTTCCTCCTGTTGTCTGCCTGCACTTCTGGAAAGGTTAAAAGTTCTTTTTGCAAGGCAAAGACAGCCTTGTCCTGAGGCGTAAGCAGAAGCCATTAACAACTGCAGCCACGTCTGAGTAAACTATTCACAACCAACTAAATTAGCCTCTGGACTTCATGGTGGGACTTGGCCATCGACAGTTATGGTTTGCACAAATATATATACAGGGTCAACACGAGGTTCATAATGTGGGAAAATGGTAGCAAACCAGTCTGAGGTGAGAATGGATTTGGATGCCCTCTCCTCACTGACGGAGTGCACAAATTTCCTCCACAAATTGCCACAGTAGAAGTTTGGTTTTCTGGTTTTGGTTTTCTGTTCAAGTGGTTCTACCACATTCATAACTACTGGAGGAATATCCATCCCCTTCTGCTTTCCATAACTTCTTCTGTCCTTAACACCATGGCAAACTATCTCACCCTGCCAGCTTTACTCCTACACTTAGATTTTATCTGAAGTGGATCTGTCCATTACCCCACCGCCACACCCAAATGCTTTTTGTACTCTGCCCGGAAGCAGTAAATATGGCCAAGTTCTCAGGCCTGGGAAAAATCATGTCACAGCCTAATTGCGTAAATGATCTTCTCTACCTAGTGGTCTAAAGGACAGGATTTTGTCTTCATGAAATCCTCCCTCCATAATGATTATAGGTTTTTCCGGGCAATTTTGTCCAAGTGGGCCTACTACGACCTTTTGGTTAAGGCATTTAGCATCTCAAGGTGTTAGTCTCTGCTCGTGATTCCCAGTAAATTTGCTACACAGTCCCTAGAGTATGTGTCAAGAAGAGTCATCCACATAGAGCCTTCCTTAATTTAGGCAAAATATTTCTTATGTATAAAATTGTTTCTGGTTGATAGTCTTTTTTACCTTCTTAATTTTTACCTTTAGCATTCAACAGGGAGTAAGACTAACTCTAATTCCTTGGTTCAAGAGAACATCCACAGCTATTATTTCTACACCATATTTGGTTTACCACAGTCATCTAAAATTTCAGTTCCCACAGAGGTTGCACATACCTGAAATCATTGGTTCACCAGATTCTCCACTGAGATCCAAAGGACCTCTGCTTACTCTCCTGAGGAGGAGCAAAGAGGGCAAACCACACCCACGCAGAGCCCCTGCCTCACAGTACACAAAGAGTAGAATTAAAGCCTGTATCATCTTCATCTCTCTCAGCTGCTTTCATTTGCAAATAGATACAAGAGGTCCTTTGAACTTTTTCAGTTCCATATTTGGTTCTGGGGTACAGACTTCAAATACTTTATTTCATCTAGTCCCTGCAACTTTGGAAGCTGTTGTTTTAGTTAGTAGTCTCCAATTTGTTGAATATCTTCAGGTCAAGAATTCCTTCCCTGCGCAAGACAAGCTGGTGGCTTGTGCCTGCAGATGAGAACGTCCCTGGCTGGCTCCATGCCCTGTGCCTGCTCTCTGCCAGGTGAGAGGAACTGGCGTGTCACGTCCCTCCTCCTGAGCTGGGATCCCCTCTGCTCCTTTGGGAGTATGAGCTCTTTGTCTCTCCTGGAGATTCAGGAATTACATTCCTACCGCCCATCCCACCCCCTGCTGCAGGTTAACCATTAAATAAGCATTTTGACAAGCATGTCCAGTGGCAAACAATACTGTTTCTGAGACCTTGCTCATGTTTAAGCCGGTGTTTCTCTGGTCCTGTATACAATGATAGTACCATCTCCATAGCCTTACTGTTTTCTGTACATCGGGATCTCATAGATCACTTCTTTGTATTAAGACTTGGGTATCCATTCCAGGTGTGACCACTCTGTTAATAAAATTACAGGCCAAGGACTGACCTTTGGATTAACTGAGTTTCTCTCTCACCTTCTTTCCTGATCCATATCAGTGTTCCCTTCTTCTCCTTATCGTCTGCTTCAGAAATTTAGTCTATAAACCTGATCTCTATGTTAATTCTACATAAATACCACAGAAATATCATACGCAACAACTCTGTAGCTCTTTTCTATGGGCTTTGTCTAAATAACTCCCTTACCTCTTTGCCACAAACACGATAGTGCACTGTTCAAACAAACACAACATGAAGACTAATTGCATTGATTCCTACTGACCCCTTCATCTGTTTTTTAGCATGGATACGAAGTTTAACAGATATTTCAGTTAAACTCATAGCCTTTTACTATCTGAAGCTCTGAAATTTATGATAGCATGATCTTCTAAAAAATAACAGTTTTAGACTGGTTATCTAATATGATCTGGATCTAGTGTGTTGAAAAACAACTGGGATTTCTTTTCGATTTTCAAGTCATTTTGCACTTTTCTGCCACCTTGAGGGCATATCTTCTGAAAACCAGGAGGTGTTTTTAAGACTGGTGCCTTATCTGTAGGGTCAAAGCCAACAGACAAGACCAAAGATCTCTTCTGGTTTTATTAGCTGCTCTTTTGCTCTAGAACAAGGCCAGCATTTTTTCTTGGTTCACCCCTTTATCACCTTCCTGCTCCCAAGCTGATAGTATGCTGGAGTTCTTGCTTCAGCTTTGAAAACAGCATTTTGATTGCTCCTTTCCTACTATTGAAATCCTTATGCTCCAGCACTATAGAAAGGAAGATATCTCACAAAGATTAAATTCTCGCAAGCACCATGAAAACAGGCAGATGGGCAGCGGAGTGAGAGCCCTATCAGTTTTCCCTGTGAGAGAAGGGCTGACATAAAATGGTAACAAGAGAGAGATGCTGAAGGATATAGGCTTCAGTGGTTTCTCTGCATACAGATTTGTTCCGGTTTTAGGCTGTAGAGAAAGTCATATCCTGTTAGTTAAGCCTCCCAGTACAAGTGTTTTTAAAGCATAAGCAAAAACATCACATCAAAGACTTAGATCCAAATGCTTGTCATTACAGCAATTATTGAAGTGTGCCATGCATAGGAGATTTAAAGCTAGGAGCAAACAATAACACCTGTCCTGCAGATTCCAACTCAGCAGGCTTTTACACAAAATTTCCGGAAATGGCACAACTACTCAGCTATCTGTTAATTCCTAAATGACAAATCTTTGCTAAGCCTGAGCTGCACAGTAGCCCATGTTGATATTATGTATATGCATGTTTACATTTCAACATCATAAAATTACGTAGACCCATCAGGGCTCACAGCAACCCAACAGAGCAGCACACAGATATGACAGAACAATGTGAACCCTAAGGAATACTCTGTAATATTCTGCTTAAATTAAGCTGTTTCTATGCAGTTTAATCTTTAAATAATGACCCATGGAAATACTTTAGTCTATTAATCCATTGGTGATACTTCAGCAAACTAGTGTTTTAATAAGCCTGAGGCTAACAGAGAATTTGTTTTCCAAAGTTCCACAAAATCATGGAGTGGTTTGGAAGGGACCATAAAAATCATCTAGTTCCAACGCCCCTGCCATGTGCAGAGGAAAGGGGAGAACCCGTCCCTGGGTGGGCTTGAACCACCAACCTTTCGGTTAACAGCCGAACGCGCTAACCAATTGCGCCACAGAGACTCCCTGGCTACAATTATCTTTGTAATAAAAAATTATTTCCCTTCCTGAAACAAAATTACCTTCCTAAAACACTGACTCCACGCAGCAGAGGTACTCCACATTACAATGAACGATATCCTAGAATCTTTCAAGCTGAACAAAACCTTGAAATACAATGTTTCATTGTAGTAGATCATTTCATATAGGATCTAAGTAATTCAGTGCTTAAATGCAAAAGCTACTCAACAGCACCCTGCAAATTCCAGTAAGAAATTACAAGGGAAAATAAATAAGATTGCTCTTATTGGAGAAATTATATTGGCTGGCAGGTTCTCCTTCTGAGTAGTGAGAAAAGAGCCATCCTCCAAAGGCTCAATCTCTCACTATCAAAATCAACAGACAGGGATAATTTCCTCCCTGATCTCAGACACACATGCCCGGTTCCACTGAATTTCAAACTCATTTAAAGAAACCTGGGAAATCAGCATAACTCTAAAGATTCAGTTATATCAAGTGCAGTGAGAAATGACCTTCTGGAGATATCTTTATAAGAACTTGACTTCTTCCATTTCTAATACAGCTTGGTTTTCACTTCTAAAAGAATATGGCAGGATCAAGTATAAAAATACCAGTTGCTTGGAAAAATCAGAGCTGACAAGACATTTAGTAATTTCAGAAAAGTTTGTTTTTGCACTGGTGTCCATAAGAGTAAACTACAATTTTTCATTCACAAACACAGCTCCTCGTATTTTGGCTTTTCCATTTTAACTTTTGTGCCATAAACTAGACAGACCTTCGCATCCTTAGCTGGTCCCACAGGGAAATACGTGCCCCTTTTACAATCACCCAGTTTCACTGCCTGAAATATTGCTGGATAAGCAACATCAGCTGAGAACATGAAGGCAGCTTAAAAGCTGCTCTGCGGAGCTGGGGTACTCGCAGTGGCCATGCTCTGCAGCCTCCCTCCAGCAGCATTAAACAACCTATACAAGCATTTGCCGATCAACACAGGTATATTTAATATTTTGCTTTCTATTTTGGAGAGGTTCTGAAACACTGAATTGCAGAAAAATAGTGGCAATCACACATGAGTGAAAATGGGTTTTTTAGGTTTATGGTCTGAAACCCAGTGGGACATTCTTCCAGTTTCTCTAGTCAGTGCGAAGTATCTCTTCATTTATCATTAATACTTACACTGTCCTTAATTTTTCTTTGGCCAAATGTCCTTTGTGTCATCGGAGTTTGCTTCTGTCCAGGCTCAAGGATCAAAGGATTTAGTTTTCTGTCTGAGTGTTTTCTTATCCACTGGGGAATTTTCCTAGCCCAGTTTTCCAGGCTTTATTGTGGGCAACAACAGCTGCTTCACTTCTCACTTTCTTTTCTAACAGAAAAGCTTCATCTTCTTGCTCCAGCTTTTTACCTACCTTCAGCTCTCAAAATGCCATTCCTTCCTTATACTGCTTTTATGCTTGTGAACATTGTTGTGCCAGGAAATCCAGCTTGCCTCTTCATCTAACCCTCTTCATGAAGTTCTTTTGATCATTTTCTCGGTTTTGACTGTTTTCCTGTCAATCATACTGTTTTCCTTGCTGTGCTTTGCCCTATATTGATTGTTGACCCCATTACAGACTCCAGGCTTTGAAAACTGAACTGATTCTTTAAGAATTAAGGGAATGAAAACAACCGATTTACAGAGATGCTTTACCTTCAGCCAGCACTCATATCACGTGCAGCCTGATCTCTCTCTTACTCTTACCAAGTATTTTTTCCTCAGCCTGTGTCGTTTCCTCAGCTTCTGGAAGGTCACATGCCATCTGCACATCCTGTAACAGGCAAACCTTTTTAGCTGTATCAATATGCACAAGCCATGAACAAAGCTGTAAGAGTAGGTGCTGTGCAAGCACAGAGCAAAAAGATTCCTCCCAGAGCAGAAAGAGTGAAGCCTGTCCAAGGAGTGATAGAGGACAAGTAGCCATGTCAACAGACTTTTAAACAGCCTTTAATAGATCTTCTAAGATCTTATAAATTACATTTAAGAAACTATATCTTTAGGCCTAAAGTATTTCAACATGATATCATGGGAAAGAGAAACAGAGAAGCGGGAATTTGAGCACGAAACAAGACCAGATTGGTCCAGTCTGCACAAAGTATAAAAATTACACTCAAGATCGTATCTAGTTGACGTAGAGAAGGATGAAAACTCAGTTATATTTTGCTGTTATATTTGTAGTAATGCAGCTTTATATTAGTGATTAGCTGTTAACCCCCAGGAGGGATGTGCACTCAGGCACTGCTCTTCTGGGATGAATCCCATGCTCGTTCAGATGTTTGCACTTCAAGAAGTACTGCATTTTTTATCTTCTACAGCTCATCACCAGAATCTCGGACAAGACTTATACTTAACAGCTGGACCACCCATTAGTATTTTTCTAGCATTTCTTTAGCTAATGTTCTTCAACATTTTAAAAAGTAGAAATAGTTAGTGCTAAGCTGTTTTCCCTTACATTAAATTTAAAAAAACTATTCTGCCTACATATTTCTTTCATGTAATCTTTGATTACATTACATTACAATGTTTTAGTTCATTTGCTATTTTCCCTAATCAGTATCTTCTGTAAAGTTCTTCATGGAACTTCATTGCCTCTCAGCTTCTTGTCCTGGTAATCAATAAATGAAAATCAGCTCTCACTCACACAGGTACCTTGCCTTTTTATCAGAGTACACCTTCCCGACATCTGTGACATACGTGACCGTTGAGGCAGGGTATGTTACAGCTGCACACTAAGCATAAGCTGCCCGAGACTTTGATGTAGGACTTTTTGAACTCAAGGCTAAGTATTTTTTCATGGACCAGTATCAGACAGACTACTAATGTACTACACAGAACGTTAATGATGATTAGTGTTAATGATTTTTACTAGAGATCGCACTGATAGAAGTGGAAATGATCTCTCTCTCTTTGTTTTAAAGAGAACATGGTAATTACAGGATGGCATCTGTATTGCCAGCAGCCAGAAGAGAAGGCTTCTAATGCTCCACAAATGTGACACAGCTTGGACAGTGTCTGGGTAGGCTTCCAAAGACTGCCCCATAAACATAAAGAATTTCGAATTTCAAAGACACACATCTGGGAGCATAAGGGAGAACCAGGAAGAGCAATAATGTGAAAACAAAGTGTTGATGAAAAAATAATAACTCAGCTTGACAAGGAACTAACCGTGACTGACATTTTCTCTCAACCAGAAGTCAAGAGAAGAGAGGGGGAAAGCAGAAAAAAATAGTACTTGCATACCAAGAAACTCATCTAAATTGAAAATCTATAAAAGCAGTGATTTGTGATAGAATTTCCAAGACCTCCCAGGTTTGGTGGCGTATTTGTTTCAGTATTTGGCTGAGATACTATTCAGGGTACAGTGCTTAACTGGACAAGTCCACTGAGAAAGAAATTTCTTACTCTCTATGCTCCCTCTTCATTAATGTAATCAAATATTTGCAATAGACAGCTACGATGAATGCACACGTCATATGGAAACTTGATGCTTACAATAAGATTGATTGCCATTATGAGGCTGAAAACTCAGCAATTAAAATGTCTGATGCCATCATTTGGCAAGTACAAAAAAGCTGCTGAAGCAAAATCTGCACTACTGAAAATATTGCTCTGCCCAGGAATCTGTTGGAGATCCAGCTCTATTTCCGGAATTACAATATGACCAGAGCAATCTGACAATGCTGCACAAATTAAATTAAGATGTGATATGGTTTGGGGTATGGCAGATTCTACCAATTAATTATGCAACACTTAACCTGTAAAGTAATGTAGAGAATGTTCCGGTTACTATGACAAGCAGTATGTTCCTCATGAACATATGAGCATTTCCCTTATGAAATTTACAGATTAGAGGTAAGTGATAATTTTTCTTCCAGCTCTGGTGCCTATATTCCTTACTGTATATACCTGGGAAAAATTAATTCCACTCCTACAAGCATATAGAAACTTTAAATAGAAAACATCACATGAGAATACCTTAGTATTCATCTGACCACGAATGTTTAAATATCAGCTCATTGTAACAGCTGACTTTATACAATAACAGTTAGTTTGTCTGTTCTTACATGCTTACAGTCCTTGGGATTGCCTTATGCCTTTGCCTGAGGACAGCAGATTTAACTCCAGAAGCTACATGTGGCTGTAAAGCTGAAAACAGGAAAATCAAGAGAAAGAGATCTATCAGCTCTAGACTGAGCTTATCAGCAAACTCGCATGTGCACAGCAGGTTTGACCCATGGCACAAAGTTCTCCTTCCATTTACACTGAGCCTGTCAAACAACGTCAGGAAGCAGTAAAAGAAGAATTATCTCACCTAAATTATGTATGTGTAAATGATATCGGTCCAATTTAAACTTATTATCTAAATTCAACAGAGAGTTGCCATTCCTAATGGTAAGTCATCCACTTTATTCTATTTTATGAGTAAATTACAGGCGCCTTACTTCCACCACTTCTACAGAGGGAGGTTGATGATTAGTTTAAAATAGATTGTTTCACTATAAATGGGTGGGGTTAGGCAAGATAAACCAAATCGAATACAGCCAAAACCCACAGTAATCTTTTTAGCTTCTGTCATTAGTGACTACACATAACACCACAGTCTCTTATGAAAATAATTAATTCAGTTAAACCAAGGCTACATCTGTAGGAAACAGAAATGTGAAATCCCTCCTGTGGCTTTTCACTCGGGGTATTGACAGCCATGACCCCGTGCGAGCAGGAGTGCCACTTCTCCTCCGCCCCTCGGAGGAACTGCTGCTCTGCTCGCTGGGTCTTCTTGCTGCGGTCGCCCCAGGGGTTCCCCTCCCGCTGACGGCCTTTGGTGCTGCCAGAAGAACAAGCAGAAAGCCAACAGGCAGCTTTAGCACCGGCACACCAAAAGCTGAGGTTTGACTGATCAGAATTGCCAGCAGACTTCTGGTTTACTTCCAGCACACTAAGTTTACCAGCAGGCAGGAAAATAAAGCAGGTATGTCATGGAAATTGCAAAGCTGCTTCTAGCTAATAACAGCTCATGGCTGGAGTCGGTTCCACGGGGTACTTAGCAATCCCTAATTAGCCTTTTATATCATGTCTGTTATATACAGTGGTTTTGGTGTGAATCACTTAGGTGTATGTAATGATGCCAGATTCAAATTGCTTGTCAAAAACCTGTAAGAAGCAATACTGCACGCATGCAAACCACTTCCTAACTCATGGCACTTCAGCCAACAGCTTCTGCCTGAAATGTGGGAGATATCTCTTGTCAAACACCTAAGCAATGTCTCCAAAGGAGCGATGAAGCAAAAGCAGATGCTCACATCCACATACATGTTTAATATTAAAATACACAGGTGGCTTGTCTTAATTAAGGTACTTAACCTGTGGCAGTATCAGCGTGCATTTGTACAGTCCCAAAAGAACAGAGATGTAACCCAGACGTGGAGTTTTCAGGCATCACTGAAGGCCGGTGTCACTGCGGACAGGAACTGCCCAGGGACTTCCAGTGGCAGGTGGCAGATCTGAAACAGCCTTCCAGAGGCTGTGGGACAGAGCTACTGCCTCTGGATGCTGTCATCTTCTGAGGTATCTGCAAATAGAAGTGTGGTTGTTCTGATATCGTTTTAATTTCTGCTGTTCTTTCATAGGAAGCAGCTGATTTAGTTGAAGATCAGTGAAATTCTCCAGAGAGACTTTCTCGTATTAGAGAGCTGAATTCTTTTTGGCACTGCAGCCATCCTAACTGAGAAGCTGAGTCAACACTTTGGGAGCTCCAGTTGAGCTCTGTGCTTTCTGCATCTACGCCACTCACAGTACCAGCATTAATTGGGCTAAGTTTTGAGGAGCTGCACTCACAGTCAGTCACCTTGCAGACTTCCAGCACAGCCAGCAAAATTAACACAGTTGCATTGCAGAATGAGACAGGCTGAAGTAAATCTATTTTGCTTGAATGAAAAGTCTTACTTGTTCATGAATAAATGCTATAAAAACAAATGAAAAAGAGTATCTGGGTCCTCAATGACTGCAGGAAAGACACATTTCATAAGACTGTTAAGAATCGTTAATGAGCAACAACGTAAAGAGCTACAAAAATATATTCTAGGGAATACTTTCAGCTACAGAAGCTGTTTGAAGATATTTGAGTTGCTTCCTAAAATGTAAAATGTTTGCAGCTCTTACTTGAACAAATGTGAAATGAGGCAAAGCAAGCTAATTGCTAACAGGAATACTTTAACACATAGTAAGGTTTGTTCACAGTAAGAAGGCTTTGAAAATCCTTGGCTTTTTGAATGTTGCATGACCAAAAAACAATACACAAATGGGAATTTTTCATTTATGGAGTAAAATAATCCATACTATGATCAGATTTGGGGTTTTTTTTGTTTGTTTGGGGAGTTTTGCTAGTTTTTTTGAAGAAAAAAATACCCCAGTAACTACAAATCTGTACACTTGGGAGTTTGCATGGTACCTTGTTTTCCTCTCTCCCTGAGAGAAAAAGCCTGAGCACTTCAAAACAGTAAAGTGTTTTTATTATTTAAGAAAATTGCTCAGAAACTGAATGAATTAACAGACTGAATTGAACAAGAAAAAATATAGATTACAAGCTGACAGTAAAGACATTGGTTGGGTGGAAATGGCATGCACACTGAATATCTAGTAACAGCGCACACCAGAAGAACACTTGGAACTCAGAGCTTGTATGTGCATTGCACTATGTTTGCACAATGCTTTATCTTCTTCTGTTTTGTTGTTGTTGTTTTCTCTTGCAGTATGTAGAATTTCTAGTTTCGTTTTAGGTGTTTCACTTTTTTTCCCCCACCTGCTTTTTCACATATTATTACATGAATAATGAAATCCATCGATCTGCAGAACTTCCAGAACAGTGTTGTCTGGATGACAGGGAAATCAAAGGACAGTGAAATGAAAACCGGATTTTTTGTGTGTTCAAAATCCAGATAATTCATGATTATTATTTACCCTCTCAGTTAAAAAACGCCTTTTTCCATTCAATTTTTTGCCCATTCCTAATTAAAAAAGTTCTGCTGGATCTGAGGGAGAACAAGTACTTCAAAACCTGCCGAGCCCAGTAAGTACTTCATCACGAACCCGAGGCGTGGCTGCTCGCTGGGGATTTCCCAGATTTATGCGCACACATACTGAACACTTTTCCCGACTTTTATGTTTGTTTGTGTATGGTTTATACGGTTTATGTACCACCACTGCATGTCGTGGAAACGTGTTTCCCGGGCCCGCCCTCACCGGTCCGGGCCTGGCGGGTGGGGCTCGGGCGGGCAATTTCTGACCCCCGCCTCCGGGGGCGAGAACCCCCGGTAAGCCCCGGTTACCGCTCCAGTAGCTGCCTGCGGAGGAACCGGCTTTCCCTCGGGTGAGGTGTCAGCATTTCACTCGCAACGCGCACTTTTTCCCCCCCCCTGTGTGAACGCAGGTAGACCTGTGAGCGTGTCTCAGCGTTCTCCGCGTTCGGAGCGAGCCGACGCCTCCCTGCCCGGGCCGGCCGTGCCAAATGCAGAGCGACAAGCGTTTAAAGATCGCATTACGCGGGGAAGAGCCCCGTGCTGCCCAGCTGTCACGTACCGGGCCAGGCACAGCACCGCGCCCAGGCACCCCTTCACGGAGCACAGCCCCAGCGACCCCTCGGCGACGAGCCGGGCTCCGGGGGCCACCGAGCTCCCCGCCTCGCCCCCTCAGCCGCGGGCCTGGGGCCCAGCCCACGGGCAGGCGCCGCGGGGCGGGGAGCGCAGCGCTGGGGCCGCCCGCTGGCGGCCGAGGGGAAGCGGCGGCGGCTCCGCCCCGGCCGCGGGCTGTCGGGCTTCTCTCCGCCGCGGCGGTGGGGACGGCGGCGGCGGGCGGCGGGGTCTGCCTTCGCCGCTCGCGGGGACGCAGTGCTGCCCCGCTGCGCCCGCCCGCTCCATCGCACGCTGTTGTCATGGAGGAGGCAAGATGGCGGCCCTGGCCTACACCCTGGGCAAGCGGGAGATCAACTACTACTTCAGCGTGAGGAGCGCCAAGGCGCTGGCGCTGGGCGCCGTCCTGCTTCTCACCGCCTGCCACGCCGCCTCCCGCCGCTACCGAGGTGAGGGGGCGGCCGCGGGCGCTCCGGGGGGCCGCGGCTGCCGGGCAGCGGGAGGCGGAGTCCCGGCGGAGCCCGGGGTCCGCGGCCGCGCAGGGAGAGCGGCGGTCCCCCAGCCCGGAGCAGGCGCCGCGGGGCCGAGGGGCGGCGGGGGCGAGGCGCCTACCCCTGCCCCGGCGGGCTGGGGCTGGGGCTGGGGCTGGGGCGGGCAGCGCGGCGTGGCAGGTCGGCGGCTGCTGCGGGAGGGGAGCCAGGGGACCCGGCGGCGGGGAGGACCCCACCCGCAGGCCCCTCGGGGCCCGGCCCCGGCGAGGCCCCGCGGGTCGGGCGCGGCTGGCTGGCGGGCTCTGTGGCCGTGAGCGCAGCCCAGCTGCCGGGGCCTCGCCCGCGGGGGGCACCGCAGCCCCACGGCTGCAGGTGAAGTCGCGGGGGTAGAGGGTGGCTTCCCTGCCACACCTTCCCGCACAGCATGATGAACGACATGGCAACTGGTGATTAAATATCGTAATTGGTGTAAGACTCGCTGTGTGTCCGTCCGCTGTCTGAACTATTGCCTCGGGTGTAGCAGAATCCAGCCTCTTCGGTGGATGAAGCGGGGTGAAGAGTCGTTTGGTTCCACACGTGCTGTGGGTGGCTGCGGAGGAGCCCGTCGCCGAGATCTGGACGCCGTAGCCGGCAAGCGCGACGGGGCTGCGCGCGGGTGCACGGCCGTCACCCAAGCGTTGCCGATGCCTCCACTTGCGGGTCGCTTTGGCCCCAAAGCTGTAAATCTCGGCAGGATCCGTAAATGCTAATGGCACTGTTAAAGGAAATATTTTTCTTGTTTCCGATTCACGCTAAAAAATGGAGTGTGTTTGTGTGGGCAAATCAGAAAGTTGATCCCAAGAGAGATCACCGCAGCTGTGTTCGTGGTAGGACAGCTGGTGCCGTTGGGTTCTAACGCTTGCTGCCGGCATCCGCGGAAGACGAGGCCGGGGGCAGTTTGTTGTGGAAGTGGGAAAGGGGGCAGGGAGCCTTAGATATGGATGCAGTTCCCTAGGTTCACCCTCCAGCTGGCACACCAGTAAGTCAGGTAAAGTGAGTAGTGCTAAGCTGCGAGGCACGGAAGTGTTCGCTGATTTCTAGAGGAGCTCAAGCATGGAGTAATTGAATTTGCCTGTTGCACCGTGTTCCATAAGGCTCAAATCGGTCACAAAACTAGATGGAAGCACAGTGGCAAATGTGAGGCTTTTCTAAAGAGGGATTGTGGGACTGGCCTAAGGAAATAGGGACTTCCGTATCAAGCAGATTACAAGAAAACTGGAATATGCATAACTACGATATATTATGAGAGAGTTAATGAGGGGTGAGTCACAAATCGGTGAGAATCTGCAGGCCTTTATGTAAGTTGATATGGTCTGTATGGATTTTC
This sequence comes from Opisthocomus hoazin, assembly GCF_030867145.1. Lineage (NCBI taxonomy): Eukaryota > Metazoa > Chordata > Aves > Opisthocomiformes > Opisthocomidae > Opisthocomus > Opisthocomus hoazin. The sequence goes on along the minus strand of NC_134417.1, from coordinate 67,092,998 downwards.
ACAAAGCTTTCAACAAGTTCCTTCGCCTAAGGCTTTTAGTTTCTTGAAACTATTACAGGATAAGAGAGAAGCTTTCCCATAACTGCTTAAAAGGCAGGTGGTAGAGAGAGAGTCAGTACAGAGTTACCAGTTTGGGCTCCTTTGAACAAGTAACATTCAAAAGATACAGAAGGTTTAGAAAAGGAGGGTGGAGCATTTATAGCAGACGCAAGTTTTCGGGAGAGATGAAAGCAGAGGTGCTTGAGAGATCATTCTGCAACCCTTCAGTGATGTCAAACATCTGAAATTCAGCAAATAGGACATTTTTGGCAATTAATGACAACACAGAAGATTCACCGCGATATTGCACAACTGAAGCTAACTGGCACCTTGCTTATTGTCAGCGGTGTTGGTCACCCCCTCTTAGTAGTGGTGTAATAGGGCTTGGAAAATATGTACAAAAGAGCAACATGAATGGCAGAAGAATAAAACAGCTTCTGTACAAGAAGTAATGAAATAGATTTAAATCCTGTAGCCTGGACAAAAAATTACTAACTTGGTAATGGTCTTAAATATTATTAATTATTTGGGGAAGTTAAATTAATTTTGATTGTATCATAACACAAAAAGTATCAACTGAAAAATTAAATTAGCAGGCAATACATTTAAAATTATCAGAAGGAAGCTTTTTTTTTTTTCCTCACAAGACATTTTGGAACACGTTGCCAAGATTTTACTCCAAAAATATGCCATAAAAGGTTCTGATTTGCATAGGGTGAATGAGGGGGAGCTGTAAACCTGCTGCACTCCTGAGAACCTCTGGCTCAAAGTTGCTGGGTTGTGAAAGCTGGGCCATGCTGGGGAAGTGATTGCTCTGCGTTTGTTTGTCGTGCTTTTATACTTTGAGCATCTGTCATTAGCTGCTGTCAGGAAGAGGACAGCAGGCAAGACCAGCTCTTTCATGACAACAAATGTTCTGCCACAGCAGGGCAAACAAGAAATTTAACAATGAATTAACTACATATGTGGATGCTGTCTCTCTTTCATAGATGTCCAGGAATATGGAGGAAATGAGAGATAACTCTGTATGAACTAGAAGTGGAGAAATCTGTTTTGTGGGAGGTGGGGACTTCCCCCCCCCCAAAAAAAAAAAAAAAAAAAATTGGATGTTTAATATCTGAAGAAACTGATAACCTGAAGTTTTTGTTAGTTGAAACAGCAACTGCATGAATAATGGAGAAAATGAGGTTGAAATTAGATGTGTCATTCATGGAGTTAGGCGTGCCTGATGATACCTACAAGATCCTGGTGTCCTGTAGGGCATATAAAAGGTGGCAAAGATCACAGCTGTCTTTGAAGCAAAATTATGTGTTAAGTTAAAATAGTTTCTTATTTCATGTCCTGTGTTATTTACAAACTCAGACTTCTACCACAGAAGCACAAGCGCATTGACAGTGTGGAGACTTCTAGCCTGTCCTACTGCAGTTTTCCCTTGGACAGTTCAGCCAGAAGGAAAAAGCCACAAAAAATGTATATAACCAGACAGATAGTGGTACGTGTGAAGACGGTTCGTCAGTGAATCCTTCTTTCTGTGGGACAAGCATGGGTATGCAAAGGCTCCTTGAGAGATACTAGTTACTTTTAAAACTCTATTTTTTTTGAGGAAGAGATTCTAAAAGTGATAAAGGCACATAAAGGCTGCTTCTTTCACACCTTTTCCTTGGTACCATGTCCTTGGGTAGGAGTGAAAGAATAATATATTAATTTATAGATATTCTATGTTTTCAGTGTGTCTGCACTTTTAAGATTTCAAATGAGTGGCAACTGGATGCTTTAAGATTTTGGTAGTTAGCCTAGTTTATCTCACTCTATTCAGAAACCCATGTTGTGCAGATTGCCATTTATTTTTCTTCTCCTGTTGCAATATTGATAGGTTCACAAGGCATCAACTGAGGATAAGAATATGCGTATGTTTTATAAAGTGGTTGTTTTTGTCTTGGTTTCCTTTGGGAGCTTTTGGATGATTGAGAATTTAGTTAGAACTCCTTTGCTTTGTCTGATTGTTTTTACATGTAAAGGTTTCAGCTAAATATGGCCTCAGTCATGCAAATACGTATTACAGATAGGAGCAGCCCACTGTACTTCCCAGTAAAACCTGCCTGTAGAAAAGTTACTTGTATGAAAAAATGCTGGACTGGGACTGTGGAAGGTCAAATTCGTGTTCAGGGAGACTATCATGTTTAGGGGTCGCCTACATTTTTTGCAAAACTTAAGTGAATTAAGAGAAGTTAAGGACTCTCTTTCACTTGCATACAGCTTCTGTGAAGAGTGAAGTGGACTGAATGTTTGCATACTATCCGGTGAAGTTAGTGCTGTGCATTTTTCAGTTATTATCATATTTCAAAGGTACAGTCCTAAACCTTCATGGAAATAAGTTGTTATTTAAAATTTTGCATTCTTAACATCAGCACAGATAGATGCTGTTTAAAACTACATTTTTATTTTGAATAATAGAGAACAATTGAATTTCCATTTCTTCAAAATAGTGTGCCTTTTAAAGAGTGTATTGTGAAACATAGTCTGTTCTGGCACTGAACAAAGACTGAGATTTCACAGTTTCAATTGAAAAAGCCTGATTTTGAGGAATGATAAGTTAGAGTAATAAGCATAATAAAATTCAGAGAATCTATACTCATAGTATAGCTATATCGTAGTTTATCTACGTGCAACATTTGATGAAAATGAAAGGTAATATGTTGGAAGGATAATTTAAGCAAAGCACAAAGCAAGAGCTTAAAAAGAATGGTCTGTGGTTTGTGTATGGAATGGCACTTAAATTTCTTTTTCTCAGGTTTTGGGGTTTTTTTCTTCTGTTTTGTTTTTTCTTTTAAGGTCTCATTAATTGTTAAGGTGGCAGGGTGGTATGTTAAAATGAGAGTGGTTATTTGGCTGCTGTGCATTTCATCTCCTGAGTAAGACTTGGGTATATCTGGAGACGATGTCTTGCCTGTAACCTCCAGTTTACTCTCTTGGCTGCTGTTGCAGTCTTGTTTTATTCTCCTCCCTCATCTTCCCCCCAAAACCCCTGCTGTTGTGTTTAAAGAAAGACATGAGACATCAGTAACGCTAGTAATGAGTTTCAGGAGCTTTCTGGTATTGCCTGGGGAGATAGGAAGATACTCAGTATCCAGAGTTGGGAAAGAAGGCATATTATCTCCATGTTTAAAATATATACAGTGTCTGATATTTGGAATGTTATTTCAGCAAACATAGTGTAGGATGGAGGATTGTTTTATTTGTGGGTAATTATGATGGGAGTGCCAATGGAGTACAGAGCTACCAAGCTTGGGTCATGAACTCTAGATACGGAACAGGGTCCCCTATGAAGAATTAGTAAACTAAGATTCTTCAGTCTCGAAAACTTGATTGAGGAAGGATTGATAGTGTTCTACAAATCATGATAGACACGGGTGCAAGCTGTCTCTTCCTGTGCAAGAACTAGGGAGTGCCAAGTAAATCTAGAAGAAACCATATTTAAAAGGCAGGTAGTTCTTCAAGCAGTGGCTGTGGGTGTGGAAACCTCTTGTAGGAGGATGCTGTGGGTGCTAAAGAATTGAAGACTGCATGACTTTCTCAGAAAGAATCACAGAATCGCAGAATGTTCGTGGTTGGAAGGGACCTCTGTGGGTCATCTAGTCCAACCCTCCTGCCGAAGCAGGGTCACCTACAGTAGGCTGCACAGGACCTTGTCCAGGCGGGTCTTGAATATCTCCAGAGAAGGAGACTCCACAGCCTTCCTGGGCAGCCTGTTCCAGTGCTCCGTCACCCTCAGAGTGAAAAGAAGTCTGTGGAAGGTTCTACAAAATGTGTAGAAACCATGTGCAGCTCAGGAAGTCCCTGGACTGAACATAGTAGGAGGAATATTAGATGAGAACGTAATGTTTGCTTGCCCGTTTCTTATTCGTTCCTGAGCATCTGCTTATGGCTCCTGTTGAAGGCAGAATACCAGGCTAGACTGACCATTGGTCTGACTGTGAATAACTGTGCTTACTTTCTTATGCATCTTCCTCAGCAAGTTAATGGATTTCAGAGGGAGTGTAACTGGTGGTGGATTTTCATTTAGGTAGTTTACTCTTACATCACTCTGATACATCTCTTCATTTTCGTCAACTGCAAAGTGGAGGGGTTTGTAGCAGTAGCTTTAATAACTGTAAATCACCTAGTCTCCTAATCTAATCACAAGCAACATGAGTTTGGTAATTTTTGTTTTATTATTTTTGACAGTTATGTTTTTATGCAACTTACTAGAAATTATAGTTTACATAAGCGTGTAAGCTTGAAAATCAAGGAAATTACATTGCTTGAAAGCCAAAGTGTAGAAACAGGATTTTATTTGAAAAGATTAAGAAAAACTGAAACTATGGTCATTTTGAATTTATGATTTCTACCAGAAAGATGTCTGTCCAGCAAATCTGAGCTAAACCAACATATTTACAAAGCAGGTAAAGATTCAGCTTTGCACATCATCTGCAGTGTTCTGAGCTCCTCCTGCAAAGTTTTGGCAGCAGGATCAGCAGCTGTCTTGTAAGCTGCATTAGAAAGAGGCCAGAAAGGCATTGATAAACTGCTCCTGGAAGATCTTTTCTGTAGTCTCTTCAGAAATGGCACCATACTGAATAATGAAACAGGCACAGACTGGAAAAAAAAAGATGATGTTGCTGACCTGGAGTGACCTGTAGTGGTTGAAAGGAGAGTTACAGAGACTGGCTTTCTGGAAACCTCTTGACTTCAGCCTGCGGTTGATCTATGGTCTCAGCATACTTTCATGAGAGCTCATTTAAATGTTCAGAAGCACATGGCCCTCTGCATCTGACCATTTGCCACGTCCCATTGCTGCTATGCAGTAATTAATCAATTTGACATGGGTAGTGCATGTGCACTGTGCTTCGGAAGGAAGCGTCAATTTGATTTGTGGTATCTCAAGGATTTGCTTGAGAAGTTACTGGTCAGTTTGAGGGAGTTCCTGAACTACTCTCAGGTGATTAATAAACTCTTACTGATGATAAAAATAGGAGTTTATCACCATATGTATACAACGTATTTAAATTTAAGCACATTTTTCTTCTATGCATTGAAATCAGCCTGACCAAGACCTCCCAGAACTGAGAGACAGGGAGTAAAGAATGGCAGTTATGCTAAAGCCAGTTTATCGTGCATGTTAGGAGTGTGTCACTTGTGGGTTGCTCCCGGAGGACCAACCCAGACCCTGAGCTGTGACTTGGAGATGTTTATCCAGATCTTTTTCCAGGCTGTTATGATTCTTCATGTTGTTCCAGCTTTTTTAGTAGTCACAATGCAATAGCAGTAGTAAGCAACCGAAGTTCCAGGAGGGAAGATAGATCTGGCTGTTTGAGCTGCATTTTGAAATGAGGGAAGGAGAAGCCCTAGATCATGGTAAAAAATACTACTTGATTGTGTTACCACTGCTGGGTTTGGTTGGATAAGTGAGCCGAGGAGTTACAGTTATAATACAGTCTGTTCTAGATTCACTTTTCTGCTTTTCATGAAAACAGGTAGGAGGAGTTTCAGGGAGGAAGGTGGGGACAGAAGATGTCTTCAGCTGCCACTTCTTCCTTCCTCCAAGATAATTTTATATTCTTCTTCAAGAAGCAGCACACATGACCTGCATTGTCTGTACTTCTGTATCTGAGATGTTCTTCATGCATCCTAAGTAGGAGAGAGCTAGAGGCTTGAAGGAAGAGAAAACTAAGAGTTTTGGGTGTCAGCTGTACTTTAAACATGCATTTTGTTTTATACTTTTTGTAACATTTTCCCAGCTTCACAGATGGGAACCTTACCTTTTTGTTTTTCTGGATGGATTGTGAAGGAGCAGACAGCTGAATATCAGCTCACAAACTGGAGTAGCAAGGGTTATCTGGAAAAAATCTGTGGTGATGCAGTATTATAAAGATCCTAGTTCCCTATTTGTGGAAATACAGATATGTTTCCATTGCCCATGTGATTATTAATGTTTTCTGAAGTTTATTAGCCATAGGTTTAAAATGTTTATAGAAAAAATATTTCAATATAGTTACTGTTGTCATTCTTCCCACTATTGAGAAATTATGGAAATGAAGAGCTTTCCCAATTATGCTATGTCCGACTAAAAAAAACCTCAACAACAACAAAGTTGATTCAGTGGATGTAAGAATTAGCTTTCACTGGGACCTTAGGACCATAACTTAAGGTATGTTTTCTTATCAGAATGTTACACAGAAAGCCCTTCTTTATCTAGTATAGCTCCCCCCCCCCCCATTTTTTAGTGATTGAACTCTGGTCATGCGGAAACCTTTGTTTAAGCACAAGGGAAGTGATACCATGGCTCTGTCTCTTTTCCCTGAAAGCTTTGCGATAGTACTGATCTTTGAGGACTGGGGGCTTGGGTCACAGTAGACATCAGCAGTGCCTTGTAAATTCCCATTCCTGCAGAACTCAGACCTCACGCTACTTGCGTCTCTTTCTGTTCACCTCATCTAATTTGCAGTTCTAGATAAGCTTCACATTTTCTGGTAATAATTGAAGCAGAAAGACTCTCACTATAATGCGTGGCTCCCAGCAGCCCTGAAAAGAGGTAGATAGAAAACAGCGCATTCTTTAGGATTAGTGCGAATTTCAGTCAAGTAGTAGTTCTCCGTTGAGCTTAATGGAGTCAAGGTTTCACAGAAAGTGTTAAGTACGGACTGTGGTACATTGTTTCTGCACAAGCTCTCGCAGCTACCTGCCATTTCATTCACCTCCCTTTCCCTGCTTGTCACTGCTCTGAAACGCCAAGTATGACAAAAATGTTGGAGGGCAGCTTCTCTTGCAGTGAACGGTGCGCAGCTGTGCTCAGTTATAAGGCAGCAGAACCTGACATGGAGTTTGCTGGAAGATAATGGTCACTGATTTCAGAACTGAGGTATTTTGTTTATATGAACTTAAAGTGACCTGAAACATCACCACCTGTACAGTGATTAATCTTCATTAGTGTCAAAATTCTTGACTGGAAAAGGTACCTGCAGTTCAGAATGATTAGCAAATTCTTGCGTAAATGTTTTTTGTTTTGCATATTAACCCAGCATGTAATTTCACCTGTTCTAAGGTGACCGTTATGTCTTAAGCAAGGAGAGGTAATAGACTTTCTTGTAAATCTTAGGTTGAGATTCATGTTCTATACAAGATGCTGTGTATAGTGTTTCTGTGTAGAAGATTATTGTATTGAACTATTGTATTCTTTAATTTCATATTAGTGTATTCTGGATAGTAGATGGCACAGTGGATCAGCATCTTGTGGTGTAAATGCCATTCTAGGTCACAACATCTTTCTGACAGCAGAAATGGAGGAGTGATTTACAGAGAAGCGTGGCATAGTGAGTGAGAAGGCAGTTTGCAGAAACTTGTGCAAGATGTTTTTACAAGAAGTTAAATTTGCTTACTACTGTTGTTTCAAATACTGTCAAATTATTATTTTTTAATAGCAATGGGGCTATGTTTTAACTTTTGTGTATCTGAATTCTAATCTTAATATAACACTTTAAAGGTGGTGATACATGTGAGTATCTTCTGTCCAGTGGGAGATTTCTTGGAGAAAAAGTATGGCAACCCCACAGCTGTATGATGCATAAGTATAAAAACAAGTAAGGAAACTCATGTCTTCTATTCATCTGCCTAAGAGTCGTTGTTGTTTGATTGCAGCTGTAGTAATTGCAGTGTCAGTCATTTTTCACTTTATAGCTGGTTCTCTAGGCTTTCAAAAATATGCAGCATTTATCAGAAGGAAGTATGTTCCTTGTACATAATCTGTGTTTACCATAGTTGTACTTATATATAAATGCAAATAGATGTTGGTGATCGTAGTACTGGTACGTGTTACGGAGAGCCACATGATACTGCAAGAGACTGCATAGCTTTGTATGTCACTCTCAGATTGCTGAAAGGGAAAATGCTGAGCTTGTGTGTGGAATCACAAGGAAGAAAATTGCGAGTAAAATTACCAATCACTTTTTTTCACCTACTAGCAAGAGCAGTTGATTTTTTAGAATTATGCTGCATGTTACCATTTTGAAGCTACTGTATTTGTAGCACCACAGAATAGGAGAGCTTGCTTGGTTGGTTGCATAATCACATTAGAGGGAGAGTTCATTTTCATTTCTATGCAAACGACACTAAACTTTTTATTAATTCTGCATGCTTAAAAATGTTTTACTATTCCTTAGAGCTGGATATAATACTTAGAATTATATTGCTCTGTAGATTTTCTAAAGACTTTTTCCTAAATATACGTTTCCTGTAACGTGAATGTTGCTGTTTTGTTTTACAGTGAAGCAAAAAATTGCCTCATAGACAAACATATTGTGTTTATAGGAGATTCTAGAATTCGACAGCTGTTCTATTCATTTGTGAAACTCATAAATCCTCAAGTCAAAGAAGAAGGAAATAAGGTGAGATAGTTTATTTTGATGATGGTTTTCTTTCTTTCTTCCTAATTTACCACATAACTCTTCTCTAAACTTCAAAAAAGCAAGAAATTATACCATTTGCTGGCCTAGCCATCAAGAAGAAGAACCACAGAGAGGTCTTTTGGAGAAGAACAAGATTAGACTAAGATAATTGTTTGGGTACAGATGGGATGATTGAGAATCTGAGAAGTGAGCTAGAAAGCTTGCAAGAAAGCCTGCGGCAGTCTGGGAATAAATTAATGAAGCTGACTTATCCCATAGCAACTTATGCTTCATATTTGGCTTCTTGATGAGAAAATGATTGCTCCTTTGTGTGTTTTTAAATAGTGATAATTCATGGCTTATAATTTGTCATTTTAAATGTCAGTTAAATTGCTGATCTAATCTGTTCATAAAAATCCTTGGGGCAATGACAGATTTCCAGGTCTAACTTGAAGCTGAAACTAAAAATAGCTTCTGGTCTTACCTTCCTTTTGGTTGCTGCTGAAGAGCTGTCTGAATTTTATAAGGCGAAGAATGTAAACTGCAGTAAGAAAGGGTTTAGCTGTATCATTTGTTGAACAGAATATTCGTTTCTTTTGCTATATCATGCTTCTTAGGCGTATCCCTTTTGTATGGATGTACATGTGTGAGGGAAAAGACACATTTCACTTTCAACTGTACATCAGATTTGTCAATTATTTAGTAATTCTGTCATTTAGAAGTGCAAGCTGTCAGCTTGTCCAGCAGACAGCATGCAGTCACTCTCACTTGTCAAAATAAGGTGTTTGATTGATCAAGTAACTCTTGTTTTCCTAGTCTGTTGGTTAGGTCACAGCTGCTGCCTAAAAGTGATGGTGAGATGGTAGAGTGCTATAATTGATTTTGAGTCAAGAGGTATCTTTTGAGTAGAGAGGTATCTTTTGTCAAGTATTTCTGAAATCAAGATCTTGTTTTGTGGAAGAGAAATACCCCTGTTCTTTTGGACCACAATTGAAACTAATACTGTATTTAGTAACATTTTAAAGGAGGATTATGTATGCAGTAGCTGACTGCTTCCTTTCTGATTTTTTTTATGATCTTTTACAATCTCACTCAGCAAATTTAATAATGCATTCCAGACTTTGTTTCTGCCTGGGATTATTTTCTTTTATTCTTTAATTAAAACTGTGTCGGTTGGTTTTGTGCAAGGAAGATGGGCAGAGGAAAAGGAAAGCTAAGAGAAAAGAAGTATAAGAAAAGAAAGAGGAAAAAGTCTAAAGTTTTTCTCATTTTGGGAGGCTAAATTTAGGAAAATATTTTATACCTTTGTAACAGAGTGAACAGAATGCATTTCAGACTTAATTGGATAGATTTCTTCCGGGAAAAATAACTCTTTAAACCAGTAGCTTGTTTTATCAAGAAAGTAACATAAACATTTTGTATGAGTATACTGACAAGTTTACACACGAAAAATCCTTTCTACTGAACATAAACCTTTGGGTGAGAACAAACTAACATATGAATGTAAATATTTTCTTTCATTCTGGAAGTTTATCTTACTTTGTTGTATTGTTCTGGGGTTTTTTGACAGCATGGAAATATCCCATTTGAAGATAAATCTGCTTCAATTAAAGTGGTAAGTTTTTATCTAGCATTAAATCACAAGCCATAATTATATTATTATTTCACACAATGTAATCCAAATTGCAGTCAGAAGTGGATTTTTCAAATTTCCACAAGTGCTGTAAAAGTCAAAAGATGCTTTAGACCATCAACATTCTCTATAAATTTTCCGTAAAATATATCAGAGTGTATCTTAACATATTCTATTTTGAAGAAGATTCTTTGAGACACTTTAGCTTTGAGCACTTGTATTCTGTGTTAGCTTTGGGCGTAAGCTCTGGAAACGTGTATAGTTCTTCTTTTTGTCAGATCTTACAATGTGGCCTTCCCAAGAATACCTTTTGCCAGGAAATTTACTCTTCCACTGCTGTAAGAATAAGTGTCTGGGGCTTACTTACTTGGAGTGGTAGTTGTCATAATTGCCTTTGAGCTCTCTGTGCTATCCCAGCAAGTATTCCTTCCAGTTCTTGCATGGAGAAATAACCAGAATGTTGGTTATAATGAGGATTTCAAAAAAAGAAGGCAAATAAAGTACTTGAGGGTAGGTTGTATGAAGGACTCTGTTCTCCTGTGCCCTGGCAATGGAAATAGTGTCCTCGGTAGCTTTCTTTGCTTCCCATGACAGCTGTCAGCAGCGGCGCTGGGATTCTGCTAGTTCTTTATTTGTTTATGTCTTGGGGACAACTCATTCTCTGTTCATGAAAACTGAAGGAGCAGTGTATTTGCTGAGTTGTCTGCAAGTTAGTTTTCAGTACCTGCTTGTGTATGTGATGAAGATTTAGGGTACACAATAACATTTTAGGGTGTGAGCCCATGCCAATTTAAGCCCATGCTGTCTCACTCTGTTGCCCTTCACAGTGTGTTCCTGTGTAACTAGCACTGGTACAGCTGTGGAGTGGGCTGGTTTAGGAGTTAATCCAGCCAAAAACGTACCTTGTAGGATTCCTTTTTCATTATTTCTGATGTGGCTCATCATACGGTTATCTGAGTGCTGGAAAAGAAGGGGCAGAAGACAAGGCAGGACAAATGGGACTATGTAATGTGATTTATGTTGGTGTAGCCTGACACAGAACTACATCTGCAAAACTCCTTAAGCCTTGGTAGGTGTCTAGCCACCAAGGTTTGAGATGGCAGGTTTGGGCCTTTGGGAGATACCTGAGTAGTTAAGAATATGTTCCTAGTCTGCTGCTTCCTTGTTTTGGTGCCATATTGCTGTTGACATTTATTGGCATCGTAGCTGAATTTTCACGCTCAGAATGGCCGTGATGCAGTAATCTAAATGTGGAAAATACTTGACAAAAAAAAGACGGAATCGCTGGGAACAAGTGGAGAGTCTAATTTTGCCCTTTCTAGTGATCGTACTGACCCTTCCGTCCTTCGGCCACTGCAGAGGGCTGCGTGATCACTCAGATTCCGGCCAAATAGTGAACTGACAGTACTCAAGTGAACTACTGAAATCTTGAGGTCTGTGCAAGTGGAAGATAGAGATTTCCTCTCTGCTGGTAGTGTTTCTGCGTTACAAAGTTTCTTTGCAATAGTTTCTGCATATGTAATCTCTGCCGTTTCACTTTAACATGTAATTGTAGTCCATTTGATAGTTCTGCACCTGAGGAATAACTAGATGCTAGGAAGTCACAGCTTTACCTGGGAGACGTAAGAGCGCTAGCCAAAGTCTAGACTGTCCTTCTGGATGAAGGCTGGGCACTATTCCTGACACCTAAAGAAATGTCACTAGGTAATGCATTTGATGGACAGGGCACTATTAGATTTAAACAGCTGATAATTTATGAAGTTGTTAAGTGAATTGTTAGGTTTTCTTTTTGTTTGAAAATTATGATTTCATGCTATCAGTTATGTTAGGTTCTGGAACAAAGAAAACCTGTTGGTAGAAACTGTGGGAAATTGAGCAAAAAGCAAGTTCTAATAAGTAAGTTATAGGCGTGAGCTTGGTTTTATCCCTGATTGCACTGGAAACCCACAGACATCCCATTTGGCAGAAGCTAAAAAATTAGCTTCTTGGTGAAATCCCAACTCCTGAACTACAAATGAGAATTTCTTCTTTTTTCATGGCGGCAAAGTTTTGTGGTGGTTTTTTTTTTTTTTCTTTCCATTTTTTTTTCTTTTCTTTCTGTTGTTCATGTTAGGGCGAGATTCAGGGTTTTCATGCTAACTATAAAGTAAATCTCACTTTGGGTCAAGTGTTTTTCCTTCACAGTTGAATTTATGGCAATTAATTTGGTTTTTTGAATTTTTTGTTATTAGTCTACTGCTTGTCTTTAAGCTTAGAGAGTAAATCTGCATTTATTTTACAGGATTTCCTGTGGTATCCAGAAGTTAATGGCTCTATGAGGCAACATATCAAATCTTGGACTGAGGTATGTCTTAAAAAAAATGAATTTAGGAAAATCAGCAACTGACTGAGGACTACCACTTTTTTTTTTTTTTCATATACACAACTATAATTACTAGGAGTCCAGAAACTGCAGCGTATCACTTCTGTTCAGTCAGTTACGTACCAGAGATGGGAAATTTGACATCAAAATTTTGAGAGGGGATGTTTACTGGTGTATATGTTTCTGGGCATCTCCTGATCTCTCAAGGATGACTTCACTTGGGCCAAAAACCCCAAACCAAACCAGAAAACTCCTGCTTCCTGGGAGCGGGTTGATTCATCCTATTAAGAGCTGAAAGGATTTTACTCTGATTTGGCATTTCGCTTCCTCTGTCTGCAATGGCTCTGCTTTTATGTGGCCAAACATTTTTGATCCTTATTGGTCCCTTCCCACTTGAGATATTCTATGATATTGTACTTACTGAGTTAATTTGGGTGTTCCAAACTGAAAGGCAACAGCAATTTGGAAAGAATGCCTTGATATTTTTTTTTTTCAATATTTCCCTCACATAGTAATTATTTTACATGTTTCTGTTATGGTACAGGTTGTCAAGTTATTCAACATAAAATATGTATGTAATTCTGATAATGAGTAATAGATTTACAGATTGGCAACTAAATTTTTCTTGTTTCTTCCTTTGCTGATGTTTTAAATAGCCTGGAGTTATTTAGTAATGGCCCCCGGTGATTCTTTTGCTACCCTATTTGTCAGTCTTGCACAACACCTTCCAGGAAGACAGCTGAAGTTATCATTTGTTTTTCTTTTTCTGTGATTACTACAAAAAACTGAGAGCTGTTAAACCCTTGTTGTGCCATCAGCACTGTTTATTTCCTTGTACTCTTCTGTTTGAGTACATGTTCTGTTCCTTGTCCTAGACGTAACTTTCAGACCAGGACTACAAGGACAACAGCTGTCCATTGTCCTTGTTGTGTTTTCGCAGTGAATTTATGGTCCCTTCAGTCAGTAGAACAGTCAAACAGATGTTTGAGAATGCTGAGAGATACGGAGAGAAAAAGCACTTGGACAGTATGATCTGCAGTTTACTTGACCGTAGGAGGAGATGTTTAGATAGCTTTTAAAGGGAACTTATGCTGCTAGATTGAGAATGATTGTAAGTGCTTACAGGTGGTTTGCACTTTTGCAGATTCTGTTATGTGGAAATTCTGGTATATCACAAGTTGATGTTCTCTGTAATATATCTGCAGTCTATTCCTTTGTAACCATCTGATGGACAAGTTGAGTCACAGTTAATTAAGATATGAGTCTTAATTAAGCTGCTTAATATAATAATAAGTATGATTTTTGGAACATTTTAAAACTAATTTCTTTCTACTTTGTGTCTTAGGGTTCTGTGGCAAAACCTCATATAATTGTAGCAGGAGCTGCCACGGTAGGTTATACATATGTGGGGCATTTTAGTAAAGAAGGGAGTTCTAGTAGGATAACTTTTGTGCTCTCACGTTGGTTATGTGATAAAGTTGTTAAACCCAATTTTAATAAAAAATAGACGTGAATTTTCTGTTATAACAAGAAGTTCTAAAATATCAGGTGTATTTTACTATAGCTGCGTGATGTACAGTACTTGCTTTTTGGCAACAATGCCGCTTGATAAGCATTGATTAGCTTGTACCTACCTAATAAATAAAGTAGCTTCTTTGTTAAAAGCAGATTATTCATTAAAAATGTTAAATAAAAGTACTTGCATACTAACTGAGATGCATTTTTAATAAACTCTTTTCAGTCATAAAATTCTGCTTTTGAGCATGGCTCTTTCTGAGCGCACGTATTTCTTTTAGATTTGTATGGGCAGACCCCTGAATTTTACAAGAATAATTCAACAACCAAAGAGGTTGCACTTTCCACTGGAATTTTCCACCACTGTGAGCTGCAGCATCACAGGAAGCTGGGTTGACAAGACCTGAAGAGATCTCCTAACCCGTCAATTTGCCACAAGGCAGGAGCAGTTATACCTGTGTTGTGCTTGACAAGAGTCAACCAGTTCTTTAAATCTTCCAGGGACAGAATGCAGCAGCCCCTCTTAAGCAGTCTATTCCAGTAGTTGGCTGGTACTGGGAGTCAACAGTTGACTATCTGCCTATCTCATTAATACCACATTTAATGTCCCCTACTTCCAAAAATTTTGGAATTGGAATTTTAAAGAAATTAGCTATTATAATTGCATACCAGCTCAAATGTAGGTGGAAAAAACGTGTTCTATTTTAAACAAAATCCTTTGAAAGCAGCTTGGTTTAGAGACAGCTCAGGCATTCTACCAATTTGGAACCTTCATGGAGTGCAAACCAAAGGTGAATTCCCCCAATTTTAAGGGAAGATCATACATACATGCAGACCTCCACACATTTCCTGAGGGATCAGAAATTCTTTTTCCTTACAGGTGAACACCCCAAATTCTCTTCTTCTGTAGGATCCATGTAAATATTTTGATTTTTAGGAATCTTAGTAAGCCTAGAATATCTCTGTTCAGTCTGAGAATCTGGCATGTCTTACTAGCACTAGTCATTGTAGTTCACACAGAAAATGCCATTATGTATGAACAGCATTCTGACATGCAGAAGGTCGGGTCTGCAGAACTCTTAGCTAAATAATTCATTTTATTCAGATATATACAATAGCATTAGCTTGTTGTCCTTTGTGGACAGCGGGCGGTATGAACCAACAGTATGTATATGTGCTCAGCCCTTTATAACACCAGTATATTTACACAAAACAACAGTAGTATCTAGAGCTGGCCAAAGATAAACATCTTCAATTTTAAAGGACTTGCAGAAAAATAAAGTGCTTAAAAAATCTGACACGTCAGCAACATTTACCATGACTAGCACCAGTGTGGTAACCTGCTACTAGATTAAACTGATGTGCGCCCTTGGACTTCACAGCATTTTGAAACTTGTATCTTTAGCTTAGCTCTCAGTTTGGTCATGCTGCTTTGGTCTCAACATGTCTGTCTTAAGATGTCAACTGCATAACAGTTTATAAATACAGGTAAAGTCTTAGAAGCTGGAGAAGCTCCAGCGAGTACAAAACTCAGTTGGTTGCTTATTTTAGGAAAAGGAGATGCTCTGAGAATATCACTGCAGTGCTCTGGTTCTCAGTTCCTGACTTCCTGTTGAATAAAATATGCTTCTTAAAACGTCTGTTTAAATATTGTAGATATTTCATGAGTAAAGACTTGGCTACTGGGAGAAACTGCTTTTTTTTTTTCCAGAATGTGAGTTCTCAGAGCAGCTGCATGTTATTTGGTTTCATGAAGTATTCATTTATATTCGATAATACTCTCAGGAAGTGGATTAATCAGTTTATTTGGCTTACATCAAAATTTTTATGTAGATATTTAGAAATAACTACAGAGTTCACTCCATTCAGGCTAATTTTTTTTTTCTTGTTTATTAACAGATTTTGACTAAATCAGTATAGATACAGTAATACTTAAAATAGCATTCTCCCAATCATTTCATGTAGAAGAATAAATCAGAAGTTGAAAGGGCTCTTTTTTTTTTCTTTTTTCTTTGTGGATATCTGCAAAACAGATAGAAATGTTGGAACTCAATACCACCATCAAGTTTTGCTTGCACGCATCTCTTGCTGTGGTCAGTTTTCCTAGAGTAAAATTGACCAAATTTGCCATGATTTTTATATAATATGACTGGCTTTGCTACTTCATCATTGTTCAAAGTCAAGGGGCTTTTAATTAAAACACCTTGCGTCATTTAATTTGTGAAAAATCAAATATACGTTAAGTTGAATATTACATTCTCCGCATTTAGATGGTCTGTTTGAATGTAATTATCTGTCTAGACAGCTGCTTGGTCCAAAAGAAATTTTTTAGCACTTTAAAAGCGAAGACTAAAGAAATAATGTAGCTTTATAGAAATAATGAAAAATAGCTACAAACAGAGCAATGGAATCAGTTAATTAAGGGTCCTCAGACACAGAGATTCTGAATCTCTTTCTTTGTTTCTCCAGTGGTCTATCAAGATTCACAATGGCAGCAATGAAGCCCTCGCACAATATAAAATCAATATCACTTCAATTGCACCTCTTTTGGAAAAATTAGCAAGAAGTAGTGATGTTTACTGGGTCTTACAAGGTAAAGTAATGAACAGTAGGTAACAATTTGTACTGTCACTGTCTGTGGAATCGTTATCTTCTAGGATATGGAAAGCTTAGTCCATACTGCTTACTTGCAGAGTAAAAAGTGTGTTGGTTGAATTCCGCTCTGGCTTTTCTTGCAGCCTGAACTGCAAGCTGGTACCTAACTAGCTGTTGCTGGTGATGGAGATTTTAAAGTGCTCTCAGGAAAATCTTTTGCCTTCTGAACTCTGAATTTTGGTTAGCTTACTCTCAAACTCAGTACGCCAAGTCTGTTCTCCCTATGCTGTGCTTCATAGGTACCTCCTGGGAGTCAGGAACACAGGATCAATATTTTGCATTTTGTGCATAAAACAGCTGTATTCCTGTGTTTATGTTCTATTAAATCTTCAGATTACATAAATAATAGGAAAGGTTCAACCAATGCATCCTCTGTGTGTGTCTAGAATGAATAGGCATGCTATAGAGAATAAAGAGAATTTAAGTCTCTAGAATGAAACTTGCTTCTGTACACTAAACACTGATGAGTTGAGATTAGGAGCCAGAAATCATGGTTCACAATGAGTCTGTGAGATTTTTAGTATGGCACCAAGCTTACATTCGTTTACTTTTCTTCAGTAAAACTAAAGTATGTCCCTGGCACTGAACAATGAGCTCATAGGTGGAATGTGCTCCTGGTTTATCTGTCATAGAAACATAGCGTTTTAGATTATCATCACCTCAATTAGAAACACAGGCAAATTTTGAGCCCTGATAGGAGTATACCCAGCTGTACCCTTACAGTCGCATCCAAGTTTCTGTCAAAGATAGTTCTAGAGGTTAACCTGTATCAACAGATTAATATTCTTGCATTCCTTTCAAAACCAAGTTTATCTGTAGCAGAAGCTATTAGCTGTCAGACATGTCCCACCATTCTGTTGATAAAGATCCCATCCATTTAAGTCACCTCTGAGCTCTTCAATGGATCAAATAAGAGGAGAAACAGTCTGTACACAGAGTTGTCTAGACATTGATTGTCCAAAAGTAGACTTGAGGTAAATCAGCTTGTAGAGCGTGTTTCACTGGAGTTATGAATGTCAGCAGCTTTTCACAGCAGCTCACTGATCTCCAGCTGACCTTTTGATCTAGAACTCCATATAGCTTTGTGTTAAGCTCTATATAATTTCTGAAGCCTGCAGGCACTTAAGTGGAGTTCCGTTCTTCTGAAAAACTGAGATTCTGCCATCAGTTAAACTGGAATCAACGGGAGCAAGTGGAATATGCTTATGGGCTATGACTTAGACAAATGAGAAACTGGTTTCTTCTACAGTAACTAGAGGGTTTGGGAGATATTTATTTTTCCATGTGTCTATTCTGCTGCCTATCTTCTGTCCTCTTGGCTTTGGAGTATTTCCCCGGGGGGATTCCATTACTGAGAGAAGGCATAAGCAGCTCTGTACTCCAGCATTATATACTTTTCACGGGTTTGGGGAAATTAAACAGACATTCATGTCTGGCCAAAACTTTCTAATCTGTAAGTATATATGGGTGACTAGGGAATGGCGATAAGAACATTTCATCATAAACAACTCTAGTTGCTACTCTAGTTACTGTAACAGTCATTCATTCCTCCCTGCACGTTCTTTCTGTACCATTGAACAACTGTGACTACCTAAATGAAAGAAGCCTGTACAACTCAAACTAAGCAACTGCATTTGTCAAGTACATTAATGTGCTGGTTCTTTGTCCTTTCAAATTCAGATCCTGTTTATGAAGATATGCTGAGTGAAAGTCGAAAAATGATCACTAATGAGAAAATAGATGCTTATAATGAAGCAGCTATTCGTATTCTGAACAGCAGCTCCCGAAATTCCAAAGCTAAAGTTAAAGTGTTCAGTGTATCAAAATTGATAGCACAAGAAACAATCATGAAGTCTGCAGATGGCCTGCATCTCCCTGAGTCGAGCAGAGATACAGTAAGTGTTTTTATCACTGGTCAACATTAAAAAGTAGTAATAGTAAAACAAGATTTTAAGTGGGTGTTCTGAAATGGCAGACAATATGAATGTAATGAGGACCTGCACATTCTTCAGGAAATTTTGTTCAGAAGATCCCAGTATGTGAGAGTGCAGTCACTTATATAGGATGTATAAAAAACATACTAGCAAACACATTAGTGTGTAGATGTTTTAAAATAGCTGTTAATCTGCTAGATCTTTTAGATCCCGAGTGCAAACCTTGTGCTTTCATCTTCATGAATGAGTTAGGGTGATGATGATTTGTAAAGCAGTGCTAAGAAGTAAGTCTTAAATTTTCCCCTACGTGCCCATATAATTTTGTTTAGTAAAGAGTATGCAAAGGGTAAGAAAACACGCAATATGCACCTTCCTGGTTGCATGGAGTGCCACTGACTTTATTTCTTATTTTATCTTTAACCTACCAATATATATACACGTGCGGTGAGCCACTCTGAGTTGTGTCAGTCTGCCCTTCTTGTGAGAGAGCTCTCCCACCATGTTACTTTTAGTTCCACTCCTTTGCAGGTTTCAGTTGCTTTTAAATACTGGATGGATGAACTACATACCATCTCACCACAGGTTTCAGTCTCATTGCCGTGTTTCAGAGACTTCCATTACTGTGCCCCTTTAGAACCCAAGTTTGTGAGCTCTTTTTCATTTATAGTCCAGGTGGCTCTTCATAGCCCCTTTTACAGCCAGTAGAGAGAACCCTTCTGTTGCAAGGATTAGGATTAGGTCTTCTTGCTTACCTCAAGAAGCTCAAGGGTTTCCTGTTCGGAAGAGTTGTTTTGACTGTGCTGTTGAATGCAACTAGGTATGTGGGGGTACTGTGAAATTTAATCCACATAATTAGAAGGCAGAATTGCATAGGTTTTATGTCAATGCATGATCTAGAAGAAAATTTCTTACAATGCAAATATTAACTTTTTTATTAGAGATTAATTGACAAAACTGCTTATTTCTTTGACAGAATGCGATGATTCTTATGAACGTCTACTGCAATAAGATAATGAAGCCCATTGATGGCTCCTGCTGCCAGCCTCAGCCCCCTCTCACTCTGATACAGAAGTTAGCTTTCTGTTTCTTTACTTTGTCCATTATTGGATATTTAATTATCAGTTTAATTCATCGGAATAATTATCGAAAGAATAAATCATGCACTGATTTGGAAAGTGGAGAGGAGAAGAAACCTGCCATCAGCACTCCTAATGTTTCTACTTTAGAGATGCTCTTACACTCCTTCTGCAAACTTGGTCTAATCATGACCTATTTTTATCTATGTGACCGAGCAAATCTTTTCATGAAGGAAAATAAATTTTATACACATTCATCTTTCTTCATACCAATCGTCTATATCTTGGTTTTGGGGGTATTTTATACCGAAAATACCAAAGAGGTAATGATCATGTTGACATCCGGCTTATAACATTGTTTCCCGGTTTGAGTGTAAATAACTAATTGCTAAATATTGAAAGTTAAATTTTCAAAGTCAGTATAACTCATCTGCAAAAAATGCACTCTCAAGCAATATAACATTTGCGTGGAATCAGGTTTTTAAAAGCATATAGGTATGATCACTTTTAGTCATTGTCACCCAGTCAAATTGGAAGCGAGCGTAGCTCGGATGCAAGAGAGTGTAGATCATGTTAAAATCTGGTAGACCTGTGTCCACTAGACAGAAGGCTTTTGCAGTTGAGACCTGTTTACCCATAAAGTGTTTTATTGTTTTGAACTTTTTCTGCTCATTTTGTAGATGTTCCTTGTACTTTTTGGAATAGCAACACTCTTGTTTTGTTTTGCATTAGACTAAAGTGTTAAATAGAGAACAGACTGATGAATGGAAGGGCTGGATGCAGCTTGTTATTTTGATTTATCATATCTCTGGAGCGAGCACTGTAAGTGATTTGAATTTCATACTTTTTTAAAGTGGGAATGCAATTTGGGTCTGTAATTCAAAAGAAAGATAGTGCAAATGTGTATTAGAATTTAATAGAATGAATAACTAATGCTATTGTTCCTGTAGTTTTGGTATTCAGTAGAATTAGTTTTTCTCTATATTCGTAGATTTCATTGGTAAGAGCATTTTATGCATTTCTTACACAGTGAGAAAATATACTGGTTTCTTCCATATAGAATATTAAGTTAATTTATTTTTAATTGCTAGTAACATTTCTTTTTTGTGTTCTGAACTTGAAACTGCTGAAGGTAAGCTTTCAAAGAGCCCTTCGTAAGTCTCTCTTAACTGGTAATAGAATATGAAAAGTGTAGAGCAATAAATAGAGGAAATTAATTTTAACATCAGAGAGGTTAGGGCACCAAAAGAGCTTAGTAAGAAACAAGGAAATGTGGCATAATGTTTCTCTTCTTAGTTAAACCGCATTTACCACAGTGCAGAAAAAGCATAAAATACGGGATTAAAAAGGACAGCCAAAAGCATTTATTTGGCCATTTATAAAATGTACTTTATTTTTCTACAGTTTTTGCCTGTGTACATGCACATTCGAGTTCTGGTTGCTGCATATCTGTTCCAAACAGGTTATGGTCACTTCTCATATTTTTGGGTAAAAGGGGACTTTTGTGTATACAGAGTGTGTCAGGTAAGAATACCTACTTACTGTTTTTATAAATAAATCTGTTCAGATAACAAGATATCCATAATTTATCCGTACTTCCTAAATAATGTGATATCAAATTACTTAACCAAGGTTCGCACATTAAAAATGGCTATTGTTTCTGTGTAATCTGACCTGTTTAATCAGTAGTGTTTATCTGATACAAACACACAGCATATAAATGATACTTACAATGTAAAAAATGTAAGTATGTAGGCTTTAAAACATCAAGACAAGTATTTTCTAATATATAACAAAGAGGTTTTCATTGCACTAGCAATTTTCGATTTCAATATATAAGTAACGATCCAGGCAGGCTTTCAAAGACAGTGTATTGGAGCCTACATTTGTTAATAAACGAAATGAATTTTTGCACCATAACAATACAGAGAACATACCTATTTTTGTGGTTTCCCTCCCAGGTTTTGCAGCGTGTGCTGTAACAGTTTAAAAAAAAATTTAAAACTCTGTTTTATTGCTGTTAATTATTATATTGTCATGTAACTTAGGTCATCATGCTTATTAAACGTATGTCTGCAGCCTAAGTGCTGCACTGGTAATGACACTACCCTAGCTTTAACTGAGCCAGCCCAGGTAGCCGTGGGAGTGAAAGCAGAGAGGCATTCACAACATCCAGCAACTGGAATACTCAGTCCCCGGCCTGGGGAACAGTCACTTCTGGTTTACCCTGTTTTCATTGCGATCTGTAACCAAGTAGGCCAGTGTAGGACAAGTCCAGTGCCACATAGTCAGCCTGCAGCCTGATACTGCACTGTTGATGTTCCCTGAGATAATTCTCCATGTTACAACTGAAATATAATCAGCATGAGATGTAAAATACATAGATATTTTCGTATAGTGCTAAAGAAACGTGTCCCCCATCTCTCTCAGCTTTGCCTCCCAGTTTATATGTCTTCTGTCTTCTCTCCTCTGATACCCTCCAGGTTTTATTTCGTCTCAATTTCTTGGTTGTGGTACTGTGCATAGTGATGGACCGACCTTACCAGTTCTACTACTTTGTGCCATTAGTCACTGTCTGGTTTATGATCATTTATGCCACCTTAGCTATATGGCCTCAGATAGTCCAGAAGAAAGCAAATGGTATGACTTTTTTTTCCTTTCTGCTATAAAACATTTTTAAATACAGTTTGTCATAGACGAATTATATGTCAGTTGAAAAATGTAACAGCTGATAACTAAACTGTCTCTGATTAGTCATATTAGAATGCTTTTTGGTAGGTTTTGACCATCAGAAATGTGTTTTATCAAGAGTTGTAGTATTACTGAATGCAAACTAAAAGCACAGGTTACACTATCAATGCTAGCTGAGATTGTTGCTGTAGTGTACTAATGGGTACGGCACGCACAGCGAGCGTTTAGACTTTCCCATTCTGGGTTGCCAGTATGTCTCGTCCATCTTGAGCACCAATTCTGCCATAGCCTGCCAAAAAAAGAACGTGGGGTTTGTTAGCTTAGTCTCTTAGATTAAGTAAACTATCAAAAGTATGTCTTGGGATATGGATATTTTAAATAAAAATTGTAGTGAAATGCCAGTTTATTTTATGCAGTGCAGTTCATTGAAAAGTTGTCACCATGTGGTAAATGCTTATTATTTAATTCACCTAAATTAGAACTAAAACCTTAAAAGTCTTAGATGCTTCTTCACTATTGATGAAGTAATATCCAAATTTTATAGTCTGCAGATATGAAAATGAAATATACCAAATGCATGCTAGGAATAGATGCTGCAGAAATATAATTAGAAAGTGCTTTTACAAGATATTTTGAAGGCAAATAGCTCCAATATAATATTTTTTTTTCCTACAAAGGCACTTCTCTTCTAGATACAGAGAAATGACTGTTGTGTACTTCGGAGCAATAGTGTACTGTAAAACTAGAACATCTTTCCGTGACAACTTTCACTTGTTTATGTCCCTATTTACAGCTGCCAGTTTATATGGTGAGAGAGGGAGATGATCTCTTGTCGCAATGTTGAGGCTTGGGTAGAGCTTAATGTCAGTCAAAAGCTTTGAGAAGCAGTTTCTCAGGCTTCTCTTATCAAGATACTTGTCCTTAATGACCTGCAGTTGAGCTTTGGAGTACAACTGGTACCTCAGAGTTTAATAATGTATGCTCTACTTATTTCACATGACAAAAGCTGTTGGGCATTTTATTTTATTTATTTACATTCACCCAGAATAAGGACTGCCTGTGCAGAGTGTTTGGGAAAGCAGAGGCTTTAAAATAGTGTTTCTGCTTGAACACCTAAATTCTCTTCTTTCTGTATGTATGTCCCTGTTTTAGACGTGAGGCTGAATTTAGGATTAGTAGGTTATTAATTGCTGTGAATGTTTATTTGAATTGCTTAAAGTAAAATTTAATATGTAAATGTAGATAGTGATAAGATATTGCTGGTAATATTTGAGCACTTATTTATGAATGTGTCTATTACTAAGCATAGCTACACTAAATAATTGGCAATTATTATTTAATGTGTCCTGGGGTTTGCTATTGAAAGATTGATGACTGTATCCTGATTAATTTATTTCTTCCTCAGGGAACTGCTTATGGCACTTTGGTTTACTGCTGAAACTGATTTGCTTACTGACATGTATATATTTTCTGTCATATTCTCAGGTTTGTAAATTTTGACTATTTTTATCCTTAACAACCTAAGAGTATATTACATATCTCTACTTTTTATTGTGCTCATAACTTGTATATTTGCTCCTGTATCATAAGTACAGAAGAAACAAACGATACCTTTCAGTTTCTTTTCCTATTTGAACTGGTGTGGATGCTGGAAAAAACACAATTCTGTATATTTCTCATTTGTAATGCTTGACATATTTTCAATATACTACTACAAATGTAATAAATACAAAGGTCTATGCTTTGGTTTCAGGGTGGGTTTTTTTGTTTTTTGATGTGCTTAAAATTACTGGGTTTTGCTAGTGTATGGTGCTACATACGGTGGTAGGAAGGTCTCTGTCTCTTAGAGACCTGGCGTTGGCTTTGATACCTTGCCAAAAGACTGGTTCTCGTGCTAAGTTAGAGATTTACTGCATGCTGTAAGTGTAGCTGACAGAAATAAGGGCAGAGTTTGTCATTCTAGGATTTTAGAGGGTGGTTTGTGTGGTTTTAATCCTTCATTAGTTTTAAGTCTCTTGAACTGTAGTCTGCTGTAGAGTACACATTCGTTATCCCAACACATCCGTTGATCTCTCCCTTTAAGCTGGCAGTACGAAATTGAAGGCGTGCTGATACCTTTACGGGAAGCGAAACTGAAACCCTCTCTCATCTGAAGAAGTATTTTGGGGTTTGGGTTTTATTTTCCTTTTGGGGAGGGAAGTGCCTTCTAAGCAAGCCTGTTATTTTGGTAATGCCACGTAGCTAGTGAAATAGGGATGTGATAACACTAAAGGACAGCGTATTGATTCAAATTTAGTAAATATGGTTGAGATCAGTGTTAATGCTTTTGCTGTGTTTATTTTTTACAGGGTGCATTTGAGAAGATATTTTCTTTTTGGCCACTGTCCAAGTGTTTTGAACTGAATGGGAATGTCTATGAATGGTGGTTTAGGTGGAAGCTGGATCGCTACGTATGTAACATTTGCAAAATTTATACTGGTCTTTTAAGTGTAGTTTTTAATTTGAGGGGAGGGAGGGTTGTTTGCCTTTCCTCCAGAGAAAGCAGGAATTTGTCCCAGGGGATTGTTTAATAGAAGACTAAACTGCATCCACCTTACTTCTGCAAATGCCTATCAAAGCATTGCTTAAAAGATGGATGTTGATTTATTTGCTGCTGGCTCTTGCTTAGTTTGCTTTTAAAAAATAAAGTCATAAAGCAACTTAGATTTGTCTTTCTTCAAATATGTTTTTCTGTGAAAATCCTGGAGCACTTCAGGCTATTAAAATACAAGGCAAATTATTGTTGTGGCTTTCTTAATATTTTTTGAAAGTTCTATCAATTAAAGATGTATTTCTTTTAAGATAATCTTTAAAACACTTTTAAAAAACAGGTCTTGACACCCAAACCAGACTATTCTTGCACATTATTTTTAAATAGTTTTCCAGTGGGAAAGTGCTTTCTTTCCAGTTACTGGCCCTACAGTGTCAGGGAATAGAACAGGGAGACACTGGTTGGGCTTTTTGCCTGCTTGGTCAGGTAAGAGGAGTTTCTAAGATGGGGGCATTCATCTGCTAACCTGAAGAGGATCACTTGCACTCTTCTCCCTCTGGCAGTCTTCAGTAACTGAAATTTGCAGAGCACACCGTTGTCACATCCTGGGCTGCTCCCACCAGCAGCACACACTGCCTTGTGATGTTTCGGACTTGGAGCCTTGTGGCTTGTGGACAGTGTGTATTCTGCGATGCTGCAAAAGAGGAAGGCCCAAAATAAATACAGAAGACAAGCACTGCATGGGCCTGAAACAGGATCATGTTGCTAGCTAATGAGATCTTGGCATACGATCATAAAACACTCTGGTGAAGAATTGTGTCTGTGAGAGAGGGAAGCACTTGTAGTGCTTCTTGAATGTTTTCACCTGCCAGCTTGGGAGAAAGTCAGAGACTCATGGTTTTTCCCCAGAGAAAGCCCTTTTCTATGCTGGCATAGATTGCAGAGGAGATAGTAGGTGCTTGAACACTTCTTGAAATTTCATTGTCATGTCTTTAGTGCTCTGTGAAGCATTACTAAGAGTACTCTATTTGTAGTTTTTGAGTAGAGTTAAAAATGCAGCTTATGACAACCTAGTGTAGAAAGCCTATTTTTGTTTGCTTCAGTAAATCTGGGAAAGGACCTTTTGACACTGAAGCTTTGGTATTACAAATAGTTTATCCTGTAGCATTTCTGTTAAGAGTTTGTACCAGGAGTACTTGTAAAAGCCATGAAATATTCATTTCAGTGTTTGTCTCTTACAGGTGGTTTTTCATGGGATGCTGTTTGCTTTTATTTATTTGGCATTGCAGAAACATCAGATGATATCAGAAGGAAAGGGAGATCCTCTTTTCTCCAACAGAGTTTCAAATGTTGTATTATTTATTTCAATTGTGTGCTTTTTGGTACGTACCTAGTATAACTAGTATAATCAGGTTTGTAAATCTCTACAGAGTATGTTTTCTGAAGTTCTTGTTTAGAAAATGTATTGATTTTAAAAAATCAGATCTTGATCTGGAGATATTTTAGCTGTGTTTTCGTGCACAGCCCTACCTACCTACTCACTAAAATGATTTTCCTTTAGATGAAAACATCACTCTTTCAGTTCATTGCAAAGGCTACAAGAAAATTGGATCATAAAAATAATATGGTAGATAGCGCGGCTCTTATCTCCACTCTTGATTGCTTGTCTGTTTGCGTTGAAAGAATTGTCAGCAGCATGCCTGTATCTTAGGGTATGAGTAAGTATTGTGTTCATCAGCTGCAAAGAAGAATGAGAGAAACACAAAACTAAGCACAATGTAGTTTTTCTATTAGTCCCATATCTTAGAGAACCGACTACTGCTGAAGCACTTCCAAATAGCTTACCTCTTGTTTAATTTGTAAATGTTACATATAATTGCTACACAGACTGATTTTTATATCTTTTAGACCTACTCCATTTGGGCTAGTAGCTGTAAAAACAAGACAGAGTGCAATGAACTGCATCCTTCCGTTTCTGTGGTGCAGGTAATTATAATTACATTCGTTTTCCTTACAGTGATAGAATCTAGTCTGTTCTCATTTGGGCTTTTTCAAAATTTGTTTTTAAATACATTTTTGCTTTAGCATGGAATGTCAGGTACTGAGCTCCATTCTTACGTCTGAAACTGAAAAAGGGTTTAACTACATCGCTCGCTGTTTTTCATTGCCTTTAAGCACTGAAATCACATACTGCGATTATGCTTTCAGTGTCCTTAGTGTAGGTTTCATACGCATTGTTTAAGTCCAAACGCAACTTTGATTAGTTGCTTAGCAGTGGAAAATAAGAAAGCTGCCGGGAAGTGTGAGTGTTTCGGAGGTATTAGTGTAGGAAGCAACCTATGGGGCCCTGTAGTCACTTTTAGGCAGAGAAAAGGTGGGCCACAGAGGCATCCATATGGTTTTCTTAAATGTAGGTTTTCCTCTTACCCCATTATACACCAGCTGTCTGATTCTGTTCCCTCTCTGTTTCCTTTTTATTAATAGTTTGTCCTGTTCTCTTGGGGGGCAGCATATGTGACTTAATTTTTTAATATCAATTTGTCCATCTTGACACCTGCTTTTGAAAAATTGAGGGTTAACTCAGATTTGTGGCCACCTTCATTTTAGGCTGGCACGGTATAACATGCTTTGTGACCATGCCTAGTAAGTGTAGAGTAATATCGTCAATGTCAGGGCCATAATTCTGCTGAAGATGTAAATGTGTCTTGCTATGCTACAAGAAAGGGTGTAAGAGATTGGAAATTTCAAGACCTACTTTGTTAAGAATAAACTGCATGGATTTTTGTTTGGTTTATATATTTATTGGATTTTAAAGAAAATTTAATGCATGATGCACTTCACTTAGACAGTGAAAATTAAAAACCTTTTTTGTGTGTGTGTAATCTTCTTGTCATACACAGTCACTTGTTTTACTTTTTTTATGTAAAGATTTTAGCTTTCGTCCTCATCAGGAACATTCCTGGATATGTCCGATCTGTGTATAGCTCGTTCTTTGCCTGGTTTGGCAAAATTTCTCTAGAGGTAAGTAGAATGATCAGAAGTACAGTGAATTGAAACTTAGAAATTTAAGGTGGTTTTATTATCTGAATTGTAGTATAACACATAAATAGTGAAAACAGTTATTGGCTTATTTAATGTCATGCTGTTGTGTTTGACTTCTAGCATTGTAGCTTCTACACTGCTACACTTACAAGTCATAGCTGAAATAATCTCGCAGTAGCAAACTTACTACTTATGCTGTTTTCAGGGGGAGTTTAGGGTTGTGAGAGTGGGGATTTAATGCTGGAGTAAGCTGTGCATGCAGTTGCAATATAAGATAAAAATTTAAGCCAGCTGACGAATCAGCATGAATTATACTGACAAGTACACCTATAAACATGTTTGCCCTAGAAAACTCTCCTGCATTAATAAACAAAAGTATGTTTACAAACAAACCCCTTCTTAGTGCAGATGTTATCTAGTTCCATGGAGTGTGTATTTTGAAACAGTAGGAATTACCTTGATTTCCATTTTATTTGCTGTTTAGTAATATTAAATGTTTAATTTTACTAAAATAGATTTTTAAAAGGGACAGGAACTTATAGGAGAAGCTCATTGTAATACAATGTATGTGTAGTACATGATTTTGAATTTTATTTAAAGGATCACATTTTCACCGTTCAGGTTGATGGTGAACTTTAAGGTGCTGATCAACTCCAGTGACCTCTGCATCCATCAGCCATCGAAGCATTATCTTGTATTTGCAGGCCTGTTAGTTCAGTCCCTCACCAGAGGGGCAGTAACTGAGCGGAGGCGTACTCGTCTGTTCTGACGTAGTGCAGACGATGCTCCCCTGTGCCGTGTTTGGTGAAGGGCTAAGCAAACCCATTTTACGGGGTACTGTAACAGACTAATAGTTTTGTCTTACAGCAAAGACATGTGGAAAACAGCTTCTCAGAGTATTTTCATCATAAATGTCTGGCTTAAGCAGAAGTACAGCGTGTCAGTTGATGCAATAGTAGTAATTAGATGTTTTTATGTAAGTAAAAATATTTTTATATCAGTGTTATTAAACACACTCTTCTTTCTTTTAGCTTTTCATTTGCCAATACCATATTTGGCTGGCAGCAGACACAAAGGGGATCTTGGTGCTCATTCCTGGATATCCAATGTTTAATGTCCTTGTCAGCACTTTTATATTTGTGTGCGTGGCACATGAAATTTCTCAGATCACTAATGATCTGGCACAGATTGTGGTTCCTAAAGATAACTCAACTCTGCTGAAAAGGTTGCTATGCATAGCTGGATTTTTTTCTGGACTACTCCTCTTCTCAGCAATGCAAGATCAGTCAAGGCATTAACTTGGAAAGATTCTTGGAAACTTTCGTCAGGTTTACTTTGTGTCTGCCTGAACAAAAATTCTCAACTGGAGGTACAAGAAGACATTTGGATTAAGTGCGTGGAAAATGTATATAGTGCAAATGTACACATTTTGTGTGGAAGCAGCCTTCTGAAATAATCTGAGAAACAAGAATGCACTGTACAGAACTGCATGTGAAAATGAGTCTTTTCTACTGGATGTATGTTTCTGTTTACATATCTGTTTAAACGTGACACGAAGAAGTGAAGTTAAATGGTTTAGCAATATCGTGTGCGTATCACAGACTGAACTCTCCCTTGGCTCAGTGGAATGAAGAGTGGGTGTTACTAGAGTGCCGCCTGTACATAACACGTGCTGTAATCATTCTCGTCAAGGAACGAAAAAGAGCAAGCTTGCAGCCAACCCCGAGTGCAAAAAAAAAATTGTGAAAAGAATGGCTTCACTTTTTTTTTTTTTTTTCTGGGTGGAGAACAGTTTCTTTTAAAGAATGACCAGTCGCTCGTCAGGGAAAATAAATCGTTCACTTCCCCCAAATTCCGCAGTTTGACAAAGCCTGCCAGCTCTTGTGGAGCTATAGGAAAGACGCTCAGCTATTTGTTCTTTGTGTGCATCACTCCCAGCGTTTGGAAAGTTGTCTTCCTCCCTCGGTTCGTTTGCATGGCTGAGACGGTGCAGGTGAACACTGCAGCGGGGATTGGGTGCGTAACCTTCGTCTATGCCAGTATTAGGAGCCATGGGGAACTGTGAGTTTTAGGGGTATAATTTTTGCTTTGTTCTTCACAACTTAAGTATTGTAGATATTATTTATCTGTTGTACAGACTTGGTTAAAAGATTTATTTTCAATGTTTGAAATAATGCACTTGTTTACTGTTACTGTATGTGGGATGAATATATTTTCTTTTCAGGTTATGTAAAAATACGACATAATTTAAACATTAAATAAATGCGCTGTGGATGCTTATTTTTGTAATGGGAGCAGCATCAATTAAGTAAAACCTTTTTATTGCTTGACTCTAGCTGGGCTACAGTTCACTATTATGCCTACCTTAAATTACACATTAGTATTGTAGTTTCTCCGAAGTGACGTTCTGGATAGTATTGCTTCACACTAAGGCAGATGCCCCTTTGTATCACATATTATTTCAGATGCAATGCAGGAAGAAATCCTTCTGCAGTAAACCGCGCTGTCCCGGTCTGATGAAATCACAGCTCCAGCAGCCAAACCCAGCCCCGGAGCGCAGGCGACTTCAGCAGAACTCTGCAGCGGAGGTGCCGAATGCTTTTCCCCCCTGAGTTAGGAGCTAGAAACTCTGCCGCTGAGCTCTGCGTGAAAGCAGAGGAACTGATTTGGCTTTTCCTCAGTCTGGCAACATCAAAAACCCCATCCTTAAGAGTTGCTGGGGTTAAGGATTTCAGCTGTTAATTTTGCTATTTACGTCCCACGCTAAATAAAGAAGGGGCTCCTTAAGCAAGGGATTCAGTGGTAGTTCCAGCCCCAAAGCTCCTTGTATCATCAGGGAGATTTTATTTAATGTGGGCACCTGGACTAAGTGGTGCAGATACTCCCCATCCTTTGCAGTTACACCACCTATTTAGGCATCTCCCCCAGTGGAACAGAAGCCCTGCGCAATCGGCTGCACTCAGTTTAGCCACTGACCCTCCAGTGTCCCCGTCCCAAATGTTAACAGCTGTAACAAAAAGTTGTTCAGGCATCATTCTGTAAAATAACCAGGCAACAACATCGCTACTTAACGTTTTCCTATTTATTAGGTTTTACATTTCATATATTTACAAAGACATCTGTAGTGCTGTCTATTAAATTTGGGTGCAACTGTCACTTAATCAATACAATATTGGTTCATACTGTCATTGTACATCGTTAAAAGAGGCTGTGGATTTACTGTTTGCACTATCAGTCAGCACTTTTACCTGTTGCTGATTCTTTAGCCATTGTGTCTTTAGCCAGCTTTATAAATCTATGCTTCCACAGTAATTAATAGGTAAAAATAAATAATTTGTTATTAAACTTACCTCAAATGAATGAAGCTTTCTATCATAAAATAGTTCAGGTGTGCTTAATACCCAAGCCACCTCCATCATCAGCTTCTTTCCAGACTAGATGGAGTACCCACTGGTGCAACCTGATTCTTTATACATGTACATAACGGGTTTAAGAAATTGCCTTAAATATATTGGCACTGTTACATATTAATACAAATGAGATGGGAGCAGCTCAGTGGGTACTTAATTGATTGTCATGTCATCCTCAAGTTATCAGAAACTGTTATGATCCAAAACCAATACTATTTACAAAGTTTAGTCTTATGTTGCATTAAAAATCATTATTTAAAATCCATTCCATTCATTTCTGTTTCAAAGCACTGACAGCTGACACATCTGAAAACAGTAGCAGAAACTAACAGAAACTAGCAGAAACCAAATGCTGATTGTGCTCAAATTTTTCACAGCTTGGATAAAAGATTTGAATTTTTGATTTCCTATAAATCTCCATGTGCAGTTTTCTAAGTCACTTTTCCCCATTAACCATCCAAGCTGGTTGAAAAAGCAGGGGTCTTTCGGGAGGCTGACGGACAGCACCTCTTCCTCGGTACCTTTTGGGTGACACATGCCACTCTGGCAGCGAGGAGCCATGGCTCGCTATTCCCACTGTTTCTGAGACTGCCTTAGTTTTTCAACGTACGTGACTAGAGCATGAGCTGCCTCTCGTAGTGCAGTAACCACCGGCCCCGTCCCTGCGGCTGCCTGCAGTTGTTACCGTACGCGTGGGGCTGTGCTCGCCATGTCGGGCAGCCTGGCGTGAGGCCTGACTGCACCAGTACGTACCAGGTACTGAGCGCTGATTACAGCCTTTGCTGCGATATTTCCCCTACTTGCTGCACAAAATGTGTCTACAAAGCAGCTCAGGACTTGTCTTAACTATCTGCCGAGGCGCTGCATTCAGGTCCAAGCCTAGAAACACATCGTTGTTTGCTTAAAAATGAACGTAAAATAAGGTTTTGTGTTTTGAAGGCACAGGGTCGTAACTGTAAAAATGAAAAAAAAAAAAAAAAAGCCAGTGACTACTTTGGTCTTTCCACAAACAACCACCTTATTTTACAGTTTCTTTTTAGCCTCAGTCTTAAATTCCTGAATGACTCAGAACTTCTCTTAGCAGAGACCTCAGAAACCTCAGCTAAGGAAACACAGCCAGCGCTTTGCCATTTTACAGCGGACGCAGCCTTCTGCTTACAATGCAATGTCCTGGTGAACACGCAGCTTCTGGAAGAGAAAATATTACAGAACAGAGGGAAAGCGTAAACGTCAGCTTGAAACAGCGCGATGCTTTGAGGTAAAACCCCAAGAACTATTGGTGTGAGCTGTTACGACTGGAGACCCTGAAGTCCTGTGTTATGCTGCATTTGAGGATTTAAAGAAACATCCGAAAAATTCATTTAAAAGATGCAAAACAATGTCGGGAGATAAATTCCACCAGCTATTTTAAAAAATAAAGAAACCTCAGTTCAGATCCCTTTCACAAAGTTCACACTGTTAAGCTTTCAGCTGCACAGACAAACACCTCTCAAAGTGACCTCCAGGAGAGCGTGAGGTTAAACCAACTCCTTCTGGAGATGCTAAAAACCAGTCCTTGGCTTATTGGATAGCTAGTTCTCCTACAACTCTTTTTGCTCAAAAAAAAACAACCCAAAGAATGTGGAGGATATAAAAAAATACACCACATCTCGGGGCATCAGGAATATCACAAGAACTTTTAAAAAGTCAGTGCATGTAAAGCATAACAAAGTTTATCCTTGTTTACTTGCAGACATTAATTTCTGCTTCTAGTAGTTTGTAACAGTTTCTTCTACCATAACCAGATGAATGAATGGACAGATTTTAAATGTTTTATTGCTTGCAAGTCTTCAAACAGGTTAAATACCTGATAAAGGAACCAAAATCAAATTTTCACCAGGAGTAATTTCAGGTTTGGTTTTGTTTTTTTCCAAAAATAACTTTCCTCATTACGTTTTGATAATTTCTAAAAAATTAATGCCTAATAAATCTGGAATACTATTTCTGAG
The DNA here is from genome assembly GCF_030867145.1 of Opisthocomus hoazin. Taxonomy (NCBI): domain Eukaryota; kingdom Metazoa; phylum Chordata; class Aves; order Opisthocomiformes; family Opisthocomidae; genus Opisthocomus; species Opisthocomus hoazin. Next base: position 67,059,703 of record NC_134417.1, on the reverse strand, counting down.
TCTCATCATATTGCACAAGTTTTCATGCTTATACACTCCTGCTTTTTGTGCGCAAATGTAAGGCAATGCAGTCATCCCACCGAACAGAGTCTAAAATCCTTTGAACCTGGTGCTCAGTTTGAAGGTTGGATTTCCCTTGTTAAAACTTTCCGGAGAGATCACAAGACAGAATAAAGTTTGATATTTATTGATACATATATTTGAAAGATTATTTTCTGAATGTAACAAATATAAAAAGTTATCAGTGTTTACAAATTGTCAAAAATGTCCAAAGTACAAAAGGCTACAGTACAGTGGGTATATGGAAGTGATTGTACTCTCTGGCACTGAAATCATCTTAATACTGTGGGCATGCACAATACACACCAGAAAAACTCATGCATCAGTCAGAACAAATAGAGGAAATAAGACAATTTGCTGCTTTCTCCGATTACAAATTCATTGCTTCTGTCAGTTTTCTTTCCTCAGGAATACCATTTACCTGCAAGCAGATGAGAATTTATACGATCCATCAGCGGCAGATGATGCTTCAACAATACTGAGCTGTCAACTGGTAGCACAGCACACAAATAGTATTGATTAGGCCGTTACCAACAACCACACTGGAGAAACACCACAAGTACAACCTGGACCAAAAGACGACATACAAGTGAACGAGATCTCTCCTCCTCCTGCTGGGAAAGGAGAGATCTGAGAAAAGATTGTATAACTAGGAATTTATCTCTCTATTCGGGATCTAAGGGACTTCACAGAGAGACTGTGAAGGTCAGAATGGACAATGCAGTATACAGTGCACATGCACTATTTAGTCTTTTGCATTACAGGAATATCCTGTAAACTTGTTTCATCTAAGCATGTTAAAATAGTCCTCGTGAATTTTGCCGGTCGACAGAGAGACAATTATAAAACTTAATGTACCTTTTCATACTGGAGACCAGTAGCAATTTTCAGCAGTGTCGTATAAATGTTAGATGTGAGTTGTCATCCTTCATACAATTCTTTCCCAATTATGTTTGAACATTGTGAAATAGCTGAGCATTATGTTAACTATTGTCTGCCTTTTTATATAAGGTTAAAAAAATATTGTTTCTTACTGGGGATTCAGATAGTTCCTAAAGAGAACAGTGGTTATTAGACACGGTCTGCTATTCAGATTACTAAGTATGGTCTACAGAAGCTTTAAAATAGAAATCTCTTCCTATTCATGGTGGTGACCGATAGTATGTTAATAATCCTGAGTAAATTATTGGGAATTTTCTGTAGGAAAGGAAGCAAATTAAACAATGAATGTCTAGTTCTGTAGGGTTTTTTGGCCTTAAGTGTTTTAGTTCTGTAAATTTCTGACTTGAACAGATGAATGAAATTGATTGCTAAGTTTCTACTGATGCTACTACAAATCTCAGGAGCACCTGAATTTTGTTTTGAATCGTAATGTTCTAAAAATCTAACCTTCTGACAGCACGCGTCATAGCTAGCCTCTAGCAGATAAAGTGCAAGAGGCGCATGCCATCATGTCGTGGAAGAGCCGGCAGCATCATCTGCACGTCTGAGTTACGGAGGAAGGTGTCGTCGTGAACTAAGAGAAGAGGAGGTAACACTGTCTGTCCCCAGTACGGGGCTTTCTTCCCCTGATTTCTGAGAGCTTGTCGCAGGCAGCGTCTGCGATGAATGCGAAAGTCCAGGTGTACTCTACCAAAATGACACACTACAGAAAATACAGACACTGGAGGATTTTTAATATCTATTTTTATGGCAGTTCTTCACTGCGACTTGCAAGCGACAAACCCATGCTGGCTTCTGTTTCATACCTTTTTAAAAATGTCTCACTGCTGTCAACACACAGTGCTACTGGGTGATTCTGCGTCTTTCTTACCGCAAGACAGACTGGAATTCTTAAAACAGTCGTAACGGTAGAGCTGAACCGTGCGACATTTTTATGCCGCCTCCTAGCTGCCTGAAGCAGCGAGCATTACGAGCTGCACTAAATGTCAACCCAAACCAGTGCCGGAGACTTTGACTGCCAGGGCCAGCCGCCATTTCCAGTACGTATAACAGAGCACACAAACAGCAAAGCTAGCAGAACTGCAGTCAGGTTTTTTTTATAAATGTGTTTTTAATTTCCAGATAGCAAAAAAATACAAACCACATGGGCAGAAGCATCTATTATATACTTGCCTCAAATCTTTGAAATGTTGTCATACGAAATTCTCCTTTAATCCCCGAAAGCAGTAATGAAGAAGAAGCATTTTGAATGAAAGGAAAGAGTTGCTTATGTAACTCCTAAGTTAAAACAAATCTTCCTCTTGGAGCTGTAGTTCCCATATTATGTTCAATACATATTTGCGTATCTCTCGAGTTTTGCCTAAATACCTGTCTGAATATTCAAAAATTAGCTTTACGTTCTCCGTGTATGATCCTTATCCCCTTTCACATGGCTCTGGCTGCAGCTTTTTCTCAGACCTGATGCACTAACTGGAGAGAACAACTGGCCTTGGTCGATGCTCTGATGGGGTCATTCACAACCTCCGTCAGCACCTTCGGATTTGTGAAAATGATGTAGAAGTGATGACTAAGACACGGGAAACCCGCCGCACGGGTATGGGCCTCGCCACAGACTCCCCACTATCAACCCTTTATCTTTAGTAACGGCACTTCAGAGCTTACCTGGTATGGGTGGGAATTAGAAATTTTAGTTTCCCATCAAGTTTTAGAGAATTAGAACAGTGTAACCGCATTTGGGAATCTGGCTGTATCTTCATGTTGCAATAGAAAATTATTTATATGAAGAGGTTTCTAACTTAGCTGTACCAGATGCCAGTGTCTCATGCTGAGTCCTAATGTAGCATTTCTCTCATTTGTTCAATCAATCCCATCCCAAATTTTTCACTGATGTATCAAAAAAATATGGAATGACAATGCCATAATACTTCACTATATTTGAAAATGGTTTCCACTGTCCATAGACCGTACGCGTTTTGACTAGAGACTCCTCCGCACGGGTCACTGAATAGTCACAGTATTTTCTCAGTACTGACCTGCACTCTGCTGCTGTGGAATCTGAGTCTGATGTGGCAGGTTCCTACAAAAAACAATACCTTTAATGTTTCCATACAAAGTCTGAAGTATGTTATGCACAAACGTTCAGTATTTAACCTTCACTTTTTTGCGTATGAAGCAATAATCCATTTTCACTATGCAAATACAGTTGTCAAAAGGCTAGCCAAGCCAACGAAAGGAAGAAAATCAGGGTTAAGAGCTGGTTCCTATTATTTCACTTGTCAGCTACGTTCCAAAGCTCAGATCTGGTGAAACACTAGAGGTAACACGAGTCACCGCAGGTTCCTAACGTTATGCAAAGTTTGGTTTCTGTAAGCGACGAATACAGAAAAGGTGACAGTTTTTGCAACTTAATTATTGACTGCGGAATGAATGAACGGTCAGCCCGTTTTACGCATCGGACCAGTTCACTTATCAAGGCAAAGTTACCTTTTTGTGTCCCGCTTAAGTGTCTGTTTTACCAGCTACCAGGCATTAAGGTTGTTTTTACAGAAAGGAGCTAGGGGTTGGAACGGAGGTGAAGTGGATAAACACTCTGTTTACAACTTAAGAAAGCCTTTGGCACAGGCTTTGGCACCCCAGTCATAAAAAAAATGCTATTCTGAATAGAGAAGAAACTGTAAAAGACAGGGTAGGGCACTTCGCAGCAGTGGGACGGGGGGTAATTTATACAGCTGCACTTTCTGGAGAATTTACCTTCGGGACAGGGAGAAGAAAAACACTCTTCTGGCAGGTACCCACGTTACGAAGGGAATACAGGGCAAGCATGAGTGAATGAGGGCCCAGGCAGTGCCGGCAGTGGAGCACAGCGCTGGGGCCAGCCCGGCCGGCCGAGGAGCCGCCGACGGGAGCAGGTGTCATCGCCCGGCACCGGAAAACATCAACAGCCAGTGCCGAGACCAGCGCCGCCGACCTGCTCAGCCCCCGACGCCTCCGCCAAGCCCTTCGAGAAAGGCCTTTTTTCCTACAGCACTGCCGACTTGTCCGAATTCGGACATGTGCAAAGCACTAGACGGATCTGTCCCAACAGTTTCATTAAGTTACAGATAAATGAACTTTAAGGAATAGAAATTACTGTTTCTCTGGTTTCTGTCTTGGAGAGAAGCTGGCAACAATGGGAGCGGCTGAGAGCTCTGAGCATTTCCACTGGCGAGTTGGTATTTATTGTCTGTGCAATGGAATAAGCTCTTCGGTTCAGTGTTCACATTTCAAATATAAACCATGTGTGACAGGTACGTGACTAAACACTTACATGGCCTGGATTTTCTGGTATGAAACTACCACCAACCCGGTGGTAGCTTTATACCAAAATTCCAGAGACATGGGTTAAGAGGCGGAGTGTCTAAAATAGAACAGTTTTAATTGATTCCTCAGTCAAAAGTGGCTTTTCTCCAAAATATGCAGAAATGTAACTGTTCCACGCAAAGCTCCTTGCCAAGTATGCAGACTGAAACCCAGTCGTTTAATTTTATAACAGAAGGCCTTTCTCTCTGCTTGGAATGCAAACATCAGAGCAATCGTGAACTACAGAGCCATTACTGACACCTCCACAATAAACACGTCAGAAGACAAGCGCAGGAATCCGTAGCTAAATCATGCAACATGGTCAGTATTATAAAATAAAACCTGAATGCTTACTGCTGTGGTTGCATCAGCGGCATGCTGGTATTGTCGTAGCTGTCTGCGTGAAGGGGCGGCACAATCTCACCGGTCACCGGGTGGAACACAGGCAGCGTTGAAAGAGGCCAAGCTATCTCTCTGTTTTTAGACATGTCACGAAGCTCTTTGGTTGATTTCTGTATAGCACTGTGGTGGACCAACTGGATGCTATGTCAAAAGGGAATATAACAGTAAATACATATTTTAAATGCTCCATCAAAATGGACAGACTTTTACAATTGTCATTTTTCTTAAAAATACAAGGACTTTGATGCATGCTACAGACTCTATAATGCAGCAATTACAGTAAATCTTTACATAGTTAATTTAATAAATATTGGATTTATTTAATTTTTAAGGCAGTAATCATCCATTAGATTTTGATGTCTGGATAAGGATTTTTTGTAGGATCCAAGACTGTGCAATTAACGGCTAATGTTCCATTTATTTGCTGCAGCTAAAATAGAAGTTTTGGTGACCACCTGATTCTTGTTGTAGATTCATAAAAACTCACAGACTAATTTTAAAGCACTCCATAGTATAAGCACTGGATATCTTCCAGGATACTCGTTCTCCTGTCCACTGCCTTTTAGATACAGGCTGGGAAGTCCAATAACCAGGTGTATAAATTACATATTAACATCTTTATTCTAACAGCACTATTTTATTTTGAGTTGACAGTCGTTAATTTCAAACCCTTTTTATTCTGGTCTTCTATCCTCGCCAAGACTCTGATTTAAAAGCAGCTTTCACATTTATGAATTAAACCATGGATTAGAGAGAATGAAAGAAGATTATGACACACATGTATGAAGCATGACAAGCTACTGAGAATGAAAATTAAATGGTAAAAGAAAAATAACAGGAAAGAAGACACTTACTCTGGTGTTTGCATGTTTCTCTTTTCCCTAAAAACAAAACAAAATTTATGAATTAAATAATAGCATTGATAGTTGGAACATTAAATCTGTTCTGATGATGAAAATAGTACATGATGCAGAAATGCTGACAAGGTTATTGCTAAACGCAACTTGGCAGCATTTGCAGCTGGGTTTCTGATGAGGCCTTGATGAACGCACGTATAGAGATGCGATACTGATGACAGACACACACACAGACACACACACAGAGAAATGAAAATGCAAGTTAAGGAACAAGCTTCTGGCTAAAATAAATTCTGTGACGAAATGGAATTGTAGTTTGTGTAAGAAATGGCAGAAATTACGTTACTTGCTGCTTTCCTTTTATGCGTTTTTCTTTTATAGTATGTCTAAATTCAGTTCATATCCTCAACCAGATTTATTTTATAAAAGTTAGCATTTTAGAAATTAGTTAATATTTTCCTGAATCAATGATCCTTTATTAGTATTTTATTTGTTTGGGGCATTTTGGAGAGTTGTGCGTGTGTGGAGATTTTGTGGGGTTTTGTGCATATGTTGAGATTTTTAACCCTTTCAACTAGAACAGTTAAAGCTCCTACACCCGTTCTCTTGGAGGTAACTGTATGTGCTTAGATGTGAAGTAGCTCAATATTTCAAGCAGCTATCTTTTGGCCTGTTGTAAATGTTTTTAATGAACTGAATGGAATTCTTTCAACATACTCTTCTATGCATTATAATCTTAAAAAAATCTACAATTACTTATTAGTGTGTTAAAGTACTCACACTCCTTCCCGTCGGCAGCACATGATGTAGGCAAGTATTAGAAAAAGCACCAGTGCTATTGCCGAGGGCACTGCCAGTGTAATTAGGAAATCCGAGTAATAGTCTCTGCTTTTCAGTGTATCAGAAGGTGGCTTGTATTCTCCACCATCAGGTAATATCCCCTCTCCACGAATCACTTCCTGAAAGGTGGAAACTTGTTTTGTATTGTCAACCTGATACCCAGGGAAAAAAAAAGAAGAAAAAAAAAAAAGACAATTATATAACAAAGTAACAGAGTGTAAAAACAGGCAGTATTTAACCAGCCATAACATACAAAAGAATCCATATTACACATTTGACAAATTCTATACAATTTCATCCAATCACTTTTTTTTTAACTAATAAAACCCTACATTTCATTTAAAGCTTCTGATCAATGTGGTAAGTAATATCACTTTATCACTTTATTTTGTGTCTACCAGAGATACTATGGTTTTTACAGATTAATTTTAGGGATATCTCGCACAAATATTCTTCAAGTGAAAATTCAGTGAACATTTTTATTAACAAAACTAATTATTTGATACCGATTTCTTTCTGATGAATTAATCCATCTCTTACCAGTCTTCCTACATAACAACACTGCCCTCTCTTGTATGAAGGTGGTAGAGACGAAGAGTGAAGCACCTGCGGGTTTTCTTCCTCCTCCTTCCTCCTGAGCTTCCCATACAGTGCTCAGAACAGCCAGAAGCATGAGCGCAGCTGCTGAGGACTGAGCAGCCCTACTGCCTGCCCTGCTCACCCGACGCGGGATGTGCATGTAGCTGACCAGAGCCAGAGTTCCAAGGCTTCCCTACCTCCTCATTCAGCTAACCTCCAAAAGGCTGCGTTCCTGGTCACGTGTAATTTTTATTTATTTTTTATTTCTGTATCTAATGTTCCTAGAAATACCACCTTTTTTTTTGCTACTGAATTTCCTATTGCATTTAACTGACTGCCTTTCCCATATGACTTTTCAATTTGCTGCCTCCTTTTTCTTGTTATCTTCAGTTAGATGTTACCGTTAAATTTTATCAGTGTTAATCTTAAAACTGTCTCAACATCATTAATGAAAATAAATTATATTTGCCTACATGCTTGACCTTTTGCCTGACTGTTCACTGAGAAAACTTGCAACTGATGGTCATTTCTCTATAATTTACACTTTATGTCATAAAATGCTGTATTAAAACTTATGCAATGGATGAACAGGTTTTCATGGAATGCTAGAAATAACATTATGTCGAGCTTCAAATGCATACACATGTGTATATATATCTTTCAAGTGCAAGACAGTTTGACAAAAATTAATTTATGTATTCCTCACACATTAAATTCTGCAGTGTATTTTGTTATGAATTCTACCTGGCTGCTTAGCTGGATCTCAGGCCCCAAGCAGACGCACAGAAAAGATGTATGCAGCTACTGATGGGACTGACGGAAGCCCATGCACAACATGAGGACAAGCTATCAGAAAGCAGCGTGAAGAGGAAGCACGTATTAAGTTGCCCCTCTTTTCTGTATTTGGGACCCACAAGCTTAAACCCACTCTTCGATTTAGGTGCTAACCGCCAATGTCACCTCATAAACAGCGCGAGGGAGAGGATATGATGGCTGCATTTTCACTCACTGGTCTCTGTTGTGGTTACGAGAAACAGCTCAGCTCCCTCCCAGCCCGTGGATCTCGGGGGACCTCCTGCCCCTTGGCTTGCCTTGCGAAAAGCAGACCATGGTCAGATAGAGGGAAGCCTGGCCCCGTTCTCCCTCAGACCCACCAGGTCACGGCATGCAGCCGCAATGCCGCTGGCAACAGCAAACATCCCCAAGACCGTTTGAATTCAGTTGTCATGGCACGCTGCCAAAACAAGTGCCAAGTTCAAGAAGGTTGGGTTATAGGCTGCTGTAGAAATTTATGCTTCTCTTTGAGAGCCCGTTCCTCTTACACAATCTCTGCTTTTCTCAAAACAGCAGGAGAGCATTGCTTCATGATTAGTTTATGAGCCACCGTTACTATCTGATGCTTTTTCTGGAGAGGTACTCCTAAGCAGATGCTCTTCATTCCGCATGGGTACTGTCAATCATTCTTGCGTTAGTACACCACTCGTTTGCTGCTCCTTTTGAGATTCACTCTGTTTTCTAAGGCTGCTTCTCCAATTTCTCAAGACCTTTCTGAATTCTACCCTGTCCTTCAAGGTACCTGCATATCTTTTCAGTTTTAGGGGGCCTGCAAATTTAATTTAATAAGCACATTCCATCATCCAGCATATTAATGAAGAATGGCAGAGAACTATTAATAATTCTGCTATGATTATGGCTATCCAACCAGCTCTATGCCGGGTCCAGGCTTCATCTAGGCCATGTTCCTGACCTTACTTATGAGACAGTATCAAGAACAAATGACATCTGCTGCTGCTGCACCTCTGTTCTACTTCAGTCTTGCTGCAGGGAACCAGAGACTTGACACAGTTTGTTCCCGACGAAGGCTGACTGCCTTCTACTGGTTTTCAAGTGCTGGTAAGTATTGCTGTGTACTCATGCACCTTTTGCAATTTCTCATCAGAAAGCCAATAAACAATCTGGATATTCTTTTGAAAACAAGTATTTTCCAGGTTTCTAACAGCTTTCCTAATTTTTAGTGCAGAGAAAGAAAGGGTTGGAGGTTATCAAATCGCTTTTGCATATGAATATCTTTTCCCATACTCAACACATTTTTACAATGTACAAAAGCTTTTCACATCTCCCTTTCAGTTTCTTCTTGGGTAATCTCTGACGTAGCTCAACAATCATCTACATTTATTTTATGTACCTTCGACACCTTTGTTCAAACTTATCTGCAATGCTCTCTTCCGATACTGTATCATTTCTTGATATTCCTTACCAGAACAAAACCAAAAATAACCTTAAAAAGCCTCTTTGGGAATTATACTCCTTCCATGCAAAGAGTCTATTGTTTGATTATTATTTTTCTTGTATTTGACTGAAAAGAATGTTCCCATTTATTTTCATTTCATTAGTCAACACTACTTTTCTTTTTCTATTTCGATTTTAACACAAAATATGTTTTAGACAATTTTCAGAAAGATTTTTTTTAACAGCATAGAAATACTATTTAACTGGTCAGTGCTGTAGACTCAATATTTGAGAAAAAAAATTATTTTTAGGAAACACACACCTTTTAGGAAAGCAAGTGTAACTAGCAGCATTAGCACACTGAATTAATGAACTACACCCAACTAAATAATTCTCATAATTTTTAGTTCTATAAGCCCTAGAGATCTCTGGCCATAAAATATTGTACTTCTACAAACATCATTTTTATGCAATAATAAAATAACTCACCAGGGAGATTTTACACCAGTCAATATGGAATTGAGTACGAAATTTTTTATCACAGGTTATTACGGGCTCCATTTCTTGACTGCATCTCAGCTGATTTTGTGGGTTTTCCACTTCTCGTAAGCACGAGGAAAATGGAACATCTGCCCCAACCATAACATAGACACTGCAGAAAGAGATGAGTGACAGACTGTCAGGACACCTCTCACAATTTCCCTAAGGACAATGACGTACTCTTCCAAACATTATTATTGTTCATGGTATCATTCAGCTGTGCTTTAAAATTACTTTTTAAAATTATTTCTCTTGATAACATACTTTATATAAGCATATGAATAACAGACTGAAATACAAAAGATTTTTCTAGCTGCTTGCTAGAACTTACTCTGTTTTGCTGCATAACGCAAATGTTTACTTATCATCAGAGCTGCCACTTCATATGAAGCCACAGAGCTCCAAGTGTAGGTTTCTCACGTAAGTAGATCAGTACTACTTTTGAAAATCACATTAAAAGAGTATAATTTTATCTGAAGGAAATCCTCAGTCTTGCTCAGCATAGTATTTTTAAAGAGTTTCTCCTCACGCTTTCAAATAAAATTCACGAGGACTGGTATTTCTAAGCCTGATACTAGCATGAGCCCGCCAAAGCCCCCAGCTTCTCCCAAAAGGTTCCACGCTGTAGCTACGCACTGCCAGCAAAATTTGCAGAATGTTGAAAGCGGAATGTAAACTTAATACTTCATTTAGTATTACAGTACATAAAATAAGAGCTACTGTGCTAACTGTATTATTCATTTTCATATCTAAATATGTAGAATGCTGCTGGAAAATACAGTCTGCTGCACCAGGTAATAATGTATCAACGGATCCTGAAACAGAAATTAGGTCCTGCATGCCATTTGGTATATGAGGCATTATATACCTACATGTTTGAAACATAGCTGCTTGTGTTAAGCGGCTCTGCTGTGACTCCAGCTAGTACAGAGCACAGGAGTCACTTTCCTCCATCAGATGAGCTCAGAAACTCCAGATGCACAAAAGGGCTCTGAAACAACAATATTCTCTGCACACAGCTCGGATTTTGAACCCACAGCCGTTCCTTAGATATTCTTTGACCCAAAACATCTAAAAATAACTAGGCATCTTTATTTTTGCCAGGGAGCATACTTTCAAAAGACCGAATCCTTATTAGTTTCTAAGTGAAGTATTGTATTTCAGAATAGAATTTATGGTTATGAATCACCACTGGAAATAGGGCATTCCTGCAGTTGACGCTCAGTACCCTGAATTCCCCAGATGCCTCCGCTTGCCACTTTCATCTCTCCACAGTGCTCCTTAAGTATGTAACTAGGGATCATAAATTTCACTGAGTACAGCTACAAATGGCACTGTTACATGCTAAATGCTCTTAGAAATCGGAGTGTCTTTGTAAACGATGCCCTATCATACCCTGTTTCAAAATTTTGAAGTTTGTGAACTGAAAACTGTTGAAAACTTTAAAAGCATGCCAAATAACTGCTCAGCAGAGAGACTGGCATTAAAAATAAGCATATTAAGCACATTTACTACCAACTGTTTTATAAGTAATGGAATTTATCAGTATTCCTTGGATTATAAAATCAATGTAAAGAAACTGTCACTTGTGGAAACAGCAACTAACATGATAAACCCATGGTATAATGGGCACTTGCTACACCAGTAAACTTTTTATATCTTATACCAATCTGGATTTCCAAAATACAAAACGGTAATTGCAAAGTTTATAGAAAACCTGCAAAAATACCAAGCTTTTCAGTAAGAAAAGAGCAAAGCAAAAGCATTAGACTGACACATGTACTTACCCCTCCTTCATGTCGTTAATAGGAAGCGGAACTCGCCCTCCTCTGTCGAGGGCTGAAGTAATGTTTATAGCATTCAAGCGTTCTGGCTGCCACACATTTTTCACTGCTCCAAGAAAGTCACCAAGAACTTCACTTGCTAACATTTCTTCTACGTTCATATTCCTTATGAAGAACTCCGCTTGATACGGTAAAGGAAAATCTAGTTGTAATGAAAAAGGAAGAGTTTTGCCTTCAACAAAGGCTCCATAACAAAGAATTTGAAATAATGATCAATGTAATGCCACTTTAAGGTTGATACACCTTTCCAAAAATCTTGTATTTGAACTAGCTCATTTTGAACCTCATATGATTATGTTTAACTAAGTAGTATCACTGGCTGTTTATAAAGCAATTGAGAGATGAAGGAGAGGGACCAGAGGAAAAGATTCTGAGCTGGTAAATCTTCATTAAACAGATAAAATTACATTCACGCTAATTTGGGGGTCAAAACTGATTTGCAGTGACAATGGATTCCAACCTGCAATACTCCTGACTATAAATATGTAAATATGATGAAGAGAACTACTTTTAAGGACACAAACTATTATTTTTTTTAATTGAAATGTCCATATATGCTATAATGTGTTGTTTTCTGCATCTGCCTGTACGATTGTTCTCTGCATAAAGAACATGCAGAACTAAGCAAACTAAACATGCAGAAAGACAGTAAAATCCTTCATGTAAGCTCCATTTGAAAAGACGGGGAGGGGGGAAATCTGAAATACATAACATGCTTTTTTTTTAATGAATGAGGAATAACAGTCTTACCTGATAGAAATAATTTAGATAAAAATAATTAATTGAATCAAGAGAGGGAAAACTCTCTTACTTCCCGTTTGCACCCCACATTTGGCTTGAACACCAGACAACTATTTTACATTACTTTTTCAATCTTAAAAGAATAGAAGCCCATAAGATGTTTTTGCTTATTCAGTTCAAAACATAACAAGCTATTTTCTGCACATACCTTCTGCTGACATTATATTAATGATCAAATTATGTCTTGCTGTCTCAAAGGTACGCCTGTTATATGCAGTGATCTAGAGAAAAAAATATATGATTGCAGAACAACAATGCAAATATGAAAATCAGGTAAATGAAACATCAATGAAAACTAAATTGATGATTTTGAAATACTTATCACCTTTCAAGTGCTTTGCCTCCTTATTTTGAAGTGTATGAACATTAATATAACGTTTGAAAGGTAAGATCAATTTATTTGATGCAGTACTACCTTCAAGTCAGGATACTGGAATTTTCTCAGCCAGTCTATAGCCAAATCCAATTATCCAAGGGATATATGTGAATGTAACATATTTTGGTCCAGATGAAAGTGTTCTGCCACACGTGTATTCTCTCTTTTCTGCTATCTTTAAGAACAACCGTAAGCAAACTCTGGTTTCTGCACTTCCCCTTCCACCCTCCACCCCGCTCCACCAGTACTGTAAGATCTACGTTCACCGATAGCTCCTAGGGAACCAAACTAGATGGAGATATTTAAAGGAAAGAGTGTTGCAATCCCAGCAATTCTAATCTTTGGGATTGATATTAGGTTTTAGCTCTAGCCCCACTGAAGTCACACTCCATTAATGGATTCACAAGCATTGCTCCAACACAAGCAGTTCGTAAAAAGATCTCGGCATCTGTAACTGTAGGGAAATTGAAAACTAGTAGGTAGATGTAACATTCATGACTTTTATTTTTGGAAACTTATGCCTTTGTGATCAAATTACCTAAGGATACCAATCTTAAAGGTTAAATGTATGGGATGCCTGAAATGCTCACAAGTGGTGACGGTACTTCGAAGTTGTACTATGATTAAGTGCTTATTCATAAGAAATACAGAATGTGGCTGGATATCAGCATAATTATTTTCTCTACTTTTTTTTTTTTTCCCCTGAAAGGTGATAAATCTTTCATGAAACAAATTAAAAAAGACTAACTTTCTTCATAATTTTAGACTTTGCTTCATTCATTTCAGGGACAAAGGAGAGGCAGAGGAGTGGCGACAGTGACAGAACTATGTTGCTTCTCAGCAAACAAAGCCACAGAGCATAGTGACACTGATTATTAAACAAACAAAAGTAACAGATGTTGCACTTCCTTTAAGGTATTTAAATGAAAAGGAAAAACACTCTGGAATATTTTCTGCAGGTTCATTTAAGCGCAGAAGGAAAAGCTTACCTGACACAATTACATCTTATCTAACCAACAATTTAATTATGAAATTAACAGAAAACAAATGCCTGAGATTTTTCACATCCCCTATTCTGCCAGTTTTCCAAAGGGTTGTTTCAACCGTAGTTCAGACATCTATACTTAGAAGACCTAACCTGTTGTACGAGCTCTGCAGAGGAATGTGACAGCACCCACTTTGGGTCTGCACTCCAGCAGCGAGAATTGCCAGTGCAGACTGCGCACCGGCACCGAGGAACAGTGGCAGGGCAGAGATCACCTCTCTGCTGAACAGCATTCAAGCACAAACTCTCCTTGCACAGCTTTCAGAGGAGCTGGAGCTCAAGAACGTTACCCGCTCTGCTGCAGTGCTGTGCGCAATGCTAGGCCCTTCTAATCAAGAGGCGTCCTCCAAGTAAGTGACCTACCCACGACGGCACCTGAGGCACTAGGGCATGATGAAAACGATATTCAGGCCAAGAATATGCAGCCCCTCCTCTCAGACAGCACTGAAGGAGGTCAGACGCAATCCGTCCTCCTCCCATACTACGGAATTAATCCTAAAGGCACATTTGAGAGTGGGACTGCAACGAATTCATTTGTATGCAAGGCAAGATTTAGTTCAAATATAGGCTTGGGGTCATGCTCGGAATGGAGGTCTGAATATAGACCTTAGAATCTAAAAGCACATGACATTTTAAAAAGGGCAATTTTAGATAGGTTTCCTCTACAGAAAGCTAAGTGGAGTCTGCAAGTACTTCTGCACATGATTAATTTCACAGATGTGATTAGTCCTGCTGAAATCCAAACTGAATCATGTACATAGGATTAAGCATGTGTGAAATTATCTACAGTATAACTTAACATTTAGAGATGTCATTCTTGAGAAAGAAGAACCATATCAAATGCAATTTAGAAAAAAAAACTCATCAAGGGTTTAAGACAAATGCACTGCTGAAGCAGCAAAATGGCTGGAGCAAGTTAATGAGCAGATTTTCCTTAACACTGCAAAGCACAGAGTGTCTGATTCAATCTGCTGTCTATGATCTGCATGGTGGAAAATACAGTCCTTTTTCCCTTTCAATTGCTGCTCAGTGAATAATTGGCGCTTTTAAACATTTGAATAGCTAATTGTCAAAAATAAAGTAGTGGGGTTTGTCATTATTACACTTATAAGAATAGAATTAAATACGTGTAAGTGCTAATTAAAATTAAATCTATCAATAAACATAATGAACCAGATAATAGTTGAAAATAAATAATAGTTGAAAAATAACTGAATTAAAAAAAAAACCAAACCCAAACCCAAAACCTGTTTGTTAACTCAACACTGTATTTTCCAGTGGGGAAAAGTCTGGCCTATATTTAGTGTGGAATGTTACAAGGTTCAGAATTCAGATATTCATCAGGTACAGTTGTTTACAAAGGGTTTTTTTGTCCTGTATTTTGAGTACACCTTTAATATAGTCATAATTTACTGAAATGAAATGCCTCTTAGAAAGATGAAGGGTGAGAATCTACACGTACTACCTAGGAACATTAAGGTTTACTGATTATTGCTATTTACTAGTTCTAGTTAAAAGTAAAATACGAAATGTCGTACAACCTGGCTTTCTCTCAAAGAGGATACAATAGTACCTAAGAGAAATGTTACTGTCACAAGTCCTTGTCTCTGCCTTATAACCTTTCTTTTAATTTAATTGTAATTGACTTTCCAGAAATGAGGCAATGCTTGTTGACATTCTGAATACTACACTCAAAACCAAAATGAATCTTTTTGAACCTTTGAAAGAAATACCTCAATGATGGTTGGTTTGCCCACATTCTCTACAGTTGGTGAGCCATACAGCACTCCATCACTGTATGGCGTCCTTTGTATATAGCGTAGCCATCCAGGTCTGTCAGGGTAACCCATTAAGTTGGTATTAAATGTTATAGGGTCATTACTTATTTCACCTAGATAAGAAAAAAATATATTATTTACAAGAAAATGCTATATGCTTTGATTTTGATGTTTCCATTAGAAAATCTTATTTTGTCTTCCAGTTATGTCTTCTAAACATTTCCAAAACGGAAAAAAAAAAAAAAAAAATCCTAACCTTCACCGTACCAGAAATATGTGAACTCCTGCTCAGCACTTGTAAGTATTAAGAAATTCATATCTGAAAAGTGTAACCAACTGCAGAGACGAAAGTACTGGTACTTCTTAGAGTCCTGGCTGACGGTGAGTGCTTGCACTCATTAAACTAGTAGATCTGATTTTTAGAGCTCAGTTCCACATAGAATTGAAGCATCTAACCTCCTACTTACTAAAGCATACAGGTCTCAGTCCTTTAATTCCTCAAAAAGTTACTTTTATTTCTGTTTTTAATAATGGCTCTGGAGACCCAATGTACCTGGGAGGGCTTACTGTAAAGAGCGGCTGTGTCATCGCCAATGTGTGAAAGCTTCTGTTAGCATCAGGATACACAGGTCTTCAGCACCAACAGCCTGGCAGTGGATTTTCTTTACAGAACAAATTACTTCAACAAAGGACCAGACTTCCCCGCAAAATGGATCCAATGACAGCTACTAAACAATGGTCCAGACGCAATCTCTAAAAGCCCCTGAAGTCAAACCAGTATGAGAATTTTTGTGGTTCTTATTGATACTCTTACAAATGTCTGGATTTCACTTCACTTATAAAAGCTAAAATAAAGCGAAGTCAGGTGTGCCTACGCACTACCAGATCCGCATCACTGAGGCATGAGCACCTTACAGCTGAGCCACAGAACTTGGGCGAGTCCATTCCGAGACACCTCTGCGCTGCGCTCCTCCAGCTCGGCTCTGAAGTGGCAGCAGCAGCCACTGCAGGACAAGCGACAAAAGAAGATGGCAGGCTGGCTGGCACAGGAGGCAGGAACAGCCCAGTGAAGAAATGGCTGCCATCTCCTCCAAAGAGGAGCAAAGAGACAGCGACCTGATGCCAAATGGTAACTAGTTTTCAGGTACGCACTTACACATCTGGCTGTGGGTAAAGGGGACCAAACCAGCACCGGGATGTAACACAACTTTCCTCGCAATTCTCTCAGGACCTCCCAGTAATCTAATCTATTGCATTCATCATGAAATTCCCAGCATCAGAAATGATTTGGGGAAAAACCTGAAATCCACCTGTGATACGTCCTGGTTTGCCCTTCGTCAAGGGAGGCCATGCTAGAGATCCAGCACAGCAGACAAAAATAAAAGGACCATGGTAACAGCTGGCCTTGCAGTGAGTTTCTGATACTATCACCGTCACCTCTGGGTACAACAATTTCAGCAGTATCTGAAATCAGATTCACACCGCCTTTGAATCACATGAATGTCAAGACAGGCTGGGGCTGCACGGAAAACATCAACTTTTCAAGGAGAGGAAATTTTTAAAACATTTGGTTTTATTCATGACAAAATTTAACCAATGCTAACAGAAGCTTATTTTTTCGTTAAAGTCAGTTTTGAAAATAGTACTCTCAAATCAATTCAAAAGCTTATTAATGAAACAGGTTTTGATTATGTGTGCACTGTACACTTACTATAGATTTTTCCTATTTTTAAAGGAAAACAGGATATTATATTTATATATTTATATAAATAGGATACACTTACAGATTTATTACTCCTTTTCATTGCTGATAAGCATGTGGGGCAGAATGTTCTCTCTTTCTCTCCCCGCCCCCGATTGCTTATCTATATTCTAACCTGCCCACGATCAACCTTTTAGGTTTGCCTTAGGTGTATGTCAAAACACCACACTTGGGAAATCATAGCTCTTTCTCTAAAACAAACTGCTTACTAACATTAAACTGTTCCTAAATAAAGGAAAAAGGCTGCATCCAAATGAGCACTTGTTTTAAATGAAAGAAAACATCATTTCACAGTCTCGTATTTGATTTAATATTCTTTTTTGTCTCAAGTTTGCTATATGCTTTCAAAGTGTTCCTTCATATAGCCTGATACATACTACGTCTGAAACTGATCAGATAAATGGCATTAACAGACATAATTATTACACTTCCACGTTTCATATTTAACATGAAACTGAAGAAAAGGTATACTTCCTAATCTCAGATACAAAATGATTACGCCTTCCCAAATTATTAAGTACATTTTTCACAATACACAATTATCTGCATCTTTTCACAAATGATTATCACAAACCAGAACATTTTAAACTTCTAGTACCACAAATTATATTTCATTTGAAGATATTTCAATGGAAACTAAAAACTGTCCTTTGTATGTTATATACTGAACTGTAAAGTATGCTAAATAGACTTGAAATTTTTTTAAACGTTTTTTTTCCTCCTAAATTTTTATATAATATGGAAGATCTTAGCATGCCATACCAGGCTTTGGGTAAGGAGGAAATTCCCCCTTAAAGTACTCTCTCTCCAAAACATGAACAAAAAGAACTCCAGCAGAAGGGTATACGTTCCGATCAGAGTGCACCTTAGACAGAATCGTGTACACTGAAAAGCAGAAGGAAAGATAAGAGACAGAAAAAAAGCAAAAATGAGACATGCTCTAGATAACACAGCATGCATTTCAACAGCAATGTGGGCAATCTGGGAGAAGGACAGCAACAAGTATTAGATACCTGTTAATAAGTTTTTTAAAAGGTTGCACAGATTTAAGAACAGAACACAGAGCAAACCCTCTCTTTGCCCAGCAGGATCCCTTCCAACACTGCAATAAACAAAACCGGCTATGTCAGGATTTCACAAGTTGCACAAGCTCTTTATTTTTACTTCAATAAAAAAAAAAGAGGGAGGCTATTGTAATTTTATAGTTGGTTTATTTGTAATATTATATGAAAAAAATACATTAAATGAATGACACAATCATGTTTTCTTGATATTTTACATTAAAATAAGGAATATGAGAAATACAGAGGAACCTTACCAGTCAATGGTACTGATTCCTCACTGAATGGAAATCACAGATTTTTCAGTTCTTGTGCAAAACAGGACAAAGCAATTCACTTTGGCTGAGGATTTCTATGAGTTCTTAAAACTAGACTTTCTTAAACCAGCAAGTTCAGAAATGTACTTCTAAAAATCTGGTTAGAGAGCTCGTTATTGAAGATGTTGTGCTTGTACCGAATGATAAAACAGAAGGACGTGGGCAATCATAGGCCAGCCAGGTGTCACCAATTCCAAACAAAAAAATGAAGCCGTATTTTACAGGAGTCAGAATTAAAAACCTAAAGGAAACTTCATTCAGAACAACCAGCATATGTAAAAGCAATATGCTATTTTTTATGTAATTACAAATTTAGTTCATAAAAGCCAATCCTATTTAGGCATAACTCATTTGACACAGTACTATATACACATTTTAAGAAGAATACAAAAATTATGATGATACATTAAATGCATAAGAAACCACTTCATTGACATGTTCAAAGATTTAAGTATAAATGGAGAATTCTGATCTACTAGGTGTTTCTCGTGGTGCCTTAACAGGGCACATTGTAGGTCATCTTACTACACCATATTACTATTCAGTTTCCAGTCAATGCCCTGAAAGAACCAATTTTTGTCAATGAGATGAGGATTACACAAGTGGTAAGCAAAGGTAAGTCACAGATATGGAGACACACAGCTACCTGCCTTGCTTGCTAAACTGAAAGAAACCTTATGAGCAGTCACATCTCCGAACAAAGATTACAGGCCTTACAGCATGGGGGTACTGTCACAGGGAAGAGCAACGCCGAAAGAGACTTCAGAGTCATCGGGACAAACTCATAGGAACAAACTCGTACCTCCTAGAAGATAAAAGGGCTAATTTCAACACCTGGATCAGTAAGGAAGATACATCTGAAATGTGGATCAAGCTCATGTAATTTTCTAATCCTGGTATAACTTCTCCAGCCTTATCATTATACCAACCACTACTAATTAGGCATTAATCACAGACATTCCATCCCTCGCACCACGTACTCCGTGTGGAATCTGTCTCACCTAATTTTAGATGCCTACAGAAACAACATCCACCACTGAGTTAGTCAGGCTCCTTTTATAGTCAGTGGAGAAGAAACAGACACTTCCAGGGATTGATTAATTTGATTTCTCCTGCAAAAAGAGATGAATCATGTCCTAGATTCCTGACTAGATCTCCACTGACTGCAGAGGCAGCTGAGAGGAGACGTAGACACCTAATGTAGACCTCTATATTTAGTTACATGCTTCCCACTCTTTGAGCCTGATATCGAAGAATTAATAGTCTCAAGCTCTGATATAGTATTGATCAAATTCCACAGCAGTTGCTTTTTCCCAATTTTGGAAACCACTTTTAACACAATACTGAACAGAACATCTTTCTAATAATTTTACCTTAAAGACAAAATTAAAATGGATCCTGAAATTTAAATAGTTTATTACAATTTTGCAGGGTTAATAAACCAGTTACTGTAATTTTAATTATGTAGACTTGATTTAAGTACAGTAACATAGCTATTTGATTTGTATAATTAAAATTAGTAAATTGATGACACAAAAACCTTTTGCATTCACTTCTGTGAATGAGCTGTAAATAGAGCAAGGAAATGAATTAATTTCAAATATTTTCAAGAAAAGCTGAAAAAGTAATTTATAATATTAATAGAGCAGAAAAGCTGACAAAAATATGGTGGCTGGCTGAAAATGCATCAAATATCTAGAAAAAATAAATTTTTCCATTTCTGATGCTTTGACTCTACAATGAAAATGCATTTCAAACAGGAAGAACAGTGAAAAAGTAAGGTATATTTTCTCCGTAAGCAACAGTTTTAGAAAGGAAGAAGCATAACAGAATCACCAGTTACTGAAAAAAAACCCCATATAACATATTTCTTTTGTCTGTTAGAGGAAATGTATTGCCATCACTAAATGCCCGTCCATTCCTAGTAAGGAGATGTTCTCTGTTACTGAAGTAAGCATACCAATAAGGATTTCACGCAGATATAGAACAGTGATCTTAGTGGAAGTCTAAAAATGCCTCTCAGAAGGAAAAAACCCCACAAACCTATTTTATCTTATAATGAAAAACACATTGTAATGACAGAAGTACGGAGGTTAAGAATTCGAAAGTTCTCATCCCCCTTGTCAGAGAAGCTCTCTTCTTTTTCCCCTATGAAGTGCCTTCAAAATCAGAAGGAAAATGATGAGTCTTCAGCCCACTACAGCAATCACTGCTTTTCAATTATGAAAAAAGTGAAATGCTGTTCTCTTCAGAGGCTTTTGAAATCCACAATTATTTTCATAAGACTGGCCGAGACCAAAGATGAATGTGTGTCCTGGTTTCGGAAGGGACAGAGTTAATACTCTTCCTAGTAACTGGTACAGTGCTGTGTTTTGGATTTGGGATGAGAATAATGCTGGTAACACGCTGATGTTTTAGTTGTTGCTGAGCAGTGCTTACACTAACTCAAGGACTTTTCAGCTTCTCACACAGCCCTGCCAGCGAGGAGGCTGGGGGTGCACGGGAAGCTGGGAGGGCACACAACCAGGACAGCTGACCCCAACTGGCCACACATACCGTATGATGTCATGGTGAACATATAAACTGGGGGGAGTTGGACAGGGGGCGGCAGACCTGCGCAGGGACTGCCTTGGTATCAGTCAGCGGCTGGTGAGCAACTGCCTTGTGCATCACTTGTTTTGAGTATTCTTTTATTATTGTTTTCCCTTCCTTCTCAGTCCTATTAAACTTTACCTTAACCCATGAGTTTTACCTTTTTTCCAGTCCTCTCCCCCATCCCACTGCAGGGGGGGAAGTGAGCGAACGGCCGTGTGGTGTTTAGCTGCCTACAGGGTTAAACCACAACATGTAATCATCTTAGATGCCCTAGGGATGAAACTGAATATACTTGTCAACCTCTAGATACTAATCTAATACAGCAGACTGCCAATGTGAATTGCCTGCGCAAATTCCCTGTGGTAGATAAAAATCTCAAAGACTGCGAAAGGCTTCTGTAAAACTAACCATCGGAAATTAAAAATCTTCACTACATAGGATCACACCAGATCCCTCCTAGACAAAAAGAAAGTACCAGCTACCTTGACGGCACTGTTTTCTTTTTTCGTGTTTCCAGAGCCCTTGGAGGACTTTCTGTAGCTCCCAAGATGTATCTGTGCAGAAAGGTTTCAAGTTCTGGAGATTGGGAAAGAAGCAGATTAAACGGGAACAGAGGGCTGGAAAACACACATCACTTCTTGAAACACGTACAGAAACTGTCCCAACTGTTCTTCTTGTAGGGCTTGAACATGGGCACTGCCAGGAATTCAGCTGGGATTGTATCAGCCTCCAGCCTAGAGCTTATTATCAGATACAGATGATCCCCGTCTCCAGAAATTTCAGAAGATTTACCATGTTGGTTGAAGGCTGTATGTCAACGATCTTCAGAAAAAAAGCCACCTGGAAATTTTTTCTGGGAATTTCAGTGGGTTCTCTCCCCACTGATTTTTAGCAGATGAAGCGCAATCCCACAAATATCTTGATTTGGGGGCTAATCCAGATTGCCTGCCTGGATGGGCAATTAGTGCAAAGTCTCTCCTCAGCTAGTGTACACTAGCTAAAGTATTCAATGTGTACTTGCACAAATGACAGTAAAACAGTCTTTTTACATAGGTACACAAAAGGATCTTTTTAAATTGTTACAGACAAGTTATTGCATTAAGCAAACTGCAAAAGTATCTCCAAGCAACCAGCCATGAGAAGAAAATGTGCAATATTAGGTATACACACAGCTGTTATTTCAAGCAAAGCTACAGGAACAGAAAAAATTGGGGAAGACTCACAAAGACACGCAGGTCTGTGAATGTTTAGAAGATTAAAGAAATGTAAATTTTTCCAAATTACTTACCTTGAAATAGCACCTTATTCCTAAAACAAGGACATGACTGAAAAAGCAAGAGTCATATTAAAAGCAGATTTGACTGAACCAACATGGGATTTAAATTTACAACCTAAACTCACCATTCTTCTCAACAGCCTTTATTCTGCTGATAATATAACTGTGGGCTTGCTTAGTCGTCCAGTTAACTGTTCCATAATTGCCATCAGCAGAGCTTAACAAAAAAGCTTTTCAGAATAAAACAAATGCAAAAAAAAAAATTAGTCAGATCAACAGACTCCCACAAACCAAGTATCAGATGGCATCAGGTGCCTTCTAAACCAAGTTTTGGTTTTTGCCAGCGTTTAGGAACCTCAGGTTAAAAAAAAATAGTGATGTTTGATTTGAATACGTAAACACATAATGATCTGACAGTCACCTTTTTGACACTTATTTTTCCAAATAAGCTAAGTTTACACTAAATGCTTAAATCTCTGGAGACACTTCTGCTGGCATAATTATACTGATAATAAAGATGATGAAGAGCATTCTCTGATAAATATATCTGCACTGGTAAAACCTCATATACAGGCAAAGACATATCTAAAGTTACTTTCACTAGCATAGTAGTATATTTTGGCCAAAGTCAGGAAAGTAAGATAACCAAGAGCACAGCTTTGTTTATATAAAGACACATGAGGCTGATCGCCTACCCTTGCAGGCATAACCAATAATCATTTGAAAAAAGAATCCGTTAAAAACGGTTGTCTTCATCCCACACAGCTAGAACACAGCCTGAAAACGGCTGGACCAGTACAGCTGAAGGAGCAAGAAGGTTGATATGTGGTGAGGAGCAAATGATTACAGGAGACAGAAAGTAGCTGTGGAGCTGACAAAGACTCCATTGCAGAACTGCCTGCGAAAGCTCCCTCCTCACTTCCCACTTACTGTTCTTTTGTTCCTTTTCTTCTGTGATGAATAATAGATATATCAGCTGTTTGTATAGTTACATGCCAACTGAAAGAGGGAAGCAATCAGATGCTAGGAAAGGGAAGGTGGCCATAATAAACAGTCTTTTGAAATAATTTGGGAGCGAGGACTCATGTCAAACCCCAGTCAAGATATTATCATCGAGTTAGCATCTTAACTTCCTTGTAGAAACAGCAATATCAGAAACATCAAGTAGCAGTACCTGTGTACAGACACACCAGTTTGCAGGAAGATATGAACGCTTACTGGCAAACATTCAAAGTATGCAAATATCATTTACACTGGAAGCTTGAACATCTGTGGAAACTTCTGCTGACATAGTTACACCGGTCAGCTATTACATTACCGATACCGCATTCTCTGAACAGTATTTAGGAGGCGCGGCAGATCTGGCTTAAGCAGTAGTCAAGATACACAAATACTCAAATCTATGCATGTGAGCGAGTCATTTATTAATGATAATTTACAGAAAGCACCTAAAACTGAATTGAGGATGAAGCGTAATAAAAAAAATTACATGTACCATGCCAGTGATTTATCCAACTCAGCGCTGCATATGACCTTTAGTGTAAATTTTCCATAATTCTTGGAACACTCAAGAAATTACAAAAAGGTAAAATAAAGTTGTTCCAATATTTCAACAGGATGAGCTGGGCAATTGGAGGCTTGTCAGCTACAAATCAGCACCAAGCAAAACAATTAATGCAAGATGTGATTACTGAATTATTAAATGGAGAAGAGTACTATACTTATCACAGTCAACAAGGATTTAATGCATCTTTTCAGACGCTTTTGATAAGCCCACAGTTTTTTCTGATAAAGATAGTAATAACAGCATGTTACCCTTAGATATACAGCGTACCACCTAGCACTTTGATTGAGAAACTAGATCTAAAATCATTCTAGCATATTTAAAAGGAATTAAAAAAAAAGACAGGTTCCAAGACGTATTTTTTTTAATATACATAATTAGCAAGTGCGTTTGATTTGGGTTCACAAGCTGCGCTAGGTTTAGCTGTGGGGATTAAAGCGGTTGCTTGTCCACTTCTCCACCCTGCGCTGCATTTCACTGTGGAACTGGAAAAGCAGCCAGCGTGCCTGTTTTCGGATCCTAGAGTTCACAGTGTGATGTTTTAATATAAACATATCTCACTATCTATTTGAGTTCAAATGACAGGTGTGAAACGAAACAATTCAGGAGTACACTGCCCATTCAACAGCTTTCACCACAGACGTGGCAGTCCCAAGCAAGAGAACAGGGCTGCTGGACAGTTAATCTGTTATACGAGATTTCTAGTGGGCCTCACAAGGTTCTGGCACTGGCCTCATGCAATTTTACTTTTTTTATATACATATATATAAAATGACCTGGATGTATAATATATACTGATAAAATCTGCAGGTAAAAACAAAGGCTAGGAGATCGACAAATAATGGAGATGACATGCCACTAACAGTCTGCATTGTTTGGTAAAAAGGTGATCAGTGATGTACACTTCAATAGAGCAAAATGTAAATGCCCCCCCAGGAACAAAGTCAGCATGCCATACACACAGGACAGAGCACGCACTTCAGGGATGCTGAACTTTGATAAAAAACTAGGGACATGCGTCAGGTAATAACTGGTTGAACAGAAGCCTTCAGCAGATGACTGGTTAGAACGGCTGATAGGTAAACAGCAACATCAAGGAGGAGCAGGGAGATTTTATTTTTGTACTTGACACAGATATGATCACTGTTCAGATGCTGTGTCTAGTACTTACATAGAGCCTTCAAGGAGCATAATGACAACACGAAGAAAGCTCAAGAAAGATCTGTGAATATGATTAAGGATGACAAAAGAGGCCTTATACTACAGGATTCAAACTACACATTTTATCAAAGAGACAGTCTAGAATTCATTTGATCAGCCTCATACTCACGCTTAAAAAAACATTAATACTGTCAGGTTCTTCAGTTTGTTACACGTTGCCACAGTTGCTGGAGCACCCACCAGTGCTTCCAACAGCAGGAGCAACTCACACCTCTGTGCCCAGGACTTGCACATGCCTAGGTGAAGTACGTCTACACTGTTTTCTTTTTTCTTTAATCAACCTTTAAATTTTAATTTTCCTTAAATCAATATTTTTACTTTTTCCTTTAATATTTTTCTTTAATTGTGTTATTTTATAAATATCAATTGTTTACATTATATTTCTATTATTTTCTCCTTTCTTTAATTCTTTAATTTCTTTAATTATATTTGCATAGGTTTTACGTTAAAGTTTTAAGTATTAATATTTAACAGCAGAATATTTACCATAGAAGATACACACAACAATTTCTGCCCACCTCACAATCAAAAAAGGACCTAAGTATCGCAGACCAACTTCACATTCCCCACTCCTTTATTGCACTCTAACATCCACACACCATCCTGCACCCTTACCTATCCTCCTTGTTGCTTCCTTGAACCAGGATCTCAAGCCCACCTCTCCCACTACTAATGCAGCACACGGCTCCAGCTCTCAAAACCTGGCACTTCTCCTCTCTCCCAGACCTCTACCCGGGACCTGACCTAAACATGTGCTTGATACTTTCATGCCACAGACCAGGACCTCAGGCCATGCTTCCACTACCCCTTACTCTCTTCGCACAAAACCCTGCTCCAAAAAACTACCCTTGCACTCTTCTACCGCATATCCCATCTGGCTCAGAGCCCTTCCTGCATCCTGATCTGGAAGCACAGGTCCAGACACAGCACAGATTTCTGATGGGCTGCTGAGAACTGCAGAGCAGAACAGTCAGAAACTGACACCACCAAGGTGAAACCAAACATCTGCCAAGAGGGGACCATCTGCATGGAGGTGCTGAGCCCACAGCGCCCACAGCTCAAATCAGAGCTCGTACCCAGGCAGTCAGTGAGGATCCACTGGTGTCGGCACTGAGATACTCACCCAGCTGGCGACGCTGGCCACTAGAGGAGGCAGAAGTTGCATCACCATCTACTCTCCCTCCTCTTTCAACCTCCACACCCCTTCCTCTTACCTATTATGCAGTATGTAACCAACCATCACTGTAGAAATTTACTTTGAATTGAAGTGGATTCTCTCAGTGGAAATTCACATTGAGACTGGATATTTTCTACCACATACGATCCCCTTCAACCACAGCTACTACACGAGAAATAAAAATTAATTTGTGTTAGTTCTCCGTTGCGGTTTGCTCAGGTCCCTCTGCGCTCCACTTACTATAACTATGTGAAAGTTAATACCAAACCCAGAAATGCTTCCAAGCTCTACACTTACTCATCTTTGCTCGGGTAGGTAATGGTTTTCTACCTGTTTCTGAGCTATCCACTGATTACTGTAACATCTGAATATTTCTCCAAGGTCATTTGAGAAAAGTAACTGAATCAGGTATTTTGTCAGTCTCACTGTGAAACTGCAGCATTTGCATTCTTGGCAATGCTGCAGATTAACTACTGGGAGAGCAAAAGCCTCATCCTTTATTAATAGTAACATTTACCCACCACCCTTCTCCCTCCTGCAGGCCTGACGAGAATCAAATTAAATTAGCTTTTCCATGAAGGTGAGGAAAACACTGCTAGTTCCTGCAGTCCAGCCCCAAGCCCATAGTGTAACCAAGAGGTATGGGCAGGTCACCCTGTCAGCCTGCTATTCCAGGATACCCCCTACATTTCTGTCATCTCTTGATACAAATTATCAGAGTATCCCTGCAATTACATTCCAAATTTCTGAGGTGGCACTGATTTAAAAAACTGAAGGAATTCAGAAAAGTCACAAATTTCAAGATGCTGAGATTTCTGTTTGATTACTAGATTGTTCTTTAAAACTTCTATCTTCATGGCTTAGACTACCACTAAAAATAATCTACATTTAAAAGGCATTTTGTTGGTTTGTGTGGCAATTGTAACAACATTTAGGCACAGTCTATGTTTACGTAAACAAATTTGTTGGCATTACATAATGAGCCCCATAACTATGCTGTTAGCAAAACAATGTATGCTTTTGACCTAGGTAACGTGTTTGTGCTAATTCCAACACAGTAATACTTCTCAGTGAATACTGAAATTCATACCTTCAGCTCTCAATCTGTAGCACCCTGTTTCGCATTGAAAACAGTGCAGCAAGATAGTAATGAAAAACTCTTCTCAGGTTAGAGCACTTTTTGGTTCTACTACTTCTTGCTACTACTTGGCCGAAAAGCAGTTCAACTGATCAGGAGGGAAATTAATATGTGTTCTCTGGTTTCCTGGCTCTTCTCTTCTGTTTCTTTCAAACTGCTATGGAAGTAACCAGAACTAGCAACTGCCTCCTTTACTCTAGAGCTCTGCCAAAAGAAGGCACTGTACACTGATAGTGTCTGCTGTAAATTTATCAATATCTATTCAAGAAGAGCCCAAAAGCTGTAACAAAGCAGCTATTCTTGTCTAGGTCTGAAATTCTTTCTTCTTAGTTTGATTGGAAACAATTTTTCTCATAAAGAAAGGTTTTTACTTCGGTGACTGTAACTCCTGAAGTACTTTACTGAACTTCTAACCAAATCTAAAAACATTAAGGAGCAAAAATATGCCTCTCCTTCCATACTAAAAGTTATATGTCTAGAAGATTAATTCCTGCTATAAGCTGACTTCTTGTTGTCCGGCTTTAGGGCCTCTAAGATGTCTCCATGTAAGCTGCTTCTTCTGTAATGAAAAGCATACTAACAGAATGGCCAGCTTTTCCCTCCTGTAATTACCTATTCAAGCAAGTATTTACTGACAATAGATTTTATTTATTGGTCTGGGTCAGATTAGTACAGAGGCTTGACAGGCAACATCTTCACAGGCAGAGATTCGGAGCCCTGTACAAAGAAAACCTGTTTCTTTGCCCTTATGGTTGCACCCACAGAAGAAAAAGAGGCAGGTATACTACGGTATTAGTTTGAAAACACTGGAAGAGCAGATCATCCGCGACATGTTCTGCCTCCCTCTGCAGGGTACGGCTGAGAAGCAGAGCGCTGGCAAAGGCACTTCTGCTGCGAACAGCGGGACAAGTTGCAGGGATCTGGTTCAGCCTCCTCAACACCCGCCCTAGCCCATGATTTCACGGTTGTTTTAAACTAGCATTGTTTACAGCTCTGTGGAAAGGGGGGATTCCCAGCACATTCCTGGCCACCTAGCACACACCACTGTAAATGATCCCGTACCAGTCCTGGACAGTAAATTGATTTCAGTGAACAATTTTTGTCTGTGGGTGGATCAGCTGACCCAATTCACATTATCACCGTTTAAGTTACTCAGTGCCCCCAAGGGAAACAGTGAAAAATGCCTAGCTGTGGAAGGGCAGGAGAATGTTTTCTGGCAGCAATGTAGCTTTATGGCAAATTAACATGACCACCTAATCACAGCTTCTGAAGTGAGAACTAATGAGCTCCTTCCCCATTTTGACCCCTTTACAGGTAAGGGGGAATATGACTCCCCATTGCTCTACGACGCCCTGTTCCTGAGATAAAACAGGGGTTCCAGGGGCAACACAGGCTCTAATAACTAATTAAGTGTAGAAATATAGGGCAAAGACCATAAGATGGCCACAGCCATTCAAACAACATCTTGATGACCACTCTCTCTGTAGAAGCAGAATATGGGGGCAATCCATTGGTCTGCCAACTCTAGTATGGCAGACATCTCTACTAGTTTAATCTAGTAAACTTCTACCATGTCTGTTTCTGTGAAGCTGAAGTCAAAGAATGACCTAGTTTGTATCAGAAATGCTGAACCCTAAATGTTACTTCTCACAACAATGTCAAGTCCCATTTTTTCTAGCAGTGGGGAAAACGATCATTAGCTACTGTTTCAGAGTCTGTACCTTCAATTTGAGTATTGTATTAGGCCCCTAGGAACAAATGTTGGACTTTGGAAATCACTCTTATAGCCTTCAAACTCTTCAATCTCTTGAAATCCCTGGATTTTGAGTTAATGTTTTGCTATGAGGGGTAGCGGAGACACAAAACCCAGACCTGTGACAACAAACAGCCTCCTCCAAAAAGCCTTTATGTTTCACACATCTTTAAGAAGTGCAAAAATTACAAGTCAAGTTTCTTCTGCAGATCAAGTGCTAGAGCAGAAATGGGAAAAACTAATCTCTACTGGTGGAGGAGAACTCCAAGAAATCTACTCACAGATCTTGTGCTACTTCTCATGTTCCATTTTGTCTGTAAGATGTCTTTTGCCTGGTTAAGTAATGCTTCAGTACTGTAGAGTGAACTTAAGAACAGAATTCAAAAGAAAGGATTTTCACACAGGGCTGTAGCTCATCTCAGAGTCAGCAGTCCAGGCTGGAAGTTCTTTCACGTGGTCATAGTTAAGATGGCAAGCTCTGGGAAGGCAGGAGGATGCTACCATGAAAATAATGGGGTTTGTTTTGGGGTGGGTTTAGGGAGGTTTTTGTTTTTTTTTTAAACTGGGGTGGTGCAGGGAGAGCTCAAGTGAGCTAAATCACTCAACTTCTATGAGCTGTCTTGTATTGTACCTGAATTCAGACCAGAGATATACTATAAAATTCCATCTTGGTGAAGAATAAATGTTATACAGATATCACTTAAGAGAATTTAACTGAACTTCAGTTCACACTTCCTTTTTTGCATTAGTCTCAAACCATGTGTTATGCTGCCTTAACTAATGAAATCCAACTGAACCAAGCTTAAAAAGGTCTGAATTTTAAGTGGAAAAGTTAACACTAAAAAACCTTAAGATCTCTTCCCTTACCACGTAGCCTGGAAGGGACTTGTGGATTAAGCTCATAACTCAGCTTCTAGCAGCTCATTTCAGTTGGGGCTTTTTAAACATAATATCTTAGTTGATACTGAAAGCTTATCCTAAGACCATCCTAGTTCTTTCTTGGTTTCTGTCCCACAGCTCATCTTGTGAGAGGGAGCCAGAAGAGGCAGGAAGAATTCACACATCAGGAGAAAGCAGTATCTTTCATCTAGCAAATGCAAAGTTTTATCCTCATATTGAACAACTCCATGCTTAGGTGCTATGTGCACCTTTAGTATTCCCAGTGTCTCATGTCACTTCTGCTGTCAGTATCCTAACACAAGCATGGCCATATACTTAAGGAAGTATTACAAGTGTACCTAGATGTTATTCAAGAAGATATTGAGCAGATTGTTAGCTTTCAGATGACACACCACTGGCCTGTCAGGCCACCAAATAACCTAAAGAAATAGATTTTTTGCTGTTAACTTGTTTTTCAGGCAGCAACAGTCTCATGCAGGCAATTGTGGCTTGGCTGCTGGTAAGCGTTACCAGTCCGAAGTGCTTCGCTGTGAAGAACCTTGCGGGTGTGAAACCTGCCTGCTGCATGACAGCTATTATTTACACGCATCAGGGAGCGGGATTAAGACTTTTTCTGCAGTCTTAATGCTGACACAGTCGGATTCAGTGCTCGAGATGAGAAATTTTCAGGGGGGGGAAGATCCGAAAGAGACCCGCGCACCCCAAACCGCCCAGCCCTCGGGGACAGGCACCAGCCCTGTCAGGTCGAGGGAGCGGGGGAGAGCAGCGGGCGCTGCCGCCCGGCCCGGCCCGGCCCTGTCCCGTCCCCGGGAGCGGAGCCGCCCCCGCCATCCAGCGCCTCTCAGCCAGGCCTCACTACGGGCAAACCCGCTCCCGCACCGCCAGGCCTCGCCCCCCACCCCCGCCGGGCTCCCCTCAGCTCGGCGCCCCGCCGGGCGCGGGGCGCTCCCCCGGGAGGGGGGGGCTGCGGCGCTCCTCTCCGCGGTGGGGGAGACGAGGGGCGGGCAGGCCGCCATCCCCGCGCCGCCCTCGGGGAGTCCGCCGCCGCGCCGGGAAGCCGCCGGGACTGCGAGGGGCCGCGGAGCCCGCGGGAGAGGGGGGCACCGCGGCGCAGGCCGGCGGCTGCCGGCGAGGACCGGTGCCCGCTTGCCGCGGCGAAACGCCGCCGTGACCGACCTGTCAGCAGGAGGGTGGTGAGGGCACCCCCGCTGTGCGGCCAGGGCCCCGCCACGCAGCACCGCATCGCTCGCCACTCCTCCGCCTGCTGCTGCCGCCACCGCCGCCGCATCCTCCGCGCCGTGCCGGTGCCACCGCCGCCTCGCCTCGCCCCGCGGCGGCCGCAGCATCCTCCCCTCCCCGCCCTTCCCCGCCCCGCCGGCGGGCTCCAGGCAGCGCGCCTGCCCCGCGGGGCATGCCGGGAGGAGCCGCTCGCCGCACCCTGCCGCGGCGGCCATGTTGTGTTAGGGGGAGCCGGGAGGGCGCGGGGAGGGGAGTGCAGCTGTCCCGTGCGGGGTTCCTGGGCAGCGGGGTCCGCAGGACCCGCTTTCCCCTCTAGGCGGGGGCAGGCTGGCTTGCGGGCCCCTGGCAGGGTCGGGTGCCTGCCCTGCACCGCCCTGTCCCGCCGGGGTTCGGCGCTAGCGCAGGGAGAGGCGGGGGCAGCCGGCGGCGGGGACCGGCCGCGCTCGCCTCAGGCAGGCGGTGCGGCTGTGGCGGGAGCAAAGCCGTGGCGAAGCGAGGCGCGGTTGGGGCGCCGGGTGGGAAAGGGAAGAGAAGGGAAGGCAGCGGTTGTGGCACCTTGCCCCTGGCCTCTCGCAGCCCCGCGCCCTCCCGTGAGGCCGGGACGCGAGCAGCGGGGCAGGGCAGGACACCTCGCAAGTCTGTCTGGCCCACGCGGGTGCGGTGTGCTCTTGGGGGATGTCGTGGCTGAAGCCCTTGCAATACCAGTTTTCTGAACATCTTACTCCTGTTTAAGTCTGTATCCGTGTCCCACGTGTAAATGTAAGGGGTTTTTTTCAATGTCGAGCAGCTGTATGTGCAGCTAGCGGAGTGGGGAGCCGGGCGCCATGAGGGGATGGCCAGGGCCCAAGCTTCAGGCTCCCGTGTGCGGGGAGACCCGTCACTGCTCTTGCTTTGCTGGCTTGCAGTTTTGTGGGCTCCATTCGAGGTTGTATCCCATTCCCTAAGTCTGGTCTGATCATTCCGGGCTGTCTCACTTCGCACTGCCCACATTCTGGGCTGTCTCACTTTGCACTGCCCACAGCCACTTTCTGGGCTAACCACTGATTTTTGACTATCATTTAACGTCTCTGGCATATCCCAAAAGCTATGACAGTATTTGCTCTGATGTGGAAGCAAATCCTCCTGTGTAGGAAGAAATACAGTTCTTGGCAACGGTGATGTATTTTGCGGGTAGGTGTATGTATATGTCATGTGTAACCACTTAAGACACAGCGCTATGTAAATACGGCATTTTCTTTTAGGCAGCTACACTCAGCTTTCTATATAGTATATGTAAGAGTAGTCCGTGTACTACAACTACATGTAGAACCACATCTAGAGCTATTCATTGTTTAAACTTGCAATATCTTAGGGCAGTTATGCATCGGAGGGTAGATTTTTTGTCAAATACTTTGTAAATGTTTCGCTGTGTAGGCTGGTATAGAAATACATTTAAATAGGGACAAGACTTGGATAGAGAGTTTCTGTGAAATATTTACTTGGAATTGCAAAGAATGCAGTTGAAGATTTTTTTTTGCCTTTTACAACTATAGCCCCAGCTCAACAAATACATCTGTTTCTACTTTTATTTTGTCTTTCTGGTGGATTGTCATGTTCGATATTTGCAAATTGAAGTAAGTTCTTTCATTATCCATGGAAATGACCTACCGTCCTTCCTTTGTTCTGCATACAGAATTTTGATTTCTCATGAAATGTCATAAGCATTTCCACTCTTGCAAGCCAAGCGCATTAGCAAAAAAAAATGATTGTATGCTTTTGAGGTTTGGAAGGAAAAAACGTAGTCTGGCTTACTCAAATTGTATTGACCCTATTAAACTCTTTACAAGCAGGAGAAAGCTGTAGAAGACTTGACACAATCTGACTTTAGTCATTTTACAGCTCTAAATTTCCATTAATCCATCTCGTGAAGGGGAACTTTACATAGTAAGAGGCCCTTCAGTATTGAAGTTCTGCCTGACATTAAGGTGCAAAATATTCTGGTGTTTTAGACAGCCAGCTCATTATCCTGGATAAAGGATTCTTTATTCTCTTTATACTGAGACTTTCTTTCAGAATATATTCACATTTCTAATTTGACTACATAGATATTTAAGAGCAGAAATCGCACTCCTTCATTTGTCTCTGTCTAGAAGTATTCTTCTGTTTCATGGCACTTTATATTTCTGAGTAGGCTTGCTTCCACTCTGAAGTCATATGTGATTTTTTGATTCGTTCCTTTATGCAAACGTACAAAGCCATACAGGTGCAGCTATGCCATAACAATCTCAGATGGCTAGCTCATCCTGTGGTGGTAAAACGAGTGAGAATACTGGTAGCTTTCCAACAATTTTTATGCTACCGAAGTGTCTGATTTTTGTAAACATCTGTACTGTCGTCAGCTCATTAATTACCATTTTATTTCCAAGTAATGTCACGCTGAGGTGTTATTCCTATAGACACTATAAAACTGTCAACATAATTTTTTTTAATGTTGTAGCAACAGTGTAGTAGCGTTCAGTGCTGTCACCTCTGCATAGAAAGAAGGCTATGTTTTTCTAAAATGTGTTTGTGAGATACACTGCCTGAGAAGAAATGGTTACATGTCATTGGTATGTAAGCAAGTGCCACAAGGGCCTGCCTTGTCCCCCTGCTTCCTTCATAGCAGCCCTTGCGCGTGGGTGAGTATCTGTGTCTTTTTTGTTTGTCGTATTTTGAGGCTGGGATACCAAAGCATGCAGCACTGACTCAGCCCTGCAAGACAGACTTTGACTTGCCTGAGAAGCTTTGGGTGATGTCGTGCACTTTTTAAGAATTACATCCTTACGTTCATAAAATGAAGTGGACAAAACAGCTTGTTTGTATCAGCCGCTGATGACTAGATGTTAGTTAGAAATACTCCCGCTGTATTTCTTTCTCCTTGTACTGTAATTTAACAGACTGTCTGTAACAGAAATGAATGGAAAGGAATGCAGTGAAGAGACATTTTTACAGAAATTGGTCTGTATTCCATATATAGTACATTTGCTTTGGCAAGTAGAAAGCTGGCTTCTAACACTTACTGCAATAGTTTTGAGCTAAAACCTTTTAATTCTGGAGTATAAAACCTTCGTTTTTTAGGGATGCAGTAGTGACAATTACTGTTTCCCCATGCATTCTGCAGACTTGGTTCAAAGCTTTATTTTGCTCTTGAGATGCACTTGGCAGTTGACTTCATGCAGAAGGAACACCACTTAATCCATTTGCCTCTTTGTGTTTTAGAGCACAGGTGCTTCCAGCTTGATTATAGATAACAAACGCTTGCAAGTGTTCAGTGCTTCTGAAGATCAGGCCTGCTAAAAAAAACCAAGGAACTGTAGTCCTTTTTCTTCTTTCCCCCCCCTTTTTTTTGAAGGCACTCTTGTGGGGAAAATATTTCTGTATCTATATATAGCTTTTAGCAAGGTTAGCAACTATTATACCAAGTTACTATGTAAGACATAAAAAGGACAACTACAATTTTTGTTTCGCTTTGCCAGGCCTGAGGAGCTTATAACACCAGCTTTCATGACATTCCAAGGATTCTTACTTCTTTTGTACTTCTGTCTTTCTAATGTTTACTGGAATACTTTTGATGTATTAATGTGGTAATTTGTGACTGCTGTATACTACTAGTTTTTATGCAGTGTTTGACTACATGCAGCAATGCTGCAGGACTGTGTATACAACAACAAATTCTTCAAAATTAGGGTTTTAAGAATTTTAATATTATACACCCAACAGATGCATATTGAAACAAAGCACATTATTCAAAATTAACTTCCAGAGTTGAAAATAAATACTTTTTTACAAGCTGTGGTTTTAGTTGATTTGGCCCATGTATTTTCTCTTTTTCTGGATTTTTAAATGGTTAAGAAGAGCTCGAAAGACTGAATTATGTAATATTGTAGTTTTCTCTAGAATTTGGCATCGATTTCGGAAAATGCCATGTGTTCAGAGAAAGAAGGATATATATGTCCAAATATGGAAGCGGTAAACAAGAACAAATGAAAAAAAGAACTTGGAAGAAGTAAGAAGTGCCCTGTAAGTTAAAACAGCCCACAGGCACTTCAGTTTGCTGAGCCAGCACTTGTACAGCCAGTAGCCCTGTGTGTCAGTGACTCTGCCCTTACCATGGAGGTTATAGTTTCACATGTGCTGAGTAGGTCTTGTGGCTTTTCAGATGTGCTTTACCGCACCTGAAATATTGGTTCTCAACATTATAGGAGAGCTTTTATATGTACAAATGGCCCATGTTTGCCCCTCTCTCCCTCTTTAGGGCACTGTTGGGCAGCAGTGAGTGAAACAATAATGAGGTGTGCTTTGCTTTTATGAGACTTCCATTTCAAACATACTTGCTGCTGGGTGCTCACTGGTAGCCCATACCTTAGTTTAAAACAACAAAAAGTGTTGGCTGTGATTTCCATCACACAGTTTTTCCTGTAGTCAAAGCTTTTAGGGAGCATGCTGGTTCAACGAATTAATGTTTCTGTCTCTGTTTCTAAGGGCTATTCTCAAAAGATACAAAAATAGCTACGCAGTGGTAAGTTTGATTTTTCTCTTCTTACTCTGTATTGGGAAAGGCTGCATCTTACAGAATGACACAGAGAATAACTACTGTACATATACTGATTTTTCATGGGGGAAAACGTAGTACCAGAACCATTATCTGAATTTCCTAAAGTGTCTGTCTGTAGTACTTAGATTAATAGGCTACTTATTCCAGTACAAATATCTCCAAATTATTAATATTTTCATCATCTTTCTGTGAGCTCTGTCATTCCTAAATCTCTGGGTTTTAATTTGACTTAATTTCTTGTAAATTCTGCATAGAGAAGTTAGTCTGATCATTAAATTAGTTAAAAATTCTGAACTAATTCTTGTGTCTTCATTGTTCATCACTTCTTAAGTTATCTACAAAAATTGCTTGTTTCAGCCTTTTTTGTAATGCACATCAAGGCAAACCTCCCCCACCTGGGAAGGTAAGAGTGGGTGTCTGTTCAAAAGCATATGTGAAATACAATTATCAGAGTTAATGGCTGAAAAATGAGAACTTCTAAATTCTGTTAACATGTGGCTGCCTAAAGCTATGCACGTTTTGTGGATAATGTAACTTAGTAAGGTCCTCTTTACTACTATCAGAGGTCCTGCTTGTGGAAACGAGAATATTTATACTTTGAATTTCTTTTTTTTTCTTTTTTTTTTTTTTTTTCTTTTTAGCAGAGCATAGGCCCTGGAGTGCAGCTTTATGATGATGCACTCCCTGGATGCACAGAAGTAGCTCAAAAGGAATTACTAGAGAAAGCAAAGGGCTAGAAGAACACATTGGCAAATGCAAGCTGAGTAAGTAAATCCTCATCTCTGACAATAAGATTTTTACTTCTTTTTCCAGTGCATTAATGTCCATATCTTCTGCCTTGACCAAAGAATGTATTACAAAATTTGCTGGGAAGGGCTGACGTTATCCTAGAACCAGGAATTGTAGCAAATGTAACTTAGTACCTGTGAAATGTGATCTAGACTGAATGTTGCATGTTCATGTGCATTGTCATACGTAGGTCAAACTGTGTATGTCCATGAATTTAAATCCTTTATTATGTTTGGTGCAATAAATCAGTGGTGTTTTGGAGAAGTAGTTTCCATGTCAAGATGAAGTCTGTGAATAAATAGGGGGATGGAACACACCCAGCAGGAACTCTTGCAGGTGCCAAACCTTGGATGTCAGTATCATATTGGCCAGATTATGCAACGTGTGGATCCAACTTCATTATGAATTCTGAGCCCAAAGAAGCAAAAACATGGTCCAACACTGAACAAGTTGTAGTTTCTCATATGGGGGTAGTCAACAGCCAGAGCTTAAGGCAACAACTTTGAAAAAAGAAAGTTAATCATACATCCAAATGATGAATAAAGGAGGGTGTTGGATTTGTACCTGGAGTCAGTTCTTGCCAAGAGTGTGGGAGCTGCAGAAACACCTCAAAGGAGCAGAGCAAAAGCTTGTGACAGATGTGAGTGTTGTGCAGATTTAAGAAAATGGCTTGATGAAAATGGAATGTTTTCAGCCTGGAGGCATGAAATTTGAAAGTGATGATAGGAAGAAGGGCCAAGGTTTTCACAAAACAAAGAACAAGTTTTCTTTCTGTTCCAGAACAAGCTTTGCTTGGAGGAACAGTGAAATACTTGCGTGTTTTCTTTTAAGTAAGTATCATGTGCTCTCCAGTGTGTTTGTGTGAGGTATTACCTTACATCGAGAGAGCCAGATTGAAACTGACTGTTTAAGGGTAGCAGTTAAGAAAGTCTAAAAAAATAAAGAGCATACCACAGAGCACAATAATGAGGTTTGCAGCAAGGAGAACATGGAGGCTGGAAGGGTGGAATGCAGCTGTAGTTTCAGGATTGTTGAACGTGGTTCTGCCTAAACGGAGATCCAAAGGCGTGCCTTATCTAAACATATCTGAACTAATTTTGAGTAGTGCGGAGTTCATATGAAGGATCTTAGGCTACTTTTGTGTCTTGTATAGATGTGTCTTTGTGAGATGTATATTGGCTGAGAGCAGCAAACATGAAGATTTGTTCTGCAGAGAGTAAGTACCAAGGGAGCCAGATGTGTTTAGTTTTCAGGAGAAATGCCACAAATAAACAAGATTGTGCTCAGGTGACTGTTGTTTAACTGTCATGTCTTTGCATATGGAGTGCTTGTGTCATTTGGCAAGTAAGCCGTATTTTGTTTAGCAGAAGATAATTGTGTATCACTGTGTTGTGGTGGTGTCTGACTGGCATGGGAAGGAACAGCCTACGCAGTCTTGTTCTTTACTGCTTTCATTGACTTCAGTGGGAGTAGAGAATTTAGCCCCCTGGAAAATCAGATCATTTCAAATTTGGGGGCCTAAGGAGTTAATGCATTAGTCTTTTTCTGGGCATTCATGTTTCAGGATTTTCACTTACCAATCTTGGACAAGTTGTTTGCTTTCTCTGGGTAAGGTTTTAATATCTGATGATAGTAAATCATGTGAATGCTAAAGTATCCAAGGTAGTTGAAGGATATAGTTATTGCAATAGACTGCAAGTAGTGCTTTTATCTAGTGAATGAAGGTGTGCATGACCACCATGAACTGGGAATGCTGTTAAATCTGGGCCTATAATAATAGGCAGGAGGAGAAGGAAGGGGTGATATGGAAGTCAGAAGTCCTGTGATCCTCACATTTAGAAGGTTTTTGTGCAGGACTGAAAATTTGGCAAAATTTTTATTGATAGCCAGATTTCTGGATCTAGTCCTTGCTGCTGGCATGTTCTGCTTCATATCTGTAGGACTCAAAATTTGTATTTTCAGCTGCTTCTGCAGTAGGAGAAGGAAGGTGTTTTCTGACTCTTCTAGGTTTGCTGCCATTGTTGTCTCATAGAAATAAGCTATAGCTTCCTGGCAGCCCACTGGTTTTGCCTTCATACACCTGCAAAGGTTTGGGATTATGCAAACCCATATTACTATACATCATCTTTCTGGAATTTTTATGCAAAAAGAAGAGTATTGTAAATTCTTACAACAACTTCAGGTTAATAAAATCTGACCACTAAACATCATTAGTACCTGACAGTCCTGGTTTCACAAGTGTTGTCATGTAGTAGTTCCAAATAAGATCTGTAATGGATTCCTCAGGATTTTAGAAGAATTCTTTTAAGCGTTTTCCTATTATTTTTCCAACAGACCCTAGCTGTCTTTTGATTTGAAGTACTTTGCAAGAGATTGAACTTAAGCACAGCATTATTACAGATTTTGAAGTCAAATTGTGATCGTGATCTGTCATTTCCATAGTTTTTGCATTGTTGGCAAATCTGGATTTTAAACAAGGTTGAGTTTCATTGTTCAGAAGTGGTGTTCTGCACCATGAAAATCTTGATCTGTGCCATTTTCTCTTGCAAAACAAATTCTATGCCAAACACAAACCATAGATATAAAGCTTCTTGATTTAATATTAGAGGTTGTTTTGGTTGACATTCGGAATGTTTTACATGTTTTAACTGTAGAGTAAGACCTCCATTTCCCACAGTAACTGAATTATTTTGAAGATTTGTTTTAAATCTTTGTTTAGCATATTCCTTTCCCATATGATTAGAACTTTTATCTTTAAATCTCTCAGTGTCTTCTCTTCAAATATTGAAAACTCAACCTTAATTTATGCATAAAATTTTAGTACAGAAAGGCTCAAAATAATGGCTTGATTTTTAATTATGGGTTCCTTGTCAATCTCTCCCTTCTTTAACTCTGCAAGATAGTGCATGTACTGTATTTCCTTAAATGTACCCTACTCTCGTCAACCTGTTCCTGCAGAAATGACTTTGCTCTTTTGTGTACAGATTTTCAAAAAGTGCAGAACAATACTTAGACCTCTCTGCTTGTCTGTGTGCAATGTCTCATGCTCTTTCTTGCCACTACTCTGTTTTCGTTTGAAGGGAACTGTCATTGCTTTTGTCTGTGTATTTCTCCGATTTGTGGGATGGTAATGCTGTCTGCTGGAGGTAAATCAACACAGTGCTAGAAAATTTAATCCATTCTAGCTACATTCTGCCATGTGATGAATTATTGCAGTGTTTCTGAGTTTAAACCTTGCTTCTTTGTTACTGGTGGAGTACCCAGCCTAGGGCAGGCAATGCAACTGGAGTCTGTAAAATAAGCACCTCAGCGTAGAGTCTGGGCTGGACCATGCTGACCATCTTCAATATTCCTTACAGGTCAGTGTTACAGACACGCACATACCCGGTATCGTTGAGCCTTCACAGTTACCTGCTTGTAGTCAGGGCATGGTTCGGTGTGTCTCTCTCTCACTGTGCTTCAGAGGCCAGCTCAGATGACCTTTGAACCGGCAATAGCATACCTGCCTCTGGTTTGCAAAAATCCAAAGGCAGAGGAGAGAAGCAGGAGCTGCTTTTATTCCTCTAAAATATTTCTCAGACTACAGTCTGACAGCCCAGCTTGCCTTTCCTATCTGTGAATGACCGTTTCCTC
This sequence comes from Opisthocomus hoazin, assembly GCF_030867145.1. Taxonomy (NCBI): domain Eukaryota; kingdom Metazoa; phylum Chordata; class Aves; order Opisthocomiformes; family Opisthocomidae; genus Opisthocomus; species Opisthocomus hoazin. Next base: position 67,019,073 of record NC_134417.1, on the reverse strand, counting down.
CAGGCCACTTTTAAAAGCTTGGGTTTTATGATCCTTGCTCTTGGTCCTCCTCTCCCTTCCTCCTTCTCTTAGAGGTAACCAAACCATTTTGCCACATCAAGATTTCACAGCGAGACTGGAGTCTCTCGAGTTTGTCATTGTGCTGTCATCTTGAGAAGGGGAGAGACCTTTTGTCAGTACTGTGCTAGCTCTGACCTTTTAATGAATGCCTGCAGCAAGCAGGCAATTGCTAAAAGATTCTTGCAAGCAATACAACAGGCTGGCCCAGCATGGTTCTTTGCAGGGTGTGTGTTGCAGAGAAATGGATGCTGCTCAGACTAGAAGAGCTGTGTCAGGGAGGTTACAGTTGCCATCCGTGCGAGTGAAGGATGTGGTGCATGAAGCACGTCCAGATCTGCAGTGTGTTTAAAGGCCAGTAGCTCCCTGTGAATTCTCTTCCTTAGAGGAGTCCGTCTAGTCATAGTAGGAATTTACTCTGGCTTACTGGAAGTATCATACTTGATAATTCACCACCCAGAATTAGAGAGCATCTTCTATTTTTCTTTAGTAACTACTGATGTACATCAAATGGCAGTGTCTGCCAGCCGCTGCTGTGTGACAAGAAGTACCATGTCCTGAGCTGTTTATTTCTTGACACCAATAAAAGCTATATATTTTTCTTAGAATCTACAGGATTGTAGAGGGAACTGAATATTGCATATATCTGTTCTTCAGGTTGGGTTGTACCCTTTAATATTGCATAGACAAAAGGGGAGGACTCCTGAGGTGAGACAAGTTATGACTATTTAGCACCTGAGGAAGGGTTACAGTTGTGAGAATGCCAGCTGGAAGCAGTACATGCTAGGCAGGGGGAGGCAGGTAGGAATGCACAGAGGGGAGAAGATAAAAAAATGGGTGAGAAAAACTGACCATGTTACAAAATTCAGCTTTTACACTTCTGTAGAAGAACAGTGTTTCCATAAATATATTTGCTTTGTAGCTATGTACAGGGCAACCTGTTTTGGATAGGGTCACTCTTGGGATAATGTAGTTTGGCTGCCGGGAGGAGGGAGTTGTATGCCCCAAAATGATGGCAGGAGGGGTTATTGCCCAAGTTTTGAGGATTAGCCTGATTCATTTGTATTTTTCATCCTGTCTATGATACATTCCCTTTCTGTATATTCTTGTGAATACACACTATCACTCTGGTTATTTAGGCCTAAAAGAGTGAAATCCGTGAAGGGGAGTCTCGGGCACCTTGTATATGCCAAGGCAAAAGTGTTTATTTACAGTACTGAAGGTGACAGTTCTGTTTCTTTTTAGGCTAAAAGATTTTAACCAGCAGACAGATAATAACTTTGCCAATGAAATAATGAGCCATACACAACTTGTGGAATATTCTGAAACTCAAGGAAAGCAATGATTGCAAAACTGTTTTTGTCAGTTGTGTTTTACAAGTTAATAAACAGAATCCTAAAAATAAGTGTAAAGAGAGTAGATGCTCTCAAAAGGATCAATCGTTTTTTCAAAGCCCAGGTTTTTGCTGCCTATTGTTGTAGTAACCATGTATGTTAAAAACTACAGAGAAGAGTGCGCACACAGTATGTGAAGGTGGAGAAGAGAGGTATTCGGTCATGTGACTTGTATGAAGCTGCACTTTGTTGTAAGGGTCCAGACAGAGAGTAGAACTGTAGTATTTTAAATTCCAGTCCACTTACAAAGAAGTGACTTTGTACACTGAACGGTTTTTTTTTCTTTTTGCCATAGTGCAGGGGAACATTCCTGCCCTCCTTGTTTTTTGAAGTTGTTGGATGCTTGCCAGCCTTCCTATTCATGGGAAGTGTCATATACAGCAGATTTTTGGTGGGGTTCTTTTTTTAGGTAAGGCACAAGTAGCTTACTTTGAAACTACAAGCTTAGTTAGAATACAGGAAGATAAATATATATTTTATTGTGAATACACAATTTTATAAAGGCCAGACAACTTCAAATGGTCTATCTGAAGAACAAATTTGGATATTTTCCCTGTAAAAGTAAACATTCCATTTTAAGCATGTACCATCCCGAGTTGTAAAATTATTGCCAGTAGGCAAGCTAATGATTCAAGTCCTTCAGTTTAATTAGAGGTTTGTTTATTAGCTTTTTTCTTTCTGAGGGGGGGAGAGGGAGGTTGGTTTTTATTTTTTGAAGGAAGGGAAAGGCAGGGAGTTATTTTGCTTTTACAAGGAATGAATGTCCTGTATTATATGAACTGAAGACATACATGTTCTCAGGAAAGTGTCAGAACAAAGACAAAATCTCTGCGTGAGAGAGCTTACTGTGTAGGAGGACCTTTATGTAGCAGATCAGCTGCATTAAGCTAGAAATTACAGTATTTAATTCACTGTGAAGTTCTAATGTGAGCCTGTCGCACAGACTGTGTAGAAGGCTGCGTGCAGAAGTTCTTGTTTGGCTTGGGTATGCTCAAATCCAACTTTTCTTCGGGAAAAAAAAATATTCCTGGAAGGATATATGTACAATAATGGTAGGTATGGTACTGATATGTTTTGGGAAGGAGACAGTGGAAGTTTGCTGCAGGGGGTAGGAAGTGGCTTCGCATTCCCAATGCCCAAATGGAGTCAGACAAAAGTGCCGATACAATTGAATATAGAATGAAGAGAAAATTCGGAAACATCAGAAAGAATAGGATAAGCAAAACTGGAAATATTTGCTTGCTAGGATGGAGGAAGCTAGTGAGGTGGATCATGGTTTGTAAGAGGGAATGCTTTTGTGGAAAGGGTTTGTAGCACCTGTGGGAGTACCAAGTAGGAACTAGAAAAAGCAACCGAGGAGGTAGCAGTAGCTGAGGAACTTCAGAAGAAAGGCAGTCAGAGCTGAGACAAAGGTTTCAGCCACAGGGAGTAAGAGAAAGGACTTGCTTATTTTTAAAGGACATATTGTAAAGCAGAAAACAACAGGACTTGGCAAAACACGCAAGAGTGGTGGGAGCAAAGAACGACTACAAAATGATAGATGTGTTGTTCTGACAAACAGGAGGATGTTGGAGCTGTAAAAGCACAGAAAAGTGCTTTTGAATGGCGGCAACTGCTGTGAGATTATACACTTAGTCGGGTGGTAACTATAGTTGAACAGAGCTGAATATTCCCATTGGAATTGCCAGACTGAAGATCCTGATATTTAAGTAGGTGTGACATAGCAAATTATGGCTTTTAATTGGCATTACTGTACCTTTCTCTCTTATTTACACTTTGGAGCTAGGTACAAAGAACCTTTAACATTCAGATAACAAAAAGTGTTTGGTTTGTGTAGGCCAAGTGCACATAGTTTTTGTGCAAGCAGAAAGTATAGCAAATTTGCATATGTGACAAGGCAGGCCCTAGCTTGCAGTAAGAGCTCACATGATCAAATTACTATTCAGTAATAGTAACGCCTGATGTCAAGTGTTGGTAGTGTGACTGCCACAGTATGGCTGAGCTTTGTCTTAAAGCTTTAAATATCGGAATGGGAACATTCACAGAATACAGTGGATTCGCTCTCTAGAAGATATCACTGGTTCACAGACTTCTATAATTACTAAAGCAACAAAATAAAGGAAGTTGGTTTTACTTCAACTGCCTACTTTGAGTTCAACTAGCTATTATTCATGCGAATATTTAGTATTTTTGCCAGAGACAAAAGACTTTGTATTACCACGTCCTTTTTAATGTCTGTAACTTGAACTCTGTCTTGAAACAGTTTAGCAAAGCTTTGGCTTTATGAGTTCATATCAAGAAGAACTCCAATTATATTCCAAAAGGAGATTCTTTAGAATAATCTTGAGCAGTGTGCTGCCAGCAAAGTAGTTTTTTGATTTTAAGATGCCATAAAATCTTGAATTGATATTTACGTTTGAAAGTCTGTTTGTTTTGTTTTGTTTTCCCTCTACATTTATTTATGAGGAATTACACTCTTTTGTAAGTACTTAAATGTTAGGATCGTTAAGACTATTTAGTGAGTAAAATCATGCTTAGATATGAGTTAAAGCTGCTGAAGCTGAACGTAAATCCTGCCTGACCCTTTTCCCCTCTTCCACCCGTTCAAAAAATAATGAAGACGTCTAATCTTTGTCAGTGATGTAGTTACGTTACTTGCAAAGCATAGCAGGCTGCAGACTGAGTTCTGTCCCCTTTGAGTAGCCCTGGAGATGATCGCTATATATCCACAAAGTGTTTTTTGTGCTGCTCCTACTGAAATTCAAAAGCACCTTAAAATATTTCCAGCCCTTGACCAAGTTTTTGCACATCATTAAGTGAGCAAGCGAGTCCTTCTTGGCAATCATCACAGATGCTTCTTTTTTCAGAAAGAATAATAAACACTTGTTCTCACTCTGCATGACTGAATTTCACAACAAAGAAACAAAAAGTTCTCTCTCTCAATCTCTTTTACTCAGTGTTAGCTGCAAATTGTGTAGGACAGTGCACAGCCTTGGTCAGCCCGTTGGGGAAAAAAACTCATTTTTCTCACTGTCATTGTGTAAATAAAGTTATATTGAAAAGGTAGGATATTAATTGCATGGCTGTATAAGTTGCTAATAACAGACTAATGGAGTTTAGTATTTTCTGTATTACAACAGTCGTCCATTATTACTTCTAACAGGCAGTTTCCTCTCCCAAACATAAATGTCAGAATACTGAATGCCATTTACAGGAGCACTTAATTAACAGAACTATTGGGAGTTACTCTAGCAGTACTTTTGGAGTCCTCAGCAGAATTCTAGGTTATTGGTGCCACTCCAATATTGTCTAAGTTACAAAGCATTTAAGTATCTTTTAGGAATGCCTAAGCCAGATCTTAAGCATGTTTAACCAAAACTTGAACAGCTCAGTTGAGTGGCTTTCTGTGTTTCATTGCAGCTTTACAGTCCGTGATGAGAAAAATGGTTGTTTTCTCAAAAAGCGGGCTCAGTGCAAAAGAAGAAGTAGATACACACTGGAATCTCCTCTCAGCTTCTGTGAAGACAGACTGCAAGTATTAAAGTATACTCTTGTAACTAAATCGCATGAATGACGTGTTATAATAGATCTTATATTTCTCCCTGCTATTCTTTGGGGAAAAAGAAAAGGTGGGATTTTGTCCAGGCAATCTAAATCAAAGATGGATGCTTTCTTATGAGTCTGTAGATTCATGTCTAGTCAAAAGATTGTCTTTTTGCATAATCTCAGCTGGCTAAATTTTATGTCTCTATGCTCCCTTTCTAATAAATGAAGAGAGAGAGGCAGCTCATACCAGGCTGAGATAAGTCTCTTGAGATAAGCAAGATGAATGCCTTGCTGATGATTCTTATCTGTCTTTCCATGAGGTCTCTGGCAGTTAAATGGCTAAACTTAAGTGAAATGAATGTCTTCCATGATGAAAACCTTCTTGAACAAGTATCTAAAAATAAAAGTGATACATAATGTACTTTCTTAAACTTAACATCAACAGATCTGTTTTACCATAGTATATAGGAACTCTGGGTTTGAATAAGGTGCTTATGAGACCTAACTCAAAGAGTTTACACCCAAAGTACAAAACAAGATGGCAGAAGAATGCAGAAACACAGAAGGATTAAAAGCGGCAGTGAGAGCATCTGGGTCAGTAGCAGTCACAACCCATCAACAAGCCAACAGTCATGATCAAGTTTTGCAGACATCATAGCAAAAGAGTGAAAACAGAGTGAATTGGAGGTTAGATAGGATTGTAACTGAGGATGTTTCAGAGGAGTGCCTCTAAGGGGAAAGAAGCATGGACACATATGCTTGGAAAGCGAGGATGTGGCCACTGTGAACTGCTGGGAAATTTAGACCCTGGCAGGGTTGTTTCAAGCAGGAAGCTTAGGCCATGTCCAGTTCTGTTTTGAGTATCTGAAATGATGGAGATTCACAGAATTATAAAATCATAGAATGGTTTGGGTTGGAAGAGACCTTAAGGATCATCTAGTTCCAACCACTCTGCCATGGACAGGGACACCTTCCACCAGACCGGGATGCTCACAGCCCCATCCAACCTGGCCTTGAACACTAGCAGGTGTGGGGGCATCCACAGCTTCTCTGGGCAACCTGTTCCAGTGCCTCACCACCCTCACAGTAAAGAATTCTTCCTCACATCTAACCTAAGTCTACCCTCTTTCAGTTTAAAGCCATTACCCCTTGTCCTGTTGTCATGGTTTAAAGCAGGGCATCAATAAACGCAGTGACAGACGCTCTCTATTAACCCACACCCTCCCACCAGAGGAGGGGAAAAGGAGGAAAAGGGAGGGAGATGTACAAATTGAATATAAAAAGTTTTACTAATAGCACTAATAATACTAATATTGATAATAAGAGAAATAATGTAAAATATCCCAGACCGATATGCAGTTTCCCGGAGTTGGGTGCTGGGCGCTGGCATCCCGCCAACAGCTTCCAGGCAGCACCGGGAAGTCCCGGACTGGACTCGGCAGTGGGCAGGAACTGGGCTCAGGAATGCACAGATCGGGATCTGGATCAGGATCGCAGGCTGGACAAGGTGCAGGATCCTCTTCAGCAGGCAGCAATGGACGAAGAGAGCGAGACCCTCATGATCCCTCAGCTTTAAGCTGAGCACGGCGTGCATGGCGTGGAATAGCGCCTTGGTCAGTGTTGGGTCACCTGTCCTGTCCGCCCCTCCCCGCAAGTATGACCCCTTGTGGGACCTAAGAGATCTGTTGGTGATATTGGCTGCTATAGTGATAATTACAAAAAGGAGCCTTTTTCTGCATTCTTTTCCTACTGTTAGCTCTGTAAAACTATAATCATCAGGTGTCATCAGCTTTGGAGCGGACAGCATCTGTAAAATACGGTCAGCTGCAGAAAAATGCAGTTACTTAGAAGAACTTAGCTGTCAGGAAGATTCACTAGAAGAGAATCGGTTCTGTTCTAACCAAAACCATGACACCTATCGCTACACGCCCTTGTAAAAAGTCACTCTCCAGCTTTCTTGTAGGTCCCTGTCAGGAGACTTCAGCCTCTGTGGCCAACCTGTTCTACTGTTTGGCCACCCTAACAGTCAAAAAGTGTTTTCTTATGTTTAAGTGGAATTTCTTTTATTTCAGTTTGTGACCATTGCCTTTTATCCTGGTACTGGATACCACTGATAAGAGCCTGGCTTCACCTTTATTATACCCTCCCATCCAATATTTATACACACTGACAAGATCCCCCTGAGCTTTCTTTTCTCCAGGCTGAACAGGCCCAGCTCTCCAAAACTCTGCTCATACAACAGATGCTCCAATCCCTCAATCACCTTCTTGACCCTTCACTAGAATTTCTCCAGTTTGTCTATGTTAATCTTGCACTGGGGAGCCCAGAAATCGACTTAGCACTCCAGGTGTGTCTCACCAGTGCTGAGGGGAAGGATCCCCTCTCTCAACCTGCTGGCAATAAGCTGCTTAATACAGCCCAGAAGTATGTTGACCGTTTTTGCCAACATCTTACAAAGCTTGGCCTGACAGAAGCCAAAGAACTGAATTAAAGTATGAACATAGTTAACATGGGATGGTATTACCCCCGTGTCATTCTTAATCCATTTTCTCAGTCACCAGCTGTAGCGGGCATACCCACCATGAGGTTTTGGTAAGAAAACCTGATTTATACAGATAATATTTCCATCAATAGGGTGATGACTTTGTATAGTATCTTCAAATTAAAATTTTACTAGGCTGAGGAACAACTTCTGTTCAAGTTGAGAAGCAGAACTGAATCTCGTGATTCTGGGAAACAGTTTAGTTAATCTGCTGACAGTTTGTGGATCCTGAGCTGGAAAAGGGGCATCTTGGCCAGGGGAGGAAAACAAGCTGCCTGTTGTCGTATCTGCTGCACACTGGATGAGGGGGAGTGAAGATGGCACCTTCTGTGAAAGCAGCACAATCTGCATGAATAGGGGAGGCTGGAGTGCAGGGTGGGACATGCAAGGGAGGGAGTAAGGGTGGTAGCAGGAACTCCATACCAGGAGGGAGATCGGAAAGCTCCTAAGTAAACACTGGGCCAGCTTGCCTCCAGGATGATGAGGAGGAGACTTTCAAGGAGCATGGGGACAAGGTGAGGGAACTGGGTGGAGGTTAAAATGGAAAGCCTTTCCATATGCTCCCTTAAAGAAGTAGATGATGTGGCATTTCCATGTGAGGCACAGGCTGATTTGGGGTCCTTCACGCTGACCTGTAGAACCAGTATTGAACTTAGTTAGGTGATGTAAATACTGATGACAAGAAAAGCATGGAAATTTCTTCTGAAGTCGGATGCTACCACTGATGAAAACACTTCAAGGTAAAGACTTTTTAGCAGTATATGCAATTTGCCTGATCCAAAATTTCTTTCCCTAAGCTACTGCTGTTTCCTGACCTCATGAAATGGCACTGCATGGGAGCCACACACTTCACATGCAATTCCAAAAGATGGCAACCTTAGGCTTCCAAACTGGGGCCTCTGCTGAACAGCTCTGCAGCTCTTAACTGTTCACAGTGGTGAATTTTAGAAAATTCTGGGTTCTCCCAGGCTGAGCTTATTTTTATCCATCTATCCTTTTTTCCATATTTTTCTACATATAAAACAATTTATGTGACTCCGTTAAAAAATGGGCAACTTCCCAAATGTATTTCTGTGCCTGAGGAAAGGGGAGGATAGGAAACATTAGATCTACTATCTCTGGGTTTCATTCTGTGACTTCTGCTATCACTCTGTGCTGAAATGGTGCTTATGTGGCACAGTGATACAGTGGAGACAGTTCAGCAAAAACATGAGAAAGAACTATTTAATTTGATGAACTGTACAATATTTGCTCATGTCTTACTGAATTGTTAAGGCTTTATACACACAGTCCGCTAGTCTTGTCCATATCAGTATACTTTAAATGGCAATCACTACCATTTTGAAACCCTATAAAACTCTGGATAGATACACTCTTTCACTTGAGACATGATAAGGTGCATAGCCTGTTCATACTACATTCTTTCTCAGTCTTCAAAACCTCATCTTTTTTTCTTGATTAGTACTCATTTTCTGATTTGATCTTTGTGTCCAGTTCCTGCTTTTTTTGTGGTTTTGTTTTCATCATGAATTTACTTGTGAGAAGGTAAGGACAGAAACCCCACAGACCATTTCATCAAAAAACGCAGTTATTGTAGAATGCTTTATCAAATCATGTAGATTTGACTGAAGTTGCATTAACAAAAATTGAAAATTCCGATGCTAAAATCTAAATTCTGTAGTTTTATAACAAATGCTTGCTTTTGTATTACAGGATCATTTCTTGATGGAAAATCAAGCATCTTGATTGTTTTCCAAAAGTCATGTTTGGAAACCATTAACTTGGAAAATTCCATCTTGGTTTGGCTTAAAGCCAGATTCTGAAATCTCAGCTTTCATGGAGCAGAAACGTCTTCCTCCAGGCAGCCCTAGCAGCAGGGTCAAAGTTTGAGCCACTCTGTTTTATGCCAGAGCTTTTCACTTCTGCAGTTGTTCATCTGCTTCTTCCCCTCCCCAATCCAGGGATAAAATTTTATACCTCGTTTTGCTTGTGCCTCTTCCTTATGATTTCCCCTTCCTTAGTTGTGCTGCACCACTGTGGAGGGATAATTACTGGCCTAGGCTGTACTGTCTTTCCTTCATTTAGGCAGCGCAACTGGGAGAGAATTTCAAGGGTGGTTTTGCTGCTTTTTGTTTTTGTGCAGAAAGCTTGTGATTTTAGTGTAGCCGGTAGGAATATTTTCCTCCCACGATGCTGGTTGGTCAGTCTTTTTTAACCAACTCACTGTTCTAATCATTTTATATCACTCCATATTACTCTTTTCTTCTTGGTTAGGTTTGTTGCCTGCATAGGTAAGATTTCAGACAGGGATCTTACCTCTGTGAGGTTGATCCTGTGCTACAGCCCTCATTACTGTAGTGTCTGTGCATCTCAATGTTCAGTCCATTTATCCTTGCTGCCCTTGTGGAATAGAAAGCTTGTTTTCGATCTGCTTTTAACAAATGGAAAACAGTGGTCTGTAGAGGCTGAAGGCTAGATGAAATAGAGTGAAGAAAGGGAAAACATGCTCCAGTGCATAACTTTCAGGTGTTTGGCACCCTAATTACCTCTGTTAACCAGCTGGGGTGACGGATGTGGCATATGGGGAAGGGTGATCTGAAAGAGTCGGCATTCTCAGCTGGAAGCCACTCTGAGCCAGTTAACGAGAACAGGGATGTCTCTGAAATCCTGCCTCCTTCTGCAGCTCTGGCATTTAGCTTTCTGTGGGCAATAGGCACCTCCTTCCCTTGGCACACTGCCTCTCCTGTCAGCACATGCAAGGCTCATTCTCTGAGCTCTGGTCCATGCTTTTATCCTTCTATGTCTTTTACTTAAAAAAAGAAAACCACAACACAAAACCCCACCAAACCCATGGTGGTTACCCTCTTCCTCGCAGCCCTTATATGTGAATCAGTAGTTTAAGCCTTAACTGGAGAAGTTTATGAGGGCTTGCCACTCACTTGGGCATGTTGCAGTTGCATCTCCCAGGTCCTGGGGGAGTGCCCAACGGAACGGCTGCCCGGGAGGCTGGAGCTGGGGAGGGAGCGGTGCTGCCAAGGCTGTGTGAGTAGGCTGGGAGGAATGCGGGAGTCCTAGGGCTGGGAGGAGAATGACTCCTGGCCTGGCTCTCCCGGCAGGGAGGGGTAACTTCTGGACTCTGCTCCCAGCTTCCAGACTTGTTTGTGCATTTTAAACGCAACTCCAAAACTGGTCCAAGGAGTGCAGTCTATATTTTTGTCATTCAGGTGACAGCCCTAACTACTCGGGGGTAAACATACTGTCCTTCATGCCTTCTGTTCCCCTCCCCTGCTCAGTCTGCCTTCCAGCCTCGTATTTAAGCATGTTCTTGAGGCAGGAGAGGAGCCTCCTCTTGCTGAAGAGACCTTTAACCCAGATGTCTCCTGTTTTTCCCGTGAGTGTTCTAACCAGCAGGATACTGTATGAAAGTGAACACTTGCAACAATTTCTTCATTTCTGGCTGTGTTTTAAAAGAAAATGTTCATTTTGTGAAGTACTCTGGCCTCCTGGGTATGTTCAGAGTACAGGTATTGACCTCCTTGGGGGCCAGAGTGACACCTGGTGTTTTGGGGTCTTCTGTTAAAATAGGCAAGTGACACAGCTGCAAAGATGCTCCATTTTCTGCTTGCACAGAAGCAGAATTTTTAGAAAATTTTCAGGTTTAAGTGGGAGATGCCCCTTGGAGTAGGCACTTGCAGCTGCCTGGTTTATGGTTTTGAAATTGCTATACAATTACGTAGGTGTTTAAGTTCTCTGTTGAATGTAGCCTTAACTGAGTAGGGTCCCATGTTAGTGCCCTTGCTCCTTTTTCTGTCTTTTTGCCTATTCTGTTTCCAAATCTAAAAAAATAATACTTTACCTGATAATCATGTCTCTGTAATATTGCTCATCATTATAACCACTTCTTTCAATCATTCAGCTTGTTTTAAATCTGCATAACTTCTTTCTACAGAAGATAATTAGATTTAATTTTGAGCATAGAATTTTTTTTATGAAGTACTGTCATTATTGAACCTACTGCTTTTCATTCATCAAGGATCAGAATTTAATAGAGTGCTCACACATTTTACAAAATTTTGTATTTAATTGAACTCTGTTTATCCTCTCATTTTTTTACTGTACCTCTTACCTCTGTATTATTCTATTGACGATGCTGGGCCAGTTCCAATTGTAATGTATTACTTCTTGCTCCATCAAATTAATTTATGGTACAGGTTCAGTGAAACAGTCTCACTGTTTCAAGGGCGACTGTAGATGTACCTCTGCTGACAAAATTTTATCTATAAACTTAGATACAAAATCTCTCAGAAAATATTGTCTATTACTGGACTAATTTCAGCCTCATAGCGTACTCTCTATTTTATACTGATTACATTGGTTGCTGTTCAGAGAAAATACAATTCCTTATTCCAGTACCTTTTTTCCCTAATCTCGTGAACTAAATATCAACAAGGCAAAATACTCATTTCTACTTTTTTATTTGGCAAAAATGAAACTAGCGGATGATTTGCCATCCAAGGCCTGGACAAAATTTGAAAATGACTTAAGATTTTCCCTTGCAGAAACTTAATTCTCTCCATTATTATTGGCATTTCTGCTGCGCACATAGCCCCTCTCAAACTTCACTGGGGATAGTTTCCATGGGAACCAGAGAATGAGAACTGATGAGTCTTGAAACAGCCAAATAATAATCTTGCTTTTTACCAGTGGGCAGAGATTTACTTCTCCAGTGTTAAATGGAAGGCACTAGAGCTTATTATGTTTTGAAGGAGAGGGAAAAAAAAGGCATTTGGAAGGAGGCCAAGTCTGTTTTGTGTACCTGTAGGGTTCATACTAGCTGTATTAAAAGGGAAAACCACTATATTCTCCTGTGCTTGTAGACTTCCTGAATGATAGAAATGGAAACTATTAAATCCAAACAGTTGTAGTCTTGGGAAGATGAGGAGGGAGCAGTGGTCACGGGGTGGTGAATTGGTTGCATGTGTTACAGAGGTACAGAGCCACCTAATGAATGCAATGTTTTAGAGGCTGTTGAGAGATCCTGCAGAAAACAGTCATGGGGATGGCTCTCCAGGTGCTAGCATTGACTTGTCTCCAGAAATGGACTGCCCTGGCTTTTGCAAAATGTTGAGTGCATATTACCATGACTGAGTATTAGCTACAACGAGGGTTGTTTATTGTGATTCCATGGGAGGGAGCAGACTCCCTCAAGAGTGCTGTTGGGTAATGAATAAAGTCACACTGAAAGTCCAGTGAGTTGCTCTGCTAAGCTGGCCGTTATTTGGTTGCCATAGTCATAGGGATTATTTTCCTGAAATACTGAAAAGAGATGGGAACACTCTGTTTCAGTCTTGTAGAGGGAAAAATGTGGAAAGGATAGAGAAATGTTTGCCATTGTTTAGATCTGTGATATCCGTTATGAAAGATGACCTCCAAAAGGAGAAGAAAGCAGGTTCCACAAATCTTGCAGCAAAGTGCCAGTTCTCTGTAAATGCTGATACATAGAAAAGACCAGAAATGTATTCCTTAGAGACTTAAATTTGACCAATACCTTATACTTTTAATGTAGCACAATTCAAACTTGAATTATAGGTGTGTTGTAAAAAAAATATTTTCTCTTAAACTCATTTGCATATTCTTTACCATCATCTGATTTTCCAGTGGTTTTGATGTTAAGTATTTAATATACACCTTTGTGTAATTATTTTGATCTCTATTTCACAAACATAAGAGAGAAAAGTACTTACACAGAGCATTATTACAGTGTTTCAAAAACTTTTTTTTTTTGCAATTAGTTGAAATAATAGATCCTGAGGGAGCATAGCTATTGTTGTTTCTGTGTTGTATAATATATCAAACGTAGACATGATTAATGACTTAATCCAGTGATTAAATTAAGAAATCCCATTTCCATCTCTTACCAGTGATTAGTATGTTATAAACACTGATGGCAATTGCTGTATTTAAAAGTAAGTACCCAAATTTAAAAAAAATTTTTCTTAGCTTGTGGATGAAGCTAAAATCAAATAAGATTCTTGCATTAAAAAAAATGTAGAAAGGATTTTTCTGCATCAAAGAAGTATTTTGATGGGCTTATGAAATAAAAAAACCACAGTTGTATTACTGACAATATTAAAGAATACCCAATACAGGAGGAGGATGGGGTGGCAGATGAAGTGCGGTTAGGAAGTATGTGGGGTTGGCAAACTGTTACGCTCTGTCTTTGGGTCACTTTATTTGGACACCCTTAGCCATGCGCAAAGAGACTCTGCAAGCAAGAAGTGTGCAGTTTAAATGTGTAAAGTAGTGCTCATTTTACTCCCAAATTCTAATATCAGATTTCCCACTGTATGTTTTAAAATGTCTTCATGTTAAATTACTGCCCTGTACAGGTCTGGTGATCAAACGTAAACACAAGTGAAGAATATTTCCATGTTTTTAATGCCTAGAAGAGTTTATTCATTTCTTACTGCTTGACTGAAATAAGTGTTTACCCAGTTCTTAAATTTGCTACTAGCTCTATACAGTATGCTGCCTCGACTTCCAGGAGTGAAGGATATCACCAAAATCCTTCATTCCTGTGACCAGCTGATCTAACTGAAGTCATACTGGGAAAGAGACTGCTCCTTCTCTTTCCTACAGTATGTAAAACAGGCTCGTTGTGGATGTGGAGGATAACAAACGACCAAATGCTAATAATTGGTAGGCTGCCTAACACTGTGTTCCCTACTGTTCTCTGAGCTAGATCCCTAATTGCTGACCGCAGACGCTAGGCGAGATGACTGTTAGAGGAACAACTGAAGACTGTTACCACTGATGAATCATAAATCTCAAGCACTTATTCTTTTGGACAAAAAGGCATCAGTGCTGCTGCTTGTCTTGAAGGTCTGGGTGGTGCAGTGAAAGCAAATGTAATGATAATCATATAAGAACGGCAGAAATGGTGGTGGTTCCTAAACATCTGATAGGAGACAGTGGAACAAAGGACAGGGCTGATACAACTGCCATTTCATCACAGCATGCCCAAATCAAACAGCATCGTTTCCTGGGAGATCGAACAATGCTGTGTGCTTATTAATCATGAGACAAGCTCTCCGCTGTTCTCCCAAGTCCTCCAAAACCTGTCTAACTCAAGTGGGCGAGGATCAGCCCACCCATGACAAACTGCTGTGGCTTTATCCTACATACTGTATATTATCAAAAATGTTATGTCTGCTCTGAACAAAATGTGCAAGTGTGATAAATGTGGGCAACGCTCCAAGAAAGTGGGCTTGTCTTCATGAGAAAATTGTACTTAAAGTCAAACTTTAACTTGGTTAATTCATTTTAATTAGACTAATCTACAGACCTGCATGAGACACTCATTTTTTTTGTAAAATGTTGCTGTCACGCTCACTGAAATAAATGTTTTGTGCAGATTAGTGTGCTTCTAACTAAATGAGTCTGAAATCACATCAAATTTACAGTGACTTTCTCTAGCAGCTATGGTTATATGCTGTGGTCTTCTTTACACTAGACCCTTAGTTCCCACTGTTTATTGTACAAATGTAGGTGCTTGGGAAAGGCTTTCACTGAAGCGAGAAGGACTTGTGTAGTCCTGGCTGTTGAACGTACAGCCACACTCTTCTTGAACTGCATGTGGTAGGTCCCACTGCTGGAATTTATCTTGGTTTGATAGGCTACAAGTCAGAGTTAATGATACAGCTCTTTTTAATGCTGAAAATCTTGGTAGAACGATACTAATAGAAAATTCACTCTTTTGTATAGTGTAGTATCCCAGTAGAAGGCAGAACTGTCAGATACACATTTTTGTCTTACTGTTCAAGGAAGGAATGTTTTCTCAGTAAGTAAACTGTGATCTAAGATTCTTTGAAGAAATACAAGCATCAACTAATTTAGAATTACTAAAAATCTGTTTACTGTGTGCTTACTCTCTGATATCATGCTTGATTGTCAGTCATCTTTATTTTACTGTGTTTTATTATTTGAACCTCATTATGAGATGAAAAGCTTGAAGAAGCTTTTAAATATAAACTCGGTTAGAAAAGGCACTGTTCAGAATGTTCCAAGAGTCATTTAAAAGAAGCTTGTTACTGTCACATTCATGTCTAACATCAGTATGCTGGGGCAAATTTTTACCTGCAAGAATAACAGTAGTCATTTTAAATTAGAAAAAAAAAGTCTAATTCCCAGTTAAGGGCAGAGGCATGAAAGTATAATTATTTTAATGACCCAGAGGAACAGGTCTGCCAGCGGTCTTGCATACTTGTTTATGTAGTCTTGTGTAAACCAATAACATTTTAATTGCTTATTTAAAGGATGCAATGTATGTTTTATGTTGTCTCTTCCAATTATGCATGCCAAATATATTTTACCTTACAGAAACCTTTGAGGCAATTATTCAAGAATGTGGCAAGAAGTAACTTAATGACCACTAAGTAGTCCTTCAAACAAGAAGTCTCTATTTCTGGAGTTTGTTACACCTGTGAAATGTAAACCTAAAAGTGTAAGTAAGTATGGTTAGGTAAGAGGGCAAAAGAGTAGATTTAGTGTTGAAACAGTTTGACTACAACTTTTATAATGGTGGGAAGCAGTTCAAGAATTACAATCCATGTATCATTATTCCAGCTACTGCTTGAACTGCTACATTCCTTTTTTGTATCTTAGGTAGATATTACAATGTGTATAACATATCCCAGGATTATTTTTACTACATAAGCATCATACTGTTTGTATCTGAAAAAATATCAGGTCCTCCCTTTACCATACCACTTCTCGAGTTAAACTGACTGAAGTCTCTTTTTTTTAAGGAAAGAAAGCACTGCCAGACCAGAAGACCCTAGAGCAACTGACAAGGAATTTGTTCAGGACCAAGTAAAAGCATCACCCAAGAAACAACTGCTGTTCGGTATGTTGCAAGCATAACCTTTCCCAGGACTGTTCTGTTCCTGATTTCACTGAAATTAAAGGCTGTCTTCTGTTCAGTTTTTGTAGCAGTGGAGTTAGGCTCACAGGAACTCGGCAGATGCCCTGGTGATATGCTAGTTAAGCTGTTGCAGAGTGACTCAAGCTATGCTGACTTCGGCTAAAAGAGGATCTAGCCTAATACGTGAGGTTATGTTTTTGTCCGTGGTAACATGGCTGTGACTTACGCAGCAATCTGCCAGAGATTTATACTGTGCTCTTTTGAAGCAGCAAAATGTTCCCACAATATATCGGGTTTGCGTGGCAAGGTTTTGGTAGCGGGGGGCTAGAGGGGCAGCTTCTATGAGAAGCTGCTAGAAGTTTCCTCTGTGTCCCATAGAGCCAATGCCAGCCCATCAGTGACAGTGGTAGCACCTCTAGGATAACGTATTTAAGAAGGGAAAAGAACTGCTGTGCAACAGCAGCTGGAGGAGAGCAGTGAGACTATGTGAGAGAAAAAACTTCTGCAGGCACCAAGGTGCGTGAAGAAGGAGGGGGGAAGAGGTGCTCCAGGTGCCAGACCAGAGATTCTCCTGCAGCCCGTGGAGCAGACCATAGTGAGGCAGGCTGTCCCCTGCAGCCCATGGAGGTCCACGGTGGAGCAGACCTCCACCTGCAGCCCATGGAGGACCTCATGCCGGAGCAGGTGGATGCACCCAAAGGAGGCTGTGACCCTGTGGGAAGCCCATACTGGAGCAGGCTCCTGGCAGGACCTGTGACCCCGTGGGAGACCCATGCTGGAGCAGTTTGTTCCTGAAGGACTGCAACCCTATGGAAGTGGCCCACACTGGAGCAGTTCATGAAGAACTGTAGCCCATGGGAAAGACTCCAGTTGGAAAAAGTTTGTGGAGAACTGTCTCCCGTGAGAGGGCCCTCATGCTAGAGCAGGGGAAGAGAGTGAGAAGTCCTCCCCCTGAGGCAGAGACAACGTGGGATGAACTGACTACAACCCCCATTCCCATGCGCCACTTGGGGGAAGGTAGAGAAACTGGGAGTAAAGTCAAGCCTGGGAAGAAGGGAGGGGTGGAGGGAAGGTTTTTTAAGATTCAGTTTTTATTTCTCATTATCCTATTCTGATTTGATTGGTAATAAATTAAACTAATTTCCCCAAGTTGAGTTTGTTTTGCCTGTGACAACAATAGGTGGGTGATCTCTCCCTGTCCTTATCTTGATCTATGAGCCTTTCATCATGTTTTTCTCCCCCTGTCCAGCTGAGGAGGGAGTGTTAGAGTGGCCTTGGTGGGCACCTGGAGTCCAGGCAGAGTCAACCCAGCACACACAAGCACTCCCACACGAACTCTAGGAAGACTGAATCCATGACTGTATTTGGGGAACTGGAACCACTATGTTGTCAGGCCTTCTTGACTTCTCAAAACAAAAGCCCCAAGGAAAAATGCTCTGCTCACTTCCCATCCTCATCTGCTTACCCCTCAGTGGCACTATGTACCTGATGTTTGTCTGTGTGCATGGGTAAATAGAAGAGAACAATACTGGGAGCTCTGCTCCCACTTGTATGAGCAAGCAAAGCTGTAGGCTCCGTAGTCAAGGGGCACGGAGAGGATCACCTCCTTGTTTTCTCTATATAAACACATCATCCCAATGTGAGAAGTGCAGAAGCTTTTCTCATGCTGCTGTCTGCTCTGTAATCGTGTAGAGCAAGACCACTGCATGTGTGGTGGGATAAGATTACGCCACAGGAGGTGCTTAGTAGTTAGCTTTCTCCTGTGGGTTTACTACGAGCTGTGATTAGCTCAACTAAGAAGTAGCAAGGAAAAAGGAGAGTTCCTACACCTACCTACTGTGAATAAGGTTATGTCTTTGTTGGTGGTGGTGGTGGGGTTTTTGCCACTATACTGTAGCTATCTATCTACATGGGCACAGTCCTCCAGGACAACTCCTGATTTTGTTCTATATCTTTTTCCACTCAGTAAGTTAGAAAATAGTTAAAAATTCATGTAGGATTCTGGTCTGGACTTCACTGAATTTATTTGTATAGACTTAGTTAAACTAAGAAATAAGCACATAGAAATTAGCACTATCTCTGTAATTTCCTACTGCCTGCCATTGGTTAAATATACAAAAACAGCTTTCAATGTGTACGTGGAAGTAATTATGGCATGGCCCGATATTTAACACTTCTGCTTTTTTAGAAAATAAAAGCTTCCATCACCTTGTTACTTTATGCACTGAATTTTGCACAGGTTTGAAATAACAATCAATTACACCTAAATAAGGTATGTAAAATAAATAAATAAATACAAAATCGATTCCCTTCTCCAAAAGCAACACAGAACAAGCAGTAGTGCATGAGCCGTGAACAGCTTTGTAATTAATGTGAATCTCTACTTTTAGAGCATTTTAAGGCAGTGTGGTCTGCAACAATTACTCTTGAAAAACAGTCTCTGTTTTGTGAGGAGTTACGGTCTGTTCTCAGAAGGCAAAATGTTAAACAAACATTCTCTTAATTATGCCCAAGATTAGCACACTGATTTAAAAAATCTAGTTCTCCTCTGGAGCGTCTATTTTTCTTCTCCAGTTTTGTGCCTTCCATGAAGAACACAGACTGTTCTGAATGTGTTCTTTTTAAAATTTCTTGTGTTACAGATGAATCAGTTAGTGAAGAATTCATGACTCATTCCTACAAAAAAATTTCTTGAACTTCCCCACCTATGTGGCCTGTGGATCATACGCCTACTGACTTATCTCCTAGCAAACTTTCTCATTTCTTCAGCAGGAAGGTCTTCATTTTCTTTTTGACATTGCATCCATCAGGACTTTGTTATTGACTTAAGTGGAAGGCATCATCAAACTGAAGATTTCTAGCATTACAGTCTCTGACTACAAGGACGGCTGGTATGTATCATGGGTAACCATATATTCTGTGGTACAAAGTACTACAGGTAGTTTCAATCTAAGAAATAGCGTGTATCAGTACTGGTACAAATTGCAGATGGTTTGATATTTGATTTCAAGTTTATGCTTTTCAAGCTCACTACAAATGAAATGGAGAAGGCAAAAAGTTAAACAAGGCTACGTGGTCAGTGATTTCCACTCAGTACTGAATCAAATGGTTTACATCTACCAAGAGACTTTCGGAGGGAAGGAGAAAGAATGGAGATGGGCAGAAGTTTGTTGTTCTCAAAGTGCAATGTAACAGAAGTCATTCCTTGCAGTAAGATGGTTTGATAGAGCAAAGGTTTTGGTGAAAGAAGGCAGAAAAAAGTAAAGGCCTCAATCTTGAGATTCTGAATCCCTGAAATTCCTGCTAGCATTGGTTGCCAGACTGCAGAATACGAGGGCAGAAAGGGTACGTGCCATGTATAAATGTTGTGGAAAACAGTATAAGCTTTTTTATGCTCAAACTAAGCAATTTTTCTAAAACATATCTGTATGAACAGACCCATAAAAATTAAGGGGGGAAGTGGAAGTGGGATTTCTTGCACTTAGAGATCCGAAGTGTCTTGTCCAGCCTGTCATTTGATCATAATAGTTTTTTCTCTTTTTGTTTCATAGTAGCATGAGATGCACACTGTCCTTTCAAGGATGCTTCACTTACCCTTTCATACTACTACTAAGCCCCAGTTTTACTCAGCATATTCAAAGAAATTTCTAAGTGGTAATATATGTATTTCTATTTCCCTAAAATATCATCTTCTGCTTTGCCCCCCCAACAATTTGACATTCTTTCCCATTTTTTTGTTCTGTCACCAACAGATAGTTCTGCTGGCTATTTAGTGAGTTTACTATGATAGCAGTGCTGAATGCGAGCTTCAGAAAATCTGTTTAAAAGAAAAATAAGTGTTTTGGGCATTTAAGAGCAACAGGAAATGCTCTGGGCAGCCATCAGAAAGCCTGCCTAAAAATAAGTAGTTTAGCCTTATGTGTGTATTGTCCACGTTTCTACCTTTACAGTATAGGTTCAGAGTCCTAAACTTAACTTTCAAACAGTGCAATGCTCTCTGGAGTTTGGGAGGTACACAGACATTTCCTTTTCTAGTAATCAGGATGGTTCAATATAGTGAGAAAGACATTCTGTTTACCAGTTCACAGTGTTACTGAATGTCCCCTAATTTTTAAACATCATGAATTCAAGGAAGCTGTAGAATAATGTGATGACTTAACAATCTTCAGCTTGATAAAAAACCAGAATTTGGAGCCTCAATATAATGTAAATTTGCAGTAGTTAAGACAGCAGAATTTAATTTAGTGTTTTGTCTTTGCAATGGAAAACATTTTTTTTTCTATTATTTTTTCTGCTAGTTGTCTCCATTGTCTTTTTAAACTTAAAACAGTTAATACACCAGGCTAACCTGGTGTGCCCTGTGTTCTGACACTTAGATGATTTTTATATTGAGAAGTCATGAGAAAATCCTTGTTAACAAATACTCCATCCATGATAATGCCACCATCTGCTGTCCGGGCAGGAGGGAGGGCAGTGAAAACCAGAAAAAGCAAAATCTCAAACTGCCTTACTTGGTGCAGACTCCCTCCAGCAATCCACAAATCTTACTCGGGCATCTGGCAGGGACTTGGCAGCTTTGCAGTTGTGGGAAGTGAAAAATGATCGTAGTTAAACTTATGCCTAGCATTCTCTTATTTTTCACAAAGATAGTAAAATAGTAACGTGGTCCCCGTTTGCAGGCTTGCATCTATGTATAGCATTAGATGGCCCCTCCAAAAGCACTTACAAACGGCTTAGAACATCATGCATGGGCGAACAGTAGTGCTAGTGAATTTAGGTTTGATCTGAACTCCCACTCTCTCAGCTGTTTCTCAAGACTTGGTGCACTGTGTTCTCTTTCCTTCTCTGAATGGCACTATGCATTGCTGGTAGTAGCACCATGAGTTACTATTACCTCATACTATATTAAATATCCATCCACTTTTTTCCTTGCAGTGACATAACAGAAGAATTTCTTTACCTGAATAGATCAGCCTCTTCACTGCCAGTATATGCTCCTGTAGAGCAATTGTACAAAGCTGATTGAGTAGGCTCTCAAATACAAGAGACTAGAAAAATGCTCTTTTCCCCTCCACCTCTCCCACCCGTTACTTGCCTGTTGTTTCTACGGTTTTGCCCTTAGTCAGTCCTCTGTGCAATCTGGGAGGAACACTGCCATGCAAGCTAATCATTCCCTCGTTGCTCTGCCTGAGCTGCTTCCTTTTTCTTTTTAAAAACTTCTTTCCTTGTTCCAATTGTGAGGCAAGCTGGAGCTCGTGAAGTACAAAGCAAAACTGTGTACCTACAGCTGGGATTTTTGGGGGACTGATTAGATGGTGTCTCTAGCATACAACCTACCCCAACCAGAACCAGTGATTTCATGCCTGATGGGAAAGTAAGACATGGGAGAGAATATTCATGTTCTAGACAGAGCTTCTGTAGAGATATATGTAACTTTATTCTTTCTTTTTGTTGGAATCTACATAATATCAAGACACTTACTAGCTAGTACATGATACATTCCAATATTTTATTGCCCATGTGCTGCTGCTTGCTAGCCTGGTTTTCATCATCATAGTCAAGGCATTGGTGGGACTCTGGAAACTGCCTGAATAGAGGCATGGACCTATGCAGCTACCTTATCTTCTTTTGTTTCAGTCATTGTATTCCGTATCTGAAAATTCCACGACATCCAAATAAATAAAAAGGGTCAAGTTCTTTTGCTGCTCATGCATTCCTTACAACTTCCCTCTTCTCAGATCTGACAGGTTGTTAGCAGTTTTGTACCCATCTGTATTTCCCTTCTGCCTCCACCTCCTCACCATCTATTCCTAAACACTGTTCTGTCTTTCACGTGGCACAGCATGAAACTAATGCAGACTGCTGGGTAGTAGGTCTAAACTAGTTTAGACCCCTGTAATCTCACTTTCCTTCCTTCACGCTTCAGCCCTGCCCTCCCTCCCCCCCTTCTTTACAGCCATTTTTTCTTGGATCACAAGACAGTGCTTGGAAGAGAGGTTGGTCATTTGTAAGAGGTGTATTACATAGAGCAATGCCAACACAATGCAGAGGAAAAACTACTTGTATGACTTCATTATAACAAATTTTACTGTAACTGTTGAATTTATGCAACGCCTTTGGTACAATAGTTAAAATTCTGCACCCTATTTCTTCTTGGTTCTGCATCCCCTCCCATTCACTTGTTGTAGACTCTTGATTTTGGTATGTTTGCTTCTATTAGGCTATAGGGCAGCCTGCTTGCAGTACCTGCTTTTGCTGCCCAGACACTAGCACATAGAAATATTTAGGTCCAAGCCCTGTTATCAGCTTATTTACTAAGTGATCTAGTTACTGTGCTAAAGTGTGCATGACTCCATGCTTGAATGAATGAAAATGTTCACCCTTAACAGGGAGCACTTGAATAATCAATGGCCCTCTCAGACCTGAGTGCCATTCATCAGGTGCATCCTGGAGCTCTTCAGTCTCTTTGTCATTTCACTGTAAAGTTACAAATGACCAGATCAGGCATAACTTCTTTGGTGAAAATGGACGGGTGGGTTGTGTGTAAATATACTTTTCCTTGGTAGCAAGAGTCCTGTTTGCCTCTGGTTTGGACAGAAATTTCACCTCCTGGAGAACCAAGGTTCCATTGCCTAAGCCCATTGTGCAGGCCTATTCCAACACTTGCTGACACAAGTTACAACTTCTGAAGTTCTTCTGGAGACAGGTCATTTCCCTTCTGAGAGAGCATGCATCTACTTTGTTATTACCAGAAATAGGTATTGTGTCAGAGTAATCGTAACATAACGTGGCTTTCCAGAATGCAACCCTTTTCTTGAAGGACAGGAAGCAGAACTTCCAAATAATCGAAGTTTTCATTTTCCAGCTATCTTGTGTTCCTGTTTGCTTGCACCTACTCAGCATGTCAACTGAATTTTTGTTAAAGCAGCAAAGTCCTTTTGTCATTGGTCTCACTTTTGGATTTAGCCACTGCCTTAACAGCTAAATGACAAGAGGTTCCCCTTGTCTGACAATGCACCTTTTAATTTGTACTTACAGAGCTAATGGAACATAACTCTTCAGAGCAATAAAGAAACTATTTTTTTCCACTCTAAATTGTTTCTCAAGAAGGCATTGAAGCAACCTGCCACAAGTGAGGCATTGCCCCTGTCATCCCGTAGGGAGAACCAAAGAGCTTCTCGTCAGGGACCTCGACGGTCACATTTCCATATTTTTTTTAATATTACACACCTGAAAGTTTAATATTAGACCCGTTATTTGGCATATAGAGTTGTGATCTTTCTTTTCTCTGTTTTCCTGGTGGCTTGATGGTTTTGCTTGTGTAAAGCTGGCTACCTTACAGCAGCTTTTCCTGGGTATTTTTTCTTGGGCAATGGCCTAGATCCTTCAAAAGCTTGTCTCTTCTGCCTCATGCAATTGCTTGTTCTGTTTTATGCAAAAATTTATGTAGTCCTAAACCTCTATAATTGTATACTGATTCATGAGAGTGTTTGTTCCCTTTCTTAAAGAGGTCATTCTAAATCTGTGGACTTTGATTCATTATTTCTTGTATTTTGTGTTTCAACATGATGGCGGTGTTCTCATTTTCTCTTTTTAATGTTGTGATGAAGTGGTCGCCCTTCTTGATTTCTCTTTCTCTTTACACAAGTGCTTTATTGTTAACACAGAACTCTTATTTATAGACACCTCTAACTGGTAACTTTTATTTCTACAGTGACTGCAGCACAGTGATACGGTTTCTATGCTTTGGCAAACAGCACAGCTTTTCCAAAATAACTGAATATTTTTAGCTGGCCTACGTTCATTATCTGATGCCATATAGAACACAGTAATTTAGTATGTAATGCTCTTATGCATTAAATTAAACTGACTACCAAATCTAGCTTTAAGAGAGAACTTCACGGAGGGTGTATTAGCAAGACAGTACCTGTAAGGTAGGGGGAAATGTAATCAAAGTACGTGGCAGGTAACCAAGGTACAGGAAGCCATGTTTGGTTCGACATTCTGTAAGTGACAGTTTACTGTTTTGAGCTAAACAGCTGTTTTCTCATTTGTATTTATGCTAATTACAAGGGTTTTTTAAAGGAGAAAGGAGAAACAAATTCTACTAATGCAACTGTAACCGGCCCACATTCACGTTACTAGCAGGGCTTAGGACACAGACTACTATGACGTGAGCTCAAATTGAGGCATATGCATCAGCTTCAGGGTGGAGCAATCCAGACAAATACTTTTCCCAGTTGCCAACAGATTGCACACTGCAAGGCAGCAGTAGTGTGCTGTGTTTTGTGGACGTCGGTCTCTTGTTCCCTCTCCGAGAAGCCATCTGTTGCTGTTTCCAGCATGGGAGTGTAGGCCCCAAAGTGCCACTGAATTCGAATAGTCAGTCGGTTGGAAAAGGTGAAAGCTGAACTTGCTGTCTTCTCTTCTTCACGGCACAAAACATTACCTGATTCGGCAAGGTGATGATTACTGAACTCAGTAATCAGATTTGCTTTTGTGTTACATACTGACAGTATCAAGTACACTCGTAAGCTCTGAGCATCAAGTATACTTCTCCCTCTTCTCTCAGTTCTCCTCTGGCTCACCAAGTGTTCTTTAAGAATAATAATGGGTATTTACTGCACAAGAAATACTCTGAGATAATGCTCTTGCACAGACTGGCAAAACCCATTATTTTCTGTATTCTAGATTCTGACTGTTAAGCAAAATTTTCTTTTCAATAGAAAATGAATTTTGTTATAATAAGAAAGTATTTCCATTAAGAAATAATATTCATTATTAAATTATTATGAGTCTCCCAACTGTCTCTTATTTCTGCTTTTCTGGTTTGGAATAGTTGAGTTAGTAACACTTCCAAGTCTGAATCTTTCTCCTTGATGTTGGAGAGTTTTCTATACCATGTATCTACATATGATACTTATCTGATGAATCAAGGTCTGTGACAGGTACTATTTGTCTTGGAGTATCTTACTCATTTTGTCAACTAATCTGGTTTCTGGAATGTTTCCTAATAATTTCCCCACATGAATAGCTTAACATGAAATATGAGTTTTGCCAGGGTTTGATTCTTAGCGAATTTGTAACAGACTGAACATTTAGTCTTTTGCTTTCCCATGAGATCATATATTTTCTGCAACTAGCTGGCATCATTCTAGCTAGGCTGGTAACTAATAGCTGTCAGTGTTGTGCTATAAATTCAGTGTTGAGGGCCCATGAGAGAAAGCTGTGTGAAATACAGGTTTTTTTGACCATTCTTAAGATTTCTAGCTTTCAATGTAGGCAAAACCACTATTTCCATACAAGTAGTTGTATACAGTGTATAATTCTTATCTTTCCCTTTTGAAAATTCTATTTTATTCTAGCCATAACTGTGCATTTCTTGAACAAATTAAAAGCACAATGTTTAAGAATAGACGTGATTGATAGTCTCCTCACTGTAACTGAGAAAAGGCTATTGCTAGTCTGAGTTTAGACCTTCATAATGCTAATATTTGCCTTTTTGATAAACTGTTAGAACACACAGTTTTTGATCATTAGCAGAGATTTTCTTCAGACCTTTCAGGACAAAGTTCTTTTTTTGACGCTATTCTTGAGCTTTCAAGTAGTTTGACATGTTTCATGTAAAAACAGCACAATCTTCTGAAGTTGCCAAATTAGTGATATTAATGAGCTCCCATTTTTAACTATTAATGGCTTCCTATATAAAAGAATTACCCTTACTGCAATCACAGATTGTTACTGTTTGAAACTAAAGGTCGTCAACTCATTATTATAGCTGTTTGCTGTTTATTTTAGTCTCCTGCTACTGTGGTACAGGGGAGCCCTAACTTGTACATTCCTTCTCTGCCAAAATGTCTGTATCTTGTTCAGACACGATCTTTTTCTTTAAACTGGGTTATGTAATGAGAATTAATGGCTGAGTGTTAAAAAGCAGAACTTAGTTCTGTTTATGCTGTGATATGTATAAGGAAGAAAAACCTCCTCCCCACCAGTGGTTTGGCAGGATAGCAAATAGAGGCTTTCTTAGCCAAAGCTCACAATAGGTAAATAGTTTCCATTTGTACGTGTACATACAGATATTATCTTGCAAGACTTGAAAGACTGACAGGAGACAGATGATGGAATGACTTTCTTCTTTTGTCTGAGCCACGTGGAAAAACTTGCATTGCTGCTCAAATACTGCGCAAATAAATCGCTATCTCAAAACCTGAGTGGCTCAGCAGCACAGAAGTGACTCAGAACAACCCATCAGTGACATCCAAATAGTCATGTTTGTAAGGAAATATAATTCCCACACCTAGAATAAACATAAAATCAATTATTTTCAGTGTTGGTTCAGAAAACACCATCAAAACTGGTTTTAAAAGATACCGAGTATAATTTAAAGTGATACTGGCAGGTTAAACAACTTGGGTCTCTCTCCCTGTCATATGTGCGAATTCAGAATCATTTGAATGGAGCTGCTACTCTGGTGCAAGTAAAATGACAGTCATACTCTATCACATGTAATTATTAAGCTGAACAGATTTTAAATTCCCATTGGTTTGGAAGCTGAGTAGTTGGGTAACTTCAGTGAAGTTACTCTGAATTTATACTAACGCAATAAGGAGGCCCTTGGTCTCTTATCTTCCCTAAAGCATGCTGTGCAGCATTTTAATATTGCTCAGGAATTAACAGAAATGTCAGTCATGCTTTAGCAGAGCCTAAAAATACTTTCTAGTCTAATGGATTGTCACAGAAACACTGAAAATGTAAAAGGACACACAGAATCACAGAACGGTAGGGGTTGGAAGGGACCTCTGTGGGTCATCTGGTCCAACCACCCTGCCGAAGCAGGGTCACGTAGAGCAGGTTGCACAGGACCTTGTCCAGGTGGGTCTTGAATATCTCCAGAGAAGGAGAATCCACAACCTCCCTGGGCAACCTGTTCCAGTGCTCCGTCACCCTCAGAGGGAAAGAGTTCTTCCTCGTGTTCAGATGGAACTTCCTATGCTTCAGTTTGTGCCCGTTTCCTCTTGTCCTGTCGCTGGGCACCACTGAAAAGAGTCTGGCCCCATCCTCCTGACACCCACCCTTCAGATATTTGTAGGCATTTATAAGGTCCCCTCTCAGCCTTCTCTTCTTCAGGATAAACAAGCCCAGCTCCCTCAGCCTCTCCTCGTAGGGGAGATGCTCCAGTCCCCTCATCATCCTCGTAGCCCTCCACTGGACTGTCTCCAGTAGCTCCTCATCTTTCTTGAACTGGGGAGCCCAGAACTGGACACAGTACTCCAGATGGGGCCTCACTAGGGCAGTGTAGAGGGGAAGGAGAACCTCCCTTGACCTGCTGGCCACATTGCTCTTGATGCACCCCAGGATTCCATTGGCCTTCTTGGCAACTAGGGCACACTGCTGGCTCATGGTCAACCTGTCGTCCGCCAGCACACCCAGGTGCCTCTCCACAGAGCTGCTCTCCAGGAGGTTCGCCCCAAGCCTGTACTGATGCATGGGGTTGTTCTTCCCCAGGTGCAGGACCCTGCACTTGCCCTTGTTGAATTTCATGAGGTTCCTCTGTGCCCAACTCTCCAGCCTGTCCAGGACTTGCTCAATGGCAGCACAGCCTTCTGGTGTATCCACCACTCCTCCCAGTTTGGTGTCATCAGCAAACTTGCTGAGGGTACACTAACTCTTCATTCAGGTCATTGATGAAGAAGTTGAACAAGACTGGGCCCAGTACTGACCCCTGGGGAACCCCACTACTTACAGGCCTCCAACTAGACTCAGTGCTGCTGATGACGACCCTCTGAGCTCTGCCATTCAGCCAGTTCTCAATCCACCTCACTGTTCACTCATTTAGCCCACGCTTCCTGACCTTGCCTATGAGGATGTTATGGAAGACAGTGTCAAAAGCCTTGCTGAAGTCAAGGTAGACAACATCCACGGCTCTCCCCTCATCTACCCAGCCAGTCATGCCATCGTAGAAAGCTATCAGATTGGTCAAGCATGATTTCCCCTTGGTGAATCCATGTTGACTACTCCTGATAACCTTTTTTTCCTCCACTTGCTTGATGATGATCTCCAGAATGAGCGGCTCCATCATCTTTCCAGGGATGGAGGTGAGGCTGACCGGCCTGTAGTTCCCTGGGTCCTCCTTCTTGCCTTTTTTGAAGATTGGAGTGACACTGGCTTTCCTCCAGTCCTTGGGCACCTCTCCTGTCCTCCAGGACCTTTCAAAGGTGATGAAGAGTGGCTCAGCAACGACATCTGCCAGCTCCCTCAGCACTTGTGGGTGCATTCCATCAGGGCCCATGGATTTGTGGGCATTCAGATTGCTTAAATGACCTCTCACACAGTCCTCCTCGACCAAGGGAAGGTCATCCTTTCTGCAGGCTTCCTCTCTTACCTCCGGGGCCTGGGATTCCTGACAGCCAGCCTTAGCAGTAAAGACTGAAGGAAAGAAGGCATTCAGTAACTCTGCCTTCTCTGCATCCTCCGTCAGCGGGGCACCCACCTTGTTCATCAGCGGCCCCACGTTGTCCCTAGTCTTCCTTTTGCTACTGATGTAGTTGAAGAAGCCCTTCTTGTTGTCTTTGACATCCCTTGCCAGATTTAGTTCCAGGTGGACCTTAGCCTTCCTCGTTGCATCCCTGCATGCTCTGACCACATTCCTGTGTTCCTCCCAAGTGGCCTGTCCCTCTTTCCACATTCCATAGACCTTTCTCTTCTGTCTGAGTTCTGCTAGAAGCTCCTTGACCTCATCCATGCGGGTCTCCTGCCTCCTTTGCTAGATTTCTTGCTCAGGGGGACGCACCAATCCTGAGCATGAAGGAAGTGATGCTTAAAGAGCAACCAGCTCTCTTGGACCCCCATACCTTCTGGAGCCCTGACCCGTGGGATTCCTCCAAGTAGGTCTTTGAAGAGGCCAAAGTTAGCTCTCTTGAAGTCCAAGGTTTTGATCCTACTTATCACCCTGCTTCCTCCATGCAGGATCCCGAGCTCTACCATTTCAAGGTCACTGCAGCCGAGGCTACCTCCAACCTTCACATCTTCAGCCAGTCCCTCTTTGTTCATCAGTACAAGGTCCAGCAGCACACCTCTCCTCTTTGGCTTCTCCACCACTTGTGTCAGAAAGTTATCGTCAATGCTCTGTAGGAACCTCCTGGACTGCGTGTGCCTAGCTGTGTGGTCTTCCCAGCTGATGTCAGGGTGGTTGAAGTCCCCCACAAGAACCAGGGCCTGTAACTGTGAGGCTACTTGCAGCTGCTTGTAGCAGGCCTCATCGACTTCCTCTTCCTGGTCAGGTGGCCTGTAGTACACACCCACCATAATGTCACCCATATGAGCCTGTCCCTTAA
Source organism: Opisthocomus hoazin (assembly GCF_030867145.1). NCBI lineage: Eukaryota > Metazoa > Chordata > Aves > Opisthocomiformes > Opisthocomidae > Opisthocomus > Opisthocomus hoazin. The sequence goes on along the minus strand of NC_134417.1, from coordinate 66,989,274 downwards.
TTCTAACCCATAAGGTCTCGACTCGTTCTTCATCTGCCCCCAAGCCAAGCTCAATACATTCCAGTTGCTCCCTCACATACAGAGCAACTCCACCACCTCGCCTTGTTGGCCTGTCTTTCCTTAAAGAGTCTGTAGCATCCATGACAGCATGCCAGTCATGCGAGCTGTCCCACCATGTCTCTGTAATTGCAGTGAGATCATGGCACACAATTCTGATCTTTATAGCTAGCTGCATGGCCATGCTCGTATGTGAAGAGTCTTTCTTGAACAGTGACATACCAATCAAAACAAAATGCAATTTGTTATCCGAGAGTCTGTGATAATATTCTCTAACATAGGCGCTGTGTAAATAAGGATGTAGATTGAAAATTTTTTTAAGTAAGTGGTTAGTAAGTTTGAATATCTTTGAGGTCAGTGACCAAGGGTGAACCCCTATTAAGGTCCAAACTGTCTCTGATTGAGCAGCCAAAATTGCCAGTAGTTCCTACAAAGCTTGGCTGTTCTGAACCTGAGGTGGTGTCAAAGGAATGTGAAATTACTTAAAATAATTTTGCATTAGATTCTGTGTTAAAGCTGGGTATTGTCTGCTTGAGTGTCTATGCTCTCTACTTACAACACATTTAAGGAGAACATTAGTGTGATATATTTTCTCTCTCATCATGGAAAACTTGAGATTTCTTGTGTGCTTCTTCTATCGGCGTCAGTGAGTTGTCTCATTTCCTTACTTTCTACTAAAGTGTAGTATGGAGATCATTTGTACTATCTGCCATGAAATAATACCAATGTTTTCTTGGGTACACTGTGTAAAATATATATTACGGGTCAGAAGTGGCCATTTTGTTTGCAAAACTTCTGTTAGAAAAAAAAGATTTAATAATATTTATGGCTCTGGTTATGTAGGCATGGTAGTGGTAGTGGATAGTTTCCTAAATATCTTTTCATAATTAGATGTGAATTAGTCTCTTTACAGTTGCTTCGATTGTTTCAGAGATTGTTCAGTGTTTGCTCGTGTCCCTTTTTTTGCTTGGGTACGTGAATTGTGAAACTCTATCAGACGCGTATCTGGTACATGCAAAGCTCTTCAACTCCTCCGCATGCTTAGGCGAAATTCACAAAGGAAAGAAAATGTTTGAATTTCTGCTTTATGTTCTTCTTCAGTGACACTTGAAGTTCTGTTCATGGATTTTTATCTGCAAAAGTCAAGCAGCTCTGTCAGTGTTCTCAGAGCTTCACGTCTACAAAATCACACTGATAGAAAGGCACCGCCGCGAGGCTGGGCCTCAGATCTGGCGAGCTGTCTGATGTTTGGAATGGAACGGGGAACGTCCTGGTCGGTTGCAGTGCTGTTAGTCCTTCTGCAGGGAACCACCTGCAGGACTCCTCCCCGCCAGCAGCGGTGGAACAGTTGTTCCCTCATCTTCTGCTGTGGGAAACGGCCTCGGGAAGGGAGCTCCCCGTAGCTGCCGTGGATCCCCGCTCCTGACATGCCCCGTCTCCTCTCCTTTCTCCCTGCTGCATGTTGGCGTGGCCGTGGGGCACCCAGGACCCCTCTTCCCTCCTCCTGGGGTGCCCCTGTCCGCAGGCAGCGACAGCCTCAGCCAAGGCCATGCAATGCGCCGGGACGGGCTGGTCACCGGCACTGGGAAACCCCCTCGCTCCTGCTCCCGGCCTCTAGCATACATATTTATCAAAACGCTGTTTTTCGGCATGTTTTAGACGATTTGTTGTTTGCCTGTCAATATTAATGTGCTGGTTATTTAAACTTTATTGAGGCAAACACTTTGAGCTGCTGCCTACCCCTGGTGCAAATCAGATTAACTAGAGATGGATTGACACCTGTGGACACTTGGAGTAGCGGGTAGTACCCATGCTTCGGCCTCATTAAAGCTGATGAATTAAGTTCGTGAACCTGCATACCTCATGTCTTTAAGTCACTGCTGTCTGCATTCTGTGCGCATAGTAACGAGTTTTCAGGATTGCACCGTACATCCCCAGGCCATTTTCTGGATATTTATGCAATTACTTTAATGAACTTTGCTTGGGAGTTGCTATGTGATTAACAGCCATTACCTTCTCGGATTGCCAATTTTACAAATTACCCGGGGATGTCACGCCCTGCGATGAAGTTTGCCTACCCACCGCCTAAAGCCGGGACATCTTCGCGGCGCTCTCCCGGCTGGCAGGCGGCGAAGTTGTGCTGCTGGGGGCTGCGCTCCGAGGGCGATCCGCTGTGCCCGCCAGCACAGCCGGTAACGCTCCCGGAGCGGTGTAGCGGTTCGCCCGGGCTCGTTACCGGCGCGTTACTCTCCCGCGCAGGCTGCGAGGGGGGAATGCGCCGGGCCGCGGGCTGCAGCGAGCGCTCGGCGCGCCCGGGGCTCCGCCCGCCCCGCGGGGCTCCTGCAGCGGGCGGCCGCGGGGCTTTCCCCGCCGGCGGGACCCGGGACCGTGCTCCCTCCCACGCGGGGGCGGGCAGGCGGCGCTGCTCGGAAGCGGGCGGGCGGCGAACCGGCCCGGTGCTCGGGGGTCTGGCCGGACACCCAGCGCGCCCGCGGAGGAGCAGGGGGGCGGGGGGAGCCGGCGGGGCTCGGCGGCGGAGCGGCGCGGGAAAGCCCGCCGCCCGGGCCCGGCCTCCGCCGCTCGGCGGTAACCGCCCGGGGCCGGGCTGCAGCGGGAGCGCGGCTCGCCGCCGCCCCCGCCCCCCGCGGAGCGAACCACTGCGGCTCGCCGAGGAGGTGAGGCACCTGTCACCCGCCGGCGGGCGGCCCCGCGGCGGGCCGCGGCGGGGCGGGCGACGGGCGTGAGCGCGGTTGCGGCGGGGCGCGGCGGCTCTTCTCCCCCCGCGCTGCCGCCGCGGGTGCGCGCGCGGAGCCGTGTCGGTGCCCCGGCCGCCGCCGTTTGCCGCCGCCTGCAATGGCGCGGAGGCGCCGCGGCGGTTGCTGCCTCCCGGCAGGCGGGCGGCGGCAGCGGCCGTTCTCCACAGAGGCGCGGAGCCGCCGCGGGCCGGAGGAGGAGCGGGCGCGGCGCTGAGGCGGGAGGCCGGGAGAGCCCGCCGCGGCGCTTGGCTCGGTAAGGCGGCGTGCGCGCTCGGCGGGAGCGGCGCCGGGCTCGGCGGGGGAGCAGCCCTGTCACTGGGCTTTTGTTTCCCGGGGCCCGGCCGCGCGGGGGCGGCGGGCGGCTGCCCGGGCTCTGCCCCGCCGCAAGGTGCTGCCGCCCGGGCACCGCGGCTCCGGCACGGCCCGGCGCGGCGCGGCCGCAGGGGCTCCGGCGCTGTCCGCTCGGGTTGAGTTTATTGCCTCCCGCCGGACCGGCGGGGCTCGCCGTGTGCCGGTGGCGATCGGCGCCCCCCGCTCCGGCAGGGCCGGCGGGACCGGAGCGCGGCGGCGGGGCTCCCCGCCCCGGTGCGAGCGCCGTGTGCTGCAGCGAGGAGGAACGGCCGGGGAGGGAGAGGCGTTTGGCTCCCGGTGCTGCCCTCGGCCGGGCCGGGGCCGGGGGGCTCCGCCGCTCCGGCACGGCGGCCCCTGCCAGCCCCCGGGCCGGGGGTGGGAACGGGTCCGGCCCCTGGCGCCGTCTCTCCGGCTCCTCCGGAGGCGCCTCCGGGTGCTGAAACCGCTGCCCTTGGCGAGGGGCAACTTTCTGTGGCCGGGTTTCGCTTTCCGCACCGGCTCAGCTGGGGCTGTTGGCTTCCCCTCGGGCGCGGCGGTGCTCGTCCCTCGGGCCGCCGGCCGATCTCCGTTCGCGGTTGCGACGGTCGGTGGCGTTTCTGCCGTTACGCTGCTCTGAGAGAGCAAGGGTCGGCTTGCAGTGCCTCAGGGAGGCAGACCCATCACCTCTGCATTAATTGCGTTGCAGTTGGATGTAACTAACTCACAGGCTTGATTTGGGGATTTCTTCTTTTTAATAATATTTTTAGAAAAGCTCAGCAACACGGCAGTAGTGTTATTTTAATTGTCGTATTGCCTTTTCTTTGCCTGCACGTTTGTGGGGTGATATGGTGCTTTGGGAACGGTAAGACGCGATCATCCGTTCTTTCATTATGAAATGATATTACAGATATTGCAAATTACGCACCAATCAATTAGGAAAAGTTTGTAATGACAAGTTTTCATGTGTCTGTGGAGTTTTAGGTTGTATGTTTGGTTTTTTTTTACTATTCTTTTGTAAACATGTCAAATAAGACTAAATGGAAATTGTGGCTTAGACTGAAAGAAGTACGAGTACCTGATGTGATTCAGAAACCCCTCCTTTCTGTTGCAGGTTAAATCGGCCGTTGTTCTTGAGAGCCCTCGGTTGTGTTGGTTTGTCAGAACTGACCACGTGTGTTTAGATATTTACCGCCACGTCTTCTGCCGAGTATGGCCCTGCTGAAGGGCAGTGCCCCCTGAGGAAAGCACTCCTCGGGCAGGATCTCGGCCGTGGCAGACTGCTGAGAGCGGTACCGCAGAAACTATGTAAGCTGAGTTTGCGCCTCTGGAGTAAACATGATGAAAACGGAGTCTTCAGGAGAAAGGTCGACCCTCCGAAGTGCCTCTCCTCACAGGAACGCTTACAGAACTGAGTTCCAGGCGCTGAAAAGCACCTTTGACAAACCGAAATCAGATGGAGACCAAAAAGCGAAAGAGGAAGGAGAGGCCTCACAGAGCAGGGGAAGGAAATATGGCTCAAATGTCAATAGGATTAAGAACTTATTTATGCAGATGGGCATGGAGCCCACTGAAAGTGCTGGAGTTACCCCTAAAACCAGGGGGAAGGGTGGCCCTCCGTCACCTCAGAGACGAGTTAGGCCCAAAGAATTCGTAGAAAAAGCGGATGGTTCAATCGTGAAATTGGAATCATCCGTCTCAGAAAGAATTAGTAGATTTGATACTATCCACGATGGTCCTTCCTATTCCAAGTTTACTGAAACTCGGAAGATGTTTGAGCGAAACGCTCGCGAAACGGGACGTTCCAATCGCCATTCCCCGAAGAAGGAGAAAGTCGTTTCCAGTGAGCTTGCGGATGAGTGGTGTGGGTCGAAGTCTCACAGAGGCAGCACTGATTCGCTGGACAGTCTTAGCCCAAGGACAGAGACCGTCTCTCCAACCGTGAGTCAGCTCAGCGCGGTTTTTGAGAACACTGACTCACACAACGTAATCGTTGTAGAAAAGTCGGAAAACAGTGAGGAGTACTCTGTAACTGGTCACTATCCACTAAACCTCTCATCTACTGTCACAGATATCTCCTCCCCGGTTGCAAACCTTGAGGGTTTCAGTCCTCTGAAAGATGCCAGCACGTGGTCTCCCCCAGCCAAGCAGAGTGCAGGCGTGATGTCTGCTGAGAACTCTCAGCAGAACAGCACGCCGTCAGCATCGAGACAGAAGGTGTCCACAGGCACTTTGGCAGGTTCGAAAACAACTGAAGAAATAAAGAAGAGTACGGAGGCAAGTGCCGATTCTGTTGAGAGCTCTGCAGTGAGTCAACAGGATTTGGTCAGCGTGCTTGACAGGGAGAGATCTGTGGATAGCTGTGCTGGGAGTAAGTCAAAAACGGAGACAGAAGTTTTGTTGCAACGGAAGGAACAGTCAGAGCACGCAGAGGGTATCTTTGATAGACCCGAAGCTGCAGACGTACCAAGAAATGTAGCTGCAGGTGGTGATTTTGCTGCAGATGCTGTTTCAGATGCTACCGAGCCCCACTATGATGAGGCAAGTGAAAAAGAAGTGCATGAAGATGTCAATAATTTTCAGAGTTCCCATGTGTATATGCACTCTGACTACAATGTGTATCGGGTACGATCGAGGTATAATTCTGACTGGGGAGAGACAGGTACGGAACAGGATGATCAGGATGACAGTGATGAAAATAACTGTTACGAACCTGATATGGAATATTCCGAAATTAATGGATTGCCAGATGAGGATGAAATCCCAGCCAACAGAAAAATACAGTTTAGCCGTGCTCCAATTAAGGTAAACTTTCTTACGTTCTTTTTCTGCGGTTTGGTTTGTTTTCAAATGCGGCCTTATTTGAGGTAGATTTTGACAGCTGATCTCGGGTCTGAAAAGATTGCAGAGGATCTTTCAATACACGTTTTTATTACAGTCAGCCAGCGAGCATAACCTTAAGTGAAGCAAGGAAGCTGAGCTCTGATGAGCTTTTTTTTTGTGTCATTTCCTAGACTACTTGATGGCTGACTAAGCTAGCAGAAATTGAGAATGACAGCTGGGTTTGTGAAGTTTGAGAATTTTAGCATGCATGTTTTGACTTATATGACTGAACTGTAATCACACGGTGAAATGTAGAAGTGGGTATTTGGTGGCCTTTGTGCTGCTTGGTTTTTTTTCATTTGAAATCACAGCTTCTTTAGATCGAATGGCTTTTCTTCAGCTCTCATCAGATGTTCTGTAAAGTTCCTGTATTTAAACACATTGTCATGAAGTACAATGGGATTCTGCCTCACTTGTAGAGGGCTGCTAATATTCTGCGTCTGAATTAGTATCTTCTTTTCTAGTAGTATCATCACTTTTTTTAAACTTTAAAAAATTAGTATATGTGTATCTAGTATATCTCAGTGCTACAGAAAGGCAGATGTCAGTTGATTGAAATACCTAATGAAGGGTGGGCTTCTTGCAGAGCTTTTTTGTTATAAGTATCTTGGGATTACAGCTATGAATGTTGTTTCAAGTACTTTCAGTTCGGGAAGGAATAACTAGTCGTGTTTTGTTGTACCAGCTTTTCACTGCCGAGTCTCTGGGTTAGGTATAAAAGTATCGTACTTCCAGCTTGGTTTTAGTGCATGTGGTCTCAAAGGGACAATTCAAAAACACAGTCATTTTTCAAGAAGTGGCTCTTGAAGCAGCCATATATTGTGGACTACTTGCAATGTAAACATTTTAAAATTAAAGTTATGTAATTGAAATTGACTGTATTTTCATTGTGGGAGTAGTAATGAAAATTACTAAATCAGCAAACAGAAGTTTCACTATCAAACTTGAAGTAACGTGATTTACAAAATCTGCATTTACACCACCTGTGGTTTAAGTTACGGTGAAATGTATGTAGGCATTAGGAAATCTTTGTCTGAAGCAACCAGGTTTTCACGTCTGTTTATTGGAGAGTGGAGGAAGGGGAACGGCCTCGTGTTCTTCACGCTTCGAAAAGACCATTTTTTACTGTGCAACAAAGTATTCCAAGCCGAGATAATGGATTTTTAAAATTTTGTTTTGTTAGTATTTTATTCAGGCTTGCATCATGGACCAAAAATTTTAACAGTGTTTGTGTTCCCTCTAGATTATTCGCGTAATTAAACTAGCTGTTTTTTTTTTTTTTTAATTTTTTTTGATGATGAAGTAAACTTATTAAAAAGGATTATGGAAGTTGTCCCTCCACTGCCTTACCCCTCAGGCTGTACTAACAGACATGATGATGTTCTCTGTTCTGAAAGATCTACCAGTTATTTGCAGAGGTTTGTTTTATCATATTTATTATGGTTCCAACAGATAAGAATCCAGAAAGTGACTCCACTGTTTTTATTTTTGAGATGGTTGGATTTTTTTCTGCTGTTTCTGTTTTGAAAGAGCTAACAGTGACATACTTACTTCAGTATATTGCTATCGTCTGTCTGAATCATGCTGTCACGCCAAGTCCTATGAGAGTATTCTCTCAATTATTTAGTTACGAAATTTTTCTTTTCTTCTCAAGGTTTTCATCCTATGTTAATTTCAGATTACTTATTATCAAGTAATAATAACAGTCTGTCAGGAAAATGCTCTAAAAGTCATTTATGTAAATAATAAAAGAGTACATTTGTCATGGTTTTAAGCATAAAGCACTCTTAGCAAGCTTATCCAAAGCAGAAGAATTGTTGCTTTAATTACTTCAGCATCTTTATTGTAGGTAGGAAGAAAACAGAATAAAAGCTGCATTGAGAGCGAGCAGTGTAGGAGGGCCTGTGAGGCTTGGGAGATCCCCTGCTTTCTGTCCTGGGTGCCTCCAGCATGGGCACTGTGTTAGTCGTGTGGGGAGGCAGAAGCGAGACCACGTGGAAGGCTCACACGGGGAGGAAGTAGTGCAACGACAGTTGTGGAAAATCAAAAGCTGCTTCTTGAGCCTTCCTCCCTTTTCTCCGCAGCGTTCCATAATTCCCTCTGCACTCTCAGGCAGCGTCAGCCCGGGCGGGCTGCCCGTGGCATCGGGTCAGTGCCTGGCCACGCCACTGCAGGCAGGGACCCAGGGAGGGTCCCCGGTGGGTCCTCGGAGGCCAGTCTCCAGGCTCCTGTGCTGTGAGTTCGGCATGCTGCTGGGGGGTCGTGAGCCGGCAGTGGCAGGTGGTTTCTGCCCAGAATGTAGGTGCTGGGCACAGGGGGACCTGTGTTCTGCTGCCTCGCACAGAGCTAGCGGACGGATTTACCCAATTACTCCCCTCACCCCTTCATTATGTGGACATGGCGTGTGCTAGCTGAGTAGACAGCAATAATTAAAGAGTTTTTCTGTTCTAGACAATTTTGTGTGTTAGTGAGAGTAACATTAATACTTTCCTGAATGTCACCTCATGCATAGTGTAACTGAGAAGAAAATACAAAGCAATGTAGGAGTATTTTCTGAACTGTTTGAAACCAAATTTATCTTTATTAAAATGAACCAATTTGTACTTAACTACTATGCTAGATAGCAGTGTTAAAAGTCCAACCCTAACTGAAGATATTTAATGCCAATTTCACAGTGTCGTACCTCCACTCTCCTCCTACAGGTGAGCTCTGAAATAATTAACAAAATTGGCATTTGAATGTGTAACCTATGAAATGAGTGGGTAGTTACTGCCATAAAGTTGTTAACTTGAAGGTCTCAACAGGTTTAGATAAACGTCTTTGAACTATTTTTCCAAGGGACTTTTCAGGTAGGCATGCAAGAAGTAAATGAGAAGAGTCCTGCGACTGAAGAGCAAAGAGATTCGGCTACCACCAAGGGGAATCCCTTCTGTCCCTTTAGGGGAAATGCTTTGGACTATGAGAAGTAATGAAGTATAGGCAGAAGGATGAATAGATAAAATCTGACTGATAAAGATTGAATTCTGCTTATCTCCTGTGTTACCGGAAATCGGCAAAATAATTAATTCTCTAAAGCTAAAGTTTGGAGTTTTAGAAAGCGGGCGTTCCCTATTGTAGCGCTGGGCGCACAGGGGTAGCTCCGCCCAAATGTGTGTGCCGGGAAGACACAATTACTAGGTATTTATGCTGTGTTAACATACATATTTGTTACATTTCCAAGAAATGCTTATTATATTCATGGTTTTTCCAAGAACTCATTAGCATATGTTAATGTCGTTCGTGCATGTCTATTGGCGCCTCTGGGTGGTCATCGGGGGTCTTCAGATGAAGGCTCGTACTCTTCATCATGGTATCCGCTGGTTGACCTTTGTTTCTATGCAAACTCAGTTCCAAGATCACCTATACCATGTCCTGCAAGGTTGCTTCGTTCCAGTCTGATGGTCGTCTTGCAGCCTCCTGATCTCCATGGTTCTGTGCATCTGCTCTCCCAAGGCTGAGCTGTCTAAGTGGGATTATTCAGGAGTTTCTTATCTTACAACCTTCCCAATTATTTACAAAGAACCAAGACTTGCTTTGGTTTTAATTAATCTGTTGTGCAGATTAATTAAAACCTAAAAAATTAATTGTGTTGTTCAGACGACTTAGTGATAACTTTTGTCTACATGCGTTATATCTGCTACATTTGCTGCATTCACAGGTATCACCCAAGCAGCAAAAAAAAGCAGTTATTGAGAAACTCACTATAAAGAGAGAGACTCGAGTCAGCGGATATAGGAAATTCTGCTGTGTTACAGACTGTAATTTTGCCATCACAGATCCTGTGCTCCGTGGGCCATTTACTCCACTGTAGGATTATGGGATATGTTTGCTGATCTCATCTCTGTTGAAAATTAGTCCCTGTAGGAGTAGGTGGTTGCCTAGGGGTCATGACCAACTTGGAGAGTTTCTAGGTATTTGGAGTGCGGTGTCGCTGATGCGAGCAGCTGTGCGTGTCTGTGGGAGCTTAGGTCAGCTTTGCACTGTTCGATTGAAAAATAGCCTAAAAGGGACTAAGAGTTGGTGCTGGTAGTGGGACGTGAGTGTGTATGGTACTAAACAGGGTACGTGCACATCAATATACCAGTTGGTATGGGGGGTTATATAGTGATACAGGGGCCTTCATCAGCACTGGCTGGTTCTTCTGTTGAGGTGCTGTGTTTCTGCTCAGGGATAGAACTGAAACTCGCCAATGCAAGTGTAAGAGGTGAAAAAGTTAAGTAAATGTGATGAGGAAAAAAATACCCTGGTTTTGCCAGGGATACTCTTCTACACAAAAAAGCAGAAGCCCTGTGATTTATTGGCCTTTCATTGAGTTTTTCAGGGTTTTCTGAGGGTTGGGTTATATGCCACTTTCCAGACACTGAGGGCTAATTGGAGAAGGTTTGCCAGTAGCGCAAGATTCATTAGCTCACGGCTTTCCATACTTCAGCAAATGGAAATGTATTGATTGTCCAAATCTTAGTCCTTTTTGAGCCACGCTTCCTCTGTCCTAGATAGAATTAGGACGGAAGAGTAATGTTCACCTCTGCTCCTCTCTCCAAGTCCAGAATGTCTGATATCTTGATAGCTCACGGCTGCGTCTTCAGTTAGTGCCCTGCTTCTGGCACCAGGTACGTGTTAAACTGTTTAAAGCTGTTAGCAGCAATTGGTATCTCCTGCTGAGCCTCCTTTTGCAGCCTGTGGCTCCACTGACTTGGCCCTGCCCGGCGAAGGGGTTGGAGAGGGTTGGGCAGCGTGTGATCGGACCGTATGGCAGACAGCAGGTAACTGGTGGGGCAGGGAGGGGCTGCTGTGGTTTTCAGGGTTCCATAAAGCTTGCTTAGGGTGCAGTGGTGATGAAGGGAACTCCCTGCGGACCTCTGAGTCTTGGGGTAGGTGGGAGAGAGGGTAGCAGGAATGGGAATGATACAGCAAATGGCTCTTCCATGCTTCGGCTAATTCCATACAAAGGGATTATGATCCCCAGTGCCCGTGCCTTGTATGTTCTTCCTCTCTTTTGTCGTGCAGCATGACTGAATCTTATACCCTACACTGTTTCATTTTTCCAGATTGTGTTTTGTTCAAATGGTCTTCAGGAATCAGAATTTGTGTTTCTGTGTCTCTCTTTTAGTGTGATCCTTTGAAGAGGTTTTACAAGAAGTGCTGTGACTATAGTTTAGTATGAGATATAAATGACATTTGTATTTAACAGCTGTTTTGAAATTTCTTGTGAAAAATATTGTGATTTTTTTATTATCAAAAATCAGGTAAAGGAGCAAGTCTTTCCTTTAGTTATTCCTCATTTCTCTCACTAAAATGTATTTGGGAATGTAAATATTGGTGAAGAAACAATCTGACACAATCTGACACTGTAATTACTTTGGAAATGTTTACTCCAGAATACTATTATCCTTTGTCTGGCAAGCATCAAAATAAAGTCTGCTGGAAACATTTTAAAGTTTTAGTGTTGAAGAAGAAAGTATTTCTTTGCGTGATTAAATGTTTAGTATGCTATTTACCTGTTGTTGAAATGTTGATGAACTATTTGGGATCATAGAAGTCGTAAGGGAAGGTTACCCATCCACAAGCACCATACAGGCCCTGGCTCCAAACTTGCCATCGCTTCTATTCATGTCTTACTTAAGTGAATATGGAGTTGGATTTAGATGACCTCCATACCTCCCTTCCAACTTCAGTGAGACTACGATTCTATAAATAAAACAGTCCCAGCGGGTGTTAGGACACTTGCTGAAAGCAGATGTGGAAGACAGGACTTGCAGAAAGATCCTGAGGCTATATTAGACTTTAAATGATTACAGAATCTGAGAAATTAATCTACTTTTGAATGGGTTAATTAAGAAACCTTACAGATAAAGATGTGTAGCTTCCTTCTGAAATCACTGAAATAATATTTTTCCTTTCCTTAAATTTGTTTCTCTACTCAAGCTCCTGTGTCCCTGCTTTGTTTGTAACATTGGGGGTAGATAGTAGTTTTGGCTAAAGCATGAAGCTGGGTATTAAGTAGGCTTAGGCTCTGCCTCCTGTAATGTCAAGTAAATCACTGAACCTTTATGCTGGTATTTGAATTCTGTAAAATGGGCAGCAAGTTGGTAGCTAATTCCATTAATCTCTGCTTCTGAAGTAGTTTAACATACTGAGCTGTTGCTTGGGTAGCTTGAAGTGTGTGCATTCTGTTGCTTAAAATGACCTTATACTTTTTTGAGGTTTTGTGAAGTATGGGAAATTCTACAGACTTAAGTAGTAATAAAATGTGTTGTACTGAGGATTGTGATGCTAACTTTGATTATTTGTAGAAGTTAATTATGTAAAACCAGGTTCTTTGTTCTGGTGGTAGGATAGAGCGTTTCTGGGACCTGGTCTTTTATTTCAGTTATATTTGTTATGGAAGATCTTGTTACGAAAGGCAGAACCTTTTATATATACTTGTTGGGGAAAGGAACAAGAAGTAAATGTTAGGGATTCAGAGGCTGGATGCTCTTAGATAAAGAACATTCCAGAACAAGTTGCTATTTTGATTATTAAAACAAATGTGTGTTCTACGTGGTTATCTCATATATGAAGTGTATTATTATGTATAGTGTTTTATTTCACTGGATGAGGCTTTCACACACAGTAATTTCATATGCAAAAGAGATTTCTTGTGTTAAATATACATGGAATTATTGGAATAGATGGAATAAAGTTATTTGCCTGTCACAGTATGCTGTGGAGACTTTAACTCTTGTGTAGGTCATAATTTCACTACTAATTCTAGGGACCTGCTATTCCTGGGTGTTACGTCCACACACAGTTACTGAACTACGAAGAAATAATGTTGCTTTGAACTGGATTTTGTAAGCATTGAGGACATTCTAGAAGAGCTGTCTGTAGAAATAGAGTTTGGTTGAATAACTGGCATCAGAGGTTTAGATTGAAAGGGGTTTCCAGTTAAAGGTTTTGAATTTCAAAAATGCAGACTGAGAAACTGTAGGGAAATGGTTTGAAATTAGTTGAACCAAAGAACTGAGGGAGCTAATGGTGGGGTTCTTGGAACCTCTTTGATTCAGAATTAGAAGAAGTGCGTAGGATTTGCATCCCAAGAAAAGGTAGAATACATGAGCAGAACAATTGCAGACCTAATCGGAAGGAAAGCCAGCCAAAGAGAATATGAGAATCTAGCCAAGAACTTGAAAGGAGTGGCAAAAGTGGTTGTTCAAAAAATGAAGACTGTCATAGAGTTCAGAAGTCCTAAGGTGGGAATAAGGTGTTTCCAGAAGTCAAGCTGAGTTTGACCTTGTAAAGGAAAATAATCCAAGTAGTAAAAAGCTATTTATCCAGTAAAAATGAAACAAGAAAGGAAGTTGGGCATTACGGAGTAAGCGTGAGGTTATGATCAGAGCTATCATCCCCAGTTTATATTAATATTTTGCCTTCATTTTTGGAGCAGTTGGTCATATTGAACATGGAATTGGGATTAAGAGTGAAATAGATGTATAGAGGTGGAAACTCTCACGGTGGAAATTCTTACAGTGAAATGAAGATGGAACCTGGAAGTTCCTAGTGCTCAGGTTTGTAGGGGACTGGGTGAAAGAAGCAGTATTTTAGAAAGTCTTGTAGCAAACATTTCAAAACAAACAGAACACTATCAAAAGAGAGATGGTATTTAACTGCAGAAGAGCAATTGCAGCAGCTGTTCTTCAGAAAGTAGAGAAGAGGTGATTCTGGCAGCTTGAAAATTGTTAAGCTTTTTTTTTCTCTGTAGCAAAGCAATAGAAAAAGACTTTTTTAAAAGAATCAAAGGCAGGGAGGCAAATGGAAAAGTGGAATACATGTAAATGGATTTATGAGAGGTAGCATATGTCAGACTAAATTAGTATCTGCCTCTAAGATGGAAGACCTTGTTAAAAATTTCAGTAGTTCTGTCTCAGAAAGTTGGAGCACGCTAAGACACTTGCTTCTGACGGAACGCGGGGAAGCCTTATCATTGCTTAGGGTTACAGTAAAACATGGGTGACTGGGAGGACTTTAGTGGGGATGGAATTGATGATACAGAAGAAGTTCCACAGTAAACTAGTGACTTATTTGTAGGGAATGACAGCTAAGGAGGAAGCCACTCTGTGACTCGCACGCGCAGAGTGACAGCAGTAACCCACGGTGCGGTGCTGCTGGGAGGAAGGGAAATGGCATTCTAGATACATCAAGCAAAATATTTTGGTAACGGTAGGGAGTCATGAGTGTCATTTTATAACTGGCGAAGGAGACTTCATCTGGAATGTGTCTGGTGGATCCTGCTTAAGGTGGGTGAGTTTGCATGAAGAGCTGCAGCAACTTGCTGTTCTTATTTGTCTTTTTTTGGTTAATTCTATCATAAAACAGGGGTTTTAGTAAATTTATCTTGCTCAGAGAGGGATGACAAAGCTTGAAAAAGAGCTTAATTACATCTCTGGTATGTTCGTAAAGAAAAAGCACCTGAAGGCTGAAGGGCAGCGTTCCACTTTTAGGGTGGAATTGGACATTTTCCAACTAAGATTAGAACTGTAATAGAATCCACTCTTTTCCTGTGTTCCTAGTAGACTACTGTATTGTCTAACAGTGTCTATTAATTCTGTTAAGGGTTGGAATTTCCTTCAGCACTGCTGAACTCACAGACCACAAAGAATCTATTAACAAAAGTACCTGACATTCTTGTAGTTAAATGGTATGAAGCGACAGCTGTTATTCTGTGGTGTGCTTTTTTATATAGGAAGTATTCTAGTGAGAGCAGAAACTAATTTTACTCACTTGAGTTGATTCAAGAGACCCGTCAGATCACTTGGATATTTCCATATGATAAAGTCGGTGGAAGGCGTGAACGCAGAATTTACCTCTAAGACCTATTTGCCTTGCGTTATTGCATGTACAGCTGCACTTCTTAGTCTATGCACATCTCTAACTTTTTATGTTCCTCTCTGCAGTTTCATCTGCCTTAGTATTCAGTGTGTAGTCTCAAAGGCATAGGAAGATGGTTCACATTGAAAGGATATATTTTAATATTCAGACTATGTTGCACGTAGACCTAGGGCCTTTTATTTGATAAAATACCTGTATTTCAAATTTACTATCCACATTATTTGTTAAAAGCAATAAGCTATAAAGGCTTTTAAAAGTTGCGCTACCAAACTCTCCAGTCTAATCCATCTAGATCATGTCTTTTCTGATAAAAAAATTCCCAAGGTTTTATCCAGCTTGTAATCGTCTTTACATCTCTATAAGCTTGCAGTCGTCTTTAAGATGGACTCTGACGTTTAGATACTGACATATTTAGATTCAGTAGGTATGTAGATTCTGACATATTTCAATATTTACTTGTTAGCTGTGCTTTCTTAGAAGCCCGAACGTACCTGTTCATTAGTGTTGACTTGGGTGATTGTCCAGTAGATTTTTATTGTGTGTGGTCTGCTTAAACAGAATATTCAGAATATTTTAATACTGTATTTTTTCACAAGGGCAAAACGGAGAGAACTCGTGGATCTAGAGATTTAGAGCACTCTTGAAAAAGCTGGTAATTTAGAAGTGTGACAGAGTGCACTAATGCAAACAAGAATGTTTCAGTATGGTGTTTGGGAGCATGAGATTACCAAATCACATAGCTCTGTATTCCTCTTTGCTCAGCCTTTTTCCCTGCAGTAGTTCCTCAGTTTTATCTCCCCTCTATTAATCTGCTGAGCTGACTAAGAACTGACACTGTGATGTTTTGCACATTTCTTTCATGTTGATATTTAAGATGGGGGGAGGGAAATACCATTAGAAAGAGAAGGTTTTTTCTTTTTTTTTTTTTTCTTTTCCCCATTCTCTCTGTATGGCCAGTAAAGCAATTTCCAACCTTAACAGCTGTAGATCCAAAATAACTACGAAGACTTACTGTGGTTTACTACAAGTGCAGGATGCAGTCATTACCAGTAAGTCTTGACCATTAAAAAGGGAAAATTATGCTTGACCAACCTCATAATCTTCTACAATGAAATGGCTGGCTTGGTAGATGAGGGGAGAGCAGTGGATCTTGTCTACGTTCACTTCAGTAAGGCTTTTGACATAATGTCCTCATGGAGAGGCTGATGAAGGCAGGGCTGGATGAGCAGACAGGGAGGTGGATTGAAAACTGGCTGAACAGGGAAGTGGGCAGATAGGAACCTCACGAAGTTCAACAGTCCTGCACCTAGGGAGGAAAGCCTCATGCACCAGTACATGCTGGGGGTGCTGGGGGTCACCCAGCTGGAAATCAGCTTTACAGAAGAGGATCTGCGGTCCTGGTGGACACCAAGGTGCACTTGAGCCAGCAATGTGCCCTTGCTGCAAGGAAGGCTGATGGCATCCTGGGCTGCATTAGGAGGAGTGTTGCCAGGCAGGTCAATGGAGGTGATCCTTCCCCTCTGCTCAGCACTGGTGAGGCCGTGCTTGGAGCACTGGATCCTGTTCTGGTTTCCCCAGTACAAGAGACTGGAGAGAGTCTAGTGAAGGCCCAGGAAGATGAAGAAGGGTCTGGAGCATCTCTCCTATGAGGAGAGGCTGAGGGAGCTAGGACTGTTTAGCCTAAAGAAGAGAAGGCTCGGGGGGGAATCTTATTAATGTATATAAATACCTGAAAAGAGGGCATGAAGACGACGGAGCCAGGCTTTGTTAATGATGCCCAGTGACAGCACCAGAGGCAGTGAGCGCAAACTGAAACACAGGAGGTTCCCTCCGAACCTCAGGAAACACTTTTACCTGTGAGGGTGACTGAGCACTACCACGGGTTGCCCAGAGAGGTTTTGGAGACTCCATCCTTGGAGATACTCAGAAGCTGCCTGGACATGGTCCTGGGCAACTGGGTCTAGGTGGCCCTGCTTGAGCAGGGTGGTTGGACCAGATGACCTCCGTAGGTCCCTTCCAACTTCAACCATCCTGTGCTTCTGTGGCTTAATATAAATCAGAAAAAAAATATTTTCCTGATAGTGAACTTTGGCAAAGGAAGCAGCTAAATTGCAACCAAGAGAAATTATTTTAATTTTATTATTTGTAAAATATACTAAGTGATCTCTCATATTCTTTGTCGAATTATAAGAGTGCATGGGTTTGCGGATCCAAAGGTGGTGCAGCAGCTCCAGTAGATTCTCCCTGATTGTAATAGTTAATGTTGTTTTTGAATATTTTGACAAGAACTCTTGTATACAGCTGGAATTTTTAACTGTAATTACAGATAGTTTAGTTTAAGGATTGATAATGTTTTTTTAATCTTTCCTGTTAACGAGAACCTAGACCCACTACTGTCAATCAAAATGGCTATCTAAGAAAGGATTCTAAGGGTTTTTTGACATTCTTTGTTGTATTATAGCATGAGAAGATTGACCTAACCTTATGAGTTAACATTTAACAATGCAGAAAAGTATTGGGGAAATGTTTAAACAAATATTATTAGTTAAATATTGATGATTAAGAGGAGAAATATTAAAACCAGCCTATACAAAAAATAAAACTGTTGAGGGGTGGTGTTCATTTGCAGCAGAGACAAAGCCCACTAGCATTTTGCATAGAGCAGTAGCTGAAGTCTCTATGGCTGTTGCTGTCCTGCGGCTGAGTAAGCCCTGGCTGGAATGGGAACGTGAGCTGAGCGCTCCATTGAGGCCGAATACTCAAAAGCTCTGGTCAGACTGGTAAATAATTCCACACCGTGCTGTACACCTTCAGCGCTATCTACTCACTTTGTAAAATGTACCGAGCTGCTAACATTGCCTGGTTTATCTGTGAAATCCATCTGATAATGACGGAGGGAGGCATTTTGCTGATTTCATAAAACTCAAGATCTCCCAGAAGAGAGGCCGGTGTGTATGGCTGAAGATGACCAGCAGTGTTTTATGAAACACGAGGGAGATGAGCGGGAAGTTCTTTGAGTAGCACTTTGAACAAAGGGATTAAAACTGAAAGGTATTGAGTAATATGAAGTAAATTGTTCTTCACTCCTTTGGCTTAAAAGTGGATCTGTTAGAGCAAATGTCTTGTGCCCATTTATGTTATTTTATTTTTCTAGTCCAGAGGGTTGCTTATGTCTCTAAGCCCTGGAGAACCCCTGTAGTTAATCCATGCCATTAAGAACTGCACATTTCTGAGCTTTGGAAAGCTGGATTTAGCTTCCAGCAGCACGGCGATGAGAACCACGGAGGCTTGGCCGGCAGGGCGGTGGGGTTCTCTGTCCCTGGCCGGGCGGCGGGGTGGGAGTACGGGCTGAGCCGGAGCCTCGCCAGCAGCCTGCACCCGCTGCCCTGGCTGGGTCCTGCCCAGCTCTCGTACACCAACGCAGCTGGTGCAGGCAGCGCTGCCCGTGCAGCATTCAGGGCTCAAAGAAGCCATTGGGGCACGTTTGTGGCCTTTTTTTGAGAGCTAACGCCTGCCACTGCTTCAGGAGTCCCGCAGTGTAGCAGTGGCCGAAATACGCAGTTGAACCCTTTCTTCACCATTTTGCCTCAACTGACTTCTGAATGTTATCTGAGCGTTGTAATCTGCCTCATAGGTTTGGTGTTTTTTTTTAATGTAGTTTCTGGTTGTCTCCTATTGTTTTTTTTTTCCACACTGTATTGATTCTGGACACTTCCCAGGCTGCAGTTAGTTTTTTTTGATGGCTTGGGACATAGTTTCCTTTTTTATCCTCAGATTCCTTGTTTTGTAGAGCTTTTGTAGAGCTACATACTTAACATTAAAAAATAGAAAAGAAAAAAAACCCAACTTCTTTTTCAATTGCCAGTTTATGAATTTTTGTCACTGTTTTATGTACAGTGTATTCATCAGTTGAAAGACTGAAGAATTTACTCTGGTGCTTTTTTCCCACTGAGATTGTTTTGTTACAGCATTATCCGTGGTTTTTGTTTATGGTGTTTTATTGTTTGTAATAAGTAAATAATGTGTGAAATGTATAGCTTCATGTCCATAGAGGCTCTGTAAATGCTGTTCATGCTCTGGTTGTTCTCTCCACAGATCATTCTGTCTGTCCTTACTCTTTGCTTTTGATAGCTTGCTTCTTTCTTGTGTGAGGCAACAAAATCTAGATGTGCCATATGTTCCACCACAGTTTTCCTTAAAGCTGTGGCTGACACCTGAGAGGAGAGGAAGCGTCTTCTTTGGGCTGCGTTGCGTGGAGTATCTGCTTCACCTGGCCAGCTTATAAGCGGATCTGCTGCCACCCCTTTTGAGAAGGTGTACACCTAGAAAAGTAAGAATTAAAAGAACAAACTTACTTGGGTATGCAGATACTTGACTAATAAAATATTGTAGTAATTCATCAAAAGGCTTTGAAAGAGAAATTTTCGTCTTAACAACTCTGTAATTTATTCTTATATGATAAACATAATACTCCCAAGGGTGTGGGGCTTGCTTTAGCTGCAAGAATTTTTGCAGTGCAGGGTAAGCCTGCCAGGAGAGTGTAGTGAAAAATGTCTGTTAAGGGTAAGCATACCGTGACTTCTCTCTGGCGTAAGGTATTTTTTGTTCTCTTTTAAACAAGAGTGGTACTATAATCATGAAATACTAGATCAAATTCTTTGTCTTTTATTAGCACTGGAATTCCAAGATACAACATCATGTGGTGACTTGCTGAATAATAGTTGTCTTTTAATGAGTGACTTGGATTACTTTACTCTGAAAATGAAGGTCAAAGTTTTATCTTTTGTCTTACTATCTGGAAAAAACCACCAGCAGTAGAAGAAAAGGAGGACTGGCTCTCATCCTTCTTGCAGACCTCAGATTTGATTAAGTTCCTGAAGTGAAAAAAATGCTATTGTAGAATAAATTACATTTAAAATATCTTACTTTGAATCAACTGCTTCTGCTAATATCCATGTCCATGTATTTGGTGCAGACATCAGTGTTAACGATCAGAAATAAGATATTTTTGGGACTCTGTCATTGTGCAGCCCTTTGTCCTGCTACTGTTAAGGACTTTTATCAGTAAATTAGCTTAGTAGTACTGATAGCAGATTTCCAGGAGTTACACCAGCAGCTCTGATTCAGTTCACTGAGCTTGCATGCGAGAATTCCTCATGGCACATGATGGTGTCAGACACGGTGATGTGAACTATACCGTGCTATACTGTGCAAACGGTACGGTACAAGATTGGCAGATGACCGTGCTGGAAACCATAATTATAACACCAGTGAGTCATGTGTTGTCTTCTGCACCATTTAGTTAGCACATAGGGAACAGAAAATAAAGTATCAGGGTGTGCTGATAAGAGGGCAGCTGGACAGACGTAATGATGGCCATGACCTAAGAAGCTAAGGAGAGCTGCAGATCTGACAGGCAGTGCTTCCTTTTCTCACGGGTGTGTTGCGGCAAGTAAGCTCAAAAGAAGCAAACGTGAATGGGAGAGTTTGGAACGTACGAAACTTGAGAGTGGTGTAATACAGCCAAATAAGGTGGCACTTCATTTTAAAAAGCTTGTCAAATTGAGATGACTTACGGAAGTTCTTCTTCAAGATGGAAGCGTAGTTATGCCTGTTGAAAGCGAAGTGGGAATCTCTGCATGAATTGCCGGTGTACTTGCCACCGGTGCTACAAGCCTACCAATGAGGTTGTAGGGTATTTTTTGGCTAAGATCATAACAACATCCATGTCATGGAATAGAGGGTTTTCAACTGGGATTTTTTGCAGTGTTATCACAGCACTGTTGAAGTTTAATGTGGA
This sequence comes from Opisthocomus hoazin, assembly GCF_030867145.1. Taxonomy (NCBI): domain Eukaryota; kingdom Metazoa; phylum Chordata; class Aves; order Opisthocomiformes; family Opisthocomidae; genus Opisthocomus; species Opisthocomus hoazin. Next base: position 66,968,544 of record NC_134417.1, on the reverse strand, counting down.
CGTGTCTGCAGAACTGCTTCAGTGACTTAGCAATATTTGACATATTTTACAGTCTCATCGTACTGATGCACTGATCTGCACTATAAGACACTTAATTTCCCATCATGGTTAAGGAGAAACGTATAGCTTTGTCTACAGTTTGCTATAAGGGAAAGACTCAACAGCTAATCGCCTAGAAGAGAGTGAACCAAAAAAAATGAAGCTACAGCGAACTGTCTATGATTGAAAAAACAAAATCTGAGAATTGTGGGGAGTACTGGCCTTCACTCTTTGCTCTGGCTTTGCTCTGGCTGTTCTACCAAAGCAGCCAGCCCTGGGAATTGCACTCTGTTCTGCAACTGTGCTGAACGTGTAGTTTGCTGTCTAATTATACTAAGTACCGGTGGGACGATCCCTTCATCCAGTTGCAAGAATTGTGCCAGAAAATGTCTAGTTCAGGTAGATCTTGTAATGAAACCATGAACTGATGCTTTGCTGGAAACAATTTGAATATCTGGTCATATTCAAACAAATGCAAAGCTACTTTGATAAGAAAGCAAATGACTTAAAGTTCTTAACTTTCAGTACTTTTGATGTGTAACTAAAAAAAAAATCCTACAATTTTGGGTGACAGTTTATAACAAATGGCATCAGCATAATGCAAGAGAGTGTAGTGCCTTCAGCTGAAAGCAGTTCTTGAGTTTAATTACTAGTCAGGGAGTCTCCTTTGTGTGATCACATCACCACTCTACAAGCTGATCAAGGAGATGCTCAGAAAACCTTTGCTACCAATTAACGGTGTTTATTCCTTACTGATCTTGGAGTGCGTGTACATTACCTCATGAAGGCTGGCAGCTTTTTCAGATGTGTTGCAAATCTATAATGACATTTTATGAAACACTTTGGCTTTGTCCATGCGGTTAATAAAAGAGCTTGGAGAAAGGATAACCATGTTTGGAACATGTGCGTGGGAAGGGGACTCGGGCCTCCCTCCATCGTTTCCTAGGAGAGCATCTACCTGAACATTACGCTGTAGGTTACATTGTGTGTTCTTCCACTTTCTCTATTGAACGTGGGACCAAAAGAACCATATATGCAGAAAGAATTTGCAGGTCTTGGCACTGGAAAAAACACAAGGGCAAATACAATTGTGTAGTTTAATATTTAGACTGTTCCCCTTTGGCACTGAGGGCAGCTTTGGGATCTGAGATGTGCTGAAAGACTCATTAAAATGAAATAGATAAGGAAATTTCATAAGGTGAAATAGATTGAAAAAGAGATTCTTAGACTTAAAGGGAATTGAATTTTAACTCCTATGTAGCGGATGGGTGTTATAACCCCTTGACCTTTCTATGAAGTGCACCACTGTCATCTCTTCCTCTCCTGGATAGGCTTTCATGAGGAGAGTTAGGCCTTTCCCAGTTTTTTGGTCAAATGCGACAGTCGCCTGCCTTCAGGAGGCAGTTGTAGGCTTTGAGCCCTGAGCAGAGGGAGGTGTCTCTTTGCAGCCCTTCTTGAGGCTGTAAGCTGGAAGAAGTCAGAGAGACTGCAGTACTCAGTAAATTGATTCTTGACTCTAGTCAGGGCCTTGGTTGATGTTTGTGCTTACTTTCTGGAGCACCACCCCTAACACAACTTCATTTCCCGTCAGATTTTGTGGGGGTTTTAAGTGCTCAACTCCAGATTTCTAGTTTAGTCAGTACATCAGTTTTGTGTTTTCTCTGACCAACTGATAAGACCATAAATACTTTACTGGATTGTAGTCCCTAGTTGGTGATAATGAATAGTATTTGTTTCTCAGACCAGACTCCTGTTCTGGGTGCTTTTCCATCCTCTTTTCTTCAGTCGCGGTATCGGTTGAAACCTGACTTTTTTTTTTTGTCTCTTTCCCATTATGCTATTTGAAATTGGTGGCTGGGAGGTGTCAAAGATGTAACATTTAACTTCACTAAAGCAATTTGAATATGGAGCATAATCCCAAAGGGGAGAAAAAAAGATAAATAAAACATCAATGAATAAAGAAGTTAGAATATTTTTAAAACCAGGATAACCAGGATAGGCTCGCTTATTCATGTCTTGAAGCTGTCTTGGCTTTGGTACACCATCAGGGCCTTATCGAGGTACTCACTTTGTGGCTAGAATGTGTCTTTGTCTGCATAAGGAATATAAATAAGCCCAAAAGATAACACAGTAGGGAGAGAAACAGTTAAAGGAAGATGAAATAATGCTCAGTTATGCAACTAGGATTAGTGGAAGAGGGACGAGTAGAACTTCAAATTTGAACAGAAAATAAAAATTGTAAAATTTAGACAGCTACTTTTGGGGAATCTTATGATGCTGATGAATTGATGTTATAATATTATTGTTCAGAACAAAAATAGTGTTTGTCGCTTACAGTGCGTGCTCACTGACCTACAGGTAAATGAGGTACAGGTGAAATCTGGGGAAAGAGCCGTGAGCTGCAGCTACCCTTGCTGGAGCACTTGTCTCCTGCCTGCATCGCTGCTCTGTCCTTCACCATTTTGATTTGAGAGAACTGTGTCATCCTCAACATCTCCAAAACGCACCTCCCTCATTGTTGTAGCTCTTTACTAGCTGTGAAACCAGGTTTCAGAAATTATAAAAAGATGGGTGATGTGCTGTGGGCAGAATTGTACCTCACGTGTAACTCTGGCTGACAAGAGTGGGTTTGTTGTCAGTGATATCTTCAGCAGAACTGAAACTGAAATTAATACAGAGGAAGTAAAAGAAAGCGGCTTCAGCCTGTGTTTTGAGTACCTAGTGGTTTTATGATAGTGCTGACTTTCTTCTCTGCAGCAGTCCAATGTGACTTGATACTTGTTTGAAAATACTGTCATGGATGCAATTACATGCTTGGCCAACAGAAGTCGGAAACAAATTACGGTTCCCAGAATCTGTACTCCTTTCCTTTGTGTAAAGGTATCAAGAGATTTAAGAGCAGGGGGACTGTCACAGGGATTATGTGTACATATTGCTGCAGGCAGCAGTATAAACTAGGTGTACCTCAATTAAAATTAAACAAGAGGGGTTGGTACCAAAGGCAATCTAGTTGTAGCTGTTTGGTGCTCAATAAAAGATTAATTTACTTTGCAATGGAGTCATATACTTTCTCTTACTTTGTGTTACATAAAATAAGCCAAGGAAATTCTCCTTACTGAACCTGCCTGTCCAAATGCTCATTGCTGATGGATGGTTACAGCATTTGCTAATAATTATATATTCCTCACAAGAGACTGTGAACTTATTTGATGCTTTCACAGGATTTTGTTTGTGGTAATTCAAGGATGTAGTTTAGAAGGCTTACAGTTTGAAGACAAAATTCCTTTCATGGTTGAATTGAGTATCTGGGATCCTGCATGCAACAAAATAAATGTGTCGTCTTCTACGTGTACCAGAGGATGCCAGCACAGACTTTTAGTAAGCTTTTTTTTTCAGAATGCAACATTTGAAGTATCAGAGATTTTTTTTCTTGCGGTTGGAGGGGGTGGCTGGTTCTTCTTTGTGTCATTCTATAGAGGCAGCTGTATGTTGTTTTATGTCTTTTACAGATGGTGGCCTTTTTTTATTTTTCTTGGGGTGGTTTAAAGCATGTTTATGACTAAAGGTGATGGGAAGCTTGGTGCAGAAATGTTAAGCTAACAAAATTATTCCATCCCATTGAGAAGCTCTCTGGACTTCTAGTCTTTTAAGTATCTTATAGGATGATAAGACCTAGGGGATTTTTTTGTGCTACCATGTGCCACAGACTTTGATTTGATTTTTTGTTTCTGTTTTTCTAAGTTGTGGGCAGATGTAGAAGGACAGTAGAATCCTGCTGTTAGAGAGATGCAAATTAACGCCTCCTTGCAGTGCAGTGAATTCTCCTTCGCCAGGCTAAAAGTTTAGGGTTTGGTGTTTTTTTTCCTCTCTGTGGATATCTTAAGAAAATGTATTCCTTATTGTGTTCTTTAAGTAGTTTTCAGAGTCATTATATAATATGGAGGATTTTGTGTTTGAATCTGCACAAGATATTTTAGCCGTTATGTGGGGTTATCTTGCTGCTGTATCAAACTTTTTTCTGGTATTGCAAATTAAGAAATTAGTACACAAGAAGCATGCAGCAGCATATGAGAATTTGATGTGATTTAGGACTATTTGCACAGAGTGCAAAGCTATTTCAGTTTATATTCTTCCAGAAGCCCCCTGCATTTTTGCAGTAGGTGCTGGTGTTCCTAGTTGAGAAGCAGCTTACAGGATTGAGCTCTGAGAAGTATTTCAGATATTATGAGCTGGTCTTTTCTCTCCCAGGTCTTTTCAAAAGCTTTCAGACGTGCTATTTGGAGCACTGGAAAAGAAAACTAACATAGTTTCCCACAGTATAGAGTAACAAAAGTGAATCCATTGTATATGATATGCCATGGTGATGTATTTAAAATAAATAAAATGAACTACTGAATTTAGGCCATGACACGGACCCTCATGTGCCCCCTGCGTTGTGGCCTTGGGCCCTGGCTGCATGGCGGAGTTTCATCTGGGGAGCAGCAGATGCTTGGCAGCAACTCATCCCGTTTTCTAGAAAGCCTCTCTTCCACCGCCACGGGTGAAAATGGTCCTCTCCTCCCCGTGCAACTGGTGGCAGCAGACTGGGAGGAACTTTCCTGTTTTGTATAAAGAAATAATATTTTTTTTTTTTTTCAGATTGCCTGTGTGTGTATATGCATGCCATCAGTTAAAACCCTTGTCTGCGAACGTGTATTGTTTGTGTTTTGCCTTGAATTCAAGTTGCAGTGTGGATTGATACTGCAGATTGATATATGTTGTGCAGTTTGTGCAAGAGGAAAAAGCAAACAACACCTAGAAGACAGTATCTAAAGCCTGCTATTTTTATTTCTCTGTTATGTTTTAATTTCTCCAAGTGGTGTGTTTCTCTGGGGCTGAAACACTCGCCAATTTAAATATTTGCTGGATCATGGCATCCAAATAAACTGCAAATATCACGTACTGTATTTAGTGATACTTAACTCTGTACATAAGAATTAAACATAATTAAGCAAAATATTTTGCTGCATTGCCTAAAGCTCTTAACACTGGGAAGAAAACTCATCAGGCTTCAGAAGTTCAGCATTGTGGAGCTCATCTATTCTCAGTGGCATTTGTAGTGGGACTTAAGTGGGGACCTGTGAAGGCCTAAAACTCATACTTCAGCAATCTCCATTGTTTTAAATACTTCTCAGATGTACTGTTGATGCCAGGGTCCGTGTCCTGGCTTTACCATACCCAGCAGCAACACAGCAGAACCTTGGGCGGCAGTTTGGGTTGCACGAGCACGGAAGGGCTCGATCTCCTGCTGGTGCTCGTGGTGTTCAGTGAGAAGTACCAGCTCCTCTGGCCCCATGTCAGGTTTTCAGGCACTGTGCATGACCTTGCAGTTTAGGCTTTAGAAACACTGTTCTACATAATCCTATTCTACTTTGTGTAAAATAAGTAAATCTGAGGCTTATCTGAATAGCTGCAGAAACTTCTCTTCTGTTTCCTTATGGTACCTTCTAAATTTTTTGAGTTACTTATCACCCTGATGGCTTCCCCGTGGTTAGTCCAGTTACCTTGGAAACCAGTTTACCCGCACATCTAATCTCTGAACTGATGAAATAATATGTACTGCTTGCAAATCAATTTGAACAAAGCTTTCTCTTGTCTTAATTGAAGAATGTTAATCTCTTTGTTCCAGAAGTATCAGAATTTCAGAGGGGCTTTTTTCAGGTTCAAGTAAAATGTTGTGCTTGTTTTTCATTTTAGTCCTTGAAAACACGGCAAAGAGGGTTAACCTGATCATATATTTTAAAAAAGATGTAAATGTCTGCTATGACCAACCACTTGCAAAATCGAAAAATACGGAGAGGCACAGAGCTGTTTACTCATGGTTGAGGCTCCATTAGCCAGCTGTTGAATCAGTGTAGCAGCAGAATTTAACTGTATAGTGGTAGTTCAGAAACGTCTCCTTGTGCAGTTGTGGCATAGCTGCTGCCCAGAGTCACAGAGTGGGGTTTGCTCCTGCCCAGTGCTGGTGAGGAGCACTGGCTGTGCATCCGCTTTGTTATCCACGTTAGTCCAGGCTTCCTTGGAACAGGCTATCCTGAAAGGGATATTTTTCTTATCTTCAATAAGATAGGAAAAAAAGAAGGAACAAAAAGATACTACTTTTTTTTCCCTTCAGCTTTTCCTGTAGTTTTCACTGTGTACTTGCTGGTCTTGTGTTCATCTCCACACTATTAGAATTTCATTTTTTAACTTACATAACAAATGAACAATTAAAGCTGCATCCAGTTTTGTGGGCACAACATGGAAACACTGATTTTTCTGATTATCTTCTAGTAGTTTATTCTAGGATATCATGATTTATTACACTACTATTTTCAGGTTTTATCTGGAACGTGGAAGTTGAATACTGTTACTCTGAAAATCAGAATAATATTTTGTTTTCAGTGTAAACTTATTTGTCTGTTATTTCTGGGAACCTTTCCTGAAAATTAAACTGTTGATAAGAGAAAGCTCTGTCTCCCACCAGACTGCACTGTGTTGTCAGGCTTTCTAAGCAGAACTATCTGTGTTTTTGTCTTCCAGTGTATTTCAGATGATGCTTTTTGACAGCTTATATAGCAAAATCATACATTGTGTGACCCAAATGATTTTTTTTAAAGTAGTTCACCAATTTTAAGCATATGCTGAATTGTGGTAAAAAATATTTTATTTGCAGTGGTACAATAGATAGTTGATCTACTGTTTTCTCATTCATGTTTTTTTCAGTATGGTCATCTGCTTCTCCCTCTTTTTGACACATTCAGGTCATTGAAGCATTTCCTGAGGGTGATGAGGGCTCTCATGTATTGTTAGATGTGTTTATTCTGGAATTCAGGTAACAGAGTTTCATCCTGAAAAATTCCGTAGAGTCAAGGAGTTTCTAGAATTTTTAATAGGATTTTTTTTTCCTGAAAGCTTAATCAAGTTTACAAACTGCTTAATTGAGAGGAAAAACATTACAGAGCAGGATTTATATACTCAGCTGGAAAGAAATGCAGTTTTTCTTGTTTGATTAGTCTACTTATGGTTACCCGCTAAGATTCTAATAATTAGAGATCAAAGATTTGGGGATAGGATTTAAGAGGGAGTTTTGTCAGAGTTCATAGGAAATGTCTTGAAAAATTAAGATGTTGCTGGATGTGTGTATAGAATCTATTGTGATGAAGCACTTCTATCACTGTTTAAGTGTGTGAATTTCATGACATGTACTTCTTTGTTGCTTGGAAAAAAACCCAGGAAATCCTGAAATCAGGACAAAACATGCTATGGCCTGAAGTGATAGATTCTCAGTTGGTGCAAATTTACACTAAAGCAGATTTAACTATGTTAAGTTTTATCTTCTAAGACTTGATTACAGATGTGATATTTTCCAATGTTTTAAAAGCATTTAAAATAAACAAAAAAGGTCATAAGCAGTAGTTAGCATAGATTCACTAAGGGGACGTCATGCTTGACCAATCTGATACCACCTATGATGAAATGATTGGCCTGGTAGATGAGGGGAGAGCAGCGTAGCTTGTCCATCTTGATTTCATTTAGGCTTTCAACACTGTCTCCCGTAACACCTTCACAGAGAAGATGATGAAAGTGGGCTGGAAGAGCAGACAGTGAGGTGGGCTGAAAACTGGCTGAATGGCTGAGCTCAGAAGCACAAAATCTAACTGGAGAACTGTTAACTAGTGGTGTACCCCTCCTGGCCCCAGTCTTGTTCAACATCTTCGTTAATGATCTGGATAATGGGGCAAAGTGTACCCTCAGCAAGTGTGCTGATGACACAAATCTGGGAGGAGTGACTGGTATACCAGAGGGTTGTGCTGCCATCCGGAGAGACCTTGACAGAAGAAATGGGTGGACAGGAACCTCATGAAGCTCAAGAAGAAGTGCAAAGTCCTGCATCCAGGGAGGAATGACTGCATGCACCAGTATATGTTGGGGGCTGACTGGCTGGAAAGCACTTCTGCAGAAGACGACCTGAGGGTCCTGGAGAACACAAAGTTCAACGTGAGCCAGTGATGTGCCATTTGTCTGTACATAAGGAAAACCTGTTTTACTGTGAGGGTCACTGAGCACTGGCACGGGTTGCCTGGAGACATTGTGAAGTCTCTTTCCTCAGACATATTCAGAAGCCATCTGAACGTCGTCCTGGGTAGCTGGTTCTAGGTGGCCCTGCTTGAGCAGGGGAGTTGGACCAGATGACCTCCAGAGGTCCTTACCAACATTAACCGTTCTGTGAATCTGTGAAGTGTGTTTGGAGCATTTCTGTAACTTCAATCTAAATAGGTAACAGTGAGTTTTTTCCTGCCAGTGCTGTAGAATTGTAAGTTAGGTAGCCAACTGGGCAAACAGGTCACATCAGTGAGTATGTTGAAAGCAGAGCAATCAGGATAGTGAGAAATTACTAGATAGACATTCTGAAGAGTTGAAGAATGTTTTTGTTAGTGATGCTGACCAAAAAAGCAACTGTGGAGACAGTTGACTGTGTAAAATTTGGAGGTGTAAATGATATAGAAAAAGAAGAACCCGTTGACCTTGAAAATTGGTGTAACAGACGTGAGATTACAGTTCAGTCAGAAGGGCAATGAAGTCATGCACTATTGGGTTTATGACTGACACCTGGAAATTCATGAGAAGGGAGGAAATACATGGATTTGCTGCTGACCATAGGACTCTTACGATTAGCCGGTTGAGGTTATGTAGCTACGTACAAAGCAAGTGTGTATTTAGAGAGGTACAGTGAGGTAGTGAAGTGCTGTGAAAACCTGCCCTGAGTGATTGTTCACAGTTCCAATGTCTTGCATTTAACAAACTTGACTTTGCACTCAAATGAATGGGTGGACAGAGCTGACAATAATGGGGTCCAAGAGAGCCACAAGTGAATTTAGGATGGAAAGTAGAGGATAGTTGTTAATACCAGACCAATGTGCCTTGAATCTTCGTATTTGGTTATAGGGCATAGAAATAGTATTAAGGCAGACATCAGTAAACTCATGAAAGGGATTACAAAGTACACCGCAGGAGCAGGGTTGGTCTGAGAATTAGAAGGGACCTCCTGGTTTTCTGTTCATGTTACGATGTCCTAAATGAAATGTCTTAGCTTCTCTGTATGTGCTGGATCAAGCCAGTGACAGGAGAAATTAATGCTTGCAGAAGCATGCTTTTCCACTTCATTTTGGCAGGTTTATCACACGAGAGCTATAGATTTTTCTAAAGTGAGAGAACTGGCAAACTTGTCAGCTGTAAAATGCCAGTGATATCAAGTATAGTTCTGTTTGCAAAGCAAAGTGCATTCTCTACAAACTATGCTACAGCTGTCCTGCTTTCTGTCAAAGGAATTAATTACATTGAATGGAGAAAACTGGAATCCGAGATTTCTGATGGGATTGCACCAGTGGATGCTCCCGCAAAGTACAGGGCTAAATGTCTGCCTCAGTGGACAGCTAGGCACCTTGGTTTTGCTGCATTCTTCCCCATAATCATTTCTAGGCACATACATTGTGAGCCAGCTTTCCATTATCAACAGCTGATTCACAGTCTCTCTGGGTCACAGACAAGCCTGAATAACAAGAAAACGAAGCCCTGTTAGTAAAGAAAGAAGTTTTTCTTCTTCATTGATACTTCAGAGTTTTCACATATTTATGGGTAGAGGCGAGTAAAGCATCTCTGAAGTTCATCCAGATGTAATACCTCCATTTTTGGTTGAGATGGTTCTAAGCCACCTGGTTTGGTATCCTGGATTGAAGTACAGAAAAAACCCCCCCCACAAAACAGACTGTTAATCTATCTGAGTGTTACCTCACTAAGAGTAGATATAGTAGAAAAGTAGGTAAAAGCTGATGTGAGGTAGTCACCTCAAAGTTTACGATCAATGACAATTTAGCCAATACAGTCAGTGTAATTAATACCATCCTAAGATAGATGGCTAAAACAGATAGGTGAATTAGTTTGCAAATGAGCCTGTTTCTTCTCTACATTGACTGTGAAGTTGGCCTTAGCTATTAAAATACTGAAAATTAAAGGAAACTGAACTGCAGTGTGACAGGTCACCTGAGATAGGCTTTGCCAGTACTTGACAATTCATATTAGTCTGTAAGCTGAACTTCAGATGCATTAGGGCTCTGTCTATAATAGCATTTGCAACTAAAAGAAAACTACAGACTGTAGAAACACCTTCTTTCTCCAGGGTTATTAGATTCAGTATCTGGCTACCTAAGAACTCAAAACTAACATGAACTTTTGCAAATAATGTCATTAACAACTCTGAGCCTTGGGTTTTGGGTCTTACATCACAGTTGTGTTGAAAAGGTAGTTTATCTTTTCTTGTCCTGAGACCCCACCTATTAAATTCCTAGGTTGTTGGAAAAGTATCTTTTAGTATATGATCATCTCATTAAGTACCTCAGACATGCACAAGGAAGTAGAAGTTATGTTCTGCTGAAAGTCCAGCAAGTCCCAATTGCTTGTCAGAGCAATCAAAACAGTGAGATTGTTACACGTAGTATTTAATGATGTATTTCTGCACAACTTCACAACTTTGGGGTAGTTGGAACTTGAATTTTATTTCAATAAAACACCAAAGTAATTGAACAGGTAGTATACAGATGTACATTCTAAAATTTAGAAACAGCATTTGAGAAGATGTAACAAAAAACCCCTCTAATGTTAAATTAGTGTTAATAATTTGGGAGGAGTTTTCCCTCAGGTATTTCACAAGCCTTTCACTTCTTCAGTTTTCAGCAAGTTAAAATGATTTTAGTGTGCTTCAAGAGTGGGAAAGAGAGTTTTTTCTCCTGTTAGTATGCTCTGTTATGTTACCACATACGCACATTATTTTACTTCTCTTGCAAAGTGCTATATGTCTGAATAAATTATGTACTGAATTATCATAGAATACCAGGTTGGAAGGGACCTCAAAGATCATCTGGCCCAACCTTTCTTGGCAAAAGCACAGTCTAGACAAAATGGCCCAGCACGCTGTCCAGTTGTCCAGTGTTGGACAGTCCACCACTTCCCTGGGGAGATTATTCCAATGGCTGATGGTTCTCATTGTGAAAGATTTTCCTCTTGTGTCCAGTCGGAATCTCCCCAGGATTAATTTGTACCCATTACTCCTTGTCTTTTCCGTGTGACTCCTTGTAAGAAGGGAGTCTCCATCTTCTTTGTAGCCATTCTTTAAATACTGAAACATGGTGATCAGGTCTACCCTAAGTCTTCTTTTCTCAAGGCTGAACAAACCCAGTTTTCTCAGCCTTTCCTCATATGGCAGGCTGCCCAGGCCTTTATTCATCTTTGTGGCCCTTCTCTGGACCCTCATCAGCCTGTCCATATCTTTTTGCATAGTGGGGACCAAAACTGAACACAGTATTCCAGGTGTGGCCTGACAAGTGCTGAGTAGGGTGGGATAATGGCTTCTTTAATTATATGTGGCTCTGAGGTCAAGCAGGTTTCCACTCAATATAGGTAGCACAGGCATTGCAATAAAATGGAAAAATAAAACATGCATGAAAATATAAAGCAGATTCAGAATAAATCCATTTCTTTGTGTGTCCTCCAAAACTACAAATTCTGCGTATTGAACAGTAAGAGCCATAATACTTCCCAAGGTAAGCCTGTTCATGCCAACTAATAAGATGATCAATCTAGAGGCAGTCTGGAATGGTCAGTAAATTGCCGATAGGTTTATAAAGTGTCCAGATTGTGTTTCTTCAAGCATATCGTCTGGTGGATGACAGATTTCTTCTGACAAAGTCCACCTTTGCTTATTGATAGTCTTAATCAGTGCTAGTTGTAAAATGCTGGAGCATTAATCTTAGAAGGGTGAATCATTTTGAGAGCACATTTTTTGAAGTATGCTGATCTACTTTCAGATGATGACAAAGACACAACTCATTACTGTGTATCAAAGAATTTATAGTTTTGCATTGTGAACTGGGACTCATTCTGTTTTTAATAATACGATAACATTTTTGGCCAATAGCATGTCCTTTCTTTGGAAAATTGAAACTACTTTTTCCCCACAAAAAAATACTCTGCCGTTAATTAGTTTTGGTGAAAACAGTGTATAGCTGAAAAGAACTGTCCAGGAGACGTTGAAACATTCAGTCGTGATTTAAAATATCAGAATGTTGTATTAGTTCCAGTTTAAAATGTTTTGAATCAATTTGGCATTAAACAAGTCTTTTTAGTGTCCCAAGGTAGCTGCAGTTAGATGCTTCATGTCTTCCCTTATGGCTTAGGCTACACAGCTGGACTCTGTGTATAATAATTCACTGCTGCCAAGTGATTCCTAGCTTGGTTGTGGTGAGTCAGGAAGTGGGAAAACCAAGAGTCACAGGAGATCTTCTGCCAGGGAATATTAAATTACACATTATGTTTTTGAATTTTTCCATTTGATTTATTATATGTAGGTGAAAATGGGTCTTTTTTAGCTATGTTTTGCGTAATCTTCACTAAGGAAATTTTGATATTCATTCTTTTTCCCAGTGCTCAAAATCCAAACACTGTCTAATAGTTAAAAATGTTGTTTGTTGACCTCTGTTACTGTATTAGCGTTAATCTGAGCTTGTGCTGGACATGCTACTTTGATTTCAGGAGTGGACACTGGGAAGATGAAATGTCTAGCACAAACTTAGATCTCTTTTGGGAGACCTTCTCAGTGGTGCATTGTTGTGTATAGTTTTGAATACAACTTCTGAAACTCACAGTGCAGCGTACATCAACATGCCGTGTATCAGTGTTCAGTGGCTCCCACGCCTTTCAGTTTGAGGAAGTCTTCTTCAAATCATCTTCCTGACTCCTGCTCTTCTGTGTTCATCGTGCCTATGAATGAAGAGTCTTGTGTCTCCCACCATCTAGATTTCTTTCCTGTTCTAGGGCCAATTTCATAAAATTCAAGAGGTTTTAAAACATTAGTTTGAGTTAGATTCTTTCTTTGTTTTGGCAGGTACTTTACGTTGCACTAGCATAAAAGGATTAACAGATCTGGCAGAAGTGACCCTGCTCCATAAATTGAGTGTATCGTATTCTTGCTGATGTAACTGCGGTTGCAGCAATTCAAATATGAATTTTCATTGCTACAAGTATTTTTATTTTTTTTTCAGTCTCTGGGGACAAAAATAGTCTTTAGCAATGGACCCAGCTCTCAAATTCAGGTGCTAGCCTGGGGAGAGTCCTCAGTTTGTCTGGTTAATACTGTATGTCTGAGCTGAATCTAACCTGGGATTTCTTACACTGTAATTTTAGTTCATTCTTCTTTAGGCATTTCATAGTAACTTTTCCTAATAAATGATCTCATTAAATTTAGTAAATAAGACCTTTTTCACTTGGCTGCATGCACCGTTCATTGTATTAAATAGCTAATTAAATGCACAAGCCATTTAATAAAAAAAGATTACACTTTCCCGATTCCATAGCCCAGACAATCTGACAGTTTGTGTGGCAGCAGTGAAGTGAAAGGAGCTCGAATCGCCAGGAAGACACTCCATTTGCTATATAGTAGATTCTAATGGCTTTGTCAGTGAAATATTTTGAAGCTGGAAATTCATAAACATCGTAATGGCTGCATATTATTTTACCTCTCTGCGTTTATTTGAAAGCCATGCTCTCCTTTTCAGTGAATGAGAATTCTAGCCTCAACATTTGAATTCTTGTCATTTTGCTCGTTTAAGCTTTTGTTTGGATCCTTTTCCTGATGGATTAAGCAAGCAGCTGGTCTTTGATCATAGCATCTGTGCCCCTTATTTTGACTTGAAGTTTCAAAATGTGCAGTTCGTGAAAGGTCTAAGCAAATGGATTTCTTTTGTTTGTCATGTTCAAAAGAAAGCAGTTTGAAGACTATTAAGGGTATTTTTGTGCTACTGTCAATGCTGTTACAGTTTAGGATGTATTATTGTTTTCCCCTATCAGTACATGGATGCAGGGTTCTTGGGAAATGACAAGAAGTATTACTACCTGAGAGAAATCATTATTTAGTTGTCCCTTAATGAAAGGGCTTTGGAGTAATTGTGCTAACTGAAATGCCAGTATAGATTGGTCTAATCGCTAGCTGAGAGTGACAGAAAATACAGGCAGATTGTGATGATGCCATTCTTTTGATACTGACAGAAGAAATAAGAAGCAGAAAAAAAATAGCAGCCATCTACACACCGTCAAGTCCAGAGAGTACTGAAAATGAAGACTTTGTAGGCCAACTGTTGTAGTTGTAATGATGTATGCTGTTACTTCCTTTATGATTTTTTTTATTGTTGTGGACCTGTGTCGTACGTGGATACAGTTTGTGGTTTGGCACATTAACTTGTACCCCAGAAAAGCAGACACAAGCAAATTGAGTTGGTGATGCTTAAATTACACAATGCACAATTCACTAGCTTTAAGAATAAATATTATAGTTCTACCTGCATATTGACATCTAGGAGTTTAGATTTGCAAACTCATGGGTTTGGTTTGGTTTGCTATTATCGCCAAAAGATTGCAAAAGATGCTGAATGTTGGAGCCCTCACCTCTTCCCAAACTTTCTGTACCTTTAAGTGCTCAAACCACGGGGGTGACGAAAGATTAATTATTCCTAGTCCATTCAGCAATGACTGAATTCTTCTCGTCTTGAAATCAGCATGAAGAGGATACTGTCAGTGATCTCTTCGTCCTTTTTATGCCCAGGTCTGAAGGGAGTGGAAATTAGAGGGTTTTTTTACTTTTGCGTACTTAGGAATGATATTGTTAACAGGTTTTAGGCAACCATCCGACACCTACAGTGGGCAGAACTGGGGAAGACCCTGGTTACCCAGGAGTTTACAGGGCCCAAGGTGCCCCTCTGGGGAAAAAGGGGCAGGTAGAAGCAGTTCTGGTTTATCCTCTGTGTCTGTAAACCAAATGTTTGTTACCTTTCTACTTGTATTCGGAGTTCGCCTTAGTGGTCAATCCTGTTCTTTAAACCCTTTACTAACTGTCCAGCATATTCTGCATATGCTGCTTCGTAATCCACTGCGTAACATTCATTAAACATGGACAAGTAGAAATTTTTTTAGGTGTTTCTTTCCTTACATCTATTAAGAAACGATCCTGGAAGCATGGCAAGGAGAAGGAGCAAGAAGTGTAGCTAACCATCCACAAATCGAGGCGTTTACTTTTACAACGAAGATTCACATTTACCCTCTCCATTTCTAACCTTGATGCCAGTTCAAGTCAAATCAGGCCCGCGTTTATTGACTTGCAAGAGTTTAGTGACGGAAAACATTACTCTTGGCAAATTACAAAATGGCTAGGAGTATCAGACAAAAGAACTGACGCTTCACTGCAGTAATATAAATGACCTAAATACCCAGTTCTAGTGGAGTCTTTTGGTGTGTTAAAATAGATCTTTTGTAGAGTAAAAATTGCACACAATGTAGAAATGTCACCACAACAAAGTATCTAACAATCTTTTAAGGAGCTCTATTAATCAAAAATGTTTTGAACTAAACATAAAGCCGTTGTGATTACTATTTTGTTGACGGTTAGTAGCATGTTGTCTGTGTGACCCCTTTGGAAGAATGTTATCTTTCATCTTTTCAGCATGCTGGCACATCCCCAAGGCTATGAAAAATCAAGTCTGGGGATCCAGGAATTAAATGCGTTTCCAAATGGTGCTTTTTTCCCTACATTTTCTTTTAAGCTAATTTATCTTTCTTTTTTTTTTTTTTTTAATTCCAAGACCCTTTTTGTTTTATATGGTTTCTAAAATTGGATAGCACCTCCTAAATGTAAGTGATTCAGTTTTAACATTTTTCCTTTGCAAAAGCACTGCCGTGGCTTGCCGAGATGTTGAGCACCCACCTCACTTGCTAATTTCCATGGGAGCTGGAAACATTCAGCTTTCATGGAAATAGCACTCAAGATGTCTCAAGTGAGGACTTAAAACTGTTGCTTCCAAAATGACAGGGTGCTTTTGAAAATACAGTCCTATATCTGAAATTAGTTTTTTCTGCATTAGTTTTCTCCATTTTAGTTTGATTCTGAATCAGCTTCACTGAGAGAATTGCAGTAGGGATGGGGGGTGGGCTCAGGCACGGATGCATCAAGGGCGATGTGGAGGACAGGAGGAGGATAAAAGCCCAGGGCCAGCACCAGGGGCTGTAACTGTTTCCTTCGATGTCCCCCGCATCCTGACTGTGTGCCCTCACAGTACGCTGCGGCTGCAGCTTCTCAGACCAGCTCAGCACAGAGGGATTTTAACGTTGCGCTTGCATCCAGCAGAGATGAGTACAAAGAACCTCCGTTCAAGATCCCATATTCTAATGTGGTGTGTGTAGGGGTGAGAGAGGTTCAAATTCGAGGCAGCCCTGCATTTCTTGGTGAGTGTAGCGATCGGGAGGCCCTGTGTCTGTCAGGACCGTTTGAACCAGGTGACTGCGCGCAGGAGCAGTTACAGGGATGAGCTCCCTGGGCAGATTGACTCTGTCAATGCAAAGCAATGCTGATGGAGCACCACGGTACAGTCAGACGCGAGGGAATGGCACTGCTTGGAAATCCTGCCTGGTGTTGCTGTAGCGTGTCTACATGAGATGATCTTTTAAGGTAGTTGCTTTAGTTCAAAAGGAGAGTTTTGGTAATGGAGACGGGGCTGCACCTTTCTCTAAGGAAGGTAGGTAAGCAGGTAACATCTAGGTTGTTCTGCTTTTACTTACCTCGTTTTCAATAATTAATTCTACAGAATAGCTACTGAGGAAGAGCAGATGTCTGCAGATGTCATTACTTTGGTACTTAAGTAGTAAGTTTCGATGTCATTTAAAATAAAACAATTTTGAAGTGCTGAAAAGAGAAGGAACAAAAGGAGAGTACTGAATGTGGAATTGAGAAACGTGAGGTGAGGGACCAAACTGATGCCAGGACAGTCAGTCCAATGTGCTCTCCTTCCTTCCTGCTTGAAGGTGCAGTGGAGAGGAGGTAACACAACTAGTACAGCATCACCGCTGCTTTTCCCTCAAAGCATTTCTGAGTCATAAACTGAAGTGCTAAACATCTGTCAATTCTGAAATAATGGGACATGAATTTTTACCAAAAAGATTTCATGTGGATATTCTTTTTTAGGTCTTACTTCAAACTTCATTTTTTTTCATTCAAATTTTTTATTCTATTTCTAGGATTAATGTATACCTTTTAACTCACATTTGTAATCTCTCTCGATGCTTGTTTAGCCATACATCTTATGGAAATTCCTTTATTTCATTACTTGCATGGAGTTGTAGGTGTGCCCCTCTAATGGGGTTTTTAATTTGTGTTTCCTCCTGCTCTGCTCAGCCAACCGTAATGCTGTAGAGAAATGTTCTGTCTTGAGGGCAGGAATAAAATTTATGGAAATAAAATTGATATTTGAGATCTGTTCTTGCAGGTCATCTCTGCTTACATCTGTCCTCCATTTACTGCAGTGACAGGGATGTGTATACGTAAAAAGGAGGGTGAAGCTCTGTGATTGCAACCTTTCCTGGCGAACAGTATTCAACAGCCTGTGTCTGACAGTTTTAGAGGCCTGCCGAGCTGCATTACTGAAACTACAGGTCACAACTAACAATTACGCAAGTTAATTACTCTTTCCTCGATTGTGAAAGGCTTATATAAGACTTTCTTTTTAAAACATGTATAATTGCCTTGAAGAAAAAACTGCTATTATTTACAGAACACATTGTATAATAGAACTCAAAGCAAGAATATACCCTGAAGCTTGCTCTTACAGAGGTGGTTTAGCCCAGATGCCCTAGAAATAAAGTCCTGAGGGGCAGCTTCAAGTGTACTTTGAACTCAGCTGCATGACTGAGAACTTGCGCATTTTGAAACATGTACATTTTATGTCAGGGTCCTACAGTATTTGATGTAAAAAAAAAAAAAAAAGTTCTTCAGATAAGCACTAATCTTCAACTAAAAATAGAATTACATTTGTAGAGCAGTTAGGAATATTCACAATCCAGAGTAACTTGGAAAATCTAAAACATGGCTGCTGTGAAACACCCATTTTAATTTAGCGCAAATAGTTTAACATACAGTTGTTTCCGGGTTCAGTTTTGGAAATGTAAAGTGTTTAAAAAAAAGTCACTAAATTCAGTACAAAAGCAGTAATTACATTCCCTTCGGAGCCAAGCTGGTGGGTAACACAGCTCCTTTTGACTTTTACTATCTGTGGGTTTTAATGTAGGCGGAAAGCTTGCCACAAAATGATAATTGGATAGTACTCGACATTTCTAAAAAATGTTTCTTTTTTCCCCACCAGATTTGCAACCTACACAGTGAAGCTATGTTCTTGTATCATGAGAAAATGTAATTTAGGAAAGCAGGAATTCACTGAATATAAAGTCTCAAATGGCAGAGGGGAATACAGTTTCAGTATTAGGCTTTTGTAAAAGGAAAAATGTTTATCAAAGCTGTAGTAATCTTTTATTCATGCAGTTATGTCTTGAATATTTACAAATCCATATAAAACAGAATGTACTATGCGGATGTATTTTTCAGTACAAAGCGGTAGGTACCAAACTCAGAAGATGAAACAGAATAGAGGTAAAAGCTTTTCTGATCTGCATAGAGAAAAATTCTTTTTATGACCACTGGTAATAAATGGGATCTAAAATAGGCAGCAGTACAAAATTGGCATAATACCACTAGCATGAAGGAAAGTGTTTTCCCTCCTCTCCCATTAACTGTAATGACTGCAGTCCTAAGTCTTGAAATCGAAAACAAAAGAGAAGAATACAATTTAGAAAAATCCATGTATATTTCAATGTAAGGTCTTAAAGTAGAACAGAATTTTAAGGGAGTTTTTTTTTTTTTTAAACAAACAGCATTATTTTAGAAAGTGTCTTATTAAGACTTCTTATTTGGGTGTATTCAGCTGGTTTTAGTTTGGTTTTGTGTGTGTTTTAGCTCAGATTCTCTGTTCTTCACTGTATGTGTCAAAAACTGTTATTGTTTTATTAAACTTCAGACTGGCTGTTCTGTTGATAGTGAGATACGGATACCCTTAAGCTTGTGCAAGATAAATACATTTACTGTGGCCGTTACAAACATTTGATTAGGTATTACAGATAAGGAGGCTGTATTGATGGGTACTGAACCTGCATGCTTCTATAGACCCAGTTTAATGGTACCTTTGTGTCATTAGGCCAGTACGCTCACAAGATGTCTTCATAGAATAATAAACAATTACTGAATTAGGAGTAGAAATAAATAAAAAAATGGCTCTGAAATGTGGTATGGTGATTTGCTTGTTTCAAGCAATTCAAAACAAGTGCGCTGTTGCAGAGACTTGGAGGAGTGGAGTGTGTAACTGCAGCTTGCTGCTGTTTCAGCCTTGTCTCAAGGGTAAAATAGAGCAAAAGTTCATTAAATTCATGATTGCTATAAAAACCTGAAGTTTAATTCACATCTTGCCAGAGGAGATGCTGTAAGAAGCAACTATATAGCCTCAGGTTGCGTACGCCTGTAATTATTATTTAGGATCTATCATATACCATGTGAAATGTCTACTCTCATAGCTCCAAAGCTCAGTGGCAGCAGCAATTTTTTCCAGTCACAGGACTGATACGATGGATTTATGTTAATAGAAAGTGGGTGCATCTTCCACTGCTGCCAGTAGTGTATTCTGGTCGTTACATGATTATAACTTCTGGATTTTGCCAAAAAGAGCAGAACAGAAGTAAACTTTTCTAATATTCTTGAGGTTGTCTTGAGAACTTTAAATGTTTCATTAAGACTGGATATCTTCAGGTTTATCTGCAATTCAGAGCGATTCTAATGGAATGAGTTTATTTGACAGTAGGGTTTCTGTTTTATTGGAGATATTTTGTTCTTTCTGGACATATTGCTAATTCATTGGAATAATTTTTTTAATGTTAGTTTAGAGGATTAAATGCTTTTTGCTTCATGTTTGAACTGCCACATATGCTGAACAGCTTTTTCAGTTCTTTGTTTTATGTGGGACTGGGTTGTTACCAGAATCTTGATAAAAGTTGCATGCAAGAGCTGTAAGGCCATGTTTTCTGTCTTGAACCCCCCTAGACTTGAGATATAATACAAGTTTTAAGACGGGTTGGTGACAGCCCTTGATATTAACAGTGCAGCTGTCATTTGCCGGAAATGACAGCAGACAAGCTACTTGTACTTGGTCTGTTGTCTCCTAGAGGTGTTAAAGCAAGCAGGCCTCCAAAAGAGAACTTCCTGGAAAACACGGGAAGAGTAACTAAGAAAAGGAGAAGTATGTTCAGTATGTCCAGCTCCAACGTTATTGCTGCTTTCTTACAGCTTAGTGGGAGGAAGTAACTGGAGGTGCTAAAACCAGCCCAGCTTCCTAACTGCATTAGATCAGGACCTTCAAAATGAACTGGCTGTTTGTCAAGTACTGTAATTTATGCCCTTGTAAACTCATACTTCTTTCTGAATTGTTGATATCTGATCACACGATTGTGTAGTTGCCAGTTTGAATGCAAAGGAGACAGTGAGAACTACACAGCCCTGGGAGAACAAGAACAGCATCCTCCTGGCATCCTCTTGGCAGCAACCTGCGAGTTTCAGCAGATCTTCATCAAGCTTGTCTGGAAGCATCACCCAAGCTTCAGCTTCATTCCTCCGCAGAAGGAATTTGGGGAGGTTGTTGCATTATGTGTCTTAAATTCTGAAGAACGATTGTTTCTCTAGCAGAGGAGATAATTTTGGACAGATGAAGAATTTGCTATCAGAAGTTCCTCATGGAGTTTGTTAAAAAAAAAAAAAACAAAAAAAAAACAACCAAAAACACAACAAAGTTTTATTGCATTCTTTTTCTTCAAAACTGCCTTCTACTAGCTGTAGGGATATTATATATTGTTTTAAAAGAAAGAAGGTAACTCTAAGTCAAACTTTCAATTAAAAAAAAGAGACATTTGCAAACAATGACCAGAAAATTCTGGCTAACTCGGTGTCACCATGGCTTTCAGGAGATGAAAAAAAGAAGACAAACGCTATGTGGAATGCAAAACTAATCTCAAAGACTGGAATGTGACCATTCATAATTTTTAAGGTTTTACAGCTGGTTTTGTAAGTGATAATTCAGATAAATTAAATGAGGTCTGCAGTGTTCTTTAACCATTTGGGAAATGTGTCCTTTTCTTTTAGAATGTTTCTTCTTCCAGTAACTGAAAAAGTAAAAGGTAGATCTGGCTACCTATTTTTGTCCAAAGTTGCTCTTTTATTTCAGAATGAAAGGCTGACATCTTCTGCTCTTTCTCTGGGAAAATTTTGGATGAGTTCTTCAAAATGCATGTTAAAAGAAGGAAAAATTCTGAACTTTAAATATCTCTAGAAGTATACCCAGCCTATTTTAGAATACTGGAGTGACTCTTGATATGAATCAGATATATTTCCTTGGCTTTTGCTATTTGGTTCTCAATAGCTTCTGGTAGACACTGTAATGATGTACTGTTATCTTGATCTTGATATCTTAATTGTTTTAAAAGGAACAATGCTTTAAATGCTGTGGATGGCACAGCGGGAAGTAGAAGAACCTCCTTCACTGACAGTTTTCCAAATCGGGACTAACAAGGTACCAGCTTTTCCACAGACTCTATTGAAAAGTGTAGGATAGAATAGAATGCTTTGGGTTGGAAGGGACCTTTAGAGGTCATCTAGCACACCCCCCCTGCCGTGAGCAGGGACATCTTTAACTGCACCAGGTTGCTCAGAGCTCTGTCCAGCCTGGCCTTGAATGTTTCTAGGGATGGGGCATCTACCACCTCTCTGGGCAACCTGTTCCACTGTTTCACCACCCTATGTATGTATGTAACGCTCTTCTAAACCTTTCACTGACAAAGAAAACCTGCATTGGCCACGTCTGAGAGCTGTGGCAGTGCTGCCCAGTGACTCGGCTGGCTGCGTTTGAGTGGGGAGGTGCTGGGGTCAAGCAAGTGTACATGGGAAATACTCTCTGCAAAGATTCTGGATTTGTTCTATTCCCTGATAGATTTTATTTGAAGGTGGAGAAATGAACACAAAGAGCCTGTATTAG
Source organism: Opisthocomus hoazin (assembly GCF_030867145.1). Lineage (NCBI taxonomy): Eukaryota > Metazoa > Chordata > Aves > Opisthocomiformes > Opisthocomidae > Opisthocomus > Opisthocomus hoazin. The sequence continues at coordinate 66,946,489 of NC_134417.1, read as the reverse complement.
AGAAACTAGTATCTAAGGAAAGTAATAATGCTGTCCTTGAAAATAAAGGCAAGAGGAGTTTGTTGCAGGAGAACTTCCCATGAATTTTGGAAAATAGCAAATTTCAAGAAAGAATTATTACGTGTTTAGGAAAAAAAAGAAGCTAAATAACACTTTGAGGCCATTTGACAGAATATTGTGTGAGACAATAGAAGTTTTCCTCTTTAATGTTGGAAGACCTTAACTGGAACGCTAAAAGGAATTAAGCACAGGAAGTATGTACATGCTCATGTACTCACATAGTTGTATATTATGCATAAATAGCTGGAAAGCACTGTAGAATAAGTGTGTATTTCATAAATTTATTGAAGCATTAAGTGAAATTTAAAGAAGAGAAAAATTTGTGATGGAATCCTTTGGGAAAATATATCTGTTATTAGGGAACTGTATGCAGCTGATGCTTTAAAATAGCTGGAAAAAATGGTAGCAGGACCTTTCCAGAATCTCTGTGTAGTTCTTACAGAGTTCTCTGCATTGAATTCAAGCCTGAATATTTACTGTTTTTTATAGTATTCAGCTATGATGAATACTGTATAAAAAGCTCCTGACCATTGTGTCCTTAATGACTTTGCATGGGAGTACATGGATAGAAAATATCTTTGGGTAAGCCCAAAAGCTACTAATACTTAAGTAATGTGATCTTGCTTAAATGGAATGTGTCCTGTATACTCCACACAAGTGATTGTATTTACCACAAGGTAATTTTTTAATCACTTTTTTAGAGAAGCATGAACAGAGAAGGATGTTCCTTTTCCCTCTATTTCTATTAATTTTGATATTGCTTAGTACGGGAGAAAAGCCGATCATATGGAGGAAAATATTTTACATTTTTATTTAAGGTATTTGTGTTTTGAAATGTAAATCTTGTGTTTTGCTTTGCAAAAAGCTTGTGTTTGATTGTCAGTGAAGACAAAAATAGCTATGTGAAAGAATGTGCTTTTTCTCTCTTATTTTTAATTCCAAGCAAATTTGCTTGGAAGTACCAGAAGCATATCAGCGGTGGTAAGAGGAATACTGATGTTAGTGGTCAACACCAGTTTTGGGATCACTTTCATATGGTGAAACTGTGTAAAACTAGCACATGTGGGCCAAACAGGGTTTGGAAAACACTGGGCATTGAGAATATATTCAAACCACATGTAAGCAGAAAGCTTGCTGAAAGGCTCAGATGCTGTTAGAACTTAACCTTGTTATTTATGCTGTAGTTCATGTCAGATTTTTCAATTTTAAGCTCTGTCCAGGAGCTATTAATTTAGCTGTGAGAACTTGCTTCAAGCTGCAATTTTTTATACAGTATATCAAGGTGGAAAACGAGCAGAAATTGGTTCATCCCAGTTTTGAGTTCCAGGAATCTTAAAAAAGCCACTGAGATCAGGAAATCTGTAAAGGCCTGGCTGAAACTCAGTAGAATCAGATATTAAATGGGTTTCAGTTCAAACCTGTTACAAATGAACAGATTAAAATTATTTTTAACTAAAAAGTAGGTAGTGTATTTCTGAAGATAACAGCTAAATCTTTGGAGCAGATGCCACGCTACAAAAAATCTGCTATGAGGTCAAAATATGAGATGCTCTAGTGCTTGTTCAGCATCTTTTGAAATGGAAAAAAGTAGCTAGGGATAATTACCAAGAGTCCAGGTAAACTCTTCCCGTGTGTTTTGACAATGATTTGAAAGACTCTCAGTGGATGTTATGGACTTGGTTGAATATGAACTGTTCTGTCTTGCAATCGCTTTATAATTTGAATATTAAATTTGTAATTTGACTTTGAAGCAACATTTTAACTTGTTCTGAATAAATTTCCGACAGATCACTTTATCATACAGACCAGCAGGTTCTGGAGGAGCATATGTGTTGATCAGAACTTTCTTTTTTGAACAAAACACGGCAGCTATGGGGAAGAAAATTAACTCTATCCCAGATGAAACCAGGACATTTTCCCCTGCTCTCCCTTGCTGTTGCATCAGGCTGATTTTCACCTGCAGGGTTTCATGTACGTGGCGTAACATCCTCCTTGTGTTATTCATATATGGTTCTCGCGCTGTAAGGATAGCCAGCGCCTGTTCAGCCAGCCCCACTTCTGGGCAGTAGCAGAGCTGGCAATGCTGTTGAGCAAGTCCTTCGTTTGAAGGGTTATATGGTAGTTAGTAAAATCTAAGTTTTGACAGTATTTCCCTTTTTAGGTTTTATTTGTTCAAGAAGCTTTAGATACTGCTCCAGGGGTAGGCTTGAAGCGTGGGAGGTTGCCTGCCTGCCCTCGGGGGGGGTGCATGGCAGCCTCCTCTGGGACCTGGGCTCCCACTGCTGCTCCTGCTGAGGTTTCCTTCTCAGCCGTGGGATGCAGATGCTCCTGCCATTGTTCGAATAGGAAAGCCAGCTTCCTAACCTGAAATTACGTGGTGTGAACAGTCTTGCTCTGCAATGTCATATAAGGAGAACAGGCCATTTCAGCGAAGCCACCGAGGTGAAGGGCTCCGGAGTGGACAACCGCGCTGGGGAAACCTTTCCTAAAGTGGCAGTATTGTGAAGTCAAAAATGCAGGGAGGGAGAAGGCACCCCAACCCCCCCCTGCCCCTCAGAGCAGGCAGGAGTCAATTGCAACGAGCGGGCAGCTCTGACTCAGCGGTGCCGGAGGCGTGACCCTCCTGAGCAAACCCTAGGGAGCGCGAGCGACGAGGAGCGCGGCGAACAGGGTGGGCAAACAGGGTGTGGCGCGTCAGAAGGGAGTGGCGTGTCAGTTTGCGTGGCAGTTCGCGCAGCCAGTGCGTGCAGAGAAGGCGGAGGCCCTCCCCCAGCTCCTGAGGCAAGCTCAGGAAACTCATCTGGCTGCAGCGAGTGCCACCAGCTAGCGCTGGAAGCGGACAACAGCAAAGGGAATATCTGCATAAGGTGCGACCAGGTGGACTATCTACTCTGCCTGGTGGCAGAGCTAAGAGAAGAGGTAGATAGGCTACGGAGCATCAGGGAGGCCGAACAGGAGATCGACTGGTGGAGCCGTGCCCTGACAACCCAGGAGTGTACCCAGGAACAACCTGTAAAAAAGGCCTGGGACCAAAGGGCACTAGTAACCTCCCCCCATCAGGCTGAAGGAAGTGACACAAAGGAAAACAGTGAGTGGAAGCGGGTCCGCAATTGGGGCAGGAGGCGAACCCTTCCCTTGCCCACCACATCTCCACAGGTGACTCTGTATAATAGGTATGAGGCTCTAGATGTGGAGGACAAGACAGTGGATGGTGCAGGGGTTGACCCATCCACATCGGAGGAGGCACAAAGATCAGAAGGACCTCCCTCTCGTATTACTACCAGCTCCACAAGGAGGAAGAGACGAGTCATAGTTGTAGGAGACTCCCAGCTGAGGGGAACAGAGGGTCTGATATGCCGGGCAGACCCTCCTCTCAGGGAAGTCTGTTGCCTCCTGGGAGCACGGGTCAAGGACGTTGCTAGGAAACTTCCTAGACTGGTCCGACCCTCAGACTGTTATCCTCTGCTGCTCTTCCACGTGGGTGCGGACGAAGTTGCAGTAAGTAGCCCGAGGGTAATTAAAAAAGAATTCAAAGCCCTAGGACGATTAGTAAAGGAATCTGGAGCACAGGTTATCTTTTCATCGCTCCTTCCAGTGGTGGGCAGAGACGTTGAGCGACATAGGCAGACTCAGTCTATTAACACATGGCTCCGTGACTGGTGTCACCGCCACAACTTTGGGTTCTTTGACCATGGAACGACATACACAGCACCAAGCCTGCTGGCATCAAATGGGAACCAGCTTTCTCAAAGGGGGAAGAGGATCTTTGCCCAGGAGCTCGCGGGGCTCATTGACAGGGCTTTAAACTAGAGGTGAAGTGGGAAGGGGAACCTATCAGGCTTGCCAGCGACAGGCTAGGGGAGGATACACAATGGTTAGAGGGATGGGGGGCTAGTAGGAGCCATCAACCCATTGCTCAGCAGCAGGTGAGGGACACTGCAGCAATGTGGAAGTCTTGCGGAAGGGAGCTGGAGGAGCCTGAGGTATCGGATGCCAACAAGAAAATACCCATGAAACACCTGAAGGGAAAAAAGGGGTGCTCTGCTATGAAGGTAATGAGGCCGACAGCTCAGATGAAATGCCTCTGTACAAACGCACACAGCATGGGAAACAAACAGGAGGAGTTGGAAGCAATCGTGCTGCTGGAAAGCTACGACCTGATTGCCATCACGGAAACTTGGTGGGATGAATCCCACGACTGGAATGTGGCTCTTGATGGCTACAGGCTGTTCAGAAGGGACAGGCGAGGAAGGAGGGGCGGGGGCGTTGCCCTTTACATCAAGAAAACATTACAGAGTGAAGAGCTGTCCCTGAAGAATAACCACGAGCAGGTCAAAAGCTTATGGGTAAGAATCGGAGAGAGAGGCAACAAAGGGAACCTAGTGGTTGGTGTCTACTACAGGCCGCCAGATCAAGAGGAGCTGATAGACGAAGCGTTCTTCCTCCAACTCCAGGAGGCTTCGCACTCGCAGGCTCTTGTCCTACTGGGGGACTTCAGCCACCCCAACATCTGCTGGAAAAGCAACACGGCAAGCTGTAGGCAATCCAGCAGGTTCCTAGAATGCATTGAGGACAACTTCTTAAGCCAGGTAATAAGCACCCCTACCCAAGGGGATGCGATACTAGACCTGTTGGTCACCAGTGCGAGTGAGCTCGTTGGGGATGTCAAGATCGGAGGCAGCCTGGGCTGCAGTGACCACGCGCTGGTGGAACTAACGCTACTGAGGGAAATGGGAATAACAAAGAGCATAGTCAGGACCCTAAATTTTAGGAGGGCAAATTTCCAGCTCTTCAAGGAGATAGTCAGAAGGACTCCCTGGGAAACGGTCCTCAGGGACAGGGGAACAGAACAGAGCTGGCAGGTCTTTAAGGATGTATTCCAGAGAGCACAAGAACGCTCGATCCGCAACTGTAAGAAGTTGGGCAGAGAAGGGAAGAGACCGGCATGGCTGAGGCAAGAGATGCTGGTCAAACTAAGGAAGAAGAGGGAACTGCACAGGCAGTGGAAGCAGGGACTGGCTTCCTGGGAAGAGTCAAGGGAAGCTGCCCGGTTGTGTAGGGATGGGATCAGGAAGGCCAAGGCACAGCTGGAGCTGAACTTGGCAAGGGATGCAAAAAATGAGAAGGGCTTCTACAGGTATGTCAGCCGGAAAAAGAAGGTCAAAGAAAGCGTACCCCCGCTCATGAGCGAGACTGGCAAACTGGTAACAGCAGATGAGGAGAAAGCTGAGGTACTCAACAACTTTTTTGCCTCAGTCTTCACTGGCAGCCTCTCTCCTTACCCCTCCCCAGTTGATGAATGGCATAAAGGAGACTAGGAGGGTAAAATCCCTCTAGCTGTAAATGAAGACCAGGTTCGGGAACTCCTGAGGAACCTAAACGTACAGAAGTCCATGGGACCTGATGAGATGCATCCCAGAGTCCTGAGGGAACTGGCTGACGTAGTTGCCAAGCCACTCTCCACGATATTTGAAAAGTCATGGCAGTCAGGGGAAGTCCCCAGTGACTGGAAAAAGGGAAACATTGTGCCCCTTTTCAAAAAGGGTAGAAAGGAAGACCCTGGGAACTACCGACCTGTCAGCCTCACCTCTGTGCCTGGGAAGATCATGGAACAGATCCTCCTAGAAGATAGGCTAAGGCACATGGAGGCCAGGGAGGTGATTCGAGACAGCCAGCATGGCTTCACAAAGGGCAAGTCCTGCCTCACCAACCTAGTGGCTTTCTATGATGGTGTAACAACAAGGGTGGACAAGGGAAAACCAATGGCCATCATCTATCTGGATTTTTGTAAAGCCTTTGACACGGACCCCACAACATCCTTCTTGCCAAATTGGAGAGCCATGGATTTGATGGGTGGACCATTCGGTGGATAAGGAATTGGTTGGATGGTAGTGGTCAATGGCTCAATGTCCAGATGGAGACCAGTGACGAGTGGAGTCCCTCAGGGGTCTCTACTGGGACTGGTGCTGTTCAATATATTTATCAATGACATGGACAGCAACATCGAGTGCACCCTCAGCAAGTTTGCAGATGACATCAAGCTGAGTGGTACGGTTGAGACACCAGAAGGACGGGAAGCCATCCAGAGGGACCTGGACAGCTGGAGAGGTGGGCCAGTGTGAACCTCATGAGGTTCAACAAGACCAAGTGCAAGGTCCTACACCTGGGTCGGGGTAATCCGCGGTATCAATACAGGCTGGGGGATGAAAGGATCGAGAGCAGCCCTGCTGAGAGGGATTTGGGGGTACTGATAGACGAAAGGCTGGACATGAGCCGGCAATGTGCGCTGGCAGCCCAGAAGGCCAACCGTGTCCTGTGCTGCATCAAGAGAAGCATGGCCAGCAGGTCAAGAGAGGCGATTCTGCCCCTCTACTCTGCTCTGGTGAGACCTCACCTGGACCACTGCGTTCAGCTCTGGAGCCCTCAGCACAAGAAGGACACAGAACTGTTGGAGTGGGTCCAAAGGAGGGCTACAAAAATGATCCGAGGGCTGGAGCACCTCTCCTATGAGGACAGGCTGAGAGACTTGGGCTTGTTCAGCCTGGAGAAGAGAAGGCTGAGGGGAGACCTGATTGCATCCTTTCAGTACTTAAAGAGAGCCTTATAGGAAAGATGGGGACAATCTTTTTAGCAGAGACAACAGTGACAGGACGAGGGGTAATGGTTTTAAACTAAAACAGGGTAGGTTTAGGCTGGATATAAGGAAGAAGTTCTTTACAATGAGGGTGGTGAAACATTGGAACGGGTTGCCCAGAGAGGTAGTGGAGGCCCCATCCCTGGAAACATTCAAGACCAGGTTGGACAGGGCTCTGAGCAACCTGATCTAGTTAGCTGTGTCCCTGCTCGCTGAGGGGGGGTTGGACTAGATGACCTCTAGGGGTCCCTTCCAGCCCAAAACTTTCTATGATTCTATGAAAATGTAGGGCAAAAGAGGCATGAGGGCTTCAACGGGGATGCCTGGTGGAGGGTTGCAGAGTCAATATAAGTAATGCAGATGAAAGCAAATGAGGGAAGACAGTAGTAGAAGAGAAGCAAAGTGGTTTTCACAAGGGTCTCTTTCTGGGGTCCCGTCACACTAACGTCCAAAAATGCCTCAGCAATCTTCGGTGCAACTTTAACTGTCAGAAACAGTCACTTGTAACACTGATTCACAATTGGGATTTTTGAGAGACTGACCCGAGTTGAATGCTCGGTCGTTTTTAAACATCATGGTTAAACAGCCAAGAAAATTAATACCTTCCAAAGGGACTGATATTTTGGCTAGATGTGAGGGCGATAACCTGTGCGTGAACTCAGTAATTTTGCTGAATGCTGCAGTGTTTTGTCTTGATTTAGATTTCGGATGGTGTTGGTTGTATCAAGTCGCCTAAGTCAATTTAATGTTGTTCCTCTAAATCCTGTTTACACAAGGGTTTGGATAAATCCATCATCATCTCCACATTATCGTTGTCACTAGTTTTTAGAAATCAGGCACTGTGCTGACTCGTGAATGTAGTCCCTGCTATAACATAACATGGCCTCTAAGGTTTAGCCTCTGCTATAAAAAGCATTTTTCCTGCTTCTCCAGGCGTGCTGTAGCCCACACCACAACAGTCTTTGAAGCAGATAACTCAATTGAAGGAGTGTTGTGTAAGACTTTGGTAAGTATTCCAGAAATAGTAGTTCTTTTAATGGAGACGGGTCTTCCCAGTGGGAGCCCGGAGCTCTGGAGGCACTGCTTGGGTTGCTTTTGCAGCTGGCGTGGTGAGAAGGAGCTGCTCCCTCCCCTCCCTCCACTCTGGCTGTCGTTTCAGTCCACCTTTGCTGGCTTTCATCTGCCTGCCTTTACCTCCCGAGCCACAGGACTGAGCTGGATAAAAAGCAACCTCACAAAAAAAGGAGTTAATTATTACAGACGCTGGGAGATCGATTTACCTGGCACGAAGAAGCAAATTCCTGATCTCTCAGGCTTTTGGATGGTTTCTGACACCCAGAGCACAACTGCAGGAAGTCAGGTGGTGTTTCTGCTCTATCTGCTGGAAACACACAGGATCAGATGCTGCTGATATTAAAATCACAGTCCCTTTTCAGGAAATCTGACTCAGTATCTTTCCATGCCACCAAATGCTATTTAAAGCACAGACAGACAGGAAAGAAAAAAAAAAATCAAAATACTACAGAAATGAAGGAAATACCCTGAGTTAAAAGCAAAGTTAGCAAACTTGATGCTTATTCCCATGAAAGTAAAACAGCGATTTTGAAAGCTGTTCTAGGATTCATTCCCTCAAGACGTTTCTGTGGATTTCTTTCTGTGGATGCTTTCTTCCTACTAAGATACTTCTGGAGCTTTACATTTTTGTGTCAGGTCCCCAAAAGGCAGAAGAGGTGGTAGTATAACTGAAGATGTTAAGGTAATTGCTCTGTAGAATTTCCTTCTATCTAGCCAAGCTGCTTCTGCCTCAGAAGATGAATGTGGCTTTAGTTGTTTTCTTTATAGCCTTTCCATGAGACCGAAGGATTTAAGAAAACTATTATGGAAGAGGAATGTTAGGTATATCTGTTGACCTGTTATCTATGTGGAGAGTCCTGTTTTAATTTTTTTTTCTGCAATAACTCCCACTTCTCACAAACATCAGAGCAGAAGCCAAATACAGGATGTGCAGGAAGAGTAAGAAAATAGTTTCTTTTTGCTAAAGATATAATTACCATTAGTAAATTGTCACAATAAGTTTTCCCACTTGCTTTTGCAATGAAGTTGGACTAGTCAGTAAGACGCTTAAATTTCAGAACATGAAGTTTCAGTGCATTGTATGGCAATTAGCTTGTAAAAAATGCCTTTCAAGAACAGCAGCAGAGGTCATGGCACATTCCTTGTGTGTTAAGAAAGAACGCTCAAATACGTGTGAAATTAATTTAATCTTTTGAAATCAGGAAAAAAGAATGCTGCTTGTTTGGGAAAATACAGAGCTCATGCATAGCCAAAGGCAGATATAAGATCTTGAAGGTACATTGTATGGGAAGTAAACTCCCCAAAATGGCTAAATCTCTTTTGTACTGGAAATTGATTTTCTAAATTAACTTTCAAGTGTGCTGTTGTAATTTCATTAACATAATGAGAGGTATGAGATTTGCCTGCACTGAAGTACACACAGCTTAGAACTGTACTTAATTTAGGAATGGACTTAAGCAGCACCCAAAACTGGTATGTTAATTAAAATATTTGAAAAATAAAGGCCATTTTGGTGGCTTTTTTTGTAGTTTTGTTTCCAAGTATCTATAGTGCTAATGTGATTGCTTTAATCTAGTGACAGCTGTCAAAAAGAATTAATTATTATTTGTCTTTATTCAGTATTTATAGTGTGTAAGTTGCTTGTTAGTATAATTACTCCTGTTTATAGATTCTGCTTGCCTTCCTGCCAAAGGTTTAGTGGAATATTTTGTTTTGGCAATAATATCTCAGTCTTTCATTTTCTACATCTTAAGTTTATACCTGATGACTTTGTTGTCTTATCATCTCCTTAAATACTAGTTCATTGTTAAAGATTTCGAGGTGTCTTTGCTGCTTTGCTTCCTTCTGTTGTGTGTTATACTTCCTTATTCTTTTTTTATCTACCTTAAAACACCAGTTGCATCCCATATCCTTCTGGCATGTATTTCTGGTGTTGTGATTTTTTGTAATGGCTGACAATAGAAGGAAAGAAAATGTGGGGTGTGTAGCCTCCGCCAGCTGACCCTTCAGCAGTTTTGCAGCACTTGCACTAATACAAACGTGGGCTGCTTCTAGACATTTTAGCATGTCTGTCAGCCTGGTTAGTGGGATGTTTACTGCGTGACTTATACTGGCTTTAAACAACAAAGATTTTTGAAGAAGGGTAGGTAGGGAAAACGGTGGTTAGAGCTAGGGCATTTCTCAGCTTCTTGAGGATAATTATGTACATGAGAGCCATCAGACTTTGATGAGCTGAAGCACTCTGCTGGGAGGCTGAACTGCTGATGGAAAATTAGAGCCAGTAGAGCAATTTTGATGGAACAAAAATAGCCCTTTTCCTGAGTTAAGATATCACTGATGGTGGAAAGCCTTTCATGGTGATATCACTGGACTGCTGGAGTGGATGGGGTGGTCAGGGTTACCACCTTGATACTGGCTTTTGATAAGAAAGACACATGCAAAATCTTTTTATTTCAACCTTATGCTTTGTTGCTGCTGCTAAGATTGAAAAACACATGCAGACCTTTGATGTAAAACCAATTGTTACCCATTGGAATATGGGTAAGACTGGTCAGTATTAGAGGAACGGTAGCCCAGGTCCATCCCTGGGGCGGCAGCTGGTAGCGTGGTGTCCAGGTGAGTTCTCCAGCAGCATCCCTGCACAGGAGCTGCTCTCCGTGGTCATCTTCCCTTGCACCAGCTATCACTACTAGAAGTTTGGTACAGCACAGAATGTGGTCTGTTGCTTTGGAGTGAAGAAAACTGTTAAAAGGGAAAAGGTGGCGAGAAACTGGACTGTGGAACAGGGGTGAGGAGAGGATGGAGCATAAGGCGAAGCAGTGGGAGAACTGCAGTTGTCTTGCTGAAGTTGTTACTCTGCATGAATGTCATCCTTCTTCCACTGTACTGAGAGACTGGCAGGATCCTCCCAGGCCATGTCGTGATTTCTGGTTTGCTCGATACCACTCTTCGGTTGTTTTGATATTAACTGAAATTCTCAGTGAAGCGCAGTTAACATATATGGCAAGAAAATACTATTTGCAAGGTTTAGTGGTTCAGTATATGCAAGGTGATTCCTTTAAACTGTATGTTATTTTAAAATAGCAAACTAACTTTGAGATGCAGTATCTATTACTAGACTTCAGGAGGAATCAGTGGACTTCCTTGTCCATGCTCAAGGGCGAAAAACATTCTAAGATCAGGATCTAATGCAGAATAAGCAGATTAAAATAAAAAAGCAGAAATTAAGCGACCTTTCCGTTACTGGGAAGTCTCCCATTGACTTGGAACAGAAGCTAGCTTGAATTCTTATCAGGCAAGATAATGTGCTTTGCGGGTGTTTTGTCTGTCTTCCCAGTCTTCCCAGGTGTTCTCAAGTTCTCTTCGTAAGGAGCTTTTCTGTCTCTTGCGGCCGGCAGCCCTTCTCCTTCCCCAGCCTCCCTGCCCGGGGGTGCGAGCACTGTGCTCCCTCGGTGGTTTGTAAGGGTAGGCTTCCTCCTACGTGAATGGATCGGTAATGCAGATGGGAAGTTTTGGTAAATTTTTGCTGTCATTTTATGTACATGTTGCATAAAGTAAAAGCAATGCCCTTGTTTTTGTTGCTCATTGCTCTGATTATTCTGGAAGTCATAACTGGCTGTTGTCTTTGATTTGATTGCGATGCAATTTATCCATTTAAAATACCTTGGCTGCTGTTTACTTCCGGACTTTGAGTGTTAATTCTTGTGTGCGGAGCTCACTATTGTCCCTTAGGAAGAGGAAATGAGACCATGCAGGCTCTTCTTTGCATTCCAGATGTTAAAACGATGATAGAAGAGCTGATGTAGCACCTCGGTCTGCTATTCCGTTGCGCTACCAGGAATGATCTTTGCATTTGGACAAAACATTGTAGAAGTCCATCTTAATTTTGTTTTAGCAACTACTTTTTTCCTGTCATGGCACAAACTGTGTAAATGGGCCTAGCAAGATTATCACAGAAATGATGAAGAAATACAACCTCTAGTACGAGTTTTACAATGTTAGGCTTGCAGTTTTGCTTTCACCTTTGTTTACATATTTGTTGGCGCTGTGATAGCTGCTTGTATTTTGTCATATGCAGTTCAGTTGCAAATCAGCTAGATGATTTATTTCTGTCCATACTTGATTACGAATGTATTCATTTTAGATTAATTCATCATTTAGTAGGTAGCTCCTGTTGTTAGTATTGAGCCAAGTCTTTAGCATGGTTGTGCTGATGTCAATAATACTCTGCCAGGGTCATGTACATGGTAGTTGTTTCATTGTACCCCTTTCATTGACTTTACTGGCAACTATAGGAAAGATTAATTGAATAAAACCCCAGACGGCATTCCGTTAAATTGCAAACTGCCAGTTTACAGTAATGTTTTTTATCTGTGTTATTAACTTCTGATCTTTGAAGACTGGAGACTATACTGTTTCATTTCATCCTAGGCTTCCCTGAATGTCATTTCTTGAAACAGAATCGGAGTAACAATACTACAGGTACAGGAAGTAGAAAAAAATAAATTAATACTGCAGTGAGCTACAATTTTCAGGTGTTAAAGCATCCCTGGGAAAATACAGCCTTATGATGACATTTCTCAGAGTTATTTGGGTTTGAATTTGGAATAAATGAATTTAACGTCTTAAGAACATTAAGGAAATTCCAAATAGCATCATTTTCTTGAATTATTTCAAATATGCTTATGACAATTCAGATTTCAAAGAGTATAGACACTTTAGTCTGCTTGCAATGAGGGATAGCTGTCTACAGCCTCTAAATTCTGTTCTAGACTCTTTCTCATAACAATATGAAGATAAGAATGCATATAAAATCATACACTTGAATAAATGAAAATTTATTTGCTTCCTCCAGTAGGTTTTATATGTGATTTTAAAGTGTCATTTAAGAAGTTTTACAAGTAAAACATTTATAAACATAAAAACAACAAAGCATTTCTGTGTTATTTTTGACAATAACTGTCTTACATCTGTACAAGGAACCTACGTGTACAACCCTTTCTAAAAAGCGACATGATGAATCAGTATCAACACAGAATAAGTACGTCCTTGCTTGCTTTCTTGCAGATTACCCGTGGCTAGGTTGTATTCATCCAACACAACAAGGTATTTACATCCTTGTCTGTGGCAGAGACTTCTGTGATATTTTGCTCATGGTACCCAAGAAGTTTGCTGAACGTAGAGTAGGAAAACAGAATGATCTGATTCTGAAGTGGGGGAAATGGAAGAGGAACAAGATCATCATCAGATTCCTCTTGTATTATTACTGGGAATTTATTTTTATGGTTTGTCTACTTTAATTATTAAGGGTATCACATTTGCTCTAGAATTTATTTTCAGTTACAATTCCCAGTAAGATTTTTTATTTAAGCTTGCATTTTTCCTCACAGGCAAGTTTCTGAAGCCCTTCTCCACTGTCCTCCAGGCAGCACTGGACTGGCACTCGGCACAGACTTATGTGAAGGAGAGAGAGTTCAAAGAACAGCTATTAATCTGTCTAATGAATAAAATCCTTTGTAAGCTCCATAACATTTTGCAAGGGAGCGAGTTCCTGCATACTCAACAGATCTGATTACCATGTGACAATTACAGTAGACTATTGTAGAGGGTGAAAAGGCCTTTAGAGACATTGAAGCATATCATAATGTACTGGAAGTCGGCTTTAGTTTATTGGCAGTATTGAATTCAAGGTTAGGTATTACGGCACCTCTTCTTTCTGTGTATGTTCAGCTCTCATTTTATCTTATAGTGCTGGCTTTTATGGAAGTTAATTGTATTTGATTTGAATTTTTGTCCGACCCATCCCTTTTTATTACAAGAAGTCATGAGTAGACTTTTGGTATCTCTTTGTTCCCTTGAAATGACCGTAGCCTATTTGATGTCTGTGGAAACATTTCTCTGCAAAGCTCTACTTCCCCTATGAAACTGAACAGGGCTGGTGTATAGGTGCGGGCACTGGCACGCAGTCGTCCGTGCTGTTAAATTGCTGACGGTTAGTTATATACTCATACAGATGCAGCCTCAAATCTCAGCCCAGCTCTGGCGTGAGTGTGGCAATCAACAGCGGCATCTCAGGTCACCAGCCTGTGTGTGCAGAGGTTTTGGAGAGCTGAGAGGTACGGAAAGGGGAAGGGCCTCCATGTATCTGGCCCAGAAAGGGGTACGGATAGGGAGGGATACAAAGAAAACCTGAGAGTTGTCTTAAGGAAGAGGAGTTCATGTATCAACTCATGCACTGAAAATTAGCTGATGCTGTTCTTTATACACAAAGATGCTTTGTCCTGTCACTGAGTGTGTCTACATCCTTTCCTGGCTGTCTTGTGTTTGGGGAGGCGGGGGGGGGAGAACCTCACAAATCTCTTCCCCTCTCTGCCTTCTGTCTCCCAGCCTTGCCTTGGGCTGGTGATGGTGTAGTGCTGCCTGCAACTTCAGCATTGGTTTGAACAGCAAACCTGCACTACCCGTGAGTCAGGTAGCCACGAAGACATCCATATTTTAGAGTAGGCAGGAGTTTTTAAAAACAAAGGTAGTCTGATTTTCTGCGTTCAGTAAGTCCCATTTGTTAGAGGGTGGAGTGTTCTGGTGGTTCTTCAGGAGACCTGGCACTCGCAGCCTCTATTCTTCTGTTATTACTTTGGCAGGAAGAGAATACCAACCATCGTAAGTATAGAGAACTTTGAATAAAATATGAAACTTCCACTGAAGGATGAGAAGCTTAATTACAGCCCAGGAATATCCACTGCACTCTGGTTTAGTGATGGGTCTGGGACAGGTGGTCACAAGCTCCAGAGTAGCAGCTGTAATAACTATAATCTGGATTACTTGTGTTGCTTAGTATCGGCGTAGTACGGTTGATACTTCTTTCCATGAAGAAAAAGGTTTGTTTTATTCTTCTGAAATTAACTTTGGGCAGGCAATAAACTTTGACTTGCTCCTTTGTACAAGAAGTTAATTGAAATAGATACCTTTTATAGCTTGGCAAAAATAACTAGGAACACTGTAAATGGGAGAACTGACAGATACAGTGTGAGGACCTGGGTTTTTTGAAGAGCCTAATGCTTTGTGCTCTCCCCATGCATCTGCAGAGGAGTCGCTTCTGCAGGTTCTGCACAAGAGGAGGTTTTGCTCAAAGAAGGAGCAGGTGAAAAAGCTGTAATGATGCAAGAAGAAGAAGGTCCATGCCGAGGGGCTCAGGGGACCTGCATGGGAGTGGGTATGGGCACTTAACCAGTGTGTGTGGCGTAAAGACTCTTCCTAACGAAATACATGTAAATAGTGGGCAGGTTGAAAAGGCTGCCTTTGGGCTTTTCTAGATGTTTTAAGCAGAGAGGTGTGTCTACAAGATGCAAGTATCTTTCAGGTGCTGTCTACATTACCAATACAAGATTCTCAATCTCTTTTTTAAAAAAAAAAAAACATAGTGTTTTATTCTGTCTCTTGATTCAATGTCCGGTTTTTATTTCATAGTTTTCATTTTCCTTTCTACTTCTCAAGGAAAGTGCCTTTCACTGTTTATCCCACTATCCACCATAAATATCTTACTCAATCTGGATAGGGTATTGCTAACATTTTGCTTTGCTTCTGAACCATTTTCTGAATAAACCAGTGAAAGAGATTAAAGCTCATGTTTTTCTTCTTGGAGGAAGTGCATCAATGATGATGCAGAATAAATGCTTTTGGAAATAGCTTAAAAATTTATGTGAAACACTTGACCCCCCACTGTCTCTGACGTCAAGCAGGGATGGTAGTAGCTGGCCGTGATGACATTTCAAAAGGCACAGTGTTTCTGTGAGCAGTGCTAATGTAAAATGCAGATTAGGAGACTGCAGGAGGATAAGAAAGAATACTGCCATCACCCACAATCTCACATACCTCTGCTCTTCCAAGCAGCCAGGGGGAAGTGAGGGGTGGGAGAATACCTGCGCTGGGTAATTGAGAATAACAGTGTCCTGATTTTTTATCTTTCGTCTTCTCGACGTGTAAAGAACAAGAAAAATGCAAGAAAGTACTGCTGTTTGTTGGCAAAACATGATTAGTAGCTTCGATAACTTCTTACTTGAAATTGTTGTGAAGAGGTAGTGCTAATTAATTATAAGCGATGTAACACTGCCCTGTGTTTAAGAAAGGAAGGCAAAGCAGACGATACCTTTAGTCACTCACTGTCGTTGAGCTTTCGATCTTCTTGCAATCTAGTCATCTGTTAACGTTTAGGAGAGTATGTCCCAAAGAGATTATCCACTTCGTTCTGTTTTTAGCTGGATTACAGATCATTAGCAATCTTTAGATTCCTGTGTATAAAGAAGTGCAATGAGAACTACGTACAGACATGATATTTAATACTGCGCTTGTGGGAAGAACTAAGTTGCTAAGCCACTTAGGTACTCAGCAGGTCAGGGGAGACTAGGTTAAGCCTTTCCTGATATATCATAGCCTTTCACTGAACACATAGAATTCACCTTGGACTAAAGATAGCCTTGTGTTTATTATGTGCCTGATTAAATCCCAGTAACCTGCTGGATATAAATACAGATTTTTCTAGTGCTGTTTAATCAGTCTTTTATATTCGTCATTTGGACAATATGCTGTCTGTAATATTGAACGTTTATTGCATGAAGATCTAACGTGTGGGGTTTTTTAAATACAAGATTCCACCCTCCCCTTTTTTTAATTGTCATTTTTAGCTAAATTTAAATAATTATACCATTCTCTAAAATTAGTGTATTTTCATTCCAGCAATTTCTATGCAAAAATTTAAAAAGTAGTCAAAATGCTGCTTTTTTAAATAGACCTTTCAGTAAAAAGAACAATACAGAAGCAAAATTCACAGAAGATTGTCTTTTTATAGCTAGTCCTGTTTCTGTCTCCTTGAATTTAAAGATGGGGAGCTGAATTCTTATATGGGCTTCGGATGTTTTAGAAATAAATCATCAATTATTTTCTAAGACAGAGTTTGGGTTTCCTGGTGCAGACTGTTGAAGAGTTGTGCTTGACTTTTGTGTTTCGTGAACTACTTGTGTCTTACAGAATGCCATTTAAAAACAGCTAAGGTATGGCATTTCTGCGCTTAGGAATCCCTCACTGTATTTTATTAAAAATACAGGATCACAATAAAGGATTGTCTAAGAGACCTCACAGGTGGAAAATATGTGGCTTCAGTAGGAAAATTCTGCGCTAGTTGATGAGTTCCACTCATCACAGAATTGAGTATTGTTGCTACGTGTGCAGGTTTAGTGGCTTTAGGACATGCTTTTTATCATTGAATATAATGCAAGAACTATGCATGGTAGTTGGCGCACAGTAACGGGAAGAGAACATAAAATACATGAATAAGTATGAAGTTTCTTGAATGAGAAGTAATAATGACATTTGCTTTCATGAGAAATTGTCAGGGAGAATTACGCTGTACTGTGCAGACAGTGCCACTTTTCCCTTCCTTGTGGCCTTTCACAAATGTGTGAACTTTCTACTTACAGAAAGGCTGCCGGTGTTGAAGGTACAAAATTGTTTACCCAGTTGCACTAGTATATTTAGGGTCTGGTTGCCCCAGTTAAGGTACTTGTGTATCTAAGTCTCTCTGGTTGTAACAGAGAAGTTACAGCACTAGGGGGTTAAAACTAATCAAGTTCAGGAGAAGCCACCGTTGCAGAGCCCTGGCCAAAACACATGTGTGTTCTGAGGCAGCAGGGCAGAGACTCGAGCCCTGCTGAGTCTGACTTGGTCAGCCTGATTTCAGGAGCAGGAAAGAATTGGTAGGGGCAGGGCCGTAGAGAGGCGTTGCAGGAGGTAGGGACTGACTGGGTAGTGAAAAATTGCAAGATGTGGCACTTTACTCTTAGGAAATGCTTCAGAAAAAGCTTTTAAAGTTCTCGATTGGGGATTTATCTCAATCTTGACCACCCGCGTCCAGCTAAATGCCAGTTCCCTGATGCAATGATACCGTGTTTTCCGGTGCCCATCCACAGAACCACGGAACAGTATCACAGAGCAACTGAGCTCGAAAGGGAGGTGAGGATGTCCTCTTGTCCAGCCCCCGGCTCAGAGCAGGTGGAGGCAGACCGGGCTGCTCATGGCTCTGCTCGCTCCAATTTTGCATCTCCCCAAAGCCAAAGAGACTCCCATAGTCTTTCTGGACAGCCTGTTTCCGCGTTTGAGCAACCTCACGTGGAGAAATCTTTCCTTACTTCTAGCTAAAATTTGCTACGTGCAGGCTTGTGTCTGTGGCCTCTCATCCTTTCCCTTGGCAGCTCCGATCGCTCTTTAATCCCTCCCGTAAGGCAGCTGAAGACGGTGGCGAGGTCCGCCCTCGCCTGCTCTCAGCCATCAGGATGTAATCCTGCATGTAGGAGGGATGGGGCACTGGGTGACACCAGCCAAGGTCCTCTCGGCACGGCACCATGCTTGTTGGGAGGCTCTTTCTCTTCCATCTTGGATTCTCCATGGACATTATGGGAAACTCTTCAAATGATCCCTTTTTAAGTAAAAAAAAGAAACCCAAAATAAACCCCTCCACCCTGAAAATCCACTGAGGAGGAGTATAACATCTTTTATGTTAGATATGTTACTGATTTATTAGTGTCTTGTCCAAGTTTCCATTCACTTTGAAAGTTAGTTATATTTTATATATGATATATTTAAAAGTTTATTATATTAATATAGACATCTAGTGTATTAACAGTAAAATCTAAATAGGGAAATGATAAATATACACAATATATAAATATATAAAATCTAAAAGCACAAAAAATAAACATGCATATAAAATTGAACTATAATACAGTTATAATACAATAAACTTATATTTACATAGGTTCAGTATGCATTTTATTACAAGACATCATTTGTTGAAGGGGGAGGTTATTTTTTAAATTTAGCATGTTGAATGTCATATTCTTTCTTGCACTTAATAAATACTCTATCTCATGGATTTTAATAGAAGAGCTAACAGCTGAACATAAAATCACAGTCAAAGATTGGTAGACAGTGTGAAAGAGTCACAGTTTACTGTAGGGTCCTCCCTGGTGAGTAAAGGTGATCTGCTGGCATTTTTAACATACCAGATAAATTAATCAGTGCAGTAGGAAATAGTAGGATTAGCTAATGTTTGATACCCTAGAAAAGGATACAGACAGTGCGATTTTAACTTAATCCTGCAGCCGTCTTCTCTTCAATAAAAATGTGTGTTGGGGGAGGTTTATCCAGTGTTTTACACTATAGAAGCATGTTGCAGGATGGGTAACTGGAGTTCTCAATTGTCTTCCCACATGAAGGCTAAATAAATCTCCTGTCTGTAAGAGGAAATGTTGAGGTTGCTTTTCTATAATGTATAAATGTGTAATTATGTCTTAAAAAAAATGTTTTCCTTAAAAGTTAATAGGGATAAAATGGAGTGGTAAGATACTGGAAATATATTTTGAAGAATGCTGTTGTAATAGAGATCATCTCAGTGTTCAGTGTGCTGTGGAGAGGCATGATGCTTTGTAACTGAAGGATTGCCTCACCCACTAGGTTTTTGCATGTTCTCTAAAAGTTCTTGAATGAGGAGCGGGAGTACAAGGCTCAGAATATGAGGGTTATTTGCTGGTCAGTATTTAAGCTTTTCCTGTCTAAGTGACATTTGGGAATTAGTTTCTGGTTATGACTGTGAGAATACTATTGTTTAAATAGTTGAGAAATTAAGTTTGTTTCACCTGAAATGTATAAATACATATATAATATATATAAAATATACAAATGCAGTGACTTAAATGATGATCTTGTAAAACAGCTTTGCATTTCGTTATTTCTGAGAATCAGTACTGTTCATATTTAAGTCATTCTTTAGCTGGTTTCAAAAGTCTACATTACAGAATTTAGCTGTGCAAGTTTTTTTACAGCTATGTGCAATATTCCCACATGCCAGAGTAAGTAAAAACAAAGTAACAGACTAGAGGAATATGTGATTAAAATATAAATCCAATTCTCAGGGTGCTGTATGCAGATATTTAATTAAGAGATAATCTGGATAACTAAAGAACAAAAATAGCATCTGTTATAAATTGCATAAAATGTGTATTAACTTGTGCTTCTTAAATGTTTGAGAGAGAAGAGTTAAAAAAAAGAAAAGTAGAGAAGACAAGGAAATGTTCTTGTGTCAGACTCTAGGTGAGGAAATCACATGGTTCTGTGTAATAAAGAGTAACTTTTCCCCCTCATTTATTGACTAAGAGAATGAACAGTGGCATAGCCTTGTTTAATTGCTCTTTGCGTTAAAAATACAGAAAATAATTCTGAATTAGAAATTGCTAATAGTTTCAGGAGTATGTTATTTGTCATGGTCCCTTTGCGTGTTTGGGTCAGGTAGCAAGACAGAGCAAAAAGGAGTTTGTCAAGATCTTTGTGCCGCTCCTGTTTGTATATCACCGTTCTTGCCTTCCCTGAGCATCAGTCGCCTATTAGCTTTTCTTTGCATTTCATATATTGGCAATTGGGAAGTTCATGAGCCAGCGAAGCCTGGTAATACTTCAGGGGCAACATTCCCTAAAAAGAGGTACAGCTATGACTTGTCTGGGATCCGTTGGGGTAGTTTTGATGACTTAGCAGGTGATAAACTTTTGGAAGAGCCTCAGCATTTTCCAGTACAGTCAATACTTGTGATTCCTGCATGGGAACTATTTTTTTCTGCTAGGGTGGTAGGCATTTTCAGCCACTGGATATTGGCCTGATACTGAGTGTGTTGAAATGAGTTGGGGATGTCTCTGTGACTTGTTTGGAAAGCAGCTCTTAGTGCTTTTAAACTTACGTGATGTTAGTGGGTTTTCAGGGGTTTGAGCTTGTTTCAGTGTGCTTGCATTAGTACAACAGTACAAGAGTAGTTTGGATGGGGAAAAAAGTGATAGTCTGAATCTCTCCTTACACTCTCATTACTATATTTGGACTAGTTTCTGTATTCTACTCGGCTATTGAGAGCCACATGGGCTGTAAATAGCAGTGATTCAGCGATGTTCAGTCGAATACCTGGTTCTCATTTAGATTTTGTATGTGCAAAAAAGACGTAGGCCTGGGATTGTCATGGTGGAAAATCTGCATGGGCTGAACAGGATTTTTTTACACCAGTTGCTTGGTAGTATCCCATCTCAGTGATCTATTTTTAATTCTCCATTCATTTTGTTTCCTGAAAGGGTCTGCCTAGGTTGGCTAATGAGGTCTCATTCATTTTGTTTCAGTGTTTTTTATACTTTCTACACGGTAAGCAAAAGGAATGGAGAAGCAGCAAAAGGCAACAAATGGAGATTTCAGATCTATGAATTCTCGCCTATTTTATCCATTTCCACTAACCTGTGTTTGTCCATCTCCATACCGATCCGGGCTCTGATGAGACCCTCTGGAGATCACTCTGGCCCCCTCCAGCTAAACCTGGAGTTCTTTGATAACTGCTAGTTTGTCAGCTTTCTCTCAGCAGGGGTATATTGATTCAAGATACCTATAAATATTTTAACTTAAATATGCACCACCAACAATTTGCTTTTAATTTAAATTTGGATTTTGGCTGTTTCTGCTAATAAATTATTTTCCTTGTGCTTCTACTGGTGTCTCCTTCCTGGACACCTCACCTACAGCTTGCATGTTCAGGCTGCCTACATTTCTTTAGAAGGATTTCACTTTGCACAGACTTTTTTCTGTTCAGGAGGGCCCATAGTTCAAAATGGAGTATTAGATGATTTGTGTGTGTGTGTTAGTATATAGTTTAAGGAGTAGTTCAGTTTACGCTGGGACATAGTAGATGAGTATCTTCAAACCAAGTATCTCAGTGTGCCTTGGTGACTTCCAAAATCCGTTGTCTCTATAGCCTTTTTTCCTTCAGCTGTCTTTCTGTTGAAAGAACATTTTAGACAGTCATAGTTCCCATCAAAACTTCTGTAGCAGGGATGTCTAACACTTTTAATTTTGTTTTTATCAAAGATGAACATATATCAAAAATAGTCATGTATATAGAATGACTATATTACATTTTTTCTAAGGCTTTCTGATATCATTTTACCTGTTTAAGTACTTACAGTCATGAACATGCAGGGGAAAGGAGATTGCCAAACTCTTGAGGGCAATCAGATTTGAAATAATGCTTTTTTTTTTCTGAAAATAATTTGTCAAGAAAGGAGTCTTTTAAAACATTGATGTTTAAAATGCTAAAGATACACCTTGAGTTTACAGAGTCAAAGATGTAATTCCTTTTTCAGCTAGAGCCAGCAGTGTGCTCAGGTGGCCAAGAAGGCCAACGGCATCCTGGCTTGTGTCAGGAATAGTGTGGCCAGCAGGAGCAGGGAGGTGATCGTGTCCCTGTACTCGGCACTGGTGAGGCTGCACCTGGAGTACTGTGTTCAGGTTTGGACCCCTCACTACAAGAAAGACATTGAGGTGCTGGAGTGTGTCCAGGGAAGAGCAACAAGGCTGGTGAAGAGTCTGGAGAACAAGTCTTATGAGGAGCGGCTGAAGGAACTGGGGCTGCTTAGTCTGGAGAAGAGGAGGCTGAGGGGAGACCTTAGCGCTCTCTACAACTGCCTGAAAGGAGGTTGTAGTGAGGCAGGTGTTGATCTTTTCTCCCAGGTAACCAGTGATAGGACGAGAGCCAATGGCCTCAAGTTGTGTCAGGGGAGGTTTAGATTGGGTAGTAGGAAAAATTTCTTTCCTGAAAGAGTGGTCAGGCATTGGAACAGGATTCCCAGGGGAGTGATGGAGTCACCATCCCTGGAGGTGTGCAAAAGACATGTAGATGTGGCACTTCGGGACACGGTTTAGCAGGTATGGTGGTGGTGGGTTGACAGTTGGACTTGATGATCTTAGAGTTCTGTTCCAACCTTAATGATTCTTTGATTCCATGATTCTGTGACTGTGTTTGGCCAGCTGTCACGTCACAGGCTTGAAAAAGTCACGTTCTTGTGAAGTAAAGGTGGTATATTTTTCCTCTTAGGAAAATTCACCATCACATGTCATCTGATTTCATTTAAATTCACAGTAGAACTAGCAAGCAGGTATGACAGAGAACAATCAAATTGTCTTGTTATGCATGTCCACCAGCCTGCCTGCCTGGGTAACTTTCTCTGCAGGCTCGGGGTTATTGAGCCCATGCGTTCCTTGTGAGACAATGGTGTGCTTCTCTCTGAAAGGGGTAGATATTTGGCATTAACAGCTGATACAGAACAACATCTGAAGTGTAGTGGCAGGGTTAGATTCTGAGTCCATTCCTTCACCACAGTGCTGGAAGGAGGAAAGGTTGAGCCTCAGCAGTAGGACTGGTTGGTCTTCTGCCCCGGCACAGCTTGGGGGTGAGCTTGGTTAGCAGGAGACAGTGCACTAACAGGTAAGATAGCAGTTGTGTCACTTACTGATGCTTAAAAGCAAACAAAACAAACTGCCTAGTCTACCCACACAAGTAATTTTTTAACAGAGTTAAGTAGTCTTAATTAGGTACCAAAGCATCCTGTTGGTCTGTAAGTACATGTGTGTGGGTGAAGCTGGAAGAGGATCCGTCTGCTCTGTAGCTGTCCAGTGCCTGCCACCAGGCAGTATCACTCTTGCACCAGAAACCGTCTCCTCCCCTTGGACAGCAGCAGCTGATACTCAGACATTAGGTGAGGCACCAAAAATAACCTCCCCCTTTTTTTGCATGATAGAAATCACAAATAGTTAAATACTTAAATCTGCCCTAAATAACAGGAGCTTATGTGTTTTCTTGCTGAAATTCTACTTTCATCCGCTCCACAGCTTTCAAACTCATAGAATCACAGAATGGTTTGGGTTGGAAGGGGCCTTTAGAGGTCATCTAGCCCAGCTCCCCTGCCATGGGCAGGGACATCTTTCACTAGATCAGGTTGCTTAAAGCCCCATCCAACCTGACCTTGACTTCCAGTGATGGGGCATCCACAACTTCTCTGGTCAACCAGTGTCCCACCACCCTCACTGTAAAAAATTTCTTCCTTATGTCCAGTCTAAATCTACCCTCTTTCAGTTTAAAACTGTTGCCCCTTGTCCTTTCATTACAGGCCCCGGTGAAAAGTCTCTCTCCATCTTTCTTACAAGCCTGCTTTATATATTGAAAGGCTGCAGTAAGGTCTCCCTGGAGCCTTTTCTTCTCCAGGCTGAACAACCCCAAGACCTTATAGCATCAAGAAAATATGCCAATGATGCTTACTGTTTGTTAGGTTGACTGGTGTTATAATTTGGCTCATCTCTTACTGGGTGAAGGAGCAGGGTGAGGAAGCAGTAATAAAAAGAAGTATGATGGGACCGTATTTCTTTGAATAGAAGAAAGTTCGTGAATATATGTTCATGTGTATATGTTTTTCCTAGAGTCTAGCCCTAGTCTAAATGGGAAATAATGATATAACTGGAATGTATCTCACACTGTCTGCTTACAGATAATATAATGAGAACATACACACTAATAACATGTATTATTATTGCTATTATAATAGTTAGTAGGCCATAGTAATATAATATGATAATATATACAAAAATCAACCTCTTTATTAATAAAAATTTAAATGGAGTTACACATTGTCAACTCAAAGACTTACTCTGGTGTGAATTTATACCCGTGTCATTTTACTGCAGAAGTTTTGTAGAACTGGTGAGCATCTACTTCTTGAGTTTACTGGCTGCATCAGGATTCAAGGGTAAAAATACCATGTGTGGTCTGTTCTCAACTTCCTGTTTTCACTCATTTCCCAAATTTGGCTTAAAATATGTCTATTGAAATGTGAGTGTTGGACACTTAAAGTAACTTCCAATGTTCCAATGTTGACTGTAAGTTTAATACTTTTGTATTAGGCTGCATGCTTTCTGACAGCCATTATACCACCATATGAAGATGCTTCTACATAAATCAGTTAAATCCTGCAAAGAGTTTGAAGAAAAAATGTGATACGGTCAATTTGCTGGTTTTTTAATATTTTGAAGATACTTATGCAATAAGGAGACAATACAGACATTTTAATAAATTGCTGAATGTCTCATGACAGAAAGAATTGCTTTTCTGATGTAGAAAGTGCTGTCTTAATTTACAGAAGAAAGTGTGTTTTGGGAAAACAAATCTTTTTAATAAGGTCTTTTAATGGATGGGTAAATTTGTTATTAAAATAATAAGTATGTTAATGTAGAATTATTATAAAAATTATATTTGGACAGTTATAAATGCTTCTTTTGCCATAATACTCTACTGGCATGTATTCTTATATAATACTGGACAGGTATTCTTATACATCAGCTATTAGAGGATACCTACAAAAATGTTTTCAGTTGGGTTCATTTGATTTTCTAGCGGAAAAAAAATTAATATCAGTTTTGATCTCATCCATGACATGAACGCATAATGAAATACAGTAAATTTCTGATGTGTTCAGTTTGGTTCAATACAGAGGACCAGAAGGGAAATGATACATTTTTCATCTGCATTTCTTTCATCCTGTGGGAAAATAAACTAATATATGTATTTTTTAAGTTGGAAATTGGTGCTGATCACTTCATTACAGATGCCTGTGGTTATGATATAACGTGCAGCTGCTTTAGCACTGAAACTGTTCTTGATAGGTTTAGCAGCCAGAACGGTGGTTGAGCAGGACGAACCCTTATACCTACCTGCCTTTTGAGATCTAGCTCCCCAGGTAGTCTCATTCACTCCCCTGTTCTAAGCACAAACAAAATTTGTTTCAGATGTGGTAAGTGTAATGGATTACTTATATTGCACTGCGTGCCAAATGTTGTGTTTGAAATACTTTTATTTCACAATGTAAAACTCCGACAATCGTAAAACGTGATAATATTTCAGATTAACAGAGCTCCTTGGATAATAGCATTAACCTTTTGACACTTATCTGAATAAATATAATGGATTTGTTTGCCTTCTGTTTAAAGTTGCCCAGAAGCATAATTTTGATTTTATTTTTGACATGTTGGGGAGGTGAAGTGTTCCTTCCCGCTGTGCCTGCGGTTGGCACCGGGGGTGGTCTCCTGCCTGCAGGAGAGGCGGGCAGCCGGCGGCTGGGCCGAGCTTTCTGGGAAGCCTTGCTTTCCTCTCCCTGCCACAGCCTGCCAGCCCCTTCCTTCAGCAAGGGAGACGGTGGGTCCTCAGGCAAGCAGAAGAGTGTCCTTGGGCTTTGTATGTACTTGAGCTGTGCCTTAGTTAAACCAGGGCTGTTCTGTAGCCAATGAGTACCTTTTCATGGGTAAGATAGCATGTAGCACCTTGACTAGATTTTAAGTAATAGGGAATGTCATTAATAAAATATTTTAAAATTAATATTTATATAATACTTTTCTGAAACTGCTTTTATTTGAGCTATACAATTTAGACCCAAAGTACAAAATATGATTGATAAGTTTGCAGCTTTATATGAATATATTTCTGTATCTTTTAGTCATTTTGCTCTTAGATAATACTGAACACTTCCATCTGCCAGACTTAAGTTAGATGGACTTATATTCTATCTTTCTCCTATTTCATTTCTCTTAGAAGTACTTCTAAGTCTCAGAAAAAAAGACCCCACTGCTGTCCTTTTGAAGTTGTGATTTTGGCTTTCGGATTGTACGCTTCATGCAGCAAATTGAGCTGCTCCATCCCCTCTGGCCAAAACAGCCCTCTGCAGCTGCGATCTGTACTTTTCTCTGGTACTGAGCTGTCGTGCAAGGTGTACCCTGTACTGTCTGCCTTCAGTCTTGCTGTTAGCTGGTAATCCAGGTGCTTATTTGATAGACGTACTGGATCTCTCCTCACTGTCAATTGTGGTGTGGCCAGGCAGAGTTTGGGTGGCTTCCTGAGCAATTCACAAAAGCACATCACGGAACAGCTAGGACACCTTGTCCCACCTGAATACCCAAATTGCAGTCAAAAAAGATGTTAAAAATGCAAAGTCATGCTGTAGGGTTTTCAGCACTTAGCAGACCATTGCAAGAAAACATTTTCCTCTGGAGCAGATCAAATTTTCTTTTTGCGATAAACACAATTTAAGACCTTACTGAAGACAGACAGATGGGACTGAGTCCATGGACAATGCCAGTATTTCTCTCACTTTATTAATCAATACCTGCAAGCTGCCAGATTTGAGGCTTCTTTCTCTTTCACCTTAACTTGGTGTGTATTTTATTTTACTTTGTTATTAATAATAGATTAGAAAGTAGTGAAGACAACAGTTGACTAAAATTTTTGCTTGGTTTTTGTACCTGGTATCATACTGGGTTTTTCATAGCCATTTTTTGAGAAGCGCTTTTTCCAGTTTTCCACGTTGTTTGTAGCGCTTCTGGACCGTACACGGTGACTGTCCTGGGTGCATTACACTCACCACGGTGGTTTCACTTGAGAGGGCTTTATTGGTAGATGTGAGCTTGGTTTTGTATCGTGGGATTGTCAAGGTTACATGAGCCTCACGAGGGACTTCAGCCGTAGAGGAGGTGTGGTATTGCCATCACTCAGTTGCAGGGGGTCTGTTCAGCAGCCTGCAGTGGAGATTATACGCATTAATAACGTGCCATGGAGATGGTGGGCAGAGGATTTATTATGTTGTAGCTGGCAGTGGCAAGCTCTTACGGTAGTAGAAAGACAGCAGGTTGAGGTAGCTTCCATGAGGGAGGGTTAACCCAGATTCAATTATCTTGCATTGCACACGGAGGGATTTTCATCTAGGGGATTATCATGTAGCAGTAGTCTCTTGCTGATTAATACCTGGTTCCCTACATAAATCCATAGTTAATGGAGCATTTTTTGAAAGCAAAGTGACAGCCTTTAGATTGTTCTTACTACTCAGTGGAAGGATTTTTGTCCTGATCTGTTTTGGCGGAAATCAGTACAAGCCACGAGATAAAGTTTTGGTAGAACAAAGAAAAAGCTTGAGTATGAAGAACTTGTATCTAAATTGCATTTTGTGTATACGTGACATGAGGGAACCCATTTTGGGCATCTGGTTTTCAAGAACCTGTCTAGGAAAAAGCTCAGAAAAGTCTGCTGGGTTAATAAAATACAAATTCTTTCCTAAAAAGAGACATGATGGCTTTTGCATAAATCTGCCTCTTGTTAGCTAGAAGTCATAACATAAAGGCATAACAGTAACAGTTTGTATTTTTATTCTGCCTTCTTTGTTGAGTTACATCTTCACATTTGCCAGAAATAAAATTAAGTTTAGGACATGGAAGACAGTGTGTATTCGCCATTTGAAAGCTTGAATTTAAGGCAGATTATGACAGTTGCCCTTTTGGCAAGACAGGCAGGCGTTAGAGCAAAAGGTGGGTAAAGTAAGATTGCTTTAATGCTGCTTTTATGAGGCCTGCCTGATCAGATAAAATAATTTTTAAAACTTGCGGTGAAGCAATGTCTCATACCTTTCAGGATAATTAGACAAAAACATGCAGGATACATTCAAGTTGCTTTTAATTCAAAGTACTGCCAGACAGTATTTTGTCAACTGTCACTGTAAAGATTACCAGTTCTCTGCATCATTTTCAGTAACAACCACCTCCTGTTGATGTTCTGTGTGGTACCAAAACCATTTAGCCATTCAGGTTAAAATGTCATTTGAAAAGTTGAGTAAAATGATAACTGTGTTGCAGTTGCAATTTAAAACTTGACTGCCTTTTCCTCCTCCCAGTATTTTGTGCGCTGCTCTCCTTTTTCATGGTAACTGTGTGCCTTTTGCAATGGGGATGCTCATGTTTCTGGATAGTTCTTGAATTCTGTAGAGGCAAGATTTTCCTTTTTCTGCGAAAAAAAAATGGAGGGAATCCATTTTATATTTGCAGAGTCCTGCTGTCAGAACTGTACGTTATTTGGTCCAGACCTAGGAGGGGTACGTGCATAGCCGATGTGCGGCTCTTCTGCCCAGCTTTCTCACCCGAGGGCGGATGGACTCCTGTGCTTGAGCAGCAAGAACATGTTCATGCAGCTGCTTTAGATCTGTGGCTAATCCTGTTGGTCTTGAGCAATAAGTTTGGATAAATTTTTACCTTCTGGCATGCAGTTTTATTGGTTTTACTCTTGAATAAGCTGTGAAAACATTTCTTCCCTTAAAGACTAAAATAGTTGATAGCATCCTTTTGAACACTGTGGCTTCTATTCTTACTTTACTGCAAGGAATTGAAAACTAAAACTTGAGCTGACTTACAGACAGAATTATGTTTGTGGTTATTCTGTTTACTAGTACAATAGAAAAGGCTTTTAAAAATTGTCATTTCATGCTATTTTCCAAATATGTTATTTGCAAGCAAAATGTGCTCTTTGAAAAGTATTTTTAAAATCTCTCAGTGTTTAATCAATAACAGTAAAGTTAAAATTAACGTTTTCAAGATTAAAGTTTTACCAGCTTGACTGTTTTGATGTCCAGCCACATATTTATTTTCCCACACTACCTGTATCCAACTAATTCTGTCATCCAAGACAGTGATTTTATTCACTGTTGGTTTTTTTTGAGGGGTGAAAAGCACCAGGAGTTACATACGCTTTGTACTAACTGTCTGTCCTGCAGTTTCCCAGGGAATGTTAATATTATCACCTGCAGTTTTCTTGAGCTAGTACTAACTTTTGTTAGTTATACTGCAGAAGGACTTGGAAATATTTCTTCACATTGTTTTCTGTTTTTCCTTATGCTTGATCTACAGATAGTTGATGAAGAATAATAGTAATGCCCCCAAAAAAGAAGCCTTTCAGAATTGATGGGTATTATCGAAACCATAACTATAAAGCAGGATTTTAGAAGATGTGCTTCTAAAAAAACTTGGTCGTATACTTTTTTTTTTTTTACTTAGGGATTCTTAAAAATAGCTAAGGTTACGTGTGTAAATGCATTGTAGCAAAATTTTGCAAGATTAGTTTGCTGTCTTCCTCTGGTTGTTTGTTCGCAGCTCTTAATTTTGGCAAGAGTCACAACCTTGTCCATTTCTTTAGACAGTGAACACTAGCTGACTTAAAAATATTTAAATGTCAGGATTTTTTACAGATATTTGGGTATGTTCTCTTTATTCATTGTATTAAGCTGGGGTAACCATTACAATCACACTAAGATTATTGAAAGGCTTTACTGTATTGGATTTATGGCCTGTCATACACAGGTTATACCTGTTTTAATTTGTTATATGGAGTATATCCAGCTTCTGCTAAATGGTGTCTGTTTTGCTTTTAAAAGAAGTGTGCAGCTGTTTGTAACCAGAATGCCATGGCTGTGAGTGACAGCGATACCAGCTGTGCTTTGCACACTTCGGCTGGTGGAGTAACCCAGCAGCGTTCTTGTAGATGCCCCTGCTCTGTTCACTGCCTTCACACAGTGTACAGAGACCTTCTGCTGTAGCTTTTACAGTTCTCCGCCTCTGCACACGGCAAACAGCACCTTCTCCTCCTCCGACTGGGCAAACATGGACAGAAAGCTAAGCCTTGTATTTTAGTGTCTCTCACAAAGGTGGAATATTTCTCTTGAGCTTCAGTTATTTCTGTCTGAAGCAGGTCAAGAAGTTGCATCTGGAAGACAGAAAGCTCAGCGAACTCAAGTCAGCTATAAAGATTTGGGAGTTTATTGGCCGTACGTCTGCTTCCATGGCCACCTCCGCTGCTGGGGTGTGGTGGGGACAGCAGTGGGCTCCCATTTAACCACATGTGTGTCTTCATAGCTAGCAATGACGTGAATGGACGTGGTGCCCCACCTACCGCTCTGTAGCCATGCATGCTGGGGCTATTAAGGACATGCACAGGGAGATGCTTGGTCAACCCCAGAACAGTAAAGCAAGATATTCCTGCGGGGAAAAAAATACACCAAAACTCTTTGAGAAGAAAAAAAAACCCCACAAACCCCAAACTGCACATGCACAATTAAATCCTCCCCATTTCCCACAGCAGCCAGGCTGAAACCATTTTATTTCTAGGGGAGAGAGAGCAAAAAGGATGTGAACTCTATTATAGAGTTCACTCTATTATAGAGTTCACTCGTGTAGCTTCCGTAAGTTGTGTTTCTGCATGTTGAATGACAGGAGCATGACAGGAGTCGGGACTGTCCTCTTCTGTCAGGTGTCAGTGCAGAAAGTTCACGTTTACTCTTCAGCACAAGGAAATGTTATCGGTGGGGCCAACAAAGGTTTTCTGCTTTCCTTTTTTGAGGAACAGCAGTAACAGCCCTGCAAGCAGCGTCGCTGAGCCTTACCTCAGTGTCTTTGGCACCCCGTGCCACAGACGTTGGAAACCTAGTGAAAGAATGAGGGAGTCGTGCTGAAAGCTGGGGTGCCCACAGCCAGGGCTCCATGGAGCTCCAGAAACGCTTTCTAAGGACGGGCAGTACTGGGTGCTACGCTTTGCGTTGGGTTCTCCAGAATTTCAAATCCATCACAGATTGGTATGTGGGAAACATCTATAAAATCTGAATTTATGCAGTAAATTTGGGCACAAAGATTAGCATTGTGAAAATACTTTGTGTGAGCAAAACTCATTATATTTTCTGTGCTCATTTAGATTTTCCACAATATGAGGGGTGGAGTGAAAAACAGTCATAACATAGACTCCCATCTCTTCCTCTTGGGGTTGATGAAGTCAATTTTACTATTCATTTCAAGGGAGTAATATCAGACTTTGTGCCTGATGTAGCAAATGCTGAAGTTGAAAAATGTCCAAAAATAGTGTTGAGTTGTGTCACTTTAAATGTATTTATGTTGAATCCCCACTTTGTGGCATTACTGCTGTAGTCTCATCCCGAGCTAGCATTATTCATTAATGCCAGCTTATCCCCATGATCCTTCCTTCTCTTTGTCTATTCATTTGGATATACTGTGTGCGCATATTTGTAACCTTCTGTTTCTTGCTCCATTAATACCATATTTTAAATTACACTTAGAGCTGGTGTGTTTGAACCAGTTACACAGTCAGACCAAGGAGCCCGTATTCTTGGCTTGTGTTAGAGTCAGTGTTACCCCATGTAATATATTAGAAGGCATTAGGGAGACTGAATTCCTCTGGAAATACAAACTCTGATTTTTGAAGCATTGGTGTGATTAACTGTAGTGTAATACACTCAGTATGAATGCTTAGTGGATAAACATTCTTTTGCTTACTCTAGGCAGTTTTACATCTTACTAGGATGCAATTCATTGTGCTAAACAGTGCAAATGTGAAACTGTCATTAGAAAAAATGCAGTCAGCCAAAATGAATTCTGGCTGCAGGTGCAATTAAGGGATTGGTAAGTCTACAATATGAAGTAATTGACTAGTCATCTGGCACTGAGAATGCTGCATTGCACTTTCTGTTTGAAAGATGTTTACAAAATACAGCAAACCTTTTGCTGTATTACAGAAGCTTTTCCGTTAATCCTCTTAGCCTCTGCCTGTTTGTCCATTTTTATATACAAGCAATGGCATTAACAGGCTGAACGGCTGGGTTTTGGTGGGAGTGAGCACAACACTCCTACTGGATTAATGCAACACCCCATTAATTGGTCTCTTTTATATCACTGCATGGTGATGTTAATGTGAATATAGCAATAGGCTACCAAAGGCTTTAGATCCCTTAGAATCACGAGCATTTTAGTCAGTGTAGAAAATATCTGCTTGTACTAGGAGCTAAATAAATACCCTCTGTAACATGTGCCACCTGAAATTAGGGGATTCTGTTTACCCTGTACAGAAGGCCAGCTGGAGGGCTGTCTAATATCTAATGTCATACTTAAGCTATGCTTCAACTCATAAGCTGTGTACTTAAGTAATGAACAGTCTGTGCGCTGGCACTCTGCAAAGGAAGAGTTTAACACGTCTGAGTTTTTCTTAATAGAATAGTTCTTACTAGAATATAATAAAATTTCCCATAGTCATTGTAGACCATGGGACTATCTTTATTTAGGAATCCAATCTCAGTTAAAGAATTCATTAAGTAAGAATTTCTCATTAAGAAAAAAATCCAAGCATTTCTTCATTTAAGGTTTTAATATCAATTTGGTTGTTGTGAAAGGTGATGGTGGGACAGCTTTAGAGGTTCAGAAAGGCTCCCATTATGGCCTGGTGTGGAAGTGCATTTGCTTATTGTGCCTTGGTCTGAGGCAAGGCTGTAAAGTCTTCTGGTTTCTGGCACTGGAGATCCTTCTCCCTGGCTCACTCAGTCCTTGCTGCATCTGCAGCGGTATTGGTGAGATTGACAGTTAGTACCAAATGCAGTAGCAGGTAGGAATGGGACAAGGTGTATGAGAGAGTCATAAAAAACCTTCAGGGCAGTTGCAACTTTGCACCTCAAGAAAGCAGAATAGGATTTGTATTGATGATGTGATATTGAGAAAAATGGACACCAAGTCAGACTGTTTCCACCTCTTTTCTTCCGCTTCTGCTCTCTTCTCTGCCTTAAGTAAAGGGATGGATAGGAATGTGTACTGTTTATAATACATTTTTAGTGTATATGTATTTATATCTATATAAAAGCATTGTATTAATTTTTCTTCAGTTTATAAAATATGTCATAAGTTCACAATAAAACTAGAGTTGGATGAATTTTCTCTTATAATTTATTCCACATATCTTCTAAATGAATGCGTATGATAACTTTTTTTTTGCCCTTTTTTTTCCTTTGAGTTGTTTTCTTAACAGTTCTGACATCTGTAAGTGCATAAAAGGAACTGCTTGTGAAATTTTGGTTTTGTAGGTTTATTTTTAGTGAATAGGCAGGTTACACAATTTATCTCTGCTGAGATTTATTTTAGAAGTAAGAATGTTTTACGAAGAATCAATATTTTGTTTCAGGTGTTTGAGAACATTTGTGGCATTTTTACTCTGTGTTTGGACATCTTGACTTGTAGGCTGGGGGAGAGTGAAATTGCTGGGAGAAGCGACATGAAAGTTTTGATTCATGGTGACATTGCTACTGTATGGCAGTCTGTACTAATTGGTACCAGAAGCAGCATTTACTCTTGGCTAGCTCATGTGTCACACTCTTGAAGGCAGAAGAAAAATAGCACCCTCAGTTACGATGTAAATTGGCAGCAATGCAAGGATCTGGAAGAAATGCTGCAGCAGATTTGAGAATAAATATCTAGGGACAGAAACTGCAACTTTGCTTCCTCCTCTCCTGTCCGTTTGAACTTGTTTAGACAGCAGAGGTCCAGACTCGAGGCTGTACTGTATTACACTTAATCTGTCAAACTCGGCTCACTACAGACATCCTCGATTGCATGCTTATTTTCATGTTCAAAGGCACAGTGAGTTTTTGAACATTATAGTTTGTTACCGTGGCAATAGAGGGGCTTGCCAAAAGGGTGATAGAGTATATCTTCTGTCACACTGCAAATGAATTTTCATCTTAAATGCTCTTGTTGATATTTTTATATTTTTTATATTTTTTTGTATAGCGTGGCTATCGATGGCCTCCTCTTGCAGCTGCTTCTTCATTCTGCTGGATGGAGACACTGTCCAGGTGTAGGCAAATGTTTTTACTTTGCCCTGAAACAGGAGTCCAGTTATAGTCAGCCAAAGCCATGCAGGTTTAAAGGTCACTACTGCACTACTGCAGGCAGTAACGTGTTAAATTGCTGCACCTAGAGCTCTAATCTGTCCAGCATCTGTGAAGGAAGTCTGGCAGGAGGAGCCTTCTGAGGAACCCTGAGCTTTATGGGAGTCCGATACAGTGGAGCTTCTCTCTTGGCTCTTTTCCCTCCAGTTGCCTAGCTACTGTTGTGAAAATTCAAAGGGTTTTTTTTTCCTGATTTTTGTTCTCTATTTCTAAATTAGGGATTACTGATCAAAAATAGTCAGTAGAAGATTTAAACAATTGCAAAGCAAATTTTTGTCAGTAACTCCCAGTAATACAAAGTAGGGTTAAAAAAAGGCAAGGTCAGGGCAGAGGAATGAATTACATATGAAGTATACCTGTGAAGTACAGAAAACTGAAAAAGTCTCCTTGGGATTCATATATGATCAGTAAAACTCAGGGGAGTCACCTCACTAGTCATTTATTTGTCCCATTGTACACTTGTTTCCAGGCTGCTGCACTGCAAAAACCAACCCACTGTCCAAGAAGATTTAGACCCAGGTCTGCAAAACTCATCAAAGACAGTTCAATGAAAATCATTTAGTGTGTACCCTTAATGTAAGAGATAAACAGGACAGTATTGGAATTTCCCATTTGTAATAATGGTTATGACAAAAAAAAATAGTAAGAAGGATGGAAAGAAAAAAACCTCGCAGAATTGTAACTGGTCACTATATGCAAAAAAATCCAGGAATATTTGGATAAGACTATACAGTTATCTATGTCAACTCCAGGTTTCAGTGCACCAGGCTGTTTTATTGGCTTACTAAACCAAAACTGAGACACAGCAACCCTAATAGCTGTGCAAGTTGCGAATTCCATGTGAGCCGTGATTAGATAGCAGTGAATCTTTCTAGGTCTGACCAGGGTGACCCTTTCAGAATAAGCGAGCCGAGTTACTTAGCTTGCCTTCCAGCGAAAGGTAAGTCTGATGTTCAGATACTTTGCAAAGGGCTGAACGCTGAAAGCATGGAAAATTGGTTTAATAAAAAAAGAGCAAAGAAATATTCTCATATTTTTTGTGTTGAAGTAATTTGGTATTTGCCAATGAGTGAACTGTTTGGCTTTTTAGGGTTGCCATGGGAGAATAACTGAAGTTTTTCCAGGATTGGTTTAGAGGCAGGTTAGCCCTCAACAACCTAGAGGCCATAGTTTGTTGCCTGTGTAGAAATGAAAGAAATTATTTGTAACGTCTGTGTTTCTCATCACACGATGTTCCTGAAGTTTCATGTGAGTAGGATTGCTGCTGCAGAGGGCAAGCCCAGTCTGCGAGGACTCACGCCTGTGGGAGACCGTTCAGTCTCTGGTTTTTGTTTTTTCACTGTGCGTTAGGTCAAGATGGTGAACAG
This sequence comes from Opisthocomus hoazin, assembly GCF_030867145.1. Taxonomy (NCBI): domain Eukaryota; kingdom Metazoa; phylum Chordata; class Aves; order Opisthocomiformes; family Opisthocomidae; genus Opisthocomus; species Opisthocomus hoazin. Next base: position 66,910,874 of record NC_134417.1, on the reverse strand, counting down.
GAACTCTAGGCATTGTAGAATGAAGAGTCCTCAGTGTTTGTGAGACCAGCATTGCATTTTGTATAGCTTCTTAAGTATAAAAGTGTTAATTTGTTTTCAAAGGAGCTTATGTTGTTCTCAAGTCCCTTAAAAAGTGTGAATAGACAGTGGTGCAGGGCTACAGTCCCACTTGTTTCCAGCATGCTTTGGACCCTAAATGGGTGCAGCAAGGGAAAGTTTACATTCTGCCACTGCAAAGTTTATTTTAGTCAAAGTTACAGCCTACAAGAAATTCCATTTCAGCAAGAGTTTGCTGTCACTGAAAGCACTTGGACTAACTAATTCTTGAACTGCAGGACACCCTCTCTCTCTCCCTAGTTTTGAACTGCTGTTGGCAGTAGCGGCGAGGCAGGCGGCATCTTGGAGGGCTTTCTTTTCTTAAATGCATTATTGGAGTGTTGTCCTAGCACTTGTTGCTTTGCAGAGATCTCATGTTCCAAAGTCTCTGAAAGAGGAGCGTTGCTTGGCAGTGGCTTCGAGTACAATTAGCAGATAACTCTAGATTATCTGTGTCGAAGTAGCCTTAGACTGGGTCAGTGATATATACGCTGTTATGGAGGAAGGAGGCTGCGACTTTGAAAAATATGTTACATTAAAACAGCACAAGTGTAGTCAGAGGGGTGTCTGTTCGTCCCGGTGAAGGAGGCAGCGTCTACATCAGTTAACACTGATGGAGTTAAAACAAGAGCCAGTGTCTGGAGAACAGGAATTTCTCAGAACTTACCTGGTTTTTGTAAGACTTGAACAGCTAGCTTTTTTTTTTTCCTCATATTGGATATTTTCAGGGGGGAAAGAGTCCCTTCATAAAGAGTAAGGAAAACTCACCCTAAGAAAAGAGCATCTTTTGTCTCCCCATCGATCCTCCTTAGAGCAGCACACACAGTACAGGATGTGTTCAGCTGAGAGAGCGTTACCATTATAAAAATTTTTACTTATCTTCTACTTATTTAAGTAAAAATTTAACTTACCTTCAAGGAACAAGGTTTTAGATAGCACTAACATAAAAACTTAGTATTTTCAGGAGATCTCCAGCTCCTTTGTGAGACAACATTCATCTGTAATGACACAAGATTAGTCAAATAATGATCAGAAAAATTTTTTTTGGTTCTTAGAAATTACTCTGTAAGAGCAGATCTGTATTAGCTTTGGTTTTACTCTTCAGTACCAGGGCTTATTTTTGCTTGCTAATTACTCTGACCTATCTTAATTAAGAGTAACAGCATGAAGATTTCACATGGGGCACACGTCTCATTTCCAGCAACAGTGATTTTGTATTTTTCTGCTACGTAGACAAGTAGCAGTGTAAATTGTAACAAAACTAGTACACCAGCAATAAAACAAGTACAAACTGAATAAATAATACATGATAGGGTAAATAACTACACTCATTCTAGGAAATTACTTAATGAAAACAGGTATTTTAAAGATGTCACACCTGAAGCTGAGCAAGGTAACAGAAAGACAGGGTAAAAATTGTATTTGTACACAGAAAATTTGAGATGACAGAGAGAAAGAGTAATCTGAAAATGTGACCTTCTACTTGATTTAAGGTGCCAAGGAGGACACATTTTTATAACAATATGTTAATGTTGAGCTACACAGAGTCTAAAATGCCAAGGTAAGGGATTTGTAGCGCAAGAGCTATTTGATGTGTCGCTATACCTTGGTGCATCCTTCTTGGAAGGATTCGAGTGTTTTAGCTGGGTTACTTTCAGTCCCTGCAACCCCTCCGAGCTGAAGCAGTGGGACCTTCTGATTTAACAGTAGTGGGTGCAGTGGTGAGATCGAACAGAGTGAGCAGGTATGTCGTCTCCTCGCTGATACCAGGAGATGATCCATCAATACCACCAAAGCAATTTCAGTTCCATGTTTGGGCCTGAAACTGTACTGAAATTTAAGACATGGGTTTCTGTGAAATGACCTTAAAAGTGAAGTCTGCCTGGTTGTTTAACTGCTTATACTGGGAAAAAAGCCATGCTCATGTCACAGGCCTAATGAATGAGTGTGATGAGCCCATGAGTTTCACCGCGTGTGTCCCACGAGGCAGCGTGGCTGCGACACGGCTCGGGGTCGGCATCAGTCAGGCGCTTCTCCCGGTAGGTAGGCCAGATGGAGTGGACGGAGCTGTACAGCTCCGAGCTGAGACCTGTTGGTGCTGCTGCAGGACAGTGACACTGTGGTGTTTTACTAGGTATGGTCTTTATGACTATGCCAGGAGGCAGAAGACTTGATAACGTGTGCTAGTTACCTAGAACAGCAGTACCTAGTGATAGTACTTCCCAGTTTGTATCAACAAATTGAACGGTTTGCCTGTGCATGGCTGCAGTTGCTCCTGGCTCTCTGTCGTGTGTCAGAAGAGGTCTCTGTGGGACAGAGAAGTCTACAGCCCAGATCCTGCTGGGATTTCCAAAACGGAAATCTGCTGTGCAGTTCTTTTTGCCAGAGTTTCAGGCTGCTTGAATCAGGTCTTTCTCCTGCAGAGCTTTCTGAGGGAAACCCCAAACTTGGTTTTGGTGTTAGATGATCAGTTTCTTTCGATATTGCAACTGTCTGATTCCCATCTGTGTTCCTTCTTGGGAAGATTTGTCTCCTTGGTGCTTCCCTGCTGACGCGTTAGTGACAGCCGGTGCCCACGCAGGCTTCAGGGGAGCGTGAAGCTGGGAAAGCTGGAGGGAGCCCGCGGTGGCTCCTCTTCATTGACTCACTGCTTTTGCCTCTGACAGAGCCACCATGCTGCAGAGAAAAGACTCTCTGAAAGAGAATTCGAGTCGCCTGTTTCAGGCATTGTCAGAGCTTCCTCTCTTCCATGAAGCTGTACTGTAGAGACACCTTCAAGCTGAAGATAATGAATGGTCAAACTGTGATTTTTCTTTTTTCCTCTCGTTTAGCTTCTCGAGAACAGCTAGAGCGGTTATCCTCAGTGCTTCCCCTGCTTCCTTTCCTCGCAACTGCTTGTGCTTCAAGTGCGATGCTGTAGGTCGGTGTCGTGTCCATAAAGATGTCTAATTCTTCCTGTGGTGCCCTTAGGGCTCTTCCTCACCTCTCTCTCCACCAGAGAGTTTTTCATCTATTCAAAACAAGAGCTGATTGTAAAACTACTCTGAAGAAGGTGGGAGCTGCCCTGGAAACATACCTGTTCCTCCTCACAGAGGGTAGGGAGCTGCTATTGCGTCCTGTTCTAGGCTAAAAGACCTGAGACCGTACTGAAGGTGTCATCCACAACTTGTAATGTTTTTCTGAATGTCTTATATCAAAATTACTTTGCCACTGTGTTTCCTTATTTGGATTCTTGCTAACAAACATAACAAAACTTGTCTGAAATTCCAGCTGTTACTGTGAGCATTGTTAGTAATGCTTCTGTTACAAAATATTTGTGATTTCCATCAATGTCTGCACTAAAGACAACCTCTGAGTTTTCATCTTTCCCAAAGTCAACACAGTGCGTGTGGCAGAACCAGCCAAAGGAAATTGTTGGTACTGTCATTGTAATTAAGGTTGCCAAAGGATGCATCCATAGTGTGAGGGTGATTACTTCCCTTTAGTGTTTGCACTTTTTTGGTTTCTCCCAGTTTCAATGCAGGACAAAAAAGTTTATTCACTTGGTGAAGAAAATGGGTGATAGGAAAGATTACAGTTTGTGCTCTAAGATCCGCACCCTCCAAATGTGGACACTGTCAGTGCCAAGTCCCCTGTGGATGTCCCCCACCAAATACATAGCATGCCCTGGAAATGGGTTATAAAAGCTAAAAATATAAGGTGGCTCTGTAATTATTGACCTTCCTGTGTTGGATGTTTGCACAGTAATGATGTGTGGCCAGAAGAAGACCTGATCATTCTCAGGGCTTCTCACCAGGATATATGGTGACCCATTTGATTGCTGCTGCTGTCTGCAAAGAAGGCATGGAACAAAGGTGTTCCAGATTTTTAAAGTTTTAAAAATGGCATACAAGAAGGGTGATAATACCAATTATCACTCTGATGGAACTTGCCATATCTACAAGCATTACGCGCTAAAGGAATGAGCCTTACGTGTTCCTCTGGGAAACCACAGTCAGTACCTTGACAGTATGTGACTGCTGTTTCTGGAACCATGGCTCCATGCACAACTCAGGAAACCCAAATTCTGGCCTTACTCTTTGCCTTGTTAGGTGTGGAAAAAAAGAGAGGATTTGGGATCATCCCAAGGCTAATTTTCATGCCTGCAAACGTGCCTGAAAATCTCAGTTCTCCACAGTGTGGGACAGGAGGTGCCTCTGATAGGTGTCTTTGGTTGTTCTTGCCTAAGGATAGTGATGAAAAGAGGAGGTAGATAGGTTGTTGTGCAGATTGGAGGAGAGGTTTTTGCACTGTTTCCTGTCCACACAAGGCATACCAGTCACTTTAGCTGGCAGGTGCTATTCTCTGCTCATTGACAACTCTGCATCAGCTAGAGAATACTGAAGATTAACCAATGATCTCAAGCTTAACTTGTTGGTGGCCAGCAGCAGCACGTATAGTAACATCAGTGATGGGGTCAGGAGCATAGGTAGTAATAATTACTCCATGGCCTAGTGTTACTTTCGAAATGGCCTCTTGCACACCACAATTACAAAACGTTTACCTTGAATTTTCAGAAATAAGAAAATACTGGGGAGAAGTAGCAGTTTGTTGGTCCTTACATGGCATTGTTATGGTGAAGTAGTGGCTGTGATGCCTGCTCCTCTGCCCAAAATGGATGCCAGAGGCATGACTTGCGGGCAGATGTTCACTGTAAATGTTTGTTCTATTTTCTTGTGCGTGATGATCCATCCACAAGGCAATACCTCACCCAGATGACTGGGTCAGAGGCATCAGGAGCAGGATTTATGACAGCAGCAACAGTGGGTGGAAAGCATGGTTTCATGAGAGGTATTACACAGTGATCCCCAGCGTACGTTGACTCCGGCCCCTGACGTGGAATGGCTTGGTGTAATCTAGAGTTGTGCATAAGAGAGACTATTTAGGAGTGTGTTGGAGAGAGTTGGGTAACTGAAGGTGTGGTAGAGCAGCTATTGCAAGAAAGTGCCCTCCACCAATGTGCAATGCTTGCATGGTTCGTTCCCTTTAGTGGGCACCAGTCATTTGAGGGGTAAAAAGCGTGGATGACCAGGCAGTCAGTAGCAGCTGACCTGAGATCAGATCTTGGTCCTTGCACAACCTGAAAAGACAGTATAGACATACCCAGACTGTACTCGGTATGGCTGGGACATTCTTAACACATCAGAAGAGACAGTTTTTGTGTTGCGGAGTTTATAGTGTGCAAACTAATGACATGGTTAATGTAACACTGAGCTGGCTAGCCCATGGGGAGGGTAGCCCATGTGGTTCTTCATAGTTCATCTCCTTTCTGACTTACTTAAAAAAAAAGTTGTCCCTACCTACTAATTATTGCCAGCAAAATTCTGTGAAGATTCTGTAGTAGCTGAGAGCTATGAGAAAATGCCCCAAACTTATAAAACTTTTCCTTTTTCCAAGAATAATCAGTTTCCATCTACTGCTGTGTTTTTCTGGTCTTATCGATTAAAAGGAGTATTAGAACTGGAATGTGGTTTCTTTTTCTGGATTAGAGTCCTCAACATATTTTGTTATGGTTAGTGATATGTCTTTTCTAGATTGTGCTCTGTCACTGCTCTCTGAAAGAGAAACAAGTGGTCGTGTATGTGTATGTATCATGTCCCTGCAGGTGCCGCCCTGGGTGCCTAACAGTAATACCTGCTTCTTTGATCGTACAGTTTGTCGTTATTTTGGTGCTGGATGAATCACTGATGACCCTTTATCCTTCACTTGAGAGAAGACAGAAGTATGTTATTTTAACAGCAGCATTGGAGTGAGCCTGTCAGTTCTTTGGGGGGCTTTTTGTTTTCATGTACACACTGAGCTTTGGTATCCATTGGCTTGTCACCACTGTGGGTGGCTTTTCATTTCCTCTGTTGCTGGATGATGAGTGCTGGTGTAAATGTTTGTAAACATTGTAGGTGAATTCTGTGGATATTTATTTTTTTCTAATGGAGAGGTACAACCAGAGATTTAGATGATGTGTTGGATTTTCCCGAAAAAGAGCTTTCTGTAAGTGATGGCTCAGGAGACTTTATTGTAGTTGGTACTTGGCCAGTGTGAGGGCAAAACTGAATCTGTTAAATCACAGGGAATGGGAGAATTCGTGTAGGTTGGCAATCCCACACATGCTCTAGGAAACACAGCGGCAACAGACTAGGTGAAGTACGACTACTTAAATCAAGTTAAGCATACTTTGAGGAAACAGTTATGAATTGTTTCTTTTATTTTTAGCAAAGTAAAGTCTTGATTGACAGTTCTCAGGACTGTACTGAGCAAGCAGGTCGTTACTATGGTGGATAGACTGTTTAACAAAGAAAGGAAATTTCCTAGCACATATTTTCTTTTCTTCATTTTAACACCCAGAGATTGGTTTCATAGAATCAGTCAATCATTAAATGTAATCATGCAAAATGAGGTAAATGACATACAAGAATATCCTCCTTCTTCCCCTAGTCAAAACACATGTTGAAGGCAGTGAGCAAGATCGTATGACCAATGTACAAAAGACAGTGAGTTAATACCAGGTAGGAAACATAAACTATTTTGCCTCGATGCTATCAGTCATCCTATAGTCTCAGACTGAATGCTGAGGTAAGGTAGTCAATGAGAGTGACATGATATATTTGGACACGTAATGATAACTGTAATCACCACCAACAGTATCTTTAGTTCCCTTCTCATGTGCAAATCTAAATATTCCAAAACAGTGAGCAAGATCCAAGAAACCATCTCTTCTGTCAAATCTGGTTCAAGAAAGATCATCCCAAACAAGAAGTCAATATAAGATTTGATGCTTTGAAAGAAAATTATCCTGAAGCGTATCCAGACACTTTGCAACAAATCTGAAACTGTGCCACAATATACTAATGCCAGCTGTTGAACAAAAGGCAAAGAATGGGGCCAGTTAACATGATGAAAAGGAATCCAGAAATAAATACACTCATTTTGTGACACAGTTTTTCCCTGTACCTCACCCTCATCGAATCTTGTCTTCAGCAAGCAATAACTAGCTGCCTCTCTCACCACATTTCAACAGCTAGTGACTGTAGCTCCGTTTTCCTTGATAGACGGCTGCATTTCAGACCTAAAGGTTTGTGGTCAAACCTTAGGTCACCAATGTTTTAACTGAGTCTAGCTCCACTGATTGATCCGTATTTTGACTGATATCAGCATGAATGCAGGCCGGTTTCGGGCTCTTGGTGGGAACAGTCATCTCTGACAACAAACCAACGAGAAGATCAGCTGCCAGGGGAGCTCCCCCACTGGCCTGCAGCAGGGCAGGGCTTTTCCTTGCTGCTGAGTGGGCTCTTCTGGCTGCTCCGGTCGATTCTTGTGGCAGGAAAGGGACGTTTGTTGTGAGTCGTACATCTTGCAATCAGAAGATAAATGGGCTTCTGTCTCCTACGTGCTTCTTTTTCACTATTTACAGGCTAGCATCATTAGAACTATGGGTTGTTCTCTACCTTGATATGGCCGGCCTAGAAAACCATGTTCATGATTTTTCCTGTCTTTAAGTGTTCAGACCCACGGAGAAGCAGCAGGCAGGGGTATGTGACGTGAAGAAGGCTTTTATCTTGTGTAAAAAAGGTCTGTGAAAGACATTGAGTAACAAAAGAGTTTTCAGGGCTCCTCTGTCAGACTGTTAAGTAGGTGTGGACACCCTCCATATTTTGTTTTCCATTTTAACAGGGAGTTCAAACACCCAATGGGCTTAACAGCAGGAGCCGAAATCAATACATCATTCAAGGCCTTTAAAACATACCTGATGCAAATGCAGTTATTGCGTCCCCAAAGAGAAGCTTCAGGAATGAGTTGAAGAGAATCACTTACATTTTGAAGGGGTTGGCTGTTTGCATGGTTGCTCCATTTGTGTGTTGTGTGGCCAGAACTTGCACGTAGATTTTGCAGTTATTTGAGACCAAGTAAATTATTAGGTTTCTTTATGGTTATTTCTTCATCAGTAACTTTTCTCCAATCTTATATGTACTGAAGCAGCATAAACTGTTCAGCAGCATTGGACAGCATTTCGAATGTGACTTGCTTAGCTTTTGGATATATTTATGAAGGCTTCTTAGGAGCATTATTTAGTTAAAGCAGCCTTTTTCTTGCATCAATGTCACTAAAAATCAATGTGAGATAGGTTTGTGGATTCTTGTAAAACATTTATCATCTCAGTCTTCTTGGAAGAGGCAATTTATGAAGTGTTTCACTTTGATGTAAAATACAGGAGTTAAAGTTTCTGTAGAGTGACCAGCATCTTTTCTCTTTCAACCACGACTTTATATAAAGCTGGGATGTTTTTTGCAGTAGCTTTGTGGTAGCCATGTGACAGTTACTATACTTACGATAATATTGAATAATATTTTTCTATTGCAATTTTAATGTATTTACTATTTAAAAGAAATTAACCTGCACTAACAGCTTTTTGGTCAGGTGAAACCTGAAGGTGGAAATGAGCCCAGCTCCTGGCATTGCACTGGGCAGCAAGCTGGCATGCTCGCTCCGGGGGCAGTCGCTAAGGAGCCTCCAGGCAAGGCTGTCAGAAGGCAGGCTTCTGGAGACCTGGATATACGTGTAGCTACACGGCATGGTACAGTGTTTTGTGTTGAAAGAGAAACACTGATATAGAAAAACATGGCTACATAGTTGCATCTTCCGTAGTGCGCCTGTAAAAGAGGAAGAGGAGATATGGGAAAATGTTTGCCTTTATTTGAGGTAATGAACATGATCTGTGCGTGGGACAAGTTCAGTAAAATTATTACCGCTAATAACACATGTTCTTTCATTACTGCTGTATGTGGACAGTTAATTGAATTAGGCTGGCAAACTCTGACCTCTAAAATATGAAAGCATGCTTTTCCTGACCGTCTGAAGTTCCTGAAGGTCTGAGTAATCTCTGACTGAAGGCCATGTTCACGTTGAAAGTGTGAAAGAAAGTAGCGTAAATAATATAATCAGGTTAATGCAGTCAATGTTAAATTACTGCTTTAGAGCTGAAATAAACCTGTAAACCTGGTTAGTTTAACAAATATCCATGGCTGTGTATAAAAAGTTAATAGCTAATATGGAGCATAATCTCTAATGGTATCCATAGGTGGTGTAAATGTAGATTAGTTATCTTCAGGTCTCGCTTTGGTTAGATGAATGCAAACTGGAACTTCATTAGGAGAAAAGACTGAAACAGAGACTGTAAGCAGATCATCATTTCAATGTATTCTGTTTTTTTCCTGTCTGTGAATCTTCACTAGTAGTGCACTATTAAGGAATTGAATTAAGTATTTTAAAGACTGACATATATAGGCCAACTTAGTCATGTAAGATCACTTTCTGCATTTATAATCACAAACAATAAAAATCTCTCATTTATACTCAGTTGACCTTTGCAACCATACTTGTGCTTTACTTAAATGAGAAAGCACACATTTAAAAATCTGAAGTTTGAATGAACAGGAGAAATTTGTCATTTAAAAGCCTTTTCAAACCTTGCAACATCACAGGATAAAACCAGTAGCTATTTTCATGTTGGAAGTCTTTTTGGGGTAGATAGGTGAGTGATTTTTGGTCTATTTCCACAGGTTTTCAATACATATTCCAATGAAGACTATGACAGGAGAAATGATGAGGTTGACCCAGTGGCTGCATCAGCTGAATATGAGCTCGAGAAGCGTGTGGAAAAGCTGGAGCTCTTCCCAGTTGAACTAGAAAAAGGTATGGAGTCTGTGTGCCATTTCCAGTTCCTGTGGCAACAATCTACAAATCCGAGGAAGTCTACACATGCCTATAGAGCCTATCCTGAATTTCCATGAATCTGTTGTAGTCACCTTGGCTTTTTGGATATCAAGAATTGTTTGATAAGGAATTAAAGAAGTTCAGAGACATGCAGTTCTGTATTTCCCTAAGGGAACTGTTCTGTGTCACTCCATTAACACATGCTTTTACACGGTGCTTGATGTGATGTTTTAATTCTGCACTGGAAGAGTAAAAATCTTGATTGTTATCCTGAGCTCCTCATAAGGGCAAAGGTGATATTTTTTGTGTGTAGTTAAAATGGTAGAATAATAAAGTTTTTTAAAGGAAGCAAAAGGATATTGATGTCACTGACATGGAAAATCAAGAGCAACCAAGGCATAAATGTTTATCTACCAAGTAACTATATAAATCAAATGTAAATAGTTCTTGCTTTCACTTTGCTTTTTTACAGATGAAGATGGACTTGGCATAAGCATTATTGGAATGGGAGTCGGAGCAGACGCAGGCCTTGAAAAACTGGGAATATTTGTCAAAACAGTAACAGAAAGTGGGGCAGCAGAAAGAGATGGCAGGTAAACTAGACTCAGTGTTTAGAAATTTTCCCAGCAATGGTTTCTATGAATTGTGATTTTCATGGGAGAGAGTAGTTTGCTTAATGTATGTCACGATAACTCAAAGCTGTAAAATTCAGAGTTCCTGAGTAAGGCCCAGATACCTGAAGTGGTTATGACAAGACACCGGTTTGGTCTCTTGAGTTTAAACTGTTTAAGGAGAACAGATTTGCCAAAGATACGTGGTTCTGACTACGTGAAAACCCAGAATCTTTAGTGTGAGTAAAGCTGGAGGTTCCAAATTATGTATCACTTTTGAAGGTAGTTTAGATTTTAAAGGCATTGAGCTCCCACGTGTTCTTTTGGCTTCAAACCAGCTTTAAACAACTAGTAGTTACGAAAAAGAGTTCTGCTCAACATTTGATTAGGAAAATAATTAGTGAATCTGAATGCCTAAACTCTTGCTAAATAACCTTCTTTCAAGTTTACTAACATAGGCTGTTACTTTGTATGTCTTACTATGCGTAGTCTTCTGCTCCAGAGTCCAGCTTTCACCCCTACAGCACTGGAAGTACGTTAATCAGTTGGATTGGGAAGCTGTACCATAAATCTTGCCCATTAAAGAGATGAATTGGTGTTTGCAGTCTTATATGATGCTCATATAAAACCTGATTGCTTCTAGAATTGCTTACTTGGTATGTGCAGGTTAAAGAATTTCTTTTGAACATACCGTATTTCCTATCATACGGGACAGAGTTATCTGTGTATTACACAATACCTGCCACAATCAGACCAATGTTTCTCATTAAAAATTAGAAAAACACTTTACTATGTAATCATTTAATAATGAAAAGTATTCTTAAACATCTTCCAAACTATATAATTTGTTGTTTTGTCCCAGTGCATACCCTTTGTAAATTTGCATGCAAGTAAAATACTAATTATCTGATACATTAGCAGTTAAGTCTGGTTATATGCATTCTCTACTTCTGTTTTTAACCATTGGTGATTACTTACAAAATAATGTCAAACACAAACACAGGTAAATAGGGTAAGAATAAACTCTAAAAAGTTGATACTGTCTTCTAACAAATGTATTGTGGTAACGTGTTCCTTATTGATGAACACTTGTAACTTTTCAGCCGGGCAAAAGGTGGTTCTGCTGAGGAAACCCCACACAAATTAAATCTGAAGGCCCTACAAGGCAGGAGGTTGCAGAGTTTAGTAACATTGCTCTAAAACTACTGAAGTGTACCGTCTTCCAGATTGGGCTTGCAGGTGTCTTTACAGAGCTCGGCAATGAGATGCCAGGTTGAAGGCCAAGTACTGATATGTCATAGGCTTAAAAATTATGAAGGGAAGTGAAGAAGCTGACATGTCAAGATTTCGTTACTTCATTCATTACTTCAAATTTAAGTGATATTAATTAATTTTAATCAGTGAATTAATTAATTTTTCTTAAAAGTATGCTTGAGCTCAACCAGAAGGCATTAGGCTCACGACTGACATTCTGTGTGAAATTGTCTGGTTGAAAATTGGAGTTGCTCACTACTGCTCTATGATGATCTGTATTTTCTGTTCCTCTCATTATTCATCTGTTTGAGTGGGCTACAGAAGTTAATGTTCAATTACAAGTCTCTTCTTTCATTTCCCTAGATGGCATCTGAAAGGAGCTTGTCAGCTGAGAAAAAATAATATCTTTCTTTGACTATTCTAATATTTGTGTTGGTTTTCAACTGCCTGAATGTTCAGTCAGCTGAGAAATAGCCCTCTGATTTTCTCTGTGAGAGCCTGACTGATCATTCACTTGGGAAAGGGATATGTAATCCTCTCAGTCAGGAGCAGACGGTTCTGTAATAAAGTGCATCAACTGTAAAGGGTCCAGTTGACTTCATCTTTGTGAAGAGCCTAGTTAATCATTAACACTGATAGCAAAACAAAGTCTCCCAGCAGAAATTAAAACTATATTTCAGCAGTTGCTTTAGGTATTCTGAATAACCACATAACAATCTTCAAGAAGGCTCTTTTGAAACTACAATTTAAAACATTACAATATCTGTAGGATAACTCCCATCTTTTATTGAAAGACCCATCAAATCATGATATGAATTACTTGCCTCCCATGGAAACCCAAAATCTGTATAAAGGGGTTTCTCAGTGGTTGAGCACTGCTGGCTTGATTTGCGTTGATGTAAACAAGCAGGTAGTGTTCGGTTGTCATATCAAAAGACGTTCTGTGGCAGTATTTAACCAAGGGGGATACTTCGAGATGAATCCAAAGGCAAGCAGGTTGATAAGTAATAAGAGATTATTAATAGTGTGTAAAATATAAAATATTTGACTGAATATGAAAAAGAAAATATTTTCCTGCGAGAATTCATAGCTGCTTCTCTCAAATCATTGTGGTGGTGAGTCATTCCCATTTTAAAGTATTTCGCTAACATTGAGAACAACAGTTTTGAAACATTACACAGTTCTTAACTTGAAAAATGCTCTAAACATTGTCTCTGCACAGGTTAAATTTTTTAGTTCATCATACAGAGCAGTAATTATGCAAGTAATTTGTTCAACTTTAGTCGGTTCACTTCTGTAGTTGCTACCTCATTGAAGTGCTGCTTCACATAGGCAAAGATTTCAGTCACGACCATTACAAAACAATTGTCAGAAGAATTACCAACTTCATTAATGATAAAAGCAGCTAAACCTCTAATTCGGGCTTTACCAACCTGAGCCTAATTTTTCGTTCATGTTTGAAATTAGATTTCAAAGAGGAAGGCTGGAGCTTCTAAGGGAGGGGACTCTAAAGGGAAGGCTGCCCAGAGAACGTGGCTGTGAGAATGTGCTGGTGTAGATGGTGCCTGTGGTGGCTCGTCTGGGGGGTTAGGGCTAGGCTTCAGGCACAGAGCTGCGATGAAAGTGGGGCTGCAGAGGGGATGCCCGAGGAAGAGGAAGGTGGCCGGAAGAATATGGCTGTAAGAGTGTTTTAGTCTGGGCAGTATAGAATGTACATGGCAACAGACAGGAAATTTCTTTTTTCATTACATGTAATTATATGATTTGAATAACAATTATGGTAATTGTGTGTTGTTTGATACGTATGTATGTTTATATATATTTTAAATACACGTATGTATAGAAAAAGAGGAGATTTGGAGAACAATGGCCATAAAAATAACAGTCGAAAATGAATTCAGGAGCTGTACAAAGGAGAAAGGAGATATGAACTATGCCTGAAAGACAAATGAAATCAAACTAAATTGCAGTAGATGAAGATAGAGCCACTTACAAAGTTGCAGGCAACAGCTCTCTAACGACATTTCATCACATGAAATACTATACCTGTACACCTATATGAACACTGCTAGTCCACCGCATAGCGAAGTATGTAAAGTGTTGCAGCTAAACTGCCATTGGAAAGGAATCTCATCTTCCACCATTTAGTTTTCAGCCAAGAGGGTGACAGCTTCCCAGGCAGTGGGCACCAACTTTTTAAACGTCTTTTCTTGGAACTCCTGTGGCCATCTGACTGCACCTCGTGTTTGCCAAAGTAAAAAAAGAAATAATTTTTACAGTATTGAAATACAAGAAATATTAATGTGATTGGTGTAATTATTAAATGCTTCAATGAAAACTGAAATAAAATTCTGAGATTAAAAAGCCTGATGTGATTTTTAAGATAGGAGTTTATAGGCTGTTGTGAAGATCATTTTTTCAAGGTTTCTTATACACAGAAGGGAGAACACTGCCCAGAATACAGTGACATTCTGTGGTGTGAGGCTGCTAAAGAATAAATCTTGTATTTCTTACTAATCAGTGGAGTCCAACCAACTGAAGATACTGCTTGAACACATGTAGAACTGCAGAGCGTTGCCTCAGACTTGACAGAGAAATTAGTGATTCAAGTCAAAATGCTTCAGTCCTCTTTTGCAGCCTCTGTTGTTCTTTGAAAAGAAGTCGTATCACTAAGATATCCTAAGATATAAAATAGCTCAATTTAGATATTTTCATACAATTAAAATGGGATTTTTTCATAGCTGTTTCTTGGTTCACTTGTAAACTGTATTGTTTGGATCAGCCGCGTTTATGTAAGTACTTGAAAATTGCTCCCTTTCAGTAGTTCGGACTGTGTTTTGTGTTTTTTAAAATTTTTGAAACTATAGGACTTCATGCATTTCTAGAGGACTTTTTAGTATAGCAGTCCTCCTTCCAAGCATTTGTGATCCATGTGAGTCCAATGCCTGCTCTAGGGATTTCATAGCAGTGCTTGCTTCAGACAAAAGCAGCATGTCTTTTATTCTATTCCTGCATCAAACAAGGTATCGACTGTAAATAGGTGTTTGGTTTCAAAGAGAGAGTCCTCGTTCAAACAGTCCAAGGCCTTGTTATTGTGTGCAGCAAGATCACACTTGCACTGGGAATTCATCCTTCTGGAGCAAGTTAGATGAAATATTTTAAAAGGGTAGGTCACAATTAAGTCTGATGCACAACCTCTTTTCTCCACAGATGAGCAGGTTGTTTTAGTTAAATATCACATTTTTTTTCCATTAGCATGAAATACCAGAGCTATGTCTTATGCTGTTTGTCAAGATTAGCTTAGGAAAGAATGATACTAGAGCTGTTAAAATATCTCGTTTAATTTAAGTAATATGACAAATTCAAGAGTTTGTGTTGCTGTCTTTATATACAAGGAAAGTGACTGGATGATTGGTGCTATTAATTGTAATGGTAACTTTGAAGCTGGATTTATGAGGTGTCTGTGTGCAAGAAATGATGCATTTTTCATATTTATCTCAATTGTTTTATGACTTTTTATTTAAAGACTTTGTTTAAAATCAAATTTAAAGGATCTCTATATGCTAAGTTTTGCTGAAAATTCACCAAGAATTCACACAGTTATTTATACATTTGTGTTTTTCCCCTGAAAGGATCCAAGTGAATGACCAAATTGTGGAAGTTGATGGCATCAGTCTGGTTGGCGTTACGCAAAATTTTGCTGCAACTGTTCTCAGAAACACCAAAGGGAAAGTTAGGTGAGTATTTTAGAAGAAAAAAAGTTGTGATTGAATACTTAAGATTACCTTGCTTCCTTCACAGGACTGTCAGTATACCCAGGTGGAATCAGAGTTTTTTGGCTTCTTTGTGCCTTCTCTGCTTTTATCCGAAGACAGGGGTGAGCTGTGGTACTAGAGATTTTTGTTTTGGCTTAGATTTTTAAAATATGACCACTGTAACAAGCTGAAATTGCACGTAGAAGACAACTCTTCACTGGTCTAGATCTCCCTGGACCTCAGACTGTTTGTATTAGCTGGAATGACAAAGGTCATGGGCGTTGGTCAGATGGAAACTGGGCTGCCACTGATCTCCTCCCTGCTCTTCCGCTGGGGAGACTGGTCACATCACTGCCCCAGGGTCGGAGGAGTAAGGCAGTGGGCACTCCAGTGCTTGCTGACGCACCTCAGCACAGAGGAGGAGATAGGACTGGATGCTGGATGCAGTAGTGTTAACAGCTTCTGAACTGGGGAGAGTAACCTCCCAGTATCAATCCAGGGAGCTACCCCAGTCACTGCACCATCTCTGGGTTTCTGTCTGTTCCTGTGCTGCAGTTCATTGAAAGGCAACCCTGTAAAAATCCATAAAACGATAATAATTAGGCTAGAAATGTAACATACGCTGCAAGTAAAATTATAAACTAATGTAGATACAAGGCTGTAAAATGTTTGTAAATTAATAAGGACAGTATTTCCCTAGAAGTGAACTGTTCTGCCATTTAAAAACCTATGCAGCCACATGCCACATAGCTTTTCCGTTTAATAGCTTGTTAAGTTCAGCAAAGATTTAGTCTACAAAATAAATCAAAAAAATAGCTTTGGCCTATTGCAAAGCAGTAGCCATTCTGTAGTCACCTTTTGCTTCTCTCTCAAAATCCTCTCCAGTGAATACAGCTGAATTTGTCAAGTAGTGAGTTCAGGGCTGACTTCTTCACACAGGTGGTGGGTAATATACGCAGTCCCCCTCAGACGGTGCTGTTTTATGCTGGCGTGCACATTTCCACTATAATTCCGTAGCTGTTCCCACACAACATTAAGGAATAATGCTGGGATATGGATTCTGCAGAGAATCTTGGGGAGGTTTTATTTGAAAGAGGTTATTTAGGGAAAAAAATTATTAGAAATTGTAGTGTAATTACAGATTAATATATTTTTGTGTAGCATTTACAGTTTCAGCTACATCAGTACTACTTCTGCAAAGACTCACACGCTGTGAATGCTCCTACTGAGTTAACTATAAAAATGAGTATGCACTTTATTAGGTTTTTGCAGAGTTGGGACCCTTGAACATAAAATCCTTATGACAGAGAATAATGTCTTCCTGTGTTTCAGTACACAAAACAAATGCTATGTATATTTTGTGTTTGATGTTTTAGCTTAAAAAAAAAAAAGAAAAAAAGAAAGTGCTCACATAAAACATACTTATGATATGCAGCTTAGAACTGGCTTAGTTCTTGTAATTATTATTTCGTAAGTTACAGAATAGAATACTTACTTCCATGAAAGAATAATGGGTTTCAAGGAAGGAAGAAACGTAAAATGATTTTCACACAGAATGCTCCCAGAATCTTCTCTCGGGAAGTAAATTACAGTCAGAGTGGTTGCAATCTAGGCTCTTTTGTAATAAAATAGTGGACTGTAAAAAGTATTTCTTCATTGTTGTTGAGCTCACGTTGTCAAGTGTACTGTGTATCCTGTGCACAGGGATCATTGGCTTCTGACAGGTCTCATTTATCAAGGAGAGGTGTATGAGCTTCTACATTTTTCGTTGTAAGTAAGCTTAAGAGGTTGAGCTTTCATGGAAAAAATGACCCAGTGCATTAGTGTCACGACTACATAAACAAACTCATAAAAATATTAAATTGAAAAGAAAATTAAACGTGAATTATAATATGAACAGCCTTTTACTAATGTATATGTCTAATTAGAAGAAAGGAATGGGTAGAATTTGGTGCATCTCCCTCTATTTTTGCTTCATTTATAACTTCATGGAAAAAAAAATCAAAAAGACTACTCTTCTGCTTTATGCAGGCCAGTTGAGATATGCATGATTTTTTTTTCCTGGTTTGCAGTAAGCCGGGAGTGAGACTTGGCAAGACGGCTAAGCATTGTGTGGCACAGGCGCCTGCCTGGCTTCTGGTCAGCTCCTGGACCGCTGAGTTGTCTGATGCTCCGCTGGCACTGGTCGACTGTATTTAGCTACTCAAAATCAGAAATGGTTCCGATAGCTGGTTTTTGGAGATAGAGATTTCAGGTTGCTTGATGTTTTGCCTTCACTGTAGGTTTAAACTTTTGTTTGTAAAGTAAGCGAGAGCTAGTACTGATGAATTTAGATGTGAAAGAGAATGATGTATTTTTACGTTGCTGACTGTTTTTCCTTCCCTGTATGACACAAGGGCCCTGCCTGCTGCTTATTTGGTGGAGAGGGTAATTGTTTTCTGTCAGATCCTCTTTCTCCCTTACACCTGTGTTAGAAATGGAATGGAGAAATCCCTCATCTCCACCCTCTTTGACAGACAGTGCTCACCTCTGCACACGAACTGCTCCCGAACCTCAGAGACAGCGTAAGACGACCTTCAGGGGCAGAATCCCTCGCTTGCCCTGGGCGCCAGCTCCTGCCTGTTGGCAGCGCAGGGAGCGGTGCTGCTGACCTTCGAGTGCACCGATCCCGGGGGAGCTGCCGTTAATGGCCTGTGTCACTGCAGGAGGTAGGAGCAGGGGGGGAGATCCTTGCTATATAAATACCTTCTGCCGTGCCTGCGGCGAGTGTCCCAGCTGAGCTACAAGCGTGTAGGCAGTGTGCAGTCGCACACCCTGTCTAACTCAAGGCAAGGGAACTTCATGAATCCTTCTTTCACAGGAGAAATGACATACATACTTACTTGCGTGTAATCTTTTTTATAGAATTGCTTTAATAAGCATAATTATCTGTGTGATCGTAGCATAAACTGCATGTGCCTTTCTTCTGCTTGGTGTCCTGTACACACAGAGATTTGCATGTGTTTCACTGGCATTACTTCACGTTTATAACCCACAGCGTTACATATACACAGTCACATACACAGTCATTTTGTCCTTAATCTAGTCAAAGTACATGCTAGTTTTTGTAGCAGGGTTTATTGTGTGAGATCGGTTGCAAGGAAAGGACTTTCATGAACAGAATGACATTAAAGCTTCTTCTTAATTCTTTGCAATAAATACAGTCAATACCTCTTCAGAGAGCTTGCATAATACCAGTACTTAGTGATTTATTTTTCTCTTTTGAGCCTTCTGAACACTTTGAATGATCCTGACAGTGGAAGTCATTGACCTGGAATAGATTTTTGCAATGTTTCTGCCAGAAAAATGTATCCAGACTGTCTATAGCTGACACAGCAAGGAATCTGTGAAAATGAAGACATGGCTTTTACCTTTTGAACTGTTGGGGGGAGGTGGGAGGAAGAGCAAATGTAAGCATCTGTGATTATCCATTGTTTGAAGTATCGGACTACTCAGAAGAGGTGTCATACCATAATGGAAGATCATTGACCCAACCAATTTGGCTTCTCCAAAGATAATAAATTCAATTTTTCTTTCTTATAATGTTTTATAGGAAGATAATCGGCACCAACCAGATGTACTCTGGTAGCCTGTGAGGCAAAGGAAGGAGAGGGAATTCCTTCATAATCCCAGCTGGCAATCAGCTTCTGTTTTTAGTGATGAGAATTAGTGCCCTTGTGACTTTAATCTGACAAATACATCTATGAATGATATTTCAATTAATGTAAATAGTAAGTCTTCTTTATAATTTTGCTTAACTATTTAGAATCATAGAATAGAATCATAAAATGGTTTGGGTTGGAGCTTGTAGATCATCTAGTTCCAACCCCCGTGCCGTGGCCTGGGACACCTTCCACTAGACCAGGTTGCTCTAAGCACCATCCAGCCTGGCCTTGAACAATTGCAGGGAGGGGGCGTCCATAACCTCCCTGGGCAACCTGTTCCAGTGTCTCACAACCCTCAGAGTGAAGAATTTCTTCCTTATAGCTAATCTAAATCTACCCTCTTTCAACTTGAGGCCATTACCCCTTCTCCTATCTATTTAGTTTAGTAATATCTCATATTAATGGGTTTCAGAATTTGGTTATATATAGGAGGGATTTTCCGTTGGAATGAGTTGGTTTTCAATTTTGTTGAGTGTCGCCCCACCTCTAAGATTAATGGATTGGTCAGAGGGCAGTGCCAGACTAATATCACTAATTGTTCTGTGCTTCTTCTGACCCCATTTAGGATGCAGTCCATCACCTTGAGGTTTGTGAGTTGTGCCTACAATCATAAAAGACAGGATAAGGAGGCAGCTTGACAGTGGGAATCGTATCATGTCATGGAGTTTCTCCTAGGTTGTTCTGCCTCGTAGCTTGCAGTCTCCTCATAGATTGTGGTGCTGAGTAGCAGACCTGAAGTTCTTTGAAGTTGCTTGGGTGATATTGAGCCTCTGTGACCCCGCTCTTTCCCCTGTTCTTCATCATAGTGAAAGGGCGCTAGGGGACCCTGATGTCTTCACCAGAGAAAGCTCACTTGGACAGTTGTATGCCTCCAGGAAATTCTGTTTTTTATTTTACAGAGAAAACTTTATCCTTTTACCATACTACCTAGTCTCTGTCCATCTTAGGACAAATATGGGAGCTTTCAGTGGGGACTGCACTTCTCTGCCTCACTGGATACAAAGGTTTGTGCCCATGCAGCTCTGGGTAGCTCAGGGTCCCAGACTTACTGCGTTGATAAGTAGAAGGGGTCTTGCATGAGAGAGAGTCATTGGAAAATCCCAGTCCTTTGTATGCTGCTTGTATGCTTGTATCATTATTGCTCTCCTCTGAAAGGTTTCTTTTAAGAATGTTAACCAAATTCAGTGTTTTACTGGAAAGGCAAATTTTACTTTCCATGTCCTCCTTCCGTGTCCTGTCTTCTGAATGTGACTAAGCATTTTCTCAGCTTTCCAAACTGTTGCTAGGCACTGAGCGGATGCTCTCATGGTGCTTTCTGAGTCAGTTCTGGAGTTTTCAGGGAGCCACACAGAACCTGTGCAAAACCTGTTTGGTTTCTCATGATTTGCGTCACCTTGAAAGTAATTCTATTAATTCCAACCTACCAGTGAGTTTACTGGGTTTTGTTTAATTAAATTCTACTGAAATGCCTCAAAGTCTTCCCATTTTAATAAAGAATCTAAATAATTAGTTAGCAAATTTTGCCATGTTCAATTAATCTTCAAGATCATTGAAGAGTAGGTTCTAACAATAGCAGTGTAACTGTCAAAGCCTGGGGCCGTCCACTATTAACTATTCTCTGTTCTAATAAAGACTCATTTATTACTATTTTACGTTTTTTCTTATGTGGACAGTTTTAATTCAAAGCAGGGTTTTGTCTCAACTTCCACTCCCAGTTCACAGCCTAATTTCTTTCTCCCTTACTGTACTGAAAATGCAATCTTTCAGACAAAAATGAAGCTTTTACCCTTTTTTTAGATAGCTCTGATACAGGGAGCAGTTAAAGGGTGAGAAGCGAAAATACTCACTTCTTCATTAACACCAACTTGATGTGTCATTTATTCCTTCTTCAGCTAATTCCTCACCCCATCTTGAGCTGATATTTTTCTGGAAAATACACTATCTCAGAAAACAGCATTTGCATGCCTGATGTTAGTTTTGTTTAACATTACAACATCTGGAAAGGTAATTTATGCAGTCGTGTCTGTGCAAGCACTGAGACGGTATAGAGGACAGATGAAGTCAACCACAGGATGCAGCCAGCAGCAGTGTATCCCGGTGGGAAAGCTGTTTGCACACAGTAACAGTGGACAGCTTTGCTTTAGTTTTGTGACTCCTTCCCCTAGATAATCATCTTCCCTTCTTCCAGCACGCATGCCTGTGCAAATTTTCTCCTGCTCTTTCTTACTTTCCCTACTTGTGCTCTTGCCCTGTGAAACAGCTGTGTCCTTTAAACATGTGCAGGCATTCTCCATGCTGCAGATCCATGTTGTGGAAGAGGCAGGAAAGGTTTTTACTTCTTCCCAGACCTGGGTAGTGAGACAGGACCTATAAGCAAAAAATGCCACGCTCCCATGTCTGATTCAGAGAGCTGGATTATATTCTCTATTTTTCTGGCTGGGAGTGATGGTTTTGTTCTTTCTTTCCTTGTCTGTTTCTACTCTTTGAATCAAAGTGCTGGAGCCGAGGAGAGAAAAAAAAGAGGAAAGAAAAGCCTGTGGCTCTGCGATGCTGGTTGCTGAGCTGGGAGTTCTTGAAGGCTGCTTAAGAGACCATGTGTGCTTGGTGCACTTTCTGCTTCTTTGATAGACCTGAGTCATGGACCTGGCAGAAACTAAATTCATGATGCCTTGCGCCAAAATAGAGTAAATTTGTCCTGTTAGTTCCAGGAATCTTACTAAAGGTTCCATCACATGAGCTGTTTTCTTTCTGGTCTCTGCAAAGAACTCCTGGACGCACTGATAATCGTTGTTTAAGACTACCCAGAGTAGCATACTGAACAATGTGAAAAATTACTCACAAGCACTTAGCACTGGTGAGGTAACACTGCATTCATCACTGCTCTGCTGGTTTATATTCCTTGGCTGTGCCTGTTGCAGTAGATGAACTGTGCCTTGGACTGTTCTTGGGCGCTGAGGCCAGCTGGCAGTGGTGTGGGGCTCATACCTTTAAGCTTTCTTACCTTTCAGAGCAGGGTGGCCATGTCCAAATTGTCCTTTGCTAACTCCTGGACTGTGAGTGAATATTATTTGGTAGAAAATCAGTTAACTTGGTCCAAACCGTTCCAAAGACTGTTTCAGTGATTTAATAGTGTACATGTTCAGTTGCTAGTGCTTGGGTGCATTCCCTGGCACTGTTTAATTTACTGGCATAAACATAGCCCCTATGTCCTGATATCTTGCTAATTTGAATTTTATGGCAAGTTATTTCTTGAAATATTTGCAGATTTGGACAGGAAACTACGTGTTTGAGTGTGAAATGTATAAAGAAACTTTCATTTAAAAGATTTTGGCTGAATTATAAACCTTTTTTGCTCAATATCTAGAGCATTGTTCTTAAAATTAAGTGTAACATGAATTAATGAGATTCAGCAGGGCTGGGTTTAATTCAGAGTGTCTTTTCTTTCCTTTCCTGGAAAAAGGAACAACTTGACAGGTTTTGAATCGCTTCATCCTCAAGCTGATTGAATCTAAACATAAACTCCTACCCCTGCAACTGAAATATCATCATAAATTTTTATTTAGCTATTTTTTTTACTTTGTCATAGTCCAGGATACTATGTTGTGGAAAGTCTTACCCGGTTTTGGTGCACCTTTATGAATGTGACATAACATTGTGACAGCTGGGCAGAAATACCCACCGTTTATCCTTGCAGGATAATTTGCCAAGCCACAAGGATGGTGCTGTAGGGCATTCAGCTACCCCTGGACTGTGCAATGAGGGTGGTCCAGCTTGCCTAAAATCTGGATCACTTAATCATCAAGATTAAGGACATGATCTGAACCCATCAGCTTACTTGTGACCCATCTGTATTTCCTTCCTGGATTTCCTTCCCATGGATGCCAGCAAGGGTGAGGGAGGGCAGGTCTCACCTCAAAATACAGTCAGGTTTTAGAAACATCCCTAGGTAGCACTTGTACCTTTTGAACAGAGCTGACGTATGTGCTTCACTTGTGTTCAGGTATGTTAAAGCATAGATTTACAAATGTGTTTCTTTGAGCTGGCCGTTCCCCTAAGAATTGTGTGGTGCTATAGAGAATGCTGATTAAATGATTATCATGTATTCAAGGAAACCTTTTATGCAAGCGTTGTGTTGGAATACTGTCAGGCTGCCTGGAAGAGATGGAAGAGATTCTCTCCCTGCGTTCTCAGAAGAGCAGAGCAATGTAAGGACCAGAGCCTGGAGAAGTGCCAAAAAATTGAATCCGTTGGCTAATTTTGAAGTGCTCTTGAATAAAGCTGATGTGTCAATAAGGCCCTAGACTAGAATTGATTTCTGTGGGAGTAATTAATCTGAGTGCATTAATATTGGTGTGTGGGTTTTTTATATGACTTCCTAATCGTATGAGTTGAAATCCTTTTAGTGTTGATAGCATGGCTTATCGGGGGCTTGTATCCAAGGTGCTGTGGAGAAGAGACTGCTGAGGCTTTTGCGGCACTTCAGCTATTACTTTGCTGCTCGTCCACCAGCACCGGTGATACTGCTGAGGAAGACCTTGAGTATGTCACAGGGCTCTGGCGGCTAGGGTGGAAGAGCATGAAAGGTATTCTGGGTGATCATGCCAGTCAGGTAGGATTGGATGCAGGACAGCCCCTGGCTGTGCAGCTGATGTTGCAGGGGAGGCATTGTCTTTTATGGACCTTCCTGGAGGAATGAAAAATGCTGGGGAGAGAAGGGATCCACTTGACAAAGTGGGGCAAGAGCATGTTTGCCAACAGGTCTCAGAATCTAGCTGGGAGGGAGGATGACCTAGCCTTTGCTTTGCAAAAAGTGACAAGTGAGTTCAGAGGTTATGGTTAGGGACTTACAGAGGACTTACAGTGCTCCATCATCTGCTGGAAGGGTAGCATGGTTTGGTGCAAGTAGTCTGGGAGATTTTTGGAATGTCTCAAAAATAACTTCTTGACACACGTGTTCAATGAGCCAACTAGGGGAGGCAGTCTGCTAAATCTGTTACTTACAGACGGGTTTGTGACCAGTTTGGAACTGGTTAGTGCTTCAGTGAAGGTTGATGGCAGCTTTAGGAGCATTAACCGTGAAATGGCGGAGTTTAAGAACCGGAGAGAAATGCAGATGAACATTAGAATGACAACCTTGGACTTCAGGAGAGAAAATTTTGGCTCATTTGGGGATCTGCTTGGTAGGATTCTATGGAACCACTGCCCTGAACGATAGAAGAGCCCAGGAGACCTGCTTGATCTTTGAGGATGAAGGATACCAGAGGAGACCATGCCAAAAACCTTGTGAAACCTAAGCAACATCTACTGCTCTCACCTCCTCCATGGAGCCAAGCCTGCTGCTCGGTGAGGCAGGAGACCTTGGTGAAAAGGATACAGAAATGTCTGAGATAAATTAATGACTGCTTTGCCTCAGTTTTTTCCCCACATTGGCTAATGACCTGGATGTTGTTGCAGAAACATCTTCATGTTTCCTGCATTCTCCAGCAATTTGCCCCAGGGCAGCAATTTGCCTCAGGGCAGCAATGGCACTGGAACGCAAGGGTTCATATATGGCTCTCCATGCTTTTAGTGCCTGCTGCCCATGCAGCGTGCGCCAGACTTTGTTATGGTGTGCTGTGACAGTTGTTTAGTCAGTATGAGTATGGTTATGCAAGTGAAGTAGATGAGCCCTAGTTTAATTCAAATATTTAATCATTAAAATAATTACCAAAAAATAAATTAAATAAAATTAATAACAAAATAATACTAACCAAACCACTATTTCAACAACAACAGCAAGTCACACAGCACACACTACACACACATCTCATTCTTGGCACATTACTGTTAGATGTTGCCCATAGCTCATGTCGTGGCCACACCAAGGAAGTTGTGTTGCTGTGCACCCATCTTGAGTGCTGACTGGGCAAAAGGACACCCACGTTAGCTCAAATCACTGGTAAGTTGGAGTCCTGCTGTCTGTGATCAAATTCAGGGTATGGCAGATAGCTTACGTCATCCTTGCTCTGGGGATAAGGATAGAGGCTGCAGAACTTCTGGACAATGGCTCAGTTTACTGGCAGCTCTGTCTCCAGGGCCTTTGGAGACTCTTTCCCAAAGTTTACTTCTCTGTGTTGGCTTTACATAGCCAGCATCCTGAACTAGACATTACATGGGTTGCCCTGTCGCGTGTTGCTTATGTGACCTTAGGTGACTTCATTCAGTCATAGCCCCTTTCATCTACTAATGGCGGTTACTTCCTCGTGTTACTTTGGGTACTAGTCTCCAGGCAGTTGTTCACTTGTTTGTGTTGGTTTTGGGTCACTACCGTCACTAATCTCCCGGCAAGCCTTGTTTACTGCCTTCTGCCAGTCACCTTCAGTTCCCTTTTATTACAGGTGATAGCTTTAAAGGTTGCTATGTACACGCTTGTCTCTGGTGCAAGGGAGGGCTGGGAGGACTTATAAGACAGAAGGCACCTCTAGCAAGTTTGCAGATGATACCAAACTGAGGAGAGCAGCTGCTAGGCTAACTGACAGGGCTGCTACTCAGAGGGACGTCATCAAGCTGGAGAAATGAGCTGGCAGAAACTTTGTGAAGCCCAGCAAGGGCAAATGTGAGTCCTGCATCTGGAGCAGCAAAGCCCTGTGCCACAGTGGGACCTGGAGAGCAGCTGTGCAGAAAACATCCTGTGAAGAGGCGGAAAGAACTTCTTCAGTCCAAAGGAAAGAAGGATGAGGTGGCAGGAATATTCCTGCTGTCTCAGCTGCCTTCCAGGAGGCAGAAGGGATGAACCCAGTTTCTTTGTACTCTCTGTGCAGTGACAAGATAGCAGGCAATGAACAGAAGTTGCAGCAAAGGAAATTCCGACTAGATATTTTCACCGAAAAAACGTGTACTATGAGGTGTCTCAAACAGTGGAACAGGTTGCATCCCATCAGAACAGAGATTCAAAACTGATCAAGGCCATGACAAAGTTGGCCCTGCTTTGAACTGGGGGGTTTGGGTTGGACCAGAGCTCCCTTCCAACCTGAATTATTTAATGATTCAAAGAGTCTTTATGACTCTTAATTTTCAGATCGTTTTATCTGAAAAAGTGTAATGGAAGCACGTAGGTTGTGAATTGCATGTCCAGTCAGCGACCTCTGCATTTGAGGCTGCCGTCTTTTAAGAGAGCTTGATCTTGTTCGTGAGAACCTGACAAGTTCCAGCTCATGCTGCTGTAACTAAATAAACCTGCCTTCTTAGAGGGTTCACACCGCTTTTAGCACTTTGGATTACTTATATGGCTATTATCCTAATGGAAGCAGCCAGAGTGGGTAATTGAAGACATCTTGAAATAAATTAGATAAATGGTAACAGAAGCAGCTTTATGCTTTAAAGCTCAGAGGAGGACCATTTCTAAAATCCATCTGTAAAACTCCCCCCAATACAATGAAATTTACATTTTTGATGACCAAACTACATTTTAGGAAAGGTTATAAGAAAAAAATTGTGAATCCTCTTGCAGCAAAACCCTCATTCATTATTTCTTAGGAGTCTACTGTATTCTTACTTGATTTTTGTTGAATTTAAGGAAGCCATACTAAATTATTTTTAACTGAGCATTTAATGTCTGAAGTATTTTTAGGAGGAATCATTCACTGAGAGTAAGTCACTAAAGATCCATGCTGCCGAACTTCAGTTTTGCGTCATAGAGTTGGTGCCTCCACACATTTTTCTAGTACCAAGGTTCTTTTCAAAATGGAAATGTTTTTTAATTAAATTAATTATATAATAATGTTTCTGGTTCCCATGTTTGGTAAAAAAATCAATAAATTATTTTTCGTTGTTTCAAGAAGCACAGGTCTGCAGATTCTCATTTAACAGAAGCTGGAAATATATGGAAAGCCATATATCAGATGTGCTTTAATATCATTAAATCACAACTAGATTGCAGGAGATGTAGAAGTTGCTGCCAATTTCAGTAGAATGCTTTTCTTAACCACCATTGCTATAGTTTAATTGTATTCTTTAATTGTACTCTTTTAGATCTTCTTAAATCCAAGGTAGAGTCAAATATTAATTATATTCCTAGCTCTATCCCTGTTTATTTTAACCACAACCAAAAAGAATATTTCACAGCTGGTAATTCATCTAGATTATGTGTGACGGAGTATCAAGGTTAGTTCATGCCCTGCTTCTCTGTAATGTTCTGTCCTCTTTCTTTTTTGTGGACATCAGAAATAATCAGTGATGGCCTGAGATTTAGTACAGCAATGGCTTGTAGTACAGCTTCACAGATTCACTGGGGTTTATTTCGCAGTTGCTGGCTTTAATAATTATGGGGAATATTGTGATGAGGTTTAAAGGCTTTAAAACCCTCGTTTGTCTCATATCCAGAAACATAATCAGCTTCTTAAATATATTATTGCTGATAGAGTTTACAGTTCTTTGTTATAATACTTTTGGCCCTTGAGACTAATTAATCAAATCTGAAATGCATGTGCTTAATTTTGGTGAGCCAGAGTGATGTGAAATACGTAATTAGCCACTTCGTTGAAGTGTTCATATTGTGGTTCAGTGACTAATTTTCTGGTCAGTGAATCACAACCTTATGTTTCTTTTCATATTTAAACACTTCAGATTATGATAGTTCTTGTATTTAAAGCCATTCTAGGCCTAAAGATCTAATTCACGCTTAGCATTTTAATAATTGCCTCTGCTTTACAGTTTTCTAAGAACTATTTATTAATCTCTCTTTACATTATAAGTTTGTAATTTATGGCTTATTTTAGTTACAAGTTAAACATATTTATATGTAACATGGTATTCTCAAGGTCGTGGAATGTAACATGGCAAAAGGTATGGTTTAGTTTGTAAAAACTGTAACTGTTTGCAACATAGTATTCCATTTTACAGATTTGCAATTCTTTATCTAAAACTGACATCAGTCATAGATTGAATGCTTCTAAATATTTGTTTTCAGACACTTTGGAAACATCTCACTTTAAAGCAGTAAATTGTAGGAAAATAAAACATTCCTTGTGTATTTCTGTTTTTGAAAACGTTTGCTTTATACTTCATCATTGCTTTGAGACTTTTGTTCATGTATCATCTAACAGCTCCAGGTGTCATTGAGGAACTTTATTTTGACATAGGATTCGAGCCTTGAAAATCACAGCGCTATAAACTGTGTGTGACTTTGGCATGAGAAGAAAAATTCAATTAATAAGCTTGCTTGTCTGTATGAAAATATTACTGCATTATAGTCTAATGTGTCAAAACCGCTCCTAAATAATCAGGAGTTACCAGATGTCCGATGTATTACATCTTGTCTGTTCTAGGTTTTTAGTGTACAAAAATGGTTGTGTGAAGTATTTCAAGTCTCTTATTTTCCAGGGAAGGTGAATAATCAGGCAGAGGGCAGGAGGGAGTACGATATTTGCATCACTTTGTGTGGTTCCACAATTTACTGCATTGGTGATTTCCCTTGTGTGTTTACAAATGTGATGCTCTCTCTACTGTATATAAATAATACTCATGCATAGTGTTACTTAAAATGTTTGTTTAAAATAGAAGTGGGATTTTTTTGTATTTTCTTTTAATTTGCTTTTACATTAGAGGAGACAAATACCTAGCAAATATGGGTTGAATAATTTTTTACTTCATGTAAGAATATCAGAAGTTCATTGTTCCTCTCAATTGAGACTGAAAACATGGCTGGGTTAGTCTTTGTAATACTTGGCTCTATATTTCAGAGGAAACAGCATCCGACTATGAGTCAGTATGCCGAACAAGTGAAGTATAGGGGCCATGAAGGAACATTCTTGTTCTTTCAGCCCAAGGTCTTTATCATTACTAAGAACCGATGTCATACTTTGTAATAGTAGGGTATGAGTGCCAGACTGTTAACTGTTTTGTTCAGGATTAAAATGCAGATGTTATTTCCTTGATTTTGTTCTAGTTTCTGCTGTATTTTCTAGAACAGTTTTATGCTAAGAAACTTTCTTCTAAATTATTTTCAGAGCACCTTGTGTCCTTATTTCAAATGGAGTCAGTCATTCTCACCTTTCTTATCCTTCTGGAAGTAATTACTGACTTGGATAGTTTGATGATGTTGAAATGCTCTCCAAATTGTATTCCTTTCTGTAGTGCTTGACTTTATACAGTCTGACAAATTGTTTGGCATCGGAAATGGATTCAGGATCATCTACTCATGGGAAGTTGGCTTACACATGAATGCCAAATCCTAAATGACTTTAACAGTGATAGGCAGTACTGATGAAAATTATTTTCCTGCATGGGGTGCAGTGGTAGGCAGTACTAATGAAAACCATTTTCTTACATGGGATATAATGCACATTTCATTCCAATAATAAAATGAATCCATAATTTGAGCCAGATGTTGTGGAAACAAATAATTTACCATATCACAGAATCACAGAATAGTAGGGGTTGGAAGGGACCTCTGTGGGTCATCTAGTCCAACCCCCCTGCCGAAGCAGGGTCACCTACAGTAGGCTGCACAGGATCTTGTCCAGGCGGGTCTTGAATATCTCCAGAGAAGGAGACTCCACAACCTCCCTGGGCAGCCTGTTCCAGTGCTCCGTCACCCTCAGAGGGAAGAAGTTCTTCCTCATGTTCAGACGGAACTTCCTGTGCCTCAGTTTGTGCCCATTGCCCCTTGTCCTGTCACTGGGCACCACTGGAAAGAGCTTGGCCCCATCCTCCTGACACCCACCCTTCAGATATTTGTAGGCATTTATAAGGTCCCCTTGCAGCCTTCTCTTCTTCAGGCTGAACAAGCCCAGTTCCCTCAACCTCTCCTCGTAGGGGAGATGCTCCAGTCCCCTCACCATCCTCGTAGGCCTCCGCTGGACTCTCTCCAGTAGCTCTTCATCTTTCTTGAAGTGGGGAGCCCAGAACTGGACACAGTACTCCAGATGAGGCCTCTCACCAGGGCAGTGTAGAGGGGAAGGAGAACCTCCCTCGTCCTGCTGGCCACACTCTTCTTGATGCACCCCAGGATCCCATTGGCTTTCTTGGCAGCCAGGGCACACTGCTGGCTCATGGTTAACCTGTCGTCCACTAGGACACCCAGGTCCCTCTCCGCAGAGCTGCTCTCCAGGAGGTCCACCCCAAGCCTGTACTGGTGCATGAGGTTGTTCCTCCCCAGGTGCAGGACCCTGCACTTGCCCTTGTTGAACCTCATCAGGTTCCTCTCTGCCCAGCTTTCCAGCCTATCCAGGTCACGCTGAATGGCAGCACAGCCTTCTGGTGTATCTACCACACCTCCCAGTTTGGTGGTATCTCAGTGTCACCTGATTGTGCTTTTCAACTCTGCATAATACTTTTTTCACCTGCAAATACCTAATTGTCTTTCTAGTCTGCTAAGAAAATATTCCTTCAGCTTGGCACCTTAAATTGTGCTTTTGTTCAGTAGTTTACAGTGTTGCTACTGTATAATGGGTGTTTATCATTAATACTACAGATAGCAAAATATCTAATTATGGTTATGCCACTGTGGTGAAAAAAAGTGTTACAATCCAAGCGAATTCTGAATTTCAGTTGTTGTAAGCAAGATTGGGAAGCAGTTTTGTAAGTCATCCAAGAAAGGGGCACTTCACTTGTCTCTTGTTAAGCCAAAGAAATGCGCTTCCAGTGTTCAGCAATAGCTAACAGTGGAGAAAAATGCTCCTTAGCAACAGAAGTTCATGAAATAAAAGGATTTAAATGCAGCTTAAAATTAGGGAAATAGTGTCTGTCGATTTAAAAATATGGAAATAGAGTCTCTATTAGAGACAGGAGGAAGGTAAATATAAAAGCTCAGAAATATCTGCTAGTTCAAGATGGAGAAAGAAGTTGCTCTGGTGCATGGTGCGTTCACTACAAGGTGCCAGAAGTTTGTCTGTGCTGTTACTGTGCATCTGGTATTCTGCAGGCTTCTGGACAACGTGTTGTTCGTAAAGGAATGGAAGTGATGATACATTTTCTAAAAATTGCCCTGCTCTAGGTCTGCATCTGTAAAGTGCAAACTCCGTGAATCTTTTTTGCTGAAATTCAGAATGCAGGCTTTAGTGGTCACTTTTTTCCCTGCTCCTGTAAATACTGTCATGGTCTGATCTTACACACAGTGCCCTTATGGTGAATGTCATCTACGGAACACATTTAGAGCAATCACAGCCATGTATCTTTGGAGAAAAGGACTACTCTCTATGCCACACACAGCTGAAAATCAAGAACGTTGGTAAAACAATAGGAATAATATTTTTTCACTGTTTTATATAGGTTTGTAATTGGACGAGAAAAACCGGGACAAGTGAGCGAGGTTGCGCAGCTGATTAGCCAAACTCTAGAGCAAGAACGCCGGCAGAGAGAGCTGCTGGAGCAGCACTACGCACAGTATGATGCCGATGATGATGAGGTAACCGACTGCCTAGCATTTCACTGTTCGGTGTTTTTTAATGTTCTGTTTTCTGTTCCTAATTCCTGATTTTTAATTGTCACTCAGAGGTCAACTTCTGGCCCTTTCCATTACCTCTATTGCTGATTTGTACAGATTTTTATGGTGAAACTTATTTGAAGAGCAAAGTTAATGCAAAGCTTTTCAGCATGGATTTAAAATACTTGTTTTGTTCCAGAAGAGCAAATATAAAATTGGTCAATGCTTCTGTAATCATTGCTCTTCCTCTGAAGGCATATGCTTTGTCTGAAATTAGGGAATAGAGTTGGTTTGCTTGTGCACTGAAACATGTTTTTTTGGGGGAAAACTGGTATAAGTTGCCTTCTGACTTTCAGGGGTTAGGGAATTTTTAGGCCTTTTTTTTCTTGGAAGAATCAATGTTGTTCTTAATTCAGAATATGAAGAAATTTTCTGAAAACTCCAGGCAGGACCCCTCCTTCCACACACTGCTTTTTATTTCTGTGTGAATAGACAGGATGAAAAATGGATCTTCCTTGTCTGAAGCGTGTATTGGTGTTTGTGATTAGTGCCTGATGTCCCGGTACAAAGGTTTTGAAATTATCAAATTTATTCAGTAAATTTTCCATAATTTCTTCCCATTCTGTTAAAATTCTAATATTCCTAAATGCCAACGTATTTGGAAAGGTTAATGAGAGAGCTTTTTCAGAGGCTACTGTCTGTGTTACTCCCTAAATTAGCTGCTGGCGTAAGGTAAAAGGCAGTTGCTGTAACAATCCACTTAGCTCAAGCATACCATCTTCATTTCACGTTATCTTGAATAATATTATTTTAAATGCCAAACTTCATGTATTATTGTGGTTTTGCCCAGGGCAGTTTTTTTGATTTATTCGGGGTAGGAGGCAATAGAGAAGACAGAGAATTCATGCAACGCATTTATTTCAGTTTAGTTTTCTTTTAGGTACTGAGACAAGGCTTCTAAACAGTGAAACAGGAAAACAATACTCTGAGATAAAATCAGGATACACTCAGATTTTGTAACACACTGTTAAACTAGCAATAGGTCAGAACAATCAGATGTGTCCCAGAAAACAAAGCAAAAATCCTGTCTAGCCCCAGTGATACTTTCAGTCACTTTAATTTCCACTGATATTAAAAATAAAAATATTTGAATATGTGTTAGAATGAATCTTGCTGTAGGTGCATATTTAACTCAGACAAATAATAGCTGTATGTATTGCGGATGCACATACATGTGTGCCTGTGCAAGACCATGAAGGCTATAAAATTCATATCCTCTCTGTTCCTTCCTCAACCTATAGAAACATGCAAGTCTTCGAACTTCTATTTAGTTTACAATTAAAATTCAAGTTCTTGACTAATTTCTTGAAAGTAGTCTATCATCCCCTAAAAAAAAGCCCACACCCTCTAGCCTTTGGAACAAGAGAGTTCTCACACCTCATCACAGAGTGCTGTAGACATCAGGGGTTGAGGACCTGGTTTGACACCGTTTTGTGGTAAACGTAGTCTGAGAGGTTTCATATTGGCAGGAGAGGTGTGTCCTAAATGTCTGATGTTCAAATTCTTCTCACTGTGTGCTCACACTTAGAGGGATGTGTGGCTGAAGGCAGACCTATGTGAGCAATTCATGCTTCACACCTTTTACCTGGCAGACACATCCACCTGCAAAAACCTCAAAGCTTTGTGTTGCTTACCTTCATGCACCACACAGATGAGATAACTCAAGATCTGACAATAAAGAAAACATTGTTAAAACCATATGGATCAATACTGATCCTGGTGGTACCTCAGTCTTCAGCAGGGATTGAGGATGTGTTGATACTGGTGACCACACAAGTGTTTCTCAGCACAATAATGAAAGAGGACAGGGATGAGTAGGTGATGTGATGTTTTGTGATGAGTCTTGTCCTTCGTGCAGTTGAGTGGTTACAGACTTCAGCCCTGTTCACCTTGTAATTTTTTTAACACAAAAAATACTAAACGCACTAAGTGTTCTCTATTGGTAGTGCCTTTGGATGATAAAGCAGAATCAAGGTAGGACAAGTGATTAGCAGACTTAAAGGTATCTTCTTATTGTAGCAGTACACAGAGGATGATGGCCACCTCTGTAACCATGACGTGTGCTTTTTGGCCATTAGTTTATATTCCTGGGTTCAGCTGAGATAGAGTTAATCTTCACAAGAAGCTGGTTGGGCTGACCCAAACAGCCAGTCAGATGGGATATTCCATACCATGTGATGCCATGCTCAGTATTTAAGAGGGGAGCTGGCTGAAGGAGAGGCTTTTGCTACTCAGGAGTGAGCTGAGCATTGGATGGTGAGAACATTGCATGTTGTAGATGCTTTTTGTCAGTATTATTGATTGTAGTTTTCTTCTCCCTTTGCCGTTCTGTTAAACTGTTCTCATCCCAACCTACGAGTTTTGCCTTTTTCCTTCTGATTCTCCCCCCCATCCCACTGGGGAGGGGGAAGGAGTGAGAGAGGAGAGTAACTACATGGTACTTTATTGCAAATTGAGGCAAAACCACAATACTTACACAGTGCAAAGGGGACTTTTATGCAGTATGTGAGGGAAGGAGGAAGATGAAAGGAAAAGACATGTACCATGGAAGATCCAGAGTATCGTCACAGATCTCTTCTGGAAGGAGAAGGAATTAGGCTTCAGAACAAATGCGGTACTTCAGTTCTCAAAAACTACATTGGGATCACTGAAAATCATATCCATTTCCTACCTGATGCTGTATATATAGATGTGGGAGGGAGGTGGCAAACCTTATTCTCACAATAGATGGCTGAGGTGTAGGTACTAAAGTATGCAATGAGGAATATTCCCTTGCTTAAATGACAGACTTATCAGAAGTAGATTTTGTTGGGAACTTGAAGCAATCCTGAATATTATTTTTTTGTCACTTGACTAAGCTGTCCAAGTAAACTCATGTAATGTGCACCGTTCCCAAGCAATTGGCACAATGGAAGCTGTGGTCTAATGCGCATTAGACACTGGTCAGAGATGTTCTTGGTCACCACAAACACTTCCACTCCATTTATTATAGAATACAGACATTACTACTTTGGACTCACCTTACATTGCCTTAGGGCAAATATGTTACTATACACCAGACACCAGTGCCAGCCCTGCGTTCTTTGGCTCTGGTAAGCAAGGCATCTTTTGGGCAAGAAAATCTCGATTTACACTGTCTGAATGAATACCCACAAATGCGCAAAAAACCCTACCCTTTCGAATCCATTTCATCAAAGTGATAGTGATTCTGACTGCATGAAGTTCAGAAATATTTGGGTTGCCAGTGTAAGGAGTTTCATGCTGAGGTGGCACAGAATTACCCAGGAGTTGCTCAGTCTCAGAGCTATCTGACCATCCTGTTCTTTTTCATACAGTTCTAGAAGTATGGTAACTTGGATCTCCAGCTACAGTGCTGCATAAATAAACAGGAAAATGATCTTTATTCAACCCTCCGTTGAAGCTGTCAAATTCTGATCCTGAGAGTCTTCACCACAAAGACAGCAATAACATATCAGGTTACTGGGGAGAAAATCAGTGATCTGTGTTTGAGTCCTGGAATCGCCACACAAGACTGTGTTTGCTGGAGCTGGTCAAATCACAGGAAGAGAATGTGTGCCAGTCATGTGCAGGTCCCGGTGTTTTATCTTGCTGTGCCACCAACTGGCTGGATTTACTCTGTTTTGAAACTTAGGATGGTCTTCATTGTAGCCCAAGCAGCATCGAGCTGTTTTAGAAGGATCTGAGTTCTTTAAAATAGCAGCATTGCTGAGAATATTTTGAATTCTGCCAGCCAGTGTGCTCTGGACTTGAGTCAGATGCTAAATTAGAGAGGCACGTGTTAGCCTGCTGTAACTTCTCATTCCTTGCAGGAATGTTACATGACAGTTATTTACTGGGGAAGATTTACACAAATACACATAGCATTTCTAAAACAAACATCATTTACTATATAAGTAATGTGAATACTGAAGTGTCCCGCATCCCTGCACTTCAGAATTTGCTGTTATCATGGGCTTCAGGTTATCACGGGGTTGCAGGATGCTTTCAGACACTCCTTCGTGTAAGTCCTTGCACAGAAAGGCAAGAGCCCTGTGCAAAACTGACAAAACTGAAGGAAAACGGATGCCCACAGTGCGGCCATGCAAAGACAAGCAGCATAAATATACCACAGCTCCCAGTTTGTTGTTAAGCTCCCACGAGCCAGAGGGAACCAGTGGTATCAGATATTTCTCAAGTACTGCTCACGATAGGCAATGCTGGTGCTTCCCAATGATCCTGTGCTAACTACAGTGAAGCTGGGAGAGTATGTTGTTTCACGTGCTGCCTTCTGCAGAGCTGACTCATCACCAGTTCGTCTAGCTTCCTAAAATCCCACATCCTTTTGATTTGTTATATCCTGTCAGAAAACAGAACTGAAAGTCCTTGAAGTAGGCACTTTTTTCCTCCTACTTGATGTGTTAAGTACAACCTGAATCTGTATCCTTGACTGAAACCTTTGGACTTCCCTGTGTTAACACAGTGTTCTGTGCACATTTTAGTGAAATTCTACCATTTCCTAGAATTTTGATTCAAACCTGATGTTATCTTCTTCTACAGTGAATGGCAAAAGTCACATAAAGCAGATGACCTGTTCCCCTAAAGGCTGCATATGGTGATGCAGGATGTGAAATTAAAAACGTATTGTGGAATTCTGTTCACTCTGTGGCCACAGACAAGTAGTTTTATGCAAGTAACATTTTAATGTATCTTAATATCGCTAATAGTAACTTGAATATTTTTTTCATTTTTTATTCTCATTTATCAGGACATTCTGAGAGCAAAGCAACATTAGAACCATTGAAGAAAATCTTGACACACAAGGAAAAAAAAAAGTTGCAATGTGCTTGAATGTCTAACACCCAAAGAATACATTTGTTAAACAAGATCTTTCAGAGAATACATTCTTTTCCAACATCATTAATATGAAGCACTGCTGTAAAAGCGATATACCATTATATATTTCTTTGGTTTTTTGAAAGAATTAAGTATGAACTATCAAAAATATCAAATGAAGAGATGGGTTTGAGTTATTTTTATAGTTCTTCAAATGGCTTTCCCTGATTGTGGGAGAGTTTCAGCACAAACAAAAGATTTAGCTTGAGGCAGCCTTTGTTATGGTGATTTGGGGAAGGTCTGTCTGCGTTATCCCGGCTGGTGATGCTGCTCCTTTCTGCTTGGGAGTGTTAGGCCCTTTGCAACAATTTGCAAGGCAGTTCAGCAATGCGAGTCATGCATTTTCTCTTTTAAAGTGGGAAATTGTAGTTCATGCTTATAGAGGTAATTCCATGCTATTAGCTGTGGTGGCATATTGCAAAACTGAATGGCTAGTGTCAGAAGCTGTTGCTATGGGTGGGATAAGCTGAAGCCCTGGGTGCTGCTGAAATGGGAAATAGGTCTTCTGCATGGATGAGTTTCGCTCGCCAGTACAGACTGAAGGTTCTGAGGTTTCCCTTCAGGAGTATGGAAGTTTTCATTGGCTATTGAGTAAAAAAGTATTATTGTTGTTGTCAGCTAAGAAAAGAAAACATATTGCAAGGAACCTCAGGCAGTTGCAGAAACAACTGTAGCCTTACAGGGCTTTGTTATTTTGAAGTAAAGTAACTTTTGTCTGTGCCTTGCTGCTGCTTGTAGAACACTGAATTTCCCATTCTAGCTTGCTGGCACAGGGTCTGAACAACCTTGTAGTAGTTTTCATATCAGGTAAAAGTCAGCTGAGATACTTTTTTCAGGAAAGTATGTTTCGTGTAGTTTACAACATATAGTTCCTTAAAGCACGGATTGTTTCTTTTGATCGTGCAATTTGTGTTTCATGTGGTTATAAGATCAGATCCCTTTTGAAGGTGAAAGCGAAAGTCCCATTTATTTCTGTGTTCTGTAATGTGTTTGTGTCATCCCGCTGTCTTGTTTACCCAAGAAAACTGCAGTGCTTTGCTTTGATTATTCATTTTTGCATTAATTGAAGCAAAAATGATTGTGCCCATTGACACTCATTATGTACAATTTGAGGCAGGATTTTTCTTTGTGTTCATTTTACGCTGCCTGATGTCCCTCTTCAAACACCCTGGCTCCTGAGGCCAGCAGAATATTGCCTGCTATTGAATTTTTCCCCAGTATAACTTAGTCCTTCATATGCGTTCATTTTCTTTTTGTATGAAGTACTTCTTTTTAATTTAAGTCTTTGGAGGAATTGGTTTTAACTAAATTCATCTGGTTTATCCTTTTACCAAAATTGGTAAATATAATTAGGAATTTGCATTAAATTAATATATTCCTTTAAAAAGCACATGTAGCTGAGACAGATCTGTTTTTTTACATAAGCTGGGCATGAGTTGGCTAGGTAACGGTCGACTTTCTGCCTCCTCTTCGCATGCTTGAGAGATTTTCTTGCCACTGCTGATGGACTTGCCGAGATGTGTATTTTTCAAGTGGGAAAGATAGTTGTGTATCACCTTAAAGATTTTTTAGGGCTAATGACTGCAAAATTGACAGTACACGGATTGTGTTAGTATTTTGTCTCTGCAATAATTCATTTCATTGAAATCTCACTGGGATTTTATAGTTGTTCCACTTCTTGCCGCCCTGATGGTGTGTGAAGGTGGTGTTACACCCTCCTGGAAACAGCCAGGAGAGTTAGCAGCCTAATTTTCTGTTTACACAAGAACTGCACGTGGGGAATAAAATAAAAACAGAAGCTGCTACAAGCGTAGCGTAACAGAAGATTTTGTGTGTGCATGTGAGAGCTAAACATACAGAAGGAGAAATTTCGTTTCCGGTGTTGTTTTGTTTGGCTGTAATGCTAATATGCCTGAAAACTCCACTGAGATGGATTGTGTGTTCCTTACTTCTGTTTTAAACACGGAAAAAGCAAGCAAAAACAGCTATTATTTTTTTTGTTGTTGAAGACTGCTGAGATTCTTAGTACATATGAAGTTTGTAAAATAAACGGTTACTATTTATTTCATTGTAGAACATGTAACTATTTATAGAGACAGAGATAGCTCTGCTAAGATGTGACTGGCATTAACGGTGACATTTAAAGTATGGATGGGTCATGCACGTTGGTGACTTACCTTCTGTTTGATAGTTCTTTTGACGTCAGAAGATGTTGCCAAATCACTCTATGCTTTCTGTGTGTTCTGGCTTGCTTTGTTTTTTAAAACTTTAGTAGTTTTAAAAAAGGGGAATGTAGATTTTGCATGATTTTTAAAGGCCCCTTCCGACCCAAACCATTCTATGATTCTATGATTCTGTGTTCTATTTATCCAAGAAATGGTGATGGTTTATTGCAAGTATATCACCCTGTTGTTGCATGCATGCATACATCTTTTCTGTCCGTGTTTACTTGTGCACCTAGACTTCATGTGCTTCCATGCACTGTTTTTCAGTTGAGAGAGGTTTACGTAAGCCTAAACAACAGCTGGGAAACAAAATTAAGGTGGGAAGTTGAGATTCAAACTGTTGGTCGGACATCTGAGTTCTTACCTGTTGTTCTAAAAAATTGTTTTGACAAAAAATGACACTAATAGGTAATCCTAGCACTACTGAGAATATACTTCTGATAATAATAATATTATGTGCCTTCATCTCAGGAACAGAAAGCCCATGAACAAAAAACTTGAGTAGTTCTGTCAAAATTTTGGTGTTATTACTGTATAAACAGGAAAAGGACTGCATCCCTTCCCCCGCCCTTCCTTTTCCATGTATTTATTGAGTCCCAAGCCTTATAAATCCAGATGTGGCCCTGAGGACAGTGTTTGCTTAGTGGTATGTGTGCGAAGTCATTTGCATAGCCTGCAGGCTGTTCATGATCCGTAGGCGAAGGGCTCCGGCGCGCAGAGGGAGCCCTGCTGAAGCAAAGTGGGACCCAGCCACCTCAGGCCTGGCGAGAGATGGGCACGGGTGTATGTGGGAAAGATTGTCTAGGCAACTTGGGGCTTAACATTGCAAGCTTTTTCTTTTCAATATTATTGTTTTGTTTCATTTAATCTTGAGATACTGATTGTAGCTTATGATTTTTTAAAATTCTGTTTTATCAGCCAGTTGTTCACATCTCATGGTTTACCTGCCCAAGAAACACCCGCATTTTCTGTTTAAAACTAGCTAGAAGCAGCTGCTTATTCAAGGTGAAAATTCAGTAAACTCTGACTTGAGTCTCTGAACTTGTCTCTTGACACTCGGTTCCTTTTTCCCGCTGTTGTCTTTCCATGTGGGTGTGACTTCTCTATCGCTGATTTGTTTACAAAGAGGAAACCAGTAGATTTTCAATGTCAGCATGGAATATCACTGGAGAATTACTACCTCCAGATGGCTTACAAAAAGCTCATCAGGATCCTGGCGGTCCTGTTCTGCTTTTATTTCTGTTTGGAAAAGATGCCTTGTTAAATCTGAGATAAATTTGGAGAGGTCTTCCTATGGAAGAGAGGCCTCATTTGGAAAAGGATGAAAACCATTGAAGTATACAGCCAGTAGCGCTTAAGCACTAAATCCTTAGTGTTTTCTTCTCTCTCTTAATGTTCTGAAATAGTAGTGTGAAGTTGTATTTTGTCTGGTAGAATTCATAAGTACTGGCATTATAGCTCAAGAAACAGATAACCTTTTTTGTATGCAGTATGCTGTATTTGCACGGTAACTTAATTACTCTTTGAACAGTCTCTGCTGAATAAGAGGATAACTGGAATTTCTTAAATCCTGTGAAATTAAGACAGGGGAATATGCTACAGATGAAGAAGACGAAGACATGGGACCTATCCTTCCAGGAGGTGACATGGCTATTGAAGTGTTCGATCTCCCTGAAAATGATGACATGTTCTCCCCCAGTGATGTGGACACCAGCAAGCTTGCTCACAAATTCAAAGAGGTAAGTTATAGATCAGATAATATTCCTGAAATATCTCACTGGAATGAGATTTCTAGTAAACTTATTTCTCAGTGCTTGTTTCTTTCGCTGGAGTACTAGAGTTGATTTCTAGCTGTTTGTATACATGGTACTTTTGAATGACTCAAGAAGTTCTGCTTAAAAGAAGTAGAACTGTTTTTCGAGGTTGTTTTAATCAGCTTTCAGGTGACTGTTGCATTAATGGAAGGTAATGTATAATTTTAGTTTTCAGCACAGAACTTACTCTGCCTCAGCACTCAGTTTGCATTTTTTGACCAGGAAGACAAAGTGCAAGTTAATTCATAGCAGGTTGCTTTTTTTTTTTTTTTTTTTTGAGGGGGGTTAAGATTCCAGTCAAAAGTGATCAAGAAAACAGGAAAATCAAATAACAAATAACAAATTTCAGCGAAAAGGGACATGCAGGGCTCTTCCTGTACCATTACGCTACACTCATCGATATGCTGCGGTGCCGTGTGTTTAGCCATGTGTTTGGAAAGATGCTGTACCAGGGAAGCAGGCACATTTCAAGCTGGTGTTTTACCAAACTCTCTGGTTACAGTGTTTGTGTAGCACACAGTGGTACTAATTGAGGCTTGAATCAGTGATGTTTGTTGCAGTCATCGAATCCATGTAATTTAACGTACCAAAGTACTGAGAAACATTTCTTCAGTATTTTAGGTTGTGCTTTTGGTGTGGTTTATTTCTGAACTTTCCTGAATTCTGATGCAAATAAAGACATGAAACAATTGGATTAATCTAACCCCACAGTAATGCGCTGAGTGATGACAATAAAGAACATTTTTCTTTTTAAGTACAGGAAGATGGAAGGGGTGAAAGTAACCAGAACCTCACAGGAGATTCGAGCAGCAGAACCTGGGCCTAGAAAGGGGTTTTAAAATAGAGAGGCTCCCTTTTCATCCTTCTTGCCCTGTCCTCTCCTCTTCCCTTCCCTCCACTCAAACCAGATATTTTGTCTTCTATAAATATATGTTGTTACTACTCTCTAGTGAGAGTATATATAGAAAGTAA
Source organism: Opisthocomus hoazin (assembly GCF_030867145.1). NCBI lineage: Eukaryota > Metazoa > Chordata > Aves > Opisthocomiformes > Opisthocomidae > Opisthocomus > Opisthocomus hoazin. Next base: position 66,869,340 of record NC_134417.1, on the reverse strand, counting down.
TCAGTCAATGAGGAACCAGTCTTTCCCGTTTCTGATGATAACCTTTTCAACCTTTGGATGCCTACTGTTATTCATTGTTGTTTCCTGACATTTTTTTACTTTAATTAAATGGTATTTTTTCACTCCATATTTCAAATTCTAGGCTCTTATGCACATTAGCAGAACAGTTTACTTAATTTTCTAATACTTTGCATCATACGTAGTGATACTTTCTCAAAGCAGTGGGAAGATGCTGCCATTCTGGCTGTGCCAATGTGCCAAGGATGTGCAAACCACAGATGTGGTGATGGGCAAGTCACTCACCTTTGAATAAATTATCTGTAAAACCATGCTTGAATACAGTTTCCATCAACTTGGGCTGTTGCTGTACTTGAACATGTCCAAACTGATCTGAAGCTCTTTGCAGACCTGTCTGATGTAATGGCCTCAGAACACTGATGTAGAGAAGATCAGGTTGAGGGACTTTGGGATCTGACGGTTTAAGTGCAGATGAGAGCCTGAGAAGAAAACATTAAATACTCCCGCATAAGAGCAGACTCTTTTTCGGTAACCCACACAGCTACCGCTGTTATGAGCATGCCACTTCTGTTTTACTGATTGTATTTAACAGTACACAGCTGCATTTTGTTGGCTGTTGCAGAGTGAGTACATGTATTTTTCTTGGTATTTGCCCTAAATTCTTTCAACACTAGAGGACTTGTTCACGATCACGCTGCACAAGCCCACACAGTGTTTTATGGAATTGTATTTAAAGAATAACTGTTCTTTCTTGTTCTTACTCGAGAGATTAATGGAAGTATTAAACAAGTGGGTTGGACATAATCTTTAAGCATAATAGTTTGGCCTCATTAGTTGAATTCAGTCTTTGCAATGAAAAATGTGCTCACATACTTTGAGAGCGCTCTTACTTGAAATGCCTTGCTTTTGGAATGAAAGTCAGGAGAGAGATGGGCATTCTTGGGTGAATCACTGTACTTCTGCGAATCTAGTTTTCCTGGCTGTAAAACAGGAAAAATGGGACTGATTTTCCTTAACTGCTTTGAGTGAAAGAGGTAGAAGCTGTATTTTAGCTGTGACTGAAGAGAGAGACAAGATCTGTAGGGAGAAGGGACAACTTATGTAAGAATTAGGTATTCTGTCTCATGTCTTAATGAAATATGTAAAAAATGGATTACCATTATATGCAAAAAATACATAATGATTATATAAAAATTGTCATGGAGATTATTAGATTCCATTGGGTACTTGCTTTCCCAGCATACTCTGGATATTTTAACATTTGCTAGCTTTTAATCCCATTCTACCTCTTGTACTCTTAGATTAATTAAATCCATTTTCTCTCTGTATCTTATTTTTTGTAAAAAGTTTTATGGTTTTGAAGAAAATTAATCAGCTTTTCAAGACATCTTTGAAAAGGATATGTGCCAAAAAATTATTCAGAATGTCTTAGTTAAAATGAAGCCTTCACATTTTTATATTGACTTAGAAAACATAAAAATACAAAATAGTATCTGCCAAGAATTTGTCTTGCATTATATGAGACATGGAATAAGATATTTCTGTTCCCCTGTTAGAAAACTTGGTTTAAAATTTTGAACTATGGAGGCCAGATTTGCTTGCCAAATAATTGACCTTGCCTGTTCTTCAGTCTAACCCATAAATGTGTTAATATTTCTCATCTATTCTGCAAGCATAATTAGTTCTGTTAAAAAAATAAGAAAAAAAAAGAAAAGAGTAGATGTCCAGCTACACATTTGTCTGTTCAGCAGGAAAGCACTTTTTTCTTCTGCCTCAGTGAGATCTGCTGTACCATGCACTGATTCAATGATCTGACTGGGTGCTCAGTATTCCTTTTTTTTACTTAATAACAGAGATTATAAAAATAACTGTTAAAACCATCTGTACCTGAGCAGATTATCATTTATGCAACAAATTGGAGTTTATTTGTATGTAACAATAAGCTGTTTAAGTGCTCCTTACTGGTCCGTGGGGTTTTTAGAAGAAATGGGAATGGATTGTAAGCAGGTAGCCTAAGGCTTTGAGTCTTGGCCTTTTGATTTCATTATTAACTCTGCAAAGGGCAAAGTCTAGCTCATCCATCCTTCCCTTGATTTTATCTCACTCCGGAACAGTGAGGTAGCAGAACTAAGCAAAAGCCTGGGCATTTTATAAGCACCGTGACATTTTGAGGTGGTTCTTTTGTATTTTTCACTACTAACAGAAATGGAATGATGAGAAAAAACTGTTGCAATCTTTGAAAATTGCAGATCAGAGGTTGGATTGTGTGAACTCAAAAATTGCAAGTAACCTCTTGCAAATGATAATTAATGTCCTTAGTTTCCTCTAATATGTATAATTACAAAAAAGGTGTATGCCCTTCTCGGCTTCTTGGTCTACTGGGTGGAGTAGCCCCACTCGTCACTTCTTGCCCTTAACTCCAGGGCTGTGAGTGCCCTATTCCCAGCTGTGCTGGCATCTCTCCGTCCTGGACCAGCGGCCCTGCTCCCATGTGGCACTTCCTCGGGAGCCCGATGGGATCCGTGGCATGTTCGGACTGCACCCGTGGGCGTTCCACCTGCTGCTGCACCTGGTGCGCCTCCACGTTGTACGTCTTTCTGCAAGCTCTTAGTCAGTGACTCATTTCATCTGAAATGAAATCTTGCATCTACTCTCATTGAGCACTCGAATATTCGTAACACTTTTCAGTGCAAAGTCAATAAGTAAGTGTGTGTAACAGATGACGATGGGCATAGAAGTGCTTACAGTCTGCTCTGGAGACAGTGACCAAGAAATGAGTGGTGGAAAGAAGATTCCTGAACTGTTCCTCAGGTGGAACTGGTTGCATCAGTGTCACCTTTATTCCTTCCAGCATAAATTCAGTAATTCTCCACCAGAAACAACTAGGATTATTCACTAGATCAGTTAAGGCGGATTTGCAAACCCAGCTGCAGCTGAGAGGGTGCATTTCCTGTGCTACAAGAAGTGCGTTCAAGAGGCTCCATGAATTTCAAAAGTAGCTTGGCCTTTCTCAAAGATGCTTGTACCAATCAGGTCTGTGATGGCTCTTGTTATTTTGAAAATTAATCCTCTCCTCCAGAAGATCTTCTGTTTTGAATTATTTGTACATTTTTTTACTAACAGCTTGGTCTTCAAGAATGTAGCCATTGCTTCACCAGAGATGATAATTTCTGGTTCAGTACAACTTTCTCACATACTCCATTAGCTCAGCATAAACTATTCCCAAAGGCTCCTGTTAGTCTTGTAAAAGACTTAACCCCCATGTAAAACATGCTTTTCCATAACTATTCCTAGTATTCATAAATAATGCACAAAGGCTTTGTCTCCACGGCAGTGCCAGCTCAGGCTGTAATTCAGGTTTTGTCCTTGCCCTCAACTCCTTACCCAACACACCCAAATCACTGATTCAGATTAAACAGTGCTTGAGGTGTAAGGTTTGGGGCCTGTCAGAAGTTTGTCCCTGCTGCCTGCTTTAAATAACAAAGCACCAGGGATTTGGGTGCAGACCAGCTTTGGGTGTACGTGCGCGATCATCTCCATTTGGATGAGGGTTACAGTGTTCAAGCTGTGGTTTGATTCGCACTTGAGAGTGTTCTTGGAGCCTGCAAATAGCAGACCTTTGGGGTGAAACTAAAGATGTTTCAGAGCATTGCCTAATACACTCAAAGAGCTAATGAGCATTCACTTCACAGGATCAGACTAATGTAGGTTAATCCAAAAGAAATCCCCCTGGAAAGTGTGCAGGTGGATGCCAGGTCCTCAGCACCGACCCTTTTGCTGTACCGACCCACTGTTACTGTGGCATGCTGCTTGGCAATGTAACTGCAGCCCTCAGCACGCTGCCTGGGTGGTTATCTGCTTGCAGTTATTTTGTATGCTCGAATACTGTTTCCTGTTTTTTACAGTTTCCCCGTGTAACTCCTCGCACTTGAGATTAGCTAGCTTGGGCTGAATAACTTCAGCTGATGGTGGAGAAGGATAGCATCAGTTTACCATTTTTCTTGCATGAAATAAACGCGTGGAATCTTCCCCCAAGGTTTTCCTGACTTCTTGAGTTGTTAAATCACTTATTTCCATATTTGCTTTTTTGTAACATGCCTGCTTTAATCAGTGCAGTGGGACTTTCTGACAGCACTGGGACATATTTCACGTTCACATCAGAGGAGAGCAAAGCCCAGCAGGATAACATCTCTTTTTTTTTTTTAAGCATAAGACATTTGGTTTAGCTAAACAGATTGGATGTTCTGATTTGAAATTATGAGTGGTTAGATGGCATCCTATCTTTAATTAGGTTGCACAGACTGAGTCATTTTGCAAGCTAGACATTTTAATTTACAATCTACTGCAGTGCAGCACTCTTCAAGGCCTTCTGCTATGTAATAAGGTATTCATCTTGCAGCACAGGCTTTAAAAATACTGGAGTACTCTCTGTGACTTCACTTGTTTATTTTATATTTTCAATTCTAGTTGCAAATCAAACATGCAGTTACAGAAGCTGAAATTCAGAAGCTGAAGACGAAGGTAAGAATCAATATATGGTTCATACACGCTGTTTTTTTCCTCTCATGCAAAATCAGATCTGAAGACGTAGCTTTATGTGGGTGGAGAAGTCAACGTCCTTATTAAAGGCTGATTAAGAAGCACAGTGGCTCAGCTAAATCTTGTCTTGGTGTATATTCTCTATTGAAAGTTTCAGGTAAAATCTTAAGTGCTGCTATTAAGAGAAACTGCCAACTTGTATGGCTTCAATTAAACATACACTTTAAGGGGTATCATAATGACTAAATTGCAGGTTTCTAGTTATGCAATTCTGCTGCATTTTCTCAGGTTTTTAAATTATATTTGGATTGAATATTCAAGTCTAGTTGGTAGGTTGTTTATTTACCAGTGATGTTAAAGTATCCTGTTTATGCTAGTTTCCTTTTTTTTTTAACATGTAAAAAAACCACTAACAATTTTATTTAAAGGTATTTAATAGAAGATTTTTTTTTTATATACAGAAGAAAAAGAGCTGGTTTATATTGTTGCAGTTTGCTTTAAAAGATACTCTAGAAAGGAAAAAGCTTACCAGTTTAACAGAAAGCATCTCACAATTGGTTGGTAGTTATTAGATGGAATTTGCTATAGCAATAAAAAGGAATTGTATTTTTTGTACTAGCATAACCTTTATGGGAAGTCAACTGATAATTCGGTTGTTGAGTAATATTAGGTTTTATAATGGCATCCTTCTCTTCGAGTTTGAGTACATTATAAAGGAAATGAAAAGAAAAAATTATACTTCAGAAAAATATTTTAGATTATTTCCTTCTAGCAGCCATTTGCGTTCACCGTGTATTTTGCAGTGTTTATCAAATCTGCATAAATTCTAGTTAAAAACAAATTCAGAGTGCAACTATTTTCTGTAATGACAGTTTCTGCTGCACTGTTTCAGTTCAGAAAGTCAGAAATCTTCTCTCACTCTGAGTTCTGGTTTCAGTCCAGCAATCAGAGCGGCACAGTCAATCCCTTGGCGTTGTGCCGAGCCCCATTGACTTCATGGCAGTGGTACATGGGTGTAAACACTCATCTGTGCAAATCCATGTGGAAGATCAGGGTTAATGTGCCTTTTTGTTTTGGACTTCTTTACCTAGTGTTTTGAATAGAGCTGAAGAAAATGTGGCTAGTTGAGGTAGATTACTAATAGAACTGCAAACAGGTTATTTTCTATGTATGTGTATCATCCATGATGCTAGCAGAACTGCCTAGAGCAAATTAAACATTCTTGATAAGTAAACAGGGATGTTAAGGCATTTTTTGTTTTCTGTAAATTCTGGGAACTAAAATATACAAGCTGCTAAACAACCCTACCCTTATCCAGCACCAAACATTGAAACCTGCAGCTAGCTTCAGGTGGGAAGCAAGAAGCCTAACAAAATAAATCTGACGAAAAACTAGTAAAGGAGCTAAAGTTTATTATAAACTCAGCAGTAAAATTCAGACTTCTTTGAGGTCACTTGGAAAAAGTCATTGGGCTTCATTGGTGCCAAATAGGGGAACTAACAGTGGAGCTGCACTGGTCATAGAGTTAAGCAGTGCTGATGTGTTTGGCAGAATTAGCGCCTAAGATCTTTAACAGCAAGGGCGTATTTTTCTTTTTGTATTGGCTCCTTACAATGCTCTAAGCAAGTTTAAAGAAAATAAGAGTAATATATTTATAACTGGTTCTCTGTGTCCTCGTGATAGTTCTGGCATAGTTTCAGTATTGAATGCAAACTTCTGTGCTTGCTTAAATGAAAAGAGATTCTAGGTTACGACCCGATGTTAAATTTTGAATTATGCTCCCAACCTCTTTTGTTTGGCTTTCTACATTAAGCAAGACTATGACATGAAAACTGGCATTGTGAGAATTCAGTAGAATTTCTAAGTTGGGTAAAAAAGCAGATAGATTAGATGCAACTGGCTTTTTTCCCCATTGTTTTCTAAGTTGTTCTTAAATCAAATATAGAACCTGGAAATTAAATCTTTCACCCCCCCCAAAAAAAAAAAAAAGAAATTTAGTCATTATATGAAACTATATGAATGCTTTATAACACCTGAGCCACATGCATAGGGCAAAATGCATCCCCAGTGCTGACTGATTAACCCTGCAGTTTGCCTGAATACTCCACTATTGACATTTTTAAAGTGTGTTTAGTATAACCCAGAGAAGCGTAGAGACTGCACTGGAACACAGAGCAAAGGCTCTGCTTTGTTTTATGAGGAAGAATAATGTGTGTATCAGCCTATTTTCTTTGGCCTGGAATGCTCTTTTCACTGCTAGCATATTACTATTACAGTTATTAATTCACTACTCATGTTGTTTGAATTAATCGTGGACTAGTGGGCTGCACGTTGCAGCTTTTTACCGACTGCATCTCCACTCTTTTGTTCAGCTGCAGACTGCTGAGAATGAGAAGGTGAGGTGGGAATTGGAGAAGACGCAACTCCAGCAGAACATTGAGGAGAATAAGGAAAGGATGATGAAATTAGAGAGTTATTGGATTGAGGCGCAAACCCTGTGTCACACGGTGAATGAGCACCTCAAGGAGACGCAAAGCCAGTATCAGGCTCTGGAGAAGAAGTATAACAAGGCAAAGAAATTAATCAAGGATTTTCAACAAAAGTAAGCAGCTACGCCAGGCTCGGCAAATGACTTAGGGGCCAGATAGGAAACATGCATGTGATATATTTTGAAATATGAAACCCACTATTAAACACCTGTAAGGTAAACACTATTTTTCACTTTTTTTTTTCATGAAAAACATGGGGGTTTTATTCTGTAAAAGTGTTAGTTGTATTCAAGTATTAGTTTAGTGTTGTTGAAAAACAGTACTATCACTAAATAAACAGTTTGTCTGTAGTATTCCAGGTTGGACTGTTTCAGAATTACTAGATAATCAGACGCGATTGCAAACAACCGAGAGTAGTCATAGTAAAGCATTTGATTAGCAATGCTTGCAGCAATTCATAGTGGTGATGTATCAGCTGGATTCACACCCGCTGTGCACTACTGTAACATCAAAAAGAAAATTGTTTTGTTACATTTTACATTTTATTTTTCTTCTTCTTGTAGATGCCAAGAATGTTTGAGCTGAGTTGAGCTAACTGATGATTACCTGGCCCCCTCTGTTTCATGTGGTCCCCTCTCCCTGATGACTAGCAGGAATAATAACATCTTACATTTCTGTAACAGCTTCCATTCCCCCAAATGTCTTTTTTTGCAGCAACTTTTTCATTCCCTGCTGAAATACACTCATTTAAAGAAGAAAACTGAAAAGTGTACAGCAATGTCAAGTGACAACTGGGAGTGCGGAAGTGAATATCCTGTCCCATTAAAAAGGGGTTTAGACAGTCAAAATGCTGTTACCCGTCTTGAAATTTCGTGACTGTTCCAGAGCTAGCTGACATCTTGTGTGCTTTCTATTACAAACGTCTTAGATCTTCAAAATAAAAAGAAATAGGGAAAATAGCTAGAATGAACTTGGATGGCCTTTCTGCTGTTACTCTACTTTATATTACCAAAAGATCTAGTCAGTTGGTTTTAACTATCTCAGACTCCTAAAATCACCTAACAGGTTTCCTTATAACTTAATAGAAAATAAGATTTGTACCTGGAAACTTACAGATGTCCTTTCTGTGTCGGAGTACAGTCATACTCTCATAAAACTGAGACTTTGCTCCATTTCCTGCAACAGAATACAGCATAAACTAAGCTAACCTTTTTTTCATAGAAAATATAAATTATGAAAAAAATAGTTTGATTTAACTGTTTTGATTATCAATTAGAACAACTGAGATTTTTACTTTTTCACAGATGAATTACTCTTACCATTTTTATGTCTTTACCTAGTATATTCGCTTAGACTAAGTAATTGTTTAGGGTTTTGTCCTAATCGCAGTTTCATCCTTCTTATTAGGTTAGTAATAAAATATTTGTTGAGGATGGAATTTTCTGATACACAGCTTAAGATATATTAGAAAATTATATTTTCTATTTGAACCTGATTGCTTTGATGACAGCAAATACATCTTTTTTTTTTCCCTAAGAGAACTTGACTTCATCAAACGCCAGGAAGCTGAACGAAAGAAAATAGAAGATTTGGAGAAAGCACATCTTGCAGAGGTTCAAGGCTTACAAGCTCGTGTGAGTAGTATTTGAAGAATAAGACAATTCTGTCTGATATTCTGGAAAAAACACACCTCTTCTAGATGTGTGTGTTATGGGTAACAGTGCGTTATATTTATTTCAGATACGAGACTTGGAAGCTGAGGTTTTCAGGCTAATGAAGCAAAACGGGAGCCAGGTTAATAATAACAACAATATCTTTGAAAGACAGACGTCTTTTGGAGAAGTTTCTAGAGGGGATCCAGTGGAAAATCTGGATACTAAGCAAGTGTCCTGTCTGGATGGCTTAAGTCAAGGTTTGTTTGAACCAAATCATAACTTCTATTAATATGTATGTATAAATAGCTTGGTTATCATTTAGGATTTAAAGGAAACAATAATGCAGGGATGTTGTTTTTCCAGAATTCGGTATCTAATGAGATCTGTATCAGGGTTATACCAAATAATACCAATATAGACTCCCAGAATGGCTGTACAATGTATATTCTCAAAGAAATGGAAGTGACTAAGTGCTAATAAAGCAAAGATCATTACTGATTTCTTAAAGCTGTCAGTGGGATGCTGTCAACATTTAGGTTTAATTCGATGCTGCTGTTATGTTAATAAAGTAGGAGAAAATTGTGTTTTCTCCTATGTTCCTAAATCTGTCGTTAATTACACAACCACCAAAGATCAAACAAGAACAAAGTTACCAGAACGAGAAAAACAACGTTAAATCTACCATTTTGAATGGATCTCTAAAGGTTCTGATCCCATCTTGGTACAGACATCAAAAGGAACCATGTCACCATTTCTCGGGATGGAGCCTTTTGTGAATAAAATGCAAATCCTATACTAGCACATTAATTAAAAATCTTGATTCAGCTATAGCACAGCCTGATTTGCAGCATAAGACTTGTAAGACTCTGTTCTACGTTACCAAAGAGCCAAAACAATTTGTGGCAACACTGAAATCTGGATAGATGCTGTCAGCAGGGTGACTGTAACCTTTACTTGTTTTGCGTAGAAAAGATAATCCTCATTTTTCAGGCTGCTCCAGTGAAAATATGCAGATAACTTCCATAGCTTTATTTGGAGTTTGAAGTTCCATAATTGCAAGTGGCTCCTTGCTGTTGAAGTATATGCAGAGTTAAAGACGATTTTAGTTCCACAGCCCTGGGATAAAATTGTTTGGTGCAGGAGCAACACTTACTATGTGTTTAGGGACATCTGTGAAATCAGGTGTCAGAGGTGTTGGGATTATGACGAGGGAGCACCAGACTCTGTTCCTATATAGATTTTCATTTTAAATAAACTATAATATGATTTATTTCTCTGGTGAAAGAAAACATGCATGGCATTACCAAATAAATTAATTTCTAGCAAGCACAGAAATACTTTATTAAAATCGGTATTGTAGCAGTTATTTCACGTGTGGACTGAAATTGAATATTGCTCTACAAACAAATCAATACAAATTACATTTTTCACAAAAGAAGTGTATAAAAATGAGTTAGTCCTGATGAAGCAGTATTTGAGTGATATGCAGACCTTGTGGAACTGGTTTCCACAAATCTTCACAAAGCTGTTTCTTTCTGGCAAGTGTTTATTATACTGAAATCTCTGAAGTTCAGAAGAACACTCAGGATCACCAGAAAGTTTGTATTTCTGCCATAGAGATTCAGTAGGTGTTACAATATATTTAATACTTAGCAATGCTGTTAACAGAAGCCATTTCAGTAGTGTGCATCAGGAAAGGAAAGTGTATTTTCTTTCCCTTACTCACACAAATCATTTTTATACTTATTATGGTAACGATGTCAGCACACACGCACGGCTCAGTAGCAGAAATCCAGGAATTTCTACATGTAAAAAAAATCCTTTGTGAAATTCTTTCTAAAAATTTGAAAATTCTTTATAAAGCATTAAAACTCTCCATGTCAGTACTTTCAAATTATGTTTTTCAATTTATATATTTTCATAAAAATTTTCATTTTCCAAGAATGGCCATTTCTCATTGTGAAAACATTCCCCTGGAGGAATGTTACCAATGTTCAGTACTTCTGAGAGTGAGAATAGACAGTCTGTGAATTTAAAAACCCAAGTTTAACCACCTGAATACAAACACAAATTATTTTCTAGGGAAAATAGACAATCAGCAGTGATTTTTTGAAAGCAGAAAAAGCATAGTTAGACCTTAGATTCCAGGATGGATTTGCGTTTTTGACAAGAGAAAAAGAAAAGCCCTTTTTTAAAAATTAAGAGATCTCTAAACATGCTGTAGCACCCTTTGACTTCATATACCTTTGTCGGTAAATTCCGTATCAGACTCTTTGAAGTCTGCATCAGACTGTAATGTCGTGATACTTGGTCTTCAGAGACAGAGCCTGTGCCTCGGTATCACCCTTGTGTAGACCTTTTAAGAAGAGACTTGCCATTGTCTGCTAACACTAATCACTAATAATTACTGTGTTTACTAATTGGCCCGTGGATCTTTGCAGAGGCGCTATAAAGGACAGGGGAGATGCCCACAACGTCTTTGGAGGGTGAGCAGAGTTGCTGTGGGTGCAGTGCTCTGTGCACGCCATCTCTGTGATGTTCATGCAAGTGCTCCTGTCTCTTTTCTGGATTTTATTTGGCAAACATAACACACGCTTCTTCTCAAGCCTGAGCATTGCATTTATGGGGTGAGACTGTGTATATGCAGCTACATCCCATAATTTTTATTGTGAAGTTTGTGGGTCTGTCTTCCCTCAGAAAATCAGGTTGTGTAAAAATAGATATTTTAATTAAAATGATACCAAGTGTTTTTTGCTTCAGTGTGATATGAGGCGTTTATTAAATTCTTGCATGGTAATAGATTTGGGAAGATGTGATGGATGCAACTTGACGGTCGCGTACATGCGAGCATAGCTGTCCTTGCTGCTGCAAGTGCTCCGGCTGTGTTCAGCATCATGCCAGACTGTACGGCTCCTCAGGCTGCGACAGAACCTCGTACTGAGTTTGAGGGGCTGCCAGTAACATCAGTGGAAGTTCGAAGGAGAAATGAAAACTATTATGGTCTACAGAGTTCTTCCTTTGCTTTGCCAGGGAATGCTAGAAGCCTGAGGATTGTGTTTCTTTTACAAACACATGATTTATTCTAAGAGCCCAGAAGGACACATTAAGTGCAGCGTAGTTTTCTGGTTTAGCGGTCATGAGCTGTGTCTGCAGTAGAGAATCGAACTGTTTACCAGAAGGAGTCAGTGGTTTGAAATGTAAACAGTTCAGTGCTGATGCCGACCTTGGTGGTATTTGCTCATCTCTGCAAGCGCCTGTTCAAGCCGCTTTGATGGCTGTACTTTCTGTGTGCCTTGGGATACCCAGGGATGCGTCAGTTCACGGAACAAGATTTTGAAATCTATCATCCTGTATAGCGGAAGAACAGTGGCAGGACAGACGAGCTCTTTCCAGCTCTACAGTGGTCCTGAAGTAATTTGGATGGAAGCCCATTGGAGTCAAGTGGTTCAGCACCTGCTGAAAGAAACTCTAATTACATCGTCTCCAAGAGCAAAATAAAACCTGTTGTGACTTCGACATAAGAGATTTATCAGACTCCCCAGTGGGCTGGGAGATTTCTGGAGAAACTCGTGGGGTGTATGTTTGTGCTGAGGAGCAGTGAGGGCCAGCAGCTCTCTGTGGAAGAGGGAGCTGGGACCGAGGGTGACAGCACCTGTGGCCAGTGCAGAGACCACCCGACAGCAGCCCAAGCATGGAGAGCAGGGCAGGTCCAGTGATGAAAACCAGACATTGTCGGCGATGTGGACAGTGGGATTGCCTGTACCCTCGGCATTTGCCAACACAAAGCTGTGTGGTGCGCTTCGCACACTGGAGGGAAGGGATGCCATCCAGAGGGACCTTGACAGGCTTGAGAGGTGGACCTATGTGAACCTGGTGAAGTTCAGCAAGGCCAGGTGCAAAATCCTGCACATGGATTGGGGCAATCCCAAGCCCAAATACAGGCTGAGCGGAGAATGGATTGAAAGCAGCTCTGAGGAGAAGGACTTGAGGGTGCTGGTTGACAAGGAGCTCAACATGACCCAGCAATGTATGCTTGCAGCCAGAAGGCCAACTGTATCGTGGACTGCATCAAAAGCAGCGTGGCCAGCAGGTCAAGGGAGGGGATTCTCCCCCTCTACTCCGCTCTGGTGAGACCCCACCTCGAGTGCTGCGTCCGGCCGTGGAGCCCTCAGCACAGAAAAGACATGGACCTGTTGGAACGGGTCCAGATGAGGGCCACAAAAATGCTCAGAGGGCTAGAACACCTCTCCTATGAGGAAAGGCTGAGAGAGTTGGGGTTGTTCAGCCTGGAGAAGAGAAGGCTGTGGGGAGACCTTCTAGCAGCCTTCCAGTACCTGAAAGCAGTCTACAAGAAGGTTGGAGAGGGACTTTTTACAAGGGCACGTAGCGATAGGACAAGGGGTAATGGCTTCAAGCTGAAAGAGGGTAGATTTAGTTTAGATGTAAGGAAGAAATTCTTTCCAATGAGGGCAGTAAGGCACTGGAACAGGTTGCCCAGAGAAGCTGTGGATGCCCCCTCCCTGGCAGTGTTCAAGGCCAGGTTGGATGGGGCTTTGATTAACTTGGTCTAGTGGAAGGTGTCCCTGCCCATGGGAAGGGTGTTGGAACTAGATGATCTGTAAGGTCACTTCCGACCCAGACCATTCTATGATACAATTCTATGACAACAGGGATCAGCTGGGAGCTCAGGCAGGTTCATGGCAGGTCCGAGGGCAAGCCAGGAGGTCTGTTTGTGGGCTGCTGCTCAGGTCTGGATCCAGAGTACATGGCCTGAGGGCAAGAGCCCAGCTTAAAGGCAGCCTCTGACAAGGAAGGAGCCCCTGCTGATGCTGCGTGAGCTCTTTCTTCGCAGCACACTGAACCTTGGGTAGGTACCCGTAGTGCAACAGAGAGCTGCCACTGAGTGCAAGCAGCCAGCCCTGGGGTGGAGGGAGCAGTAAGCTCGAGGCCCAGGTGATATTTTGCTTAAACAAGGCAAATATGGCCACTTCTGTGAATAGGTGTTTGCAGCACTGTGTCAATAGTTCGCATGATTTGAGCTGTGAAGGGACAGGGTGTATGGAAGTATGTGCACCTGAAAGAATAAATATAAGCAGTTCAAGTAGTGACAATGTGCAGTACTTGCGGCGGAGGCATAATTACAGGTCAGGCAACGCTAATGATTTTGTAGTGTCATCTGTATATAGAATTTAACTCTTACACAAGCAAAACATGGTACGGAAAGTCTTTGCAATGCTTTGAGAAGATGCAGATCTGCAAAAATAAAAATTAGTTTGAGTAAGTCTTACCCTGTAAATAAAATACAGCCTTATCTACTGGCATGCTAGCTCAGCATGTGGCTCTGGTTTTGAGAGACAGTTGAGCTGAACTGACAGATTATTGCTGTTGAAATGGGAGACTCCACGCCATCCCTGCCCTTGTCCAGCTGCCTTGTTCTGCCTCTTCCGTTGCCCTATGCTAGCACTTGCACACTTCTGTGCACACAGATTCACAGAAATAGCCGAAAACTGACCTAAGAGGGGAAGAGGTTGGAGTGTCAGACTAAAATTGGGTAGTTTCTGCTGGATCAATCATTCGCTGTGAGGACTGCACAAAAAAAAAATGTTGAAAACATAAAGAATCTATTCCTTGTCTGATGTAAAATGCGATAACACCTTCTAAAATATGTTTTGTCTTACTGCAGCTTTGCAAAATGTTAAATTTGCTGCAATACTCAGATTTCATTTGAGTGGATGTTTGATAGCTAAGAGAACTGCAGTTATGTTAGCTTTATTTGTAGAGCTAAGTCATATATGGAGTGTTTAGTATACCTTGCTCACAAGACATTCTTAAATGGGGGGGCTTTGAACCTGGGCAGTTAAGATTGTTTCATTGTTCCATTTTTATATGAAATATTTCTCCAGTTTTCATGTATGACATAATGATATTTGGGAAGTACATGAAAGAGAAAGGATCTAAAACCGCTTTCCCTTCAAAACCAAAGAAACAGGTTTTAATGAGTTTTCCAGCAGAAAGTTATATGTACAAAGACAGCAGTGAGTAATTGTAAAAGTGACGACGCCCATCTCTTTTCTGATGATATATGAAAATAATGCAGCTCTGGGATTTTGGTTTTTATTTGATTTTGCTATTTTAAAATTCGTAGGGCAGAATACAATATCTTCTGCACAAACCCCACATGTTCAGAAAGTACAGCAACTTTGTAAAGAGTTAAGTGGGAGAGGAGAGTACATCTCCCAGCTTTCACCCAGGTCTTTTGGTGACTCTGATGGGTTTCGTTGAGATGATTACTGCTGTCTTCTTTCAAATCTCTCGGAGAGTTTTTGAGCTGTTAGATCAGTATTATGACAGATCTGACAGTCCATGTCCTGCTCCACACAGTATGGTTGTTTTTTCTAGTTAATCATGGAGAAGCGGAGTCCCACCTCTCTTGTGCAGATCATGGCTTTCCCATTCCTGCCTTGAATGGCTGTGATTCAGGGTGCCTTTCGTGACCTTCTGGGTTTTTACTGTCATGCTAAACTTTATGCACCATCACTGACAGCTGGCTGCAGTGAAAATTTATTTCAGCACTCATGGATTCTTCCTGCAAAGCTGTAACACTACCTGTCTAGCTATGGGAAAGCTGAAACCAGAGAACTACAGCAGACGGTGATAATCAGGGTGATTATTAATGATCATGTCCTCTCGATTCCTGCTTAATGAAAGGGGCTTGACAGAATGTCTTCTGATGTGATCCGAGTGCAACTGAGGCAAGGCTGTATGTGTGTTAGGTTGCTCATATTAATGTTTGTATGAGGGACCACAATGGTTTGTGCTGACGGAGATGTTTTACTGAAGTTTATCAAATTTATGTAAGCTTTGTGAGTTTGAAGGAGCTCTGAATAAAAGAGAGAAGGGCCTAAAGGAGGAGATAATTGTTCTGACTCTGCAGCAGGGGAGGAAGTAACAAATAAGACTGCTAAATACTAATGAAAAGACGCTTTTACTTGCAGAAGGATTGGGGCGAACAATTGAGGCATCGTGTTTGTATTGTCACATACAACTTTGAACAACAGATGACCTCATCATCCGGAGGAGGATTGGCATTCTGCTCTGCTGTCCCCTCCTGAGAGGGATAACGTTATAGAGCAGCAACCTGTTTCACTGTAGGTCCAAAGGAATGAGTTTAACATTTGTTTCATAATCCTGTGAAAGGCTGCCAGTCCTTTCAAGTAACCAAGTCACAAAGGGTTGTCTGATTATTTGGATACTACCTGTATTACTCTTTGTGTGCTACTGACTACAAACGTTCCTTGTTCGTAGTTCGTACATATATTGCACAGGGTTTTTTGGGGGGATGATCAGTACAGGAGAGAACAAGTCGTTTTCTTTAAACTTGTAAGCCATTCTGGTTATGATCAAATATAGAAGACTGTTTGCGATATGTAAGTTGATGAGCAGCCTGTAAAACTGGTGAAGTTACAGGGAAATGCTTAATGGGCAGCTGTGGTAAAAAAATGGCAGTCCAGTACCTCCTTCACAAGTGGCTTTAAAGAGCAGCATTGGGGATAAATGAATTGGTCCCGTTGGTCTAAATTGGTATATTTGTGCAGATCCTGGGAAATGTCTGTCAAAAAGCAGTGAGATGGGGATTCCTTTATGCCCTGATGGAGGAGAACTCTTTGTAGGCCAAGCAAGTGTCTCTGAGGGAGTCTAAGTGGACCTACTTTCTGGGCTAGTACAACTGTGTTTGATGACTGTGTTGTTTTTGTGTGGTCCTTCACGTAACAGTGGGAATAATTTGTTGCATTTTTAAATGTTGATTCGCCATTGTGCAGTTACTGGATCTGTATAGTTAAACTTGTTAATAATGGTTTATGCAAATAACCATTTTCTTGCATGTGTACTTTAGCAGTGATGAAGATACAGGTACAAGTAAAACATGCAAAGTAGATGTACTTAAAATTACAGGTCCTATCTCAGGAAAAAGTAGTGGAAGATTCTTCTGTTAAATACCTTCAAATCATATTTCCATACAGATTTCAATGAAGCTGTGCCAGAAACAGAGAGACTGGACTCCAAAGCTCTGAAGACTCGAGCTCACCTTTCAGTGAAGAACAAGCGGCAGAGACCTTCTAGAACAAGGCTGTACGATAGCATCAGTTCAACTGATGGAGAGGACAGCCTAGAAAGAAAGGTGAGAAGGACTCTACCCTCTCTCTGGCTTCCTGTGGAGGGCTAGATTGCCCCTGTAAGTCATTTCGTCCTCTGTCTTTGTCCTTTAGTTGTAGCACAGGCAGTATTTATTCCTCTGTGGCCAGTATGCTATGTATGTCCTTGGGTGATTTGCAAGTCTGGCCTCCTTTGAGTCAGCACACCTGTTTTTTTGGTTTTGTTGTGGGTTTTTTTTTAACAGGAATCCTGGGCTTTCCAAGTTATGTCTGCTTTATAATGCAGAGTTGGTCCTTTCATTTATGCAGGAGGTGAAAGGAACTTGAATCATGCATTTCTCTATTTGTTAATTTGTTGACACAATTGATATGATATTTACTTGTTGTTTTGTCCGATTCTGACTTCCATCTGAAAGCAAATACCAATAAACAACACTGTGTGTGATATCAGAAGGTAATGTCATAAATTGCTAAAGTGTTTCTTACAAATAAAAGGCTAAATAATGAATAAAAGAATTGCATGTTCAAAGTAAACCTTGCTCTGACTGGATACTAAATGGTATAACCTGCTTTATAATCTCTTATACCAACAGCCGTCAAACAGTTACAATAGTCCCATGCACATTTCAAAATCACCACTGCCCTTATGCATGAGAGCATCCTCACCAGCATCAGATTCTGGTGCTTCCTCCCTCTCCCCTGTGGCTAGCAGTGCAGCAATCTCACTTGACAACCTAACTGAAAACCAAGAAGGAGGACAGCACCGCAAAGGAGGTGTCCTTTCCCCGCATGCTCGGGGAGACACTCCACTTTCCTCTCCTTCAAAATCTGGGCACAGCTCTGAAGCATCTCCTTTGCATCATCCAGCTGGCAGGAATATTTTACAGGATAAAGGTATTACTTTTTTTTTTTTTATTACAATAAATCAGTGCATCATTTCTCTCACTTGCATCTACTTTAGGAACTTCTGTTGTGTAGTAGGACCTTAGCAACTAGAAGGCGATCATCTCATAGCTTCTTTTGTGTACCTGGAAGTAAAAAAATTGCAATTGACCTTGTATGATGGTATAAGAAAAGGGCAAAGTTTAAACTGACATCGGGAACTGCCTCTTTTTTTTTTTCTTTCTTAGAACTTACTGAAAAAGATAAGGAGAAGTTGCCTTTAAGAAAATCTTTTCCTTTGTTTTAAAAAATACGAAATTATTGGAGCTTAGGACATTTCTGTATTAGAAACATACTTAACAGTGTACTTAGTTGAATTATGTGATTTTGGCACTGCTAGATGCTTTTTTTGGAGCGTGGGGAAGGGAGTGTGAAACAAGAATAACAGATTGTAGCTTTTAATTGCTGAGAGGCAGCACAGTCTAGATCAAACAAGAGGTCAATGTCTGGGAAATCTTCATTTACAGAAAAAAAAAATTAAGTCATTTGTTGAGGAGGCTGGCCACATTGTAACGTATTTAATTCAGATTCTTTAAATGTAAGCTGGATAAAACATGATGCAATCATACCTAGCTCAGGTACGTTTCTCGGATACTGATTTATTCAATGCATTCAAAGGGAAGGGGTCTGAAAGGGCCAGTCAAATCTGGCAAATCAACAAATGGTTGCAGTACTGGTGCCAGGGCCAGGGGTTCGGCTACTTAGACCACGGGACTCACTTTGAGAAACTTGGTCTGCTGAGGGCTGATGGGGTCCATCTGTCAGAGAAGGGGAAGAGCATCTTCAGTCATAGGCTTGCCAAGCTGGTGAAGATGGCTTTAAACTAAAGTTGTTGAAGGAAGGGAATCTCAATCCATCCCTCTGCTACTGGTTTGATGTCGGTTCAAGCAATAGATGCCCAGAGACTGGAGAAGGATCACAGGTCAGCAGGAGAGCACCTGGACAGCAGCACAAAGGAATTCCAGCCACTCCAGCCAGCTGCATCAGGGGGCCCAACTTCAATTCCTCTATGCAAACACATGTAGTATGGGCAGGAAACAAGAGGAGTTACAGATGTGTGCATGCCTGCAGGGCGCTGATCTTGCTGACATCGAGGAGACGTGGTGGGATGGCTTCTATGACTTGAGTGTTGCAATGGAAGGATACAGGCTCTTTAGGAAGGACAGATAGGGGAGACGAGGAGGGGGTGTCGCCTTCTGTGTCAATGACCAGCTAGAGGTCATGGAGCTCTGCTTGGGATGGGTGAGGAGCCGACTGAGAGCTTATGGGTCAGGATTAAAGGCAGGGCAGGGACAGGTAACACTGTAGTGACAGTCTGCTACAGGCCACCCAACCAGGAACACCAAGCAGATGAGGCCCTCTGTAGACAAATAGGAGGAGCCTCACTTTCACAAGCCCTGGTGCTCATGGGGACTTCAACCACCTCAACATCTGTTGGAGAGACAACACAGCAGGAGATAAGCAATCCAGGACCAATGCATTGATGATAACTTCCTTCTCCAAGTGACAGAGGAGCCCACGAGGAGAGTTGTTGTGCTGGCCCTTGTTCTCACCAACAAGGAGGGGGTGGTGGGGAACGTGAAGCTCAAGGGCAGCCTTGGCTGCAGTGACCATGAAATGGTGGAGTTCAGGATCCTTAGGGCAGCGGGGAGGGCGCACAGTAAGCTCACTACCCTCCACTTCAGGAGAGCAGACTTTGGCCTCTTCAGGGATCTGCTTGGTAGAGTACCATAGGATACAGCCCTGGAGAGAAGAGGGGCCCAAGAAAGCTGGTTAAGATTCAGGGACCATCTGCACCAAACTCAGGAGTGATGCATCCCAACGAAGAGGAAGTCAGGCAAAAATGCTAGGAGGCCTGCATGGATGAACAAGGAGCTCCTGGCCAATCTCAAACACAAAAAGGAAGCCTACAGAGGGTGGAAACAATGACAAGTTGCCTGGGAGGAATACAGAGAAATTGTTCAAGTGGCCAGGGATCAGGTTAGGAAAGCTAGAGCCCTGATGGAATTAAATCTGGCCAAGGATGTCAAGGGCAACAAGAAAAGCTTTTATAGGTATGTCAGTGATAAAAGGAAGACTAGGGAAAATGTGAGCCCTCTGTGGAAGGAAGCGGGAGACCTGGTTACCCGGGATATGGAGAAGGCTGAGGTACTCAATGACGTTTTTGCCTCAGCCTTCACCTGCAAGTATTCAAGCAACACTGCCCAAATCACGGAAGGCAAAGGCAGGAATGGGGAGAATGGAGAACTGCCCACTGTAGAAGATCAGGTTCAAGACCATCTAAGGAACCTGGAGGTGCACAAGTCCATGGGACATGATGAGATGCACCCTCAGGTCTTGCAGGAACTGGAGGATGAAGTTGCTGAGGCACTGTCCATCATATTTGAGAAGCTGTGGCAGTCCATTGAAGTTCCCACTAACTGGAGAAAGGGAAATATAACACTCATTTTTAAAAAAGGAAAAAGGGAGACCTGGGGAACTACAGGCCAGTCAGTTTCACCTCTGTGCCCAAGAAAATCATGGAGCAGATCCTCCTGGAAACTATGCTAAGGCACATGGAAAATAAGGAGGTGATTGGTGACAGCCAACATGGCTTTACTAAGGGCAAATCATGCCTGACAGATCTGGTGGCCTTCTACAGCAGGATTACAGCATTGGTGGATAAGGGAGGAGCAGCTGATGTCATCTATCTTGGACTTGTGCAAAGCATTTGACACTGTCCTGCATGACATCCTCATCTCTAAATTGGGAGAGACATAGATTCAATGCATGGACCACTCAGTGGATAAGGAATTGGGTCAATGGCCGCACTCAAAGAGTTGCGGTCAACAGCTCGATGTCCAAGTGAAGATCGGTGACAAGTGGTGTTCCTGAGGGGTCGTTATTGGGACCAGTGCTGTTTAACATCTTCATCAGTGACATGGATAGTGGGATTGAGTGCACCCTCAGCACGTTTGCTGGTAACACCAAGCTGTATGGTGTGGTCAACAGGCTGAAGGAAAGGGAGGCCATCCAGCGGGACCTTGACAAGCTTGTGCAAACCTCATGAAATTCAGCAAGGCCAAGTGCGAAGTCCTGCACACAGGTTGGGGCAATCCCAAGCACAAATACAGGCTGGTCAGAGAATGGGCCGAGAAGGACTTGGGGATGCTGGTTGATGTGAAGCTCAACGTGTCCTGGCAATGTGCACTTGCATCCCAGAAGGCCAACCGTATCCTGGGCTACATCAAAAGCAGCGTGGCCAGCAGGACAAGGGAGGTGATTCTGCCCCTCTACTCCGTTCCAGTGAGACCCCACCCGGAGTCCTGCATCCGACTCATCCATGACAAGAAGGACATGGATGTGTTGGAGTGGGTCCAGAGGAGCGAAAGTGAGCATTAGCAAGTTCACACTTGTCTTTTTTTTTCTTTCTTACAAGATCCTGCAGTGTTGTGGGAAGAGCTGAAGTGGCATGAGATCCATTTCCTCATTATTGCAAAATGATGAGGCATTTTCCTTGTTTCTGTGTTAAGCACAACTTTTTCATGTATGTGTATGATTAATGTCTTTTCTTCAGTTCTGCCTGTTTTGTACCACAGCATCCTTTGACAAGGCAGCTGAGGTGAGCCCTGTGGGCAACCCTCTGTTGATGTGAGGCTGGCTGAAGCTGTGTTGTGACCTTGTGCCAGAAAGTTAGGTCTAGTGTCCTTTCACATCCATCAGCCATAGGTTACTTACAACAGCTCCTTGAGGCTAAAAGTGGTGGATTAAGTGGCTTCTGTGTGATTTATTCTGAGGAACTGCCTCTCCCTCACCATATCTGAAGAACTATGAGGAGTCAGGGAAGGTGCACCCATCCCGAGTGGTCAAAGTCCCCTCGTGCCCAGGCAGGGCACCTGCAGCCCTGGTTCGTGGCCGCTGCCATGGGCCAAACACTGCGTCCCTCCATGTGTGCCAGGCCCTGCACAGTCACATCTGCTCCGCCACTGAAGCTGGTTTTGGGACCTTGCCCATCCGTCCTCCACTGTGTCCCATAGCTGGCGTGAATGCTTTCCCCAGCAAATCGTTGTTATTCAGAGGGCTCCGGCTGGGTCCAGCTGCGTGTGAGTGGAAGCACAGTGATAAAAGTGCCTGAACAGAAATTTGCCATCCTACGTAGCTGCTACGTGTCTCTGCTGACCTCTCCGGATTATTTCTTCTGCTACAACAGCAGAACCTCCATCTGCTAACTGCTTTTATCATTTGCCCCCCACAAAAGCAGTGCGTCTTGCAATTTCATTTACTTTTATTAGGAAGTTTCTCAAAAAAGCCCACCATACCCCAGCACCCAAGCCCCACTCGCTGGTGTGAAAGTAAACATTCCAATCTTTTATTCTTGAAAGTGGTAATTTTGACAGTGGTTAAAAGAGAAGTATACATTAATGGTGAAAGAGGAACCGTAAGAGGAGAAAGGAGAGGAGTATGCACAGTGTAGGGTTGATGCAAAGTGTGCGTTGCCTAAAGCTCTCCTTGGCCTCCCCTGGGGAATGGATTTCTTCTCAGGAGACTACACCTTGGTTGTGTCATTCTTCCTTTTACTTTATATTTGTTTTCTTTTTTTGGCGTGAGGTTACTTGTCAGTGGTTCTTGAATGTTTTTTTTAACAGAAGGACTTGTGTTAGAAGAAATAATATGGCTCTTAGAGTGTGGGTTTTGCAAGAGGCTTATTTTCTTGCTTTTCCCAGGATTTATGAGTCACTTGTGGATTGATTCTTTTACTGGAATGAAAACTTTGCCGAATATTATCCACAAAGCAATATGCAGAGTTCTTGTCTACATACAGTGGACTGTCCTGTGGTAGTGCTGTGGTGTTTTGGGTTAATTCTGAAGGCTTGATTTATGTCAGCTACAGTAGGAGAAATCCTCAAACCCAGCAGTGCTTTCAGTTAAGAGCCACCCTGCATCTGAGGTCCCCAAACTGTGAGAGATGTGAATGACCTTCATTTGCTTCCTCTGGAATACTTGGGGACACTCTTCATGTTTAAGAATCACAGCAACTGTGTCTGATTTTTTTAACTGCTGTGTGTTTTCTTTTAGTTTCTGTATAGATTTCACCGGATGTTTTGCAGACTCAGATGCATTGTTTTGGCTTCATAGATACTGCAGGCTGTTTCCTCTTCAGGCTTTAACAATGTTTGTAGAAGAGATCAAAAATTGGTGGAGGTCTCAGGGCAAATGTATTACCTAAGCGATTTTTAAATTATTTTTTTTTTAATTTGGAATGGTTGGATTTCAAGTTAAACGTTTATTTTAACAAAGATGTTCAAGCTGAACAGATAACCATTACCTAGCATGTCCATCAAAAAGGCAACCTTGGCTCCAAAGTTCAAGAAAGTATTTCAGGAGTCGTTTTGGAAGTAAAGCATACATGCTACATGAATTCTGTAAGAGGCAACTTAAGCAGCTACTGCTGAGTTTAAAAATGGATTCACTGTGATGTTTACCTGTAAATCTTTTGAGTTGTTTGACTTACCACACCTTAAATAAAACTCAACCAAAATTAACTTCTCATTTTTTTCAATTAAAATAAGATTTATTCATATGTATTTTCGAATTCTGGAAGTATTTATTTATTTTTATTCATTTTCACACCATCTTCCTAAAAATGGGAAGAGTTCACCTAATTAAAATAAGAATTCACTGAATTAAATTGTGTTCCAATCCCCCTGCCATGGGCAGGGACACCTCACACTAGACCAGGTGTCCCTGCCCATGGCGGGGGGTTTGGTACTAGATGATCTATAAGGTCCCTTCCAACCCAAACCTTTCTTTGTTTCTATGATTCTGTGTACTCACACACATGTACATGTATGCATATCTAATGACAAAAAGATACACAAACTGTTCTGGATGGAAAGTGGAATAGCTGTCAGTAGCAATTAAAAATAATAATGTACATTCTTCCATGTACGAATGTATCCTAGATGGTGCCACATGTGCTCAGGCAGCAAGAACAACTAGCCCTACTATAGGGCATGCAGAAAAACTAAAGCGAAAACTTGCAGATCTTGGGTAAGCATTTTGTTATTTAAAATACTTTTTAATTAAAAGGATTGAAAGTAGAATTTCAAAGATGTTACCTGATGTTTTCTAATATTGTTGTAGGGCCCCCCTGAGAAGGAGTTCAAACAAGGGCAAGAAGCGGAAAGAGAAAGAAGCTATTAGGGTGACCTATGGCAGTAGGTATGGGTAAAAGATTGAGGTTGCAAGAAATATGCCAGAAACATTGGAAAAACCTAATCATCCTAGCAGATGGGAACATTAACAGTCCCACTGACTTCATATAAATAAGTGTTAAGCTTTAAGGTAACCTGCTGAGCTTACAAACCTAGATTTCTTAACTAATGAAAGACTAACATATAATCTAAAAATACTTGGAAGCTTATAATATTGTGGCGTCACTACTGTTGTTGCATCCACTAATAGGATTTGCAGAAACAGGTTACCAGAGCTGGCCCACAAGGTACACATATAGTAATACCCGTGATCCAGCAATCTTGACACAATTCCACATATTTTTTGGAAAAAGCCCCCAGAGCGAGGATGGGCAGCAGCTGTTCACTGCAGCTTCACGGCACCCACGTCAGGAATGCCTTCAGAAGGGTTTTTTTCTGAAGATGGACATTATAAGTTGAAAGCAGATAGGACACTGGTCACATCACCAACTCTCAGGGAAGGAATTGTGAATTCTGTAATAGATCTGATGAGACCACATCGCCAGCATCTGGTATCTGAATAAATTAATGTTTGAAATAGCAGGAAACAATCTTCTCTGCAAAAGCTAGTATAGATTTTTACTGAAGGTCTCTCCTCGCATACTGATGAGTCTGACAAGATCGCAGCTAAAGGGGGTGGCACCTGGTTCCAGGTGTGAAAGACATGCATTCAGTTGGATGTCAGGAGTGCTAAGCAGACCGAATACATCCCAAAAGTCTAGAAAGGACATAGCAACTCAAAAACTCTCTGCACATAAAACGATGCAAAAGAAATCCTACGTGATAAAAGAGCTATCTAAAGAAAGCAAACTTTCAGTGCTACTCAGAAAATCATTGTGGTGGAAAACAAGTATGCCGCCGTTTGTGGAGTTTTGCTGACAGTCTAATATACAGAGCCCCAGTGACAAGAATATTGGGTAGCTCCAGAACATCAGAGAAGCACAAAAAAACCTTAGGCTTCTGACTTGCTCCCCGAGGCGCGCTGTACTGCAGTGCAATGTTCTGTCTCATCATACATTTGTACATTTGCATGCTGCAAATACCTGGCAGAATCTTCAGTGATCTTAGGCAGCAGTCATCGCCTCTCTGCTGGTGCCAGAAAACCTGTTCCAGTTGGTTCCACTGGTGTGTCTGCTTGCAGCGTGCCTTGGAGTTAGTGATGCTTATTGCTGGACTTCCCTAGTGACAGGGAGAGATTTGTTAAAGGAAATGATCTGCTCCTCTGTGTAGCTGTGAGGTGGCTAGTGCCCTCAGCAGGGTGTTGAGCATCACGCAGCATTTAAACACCAAGCCACAGGGTGGGGGAAATGAATGTAATACTTGTTTGTAAGAACTTGATGTGTTCCGTATACCAACGTAGTATGTTGCAGAGGTCTGTGAGATACCATAGTTATCTTCCTTAGAGAAAGCATATCTCAGTGTAGAGAGATCAGTTGCATATTAGACCATTTGATAAATCAGTTATTTTTATTGTTTGCTAATATTTCTGAGTTTGTATACTGTTAGTGAAAGCAAAGTTGAATACTGCTTTCAAAGTCACAATTTGTAAGCATTTGTAATTCTCACTGTGCCTCTGCAAACTGGAATGTTATTATTTCAGTATAATTTTTTAAGCACCCATTGTCACTTCCTTTGTTACTAACTCCAAAGAGTTTACCTCAGAAAAAATGTGAGGATGTTTTCTCTACAGTCCAAAGCTGTGTACGCTCTTTGAAAGAAGGAAGGTGATAATCAAAAGACAGCATCCTGTTACAGTTATGTCCATTACAGCAACTGATTGATGTAGAATTAACCACGCTGTCAGATAGATGTTGCATGCATTATTTTGCCATTGCCAAAAAATAGCACTCAGGATCTGTAAATAAAATCCTGAATTATTTCCTAAGACTGCCACTAATGTTACATTTATAAAAAATTCCCCGTTTAAGTAAGAAGCACATATTCTCCTGCCTGATGCTAGGTGATTTGGGCAACATCATTCATTTTTTCTTTCTACTTTCAAGCAAGACTAGAGGATGAGGGAGGAGTACAGGACTTGGTCAGACACATCTACCTTTCTTTATGTAGCCAAAGAGAGGGAGGGATGATTCTGCTTCTGTGGGTGGGGGCCCTTTGACAAGCTCAGTTCCATCCATACAGAAAAGAGGCTTCACCATATACAAAGCTCTGGTGATTATGTTAATAATGATGTAGAAGCTGTCCAGAAGGTAGAAGTTCAGGGGAGATTTACACAAGTGCAATTTGCAGGTGGCTGCAAAGAGCAGTAGAAGTTTAATGCTCTGAAACAGTAATACATACACTGATAGAAGTAATATGAGAACATGACATATGCATAAGTTCTTCAAGGCAGACAATTTGCATAGTTACTTTTAATTTACATACTGTACTGTTGACATATTTAGTGAATAATTTAGGCATTTTATTTTAGAAATGTTACCTTTGCCTTGATCCACTGCAATCTTTGTTACTACAAAGAGAGAATCTGATAATATCACATAGGTGTTTATTTCATTTTTCTATATTAATATTATTTATATTTGATAACTTTAAAATCAAGATAATAATACTCTATCAGTATTTAGCTGTTGTAACAACGGCACGATGGATACAGACGCACCTGCTTCATTCTGCCTGTGCTCGAAATCCAAGCCAGACCTTCTCTGAGAACCAGAGCCCGCTTGGGTCAGTGCTGAGTCTAATCTGTTTGATCATGCTGAGGTACCACTGGGGCTCAGCAATGCACCAGTACAACATGTGGCTTCTTGGCTGGGGCCAATTTGGTTCACATCCAAACGGCAGGAGTACAGGCATTTTCAGCTGGCGTCTGTCTCCGTTTGCTGGGTGCTTGTTGTCTAAGAGAGCTTGAGTTAGAAAAAGAATCAGAAGAACCCACTTTTTTCTTCTTTTGCTGAAAGAGAGATTTCAGGCATGCCCCTGCCAGCTGCATGCCACTCAGTTCTTTAGTCACAGCTACAGGGAATGTCACTCTTTTTACAATTAACTGCCTCTGTCGCATTCTGTTTTCTCTTAACACATATTCCCACTCCTTTTTCTTAAACAGGACCACCAGAGAGATGCTGCAGAAATTAGCAAACACTAAATCTTTAGCAGAGCGATCCTCTTCTCTCCCACGCTGTGTACCGTTCACATGGTATGGAGAGAGTGGCAAGGGATCCAATTCTTCTAGCAACCTGCCATCGCCTACCAGCTCAACTGAACCTTCCTCTGAAAATATAAGTCCAGCTAAAAAAGGGTCAAAGGTAGAAAATAAAAACTACCTTATTCCCGCTGTGTTGAGTGGCATAATTGGCTTCATGTTTCTGGAAAAAGAACAGGCCAATATGTGACTACTACAATAAACAGTGCATGGTGTTCATTGTACCGTAAAAGCTCATCCGAACGGAACATCTCTGTCATTGTACCATTCCACATTCTACCTTTTTACTCTGTCTTAATGTACATTAATTCAGTAAACTAACTGTGGTGTGCTGTACCGTAACAAAAGCAAGTGGTGCCAGTGGAAATTAGCATTTGGATCCACTGAACAAATGCTAGATTTGTGTATTCAATTATAGATATTTTCTGCATTCTTCAGGACTGATTGTGGGAATACCTACCCATGTTCAAATGAGATGTTTGCAAGCGAAGAAATGCTGTATGCTGTCAGTCATCTGCCTTTTTTCCCCCAGTAATGAAATCTGTTTGTCATGCATGCTGGATGTTGGATTTAATTCTATATATGAAGATGCTTGAACTGTAAATATGAACTATTGCAATTTAATACATCTGTGTGATTCCTTTCTATGTGCATGAATGTTTCAGCATGATAACTCCTTAAATAACCCTTAGTTATAGTAATATACTTAGCTTTTTCATGTTTATTTTCACTTCTGGAAAATATTTCTCTGCCTTTATCTTCTTATAACTTGTAGCAGTTGGCTTTTTATATTGGGCTGGTAAAAAGAGACAGATACGGTTCTCAACTTTATGTACAGGACTATGAATCAGAAATCTAATTTCTCTGTCTTCTGCAAACACATGATTGTGCATAATAGCAGTTTTCACAGGCATTTCTTACTCTTGTGGTGCCAAAAGCTGGTGACACCTTACTTCTGCTGTGCACCAAGCTCTGCAGGGTCATAGCTGTGGTTGTGTTATATGGCAGGGAGAGCAACACAAGGCTACCAGTCCAAATCAGACTGACAGGGAAGACCACAGATGAAATCTCTGAAGGTGAAAGAGAAACTAATAGGTTATCTGGTTTCTTCTGAAAAAGAAAGATTAGGATTAGACATGTAAATCCTATTTGTGCCTTTAAATAAACATGGTATAAAAACAATTTTCAAATGGGGAAAAAAAGAACCCCCTTTTTCAGTTAGTATTAGGTTGAGGGTTTGGTTTGGGTTTTTTTCCCGCTAACATAATTATTAGCCGCCCTTGGTTATCTTGTGTTTTTCCTATAGAAAATTGAATTTTAAAGACTGAAATTCATAATAAGGCTGAAGCTTGTACAAAATAGAGGTGAAAGAAAAATCAGTACTTGGTAAAGATGTTTTTCACACAACAGGAGGTAGAGCTGCTGAACTCCTGGCCTAAGAATGCTGTGGGGGCTAGAAGTTTGCATATTAAGGAAGCTGCTTGGATTTTCTTCTCCTCTGTAGAGCTCGGAAATGCAGAACAGGAATTCTAAACGTAGGTGTGAGGAAACTGGTCACAAAAGCATTTTGATGTTCTCTGTGAAGTTTACGGGCTCCTAAATTAACAGTTCCTGTACTGCTATTCAGGTTTTTAAAGCACAGCGTGATGCCAATATTTAGTTGGATTTCTAGCAAAACTAAAAGGACCAACACTTGATATTTTTGGAAGACTTCTTGTTTTCAGGAAAGATAGGTCAAACATCTTTGAGGGAGATAAAAGGATAACTTTTTTGGTGTTCTTTTTGGTTTTGATGTTTGGATCCATTTTTTTTTAAATTGAATTTCAAAGGTGAGATGCATTTGATACTCATTTAGATGTTAGAGTAGAGATTAGAGGTCTCCGTATCATCAACTATATATTCAATTTAAATGGACTATCATGGTGTCCTTTATTTTTTAAAAATTTTGGTTTTTTATGGTTCTCACTCTAATGTGAAATATTTGTTAATTTTTGTCTTCTTCTGATGGTAATTTTGCTGTATTCCTGGAAAATATGTGCACGCTTTTGCTGTTCTTTGCTAGAAGGTGTGATGTCTGTCATTGCATTGTTAAGAAAAAACAGTGTTTGTTTTATGGTTATTATTACAGTAAATAACATCAAATATCCAAAGATCTCTTTTACTTTCAATTTCATTTTTTTCTAAAGGTATAGGCAAAGAGGGAAGATCCTTTCACTTTTCTAGGAGATTATTTGGGACTCAGAAATGGATTCACAGCATGTTCTCCTTGCTCTTTCAATAGCAGTTTTCACTTCTCTCTGCTAATTAATCGTCTGTTCTATTCTTTGTGCTACTGCCTGTGCTACGCTTGTCCTAAATATGTGGAGGACAGTAAACTGCTAGTGATTAACCCGCGGAAGCAGTAATTTAGGTCCACGATGAGAGCCAGCATCTTAAGAGGGAGTCTGGAAATTGCTTTCAGACCCCTTTGCTATTCATTGAGGCATTAGGATGGCAAAGGTGTCTCTTGAACTATGCAGTGGTAAAAATACTGTGCATTCTATAAATGTTAACAATAGTAAAAATTAGGCTTCCTCATGCGTATTGTAACTGGTTTGGTAAATGACTGAAATCACTCCTGAACTGTGTCAACCTGGAAGACAGAAAGCAGATTTCCCTTTTAGATGTACATATGAGATTGTTTGTTCATTCTAACTCATCTTTTTCTCCACAGAATTTCACATTCAATGATGATTTCAGTCCCAGCAGCACAAGTTCGGCTGATTTGAGCGGTTTAGGAGCAGAACCTAAAACCCCAGGTTTCTCGCACTCCTTAGCGCTGTCATCGGATGAGGTATGCTGATTAAATTGTTTAAGGTGGGAAATAGTTGTTTTCTTTCTGCCATGGCCTTTTGCTTAATAATTATTCAAATAATAAAGGGATATTTTTTAGGCAGTAGAATGGGAGAAGAAAATTAATCTTGGCTTCAAGGTTATGATTTTTCTTGTTCATATAATAATGACTTGAAGGTCCTATGGTGTTATCATAGGAAAGTAGAATCCAGTTGTTTTCCTAAGAGTTGCTATATCCTCACACATTTCAGTATGTTTTTCCTACATTCTAGATACATACATGTGGACCTATAGATATATATACACATACGCTAAACTAGACTGAACTGAGACAATTTTGAGATAATAAACGTACAGTATAGTTTGGTAAATATAGTTGAGATGTAAGGCACCCTCACCCAAACTGATATTTACCGTGATACATGAAAATGATAATGACCTGTATATGCAGTAATTGTATGTTACTGTACTTGAATGTATGGTGTTGGTTAGAACATATATATATATATTAATCCACTTCACATTCTTCGTGCTTGCTTTGCACAGTGGATTTGAATTCAGTTACTTCAAACCAGTTTTTTCAAACAATCATAATATGCAAAAGCATTCCTAACCCTGTAAATTGGTGAAATAATTGAACTGAATATGATATATTGAAAATACTTTTCTTATGATACTAACTTTGTGACTTGGTTGTCAGTGAAGCTGCACAGTTTGACAGTAGCTGCCAATGTGTCCTGTGGACTCAGGAAACCTGTGCCTTTACAAAGACTCCGTAAAAACTTCACATTTTTCATGTGAGGTTTGAGCCAGGGTTTTTTTAGAGAGAGGAGGAACTTGGAAGTATCTAAGTCTTATTTTTTTATGGTAGTTAGGTTTGTTCTGTTAATGCCTGCATGCTTTGCATGGGTTTAAAGAATGAGAGCTGTTCTGTGCAAGCTCATTTGCTATAATGCAAGTCTACAAACCTAGCCATCCTTGAGAGGTTACTTACTGCAGGTAATAAAGGGCAAAAATTTATAAGAATCATAGGACAGTGCAGACAGGTCTGTATATTCTGTGAATTTATGAAAATAACAAAGTCATCATTTACACTTTATTTAGTATTAATACTATCTTGAGAGTACATCTCATTCTCTTAGCATGTTTCATTCCCCTTGTATTACGTATTTTATTGTGACAATACCCTGCTCCCAGTGGTATTGAATTAAAAGCTTGAAAATGCTTTCATTTTGCTTGTTCAGCTCTCTATCACTTCTGAAGCCTGAACAGGTCTATAGAAATGAATGTGTTTTCTCCATCCTCTGCTGCGCACCAAATGGCAGCCTCTGAATCAGGCAGCGTGTTCAGCAGGAGCTGCAGTGGAAGCCCCCACAGCCACCCTTGCAGGGGATTAGGCCAGCGTTGCTCTTCAGCCTTGCTTAGCGTCTTGCTGCGAGCACTCCTTCGCTCAGGCTCCTCTGGCAGATCTGACGCGATGATTTGAAGGAGACGAAAAAACTGAAAAGGTGGGGAGGGAGCCCAGTTCTTGCAGGTTGTTCTCCTCTAATAAAGGAGCTTTTGCTCTTGCAGTTGGAACCATCAGGAAGGTTTCCACCGGCTCTAGGGTGTCAAGACCAGGAATTCCAAGGGGATTTCGCTGGCACAGTCTCAGGTGTAGCTGCCAAATCATGTGTGTGCTGAGCTTTCAACATAACCTCTCTGCTTCTGGAAATGATTTTTTTTTAACGAAATCTCTTTGGTTTTGAGTAGCCATATCTGTTTGCCAATCTCAGTGCTGCCCTTGCCTGAACTTTTACATGCTGTTACATGTTCTGTATTTTGTTTCTATAATGCTTTTCTTTCCCATTTCTTTGTTGCTCCCTCACTCAGAGCCTGGATATGATTGATGATGAGGTGAGATACTAGTGTGCTGTTGTGGTGAATCGTGTGACCATCGCGTGGCGACGTACCGTCTCATTTGCAGATTTACGTTTCTTGTCTGGCGGTGTTGTGTGGCAAACCCCCTTGTTTGAGCACGACACGCAGATGTCACTGCCTCCTCTCTCCTTGTCTTCAGTTCCCCTCTCCTTTCTGCTAAGAGTTTTCAAGGCCGTAGCAGACTGCAGTTTTTGTGCTGTGCTGGAAGGGGGAGGAGGGTCTGTGTCGGAGCAAATCCACCGGGCCAAGCATCAGCTGCATTGAGCTCCTGCTGGCAACAGCAGAAGGAGAAGATAGTGCTTAAACCGTCTTTTCCCCTGCCCTGAGAACTGGCCAGCCAGAAGCGGAGAGAGCTCCCAGCATCGTCAAACCCGGTGTAAGAGCTGCTCTAACAGCAGACAGCAGCTGCAGCCTGTAGCAGCTGCTTTGCTGACCGTGGCTGGGACAGAGTAGCTTTTGTTTCAGGCCCCACTGGCGTACCCCTGGGTGGAATCGAGTGGCAGAGCAGGGACCTGGGGGTGCCCCCTGCAGCTGACACCCCACCTGCCCCTCCTGGTGCTGGCCAGGGCTGCGGGATCGCTGTGCGTTCCTCACCGCTCCTCTGTGTCGTCTCATAGTCCGCCATGGATAGCGTGCATCTCACTGGCTGTTTGATGTCATCACTTTGAACTTTAGAGTGGTTTTCGGAGTCTTTTTCCCTGCTGAGTTTCTTGTTTTATATTTTAAAGATCTAATGAGCCCGGGAAGTGGAATGCAGAATTCATTGCATCCTTTAGAAACATTCTGATTTGAAGGATAAAAATCTTGCGAGGGAATGGGAGCATACGTTTTGAATTGTGCCACGTGACCATTTCAGTCCCTGTTTGTGTTAAAAGGAATGCCAGTTCCTTTTTCTTCTTCTGTTTATAGAGAGAAGACTTTTTGGGTGCCTTGTACCAATTCTTAGATACCTGGTTAGATACAGATGTAGTATAGCGGCGTGATGTTGTTACTATCGTCGTGTAGAGACAGAACAAATACCTCTGCTCTGATGCTGGCGGTTTGTACAGAAGAATGTTGTTACTCACCCGTTACCCTATTAATAATAATGCAGCCTGTTCTCGTCACAGATCCTTGACGATGGCCAGTCTCCTAAGCACGGTCAGTGCCAGAGCCGCGCTGTTCAGGAGTGGAGCGTGCAGCAGGTTTCCCACTGGCTAATGAGCCTGAACCTCGAGCAGTACGTTTCCGAATTCAGTGTCCAAAACATTAATGGGGAGCATCTCCTGCAGCTGGATGGGAGTAAGCTCAAGGTAATTGACTGACTGGACTTCAAGACTGGCTGTAGTATTTATTGTCACTTTAGGTAATCTTAAAGGAACGAAGAATTCGGCCAGAAAGCAGAGAATTCCTATGTGGGGGGTGGTGATGGACCAGAATAATAAACACAGAGATAAAACCACAGCAACACAAATTCCCATATGCACGTGGATTCAGAAGCTTCAGAAGTAGAGAGCACTTGCTTTGTGAAAACTGGGTGTATATAACGTACCCATGCTTGCATGCATAAATCATATAGCAGGATGTAGAAGTGGTATTTGTATGCACGTATTTCTCGTCCAGCTCTGTTTTGCAGAAGGATGATTCAGAGAAAATAGTAAATAGAAATACATCAGAAGTAGCAACTGAAAAATAGATTACTAGGATACTGGAGGCATAAGCTGATACCGATTGTACTATGTTAGAACTAAATGCAGTTCTGAGGTATAAAGTATGAACTGTTTCTTGTAGTGAAAATACGAGCCCACTTTTGTGAAAAATAATGATAGGAGGGAGTCGTGGGAGGCTCGGTATGCCCGAAAGTCAATGTTTGGTCTTTCCTTTCTGAATCTTTTTGCCGGCATTTCACTAACTCGAGGGGTTTTAGAAGAGAGCAAGTGAACTTTTGACTAAGGCATAGCAGTGAGAATTGGGAAGTGTTGTTGTACGTAAACTTAGATGACTACAGGCTAATAGTTTAATCTTTATTTGCCTCATTTGGTCAATGAAATCAACATTGGTGACGGCAATGTGATCTAATTCTTTAATGTTCTAGAAGTGGAAGGCATGAAAAGTAGTACAGAAGTATATTACTTCCACATCAGTAATGTATCTGAGTCTGTCTCAGATTTGCTTAGTTGTTATAGTCTTCTACCTAAGAAGAGTTATTACTAGAATGTGAAAAAAATTACGATAGATTAAACTGTAGGAAATTATTTTTCTTTTTAAATTTCGTTTTCTCCACCTCAGGCTCTTGGTATAACATCTTCCCAGGACAGAGCAATCATTAAAAAAAAGCTAAAGGAAATGAAAGTATCCCTGGAGAAAGCTCGCAAAGCTCAAGAGAAAATGGAAAAGCAAAGGGAAAAGCTTCGGAAGAAGGAACAAGAGCAACTGCAGAGGAAATCGAAGAAAACAGAGAAGTCTTCATCAGGTGCAACAGAGGGCACTAATGAGCAGTGATGAGCAGAAGTGCTGCTGCGGTAGGAAAGTGGAGGCACTTCCAGGGAAGAGGAAACTTATATCCACTCTGGTGCCCCTTCAGCTTTCTTGCATTTGTTACACAGGAGTGAGTACAGAGAAATGGGGCTATGCATAGAATGACTAGGGAAATTTATATGGTGTAGTTTTATTTTCCTGCATATCCAGTTCACGCTCGTTGTTGTTGCCATGTGAAACAACCCCCAGCCCCTCGGTTTGTTTTGTTGTTGTGGACAGCTAACAGATTTCATATTTGTGTGGCGGTGTTTCCTTCCAAACTACTCTATTGAGCTCTGTGTGTTTGGTCACTTCAGTAACCAGCATGATGCCGAGGAGCATGGTCCACTGCTTCACCCCTTCTGAGTAGGATGGCCAGTCGAAACGACTGGGGAACGTTTCTTTGGCTGGGCAAGAGGAGTTGTACTCTGTCCCATGAGAGTTGACTTAACTTTCTAACTGGAAGTTCAGCTTCTTCGCGGTGTTTGGGTACTCAGTTCCGTCTACTGGAGTAAGTTTCACCTTGCGTCAGGACCTTGAAGCGACACTGCTCTGGAAACTCAACTGTTCAGTGACTTCTTCTTATACACTGGAGATAAAGACAGGAGAGTTGATATTGCCCCTGGGTGAAAGACAGGAGGTGATACTCTTTCTGTTAACTGTACAATAGTTAATCCAGGAAGGAGGCAAAGCCTTAAATGATTATGTGGGTTTACACAGAAATCTGAGGATAACATTTATCCTTTAGATATCTGAGCAAGGATGAATTTCTAACTAGAGCACAGCATATAGATCTGTACAAATTTCATTGTGCTCCCTGTGTGTAGGCAACTTTCTTATAGCACACTCCGCTTTCTTTTTCATGTGTTTTGAACAGGAAACTGGGTTTATTTTGGTTTGGGTTGGTTTGGTTTTTTTCCCCAAGAAAAACACCACATCTTCAGATTCATTCTCCAATAAGCATTGGGAGAATAAGCTTTGTGGAGTGCTGTTATGAAGCTGTTGTTGGAAACGATTATCAAACTTGAGTTTGCTGAAGATTTTCGGTTTTTACAGAAGTGCACTTTAAGAAGAGGAAGACGAGGGATTCTGGTTAAAATTAAACTCAGTACATTGCTGTTAAGATCAATGCTGCCATGGAGGTGACAGTTGTAAATCCAAAGCTGCCATATATTGACTGTTTGGTTGATGTGTTTAAGGAATATGCCCACCAAAGCCTGAATTTTTGGACATAGGCTGCAGAATGTTTTGATGGCTTAACAGTATTACGTCCTTCAGAGATTTGTGTTTTCTTGGTATATGAGGCCATCAGCGAAGCCTGCTGTGTAGTTTTCACTATGACAGAAGCCGTGTATAGCTCACACTGCATGGTATTACTGCCTTTTAAGAGCAGTAGTAAAATATTCAGTATTTCTTCAAAAGGATGGACAGACAACAGGCAGATATCCACGAGAAGCTAGAGGTATGAGCTTGCTGCTTTATAGTCAAAGCTAACTACATAGCAGCATTTACAGTTGAGAACCATCCTGGAAGTTGCAGTCTTCACCTAGTCATGCCAACTCATAAATTGTTTAAGATGTTGGTGCAAAGCTAGAATCTTGAACTTAAAAATTTCCCGGCCTCAAAAATGCAAATATTGAATTCCTTTGAAGAAAATGTTTTAGTTTGGCTTGGCTTCTCTTCTGCTCTGTACTTTATGGCATTCAGATTTGTGTCTGTAAAGTTCCCTGAAGCTCAGATTTGAAACAGTTGGAGTGCAATGTTTATAGATAAATTTCTTTTGATCCTAGTAATTTCTTTGACATGTAAAATGCTCTGTAAACTGAGAGAGCCTAGTTCATTCAAAATTAATACACAACAGATCTACTTAGCATTAGCTTTATTTTTCCTTCCAAATCCAATTTCTGCAAGTTTCTGATGTATATTTTATTCAGATCTGAAAGTGAAATTGCCATTAAAAATACTTCCTGATATTTCTAAGGGCTTGTGATATTTTTCTTGAGGTAGACCACCAGCAAAAAAATACACTTGCTAACAAGTATTCTACATTGCAGTGAATCTTTCTGCACTCTTTGTAGGAGAAACTATACGAATGTTTAACAGCCTCGTAAAGCTAGCATTCTGTTATTTTAGGAGGTTATCAATTTATATTTGAGTAAGAGAAGTTATCTGGAAGAAACTGGAAATTTAATATTTTAAATACAATGTTGATAAATGCGTTTGATGATGATTTTCTTTTTAAATTATGTTTACATTGTAGTAACGTTTAAGTGGTTGTATATAGTAATATAAGGTGGTGTCCCAGTTTTATGTTCTTTGTTTTCTTGGAAACCTGAGCAGACTGCTTGGCATTATGCATTGAGTTTTCCTTCTTGCTGCTTAGAACAGTGCCTAGTTAATCTCTTCATAAATCAGATTCTTGTTCCGCAGAATAACTAACTCAACTTAGGTCCTTTCAGGATTTTTTTATTGCTTTGTGGTAATGTTATTTTGTTATTCTCGAACTAAAAAAAACCCAGCAACCTACCTTAAAAAAAAAACAGTAGCTTAAATTGAAAATAAAACCATGAAATGCATTTTGATCAACACATGAAAACTGAGCAAACCAATCAATGTCAAGAGTTTTGCTCTTCTTTCTGTGATAGAAGAGATTATGTGGTTCCTTTTATGAAGTATGGTAACTCATTTTTGGGACGTGCAGAAATGCCACTGGATAACGGACGTAAAGACCAGTTTGAAACTTTTATTACTGTTCTATAGGACCTTTAAAGTTGTGTTGCATTTTTCCCCCTTGTATTGTGTAATGACATATATGAAACAGGAGATACGAATGTCTCCTCATTCTTAACTTAAACTTCATGTAAACCACTTCTAAGTCAGATTAATGTGGGGTTTTGTGTAATAACAAGAAACAAATATTCCATGCTAAGTGACTGGAAAGACTTTCTCTTTTGGCTCATCTGAAAATGTAACTGTTGCCTACTTTTGCATATTTGTTTGTGGAGCTGAAGCAATTGTGAGTACACTGACCGGTCTGGCCACCTTGGAACCGCTGTGCGGGCAGTGTGGGGTTTCCATGCCTTGAGCCGTCCTTCTGGGTCATCTTTATGCCTAGGCGACCGCAGCGGGCTGGTGACGTTAACTTCTCCCTGCCTACGGTGGTAGGCCAGTTCTGTAACCTCTAGTTCTGCTCATTGCTGCGGCATTACCATGTTGTGATATATCGAGCCTCTGAAAGGGGGAAGGTAGGGGCATTAACAAAAAATGGAACTCTGAAAAATAGAAAATAAAAGATACAACACTGCAGGTTACTTGAGTCCTACAAAAGCTAGTGTTTATACTGAGATTCTGGAGAGAATGGTGGCTCCTTGCTCTGTCGACATCAGCCAAACGTGCTGACATTACTCGCTTCCAGCTAGTATTGTCCCACGTGGGGGCTGCAGCTGTGCGACTTGCGTGTGAGAACTCCCAATTCAATTTCAGTCTGCCTGGGCAGATCAGGACAGGAGGTGAGGCAGGAGTCCAACCTGTTCACTGCAGCGCGCGGAGTATTGCCCACTGCTGTCTGCATTTCACCCACCTGCTCTGCGCAGGGCTGCTGATCTAGATCATAGGTTAGGATTGCTCAGTGGAATAAAAGCCAGTAAGAAGCAGCTGAACAGAGTGAAGTGATGTTTGTATCTCAGTGTATACAAATGCTTTTGCTTTTTTTTAACTTTTTAAATTTTTTTGCAACAGTTTCTGTTGTGCTAGGATTCTACTCTGCTGCAGGGATACCCCAAGAATCGAGGTTTTGCAAGAATTGCTGCGCAGCTTTCCTCTGAAGCTTGCTCTTACTGACATTCAGAGGTGCTTGACACTGAGCATCAGGGTTCCTCATACTTCACTTCCTTCAAAGCCTCCTGTCCTCCTGAGCTGCTCCGCCTTCACCTCCTGACTCACTGCTGGTGAGTAAGAGGTGGGCAATGTCATGTGATTTTTGAGAATGAATGGTGTCCCACTTTTAAGTCACAGAAAAATGCCACTCTTGTTACTAGTGCAGAATCGAGTTCTACAGTAGGATGGAAGAGGATCATTGTTTAGTTGTGTTTGGCCAAGAAGCACCACTCCAGGTACCATCACAACACTGAAAATCAAATGGAAACGTATGCACAGATTCAGCTATAGTTCTTCACAGAATCTGTACTGCAGCCTGTACTGTTTCTCGGTGCTGAAATTTAGGGGAGCTTTGCAAGAATGAAGTCTTGTGTTGATTTCTTAGCCATGTGTTTACAGAGAGAAAATACTGTCGAGGCAAAAGCAAAACCCGATCTTGCTTTGTTTAGGTGTGACCTTGTCCCCTGCACTATCATGAAACGAAGTGATAGTGGGGCTGGACCCCTTTAATAGCACTTCCCTCATTCTGTGCTCTCCCTCACCTGAGAACCTCAGGAAACCTGTGTCGTGGTCCGAAACACTGAAAAAACAGCCGTTTGAAAAATGCGGCACAGATTTAATGAAGTTGTAGGTCTTTAACAGTCAAAATGGGCAGAGTGCCCAGAGCAGTTCCATGGTTTTGGTTTAGTCTTGTTAAATTAGGGATTGAAAATAATGAAATCAGTCAGTCTTTCTAGAAGTGTTGAAGTGATCGGTGGCTTGATTCCCTCTTGAAATAAATGTGTGGGGTTTTGTGTGCGTGCATCCATATGTACACACACGGATGTTCATAGGGATTTACGGTGCCCTAGCAGGATCTAGCAGGCAGGCAGCTGTGCCCTACGGGGCTGTGCGGTAGGCAGAGGGCCCCGGGGCTGTCTGCGACCTCGGAAGAGAAATGCGCTTTCCCTAGGTCTCACCGGCGTGCTCACCCCTGTCTGTGCTGCTCGCTTTGCTCACTCTCTTCTTGTGGGGTTTTATGTGTTTTGCAAACCAGAAGATTTTAAAGTTTTGTTAAAACCATATACAGAATGGTCCTCTGCAGGTCCTTCTGCGTGTTGTTCTAGGGTTGGTGTTTTGGGGTGGGAGGTTGGCAGGATTGATCTATTGGAGGTTTAGTATTCTAGGAAGGAAATCCTTTTTTTGTACTTTTAACTCTGACTGATTTCTATTGGAGCGCTTTCTGCAGCTCGTTTTTGAGCGGGGTTGTGAGTGACATCCGAGGTGGCTTACCCACTCACTGCAGTGGAGCGTGGGTCGTCTGCCAATTGCACAGTCCCTTTCGTTAACCTCCCATATGCGTTCTACTGTATTTTTTCCACCTGTAAAACTGATTTTTCAAAGCTGTGACACCTCACTTGTGACATTGAGCCCTCCAATCCCTCATTATAAAATGAGCCTTCTGGTACTAACTGGCAGTACTAACTGTGATACTTTCATTATAGGCATTAAGTAATGATTTGAAAGATAAGCCAAGAGTAAGAACTGGAAGGTCTGGTGGTGGTGCCTTGAGCTGCCCGTTTCTTTGGGAAGTTCGGACTGTCTCAGGAGCGAGCCACAGGGTTTGTGGAACCTGCTCTGCTGAGCTGGGCAGGTTGCTTCTTCGCGAGCGAGGGGAGGTGAGGAGGGCTCGCAGCTCACGAGATTGGGTCCAACCCACATAACCCTGAGCCTCCTGCCGGGTTCTCAGTGGGAGCTTTGTCACTGACACCGGTGGAAGTGGGTTCAGGCCCCAGTGCAGAACCATCCAAAGGGAAGGGCAGTCCCAGGGCGCCAGACATGAGGTGTAACCAGCCCATCTGGAAGTGGGAAGTGCACAGGGAACCTTTTCTGACTCTATACTTTCCCATACACATTTACTGTTTGGACAACTGCTTTTGTGTTTTCCAGGCCTGTTGCAATGGTAACTCACTGGTCACTGACAAGTGTTAGACATACCGCTAGGAGAGCAGGCAGCTGAAAGACTAAAATGCACTGTGCTCACTGTAAAAATTGGCTTCTTACATTGTTTCTTTTTATATGGTTGAAGAGGTGGTTGCGCTTCAGATTTTTTCCTTTTCCTTTTCTTTTTTTTTTAAAGAGGTCCAATGTATATGAAGTGCATGTTATCCTGAACTTTTTGTTTGTACATCTTGGTGTCTGATCATCTGCATGAAAGACACAGTAGTGCCATGTCTGAGCTTGTTCTCTTGTGCTTGGTTGATATGAACTTATCTGGATTGTTGAGTTTTCCCCAAAATAACTTTGGTTAATATTTAGTTATTGGGAGACATTAAAACAAAACATCATGGTGGCCCTTTGTTTTCTTACAGTTTAAATACAAACAACAAAGCCTTGTGGTTTAATTTGTTAGTGTAAATAAATTTCTTGCCAATGAGTATTATTGTTGTTAGACAACGAATGCAATAAAATGAGAAATCCTGAATCTTTATTAGAATTTGTATCGAGTCCTCACTTTTCTGGCTGTTTGTTGGACATTCCGGAAGAAATAATAAATGGTGAGCACGACTGGACAGCTGTTGCTGCAGGGGGCAGACTCGGGGGCGGGGGGGACCTTGCCCTGCTTGTTCTTTCCTTCCTTCTGCTCAGCACCAAAGATTATTTTAATCCAGCTGTTGGACAAATTGGCATGATTCACAGGCCTCCAAGTGGATCGCATTTACAATCTGTAATTATGTAAAAAGAATTTTAAAAAAAATAGAGGAAGAGAATGGCCTTTTTTCTTCATATGCAGATGAAATGCAGCGTGCCGTGTTTTGCTGCAGGTTCATGTAAAAATAGGCTGCCATCACACTGATGCTGGTCAATGTCTGTTTAAAAGACCTGGATTAGTTTCAGTATATAAAAACATTTTACCATTTTTCACTCGAGTGTAGGTTAGTTATAATGGGCATTTTACACATTGAAAGTACAGCAGTTCTTCTGCTGAACGTGTTTAGTATGTCTTTATTTATTCGATTGTAGTAAAGCATTAAATTAGCGAAAAGCAGAGGGCACAGACTGTCCAATTTGTGTAGTCATTCCAGTGGATTTACATCTGGAAAAATCTAGGCCAAATACTGTGCACTTAATCTGTCTAACCCAGTCTGTGTTTCCCAGCGGCTGAATCATAAATCTTGCTTTCCACTAATATGGCCACCACCTGCAAGAAGATGAAAGAATCCTCAATCTGTAAAATTATTATCTTAATTAAAATAGGGGTATCAAGAGGATGTAAGTCCACAACTGACATGTAAAATGTGTCTGCTCCCAGATTCCTAAGCCTGGAGCCATCCACACGCGCGTACTCTACAGAGCAGGGTATTTGCTCTATCCTGCAGGCAGAGGCGTGCCTGTGTTTTCAAAGTACTAAACTGCCCATGTACTTTCTAGAGGGGCCGTGGCTGATTGATGGTGAAGCAAACTGCACCAAGGAACAGCAAAGCCAGCATAGAAATTAGCACCCAGGGACCAGCTCTTTCTCCTCCTGAGCTCCTGCTTCATGAGGTGCCTGCCTTTATTCTCCACACAGTGGTGGAAGAACAGCAGCGAGGAAACGCTACCGCATCAGCCGAAGGATGGTGGCCCCCCCCGGCCCGGTCTGTCTGGTGATACCATTTGGAGGAGCAGCCAAGCTGCTGAGATGTGCCAGTGCGGGCAGGCACAGCCAGCACAGCCACAACCCCATCAGGGGAGCAGCCACTGATAACACGGAGCCTTCAGCTGGATGTCAGCATCTCTCACAAAACCAGGACGGTGATCACAGGTGGGAACTCAGAGGACACAAAGAGCTGCAGGAGGTGCTCTGTTGAGTAAGGACATCTATACTAATGAAAGGAGAGCTCACACAGAATCATGGAATGGTGGGGGTTGGAAGGGACCTCTGTGGGTCATCTGGTCCTGCCAAAGCAGGGTCACCTGGAGCAGGCTGCACAGGACCTCATCCAGGTCCATTTTGAGTATCTCCAGAGAAGGAGAATCCGCAACTTCTCTGGGCAACCTGATCCAGTGCTCCATCACCCTGAGAGTGAAGAATTTCTTCCTCATGTTCAGATGGCACTTCCTAGGCTTCAGTTTGTGCCTGTTGGCCCTTGTCCTGTTGCTGGGCACCACTGAAAAGAGTTTGGCCCCATCCTCCTGACACCCACCCTTGAGATGTTTATAAGCATTTATTAGGTCCCCTCGCAGCCTTCTCTTCTTCAGGATAAACAAGCCCAGCTCCCTCAGCCTTTCCTCGTAGGAGAGATGCTCCAGTCCCCTCACCATCCTTGTAGCCCTCCTCTGGACTCTCTCCAGTAGTTCCTCATCTTTCTTGAACTAGGGAGCCCAGAACTGGACACAGTACTCCAGATGGGGCCTCACTAAGGCAGAGTAGAGGGGAAGGAGAACCTCCCTCGACCTACGGGCCACACTCCTCCTAATGCATCCCAGGATGCCACTGGCCTTCTTGGCAGCCAGGGCACACTGCTGGCTCATGGTCAGCTGATGATGACCTCCAGAATGAGCTGCTCCATCATCTTTCCAGGGATGGAGGTAAGGCTGACCGGCCTGTAGTTCCCTGGGTCCTCCTTCTTGCCTTTTTTGAAGACTGGAGTGACACTGGCTTTCCTCCAGTCCTTGGGCACCTCTCCTGTCCTCCAGGACCTCTCAAAGATGATGGAGAGTGGCTCAGCAATGACATCTGCCAGCTCCCTCAGCACTCGTGGGTGCATTCCATCAGGGCCCATGGATTTGTGGGTGTCCAGATTGCTTAAGTGATCTCTCACACAATCCTCCTCAACCAAGGGAAGGTCATCCTTTTGCCAGGCTTCCTCTCTTACCTCCAGGATCTGGGATTCCTGAGGGCCGGCCTTAGCACTAAAGACTGAAGCAAAGGCGGCACGCAGTAGCTCTGCCTTCTCTGCATCCTCCATCACTGGGGCACCCACCTCATTCAGCAGCGGTACTCCATGGGCACGAAACCAAGCAGTGGCTCAAAGAGGGGCTTCTGCAAGGCTAGCATCTTGCTGTGCACACTGCAAAGCACATGGCCTACTCCCAACTTCAAAGGACCCTCAATTCAGTTTGTTGCAAGTGATTGCTAACTCACACCGTTCTAAAAATACCAGCCGATAGAACTCAGGACAGGTCTTTTAGCAGTGCACGCCGTTGCCACTGGGTGAACGTGAAGCGCAGCAGGTGCCTGCGGCACAGAAGCACCGCAGGAATCGGCTCCGTACAGACTGGATGCTAAACAGAACACGTGACCCACGCTCGGAGGCACTCGCTGTGGTGGAGCGCCCAGAAACGCTCCCTTTGCAGTGACAGACAGCAGTAATTGCTGATGCACCTTTCGCTGAAGGTGCTCAGGACTTGTTTCCCACTCTTTAAGAAAAAAAAAAGCTTTTTTTAAACTCCCTTTGGAAGACTCATTAACAAACCACTCCGTATTGAAGGCCTCCTCTTTTCTCAGTAGGATTAAGACAAATTTATGAAACTGAAGTAATGTTAGGAAATGGCTTAAAGGAGGAAGAGGGAAGAAATGAGGCCAAAATAACAATTATTCTCCTTCCAGTTATTTCAGAAGCACTAGGGAAAGCCAACAGGAGGGTTCGGAAGAAGAACCCGTAGCACAGTCCCTGGGAAAGCCCAGGGGTTGGTGACAAGGAAGCACACCACATCGGTAGCTGGCAATTCTCATTTACAGTCAGTTTTCTCTGGGGAAAAACAAACCCAGAAATCCAGTCACAACAGATAATTCAATGTCTGACAGTTCAGTCATTTGTAATCTGAATTTGAACTTCCAGGTTACGCTTTGTTACTGACATGAGGTCCTTCTCATTTCACACATAAACTCTAATTGCTCAGCTTCAATTCCATTTCCTTTACTATTGCATAGAACTCTCAGACAGGAAGGCTAAAATACATTTATACCTTTATTGGAACAGTCTTGTTGTTAGTAAATCTAGCAGAAACTAAGTGAATTCCCAAGGAATTAAATCCTTTCTGCTGCAGCAGATCTTACCCACGAGACAAACTATAGCTCGCAGTAGAGAGCTCTGTGGAAGACTGT
Organism: Opisthocomus hoazin; assembly: GCF_030867145.1. NCBI lineage: Eukaryota > Metazoa > Chordata > Aves > Opisthocomiformes > Opisthocomidae > Opisthocomus > Opisthocomus hoazin. The sequence goes on along the minus strand of NC_134417.1, from coordinate 66,824,960 downwards.
GCCGATAAGCAGCTTTCCCTCGTAGACGGATGCCACCGAGCTTCCCTGCAGCACAGAGCCGTTGTCAGCGTAGACGCACGTCACCGTGGGCTCCTCCGAGAGGATGTTCTGGATGCGCAGGACCTGCGGGAGGAGGGGGACACAGCTGCTGAAATGGCCGCGGGTGGAAATCCTTCGTGGATGGAGGGAACATCAGTACGTTAATTTAAACAAATTACTTAGGTTGATTGGCTGCTAATAACTGCAACCAAGTGATTCCTGGGATAGGGCCACAGTTTCTGCTTCAGTGAAGCGTGGTCCATGAAGACTGATTAATTTTTTCAAGTGGGTGTACAACAGAGACTCCACCTCAGCAAGCAAGCAAGGCACTCACCCCCAGCACGAGGCACATGCACAGCTTTTTCCAGCCCAAGAGTTACTTAATACCTTCTTATTTTCATGCTTTTTCCAGACAGAGTAAACAACTGCCTAGTATCATAAATCTACTGCTATTGAACATGATAATTTTGAAGTGTTTCAGACAAGGCTGAAGTCAAACGGCCGCCAACCAGCCACCTGCACTCGCGGCCGCCAGCGCGCTGATGCCAGCACCTCCTCGATTTCAGGAGGGAAGAAGAATTACAGTGTCACCTACTGCTGAACCACGCTTGCACAGATAAATCATTCCAGTGGCAACGTTTCTGGTCATGCTTTGCGCTCAGTCAATTACTTTTTGTTTGGCAAAGAGGTGCTGGCTCGGTAATTAACACAGTTCATCAAAATCTGATTGCACAGCTACAGCTGCACAGAAAGCAGCCTGAGGAGTCCAGGCTGACTGAGCTAGTGGGTGGAAATCTCAATCCCTAGTTGTCTCCTAGGGATCTGAATAGGTGTTTGTTAGTGAGTACATGCTGTTCAGGCTGGAGAGCAGAGGCTGTAAGCTGTAAGCCAGCTGGGTCTTTGCTTTCACAAAGGCTGGCCAGGCTCTTCTCTATGGAACGCAGGTTAAGTTACACCAGGGCGACCTGAACACAGCAACTTTCTGGCACAGACATAGCCAAGAGACCAGTGACGTCTCTCGAAAGGCACCTCAGAGGCAGGCAGATTTTCAGGATCGTTGTAGAGCAGCTTCAAGCCATTGGGATGACATCCTACCCAGACATCCCCAGTGTGAGGGTCAATAGACAAGTTGTCAGGCAGGGTGTCCAGCTGCAGCATCTGTTCATCACGGAGGAAAAAGAAGAGAGAAGTCAGGCAATCAGAAGTCCTGGAAGAAACTATAACATAATCAGTAGACTTGTCCAAGACTCTCATCTGACATAACTTAGACTGATTTTTCAAAAAATATTTTCTCCCCCAGCGCTGTTCTGCTTTTCCCCCCCGTATGCTCCATCCCTCCTCTGTGCCATGAGAAACCTTGCTGCTCTGCGCTTCCCCCTTCGGCTCCATCACACCTATGCTCGTGGTGATTACTTCAAGTGCTTGGTGGCCTGACCCACACCGAGGCAGACTTCCACCGCGGCTCTACAGCACACCCCAAGGCACCTCTCTGGTTGCTCCGGTGAGGGTGGGAGACCTGAAGCTCTGTAACGGGGCGCACAGCACCTCTGCAAACCCACTGTAGGAGCCACCCAGATCAGAACTTCACACACAATCGGCCTGAAATCTGACATGTCCAGATTGGGGACCAATCTGTCCAAAATTCATATATGCCTCTTTATTTGGAACAGCAGCAGCTTACCTTCACATGGGTTAAAGTCCAATTAGCATGTTTTTCCATAACATGGATATTATGATCAAATACATCTGCAACATAGATGTACCTTCAAAAGAAAGCATCTCTTAGGAATGTGTATGAGTAAGCAGACACCAAAACCAATCAGTTCCTCCTGCGCAAGGCCAGCTCTTCCCGTGGGGAATGCCAGCTCACAGTTCTCACACAGCAACAGACATTGCAAGCAGGACACAGGGCACTGAACTGAAGCCAACCTGCTGAGATGCTAATGTAGCTTCACACTTGCCAGCTCTTCCATTACGACACTGAAGCAGGCCTTGGACCACGAGATCAAAAAATATGCTTTTTTTTTTTAATTTAAGATCACCCGTCTACACCACAGGACTGGTTAATGCAGTTGTACAGACTTTAAGACTGTACAGCATTCCCCACTTGCAGGAATCCTGCCCCGTTAATCCTTGCAGACAATATACACCAACGTCTGTATTGGCTCGTTAAAATGCAGCAAGCTTTGATCTTATTGCACATAAACCATCACACAAAGCAGCAAAAATTGCCTCTAGTTAAAGACGGAGACACGCGACTTCCGTTCTACGCAGCCTCTGTATGGCTTGCGTTGTACAGGTAGCACCTTGCCTTACACCAGCCAGTTCAGACACTTGGCCGCGGAGGTACCACATGTACAAATCAGGATTTCGGGGTTCTTTGGTGTGGTCAAACAAAAGCTCAGGCAAGGAGAAACTTACTTTCTGTCGGGTGAAATGTTAATTCCATTGGCTGAATAAAACCCAGATGCTACTTCTTTAACTTCTTTTGGACTGTAGTAAACAACATTTGACCAAGTTAAACCCAAGAACATCTCCAAGAACATCAAGATGAAGTCAGAGAAGTAGTGGTCATTGGTAGCATAGAAGCTGTCTGGTCCCATAGCTACTATATCATTCACACTACAAAAACAGAGAGAAAACCAAATAAAAGAATGAAATGAGAGATATGAAGGAGCATTGTAGACTGTGCACAGTCCAGACAGGACGTGGTCATCCCATAGACATGCGGGGGCTGCTATTACAGATGGTACTTCAGATAGACACTCTGTTATTTAGACCCCTTTTACTGCTACTTTCTTTTACGTGGGCCAGGACTGTGCAATGCTGAGACCTGAACAGGACCACAGAGCATCAACCAGAGATCTGTCTACCTGTCCATGAGCCCACGGAAATTTTTCTCTCTTTTGACTATGTTCAACTGGAAACCAGAGAACAGGTAGTTGTGACAACTTTATCCTTCAGCCTCTGCTTATCTTAGAATCACTCTGCAGTAGGACATATCAAGAAAATTTTGTAGGCAACAAAAAAAAAAAAGCTAAAAGTATATTTATTTTTACAGTGTAGCAATTTCAGAATAATAGAATATCTGAATATCTGAAAATATATATATACATATATAAATGAAATGGATGCCAAGCTAATTCACTGGCATCAACCACAGCGATGCTTAAGACCGATTTAGCTATACAACTATCAAAAAATCTCATTTACGGAAGGGACTGGAGAAACACAGGTTTTGATTACACACATAAGAAGTAATCAATAAGAGGAACAGGAAAGCTGGTTAAAGAGAAATTATCTCGTAATACCCTAAAACCAAAGTCATCCTACTTTAGATTTTACCAAAGCAGCCTGTTTTTCTGGGGGAAGACAGTATTTGGCTCCAATACCTCGTCAGAAGATCGTGTCGAATGGTTTTCAGGTGTACAAGAGAATTGTCATCTTCTACAAATTTAAACAATTCTACTAGGCTCTTCTGATGGGGATGGTTCACAACAAAGAGGTACACGGTGTCATCTTAAAAAAAGAAATGGAAACAGCTGAATTCTCTGCTACAGTTTGCGTGGCTGAGCACCCACAGCTCTGAAGCAGCCTCCAGTACAGAGCACACCTTGGGTTTGGCGCATTTGTCTCTCAGCTCTTCGGAGGCAGAAGGGCAAGTACCAGTGATGCAGAATGCCACTGCAGCTGGATCCAGATCTCCAGCTGCTCTTCTCCTAGGCTCGCTCTACAGGGAACTGCTGTGCAAACTACATTTTTGCTATTTCTACCATGGAAGAAAGAAATCATGGCTCCATCCTTGTGCCCAAGCCACTGGGCTTTGCAGTCTGACGCAGCAGAGTGATTGGTTGCGTGAAGTAGCCACAGTCGGGCGGGAAGGAGGGCTTGTAGCCCAGCCAGTTTGGGCTCTTTGGTTTATTTACCGCATCCCCTGAGAAAACTCAAGGATGATCCTTCTCCTGTACTCTGCCTAAGGCTGCAGTCCCTCTGCCCAGCCCTTCAGGTGAGACCCCAAATCAGCCACCACTGACTTCTCCAGCACCTTCCCTTGAAGGGTGACTGTATGGGGACGCAGGTCAAGCTGCAGCAGTGGCTCTCTTTCTCTTAATATTTGCAGACTTCTAATTGCCCTGCTAAAACCCTAAGTGAAAGGACAGGGAAAAAGAGAGGAAGGAGAGCATGAAGGGTAGTTTATCAATAGTCAGAGCTTGCCATAGGAGAACATGTCTTGCAGAGGAGAACATGGCTTGGCCACAGACTACCAGAGATTTTGGGAATTTACATAAATTTGGTAATCTACTGTTTAGCCACAGAAGTCTTCATTCTGGTCACTACTACTCCGTGAAGCATGCGTCTCCTCAAAACCCTTGACCCCAGGGTGTGGCAGACGTAAATTGGTAAAATAAACTTTGTGTGGTTTTCAACTCCTGAAACTTTTCCCATGTTTCCTCCACTTTCAATACATAGGACATCCTTCTGTCTCAGACAGTCTGAGATTATTTGCAAAGAAGCTGTCATTTAGAAAAGAGCCCAACAAAGATAAAAAACCCAGAAACCTTTTTCTCTCCCAGCAAGCCCAGGCTGTTGGAGGTGCAGTGCAAAGCAGCAAAGGGATTTCTGTTTGTGCTCTTTAGGCTGAGATTTGCTACCACCTCAGGTTAAAGGTCTCTTTACCTCTGTCTATGTAGGTGCTGATTCCATGAGGGTTAAATGATGCCAGATCAAACCCTCGGCTGACTCTCAACTCCACTGCTCTGGGATTGTCTTCATTCAAATCCATCAAAAATATTTCACCTGGCTTGTCTGGTGCATAGCTCTTTACTCCTGGATATTTCAAGCCCTGAAAAATCAAAACATAAGAAAATTATTGCTGGATAAAAAGTAAAGGGAAGCGTTGCCAGGCTGAAAACAAACCCTTTTTTGGGCTTGCAAGCACACACTGGGGTGTCCTCCTGCTTCAGCCCACCACGCTGCGATAGAGGCCACAGGACGGGCTCTGCGCTGCCGGCGAGCCCTGAATCCCAGCACAGAGAAGCCAGCTGCATGGAGGACACGGGGAGCTGTGCCCTGGGAGCGAGGCATCACCCACTGCAGCCCAGATGGCAAACGCCTCTGCGAACAGGCACGCTGGGGGACAAACGGGCAGCGGGGCGCTGCCGAACGCGCCCAGCGTGGCAACGCCACGGGGAACGGCAGCAGCGCGACAGCTCGCAATTTCTGGCATGAATTTTGCTGTCGTTCCCTGGGTGTGCCTGGAGCATGTAGATGGCAACATCAGCTTTTGTTTTAGAAAATAATCGCTAGCCCTCCTGATTGCAAAGAAAAGCTTGAAAACCTATGTCCTAAAGGCTAAAAAAAACCAGGAACAAAATCAACACAGGAAATCAGATTTTTTTTTTAAAAAGACAGGGAATTAACATACCTTCTTAACAAGGGACAGGTTTGACATTTCAACATTTCAAGTCAGCAGCATGGAAGAAATGCAAGGTTACGTGAGCAGATAAGCCAGCACAATAGGATACATGTGTCAGAGCCACCACCACCACTTCGGTCTCAAGACGTGCACTTGCTCAAGCAGAAGGAAACACCGGCTCAGCCAACACAAGTCTGGACTGTTCCTAAGGAGCCAGCCAGCCTTGTACAAAAAGAGTCCATCCTGCAGTTTTCACCTATGGCTTCCGTAGATAAGGAAGCAGACAAGCCCCTGCAGGGGGAGTGGGCACGGGCACTTACGGAGCTGATGAAAGCCAGTCCATTGGGAAGTATGTCGATGTCTTCTGAACCGGCTTCTGCAAGACAAAGACCAACAGGCGTTTTTCAGGTGACATTAGATATTCCCCATCGAAAAACCTTCTGTTTCATACAATTCCAGCCCTCACAAACGCCCCTTTCTGATATGACTGCACAAGCGATGGAGCTCAGCGGAAAAGTTCGCATCATATTAAAAGCGGTAGCAGAAGGCAGCAGCATGCCAGGTTAGGGAACAGGACTGGGGTTCACCTCTTTCGGGGAGCCGAGGGGTGCCCCTGCGGTGGCTGGGCAGTCTTCCACCCAGCTCCACATGCCCCGGGGCAGCACGGGATGAATCACCCAGTTTTGCAGCAAGCAATTAGCACCGACAGCGAGATTTTTCAGGGCAGGACCATACTCATCACTCAGCCCGCACGCTTGCGTAAGGCAGCTCTGGGAACTGCGCACACTAATTCTCTCGGCTGAGCTGGGAGACTTCATTAAGACGGATTGCCAAATATTTAGCTAAAGCTCTCAAGTGACAGAGAACCTACTATATCTTTAACAGCTAAGTGCTTTAATAGTTAGACCACACTTCTAACTGCGGGTAATCATTTCCAATATTGCCAGTTCCTGTAGTTCCTGTAATATTTTTCCCTGCTAGGAAAATAAAATAAAATGAAATAAAAGCCCTTTAGTGAGAGCACTAGAGCAATTTTAGGCTTTGATCAAGCACTCTCCATAGAGCTTTTAGTCCAATGCTGAAGCATGTTTGCCATCCGCTCCCCTGAGAAGCCTTCCCTCTCTTCTCCAAAGCACCAGCATAAACAGCATTCCCCACAAGCCACTTTCCAGACGATGGCTGGATTAAACCCACCTGGGAGCATTTGCTTAAAGGAGGAAATTGTTCTGCAGGTTTTCTTTAACAAAACCACCAACACAAAGGTTTTCCACCCAGCTTGTCTCATCTCTCCGCACGCCATCCTGCTTGGCCACAGACCACCCCTGTGACCTTAAGTGGGTCACACCACCCCTGGCACTGCAACACCTCCTCCCAAGGGAAGCACCTCCAAAGTTAAACTGGGTTTATTGTTTGCTTTTGTGTAACTCCTATTTAACCCAGCACTAGTTAGGCTGGGCTGTAATTCATCCAGGGGCGGTGAACAGCCCCTGTGGGGAGGAACCAGAGCCCCAGACTCACCCGTCCAGGCACATTCCTCCCCAGCTCAGCCCTGGGGAGACACAGTGGCAGGGCTTCACGTGGAGGGATGGGGGACAGTGACGGTGCCAGCTCCTCCTCAGCCTCAGCAAGACCCTGCTCCACCCCACTGCACTAACAAGTGGAGCATCCCCATCTTCTGAAGAGCAAAAGATCTGAAGATGCGTTTTGGGGAGAGCCAGCCCGCTACCCAACATCCTGGGTTTTGTTCTGAAGTTCAGCTGGGCTCAGGCAGGAGGTAGCCATCTGCGCTGATGCACCCAGATCACTGAGAGCCTGTGTTTTCCAACTAAAATTTTGAATTTGCATTTTTTCAGCTCGGCTCACGCCCTGGTTTAAGCCACAAGCTCCTTGGTCTCTTTAAGCCTGGGTTCATTTATAAAATGGGGTTAGTGGCGACTCCCCACTTCCTGGGATTGCTGCAAAGGTAACAACAGAAATAAGTGCAGAGAGGCTTAATTACCATGGCGATGTGAGCTGGACAGATAGCTTTTGTTGGCAGAGCATGCTGGTGAGTGAACAGAGATAAACATTTATTGCTACTGAAATAGCAAGGCTGCCAAGCAGAAAGACAAGCAGGCTAACTGGGAGCAGGTAATTAAAAAGTGCAAATTTCTGGTGCAAGGAGTATAACAAGAGCCCTGCACCCAACTGCTTTGAAAGAAACTGCCCAGCACAGAGCATTGCGGCCACTTCTCAGCCAGGTCCTGGTATGTGTGGAAGAGAGCAGCGAAACGCTGATTCAGCATGATCCTGCTGAGCCAGCAGTGCCGAGGCAGCAAGCAGGGGACGGAGAGAAACAGCCGGACACTGGGAAGCTCCCGGGATCTCCCGCAGGACCCTGTTTTGGGAGGGCACTGGGCTGTTGTCGCAGGCACCGTACGGGACAGCAGAGTTAGGAACTGATTTATTAGGTATCAGTTACCTCCGCTATACTGCTTAATTGTATCACTGAGCCCAGTTTATCCATGGGATTATCTGAATAAGCAGCATTTAAAAAAAAAAATTAAAGATCCCAAGAGAAATTACTGTCTACCCTAAAAACATTTATTTTTTTGTTGTTCTTTATTTTATCTTAGTATGATGTATTCTGCAGATGCATCCAACAAAAAAAAAAAAAAAACAACCAAACTGCCTGGATTTCATGTCCAAAAGCAAGTGACTATTTCACCTGTATCCCATGAATTGTTCCAAGATGCAAGTATTTCTAGCAATTTCTATAGTAGCTTCTTGAACTTCAGGAATTAGTTCAGGATATATGGTTAGTTTATTATAAACCAGTAATATGAGTAGACACTCATATAATTCAGAAGATACTGTTTATTCTACAAATACAGCCCTTCCTACATATCTGTGAATGAGGTTTAGGACAAGCTGCAGTTTTTTATTGGTTGGTTCAATGTTTGCTTCTGTGCTTGCACTGCACAATATTTGAAAAGCAGAATAGATCAAAATCTGAAAAAAAAGTGGGAGAACCGATGAAATTGCGCAGAAAGAAAAGGGTCCACTAGAGAATTTTTCAACTTACTCTGTGTTTGCTTCCTTTACTACGCATGCATGGTTTTTAACATAATTACAATAGACTGTACCAGATGCTTGTTCTTTTATGTATGCAGACGGATAGTTTAAGATTTAGGTTGTTCGGAGCTGACCCAGCTCATTACTTCTGTCCCATTTAAGAGGTCAAAAGGCCTGTTTTAAAATTTAAAATAAAGACAGATTGTTTCTTCATCATAATATTTTAAAGGAAAAAGGCCCAGGAGGACCAAGATGTCCACGTAGAAAGATATCCCTGCTCAAAGTCACCCACAGGAGCAACCTTACAGATCTGAGTACAGCAAAACCGCTGGTCTGAGTAGTGCTACGTGGGCAGTGTCTAAATGTTACAGCTCCTTGGTCTCCCTGAGTAATGAAACACCTGCCCCAGTCATATTAAAGAATTTTGGAAGACACTTGTGTGAACATGCCATCTTTTAAGTTTGCACCAATCCTTTGTTATTTCTCTTTCTGCCACACTGGACCTGCTGAATTAATTTTTGGCATTTGAATTTTTCTAAAGAGCAGCAAACAACGGAGTGAAGGGAAGGCAAGGTGCAGAGCTCTGTGTGAAATGACGGTGTTACAGGAGCACGGCGAGAAGCAGAAACAAAGCTCTGTAAATTGATCTGCTGCTGCCTGTGAGCAGAGCCGGGTTCTCAGAATTCACCTAATCTCCATGTAAACATCAGGCACCAAAACTGAGATATCATTTGGAAATTAAACACAACTGTACTTGTGATATGCAGCTTTCCTTCTTTCCTCAACAGAGCAAAGGTGTTGCAAAAGGTCTTGCAAAGACTGCAATACTGATATGCTTAGAAGAATTACTCAGAAATTATTTTGATATGAATCCCCATTAAACAATTATTCAGAGCCTTGTATGAGTAAATTACAGCTCAATCTAGAAGACCTGGAAAGTTTTTTCAAATGCAGCTTCTTCTGCACATAACCTCAGGCAAAGGATCTCCACATATACTCATTCATGGCAGTAATTTGACTTTACAAAGATGTTTGATTCCTGACACAAGGAAGAAGCAAGACTTATGAAATCAACGCAGTGACTCAGCAAGCTCAAAGGCAAGGCTCTTAAAGCTCACCCAATGACTTTTTACACATGCAAACTCCAGGTGAATTTCTACATAATTCAAGACATTTCCAAAAATACTCCCAGCCACTGAGCGTGTATTAAGTTTAAAAATTATAATTTGAGGGAAAGGGAGACACAAAAAAAGTGATCAATTTTAAAGCTACCCATTTTACACTCCGGTTATCCTACTGGGAGAAAAAAAACAAGGCAGAAACATTGCCAGGTGCTAAACACACAACCCAAAGTACAAAGTCTACACTTCAGCCGCTCTTTCAAACCTCTCTGCAAACCACACCAGGGTGACAAAGACGGCCCCTTGCTCTCTGAAACCCTGCAGCCAAATACTGCAACTGCACCAAGCTCCTGCCTGCCGCCCGCGAGGGCGGGTGATCCAGGCTGGCATTTAGCAGCTGCTCCTTCGCCACATGCTGGTGGCCTTCTCCCAAAGCTTCCACCCTTGCAGCACGTCCCGTCTTCAAGATGTCGCCACCTGACAGCCACCTGTAGGTACCTGCCTGAAGAGCCAGCACACTCTCATCTAAAAGCTAAATAGTTTCCTAAGTGGCTGAGAAAGGGAGAAGTGTTTGCAAGGTACTCATCTTCAAGAAAAGGAACAGCAACATGAAATACCAAAGGCAAAAAATATTACACCAAACTAGCTAGTTTTTCAGTACAGTTTTCTTCCTGCAGCTTCTCCCTACCTCAAAGTCCAAGTCACAAATGAAAGTCAAATTAGCACTTTGTTTTCAGGATCAGGCTTGGAAGCTGGCTTAAAGGAGTAGTTTCAAAATAAGGCTGCACAAAAGCAATGCACTCAGTTATTTCAAGCACGTACCGATCCCTTTAATGAGCCGGCAGTTCGGGAGCGTTACTGGGGCTATTTCCCGTGAAGCATTGAGTCTGTTCCTGCAAGTGGAAAGAGGAGGGTTAACAGCACACAGCCAGTTTTAAAACAGGAAACATTCCTAGCATAGTTTTATCTTAGTTTTACTGTCTGCCGTTTTTTTATCTTAGTTTTATTGTCGGCCATATTGCAGCAACCAGTCAGACATACAATACTGAATAAGCAAGACCCAGAACTGACAACAGCAATTGCTCCAGCTGACTGTGATGGTTACACACATCCAGGGACCAAGCGATTCTCCTACACCGAGTATCTTCAGCAACCTGACTTTGTTCATGAGCTTCAGTAACAAGCTTTCATGACCCACCACAGCTCAAATGATAAAATAACATAGCCACACTTTCTTCAGGTTTCAGCCACCTAAATCTAGTAGCACTCCGCAGTTAGGACCAGCAATTCAGATGAGAAAAGGGCGACCTTCTGCCCCAGCCCACTGGCTATTTTTGGTGACCAGGCCACCAGCAGTTGCATTTTCTTCATTTCTTAGTCCACATTCCAAAGTAGCAATGGCATTGCTGCAAGGCAGCACTACCCCTTTCCTAACGACAAGCAAGGCTTGGTAGTACAATTTTCCTGTCCCTTCCCTTTCTCTCCTGCTACCCACCCAGAGCACCATCCTTCATCAGTGCTTATTTCATTCCCGAATACCCACAAAAGTCGATCTCTGGCTCATGCTTCACTGGACGAGCAGATACAGACAGGCACCTACACGTGCGTTTCTATTTCTCCATCTCCTCCATTCCAAGTTGCCTACAAATCTTCATGAAAGACACCTCACTACCAGGACTGCTGTGTTTGACCATGGTAGTCTGCAATGCCATAAGCAAATATGTTCTGTTTCTATGTAAAAATGTCAAGCTAGCATATGATAATATTTCTTCCTTTCTTTCTTTTCCCAAAAGAAAGCATTTAAACTAACATAGTTACTCCTCTGCTTGTCCATCACACACGTGTTGAGGCTGTACTTGCTTCAACCACAGGAAATTCCGAATACAAAGATCCCATAGCAAAACTTAGCCGTGTTTATGTTGTAGTTTTAGGCATAAACTAAACAGCAGTACCAGTCTGTGGCATGAAAAACATGTGACACAGCTGAGCATCGTATGGTACGTCAGTCCTGCCTTTTTTCAACCACTTAATTATGAATTCTAAATTGCATCAGCGCTGTATCATTGACACAGGTTGTTAACATAAGACCAGAAAAGAAAAGAAAAGAAAAGAAAAAAAAAAAAGAAGAAAAAAGGTCCAAAAGGGCAGAGGACAGCAAGGGAAAGGAGCCAAGTTAAACTCTCCCAAGCCCTCTCCCCCAGCTCAGGGGTCATGACAGCGAATTACAGCGGCTTCCAGCCCCCAAGCAACACTGGAGGGGTATCGACTCCCCCCTTGCCCCCCGGCATCCCCGACAGCCAAATCCATCAGGCCCCCAAGACTGGCTTGGGGTGTTCATGCCCAAAGTCTGCACTGCTGCCCGCTTAGGGCTTTTCCCTCTCCCGTTCACATCAGCTTTTCCCGGGCAGACTGCAAGCCACCCAGCACCAACAGCACAGCAGGAACGCAGCCAGCAGCCAACGAGAGATGATGACATCCCGACAGCACTCCCAGGGAAACACTTCATGGGCTGGAATGAGAGTAATTCAAAAGGACACTGATCGCAAGCCTGCAGCATATATAGAGGCTTTTCCAAAATGTGTCAGTTTATCTGGCTCAGACAGCCTTTGCTACCGAGCCAGATGGCCTAGATAACCAACTGGCCGTGCTAAGACCACAGCAGACCTGCAAACTGGGTGGGGGTTCAAATTCAAAAAATGCAGGAATTTTGCTGCTTGGTGCAACTCCAGTGCACAACACCCTTCCCAGCTCTTTCCAGTTTCAGTCCTCCACTCCCTGTCCCACTCTGTGGCACACAGACCACAGGCATTGCCTTGCCTTCAGCAGCAACCTGTTGCCTATTCAGACCTCTCTCCCTTACAGTTTTCCTCTTCTCTAGACTAACCAGCCCCACATCTTTGGGGTTTTCTTCCCTGATAGGACTGAAAATCGCCTCCTATTTTTGTTTTTGCTCTCAATTCTTTTCAAACTGTCAGCATCTTTCTGGAAGCACGCCGCTGTTCTGAACCCAGTATGCAAGCTGAGAACCGTATCAGCACAGGGTGTTATGATAACACTGTATGTGTATACATAAATATATATATGAACAATAATATCATATGCATATTGTTCTGAGGAAAACAGTATCACAGTATATTTCATATTCGAGTTTTATAAATTAGCTCAGACCTTTCTTCAGAGAAGAATTAGCAATTTAAAATGTCAGTAGGGAAATCTGTAATTTCCGTTGACAACACGCAAGAACTTCACCTGTTCTCTGCTGCACAAGCCCTACTCAAGTCCATTTGGTAGCTATCAGGAGCATAATAAATGCATAAACAAACCTGATTTAAGAAGAATTAAGCTTGTAAGACACAGGTAATAATTCTTCAAGCCTTATCTTTTAAGCTTTTCAGGGATTCTTGTGTCATACTATCTAGACACAAAATACCAAACTCAGAAGGAACAAGAAGTCTTTGCTAATTCCTGGCTCCTCGGCAGGGGATGGATAACAGCGAGGCCTGGCAAGAGTTAACACTACCCACAGTTTCTCCTCGCAAGGCTGCGTTAAGCAATTTTAGAGTACTTTGTCATCTGAAGTTGTTTGTTTCCAAACTCCGCAACCGTCTTAAGACCGCTGCTATGCTGCGACTTGCTGAAACCACAGCACCCAGGAAAAACCCACAGAGAGCTACAGAGACTGGGGGGATCCTATTTCTGTCAAAACATTCTGCTTTACCAGATTCCAAATATTGCATTTGTTAACTTGACCTGGGTGGAGGGCATGAGGTCTTCAGACTGCTTTGCAACAGCTCGTCCCACTAAAGCCCGGGAGCGTTTTCCAGCTCCACCATCCCAGCTTGTGCAGCTCCAGGGCAGGAGGGTCCGGTTACCACCATGGTTATCGCTAATGCTTGCGGTGGATTCAGTGCAAGATGCAAACAGATCTATTTGAGGTACCTGGGTTCAGGGGGTATAGCCCTCCCTCTGTAATTAGCTATAATTACCATCTACCCAAAGATCAATTAGCTGGATGTTGTTGCTTTGAAGTCACGTATTTCAAGTCCTTGTGGACATGAGCAAAATTATAATGATCCAGCTGCCTTGCAACACTAATTCACCATCACTTTTTCAGTTACGTGTTTAGTAGCGTTCAGGACAGGAGCTGCTGTAACACCAGTGCTCACGTTCACACCTCAGGTCCCACCAGCAAGACACAGCTGGGCATTGCAGCTCAGAGCGAGTGAGGTCCCAACTTACGATCACAGAAGCCCATTCTCCTTCAGAGGAAACCTCGTGTACACCCGGTCTATGGTTGTCCAGAGGTCAGCTTCAGCAGAAAGTAACACAAGAGTTTCTGGCAACCTTATTGTTCGACCGGTTGGCCAGAGATGAGGTATAATCTGCAGATACCAGTTCTGGCACACCTCTGGTAACTGGCAGCCTCAACAAAACCAGAGGTACCAGGCCCCCGGCCCAGGGCACCCTCTCCCTTTGGCCCCCTTGACCCCAGCATCTCGCCGGTGGGGGGGATTTCACATCCCCCTTACTGCAAAGGGCAAACCCGCCGGAGAAACACGTCTGGAGCGAGTTCACCCTTGATGGAGACTGGAAAGGGGACCGCTGAGCAGGGCAGTGCCCAGCTTTTCTCTGGGGAAACCCGGCTCCCTTGATAATAATGATGATGGCGATGACGGCGACGAGGATGACGATTACCCCTTCCACTCTGACTGCAACCGGGCTTGTGCCAGGGCACCTTTCCGCTGAAGTTACTCCCCAGAGCAGGAGCTGAAGTGCTGGGGGGGGGTTCGCCCGCCTCCCCCTGCCTCCCCCACCCCCCCGGGCCGGGGTCGGCTCAGCCCCATCGCGCGCCGCCGGCACCGGGACCCGCGGCTCCGAGACCCCGCAGCCCATCCCGCCCGAGCTCCCCGGCACCCCGCGGCTGCCCGCACCCCCGTTATCCCCCCGGGACTCACCGAAAGCCCAGCAGCCGCTCCCCCGCCAAGGCTGCCGCGATCCCGACGAGAGCAACCGCCAGCAGCTTCCCCATGGCCGCTGCCCGCCCGCTCGCCCGCCCGCCCGCTCCGCGCTCCCGGCCCCGCCGCCCCGCCCCCGGCGCCCCCCCCACCCCCCGCCGAGCCGAGCCGAGCCGAGCCGAGCCGCCAAAAGTTTCCCTCACAAACGGAGCTGGCTGTCCCGGCCGCTGGCTGCTCCGCGCAGGAGGAGCAGGGCCGCGGAGCCGCCGTGACCGTCCCCGGGGCTCCCCCCGGCAGCACCACCATGCCTGCTAAACCATGTCCCGAAGTGCCAGTTTTTTGAACACCTCCAGGGATGGGGACTCCACCACCTCCCTGGGCAGCCTGTTCCAATGCCTGACCACTCTTTCAGCAAAGAAATTTTTCCTAACGTCCAGTCTAAACCTCCCCTGACACAACTTGAGGCCATTGCCTCTTGTCTTATCACTGGTTACTTGGGAGAAGAGACCAACACCTGCCTCACCACAGCCTCCTTTCAGGTAGTTGTAGAGAGTGATAAGGTCTCTGCTCAGCCTCCTCCAGAGTAAACAACCTCAGTTCCCTCAGCTGCTCCTCATAACACTTGTTCTCTAGACCCTTCACCAGTCCACTTCAATCCTAGAAGTGTGTGGTGGGACGGGTGGGCAGCACTGTTTAAAGTTTTGGGATATTGGGGCAACAAAATAAAGCTCAGTAGCCACTGTTCAGATCTAGGATGTACGAATGCTGCCAACCCTCCTACAGCCACAGGCTTTGCCTTCCCTGTGAACATACGCACCTCTCGAAAACATGTTGCATGGCATAGACAAGATCAGGAAAGATATTGTGTCTGAATTTGAATGTATGGTTCGGTAGTGCAAAAACGGCTCACACAAGAATGATTTCTGATCTCAGCTTGCGGCAGCACCAGTCTGTTGGCATAGTATGTTTCATTTATTTATTTACACCACAGTTTAATTTGCAAGAGCACATGCTGCTTACTGTCGGGGTCTAGTTTTGGCCCAAAGTGGGTGCAATTCATCTGACTGATAACATGTAGATGTCTACGGGGGAGATGCAGACATCAGACCTGGTCATAAGATCGCAACAGTGGCCACACTGTGTCAGACCAAGGGTTCGCCCAGCTCACAGCCAACAGAGGCAGTAGGCAGGGGCCTAGGGAAGAGTAAGGAAATGGAGGGCAAGTTGGTTAAATCCCCCAAGTTTCTTTCCCAGCTCCTATTTTTTTTTCAGCTCAGTATGATGGGCTTTACCTGCTTCGTAACTCTTAATAGATTTGTCTTTCAACTGCTTTCCTGCTTCCCCTTGAAGTGAGTGTGAAGTGAGTGAAGTTTTGTGCTTTTACCATATTCTTCAGTGGTCTCAATCCACCTAGGCACCCTGTACAGTCAGGGCAGGGAAGCAGTTACTCTGAGGTAGCAATTCATATGACAGGTGTCTAAAATAGATCAAGAAATCTTCCCTAAGAAGTGGCCATTTCTCTGTATTCGTTGGAAAAGGAGCCTACAGTGTCTAATTCAAGTGCAGAAATCCACTCTGTAGATGCCTGGAGGTAGATGGAGTGACTCTTCCTTGAAGCCTCTGCTCTTCAAGTCACCCTTGACCGAAGAAAGAGCCTGGTTTTCTCAGCAGCTTACCTCCTCAGCACGATCCCAGCCAGCCCGGGGCCTGCCCGTTGGCACTACCAGCATCCGATGCGATGCTGCTTCCCCCCCCTCCAGCACCCCACCGGCTGGCCAAGGGGCCACAGCAGTGCTGGGAAACACATGGCTGCTCTTCCCTCTGGTACCAGTTCCCCTGAGCTCTTTGCCTTCGGGGGCACTGAGGGCAGACCTGGGAGTGACCTCCTGCCATGTAGCCTAGTGACTGAAAGCAGGAATGAATTGCATGCACGAACCAGCTGTAGAGGTATTAGTAGCGAGCCTGGGAGTGGAGGAAGTGAACAGAGCAGGGAGACAGGAGAAGTCTTGCTCTATTTTAGTCATTTAGACTCCTCTACCAACACAGAAAGAGAAGCAGCCCCCTGTAATCATGTCCAAGGGTGAATTTATTCCATCAGGAGAAGCATGGGTGAAGTAGGACAAGTAGCACTCTCTAGATGGCTAGACTCTCCCTCTCTCTCCCTGCTCATAATAGATGGAAGTGAGACAGATCGCTGAGAAAATAAAAGGTAGTATTTACATGACTAAAAGTAAAGGGAATTTTTTCTACTAAAAACTTTCGGAAGACATAAATCTTTCACTTGTGAAAGATATGTCCTCTACATGTGCTGCTCTATCATGTATCATCATCTTTTTTTTAAGAGGTAAGATACAGAAGTGATGTACACACAGATTTGGATTTCACAATAAACTATGTCAAAATGCATCATGCATGAGTCATTAATGAAACACAATTTTTTTTTACCAAACAAACTTTAACAAAGCTGAAACTCACTTTTTATCCAGATTTTGCTCTCTCTTATACTGACGTTAATCTGAAGTAAATTCACTGGTGTCTGCACTACCAAAGTATTTACAATGGATTTACACTAAAGATTCAAGGTCAGAATATTCTTCTAGAGCACTTTGGGGGGGCTGATCTGTCTAAACACAGAAGCCTACAATGCAGACATGATGGTATGAACTAGACCCGTGAGGCTACGGAGGTCATTGAGGGACCCAAGCTGTGGAGGGCAGTGAGGGCAAATCTAGTCGGCAAGTGATGAGGAGTCAGACAGCGCTCGTTGACCCAGAGCTGCTTTACAAATACCGAATCAAATTCAGAAGAGGACATGTGGGCATGAAGACAAGGCAGACACAAGGAAGCAACTAGAGACCAACCTTGATGGTGCTGTAACTTAACTGTAGAAACAAGCAGGAAATGTCAGCACAGTGTGGGAAGTTTCAAAGAGAGACTAATGAGATCTTAAACCAAACTCCTCATTTTTGCCAAACGCAGATCTTAGGACTGGCTTAATGCAAAGGGCACATCCATCAGATTGCTGCTGACATGCAGGTGCTGCACCAGCTTCAGGTAAAAATAAAAACTGGCAGGCAAGAAAGATGCTTACTACAAAACCAGGCAGAAATCACAAGCACAGCCTGTGGTTTGCATACTGAAA
Source organism: Opisthocomus hoazin (assembly GCF_030867145.1). NCBI lineage: Eukaryota > Metazoa > Chordata > Aves > Opisthocomiformes > Opisthocomidae > Opisthocomus > Opisthocomus hoazin. The sequence goes on along the minus strand of NC_134417.1, from coordinate 66,807,233 downwards.
CATGAGGGGAAAGCTTCAAAGGCTGCTGATCAGAGAAATTACAAGATTCTCTACAAAGGCTGTGGCCTAAAACCACTTTAACCCTATTAGCTGATCAAAGGGAAATTGCAGATGGCTTGGTCAAAGACCTCAGCAGTTTCTTAAACCCTGCCTCCTTCAGCTCTGCTGGAGTTAAAAAATCACTTCTCAGCTCCCCCAGTCCAAACCAGGGACCAGAGATTCCTACAGCTGCCGAGCAGCTGCCACAGGGCAAGGCAAAGTTCCTGCTCACACCCTACCACCATACATGAATACGGTGTCACCAACTAGTTATAAAAGTGGACTTCACCATAATCACCTAATAAAGTGATGGTACCTCAAGGGGTTCAATACAGATGCATAGTGCCTTTTGCAAAGAAAAAGGTAAAAGCATTCCTGCAGTGACACCAAGGTATATTGATTTTCTCAACTGCTGAGAAAAATCTGTGTCAAATTGACATCAATGGATTTGTTGGTGAGGGTGTTGAAAAGGCTCTTGCAGAAACAATCTGGCTTTCAGCCTTGTCCTACTTCAAAAAGAGCAAAGGTCTCTACCTGGCCTTTACAGAGCTGACTAAAGACTCTAGCGCTGTCAGCCACAAGCACCCCAGAGGCATCTGCATAAATTTGGAAGTCCGAATAAGTTTGTGAACATATTTTGCTTATTTCATAGTGGTGTGAGGTAATGCAAAGTTTCTCAGTGATGACAAGATGTCAGAACCTGTCACTGTCAAAAACAGCCCCAAGCAAGGCTATGCCCTAGCACAGCTCTTGTCTACTGTCTTTTATACAGCAGTGCTTCCTGCTGCATCTGGAAGCAGCAGTGAAGGGAGCTGCTTTATTTGTTTTATAGGTGGCAGAATTGCTAAACTGGAGAGATGCCAGGCTAAATCAAAAGTCAGAAAGGTCCTCCCAGGCAATCTGCCCTTTGTGGCTGACACTGTGCTGGGTGTGCAGAATATTACTGACGGCTTTGATTGCACTGCCACGGGTCAGCCTTGTCACAAGGATAAAGCAAATAATGCTGTCTTTTTCCACGCAGAACCATGCTGAGCCAGTAGTGTGCCTTGGCAATACAATGCCTGAGTCTTGCAGGTGAAATTCTGCTATCTTGGGAGCAAGCTCCTCAAACACCATGACTGATAATGGTCGTGCAAAGGAAGGAGAGGGCCATGTGGCTTTTGAAAGATTAAAGCTGTGTATGAAACGAAGGAGGCTCCTGACTTCAAACATGAGTAAAGGAGAGACGTGTTCCTGTCAACATCACTCTTCTGTACAGTAGCACTCTCGGGTGACATAGGACAATTGCTCCAAGTCTCAGCCCAGTCTATGTGCACCACTTTCATGCCCTTGCAGATAAAAAAAAAAGTCCAGATAATGTCCTGAACTCTGAGATTTGAACCTCTGTCAAATATTAACCACTGCCAAAGACTCTTGCAGGCTTAGCTACACTGCTGTGAGCATTGGCGCATGTATCAGGCAAAGCATTGAGCATAGATATGTTGTGGAGTAGAAGGTGAAGTACAATCCAACGCAACCTTACAAGCGGGCATCCAGCACTGCTTTTCAATTGTGGCATGAGTTTCACAACACAGGAGGCTCACCGCTGGCAGCTGTGGTGGGGATGATGCACTGATGCCATCATTGCATCTCACTGAAGTGGAACTACTCAATGACACAGAAAAGGAATGAGAGGGAAATGCCCAATTAAGCATTACTCCATGCTACCCCTAGTTATTTACACAAATACCAGGGAAATCTCTCAGAAAAAAAAACCAAGAAAAGCTGATTTTTCAGAATACGCTATCTCAGTAAAATGATACAAATTGAAATTTAGAAATTCAACAGCTTTCAAAATACTTGAACACAGAGAAAGGGAGGAAATAGCCTTGACTTATAAATACCGTAACAAACAAGAAAAACTATTCTGCATACTATGCTATGATGTTTTGTGCTACAGCAAAATACAAGCGTGATTAAGAATTTTAGTATACAAAGTTTATTTACAAAATGTGGGCTTCTTGAATTGTATTGGCACTATGAAACATAAAGAAAACAAGAAGAAATTGAAGTGTAGAACGAACACAGAAGTGCGTATTTCTTCATGAACTATGTTTCCCACACCTGGTTTCTCACTTTCTGGGCTATGCCAAATGTACACCCTAGCCTACTTTCAGATTTATATCAGTGTAAATCCAGTATAACACCACCAAGACTAATTTAAGCTTATCTCACAGCTTCATGTCCTGGTACTGGTGTTACTGAAGTTACACACGAGTACAGATGTTGGCTATGGGGCTCTTACATAAGACAAAGGCAAGGAGACCTTCAAACCAGACTGTTCTAGTGGAGTAATCATCAATTCTGATGCTGTGGAAAGCACTTTGTACTTCTTCCATGGAGGGACGGTAGCCACAGCGTGAAACTGTACAAGTTGATTTGGGCTATATGCAACATGTGGCTGGAATATTTGGGGTTTCAGGCAACCTAGAGCTGCACAGAGAGACAAATTAACATCCTTACCTCTGGGTGAGATGGCATTGGGGGTTTGGTAGCTCTACATGGCCTGATCACCCTATGTGCACTGAGCTGGCTGAGCCACAGTCTTATCATGTAGGTTGCTTCATGTCCCATGAGGAGTGGCTGGGGACTCTGAGTTTGTCCAGTTTGGAGAAAAGACGCTGAGGGGTGATCTCACAGCTTCCTGAGGAGGGCATGTAGAGAGGGAGGTGCTGAGCTCTTCTCCCTGGTACCCAGTGACAGATCACATAGGAATGGTTCAGAGGAGGTTCAGACTTAACATTAGGAAACATTTCTTTACCAAGAGGCTGGTCAAACACTGGAACAGCCTTCCTAGGGTGGTGGTCCATGCCCCATGCCTCTCAGTGTTTAAGAGGCATTTGGACAATGCGCTTAATAACATGCTTTAACTTTTGGTCAGCCCTGAAGTGGTCAGGCAGTTGGACTGGATGATTATTGCAGGTCCCTTCCAACTGAAATTATTCTATTCTATTCTATTCTATTCTATTCTATTCTATTCTATTCTATTCTAGTCTAGTCTAGTCTAGTCTAGTCTAGTCTAGTCTATTCTGGTCTAGTCTAGTCTAGTCTAGTCTAGTTCAGCTTCACGTCCAGCTGTAGCCAGCTGTAGCCATGTAGGAAGAGACAAGAGGTATTGTGAGAGGGCTCAGGGAGGTTAAGCTGAGGTCTCTCCCTTACTAGCAAAGGAATCACAGATGCAGAGAGTTGCTGTGATAGGGAGGTCATATATATAAATAAAAAACACATGCACACATCCACACCATTCATTTTATTAACAGTGAACAGAGAAAAGTGTTTACAAACCTGAGAGCAGCCTTGCAACTAGCAGCCATTTCATTTAGCATGGGAAGTATCTCTAGCAGGAGAAGTAGTTTGGAGGCCAAGACAGCAAGATAGAAGAGTCAGTTCACGAGAAGTAACAGAATAAACTTCGCCTACATTTTTTGGCAGCTTTAAGTAATTGCAGTCTTAAAAGACATTTGGCAGTTAGACTGGGTTATTGCAAACCCAGCCCACGAGCCTGCCTAAGCACAAGCAAGAGGAATGACATATCCTTATCATTGCTTTCAGTGGGAAGAACTTTACACTGGTATTGTTTTATTGTTTTTGTCTGTGTCTGGATTTGTTTTCTGAATTTTCAGACCCTCCTGGTAAAACCAATGTGAAAACTAAATTCACTGTCATAAAGCTACGACTTACAAAAATATTATTATCTAATCTTTTGGATATATAGGGTGGGAGAGACAACTAAATAATATAGCGTATGCACCTAAGATCTGATCTGATCCCCACACAGAATAGGATTATCCACCCTCTGTTGGAATTAAAATGAGAATAAAGTGTAAAATCTTTCAGCTAAGATTTACTTAAGCTATAAGAGCAAACTGAAAACAATACTATCCCTGTAGAAGAGGCTGTCTAAATTATACTCGTATTATGCCTGTAAAAGTCAAGAGATTCCTGCAGTCATACAGCTAAATACAGACAGTTAACCTATTTGCAGTTATATTCTTAATATTTAGCTTTAAAAATACTTTCATTCAAGTATAACAGTATATGGATATATGTAACAGTATATGGCCATATAAAGGTACAATTCATGTGGATTCATAAGGTATTTTACGTTTCTTTTAAGCGCAAACTGTGAATAGAGAAGTGAAAAAGACTCTAGGACCTAATCCAACACTTGCTGAGATCACTGAGGGTTGCTACATCATAGCCTCTCCTCTACAAACATGTGCCAAAGAGCAAATAATGCGGCCTTGGTGGAGCCAGAGCCTTTGTGGCGTCCAAAAATATCCACTCCTTTTGCACTCTGCTTTTGTGGAGGAGGCGGCACGTGAGTGGCAGCTGGAGAAGGCACCCATGGGATGCCATAGAGCCCTGCCAGATGTAGACATCCACCCTGCTCTCAACCTAATTCAGCTCATGAGCAGGTTGTACATGAATCCCATTAGGCTGTGATGGACATTCTAGAAAAGAAAGCTAGACTTTGTCTTTTCTGCCTAACATCAGCACAAGCAAAACACAAAGAGGAGCTAGAAGGTGCACAGAGTGGAGTGCTGTACACTTGACACCCAGAAAGACTGAGACTTCTCTTCATCTGCTTGGAAGACCCTGGGTGGCTGATCCCATCAACCCTCCAGCAGGTAGACAGCTTGAGCTATGTGGTATCAAAACTATTAGAATTTGGCTGCCAACAGTTTTTTAGGAGTCATTGCATGAATTTTTTCTGTGTTTCACCTTTTGTTCTAACATGAGCATACATTTGAACTCTAAAAGCAAAAGGGAAATTTCTATTTTATGTAAGAAAGAAGTAATCATTACATTTTAAGTCTGTGAGCAGCAGCTTTGAGAGAAGCTTAAACTTTCTGATCACAGTGTGGAGGCACACACCATGCAGAACATGTATTCTACATTTTGACCACATTAGTTTGACTTATAAATATCAGCACAATGGACAAGAAATCAGTTCATTTACCTTCAACTTTTAGAAATCTTACATACAACGATCAGAAGGCTGTAGAGTACTCCAGTACCACCAGGTAAAATGTTCTTGTGATCTACTACTAAGGTCTCATCGCAATATGCACATTCTGATTTTTTAGAATCTATTATCCATGTAAGTGGATTTGGGGTTTTTTTCACACTAGTAGCCTCAAAAGTTGATGATTTAATGTTTTTTTATAACCTAGTGCCACAATTTTGTAATTCAATAAAATTGCACATAGTTGAAACTTTCAGTAGTCTTCCTTAAAGCCTAGCTGGGTCTTCAAGAGTTGTGTAAAGTGTCTTCACTGATGCAAGTGCGTGCTTTGCAAAGCTCAAAAGAAAGTATGGACAGATGAGTCTCAGGCATCGGGCTGGCCCAGGGGCTTCTCCGCACAGCAGGTCAGATGCAACCATGGGCACTTGGGCTGTCCCAGCCAGGGCACGGAGACAGAGCCCTATCATCCCTGACATCCCGAGCTGGAGGCTTGCACAACTGGCTCTTGCTTGCTGCTTCCCTGAAGTTTTGTGTCGAGAGCCTAGTTTTGCTCTGAGTCCTAAAACCCCTTAAAGTCTCCTGTGTTTTGTGGAGGTGATTCAGGGATTTCTTTCAGGAAGAGCAGACTGCATTCCTACTGATATCCATCCCCTAAGAGCACTTGAGGAGCACTTTGAGGTGCGGGCGCCACCAGATTGCCAACACAGGGCCATGTGTGTCCCCCATGGTGCTGGTCTCAGGTAGGCTTTGGGTGTAGGGAGGGAAGTATTTGGGCAGGGGGTTCATTGCTGTGTGCCACAAGCCTCCTTCCATCCCTCACCCACCCCAGGGATCCCCTGCACTAAGTTCCATCAGCATCAGTAGCTGAACCAGGGCAAAACCAAACATTCAGCCCCCTCCGTCCTGGTTTAGTTTTGCTCATTGAACCACCCTGTTTCAGTTACAAAATAGCGTTCACACAACTCCATGTTGTCACAGAAATATTCCCCAAAGTATTTCCTCTGGAATTCATTAGATTTCAAGCACTTTGGCTATTTACGCTCACTTTTTGCAAAGAGTGGAAACTTTCTCAGAGCTTTTAATGTGTGAACAATAAATAACAGTTGTAAGGAAATAATTCAGAATTGTATAATTATAGTTTGGGGAAATTTGCCACTTACTGAGCCATTTTAAAAAAGACCAAAAATAAATGTGTGTAGAAGGAAATGTAGTAAGATTTTTTTCAAAAGGGAATTCTCTGATTTCTTCTGCAGACCTGTCCTCCAAGAATCAGGTGTATTTGCAAGATGACAAACTCCCTCAGTGTACTTTTATTCACTCAGTGATGCGCATTTAGGTGTATTAAGGAAAACATTTTCCTTTGTTGAATAGCACAACAGTTGTTTGTATCACAAGTTTGATTTGAATGTTAGATAAACAATAAATTTAAATAAAAAAAGAAAAATAATAACGTTCTATTTCTTCATAGTTTTCGAAAGTAGTTACTAATATCACCACAGTACATGCCTTATTTACTAATCAACTTTAATTTCTGCATAATTTTACTAAACAGGTTCTAAAAATCAACCAGTTAAACTAAATATTGATTAAATTACTGCCTTTGACAGACATCTATAATTTACTTTTAAATGCACCCTTCTACAGTACCAGATTATATTTGGCTTACTTTATACTTAATGGAGTAAAATTAATATTGCTAGAGTATGTCTCATCTGGTTTTGTTTTCCATCTTCAAAGTGAAATTGCACCCTACAACCATCTCCACAAACTCTCCCAGGAGATGATGTGACAAGCTCAAGAGTCAGATGTCTACACTGTAGGTATCTATGTTTGGATAAAGGAGGAAAAAAGTTTCCTTGTCTGATCTGAGCGTTGTCGTGCTGCAAGAGTCACATAACCTTACCAACTATCTCACTCTGTCTGGTCTCTACCTTTGCATAGGTTTTTTATGCTTCTCTGGGCCTATCAAGGAAACAAAAGTCTGGTCGTGAGGAGGGTGATGGCAAAAATGAGTAACTGCATCTTCCCCTGTCTATTTACCCTCGCTTCAGAGATGTTCTCACTGCCTCTCCCAGTGCAAAAACCTTCCACCCGCCTCAGGAGGAGAGGATACAGAGGTGTGCAGGCTCTTCAGCCTGTTCTGCTGTTGGAGAAGACACGTATTTCAAGCAGGAATAAAAACACCACTTAAGGTTACCATTTCTCTGAAGGAGGTACATTATTGACAAGACTCGAGCTGCAACAGAGTTATAAGTGGGTTGATTTTTTTGAAAGGTTTGGTTACAAAGAATCTTCTTGAATTATCAAGGGTTTTCTCCAAGAGCTTTTCAGTTTTAGATGCAGTTCACCATATCTTTGACATGACTATTATATTGATAATAAAAGTTATCAGGCTCCCAAGGCTTTTGATACTTCAGGACTCCTCCTTATACTAGGTCTGGGTCATCTTTTGATAAAGAAAGCCCACAGTGTGCAGCATTGTATTTTCCTGTTTCTCACATAATTATTTAAAAGGGAGAGCCCAAGTCATGATCTTTATTTTAAACTCAGTCAGAACTCTTACTGACTTAATTGACAATATAGTTGGAAAAGGATAAATTATAAAAAGAATAAAAAGGAGTTAAATGAGGACTTGGCCCAGAGAATGCAGGAGAAAAAATAAAACAAAGCAAAAATAAAGCCTACATCCAATTTCTAGACAAAGCTACTGACAAAGTTGTGATTGGTCACTATGGCAACCAATTTTTAAATGGAAATAAAATGCTTTTAATACTGCAAGTTCATTTTTTCTGTACAGATCTAGTAAATGAACCCAGACCTCATTAAAGTCAATATAATTTTACAACAGGTATTCTATATAATGTTAGAAATACCAATACACAGAGCATCAAAATATAAATAGCTATAAGACTTTGATGTTTTTACCATATTACTGGTGCAGTCATTCAGAGGCTCAGGAGGTAAGTGGTAACATTAGTTATTTTCTTTCCTCAGGGAGTCTTTTAATAACTGGTACAAATCAAGGCAACTGTAAGCTTAAATGAGAAATATTTGCTTTTGTTTTCTTGGCTTTTTTATTAAGGGATTCGGGTTGGTGAATCAACATATTGAGCTCTATTCCATGACATAAGAATTTGTCTGTACAGCCCAAACCCTGATGGAGGGGATTCACTTCTCCCCCGCTTTGCTCTGCACCCCTCACAAAGGCATCGAGGCCAAGCCAGCCTTGCACCATTCACACAAATTATGGATGTCTGTCAATAAGAGCTGGAATTCCTGCAGTTGAAGCAGGAATTGTCCAGTACTGTACCAATAAAACCAGCATCTAACATGTACATTCTGCTTTAGACTAACCTAACTATATCGTCACCGCTGCACCGAAGGACTTGGTCTGTCACGTTCAGGGAAGGTAGATGGCCATACTCAGAAGGAGCAAGCTTAACAGCTTATGTTGCTTAGAAATGTGACAAACAGCCGCTGTGTATCAGTGACTGATTTATCGGGAAAGGGTGGGAAACACAGGAACAGCGAAGAGTGAAAGCATCCATCACAAGCCCTGGCACGGTCGCAGCGCTGCGGGGTGATTGCGGGGCCACCGCAGAGTGGCACTGTCCCCGTCTGCCTTGCCGCTGCGTCCAGCCTGGCTTGTGCTGCTTACTTTGTGCCACCTCATCTTCCCTCTCCACACATTCCGTCCTTTCGGCAGATTTTTCCACATGCTTTATTTTTGGCATCGCTTCAAATTTAGTCCTTCATAGCGGGAATAGTCTTATTCCTAGGCTGCCTGATGGCTGCTCGAAGAATACCAGTACAGCTTCTGCTATGTTCATATTCCTTCATACATCAGTATTTTGATCGAAAAAGACTGGCTTTTTAGAGCAGTTGCAAAACGGGAGATGCTTTCACACTTTGGCTGGTTGCCTGTCCTAAATCCCTGTTACTTTATTTGATCCATATTTAATATATAGGAAACAATTCAATATATAGGAACCATCCCACATATGCCATCTCAGCTCTGCACACATTTCACTTCGGCAGGCACGGTGAAAGTTGCTGAGAAGACCCTGATGAGCATGTCTCCTCTTCAGCCAGCTGCTGTCAGAGTTCAGCCCCGGCCAGCCCTGCCAGGGAGCACAGCCAAGCAGCGGGCGGCCGGACATGAGAGAGGCTAGGGGAGACACAGCCGCCTGCGGGGCTCTTTCTATGGGCAGTGAATTGTTTTTGTCTCGCTGCTGTGAAGGAACACTTGTCTTCAATGAGCTGCTTTCCACAGGCTTCATTTAAATCCATCGTCCATGGCTCACTTCATCAGGAGGAAAGAAGTGGGAGAGAGACACATTTTAAGTTTGGTTGCAAAATCCCACAGTTTTAAATACCGTCAGATACTGCGACATCAGACTGCAAAAAATATGAGAAGAATTTCCCACTCAGCATAGATAGGCAAGATTTGTTTTTTCCATGCCTTGAAAGTACTGTCCTCCTGGGTTTAATTTCTGTCTGTGTGCATGCATCCTGTTTACAACACACAAGCCCTCCGAATCAAAGAGAACCTACAAGCGTTTCGTCTGGGTAAAGATAGTGTTTAACTGTTTTGCAAAATAAGTGCATTTTGTGTATACTTTTTATGGGACAATAACGTATTAATTATGTTAGTAGTAATTTTGAAAGATTATTCTTGATTTTAAAACACCCTAAATTCGACAGCTGACACCAAAACATCAATAGGTAACCCAACCCTGAACTTCTGGACATCCTAATAACTACACTGATAGCAGGAGTTGGAACAACGTGCAGACACGAAGGAAACAGAGCCCTGGAGCATGAAAGCCAAAATGAAATCTGTGGAAGGATGGGCTAAGATTTGCCATGAAGTCTTCAGACATGAAGTTCCATAAGAACAAAATTCAGCAGTGTTGGCATTGACCTTTGGTTTCATAACATGCACGTACATAAGGCTTAAGCACCTCACTTGATCCATATTTCTAAATTGTGCTTGCTTTACTGAAAACAAAAACAGAAGGCCCAGACTCTCAAAGATACATAGGTTCCCAGCTCCTAGGAATCTGACTTCCAGGGAGTTGGGAGTTTTATGTGTAAATGCCTTTGAGGATCTGGGACTATTTTTCTCCCCCATCCCTAGCAAATGAGCACAAAAGTGAGATAAGACAACAAAAACCAAGAGGAGGATTCCAAACTACTGGTACTAAGAAGGTTTCAGTTAACAAGTCACAGGGATGAACTTACAGAGAGGACTTTTCTCAAAAGATGATTTACAGCTGAGCACCTGGAGAAAATAATTTGCACCTGGCACAGCTAAAGAGCTTTTTTCCTACTAAGAAATTAAGCAAGAAGCATGGGGAAGATTTATGTAATCTTCACACTCGGAGTCAGCATCCTGGAAGAAGAAAATCAGATAAAATATAGCAATGGCTAAAGCAGGCAGAAAGATGTACAGCAGTGAAAAAAAAAATCAATATTAGTATTAGCAAAAAGATGTGTGATATGAATAAATAAGAGGGCCGTGCTTAATCCAGCTTGGGAACTGAGAGCTGTCAAGAAGAAACAAAGGATATGCTTGGCAACACAAGGGTGATACCAGGCAGTAACGCCCACGGCGTGGGCAGCAGTGTGGCAGTCTCGGCCTGATGCTGCAGACGCAGCAAGGGCCGCAGCAAAGCGAGGGGATCGTCACCACCTCTGCAACAGCATTTTTACAAGCATGTGCTCTTCAGAAGAGACAGAAGTGTGGGATTAACCCACGGATCTGTTGTTTGCTTCAGGCCCACAGATTTGGCGCTCAGGACGTTTCCCTCCTCGACACGTAAGGCTGCAGAGCGGGACAGACGGCTGCACACGGAGGCTGTGTTAGCACTGCTGAAGCAACCAGCCAGCGACCTGCCGAGGGGAGCGAAGGGCAGAGCTGAACCCTCACTGGCCAAGCGTGCCGATACACTGCTGCAAGGCTCAGAGCTGGGGGCTGCAGGCAACGTTTCAAGCTCCCCTCTGTAAACTGTGTGTGGGAGAACATTTGTAACCACCCTGCTAAAGCTGCAGGTAGGTGACCCCGCGTGTATTACTGCTCCCCGTACCCCCCCGCGGCGGCGCTGCCTTTGGGACGGGGTTGTTGCAGCATAGGCTGGCTGGCAGGGAGCTGCCAGGCTTTTCTGTATTCCAGCTAGGAACAGCGCCGCATCACCACCGTTCTTTTGGGGCATGTCTCCCCGCGCTGGCTTTCTGCCTGCCCCAGCGTAGAGTTCAGGGTGTTGGTTTTCACCTCCAAAACTCTGCTCGAGCAGTTCCCAGCACTGCTGTGAGTTATGTAGCTGCCAGTAGATCATTGCTCTGCATCAGCAAGTGCCAGTGGAGGGCCCTGGCTCCTCAGGAGACGCACTCTGCACAGCCTGGCAGTACATCCTTCCTCGTTTTCTCCTTAAGGCTGTCATTGTCTTCTACGAGCAGTCACAACTCTGATTTTCGTACAAACTCCCGTGCCAGCTATCACCTTCGTGTAACACCACCCCAATGTGTTCACGTGCTCACCTCCAGGCAGCCTTCCCTGGCTCAGCTCTACTGTTTGGTGCCCACCCTACCAAATGACATGGCCCACCAAAATAAGGGGAAATACTTCACTTGACTTCAGCGGGCTTTGGAATAATCCTGTGATAACCCAGATGGAGAAGATCCTCAGCAGCCCATCTTGAAGGCAGTGATGACACTCCCGTCGCCTGCAGTGAGAAGCAGTGTGGACCCCAAAAGCGTTGTCTGCTCTTCTCTTGCTTACTGTGCCCATCACACCTGGTTCTTCTGACCTGTTGTAACCACTTCTGAGGGGCAGACCCAGCCCATCCCCATGTTCATGTGCCTGCGGCTTGTCCTGTGAACAGGAGCCTGTTGTGTGGCACTGTGTGGAGCAGAAAGAAAGCCTGGGAACAGGAGTTGTATCCCCAGTAAAAATGTGCCTTTGCATTCGCTGGGTAATTTAGACAATTGATCCTAAATGTGGAAATCAGGTTTTCTTAGTGTGTGAGTGCACAGTGCCCACCACAGTGGCCTCCTATAAACCTATAAATATCGTAAACACTAGTACTGTTGTTTATATTAAAGAAGTGATGAGCTATTGTTTCAGAGTGAGATGTTCAAAATATTTGGCAGCCTTGGGGCTTGGATGACATCAGTTTTGACTTTCAGGATCAAACTGCCACCTTGTGGTACGGTAAAGGAGAAGTCTTTGGGAAATTACATGGATAGCAGAAATTTGGATACATAGTAAAAACTGGTCCCTTTGCCCCACCAATGACTTACAGCATTTATGTATTCTTAAATACATTTTTTACTGTACTTCAGGTAAATAAATAAAAATTCTTAAGTCATGCTTTAAAAAGTCGATCTCACTTTCTCTGACTGTTTGTCAGTGTAAAACATAAAACCGTTTCCTCAGTCTTGTACATAATTGTACTGACGCCACCAGTGCAGTCATATGAGCAGGTTTTTCAAGATTAGACCCAAATTCAGCTTACAGGAAAACACTTACTATAAAGGCTATAGGTATCTATAATTGTTTCCTTTCTCTCACTAATGTTAAGAAAAAATTCTGCGAGTCAAAGCAGGGCCACACAAATTACCGAAGATGAGCGAGTTGTAGTGCATCATCTGGTCTGAGGTGCTGTCCCTGTGAATCCTCTTGGACCATGACAGGTGTGAGGTAATTTTCATCAGCTTTCTGTTTCACTGTGGGCCAAGCCATCACAAATTACTTCACCTTGCTTGTCAACCAAGAGCGAGCACGATGGATCAGCAGATGTGCAGTAATCTGTTACAGCAACGTGCTTGTGCATCTCAACCTTCAGGCAGCAGAGCAGGATGTACTGGCTCGATCCCTCCAGTATGCAGCTGGATTGAATGTCCTTGTGTCACCTCATACTATTTATGAAAGATGATGGATAAAAAACTAGTCCATTTCAAATCAAAAACTGTAGCTGAGGTAAACAATTGGTTGCAGCCGCATATCAGTGCAACCATGACTTTTCAAGAATACAGTCATTCCAAAAAAAGAAAAGATGCAGATAACAAGAAGCCCATAAGATCTGTAGTTCATGTCTTGCCCCTCTGCTCATGCCAGACAAGCATTTACACTTTTTTTAAAGCATGAAGTGGAGTCATCCACGACTGAAAGTAACAAAGTAAGAGAGAGGCAGTCATCCAGAAGGGAATGTAAATGTATGGAGATCCTAATGCTGACTCTCCTCCTAAGCCTAGACAGACCCAGAGGAGCTGCTGGGGACCTATAGCACCAAGGCAAGACGTTTTCCTTCCCCCTGTGTCTATTACAAAGTGCAATACCTCAGTGAAGTAGTTTTTATAAAGTATTCTTCATCCAAAATTACATAGGAAAAAGGAACTCTCAAATTCCACAGTTCTCTGTGAACTGCTGTCCTGTAACTCCTTTGTAGAGCACTGGCTGTAGGAGAGAGCAGCTGAGCGTTCCCATGGACAGAGGTCCTGCAGGTCCTCATGGGGCTTCCTGAAGAGCCTGGCCCCTGGAAATCCTACAAGTGCAGAGGCAGCTCTGACTTTCAACATCGCCTGGCTCACGTTTCCCCATCAGCCCACTTGGCAGCCACACTCCCAGAAAGGATAAACATGAAAATTTCTTCTTAATGGTTGTGGTGTTGTCTGCTTTGCTGGGTGATTTAAATCAAGGGTTGATAGTCTCCTTCTAGCTATGTCTCATACAGCAGACCAAGTGGGTGCAGGTGTGAACCACTTCTGTGTGATGCATGGCAGCAGCTCATGCTGCCCACGTGTGAGTTCACGTCATCGCAGACTGCTGTCAATACAGGGACAGGACTGGCAAAGAGAGAAGGAAAAGGGAGGGAGGAGGAAGTGTTCAGTGGGTGATGGGGTTGTGAGGGGGAAGGTCTGAATATAGATGAAGGGCAGGTAGGGGAAGGAGAAGGGGCTATGGACCCACGCAGCCTCTTGTGCTTGCACCTGAGTTAATTCGCATGTAAGCCCCTGTGGTGCATGAGATCTTCCCGCCCCCCATAATATGGCTGTACAGCTCTGCAGCCCCCTCATCCCAGCATTTCTCCTCCCTAGGAGTGCTGCTTGTGGCCCCTGAGCCAGCTAGGGAAATCCTGCTGCTCAGGGTGTTATACAGGAGGCTGGGCTAGATCAACACCGTGATCCCTTGGGGCTCTACAGACAGGGGCACCTGAGGGACCTGCGTGGTGAGGGGCTGCTGTGGAGGCCTGCCTGATGGCCGGAGGAATGAAAGCAGGACCCACATGCCAAATGCTGTCCTGGGCAAGAGTCAGCTACCTCCCACAGAAAGAGTGCCTTGCAGATTTTTTTTTTTTCCTGAAACGTGCTAGTTCCAAGGCATCTGTGAAGAGAGCATCACATCCCATTGCAGTCAGTGAATCAGCAGTGGTAACGATGAAAGCAAATGCGAGTGTTTCTCCAGCTGAAAAGCAACACCTGGGGCTAGAGTCTTTTAATGCAAGTGTATGGCAGGAGCAGAGGGTAACCATGTGGTTAATGAAGCTTGATGTGTATAAAGCCCACGGAGATAACTCTTAGTTTGGTGTTATTGCTAGTGTGACTCTCCTCGCTTTCATAAAAAGAGTGTGGTGATATCCAAGAGTGGCATTTCGATGCCTGAAATGCTCCTTATATAAATAGAACAAGCAGATCAGCATGACCAAGTGATAAAATTACCTTCTGGTCTTCAGGAACTTCAGCATGCAAGTGTGCTATAGGGACCTCAGTGTACCCCTCTTCACAGAACAGACAAATACGTTTGGAAATGGATCTGGAGGAGACATACAAAGAGGGAGAGAATATGGAGGGGAAAATAACTCGAGCTGCAGCTGCAAAGTTGGTGAAAAAGGCTTTTCTAGAAGCCCTGAAGTCCAATGACTTTGAAACACTGGAAGAGCTCTTGAGCCAAAAGAAAATAGATGTGGACACGGTGTTTGAAGTGGAAGATGAAAACCTGACTCTGGCATCCTACAAACAAGGTAAATGTGGCGGCATTCACCAGCCAGGAAATAGATGGGTTTGACTGATTTTTGAGAAACTGTGGCCTTTTATCTCTTCTGAAGCTGCAGCGTAAGTTGATTCATAGGCGGCAGTGTCTCAGCAGGTTCATATGGCCACGACCACTGCAGGAGGGGAGCTTATCGGCTGCACCCGCCGGGCTCGGTGGAGGGCAGGCCAGAGAGCAGCCTGAGCCTCTGTGCTGCCGAGGGAGCTGCTGCAGCTTCAGGGGCTCCGGAAAGAGTCGTCCTTTGCCTTTTTCTCACAGAGAACTCAGGTGCAAAGCCCAGAATAGACACACGCAGGCTAAGTGTGGTATATGCATTTCTTGCATGGACCCAGTTACATATACAGACCATTTAGAAACATAAAATATTCAATCCCTTCCATTTTCATTTTACAGTAGTAGTACAGTGCATTCTCCCTAGCTCAGGAGAGCTAAGCAAATCCTGCGGACCTCGGATGTTGCTGGATGAGAGGAGAATAATTTTTTAAACTGGCAGAAAGTGAGGATGTGCTAGTTTATCAAAACAGAAAAATCATCTGGAAAAACACAACCAGAAAAGACATCTGTTTTGGAGTGTAGAAAACCCAAACCAGTTCTCAGCCAGACACTGACTGAGTTTCCAAAACTTGCAAGGTAAAGAAACAAAACAAGTTTGCTTTCTGCTAAAATCAACATACTTCATTACCTACTTGCTAACAGACTGTGTGTATCTAGAAAACAGTAATGACCAACCTTTGCCAGAAGCTAATCATATGTGGAAATAAACACCTCCAGTCCCAGCAGATCAGCCAATGCCCTTTTCTTCTGTGGCATAAAGAAGGGACAACATACCACCTCTTCTCCTTTTCTGTGTTTATCTCTCATTTAATGATTGGCTCCTGTTCTTTTAATTTCATTAGGGTGAGGATGATGCAGTCACAATGTACTTGCCTTGGGGACAGCGTCTGAACTAAACCACACTGTGATGAACGTGTCTTAAAATACTTCTCTTCTGTCCTCAGCGGGCTGAGGTGCATTCTGGTTGTGGTTTGAGACTACAGGATTAATGCACAGGTTTTTAATTGTAGATCATTTGACTGCAAGCATTACCCTATCACTTTTGGAGAAGTCTCTCCTTTCTCTGAAAGTAGTGAGGTAAATGCACGCTATGGCCTAAATTACAGCAGTGTATTCACTTGGTCTGAAAGGCAGGAAGCACTCTATCAGCTCTCGTGTGTATTTTACTTTTATTCTGAATCCCAGATAACCGTGATATGAGAGGGGGAATTCCTTGAGGTGGAAGACGGGAGAAAAATTAAAGCCCACCATCACTCCATTCAGATAGTCTGAGCTTTGCCACTGCCCTAAGCAATTAAGTGGAAAGGAGATGCCGTGGGTGACAGAATGGCTTTGGTTTCTCTTCCCAAGGGCTCCCACCTTGCATGTGCCATGGCTTTTTCATGTTTGTAACCACTGAAAGAGGCAAGCTGCATAAGGCCTCCCACGGAGCCCATGTCTGCTTCCCGCTCAGTGCCTGGTCCCTGTCCCTCTGGGCTCAGAGATGTCTGTGGTCTTGGGCAGAGGACATGGGAGATGTTCTCTCAGGACGTCTGAGCCCAGCTCACCCACAGCAGCACAGGCAAAGGAAATAAATGGTGGTCTCAGGCAGGGAAATTATGGCTAAATAAAGCAATAACTTGGCTTTTAAGGATGACTTTCCTGCTGTTACGTATCATTTACTGCTCACATATGGCCACAAATGTGAGGCCCATCTCTGTGTGGGATAAGCTGGCAGCGCTCCACAGCTCCCTGGTAACAAGGGGGAATGCTGCATGCGAATTCGGGTGGAGAGCTGATACAAGAAGCCGCCTCTGCAACATGCATAGGCTCTGGGATATACCCCACCTAATTTGTGGCCAGTTTGGGGGGCATATGATGCACAAGCTGTCTTCTTGGAATTGCCAAAGTAACCTGGACAGTCAGTGGGTTGCGAGAGGGCTGCGCGGCTGCAGAGGAGCCTGTCTCGCAGCTCCGGCAGTCAGCTGCCTCCGGGCTGCTGGCTGTTGCCATTCACTGCGTGGGTTCTTTGGGGACTGTGTTTGGTAGTCCCAAAAATTTAGTCTTAGAGTGGATGCTGTGGTCTGTAGACAGTTTCTCACAGACCTTGTAGACTGTTTCTCACCCTGACATCTCACACGCTGGCAGAAATCAACGCTTATACTGGGTAGGAACAAGTCACTGCAGCCATGCCAGAGCAGGAGGGGCAGCTCCTGTCATGACTGTCCATTTTATAATCTTTCAGTGGAAATCTAGCGTTTCTCAGAGGTGTACAAGAACTGCATTACTAGCATCTATCTCAGAACATACCTGCAATTTAACTAGGAGGAAAGAAAAACTCAAGTTTCTCCCTGCCACCAGCACTTTGTTTCTATCTACTTCTTTCCTCCCTCTCCATCTTCTGTCTAATACAATACGTATGAACACTGTAAAAACTGTATGCATACGACACTAAGGTTAAAAACTACATACAGAGATTCAAAAATGAAGGTCTGAATTAATTTGATCTCATTATACATCTTTAGTATCTTTTGTTGTGTCTTTTACATGGTAACAGTATTCAACCAGGCATTCATACAAGGAGAAATAGATAAATCAAACCCAGAAAATTTTACAGGCACATTCTAGCTAAGATGCAGCTGCTGTATCTAAAAAAAAAGAGAAAAGAAGAAGTTTTAGACCTCTCCTTCCCTTCTGCACATTATTATTGTGGTTTACTGTTTTTAACAAATGATTATAGTAATCACTTCTGAGACTGTCTCTGTGCAGTCATTAAGCATATAGTCCTATTTTGGGAACAAATATTTAAGTGTTATTTGGTCTTACACCTGTTTGCAAGTAAAAAAAAAGAAATAATTGTGAATTTTTTAGAGAAATATCCAAACATTTTGGAGCCAAATTTCATGCTAAAGTGTCACTGCTTCTATTTGGCTCTTCAATCTAATTTACATCAGCATCCAAACTCCTCGCTCCATGCTCCTCAGGGGCAGTAGTTGGCAATAGGTCTGTGATGCAGCTGCAGCCACCTTGCCAGTGGTCATCTATGTGCAAGGCATCACTGGAATTCTGAATCGAGGTCCTGACATGCAAGATCCTGCAATCTCCCACGCAGAAACAGTAGGATGAGCTACATGTTGAGTCACCGGCCTAAGTAAATGATGCCTTCTTATTCCAATGCCACCCTTGTTCAACTATTGGCAGGCTGAAGATTCCATTTCCTCCATTTTTTTTTAGCTCATGGCATTTCAAATGCTCTAAGCATATTTTTTTTTTATTTAGAAAGAAGAAGAATAACAGCTGCTTTCAGAATGCATCTACATGGGAATTATGTCTCCAAAAGGCAAGCTATTCAGCACATATAGTAAAAATGCTTAATGAAAATGAAAATGAAATTATGTTTGAGACAATTTTGTGTGTACTAAGGTGTAGCTGGTGAAATCACAGTAAATTAAAGCAAAACTCCAACGCTTCCTTCCCCCTCAATTATTCTCAGGAGGCGGACAGTCCAAAGAAAAGTCTTTGCCGAGGACGGTAACGTATTTCCACTTTGTACAGGGTACTGGCTGCCTAGCTACAAATTAAAAATATCCTGGGCAACTGGACTTCATCTAGCTGTCATGTATGGACATCTGGAGAGTCTTTCAGTCCTGCTCAATCACAAAGCTACAATCAATTGCCGGCCCAACGGAAAAGCTGCGATCCATGTAGCGTGTGAAACGGCGAACGTTGAGTGTCTCAAGATCCTTTGCAACCACGGAGCTAAGCTGAACTGCTTTGCAATGAGTGGGCAGGCGCCCTTGCACTTCTGTACGACACGAACCTCCATGCCTTGTGCCCAGCAGCTGGTTTGGAGAGGTAAGGTAAAGCTCTGGAGTTGTCTTGTGCCATGCCCAGAGATGGTGGGCATGGTCTGTGGTTTCTGTTAGGAGGCAATTTGTCGGAGTACGTGTGTATTTACCCCTTCCATCCACAGCTGACCCATGCCTTCATCTCAGATAACTTTTCCCCATCTCTTTGATCAGACAAAGTTTTTCCCATTCTGATTCCTCACCCCATCTGTCCTTCCCTCTCCATGGCCACCAGCCCTTACTCCACGATTGTTTCCCACTTCAGTGCCTCCAGCCCACTGCCTGGTCAGTCCATCAGCAGAAGAGTTCATCTGAATCAGGGAGTTTCTATTTCTCTATATTGTTTCTGTCTTCATGTAGGTTTACTGTTGAGAGGTTTTCACATGAAAGTGCGTCCCTGTTCTCTTCTTTCTTGTTCACATTTCCTTGATCTCAGTAAAATTCTTCCAACTACTTGTTTTTTAAGGCCTGGCCTTGAAAAACTGGATGTAGATTTTCATACCATCTCTCCATTTGTCAGCAGCCAAACTCCTGCATCTATGTTAGCGATTGGGGAAAAAGGGCTGTTCTGCAAGCTTTTTATTTTCCCAAAGTAATGTACATTATGCTGCTGATCATCTGTAACAAACGAAGCTGTGAATAGATGTAATTCCTGGAGAAATATATTGGTGTCACACACTGTTTCCGTAACACAAGGATGCTGACTCAGGACACAGTAAGAGACAGATGTAAAAGGTCCAGCAAAGTCAGGTAGTTCAAGTCTTAAGTTACAGACGGACAGGTTCCGCTATTTATCAGGAATTCCGCTATTTATTTGTGCCACGGCAAATGCAAACACTTTTGGTGTTGGTTTTTTTTTTTGCTACATGTGTTGTTATTGAAGGCTTTTCCTGAGATGCAGAGCCCAAGTGTGATTTGTGGGCAAGGCAAACTGCAGTACCGAATGAATAACCACATCGCTTTTCTTCTGCTGGAAAGATACATATTATTTTGTTGGGTAGAAAGGAAAATAAGTGCTGCCAGTTGTATCCTGCCCAAAGCAAACAGTCCTGACAGCAGGAGTTGAATTTCCTACCATGGAAAAGCTTAAAAGTCCAATGTACTCTTATAAAATGTAGCATAGGATGAATGCAAATGAAAGGATATATTCTGCAGGCTTTTTCCACCCACCGGTCAGCAACAGAATAATAACACTTTACAAGCCACCCTTCATCCCAAAGCACTCCGTAAACTCGAATCTCCGTATGAGCTAAACGTTGAGGATGCAGACAAAACGGGCAAGGTCTGGGGCGTGATGTGGCAGGGGAGCACCGGCACACAGCGGCAGCCCCAGCACCCGAGGCCAGGGTGCCGGTTAGCGGCCCCGCACCAGGGTTTGCAGGGCGCACCTCCCACCTCTGCCGTCTCCGCTCAGGGGGGTCGCGTCGGGTCCGTGCAGGTGAGCGCGGTTTAACCGCTCCTGGTTTTGGGCGACTCGCCAGCCAAGCAAAACCGATCCCATGTTCGTTTGCCGCCTCCGGACTTAGATTGCCGATGGTGTCGCGGACGTGTGACATGGCCAACACTCAACGCGGCTTAACGGCATTAGCCCTCAGGTCTCCCAGCCCGGAGGCAGCTTCGGACCCCTCTTCCTCCCACCCTGTCCTTACACCTCGCTCTCGGCGTGCGTTTGGCCGCATCAGGGCTTTTGCGAGCCCGGAGGGAAGCGGGGTTTGCCCAGCAGGTGGCGCCGTTGCCCCAGCAGCCGCGTCCCCGCGGCGGTGCGCGTCCCCGCGCGGCCGGGACGCGGGAGCGCGACCCCGAGCTGGGGTGGGGGCTGCATCACCTATGGATCTGTCCTTAAATGTCCTCTGCTCCAGGCTCGCAGCTAGCGAGGTGCTGCAGGAAGCGTTCTCGGGGCGCGGGGCTGTGCGCCGGAGGAGGAGCAAAGCTCTCCCTCTTCCTTCAGTTCTCAATTCACAGGCGAAAGCAGCTCACGCAGAGGTCTGGACCTGCGCCCCGCTCCAGAATGGGGTGTTCAGATAAGGCCTTTGGGCAGCTCGGGGCCAAGCTACCGCAGCTGAAGCTGGATCCAAGAACCTGAAGTTTCTAAGGGTTTTCTGGTGGCTTAAGAAGCGCAGAACCCATGTCCCTAGCTATTCGCATTTCCATGTGTGTCTTCCAAGCCAGTCGCCCACCCTCACCTTCTCCTCGGGTAGCAGGGCTCAAGCAGAGATGTGGCCACACTAGGAGTTCATTGCCTTCACTTTCTCCCTTCATCTTTCTTCGGCAGGAGCAAACGTGAACATAAAAACAAACAACCAAGATGAGGAGACTCCTCTGCACACCGTTGCGCGTCTGGGTATCCCGGAGCTGGTGGCCTTTTACGTGGAACAAGGAGCGCACGTTGACGCTCTCAACGCCTACATGGAGACGCCCCTGGCTTGTGCAGCCTACTGGGCCCTTCACTACAAGGATCAGATCTACAGCCCGGATCACCACCTCATCTGTCGGATGCTCTTAGACTATAAAGCTGAAGTGAACACTCGTGATGAGGATTTTAAATCACCGCTCCACAAAGCTGCCTGGAACTGTGACCACGTCCTGCTGCATATGCTGCTGGAGGCAGGAGCAGAAGCAAACATCATGGATGTCAATGGCTGTGCACCCCTACAGTATATCTTAAAAGTGACATCTGTGCGGCCAGCTGCCCAGCCTGACATCTGCTACCAGCTGCTACTGAATCATGGAGCAGCTAGGATATATCCTCTGCAGTTCCACAAGGTTAAGGATGGCTGTGTACAGTAGGGATATGGAGAGAGGTGATGTCTTGAACAAGAATGGGATGAGAGATCCAAACTTTAAGGTTTGGTGGAATCTGGATTTGCTAGAGTCTTGTAAACTGTGGGCCCAGAATGACCAAAACCTCACGAGATAACCTATTGGAAGCGTGGTATCACTCAACTGAAATGAAATTACAGTTGCTAATGCCAGAAACCAGACCCAGATCCCTTTTTGGTTCTTAATCAACCTGAAACCCCAAACTCTAAATGCTGGTTTAAGCCTGATTTTTCAGAGCTGATTAACTTTCTTATATCATAATATCTACATGCCGTTGTCAAGCCTGGCTCCATACAGGTGTAACTGGGCTATATGAAATACATATTGCATGGCCCCTGTCAAAGACTGGACATCAGACCAGTTGATTCAGTTTGTCACTTCTGGCCTTTTAAAATATATTCAAATCTATTCAAAATGAAATTGATCTCAGTAAAGCTTTGGCTCATTCCCTGGAAAAGTGAGAAATTAAGAGGAAATGCTGTGCCTGGGCTCATAGTTTATGGAAAAAAAAAAAAAAAAGAAAAATAATTGCAGGATCCCTCCCAAAGAATTTCTACATGTCTATAAAGCCCAAGGCACTGACAGAAGTAGCTGATGGACTTCTTGTATCAGGCAACTAAGTAAGCTTGCGGTAATCAGATCTCACTCACTCTCATCCAGTGCCATGACCAATATTTTGCAGCTCCTCCACTGTATATACAAAGTTTTATAAAAACAAGCCAAGCAGCCAGAAGCCTTTGAATACAAAGCCAAACTTTTGGTTGTGCCCTCTCGAGCGCGGGATGAGCTGGCCCTGTCTGTAACAGAGCAACACTTCAGGCTCCTACAGCATGTTGGAGAGCCAGGCCTGGGGTCTCCTCTTCCTGCCTCCGCCTTTCTCCTGTTGCGTGGAGCGGGTCTCCCTTCCAAACCATCATTTGCCATCTGTAAAATATGTAGGATGATATTTATCCCAGAAGGATGTTCTGCAGTGTTGTTTGAGAAAGCCTCGCTACTGTGTGGGGCAAAATTGTGCATCATACGGTGTGAATGCTAAGTGTTATTTCATGTGTGTGAGTGACAGCAGATTTTGGGTTTTTCCTACCAAGCTAAAGTTACTGGGCAGAGCAGTTGTTCCAGGGGCCTTGCGTGCCTTGGAAGCCTTACTTCTGGGCGGTGTTATCTCCCAGTCTTACTTAAATTTTCCTGTAACCATGCATTTTTGACTCATATGATGGGGTTTTTTCCGTTCCCATGCTGCAAGACCTAGAACAAAGAGTTTGTGCATGGCTTTGCCTGGTGTCGAGTCACTCAACCTAGCCATGAACAAGTTATCTCCAGATTCAGGTGATAAAGCTGTCCCCATCATCTCCCCCCATCTGAAGATCTAAGCCAGTATTTGTGTCTGATGTTAAACTGGGGTGTGCACAGCCCCACTGGGGGCTAGCCTGGGGTTTCTGGCTGCAGGTTGCACTGAGCAGCGTAGACAGGGCTTGTGTCTTTTGCAGCTCTGACCTTATCCTCTCGTAATTCTTTGGCCCTGTCCATCTCAGTATGGCATTGCACAGTGCCAGGCATCCAGGCTAGCTCCAGCTTCTTGGTGGTACTCATGGTCTCTATGCATCCTGCCTGTAGGTGCTACAAGCCTGTCATTCCCACCCCAGAGCTGTGGAGGTTGTCGTCAATACCTACGAACACATCAAATCAACATCGAAGTGGAAAGCAGCCATACCCGATGACGTCTTTGAGGTAAGCTCCTAACGAGTTGTAACTGAGTAAAATCCAAGCTCATTGTTTGCACTCTCCATATCCAGCGACAGAAAAGTGAGAATGCTTTTGAAAGAGGAGAACATCTCAGAGGATTTGGGGCTTCCCCATTTAATATCACTGACTTGACAAAAGCATATCAGTCACTGACAGAAGACATATTTTTGAGAAATTGTCATTGCAACATTATCCTTTGGAGCACCCCTGTCAGGGGTGCTGCAGGAGCTCAGCTATCTCTGCACTCAGCAAGTGTAAAGATTCTGGCTGTGACTGGTGTCTCTTCAGATCTGTCGATGTGTATATTTATATTTTTTTTAAGTCAGCAAATGTTTTAAAAGTGCGATGTTACACGGGTACGACTATGTATCTTTAGGTTCTGTTGCATGGGTTGGGTTTCTGTGAGCAGGACTGGTTAGCTGTAAATACAAGGGAGAATTTCAATGGAAAATGAGAGATCAAAGAGGAAAAGGTGTTGTCAAAAGCCAAAACTGTGGGACAAACTACATGCTTTGACATAATTATCCCTTTAATTCAGAAATTGTCATAGTTCCAATATTCCACTTTAAACCTAGTTTTTTATTAATACTGGGCTTTTTCAAAATTTTCAAATCATTGCTGAAGTTCTGTGCACCAATATCTGCTGTACATTATCAGTGATGTTTAGGGAAATCCACCCATATCATAACACAGAGTTATATAGCCAGAGGAACTATGACACTTTTTTGGGGTCAGATTTGTCAGAAAAAATTGAAAGAAATCATTGTGGGTGAATGCAAAATTAAAAGTTAGAGGTCTTTTTTCACCTTAACAACAACAATAATAAAAATTTTTCTTCAAACAAAAATTGTCATCTGAAATATTGGAACACTTATTTGGAAAAGTACACAGTTACTCTATTTGTTTGTCGAGATTTTGATTTTTGTTGTCAAAGCTTTTTGCTGAATGTGACATGAAATTGAAGAAAATTTTTTGTTCACACAAATCCATACTTTTCCATACATAAAGTGTACCTGAAAATACGTGTAACCAGATCTGTCAAGTAGCAAGATTATAAAGTAAGGTCAAGTCCCACGTAGTCGCACGTATTTACCGTTTGCTTCTTTTATTTCAACAGCGTTTGTAAGCATCTGCACTTTTCTTCTCATGGGGAAGCCATTTCATCTGTTCTCAAAGGCCGCTGGGACGATGAGCGAGACCAGAGGTCCTTCGCCGTCCTCAGCCCCAGCGAGCCCGTCGGTAGCGCCGGCATGGTGCTGCCTCGCTGCCCCGTGGTGAGGTTTAGGGGATTGACTCGCCCACGTGCGCTGACCCTGGGCTGGCTGCAGCATCTGTTCAGATCAGGACTCGTATCACAGAGAAACCCCCACCTCAAACTGCAAATATAAGACGTACCAAGCCTAAAGACTTCATCACAGCCTTTAACTTCACACTAAATATAAATAAGAATTTTGTGCAGGCATTTGGCTAAACTGAGTCCCTGGTGCTTGATGTGCCTCCAAGGGGCAGGATGGCCGTCTCTGTGTCTTACCTTGTTCTGCCGAGGGCTGCATGTGGCCCAGGGAAAGGGAGCGAAGGAAAAAAGGCCTTATTGCCCTAAAACACGCTTGTTTTTTTGTTTTTTTTCCAGCGGCACCAGGATTTCTATGACTCTTTGTTCACTGTGTGCAGCAATTCACCACGGTCACTCATGCATTTGTGCAGATGTGCTATTCGGGCTATACTGTCAGAAAGGTGCCACCGAGGAGTCCCCTTGCTCTCCATACCCCCGTCCGTGAAGAAGTACTTGCTGCTGGAACCAGAAGGAATCATCTACTGAGCTGCAGCGGCGCGGGCCCCAGATCCGCACGCCTCTGCGGGGTGCTGGAGATCCAGGCACAACCCGTACGCAGCCCTCCGCTTTTGGACAGTCACGGGCCAGCCCGAAGCCGGGCTGGGATTTACCAGCTCTCCCCCGAGCCGCTGTCTTTCCCTGCACTGAGGAACTGCAGCTGCAGGCTGTGGGTCGCGCTGGGGGAGGCAGAGCTGGAGAGCCCCCTCCCCCCCCCCCAAGCAAACACAGGGGAGCATACTTCCATGCTTTGTTCAGCCTAGCTTAAACGATGCTTCTGCTGCCCTTGGTATTTATTCCACTGCCTGCTAGATAGCATTAGATACAATCTGAACAACCTTTCATACTGTTTCACTGTGATTTTCTTCAGCTGTCATTCTGGGAGTAAAAGAAAGGATACCGTAAAAAAAACCCAGAACATTTATTAGCATCACAGAAATGCTTTCCAAGAAAGAAACAGGCAAACTGCTTTGAATCATGACCACAGACAGGATTTCAGCAGTTTCCATATTTTCCTGTGGATTGACCCTCAATTCAATGTTGGTTCACTGTTCACTACACCTGTCTGTATCTTCTAAAGCTTTGTCATAATAATTTCCATTTTAATTCTAAGAATTTTTTCCATTATCAATCACAACACTGAAATCTGCAGCACTGAAAATTCTGTACATTGTGCAGGTAGCTTTTAGCAGATGCTGTCTCTCTTTCTGCTCTTACTGTGACTGATGAAAATTTCATGTCCTGGTGTTGAGAAATGCAGGTAGAGTGGACTTGCCCCTGTAGCCTGCACAGCTGTACTTATACCCATCCACATATCCCTCAGGACGCTGTTGGATGAGATCTGGGAAGAATATGAACCCTTCTCTTCGTTGACTACAAAAGGAATCTAGCCTGCTAACATGGACCACGCACCTCATTTTCTGGCAGCTGTGTTTCCAAGATGAAGATGTGTTGGCTGTGCTGTTACAGACCTGCCCATCCCCCTGCTTGGCAGGCCCTGTGCTTTCGGACCTGGCAGCGCTGGGTTCCCTGCTCACAGGAAACCATTACTCCTGGCCAAGCTGCTGTCTCCAGTTTGGGGGGATGAAATGTGGGTCAGAGGTAGTTCACACACCAGTATCCAACAGCAAGGGCAAGTGTGTGATCTGACCCACAGATAAAAACCATTTTTCTTCCCTTTTTTAGTTTGATGCGATCCGTCTGGGCTGTTCCATTTCTTTTAGACCCTGACAATTCTGGGCTTTGTTAAAAGGGAGGTGAGCTGTGCCCACCATTGGGAGCCAGCCACTCCTGACTTCTCATTGCATCTCTGACTGTGAAGCTGTCGGCCCGCATCATTACTGTTACCTCTTTGCAAGAGAGCCCCAGCACGTTAGGCTCTTCCCAGCTGGACAGCCGCAGCCAAGCTATTCGGTGTCTCTGTGTCTCGCAAAGCAGCAATAACAACACTCGAAGAAACATGCAGATTATTTAGTGTTATAAATCGCTTTTCTTTCTTTTCATTGCAGTTTTCATGAATCAAAGCTTGTATGCTGTGTTAGGAGAGAATCCAACTCATGGGTCTGTTTATGTTTAGCTAGACAGCAACCTAGATTGTGATTGAACAGTTTCCAGTTCCAACAGAGAATTTCAAAGACAACACAGACCATGAGAAAATGCTTTCTCATATGAATGAGGTCGTAATACAGGTCCCTGTACTTTACCAGACTGATGAAAGATTTCTATAGAGTTGCAGAGATATCTCTATCAGAGACACTGCAGTAGTTTACAGGAGAGAACGATCAAGGTCTGGGGTAGGATGACTGTAGAAAAATCCACTCGAGACAGTTCCAGGTCAATGGGATCCACTGAATTCTGTGCTGCAGAAGACCAGTGAATTCGGAACGAGGAAAGAAGCTTAGGTTAAACTCACTGCTTTTCTAGGCAATGCACCTATGGAAGCCAGGCATGAGGAAGACAATTTGCAAACTGGTTAAGGCAAGAAAACATTTGTTGCTTTCTGAACAGTCTGACAACGGGGCAAGCTGGGTAGTGCGGAAGAGAGAGATGGAGGTAGCTGATTGTATTGGGAACACATCCCCGCGCTGGCTGCGTCTGGAAGTGAAACTCTGCATCTGGAAGAGGGAGGTTTAAGGCAGAACAATAGCAGTGTTTTCTGACCTGTCGTAGTCAAGACTCTCTTGCTGAGAGAGAAGAAAAAAGGCTGTCACCAGTGTTCCTAAATTCCCTCTGATCCTCCCCCTCTGCAGTGAACACACTTAATTTTTATTCTGCGGGCACCCAGGCTCACTTCCAAGCTTTGTGCCAAGCAGGTGCCAGATTATAGCCATTGTGGTATCTGACAGGGAGCACAGTGGGAGCAGGCTGATTATAGTCGTAGGAATTTGCAAGCTGTTAAAAACACTGGAGAACATCCCTATCACAGAAAAAAAGACCTGATTGATGCACTTTAATTGCTTCTGTTGTTGGAGTTCGAAAGACCAACAGTAAGCAAACCTTATTATTGTTACCTTTTAGCACTTCTTTCTTTCTTCCTCTTCCTGTACTCTATTCCCACGCACTGGATGGAGTTGCTCTTGTGAGGCATGGGGGTA
The DNA here is from genome assembly GCF_030867145.1 of Opisthocomus hoazin. Taxonomy (NCBI): domain Eukaryota; kingdom Metazoa; phylum Chordata; class Aves; order Opisthocomiformes; family Opisthocomidae; genus Opisthocomus; species Opisthocomus hoazin. The sequence goes on along the minus strand of NC_134417.1, from coordinate 66,779,266 downwards.
CCTGATACTAAGCTCATCATTTATTAAATAAGCTCATAATTTATTAAATTTATTAAATTTATTAAATTTATGGGATGCACAGTTTTATTATTCTGATAGTGCAGATGCCTTGAAATTTCATACTGTCATATAGCTCCTGATCACGCTTTTGTATTTTTAAAGCTGCAACAAATGGGATGGCTGCAAGTGGAAATAATAAGAGACTGAGTTGTCACCCCTACATGTTTGAACCTAGTCATGATCTAAAATGACAGAAAATTCTTTTCAGGGTTGTTTGATGAATTCTGAGAAATGAGTTGCTTTTTGCCATTTGGCTTCTCAGTAGACACGTAGCCATGTTTGAGACATTTCCACTGCATTTCACAGTCTATTAGAATATTTAAAGCACAGACGGGCACAAAGTATGAGCTACCCTTTCCCATTGGCAACCCTTTCCCACAGCTCCCTTAATGACTTCTCAATGGATAGCAATGAGATTACATGTTTTTGTCCTTGTGCTTTTTAAGAGGTGTCTATGAAGAGATGTTCCTAAGCCACATGCATTGCTGACAAGAGAAGTTATGCCATCTATGACCTTATAGGTCATGATGGCAGATGACTCTGCATGTATTTGTGGGCCAGTGCAGAGCCATAATTCAGCTGTTCATGGAAATATCAACATACTCTTTGTAAAGTGCTCTTGCAATAATTTTAAATGTAGCCCCTAGTGTCTGATTCGATCCAGCTTGACTCAAAACTCCAATAATTTACACACAGAGAGCATGTGGGCAAAACTGAAGTCTAACAGCGTTCAGGACTGTATTTTCCTGCAAAAACTTGAAACATCTATTCATAGTTGGTCAGCCTTTAGATACTAGGACAATGAACCCAAACCAGCATGGCTCGTTCAGCTCTCCAGCACTGCTGCTTGTCCTGCCAGCCTAATGCCAAGAAGGGGAGCCAGAGACTGCAAAGCAGCAACATAGGACATTGGAAGAAGAAGCAGTAAATGCTGACCAGTTCTGGCTCAGCGTCCAGCCAACATGTTTTTAAAACCATCACCATTCATCCTTGAGATGGACTAGTTTTCCAGTGCTGCTGGTGGCAGAAGGAGAGGGATACATTCTCAACTGCCTCCTACTTTGTGCAGTGGTACCAAGACCGTAAGGGTTACACAGGGCATAGGGATGTGATAAGTAGATTTTCTCTCCACAAAGGTGGCTTTGGATAAGTATCAACGACTGGTCCTAGAGCATGATACATGTTTTGTTAATGTGCTCATTACTGGTATAATCAACAGTCAGTGTCACCTGCCTCTACTCCAAAAACAAGCTCTCCAATGAGAGTCTATTGCTTGGCTGAATGGCAGCAATGCTCAGCCTCGGGACCCTCAGCACAAGGGGATACTGGTTCCACATCCCTTGCTGCTCTTCTAGTGAACTGCACTAAGCTGAGTTTGCATTATAAAGAGGGAAAGGTTCAAAGCCCAACCCAAAATATAGGGTCTTGGGGCCACCTGCCACACGCAGCCAGGATTTCCATGTCTTTCTATCCTTAGGATTTGAAAAGCTGGCAGATGAAGGAGATGGGTTGCCTGCACCCTTTTTCATGCTGTTACATGACATTATCACTAGGGCTGCATGGAGGATGATGAGGCTGTCTGCATTGTCCTGTAAGGTTTTGGACCAAAACTCCTGACTACATGAAAGCAGAATGGTGTTGAAGTGCCCATTTTGATTCTGGCATCTCTGCGTGGGTCTGTGTGCACATCGGGGTGTGTGTGCATGTGCATGTGTGAGGAGACTTGCACAGAGATCCCAGTCAGTCTTTGATCTGGTTTCAATCAGAGTTTTTCAACCCAAATCAGGATATCAGAGCTGAAACCAATAAATTCCCATAAGTGTTTTGACATCAACAAAGTTTTACTTATTAAAAACCACCTACCATCTTGAAAAAACATTTTTCTTCTTGAAAAACCATTTTTCTTCTTTTCATGGGGCAATATCTTACAGCCTATACACCAGTTTTGACAGAATCAAGTTAACTGCTGTGATCATGAATTTCTATAAATCTCCCAGACTGAGCAAGGCTGACGACTATTTTTGTAAAATGTCAGGAACACAATTATTAGGGTGTAGGGGAAAAGGTGCCATGAAAGATGGCAGTTTTCCTTTTAAATGCAAGCACTGCTGGATCAATTAAAATGATCACAGGGGCTCGGCTCATTCGTATTTGAGGAATGTCCTTTGAAAACGCGCTAATGCTTTTGGCAGCAGATTTTGCTCATGGGACAAGAACCTTTAAATTAAACATACAAGAGTTCAGTCTTCAAAATTGGAAGGAAGATTGAAACAGTCTGGGGTGGCCTATGCTATTATATACCTTTATTAAACTCTGAGGAGCCAAAGAGGCATGCCAGCTTTTCAGTGCGCTGGAAGGTTTGCAGGGCCCTTGAAGGGCTGCTGCTGCTTTTCTGAAACACTACAAGATATAGATGGGTCGGACACAGCAATATTTCCATTTACTTTCAGGATATGGCAGTAGAATTTCCCTGTACTCCCTAGGGTTTGCTCTTCTGCTAAATGACAGTGCAGAACATGCTATTAGCGGAGATGCCAAAGCCTAGCTAGCATCTGACACCTTAACCTCCCCAAGAATTATATCAAAGTATTGGAAAGATCTACCACAGTCTCTATTTGTAGAACGGCAGGGACCTCCGGTGCAGCAGACGAGTAGGTCGGAAAAGATTGCTATATACAGCAACTGTCAGATGAAATTGTTTGGCTACTCAGAAATTTGTTTCTGACTATTTCTCCAAATGCATCTTAAGCTTCATAAGGCAGAAAGTTGAAAGGTGATGATGGATATTACGCATTCCAACGACCTGTTTGCTTTTAATACACAGTTAACATTTTCCTAGCATGTAGCAGCTGTGTGTTGCCCTTTACCTTGCACAGGCACCCTACGGAGTGCTGCTAAATTACAATTAAGGCATTTGAGGCAAGGACAGCAGGGCACGTGATGATTTTTACACCATTGGAGAACCGTTCAATTCTGTTCTTTCAGGCTGGAACTGGCTAAGGGATGCTGGTATTAGCCTTTTGCCTAGTGCAAGAATACCACCACATTTTAGCCTTGTAACACTGCAATTGATATGGCTGCTTAGGCTATTTGTACAACAATTAGCAGTGCATTAGATTATGTCAGTAACAGTCAGTGGGGAGTTGTACTGCCTGTGTATAGCCATAAGCTTGCTGGCTATTTGTGGGGGGAAAGAGCATTGAATCCAGACAACTTTGGTCAAGAATAGGGATCTGTATCTATTCCTGATAGCCCTAAAAACACCACTAGTTGGTCAGGGACTAAGGATAAGTAACTGCTAAGATCTGAGGAAAAAGGTGCAGGAACAAAAGCGTAGCAATACTCACAGAAGGTCTACTTTATAATAACACACTCTAAAGGAGGGGACATAATTGTGTGCCCTATAAATACATGGGCACTGGTTCTTGCAGTAGGAAAACGGCGGCATTGCTGAAGGGCAGGGCAGTGCCTGGGCTGACTGCGAGCACGCAGTGTGCTGGAGAGCACAGGCGAAGAGACAACGCTGTGGTCAGAGCAAAGCTATTTCATAACAAAAAGTAATATAGGTATTTTAACATCCATGCAGAGTACAGCTCACCCTAAAGTTCACAGTTGCAGTGAAGTCTACTGAATTACACCTACCTCCCAAAGTCGAGCCGACCCTTTGGTGAGTCTGTCCTGCTGTTTCCAAGTTCACTGCTGGGGAATATGCACGTGGCTGCCCTGAACTCCAGGGCACGCTGCCTGCTGATGTCTGTGGTGAGCACACCTCTTGGTGCCAGCAGCTCTGAACTATACCTAGCCGGAAATCTGGAACCCAGTCTGTCATCTGGGTCCATTTCTCCCATAGACCTGCCCTTCCCTCCACCATAAATCCACAGAATTTCAGTGATTTCTTTCTTTCTTTCCCACCTTGTAGTGGGTTTTGGTAGCTTTTGTTTGGACCATTTTTTTGATACAGTGAAGAGAGTTTGTCCCAGTTAAAAACAATCTGAAATGAGTTGCACAGACACCTGCGCACACACAGAGTGACAAGATGTGAACAAAGCCAAACTCTTCTCAACTAAAGGAGCTTCAACCAGCTGGGAAAAAAACAAAACAAAACAAGTAATACATTTTTCTATGTAATATTTGTTTTTTATATAGCAATACACTGGCAGCGTAATTTTCAGCTGTTCGGTAGGTGGAATACAGTATGTACCACAGCATTACTTTGGTCTTAAAGGTGTCTAAAGCAACCAAGCCTGGTGTGACCTGCAGAATATGCAGCAGTCCAGTCTAAAACTCAGACTCAATTGCCTTACTTGTTTTTGTTGGATTACTTTAGAACTCATTTATAGGGTTTAATGCAGGAATCTGTAGTTCCTGCAATAATTTACAATATTTTCATATTATTTCAATGCTTCTCTATATGCTCTGGTGCTCGGCTTTGGAGGGTGGGTCCGGTAGCCAGCAAAAGGTGGCAAGCATCGGCTGCAGCGCTGAGGCAGCTGGATTAGCCCAAGGATAGGGATGGGAGAGAGTGAGGTGTCCTCCTCTCCCTGGCTGTGTAGCCTCTTGCACATGAGATGGTGCCTGATCACCACTGCTACTCCATCACTGCACCCTCTTTTAGCAAGGGTGGCAGAGCTGCTATCCCCCTCTGCTCCACTGCAGTTCTGTGGGTTTGTGTCGCCCTCCACCGCCTCTGGATTTCCTAACCAGCAGGAACCCTTTTACCCAGCCTGCCAAAATACAGTCTTCATTTAAATGCCCCTTGCTCATACGGCAGGTGGATGAAATCCAAATGCTGGATTGATTCTGGGGGACAGGCAGCGTGCCTTGCCTCAGCACCAGCTGAGGCAAGCTGTGCTCGCACATGTCATATGCCAGCGCGCTGGGAGGTTCCTACCCTGTATTCAGAAACACAGGAGAGACTTTGTTTCCTGCCACCTTTCCCCAAAATCAAATTCTGCATCCTCCACTGGTGTGGGAGGAAGTAAAACCTTGGCTTCTAATGACACCAAGACCCTCTAGAGATCTGAGATTTATCAGCAAGGCCCCTGTCCTCAAAGCCATTTATGTCTGGCAGCTTCTTTTTGCACCACTGGAGCTGTGGTTGCACCCTGCCTGGCCAAGCCATTTCCACCGAGTGGGTGGAAACGGACAGATGTGGCAGGGATCAGTGCAGAGGAGTTGTAGGAGCTCAGCTGATCCAAGTAGTGGTGGTGGGAAAGAAGTGAGGGACAAAGGGGAGAATTGGCATTAGAATCAGAAGGGATATTGTGGATTTTCACATGGTGAAAACTGAGTGTCTCAATAAACCTGGGAGAGTGGGCATGCATGGTAGGAGGTGAAGTCCAACAGCAAACTAGGAAAAGAAGAAACTAACCCAATGTGAACCAAAAAGATTAAACATCATTTATTTAACAACAACAATCAGCATTTTGAGGGCTGTGAATGGTGACTTGTGATGCTAAAAGCTGACAATGCTATTCTGAGCACAAGACTCTCCACTTGGTAACAGTCAACATTTCTGTGTGCGCACCCAAAGGCTTGTCCCTGGCGCGAAGAACTCGTAAGCCACCAGCATGGGCTGCAGCCCCTCCATGGAGAGCAGCTTCCTACCACAAAGACTCCAAGTTCGGGCAAACCCAAGCATTTTCACCTGCGCTTCTCCTCAGGGGCAGCTGTGGACTCTTAGGGGGACCTTAACAATGGGCAAAGAGGTGAATATGCAGCCCCATCCCAGGCAGGCACATGGCCTTAGCAAGCCTTGGATGGAGGCGTCTAAGACACCCTCACAGGGCTGAGGGGAGCCGGGTGCCTCTGCAAACCAGTTCTCCTACTTTTCTTTCCAGCTGGTTGAAACTCCACTGGTACCTGGCGCGCTGCACTGCGGCCGTCACTGTGTCCTCATGTTGGGCACCTCACGCAGCACCCACGCACCTCTGTGCTCCGGAGCGGACCCAAGCTGTGCACCCCGTGTCCCCCAAATGTCCTCGTCCCTTTCCCATCCTCTCAAGAGCTTTGACAGAGGGTTGGCTCTGCCTGGAGAAGATCAAGCAGCTCCTTTTCCAGTTGACCGGGACACACTAGCCACAGCTGTCCAGCTGTGCTGTGAGCGTGGGAGGGTTTGCTATCAAACGGCACCAAGTCTTGCCTGGCTGCTGGCACCCACTTGAGCGCACGGAGAGCTGCCCTTTCCGATGCGGGGCAGGGAGAGGGGCACAGAGGCAGCCCTGGCTCCCCTCCATTTCCAGATGACCCAACTGCACTGGTGAGACTGGGGCTGAGCGGCTCCGGGCAGGCAGGAGCAAACTGCAGGCGGTGCCTGGAACAGACTTGAACATGGGCTTGAACTTTGACGCTGCTCCTTCCAGCAGCCTTGAAAGGGAGGGAGAGCGGTGGCGTGACCGGCCCAGGCGGCTCTCGCTGACTCGATGTAAACATGTTTTTAAGCTCCTGGTGCAGCCGGCGGGGAACACACTGTCCCCGTGGGTTCCCTGCCTCTCGCCCAGGAGGCTGCCAGAACAACGGCAATAGGCACTGCTGCTTCCCACAGCCCCCGGCCCCGAGCGGAGGAGGCCATGCTATATACTTAGCCAGTGTTTGTCCTTAAAGAAAAAGGAGAGAAAAAAAAAATAGGGTGGAAAGCTGTAAGCAGAACAAAAGAGCCAGCAGCTAGCAACTGAACAGCAGCCAGCAACTGAACAGCAGCCACACGTTTCCTGAAGGGTATTTTTAAGGTTTATAATCGTTCCCTCCTTATTTACAGTGCTGTTTTGTGTCCTTTTATCTAGCGCTAGCTGCCAGGCTGCCCTCTGCTTAAACCAAGCTATTCACGTCCAAGCGTCTGGAGCTCCACTGCCTATGGGAGGCAAGCTTAGCTTTTTTAGGCTCGCAGCCCCAAACAGCTGGAATAATCTTCCAGCCTCATTGAAGCGGGCCCCCACATTGTTCGGGGTTTGGACACTCTTAATCCTTTTTCTAAAAAAGCCTCAGCTGTGTGAAATGAGCACAAGCAGCGGCTGGTCACTGTTGTGTGCCATTAAAGAGTCCTGTCCTTCTGTCTCCAGGCATGGGCAAAGCCCCTTTATCCCAGCCGAGCTCTTGATGGCTGGGGACACAAGGACAAACTGCCCGCTTTGCCGGACAGGGACAGACTTGCTCCTCAGAGCCAACAGCAGCTCTGCACCCAGACTTTCTCAGCGTGGACCTGGGCTTTTGGTCTCGCCTTGCTTGAACAGAAAGGCTGAGAGCTGACCTCTCTCTGGCCTGGGGTGACTGGAGCTCAAGGTGTTGTGGTATACTGGTTGCACTGCCTTGGACAAGGGCGATGGGGCTGAAGCAAGAGCTCTCAGCCAGTCTGGTACTTTTAGGTTGGCCGTATGTGCATATACACATTTCTGTTAAACATATCTTGAATGTCAAAATGTATGCCACATACTCCTCTTCCCCCCCTAGGTGTGTCACTTGATCGTAAATTCCTCCAACACAACACAAGCCATCTTGCAGACCACATGGCAGGTAACACAGTGAGGCCGCCGTCTTGCCTGGTCTTGCACTCTGAAGGGGTTAAAAGTTAATTTACTTGTTGTCTTCTGGAGACCCTTCAGGAGTGTGTATGTCTTCTCTACCGATCAGCAGCTCAAACCATTTTGCCTTTGTCCACAATTCACTGGCGTCAACGAGAAGCTTGTCATAGATTTCAGCGGACATGATGTGAGATCTAAAGATGAATTATTACTGCTCTAATAGTTATAATTTACATTGGTTAATATGTTGATCCCACATTATATTACACTTTTTTTAATTGCTTGAAAGAGAAAATAAAGGGTTAGCATATGTTAGAAGAACTTTACAGCAAAGAACAGTGAATTACATCAGCAGTTCTCAGACATGCTTGTAGACAACCTATTGATCCTTTACCTATATTCTGTATTCTATACCCATGCTCTATAAAAATAAGAATAATTTAGTAACTGCTTCTGAATCTATTATTTAAAAAAAAAACTTTTGTAAGTGAAAGCTTAACATCATTTACACCAATATACTGCTATTCTGCAAGAAATGTTTACATTTAAAAAAACCCCAAAACTTCCAGTGTTAATAAACTTTAAAGAAATTGTGGAGAGCATTTTAGCCTTTCATTGGCAACAGCTTTGCTGGAATCTCCTTTCTGTTCTTATGAAATTAAACAACCCCCTCTGAAAAAGCATGCTGCTGAGGACAGAACTTCTCCCCCAAAAGTCTCATTTGCTATAGCAGTGAGTGTGTTCATTCCTGGGAAGAAATGGGAGGATCTGCAGTCCTCTGCTCAGTTTGACTGCAGTGGTGCAGATTTGAAGTCAAGACACATCTTCTCCCTTAACATCAATACTCACAGGTGAAGAATGCCATTCGGTGGCAGAATAAAGGAGAAGGCAAGGACAACTGTTGGGAGAAGGATGAAAACATCTCTTTCAGTCAGCCTTTAATACTAATCTCTGTAATATAATTTCCAAGGTCTGCCTGAACCAATTTATGGCACTCCAGTGAATAGTTTTGCCATTTCTCCAGCTGTCCTGACATGGATGTCATTATTCAAGCGACAGAAGCCTGGGAATATGCAGAAGGTGCTAAGATTTTTTTTCCCCTCAAGTGAACTGATCATCCAGTGGCCTTGAAAAATCATCAAAAGCTTTTAGAAGTGTGGCGTGCCTTTGAAGCACTGTTCCCATCCTTCAGCTACAGAACATATGCGTGCACAGCCTGCCACCAGCAACAGTAGGAAGAACAGAGGAACAGGAGGGCAAGGCCATAGAGGCAAAGCACATGAAAGGATTTGGACCAGTAGAAGGCTGCTGGGCACCTCCACAAATAACATGGATAATGAAAACTTAAGCATATTCCCAGTCAGAGTTTGAAATGAAGCTTTCTTCATCATGTATTTATGTAAAACCTAAGGCCAAGTTGATTAGAAACAAGGGAGAGTTGCCAGTGAGTTCAGAGGGTTTTATAACATGCCCTAACTGAGCACAAACAAGTGCTTCTGTGTCAACACAAATGAAGTTTTATGCCTGAGCAAACAGTTTCCTACGGTCTCTGGAGCAACAACACGTACCTGTTAATATCCAGAGTGGTATAAACCATCTGATCCACCCCTGCACGAAGGTTGAATTCCTCCAGTAGCACCCTTCGTAAGCAGGGGAGTGACTCTGGGTCACCAGTACCCTTTGCAATGCAGGTTAGTCATTGGGCTGCATGCTACAGCAAATGGAGGCAAGAGCGACTATCCCTGCCAGCTATTCCACCCTGTTTCCCAGTTCATTTGTTAAAAATCAACCAGGCGTGTTCTGGATGGTGAAGCCACTAGAAAAGAGAAAGCCACGAACATAAACACTCAGGAAAGAGCTTTCAATGCATCTGATTTCTCAATATGCCTCACAGTATTTAACAATCAGTATCAGTTACAGTTAGCGCCTAATTTTCTGTAAAAGGTCTGCCCAGTTAGCAAATTCAGTGGTATGTGGGTGTCCCAGGAGGAGTAAGCGTGGCTCAGATGGAGCTCTCGGGTGCCTGAGCTGCTGCTCTGTGGGGTGCAGAGCCCCCAGTGATGAGCCTCACGCTGTCTCCTCTGGTTGTGGGGCACCCAAACCCAGACAGACCTGTGGTGCTGGGAAATGCAGCCCGTGGTGATGAGCTGCACAGGGGCAGCTCCAGGCACACACAGCTTGTGCCAGCAGCCAGAGGGGTTCTTCTGCTATGACCCATTGCCAGTTGTTGCAGGATAAATACTGTCTGAGATTTTCCATTATCTGTCCACCTTGGCCAGCAATGACACAGCAGTGACATTGTTCCGAGCTCTGTATTTCCAGCCTCCCACAACCACCCAGAATTAGTAAGGGGACTGGAGTCATCTACCTAAACATAGACATTCACTGACACTTGGGAAAGCCAAGAGCATCCATACAAGGTATTTGCATGGGACTGGCAGACGTGACGAAGGACCTGTGGAAGATCTCTGTTCTTCTGGAGTGACAGATGAGAGACAGGCAGAGTACTGCAGGGTTCGCTATACAGCATCAGGTGTCTATTTTTAGGTAACTGAATTAGCTGGGAGCCAGCTCACAGCTGAAGCCATCTAAATGCAGGTGCCTACATGTGCCCCAGGTGTGCAGGGTCCCATTACAGTCAGTGAACTCTGCCATTGAAGGCAGGAGAGCTATTCCGCTGGCCAGAAGTAGGCGTCTGCTCCAGGAGGAGCTGATAGCTTTCTGGGGTCCTCTGGATATATCGACTCGGGTCACTGGAGAGAGAGCTTAAATATCCAGCTCCCACCTCGGCGCATACAGACAGACACAAGCAGAGTGTCATGATAAGGTGTCGTACCTGGTGTGCTGAATCCCGTGACAAGGTTCTTCGTTTTCAGGCCCAGTCCCCTCACACAACATAGTACAGAAAGACCAAACTATAAACAACAATGAAAACAATTATCTTTTTTTACTTGATTTTCTTATTTGAGCCTTTCAGACAGGGCATATCTGTACGTATCATATTAACGTAACATAAAGTATGGCCGTCCTACACTGGAAACTCTCTGCCACTTTCCAGGAGGATGCTCTGCAGCCCCAAATGGCAGGAATGATGGTCACTCCTCTTGCTGCGTGTCCCACATCACAGGTCTGTCCAGGTTTTCAACTGGCCATGTATCCAGGAAGACAACACGAAGCTCGTTCCGCAAGGCTGTCCCCCTCACACGGCAGGAAATCAGGTAGGTCCTTTCTTTTCTTGCCTCTTCCTGCTAGGAACTGCAAAGCAAGGGAGTGACACAGAAAAGAAATTGAGCAAAGGAGGCAGGAGACCTGCATGGTTAAACAAGGAGCTTCTAGCGGAGATTAGGTAGAAGAGAAAGGTCCATGGAATGTGGAAAGAGGGGCAGGCCACATGGGAAGAGTACAGGAATGTGGTCAGAGCGTGCAGGGATGCGACGCGGAAGGCCAAAGCCCACCTGGAACTGAAGCTGGCAAGGGATGTCAACAACAACAAGAAGGGCTTCTTCAACTACATCAGCAGCAAAAGGAAGGCTAGGGACAATGTGGGGCCGCTGCTGAATGACGCGGGTGTCCTGGTGATGGAGGATGCGGAGAAGGCAGAGCTACTGAATGCCTTCTGTGCTTCAGTCTTCAGTGCCACGGCAGGCCCTCAGGAATCCCAGGCCCCGGAGGTAAGAGATGAAGCCTACAAAGAGGACGACTTTCCCTTGGTCGAGGAGGACTGTATGAGGGATCGCTTAAGCGATCTGGACATCCACAAATCCATGGGCCCCGATGGAATGCACCCACGAGTGCTGAGGGAGCTGGCGGATGTCATTGCTGAGCCACTCTCCATCATCTTTGAGAGGTCCTGGAGGACAGGAGAGGTGCCCGAGGACTGGAGAAAGGCCAATGTCACTCCAGTCTTCAAAAAGGGCAAGAAGGAGGACCCAGGGAACTACAGGCCAGTCAGCCTCACCTCCATCCCGGGAAAGGTGATGGAGCAGCTTATCCTGGAGGTCATCATCAAGCAAGTGGAGGAAAAGAAGGTTATCAGGAGTAGTCAGCATGGATTCACCAAGGGGAAATCATGCCTGACCAATCTGATAGCTTTCTACAATGACATGACTGGCTGGGTAGACGAAGGGAGAGCCGTGGATGTTGTCTACCTAGACTTCAGCAAGGCTTTCGATACAGTCTCCCATAATATCCTCCTAGGGAAGCTCAGGAAGTGTGGGCTGGATGAGTGGTTGGTGAAGTGGATAGAGAACTGGCTGAATGGCAGAACTCAAAGGGTTGTCATCAGTGGCGCTGAGTCTAGTTGGAGGCTGGTAACTAGTGGTGTCCCCCAGGGGTCAGTACTGGGCCCAGCCTTGTTTAACTTCTTCATCAATGACCTGGATGAAGGGTTAGAATGTACCCTCAGCAAGTTTGCTGATGACAGCAAACTGGGAGGTGTGGTGGATACACCAGAAGGCTGTGCTGCCATTCAGCGTGACCTCAACAGGCTGGAAAGTTGGGCAGAGAGGAACCTGATGAGGTTCAACACAGGCAAATGCAGGGTCCTGCACCTGGGGAAGAACAACCTCATGCACCAGTACAGGCTTGGGGTGGACCTGCTGGAGAGCAGCTCTGTGGAGAGGCACCTGGGTGTCCTGGTGGACGACAGGTTAACCATGAGCCAGCAGTGTGCCCTGGCTGCCAAGAAAGCTAATGGCATTCTGGGGTGCATTAGGAGGAGTGTGGCCAGCAGGTCAAGGGAGGTTCTCCTTCACCTCTACACTGCCCTAGTGAGGCCTCATCTGGAGTACTGTGTCCAGTTCTGGGCTCCCCAGTTCAAGAAAGATGAGGAGCTACTGGAGAGAGTCCAGCGGAGGGCTACAAGGATGGTGAGGGGACTGGAACATCTCTCCTATGAGGAGAGGCTGAGGGAGCTGGGCTTGTTCAGCCTGAAGAAGAGAAGGCTGCGAGGGGACCTAATATATACTTACAAATATCTGAAGGGTGGGTGTCAGGAGGATGGGGCCAAGCTCTTTTCAGTAGTGCCGTGACAGGACAAGGGGCAATGGGCACAAAGTGAAGCACAGGAAGTTCCATCTGAACATGAGGAAGAACTTCTTCCCTCTGAGGGTGATGGAGCACTGGAACAGGGTGCCCAGGGAGGTTGTGGAGTCTCCTTCTCTGGAGATATTCAAGACCCGCCTGGACAAGGTCCTCTACAGCCTGCTGTAGGTGACCCTGCTTCGGCAGGAGGGTTGGACTAGATGACCCACAGAGGTCCCTTCCAACCCCTACCACTCTGTGATTCTGTGACACAGGAAAATCTGTGCTAATTCTACGTGGGCTGATTTGTTGCACCCCGTTGCGATTTTCTTTCATAGCTGCAGAAGGATTATTGAGGAGAGTTGGTGAGGAGCAGCTCCTGACAGCCCGCACATATTTTTCCACTGAGATGAAAAATTACCTTATGAAGAGGCCTCAGACTATTCTGAAGACACAGGATTGTGTTCTAGCCTCTCGCTGTGCCATCCAGCATTTGCGATGGCAGGGAAGAATCCAGACTGCCCATGGGGATTGTCTGCCCTTTCCTTCCTGTGAGGTGAGCGGAGAGAAGCAGGACTGACTGAGACTGCCTACCAGTGCCTTGCTTTCTCTTTGCTGACTGCAAGGAGGAGCAGCATCTGGCCAGGTATGGAGTCAGTCTTTCTGTCTTGAATGTGCCTGCCGGCACAGACGTGCAGAGCCACCTTAGCGCCTGTAATACAGGATTGGGAGATAGGCATCTAAAATGATGTTGTCAGCTTTTGGGGAATGCAAACCTGAAGGTGTTAACCCAGAATTGTGCCCCTTCCTCTTCACCATCCCCACCCCCCCAAATTAGCTGAGCTGAGGGATCATAAACTGTCAAGTTCTACCTGCCATGTGCCAAAACTGCTCAAGAATTTAAAAGCAGACAATTCTTGGGGGTTGAAACCTGATCTTCTGAAGTCATCATCATTACTGTGAGGCAAAAAAAAAATATCTATTTTTCTATTTCAGTAGGGTTTCTTCTCAAAGGTAGCAAAGCTTGTTTTGTAATAACACTGTGGAGACGACATTGTTGCGTGCCAAGGGCAAAGTCTGGTGGATTTGAAAGCTTGATTGATAGGAAAAAGATGATAATGAATAACCACTTATCAAGGCTCCGGGGAGATTAATCTGGATGTGTGCTCAAGGTACCGGTAACAAAATCAGTGTATGCGTTTTAGCTGACGATCTGGAAGAGAAAACATAGGGTGCGTTGGCGTGGTTTCTGTTGACATCAAGAACCTGGCTTTGTAAGGTCCTGATCGGAGTGCAAAGGAGGGAAGTACAACATCTGCTTATCTCCTGTGAAACCAGAATGCCTTTTAGCCGTGAGTAAAGTTGCTGATGTCGGTGAACCTTTGACACACTGGAAGCAAGCTGGTCCCGGTACTGCCAGTGCTTCGCTGAATCAGGAGCTGGGTGCGCGGTCTTTGTCACTCACTGGGTTTGTATGGGGGAAGGAAAAAAAAAAACATTTCAACTTCTGGCACCTTCTGGACTGCAGGAGACTGGCTGGAACCAATGGCCTGCCAGCAGCGTGCTGCGGGGAGACGGCGGCTTGCCGGCTGGGGCCACATGCTGTACACGGAGCTGCACAGCGAGCAAGGCACATCCCTGCCGCCCTGCTCCCATGTGCGGTGTGGGTGTCTCCAGAGCCTGCCGTGGGTGAGGTAGAGAGTCCAGTTCTACGTGTTTCTGCTTGGAAAAACCTGAGGTGATGCACGCTAGTCCTGTCTGTAGGGGCTGCAAGACAGTAGAGGTCGATGCGGAACAGAAAACATAATGGGTGCTTCTGTGGTTGGTTTTGTTTTCTGTAGAAGCTTGTAACAGTCCCAGGTGCACTTGAGTTCTGGGCTGTTTCTCCCAACACACCTGACATACTGGTCTATGTAGGAATGGTACATTTCTGTAATGTCAAAACTCTTAAGTTTTCACCATCTGATCCGCTTCCCTGGGATTACAGGCAAAAACACTTCGTTAAGAAGGGAAGCTCAGCACACAAGGGGATCATTTGTAGACTTACAGTCAGACACCCAGGGTCAGGCTGTTTTTCACCTCTTCAGGTGAAGTACCTACACAAATTTTCAGTTACACATTTTCAGTTACTTTATCTTCTTAAAGTTAAGGGAGATCCAGGACGTTCCCAGGCACAAGTCCACTAAAGCACCAGTTGTTTACGACTGTTTTATCACAGCACAGTCTGTTCTGCCTGATAACCACCATTCTCTTATAACCAGCTATTAAAAGCCAACTTTCCCATTGCCTCAGAGCTGGAAGAGAGGCTTTAGCTTTTCTACAGGCTAAAGTTGATTGTTAAATATAGACTTGATGATGGCTTTTTTTTTATATAAATAAAACTAAAGCTGATGGTGAATTTTCACATTTTTACAGCTGAACAGCAAAGAGACATTTTAGAGGGTAGAACATGCACTGATGAAGGATTCTCAGTTCTCATCTCTGAAGATGAATGCTACACTAATTAGAAAGATGAGGGTCATGCACTGATTTTAGGCACTACATAAACTCTCAGCAGATGCAACATTAAGCGTAAGTAGACTGTTGTTTCAGTTATTTCTCTTCCCTGCTTCATCTATTTGACACA
The DNA here is from genome assembly GCF_030867145.1 of Opisthocomus hoazin. Lineage (NCBI taxonomy): Eukaryota > Metazoa > Chordata > Aves > Opisthocomiformes > Opisthocomidae > Opisthocomus > Opisthocomus hoazin. The sequence continues at coordinate 66,764,041 of NC_134417.1, read as the reverse complement.
ATATGAAAATTGCTTTGCTCAACTCCATTTGATAAGACTCAAAATAAAAAAGCCCCTTGCTTGCACTAGTTTCTTAGAAGTAGAAAATAAATATACTAGACAACCATTTAGAAGATTTTATTATAAAATTATTTCAACATCTACATCCAAGTAAAAAGCTTGAAATTACAGCTCTACTTTCAGGAATAAAAATTCACTAAAGGCTGAAAAAGTTACTGTATGATCTAGGTAGATAGCCCTTATGTGATTTCCCATACTATAGCGGCTCCATGTGGGTTGCTTAAGTGCTGTACATACCTCTGTCTGCATTGTGAATGTGTCTGCACCTTCTTTCTGCAAGCAAGATCACACACGTGTTACAGCACCCGTGTGCTTCAGCTGCTTTGAGACAGAAGTTACAGCTCCTACCTGGAGTAGCTGCAGCCATGTTATAGACATACAGTGTATCATGAGATCATAACTCATGTTCAAGCATTACCAGGCGCAGACAGAGGTGTAATTTGTGTTTACGTGACAACAATGACTACCTAAGGTGTGTTTTTGTGACCTTGCATTAAATACAAAAAAAAAAAAATCAACAAATATTCAAGTATATTACAGCAGTGAAGGCAACTTTTCCACACCTGTATTTTCTATACAAAAATATTTTGGTTTTGTTATGCATTTCATTCACTGGGCGGAGCTCAGATACATGATCTGGCAACCTTTGGTGACTGCAGCTTATCCACTGGGATAAAACCAGCCTTGAGACAGTACTGAAGTTGTTCTGTTAAATAACTATCACCAATACTTCTAAATTTAGTTTTTAAAAGAAGCATATCAGAATGTTATTTTATTTTTGATTGAGAATCTATCCCAACAGAACTTCTAGAACACAAAGGCAGTTCCAGCTTTCTCACATTCCTATTAAAAAAATATTTTACCTTCTCAGTAGAGTATGGAGTGGCTTTCTGTCCAACAAATACAAATCTGTTTTAGAAAACTCATACAATGGAGCAGGATGCTTTAAATATTGAATTTGCAACTTCTTGCAAAGGATCACATACATTTAAGATAATATGCTGATCAGTAAAAAAAGTCAAGTAATATTATACATCCCTGATGAACTTTGACTGGCCAGTTTGTCAATGTCCAATAGTTTAACTTCTGTTCTGTTACATTTACCTTGCTTACACATGGGAAAATGCACAAAGACGACGGGAAAGGAAGAAGCTTATTGAGACTGGAGTTTTTTTCCAACAGCTCTCCCACTGCCACTGTTCCTGTGACAACTCCCCATTATTTTGCTCTTCATAAAAGTTATTCTGTAGTTGTCAGTGCTGTTCATATTTTGAAGCTTCTCATTTCCTAAGCCCTTTCCATTGCAATGAACAGTTCTTAGAATAAAATTCTAGTTCCGGCAGCCCTCTTCCTGAAAACCTTTCCAACAGACCTTTTCAGTGCTCCTCACACCTTTCCTGGTGTAGAATCCCCATGTACCTCTGAGCTAGCGTGGTCCAATACAAATTTGACAAAGATGACTGATAGGCACATTTTGGTTTAGTGTACTGAGCCACTAGTCTAAGAGCATGACAAACACAAACCACCAGACCATGTTTTCAATATGCCATTTCCCACATCATGCTTATGTAATACAGATCACCAAAACCTTTCAATTCAACTTGGATGTCTGGCTTTGGTTCTTACAAAATCCTAACCGACTCACTTGGCACATGCTTTCTGGAGTGCAGGGATGTGGGCTAGATGTAGCCCACCCTTAAAGCTGCTATAACCAAGTAGCTTTCCATTTCTCTCCAGTAGCTTTCTAAAATATCCTGTTTTCCTTCTTAGTTACCTTATGCATAGAAGCCTTCTTTGGCTAGTTTTTCCATGAACAGCTTAACATAAAAAAATATTGAAATATATATTGAAAACGCTTCCTTGCTACCTCCCAGGGCTCCCCTGCCCCCCAGTCAGTCTGTATTTGAGTGCTGTTTGTATCTCGCCAGAAGACTGCCATGTTAAGTGGTTCTTTTCCAAACGTTATAAATACAGCTTTAAGTACAGGTGTTACCTATCTACCTGAGAAGTTCTGTAATAAGATGAACCACTGATAACTATTCTAGGAGAAAAATATACACCACCATAACTCATGTTCGTCAGCATTCAGAATTCAAGCATTAAACAGGACTCAAAAAACTGCACACCTCTACCACATCCAGTCTTTGATCATACGAAAAAAATAGTCTGATTTTCCTCTACACACACCTCTTCTTTAAAGACATACGCGCTCCTGTTTTCCTCATCCTGAAGTCCACAGTAAGACTGCACATTCGGTGCATACAGCCCAGGCTGTAACATCCTTGTCTTCTTTCTCTTCTGCCAGTCCTGGAACTGAAGAATTTGCTTGTCTGGAGGTAGATGAATGCTTCCAAACACTCGTCTTTGAGAAGCCAGCTTGATCCCGTTGGGTGCCTGGATACCAGCTTCTCTTCAGAGAGCTGCACTCTGCTTTGATACATTCTTTGGGTCTCTACTTGGGACACACCAGTCATCCGCCTCTGAGGTAGCCTGGTAATGCTTGGAAGCTGATTTGTTGAAAACTGGGAGTTTTTCTACTGATTCTGTTGACAGGGCCTAAAAATCAAGAAGGAAAAGAGTTACTTTGTTTCCACCTCCCAATAATGCCAATTTGCAAAAATTCAGGCAGTGTTCAAGTGTTAAGCCAGCGACACTACAAAATAAAGTTGTTTGCATAAATGTTTCTACAATAGATGTAGCAGTTTATGTGCTTCAGTATCTATGTTTGTTTTGGGTAATTTGGCAGGATAAATGCAGTAACATCAAATCATATTTACACATTTTTATAGGCCTTAAGAGTTACCCTGTTACCTGTTTTTAAGATAGTCCTGGAACTGTGCAAAAGAACTTTCATTTACAAAATTCCAGAGAAAGTTTAAAATATGTTCCTTCCCTACTTCCATATTTTGCAGCTAGAAGACAATCTTATGCTGTTGGGAAATTGTTAAATAGAAATGCAACATATATACAGCTGAACTGTCTCTTCCTCTTGTCTGCTTCTCTGGTTGTGCTTCAGTGTGCCTGGAACTATGTTTTTGGTTTATGAGAAGAAATTCAAAGCAAGTTTTTCCCATGAGTAAGCACGAGAAGTAGAAAAGAATATGTAGTCCTTTTTTCCAGATTACTTCTAAAAACAGCACTGCATGTTATATGCCAGGTATTAAATATTAGTGATATCTGAATCCCATATATGGGCTATATGGGAGATGTTGAATAGGACCAAGTACTAGGGTCCTAGACTCTTTAAGGATTAGTTTATACAGACTTTCCGGTTGTCACAGTAAAGAAACAACAGTAAAGAAACCAGATTTGTTGCTTACACCTTTCTGTTTCTGTTACTTCACTTTCTCCCAGTACTCTGTATTCCATGAACCAATAGGTAACAAATCTTAAGACAATCTAAAAACTAACAGGGCTCTCGCTTGTAGTTATTCAAGTAGACTAGTTAAAGCCAAGTGACCTTTTTAATTCTAGATGCAATTACAAATCTTGGTGGCATTTCTTAATAAAAATGAGTGCTTTTAAAAGTGTCACTTAATAAAAAAATAGAGCTTTTCTACTTACAAGCAAAGAATTTGTTTCCCTTAAAACGATACCAAGTAGCTACCTCACTGCATTAATAGTAGTTATCTTTTATTTAACCAAAGAAAAATACATACCTTCAAGTAGATAATAGCGTCTGTTCCATAACCACATATGGAGTAGAGATTTATATCTCCTTGAAAGTATTTAGCATAAAGACGAGAAATTGGCAAGCCATAGCCAAAGCCAGCCTAAAAATGAAGTACAAGACAAAATTAATTTATTTTGTTACTAGCTCTTATGACTTAAAATTAAATAGCTGATAGTGTTTAAAAATTTTAAACTAAGTCCTTTGCACTTCCTCTTCTCTTAAGAGAAAACAAATCTCTGGCCAGTTTCGGACAGAATATTGAATTTGACCATTAAAAAAAACCTCAAAATACAAGAAAGAAAAAACCTTCGTGGCAGAGGGAGGGTTTATATATACATCTTACTTTTACACATTACATTGCTGTATTTTCCCTGCCCTGTTATTGCTAGTACAGCTTGATTCGTAAAAAGAGTTTGCTGCTGGTAGATATAGTCCAAGCCCATTGCAGTTGTGCTTGCCTCCATGAAGATAGCTAGCACAATTTATAAGTTTGAAGACTGAGTTGGAGTGAAGACCAAGAAAGTTAGTGTCATTTGACCATAAGAAAAAAACAGGGTTAGATTCAGGTTGCAATGTTCTTTATGTCTTTAAAAATCTATTTCCATCCACTCAGCTAGATATTTAAAACTGTTTCAGAACGTGTTAAGTCACATTTATGAGGCTCTAACCTCTGCATACCCCAGAAAGCAGTAGGGTGGACACAATGTTTCATTATTTATTAACCTACTAATCTGTCCAACACTTACATTACTAATAAGGTTTCTGTAAGTATTGAAAATATCTTACAAGAGGGGTATTTCGACCATCATCCATCCTCGGCCTTGGTGCTGTGGAATACATGTAGCTGAACAGCTGCTCAATTCTCCTTACTGGAACACCACCTCCTCTGTCTGAGATCTGATATTATAGAGAATAAAGTTAGTTGCAATCATGTAGTAAGAATGGTAATGAAAATGCTGTTATTTGAACAAACCCTTCCAGTATTAATAAATACAAAAATTAGTTTTGCAGCATATTATTTTTCAATTAGCCTCCGTTTAGCCCAATTATTTATCAACAGAAGGCTCATGCGTAGTAACTTTGATCTGTTGTCAGAGGCTGCAAGGTCTTTTAATAGAATTTGCTGCAGCATATGCAATCATAAAGACTACATTAAGCCCATATTGTAGTAGGCCAACAAAATACCTTAATTGACAGGTCTTCTTGTCCTAGAACAACTGTCACGTCAATTGGAGAAAGGGAAGGATTGTTTTCTTGGAATTCAACAGTTGCCCTCATTGAATTCTATGGAAATGAAGGTTGCCATCATCAGAAAATGTTGTATCTATGCACTTGAAGTCATACCCCTGGTATGCAGAGGCTGACCACAGTTACCCTCCATTCCTACCATCACCCAGCTTCCAAGGCACACACTCAGCCATTTAGTGTAACAGGCGCAGAGGAGATCTTGCACCTACAAGTGACTAAGCACAGCCAGGACTCTTCTGTGCTTGAACAACTACACTGTTCTTGCCCAACATACAACCCAGCCAGTGTAAATTAAATAACTCCCTTAAAAGTCACCAAGTTTCTGGAGCAGAGTTCAGCAGCTGCTCAAGGCTGCCAAAATTCTGAACCCCATGTTGGCAGCACATTAGTTCAGTTCCATTCACTACTTCAAGATGGATCACTCACTTCACGGGAAAGGCACTAGGGCAAACCTGCACTACAGGTGTAACCCCTAAAAGCAGAAGGTTAGTCCCACTTTCTCTCTCTCCCTTACCCTGTTCCATTTACACCACATGAGAATGTCCAAATACTGTCCTACAAATTGCAGTCACTCCTTTCCCAACTGCCAAAGCTATTCCCCAAATAACAAAATTTTAGAAATCTCAGTGTCCTATGCAAAGGTTTACTTCATTCAGATCTAGCATATTCACACTCTAGCTCTGACTACTAAGCGAAGAAACAACTTATACTGACATACCTTGAAGAGCTCAAAAAGCATGTGAAAAAGATGAGACGGAACATACACAATGTTAATTGGCTCTCCTGGAAATTTTCCTAGAGGAAGGGAAAGAGACGAGCAAGATTTGAGAGGGTGACAGAATTTTTCTGTATTGTATCCAAATTTTACAATAAGCAAGCTGTATGCCAGAACAAACAAGGAAATAAATCAAGTCTTAGTTTTTTTCCCCTCCAAATGAGCAAACAACTTTATGCACTCATAACAGTGTTTACATTGTAATTACCACTTGCTTAATAACAGTTTATTTTCAAACAAACAAACAAAAAAATCAAGTATTAATTTTATTTAATAGTTAAAGGATTTTAGAGGTTAAGCAGATTGCCCAAGATTAAACCCATGCAGGCAGTTTGGACCATAATCTGCATTTCAAGTCAGCAGCCCCACTTCCTCACACCAGAAGAGCTCCTCTCTAGCAAATTATCCTGTTACTTTAAGTACAGGCTAGTCTTACTTCTCTCAAATTCGTAAATATTGCCTCAGGACATCTAGTGCTTAAGACAGAACTCAGATGTCATTGTAACACAGGAGATGAAATGAGGTGCTTATACCAGAAAATGAAGAGGCACTGGCCCAAGACAGAGCCACTGGTATGTACCATTATGGCTACAGGAACGGGAGCCTTTTGAGTCAGCGAAAGCAGCAGTTCGGCTACCGATCGGAAGGCGGACATAAAAGCTCACATCTTACCATTCACTTGATTAAGTTTCAGCTCTGGAGATGTTAAGTAATACTGGTCACACAACATCTTGGAACTTGCAAAAGCATCTGAAATATTTATTTAAATAAAATATGTGAAAGGTAGTATCAAACACTGTAGAAATTCATTCTAATGCATGGCAAAATATGATTTTTAACAGCATTAGCTGCCAAGGTGTTACAGACTAAGCCTGTGTTTCAAAGGAATAAAAACACTGCATCTGCTGTGTACATTAAAAACTGAGGATACATAGGCAATTACAGCAGCATGGGCAAATGTTCAGTACAATTTGTTAATTCTGTGAAGCAGATGCATCTGTTATCTAACAGTAGGTAAGGCCAATCTCAACACCATAGATAACTTCAATTCCTAGCTCATCTGTCACTTGATAGGCCTTATTCTGACACATCTTTTACAGCTGCTTTGTATTTTAAACTCTGTCCTATAAAAGCATGTGCTTTGATACACTGCTTTCAGCCATTTCAGTAAAATGAAAGTCAGCATCCTATACAACACATGCTGGTTACCCAAACTGCTTGCAAGCAGATATAAATACTGGTCACTAAGAGAAATGTTACTGGGACTGAGAATACATACCATTCACTACTTCAGCAACATCACAGCAAGGATCAATACTTCCAATGTGCCTCGGATGCCCTGAGCCAGATTTATCATCAAAAAGCAGGGCTGTTTGAGATGAAAACAATACTGTATTTAATCCCAAATATTGCATTATAGAAAAGTCTTAGACTATTATAGTGTGATCACAACATATAATCACACAAAATACTGTGTGGTTTATGCCTTTTGTGAGTTAAAAATGCTATTTACTGCCAGCAAACTATGTTGGCTTTTCTACAGTTCAGCATCTAAAAGCTCTTTAGATGTACAGAATGAGATCCCTACATATTCCACACAAGACTTCTTACAATTAGTCTGCAGTCTAGAAAACAAGTTTTCCCATTACTTTCATAAGTCATACATTCAGTTTCTGACTTTACAGTGTTACACAAACACATCGAGGCATTATCTCCAACAGTTTAAAAGGTGTTCACATTAGCATGTTTCTCATTAGGCTGAAATTCTTCCTCAGTTAAAAACTTCTACTTACTGTGTTGGTTCATTAGCATCCGGATGGAAATACGGCTCATGTAAAAACGATCCAAAAAATACTGAATGTTTTGATTGGTGACAGGATCTACTTTAAAAGTATCTTTGTATTCAATTACTCCTTCTGCCATCGTAGGAACCACATCATGATGTCTGTTTCGGACTCTAATTAATGTATCTATAAATCTAGGTTAAAAAAGAGATCTTGTTAGAACATTTTTTAAGACTACATGGAGGCAACCTTTGCACAATGTCATTATCTAATCCAGCAGCACAGATGAGTGCGTAACAACCTTAATACTAAAAAGTCTATTTTTTCCATTCTTTTGAAAGTAATTCCTCACTGACCTAAAACAGAGGAGGTTGATATTTTCCATATAAAAGGTATAATCATTAGCGATGTCAAATTCACTGCCTCTTTACTTATTCATAAAAGACCGAGCAGAGGAGAATGAGAGGAAGGGAAAAAGACCCCTAGCTGAAATCTTGGAAAGAAGCAGGGACGTGACAGCACAGGTATGTTAATATTTTTCTGTCATGACAGTTCAAGGGGCGGTATGCACTTGAAACCAAGCTGCAACGGGTCATATTTATTTGCAATATTGCTGAATATGATCAGAGATTTAAACCAGCTTGCACTATACATAGCACTTCATGCTAGATTCAGCTCATGACAGCCATCTCTGGAAACCAACCACACTGTGAAAAACGGAATGCGAGATCAAAAGCTCAATGAAACAAGTGAAAAGCTTACTCGGATAAGACTTTTTGGTCATCTGGGCTTTTCTGATGGAACTCAACCAGCTCCATTAAGCTTTGGATGTACCTGTTGAAAAAAAACACAAGAAATATATGCTATCATCTGATTTTTATTAGTCTAGGAACAGGAAGAACACTGTATTGTCCAAATCACTACTTGTTAACAAGTCAGCTAGAAGTTTGAAGTATCAAAGCTCCATCCAAGTACAGAATCACAGGTGGACACTTCTTGACTGACTGAACCATAGTAGTTTTAAAAGTCTTTTCTTGTGCCTGCCACCCAGAAAGGAATCCAAACCCTCACTTCAGGTACACAGGGTGTCCTTACAACTCTTGAGAGGCACTTGAAGATTCAAATGACAATACTGATCAGGAAGCCACCTAAGCAATATTTTTTCCAAATCTAATCAGCTTTGGCACAAGCTAAATACTTGAGCCTCTTCTGCTAGCATCTGACAGCCTTGACGCATATTACAAATGCACAACCATTTGCTAGATTAAGTACGGTTTCTGGATCTCACTCTAATACTTTTGCCCTTTATGTCAGCCATCCTTGAAAAAGCTGCAGTAAAGCAAGATTGAATCTGATTTAACCACACAGATTATGTTAACTGAATTCCAAGCACTCAGTGCACAGGCTGACAATCTGCTACAGAATGGGAAGCTCTGTTAGTAATTCCATCAGTGATAGACCCAAACAAGTCTATAGCCTCCTCTTCCATTTTTGTGTAGCTCTGAGGGTCTATATTGCCACACGAAAACAGAACACATTTTCTTCTCTCCCTTTTTAAAAAGAAAAAAGTGAGATTTCCTCTACCAGCTATTTCAATCTGTTGGTTAAAATAAAAATACTATTTAAAAATAACAATATAACCATGCTGTTTTTCAATTTAATTTTAGTATGCTAGAAAAGCACAGTTGCATACAGCTTGCAGTTCAGCTTTGATGAAGGAACTGGCATTTCTAGTGCATTTTGTTGTTGTCTTCTATTATTCAAAAAAGCCTGTGACAACCCAGTTTTAAAAGCAATGTTATTTTACAGGCTGAATTCAAGTAGTTCTTACTTACCAGCTTTTTACTAACTGTACTGATGGAGTGCCTAGCAGTCTGTCAGGAAGCAGATCAATTTCTTTCAGTATGTTTGCAAACCTCACAGGAAGTTCTTGTCGCAAAAATGCAAAAGAAGTTCTCTCACAGCCATTAGCTGAGCCTATGAATAAGCAAAAAATAAAAATTCTGTGAAAGAAGTTTCGGTATACAATTCACTGTCTCTCCACGGACTTCAGGACTATATTCCTTTGCAACCCTCATGCTGTTCCTGGCCATTCTCCTAAGCCTACGCCTATGTTTGTGCCGAATGCGGTTCACATGACAGCGAGACACAGCACGTTCCTGGGAGGAACACTCGTGCATTTCCCATTTAGACGCGGGACTTCTTCATAACCCTCTCAGCAGCAGCGCTCCCGCCTTCGTAAACACGGGCTTCTCCGCGCTGACGTCTGGAAGCTGCCGTGTGAGCGCAGACCCGACGGCTGCCAAACCGGTAATCGGATCTGGGTACAGCTTGTTCGCTCCGCCGGGACAACACGACCGACTCCTCCCGGCAACGTGCGCCGCGGAACACGGGAACACCCCTGAGCTCATTTAACCCTTACCCCCTCCATCCCATTGCCACCCCCAGACAGCAGCGTGACGAGGCGGGCGCGGGTCGCCGGCAGCCGGGCGCCCGAGGCGGGGGGGCCGCTCCCCTCGGGCCGTCAGGGCGGGGGGCGGCGGCGCCCCCCCAGCGCGGGCAGAGCCCGGGTCCCGCCAGGCCCCGGCCCCCGGGCTCGCCCCTCCGCGGGGAACCAAGCCGCCGAGCGACCGGCTGGCGGGCGTCCCCCGCCCACCGCACCGCAGCGGCCCGGCCCGCCTCTCACCGAAGTCCAGCAACTGCTTCATGGAGAGCGGGGAGGGGGAGAAGCGGGAGAACTGCTCCACCTCCCGCGGCAACCGGCCGCGGCTGCTGCTGCCGCCGGCCCCTGCCAGGGGGGCGGCGGTGCGGAGGGCGATCCGGGCGGCCTTCATCGCTCTCGGGTGGGTGGGTGGGTCGGTCGGTATCCGCGAGGCACCGCTGCGGCTGGCGCTGTCCCCCCGCCTGTGGCGGGCAGCTTCACGTGCCGCCTCTATTTACAGTCGCCGGGGGGCGGGGCTCCTGTAGCCTTCCCCCCCCCCCCCCCCCCCCCCCCCCGCCGCCGCCGGTAACGGAACGTTCCCTGCGCGGGGCGGCTCGTGACAGCCGTTGGCGGGGCTCCCTCGTGTCCCCCCCGCGGGCAAAGCGCCGGGCAGGCCGCGGGGGAGCCTCCGGTGACCTTGTTTACTGGGCAGGGGCTGGGCAAGGTCAGCGGCGGGGGGGCCGCGCCGGGATCCCGGGCCACGGCGCTCCCCCAGCTCCGCGCTGGGTGCCCGGGGGGGGGGTCCGGCCTCGTAGGGGGAGCCGGCGGGATCCCCTGGGCTGTGGGGAGCGGGCTGGGGCCACCCTGGCCGCCGGCAGCATTGCCAGCCCGGAGGGGTAGGCCGGTGTCCTGTGGACTAACCTGAGGGGAAGCCATCTCCTCGCACCCAGGGCTAGCGGTGGAGTTACTGGTGGCCCGGGGTCGGCCCAGAGAATGCCACCGCTCTGGGTGCTTGACGTGCAGGTCCTCACCGCGACCTGGATTAATGGTGACCAAATACCTGAAGGGAGCGGCTTTGGTGACGCGCTCGTCCCAAATCGCCGTCTGGCCCTTGTTTACTCTCTCCAGAGCTGACCCGTGAGGCAAACAGCTCTCGTGCGGGCTGCTCATCTCCCAGGGTCACGGATGAGCTGGGAAGAGCCGGCACACCTTTCCTCTTGGCTGGAGAGGGGACTTCGGTCTCCAGTGCTGCCTGGCTTTTTCCCAGGACGCCCAAGTCCACTTCACTAAGGGCAGGGTTAGCATAATGCCTTGAAGAATGGAGTCCATGTCAGCAAAGGACTTCTCAACATCCTAAGTCTTCGTCAGTAACAGTGGGAGCGTGTGGCAATGAAACGATACAAAAGAATATAGCCTTAATACTTTCATATGACTCCTCAATCCAATTTTTAAATGCGTATGTTTCTACACACACGCACACACAAATATGTGTCCTTTTTTTCATGGGAAGGAAGATACATTCCTAACAAGAAATTCATATTTTAATGTTTAATAGGCAGAAGAGAACACTTGGGCTGTTCGTTAGATTTTTTTTGAACTTTATCTCACTTTTGTCTTGCTAGTCATTGCATCTGTTATCCCTGCTCACTGTTCTACTTCCACAGTACTTTCTGTTTTTATTATTTTACTGCTCTCTTATTATTTTATTGGGAGAGTTAGTCTGTTGTTGTTCCATCAGATATATTAGGTTTTACCACAGCGATTGACTGTTGGCATATGAAATGTGAAATGAAGCAAGACGAAGACTTCTAACAATAACAAATGTAACCACTTTGATTTTTCTTGCGCTTGCCAGAAGTTGGAAATTTGAGAATAGATGTTGGGGTTTGCTTTTGACTGTTTTAACTTTGTTTGCCTGCAAGTTGCAGATGACTCACAGAAGTAAAAATAGCCCACAAATTTGCTCAAATTATGGAGCGTGTGTACGATAGCTTTTGTTTTGTTTCATGTTCTTCCTGAAGCTACTGATCAATGGGAAGCAAGAATCTCAAGATTAACAGTTCGCAACAAAATCTGAGTCAAGAAAGTCCTCCACGCTAGGCAGTTATTCCTGTTTATAAGGTCACTATTTCTACTCCTGGTGAGATAATTTTTATTCTGTTGGTGTGCTGATCCTGCTTAATATAAGTAACTTGAATAACCTTTGTGACTAGCCATATTACAGACTCTGAATAGGGGAAAAGCCTACTAGGAACGATTGCTGTTGTTTACATTCTTTTTTTCTTTTTTTTACAGCGAGTTGTTTTTTCATAGCTTTCCTGGTATTTATATGCAGTAAGGGATAAACAAAAATCTTACGTGTTCATGTTAGCTCTTAACAAACAGTACCATTGTAGTTGCAGGAAACATAAGAAGCATGTTGCCTTCCCCAGTTATTGAAAGGGCATGGCTCCGGTAGCTCAAAACCTGGGTGCTTTTCAAAACAAAATAAAATTCTACAAGAATGATACAAGTCAGCAGCACAACAATTAGCAGAGTTATATTACTCCAATGAGCTTCTGGAAGAAGTGTGTCTCCTTCATAATACAACCTCACTTCTCACTCTTTGTGTGATGTCATATGTTACAGTAGGTTCTCAACAATATAACTTTCAATTTCTGTAAACATAAATGATACAGCTGGGAAATAATTTTTAAGGATGTCCTGGATATTGGGCAAGACAGCCAAGTTTTAGGCACAAAAGTAACAATATGTCGGGATTCATTGTCAGCCTAACTGCATGTAGGTGAGGCTAGGCTGTGAAAATTGTAACCACTGCAAGTAACTCCACAATCTATCCTGGCTGCAGTACTGTTTGTTCTCACGTTATTTCCTCTCCAAACCACCATTTCCCCTCTCCTCCTGAAGCCCCAGTGCATGTGACAGTTGGAAGTGCAGGTGTCGGAGAGCAGCATTTTGATGGTGAAGGACAGTACCAGATTCTGCACTGCAACATTCATCGGATGGGGTCTCATTTCTGCTGCTTTAATATTTTAACTTTCCTTTTCTAAAGGGGCGTTTTGAAAAGGCAGCAACAAAGCTTTCAGCTGCTCAGTCTCAGTAGCATTTTGCTGACTATCCTTAATAAAATGGAGCTACGTTAACATTCTGTGTTTTTGCATAACAGCTGGGTCTAGAGGAGTGGAACGAATGAAGCCCGGATTCCTGACCATTTGTCCCCTAAATGCTATCCATCACAATCGGCTCTCTCCCTCCTCGATGTTCCTCACATCGCAGAATCACAGAATGGTAGGCGTTGGAAGGGACCTCTGTGGGTCATCTAGTCCAACCCTCCTGCCAAAGCAGGGTCACCTACAGTAGGTTGTAGAGGACCTTGTCCAGGTGGGTCTTGAATATCTCCAGAGAAGGAGACTCCACAACCTCCCTGGGCAGCCTGTTCCAGTGCTCCATCACCCTCAGAGGGAAGAAGTTCCTCCTCATGTTCAGATGGAACTTCCTGTGCTTCACTTTGTGCCCATTGCCCCTTGTCCTGTCACTGGGCACCACTGAAAAGAGCTTGGCCCCATCCTCCTGACACCCACCCTTCAGATATTTGTAAGCATTTATAAGGTCCCCTCACAGCCTTCTCTTCTTCAGGCTGAACAAGCCCAGCTCCCTCAGCCTCTCCTCATAGGAGAGATGTTCCAGTCCCCTCACCATCCTTGTAGCCCTCCGCTGGACTCTCTCCAGTAGCTCCTCATCTTTCTTGAACTGGGGAGCCCAGAACTGGACACAGTACTCCAGATGAGGCCTCACTAGGGCAGTGTAGAGGGGAAGGAGAACCTCCCTTGACCTGCTGGCCACACTCCTCCTAATGCACCCCAGAATGCCATTAGCTTTCTTGGCAGCCAGGGCACACTGCTGGCTCATGGTTAACCTGTCGTCCACCAGGACACCCAGGTCCCTCTCCACAGAGCTGCTCTCCAGCAGGTCCACCCCAAGCCTGTACTGATGCATGGGGTTGTTCTTCCCCAGGTGCAGGACCCTGCATTTGCCTTTGTTGAACCTCATCAGGTTCCTCTCTGCCCAGCTTTCCAGCCTGTCCAGGTCACGCTGAATGGCAGCACATCCTCCCCACTGCCGGAGACGCAGCGTGCTGTACTTAGGTCAGAGCCATGCTCCTGGCTAGCCAGAATACGTGACAACTGGCCGTGTTGCTGATGTCTAATAGAAGGTGTCTTGCCTGATTTTGCCCTACTTTTTTCTCCACAGGGACACAAACTTACTGCTCTTCTTCCTAACCTGCCTGCCGACTAATGGTGGAGACACAATCTGCTGTGCTGGGGTGGGTGACCTCTCCTGACCAGCCAGGAAACTTGTGACATCAATTGATGGGGTTGCTGCTCTCCAGTAGAGCGAGTCTTGGCTGAGCTTCCTCTGCCTTTTCCTCAATGTGGACCAAAATTTGAATCTCTCCTCCCTCAACAGTGTCCCGGTTTGCACAAAGTTTGTAGGACGTTGATTATCTGTTCAAATTTGATTTAAATGGTTAGGAGGGGCAGTCTGGCAAACAGGTGAATAAGCAATTTATTGAAGTTTCGTCCCTTGGGAAACCAGACTAATATTTTCTGCTAGGGACAACAGCAACTTGTAATTCAGCTTTTGTAAGGAAGGGTAAACGATGACCCAGGAGGAGCACTAAGTTACGGTGGAAATAAATAGTAGCACTAGGAAGTTTTGCATGTAAGCAGAAGGAATGACGACTGAAGGGCATATGCCATATGCGCAGCACTTCGTGAAATTTCCAGCCCTACCGTGGGCAACGTGCTCGCCCTCCGCCTGCAGATGGGTCTGCATCTGCGTAACTGGGTTGATACTTTAATCCACTAACACCTTTGTTTTCTAAATATTTATGCATCCCTTTGTATGGAAAAAAAAGACCAGAAACAGCATTACAAACAAGGGTCACATCTTCCTGTTCTCATCTTTCTGTCACCCGACGCTGCAGCCGCCGGAGCTGTTGAGCTGCCGAGGGCTCCCGGCGCGGCCAAAATAGCCGAAGTAGGTGAAAGGTTGTGGAGTAGCACACAAACAGGCTGGCGTTCAGTGGGGCAAAGGTCCTGCAGCTGCTCCAGCACTTGCGCAGTCTTCCCCGCCCGCTCATAGTTTGCAAAAGTCAAGAGTACAGTAGCTGGATCGTTTTACTGCCGGGCCTGCGGCCAGCAGCCTGCTCGGGGCTGTAAACACCAGGATGCGCATGGCAACCCAGCAGCCCTGAGCTGGAGACACCCTTTTTCCTCATTCCCTGCCTTTGTTATCCATGCTGAACTTGTTCGTTAACTGCTTTAAAATCATCGGGGAAAAGGAGAACAGATCGCTGATTTCAAAATTGCTTTTCCATAAAACAGCGAGAGGCTTGGGTGAGATTAACTGTGGGTGTTTCAAACTGAGAGTGTAGAGATAGCAGAGAGGGAGAAAACTGTTTTGGAGTATAGCTGTACATGTCAGGAAAAAAGCTAGGACTCGCACTGCGATAAAATATCGCTCAAAAGTGTTTATCTTGAAAAATTTGTCACTAGAGCATGTTGAATTCAGGAGGCTGCTTACTGTGTAGGAGACTGGTAATCTTTGGCCGGGCACACCATTGCAGAGGAAATAGAGGAGAACTCTCAGTGTGGGCTGGAACTGAACTAGAGCGTATAGCTGGACAAAAAAATATCCTTCTCCAGCCTCAGCTGGCTACCACAGGAGTTCTTGTGGAAGACCATGCGCCATCCTTTATGAAGGCTGCTGACACAGAGCGGAAAAAAGAGGAAAGACATCATCAGGACAGCTGCCACTCTGGGCCATGGCTGCCGTTACTGTGAACAGCCCTGCTCTGGAGAAGAGCACCTGGGAAAAGGTGGACAACTTGTGAAAAGTCAGAAAAAAGTGAATCTTACCAAAAGAATACAACTTTTAAGGCCTAAATATGTTTCAGCAGAATCACAACACAGTTATACTTTTCTGTAGGAACATGGGAAGGGAGGTAGTGGAACACGATAGATCAATTTAAAAGTTTTGGATTAGCCGTCTGAAAAAACACCTCACCCTGAGAAGAAGGAGCTCTAGCTTCACCTGTAATCCTTGCATGAGTCATGGGCTTTGAACTGATACACACACTGCTTTTCTTTTTCAGTGTGAACGACTCTGGGTGAAGATGAGACGTTTTTGCTAAGTTGCACTTGATACTGTTGACTGTAGCAGGACACTTGGTGAAGTGGATGTGGTGGCTTGAGTTTCCGCTCAGAATGATAGCCTTGAACTGTTCCTGCAGGTTATTTTGTGTGAGGCTGATCCTAGAAAGCACTCTGTTTCCCCAGTTGTTCCCTTTCAGCATTTCTTTCATCAGATCTGGAAGAATTTATTTTCTTTTAGTGTCTGACATCATAGGAACTTGAGTGAGAAATTTAGCCTGGGAAATACTAAGCTGAGACAAGAGACATCATCTAGAAGGTGACTCACTACGGTGTTATCTGGCCACCCTTTCAAAAGCGATGCAGAGTTTATGGAATTACTGGAATGCCGCTTACCCCTGGCGTTTTGGATTACCCAAGGGAAGTTTGTTTCCTGTTTGCAACATTGTGACTATTACTACTGAAGTACAAACTCACAGATAGTAATAGATTGATCTCTTAAAGACTGAGTTTCCACAAGGTACTCTACAGAAGATACCCATACAGCAAGCCTATGGGAGTTTTCTTATTTGATGAAATGTCTAACCACAGGCTAAGCCATAACAGCTGCAGTTAAATATGAAAATGAAGCTTGTGTATTAAAATAATCCTGAGAAAGAATTAGTACAATAAAAAAAATTGCACTACACAATTAAAATTGTTTGGCATTGGTCCAAATAAGTGCAACAATATTTTTTGTGTCATATGACTAACAAGAATTATGGGTAAATCATCAATGCAACATTGCTGGAACAGTAAGAACAGCCTAAAGAAGGGAAGCTCTCCATTAACTATGGAACCATTTTAATCTAATGGTGTACTAGACTAGTAAAATACATATAGTTTCACTATGCAGTATTAGTATGTTTTGGTTTTACTGTAATTCTTTTAATATTCTTTATTACTCTGTGTACATTGGCATTTTCAAATTAATTTTTCAGTGTGGTGCTCATCTAATAGTCACTCAACTGAAAAATAAACAACTGAAAAATAAAATAATCAGAGCTGTAGTGGTACTTGGTTTCCAAGGTTTCAGTCTACCTGAAGTGATGCAAAAACCCACACTAGTTTAATATTTCTTAATTTCACTCATTGAAATTACACCAATATTCTAAATGAACTGTGGTGGTTATATTTATATACAGGTGTTCATGAACATACATTTTACTTAGTTTCCACATGGTAAAAGACCCTGAGACATTAAAAAATACTGAATTAAGAAAGTAGAGTTTTAACTGACGTATTTACCTGCTTTTAAAAAGTTCAAAATGTGTGCAAATACAAATCTTGATTCCCTACTATCTGGGGCAGAATACCTGGGTACAAATAATCAGTAATATGTTTGCAGGCATTGATTCCACAAACCTGTCTTTGAAAGAAAATATTTTAACATACTAACCGTAGGATACAGTCTGTGAAATAGAGATGAAGAATGTCTCCGTCTCTTGTGAATCCAATCAAATTATAAATTTAGATGGAAAAGGTTATGTTAATAACAAGATAGATTTTCACTGCACAAAAATAGATTAATTGAAATACTAAGGTCTCCATTGACACCTGATAGGAAACGTTGTAATTTCCCCTTACACACTCCCACAATTACTGTTCAAGTGTGAATTGTCAAGTCTTCCATTTCATGGGTAGTCATTATTAATACATATTTAAGTAGGGTTGAATATTTGGGGATTTCCTCATTCCGAGAAAGAAATATAAGCTTACTCTCTGGTTCATTCAGTACTGGAGAAATGTTATGAATTTTTAATATTCAGATCAAGCAATAAACCTACTACAAACCACCAGAAGATACATTAGCCAAGAGAAAGCTTGGTAACCACCACAAGAGAGCTTGCTAGCTTTCAGCGAGTACTGGGAGGGAGGGGAGTGCTTTCCCCTGGAGTAGCTGCTGGAGCAGCACCGATTTTCTCTCTCCTTTCCATTCCAGATATGCTATGTGGAAGCCTGAAAACCTGTTCCTTATTTGCAACTCCCTGTGTGCTGAAGCTTAAGAAACAGTGATAAGGAAGTTATCAAAGAAGCAACCTGGAATTCAGAAATGCATATGTAGTTCCAGCAAGAACAGGATAATAATTTGAGTGAGATGCTTAAACTGATATTGCATGGGTGTTACTACACTGAAGTGAACAAGTATATGTGTATTTGGTTTTGTGGGTATTTTGGGCTGACTTACAGCATGCACGTCAAGTAATGTAGATGCTAATCTCCTCTCGTATATGGAAACACAGAGTCTTTAAACTGTAAGCATTTAAGTTAAAAAGTCAAATCAAGTCAATGCCAAGAATCCTAGCTGGGGTGTATTTTTTACTGAAAATGACCTTCTTTAAGGCCTTGGGAAAAATCAGAGATTTTGTAAAAGTGAACTATTAAAGACATTTCTATTACATTTGCCATTAAAAAATCTTAGACCTTCATTACATTTTTGACTCCTCTTTTGAAATACAGTAAATGGATATGGTGTCTGCCCTTTCCATCAAAAAGACTCAAAAGAGTGGTGGGCTGCATTTTGAAAAGCAGTCTGTAATTTTGTGTGAGCAGTTTTGGCTGCTTAATAAAGGCCATGAGACCTTGCAGCTCTGAGGGATGGCAGTCAGAGTTGTGAACCTGTATCACCTTGAAAAACTAGATGCTAGGTTTGACCAACATCCTGAATTTAACTGTACAGTTGAAAATGTGGGATAAATTTCCACCCCAAGTCACTCAAGGGGATAAATTGCAGCATTTTGACTCCCAGCATTTTCTCTTTCAAATAAAAGGGATGTGTGTGCCCTGTTTAACCATTCCTGGAGAAATCTATCTAAAATTGTACTTTTGAAACATCCAGATAATTCCAGCCCTTTGCAGTCAGTTCATGTTTCAAATATTGTGCCAAATGCTTGAATGCTTTGGAGTGGAGAAGACCCAGAGGGAACACATAAAATTATATAGGAAAGGCACCAATTCACTCTTGCTGAGCAGTAATTTGGTTTGGTTTAGTAACCTGTGAAGTGGTTCACTAAAATGATGAACTTTAAGGAAACTGTAAAGAGGGTGATTATTGATATCTGCTGTAGGTGACCTTTATGTGCTGAAAAGATCATGAGGTAGTCAAGACAAAAAAATTACAGCCTCCTTTTCTTCTTCTCTCTAATGGCCTGAAATTGAAAAATTGGATGTATTGAACCCCAGTTAAAGTTAGGACAGCCAAATAAAACAAGGCTACAACCTGCAACTTGCAGTTTTCCAAGTATGTTATTTATATACCTTAGAGACTAAATGCTCCTGCTCGATGGGTGTTGCAACTCACCACCTTCATCTGAACATAAATCACTTCAGGTTATTTCCATCCATTCACTACCTTTTCCATTAACTTTCCCCTCTACGGTAAAAAAAAATGCATTCCAACATTTCAAAGGCTCTGCTTTTTTTGCTGTTTGTGTCAATCTAGTCTAAACTGCTGTCAGCGTTGTCATATTGATACTGGTATTGATCCGCTTGCAGGATGTGGTTAATGCTTTAGCGTCATAGTTCCTGGCATTACATCAATATATAGCAGGTAACATTTCAAATGTTACATTAGCTATGCAGGTGACCTTTTAACTCTCCTGAGGAGCATCTCTCACAGTTGTACAGAGTCAGCGTGCTGAATACCACAGCATTCTGAGGGTGGCATTTTAAGTGTCACTCATCTTCTTGATAAGGGACCAAAAATGCAGTAGCATGCCATTGGGTATGTCCCATGACACAGACATTGCCTGGGTGCCCTAGATGCTGGGAAATGCTGAAGGGGGCCCAGGCCAAAGCCAGAAAAGCATTGCTCTCCTTGATGTAAATAGCCTCTAACAATTACCCCGTAATCATCAGCTGAATTATTTTTTCCACAGCTCCCTTTGGAAAGGGACCCTGTCTGGTCCTGTCCTATCCCACTCTTTTCATTTTAATAAACATGATTTCCAGAAGTACACTGAGAAACATGACTAGTGTTTGAAATACACGATTGCCTTATTCTTCCAATTTTTCCCAATAGGAAAGTTATTAATTTTTTAAAAAATTCATTTCATGTCTGATACACTGTTTACAGGATGGTCAAAAGGATGGATGTATTTCCCAGTTGTAGTAGAAGTGTATGGACCGTCTGATCCCAGCTGCTATGTGTGTTTGCTGCATAGCCTTGGTTTGGCCTAAGAGGAAGTTTTAATGCTTGCAGAACAGATTCATTCTATGTTATGACTGGGAGACTGAGCTGTCACCACCAGCGTTCAACCCAGACTTTCAAATGTTTTTGAAGTATTTGGGGGTGTGACAGCTGTGAGTCTGAAAATAGATTAAGGAGAAGTTGTTTACAATAAGGGACAAGCTTGGTGTGCTCTCTATCTACTGCATTGCTGATGAGCTTGCTGCAATGTTCTGTACTCGTTAGAGTTCAGATAACGACTGACGAGTTCACGTAGGAGTAAAATGGACGATTTTCAGCAGGGTGGTATGAAATCTTTTTGCCAGTTGCAAATAGTATTAAGTATTATGCATAGATATTGCAATGTGACATATTAGGTGATCACTGGGACATCCCTGAAATGATGGGTTACCTTCTCAGCAAGAGGGAAGTTGTATATGTGTTATTTACAGTTACTGGGTAGTGTGTGAATGGCTGTAAATGAAGTCCTAATCCAATGTCCACGGCATTCAGTTCAATGTTGCCAGTCATTTCAGCTGTAGTCTTCAGTGGGAACTGGATCAAACCTCTGCAAGACAGGAGAGGGCAAAATATCCAGTGAAAGGAAAAAGTGAGTTTTAGGCTTCATATTTTAAAATTTTCAAACATTTTTAACAACATTCAGAAAAAATATTTTGGAGTCTGATTTGCCCCTTGTTCAGCTTCCTGCATTGCATGTAGATTAATTCAATGAGTTGAAATTGTTTTCTTATGACTGTCTGACTTAAGCAAGACCATAACCTAGGTCACCTTTACAGCAAGGAAAAATAAACCACACGTTCATATTCTTGTTCTGAAATTCTTTTCTATGCATGCTTTGTTCTTTCTGGCTAAAATAAGCAATACTTTGGTTTTAAAAATGCTGTGAGGTTGTTGTGTCCGTCATTGCTCATGGACCATCAGAGGAAAGAAGCACAGAATGTCTGAACTGAGAGAGACCAGTAAGAAGATCTGGGATCTGGTGCCAGGAACGAGGGGGCAGGAGAGGCGGATGAACTGGTGAATTCCCCCTGCAAGCACCAATATTTGAGTACTCTCTGAGATGAGGAGGGAGGTGGGGGACACCAAACCCTGGAACTGCTGAGTGACACAACAGCGTTACCCATCTCTTCTCCAGGTGTCCTGTACTAAGTAATAAGAAAATATTGGAAAGGTAAGATGGAGCTCTGCATGGAAATCTGTAACACATTGAATGTTGCTTTATGCAGGATCTCAGTCAAGAGACTCTCCTTCTTATTTTCAGTGAGCTGTTGGGTCCATGGCCACTGCGTTCTGTTTGATAGCGCTTGCTTCCCAGACTAGACAAGGATGACATGTTAGATAGCTTTGCTAAGCCATCCCAGTTGTGTCCATACAGTATAGAATCCTAGGACAGGTATCCCAAGTAGTGGTCCCGTCAAGGTCTTTTTAGGATTTGTACCACTATGATTTAAAGGGCTCTGATTACCTGTTGCTATTACGCTTCAGCACCTGATAGCTAATGGCTGAGAAGAGATGGTCTTGATGGGTTTTTTTGGTATTGAGGAGGGAGAGTGGACTGAAGACTCAAAACAAAACTAGTCAGAAGATGAGATTGTAAGTGCTGCACACTTTATTCCTAGCAAGACATGCAGGCCTCCTACATTGTTCAGGTCAAAACATCTTCACTTTCCTTACTGTCTTACACTTTGGATAGATGCTTTTGTCATCAGCATGAACAATGTTTTTTTTCCATGACTCAGTGATGTATAGATGTTTAAAAACTTCCTAAACGTTTTACAGGTTTAACTTTGTTGCCTGCATTACCTCAAATTCTGAAACTGAGTACTCAGCAGGAAATCGGATGCAGGCCATCTCAATCCAAACAGTTGGTGAAACATGGGCAAAAGTCCTTACGGCCCTTCAAAGGATTGCATAAATTATGTGTCCTATAGCAACAGTCTCTAGCTCTAAGCTACACAAAATTCTCTGAAAGGTTTTCATACCCTACTCTGGCCTTTTGTGTTAGCTCCTAAATAAAGTCTGTGAGCTTTCTGCCCAGTTAGTCAACATCTGGAGAGAACAACTCAAAACTACCATTTGCTACTGCCTGCAGACACCCAGTCTAAAGATCCAAGTCAATAAAGGGATCTCTTATTGTAGAATGGTATCCAAAATGATCAGAAGCTGAAGAGTTTTCACAGGAAAAAGGAGTCTGAGCAGATTGTCACAAAGAATGACTCTGGAAGATGGCCTGACTGTCTTTTCAAGAAGATTAGAGGAGAGGACGCACACATAGCTGACCTCCCTCTTTGTGCTGGTTTAGAAATGGTCGCTGAGATATTATGAGAGTTGGTGTCCACAGAGGCCAATGTCCACCTTGCTTGAGGCTTGACACATCTGCATCTCTGAGTAGGGTAAGGAATAGGGTTAATTTGGGGAAGAGGTGAGGGTACCTGAATGGAAGACCTCATGCCTTGTCCTCTAGGGAGGTCGTTTTTCAGTCAACTGCACACAGATGCTTACCATTTGGCACAGGGGATGTTGAGGGGTGGGAGAGCTCTGCTCAGCAGTGAGAAAAGTAGTCATGGCTGAAGTAAGGGCTGGGCTTGGAAGGCACTGGAGGTGTGTTTTTGTATGAAACCCTGTGTCAGGGGCTTGGCAGATTGGGATGGGGTTGGACTGAGGAGTGTGCAAGGGTGGTGGGTCTCAGGTGAACACTAAATCCTCATCCCAAACCCTCACTGCCCATGGGCAGTGTTCAGTACTGTGTTCAGAGCCAATATCCTATGCTTTATATTGGGGCAGATAATGGTAGTAGAATTACAGTAGAGTTACAGTTAGGGAAAGGAAGAATGAAAAGAAAATGGAAAGAACCTAGATACCATTGTGTCCTGTGTGATCTACATGAACATGGAATGGTCTGGTGTTGACAGTGCACTTAGGCAACATCTTCATTTATATACTCAGGTCATGTATTTTTTTGTGGGCACTAGTGACTTTTCTATTTGTACTTCAAGGATTGTTTCAGATTTATATTTAGGGAATGAAAGAAACCCAGGGTGGATTTGTACTGCCTACATATTTTCGAGTTTGGGGTTGGTATCCATATAGGACAATGGTTTATGATGGATTTCAGTGAAAACTTTAGTCACAAATTATGCTGAAGACAATGGTTTGGATTCAGAATAGGATTATGAATGGCAACCATTATGGAATCCCAAAGACTTCTCTCTCTAATTTCCACCTGCACAGAATTATCAGTGAGGTGGCATCTTCTTTAAGATAGCTTGAGTATGAAGCCATATGAAACACTTCAGCTCCATTTCTCTGACTTTTTTGACTTCAAAAGCTATCGATGATATAATTAATATGTTGAGACTTCTGAGGGTGACACTGACAAAAAAGCCCATCTTGAAGTTGATTTTGCTATAGGCCTGTGTCAAACTGATTGTCTTAACGGGAATTTACAGTCCTGAACATCAATCTGCAGCATGGGCTGTCTTGGGTAAGGCTCTAATGACAGTTGGCAAGGAGTCTTCCGGGAGAGTAACCTTCTGTGAAAGAAGCCTAATCCTGTAGCCCTGGAAGTCATGCTGACTGGTGGAGGGTGGCAGGATAATCCAAATTTAAGTGATGAAGGCCAGCGAGTTCTGTTCTGAGGGGCTTCTCATAATGCTTCCAGCCATGAAGTTAGCACTGATGCCTGTTGTGTGGTGTCAATGTATAGCCTAGCTTTTTGGATCAAGTCTTTCATGAAATCACAATTTGTAGTTTCAAGGTGGAAGGGAGGAGAAGAACTTCCATGTCAAGGACTGACCGATATAAAAGTAATTTTACTACTCACATTGCTGAGAGGATTAAATATAGTTTGTTCCCTAATGTTAAAGGACAAAGCAGAGAAGTCTGACTCTTCGCACTGAATTTATCAGCTGCAACAGCTCTTCCAGAGATTGCTGATACAGCATATCTTTTGGAGATGGTGCCTGCTTACTCTACTTACTTTCACTGATTGCTTGAGTGCATACTTTCCATCTTACTTTTTGCTTTCATAATGATCATCCAGTTCATTATTACAGAGAAATTTCTATGAATATTATTACAAACAAGCTTCTAACCTGCTCTGAAAAGGATGGAATTGTCTCTGAAAACAACATGTCTATGAAACAAGTTCTCTGTTAAACCCATATTGACAGTATATGAATTGCACATTAACTTTTGCCTTAATTTCTGATAGTCAATAGGGAAATGAAAGGTGTGTACCTGTGGGTTCCATTTCTGTCTAAATGTTGGAGAGATAGAAGGGAGAATGTTGAAGAAAAAAAAAAAGAAGTGATGAAAAAGAGAAAATAATTGAGTGGAAGAAAGAAAATGGAAGGAAGGAGTAGAAATAGACTCCTTTATGTGTTCTTCCTTATGTCTTTTGTTTTTGTTTAATCTCCCTTATACTTTTACCTCATTCCACCTTTTTCTTTTCTCTGTTGTCCTTCACTCTCAGTGACCTCAGTGTTCTCTTGGTACAATCATTTTTGTAAATTGAAGAATTCGGGTCCAGTGACCAAAGTCTTTCTGAATACTGTAAATCCTAAAAAAAAAAGTGTAAAACCGAGTGGTTTCTATGTTTGTTCATTTTCCTGTTTACTTGCAAACATATTTCTAGAACATCACAGAATCTTGTTTTAAAATGCTTTTTAATAATACATATTTCACTTCATTCCACAAGGAATACTTGGTTGTCTCATGGTGAAGCGTGTTTTATGCTCTGCTTGTAGTTTTGGAACAAAAAATACCTAGGTGAAAGGTTGCCTGCCTGGAAAGTGCTGGGGGTGAGCGATAAGGTAACCTCCGTGGCGAGGCCGTGCTGCCACCTATGGTCATTCCCTCTCCAGCACTTCCAGACCTTCTCTGAACCTTGACTCGGAGGGGAAATTTCCCATCACCTGGTAGAGTAGTGTTACAGTCGATGAAATGGAAAAAAAGAAGTTCTGCTTTGCAAGCAAAAGAAAAGTCTCCATATACAACCTGTTTGTCCGGCTAGCAACACAAATAGAGGGGCTAGTGTGCCAGCCTGGTGTTTCCAAGAAGCACCTGTAATTCACACCCGTGACTACCAACCCATTTGATCATGACTTTCGCAGACAGTTTTGCATTCCTCTCTGAATGTTTTAGTCCTTTTTTTTCCCCCAAGATTATCTATGTTATTGAGTACTGAGTAATGTTTCACTGTACTTCACCTCTACAAAACCCCCAAACCAGTCAACCCCAAACCAGCAAACCCAGCAAGTCAACCCAAAAAGCTCTGTGTCATTTATGTACTGCTTGGGGTTGGTTTTTCTGGTGTGTCATGTTCTTCTGACAGACAGGGACACAAACTCTGTCCTTCTGATCTGGAAAGCTTTATGATTAAAAGTTTTTGTGGAGGGAAAGGAAGTGACATCTTCATAAATGATGTCAGATTTGAACTATCTGGGTAAAGATTATATTTCTATAATTTTTACAAAACAAATTGATAGGCTTCATTATATGAATATCATATCATGTAACAGGCAGCACCTGGAAGAATAAGGTCAAAAACAAATCTACAAGGTTGGAGCTACTATGGGTTATGAGCAACACTTGATGTAACAGTATGGTTTCCCCAGTTCACGTTGTGTTCTGCTAATAGGTAAAGACGTACCACTGTTTGTCTTATGAACAGTAAGATTTTCAAGGATATCAGTTTTCCATAAGTATCAAACTCACATACCTTTATTTCCTTGACAGAATACTGGTGAGAACTGATCCTAGTTCTGCAAGGAACTTCAGTGCAATTCTGCATGAAAGATACAATGTGGATTGGACAATGAGCAAGGTAGAATATTATTATCATCCAGTTTCCAAGCAAACAAGCTCTGAGCATTTGAACTTAGTCTAGATATAATTAGATCCTGGATTACATCTGCTGCGTGACGTAAACCCAAAGCTACTAGCTCCCATAAAAGGAAATTATTTCGTTTAAGAAAGGTATGAAAGAAGTATAAACATAGTTCAGACAAATAAGTTTCTGTCAGAAGCATGGCAGTTGTGGGCATTGATTCTTTAGAAATAGCCTATTTATGAAAACTAGGCAGCAATACAATGGCACTGCATTCCTATTTTACTCTGGGAAACAGTATTTAAATATCACCTTGCAACTGAACACAGTAAAATGAGAAATACTATTTGCTATTCCAAGAACCTCTCCCTCTCCTCCTGAATTTGTTGAAGATGCATTGTTTTTCTCATTTGCAAAGAGTCAAGGTTTCCATAACACATAAATCTTTTCCCACCTTGGAGAGAAAGAGTTCTGATTCATCTGCGTTTGTCTGAGAGCTTGGCGTGCCCACATGTGACCACGTATCCACATGCAGCGTGATTTGTGTTTTGGCTCTGAGAAGAGATGTTAAGGGAAAACATGATATATGTGTACAGAAATAGATCAGGTATTTAGGATTCAAAACAAGTCGTTATCAGATCTAATCTAGGCTTCAGGTCAAGCTGTATCTTCTTTCTATTTTAACATATAAAAATTCTGTAGTATTTTGGGGGAAAATGCTACAGAGTTGAAAATGAAAACTTCCATAGGAATTCAAGATTATTCTGACATTCTGAAATTATTCTATGCATTCAAGTTTTCTGTCTGAAATTTTCAAAGCTATGCCAGTCCACACTAACTGAAAGTCTATCCCTTTGTTTAAATCAATAACAGCTAAGAAATTAATAGGGTATAGGATTGCCACTAAATCTTTATGTATGCTTCTTGTGCAAAAATGGAAGGAAATGTTTTTAGAACTGAGAAAGGCCAAGTTTCTGGGACTGCAACTCAAAGTATCTTAAAAGGACAACTAATCCTTGTTTCAGAAAATTGACTTCCAGACTCATGCTGAGCAACCAGACGCTACTGTACTGCCAGTCTTTGGCATAGTGAAAATACCTATTAGGGAAGCTGCTGCAGAACATAAAGGCTCGATCTGCATGGCCCAGAGAAATTAAGTTTCTGGTAAGTGCTTTTAACTAGAGTTTACTCCTGAAATGTGGAAAATCCTGGTGTGCACTCTGCAAACATGGCTTACGTGGCTATAAGAAGATGTGTATGTTGTAGCCATTCTTGGTAAATAATGAGAGAGAAAACTTGGAATTTAGCTAACTTGCAAAGTTAATTGTATTCTAATAAATGAAGAAGAAGTAAAATTTTGTAAAAACAGTGTTATTTTGTCTAGAGAGAAGAAGGTTTTCAAATGGACGGTAGACATTATTACAAGAGATGAATCCTGGCTATGTTCTGCAAGTCATCCCACCCCAGCAGATTTCTGTCGAGGTGCAGGATGTCGTGACAGTTAACCCAGGCTGGGTTAGATATATCTGTGTGGAACTGTCTGAGCTCAAGGCTTTTGCTTGCTGAGATCCTGAAATGTTTTCATCTTATAATGTTGATCCTTTATTTTGCCTGGTTTCTTTCAGCTGTACTCAAAACTCCTATTTCCAGTTTTTATTTTTATTTGTTTTCAATGTTTATATTTGGTCATTTGAGTGTCTTTTGGTGTTCACTAAATAATTTTAAGTTTCTTTGAATCATGATTGCAGATTTCTGAGCAGAAATAACAAATTTTCAAGAAAATTCTTCGAGCTGCTGTAACAGTCCTTTTTTTTTTTCTTCTTAGATTCCTGCACTGTGTCACCATATATACAAAAAACAATCTATCATAGCATTATTATATACAACCAACAGGCAGCCCTACAGGATGTAGAAAGTCTGTAATTACTTTGGAGATGACTATTGCAAATTCTAGAAAAAGAATCTTTCTTTGTGCTGAATATTTTGTGCACTGTTTTCCTTATTAGTTGCAGGCCAGATCATGTTTCTGATGGTGGCAGTGGTGGCTTAAAATGAAACAAGAATCTTAGCTATAGCACACATAATATTAAAAATATAGCAGAAAGGCTCCAGTTCCAAGGCCAGTCCCCACGCACAGAGATGACCCTCAGGTGACTTGGCAAAAGCAATCTGGGGTAGTTCTGTGGATCCTGCACAAAGGACTACCAAACCCACAGAAGTCAGATAATGCCAACAGAACAAAACACACTGCATAACAGGTTCAATATACAGCACAAATTTAGATAGTGATATCTTCAAAATAATAATGATAACAACACAGTAAGACATAAGCAAGCCAGGAGGTTCCTGGAGTGCATTGATTATAACTCCCTCCTCTGAGAGAGAGAAGCCAACGAGGAGAGGTGCTTTGCTGGACCTCATACTCACCAACAAGGAGGGGCTCATTGGGGATGTGAAGATCAAAGGCAGCCTTGGCTGCAGTGACCATGAGATAGTGGAGTTCAGGATCCCAAGAGCAGGGAGGAGAGCAAGCTCCTAACCCTGGACTTCAGGAGAGCAGACTTTGGCCTCTTCAAAGATCTAATTGGAAGAGTCCTGTGCGATAAGGCCTTGGAGGAAAGGGGGGGCCAAGAAAGCTGGTTAATGTTCAAGGATTACTTCCTGCATGCTCAGGAGAGTTCCATCCCAATGAAAAAGAGGTCAGGCAAAAATGCCAGGAGGGCCATGTGGATGAACAAGATGCTCCTGGCCAAACTCAGACACAAAAAGGAAGCATACAGAGGGTGGAAGCAAGGATGGATAACCTGGGAGGAATACAAATACATTGTCTGAGCATCCAGAAATGAAGTTAGGAAAGCTAAAGCCCAGATGGAATTGAATCTGGTCAGGGATGTCAAAAACAGCAAGAAGGGCTTCTATAAATACATAGGACAAAAGGGAGACTAGGGAAATTGGGAGCCCATTTCTCAGAAAGACAAGGTTCCTGGTTACATGGGACGTAGAAAAGGCTGAGGTTCTGAATGCCTGCTTTGCCTCAGTCTTTACTAGCAACACCGACCTTCAGGAATCCCAGGTCCCAGAGACCAGGGGAAGAGACTGGAGCAAGGAAGATGTACCCTCACTGGAAGAGGATCAGGTCAGGGAATATTTAAGCAAACTGGACATCCACAAGTCCATGGGCCCTGACGGGATGCACCTACGAGCGCTGAGGAAGCTGGTAGATGTTATTGCGAGGCCACTCTTGATAATCTTTGATTGATCATGGCAACTGGGAGAAGTGCCCAAAGACTGGAGAAAAGCAAATGTGACTTCTTTCTTCAAGAAGGACAAGAAGGAGGACCCAGGGAATTACAGGCCGATCAGCTTCACCTTGATCCCTGGGAAAGTGATGGGGCAGCTGATTCTGGAAACATATCCAAGCATATGAACAATAAGAAAATAATCAGGAGTAGTCAGCATGGCTTCTCCAAGGGGAATTCATGCTTGACCAACTTGATAAACTTCTAGAATGAAATGACTGGCCTAGATGAGAGGACAGCAGTGGATATTGTCTGCTGGACTAGAGTAAGGCCTTTGGCACTGTTTCCCATAAGATCCTCATAGACAAGCTGTTGCTGTAGGGCCTGGATGAGCAGGCAATGAGGTGGGTTGAAAACTGGCTGATGGCTGGGCCCAGAGGGTGGTGATCAGTGGTAGGAAATCTTTGCTGGACTCTCTGCAGTGTGTGCATGTCTCTCTTGTACTGAGGAGCCCAGAACTGGACACAGCACTCCAGATGGAGCCCCACCAGTGCTGAGCAGAGGGGAAAGATCACCTCCTTTGACCTGTCCTCCTAATGCAGCCCAGGGTACCATTAGCCTTTCTTGCCGCAAGGGCACATTGCTGGCTCATGTTCGACTTGGTGTCCACCAGGACTCCAGACCTTCTGCCAAGCTGCTTTCCAACCAGTCAGCCCTCAGCGTATACTCGTGCATGGGGTTGTTCCTCCTCAGGTGCAGGACTTTGCACTTCCCCTTATTAAGCTTCATGAGGTTCCTGTCCACGCACTTCTCCAGCCTGTTAAGGTCCCTCTGGATGGCGGCATGACCCTCTGACATATCCATCACTCCTCCCAGATTTGTGTCATCTACAAACTTGCTGAGGCTACACTCTGCCCCATCATCCAGGTCATTAATGAAGATGTTGAACAGGATTAGACCCAGAATTCATCCCTGGAGTACACCACTGGTTCCTGGTCTCCAACTAGACTTTGTGCCACAGATCACCACTCTCTGGGCCCAGCCGTTCAGCCAGTTTTTGACTGCTCATCCAGGCCATACTTCATCAAGTTCTCTAGGAGCATCTTATGGGAGAGAGTGTTGAAGGCCTTACTGAAGTCCAGGTAGACAATATCTACTGGTCTCCCCTCATTTTTGTACTTCCTGTATACGTTGCCTCCAATTTCTCTTTGTAACTCCCTTACTACAGCTACTGGAGTGGCAGAGCCAAGTGCACCTTTATACCGAGTTTTCAAAAAAGTGACCTCATCAAAGAGAGGATCGATTCCACTACAATTTTAAAGCCTTTAACTGAGAAGTGCAAGAGAGTAGACAATATTATCACTAAATCCTTGGAAGACGTGAGTAGGAATTAGGTCTGCTAACCTGTTGCCCTGATGTAGTGAATTGTTGCCCTGCCACCTAGTGGCAATATGTCACTGTATAGCAGTAATTCAGTCTATTTATGATATTAGCTTTATTACAATTCTCACATTTTTATGAGATGTTTTATTTTTCTTTTCTGTGTATTAAACCCCTTTGTACTAATGGAAGATCAAGCAACAATCAATGTCAAGAATCTTAATGAAAGTTCTTATATGTAGTGAGAAGCTTGAATAAATAGGAGGATCAAGAATAATTAAGAACTGCATTTTACTAGCAGTGTATCAAACACATCAAAACACCAATATTTCAACAAACTCAAAATACACAGGTGAGTAAGGAAACAGAAGTAGTGTTTTGTAATATGTCATTTAGGGCTGGTTTTCTTATCTCCTAATTTGGACATAAAACTTAGTGCTTAAACATGAATTTAAATGGAAATAAAAAAAAAAGAAAAGTGAATGGTGGTTGTTCAAATCACTCTGTTATCTCATGTATATGCTTTACCCTGGAATATACCCATACCCTTGCATCCACCCATGACATCTTCCTGAAAAGTGTGGTGGTTAATGACACAGTGTGTAGTGAAATGATTTCTTCTGTAAGAATTAGTGTCATTGAAGGTGTATGTTCATGGACTAAAGAAGTATTCATAATGTAAGTACAAAAGGACAGAATCCGTGATTGGATGATGGAGAGCAGGATCATGAACTGGATGAGATGCTTGCTTTTCATGGGCTGGCGCAGTGGAGCAGCTCACTCTTCTGAAAGATCCCAGCCACTTCATCTGAAGACTGAACATCAAAGAGCTTGCCATCAACTGACTTGACTGAGCCAGACTTATCTGAAGAAGATGATGGTTATGAAAATGTACTATTCAGATGGAGGTGGCAAAAGCACTTACAGTGGAAGACTTACATTGGGCATCTCTGCAGGGAGACATCACAAAACATGAGAGAGGCTGCAGCGCTGGGTAACAGAACACAGGACTGATAATGGCATGAGCTTAGTGATCCATTTATGATGTTCCCAAATTCAGGCCTCCCTTTTGGTATGTGAATGGCCATGCCAGACTGATCTCACAGCTCGAGGGTCACTTTGTATGTAACTCAGCTTGTACTGAAGGAGGGAGGTGGTCTGAAATAAATGCTGAGGCATGGCAGTGGTGAGTAATGCAAAACCCTCCCCTTCAACATGGCACCTAGGTGGTGGTGCTATGTATGTCTGGTTTGAAGTTTTTCACAACACACATTACATGCACTCTGAGCAAGGGCGATTTTGGCACTGACTTGTGCAATCAGCATCAGCTCCTATGCACAGACATAGGCCCTGGGCTTGTCACTGCAGTGCTGAACGCTGACGTGTCACATGGTGCTCACTGCAACTTTTCGCACAGTCTGTTTTGCAGCCTACCTGTACGTCAGAAGTTTGGGCACAAGGACAGAATACTTCCCAAATATGAAAGAAACCCATAAATTCAAAATATATACTAAAAAAAGAATAGAACCTTCTCAGCATGCATTGAAATTCATTGAAATTAAGTTTCGTGTTTATACCTAGAGAAACATTCTTTAGGTAAACAGGGGAGATATTCTCATAAAGCCTTTAATAAAAAAAGTAGAACATTAGCTGTCTTTCTTTAGGATAGTCATAAAAGCAAGCACATATACAGGATGAATGAGTGGAAAGCAGAGTATCTGGTCATGACCTCAAAAGATATTTATATTTACTGGAGATGGATGCATGTATATTGTCTAGACACATACACAAAACTATTTTTATTTTCATCATACTCATGGTGAGAAACCCATGCTGAGGTGGAGATAGATTCATCTTCCTAGTGTGGAGTGACACATAGGTAATTGTTCCTCTTGCACAGTTTGATGTTTTTCACAGATACTTACTTTTCTATTAACTCTGTATCTGATTTATAGTAATACCAGAAGTGTTTTATTTAGGGAATGGAGGGGAAAGCAGTATACCTTTATAAATCAATCTATTCTAATTAGTGGTTACAAACACAAAACTCCCTCATCATAATCATACAGCTGGAGTGTAATCTCAGCAGTGCCCTTCCAGGTCTCTGGATGATCTGGCTTTTTTTCCTGTGTAACCCTGGCACAGGATCTCTTGGATGTGTAGTGGTTGTTTGAGGGACAATTACAGCACCTTTGTAAACTTTTTACTCCTAAGCCTCTTACAATGCTTTTAAAGCAATTCCATGTTATTGTCATTTAACTTTGGTATAGTTGTATTAATAGGACATTAATAAAAGCTGCTCGTGGTGAGTAGGACTTTACTGTCCTATGAAGCCTGACAGTTAATTTTAAAAAACTGATTCCTCATAATGAGCTACTACTCCTGAATGCTTTTTGAGAGGCATTAACAATATGTGCCAGACCTCCCAGCTACACTGCTGGGAACAGGTTGTCCAGAGAAGCTGTGGCTGTCCCCTCCCTGGAAGTGTTCAAGACCAGGTTGGATGGAGCTCTGAGCAACCTGGTCTAGTGGAAGATGTCCCTGCTTATGGCAGGGGGGTTGGAACCAGATGGTCTTTAAGGTCCCTTCCAACCCTTACCATTCTATGATTCTATGATTCTAAGTTGTGAGACAACAGACAACATCCAGGAAGCACACATGGACTGCAGGCAGCTGACAGGCAATTATGTAAAAGAAGGTATTACAGAAAACACTGCACAGCAGGTGTGGCCCAAGGAAGAAGGGGCAACACTAGCCGCTGACATAGAAATAGGAAGAGTTGTTCAGTTATGAACTAGTGGCATATCATGGCTGCTTTATGAAATACATGGTCCCAAACCTGTACCTTGCCATTAGCTACGACTATGTGGGAGCAAGCTGTGAGAACAGAACTGTGCAAAAGTGAATCTCTCACAACGTGCATTTACATGATACTTTACAATGGCTGGGAACATCGGATTAAAAGATGTCATCCACATTTAGGTGACAGGCACCTCCCAAAGCCAAGGCCTGCGCTCAGTCATGCGGCAGGTATCTTGCTGCCTTCTTCATTCAGAGCGAAGCCTAGAGGCATCAAAGGCTGCAGGTGGAGCTGTGCAGTGCTCCAGCATCCCTGAGCTGTTTGCCAAGGCCACTGCAAGGCAGCCAGAGAGAGAGCCTTCACCCTCTCCCCCATGTTCCATACGTTGCTCCCCCCCTGCAAAAAGGCATTGGAAGCCCATGCTCTTCCCTGACAGATGTGTAACACAAGGTGCCAGAAAAGCCAGTGTCGCTGCGGGGACGGAGGGCAGCAGCACTGTTCGGGGCAGCAGATCTCTAGCCTCACGGGCATTCCCACACCTCAGCCACATCACAGCCTTCTGCCAATTACGCGAGTGGCAAACAGAAACACCTTATCTCAAGAATGGCTGGACAGCAGAGTCAAGACAACACTGGCAGATTTCTCAGATTTCACACACAAAATTTCATGGGCAAAAAATTTCATCCTCAGTTTGGGTTAAGAGGTCCCTCCTTCCCTGCTTTCCCCAGATTCCTGGCACCACACAGCCGGTTAGACCCATGGCAGCTCTACACCAGCCCTGGTGGATGATGCCAAATAGTCCTGCTGTAAGCAGGCCAAACAGCGCTTGTCTCAGTGCTTGTCTCAGCCACTCCAAAGCATGGCTCCTGCCTCCTCAACAAGGAAACAACCCTTTCCATGTGGACAACAGTGTGGTGTGGGGCCTCTGAGATGACACAACTCTGGCAAGAACTCCCTTTCCTCCTCCACATTGGGCATCACGAACAGACAGACAGGTTGGGGATTGTCACATTCCCTACCCTGTGCTCACATGGTCCCACAAGGAATGTGGGTCCATAGGTTTCCTATTGTGGCACCTAACTGATGCTCCACTCTGCAGCTGCCTGCATTACAGACGGGGGTCTGGGATGTGATTGCATTGCAGCAGTTAGGGACTAGGTTCATAGGGCAAGAAATAAGTAATTTAATACAACTGGTTGCTTCCAGCATGACCAGCAGTAAGGCATCAATGCAGACACAAGGTGTCTAATAATGACACCTTCCTACTGATTTTTCATCACTGAAGACACCACCAAGTCAATGCACAGAACTTCTCACCAGATTGTACATTTTTCCTTTCTCTGTACAGACCATGGCCAGACATCTCACAAGCTACAATGGGAATATAGTCTGTGGATGGGCACTTACACGATTTGGCCATCACAGTCTGGCCGCTTTTAACAGTCCCAGAGGTAAGAAAGACCTATGTACACAGACCTCCACCTCCCTAATACTGCCATCCTCTCCCTTGTTTCCACTGTAGCCCATCACTCCCAGCACATAGCTTTCCAGCAAAAAGAACTCTTCTTCAAAGATGACCTTGGTCTTATCTTCTCAATCAGTGCCTCAGATTTTGGGCTGTCTTCTGAAGATGTCTAATGTGCTCCAGAAAACAGAAGCCAGCAACTATTGCACATTAAGGTGTGCTGAGGTACTTTTCCTCTGCAGAGCACTGCTGCAACAGTATGATACTTCACGGATATGTTTCCCACTGTCAGTTACTATCCCAGCACCTTTTTCATAATGAACTCAGTCAAGCTGTCGTCCAGAAGGAAAGCCACCACTCAAGTGAGCTCCTGCTGTACTTGATGATCACAATCCCAGAGGTAAGACAAGTTGCCACTGTTTTAGGCCATGAATTTCAGGCAGATATCTCTATTTCTTGGGTGGAGATACAGACATAGCATCTTTCCTCCTTCCATCACCATCTCAACATCATCTGGGCTGTGCTAGAAGAACACCAAAACTTACAACACAGCAGCAACATCTTTGACAATCACCACCTCTCCCTTCACTGCTCAGGAAATTGTTGTGCTGTGGCTGCTGTCACTTATTCACAGAGAACTACCCCTGGATCTACCACCACCTCAGCCTCTGCAGCTCCTGCCAGACCCTCCCTTCTCAAAATGCTCCGGGGTGAGTTCCTCCACCACAATCTTAGGAGACAAGGGAGTGGCGCAGAGATCCCTTTCAGACCCTCCTCTCTCCTTAGCACTATTGCACGAGGACTCTTGCCTGTATCTTTGCAGAGCTGCTTGATCTGACCCTGTCCAGACCTAAAGTTCATCCCAGGCCTTAACTGTCCCTAATCCCTATTTACTCTAATTGACACTGGCTTTATACCCGTCTAGTGTACAATTTCCTAAACAAGACTTCTGCTTCCGTAGTCTAAGAAGAGTGGGGCAGGAGTTTTTATTACCAGTGGCCAAGATTCAGTCTTTCCCCTGGCACCTCATTGTAGAGATGCCTTTTTGGTGCAGGCATAGTTCTGCATGCCTGGAGAGAGCAGGCAGGCAGACGTTGAGAATGGCACTAGGCATGAAATGCGTACATCACAGGGGATGCATTAGAGGAGATGTGTCAGTTGTATGCACGTGAGAGTGACATAGGCTTACCTCAAAGCAAAAATGTTGGAACTGAGTTGCCTACCGAGCACAGAAATCTCAATGCAGGTATGTTAAAAATTGTGGGGAAGTAGTCAAGATGAATCATTGCCATGCACCTCAGTGTCTACACTGGCACTAGATGCCTGCCTGCTTTCAGTCCCCAGTCACAATCTCAGTGTCCTGTGAGCTGAGGGATCCCAAATCACCTCATCTTCTTTACGCCACAGACTTGCAGCCCTCTGTTCAGACATGGAGTGAGGACAGATAGCTCCGTTCAAGCCATGCTAAGCAGTCCTATTCATTTTGGCTACATGGAGGCAGCCTCCTAACTCTGGACTGAAATGCATAAGTGATTTGATTTTCCAAAAGCATGGGTATGAAGGCCACTTGTGTGCTGAATTTTAATTTGCACTGTCTTGGTGGAACAGTCTGCGCTGCCACCTTTTGCCTTAGGCTTCCTTACTAAGATGGCTGCTGTGCATGAAAGCTCTTCACATTTGGTAGTAATTTTCCCCAGCTCCTCCACTCTTTATTCTATGAGAAAAAACATACCCATCTACAACTCTAGGCACTGACAGCTATTTGGGATCAGAAGCGATGCCAAAATAAACATGCTTACACACTGCAACATTAAATTCTCTTAACCAAGCAGCAATTCAAAGCAGTGGGACAAGTCCCACCCCAGAACTGTTTTATCAGCTATCCTCTTTTAAGAAGATTAAATTGTTATATTTCTCTGCTGCTGCTTTCATCTTCCCTCTGTGAGTGTCATCCAGGCCTCCAGGCAAGCATAGCTGCTTATCCCTATCTGGAGACTTCGAGTCAGGAAAAATAAGGGAGAGAGCAAAAAATACAGGCCTATTTGTCAACACACAATATGTATGTATGAAAAGAGCATGGTTAAAGAGTGGAAGACACAGTCAGGGCTGGATATCTCAGGCCCCAGGCCAGTGGTTTTCTGAGACTTCAGCATAAACTCAGAGCTAGGACACTGCTTGAAAACTTTTGTTGTGCACCGACACATTGGTAGCCACTTCTGAAGAGATCCAGATCACTACTATAATTAGCACCTATTATTGTTTTCTCTGTTGATGGGACATTAAGGCCACAATTTCACATTAATTTACATCAACTAGTTGATCCATTTCATGGTTAAGGCCTAATAGAGAGGCCAGCAAAGATGACTGTCTTGCGCAGAACAAAGTACAAAAAATAAGGGATGTTTCAAGGACACATTTTAGAGAAATACTTTATTTTAGGATCTTCTCTCCATAATGCATTTCTGCTTTCAATCATGTGAATACTTTGCCATAAGTTTAAATTTGTTGTCAAAAATAGCACTTAGCTGGTTTCATACATTTTAATACATATTCATGATGTGTTACATTCATGGATTAACTTGTGTGTACTGTGGATTTTAACTTATGCTGGTAAAGCTAAGCTTCAAGTTAATATTTGGGAGGTCTCAGGAATCCTATAAAGAAACGTAGCATCTTTTGATGTTTGTAAAATTGCAAACTGTTGTTGTTTTAAATCAAATATGAAGGACTGGATTTCAAACCAAAGGTAGCATGGGGAAATGAGAGAGCATTTTTTAAAAAGGACCCAGTAATTGTAAAGATCTCTGAGTGCTGCCAGTAATTCTGTAAACTGAGCCATTTCTTATGCTGCTTTGAATGAAGTTCTTGAGTCGCTGGGAACTTGAAACAGAGCTGAATGGTGACACTTATTTATTTGTTTCTTAAGAGACTGTCACAAAGTTGAGTGGTGCAGTTGACACACCAGAAGGACGGGATGCCATCCAGAGGGACCTAGACAACCTCGAGAAGTGTGTCTGTGTGAACCTCATGAGGTTCAACAAGGCCAAGTGCAAGGTCCTGCATCTGGGTCAGGGCAACCCCCAATATCAATACAGGCTGGGGGATGAAGGGATTGAGAGCAGCCCTGCCTAGAAGGACTTGGGGGTACTGGTCAATGAAAAGCTGGACATGAGCCAGCAATGTGCGCTCACAGCCCAGAAGGCCAACCGTATCCTGGGCTGCATCAAAAGCAGTGTGGCCAGCAGCTCGAAGGAGGTGATTCTGCCCCTCTGCTCCGCTGTGGCAAGAACCCACCTGGAGTCCTGCGTCCAGCTCTGGAGCCCTCAGCACAGGAAAGACATGGGCCTCTTGGAGTGGGTCCAGAGGAAGGCCACAAAAGTGGTCAGAGGGCTGGAGCACCTCTCCTGTGAGGAAAGGCTGAGAGAGTTGAGGCTGTGGAGAAGAGAAGGCTGCGGGGAGACCTTATTGCAGCCTTTCAGCACTTAAAGGTGGCCTATAGGAAAGATGGGGACAGTCTTTTTAGCAAGGCCTGTTGTGACAGGCCAAGGAGTAATGGTTTTAAACTAAGGGAGGGTAGATTTACACTGGATATGAGGAAGACATTTTTTACAATGAGGGTGGTGAAACACTGGAACAGGTTGCCCAAAGAGGTGGTAGATGCCCCATCCCTGGAAATGGAAACATTCAAGGTCAGGTTGGACAGGGCTGTGAGCAACCTGAACTAGTGGTAGATGTCCCTGCTTCTGCAGGGGGCTTGGACTAGGTGGCCTTTAAAGGTCCCTTCCAATCCAAACTATTCTAAGATTCTATAATTTCAGTCTATGTCCCCTAAGCCACTTATCCAGTCCTGCCCCAAGCCCATTTCTCTTCCAGGCCCTACCATACAAGCTGTGGAGCTCTGCTTTTGCAGCTTCCTCAGTCATTCAGAACATGAGCACAGTAGCAAAGCACAGTAAAAACCCCCAATCTTCAAGTCCTCTACAGGCTGCTGAGTCCACACAACCATTGCCAGGAAGCCTGGGGAAGTGTCTCCCAGAACGTTCCAGTTCCTTCCCAAGGTAGCTGCTTTGCTGCTGTTTCCAAGCCCTTCCCAGTAAACTGAACCTTCCAAAATAAAATGAACCAGTTGCACTATGCGTCAAGCACCTGCTATTTACAAAGGCAGTAACAAAATTTCCAGAAGCTTTCTTTCTTGCATGCTGTTTCCATACCTGTTATAAGTGCAAAATCAGAAGCCTGGGTAATGATGTATTTTGATGGGCAGAGTCTCAAACGTGAAGTCATGTTCTTGATTCTATTTCAGATGTACAATACTCTTGAGTTGTGGAACAACATGAAAAAGAGTTTCTTGGAGACTGATGATTTTCTTTTATGGAAAGACTCGGATTCCTCAGGATGAATTCTACCTTAAGAATCAGGTTGAATCTGCAGTCATCCTGCTTAGTGTTGCTCTGCTAGGGTTTGATCAATTTGTAGAAATGTAGCTCTAACTTCCAGCTAATTGCTATTTTAGTTGATGCTTATTATTATCACTTTACATTTATACTACAGCTCACCAAGCTTTTTCAATCACAGCTGACACGTTCATCTACTAACTTCTGTATAAGTAGATTGACTGAAGAATTTATAATCTCATATAAATAGCAAATACAGTGTACATCAATCACAACGTATGGTTAACATTAAAGCAGCTAGCTTTTTTATTTTTTGAAAGTAGGATGGAAAGGAGGACATGCTGCTATTCCTCTTTCTCTTGACCCATACTAGGGTTCCTCTCTGGGGTAACAAGCCATACATTGTCGTCCCCTCAACTTCGTGTCTCCACAAGCGAAAATAAGCAGAGAGAGCTTTCAAGGTGAAATGAACCTCTCCAAGGAGACAAGTCAGGGCTACAGAGTGCTGTTTCAACAGCAGGGATGGAGCTGAGGCTTTCTGGAAAAAAATAGCACTAGATCCAAACGGTTGTGTCAAACGCTGCTCTGTCTGAGCATGGACACATTTTCCTCTCTTGCAAATACCAGTGTGTTCTTGGACCCCCCTTAACTTCCTTTTCTGTTGCCTGAATAGCAGCAAAAATGAAATATACTGCTGCAGCCTTGCTATTCCTTCCCTGGGCACTCCAGGCATCATGTGAGCCACTGCAATCAGGCTGTTTTGCAAATCCTGAAACCAGTAGCTTGTATCTTCTCTTAGTTACCTACCCCTGGTCCCATAGAACTTTGTTGAAACTATTATTTCCTGGCCTTCTCACTTACTGCTTTTGTGCCAATGCTGTAGGAAAGTGAGGAACAAAGCAAGTAAAGAGACTTAGGAAAGAGCCTGTCACTAAAATCATTGTTTCTGACAGCAGACGGTTGCAGTATCTTTGAAGAATAACCCAAATCTGGAACAGCATGGCACTCATCCATCTGCCACTGATCTCCCCTTACCTTCTACTTGTATACTGCATCTCTTATTTTTGCCACTTCTTTCTGAGAAATAGTTTGACCTTTTTAAGAGATGTGCTTTTTTAGCTTTGTACATGTGTTTGTGCAAAGATCTTGGAACTGGCAATCTACCAATAGCAAATCAATTGTCAGAGGAATTATTAATGACTGTGTACCAGATACGTTTAAACTCTTCATTTATATTCTTGCACCTACTGCAGATATTCAGGCTTGTAGAAACTTAAACTCAGTGATCTGCCTGGAGAATGAACTGTTTTTAGCAAATAGTGAGAAAAGCTCTCACTTTCTGATTAACTTTTTAATAACCAAGTAACCATCCATGTGTTTCTTCCAAGACTAACTAGCTGATTTATAAAGAAAAGCTTTTCTTTACTGCCATAACAATAAATCTGACTTCAGAAATTATATTCCACACTTTTTCTAAAGGTTGCTTTCATTTTTCATTCCGTCTTTTGATCCTTTTTTTAACTCCATAGCCTTTGACAAGCTGCAAGGCATTTTGTAACATCCTCTGTTATTCGCAGAGCCATGGTGAAGGCTATCATGCAAGGTGTCTAAAAAGTGCTGCCATTTCGATTAAGCCTTAGAAATGTCTGCTTTGAAATTCAGTTTTAATCTTCTAGTGGTACAAACTTCCAAGAGGGTTTGCTTCTTTCTGTTATTGCCCTTTGTGAAGTAGGAGTTGCTGGTGCCTAAGACAGGGAAATGCAATGAACTAATTATTTGTCTCCCGTTGTGTCATGAATGGTTATTGGTTTGTCAGAGCAACTTAGGCTAATCTTTATTAATAACTTGCATGTGAACTACTCTATATAAAGTAACTTCAAAAAGAAATTATGTCAAATTGTTTTCCCTTGGACTTTTCAAATTCAGTAATCAGCCACATATTGCACTTATTAAAGTCTAAATTTTACATTTGTGTCTGTAAGATGGAAGAGGGTAGACAGGCAGACATTGAATTTTTGTAATTTTCTCAGTAGCCTTTTTTCCACACAATCCGTGGGCTGTGATGAGCCCCAAACTTCCCCTTAATATTTTATTTTTCTTTACATGGCAGCATGGTTGCCATGTGTCCATGCATAACTGA
Source organism: Opisthocomus hoazin (assembly GCF_030867145.1). Classification (NCBI taxonomy): domain Eukaryota; kingdom Metazoa; phylum Chordata; class Aves; order Opisthocomiformes; family Opisthocomidae; genus Opisthocomus; species Opisthocomus hoazin. Next base: position 66,722,448 of record NC_134417.1, on the reverse strand, counting down.
CCATCGCCGGAGAGCAGGCAGCTGGTCAGATGGGCGTAACTGCTGACTGGTTTGCCCTCTGTTGATCTAATAAGGCAATTTGAAGCTACAATAGGTACTTTCCGAAATCACAGAGTGACAACTTTAAAGTCTTGAAAATAATCTTAACTCTACCCTACTGCATATTTACCTGCTAATTAAGACAGATACATAATCAGATAATCCCTGCTGGCAGAATACAACAAGTTGGATAATATTATGGATTTGTGTTTAATGGGAAAATGTAAAATTAGTATGCATCCTGCGGTGTACTGAAATGGCTGGATGCTTTTCATGAAATGCTGTTAAAAATATATTGTTGATCATGATGATTTTTTTTGTAAAAATAAATATAATCATATCTTCTTGGAATATAAAGATTTTATCCCTGTCTTGTAACATTAGTGATAATACAATTTGCGTCCCTAGAACAAGAGATCCACAAAAATCTTGAGAGCTTTCGCTGTGGAAGTTTAGAGAAGACAATGGAGAGGATGAGGTCAAAAAGAACAGAGCACCACATGTAGGGAAATCTGAAGTGGATAGAGAACTGGCTGAATGGCAGAACTCAGAGGGTTGTCATCAGCGGCACTGAGTCTAGTTGGAGGCTGGTAACAAGTGGTGTCCCTCAGGGGTCAGTACTGGGCCCAGCCTTGTTTAACTTCTTCATCAACGACCTGGATGAAGAGTTAGAATGTACCCTCAGCAAGTTTGCTGATGACACCAAACTGGGAGGTGTGGTAGACACACCAGAAGGCTGTGCTGCCATTCAGCGTGACCTGGACAGGCTGGAAAGTTGGGCAGAGAGGAACCTGATGAGGTTCAACACAGGCAAATGCAGGGCCCTGCACCTGGGGAGGAACAACCCCATGCATCAGTACAGGCTTGGGGTGGACCTGCTGGAGAGCAGCTCTGTGGAGAGGGACCTGGGTGTCCTGGTGGACGACAGGTTAACCATGAGCCAGCAGTGTGCCCTGGCTGCCAAGAAAGCTAATGGGATCCTGGGGTGCATCAAGAAGAGTGTGGCCAGCAGGACGAGGGAGGTTCTCCTTCCCCTCTACACTGCCCTAGTGAGGCCTCATCTGGAGTACTGTGTCCAGTTCTGGGCTCCCCAGTTCAAGAAAGATGAGGAGCTACTGGAGAGAGTCCAGCGGAGGGCTACAAGGATGGTGAGGGGACTGGAGCATCTCTCCTACGAGGAGAGGCTGAGGGAGCTGGGCTTGTTCAGCCTGAAGAAGAGAAGGCTGCGAGGGGACCTAATAAATGCTTATAAATATCTGAAGGGTGGATGTCAGGAAGATGGGGCCAAGCTCTTTTCAGTAGTGCCCAGTGACAGGACAAGGGGCAATGGGCACAAAGTGAAGCACAGGAAGTTCCGTCTGAACATGAGGAAGAACTTCTTCCCTCTGAGGGTGATGGAGCACTGGAACAGGCTGCCCAGGGAGGCTGTGGAGTCTCCTTCTCTGGAGATATTCAAGACCCGCCTGGACAAGGTCCTGTGCAGCCTGCTGTAGGTGACCCTGCTTTGGCAGGAGGGTTGGACTAGATGACCCACAGAGGTCCCTTCCAACCCCTACCATTCTGTGATTCTGTGATTCTGTGATTCTGTTATTCATTCAGAGATGTCCTTGACTGGGCTGGTTGTGTATTTTTCTTGAGTTCCTGAAGTTTGTTGGTCCTAGGATCACCTATGAAGAATATAGAGCAAGGATCATTTCTCTCCAAATTTCCTTACAATAGATGATTCTGAGGAGAAATTGTGTATTTTTTAGAATACACTGGCCACTGAAGTTCTATCCAAACTGTTCTGTGTAGGATTCCCCATTATTCAGTAACAATTTTGACTAGATCTGTCATGCTTCATGAGGTTTTTTTACAGTTTTTCCTTGACATTTCCATTTTTGTGCTTGTTTTTTGTACTTCAGAAAGAGCAGAGCACCTCTGGCAAATATGAATATAACAAATACAAAATTATGTCCCAATGAACTGGGATTTACCGTGTTTTTTTTAGAAATATCCTATGTGAATTATTGGTAGAACATGAAATACCTTTACTTTGTAACAAAAAACATAAGACTTAACAAGATTTGAATATTTATTTATGACATATATCAATGTGCCTGATATCATCATACAATGGGACACCATGTTGCATATATAAAATACCGCAGCATCATGGCTATATGTATATGATAGCACGTTAACAACAACAGAAGCTCATCAGGCACCATGGAGCAGCAGTCTGATTCAGGAATACAAAACAACCTCACAGCCCTCTTAGAAACAAGTCAGGAACAATTTAGAGGAATCTGCTGAGTTTGCAGGGAATTTGCAAACGACACACAATCCAAAGAAACCTAAAGAAACCCTCTGGGATTTATGCTAAAGCTGAGACTAAAGTCAATGCTTCCAAAAGCAAACAGCAGTTTCTGAAGCTCAGTTTTGAGTGTCTGATTTTGAAAGCGCCTTATTTTCAGAGAGAGTTGCAAAGTGAGTGCTTCAAACTTGAAACTTTCCAAATTGTGTGTTTAGAACCATGGGCCGTTTTCCACATGCTCCAGCCTGCACAAGCAGAAGATGTTGCTCTTTAAGGACTTGTACAGGAGAGCAAGGTACAAATCTTTCCTGCTTCAACTCCAATTAAATTGAGAAATCATTATTTCGTCACTGCGTCCTCACCCGCAATGGCTGCTGTTGTTCTTCTTCAGAGCTCTTTGTCTCCTGGCCAGGTGCCATCTGGCTTGGTCTGGCAGGAACTGGAGGTGATGTGAATCCTGGACGGCTTTTCAGCGGTCTGGGTATACCTCGCTCTTTCCAGGCCAGGCCCTGGACCTGGAGTGACAGTGGCTAGAGTCAGCGCTTCCCACCAAAAAAAGCCACACGTGGCTCCAGGGACAGTTTTCAGAAGGACACTTTTCCTGCTGTCTCGGAGCAGAGGGCTGGAGAGCGGTGAGTCATATGTCCAAGTCTTCAAGTTTTTAAAGAGCAAGCCTTGGCAGCCAAAGGGCTCGTGTTTTCCTCCCGTGTGGGAGCAACATACCTGTGTGCAGTAAGAGGGAGAGGGAAGCTAGGTGATCTACACCAGAGATGGACGTTACCTGCAGGAATGTGGGCTACCTCTAGCAGCTCTTTTTGGCTGCCCTCCCCCAGGAGCTGGACGTGCTGGTGCAGGGAGAGGAGGAGGTGTGATGCTAGCAGGAGTCTGGCCCTCCTCTCTGGTACCTGTGAGGAAACTGGCACAAAGAAAAACCTCTGCCTTTGGGCAGCCTTGCCCTCATCTAACCAGGAAAGCTGGGTATCAGTCACCTTCTCTAGAGCTCTCCCCATTCTTCCCCAAAGATACAGGGCCTCAGCAGGGGCCTGCTGCCCTCACAGCAGCTGGCCATGCTGCTACAGGGCCGAGGGCCAGGCTGCAGCGCAGGTGAGGGTGAGGTTGGCCTGGGGAGGATATCTGGGCAGCTCTGAGGGCGCTGGATAAGCCATCGTGGGGCTGATGGCCGCTGCCGCGGGGATGGCGGCAGGGATGCTGTGGAGGAGGCGGTGGGTGGCAGCTGGGCTACTGCGGGGCCGACAGCCGGGCTGCCGTGCGGCTGCGGGCCGGGCTGCCGCCGGGCGAAGCCTGCGCCTCTGCGGGGGTGACACCCGGGGATGACAGCAGGGGACCAGGCCCGGCGGAGCCCCGGGCAGGGCGTCGCCCTCCCCGCCCCCCCCCCGCGGGAGGCCCCCCCGCCCCGGCCCCGGTGGGCGCTGAGGCGCTGCCGGGCGGCGTCGCGGGCGTCGCTGAGGGGGCGCGCGGGCGGAGGAAGAGGAGGAGGAGGCGGGAGGAGGAAAGCGGCGGCAGCGGCAGTAGCAGCTCTCGGGAGGAGCCTGTCCAGCGTGAGACAGCACATTCAGCCGGCGGCGGCGGTCCTGCTGCAGCGGCGGCACGGCTCGGCTCGGCTCGGCGCAGCGCCGCGGGCAGCAGCCGTTCGGGCGGCCGGGAGTCCCTCCGCTCCCCCGGCGGCCGGGGCTCGGTGAGGGCTGCACGTCGCCGCGACCCCCTCCGCATCTCCCGGGCGCCGGCGGAGGTAAGGCACCCGCGGCGGGGGGGCGGGACGTGGCCGTGCCGCGGCTGAGGGGGGGACCGGGCGGGCTCCCCTTGGTGGCCTGGCGTTGGCGGCGGGGGGGCCGGCTGGGGGGACGCTCCTCGGGATGCGCATCGGCCGCGGAGGCACTTCCCGGGCTCCCGGCCCGGCCCGGGTTGGCGGGCATCCCCCGGCCCGGCCCGGGTTGGCGGGCATCCCCCGGCCGCCCCGCAGGAACCGGGCGGCCCTCGCCGGGGGGTGAGCTGGTCCACCCCGGCGGCTCGTCTGCGGGGAGGGAGCGGGCGGGGGGGGCTGCGGTGAGCCCCGCCGGCCTCAGCGGCACCTGCAGCGATCCCCGCGGCTCCGCCCGGCCCCGGCCCCGGCCCCGCCGCCGTCCCGGTCCCCCGCGCGGGGCTGCCGCAGGCTCCCCGGGTCGCGTCCCAGCGCCGAGCAGGGTAAAGCAAAGGGAAAAAAGTTTCCCATCTTTAATTCTTTTCACGGCATGAGCAACAGCGGGCTTACTCAAGTCCACGACGACAGCAGGTGGAGAATTAGATCTTTTCCCATCCCTAGGTAATTCCCTACAGGGGTGAGCAAAGGAGGGAATCAGTGAGAGGCCCTTTTCACTAGCAGTCCATTGAAATACATTTTCAAGAGGATATTGTTATGGTTACATTGCCCCGGGAATACCCCTGGGTCAGCAGAGAGCATAAGGCCCCTGGACATTTCCTAGACAAAGCCCCTGTTTTACTGACTGGAACAAAGTCTGGTTTTCTATCTATATTAGCATTGACAGAAAGTACAAATAATTACTGCTGTTATTTACTATAATTTATTACTATAAATACAGATAAAATAAGGATTCTCAACTAGACCAAACAATCTAACCTGCTGTTATAGGGAAGATGGCAGGTGCCTTTGACACTTGCACCTGGTAATTTATCCTGACATACAGGGTTTTGTCAGCTTTTTGCTTCTGCATGAAGACATTAAATTACCTCTGAAATGGTTCTAAATATCATGACGCACAGTGCTGAAAAGCCTGTTTCAGAATGGAAATCCAAATCCCAGCACCATCTATCTCCTGACAGATCTGTCTCCTGATAGACAGTATTATCAAAGCCACCGAGGAATTTCATTGCTGTTACTACCAATGCGCTTTGTTGAAGTGCTTCATTTGGTCTTGCTAAGTTAATGGGAAGAAGTTACATGCTTCCCTTTCTGATTCTTGAAAGTTGCTCTTTTTACTTTCTTTCCGTCTGGGAGGACATCTCTGGTAAAAGTCTCCACACTTAGTGAAGGTGGATAGAATTCCTTCTATAATTTCTGTGTAGCATTTCTTGGCAAGAATGGGTTTCCTCACCACGAGCCTTGGGGCTGCACCCAGGTCTTTGCCTCTGGGAGTGCTCACTCCAATAATCATCCTCTGCTTCGTTTTGTTTTCCCATCCATTTATACTCCATGAAAATACAAAATGTGTTGCCCCTTCTGTACCTTGCTTGTGCACAGACTATTTTGAGTATTGGGAGTTGCTATCCTCTTCCTTGGTACGTGATAAACTTCTGAGGGCCAGGTGTGTGGAGGTCCAAGAGATTGTTTAGAGTTGAATTATCTAGATTTCTCCTGGCTTTAAACACCTTTGTCTCAAATTAGTCTACCCTAAAAATGCCCTAAGTGCAGTGCCACCTTATCCACAGTTTAAGAGAGGAATCTTTAAAGGAGCAGCAGTAAACTGCACCCTGCACATACAGTGACTATTAAGAATTTGGAAATCTGGGTACTCAAAGAATAGTCAGGCAAATACTATTTTGTACCCTGCAGATCTTAAATTAAGAAGCTGACCTTCCAGGTCTTTCTATAGGAGGAAGGGCAGTGTGCTGCCCTCCTTTGTGGTGCCTTTCAGTGGCTATTTTTTCATTATTGAAATGCATTTGTTTTTTTTCCAGTTTGTATTTTTCCAGCTTCAGTTTCCTAGTTCCTGTTATGTCGTCTCATATAGATAAAAGCCTTGCTTTAGCAGCTGTCTTCAGTGTAGGTACTCTACACGATGCGGCAAGAACTTACCTGCTTTATTTTCAAATAAATTAACAGATGAAGTCTCCTTTTCTTTTGTAAGACAGGTTTCAAGAATCATTCCTTGCTGCCATCAGTTTTCCAATCTGCAAAAAGAGAGAGAGGGAATACTAGATAGAGCTGGACGCAATGGGTTGTGGTAGAGATCTCACCATTGCAGGATACTGGACAATGAGGTGAAATGGGCTGGGAGGGAAAAAGATAAGGGAGCAAAACAGAAAAACATGAGGATATAGAAAGGCATGGCTGTTTTTCAAAGCTTCACCAACTACTGCTAATGATCAGGTAATGAAATGGTATCTTGCAGCTCCTCAAACTTGACTTCTCATAGTAGTTTCAAATATGTTCACAGTCTGTCTCTAGGACTACTCAGGCTTCTTAACTAGTGCTGTGCCTCGAGCGCCCTGTTGAGCTCCTTTGGCTTGGTTTGACCAAGAACAGAGGTAGTAATTAGGAATCTTTCAGAATCAACGATGCCTAGAGCCAAAATGAGCTGCTACATGGAGGTGGTGGTGGGATGTTAACAGAAAAATCCTCCCTGTCCTACCCATTGGCTTTAATTTTCAGGGAAGTTAGAGGGAGCGGACACTGAAATCCTCACTGATGTGCTTGGGGAAATTCGTATCTGCAGAGGTGTGGTCTCAGGCTTTCTGCAGCCATAGCCAGACAACGTGACCTCAGTGCAATACTCATCTGGTATTTTCATATTTTTATTTTTAAAACCGTAAATGAAACAACCCATAATGACTGTAGACATGGTCTGCATGTAAAAGGGATGTTTTCGAGCAGGAATACTGATGGAGTATGCTGGCAAAGTGCCCTTAGTACAGATGCATCTTGTATTAGTAGAACTGTGCTTTTGCCAGTGCAGCTTGTTTTAGTTCGTCTGAGCAACACAAATTATACAGGTGAGCACACGTTTGTGTGTCCATAAGGGGACTTGCTTTCCAGATGAGGGATCATGCGGTCTTCCACTCAGCTGACCTATATAAGCAAGCAGAAATGGTAATGCACGAATGATGCTGCTTAAAAAACCAGAAAATTTGAAAAATCTGGACAAAAGTGTCTGAAAAGCTGCAGTGGCAGCCCGAGACCCTGGCTCAGTCTAAATCTCTGATAGACACAATATGTCCCTTTTGCTACTCAGTAATTATCCATCTAAAACTGTGCTAGCTCTTTTTAGTCAGACGCGACATTGGGAGCTGTTGTTCACTTGGCCATCTGCGAGCACTGGTAATAAGGCAGTATACAGTATACATGAGCTTGCTCCCCCAATACTGTTCATTTTAGGTGGCATCATCTTGCCAGATTTTCTGGGAAATGGTTACTTCCAGGCAGATGGCAGGAGCTGCAGGAAGCTGTGAAGCAGGCTGATGTGGGAGCCGCTAGATGTCAGAGACAAGACACCTCTCTCTGATCATACGTGAGAGCTATGACGTCCCAACTCCTCCTGAGCTTAAAAATATACCCCCTCTTTTTTTTTTACTGTGCTTCTGCAGCATTTTTTGTTTCCCCTTTTGAGGCAAAAGCGTTCTGGTGAGGTGCCTGGGAGTGCACTGCAGCAGCAGAAGACACAGAGCAGGAGTGACAGTTCTGGAAGAGTTCTGTGGGCAGCACACCGTCACACACGCTGAAGTTTTCAGGGCAGAGGACTCAGCCCTGTCGCTGCTGACAGTAAGAGGAGTTTCTCTGTGACTTCTCTGGTGGGGAACCTGCCCTCTAGAGTGATGGCAGAAGTCAGCTATGTACGTTGTTTGAAAGCCATGAGCCACTGGAGCAGAGGCTCGCGCCGAGGGACCCTTTCTGCAGTGGCAAAACCGCAGCGGTGAGGCAGCAGAAGTGCCGAGAGAGAGAGGAGACCCCAGTCCCCTCCAGGGCGGGAAAGCGGGAGCTGCCAAAGAGCGGCAGCTCTGACCCAGCGTGGGCGGGGTCGAGTGCGACAGCGGCCAAACACCCTCGCGTATAAGGGCAGCCCTCAGGGAGCACGAGCAAACAGGAGCGCGGGCGAACAGAGCCGGCAAACAAACGGAGTCGGCAAACAGAGCCGGCGCAGCAGCCCGGGAGCGGCGCAGTGTGGCAGTTCGCGCGGGGAAGGCGAGCGGGCAGGGTGCAGTCCCCCCTCCTGGCTACTCAAGTAGTGGGCATCGCCCTTCCAGGAGATATTCTAAGTATGGTTTCCACCCGTGGGAAAGCCGTTGCTAGAAGGAGTGTGGGGACCCAGACGGAGGCCCCGCGCAAGGACACAGGTATCCAGGTCTCTGGCTGCAAGGGAGTGCCTGAGCCTGGCACTTGTACTGGAAGACAGCAGAGACAACTGCTGTGTTCGGTGCGACCAGGTGAATGATCTGCTCAACCTGGTGGCAGAGCTGAAAGAGGAAGTGGAGAGGTGAAGGAGCATCCGGGAGTGTGAGAGTGAGATCAACTCGTGGAGCCGCACCCTGCCCTCCCTGAGACCGAGGCAGCAGGAGGCAGGTCCACGAAAAGCAGAGAACCCCCAACCCTCTTGCCACAGAGCAGAAAGAGGGGACCTAAGAGATGGGGGGGAATGCAAATGGGTCCCTGCTTGGGGTGGCAAGCGAATCCCCTCCTGGCCTCCCTCACCTGCCCAGTTGCCCTTAAGCAACAGATACGGGGCTCTGGAATGTGAGAGTCCGGCCACAGAGGATGTGGGTGAAGGTGAAGCTCCATCCGGCAGGTTGCCTAGGATGAGTCAGTCAGCCCCACGCATTACGACTGACTCGGCTAGGAAAAAAAGGAGGGTAATTGTCATAGGCAATTCCCTTCTGAGGCAAACGGTGGGCCCGATCTGCCGACCGGACCCATCCCACAGGGAAGTCTGCTGCCTCCCTGGGGCCCGGGTTCGGGATGTTGCTAAGAAACTCCCTGGTCTGGTGCAGCCTTCTGATTATTACCACCTCTTGGTCATGCAGGTTGGCAGGGACGAGATAGCAGAGAGAAGTCCCAAGGCCATCAAAAGGGACTTCAGGGCACTGGGGCGACTGGTTGAGGGATCAGGGGCACAGGTGGTGGTTTCCTGAATCCCATCAGTGGCAGGGAACAGCACTGAAAGGGGCAGGAAAACTCACCTGATTAACAGGTGGCTCAGGGACTGGTGCCGTCAGTCGGATTTTGGTTTCTTTGATCATGGGGAGGTTTACGCAGCACCGGGCCTGCTGGCAACAGACAGAGTCCAGATATCTCAAAGAGGAAAAAGGATTCTTGGCCACGAGCTGGCAGGGCTCATCAAGAGGGCTTTAAACTAGGTTCGAAGGGGGAAGGGGACATCGCCCAGCTCACTAGGGATGAGCCCAGGCTTGGAGTGCCAGGGTCAGGGGTGAGATTGACAGCCCAGCTCAAGTGCATCTAAACCAACGCACGTAGCATGGGCTATAAACAGAAGGAGCTGGAAACCATTGTACAGCAGGACGGCTACGACTTGGTTCCCATCACAGAAACGTGGTGGGACAGCTCGCATGACTGGCATGCTGTCATGGATGGCTACAGACTCTTTAGGAAAGACAGGCCAACAAGGAGAGGTGGTGGAGTTGCTCTATATGTGAGGGAGCAACTGGAATGCCTGGGGACAGATGAAGAAGGAGCTGAGAGCTTATGGGTTAGAATTAAGGGACAGCCTCATATGGGTGATGTTATTGTGGGTGTGTACTACAGGTCACCTGACTAGGAGAAGGAAGCTGCAAGTAGCCTCACAGTCACAGGCCCTGGTTCTCATGGGGGACTTCAACCACCCTGACATCAGCTGGGAAGACCACACAGCTAGGCAGGCGCAATCCAGGAGGTTCCTACAGAGCATCAGTGATAACTTTCTGATACAAGTGGTGGAGGAACCAACAAGGAAAGGCACTCTGCTGGACCTTGTATTAACAAACAAGGAGGGACTGGTGGAGGATGTGAAGGCTGGAGGTAGACTTGGCTGCAGCAGCCATGAAATGGTGGAATTCAGGATCCTGCGTGGAGGAAGCAGGGTGATAAGTAGGATCAAAACCTTGGACTTCAGGAGAGCTAACGTTGGCCTCCTCAAGGAGCTACTTGGAGGAATCCCGTGGGCCAGGGCTCTCGAAGGCAGGGGGGTCCAAGAGTGCTGGTCACTGTTTAACATGCACTTCCTCCGTGCTCAGGAGTGGTGCATCCCCCTGAGAAAGAAATCTAGCAAAGGAGGCAGGAGACCCGCATGGATGAACAAGGATCTTCTAGTGGAGCTCAGGTGGAAGAGAAAGGTCCATGGAACATGGAAAGAGGGACAGGCCACTTGGGAAGAATACAGGAATGTGGTCAGAGCATGCAGAGATGCAACGAGGAAGGCCAAGGCCACCCGGAATTGAATCTGGTGAGGGATGTCAAAGACAACAAGAAGGGCTTCTTCAACTACATCAGTAGCAAACGGAAGACTAGGGACAATGTGGGGCCGCTGCTGAACAAGGTGTGTGCCCTGCTGACGGAGGATACAGAGAAGGCAGAGTTACAGAATACCTTCTTTCCTTCAGTCTTCAGTGCTAAGACTGGCCCTCAGGAATCCCAGGCCCCGGAGGTAAGAGAGGAAGCCTGGCGAAAAGGATGACCTTCCCTTGGTCAAGGAGGATTGTGTGAGAGATCATTAAAGCAGTCTGAATGCCCACAAACCCATGGGCCCTGATGGAATGCACCCACGAGTGCTGAGGGAGCTGGCGGATGTTGTTGCTGAGCCACTCTCCATCACCTTTGAAAGGTCCTGGAGGGCAGTAGAGGTGCCTGAGGACTGGAGGAAAGCCAATGTCACTCCAGTCTTCAAAAAGGGCAAGAAAGAGGACCCAGGGAACTACAGGCCGGTCACCCTCACCTCTATCCCGGGAAAGATAATGGAGCAACTCATTCTGGAGGTCATCATCAAGCAAGTGGAGGAAAAGAAATTTATCAGGAGTAGTCAGCATGGATTCACCAAGGGGAAATCATGCTTGACCAATCTGATAGCTTTCTATGATGGCGTGACTGGCTGCGTAGATGAGGGGAGAGCAGTGGATGTTGTCTACCTCGACTTCAGCAAGGCTTTCGACACAGTCTCCCATAACATCCTCCTAGGGAAGCTCAGGAAGTGTGGGCTGGATGGTTGGTTGGTGAAGTGGATTGAGAACTGGCTGAATGGCAGAGCTCAGAGGGTTGTCATCAGCGGCGCTGAGTCTACTTGGAGGCCTGTAAGTAGTGGGGTTCCTCAGGGGTCAGTACTGGGCCCAGTCTTGTTCAACTTCTTCATCAATGACCTGGGTGAAGAGATAGAGTGTACCCTCAGCAAGTTTGCTGATGACACCAAACTGGGAGGTGTGGTGGATACACTAGCAGGTCCTGCTGCCATTCAGCGTGACCTGGACAGGCTGGAAAGTTGGGCAGAGAGGAACCTGATGAAATTCAACAAGGGCAAGTGCAGAGTCCTGCACCTGAGGAGAAATAACCCCATGCATCAGTACAGGCTTGGGGCGAACCTGCTGGAGAGCAGCTCTGTGGAGAGGGATCTGGGTGTCCTGGTGGACGACAGGTTAACCATGAGCCAGCAGTGTGCCCTGGCTGCCAAGAAGGTCAGTGGCATTCTGGGGTGCATTAGGAGGAGTGTGGCCAGCAGGTCAAGGGAGGTTCTTCTTCCCCTCTACTCTGCCCTAGTGAGGCCTCATCTGGAGTACTGTGTCCAGTTCTGGGCTCCCCAGTTCAAGAAAGATGAGGAGCTACTGGAGAGAGTCCAGCGGAGGGCTACAAGGATGGTGAGGGGACTGGAGCATCTCTCCTACGAGGAGAGGCTGAGGGAGCTGGGCTTGTTCAGCCTGAAGAAGAGAAGGCTGCGAGGGGACCTAATAAATGCTTATAAATATCTGAAGGGTGGATGTCAGGAGGATGGGGCCAAGCTCTTTTCAGTGGTGCCCAGCGACAGGACAAGGAGCAATGGGCACAAAGTGAAGCACAGGAAGTTCCGTCTGAACATGAGGAAGAACTTCACTCTGAGAGTGACGGAGCACTGGAACAGGCTGCCCAGGGAGGCTGTGGAGTCTCCCTCTCTGGACATATTCAAGACCCGCCTGGACAAGGTCTTGTGCAGCCTGCTGTAGGTGACCCTGCTTCGGCAGGAGGGTTGGACTAGATGACCCACAGAGGTCCCTTCCAACCCTTACCATTCTGTGATTCTGTGATGTCCATACTCTTGTTGAAGCCAATTGCAGTCTTTGTGTTGACTTAACAGACTTTGGATGAGGTCCTGTGTAACTGCTGCTTTGACCTGTGCATAGATACCTGTGTTACCTGATGAATAATCGCTGCTCAGATGCCTGTTATGATTCTTGGCTGTTAATCTTAGAGTAGTAGTACATGTTATCCCATTTTAGTGTCTGACACTGCTCCCAGGCATGTGGAGCAGCTTGCCTGACCTGGAGAGACAGGCTGTGTCATCCTGAGGAACAAACCTCCCTGGAACCCTTCTGGACCAGCGCAGCTCTGCCCTGTGTATTCCCCAGGTGCTGGCTGACTGTGCCTGCTTGGTCCTAGAATAATTAATGAGTAATTCAGCAGAGGAAAAGGGCTCATTTACTGCCACTGAGCAGAAAACAATTACAGAGGGAGTCTTTTAAGGACATAGCTTTTTGTTTCCAGTGATACCTTCTCCTCTTCACATTTCTTTTCCTTCTTGCTATCATTCTCTGAGGCTTGTCCTTTTATCTCTTCTTCAATACTGGTCCCTTCCCTTCCCTTCCCTTCCCTTCCCTTCCCTTCCCTTCCCTTCCCTTCCCTTCCCTTCCCTTCCCTTCCCTTCCCTTCCCTTCCCTTCCCTTCCCTTCCCTTCCCTTCCCTTCCCTTCCCTTCCCTTCCCTTCCCTTCCCTTCCCTTCCCTTCCCTTCCCTTCCCTTCCCTTCCCTTCCCTTCCCTTCCCTTCCCTTCCCTTCCCTTCCCTTCCCTTCCCTCTTCTCTCCCTGGCATAGATAGAACTCGTTTTAGTTCCTCATTCTCTTCTCCATCCACCTGCAGTGTGATACAAGTAATTCCCAATCCTGCTCCTCAGTTACTCATTTTTCACTTCTGTCCAGCAGACAGACGCAATGTGTTTTGTGTTCAAACAATGGGGATTTATTACAAAGCAAAGATAGAAAACTGCCTGGTATGATTAAATATCAATAAGTACTACAATGGAGGATATATTGTGTATCTATTTATATCCATATCTTCAAGCCTTTTCTAATGCTTGTGTCTAATATTTTCAGGCTGAATCGGACAGAAAAAGCTATCCCCCAAACTATGCTATATTAGTATTGAAAGTTAATCACTGTAGGTCCTAGACCACACACAGGGAAAATATGGATCTCTCTTGCTTTAAACTGTTTAGCCCTTCCAGTCTGTATCCATTAATGCAGATCTTAGCTTTTAGAGTGCATAGACAGCGGTATTAAATCCATATTGTTCAAGGCATGCCTTTGTTCTGTGTTTTGCACGTTAGGCCACCACTGTTAGGATCAGAGTCTTTACCAGGTCACTTGGTAATTGGGACAAAGACATTTCAAATGATTGCTATTGTATATTTTCAGACATTAAAATATTTAACAAAACAGGGTCACAGATTAAAAACCCAGGCTGCTGTCTGATATGGTTCCTTGTATTTGAACCTGTCTGTCCTGGCGGAAGGGCTGTCCCACTGGCTGAGCATTTATAAGATTTTCTTCTGTGATTCTCACGGCGCAAACAAAGTTGGGGGACTATCTAAACTCATGGGACTTGCTTTGTAATACATGTTTGTATTGTCTTTAAGTAATATAAAAGAATCACCATTTTCATTAATCACATTATTCAAAGTCATATGACTTCATTTTTTTTCATCAGTTTGTTTCTGGTTACATTTTGAGCAGTTGATGAACCAGAAGGTGGTTTGTATCATAATCCTGAAGGATTTTGGATCTCAATTTGCCCCTAAATGAATGCTTGTTTTCTTTGTCCCTTTTTAGCTCTGACTGCTGATAGAGCTTGTTACATGCTCATAGCGGTTTGTTACAGACTGTCAACAGACTGCCAGTCTTCACTGCCACAAATTACTTCTAGAAAAAAACAGAGAAAAGATAGTTCATGTTACATATATGTATGGGTGTAAGCTGTGTGGTGCATTAAACAATGAACAGCTTACAAATCTATAACCTTTTGGAATGAAACAACCAATTTGACCTAAATCATACCCCCTAGTATGCAGTTATCTATTCATGTACATAATCTGCTGCACTTGGCAAAGCCTGTGAATGTTGTATTCCTGCCTTTCACTGTCTCCATAGTAGTAATAATAATACAAAAAAATTGTGCTGATGGGATAGGAGGGTATTGCACTGGAGACAAAAAAAAACAGTGATGCCATTCTCTGTTTGTACTGAAAGAGCCCGTGGGAAAACTGTCCCATTATTTCCCACAATATTTTCTTTTTCACCGAAAGTTGATTAATAGCACGAAAACAGAGGAAAGCCTAGTTTCTCAGCCTTTATGGGTCTCTTCAAATATATTAAAAACACCCTGTGCAAATTCAGCACTATTTTTGTCAGACAATTGTAAATTATGGAGCTTTAGGTTTTTTCTTATATGTTCAAAGCATAGAACTCAAAACATGATGGTAAATTGTATTCTCTGGAAGGGGCTAAGATGGAAAGAAAAGATGTTTCAACCTTAGTACTGATGTTCTCCACACCTTTTACGGCGGCCGTTCCTTTATGTACACAACATTTATTGGATTTTATTGTTTTCTTATTGATGAATCAGAGGACAGGGAAGTAAAAAACTATAGACAGCCACACTGACATAGAAACATATGAGTCTTTTCGAACACAATTATAATATAACACAATATTAATATTAGTATTGATTTTAAAATGTTTAAGTGAAGATTGTGCCTCCTCAGTGTAGATTCAGTAAACTTTTAATTAAAGTTCTTAAAATTTTATTACAAGTTCTTTCCAAGAAAGTTTGTGATCTCAATAAACTAAGTGATGAATTAGGCATAATTAAAGTCAATTGCCTCCCATTTTTGTTACTGTTTTTCTCAAAACACTGTATGTATCTTCAAAGCAGTAAGACTGCTGTGCAGTAAGACTGCTGTGCTTTCTCATATCACGTAATGTCCATTTTTGCTAAAGGACTAACTGTTACTCACTTACTCCTGGGTTCTCTTTGGTTCTCTCTTGTGATATTACAATGATTTGTATACTTTTTAAACTATGTTCTCCTCTTAAGCTTCAAAACTTTCTGTTGGAACCTATAAGCCCATGCATTTTACAGCTCAATGTGACTGGAAACCAGACACTGACCATTTGTGATTACTTTGTGGACCACCAGTGGTCCCATATTTTGAAAACCACTAGTAAAAGTTGATTTATTTTCCAAAAATATCTATAGTATTGGGTTCCTCATTTGAAGAGAACTGGTGGCATCTAATTGGTGTCCTGGTGTCAAATTGTGGAGTCCAGGTCCTGGCACAGTGAGTCATGTGCTGAGGCTTACTTTTGGAGGAGTCCTGTAGTGCACTCCAGAGATGCGATTGCCCTATTGTCCAGGGTGATGACTTGTTTTGCTTCTACTCTTGGTCAGCCCATTTGCCAAGTTTCTGCTCTGTGGAAGCCAGGGCACTGGAGAGGTATGTGTGTGTGGGGAAGACAAGAGTTCATGTGCAGCCAGCCTTGCCTTGGTAGGAGGCTGCACTTAAGGTGTGGAGAATGCCCAGATCTTGAACCTGGGATGCGTAACTGAATTCCCAAGACTTGAAGTTCGTGTGGTGCCTGGGAAGCTCAGGTAAATCTAGACTCCAAAATGGTGTAGAAACAGATACCCAAACTGCAGTCCTCAAAAATCTCTGCTTGGCGGTCACCTAGCTCTTGAAGCACATACAGTCTCCAAAAACTCCATTTTTCACCTGAAGAGTTCTGCTCCTGGATGTGTTCTTATCCTTTAACTCCCAGACTCGACAGCCTGGGTGTCTGCTGTGTATCTCTCCTAGGCTGCTGCTTCTAGTTTGCATTTCATGAGCCTGTCGGTCAGACTGTGCTCCATGCAGAGCTCTAGCTGGTGGCATGTGCTCCCTCTTCTAGTACACCCTGGTTTTAAGTGGACCCACCTAAGGTAAAGGAGTCTCAGGTAATTTTTGCCTTTGCTTAAAGAGGTTATTGTCTTCATCTACACTCTAATCAGCGAGCTGTTCTGCAGGAGGCACCCTCCCAGTCCTTCTCACTGAAGCTGCTCCACGTAAATCTAAAGAATTAAAGATTCTTTGGGCCGTGACAGAGAACAGCGGAAAAAGAGAAAGGACTCTTCAGCGCCTTGCTTCAAGCACTCAGGAGGAAAGAGGAGTCTTGTGCTCCAGATACTAAATAAGGCGTATTTTAAGCTAAACAGTTGTTGCATATAATATAAACGAACCCTGAAACAAAGGCTGGAACCCAGGGGCCTCAGTAAGGGACTAATGTTCACTCTTTTGCATCTGCTTCTTCTGGTCCAATGAATCTTTGCAGAAAAGAAATTACTAGGAAATAGCTTCAATGGTTAAGAATGCAATCTCCATTCCTCTAGTCTTTCTCACTCGATAGCCAACAGTCACCCTAGGGAGGTGGGTTTCAGCCCTCTCAAGACAAAAAAAAAAACCTCCAAAACCCCCCAAAACCAAACCAAAACACAAACAAATAAACAAAACACCCCAAAAACATGTTTCTCCCATTTGAGTGGAATACTTTAACCACAGAGAAGATAAATGGAAGACATAGACTTCTTGGTTCTCAGTCTTTTCTCAAATTCTTTGCAGCTCTTTATAAGTCATTTAAATTAAGTTGTTAGAGATCTGCATTTGTCATCTTGCCTTTTTATATTAGCATATCTTTTTCCGCTTATGTGGATCAACAGGAATGATTGGCTAAGGCTAGCTCTGATCATTCACGTTGCTTTGTTAGTACAGCTGAAGAAGCCCTGGGAAGTACAAAGGGAATGATAGTGTTTTTTCCTCCACTTTGCTTCTTTAAAAATTCTAAGAACTCATATGAGATACTCGACATATTTCTTACGGCCAGGGCTCTTCTCTGCTTTCTAAATCTTCAGGTGTATTGACTTCAGAGATGAAATCGATGCGTAATATTTTTAGCCTAATTACATCCTTACAAACATCAGACGCGAAGCAAACATGTTTGTTTTAAGAAAGAAGTGATATTTTGGTAAGTCCTCCAGCAAAACCTGTACATCGGCAGCATAGCTTGTTCTTTGATGTCTGTCTGGCATTTGTCATAACTAGGTTAAGAAGCAGACGCTAGAGCATGCATTTTTCATGTTTGAGTAAATGGCTTTCAGTATCAGTTTGCTGGCCATACACCCCTAGGGTTGTCTCAGGAAGAGGGTGGAAAAGTGAGATGGGTCAGTTTTACCCCCAGTAATGAGCAGAAGTACATGCTTTAATGTCTGAAATGTTTGCAGGACAGAGAAAATGCGTCTTTGTTCCACTTCAGGAGAGACTAGCAGACATCTTGAAGTGAAATGGTACATTAGGTCTTAGTAAGTCATTGAATATACTCCTGGCAGGCACTGTGGTACTGTTCTGATGAACCAAGTATTTTGTATAGGTTTTGAAGAAGTGATGAAATCATTGATGGCAGGAGACATCACTGAAATCTGAGCATTATGTAAGAAGTACATACAAAAGAATTTGAAATCAGAAACATGAAATATAGATCTCTTTTTTTTTTTTTCTAGATAAGTGACCTGCAGTTGGAGGATTAGATTCTGTCATCTCTCTCACATTATCTGTCTCTAAAATCTTATCAGCTTACAACTTGAATTTGGTTCTCTGAATGTCAGAAAACTTTTTCAAACTATCCTGTTAGGTCCTGCAGTTCTTTTCTGAAGCAAGCTGGGAAATTCACAGAAGATAACATAGCACAACTAGTAAGACCAGTTAATGTATGGGAAATGTAGAGTCACAAAGATTCAGAATTGTGTTAAGTCCATCACCAGCAATGTGCAGAGCCACATACGGAGCCCTGTGTTTTACTGCAGCCAAACAGTACAAGATAACAGAAACAGAAACTGATAGAGAGGGAACTGACCAAGAATACCCAGAGATCTTGTATTCCACAAGATCAAAATGTTGTCAGGAATGCAGTTGATTGTTTTGTTAAAAACATCTGCTCTTCATAACTAGGGCATGATCGCCGAGTCAGATCCTGAGGAGATACAGATCAGTACTGGTTGCATCATTGAGGATCACCTCCCAGCACCACATGAGACCACTGTGCCGTTATAACTGTGCTCATTAATGCTTGTTGAGGGAAAATCTAAGACACTTTAGAAGATCTCTTTTACAATCTAGTTTTTTTTAAGGTGATACATACGGTCAGTTCTGTGGAACCAAATGTAAAGGAAGGTTATTTGGTGGCAGATGTGCAGCAGCTTTGCTAGAGTGATCTGTTAGTATGTATTAAATTCATTTTAATCCTAGTTGGAATGTTGTGTGTTTCTTACTTATCTCCAGCAAGTTGTTGCCAGCAGCTTGTTCTCTTCAGCCTTGATGGCTCTTCCATGGAACTGTGCTTGTTGGAATTGAAAAGGTCATGGTAAATTTAAGAGACTAAAGGGGCGTGAGAGAATGAGATGATGAGCAGGTGATGCTTCATTGCCACTATGCCTGGTGCCAGAAGAATGGGCAATAGCAGAGTTTTGCTCATACACTGCTTTGTAGGGACCCTATAATTCTGCTGTAACTGAGTTCATTTTGTAGAAGGGCCATTGTGGAAGAACAAGAGTGAAAAGATTAAATGGTAATAGATTGTAAGGGATGTATAATTGAGCAGTTGTGGGTACATATCTTACACCCTGTCAGCCTCAAAATAAATAGGCTAGAGATGCACTGACCTGTTGCATAGCAACCAGGAGGAAGCACAGAGCCAAATCTGTGGATGCTGTGATTTGTAAACCCTTACAGAACAAAGTATAAGACCTTTGCCCATCTGCTAGAAATGTTCAGAAGCTGAAGGAGAAAAATGGTACATTCCCTGAAATCGGGCACTAAACAACTGTTTTTATTTATAGATAAATACACAGATGCAGTGTAAAAAGCCTGACTCTTTTGCCTCAAGGTTATGTAGAAAAAATTACTTAGTCTCTCTAATTTTACTTGGTATTTCCCTGAATTCATCACACAGGAGATTCCTTAAAATACTGCAAATGTTAAGTTTTTGCAGCTGCAAATATTTGCCCATTCATGTGGTCTTGTAAACATTGATATGCCTATTTAGCAAAAGCATTGATGTTATTCTACTGAAGTCAAGTACAAATTCTGATGCGTGATGAAAAGAAGTACTCGTATGTTTACTTAAAAATTGCTGTCAAGAAGATGGTTCTAGCCCCTCTTGCCCATTTGAAGTCTGTTTCAAACACTATTTTCAAAGGAATACCATGGATTAGAATGTATTTATGCTAGGGTTGCAGCTCCCTCTGGTTTCTTGCAGACCAAAGATGTTTATCTGCTTTTGTACAGCTGCATAGTTTGCATGCACACTTTACACTTGTAAAAGGCATAGGTAGATCTCCTGGGTATTTTTTCTGTTGTAAAAATGTATAATATTCCTAACTGTAGGAAATGTGTTAGTTTGTACAAAATAGAGACAAATATGGTACATAATAGAAATGAATAGTTTTTTTCCAGTTAAAAACTCCATATGTAATAATTTCAATAGTAATAGTACTCCCACTCTGTAAGCCCATTCTTTAAACCCAGGAATCACTGAGTAATCTATTTTATTGTGCAGCTTCCTTTGCCTTGCAAACTAAAGACATTTTGCAGTTTTGGACTCAAGAGTAACTGGGTCTTTATGAAGGCGTATGAATAATACATGTACAGCATCTACAAGTACTAGATGCTGCCTATTTATTTTAGAAAAGTACATTAATGAATCAATTATTTATAATTAGTTATGTAGGATGACTAATGCCATATGTAACAGTATTTAGTGAAACCCTTTGGTAATTGCAATAGAGATAATAATGAAAAGGACAACATAGGAAGTTGCAAAAAAGGAAAGACTTTGAGGCTTATGAAGTGGTGAATATAGTTCTGCTTTAGTGCAGCCTACTGAATAAACAGCAAGTGCAAATCCCCCAAACATCAAAAAGCAATAAAATCTGTAGGCTTTTGTATCTCCTACCAGATTTGGAAATTTAGGATTCTTTTCAGATGAGCTTGGTGGTAGTATACAGACAAGAGGCTGTTCTAGGAGATATAAAAGACAGGCTTTAAGAGGAGGGAGATGTTGTATCTTATTTTCTTTTTCTGCTTATAAAAATTGTGCACTGTCATAATTTTCTTTGCTTTTATTTTACTCATTATACATTGGGCACTTCATGCTTATTTTTTCTTATATTTAGTCCTAGCTATGTACGTGTGTTGCCTTTCAACCTTTGTAACTCTGAGGTTTTATTGCTCTGGCAAGTATCAATTTATTCGTTCTGCAATTGTAGTAAACCTTTTTAGATGCCTGTGGCTGTTTCTGCTGCTAAGTGCTCATAGAAATGGTTCAAAAAAGAATCTGCTCAAATATTGTGATACTGATCATTGATAAAGACCTTGTAGCTTATTATAAAACTGTAATAACTCTATTGGCTTGTACCTATAAAAGCATTTGTATGGCTTTTAGCCCAGTTGAGGGTAAAATGCTGTTGTCTGCACCTTCCATGCTTATGTGCTTACTGCTGCCCCTAATCAAATGGTTACTACCTGTGCAGTAAGCTTAGTGGAGTAGTTTTGCGTATGTTCTGTACAGCAGAGAAGTTTGTGCAAACACCATTATTGTTTTAAGATGAAAGTAAATGGTCTTTCAAAGCTCTTGTTTCATACACTGACAAGGTAAAAGTGTCCTGGGAGCATACAAAGGACAGAATTCTTATCATTCGGACAGAGACATTTACAATGGAGATTTCTAGAACTTATCACCCAGGGCACTTTATCATCCTTGGAGAGGAACTGGTGGCTTTAGGGCGTACTTAATCTTAACTGCTTTTAAACATCTGCTTTAGGAAAAGTGGAATCACATCCTAGGATACCCAGACTCTTCCATCACTCATCCATCCATCTTCCAGACCCACATACAAGTACCCTGCTATATCTCAAGAACCTGCCTTAGCACTCGAGTGTAAGCGGTTCTGGAGTGGGAGGACTCTCTCCTTTCAAAACTGTGTCACTTGACAGTAAACTGGGCCAAACAAAATACAAATGCATCTAAGAATATGCATGTGTATGTTTCTATGTGTTCCTTCTCCCAGATAAGCGATTTAATTGCTTCATTGCAAAGTGTACTCCTTACTGTTTCCCTCTAACCGATGCTTTCTCCCAGCCTGGAGAAGATTAGATCATACATAAGCCTTGGGCTGTCATTCTGCACCAGAGAGAATGTTAGAAGTAGATCTTTTTTTACTGTTTGCCTGTATGTCTCTTGGTGTGACGTGCCTTTTGGCACTCAGAATGACAATTATTAGAAATTTGTTCCCAATAATGAACACAGAGTGTTAACTCTGTGGTTAATGCCAAGTAGAGCGACGAGTACGCTTGCCTCTTTGCTCACTGCTGACTTGCTGACATCTGAGAAGGGTAGTTACATACCCTTGGTGTTCAATTTGTGCTAAAATTGTAAATAGCCAGTTTGAAGGTTGATAGGCTGGTTGGAGGGCTAAGGCATTACTATAATATATGCAGGATGAAAGTAATTTGAGATTAATTTCTTTCTATAACTCAGCTCTGGCAACATTCTTTGAAGGAAATTTAATACATCATCTTTGTTGCATGTAAGATGTGTTTTGTTAAAAATAGGGCAAAGTTATAATAGGATTTGATCACCCTGACTGGGGCATTGTAAAGAAAGGGCCAGGCATTAAACCACTGATGTTCAAATCAGGGAAGAAGCTAGTTAGCTTCCCTGACATTAAGGGAACGAGTTTTTAGAAAGCCGTTCATTGATATCTGACAAACAACTTGAAAGGGATGCCAAACCCTCAGGGTTTCTGTCATGAGCCTTAAAATGCATTTGTGTATTTTCTGCATAGAAACAGGAGCTCACTCTCTGTTGCCAAACTGCAGAACTAAAAGGATGCAAAAGCTCTATCTAGTCCAAAGGGCTCTGAGGGGGAACTTCATAATCAGAATTCAAATGTGTGCAACAGATTAGGAAAATGACTTCAAATGGGATTTCAGCCATACCTAAGAGAGACCCACAAAGCCTGAGCAGATTGGTAGGCAAAATACTACCTGCACTGCCGTTAAAAAGCTTGTATGCTTCTCCGGGCATTTCTCATGTTAAAAATAGCTTGCTATCGTCAACTGATCACACAGATTAATGTTGTTTAAGGTGCTACTGCTTAGATTTCTTGATATCAAATGCATTTTTTTCTGACAGTTTTGATTTCTGTTTCTCAAATTGAGAACAGTATCACCACGAATAGAACCAGAGTGATGGAGGAATAAAGAAATGATGGTGCTCTGCATAAAGCCAGTGCACCCAGTGGTCCAGTTTGTCAGCAGTTTAATGGCCTTCCTAACTATACTATTTACTGTGAGTTGTTGTGGCTTGAACCGGGAGTCCACAGGCCTTGAAAGGACTGCAGGGTACCTTGCCAGGATGGGCAGCTCTGCTGAAGTGCAGAATCTGTGACAGTGAGAGCCGGACTGGGGGGTTTCAGCTGTGAGTTTAACTGGGAAATATTAGCACCCGTGGTACAGTCCACACACAGATACAGCTACGCTGGCCCCTCTGGCATCCCTCATGCTGCTCTTATGCCTGCTGTTTTCACTGAATGGTTTCCTCTTCTTATTCCAAATACTATTCTTTTGTTTCATTAAAGGAAAATGCTTGCAAAGAGAACAAAGCATTTGGGGCCAAGATTGTGTTTAATGTGCAGGTGGTGTTTTGTTGGCAATATCCTCTGTGTCATGGGCTAGCTATGCTTGTATGATTTTGAGGAGGAAGCTGATGACTGCAGAGGATTTAATGATGGGTGAAATTGCCATATAATTTTTATCATATAAATTTACTCTCCGTCTTCCACCCACTCAGGCAGTAATATGGGTGGAGTTCTCATTATATTAGTGGAGAGTTGCCATTTAAATTTCCTGTGCATCAAGCAAACAATAGACTTCCATTACGTATACGTGGCACTGCCATTGATCTGATTGATTTTGGGTTGCAGTGGTGGATGGGGTCAGTGATGTGTGAATTAATAGAAAAGGCACAGCTCTTTTCATGAATGTCTGTATTAGTCAGGACTGTCTTTGAAATAAAGTGCTAATAAGAAAATCAGTATTGATACAGTTACTGATACATATTGAGACAGCCCATAATGATGACGATGTCAGAAAATAAATAAATTACCTGTGACTTAAGTTATGGGTTTGTGCAATACTGGTGGGGTTTTAAGACTGTAGAAGAAGATTGATATCCTATATTCTTTAGAGATCTGTCTCTGTTTCTGTATGATGTGATTTTAGATCTCCTTACCGTTCATTTTCAAGGCTCACGTGAAAGCAACATAGGTTGACAGGGATTTCACATCCCTGTCCTACAGAGAATTGTGTTTGAGACTAAATAGCGGGAGAGGTCTTTCAGTAGCTCAGAAGGAACACTTTTGCCAAATTTGTGTGACTGGAGTCAAATCAGGAATATTAGGCATGTCTGCTGCCTCTTCGAAAGAAGATTTGAGCATGACAAAGAAGACTGTTGGCAGAGCAACGTGCTGCTTTGTTAAAGAGAAGCTCAGGTTTTCTGGGTTGCCTGATTTTGTGCCCTGTCTGCAGCTTTTTGGGGCAATGGCCCAGCTTTCATTGGAAAGGCTGGAG
This sequence comes from Opisthocomus hoazin, assembly GCF_030867145.1. Classification (NCBI taxonomy): domain Eukaryota; kingdom Metazoa; phylum Chordata; class Aves; order Opisthocomiformes; family Opisthocomidae; genus Opisthocomus; species Opisthocomus hoazin. Next base: position 66,698,445 of record NC_134417.1, on the reverse strand, counting down.
GTGATTCCTGTGCAGGGTAGCCCGTAGCTTGGTGAGGGTGCTCCCCAGAGGGGTGAATACATGAAGGATACTGAGACCCAACTGGTACCAGTGGAACGACAGGGGTCCTGGGATGGCAGGCGTTCAAGGCACCTGCAGAAGCAAAAGCTCTCACATGTGCAGTTTTTGTAAGTGAAATTATTACTTGTCTAAGATGTGTGAGGTGGTTTGGGGAAGATCTCGTTCTCCTACTTAAAATTGTGGATGTGGGTTCTACAGTCTGGCAGAGCTGCTGAAGCTGATAAAAATCAAAAGACTTTAGCTTCAGTCTGTAAAAGCATTAAAGCATTATTTTGAACAGCAGGCAGAAATGGGTTTGCTTCAGAAAGGCAGTTTTCTAATAAAGTTCAATTGAAAATATATTCTAAGTTCGGTGATAATTCTGGTCTAATTTCTTGAAGTAAAAACTGTGAAACAGATATCCTGCTTTCTACAATGTCAGTATAGTCCAAGGGCCAGCGTTTGTACAGATACATGTTTGTAGCAATTTTAGAAGTGCTATTTTTTATATAATTAACTATCTTTTCTCAGTGAATAGAGAAAACATTTAATTCTGTTTTCACCTTGGTTTCCATAATTTTATTTCCAGCAGAGTCAAAATGTCAGACAAAAGTGATTTAAAAGCAGAACTTGAGCGCAAAAAGCAGCGTTTGGCTCAGATAAGAGAAGAAAAGAAACGGAAGGAGGAAGAAAGGAAGAAGAAAGAGGTAAGTATGCAAAAGTGCCTTTTAGATAGCTCATGCTTACAGAAGGGGCTTGCTGAGGTTTTGACGTCTCAGTATTGTATACCCCAAGGTATCTGTCAAGTGCAGTGAGATCCTCAAACCCACATCAGTCTAACCTTAAAATCAATGCTTATTTTTAGTCAAGAAAGTTGGGACGAGGGAATTGCTTTTAAAACCAGTGCATTGCACTGTCAGATGACAACAGTTTAGACAACATGATGTGTATGTGTGTGTGTAGGAAGAAAAATCGATTTACCGCAATGCTTTTTCCTGGGCTTTCCTTCAATGGGAAGGGAGTGGAGAGTGGGGAAAGACAGAAAGAGGGCTCACATTTTTTTCAAACCATTACAATCTAAATATGTATTTTTGTACTCTGAAGACTAGTTTGATTACTAGCTAAGGTAACAGATTTACAATTATTATTCTCCAGTAAAGTAAAACATAATTGCAATTGCATTTTCAACTTCTGGCATGGGTGCATCTTTCAGTTCTGTTAAAGTTTGATTGACATATTAGTTTATTTGTCCTTGACAATATGCATTAGGTTTTTCATTAAGGGATTTGTACTTCTCTTTATTCAGTCACTTAGTGGAATAGAGGTGAGAATTGACAGGGAGTGGATATTCATTTTCATGCAAAGTCAGAGAAGCATTAAGTGATTATGTTTCCTTTCCTTCAAATGTCAACACTTACCATAGTTTAAAGCACCTGTTATCCTTTACTAATAACTGGTTTCCTTTTAAACTGACACTTTAATATTGTACATGAATTTCATGGAATTACTGTGGAAATGTGATGTGATCCAAGAAATCAGCATTCTGGTTTTGACTGTCTTTTTAATCTTTTTCAATCTGAGCCATTTTTGTGCAATTACCAGCACACCCCCCAATGAGGCTCCTGGAGTCACTAGGGGAGGCCTCTGTAAACAGAACTTTAAATGTTAACATTTTCAGTGTTCATTACTAGCCTGCTAATGAATTAGAGGGAAAGGAGACAATCTAATGGCTCGAGAAAGCTATGAAGTCCTTTCCTTTGTCCCTTGCCTCTGATTTTATGTCTTGTGGAGATCTTGTGGTAGTTGGAGCTTTCCATTGGCCCCGACAGCCAGACCCGGCTCGGGATACCCAGCTCTACAGATTATGCCGCAGCGCCTAACCGTGGCACCGTGAATGGAGTGCACTGTGATGCCTGATGGCCTCCCAGATGAAGTCTAACATCCACATAGGTGCTTAGCCATGTACACTGGTGCAGAAGACCTGTCTACAGCCCTGTGTACTGTGAAATACTTCAGGCTGGCTCATGGGAAGAGCTGAGCACAGGAATATGCCTGAACTTTGTCTGTAAAAGCAGTGTTCTCCTGCATCCTGGCCATGTCCCAACTGGAGAATGTGGGGGTGCTTCTGAATTTCAAGGTTTTCTGTTATGCCCGCATCAACATCAACACCAGGCTGAGGCACTGTGCGAGTCCTGTGTCCCAGACTGGTTTCAGCAGAAAGGAAAACCTCTGCGTGGAGGCTAGATAGGATCAGCCAATTTAGAAGCAACCTTAGGATCCAAGTATAGAGGCAGATGCCTCCAGTCATTCTCTATAAGAACTATGCTGGGACTGCTGTATTTAAGACGAGACAGCATGATAGACACAACCACTTGCATTTTGTTTTACTTGTACTACTGGTTACTGCACTAGACTACAAAGTGGGACATGGGTTCCGTTCTCTCATCTGCTTGAGAGAAGGACTACAAGCCCGTCTCTTTCGGTGGAGTGCTCTTACCACTAGGCTGGTGTATTGTTGTTTTCCCTCCACCGTACTAAACTGGGGAATGATGAGCCAAATGTAAGGGATTCTGGCTAATGCAGATGTTGCTCCTGCTGTTTCTAGGTCCCAGCAGGCCAGAGGGGGAGGAGGCTAATGTGTGGAAGCTCCAAGGAGGTGTAGATCTCTAAGCAAAGAGGGAGGGGTCTTGTGTACCATTAGTTTTATCTGTTAGCGCCCAGGGCTGCCAAAATCCTATTTTGAACACGTTAATCCTTTCCTTTGCTCCTGTGAGATGTTGACATTTATGAGAAAGTATTTTTATTGCCAACAAGTGCATGGGACCAAACGGATGCCCTTAAACTACATCACTGAAGTCCAAAGGAATATTATTTCTTGATGCTTGAGTAAGTAGGAAGGGTGCCATTTTTATTCCAGGTAATGATATCTGTTATTCTATGGTCGGCTTTTGTATTAGCTGAACAAGTTGCGTCTGATGAGTGACAGACAGAAGATATCCATCAGTGTGCTGTAAAAACCCTTGGAAATCTCCTTGTAAAGATCAGTTTTCCCATGCTTTCAGGCAAAAATACTGTTACTGATATGTACAATATAAATTATCCAAGCTATAAATTATCTAAATGTATCTAGGTGAATTTTAAAGGGCACCTATTTCCACATACTTAATTGCTAGAGCTGATTATATGTGGATGAACCTTTTTTGGTTTGTTTTAACTCAGGCTGATCTACAGCAAAAGAAGGAGCCAGCTCAGGAAGATTCTGACCTAGACCGCAAAAGAAGAGAGACAGAAGCTTTGTTACAGAGCATTGGTATATCCCCAGAACCACCTCTAGGTATTTAAGAGAAGCACACTCTAAAGCATTCAGCTCCACCACAATGAATGCATCTGTTCTATTAAAGCATGCTTGGCTTTTTTGATTTTTGGCTGTATAAGTGAAGTGAACTCTTCTCTTTGAATGCCTGCCATACCATTCACATATACCAGCTCATGGCATTTTGAACACTTGTCATTGCCAAAAACATCTGTTTCATTTCTTCAGGAACTTTTTATGAACGTAATGCAGGTTGGTTTTTCATACCAGCAATGATTTCTTTTCTGATGGATCGTTTTATCTTCTCTCACATCTACCTGATGACCCACAAAATAATATTGTAAATGTTGCACTTCATTAGCGCCAAGTTTTGTTGCAAAAATTCAGATTAAGGATTCGCTAAGGAAGGAGGAGCATAGTCGTGTGGGAAGTCCCACAGAGTTTCTTTTAAAATCAAGCAAAACTGGAGAGGCGAAATAAAAAGACAAATCACAAATAGCAAAAAGCTTGTCGTAAGATCATTACTGTAGATTTTAGATCTGGTTTCATGTGCTCAACGTCTTTTTTGGTTTTGATGTTTCAGTTCTAGAATCTGAAGTCCTCAGTTTAAAAATATACGGGCAAAGTTTATAGTATCTGAATATTGCTGCCTTCCTTCCTTCCTGTGCTTTCTTCTCCCTTGAATCCAGAATCACTGCACTATTTTAGCTGAAATAGTGGCCTCTCTGGAAGTACCAAGCCTTGTCATTAAATTCATTGGGGCTGAATCTAGGATTTTACCCCTAGATATTCTTGCCTGTAATATTTAGGAAAAACTCCAATTTGACAAAATACTGAAGCCTTGATTTAGGAAAGCACGTTAACAGATGCTTGGGTGCATATGCAAATAGGATGTGACATTCTGAACTGGGATTTCAATTCATAACTTGCATCAACCAACATTTTTTGAGAAAAGCTACTATTTTTATAAGTTATGACAATAGTGGCTGAAGCTTTTAAATACCACTTCTTGGAAGAATTGTCTGACAAGTAATGGTTAGGTTATTTTTATGTATCATAAAATATGTTTTGTAAATTATATAATGATATTATAAAATCAGATAAATTTTTAAAGTTCTAGCATTTAAAATACTCATTTTTATCTAAAAATTAGGATATATTTCCTTATCATATTAACTAAACACATATATTCATGTTGCAAATTATCAGTTCTTATCTTAGCTAATTATTTTGTGTTTGATACTATCAAAAGAATGTGAAAAATCACATATGATTCGTTTTAGTTAAATAATGTTATTTTGCCCTCTTTCATTCCCTATATATACACTCACATTTAATACATAAAGGAAGCTTTAATTCTGCCTTCACATACGCATATGACACCCAGATCCCAGTGTGAATATAGAGTACATAAACAGCTATGACATACCTGTAACCTGCCAAAGGGTTGTCACAAAGATGAATTCACTTTTCATGCTGCAGTCATTTCTGTGACAGTCTCTAGTGAGAATCCTCATGAAATGTTTGACCACATGGAAAATCCAAGTCTCTTGACAGGTCTGTCATTATACATTATAGAGCATAACAAAATAGTTTAAAGTTTTACTCCGCTAAATCTCTAAAAGGAAATGCACATGATTTAAACCAAATGGGAAACTTTGCTCTTGCATTAAAACCCCTTTTTGTATTTTATTCAGTGTGGCTGCTTTGAAGAATACTTGCATTAAATCTTGACTGGAGCCATCTCTGCGTTTAAAATATGTTTGAGAAACCATTTTAAAAGAAATCAGGATATTTTTACTTTTTATTTATTATTTCCTTGCTGAAGAGCTTCAACTTGGGCTGACCTTGAGCTATGAACTTCCTTTCCTGTTTCAGGAAACAAAACTGCCTTTGCATGAAATGTGCTTCAAAAGCCCTGGCAAGCCAAAGAGAAAATCATTTCTAGAGCTTGGGCAAATAGTATCTAAACCAAGGGAAACTTTTCCTTGAGTGTTGAAATCATGTCCCACCCAAAATGGAAAGTTTATACAACCTATATTACTTAGGAAAGCACAATTGCTAAGCAAACTAATGTGTATTCTCACCATCTTTGGGAAATGATTTTGACTTCGCTGGGTTTCCTTATTTAGCTTTTACTTTTGATGTCATTTCCACACTGCAGCCTTAGACCATATCTAATGGACACTGGCTTTTGATTTAAATTCAGAATTTGAAAAGTATGCTTGTTCTATTGCCTACTTGACTTTATCAGAAGAGTTCACTTAGTTTTTTGACAAGACTAGCCCCTATATTTCTTCATACCTTAAAAATCTTTTGCAAATCAGCTTTGAAGTATGCCCAAGAAAACAAGTGCTGTTTAATTTCCACAGATATCTCCTCCACTGATTAGCTGTAGAATCCCATTGGGCTTTCAGTCCTGTCTAAATTCATGTCAGTTTTAACACTTACAACAGACTTAAAATTCACTTGACTCTCTTCCTTTTCTTCTTCTTTCCTTTCCTTATTTGCTTTCACCATTTCAAACTCTCCTAATCATTCATCTACTATCATTTTGGTCCATTGGTTTTGATTTGTCTGACACTGCTCTTCATCAGTGCAGTCGCTGCATGTGTTAACATGGGATACCTGTTATTTTCATTATTTAGTCCCAACCCCTATGTCTCCCTCTTCGAAATCAGTGAGCACACCCAGTGACGCAGGCAGCCAGGACTCGGGAGATCTGGGACCCATAGGAAGGTAAGACATAGAGTCAATAGGACTGAATAAATACAGGTTTTTTTTACTTCACTCTTACTTCCTCATTTTTACCTTTGCTTCTGTAAATAAGAATATCCTGTATCTAACATGTACTTCTGTTTCTGCATTTTCCACTGTGTGTAACCATCCAGTAAGACTGGTCTCAAATGTGAGGTAAATAAATCCATGCAGCAAGCAGATCTCAAGCTATGAGCCCTACACCTCGTATAGGAATCAAGAGCTGAATTTATGCTTCTAAAATGGCCCACAGAAAATTGTTAATTCTGTGTGTAAAAACACTAAAAACAGGGGGAAGTGTCCAGTGGTAGAACATGTTACTCATGCAAGTTGTATTTATTCACATAACGAGTCCCCTCTGAAGCCAAGCTGTCTTGGGTTCTTGTGTGGCTGCTCCTCATGGTGCGTGTACAGAAACAGGCTGAAACACCCTGGGACCCACTGGCAATTCCACCCTGGAAACTGTGGGTATCAGAGAGTTTCGTGCAGAACGGGAGGAAAGCTGCTCTCTTCTTTTTGGAAATGGGTGATGGGGTATGTGTAAGGGATGGGCACAAGAGCAATCTTCTTATCTTCGTTTGTACAGAGGAAATAGGAAATGAAATGGCATTCCCAAAATAATTCCTACTCTGGAGAAGAAAAGAAAGGAGGATGCTGCTGGTAAAGGAGCGTTATGTTCAAGTAAGAAGAGGCGCAAGCAACTATACTGTGTATTTTGAGAAACGTGAAACATGGGTCCCAATAGGTGTTCTTTTATCAAACTAATTCAACATAAAGCTGAGCCGCCAGCTCATCCAAGTCTCTGAGCCAAGACTCTGCTAACAGCTTGAAAACACAGTGATTGCCCACTACAGTTAACAGCGCTCAGGAGCAGACACCATACCCCTATAGACATGAACACTGATGTCACAGAGCTTCAAGTCACCAGATTTCACACCACAGCAGCCTTCTGCTTAGAAAAATCACACTTCTGTAAGCTGAAAGTATATTGTGTGCCCCGTTCAGCCGGATGCAGGCACCGTCCGTTGTGATGTGGAGGTTGCACAGCTGCTGCTGAAATCTGCTCAGCCCTTCTCCCAGGTCTACCCTCTAGAAGAAATGGAGGCTGTAAAGTAGAAAAGCCCTAGCCTAAGATAGGGCAGTTGAAAACACAGAAAATAGTGCAATGCTGCGTTCATAAATAAATGCAACAGACTTCAGCAAATCAAAGTACTTTGAGCAGAACAAAAGTTGGTTTTAAGCACAGTATAGCTACTGTTCAGGGTAAAGTTATTTCCTACAGTCCTTCATGAACCTATGACAACGCTGGCTGGAGACTTCTAAATTCCTGGTTTTCTTCTGAACCTTAGTAGTGTAACTTTTTTACTGTTAAGGTGGTGAAATGCGCTTGGAAGTATTTATTCTGTTGTGACCTACGCTAGCACTTTGACTCTTTGTCAGCAACAGGCAGTGAAAGCACATGACCACATGTCCTTACAGAGGAGAATGGAGTTTGTCCTCCCTTCAAAGGTCGCAACATACTGCATTGTGGGCTTTCATTTTGGATCTATTTTCTGGCTTCTTGTGGACCTATTAGGAATTCAGCGGCAATTCCGAGACCTTGTTTGTAGTCCATCTGTTTCCCTAACATCCTCTCTGGTATTGAAAGAGCTGTGTTGTGTGCCAGGAAGGCCACTTGCAGATGTTTGCCTGGATTGATTGGTTTGTGGTAATGGAAATTCAATAATGTCTGGTCCAGGGGAATCTCTGTAAACCGTGGGTAGTATTGGGTGGCAATTATTTAAATGAGTTTGTCACTGGGTGCAGGTAGATGCACTCAGTGTGTGTTTGCGTGAACGAGTGCACTCAAGCATATATGTGTGATAGAGCAGTCAAACTTGGAGAGGAATATGTTGGTAGACCTGTCATCAGAGTGGGTAAACAGGATGAAACCACCTCAGCTGTTTTCTCTCTGAGAGATTCCTAGACCATACTTCTGATTTATTTTGACTACTGCATATATGAATGCTTGTTTATCTGTATAAGCAAAGTTACTTTGATTCATTTTAATGTTTTATTCCGTTTTGCACTTTCCTTGGATCTCCTCTCATGTCATTGTGCTTTTAAGATCTTCTCCTTTTCCCCATTCTGCTGCAAATTTGCTGTACAATGGTGGACTGAGAATAGGCATTAGAGGAGAGCAGATTAGTTCCAAAGCTGCTAATGCCCCGATCTCAGCGATCACCGTTCGTCTGTTGTTGTTGCTGCTAACAGCGCTGCAGAAACAACTGGTTCGCACAGGCTGGCAGAAATCATGCATGCAGCCTGATTACTCATTTCTGAAGTGTTCTCCACAGGAAGATACAGGTAGTAAAAAAAAAAGCTTTGAAGTCGTAGATTTTGGTTCACTACAGGAGAGAGGGCCTATTGAAAGCTTTGAAGAAAGCAAGAGATCTTCATACATTCCCATTTGAGGCAGCAAACTGTTGGTGCAGAGCTAGGTTGGGTTCATACTTCTGCGAGTTGTTGGCACTTCTGGAACTTGTCAGACTTAATACATCCATCCTCATACTGTCAAGTATATCTGATGTATGTTTTGATTTGCAAGCACCTGTGATTTCTTACAGAACAGTGAATGTATTTTAGCCAGAAATCCAGGTTTCTGACATCCACTTTTCAGGAAGGACAACTAATAAATTGGTGAGAGTTTGGACATTGTTAAGCAGTTGTTATCCTGGAACTGCAGACCTCACTCTACTCTACTTTGCAAGATGAAAACTATCTGATAACTTGCTCACCAAGTGTGATAGTTATATGGGGAGCAAAAGAGCTCCAGCAGGCAATGTGTAAGAACAGCACATTGTTTGGCATTGAAGCTGGACAAATATAAAACCAGAAAAACTTTGTAAAATTTTAAAGATGAGACAAATGAATCACTAAAGCAATTTACCTAAAGACTCTACTGGATCTTCTATCACTGGACATTTCTCATTCAGGGTAATGTGCCTGCCCAACAGACAGATAATAGGTCAAACAATAATTCATTCGGAAAAGCCTTACAGCTTTTTTGTTGCACAGGAAGGAAGGCGGTGTGGTCACAATGGTCCCTTCTGCCATACAATCTATAGACTAGTAGTGCTGCTATCCTGCAGGACCATTGTCCATTATCTCCAGCACAATAGCTAGAGCAACATTGCCTTTTCCCTGATGCCATTAAGCTTATTAGGAGAAGGTGTGGGGCGGACTGTGTAATAGTGCTAAATTATGGAACCATTTCTGTCCTGTGCAGCCCAGGTTTTTATGGGTTTTTTTTCTCTGCTTGACCTTTAGTACCACGTTGCTATTTGTCATAGCTTTTTCACTAAGGATAACACTAGGTTTTGTGAGCATTCCAGCTTCACCCTGAGCTATGACAGCAACAGTAAGAATGAGCAGATGTTAGATCAATAACAGTGCTAGAAACTACTGACACTTTTCTTTGAATACTTTCAATTGGACAGGAGAGCCAGCTTTTTTTTTTTTAAGTGGTCTTGGGGATCTATTCTGGGTAGGCAGATTCTGGAATATTTTAGCATAACTGTGCGCTTAAGAAATAGGTTGGGTACCTGCTGCTCTTAGTTATCAGGCTGCTCTGAACAATTCGTTAGGGTCCTGTTGTTGCACAGTGAGCAACCTGCCTATCTCCACAGTGCTTTGCACACCCCACTTCACTTTTCTGATGGCTGTGTTGCTTGTGCTACACAGAGAAGACATAAAAATGACATCACAGCCTGAACAGATACCTGTCTCTGGATAGATGGGTTGTTGGTTCACTGGGCTTTCTGTTATGATGTATTCAGACATGACTCATTTTCCACAAGACAGTGTTGCAGGATCCTATGAAGATTCTCCTTGGAACAGAGTATGCTTGGCTCTTTCAGGTGAAGTATTTTGTGTAGGGACATTGATGCCCGGTGTCCTGTTGTTGATAGTCAGCTTATACAGACAGGCATAACTGACACGTAGATTTCAACTAACTAGATCTGAGTAAATGTTGTGAAGAAAGGGTTGGAGTTAAAGGCATTTGCTGAGAGTTTCTGTGCTGTGACATGGTGTGAAACGCAAATCTGCCTCTTTGAGACTACCAGTATGGAACTTCGTGGTAACTATATGCATCTCAGCCCTCCCTAGTAGATGCTCTGAACTTTTGCTACGTTAGTGTGCCAGAGAGGCTGCTAGCTATCATAGTACAACTGTCATGAAACAGTGTCCATGGGGAGGCATGTTTTACTACTCAACATACCTTAGACATTCATAAATCTCATCCTCTCACCACGCATACCCATGGTTGTGTTGTCTGGGAAAGTACACAAGGACAGACCTTGTGCAGTGCTTCTGAGCCAAGCGGTGCAATACCAGGTCTTGTGGGCTGAGCAAGGTCTCTGGAGAAGCCCCAGTGTCCTGTCACAGGTAGAACCAAAGCACTAGGGTCGGTCCGTGCTTTGCGTGCCAGCTCAACACAGGATAGCAGAAATACATCTGTGCTGGAAGGATGCAGTCCTGTGGCTGGGTAACTCTCATGCTGATACAAGCCCGCGTTGGTATGCGTTCTTGTATTACCCGCGGGGGATCTGGGTCTTCACCCTGGAATATTGCACATTTGTAGGAGATACATTTGTGGACCAAGGTCTGATTTATCCGTGTGGCCCATTTTTTACCTGTATCCTTTGCTGCTTCTGTATGTTCCCAGATAGTTTTATTACCCTGCAACAGTAGGCTTGCACAGTAGCATCCGACTTATTGTTGAGCTGGGTTGCTTGAGTGTGTGTGCAATGAAGTCCCATGCATGCACCACTTCCCTCTGTGCATTTTGGACTGAAACATGAGAATCCCATTAGCCTGCATATAATGTTTCCCACCTTCCATCTGTTCAGTAAACTGCACCAGGCTCAGCTGTCCTAGTTGTGTAAAGGTTAATGATTGCCTCTCCTTCTGCAACAGCTTCATCTGTGCTCTTTTACTTTTGAACTTGCAAATTTTGCTGCCTATACATTTAGATATCTCATTATTTTATGGGCTCCTGTAAAGACAAATATGATAGGAAGAATTCTTCACCTTCTGGTAGCTTCTTTTGGAGAATGGTTCCTTCAATGTGGTATTTTGTCTGGTGTAAAATAATGCAAGGTGGATTATTTCGTACTGTTTCTCTCATAGTCCATTGGTTTTGGTAGTTTTGTCTGGCTGCAGCTACTCATTCTGTAATTATTTTTCTTACTTGGATTAGGGCACTACATAATACTTAGCTTATATCTTTTTTACATAAACTATGTTGCCATTCCATTGGTATTGCAGTTTTTGAGATGTGTTTGATGCGCTGAAATTGGTTATCTTCCTTCAGTGTGTGAAGTTTATTTGCAGTAAAGCCGGGTCAGTCCTTATTTAGGTGAAGCTGTAAATAATTAATGAAAGTTCCAGTGACAATGAGTTTGAGAATAGCATTAGGTAGCAAAGAAAAGAAAAAAAATAAAGGGAAATCAGAATTATCAAAGAGATTTTGTAGCAGTGATATACCGTAGAAGTTAGAACTCTCTGGAATCCCGATTGCCTCATCATCACTTCAGTTTTTAATATCTAGATAAAAAGCACTGCAAGAGCAATCCTAGAAATAGAACAGCCGTCTGTAATGCTGGAGGACTTTTCTCTGAGGAGCAGTGTCACCTTTGGCTTTGGCTGTTGGCATAATTTTTTGTCCACTGTGTCAGCCCATCTTGCAGTTACTGTGACCGCTGAATGTGTTCCCCATTGTATTCCAGAGAACACAGTAGCAGCTGGCCTATAGGTTGGATGTCCTTACTGGTAGGGAGTGAAGAGCACATCTTGTCTCTTGTTCTCTTTTGGAGTTTGCTGAAAATATTAGTCTGCATTCCGTGTGTTTTCAGCAGATGTATTTCTGGCTTCCTTCTATCTACCATGGCCACTTTGAGCCATTTGTATAAAAGAATATATAAAGTATAAAAAGAAATACATTAGAATATATTTTCTTACACTGTGTTGATGTCCACCCCCAGTTTGTATTGGTCTGGGAGAAACAGATGTAATTCCTGTCTTTTTTCTCTACAGCATATTATTTACTCATTTTTGTATGGTTATTAGGTGTTCTGCTTTATAATACAATACCCAAATGCGCAGATGATAATTAATCCTTCATTGCTTCATGTCTCACTCTCAGACAGAAACGTTTCTTGTTTCTCAGATATACAATCAAAAGGAAAGCAGTACTCTGGAGCATCAGGGCACCAAGTGAGTCAGGGCATGTCATTATTTTACTTACCCTTGTACAGTTTTCTATTTAATCTTGCTCACTCTCAGTCAAGTGAAAAAAAAAGGCATCTCTAGTTAAGAAGTGTGTTCTTACTGCATAATATTTGAAATCATAAAGATTTTTTTTTTCTGATCTCTGTGAGTATATCTAAATGTCATTAATGTCTTTAGGTTCTGTGCTTTTTAGGCTTTTTGTCTGAAAAATCAGACTTGGCAACTCAGCTTTTATTTTTGCTGTTTTAGTTTTATGCAGCTCCTTACCTAGTACAGTAATATAACACATTGACAAGCTGAAGAAAGTGTATCAGAATGCCATTCTCCCTGTTAAATGTCTGCTTTGCTCTTTAATTAGACAGATAAGGCAAAGGAAGAAGGTGGATCCTGGTCTCTATTTCATTTATACATGAAGGCTGGATTATTGTAGTAGATCATCTTTTACAGCCCATGCAGCATATTTTCTATCTTCTCTTTAGCTGCAGAAAACATGTCTCGTAGACATTAACAAAACCATGTTTCTGTAAGATCTGTTAAAACCACTGCTAGCATAACCATATCGCCTAGGGCTTAGCTACTTTATCATTAAGTAAATGCATTTGACAGGTTCTGTGCAACGATACTGTTTCATCATTGCCGCTAAGCTCTGCATTACCAGCATTCCGTTGTGTTACCGCATTCACAAATGATAGGGGTCCTTCTTGAAATGTGACCGGTACAAGCAGGCCTGTGTTGTATTGCCTCAGAAGTAGCAGCTGTAACAGTTATTAGCAGCAGATATCTTTTTATGTTGGTTTTTTTTTTAAGATCAGTTTATATGTACAAAATGGCTTTTAAACGTCTGTTTTAGTGGTGTACATATTTCATAGATGGGCTGAGCCAAAGGGAAGCACAGAACAATATAAAGACTCTGAGAGAGCTACAGGAAAGACTGAAGGAAAATGACTGCTTTATGGCGACCTTCACTTGAACAGTGTTTTATTCAGAAAAAGGATTGTAACCCTAGAGACCGTTGTGTAGTGCAGACATGAGTCTTTCACAGTAGACAGTCAAGAGAAACGGTTTCTTGGCAGCTAGAGGCAAACGGGATAACCAGTGGGATGCTGACGTTGCCGTTCCATTTTGATGGCTTTGGGCTTGGTATGGGATGTTTGCTATTGCATGGTAAGGCAGAAGCACACACCCCAGCTGTTAAATTTTTCCCCATATAATTTACCATGACACCCTCATCAGGATCTCTCAGCACACATGTTTTATCTTGCAGTTTCCAACAGTGTTTGAAGCCAAATTGTGCCTTAAGCCTTCTTGACCTGAATCGTGCTGGCATCTGTGAAGGAGTGACAATGTCAGCCTCTTCCCCTTGCCTGGGGGCACCCTGGCTGCCTCAGCTATCCTTTCTCTAGGAACTCTGCTGCTTTTTAAAGCGATGCTGCAAATCTCTCATGCTTCCCACCCCCAGCCCATTTACAGGACAGTGACAGGGCTGGCCAGTCCTCCTCCCATGGAGCGTGGGCTGCTCGGCGTGAGTGGCTGCGTTGAGCTGCTCACACACATCATGGCTCGCCCTGCATGAGTTAGTATATGAAGCTGGAGGAAGGCAGGTTTCTTGCAGCCTTTTCCCTCCTTTTGTGCCTATACAAGAACAACTACAATCCTTCTGTTTTATATTCAACATATGTTTAAGCCCTAGATATCTGAAGCCTCTCCCTGCCATTTTTTTTTTCTTTTTTAGCATATAAACATAAGCAGACTCCTTAGGGACTGATATTTGGCAGTTGCTTTCAAGTGTCTGTATATCTGACCTAGAAAGTAGAGGCATGCCAGTTACAAAGTCAGAATAGTCCATATTAATTAGAATCATCTGCAATCCTTTTAGCATATGAGCCTGTGGCATCATTAAGGATTTTCATGCTTTCATTCCTGAAGGATGGATTGAGTTCAGTCCTCTAGATCTTTGATTATTTTTCTCATTAGCAAGCATCTCCATGCTATAAATTAAGGGAGAAGGAAAGATTACCATTCCCAGGGTGCTTCATAAAATGCCTTGGAAACCTGAGCCCCAGCTGCACCCAGAAGAAAATAATACTAACGTATAAAGCCCCATTTAACCATTTAGGTTATCAGCCCAGCTGTAGTTACTTCTCTGTAGTTATTTCCAGGCATATCATGCATGTATTCAGTCAGAGAATCAGATGATTTTAGGGACTAAAGCACCAATCCTCTTAAAACAAAACAACTTACTTGCTAAGGCCAGCTCAGCTTAAATGGTTCTCTTGAGCAGAATTTCATCTTGATTTAACTAAATTGTGTGAGATCACCTCCTATGTTAAACTGTTTAACATACTTAAACCGGTGCAGTTTGTGCGTGTAGATGTTTTCTCCTTCACTACTCTATTAAAAAGCCCCTTAAAAAGTCCCCCTTCACAATTTTATATTTAATCTGGAAAAATAAAAAGAGGATCTGAGTAGTTATTAATTTTTTAGGATTTTTCTTCAAATCTGTAAAATGGAAATTGCTGCCACTGGAAGGATATTGGTAAATCTCCAGATCGTGGTTTGTTTTTTTTTTCCCAAGGATTTTTGAAACAGTCTAAGTATTCCATATTAATTTTTTCATAAGCAGAGCATTTTGGTTTCCATTTAAGACTGGTTTTGATTCAGAAATTTTAGTTGTGTTTATTTACTTTACTAATTCAAGATCAGAATATAATTTCTGAGCTGGTCTATTGAAAGACAGATAACTGGGTCATGAAAACTTCTGATGTTTTGACTGTTGATGTGAAAAATTTTTGATAACTGTTATACAATGAGCTCTTGTTTCAACTTAGTCTTAGCAAAAATATCATCCCCTTCTGGAATGATTTTGCTCTTTCTAGCACAAAATAAATTGTATAAAGGAAGGGAAACACCAACTCTTCTTCCAGCTAGTAGTTACTGGATTTTAGCACTGAAGCAAAAACGAAAATCTGCTGAAATCTTTCACCTTTTACTTCAGCTGAATAGTAGCAGACCTGATAATTGTAGGTTCCAGCCTTCGGGTTACCTCTTTGACTCCTCTGATAGTCTGGGGATTGACTTTCCTATATTTGACTAATGAATGTGACTTTGTCTTTTATGCGGTTGTATCCAAAGCCCCTTGAAGTTTATGGGAATTCTTCCTGTACATGCATATCCATGGACTCTGGATCAAAGTGTCCTAACGTGAGTACTGTGGTTCCTTTAAAGTACCTGCAAGAGTTGATAACATGTAAAACTTCTGCCGACAAGTTCTTTATTTACATTTGTGATCATCTGGTTCTGTTTTATTGCATGGACTTGTTCTTGGTATAAAAAACAAGAAGAAAATACTGTTTTAGAAAAGAATTTTCAGGGTTTGGTACAAGAACGAAACAACTTGTGCCTTCCCCCTCCTGAACCTGTTTTTTACTACCGCACTTTCAAAATGACTGTTCATGCTGTCGAGCTCTTACAGTGAATCTGTGTCAGTTCATAGGCTCAGCAGAAGCTTCCATCCATTTGACCTTCTGTCCTCGGAGATCCAGCCTGTTGCTCACAGTGACCCTCCTGGTAAACCAGCATAAATTTGCAGACTAAGATTTCTGTAGCTATAGCATACAAATTGTGAGAATGACAATGTTTTGTTACAGTGCCAGGAGACTGTATTCTGTACTGCAGACCTGAACCAAAGGACAGTCTTTAAATATATCAAATAAGTTCAGCAGATTGAATGAATTTAACTGCCGATTTAATTAGTGGAATTCTGTGAAATGAAATCAACAAGGTGTTGGTCCCGTGATATGTCCTTACGATTAAAGGCATGACAGAATTGTTCATTCTGATTAAAAGTCACGTGGATTTTGAAAATTATTAAATACATTCAGCAGCATAGCCTTGGTTTTAAATATTATTTGTGCATCATTTTTGAGAAATATATATTAAAAAAGAAAAAGAAGAGTATTTTAAACTCATGCACTTCTGAGAAGGGCTGTGCTGGTTGCCAGGCAGCTGAAAGATAGCGCTCTGCTCTCAGGGAGGTCATAGTTGCTCTTTTTATTGGGGAAGACTGGAAGTCAGAGGTGTGAGCCTGTTTGGAAGTGCAAGTGCAAACCCAAGTATCTGGCTGTGCTCCAAGAGCGGTGCCAAACTCCTTGTCTGCTGAATGTATTATGGCATTTTATTTTATGATCAGCAGCCCAGATCCAAACACAGGAATGTGTGCTGAAGTCGGAGCATACTGCTCTACGAGTGTAAATGAGCGTCTTGTTGAGAGGCGCATATCCTCCCTAACTGCCGATAGCCATCTTGCTTATAATGTGCTTCAGAAAACAAGTAGCACAAGGAAGGTATTTTCTTTTTCCCAATCCTTTCAAAGTGGAACAGATCCGCAAAACAGAGCACAGATGGCAACAGAATAGTGGCTTAAATGCAAAGCATCAGTTGAGACAAGTGGTACTTTTCCATCTCTGAGTAGTAGCCTTGTATCTTCTTCATGTATTTTGTTTTGGAGACACACTTTAAATGTACAAAAAATACCAGAAAGTGAAAATTATAGTGGAGAAAATTAAGATTATAAAAATCTAGAATGAAAGGAATAAAACCAAACAGCTTATCTATACACATATATGTATTTAATCATCTACAGTAATATCTCACCAACAGTTTCTTAGTTCAGATTTTCCAAATAATTAACAGTAATGTAGGAGCTTTGGAGAAACTGATGCAACAAAGTAGGTACAGCCCTCCTTATTTTATAGATAAGTAATTATGCAGACTTAAATTCACTCTGGTAATATTCAGACCTTCAAAAAAAACTCCGTCTAGATACAGGATAGATTACATATTGAAATAATCTATAATTTATCAGCAATCCTGGCTAACAGGGGAGGTCCCAGATGACTGGAGGATCGCCAGTGTAACACCCATCTACAAGAAGGGCCGGAAGGAGAATCCCAGGAACTACAGGCCTGTCAGCCTGACCTCGGTGCCGGACAAGATTATGGAGTGATTCATCCTGAGTGCGCTCAACAGGCATGTGAAGGACAACCAGGGGATCAGGCCCAGCCTGTATGGGTGCATGAAAGGCAGGTCCTGCTTGACCAACCTGATCTCCTTCTATGGCCAGGTGACCTGCCTAGTGGATCAGGGAAAGGCTGTGGATGTTATCTATCTAGACTTTAGTAAGGCTTTTGACACTGTTCCTCACAGTATCCTCCTGGAGAAACTAGCTGCCCATGGTTTGGATGGGTGTACTCTCTGCTGGATAAAGAACTGGCTAAATGGCCGAGAGCAGAGAGTGGTGGTGAATGGAGTTCAATCCAGCTGGTGGCTGGTCATGAGCGGTGTCCCCCAGGGCTCAGTTTTAGGTCTGGTCTTGTTTAACATCATTATCAATGATCTGGATGAGGGGATTGAGTGCTCCCTCAGTAAGTTTGCAAATGACACCAAGTTGGGTGGGAGTGTTGATCTGCTTGAGGGTAGGAAGGCCCTGCAGAGGGATCTCGACAGCGTTTCAACAAGGCCAAGTGCCAGGTCCTATACTTCAGTCCCAACAACCCCATGCAACGCTGCAGGCTTGGGGAGGAGTGACTGGGAAGCTGCCTGGAGGAAAAGGACCTTGGGGTGTTGGTCAACAGCCAGCTGAACATGAGCCAGCAGTGTGCCCAGGTGGCCAAGAAGGCCGATGGCACCCTGGCTTGTGTCAGGAATAGTGTGGCCAGCAGGAGTAGGCAAATGATCATCACCCTGTACTCGGCACTGGTGAGGCTGCACCTGGAGTACTGTGTTCAGGGTTGGGCCCCTCACTACAAGGACACTGAGGTGCTGGAGCATGTCCAGAGAAGGGCAATGAGGCTAGTGAAGGGTGTAGAGAACAAGTCTTATGAGGAGCGGCTGAGGAAGCTGGGTTTGTTTAGTCTGGAGGAGAGGAGGCTGAGCGGAGACCTTATTGCTCTCTACAGCTGCCTGAAAGGAGGTGTACTGAGACAGGTGTTGGTCTCTTCTCCCAAGTAATTAGCGATAGGATGAGAGGAAACAGCCTTAAGCTGCATCAGGGGAGATTTAGGTTGGATATTAGGAAAAATTTCTTTACTGAAGGAGTGGTCAGGCATTGGAACAGGCTGCCCAGGGAAGTGGTGGAGTTGCCATCACTGGAGGTGTTGAAAAAACGTGTAGATGTGGCACTTCAGGACATGGTTTAGAAGGAATGGTGGTGTTGGGTTGATGGTTGGACTTGATGATCTTGGAGGTCTTTTCCAACCTATGATTCTATGAAATTGCAGATAATACTGGGTTGTAATTTGCTGACATTATTTGTTATCGCATTGAAAAAAGGTATTCAAACGCGTCTTAAGAGATGTATTCTACTCGTGATTTTAGAATGGTTCTTGTATCTCACAGTTGTTGCATCCAGTATTTTTAAGAATGAGTTGAGTGGAACCTGTTTTTCAGTATATTGTCCATGTGCAGGTGCACAGTTCTTAACGTAAGCAGTTCTGAATCTTTTGGAAATTGTAATCCAAGCCTGTATTTTAAGCATAGGGCTCCTCCTTGCTTCAAACTCAAAACCAAGAAACCTCTTATTCTTTGCAGTCTTGGACTTTTTAGTTCATTCTTTTTTCCTACTTCACTTCTTTTGCTAGTTGCATTTGAAGCTAGAAGAAAAGAAAGCAAGAGGCAGACTGAAGTTTGCGGGCTCTCAAGTCGTTCTCCTGTCAATGCAGACAGCCCCTTGGCTCTTCATCGGGTGCTAGCAGGGAGATGAAAGAGAGAGCACAGAGTCACAGAACCAAGAATGGCTGAAGTGGGAAGGCATCTCTTGAGATCATCTAGTCAACCCCTGTGCTCGGAGCAGGGTCACCTAGAGCAGGTTGCTCAGACCGTGTCCGGTTGGATTTTAAGTCTCTGAAAAGATGATGACTCCACAAACTCCTTGGTTAACCCGTTCCAGTGTTTGACCACCCTCACAGTAAAGAAGTTTTTTCTTGTGTTTAAGTGTAATTTCCTTTTCTCAGCTTGTGTCCATTGCCTCTTATCCGGTCACTGGGCACCACCAAGAGAAGTCTGGCTCTATCTTCTTTACTGACCCTCCCAAGTCACCCACCCAGGTTAGCTGGGCTGCTCCCCCCCCCCCCCATTCTTTGTGGACAACCACCTCTAAAACCTCCTTGTAGCTGGAATCAAAAGTTGGGTGCTCAGAACTGCTGCATGGAGCAATCTCCTGCCTTTCTGTTCCTATGCCGAGAGCCTGTGGTGACAGGTTTCACTGCTGGAGCACTTCATTTAGGTGCCTGACTAGTCACATTCACATCATTTTAGAAGCATTACTGTGGTAAGCAAAGGTGCTTTGAGACTGCGTATGCTGTGGGTGAGTCCGTATGCTGTGGGTGAGGCCCTCTATTTCTGGTCTTTCAGTTTAGTAGCGATCTATGCTCTGCTTAATGTGATCAGCCTTTGATCTCTGAAAACCTCAGTGCAGCTGAATCTGTGGAGTCATGGCACACTCCTTCACTGTATTTTAGGGTTAGGAGGGCATAGCTATTTCCCACACAAAGGGTCATTTTAGGACCTTGCTGTTGCTGCAAGTGAAGATGCTGAGTTTAGGACCTGTCAGGTCTAACGGTGCTTCATTAGAGATACTTACGGAGATCTCAGTTCAGCAGATAACTCGGGACTCGGTACACTGTCAGTGCAGTTTTCTTCTGGTCTGGAATGTACAACAGCTCTTGGTGACAGGAGATGCCACAATATGGTGTTTGTTTTCCTCTAGTTCTGCTTGAAGGTGTGATTTGCAGTGCGGGAAAGAGATTTCTGCCCTGCGAGAGACCCCTTGGGAAAGCAGGGTTTGCTGTATTTCTGTGAGTAGCTATTTTCAAAAGCATGGATTTTCAGGCCGGGTTGCTCTTGACCTGGGAAGGGAGAGTGGGGGGAGAAAAGAAGTCATGCAGAACACGTGTTTTGTGGCGTCAGCAACAGATGAGGGAGGATTTGATTTTCGCTTCAGGGAAGCAGAGTCACAGCTAAGCTGCCAGCAAATTGCACACTGGTTGAATGAAAAGTGTTGGACTGGGGCACTTACCAGAGCCAAGCTGTACTGCAATCTGACCGTGATTCTGCATATTAAATATCATTTGATGATGATAATTTAATAAGGATATGTATTGGCACTGATGCTTTACATATTTTGTATACTACCACTGAGGCCAGACCCAAAGTTGTTTAAATCAGATGAGAAGTTCTCATGGATTCCAGATGGTTTTAGATGACAGAATCCATGCTTAATTAATACATTTGAAGGTTGGGAACTTTCTAAGAGAGTTCAAATATTTTGTTTTTAGTTTTAGTTTATTTATTTTAGTCATTTCCTCATTTTTAATCTACATAATCAACATTATGCAATCAGAATAAAATCTTCTGGAAGTAAGGTTCCACAGGGCATCATAACAGATGGCAGAGTGCCTGGTTTTCCATGGTAATGGTAGTACAGAAAAGGGAATGCTTCTGTTCAAATTCCTGTCACCTCCCACCTTAAATTTTGTAATGCTCTCTGTCCTCTTAAAACTGTGCTCTGAATATCTCCGTAATGCTTTAGACATTTATTCAGAATAGAAAAATGTAACAAGCTGTTTTGCCATCCAACCTGTTAATAAATGTATGACATCTGGGTCTCTTCCTCCCATTCGTTTCTTTCTGCAAGTTATTCCCCTACTTACTGGGGAGAAATGAGATGCATCTGATACTTTTTCAGTACTAAGAGCTGGAACAGTATCAGCATTAATACTGTCCTAAATTTGAGAAAAAAATAGATTATTGAGATCATAATACTGGGCAAAAAGAGAATACTAAAATACGCCTATCTAAAGGGAGTGAAAGCAGATCAGTTTAAAGAGAGGTAGTAACACTCGTATCTTGTCTACATAGTGCAAGATCTGAAAGTCCTCATTCCCTTCAAGCTGCTTTAGAACAATCTGTTATTTGATAATAGTTACAGCTTTTTATCCCACAATCAGCCAAGGGCAGTTGTTGTGCACCAAATGCGTAAAAGGAAGATTAATAGCAGGGCTATTGTTTGTCACTGTGTGGGAGACTGATACAGCAACCAGCTTTGAAACAATGTTGGGTAGTTCTGAGTAAAACAGTGTCTGTGCTGTCTGGGTGGTGGGAACGGGCTGGTCTGGCTTAGTCCTGCCTGGGCTGCTTGTGCTCGGCGAGTTTTCAGAGACCCTTCCCATGCCGTGTGCCCTCCCAGGAGGAGGCTCAGTTCGGATGGTCTGCAGCAGATGTGTGAAAGGACTGGAAAGTCCAAGGGAGCACTACTTTTCCCTGCTTGGCCTAATGCTCCTCTCTTTTCCCCATAAAAATGTTAAGGTAAATGTCAATATTTTGTATCTCTTCTACATAGATCTGTGCCAAAATCTGTTGAATCCATTCAGGGGGACTTTCACCAACTTGTGCTCTCTGAAAGGGTCCAGAGTGGGAGCACCTCTGCCTGAGTGCTGACCTACTGGTCAAACAGTTCTGGGCTATGCACTTGACTTTGGGCTCTGTAATGTTGCTCCCTCTGCCCCTGTCTTTGGGTGACTGGAAGTCAGCTTTCTTTTATGAAGACGAAAAAAGAGGAACAGCACTTAGCTCTTTTCTTCATTATGAAATCTCTGGAGAAAAAACTCGTGCATTAGGTTTGAAAAAAGATTGGCACCGCTTTTGCACTGGGATCCAATGGCATTTCACAATCCCCACTAAGAACTGTCCACAGGAGAACAAGCATAATGGTGATGCTCATCCAAACGATCAAGGAATGTCATATGCTATGTCTGCTCATCACAAACAGATTAGCTTTAATTTCCTAGTCTGGATGACAGCACAGGCTATTCAACATCATCTTTGGGTTGCTAATCTTCAAAGAATCTATTTCTTTTTCAATGTTATTGCCATGGAAACTGGCTACATTGCAGGTCCAGATTACATCTTTACTGTTCACTCACTTTCATTTTGATTTGCAGACGTGCTTC
The DNA here is from genome assembly GCF_030867145.1 of Opisthocomus hoazin. Lineage (NCBI taxonomy): Eukaryota > Metazoa > Chordata > Aves > Opisthocomiformes > Opisthocomidae > Opisthocomus > Opisthocomus hoazin. Next base: position 66,676,056 of record NC_134417.1, on the reverse strand, counting down.
AGGTGCAAGGAAGAGGCAAAGGATAAATCAATACTGTTCCTTGAAACATCTAGTCGCTCCCTGTGCTCTCCAGCCTCCACTGTGTGAGTGTAGCCACTTGCGTTCTGTGTCTCCTAGGGCAAGAGACTTGAAACCTGGAGGTCTGCTACCTGCAGCCTCATTTTCTGTGATAACATTGCTCAGCCAAGCCTGAGAGGACAACACAGCAGATTGCTTCCTTCTCTATTTTTCAAGCCTTTGCAAGTGTTAACACAATGATGCAGAGAGAATAATTACCATTAGGAGCAGAAATCTAGGAAATGTTTTGCAGATGCACTACAACTGCTGAAAACAGGTATAATCAGGAGTCAGGGAGAATTGTTGATAAAAGTACATATCAGTGTCAAGAATGGTGAAGTCTCTACGTCAGAATCCAGATAATGAAGTACTTAAGGGAAGAACATGTCTCTGCTACATGTCTGGTCTGCTTGTAACAAATGATGGCCCGAACCATGCGTGTTGCTGTTCTAATATTTTGGGGATTTTAGTGCTGTCTTGAGTGTGTGAGATCTCTAAATTTATTTTGTTTAGGCATTCAGCTGAGTGCAAGGTAACTGTGCCTTCTTTTGTACCTTGGTCTGGATTCTTAGAGTTGGAATGGAGGGGCTATACCTCTTTAGAGACCTGTGACAAGCTTTTGTTTTAATCAGATGATAATGGAGTTCTTTCTGACGGAATCATCTTTATCTCTTGGGAAATTTTGTAGGTTTGAAAGTGGATGGAGGGGGGTGTTAAAAACTAAAATGTGTTATGTATGTTTTCTTTTGAGTGTTTGGAAAACCTGGACTTGCATGTATAAGTAGCCCCTAGGCAGCTATAAGATTTGAAACTGGCATTTACATGGGAAGTCCTAATATATGCTGCTAACCTTCATGACATTACAAGAGTCATTTTCACACAGATAGCATTTTTAATGGATTATCTATAATGCATTAGTCACTGATGCCTTTGTCTTACTTCAAGCATTCGGATCCTTACATCCACTTTCCTTTTCACTGTACTTGAGCTACAGTCAAGTTACAAGGAAAAAATCTGTTGTTTATTACTGTACTGTTTTTTCTCTGACCTTTTTGTAATAGAGTTTCATTTTGGAGAAGACTTTCTGTGTCACTGTAAAGTCTTTCATGCCAGTACACATCACTGTACATCATAAGAAGCTGAGGGGAAGAAGTGCCCTTACGTTGCATGGGAAAGCACCTTCGCATTACGATTCTTCATTTTTTTTGTACATACAGGGTGTTGAGATTGATTCTCTTTCACTCTGACACAACAGAGTGCAGCACATGCCTTTGTCTGTCTCTCCAGAGAATGAGTTATAACTGGTAATAGAATGGGTGAGTTTACTAAGTACAGGAGGTAGGAAAATTATGTGGCTTTAAGAGATCTATTTCTAACCTAATTCAATAACTTGTTAGTTTATATGAGTAATTCATTGGCAGAGGTTGCTATTGTTGCAGAAAGGCTTGTGTAAATTGAGCATGGCAGGTTATATGGTTGGTTTTGGCTGAACATGGTAATATTATGTTCTCTGTATCCTCAAAGTTTGTATTCAGAAGAAATGAGGGGAATTTTTAATTTTGAGGACTATCATTATCCAGTGTGTCTGCATGACTTGCTTGCTTTAGTAAAGGAGTGCTTCCCTTTGCTTTAGCCTCTGCTAATGAGAGCAATGCAGAATCTAGTGTTCATACTACAGGAAAAAGTGCTCAGGAGCCAAACTTGTATTCCTGATTCTGTCATGGCTTCCAGCAGTTTTCTTGCATATGAGATGTGGCTTCCCAAGGGAGGAAAAATAAAGTAAAATCAAGAGCCAGGAAATGAGTAGGAACTTTTGAAAATGTTGGCCTCAATATGTCAATTTTTGTATTTCTAAATTGGGGGATTATATGTATTTCACAGGACTCCAGAAAGGCTCTGTGAGTGTTAGCAAAGTGTTTTAGAGGTGTTTGGAGCATGGCAAGTAGCACTGCAGTCCAAGGAACAACGTCTTCAGACCATACCTCTGGAGCATCTGTACATTTGGTGGCAGACCCATACGGCAGCAGTGCGTTAGGAGACTGTCATAGATCTGATTTCCCCAGATGTATCATTCCCCTCTTCCCCAGAAATCTTATCCAGAGGAAAAGAAGAAGAATTTGCTTATTTGTCCCAGATGCCCCCAGAATATGTCAGAGCTGGTGTCAGTGTGCATTTATTGGCGTACGCACTATACGATGTTCGTGCCCAGAGCACTGTTTCGCAGGGTGGCTTACTGTCAGTCTCAGGAGCATGCGAAGGGCTAGACTCTTCAGCGGAGTTCATGGCTAGTGCTCAGTCCACCTTACCATAAAAACATGATTACAATAAATTGTGCCTGCAGATGTTACAGATTATTGTGAATGCATCAACCATAGTTAAAGAGTTAGAAATCTTTCAGAAGAAGAAAACAAAAAGTTTCATGAGCCAATATCTGAAAGGAAACTCAGCTTCTTCCCTTTGTTTATCAATACTACTTGATTTTTATAAGTTACCTGCCTCGTCACAGTTTGACATACAAACCTTGTTTGACATACTGTGGCTGTCCCTTGCACTTTGAGGTTGAATGTACTACCTAGAGCATGTAACTAATGTGATGGGGTTTTGTTCATCCTTTCAGTTAATTCTGTGTGTTCTTTTTTCCCCCTCCTTTGTGCTGCACGGCTGATTACCACCCTAGGACCTTGCAATGGGACACAGACCCCTCAGTGCTGCAGCTCCAGTCTGACTCTGAACTTGGGTATATGTCAGCTCTTTTTGTTATTTGTTTATCATTTCTTTGCAAGAATTGTGTTAAAAATGCTTCCCAGTTGAGCTGGTTTTATGTGATTTTCATTTGCTTTGTTGACTCAAGAAGACTATAAGTTTCCTTTTTTTAGTTTCATCAATAAGAAGCTTCAGCAAAGCCATCTTTGTGGAAAAAACCAACTATTTAAAGAAATTCATGAAAAGATAAGCTGCTATTTCTGTTGCCTGAAGCACAATACAAATAACTATTTCATTACAGATGAAATGTTATTATTGTGGCACTTAAATGTGCATGTACAGTTACAATGGTCTTGTTTGTACCTGTTGATTCAGACTTTTCTCTCTGAATCATTTGCAAGGTAGTTTTCCCTGCCTTCCTGTCTTTGCCGTAGTTATGCTGTTTCCATATGCAGTGACAATTTCCCCTTTTTCCTTAGGAGCTGTATAAGTGCTTATAGTTGTGCACTTAAATCTGATCATGGTCCAAGAGTAATTGACATCTTAGTTGAGTTCAGGCCAATCAAGCATTTTTTAAATTCTACTAGAGCTAAAATTAATATTTTCTAGTTTGGGATGGAACTTCTCTACCCGAATAATCTGAAAAAATTATTTAATTTAAATAATTTAGAAATGCCTACTTGCAGAGATATTTAGGATAAACTGGTTCTCTAAAAAGGATATGTAGCTGTCCCTCAAGTTCTGCAGAACTTAAGTCATAGGCAAATCCAAATCTCTGTGTTGAAGAAGTTGCTCTACCTACAAACTTACAGGCTTGTCTGTCTGAGTCTTAAGGCAAGTGTCTTATGCTTTTACTAGTTCATGTGAAATTCATTCACCATTCTATAAGAAAATCAACAATTTCCCTTTAACCACTGATTGACAGCGCTCCCAGCTGCAGTTAGGGCAATTCACCAGGCAAGATGATCAGAGGGAATTGAAAGCATTTGGAGAGCTTTCTGTACAGGCCTCCTCCACATCCAGAGCTGTTAGGAATGTTAGTAATTTCCATTTGTCTGTGGCTTCAAAGAGATTCAGCTTCTACAACTTTACCTGGACCATACCAAAAAGGTAGAGTTTCTTGAGCTGGTTTAATATACAGAAACCTTATAGAAATCTCAGCTGCTCTTTCCCAGAAGCTTGGATTAAAAGAAGAGCACTCCCAGGAGCAAAGTTCCTCAAATGGCCGTGCAAGGCAAGGTGGTTTATTTGACTTGGGTAGAGATAACCGTGCGTACAGCCACAAGACTTCAAGCTTTTATGAACCGTCAGTGCAAAGACAGAAGAGAAGCCAAAGAGTAAATCTACAGGTATATTCCATAACAGAAAAACCCTGCCCCTTTTGAAAGAAAAACCTCTTCAAGACCAAGGCAGAGTTAAAGAGGGAACCAGGCTTCCCTCTGGTGTCATAAGACTAGATAAAAAACAATACCAATGCAAAAGAAATCCTGCAGTCAGCATGCAAATGGTGTGTGTAGTTAAATACTTCTAGCAGATACATCTTTCTTCTGGCTCATATAGGGGAATCAATTTTGATGCCTGGACTTTGATCACTGTCCTCCTACTGACATCCCATAGGCAGTTTTGAAAGGAATCCTTCAAAGCTTATGTGTTCTCTAAGATGAAGAGTCGGCAAACTGTAAATGATAAGAATTATGAGCAGCTCAGATGAAAAATGTGGATGGGAAAGGGACAGTTTAGTACTGCCCTAAAAAGAACCAGAGACTAGAACATTACAGTCCAAATTTGGTAGAGTCCAGACACTGAAAGGATGCTCCAGTTGGCCCTGAGTGCTTGGGACCAAGGGCTAGGCCAACTTTTAGTTGTGCAAGAGCCATTATGGATTGCTTAATGGGGCAAAAAAGAACTAAGAGACCACATTTCTTCAGATGAAGAGAGACCTCCCGGTCTTCATCAGTAATTATACTAGGATATGGGCAACACTAGATGTTTGTACAGTCATCAGCAGTTCCTGAACTAGAAATGTTTTAGGTGAAAAATTCCACGCATTCTGTCTGCACAGTGCTCTGGGATGAAGCTCACTTCTTGTTTAGCAGTTTACAAAGAGGCCAATGCAGCTAGCGGTTAAATCTGTCTTTCCGTTAGGACTGATGTTCCCCATCCTCAGGCAGTTGAGGAGATATGGAGTGACGTCATGTGAAACTGTTGTTAGAATTAGGTGAGGTTCTAATTAGGCCCAGATTAGACATAAGTAATTAGAGATTATGCTTAACCAAGACCACAGTCAAGAAGCTTCTTCAATGCAGAAGGTTTAAGAATCTCGGTAAATAGAACCAGTAGCCTGGGGCAGCAAAGGACTGGTTACACAGGAAAATCTAACTGAACAAGTAGGCGACAGAGATTTCACATCTGGTGCTGAAGGAGGGAAAAGCACATGAGATTTTGCTGGGTTGGGATATTTATTAAAGCTTGAATTCACACAAACCCTCAGTTAAAGCAGCTACAAAAATGTAACGCTACTAAAACTTTCGTTAGCTGAAGTATATCACAAGCTATAGAAGTTTTTCTGCCCCCACACAGGATTTTCAGACAATCATAGCTGTTGTTCATATTGGCAAAGTCGCAGGTGGTTATAAGGAGGGAGACTTGTTAAATCTTCCTCTTTGAAAAGAAGAAAGACTCAGAGCTGTAACAACTATTTCTGCTCTAGTGGTTTGTTACATGGTGCAGCTGATTCATACTGATTACCTGCTGAATCTAATTGTATTCAGCTTAGTAACAACTCAGCCAGAAAGACAGATTAGAAAAATATTTAGGTGATGTAGCATTAACCAGCCGAAGAGTTCAGTGGTTGTCATCCCATGATGACAATTTCCTTTTGAGGCTCCCATTTCCTTTCTTATCAATCTTAATTGAATACCTAAACCACTGTAAATGAATTAGATTAAGAAACCTTTGACCGCTGTTCTTCCGACAATCTGGAAAACAGAGAGGATATGGGATGTGGATAACGTCTATGAATTTTCTGCTGTTTCAAATTGCTTTCTCTAATGACACGGCCGTTCAGAAACATCATGTCCATGAATTTTTTTCCCATAAACATATTAGCATGCTTTCACATGTTGATGTAGGCAACTGGACTTACTTAGTTGATTTGTTTATTATGTGCAGATTCCTTTCTCTGCTGAAAGTTGGAAGTTTTTTTTCCAGTAAAACACTTGCAAATAACTGTTTGTTTATTCTTCCCTCCCTACAGACAGTCAAATAGTATTCAGGAAATAAATCAACTGTTTTTTCCCCTTGCTGTTGAGTGAGCTGTGTATGACTAAAAGTGTTCATGACCATGTTCAGCTGTCTCTCTTCTTTTTCCCTTTCCCACTTACAGTTAGTTGGCTCTACTGATTTATTTCATATGATTTATTTAAAGTAAGGGAAGTAGTATAAAAAGGAGACTATGCTTGTCCTGTTCCAGCTGTGTCTCGGAGCTTCCCTCCAACCCTTGCATTATGACTCTACTAGTCATAAACCCACATCAATTCCACTGCTCATGACTCTTGTGGAACTGAGAATCTCTTTCTTTATGGAAATTACCCACCTTGCCAATTCTGTTGTTGCTCTCAGGTGAATATCTGATAGTCCTAATCCAGCCTGGTTGACACCCACTGTGTTCTTTCCACTGTCGTGTATCTCAGGCTCAGGATTAACTAATTTGAGCAGGCAGAACTTGGTAGTAATGATGGTATGGAAGAGAATTTTGTTGTATGTTATGAGGGGCACAAGCAGGTCATTTCTCTCTCTGATTTAGTCCCTCTCAGCAGCATGATCTGGAGGTTCAGTAACTGTATTTTATTATGGTAAATGGTTCCCAGGTTAATTTTCTTCACTGCAATTAGGTGCTTCTCATACATAGTGTATTGTGTTTCATCTTAGAAAACACTGAAGTATTTTTTTTTATCCTGCTCATAAAAGCAATCACTCTTGTTCCTTCTGCTGATTTACATTTAACATGACTAACCTTCTGATGTCATGTATTCCATCTTAGACGGAGACTGCACAAACTAGGGGTGTCAAAGATTACCCAGGTTGATTTCTTACCTCGGGAGGTGGTATCCTACTCCAAGGAGACCCAGACACCTCTTGCCACGCATCAATCTGAAGGTAAGATTTTTTTTTCCAAAAAAACATTTTCATAGAAAATAATTATTCAAGTAAGACTTAAAGAATGTAAGAAAAATAATAGTACATCTTAATATCGCTACTTATCACATATTTTCCGCAAGCCAGGTATTGTTTATGTGATTAATGGCTGTTCTGGTGAGAATAATTATAATAATGACTTTAAATTCAGGTGGAACCAAACTACTTCTGCCTTACAATGGGTTGTGCTTAGATAATAGTATAATGAGAACATATTTTCAAATAAATCATTATGAATATAATTAAAATAGTGCTTTATTCCATTTTCCTTGCTTTCTCAAGGAAGTTATTCATTCAATTCTTTATAAAAAGGCAGTGATGGAAAGTTGGCCTCAGATATTTGGTCAGTGTAATTGTGTCCCCCTCCAGTAGGTGAATCTGAGGAGAAGTTACAATTTAGCTCCATGTGCTGAAAAAGGAGGCTTACACACTTTGATGTGGACAGTCCTGCTTTCTCTCTGCTGACAGTTATATTGTCTGCACTCATGGAGCTGTTTCTTAGCTGTTTGGCTTTCCTGTTGATAAGTAAATATGTGGAGTAGTTAGTAGAGGAGTGCTGATCTAACTGTTCCTTAGACTACACACTTGCCAGTGGTGTACTGCAGAACACTGATTGCAGGTCAGTTGAAACCATTTAAATGGAATGTAAAACTGTACATTAGCCTGATGTAATTTACACATTATTACAAAGCAGGTAAAAGAAGAAAAGAAAAACTGAAGACAGTCTTGACTCTAATTTTTTGCTGTTAACAATGAAGCATCAAGAAAGGTTCAACAATTGTGTGCTTTCCTGCAGCAGATAGTGTAGAACTTCACCAGGGTCCACACAGAAGAAGATTCAAGTAGGTTGCAAAAGATATGTGAGTAAATCTGTCTAAATATAAGTTACTTTCAGGGAAGATACAGTGGTTAAACATAGCCAGCTTTCTTTCCACAACTGGGTTATCAGGTCTGCCTTTAAGAAATTAGAAATGAAGTCTGCTGAGCTAGATACTCAGATTCTGCTTTCCCAGACCACAAGTTTACCATGGTCAGCTGTTATATGAAATAGTGACTTCAAGCGTGGGCAACCCTGTTGCTTGGACACTGCTTCTTGAGCAGCATGTCCTGACAGCTTTGCCTTCTCAGTGGGAGAGGCTGCCTCGGAAGCCTCCCTGGTTCAGTCCAGCTCATCTCTGCTTGTCTTTCCGAGGGCTGCTGAAGCCTCGAGAAGATGGGGTTTGCCACTGAGGCCTTGCCTTCCTGGCTTGAGACTGGTAGGTGCTCAACCCTGGAGCAGTATCATGGAGTCATTCTTAGATAAGATGGAGAGGCTTCCCTTCCTCCCTGACACAGGGCCTTTATCCAGTGCAAGAGCCGATGGATATGGGGAGTTGAAGACACGGCTTTGCTGTGTTCACCTCTCTCAGGGCTGCAACTCCAACACTCGTTAGCAGACTTGCCTTTCTGAACAGGCCAGTCTCTCTTGAGGAGGCAACTTCTTCCAGTAGGTCCTTCTTGCGTTTTTCCAAGGAGCTCCTCAACTATTACAAAATCCTTTTCTTGGGTAGACAAGAGGACAACCTCCTACCCTTCAAGAAAATAAAAAAAAAACGGTGTGCTGCTGTGAGGCCTGGCAGTCAGGACAGCAAGCACAGAGGGCAATGTGGCTTGTCTTGCCACCGAACAGAGAGAAAGCTCTTGTTCTTCACTTGTGCGAAAAAAGATAAATGCAAACATAAAAAATTACGGACTTCAAACTGTCTAGGTCAAACCTGTGATGGGAAGCATGAAATAGTGGTAAGTGGTTTTGGTGATTAGATTTATTATCTTTTATATTCTCTGTATCATCAAAGTCAAGGAAAAAACATCAACAAAAGTGAAGTTTTAATATTTAAACACAGAGAAACTTTGCTTAGGTATGTGGGGGAGAGAAAGTTTAACTCTGTTTTCTTTCCAATCTGCTGCTAGGGATTTCTCTGCACATTACTTGGACATGAATATGGCCCTGTGTCAGTAAAGGAGAGTCAGGAAAGTTTGGTTATTCCACGGAAGTGGTATACTCTCTAGGGGATAGATTAGCTCTGTATTTTTGGTCTCCCAGGTCTGATGGAAATGACTTCTCAGGTTTTCAATCTCCTAAGCCTCTTTATGAATGCTGAGCCCTTCATACTGTCACTCAAAACATGAACAGCAAACAGAGGGGAATTCCTCGAAAGAGTGGTTTGAGAAGTCTCTACGCTGTTCCTATGCATTCATGTGATAAAATATAGCCATTATCTTTTTAAGATAAATTGTTCAGCTATTACTATGGTTATGTGCTCCAGTTATTCAGTGTCTGAAGCCTTAGAGTTTGAGGGAAGAAAAAAGAAACCCCGTATTTACTTAGATGAGTCTGACTTCAGCTTTCAGAATTCACTCTTTCGCTGCCTGCCTTGGACACTGGAAATGTCAAAATGCAGAATTTTAGGATGAGATAGTCACACTCTTGCTTCTGGTTTGGAAAGCAACTAATGAAGAGTACAGTTGGTTGGAAAGATCTTTCATTTACGATTAAGCTGCCAAAAGAGGACTTCGAGTTCATTCAAAGTTCTGTAGCTGTTTTGAAATGTCAGTATCAGGTTTTCTGCACATTGCTTCTCTAGAAAGAAAGAAAGAAATGGAGCTCAGTGGATGTAGGCCTTTGTGGTAATGGCTATTCCTCACCAAACCTTACAAAACTGGTAAAGGAAAGCTTCATTGTGGCAAGTACAGTGTGGTGCCAGAGAGCCAGCTGCTATGAGCACTGAAGTCTCAGCTTGTCAGCTGCTAATTTTAGAAGAAATAATGTGGCATTATTCTTCACTGTATAAAAACAGATTAATTCCTCTTTTCAGAACAGGTAATTTGCTTTATTTCAGAGGAATAATGACATGTCATTTCCCTCACCCACTTTATTATTTAGGGAGATGTGTATATGCATCATTCAACCCTTTGATCACAAGTACCTAATTCTTTTGCTTTATTTAGGTCACAGTAAGCTTCAGCCTTTTCTTTTCTTCCTTGTAGGATGACTTCAAAAGCACACAGACCTTGGCTCTGGAGCCTGAGAAAAAAAATGCTTTTTACTTTTCCCCACCTCCTTCTATAATTGGACTTGAATTTAGGTATTCGTAGGCATTGAGAGACATTTCACTTGTGCTGCTTTTTCCATTCTGGAGTTGATTAAGAGGTAGACTATGCCAAATGTTTTCTGAGAGGTCTCTGGGACACATTCCTTCACTGTACAGAGACTCTCACGTTGCCCCAGAATGGCAGCCCCATGTAGCCTTCAACAGTTGGACCCTCCAAAGCACTGCACAACTGCCCTTGGCTGAAGGGCACACCTAGGAGAAAGCAGCAGCAGAAAAGCCATGGCCTGACTTCCGCTCAGGCTGAATCCCTCACTGCCATACAGCAGTGGAAGGAGGTCTGTACGTCTACCTGCAACCTACCTTTTCAGATAGGATAATAGTCTGCACATTCAAGCTCTGCTGGGTGTCTGCCTCAGCTCCAACTTGCTGTTCTCCTGCTCTCTAATGCTCCAGGAGGTAAAATCCCAGTGAGGACAACATTACACTGTCCCTGCTCTGAGAAGGGAGATACTCCTCTGATCTGGCTTCTCTCAAAAAGAGGGGGGCAGCAAGAAGGTGAAGGTTGTCAGCTCTCAAGCTTTGCTGGCCAGTGTCAGGAATGTTGTTATTCCTCTACTGTGAAGTAGAAACTACTTCATCATCGATAAAATGAGATGTTCTCACTTTTCTGGCTTGCCATACTGTCACTGCAAATAGGTTGGTCTGAAATGCTTTTCTGAAAAAGTAGATCCCGTATACAATGGAAGAAGATCTGATTTTCTAGAACAGTGGAGGTCCTATGTACTTCCCCTGTTTATCATCTTCAACAGATGGTTGTTCATGTGGGGAAAACAAATGTGTTACCCCACTCACCTCCTGAGAAGGATAACCTCATCCTACATCACAAATGCTTGCCCAGTTCTGGCAAAGAATGCAGTTCAAGCCCATTCTCCATCTGTTTATTTGCTGTATTCAAACACTGAGGATATTTTGGCTACTGGGGAAAGAGAAAAAGTAAGCTCACTACTCCATTTAGAAGTAGACTGGAATGAAGTGGCAAAATGGAGGTGAAACTGCAAAGGTTGGGTTGAGTTCTGCATCCCTCTGACACTGTAATTCTCTGAACTAATGTTCCTGAAAGTTATCCTTTTTAAAGCACTGAGGGAGGAGAGGGGAATTCTGCTCACAGCATAAGGCTCGTGAGACCAAGACACATGAGTTTAGGTGTCTGTGTGTGATACCGAATGTAAGTGACTACTGTAGGGTGAACCAAAACTCTCGCTATGTGCCATTGACTGCATTGACTAGTTCTTTGTGGACTAGCTTGATAGCAGAGTGCTTCATGTAGGCATATTAATATAGGTTTCTCATTACTGGCTGAACTGCATATGATTAGAACTGGCATACACTGACACCATGTGATGGCTGTGTCCTACTTTGCGTTTCGGTAATCGGGTGAGGAGTTGCCTGCAACTAGGACTGACAAGCCCCAGTAATGTGAAAACAAGTCAGCCTCTGGAAATTCCATGATAAAGTCCATAGATAAATTTATTTTTACTCTAGTTGTTGGGGACTGAGATTTCCCGGTTTAATCACTGTGGAGCTCTGGCTCTGTCTATCCCGTAAGATAATGTGTGGCAGACCTTTAGCACAGCATATTCTGCACCAGGCCTGCTGTGCCTTCCCGTATCTGCCTGTAGCTCAGCTCTAGCTTTGTGAGCGCATGCTGTAACTTAAGAAAAGCCAGTACCAGAACTAAGCGAGATCAGGCTTGAGCTTTCCCATGTCCAGTCTGTCTAGAGCTCATGGATCAGAAGCTGGGGGTTAAGTTAAAGAGCTTACTTTGGGTTTTCCCTTGCAGAGAATCTTGGAGCTCATCTCCAGTCTGAAGACAGCAAGACAAGTCTGGACCCAAGAATAGCTTTGAACCTCTCATTTAATGGGAAATGCAGATGCATATTTGTGCATCACCATGCATGCAACATATGTGTCATGATACATGAAAATATGTGTGATGGAAAGGCATTGGACCTAACTGGGGAGAATGCAGAGACCCTCTGTTGTAAGCAAAAGGTGATGTTGGAAAGCAGAGCAGTACAGGGATAGAAATCACTGCTAAAAAGAGGAGACAACCTAAAGATGAATCAGTGTAAAAGCAGAAGTTCTGTTTTTAAAGAGACAGAGCCTCAGTGTTAGTACAAATGGATATTAATTTTATAAGAAATATTATGGTTTATCCTAGGCAGTGTCATGTATCACAGGGTGGTTTTAGTTAGCTATAAAAATCTAGTTTGCCTTTTCTTCTCAAACCTCAGTCCGTCAGAGTCATACTGTGGATCTCAATAGCTGGCATAAACACCCTAATTCAAGACTGCTTTGTTTGATTAAATCAACAAAGCTTATTTTGTGCTGTTGTACCAGACTGTACAAGATTGGATGAGACTAGAACAAAGCAGAGCAAAGATTTGAGGCATTGCACTGTACAACAGTCTTTCACTAATTCCCCTTTATGCCTGTCCCGACCGCATCCCCTTTTCTAAATAACAGAATTTCAAAGGTGGGATTTATTTTCTTTTTTTTTTTAATTGGAATTGGGCATAAAAATCTTTCCCAGGCATTCAGGCAGCGCCCTCTGGTGGTGAAGCGCCGAGGCGACGCGCTGTGCCCAAGGAATTCTGGAGGGCAGGGGGGGATGCTGCTGTGACCGGCAGAAAAACACTCGCCTGATTTTGTCTGAGGCAAGGATTATACTTAATAGAAGATGCTTGAGCTCTATGACTGAGAAGCTGTATGAATGTAAGTGCTGTTGAAAGAAGTGTAAGAAGAGACCAAGATATTATATCAAAAATTGGAAAAAAAGAAAAATATATTATCTAGAAATACAAAAAAAAAAAGCCTTAAAAACTCAGTTATAGGTATTCTGACAAAAATCCAGGGAAAAAAATACTCTACTGAAATCAGTTCTTGCCAATCCCTTCTTGAAGTACAATTAGTGAAGTACAGTTTGTTAAAATGCATATTCTCCAGAACAGTCACATCAGGCAGGTACCAGCTGTGGTGGGTCTGTGTTCCGCTCCTAGCAAGCTACAGACACTAGGTATATACTGCTAAAGGTCTTGTTCGCCAGCTGGCTCATGATAGTTTTATGTAGTACAGAATTAGGATTAGGCTTTGGAAAATGTGTTTCTGTGGTTTCTGTTGTACAGAATAATGTATTTGACGCTGACAAGGGTTTCTTTTGGGAGAAAGAATGAAGAGGCCATAGTCTGTGGTCACCTACAGCTTGGTGCTTGAGGGCAGGAGGAGACATCAAATGTCTAATCTCCTGAAATATGTAGTACACAGGGGCTAAAATAGGATTTCTGTAAGACAGTCCCACTCCATTTCTAAACAGTGGCCTGCTACATCCACAGTCTACTGGTATATTTATTAGCGATCATGACTGCAATATTTGCTCCCATTCCCTGTCTCTCCTCACAGGTCCTCCCTAAAGACTTCTGGAGAAGGCTTTTTTCTTATACTCAAGGTGGTTTTCAGATAGTTTTCAGCAGAGACCCCTCTTAACGCTGAACTGTTTTGCACAGGCAGATCTGAGAATTTATTAAGCATCCGTAACTCTCTAGGAATTATCTACTAAGAACTGATTTAACAGAGAGAAGATTGGGTCTGGTCAGACACAGTAGGAGGTCTGAGGAAGGAAAACTCTTTAGGGATCTTAGACTTTGTTTGTTATCATTTCATTACATAGGGACAGAGTAATTTGACTCATTGCAGCCACTGCAGTCTTAGAAAAATCCCAGGGAGGTCTCCTGAAAACCAGGCCTGCATGCATGGGAGCTTCCTATTCCAGAGTGGTCCAGGCCTTCTGCAGACCCTAGTTTTTCTTGACCGAGGTACATCTGCATTAAAGGCAAGCCCAGGAAACATATCTAATAATTCTTTACAAGGCTGGAAGGAGAACAACAGACTTGTCACAGCTGCCCCCACACGTTCTCTAAACCATTCAGGCTCCAGAAGATAAGGGACAAACCAGAAAGATTAACTGCCTTCTCAGTGAAACTAGGAATCAGTTTTTAGGCTGTGGCTGCCTTGGAGGCGACTGTTGTGCAACTGTCATTCTGTGCATGGAAGGAATACTGCTTCAAAGCCTCTGCAGACAGCATGGGGAAGGACTGCACTCTACCTCCCCTCCTTGCAAATCCTGCTTGATCCTAATGGATGATCCTTGCTCTGTGATGTTGAGCAAGTGGATGCCATCCTCCACCTGAGAGATAGGAGGCTACTCTATCTTAGAATAAAAGAAAAAAATGTTGTAGTCAGCCCCCTTGCACAGAACCCAACCTGCTCCTTTAGTTGCAGGGGGAAATATGTAATTGAATGAGATCCTGGTACATCTGGTGTCACTTGGTGGAAAACAAGAGCTCTGATGTTAGCAGCCTTGACCTCAAACTCCTTTAGCTAGCTGCAAGTCATCTCACAGTGCCTTTGACCTATCTTTGGGCCCTGACATCTGAAACTGGCAGTGATCCATGAGTTCAGAGAGAAGCCCTGTAACACCTGTATGCAAATTGAATCCTTTGTTGGCTGGAAATGAAAACCTTCCTCTAAGTCTTTCCTCTCTGGAAAATGTCCTGGCCATGTTTTACACGTGAAAAGCTGCCCTACCGAGCTGATTTGTAATGTGTTCCCCTCAAGCAACCAAATAGTTCTAAACTTATTTGCAAATACATGACTATCAGTATATTACAACTGAGCTGTAACATGAGAACAGAAGGAAACTGTCCCACTAATGAACAACACCATCATTTCCCCAGTCAACAGTCAGTGAAAAGACAGTGGCCTTTTTTTCTTTATTTGCCGTTTTCACATGTTCCTAATTCTTACTCTACCATATGTATCATGTCAGTAGTATTTGAATATACTTTGAATTAACAACGTGTTGTACACATTGCAATGCTCAAATTAGAGGTTATAGATATGAAAATGTAAAAATGGGGAAAGTTGGGTTAACAGTGCTTCCAACAGAACAGTGAAGACACAGCTGTTTGTTTTCTTCAGAAACAAAGCATGCTTTTTCCTACCATCCCCGTAATTCCTTTTTTAGCCTAATGGATGATGCCTATTCAGTATATACATGAAAACTAATACCCAGCACCTTCCGTTGCGTGTTTAGTAACCTTTGGCAAGCTCTGGCTTTGTAACATGGACCAATCTCCAATGGAATTAAAGGCAAGATTAAGAAAAACGTGCATTGCAGAAGTAGAAGTTATTAATCCTCAGTGCTCTAATTAGCACTTAATCTTTCTAATCCTGTAAGTAGGTACAAAATCAGTGCTGAAATAGACACAAGCCATAATGTGGAAAGCCATTCATCAATAGTGTTAAAAAGATGTACAGTAAAAAACCACTGCTCAGTTACTTCACACTTCTCGATTTGTTTCTTGGCACTTGTGACTCAAAGAAAGCAAAAAAGATTCACATGCCAAAATCCTCTCCTCTGTTTTAACCCACACCACTAATGTACTGGGTCAAAAATTATGCAGCTGAAAATTCTCCTGTTCATCACCTCTCTTTCTTCAATTCTATAGCCGAGCCACAGCTTAAGAAGGTGGCCAATTGTGCTGCTCTATAGTCTCCTTTAATTGGCTCATTTCCATAGGAGAGGCCACCTGCCCTGGGCAGAGGCTCTCAGCTGCTGGCCCTCCGGCTGGCTGGAGAGGGACCCAAGTGGATGGGCTGGGCAGAATGAAGAGTGTTTTCCACTTGCCCCGTTATTACCCGCTGTAAAGATGAACGGGGGTGCACCCCAAGCTGGGCCTTTGTTCACTGAGGGTATCTTCACAGACTGACACGAGCACCTGGGCACCAATGGCAACCCCAGGCCCCCCTTCTCCCTCTGAAGAGCCACTCCCAAGGTTGCGTCCAGCCATGCTGTATTTATTATGATGATGAATTGTAGATCTCATCTGAAGTACTTGAGAATCCCTCCTTCAAAATCAGTAGTAGCTGGATCCTTTCCAGAGAATCCTTTTGCTCGCTCACACACTCTAAGAGTTACTATGAAAACTGGAGAAAGGATCTGGATGAAGAAACTTTTAATGAAATGGATATGTCAATGAAGTTAAAGTCTCAGTATGAATTCCCACTGGCCACTATTAATAGAAGACGGAATTCTCTTTTGCTGCAATACAATAGACTGTCTCCACAAATAATGTCACTTTTCAACCAGATCCTGGCTGCCACTTGCCCATCTATCTTATTTTAAATAAACTTAGCACAAATTCACTCTGAGACACAACAAATTTAGATGTATGTCCTAGCCATAAACCTCCAAACAGTGCTCACTCTTCCTGCAAGTTAATGCCCTACTTAAGGCCCACGGGAAGTGAGAATATAATAATTATTTTTCTAAAATGTGTTGCACTTGAGCCGTGAAGCTTCACAATGATTTTAAGTCTATAATTGCATGTTGTTGCTGTGGATACTCTTTTCTTTTTTTTATCCCCTCACCCCGCTTGCCTTGTAAATTTTGCCACATCAGAACTTAAAATGGGTCCAGCTTCTCTAAGTTGGGTACAAGCAGATCCCTGCACTTACAAATAGCCCACTGGTCTCAGTAGTCGCTGCTGAGTTTTGAGGACTCTAAGATCTCACTACCTGGTTTGGAGCGAACTTTTTCTGACGGTCTGGCCCCAACTGTGGAGCTGGAGAATTTTTGAAATTTTAGCCCTTAATAGTGGTTGTTTCATATTTTTTTTCTTGTCATCTCCACCCAGACGTTCAGGTCTTACTCCTCCTCTCCTAGGCACCAGTTCCTCAGCAACAGCGTGCTCAAAACAACCACTCATCTGCTATGAAACACAGAAAGCACTGAAGATTTTGCCTGTGACTGCATGAAGAACTCGCTATGCGCTGATGCTGCATCACAGATAATGTGCAGGTTGAAAACACAGCTCAAACCTACCTTCCGGAGTGGAGTCTCAAAATTGCCTTGACCTGTTGTCTTCACAGAGACATATGGATTGTGGTGTGTTGACTTTGGTTGCCCACCCAGCCGCTCTCTCACTCTCCTTTCCTGAACAGGATGGGGGAGAAAATAAGATGAGAAAGCTCATGGGTTGAAATAAAGTCAGGGCGATCACTTACCAGTTGCTGTCATGGGCAAAACAGACTCGGCTTGAGGAAAATTAATTTGATTTCTTGCCAATTAAAATAGATTTGGATGGTGAGAAACAAAGGTAAAATTGAAATAACACCTTTCCCCCTCTCCTTTTTCCCAGGATTAACTTCACTTCTTCATTCCCAGCCCTTCTACCTCCCCTCTACCCTGAGCAGCTCGGGGGATAGGTGTGAGGGGTTGTCATCAGTCCATAGCAGTTCCTCTCTGCCACTCCTTCTTCTTCACACTTCTCCCCTGCTCCAGTACGAGTTTTTCCCATGGGCTGCAGTCCTTCAGGACAAACCTGCTTCATCATGGGCTCTCCAAGGTCCACAGTTCCTTCAGGAAATACCCCCATGCTCCAGTGTGGGGTCCTCCATGGGATATCTGCTCTGGCATGGTCCTCTCACGAGCTACAGGGAAATAGCTGCTCCACCATGGTCTCTCCGTAGTCTGCAGGGGAATCTCTGCTCTGGCCCCTGGAGCACCTCCTTCCCCTCTTTCTTCTCTCACTTTGTTGCTCGCAGGGCAGTTTCTCACCCCTTTTTTTTCCTCTGCCATGTGGTGTTTTGCCCTTTCTTGAATATGTTTTCCTGGAGGCACCAACAGGATGGCTGATGGGCTCAGCTGTGTCTGGCGGTGGGTCTGCTATGGAACCGTCTGATCTGGCACAGGACAGCTCCTGGTCTCTTCTCATAGAAGCCACCCTTGCAGCCCCCCACTACCAAAACCTTGCAACGTACACCCGATGCATACATGCATCTAGAAAAATCGGTAGCTTAGTAGCCAAAATTCAGATGTTTCTTGTATGACATGCCTGGGATCAAGTATTTGTTTTACCTGATAGGCAAATTCTTTAACCAATAAAGTGCTGGCTCATCTGCAATAAGTTATTTGTTGGACCAGGGACCAGAAGTGTAGCATTCGATATTCTAGCTGAATGTTAATTATCATCATGACATAGGACTGATATGTTTCTGGATATCTAGAGCAGCCATCCTGTCTTACCTTGGAATTTATGGATCTGAGACAATGTTTTAAAGTTATTGGCTAATTTGGGTCCCTGTTGTGTTTTCTGGTGGTAGAAAATCTGGTGATAGATCCCTTCCTTTGAAGGAGATCCATTGCTGAGGATGCTGAGAAGTGGTAGATGCTTGCATTGACCAGAGATACGAGCTTAGTTCTTGTCAGGTCAGCTACACAGACTGTACATTTCTGGTGGTGATCCCAGAGAATGGTCCATGATGCCTGTGCCAAATGGTATGGACTGGGTTATCTCACCTCCGCTGTTAAAACCTCAGAAGCTCTTGGAGCAGTCAGTTGTACCCTTGTTGCTTCTTGTCAGGCTCTCAGTGTGGTGTGGTAGCTATCCCATCATCTTACACAATGAGACAGCACAAACTCTTCTTGCATGCCTTTCATAGACTTCTTACCTGTGAGTGCAAGACGCGCTGGGATTCACTTGGAGGGATGACTGAGGCCAAGAAAGCTGAACTCCACGCAGCCATGTGAGGCAGGATATGGACCCTAGCCCAGACTGCCCTTCAGTCTGTGCCCAATTTTCCAGGCCAAAGGAACTACTTTATTTGGTCCAGATGTGAACTGGGCGTGATATAACATGCTTACAGTTTGGACTGGTCAGGAATAAGGATCTCTTCTTGTCTGCATTTTACTCTTTGATAGATAAGGTGATGCTGGAAGCTTGGATTCAGGGCTGTGGATTTCCAGACAGGCAGGATTCCTAGGAGTTAGGCACTGAAATGTTTACAGACATTTTAAGGATGTAAGAGTTGCCGTTTAAGCTAAGATACAACAAATTTACATCTGGGTCTCAGTTGTGCAGTCATGAGAAGGGATCCAGCGAACAAAGTAAGCTTCCATTTTCAAGAAGGCCTTGGACAGAGTTAGGGTTGAGTGTGCAGGCACGAGTGTGCCGCTGATACTGTATGCTTCGGAGACTTCTGTCCTGCCGTTCCAAGGTTATAACATTATGGAGGCAGAGAGTGAACAGGAGATGTCTCCCTTTTCTCTTTTTGTCTCTCTAGTCTGTGGACTGAACTGTGTTAAAAAGTTGTAGATATATTTGTAGTTATTTAAGTATTTACCTATAGGTACAGCTATAGACACAATGTTTAGATAATGTATTATCTATCTATATTATGTCTATAGATGTACAGAAACTTGTAGATACATATATAAAGCTGACTACTACAAGATCTCACCACCTGGCAAGTGATAGCCTTAGGGACAGAGGATGGAGTGGATGTCAGGAGTCTTATCTTTGTTTCAATTTGTATGTGTAATTCAGAGCAAATCACAAAATTAATTACAATCACCGCAGAGGCATAGATATATCTCTTCATTTACACGTAGTGGAGACCACTAACAGTTCAAACATGAACTAAGTGAACTCACAGCAGCTAAATTTACTAGGATTTTTAGCCGTCACAGAGCTACCTGGTCTGACAGCATGACTGATGCTACTACCCAAACTAACAGTTACATCTATGTTGAGATACTTCAATATTTCAGAGTAATCACATGCAATAGCTCTACCTTGAGGGGTCTAGCCTATTTGTGTAGACTTTCTACGGTCAAAAGAGTGAGACAGACCCTTCCAGAAGGCAATTTACTATCCCTATTGTATTTATCATAACACTGAAAGGATTACCTTCTATTTATACCTTTCTCCATTGCCTACAAGACTTGGCCAATACATTTAAATTATAAGCTTCATTTTTAGATGAGATAATTCCCACCATCTTGTGATGGGAATATGGGCAAATGCTTTATGCAGTGTTTTTCTGTCAACCCCTGGAACAGTTCTAGGACTATTATTATTGCTATTTCTTTTCTTCAGCTCCTTCATCTCTTAGCTATTCTCCTTTGAATTTGCTTGTTGTGCCTGTGTGAAAGCAAAGTGAAAAAGCGGGCATCTTATTTTCTTCTGAAACCTATGTAATTGAGGACAGCACTTCCACAGCTGATATTTAAAGGCAATAGGGACAGAGAAAAAAATAGAAAAAATGACTTTGCTCTTTTGTTTCTTCAATTAAATAATGTTTTCATACTAGTCAAAATACTTTGTTGTGTAGACTCAATACTACAGTTCCTGTGCTGACATTTATTTTGATCCACCAAGCCAATTTTTATACTGCATAGTTGCTCAAATGCATGTTTGTTACATTTTGCTCAAGGCATATGCCTTACAGTAAAGGTGAAACTAAAACCTATCAAATTCCTTGCCCCAAACAGCACTGAGCATCAAATTGATACAGATCTAAATCTAAAATCTATAGCACCGTGACTATGAAATGGACAAAATCTTAAATCTGTTTGCTGAGGTGTAAAATGGGGAATATACACTTCTGTCTGCTCTTTCCCCACTTTCAAGCGTATCACATAGGTTGTGGGACTGCTCATTTGACCTGTGATATTTCTTGTATCAGAGCGTGTTGATGAAGTATGAAAAATGAATACCCAACCCTTATGTGTTAGCTGTGCAGTATGTTTTCAGAGATAATTACTGAATTAGTTAGTACTAGTTTACAATTATCCTTAACAAGTCTGGATTAGGAATGGTTAGCAAAAGTAACTTTTCTGTTTCACAGTTCATTGGCTTGAGATAATTTACTAACAAAGGCTCGTGTTGCAATCAGGGAAAGGAGTCCCACTGACTTTGATGGGACCTGGACTGGGACCAAAACTAAGTGCTCGCCATGAGTCTAAATAGCTGACATTGTCACTGACTCATCATGTGAAACTCTTCAGTACATTGTAGAATCATTTTATTTGGATTTGATTAAACATAAAAGTATTTTGCAAGGCTTTCCAGCTTTGAAAAACAAAGTCATTTATGTAAAAGCTAAGCAACCACATAGCTATCCTCTTTTACCCTGGTTAGCAGGCTTAATCCTGCAAATATTTATGCATGCTCTGTGCTCATGGTTAGTCCCCTGGCATATTTGATTGTCTGACATTAGGCATGTATGTGTTTGCAGGAGGAGGTCCTGTGCTGTAACAGTCATTTGTTGTATCCTGCTTTACTGATAGACTGCAAACTCTGAAGGGCAGCGAATGTGATTGTATATCATACTTATCAGTACAGGATATAGAAGACATGCTGAAAAGAAATATATGTCATAGAATCACAGAATGGTTTGGGCTGGAAGGGGCTTTTAAAGGTCATCTAGTCCAGCCCCCCTGCAATGAGCAGACATCTTCAACTGCACCAGGTTGCTCAGAGCCCTGTCCAGCCTGACCTTGAATGTTTCCAGGGATGGGGCATCTACCACCTCTCTGGGCAACCTGTTCCACTGTTTCACCCCACTCGTGGTAAAAAATGCCTTCTTTATATCCAGTCTAAATCCACCCTCTTTAAAACAATTACCCCTTGTCCTATTGCAACAGGACCTACTAAATATATAAATATAAAGCATATATATGTGTATGTTTTAAGGGGAAAATATGCTTCTTTCCTATATTCCAGGCTGATTCACTTTGTCAACTGCTAAAAATGTGCCTTTTGTTATTAACACCTTTTATCAATCCAATGAACAATAGAAACAGCAACTCTGGTCCCAAACCGGCCACATCTTGCAATAATTTATAAATGCCCCATATTAAAAATAATACACTTACTCAAAGTTTTTCAAAATGTCCCAGGGTGAGCAAATGCTTTTGTATTATTATTAGTTTTGACAAACCTGATTGTGTGCTGGCCATTGTTAAAGGGTTCTATCTGCCTCCAAACACAGTGAGAGACAAAGAATTTTTAATGAATTTAATTAAAACTTTATGTGGTTTATGGTGTTCACCTCCAGCTGGTGTGCCATTCTTCTCTGGTGAATGAAGTTTTCTCTAATGCATAATGATGTGTTTTATATGAGGGATGTTTGAACCCCCTTCCTAGTAGCCCTGAGGTAGTTTCCATGGTATGACACAGTGGTGAAGTATTTAAAAGCAGGTTTCTTAAACTTAAGTGAATTATGTGTATGGTTAAATGCACAGGCATGAATGCATAGATATGAATCCTAAAAGAAGTTTAAGAATCTTTTTTCTTTTCCCCCAGAAACAGTCCTTGTGGGCTAGCTTTTATGACCCATGCTTCTGAGCATTTGTCTGTATAAAATGGCACGTTGACATGAAAGGGTCTTGTTATTTGACTGCTTGTGTTGGGAGTAGGAAGTTGAATAATCTGGTCTCCTTTGGTTAACACACTGAAAACTGACATCTGTACCCCGCACAAGGTCCTGATATTGATGGGCACTCCTAGTGCTGCTATATGCAGCTGCAATAAAAATGAACAATAAGCTGCAGATAGTCCTGTTAGCAAATGCTTCAGTGTGTTTTATGAGACATGCTGAGACACTGCAACAAGCTGAGTCATTCCCATGGCTGGTTAGAGTTAGTGGAATTCTAGTCCTCTGCATCTCTCGTGCTGATGGGACTTTCATGCAGGGTCTCTAAAAAGGGCAATGACCTGTCTTCCTTTCCTGCAAGCTGTATTCAGTCAATATTTCTTCTGTCGAGAAACAGGGTCTTGCTAAAAGAGGTAAGCTGTTGATTTAAGCATTTTTCAAAATCTTGAGTCTGGGTGTGGCCAAACTGAAATACAGAGCTGTCTTTTTGTGGTTCTTTGGATGCTGAGATCTCAGTTGTGCAAGAATCTTGAACAAGTTCCTCGGGGACAGAATGAATGAAGCAAGATGTCTTGGACCAAAGGAACAGGGCTTAGGAAGAACTTGTATCTCTACAGGGAGTAGCGTGATCCCCGGAGAAGTCTCAGTACTGGAGTCTAAAAACTTTCGGTGGTTTTGCAGAGACCGGAAGAACTTAGACGAATGTTGAAAGGCATCTTTATAAATAATTCTTGTTCTGAAGGTTGTGAGGAATTGGATAGGAAACTGGTTACAAAATCACCATGTGCCAGCATCACCCTTTTATATCACTGACCAACTCGTTGAGGTGGGCAGAGCCCTTTATATGGCCTCCTTGGAAAGTGACTAAGAGGAGAGCTTTCCAGGAGGTGAACCTTCAGTGTATCAGCTGGAAAACCAATAACCAGTGGTTATCTGGAGATGAGACCTCTTTCTTAGTGGGAAGGATTTCAGTTTTTGTATCCACCTGTGATCTTTAACACAGTTTTCCAAGGATCAGCCAATAGTAATAACAACAGTAAATCACCATATGTGTTGTTCCCCAACTGATGAAGAAACAAAATGATACAGGAGAGGACCAGTCATAAGCTAAATCAGAAGTCTTTGGAGAAAATACTGACGCCTCCTTCCCCCCCCCCCCCACATTTGGTGCTTGGTGGAATGACAAAGAGCTGAAGAGATGCAGGAGCATCAGAAGCTGAAGAATAACTCCTGGCAATAGATAGGGATGGACAAGAAATGAAGATTAGTAGAATAAGCAGGCGGATGAATAATAGATTGTAAAGATGAAGCAATAATGAAAAAGAAGTGGAGGAAGTCCTGAAAACCACAAAAACAAATTTGTATTTTCCTAAGAAATTAAGAAGATGCTCCTAGAGGTGACAGAGGGAAAGGATGATGTGAGGAGCTGACCTTCTGCACTGGAAGAAGTCTGACCGTGGACTAATGAGTCATCTTGTTGCATTTCTCCTGATTCCAGATGCTCTTATTGCAGCCTCCACTGCAGTTTTGCTCCTCAGAGTAAATGAGAGATAAACTTGCTCTGATCAGCTGCAGTGTACCCTTCAGAGAAGGTAAGGCTTCTGCCAGTCAACACTGAGAGCTCTTGGACTAAATGTACCAGCAAGCTGAGTATCTGGTCACATGCTGTCTTTGGGGGTCTGTTGTCAGCTGGTGGACTGGATACTGCACAGTTTAAATCAGAACAACCCTAATTTAGGCTGAGAGTGAAGTTCTGAGACTGCCACCTTGTGCGTCCTGGCATGGGAAGTCAGTCTCTAGAGGCGGGCAGAACCAGATGAAGGGAAGGTGACACAGTTATAAGGTCAAAATTTCATCATGCAACATGAGAGTGCGCACTTCACTAAGCAGTATCAGCCAGGACAACAAAGGCTCCGTAACTCACCTCCTGGCAAATCAGTGCTGCTCTTTGCCTTTGGTTAATGTTGTCAAGTGATCAGGCTTTGAGGCTTCTGTCTGTATTCCTCTGGTCTCCAGCTCTAAAACTACATCATGTTGAACTTGTAACCTTTGTTTCCAGAGTTACTTTTGGCAAGCAGTGTTGGGAACAAAGTAAAAGAAACCTGAGAAGGACTAAGGTTTGGGACTACAAGGGTTGAGATTCAGCTGCGTATGCCCATGATGCACTGCTAGTATTTCATCAGCCTGGGAACACTGGGTCTTGACAGCAGACCAGCGGGTGCTTTGCAGGCATAAGCAGAAGGGCAGGGCCATAAGAAACCGTTGGAGTCCAGGTGGTGGTTGTAGTCTTGCTGTTAAAAGCAGAGAGAGAAGAAATCAAGGAGGAAAGAAGTTAAGCCACTGAAACCAAAGGTTTATTTCCATAGTTTATAGATACTTTGCACAAAATGGCTAATTAAGAAAGGAGGAAGATGCATGAGAGCCATTTATAGCAGGTTTTATTGCCACAGCAACACTGAGGATTGAAGAATAAGCTTAGCTTGAAAAAGGGGAGCTTTCTCAGTTCAGCTGAAGGATAAAGTACAACCCAGCGTGCCACAGCCCTTATGCAGAACAAAGGCATTGTGTAAAATGGTGCTGCCAAGAATATTGTGGTAGGTAGTCAAGGTGCAGGTAAGGTACACATCCAGAGATGTACCATAGGAGACGCTTGTCCTTCAAAGTACACGGCTAGGTCACCTGAGTGGGAAACTTCTAGTTTATTTGAGCCAATGCTGAATTTCAGAAGCAAATCTATGCACATATGTTCATAGTAACTGTTAGCAGGACAATACTGAAGAAGAAACAGGAAAGATGTGCTGCTCGTTCTTTGGCCCATTTTAGAGACTTATTGAAGCACAAAGTGATTTAGTGCTAGAGAGGTCATTAGGAGGAGTTTTACATACTTCTCTGTGTATACAAATGTCCATTTCTTTTTCTTTGCTTACTTAAAAATGTCTTAGGATTCAGCCTTATGCTTCAAAGATGACTTTCTCACACTCTTCTAAACTTACTGTTACTGCCATATATACTGTTACAGGCCAGTAGCATGTGATGAGAGTTAAGTGATTTTTGGTGCATTGCTTCATAGCTTTGCAGCTGAAATATTGCACAATCATTGGAAAAGATATGTATCTGCATGTACGTAGACTGACATGTCATTTCAGGGTGAGATATGGTCATTTTGATGAAAAATATGGACAATTAGTAAGATATGCTATAGATATCCTTTAAGTATTCTTGGATTGGTATCACTGATTCTATCAGAATATAAAGAGAATCTTATAAAGATAAAAAATAATAGAAATAACAGACTTGCAAAAATAGTGGACATTTAAGAAGTCTGCCTGTATTTTTCTTTGTCTCTGGCTTCAGGCCAGATTGTCCGAGTGTGGAATGTCCCTAAAAGCATAAGGAAATATGCCATATTTTCTTCAGAAGAAATATGAGATTTGGCTCCTGTATCTTCCTTAAATGCTTGAAAATCCCTGGATCAAAGCCCACAAAATCTCTCCTGAGGAGACATTTGAATGTGGATAATTATGCAGGAAACTATGAGCACTTTTATGTTTTAGCTTCATTTACTATTTAAGTAGAAGTGAAAATGAAATAAAAAGATGTATCATGTCTTACCTTGACAGTTGGTTTTTTTTCTTTCTTTTGGAATCCAATATTCACACTGTCTTCAAGGGCATCATGAAAAATTTTATGTAGAATTAGTTTAAATCTTTCCTCCAGTATTGTTTTTGTTGAAAAATACTCTCTTTGAAAAGCAAAACTTTATACAAAACTTGCCAGTATTGTCAAAATGACACACTTTTTGGTGGCCTTTGCTAAATCTGCATAAATATTTCTGTCATTTTTGGTTGAGTATTTTTTCCTGCAGTTTAGAAAATACTATCCTATCTGTGTCCACGTGCTAAGCAAAACTCATGAGCACCTCCTTTTCTGAGGGCAAATTTTTCTTTCCTATACTTATCCACCCATTTGAAAAACACAGTCTTCAGCTCTGAGCCCTTTGACACTCTTGGTGATTTCAGTGAAGGGACAGCAGGAGTTACTCAGGCCAGGAAGCTGTGTGGCAGAGGATGTAATTCATTTGTGGAGAATATAAGTCAATTATCTGTGTAAGATATGAGTCAATCACTGTTTGGCAGTTCAGCACACTTCTAAAGTCACTTTGTATTGAATGGCACTTGCTACATCTGACTAACCTTCTGCAGGCGTGTGTCATGTCGCCAGTGACAGCCATTCCCTTCTTGGCCTCTAAGGCAGAAACACTCACTGAAGCCAATTGACAAAATCTCCATTGACAAAAGTAAAATGAAGGTTTTATTCTAGGGATCTAAATCCCCGTGTAGCTGGGCTGTTTTACAGCATTGTGTCAGACCGTAGATCACATTTACATTAGCTTTAATGCCCTTCTCCAGTCCCAGTGCTGTATAAAACAGCTTCAGTGGGGTCAGAACAATTTCCATCCATTTGAATGATTTGCCCTGAAGTGATAGCCATTTGAACCATAATGCCATAAGAGGAAAATCAGAGGCTTAGCCTAAGACCTCCTCCCCCTGCCCACCCCAGCCACACCATCCCATTCTCAGACCGGCTTAATTAGATTCTGCCATAAGAAATCTAGCCCAGAGTTCATTCATGTTAGACATGGTACTGGACAGGAAACACGGAGAAGCACCTAACTCCATAACTGAAGGAAGCTCTTCGGTAGACTCTGAGTCTGCACCATACAGTAAGAACTTGGTATCAAACAGCTCTTCAGGCTTCCTCCCAGTGCACCACTTATTCGTCTTAGCGGTCACCATTTCCAACATGGATTAATGAAAAAAGGCAATGTATGTAAGATGATTAAAGTGCTGGTCATTCTGCAGCCTAAGGCTGACTCAGGAAATGATGGGCTCTTTGCCTTGCTGCTAGGAGCCCCTGCTTTATTGAGGTAGACATGCATGGGCTTCGTATCATTAGTCAGTGGTGTGTTTTGGAGTTGTTATAAATATGCTCGTTTTGGGTCAAGGTTTAAAAAAAAAAGCGATCTCTCTGATTTGTTGTAATGACGGTGTGCTGTCTGCACTGTGTCATTTTCTTTACCCTTGTAGTGGGATAACATACAATTAGGGACTGATGTCAGCCTGTAAAGTTTTGGTGTAAAATTTTGGTCATACCAAAATACTGTACTTCTTAACAAAGCTGGCAGACGTGTCCTTTGGCAGCAGCTGCTTGCCATGTGATTTAAAACTTCCTGTCACTATAATTGATGTGTTTTTATTCTTTCCACTTCCTGAAGCCTGATCAGAATTAAAATTGCTGTTGGAATTTCCTGTCAAAGCAACTCATTTATTCGCTGAGCGCTGCACTGACAGTACTTTGATTGGACATTGCCTTCAGCTATTCTCGGGCAGAGAGATTGCTGTGAATTATGCTCCTTGCCCAGGTTTGACTCCCCTGCATGCCACATCTGCAAATATATACAGATTGTCCATCATGTGGTAACCTTGTCCTAATGAAAACTCCACATGTAAAATGTTAATGATTTGAATATCAAACTTGGCCACCTGCTGGGGCCCTGGCTTTTGTGTTTATTTAGGAAACCCCACAGAGTTTTTCAACTGATTGTCTCACCGTAAGTTTAGTGTCGCCTACCAGAAAGAGCTCTGCTATATTTCTACACTAAGGAGAATTTATGCCCTTTTTCAGCTTTCCTTTAAAAAAGCTAATGTTTGTGTGGGTTTTTTCTTCAATTTTCTGCTGCAGTATGCTATCTGCATTCCTTCCCAGAGGTGGCTGCGTTATGCTGCCATGTGGCAGTCCTCAGCTGTTACTGCAGAGAGTTAGTCCAGTACTGTGTGATCATTCAGGGTGAAAGATGCTGTATATGCGTAAGTTATTATTATTTGCAGTGTGAGTGCAATGTGGTGGTAATTCTGCCCATTAGGAGAATAAGCCGTTAAATTCACTGTTGGATGAATCATTCAGTTGCCCCATTTGTAACTTCGTTTTGCTGTTGGAGTTGCTTAGAGAATTGCAGGTTATTTTGGGAAGCTGAATAATGGATAAGCATTGGATTCTTCTGCATTTATAACTGACACAAAGTCATTGTCACCTCAGAGTAGAACAGATATAATGGTACTTACTTAACTGCCTGTGTAAAGTGTTTTGATAACCTGGGTTAAAAGGTACTTAAAACCTTGTGAAGTATGATAACCTGGGTTAAAAGGTACTTAAAACCCGGTGAAGTATTACTATTATTGTTAGGGACAATATATTATTTTTAAAGTTCTAACCTACATTATTTTGAGGATGTAGTGGAAGTCTAAATATTCATGTGCAGTCTCCTTTCTGTGGCCAGACTGGGTGCCAAATACTCTTCCAATATTTTAAGGAAATGACCGTGACTATTTGGCTGGTAGTTGTGGTACAAGATCAAAAGTGTCCATCTGTGACTTCCGCTCTACCTGCAGCTAGTGGAAACAGCTCCCACTAGACTCTGGTTGGTGGTGTAAGCTGCAGTTGAGTATTTATAAAACCTAACATTTGTCCTACGTTTAAAAAAAAAAAAAGAAGATTCCCCCTCCCCCCCGAAAATAGTTGCCCGAAGAATATACTTGCCTTATATTCATTATGTTTTCTTTGTGGTAAGGAACTTGGATTTTTTACTTAACACAGAGGCAAGTAAACACCATGCCCCCTTCAAGCCTTTGCAGTGCAACAGAGAAATAGAGCAGTGTCCCTGGGCTTTCCAGCTGAGGAACTGGGAACGGGGATGCGGGTGTTTCGTGGAGATGGGAGAGTATGGTTACAAAGCAGGAGCTGTGGAAGGGGGTGGATTACCGGTGAACAGAGGTTCAGGGATGGACAGTGGGGAAGCAAAGGAATGGCCTGGTTTTAAAGACCGGCGCCTACCTCCACCCCACAGAGAAAATGTCAGGTCTCCTTGGTATTCAGGGTCACTCTGCATTTAGATAAACTTGGTATGTAGGAGAAAATACTGAGTAATGGGTTTGAAAGAAGATGCCAAAAAGAAAGGTACAAAGTCAGCAAGAGAAATGTCCAGCTGTGGGAGGCAGGAGCATTAACAGGACTGTGAGGTTCCACTGACCAAGTGACACAGTCAGAAAACTGGAAAATTTGTATTTTACTGAAGGAAAGCAAAAGTAGAATCCTACTTGGAAGACAAAAAATTGGCTCCTACTCTGAGGGTCAGGACAAGAGCCTGAATATTCCTTAATGCAGGATTTAAGGAATATTCAGGCTCTTCAAAGGCTGGTCTTTTAAGCAGGGCTGGGTAGATGAAACCTCTCAGTAAAGGGAGGATTAAAGAGTTCTACACGCAGGCATCATGAGACATGGCAGCAGGAGCTCCACTGGCCAGTCCTTAACAGCAGAAATAAAGCCAGGACATCTGATTAAGGCAGAGAGAAACATCACCTTTAAAGCGTTTTACTAGGTCGCACCCTAAGCAGACACCAATTTCTGTTCGGGAAGCTATAGAGAGGAGGCTGTGCATTGCAGCATGTTTGACAAAAGAGGCTCAAAGAGAGTCTCTGGCTCTGGGCTGGACTTCTGCCTGCGATGGATGGCGAGGAGGGGAGCACAGGCAGATTTCTGAAAAGGAGGGGAAAGGATAGTCAAAGTGATTTCAGTTCTCCTGAAGTGGGTTGTGCTTTATTTTTTTTTTCAGGAGGGTGGCTAGGGTAAAGAGTGAAGTATAATAAAAAACACAAACAAATACACTCAGTGTGCTACTTCTTCAGCTGCCACGTCAGCCCAGCGGTAAATGCCCAGTGCAGGAACAAGCCAAACCAACAGTGCCGAAGGCTCCAGGAAAGACATAATGCTGACACAACAGTAACTGAGTTCCCGACTGATTTCAAGCACTAGATAAATATCAGTTTCAACCCTAAATGATATTCTCAAGTAATTGTCCAATGCCAAGTTGGGCTGGATCAGTGTTCCTCTGGAACCAGCTCAGACCAACTTTAACTGCTTGGGAGTGCGTGGCCAAGAGCAGACTTATGTGCTGGAGCCTGAAATGCCATTAAACAGGCTGTAGTTGAGAGGACAAAATGCCTCGTGTGTTTAGTCTAATACACCATGGGGCTTGTTTGCTACAGTTACAGTATTAAAGCTGTAATTATAGCCAGTGAACCGCAGATGTACTGTAGCCATAGGGTTTAAACAGGGTGTTATTGCAGGAGAAACCACCCCCAGTAGGTTATAAGTTCAAAGGGTCATTTTTCCCTCTCTGTTGAATCAGATACTCAAGCCTACAGACTTCTCAGTAATCCTCATCAAGTATTTCATATCTCAACCTGTTTTATGCAGTGCCCTTGGTTTCATTTTAGGTTTTTGTTTCAGAAGAAAGAGTGTAGCTTAATGGTTGTATATGACTTTGTAGTCAGTATTTTGTGTGAAGTGCAAATGGAATACCATTTTTAAGGTGTGATGGTTAGACAGAGGTATGCCACCCTGCTGCAACACTGAGCCACAGTTCTCAGTAAATAATGATGTAGATGCTTTGTACTTGAGTGGAGATTGAAAATCACACGGATTTTGGTGCAGGAAAGAACAAAATCTCTTTGAGACAGTGCAAGTACAGCATATTTGGAGATAGTGTTAAAATATGCTTTTTTTATAATGTTAAAACAAAGATATTTAGGATTTCTGACACTGTCAGTGCCATTGCATGGTGGCAGTCTGCATGGAAATGATCTGAACGTGAACACACGCCTTTTGCTAGCAGGTATAGATGTCAAGTCTCAATTTGGAGTGACTGAGGAAAAATGTCAAAATTCATATTCTTTTTGCTCCTTGTGTTTGACAGACAAAATTTCATATTGAACCTAAAAGAGATGGTAGCTGAATATTGACTTTCCATTTTAGCAGTGAGCCTAACCATTTTTTTTTTCTGATTAAGCAGGACTGTAATGGTTACCATGTAGGAAAATATAGGTAATATTAAACTGAAATATGTCTGTCTAGGGATCCATTCATTTCCCCAAAATAGCCAGTTTCTATTTATATATGAATGTCTGTATGTTTATATATATTTAAATGCCCCATTTGCTACACTGGTTTTAGCTTCTTGTTAGCATCAGTTCTTGTTAGCATGATGTTCTACAGCACAAGGCAGCTGGAAAAGTGAAACATGTGTTCAAGAATTTATGCAGTGTCTTTACTTTCTTTCATTAAGAGAACTAACAATAATAGGTGCATATTATAAGTTAGCAGTGTTAAGCAGTATGTTATAGCCATGTCTGACAGACATGTTGTTTACATTCATATTTTATATTGGTGAAACTGTAGCTTTTTTATCAACATGACATTTTTCAGATGCAGTATTTATACCTCTTCTTCCTTACAGAGGAAACTTAGTCATCTAAAAACATGATATGTTTTAAATCCACTTGTCTCCTTTTCAATAAGAAAGTAGTTCCAATTATTTCCCCAGCAAAATACGTAAGTCAGCATGTTCTGTATTCCAGGCCTTCTACTAATTGACAAGGGGAAATTTTCTCACCTCATGCTAACAATAACCCATCTTATTTAAACACAGCTGAAACCTTCTCTGTGGGTATGTACAACCCTGCCTTGCTGCCCTTAGCATTTTCTTTCGGGCTGTGTGTACCCTCGTTTTGTATGTGCTGCCTCTGCCAGTGTCAGTGGGAGTTGTTCACACCCTGCCGTTTTCCCAGAGGAATATCCTTGCCTAAACTGTCTGAACTGCCATCTCTGTGGACCTTGGAGACAGCTAAAAATGCAAAATATTTTCTTACATATGTATACCCCAGGGAGATGATGTGATAATGAACTCCAAAGTCTAATTACATTTTATGTGAAATGAATATGTACATGGCTTGAAAAGACATCTCTGACACTAAAGTAAACAAACAAATAAATAGTTAATGAATTCATCTGAATGTCCTGCCTTTAAAGAAAAACACCTCACATATAACACTGTCTTGTCGTAGTACACAGTCAACAATACAATATACAGAAGATACTTGGTAGTGTAAATGCCAGTCTGGATCAAGTCTGAAATCCATCCAGTGTAGCACTTTTATTTTCAGCAACATCCAGGACAAGGTATTTCAGAGAAAGGTTTCAGCAACTCAGAGCAGGCAGAGGTGGATAATTCCTCCTTCTTTTCATCACATTCAGAAAAGATCTCTCTTAGTAAATTGAGATTGTTTTAAATCCTGAAGCATAAGGTTTCATTTTTGTTCCCATGCTCTTGCTTCTAGCATTAACTGTTACAGCCCTGGGTATTACTACTGTTTCAGTACATGCCTATGCTTTCATAAGACCATAACCCCAGCAACATCCTGTCATAATGAGCTCCAAGGTCCAATTACACCTTATTTGAAAAAAGTATTTCCTCCTTTCAAATTTGAATTTGCTGCTGTTCAGCTGCACAGACTATTCTCCAGTGCTTGTACACTGCAACAGGAATTGCAAGCTGCAGCTTGGCAGCTCCATGTTGTACACACACCAGTACCTGAAACGTGCCCTCATCATCAGCTGGCCCTCCAAATGCTATAAGCTTTTCTCATATTTGCCAGCGGATCAAATCCATGTAGTTAAAAGTAGCAAGAGACAAAAACTCCTAAGGACAGAAGAAGAATGGTGATGCCCAGCAGGGAGTGTTCACCAGCTCAGCGATCAGTTAGGAGAAGGTACTCTCCTTGCTTGTTGCTGGGTGCTTCTGGTGAAGACTTCAAGGGATGCTGTGCTTATCGCTCTTTGAGCGAGCTCCTTTGAAGACCCCAGCTGCAGCCTGAGCACTGCGTCTGTCTTACCTACCTTGCTATGAAGTGGCATGTTTATCTTAGTTGCTGGGATTGCCTGTGTAGTCAGGGACATCTGCAGAGAGCAGCAACATCAGAATCCAAGGTGGGATGAGCTGCCTTCAGGAGACGCCTATTTTGGCCTGTTGGCCACGTGAAGAGCCCCGACAGCTTGCTTAAACTGGACTAAATTTACGTGGGAGCAGACCCTACCCCCTATCAGAGCAGCAACTGTGGAGAACACGGCAGCGGTCGTTGGCCCGCCAGCACAATCACGTATCACACATTGCCTGGCAGGCACCGCAGCAGGCAAAGTGTTTGAAAGATGCTTTCGGAAAGAGAAGGAACATATCTGTGCAGCTGACGATTTGCTTAGTAATCAGTTTCCAGTGGTCAAAGTTTTCTTCCACATTTAGATGATGCAAGTGATGCTAGACAGCCCCCTGATTACTTCCTATTTCATACAATTGCAGGTTGTAGCAACATTTCTCTTTTGCTGTGCTTGTGTTTCCTCAAGCTTTCCGAAAATACTGGGTCATAAGACAGAAATATGTCCATGCCTTTTAGACGGTTATTAGCACATAATTCTAAATCTATTTTAGACAAATATGTTTGTGTTTGATGATGAGCTGATGTGGTAGCTAGATTTCTTCTCTACATTGGCATGTTTTTTAAAGTCCTAATGGGGAATTTTGTGACTGTGTGTATTCCAGAATTTTGCTCAGTGATTATACAAAAAATTATTTGAACAAATTTGATAAAGAAACAGTAAAAGGTACAAACAATGCAAAGTGTACATAGCTTATCTCATTTTTGTGTGATTTAGGCAGTCCATTAGTTAGAATGGGAAAGGTATAAGCGTGCAGGCAGGTTGATAGACTGTCACATTATCCTGAAGGAGGTAAGTAAATAAAATGGACCCATGTAATAATGATCATTAATGAACTTAGAGAAGGAAGGAAACAAAGAAACTAGTGAGAGGGAACTAGCAAAAAAAAAAAAAAAGCCAGTGCCTCTGATGGATATATAGCTTTCTAGGTTGATTGTCTGTGTTACACCCTTTTGGTTCTGCTTTGGAGGGTGATATTTTTGCACACTGTATTCTCTGCAGTACTGAACTAGATGCAAAGTTTTCCTTTCAGCTGCTTTGCACATCTTATTTTACCACAAAGTTACACGCTTCTTCTGGATCTGGAAAAGACATTAATAAATTAATGAAGCTATTTTTTCTGTAGATGTACAAAATGAACATATTTGATCCTTACCACATCATCCCTGTTCTTTATAAACCCTCTATACTATTTTATCCTCTTTTTTCTGTTGTTACCCTCAGTCATAAGAGCATTGACTGCAGTTTTATGCAGTTCAGCAGCTAGCTCCTTTGTGTTGCTCGTTTAGACCTAGAGGATGTACCTTAATTTCAGTAACAGCAAGATGCAATGTGATTTCAGGAAATGCTTGTATGGTCAAATAGCTTTGACACATGTACTTGACATGGGAGAGCTGTTTCTGGCAAGTGGCTCTGCCAATGGTCTGTACCATCTGACCATTACACTGGACCTGATAACAATGAAATATAATTCTTTCTGGCGAGAACATGAGGGGAAAAAGGACGCACAGATGTCACTCACACTACTTAATGCTCTACTGAATAATGCATGGCTGCTGGAGTACCATGGAGATGCAGATTATAGAAGAAAAAATAGAAAGGCAGCACCTCTGCCGAGAGGAACTCAGGGTTCTGGATGGCATCCTGCTAGGGCTCAGCTAGATTTAGAGACACTTAAAACACATGTAATGGGCACTGTGAATTCTACCTTTGTAAATTTAGACTGATTGTAATCGCCATGTAAAAGGAGAGTCCTTGTGCATCCTACCCTTACTATTGTATTTATAAGTGTCTGTTCTGTTAATTGGTGCCATTGGGATGTGAAGAGCCTCACGCCGTGTGCACTCTCCTGCGGCGAAGGGCTCTGAGAGCCCAGCTCTGAGTAGGTCCCCTTTGCTGGGAAGGAATGCAGGGCTGGGAGAAAGTTGTTGTCTGAGATGAATTGTAGTTGTTTCCAGCCAAAACCTGGCCTTATTTTCTGCCAGTAAAATAAAACCAGCTGAATTAGTTTCTGGATATGAATTCCTCTGGCACTCTAAAAATCTTAGCTGTCTCAAGCCAACCATTCTTCTGAGTCCATTATGGAGATACACCAGAGGAGAAGGTACAATAGATTGATGCTGTATTCCCCCCCAGTTAGTTCTTTGGGAGATAATATTAGCTAAAGTAATTTAGAGCAGCCCTGAGGCTCCTCTAAGCCATGAAACAAGCACACTGGTTCCAAGGTTTGGGAAGGAAGGAAGGCGCAAGGGTGAGTGAAAGGTGTAGGAACATGGTTTAGGATCTGCACCAAAGTAACTGCAGTCAGGGGAAGTCTTTCTATTGACTTCAAAAGGTTTTGAATCAAGCCCTAAGGATGAAGAAATTGAAGTCTGACTGGTTGAATTAGAATACCAAAAGGATTTAGGTTCTCTGACAGGCGTATATTTCATCCCTCCTTAGCTGTGAGACAGAAAGAAGTGTGTGAAATGTGCCAGCTGCCCCAAAGGTGCCATTCGCTGAAAACTATCTTATCTCTTTTCCTGTGATATTGTATATGTTCATATATGCTTTTGTACACAGCGAAGTAGTTTCATGAAGCAAGCTCTTGTCCTGTTTTCTGGATAAAAGAGCTGGGTATTCTATTCATAGGAGCGATTGGTTGAATATAATCTCTTGTAAACATAGAAAAATAAACTTGAAGTTCTGTTGAGAACTTGATAAAGAGGAGTTCAGTTTAGTTCCATTATACAGAGTTGGAGTTTTGTACAGATGGTATTGATTTGTTTTCATATAAACTAAAAATTACAGCTGCACATAAGAGCCAGTTTGACTTTCAGTGACCCCAGGGAATTATCTCTTTCTCTGTAGAATAAAACCTGGAAGTCTCTTGCAATCATGTTGTCTCTTTTGTAGACTCTGTAAGAGTTTAGTTATATTTCTTTACCTGCAAGCAAAAAAGGCAAAATCATGTTATAAAGAAATAGGTTTTTTTTCATAAAAATGTTTCTGCGTAAATATGAATTAAAGTATTTGTAGGTTCTGAGATTTTTTGTTACTTTTTTTTTCTTCTCACCTAATTCTATGTCTTTAGTTAGGAAGTTTTAATAGTGTTAAAAGTAGTCTGTACTTATGGCAAGCTGTAGTTGAGGTATGAAGATACGTTCTTTTGAATTATAGAGAAGTTAGTGCAGAGCTGTGATAAGGAAAGAAAGATACCTGTAGCAGTGAAATACCACAAATAGTTGCATAAAATGAAACTTACAGATTTGTTTCAAACTTCTGCAGTACACTAAGGACTGCTGATAGCTGTTTGTGAAACCAATGTTTTTTCTTTAGGAGCTGGGATTTTTTTTTTTTATGTTGATTAATTTATTCTAACCTGAAAAAGAGTTCCCTGCATATGACATTCAGGGATGTGTGATATATTTAAGTATGCAAGTTGTTTTTTTAACAGTAACATTTTTAGAATGTACTGGATCGGTATATTTTGAAAGGAAAAGCATGTTAAACCAATCAGTTACATGAAACTGGATTCTGTGTACCGGGTGCTAACAGCATAAACCTCACACAACACTGGAGCACCAGTTTAACTGTTTCTTGCGGTCTAACACACAACTTGGCATGTAGGACATATGCCTTTGAGATGGACTTTTCATCAGGGTGAATGGCATCTCTTTGTAATATACTCCATGCAAAATCAGCAAAATAGCAGTCTTCAGTTTCATCAGCTATATACTTTCCAGGCAAAATCGTGTATTTGCACAGAGACACAAAGCTAAAGAACAGAAAAAGTTTAACCACAAACATCTTGATAAGTATACAGACATGCATTCTCCTGAGACTTTACTGTGCTAAAATGTGGAAGAATCTTGAATGACTGAGTTGGTATGAAAGATGAAATTTAAACCTCTGCCATTGTAATTTCATTGTTAATATAGTAAGAACAGTACTAATACTCTCTGCCTGTGCCTTTACACTGTGAGTGGCAGTGTGCTTTGCAATGGTTGGTGTTAATCTCCTGATTCTTTTAACATGGAAACTGCAGTGCTGCAAGTCAAGTGCTTTGCCTTGAGTAATACGAGCTGGCAGTAGAAGCAGCACTTGCCATCCATATCGTTCCGTTCTCTTTTTTTTCCAGCTAGACTATATTGTCTCTGATTGTATCTGTGGTACAGTAAAAGATACTGACTTACAGTAATACGTATGGGTTTATCTAGAAAACTGCAAGGAAACAGCCAGTAGAGTGTGCTGCTCTCTTATGATGAAACAAAAAAATAAAGGTCAGTTGCTGGTTTGCTTAAAACCTCCTGAATATCTATTCTTTTTATTATTCCTTAATGAAAAATTATTCTTGCCGGACTAGAATTTATATCCCTTTATCATTGCCTTTTCTGGAGTGGCACTTGCAAAACCAGCAGGTAAAACCACTTTGGGTCAAGTACGAGGCACTGAACCCCAAGCCAGAAGTACAGTGTAGGAGAGCAATAGAGTCAGATTATCTCATTTTTCTTTCAGCCTGAAGTTCCTATTCTGAGAGTCCCATTCATGAAGGTCCAGAAAAAGTGTTTACATTCCCCCTTTTCCAGCTGACCTTACCAGTTATCCTCTGACCCCATGTTATGATATCAAAACATCTGTGAAACCCTGGCAACTTCAGTATTTGGGGGAGGGATAGGGAGAAGGAATTGAAGTTGTACAGGATCTTTCATCGCCTTTTGCTTTAGTTGTACAGACATTGCAGTATTTTCATGCCAGAGCCTGCATAAGAATATTTAAAGTAGTTTAAGGAATTGTTTCTGAAAGACTCTGTGACACTGTTGTATTATCTTTTATGATGTTGTCATAAGCGTTTGGGTTTTGATTGCTTTTTTGCAGATAACTTAGAAACAGCATTTCTCCGTGTGTCCAAGCTTTTCCCTACATGGCACTTTCCCACCAAGTGGGATTGGAGGTGATGAGCATCCTTTGCAGCTGGTGGGTGCCACTCTTGGCTGGCTGATTAGCTGGCACAAGATCTATTGTGACAGCATGAAAAATGTCGTGTGTTGGCAAATGAGCCCAGGCCTTCTACCACGCATGCTGCTTTTGGGCTGGGAGTTCAAAAGAAAAAAGCATGAGTCATTCCTCAGAGTCGATGGGTTTTGCTGTTCACTGTAATTTGAATAACCCTCTATCTTTAATGCAAAGACTAGGAGAAAAGATTGGAATAGTTCTTAATCTTTGTTTCTGGTAAAAATCAATAAACAAA
Source organism: Opisthocomus hoazin (assembly GCF_030867145.1). Lineage (NCBI taxonomy): Eukaryota > Metazoa > Chordata > Aves > Opisthocomiformes > Opisthocomidae > Opisthocomus > Opisthocomus hoazin. The sequence goes on along the minus strand of NC_134417.1, from coordinate 66,637,614 downwards.
AAGAGGGCCTGTATCTTCCTAGGTTCCACAATATCCACTTTGTAATTCAGCTTGTTTTCAGACTTTTTTGTAACGAGAGAGGATGTCTCCAGATTATTGTTTTGGCTTTGTATCAAAAAGTATTGTCACTAAAACAAGCCCGTACCATTACTAAATTGTAATTGCTTAACTAGAAACATGAAACATAAAACATGAAAATTTTTCTGTATTCATTGGCACACACACACAAAAAGTCTATCAGAAGACATTTTATTTTAGTGTTAATGAGTTGAGATTTCTCAAACTGATGAGAAAAGCGGCCGTAGTTAAAAAGATGGACTCAGTAGGTAAAACTGTGCATGTGAGATCAAAAGAGAACAGTACTCAAATGTAGCAGCTCTTTGTGGCTTGTATAAACAAGTGCTCCTGTTGTTACTACCTCTGTTGGAGCTGCAGGCATCGTAATGATCACAGAAAACACCACGGAAAAGGGCAGATTTAGCAAATGCCTAAGATGACTGAGGGAAGATCACAGCTTTCTTAATGGCATTTGTTTAACTTTCACAACCATATATTTAGCAGGATAGGAGTGGACTGGCTTAAGTCATGATGAGCATTTAAGGAGCTAAATGCATCTGTGCCAGAGGAAGTAGCAAAATCAATGTGAGAGTCTGTACTACCTAACGCGAGTGCCACTTCTGTTAACATATAGGGGAATTTCTGGTGTGATTTCCTAAAAATACTCTAGCCGTGGCTACACACTCAGAAATTAGGCATCAAGATTTTCCTATATTCTCTATGGCAATGCAAAGAAAGCATGAGACTTCTCTGAAATGGCGCTGGCGACATCTGTGCTGTTTGTAGGCACATGGGGCAGGGGCTGAGCTGTTTATATATATATATAAAAAATATGTATTTCATGTATTTTTTTTATTTTTATTTTATGCATTTATCATGGATCTTTAGCACAGCGCTCTCCCTGACCTGTGCTCCCTCTATCCAAATTGTGTACCTTGGGGAATATCTAGGGCAGCTATGTTACAGGGTTACGGGAGCTCAGGCTTCACTTCTTCCATGTTTTGGGTCATACACAAGCACACGTTGCAGCATGGATCTTGTGGCTGCACAGGGAATTTGGGCAGACGCAGGAACTCTTGTCCCACACTTATCCCCCTGTCTACCCTTAGCAAGAAATATGTCATGTAGGCATACCATCATCAACTCCTTGCCAGAGATGACATTTACATATCTCTGTTTTGACCCTATTCTTATTCTGAGTCTTTGTGACAGCACCTGATTCAGATTTCTGGGCTAGAAAACTAGTCCAATTCTTTCTGCACCCTGATAATAAAACATGTTTTTATTTGTTGCCCGTCGCAAAAAAACCCCCAATGAAGCGCAAAAAAAACCCAAACCAAAAAAACCCAGATGCATAAATGTACATGCCACTTCTACTGTAATCTGTGGGAGGTGCACAACTGACGTGAAGATGGGATTTCATACTGCTTTCATCTGGGGTACTATAAGAATTGACTATATAAAGCTTTTGCAGTATTGCTGTATATATGTATGATAAGAGTTCATTACACTGGAACAAGGAGTGTAAGGAGGCATAATCAACTGTGCTGAACTTAAAATTTAAGTTAATTACAAATTTAATGGTGCAAAATATGCTAGATTGCTAAATGAAGGCAGAATGTAGTACTGTAAGAATCAGTCAGAGAGATAGTCTCAAATCCTGGCATTTTCTGCAGGGAGAAAGAAAATGGAAAGAGAGTGTGCTTTGTGTGCTTGTCCTTTGCCTGCTTGGCTTTGTAATATAATTACTAGGTAAAATGTAGCAGTGTAAGAAAAAACATGGCATGTCTGAATTAAGTACAGCCTACTGCATACATGCATAGAAGCAGAGGCTTCTGTTAAACTCCTGGTCTCCCTGTGCAGCTTGTGAAGTAGGTGCACAACTTTTATTTACCAGCAAAGTCCTGTACTTGTGGTGCAGTTACATGAAGACTCAGATTCTGCAAGAGGTATCAGCGTGCTACAGTCATTGCTGTATTTTTTAAAAAGTTTCTGGGAACAAATGCTCCTGCGGTACGTGCTTCTAATAACACCCACTGTCTTTTCTCCTTGGCACTTCAGCCTTCCCTTTCATATGGGTTGCTCTTGTTTAAAGGAACACTATAAGTTTAGTTTGTTGCCAGAGCTATGCTTGAGTAATGCTGTCTGGGGTGACAGACTTCAGTTTCCAGAAGATAATCTGAACATCAGCCTCATTATCCCAGATGTTGACACAACAGTCGCCTATCCCAGATAGAGGAAATATGGCAGATGAAGTGTACAGCCCTTATGGCAGCTTTATAGTAAGACGAAACAACCTGGAGCACCCAAAAATTTAGAGAGTCAAGGAGCATGCATCTTTTACAAGGAAAAAGTAGTTGAACAGTGATTGTACATGGAGGGCTCTGATGTTTTAAGGTGGAAACTCTGCTCTGTCCTAGCAGGCCATTGCATTGACGTGGTCATGGTACAACACACAAAAGAGCATGCAATTAATTGCGGGTGGCTTTTGGCATCAGTCCAGAACTCTAAACCTGTGTCTCTGTATGCATAGCAAAACACCTCAACCACTAAGCTCTGTGTGCTCTTGTAAATATCTCTTATTTATACACATGTGTATTTGCACACTCCCAATGTGTAGGTTTCGTCCATGTGAATCTGTTTGTCCATGTGAATCTGTTTGCATGCCTGAGGGACAATGTGTAAAAACTGCACCACAAAATTATTTGTATCTAAACCAGGCTGTCTTGGGTCTTTGAAAATGTGACATTTGCTGTCACAGGGACATATTTTGTCCTCAGAAATGAGTGCAAAAGTTATGTGACTGCAGTAGGATGTAGGTTTTCTAATAAGAGAAGACCTTTTTTGACCCTTACAAGACAGCAGACTGAAAAGTTTTTGAGAAGTTTATCAAGCTAGATGTAAGTAGATCTGTGACAACTATCTGAAAATATTTACCTAGGTTTCCCAGCGCAGACAATTTACATTTTAACTAGCATGTGGTTACATTTTTTTTCCCCATGTTTAATCATTAAACACTGAAAATCTTAATTTCATCATATGCAATCAAAGAATTTTGTATAGTAGCAATTAAAAGTATAAAACTAGCATTCGAGCTACAGTAAATTAAACAGCTGCATTGGAGTATTTTTAGCAGTCATCCCAATCAAAATGCACAAAAGGCTTTTATTTTTTTAAGGAGTATCTGCCGGGTGTAGCTCTGGTTTCCGTAATTCAACAACCTCACTAAATATATGCACGTACTTTTAAAAATGCAGTTACTGATAATCAAGTAACTGTATTTTTTCTACAAGCGTGAAAGTTACTGATAAGCAAGAAACTGTATTTTTTCTACAAGCGTGAAAAAATTTGGGTGAAAAAATTCAGAAGGCTTGTGCTGACTGAGTCGCTTTTGCAGAAGGGGAGCTTCCAGCTGTAGTTGAAGTGTTTAAATAAGGAAACCAAGAGCTACTTTGTTGTTTCTGTTACTTTTACTGTACTTCATGTGTGGCATGGAGTTTTCCATATTGTAAATGCCACACATGAAGACAGAGGACCTTGTTTCTCATCATCCTAGCTCCTGCCACGTTGTGGCAGTAGGTCTTTCTATTTATTTTACCTTTTTTTTACTGAAATGCCCAAGCTTTTGTGTGTAAGTCAGCCAACTGAGTCCTACATAATCAGCTATGTAATTAACGAAGTGGTAGTTCTAAGCTTCAAGTACTGACATGTTCCACATCCCTACACTGTTTAGAGACTGAATGAAGAAATTTGGAGGAATTTTGAAAGCCTGTGCAATTCTGAATTGCCCAACTGTGACAATTTTCTTGCATCCCCCTACTCCAGAAGATTTAAGAAGCGTCAGTCTCGTTAGGTGGTGATACCTAGAAATAAAGAGAGGGTCACAAGAAGTTTAGTTTCTGTCCTGACCCCACTGGAATCTTTTGACCAAGTGTTTGAGTGCAGGATGTAGATAATATGCTCACAAAGGGACAAAGTAGATCCAAGGCATGAGTAGAGAAAGAAGTTTTGGAGTAGGAAGGAGAAGGGGCTGGGTGGGAAAGGCAGAGTAGCTCCATCAGTGTATGTGCTCATGGAGAAACCTCTGGCCTGCCTCCAGTACAGCCATGGAGTCTGGTGTAACTGTGAGGCGGGTTCACAGCTTCTCTGCAATCTAAGCAGAAACCTGATCACTCAAGTTATTTTGAAACTGCCGTTGACCAACAAAGACCAAAGACATGATACGTGAAATAGTCGTAAACTGACAAGCTTTCATATCCAGTTCTCCCCTCAGCTTCTCCGTATAACTTTTTCTGAAGAAGAACAAAATAAATGAGCACCCTAGGCATCCGTTGGGACAGAGATCCTGCTTTGTCTAATAAACACTTAGGGAACCTACATCTTTGTTTTTCTGTGTTGACACTCCTGTGCTCAGAGACAGTACTGTCTTCCATTCTTCCTCTAGCTTCTTCCATCTTCCTCTGCTTCACCCTTTGCTCCATCTGGCTTTTGGGCATTACTGATGTTTTACAGATCATCTGCTGTTAATGAAAGCTGTTCTCTCTCCCTTAGTGATTCAGTTTGTTATTTATCATGAAATGTATGGGCTTAAAGTTAGTGAACTTTCACTAGAGCTCTTTCCTGTTACTTGCTGCCATGAAACATCAATCAGTATCACAACACTAAGTGCTAGTTTAGTGTGGGTGACATCTTTTGGAGGAGGGATGCAGCTTGAGGAGGTGAAGGGAAGTGGCTATTTAGAGCTCAAGTCATCAATTAAATTACTCAGCGATAAAGTCACTGTCTTGTTCTTCAGTGATGTTCATGTCGTGTTGCTGTGTGGGGAGGTGGTGATGCATCATTGCACCCTGGTGCTTTGTGACGTATCAGCGCTGGAGATATTTTGGGATAGTGCCAATATTCTGCAAGCTATGCAGGCACGAGATGCTATAATGAACAAGAGAAATAATCGCTAAATCACCTCTCCCCTTACACTGTGAGCCGAGACTGGAACTCATCTTTCATTTAAGTGTGTTTCCCAGAGTGACGAAGGTGGTCTCCTCGCTGCTACCCAAACGACATTCTCTGGGTGGCTGGAGAACAAGTTTTCATATATCTTTGTGCCTGCTTCAGGAAGTGACATTATGTTTTTCTCTGCACTTTTGAATCCTGCTGTAAATAAACAAAACTAGTGTTGCTACTGCTAGCAAGCTGACAGCACTCCAGACCTCGGCATAGCTGTCTTTATCCCTGGCCTCTGCGTAAAAATTTACTCTGACTTGAAAAGAAGGGACGAGATGTCATTGATAGTTCCCCTGAGAAGGTTCTGCGGGGAAAATGTTTTCTCAGAAGGTGTTTGGAGGCAATAGTGAGTACAGCAGAACTGGGAAAATATGGACATTCAAAATGGGGAGTAACCATTTGAAGAAGGGAAGGACTCTTGAGCCCCCAAATTACTTCATCAGCTGACTTGCTGCATCAACACTATCTGGCATGGTAAGCCTAGAAATGTTAGTGAGGCTGTTTTTAGACACCTAGTTAGGACAAAACATTAGGACAAAACGTCTGTGCACTGTCAGCCAGTCCTGGCCTTAGCAATGTGCAGTGTGTAGAGCTCACCTCAGTTCCCATGGTTAAACATTTCTCTTGCCCAAGACTGCTGCTTCTGGGTTTTGTAGACTCGTGCTTTTGGGAACTGTAGCATGCACTGCAGGCCATTCTCCCATTAACTATTGACATGAAAATACCATCCTAAGTATATGGAACACATGATTACAGTGGCATTAATTAAAAATACTTATCAGTCTACCATGTTGCCAGTGCTTGAAGAGGTTTCGAAGGGGTTTCATCAGCAGCACTGTAAATTATTTGTCAACGAACTATGAAAACATTGCGTTGTTTGTACTTCAGAGATACTCTCTTACTAAGCGATTGCATGCCTGCCACCCTGCTTAATTTTTTTTGCCCCTTCAGAAAGGTATCTAAGGTGGGGGGTCGCTGTGGGAGTTAAGGTATCATGTTTATATTTCAAAAAGCAATCCAAAGCCTTTAGATTTGGTCTCCAGCTGAGAGAAGCACACATTTAGAAATTATAACATTGGTATTGGCTATCTGGAGCTTTAGGAAGTGGCTGAGAGCTGGCAGTCAATTAAAACTGGGCTGGAGTTCAATATCAGAGTTGCGCTGCCTGTTTTTGTAGGATGTGTTTGAATCCTGGGCTATGCTGCAATATGGTTTTGATGTAGAAGTATGTAAAAAGGAAATGTAACCCTTAAGAAGCTGTCTGCATTTTCTGGTACAGACAGGTTGTTCTACATAACTCCAGTTCAGGACCATATTTGGGCTTGAAAGTTATACCCCAGGTACTGTGGTGCGGATTCTGATCCCATCTTTTGTGGTGTAAACATGGGGTAAAGCTGTCAACTTTGCTTCTTTGAGCAAGGAACTGTGTTACGTGAATATCAGGAGTGTGACCAAGGTTGGTCTGTCTGTCTCTAGCACAATGCCGGCTTTGGAGTGAGTGGTGTGCAGTGGCAGAAAGAAGAGATTGTGCTTCTGTTCAACAAGCAAAGATACAATCCTTGTATTCTAGAAATGAATGGAAATGTCTAGTGGTTGGGTGACCAAACTCCCCGGTTGTGCTATGGAAGATCTGATTGATCATAGCAAATCTCTGTGCCCAGGTTTTTTAAGCAGCTGGTTTATACAGCTGAATTCACAACTGCTTTTATAAAAGGACCCTGGCTTTTTCCTTTTTTTCTGTTTTTTTTAACAACTGTGGCACCTTTCAGTGGTTAGCGTGTTATCCTTTACTCACACAGAGTGGGACCCTAAAAGTAATTTGCCCTGGCTGCTTGCAGTGAGTGAGGTCCCCAGATCTGTTAGTGCTATCACATTTGGTGTTTGCTAGAATATTATTGCTTGTATCAGAAAAAGCAAATTGGATTTGTAATCCAGAGACCTTGGTGGTTTTTTTTCCTTTTTTTTTTTCCCTGGTATGGTTTGGGGATTGTAATAAAAGCGCTTGGGAGCATTTGCAGCACTGTTGTGTATGCATGAAAAATACCACCTCCTGGCCCCACGAGTTGGAGAACAAGTTTCAAAAAGGAATATTTGCCCTGAGGGCCTTCCCCAAAGACACTGAAACTAATTAAAAGGTTCCCATTAACTTCAAGAAGTTTTGGATCCAGTCCCTGGTGTTTTTGTTTTTGGAGAGCTGACTGCAACCGTGGTTTTCAAGCCATGGTGCGAGGCGGCTTAGGTCCGATGGCATTCCCAGCAACTGATGCCCTTTGGAACAGGGCACAAATGTGTAAAACAGATTCACCTGTGTACAAAACCATTCTCAGATGAAACCATTTAAACTCACTTTACAAAGAAAGGAAATAATCGTTCCATTTGCTGTAAGGGTTAATTATGCTGGCTAACTAGGCTATGCAGTAAGGACAGCATCCAGGGATCTCAGGCCTGGGAGTGAAGTCATGCCCCTTACCAGTAGAGAAAAGAATGGTAATTGACTGCTGTGAGTACGAACATATTTCTATGGCTAGCAAAGAAATGGTATTGACAACTGGCAAATCCACTCTGCTGAGGAAAAAATGTATTTTTGCAGCAGGCACACAGCCAGCATTTTCATTCGGGAAGTCTCATAAGTGGAATCAAAACTCTTGCGGAGGTAACATGAAACTGTGCGTTAGAAGGTTGTTTTTTTTAATCCCACATTTAATTCTGTCAACATTTCATGCTGGAAGAAGAAAAATATTCCTTAGGTTGGTTTTAGTCAGTTCTCTTTTTTCCCCTCAGTTCCTTTCTCCACCCCTCTCCTCAAGCTTTCTTTCAGTGATGTGTGTGTTTAGAAAGCAGTGGTCCTCAGGAAAATGATGATACAGTTTCCTGTCCAACATGCCATGCGAGCAGCACTGCGTATTTTGAACTTGGCCCTGATTTGGGGATGTGCAGAACACCACAGATTTCCACAGAAAGGGTGGGCTGGTGGACAAGTGGCAGGTCTGGGGAGCAGCAACCCACCCAGGGCACCTCTGATGCACCTATGTCTTCTGCAGCCCTTCCTGCCCTCACATATGGAAGTTTTGCAATGAAATAAGAATTGTGAAAACACCATGTGTTAGTGAAATTTACTGGAGATGAAGAGGCAGAGCTGAGGCCTCGGAGATGGGGCAACTGTGTCAACAGTGCATCTAGGAGTAGTAGGCACAGAAGTTAACTGTTTTAATGTATTTATAGATAGAATCCTAGGGGCATCTCTGCAAATACATTTAGGCGATATTTAGGTGTAAGATAAGCAGTCTTTGTCATTTATTCTGTACAAGCCTCAAGGTAGCCATACTGGGAGTTGTTTGATATTGAGGTCTTCTGAGAATCTTCTCTACAACGTAGATTTCAACCTAATCTTTTTTAATGTAATTAAGAACTGAGCACTTCTGAAATATTAACCCCTCTGCCTTTGTGCTTAAGGATTTATAAAGAGCTGGAACTTTGGCTCATAAATCTGTATACAGGCACTTAAACAAATAGCCTGGTTGCCCAAAGTGCTGAGCACTCAGCCTTTCTGGCTGACTTTCTAGGATTTGGCCTAAAAAAGACCTATAGAGCTGAGCTCCCGTTCTTTCCTTACCTCCCACACTTTTTAGTGGTTTAAATTGTGTTGCTCTCTATAGGGCTTCACTTTGCAGTCATATCTGCTGCATTTCCTGTATATCACTTGCAAAGCGAATCACTGAAATGCGTTACATGTGGAGTCTGAAATCGCAGGTATCTTGCAATTGCCAGAACGTGATGCCCTTTTTGTACTGAAACCTTAGTTTCAGCAAAATTCTTTGACAACCCCATTTTTAGGTAAACCTCTGCTACTCTTTGTTCCTATCCTGGTCTCGTCATGCTTCAATATATAGCTTGTAATTGGTGTATGCTTTTGATATTTGTCTGTTAGGAATTAGACTAAGGTCACCTTCTTAATTTTTATACCCTGGTGAATAGCTTCCAGTTAGCAATTCCTTCTTGCCATTGAACAGGATTTGATCCACGGAAGTGAAAGTTCCTCAAGACCATTTCTTTATATTATTCATTTCCCCCATCGTTACTCTTCCTTATAACTTCAGCACTGCAATAAATGCTCTGTTGTTTAAGATTTAGCCTAGAAAGTCCATTATATTCAGTCTTCTGACCTTTGCTGATGCTGTTTGGTTTCTTTATCACAAAGAGCCTTAACTTAGGAGAAATAAAATGTAATGCCATAAATTTCTAACAAAGCATGTGTTTCCCCCCCTGTTTTTAAAAGACTTCATAAATGAGCAAACTTGTTGCCAAAAAATAGGTTTGTTCAGGCTTTTCTATTTTTTACAGAACAAGTAGCATAACAAAGTGCAAGTGTGCAACAAAAAGTTGTAGAAGAGTGGAAGAGCTTTTTGTAACAGGAGCTACAGAAGGCATTAATTGCCTCTTATTTATGGATAAACTATAAAAAATTATTTGGAGGCAGGAAATAAGTGTTTTACTTTCTGTACAAATTATTTGCTGTTCTGTTAGAATTTTATGTTCCAACAATTTTGTGATGGCACTGCAGTGGCAAAATAGAAAACAAAATCAAAATTCCTGAAATTCTTAAAAGAGTAAAAAAATCTCAGATGGTTGTTAGTGCCGGGGGAAAAAAAAAAAAAAAACACAAAAACCCAACAAATAGAAGATACTTCAATAGTCTGTCTGGATTTCCTCTAAGCAAAGATGAAAGTAATTTTGGAGGGAACTCTGCTTAGAATGGATCGAGTTTATAGTACTGCCAAAAAATGTAACTGATGGAGGTAAATACTAAAGATAAAATATATTTGTCCTTAAGTCTGGGAAATATTTTTTGTCTTTTTACAAAAGCATGTATAATAACTTTAATGGGATTGAAAAGTGAGGGGCAGACAGAAGTCCCCTACAGAGTCAGGGATACAGTGCACCTGCCTACCATTTTATTTGGCCTGGTTATAAATAAATGGCCTTGGACCAGGTTGCCGTCAATCTCACATCTTTCATTATTATTCAGTAATTTAATCCACAAAATACTTTAAGTGGTATATTATGACCCTTTGATTTCTGAATGATTTTCCTCACAGATTTTTTCTCCCTGTGTGTTTGTTGCCTTCCTATGCACATGGAAAGTCTGGGTCTGCTAGCAAGGCCAGAGCAAAGTTCCCAAAACAGAAAACAGTTCACTCTCACTTTTGAATTGTAAAGTTCTTCTACAGAGAGGCTGGGTCCTTCTAAACATCAGAGGAGAACTGAGCATGAACAGACTTTGCAGGACTGAGTCCTTCAGAAGCATGGCTGGCTCTGTGCCTGAAATTGCACTCACTGAAATTATGAGAGGTGTGAAATAGAGCCGTGCTTGTGGTGTGTAAAATAGGCCTCTGAATGGGAATGAAATGTAGAAGGATGTTCTAGATGTGTTTCATATTGTAGGCTACGGAAGAATTACAGAAGTGAAAGAACAGCCCTTTTCCACTCTTCTCTTACTAGATACAGAGAACTGCAACTCCAGTGAGAGGATGTTGGTCTCAGGCTATCAAAAAGGACGAGACAGAGACCTCAGCTGCAAACACTGTGGGGGTGGTTGTTTGTTCAGAAATGCATTTAGGATTTTATTAGTAAGTGCTGGCAAGAGGAATGTTCAAATAAAAAAATCCCACAGCTTCATCTCTGCCCAAAATTTGAACAACTCATATTTTTGAAGATCCAGTTAATGTCATTTTTAGTCAGTCACGGAATCACAGAATAGTTGAGGCTGGAAGGGACCTCTGGAGGTCACCTCCGTGTCATTTTCCTCTATTACCTTTTGGACTTGAGCGAACCCATGAAACAAAAATGTGAGCAAGCTGCAAAATACTGTCTCTGATCTGGATGAAACCTGAATGATGTGGACATTTAAGAGTGAAAAGATTTTGTGAAACTTCCAGTGTACTTTCAGAAATAAAATAGATATTGAAATGAAATCCTCTAAACTTCGGAAAAATATCTGAACTCTGGGATAGTCATCAAAACCAGACTTAAAAAAATAAAAAGAGTATTAAAATGCAGTGAATGTTCATGAAAGAGGCAAGATTGACATCTGCGGACATCAAACATCTTGGCTTAAGAATGGAGCTGTTGGCAGCATGGGTTCAGTCAGGGCTGGGCTGTGGTAGTGCTTTTCCTCAAGTGAACTGTCACCCTGTGTCCACAACCTTTTAATCCTTCTGTTCTGCTGAAGGATCACTCAAAAAAAGTCTCAATATTCTTTGTTTAGAGTGTTAGAAATGTCAAGCTAGTGAATTTTATTGTTTACATCAATGGAAATTGTGTTTTTGTTACCAATTTCTATCCCCCTTTACTCATGTCTTTCCCAAAATAAGTGATTGAGTATTACTTTGGTGGCATTCCTACCAGAAGTCAACTGGTACAACATGCATGATGGCTGGGTAGTTTCACCTCTCAATCTGACCTCTTGTGATCTATGCCCATGGCTTCTTCTCAGATATGTGGGTGGCTCTCAGAGCCACCTACCCCAAAAATCACGGTTCCTATCACCAAAAACACTTCATAGAGATACTTTAACTTTTGTAGAGAAAGTTTGCTTCTAAAAATAGAAGGCTAATTCAAGATCTTGACCTTTTTCTGAGACAACCAACCCATGTGTCCGCTACTGGAAACACCTGTCCCTTTGGCTTGGAGAGAGAGACTCAGCTCTTCACCCCATTTCATTGCAATCCTCTACTGGAAATAGATTACGGACAACTTTAAAAATTGCTTTCTTTTGTTTGTTTATTTTTAGTTAATAGGAAAAAACAGAAACATTCTAAACTGAGTTCAAAGGCAACTTGGTCATCTCTGTTTCCCCGTCCAGGAGAAAAGGGGTAAAATCTGTTTTCAATTTAGCTATCAATCTAGAAGTAAATTGAATTAAATACGAATATGTTTGAAAGCCGAGTTGTATTTCATCCCAACTACATTGCTGATTTAAATGGGGTGGTGGAAGGGGGAAAGGGCTTAAATATTCAGCATTTTTGTGATTAAGCATTTCTTGTGCCCCCACCACACCTCCTCTGAAAACAAAACGCAAAGCGTGTTTGGAACAGCTCATTACTGGTACACTTCAAGGCCCCTATGCCTGGTCTGTTAAAGCATAGTCCAGAGCCAGGTGAAGCGCTGAGCTGCACCAGTGCATGGTAGCACCGTCTGCTTGAACGTGCATGGGTGAGCTTGCACGTGCACATCAGACCTTGTACAAACGTATCACAGAATCACAGAATGTTCGGGGTTGGAAGGCACCTCTGTGGGTCATCTAGTCCAACCCCCCTGCCAAAGCAGGGTCACCTAGAGCAGGCTGCACAGGACCTTGTCCCGGCGGGTCTTGAATATCTCCAGAGAGAGCCAGAGCCCGTGCTTTGTATGTGTTACAGCGGACTTGCAAAGCAAATGAAGGAAAAGAAAAAAAATGTTTCCTGAATGAAAAAGCATGCTAGTGGAAGAAAATGCTGTTTGAAGGATCAGTGGGCAGAAGGAGAATAATGTTATTTAGAGTTTTCCAAGGGCAGGGAAAGAAAGCAAGTCTGGCCTTTAATTCTGAATTCCGTGAACGGGACACAGAGGGAAGTGTATCTCTGGTATTTATTTCATGTAAGCATTTTGTACTCTACAAGTGGTCTGTGTCACTGATTTGTATAGAATATTCTTTGGTACTTACAGTGTTAGGCACGCTCAGCAGGGTGACCGATGTACCAGTTGAAACGAGAAAAATTACATGCATAGAGATGAAGGCTGCTATTCGCCAACATGTAGCAAAAGGAAATAGCATGAATAAACATGTTGATGTTCAGCATACCCGGGAAGTCTGGCATTAACAGCAAAGCTGCCATCATCCCAGTGTAGTCTTCAGGCAGTGGTACTGGTTCAAAGCCCTGCAGATCTTACTCGTATTGCTCATGCTAAAGACTTTGATTCGGTCACTTACACAGAATTTTGTGTAAGGTATCAGATCAAAATAAAGAGCCCTGGTTTCAGTTCTCGGCTCTGACAGTGGGGCTATGTCTTTCTGTTGTCATGAGGGTTCACAGTTTGAGCCTCTGCTCAAGGCTGAATGGCTTGATGCACTATATTGCATGACCATTGACTTGGCCTAGCCCAGCTGTGAGCCAGCTGTGATCTTCAGGTGCAGAACTCAACTGGGTGGGAACACAGCAAGACACTGATCTGCACTCACATCTCACCTCCACAGAGGATGGATGGAACCAGCTGAAGCCACATAGTACAGGAACATGAGCAGATATCCAGATACGGCTAAACAGGAAAGGGTCGACACATCCTGAACTGGGGATTTGTGAAGTGGGAAAAGATGATCTGAAAGGACACACAGAGCATTAGGCCACGCACTGAGGCACGGACTGACTTATATGAAGGTCCAGCCAGAAGGTAACACAGGCGGCCTGTGAGTACTGCTGCAGCAAACACTACAGGAGGAAGCAGGGCTGGTAGTAATGTTTATGTGCCATTAAGGAAGCTAATCTCCTTAATATTTGTAAAGAGCTCTGAAGCGCCTTATCTGCTAGACTAACCTGCACTGATTTTGCATCCGTTTATCTGGGAAGACATGTATTTTTAACACTAATTCTGCTGCATGTTTAAATGAGACGTGCTTTACAATGTAATTAAGAAACCCTTCTTTTCGCACAATTGTCAGCTCGCACTTTTCCCACTTTGCTAATGCCTTCAATGCACAAAAGCCATGAAGAAAATCTTTCCGTGACATGATGGCATTACTAGCTCTTTTCAAGTGGGAGGACTGTACTCCTACACAGCAGATTTTCCCTGTGTTGTGGTATTCATGCAGCAAAGAGCTGTACTTCTGAAGGGTTTCTTGTTAAAGCTCTTTCATGCTTCTTGCCTTGAGACTTCTTTTAGACTTGTAGCCAAGAGGAGGTCAGGAAGTGCTCCGTGCTGCAGCTTCTTTTTCTGTATATGTTTCTATGTGGTTCTCCACAGCTCCATGGAGCACATTCCCTTCCATCTCTCTCCCTTTCAGAATAGTTTATGTTTCATTATTTGCAGATGGAAAAATGACAACTTGACAAACTGGGGAGGATCTTTGTATTTAAATCATCATCTTCTTTCAGGCTCCTATGTAATGGAATAGGGTAATACTGAGAATGCAAAAACCGATTGGATTTTATTCGTCCAGTGCATGAAAAATGAACTTCCGTGCACATTTCCATGTGAGGTTATTTTTAGCTGTCATTCTGCTGGTAGAATTTGCCCATCTTTGTGACGTTCCGATCTCGCCAAACTACTGATGCGTTTACTGATGCCTTTACAGCTTTGATTTTAGGGGGCTGAGTTTGGCTTTATAAAGTCTGCATTTTCATCCCTTTTGTACTTCTTTTTTCATTGCTAAGCACACAGAGCAACGACCAGGGGTAAATAAAATCTTGAAAAAGCCACTAGGAATTCAGCAGCCCGAACCATCCCATCTAACCCAAGACACACAAGCTCCATTCCCCAGTTTTGTTTATTCTTTTTCTACCATGATTTACAGCCAAAACACACTAGCTATGCTCGCTTCTCATATCCCAATCACAAAACCAGGAAAGACTTTCTTGAACTGAGCAGCAGTTAAGCTGCTTAACTGTTAAGCCCTTGTCGAACAGTTTCAGATTCATTCAACTGTGAGCACAAAGTTAATCAAGTTTCACGAAGATCTGTGTGTGATCTCAGTCATGTTAGTAGGAGCTCTGAAAAGTGGTGGAGTGCCCGCTGTTTGTGCCAAGCTTCTCTTGTACTTCTTTCCCTTTTATTACATTTCATTGCTGCAGGGAAAGCACTGAGAGCATGAGGCCCTCAGCCAGAACTGGTACAAGATCTTTCAGCAGCAAAGCAGAGTGGTGGGGAAGGATGGGACAGGCTCAGGGAAGAGCCTGCCTCTTGAGTGGAGTGATCAGCTCAGGGAACTGAAGATGGGCACCAGCTGGCATTGCCCAACCATCACTGCTCCATCTTCCACCTTTGCTGGGCTGCCCATGTGAGAGGGCAGTGATCCCACCTTCCTCCTCATGCGTGCAGGGCCATTGACTGGAGTGTTTTCCTACCCAACTGGCCAATCTTCTTGTGCCTAAAGCCAGCCTGTTCTGTCATGTTGTCACCAGGAGCCTCACGGCTATAGCTGCATCACAGCAGCGGGGCTGGCAGAGCTGAGCTCGGGGGGTACTAATTAAAGAGGACAACCTTCTGCCTTTCTGCACTACTGGCCCTTGAGCACAGTGGATGATCTGACCACTGCGCTCACTATTTCATTTTGCATTTGTGTCCGCAGTAGGAGATGTAGTGCACCCAGAGGTCTCTTCCAGCATCCCAGTTTTCTAGCATAACAACTGAGCTTTGAAGTGACTTGTGTTCATGAAAGCAAGCAATTGCTTCATAGCAGCATATACTGTCATGACTCTGTGCTAAGAGCCAGGAGAAAACCCCTAAACTTTCCTGTATCCTATGCTATTGGAATACGTGTTTTTACATATATTGATGTCATGGAGTAAAAAAAAATATGCTTCTTTTTTGTCTGTGTTTTGCTCTGAATCATGGTTGTTACTGCAGTATAACAGAGTTCTGCTGTTATCTTCCACCTTCTCCCTCCAAAAATCAACCCATAAAAGACCTGTCTGGATTTTAGCCACCTGGTTATAGTTAGTTTCTTATTTTAAAATAGCTTTCAAAATAGATCAGACATTACACAGTTAAAAACAATTTTCCCTGTAGGTATTGAATATCAGACAGGGCTTGTAGTAATAACTGATAGGTATCTAGAATAATCTTCAGTATGGACTGAGACTACAAAGATCTGTCAATCACTGCATTTAACTTTAAACACAGATGATATGAATTCGTGTTAGCAGCATGAGGAAGTCAAAAAGATGGAATGGTGCTGTCGGAGAAAAGATGATAGGATTACCTCTGCTGTTAGCCTTTCCTGCTACTTGTTTGAGATACTAAATCATGGTGAAGTTTATGAAAAAGCCTACAACGGGGGTTTCTAACTCTTCATTCCTGCTGGGATTTTCCTATTATAAATCTGCTGTCAGAAATAAGTGCTTTACTTGTGGCTTAATTTTATGCAGGCACAAACACCTTGGTTCAACACATTTTGCCAGAGACAATCTTGACTGTCTTAATGCAACAGAGTCCTCATTAACAGGAACCTGTGAAAAAGAAAAACGCACACATGCTCTTTTGTCGTTGGTCATTCATGGGCAGTCCGATGAAAACTGAAATAAAACATAAATCCCGAAGTGGTGTGGAGCTGGTGTGGAGACATGAGTGCTTGAATCACACAGCTTATGTGAATTATCCATCTTGAAGAACATTACACTCCACCTTTTGAATGAATTTTCATTAATGTGGTGGAAAGCTCACAGTTTCTATTTGTTCTGCTGTGGCTGCTGAATTTAGCACTACCCCCAGTGCTCACCCCCAGAGCAAACACCTCTGTTGTGGTGATTTTTCCTTTTTCGTCCAACTATATAACAGTACAGATGACCGAGACAATGTTTTCCAAGAAGCTCATCAGACTTGCTGGGACAGTTCTTGGAAGATGGCCGTCAAGAGCCGACATGCAAGGGCCATCAAGACAGATTGGTAATACTTTGCTGGCTTCTTAATGCATGTGTCCCATTCATTCGGAGTTCTCCATGCAAAAATAAAAAGTCAGGATCAGGCCTTAAAAGCGCTAAATGCCTGTTTGCGTATTTCCTCCAAATATTGGCACTGTGGTGTACTGGGCTGTGTTTCAAATGTGCACCAAGTACATTTGTCACCAGTGTCTGTTATCTTGTTCTCAGGACATGGATGTGAAATTTGCCTTCAGGCACTCAGTAATGCAAGCATGACTTTAAGTTTGCCCCATCTAAAAGAAATTATTAACCTGAAGTCATAGGAGAGGGAATGTCAGATCACAGGAAAAGAGATCTTGTCATTACTGTCATGAAAGACATGCTCACCCCCAACCCAGTGTGTGCTTCTGTGTTGCTTTAACAGTAGATTTTAAAATCCCCACTCAGCTAAGACTGCATCCCTTAGGCAATAACAGCATTAAAGTCAGGCCCAGAAGGAATCCCTTCTTCATGCAGTGCTGTGAAATTTTGAATTTCATAATACAGTTTTGTTCCAGGTTGAAAAAAGACCCCAATGTACTGAAACTCCACTTTCAGTAAAATTTTGCCTTGTTTTCCAGCCTGGTCACTCAACACATGTATGTTTTAACAGAACCAAAATCTTTTCATTTTGATTTGCATCATCTCATATTTTAAAGCAGTGTGAAATTACAAAATATGAGAAGTACTTTTTAATGGAAAGCCCCAAAAAATCTATTCAGAAAGCATGAAAACAAGCCATTTTGGCATTGCCAGAACTGTCTCTTCATCTTGCTTTTTTTAATCTCCCCTCCTTCCAGAAAGCAAGCGGCACCATTTTGCAAAAGACTAAGATTTTACGGGGCTGCACCTTTTTGATGGAATATGGCTCCAGCGTTGCCAGCTTTTGTGATCGGCTGTAGATGGAACAGTCAAATGATGAAATAGAATGTGCTTTGAATTATCTCAGCAAAACGCTTTGCTTGCGGTAAATTCATTGGCGTGTATGCACGTGGTGTTTCCTCAGATCAAGATGACAAGCTCATTGCTGGCTGGCTTGTGGCATCCCGAGTTAACACATGTAAACTTCGCAGCTGTGAGCTGTGTTACAACCGAAAGGACATCGGGGCTGAAGCCAGCAGCTTCTTTCTTTTGTTTTCCTCTAAAAAAAAAAGGCTAAGCAAAGACGGACTATGAGGTAGCACAACCCAGTTTAGTTTATTTCTGTTTTCGTGTAGTTCTCTTGACTTAATGCCCCTGTCCGTAGCCGAAAGCTGGCAGAGGAGAGGGTCTTTACAGTGTTTCGGGAGAAAAGTGAGGATTTTGTTTTACAGGCAGCCTGCTGTACAGCACTTCGAAGCACGCATTTTCTAAGTGTGACAGATATTAAGTAGCCACAGATACTGTTTTCCTGATGAATCTGAACTGTGAAGCAGGGAAAGGGAGGCATATTCCAGTGACTGACTGCGGTGCAGTTGAATATTCCCGTCTACCCCAGCTGCAGATGCAGTCTGCCCATTTAGACATCTGAAGCTGCTGAAGTCTTCTGGTCTTGAGCACAGAAAAACAAATAGAATCACAGAATCACAGAATGTTCTGGGTTGATCTTCCGAGCTGCAGCAGATAAGCTCAGTTTTAACCATTGCAATTGGGAACATGGTGGATGGGGGCTGGGTTTTTTTTTTTTTGTTGTTGTTTTTTTAATTAGTGTCTTACAACCCAAGTTCTCAGAAAAACCTTGAAGTGTTCACCTGAGAATCCAAATCAGAGGGCATTTCGGTGTCAAGCAGGTATCTGCAGGTGGGTATGGCTCTCGGCATGCACAAACCCCCACGTTGCAGGTCGGGGATTTTTGATATCTGCTTCAGGAAGACCGATGCCAGGGAGGCTGGAGGGGTGCCAGGAGGAGGGAAGAGGCCTTCGGGGGGACAGAACGCTTTGAAGTGTGACCCCGAGCAGAACCAGGGTGGGGAGGGCGGGAGTGGAGGCAAGGGGCAGCAGGGCACAGGGGCTGCAGAGCAGGGAGGGGAAGAGGAGGGTCGGGCAGGGGGGCTCCCCGCATGGCGACAGCAGCGTCGGGAGCTGGGTGCTCGCCCGACGGGTTGCAACAAGAATTTGGGGGAAACCGGCTGTGTTTTTCAACAGCTGGTTTGACATAATGAAGGGTGAGCCCTGATCACATGCCCTGGGGGAAGCAGCGGCTGAAGTATCAGCCTAGGAGGTGGGAGACCAGGGTTTTATCCCATCATCTGCAGCTATTTCAGGAGTGACTTTGGGCAAGAAGCTGATGTGCTTGCGCCTCAGTTTCCCCACCTCCAAAAGTTGTTGCTCACCTTGATACCCCCGAAACTGAGACACTAGAAGAGGAAGCCTCTCCTCTCCCAGTGTGGTAGGACAAAAACAGGGAAATTAAAATATGGCAAGTTCAAAACTGTCAGAGGGAATTCCTTTTTTACATACACTGATGCAAATCAGGGCTAACACCAGTGACTAAGGTGAACTGGCGTCAGTGGGAAACAGAGTTAAGTGGGGTCTGTTCAGTGCCCATATAAGTAATAAGCACACACTCATAGGGCTCTCACCCAGCTACTCTTCTGTAGTTTAATTTTTTAATAAAACATTTTTTTGCCTGCCTTTTTTAAGACAAATGTTGAAACAAATCTTTGCTCATGTAAAATGCATTTGCTGTGTGACTAATGGTTATTTTTAAAGCGCTGAGCAAGGCATATGCATATGTTTGTCAGGGAGACAAAGAGAGGGAGTCTTTGTGTATTTGCTGTGGTAATTATTTATGAATATAGTTGTTTTTTCCAATTATCCTTGTAATACATCAGCAGTCTTGTCTCCATTTCTTTCTGTTGAGGTTTGTGTGTAAATATAGAGATTTATGCTTTCAGATATTTCAGTTGCAAAATATATGCTTATATAAGCATTGATTTTTATTCATAAAGTGCCATAGAATAGAGAGAGAGATTTGTGGAAAAGATGGGAGTTAAAAGTTAAACCATGGTCATGCAAACAACTGTGTGGCCGTACAGCTACTTTCAGGGCCTTGGACTGAAATGTTATTTCACATCCAAAAACTGAAGAAGAAACTCTGAAAGGCTAGAACTAATGCTAATGTCTGCAGGAGAAATTTAGGCCAGAGTCAGGGCTGGAGAATTTGACCTAAAGCATGTTAGTGTGGCTTCGCTGACGGAGACGTGGTATGGAAGTAGAGAATTAATTTCTTCCACAATAGCAAGATTTTGTAATCTTGCTCAAGCAAAAGAATGATGGAAAATAGGAGAGATGGCCTGTAGAGTATAAAGTCATTTGCACTTGGAATAAATGAGTCTACGAGTCAAGACCCAGCCCCTATATGTCAGCAGTAAAAATCCCACAGACTTTACTTGGTCTACAATGTACTTAAGGTTTTAAGTACCTAGTGCCCAGCTGAGGCAATGGTCTTGTGTGACTGACCTCCGAATCAGGCGCTGTGTAAATGCCAGATACTTCGTCTGTTGTGTGCGTGCATGTGTGTGTGTGTGTGTGTTTAATATGAAAGCAGCTTTTGTTTTGCAATTGATGCTAGTGCCATAGGTTGTGGGGACTGGTTTTGATTAACATACTTAGGCTTTTGCGATTTAACACTATTACGTGATCTGAGTGTTTGAAAATATCTTGAGCAGGCCCAATCCGCAAAGTCTGCCACGTGTCTCAGTGCCCTTTCCCAGGGCAGGCGTTGTTTCACACTGCTGGCACAACCTGATTTCTTCCAGCCGCACAGCAGGAAGAAATCCTTGCAGGTTTCAGAGGCTGTGAAAACCTGCATGGTTTAGCAACCCCTCTTCATCCACAGGAACGAAGGGGCTCTGTCGCTTTCTCCTCAACACCACCGCAGTTATACTGTAGCAGGATATTTTAAATTTATGCTATTTGGTTTTGGAGCTAGAGGTCTGTAAATCCTGCTGTAAGGCTTCTGCTGTTCGATCGTTATTTCATGTTGGCATTTTTGTCTGAAGGCCCAACCATGGCTAAGAAAAGGAAACTTCTGTACTTTTTTTTTTTTTGTGGCATATCTTCCAGCTGGAATACTTTCAAGCACAATAGAATTGAACATGAGCTTTGAGGAGGGAGGAAGAGGAGAAAAGGGAATCAGCTAGAAGAGATGATGACCCCAGTGGGGTACTCTGCAGTTTAGTTCTCTGGGGACTGAAAAATGCTTTCAACCAGTATGATGTTGCAACAGTCCAAAAGAGGAGAGAAAAATCCATGTCTGGTCTAGACCGACCAGAAACTAAAAACAAGGGACACTTTGAATTCTGAGACTCTCACCACAACTGAAAACTGTGCTCAGGCCAAGTAAATGGAAAATCAGTTTCTTGGGTTAGAGAAATGCTTCCCTGAAGAATCAGAGGCAGCTTTCCATTTTAATTGGTAAAGAAATTATTATATTCTGAAGCATTGATTCTAACACTTGAACCAGTGCAAAGGTTTGCAATCAGGGCTGTGAAGAGGTTTGGATAGTTTCATATGGAGCTTAGAGAAATGCTGCAGTAAAATGAACTTTTCTGTGACATTTTCTTGCCATTTGGCTGTGGTAGTCTATCATTTGTCATAAAATGGAAAAATAAGATCTGTCTTCATAATGTACAAAAAAGAAATCTGACTGCAAATACAAGTCAGGAAGAGGCATAGGGACTGGAGCTGAGTGGTGAAACCCTAGATCAGGAGATGGTTATGAGAAATGATATACCAGGAGACCTGAGAATCCCCCGACCAGGAGTAATTGAATGAGGTAATTGTTTAGGAGAGCTTTAAAAAGAAATGTGGAGTAAAAATTACTTAGAGAGTACTTGTTTTAAGAGGGAAGTGTAGTAAATTTCAGCACAAATTTTTAAGTGGCAATAGTACAGGCATGGCCTATGCTGTAGGCAAAATAAATTTTCTGAACTAAATGACTCCTCTCAGTCAGTCAGGCTAGAGTGTTTGTTTTTGGGGTAAAATATGTTTTTCCTTCAATGCGCTGGTGGAAGGATGGCTGAAGCCTGAGAGGAGGACTCTAGGGATCTAGCTGAAACGGCCAGCAATACCACCTGCTGTTTATGGGATGAGGGGTGAACTTTGCAGAGATTTGCATTGCAGAACAAAGGACAGGATCAGAAAACCCTTTTGGGATGTGACAGACTGATATGTGAGTAGTATTTCATATTGCAAGAAACGAGAAAATTTAGGGTTTTTTGTTCTCTTAGCCCTGCACTTTTAAAACTGGTATATTATTACTAGTCTGCTCACTGTGGAAGATGTTAGGCTAAATATGTTAATTCCAGAGAAAAGTGCCCTGCAATCTTCTGAAGTGATACATAAGTGCCAAACATGATCTATATTATTTTATGATTAAATTTTAAAACAATGTTTTCTTCAAAAAGATTCAGTCAATATACTTGACTCTGCTAAAAGTAATATAGCCTATATTTTATCAATATGTGAAGCTTCTCTTTTACAAAAGAGCAAAGCAGCACTTCAAGATAACAAAAACTCAAGGGAGAAGGATGATAGGCGGTCCATTCTTGCAGTGCTGTGATTTATTCTTGCACTTGCAGAACTGCAGTCAAAGAAGATGCAGCCAGAACATTTTATTCAGACGATTAAAAAAGGTATAGATGGAAAGAATGTCACATGTTTCTGTTCAAGTCCTTTAGGTGCTGTGGCCATATGATAGTTCTAGACATTCATTCAATCAATTTTACCCTTTCTTTTCCTAATGCTCGCTTTTCATCTGACAGTCCTTAGAAAACACGGCTTCTCTGTGCTAGTTCATAAGGACAAGATGATGTGTTGGGAATATGCCGTATTAGGGATGGAGAACTCTAGAAGGATGACCTGGAACTTTTTAATGTTCCTGCAATGCACATTTAAGTGTCTTTCTAGGTAGGGAGCAGAGATACCATGCGTGCATATGATTCGTGCGTGCATATGATTCTTGCATGCAAATATGCTCGCAAGTTCAGGCCCACATGAAATTCTTATCTGAAATTTGTTGCCTGTTGCACAGAGCTTAGGCCAAGATTTGTTCACCTCTTTTTTTTCCGTATTCAGCAGTGAGCAGTCATCTCTGCTTTGGCTAACTGAAATACATTTTAGGAGGCAGCTGCCAAGAAGAGCCCGCATGCAAGAATATTTCCATCTGGGATGACTAACGTGTGCCCAATGTACATCCAGTCTCACATCCCACTCTGCAAACAAAATCCACTGATGAATTAATTCTCTTCTTGCTTCAAAGGGCAGTCAAAAGATGAAAGTGAAAAACTGGACATATTTCAAGAAATTACACTATGTGAAAAATAGGTCATTCAACCAGATTGCAAATCATAGATTTTCAAAAATGTAAAAGGTCAAGCAGTCGTATTTGAAAAAATATGCGTTTCCCTGCTTGTTGCATATTTTGCTAGTGATGGAAAGAACATATTCAAAAAGGAAAGACAGAGTTTCAACTCCTTCTCAGGATAACGCCAGCAATATTCAACTTGTTTGATCCAGGCTGATGTCAATATAAACATGATGCATTTGTCCTGGCTCAGTTTGTAATTCTTTCATAACAGAAACAGCAAAATTAGTTTGAACAGTTGTAAATATAAAAGTGATGCAACAGTTTCTGGTATTTCGAAGTAGCAAATATCAAGTCTGCTTCTTGTGCAGACACTGGATTTTATTGAATGCATCACATGCACAGCTGATCCTTCTCATGCACTGAAGGAACATCAATGCTGATATAAAACCCCATGTAATAACCCACTGGCTTCTCATATATCAGTGACTCAGGCAATATAGTATATAATTGTGATGCTAATTAAATTGCTATTTTAAAGATATGCCTCTAGTAAAGGGATTGTTTGTACCTACCCAGAATTAAAAACAGAGCTGTCAGTCTTGTTCGGTATAGCTGTCAATACTTAAAACAATACACAGAAGCTGCAACTTCTTAGCTAGTCTCAGAGGTGCAGGTCTGGAGAGGTGTAAATCCTCCAGCCAAGATGAATGCACAACATGCTGCCTGCTGTTTAACTAGTGGTACATATATTAGCAGTGCAGAGGCCTATAATTACATAAATCCTGAAAAAAAAAAGCTGTTTAGGTAACTATTTGAGCAGTACCAGCGCTAACTACCTAAAACTGGCAATCCAAAACTCAACCAACAAAGAAAATGTTGACCCAAGCAAAACAGTATTCGTATCAAGACTTAAAACCCTAAGCCAGTGTCATGTGCAGTCCTCTCAGATGTAATCATTGTATTCTAGGTTGTCCTGAATGTTCCCAGTATGTTTTTACATGCTTTAAAAATAAATACAGTGATTTAAAACACCGGAAAGTCCAAGTAGGTAACAAATAGTCCAGCTCTGTAGAAACGTGGGGTCTGACTTTCTGAGATAATCTGTGCTCTCAGTGAACATTTTGTCCAATTCAGCACATCTGGGCATTTCTTCTGCAGGTGCCAGGGGCTCAGTCACATGTTCACAGGGCTTCCCCCTCCATTTATTGCAATTACAAAGCGATGATCCATCCTTGTGGAGGCCAAGGCAAAGGCCAGGCTTAGAGAAGGCTCATTGGAGGTAGTAGCTGGGCAACATTTGAAGATTAGTAGTTGGCACACAGATTAAACAAAGCCAGGTTTGTAGGGAGAGGTCATACTTTTTTATTAGAGGAACTTCTATAGCTGGGAAAAACATGCAAGCTTTTAGACAGACAAGACCACTTCTGGTCTGCAACAGAAGCAGGAGTGTTTGAAGCTAAGTACAAGCTGAGAATAGTTGCTCTGCTTTTACTTCATCATGTTAAACAAAGTGCTGTTAGGACTGATTGGCCACCTCTTATTGCCTGGAGCGTCATCAAACTCTGAGTTAAGAAATGATATTTGGTCCGGCTATGTCAGTCTATATTAGTTCCACATATGGCTCCACCAGCTTCAGCAGACAAACATCTTTAATGTATGCATTTAATGAACAATTCCATTGAGGAATTGTTTATTTGCAGTAAAAGGCAGGGTGGCCTTAGTGGGCGAGACTCTAGGTTGAAACTCTGAAGCCAAGCCTCTATTCTTCACTCATCTACTGAGTGATCTGCAGTGAGTGGGTCTATCCCTCAGCTTCTGCGTGGTAAATGGGCATAACTGGCCTCCTTGCAAAATCCTTTGAGATCTACAAAGGAGAAGTGTTACACAGCAGCTATACACTTCATTACTAGCTCTTTTACATGTGGTTCCTGTAATAGACCTTTGGGTTCTGATTTAGATCTTCTAAATAGGGTGTAGCACTACTGGTGCTAGTAGCAACTCTGTGTTTGCCAAATGTGACTGGAAAACTCCTACTACTATGATGTAAGCAATTAAAAAGTTATTTCTCTAAATTTCCCAATGTCAGATATGCTCTTAAATAGGGAAAGGCTATCTGTGTTCAGGAACTATAGAAGTGTCTGCATCTTACTGGACAATTACTGTGATGACACATTCAACCTGAGTAGGCACATGTGGAAACAAATAACCATTTAGATGCTCACAGATTCTCCAATAAATGTACAATAAATGTTATCTTTTTCACATTTAAGTAAAACACAGGAAAATGAATGCCAAAGCATTCCTCATTATTCTGTAATGTATGTATATGTCCACAGTCAAATGTAAAAATGCATAACCATACCTAGGCACAATAGTAAGTTTATGTACTATGAACATGCGTAAGTATGTATGCATTGGCATTAAAAAGTGCACAATATAAAAAAAGGCAAATAAACATTCAGGTTGCAAAGCCAAGCAACTTTAGATATTCCAGAATGCAGGTTTCCTGGGCATCCTTAATTAGCCCTTTTGAATATGTATGATGATACAGTTTTAATTACATAGTAACGTGTAGGGTTTTTTTCCTTAACAGATTCTTGTTTCAGCCAGTGAATGAGGAGTCAGTTTTTTAACCCTTATGGGTTTTACCTTGTTCTGTTCGGTGCTCACGTTAATGCACATGGTCCAAGCATTAACACTGAACACAGAACACATTAATTTCCTTCCAAGCTTTTGTTTCTCCGGTGGTCCCATGAAAGCATCTTAATATGCCCCAAATCCCGACGAACGTATCTCTGCAACACATCTGTGCAGGGTGAGAATACTGTTATCTTCACCATGTTATTGCCATCATGCAAAAGCACTGAAGTACAGGGAGACAAAGGGCAAAAATGTTGGGATGACAACTTTCCACGAAAGCTGAGAGAGAGATGTGGGGGCTTTCGCATGCATAGCATTTCCCTAGCACTTTCTCCACTCAAAGCACAGACCCAGCTGACTTCAGCTCTCAGCACTTCTGTATTTCAGGCCCCAGGTGTCTCTTATTGAGCACCCAGAAAATGAGGCCAAGCAGTCAAGAGGGAGGAAATTCCAGAATGATGTCATCATGCCTACATGTGGGGAGGGGGAAGGAGCTAATCGTGCCCAGGCAATCCAAATTCTGGCATTTGCTCACATTTTAGCATTTGGCTCACAAGCATATCGTTCTTTTAGCTGAGTTTCTCTTTGTATGCATATACATTTCTCTGTAAATAAATAAGGACATCTGAACTGTGTCTAACCTGCTAAAAACTCTTGCACTGCCTTCCAAATAAAACTAATTTATTGATGTGTGTGCCCTTGGAAAAAGGCATGTGTTGTAATAACCTTTACTTATTTTTCCTGCTGCAGTTGAATCGAGGGAAACCTAGGGAAACTTGGTTTTGATTGTTCCCAGAAGAGGAAGGAAGGAAAGTAAAGAAGATCTGCCCTAATAGGTGCTGAAGTATCAGTACACCCTCCCCTGCCCCTGCTGTGCCTCAGCCATTCATTGCTTCACTGCTTTAGAAGCAGAACAGGCTATAGGTAGGCAAACAATTTGACGCCCAAAATCAGGGGGTCAAGGACTTCTAGGGGACAGGAATAAATTTGCTTCACTTCAGTCTGAAAACCTGCTACTAAATCACAAGTTCTACATTTGCTACATTGTCCCTATCCATTACCAAATTACAAGTGAGGCAATAAAAAATGTAATATGCTGCCTGAAAACCCCAAGATTTTCAATTAAATATTGGTTTATTTTTGGTTTGCTTCCTGCAAGTTTTCTCAAATCGTTCCCCTTCTGAAACTTCCCAGCACAAGCAGACAGGTTGGAAACAGGTTAAAAATAGAAGCTGAAATCCATATGTAAACAGCTGATTCCAAGAGCTGGTGCTCTAGGGAAGGAAAACTTGTAATGCAAGACTCACAAAACTCTTGTGGGAGTTGGCTTCATTAGGTATCCACCATAAGTGTGTCTGTGTGCATGTATCTGTGCAGCACTGCGATCCTATCTGTGTGTGCATACGTACCTGAGGTTAGCCGAGTATTCACTCCCTGCTGCGCCAGCCACTCCTCTCACTTCTCATACTTCTCATCTCTTCTTTGAAACTGGGAGTGCCTCTCTCTTTCATATATCCCCATCTCCGCTAGCGTCGCAGACTGATGGCAGAAAGACCTTTTTTTACCCCTCCTGTGTGTGTACAGCGGGTGAGCTTTTCTTACTGACTCTCTGCTGACTGCTTTGGATGTTATCTGCCTTTCGGCCAGCGGACAGAGCAATGTGTTTACCCTGCAGAACTGAAATGTCCTGGCCTGCTCCCTAAAAGCTCATCTCTGTAGCTCTTCTACATGGGTACACAGGGAAACATAATTGCCAAGTGAGGCCTCAAAGGGAGGCATTGTGAACACCTTTACCCTCCTCCGAGAGGCTGTTTCCTCTCACGGTCTGAAAAGTCCCTGATAAAGGGATGGCACTAGATAGTGGTGCTTTTAATTCTGGAAATGCCTCCCTATCCATGCTGGATTCCTCCTCCCTTCCCAGCTTGGGAAGCACATGGTTATCCCTCCTCCCTGACGACTGTGGGGAGCCGAGCTTTCCCTCTTCTCCTTGCTGCAGTCAACAGAAGTAGAAGGAGTGATGGCAGACCTTATGCCAAGATTTCTGCTTTTTCCCAAGAAGGAAAAGTATATGTGTCCATGCTGAGACACTTCCTTACAGTCTGTGGCTAAGCCATGCTTTCTAGTCTCTAGTCAAGATGTCAGCTAGCAACACGCGCTCTAGGGGCTTCTGGGGGCAGAAGTCTTAGGGTAGACAACGTGGTGGGAATAGTGTGGTGCCTATTATGCTACTGCAAACAAAACACAGCTGCGTATTACTGTTGGCTGAATGCAACCTGTCAGCACCAACGTCTCCCCAAGACGCTGGGACTGATGGCAGCCAGCCTTCACAGGAGAAGGTGCTGGTAGCCAAGCAGTTGGAGGAACGTGGCGTGTTGCCCCCTGCCCACTTGCAGGCTCTGTTAATGCAGCGGTGTTAGAGCGGTGAGTGTGCCTGGAGAAGCACCACGTCACAAGGCACCGCATGGTGACAGACAGATTGCTCAGAAAGCCCCAAAGGAGCTGCAGTAGTTTTGCTGATGGCTGGATACCCCGGGGCTGGGACAACAGGCGTTCTCTCACGCGATGGACCAACCCAGGGCACCAGTGGTGCTCGCTATGCCTTGATGGCTCCGGAATCTCTCAAGAATAACTCTTCCATAGCCCACAGATTTGCTCATCCTAACTGTTAATTACTGTAACTCACTCTTGTAGCACTAGGTCTATTTTCAGACTTGGTAGTTCACTGAATCAAGAAGGCTGAGCGTCCCTACCCTCTCATGAGTGTGAACGGGTTGGGTGTCATCCCTGGGCGCTGGAGACTGAATCACGTTGCTGTAGCTGGGAACAAGTAATGAGGGTTAGGTAGGCTTTGAGCCATTTTTGTGCATCGCTGTCTTTTCAGCTCTGCTTGTATTATGTTTTGGTCTGGACAATCACAACCCTTGTAACTTCAGACAGACATCAGGGAATGAATGGTTTACCCTCCTGAATAAAATGAGAACATGTGAGTGTGGGGAGAGAGGGGAAGGGAGAGAGGCATTTGCATAGGTCAGAAAAGGTCATTAAAACATCTGGCAGTAGTAACTGACATGTGTCAAATTTTAGTGTTCATTAAATTTGTATTAATGCAAGAATGGTTCTTAAGCTCCAAATGCCACTTTCAGTTGCTGTGCTCCCCTAGTTGATGGTGATGACTTTTCAGAACTGTACCATGCTTGTTTGCTTGCTAGTGGCATCTGACCTGAGGTCAGATTTCTATTTAACCCCTTCCTGTAGGTCAAAAGACAAATTAATCTGGTGAGAATTGAATTGGAAATGAGGTATCTGGATAGCAGGTGTCCCAACCATGGAATAGCTGCCAGGCTGAAACATGTTTGCATCTGTTCTTATGCCATCCAAGAAGTCATCTCCGAGGTCAGAGAGATACTCAGTGGACATCTGACATGGGAAGTTGCCACAGGGACTACAAGTGGCAAGTGCCCTGTGTTAGCAGATTATCTTGCAGTCTGGGGGAAAATGTCACTTCAAGTATAAATGCAGACCTTTCCATTTATTGTGCACTTTTATTTACCTGTGTTTACCACCAGTTTATAATCACAAAAAAGATACACTATTTCGCTCCACCTTAAAGAGATGAATGTCACAAATCTTTTTCTTCCATTTTCTAGAGGATGAAGATGATGAAGAAATGGTGGAGCCAAAAGCACAAGATGACTTGGAGACTGAAAATCAAGACCAGAAGCAGGAAGTGAAAGAAGGTACTTTTAAAAATGAAAAGGATTTTGTTACAGCTTTAAAGGACTGAATCCTGCAAGTAGTTACTCTCACAGGTAGTTTCCATTATTGAGAACACTGTGAAATCGAAACAGTTACCAGTTTTATTGATTCAGAACCGCATGAGTAGCATAAAAGCAGAAAATTGTATCCCAGTGACCCAGCTGTCAGGTCTGAGAAGCTTGTGAAAGGCACAAGACTTTGGTTGTTTAGAAAGAGCAACATGTCCTCATAATTTGGGAACAAAGCAGAGATTCTTGGATTCCTGGACTGGTGCTTACTTGTCCTCCGGCTCAAATAGTCTGCTTACATGAAAGATTTAAAACATGAATGCCAGTCATTCCAGCAGCTCCATAAAGTTGGTTGGTCTTCAGAGGTACTTGGAGCCTGTAAATGTCTGCCTGCTTGAGAGCGGCAAGGTTAAACCCACTGGTGGTCAGGAGTCTTCCAACAGAAAACCATTTCACTGGAAAATGTTGACTGTCAAAATCAAAATTTTTGTAGGAGCTGCATCCAGGGAACTTAAGGTCAAAGCTGAAGCCAGGCAGGTCCAGCCCTTCAATCTATGTCTCTGGATTGAGACATTCTCCAGGGTTACAAGAGACAGAAGTTCAGGTTACTACTTCTTTCCAGTGCAGAAAAGAGACACGTGTCACAGTGGTGAGTGTCAGCACCGGACATGGTAGAAGTGCTGGGTGTCTCTTGTTTGCTTCTCTTGGGCCCATTCTAGCTTTCACAATTAGAAGAGGGGTGTGAAATTTGGTCTTCCTGATCTGGGAATTTACTAGAGTATTAGCTATTCTGGTGTGTCACTTTGAGCAGTCAGTGCTCACCCCTGCAGCTGAAATACCTGCAGCTCTATTGTGAGAGGAAATGAGTTTCTTCTCCAGCATTTCTTAGCTCTGCGTCGCCAGGACTGTTCACAATGCTGTTTGCCCTCTTGAAAGGTAACTTACTTCCTCAGGTGGGGTCTAAGCCACTTCTTGCTGTAGTGATCGTTATCAGGATGGTTCTGTGACCTTGGCTTTGCTTTTCACAAGGTAATTTCATTGTGGGAAAAACATGGAGTCATTTTACAGAGAAGCCTGTGAAATCGTTAACTGTGAATACAGCGGTGGATGCTGCTTTCTCATCCAGGGGAGCCTGTTATGATTTACATCAGTGTCCAAAAAACCTGTGTGGTGTATAGTGCCCACATTCACTATCCTCACAAGCTGAAGTGAGTGGTAGTACCAGTCATGCTGTTTTGATTGTAAATTGATCTTTCTTCCCTCTTAAGAGCATCCTAAAAATCACCCATGCCATAAATCCTGCGGTGTCAGTTGCTCATTAGGTCCTTGTAGAAACACGGAGCGGTGAGCTCACTCCTCCCCCTCCTCATCCTTCTGCTTCTCCCACTGCCCCCAGCCACCGCTACTGTGGGAAGAGGGCAGCAGCAGCAGCAGCGGTGACAGCAGCAACAGGAGTCACACAAGAGTCTGCAGAGGCAGAGCTGAAGACATCGGCAAGAAACATGGCAACACAGAAAAGCTTACTTTTTCCCTAAAATTATCCTTCCTGCCAAAACTGTGAGGTCAGCTGACATATGGGCTCTAGCATTCACTGGACCTAATGCAGTATCGCTTTTGCTGATGATAACAGGAAGCCATAAAATATTATATCACTGCACTTATGCACTGTCCTGAGTTGCTGAATGCCCCTCTAGTATGCAGCTTACAGCTGATCCCACCTCCATTTATTTCCATGTAAAATAATGCTAGCACTTATACCAGGAGAGAAAGCACAAAGTCCTGCATGAAATGAAGAAGTAAAGTATCTAAATACATTTCTGAACTGATTTATTTTGGTTTTTTGTGGGCTTTCAAATTAGCCTTTTATATACTGTGCTGATCGAGTGCCACTGCCAACACCTTTTATGTCTTTATTGTGTTTTAGTCTCGGGGCAGTGCTCCCTTTCTCTGCCTAGCAGAACCCCCAGAAACAGTAGATCAACCGGGCTGGTTTAGCACTAGTCTCAGACACACAAACTGCAGGCTGTAAAAGCAAGGCACGGCTTGTTTTAGCAGAACCGGCTTTGTGAGGTGCTAACACTTGACTGGGTTCAAGGGAGAAGAAAACTTGCTCGTTGCCTGACAGAAAGCGAACTTGACCTGCAGTATGTGTTGTGACGGATAAGACAGTGGTGTGCTGGTGGCTGGCATTAAATGCTGTGGATTGCATGAAGCAGTCGTCCCCAGATTGACAGGGAACGGAGTCCCATTTTTAGCGTTCGGTATCATTCTCTCGCTGTTGGCTTTAGCCCTTTCACCAACAAAATCCTGTTTTCCTCTCTGTTGTAATCACCCTTCTCATGTTCTGAGCAATATTCAGAGTTTGAAGCCATCGTTTGTGTTTCATGGAAGTGATTAAAACCATGTTACAAGTCAAACAGAAGTTTAGAAGAACATTTCCTGTTGGTGCTGCACTCTGTGTGCCTACTCAGAATTAATAGCTTTTCTGCAAATTAGCACATAATGGGTTAAAAGCATGTTTATGTTGGCATTAAGTACTCTGGCTTCTTTTTCTCTGCAAGGCAAGACAATATTTTGCAAACTTTTTAAAGAATCTCTAATAGATATTATAGTGGCGCCATTCACACTGCTATATAGTAGTTAAGGCTGTGTCAGCACTTCCATTATGAATCCTGTTTTTCAGGGATTTATAACCCAGCCGTAAAAATTTGCTCTGGGCTGAAATTTGGTTTCAGCTCAGGGAGCACATTTTTTAACAGATCAAAAAAAATCAGCATGGCCTTTTTTGAGTTATAGGAGTGTAAGAAAAAAAACAATGGCAGAGAGAAGTGCAGGGAGAGAAAGGCAGACAATTTTTTCATGAATATAACTCAGAAATAGGTCAGGATGAAAAATAAAGCTTGGATCCAGTCTGTTCAGTCTCCCTCTCCCCAAGCCAACAGGACAGGAGTGCTCTATTTTTAAAATGGTGTTTTAAGAGGAAATGCAATTTTTTTTCCCCTCTGTGTTTATAGGTAGTCCTATTTATTTCTACAGACATTCATTGCATGCTTAATTTCCTTGTCTTTCACCTGCACACCCCAGAGTTGCTCTGTGGGCTTTGGGGGGATTATTCAGCAGTCACGGCTGTTTGCAGGGTCTGACCCTATTTCTGGACCTGTCTCAGCATCACCGTAAGGCACACACTGCACCTGCAATCCAGCAGCCTGTCTGGCACAACACCTCATGCGGCGTTTCAATGCCATGTGCTCAGGGCAGAGGAGCAGCTTCAGCTCCCCAGAGCGTTTCTGGAGTGGGAGGTGAAGCCCTGGAGTGTTGACTGTTTGAAGCATGTAAAGCCTTGGGATCCCCTTGTGTTTCTTCTACGGGGCTGCCTGTTGTCACCTATGTCTCACGGTCTCCCCATCGTTCTTGGAAGAGCCAAGTGTGGGGTACCTGATGGTGAACTGGGCTGGCCTCTGCCTGTTCCCAGCCTCTCTGACCACGTAAACAAGAGACGGTCCCAGACTGTGGCATCAAGTGGGCTGGGGCTTCCCACCACCAGAGCGCTCCGGAGCTCCACCTAAGGTGCCTCTTTGTATCAGTGGAAACCACACGAGCAGCAGGATGGGCTGGGTCTTGAAAGTGGGCCTCAACCTGCGTTTATCTGAAGCCGTGGATATATCCACAGAAACTTGCATGAAAGGCTGCGATGAGGGAGGCCGGGATCTGCAGCTTCAAAGACCTGCCGTGCCCTGCTCTTGCCCTGGCCCTGTGCATGCGGCTCGGGTTGTCCACGCAGCAGGCTGCAGTGGGGGAGATGGTTTAGCTCTCGAAACCTCAGGCATCAGTATCGAAGAAGCAGGACAAGGCTGCTGGCTTTGCCCCTGTGATCTCTGAGGTTTGTAACAGCCTGTAGCACCACGGTTTCGCTGCCGCTGACACCGTGGTGAGCCCGGGTGTGCTGACCCATCCAGCTCAGTTGCGCTCAGGGATGGTGCTCAGCATGGCCCCTGGAGAAGCACGATCAGTGGCAGCAGCCCTGCCTGGCACACATTCGAATCTAAGGCTCTGCACCCAGCTACTCCAGAACTGAAAACTCCCTGCACACACCTTGAAATCTCCCTTTACACCTGCAGCAATTGTGCCATGCAGGGACTTGCGTTTTAAACCCAACACAACCAGGGTATGACCCATATTAAGTCAGGTTATGGTACATATTGAGCCTGGTGTGCAAGTGAGAAGCACAAGAAAGAACAAAGGGATGGCAGGCTATCAGCAGACAAGGACTTAAAGCTGCCGAGAGCCCCTTAGCACCTTGCAGTTCTCACGCTGTACATTTCTACCATCCTCGGTCGCCAGCACATGGGTTTAAATACACGCTGAAAGGAGTAATATGGCTCTTAAAAGAGTTTTACTAATCTCCTTCTGTCTCTCGTTATATCTCTGGACTCATAACAAGGCTGCTTCCTGCTTTACTTTTTTTTTAGTTCTCCCTTTCTTTCATTCACTTTTTCTGTTCTTTTGTTCTTTTTTGCCTTTAAGGGACTTCATTTCTTTTGTCAGGTTTTTACAATTTCTTAGGTTTCAGGAGAATACTTTTTGTATTCTATTATACTTATTTAAATATGGGTCTTCTTTCTGTTTTGTTTTTTTTTAATAAACATCTTTTTGCCTCCTTTGGGAGAAGACTCAGTTCCTGGCTTTTAAATATTTGTGAATTTAATCCTGCACTGTTATCACAACTATTTTTATTATATTTACTACAAACCTGCTTCTGCCAGATAAGAACAAGTCTGCAGCATTTTTGATCTTAGTTCCAAAAGATCTAAGGAATTCTTTTCACATAATTTGTTTTGTTTTGTCCGAAGAAATTTGCGGACAAAGGGTGTGATGTGAAATATGGTATTTGTGGGGATCATGTTAAATCACATATGAAATTAAAAAACTGCTCTTATTTTTCAGAAGTAAGTGTTGAATAAATCTGTTGCTTTCATGTCAGGTTCAATTTTTGTTACACATTCTAGACCTTTTTGCTCACGCGCAAGTGAACTATGTCTTTCATTACGGATATACCTCACATTTTCTTCCCCTGTGATGTCCTCTGTGCATATATAACTGCACGGTGCTGTCATTTTAAATGCAAATTCCATTGTAGTTTGTATAGTATTATACATTAACATGAGTACAGGGCGTCTTTGATACATGCTGTTAACCTCAGAAGCCCAGAGTCACCCAGACAGCACTCTGCTATTGCGGGTGCGCGATCCCATTGATGTTTCCGTGGGTCTGTGGGCAGAGGGGATGCCCGGTGGCCCTGTTAGGCAGAGCTTGGTGGCAGCACCATGGGTGCTCCTGCTGTGAGCTGCACGGGGCCAAAGATGGGTTCGGCTCCTCCAGGTGGGAAGCAGAGCACTGGCACAATAGTTTATTATGAAGCTGTGGTACAGAAACAAGAGCAAAGTATGGGTCTTCCTTTGCAGGAGCTTTCATTGCACTCCAGGCAATAAGCACGTAACTTTTAGCACTGGTAAGCTAAGCATCGCACTAGGCTTTGTTAGACACGGAAGGTTAGATAGATGTGGTTTGTTTGGTTTCTGCGCCAGGGACAGCAGATACTTGAAGGCAAATGCTGTACTCTTACAGGGAATTTCTGAAGATATTGTCACATCACATAGGTCTCTGTGACAAAACAAAACAAAAAATACTTTGATCAGCTACTTATGTTTCTCAGAGTTTTCCTTCAAGAGAGCCTTGTGTCTCCTGAAAGCTGAGATCAAAGTAACTGTAAGCTCCCAGATAGGAAGAAAAATTGCAGAAAATTACATAGATTCTTTTTATTTTATTCGAGGTAATGGACAGACAGGGAGAAGGAGCAAGGGGAAAATGGATGTGGCTCTGAAAGATAAATGGTTAGAAAATCTTCATATTTGAAAGAACAAGCCTGTCTGTTTTGGTTTTTTTGCTTGCACTTCGTGTATTTGCAGTAGCTGCAGCAATGTTTTACACTGGAAAAAGTAATGATGTTAACATTCTTGTAAGAAGAGATTGCCTCAAATAAAACTTCAGAGGCAGCTGAATGAAAGATGAAAATAAGGTTAAAATATGAAGCTTCATATCGCCAGGGGGCATCTGGTGTGTCAGTCAGATGAATGAGGTAAGCTGATTTATGCCCTACAAACTTTAGCCAAGGTGTTTCTGATGCCGAAGAGGGTTTAATAGACTGCTGGCCTCCCACAGATCATTGCTAACTGCAAGGGAGATTTTGCTGAGGTAGAACTGCAATCATGTGTGTCTCCTTTGCTTGTGAACACCCCACAGCTCCCAAGCTGTTTTTTTTTTTCCTTTTCCCTTGCTATTGATTTTTGGTTGTATTTTTTTTGCCAGTTATAGTCGGCAAATGGCCGAGTAATAAATTTATATTTCCAGGCTGTAGAGAGGATTTGATTTAGCAAATAATTTTTACCATTTGGAGCAGTTTAAAATGAGTTTTCCAGTTGCCTTTGCAGTTATTTTCTCCCCTTTCATGCCGTTTTGCTGCATGGTCATGCTTGTTGTCTTTGATTCTCGGAAAGCAATGCTTTAGTGGTGACAGTGGGACATTGCCTCATTACAGGCTTCCTTGCCAGATGAGTTCCCTTAGTGCCAATTGCTATTCAGCAGCGGATGCTGCAATAGGTCAACCTGTACCTTTTGCTAGTCATTCTTTTTTTTCACATGCATTGCTTCTGTCTAAAGCACTTAGAGGCAAATTGTGCTCCTGCCTTAGTAATTGTTGCTCTGCTACTCAGGGGGACCGTGCGGGGGGACACAGATATTCTTTGGATGTGTGGAGCTCCACAGGGACCACTAACCCAGCGGTAGGAGGCAGAGAGCCAAGGCCATAGGAGATCATCAAAGGCTAAAGTTTCTAACTTCTTAGCTGCTTTGTCTCCTGAGGGCCAAATTGCTCCTCCGCCTTCTGCGCTTTTCCTACCCTCTCTATATTTAACCCAGGTGTAGCACAGAGATTTTGTCTTTCAGAGCTAACGCTTTGACCGGTTGAGGCAAACCTAAGCTTGGTGATAACAGCCTCTCCTGACCACAGGCAGTGGTCTGAGACCACCTGAGAACTGGGGGAGCTGAGTGCTGCGGTAACGCTGACCCTGTCACCACTCCTGCCTGCTGTCACGCCTTTCAATCCATCCCTGCCCCTGGGGCTGGCGGGGGCTCCTGCTTGGGCACCGGAGCTCACAAATCCGATGTGAACCACAGGAAAATCAGACGGCGAGCGAGGGCTACGTCTCCCTGACAGCTGAAAGAAGCTGTGTGGCATGGCACAGCAACTGGAATATAATTTCAAACTGCAGCATTAAACTCTGTTGCCCATTGTTTAAATAAACATTAAGATACGTATGACAGGGCTGGGAGTTAAACTTCGATGTGTACCGGCTGTTCTCTGAGGCACTGTGCTGAATTATCCTTTTTTAGGTGCTGGCATTTTAACCCAAAGCCTAGGGAGACTGCAAGGTCATTTTCACAAGTAAACACCTCAAATCTGTAGTATAAAGCCAATGAGAGAGACCTTTGGTGGACAGTTCAAGTACGAGTCTCTCTAATTTTGCAATAAATCTGTTTATGATATGCTCTTTGTCTATCTAGTTATAAATTTGGAACAAAATTCTGTGTTAGCATAATTCCTGTGATGTCAACAGAGCTTTTCATGCTGGGAATTGAAGCTAGTTGCAGGGTTGGT
The DNA here is from genome assembly GCF_030867145.1 of Opisthocomus hoazin. NCBI lineage: Eukaryota > Metazoa > Chordata > Aves > Opisthocomiformes > Opisthocomidae > Opisthocomus > Opisthocomus hoazin. The sequence goes on along the minus strand of NC_134417.1, from coordinate 66,600,495 downwards.
CTGGTGTAATTGTGAAGATACTAATGGCATTTTTTGAAATACAAGTTATTCTGAAATATAACTAAAATGATGGTTTAATAGCACACGTGAGCAAAAGCATAACTGATATACAAAATTGCCACAATATCAATATGACCCTGTTAGGGTAATTGAGAACAGAATTTTGCATCATAGTGGTAGCAGCATCCCAATTTCCTTTCCCTCTGATGCTCACATTTGAGTTGGAATTTACCAACAAGTCATTAAAATAATGGAGACATAGCATTGGCGCATCCTGCAAAGACAGTATTTTTCAAATGAAGGGCCATACTGGAAATATTGGTTTGGAAGTAAGGGTTTAGCATCTCTGCCTACGTGTAAAGGAGCAACTTCATCTTGTGGGGGCCAGGCTATCCTGACCCGTGCCCAAGACGACTCTTACCCCCTCCCAGGACATCTTTGGCCACAGCTCAGTGGCATTTGTTGCTCTGGCTCTTAGGATTCCTCTGCAAGGAACAAAACTGCCTTAAAGAAACTGGTGTTTGGTCAGTTGCTTTTGATCTTGCTGCCTCAGAGGATTTCTTTGGTTATTTACTTCATTGCTTCACAAAAGCTCTAAAGCGGGGATAGAATTTATCAGTGACACCAAGGAGAAGTGGGAAGAAGCGAAAGGGGAGACTATGTGAGCCCTTTTAACACAAAGAACTGTAGTACAAGTTAAGAAGATTATTTTCTCTTTGGCTCCTCTGACAGGTCCCCTGTTACATAAGTGTTCTGGTTTTTTGAGTTAGGCATTGCCTAAACGTCAGTCACAGCTATTTCCTGAAATAGGAACACTGAGTTTATTTAATTTGGGGGGTTTAAGTATTTTCCATTTCAGAATAATAAATATATAAGATATAGGATCTTTTCAATGTAAATGCTGCATTCTGGGAATATACAGGAGTATGTTTAGATATACTAAGAAGTTCTTAGTCATGATTTTAAGAGTAAAGCTTGGATTTCTGTCCTGACATTGCTACGGCAAGCTTTCATGTCAAAAGAAGCCCACTGAAGATGTTAATTCATTGGGAAAGGGGCGAAATGTCATACTCTTAACTACATTTTTTCATTTTCCAAGCTCCTCCTAGAGAACTGACAGAAGAAGAAAAACAGCAAGTTCTCCATTCAGAGGAATTCCTGATATTTTTTGACCGGACAATACGTGTAATTGAGCGAGCTTTGGCTGAAGATTCAGACATCTTCTTTGACTACAGTGGCAGAGATGTAGAAGAGAAGGATGGGTCAGTTTGGGGTTTGTTTGCTTTTGTAAAATAACCTTTATAAAAATAATTCCAATGACAGGAAGCCTTAATTTAAAAACTAAACTAAACATTTTTACAGTTACAAAAAGTTTAAAACCTCTCCGTGAAGACCTGGGTTACTTTGTTAGCCTAAATTATTTTGTAAAATAGCTTCATGCTTTATTGCTCTGGACTTTTTTCTTTGATGAATTATGCAGTTGGTTTAATTTTTTGGTTTTTTTGGGGATGAAATTTCAAATTCTGAAGAAAAACATTCATAATTGAATTCATGAATTGAACTTGCCTATATAGACATGCATGTGTATGTTCCAGTGTGTTTGTATCATATTTTACAAATTCAAATTGCTGTTGTTTATATTCTGCTACTGCCTCAGGTCTGTAATGGATCCCACTGTGCTATGCATTGTGTGGATGAAAACGATGATCTCCCAAAGCGTTTGGACTCTAAAAGCCTAAAACGAGAGCTGACAGGTTGTGTATTCAGCAATTGATAGGGGAGTAGAAGAAGCAAAACTTGTTAGTATGAGGGGAAGTATTTAGATCTCAACAGCTGTGTATCCGTTGAAGCCTCATGGCAAATCAGTAGCTGTGTAGCACTGAAGTTACTTACTGGAAGCTACTATAGAGCATCATCCCTGTGACCAGCTAAAAGTAGCAGTGTGGCAGCGTTGGACCAGCACTGCGCTTCAGTCCATCCTAATTGTGCCAGAAGGCATCCGCCGTCTCCGATGCTGGGAGGAGGTGCTGTAACTTTAAGATTTCAGGAATCGAAAATAACAGAGCTTTGGTTATAGCTTGGAGATGAAGATCCAGGAAAGGGGGAGCTGGACCCCGGGGCTAGTTTTGATCCTGAGAGACAAAGGTGACAGAGGTGGCCCAGGGTGACCCAGAAGAGTCATGAAGGCAGTGGGAAGTTAAGAAATGTAGTTTTGTGAAACATACATAAAATCTGTTCCTTGGTGCAGGTTTGTTACTCTCAGCAAGGCAATGAGAGCAATTAAATCAAGGTGGCAGACTTCCTCAGGCTGGGCAGAGACTTGAGAAGCAGTAGTCAGAAACTTCTGCATTGCTTTTCACAGCATTTGAATGCTGGTTCTTCAAAAAGTGTCACTTTGTTTGAATTCACAGAGATGTTCAAGCAGGAGCCAACCTTTCCTTTAACCGTCAGTTTTACGATGAGCACTGGTCAAAGCATCGTGTTGTCACCTGTATGGATTGGTCTCTTCAGGTAAGATGTGAAGCCAGGAGATATGTTTCCATATCCCTTCCAACTTCTTCCAAAAAAAATACAGCCAGCCTCAGTTTGCCCTTTGTTCTGCAGACTGTGATGTTATTTTTTAGCTAACAGCAGGGCCCTGAATGAGTGAATGCATGTTTCTCTGTATGGAAGGGTAGTGGGCAATAATGAAGCTGTCATTTTTTTTGTATATGTTACTTGGTCTTCAAAACCAGGATGTCAAATTAAAACTATAGGTTAACAAACAGTTGTGGTTCTGGTTAGAACAGAACCAATTCTCTTTTAGTGATTTTTTCTTACAGCTAAGTTCTTCTAAATAACTGCATTTTTCTGAAGCTGGCTGTGTATTTTACAGACAGTGTCCGCTCCAAAGCTGATGACACTGCAAGTTTATAGTTTTACTGAGCTAACTGGAGGAACGGAAGGCAGAAAAAGGCCCCTGTTTATAATTATTACCGTAGCAGCCAAGGTCACTGACAGACCTCTTAGGTCCCACCAGTGAGGAGTCATGAAGGGTTGTGCTCGCAGGGAGGGGAGGACAGGACAGGTGACCGACACTGACCAAGGCGCTATTCCACACCATGCACGCCGTGCTCAGCTTAAAGCTGGGGGGTCACGAGGGTCTCACTCTCTTCATCCATGGCCGCCTGCTGAAGAGGACCCTGCTCATTGTCCAGCCTGTGATCCTGATCCAGATCCCGATCCGTGCATTCCTGAGCCCAGTTCCTGCCCACTTCTGAGTCCAGTCCGGGACTTCCCGGTGCTGCCTGGCAGCTGCTGGTGGGACGCCAGCGCCCGGCACCCAACTCTGGGAAACTCCGTGTCGGTCTGGGATATTTGGCCTTGTTTCTCTTGTTATTAATATTAGCAGTATTATTAGTGTTATTAGTAAAGCTGTTTTAATATTCAGGTTTTAAGTCTCTCTCCCTTTTCCTCCTTTTCCCCTTCCCATGGTGGGAGGCAGGGGTTCGTCGAGAGCATCTCCCAGTCCGGTTATGGCCACCCTGCTCCCCTTCCCCTTGCAATGGCAGCAGGGCTGCCTCCACCCCTCCAGGTGCTTCTCAGGTGAGGTGGGAGCTGGCTGTGTGGAGCATGTGGCAGGCAGCAGGGAGGAGAGGTGCTGGCGGGTCCCACCGAGCATGGCCGGTTGGCTGTGCCAGTCTGGCTGGGTGACCGGCTGCGGTGCACAACAGCCAGCTGCAGAGGGGCTGCTTGTAATACCCAGCTGGCACCCGCGTGTGAAATGAAGGATTTATCCCTTTGCTTTCATACAAAATATCAGCTTAACAACAGGTATGCACTGGTGTGACGTGGGTGGCCTTCAAGCACATATGGATTTCCACAGAAATCAAATATAAGCCTGAGGAAACACTTATCTTAGGTTGTTCACTTGTTCAGGGGCTGGAAATTACATGGAATTCTTATCTGATATTTTCATAACAGGCAGCTCTTACTGTATTCCCAGGGCAGCAAGAAAAAAAGCCGCCTCAGAAGAGCACTGCCAAATGTAATTGCTCAGCCCCTGGGGCTCGAAGGCATGTTCTGCTTCCCACCTCTTTGTTCCAGGGTGGCCCCTCCTGCCTTCCCTGCCGTTAACTCTTCACGCTCGGCTCCCTGGCACCCCGGTGGGGGGTTCTCCATGGCAGGGGTCTTCTCCATGCCGGGGAGCATCTGCGTGCCACCCTGCACCAGCTTGGGAGGAGGGACTTCTCTCCTCCCTTGCCTGCTTTGGGGTGTATCATGCAGCAGGAGCGGGAGCTGGATGGACGTATTTCACCTCACTGCTAGCTCTGCTTCTCAGTGGCAGTGTCCAGTATGCCAAAGGATAACTTGAATACTCGTGGGAACTGCAGAACACATTGCTTAATTTTCTGTGATAAAACTTGCTGCAAAACAGCCTGGAGGCAAATAGGAGTTTAATCAAGCAAAGGACCTTGATGCATTGATTAACCAAGTTATTCTCTTCCCAGTCACATGTAAAATATGGTCCCAAACATGTGGGATCATTCATACCATTAAAGCTAACCCACTAGCCCCTTGATTCTTCTGCAGAGCAAAGGGAAAACAGCTTAGATGCTTCATTAAGGATCTAAGGGAAAGGCCCAACAGACTGAGTGTAAACATAGAGAGGGAGTGGGATCACCTTGCTTTGTCCATGAGGAGGCAGCTTAGCTCATCTAAAGTCAAGAAAACCACAGTCTCGGGCATACTGCTGTGTCTCTCTTGACTCTCAAGCAGCAGCTTTGAATGCTGTTTCCCACAGCACCATTTCCATGTCGTTTTCAGTTGCAGTCACAGGACAGATGGGCACCTGGTGAGGACTGAAATTCTGTAAATGCAAGTACATTGAGTAAGCAATGAGTGGATTTAGGATGCTGCACTTAGCTCTGTTTTTTTAAGAGTCAAAAAACTTCAAAATGGTGTTGCCCAGCTCACTATGACCCCAGCGCCTGTGTAAACTTGAAACTGTATTTCCAGTCAGATGCATAAACTATTATTGCAAAACTTGCATACAGACCAGCAAGATTTGAGTCAGTGTTTGTTTATGGTCAGACATGCTGCCAACCAGAACATGCTCCTAAACTTTCCAGGAGCATGAACCAGCCCCAAGGAGCCTCTAAACTGGTGCTTCAGACCTGATCGCAGGCCCTAGCTGGCTGCAGCCGTGCCAGTGGATGGGCTTGTCACTTCTGCCTGGCAGGGTACCTGTCCCTTCACCAGTGTGGGCTCAGCTGCTGGTGTGAATGGTACCTAACCTGTTCAGCCAAAACAAGACGCACTGGCAAGAGCCTACTGCACATGCTGTTGACTTGGACCTAGGCCAACGTGGGGCGAAAAGGTTCGAAGGAGAAGCTGAGCTCACTGTTCAGAAGTGGTTGTAATCTCTGTTGTGGAAGAGAGAGAGAGAAGAAGGGGGTGAGATGGATGAGAGCTGTGAAGGGCAGGCTGGCACAACACTGTCCAGGGTGGTGGTGTTTCAGATGTGGGATTAAACCACCCTCAGGTCTCCCTCAGTTCTTGAGGAGGGAGAAGAGGTGATTTGTCTGCTGCAAGCTCTAAATCTCATGCAAGGGATTTGGGTGCTAAATTACCCTTACAAGCTGTGCCAGCAGCCAGGGTCTGCTGGGATGTACATACAACCCAGATAGACCTGTCCCAAAATGGGGAAGAGGCAGCTGTGGTGGCCACGTGTTGTTGCTGGTTCTCCCACACATGGGTCCAGGCTCCTTTGGAACGATGAGCTTGAATAGAAAAATCATCAGCTCCATGATATTATTATCCACGGGGAAAGAACAGCTGCTGGTGGCAAAAGTTATAGCTGTGCACATTATTTCTTCCAAATGGATTTTGAGAGCAGAGAGGTTCAAACCCCAATGATAATGATAGAAAGGGTGGTGGGATTTTTTATTATTTATAAAATGCCTGGTGTGGACCAAATTCACAGTTCCCAATAGCACTACTTGCAATTTCTTTGTCCCACTTCCTTTACATCTACCAGCTGTGCTGTTCCCCTATGAAGTGGTGAATGGTTTGGCAGGAATTTACCTGGGAAAGGCAAAAAGTGACAATAATTTGCGGAGATCATTGAGAAATTTTGAGGGAAAGCATTCATAGTTTACAAGAGGAGCGTGTGGGTCCTGTGGAGCTTGGGCTGCCAGCTCCCTGGTCTGCAGAAGCCACATGCTTTTCTCTGGACATGCCATAAGGTCCATTGCCTTACTTTGACTATTTAGAGGGAAGGACAGAGGCTACCAGAGGTGCCTAGTGTCAAACATGTGAGAGTGGAGAACTGGGTGCTACTATGTAGGCAGAAAGTAATCGATATTTTGTGGGAAAATCGTTACTTCTATGGTGTTTTGAAATGATGCAATGTCATCAACAGACTATGAAAACCTGATTTTTCATATATGATATTGAGTGTGTGTGTTTATATGTGTATATATAGAAACAGAGCAAATACATATGTGTGTGTTGCATACCTACTTCTATAGACCAGCGGATAATGTGTGTACAAGAAAATATTGACCTGATTTTAGAGTGCTCTTTGCATCAGTATTACTGAGTCAATGGAATTCAAGGTCACCCTGTGCTTTACAAGATGACCTCAGCATCTTGCAAAACTGAGCTTCTGTGAAGAAAAAGTTTTGTTTGCTATTTGAACCATCAAGAAGAGATTTGAAGTTGATTCTACGCAGAAGTGAATAGAAAGAGTGCATAATAAAATAAGAATGAATAGTTTTCGGGGATGCTGAAAAAAACTGTGAATTTCAGAATAAAAGCAAGTCAATGCTATGGTCACAGTGTTTTTATTATCAAAAGCAATTAATGCAATAGTTTGTCCCTGAAGAAATGGTTAAGTAAATACATTCGAATTACTCAAGCTTTCACATTTTTCCTCTTCCTTGCTTTGCATTTCCTTTATAAATCTTTATGAATATCCTGCTAGTTGTCTTTTCCAATAATTACCTGTAGAAAAAAGCACGGCCTTTGTGGTATCTGAGAATAACTGATAGAGAGCAAGGAGCAGGGGCTTCAGGAATGTCAGGGATGAGAGAAATATAAAACCGAAATGAAGCTGAATACTGTGATTGGACTTAGTGTGTAATATAATTAGAATCAGATATTGCACATGTAGTGTGGGATTATTTCTGTCTCGTCTGATTTTGCATAGGTTCTTCATTATGCATCTGATTTCATTTGCTTTTTTCTTTCTAGTACCCCGAGTTGATGGTTGCATCTTATAACAATAATGAAGATGCTCCACATGAGCCTGATGGGGTAGCCTTGGTATGGAACATGAAGTTCAAGAAAACCACACCAGAATATGTTTTCCATTGTCAGGTAAGACTGAGAAAGCCGCTAATTTCATGCTAGACAAAACAGAGTTTACTACACAGTGCATCTGCCCACTGTTTATATGAAGAGATTGAGGTTAAAATCAGGCATTTTTTGAAAAAGTACAAGTGGCAGTCCAGTGTTTTTAGAAGGCAACCAACCTCCTCAAACAATACGGAAAGCCTGTCAGGGCTGCGTGTCATTCTTTGTCTATTTAGAACAGTCCCCAAGAGATTTGGTTTATAAAGCCCTTGCACTTACGAAGTAACTGTGGTGTACCACTTCCTCATCCAGGCAGCAACATGTGCTTTCCCACCCACATTAGCTTCCTCGCATCCTCTGCACTCCAAGCTGCCTACTCTTGCCTTGGTTCTGCTCAATATCATGTTTTGCCTTTAAAATTGGGAAGTACACTTTGCATTTTGGGGCATGCATCTTACAGCTTGATAAAAATGGTCTCGATTACAAGGACTACTCTACCAGTTCCTGTTTGACTGGCCTTTAGGTTAGCAAACCAGTGTTTCACGTCACTCAATGCTACTTTATGACCATGCTATTTTAGAAGTTTATAGACAATTCAAGAATAGCTGGGTGTTTGACTTCTATAGGTCTATTTAATCCTCTTTTGCCACTGCTTTTGTGTATGAAATGGCACAGTCTTGTATTGACCGAAATGTTCTGCTCACTGGCTCTATCTCCATTCAACTGTCCAAACTGTGGAACAGGGCTTGGGCCAAATTTCCAACCTCTGCATTAATATCCTTCTATGGTAATTAAATGCAGGACAGTGGTATTCAAAAAGCCATATGGAAAAGTTTCTGCAAGTAAAACTTAACAATCAGAGATTAGTAAAATGCAGATTATTCTGCGGTAAAAATGACTTCTCTTGAAAGGATATGTATTACCTGGCTAATTGTGTAAGCTAAGTGTCATTTTACATTCAAGGACCAAACATCTTTTTGAACTAAGTTTATGTTTGGACTTGGGTACATTATCAGATGTAACATAGTGGGAGGGAGTTGCTGGGATTGAAGTTACTGCTTCAACCCGATTAAGTAACCTTTAATTCTGGGCATGTTTTTCTAATTTGCTATACTGAAAAACAACTTCCCGAGGAGTCTAGGCCTGCACAGCAAATACGCCATACAGATTTATATACATATATATGTGTATGTGTGTGTGTGTGTATGTTACCTTTGAAATGAGAACTTGTATTTTTCTGGATATCATATTCGGCAGACTGATGTGTTCTTTCAGACTGCTTAAGATCTTAGCTCAGATCCCATGTTCAAATTCTTCTAGCATGTACATGCAGCTTGATATTTTAAACAAAATATTCAAGAGAAGAGATTGCCCATTGCATTTTCAGGAAGAATAATCCTTAAACTAGATTGATTTTGCAAGATAATAACCAGATTCAGGGTAGCCCTTCTGATTACATGAAGGGAAGATTGACTACAGACATAGCAATGTACTCCATTAATTAAAAATTCTATCTAGTTTTAAAAATAGGTTCACTTTAACAGGGGCAGTATGACTCACTAAATTGAAAGCATCGAGACAGGCTATGCTCTCCGTTAGAAAAACACACATAGGACAAAGTGGTGGCCAGAGGTTTAGCCTGGCTGAACTTCTGTCTGATTCTCCCATTAAGTTGGATGTCATCCTTTTTAGAACTGGAACCTTAAAACTTGTGAATCAAGAGGCACATGTGGTAGTGTGCTTTCACATGCAGGATGGATTCATCATCTTTCAGTTAAATGAAATCAGTTCTTCTGTCCATGAGAAATATTTATTTTCTTGGTCAAACTGTCCACAGATAATTTGCATTATAAGTCCATTATGAGTTGGAACCATGTTTGAACCACCATTGTTGGGCTTCTGATATGTGGAGTATCTTCTGCATCTCAGATTGGATGGGGATACCCACATGAGATTAAATGGGGAAACAAAAAGCACGAGACTTGGTCTCTTGAGCACAGGATTTGTTCTAGCTGACGCAAATGGAAAATAAGAAAAAAAAGATTATCTTAGCTCAGAGTCTGGAATTCAGTTCTGTAGATCATCATATTATTCTGTTAGTTAGTGGAAACCAACTGTATTATTAGTCAGCCCCATATCATTTATATTACCATTTTGCAAGCAAAACATTCCCTTATTCAGTCCCGATTCAGTCATTTCTCTAGGTCTTCTGTGAGACAGGCCCAATTTGTCTTCTGCAATACATGAGCTTGTAACAGTCCAGCCCAGCAGCTAGAGATGGACACACACCTTATTATTACAGCTAGGTTGCCCAGATATGACAAACAGTACTTAGAGTGTGTTTTTCCAATAGACCTCTGGTTTCCTTTCCAAGGACTTTCTATAAAAAACGTGGTCTTAATAAATATTGTATGGTACTGACTAATCTACCTTTTGCCTTTCAATTTTTGGGCTCACAGAGCGAGATACAAGCAAGTAGAAACTCATTTCAGATGTGACTGCCGAGGAACTCATGCAAGTCACTTCTGAGAAGCCAAATCATAAATAGGTTTATGAAGCTGTTTTTGAGGATCTTCTAAGAAATTCCACCTCAGGAGTTCTGGTAACATCAATAGAAAGAGATATGTGAAGCACCTCTGGACAGCTAAAGAGCTGGCTGAACTTCAGCACGCAGAACTTCAGATACCTCTTGTGCACATTTGGTGCACATCTTGAAGCTAGGAACTGTAATGTTTTTCTGTCTTTCCTGGTATCTTTTACAAATTTAAGTGAGATAATTACCAAGGAATTTCTTAGTCTTCTTTACCTCTTTCTATGACTTTTTGTAACCTTACGTAGGATCGTTGAAATTGTCATAAACAGAACAACAGGGTTTCCCAGTGCCTTTGCTGAAAGTTGCCAGAACCCAGCGGCTTCAACTAAAGTTGTTTATCAATCAGCCATGGCAGATAATGATGCGAAAATCTACTCGCTATAATGTTTTTTCCTAACTCCAATCAGCAAAATGTTTGATTTCAGTCCTCAGATATGAGGGGTGATGTATTCTGTAAATGTTTGTCTTAGCTGTTGTCACTAATGATCTTACTGATATGAAATTCTTGCCCAATTTAAAGTCATATGATGTTGTTGGCTCATTAATACAGTGTCGGCGGTAGTAAATTTCATAGCTCTAAAATATGTTGTGCTACAAATACTGGGTTCAATTTTAGTTAATATGCGTTATGGGAAAAATGTCTATCACCCAAGTGGACTTGTTTACTCTTTAATTCATGTCAACTGCCATGTGGTCTATCAAATCCTTTCGAACCAAAACAGTCCTACTGGCTTCTACTCTCTCCTCCTGTGGACTATTTCTTTCTTCTACTTGTTTTATTTTTGCCCTTCTTTGGGGTTTTTATATTTCTACTTTACCCAGTGATGTGCTGACAGTATTTTAGCTGGGACTCCACAGATTTTTTCCTCTACAGCTCATCATACATCTCTTTACCACAAGGTTAGAAGTGGGAAAACAAGGAAGAGTGAGGGATTGGGCAATTTCTTCATTTGTTTTCCTATGCAAGCAAAAAAATTCTGTCTGAGAAGCAAAATCAAAATGGAAGGGTGATATCATTTGCCAAAGGAATGAATGCTTAATGCTTTCCTTAGGTAGCGAGGAATAAATTGAGCATGCAGTTAACGCTGCAAAGTGCAGACTGGGAATGTCCTTGTAGGGAAGAGTCAGGGATGTCCTCTTCCCCCACGCTGGAGCATCACAAACTTTCGGTGTAATCCAGTGCATTCCAAACGCAAAACCCGAGCCTTTCAGCAGTACTTCATGAGGCCCTGTGGATGAGTCATCCCTGGCTGGGTTGGTTTGGCAGTATCCAGAGAGGGAATGAATTCCAGCGAAGGCATGGAAATCACATTGACTCTCCCTCATTTTGGTGGGAGAATTTTAAGCAGTGGTTCACACTGCTTCTCTCAGCTACTGTCGATCTGTCTTTAGGTGACAAAAACGAAAACAGTATGGCACAGTTATTGATGATATGACTCAACACGAGCTCAATCCTAAAATGATTTATGCAGTGTATGGGGCTGGCCTTGTATGTGAACATTCCTGTACTACTGATTGATAGAGTACTGTCAATGATATTTCTCAGTCTTACTCTTTCTTAGAAAGCACTTGTATGTCTGTAATGTGTTTCTTCACTGAACAAACTAATGAAAATCTACTTTACCCATTAATTACGAGGATTGTTTGTAATGCAGTGCCTGTTGTTTATGTACTACTGGTCATCTCTGCCCATGACATTGCTTCTGTTGCCTGGTGGACTGATCTGAGCTTTCTGAGCGAAAGCGCCCTGAAGAAGTGTCTGAAACTTTGCACCAACGTATCTGGTTAAGTGAGGCAAATGAGAACTCAGACTGTCTTTGCCTGAAAGTGGGTAGTTGAAGTCTGAGCTGTTATACCCTTCCTTTCAGCAGGGCCTGTTAGCATGGGTACAGCATTGCTCATACCAAATCTCATAGTTTTTGGTTTAGAGCTGATCTACAGAGATGGAAGAAACAAGGGAAAGAAGTAATCAGTGGGTCTAGTGGACCTGAGGCTATCGCAAGCCATTTCTTTTCTTCTGGAACAAAACTGGGGTTGTTAAAGTTGGTTGAGGTATGTGGACCTCAGCTTCAAACATCCATCACTTAAAAAGAGGAGGGGTGGGGGGAAAACAGCCATAGATACTAGTTTCATGCAAATAAACCAAATTGAATGTTACTTTCTGATTTGGAGGACTCTGCATTATGTTTAGAAAGTTTGATGAATTCTGCTTTCCTACACTCAGTCCAATGACAGCAGCAACAAAAAGAAATACTACATTGCCTGCATTTTTATATGTTATAGATTATTTCCTGATCTATTAATTTCCTCTTTCTCAGCTATGTCTTTTCCAAATGTCTCAAAAGGGCAATGAGAAGTACAAATCTGACACTTAGAAGTAACTCCATTCAGTGTACTTTTAAGGAAGGAGAGCACATGTGAAGTAGCTTTTATTTGAGGAAGCAGTAACCATTTAAGGGTTCTTTCAAGAAGTCAGATTGACTTTTAACCATAATCACAAAAAGATTTCAGCAGTATATCACTTTGAATAGCTGAAGCTATTTCTGTCCTTTTCCTAAAATGCCATGCAGTCAGATTTACTTGGTCGGTTCCAGCTCCTTACTGAATGGTCAGGTTTTTGTGGGATGTGGGACTTGTGTTTTCTATTTTAATTTCAAGAAAAGCTGTCCATGCTTGGAAAATATTGGTGGAGTGGGTACAGAGATCAGCCGCTCAGCCACACCACAAAATGTTTCATTCTCCCCTAGCTTTTTTGTAGTGGCTTCTATACACTGTCATTAAGTTATGTGTTTGACCACTCTTCATTGCTTATCCTGGTGTGGTCTTTCCCTTTTCAACTGAATGGATGGAGTCAGAAATGCATATCTTAGAGTTAGATGCACTGAGGTAAGCGAAGGGCTGTATTTAGGGGCTGATATTGGCCGGAGTTCCCTTTTTTTTTCCCTGATTTGGTTCCTTTGTTGTTTCAAAATCAACATAAATTCCTTCAGACGTGCTTTTTGCTCTAGCAGCCTGCTGTCTAAAGGTGCTGAGCACCCAAATCCCTGAGACTTGTGTACGGAGCAGTCTGAGGTAACAGCATGAATGACTAATACCCTCCTTTTCCTCTTGTCCTTGAGTTTCCTTCGCTGTGGAAGCTAGACTGGAGCTCAGTCCCAGAATTTTAAAAGAAAAGAGTACTACAACAAGTTTAATTGTCAACAAAGTATGCTTGGAATACTTGAAAAATAAAGAATGTTTTCTCTGATAATTATACTGGTGTTTTTCCTCAAAGGCTTCCTCACTTTGTTATTGCTATCTAAGTTTCAAGTAAGGATTCAGCTCTTCAGAGTCAGAAAAGAAATGACAGCCCCTAAACTCCCTCCAAGCTTCCCCGAATTTCCTAAGTAAAATCAATCTGAAGAACCAGCAGCATATCCAGTCTCAGAGCTGACTTGTCTAGTTCCTCAGTTGCTAGTGAGAGGGGTCAGTTTTTAAAGTGCTGCAAATCTGAAAGAAGTCATGTGGCTCTGAGCTCACTGCAAATTTTCAAAAAAAACCCCAGCTTTGGAAAAAGCTTGTTCATCAAAAAGTGTCCAGTTATTAAAATAGAACTGGTCGACAGCAGATAAGTAGGTTTGATGGGTAACCACTGAAACTTGGTGCACAGTGGGAGAACAAGAGACAATGGAAGAAGAAAAGTTCGGACTGCATGGAAGGAAAAGACTTTTCCCCATGAGGACAGTCAAGCATTGAAGCAGGTTGTCCAGCCGGAACGCGCAGTCTCCATCATGATTTTTTCAAGACAGGCTGGATGAAGCCCTGAGCAACCGCGGCTGATCTCACAGCTGCCTTGCTTTGAATGAGAGGTTGGACTAGAGATCTCCTGAGGCCTTTTCCAACCTGAATTACCCCGTGATCCTATGTTCCTGAACATGAATCAGATTCCGCCTGTTTTTGTAGCAGTTCTCTGGTAAGCGGACCTCTGAATGTCTGCCTTTGAAGATGCTGGGGCAGGTCCCATACTGGGAACGCTCCAACACCCAGGGACACAAATTTATTGCAGAATTTCTGTAACACATTCCAAAATTTTGTAAAATCAATCAGGTAGGACTTCTTCGTAGATACAGAGGTTGTTTTGTTTTCATTTCTGTTTCATTTCCTGCTGTGCATTGTTGGTAGGATGATCTTTGTGGAGCTGCATAAAGCCCTTCTGTGCCTGTTCTCCAGGACACTTGGTTACTGTTACATTTGTGACTGTGTGGTCATTGCACACTGCAATTAATTCATGCAGATGTATAGGTGCACCATTTGGAATTAAAATTTGGGGGAATTTCCAGCTGTGGTACTGGGGGAGAACAGTTTCAGCTGTGGCTTGTGATAGAAGGACATACTCATTCTGTTCTTATTTTAAAACTTTTTACCTCTGTCCTGTTCTGTTTGTCCATGCTGGAACATAGAAACGCTGAGCACAGTTTATGCTGCGAGGATTTCAGTAAACAAGAGTCTATGTCTTGTCTCTTAGGCTTTTGTTTTAGATTCTTCATCCTGTTCTCAGCTGGTAACAGCTGTCTTTCTTTGCTCCTCTTACTGGAGTTTGCACCACTTCCTGCCTTTGGTGATTAAAAGTAACTATCATTTGGCCTACTATTAGTGCTTCAGTACTGGTGGAGAGATTGTGTGTGAGTCAGTAGAAGTTACAACCACATATCTGAAGGCTGAATGTAGTATTTGGAAAATGGTTTTCGGTGTCTTAGGCAAGAGGAGAGAGCTGCCTGCACCAGATTTGTAGAGGGGGGCGAAGATGACCAAAATATGAGAGGCAGAGTTTCCTGTCTCCTGGATACTACTGAACTGAGAGGCATCAGTGGAGGAGGACAGAAAAGGCACTGAAAATGTGGAAATGCATATTCTGTCTTGGGTGCTACAGTGTCTTATGCAGTCTTGAAATCACCAGTATGAAACGCCCTAGGTGAGCCTCAAGTCCTGCTTTGTTGCTGAAATGCCACAGGTGTTCATGTGGCCTCTGCTAGCATCTGCAGCTCAAGAAAAAGTATGCCATGTTTCCCACATAGCCCTTCAGTCCTAAAATCTTTAAAAATACTTCATTTCCACACAAAATCAAATCATAATATTTTTCTTAACAGGAGTGGGAGAAGGAAACCTTCTTCCAGGCAAGGCTGGAGAGAAACTAAGCATCATTACTTAGACTGAAGGGATGTCAGTTGGATCCGCAGTTGTATGCCTTCCCTTGGGCTTACCTGTATCTCTTCTAACCCTTAGCACAGCCGCTTTTTCCATGATGCCTTGGATCTATTGCTATGTTGTGCAGAACCCTGAAGAGCAACATACCCATCAAGGCAAATGTTTACACTATAACAGCAAAATTGTGTGTCATAGCCCATCAGTCTGTGAAATGACTGCTAATACAAAAGATGGGTGCAGTTTCCTTGTTAGTAATTAACATTTTGAATTACTTGAAGACTGTGTTTATACATACAAAGTCTGCTAGCAACAGAATGCTCCTTTGCTTAGAACAACGGTTAACATAGATCATCTTACTTATTTGAAACTGAGATTTCAGTTACCAATCTAAGAATTAGGAAATGAAGAATTTGCTTGTCTTGGATAGAAAATTTTAGGCGGTTCCTGCTTCCAAGCCTTTTTTGGAGGGGGTAGGTTATCATGCACTTAAACGATATGCTGTCACTACTAGCAATAGCATTGTGCTTTTTGTAGGTGTTAAAACAGTGATTTGTAATGAATCTGTACTTAAAGATGCCGTTTCTCTTCTTAAAGTTCAAATATTCTTCCTTTTAGACCAAATAGAAAGAATATGTTGCTCCCTCGATATGGCAGGCATTCTTTTTTTCAAAGTTTCTTTGTTTCACTGATAGCTTGCATTGTACCTTTCTGAATTACTTGCATCTAATATGCAACATGCAAATAATGCAATTTGGAGAAAACCTAACCTTTGAAATTGTGGAGCTAGACATGCAGTATTTTTAAACTTTAGCTAGCTAAGGAAAAAGAAAGAAAAGATCTCAGTCAAAAACTATATTTCATAAGAGAAAATTATAGTGATATTGGTGGTTTGCCAAAACCTCAAGCAGTGACAAAATCCACAGAGTGCCCTGAAAGAGATGCCTTTGCAAAACTATTCCTTTGCAGATGGCTTAGATTATTGATACTTATAAACACATGGCATTATTCGTTCGACTCAGAATTTTGAAAAACTCTGTTGATAAAAAATGCAAATTTGTTACACTATCCCAAAATCTCAAAGAAAAAAATCACCAAACCCTGCAATTGTTCCTGAGGGTGTTTTATAGGTTAGTGGTTGTCGATTTGGTTACATTTCAACATGACCTAGTGTAAAATATTTTAAGAAAAAGGGAGGAAGGAAAGGAAAAAAAAGCATAACTTTGCTTTGTTGATGTGAACATTATGTTTTAAAGTTCTTCCTGTATATCTGAAACTCCCAGTGTTGAAAGGGTTTTGGGTCAACAAGAAATGCAGGATCAGATGTGAAATCAATAAGTCATTGGGATCCTTCCACACAGTTTTTTTCATGAAGGATATAAAATACCGTGCAATTCCCTAGCTGCACTGCAAATGATGGATAAACAGCCATAGGCATGACTTTTCTGTTTGGGTTATGTAACTGTTCTCAGTGCAAGCTACTTGCAATGGAGAGTACATTTGGTCCAAATTCGAGAAAATTATTTCACCTCATGATTTTTGTTTCTGTGGGAGCTCTATGTGAGGAGTGAAGCCTCTTTCTGTGTTACCTGGCACAAAATATAAAACAGTTACTCTTCTAAAGTGCTGTAAAAGGCCTCAGAAACCAAGGAATCCATCATTACAGCCTGGGATACAACTGTCTTCTGCCTTAGGTCTAAAATCAACAGTTTTCCGCCCTCTGCCCCCATGGCTGGATGACTGACAAGTACTTCCCTGAAAAGAACTTTTGTATATGGGCGACATTGATTTAATGATGATGAACGCTCCCTGCTTCCCACAAAGGGAAAGCAGAAGCACGTGTTGACTGGCTGAGATATTGATATTATCCTTGGAAGATGTTTCCCGTGTTGGGCAGAGAGTCTTCTGGAAAGTGGCAAAAAGGGGAGCCTCTGTCAGCCCGCTTAGAGACTTCCCAGTAATTCTTAGTGTACGAGCATAATGTTGTCATATTTGCTGTCACTACAATGATGATTATAAAAAGTGAGCCTTTGTTAGTAATAGGTGCCCATATGAAGTCATTTGTAGTGTTGCGCAAAACTTTCATGAGCATAGTGTTTTTGCGATAATTTAACAATTATGGTTATATAACCATAATAACAGAATACCAATGATGAAAAATATCATAGATTTAACTTTCACAAAGCAGATCTTTCTTGTGAAGTTTTATTAAAACAGGATTGTCTTTACCATGAAAAGTATCAGGGAAGAAAAGTTAAGGTACATTTATTTTAGCGTAAGATGACAAGAAAATGTCCTATATACAAGAAGCGATATGCTTTTAAAAACTTGGCATATTGGAAAGATCAGAGTGTTTTCATTATCTCTATAGCAAAATGTGGCAGGGTGCATTAGGACCTATGATTAATTCCTTTTGGTTGCTCTTACAAGAATGTTTAGTATTTTTTGTAGCTAAGGTAAATATCAATTCCACTTCAGTTCCACATTGTTCATGAACATACACTGAGTAACCAGTCATTTCATGTGGAGAAGAACATGCTTGACATTTGCTACCTCATGTTTACCTCTGTAAATAGATAGACTAAGCTCAGTTTGACTGAGTCTGAGTTAATAATGTACCGGTGTTGTGCAGAATTGCTGTTTGCCTTGAGCTGTCTGGGGTGAATCCATTCTTCCTGGCAGGACAGTGATGCATTATAAAACGTCCCATCACCGGTGAGCATGGATGACCCAGGTGAGCTGGTTTTGAGGAAGATGTGGTCCTCTGTTACTCCAGGAGTCAGCAAGTGTAAACTGGCATAACTATGCTGATTTATTGCAGCTAAGGCTTTGACTCTGAGACTGGAAAAACCCTTACCTCGTTCCTTCCTCCTCTCCAAGGCTGCTGGTGGAAAAAAATAGCAGAAACAAAACAGCAGAACCTTGCAGGTGAGGAAAGTGGGATGTGAAATTTCAGGAAACTAAGGTTTGTTTGGAGAAAAGGGGATTAAAAAATGGGTCTGTAATAGGAAGTAGTCATCTATTCCTGCATGGCCTTAGCTGCTCCCTAGTGCTCTATGGGTGCAGAGCCAGGCTATTCATGTCAGAATTTGTACACTCATTTACTGTAGAAGATATGAACAGTGCAAAGGCAACTCGTGTTCCTGCCCTCATTCTTAAATGCAGACTTGCCTGTGGTATCTTCTGTGTTTCCACTTGATGGCTGTTTATCTGTGCCTCTCAGTCTCTCAATCCTCGTATCTATGTGCAATGTTTAATTAATTTTCAATTATTTCCAATGATGTAGTGACACAACTTATAACTGATACATCAATGAAAGTGATGGATTTGGGCAAATATAATAGCCTGTCAGTCTTCACTAGAAGCTACAATTAAATCAAAAAGATAAGAAAAGATTACTGTAATTATTTTGACAGTGAACCGATAGAAGCTTGCCCAAATGACACAGACTACAGAGTACAAAATGCCAATTGCTTAGAAACAAGTAAAATAAGATATACTGTTGTCCCTTTGCTCCTGTAGGACTTCCTGCAGAAGTCATCTCGTAGTCTTAATCTGGAACATCAAGTGACCCATCTCCAGGATCAGGCAAAGCCCATTCAGTTAAAGACTTGTAGGGTCCTTGATAACTAAAGACAGGTCCAGTAAATAAAGATTTGTTCAGTTCTGGACTCCAGAGAGCAAGAGACACTTGGACATACTGGAGCAAATCCAGCAAAGGGTCTCTAAGATGATTTAGGGACTGGATCAACTCTGAGGGCTGAGAGTCTAAGAGGGCTGGGACTGCTCAGCCTAGAGAAGACTCGGGGATCTTCTCAATGTGTACAAATATCTGATGGGGGAAGAAAGAGGATGGAGCCTGGCTCTTCTCAGTGGCACCCAGTGACAGGACAAGAGGCAATGGGCAAAATTAGAAACACAGGAAATTGCATTTAAGCATAACAAAAAACTCTTTTACTGTGAGAGTGATTGAGCACTGGCACAGGTTGCCCAGAGCGGTCATGGGGTCTCCATCCATGCTGATACTCAAAACCCAGATGGACACAGTCCTGAGTAATCTGCTGCAGCTGGCCTGACTCTGAGCAATGGGTTAGACTACACAATCTCCAGAGGTGCCTTTCCATCTTGGCAATTCAGGGACTCTGTCTCTGACTCTTCATGCTTCTTTCCCCTTCCTTGTACTTCTGAGGTTATGCAGAAGCAAGATGGGCCATGACTGTCTCCAATTCTACAGAGTCTTCCAAGGATCAGCTGAACATGAGGGCCTCCTTCCTTCCTCTCTGAAAGGAGGTCACTGGCTCTTAGAAGTCCTACATCAAGAAAGCCTGTTTAGGAAAGCACTTATCAATTTGCTTGGCTGTGAGCAGGCTCTTCGGTCACTGAAGTCATGGGGAACTTGGAAGAATTACCTACAATTAAGTTCATGGACAAACATGCTTCTGAGAACAGATGGACTTAAGTGTGTAGATAAGTTCTTTCTTCAGCTGGGGTCTTAAAGTGTTCTTGGTCTGATATGTTCAGTCTGGGTTCTCATGCTCTGTCTCATTGGTGGGATTTGGACTGGGTGCCACACTTGAGATTTATATGCAACTGTCTTATAAGCAGCTGTGACTACTATGCCCAGCTTCACAGTCTGAGCCTTGCAGGATCTGTACTGGCTTCTAATTAATCCCTGGCTTCATGTACTTTGATTGATTAAACACGTGGTTTGGGGAACTGCTGCCATAGAAACCACCAGGCTACTACCACAACTCAAGAACAACTCGTGTTTCTATTATTGTTCTCCAAGCCTGGAATTTGCTACCTGTGTGTGCTCTGTAAAACCCAACTCTGATATTTCCAGAACTTGCCATCAAGTGATCATCTGGTTTGCTTTCTCTGTGACGACGTGAGTCCAGGACACCAGGATGCCAGGAAAACCTAGCCCATACCTCACTCTCTGGGGCTTCTCTTCTACTTTTGCATAGTGCTAGATGGGGTCCACCCTGGATAGGGATGCTCGAGCCTCACTCCTGAGGCCAGGTCATGATTCCAGGAGAAAGCAGACTCTGCCAGGAGAAAAGATGTGCAGCAACAAGAAGCTTAAATCCTTAGCCCAGTGGCTGGGGCACTTTGTGAGCATGAGGCTGAGCTGCCAAGACTGTATTTGCATTTTATACTAGATAATATCAGAGAATATGAAGAAGTAATTCAGAAAAAAGTGACCAGAACTCCTGGGCTTGTCCCTCCCAGCCAGGTTCCCCAGGCATTTGCTAGACAGAAATGTCTTCACCTTCATAGACACTTTTGCCTGGAGTTACCTGACTGCAACGCTTAGAGAGGGCTTTGGTTTGTGTGATGTTTTGCGTATGGTGCTTCTTGAGCCCTATCTTTCATTTTGCAGTGCTTAAAATATTCCTCCCCCTGAGAACCTGCAGGTATGCAGAGATATGATGATGAATAGATTGACCAAAACAGGCTAAACCGAACTCTTCCTCTTTGAAGGAAGGAATGGCCTCATGTTGCATCAGGGGAGGTTTAGATTGGATATTAGGAAAAATTTATTTACTGAAAGAGTTGTGAAGCATTGGAACAGGCTGCCCAGGAAAGTGGTGGAGTCGCCATCACTGGAGGTGTTCAAAAAACGTGTAGATATGGCACTTCAGGACATGGTTTAGCAGGCATGGTGGTCTTGGGTTGACGGTTGGACTTGATGATCTTAGAGGTCTCTTCCAACCTTAATGATTCTATGATTCTATTCTATGATTCTCCTGTTTTTTACTATGGGCTCTGATCTTGTTATCTCTATTCTGCGATCCACATGTGTGGATAATAATGCATGGAGATGTAAACAGTGCTTTAAGGCTATGCAGGTGGAGATGACTTCTGAAAACTTGTCCTATACTAAATAATCTGCCTCTTTCAGGACCTTCTGGCACTCAACACTGTAATCTCTGCCCTGCTTGCCAAAATGAGTGCTAAAGAGAATGAAAAAGGATTAAGGAAGCATGAGTTTTCATTCTTTATTATATTATCAGCATGTACTTACAGCAGATTTAGTATATACACAGCAGACTATGCACAGGGTATAGTTTTCAAGATTTAGTGCATAGCATTAGGGATATTTGCCACAGAATTGTTGGTATCTTAGTTAAACTGTCCCTAAAATTCTGCAAAGACCATGTCCTTAAGCATATTTCTTTCGAGTCTGTAGGGAATGGAGAATTGAGCATTTCAATGGAGCTGAAACGTTGAATGTAAAATCTTTTGTTTCACTTCAGTTATTGTCCCTTGATGACTTACTGCAGACAGTTCATTGTAACTTATCCTACTGATTTTCTGAGCCCAGATGAAACCCAGACACAACTAAGCTAACATGCAGATTGCATTAACACTTCCACAGGAGGGTGGACACACTGGAGGTCATGGTTTGGTTGAGATTCTTGATTTGGGGTAACTATCTGTGTTAAGCAGTCCTTTAATATTAGCAGTCCAGTCCAATAAGCCCTTTTCTGACAAAAAAAGGAAAAAAAAAAAAAAAAAAGGAAAAAAAAAAAAAAGAAAAAAAAAAAGAAAAAAAAAAAGAGGAGTGAAAGTTGCAGCCTGACATTACTTACTGTTGAAAGGAAAAGTGTATACATTCTCCATAGCAAACAGTGCACAAGCTGAAAATAGAAGACTCACATCTTGCCCTGAATTAGCAATGAAAGACAATTGGGAATTGATTGTTGCTGAATCTGGCTGCGGGCAGACCAAAACTGTTAAGACATTCATTTATGTGCCAATGATGTTGAGCTAGATTTATAAACGTCATTTGGTGCCTAAAGGTGAAGAGAAAGGCAGGCGACAGAATTTGCCAATGCACTTTGCAGCACCCACATACCTCTGTCTCACTAACCAGCCAGTATGTGGATGGACACCTTTTGTGTTTGAGATGCTTTTTAAAACAGAATTCAGTGACTAAATGTAAATGTGTGCAGAACATTATGGAGGTTTCATCAGTAGAAAATTACTCAGGTTGCAATTCACCGAAGATTTAACTTCTAAAATTTCTCAGAATTTCCCTCTGTATGAAAACAGCAACCACTAGTTAACAGAATCAAAAGTGTCAGTAGAACCACTCCAGATGACTTCTGTTTTGTCAGGTCCCATGTAGGTGATGACTTATTTCTAAAGGATTTCTGGTAGTTGATAGGAAGATTCTGCCACCGGCCCCATATTTTCAGAAAGCAAGTGAACACTCCTCAGTGTAAGAACCTCTTCGATGTAAGAACCGCTTCTTACCTAGTGGCACTTCTGACCTGCATGCCAAGTAAATTTTTTTATGTAATGTTACTTAGTCAGTCCTAGAGGCCTCAACCAGACTGAGATGCCTTTGAAAGACATTTGTCACAAACCCATCGTAACAGAGTAGTCTCTAACCCAAGGAACTTGCGGCTGTGGTTGGGGGTGGTGGCAGGCAGTGACACCGTTACCCATGCCCTGAGCTGGCTGTGTGTGTAGAAGCTCTGGTCCGGCAGCCTTTGGCTAATGCCGTGCTGAAACTAGTGAGCCCTGCTGCATGCAAGCAGAGTGCCAGAGGGCCGTGCTCGATCTGACACCTGCCATCTGCTCCAAATTCTGACAGTCTGTGGTATGAGCAGGGATGGCAGAAGGTCACTGTGCCCTGTCTGCAGACATATGTCCTAAGGCTCCAGGTCTGCAGAGGTGGTGCAGACCCGTCACTTCAGGCTTGTCAGTAATTTCATCAAAACAATTGTGACTGCTCTTGTACAGCTGTTAGAGCATCATGACCTAAATAAAACAGACAAACCAAGGAAGTGCTTGCTTCTCCAACATGCAGGCACATGGATGTTAAGGATTTGACCCTGCAGTTTGATAAGCAGTCAGGACCTAATCAGAGAAAACAGACAAATTTGGGCACTTAGCATGTAAGCAGTTGGGTGGAAAAACCATCTTGATTTTGGTGTGCTGTTGTTATTAAATTGCTTCTTATTTCTCCAGGCTTTAATTCTCTCATCCTCAGTCTAACGAAGTAGGTTATTCAGCAAAGATCATATTCTTAGGCTTGCACGTATGTGCAGTAATTCAGGGTTAGTAATTCAGGTTACCAAATTGATTTGTTGTTGTAGTCATGGATAAAGGCAGGCAGGATCTCCCCGTATCGCATTTGAGAAGGATCATGTTTATCTGCTTTTGCAATACAGCAAACAGTTTTGCTGCTTTTCTGAGTCATCACACCACCACCGAATGAACAATATTAGCCAATGCACTTTCCAAAAGGGCTGAAGTGCAGATTCCCTTTTACCAAGGCAGCTTGTGGACTCTCTTCTGATTATTTTATCCTTGTAGCTACACAGGCTGAACCTGCAGTTACAGAGATGAAAGTAGAAAGCTTCAGCTTTCTGCCCTGCCTAAAGTGAAGGCATGAGGCTCGATACTGCCTTTCTGCAAACTTGGGCAGAGTGCTGTGGTTCTGCTGCAGCGCTCGAATGTCAGCTCTGAGGTTAGACGTCAGAGGTACCTACCCTGTAAACTCGGCTAAGAGCGAGCTGCGTTTCCTGACATACTCTTTTCCTTCTTTTTAAGGACTTAGTGCTTTTTCAATAAAAATAAATTTAATTTGTGGCTACATTTCAGCTCCATTGGTTTGATGGTAGAAGTGGAGCAATACCAGCTTTGGATTTAGAGCAGTCGTGTGGCTGAGTCTCTCTGTGCAGCTTTCATGTGGTCAGATGAGACATTCTTAGAATCCCCAAACATTTTTGAAGATCCTAAACTGGAGACATTCACAATTCTTCCCTCCCTTTCTACCATTAATCCTTCATGTTTTAACAAGCACTGAAGTTAATACAGCCTACACTCTTTCCTGTCACACTGGGCCCCCCCTCCCGCCTTTCTTTCTCTTGAATAAAGCAATCTGTTTTTTCCAGTCCATACTCATGTAAATCAAAGGGATAGATGTCGACACACACCATAACCAAGTATAAACTTCCTTTTTTTAATTAAACAGGATTCTGACATTTGGTTTGAAGAAGTGTTTGTTTGGTTTTATTTATTTTTTTTAATAAGTGAAGGATGTCAACTGCTTTTATTTTATTTTTAGTAGAAGATGAATTTTGTATGGTACCACAAATAATCTCTAGCACAGAAATATTTCAGATGCTATTTCATAGTTGAATAGAAAGAGAGCTGAGGGGAGCAATACAGAAGTCTTGGCATTTAGAGCTTTTAGAATTAAGAGTTAACCTCTTTGGCAAAGGTTTCTGTAGACATAAATCATGTTTTAGGTACCTTTTCAAATTTAATTGAGAAATACAAATTCTGCTGCTATCCTCTCTGCTGGTTGCTTATTACCATTAATTATACTTAGACATTTATGTGAAACAGAAATATCCAGATTCATAATAGCTGATACTAAAAATAAGCAAGACTCTCAGAAGAAACATAGTCTCTGTTTCAGTCTACAAATCCAGGTATTTCAGTAGCCAGGGCAAAGTCACCCTAGAATTGCCTCTTTGAAGATTATCATCTCACACCTTCTTTTGTGGTGCAAAAAGGATGTAATAGGGCACTAAACCAGACAAACCAGTGTTCAGATCTGACACCGCTGCTTTCTGTGCTGATTCTCAGTCCTTGGCCTGGCAGGAAAAAAGGTCTTTATTTTTAACTCAGTTGCTGTTTTGTTTCTAGATGATGATTTTAATCCACCTTTTCAGTTGAGGTGCACCATCCGTATCTGTTCTGGGGCTGCATATAAGTGTGTGTAGCAATGCAAGCATGATGAGACAGTCTCCTGATTGCCTGGCCAGAAGAAAGCAGGGCATCTCTCAGGGACTGGGAGTGCTTAGACTCTTTAAATGCTGTTCTCGATGAGCAGGAGTGAGAGCAAAATGTTATGAGTAAATTGTACGTGTACTTCCTCAGGAGGGCAGGCACAGGTGATCAGAGGTCCAGTCCCTATTCTTTGGTTCCTGTGGGTAGAGGACTACGAGTTTGGCACCTTTTCATAGTTCTAGCTAAGCGACAGTATCACAGCTTTGTCCCTCTGCTCTCAGTCCTTCTAAGCCAATTCCCTCAAGCACAGAAAAGGGTCTGCCTCTTCATCTCAGCTGCAGTTAATTTTGTTGCTGCTGTTGACCTATAGTAGCATGCCACAGACTGCAGTGCTTTTTCACATGTGTTTGCTCAGCTAGAAAATCTGCCCAGGAGTTTCCTGAGTGCCTGATGCAATATAACCTGGTATTTTGGAGTCTAGAAGTGCCTGTGAACTCCTCAGATCGCTTCTTCCCACTGACAAAGTATTGTTTTGAGATCCATCTGGTGTCAAGTGTAGGCATATGGCACCAGTATGGCAGCGCTGCCTACGGGGGTGGTTTCCTGCAGAAGAGGTCTCGCTGAATGCAGTAGTCGTTGCCTGTTGAAAGTCATTATTGTTTAGCACCCAGGTCTTTGTGAACTTGTTCAACTGGTGGCTGGGCAGGGTGCCATCCGAATCTACGGACATGAGCACAGACAGCTGAGTCTCTGGGGCCTTACGCACATCAGATGTGGGTACTGAGGTCAGGCTTCTCAGTAAGGAGAATCCAAATAAGTGTCTGTCCCGAGCATGTGGATCTGTGGTTGAAGGGATATGCCATCATTAACCCAAATCTGGGCTGGATTAAGCTCCTAAAATAAAAACCAGCTCTGCCAGCCACTTGAAGAGGGCTCAGGGCCTGTTTGAATCGGGTGCATCAGCAGGGAGGGAGGGAGGAGGCAGAGCCATGTCACCAGCTGCTCGCCCCAGCAGCACTGCCCTCCCTGCGGGCTGGGATGAGGGGTCAGCTGCCGAAACAGGGGGACGAGGGGTCAGCTGCCAAAGCAAGGGGACAAGGGGACAGCTGCCAAAGCAGCAGGACAAGGGGCTGGCTGCCAAAGCAGGGGGCTGGGGGTGCTGCCTTCGTCCCTTCCACTGCAAGCCTTTCCAAGGGCTGGGCAATGCTTACGTTTCCAAGGCCAGCCCTCTCTCTGCCGTGACGAGAGCACAGCCATTTCATGTTTTGTTTCTTTATTATGTTTTCAGCGTGGCTCTTGTAACAGCCAGGAGCGGAAGCTTTAGCATTCAAGGAGCAGGATTGCCTGTTTGCCAGGCAGAAAATGTCGGGTTTGCCAGTCTGGGCCTGGCTCTCCCTTTTGCCGCAGCAGGGCTCCTGCCGGAGCAGACCCGGGCTCACTCACCCGGCCCCTCCAGAGCCGCTCACCCCCATGGGCAGGCAGAGTGTCCACGGGGGATGGATGGGCAGCAGCACCGACGTGCCGGTGTCCGCCGGAAAGCCATTGCCAGGGTATGGGAGTAGGAATTCTGGGTGGAAAATCACAAAGCCAGAAGTACCAGAAATACTTCAGTCGGGTTACTGAGAAAGCTAAGGAGTGACAGAGAAAGCTCAATCCAGTAGACTGTATTTGCAGAGAGGGAGAAAACACCAGAGCATTAAGCTAAAGTGAATAATGAAATGATTCACTGCACGATTCAGAGAAATGAAGGTGACCAGGCACCGGGGTTTGCCTGTCTCTTGCGGGTCGTGACAACTTGCAGACACAGATGCTCAGTGGCACCCTTGAAAACATAACGCTGGCAACCTCCTATTCTAAATGCCACTTTTATACTGTGGACGCTAAACTCCCTGTGGAATTGCCTCTTGACATGATCCCTCTTATGTTTTAGCTACGTGCTGTTGCCATATCCTATGAAACTAGCTGCTTCTGTCCTCTGCAGTGGATAACGAAGGACCTACAGGATATAAAATACACCTAACTGAAACACTGGCAAGCTTTACTGTTGTCATTGGAAAGTGTCGTGAGATTTCCCTAGAAAGGTGTGGTAGAAGTACAAAGAGGAATACACTTTTATTTTAAAACCTGACCATGCGCTGGTTCCTCCTCCTTTGAAGTCAGTGGAAAAACTCTGTTTTAGAGGAGCAAGACTGCTTGAATCGGCAAACAAGAGGGAGCCTGGAGGCAGAAGAGGCTTACAGCGAATGGTTTCTGCTGCTCTCCTTGAGCACAGAGCTATTCAGACAGACTGGAGACCTGTCTGCCGCTCTCTCCCATTAAGGCTAAGAAATGAATGCTTTTAAAGTTGTTAAATGAATGGGCTGGATCTTACAGCCCTTACTCATCTGAGTATTGCCATTAATTTCAAGAAAATAATCACTTTATTAAGTGCTATGGAGTCCTTAAATTGTTAAATTCTAATATTTGAGAGAAGTAGAAAAATAATATTGACATAATTAAAAGGATGTGAACATTTCATCAGTTGAAGAACGTGAGTTACTTTGGAGCGATACATAAAACTAGAAGCAGTGCAGAGGGCTCAAGGCCGTGTCGTGTCTGTAGGTTATTCTGGAACACTATGAAAAACACAGTTCAGCAGTTTATATCCTGACCATTGAACTGTATTCTGGGATTCTGAATTCAAAAACATGCTAACCATGAAAACACAACATTTAAAAATACACTGTCCACTTGGCTTCTTCGCCCTGCTTCAGAGTCTCCCAAGTTTGTTTCGGACAAACTGAGAACTTTGTTGTGGAATGACTGTTTGAACTGGGGTTTCTTAAAATACATGTGGAGCCTTGTAGCTGCTGCAGGGTGTACACAGTGGTGGAACTGTACTATTTTAAAATCATCTGGCTATTTCTCTTCATGTAAGAATATCTGTCAACTTAGTTATAAGGAATGAGAGGGGTTGATTAAAACAACTCACAAAGCCATTAAACAAAGAGATAAAATGTAGAACATGTGCTGTAGGGTCGTTTTAATTATAATATATGGGAGATCTGTGGAAACCGGATGGCAGCTGCGTTGTAGCTGAGTTTTAAGCCCCTCTTAGAAGTACTAAAGTCCTGTTACTCAGAGGTGGGTTTTCTTACCTGTAAAGCCAATAGGTCCTTTGGAAATGGTGTTTGGAAGCTGCATTTTGTTGCTATAACTGACCATAGTGTAATTACTATGCTCAAGTGCTTGGATAGATATGTACTAATGTAGGCAATTACGTATACTAATCGTTTACTCATTAGATACTAGACTATATAACAACAGAGAAACTTATGCAAAAGCTTTAGTCAAGAAGGAAAGGGATCAAAGATGTCAAGTGAACAGCCACAAGAATCCAGAGAGAACGGTGAAGAAAAAAGTTAGTGGCAGCTTATTTTATTGTCTTGGTGGTCTTGTTGGGTCAAAAAAACAGTACTGAATGCACTGCTGTATGTTGTAAGTGTGTCTACTAAGTTAATTAGCATATAATCTGGCTTTAAACAATAGATATGAGGCAGCCACATGAACTCAGTAAAACTATTTAAACTACACATTTTGCTTTATTCATATTAACCTAGTTACAGACATCAAGAGATAGCATAATTAATTCTAGCCATATCAGAAGGGGTTTTATATCTCTGGTGTAAGAGTTCAAACCAGTCTCCAGCCACTGGAAATGAGGATGAGGAGCAGTAAGGAAAGAAGACAACACATCTGCCCATGTCAAAGTTTTTACAACTCCACCCAGTTTACTTCAATGTCTGCAGTGCTCTTTATGCAGCTGAAATATGTTCATGCATAGGAACATCACCACTTCAAAATATCCAATCATTAAATTGTAGCAAAGATTTGTTACCAAAACTCATTGGAAACATCCAGAAAAAGAATTTTTAAGAATGCAACCACTAACAGTGAATTTAACTTTCTGAGTGTAATAGTTGCACTAGTTCAAGTCTTGCTCCGTGGCTTGTAAACATCACTAAAACTGCCCATGAAAAAATGACATTTGCTTCTGTTTGCAAACTGTCTTTATTAGCATGTGAATTCTCAGGAAATTATATGAATGCTATAACTTTTGCTTTCCAATTTGCATACAGCAAAGACATAACATCCAGGACCAATTATATAAAAATAGGGAAGAATTCCTTAGAATGAGGATGCAGGACTTGAAGGAGTTACAGCTTGTTGCTCTTGGCTGTAGCTTGTTGGCACATGAAGGTTCTGGAGATTGTTCCTTTGAGGGCTTCAAATGTTGTATGTTACTTTAAAGAGACTGGAAGGCAGTAGTTGGGATAGATACCCATCTTCCTACGGGCGTGTGGGGCACTCTGCCAGATAGCCAGGGTAACCATTACACCAGTCTGGCTCCTCAGCATCCCCTGCTAAAGAAAATCTACAAAGGAAACTCAGCCATCATTAAAATGAGGAAGAACTAATTTCTGCTCAAAGAGTGCAAGGGAAAGTGTGACTCCCTCTGCTATTAGAAGAGGACATCTCTGTATGAGAGAAATCAGTCATTGATCCAACGATGAGACGTGGATTGTCAGCTGATGCTCTCAAGCCAGCACACCTGGTGAGCTTTCAAAGGTCTCTCACAAACTCACCTCAAGCTCCTTGCGAGTTAAAAGCTAGAGGAGCAACAGGGAAAGAGCTCTCCCTAATGAGAAATCATGGGCCAGGATGCCAACCTCTGTTGGGTTGGCATCTGGTTACTTGAAATTCTCACTTTTGGAAATGAAATTAAGCACTTTCCCATCACTGTCATGGAGAGGTTGTCTCAGGTTTTTAGCATCATGTGAAGACTCATCCTGTGGTGCATATTTTCCCTAGGACCAATGGAACTACATGTTTTACGGTCAAAATTAGCTCTCTGCATGTGTCCCATTGGCTTTAGCAGAATCACTGGTGTGCAAGGAATATGAATACAGCTCATACAGTGATTTCTAAAATACAAAATGCTAATTGCAATGTGCTTCCTTAAGGAGAGAACTGAAGATGACTGACCATGTAACCCCTCTCTTCTTCTGTACCTGTTTTACTCCAGTCCTCTGTGATGTCTGTCTGTTTTGCCCGCTTTCACCCAAACCTGGTCGTTGGTGGAACGTACTCTGGCCAAATTGTCTTGTGGGATAACCGCAGTCACAGGCGCACTCCGGTTCAGAGAACTCCCTTATCTGCTGCTGCTCACACGGTAAGGATGAAAATCACCTCCTCCTTTCCTTAGAGGAAATGGTCAGCAGGGAAGTGGATCTGTCTAGTTGTGTCTACAATGCTGGTTGCCACATAGATGAAAATGTAAGTGTGGCCCTTGAAGGGAAAGAAATAGATAAGAGAGATGTACAACCACCTCCTGCAAGTGCTTAACCATCACACTTCATATGGTCGGGTCAGGAGATTACTCTCCAAGGAAGAGGGCAGGATCAGTTACAACACTTGAGTGAGGCACCTTTGTGCCAGCACAGTGGCACTGTGACCACTGCCTGTAAAGAGAGCCCAGTCACTACAGTGACTGTGTGTCTGTCAGTCCAGCATGGCAGGCAATATGAATCTTTTATTGTTGTCTTGTTGTACATGAGTTTCTTTTTTGAACCAGATTTGGCACCTATGGTGGTCTCAGTGGAGTCCTGTAAGTAGACACTGGTGCCCTTGAAGAGCATGGGGCACTTTGCTGGTATTCTCCAGTAGAGCATAAATGCCTGTCATGGCCTCCTGCTCCAGACAGGGCCATAGGGCAGAGCCTGCACGGTGTGAGGGAGTTTGTTTCAACAGAATGATGTGGAAGAGCATTTGGCTGACACACACAGATGCCTGCAGACACAGTGATGGTGGCACAGGGCTCTGGTGATGTCTGGGAGATATACAGGCAGAACAGTAGCACAAAAAGGAAGAGAGTTTCTCTGTGATACAAAGATGATGTATGTGGTAGAAGACTCTCTTACATTGCAAAGTACTCATACTGTGCTGGAGGAAGAGGCAAGCCCCGACTGCCTGCTGAAGTGTCCTCACTTTGCTGCAGCGCTGACCTCCAGTCCATCCTGCACTGAGATGCTGTGCATTCCTGAGCTCTGCTCTTCCAGAGTTTTGGCTCAGGCAGCCTCTTGGTAAGAGCTGGAAGGTGTACCCTGTGGATGGTAGACATATCTCATCTTGGGAGTGGGCTTAGGACCATTCCTGAGTGGGAAGCAGAAAAGAAAATACAGGCTGAAAGGAGGAGAAAAATGTAATAGTATGATATAAGAATGCAGAAGAATGAAGATTTCCTGAAACATAAGAAACTGAACTACATAAAGCACTCTGAGAGATAAGATAATAATCTTGTTCTAGCAGAGGGGAGGATCAGACAAAGTGATAGGTCTTTTGCACCTCCAGCTTTTACAGTTCTGCGATTCTTATCTTTGGAATTTGCAGATCAAGGTTCAGCTTTTAGTTGACTGTGACAACATAATCCCTGGAGTTAAAAGACAACTCTAGAAGCCATGCCACCTGAATTAATGCAAAAGATTCAGCACAGGGCCAGTATTATGATGGCAACTCTCTCATATTAAAAAATGACAGGTGTGCACAGACACGCTTAGTGGGCCAGGCAGTACAAATATTGTTCCCTAAATTTCCGCTATCATGAATGTTGATGTAATAATGTAATAATCTAATGATCTGTGCCATGGATTGCAACTTCAACACTATTTTTCATTTCCCTAATGTTTTTGCTCATTTTGTCACCAGTAATGTTGTTCAATCTGCACAAAGAGAAATGGTAGCTCCTGGAAGTGCAATTTAGAGACGTAGCAGACCAGAAAACTAGTGACAAGAAGCTGACTGTCACTGCAAATTGAACAACTGGGACTCAAAATCTAATGGAAAAGAAAAGATTAATGGGAAGTAATTGGTTTACACTCAAAAAACGTTTAAGACAAAACTGTACCTCCTGGAATTACCTATTAAACTAGCTTTATTATTGCAATAGAACAGTATACAGTGTTTTGCTTTTGAAAAATATAAATAAATGACTTTCAGTTGTGGATGGGCACTTTATGTGCTGTCATGGATTGATATAGATAAGTGTTTACACAGTCTAGTGTGAGGAAGCATGATGTTTTTAAGGAGTTTAAGAAGGATCGGATTTTACAATACGAGTGCTTACTTTAAGTTCATATATAGGAATCAATTACATAAACTGTAAACAAAGTCTTGGTTGCAAAAGGCTGGCTTGAATCCTAGCTGCCAAGAAAAAAAAAAGGATTAAATTAAGACAACTGTACTGTAGCAATGTTACTTTATGTACTGCTGGATATGTGAGTTGAATAGTCATTTTTTAATTTGAACTGATGACATATGTGAAAAAAGGATTTTTCTCTTTCTTTCTCTCACTTTGTTTATTGGAAACAGATAGAGTGGGTTGTTATCACTGACTTAAACCTTCCTGAAGTTTAGTATCACTGATTGCCGCCTGGATTCACTAGGAAAGAGAATTCTACCCACAGCTTATTCACTAATTTCCTTTCACACCCACCACACATCTGCACTTGGGACAACAGGAAATTTTAATTAAGATGAAGCCCTTTTGCATGACGATTTCATTTGCAAAATAAATAAAAACAAGCTGGCAGCAACCCTTTGAAAGGAAGGAGACTGTTTAGACTTTCTGTTATGTGCAGTTGGTTGTCTTTCTCATCCATTTTCCTTACGTCTTTTCATTTCTGCCTGAGTTTTATTGTGCATGAAATTGATGGCTGATTAAAGTCAGAGCTGGCACACTGAGGTACTGCTGGAAAGACATGGCTCGCTCTCTCCCTCCCCTCCTAAATATTCTAGATACTCCACTGCTTTCTTTAGCTTCCTCCCACCCACTCTGTCCCTGTCTGTTGGGACTACTGGAGGCCAAATACTCATGAAAAAGTCAGTCTGTGCCTATTTCACACATCAGTATGTGCAAATCATGTATAGCTCACCACTAAGCAGCAAGAAGGTCCATCGTGTGAGGGTAATAGCACAAGACACATGTGAGGCACAGATTGGGGTCCATTTGATGATCTGGAGGAAATCAGGTGTCTGACAGTCTTGAGAATAAAAGAGAAAAATCAGCATCAGAATGGACCTTATGACTTACTGGTGTGTACAGGTGGCCTGCAAGCACAAGGTACCATTTCAGCAGCAATTGCTGAGTGCACCTCCGGTGTGTGTGTACACACACACTGTGCATTCAGATGCTGTCCTTTCTGTGCTCAGGGAGGGGGCATTTACGGGGCCCGCTCAGGTATCAAACCTGAGAGCTAGCCAGCGCTCTGCAGATTTCTGCCTTTCCTTACTGACTGCGTAGGTGACCTCCAGCTGGATCTCAAAGTAGTCTACAATACGTGGTAGTTCTGCCATTCCTTTCAGCGGGAGCAAATGCTAGGTTTCTAACCCTACATGGAGTTGGCTTAGAAGCTCTGTAGGGATCTCTTGTAAGTTGGTCCTAATTTTCTTTAAATAAGGAAAGTATTAGTGAAATGTATTTTTTTCTTCCTGGAGACGCAGGTCTTCTGTTCATCAGCAAAAGAGGCAAATAAATACATTTTTTATTTGCTTGACTTGTGGATATGTCTTACCCTTAATTCAGCAGTATCACTCGTACTGGTCAAAGGAAATTAAATCTTGCTGTTCACTCTAACTGATTTTTCACTCTGGAGATTGCTGACCTTGAACCATCCCTCATACGTCACCGTCAGATATCAGATGACACTTCAGGCTCAAAATGTTACCAGGTTCCTTGGAAAAGGAATAGGCCAAGTTTCATTATTGCATACTAAGTGAACTTCAGCCTCTACGGAATGACTACGCTATGGTGAACCAGGTGTAACACCCTGAATTTAGTCCCTCCACATTTATAATGACAGATTTAAAAAGGTATAGATTGGCCAGTGCTGGAGAATGCTGATGGACTTGTTCATGTTTTTCAACTGGAATGCATTTGCAAATATTTAGCATGCAAGCCAAATTCTGGAAAGGTAAAGTTTTATGCAGCTTTTTTCTTGACTAAAGTTTTCATTTTTATTCCATTTGGACAATTTGCCTCTTTCTGCCGGTTATTTTCAGTGTCAAAAGCCATCATCCGAATGGTACATGTCCCTGTGGGTGAAATCTCATCCACATAATTCAGTATTTTCACAGCATTACTCAGCTGGGTTGTTTTATTATGAGGAAAATGAAACTTTGAAAACATTTCCACCTCCATAATGTAGTTCTTAAAATTGAAATTAAAAAAAAATGCCAAAACAATTCCTATCTAGCAAAAACTGAGTCCAGTATTTTCCAGGGATTATGTGACTACTTAATCATTCTTTAAAATAACATGAGACATTAGAAATTTGTCCATGAAGATGTGAGAATGACTCTCTGATTCCCAGTGTTGATGTGTTTTCAGCATCCTGTGTATTGTGTGAATGTAGTTGGAACACAGAATGCGCACAATCTCATTACTGTCTCTACGGACGGCAAGATGTGCTCCTGGAGCCTGGACATGCTCTCAACTCCACAGGTGGGTTTGTTTTCACCTATACAGGGAAAAAAAGCGCCTTCAGTAGAGCAGGATACCTGTTTAATGGAACATAGCTCCTAAAAGCCAAAACCTCACGTCCTATACAAACTAAAACCAATGGATGCACTTGAAAGAGTACAGCTTGCTTCCAGCAGTCTCTGCTAAGAGCCAAAACCCATTTCCTTTACCACAAATCATGTAATTATTGTAATACGTTAATACATAGGTCAGTTTCAAGTGAAAATGAAATAATCCATTTTAAAGCACTGTAATTACAGAAGTCGCCTGTGGTATAAATTGTACTTACTCTATAGCATTGTTTAACAAATACGGACTAGATTGCACTGCTGCTGAACACACCCTAGGCACTACGGGTTTCCAAGGCACGCAGTTAGAAAGCCTACTTTGCTGCCTTCCTTCAGTAGCCAAAGGAACAAACAATGCAAATCAAAAGTTTTAGAACTAATTTCCCCCCTCTGGAATGTTTGCTACTATTGTCTTTCGCCCTCCTCCTCTTCTTTGTATCAGAAATGAAAGGAAACCCAGGAAAATTGTCCAAACCACTAGTGATTATAATAATGGAAACTAAACAAAGAATCTGATGCTGGAAAAGCTCTGTTGGAAGCATCTTTTAAATGTTATCTTCCGGAGTAGTACATTTTCTGTTCCAATGCATCACTCATTTTTTATACATAATTTCTTAGGGAAAAAAAAAATTACTGTCATTTTTACTAATCATCGTGAGATCTGAACTTGTTTCTGCTGTGTAGAAATTCCTCTTAATGATTCTATTAATCATCCATTAATCATGCATTAATGTACAATTACTATAAAAATATTTGCTTTTCAGTGTTGACACAAGAGGTGGGACTCCATTATCCTAACCTTAGCCATCTAAAAGTTAGGTCTGTCTCAAGTCTAAGCTAGTAATTTGAGTTCCGTTTACAGTTAATGTAGAGAGAGACTGGACACTTCTGGAGAACGACTCATCCCATCCCATTTCAGATACCCACTCTGGGGTACAGACCTGTCAAATCTTAGGATGGAAGAGGCTTCTGGAAGTCATCCCATCTACTCCCCTACTCAAAGGGAGGCCAGCTTCAAAGTTAGATCACCTTGCTCATGCTCATCTAAGGCAACAGTATGGGTCTGGCAGTTGTGTCCTGTGAGAAAACAATACTCTTCTGGAATAGAAGTGGGGGCATCTACAATGGCTCAGACACCTATGTTTAGGTACCTGAATCCCTTCCCCATTTGCTCACTTAAACATCAAGAAGATAAACCCCACCCTTATGTATTCACTTACTGGAATATTAAATTTTGAAGCAGAGATTTGTGAACATCTCAGTTCCAGTACATAATCACTGCAATGGAATTTCCCTGCTCCAAAACTTGCTTTCAGCAAGGATGGGAACACACCCCACATTATGCTGGAAGAAAGGCACAGGACTTGACATCAAGCTACATGCCATAGCTTTAAACTGGGAGGAGCAGAGTGTTGCTAATGTGTGTCAGTCTGGAACTTTCCAAAGACACAGATCCAGAGCACCCATGTACAACCATGGTGCAGGCGCTGAGAGGAGAGAGTCCCCCACAGTACCTGGCCGTGTCTCCACAGAGACGTTAGATGATGATCTTACCCCAGAAGATTTTCACAGAAATATATGGTCCACAGGTGCTCTGTGGACCATATATTTCTGTGAAGATGTATTTTCCAGGTCTTATTTTGCTTTTTTAGCAGAACCAAATGTATTTCAAAGAAAAGTATAAAACAAGCAAAATATTTCTCTATGGATTTGCAGCCCTCTCCTCTCACAGAGATGACCCCTGTCTTTAGCTACAGCAAAAAGCCCTTCTGGGAGAAACGCTACAGGCTTCGGCCCTAGAAGAATAGCAGCTTAGACATTTTGAACATGAAAACCATACCCACTTAAATAGCTAAAAATGAAAATTGCGAAATCATTCAGCCCCTTTGTGGATTCTTGGGTTACGCCATTTAGGCTGAACAACCAAAATGTTGTGCAAAATGTGCTCAAAGCGTATGCAGCTTGCAACGGCCACAAACTGTTCATGCTGGTTGTACTTGCAATAGCAAAAATGGACATGCTGATTAACTTTGAAATATAGCTACCAAATGAAAAAAGAAAATATGCTTGCTGGTTTGTAGCTTGATGCTGGAGACTAGAGGGAGTGCTTATGGTTGTCTCAGAAAATCCCTGAAAAGCAGTGCTTAGAGTGGTGGCAGTGACAGGACTCCAGCTTTCAAATTTTGTTCTGCAAAGGGACAAATGGCACAGCCTGATAAATGCCTCAGGTGTACTCAATATTACACATGTTTCCTGGCAAACATTTTATTTCAAAAGTGTTTGTAAATAGAAGGGTATTGCATGTTTTATTAGAGCCTGGGGCTGGCAAGTGTAACCATTAAGGTATTATCTTTAGTTTCCGTACCATTAGATTTTAAATTCTCACCTGTCATCTCTGCTTGATTTAAGACAATGTAGCAAAGACCAGTGCCTTCCAGCTGCTCTCAAACGTGCGACAGACAGCGCGGGGATGGCAGGAGCAGTGCATCCTTGTTTGTGACATTGCATCTTCTCACAACCAAAGTCCTATGGCTAGGTGGCTAGGTCAAACGATTTCTTCTTCCCTCCTGCTACCCCATGTAACATTTAGAAACTAAATAGGAAAAAAACTAACCAAACAAAAAAACCCCAAAAAAACTCCAGCCAAACAAAGAAATGATCTCAGAATAATAACAAATACTTGTTTTGGTAGGAGAGCATGGAGCTGGTGTACAATAAGTCCAAACCAGTGGCGGTTACAGGAATGGCTTTCCCAACCGGAGATGTCAATAACTTTGTCGTTGGCAGTGAAGAGGGAACAGTCTACACAGCCTGTCGTCATGGAAGGTGAAGTTCGCATTTTGTACTTAAATGACATTGTGTAACTGTGTTGGCATGAGGTAATCTGTGTGGAGAGTGTTTCATGTTTTTTCTCTTGGATCAATGGTGTTTATACTGTTCTACTTTGCACAACTAGGACAGGAGTTGCTTGACTGACTTTGAGCATCTGTGCTGCAGCCTGCCATACTGAGGTAGTTGCCACAGGCTCCCTGCATGCAGGGTTGGTGGGAGCAACGATTGCTCTTAGGGTTTGATTACCTTCACCTTTTTCAGACATTTGCCTGAAGAAGAGATGACTGGGACCTCAGAAATGTCTCTTTCCCACCCACGAGGTGAGACAGAGGTCTAGACAACTAGCTGAGATGTACGTATCTATGTCTGGGCAGGTCAAATGAGCCCATAGGAGATGGTTGTGTTGCAGGGTAACCAGGCCTAAATCACTCGTAAGAGATGGTCATCTGCTTTATTTTTTACTGCCCTTAGCTCCACCTTCAGTCTCCGCAGGCGTATATCGGAGAAAAGCCACTGCGGGCACACACGCATGCAAGAAACAGAGCACGCGTGTCCCAGCGCACGGCCATCCAGCACCCGCATTCCCGCACAGCACTGCAGGCTCTCGGTGGGCAGGCTGGACATGCCCGCCCTCTCCAGGAGGGTGAGACGGTGTTGTCGTACAGCCGGGAGCCATGCCACACCGTTTGCCCCCAGTCCGGGCTGCTGCCTGGCGTGTTTGCTAACACGGACGCAGCTGCAGCAGCCACATGGGTACACGAGCTCTGGCCGACGCGCTCCCAGGACTGGTACCCTGCGCTCTCTCACACACAGCGGTCATACCGCTTCCTCGCATAGCCCAGGCTGCAGTTTTCTACTGCAAGCTCCTTATTTTGCATTCTGTAAATCTGCAGGATGCTAGTGTGCTCTGTTAGCTTCTGGTAGTAGTTTCATCCACTGGGATGCTTGAAAAGCTATTGTAAAGAACAAATTTTTTTCACTGATAGATTTGAAGCTCACCCCCACACTTCAATAGTTTCAGGTCTTCTCTGAATTAATATTTTATCATGTTCTGTGTTTCTGTTGACGAAATAGTGTTGATACACTTGTTTAAGACACTAAGGCTTCTGTTACACATTCCTAACGTTGTATGAATACTGTTTTACATATATTTTGTTCAATACAATTTTTATTTTAAAATATTTTTGTTTTAGCCTGACTGCTGACAGTATTGCAAAACTGTCTGCTTAGGCACTATACTGATAGGCTGTGTGGCAGCTGATGGTTTGAATTAGTCTTAGGCTGCTGGGATAAATGAAGCATGCCCAAGGGCATTTCTCACTTCTGATCTTTCACACAAGCTTGGTTTGTTCCTCACAGGAGGAGGAAGGTGCCAGATCCTCTTGTTAGCCCACCTTTTTGGCAAACCACCTGCTGACCATCAACAATCTGCTCCCGCCTCTTTCCTAGACCTTTTTGCTATCATTCCCATTTTATATCCAAAGGCTTCCTGTGTCCTTCAGCCCAGCACAGTGGGGAGCCCTGTGTTATTCTGGAAAAAGGCAGATGCACGAGGTATTCTCAGTGCTCCAGAACTCCCCATACCCCGCCAACTACACGGCAGACAGATGGGGGTAAAAGAAGAGGTGTGCTCTGTACCCAGCCCTGCAGAGGCACTGCAGGACTCAGCCCCTGCTCCAGCACATGGTGCGAGGGCTGGCAGGGGAGCCTGAGTGAGGCCACACTCTCGTGGTCGACAGCAGAGCAGAGGGGACACCACACTGGGAATACAAGGGACCAGTTTCCTCCAGTGCAGATCCTCATCTCTTTGGGTACGCTGTACTCGCACTGGCACAGGGCTGGCAGCCTTGTCAGAGCTGTGGCTATTTTAAATGTATTTTCTTCCATTGGCAATTTTTCCATAATGTAACTAAAAGGATAATTTCATGATTCCCCTTTCTGTATACACTCTGAGACAGCACTGACAACTGAGCTGGCTTCATTTCCTTCCAGGAAGAAGAGAACTGCACACATTCTCTCTTATATAGCACTGTATTTTTCCTTCCTAATAGCTATTCTAGCCTCAGGCCGATGAAATGCCCATCTCCCCTTGTTCAAAATAATGACTGCATGATACCTGATCACAGGAACAGTTCCTTCAGTTTTGGTGAAAGAGGGTTTGCTTCCTAGTGACTTGTTGACTGCTGTGGAAAGTTATTTCAGATATTTAAGAGAAAAAGAATTGCTCATGATAAGTCATTATCGTATTTGCATTTTTATTTTAATTGTTATTCGTTGTGACAGTGGCTTACTCAGAGGCATAAGCTATAGTATAATTATAATTTAGAATTATTTTACAATTATACGTAAATGTTATTTCAAGCTACAGTAGTAGACAGTGTATGTACAAGTGAGTAAGGCAAGTCTTCAGAAGCAAGAGAAAGTCCTCTTGCACTGGATCCTGAGCATTAATTGTGCCCACAGCAGTAAACCTCTGCAGGAAAGGCCTTACTGAAAGGAGAGATTTACAGATTAAATGGAATTTTAAAAGGAAGCAGGAACCTGAGAGTGAAGAAAAATTATATGAAATCACCAGATGTTAAATCACTCTTTGAAAGCAAATGTCTCTTCTTCCTGCAGTAAAGCTGGCATTGGTGAAATTTTTGAAGGCCACCAAGGACCTGTCACAGGAATCAATTGTCACATGGCAGTGGGTCCAATTGACTTTTCCCATCTCTTTGTCACATCATCATTTGACTGGACAATCAAGTTGTGGACCACTAAGGTGAGAAATCTGAGCTGAGGTGGGATGGGTGATGCTACTTGTGAAAATACCATTGTCAGAAATATTTCAATACTGTCTATTTCAAGTCCAAAGAATCAATTAATTGAAAGGCTGTGCTTAAAATAGGTGTAGTGATAAAATTATAAGTAAAATATATACCTAGTGTAACTGTATAAACCATTCGCCCTGGAACATACCCTGCCCTTTAAAGGTAGCTTCAGCTGGCCTGCGCTTCAGTATTAACCCTAGTGCTGAGCAATTTCACTAGGCAAGAAGATTAGCATGTCTTGTGCCACAAGTCATCAAACAATCCATCCAGTGCCCCCTGTGCAGGCTAAATTGCATACTGTGCACCATGGTGGTGCAGCAGCAGG
Organism: Opisthocomus hoazin; assembly: GCF_030867145.1. Lineage (NCBI taxonomy): Eukaryota > Metazoa > Chordata > Aves > Opisthocomiformes > Opisthocomidae > Opisthocomus > Opisthocomus hoazin. The sequence goes on along the minus strand of NC_134417.1, from coordinate 66,560,033 downwards.
AACAATTTCTTCTGATGAAGCAACAAGGGATGCGCACATACAGCTTAATGCAATCAGTATCACTGGTGAAATTCATTGCAGTAGGAGGCTGTGATAGCCAAAAAGTATAAATTATCCCAGTGGCATCAGACACCGATGCCTGGAAGCAGGGAAGAAATACATGCTGGAATTTACATTCGTGACCACTGTGGACCTGTTGCTGACTACTCGATGGACACATCCCCGTGATCTCTTACAGGGAGAGCACTATGAACGGCAGAAATGAATAGGCAGTCCTACGAAGCTTTGAAACCCCAACACCCTATAGAACTGTCTGAATACAGGGTAATGACAGCGGGAGTGAAAACTGTGGGACAGACTAAACAGACCAACCCGTTTCATTGTATTGGCTGAGTAAAACAGGAGAATGAGAGGTAAAATCCTAATTATAAAAGTCATCTAAACAGTTACTTTTGTCATACCAGAGTAGAGAACTGCCTTCCAAATGCCAGGCTTTTGTCTCTTAACTGTGTTTTTATGCCTGCATTTGGTTCACATCTTGAGCCACACCCAGCAGAGTTCCCGTACTGGAAGCTGATCCCAGTCAGGAAGTATCTCAGCGTGTGTTTCTCCAAGACGTCAGGGCTTGGAGATGCCGGGACAGATGCACAGCAAATGTAAATAGAAAAGTGATCAGAAGGGTTCGTGTGACAGCCTTGTGCTAGAAACAGAAGCGCAGTTACCTAGGCAATAGCTTGAATCAGCTTCCATAGTAGCTTCATTACACATTTGTTAATGCCCTGATCCAACGTGCATGATAATAAACAGGTATCTTTTCCTGATCAACAGTGACCAGAGTGGACGGTTTTGTCATGGGCATTACATTTTAGGAAACTCATTATAAGAAAGGTGCATGATTTGCCTAATTTGCATGTAACAATACAGGCAGCCTTAACCAGTGCAGAAGTGGTCCGGGGGAGTGGTCGTGGGCAGGCTGGAATGGGTCTGGGATGGGTCCCAGGTGGTAAACTTTAGAAAGGGCTGCAGGATAACCAAGTGATGCAGAGCTTAGCTGTTAGCTGCTTGGGGCTGGCAAGGCTGTTTGGTGCCTGAGATAAGGGAGCCCTGGACAGTGGTAACTGGTGGCAGGGGAGTATTGGCGGGTTGAAATTGAAGCTGAGTAAGGGGAAAAGAATTTGTGGGGTCTGGGAGGAAGATGAAAGGCAAGTACTGAATTCCAAACATACATATCCAGAAAAGTCTAGGACGAGTATCTGACCCTCAGCTTGAGGTTGAATATGGCAATAAGGGTCTCATCCATCTGCAGCTTAAAGGAAATTATATAAACGTAATATAGGATAGTAAGGCCTGTTTTTTATTTTAAACTCGTGGGATTTTAGAATTTAACAGTAACACTAACACAGCATATTTTGGGCACAAAGACACTGCAGTTAGCAGTACACAGTTATCCTTGTGGAAGAATTCAGTGCCAAAATGGTTAGGTCAGATTCTGTTCAATACAGTCAGTTTTCAAAGAACCAAAGCATTTAAATTTCTAATATCCATCAAGCTGTGGCTCATCTGGCAAGCGGGGCTTCCTGAGAAAGCTGCTTGACCCAGTCGATGGGAGCTGTGTCGTGCACGTGACATACCACAGCACCGCTCAGAGCTGGAAGCCGTCTTGCTGTATTGGATCGCTTGCTTTCTTCTGGAGCAGGTTTCAGCACCACCAGCCACTGCCCTGTGACGACATCCTCGGAGACACTAGACAAGTTCTTGAACAGTGATGAATGTTTTCTTTTTCTTCCAATTTGACTCCAGCAGAAGTTTCTTTCCATACTGTCAGAGTAATTCTCTTGGCTGGAGCTATTACATATTTAGGGCTTTCTTTGTTCAGTTCCCATCGTCAAGGCTCAGTGAATCAGTGGGCTGTGAAAAAAACCATCAGCACGTTTGATTCTGTCAAAAAAATAGTGGATCAGTGTGAAGCATTGAGCGCTACTGCTGGTTTATGAGAGTTTACTCGGAATTGTTTTATTCCTTTGGTTTCTTATTTGTAAATTTAATCTCTCCATCAGCACCAATGCCATATTGCTTTCCTACTTCTACTAGTGTTGTCTGCTTAATCCTGTGCACATTATCCTCTTCAGTCGTGAAATTCAATTCCTTTCTGTTTCACAGGTTCAGAGTCAATGTCCAATTGTAAAGTGAACCATAAAAGCTCTGTGTTTATATTGTCTATTGATGTTGTGTAGCACCCTGGGGTGCTTACAGGAAAGGCACTTTTGTAGCAGGCATTTGACTGATAGATTGAAAGCACCATCTCCCTTAAAAACTCTGGCTTGACATTTTATAATCTGTTTTTGTGGTTAACACATTTTCTGTCCAAAGGCAGTTCAACCAGGTGACTGAGAATAAGGTTTTCACTAACGGAAGAATGAAGGTTTTGTGGATAACACTAGTACAAGGTTCACATTATCACCCATCACATTAGCCCATAATTAGATCCCTGGGTGAATAGCAAGCAGCCAGCAGCAACAGGAAAAGAAAAGGAATTTGCAAGGATAGTCACTTGATAGCCAGGGCATTACCTGGTTCCTGATGAAGTCAATAGGGCTTTCAACTTGAATTCACGCTACATCATGTGAGCAAGTCTCAGGATGCAGAGCTGTCAGAGGGAAGTCCTGATGTGAAGTGTCTGCAGAGCTCTGCCCTTAATTAGGTATTGTCTGTATGATACTTTGAAGAGGCAAAGTGCTAAGTGGAAACGCTAAGTGTTGTTAATTAATTAAGCACTAATCGTCATGAATGAATAGCATGAGGTTAAATAATGAAATGTAAGTATTGTTATTATTACAGCAATTGCTGTTTGGAGTGCGAATTTTTAGATATTGTGTCAAGGGACAGAAGCTAGCTTGGAATTGTTAAAGCGTAGTAAAACATAAGCTAGTTTCAGAGAAAGCCTAGAAGATGGCTTGCTTGCTGCTGAGGGAGTTAATAAGGGTCTGGATAGAGCACTGGGTTTTGTTAGCTCTTTCATCCTTCACATGACTCCTTTATCTCCTATCCTTCCACTGAGGGGAGGTGCTAATGGCTGTTTTTCTCCTCTTGCATCTATGCCTAAGTCATGCTCAGATGGGCAGTTTACTGGAAGAGCAATTGAAGTAACTGTAACAGCATTGCTGTATCCCCATCCATGCTTAGCTCCCTCTTTGCCTAATGCTTAAGTAACAGTGGTGAGTGTCGTAATCAGAAAGATGGACAGAGGTGAGCACGCTGGTAGCAGGACCACCACATAACCATTAGCAAGGACTAACTGAGCCAGAGGACAGGTGTGCCTTCAGTGACAGCCTATCTACTTTCAGGTCCGTGCTCTGTTTGCAGGTACATCAATGGTAGCTCCTTCCTAGTCCCTCTCCTTTGTCTTCTCTTCCCTGGCTCTTCACATGCTGCGCTTCTCTTTTGGTGTCCTGTGTTGTTCCAGTCTGCAGCCTGTTGTGCTTTTTGAGAAACCACATTTTAAACAGCAAAAATTCACATTTCTTTGTTATGTGCCTTCATGTACATTTCTGTCCCTTCAATATCTTATGCCCATTTGTTTTCTGATTGTCTTGGTATGACCCAGTCCTCATCACCCTTGGAGTAAAATATTTTAGGTTGCATTTTCACACCTTCCTATCAGCATATAAGTTCGAACTCCACTGGTTGTAATTTGGTCTGGAGGTTGAACACCATCTCCTCAGAGGCCAAGCAGAAGCCTATCACTAGAACAATGCAAAGAAGCACGGGGTGGTGGTGGTGCTAAAGCTGGGTACCTCTGCCCACCCAGTCCCCTTCCCCTAAAGTCTGGCTAATAGGATCGGATAGGATCAACTCCACAGACCAAACTTACTGTGGTGGAAAATGGTGCAGCGGAATGAATCAGAGCATTGCACGATTGTGTGGATTAGTTACCGAGAAAACAATGCACTCACAAATGGGCAATTTTTAAAGTTTACTAAAATAACAGGGTCAGGTCATAACTTTTTTTAAGATTAAGAACTTACTATTTTTTACATTACAAATACTATGTATTAAGAGATCTGGTTACTGCTTCAGGTTTTTTTCTAGTATAATTTCAATCACATTAAGTGGGTGAGAGCCTCTTGTGTTATAGATAGCATTGCCTGAAGTTAAAGATCCAAACAGAAATGTAGTCAAACATGTAGTTATGATAAAAGGACAGTAAATTTAGTGAACTACTACAATGACTTGGTGAATTCTCCCTCTTGAAAATTGTTTTAACCGTAATTTGATTCAGTGAAGTCCTGTGTCAGGTGATCGCAGTGGATGACAGATTAGAGACACCCATGTTAGTGGTTAATGGTATATAGCATTCCCCTGCCTTATGGAAGATGTTCCTATTCCAGTGAGTACACAGTTATTTATGAAGGGTGTAGGAGCTCCATGAGAGTATCCTGTAAGCCAGTGGTTTGGGCACGAAGCCATACTGCAAAGGTCTGCCTGAATAGGGCTGGAACATGTGTCTTCCCTACGGGGAGGAAGTGCTGTGATGATCTTGCCATTTTGCTCTGAGCTGTATCTTATGCCTGTGAACAACTCCGGTTTCGCTGCAAGTAGGATCTTCTCAGAGTAAAGCTTTGATTTCAAGGTGCTGACGCTTCCTGATGAAAACCAGTTTTGTCCACTTGTGGCCAAGCCCTACTTCTCCAGTTTGTAACAGGATCAGACTGGTCTCCAACAGCAAAATGGGCTGGTGAAATGCAGAGGTTACTTATGTACCTTATCGTGCATGCACTGAAGTGTAGATGAAAGCTGGACTTTATGAAATTTAGAAAGTATCACTACTTTCAGTCTTGAACCTGTTCATTCTTAATGTTATTTTCTAAGCTTTCCTAAATCCTTTGGGCCATATTCAGTCTTCTCACATTAGCACGTGAGGCATTTCAGATGACTCTTCCTGCACATGAAGCTGGATCCTCCTGGATCCTGTATTATTTAGGGCTTCCATACTTTGGTTTCTTATGCAGCCACTGGAAAGAAATAATTGCACTGCATACATCAGACTTCTCTTGGAGGTACCACCATTATTTCCTACCACTGACTATACAGGAGCCCAAGTCTGGCAGATAATCAGTTGTTGTAGATTTTGCTGGCTTTCTTGCATCTGGACAGCCTCAGGCCATGTCTGTGGCAGCACTTCTGAGGTCCTGGGTCTGTCTTCTTATCCTAGCTTCTCCCCAGCCACTACCAGGAAGGAATCAGCCTTGTTATCCCATGCCACACACACACACAGCTATACCTTCATTCTCCAGCCAGAGAAAGCAAGATACAAGCAGAAGAAACCTGGGATGTGCTCTGACCAGATGCTAAATCAAACTACAGGGGTGTCAGGATATCTGGCTTTCTGCGCCTACCCCCCTACTAAATTTGGATGCAGTCTGCAATCTGCCTCTAGTGCCATGGCAGGTGATCTCAAAAGGGCCAGGGGAGTTTAGGGAGGCATAAGAAGTAACATCAAGAAGAAAAAGAAGAAAAGAAATAATGTGCTGTGAGTGAGACCAAAACTTTAGTCTATTTTGAGAGTAGGTGGACTGAATAGAGACAGTTCTGTTTTCTTTGTGGAACCCTTTACTAATTCCTCCCTCCCATTGATTTTGGTGGGGCTCAAACATCTAGCTCAGGGGATGATTTAACCCCCTTAATTTTGGATACCTGGCTAGAACGCTCCCCCTCACTGCTGCATCACAACACAGAGCTCCTTCTCAACTCTGCTTATAAGGCAGTCACCTTCCTTTGACACACTGCATTTCCAGTGCAGGCTTTTCTCTTTGATAAAAGCAATTAAAATGATTAATCTGATTAATCACTGTCCAAATGCTAATTTTATCTGATTATAGGAAAAGACAAAGGGAGATAAAATTGCGTGCTGGATTTCATGGAAACAGTCTCTCTGTGGTGTGAGTTCAGAATTTTGAGTTCTGTCCAAAAACAAGGCAATGAATGAATTTGCTTCAGAGCTCACTTTCTGTCAGAAGGCCAAGCTGACTTGGGGAAAAGGGTGGAGTTGCCTGTTCAGACAGGATTTTTTTAGGTTTTGCCCTTTACCTCTGGAGCCAGAGGTCTGGCTCTCATCCAGCTGTACAAAAAAGAAGATTATGGTATTTTCTAGGTAATTTTAAAAAGCAAAACCGAAGTGGAGTCAGGTGGCTTGAAATCAGCCCCAAGTTCTTCACATGAAATGTTTCTCATGATTTTGGTTTTCGGTGTATCCATACTTGAAAAGTGATAGGAAAATATTCTGTGATAGGAAAATATTCTTCAGCTGGCTGACATACTTCATTTACTCACACAAGCCATGCTTCTTCTTTGTGAAACACTTCATGAAAAATGGCACACGCACAAATAAAAATAAAACAGTCATCTAAAATACACAGGCTGCTCTAAGGCTGCTCTGAAAAACTCAGTGGGCTAAACTCTATTTCAGAAAACCCTAATGTGAAGCCAGCTGTAGCCAGTGAAAGCTTTATTTGCACATGGAAAGCAGAATTGGATTTCAGGAGCTCATACAATCTGCACAAAACAAAGTCGTGATTCCTTTTTCCTGTGAAATTAAAATGCAAACCTCCCACTGACTGTTCTGTGGCAGAATTATGCTGGAGGATCAGGCTCGCATGTAACAGTGAAACATTTCAGGAAAATTTTCAATACATAAAGCCCAGGACTTCTTTCCTAAAGGAAATTTTCTCCCACCTGCTTCGTGCAGCCGTCCTTTCTCTGCTATATGAGAGACTTTTGTTATCAGTAAAAAAAAGGATCCGTATTCAAAATCCTACAAGATGGAGTTCTCTTCAATAATAATTAGCCTCAAAATCATTGCTTGCTGACCCACGAAAGCTTTGCGGGCATCCTGGTGGCAGCAGCTACAAATACTAATCTGACTGTTCAGCGGACGGGGCTGTAACATCAGGCCGTGTCAGCCGTCCTGCAGTGTTCCCTGTGCTCCTGCCTGTGCTGCCTGGCAGCTGGAACTGCAGCAGCGGAGTCGCCTGAAAGCCTGGTAATTCACCGAGTCCATGTGCAATGCTGGGCCAGGTACCCTGTGATGAAGCAGCGTTTTCCATTAAAAAGAAAAATCGAATTTTCAGGGGCCTCGTACTGAATGTTCCTGTCGGAGTCATTGGGGTGGGAAACAAACCCCTGAAACTGCAGCTACGTTATCCTGCTCTCCCCCTTGCCTCGCAATTTGAGCTGAACTACCTCTGCTTAACAACTTGAGGCCCGAAGCAGGGAGACCAGTCCCGCTGACTCCCAACAAGAGCAGGCTCAGGACGTTAAGCGCGTGCCGCTGCCTCTCCTGCATGACGGGAGAGCACTAGCGCAGTGAGCCAGCTGCTGCTAAAGCATCCCTCTCACTCTCCAGCTCTGCTTCCTGATCCCACCTATGTGGGGTACAAACAGGGAGTGACAGCTAGAGGTAGAAGACTAAATCCGCCCTTCTTCAGTGTTTCACTCTGTGTTCAGTGCTTCCTCTGACCAGGATTTGGTGATTCTTCCGTCAGCCTAGTAAAACCACACCTGGCTTGTATTTCTCAGCAAGTGCTTCACTGAAGAAAGTCCCGGAATACAGTAATACAGAGGCAGGAGTATGAGCTTCAGAAACTGAATCAGTTTGCTAGGCAGGGCCAGTAAGAACTTCTACAGTGTTTCGAGCTTCTTAGAAGAAGAAATTGAGCCATCTTTAGAAGTAGGTAGAAATTCCAAAAGAAAATGGTAGTATTTCTAAAGAAATCTTGTGACTGAAATGCATAGTTGGTAGCACAGGAAGAAGTACTGGCTTGCTTAAAGCATGTTTTAAATAAAAGGTGGAAAACTTGATTAAAATTCAGCGATGAAGTCAGCAGTCTGAGGAAATACAGAACAAATGGCAAATACCTGTACAGGCTTCTCCACTGTTGCCATCCACCCTGCATCCAGCTTGATGTGGGTGCGTGGAGCAGCAGGTATTAAACCTCAAGCAGTGGAAACCTGTAGGCACAACTCTGGCAAGTGTGGAGTAAGAGGGACTCCAGACTGGGAATGAAACTGGATGATCTAGAACACAGAAACAAGCTTACCCCTGCCTGGCCAGTAGGAACTGGGGAGAAAAGTGAGCTGAGGAGCTCTGTCCTCCCTGGTGCCTCACTGTAGCCCAGCCTGCAGATTAGCTTCTTCATAAAATCTTTCTCGAGCCTGTTGCGTGCAGTTTCAAGGCCTTACGTACCTTCTGATGTTTGTAAAGTTCGTCCATGGCAAGCAGATACCTTACAATTAATTAATTTAAATGTACATTAGACATCAGGTAATACACTTTTATATCAAAATCACTGAAAATAGTTCCTCAGCTAATATGCGGTGGTGAAAAGAATGCTGTACTTTCTGCTTTTTTAATTCAGAAAATAAAAAGGTCATTTTCCATTGAGTAAGTGCAAAGGCAGGGTAGAAGAGAGCTGGAAGACCAAAGTGAACAGCAGAAGTCTAGCAGCACAGACTGAACGTGCCGCATCTCTGCAGAGGATTTAAAACAGTTAAGGAGGATTAGAAAAATAAGCAGTTTACCTGTCAGTATAGCTTCCAGGCTGTCTCCACAGACCCCGAAAGCTCTACTGTCTGACTTTCTGATGCTCCTGAAAGTCAGGTGATGTCTGACTTCCCAGGTTCTTTTATTTTTTTTATCTATGCCACAGTATTAGACATTAAGATCAGTTCTCATTAAAACTGCCTGTGCCAATCATCAAACCTTTTTTCCTTTGCTTCCTTCTTGTATGCTCACTTGTGACGCTTTGACTTTGAAGGAAACCACAAAAATGTAGTCATCATGTTATCTCCAGACTTGGTCTGTTCTCATAGCCCCTTTCCTTTCGGTTTCGCCCTTGTCCCCTCCTCCATCTATAATAATTCCCACATGTTTATGCAAAAATATTGGACTCTCTTTTATTATTGGCAATTAAGAGAGGCAACAGTTTCAGCATCTCTGCAAGAATAGTCATTTCTAAAAGCGAACAGTGCCTAGACTTTCTGCAACTTTTAGAATGCCAAAAACCAATCAGCGTAGCAACACTACAGTACTTAAATAAAACAGGGCTGTGAATAGTGGAGGGATCATTTCCACACTCATCTCTTCCTCCCTGTTGCTACTGAATCTAAAAATGAAGACTGTTCCCTTGCCCAAATATGCAGTTTAGACTTGATTCAGTGACCTAATAATCATCTGACAGCGAGATGACACAACATGCCCATAGGTCATAGCCCAGTGAAATGTCCACTGAGCCCCAGAGGCTCATTTGTGATTCAGCACTGAATCTGACTGCCAGAAAGAATTTAAAGACACCTAAAGGAGCTAGTAGTCGTGTAACTCAATTTAGCGCACCTCAGTTGGCCAGTGACATTGGGTGGCTAAAGCTGAAGGGCATAAACATCCCGCTTTTGCTTTCCCATTGCCATCCTTGAAGGTCTGGCTAGTCCTGGAAAAGGTGGAGCAGACTGCAAGTTGTGAGCTGTACAGTGTCGGGGTCTGGGGGATAATGATACCCTTCGGGGAGAATGCAGACAGGCTTTGCTGAGCCATCAGGGATGTACCTGTAGCTAGCGTCTCTGATTTACGGCATCTCGTAACAGTTCCTGGGATTGCTGTAGCTTTTAAAAGCTAGCATGATCTGAACTAAGTCAAGTCCCATAAGTATAGTTTTAAAATAGGAATGATTGGATTATCCTAAATTATCATAACTATTAGAAAACAGATCTGGGAGAAACATGGCAGTCTAGAACTGGCAAAATTCTCATGGAGATCAATCAGTCTGAATAAAAAACAGGGCCTGTTTAACTCTGTACAAGCGGAGAACACGAAGGCTTACAAGAGTAGCAGAGCCTTATACACAGCAGAGGACTTACTCCCCACCACAAGAGTAACCCCAAACAGCTAACAGTGATCCAGGAAGGAGACTCTTCAAAGAGGAAAGGTCAATACCAGCATAAAGCTGATCTGAGGGCTATCTGCCTCAAAATTCCCAGGGCTTTCAGTTTCTGCTCATACTGTCTGCATCTTTTGGGTTGGCCTGGCTAACTGGCAGGGGCAGAAAGGAGAAGATGAGCCTGGATTTAGAAAAGTAGTAAGATGTCTCTCTCAAGGTGGAGAAGACAGGGCCTAGCAGCTAGGGTCTATAAAACAGCGAAAGAGCTCAGATCCTAGCCTGAGTGGAAGTCCAACAAGTGGTTTCTTTTGCATCCCTCTGGTCAGTGTGACACCATAACACTTGCTTTACTTAAAGACAGCAGAGTTTTGCTTCCCTATCTGTTTTCTATGCTGGAAGAGATGTCTTCCTTTGACACCACTTTGTAGGTTTTTGGGGGTTTTAAAGAATAAAGATATTTATACAGTATTTGGTCCCATAGGGGCCAAATTCATAGAGTCATAGAATGGTTGGGTTGGAAGGGACCTTAAAGATCATCTAGTTCCAGCCCCCTGTTCCTTGGTTTGTTCAAGGGCCAGACACAAGAGCAGCCAGTCTGCTCAGGACCCCTCCGACTCTGCTCTTTCCAAGTGCTTGAGAGCCAGAGCTTGAGCCTAAACAAACACATCAGCTTGTTCAGAAAGTTTCTGTGCCAAGGACTAATGAATCTGCCATATTCGCTGCACACCTAGAAAAATCAAATTAGCTTGGGTCAGTTTACAATACTGCACAACAGTTGTGGCTGTTGCTAATACAACGTGAGCCAGAAGTACAGGCTTGGCTCATTGTCTTTAGAACGGAAGACAACAGAGTAGAAAGAAAGGGAAACAACAGAGTAGGTGGTGTCACCACACATCTGTACTGCTGAAGGTACAGCCCAGGGAAGTACCTTTAGGTGGAGCTGACACCCAGAGAAATTGTGCTAACGTGTAGGACGCTCCGTTCACGAAACAGGCAAAGCCAATAGCCTTTTCCACGGTTTTCAGAAGTCAGATGCTAGTTAAAGCCCGTGGATATGTACACATTCCTTCATATAAGTAATTAGCTACTTTATGTGTGGCGCCTTCTGGATTAAAGAAAATTCTTCTATGCAAATAAGAAGTGGAATAGACTGGTCAGATTTATATGTGCAAAAAAAGACCTCTTTTATGTAAATATGTAGTATTTATTTATGTGAGTTTCTTATTTCATAGACTAGTGCTAATTCCTAGACAGCTCCCGCATATTTAAAATGTTCGCCCCGCATTGTTCTTTTAAACAATGCCTGTATACAAACATTGAGGATGAACAATGGATTTTGACGACATGCTTTAATAAATGAGACAAAACCACGTGTCTTGGAATTGGCTTTTTCGCTTTTTCCACTAAATGCTCAGATCCTGTCCTATTGAAACCGATGGCAAAACTCCATTGATTCAGTAAGGTCACATTTTCACTCCAAATTCTTTTCCAGGAATAAGTAGATTTGGCCCAAGTTTGTATGAAGATACTGCTTTATTTCTTCTGTTCTATTGAATAACAGAGTGGATTGATATTCAAGAATGAAAGCTCATCAAGTTTAAATTTCAGTTGTTTTATAATAATAGCCATATGTTAGTTATAGATTGTGTAAGTCTGAAGTTTTGGTAATTTAAAACTGCTTTAAAGTGACCTTTACATGGTTCCACATTTCAACGTGTTCTAAAAGCGGTCGGTATCGTTCCTTGCTCATAAATCCTTACATTAAAAGAATCTGCAGGCCTGGGCCCTCAGTTAACAGGCTTACAGTAAGGAAGTCCTGCAGACATTTATATGCACACGCTTAACCTGACAAATCGAGTCTTCACAATGCAGTCAACACAACTGCACTCAGTGGGCAACATCAGACCAGGATGAACTGTCAGCTTTTCAGAAAGGTCACTTGCTCTCATCGCTGAGGAGAGCTGTTCTGTTCTTCTCTAGTTAAACGGTACAAGGCAAGAAGAGGTAGTATGTATGGGCAATAATCTGTTTTTTCCACTGGAGGCCAGTGAAGCTGGGAGGGCAGAGGCACTGGGTGCACTACGTGGGCTGTAGCTCCGCTCCGCTGCCACTGCCCGGTGGTGCCATCCGATTCCTCCCTTTTCCCACCCGCGCTGCAGCTGATCCTGCCTTTTGCTTGGGCTGCTCACTGGCTGCAGTTTCTTACTCGCTTACAGTGCTCTGCTCCCTGCTCATCTGCATTCATTTGTGTGTCATTGCTTGCATGTCGGAGATCTTTCTCAAAAGCCTAATTATTCCTGTTATCGGGAATTTCTGATTTTCTCTGTGACTTCCAAACTGAATATTTCGGCTGTTACGATAAAGGTGATACACACTGCCTATCTGCTGTGCTTGCCACCTCAAATACCAGCACTCGGAAAGTGCTTGTATTTTGCTAAAAGGGAAACTGAGGCACATCAGCTAAAGCTATTTGCCAGAGATTGTACAGCACGTGAACAGTAAGGTACAGACCAGAACCACATCTCCTGACCTTTCCTTCTAATGCCTTGGTCTTTAGGCATGAACTGCAAAATAAACCAGCAAAACTAGTAAGAGCATAAAAGTGTCACACTCAAAATAAGATCAAAACAGGTTTTGGTATGTTGACAAAAAGGGAATGCTGACTGAAATCTGCCCTGGATCGACTGATATCTTAATAGTCCTCCTACTTCTGTGGAATTCGGTTGTTTCTCCCACGACATTAAATGTGCAGTTGCTGTATGTGCAGCACCCTTCCCGTGAACAATACCAGCCGCCTAGCAGTTGGCCAGATTTGCTTTCCCTTTAGATGTGCTGTTGTGTTCAAAGCCCATTTTCCCGGCATTTAGATGGCTGATGCGTTTGAACCTAGATTAGATGTTTTCAGTGAAAATCCACAATAGGGCAGACAGACACAGTGGATCCGTAGCGCCCACTCCAAGTACTCCTTTCCCGCTAACAGCTGAGGAGATTCACTTTGAAATTTCCCATTAAGTACCTCTGCCTCTTCAAAAGCTTTGCCTTCCTTTGGCCCTCAGCCCTGCAAATGCTTGAGCACAGGTATGTAAGCAGCTCCACTGACACGCGTAACTCACCCCACCGGTACTGATAATGCACTGAGCAGATACATATGTTTGGAGAACAAGGCCTTGTTCAGGTAAGAAAATATTCTTGTAATTTTTTTTTGCTTTTCTTTTGCAAAACTCCAGCTTTGGAAAAGAAATAAAAAACGCCCTGTAAATTTGAGGGAATAAACTCAAGCTCTGATTTCATTTTATTGTCACACAATTCTTAGGAATCACACAAAAAACACCATAAGGCTGGCTGTGAAAGTCTGGGGCCTGATCCTGCAGCCGTGCCCAGCGCCTCTGGTGAGCGCGGGCACAGGAGAAACGGGCCCGCGGAGCGCGGCCTCTCCAGGTGCTCATTCGAAGGACGAGGCCGCGTCTCTCCATCTCCGGGTGCTCTTCCGGGGGCTGTTTTGTGATTCCTGTGGCGAACAGAAACACACCTGCGTTATAATGAATTAGAGACGCTCGTTGTAATGAGCACCGCGTGTCCGCGTGCCCAACGCCCGGCGGAGCACCGCACCGCACCGCGACGCGCCGCGCCGTGCGGGGGGCTGCGAGCCTGGCCGGCCAGGGACCGACTGAACCGGCCGCTTCGCTGCTCGGGGTCGGTAAGGCGCCGGGGAAAAGCCGCAGAGCAATGGCAGTCGGTCGCTCCCCCTCCCGCAGAAATAACGCCCGGCCCCGCAGCGCGCCGCGGGCCAGGCAGCCGGCGGGGGGGGGGGAGACCCCTCAGCCAAGCCCCATTGTTTAGGTTTCTGTCACAAGCCACGAGAAGACTTGATTTCTTTCATCTCTGGAGTTTTCATTATCATTCAAATTTCATTTTCCATTAATTGATCGGGGATTAGCGAAGCCATTATGCAAAAAATTAAGACGAGCCAGATGCAATGAATAATTCATGGTGGGCAATTACACTTTCTTCCTGGTGTGCTTCCTAACTTCCCTCCGACTTCCCGCCTGCTGGAGACGACGGCCTTCCCTCCTCCTTCCCTCCCGGTGCCAGCCTTCCCTGCCGGCAGGGCCGGGCCGGGCCGGGCCGGGCCGTCGCTACCGGCGCCGCGGGACGAGGGCCCCGCGGGCGGGAAGCCGGGCCCTGAGGCGGCACGCGGGGCCGGGGGCGCTCGCCCCGCCCGCCGCTAGGTGGCAGGCGCCGCCCGCGGTGCGCGGAGGGCCGCGGAGGGCGCCGCGCGGCTCCCCACCGGGCTCACGATGCTTATCAGGGCGGCCGCAAGCGCGGCGGGCTCGGCGGTGCCTGCCTGCCCGCCCGGCCGCCACACGCCCCCCCCGACGGGGTGCCAGCCGGGAGCGGCCGCGGGGCGCTCCCCCCCCCCCGCCCCATCACCCGCGCGTCCTCGTCCCACACCCCTCACGCCGGGGCATCTCATTTATCCCACCGGACAGTCGTTGCCCCATTAAAGCGCAGTCCCCACCCTTTCGCGAGGACCTTTCATCTGGGGAAGTTTTATGACACTTTGTAAATGTGCAAAGTTTTTAATTAGACTCGCCAGACAGCCCCGGGCAGCACTAGCGCCACGAAGTCTTCATGCTTCTCCCTGCTTTACAGCACAACAAGCCGCTCTACTCCTTTGAAGACAATGCCGACTATGTCTACGACGTCATGTGGTCGCCAGTGCATCCCGCGCTCTTCGCCTGCGTGGACGGGATGGGGCGCCTGGATCTGTGGAACCTGAATAACGACACCGAGGTGAGGCGGCCCGGCGGGCGGCGGGGAGGCGCGGGCGGGACCTTAACCCTGTCAGGGCCGGCGGCGCGGCGCTGCCGAGCACCCCCTCGGCTCCCTCGGGGCGCGGCGGGGAGGGCAGGTCCCGCTGCCGGGGGAGCCTGCCCGCCCGTCCCCCTCCCGCCTGCCTGCCTGCCTGCCTGCCTTCCTTCCTTCCTGCCTTCCTTCCCTCCCTCCTTCCCCCGCGGCGGGGGCCGCTGCTCTCAGGTACCTGTCAGGGGTGGGGAGGGCCGGCTCCGGCACCCCCGGCAGAAAGCCAACACAAACAAATAGCCGCGGCGCGGACTCGGGAAGGAGTCTCCCTCGCTTGCTATTTTGAGCCGCGCCCGTTTTGTGGCTTTTTCACGTTGCCGCCCCCCCCCCCCCCCGGCGTTCCTGTCAGGCCGCGCTGCAGCCGCTGCGTGTGCGGTGCCTCCCCTCGCTCGGGCGGGCACGCCCTGGCAGCCCGGCCGCGGGCAGCGCTCCCGCCTGCGGCGAGGGCCGGGGCGCCGGGCAGCCCTGCGCCGGCCTCCCGCGCCCCGGCCGTGCCCTGTGCTCGGGAGGGGGAGTCCTCCGCTCCACACCCTCTGTTAGAGATACCGGAGGGTACCGTGCCCCCAGACACCCAGCGTCCTCCCTCACCTCCCGCCTGCCCGGCCGGCTGCCTGCTCCGCCCGAGGTTGCTGAGCACGGAGCGTCTCTCCACGTCTTGTTTCTGATTTTATACCCTCGCCTTTTTTTTTTTTTCTTATCTTTAAAATTTTTCTGGGAAACTTAAAAGGCACAAACGAACGCAAATGAAAAACCGAGTTTTCTTTCCATCGCTGTTCACCAAATAGCGGGGACCCTTGGGGTGGGAACGTTGCACCTTTGAATTTCGCTGACGAGAAAGGATTAATCAGAGACCTCTTTGCAAAGATTGCCAACAGTAAATACCGTATTTTTAAAGTCATTTTCCAAACGTGCGAAACGCCTCTTTTTGCTTCTAGTATTTCCGATTAAAAAAAAAAAAAAAGCTACAGGCTTGATACTATTTTTTCTGGATTTGAGTTTCCCCAAAAAATGGTTTTGAAAAAACCTGTCATGTCGCTTGAGGTCAGTCTTAGATGGCCAGCAATCAGTATTCAGCACAAGAATCAAAATGTTTTTCCACAACTGAAGTCTTGCGTGTTTTTACTTAATGCCATGTAAAATTAAGAACAAACAGACTGTAAAAAAAGTCACATATTAACTGACAGTTCCTTTTTATTTTCAAAAAAGGGAAGACCAAAGAGTAAGCAGCAGTATTCCCTCCATACACCGTATTATTTACAATTATTTTTTTTATGATTAGTTTGATCATTAATACACCTTTCACAGAAGCACGCTATACATATCAGCCAGAGTAAAATACGGGCACAGTTTATGGCTTGCAGTGAGTGGTGCTTGCCATAAATAAGCATGGACAGGTAAGAGGAGCCAGCACCGGGCGCTGCATTGTCAAGGGGAGCAGTGAGGCCTTTTGAAGTGCTCTAAGCAGGAAGCAGCACAGCCTTTTTAATTAGAGTACATACAGCTGGAGGATATACAGGAGGAGTCTCCTCAGAATTTATTTTGGGAAGGGAGGGACATATCCTTCAGGTGTTCTCATTAATGCAGGCTTAAACACAGAGCATAAAACCCAGCATTTTAAGAAGAAAAAAAAATAACCCTCTCCCCCCAAATACCACGGCTGAAATCCTGCTCTGCTTGAAATCAACTGATGTTTTGCCATTTAACTCAATAAGACCATAATTTCTTTCCAAAAAATTAGTATGGACCGCTTGATCCCATTCCCATCAATAATAAGGTTGTATGTAGAAAACTGCTGATATATTTTCAGTGTGTTTACATATAAATATGTAGGAACATCAGAAAAAAAATTAATTTCAAGCTCAATCCTGCTTTTCTTCTGCATGCAAGGCCACCCCTGATTTCACAAACTATTTCCATTCTGAGAGGTCAAAATCAGCTCTCATGTAAGGATCAGACTGGAATTATTTCTGTGGTATCTGAGCTTTGTATTTTATGAGAATTGAATTTTGGTCTCTGGAGGCAGAAATACCATTTGGTTTCCTTACTGAGCACAGATGAAACAAATTTTAAAACCTCTAGAAACGATAAACTGGCAGATTCTGAATAGATATGAAGTTTTGTTTTGTGAGAGAAGCAGCAAAAGTATGGCTGAAAGAGCAAACTGTAAGCAGTTCTTTTAAACATTGTAACTGAAAGTGATTGTTGTTTGTTTTTACCCTCTATCTAGTAGGTCATAATTAGTTTATAATTTTCAAGATTTCCAGAATTGATTATGCTGTTTAAGTCTGCACTGCTATTTGCTAAGAAGTCCTTGTCAGTACTTTTGTGTTTGTAATAAGAAATCTTGAAACACCTATTTTTTAGATCATTATTACTTTTACATGTCAGATATGTGATGTCAAAGTATTTGTGAAGACAGTAGAAAATGACAGGTATATTAATGTGTTTAACTGCTAGCTATTGATAAAAATCTCTATGTAAGAACTAGACACGACTGTTATTAATGAGACCTGGTTTTGTTTAGTATAGGAAATAAGCCACGTTATTATTTAGGTATTATTTTGTAAGCCAATTAACAAAATATCTGGTTTTAGTTACAATATGCTACCTTCAAATTTTTGAACTGTAACACAGTTTCCACTAGTGTTACTCCCCATATTTATTAAAAACCTTTCTCCAGAGAGCTTCTGATCAAAATAACTAAAATCATTTGACCGTACCACAGATGTAATCAATCTGAGTATTCTCAAAATTTCAGCATAAAGTAGCAGGGGTGTTTGTGTGCTTCATGTTGATCTGTGGATACCAGAAACTATTTTTGTAATAGCAATGAAAGTCATCACATTTTATTTTGTATTTGATAAATGAATATAAAACCTTAAAAAGCAAAAAGCCCTTATCCACGCCTTCATTCTTTTGCAAACTGAATGTTATTTTTATGGATCAGTATAGTGAGGTTTGCAGATAGTTTCAGGATAGCAGATGCTGATTCTCACCTATGCTTCGACAACATTTCTTTTTTGATCAAGACTGGAGAAGGTCTGTAGGTTATTGGCAATTCTTATTTATCTGTGAACTGGTATTAAACTGGCTTACAGAATTGCTTATTTCTGCTGTGTTATATCCCATTCAAATGTTTGTTGTTTTTTTTTGCATGCCCTACCTTAGCTTTGAAAGTGTGAAGATGGTGTCTATTTCTAAAAACAGATAACAGATGTATTTGCAAGCAGGTTTTCACACTACGTAAGAAATAGGAGTAAAAAAAAAGTATATTCTTATCATGTGGGTTTTTCTGACTGCATCTTTCTTCATCTGTTACCTGTTAAATTTTCATTTCAAAATTGTTAAAAATCTGACAAGCACCAACTTCAGAGAATTTATAAAGTATTTCAAATGAGATTTTAAAAATGTAATGCTACTACTGTAGAATAAACTCTTATATTTGAAATCTAAAATAGGCATATGTAATTTAACCTATCACTATTGAGAGCAGACAAATCTATTTTAAGATACTATGGTTTTACTGTGTTTCTCTCTGTATCACTGGAGACAAGGCTTTTTATTTAGCTTTTTAAAGACCGTTTCATTATTCCTTTTTATTTTGTTAGATAGCTTTGCGGAATAGTAACAGGATTTTACAAAACCGTCGGGTTTTGAAAAAAATCATGGGTTGTGTCTAGTGTCTGTGGCATGCATGCTGCTTATTTTTATGTGGAACACTGAAAGAATGCTGTATTAACAAAAAAAAAAAACACCATCCAGCTCTGGAGTTATGTATTTCAGCCTTCTGAAAGATTTGTGAAAATTTGGTTCCCTAAATACACGTTGTGTATATTTGTGTATGAAACAAGTGTCTTTGATCTACAGTTTTCTGAGCAGCATAGCTGGTTAGCGGATTAGTCCTCTAGAAATGTGGCATTTGGTTGTTGTTTGGAGAAACCCATTTCCAAATGTTATGAAATTAATTTTGGCTGGAATTAAAATAGCTTTCTTTTTTTTTTTTTTTTTTAGAAATCAGTGATCACAAGAATAAATCTTGCCTGTTTTCTACTGTGATTTTATCATGGATCAATGACCCCATGTCAGATTTAGGACATTTGGCTCTCGCCCACCAAGCAGTAACGGACTTGGGACGAGGAGTCAGGGTGTGCCAGCTTTTTTGGGTGATGCTGCCTTGGACAGGACCTAGGCCTTGCGCAATGGGGAGATGAGTCCAGTGGCTTATTTGCATTTGAATGACTTCTTAAAGGGGGGGTGGGGGGGTGGTATCTGCTTTCTGATTGCCATCCAGCATTATTTCTACATCATTCTGCAAACAAAACCCTCTTGCATTTCACATGTGGGGCTCAGGACGCTACTATGAAAGCCCTTCACAGAGGTGACACTGTAGCTGGGCAGGCTTGTCGTGCTCGAGGTTTTGCAGGCTCCTGTCTGGGTGGGTGAGGAAGAGCAGGGAGTCTCCAGGGCAGAGGGGCAAGGCAAGCAGCCTTGCTTCCCAGGCCTTGTCCTGCTGCTGGCGTGGCTCCGCATGCGCTACGACCGTAGCGAGAACCTGCGGAAGTCTGCAAAGGTTCAGCTTCCTGCCGTCACTCATCTCGTGTGACACAATGAAGGCGTTGGAGCTGAGGAGGAGATTGGCATGGGAACTGTACAACGGTTGTTTTAAAATTATGTTTATTCTGGATCTTTGGACCTATCTCACAACTACAATATAAAGCTACAGCCAGGATGAACTCAGCAAAATACTGGTTTTGTTAATCTTGTCCATTTGTCGATGTTCAGGCCAGGCTTTAATACCACCTTCAAGCTGCCTTCTTCCTGCGTCTGCTGTGCTGTGCCAATAATGAGGACAGAAGGAGGACCTGTCACTCCTCCAGAAGTAGCCCAGACTCTGGTTCCTGTCCAACTACTTCTTGCCTGGACTGCTCTCCAATTCCATGTCCATTTATAGATCCCGGGACACCCCCTTGTCCCCATCTCACCATGTGACCAAGACCTGGTCCCACAGGTGGATCTGGTGGAGGAGCTGCTTCTGCAGCTATCCTATCCCACTTGCCCTGACCTAAAAATCATTAAAGCTAAAAAGCCTTGTTTGGAAGACTGTCATGCCAAGCTACAGGCTCCTTGCTCAGGCAGGTTCTCCTATTAAAGGCAGCTGGGTGGAGCATTTGCAGACTTGCAGGTTACCGTCATTTGTCTTATGAGGTGACCTAAATCAACTGAGCGATCTTGCTATCTGGGACAAACACCCACGCAGTTCCTTCCTCCTGCAGCATCTTTTGATGCCCTCATTCCAGCATAGATCACAAATACTTCTCCTAAGATTGCATTCATTGCTTTATTCATCCCACGCATTAACCAGGATCTTTATGTAGTCTTGTGGATCACCTGTTAAGTTGGTTGACTTGGAGCAGGGAGGGGGGTTGGAAATTAGACAGCATCCAGGTGTATTTAAAGCAGAAGTCTCCTGGGGATGTAAAATAGAATTGTGGGAATATATTGTAGGAGTTCCTAAATGTCAGCTCAGCTGTTTTCACTTCTGCCATGTCCTCACTGAAGTGATTAGCTCAGGACTTTTTTGACGTAACACCTAATATTCGACCTCTCCATCTAGCCGCAGAGGTGAGTATGGATTTAAAGGATCTGTCAGCATGAATATAGCGATGTGTCTGCCAACTGTCAGGTTATCTGGGCCCAAGTTAGAGGTCAGAAGCCAGGGCAGGACTGAAGCCAAGTCCTACTCAGTTGGTTCTTGGTCGTAAGTCAGTGACTTTTCAGCAAGAAGCAGATGTGGTTTCACATGTCTCTGAGTTGAAGAGGAAAAAGCTGTTTCATTTGTTGCCCTTTACTGTGGAAAAGTCTTCCCTGCTCATTCCAAGCCATCTCTTACTCTTTCCTCTTTTTAGCACATGTGACCCAAGAAACAACGAACCCTTTTTCTTCTCCCCCCAATAAGAATTGTATGTTACTTCCAGCAATGCCAAGAGACTCGTGACTCACCCTGCTAAGCAGGACATTCAAAACTGACCTCCGGGTTCGCAGGCAGTGTGATTTTATTGTCCTTCCTGTTCAATTGTTTCAACAGGTTCCCACAGCCAGCGTCACCATTGAAGGAGCTTCTGCCCTCAACCGTGTCCGTTGGGCCCAGGCTGGGAAGGAGGTAGCAGTTGGTGATTCAGAAGGTCACATATGGATCTATGATGTTGGAGAGGTATTATTACTGGTTTTGGTTTTTTAAAATGCTTGGCTCCTGGACAATGCCACATCCAAGTTTGAGAAAAAAGCATGTGTCATGACACATGAGTAGGACACCTCCAAAGAATAAGTCAAATTTCTCTCAGTGGAGTCCCCGTTGATTTTGGGTTGCCAACAGTGTGTTAGTCATGAAGCTACGTTGCAAAAGAGGTAACTCATTAAAGTCTCATGAGAAAAGGCTTTTTTGAAAGTTTTCAGTGTTTTAAAACTTTTTTTTAATGGTTCTATGAGGACAGGTGGAAAAAGTTACAAAGGAACATAAAGAGGAAAGTAGAGGTGCAAAAAGGAGCCGTGTTGTTCTGAAGTTGGTCTTGAAGTGTTCACCTTTTCTATTCCAGTATCTGTTATTTTGTGACTGGCTTAATGCTGTAGATTTTTCTCAGCGTGACATGTACAGAATACATCTGTTCTTTTAACACTGAATAATGCTGAATATGTCTGAATATGTGCAAAAGTACTAACAGGAGGAAACGACAGGTGTCATTGTGGAGGATGGTAGGTGCATGTGTGATAAAGAGTATGTAGGTGCTGAGAAATAGCAGGATGTGTATGCTGTGTCTGAGGCTGCTCTCAATTCACCCTGCTACATCTTATAAAAACCATCTAAACTGCGGTGTGTTTGGCACTGATGGAATCTACCTCTTTGTTGATGAATACAGTATAAAGTGTTCTGTCAGCATTACAATCCCTTGGAACAGTTAAGGGTGAATCTCTGAGCAATCAGCTTTTATGTAGAGAATTTGTTTTCCATCATTATCTGTGATAGGATACTGAGATATCCATCTCTACACAGTAGGGAAACATTATAGAATACATACAGAATTATCTGTAACTCTCATAAAGTGATTTTATGGCCCATAGCAAAATTGCTTGTGCATGACTCATATTTTTGGATTGCATTCGCTTGTGCAGGAGTTGCCTTTCCTCACAAATGTTTGCTGAAACTTCTTGCCATATTGTTAGCATGATTTCTAAATTGTCTGAGGTTACTGCGTTCTGATTTCCCTATGACACTGGCAGGTCAGGCTGTTTTTATTTATTTTTCATTTTTGCATGACTGTTCCAAAAAGGTGCTTTTTCTGTCTTCCAAGTGGTATGACAGGCTGTAGAAACATCTTTGATGACAGTGCAGTCTGATCTTGTCTGGGGGTCTAGACGAGCTGTCTCTTTTTGTGTATCATACACCAAATAGTTGATAGGATTATTTATCCCTGCAAGCTCACCCAGGAGAAAATAGATTTAGTGTCCTATGCAGAAGAAGCAATATTTAAGGTTTTGGCCTTTCCTCTGTATAATCAGACTTCAACTTGCAAAATGAGTCACAGTGATACACTCAGATCAAAAAGAAAGACAGGCTTTTATTAGTTGAAAAGGAAAAAGAAAAGAGAGTCATTCAACAGTATTTATTTGTGTGAGTCCAGATCAGTGTTATATGAAGTGTTCTGCTTCATGGATGTTGTGTGCCCTGCCCCTGCAGAGCCCCGGCGTCTCCAGCTCGGCTCCATACACACTTACGCACACAGATGGATGTCCATCCACATGGCTGCTGACAGATCATGGGCCATTGCCACCCCTCCTCCTCTGCCGTAATGGATGAAGGAGCTCATTAATTTGTTGCCTGGTTCATTTTGGCAGTATCGGTCCCTGCAGTAAATCCTGTACCAATTTCAGGAGAGGTGGTCTGGGCTGCAACAGCTTCGGATTCTAGCAGGGCTTTTTCTGGTTTAAGAAAGAAGGGTGCCCATGTATTCTCCAGTACAACTCTTCTCACTGTAAAGCCTTAAGTGAGATGCAGAAATACAAGCAGCTCAAGAGCCTGGAACCAAGGGCTTGTACAGTGTGTAGCAGCCGCCTCAGTCGTTACCCCTCTGTGCTGGTCCGTAAAGAGCTCTCCGATGAGTTACTCCATGCTTAGCTGTCCTCAGGCATGACACATGGGGGATTCACAGCATGCAAATGCACTTCTGGAAGTGTCTGGCAAAAATACGGTGGCCTGTAATGCTCTCTCTTTACTTCAGTGTGCAGACACCGGCCAGTTTCTTGGCTCAGCTGGGGTCCTCTTTTGACTGTCCTTTTTGTATGGGTTTGATTCTGGGGTATGACGGGGCTGGTCTGACAGTTTAAAAGGGGCAGTCCCTCTCCCCCGGCCAGCCAGCCATCCCTAACCATATCTCTCGCCGCCCAGTTTTTGTGCTGGTAGCAGTGCTTCTCACCACCCACATTGTGGGAAGGGAGATTGATCAGCAGAGAAGTATTGATTTATTTATTTTTTTGTTTTGTTTTCCTGGTGTATTTTTATCCATGAACTGACCCAGCGTGAGAGTTGGATGAGTGAGCACGTGGCTGGGGGCGAGGGCCTGGGAGCTGGGAGTTGGACCGTACAGCACCTGCCAGCACCTCACTCGGATTTGACCCAGCAGCGTTGCAAAGCCTAAAACTAAGCTGTGACAGTTGACCTTTCAGCAATAGCACTCTACCTGTCTCCTACAGCATCAACTTCAGCAAAGACCTTGCCACTGAAAGAACTCATCCCTGCCTGACTGATAACTCAGTAGCATCCACTTACCTGAAGGTGCACCTCTCTGATTTGGGAAGATGGGTGTGATTACTCGCATTAGAAAGTCAGCAGGCCACTTTTACAAAGACCTTAAATACACTCACCAAAAACATGAATGCTCCACTGATACTGCACCCTTTTTAAAACCTTTCTTTCCTCATGACTTTTCTAAAGACCACATTAGATCAGCTGTAAATTCCTCAAACATTGGTTCCATCAGAAAAAATTGTGATTATATTTGTATTACAATAAAGCACACTGTCTTTGAATTGCACATTACTGTATAAGCAACTTTTCTTATCTGTTTGAACAGAGAGAGTTGAATTTTGGTCAGAGCAGAAAACATCAGGATATCAAATCATTAAAGAAAAAATTTAAGTGATAGGAATTTTTACTTTGGTAGATTCATCACAGTTTTGAGGAACTATTCTAAAGAACAGTAAAGTTCTCTGCTGCTATTAACCCATATGGTGCAAAGAGAAAACATTGTATGGCCTAAGTGAAAACATAAGACAAGAGGTCTAACCTTGCATCCTTTATCAAGGCAAGGAGTCATAGTCTTTATGACACAAGAAATGGCAGAAATACGAAGAACGTGGCAGAGTCCGTGACCAGGGAGTTAAAAATAATGGTGACATTTTCAGTTAGGCTATATGATGTTATCTCCTTAGAGTATGTACTTTTAGTTGTTTGATTTCGGCATCGTGTCTGAAAATAACTGAACACATTTATTTTCACAGTGAGGGGTCTATTTTCTCCTCAATGCGTGTGCTTTATGCCCATTAGCATTAATGGGAGTTATACACACACTTCCAGGGGAGAGGAGACTTAAATAGTCCATACAGATGTGCTCTTGTGGATCAGTATCCACTGATTTAAAGAATGTGAGTTATAAAATGAAATAAAAACCCAAACACACAAAAATCTGATTGTTTCAGTGTGATGGGGTCTTAAACGTATATAACTTAACCAGAGAATATAACCGGTCATTGTAAATACACTTTACTCTCCGTAAGATCTAAATATCCAAAACTTTGCTGGTCTAGTAGTTGAGATATTATTATTGTGATAGTATGTATAATGTATTTTAGCTTCTGTGGTCTTATTGCTTATTTACTGGGCAGCAAGTTTTCTGTATGGTAGAAGTTGATTTTAACAGAACATGGATCACTGACTATAGATTTATTCACATGTCCAGATGATTGATAGTTAGACCTAACTGCATGTCTCTTTGTAGATATATTTTCTAGAAAGCCTGCTCCCATTGTGCATGCTTCAGTGATGTTACACAGTTGCCGCTGTCATAAATATTCTCTAACAACCACATTTGTTGCTTACCTGGCTTATTGAGAATGCTCTTTGCACCTTTGGTTGTGAAAGAAGCAGCTTCTCATCCGCCTTGTATTATTTCTTTCTTTTTTTCCCCCCATTAATCTCTTCCAGGTCATATTCTGCTTGCACTGTGAATAAATAGATAGAAAATGTAAATCAGTGATTTATTATTTGATTGTAACAGAGTATAAAGTAAGTTTGCAGCACTGTGTTGGAGAGTTTGAAACTGTAATCACAAGGAGCTTATTACTGTACATTATTGTGTTAAACTAGTTACAGGACAAACTGTTGCCTCTGTTTGGCGGTCATTCAGACACTTGATTCTAGTCATGCTTTTAAAGGACGACTAGTATGACAGGTGGAACTGGAGGAAAGTACGAAAAGGTCTTTCCCTAGACCATCCAGGAAAGCTGGCTCTGCCAAGAAAGCAGCTACCTGGGATTCTTTACGCAGTTACTACCTCTGTCCTTGTTTCCTTGCAGAGAAATCAGAATCATTTTGATATTTATGTGACTTTTTTAGGTTTCAGAGTTAATATCTCCTTAATGCCTGTTAGGGCTGCTGGGTTGCGTTGTTTGTATACTTCCCCATTTGCTCCATGATGGGTGTTAATCCTGTATCGCATTTTAAGTACATGACCAGTGAGGGAGGAGCCAGCAACTTCCTGAAATACGAGGATGAAGTGGTACAGTAAGGAATGTCCTACTGGTGCCTATAAAATAATTTCCTTAGATTTCAGAAGCCTTTAACATCTGGTCTTCAATTCTTAGGGTTCTAGATGGAGAGAAATGTGTATTTGTGACCAACTCTCACATTTCAGCATGGCTACCGAGTCACTTGTTTTTCTGGGAAGAGTGGGGAAGGGTTGGTACTTTGTACTCCTGTCTTGAGATCCTTGTGTTTCACTATAGATTTCATACGGAAAACATATCCAGCATCTCTTTCATGCAGTTAAAAAATACTGTAGCCCAGAAAGAGAAATACAAAACTAGGTTTTGTGTCATGTTGTTATCCAGGTAGATTTTCCAGTAGGTTTACTTTTGCCATCATAAAGCTCCTGTAGAGCAGATATTGAGTTAGGGAATGTTTTTGACACAAAAGCAGAGTCGAGACTCGCTGTAAAATATTTTATTCTAAAATCTGTGTTGAGTTACAAGTATTCTTGGAACACAGATAAATGGCTCGCACACATATCGTGAAGGCATATTTGAGCAATAATAAGGGGTTGTGCTTACAACCAAGTTTTATTCAAAAGCGTTCAAAGATCGGGTAAGATACAGTAGTTACAACAACATGCACAATCCAGGCATAAAGGATAATTAAATGGATTATGAGGCAGTGCCTGAATTTCACCATTGATATTTTTGCTGGGGAGGTTGGAACACTGGCCTCGGAGAATTTTAAAAGCATGTTTTAACAAAGCAAAATCTCTTAAGCGTTGTTGGAAAATGCAAAGAGCTAAGGTTTTGAATTGCTTCCCCTCCGCCCCCAGTTTTATAATGTTCAGTCTTGAGAGACTTTTAAAACTGGAAGCTCTTAGAGATGACCCCCCCCCCAAAAAAAAAGAAGAGAATGACAGCACACTAGAAACGCCAGCTTTTTACTTGAATAATATCTGAAATATTGAACAGAACACCCTCATCATTTGAATTTCGACAGATACAGCCAGTATTCACAAAGGGATTTTTGAAGTAGGTTAAATAAGAACTCCCTAATGAAAAAAATGCACTAGTTTGAAATCAGTCAATTTAATTACTGTGTTTTATGAAGGCCATTACCCATTGCTGATTACTAGGGTGATAAAATCTTTAAGCTTTGGTAGCCTCCATAGGGGGTGAGCCGATCTAAGTAGAGCAAAGTCCAGTCATTATCACCCTAAATACTTGTGTTTCTCATTACAATATTCATTACTTTAGGTTACTGTGCATGCTTTGAGGTCTTTATGTAAGCACTGGTTTATTCTCCTGTAGAAAAATAATGTTGTTATGTTGATAAGTTAAAACCAAGCATTTATATCCTTTTACAGTTTAAAACGAGGCTTGGCTGCATCCAGGCATAGAAAGGCACACATTGATGCCCCCTGAGTACCTCTGCATACTCCTGTTCACGGCTGTGTACTTGTCGGTACAGTCGTACGAGTCTGATAAGAAATGGAAAAGGATATGAGCTACCTTGTTCTTTCAGTCTGCTTTGGTACTTAAATAAGCTGGAATGGAGGCTTGTGTTCCTAATAACAATCTTCATTAGGGAAGCACTTTTCAGAGGGAAAACGGAGCCATGATCTGACTAATCTGACTTAGCCAAGGCTGGTTGGTGAGGGTTTGAGCTGTTTATCATCTCCAGTGCCAGTCCAGGGCCTTGAGCTTCCCTTTCCCTGCCACCTCTTGCACATCATGTGGCATCGCTGCCTCTGCCCTTCTCAGTCACCTGTACCATGGCCTTCTGGGTTACAAAGCAGCTTCATAAAAATGATGTTATTTAAAGGATGACCTCAAAATCATTTCCTTTCTTGTTTAAAAATGTGTATTTTTTAAAAGGCTGCTTGAAATGTGTCAGGGAGATGTGGATCTGGGCTCCTGGGAGAGGAGAGCAGCATGTAGAAAGAGGCTGAAGACTTTGGCATGACTAACCAAGGAAGTCTGAGCCTGGTGGCAACGTAGATGATTCCTGTACCCTACAGAGCTAGGAGTGCTTGGGACCAGAGAGAGAGAACTAGGGAAGCTGAGGACATGCTGCCACCAGCGCACGCGGCTGCAAGCTGGCCATGTATTCATTTCAGTCAAAAATTAGAAAAATATTTTTAACTATCAGAAGGCTGAAGTTCCAGAGCGGGTAGGGACAGTGGGACAAACAGGCTCCTGAAGTGGAGCCAGTCAACAGGATTTTGTGATGTGCTGGTGTGTGGTACAGCAGTGGGTCGCACCTGGCATACAGGGTCACTCTCCTGCCTATGCCATGACGTACACTTGTTCTTGGTAACCACACGGTTTCTTCTGTTGCGCCAAATGTAGAAATGAACATGAAATTCCTCTTTCATTTTACTACCAGAATATCACCTGTTAAAACTAGAGGAGGAAGTACCAGATTTTTAACTAAGATACCCTTTCTCTCATTTGTTTGATTAGACAGTGGAATTAAATGGGTAGTAGTGAAAATAGACAGAAATGGAGTCATCCTAGAAATTCAGTTGATTCTTTATCCTTACCTTCCAGTTGCTTACGATGAAATGTTTCAATAGCTCTCCAGAGATAGCTTATTAGCTCCCTGGAGAATTTCATGAGGTAAAAAGACATGAGTTTCCAATATGATACAAATATTTTTTATAAGAATTCCTCAACTCCTCATCATATGAAATAAAAGGCTTACAAAAACCAGTCAACCAACCAACAAAAATCTGGCTCCGGTCCTTTGTATTCATTTGCCCACTACTTTTAAAGCCAACGTATGTTTCCTTTTCCCTTGCAAAGGCCCAGATCCTCCCCCTGCAGAGAGGATCAGAGAGAACAAGCCACATGTGACAGGAGTTAATCATGTAGCTTAATGCGCGATTAGAAGGCACTCAGACAACGAAGCGATGAGAGCGGCAGAAGAGAAGCTGTAAGAGATCATTCCCTTTCTGCACAGTGAAGGCTGCAGGAGGGGGAGAAGGGAGAGCTGTGTGTGACAATCTTCCTGTCGGTAATCTCCTGCTGAGCTGGGAAACACTGTAAAGGGCGGGAGAGAAAGGAGAAAGACAGGCTTCAGATCGGACGTACCAGTCTGTCCACTGTATGTTTAGCACATTGGCACTACCGGTGGCCTAACTACTAGCTCCTCAGTTACTGCTTCTCCTGAAAACCTTTCAAGGGGCTTAGCGGAAAAGAGAGTCCAGGTCCAGGCTTTCCATGGTAGCTGTAGGTGAGGCAATGGAAGCTGAGCGAGTGCTTCAGCTGGTCTGCCTCATCCTTGTTATAAATGACAACATGTCATTTGCATTACCTTTTTCTTTATTAATATTTAAGGCAATAAAAAGCAACCGAACAGCGCTGGGTGCACAGGGAGTCACTGCTCCACCAACACGCACACCTTCTAATGGCACCAGCGGTCTTTATATTCTCTCCGAGCTGTTCGTTTCCACGAAGTCTCCTCCTTCTTTCGATTCTCTGTGCTTATGTGGCATCATTTATTGATGCATGCGTCTTATGATGTTGGTGGTCTTTATAGTTCCTCTGGTGGTCTTCGGGATGAAGAGTCTCTTCTTCCTCGGTGTCCTCTAAATGTCCTTTTTTGGTGCGCTGCTGCAGCCTCCCCGCCGCTGCCCGCTCATCTTGCATAAGCGATATAGTTAGCCCAGTCTTAAACCGCACTGGACTTCTGTATTAGCCCAATCTCAAACCCACAGATATCCTGTCTATTGTTCCATGCCTTATGTAGTTTTGTTATTTCACATTATGCTAGTTTCCACAGTTGCACAATATGTGCACTCGACACGAATCATCTTCTAGTCTATTACATCCTGACCTTGCGTCCTGGAACACTGGTGGGGAACAGAGCTGAAGTCCATGCATGTTAATAATGTCACAGAATATGTACTTCAGATATCTAGTTAGTCTGTTGGGTGATATTTTCTCTGAAAGTTTTTACCCCCTTTCTGATGTAGAAAGAAGTGTTACTGAAAAACGTTCATAGCTTTAGCAGAGGCTATGGAAGGGGAAAAGTACCAAATGCAAAATATAGCTTAAGCTCAATTTGTGTGCCGCAGTTTGCAAATTTCATTGAAATTCATGTGTTATCACTGTAGTGTTAAAACAATTCTGCACAAGAGCTGCTTTGTATAATTAATTTTCTTCATGATGCTTCTGTGGTTTCAACCTGTCACATCCAGTAGCAGCTTTCATTCTGAGGATCCTTAACTATGTTTTCAGATTTTTTTTATGGTTTGCAAAATGGTCTGTATTTTGAACATGAAAAAATATTTAATTCGTGACTTGGAAAGTAACAGTTAAACCTAAAATATCAACTTGAGGATAACTCTGCGCCTTAATACATCCTTTTCAATGGCTAAAATTCCATATTCAGTGTTTAATTTAAACATGAAATATATTCTTCAGTGCCTAGAGTGATGGAAAAGACTAGGTCTGAAATGAAAAAAAGAAACCAACAAAACAAAACCCCCTGCTATTTCATGGATGAGCTTTTGCAAATAACGGAATGTGTGAAGAATCTCAGGGAAGGCAGCAACCCTCCTGCAGACCAGAATCTCTGAGCAGTTCGTAAGCCACTTCTGGTGAGAGTCCGTTTGCAACTGGGAGCCAGAAAGCTGTGGCAAATGTCCTTTACAGTTCCTGTTCTGCCAGATTTCCTGGCATGAATCATGGCGTGGACATGGCCGACTAGGTTTGGAAAGGAAGTAAGCTGAGTTGAAGACACCATGATTTATTTCTTCCCTGAGGCAACAGTCCATCACAGCTGAACTTCCAGGGAGGCGGCTTTGCCAGGCCAGCTACCACACAGGCTGAAGCTCTAGTATTTCAAGTAAAAATGATGGGGCAGTTCTTCTAATCAGTGTAGTTGCCAGGAAAAAAAAAAAAAGTAGATATTGGAAAGAACAATAGGTTGAAGGCTCCTTACATTTTGGTTTTGATCCATTTGATATTTTTAGGCTTTCTAGTACAATGATGAGAACTGATAACATAATTTGATTGAGGAGGAATTCTCCTGATCCCTTAGCTCCAAGCATTAAATGTCCTGAAACTCATGCAAAAAATTACAGGAGTTTTCAATGACTTTGAGAAATGGCAATCAAAGCAGGACTGAGATCCCCATGGCAGGCAGCGTGCCTCACTGTTTTTCTTAATCAACCTGTAAATTGATGGCATTACAGAAGTGGTGGAAAGGTAGGAACTGCAAGAGCTTTGCTGCTTAGGGCACCACCTCTTTTGAAGCAAAAGTGTTGGGTTTTCTGAAGCGTGGCAGGTGCTCTTTCTGCTCCTGTAGCTGATAAATTATATCTCTTTCAAATTAAATTTTAATTTAACTCCAAGGAATTAAACAGGCCAATAGTCTCTGCCATTGAAAGTATCACTTGAGGAGATCTGTAGGAGAGGATCCCCACGAGTGGTGAAAGCATTCTGCTGTGCTTAAGAACAGGCTATAAGCTTATAGCTTAACATTTGTATTTTAAAAATAAGAAGTGATGTAAGGCAACAAAAGTACTCTAAATTTCAACTTTCAGTCATCTCTTTCAAGTGGTAATTACTGAGTATTTTATCCTCTGTAGTCGATATCAAGTGCAGCATTTTGATACATTAATTGAGGGAAGCATCATCTGTTTAATAGTCTGGATGTCATTCTTTCTGGTTATTTCAGGAGAGCCAGAGCCAACTCTGATATTATAGGTGGAACTGTAGTGTTGTCTACAATTAAAGATACTTTCAACTTCCTTGTTTTCTTTTCCAAAAAGAAAATGCCCTATCAAGTTTTAATCCTTCAGGCTGAAGTTTTCCATAATTGGTGTTTGCTTCCAGCACAGGTTTTGTTGTTTCTTCCTTTTTTTTAGAGATTAAAGACAGTATCATAACGCAGAATGAATAACGTGCTCAAATTGAGGGAGTTATCCTTAACTGTGACATTTCCTACCTTTGAAATGTTACAGTCTGTAGTCTTAATGTTCTGTTGACATGCATTTGTGTGTCATGTATGTATAATTTACAGACTACATTTTAGTTGTTCTCCTGCTAGACTGGCATCAAGAGGACTGCTGCAGACAGAGGACTGAGTTTAGAAAAGAATTAATGGGCATTCAAATGCTTGAGTTCCTATGTAGGCTCTTTATACAGTGCATCTTTGCACATCACGTATAAATCATTAAAGTAACACCATTGTTTGCTTGGTATTCAAAACACAATTTGCCATCAACTATGTAACAATTCAGCAGCTACTGTTCTCCTTAGGAGAAAAAGTCAAAGTTTGCTGAAAATGGATTCAGTTTCTGTTTGAGATTAAGCGCTTTTTTTGTCATATAAGCTAATATTTTGTCTTCTTTTTACTATGGCAGTGCTAGTTAAATCAGACCCTGCTGGTGAATTGCAAAGAAATAAATCACAACAGACATTAATCTACATGAGGGCTAAGTAATTAACTTCATAGAAGGGTGGCGTATACTGTGTCTGTGACACTAGACTGACTGCTGTGCATAGAATAAATGCAGTATTTAGGCTGCCTATGGTATTCCACCCCTTCAATTAAGTAAACAAATATATATAGAGCTACTCTGGAGTGTATCCTTTGTGGTCTAAACACTGTGTCTTATTAAAATCATCTGCATGCAGTATGTGGGGTTTGAGTTCCTGCCAGTGGTTTCATCCATTGTTAACAGTGATGCTCGGCTCTCCCAAGAGTTAAATACAGTGGTACTATAGTTATGTGAAAAGGGTGCTCTTGGTTACTTTGGTGGCCATTTCGTTGCATATTACCTCCCACTTTGTTTCCATCCATGTGTGTGGCATAGGGTGTTGCCTGGAAAAATACAGGCTTTTTCAGGGAAAAAAAAAATCCATATAGGTTGAGAAAAATGTCAAAGGCGGTCTGTAATTGAGTCTGGGGGGCAAGACCAGGGCCAGAATAGGTACATGCCTGCCTGCTTTATGTGTACGTGTCAAGATATTTAATATTTACATTTACGTATCTGTTTTCACCTCAGTGATAGTGATAAAACATCTGGTGAACTCCAGAAGATAGGATCAGTTGCTTAAAGCGGAACTATAATTCTTGGTTTTCATTTGTAAGTATTACGATCCTCATTCTGCAAGTGCTCTCTTTTATCTGGAAAATGAGGCCGATTTTCTGTTCTACTTTTTAGAAAACATCAAGCTGAAGTAGTTATATTTTATCATCGTTAAAAATATTTTTACCTACAATGTCATAACTGCATTCAGATGTTAATCCATTGCATGAAGCATTTGCAGCAGATTTCTTTTCAATACAGCACTTAATTTTAGAGGGTGATATGGACAATGTAAGTTGACAAAAATTCTGCTTAGAGAAAATAGCTAAAATGATACTCGCCTGAAGCTCCATTTATTTGATGATGCTATTAAATTGAAAGAGTATAAAAATGGTGATAAACCACATACACAAACAACTTAGTGTGAAGTCTGCGATTTTAGTCATTAAAGTTAGTTTACCAGACTTGCTGTTTTCCACAAACTCAAATTAATCTGAATATTTTCTAAGCTTTAATTAGCTATCTCTTCAAAGAGTGTTTAACTTGCCCTTCTCAAAGGTTATAATAGCAACAGAGTATTTTAGAGATGATAGGAACATTGATTTTCATATAGTTTTTGTTTTCCCTGCTGGATATGAGATTTTTTTTGCAAATACGGCAGTGTTGAAGCGGAGACAAGAAAACAGGATTGTCTAAATTAAGATCAGCCTTTGCCTCCAAACGGCAACAACCCAAATGCAACTAATGAAAGATACTTGTTAATCAGAAAGTTTCTGATCTCTAGGAGCATGGTGACCAGCTATAGAAACCCATCGACTTAGATCAGAACAAAGTTTTCTATATCTAAAAATAAGGAAGCATTGTACTTCCACGAAATGTGTTCGAATGGGTCACAGAGTTCTGACTCGGGAACCGCTGTCACCCTTAGAGTGTGTCTTGGACCACCATGCAGGCTCGTCTGCAAACGTCTAATTGGAAACAGTGTGTGGCAATACGGTTGCGCAGGCCGGCTGCAGACCACATACTCTAGCAGATCGTTCCAAGTCGTGGTGTAACGGTTCATTTTCAGATTCTCCTTTTACACCTGTGTCCACGGGACGTGTGTGTTAGAAGCGATTATAGACTGTTCTGGTTGGAAAAATTCGCCCCTTCAGAACAACCCCTCAGTCAGAGACAATGCTGAGGAAGTTCTTCCCACGGCCATTTTTCTTTGAGGTGTCTGAACTCTAGGTGAAGATGAAAAAAAATGTGGTTATTAATGTGGTGATTGGGATTGCACGGTACTTTCACCAGCGATCAGCATTGCAGGTTATGAACCGGTGTCTCAGTGACAGGTGGATTGACCCATGAGGTGCAGTCGTTAAAAGGAGACGCAGGAGGTTGAACAAGGACGACTGTGCTCCCTTTGACCCTATGGGACACTGGTTCGTCCAAAGCGGAGGCGGCTGCTGCTGCTGCTGAAATGGCATTTTATCTCCTTCCCAGGAGAATCCCCAGCCCTCAGAGGAGAGCTGTGCTGGACAAGAGCACGAAGCGATGAAG
Source organism: Opisthocomus hoazin (assembly GCF_030867145.1). Classification (NCBI taxonomy): domain Eukaryota; kingdom Metazoa; phylum Chordata; class Aves; order Opisthocomiformes; family Opisthocomidae; genus Opisthocomus; species Opisthocomus hoazin. Next base: position 66,525,850 of record NC_134417.1, on the reverse strand, counting down.
GCAGGAAGAGTTTGTCCACTCCCATCCGAAAGATTTACAGGCTCCAGGGGAGGCAGGGAGCCAGGAATAAAGTGAAATATCCTCAATGAATAATTCATTTGCTGGAAAGTGGTTTTTCAGGGAAACTGAAACTATACAGAGATTTAGACAAACTGAGCTGAAACACTCTCAGCCATAAAAAAGATGGATAGGAGGGGAATATATGAAAATCTTGAAATATGTTGTAATATCTTATTTCAACCGTCTGGATAGATTCCTTTAAAAGGCACATTCAAAGCTGGTTTTTTTCCTCAAAATCATTCCTTTTCCTTTTTTTTTTTTTTTTTTTTAATAGATCTAACTTAAAAGAGCACGTGTTACTAGAAGGTGTTAAACGATCTGAAAATGAAATCAAATTCGTGCTGATTTGTGTCTTCAGGCACTGTTTTTCTGTGGCTTTTCTGCTTCCTTGAGGAGCCCAGCACTAGCTGACACACATGGCAGCACCGAGAGTTGTCCGCTGAGAACATCTCCTTTTCCTGAGTTCTGTCTTACAGTTCTCAGAGTGGTGGTGTTCAGTGGAGTTGCTACTAGTGCAGTTTCTGGAAAAACACGTGAAATACAGTTTGTGTTTGTAAGATCTCTGGTGTGTGGATGGGAAGCTCTGCACGCAGAGGAAATCTCTGCCTTGGCGAGAAGATGGAGCAGGCTGATGCCTGTGAGGCTCACACTGATGCTGGCACCTGCGCCTGGCTGGCCTGGCAAGCCAAGGGGGAGAGGGCTCTGTTGCTCCCTTCCCAGATGCACATAAACCATCTCCTTGGTCAGTACGAGCGTCGAGGTGGGCACGTGTTTGTGCTACAGGGCTGGAGAGCTAACAGGTAAGTGAAGTGCCTGGCTAGAGTGATCACCCAGGAAACGCAGAGAAGCTTCAGAATGTTCAAAAATCCATGGGCTCTGTGGTGGCATTGTGAGCTATGGTTTTGTCGTGCACTGCACAAACCACATAGAATTGTGAGACATTGGCAAGGCAAAGCCAGGTGCTTGTCAGGAAGACCCTGGCGGTCATTTCCCTTGGGTCTGGTCATTCTGTCCTTTATCTACAGTGGAGAACAGGCACAAGTTGGAACAATCTTTCCTTTAAACTTTACAGACCTTGTTGCTTCAAAGTCTGCAGTAACCCCATGACTCTGCAAAATGAACAGCAGGACCTACTGTTGACCTATGTGGCCCAGCTAGACAAATCCCTTCTTTCCAAATCTAGATGTTGTTTAGATCCTCTCCAGTCTTGAAAGTGCAGTTCAGCACATAATCACCCCAAAAAGAAGTGGGTGAGAATGATACTAGAGACAAGGGGCTTCTGGCTGGCCAGGAACCAGCCACCTCTAGCAGATGGGAAGAAGAACAAGAGGACAGGGACATCTCAGCTCCTAATTTACAACCCTTTTGCTGTTGCATCCCATCATCTCACTTTTTAGGCCCTTTGTATTCTGTTCTGTCCAGTCAAGAGTAGCCTTCCCTTGGTATGTGTGCGTATGGGAGACTGGGGAAGCACAAGCTGGGGAAGATCCACGTAGGTATAATGTTATTTATTTGTAGTAAGATAAACTGGTAACTGTAACGCCTTGCAGGAATAGGCAGAGATCTATTTAGTGTTGCTGTTTGGAGGCCACCCCTAGGCTTGCTGAAATTACCAGTCCACCTCTCCAGTGCTTGCTACTAATTGTGGGTGCTGCTGTCAGCCCTCGTGCGCAGCACGCAGCCAGTCTCGGTCGGGGGGCTCAGCCCAGCACCCAGTCTCGGTCGGGGGGCTCAGCCCAGCACCCAGTCTCGGTCGGGGGCTCAGCCCAGCTCGCTTGACGTGGGGGCGGGAAGGCGGCTGGTTGGGAGGTGCTGCCTGGGGGGGCTTTCCTGTTCCAGCCCCGCTGCTTGTGCTGCACCCTCCAGCCAGGAGGAGCGTGCCTGAGGGCTGGCTTTGCTTAGCCAAAATCTGCTTATCTGTAGTCATAGTAATGGAGGTGGTGGAAAAATTAATTCTGACGTAAATCAGTTTTTTAATATCAGCAAGAAAAACAGTTTGTGAACGAGTTTAAATGATAAAATCTTGAATGAGTCAAGTATTTAGTATGTTACATGTCTTTGTTATTTGTTATACGTCATTGATCTTTGGGAAGCACTTACAGATACTCATAGATATTGAGCGCTTTTGGAAGAGTATTTTATTAAAGTGAACTGTGGGAGGAGACCTAAAAAGTTGATAGTGATACAAAGAAAACTTTGGGGTTTTTTGAGAAATGAGAAACCCCAGTTGTCCCGAGTTAAATAGCTTCACCCAATTTAAAAATGGGTCACCATCCTAACATCTTGAGAAGGTGTTCTCCTATACTAAACTCCCACTCCTGTAACCAGCTGTAACTTCACGAGGGGAAGCAGGTTTATTTGGTAGTCGCAGTTGCAGGTTGGTAGGCTTGCAGCCTGAACTCTTTTGATATTTTAAAAGCCAGACAGAAGACAAAAGTACCCCTCATCCAACACCTTGACAGACAAAGTTTGGCTAGTCACCACCTTGCTTTGATAATACTGTTTCTCCTCATTAGAATTACTATCTGATGCAGCCTAAATGTACCATAGTGTTTAAGTTAAAGCAGTGTGAGTAATACAGTCAATTAATTAGGTGCGGGTAGCACTTACCTTCCATTGCAAAGGGATCAAAGGACAACATTTAATAGCATTTATTTTCTTGTTCTGCTCCATACTTTAGTGTCAATTCATTCAAATAACCCTCTGACCCAAATGTTAATATAAGTTATTACATTAAGTTATTATGCTTTGGTGAACATTTCTACCCTGCGTTGACATCATGACTGCTGGGACTCAAACCATGCTGCTTTGTGGTAACTGGAAGTGGATGGAAAAATGGCAAAAACACCAAATGAGTGAGGAACACCCAGATAGCTCTAAACCTCTGCCCTTCCTCTATGAAGTATCTCCTCATTTCTTCCACCCCTGCCCTGGTGTTTACCAAAAACCTTGTGCGGAGAAGAGGAGATTCCACAGAGAGACCCAGGCCTCCAACACTTGTGGGTGTCAGTGTGCCCAGCTGAAGGAACTTGAATGGAAAATGACTGGAATGGGAGCATTAATCCAGGCAAGAGTTTGAATGGAAGCTTGTGGATACTTTTGGTTTTATTTGTGGTTTGTATCACTATTGTGGTTCAGTGTTAGGGCCTTCACAGAAAGAAAGGGGGGGGGGAATAAAAGTAAATTTTTACTTTGACTTCATTATTGCCAAGGTTTCCCTCTGCATCCCTGAGGAATTGATATTAGAGAGGTTTATTCTACTAACAGTCTATTAGCAGGATTGGCCCCTTATTCCAAGCATGATGCAGTGCGTGAGATTAAATAAGGTAAAATAAGACAAAGTTGTAAGTAATTAGATTGCGTGTGGGCGCTGAATGTTTTCATCTCTGTGCTAAAGGTATTCACTTCAATCATTAATTGTTTTGTGAGCCGAGCCATTAAAAACGGCCCAGGTCTTGCTAACACAGTCAGCTAACAGTAATGCGTGTAATGCATACGTTTGTGGGGAAGCTCTTCAAGTTTGAGATACCAAGTTGTTTTAATAGGCTCGGCTTTGGTTTTATTTGTCTGTGGCCATGCTGTGGAGTAAAGGAAATTAAGTGATCTGAATGTCATAAATAGATTTCATTTTTTTTTTCTTGAGAATGACATATTGTCTTCTTCAGCCTATTAATACAATGTAATGCTGTTTAGGACTTTAAAATACAAGAAGAAATGAGGCTTTATTAAATTCAATAAGTCCTTTGTCTAGGATATTGTTCCACTGTAATGATTTTACTACTTGAAATAAGTGAGAGTCATTTCATGTTTTCATTCAAGAGTTTGATAAATGACAGTGCCGTACACATCACAAGAAATAAATTCTTTCAGGACACAAGCAATAGTGGCAGGGAGATTGCTATACAGGAGCTAGTATAGGTGTGTGGCTGTGACCAGACCTGTGCTACGGGTACTTGTGTGTTGGTGCGCCCATCTCCGTTCCGGTGTCGCATTTCCTTCTGCTGAAGGTTTTTGAACAGCGCTGTCTTTCAGATGAAGACCATAACAGATCCACATCCGTGCGTGTGAGCGTGAGAGGCAGCTGTCTCACAGGAGTTACTCCTGTAGCTCTGGGCTCCGTTCCTGGGAAAAGTAAAGGAGAAAAATGCAAAAAGTGGCAAACAAAGAAGGGAAAACCTGGAGAGTGCACCGACAGGCAAAAAACCCAAACTTGTTGTACAGCAGCCCCTCATAGTGTAACTGAGTTACTGAGATATGCGCTATACGTGGGAAGCTTTAGAACACACGCCATGGTTTTTCCCAAAACATTGGATGTAGAGGCAAAGCTAGATACAAAACAGTTGAAACACTCATCAGTGCCAGTGAGATAGGGAGAAGGTATTTAGATCCAGTATTGCAAGCTCCTGACACGGAGCCTGCAGCAGTGTCCGAGGAGCTTTCACACGTGGTTAACGTTGGGCGCACGGACCAGCTCTTTCCCCAGCTGGGCTTGCTTGTCCCTGTAGTAGGTCCTTTTCTTAGTCTCCGGTCATGTCTGTCACTGTGGGGATGCCAGGAGGGGAGAGTAATTGGACTGTGTGCCAGTACAGCGTTGCATACAGCCTGGTGTGCACCCATAATCTGCTGGTGCCAAATGGACGGAGTTAGCCAGCCATCTGCATGGCAGTTTTGGTGGTGTTTTAAAAGAAGGAAGTCAGTACAGATTGAATATTGGGTAGCACAAACTGGAGCAGCGAAGGTCGTACTCATTCTCTGGTCTAACAGCATCGTTTGCCAAGGTGAACAGCAGTTTATTACACGCCCCGTAGTTTCCAAACAGTTGTCTTCTTCAGTACCAAGCACTGCATAATCTCTTGAAGCAGTTATTTTTTCATGTTATATTCAGGACATGATCACTGGGCTTCAAGAGGGCAGTAAAAATGTGCATGTTTCTTCTGGATGCTTGTTGCTGTTTTGTGGAATTTGAGTTCATGAAAACAAAGTGGGGTTTTTTTCCATTATCTCAATCCCAGTTTGCATTATCTTCCAGAAATGGCAGTGTTGGATCCAGCTGGAAATGACTGCAGAATTATTTTGCAATAGCACTAAAGCGTTCTGTCTGGAAGTTGAGCTATTCAGATTACGCGCTCCTCCTGAAGCCGAGTGTTCAAGAGCTCTTCCTTAGAAACATCAATGGTCTTAAATGGAAATGGCCTTGTATGATGATATAAAAAAATCAGACCAGTAATGCAGTATCCAGTTGGTGCAACATTTCCATGATGATGCATTTCTTGTAATTGTGAATTCTTTAACATAGAGGAGGGTAACTAAAATAACACAATTTATTTTACTATTAAGAGCTTCAGTGAACTTCGGGAAAACAGTTTGAGTACAGTGTTGTGAAGGCCCTGTTACCTTGGGCACATTGGCCTGGGTCCTGCAAGCGATTACACTTGGGCACAGCCTCGCTGACTTCAGGTGGTCAGCTCACGTGTCTGAAGTTAAACATATGCGCGTATACTTGGAGAGATCAAGGCCTTGCCTTCGTTTGGAAAATCTGAAATATTTTAACCAAGGGGTAGATTTTGAGACAACACTCCAGCAAAAAATTTTGCCTTAAAATCAAGCAGATAAAGTTGTTCTGGTTTTTTTGTCTGCCACTGACTGTAAAGGCTCCTTCTGGCTGGTACTGAATAGGAAGCTGCCAGATCTGTTCTGGGAACTCTGCAGCACTTTACAGCGTGACCGACCGACGGCGGGTTGGTGACGCCGGTGCCTCGGTCCTTTGCCGTGCGCAGCCGCACCGATGGCCATCGGAGGTGCCCGGGAGATAACCGGCCTCCCCACACGGTCTCTTAATTCCCTGTGGGTTTCTCCCGCAGCTGGCTGTTCCGCACAACGACGAGTGGAGCCGCTTCGCCCGGACCCTGGTGGAAATCCGCGCCAACAGGGCAGACAGCGAAGAGGAGGGGGCGGTGGAGCTGTCGGCCTAGGGCAAGAGACGGAGCAGTGCCCGCCGTCACCGGAACAGCAGCTTCCCCTGCCGAGTGCGCCCGTGTTCGGTGTCAGAGCCAGGCTTGCTGTGGCTGTTGATGCCAGCGTACGTGCCAGTATTGCTCAGAGCATTCCGTATTAATCACGCTGCTTTACACGGGGCTGAAAATATCCAGAGCATTTTCATACTTTATATTTCTGTCTGAAAAGTAAGAAAGAAAAGACAAATCAACCCTTTATGGGTTTAGTTGTTGCCTTTTAACTACTTAGTAGCTGTATTTAATAGCTAGGAACCCCTGGTTAAACTTGTGCTCGCATTGCCCTTCTGGCATAGTCCTATTAAATCCATATGAAGCCAGATATGATTATGTGCAGATGTGGTGTGCTTCACTGTATGGGACTGGGCCAAAGACTTCAGATGTGGTGTTTCACATGGTGACTTACATTATGAATGGATGTACTATATGAAAGTTGCTGCTCCTTATTTATTGCGGTGTGCTGCATGGAACATATTTATTTGAAAGCATTAAAATAAACGATCCTAAAGCATGTGCATAATGAGAGAACTGCATTGTCCGTGTGCTGCTGTAGAGGTTACATTAAAGTCCACGTAACAATTAGAGTACATCAGTTGTGCTTAACATGTAAGATCTGTAAAGGTTGGCTTGAGTGGATGGAATGAGTTTCCTTTCCTTCTGAGATGCCTATTATTTCTAGGCACTTTAACTATATTTCAAATACAGTTGGTCACTGATACTTGTCATGCAAGTTAACGCTAACAGACTGACAAGGGGTTGTGGTTCCCGAGTATGACACTGGTCTTGCCAATAAAGCGTATTGAGCCCGGTCTGTCGCAGTGTGGTTAATCTTTCCTTGCCAGCAGCGCTCAGCGTGTTTGTCACCGGTCACTGGCGAGGCGCTGGGCACATGACACTGCCCTGACTCGCAGAAGGCTCATGCGGCTGCTATGTGAATGGATACCTTTGGCTACGGGGACTGGCCATTGACGGACCTGCACGCATCAGATCCTGCTGCAAATTTTACACGAGCAGACACTAATTTTTATTTTTCCCTCCATCCCTGGCACGTGGAGCAGCACTGTGCTGCTGTACGCAGTATGAGAAAAGGAATAGGAAAGGCTCCTCAAGCTGTCTTGAGACGGGCTGGGCTAGAGGACACGGGAATTCTCTCCTTCACAACACACTCCTGTGGCTTGAGCAAAGAAACTGTGTGCAGACTGATCTCACTGCGTGCAGCAGCCCCCAGGGACGCCGGTGACTGCCGACCCTTAGTGGTGAGGCTGCCAGTGATGGCCACCTCACGACATTGTGCTGAGCCAGAGCCCAGCCTGGACACGTGGGGTTAACAGTGGCTCAGGCGCGCCTGGGCAAGCAGATGAGCCCTTACAGCGAGAGGCACTGACAGGCAGCAACAAAGTTTTCGTACGTTAAGTTTGCAGGGAACCGTGGCTTGTCTTTGGGCAGCGACGCTGAGGAAGGTTTCAGCTGCTGCTCTTCAGAGCCATGGTCATACCCAGCCCCACCGGGAAGTTGCTGCACTGCAAGAAGCCAGGGATGGCTAAGAAAAAGAATCCTCGGGAGAAGCTGGGTTTCCCTTGTCCTGCTGGGTGTTAGAAATAACCCCCAGCAAGAGCGCCTGGGCTAGTTTCTTCTTCATGGTGGGACCTGAAGATACGTCCCGGTGCCTGTGGACATGTCCTGCCTGCCAGGCTGTGGTACGCGGGGTCTGCCCAGCACGCGCTCGCCCCGCAGCACCGACACCTCTGCCGTCGGCCTGGCAGCTGCGCGGGACCGGAGCCACACGTGTGGGAGCCATGTTCAGCTGCTCCCGGGCCCTGGCCCAAAGAGCCAGTGCAGCTCCCACAGCTGAGAGACGAATGAGCAGCCCGGCGGGACACCTGGAAAGCAGTGGTTTAGCCGTCGTCTCTGGGTCCTTCTTTTTTCCCCCAGCTTCTCCCTGTTCTCCTTTCAAAAAGCACATGTATGGTTTGTCCCTGTGGGCAAAGCCGCTTCGGTGCGGAGGGGCTCGGCGGGGCACGCTGCGGCCATTGGCGCGTCACGGGGTCACGGGCGGATGCAGCCCTCAGCTCCCGATGGCGACCCCACACCTGGACGCACGGGGACACAGCACGAGCACACACAGTGGTGCTCAGCCGATGGGCTCTTCTCCCCCGTTCACCGCAGCCAGTGCTGTGGCAGCGGCTGGCAAATTTGCTTCCACTTTTTCCACATTACCGCTCAGTTTTCAGACTCGGGGCGGGGGGGGGGGGGGGGGAACACAGGCTGCACGTTCACCTTCCAAGCTCTCCCTACTTCATGGCATTAATAGCCTGTAAAATGGTTTTAAGAGCAGCCTCAGAAGACCTTCAGCATTTGCTGCTGTGCGCAAATGAGTATGACCAAAAAGTCCCTCTTTTTTTTTTTATATATTTTTTCTCTCCTGCTTTTTTTTGAGCGGGGGTTCAGCAGCATACAGAGGGAACAAGGAGAAGATGCAGCTGTCCCACAGAGGTCCCTTCCAACCCCTACCATTCTGTGATTCTGTCCACAGAAGTGACCAGGCTGTACGGACAGAGCAACAACATGAAAGGGCTGTGACACGCAGCTGTAGCAGATGGAAGAGACCCCAACCAGAAGCCGCGGCGTTTACTCCCTGTCTGCTGGTCGTGACTGCCGTGCGGTGGAGTTTCTGCCCGGCCCTCGTTGCTTCCCTCCCAGGAATCACCAATAGTTTTTGTTGGTCTGATTGACTTTCCTGCTGCTAAACAAACAGCTCTACCTCACTGGCTTTCCAAAAGAGCCCCCATGACAAGTTGTTCCTCATGATCTGCCTGGCAGGGAAATAAATACAAAACTACCCTTTATTTCCAGCAAAGAGAAAGTGTCTCCTCCAGGCCCTTTCGCCTACAGCCCCCCAGGGAACGGAAGGGAGAGCACGAAGCGCACACCACGCTCTAGCACTACCGGGACGCTGCCGTGCCTGCTCAGTGCATGGAACCAGATAGAAAACAGCGCTGGCTCTGCTCTGGGGCCATCGCAAGCGAGCTCTCTGCGAAGTGCAGGACAGAACCTGGCTGCTCCGACTGAGCTGGAGAGCACATCCCGGCCAGACGGGTGCGAAGGAGCAAACCCGAGCAGCGAGGAAGCAGGCAAGCGGCACGCGCAGGCAGGCGACATGGGCTAAGAAGGGAAAGGCTGAATGGAGGTTTAGGAGGGAGGAGAGGACCATGATGTGGGTGTGGAAGAGAAAACTGTCCTGTGCTCGATGCAGGGAAGAGCAGAGCTTCCCTTGATTTCAGCAGCAAGGATCAAAGCCCTTGCTCACAGCCTGAGCTCTCCACCGCCCACCGCACAGAAAGTGGCATTGCCCTGCCGCACATGGCCTCGTCCCAGGCTGCTCCTGGGGTGTTTGCTGTGTTTAAAGCTCTCCAGAGACACTTAAAACACCAATATCTTGAGATTTCTGTATCCTCAACCATTAAATGACTTACAAATGATCACCATCGCTGGAAATCGTCTTCTAGCTTATGCAAAAATGGCAAATATTCCAACCAAAACCAGAGTCTGAATTTCACAGCAGTTTAAACAGCAAGGTGGGACGGTTCCCCCTCGTCCCTCTGCCATGCGTGCGCTGGAGCTCAGTGTAAGCAGGACGCCACGCGCCTGCGCCGTGGAGCAGGGACACTCCCCAGCAGGCTGTCCCCTCCTCGGAAAGATGCAGAGCGGTTTGTCGGGTTTCATATTTTTAGCAGGTTTAGAAAAACCTGCCCGAGTTATTTTTGAAGCCTGTGGTATGTTTGTTCACAAACGCGTCCCTGCGAACTGTCAATACTAAGTCAGCTTAAACCCAACCCATTCCCTGGGGACCAGGCAGAACAGCATCCCTCGGCTTCTGCTGGACCAAGGCACGCAAAGACGAGGTGACTGCTTCAGAGACAGCCCCACTCCGCTCTCACGCCGACAGGCGGCATCGCCAAGGTTTGAGCCTTTCTTTTTTCTCGGCGCCCTGCCGCGGGCAGTTAGCTCGACTGCAGGAAGCAAGGGAGGTTGCATTTTATCCCATTCCTCCCACGCTCTGCATAACCCGCCCGGAAACCCAAAGAGGACAAACATCGAAACATTGTCCTCGGGCCTTTTGCTTGTTTGTGAGGCAATCTGACAACTGCTTGGCCTGGGAGCTTTTCGGAGCAGGAAGGCATCCTTCTGTGTCTGCAGGAAGCTGACTGCGGGCACAGATCTTCCCCACGCAGAGCTGCAGTGTGCTTTGAAAACTTCTCAGCTGGGCTGTGCGTGAATGAAGCAGTCGCTGGCTCTTCAACCCTCCTGCCCCTGCCCCATCCTCTGCTGGCCCTGAGAGGAAGGGCAGCAGGACAGAGCCACCCCCAGCAGGCAGTTAATGGGGAAGGGAAGGGCTACCATGGGGGGTGAGGGCGAGGCGCCAGTCCAGCCTTGTCTGTCTGTCTGCCAGGGAGAAGATGAGGGCTGTCACCTTCGGGATGGACCTGCCATAGGGGAGCTGCATCCGACCTCTGTCCCTTCATCCCCACAGTGACGGACGGGTCACAAATACACTGCCAGGCCTGGGAAAGAGAGGGCAGCAGCAGGCAGGGGAACGGGCCCGAGTTACGGTTTGCTCTGTAAAACAGACAAGCAACAGAGTGTACAACCAGCTCCTGAACAGCTGAAAATCTCAAGTGTGAAGCACAGGCAGCTCCCAGTCAGAAAGTTTCAACTTTTATGGCAAGCCTTACCCCCAAATCCTGACAGTTAATTGTGGAGTAACACAAGGGGCAGCTTTTTAGTCCTGTTTCTGAAACGAAGGCGCTGTCCTCTGGGGAGACTCAGACACACAGGGCCGAGGCAGCAGCCGGCGGCTGTCAGAGCCCCGCGCAGTCTCTGCACACCGGCTGAGCCGGGCTCCAAGACGTGGCCGCAGGCAGACACCGTCTCCTCCCCTCGCTTTCACGTGCGTGAGTGCTGCCGATGCTGCTCTTGCCACGACTCCACTTCACTGGTAACGTCAAAATGCAAATTAGTCCAAGAAAATAATTTCCATGATGACCCAAACACAAACGCAACAAAGCGATTTCCAGGTTACAGTACAACAGCGTGACACCGCGCACCCAGCTCACTCTGCCAAGATACCGCACCCACGCACTCCCTCAGCTGACGGTAACACCAAAGGCACCCCCCCACCCCAAGAAGACAAGAAAGGCCCAATCTTTCCTGGCCTTAAGAGGCCTCGCAGAAGACACTCGACCACCCCTTCAGCTGAGTAGGCACTCAGACTGTTCGTAACACTTTAACCTCCCCGCAAAAGTACAGGTCAAAGCTTCAAAGCTTACTCCAATCCTGGTTTTTGACCGATGAAAAATTTCTTTTTGTCAGTGACGTCTACACCAACAGATGTCTCTTCTGCTCAGGGGAGTTCAGGTAATTTGTTCTCAAGCTGCGAGTGTCTTTCTAGCCTACATATCCAAATATTAACTTTATTTTAACCTAACTTTGTAACTGAACTCGAACAAGACATTTGATGTGCTACGCTATTGCCGTAACAGAATACCATGTGTGCATCTGTTTGAAAGGTTTATTTCTATCTTCATAAATACATAATTTTCTAAACACTGTGCAAGGCACCAAAAAAATTAAGTAAAATCTTTTCTTTTAGAGTATTTTAATCTCTTTTGACTCAATGGAGTAAATAAGAATCTGAAACCACCTATTTGCCAATTACAAGCCAGCAGTTAAGGCAGGTACCATTGATACAGTGCATGAATTTGCTATTGCAGTTATTTCAACAAGCAGCGTTTTACTAGAGAAGTGCACATACAAACCGAATTCCAAACACCAGCAACCCAAGATAGGCACCTAGTCATGAAACGTCCTTGTACGTGTAGTAGGATGCCAAAAGTACTGCCATAAAGTGCAAAGACTATGGACAATAACACTTTCTTTTGAGCATTTTGATACCAGTAACATAATACAACGGCTAAACATTTATAAATGTGGTTCCCATTACAAAAACATGTTCCACATAAAAGCTTCATAATACAATCCAGAAACAGAACTTGTGCGTGCACATATTTAAAAAGTTGAAGCTGTACTGGCATACTTAGGTACCGGGTATATATTTGCTGACCTCTACAGACACGCACGAAGTTTATAACTGATTTACATGTCCAGTCAAAATCATTCCACTGGGAGCACCGTGATATCCGCTGAGTTCTTCCATCTGAGTGACGATGTGTGACACCCGCCCCGGTGATCTGCAACCGAGCATTACATTGCCTGTAAGATGATCTGGTTCACGGCTCTCGCCCAGCCCGCCTCAATGAACGGAACCTAAAATTAGTGTCTTCCCAGCACAAGCACATGTCAGATGTGGACAAATACATTCATGGTCCCAAACTTAAAACAACTGGTAAGAATTTCACAGTGATCTGGTTAAGGAAGCACAAAGACAAATGATTACACTTAAGATGAAAATTGCCTTAAAACTCAAATGAAGCTAAACTGTTCTATGATGAGAAGCTAAAGGAACGAAGTATTAACCAACTAGAAAAGTGGCTCTTTCCCAATTAATAACAAAAAACCTACAGCAATAAGCTAAGGTCCTACTGCTGCAGCAGCCTTTGAGGTAGGTGGCGATGGCTTAAACCGAGGTAGGTAAAGTCCAAACTTGTTTTCAATCCCTGCAAAAGTGGCAACTGCCAATTTATAACCACCAACATGGTCAGGGTTAGGAGCAGGGAGCGTGATCCTAGATTTAGGAACTGGCTCTGATCCAGCTGGTTTTCTGCAAAGCAACAAAAATAATAAATTAATTTCCACAGGGTAAAACCAGTATTCACAAAAATCTCTTCCATAAAGTAAACTGAACGAGACATCTGAGCGTACCTCCCAGCAAGTAACTAAATTAAATGCTGCAATATAATGAGAAATGCCCTGCTTTAAAACCTTCCAGAACACTTAGGAGCCTTCATGTTAATTGAGTATGGTCAAATCCAGATCAAATTTGCAGTGCATTGATCAAAAGTGCAGTGTGCGGGAGCAGGGGTTCGTCAGTCTCCGCTGCAGTGCACACCCAGTCCAGGAACCCAGCAGGGTCCAAGTCGTTTCTGTGGTGGCTCTCGAACTGCTGTCCCCAAAGCTTCCAAACTGGCCTGCAGCTGCCCCTGGGACCACGCTGAGCAGCACCATGCACATCCGTCTGCGTCGGCAGCAAAGGCAGAGGCGAAGCTCCAACAAATCGTTTTGGACTTGGTGACACCCACAGACTTTTTTGGCTGTCAAACGCCCTGTCTAATCAGGGACACAGCTCCTCCACCAAACTAACGAGGACTAACGCCGAGCGTACCCTGACCTGGCAGGCATCACATTTCCCCTGCAGTTAGACCCCCACTCCATCATTTAGCCCCTTGCTGTCTCTGTTTACACTAACACAGGTCCCCAGCTTGAAACGGTGGTATAAAATGTGGTGACGTTTTGCTGTGAAACAGGTGCAGGAATATCATCCCAACCTCCACCAGTGTAGTGTGGCTTAAATAACATCTGTAGGTGTTTGCAACATGCTCCACGTAATAGGAAGACCCTAACCCTGACGTACTGAGGAGCACAAAGACCCACACAGGGCAGCTTCAGGGTCCCAGGCGGATGCAGACACCGCATACTTACACTCCCCCAAAGTCCACGTAGAACCATCTCTGCAGTAGCTCGTAAGTCACCAGAGTTACACCAAACTGAGGAGAAGACCGAAATACACGAGCTTGAAAGAAAAGAAAAGAGTTCCTAAGCGACAAAACCCACAATTAGGAATCACTTAGTAATCAAAGCTCTTTCACATACCTCCTGCTCCTTTCCACAGAGCCTTCGGACCTTCCTCTCGAAGGATCTTCACAAAGCAGTCCACGACGCCACTGTAGGTGGTCTGTCCTGCCCGGGCTGCCACTTGCAGCCTTGTTTTGATGACATCCGCAGGGGTTACCAGCGAGGCCGCAGGCATACCTACGCACAAGGCAGGAACCGTCAGGTGGGCGCCACCGACCTGTCTTCGGTGCTTCACACCTCCTTCACCCAGGGGCAACCGCGCCTTCCGGCCTCACCGACCGGCAGAATCCAGCCACGTTCGGTTTTAGCAGAAGCGGAGAAGGAGAACAAGTGACACGAGACAGCCACTGAGGACGTGGCTTCACCCAGAGAGAGCTTCTCCAAGAGGACAACCGTATCGCGTGCCTCCTGTCCAGCTGGGAGGCACGGGCTGGATTTTTCGGCGCTAACCAGAAGCTTGCACAGCTAATCAGCACAAAGGTTTTGGAGGTGAGGTTGATCTTTCCCTTCCCTGTTCACGCCTCTCTGCGGTTCCTGGCATCCTGGCTGCGCACCGTGCTCGACTGGCTGCACACACCCCCCCCCCCCCCCCCCCGCAACGCAGCAGTGTCACCGGGAACCAGAGAACGCCGTGCACGCTCAGCAAGGCGGAAGAGCTACGGTTTAAAAAAAGGGGCATTCTTCTTGTTAGGAACGGCAGACTGCTCAGCTGCAAAGCCACAGCTGACATCCTCAGCAGAACGCTTGGAGGAAGGTTTAAATTTACCCTGGCAGATAATCAACTGAAAGCAAAAAATACCAAATCACCAGTGGGTGGCATTTCTAAACCCATTCCTATCCAAACTGGGGCTGCCCGTGTTTTGAATTGAAAAAAAAAAACACCAAAAAAAAAAAAGCATCGAGACTGCACCCAGAAGACACTGTCTCTTATGGTTTTATTACTTTTCCATTCTGCATCTGTTCCAAACCGACTCGGTCAGATGTAGATGCATAAATCTCCTTTGCTTTTTTTTTTTCAGGCTTAATAATTCTGTAACAGCTCTCGTCCAAACCAGCATGGTCTGGCTTTGAGCACCAAAGCACCCTTCCTGCAGACTGCTCTGAGAGATGTAAGCACGTGCGTATCGCCGACAGAAGAACTCCTCCTCCTCTCCCGGGCCCCCCAGATAACGCACACGCTGAATTTGCACAGTGGTCAGTCTGGCAGGCAAGTGCTAAAACCCAGTAAAGGTTTCCGAACTCCAGAAATATTGAAATTCCTCTCTGCTTAGCCTTACCCGCACCAGGATTTGGTTGAGTCTTCAATTTAAAGCCGGACTTTTGTCCTTCAAAAGCCAACCAGCATTTTCAAGGAAAACCAAAGGACATACTTAGAAACAATTCTGCTTACTATCCATCAACTTCCATCTCCTTATTCCTCATTCCTTATTACTGAGCATAGTTTGCAGTTAAAGATGTTTTTAATCCTGTTTTTAGGAGCTATGTGTACAGGACAAAAGACTTTACAGACAAATAAAAATTTACAGGTCGCTCCCATGAGGAACTTGCAATCGAAATGAGACAAACTGGCACAGCAGGAGCTGACAATAAAACACGGGGAGCGAGGGGAGGAGAAGGAAGTTCATGGAGGCGATACGCAGACAGACCAAATTAAGGAGAGATCGTGTAGCTGATATTAGAATCATCTCCTCAGAAAATGCCGTGGCAGAACAGGTTGAGACATCTGGTGAACCGCGAAAGTCAGAAGCAGACCCAGAGAGATGACATGCGCATTGCACGTGGCCCTAGTGACAACGAAAAGGGAGAAAATACGCCCAGCACCAGCAACGCCCGCTGGCAAAGGACATCAACGTGCATCTGAGCACGGCCAGCTTCAACAACCCGGCACCGCGGGGCTGTGGGAAGGTGGAGTCTCCCACGCCCAGACAGCGCTCCCGCACACGTCTGGAGACCTACGACCAGGCAAGGTCCCCAACCCAGAGACCGAGCCAGCGCTTCAGAGGTGCTGGGCTCTTTGTTTTGGCTTCCCTGTGACTTTCTCGTGGCAAACCAGAGCGGACACATACGCCCCCACCACGCTTTACTTGTACCCAATAAAAAAAATTCCTTGTTTTTGTAAACAGTATGATGAGCGTTGTATCTTTAACACTATAGTTTGCTCACGAGAGTTAACCTAGGACGGGATTCACAGGAAGCACTGGCTAAAATTCACATTATAGCTGGTCTGGTAAGCCGTATCAGCAACAATAAAGACTGCTTCTGTGCCCGAACTTCAAAGGGACAGTTATCTCAGTCTGCAATCACCTGACAATGGCTAGAAAGAGAAATATAGGAAAACCTAAGCAATGACTTGGCTTAAAAATGCCAGCTTATGTTTCAAGTCTGTAAATATGATCTAAAGGTCAAAAATTGTTTTGTTCCATTAAAGTGGGTGAGAAATAAGCTGGCTGTAAGCTCCTGTTGGGGTGCCTGGAGGCTGGCTCTGGTTTGGGCCAGGGAAGGGGGCCAGGACAAGGGTGTTTTAAACACCAGTCATTCGAACACAGCTGGTCTTCCTGGTGCCAGGCCAGTTCCTCTGGACTACGAGCTACTGGGAGCTCCGGACTACTCAGCTACAGAGCAGACCCAGAGAGCTGAAGCTACATGCTTCAACAAGACAGACTAACCGATCTGCACTGTCAGGCTTTGGCTGTAACCTCAGCCCAGATACTGGCCATAAAAGGTCCCTGGCTCTTCAAGAGACACAGCCCCATGTATAATCCTGACCAAGAACAGTTTCCCCGGGGAGAAGAAAGCTTAAAATCACACGAGAAAGCACAGCTTAAACAACACAGCACCCGTCTGTATGGGACTCACGCCACTCCACGTTTTTCTCGCCCAGCAGGTCGCAGCAGCCTGTCAGGGGCCACGCTGGAGGAAGAACGTGGCTGCAGCTCAGAGAGACCAAGCAACCCCAATGCACGCCATGGAAATGCCTGCTGATGGGAGCCCTCCGGCTTGCTACACTCCCCCAGAGGTCTCACTGCACCAATTATCAAGCCCATTTGTTTCCTGAGGGGAAAACTGTGGACATAGGAGGAGCAGGACTCCCTAGCTGCCCCCTCCAGGAGGCAGCTACCAAACAGTGGCCCCTGTGGGTGCAGAAGCCGGGTGCCGTGCCAGTGACGAGCTACGCAGCAGACACAGAGGCAAGCTGAGGCTACAGAGCACGTCTCTGTCTTTTCCCTTAGGCTCTGGTGCACCCAAGTTAGACGCATCTGTGACAAGTTCAGCATGATCTGGCTCTCCTATCCACTACCCAGCAGACTGAAGCAAGCAAGTGCCCAAGATCGCACTCAGCATCTCTGTCATAGCTGGGTATGCTAGGAGTCAGCAACCTATGCCACAACAGAAGTGTTTTCAAGCTTTTCTGTTTTGTTTAATATCTATATAAAAAAATAATGCTATTACTTCATAGCAAGTAATCATCATCATTTTGTCACAGACTATGTCATTGTGTTCGGGGAGCTGTTCTGCCAGCATGGCTTTTGGACCCCATACACCAAAACTGAAGATTCCTTTGATCATAAGGAATTTCACAAATTCTATGATTTTATTTATAAGCCATTGCAACAAAACTTTGCCAGTCAGCCAGCCACAAACAAAAACAGCACAGTAACTTCACAAGGAAAGATGATGTATGATGACAAAACATCAGCACTTCAATTTTTCCCTTTGTTTTTCCTCCTGAACACTGTGATTATACCAGGAACTCACAGTATCTTTATTTTCAACATCAGCTCACTCTACAGCGTGGTAGCTTTCTGTTATGTGGGCACAAGGTCGCAAAATGCATACAGTCCTGAGCTTTTCGGTGTTCCCACTGCCATAACTCTAGCACTGCGGGTGCAATACAGCGGCACGCAAAAAGAAATCCGGGCACTTACCAGCTATTGATCCAGCCAAGAGCAGATTTCCAGGGCTAACCCTCCCGTCTTCGTTTGCAAGTGAAGCTTTCAAATGAGCGTAACAGGGGAAGTAAATGGCAGAGAAGGGGATGTCACGCAAAAAACACGCCTTAGCACCCTGTGTTGAAAAAGAGAACAAGCTTTGAGAACAAGCAAATTTAACACGATGAACTATGAACACCAGAGAACAGAGCAACATCATATTTTATTGTTTTATTGCAAAGGGTTTACAGAAAAAGCAATTCCTTCTCTCAAATTCTGAGAGATCCATGTATTTCACCCTGCTGAGGAGCGTCTGTGTATTGTTTCCTGGTTCAGTAATTTCTGCCATTGTATTTATCTTGTGTGCTTGCTCTCCCTCACTCCTTAGTACTGTAGTTATTTGCTGGTAACAGAGAAAATGTCATGTGTTGGAGCAAGCTGGTAACACCTTTGCAGAATGTTCAATAGGTGACACTGTAGCCATGCACCTGTAGTGGGACTTTGGTATGTGTCTGAAAAAGAGCGAGCCACGGGACAGGTCTGTCCCCTCTCACTCCCACTTACAATGAGAACTTCAGGGAAAATAAAGCCGAGCCCACGCGTTTATGCAGACGCTGCAATTGATAAAGTTTTGGGGCAGTGGCAAGCCATCAGCTGTTTTCCAAGCAGGGGGAAAGCAAAAAAGCCACTAGGGGAGGCCAACCAAAATAAAATACCAAATAACATTCGTGCTCCAACAGCCAAAGGGACTTGCGGTCTGCCTTTCCTCAATGCGGAGATCCAGAGGACACCAGGAGCCTGAACCCAGCAGGACTGAGACCGGCAGAAAGAGACACACAAGAGGTGCCTTTGGAGAATGGGTAACAGCTTAGCTTGTACCAGAACAGCAGTTCAAATGCAGTGCTTATCCAAGCTGGATGCTGGTTATCAAGCAAAGACGCAAGAGCTGCAAGGCATCCGAACAACCGAAAAGCTGCCTTCCAGTGGGGCAGGGCAGGGGCGGCGAGCAGGACGTCCGATGGGAAACCAGGTCCCACGAACCAGTTCACAGGAGACGCTAGTAAGTGCCATCTGCAGTCAGAAAATGTCTCTGAGAAAATGAAGATTTATCTAAAGCCAGCCATTAGATCTTCTAGCCAGGCTTTCTGTGCATCACAGCCTCCGTTAGCGAGCACGGTGAGCACAGCACGCTCTGCTCCCACCCCAGCCGCTTTCCACCACGCTTCCTCGGCTTATTTCTTGAAGTTTTCAGGCGGAGAGCTGACCACTTCCCCTGACCGTCCCTTCAGAGGCTAACGACTCCCGCTGTCACGACCCTCTGCCTTGCTGCTCCACTGGATTTGTCTGATTTCTGCTGCTAGTTGCCGTTCCTCGTTATGCCTTGCTAGGTACACTAAGGGCAACGCCACAAAGGCACTCAAAGCGCTGCTGTTGCAGCCCCTCCGCTGCTCGCCTGCGCCGAATGCGGTCACCAGCCACAGAACAAAGCGATGCTGGGCTGGATTCTCCTCTCAGAATTACCTGCAAAGCCCATACACTCTACCTTGAGGGTACAGAGAAGGGGATTTTTTTTGTATTGACCAGAGGCACACAAATCCTGGCCTCTCGTGTGCAACAGAAGCCCTTTTTACAGTTTTATGTTCACACAAAAAGAAAACACCAGGGTTTTACCAAGTCCTGTATAAAAAAACAACTTTTTAATGATCAAATATCTGCATTTACCTCAGAAAAATTATGAAACTCACTAACGAAACTCTCACAGACCAACATGGTTTCTTCAAAGATTTCTTCTCAGAGTGTGCTTTTTCTCAGAGCAAATCTCCTCACTGCCTTTGCCCTCAGGGCACATTACTTTTATTTTCTTTGCAATGGTGTCATTAAACACTGCGCACATTTTTTCCTCTGCACTTTTTTCATACTCTGAAATATCTCGATATAGTTAAAATAACTTACGGAAATCAATGAACTGCACATCGAGCAACTCTTAACTCAGCCCTCAGCTGCTAATATTCCTCCCCCTTCACTAAAAATCTCCTTTTCACGGGGCAGAAACGGCATATTGTTAATATCACTAGTAACATATGTTCAGGTAGAGAAAGTGAGAGAGGGATGTCCATCAACTTAGTTGGCTCAATGTAAACAAAACCTGGATCAAAACTTGGATCCACTTTAATAATAACCCAGCTTGGCTCCGGTCCGGTATCGCAACAGTCTAAAGTTTCCCCCCCTCGTTCCGTTTCAAGTCTGGGAAAGCATGTTTAAAAGCAGGCCTCATTTAACTCCAAGTTAATCATCCGCAACCAGCCTAGGCCAATTAGGAAGGCTTAGGGCGACTGGCCGCAGTATCTTGAAAAGCAAAAGAAACATATATTTTACTTCTCGCACCTTTTTGATGTGGACAACGTGCTGAAAGCCAAAAGGAGTTTTAATCAGCCCCCAGAACGCTGTCAGGCTCATCCGCCCGCGTTTATTCTGGCAGCCAAGGCGCAGCCCTGCCAGGCATGAAATTGCCGGGAGACCCTACGCACCGGGACGCGGGCTGGCTCCCATCCTCCAGCTCTCTAATAGCCCTAAAGCTCTTAATCTCGGATAGCATCTCACTGAATAAACCAACGGAGGGGAAAAAAAAAAAACCAAAACACCCAGATTGTCGGAGAGTCGGATAAATAAGCCCAAGCCAGTGCCGGGGCAGGTTCTTTAGCATGCTAATTCCTGCTTATACCAGCCCTACCTGCAAATAAGGCTCCAAACAAACCACTTCTCCGACAAGGGGAGGGCAATTACCCTGACAAAGGCGGCTCTGTGTGGGGCTGGGCAGCAGGAGCCGGCAGGTCTGGGAGGCGCGGGCCGGGCCGAGCCCCCCGCCGTGAGCGCGCATTGTCGGGGCGGGGGGCGCCGGCCGGCTCTGCCCGCGGCGCGGAGCGGCGGCACCCGCTGCCCCCCCCCCCCCCCCCTCGCAGGGTCGGAATTTATTGGGCCCGCGTGATTGTTGGTTTGATCCTACAGCGACAAACAATAGGCAGCATGTCATTTCTTGGGCATTTCGCATTCTTCTCGGGTTTTACTACAGACTGCACCCCTCGGAATCGGAGCCCCGACAGCACCCAGCAGGTCTGCCAACAGTCAGTCAAACATCACTGGCATTTGCTTTCAAGGGCTGCAATTTTTTTCTACTTGCCTTAAAAGTTGCTATAGGCTTCTACTGACGCATACCCGCCCAAACACGAAGCTGCTTTAGCACATCAAGTTAGAGGAATAAAACACTGAACTCAAACGCTGTGCCAGCAATTCAAATTCCGCTTGCAGACAAAAATCGTAGCACTTCTTAGCTGGAAGGGCTTTCCTGGGGTTAGTTTCAAAGAAAAATTCTGAAGAGCAGGTTCTCACACATGAGAACACAGTCACAAACAGGCATGGTGGATACAAACTGATGTAACTCCAAACTTTTACTACTCCGTTTCGTGTGTTTATCATCCTGCTGTAAGCCCGCAACTTCCAGAGGCGCAACGCCTCAGCTGTCACCGAAGCGACCAGGCGGGAGCTCGGTACACAGCCTGTCACCCAAGACCACACTTGCCAGGTCAACGCACCAGAAGCCTGGTTATGAAGTTGTCAAAAACAAAATAAAGAGGCTTTCGGAAGCTTTTCTGACTGGTTTCGGAAATGCAAACCATGTTGGTGATATCAGCCAAAGCACAAATCTCAGCTGAATACCTTCTAGCAATTGTAATCAGAAACATTGCCACAACCAAAGTATCCTGTCCTCAAAGAATCATTTACTACCGTATTATTTACCATCTCCTTGGGATCACAGAATAACTCTGTTGTGCAAAATTATGGAGTGGCACCGTCTGTTACGCTGTAAAGTACTATTCAGAATGCTTATTCATAACAAAAGTAATATTTTATTAAACATTTTATGGCAGATATTATATGGATATGAGTTTCTATGATGTACAAAATAAGTAGGTGTACTTACAATGTGTGTTTACATGAGGACGTTTAAAAGATGTCTTTCGAAACCAACAGAATAGAAATTCAACTGACTTTAACGGGACTTTATGCATATTACTGTGTCAGACAGGCAGAAGACATAAAATACATTAGCTGATCTTGTCTAATTACTTCAATATTCAACTGTGACCAGAAATTAAACAAAATATGTTAAAAATATCGAAAGCCATAAATGTATGCCTTCCCATTTCTGCCAACACAAATGACATTGTGTGTAGGCTGAATTATATTTTCCCTGACTGGGATACGTTGTCTCTGTATTTTTAAGAACAGCTGTCATCTACAGAACATCCGTAGCTGAAGAAGAATTTACTACTGGTAAGCTTCCATGCCCTGGTGCTTTCACAGTAACAATTACTGGCAGAAAGAAGACAAACAGAGGAAACAAATTCCTTCTGCAAAAGTGCTGTTATGTGCCTCCCCAAAGGGGCAGCTGGGTTTTGAGAAGTACAATGTTTTAAAACACTTTTTTTACACAAGTAGTTCCGAATTTTAGACAAAGGCAGAAAAAAATATTTACTTTCTAGCTTTAAATAACTACAGGGGTTCAACCCAGCAGTCAGCCTAACGAGCTGTATGCGTCAAATCGTTTTATTGCTGGAATTAACATGCATTTTATTTCTAAGCTGCATATCATTACAGATTTGCTAGCATCTGACCGCCCAGTGAAGGCGCAGTGAGTCTGGGAGGAAGCTCCGACTGTAACTTGCTGTACTTATTATGATGGACAATTAGTTGAGGCGAAAAACCCCCTCTGTTTTTTCAGACCTACTGGTCTTTAGTTCTTTGGTGGGGAAGGAAGAGAAGGAGAGGAGATGTAAATTATCTGACCTGGACCTCTATGCACCAATGATACCACTTTTCCCCCAAATAAAAACTTTTAGCATTACAAAGGTACACCAAGATCTTGGTGATCTTCAAGGACGGTCTCCTCAAAGCACTAGGATGGTCCATTCCACTGTGCAGAAGGTCGAGCAACCATGCCAGAAGCCCACCTTGGATGAACAGGGAACTCACGACTGAGGTCAAAGGCAGAAGGTAAAAAGCAAGCAGCGGCGGGTATGGGCTGCCCAGGAGAAATACAGAACCACTGCCTGGGCATGCAGCAATGGAGCCAGAAAAGCCAAGGGTCAGCTGGAGTTGTATCTAGTAAGGGATATGAAGGGGGAGTAAAAAGGGCTCCTGTAATCACATCAGCAGGAAAAGGACAACTAAATAAATTGTGAGGCTGTTGCTCAATGGGGGCAGGAAACCTACAGACAAAGTACACGGAAAAGGAAGAGAAATGACTTTTGCCTTGCTTTTTAGTAGTAAAATCGGCCCTCAGGCCTCTCAGCTCCACGAGCTTACCAGAAAAGTCTGCAGGAGCACAGCATTACCTACAGATAGAGTACTTAAGCCATCTGCACATACAGAATCACAGAATCACAGAATGGTAGGGGTTGGAAGGGACCTCTGTGGGTCATCTAGTCCAACCCCCCTGCCGAAGCAGGGTCACCTACAGTAGGCTGCACAGGACCTTGTCCAGGCGGGTCTTGAATATCTCCAGAGAAGGAGACTCCACAACCTCCCTGGGCAGCCTGTTCCAGTGCTCTGTCACCCTCAGAGGGAAGAAGTTCTTCCTCATGTTCAGACGGAACTTCCTGTGCCTCAGTTTGTGCCCATTGCCCCTTGTCCTGTCACTGGGCACCACTGAAAAGAGCTTGGCCCCATCCTCCTGACACCCACCCTTCAGATATTTGTAGGCATTTATAAGGTCCCCTCTCAGCCTTCTCTTCTTCAGGCTGAACAAGCTCAGTTCCCTCAACCTCTCCTCGTAGTGGAGATGCTCCAGTCCCCTCACCATCCTTGTAGCCCTCCGCTGGACTCTCTCCAGTAGCTCTTCATCCTTCTTGAACTGGGGAGCCTAGAACTGGACACAGTACTCTAGATGAGGCCTCACCAGGGCAGTGTAGAGGGGAAGGAGAACCTCCCTTGTCCTGCTGGCCACACTCTTCTTGATGCACCCCAGGATCCCATTGGCTTTCTTGGCAGCCAGGGCACACTGCTGGCTCATGGTTAACCTGTCGTCCACCAGGACACCCAGGTCCCTCTCCGCAGAGCTGCTCTCCAGCAGGTCCACCCCAAGCCTGTACTGGTGCATGAGGTTGTTCCTCCCCAGGTGCAGGACCCTGCACTTGCCCTTGTTGAACCTCATCAGGTTCCTCTCTGCCCAGCTTTCCAGCCTATCCAGGTCACGCTGAATGGCAGCACAGCCTTCTGGTGTATCTACCACACCTCCCAGTTTGGTGTCATCAGCAAACTTGCTGAGGGTACATTCTAACTCTTCATCCAGGTCGTTGATGAAGAAGTTAAACAAGACTGGGCCCAGTACTGACCCCTGAGGGACACCACTTGTCACCAGCCTCCAACTAGACTCAGCGCCGCTGATGACAACCCTCTGAGTTCTGCCATTCAGCCAGTTCTCTATCCACTTCACCGACCACTCATCCAGCCCACACTTCCTCAGCTTCCCTAGGAGGATATCATGGGAGACTGTGTCGAAAGCCTTGCTGAAGTCAAGGTAGACAACATCCACGGCTCTCCCTTCGTCTACCCAGCCAGTCATGTCATCGTAGAAAGCTATCAGATTGGTCAGGCACGATTTCCCCTTGGTGAATCCATGCTGACTACTCCTGATAACCTTCTTTTCTTCCACTTGCTTCATGATGGCCTCCAGGATAAGCTGCTCCATCACCTTTCCCGGGATGGAGGTGAGGCTGACCGGCCTGTAGTTCCCTGGGTCCTCCTTCTTGCCCTTTTTGAAGATTGGAGTGACATTGGCCTTTCTCCAGTCCTCGGGCACCTCTCCTGTCCTCCAGGACCTCTCAAAGATGATGGAGAGTGGCTCAGCAACTCATACACAGTGCGTGAGACCAGAAGAGGTACCTCCAGTGGTGCCCAGATAGCGAGCCAATGTCATCGTGAGGCTGTTATTGCCTTCAAATGGTCAGGTCAGTCAAGGGGGTTCTGATGACTGGAAAAAGACAAACATCACACCCATCATGAAGAAGAGCAAGAAGGAAGATCTGGGAAACTATAAGCTGTTACAGTACACCCCTGTCCCTGGGAGGTTTATGGAGCAAATGCTCCTGGAAGCCATTTCCAAGCATATGAAGTGCAAGAGACTGGGAACAACCAATATGAATTTATTCATAATCATGGCTGACCAACCTGTTTGCCAGACCTGTGGATAAGGGGTCGTCAATGGATGTTGTACACCGTGACTATAAGCAAGGCTTTTGAGATGGTCTGCCACAGTATCTTCACAGCTAAATCGGTGGAACGTGAGCTGCACTCTCAGCAGATTAGTGGACAATACTGAATCGGGGAAGTAGCTAGTGTGCTATAGAGCAAAGCTGCTCTTCAAGAGACCTTCACAGGATGGAGAAATAGGCTGACAAGAACATCATGAAGTTCAAACCAGCAAATGCAAAGTCCTGCATCTGGACTGGAATAGCCCTGTGCAGCAGTACAGGCTGAGTGGCCAGAAAGCAGCTTTGGAGAAAAAGTCTGGAGAGTACTGGTGGCCAAGCTGAGTATGGGTCAGTAGCGCCTCTCTGCGCCAGCCACACCCTGGGCTCTAGTAGCAAGGTGCAAGGGAAGTGATTATTCCCTTTCATTCAGCACTGGTGAGTCTGGAGTCCTGTGTCCAGTTCTGGTCTCTCCAGCACAAGAAAGACATTGCCACACTGGAGTGAGTCCAGTGCAGGGCCATCAAGCCAGCTGGGTGGCCCAACATACATGAGGCATGGCCGAGGGAACTCGATGTGCTCAACTCCAAGAAGAGCAGGCTACAGGGAGACCTTACTGCTCTCTTCAGCTACTTAAAGGGAGGGTGCAGGGAAGACAACTCTTCTTGGAGGTGCATAGTGGAAGGATTAGAGGCAATGAACAAAAGCTGGAACATGGCCAATTCCAACTAGGCATTAGAAAAAGGGTGAGAGTTTTTTGGTTTTGTTTGTAAACCATGAAGGTGGTCAAATACTGGGTCGGGTTGCCCCGATGACCTCCAGACTGGCTTTGAAGACAAATTATTCTGATTCTAACATCAAGTCTGCAAGTAGAGCGGAGCACAGAGCAGAGATCTCGGCAGAGTACTGCTGTGAATTGTTTTGTGTCACTAGCACAGTAGAGCACCATGTTAACATGCCGATCAATGACCCAAAAGAATATTAATCTCACTAATACAGAGGGGCATCAAAACTACGCAACCCAGCTTCTCAGTGATCCTCAAATGGCTATTCATTTGGACTAGAATGCTGGGATAATTACGATCATAATCAATACAAGATCCACTCAGCTGGATGCAAAAAGCGTTTACATAGCATTTCCTTTGTTAATTTGTTGACATGAGACATAAGATTTATTTGTCTATGCCTTGGTTTTCTCGGTTAATGCAAGACAGGAACACTGAAATTACCTATATTGGGGGTGTGGGCATTTTATTTTAAAATCCACAGAAAGTTCTTCGCAGGTAGAAAATAATACAAAATATAAGAATACAAACAACAAGCAGTAGGTCTGGTCAAGACATATGGTAATTTGCCTCATGAAGCCAAGATCAACATACGTAATTCTTCACATCTTCTGGCTGCAGTTATAATTAATGAAAGTACATTCTTCCTCGCTGACTACTATGTGGGACTCTTACAGATTTTTCACCCGAATTTCAGCATAAAAAATTCACAGGAACTAAGCAGAGCATGCTGGATTGATCTATGGTGGCAAGAACAACTTTCAACAGGACTGGGAAAACAGATTTTTCACTGCAGTCCTTACAACGCAGTAAACAAAACAAAACCGAAGTGGAGCGAGAGAAACAGCAAAGCCAGTGTGCAGCAGGCTGGATGACCAGTCCTGATTTAACAGGTCTGGAGCTTATAAACACGGAAGTAAACTCACACTGATAAGCAACGGAAACACTCCAGCTCTACTGTGAACTTGCAGACTGACTGGTGATCTTCTCATTCATCACAAAAAAACACAAGCTTTTAAAAATATCCGTACTCCTACTTTGAAAAATTATCATTTTGGTAATATTAGTTTAACATTATGTCTTCTGGGCTCCATCTTCCTGTTAAATATGTGATATCCCTCCATTTACTCTCTGTCTATCCCCTGCTGGCAGTACGGACAAACCATTGATCTTTGCTCTCTGTGGATTTCACCAGCCCACCGTTAGGTTGAGGGAATCCCTTCTCTTCCCATCTCAAAGCAAGACCTGTAAGGAAAGTCTGCAAGCGACAGAAGATCCTGCCCCTCTGTACAGCTTCTCGTACTATCCCACCCTACTTGGCCTCATCTGCACAGTGGTTATCTTCACCTTTTCCAGGAACACAGCACTACAGGCACTTGGTATCCATTGATCCAGGCATCAGAAGTGAATTATTTGGGTGGTCAGTGGTGGAAACCACTGTACAAGGGCAGTCAGCCCTTCTTAGATCAGTTTTACAAGAATTTCTAACAACTCTAGCGGAAAAGGAGGAGCATTATGGTCTTGAACCAAAACTGATGGAGTAGTAAATTTTTGTTGGTTTTGGTTTCTTTCGGCCACAAAAAAAACCCCAAAACCAACACAACAGAAAATAAATTCAGGCCATATCAAACAGAAAAAAAAAAAAATTGTTATCAACTGTGAAATGAAATATTACATTTAAATTTTGTATTGTTAAACAATTTTTTAAAAGAAAACCTTGCAGGCGGAACATCCATGTATTTCAAATGAAAATTCCTGAAATGGTAAGTATAGAATTTTGCTTTCAACACTTGCAAAAGAAACTTAATCAGTTGGTCAAACTAAGACAGACCAGTGTTTAAACAGCTGGAATACTTACATGAAGGTACACGAAGGCCCATTCAGCCTATTAACAAACTGGAAGATTCACAAGTAAAACTGTTTTCTAAAGTATCTATTCTCGTTCTTATGCAGCAGTACGTACGGAGTCTTACTTGGATCTACTGAAATACGTACATTCAGGGCTTGAGATACAAGCCTTGTGTCTTGAGACACAGAAGACAAAGCTATAACAAAGACTTCAGATGCAAATGAGAGAGTTGCTCATGTTAGAGTAAACAGCATGAAAAGTACTGAGACAGGCACAAAATCTTCATTCCTGTTTCACAGTTTTACAGCTAATTTGATTTAAGAGGACAAGCATTGCAAATGTACCAACTTATTTCAGTTATCATTCGTAGAACATTATACTCGCTAAGTTAATTTACTAGAAGCACCACCAGAGAAGGTAGCACCTACCAAATCTAGTCTCATCCCAAATTCAGTTGACACCACTGATGTCTCTCGGTAGCATTTACTGGGGCTGGTGACTTCAATGCAACGATTTATTAATCCCTGCCTGGCCTCACCAGCACTGCCAGCTTCAGCACAAGCATTCAGGAGAGGACTGCTTCTGCCTCCAACGCGGCTGTTCCACAAACATCTCAAGGCAGTATAAAACTCCTCTGACATGGACCGATGGGTTTCTCCATGCCGTGAAGCCACTCCTCCCTTTGCCTGGGTACAACCATCCTGAGGAGATACAGAATGAGCTGGTCTGGGTTCAAAATAAACTAAGCCATAAGGAGGAGGAGGCTTTAGTTTTAATGGGTTTCCTGTTCCAGATCATTACGTGGCTGCATCAACACCCCTGCTGGCATACGGGAGAGGGGGCAGACAGGATTGCCAATTTTTTTTGGCTACAGTGCCAAAGTGTTTGGTGGACAACAGCACAAACCTGCCCAATAACAGAGCCGGCCGTGACCAAGGGTGGACTCGGGCACAAGTCTTCTGAGCAGCCTGTGCTCTGTTGGGTGGGTGCCTGTGCTCTGTTGGGTGGGTGACTGTCATGGCCTGGTTAAATTCGCCAGCTTTGCCAAATTGGTCAGGTTTTGGTAGGCAGCGAATCCAAACTGGAAATACAAAAGGACATGAACACAAGGAGCGGAGTGGAGGGGTGAAGAGAGATAGAAACAGAGACAACAGAAGAGTTAAAACCCTTCTGTGGCTTTTTTTGTGGAGGTAAATGGACTTCATGAATGAACCAACAAAACCGCGTAGCTTGTGATTAAATAACTGCCTGTTTCAATGCAACATAGTGCCGTAACCAGCTCCTGTTCAGTTGTATTCCTTAAATATAGTCAACCAAGTATCTACTCTAAAAAACAGAAATAATTCATAATATGACCCAAGACAGTAATGACATTTATAAATGGAAAAATCAAGCAAATTCTGCTCAGCCACCAAGAGCAGGTATTCAGGAAAAAAAAAAAATCTAAAAAGTGCTAACTTTAGTAAACTAGTTCATCACTCATTCTCGTTTTATGTTTTATTTTTACTAGTCCAAGTAAAAGTCAGTAGCTGTCCTCCATTCCTGCACAGCCTCAGGGATGCAGACTGTTTACCATATCCTTGTTTTCAGTTGTAAATGTTGACCTGATCAACACCATAATGCCATTTACTAGGAGTTTACACAATAGCATCAGCTTCAGTAAAACACCTAAAAAATTAGCAAGTCAATTTAAAGGGAAAAACTACTCCCCGTTAAACCCTATTCAGACCTGCAACTTCTCTCCAGGCCAAAACACACATACATCTACTCCCGGACATGCTTCCTCTTTGTAATGTCACCAGAACAATTTAAAAGGATTGGATGCTTAAAAATGGGAGATGGAATTTAAATCTTGTGGAGGAGGGGGATGGGGCTCATTTGGTGGTTTTTGAAGCATCTTCAGTTTACACTTGCCCTGCTGTAAATCAGAAACAGAGGAATACTGCCTGCTGCACTGGAAATTCTGGGACAAATGGGTAGAATGAAAACCTTCTCCCGAGAAGTAGGCTGCACAATCTGAAGAAACATCACACGGCGCTCTGCAGTACGTGGCATGCATTACAGTTTTTGTTTCAATACTGTGTGTAATGGCTATCTCAGAGCACTCCAAGACCTTTCACACTCCCCCGTATCTAGTCTCCTTCACCTAAAAGTAGAAAGCTGTATGTTAATCCTTTAAATGATTTGCAGCACACATCCTATTCGATTCAACAGAAGATGCTTCTAATCCTGCTGCAGTCTAACATTAAACCTGACTTTATTTCTACATATTTACGTATCTATGTGAGGACAGTAACATAGAAAGCAGAACTGTAGAGTTTGTAGTATACACTCACAAAAGCAGCTTTTTCTGATATTATTTGTGGCAATGTTCTTCTAAACTAGCAAGGGGAAGCCTGCTTTAGTAGTTTATTTTTATGCTGGGCTCCCAGTGTTTGTATTTCTTCACTATCATTGTGCTGCAATTAATACCCATCACCAGACTAACAATGACAGCTGGGAAAGTTGCTAAATCAAACACCGAAGAGCAAAAGCGCAGCTCCAAAACTGTAAGCTCTATATCATGAAGCAGACGAAAATAAGTTTATTTTCACACCAGGCAGAACATCAGGAATCACAAACTAATCCTCAATGAACAATACTTACACCTGCTGAAGTGAGAAAAGAAATCTTAGTAAGATCCACAAGAACCACATGCTCAAAAACATGAGACAGCTTCTTCCTTCAGTTTGAAATGAAAAATGAAGATATAATATCACATCAGGAAGAGTTCTTTCGAAAGTACGATTACATCCCCCTATGAAAGTTTGTGAGAACAATGAAATGATGTTTTGAAATATTCATAACTGGTTTTTAATGCATGCATAATTTTAAAAAAGCGTACCTTGTAGAGACCAAAGAATCCTAAGTCCCGTAACACAGTGAGGGCACTAACTCGTGGACCGGTAGTAATTTCTCCAGCCACCTGTAATCGAATCTTGACAATTTCCAGTGGATTGGTAAAGATCACTTGAGAACCTCCAGCCTGAAATGAAAAGTGGAAGGCAGTACATTAACCCGTGACAGTATTTGCCGCGCACACCCTGTTACATTCAAGAGCAGACATTTTTAACCCTGCTGCAGTCAGTTAAGCTACTGGCAGATACGAGTTTTAGTCTCAGCTAACAAACTGCTGCTCACAAGGTAAGAAACCTGCCGGGCCAGGAGATGCGGGGTCAGGGCAACCAGAGAGGCAGCAGCTCAGCCACCGCAGGACACTGCAGCACATCAGGCAGACACTAGCTCAATTCTCGCTGCAAGAACACATTCACCAACACCACCTTACGCAATACTGACAAGCCAAGAACACTGTCAAGCAAGTAATGAAGTGAAAGGAAGAATTAGTCACTAACTAAAGAAACTGAGGTGTGCATGCCAGTACTTAGAAAGTGGAAACATACTACTGAAGAGTGAAAGTCCGGCAGAAGCTTTTTCAATTTTGGCATGAGTTCATAAAACAAAGAACACATGGATTCCAAAGACCAGAACTGCAGATAACTTTGGCATTTTTAAAAACTCCACTGAACTACCAGTCTCAGTGCCATCAAATGCTGTTTGATTCAAGAATCTGAGCTCCACATCATTATTTGTGCACCAGGTAATAACGAAGGCCTACAGACCGGAGGATTCCATTAATCAAGAACTGTTAAATGTTTTTAACATGTCAGTCTTCATTTGCTGGGAAGACATCACTCAACGGATTTAAAAAGTTAGTTTTAAAACACACAGTGGCAAGCATTTCAGACTCCCTACTAGTTCTGGTAAAGTTCATCTCACTCACAATACGGACTGCAGGGCATAACCTCTCTGCTGCACTGACAGATCCCGAGTCAAAAATTTGAAACAAGGGGAAAAAAGATAACATGAAGGTTACCCAAGTGTATCTAAAAAATACTCATTGAAAATCCATCTGGCCAAATTCAACCGAGTATCATTCTCACTTCTGTTAATTTCTTATTTATGTGGCCCAACAGCTACGCCCTTCTCTACGTTCTGAAATCACACAAACTATGAAAAGGGCAACCCTCATCCTTCCCACAAGAAAACAAGAACTATTTTTTTCTAGATGGTAATGACCGAAATGAAATAAGCTGCATTTAAAAGCACTTGCATCTAGCCATGTCTAGTATGTAAACATTATGTGCACATCTTTTTTAAATTATCCAAATGTTAAAAGAATTAATCATAGCTCAGATCAACTATCATTCAAAATAAAAAATATGCACAGTAATATGGTTTAAATAATGTGCTGAAGAAATGGCAAATCGCACGAACTATTCTTGTCTACCACTTAAACTGAGCATACACAGTGTGGTAACAAATTAAAGTCTTTACATAACCCCCAAAATATCCCAAATGTTTCCTATTTTGACCAGAAAAAGCATGCTCTTGTGTAACTCAACTGGTTTTGACTTTCAAATTGGCATAATTTAATTTAACTGCTTTTACCAAACCAGAATCCTGGTACGTATAAAACTGCTACTCTTGTTGCCATCAGAAATTAGACTGATAAATTATTTGGCACATATGCTGACTTCAGTTTTGCACTTAAACTGAAACATATTAAGTAAGTAAGCATTCAAAACAAAAACTGGAGACTTTCTTTTATTTGTCTACTCATCTTGCAAAGTCTCAAAATAAATTAAAAAATCCTGGAAAGCTCTTTACAGTGAATTACAAAATGCTATGTAATAAACATTTTTTTCTATGTATTACAAATATTAAGTATTCCCACATGTCATCACACATATTTTCTTCTTAAAAGGCTAAAATCCCAATTGCAAGTGATAATGTTCATTTGCAAGTTTGCTATATCACAGCCATCCTCTAAAACACCCTACTTAAAATCTCATACCAACTGATCTGTGTTAGCACAAATGAACTACTTTCTCTCAGTATGATATTCTTGCAGTTCATTGTGCCATGATTCTATGGGAAGTGTTCCTTTAATTTTCACCACGGGAAAACCAAATTAAAATTTAAAAGATGACAACAAAATTAACTTTAATTTTTTATTATTATTATTATTAATGCACCAAAACATTGAGCAATTTAAAAATCTATAAAAATGTTTATAAGTGAATGCCTTATTTAAAGAAAGGAAATAGAAACATGTATCTGATTTTAAAGGCAAATAATTTCTGAATTCAAACGAATAGGAAGTACTGCAGGTGCTAGCACATATAAATGTTTATGTTTGCACGTCCAACCCGACTGCGTCCACACTTGCAGCATTAGATGTTTGTGGCTCTGTGTAAATCACACAAGACTTCCTCTGCTTCAGCTTGCTATTTGAAAAATAGGGATGCTATTATTTACCCACCTCATGCAATCAAGCTCGCTGCATTCAAATTTTTAAAACATGAAGACTTGCAGGCATCAGCCATTACTAAAAAGACTATCGGTTTTGCTGCCCGCAAAGGAGATCTGTCCAAAGACATTGGAAATTTCCAGAGAAGTCCTTCCACAAAACTGTCTAGGTACTTGCCCAGAACTCCCTGAACAGCCTTCGTCACCCTCTACATTTGATCAAAGATATACTCCAAAAATCAAATGGTGAATAACGGTGAGCTATGAGCCAGACAATACCTGACAGAGGGTCTCGGCAGGAGGGTTTCTACCACCTGCCTGCTTTGCGATGGAGAGGAAGGCTGGTTTATCAACCAGTGCAGAAGCAGTGCTAGTGGTAACAAGTACAGTCGCCTGGTGGGGAGCTTTTATCACCCTGTTCTTTAACAACCTATAATGGTAACTGCAGCTCCTTACTCTCAAAATGAAGGGGAAGCAAACTGGAGATGGCTACTATACTCTCTAATGAAATGATCTCTTGCTTGTCTAGTACTGGTAACTCCTATTGTGTTACTCATCATCATAGCATGCAAGTGTCTCATAAATATTACTAGTATTTCCTCCCGGTGCTCCTGTGAGGCAAGTACAATGACTCTAGTTCTACAAGAGAAGGATGTGAGGTATAGAGGTTAATTGTATGCCCAGTATGTGCATCCCCCTACCTCAAACACACACAACTTCTAAGAGCCTCCAGAAAGCCTGATCTCCAAATCAGTAGCTTGAATCACAGTAGCATGGCTTCTGTCTTCCTTCTGAGTTTTTGCATAATGAATACAATGAAAGAAATCTCATTAATCTATTTTTTCCTAGTCTCTTCAAGGAGCCAGTATAAACTGTTATGGAAAAAACAGACAAAACATCACCAGCACACCATATCACCCTGCTCATTCATTCTGTTTGGTCAAAAGTTGAAGAGCAAGGCCTTCTTGTTTGAGAACTTTTGCAGCTGAAAGTGTATCTCATTTTAATATTTTAAAATATGCTCCCAAAGGTCAGAATTTCAAAACTATTTTTTTGGCCAGAATAAACACGGTTTCAGCTCAGGTTGCTCCAGCTTAATGATTTCTCCACTAAGAGTCACAAAAACCAACTTCATCAACTGTTTAATATAGATACTTCCCAGTAAGACAAATTTTTCTATACTGAGGTTACAAACCTGAATACCCTCAGCTCTGAAATCCTTATCATCTGGTCCAATCATTTTTTAAAGAAACAAATGATTTGACTGTAGAAGCAAATCTGTTACTTTTCAGTTATTATGTGATTAAAATAAAACCCGCAATTTTTAGTTATTTATAGGAGTAGATACCTAGAGGTACTGCATAGATAATTATCTGCAAGGGCTCACAAAGGGCTCACAAAGGGCTCACAAAGGGCTCATATAATTCTGAAAGAATTTAACATTTGACCTAATCACAAGCACTTATGGTCTTGTTTGATGTAAAGGATGAAAATAAAAGGGAAATATCTCTATCATCCAAGAACTCCTCACACTCACATAGCTAAAAATCTGCACGCCTATAAAACGTTCACTGTGCTTTAATGCACAGACAGCTAGCTATGCATCCACACAGATGTGAATTCTTAAAAACAAGATTTTTTTTAATTTTTTTTTCATTTTTGCAGTTCTTCAACTCTGCCCTTGGTATGATATCACCCAACACCTCTCGATGGCAGTATAGTCTTGTACAGTAATGCAGTACTATCTATCACGTCTCCTTCTACCTTCCTACTTTACTAAATGAGAAAAGTAGAAAGAGTTGAGGTGGTTTTTTTGTCCATGAGGAAATAAAACCCACTGTGTAGTGAAAAAAACCTGAGTTTAATACCAACCGCTTAACAACACTCCAGTTTAAAAAGTCAAATGTTTTCTACTTCTTCACATGTTCAAATCACCTTGTAATAAACTTTACTGGAAAACAGATTTTCAACCCCCTCATTACACCAAGACGAGAAAATCCTGTTCTTTTTAATGTATTTTGTGCCCTTCTGAGATTAGATAAGAAATGAGCACACCAGACCCAACTCTCCTAGGGCTTTCCCATCTCCATTTGAAAGCTTCAGTGTAGGTTCTGAAGAGAAGACAGCTTGCAATTCAGGAAGAAAATTCTGTGTTTTCCATCCCAGAAGAAGATATTAGATTTTTTTCCTTTAATCACTACTGACCATCAACTGTTCTTGTGCCTCCAATTAACCTTATTACCTACTTCAAATCATAACCTTTTTCCTGTTCTCAGCTAAGAGCATTCAGGGTCAGCCTAGATCTTTCTTCTGCATCCTATCCAACTTGTCACATATCACCTTTTCAGGTTTCATGACTGAAGAAAGGATTACTACTGCTAGTAGAGTGTTAATATTTACCAATAGTATCACCCAGGGATAGCAACTATGGCAGTTAATGGCAACCATTAAAATACATAAGCAACATATTATATAATTATCCAAAATCAACCTCTGCAGAAGAAATCATCTACAGTGTCTTGGTTACTTGTTCAATTTACAAAAAGACAAGCAGGTGCAAGTTCCAAAATTTTTAGTCAACTGTTTATCACATTCAGTCACGCTGAATTTTGTACACTGTCCCAGGCCCTTACTCCTTGCCAGTTGCCAGATGCAGCTTGTTTTCCTGTGCATTTGCTACATCCATTAATCCTAATTAAAGTCAAGGTTCCTAAAGTGCTGAGCATTGCACAGACACAAAATAAAGATTGTTCCGTGTCATAAAAAAAAAATCTAAATTAAAACCACACTCAAGGGATGCAAGAATGGAAGAATTACCATCCTCATTGTATAATAAAGAAACTATTCAACGATTTACCACAAAATCACATACTAACTCTATGACAGAACAAGGTTTAGAAGCCGGATTTACGGAGTGCCACTGCAATGCTTCAAACTACCTCTAAAAGTCTTGGTGTTTGTATGGCAAAAGATCCCAAGAGCATCAGATGAATTATGTTGAGCTGCTGCAGAGGTGATTTCACTATGGACTTGCCTATTATGAGAAGAGCTACCGAGTAACAGACATCTGTCCAAAGTGACTGTGTTTTTTACAGGTTTCAAAAGTGACAACCTTAATTATGTGGCACTGTATGTCAAGGGCAAAGCATACCAGCTTCTCAAAAGCTTGGTTCTGTGTTACCCTTTTTCCCAGTGAAGCCAGGCTTCAGAAATCCAGACACGCCATCTCATGCTATTTCGTGTCCTCTCGTCTGTGGTCCTATCTATACAGGATCCTGACAATGCTCTTTAGCAATGGGAGTTCATATAGTAAATACCTTTTCTTCAGATCACAAGGTGATTTCCTGAGCCCTCAATCATCTGCTTTTCACTACCCTGACCAGGCTAGCACAGAAACATCTTTCAGGCTGCTCAGGCAGAACTGTGTTTTTCTCCAGCTAATCTTTGTTGTCTTCCAAGGACAGCCTCCTCTTGGTCTGGCTAAGGCTTTACTTCAGGCAGCTCACACAGCGAACACTGCTAGAATCGCAGAGGCTTGTTAATGTCCAAGTGTACATAAAATGTAAAGCAAGCTCCTTCAAATGCTCACATAAAAGTGCTCATAAACAGAATCGCAATTAGTCTGAACAGAAGTACGCTCCTGCTACCGCTTCAGACAGATGTCTGACACTCGAATACAAGTTGTGACGACTGTCCTACAATAGTGTATTAATAACATGGCTAAAGAGAAACAAACAGGAGAATGCTTTTTTTATAAGCACTGACCAAGTCTGCAGTGTGAAAAAAAATAAAATTGTGGGATTTGATATTTTCTGCGTTACAGGTAATTCAGTTCTCAGAAGCCTAGCCAAAAAATCAAACTGGAGCCTACTTGATTGGCATTATAAAAGCAATTAAGTTACAAACCTGTCAAATATGTTAACATTTGGCTCTGTCTGCTCTACTTGTCTATTTTGACTAGTTGTAGAATCATTTAATAATTTACAGACCTTTCAAGTCTAAGACATGGTAGCTGCATTAAAACTGTGACCCATTATTTCTCGCTCACATCATAAATTACTGTGACATCATAAATATCTTCCTTTTTCTCACAGAAAGCTAGATTTTAATTCTTGATTTGAGTTTGAGGTTTTGTTTTTTTGGTTTTTATTTTGAACCTGCACTGGTAAACACTCAAATATTTTACTGCCAGTAGAAGAAGGAGTAATAGAAGAAAGGGATGTGTAATAAAATATAATTGTCAAAACAAATACATGTTTTAAACTGTAATGTACGTTCATAAAAAATGTTGCAGTCATTATTTCTAATATAATAGAAAAAAAAGAATGTTTCAAATGCAAAGAGTATTAAGTATGTTTGTAGGAAATAAATGGGCTTTTTAAGAGTTCAGCATTGTTTGGTTCTGCAGTCAGAAGCATACCAACCTAAACCTATGCATCCTTCCTTGTTTTCCAGTTTGAAAAATTTCTTCTCTTTATTTTTAGTAGAGAAGGGAAATGTAGAGGAGAGGGGAAGCAAAAGGGGAAAGCACCTCTAATTTGTTATGGGAAAAGACTTTTGGAAAAAAATTAAATTAACTAATCCAAAAGGAAAACTCAAAATAGAGTGAAATCATGCTCTGCATAACTCGTTACTGCTTTCAGGAAAGGCCAGTTTAAACAGGTATGACTAGGTGAAAATTTCAGCAAATGATTTTTAAAACATCCAAACTGGCAAGGAAGCGTGGGGTGAAGTCAAAGAAAAGCAGGAACTCTGCACCAGGATCTTGCCCATCTTTTGGTACAACCTCTTGGAAGGGCTATCATGTTACCGTCTGTTGCCCTCACAAACTTTGTTATAAGGCTTAAATCTAAGATCAGCTGAAAATTAATCAGAGACAATTAAAACCTAGCAGTGTTGAAACACAACTGGTTCACAAATATGAAGTTAAATTTCAGTCCAGATCTAGCCAGGGTGTTTTGTACCAAAAGTTGACAATTAGTTTAAATTATTTTCAGTATGCTGAAAATAACTACAATTACAGTGGTTCACAGGAGAAAACTACACTTTAAAAATACCTAATTAATTATGGTATATTCTGCTACATTATATTAATTATATTAAATAGACTTTAAATCTAATTAATTTATTTAACAACATAAATTGTATATAAAAAGAAAAGAGCTTTAAATTTAATAAAGGAAAAAAAATATATTAGGAGCTTCTGAACTTTTGCTTAAACCAGAAACATGAATGTGAGGCTTTTACACATGCAGGTAGAACTCCCCTTGAAAGTAATGCAAGTTAGATTCCCTGACTACAGGAAGAATAAACCTCTGAGAATAAATCTGTTAAGCGTTCAAGAGATGCATGCCATTTGCTTTCAAAGCTAATATGAGCAATCATCAAGAAGACCATCATTACTTAACTATCTCAATGAACTATACTAAAACTTTTCTGTGTGATAGCAGGTGGTTGGTTTTGTTTTTTTTTCAGATATACGTGCAGAGATCCCCCCCCCCCCCCCCCCCCCCCGGTATACAGGGCTCAGTTTCATTTTACCAATAGCTCAGCCTTCTTTGCCAAATAGAAGAGAATTTTATCAGATTTAGGTTTCTGAATAATGAAAGCAAGAATGACACTTTTAGTCTCCTTTAGCTTACAACTTAGAAACGGCTGCATTTTTTGCCAGTAAGAGACCTAAGAAGTGTGGGAATTGCAGTCCATACACCCTCTACCTCCACTGCAATGCCACAGGAAAATGCAGCTCAGATGTGGACTTATCTTTATTACTCTCTAAAACATAAAATAAATGTTGTTAGTAGCTTAATAAAACTATTTGCACTGGATCGGTTATTTGGCACAATTCACCTGGAATTTCACATCATATTTCTTTATAAAAATTAATTTGGGACAGGATTTTGCACTTTCTAGATGAACTCCATCTTAACTGTATCTAATTTTTATGTTCCATAGCAGAGTTGAGGTTGTCCAAGCAGGTCCAACATGTTTTAACTTTATTACGATTACTATAAAGTCTCTAGAAATATGCCTAAAATTGTCTTGACAACTTAAATAAAAGCAGATCTATACAGGGTCTGTAATTGTACTGAGCTACATGATTTAAGCTGGCTAATAGCGAGCACACACTGAGCAGCTGGGAAGGAAAAGACTGTGTGTGCTCGGAAAGACAAGGGAGAGTAGAAGGAAAGGTTAATAAAGCAAAATATTTTTCTCCTTTCTTGCTGAAAATTAAGCCTGTGATTTACCTATATAATTGTATTACTATATGCAGACAAGGCAACATGTATCATAGAGATATTTCTTTTTAGTCATGCTATAATACTTTTGTTTTTCTTAATAATTTGTATGTGTTTTATGTTCACTCTTTATTTTCCACCTTTGCATCTCTTCCACGGTTACTTCCAGGCACACAATGTAAATTTTTCAATTAAACGTGGAACTGCTTTATTTAAGTAACTAAGCAAAATGACCTTCTCACCTAAAAGCTTAGTATTAAAGGCAACACCTCAAAACTCTCAAAATAATATTTATGCCACTTTCACAAACAGAGTTTTCAACTGGTTAATATAATTCAAAAAATAAGAATAATGACCAGTGCTGCAACAAAAAAATCAGGTCACTTTTAACAGAAGCTTTTAAGTGAATTAAGTTTAAAAGAAGCAAGCAGCTAAGCTCGGTATGACCAGTGATTATTTTTTATTTCAAATATAAACTGAAAGACCATGAGAAAAAGATTACAGAAATTTCAAGATTATTGCCACTGTAAAAAACAGATTTGAAGTTGTATTTACAGCTTACCCAAGATTACTCTTTTATCAAAGAATCCCTGAAGGTAACTTACAGCATTAGCAGAAATCAAACCTAGCATATTCGTGCACTTTTTCATTCAAGGAGGTTAAGTCAGCTTTGTGGTTTAGACGCTCAGCAGATCCTAGCTCTAGAGTATCATTACACTACGTCTTGGAACTGAAGCTTTTTACCAGCCTAATAATGATAAGGGCTATAGAGTATTCGCATGAGTGATGAGAGTCCTCCATGCACAGCAGAGACCAGAGTTCATGGTGGGTGTCAGGCATTGTGCAAATCTGGAAGTTACATGTATTTTACGGGTCACAAATACCATAGTCACTAGGAAAATTTCTTGCAAACAAAGGAGATGGAAATTCTGAGTTAGCGATTTACCTAACAACCCTCCTTAAGATTCTGTATAAAAATATAAAGGTTTTAATTATATTCTTGGGGGTCTCAAAAAAAAAAAATCTCAACTAACCTATCACTTTCATCTTCACATAATAAGAAGCTATGAAACAGGCTGTTAACTGAACTAAGTGCCGCGAGGTCATGAAGTAAAAGATCTTTCTATTTTCTTAATTTCTTCTTTATTTTTTTTTTTCAGGAGAGAAAACAGTTTACAAAACAGAAAAAGACTTGTTCAATGAAACAATCAGCTTTAGTTACAAGTGCAAAAGTCAGCCATGTGTACTAATTCTCAGTAATTATGATGCAAAGTGAACTCCTTGGGGACTTAAAAGTCAACGCCTGGCAATGGTTGGGCAAACAGCGGAGTGGAGCTACTCAGGTGATACTGACCCCTTCAAAGCCCTTTGTGTTACTGAACAACCCAAACCATCCAAGTATCTGCTCGGTCCTCCCTTTCGTAGATATTAATGCTATACTGTTGTACTCCCAGGGCTGGTATTTAAAACATTAAAATCAAGCACGCATCCCAGCACACAGCCCTTGCATTAGCAATGAATGCACTCCAAGGACAGAAGCACAGAAGAAGGAAAATTTGACATCTGTGTTGTAACACAATCACAGCTGAGAATTTTACGTGAAGAGCAGAAAAGTGATAGGGCAGGTGTCTTCTATAAAATTCATCTTAGCTCGCTGCCCCTTTTTATACTCTAATACATCATGCATTCCTGACTTCTTGCCTCCCACATAAGCGATTGCTACATTGTGAAATGAGATAAAAATCCAGGATTGAAAATTTTCAAAAGCATTCAACAGCATCCTTACTGCTTCCACACTGAAATCGCAGGTTTCATGCTGGCTTAAATGGGGTCCAAAAGTTAGGCCAATACAATGCTGAAATCTATAGGAAAAAGCCTGTCTTTGGCATCTCGTATTCTATGTATATATTTACACCAGGAGAGAAGAATTCACCCCAAAAAACTGGGCTCCACTTGTAATGAGAGTGTCTGTTGCTAGTTTGAATTGGGTATAAAATTACATAAAAAACCCAAAGACCACCTGCAGAAAAGACAAGTTGCAACCTATCTACCTGGCACTAGACTATGCCCTTAAGTGGAGCACTCCAGTTAAAAGAAAACTCAGGGCATTCTGCCACCGCACGTCTACTGCTACAACTTTATGCAGCATTTCATTGTTAATATATATTTCAGATACCAAATAGGACAAGCCAACATTTACAGCACGTTTAAAATACGTCTCAAAGCACCTATCTCTTAAAGCAGATCCTTAGTTTACAATGAACTACCAGCAAAAAGCTTGCTGCAGCCTTCTCATGAATGACAGGTCTCTGTAAAGAGTGCTTTTTGTACTGCATTAAAAAATTCACAGCAGTCTGTAAAAATAAAAACTCTAGATCAAATGACATTTTAAATGAAAATTTTGCTGAATTCTCTATGGCTGCTATGTTCATAAGACGTTTTATTAGTGTAGGGGGCAAATACTTTTTACTCTGCAAGCACTTTATTGCATTTTTTCCTTCATTTACAGCATGCTTTTTATTTAGGGCTTTAGAGACTCACATTCTTCTCTCCCTCCCCTTCTTTCTTTTCTCCCCTGAATGCTCCTAAAGTTACAGAACAAGGGGATCCTACCTGGCAGTCTACCACAGGTCAGTGATCAAACAGAAGGAGCAGTGAGGCAGCAGCCAAATCCTGCCCCATCTCCTGGGAATTACAGAAAGCCAGGGCTCCTCAGCCTGCCCCGCAGCCGAGCCCCTGCACCCTGACGCTCAGGTAACCGCAGCACACTCCCTGCAAGCACCTACAGCACAAATCCCCGCACCGCTGAGGTTAAGGCACAAGCATTCAGTTTGAAGTTGCTGCTCACTGTAGTTTTCGACACAGGTAGAAGCTGCTTGAAAATGTGACCTCATCTGTCTTATGACAGCAGAAACAAAGATAGATTGAAAATATACCAACATTGCTCTGCCCCAGTGATCAAAGCCAGTTTAAATAAACAGTGTTCTTTATCTGTAAAGTGCACTGGTCTTTGAACAACTATT
This sequence comes from Opisthocomus hoazin, assembly GCF_030867145.1. Taxonomy (NCBI): domain Eukaryota; kingdom Metazoa; phylum Chordata; class Aves; order Opisthocomiformes; family Opisthocomidae; genus Opisthocomus; species Opisthocomus hoazin. The sequence goes on along the minus strand of NC_134417.1, from coordinate 66,483,549 downwards.
CATTTTACCTAAAGTATTTACATTTGCTTGAACAAAATCAATACACCAGATAAAGTAAGCTGTAATATGAACAGACAGAAATAGACCAAACCGCGAAGTATTATCATTTACCCAGTAATATGCCAGTTGTTCATTAAGATACTACTTTGTGCAAGCAAAACACTCTTAAAAACTTAGTGGGTTTTAAATACAGCCTACGTTCAGGAATGCATTATGTACTGAGTTAACATTACACAGCCTACGTCTGCTATGAACTCAAAGAAGCATGAGTAGTTTTTGCCATTTCAAAACGCCAGTATCACTGCAAAAAGTGAAAATTAGTGGGCGCAATAACACATCAGCAAAGAAGTGATGTGGCAGAGTGGGTGCCACAAAGTAGTAACTAATTATTAACTTCTGGAAAGGTTAGCGTGAATCCTCTTTAGGCCACAAGCTACAGCCAACATGAATAAAGACACATTCTTTATTACGGAAACAAACTCTCTGCTGTGAGAATTATACAGCGCAGTTAAAAGGCACGATGCACAGAAACATTTACCCTTTCATCAAGAACGGCTGGCCTATCTGGGAAAGAACTGAGATGCTCTAGTAGAGTCTGGTCTCGAACCGGATCTGTGGTTAAACAGCAGCCTTAGTCCACAGTTACTCTTACAGACTGCACTTCCACCTATCTCATATGAAGGAAATTAAAGGTACTTACACAGCCACCAGCAAGAATTTCTGCAGCCAGTGGGACGGAGCCATCTTTAGCCATAAACTTATCTCTCACGAAATCATTAACCTTAAAAAACAAATGTTTATGAACGCCAATAAAGTAAAAGGTTGGAGAAAACATTCATCAGCTGCAAATTCTGTGTAACTGAAAATGCAAATACATCCATGAAGCCACCAAACTAACAGATATAAAACAAATCTCAGATTTTATATGCAATATTGTAAAGCTATGTTTTTTCTTTCTAACAAAGGTCTGCAGCGTAATTCAAATATTTATTATTGAAAAAAATAACAATCACTAATTAAATACTGAAACCATTATGTGAAAACTAATGATAAAATCATTTAAGATTTTAGAAATGCTCACTACATTTACAAATTTAAACATAATTTGAAATTAATATCAGAATGTTCAACAATAAGTTTTAACACAATAGCAATTCAATTAACAGCATTAAGTACCTTTCTTTTTTTAAAATGCATACTACTAGCTCTGGTGAATACTAACTTATTGGTGAATAAAAAATACAGTACAATTGGGTTATAATGAGAAATTCTTCAGTGCTTTAAAATCATTCAAGAAGTAACAAAATTACAGAAGTAAAACATTCAGGAAAAAAAATGCATGCAGACCAGTTCTTTTCTTACCAACACCTCGCTACATGCTCATATTATCTCCTGCTGTGCTAGAATTAAACATATAGGAACCACGTGGAGATACAAAAACAAAAGCCCTACAAGTCCAATAAATAATTACTCATTTTTGCTAAGAAGTGAAACCAAAAGTCTGTGCTACTTACAAACAAGCAGATGAGCTGAACAAGTTGAATAAGCTTGTTATATTTTAGAGTGAGTCCAAAATTACGTTTTCAGTAAAACTCTTAAAATGTACATACATATATATATACACACCTGCATGTGACCTGAATGCCACTTGTAATGTTCACAAGTGAGATATAAACAGTTGCTTTATGCTTTTGTAATTAAGTTTGCATCAAGCAAACACGATGGAATACACTCTACCATGTTGCTGACACATTAAGGATAAAAATCCTTAATGTGCTAATTGTAATTAGATAGACTTTACAACCTGGAGAAATGTGAAAATAATGCATTTGCAGACTTACAGTAAGTTTTATGGCCTTCTCTGGTGCTACTCCTAATAGCTGTGGTAACAGACCTGTAACAGAGAATTCAATGCATCGAGTAACTTGGTATTAACTAAACAAATCAACAAATATGTGTAGAGATCACTACCTAAAAACGGGCAATTTTTACAATTTTGTGTTATTATATTTAATGAGAGTACTTAAACATTCTACTTTGAGAACAAACTTCCTGCTACCACTTCAAGTCAGAGTAACTGCCTATACGTATTTGTTACTTTAGCTTTTTTAAATCTGTGATATTAGCTCACTTTAAACACTAATACAGATTTGCTGATTACGTTTCAGCACTCAGTCCTACACTAACATTTCTTTTCTGCATCTTCACACAAAAAATCAGACTTTCTAACTAATTTTGTGAGATACACAATGTATGCATTTCAAAAACCATGAGCACAGTACCTTTTTCTGGCAAAAGCAATGGCATTCAATAGCAGGACCCAAGGGGATGGGAATCAAAATAACGCAAAACATTCAAACATGTATGACTGCATTCTTGAGCACTTTGCCCAGCTAACTCACCCATTCTTAAAACAAAGGAAGTTATGCTGCTTTCTTCCCAGGTATGGAAATCCCTATTTTATTTTGTTAGAAGTGATGCACTACAGAACGGGAAGCGGGAATCTCTGACTGCCGGCTTCACTTGCTTGAAGTGAACGGTTGGCATTTTGTAAACTTTTGGACGACACAACCTAAAAATATACAGAGCTTACCAACTTAGCCTGGGGCTAGAATGGCGTTGCAAGCATTCATCAGCATAACACAATTAGGACACCATCCAGAAATGTGAGAAAATCACCCTGGCTAGAGCTCCTGGTGCAGACCCCCTCTGTTTTAACAGCCCAGGCAGCACCTTTGGGTACTTTCCACAAAGTCTGACATTTGCACCTCTCCACGGATTTATTTTGGGGGAAAGAGACAACAATTAAGGTTCCACCTCTAAGAGCTAACTTGCCAAAAAGCATTTTCCTAACAACTGAATGTCAGAATAACAAAGAGAAAAACATACTTGCACTGGATTAGTTTATTCTTCAATTCTGCTACCATCCATCAGCTTTACTGGTTACTACTGATGCTCTTAATAAGGAAAAGACATCGGGGAAAAGCACCATTTCGCCTGTGGTAGCAGAATGGCCAGCTGTATTTATATACTAATGCCTTTAAAATTTCGCACTTGCAGTAGGATTTCTGTTTTTCTAGTGTCAAAAATAGTAATTAATTGTGTATATACAACTAACATCTACCCAAGACAACCATGTTGAATTACAATCATATGGGTCAAGATTCAAACCAAAGAATACAGTAACACTAAGTTCATATACAGTTGCTCAAAAAAAGAGGTTCTGCAGAGTAAATTAAATTTCAAAATTTGAATTTCTGAATGAGTTTTAATTGCACAGGTGATTTGAACCCAGACTCCAATGAAAAACCATTAAGACAGTCAGAATTATGTAATTAAATATTACATTTTCTGCAGAATTATGAAGAAAACACAAGGACATACAGTAAATAGGATTTTTAAAGTTTTAGCCTTATACAGACCAAATTAACTTTGTAAGTGCTACGATATTAATCTAAATTTACATCTTTCTACAGGATATGTGTGGCTTTGTTTACAGCTAATGAATCTGTATCTTCAGAGATTAAAAAGATGTTCCATTTACTTTACAAACACTGTACCTGATCCCAAGTCTAATCCAGTCGAACTAGAGCAGGTCTGTAAACAGACACACAATTCCAATAGAATCTGGGGATCATTAATCTTAAAACCATATATACGTATATTATTACACCTAAGCTATATGTAGCATGACTTTCAAGTTATAGCATCTCAAATAAGTTACAGAAAAAGACATTCTAAAATATTAAGATATAAAATTCTAAAAATATTCCAATTGGAGATCTGTATGAACTTCCAGTTTTGGAAGATACGTAAGCAGGACAAATCAAATTCATTTTCACTAAACTGATCTGAAGATGGCCTTCTTACCATTTTTTATTTTTTTAAGCTCCTAAGACTTTGCATTTGTAAAAGGAACTTCTAAAATCTCAAGAAAAACTTGTTTACCCATCTGGTCCATTCTTTTTGCACTCAAATCTGAATGGCACTGTTATGACTTAGAGCTTTTCATAAAACTTCAATGTAGAAGAGCAAGATTAAATAGAATAGGTAGAAGTTAAAAAAAAAAACCCACACCACTAAAAAAATCCGAAAACCCCAACGGAACAACCAAAAACTCATAGCATTTTTCTCTTTCTCTCTCTACTTCACACACAATTTTATACTATCAAAGTGCTTTGTAAGTTTAATTACAGATAATGCTGTGTATGTCTACTGCAAGATAGCATATAATAATCCAAACAAGGTAGCATTAATTTTAACACTACATTTTATAGCCTTGCCAGATACCAGTTAGGTCTACTGTCTCCAGCAGCTTAGCAAGGTAGAGGGACTCCTCATTTGCTCTCATACCTATGTAATAAAGCTATCTGTAAGTGGTACCTGTGCATTCTACATATTATGACTATCAAAACTAAATTATCTTTTCTTTATCCTTTTGATGGGAGCCCTGAAACACTGCTGAAAGATTTCTGGACATGATACAGATGGTAAGTTTTGGAAGAAAGAAAGCACATCAAGGGACGCATACGAAAAACGTCATTTTTCTGTTGGGGTTACACTGACACGCTGGGAATTTTTCAGTGTTACTATGCATTAGCAGATCAGCAATATGACATATGCACAGATGTAGGACAGGCTTAGAAATGTCTGACTGTCTTAAAAATGTATGCCTCATACCATCAGAGAATAACATTCTACACATAGGCAGCCTGCTAGTACAGTATACAGCAAACACGTTCCTCAACCCATTTTTCTATATCCAAGGCTCTTTTGTAGCAATTACCATGCACCACTTCATATTTGACACACTATTGTAGTAGGACTTTATAAGAAGGTGAAGGTATATTCAAGAGAGAGCACCGAGACCTGCATTCAGAGTTCACGACATTACACAAGTTACTTTCTGAAAGCAGTCTAAATACATTGCGAATATACACGCAATAGCTCTTCCAGCCCAGCTGTGGTGATGGCATCCAGTGAAAAAACCTTATTTGGCCAAAGTATGTTTTCACATGTCTACAGCAAAACTTCAGTTTCACACTATGCAATGGACATGCTTTTCCCTTCACATTAGAAAAACCCACTGACTGAAGGACTTGTTGCTCAGTCTAGGTAAAATATCTGAAACTGTTTGGACATCTGATAGAAAAGGGGTAAGAGAATACTGCCAAATTTTTTTCTACTACACGATTCACACAATAAATTGGACAATTCATCATCAGTTGTCATTCAAGCACAGCTCCTTCAGACTGGAAATGGGGTATTTCTTGAAGACTTTGTGCTTTGACAGAACTTTGGGGTAGGAATAGGCTTGTACTTCCATTCTACAAAAATGGTATTTCAATGTATACTTCTGGAGGCAAGCTCCTATCATGGCCTTGTTTATCATTAGAATAGGAGTCTACCAGTAATAATGAATCTAGACGATTAAAATCTAAGATTAGAAGGCATCTGGAGTCACTGCAGTGCTAGAAGCGCCTTTGGAAGAAATAAAACCAGCAAGTTCCTTAACAGTTAATGATTACAGGTAACAGAGTCTTCCACAGCATTTTCATCCTCTAGAAGTGGCATTAACAGCATTGCTACTTCACATTTGCATGAGCTACATTTCATCTCTGGTACTTGAACTCCCCATAGAATTTCTATCAAGTACAGGTGAAATAATCTCTATCACATGCTCTGCTTAAGACTGCAAAGCATTCTGTGACTCATTGGTGGACTTCTGATTAAAAATGAGAAATGTAGGTGACCTCATCAGTTGAAAGAGATGTTGACAAATCACAGCTTCCAAAATTTTCTTGTATTTGCATACACATAAATACCTGTGAGTTTATAAATACACATTTCAGGTATAAACGTAGACACAACAGTAAATTATAGGTATATGAGGTAAGTATTCTTTCCAGCCATGCTGAGAGACAGACAAAAAATTTATCTCACATGTACAGTCTTAAGAAAAAAAAGAATCTAACAACACAGCATTCAAATAATGCATATTATAAAGATCCTATATAGGTTTACATCATGTTTGGGTTTTTTTTTTGAATCAAAGTATCTTCTCAGTGGAAACACTGATTATCCTTAGAACCAAATTCACTTTAAACAAAATTTAGTGCTCTCTTTATATCCACAAGATGGTGTAATTTATCCTTATCTGAGATGGTGGTTTAGAACATGGTGGGTTTGCCCTTTTCAAGTTTAGAATAAAATAATGATACAAAAAAGAAAAATCAGTTCACGTCACCAGATGGAAATATGTGCCTTGCATTAAAAGTATCATCTGAAATAGCCGAGTTCAGAGTAGGGTTTATAATTCCTGCTTGCTTTCTTGCAGTGCAGCATGACAAAGAGACCACTCCTCCAAATGTTTCTACTGTAATTTTTTTAAAAGGTTTTGCATCACTATTCAGCTAAGCAGAACTCTACCAATCACTACTCCCTCCTCCAGTGGGGGAAAAGCCCCACGTTTACTTAACTCTGAACCCACCACATGTGAGAAAGAACACCAGTTACCAATGAGCAGCAAAAAACAAGGTACTCTGTAGTCTGTCTTACTTAGTGTAGTATTTAAGATTAGAATGAGATGATTCTTGACATAACTTTACTGCATTAAATTGGGTGAATATACTAATCTACAAAAGGTTCCTTTCAAATTTTCTTGTCCTCTTAAGCTTAACCAGGAACTTTCATTCCGCACTCCATTGTTCAACTTGCTCTAACATGATGTCCTTAGAAATCAAGCAACAGTCCGAATTTACAGCACAGCACAGAGGAAGCTCCACATTTTTACGGAGTTTTCTCTATTCAACTCTTTAAAAAGAGACGTTAAATCAGGGTGCCCTTTAAGTAGAGAACCTGTAGAAACACAGGTCTCAATTTGCCTCTGAAATGATAGTGTTCTTCGCCATCACACAATTTCTACTATATAATCCAGAAATGAGATTATTGCCCCGGGTTTAGAAGTTCAGCTCCACCAAACTGTCTGACATTTCACTATTCAGTACTCCTTGGAAGACTGAAAAGCAGTAAAGGGGATGGGGAACGGAAAGACAAGCTATACTGATGAAGGTTCCTAGAGGTCCCCACATTTGGCAATGAACAAATCACTCCAAAAACACGACATGCAAATGGAGTTAAGAATACGCATTTATGACATTTCTGAGGTTTATTTTTCCAGGTGAAAAACACTGTGCTTCAGAGCTTCAATGAGACAGAAGCAGGTAATAGTGGAACTCTGTGTATTTCATCTCTCAGGATCCTGGAAGAAGCAGACACACATTTGCAGGGAATACATTTTGTTCTTTAGCCAATAACTGGGACTTTTTATAATTCTGATTACTATAAATCCTCACAAAGTAAAAACCATGTCAATACTCTTTATCAAATTACTAGGCCTACTCAACAAATTGCCTCAGACTTAGTCAATAATAACAGAGCCTTCACATCTCCAATTGTGCTGAAATAATTAGAAAGGCTGTATTTTGTGGAGGAGCTACTTAGCCAATCTCCAATAACTCACGTTAAGGAGTGCACATGTATCACACCACTTACTTTTAATGTTGTTTCACTCATTGTATTATAAACTGTTTTTTTTTCAGATGCATATAGATTTGCCAGATCATAACAATATTTTACTGAAATCCTCCATTCTTCTTTCTTGATTCAACTGCTTCTAGCAATTAATTTCTGTCATTACAATATTCCAATTTTCAAAAGTAAAAAAAAAATTCTGAACTGAAATAAGTAACGCAAGTTTCAAATCCTCCCCAATGAATATGGCAGAGAGGGATTAGAGATCTCAGTAACTGGGATACCAGAAATATGATTTGCTTTATCTCTGTGACACAGAACAACTGCAGCCTCATGCAGTAGTTCACGATTCTTTATGCATACTTCTGCTTTACCTGAACTTACACCACTGATGCCATAACTGGGACTAGGACAAAATAAAAAAAAAAGCCCCCATCTAACTGCAGGCACTTACCTAAGATACCCAAAGTAAGGATGATTTACGTCCTGAACAGAGTGAATGAGATTTGGACCTTTCTACACTGACTACAAAGGGAGCTTGGAACAGCCAACTTCTTAACTTGGGTGTATTGGTTACATATATAAAGCTAAGTGGGTTGAAACCCAGCTAATCTCTCTGGTGGACAACAGTGACAAGTTAAGAAGAGGTATACATAAAACTTGATAAAGATGACTATTCCCAATGATTAGCAAAGCATATGCAAGTGGTTGAGAGAGACCTTTCTGTTACAAAAGATATCACAAAAAGAGATCTGGTTAATAACAAGGTACCATATTTTCTCTATGCTTTTGTGTTTTTAAATAGGAAGAAAACAGGTAAGATAGAACACTGAAATAAAAAACCCAGAAAAATCTAACTTCATACCAAAAGGGACAAAATATTCTTGGTACTAAGGACTGCTGAGGAAATGAAAACTGGACTAACAGTATATTTTTGCTGTAGGAAATTACTGTTGTTGCCCTATTGCAGATGAGGAAGGAAAGCACACAAAAGTCCTACAGGCATGTTCTCATTACAATGAGGTTTTAATCAAGAAGTTTGCAAACCCTTCCCCTATACAGAAGAGAAGCAGAAGCACAAACCAGGCAAAAATGAAGTCTTAACAAAATAGGCTTAAAAATCCAGAGTTCCACTGCACTCTTATTAGCATCTTGTCATTAGTACATACCACCTTTTAAACTTACCTCTATAAAGCCCAAAGAAACCTTCATAACGTAGCACTTTCTTGAAGCAATCAAAGCTGTTTTTATACATAAGTTCTCCCACAAAAGAGCCTGTAGAGCGCTGGTTTTGCATTCGAGTTTTTACCAAATCAATTGGATAGACTGCAGTGGCTCCAACAGCTGCAAATAAAAATCAAGCTATAAGAAAACATAATTTTTCATTTGCAGTGTTTGACTGCAACTCTCATCTCCACAATTACATCTGAAATATCAGTTGTATCTTTTTTCTCCATGATATATTCTGGATACATTGAACTACCTCCCACAGTTTTAACCAAAAGCATTTCCTGGCCCTACCTCATTATTACTCTGATTCTTCTGAAACTGATTTGGTGACAAATCAGATAGCAACACCATCTCCAAACTCCAATGGCTTGTAAATTCCAAAACTCTTGCAGACCAGAAGATCCTTTCCTCTTCAAACTTACAGTCATCCCATCCCTTAGACACAGCTCCAAGGGAAAGACTGAGAAGCCTTCCACACTTCAATGAAAGGCAGAAGGAGAAGAAGGGCAGAAGAAAAGAACTAAAAAACCCAAGAGTGAAGATGAATACTCTTTTGCTCAGCCATGACTAACCTCCAGCAACTGAACCAAGGGCAAACCTGTACGCTGATTCTGCAATCTGGATGAGAACAGGTCGAGACACATCGCCTGGAGCTTTCTGTCAAGGCAGGATATAAAACAAAAGGAAAGGCAAGAAAAACAATCAGAACGTCGTATTTCACAAGAGAACATCTCATGATCAGACATATACAAGTATAAAGATACCTGGAGAAAATCCTACAATACACTGAGGATTTTGTTTTCAATTATTATCTCTTTTCCACTGATTTCTAAGTGCCATATAATGTAGCCTCTTCAGATTGGAATACCAAAGGAAAGAAAGACTGATACTACAACAAAGTTATACAATTTCAAAATCAATGGTCCAGATGTGCATATGAGGGCACACATATCGCCTCTTAAGTCAATAATTTTCTACAGCTGAAAGCAACTCCAGTTTGGAATTTATTTCTACTGTCACCAAAATCAGGTATTCCTATTACTTCTCAAACTATCAAAACAAGTATGCAAGCACTGTTCACACATATTAGCTACAGGAAAATAAAGTTTCATAAAGTACCACCACCATTTCATTTTGCTCACAGTCTATGAGTGCTAGATTCCACCCAACGAAAAATTAATTTCAGAAGTGCTCCAGATATAAAATTGCTATCTAATGAAAGAAAAATATTGGGAAAACAGACATTCTGTAGGGGTATTAAGCCTCCATACTCACTAACACTTTTTGTAATACTTTTTTTGGGGGAATACTACAAGTAAAAGGACAAAATAAAAACATGAATATATTTTTTCCTGAAAATGTGTTTAGGTTTTAGCTAACATTGCAATGTAGATGGAGTTGGACAGAAAATAAATTGAAGGTATCAATGTAGCTGAAAAGCTTTTCAGTCTCAGCATCAAGTAGCTGACAGTAAAAAGGAATTGGATGGAAAAATGAAAAAGACACATATGCAGAAGAAATTGTAACATTTAAGCAGGTTCATATGTCCTAGCCTCTTCAAATGGCATAAATCATACAAGCAAAGGCAGTGGCCCCAAAGTAAAATCTGAAGAAGCCGCTACTTTCACCACCGCATTTTTGGCTACATTTTACTGCCACCTATTGTAACTTACGTTACTTGATATTCAGTCCAGTGCAAATGCTTTTAACTCCTTTAGGAGTCTTCCAGGAATAGACGGTGAGCTTTTGGGAGCTAACTCACTTGAATTCATCCCAGCATAGTCAACATTTAGTCACTGCTCAAACAAGCAGAAAACCGTCACCCTAGATACTGTCTTGGAGCAGTGGTGGGGGTGTTCGCATGTAGGGGAAGGAGAAGGAGAAGCAAAAGAGACGCATATGTACACACACACATGGGCCTGGCTTATGGCGTGGTAGTCCTAAAAATGTAGCCTGCATCAACTCATTGTGGTCAAACTGGCGTCTCCGCACAGACTCAGAGAAGGAAAAAAAACCCTGCAAAAAACCCCTTAGTCTCACAAGACACAAAGTTAAGACTGCCTTAAAATAGAGACAAACAGAAACAGAGGGTTAGTTTTAAATCTATCTGTACAGAACGTTGTGTCAATGAAAATGTAAGATATGCTAAAATAATATCAAAACTAAAACATCAACAGGTTTGACATTTAAAAAACACTTCTATTTCTTTTTGCCTCAACACAACGGAAGTTCATTTGCTGTTATACTGTCGAAAGTCACTATCCTTCAGTTTTTGGAAATGCAGAGAATATCAACGCTTTTACTGAAACTGTGATGGTAGACTAAACATAATCTCTCCCATTTTGATATTCAGCAGAGCATAAGGCAAAGCAGAGAATACTCTGAAGCCAGGAACATGTGTTCAGAACAAGGGCTGCCATTTAACAGGCTAGATGCTGAATTTACCATCCATATTCGAAGCAGGAAGTCTTTTCCTCATTAAAAAGAACAGTGAGCAACAGAACCACAAAACATAAACACTTTAATTAGGTATACACCTAATATTTACTGAGTGGCTGGATGACACTCATATACATTTTATCTTCTCAAAATAAATTATATTTAACCTGCCAAATTGCAGCCCAAGAGAAAGGGGCACAGAGAAGAGATGGAGAGGACTTGCCACAGGTTAAAAATAAATTCCAACAAGAAGGTATTCCTCACAGATACTACAGAACACAAGAGAAAAGCAACTTAGCTGGCAACACAGAAGGAGGTTGGCTATCTATTTACCTGGCACTGGAAACAGGTAATACCATCATACTGGCTTCTGTTCTTACCTGCCTCTGAGCCTCAGCCAGGTTGTAGGGCAACGTCCCCTCCTCCAGAGGAGCAATTCTTTCAATATCAGCTAACGTCATGCGCCTGAGGAAATTAATTTGGCTTAGCATTTGCTTAGAGATGGGTTTTCAGATCACAAGAAGTTACCGGCACATGACCGCTACATTACACTCTCCTGTTCCCCAACACCACCTCCCACTCCTTCCGAGAACGAGAGGAGGAAAGCAAAGAGAGGAGGACAGATAATTCCCCACTTACCCCCGTGGCTCATATAAATCTGCTAACTGAAACAAGATGTCAACTTCCATGGGTGTAACCTGACCAAATTTCTGAGCTGCCAGAACAAACTCCTCTGCAAAAGAATAAAAATACAGAAAAGAAACACTAATCAAACCAGAACAAATAATCCAGAGCACTCCAGAGATGCTTTATATTTTAGTATTAAGCAGAAGACACTGGTTGGGGAGGGAGAAGGGGAATAAAAGCAACCCACCACAAAAGTGTTCCTGCCACTACATAAATGTGTTTTAAATGGTATATCCTTCATGCAAGTAAGTACAACTCTCTGGTCTTAAAGTCTAGCGCTACCAGCAGGATTTAGGATATTTGACATACGGTATCAATCAGTTGGGGGTCAGAGGGAAAAAAAATAAAATAAAAAGCAAACAGAAAAAAACCCCAGGAGTCAAGAGATGTGAAACTTTTCATGCATAGTCCCAGTAAGCCACATTAATGAAACCTTCGCGTTGCACAGGGAATTCTCTATAAAAGTGGTTAGATATAGCAGATAACATCTTGTTCCAAGCTTGTAGATCAGCTTACTGTGCTGCCAATACAAGTTTATGGAATTCTTCAACTACCCTTGAAGGTCACTTTAATAGGCTGCCAATTTGGCAGGAGTCCTAGGAAGTTTTTTAAAGTTTTAAACATCTTTACATACTTTCCTCACCCTGCCCCCATCGCCAGTTTACTAGGACCTTTTTCTGATTGAAACAAAATTAAAAACCTGGAGGGTGGACTCCAACAGGAGTGTACAAAACTGAGTGGCGTACGAAGGAATGCTAACGAGGCAGGCTTTCTCCCCTTCCCATCGATTTAAAAGCATACAGATGAGGTCTTCCCCTCCACCCGCCCCAACTTCCAGACTGCAAACATTTCTACCAACCCTTAGTCACTTCCACATCTTTTCGATTTCCAGCCAGAGTACTGTAGATCTTTCTAATGAGCTCCATGTTGTTAAGGAGGGAATTAAATCCATTAAAATAGGAAAAGCTGACCTGATGGGAAGTGGTACCTCCAGCAGCCTAGAGTAGAGACAGTAAAAGAAGAAAAGAGAAAGGAGACTGTTACAAGATTAAGGAAAATCTTGAAATAAAGGCTTTCCAACAACGCTATTTTACAAGAGCAACAGTAGCACAGGGTTACTTTTTAAAAAACTGCAAAATAAAGGAAACTATGAAAGATTCTTACGTTACTGAAACTAATCATGACTAGAATGTAAAACTCTCCCCACCCTACAAACCTAAACAAATACATATGCAGGATTATAACAGCATAACCAGTAGTAATTTACAAAGTTCAAGTTTCAGTACTGCTTCAGTTGGAAATGTTTCATAAACTGGCTTATTTCTAGTAATGAGGAAATCTACTTCTCCATGTAAAGTATATTACTATACAGAAAACTTCAACAAAATCAAAACACATTCTGAAAAAGTTCAACTGAAACATTTAAATTCACAGGCATTTCAAGTTGTGAAAAACCAGCAGTAAGCTCTTAGGCTTATACCAAGCAGACAAACAAAATGGGAACAATACGGTTTCAACAGTTATTCATTCTCCACTGAGAACTGAGCCTAAACCTTTATTTTACAGTGGTGTTGGGTCTGCACGCAGAAAAATTATTGGATCAATTCCCTAAGTATATGATCGGTGATCCAGCAAATTTCTGAAAACAATGCATAAGCTTGCCAAAATGTAATTGACCTTGAGGGAGAATCAAAAATCTTATGTTTTATGAGAGAGTATATGACCCAGGAAAGCTGATAATGAGACAGGGGAGAGAATCAAGGAAGAAAGTATCAGAAATCATTGTCAGTGCTTGAGTCTTCTGGCTATGCTTTTCGCTCTACGCTTCTTCTGATATTCCACCAAGAGTTTGCAGTTCCCAGCTGGGAAGCCAGAACTACTCACAGCTACTAGACATTCTTCTACAAATGGTGTCAGCATGTGTGGCCGGATGGTGACCATAATGTCCCTGAAGTCCATAGCCGTGACTCTTCCGGCCTGAGCATTGTCTCGCTGCACAAAAGCTTGCTTCGCATGTTCTAACTGTATCTCCTGAAAATGCAGAGGGAGAAAAAAAAGTTAGGTTCAAAATCATCAACTTAATAGTTAGATTTTATATAACGCAATCCTACAAGATATTTCATACTTAACAAAACACAATTACATGTAATCCAATTTTAATTGGATTTTGTATGTGTCACTTTCAGCCTTTTCTATTGGTGGCATATAGGGTCTCTATCATTGAGCTTAATAGCTAGGACAACCATCATGATCTCTCTGCTGTCTGGACATTAGGTCATGCAATTCATTTAACTGAGAAATGGAGGGCATGTATCAACACACCAGTGCAGGTAATCTCCCACTCACGAACATTAAAGTGTTCCATGATGTGCATTATCCAGTTTATTGCACATGTCACAGCAGGTCAAAATACTTTCTGTAAAAGCGTTTGCTACTCCTTGAACGAGGACAATGCAATCATCAGAGATTTCCACATAGACACTCACTGATATTGAAAGCATTCCCTCAGAAAGCATCCTCATTTAAAACATACAGTTATTTGTCTACAGAAGACACCAGCAGTTTAATTTAGACGTCCTTGTATCATGATTGATCAAAGATCAGTTCTCAATATTTCAGCATTTTGGTGATGTAGTTAGACTTCCCAATATATATTTCTTTGCTGAATGGAAGAAAACAAATCATTGCCATGTCCTCCCTTTAAATTACAAGGCTTATAAAAACTTCACTGGAAGTGCTTATTCTGAATACGTATTCATAATCAGGTACTTAGAAAATGGAATCAGAGCAAAAGTACATCAGCAGTACTAAACATGTCTTGCAGCGGACCATGACACTATCCTGTTATTTCCATTATATTTGCAAATACATGCCGTAAAAGTCTTGCTAAGCCAAGACTCAGGCTAGTCAAGAATCACCAGCACAACGTATTAATGGCAAATACAATCTCCTGTAAATTGGTATTTATCTCACAGCAGCATTCAAGGGAACAGAGTGAAGGGCGCAAGAGAAATTCAGCTGGCATAGGAGGCCGGCAGCCACCATCCCTCCTCCTGCTTGTTCAGCTCACGCCCCAGCCACCAATGCACACTGCCACTCAAACCATGCTTGTCTTTTCATTTCAGCCTCCTGACACCTCCAATTTTACTCCTAATTTCTAATTAAAACACCTAATCTGAAAGTTATGATGAAAACCTCCTAATATATTAGGCAGAAGAAGGGAAGTGGGGAGGGGGGGAAGAAGGACCGATCAGTGTTTCAACACTGCATTTCACCCACAGAATTATTCAGAAATTTCTGCTTTTAATGAGAAACGCTTGTGGGGGTTATAATTTGAAGTGTTACAATTTCAGTTCTGTCACGTTTCCTTTACGTTACAGCCCCCTGTGTGGGGGTGTTACAATTCAGCAATAATATTCACTCTGGCTGGATGGAGCCATGTAAGCTCTTGCTCTTGCTTCCCTCCAATTGTGACTATAATTTCAACAGAAATTTGGAAGCAAGCAATTTTGGGAGGTTTAAGGTGGGAGCAGCACAAGTACACAAAAAAACCTTGTCAGCTTGAGGCATGCAGCTACTCAGGAGGCAGAGAGCTCTGAAGAGGGGTTAGGTATAATAACTCTTGTATCCCTAAATACTCACCACCTGGCAGGCGGAAACATATGAACAAATGAACAGAAATGCTTGTCATTAAGTGGCAGCATCACCAAAGAAAAAATAAATTTAATTTAGCACAAGGATTACACGGGAAACTGTGAATGTTGGTTTCTTCCCCTTCTCTCATTCAACTTGTTTTAACCACTGAAATTGCTGGCAGTGTTGTACTGCCAGAATCCAGCACCAAAATGCAGTAAAAGACCTGGAGACCACTTGCAGAAGTCCAATCTGCTACCACCTATGTACACCTATCAGTGAGTATGGAGGTGCGACCTTGGCTGAGAACGACATCTCAGTCACAGAAGCAAAGCAGGGCTCATGTTCCAGAGCGATATGAAAGTGCGTGTTTCTTTTCATCACCTAGCTAACTGCAAAAAGGCTGTTAATGCTACAGTCCAGTACAAGGCAAAACACCCCATCCTTTCCTTGCTTACACAATCCCTTCGATCTTCTTGGTACACTTGGAATCTCCTAGAGAGAAGAAGTATCCCACTTGGTTAAACACGTGGTGAAGGCCTCAGTACTGCCATTTGCTCATGTTCTTGTCAGCTAGGAAAGAGCCGCTTAGCTGTAGACAGACAGCAAGACAAAATTCTGAATAGGATGATGTCAGTCTTCAGGAGCTCCCTACTCACACCTCCTCCTTAGCTCAGAAATGAAATGGTTTAAGCATACTGCAAGTAGGCAGAGAAGACTCCTCCCACCTTCTCAGAAAGGTAGGGTCTTTTTAGGCTATGGTTATTTTGAGCTGTGCTACACATTTGCCAGTTGCACTGAGCAGAAAAAAGCACAGGGACGTGACATTCTCAAACCATGACCACGACCATGGCAGCGACACAGCATACAAGAACATGCAGACCATTACATGGCAACACACTTTGTGTCAAAACTAAATAACTAGATAAATTTCACCTATAAAGTCTGTCACAAAAAACCCCAGACAGACGTCACTTTTCTAATCACTGTACATTGCATAACAACGTAATAAACTCCTTAAAGTGTGTAACTCAAAAGAAAGGCTACCTACTCCCTCAAGTCTCCGAGCCTGAAAGTTGAGACATCTCACAGCATGACTAACTACATTTCAAAATGAGGCTCAGGAGCTACTAGCAATTTATCAGGGAAATCTTTATGACATGTTCATAACATGCCCTACGCTGTGTGCATGCAGCTAATATAAAAAATACCACTTCAAAAATAAACAGAAAAACAATAAAGCAAAGTTGCAGTGTTTGGAGATGTTATCTGACTTGCAATAATTTTTATTGTTTCACCTATTTCAGCCCTATTTTGACACATTAAGGTCTAAAAAAGTACAATCCTCATTGCTTTGCAATACAAATTACACATCCTGAAGAACCTTCTTCGAGTAGACTTTCTGTAAACTTAGATATACTTAGAAAACAAGCTTCTCCCTTGACGCTGGAAGTCCAGAATTCCCCCAGGTAGCATAAGACTTTGTGAAAAATTAATTTGCACATCATGGCAGGCATGCTGGCAGAGATTTTACCTCAGCTTTCACTTACAGCTCATTAAAAGCTTCATTACTTTCCAGCTAGATAGAAATTTATGTTTGGGTTCCATCCCAACGGATCTACAAGTCATCAGATACAGCACAATCCTTTCTACTGGAGCAGATCCAAAGGTTCAATTATAAAGAGTACGACTTCATCAACTAATATGCTGGGCACAAACAAATTCCCAGACAATGTGAAAATGGATTTACCAGACCCACATATAAGCATCTGTTAAAATTCATTCTGCAGAAAGGATTTTACATGCTGAGAAAGGGCCCAACACTGGTCTTTGTGAAGTAGACTTGCCACTTAAGTGATGATGGAACATGACGGTATCCAAACAGATATAGATGTGATGGCTACGCAGTGGAGATATACAACTTAAAATTAAGCCAGCAAAATGAGAAGCAGGGTAAAATAACACACCTTGAGCTCTGGGCTGATGCAAATACATTGTTAACTGTATTAGAGCCAATTAATTTGGAGGCTATATTTTTGGGCATCTCTATTACTGTAGACAAAAAAAAGTGCTGGCATGATATAAATATTCAGAATCCCACATAAACTCTTCTTATTTAAAGCTAGAAGAGATACATCTTATGTATGGCTAAAATATACTAATGTTATTTTCCACATACCTTCAGCTTTGCCAGAAGTGATGATTACCCCAAATGCTGCGACAGATAATGAATATGTAACAACTTCATGTGGCATAATAGGACCCAACATGAATGAATTTTAATCTAGCTGGATTATTTCATTAAAAGTTGCAAATTGTACTGTACTTACAAAGCAGTACCTGAAGCGCCTTACTGAACCATCTGGTCCATGTTAAGTGCAATGTAAAGAGCATTCACACGTCAAGAACGCAGAAAGGTAATTTGGTATCCACTGTGGTCTCCTGCTGTCTAAGGTCCAAGGTCTAGACATCAGATCAAGGAGACTGACTAATGCACAGACAGAATGTCAGAAGGAAAGGCTGAGTACCAAAGGCTACAGAGCCTAAAGAAAGGTTTTGATGCCTGCTATTAACTCTCCAATTTGTGCTGAGAGTCATACCTGCGCCCAAACTTCAGTACCTATAATAGAATGCTGCAAGGCAAGAGTCAGCAAGGAAACTTGCGTGTTTCAAAGATTCACAGTTCTCAAAAGTGGGTAAACATTATGTACCCGATTACTGTGAGTGACTGAGCATCCTAACAGACTGGACTGATAGTGGACAACTTCAGCAAAGTCTTAGGACAATCATTTATTTTGAAGTCCCCGCTGCCTGCACCAATGCTGAGAGTATATTAGCAGCCTTGTAACTTTTCCTGAACGCACCTCACATCTCTGCAGGACACCTACAATCGTCATCCTTATTCTCCATGCTTATGCATGCTTGTGCTCTTCCTCCCTCTTTCTGTCCTGTATGGATCATCACAGCCTATACTGATGACTGGCCGGCTCGTGAGGACCACTGACGTGTTCAAGCACAACCTTTTACTTTGCACTCCAGCTGGCTAAGGTTCACTTATGCAGTACAGCTGGTTAAAAAAAAAATACAAGGCAGGGGCCAGACACACCAAAACCAAATACAATTCCCCTCAGAATACGATCACATTCAAGAAAACCCCTTTTAGAAAAGGAAAGGGGAACACCCCTCCACAGGGTGAGAAAGCCTATCATCTCCAAAGTTAGAAAACTCCTGCCTCGGCTCTTGCTTTTCCTAATTCAAAGAAAAAACACGAAAGAACCCAAAGACACAAGAAAGAACTCAAATATTCCAAATATCCAGCCATGAGGTTACAGGTTCATTTAGGCCTGCAGCTCTAATCCTCCTCCCTGCTCCTCTCTTTTTTTTTGGCAACAAAAGTGTCCTTTTCTTAATTGTGGGGTGTTCTTCAGCTTTTCCTCAGATCTCTAAACAAACAGATGCAGGAGGCAAACAGGACTGGTACTCTGTTAAGATTGTGATTTTAAGCCACCAAACTCAGGATACATATCCAGAGATTATTCTGTAGTATGGAAAGAGGTGCTAGAACACCAGAACATGTGGCCAGAGGCATTTTTTCCTGATCAAGTAACACATTTGCTTTTTTTATCCAAAAGAGGTTCTGGTTCACTATTCTGTCACAAAACTGGAGAGTTACAACAGTCAGTACAAAACCTAAGGGAATACGATTTAATCATGTGGTACCTGACGTCCTCTTCATACAAAGTTAATTAGGCTCTGTTCTACAAAGTCAATTTGAAACATTTGTCTCAATAGCATTATCTTAATTATTCCTCATCAAAATGATACCACCTCCTACTGTGAACTAACATACTTGTGTAAACAAGAAAAAAAGAAACCTTGCAGTCTTGAAGCAGGTTCCCATTTTAAAACTCTCTAGTGTAAATACTAATACGGTATTAAGTATTCAGAAGGAATACAAATAAGGAACTCACGTGTTTCACCACTTCAAGGATCACTTTTCCTACTGAAGACTATTTTTAACAGTACTGCTGAAATACAGATAATCTGTTTATTTTTTTTATTAGCACAATATTTTACTTTCTGTAACAAAGTACCCCAAAGTATGAATATCCAAGAAGTCCTTGTAGCAGAAAGATAGTATTTTATTCTCTATATACCACAAGCAAAGCTAAGTAGCATTTCCCTATCTGAGATACTCTTAATTCAAAAAAGGTCAAAAGTAAAGAAGTGTGTGGAAAGGGCTTGCAGCAAAACATCTTTATTGCTCATCAGCACTGAATTAAATACAAGTTTGGTAAACATGCTGTTTACAGACAGACATACTTCTTAATAACAGTCTGGCAACTGGGTCCGAAATGTTCAATACTGTTATTTATCATTCTTTGACTCACAGATTTAAATATACAGCAGATTTTCAGACTTTGAGGTCTAGGTTTTAATTTCATGTCTCTGTGTACACAACAACGTAGAAAAGATTACCTTCTGCACACAGGCGCCAAAAACAAAAGGAAAGGAAAAAAACCCAGCTAGCCTGAATCAGCAGTTTTACCATAACCATATCCTATTTACCAACACACTACTAAAGTCCATCACCCTAACCATAAAAGCCTACACTTGGTCTATCTTTCAGCCGTCCTACCACCATGGTATTTGACAAGTTTGTGAATACTTTGATTCTTGCATGCTTGTTACTACTCTTGACAAATTGTGTTGTATTAGACCCACCAGTAAAAACTGGGTGAACTCCGCGTATGTGAGGTGTCTTTTTCTATCCTTTCCAAAATGCAGCTGTATGAACTCTGAATTCCAGTTAAACGGAATGTGCTGATGAATCGTGGTCTGGCCAAAAACTTGCTTTGCATCCTCTGGAAAGAAAAGAAAAATGTTCGTTTATTAATAAAATAAAAAAACAACAGAGAGAAGCATATATTTACACAAGCAAAACAAATACGGAATTTTCTAACAGGAAGGCAATACTACTCGTATAAATTAGTAACACATTGTAAAGCAAACCTAAAGTTTTTGTTTACCAAAACCATAATAAAGTTTTGAACACCCTCACAAATACAGTTTCTGAATAATGTTTTTATTTGTGTAGTTTTATACTCAAAGCATTTGATTAGAAGAGACTCAACTAGATATTTCAAGTTTCAAAGTCAAGCAAGAAAATACTAAATTTATAAAAATATGATTACAGCTGACCAATTTTCAGCATAATCTTTTCAAGCTGCTAACAATGAAAGTTTCATGTCACTGTAATTCAGGGTTTTCTATTATTCCCAGAGTTCTCCACATTCAAACAAACCAACTACAAAATCACCAGTATTTCAAGATCCACTTTTCTGTAGTTGCCTTACAGGAGCAGTGAGATGCAGGGCAGGGGACCGGGGGGACACAGCAGGCAGGAACACAAACTTATCACCAGCTCCAGTAATTGGGCAATGGTTTATTAAGGGCTTGGCAGAATTTTTGGTAATACGTGGCATTTTTGGTGAAGAAACAACTATTTGAAAAAACACCAAGTTGTATAATCAGTAATAAGCACCATAAATTGCTGGAACTGGACTGTACATATTT
This sequence comes from Opisthocomus hoazin, assembly GCF_030867145.1. NCBI lineage: Eukaryota > Metazoa > Chordata > Aves > Opisthocomiformes > Opisthocomidae > Opisthocomus > Opisthocomus hoazin. The sequence goes on along the minus strand of NC_134417.1, from coordinate 66,462,450 downwards.
TAATGAATGGAAACAGCAACAAGATCTGAGGAAGTCCTTGTCTCACACGGCAGCACTCACTTCAGTGTGATACTGTGTCTCAGTCAAAAATACATGGCAAAAATATCTTCCAAAGACAAGCTCAAGGCCAGAGGTTCCCAACTGCTATATACCTTCCTAATTGCGGTATGACTCCTCCAGTAATGCCAACCAAGAGCCAGTTTGTGTCTCCTGCTCGTTCCTGTGGGCATGGAGAGCTGGTTCCCAGGGGACACTCCCTACCCACGGGCAGCACCAGGAGCTGGTCTCCCGCTCCTTCACGCTTTGTGGAAGAAAGACCAGGAGCCCAAACCCAGAGCTCCTGGAAGCCAGTTCCCAAGTGTGGCTGGCGCCTGGGGGTGAGGAAATCAGCAGAGCTTTGTGCCTGCCTGCGCACAGAACAAGCTGGGAGCCACCTCGCTGGAGCCGACCAGGCAGGCCTGGGAGCCGCCTCCCAGCTCGCCCCAGCCTTGCCACAAGCAAAGGTGGGAGCCGACTCCTTGGAGCCGTCAGGTCCCGTCTCCTGCGCTCAGCCTGAGTTCTGGCTTCTGGTTCAGCCCACGCCAGCCAGGCACAGCGGCTCTGCTGACCTGGGGAAACCTGGCCAGGGTTCCCACTTTCAGGTGAGGAAGTGGGGAAAAAGTGAGAGCAGGGTGGGCTGGCCATGAGCCAGGGAGATGTCAGAAGTGCCCAATGGAATGAAGGATAAATATACAGGGAAAAAAGGTCCCAGGAGGTGAAAGGGACAGGTGTCCTGCCGCACAGACCCAAAAGCACTGCAGCTGGTGTTACCCACAAAGACAGCTTGTTCTAAAGCATGGGGGCTGTTAATGTTCTGAGATTCATGAGGAGAGCAGAGATGATACTGTAAACCCCTTCCCATCCCTCAACACAGTCAGTAGTTTCATCACCATTCGTTCATCCCAGGGAATCTGTGGTGAAAGAGCAAGTTGGATTTAACTTAGGAGCAGAAAGACTGACCCCAGTTAACCCCAAATTCTTAAAATTCAGAACTTCAAGCCCTAATGTCCTACGTGAATTTTCTCCAAGCAACATCAGACAGTGCCCCCAGGACAGCATTGTTCATTCATGTCGTCAAGCTCCATCACAGCCAGCTTGGATCTTGTCCACCAGCATTCTCCAGGAGCAAAATTCTGCTCTCAGGGCAAAAGGAGGGAAAGCCAATTGGTTCAGGGTGAGGTCCTGTACCTCTACTGAATGTCTTTATTTAGGATGCTTCCTACCGACACAGCTCAAGGCACCTTGCCGCATGTCACTGGAGATCACCTCCTGCTTTCTGCCAGACTTCCTTCCTCATCCCTCTAAGAAGGGAACCAGCACGAAGCAGACAGACCGTGTTGTCTCCAAACAGGAGCAAATGAAGGCTGTCTCTTCCTGGTAGCAACCACTCTGCTTTTCCATAGGAACAAAGATATTCCCAGAACAGCTACAATACCTGTCTCTTGCACAGAAATCAGATGCTCATCTGCTTCCTTTCTCTCCCGTCCCATCTCCTGAATTTCCCCAGAGCAAGACACTGATATTCTTTGGATGAGATTAGAAACAAGTCCCTGTTTACAAAAAGCTATGTTTGGCTGGACTCCAGGTTTGTCTCTGTCAGAGAAAAAAGGTGCTTTCTTACTTGATGCGAAGTAAGAGAGAGGTAAATTTTAGCTAGCATAAAAGCAGTCTCAAATTCCCTTTGATGGGGCCAGGCTCCCCACAATCTTAACTTCAACTTGTTAACATATGAAAGTTACAGAGTGTCCTCTGATAATGCCACTGTAATTTTATTTTAATTAGTTATCATACATTAGCTCTCTTGAGGGAACAATGCATCTTGCTCCCCCAACTCTGTGCCTTGTAAACCCTCTTTAGTTGTGACCCAAAAGAAAAAATCCAGCTCAAAAAAATCAAACATCAAGAAATGAAAAGAATGGTAATTTCAGACTAAATACAATGTTTAATTATCGGCACTACAAATGGCAAGGAAACTCACGCAATGGAACTTAAAATCTCATCAAGCCAGCTAGGAATACAGTAAGGTATATATCCAGGGCACTTGCATTCCCTTGTCTGTTTCAGAGATTAAAGGCTACACACATGCCTCAGAAGTTCATATAAGTACAAATACCCTTCCAAAGAGTCCGAGCAGGAGATGTACACTTCATTTTTGCTATGACTTGGAAAACACCAACTACCGCATTACTGTAGGTATTTAGTAAAATAGCAAGAAAATTCCCTACACTACTTGATCTTTTCAAAATCATACTGTATATTGATGCAATATGCCTTGGCAACTAATAGCAGGTGCTTTTCTGACAGAGCGCATGTTGGATTATACAGTGCAGGTAGCTGACTGGAAGATTGCCTACTATGCTTCCACTGATTCCTTGATGGCGTGAGACATGGTATCCTGTTTGCCACTGCCTTTTTACACATGCCCTGTACTTCCTTTTTGCAGCTATTTATGCTTCACAAACTCCTATATACGCTCACTGGACAGCATTTTTCCTCCTTCCTTGCTAGTCTCATCACCCATGCATCTACAGCATCACTGACGAAAGCCTTGTCTGTAGCCAGATTGCCTGATTCAGACATTAAAGACCACCTGTGCTCCATGAACAAACCTGGAAAGTGTTTTAGCCTGTGATTTAACCATCAGAATCTATCCAATTACATACTAGAGTTCACTCCAAGTTGTTGTTCGGTTCTAACAGTATCATCTCCTAACCATCTAAGTCTAGTACTAAAATAAAAAATGGACAATGCAGTTTCACCTTAAACCTGCAGCTGCAGTTCCACGGCTATCCACAGGCCGCTGGACAAAACAGCAAAAAGCAGCAACGTCCTTCAGTAGCCAGGAGTTATTTTGTTTGTTTAGACATTTTAAAGGAACCTGTTTCACAGAGTCACAGATAATTTGCGGTGGAAAGGACATCTGGATGTCATGTGGTACAACCTCCTGTCAAAGCAGGTCCAACCAGTTCAGGTGGCTGAGGCCCATGTCCAGCTGAGGTCTGAGTGTCTCTAATGATGGAGATTCCACAACCTCTCTGGGCCAACTGTGGTTTGATCCTAAACCGACATTTAATCAAAATATATGATAAACTCAAGCTTTTAAATCCATATTAAAACACTGTTTATTTGTTTTAGTTTTAAAAAGACAAAATGTCAGTGCTTCACTGTCTGGAGCTGTAAGGGCACAAGACGTAAAGCTTGCAAAAGATGCAACCATTTCTGTGTTTGCATTGTTCAAACCAGAGCTGTTGGAAAGCAAAACAAACAACAGGTTGAAGAAGATTTTAAATATTCATTTTTAGACCATGCTGTCATTTGTGTCAACCTTTAAAAAATTTAAAAAATTAAACTTTGAAACTCAATTTTAAAATAAATTGCAAAGTTCTATAATAAATAACTGCTTTTCCCTGCGCTGCCTCTAATTAAAGAATAGATACTTTGTCATTGGTTTCTGATGACTGTACAAAAAAGATGTTCTGTTTTCCCTCCAGGTGAACTGCCTGCTAGTTTACAGTGGGAGTTTTTTGTCCTTTGGGTTCTGAGGACTTTCTTCTCTCCAGTGTACTGATGTCTATACTTAAATGCTTACTGTACAAACAAGTATAATGCCTTCACATTTCCATACTGTGATTGAGAATTGTAACCAGAAATAAAGAGTGCTTTGGAATAACCACAGACCCTCATGACACAACAAAGACCACTGGATTCCCCAAGTGAAAATTATCTATTTGAAAATTTGAAATTTTAAGAGGAGCAAACTGAAAGTCACTCTCTCACTACATTTTCCATTAAGGAAAGAACTCGGAAATCCTCAGGTCCTTCTACACGTTAATCAAGCTTATTGGAAGCACTAGTTGTACATGCCATCTAGTCACTTGACAGAGCAAGCTACTAAAATCTTTACAGGCTACAGCACATAAACACCTTGTGTATTAATTCTGAAATTCTTTCAAATTATTTATTTGCACAAGTACCCATGATTCATGCAGTGTCACTGTTCAGTCCAATTAAGTTAACACTATCTCAATGCACAGCTAGAAAAAATTTCACGATCGTCTACAAAAATGCCATTCCTCCTATAAAACAGCTGCAATATTCCTGCAGAAAAGCTGTCACAATAAGTTTTATATTAAGTTATACGCTATAAACATTTTATATATGATGTATGTTATACCTTTATGCATTTAAGCAATTTGTGCATAGTATAGAAAACCTGTACCAAAACCATGGGGGTTGATAAAAAATGAGGTTTCCCCTGATGATAAAGGTAATAGCAACTTCTGTAAAGACCACAGGCTACCTTCTGCAAAGACACAAACAAAAGACAAATTTGAAAAGACGTGAACTATCATAAGTTAACAAGAGTTCCATATGCACCAATAATCTTTTCAAACCCTTCCGGCAGTAACTGCTTCTATATTCGCCATACTTCAGGCCCTGAAGAAGAACATACCACCATTATAGCTACAATTTGGGTTAAATGAAGCAAAATTAATGCCAAGAGTGTGGAATAGATATTCCAGTATAAAGATAGAGGCTTTTTTAAACCGAATATGCAAATCCCTGCCATTCTGCTCAGACAAAAGGTGATACCTTTAATAAAATCCTGTTTTGTTAATGGCTAAGCACTTCCGTTCATGCATTTGGAAACAGTTACCTTTAAACGGTGGTAATAAAAGAGTGCATTTTTTTCAAAGTCATTTAAAATAAACACCACACAGATAAAATGCAAAGAACAAAGTCCAGCTGGTCAAATTAAACTACTGATAAGAGTAACTGGTTCACTATCATGACTAGGAAACCCCGGCACCTTGCCAAATGCTAGGTAAGACCTGACTTAAAGCTCCATGGAGATGAGAACAGAACGATTTCCCCAAGCTTTGCACTGCGTCCTCATTGACAATTTGAAAGAACTCTACATTGTTCCATAATCTTCACGAGCCTGAGTGCACCACCAATTTCTGCAACGTCTTCCCTGTGCCCCCTCCCTGAGCATGTGGATCAGGTCCGACCAGAGAGTCACAGGAGAAAGAGCTAGGAGGAGCATCCTCTCCAACCTTGGTCCTCCTTGCCTGAGCCACCCCGCAAGGACGCCTGCGCCTGCCCGTGTACTTTGGTGACCCTGACACCCTGACTTGACTTCCCAGCTTGACCTTGGACCTGCCTCGTCCTTGCAGACTTGCATGTTCACTGGACTCTTGACTGACCCTGGTCGCTGTCAGCAGACCTGCTCTGCTGTCCTTGCCCTGGCAGCGTGGGACTGCAGCCCTTGCTGGGTGGTCTCTGCCCATGCCCCGGCCTCTTGGCACCCACCCAGCTGCAGGCCCATCAGCCTGGCAAAGACGCTGGCCCTTGCTGCTCCTGGCCACAGAAAAAGCACAATAAACTTCTGCAAAAGCACATGTGTACAGAGACATGCATATATACATGTCAAAAGTACTCAAGTAATAATATTTTCTATTATCTCATTTTACTGAATTTGTAAGTACTCAAGTAATAATATTTTCTATTATCTCATTTTACTGAATTTGTTTGGGTTTATCCAAGGTTTGGGTTGAATTTTGGTGCCTGGGGTTTTGTTTTAATGGGTTTTTATTTACTGTTGTAAACACTCTGGAAGTACAAGCGCTACAATCACCTTCTTGATCTCCCTGCTGCTTAGTCGAGGAAATGGGTTGAAATAGTTTTATAGTGGCCATGCTGTAAATTAAACAACACATTGGAATAGCTTGATTACTAAGGATTGCAAAGGACAGGTACTCCTCTCTTTGACTTCCCTTGACAAAGCAGTAAGAGCAGGAAGGGCTGTCACAGCCATTTGTTTAGACAGGTTAGAAGCCCCGAAATAATACCAACACTGTATTTTCACTGCCTCTTAACTCCTTGCAAAACATGGACCACAACCTATTCTGCAATTCTGAATTAAAAAAAAAAATTAAATTAGGTTCCTTCCTTGTTAAAATATTACTAGGAAGGTATCTGGTAGAACACTCAAACTGAAGATGGCACAGTAGAAACAGAGCACATAATCTGAAGATAATGGGAGTGTATTACACGACTCAAGAAGAGGGGGCTGATTTGAAAAAAGATAGCAGCTCAGGTCAGTGCAATTTATCTGCGCTCTATCATGTCTGTTTTAAAACAGATTCATTCAAAAGAGTGCAAACCCCTCCACTAGAGCACCTGATCCATCTAGACTTAAAATCAGTTTCACCTGCACCTTAAAAATGTGACTGCACATATACACTTGCCTATAAACACCTAAAAAAACGGAATTCACTTATTTTGATAATTTGTGTGTGTGCGCACATGTGTAAGTGGTAGCTTGTTTTTTTAAAGGACTAGTTACTCCAAATTCAGAGAAAATCCCCAAAGACAAAATTAAACTCAAATAACAAAAATGGTAATTTTAGCCAATTTAGCTACATTGAGCTAGTCCAGCTGTGGACTAGTGCTGAATTGCAATGGACAAGCAGGGGCTTCTGCTGTTTAACATAAGCCAGTGTTGCTTGTGCGTAACCAAAGCTGTCATATCAAATCCAATGCTGCCATTTCCATGTGGCCAACTGAAATCATCATCTGGACTCACTTCTGCTATCCCTACCACTGAGATGTGAAAAACACAGGACTTTCAGAATCCAGACTGACTCAACACCTTTCTTTACACTGGCAGGGCCTGACTTTGCTGTAGCTGTCCAGGAATACATATTTATTTCAGAATTCACACGATTGTTTCCTACAGCAGTTTAATATATCAACCAAAGTGATAAAAACAAACTCCTGGCTCAAAGAAATTATCCTAAACTTTACATTTAACTCTCCAATACCAACTTGAGAGCTTTATTTCTTTAACAGCTATTTTGCTTAGAGAGATGGTAAAAAAAACTCCACTTTCTTGCAAAGCATTAACATACATTTTCCTCCACTTAAATACTTCAATTTCAAATGCACCGCAAAATGTACTCCCACAACACTACTGTATTAGTATAAAACTATTTTAGTTCAATTAAAATGTCTAACTATCTACCCCCAAACCTACCTAAACTGTAATTTTCACTTTGAGCACTTCCAACGTTCTCAGTTTTGTTTTCTTTTATGAGCTTATCAAATCAGGTCTTGCATTCCAAATGTTGGAAAAAAATAGTCATTAACTGCTAGGTAACAGCAGATTTTCCAATTTAGAAAACTAAATTACACACACTGCAAAAGTATGTGTATTTTGCTATGTGAAATTTCATATTAAAATTTGTAATAACAAAACACTTTCCTAGCTCTTACAGCCTGCTGAAGTCTTTACCTTCTAATCTGTAATTCCAGGACAATTTGAAAAGGGGATGGAGAAAAAATTAAAATAAAAATTAAGCTTAAAGCGGTATACTGCTGCTGCCACAGTTTAACTATATTCTGCTGTGGAAGCTTCTGGTTCATCCTCAAATGCTGACTAGTAATCGTGTTGGCTTTTTTTTTTTTTTTCCAACAGGACATACAGCTGTATGAAAGATGGCTAACCCTCAGCTTCCTGTTAACCAAAAAGTGACCTCATACAGTTGAAATTTACTCTCAAATTGGCTTTTTCCCACCTTTTCCACACCTATTTTTTTCTTCTTAAGTAGTATGAAGTAGCAGCAGAAAGCACAATATTTTAGCCATCTCAGCATGTAGTGTTCTTGAATTATCCCACCAACTGGAAGTGCTCTCCGTTACCTCTATCTTTTAAAATTGAAGCCATTATAGTCAATCGTGCAAATCTACAGTTGGCCTTTCATAAGAAGTGGATTTTTGACCCACTGAACTGGAACAGCTTCTGTGCAGTTCTTCTGACCTCTGACAAGATACCATACAACCCATGCATGCCAGTCTGCTTCTGGTGTGCATCTACATTCAGCTGTTCAGAAACCACTGTTCACAAGTCATTAAAAAAGTTCCAAAAACCAGGGTGGTTATTTTGTAGTACAAATGGATGATTTTAAAAAGTGCAATAAAGCTCCACATATATAAAAAAATTGATACCTTCACAATGTTTTTTCACCTCCAGGTAACATACTAACATCTGGAGCACAACAATGGAAAGCAAAAGCTTATGATATTTGTTGGGCTGCACCCATGGAATGAATTGGTCAACTCGGCACATCTCCAGGCAGAAAAGAGACAGTACTGCGACGGCCCCAACGGAGTGCCAGCACCCTCAGAGGCAGTCACAGCAGGGCAGAGAAGCAGGAGGCTGGAGTCTCTCACTGAAAGTGGCTGCTTCCATTCAGATGTGAACCACATCCATTTTGTGGTTGGAAGAAGCAACTAAGGCTGTATAGCACCTGTTGTACACATGGTGAGATTAAAACCATTATTGGTAACCAAATGTCTTTCACATGTCCTAAGTAGACTTTAAAGATGACAAAAACCAAAAAGTTCCCCAAAAGCACCCAGCAAACCATAATCTCTAGTATCCCAAAAGTACCCCAAAAAGCAGGCTCTTTCCAAGAGTGCCACCACTTTCAGCAGTTAAGACTCTGGATCCAAGCTTGTCTGCTTTTTCTGTCCTCCTTGGATGTAAGGGGAAATAACATGAATTTATACACAGAATATTACATAATTGGCTTACAGAAAAGGTTTTCAACATTTTTCCAAGATGTAATCCCTTAAAAATATTTCTACTTGAGCTGTGGATATCCATAATTTCAGTTTACTGGCAACAGCCTTACATTTCCTTATTACCTTTCCTGGCCTTCTTAGAAGTGAGAAACAAACTGCCAGAGCCCAAAGATTACAGGTTTGGAAAGCACTAGGCCCCATAAGGACATAAAAAACAACTTTACCCCTTATGCCCTGAAGAAAAATAATCAAAAAACCAGATCATTTCTACCAACGTAAACAGCATAACCTGGCTAACTAAAGTAAAATACCACCTCTGTTTTCTCCATACAAGATAGTCAGGGGTCGATGCACATGACATGCTTGGAGAGGCTGATGGTATGAGGTTTTCTCAGCTGGGAGAAGGGTAGGCTAAAGGAGGACCTCATTGCTGTCTACAACTACCCAACAGGAGGGTGAAGGGAGGACAGAGATGCACAGTGGAAGGACAAGAGGCAACAGGTATAAGCTGGAACATGGGCAATCTCAACGAGGCATCAGGAAATTATTTTTCACTAAAACAGTGATCGATCAAACCACTGGAAGATGCTTGCTCGCAGAAGCTGCAGAGTCTCCATCCTCAGAGATATTTAAAACCTTGATTGGATGTTTCCCCCAGAGCAACCTGGTCTTGATGACCCTGCAAGGGTCATAACCAGATGGCTGCCATAGTCCCCTCCAGTCCAAACTGTTTGATGATTCTATGATCATTCCTTGGGCTATCGTAATGAACAAAGGATAGCTCAGCCTTCAGCCTGACGTTTATCAGTAGGGAACTTTAATTATAAAAAAGAAAAGACAAAACAAAACAAAACCAACAACAAAGAAGAAACCAAAACACCAAATTTCAGCTCCAGATGAATTAGAAAACTCAATTGTATTTTCTAGACCAAATGAAACTTCACTGTGTAAAAGAATGGAGTTTCTCCTCGTATTTAAAATGACAGATTTACTTGGTGACTAAACAGGCTTTGCTTTACTTAAGACGCCTTCATGAAAGTCTGCCTGGTTACACAACATTTTGGTTAAAAGAAAAAAACAAACCAAGAAAAACTTGCCAAGCTGACATATGTCTAGAAATGAAATTATCCAAAAATAGTATCAAGAAGATTTCAAAAATTGTTTTGAAGAAAATAAATATACTAATAAGTCAACCTTACATCCTCTTTTAATTAAAATTGGCCATTATCTGTACAAAATCCAGTATAAACAACAAAAAGTATCAGAGACTAAACAAATATTGCATTCATAATGTTGCTGTTAGGATCATCATATCTAGGCAACTGTCACTTATAAACCAACAGATGTTTCACTGTGTAGGTGTAAGCTAACACATTGCTAGCTACAAATGGTTTCTAACCAATTTGAACTAGCAATAGAAATTTCACTGAGAAATACTGAATATTGCAATCTATCAAGTGATCAAAGCTTACAGCCTCAGCAATTTATTTTGATAGTTCAGATTTAACTTTTCCTTGCTTCACATGGTATGGAGTGTACCAGGCTGGGCATCACTAAGCTAGGTGTTATGCAAGAAAAAAAAAAAAAAAAAAAATTGCAGATCCCATAAGAAGACCCACATCATATCAAGCAATTACAGGGCAAAGCATAAAATAAATAATCCTCTGCAACAAAAGCAAGAGCTAGCTCACACAGTCTCAGCCTAATCCTTTGGTCAGGAAGGCAATTGTGAGACTCCTGTAATAATTCTTTACATATTGAAACAGTATCAAAGCATTATCATAGAGAAAAAACTCTGAGGCTCATCACAACAGCCATATAGCTATTTAAACCTCTGTTAAGAGCTACATGCTCTTAGAAAGTTTACAAACAAGTAGTCATGCAATTCAAGTATCAGATAAGCAAACAGGAGTGCTTAGTAAGATGTATCCTTAATTAATGTGTTTATCTCAGAACTGTACTGATGTAATTAATAACAGAAGCAGAGACCCACAATAGCTGCTGTCTACATGTAAATAAAGTTTTGTTTTCAGAAAAAGCAGAATACATTGCTCGATTCTGCAGCTGTTATGCTAGACTAGCATTAATTTTGGGTTTGGGTTCCCCATTCCCTTCCCATTTTTGCTGGGTTTGGGGGTTTTTGGTTTTGCTTTTTCATTTTTTTTTTTTTAATTAAAGGACTGACTTGTTTTACATCATACTCGTATTTCTCAAAGCGGCACAGCATCCATTTTGAAACAGCTTCATGTTGAATTAGCAGACCTTTAAAAAAAAAAAAACTCAAAGCCAGAAAAAACACACACCATACCACAGCTACATTTCATTAAGTACGAAAACAAGAATTTGTCTCGTGGGAAATTCTACTTGAAAACAAATCAGAATGAAATCTTCAAAGCCAGGTTCTACACTGGTTGGCAGCACAGACTCGGGCAATCGCATCTTTTTTTGTGCCTTTCCTTTTTCTGTGAGCAAAACCAACGTGGACAATACTTAATCTGCCCTTCACTAGGGCTGTGAGAACTGGTATAAGAAAAGGAAAGTTACAGTCCCTGGATATTACCACTGCGTTATTCACAACTCAGAACTGTTAGCTCCCATCATTTCATTTATCCATCTGAAATTAGAGATGGAGGTTAAGATGACTTAGTTTCTAAACACTGACATTTTTACCCAACCATCTCACCTTTTTTTAAACACCATCTAGTAAAGAATTTCAAAGGGCTCTGCTTCTTTAATGAGGCATTAAAATACAGTCATACGACAAAAAAGCAACTCTACTAAGTCTCTTAAACCCCTGGACTTACATTATCAGCTTTTATGTGCCTGTCAACACTCAACAGTAAGAAGCAATGGTTTGCTCTTTGCCTCGAATTTAAAAGCCAGCTAAACTTCCTCCCACTTTCCTGCTGAGAGCTTTAACTCCTCACAAACTGTCAAAGCTTTGACACTTCAGCAGCAGATAAATCTACGACATGATGCAACAGCCAGGTATAGTCTCAATCAGTCACTGGCCACTAATTTACTAGTGGCCATTTCATTTACCTCGAAAAGCAATAAACTAGAAATATTTCCCACCCCCCGCCACGTACCCACACTGCTTCTGGATCACCCCTTTTAAATAGATGCTAGCTCTGTCGAAGAACCAGGTACAGTTGAAACAAATGAAACATTTAAAATTGTAGAGATGTCAACATACGGCTAAAATGCAAAGGCATTTGCAACCCAGAAGCTAAAGTAAGAGTGCAGCATTTTTCAGGAAAAGGAAGTGCAAAGTATTAAATACTGGAACTACTTTGCCCAGAACATTTCTCTAAATATCCACAGCCTGGATGTGGCATTCAGCGTAAAAGCTCACTGATGCAAAGCCCGTTATTAATTTGTTTTACAAAGGTGCCAAGCTAAGTGCACCTCTGGAAGAATAAGATTTGGATGATTTACTTAGTAGAAAATGTGAAGTTCACAGCTGGGAAGCCCTCTATTCTGTTTGGTACAAGCTAAAATATTTATACCATTATCTCAATATACAGAAAAAACAATGACTGCACAGATAAGCCATGCTGTTTCTTTACAACAATAAAATGAGATACAGACTTCTAATGGAATCCTTGAGATACTACACTTAACAATAATATAGTGAAAAATGATCTTTTCCCTTTTCTTCTGTTCCTTTCACACTGTAATTCCACAGTACACAAAACCCCTATTTAAGTCCCCTAACCTTGATAAGGACTTGATCCCACTCTCATTCAAGTCAATGGAAAAAGATCTCATAATTAACCTCAAAGACGCATGACTGAGGCACTGAGTGGCAACGTTACAGGATAGTATTGTAATAATTTATTCATGAGAATATTAGGGGGGGGTTCATAATAGGGGGGAAAAGCTTTTTTTCACATGATAGAAACTAGCTTTGGCCAAAGGTCAACCTTTTCTGCTGAGAATGCACAACACTGAGACAGCTCTCACATCCTCCCCACTCCACGCGCTCGCTGGGTTGGTAGCCACAAGGTACTACACAGAAGTTACAAATGCATTTATGCTTTCAAAGGGGGGAAGGAAGGAATTAAAAATGCTGTCTGAGGTTCTGCCAATGTTGGCATGTCTCCTCTTTCAAATACCTTAAATACAGCCTGGCATAGGAGTTTCTCTCATCACTAGAAGGACTTCAATGGACTTCAAATGCCAAACAAATCCCTTGACGCACTGCATCAAACCCCAAGGGAAGCATTTGCCAGCAGGAAAAATACGAACAAGAACGCCAAGAGTTAAAAAGTTAAGTCAGACTGATTCAGTATTCAGATCAAACAACCACAGTTCTTCCTAGATTATTATCGAGCCTCCAAGCAACGGGGCCTGACGCAGACAAGAACCTGCACATCACAGGCATTCCAGGAACCCTGGTTTGTCTGCGCTGGAACAAAACCTCTGCAAAATATGCACACCCTCCTGATTTAAAAGCATGCTGTCTCTCGTTGTCTCTCTGTCCATACACATGCACAAGACTGTTAGGCACAAAATCCCTCCTTCATCAAGGTTATGATCAGCAGAACTTTTTCCTGAAATTCTTTCAAATCTTTTAGCATCCATAGTAATTTTTAAAAAGCTGTTCTAACAAGTAATATTGCACACAAAAAGTACATCTTTCACAACCTCAACAGACAACCAAAATAATGAAAAACTAAAATAGACACAAGAAGAGACAGCAAGTCTTCTCACCAGCCACAACTTCAAATACAGATTTCTGGAGATGGTAGAAGGAATACAACGATGCTTCAAGCAATGGTAACAGGATCTTGTCAGTTCAAATGGAAGGGAAAGGGCTTTTTTAACTGAGCATAAAACATGTGCGGGGAATACTAGCCAATACTAGCCAGAGACAAAGGACATGTGAACCACATATTTCAGAAAGACAAAGAGTCAATGTCAACTTTCCTTTTACTTAAAACTGTTTAACAACCAATTAATAAAACTTGAGACACACGGATAACCATGTCCAAATGTAGCAGATGAGAAATAGCAATTTTATCCAGTGCAGGTACTTAGGGCAAAAAAATCCCCCATTCTTTTTGAAATGCAAGCTCAATGTCTGAGGTTATTCAAAACTGCTAATTTTTGAATCCTTCTTCCAGAAAGAATGGCTCTTATCGTTAGGCAGGTGGTAGACAGTCCTGCAGATATCAAAAGCTGTCTCTATGGTATCTAGAAATAAACAGTCCTCATAATCAGCTTTTAATCTGGCCTGAGTATTTCTCATGTGTTGGTGCAAACACCACACCTTCAATGCACAGCTGAATTTTCGGGGCGGGGGGGGAAGTAATAATGGATTTATTACTGTAAAATCTCACAGAAGAAAGTTTTAAGCCTTACAAGGAAGCCAGCTTGAAATATAGCCAATTTAAACAAAAAAATAATTCAGGATAATTTCAGACTCAACATTCACCCAAGTCTTCTGGCAACTTTCTTGCGGTTTTACAATCATTTCCTATAGTCACCTTTCACTGCTGTTCTGCAAACCTGCATAAGCATGTTGGGGAAGAGAAAAAGAGAAATGACCAGTTCTCCAGGGAAAACTGTGAAGATAACAATGACCTTGACTTCATATTGTGCACGTGTAAATGATTAAAAAAACTCAGCCAGAAAGATGCTTGGCTCTAGTGTAGTTCCACTACCAGTCGCTGTGTTTCCTATGGTAACAGAAGGTGAAACAGAGTTTGGCGTAAGCAGGGATTTTTAAATTAAGAGTGTACATTTACGAAGGGTCTTACCAAAAGTAACTTCTCCTTTGCCAGTCTTGTCAAACAGCTGAAATGCTACTATGAACAATGCATCTGGAGCACACAGGACTGATTCAAACGCCACAAACTCTTGAAAGGATATCAACCTAAGGGATGAAGGGAAGAGCAAGAGATATGAAACCACTTGCTTGCAGAAAACTGGAATACAATGTAACATACTTTATACAAAAGAAGTAAGATCACAACCAAAATGTGTACAAAATGTTATCAACAGGTATTAAAATGTATCCGAAAATGCCCTATTACCAACACTGTCAGGAGGCCCTTATATAGCGAGATGGAAGGGACTGCTGAACAAGGAACTATTCCTCTCAGCAAGTCACAACAGAACATAAAACAGGCAAAGCGCTCAGCATGGCTACTCACCTCGGCTTTAACGTCTAACTGAACTGCCCTCGGGGGGGGGGGGGGGGGGGGGGGGTGTGGAGCCTACCTCCCTCCGCTGGCAAGACAGAGAGCCAATAAAGATATGAGTAACTTCCCTCAAGACTCGGTACTTAAGGCTTTTGGACAGCAAATCCATTCAAGACCTACATGCTGCCACTGACTTCAGAAGGAACCGATCAGAATGTGCTATTTGTTTGCTAGCAACTTATTAGTCATCTATCACAGCCCTCCAGTCCTGCATGTTGAGTCATAAATTTCAAGCAGTAGTCTGTACGTTCTTCCTCAGCCCAAGAGCAGTTTATTCAAATTCATCATTACAGCCAGGTTCCCAATACACGAGCACAGTAGCAGAGCACAGACAAAAGCAGAGGTGCCCTTCCTTAAATTAGTTAATAAGCAGAAATACGTAATTAGACAACTTGGCATTGCTTCCAGCAGTAGATACAGCAAAGACCTTGAGCAGTTCTAATTTCTCTGGGTCACATCCAAGAGTTCAAACAGAGATCAAACTCCTATTCTTAAAGAGGCAAAGGCCAACCATTCTTCTGTTTGGATACTACTTCAATGTCTAGGTTGTACTGTGTAAAATCATTTTCAAATGTGTGGCTGCAGGGCCTGCTGGCAGTCTTCAAGGCTTAAGATTGCCCTCTCTTGAGGCTGCTTTATATCAGTGTAGCAAGTGTGTAGCTTTGCGTGGCAGTAGCTGAGGAACAAAGGTTTATTTCTGAGAAGCACAAGATTCAGTGTAACAAACGTCAAGAAACACACACAAAAGCAGATTCTTTTTTTTTTTATTAGAAACTGACTGTATCCTTAGAACCTTGACTCAAAATGGCACTGCAGCTAGTTCAATGAAAACCTCCACTCAGTATGCAGTAACAGTGAATAACAAAGTATTGGAACAGGCTGGAAAAGTCATTCATTCCATCAAGTTAATGACACCCCATGACTATACAGCAATTTCCAGTCACCTTGTCTTAAGGAAATTAATTTCAAGTCACACAGAAGTGTGCTTGCTGAACGTCAGCAGCCAAACATCCACAGGGTACCAGAAGTTGATTTCCAAGAAGAATATGAAAACATGAGAAAATGAACAGAATACACCAAAAAAAAGCATAGCACAGAGAAAGCCAGAAAGCTCCCTCAATATATATGCTCTAAATAAAAGAAAGCATATGTAGAGTCAGAAATAGCAGTCTAACAAATAATTAGCTCTGGGAACTTGCCACCATAGGTTATTATGTAGTGTGAGAAATAAATAAAAAGAAACCTCCTCAGGTACTCTTAATGTTAAACTCACAACTGATGATGCCAGTAAACATATAACCATGCCTTAAGCTTTACTGGCAAAGAAGCCAATGACCTGCTACATATACACACGTTAGCACACAGGCAGGCTATTGAGTCATCTATTTTAAACTACTTGGGAGCTCTCAGTACTCCTCACTATTAGACACAGGACACACAGATACTGCATCTTTAAATGGAGGAAAACTCCATCCCTCTTAAGCCAAAAGAAATTTTTAAAAATGCAACATTTCCTTCAATTTTAAATCCATATATCACAACCTACTTAGTTTTGCATTTATGCATATTTATTGTTACTATGTGACTTACAGGTTATAAAAGCTCATTATTATCCATTATCATTGGTTATGTACTTGACAATTTTCACAACAGCAAACAGATACAAAGCACTGAATTCTTCTGTCCCAAAGATTATAAAGCCCACACACAGAAAGAAGAAAATAGACAGCAGGCAACAAGACTCTAGGATAGGATTGTTTAGAACTAAAAATGTAAAATATCTGCCAACACCATTTTGATAAAGCCGCTTTTTGTGTGAAACAACAACCAGCATGTATCCCTATCAATAGACCCCAACACAGTGATGAGAACACAGAAAAGAAATACAGCACCTATCCCAGCAGAATCCCAGCACCATGCTAAGAACATTTTCTGTATTATTAGGCCTAGATTTGATTAAAACTCCACGTATTAACGCTACTACAAGATATTTTGCTGGTAGAAGAATTCTTTGTCAGTACAGACAAGTAACAAACCCCCCAAATAAGTCAGAGATAGATGCTTAAAATAACCCCATACCCATTTTTAAAAACAATTATTCATAGTACTAGGAAGATTAAAAGTGTACAAATTGTGTGGTTCTAGCCAGACTGTTAAAAAAGAGACATTAATATCTGCTGTGCCAGCTGAATTCAAATTAACCCAATTTTTACATGTTAATTAAACCAGCTATTTTCTTCTTATTGTATTTTTGCTCCCTAAGTAGACTAGCCTGCTAGTGATTCCCAACAGATCTATTCTAACAACAATGACGTATTCATTTACTTCTATTATGACCACACAATACAGTAACTGAGCAGTAATTTTTCACAGCCAATTACACATGTGATTCTTAATGCTTAAAGATGCTGAAATAATGTGTACTACATAGCCATATGCTCACTTCTCTATACTGCACAAGGGTAGTTGCCTGGGTAACACATTTTCTCTCCAGTTTAGCATCACCCTTTTGGGTTTAGCACAACCCTTCACTGAATATCATTAGGTGTCATTAAACAGCACATATTAACATGGACTTCAATATACTACTTAAGAGTTATTTTATCTACCTAAACAAGTGCTCATTTATGTCACAAAAGCAGAGAAAAGCCTAGTGATTTACACAGTGCAAAGAGAGGAAGCTGAAATGTTTACAAAATTTTACTTCTGTCTTGAAGATATCCTACCCAGCTGGTCAAAGTCTTCCTTCACCTTCACATCATCATTATCAGTGCCAATACTGCATGATTTATTCAGGAAGGCTGAAATCTTGGTATTTAAAAAAAAAACGCCCACACAAGAGCTACAATCCAAACACAACAACTGGGTATGGTGCAGCAAAACCACTGTTTACTACTCCCTCCTTTCTTCCATGCTTCTTCTCCTGGTGCTCACAACTACGGTATCAGGGCACCACATAGACAGGATGAACTCCCACCAGAGAAAGTCTGCATGTAGCCATGCGAAGAAAAAAAGCCACTACCCACTGTAATAATACATATAAATGCAATGATGAAGAGGTTTCTTCAGAAATCAATGCATATGTTTTTACTGTATCAGCAATTTAAACATGGTAACATAATGGGACACAAATTGAAGCTACATCTATTATTTTACACTGCAACCTAAGTAAACTAAGTATAGTGTAAACTGGTGCATTAGAGGATAAATTTATATCCAATAATAATGGAAAATCCCAGCATTTCCAAGTGTTATTTTTGAATAGTTTGTCCTTTCTAAAAATAAAGCATACAGTATTTCTCAGTAAAGTGTTAGTTACTACAGTCCAAACAGAGATGTGCAGTAAATACTTATTTTGTTAGACAGATGTTTAGAAGAACAACAAAAGTCTGAAAAACAATATGTTACAGTAGGCAGGATGGAACATGCCTGGCCTGTTGCTGATAGACCTTGAGAAAGTCACTGTATTTCAGGGGAGTTTCTGATCCAGCTGAAGCCAAATGAAGCGGGGTTTTTTTGAGAATGCTTAAGGCCAGGAACCAGTCAAGGCTCTTCAGCTTGCTTCACATAAGCTACAGCCACACTACACAACAATTTAAAAAAATCTGTGTTATTACTGGTCGATTACTTTGAAAGGTTTCTCTAGCCACTGGCAAGAAAAGCATTTCCTTTTCTTAAAGGAAACCTTAAATAGATGCCTAGGTAAGGGGACAGAAGAAATGCCTACCTCCAAATAACCCTATGCCCTGACTTAAGATGGAGGTAAAACTTGCTCCTATGGCAACAGATATTCGTTGAACGACAGAGTCCGCCTTAAGAGATCTCGTACCTTTGTCACACCAACAGCAGCTTCTGTAGGTACCCTCAAATCCTTAATCTCTGGCAATGCAGGAACTGTGCTAGAGCTACACGAGAGATTTTGTCCACAGCAACCACAGTGAGATTGTACCTAAGAGCTACTGGTTTTTTACACTTCACCTGCAGGACTTCTTCAGCTCTGGGGTAAGCAACTCTTTATGTGTTTATTTGAGGCTCCTCTGCTGTCTGCCTTTCAACCATGTGACTTACCCATTTAAGTATTTCTTACTGATTACACCTGGCACCTAAACCTAACTTCTCACCAAAATCAGAAGGAATTAAAAAGCATTTTTAAAAGTGCTAGGAACAACCCTGGTGATTCTGGGCTCCAACCCTTTCAGTGAAGTGTGGTCATGCTCACCAGTCATGAAAAACAGACACTTGTTCAGAGTGAAACAGGGATCCAAGCAAGTGAATAAATGCTTCTAGAAATATCCTAGCAGTGCTTTCTGAACTGCACTACTCTAACCCACTAACACTATAACAAAATTAACTTGTCCTTGCTCTTGCAAGCTACCTTCTATTTGATACTAGAAATAAAGCCAAATTATTGAACAGACTCATATGACCTTAAACATGTGTAAGTCTCTAAACACTGACGAGCCTACTAAAAATGAACACTAAAAAAAGCAGTTTTGTATTTCTCTTTAAAACTACGAGCCCTGGATTGTCAAGCTGGAAAGAATTCATTAGGAGAAGACAAGTAGGTCTTATTGCCAATCCTAGGAAATTTCATCCCAGGAACCAAAAAGCGACTGACCCTTGCTTCAGATGATCACTCTGCGAATTGCTTTATGCACCACTAGAACGGGGTACAAATGCCTGGCCACATGGCAAAAAACGCTACAATGCCAGGTTAGAGAGAGATGGATGCTAATCACCTTCTGAACTTTCTCCAATTCTTTCACATACTAGTATAGCAGCTAAACAAGAAGACACCCTGAATACCAGAAGAGACCCTCCACAGACATGCTAGGAACGTGCAGTCCCCCGTCACGGCACAGTCTGGACTGCAGAAACAGTCCTTACCCATGGCAGTAAGCAGCAACTGGAAGCCTCAATACTACACCACAAAACTCCTCCAAGATCATGCCAAGTTATGAAAACCCAACTTGTCAACAAGTTCACATTGGTTACAGTTTCACATTTCCCTCTTCCTGACACCAGCTTCTGCTTGTGACAGAGATCCAAATCACAAGGTATGGCTTATACTCTCAGTCTTCTTATTACAAAATGGATTTGAAGCCTTGCAATTTGGAAAATGCTGTTTTTGTTGCATCAAACCAAGGGAAGAAATACGAGAAATGTTTAACATTTTCAGTCGTGCTCTCTGAAGCCACCACTTTCTTGCTGCCATCATGCCAATGTTACCAACACAAGCTTTTACAGAATTCTTTTACAACGGGTAACAATCATCACATTAACTCATCCACAAGGTTTAAGGTGCCCAGCTGTCCAATACATGAGTTTGGCTCAGCAGAAAAGAAAGCACAGAAACTATTATAAAAGTTCTCAGTTCTGCATACATCTGTTCCCTAGGAAGCTTGCATTCTCTAGTCATGCTTTGTTTATCTCACATTTTACTCTCTGCAGCCACTGATAGGAGTCATGCCTGAAGTCTTCTGGTTTCTAAAAATGCTACAACTACAGACTTAAAGTCCATAGCTAATTATTCTAAAGTTTCTCTAAAGATACTTTAAAGGCAGGGTTCAAAAAATGCATTCATATGGGTTACGAGACAGCTTGCCTGGGCAAGCACCAAAAGCAAAAGCTAGGATTTCATTAGAAAAGGGGGGAGGAAGATGGAGGGGTAGCTAATCTTGCCTATTGGCAAGTCAGCCTTTCAAATGCAAACCACGTGCAACCAAATTCACTGCTGTCTTCCCAAGATTGTGAAGTGGCTCCTTAAATACCTTAGCTGCTCCTCCTCTCTCTCAAAGGACAAAGCAGTGGGAAAATCCTTTAAGAGTGCTACGGCAAAACAAAGTAGGGGCACTTTTTCTACAAGCTCTTCCTACACCATCTAAACTTATTTTGGATTGCTATTTGAATGTGTTTGTGACAGATACATAAAATAAACAGAGACAGAAAGACTCATGGAAGGAAAGAAAAGCAGGAGTTAGGGGAGCCAGCCAACAAACATGAAAGGTTCAATGAATTAAAAATACACAGTAGACAGAAAATGGTTTGCTGAGCTAAATGGAACTTGCAGCCCAAAACATTGTTTCTAGTCTTTCCACTTAAAAGATACTGTATTCCCTTATGTATCTGCAGGCAAAAAAAAGAAAACAAAATTCCATCACCCTTCAGGGATCAGACTGTTATGGAAGAATGGTTTTGTATTTTTTAAATGAACTACAGAAAAAGAAAAAAAAAAGCCCCACAAAAAACACTTACCCATCTTTTGTCTGATCCACCACACCTGCAAGGAGCTGTACAGTGCTTGCATTAGGCAAACCATCTCCAGTTATCTTCAGGTACCGTGTAACAAAGTCATCAGGAGACATGAAGAATTCGCCATTCTTCTCCACGCTTGCATACTGTTAAACGAATGCAATATTTAGTGCCTCAAATACATCCTTCTCCAGGCATTTATTACCTCCACCCATAGTTTCCAATCAGGAGCAGTCTTACGTTGCAGCAGATGACAGTTCTGCTCTGAAGAACCTGCAGCCTACACCCAAACAGGAAAGAGTAAGTGAGGACTACCCAAACAGCTGAAGGTTTGGCTTCCCAGCCAGCAGAGTGGCAGATATATGATTTTTTGTGTATCATGTCAACAACTTCTCCATGATAGTCTAGAAATGCTCCAGTACCAAATGTTTTTTTGAAGCAGAACAAGAAGCACACGCACATTTGCAAACATGTACTGAAACTCTGACAGCAACGGGATACTCAGCTATCTTATTTAGCTGAAACGACTCCTTTGTGTAGCCATTCTACCTCGGGATGAGAAGGCAGGTTTACCCTTGCGAAATGACATTGCAATGCAGTGGAATAACTGATCCCACAAGAGTGTCCACCTGGGGGTGCTGCTCCGGAGGAACTCCACTGCAGCATCACCTTCAGCCACGGCTCATTCCTAATTGAAGGACAACCTACAGATACTCCTCCTTGCCTGAACTGCTGAAAGGGAGGCCAGAGAACAGCACTTGCAGAAAAATGTAACAGAAAACACGAACTTTGACAGTTAACACTGCAGAAATGAGAAAAGATGTCCAACACCTTACCAAACACCGCTGGCATACGTTACTCCCGCTTTATACCATAGTTACTGGCACAGTACTTCAGAAAACAGCTGTTGACAGAGCCGAGCATATTTTCTCCCAAGGGAAGCCTCCAGTAACACGTTACATATCAAGGAAAAGGAATATTAAAATATTTTGAAGACAATAGATAAATAAAATTGCCTTTACTACCCTTACCCCGATTCGTCAGTCATCCCTCAAAGTTTAAAGCCCTCACTTTCTGTAGAAGGGTAAATTTGAAATCAACCTTTTTTTTTTTTCCTTTTTTAAGGAAAGAAAAAGGATAATAATTAAGAGGATGAGAAATCCCAGGTAATATTTGCAGAACTGTGTGTTAGCTTTAAGGGAAACACAACTGTCTTGGGACAACAACTGTGTGCTGAAAACAGGAAAGCAACTGTTAATTTCTCATTTTTTTTAAGGCAAGGCAGAATGATAAACCATTCTTGCAGCTCCCCACAGAGCATTATCCACACTTAAGTAATAAATAAATTAGATGCCTATTGATATTTTGTAGCATACTTCAAAGACACATCTTTTGTTTTACATTGCTATGGCTTTGCTAAGGGAAGGAAACTGCCAGTTTTCATTTCATAGACTGGTGCCTGCAGAGTACCGTTATACCTGCTGTAGGCATATAACTCTCAGAGGGATGCCAAAGTGTAACAGTAAGTAGATTATTTTCTTCTAGTGCTATATAAATACAGTCTTCAGGTACAGCAATATCTTCAAGAAACAAGGCTTCAGAGAAGCAAGCCTGAACAAAACGTAACTTGTTTTGGCATCTATATATCAGTTAGCATTTAAGGATTCCTGTTTCAATAGACACTGTTCATAACGCAAGCTTTCTAGCTGATACACTGTAAGGAACTTTGAATTGTACACTTTTATAAGAACTAGCAGATCAATTGATCTCAATGTAATCATTTGCAGGGAGACAGAATCTTTCAGAATCCCAGCCTCAGAAACTTTTAACACAGCTGCTATTGAGAAACAAATCAAATAAGTCAGACAGCCTATGCTTCTATATTTCATTTTTTTCATTCAGGCTAACCCCCTGCTAGGGCACTCAATAACAGAAAACAGCACAAGGTTTCAGTGTCCCCCTGTTTCTTGTCATTGTGATTTACTCAAGTGTATTTGAAATCCAATCACGTACTCTATACTACATATAGAAAATGACCTTGGAAAATGTCAGCTTGATCACTTTGACTAAAATCTAATCTCTTAGGGGTTATGGCAGAAGACTTAGAAAAAGTAGAGTTACTCTTGGAAATTATCATAACAAAAAAAGAAAAACATCAATTTCATTGGTTTGTGAGGAGAGACATTAAAAAAAATGGTTCTTTACAATTGTATTTTTCCCCATTTTGGCAATTATACCCACTGAGAAATTGATATTATACAATAGTACTTAATGGCTTTTTGGTAACTTATTTACATACATTTTAGATAGTCAAGTATTAACCAGTTCAACCCCATTTTAAGTAAGATTTCCAAAGATTTTATTGGGGGTTTGATGGATTAAATATGCTAAAAGTTGACTGTAATCACCTGTATTAAAACTGATAGCTCAATATTTATTTCTACGCAGTGGGTACCATTCCTACCTGGCAATCATATTTTTTAATTCTTAACTGAAGTAGGAAGAGTGGTTGTCGAGTTATTCCATGAGTGAAGATCCCACAATTTGCAGAAGCAACTGTATTGTACATGCTTTGTCTGCAGAAGCTTAATTAACACTCTGGTCATCACTTATCCACAGAACACAAAACAACATACTACATTCACTCATCCTTTTTCCTTCTCAGTAGTAAGCGGCACAACAATTTCTGTATTACACTGCACAAAACGTTTAGCTCCTATTTCATTACTCCACTTTACTGAGACCTCTTTTCAGTGGAAAGGGCAGCAGGAAAGGAAGAAAAAGGAGATGGAGGTGGTATTTAGTGTGCTCAACCACGACCCATTCAATCCACCAAAACTGAAAGCTGAGGGAGCATCAATCTTCAGAAACTCAAGGGAGGTGAATACTCACAGGCAGGTAGGAAACAATTTTCAGGCCATTCTCAGCAAACCAACCAACCAACCCCCATCACCACAACTGAGCACTGCCTCGTATTGCAGAAGGGACCAGGCTTCTCTCCACTGTGTTTACGCCCTTCCTCAATGCTATCATCTTCTTGGGCCAGTGGTCTATTCCCTGTCTGCCTTTTCTGCTGCCTTGCTCCTGCTCTTCAACCATCTACACCTGAAAAATCATGTTATCCCATTCTGTTTCAAAAGCCTTTTTTGCTCTACTGATAGTCACAAGTTCCAGAACTTAATAAGTTAAATCCTGGCTTTCTCAACTGAAAATCTGATTTCAGAGCTAGAAATACTGACAGTATATGATAAAACTATAAATACTGGCAATATACATAATGACACCTACACATACTGTTAATAATAGCTCACAAGGGACAATGGAAAACATGCCAAGAAATGCACAGAGAGTGGGGCATGACGCTGGATTGAGGGAAGGTGGAGGGAGGAACTCAGAAAGGTATGAGCTCTCTTAGGCACTCAACATCTTTATAAAATAATTCAGATACAACAGCTCCTGTAGCACTGTGGCACCTACCACATACATATTCTCCAAACCCACCAATTTCTGTACTCTTTTTTCATACCAGACTACTACACTAATACAGAAATTGTACTAAAAAAATAAAAAGGAAATGGGTCAAAGAAAGCCAATTTCCAGCAAAACACTAAAGCACACTTCTCCCAAGTATACTAACAAGAACACAAATCACTTCTTTACTTGTATACTTCTACACCAGGCCAACACAGAAGAAATTTTAGTTAAATAATAAATACGGCCACCACTTCACAAGGTGATCTTCCCAACACTTCTACAAGTCAGAGAAGCAGAGAGAACCCTTAAGGAAAGCAGGAAGCAAGGATGGGAGAAGCAGCTTTACCAAATGGTTTAACAGCAAGGTGTCTACACGAACATTTTACCACGTGTAGGAACAATATTGAAACTCCCACCACATTCTCTGAACAATGCATTTCTTTTCTAAGATAGTAATAGTTCTTCTGAGTCAATACAATAATCACTCAGGAATGTATCTGACTTCTTGGTGAGCATTGTTCAATTCTGATAATGGTATTTAAGTCTAACATGGTAATAATACAGTGAATGATTAATGGTTGGAAAAACTATCAAGAGTTGTATGCTGCAATAAAGGAGCAAAAGATATGAAAAATTTAAGCAGAAAGAGTAAAATATTTACTTTATACATACCTTCAAAAATATTGTTTTCAACTCAGCTGGATCAGCTCTCTTGGTTAGAGCCACCTACAAGTAAATACAATTACATTAATATGCATAATTTATACAAAAGATGTCAAAGTGTCATTTAAAAGGAAGAATTCAAACAACAGAATGAATGATGAAAATAAATGTTCACCTTAGATAAATTAGGTACTGCTTTAGCTGGTCATGCTTATTTTACTCATTTCACATTTACACTAAGTTATTCAACATTTTTGTTGTAACAGCTTCCCTTATGCAACCCTGCAGTTCTTAAACAAGCACACATTACCAAGTCACTGAGACACTACAGTATCAAATCTTTCCAACGTACCTCTGCTGGGATTCAGCATTATACCATCTTTACCATATAGATTCCTACACTTCCAGCATCTCTCATCTAAGGATTTCAGAGTACCACACGCAGCCCCCAACTGATAGATGGCAAGAATAAAATACTTACGAAGTTACAATAAAGCAACTCCCTAAAAGACTGAATTCCAATGTAATTATTTATTGGTACTTCTACCTCCTACTTCCAACATTTTAAACTATTTAAACTTACAGTGTAGACCTTTTTGATGAGTTAAATTCGGAAACCACAGTATCTAGATTTTTCTGTAGATCAGACAACTAGCCAGTTCCAACTAAAATCTAAGTTATGGTTACCACTACAAACCCAAAGTAACTAGAATTTCTTTCTCCCCAAAACACTGAATTAAAAAATATTCTTATTCACTATGGAATAAGCGAACCATTATTTTCCCTGTTGACATACCGTGCCATCCATTTGCTGCTTTTGCCAGTAAGCAGATTCATCCCCTCAGTCTGTGCCTGCTATAGAGTTTCCCTTTCTTTCTTCAGGATACTTTGATAAAATCTTGCTTTGCCAACATAACAACCATCATCTGATAAGTCAATTCAGCACATCAATGTATTTGTAATAAAAAAAAATATTTAACAAGCAAACCTGGATTTTCAAAAAACTTGTGAAAACATCTCTGTAGTGAGGAATAAACAGCAAAAGGGCAAGACGTAAAATCTTATCCTCGCCTAAGAATTAAATATCAGAAATGTTATCAATAAAACATGACTGCCTACTTTCTTGACTCTCCAGAGCAATGATAGACTGTAAAGGCGAATGTGACTGCAAGTTCATTTCTAGTAGCAGACTAGAATATTGCAGAAAATCGTAGGAGTCTGTGCAAGTCTGTACAACAGCACTATATCCTCACATGTACATTTAATGAAGAATCTTTAGTAAGTTTTTCCTCACCCTAAATGGGTCATTTAAAAACTAAGAAGAGAGGAAAAAAAAGACAATGAAAAAAACACAAAAACCCTCCAAAGTATTTCAAGAAAATGAATAACGTTTCTTATGAAATTTTAGAAGTTTTTTTAAAAGGGAAAAACCACACCCGAAGTTATGCTAGGACTCAGCTGACAGAGTCCACGGCTTGAGTCCCAATTCTGTGTTTGCACAGAAATCCATGTGGAGGCAGTTGCAAAAAATCAAAGTGTAATTGTGAAGCTGGGAATCTAAAAATGTGTCTTTTCTAAAGTACAAGCTGTCCTAAATGTAATCACTGTGTAGTAAGCAGAGATTTACTTTAAGCCTATTTGTAAAAATCTGGTACTCTAGAGCAACTGGGAACTTTGTGGAAAGAAAAAAACCCCAACATTTCTATATTGCTGCAATGCAGAACCTTGCCACTATACAGGCAAACAAAAGACTCTTCAAACATCTGTATCCATTAAAAATATAATCGGTATCACACTGAATCTGCCTTAAAAGTTTAAATTTTATATTTAAATATAAAGAAACCAGAGATGAAAAGGGTGCATGCCGATGGCTGAAGTTCCACTCCTTCTCCTTTGGTTTCACTGACATTAACCATCTTGAGAAACTCGGCAGACAAAATGTGCTTGCAGCCCAGCTACCATTTTCAATCCCCTTTTGATTATGGGGGGATTTTGGGGTTTGTTTTTTCTTCACAGCAAGTTTCTTTCTAAACCTTTTACTGAAAGACAGGCTGAAGCTGGCCAGGTCAATGCAGGCACAGCAGCACTGCAGACTGGCAGCCCAAGCAGAAGCTGCAGACCACGGCTTCCCTCTATTTCCCACCGTCTGCTTTCACACTCTTCCATTTCCCAGGGAACAGGAGAGGAGAGGGATGGTTAGCACTCCCTAATGGGTTTGATAATGTCACCCACCAACCTCCATTTTGAAAGGTCTATTTGATGCGAAGCAAGAAAAAGAGCCTCTATTATGTTATGTTACAGCTTCAGGAGGACCAATGCTAACGCAGCCGCACCAGTGCTGAGGGAAGAAGTATTTAATTCAGCCTTTCATCTATCCCCAGCTGTGAGCGAAGCTGCACACACAGACACAAGAACTGATCCTGATGACAGGTGTTACTAGCAGATTCCGCTTCTGGAAAAGGTCAAAATATCACTTTCAATACCACTCTGAAAATTGTTCCCAGTTATGAACAGCAGTTGAAGGTGGGCTAAGTAACCTGATGCCAAGACTGCAAACCAACAGCTAGCATGCCTGGTGAAAAGTGGCCCACAGACAGAAGCTGCTTCTCCTTCAGTCAACTCAAGTGATATTTACTGACTTTCACATAACTGGGCTTAGGTGATGTGTTTTGTTACTGAAAAGACTTCTCCATTTCACTTTATCTTCTCTCCATAAAGCAAAAAAACAGCCCGAGATAAAACCATCTGTGAGCTGGTAGGCATGGCATCTCTCTCTCACTGTGGGAGGAGGCATGCGATAAAGCAGAAGTGAGGAAAATAATGTTTGTTACTGCTCTTTTACAAAGAGATACTTTGTAACAGACACTAACACTTTAAAAAATAGTAACTTTTATTAAGCATGGTTCAGTGAAGAAAGCTTTCCAACAAACAACATTTATTTTTTAAAAAGCAGGAGACCACATGGAGTACAGAAACTTCAAGTGCAGCATTATAACAAAGTCAGGACACGCCACAGAAAAGACTGGGATAACACACAGAAAATGTCAGCAGGGATTTTCACTCCTAAAGCAGATACTTGAAAGTTTTAGCCAACGTAACTATGTGTACACCTGCATTATACCATATATAAAGAACCAGCCAGCACAGTATACCTCAGGCAACGTAAGAATTTAATTTAAAACGCCAAATCCCTCCCATCAGAAATGACCTTCTGCAAAGGCAGGCAGAGGGTGCATAAGGAAAGGAAAAGCTCTGTAAGCGAGGGACAGTAACACACGAGTTGGTCTGCACACTGGAGCTGTTCGTATCCTTAGACTCCCTTGCACCTTGATTTTAATTTCAGCCTATTTTCTCCAGCGGAGCTCTTTTCTCCCTGTGGACTTATGCTCGATTTACAGTGACACACATTTTCAGTCTCACTTCCACCACCAACAAGAAATGCAAACAGACTCTTCCCAGAAAAAAGCAACTGTACAAGAAAGTAAGAAAACAGAATCCATTGGGAATCAAAGAAAATTATATTACATTTCTAATCTATTCATATATTTGTCATACACAAGGCAGAAGCACCAAGTTGTCAGAAGGTATGTTAGATCAAAAGATAAAAAAGGTTGAATAAATTAGTGAGTGTGCTCCACCCAGTAAAGAAAAACAACAACATGGGTGGGCAAGAGGGAAAGAGGGCAGTATGAAAATCAGAATTAATGCCAATATAGCATTAACCTAACGGCAAACATAAAATGTCTGACCTTCTCACCTTTACAGTAAAGATCGCTTTAGTAGCCACTGTTTGGATAATGGTGATGGGGATCCAGGAACACTTGAGTATTGCTAAAATATTCCAATTTATTGAGACAACAGCAAGTCCTAATCAAAAACATAAACATCTCTAATACCATCTCTTCCTCACAGTTTAATCTGAATACAGCTCAAGTGTGAAGGAGAAAGTTGATGCAGGTAAAGATGTCCCCCTCTACTTCATTATCTTCAAAAACTCCTGACACTGAGCAGGTAAGATGCTGGAGAGCCCTTCTCCAAGTAGCAAACCAGAGCTGTAGCAGGGATGCCTTGCTGCTGGGCAGTAGTGAGCTCAGTCTGTTTAAATCTAGAGAAAATCATCTATGGGCACTTACAGAGGGAAAATGTTCGATGAAAGTCCTAACAAGCAATCACAAGCTCTAGTAGCTTAATGCTTAAGTTAGACTACTTTTTTTAAAGTTCTTCCATCGTTAAACACAACTAAAGAACGCAATGTATTTGGCAACACTAAAACACCTCAAATCAAGATTGAAACCTCATGTCTTCTAGAGATATTCTTCAGTTTCATCACAAGTTACTGAGTCCCCCTATAAGACTCAAACACACGTGGCCCAGTTTATGTAAGAGGTCAGATTAGATCATCATAATGTTTCCTTCTGGCTAAAAGTATACATATACAGTCAGAACGCGAGACTCCAGAGAAGATCAAGCCAGGGTTTGACCTTACATTCTTGTTTAAATGAGTGACTACAATATTAGAAACCAGTTAAAGAGCAGTTACTGGCCAAGTTTGAATCCAGACCAGAAATCTATTAATGCTATGTAAGCACTACACTAAAACAACACTCCAGTTTGTTTTTTAATACAACTAACTTGCTTACATTGATGAGAATCGTCTTCTTCCATATTTACACTAATACTGCCACAAACATACACAATGATTCCTCTAACCTAGCAGGTTTCCTTGGTCAGTCTCCCTCATCACACACAGCATCGTAAGTTAATAACAGTGATGTGCATCAACATCTGTCCAGGACACTCTCTCCTGTTTCAGCTGCCCCAACAACCATTCTTTGCTAGCTCAAGATGCTTCAGCATATTCTCACCTCAGCAAAAGCACAGTCATTCCTTTTGCCTGACAGAATACAAGAAATAACTCAACTGTGATCTAAAATGGAAAGCAATCTGTGCAGAACTCAGCATCACAGGGAAGTCTGCAAGCAAGATGTGGACCAGCTCACAAAGCAGGGAACCAGACAGCTGCAAGGAGAGCTGGCACAGAATGCAGATCAAAAAGACTTTCTTCCCAGACCTCCCTAACAGTAAGCTAAATATTTTTCCTAGGAAAATATAATCAGATGGCATTTGGCGTATCTACCCAAAAGCTTAGGGTTAGAAGCACTGTAAAAGAAGCTGATAAATACCAAGCAGGTACTTCTATTACATTCAGTATGATCAGTCAGAACACAGTCAGCCTTTAGACAAAAACATTTAATTTCAAAAAACAGTTCTCATCTTCAAACATTACACTTACATTTTGCAAAAGTGTAACCCTACAGTAAGTAGTACTGCATTCCTTTGTCTAATAACACCTAGCTAAACTAAAAAAAGGAAATGTTATTAACACTAATCAACAGTCTTCTGGGATCATACAGGTTGATTCAGTATGCAGCGCTACAGAATAAACACTACTGAAACTAAACAGCTGTACTGAGGCTACCTCACACAATGGTGCAGCAGAACAAAATTTGCTCGCTAACAGAGACGGAAAATTTCAAGCAAAACTATTCCCATCCATCTTGACCCTGTCACAATTATAAATCTCTGGGCAATTCTCAGTCCCGCTTCTGCACCATGATAAGTGGAAGCCTCACTTCCCCCAAGTGCATCAAAGCTAACAGACCTACTTTATTGGGCAATTACCTGCTAGCTTTGAAACTGCTTTCAAAGTCCCAAAGCAAATGCAGCTGGCTTGTTCATAAGACAGTTCTCACACAAGGAGATTCCCAATAAACCATAGTAATTTTGCACACAAACTGATCGGGGACTAACACACAGTTATCAGTGACACACACACAGGAAAATTCTTGTCCAGTTCGTCCAATGCTTCCAAGTAAATACAGAAACAAAGGTGGGAGTAGTATATATCTTAAGCAAAACAGCTACAAGAATTTCCAAGAATAGCTAGTTAATGCTATGTAAAAAGACATTTAGACTGTGTACTTCTACAATTTTCCTACTGAAAGACCTGGAAAACAGAAGGACCATAAAACTAGCCTGGCACTAAGGTAAAAACAGCCAGGCATTGTCATCGCTCAGCAAAATTGTTTAACAAAAGGAAAAAGCATCACACTATGACCTATACTAGCCACTCCAAACTTTAAGCATGTATCAGAAGATGCAGTTAGGAATAAACTGGGCTATTAGTTGCTAGTCAGCCTCCGGCCTAGGACAAGGATGCAGCTGCTGCCATTCCTACAAGAAAACATGATGTGCTACACTACAGCGAGAAACTGAACCTGAAAACCAACTCTCTGTGAAAACAGAAATTTCTCTTTCACTTTTCATGTCCCTATCAGAAAAAGGTCAGCTCTCCAATCACTTTCTCTGCCTATCTATCATAAAGTGCTACAGTACTCTGCATCAGTCCATCTTCTTCCTCAAAGTAATATTCTCTATTGTCTCATAGCTCCTCTGCAACACGTTTCTACTCAGATGATCTTCATGACTGTGATCCAAAGATACACAGCAATCTACTTTGCTATGGCCATTATGTTACATTAACATATCCCAATGTATCTCAGCAAACTAGATCTCACCACTCACTTGCAGAAATGCAATAATTATACTTAGGATATATTAGCAGTTCTTCAATAAAAACATTTCTTTCCAAATGATCTACTAATAAGAACGGTCAAATGACATTTCCATCAACTCATGGGTATTTTTCAACAATAGCCTCCTCTTGCTCACCACAGACGGATGGGATGATAAGATGCTAACACTCTTACTTTCCTCTCCCTTTTGCTTCTTTACACCTTTCAGAAATTGAGGCGTATCTTAGCATTATGAACGTCAACCTGCTAAAACATATTTGGTGGCTACTTCAGCCCAGTTAATAGACTTCCCCTTTTGATTCTCCCAGGGCTTGTTCTGCTACAACAGTGCTACTGTACAACCAGTGCACTGACCACTGCCTCACGCTGCTCTTCCAAAAGCAATCATCCCATTGCTAGCAATCCGTCTTCTAGAGCTAAACTTCAGGCTTACAGCTTGCAGGAAAATAGTCATCTCACCCAAACAAGCAATGGATAGGAAAATTCTCCAGTGTAACAGCAAGATCAAAAGTAGTTCCTGGAGGGAACAGAAGATTAGATAGCTGTTATCACTCAAAATTTGTCAAGGAGAAGTGGCAGACTATTAGGGCAGCATGAATTTTATCTGGCACCCAATGTTACTAGCATAAAATACGTATCTGGACCAGGATTAAGCAATGGGTAAACCACAATTAAGACAGAAGGCCATTTAACACCACAGTTCTCACAAGGTA
This sequence comes from Opisthocomus hoazin, assembly GCF_030867145.1. Lineage (NCBI taxonomy): Eukaryota > Metazoa > Chordata > Aves > Opisthocomiformes > Opisthocomidae > Opisthocomus > Opisthocomus hoazin. Next base: position 66,429,915 of record NC_134417.1, on the reverse strand, counting down.
GCACCTTGAACAAGCACCGTCTCACAGCTATGCAGAGTACCAGTGAGCTCTGGGAGAGCCACTGCTGAGTAGTGAGTAGTTTGTGCAACGCACAAACTACTAACGAGCCTCTCCAAGGTCCCCATGCTCATGGTGCTTGGGGCTCCCAACACCTCACAGCTCCATGGAGACAATCACTCCCGGTTTTCACTTGGCTCCCAGCTCCAGCCTCCAACACCCAAATGATCGCTCTGCCCCTGGCATGGCACAAAGCAGCTTTTACAGCTTAAATGATCAGGTGCTTCTACCAAGATAAGACACAAACAAAAGATTCCAAACAACAGAGATGATGCTGTACCACCAGGGAACTTCTTGAGAGACCTGCACTGCACCTGACACTATGCAATGCACACAGCAACCTTAGAAGAAGTGTCCTGTGCTTTATCTGACAACTTCATAAATTACAGAACCAAGACAGAACAATGGCAGCAAAAGACACCCTGAACAATGTTACAAAAGGTTTTTTCGTGATTTTCTCTCCTGGATGTCAATGCAATGGAAGTTCTACTGTGACACAAGGTCCCAGTGAGTAAGCAGGACTGTTTGCAGCAATAAACAAAAACCTGCTGCCCTTTGAAGAGTGCAAACCTGGAGCAGCATCATACAGGAGTATCAAAAAAGAATGATCTGCTATTAGGTAACTACTAATCCCACGATAAGGAAAAAAAAAAGTATTATATGGATGTGCAGTCAGTGCCTATAAACTTGTGGAAAGGTCTGTCTTCAGTTGTTGCTAAAGTAACTGTTGTTATTTGTGACTTCATGCTTGTGAAGGAGCAAGTGAAAGAAACGTGCCAGAGGAAAGTTCCTATATATTACACGTCTTGACTAATAACTGTGTGACAGGAATTATGTAGGAATAACTGACAAGTAAGTGTATTTTGTTTCGGTGTTGTGTTTTCTTCTTTGAACACAGAAGTTCAATTTGCAAGATTCTATTTATAATCAAATCCATCTATTCAACTCTATTCAAAATGCTACACCTCAGCAGCTCAGAGAATTGGGAAGGGTGTGGGAGTGGGCATGAATCCCTATGTCCCTATGTGCCTCGATCCAATTCTACAAACTTAAAAAGAGCAAAAGACAACTGCACAATGGAAACTGCATCACACACACAAAGCACACTTATTAAAGGCTATAAATGATGTGACTCAAAGAAAATCTTAAGTACCGTGGTCAGAAACCCTTCCTCATAGCTAGCAAAAATAACAGCAGCATTCCAGCACATACTTGGGCAAATAACAACACTGTGCTACTTGAAACAATAAGAAAAAAAATAAAGCACAGGTTCTTTTTTTCTTTTCTTTTTCGGCTGTACAGCACTCAGCACAGTAGAGTACTGGGTTATGGGGAGCATGCCCATGTGACAGCTGAAAGAGTCACAGTAGCTATCCACCTTCACCAGATAAACATGCTAGCCAACCTCTGACTATGGAAAACCTGGACTTTCAAGTAACAAAATATCTCTCTCTCCCTTAAAGATTTTCACCTGTCATCTCAAAATACATATGCCAAAGGAATGGTATCACCATTTGTCCAATTCGCATCATACAGGTTTCAGTTTTAAATTATTAGATCATCTCCTTGAAGACAGGGAGTAAAAAGTAAAGTTCAACATTTTCTTTTACAATTCTTGCCTTCAGTATTAACAATAAACAAATACTTGGTGCTTAAATATTAGCATATTACACAGTTGCCACAGGCCACTTCATTCTTGCTAAGGACCAGAAAGTTGAAGCTATCAAAGAGGGTACTTTGAAATAATTTGCAGCTTCATGTGGGAGTATCAAATAATCCAATGAAGACCTAAAATCGTTTATGTAAGGCACTGACTGCAATACTAAAGATTCACCTGCCAGTGACTTGCACAACTCAGTCAAAAATTGTTAAACAGTTCACAATAACTCTCCATAATTTGCAAAAGTTGTAGGATACCTGACAAAAATAATTAAAAACATCTCATCTCCTTAAGAAACTCGGGAAACATTTCCGGCATTTTAATACATTTTAATTAGAAACTATTCTGGTTTTAGCTTGAATGATTTTGGCTTCTTATCTGCGAGCCTATTTTATTACGTATATTTGCATAAAGCAATAATTGTTTCATTAAAACATTAAATTTACTTCTGCAGCATAGCCCTCTATTTTTATGAGATCATTTGGTTGCAGTGGAAATTATGATGATGTCAAACTAAGCACTCCGATTTAAAGACAGGAATTTTAAAAAAAAAGCTAAAATTACTTTCAGGCAGGCATGTTTAGCAGAGAGGAAAAGAGAATTAAATTATTTTTATTTGCCAAGAAAAGGATTTCCATTTTCTTTGCTGGCACTGCAATTGAACTAAAACCTAAAAATGCCAGATTAACCAAACACAGAGCAGAGTAAAGACACTAGAGAAATTCTAGCACTATTTTTTCAGTGTCTCATTAACAAGGAGTATTCCATTTCCTTCCTTGGACACTTGCGTTGATGTCAGCACCCTGACATCACCCAACGAATTCAGAGCACTATGTCTGCCATCCCATAGTATGCTACTGGTATCAGCTGACACTGTAGTTCCCTTTTTGTCATTAACTGTCAAAAACGTAGTAAAACTCCAAAAACTTCTTTCCGACCAGTCGATTTAGCCCTTTGAAATGAAAAAAAGTAACGCTTTGCCTCCTGGAAATGCTGGGTGAACAATCAGTGGTTACATCTCACAGCTTTCACAACCTGTGCCAGCCCAGGAAGCCTTGAAACACTGAAAAGAAAAGCCAGGAGACCTCACGCTAGTTTTCATTATATATCCCTTTGTTTAATCAAACTGTGGGTCACACACAACACAAAACAACCCCCATGCTTTCAAAGCCACAAAAGAACTGTAGACACATATTCTGTACAAAACTTTCTAAACAAAGGAAATTAGTGTATTTGACAGTCTTTTTGTGCATACCCCCACGGCTTTCAAAAGTTCAGTGCCCTCCTTCCCGCCCCACCTATCCACAAGAAAAAGGGACAAAGCTGGTTTACTATCCTTAATTTGTCAATGGCATAAAGAATAAGGAACTATTAAGTGCTATTTTAATTATACAGTATTTGGGTTGAATGTTTACACACCTGAGAATTAAGTATTCTGGTTTGGGCTATTCTCATAACTGAGATACTGAATCTACCAGTTACATGTAATGGAACACCAAAAGAAAATTGCAAGAGGTTTACAGTCACTATCATTTTTCTTTATTGTGAGAAGAAGCAAAGCCCAAAACTTTTATAGTATGATTTTCACAATGCAGAAAAGACTGAATACACTGCTTCACACCAGTCAGCCTTTAAAGAAAAGATGCAGACCAAGTAACTGATTTGGGCATGTGAACAGAGTAAAAGCAATTGTGGAAAGTTTGCTGTTGCCATGTTTTTCATCCTTTCGAACAGCATCAACATGGGACTAATTCATGATCTTTACAAAGTAGCTTCCAGTTAGACTGACACACAATGGCAAGCAGCGTTAGACAGGTGAAGTGACAGGAAGGAGGAAGGCTGACTTGATGTCAGTGACAAAAACTATTTTAATGGAAATGTGAAATTATTCAAAAATTTCTTCCCCTAAACACGTGAAGATTTCTCTAGTCAGATTCAGACTGCACAATGGGCTGAGAGCAGGAATCAGCCAGACACAGTATTTTTACATACTGCAGTTTTTCTAATGGCTTTTCATACTCAATGCCTCACTTCAAGGTTTCTTCTGCCAAAGATCTGTTAAATCAGTGATGTTCCATCAAACTGTAGTTGTCAAACATGATAAAGACCTACAATAATAAAATACGTGACCAAGAGGTTTTAGTAGTTGAGGATTCAGGGAAGAGTGGAAATAGGTCATATTTCCAAGACCCAGAAAGATGACAATAATAAAAAGCAGCCTGCTGTTTGTTCAGTAATACTAATTTTCAGACCTCTTCTATCCTAAAATCAGACCTATGTATCAGGTCATGCCATGGATGACTGTGACAGGAAAGTCACGTAACAAAGGACAGATGATAATGCTCGACTGTTATTGCAGAATATACCTTTCAAATAAGTCCTTTAAGTAGGGAGCCTCCTACTAGCCTGCCCTGCTACTGATACAGGACAACATCCTAGTCTCGCTCCCGCACCGTAACACCACACACCAGACCAGAGACTTAACTAAGAAGCTGTAGTGGACACCAGGTATAAAAGAGCAGCAGCAAAAACGCAAAGCAACAGTACAAACATGCAGAAGTAGGAAGAAGCGTTAAGGCAGCAGATCTCATTTCTCAGTGTAGGAAACCACTTGTGCTCATGTTTTAACACAGACCTCCAAACCAGAGCTGTGCGAACAGATGTAGAATCTTCATGTCATGATCCTGCTGAAGGCCTTTTATGTTTTGGAGAAGTTACTTGCATTTTGATTAACACCTATCAGTCTTTGATGAAAGATGTAGTCAGATGCCGCTTAAACTACTCCTTGTTCTAATTAATTCCTTTAAAAACTACTTAAAAAAAAACTATTGTAATTTACTGCTTTACTTAGATGAAGTGGGCACATTTGCTACCTTCCCAGAATCAAATACCCATTGACTGAGGTAAAAACCTAAAACCCCGAATAAGTGATGGTTCTATTAGCTGAGAGAGTTCGGGGAAGTCGGGATAAGAAACAGCAACTTAAATATGAAGACAATTAGAATTTCTTCCTCCTACTGGCTAGATGATTGGCATTTGGCTCAGGATCATCCTTGTGAAAGCATCCTCCCCTGTTGAAGAAGTATGCTTTTAGGCAGCATGCAAACACCATCAGGAAGAAGGTAGAACAAAGTGTGCCCTTCTATGACTCTATATTCTGAAATCTACAGACATTTTTTCCAGTACACCATGTCAGAAAGAAAAACAAAGAACAGAGAGTGCTAGTTCTTGTTGTCTCCTCATCTCCTTGCAAAGTTAGAACTAAAAATAGACTCCAACCTGCCAAGGAACCTTCTTTGAACCTTCCATTTCCTGGTAAGTTTAAACTTAGCCTCCTAGATAGAAACTGACTCAACCCAGATCAGATCTGCCACCCCTTGAGCAGCTTTCGTAAACCTGCTGAAGGACAACGAAGTACTGCAGCAGCTGGCACTCCAGAACTGCTCCGACTGGCTGATGGACAGGGAGCTGCTCCCGATCATCGGGCAGAACCACCACCTCCAGCGGAAGGGCTGCGCCCAGTTCAGCCAGCACGCGTTGGTGGCCATCTCACTGGGCTGCCCCAACCTGCGCCAGCTCTCCCTGGCTCACTGCGAGTGGGTGGACAGCCTGTCCCTGCGCAGTCTGGCCAGCCACTGCAAGGCGCTGGAGGACGTGGACCTGATGGCTGTCGGCAGCTGAAGGACAAGGCCATCTGCTACCTGGCGCAGAAGTGTGGCAGGCTCAAATAAGTGTCGCTGGCTGTCAATGCCAACATGAGCGATGTGGCAGTCAAGGACCTTGCCAAGTGCTGCCCTGAGCTGGAGCACCTGGACCTCATGGGGTGTCTGCGAGTTAAGAATGACTCCATCAGGTACTGTGTTGGTCTCTGCTCCCAAGTAATTAGCAATAGGACAAGAGCAAATGGCCTCATGTTGCATCAGGGGAGGTTCAGATGGATATTAGGAAAAATTTCTTTACTGAAAGAGTGGTCAGGCACTAGGACAGGCTGCCCAGGGAAGTGGTTGAGTCACCACCCCTGGAGGTGTTCAAAAAATGTGTAGATGTGGCACTTCGGGACATGGTTTAGAAGGCATGGTGGTGTTGGGTTGGCGGTTGGACTTGATGATCTCAGAGGTCTTTTTTCCAACCTTGATGATTCTAAGATTCTATGAAATAAATTTCAGCTCCAGGAAAGAACATTTTTAAATCTTCAGTGAACAAACATCAGGTAGTATTCACCTTCAGAAAGTGAAATATCTGAAAAAATGAATACACAATTGTGCACAAAACTGGAAAAATCTGTGGTCAATGGCGTTTTACACAACAATCTGAATTTCAGTAAATCAATTTCAATTATGCAGGAAAGTATCAACAAGACCACAGTGTCATACATGGACAGAGAGAAAGAATAATCTCTACTGGGGAAATAACAAATAGAATTCAAATACGTCAAATAATGGTTCTCATCATTTTCCTAAAGTTTTCAGTTTAAGAAAAAATTGTTCATCTACACCAGAAATATTCAGATTTTGACCCCTTACGCTTCCCTCTCCGTGCAGTTCCATAACTGCTCAGAAATGTTATGTTTTCAATTTGCTCAACAGCTGTTTAGCTCAAGAGCCAAAGTTTTAACACTCCAGAACACTAATTACATAAAGGTATCTGAAGGAGGAGGGATAAAAAAGTCAGCTTCTATCTATTTCTAATGTTGGCTAATAACTATGGTCATCTAGCTATACAACACCTTCATCTGTATTCTGGCTTTGGAATTAAGGTTGCTCTTTGCAATTCTTCAATTGCCCTAATCATCAAGGACATAAAAATCATAGTTGTAAAAAGCACAGGTATTACTCTTCTGATAGGTCCCCATAATTGCAAAAATAGCCTTTAAAAGCCTTGAAATTTTTATACCGAAGAGAATTTTTTAAAAAAATATACTTTAAGAGTTTGAGGGTATATTATCTTCACATGGGATTGATTTAAGGGGGGACCTGAAGACTGGAAAAAAATTAAAGACTACATGCTAATACCCTCCAAGTAAAACTATTTTCTTAATATTTCTGTTTTCAATGAAAGACATAATCAAGTTCCAGCTATATAATTCGCAGCTAATCTCAATATAACCTAACGATAGTTCTACAGATAACTACAACTCCAGGATTATCACTGCTGGCTTACCAAAATTTAGCAGGTCAATTCAATTCTGTATTCTGGAAGCTTTTAGGAAAAAAGATATGCTGGTCAAAAAGCATTTAATGTGCATTAAAAAGGTCAGTTTCTAAAAGACTCTCTGTCAATTTAGAACATATCATTAACCATTTGCCTCCCTGATCAGTCTGTTTCGCTGTCAGACATTCATTCCTGCCCCAGATACCCGAGAGAGGTGCTGAAGCAGTACATTGTTTACCTGCGTTCTGTGAAGCACTGCAATTCACAACAAAGGTTTGTGAAACCTACACGTATGAAAACACATGTCTGTGCACTTCTCTCCACATTGCATCAAATTTAATTAACGTAGAACTATGTGATAAGATGCGGTGTTGACAACTTTTTTCACTATTTGCAACTATTTCTAATCAAAGAGAAGTATTAATAATTCAAACAGCACTAATGTGGCTGGGAAGTCTTGAGCTCTCATCAGCACGGTTTGTGGAGCAAGAATTAACAGTTTCAGGAGCAGTTATCTGTCCAATTCATTACAATCACAGCCACCTAAAATATTAACAGTAAGAGTGCCAAAATGTGGTAAGACTAAGGAGACAAGACAGGTTAATATAAAAATCTGCAACATCTGCTGAAAACAAGAGGCTATTTGGACACCAGTCGACTGAAAGCTTGGGCGAGAACAAAAATTGTCGTGCCTTCTCAGCTTCCACAGTCAGTATTTTGATGTAACTATGCCTATCTAAATCAAATGAAGCTCTAACTAATGGCAAGCCCCAGATACCCCAAATCGCCTATATCTAAATTCAGTAAACTCAACTGCTTGTGCTTGAGAAGGAATAAAAACTGTCAGGTGTAAGAAAGGATACTGTGGGGACAAGAACACTCTATCCCACAGACAGGAGATGCGGAGAGTAAAGGAAATGTGTAATTTCAGAATGGAAATATATTTTAGAATAACTAAAGCCATCTCAAGTTACAGTAGTACTATTTATTACAATAAACTCAGATTGGATATGTTTTCCAAATATGCTACCTGGGTTAAAAAAACCCCACAGCGACGACTCCCATAAAAGGTCCCAGGCACCTGTTCCCAGAGGGATATAAACCACCCTTCAGCTCTGGTCCACAGCCTTTGAGACTGGATCTCCTGCTGAAGGGATGAGCAAAGCACCAACATTATCTATGCTAACTGGGGCTGGCAGAAAGTCAGACTGAGGGGATGTGGAGGTCACAGTCATAAAGGCAACAGTAACATAAAACACAAATGCACGAAACCTCTTTGTAGCTAGGTTTTTCATTTTGACCTTTATATATTTTAATATGGATAATTCATAAAATGCCACAGTGCTTACAAATTCTCATGTATCAGTAACTCAAAAACTACCAAGCTAAGAAAAAAACCATAAGGATTAGTGCATCGCAAGCAAGGTTCCATCATGTTCACCACTAAGGTCACTCCCCTTTACTCTCCCACGTTGCTAAAGGGAGCAAAAAGCCCGGGGGAGTTAGGATTTCACCGGCTGCCTGACTCCTACAGGCTACAACTGCAGTCATCCTCTGTATGTGGTGCTGAGCTAGAACTGATCAGCACTGTTAGAAAAACAGGTAGGGACCAGCTAGGCTAATGACAGCAAATACAACCATAAACTTGCCTAAAACAAGAGACAACAAGAGGTTATTCCTCCTACAGCAAAGTCATTTCACATTTGAATACACAAACAAGCCAATCAGAGATATATCTACAAAACAAAAACAACACAACACTAAACCATTCGGAAGGTCAGTCTGATTTTTTATTTCTGCTTCCACAGAAAACTCACATGAAAGTTTTCCTTTTAAAAATGCTCCTATCAGTGCAGTTACTGGGCTACATGGAGAAAATGAGACAAAAGACTTTCAAAGAGTTTAGCATAGATATTTAATGAGAAAAATGGTGGCAAAGTTTTCTTGGTGTTTCAGTTCCATTTTTTACTTTCCCTCTTCTGAACATTTAAACTACCTGCTGTCTACTGGCATTTAAATAACTAGTGGGTATGTAAGTTGACCAATTAGCCCTATGACAATCCCACAATTTTGCCTGTGCAAAACTTACCGTTACATCCCCACAGCTACGTTCTTGCACCATGCCTCCTAGGTTTAGGGAAAAAGGCCTACCATCTCTATGATTATCCCATCACGAGCCATGCATGAAGGGCTGTCAACAAACGAACCGCCTGACCCACAGAAAACACCAGACCTAATTTTGGTAAAAAACAACTCCTCCTCATTTCTCTGCTGAGCAGTGGAAAGTGCAAAAATATGCATAAATGCAAGGCAGTAAATAGTCCTATGGTTGTAATACAAGACAACCCTTCACAGCTTCCCAGCTTAAGGTATTTCTATGCTCAGTGTTACACTGGAGCACGCCATCCACTTAACTCTTTATGCTGCTTTACTGTGAACCATATTAGGGAACTGCTCTCATTTAAAGCAAACAAAACTAAATTATATTAAAAAAAGGAAAAGCTGGGCTAATTTTGCCACGTCAGTTACCTACTCTCATTCACCCTGGCACCATTACACTACCTTAGTATTGCTACTGAATGTTTAGTGATATTCAAGTTGAATCACAGCTTCAGGGTTACCACTGAACTGAAAACACAGCAACCTGGTGGTTCAGGAAACAAACAGGTAACTCTCCACATCAACCCAACCAACAGAACAGCTATGTGAGTTCAGCCCTGGCATCAGAGCAGATAATAATCAGTCCAGTATCAGGAAGGCAAAAAAGGCAAAGAACCAGTCCCAGAGGCCTGATCCAGCCCACACTCCAAAAAAGAACCAATAAAACTGCAGGACAGTACGAAGATTTTAAAATTATATTTAAAAGATTTGGCTAGGCATAAGTCTGCCAGTCTCAGTGCTCTCTCTACACATAAAATGTGTGTTTGTCTGTTTGCAAACTCCACTTTGCTTGGCCTCTGAGGGTCAGATCCATTAGCACGCTCCACTACCTCAGTCACAGCATGATGCAAAAAATAATACATCTACGAACAAAAAGGCACATGCAATTAAAGATTTTTAGGATTCCAGGAGTTCCACCAAGGTGCACATCCAGAACTGCCACAGCCCCGGCTGAGCATGTACAGACATTTCGCACACACTGACCAGGCCTCCCGGCTCCAGCCCAGCAACCATGCGTGTAACACGTCTAATGCGCGTTGGCAGAACTGTACGCAGCACCGGGCACAGCAACCCTCTGAAACCACGGCAGGTGGAGTTACCTCATGCAAAATGCACAAACTCCACTGGCAACAGGGAATCCAGATCTCCCCGCTCCCAGCTGGGTGCCCTCACTGCTAGCAACACCATCGGGTTCTGGCCCACCCCCCTGCCACCCCAGCATCCCTGCCTGAAATAGAAACACAAGCCTTGCTGTTTGAAGATCCTCCAGGGAAATGCCTATCTTTTTATTTCCACTGGCTGACTTAGACGCTCCTTAGTCAGCACGCTGGCTGTTGTGATACCTGCTCCTGGATACCTCAGACAGGCTTCCCAATTCTACTTCCAAAGCCAAGTGGATAAAATTTAGGCATGGAGATGTTGATCTAGAGAATACCAAAAAGTCTTCTTAGCCTAAACTCCAGGCTCTAGTTTTCACATGGCCAAGAGTAAGCCAGTGAGTAAGACAGATATCCAAGCAGACCCCAAGAGTGAGCTTACTGGTGAATACAGAAACAGTTCTCGCAGGTTGCCTAGGCATGCAAGACATCAGAAGCACATGAATCCATCAGCTGAAAGGTAGGCACCTCACAAGTATCTAACAAAAGGAATTTCATCAGGCTTGTGACAAGCTCTATTTCTTCTGATTCTTCTCTAAATGTACATAGTTTGCTGTACCTGCATGCACGTCTCCACTCTCTCTCAAATGTTTCTTTTTTCCACCTTTAGAGAAAAAGTAAAATGCCAACAACCCACTCCTTAAGAGCAATTTCATCCTTTAACATACCGGGTTTTGTGCAGGCCAAATAACACTTCTGGTAAAGAATATAATTGCAATTGCACGTTTCTAAAGTATTGTAAATAGCACGAAATGATTTTAAAATCTTATGAAAAATGCATTTGCAGTGTTCCTTTAAGTGTTTTAACAAAGCTTCAGTTGAAACTGCTTTATTCCCAAGCAATTGAAAATAGAGTATTTTTATAAGGACCTCTTTATCTCCCTGTAAATGACTGAGATACAGCTACTTTCCAGAAAGAGAACTCACCAGAAAATATGCAGCCTTATGCTGTACTAACCATAGTTACCTAGTACCATAAAACATCAGCTGCTCTGTTTCTGAAGATCGTGTAATAGCTGAAGCAAAACAGCACGATTAGCAGAGCCACAGCAGTGCCCAGAAGCCTTGTGCAAGTTTAGTTTTGATTCCATACAAGCATACCAGCTCCATTCAGTACAGTCAAGCCATTCTATAGCCAAAGCAGCAGCAACTCCACAGATCAAAAGCAAAAATGAAGCTAAAATTAAGCAGCAGTTCATGCCATCTTCCAGGAAATACAGTATCACATACCTCCTCGTCATACTCCTTGGACAACATAGATAAATAAAATAGATATTGGCCTAAACAAGCTGGTCAGAAGACACATTGTTATCATTCAGGGCTGTAAGCTCACAGACGTAAGGCTACAGGGTCAGGAGGAGTGCCTTTAACACACTTGCAAGAGCTTCTCTAACCTCACAAAGCTGCATAGAAAGAGGAATTCATTTCCCAATGTGGTAAGATCCAGATAACTTAAAATACTCTTCAGTGGGCTTCACAACGGATGAGATGCCCATGAGGACATACACATAACTATTTGGTCCAGTCACACTCTCCCAGAGCTGTACAGCAAGCGAGGTCACCCTACAACTCCTCTTACAGGGACCCCATAATGGAAAAGAGCAAGTTTCAATAACTTTTAAAACCACTGGCAGTTGCAACTTGCGATCCCAGCAGTACCTCTCTAACATATTAAAGACATTAATCAGCCTCTTTCACCACCTCCTCTCTCCCGCACCTTGTTCTGATAAAGAAAAGGGGGGAAAACAGTAGTACAGAAAAACAGATAAACTCAACTAAGACAAAAAATCCCAGTGTAATAAAGCTCTTTTTTCAGGGTAACCCAGCGTTCACTGCAGAAGAGAGTTGTATGGACTTTTTCCACAAGCGAGCCGCTCCACGAGTAGCTTCCCTGGGACTATTCTTGCCAGTGGGCCCCATAACCCACTGTGCCGCTTGTGGGATCAGGACTCAAGCAGTCCCCTAAGTGTAAACATCATGAGCAAAGACTTGTGCAGTAGAAGAAACTAAATGAAACTAAACACATAAACAATGGAGGGGAGGACACGGAAAGGGAATAAATTATTTGTTTTCTCCTCTGTTTCATTCGCAGTCATTGGGCATGCTACATTGCACTTGGAGAAGGTTTGAAGTTCTCGGCACTCGTACAAATTCAGTGTTCCTTTCTCAGGCAAACTCTGGTCTGTTAAGCAGTCAAGATGCAGTAATAAGTCATAAGCAGCATAAATACACACTTTTTTTCTGAGGGAGAAAGTGGAAAGAAGACTCTCATGGTACATAAGGTACTTCAGAATTTACACACTTAGGCGCAGTTCCAAAACGTAACTACGCATCAGCAAGCACCACTGCACCTGTACAGACTAGCAATAGGACTTTCCATGTGGATCTTACATGGTGCTATCACATCCAAAAAAATTACTATGATGCCGTTAAGTGTCATGACAGTATCAAGTCTACAATACACAAACACAGTGATGTTTCAGGGAAACACAGATTCCTCTGTCCTAACTCATCAACCACTCTCCCCCCACAATTTTGACCTCACTGAGTGGCTGGAGCCTGTCTGTAAGGAACTCCACTCCTTTCATGGACACAGTAGCCCATCATGATGCTAGGATCCCTCACCTGTTCTTTTCTGAGGGCCCATACAATCCATATGCAATGCAATGTAATTATTCTCTACCATTTTGCTGGAGGAAGGGAAGAATGGCATCAACGAGGGCAAGAAGAGCTAACCCAGTTGTTCCCAGGCACGTCCCACCCTACTGCTGGCACAGGGGAGAGGAGCACGGGAGAAGGAGCTGAACGAAGAGGCACGATGGAGCTGGATGACGCACAAAGGAACATGCTGGGTATGCACGGCAGCAAAATAACCGATGTGGCATGGTTGCACCAGCATCTAATCGTTTCAGGGTTGTTTGAAATCATGTTCATTTAGACTTGCATTGCAACAGCGTATTTATTTCAGCCATTGCTTCTCCAGACCTCATTAACTCACATCGCCCAGTGCAGGAATTGGATCATTTCTGCACACAAAAAGGCCCACAGAGCCAGGGCCAGTGGCACCAATACTTCACAGAACTCCAATTGATTCAGTCAAGGTGATGCGTCTTGCAGGACCGGGGTGCTTAGTGGGAAATGTCTGACTGTATTAACACTAAGACATATAAGAAGCCTGCAGTGGGGACTAACTATTTTTGATACAACAAGGTTTAGGATTTTAAAGGTAAATATGGCAGTGACTGGGAAGAACATATAACTCCACTGATCCAGCTTCAATAATAAACAGTTCCAGAAAAACACAAGCAGAAAGACAATAAAAAGTTGTTAAATATATCAACTGTGTAACAAATGTTCTTTGCATTAGAAACGTCCCAAATATTGTCATGTAAGTAAAGTCAGCAACAAATCTCTTTGTATTACCTTATTGATATATTTCTCACCGTCAGGAATTTGTTCTTCAAAAGACTTACACATGCACTTAAAATTAAGCATGCAAGTAGTCCCACCAGTTACTGATGTAAGGTTCATGCCTTGACTTGAATTGTCATTTTACAACTAGCTTTTTTAACATGTGATACTTCCGTTCACTTTGTTCATAAGACAATCATTTTTAAATAACTTATACATTCTAGGTAACAGAGATAACTAGTATGTACCCAATGCATAAAAGTTCACACATGCACCAAGGAATTATTACATTAGAAACAGAGATATAACACAGTACTTAAAAATCATCTCATATCAGTGCTGTGCAGTTCAATACAAGTACCAAAACTTACTCACATGCTATCCACAACAGACATTAAGTTTCAAGAGGCACAAGTGTTTCCATGCTAAGCCCACAGTTTTCACATAGCTTCTAAGCTTTAATTTAGCTACTGAAATGATCCAAGTTTTGAATTTTCTTCAATGCAATTTTAAACTGTTTCAAGTGTAGTTCAGGTTACAAAATAATATCAAATTTAAAAATATTACATACACTAGCTCCCATTACAAGTATCAGTTTCTGACCTTACGTTGAATGGACAAAGGAGCACAGTGGCAAAGGCAAAATGAGCTATGGAAAGAGATCTCATTGAGAAGAGCCTTAGAACTTCCCACTGAAAATAAGTTCATATTTTACCAAGCAGTCGGACTTTAAAAAGATAGCAAGTCACACTTTGCACATGCACGATACAACAGCTATGCCCAGAACTGTGTAGCAGTACCTGGACCAAGGGTAGCTTACATTTACTCACCAGGCACAGTTAATTTTGCTGTAAAATACACACCAGGTGAATGGCAAGGGGCATTAGCTACACTATGTAAATTCTCTTTTGTATTATCTGGCTAAAGGGCAGAAAAAGCATTGGGATTGCATTGTTAAACACTCAAAATGAAGAAATAAAGCGTGACACACTATATAAAACATTATTACTGCTCTGTACATGCATTACCATAAAGACTTTCCAGGAAGCCTGTTTTCTGTACAGTTAAGAAAAAAAAGCTAGTACCTATGATGGTAATTTAGTTATCAATGGGATAAAAATCCAGTGGAACATCTTACCTGCAGTTTTTACTCACAATTTGTACAAATATAATTTACAGTGCAGTTTTCACAAAACACAGAAAATGTTTTCAAAGATTCATAAAAGACACGGATGTGCAATATACATTGTTTAAAACGTTGCATAAATTGTAGGACACTGAGCAACATACAATGAAGAAAATTAAATGGCACTGCAACAGACATTAAAGATCCCATGCATAAAAGCTTTGCCCCTTTCTTGACACCCAAGTGCTTAACTATGCAGCCTTCACAGTATCCCATTTAGGTTTTCTTTTTGACAGACTGATCCTAGAGTCTGCTTAACATGTCAACATTTGAAATCTTGCAAGTGAAGAACAAATACATTCAACCCCAAAGATTCATATGCCTAAAAAGGTGTCATTAAAAAAATAAAGGAAGCGGTCATGCAGGATACTGGCAAGGGAAAAGGTACTGAAAGGATTTTAGAAAAATCATTTGACTCACCAGTCCATTGTTTGGCTGAGGTGAAAAAGGCAAACATTACTGAGATGCATCAGTGAGGAAGTTACAACACAAATCAAGGCCCATGCCTGCAAGCACATGTGAATAACTTCAGGCCCAGAAGCTCTTTACATGGCAAAGTTATTCATATGAGTGCTTGCAGAACCTGAGCTCAGATGTTACCATTAAGAGCACAAAACGCTACTTACATTTTGCCACTGACTTCAATAAAAATAGAAATTCATCTGTGTTTAACAGCAACTATTTAACCTCAAGAAGATAATAACCCTTCAAGTCTCACAAGGTAACTTAATAATTAATCCATTCTAACTACTCCCCGCCCCAATTTATTTTTTTTTAACGGAAGTCTCAAAACACATTCAAGCCTGCAGAAGCTACTCGAGGCTGTAAACCCTGCAGCAGAGTACTGTATCTCTGCCTTGCAATGCACCAAGGATGCTTATGCCACTAGTGACAGGCCATTACTCTTTTTATCAGATATCACTTTTCCAAGCTTGACGTAATCAGCAACACACCACATTCAATTCTGTTTCTTCTTAAGAGTTGCGTCTTTTCAACATATGCTTGTAAAGATTTGGTGATCTGAACTGTGTAATAAGCCAAGCCAAAAGAAAAAGGACCCCTTGGAAATGTGCAGCATGGAGCATGGGTGTACACTGGACTAGACAAACACTAACTACATATGCAACATTTTTTAAGTGTGAGTAGTACGGATTCAAAAGCACTGCAGATTAAGAACTGCTGCTTGGAGGGGAAAGGTAAGTGGATTGTTCATAAATTCAGTGAATGGAAGACTTATAAGTCTTCTAATACCAAGCATTTGGTAAGATGTAACTGATGTGCCGTGTGTACGGTGGGCAGTCAAAAAAAGAAAAGCTGGACAGGACAGATAAGATTTATAAATAGCAAACATAAGATTTGGGGATGACTGTTCCATATGCACCCGCAGAGGAATCGTATGTTGCCCAATCGATTAAAACAGTACGCATTTCAGACAAGCTAAGTTCTTAGTGAGGAAGGTGTTGACAGGAGTAGCTCTGTCGTGGACTCACTGAAAAAAAGCAGTGTACAGCTCAGGCCACACTGAGCACTTGTGCTGTTTCGCGTTGTTTGGGGAAGTTTTGTTTTCTGATGTTTTCTCGGTAAAAGGTTCATCACTGACTTCAAACAAAGCAGGATGTGGCCCAATTTTTTTAAAGTCTCAGTGTTCAAAAAAGAAACTTAGTGAAAGCCTAATAGTAAGTTTTAAAATACCAACACTACCTATAATTTTACCTGCCATTAGAATTGGAATACCTGTTTTTATACAGCCTTGATCCGGCTAATGGCTAATTATTTTTTTTTTTCTGGGATGGAAGCACGTTGTTAAACAACTGATAAAGCATTTAAATTCATTTGTTCTTCTGAAACAGCAGAAAAGCCTAACAGGTATCAACCTGACAAGACAGCACAGAGACATGAAGCCGGTTGGAAAATACAATCAAAAGTGAAAACAGAAGGTGAGAACAGGCATATGGAGAAAATGGGGAGAAAAAAGCAAAAGCGACTACCACGCTAAGGCCTGCAAGCAGGGCAGGGCCAACACCAGGGCCTGCTCTGGGCTCCGCAAGGTCCTGACCCACCAGCTCCCGTCCCAAGGACCCACCGCACCCTCTCGTCCAAAACTAAGGGCACATGTAACACGCCTGCATGTGTACTTTTGTACGTTGTGTAAGCACGGCTCCGGCGGGGTGCTCACCGAGGCACGGCCGGGCCCCACAGCGGAGCCGCTGCCGGGCCGGAGCCAGGTGCCCGGCGGCGGGAGGTGAGGGCCGCAGCGAGCCGCCTCGGCGGCCGGCGGCCAGGCGGCCGGCGCTGCGTTGCCAGCGGAGAGCAGGCCCGCTCCCCGGGGTGGCAGGTGGGGATCCCCGCCGCGCCGCCGCTCTACCCGCCGGCACCGGGGGGGGCGGGTGGCCGCCCCCGCCGCGGGCGCTCGGCGGCCGCGCAGCCCACCCCGCTGCTCCCTCGGGGGCCGGCGGCGGGAGGCCGCGGAGCCGCGATGAGGAGGAGGTGGAGGAGGAGGCGGCGCCGCCGGCCGCGTTTCGCCAAGGACAGGCCCGAGGTCAAACCCGGCAGCCACCCGCCTCCCGCCGCGGCCCCTTCCCCGCCGCCAACAGCCGCGCTGGCGTGCGCCGAGAGCCCGCCGCCTGCCGCCGCCCGCGCCGCCTCCCCGCCCGCCGCCGGTGCCTTACCTTGGCAGCCATGCTGTGCCCGGCGCGGCCACCCCCTTCCCGTCCCTTCCCTTCCTCCCCTCCCCTCCTCCCCTCCCTTCCGACCGCGGCAGGCAGCTTCCCCGCCTGCGCACCAGCCCGCCAGCGCCGGCCGTCACCGCTCTCCCAGGCGCGGACGGGGCGCCCGCCGCCGCCAGCCCATTGGCTGCACCCCGGCCCGGCCCGGCCCGGCCCGGCCCGGCCCGGCCCGGCGGGCGGCTGCGGGCCCCGCGCTGGCGAGGCGGCGGGCGGTGCGGCCTCAGGCGGCGGCGGGCCGAGGGTGTTCCGGGACGGGCAGCGCCCGGCCGCTCCGAGGGGCCCGGTTTACCTCAGGTTTTCTGCTCGGTTTAGGGCTGGTGGCCTGGCAGGCGCCGGGTCACCTCAGAGGCGCGCCGGGCTCCGAGGGGCCCTGCAGCCCCTCCGGCCGCCGGAGAGAGACCCGAGTGGCCGTGTCGGCAGTCAGTGACCCGTGCTGCTAACCGGAGGACGTGCCTCCGGCGTGCTCGGAGGATGCCGGGCTGAGGAACAACTTCACACCTTCACAGCAAGGTGGTGGCCATGCCAGCATCACTCCTCTCAGCAAACCCCGCTCTCCTCTCGAGAGCTGTTTTTCTTCCCCTGCTGTCTGTTTCATCCAGTTGCTGTAATCCAAGGCTTCATTCTCGGATGTGCCCAGAACGAGCCGTGCTTTCAACCACATTTTGCTAATGCCATTTTAGTGCCTCAGCCGGCATGAACGTGACACGTCAGCAGCCCCGCCGGAGCCCACGGCTGTGCCCAGGATGACCACAAGCATGGCACGCTCAGCCTCACAGTTTGCCGACTGTCTGCAGACAGCCTGTCTGGGGATGTTCGGCAGCGTGCCATCTGGCACGCGGGCCAGTGGCCGCCACCAGGGCAAGTGCCAGCCCTGCCGATGCCCGCTCTGGCTGGCCTCAGGGCTGCTGGCTCCTGGAGGGGATTTTAGGCTGGCCTGAGGTTGGCAGTGTGGGCAGGGAACTCATCACGTGCATGCAAGTAAAGGTTACTTGTAAGAGTAGCTCCGGGATGAGGTTTTACATTTGTAATGGGGTGTCAAGTTAGTCATAGCTTCGAGGCAGATCTTCCAGCGCTTTCCCCAAACTGAGTTTCCTAAAGATACTGAAAAGGCAGATGATCTGAAAGACAGATCTATTACAATGTAAACCAGAACAATTAACTCTTTAATTGTTTTTAATTGTCTTAGAGGGAGACAGTAGAGAAATGATAAGGATTCATGAACGTATCTGCACCTGCCCACTATAAATCTTTGCAGGATGGATCTTTTTATGTTTGTTTTCGGTTCCCTTCTTTTTCTACCTGCTGCATGTGCTCGACTGTTCTGTGAGACAGCACAGCTTTCTCTTCCTGCTGCATCTCCCTGACCTAGAAAACATCAGTTAGAGCAAAGCCGTCTCGGAGCCTTCTTCCAACCACACCTTTTCAAACGAACACAAAAAACAGATTACGTAGTGCCTATGTGCAAACTAAGCAACAAATACTGTCACCTTGTCATAAATGAACAGATAATAGCAGTCCATTTATAAACAACAAAAAACAATCTCAGAATATTTTAATAATACCACTAAGAAGAGAAAAATTACAGAGAGAAAATAGCACAATAATTGTCTGAGACTGCAAATACAACATTCTGTGATATACAGAAGCCAGGTTATTTAGATGCGAGGCTGACAGTCTGTCCTATTGGGCTTTATTTTTGTGAAAACAGGCTTCAGTGGGAATTTTTTTCCATATTAAGACTGCTAAGAAAATTACTACAGTTCTCACGTTATACTGCCACATGGTCTTGAACCAATTGCTATGGAAAAACACAAGAACAAAACTTGCCTATGTTTCAAATACACTGGTGGTGAAATTCAGAGAGGTAAATAAAATAGGATGACCGTGGAAAGCCTCATTCAACTGCTCCCTAAATGCAAGAACACCTGTGCTCTTCTAGCACTTAGAATCATAGAATGGTTTCAGTTAAAGAGACCTTTAAAGGCTATTTAGCCCAACCACCCTACAGTGAGCAGGGACATCTTCAACTAGACCAGGTTACTCAGAGGCCCGTCCAACCTGGCCTTGAATGTCTCCAGGGATGGGACATCTACCACCTCTCTGGGCAACCTGCCAGTGTTTCACCACCCTCACTGTAAAAAATTTCTTTTGTGTATCTAGTCTGAATCTACCTGTCAGGCTGGAAGGGGCTCTGAGTAACCTGATCTAGCTGAAGATGTCCCTGCTTATTGCAGGAGGAGTGGACTAGATGACCTTTAGAGGTCCCTTCCTGTATCTAGTCTGAATGTACTGCATTTCCCAGCCTTCAAGATCTTCAGGTGCCTTGAGTCCTGAGCACGCCTTCAGTCCTGACAAGGCTAGAAGGTCATTGTCTAGCTTACATGAAAACCTGAGTGCGATCAGCGTAGGGGTTTGGCCTGACAGGTCTCTGACTGCATCCAACACGCGTGTAGAGGCCCAAGCTCCTTATCTTCATAGAAAAGGCAGTCAAGGCTAATGTTCACTTTTAAAATGGCATGCGATATGACTGTAATAGATTACAGCACTCTCTTTGGCCACATAAACAACTTGTTTTCAAAGTCCGCTGTTGACTCAGGTTAAATTCAGGCCCATGTGTCATACTCCTTTCAGTATGCTTTAACCACAAAGCCATAAACTGCTCTGAGGAATAGAGTAGGAATATTTTTCATTCTTTCTAGTGAAGCTGTGTCATTCTGCAGAGGAGAATCCAAGATCAGCTGGACCAGAGAGAAGCGTGTCTCTCTTGTATGGTAAAATGTGATGGGATGAGGGTAAAATTGTGAGTCACTTTTCATTACAAAACATATAAGCATTTCTTGGAGAAGTTAGAAGGTAGTGTCTCCTCAACCAACAGCTTTTTCTGTGCCTTACACGTAACACAAAACAGAGCATACAGTCATTCCAGCGCACCCCTCTGCAATGAGAAACAACCTAGAGTTAGCTCCTTCTTGTGCCCTCTTCTGATACAGGGCATCTTGAGTTTCTTTGTACATATATGGGGACGGGTTTTGCAGGAAGAGATGTAGCTTGTTTCCAAAGTAAACCACAACCTAGTACCTGGACGCTCTCCTTGAGGTGAGAAATCAGGCTTTGACTGTTTTCATGCAGAAGAGAGAATGAGAGCTGATTCACTACTTGGTGTTTTAGCCATTAGGATATTGCATGGCAGGGCAACCGTATCTCAATAGGCACGTATGATCTTTGCTGAGCTAGTTAAAGATTATCCTGAGCAGATTTTGTTTAAATAGTTCTTAAAACTATCGACTCCTCTCCCTCAGTGAAGCCTCAAGGAAAAGATGAAGCAGTATCCCCTTCCTTAGGTCAAGGGTTTGATTGGGGTTTTTTGTTGTTTTTATGTTCTGTTTTTTTTTTTTCAATAAAGGATGCCTGGCTGATCTGAGTTAGCACATCAGTTTTAGTGAAATTTAGAGAAGAATTTGTGCTCACACAGTAGGCCTATCCCTGAGAATTTCTCCAATAAAATAAAGTATGACTCAGTCTGTATGAATCATTCACAATTCTTCTTTCTCTGTTTGGAGAATGTTCACAGCAGATCATTATTTCCTCAAATATATTTTCTGTTTTTCTGGTTATTTTACAATGTTGTCTGGCCATTGTCAATGTTTCCTTTTTTGCTGTTGTTTTTTTTTTTTTTTTTAACATATCACACATATTTGTAATTTAAACCCCGTTGTTTATCTGTGATTGCTGAGGTGGTCTGCCAAACATGATCTTGTTTCCTGCTCGTTAGAACATAAGATTTTTAGATACTTTCACATGCATGTCTAAAATTCATCATCTGTCACTGTTTTTGCCAGTGAAAAACCAAACTGGTCATGTAAATAGTTAAAGGAAAAGTAAGCATGAAAGTAGCATGTAGAAGTATGAATTCATTTATAAATCCATGCAAATGGTATTATATTTTCATGTCTTTCCCATCTCGAAATACAGCACTATCCCCCACTGTGTGTATTGCGTCTACTAGGAGAGAGTGGGATTTGCAAAGTTGGAAGGAGACAGCTATATGATTCTGTCTTATGGCTGATGATGGTATTTGCACAGATGTTACCATTAAAATGGAACAGTTGAAAACACTTTACCAGGGCTACGTTTTGGAAATGCATCCGAAATAACTCAGGAAACATTGATGCTGATTATGAATAGAGGGTTAATTCTTCTGTTGGTGTAAATCAGCATTGCTAGTAGATTTGTGCTGATTTACATTGGTAAAGCCCAGAAAACAGAGGGGATATATGACAAACAAAGGATGCTGTATTTCATAAGTGAAAAATACTTCATAACTCAGGCACACCATTGGCATGAATAAGTTATGAAAAATCTTCGCAGCCAAAAGAACATAATCATCCTTCATGTATAACAGATTTGTTTATTCTGTAAAGATTCATTTCAGTTGATTAATTATCAGTATCTGCTGATGGTGGAGGTAACAAGCCATCTCTGATGAGAGAATCATTTTAGGACATGCTCAGAATATTTTATTACGTGGCACAAGTTGTGTATGCTTAGAATATTTATCATACTGTGTACTAATAGTATCACATTTTTAAAGTTAGGTACAGAATGTAAATTATATTACAGATGTAGGAGTTATCTATATTTTCCTTGCTTTTTTTAAGAAGGGAGATCAAAAAATAAAGCACAGTAACAGTTGTGTTTGCATGTCAAGTGCTGAACTGTGCTGGTGGATTAAATCATTGTTATTCTGAACCAGTAAGAAATTTGCATAAGTGCAAATGCCAGCTCCTAACAATACCATCAGAATTCTTTCTGCTTACACCAAATCCAATCTGTACCAGCCACATTGCACGCTCACTGGCCATTATTCATAGATGGAAGTTAACAAGATGGAGGGGGTAAATCACCTTCTTTTTCTTGCAGTTTTATTCATTAAGTAAACAAAATTGCAACACCAAGTTAAAATGTCAAAAGAGGGATTAGATCTCAGTTCTGAAGCATTAATGAAGGGAAAAAAATTATAATAAATCTATCAATCACTGCAACATAAATAGCAAAAGGAGATCAGATTTTCAACACAGAATATTAATTTGTTATTTATAAAGTTAACCTAGTCACCAAAATACCTAGAATGTAAAGCATTATCCATAGCAAGATAGACTGAAATCTGTTAATAAATCTGTTTGCCAGAACATCGGTCGTACTGGGATAGACACATTACTTCAACCGGACTTCACACACAGAAGAGACTAGGCATCATTTAATAGAACATGTGTATGTCTATGAAGTGTGTGTATGAATGTCTGCACACACTGAACATACATAGTCTGCAAGAGGACAGCTGGATTTTAATTAGCCAAGACTTTGCAGAAAGTAACAGAAACTCTGCAAAGTCTTGTACAAAGCACTAAGTTTCCCTTAGCTTCGACAAACTTACATATGTGACAATATAAACATTTGGTCATCTTGAAACTCAGTGTTTTCTTTCATTCTGCAGCCAAAACCCATCATTTTTTATTTTCCGTGGAGATACAACATTTATTAATTATTAGGACACATTTCCGGAGGACTGACTATGAGCTAGTCTTTTTCCATAGCTGAAGAAAGATGTTCTAGCTCAAAGTCCGTGAAAGCTAGCTGGAACTTTTCCATTAGTTTCAGTGCTTTGCTTAGACACGAAGGCTATCACCCACTTACGTATTTACAGCTCTCCGTTATCAGTGTACGCCAGCTTTTGGTATTTGTTTTGTTAAAACGAGATGGATAAGGACAGAAGTTCAAAAGGTTTTTGATGACTTACAAGACTGGAAGCATTGATAGCAAGTGTGTTTACCTGGGGAAAATGATAACTTCTAATTATTTGGAACGCTTGTTTTCAGTGTGACTGCCAAGAACAGCAGATCACATTGCATTCACAATAGCATATACAGATACATATGTATCAGGTCAAAAGTCAGCTGTTAGCCCGTTTCAACCAGGCCTGAGAGAAAAGTAGCAGTCTCAGAGGTATGACATTCCTCCAGATTTTGTAGAAAACATCAGCCTGATGGAGAATAAAGACTTCTTACTGCTCCCACTGAACAACAGACAACATTGTAAGTTCACCTCTTAATATACTCCAAAGTATCCATACCCAAAGAAAGACTAGGAAAACCTAACCACGTCAGCCCAGCTACTCATCTCTTTAAACTCTGGAAGAATCCACAGGAAATCCAACTTTCTGGGTTGCTCTGCTCACGTAGCTTCTTGTTTGGTGGATTGTTTCTCTGCTCTTTTCTCTTTTTGTTTAGAATCATAGAATCATAGAATCATAGAAAGTTTTGGGTCGGAAGGGACCCCTAGAGGTCATCTAGTCCAACCCCCCCGCAGCGAGCAGGGACACCGCTAACTAGATCAGGTTGCTCAGAGCCCTGTCCAACCTGGTCTTGAATGTTTCCAGGGATGGGGCCTCCACTACCTCTCTGGGCAACCTGTTCCAGTGTTTCACCAACCTCATTGTAAAGAATTTCTTCCTTATATCTAGCCTAAACCTACCCTGTTTTAGTTTAAAACCATTACCCCTCGTCCTGTCACTGTTGTCTCTACTAAAAAGATTGTCCCCATCTTTCCTATAGGCTCCTTTTAAGTACTGAAAGGCTACAATCAGGTCTCCCCTCCCCCTTCTCTTCTCCAGGCTGAACAAGCCCAACTCTCTCAGCCTGTCCTCATAGGAGAGGTGCTCCAGCCCTCGGATCATTTTTGTAGCCCTCCTTTGGACCCGCTCCAACAGTTCCTTGTCCTTCTTGTGCTGAGGGCTCCAGAGCTGAACGCAGTGGTCCAGGTGAGGTCTCACCAGAGCAGAGTAGAGGGGCAGAATCACCTCTCTCGACCTGCTGGCCACGCTTCTCTTGATGCAGCCCAGGACACGGTTGGCCCTCTGGGCTACCAGCACACGAGCTGGCTCATGTCCAGCCTTTCGTCTATCAGTACCCCCAAGTCCCTCTCAGCAGGGCTGCTCTCAATCATTTCACCCCCCAGCCTGTATTGATACTGGAGATTACCCCAACCCAGGTGTAGGACCTTGCACTTGGCCTTGTTGAACCTCATGAGGTTCACACAGGCCCACCTCTCCAGCTTGTCCAGGTCCCTCTGGATGGCTTCCCGTCCTTCTGGTGTCTCAACCGTACCACTCAGCTTGGTGTCATCTGCAAACTTGCTGAGGGTGCACTCGATGTTGCTGTCCATGTCATTGAAAAATATATTGAACAGCACCGGTCCCAGTACGGACCCCTGAGGGACTCCACTCGTCGCTGGTCTCCATCCGGACATAGAGCCATTGACCACTACCCTTTGGCTGTGACCATCCAACCAATTCCTTATCCACCGAACGGGCCACCCATCAAATCCATGGCTCTCTAATTTAGAGAGAAGGATGTTGTGGGGGACCGTGTCAAAGGCTTTACAAAAATCCAGATAGATGACGTCCAGATAGATGAAGTCCAGATGACGTTTAG
Source organism: Opisthocomus hoazin (assembly GCF_030867145.1). Classification (NCBI taxonomy): domain Eukaryota; kingdom Metazoa; phylum Chordata; class Aves; order Opisthocomiformes; family Opisthocomidae; genus Opisthocomus; species Opisthocomus hoazin. The sequence continues at coordinate 66,404,917 of NC_134417.1, read as the reverse complement.
TTTGTTGTTGTTTTCCATTTGGTTGGAACAAGCCTTAGAGGGGTGGGAAGAAACCATCTAGGTCTATGATTTCATGTTTCAGAAGAAGACATGATATTTCAGGATGAGCAGTATGATCAGCGGTGACTCAGTCAAAATGTGTCATGCAGTGTTTGTACTCAGTGTCTCAGAACTTTCCCAGCCAGATGTCCACACTCTACATATCCAAAGGAGGTTTTAGGGGCTTTCAGCTAAGTTCACGAAAGTTGAACCGCAACAGATGTTTTGATTGTTTAGCCCGTTATTTTTGCAGGCAGCAAGATTTAAGCAATAAATACAGAAAATCCATCACTATGCTTACTGAAATCAATAGGAAAATTCCCATCTGAGAACGTGATTTATCCTGTATTGGATTTTGTGGGTGCATAGTGATGTATGAAGCAGAAAAGCATGCAGCCCTTTTCTCCTTCTCCACTGCTTCTACTACAGTAACAGGGCTAGTCAGACATGAGTCAGCAACGTGTGCTTTTCCAAGGAGAGAGAGGAAAACTCACAAAAGGGAAAAAAATTTTCATCTCTGCTGTGGTGAAGAGAACAACTTTGTCATGAGCTGTTTTGCTTGTTTATATTAATATAGAGTGACTTAAAGTGCATGTCATTGAAACGTTCATCACCTGGTGAGGGAATCCATTAGTTTAGCCTTCTGTACAGGCATCGGAGAAGTAGTCATAAAATGCACTGAAGTCCTTCTCTGGTATTTCCCTGTCAGTGCAGAGCATGTACAATCACCAAGGGGCTTGTTACTAGATTCAGACAGATAATGCAAGTAGATAGGGTGTATTGATTAAGAGAATACATGCAACGTTTGCTGCTGACCTTTGAAAGCAATAGCTTTCTTGAATCCTCAGCCACAACGCAGATATTAAGATGATAACCAGCACTGGAGATCTACGGGTTGGTTGTTCTTCCAGAAGGGACTGGCATTTTCTTTGTGCATGGATCCATTCACTTTCATTTGGCCTCTTTGAGACTGGGCTTGATGAGGTCCACATAGAAATTGAACATGAAGTACATTTGGAACTTCAGAAGAGCATTGCTGTCTGCTTAATAGTATGGCTTGTTAGGGGAATTGTATTTTTAAGAGACTCCTGAAAGAGCCTGCTAGTATTGTTTTATTGTCCAGAAACTCATACACAATAGCACTTAGCAGCTGGAGCTCTTATTGTTAATGAGACACATCTGTCAAACTCCTTGACTTTGGGCGGTTGCAGACTGCAACACTTATCAGCCACTCTGTCAGACTTGTGTTGGTTCCCAAAGAGTTCCTAGGTATATAGTGGAGATTCTGATCTTGGTTTGTTTGCCTTTAAAACCTAAGAAAACTGACAGCTTTCTCTGTATTCCCTTGTTGTACTTGATATCAGGTAGGAGACCCAAATCCTGCAAAGTTTGGACATAAGCAGAAATGATCTTCAGCTCCACAACATGGCCTCCTTTTTATTCTGAAAGGCCAGAATTTGCTGACCTGCAGTGCCTGTTGCAGATCCAGCTGTTCAGTGCTTTTTGGACAAGAACATGGGAGATGAGTTTTGATCAGTTTTTGTGGGATTGTCTATCTCATTTTGCAATGGCACATTGAAATGAAGCTTAACGAATCAGATCTTTCCAGAGTCTTGTTGTCCAAGTCAGAGTATCATCTCTGAAGGAAAGAAAATGTTCCAGCAGTGATTATGTAGAAACAAGCTGAGCCCAGGCATTGAAGATACCATTCTATATTTCAGGGAGGAACTTTAGATACTTAGGTCAAATATCACAGTAGCTGAGCTTCAGTTTCCCTTCAGGTAGATCATCTATATTCTTGCTGCTAAAGTGAAAGATACTCTTCGGTGCCAGCGAATTTGAATTGTTTATGTAAATCATTAACTAGAACCATTTATTCTGACCACAGCTACATGGTCTAAAGCTGATATCTGGACTCTGTTAATCATTATTCATCAGCTACTTGCTGCATATCAGAAGATGATTCCAAGTGCTTCTGCCAGCTTTTCTGAGGTCAGTACCTCTGGCTTTCTTGGCATAACTAAGCTGTGTCCAGCTTCTGTTAGAGGGTCTGAAATGCCTGGTCAGGTCTTTTTCGTAACTTGTCTCGTGCTACCTGAAGGGATATCCTAAATTCTGCGGGTCAGATCCATGAAAGAATGGTGAAACGGTTAAGAATGTGATCTCAGAGCTGTGGTTTTTCTTGAATAAATTCTGTCAGCACTGAAGCCCCACAGAGGCCTCCCTGTATGGCTCTGCAGGTGCCCAAGCAGTGTCTCTGCTCGGGTCCTTTCACTTGGCCCATTCCTGTTAGAGCTAAGCAGCTTAGTTCATAGCTCAGCCAAGGTTTTAAGGGCCAGAAACTGGCATTCCTTTGCCTCAGAGAGCTTGATCCAGCAGGGACTTCAGACACTGAACAGATTCTCACATAGTGTGGCTTGCAGTGGATACATGACAGCCAGTGAAAGCTTCAGAAGTACCTCAAGAAGGAAATGACAGTGCCCCCAGTTGCTTCGTGGCTACTGATTTTAATTATTCCTATGATGTTTTGCTCTGGTGCAGAAGATAATTCGGATCATTGGACACATTACAATATTTTCCCCTTGAAGGGCTGTAGTCCAGTGCTTGTATTTTTAGATGTGGTTTTTTTTTTTCCCCGGTCATACACAGGTCGGTACTGGCCTTTCATCTGCTACCCTCCTGATTACATATTGTCCCAATGTCCCTCCTTTTCATACCTTGCTCTCCCCCCCACAGTTGTGCTGTGTCCTTGGCTGCTACTCATGAAAGTCCTTATCTGACCAACCGCCTTTCTCTCCTTGGTCCTCATTTCATTCTTTCTGCCACTGAGCAGCCTTCCCCACTCTGGATCGTTTCTAACCCTGGTTTTTGCAGCCTCGTCCCTCTTCAGTTGATCTGGTTTCCTTCTCAGCCCAGTGCTTCAAGCCCTTTGCCATTCCCTTTAAATTTTTTCAATGGCTCCTCTTCCTCAGTCTCAGTTTTCTGATCTCAAACTCTGCTGCTGTTTCCCACCACATCAGTTCTGACTTGTTTCTCTTATGCCTCAGCTGAGCCTTTTTATCCTCTTATGTGCACTGGAAGCAGAAAAGAAATTCCCTGATTTTAGTTTGGATCTAAAGTGCTGTGTTAGCCAACAATAGCAAAGAGTAGTCTGTCAGTCCATGGAAATGCGGACAGCCTACATCCTTCAGCTGCTGGCTCAGTGTAGAACAAATATTTGAAGAATTTAGGTACCAACCCTGAGCAAACCATTACTGAGTATTTGCAGATTTCAAATTTTCCAAAGTTTTCATGTTGTCCAAATTAAATCATATTACTGGCAAGAGGTAATAAAAAAGCACATCCCTAATACAAGCATTAGCTGCCTATTAGTTTTCATCCATCTGTTCCAAAGTATGGTGGGTGCCACAGCTAACTTTCTGAATACTAGCACTGAAAAAAATCATTCTTTGCATCTTGTTCTTGATAATGACTACATCAGTTTTTCCAAAACTTTCAAAAAAATGCCACTGAGCCAACCAGCTACCATGGAATATTCTAGCCCAGAGTGATGGGTTAATATTTAAGCAATTGAAAATAAGATCTTATAATGGAAAATGCTGAAAAAATGCTGAAAAAACTTTATATTTTATCTCCAATTGTATGAGGAATAAATTATTTGTAGTCACTTTTTTTTTCTTTATTGCATTCTTCTCTTTTTTGAGGCATAGCATGTAAATAGGTACAATTATAAACAGTACAGCAGCAGGAAAATAAGTGTGATTGCTTGTTGTATCAAAATGTTAGATGAGAGATTCCACTTGCCTTGAAGAAAAGGACAGGTTACAAAAAATAGCTCAGAGAAAAAAACAATATTTTTTGTCATAATTACAATGCTTAGTATGTTCAGTCTTCTGGAAAGGTTGATGACTGCACAGAATGGGCTGTACAGACAGTCTTGACATCCCTTGAAGCAATCATTGATCGGACACTGTAAAGCCTCAAACAGAGGTACGTTGGTCCTGAGCGAATGACAGAAAATTAGAACAGATTAAGAATATTTACTTCGGCAAGGAAGAACCAAAGTTTCTGGAGCAAAATGGTTTTTGACACAGTCGTAGTAGTAATCATGTAACAGTAGAAAGTATTCCAACTAGAAATGGGATTTGTACAAATCACTGATTTCTTTGTTGCCTTTTGCTTCAGCTGGTATTCAATTTTATTACTGTAACTATTCTTTAATTTTGAACTAACTGTAGACGCAAAGAGCAAACAGATTACAAGTTTATATTTGCAAATGCAAGAAAAAGTCTACACTATTGGGGAAAATAAAAATATTTAGTCAAATATAACTTTTGATGTAAAAGTTCTGATCTCAGATTAAAAACCAAAATCTTGTAGATTACAGATTTTATTTCAACACTCGTGGTTTAGCAGTGTTCTATAGAGATACAGTGTTTCTTAATGTTTTTCTCTGGGAAAATGGTTTTCTCTGGACCCCACCTTTAGGTTTGCACAGTCCTTTTGCTGAAGAAGTCAAGGAAAATAGATTGCATTGAAAATATGCACCACTCGGTTTTAGTGGGAACTGAAGTTTCAACGTGCTGCAGAGTATTCTTACAGCTGTCCAGAGTGGAAATCGCATATATGTGACCGTTTTCATCTGATGCCTGGGGGAAATTCTGAGTTTGGGCCACAGTAGTCAGGCTGGATTATCTGGAAGTTGAGGGAAAAGATTTTTAATAGATGGACAGAAAAAAAACTGGTTGAAGGCTACTGCTGTTGAAGAACATATTTAGCCAAGAATAAGCCAAAGGCTGAACTGAAAGATTTAACTGGTTGATTATTAGTTAATTAATTAAATTGTATAAGGTTCACTACTCCTGAAGAAACAAAATGAAACTGCTCTAATTTTAACCTGAAGTCTTTGTCATTAACTACAAATCCTATTTCTCAGTAATGCAAAGCAAATACAAACAGTATTCTTCCATTACAGAGATGTGTTGGTAGTTCTGAGAAATTCAGTATATCTTCAGTATATTCCCATGTTTAAAAACTCCCATTTTTTGAGCTGAAGGACATTCTTGAAGACTTGTCTTTTTCTTCTGAATGTTTTTTCTGCAATCCTTTCTGCACCGCTGTGACATTTTTAAGCTGCAGAGCTCCAGTCTTGTTTTCCAAGGGAAGCTATTTCCATGGCCCGAGCGAGTGAACTGTGCAAAACAGGCCGCAGAACAGGAAAAGGAGAATGAACGTTTGAAGGAAAACAACCACAGCTATGAACAACAATAGCAATGAATGAACCGGGGGAGTCTGAGGTTTTGCGACTCTCTCAAACTAGCCTTTAGAAAGCAAAAGTAGATTCCGGTCACAAACATGTTTACTCGCTGGGACAGCTTTGTGATGCGTATTTTCCTTGAGGTCCCAGGCAGGCAATGTCTGCCAAGGGGTGTATGACAGTGTAAGCAATGGCTTAGAATTCAGATTACAATGAAGGATGCCCACAGTAAGATTTTGCTAAGGAAACTAATCGCATTCTCCAGAAGCAGATCTAGTGGCCTTGATTCATGTGAGTTAAAATCCTTCTGATGTCGACAGGATTGTTTGCTGGAGTGGAGAAGGCTCTAAAGAAAAATGAGCCATTGATCCAAACCCTGTATACAGTCTACAGCTTTAGGTAAAGCTGATTATTTGCCCTCACTGCATGTTCTGGCATTTATAGTAGTTGACCACTGGCCCTGAGAATGTAGTCACAGGAGTATCTTCTTGACTTGTGTCTCTCCTTCACTCATGTCATACCATAGTCACAAATGATTCAGGGACCAACTTACAGGAGTCTGTCTCTTCAGCTGAATAACCACGAGCTCCAGCATCTCTCTGATGATTTGCTCTGAGTTTGCAGAGACAGATCCACGATTGTATATAGGATCATATCTGCTTCTCTAAAAACTGTCTGTTGTAACTCCTAGAAAGTGGAGAGAAGAGTATTTAGGAGTATTTAAACTGTTTTCATCTCCAGAATAGGACCACCATATTCAGTTTCTTAGCAGTTTGTCTAGTCCAGCTGGAATGGATTCAGGTGACACAGATTTCAACATTTTCCTTGGAAACTGGTAAGAAATTCTGCTATCAGGATTTTCATAATATTACACTTAAATGTTGTTTTGGTTATGTCTGCATTTCTTTTCCCTGTTTGCAGCTATGGCTAGCTGAAACTTGGCATCTGTAGGAATTCCTTTTTGAGGCAGAACAACAAGGGGGGAGAGGGCATGTGCAGGGAGCGAATGGTAAGGAAATCCCTTCTGAAGTTTGTGAACGTGACTCCTTTGGGTCTATGGGAAAAAGGAGTGATGGTGAGCAGGAGGAGTGTATTTTGAATGCTGGTCTGTCTACTTCCTCTCTCCATGCAGGCTGGTGTCATCTCACTTTGTGAGATTAAAAGAAAAGCAGAAAATTGTTGCAAAAAGGGTACCTGTTGCTTTTAGCCCATTCCATCTCACCTAGATTCCATAGACTGCTTTCAGCATCCTACTATAAACATCAAAGTCCACCAGGGAGAAAACAGCAGGAGCAAACAACATGGTAGATTATTAAGAATGAAAGCAGATAATCGTCCTTATGATATAACTGGAATGACAGCAGAAATTGTGACATTTCTGATACAGTTGCATTTGTGGATATCTAACTGTGGATATCACATTTGATTTCCATCACATTAGTATCAAAACACTAATCAAATGAAAGCAAGCAAAAGTCAAGGTGTTAGAAGATGGAAAAGCAAAGAGTCTGAGGGGACACTGAAAACAACGGAAGGTGTTTGCTTCGCAAAGGAGGTGGTAGTTATATTGTAAGCAAAGGATTGTTCCGGAAAATAAAAGAGCTTGGTAGTCTCTGTTCTCTCAAAAATGTAAGAACAGGCTTCCTTTCAAAGATATTGAAAGGCAATAAATCTAAAAGTGCAGAAGGAGATGATCTTTTCCACTGCACATAATTACATTTTAGAACACACGACTACAAAATGCTGCTGCATTAACGTACTCAGTAAAAGTCCAAAAGGATTATTATTTTTTGTTATGAATACTAAGGATCCCATCCTGTTACATTTACTAGAATAAAACTGTGTTGAGCCCACAATTTGTGTTTAAATTTTAGAAAATGCTGCTGGAGCCAAGAGAAGATAACTTCTCTCCAGTGATTTTTTTCTTCCTGGGCTTTTTTTTTTTTTTTCCACTGAAGACTATGTTCTGTGGGTAATTTTTATTATGATTTGAAAGAATGACTACTTTTGAGTAATGAGAATGCTGTATTGCCTGAGATGGAAAGACTATTGCTGTGCATGCATCCTGAAATAAGGAGTTCTCTTTTTATATTGCTTCATCATTTTTTCCTCTCTTTTGGACACTTTCTTCATTGGACACTTACCTCTTTAGATTTGGGTTTGATTACAAACATTTGCACTGCTTCAAAAGAGCTGTTAACTTTATGATCTCTTTGGTTCCACTTTTTCCTAAAGCCCATGGTTTTCTAGCATTTGAATACTCCAGTCTAGGTCTGCATCTGTTCTTTGTTATTGGTGTTGTCATTCATTCATTTTGTATTAGCAGCAGTGACTCCAGAAGAGATCAGGCCTTTGCTGTGTTAGGTGCAATATAGTCAATCAGTACGATTTTTAATGTATTTATTAAGTTACATAGAAGGAAAAATTGTCAATTTAATTTATAAATTATAAATTTTACCTTCTCTAAAAAATATTAGAGATCTGCTTGTCATTTTCTTTGTCTTTGAAAATCGCTCTTTGATTTTCTGAAGCTTCTATGGAGTGTTTGGCCTTTTGGTCACAGTTTTTGTTCCATCCAGACTGGGTCTGAGCCCCACTGATGAGACAGGAGTGTTGTAACGCTAGCATCAGCATTGGAAAGTATGATTGTGTTGCTTCTGATAACTGAGTTGGCTTGTTCGGAAGAAGCAGGAATCTCTTTATCTGGTGGTACATTATGCTATGTAAGAATAATCTTTATACTGGTATAACAGGGATTTCATTCTATGAAATTATAAATAGGTCATTATTATTAACTGTGTTCAGTAATGAGGAATTGTTGTGATATGCCCATTTTAGGCACACATTGGCCTTCTATCATCACGTCATGTGAGACGCTTGTAACCATGTGGCTGTGGAGCCCCAGCTTGGCTTGCTGCCTCCCCGGCCTCAAGAAGCCTCAGCTTCTGCTTTTCTTTATTTACAAGGTACACTCAGTTTTCAAAGGTGCTCAGCTCCGTGAAATGTCAGGCTGGTTTCACACCACAGTCGGGCTAGCCTTTCACACACAAGGTCTTGAAGGCAATGGTCTCTAACGTGGCCAGAAGAATCCACATATGTAGTCCACTGAGGTCTGCAGAGGTCATTCGGGATCTGATCTCTATATAGGGAGTGACAGAGGTTTTTATAAACTTCAGAAGAAAGGATGAAGGTTTCCACAAAAGCCCAGAAGCCACTTTCACTGTAAACTAACAAAAAGTATATTATATAGCTGACATTTTAATGAGCTTACTATTTTGGACACAAGGATGAAAATGATGCAGATCTTCCATTTTCCCTTTTTTTCTAGCCTTGCACTGGTTACAGTGTGGTAACCAGCAGACCAGAGCCTTTTCTGTGTAAAGTGGTGAACATTCAAAGACCTACCACATGAAGTCCCAGTCCTGCAATCAGACACGTGGGGAGAGCTTCTCGTGTGTCCAGAGGCCCACTGCAGCCAACAAAAACATCAAAGATCACTTTTGAAGGTACCAGCACAGAAACTGAGGCATATTTACTTTGATATTTTCTTTCTATCAAAAATGCAGACATATTTCATATTTCTTTTTTCATTCATCTCTCTAATTGTTAGTATTGTTAATTAGGTAAAATGTACAAAAGCTTCTAAAATATTACATAAGAGAAGTGATATAAAAATGTATTTTAATTCCTAATATAGAGAATTATAATTATGTGATTCTATGATTTTTTTTCCTTCCCTGATGTTTTCCAGAATGTGCTATAAAAATAAAAACTTACCACTGTCTCCTGGCATGTGGTAACATGGTACTGGCTTGCTTTATTTTTCTTTTCCGGCCAATTCAAAGTCACTATTTTGAAAAATCAAAGTCTTTTTATTTATCTTCCTCTGGATCACTTTGTCCGGACTAAGTGTCCAATATCAACAAAGAAGAGACGTAGTAACTTAGCGTGTCCCTTTGTTCCCTCTGTGAAAAACGGCAGCGCTATACATCTTCGCTCCCTCTGGCTGCATGACTGTCAGGCATCAGCACACCAGTGTTTCTGGAGTAACTTTCTCGAGCGCGGTTCGTATTTATACAGACTAATTTATGTGTAACAGAGGACTCTTATAGTAAAGGAAACAGGGCTCCTGAATAAACCAGCGTCTCCTCTCCTGTGGAAAGCTGGAAATAGGAGTTAGCAGAGGCCTTTTTTATCAGCGGTAGCTAATAGAAAACAATATAAAACTATATCTAACTGCTTGTTTTTATTGATATCTTTCTGCTGGCAAGGTGTGGAAAATTGTGTTGTTTCAGAACTATGCCATTTTGGGCACTGAAAAAATGTACAAATGTATATTATGATAAATCACTTTACAAAAGGAAGGTAAAATAGTGCTATGACCAGTCAGTGATATATGAGATGGTATAAATATCATACCTTGCAATTTACATTACAGTAAACAGTTACATACTGTGAAAGGCTAGCCCTGGAAAGAGTCCAGCGGAGGGCTACGAGGATGCTGAGGGGACTGGAGCATCTCTCCTATGAGGAAAGGCTGAGGGACCTGGGCTTGTTTAGCCTGAAGAAGAGAAGGCTACGAGGGGACCTAATAAATGCTTGTAAATGTTTATAAATATCTCAAGGGTGGATGTCAGGAGGATGGGGCCAAACTCTTTTCAGTGGTGCCCAGTGACAGGACAAGGGGCAACGGGCACAAACTGAGGCACAGGAAGTTCCGTCTGAACATGAGGAAGAACTTCTTCACTCTCAGGGTGATGGAGCACTGGAACAGGCTGCCCAGGGAGGCTGTGGAGTCTCCTTCTCTGGAGATATTCAAGACCCGCCTGGACAAGGTCCTGTGCAGCCTACTGTAGGTGACCCTGCTTCGGCAGGAGGGTTGGACTAGATGACCCACAGAGGTCCCTTCCAACCCCTAACATTCTGTGATTCTGTGATTCTGTGATTCTGACCCCTTAGAAGGAGAGACCTTGTTCTTCGTCTCGAGTGCCCGAGAGGTCTACTCGTAATGACTGTCCCCATTACTGAGATACCCTAAGCTCAGAGAGCTGGGTGGGACAATACAATGCAGCAGATATGCCCATTCTCAAAAATAGATGCCTGCCCCAAAGAAATTCCAGTTTCAAGAGGTCTTAATTTGCTGTCATAGAAAAGGCTTGAAATTCAAACACTTGATTAAGTCATTAGCAATTATACATAAGGAGGTTTTGTAGTAATTGTAACATACAAGTAAGCCTTTAGGCTTTAAGTGTATGTTGTTTTCATTATACTGTAACTAATTTATCATTATGTTTCCTTGTGACAGATGGTTTTCTTCCCTGAGGGACATAGTCATCACTAATATTTCCATTACGCTGATATTCTAAGGGCCGATTATTGATATTGACATCACAACCTTTTTGAACAAAGTACCATTCCTGAGTCCATGCCATTCATTTTCCTAGAATGAGTTAATTTTTTTACTATTAACATGTCGATTACTTGAGTCTCCATTGATTACCCAGTTCCTGTGGAGACTGCTGTCTGTCATTGCTGCTGAACACTGATTATTATTCAAGAGCCTGTCATACCATAGAATATTTTTGTAAAACCAAACTGGTTTGCTTCAGACATACAAGACCTAGGAATTCAAATGGCCAACCCCAGTCTCCAAGAACTAAACAAACCACACAGCTGAGCTCAGATATGGAAAACCCTGCAAACCAAACAACCAACTCAATATACACAGCAAGACGAAAAGTCTCCCAGATACAGAGCCAGGACAGCCAGCTGAGAGTGGCTATTGCTAAACAGGAGAGCATGCAAGTTGGAGCTACTTAAGCTAGCGAGAAGTAGGCAAAACTATTTAAATAAAACAGGGCTTAGGACAACAGTGACCTAGTCTGAATTACTTGATATGCAAAATATTGCTCATTATCAAGATGCTGCTTCTTTTGCCCTCTGGGCTCTTGGAGCAGGGATTCTGCAGAGAGCATGCAAGGAGGTTGGTGTGAGAAGGGCAAGCGGTCTCAGGCGGAGATGTCCCCTGGGCGTACGCCAGCATGGTCGGGAAGACCCCTGCTTGTCTTGGTTGTAGCACCGGCAACTCACAGCAACAGTGAAGCTGACCACCTCCTTCAAGTTCCTGGCCTGAAGCTGAGCTCCAGGATCATCTCACAGTGTTCTGGTATCGGTGGTCACCTGGGGCTAGAAAGCCTGGGGAGCAACTGAAGAATAAGATGTGTGAGTGACTGCAGAGGAGGCCAAAGGAGGAGGGTAGAGAGCTGGATCAGTGCTGCCTGTTTCCTTGAAAAGCCTCAGAAGGGAATGATCTCAAGGATTAATCAATCAATGTGATTATTTTAACAAATGATTTTTTTGAGAAGAATAACAGGGGTAAGTTTCAAGCAGGAATGTCTTTGAGACTGTGAAACAATTTCCAAAGTGAAATGGTTCCTGAAGATCCCTTGTTAAGAGTTATTTTAAACTAGTTTGGATGAGGCACATGAAAACAGGGAAAAAATAATCTATGAAATAATGGAAATAGTTTCTTACCTAATAAAATAACTGCCTAGAAAACAAAACAGAAAAAGCTATGTCAGATTGAAAAGAAATATTCCAGTTTTAACATCTTGTTTGTGCCAGAGGTCAATATCTCTTTACATCAGTAACATTTAGATTCCCATTCTTTGTGCAGAATCTGCAGCCCAGCAAGTCAGTGTGAGACATTTTGCAAAATATAGTAATTTCCTAAAAACTACAATGTGCATACTTTCTTGTGACCAGCACATAACTTTGCACAAAGAACTGTCACATTAGTACAACAAATACTCTGCTCTGTCAGATGTTGAAAGACTCTTGAGAAGCCAGTCTTTTTTGATATGGGGTACCTGTTTGCTCTACTTTTTGGACAAATTTGATTTAATAGCTTAGAAAAAAGGCAACACTCCTGTCCAAATTACTTTAGGATTTCAGAGAACAATGAGAATTATAAGGTAGCTGTTTTGTGGCAATCCCAGCACTTATAATTGTGTAACTTTAATTCCTAACACTTCCTGGGGCTGTTCCGCACTTAAAATTATCTTGCATGTAACGTGAATTTTAACTGGGTAGAACTCAACCAAAACTAATCTAGTATAGATTTCCACTAGTGCCTAAGAGCTATGTGTTTTTTACCATACTCACCTAGCATAATATCTTGGTTAGCAGGGAAGCACCTTCAGGCCCCTTTCGCAGATAAATAACTGAGGTCAAGAGACACCACAAGTAATATTGCCAAAAATATATAAGTCATATTTCCAAAAGCAAGTTAGGCATCCAAACAACAAATCTCAGAATTGTATGGGCTGTCAGCTCGTACTAAAATAATTGGGAATTAGGCCTAGGAATATCTGAATATCATAACCTTGTTAATTGAAAGCCGCTAAGATTATCACTTAAAAGCCCAGAATGAGAAGAAAACAGTTGCCCGATTTCTGCAGTCAAACCATTGCGCCTTTCATTAGGCATTTATTTTCCACACATGCTGATAAAGGACATTTGTGTGCTTCAGCACGGGTGTCTTCATGTCTTTTGAAGTACCTTATACTGCTGAAGCATTTTAAGGAAAAATAAAAATTCAGGCCCATATGTTCCTTAGGTGCCTCCGAGGTTAAGCTGTAGTTGAGCAAGAACTGGCAGGATTGCAGTCTCGGTCACAGGTACTTAAAACCTCGCCAAGTTCCATTTTAATCACATAAGCCCTTTTCTAGATCTAGGCTTAATGTCCAAATCTCTCTTGGAAATATTAGCCTAAGAGAATGCCCTGAGGTCATGCAGAAAACCTATGAAAGAAGGAATTGAAATTAGGTAATGTCCTCAGATAATGCTTTGCCTCTATGAATATCCTCCCAAAAAATGTTGCTTTGTGTGTCAGATGGCATCAGGAAAGGACTTAGAATGTCTTAAGGGGAGATATTCGCTGTGTCTGTCACAGAGCACGGTGGAGACTGTGAATGACAGGGAAGGTGAGAGAACTACCTGGAGCTGGACAGAGATATTGAAACGGATGATGACTTACATGGGGCACATCGCAAAGGGAGTATAGAGCAACATTGTTCCTGTTGCCCCGAATAGGAGGCATGGCTGAACACAGAGAATGAGCAAGTTACTTGCCATAATTACAAAATATGTCAGATGTGGTTTATGTCTCCTTTCAACTAAATTAGTATAGCATTCTTAATATTATAGGGTAATAATACATAAATAATATAGTCCTTCATTGTGGACAATATAGAGGTGCACTTTATAGTTTTTATGGGTAAGGAAGCTGCAAAGAAACCCCTGGGACTCTGCTGATGTAAATTGTTCCTGCCTTAGTGAGGTCAATGAATGATGACAATTACAATGCTTGAAGATTTTCCTTCTCTTTCTAAATCTATGTTTACAAAAACAGAGAGAACCAGAAATTTGACAGCAGAAACAGTTACCTATCCCACTTAACACCAAGAACTTGGAATCGATTCTTTGCAGTGGTGCATCTGCATGCAGTTGGTTAGTCTTCCAGTTAAATGTGAAATTGTTTCCAAAAGTTGTTGTCTGATGGTGTATGTTCAATTAATGCAGAAAATGCCATTACCGTTTTGCCAAACTTTCATTAGGTTAAAAAAAAAAGCTGATGACAAGTAATAACATTTATAAATGCAAAAAAAAATCCCAAACAAGTGGCAATAGTTTGGTTTAAACAAATAGGGGAATGAATTGATTTTCATATTCTTCATTGAATAAAGCTTCTTAAAGTTACTTTTAAATTTAGCATGTGGATTTTACACCTTTAATCTTACTTACTCAGATTCTTTTCTCTCCAGTCCTGTGTATGAAGCCATGAACACTCTTATATTAGAGTGGGGGCAAAAAATAAAAAGAGGTGAGGTTAAAGAAGCCTTTGCATGCTTGGTTGCTCTCAGATCTCTGAAAAGCACCTTTAAAAATAAAGCAGAAAAGATGGCTGTCTGACATGCAGGGAAGATTTATCCTACTTCAAATACATTTTAATGAGTTTGAAGGGTTTTAAACTCTCTCTCTGTGACTGTACAGCTTGCTATTCCCTTTGAAAGTAGTTTAATTTCTGTAAGCATGCAGAGGCTGCTGAGACTCTGAGACTGCTAAAACAATTGCAAACATACTCTGACTTGTGATACTACAGGGGAAAAAAAGTCTGATTTTATGAGGAAATCTGTTCCAGTATCTAAATTGTGTCTTTATTAGTTGCTTATTACATGACATCACAGGTCAATAGACTCAGGGAGCAAAGCAAAGGCTCTCCGCTCCACGCTTCGCCTGGTATACTATTTGAAACTTCAAATAGTTGCATGCTGAACACATCAAAGATTTTTTTTTTTAATACAGTAAAGGTATATAATAGAGCTTTTGTGTTTTCTCCTGAAAGTTAATAAGCATCCTGAACTTTTAACATAAACAAAATCCTGACATTAATTCAGTTGAGGAAATTGAGCAAATCCAATGTTGTGACATGAAACAATCTCGTGTTCGCATCAGATGGAAATGAATATCCTGGTGTTTTAGGTGCAGGAGTCTGAAAATGTCAAAGTAGTTTATGCCCATGGAAAAGTATCAGGAGGAAATATCATCAATAAAGAAAATCAGTGGATTGATTTCTTAATACACTGGGTTTTGTCATTTCACCTTGCTTTCAGATACGCAGCAGTCTGTATGTTGTGCAGGCCGGCATCCCAAACAGCGCACGCTTCTACCTGCAAAGTCAGACAGGGCGGTTAGGGATGGCGGAGAGTATCTTATTGCACTGCCTCAGGTTCGGTGGTGGCACTTTATTGTCCAGCTGACACGACATGTCATCATGACACAACGTGTACATGGCTTGATTGAGCAAATGTGAAGAGGCTTCCCCGAGAGACCGAGGAATTGCCACAGCTCTGCATCTGCCACTCCTCCAGTCCTCCTCCCAGTGACTACAGGCCTGGGTAGTTGAAAGCTTGAAGGCTGGTGAAAGACAGGGTTCATACGGACAGCTTGCAGTGGAAAAGGGGCAGTGTGAAATTATTAGAACCAGCGATACTAGGCAGCAGACGTGCCTCTGCTTCAGCGTTGGCTAGCCTTTTAGTCTGAAGGGGAAATGTTAACAAATGCTTCATGCCATTGTTCACAGACACACTGAGCCTGACCTTCCAGTACTACTCCAGCAATGCTAGAGGGCTTTAAAATTATTTACTTGCTATACAGTGCAGTAGTGGAAAAACGAACTGCCTCAGTACTGGACTTGGCACCCAACAGTCCTAACTGTAGGACCAAGCCAGGCATCTAAGACCACAGTAACACAAACACACAGTAGTAACAAAGTAGACATCAGATAACGTTTTGCCTCATTCTGGAAGAGAGTAACTATAAGAGCAATCAGACAGAGGGAATCAGCCATTCATCCTTAACAGAAATAATCCTTTCACATTTTCCGTCAAGGGCTGTGTAAGACATTGGCAAGAATGGCTTAGACTGGATAGAAGGCAGAAATTTTTTACAGTGAGGGTGGTGAAACACTGGAACGGGTTGCCCAGAGAGGTAGTGGAGGCCCCATCCTGGAAACATTGAAGGCCAGATTGGACAGGGCTCTGAGCAACCTGGTCTAGTTAAAGATGTCCCTGCTCACTGCAGGGGGGTTGGACTAGATGGCCTCTAAAGATCCCTTCAAACCAAAGCATTCCATGATTCTATGTTTCTAAGAATAATTGAAAAACTGGCCAAAGTAGGGACGTAAATAAAAAATTAAAATTAAAATAAAAGCAGGGAAGGAATGAGTCACCTGTTGACTGACGTTCCATAAGTATTTCTCTGGGTCTCTTTCTTCTTCCTGCAAGGTGAAGCAAAGGATACTCTTTAAAATCCCTCTTTCTTCTGACCCTGACTGCTTCTTTCTTGTCCCCCATGAGTTTACAAGAGCGCTTGTGAAACAAAGAACTGGGTGGCGGAACTGATGTGGTTAGAGGTAGTTATCTCTTCTGAATAGTCAGGTTTAACCTAAGCAATTCCCAGACCTTCCCGCAAAGGCAAGAGCTGGAAAGAGAATTTTCATCTCCAGGCAGACAAAAAGGCTGAAACTGCCAGGGAAACTAGGAAGCTGTTACTAAAGTTACCCTGGTGTCAAAAATTTAACAAGAATAAAAATACAAAGAAACAAGGATTGGACATTTAAATGAACAATATATTTCTGTAAAACTTTAATAGCATGAAAATATTTTTTAATTAAGTACCGAGAACTTCAGAATTGCTGACCCTTTACGCACCATCACATAAGACATCTTGACAAGCAAAAATGAGAGGTAAACTGCCGTAGGGACAAACTGTCCTGCAAATGCTTATTGCAAGGGTTTGTTCATCTTCCTTTGAAGCAGCTGGTACTGGTCACTACTGAAGAGCAAACCAGTTGATGCCATATGGCCATGCTGCAATCTCCAGCTACAAAGCCCAGCTGCCATAGATGTTGTGATGGCAAATGTTATACAGCATGTGCCCATGTGCTGAAAATTTTCCAAGTGTGTATTCAAATATTCAAGCCTCCGTTGCACTCAGAATGAAGTATGGCTAAAAGTGAGCATCTAGGAGCAATTTGACTGCAAATCTGGCAAGAAAAGTGGTGATCGTACTGTCAGAAGGGTACCTGTGTATCTTCTTTTTCTCCCTGTAAATGGAAATGTGGTCCCCCAGCAAATACCTTGTCAACTCACCTCCCTCTTATAGCCCAGAAGCTCAGCTATGCTTCATGTCTTCACCAATGTTGAGCTTTAACAAAGCAGGTTTCCCTCACAGCGTGTAGAAATGTATTTTTATAACCCCAGGAAGAACTCTGTGACACACACAGATGTTCAGGGAGAATTTGACTGACACTGTTGGCAGATTTTACAAAAATTCGGGTTTCCTGGCCCCACCACAAATATTCACTGCTTCCTGATGGCCTCCATGTGTAGATTTCCCTCTGAATTGTTTCACTGAAAAAATTCCCAACTATCAAAAGAAGGGGGGAAGAGAAGCAAAGAAGAATCGAAATGCAGTATAGTGATAAAAGCAAATGAAACACAGGCTTGAGCAGTGAAATGGTTAATTAGAAAACAGTTACAAAAAAAGATCTCTGAAGTTATCGTGAGCTCAAGAATGACTTCTTTCTGAAGGATGAAATTAAGTTCTGTTAGACCATCACTTTGATTTTACCGATCTAACTAAGGAAGAGGTATTATTATTTTCATAGTAGGGGCTGATCTACTGAATTACACATTGCTGATCTGTCACTCAAAATGACAACACAGACAAGGGATCTTCTTTGATCTTGAGACAGTTGAGGTTTCAGACAGGAGTCCACAGAGAAGACAAAGTTAATTTTTCAGACCCTGAACCTTAGAACATCCATGGCAAAGGGAAGGGGATATTACAGAGCATATTTGTAAGTCATCAGTGAAGGCCATTGATTTGCCTCCTGATAGCTGTAAGGATAAGAATCTGGTAAAACTTAGAAGCCAATTACCAATTGCATTACTACCATTACATTGCAGTTTAACTTAATTTACCATCAGTTTAAAATTAAAACAGTTAATTCTTCACATGGTTTAGACTGGCCAGATCTTCAACTCATTTATATCAAGGTCTCTCCTCGAAGTTCACGATAATTATTCTGATTTACAACATTTGAGGATGCAGCCCTCTAACTACACAACACTGCAGACGATACTTGAAAATATAGGGGCTTATTCAAAATTAGAAATAAACACTTTTCCTACAAATATTTGGACAATAAAGAGTAAATGAGATTGTTTGGAAATGAGGCAGCAGATTTACCAAGGCAGTCCATTCAAAACAGTTGGTCAATTTAGCTTTTGATCCTGATTCAAAGCATCGGGAGTCACTATGTAGTTTTCCATTCTGCTGGCATTTGCAAGCAAATGTTTATACGAGGGCCTCTTGAAGTGTGAATGTATTACTGACAGCACATAAAATAAAACAGAAACTACCTGAACTCTTGACAGTTGGGTTTTTTCAGCTAAGTTTGCAGAATATTTTTAACCTCTGGCATCTTAACTGCCAATTTGATTTTCATAATGTAAATAGCAAACAATGGAAGAAGTGCACAGCGCCGGGTTTCCACACAGGATGTGTAAACCTGTTTATTCACTGACCGCTGACATTTCTGTTTACTTACCAGCACAAATTAGTAACTGTAAGCATGTACAGTCCCTCACATCTACATGCAAGGTTTTACAATTGCAGTATCCAAATAGGTTTCCCTCAGCCCATTGCTTACTCAGGGAGACTTTCAGCCACCGTCCAGCTCCCGAAGATGAGCAGCTGGGGCTAAGTCAACACAAAGGCAGTGTTTCTGTTCACCTCGTGTTAAACAGTAGGACATCAGGGCTTGGAGAAAATGCCCATCCCCAAAATGGAGAGGAGCCGCTGTGGCTGGGGCAGGGGAGGTGAGGAAGAGGAAGGAGCAGTGGAGGTGCATGCACGGTGCGTGGGGCTGTCACACCGGTCCAGGCTCACAGCAGCATCCCTGCCCAGTCCCCCTTTTCTCACTGATGTGTCCTAATGGTCGCCATGAAGCAAAGGAGGTTCTGCTGAAAGGCCACTTTTCAGGAACAAGGAGGAGAGGAGAAGAAATGTATGCAGAAAATCCATGCAAGAAAAACCGTGAAAAATATTAAAATGGCATATAAAAGCAAAATAGTAGAATGGCGATGCATATTTCTGTGCCTTTATTATTCTCTGTCATTCTTCTACCACAAGACTGGAAGGATGTAGTATTTTGAACCAGTGTTACCAGCCTGTGTTTGAGTAAATGAACAAAGACATTCTCTTAATGCCAACATGCACACCACCAAGCCATTGCTGCACAAATTCAGTGTGAGAAAGCAAAAACTCTGCAAGAGCACAGAAGTAGTCTTGTCAGGCAAACCGTGCCCTAGCTATCCCAAAGGGTGGAGAACTTTCAAAAGGACAGACACTGAGTTCCCTAAGCTCCCAGTCATTTTAGGTTGCATTTTTATAGGGGTTTTTTATAACTCTTTCTTGAAATGAGCATCAGGCTGAGCTCTGCACTTTGCAGTCCTGGCCTCACACCTGATCAGCACCAAGTTGTCCCACCCAGTCCCCTGGTCCCTCAATGGACATAATCCTCTGCTCTGTTTTCTCCTTGTCTCTTGTGCTGTCAACAGCTCAACCCAAACACTCTACTTGGATTTTCAGTCATCCCATTAAAAGTTATTTAGATATACTGTAGGTGCAGAAATTTCTGTTCTTGGGGACGTTAACAAACGTACCTCCTGCTGCTCTGAACCAACCAGAGGGTACAAGCACCCGACATCAGTAGCACGATGGGCCACGGACCTTTTCCACTTCATATTTCTGCAAAATAAAGAGCCCCTTCACACACACTGGAGAAAACTCTTAATAACTGGATGCAAAACATGTTTTGTTTTCCTCTCAAAGGAGTTCAGTCTCAAATGTACTAAGAAAACATTCACATTTCTTCTGAGTTTTAAGAGGGATAAAAGGCTGTATTTACAGCTTTTGCCGTGGAGCCAGTGAAAGACATGAAAAAAATAAACAATCTCTGGTGGGTGATGATGCCTGGATGGATCCAGCCTGTGGATGGGGTCAAGCAACCAAAGGGCTTCTTTGCCACTGCCGTATTATGCTGGAAGCCAAAAGCCACTGTCCAGGTGGGAGGCCGTGGCTGGAGGTGAGCAAGGGCACACAAGCAGGGTGTGAGGACAAGGTGCAGTGTCCCTGGGAGAGGGTCCCAGCTGCTGGCCTCTGACAGTGTCCCCTGCCAGCTCATCCGCAGAGCGGCCTTGGCAGTGGGCTCACGGGGTTGCTGAGGTGCGTTTCTGTCTGGGGTAAGGATGTTGTGGTGACAAAAAACAAACTTTACTTCGGTAATGACATGAGGAGGAAACAGGAAAAAGCAGGGCAAAACAGCAAATGTTAGAATCATAGAATGGTAAGGGTTGGAAGGGACCTTGAAGATCATCTAGTTCCAACCCTCCTGCCATGAGCAAGCAATGTTGCTCTAGCTGAGGGAAAAGATAGAGCGCAGAGCACTCCACCTTGCATGGCAAATGTCCTTCAGCATCCCAAAAAGCAAATCATCCCCCGTTTTCAATTTATTGTCCTCTAGTCTGGGCAAAACAGGTATGTGTGCCTATTACATAATTCGCCAATAAGGCTGGGTCTGGTTTGAAAATACTATGGATGGGATTTTCAAATGCAGCCAGTTGTCGCTAATGCTGTTCCTTCTGATGCCACTGAGATTTGTCATTGTGACGAGAAGGACTCCCCTTCATTTCTGCTGGAGAACTGTTAAACCAGGGATGAATACAGTGGCAAATCCCAGCTGCTAATACTCTGTGCCTGTTATTTGTTTATTTGGCAGTGAAGATACACGAATACCTGTGCTGAAGTTGCCTAATCATTTTTCCCTGCTCATCTGGCTGATTTCTGTGGGAAGGTTACCCAGATTTGTGTTGGCTGGTGAGGGAGATTTCTGTGTCCTTTGCATTCAAGCAAACAGGCAAGCCTTAGAGTACACGAAATGACTTCCCTTGCTACATTAAATAAGAAAAAACATTGCAATAAACATGATCTAAAACTGTCTGCATCTTGATTTGTTTCCAAAATGGAGGGTGATGTTTGACCTCCACAGTTACACCCTAGGTCTTTCACAATAAAAGCAGCTGTTTCCACAGGTAGGTATAGGAACAGCATTCCCAGGTGGGTATAGGATTGCTATATCTTCTTTTAACCTACCACAGCCAAGAGTGAGTGAGTGAGTGAGTTAAATTCTCAAACAACATGAGATTTTTGCTTGCTGTGAGGTTTAGAATCATCTTTCAAAAATGAAACTTGAAGACCTGTGTTGTCATTTGACTCCAGAGCCTGATGCTTTTTAAAGTACTTAAAAATCCATGATAAATTGAAAGAATTAGCAACATTATTAGCTCTCTTTTAATGTGAAGACTTCTGTGATAAGATATTGAAAATTTAAGCTACTGCATAGATGGTATGCTTTTAGTTCTCCCACTGTCCCATTTTCCATTTCTAAACATTTTTAAGTTTGAGCTTAAATTTACTACTTTTTACAGCTCTTCTTTTGGTAATAGATTACGCCAATCTTGAGTTAAATTAGCTTTTGGAGATATGCTGGGATGCCTTGCTGGGATTTGAGAAAAGAGACATTTAACAGTTTTGTTTCATTGTTGTGACCCAGCAGTCCCATGTGTTGCTTCACCTGCCGTGCTTTCTCAGGACTTGCCAATGAGATCTGACGAGATGTTTTCTTCAATCCAACACTGCAGTGCAGTGGGGTGGATCCTTCTGAGTGCTTTTTGTTCACTGCCCTAAGGTGTGTCCACTTAGAAGGCAAGATGGCAGCTTTTGCAGGGAGAGGTCCCAGCCCTCTGGTTCTCCCGTTGCTCTCTCACCTGCCTGTGTGCTCCTGAGCTTCAGAGCACATTACAAGCACATGGTTTTGATTCAACACTTGATTGAGTTTGTAGCTTGTTGATGAGTAAGATTTTTCTGTCAATCAGTGGTAACAGTGGAAAAAGATCTTGTACAGCCACAGAGATTGATTTCTCTTTGCTTCCTTTCAAAACCTGCAGGCAACCATTAGATGAGCTAGGTCAGACAGAAATCCTGACTTCATGTGCTGGAAGGATGCAGCAGTACAAGCCTGCTAGCACCACGATGGCCTGCTGCTCAGGGAAAGCCAGAATGAGAAGCGCTAGGGAACAGACAATAACATTGCACAACGCAGAACTGGTGGACAGGTTGAGAACAGACAGAAGAAAGAGAGCAGAAAAGGTCCCGTGTTGTGGTGGGCAACACAGGCCTCCAGCAAGGACCCTGCTCGGGGACGCCAGGAGCTGTGGTAGTCCTCAAGTGAGAAGCTCCTAACACTGTCAGTTGCTCGTGAAGGGAGGAGGTACGAGGACAGTAACAAAGCTGGGTGACCTCTCTGTGTGCACCAAAAGGTTACTAGTGTTCAGGCAGAGCATTGGCAGGACAGGAGGAGGTTGCACTTTTCAAGGACTTGGAGGCAGGTCAAATGTAATCACACTAAGCTTGTAAAGCTTCAGCCCGTGGGAACAGGTATGATGATGGGACGCTTGTCTGTGGGAATGTTCCTTCTAATGAACGCCAGCGTGTGGCTGCAGACATGACATGGTGGTCATTCTCAAGCCAAGCACTGTTTCCCCTGTGAAGGTCCCCCATTTGGTGCATAACTTCTGTGCTTGCACGTGTGGAGCCGTCGTCTTCTGAGGGCCCCTCGGGAGGCTGCTTACTGAGCCCAGAAGTTCCGAGTGGGGTTTGAGCCAGTGCTATTCACTTATTCTAGGAGGAGCCTTGAGACTTTTGAATACCACATTTGTTGCTTCCTACAATGGCTGGCAGTGGGGTACAACCGAATAAATGAATAGAACTATATTTGAGGAAATGTGATATG
Source organism: Opisthocomus hoazin (assembly GCF_030867145.1). Lineage (NCBI taxonomy): Eukaryota > Metazoa > Chordata > Aves > Opisthocomiformes > Opisthocomidae > Opisthocomus > Opisthocomus hoazin. Next base: position 66,382,139 of record NC_134417.1, on the reverse strand, counting down.
ACTTCTCATCACTGAACTGATCTACTGTCCTTCTGAGTGGCTGTCCATGCATTTTTATAATCCCTGTACAGTATTTAGATATTACAGTGACAGACACTTTTGAAACATTTCTAGCTAAATCACAGCTGGGAGTCATGGCACCATGGTTCTGTTTAATGAAGTGCCTGTTCTTATTCATGAGAGCCTATTGTTGAGATTAGCAGATTTTAAAAATCTTTGCTGCCACAATAGCTACTGTCCAGAAGTTTTCTTCTGAAAAATCTCGTGACCCTCAGACATCACCTTAAAAATATCCTACTTACTTTGGAAAATCTCATTATCTTCTATTTGCATGTCCAATTGGTGGGAACTAAAAAGTGGCAATAGGACTCCAAAAAGTCCTTTCTCAAAGACACCTTCTAAGGACCTGCAAGGCAGTGTTGTGGCCCCAAGCTCAGAGGTGTCTGTTGGAGAATCGAGGCTGCTCTGGAAGCTAATCTGTTCTAGGATGCTGCAACTGGGCTTCGTTATTCTAGTAGTAGGCTGAAGAAGACAAATGGCACCAAGAGGTGTCATCCCCAGCAACTTGCTTAGGGAGCAATGCCTGCATCCACTCTGAAATAAAGTTCTTCCGTTCCATTTCTGGCTAAGACGAACAGGAATTAACACCACATGCTTTCATCTGGAACAATCCAGAAAAGGCCTGTTCAAACACCAGTAAAATATAGCCATGTATACCATTTAAATACAGCAGATAGTTCTTCTCCGGCAGCACTATGTGAGAGTCCTTAGGAGAGGAAAAGAGAAATGACTTCCCATTTAGGAAGCAATGGGTGAATCATTTGAGGTAGGAAGGGTATCATTAGCCAGTCTGGGATATGTCCAGGCCTATGTGTATGCAGTAAGTCACGGCACAGAGGCAAACTGGCAAACTACAAGCAGGAGGGAAAAAGAGGAAGAAAAAAAGAAACTTCTGGCTGAAATATGGACTCAAATTATTGTTTTCAAAATAATAAACCAGTGATCAATTCGGTACACAGAGGCAGGAAGGATTTGGCACAGAGAATAGGACAAATACTGACGTGGACATAAAGCCAACTCCCAGCTTGCCTTCTGAGAAAAATCTTATGTAAGCTGAGCTCAGCACCTACAGGACTTCAGCTGTTCCACAGAAAACCAGTCTCTCCCTGCACATACGCACTCTTTCTTTACTCAAACATCCAAAAGTGCAGTCATCACGCTGTTCTCAGGAAAATGCGGTGCTGCTACTGTAGCTGCTAGCGAACCTTTATCCCCTATTACATGTCAGCTGCATACATACTGTCTTTAAATTATTATACATTTGAATCAAATTCATTAAATTGTGTAGTCATTTAGACTGTGTGTCAGCTATGCCTGGTTAACGAATCCCACAGTCAGACAGTTGTGCGCATGGGCGATGGCAGAACGCCACTGCATTCCCACAAAGGGAAAAGCAGCTATTTTTAAAATGTGTGAGATTAAAAACTCTGCACTGTAATTTTTGGTACCATTTTATTTATAAACCTTTTAAGTACAATGAGTGCAACTGTAAGAAAAGAATCCATACTGAAAGAAAACTGATGAATACATTTAAAACCCTTCTAAAACACATATCTTTGTGTATGTATTCACAAGCATACCCACACATATGTAAAGTAAATGTATAAATAAAAACATATCTATATCTCAGATTAAAGACATCTATGGCAAAGCCTCTGACTTCCTTCAAAGTTCTTAGTCACTTGAATTTTCTTTTTCATGGCATAATATTTTTCAGGTAGTTAGAGTCTAATGGAGGTGTTTTCTAACAAAAAGGAATAGATTTGCAAAGCCCATAAGGCCACAGCAAATACGCAACTCACACAAGTATTTTGAATAGCCAAAGAGAATTGTAATACCTCTGACATTAAAGAAGTTCAGATCACAATTTGGAAACCCCTTCACTGAATTAGGAAGCTAGAGTTTTTTTAAGGCCATCATTTCTCTTTCAGAGTCAACACGGCTGTGGTGAAGAATGTAACTCAAATGCGTTCCTGAAATATCCAGGAATGCAAATACAGGAGGGTGGATGAGTGGCTGCAGTGTTACTCAGGGCAGTGCTGAACCAGCACTAACCCAAGTTGCGACCGTACCAGCGTGTGCTATTTGCAACCGAGCGTGCAGGCAGTTTAAGCCTGCTGTAGTAAGCCCAGAGTGGGGCAGCATCAGACATTGCAGTCTATCTGTTAATGAGGAGCTCATATAATTGTGTTTTGTAGAAGACAACAAGGAAGAGAAATCTTAATACTCATTGAGGAATGGACTCTGGCTGACTATGAGCGGAAATAGTGAGGTTTTTCCTCTTGGCGTGCCTACAAGCTACAGCTGGCAGCACAACCTGTATGAGTTTTCATTTTCGTGCGCATCGTTAAACACAGGCTTAAGCAATGCTGCGGTGTCATTTCCAATTTAGGGCACCCACTGCAGACAAATGCTCCATGTCTCTCTTTGTCCTACTGCTGCCATCTAGGGCAGGTTTCCAGTGCCTAAACCTGGTGCCAGGGAGATGCCTCAAGGTAGTTAAGACATCTGCCTAGGACTAGGAAAATCACGTAGCAGATCTGCAGCAGGTTCCTACTAGTAAGGTTTGTTTCTCCTGGGCCAGCGTGGCCCTTTACATCAGAGGGAAGGGGGAACCTGGGGCAAAAGCATAGTTTTGGAGAGAGCTTACAGCTAGTTTGGTCCTATACCTTGCAATATCACTACCTGACTCCCTTCTGCTCTGCGAGAGTCTCCAGCCAGTACATACTGGTGCATCCCTCACCTTCCCCCATGCCTCTGCAACCCGCAGTCCAAGGCTTCAATCACTTCTTTCTGGCAGAGGCAAGGGGCCTGGCCAGAGACAAACAGAGTCCGTGTTGCCCAAGAACATGTCGTCAGCCATTTGGGAAGAGGAGGGAGGATGTTTCTGGGATTTATGAAGGTGAGCCCTTCTTCAAATGAGGCATATGTCATCTTGCAACACATAATGATCAGCAACAGCCAAGAATAAATTTTTTTTTCAGACATAAAAACTGTTGGTGCACTGGGAATCCAGTGTGGGATTGATGCCATGTGGTGGCAGAAAGCCATCTTTCTGGGAGAGGTAGGGATGGTGGGACATCTGCGTGGTCAATCCAGCAGACAGCAGGGCTGGTTTCCCTGCCTGTACCACAGAAGCTGAAGAAATGTGCTGTGTCTGGGAGCAAAGAGTCAGTGTAAGGGCATGGAGGCATGGGCTTAGAAGTGGAACCACAGGTGGTGTGTGCTGGTGGGTGGAGGTGGCTCCAGGCAGGGAGGCTGGCAGCCGCAGGCTCTGTACGCAGGCATGGATGCAAAGGGGCATTGCTTGGTGGGGATAATCTCTACCTCCCGTACCTCTGTCTGCGTGGGCCTGCTTTTACAGTCTCTGCTGAGGCTGAGGCGATATGTAGCTGGGGAATATGTCCTTAACTGTGCTCTGGGGCGTCCGAATAGCAGGGCTGCAGACAGAAGCCTGCTTCCCTCGTAATCAGTGGTGCAACCAGCTCTCAGCTGCAGAGAGGTCAGAGACTAGGCTCCTGTGTAAGCTTAGTCTAATGAGTTGCTGATTAGCCCATGCTAGCTGGGAAAGCCTGCAAATTTGGAAGGAAGTGGTGAATTCCCTGATAATAACCTCTAAAAGAAGAAAAAAACAAAGTAAAGTGCAGCAGCTGTTCGCAGAGCAATGAGAACAGAGCTGCTAGCAGGTATCCATCAAGAACAAATTCAGAATTATAATTAGTGAGTAGAGAGAATGCTCACCAGAGAAATAACTTGGAGATGCAGATGAAATATGGACTTAATGTAACATTTCTGCGGAAGCACAGTTAAAAAAAAAAAGCAAAATTTATGATTCGTGGAATACCAGAACACTTTTTCAAATTATGGGAATAAAATTATTCTTTGCAATAGTAATGGATATATATTTCCATAGGAGTATATCTTATTTTGAAGTCGCAGCCCCCAAGCCTGCTGTCTACAACAGTGCTGTGATCTATGTGTCGTGCACTTGATGACACAAAAGACCTTTTCTCTGTATGGGAAATACGGGGAAGAATACTCTGTTCTATATTCCACCAGAGCTGTGCCTAACTGAGCCATCCATTGATGGCAGGGATATTGACATGCAGAAACTGCCTCCCCAGGCATGTGTGCTCCCATGTGCTTTCTGTCAGCAGCTGTAAAATGGGGGACCGAAATGCCATTGTATTATACAGCGTGAAGTTCAGTAAGAATTCCCTTACTGAGGGATGAGCGCGGGATGAGTCAGTACGCCTGTGAAATGTGGTCGTCTCCGATACCACCTGGTCTCTAACCCAGAATCCACTCACTCCCTAAAACTGCAACTCGATAAATGCACGGACGGTGAACAAAAGGATTGCTGTGGACTAAAAATAGAAAAATGTCCCTCAAGCCATGGGCTGATGGTCCATGCTACCTACCAGCTTCGATAGCTGGTGATACTGGAGGGAAGTGTGGGAACGGATGTCTCAGCAGGAGCCAGTGATGCAGGGAACTGTACCTTCGGGACAATGTCCCTTGGGAAGTCAGCGTGCATTAGCTTGGTCAGATAACAGTCTTCTTGCCTGATGAAGCCTTTGACAGCCTGCATGGCCCAAAGTAATAGTGGAGAAATTCCAGAAAAGATTTTTCACTAAAAGTGAAATCTCATCGCATTCAGAGCCAGGGATCCACAAAAAGAAAGATGTGACCCAGAAGACGGTGTAAGCCGCCACCGTGCAAGATCATAGCAGTGTTCTAAATTATTTAACGCTGAAGCTTCCACCAGGTTTAAGCACTGTATGAAAGCGCAGTAAATAATGGATCCCGTCTCAAAGACATTACTGTTGTGTCTTAATGTGTGCACAGTGGTTACCAGACAAATAAAACTGATACGGTTTCAGCCTGAAGGAGTTTTTTTTATTAGACGTAGCATACGGCATTAAATGACAAGTCAGTAGGGGGCTGGGAGAGATCAGGGTTTCAACAGACTCTGTGAGTAGCGGTAGCGTTATTCCCCCTATCCGGTACAATCAGCCGTGCGCTCCGAAATAATAATCTGGGAAATTTGTCAGGCTATAGGACATCTAAGGCTGGCCTCATAACTTCCATTTCAGAGAATGCCTTCTGAAGAGATGGGAACTCAGGAAATTATTTTTCTCAACAGGAAGAAAAAGTAAAAATAGCAATTGCTGACCTGCCAGCCAGTAAGATAGCCAGGAGTCTTTGTGACTACAAACCTGACAGGTGAAACTGCCGTAGGGTAGTGAATGGAGAATTTTAAAATGAAGCAGAGGAGCTAATACTTTGGGAAAAAAGATCCAAAATGTAAGGAATTTGTTTTCTTTTATTCCCACTAAGGAAAATCCCATTGAAACAATTTTCCAATACATAAAACAGACTCCAACACATTTTCCTAAAAAAATACATTCCTTAATATTCTTTATTGCCTAAAATCTCATAGAACACTCTATAGGTATGAAAAGTATTTTATTGTCTAGGTTTGGAGAAGAAAATGTGTTTTACTTTAAAAGAAAAGCAAAAATTCATAAATGGATTTAATGTTCTGGGCATGAAAGACTATCAGAAGAGAGGGGGCTTTTCTGTGAAAAAAAATCTGCAAGTAAAACCAAAACAAAGGAAGATTTTCTAAGAAAGTGATTTGCTAAATATATGTCAAGCAAGTGTTTTTAAAAACATACTTAGATGCTTTCTATTTGTCCTCAGAATTTGACTCTAGTAGCATGCTTTTTCATGCAAAGGCTTCACAGTCACACACTGGTTTCATCTATGCATATTGCTAGCTATACCAAAATACAGATATATTAAAATGGCTGTAAATTTACAAAAAATATACCAATAACCTAAGGGTAAATTAAGAAATTGCAGCTATATCAACATTACCTGAACCCCAAGTATTGTGCACACAGAAATTCACTAAATAAAATCACACTTAAAAGTAAATTTGAGCAACTCAAGGTTTAAAAAAATTGCTCAGGTAAACATCTAAAGGACCTGAAGTGTCCTTACAGACACCCCAGGCAATCAGCATACTATTAAAATATTTTGCTAGTGATCGCCCCTGCTTCAATGACTTTGATTTTAAAGATATAGTCCTTCAAAAAAATTACTCACCTTCCTGATGCCCTTACTCTGCCATAAACATTATTTTCCCTTCCCATTTAGAAATACAGATTTGTAAACAAGTAACAAATCACACCTTTATTTATTCCTCAAATTTCATCACTACACAAAGTTGGTTTGTGAAGCCCCTCACTACAAAAATGATGATTAACTTTTACTACAAAAGAACCCCTTTGAAATCTAATAATGTCTTAATAATTGTTTGGGGAGGGAAGTAACAGAAGCTCAATTCTTTCAGGAGAAAAACCCACCCACAATGTCTTATTTTTAGTGAACCTATTTTTAGCATTCTAAAATTAGCGTTAGAATAACAAAGTAGTAAACCAAGGTCCTAGGCTACTTCATTATCTTAGTTATTAGCCTGACAGCCTAAATGACTCGATTAAACATCAATGACAGAAGAGCTGAAGAGTTTAAAGGTCAATAAATATGGTGATAGGAATCCTTCGATGTAACCTTTTACTATAGACTTCTGGGGCTTAAATGTTGACAAGCTAATTACTCTTCTTTCCTAATTAAGTGAGCCTTTCTTGATCAGCTGGCCAGTGAACAGCTGATCACAATTGCTCATTTTGAAGTTCATAGAGGTCTAACCCAACCTAAATTAAACCAGTAAACAGCAGAAATGAAAGCCAGATCCCAACTAGTTGACGTGTGTAATTGAACTCTTGTTGAAGAAAATTCTGTTCCCAAGTTGTAAAAGCAATTATGTCATTGAACCAAATTCTAGTTCATAGTCACATGGGAACAAGCCACCTCACCCATCTCCATCCGGTGGATGAGTCTCGAGAGTATGAAGGCTTCATGTGGAAAGCATCAAAGGAATCAGGCTGTAACTTTCTCTGTTGCCTTCTTCCATCTCTCTTAATCTCTGTTTTCCCCATCGAGTGAGGATCTCTACAATTACCTGGAAAGATATACTCTTCATCCCCTATGAAATCAGAGGGCTGCGGGTAGAAGAGGGCAGATAAAGACGGCTCCACTGCCTCCATGGTCAATGCATAACATACTCATTGGCTGGGTTAGGAAACGCTGATTCTTACAGCATCCTGCTTTGGTTATGGTGTACCAAGGAAACGACTAGGGTGGAAGAAATCTCCCAGTCCTCTCGTCCCTTTCCTGTCAGGGAAAGATTTGAATAAAATCCTAAAAGCTTTCATGGGAAGCGTGAAGTCCCTTCAGTTCCCCACTAGCCTGTTATTAACACTGTTTGTCTCCTATTCCTGCCATTAATGACCTTGCAACTACCGGTATCAAAAAGCAGTGTATTCTTTCATATAGATGTATGTCCTGTGGTGGCTTTTCAATAGCTCTGCTGGCCATTTGTGCTAGCTGCCCCTCTTTTATATAAAGGGAATTTGAAATCATATTTACATACAAATACAGATGAGAAGTAGAAAATGCAGCAGTCATAGAAAGAAAATGAGCCACACGTAATGGAAAAAGATTTTTACATCCATTTCTCCAAGCTATAAGGGTACACGAGGATTGGTAAGCACAGGGGAAATAGAAGAGCAAAGAATATACTATGCAGAGTGGGACAGGACATTCAGGCACTGATAGAAGAAAAGGGTTCCTGGGGATGCAAGGACAAAGCGGTGCGGGGGATAAGATAAAAAATAGAGCAAACACTAAACAAGCAGATGCTGGCAGGAAAGAGACAGGGAAACTGTCCCCCCTAGTCTCGGCTAGAATTATTCCTTCCTCTTTGCAGTTTCTCGTCAAAATATTTCCTATGCTTTGTCTGACCCTGGCTGCTTTGTGGCCCACTTTCACCATGCCTGTAGGTGGTGGCTTGCATGGAAGAACTTCCAGCTGAGTGCCACAAGGGAGAATCAGGCTAGAATATGGCAGATGTGCATGATAAGAAGAGTCCAAGAAATAGACCAGCCCCAAAAAAAGAAAAAATAGGATGTTAGCTTCACTGGGAAGGCTGGAGGACTACCCTGGGACTGCTGAAAAATTATTTCCTAATGGAGAGAGCTGTGTACTAGGGTTTGATGGCATTGCCATCAAAAGTTTATTGCTAAACTGCATGCACTCCGTTATCATGAATTCTCCTTTCTGTTGGTTAGCAGTCAGAGCTGCATGCTGTAAAATTAATATATGGCTGGGGGCAAGTGGGTTTTCCATATCTTTCAACTGACTTAGTAACTGAAATGAAATATCTGGCTCTCTAGTATCACATGGATTTTTTCCGAAATCTGTGCAGCAATCAATAATGTAGTGCTTGGAGGTGCGGGCACGTGGGTGTAAGTATCTACTTAAGTATTATAGGCCCAATTTCTATCCCATGAAAGGAGCCTAGAAACCTGATGACATGGCTGAGGGCTCACAGGTGGCATTATTTCTCCACTCACAACCAGTGAGTCTAAAAGGAGAAGAAATCAAAATTTTCCTGGGACAGGGGACAACAAACACAGAAAGACAGCAATGTGGTAGTAAATTGGAGCAATGCTTCTGATCTCCCTAACCTTCCCTCCTGGCTGTGGGTGTCTGATCACCTCCACAGCTGGACTGCAGCTCTGTGCCTGGACTTGGTTGTTAGTCAGTTCACATTGACTCTGTCCATACTAATAAATTAAATAGTACTGAAGAATGTTTCCAGGCCCTAGAGATCAATCATTCATCCTTTCAAACTTCCTGGGGGGATGGACAGTTTAATAGCACGGACACAGACCATCACATGGCAGCCAGCCTCAGAGCCAAAAGAGCCCTGGGCACATTGACTGGAGGTCCCCAGCCACTGCCCCTTGCCCCCGCGCACAGGCTGAAGCCAAACTAGTCATAGTCCTGGTGCGGAGCCTGAGAAGAGAGGTTGTCCCAGCCTTTCCTGCTGAACCGCGCCTCTGGAGCTCAGCTCCTGCAGAGTTTGGAGTTGTTTGAACCATCATGGTGATGTCCTGTTTACCCCAGCTGGGATGTTCTGGGTCAAAACTGGTGCTAGGAGGTCCCAGGGAGCCCCCCACCCCCCAGTAACAGGTACCAGCTCCCCATTCTGTTAATGCTTGAGAGCACTTGCAGTCCCATTCACATGCACACACATAAACACATGTGTATTTATCACTGCACAGATGTGAAACGCGTGTTTTGCACATGGAGAGTCTCGTCAGGATACTCTTGGCGTTCACCCAGGCAGGAATGAGGAGCCACGGCTGCCCCGGCTGCACGCTGCTGCCTTTGGCTGCTGTTTGCGCCCTGCTTCATCTCTAAGCCTCAGGCACAACATTTTAGGAAACTGAAATGAATCTGCAGTAGACAAAGAAAGTTATAATTTCTCATGTAAAATGTAAGAAAGGGTATAGACTAGTGCAATAGCCGTTTGCTAAGGAATGTTTTGTAGAGGTTCTCTTTAGTTCTCATACAAGGAAGATTCTGGTTTGTCGACTGTCATAAATCACAATGAAACTCTGGTCAACAAACCTACCTAAGCAGGTGAAAATGTATTTGTAAGAAAGCATCTCTGAACACAAAAGACATTCTACTCATCTTTTGCGGTGTTCAGAGATGCAGATGTGCAAATCTACCCTATCAGAAAGAATTTTTGTCCCATATTTAACTGCGCCATAGACAGGGGAGTAAAGACCCTCTCTGTCGGGGCTGCCTCTTCCTTGCATGTAACACGGTGCAGTTGTGTTCCGATCAGGACCCAATTCCCTCTTGCATAGGCTTGACCAGTGTGTCACAGCTGCTCAGGTGTGGGACCTGAGTCAGCAAGCTGTAGCAGTGTGATTTTAGTGCTGTTTATTTGTTTGGCTCAAAGATCAACAGCTGGTTTATTTCTTTCCTGTCCTTGGCCATTCAACCACTGCTGAGCTGCTACAGCTGCAATCCCTGTAAGGGCATTATCGTAACTTCCACAGCGCAGCGGGAGCAATTATTCTGCCCAAAGTTGCATTTCCTTCCGCCTGGATATACGTTAAATGCATGGCCAGAGGGGACCACCCCCAGCAAAAAGATATTTCTAATCTGAATATCAGACGCCTAAACCTCATCCCCAGACACTTTATAAAATGTTTTGGTTTAACTGAAAATTGAGAGGGGAACAGCAGTATTGGCAGAAGCTTAGCTCCTGTTGATACTGTAATTACTTTTGCTGATCATTTCATTCACACGTGGTCTGCACTCAAGGACAGAAGCGCTATTCCCCTGGCAAAGATGGGAGAGGTGGAGCAGGTATCAGCACCAATTCCAGAAACAAGCTGTACGAGGAAAATCTAGACAGTTTTCAACTAAACCCAGCAAGCCAGTAACCCTGACAGAATTTGGCCAAATTTTCCTGCTGCATATTTATGACAAACTTGGTGAGCAAAACTATTCACTGTCATTAACTTCTATCAGTTCTGCAAAGAGAAAAGAATAATATGTGCTGCTATAGCCACTCATCAGTGCAAATTGCAAGTCTTTAAGGGTTAAAAAAAAAAAAATTTGAAAAGGGACATCCCCACACACAGTGTTTCAGGAGATAGTATCACTTGCAGAATCACAGACTAAGTTTAAAAAGAATCGGGTCTGTTGCAAAAGAGTAGTGCACCGTTTTTTTTCTCTGTTGTGTTTTTGGAAGTTGGTATTTTGTAAGCAACAGACTCCATTATTGTTTTGACAGTGTATGGACATTTAAAGTATAGGCACTGTTGTGTTATTCAAAATGGTAAACTAATGCTTATTTTTCAGTTTGAACAGGAATTGCCAGCCAAACTCTGACTGAGTTCTTACTGAGAATCAGTTAACCAGACTCCTTGTTCTGCTTGCTGAAAGGGTATGAAAACTTTCAAGCAAAATATCGCTTTGTGTTCTCAAGCCTGAGTGTAAAAAAAAAAATATTCAACTTAACTGTCTATAATCAAACAAAAATGCAGTTCATTTTCTTCAAGAGCTGTTACAAAGGAGCTTATGCAGCTGCACTAATAGTGACTAAAATTTTATTTGACAACCAATAGAGTAATTAGTGAATTAAAGCTTGTTTGTTTTGATGTCTGATTTATTTGAGTGACATCAGCATTTTCACTCCAAATTAACTTATTTTATATTTCGTCACCCACTGGCTTTTATTCTTTCAAGTACACTCCTCTGGACCACAGCTCTGCTTCCTCCTGCTGCAGAAGACCAGCAGATGTAAATCAGGTTTCGGTGGATTTTTTTCGTTTTGCAAAGAAATCCTGTACATGTCAGTTTGCTTAACACTAAAGACTTCAATGCAACACCTGACTACACTATGTCAAGGGAAAGTCTACTTACAGAGGAAGTAAAGTTACATAATCTCATTTTCAATTACGTTTCATTTAGGGCATATTCTCATCATCACCCACTATTAAATACAAAGATTCTTGACAAGGAACTCCTTGAGGAAAACATGTCATGTTTAAGGATATATAGCACACATGTTTTGTAAAGGGCCAGAAACCTTGTTTAAAAAATCCTAACAGCTCAGTGCTTTAATTATCCTGGGAGGAGCTTCTGCAAATCCAGGACCTGCATACAACTCCCATTAGGAAAAGCCTGGTGATTACGGCTGGGAAGCAATCTCCTCAGCAGGCCACGCTTTCATGTTTGTGTTGATGTCATCTTTAGGGTGGACATTCACAAGTCAAGCATCCCATTAAGAGGTGGACATGTTATACTCAAGATTAAATTAAGCCAAAGGACACTTCAGACAATTCAAGCTTCTGATATTGTTTAAATGTTATGGGTTAAATTCGTCTCTGGTGCAGGCCAGGGAGTTATTGCGAAAATTAACTTGACACAGTTTATTTTTGCTATACACAAATGCATCACTGCATGTGTGGCAATGAAAAGCTGTGCTAAATGGATGTAAGTAAGAGTCATCACCTTGTTATTCAAAACAAACTTGGCTTCCCTGAAGGAAGTATAATCTCGGAAAATGCCTTCCCAAAACGGAAAGCAGACTTTCCCGCTGGACAGGTCAGGTTGTTCTCATAGCCAGCCTGGTGTCACTTGAGGAAGGAGAATGGGTTGGCATCTCCCTCTGTGCTCTGCCAAGGGACAGCAAGGATGGGCCCTGCTGTGCCAGGCTGGGGGGGGGGGTGTCAGCATGGCGGGACCCTGTCCTGTGGGAGAAGGCAGCAGGTGAAGCACCGGGATTGATGGCGGTAAAGCCAAACTGAAACATGTATAAATTAAGCAAGATTTTAAAGCACTTTGGACTAAATTAGTCTCTGGTGGAACTTCGCTGGTGTTTGTGGAGCTACGCCCTGGATGAATCGAGTTCTCTGGCATGAAGAATGAATGCTGCCTGACTTAAATAGAGCATGAGCTGTTTGCAGTTGAGCCAGGCTTGTTTCCTCCTGGAAAAAATTTTCCTTGCAACCTTTGTACCCGGTGACTTTGCATCCTTATAAACGGGCTGACTGAATGAGACAAAAAGTAGTGGGGTACCATGCTGCGTCTATATGACAGGCAGACTAATTTAAAGTCCTAACTTATGAGCTGGGTTTTTCCATGGCCATAGATTTTCATTAGCTGTTTGCTGTGTTAATAAGAGACAACCACAGCAACAAGTGGTACAAATGTTAGCTTTGAAATACAGAGCACCTCTTAAACCAACAGAACTGGCAATAAACGGTGTGTGTATATTTGCTCATTTGGCAAAGGCAGAAGTTCAAATTATGTCTCACAGCCAGTTGACATATGCCGGACCAAATTCATCCCTAGGGCAACTCCACCAGCTTCAGAGGAGCTACTCAGGGAATGAATTTGCAATTTTTCCCTTAATGCCACTTCATTCCAAACATAATTATTTTTTCATGGGCTATTCAATATGATCCAGCTGATATGACACAGAAACGGGACTGCAAAGACCTGTGTATTGTTTCTGGTTCTTCGTTTGTGCCTCTGTTGCAATTACTATTTCTAATGTGTAGCCATTTGCTCCACACTCTTTTTGGGGAGCAGGAACTGTTTCTTATCATGTGTTTTATACTTCACGAGAAAGCAGGTTTTTGCTTCATTAAAGATTTCTAAAACTAGTCATATATAAATTTACAAGACATTAACACTGCCTGTTCACTGAAAGGATAAGAAGATAACATGAGGAATGGTCAGCAGCATTACTCCAATCTGCTCTCCTGTGTTGGATTTTGCTCAGACTGAGGTAGCTGGCCCCTCTCCGCATCAATTGCAAGTGGCCTTGGAGGATATAGATGAAACTAGTAGGTAATGCCACAATCTTATTCTGGTTTTGCTTTCTTATTTTAAAAAGTTGGACACATCTCAGCAGGCATGGCAAATTCCCATCTGGCTAAATCCTCCCTCATTCATTTTTCCTTTTGACTCAGGCAGAAAATGTACACATATAAACCTGAATACACAAATATAGCCTTACTCTAAATCCCCAGGAGGGCATTTACTTCTTTGCTACCACCTTCTTTGATCATACTCTGCTGGGAGCCAGTAGATAATACAGCTGCTTATGAGCAATGAGCAATTTGGTGAGCTGAGGGTCCATTAGGAGATGGCTACGGAGACCCCAGCCTGGGGAGCAGAGGCCTCTTTGCACATCTGCAGATGTAATGAGACCCATGGATCCAGTTGGACTGGTAAAAGGTGGCAGGAGTTAGATGGTTTCTCTTCTTCATCTGTCCTGCAGAACGTGTCAAGGAGGTATGCTGGCAACCCAGCCAAAAGTATAGACCCGCTGGTGAAATCACCACCATCTGCTGCAGATCTCACGTGAAACTGGAAAGTCTGGTACCTAGTGACATTATCAGAGATTCAATAAAATTTTAACCAAGAAACACCCTCCCTTTCTGGGAAGAACTGTAACACCATCCTTTCCCTGTAGGCGCTTCCTCCTGCCTTTGTCTATTGGGATACAAAAGATTGAGCTGTCTTGCACGAGGGTGGGTCGTTCCTTTGTACCCCACGCTCGGTGGCTAGTGCTACTGTCACAGCACGACCTCCTGCCTGTGCGGCATCTATATTTCTCAAATTTGGCCCTTAGACTGTAATTAGTAAAGATCGTTGAACAAATCCACTAAATTTAATGAAACCAGTCTGACAGCTCTAGAAGTAATTTGGAGTTTTTAAAATTAAAAAATTTGCTATCAAAATTGTAAAATTTGTTTAATTTCCATTACAATTTAATGCACAAAAGCACAAATAAAATGAAATTATCAATTTTTCTGTTACATACTCAGTCCTGCATATTCAATATATGTGATCTCCGTGGTCCCTCCTTATCCCTGGTGTCATGCGACTCAGCAGGATGTGAATCCACTTGATTTTTCTCCCTGAGGAGTTTTTCAGGTTTCATATACTCAGAACTGACACTGAGTTACTGAATTTCTGCCTATTTTCCATCCCTGTGGGACTGCAGAGTTCAAGCCCGTCCCCCCCTCCCAGTTCTGCAGCCTTCAGTGGACTCCCCCAGCCATGCCGAAGCCTATTTGCCCCAGCCCAACTGCCTGAAAGGTGGGGGACAGGGGCAGCACGTCTGTTCAGGCTGCTGCACTTGTCTTTTAAAGCATCTTAGCTCTGGTGGTAAGAAGGAGAGGAAATGTACGGCTTGGAGCTGTCTGCTGGCTATATCCCTTCAAAGGGATGCATTGTCCCTTCAAAGTATATTACATTCCTTTTTGAAATTAATTCCAAATAAAACACATCAGTGGATGCAGTTTCTGAAACACTGGTAGCTGAGTTTTTGTGTTAGTCATGTGGATATGCTACCGGCAAAGGAGACTTTTGCATAACCTGTGGCAAATAGATGACAGACAGCTTGTCAGGAAATGCTCTGGATAGGCAATGATTTGGGACTAATTTCATGGATGTTTTCCAGTTTCTATTTTCTCCTCCCTGATCCTCCTTTCTCTTTCTCTGAACAAGAGGGCTCCTGAAATTTCCTGCTTAGCATCTTTCACTTTGAATAAAGAATACGCTAAACATCCCCCCTGCAGCTGGTCCTGCTGAAATTGCTTCTCTGGAGGGACCAGCAGATGATGTTGGCGGGTTTGAGAAGGTCCAGGCGGGAGGGCTTAGCCCCCAGCGCAGCCCACACTGAAGCCTGCAACCTGAGAGCACCCACCCCTCCACCCCCACCACCGCTCCCCACCTTCCACTCGCACACGCGTGTGCATGCACACAGACACACACTCACTCAGTCACGTGCAGAGGCTTTAAATGAACCCAGATGGCTGGCACACAGGGAGTAGGCATCCTGGAAAAGTGCCCCGGGGCGCTCTGGTTGCTGTCATCTTATTCTACAAACCCAGTGCCTTCAAGATGTCTGTGTTGTTTCTTAATCGGAGATCACTCCCATTTGGGCTCTTAGCCCCTTCCTGTTGGGAAATGTCACTGAGGCATCAGAGAGATACACACAGATTGATTTGACTGAAATCAACCGTTCCCTTAACTCTGGGGTTGTAGATTATTATCCTTAATAAAGACCATATTGTAATAAAATCCAAATCAGATCCCAATTGAGAGACTGTACTTTCCCCTCTCCGGTCGGTGTACTGTTGTCTGATCGAGTGATTTGAGTCTTGTGCAAAAGAAATTAATTGGCTACGAGTAATATAAAATGTTGATGAAAAGTGTGAATGTAATGAATGCTGATAACAAGTTTCACTTCTTTTTTCTCTTTTTTTTTTCTGTTTCAATCACACCGAACACGTTTCCCTTCTTTATTTCCCTATAAAAATATGCAAACAATTACCTGGCTTTGGAGACACAATTACAAAGAGGTTCATCTCTAAAAGGTTATTATTGATTTATAGAGTTCTTTAGTTTAATGGAAGACAGACAGGAATAAAAAGAAACTTTCTGCTTTCCCCGCAAATAATAGATGAGCTGCAAGGGAAATGTAAGATTTAGAAGTAATTTTTACAAGATACACAAGCTGCATGGTTCAGAGGGATGTTTCTTGTACATGCACAGAGTCATTCAGAATCCATAATGCAGCAAGGCTCACACAAGCATCTTCTCCTGTGAGTAATTCAGCACGAAGCATTTTGACAGGCCGTGATAGCCAGTATCTGCAGACAGCACTAAAGACTAAGCGTATGGGAAAATTTGTAACACTAGACCTAGCGCTGGATTTTAAAGGTGAAGTACATGAGCAGAAGTGTGTCTAAGAGGAATATCAGTCAACGTGATAAGTGACTACCAGGCAGAGGCTTTGGAGTGGCTTTTTTAAATAGGTGTAAATTTATAAATAAGTGTGTGTAGGAGGATAGAGTCCAGTTTTGGTATACTTGGCCCTCCTCCGGCTCACCTTGGACTCTCAGGGAAACAGTTCAGTGGGGTGGGTGGGAACGAGACCTTGCCCTCACCGAGGACACCACCTCCAGCAGTCTGGGGCTTTGGGCTCTTTTTCATGTGATTTTTTGGTGTGACTTGTGTCTGCTTGAAAAATGTGATGCCGTGAGCCCCTCAGGGCAATGACTGTCATTTTGTCCAGTGCGCTCCCACGGCTGGCATGCTATGGCTGGCCACTGGTGGGCATCTCCCAGAGGTTTGGTGATGAGACCTCAGTGATACCGCAGCCCCATGACCTGCTCCCTGTCTGGGCTTGTGCAATTATTAACCAGTGAGCCCTGCCAGGAGAGAGGTGTGGGTGCTACAGCCATACCTAACAGCAGAGTTAATCCCTCTTTTATGCAAGTATCGAGACAGAGCAAAGTCTGGTTTGAGTTATTTTCTTGCGTGCAGCAAGCTGGATTTGCTCTTAAATCCACACTCTGCAACAAATGTTATATTCATGGTGTTGCAAAATTATTCACCAGCGACAGCTAATGCCATATATGAATCATCCATCTGGATTTAAAGAGAGCAAAACGTGTCCGATATTGCCATTCGCATAATAACATCCTCAATGCTTTCTCCGTCCCGATGCACACCCTGGCTCTGGCACAGCTCCCAGGTAGGCATCCCACCGAGGCCTTGGGGCTTTTGGGAAGAGGGTGGGAGCATTCCCGAGCCCTGAGAGCCCTCGTGGAGAGCACGCTTCTGCTGCCTCTGCTTTATAGTTAGCATTGCCTGAATCTGATAAAACAGCTTGTAAACAAACGCAGTCTGGGGCAATTTAAAAAAGAAACAGATTAAATCAATAGTGCATTGTGTGGGCTGTGGTTGCAATTGCTCTTGATGGCCATTCGGCTTGCGTGGTTGTTGTTGTTTTTCTGTCTATAACATGGAAATTCTTGGAATAATGGTCTTTTGTTTGGCAGCACTATGGAGGTAGTTGAGAGCTCCCATCTAGTGGCTCTGGGTGGCCCCAGTATGGCCCCAGTATGGCCATGTGTGCGCAGCTGGCACCACTGGAAGTTACGGAGTCCCTACAACCTGCACAGCTGTAGCCCAAAGCAGTGGGATAGGGCTAGAAGGACACGATCTATTTGATTTTATTAATTTGATTTCATTGCGGGTTGCCCTTTGGGAGTGTCTTCTGTGAGCATGAGTGACTGTCCTAGACGAACACCTTCCAGCCCTCTGTACAAGCGAAGACGCAAAGACCTTTCATGCAGTCCTCTTCTGCTAGTGCACATGTTTAAGCTCCCACCGTTTAACCCCCTACACAGACATCGTTTCTTATATCATTCTCAGCCAAACACATTCCTTACTGCTTTATGCCTTCTGACAACAGTAAGTAACTGCTGCTGCTGAATATTATCGTAATTTAACTTTGGGGCTTGGAATGTAGAAATAAGAAGTAGCACAGGATTATGTTTCATTTTATATACAATCTTATAATGGACCTTAATATCCTCTTGGAGATTTTGCCAGTGAAAAAAGAAGACAAGCAACAAGTTTGCATGAACAATTCTCTTCCCTTATGCGTCTATATTGAATTACTACTTCACACCTGATTATACTTATTTAGTCACAGTTCTCAAAGGTATTGGGCTTCCAGATCCTTCTTAGAAATGCAGAAGCCAATTGAAGTCATGGTCTGTGAATAATATTTAAATACTTCTAAAATTTTGAGGATCTGACCCATTGTCAATAAAGTAGTTAATTTTGTATCCTAAAGTTCAGAAGACTCAGCTGTAAGAAGTGCCAGAGAAAAATGCAAATAAGAAAAAATGAATTGCCTTCAGTAGCTCCCAAGCCTTTTTTGGGCCAGGTGCACCCTCAAAAGTGACAAAAATTATCAGTTACAGTGAACAACAGCAGCAGTGGCAACAGGTACTATATGTTTAAAGCGGCTGGCAAGGCTCTGATGGTATCTACACCTCAGTACCATGGTACATGTCCCGAGGTATGGGAACCTGAGACCTACCTGAGCTTCATCTTAATTCTGTATCTCCAGCTCAGACTAGGTAAGCCAGCCCTGTGTCCTTGCTCCCTCAGCACCCTCGCTTTGGCATGCAAAGCTTCTGCAGACAGAGCTTGTATGTCTTGGTCTGTGAGCTCAGCCATATACTACTGTTAGTAATAAAAGCCCTGTTTGTTACTATCTTTTAAACCAGAGGAAAATATGGCTGTTTGAATGAATGCCTACAGGATCCCTCAGAGGGAAAAGTTACAGACCACTGAGTGGCCCACAGAGTCCTATTCTCTCCAGCCAGAGCTGAGCTGCGTTTCCTTTGATTGTACAGCCTTAATAGCGATCATTGATCAGCACAGCTAACATTATTTAATTTTACTTAGGGCTCATTTTCCAATGTGATTGCAGTTACTGATTTGCAGCTTACTCATTTTGCATCTCATAGTAACAGAGGGAAGGGACACAATGGACGTAAGTCATGACACTGTGCAGTTGATGCAATAAAGCAAATTAACAACAACTAATAGCTGGCAGATAACAGCAGATCAGTTGATGAAACAGAAGGTAGAAAGCATGGCATTTGCCATCCAGAAACTCAGTATTTTGCTCTCTTCTGGTCTTTAGGAAATGCTTCAGGAAACAAGACTACTTTTATCTCTTCAGTCTACTAAAAAAGCAAACATGAGGAGAAGGTGACTGGTTTCCCTCCAGAGACCCAAAGAGCTGATGCTTAGGAGGAGGACGGGAGGAGAAGGACACATTCCCCAGCTGATACTTCTGCCTACGCATGGAGAACCTGCAGGATCAGCCCCAACATTTGGAAGAGGCAGCTGCTCCCTGGTCCTTCCTCTGTCGACTGGGTGCCTCTAAAACTGCAGAAGGAATAATACAGCCGAAAAGAATGACTCGACTATTGAACTCCTTCCTTAAATGGAAACCAGTCAAATGCTTCCTTCATTTATCTGTCCCAGTGGCGTATGAGAAAAATGGCTTGTGGGCTCTGCCTGGTGCCACAGAGATGAGAGGACGCACATGGCTCACTGCTCCTCTCTAAGGATCCCTTTGTTCTGCCCAGTCCCCGGGGCGCATGTCCCATGCGAGGCAATGACAGTTTTTGTTATCGCACAGACGTATCGGTTTCAGTGACAATCACTCCCTTTTCAAAAAAACATTATTTCTCATGATTGTCTCCTTCTTGGAAAATGTGGCCTTTAAAGCCAGAGGGGGGGGGGGAGAGAAGAAAAAAGGGGAGACAACGAATGTCCTGGCGACACAGAAGTTAAATGGTGTGTTATGGGACAATCAGTCAATCGTCTCGAAGGGGTATAAATCAACATACGTGTGTGCAGAAAGGAAACCCTGGGCCTTGCACCACAAAAGCAAGAGGGGCCATTTTGTTGTGTCTGTGCAGGTTTAGCAGATATTGCAGAAGAAACAGCACATGGGAGAGGAATAAAGGGAGGGAGGGAGGAAGGCGGGGGGGGGGGAGGGAGGTGAAGGGCTCGCTGATAACAACATGTTTTTTCCTTCCTTCCTAACTCGATGGCACATGTGACCTCATGAAGCCAATAAGTTCTGAGCATCTGATGTAAAAGTTCCCCCCAAAAACGCTCCTTTAGCAAAGACCACTGGGTAAACCATGTCACGACCAATTTCTGAAAATGCCTTGATTTAAGGCAGGCACAGGACCTGAAATTCACACCAGCTCTTTGTGTGCTGGAGTCACGCAGATACCAGGCTTGGTGAGAAGAAACTGCATACTTCCTATTTTACTTCACCACTGCTCGACCTGCTTTTCCTCAGACTTAAAATCATTTGCCAGGTCAAAATAAACTCTTCAGAATCCCAATGTGAAAAATGTACCTAACAATTCAATCCTTGTAAGCTGGGAATTGGAAGAGAAAGTGCAGTAGAGTCTAATTAAATTATATAATAAGCAGCTTAACTTGTGGTTTCACTTTGGTTTCTGTTATTCTTATTATCATAAGCATTGTAGCTGGCAAGGAGCAATTGAAATATGCAAAGCAGAGATGACCAAACTGGAGATTGTCTGGGTTTCGCAGGAGCTTGTCTGTCAAAGCTTGGTTTTGCCAAGTCAAATCCAGAAGGGAGGTCAGGCCAATTCTGATTTAATTCAAAATTTTCCTCAGAGTTAGCAATGAGTTCTGTGTTTGACCTGTCTCTGTTACAGACAAAAATCACAGCAGATTTTGATTTGCAAATCCTCACCTGTCAGGCTCTGGTTTGCAAAATGAAAACCAGTGCTGGCTCAGATTTGGGTGAAGCTGAGTACATAATCCTGGCTTTAACTTTCTCTTTTTAACAAGTTAGTTGGTATTGCCCAGAAGATGACACTTCAAAGGTGAGATGGTGCTCCTGGCATCCATGCGTTTAGCCCGCCTGGCTGCTGGGAAGTCACACTGTGACTGACCAAATTTTGCCATTCATTTAAGCCTTATCTAGTGCCTGGTGCATACCTACAGGAGCCAGGTAGCGAAACTGGCTGATGGTGCGTGGAGTGGGTGAGGAAGTGCCCAGATAAGCTGCCATGAGGGACGGTGGCAACTTGCAGAGGTCAGCATCTACTGGCAGGGAACGCTGCAGCATCTTAAGCCAGTACTGTTTTTTGAGTAATAATTTATGCTCTGTCTGGCACAGATGTGTTGGCAGAGATTTACACCATGCTTTACCTTAATTGTCAGTAAAGTTGACAAGGATTTACATACTGGTGTAATGGATCCTTGACAAAGCATATGCTCATAAATTTGAACAACCAAAACAGAGATCTTTCCAGAAGTTTGGTATACATGCTCGGCCTGATATGGAAACAGGTTGAACTGCCCACTGAAATCTGAATCTGGATCTAGGGCTTTGGTTTGGCAACATTTCTAGTTTTGAAGACTGTCTCATGCAAGCTTGAAGTAAGAATAATTTCAGTCTGTTCAGTGGTCTATAAATCCAAATGCCTCAAGTACAAATGAATCACTCTGTTCTCTGCCCCAAGGGTTTGACTATTACCAACAATGGCTGAAGTCATCAGCAAAAGACGAGGTCACAGGCTGAAAGAGGAAAATATGCTTTTTCATTTCTAGTATAAAAAAATTGAATGCATTGTTTGAAAATGTCATTGCATGAACTAGACTAAATGGAAGCAGACTAAGCTGGGGCTCTGACATCTAATGCTTCCTCCTCCACTCCTGTTTTGTTTAATCTGACAGCTACTTACCAAGATACACAAGCTCAGAAATTCAAAATAAGCTGCTAAGGGAGAAGCTGCAGTGTTACCCATCCTCTTTCTTGGCACTGTTAAGTCTAAGGACTGAAGGTGGGGATGAGACAGGAGAGCCCTGAACCCCAACCTGGACATTGCCTCCATCTGCACCTACAAATAGGGCATTTAGACCCTCTGCCAAGGCCTTTCTGTAGCAGATATCTGCCTTGCAGTTGTGAGGTGCTGCCTAATGAACAATCACTGCTCGGGAAGCCCCGCAAGATTCACGGAGCCAGAGCCGAGCATGGGGTGAGTTGCCAAACAACATGCAGGTTCAATGCAGGTCAATGATCCTAGATGATTCTATCTCAGGCAGCCCCACATGTTCTCAGGGTTGGTTAAGAGAAAACAGTTTGAATCTGTTTTATTTATTTGTTCATATATAGATAAGTGTATATAAAGACAGTCAATCTAGTCAAGGTAAACCACTTTAAAATACTTTACACATACCATCAAGTAAAAACACAAGAAAGGCACGTGCTGCAGAACAGGATTGACTTGAAGTAATTTACAATAACAACAGGTTTTTTTCCCTAGTTGTCAAATCAAATATGACCCTTGGATCTTAAATCCCCAGATACAAAAAAATGTCATCTTGTATGTAAATGCACTGTTTGTCAAACCTTTGTATCATAATTCAAGGCCAAAGGAGTTAAAATCAAAATTCTAATAATTTAATATATGATCCCCCCAATGCTATGTGCATTAAGTGCTTTTACTTTTGGCTTTACCCTATAAATAGGAAAATCCCAGACTTACCTGTCAAGCTGCGACAGATGTGGTATTAGAGATCAGTCTGAACTAAATCTCAGGTGAAACTTTGGTCCCTGTGAAGTGAATATGTGTGTTTTCTCAGTGACTTTAGCAGAGCCTGCCCTTCCAACATCTTCCTCAACCCAAAGCCTTAAAACACAGGCAAGCTTCGTATCACCAGTTCACAGGGAGCCGTCTTTGTCTCAGGTGAATGCAAGGAGACTTACTCAAATGGAAAATGCAGGCTTCAGATTTGAGCTTCACTGTGATTCTTTTTTATATACAACCTAATTTGAGATGTCGACTTTCCACCTCATCACTGGGGAAAATATTTAAAACCAACAGTTTATTAGGTATTATTATCTCCTGGAAATCCAAAGGTATAAAAAGGAAGCCTAAATCAAACACCTTCTAATCATAATGTTTCATCAGTAAAAACTGCCTCTAACATACTTTCAATTAATGATAATTTTCACTTCAATGCCAAGAGTTTGAGCTTGTTCTCTGATATACACTCTTTGTCACATACAGCTGTAAATGTGGGTGCCGAAGCAAAATTCTGATTCACAAAGATTTGCAAAGGCCTTTGGACCTCATCTGATACTCTCTGTCAAAGGAACTGCCGTGGAGCCTGAGGCAGTTTGGAGAGAACAAAGGGTTATCCATCTCTACAAGAGTAAACTACAAACAAATACTGCCTGAATAACACTCAGCTGATTGGGCTCATGATGCAGAAATCTAAGCTTAGTAATGAGAAACAGCGTGGCCAAGATGTAAAAAACATAAGCAGAAGAAAGCAGTAGTCTAAAATTAGGCTGTTTTACCCACATTTAGGCACTGAGAAGTTTCAATTTGCCTCTTGTAGATGGGAGATCCTGTAGACACATTCGTGCTTGAGATTTTGGCGTATGCTTCAAAAAAGTGTAAAGATCCATTTCCCATTTGTTGCTACAATCACGCAGCTGGGCTAGAATGACTGCTGCTCTAGCTGGGAACAGTAATTCCCAGTCTTTAATTCCTGAAAGAAAAAAATTCAGATACGGAGCCATGACACTTGGCTTTTAAAGGAGAGGAGAATGTTTTTCTCTCCGTCTCCATTTTTTTCCTTAATATCCAGGAATATTAGAAATCTTGCAGAGAAGAAGATAAAAGGAAGCTGAAGAGCATTTCTGCGTAGGATAGAAATTCCATCACTATGTATAGAAAGTACCTGAAGGCACAATCACGTTCAAACATCCATCCTCTGTGTGTGTGTGTGTGTGTGTGTGTGTGTGTGTAGGCAGTTAGCATCTGCACTCCTGATACTGCTCTGCTTGCTAAAGCTAGCAGCAGCAATCTTACATACAGATGTTTCCCTGCCTAAAACTGTTCTTCTCTCTGAGGCAAAAATGTTTTGCAGAAATTTCCAGCCTTTGATGAGAACCTGTTTTGAAACAGAAGAGAGAAAAAGAAATATTCCTACCCTCTTAGAACACAGCACTTCGATTTCCCAGAAAGATGACTTTTTATTACAAAGTTTTCATTGCATATTATAATAAAATATGTTTAATCATACAAAAAAAAACCCCAAAATACTGGAACAAACACATCTGTCAACTGGTACTCTGAAATATCCATTTCTGAGAAATGGTTTGGGCTTTGTTCTCTTCTGGAATGATCATGTTTTTTACGTTTTGAAATTTCACCTCAGAATGGAAAAATCTAGCTTCTTCCTTCCCGCCAGAAAAGAGCCTCTGTGTCTCTGGCTACTTTAGGACCTAGATATTCAGTTTTAAAATGTACAGCAATTGAAATGTGATTGAAGAATACAGTCACAATTTCGGGGGGCAACCAACTATGTCAGCAGCAGAAAAGTCAGCCTTTCGGAATGCTAATCTTTCTTTAGGTTTACTAGGTAGGTGAAAACATATGCAAGGAAGTGTTTAGTTTGTCTCAAGCTTCTTCTATGTTCTGTGCTGAAAGATTCTGAAAACAACAACAAAAAAACACCTAAACAAAAGTGGCCAAAATATTCTGAAAACAACAAAAACAACAACAACAGAAACCAAAAATGGCCAAAATATTCCCTTTTGGAGCTCTACCAAGTGAACATTTTTTTACTACAGGTGAATTTGGCCCATTCTCCCCAGCTGCTGTAGCTCTTAAGCCTTAGTGCACATACTAAATCTTAGACGGATTTAGTATTTAAATGACATACAGTAACCATCTTGTTAAATGTAAATTAAATGCACACTTACTCTTTAAGACAATTTAAAGTGTCACCTTTATAGCTAAAAGACTGTGACATTTCATGAACTCACAGCCACGTCTTCCCACTGATAATGCCAAGCTGAACTGACTGGGCTAAATTCAGCCGTGGGGTAACCAAATGCAACATTCCTGCTGTCAAAGGAGTTATACCCATTTACATCAAGGCTGATTCCAGGCTTTCATTATCTACACTTAAACCTACCATAATTTATTTGAAAAAGCGGCTGAGAATAGTAACATTTCATCTGTTATTCACACTATAGGTACAATGTTCCCTAGTAACGTACGTTGGCTTGGCTCCTTTGACTACAATGGAAGTACCTTGATTTATTCTGGGTGAGGACCCAGCCCTAGCTGGAAAGCAAAGACAAAGAAACTTCACCTAAACTGAGTTGTTCTTGGAGAACTAAGCAAAATCATAGAGAGTGACGAAACAATTAATAGCAATTACTATGCTCCAGTGTAAAGGAACATCACAAAGCAAAGGCGTGGAGCTCATGAAGACATCCTTAGAGAGAGATGACTGTCCCTCAGCATGCTTCTGAGCAACACTGAGTGTGAAGCATTGATCCTTGTTAAGGGAACTGGGCACTAGAGCCCGGACTTCAAGGTATTTAGGTGCCCAAAATCGCAGATTGGTATTTGGCTTAGAGCTGTTACCTTGCTTGGTGTCTCCGAATTGGAGAGGTGCCTATGAATATTGTTCAGCCACAGGATGCCTGTGGAAATCAGACTCTGTGGTAATTAGGATAAGCACAAAACCAGTATTGGGTTCAACTACGATGTGAATAAAATATTAACATAAGCAGTCAGTTCTCTGTGGAGTTAATCTTGTGCTATGCGCAGCCTTCTCCCTCAGCAGCTCTCCCTAGCTTCCTTGTTCACCGGACCTCCTCAGAGGAATCAGAACCTTTCCTTGCGCTTTCCTCCAGTAATCCCTCCATTTCAAAATGGATGGCATATTTTGCCTCTTTAATTACTACACAGACTTCACCTGAAACATTTTTTTGGACATCTTCTGTACCAGCGTGTAAAATCAGAAGTTAGCATGCATTATGAAGTTTTGTTGCGTTACTTCCCCTCACCTCGGTCTCTCTCGACTGAGAAAAAAAGTGCTTTTCAATGTCGAGTGTTTTAAATAAAATGCATTCATTGTTGTCAACATGTAGAGCTGGTAAATTGACAAATTCATCATCCCATTATAATCCCTGCACCTGTTCCAGTTTGCGGTCTGCGGTGTGTTTTAGCTTGTGTATGGTGAGTGCATCTGCTTAACAAGGACAGTTAACTGGCAGAATTTGTTTATAAACCCAGTGAAGAGCTAAATGAGGTAAACTGCATTATCTTACATGTTAATTGTATTTCGCTGCAGACAAACATTTATTAAAGATGCAGACAGCACACCATACATTCTAATTGTGTTTGCATCCATTTCTGGTTTTACTGTGGTTTCCAGAATTTCTTTCACCATCATGTTTTAGCACTGTGAGAGCAGCCTGAGATATTCCTAAAAAAACCTTCATAGCGGTGCCCGATAACGCACGCATGCACGCATGCATGCAGGAGCTGGGCAAATTATTCGCAGGAACAATTTTTTAGAAAGACGCTGCCATATTCTCCTGTCTGGCAAATGTCTGTGAAGCGACACAAATTTCTGGGAATCTGACCAGTGTTTTGAAATGACATTATGAGTATTTTCTGGGCACAGTTTCCTCGACAGCAGGGACAGAGCTCCCCGAGGTTCCTGCCTCTCCATCCTCGCTCCCATTGCCACCCTGCTGGACTCCAAACACCAGTGCAGGAGCGGGAATCACGCGATACCTGTTGAAGAAAGACCCACGGGTTCCATCTCACAAGACCTGGCACACTATTCCTTCCAGCAATGTATTTTCTCTCAAACTTGTTATGATTTGAATAGACAAGGTGGCACAGGGGCTCAGGAGTTAGAGAGCAGCATCGCTTAGTGATCTGGGAGCTGAGACAGAGCTACCCACAACGCGTCTGAATCAGTGAAAAGGCTCGGTATGATCTGGATAAGACCCCAAACAACACCGAGGCAACCCATGGTCCAGCAATGGACTAAACCCAGATAACTGAGATATGGTCCAGCAACATGGCCACAAGAACCTCCTCCTTCCCTTGCCCTCTCTGCAGGGTGTGTTATTATCTGATCCTGAACTTGTTTTTATGGAGGAGGAAGGATGGCTGGTTCCTCAGCATGGGAGAAATCCCTCCTCCCATGTCCTCTGTTCCTCACTGCCTGAAACCTTTCTAGAGCAAAACCAACCCATAATTGAGGAAAGACTGGCTGGCTGAAACATTAACTGTCTGAAGACAACTGCTTCTTTCGGAGGTTGTACGAGTAGAGCATGGTGGACTCGCTGCAGCAGTGCTGCATGAAAACAAAGGGGCACCTGGGGGTTGTTGTACTGTTCTGCAGATGTATTGTTGTTGCAAAATGTCATTCACTGGTTTCCTACCACATGCTGAGGTCAGTAGGGCTGAAAGTCAGAGGCAGAAGAAAGGTTTACATTTTAAACTAAGCAATCGTGATGTGGAGAGGCAACAAATGTGGACCCCCTAGTGCCACGGCTCCTGAGACAGCTTTCTGGGGAGCCACCACACTGCTGTTCCTGCCGGGAGGGTGCTGGAGCCCACCGGTGCACCCTGCATTCCTGGGTGCTGCCCCATTGTAAGGAAATTAAAAACCATGGCAATTTCAGAACTTGGGCAGGCCCCCCTGGTGCTGCTGGGGGAGATACATCTGGTCTTGGTTTGTTGACTTTCCTTGTGAACACTTCAAAATCGAAAGGAGATGGACAAATTTTTGAGAGATGGAGTTCACCGTGCTAGTCAGTGTGGTCTGTAGGCATGTAGACATCTCTTCTGGCAGCAAAGCAGCCACCGCTTCCCCACTCCAGGTGCACCCAGGACTCACCGGCTGGTGACCAAACACCTGGATCGTTCCTGAAGGGAAGGCCAACTACTGGCTCTGAAAGCCAAGCATAAGGATAAAGGTCAGACCTCTGCAAAAGTTTAAATACAGGTCTGAATTTACAGCTGCTCTAGGGAAATTAAAGAAAAACAACATTACTGGGGCAAGAAGGGTTCTCAGAATGAAGCAGAGATTCTGGCCAGAGAGAAGGGGAATGAAAAATAAAACTGCGAGGCTGAGGAACTGCATAGCATGTGGCTCTCATCCACTCTGCTTTTTGCTTCATATGCAAAGAGGCTGCAGAATTAGAATCCCTAATCCAAATACTTTAGGACTGATTCTCTAATTTCCCTTGGAAATTC
The DNA here is from genome assembly GCF_030867145.1 of Opisthocomus hoazin. Taxonomy (NCBI): domain Eukaryota; kingdom Metazoa; phylum Chordata; class Aves; order Opisthocomiformes; family Opisthocomidae; genus Opisthocomus; species Opisthocomus hoazin. The sequence continues at coordinate 66,354,162 of NC_134417.1, read as the reverse complement.
ATTATTTTTTTAAAATGATTGGTAATGCTGCTTGCATTTTTTGGTTATGGGAAGATTAAATGAAGGAAATCTTTGCCTAGAATAATCATCGTTACTTAACCTAAATTTATTCCATTCCTCTGAAACTTTGAAAAAGAGCAGCTCTTTGGTCCCTGAAGTTAACTGAAGTAAAACTCAATGGCATGCTAAAATATTGCCATATGAGTAGAAATATTCAGCACTGAGGAACTGGTGTGGTGGCAGAATAAAAGGTTGTTTGTTAGTGCTGGCTGGCACTGGGTTTTAAGCAATACCACGAGCCTGCCAACAAGAAGCTGATAACAAAACTTATTGAATATCTTCCAAAGCTTCACAGAAATACTTGCTTGCTTAATATTTTACACTTAAGCACTTAGAAGTGTGCCAGAGAAAAGTGGCTTTAAATATGCACAAGCACCCCACACACATATGTGTGCATGCATAGCAGGAGGAAATCTGACATTGAACACAAACAAATATTAAGGTTTAACATGAGCAGATTGAGCGTAAACTATAGGACAAATGATTCTGTTTTGCCCTGTGGCACACAAATGACTTAACACTAGAGTTGTAGTTAGGCTCCTGGTTGCCCTACACTTATGTTTTAGCTATTCCTCAGTGTCTTAAACCAAGGGAGAACTCAGAGCATGATGCCTGCTCTTTTCCTTCCCTCCCTTCCTTCCTGCCTTCCTTCCTGGTAGCACAGTTTTAATTCAGAGCTATGAGATTTTTTTTTGTCTAACTCTATGTGAGGCTTCTGCTACTTGCCAGGATAAAATTTAGTGCAAGCAATTCTCTACACAGTGCTTCTGATGCCTTTCAGTCTTGACCTATAGCATCTCCTCTTGCTCTAGTCTGCATTCATCAGGGCAGGAAGTATGCCCTCCAAAATTAGGTCTATGGAAATGAAAAGCAAATGCATGGAGGTGGGACCGGAACAAGATCTGTAGTCCTACAATATGAACTTGAACCTGGATCTCCAGAAGTAAGAAGCTACTGTACTCAATAATCCCCCAAATTGTACTATCATGGGCAAAATCTTACTTCTTCAGATGTTATATCAAAACATGGAGTGAAATCCTGGCCCTGTTGTGTCAGTAGTAAAGCTCCTATTGTTTCAACCAGCTGCTTTGCTCTGCACGGGAATAGGTCTACCTTGTCCCTCTGGCATTTCCAGAGTGCATACTGTTCAGTGCATGCACAGTAAATCTGATTCAGCGTGGCTGCCAGTTTGATAGCACTCCCAGATGTCTGGAAATCCCAGATAAACACAGGCAATTATAGAAATCTGCCAAGACAAGATTTCTGGATAGAAAAGGAGGAGATGCTGGGAAAGCCCTGTTGTATAGTAATGTACATTTATACAGCTTCACATTGTCTGATGGAAGGTGGAGACCCTTCCACCTAGCACCCACTTCTGATTTGTACACAATTTAAGCATCTTACATGTTTGTGAAGTCATGGCAGAAATGTGATGTACTGCAAAATGTCCATATGTGCCCAGTGAAGTAAATGAACCCTCCTGATTCCAGCTGGTCCTCAAGACCCTGGAAGTGTGAAGTGAAGCAGCACCAACCATGCCTGATTTGAGGGACACCCCGTCTGGGTATTCTACGCCTCTCGTTGTTGTTCCCCAAAAGCAATGCAGTAAGAGGCATCACAAGGATCCAAAGTCTAGAACAGAGCAGGTAAAGCAAGGAGCTGCACAGGGAATAGCTTGTACTGAGACCCAGAGCATGGTGGCATGGGGTTGCTCTGCTGACCCAGGTAACAGCCAGCTATGTCAGCTGTAGCGTGTGCTGCCCCAGAAGCACAGGTAAAGCTCCTCTTCCTTTCTGCTGAAGGGAATAACCTTGAAGTGATGAGGATTTTTCGCTTCTCAAGGAACAGTTTCAAAAGATAGTGCTCGTGGGAGTGAAAAACAGAAGAATGTGCGTTGGTTTGAGGCAGCGATGCCTTATCAGACTACTGCAGGCAGGGAGAGCTGTCTCTTGAAGGCACCCAAATTTATTTTTAACTCCTTTTGCAAGGTCAGTCCTGCCAGCTGCTCAGCTCTCTGACCTGAGCCATCAAACCACCTGAGCTCAGTCAGACTGCTTTCAAGTTTAAAGTGGCTCAGGGCAAAGACCCCAGCACCTCTGAGAGCTGAGCTGTAGGAGATAAATTATTTCCATGAACTATGTGCAGAAGCACTAGTGGAAATGCTAAATGAAGGTAGATGTCTGAGTTTCTTGGTCAGTGAAATCTGCTGCTCGGGAGGTGAGGAGAGAAATGTTAATGTGCCTGTTCTAGAGCTGTTCCCCAATCATGTCCAGAGACAGGCATAAAAATAGATTTTGAAAGCAGCAGTTAGAGTATTGCAGCGACTTTGAGATGATAAAGATACGGGAGAGGCAAAGATTTCCCACCTCTACAGAAAGAAGTGAGGAAGGAATTTTATGGGAGAAGGGGAAGACTGGACCCACGAGCATTAGTGATCTTCAAAATCAGTGTTCAAATTGGGAATTGTTGCTGGGCACAAAGCAACGCATGGGTGCTGCCACTCTTGCAGCCTGAGCAGGGGCTTGGCTCCAACAGCCAGTGCCAGCTCAGAGGTCTGCAGCCGAGAGAGCAAACCCCACGTGTGCACTCCCTGAATCCTGGGTCCAATTTCCACCTCTCCTAGGGACTTGTGGGCAGCACAGTCGCAAAACTCCTCTGGAAAGAGAGGGGAGAAAAGGACCACAAGCAGAAAGAACAGATGACTTCTGCTTTCTACATATGTTTTGTATTGAGAGAGCTATTACTGTGAGTAAAGTCAGCTGAGACATCCCAAGTCATTGCAGCTTGAATATTTAAGCCAGGCTATAAATATCTGATTTTTTTTTTAACAATGATTATTGTTTATGCTTTCTTCCTATTTACTCTGCTTTGATTTAGTAGTATGGGGAGGTTTGTAGCACTTTAGCATGTCAATTGGAAGCAGCCGTCAGCTACGGTACAGATAACCTCTTGTGGATGAAACGGTTTGGGATTGTGCTGTCCGTCTCCCCCCAGTGTTGTGACCCCAGGTGGCTCAGAAGTACTTTGGGTCAAACTTATTATATACTATTCGCTATCCCAATAAACAAGTAGTGTGTTGTCACATTTGGAGTGCTGCGTATTTTTCTAGTAATTACGCCTTATTATATATTTACTATTCAGAAAATGCAGGTGTGGGCTGTTGAACCGGGGCCAATGCGAATTCGCCGAACTGGCAGCAATTCCTTGGTGAGTCATGTTTCACTGTCTGTTGGTTTTATAACTGTTTTCACTACTAATTTAGCTCTGCGATGCAATATGCAATTAGTTCTATTATGGAAGCAGCTGTATTCAGTTTTACAATGGCACTTTCCCCTTTGGCTTGTACCAGAGCCTGTTGTGGTTCTGCTGATTTGATGACTGAAGTTGTAAAGTGGTATCTGGATGAGCCACAGCGAGCCATGAGCCTCGTACAAATATGATTCTTGCTTATACGCCACTGGTCTAATGCTATTTCTTACAGCCCAATTAGAAATGCGGTCACAGAGAAAAGCTGTTTCTTGCTACAGTAAGTAATATTGTCATGCAGCGATTTGTTGCCGTGTTGGTATCACCTCTGGAGTCTTGCAGCTTATTATAAATAACATTTGGTAGCCAGAACGTGGGGGGAAAAAAAAAAGCTTCTGCTTGGAAATAAGCTTCTGCTTGGAAATTAGCTTCTGCTTGGAAATTAGATTTTCCAGGCTTCAAAAATTAGTTTCTGAGCTGTAGACCCTGAGTAGTGGCCCCAGGGATGAAGAAGGGCCAGCTGGGGATGGCAGCCGTGTGCAGACCCCGGGAGGTTTTGGCAAGACTGCGAAGCCCCGGCCTGTCGTTACAGCTACATGGACCTCCTGGGGTCCATGCTCATCCCTAAAAACCCTTCTGTCACTGGCATGGTTGCTTCCTATACCCAACCCTTGGATAGCAAGCACGAACAGCCTCTCTCCAAAACAAGAAAGTGTTTCTCGGCAAGAAAGTGGCCGAGAAGTAAATACAAATATCAATTATGCTAATTAGTTGCCTTTACTGTCAACAAGGACATTACAGAAATCACATACATATTGCTTATTAGTTTAATGTGTATTAGAGCTACTCTGTTAAAAAAAGAGCGGGGTCTTGAAAAATTGCTGAGAACATTCACTACGTTTTTTTCTGCTGTGTTATTACCCGTTTTCACACCCATACATATGTTCTGGTTTTGTTGTGTGTCACACAAAATGGTAATTTGGTGGTGAAAAAATGAGAAATCATGACATTTCACATGTGTTTTCAGTAAAACAACAATTTTCCTCCTAAAGGGCCCCAGTTTTCTTCCTCAGAAATAGGGCTATTTACAATGAAAATGTTCCAGTTATGGTGGAATAATGACACGAAGAAAGGCACCAGGCTGAATATTGCAAAGCAAAGTTAAAACGCCTGCATTTCCAGTGCTGCGAGTGCCAGGTGAGGTGAATTGCAGCCTGTGAAACACTGCCCGGCTAACCAGTGTTCACCAGCAGCAGAGCTGGCCCCAGCAGAGCCCGTTCACCCCTGGGACTGTTTCTGACCACCATTGCCCACAGTTATCATTCTGGTCAGACTATTGCAGTAGAAACTGTTTTCTAGCAACTTTTTGCTATGAGAAACAAGGAAGTTCTCTGCCCTGCAGAGACCAGCCATTTGGGAGAGATGGACTGATGGAGAGCTGGTAGTTTGCCCAGAGCTTATCGTTTTCTATCCAGAGGCTGGCTTTATGCTAGAGTAAACAGCTGGAGCTACGCACCATTTTTCATTGTAAGTATGTAAAACAATAATGAACTTTATGGTTCTATAAAGATTTGCAAAATTATTCCCAGGTCTAAAGTTTAATTGTTTAATGTCACCAAATGACTTTGCAATAAGTGAGCACTGTGGAGTGGCAGAAGTTAATCACTCCAACTGAAGTGAATTAAGATTTTCTAAAGCTACATTTATCACTGTAATTTCAGGCTAATTTCATTTTCCATTCATAAAATATGATTTCAGCTTCTGTATCTCTATGAGCTGCGGAGAAGGAACGTGCCTGTTTTATAAAACATGTTTTTGTCAAGCAATGTCAAAGGTGATGCACATATTGATAACAGCAAAACACTAAGCTTATCTTGGCACTGCCTTGCACATGCCTCTGCACGGGAGTCCACGTGCTCTTTAAGACCTATCTCTATTTTAAAACTCAGTGGGCCAAATCTTCAGCATTTGCTTTGCCTTATCTATGCTTCCTGAACTCCCATGGGGAAGCGAAAGCACCAGCAGCCTTGCTTGAAACAAGAGTTAGCCAGGACAGAGTCGCTTAAAGCAAAGGCTGTGAGCCCAAAGGCCCATTTCCAGGGGCTGCTAAACTCCTAAAATAGATGAGGGATGCCTCAGTGCCTCCCTGCTTGCCTTTGGCTTTCTGGTACTCAGAACAGGATCCAGCTCGTTTAATTTTAGCCATCTGGAAGTAACCAGAACTCACATGTATTTGAAGAAAGTTGTCTAAGTGATGGCAATAGTCAGTAGAAAAATTGGGTGTCTGTCTGGGGCACTTTATCCCTTTTATCTCCACTGGCTATAGCGGGAGCCCAGACCGGTATTAACCAAAACACCTATCCCTGGCAGGCTGAAGTTAAACCCATGGACCTCATCTTTCTTTCTCAGCTTGGACCTCTTGACACCCTGCTTCTGCTTGAGACAGAATTCAGTTCTCCCTCCACCTAAGTCCTGTGAGGATCTAATTCAACTGATACTCTCAGAGACTGACCACAACATACTCATGGGACAAGCCCCATGCCAAGGGCTGTCCCATGAAGGCAGGGCTGGCTTTCCATCCCATTCAGAGATATTATGGGCTGTACGCTTGTTGTTCAGGTGAGGCAGCTCAGCTGGAGCCTGGTCTGCCTGAATGACTCCAGGAGTGTCTCCCTAAGCTGAGGGCGAAGCTGGTGGGTGAAGGAGAGGGAGACAGGGTTACCCACACCTTTCCCAAACATGCCTCAAGGCCACCATCCATATAGCCTGGCTGATGGGTGGTCACTGGAAGGCAGTGTCTGGCAGCTCCCAACCTCATTCCAGTACTTCAGAGTGAAAAGTTATTGGGAATATGCACGATCCATCTCTCAGGTTCTTAATTGTACAGTGTGGGAGCTAAGATGGCTCCCAGCTTACCATGTCCAGAAACTCAGAGGGGGACCTCAGCTGTTGTCCCAAGGGCTCTGTACATCTTCCCCACCATTCTGAGCCAGGCAATTAGTCCTGGAGAAGGATGGAGTGTCACACAGAGTCTTCACCTGAGCGGTTACTCCCCTGCCTACAAGCTCCCAACTCATTGGGCTGGATGTCCAGATCACCACTGGGAGATACTCTGCTGTCCCTGTGCCAAAGGCGCTGGTGGTGGAGGTAAAAGGGTCTGGTATTCATGAGCCAAGAATCCCAGCATACAATATACAGAGGATTAAATCCTCCATTGGATTTGTCCTATGCACCCTTAAAACTTCGCAGATCGTGGCTCCTGACATTTTTTTCTTCAAACGAACACGTTAAGAATTTCTGCAGGAAAGAACTGCACTACCTGAATGGCAGTTCAAATCCTGGACCAAAATCTGCAAAGCACTGAGTCCTCTCCTCACCTTTTGAAGTGGCTGGGCACTCAGCATCTCAACTCTTTTTCTTCTAGTGGCATCAATAGACAAAGCAAGAGACAAAGCTGCTCATGAAGGCCAACATCTCTGCAAAGTTTCCCAAACACATGATAGATCACCTAAAACTGGGATCCAAATAAAAGTAGTTAATTGTGTGTTTTCACAATTTTTATTGAAATGAAGACATCTTCCACCACCGATTTCTTCCTTCCCCTCTTGTGCAACCCCCTTTCCTGTGAAGGAGGTAAAAGATACAACTTACTGGTTTTCATTAGCAGTGAATAGAAGTGTGGTTAGCCGTATTATGGTATGTGTATAGACATTGCTTTGCACTCCCCATCTACACAGAGCATGTACTCAGATGGTGTACACACATGTAACATGCTGTCCTGGCCCCAAATTGCTTCCAGGTTAGGTCGTTGCTTCAAGCCCACTTCCCCTCCTTTTTCTCCCTCACGTTTTATTGGCCTGGTAAAAATTAGTCACAAATCCAGCCTGGGTTTAGAGTCTTTTGCACTCGTTTGTTCCAATTTTTATACCCCCTGAACTCTTCCTCTCACACACATACAATTTATTCCCACACATGGCAGGCATGCTCGCTCATGAATTATTTATATAGCTTGGTAACTTCTACTTTTCAAATAATAAAAGAAGTGAATGTTTCCAGTGTAGGAGTCATAATAAGGGAGAAATCCAGGCAGGCTGGTGGACAAGAAGGTGGTAAAATGCCCCACATTAAAAATAATAGATCACTTCTGAATGGCTGAGGAAGCATCACAAGTGCCTTTCAAAGCAATCATCAACCCTCAGAAATACTCCTTGGTGGCTAAAATTAGAAGCTGATATCCGGCAATGACTAAACAGGCTCTCATTTCCCCATTTTTTCCCAAAAGTTGAGTGGGATAAACTCACCTGTTGCCTAATACACCAGCAGCAACTTTCCCACCTACCTGCGTGGAGGGAGAAGCTATCCCTTCCTCTCGTGAGTCAAAATGACACAGCTTTGCTGAAAAGAACAAAATTAATAACATGCACTTGGGGAAAACACATTATGTGACACAGCTTGTGTGGTGCTTTGATCTTTTATTATACTGAAAAATAGAGGTAGGCTCTTCCTTCACTACTTAAACACAGCCAAGCACACAAAGCAGGGAATGCAGTATCTGTCAAAGATACCTCATTTACACAAAAACTTGTTAAGAATTTGAAAAAGTAATTCAATTTCATACATGTTTTGAAAAAAGGAAAGACACTGATGGTAACACTGAGGATGAAATGATATGCTAGCCCAGGGAAGGAGCAAGGAATTAAATAGAATAATGACTCATTTCACAGAGACTTCATCCCAAGTTTGCCTAGGGAGGGTAGAAAGCAAAACCTCGTCAAGGCATTTTAATGTTAACATCTCGGAATGCAAGGAGCCAGCTACTGCATCTGTGACGTGTGGCTTTGAGCAAGGAGATCTGCCATGCGTCGTTGCCCTGCCATGGAGGGCATTGCCTTTACATGCATTGCTGGCACGTACTGCCCGAGCTGAAGGCTCATGTGCCAGACACCTCCTGCCACTGGGTCTGTGAGGTTTGATGGTACAGGTATTGATGTACTTACTGGTGGGTTGTCGTAGCAACAAGGAAATAGGCAGATGGAAACCAAGGGCACCTGCCTGCCTCGCCTGCCTGCCTCCACGGGCACTGTGGGGGGAAGCAGGGCAAGAGGTCTGACAAGTGGGGAACAGACGGTGACCCCACCTCTGGAGACCTGCATGTCCTCTGTGCGTGGATGGCTCTGAATCCTGTTGCTCAGAGGCCCTCCAACCCCTCCTTCCTATTCTGCAGCGGGCTTAAACTTGGCATTTCTCCGCTTCATGGCTGATGCGTAAGAGAATAAACACTGAAATATCATGAGAAAACTGATTCTTCTGAGATTTCAGATGGATTTCAGTATGAATCAGTCGATTGGTAAATGTGATGATTGCAGCAAGCTAAATAATTATTCTAAAAGAGTAATCCAATGAGGATTTGCTATCACTATGCTTTATTCACTAGGCTACATAAAAAACACCTATTAAAAATGAAGATTGCTAGTTAAGGATTTTACTTTTGCCCTTGAAATGCTTTCACATTTTCTTTTTGCTGATCTGCAGCGGAGTTATTTGAGGCTCAGTCTGGTATCCCAACAAAGTCAGTGAGAACTACCAAGCTCAGTTTTCCTGGAGCCAAGTGACTTAGCACTGCTGCATTTCCCCATCAGCTCTTATTGCCCAAAGACCGCCAGTTTTTTAGGTGGCCCATATTGATTTGAAAGGTTGCTTGTCCCAACCTACTCCTTTCTCTTTGCAGGCTTTCCAGGACCCAATACTGCATTGAACAGGTTTCTGTGCTGATTTAAAAAAAGCATCTTTCTCCACAGAAAGCAGTGCCTCACATATTTTAGGATCCCTCTGCCAAAAAATGCCACCCAAATATCTTAACATTGTCTTTCTTCCTGTTGTTGATTTTGGAAACTGTTGAATCCTTCAGCTTAAGTTCTGCACCCTCAAAGAAATCACCTAGAGGCAGAAAAGTTTCAGCTCAAATAGTTTAAGCCTGGCTAATTGATCCAAGAGTGAAAACAGCCCTATAAAGGTTGAGGAACTTATCAGTTCACCAGCTGCCCCCTTCCACTTGTCTAAGGTAAAAGTTGACAAGAATTCAGAGAAGAAACATTTTGTGCTGCTGAAGTTAATAAAAAGAGACTGGAGGCCTAACTCTAAAGAAAGAAAAAGTCGGTTTTAGGGGGTTACAGGAGAAGGAAATTGGTGCTGGAACAAGCCCTTCAGTCTTGGAGTTGCATCAGTTTTTAGGTGTTCAAAACAAGGCTAATACAAAAGGTTAGTATAACTGTTCCTTACTGCGGTTTGGACTAGGCGACCTGAAAGGTCTTTGCCAAAGCTATTATCAATGGTACTGTGATACCTTTATAAGGCAGCTTTTGTACTCCAATAACTGAAAAACGGATGTTCTTTTTAGAATGACATTTCACAGCCTGCAAATCCTAAAATGGACTAATGGCTTTGACTTTTTGGGGTAGGAAGATTGGTCTGAAAAGTAAAGGGCTAGCTTGTGCTCGAAACTTTTGAACCTTTATTTGTTGGGTGAGAAATGGCTCACGCACTTCCTCTATCAATAATGATGGTTCAGAAGATGTCATTAAAGTTGAGAAGGTCAGCAATTTGTGAACCACGACTTAAGTAAATGTGCTTTGAGAGAAAGCCTTTGAGCCAGCCCACGTCATGGTGGGCTGACATTAGGAAGACAGATACATTTCTTTGGATACTCTAAGGATACTCAGATATTTTCTCACAGACAAATTTGAACTAAGAGGTACATCTTCTTATGGATTATGGTATTTCTGGGTGTATTTTTTAATGGAGGCTAAGATACACAGATACAGTTTATTGGCTTGAAAGGGGATGCCTCTCTCTGCACAGAAGAGGACAAAAAAAGATGAGGGATGGTGAAAGTGAATGTGATTGTAACTTCTTGTATTGCTTCTATCTCTAGTACTATAGGCACTAATTTTGGCTTTGGCTGACTTTAAGATCAGCCTCAGGGCTCCTGTGATATATACCACATGAGATGGCTCCGGAGTCTTTTTTACTCAGCAATTCCCAGGACACTTCCTCAGCACTAATTCTTTAGAACTTCCCAAAAACTGCAGAATTGCTCAGTGTCTGAACCATCATCAGGTTAACAGTCTGATTCTCCTACCCTTACAAGCAATCAAACAAAGAGAAGTTTGTAATGCTGCTAGTTTGCATAAGGGTTGTAAAAAATACGAGGCGTTGAAAGAGCAAACAGGTGTGGGTCTAGTGAGGGAGCTCAAAGGGTGGTTACCTCCAAGCACCTCGAGCGCTGCGTGGTGCAGTGCACACGTACCACTTCAGCAGCAGCTAAACAGAGCCCCATCCAGCTCATGGTGGCATCTGGCCCAGAACAAATAGCAGCTGTACAAAATTTGGGTGTATTTTTTGTACAGTTCCTTTGACCTGAATATTTGTCTCAGAGAATTTCAGACAGAATCGAAAACTGTTTTCGCTGTCAAGGTAGGCATGCCACATGTAGCCGTGTACCTAATCCTGCATTCCTCCTGCATTCCAGGCACCCACAAAGTCAATGAGAATTTGAGATGCAGAGTGAATACAGGGCTAGGCACATCATTTGAATATTTTAAGGAATGTTCTTGGATTTTTACAGTTGGTGTCATGTTTTCTACCCCATCAGTATGGATTAACAATGGTCCAGAGCAGCAGGAACTCATTTCCTATTCATATATGCTAATTGCATGGTGCTGGATAGCAGGGATTTCTTCCTAAACTTAAAGTTTCTTTTTTTTTTTTCCTTAGCAAATGGAAAATAGAATGTGGCTATGAAATATAAAAGCGAAGAAGATTTAACACAAACACTGAAATATTCGGTACTTCTAAATATGTACTCCATTCTTAAAAGAAGCAAGACCTGCAGTTCCTTCTTATGCATTTCACATGGATGAAATCCATCCTTCCTTAATGTGAACCCCAGTTGACTTTGAGGTAAGTCTGTTAATCCTATAATTTATTTTTCATTATTGTTTCAATATATTATTTCATTTTTTGAAGTCTCTATGGAGGTAATTCATTAATAGTTTCCTAGTTGCATATCACTGCAGTATCTGGCATCTTAGAATAATGCATGAAATAGTACAACAACCACTTGCTGTATGAGACAGAAGTGTATACAAAGTGTGTCTTGTCTTGGTAATACCAATCCTAGACTTAATGTCTCATAGTAAAACACATTTATTTTGCAGAAGACCTGGTCAAAAGGTGTGCTATCTTTCCAGTGAAAAATAATAAGTTCTGAAATACTGGTCCTTTATTTCTGCCGGTCTTGGCTTGCTTCTCATGTGCCAGGCAGGGTTGATTTCTGCTGACTACGGTGATACTTTTTTTGCTGATACTGTCTGTTGCTGAGAAGATAGGTGGGAGAGGGTTTTTTTCCTGTTAGCATAGGCCTTCAGCAATACTGTTTCAAAAGATTTGAAAAGAGGGTGTTCAAACACTTGAACAGGCTTCCTAGCAAGGTGGCCAATGTCCCAAGCCTGTCAGTGCTGAAAAGGCATTTGGACAATGCTTTTAATATCATGCTTTAACTTTTGGTCAGCCCTGAATTGGTCAGGTAGTTGAACTAGATGATTGTTGTAAATCCACTCCAGCTGAAATACTTCTATTCTATTCGATTCTATTCTATTCTATTCTACTCTATTCTTTTTAATGCCTTTTTGTTTCCTAGTTTACATATCTCCATCCAACCTACCTGCAGACTTAACAACTGGAAGTCCAGAGTTCTGCGGACAGATCAGCATATAACTATGCTATTTACATTTTCAGATAATGCACACAATAAACCTGTTTTTCTCTCCTAGTTACCGATGCCAGCTAGGAACATCTATCATCATTTTACAGGTCATCACATCATCATATGGATATAGAATCTGTTTTTCACAAGCTCTTTGATTGGATTACTAGTATTAGATTATGGGGGTTTTGCTGATGCTAAAAGCTTATAATTATGAAAATAGTGCCAGCTAGCTACTACCTCTCTCCACTCTTTCTCTGCACACTCTGAATTCAGCACACATTCTAGTTATCTGTTCTTTCATACGATGTCTATCACCTTGGTGTCATTCACAGGAGACACTGGAAATTTGGCAGTGGTTATGGCCTGCATGCATCCCACACATGAAACAGAGCTTATGGGGATGGCAATTGCATTCAGCTTCAAAATTCCCAGTACATTTAAGGGCAAGCAGGGGGCTTTGTTTTGAAGACCCCGTGAGACCAGAGGGTCTGGGAAGACACCCAGCCTCCTGCATCCCCATAGCTCAAGCATGCTGCAGGTCACCCGAGCGGTGGCTGGGTCACCACATCCCCTCTGCCATGTCCTGCTCCCATGCCAGAGGCAGCAGGGGCAGCGAGATGGGCACCAGCCAGGTGCCTTCTGCACGCTCAGGAAATCTGCCATGCTAGAAAAATCCTCAGCAGGAGACTGCCATGTATTTTCTGCTCGTGCAGTGCATGACGTGATGTTGGCATAGGAATCAAAGCAGGGTAGAAGGTCTGTCACAATACGTGATTTTTAAACTAGAGGAATTAGGGGACAAACACCTTTTTAATATACGTTTAGGCTTATGAACAGAGACAAAGAGAAGCGGAGAAGACAGTGCGCAAAAAGAAGAAAGTGTGTTTATCACCTCCTGCATAAGAAACATCTCTTAGTATAGCAACATGGAGAACAATATTACTTTTGTGCTCTGCTAAATAATCAGAACAACAATTGCAAGCACAATTGGACTTCGAAGCGAGATAAGAATGCCAAATCTACCACAGCAGCTCAATAGCACCAGCGCCTGGTAACGGCTGTCTCGGTCTGTTTGCAAATGAGTGTTTGTGTCTCTCTGCATGTAGAGCATTTATATCTAATCCTGTCAATTTGTAGTGCAGATACTGCATTTTCCTAGATTTAAAGTAACTTCTCTTATAACTTCTGAGAGATTATTAGGTGTGATTTTCAAAATACATCAAGTTTCCATAATAAAACTCCTTTTGACTTGACTGAGAGTAATACTAGCTGAGGATCAGGTACATCTGAAAATCATATCCGGAAATAACAGCACCTTTTTGAAGATGCAAAGTGTATTTTTATTGACATAATAGTACTTCTCATTTTAAGTTCTTCACAAACAGTTGGTAGATAAGTTTCATATCATGCCTAAGATCTACATATTTAGCACATTCAAGCTGCAGAATGGTAATCTAGAGAAAATCAAATATGTTTTTCCATCTCCAACTTCTTGTTTTCCTTTGCCTTTACCCCATCTGATCAGCTCCAATCTGATGGCCAATGACCTCTCCTGCATCAAATATATGTAGCTTCCCCTCCCTCCTTAGCAATCATTAAACCTGTTTTGATACCACCAGACCCATCTGTTGAAAGCCTTGTCCACAGCGCTGTTTTCCTCTGGTTCTCCACCTTTTCATTCATCGTTGCTCTTTCAGGGTTTTGTGCAGCTCTTTCCGGGTTTTGTGCAGCTCTTTCCCCTCCCCACGGCAGAGTTTGCAGTTCTCTTTCAGGATCCAAGTAGAAATATTGCTCTCATTCTACAGATCCATTTCAATGAATGCAGTGCTCTCTAAACACAGCATTGTTAGTTAAACATTTTTGTGTCTAGAGTGTAAATCCTCCAACTTAATATCAGCAAAAGCCCACATGAATTTTGGGAAAAGGGTATGAATTGCATTGCTTATTTCAGTTGCAAATATTTTAAATCAAAACACTGATATACAAAATATTGTCATCATTTTGGTCACATTGCATTCAAAGGCACCTAAATCCTCCTGCAAGCATGGGAGACTCAGAGACTTACATCTTTTCCATTCCTTGCCCAGATATCTTTGAGTGTTTTACATTTTGGAGGAAATAAAAGACATTCCAATGTCCATTACAAGAACATATTGGCAGAGGATTTTTTTCTATTTTTCCCATGGAATTTTGAAGGGGGGGGGGGTAAGATTATATTTAAGATTTAGTTTGTTTTGCAACTCAAAGTCATCAGCTGCACATAGACATTCCTTGTGGTGGGTCCCACAGGCTTACCTGGTATCAGTCTTTGGGTCGGGAGGTTCCTCCAGAGCCAACCCTGAGCACTCCTGTGCTCCTCCATTTCAGTGACAGAGTCCTTTCTATCAGTTGTGGCAGGAGGACAGTGTTGCTCTGCTTCTGCCTCACCATGGATTTCTGTAAATGTTAGTGAAAGGTTTGTGTTTCTGCTGCATGAGCTTGAAGGTCATACCCTCTGACTGTATCGAAAAGCGTGGCCTTGCAAGAGACCACTTCTGCTTCTGCGCTTTCTGGAGGAAAACCTTCCTCTGCTGCTATTTCTTATTAATCCACAGGCTTTGAGGTTAATTCCTAGGAAGAGATACCCAGAGACTGAAAATTAAATATGCCACAGCTGTATCCTTATGTTCTCTGACTTTCTTTACGTAGTTTAAAGCTGGTGGCTGCAAACCATACTAAAACTACTGAAGAATGGTTGGGATGGACTGGGATGTCCGCCTGCTGTTCTCACTGGAAGAGTTTTTTTTTGCATCTTCACAAAGTTGGTGGATATGTCCCACATTATTGAACAGTACCTTCCCCTACCGCAGGCAATGAGTTCCTGCTCCACACTTCAGGGTCGCTCAGGTGCCAAGGGTGTGAGGTACTGGTAGGACAACTTCCTCCTCCCCAGAAAAGGGCCAGTAAGATGTATCAGGTACCATGGTCTGATGTGCACTGCTGCTGCGTTTCTGATGGTCATTGCTTCCTCCCACTGCCTGTGCCATTTATTCTGGTCTCGTGGCACAGGACTTTTCATGTTGTGGCCACTGCCAGCCCAGAGGGTGCCACAGCAGCATCAGGCTGTACTCTGCAAGCCAGCGCAAGGGAGATGCAGTTCAGCCTCCCAGATAAGGCCCAACCCTCAGGAACCATGCCCCGAGAGGCTGGTAACAAAGCAGGTCTGGCTACTCCTCCACCCCTGCAGGACCAATATGCCCAGATAAAGCAATCAGTTCCCATTCCTCTGCTGTCAGTACCTGTCACTTTGATGTTTTCACCACTCTGTAGTTCAGTTCACCCCCATCGACATTTGTTGCACTGTCAGCTACTTCTGGTTAAGATTAAATTTGGACAAGTTAAATAAATACCCATTAATGAAGTGGCTCGTCCTCCCTTCTCGGGTGGGGTGGGAAGACCAGAGAGTGTGGCTGATTCTTACAGTAAAGGCCAACACACCTGAAGCACTTTGGCTCAGTGGTGCTATTCCTATATCAGCCTTTTCCTTTCAGCATTCGGTATCTTGTGCACGAATGCCTCTCATTGACCTCCTGAATTACAGAAGCTCTGACCTTTTGAAGATAAAACAGCTTTGTGAAGCAGAGAAGATTTTGGAGCATTCGACTTTGGAGGCTGAACTGTGTCAAGGTGACATCTCCAGCCTGTGGCAGGGGCAAGGGACATGACATGTCCCTCTGAGGCTGCTCGTGGCAGTGAGAAGGGCAGGTAGACTGTCCACCTCCAGTTCTCCTTGTGAGGTTCAGTGTGTGGAAGGTGGTCTTTCTGGGAGTCTGAATCTGTCAAATATGGAATTGGTGATGACCTTCAGTTTCTGAAAGATCCTCAGGCACATTTTATTCCTTGGAAACAACCGCTCCACTCACCCACTTATGAGAAAATCAGAAATTATTTCTGGATACAGACGTGCTTGTTCGACTCTTCGTTCTGTTAAAGAAAGAGTTACGAATACCTACAATGCAGTAGTAACATCAGGAGAAGCTTGCTGCTTCTGCTGTGTTAAATTTTCATTCATCTATCTGACAACAAAACCCCTAAAGAATTTCAGCAGATATAGCTTTTCTTATAAAAATGTCCCATTTTCCAAAAAGGACATTTACATCCACAGGCCAGCCCGCCAGCCCAGAATACAATTTTAGCAAATTGTTACACTCACCTCTATATTTAGACGTAAATCCTTTGCTGACCTCAGTGGGGTTCTACAAGAAGGAAAGGGCTCGTTCATGGGAGACTAATTGTAAGAAAAGAGCAAAAATACCGCACCTGCCATCTGATTATAGAGTTGAATAGTTGGTAAAGTTTTCAAAGCAGGTTTTGTGGAACATCAGGACTAGATTTTCAGGTAATGGTTCTCCATCTCCAAAGTCAGGTGGAATTGCTTGTTCTTGAGACTTCTAGAAAGGAGGGTTTTCATGCTTTGTTTTACACATCACACATTTAAGAATTGTTTCCTGGGGAAGCTGCATGTTTTCTATAAAATGGACAAAACTCTAAAGCAATTTTTATTTTACTTCAGTATCTGTCAAAAAAAAGCTGTGTTAAGTCTTTCCTCTCCAAATATCCAAGTTATGGTTTGCCGCCAAAGTTTGGCATCTAAAGTTTAGTGTAGTCAAAGTGTATGAGAAAACTTACACATCATTTAGTAGTCTAATGCACTTGTTTAAAAAGGAAGAGCAGGTTTAATTGAGCATACAACCATGTCAACTTGTCACTCCCGGAGCAGGTAGTGTCTGCAGACCGGGGCTGATAAATGTTGCTGTAGCTGCCTGAATAATTTCTGAATTTTCAGGGCAAAGGGACTGATCCAGCTTTTTACTGGCACCTAAAGATGCAATGGCCAACAGAGAGAATTTGGGATGTGCGATGGATTCGAGCCTGGGGAGGCATGTGGGAGGAAAAAATAAAGCTTTACCCCTTTGATTTCTTCAGACTGGAAGTTATCAGCTTAGTAGAATATAGGGAAGAGAAAGAAGACCAGCCCAATTCAGTATTTCAGCTTTGGCCCAGATAATGCAATTGGCTTTCTGACTCCGGGTGGGCTCATAGTCACCTGAAGGCAATAGTTTCCACAGGGCTGCAGAAACCAGCCAAGCAGGACTGGCTGCAAAAACCAGATCCTCAGTTTTTGAAAACTGAGGATCGGGAACACTCATCAGACAAAGCACAGCTTTTGGGTGAAGGAAAAGAGGATACTGGATTTAGTGATGATACAGCTGAATATCTAAAACAGTGTAATATACTTGTCAACATAATTGCAGTTGCTTGTCTGATGATCCCATTAAGTGTTACAATTTGGTTTTCCCTGGGTATTTTTTTTTTGTTTAGGTAATTTCGGAGTGTGTTTTTTAAGCAGTTATATATGAATTACGAAGGAAATAGGTAAGAGAAATTATAATCTAAATACCATTTTGAACTGGCTTTTTAGACTGTAAGCAGCTATGATAGCCTTATGTCTTCCTCCTACCTGTTTATAAACACCAAGGGTTTATACTCTAAATTGCAAAAGGAAGAGAGGTACATGGTCTCAAGAAAACAATGTGCATTTCTCCGAAAATCATGTAATAGAATCTGTTGTCCATAGCAAAATAGCTGTTGGATCTAAAAAAACCTAGGGCTCCGTGGTGTACCTGTAGTGAAAGAGTAGCTTGACAAAATTGGCAGGGGAAAGGGGCTTGAAGAGTCTCAGAGAGATGGAGTGGCTTTCTAAGGTTGCTCAGTACAAGTCAGTAGCAGAGCTGGAAAAAGAACCAGAGTATTTTGACAGCAGTATCTCATCTAGCAGGCTGCTACCCTCCTGTCTGCTTCCATGTCAACATATATCTAATGTGCTTATAAACATGGTATCCCGGTGCCAGCCACAAAGCAAACCTTACCTTTTGTCCAGGAGATGTCCTATTCTCCAGCTCTGTGGTGGCAGCATGGGCTCACCAGACATCCCAGCCCTAAGCTCCAGCATCCAAAGGGACAGAAGCAGCCTTGCAGATGGTGGGTGTAGAGACAGTTCCATGGACCTGGCCCTGCTCCCTGGCTCCGGGAGGGCTGGATCTGCATGCCTGGTGCTGTGAAGGGCCCCACCAGGAGCAGGAACTCAGGCTGCAACCCTACGGAGTCCTGCTTGAGAGATCTGGGAAGGACCACCCTTCTGCTGCCATGGACACCTGAGGCATTCAGGGTCTGGCAATGCTTCATGCCCAGAAGGATTCAACTTTAATATTGCCAAACAGCAAATCGTTAAGAGATTTTTGTGTCAGACTGAGCTCTTGAGTGGTATACAGCAAATACACAGGATATTATACTTCATCGGCAAAAAACAGTTAACTTGGAAATCCCATCTAGACTGGCCTTTTTTTGGTTCTATTAAGGCATTTGCATATTTTAAAATACAATCACAAAATAGCCTACTAGTAGTTTTACTGTCAAATAAATACCTTGTAAGTACAAGGATTTCTTTCACCCCACCATCATCACTCCATTTATCTTTTGCTTAAATCCTTCCTCTCCAGAAATAATATAAATCAAGCCTCTGGGGCCTGTTTATATAATGGGGATTTATGTCATTTCAAGACAAATGGCATTTGCTAAGTTTCAGGGAAGCACCTGTATTAATTGTATTTCCTGCTCATGTGTTGCTTTTGTTTGCAATAAAAGAATTCATCTCAGGTGAGTTAACCTTGCTTTTAGAGAGGGCACCTGCAGTTATCTTAGTGCTTATTGTAAATCAAAACATGTTGAGCCTTTAAAGCAGTGAAATAAAGAGGTGCTGACAAGAGGGTATGCCAATAGGATTAGGAGCTTTTCTCACCGCTTGTATTATCAGGATGGAGAATTGAGTCACGTTAAATTACAGGGGGAAGAGATATTCCCAGAAATTCCACAGATCAGAGATTGACTTGCTCCTTCCATAAGCCTATGAATAGGAGGGGTATTCTGTGTTCTTCGAGATTAGGGGAAAAAAAAAAAAAGAGAGAGAGAAAAAGACACCTCCCTTTTAGCCTTAGGCGTCTATAATTGACCAAGATTTTTCTGCTTGTGATTTGATCCATCCAAACCCTGTTAGAGGCACTTGCCCCCAACTGAGTCCAAGGCTGAGGTGAATAAGAATTAGGTGACTCACTCATATGTACTATACATGCATTCACATCTATTAGGATAAATGACATGTCATTCAATTTAAGCACAGGCAACTGGAGATTGTCATATTTTGAAAATGACAACTGTTATTTATTTATTGAGAATATTTATACAGGCTCTTCCTAGGTACAGAGAATGCATTTTTCAGCAGCTCCCGCAACACCGGTGAATCAGGCGATTACACAAAGACCAGAAAGGCAATTCCACAAATGGAGAAACAAAGCCATCCGGCTACCGGCCACCAGGTCTGGGCCAGCAGAGCTAAAATGGTGCAAAACACCACCAAAGTCATAACCTAGCAGTTTTCTGTGGTCATTTTTAAAAGTGCTCATCGTGACGCTCTGATCCCTGTTGTATGAATAAGGTGCTGTAGAAAGCAGTGTTAGGTGATTTATCCCAGTTTTTAAGAATGGAAAAATTAAGAAAAAATCAGTCAGATGCTGGTTTCCTGAATTGGGGGGTAGGGACGAAATGGGAAGGAGAGGCTTGCCTTGCCCTGTCCTCACCCCATGCATCCTTCTCCCTCCAGCAAGGCTGGTGTGGTGCATCCCAGGTCATATGTTGCAGTCTGGGGGGGCTTTGTCCTCCCTGTTCCTGTACAGATCAGGGCTTTCTGCGTCTACCTCCATTGCCAAGCTGTGAGCCACTTGTTTAAAAAAAACCATCGTTGTTAGTGCTGTTCAAATAAGCACCGATCAAAATTATTTTCATCAATGGCCTATCTTTTTACAAAGTACAGATTTTTCATTAAATAGGTAGGTAGATGGATAGATAGATGGATAGACAGGTGGATAGATGGACAGACAGGTGGATAGATGAATAGATAGATAGATAGATATAGACAGATAGAAAAGAAAAATCCATGAGGTCAGAAAGAGACAACATTTACAAAGTGGTTATGAATTTCCTACCGTTATATCAGTACAAAGTAGGACTATATTTTACATCCATGTCCAGTCTTCAGTCTGGACCCAGCTCTAAATAATCACTGCAGTTTGATGGGACTCCCTCCAGAGTGGACACAAGGAGTTTGGTTTGGTATTGCATTTTTTTTTCTGGATGTCTTTATTATATTCGTTTTCTAACATATTTAACTTTCTTCAGAGTATCTAATCAGTAAAAAGATCATATTTCTGAATCTCATCATTCCTGTCTTCTTCATCTGATATTATCTGGAAATCTTTCTTTTCTTTCCGTAATTCTGAATTCTTACCTGTGCACATTAAATGGAAGCTAGAGCTTGCCATATCCTAGTATAGCTCACCATATCAAGTACAGCTACTACACAATTTTCTGTCTGATGGTTCAATTACACAGTGATACGATTTGTTCCACATTAAAAGTCCACATTCTCCACAACCTTCCTCCTGTTTGGTCTTCTTAGCACTGTACGCTTTAAAAACACTTGAGAGAAAGTCACTGTAGCAGTGTGAATCACCGAGTGCCCTCAAACGAGAGCCAAGGCCGATCAGCTGTTTGGAGGGGAAATTGAGCATTGTAGCACAAAACACGTTTTCTCCACTGAAAAGGTGGCTACCAAAGCACCAAGACCAACATTTTCTGCTGTGTGTTGGCTAAAGTTACTGACCCAAATAAATATCCCATGCTTCTGCAGCTCTTGTTAAATGAAAGATGCAGCCCCTCTGAAAACTAATTATGAGTTGGAATAAATGTAACCAAAGGTGGCTTTTGAGACATTGCCCAGCTTTGAAATGTTGGCTTTGGTTTGATTTACACTATTGATTTTCCTGAGGATGTACTTTGCAGGATCTGGCAACCAAAACAGCACAGCCTCTCCTGGATCAAGTCCCACAACACATGCTTCATGTTGTGCGGTACAAAACAGGGCGGACACATCCACCTCTCGTCCACATGCCGGGATGCACAAATAACCTACTCTGCCAGCTAGAGGCAGGATTTGCAGAGTTTTTTAAATTTGTTTTTTGGAAGTCCACTTGAAAAAATTTAGTTCTTCAACAGGAAAGATGTAATTGAGTTCCAGATAGTTTCAGTCCACCCAAAGAGAGATGTTTCTGTAGCCCTGGGCAGGTATTTTTATCCATGTGAGAAAAAATACTGGGTTACATTAATTACACATTCAGAGTTACATTTTATTTCAGGAAGTCAAGGGATTTTATAGAGGGAAAGTCCCATGAGGTTTGGCTTTTCTGAATTGTTCCCTCCCTGCATTACGGCTGTGTGTCAGGCTGAAATTTGCAAAGGCTTTTCTTCACCTAACACTATGTTTCTCGGGGAACACACTGAACATCTCAAAAACCCCATTAATCATCTCTGCAACAGCGACTGTGGCAAGTTGGGGCAGGCGTACAGGTCCCTTTCCCTTTGTGTCCCTCAGCCAGAGTCCTCGTGTCCCTCAGAGGTGATGACCCTCACTCGTGCTCTGTCTTTGCTCCATAATCCCCAAGCAGCAAGAGGAGAGCGGTCGTGGGAATGACTTTCCTCTCCCGTCCATTTCCCATGGATCTTGGCAGCTCACAAGCCCTCCACTTGGTTTGACATGAGGAGTTACTGGATACGTTTAAGTTGCATTGATGGTTCAGACCCACAGCTAACGCCCCTCCCTCGAAACACACCACGAGGTACCAACTTGCAGCAGCAGAGAATAAGCCCTGGTAAATGCAGTCCTTGACAGATCTAGGGAGAAAGCAGCCTCACTCAGGCACAAGCGAAGCAAAAATGGGAGGAAAATGGAGCAAACCTGTTGTCTGTGGCCCTGTGGCCCACCAGAGAAATTCAGGGAGGCTGCATGCGTGTCCTCTCCGGGGAAGCCACAACAGAAAACAGCTTCTCGTGCTGTTCCCAAGGTTTTAGCAAGGATACTGCAATTTGTTAACATGAAAATGTTAGAAATGAACCAATAAATGCTACCACAGAGATACTTCTAAATTGCCTAGTTACTTGTGGGGCTGGCAGAAGTCATGCAGACAGTTAAAAAGATAGTTTAGTTACTTGCAACTTTTACTGAAGATCAGCAGTCTTAAATTACAAATAATCAGCTCACTCCGTTGCAGCAACAAAGGTGTTCCAGTTGATGCAGGAGCCTCATCCAGTGAGTGTATGTTTGTAAAAGCCACTTACCTATGCGAATCAACCTGCAGTTCCCTGCCCTATCTTGCATGTTTCATTTATCTATGACATCTGATCGTTGCCTTTTTTCCAGGGATGTGTTCTCTGCCGGCAGAGGAATGGAGACCGTTTCACCAGCTGATGGAAAAGTGCGTACATCATTTATAAGGTCCAAAATGATCAACAGTGCCTGTCTCGGACCTCATTCTTCAGGAAAAAGTCAAATTGGTGGAAACTTTTGCAAGATTGGATGTTTAAATCTTCTGTACAACTCTTGGACAATAATTGATGAAATGGCCTTTAATGAGGGGGGAATGCCTCAGGAAGCAGTTCAAATTTAGCATGCTTTCAGGAAGTATTTTTGCCTACCAGGAGTTTTTGAGGAATATGTATTTGTTAGTCTCCTGGAAACACTCTTATTATTCTATTCTATTATGAGCAATGCTTGAAACAAAATATACTTTTTAATATTATTAGCTTCTCAGTAATTCACATCATCTGCTCTCTAGGCCATAAACTGCATTCCATACCCAAATAAACTCACAGAATCCTTAAAAATTAGTCATCCTCTTACCACTGGCATCATTGCGTGCGTATTAAATTCTGCCCTTCTTACTTGCAGCTTCATGGTGTGATTACCTTAGAATCACCCAGTTTTGATAATACCGTGTGTCAATGATGTTTTGTGATAATATCGTGTGTCAATGATATTTAATCATCAGAGAAGACAGACAAACTTTTTGGTTTTATACACATCATCTATGTAAACAAGAAGGTGGAACAATCAGGAAAAACTGATACACAACATATGTACTAAAGCATTCCTTAACAGAAAATTATTTGTATGAGATTCACACCTTCTTCTAGAAAGTCTCGCTGTGGTCTTTCTGCAGATCCTGCAGTAAAATCTATAACACAGTTAATTAAAGAGTTTATCAGAAGCATCCTAGCTGGGAGTCCTTCAAAGCGCAGCTGATCTTGAAAACTCCCGTTTGGCACAGAGCAACCACCTGTCAATATTTCAATTACTGCCCTCCCTGCCTGATCACACTTCAATTGTTTTCCAATAATTATTATAATCATCCACCCCGCAAGGGCAACCAGTTGTTTCAGGGGTTTAGGTGAGAGGCAAAGAACTGAAAAAAAAGCCCGCCCAGGCATTTGTCCAGATCTTTCCCTGGGGCAGCTCTGTATTTGAACAGCTGCTGGGGAGGCACAAACCAGCCTCAGAGCCGAGCCAAGCCTGGATAGTATGATGCATCTTGATTTCTGGGGTTCTTTTTCTGTTGTTGGTGGTCCTAATTTGAGTCCTGCACATGACCAGCCGCTTTCCCTACTGGAAATAATTTCACTAAATTAAAGGTTGCTGCAGTGTTTCAAGCCTGTCAAAGATCTCTCTTTGGACAGGCTCCTTAAAAAAAAGAGTCAGTGTCTCAAATCTCAGCCTCAAGAGCCAGGTTTCGCTGGGTGAAAGGACCGAAAAATCATTTGCCAGTCAGGATATTTTTTTCTGTTAGATTTCATGGGAAGAAAAGATTTCAGTTTTATTTTACAGGAATAAATGCCTTGGATCTATTATCATTTATGTGGCTTTATTCTCAGGAAAAAAAAAAGAAAAAAACAACCAACCAAGTAAAAATCATGACCCACCCTATTAACACTGCAAAACAGCTGAAAACGTTCTAGCTGAGACAGAAGCTAGTGCAAGGTAACCTAGAAATACTTCTGACCTGGTCTCCTACTATTTTGCACTGATTTCATGCTGGTGTAAGTTCATTCAAATGAGCAGAACCTTACTGAATCTATTTCTTTGGGGTGCTGTGAGTTTTTCAGTGATGTTATGAATATAGTACTAGGGACAAAATGCTGAAAAAGTCTGGAAATCTATTACGATTTCAATGGAGCCAGGAATTCACTTCTGAAGATAAAAATCCTGTGGGGCAACATGTTGGATATTATTACGCCGCTCAACCCTGGTAATAATAATAATTGTTATGCATGGGGAAGCCAGTGAGAGTGCGATGCTAGTAATAAATACTATTGTTTTACAACAGAGAAGCAAAACAACACACGCTGAGGTGGGAGGAAGGCAGAAATAGTGACTCTTACATCCTACAGTTGTTTGCACTGTGTCTAGCCACTGGAGAAAGGGAGACGGGCACCATTGCTGACAGCTCGAGGAAGACTTCAACCTAATGGGCAGCTGCAGCCCCAACACAAATAACCGCTTTGCTGTGTAAGGAACAGCATGCTCGGTCGTGTGGAGGATGCTGCAGAGCCTTTGTGAAAAGCAGTATATTCTGCAAGGATGGGCAGAGCTCTGCTTCCTCCCACCTCGGAGGAGAAGGGGATCCTGCCGGCTGAGAGACGCCTGCTGAGCTGGGCTGGCAAAACTCTCCTCCGGAGAAAGAAGGAAAAAATGGGGTCAGTTTTCAATAACAGACGAAAAGAGGAGCCAAGAGAAAAGAAGGTAATAGAAGAATGACTGCATGAGAGAAATTATGGTGGCAAAGTCTGTTTTCTTTGTCTCGTAATAACCCAGAAAAGGAAAAGTTTCAATTTTGTTAATAAAGGAGAGTATTGAACTAGACACAGAAATGCTTATTCTACACAACGTGCAGTCAGTCTGCAGAGCTCCCTGCATTTACCAGGTCCCCAGGACGTTATGATACTTTGATTTGTATAGATATAAAACATGTCCAGAATAGCCAGAAGAGAGGATGATAAAGACAGAACAGGTCTCTTGGAGAAGAATCCAGGTCAACAGTTAATTAGAAGAGCAGAGGTGGAGGCTTAATGGAAAGGAGCTCTTCCCAGAAGCCTGTGGCAGGCAATCCCTGCTGGCAGAGGAGCAGTGCTCCTGCCTGGGGGGAGCCACTGGTCCCCTTGGGCTGGAGGGTGCCCAGACTCCATGCCCAGAGGCAGCAGCACCTCACCGGCCACTAACCTCTCCTACAGCTCCTGAATCCCACCCTCTTCCTCCTGGACTTCAACAAGCTTGAGAGGTGGTCCTATGTGAACCTCATGAGGTTCAACAAGGCCAAGTGCAAGGTCCTGCACCTGGGTCAAGGCAACCCTCCAGTATCAATACAGGCTGGGGGATGGAGGGAGAGCAGCCCTGCCTAGAAGGACTTGGGGTACTGGTGGATAAAAATCTTGAGATGAGCCACCAATGTGTGCTCGCAGCCCAGAAGGCCAACCATATCCTGGGCTGCATCAAGAGAGGCGTGGCCAGCAGGTCAAGCGAAGTGATTCTGCCCCTCTACTCCACTCTGGTGAGACCCCACCCGGAGTCCTGTGTCCGGCTCTGGAGGCCTCAGCACCGGTTGGAGTGGATCCAGAGGAGGGCCATAAAAAATGATCAGAGGGCTGGAACACCTCTCCTACGAGGAAAGGCTGAGACAGTTGGGGCTGTTCAGCCTGGAGAAGAGAAGGCTGCGGGGAGACCTTAAAGCAGCCTTCCAGTACCTGAAGGGGGCCTATAGGAAAGATGAGGAAAATATGTTCAGCAGGGCTTGATGCAATAGGACAAGGAGTAATGGCTTCAAACTCAGGGAGGGTAGATTTAGACTACAAGATTTAGATATAAGGCAGAAATTTTTTACCATAAGGGTGGTGAAACACTGGAACAGATTGCCCAGAGATGTATTGGAGGCCGCATCCCTGGAAACATTCAAGGCCATGTTGGACGGAGCTCTGAGCAACCTGGTCTAGTTGAAGATATCCCTGCTCACTGCAGGGGGGTTGGACTAGATGACCTCTAAAAGTTGCTTCCAACCCAAAGCATTCTATGATTATATGACCGCAGGAGCATTTCCACACTGAAATATTTGTGCTGTCTTCATCATCTCTTTCCACCTCCACCTCTGTTGTCTCAGTGAAAGAGCACCTTCCATGCCAGTGAGATTTAGCACAAGCTTGGTGCTTTGGCTGGAGTTCTCTTGTATGACAACCTTTCCTCCTTGCCATATATACTTTGCCCTGAGACGCAGCAGTAAAACTCTTCAGTCAGTCTTTCTCACCCCTACCCAGAACTTAGGCTATTTCTTTAGCTTGAATATTGGCAACATAAATGTTTTTCCCCACTTTTCTCTTCCACTACTTGAATCACATCCTTCTCCTGCACAAGCCCATAATTGGATTGTGTTTTGTTGTTTGATTCCTGTCCTTCATGTGTTACAGATATTTAAAATCTTTTGCTTTCTCCTTGATTTTTGGGAGGTCAGTTACAAGTCCCAGTGGTTAGATGTGTGTATCAATCACCCATCAAGGTCAAGGGAGAAATGGTTGTCCCAGATTTCAGAGAAATCTGAGCCCAAACCAATGAATCCGCTGACGACAAGCAGTACTTTTTGGAAACTCGTTGCCTGTATAGAGGATGGCTGAGAGAAGATTACCACTGCCATTTTTAAAGCACACCACTACTTCAAGGAGTCCTGGGCGTGTCAGCTGCTAGTGTATGAGTGCCTCCCGGCTTTTACCAAATGCTCTGCTTTGGTTCTTTTGTGGGATTAGGCAAAAAATATTGGCAGTAGCAGCAGGATATTTTTGCAAGAAACTATGTACAAATACCTATCCAGACACATATGTAATGTTGAGGTCAGGAGCTCCATGATGGCAGACCTTTGCAGAGCTGAACACAGGAAAAACACTTTCAACCCAAGTTCTCTTGGCAGTGCACAAACAGCACATGATAGTCTATATACATTTTTTTTTCTCAATTTACAGTTTGTTAAGTTCCTATTTTTAATGCATATCTTTGAAAAACACAATTATATCAATACTGTATTTTTATCAGTTGACATGTGAAATCTGGGTTTCCTTACATAAATTGTGTAATTTTGTGAAGTGGTGCATTTAACCGAAGTTGTTTAAGGTTATGCCATTAATTCCTGAAGTTAAAGCACATCACGTGGTAAATAGGTTCCAACCCTCGCTGATTTGCAGCCTACAAATAGGCCATAGAGAAGATTTACCATAATCCATTTGTCATTTATCATAATAGCTTATAATTCACTCCTATTGCTGCCACCTTCCTCCTCTGCCACGTTACACTTCTTCACCTGACCTCTGCTCACCTACTTGTTGCCTACTCAAAGCCATTTTAAAGTTTCCCTCTGCTGTTCTGCTCGTTTGAACTCCTGCTAAGTGGCACTGCTCTGTTGAGCCATCATTAGATTGCTCCTTTGATAGCTTGAAATTGGCTCATACTTTGCACTCATTCTGGTTTAAAATTAGGCAGCTACTTAAATGCTTTGCTGAACTTGGGTGTCCTTCATGTAATTTGGTTGAATCTTTTCCCTGACTCGTGGTCTTCCCTCACTGCCTTGCAGTGACTAGTACTGTTCTCTGATATCAGCTCTTCCAGCAATGTCAATTTTGCAGTCACTTTTCTTATTGAACTGGTAGGAAAAGGTCATTAACTTGTTGTCCACGGTCTATTCCTGTTGCCAACGAACTGTTCCCCACAAACCAAGGGTCAAGAGTTGCCGTAATGTACAGCTGATAAACCCCTACTCCAGCAGCTGCAATCTCCGCACTTGTCCCACACCATCAAGTATAAATGTACACGCAGCAGAGGGATAATGACATGAAGCCACCACCACAGAGATGAGTTTTCAAGGATTGAAACTAATAGCTATTGCAACAGCGATCAAGATTATATTAAAAAACACGGTATTGCTCTTTCTGCTTAAGCCTTTCATCCAAGGATCCCGGCACACATCACAACCAAGCCGGGTACTTTCCTCTAATGCTGCTTCGCTCTCCAAGGTTTCCACCTTTAATGGCACTCACCTCTCCTACAGCTTTGATTTCTTTTCTCATCTTTTCCACTACTCCATTTCTTCCAGAGCTTGCATACGCTTTCTGTTTTCCTGCTCCCTTTGCGATAAAAGTCCTGATTTCTGTCACTGTCTCTTGGCATCTGCTCACCCTCTCCACCACAGGCCCTCCACGGCTGGCCATTTGCTTCAGCAGCCCTACAACCTCCGCCGCTGCTCTTTGCAGATGCAGAGAGATGCAGAGAGATGATGCAGAGAGCACATCTCTCTTTCCCTGTCCTGCCCCGCCAGGTGATGGAGCCCCATGCCCCACTGCAGGCACCAGCTGTCCCCACTGCACCTGACCAGCAGCTCCTGTCCCACCGGGGTGAGCAGGGGCCGAATGTCTACACGTGTGGGTAAACCACTTAACTTCACCTGCTATTAAGGGTGAGCAAATTTCCGTGTATAGTGGAGGCACCGAGATGCTCGGTAAGTGGTTCCTATAGCAACTGTATCCAGGTGAAAACTCCTGCAAGTGCTCCCCTTCCCCCTTTCCGGCTCCCCACCTCGCCTTTCTTTGCAGTGATTTTTCGTGGCAGGGGGCGAGTGAAAGGGATGCTAGCCAGGCAATTTAACTGCCTCGGGTTACCCACGCGAAACACGTGTTAAGTGCTGTCTCTGGGAAGCGGCACCGTGTGCCCACGCGGTCCTGTGTGTGGCCCATCGGCCAGCCAGGTATCGGTGACCACGAGTGATCAATACATACGGACTGAGGAAACACGTTCATTTTGCGGAAGGAGAATATCAACTGACTTTTAAGGGTTTGTGAAGGTGTTTATCTGCCACCTTTGTTCTATTGTACTTGTCACCTGGGTCCTGCTTTGTGCCCAACAGCCCTGACACAGAAATCGCCACCTCCTTTCACAGCAAAATTATAATGGAGTGCTAAGCAAGGGAGTTAAAAAGGTCTCCTGGGCAGAAGAAAGGAAATTCTCCAGAATAAGTTGCTACAGCATCTGAGAGGGGAAAATACAGCCATCATCCCCTGCTGTGAAGGGTGGACAAGGCCCTGCCTCTGTGAACCTGGGACTTTCATTCAGCCTAAACAACGAGTGCGATGGCCACACACCAAGGTCCCCTTTCCGGTCTGCTATGCTCTTCCTACTGTCCTAAGCACTCCGAGATATCCTGAGCAAAGCTGACTGGGTAAGCGTAGATCAGCATCCTCAGCCCTCTTTCTAAGCTAGCTGGCTTTGCTGGAGAGACACTTAGAGCGTGCCAAAGCTCCCTTTCTTTGGTAGTGCACTCAGAGGATAACATTCAGCCATGTGGTGTGGTAACAAACAGCTCTTGGGATGGGGGTACCATCAGCAGAAAAACTGACTTCACAGCCATATTCAATGGTTGGAGCAAGTCCTGTAGGTGATAACATAGTTTAAGAAGTACTGAGTTCAGCCTGGCCAAAATTACAGGTGAGAAGGAGATAACCCCTAGGTTATAATATATGTCCTTTACCAGGGTCTTTGTACAAGTCGTTGGACCTCAGGCTTTTCTCTCCAGTCATAAGGGGTAGAAATGCACTCTTCATTCAAACAAAAAGTTAAAGTTATGAAATAGCAAGAGCAGTAGGAGCTGCAATATTTCCACGGCCACAACAAATGTATAAAAATTGGCAACACTGAAATTGTTTACATATCTAATCACCTCATGATGGAATCAATGAGAATCATCCTACCGGTATCAGGGAGTTGCCAATGAGCAGAGGGCTGAGCATGGCAGGAGAAAGGCTGGACATGTGAGGCCACAGCTCTTCATAGCTATTTCTGCTAAAGGAGGTTATTTAGCGAGACGCCAACGGACCTCTCGCTTACCTCTCATGGGGAGCTGGGATGGATTTTTTCTGCTTTTCTCCTCAGGGTTCCCTCCCTAGGTCTCGCTAAATAACCTCCTTTAACTTTTGCAACTTTAGGTAGACCATACCTTACTGTCCTGACTCACTGTATGGGATCACAGGATAATTCAGGCTAGGAGACATCTCAGAAAGTCTTGGTCCAACCTCCAGCTCACAGCAGGGTCAGCTCTAATATCAGATTGCGTTGCTCAGAGCTTTATCCAGCCATGTCTCGAACCCCCTCCAGGATGGATATTGCACAGACTCCCTGGGCAACCTGCTCCAATCTCCTTGTCAAGGACAGAGAAGGGTCAATCCATTGACATTTTAGGGACTCTGGAGGCTACACAATTTGTCATGGAGTATGTCTAGTCAGGGAAGATGTCTGACAGGATTCATTAGCTAAAGGTTCCTATCAGGACATAGGTAGGCAGAAAGATGTCACTGCCAGTGAGGGAAGAGAAGATGCAAAAGGAGGACACCAAGGAATCCCACGCTTAAAACTAGCTCAAAATCATTGGCAGTAGCTCTAATCTTTTTAACTCTGAAAAATGGCCAGATACTTTTCCTTTGGACTCCCACATCTAAAGTCTGGTCCTCTAAATTCATAGCTTGCCATTGCATCTCCAAAGTGCAGAGTCCTCTTGCTTATAGAATCATAGAATCATGCAATAATTTGGGTTGGAAGGGACCTGTAGAGGTCATCTAGTCCAACCCTCCTGCAGTGAGCAGGGATGTCTTAATCTAGATCAGGTTGCTCAGAGCCCCATCCAACCTGGCCTTCAATGTTTCCAGGGATGGGGCACCTACCACCTCTGGGAAACCTGGTCCTGTGTTTCACCACCCTCATTGTAAAAAATATCTTCCTTATGTCTAGTCTAAATCTACACTTTTTTAGTTTAAAACCATTACACCTTGTCCTATCGCAACAGGCCCTGCTAAAAAGTTTGTCCTCATTTTTCTTCTAAGGCCCCTTTAAGTACTGGAAGGCTGCTATAAGGTCTCCTTGCAGCCTTCTCTTCTCCAGGCTGAAGAGCCCCAACTCTCTCAGCCTTTCTTCATAGGAGAGGTGTTCCAGCCCCCTGATTATTTTTGTGGCCTCCTCTGGACCCACTCCATCATGTCCATGCCTTTCCTGTGCTGAGGGCTCCAGAGATGGATGCAGGACTCCGGGTGAGGTCTCACCACAGCAGAGTACAGGGGCAGAATCACATCCCTTGACCTACTGGGAAACAGGGAGTAATTTTTTTGTCTTTACTTAAAAAACTACAAGACGAAAAATCTTGATCAGAATCTGTAGGATATATAAGGAAATCACTGAGTGATCTTTAAAACTACCTGAAAATAACTCAAAGTCTCTGCTGATCTGAACCATGCTGTCAGCTCTCCCCAGGGACAGCCACCCTTGGGGTAATTGCGACATATCACATGCTGCTTGACATGCCGTGGAACAGGAGGAGCAGCGCAGCTGCCAGAGGCTGAGAAGCAGAAGAAAAAGGCAGGGTCCAGTGGCTTTTTTTCAGGATCCTGAAAATAAAAGCCAGAAAAGTGTTGCTGAAAATACCTGAAGAGCTGTGAAGAGCTTTGGCCTAGCATCTCCAGCATTTCTGCTGCCATTCTCAGGTCTCTGCTCTACTGCATCATACCTCACTGACAACATGGCTGCGGCCAGCCTCATTGCCTCAAATTTATTTTTGATGCAAAAGATGCAATGCAGACACTGCAGTGAACCCGTGGCTATCCCAAAGTGAGGGACAGCTGTACAATTAAGTATGGTTTTACAAGCCATACTTAGTAGAGTCATACTATGGCTGAGTAGCAGAGTTAGTAGAGCCTTACCATGGCTGTAGAGTCCTGACACCAGTCATGATCTGAGTAGAACTTGAAGCAATCTCCAGGTGCAGCAGGAAAAACGACACAGCAGTAAGCGGAAGGTCTGGAAATCTCAGTTTGTTATAACCATTGAATATCCCAGACTCGTGCCAACCTCCATGTGAGCCAAACGCCCCGTGGCTGGTGTGCCCCGAAAGGAGCCAGCGCAATGTCATCCTCCGTGTGACCAGACTCTGCCCAGCGACTCTCGCCAAAATCGGTGCCTAGAGAAGGCAAAGCAGAAGAGAAGCACCCACTTTTCTGCAGGTTTATGGCTAAGACTGGAGATAGAGGCAGCGACCACATGCCCTCGGGAAGAAATGCCGTTCTGGCAGTGATGTAGCTATACAAACCCCCTAGCTCTCAGCCGAGGCAGGACTACATGGCTGCATGTGGTGATTGACAGGAGGGGAACGTTACAAGCTCTTTGTTTTTTCTACCTAGAAAAATATGCTGGCACCATTTTCTATTTATGTGGGACTAGCAAAGGGAGGGTTGGTGAGAGGGGATAAGGGGGCTCTCGGGAAATGGAAAACAGCAGGAGAGCTGGATTTTCTTTGCTATGCTATGCAAATAAAGCAAGTGAACATGACTCTGAAACTGAGCTGATAAATCTGATTCTCATTTCTTGAGAAGGCTCCTTTCTACCAACCTGACAATATATACATGCATTACAGTGGAGACAAATTGCTCTCTGCAAATGAGAATCTTGCCAATTCATTTTTATAACTTACCTGCCTCCTCACCACCAACACATGCTTGTTTGACAACTGAATAATGCTTAGAACTGTGCAAACAAATGCAAACAAAAAATGTTAAAACTCCCAAAATTGAGGGATTGGCATCTTTTTTTCACATGCAGCAGCGAAGCTGGTGCCACCAGGTCCATTCTGCACAGCGGTGGTCAGTAACGAACGTTGCATTGCAGAAGAAATGACCTGAGCCTTGGATAAGATGTACCACGCACGTTTACTATGCAAACTAACTATGCGCCTGCGAGAGGAGCCGCATTTGGATTCAGCTATGCTGGAAGCCTGCCACAGTTTGGGGAAAATGTGTGTGAAATGGCTAGATTCAAAAAAGTGCCTTTAATGTTCCTCGGCTTTTCAACACATGTTTTTGGCTTCGGAGCTGAGTAACTTTATAGACTCTGAAGAATATACATAATCGTTTTGACACAGAGGGAACAGAGAGTGAGAAATTACCATAAGTGCAGCCAAACATTTGCTATATCTGAGCGGTTAGCTGTGAACTCTCCCTGAGCTGCTGGGAACTGACTGGAGAGAAGTTTTCTGTACGGCACAGACCCTGCGTAGGTGTTTGCCTGGTAGGTTGGGAGCAAAAGTCCCATTGGATTTCCAGCCACGGTGATGGAGATTCCTGCAGCACCACGAGAATGCCTCAGCTTCACAGCGGGCACATCGTCACCGTTCCTGGCTGAGCTATTGTATTTGCTGGCCCTCACTTAGTGCTGGCAGATCAGTAATGTTTTTTAAGCTTCCAGGTGTCTTTTTATGTTGCTGTAACCTTCCTCATTCAGTTCTCTTCCGTCAAATCTGCCTCCTCTGGATGGAAGAATTTTCTTCTGCTGCACGCCTGTGCAATACCACCTGCTGCTGCTGGGAAGACAGGAGAGGCTGGGGCTGAAACAGCTGCCAAGGCCATCAGCCATCACTCCTGGCATGGGTGAGCGCTGAGCGGGTGACTCAAAATTCCTCTCTGACTTCCCTTTCCACCAGGGAGAACCGCTGTTGCCTCAACTGTAGAAGGCAGCTTTCCATGGGGCCTGGCTCTCAGCCAGCATCATGGCCCCATCCCTGGGGAAGCGATGCCTCGCCTGCCTGGGGACGCTGGTGGCATGCACCCCGGACGCGCGCCGACGGCAGGGTCCATTGCGGCAGCTCCTCAGAGGAGGGACTGGTTCAGCGGCACAGCACAACCTTCACGGGAGGTGGTGGGACATGCAGGTGGGGACATGCACAGCTCGGTGGAGGATCTGCCAGCTCGGTGCCAAACGCTCTGTCTGTCACCGCATCAGCTCAGAGGGCGAGGTGATTCACGTTGCATCTGACTGGACTTCACTCTAGGGTGTTTGTGTGATTTGTAGTTGTTTTGGTGAATATCTTGGAGAACTACCCTCGGAAGTACCTGCCATATTTTTCAGCTGACATTAGAGAACTGAGGAGCTAAAATGAAAGAAAGACGTCTAAAATTTAACGTTAATTTTTGAGTTGCATGTGGCACCTTTTTCATTTCCACTTGCTTTTTTTTTTTGCCTTAGTTTGCTCTGGCATCAGCAGCAGAAATGCCAAACATCACAAGACAAATTGTTCTCCTGGTAGTTCAAGTCCAGAGGGCAAGACAAAATGCTGGAAATATGGCAAGGAAGTCTGCACTATGTCATAATAACAAATTAAGCATCCCCCATTCAAAAGGCTGCTTTGCCTCTGCCATAGAAAAGTCCATATTTTCCAGGGTCAGTTGTCCTGACTACAAGTTTTGACCTGGATCCAACACAACAAGTCTATGGAAAAAACCACACAATTTTTCATATCCAGTTCCAAGGTACTCAACATCACATACAAATCAATTGCAAATTAGCATCAATTTGGCATGAACCTTTAATTATTTTAAGGGAAAATTTACTTTATTTAAACAATTTAAAGGGCATGGGAATAATTTAGATGTCTTTAGGAAGCATGGAGATTACCTAACACAAATTATTCTCAGAGGTTTCTGAATTCTTACCCAGGTTAAGAAACCATTTTTCCTCCTCACAAAAGTTTGTAAGTACAATTACTAACAAAAGTCAATGATAAAGCAACAATATTCTTGGAGGAAAGTAGTATGCACCAAAATGGTGTATATATTCTGCAGTTGTCCATGTTCATGGACTAGGTTTCTACAAACTGGAAGGACAGTCTTTGGCTCAGATTAAAAATTTATTAATAATAAATAATACCACAATTGTTGTAGAGCTTCAACTCCTCCACTGAGCCTGGACTCCATTGCACAAGGTTTACTGGGCCTTTCCTTTACTCTCCCCTGTAATTCAGGTTTGCATTTGTGGAAATCAGGTTCTCTTTGTAAAAACATGGCTGTTGTACAGACAAATAGACTTTATAGGGAGTCGCCCTTCGCCTGTCAGATTAAACAGCAGTTCTTTTTTAAGAAGGACACTCTATAAATGTCTTTACATATGGAAAAATAATTGCCTGTGTCTACAAAAATCTCCGATGTGACAGAAGACCCAGACTACAGAAGGCAGTACCAGTTCTAGGATTCAGGTTATCTGACTAGATGTAGACAGTCAGCTTTTCATTGTATGATACCCAAAGCACCCTGTAGTTGCAATTGTATTTAGCAAGCAGACTAGAGAAAGCTTTAGTTTTTCCAAATTATGTTAACAGAAATTATTTCAATTCTTCAAGAAATCAAAAGTGATAGAGACTAAGTTTTTCCCCACTGAGCTCATGGATCATACAAAGTTACGTGATTGTGGTTTTGGTACATAATTATGGCCATGCAGGACGTTACAGCATCTTTGAAACTGCCTGGAATATATGATATTGCAAGTACTTAGTAAGTACGGCACAAAGGACATATTCTCTGCTCTTCATCTGAAATAGGAAAGCTATTTAGTACTTTGTAAAACATGTTAAATGAAGTTTGCTCTCTCTTGGAGATAGCTATTTTTTCTTCATTCTGTGCAGGTGGAATGTTTGAAAATTGCACGAGACAGGCAATTTTGGCGCTTCAGCTTGGAGTACCAAATGTTAGCAAATCATCCTGAACGGATCTGAAGTTTAAGGCTATAGTGTTATTCTGTGTGACAGTGGGTGCATTTTCATTTTCACCTATTTACATATTCACTGTCAGGAATGCATGGTAGTTACGGTGTAAAAGGGGTCTATTTAGGGAGAAAAGGCAGATACTGTTTTTGAAAGTTGTTAGTCAAAGAGTATATACGCACCAAGAAGTGTATAATAAAGCTTTACCCAGGAATGTTTATTGCAGGAAGGGGAGCTGGACAGGTGCAGAGAGCCAAAACAGAAGAAATGGAAATGGACAGGTCTTCATGGGGGATGCTGAGCTCTCGTGGGCCATGATGCAGTAGAAAAGCACCTGCCATGTAGAAAGTGAAATAGCTCAGCTCTATTTCTCAACAAGTCTGCACTGCTTTTACTCCGGAGAGTAATAACCCAGTTCAAGTGCAAAACGTCCCATCCAGGGGTCCATTTCTGTTCCATGTCTGTGAAGACCTCAGGTCTGGGAAGGAGTTAGAGTTGCAGTGATACTACAATCCATGCATGTGAGATGCTATTTTAGGCAGAGGGTTGTGACTGTCATTATTTAATTCTCACTGATATTTCTACTCCTAGCTTGCCCACACAACCAGCTCTGCTGCTTTTGGGAA
Source organism: Opisthocomus hoazin (assembly GCF_030867145.1). Taxonomy (NCBI): domain Eukaryota; kingdom Metazoa; phylum Chordata; class Aves; order Opisthocomiformes; family Opisthocomidae; genus Opisthocomus; species Opisthocomus hoazin. The sequence continues at coordinate 66,317,890 of NC_134417.1, read as the reverse complement.
CTCGCTGGTGCACGTCTGAGCGAAAAGTCCAAGTATTGCCAAAGGAGTGTGCAAGGAGGGCTGGTCTCCACAGCTTAATGTCTCAGGAATGAAGCAGAAAGTGGATTGTGACTATAAAGTGACAGGACAGGATAAAAGTTATGTAGCTAGGTGTTTTAATGGGGGATTATTTTTAAATGGAGCTTTCATTTTGCTACCAGTAAATCATAGTTATGATGGCAGGAATCGCTTAACCACCCAAGAGCACATTGACTCCAAGCTCCAGCTGACCCACTTCAGCACCCAGTGGAGCATGGTACAGATCCAGCCTCCATGTGGGGACCCCTCCTATAGATACCGTGATGGCACCAAGACCACAGCAGCTACTCGAGAGTGACAGAAACAGCAACGAAAAGGGTACCACAACTTTGGGGTCGAAATCTAATCTTAAAGGAGTCAAGAAGTGCTTTTGATGGAGGCAGGTGGTGTATTTTCCCATTACCAGCTACTTAGATCTCTAATAAAAGGTCTAGTAAGGATCACTGCCAGAAGCAAACATGGTTAGCTGTGTGTAGGACATCATTAGGCAGCAGGCATGATTCACTTGCCTAATTAACGCAACACTTCTGTTGTTGGCCCGTGTGGGGTAACATTTCTTTTCCCCACGGGAAAGGCTTGCTGTGCATCCTCTGGCAGTGTTGCTTGTAGACCTTCATCCTCCCAGCATCCCAGCAAGCACAGCTCACCGTCCCGACTGAAGCCACAGTCTGTTTGCTCTTCTGGTTAAAAAGTGAACCTGCTTCTGCAAAGCCCCCAGCGTTCTCTCTGAAGGCTATACTTACTATCCAGAGCATTAAACAAATTGGTGTGTGTGAGCTTTGGAAGAAAAGGCATTTGAGTTTGAATGCAAAGGCCAGTCCTGGGTAAACCTGGGGCCTCCACTCATACAGAGCCACATCTGTGATAATCAGAGCTGAAAGGGAAGCTTTAACCTCTGGGGTTGATGGAGACCAAAATGATGAAAGGATTTTTTAGATGTGAAAAGACGGATCAAGAGTTTTACTAAATCCTGGGTCAGAGGGAAGGTTGAAAATTGCCTTTGCCCTGAATCTGGGACATTTCAGGCTGAAGCAGGTGTGCCTCACATCTTGAACATTTCATGTGTTCTCATTTCATTCCCTCTATTTTCAATTCCCATTCCCTCAGATTTTATTTACTTGTTTCTTCAATAATATGATAGCAAAAAACAGCCAAGCTGCAAAGCTTCTCTCTAAATGCCTGATTTAAATAATGCATCCATTAATTTTTGCACCAATAGTGGTACAACATAAAATAGTACATTATTTTTCAGAATCTAATTCTGCAAACATCAGACCATTTGACTAAAATATTCCTAATGTATAAATAGTTACTCTTGTGCATTAGTGTTTTCAGGCTCAAAGCTTTAATGTGTTACTTTAAAATACAAATATTTTCCGAAGTGCAATATATAAATGCAACTATATTTAAGTCTTCACTGAAATGAAGCATGAAAAAAAATAGTGATGAAGGCTTTTCTTCCTGCTGCTGAAATAAAAGACTTTTACCAGTTTTCACAGAACATCCTTAATATATACCTAGAATATTATGTGTGTAGTAGGTTGTTACTCTGTAATTGGTTTGGCTGATTACAATGATTATACTAAGTTGGCACAATAGTATACCTACCTGGTGAAAGTACTTCTGCAGAGCCCACAGAAATCTGCTCACTGGAGACCATGTGTGCTCGGAGGTCACAAATTCTGTTTCACAAGGATGGCAGCTTTTTAACATTGCTTGCATTTCATTTAAAAATAGAGCTCACTATTTTCCAAGTGCTCCTTAGAACAAAATAAAAAACCCTTTCCTATGGACTGAAATATTCCTTTTGCCACACGTTAAGAGATTGTGTTATCTCTTGTGTGGGCTAAATCCAAGAAAGATTATTTCAAAATACGTTAAAGAAGGAATTCTACATGTAAAATGGGAAGTGTTTAACACCACTGAACGTGTCTGTTCTGTGGATTGCATTGCAATGCTGACCCCCTTTGCCGGAGCTGTGCTCTTCTATGGAGAGCTTCTGCTGCCCAGCTTCAGGGTTGCACTTAGGCAAGCGTCACCAGGTAGAAGAAGCAAGAGGTGAGTTCACACTAACAGTGCCCACCACCCACGAGAGGAGCAAAACTGGGCACCTCTGCCCTCGGACACCTTCTTTCCTACACATAGATGGAAGCACCTGTACGCAGCTGAATGTCGCCAGTGTGGGGCTGGACTGGCTTCGCAGGCTCAGCCTCTCCCACCTCCCTCGCAAGGGGGGCAGCGGGGGCTGCAGGGTCCCAGCAGCACGCGTCGCTAAGGACAGAATTCGGGTCTTTCTTGGGACCCCTTCTGCAGGGGTCGGGGGTGGATGGGGCAGCTGCTGGCCTCGGAGGGGAGAATTTAATGGGCAATTCTGCGTTTCAGCAAGTTGAATAATAAAGTCCCGACGTCTTGGCTCTTCACACAAAGAAGGAAGCAACTCCACACATCGCCGCCTCCCAGTGCACAGCCCTCCCTGGGATCAAGTGCAGGTTGTTTCTCGCTGGAAAAGTTGCTGTGAAAGCCCCATCATCTCCCCCTCCACGCGTGGGGGCATTGCATCCCATTTTAGGGGCTGAATGGCTGCTGGTACAGAGCTGATGGCCACCGTGCTCCCGGGCTGCATGCTGGTAACGGCTTTCTGTCAGCAAGGGGGAGAAACGCTCTCGCTCCATTGCAGGGAGTATTAAATGCTTTTAGCAGGCAATGACCACCCTTAACGATTTCAAAGAGAGGAAACGAACCTCGAATCAATTACGACACTTGATTAGGTTACTTAAATTGATGAATCTCCAGCAAAATCAGCAGTGCCAACTCCCCAACACCGTGTGTGTGATTCGATGGCCCTTATAGTAATGCAGTTCTGCACACCTCCTGTTTTATGTACGTTCCTTTTGCTGTTACTCAACTTCCATCTCATTACCGGGAGCGTGGATTTCCACCTCGTCACTTCACAACCTTGTTTGAGCATCTCTCTGGTGATCGCCTGGTGATTTTTAGGCAGATTTTTTTTCCTTGAAATGCTAATGCATTCCCAATGAAAACAAACACAGGCCTGTAACTGTAATCGTGCCTCTGCTCAGTTTTATTTCAGATGAAACAGAAAGGCAACTTCAAAGCCATTGAAGCAATGGGTGACTATCAAAGGGAGCGTTGGCCTCTGATAACATGAAAGACCACTTTAATAGGGAAGTCATATAGGAATTTCTAGTGATCATTAGTAGCACGTAATTCACTTATTTGCTAATTAGGAGAGTGCCAGTGGTAGCAGTTAAGTGGAATATTGAAAACGGCGTACTGTTACCACAGCGCTGGCCCCGCTGAGAAGGCAACATCTGCTCCTCTTCCCACCCCACCACTTTTTTGCCCCTCCAATGTGGCAGCTGAGGGAAGTCTGTGGTTCTCCTCTGCTGTTTGGTGTCCCGGAGCTCTGTGCTCCTTTCTCTGCCCTGACACCCCTTCATGTCATTTGTCCAATTTATTAGTGAGGCTGATTTTTTAATCCCACATGCTAGAAGTGAAAAATTTGTGCGCGACTACATCTACTAAATCCCCTGACTGAGGTGGAAGGACAGATGGCAGATTGGAGGATGCAGGGTCCACGGGAGGTGTAACAAAATATGCACCCATCTGGGTCGAGTCCCAGGGAGGAGAGGGGTTGTACCAAGGTCAAAGCTCTCCTGTGGTCTGTAAGTCTGATAACAGACAGCTCTGGCCACCTGAGCAAGACTGCTTTGGTAGGGGAAAGCAAAAAATTAGGTATCTTTTATGAGAAGATACAAATTTCAGATACATAAGAGCTGAGTGATTGAAAACAGTGAGAACTACAGTGCTATAAATTCAGCAGACTTCATCAGATAAAAATGAGCAACAGGGTCTCAGACTGTGAATTCCTTAAAAAGGCAGAAATATTACTGATTAGGCAGTGTGGGATTCCCAAAAAAATGAATTTTCATTTATTACCCTTTCCTCAGCATAGACCCAGGAGCTGCTGAAACTCTGCACAAGTGGCGGAGTGAACAACCTTGCCTGGCAAATCACCAGGGGGTCTGGCTGGCACCCCTACACCTGGGGCACAAGTCCTCCACTGATGGGTTGTAGGTGGGGTGTGGAAGGGGACCTCCGCCCACCCAGCCGCTCCCTGCTCTGGGATGGGGAGTTGCCAGACACCCTCGTACAGTCTCCCACTCTCTTCCATGTTTATCCTGATCTCAGATCTGAAACGTGTAGCTCAACGTGGTACATCCCCACAGAGACTCTTGGCTTCAGGAACTAAATGTTTTCTGAAAAATAAAAATTTCTATCCAGAGACATTCTGGCTAATGCCACAGGGCGTGGCCAGGTGGGGACATGCAATGGCTTGCACAACAAGGTCTCCTTGGAAAACCAGCAACTACTTCCAATATTTCAAAGCAAGCAAACCCAGAACAGTCTCCTGCAGGAGGAGTATCTACACAGTGGAAGGTTTCTCCCCAAAGGACATCCACCTGGGAGCTTGCCATCACTTTCTGAAACAGATATGTTGACATATAGGCAGAGAGGCACAGCCCAGGCCCTGGTGCTGCTCTGCTCACCAGACACTGGCAAATCACCTACAGCACTCAGGCATGGGGCTCAGGCACAAGCATTCATCCTGATGCAACTCATACCTCTCTGAGAAATGCTGGATCCCTTGCCTCCAAGGTGGTCCCAACCTGAATTCAACATTTCCTACTCTCTTCAGCTCAGTGGCTGTTACCCTTTTGCATTTCCACATCTCTCTTGCTCTCTCTACAATTACATTTTTTCTTCCCTCACATGTTTTTCCAAACCCACTAACGCAATATTTGACTTACCCCATCCCCTCCCAAACTAACTATGTATTTGTTTTCAAGATATTCCAGCAGTAGGTTGAAGAGGTTCAAGTCCTTTCATGAACATTGGGCAGTTTCTCCAATCACTTGAAGTCTCAGTAAGAGCAATCAGTGATGACGATTAACAGTGCTCACTACAGAGCTGATGCTGAAGTGCCTCAGACGATCGCTGTTGCTCGTTGCTCATCGCAGCTATAAAAGTCACCAGCTTGCACCATGGAGACATCCTCCGGTCAAGACAAAAATGCTCCTCCATGACCAGTTCCCCACACAATACAGGACACCCATGTCTACCTGTCAGCAGCGCTAGTGGCACATCTCTGACAGGAAGCTTTGACTGTAGGGATGCTCCTCCCAGCCAGGGTCTCCCAGCAGTTACCCCTCCGGGCACAGAGCCTCTGGCCTGACCTCTTACAGCTGCTCTTCAGGCATGCAAGACCTTCGCTGTATTAAGGTGGTTTTGTACCGTGACACTTACCTCTGAGCTACATTGTCAATATGCAGAATATTTGCATTTCTTGCTATGGGGAATCTTCTCTAGAGTCAGTTCTGTGGTTCTTCCTTGCCCCTTTCTCCCACTTTCGAAACCTTTGTGGAAATGGAAAAGGTGAGACCAGTGTGAAACTCTTCCACCTACTGGAACCGGCTTCAGCAAAATCGAGGAGGAAGCTCCCTGAGTTCTCTTACTAACATGGCTTCCTAGGGGAAAAATCATGTCTATGTTCCCAATTTAAAGAGCTGAAGCTCACAACATGGTTCCAACAGGACGGACTCCAGCCACTGGACACCAACCAGTGCCCCTTGGAAATATTTGAGAAGTTGTACACTTTGCTCCAGTATTTTGAAAGTTTGTAAGGAGTTTGAATCTAGTTAAGATGTTGTATTTAAATCCCTGCTTCTGCAGTCTTCTGAAGGAAGGATGAAAGGAGGCCCATGTGCCTCACACACAGAAGGACCCAGCAGTCCAGTGGTGCCTGGGAAGCAGCTCCATACACGCCATGAACAACCCTGTGGTGCTTCCTCGAGTCCATGGCTGCAAACCATTTTTACTCCATGTTCTCACGTTCCAGGTTCTGATCCCACACCAATGTGAACTTGATACAACACCCTTTGACATCAATGAAGCTAAAGCAGGAGGAGATAAGGACTTGGGAGGCAGACTGCCTGATTTAGTGCCTTCTGCAATGGAAGAGGTTAGAGTTGGTACAATGCAAACTCATGCTGCATACCGTTAACACACAGCAAAAATCACTGCAGCGTTGAGCAGAACAGGAAAGCTATGATGAGGAAAGACTGACATGCTCATCTGCACTTATCCCCTTTGACACATCCGTATTTCCATACTGCTGTTCCTGCATCGCACCTACACCCTCTTGCTCAGCCATCACAAAGCACCAAGAACAAGCATGATCTTGATTACCAGCTCCATGTTGGACAGACCACTACATCTGAGGGAGAAAAATGTTTCAGTTCAGATCCTGCTGTAAAAATGTACAGCCGGAATTTGTCTAACTTGAGCTTCCAGTCTCTCAGTCTTACTCTGCCTTTACTGTGAGGGTAAAACACCATCTCCTTATGGGACAATTTTCTTCTCCATCAAGGAACTTGAGAACTACGATCAGATCACCACTCAGCTGTCTGCTAGATGAAACAAATTGACCAAGTTGCCTATGCCTTTCAGGTATGCTCTTCTCCAAGCTAGGAAGAGAGCTCGTTTCATATCAGCCTTTTCAATCCAGAAGCCACCTGGATCCAGTCCATTTTACTGAATCTGGACCAGGGTGTCCCTTGCTTCATTCATCCTAACCTCTTCACTCAGGAGACTCTTCTTTCTTCTGCCTGCCCCCAAACAGCGACTGTTCACACTGTTTTACTGACGGCCATCACAACCCACTCCAACCTCTCTTGCAGCGTGTCCTGTGCGTTGTTTCTGTCTCACTGAGTGGCTCAGGGCAGGGGGGCCATGTCTGATGCTGTGTTTGTAAAAGCACCACGCATGGCTGGTGTGACAGAAGGCTACCGCTAAAGTGTGTGTTTTCTCAATAAACAGTGTGACCTGCAAGCCCCAGATATCCTTGTAACATCAAAGTTATTTTTAAAAAGAACAGCAATTTCTAAACATGTCATTGCAACTGCAAAAAAAGGAGCCTATTTATAACTGTAATATATATATTCTATTTAAGATGAGTCACACAGTTTCTGCAGCTCCATCAAGTTGCAATCAAACCTCTACCCATTGCTTTTATAATTACTCTTTTAACTGCTGTGATACCTCTAAGGCTTACTCCATGTCAGACCATCTTTGTGGTACAGACAGCAAGCACCTGCAAAGGGGAACAGACAGCCTCTCATGAGGCAAGCTTCAGCCTAGTAATGCCTAGAAATGACATCCTGGGGAAGATGCACAGTACCGATGTAATCTTACCCGTGCTCACAGGCAATGAAACAGTATTTTGCTCTCTGTTTTAATGGACATTGATCATAGAAAAGCTGAGCAAGGAATAGAATCCAATGCACATTTTTATGAAATCCCTTAAATTTCTTAGCACCTAATGCTTCATCTGTGGAATGTCAAGTCAGAGGCTGGGAGAACATCACATCCCCAGGCTGCAGCCAAGGCTCCCAATAGGCAACGCGCAGCAGCACCCACCTTGCTGCCACATCTGCACAGCCCGTTTCTCTTCTGCAGTACCCGGTGTCAGCTGCAGCCAGAACCCGGCTCTGAACAGACCGAAGAGCTGGACCTGGCTTGCAGTGGTGAGTGCTCAGGAGATGGGCCCTGCAGCAGGAGAGCCAGAGAAGTGAGCTCATACCTGTGGGATGAGGTCCACTTTGTACTGCACCCTCTGCATTTTTAACATGCCCCAGAAAAAAAAAAATAAAAAGAATATGCCCTAAAAAGCCACTGAAGCAGTGCTCTCGTAATGGATCCATCTATACTACTGGTTACATTAGAAGTCTTGCCATTTCACACGCATAATTTCGAGTGAATCCCTCTTTACAGTGATTCAACAGTTAGTGCCATGTGCTGTGCTCACACACCCTCTCAGATGCTTAGGAGTGATTTTCATTCTTTCCCATTTTAATCTTCAGGTAGAAAAGGGCTTTTTTTTTACCTGGCCTCTTGCTGCCACGGTTTCCTGTTTGCCCTGACATCCCGCTGGGATCCTCCTCCATGGCAAACTGCAGGCGAAGAAGAAAACACGCTTGGGCTTCACCTCTAGCAATTTAAACACCAGCTCACACTCACCTACCTGCCTAGAGAGCACAACAGACAGCTTGGGAAGGGAGGCGGGAAGCTAATGTCTTAAATACGTCAGAGTCAGATTGATCAAACTCTTCTTCTAGGGTTTACACCTCTCTGTACATTTCTGATTTGAACTGGTTCTCTCTGGCGTAAGAAAGTGGTACTGAGCTGAGCACAAACAGAGTTGTTACACCTTTTGTTTTCTGGATTTGCTGGTACCACCCAGCCACCCCATGTTTTCCCCGAGGGCAAAGTGGCTGTATAGCATCAGTTCATTACCCAGGTCTTGAAAAATCAGGTCCCAACATTACTGTCAGCTTGACAGTACCACTGAACAGCCCTGTGACTGGGACGATTTGTCCTTTTCATCTTTAGGGATGCTAGAGGGTAGCGTTGCACAGTTCCACCACATCCTACTCGGACACTGCAAACCAACACCACAAGAAAGGGAAACATGGCCCCCCACCCACCCTCCCCAGGCGCCCTGTCTTGCCTTTTACATCTCGCAGACTTTCCGCTCCCTCGGGAAGTGTGTGTGTTTATTCTGCTCATGGCAGGAGGAGCCCAAGGCCGGTGGCTGGAGCATTGGCAGGGCTGGTTTCGCATCCTCCGTGAGTCACTGAGCAGCTGAGCCTCCATCAGGTGCGATGTAAATCCAGACCAGTGCCTGTTCCTTTTCATTAAGAGCCCTGAGCTCACCGCAGAAAAGATGAAAAGGAGGGCTGGTGATTATCCATTACATGGGACCCATTCACTTGCTGATGGGCTGGTTTTCATCTCCCTGCCCTGCCTGTAGGCAAGCATCTCCCAATACCCTAATCTGCTTTTTTTATTCTCCACCATTTATTTTCCTGGGGGTCTTGTCAATGGTGGCTCCGTTCCTTCCCCACGCCTCCCAGCGCTGCAGATTCAGAAGCATTAAAAGGTTCCAGCTCATGCTAACAAATTCTAGAAAGTCTGACCATTTATTATGAAGCCAATGTAGGAGGGATTTGAGAAAATCACGACATAAAGAGAGAGCTGGGAAGATGCAGAGCACAGCCACATCCTGGAAACACACAAAGGTGAACGGGAAGGGGAGGTGGGGAGTATTTAGAAGCCCACTAAATGAGGGCTTATCATCCAATTTATGTAAATCACTTCAAATGCCTTCATTTATTAAAAGTATTAAGCTGCATTACTGTTTGCCGTTGGTCTCCTAATTTAGTTGCTAATGTCTAAGACAACTACTGAAATTAATTTGAAATTAATGTTCCTATATAATTACTTAATGAATCTCACATTCACTGCCCTTAGCTCTCAGTTGACAAAGGATCTCACCCACTGCATGTAAGAGGTTGGAATACTGACTGTGATTTTAAAACGGTTCCTAAATTACAGTTTGCAAATATTTTACATTTATATCACACACTTCATCTTGAAGGATCTCGGTGTGTTTGAAATGTTACATAACATTCAGTCTTTAGTAAAATTCCATCACAAAAACTTTCTGGGCATCAATCTTCTTACTTCCCTGCATGCCTTGGAATTAAATCAAATTTAGCTGTATTATTATGCAAACACAAAATCACACTTGCATTAAAAGATTATTATTAGGGCTGTAGAGTCAGACACTTTAAAGATGGGAAATGCTGGAACTGTAACACTGTGCAATATAAAATCCTCTTCCATACACATGTACTCTCATAGTCTTTAATTTTATGATCATATATTTTCCTATACTCACCCTCTCCCTCAGGGGACTTATTAGTCCTTGTTAGTGTTCAAGAAAAAACAGGATAAGAAAAAAATAGGGTTCAGGAAAAAGCTAGCAGGGAAAAGTAGCTACTTGTGGAGTCCTTGCCTCATTCCTTACAAAAGCTGCAGTTTGTAATGCGTGTTCCTCCTTTTCTGGGTGGCTGACTTGATACCCCATAAATCCTGATCGGCAGAAATGCTGAACATGCACAGCAGTAACTGAAGCTAAAGAAACATTTGAACACGCAGAGCATTTTACATACTACTGAATCCAGTGAAACATGAGGTCCTGGGATCTCACACTGAGCACTTCAAATTAGCGTACACTTCAAAGAGGGGAAAACACTTCGACGTCTCCCAGAAACAGTGGAAAAAGTATCAGCGCATTTGCGAAGCACGCAGACTGCTGCGATACAGAGACCCAAACTTACCCACTCCACCTGTACAGCACAGCGTGGACACGGTACAGTAGGCAGGGAACAGGACACACCATGATCCATGAGCAGAAAGTATCTAGGGAACGGTTCATGCTGTTGTGCAAGCGAGCAGAGGGAGGCAGGGACCCGACGGGAAAACAGCAAGGGCTTTTCTGAGACAAAAGAGCTGAACTGAAAGCTTTCCAGACAGCCTTAATTCGGGCTGCTCACCGTTTCGTGTGCTTAGCTGTGACTCTGCATTTCTTCTTATGCGTGTATAGTTTCTTCAGGTCAACGTAAAGCAAGAGCACCAAACTCATTAGCAATCAGGGACCCGTCAGAGCTTTCCTCCCAAGTTAGCTGAACAGTGCTTTGCCTTGGGACGTCCTCAGCATCTGGGCCAGTGCGAGTCCACCCTCCCCATGCCGCAGAGTGCCACCTCCATCTTCATGGAGAGGAAAGCTGTAGATGCATTGCCGCTTGCTCCAGCATAGCTCAGACTAATGACACCATGTCCAAGGGCCACACAGTCTGGCTGAAGGACAGCCGGTGAGGAGGTTAGGTCTCCCCGAACACAGGGCGACGTTAACCTCTCTGCGACCTGTATCTCCTTCCCACACCGGGAACAGAGAGTACCCAGCAGACCGCACCCTGAAAACTTCCACACGCACACCTCCACAGGGTCCTATGTTCTTAACTAAAATGCCCAACCTCTCCTGCGCTCAGATCGCTGCCAAACCTCCCTCTCTCCACAATATTCTCACCCTTGCCAGACTGCGGATAACCCTTCCCAAATCCCTGTCTTCTCTCAGCATGTCCCCCCTGACACACCCAAAGCATTCCCATCTCCCACTCTTCACATGTTCCCCAACTAACAGGGATCACTGGAACATCTCCAGGAAAGACCTCCAAAGAGAACCTCTCCCACCATGGCCAATCTAAAAAACTCACACCTCCAAGCACATGGGAAGATTGGTTGCTTTTAAAGCTGTATAGCAACTAAAAGAGGATGAATTTCTGTAGTGATATCCTGGCCAACCACCTCAACTTCCCTCTAGAACACCAAAACTGTCAAAGATGAAAAAAAATGGCCAAAAAAAGTCTTTATCTTGTCTCAAAACCAGCTGGGTTTTGAAATTTTTAGAAAGCAAGCAAGCAGCCAACCTGAAGTAGAAAGGTTCCAAAGTCATTTTTATACTAGAAAGCTTAAGATGAACCATATGACCACGCAATAACCACAAGGACAAAAAAATCAAGAATGGCCATCAGCCTCTATTAAGTGCTTGATTTTGCAATAAGCTACATTCTCGGAGCACTTTGCACCTGACTTCTTGTTTACTCCTTTGCAACAAATTCTCTTATGCAGACAGCATTACATGACCATATCATCAAACTGACCTTCAAAGCAGACTGCTCTCCTCTTTTTTCCAGCTGTGGGTTTCAGGTCATGTGCTAGCAGTAACAACTTTCAGCTGCAAGAGCACAGAGCCATCAGAATACCTCAGCCTGGGCTTCCCTTCCAATTCTGCTTTTGTGAAGAAAGCAGAAAAAGATACTAAGACAACTGTTGCTCAGACTTCTTGAGGCAAAGATGCTTTTCCACCTCCATGGCTTCCTCCTGCTGCTACCAGTTGATCGGACAGGTTTCCAGAATCCTGTAACGGAAAGCAGCTGTCCCTATCCAAGGACTGCACCAGGCATCTCCGTAATTCTTCTGTCATCGTCTTTTGGTCAGTCTCCTTACTCACTTCCCAACACTGATGTGCTAATAACACCAGCGATCCCAGAACTGTGCTGAACATACTTTTTTTTCTTAAACTCCGAACATGAAGTTGAGGACGGTTGCATTGCTATTTGCCACTCAATACAGACTTCTCATTTGTCACTTGAAGTACAAACTCCAGGACTTTGTGTCCTACTGAGTTGGGCTGCACGAGCCACACATTTCAGTCTGAACAAGTCACTACTTGAGCATAGGTCAAGTCTACTCGAAAGGACCTCCCTTTCTTCTCCCAAGCAGTACAGAACTGGACAAACCAAAGGCATCCACCACCACCTGTAACACTTGGCTCTGCAGTACCATTCAGAAGGTAACGGAAGGTCTGTCTTTACAGAGCTATCTTCAGAAAGCAGGAAAGGTCACAGTGGATCTTGCCTCCACCATAAATATAGCAGCGCCTAAATAATCCAGGGAGGGGGAAGCTTCCTAGCATTTTGCATTAATAAATGCAATTGTAACTAAACAACTGAGTATCTTCCGTTAGCAAGGTTACAGCATTTAATACCATTACTACATGTGCATCAACCAATACCTTTTTTATGAAAGCTCACTTTAAATAATAATTATGTCTCTGCTTCTCTTCAGTGAACTGCTGAAAAAAAAGCAGCTATTTCAAATTCTGTGAGTATATAGCTATACTTGCCCCTTTATTAAAAAAAATTTTAATTTGCAGTCATGGCCTATGCTTCCAGGGTCGCCATATCTCCCCCTATGCCTTTGCGTACATCAGCTTTAACAGCTCCTTCCGGAAAGATGCACGGAATCGGTGATACATTTTGTAATTTCCACCTTCTGTTTTCTAGTTCAGGGAATAATCGAATCCAGTCACTACTGCTGTCTCTATCCAGCAACTATTTGCTGGGCTCCATGAAATGAGTTGGAAGTTTGATTTCCGTTCTCAGCAGGCCTGTCTGCACGACACAGATGAACTGCTGTAACTGGCAAATTGGAGGCAATTTCAGCAGAGTTTCCTAGGCTTAAATAAGCACGAGAACAGAACTTTCACCTCCAGAGAGGTCTCCACTTTCACAGGCTTGAGAAACGACATCACAAGATTGGAGAGTCTGGATTTCTGCTGTTGTAAGGTGCACTTTAAAGTGGGTTTTATCTTTCGCGCCTACCAAACTGGCACCCGCATGAAATTACTAACAAAAATAAAACAAGTCATTATGAAATAAAATCTTAAGGCAAAATAAGCTTTAGCACTCCTCCAAAGTCCTTTCTACTTCTGCTGCATTTTAATTGGAATACATAAGTATTTTATTTCTTTTTGACATCTCCACATCCCCTATGACAGAAAGGTTCACTAGTCTTCATTCTGGCATCGCTTACTCAGATCCCCACGACGGGAGCTGGTGCAACACCATCAGCCACTGACAGATCATCAGTAGCATTCCAGGCAAGTCCATCAATTCTGTCACATACAGCATTTCAGAACTGAAATACAAGTTACCAGGTTAGTAGAGGCTGAACGTATGACTAGGTTAAGATTAAAAACTTTATTTTTTTACAAAACAATAATAAATCCAAGCAGATAATGAACTAAGTGTGTCTTCTCATTTTCCAGCTTTTCTTCTTTTCTCAATATAGTCTATCCACAGTTCAATGTTAAACCACTCCACATCCAGTGAAAACTAGGAGGTTTCCATCTTGTATCCATGTTTTTCTAATTCAGCTCTGTATAGAAAAAGAGGTATATTAAAACAAATAAATATTGTCAGCCATCTGCACTTTTAAAAATTAAATATACTGCAAAATATGCAATAATTTTAGAAACAATATGAACATGTCACACTGCTTTTTGGTTCATACCAACAACCTTAACCTCACTTACTCTATAGTTCTTGAACTTCAGCTTAACGTCTTTGATCACTAAAAGTGACTTCTACGTGAAAAATTCAAAACACTTCTTCTAATCACAGTTATTGTCCTCCAACCCACCGCAGCTGGAATAAAACTGTATGGTGCAAAGCAGCCTCTGTGAGCCTGCAACAACTCCGGACACATTAGAAAAAACAAAATACTGTCTTATACCATTTATTCTCCAGATTTCCTTAAACCAAATGAGCTCACTAATCTGAGCAATTTGAATGCACGTACTTCCAAAATAATTTTAGCTTTCTCCTTTGTTTTAATAAAAATACCAGACTGCATTATTTTTAAATCTTGGTGCAATACACCTTCCAGCAAACAACTCTGAGGGAATAGGATTGCTCTGTACGCCTTAGTTGTGGCCAGGGCAGCGAGTCAGCCACCACAAATGTTATCGCTCCTGCCCTGTCCCCACTCTGCTTCTCACCTGCCTCCAAACACACCAGCCAGAACTACATCCTGTTTTACCTCCTACTCTTAGTATATATTTCAAGATTTGCACTACTGTGTTTAGATACGTGTGTACTAAGTTTACACACTTAGTAGTGTACTTCTAGAAGCAGAGGATTGCAGCATTTTCTTCATAAAGACAAAATAAAAACATGCTGCAGCTAAGTAACATTACAAAGTATAATTTAGGACTCGTACAGAGTCATCAGTACTACAGGCTACAGTTAAGGCACAGTTACTAAAGGTTTGTCAACTATGTTTATCAAGGATTGTGCAATCCCTTGAAAGGCTGTTTCACTACTTACCAACTTCTTTTCCAAAATTACAGTTTAACTGCCTTTCAATCTTATAAGAAACCACTATACCAACAGGTTACTTTTGTATCTTCTATATAAAGGATCGCTTTCACCTGAGTACAATAAAGGAGATCAGCCCAGGAACTGTTCAGCCAGGCTGTATTACAGATTGTTTGCTCCTCATGCAATGTACTGAGGGATTAATTGAAAACCCATGACTTTGTACTGATGCTTGAAACAAGTTATAATTATGCGTTGCTAAAGGATTAACTGAAACAAGCGACAAAGAGGATTAAAGAACTGGATTAGAGGTACCCAAACTGCTATTGCTTTTTTTAAATCATGTGATGAACAATTACGTTGCTATTGTTGCTCGTAAACAGGATACTAGCCATACACATAACATTAATATAGATAACTGATCTCTAGAAAATTTCTCTTTGGACAAAGAACAGCAATGCTATTTGAAGGTACAGAAAAAAAAATTTGTAACAACACACGTTGCATGCCATATAGCATAGAAGAGAAAATTGGATGCCTTGCCATCAATCTTTGCAGTACAACTCACAGTTTTCACACATGTAGGAAAGTCCTTAGAAAAGGATTTATTCATGTTAAACTGAAAAAGCGTCAACTTTGCACTGTTTCAGTTGTGTAGCACAGCAAAAGCCTGAACACATCAATAACACTAGGCATATTTCAGGGCTCACAGTACAATTATTAAGAGATGAAATGCTGATCAGTACTTCCCTGTGCTGTAATAGCTTAAATCTGGTTCTGACAGCCTTTAGACAGAAAAGCACAAAGCAGAGCGTTCATTTATTTCAGTTTCAGATCTCTATTTTTTGAAGTGAGCAGATTTCAAACTTTCAGATATTAACTAAACAATGCCATTTTAAACATTTTAGCCATCTTCTAGAACAGTAAGTTAAAAATAAAATTACCTTAACTGATTGGAGAAATCATCTTCTACATTGTCATCATCCCAATTGTCCTCCCAGACATGTGCATCTTCATCTTCATCTAAACCAGTCCAATCTAAAGACAAAAAAGAGGTCTAAATATTGTACACCGCATCACTTTGGTACTGTGTCTTACTGACAGATTAGCTCAGCCTTTGGGCAAGAGAGACTTCAGCTGCTAACAAATTTCTCTCTTTAACAGAAAAGTCTGGATTATATTTAAGTGTTTAGGAGACCAAAAAGCACAGAAAGGATCTAAAAAACACCTCACATTTCTTGAATGATAATAAAAATGCAACTTAGTAAAAAAATCATTACACTCTTCACATCATCGCTTGCAGGATTACACATTCGTAAGAGACACTACACTCTGCATACAAATGGACAAGCTGTAGACCATCATGAGAAGAAAGCAACATTGAGTACTGGACTCCTAAAAGCACAACAAAAGGTGTGCAATTCTAGGTTCATGTTTAAATATTTTTTTCTGATTGAAAAAGTAAATACATATCAAATGCTTTTGCCAAAACACATACACACAGATCCTCAGTTCACTCGGATCAGATGTAGACAAGTCTACGGTTAAATGCTAAAACCCTATCTGTGATGCAGAAGCAAAAGCAAATTAAGAGAGGCATCTGCAAACAGCAATTGCTACCCACAACCATCTACTTCTGGGTTCTCAAAACAGCAAAAGCTGTTTCCTTACACAGCCAAGACACTAAATGTCCATTTGGTAACCTAATTTCTATTTTTCATATAATAAAGTCATATGGCACATCACCCTTGACAAATTACTATCACCCACTTAAAGCATTCTAAAAAAAATTAAGATCAAACTAACTAGCTAATTTAGAAAAAAAAAAATTAAAAATCGGGAAGGTCTAGAATCACTATGTAAATACAAGTCAGTTTGCTTCACTGAGGAACACCATTTCTCAGTCTTCTTCTATCAACAGACACTGAATTTTTCTAATGTTACCAAAATAAGAAGCACCCCAGTTTTCATCCTTGTGACCCTGTATTTCTCAAAGTCTGTTAGTACATTCAAAGAGATAACAATATTCTTCCCCTTACAATTCAATAAGCCATCTGCTGCCCATCAAGGGAAAGCTTTCAGGACTAAGGCCCAAAGTAAAATTATGATAAAGTATGAAAAAAAAGCTAGTAGGCTAAAAGATTAAAAACTAATTCACTGTGAATAACTAACTTTATAAGAATGAAAGGTTGGTCGTTGCATTTTGTCCTCCTTTTTCTAACACTGACAGGCAACAACATTAGTATTTGAGATTAACCAGAACAGGAAAATCCATTTGTAACTGATTACAGACACACATGTAGAAGGCATTATAATTAAACTTCCCTACTCAAATAAATCATATAATGGGAAAAGATGAACAAGCATAGAAATCCTACTGGTCCTAAAGACAGCAAAAGCAGGAACTGGGAAGAAAAGGTGAAGAAAATTTTGATTCAGTTGTACTACTAGTTGCTCAAAGTCAAGGATTTTATTTTAGTACTATCTGCAGTAAGTTTTGCCTATTTATATGCAATGATTTTTTTTTTTTGTCAAAATAAAAGCTTTACCACTCATATCACTTATCCGGATTTCAAAGATACAAAATACCAAAGCTCTAAACAGGTTAAAAAGAACTCAAAGTCGAATTTTTCTCTTTACTGATATCCAAGTAGCTCAGATCTACAAATCTGAGAAAAGTCATAGTAACTGGTATCCAGCACAACAAACAGCAGCTTCAATCATAAAAGGTCAGTTGGGGAGACTGGAAAAACATGTTCCAAATCACACTCAGCAAAGCAGAGTGAAAAAAGCCCGTGTCATCTTCCACACAGAGAGTGAAAGTCTAAATTATATTCTCACTGGTGTAGCTATAAGATTCTGCAGTATCTGTATGTTGACATTATATACCAGAATTGCATACTGAAGTTATTATTCCCAGCTACATTTTATGCCTGTGACTAAATAAAACTAAAAAATAATATAACATTATCTGGGATTGAAAGTATTAAGAACACTTGAAAGCCTGCTACCGTTAAGTATTACTAATATACAACAAAATTTAAAAAAAATTTTTTGAAAAATTTGTCATGGCTGGACTCCTTTAAAAATATTTTAATATACTGATCACTAACTGCCATATTTTGCACTTGGGAAAAGAAAATAAAAAACAGCTTTTAGAGTGGAGGATAAAAAAACCCAAAATACTATCGTTTTACACATTATATTTTACATTCTGAAAAGCACTGTACAAAAAGTTCGTAAGTGACCAATTTACATATGCTTGAATCTACCATGCTATACTTATACTATACTTCCAATAACGTGTCCTATAAAAGCAGTATGCATCTGCTTTCAATACATAAAATGGGTTTGATAAATTGTTTGAAGAAAAGTTCGAAGTTTGAATAAAAGAAATTCCCCAAAAGCCTGTATTTTTATCCCTTAACATAAGTTTGCATTATCTAATTTCCTTTGGATGAAAACTGGATAATAGAACGCAAAGTTTTTCTGCTGCATAGAAAGTGGTATTTTAACTTGAAAGAACAACAATTTGGCATGGGTTTTAGCACACAGTTATCATTACCCTTTCCTAAGCACTGAAGACAACATCCGAAGTGGTCTGAACATTCTTTACAACATCTCAGAACTATTATGTGACTTGACGATCTAAACGGGCCTCTTTAGAGGTTCTCATTTTTTGCAAGACAGATC
Organism: Opisthocomus hoazin; assembly: GCF_030867145.1. NCBI lineage: Eukaryota > Metazoa > Chordata > Aves > Opisthocomiformes > Opisthocomidae > Opisthocomus > Opisthocomus hoazin. Next base: position 66,299,471 of record NC_134417.1, on the reverse strand, counting down.
AGCAAGAAGCCTGACTGTGATCACTCTTTAATAGATCTCTGTTCTACCCAAAAAGTCTGCACAGTACTTGGTTTTAGTAGTACAGCCAGATTCAGGTAGAATTAATCTCACCTTCTGTAACAGCAATTCAGTGCTCTGACCAACCCAAAGTTCAGAAGCACGCTTCAAGGACTTCCTTCATCCCTACTGCCAATACCAAATTTACACTGAGTAAAATATACATTTTTTGCCTGTCTGGGAAACACATGTGGAAAAGACAGGCTAGTCTTCTCAGTTTAGTTTAGCTATCATCTCAACAATGTTAATAACTTTTTCTGTAAGTATAAAAATATTATTTTTACTGGTACTGAAGGATTCAAAACACCTGAGGCTTGTAAGGCCACAAAAAAAAAATCCTGTATAAAGAATACATTACACAGAAAAAAACCTGAGATTTCATCCATCACGTTTTATGTCATTTCTCATTATCCACCACTTGAGACAATTCCAAGAATTAAGGTCATACAGAAAACAACCATGCCCTAACAGGGATCTTCTCAAGACTGTATCCGTCAAAGGACACCGAGTTGTTTTACTGTCATCCAGATTTAATTTCTTCATGGGTACAGATACATAGAATGAGAAGCAAACCAACACGCAAGTATTCGTGCTTCGAAAGGTGAGGAGGCTCACAACAACCCCAGAGCACGTTATTTCCCTTTCCACGCTTCTGCCCACCAGTCTCCCGCCCTCCCTCCTCCCCTCCCCAGCGACTCTCCCCGCGAGAGCCGAGCCCCAGCGCGCTCCCCCCGCCCTCTCGCACCATGACACAGCGCTCCGAGGGCCGGGCGCCCGCCCAGCGCCGCCAAACCACCGCAGCTGGACGCCGGCTCCGAGGGGGGGCCGCGGCCCCTCGCCTCTGACCGGCGGCGGGAACCCGCAGGGCACCGGCCAGCTGCCGCCGAGGCGCTACAGGCGGAGCTGCCTCACCCGGCCGCGGAAGCCCCGAGGGCCGCTCCGCGGGCAGGGACCCGCCGACACACCGCGACCCGGCCCCGCCGCCGCTCCCGCCCGCCGGGCCGGCCCAGGCCGCGGCCTACAGGCGGAACCGCCGCCGTCCCCCCCCCCGCCGCCTCTCCTCCCGTCCCCTCCCCGCCCCGCCCGCCACCTTCGGCCGGGAACTCCTCAAACTCGTCGTCCTCCTCTAGGAGCCCCAGGTCCACCGGCTGCTTCTTCTCCGACATGCTCGGCCTGCCGCCCCGGCACCGCGCCCCGCCGCCCGCGGAGACTGATGGGATACCGCCGGGGCCGCCACCGCGCCTGCGCCCTGCCGCCTCCCGTCCCGCCCCGCCCCGCCCGCCACCTCCCCGTGACGGGGCAGCCTTACGCCGCTCCGCCCAGACGCGCTCCGCCACCGGCCGTGGAGTCCTCCCGCCTCCCTCGGGCTTCCCGCCGGCCCGGCCCCCCCGCGGCGGGTCCTGCGGCGGCCCGGCCGGAGGGTCACCGGGCGCGCCCGGGGCTGGCGGCGGGAGGCCCCGCTGCGGGGTGAGCTGGCTGAGGTGCTGAGGAGAGGCACCCTGTGCGGGAAGCGTCGAACTCGGGTGCTGTGGGGAGGGTAAACCTGTCCCCTGCGTCGTGAGGCGAAGTGACACAGGCCGGTGCCGCTGCTGAGCACGTCTCTTCTCTTCATAGTCTTCAATTACTGATTTATGTTCAGGCAAACCCTGTCAAGCATTGTCCTGCTGTCCTCACCTATAACCTGTCTTGTGGGGTTTTTTTTCCTTCTACCATTTTAAGATGCTGTTTCAAAACCTACATCTGATTTACTATCTTCTCAATTCCGTGTCCACCACATCAGAGAAACAAGGAAGCGGCTTGGGAGACCTCATGACTATTCGATAACAATTGGGATGTTACGCGAAAAATAGAAATGCCTTGTTTTTTAAATATGCCGCAGCGAATTCATTCCACTTCATTCTAGGTGCTGTTGGTGGTTTAAGCAGAGGCAAAGTTCAGCATGCACTAGCCTGAACACGTCCGTGTGCGCGGCAGCTCTGAAGGCTGCTCGCTAGGCGCTCGCCTCGCAACAGTGCTGCCGGTCTGTCGGAGGGGTTGGGGTTTTTTTTCCCCTTGCTCTGTGGGAAGCTGATTCACGAGACAGCGACTTGCACAGCTGGGTTACACCATGTCCTAGATTAAAGTCAGGGAAACAATGGACAAATACCTGGTGTGGGAATTCATGTATAGTTCAGTTTCAAGCCACTATGAGCGTGTTCTGGCATGTGGCCACAGTTGAGGCAAGGTGGGAAAGGAGCCCTTCTGCCAGATGAAAGGTCTAATCGAGTGGGCACATTTTATTTTTATGTGACGGAAGGACTGACTGACGCTGATGACTGTGAAAATTATGAAAACTCCGGTTTAATAAATCAGCATGTGGCATCTCGTTATAACTTGGCTAGGAAAATGCATGCCGTGCATTTTGGAATAATAGATACCCTGCTCTATCCAGAGAGGACAAGATAAAGTCATAAAGTGGACAGGGGTCTGTCATATCAGAAGCTTGCAAAGATCTGCGATCATTCAGTGACTAAGGCCCATACTCAAACCTTCTAGTTTTTGCCTTGCCTAAAACTAAACTATGGAGTTTACAGCACATTGGGGAATAACGAGATGCTCAACTGCACCTAGATTATCTAAGAAAAAATGTAACTTGGAAACTCCTATGGACAAGTAGCTTCAAGTAGCCCTGTAGCAGGAAGCAGCCTGAACTTGTTCTGGCAACTTTCCCTACGCATCTGCTGTGGAGAAAAGATACAGCAGCCCTTTCACACCCACCCACACACCCCTACACACCCACCCACTCCACCCTCCCTCCGTTCTCCTCCTTCTCTGCTGAACTGCTGGTTAGGAAGCTACCGAGCGCCAGCGGAGAGAAGAATCTGTACTTCCCTGGGGGATATGGCCGCCCGTTTCTCCTGCACAGGGAAACAAGGAAAATCAAGGACTCCTGCAGCAGTGTCTTACTCGTGTACGGACTGACCACAGTCACCCTTGGATCTGAGTCCTCCTTTGCATCTCCCATCTGTGGAGCTGAGTATTCTCATATTACCACTAAGCCAAAGTTAATCTTACATTGTCACAAATATCTCTGGTGTCAAATTCTCCTCCCTTTATTACAATTCTTAAAATTTTCTGTGATTCTTTTAAATTTTTGGTTTCTGGAGTGTTGTGGTTAGGTAAGGAACCTAGCAGTTGTTTAAAAAGGAGAAAAATATGTTTCTAGCCCAAGCAATTCAAAAGAAGCTTAAAAATACAAAAAACCCCAGTCTTTCAGATTTAAAAATAAAAACTTTTAATCCATTGTTTTAAATCCAACCCCAAAGGTTTAGGAAGCCTAGGGTTTACATCACCTTATCTCGCCTTTCTAGCAGATGAACGCATGGATGCAGACCTCGCTCTAATTCCCCAAACCCTTCAACTCTCTGCCAGTAAGGTCTCCAAGGGCATACAGATCCGCCATGCTGTGTTTCTCTCATCAAGGTACGCCAATCTTACGTTGCCCGAAGGACCTATTCTGCGAGGCTTTCTCCGAGACACCCTGCTAGGCCTTGCAGGAGGAGGTGACAGCCTTGCCTTCAGATCTCCACTGGGTCCAAGCTGGATTTGAGCTGACGTCAAAGCCGAGTGCCACAGCCACCAAGCTGTTTGTTATTATTTGGGGGTCAGTATTTTTCTTTCTTCTGAAGTGTATTCAGGTATTGTCACTTATGGCGGAGCAGATTTGACAAGTAAATAACTCAATCTGCAACACCAAATAGCTTACCAAAGAGCAATTCTCCTGGGAGCTGGTTGATGTGGGTGGCATACCATGTCCCAGATGCATGCTCTTCACCAGCAGACTATACTGTAAAGAAGCAAAAGGAACTTATCCTCATGGAGGTAGTTGGTAGAAGACACTGATTTTAGTGCCAGTCTTGTGACTGATTTCTTAGCAAAGGCACGGTCTTAAATCATATTTTCTTAAGATTTCTTACTGGCATTCTTAGGTAGCTTCCTACTCAGTCTGTAGGCTTTGTATGTCCCATACCTTACTGCTCCCAGGAAGCATTTAAGAAATTTGCATTTCTCCACTGAGAAAGGACATCTTCAAATCCCACAAAGCATCACAGCATCTAAAAATTTGGTAATGCAGTTTATAATACTTGGGCCTTTTGGTGGACCTAGCCACATTGACTGGTCTTAATTCTTTAGACAAAAGAGCATAACGATTCAGTGGTCCAGAATCACAGAATCACAGAATGGTAGGGGTTGGAAGGGACCTCTGTGGGTCATCTAGTCCAACCCCCCTGCCAAAGCAGGGTCACCTACAGCAGGCTGCACAGGACCTTGTCCAGGCGGGTCTTGAATATCTCCAGAGAAGGAGACTCCACAACCTCCCTGGGCAGCCTGTTCCAGTGCTCTGTCACCCTCAGAGGGAAGAAGTTCCTCCTCATGTTCAGACGGAACTTCCTGTGCCTCAGTTTGTGCCCATTGCCCCTTGTCCTGTCTCTTGGCACCACTGAAAAGAGCCTGGCCCCATCCTCCTGACACCCACCCTTCAGATATTTATAAGCATTTATTAGGTCCCCTCTCAGCCTTCTCTTCTTCAGGCTGAACAAGCCCAGCTCCCTCAGCCTCTCCTCGTAGGAGAGATGCTCCAGTCCCCTCACCATCCTCGTAGCCCTCCGCTGGACTCTCTCCAGTAGTTCCTCATCTTTCTTGAACTGGGGAGCCCAGAACTGGACAGAGTACTCCAGATGAGGCCTCACTAGGGCAGTGTAGAGAGGAAGGAGAACCTCCCTCGACCTGCTGGCCACACTCCTCCTAATGCACCCCAGGATCCCATTGGCCTTCTTGTCAGCCAGGGCACACTGCTGGCTCATGGTCAACCTGTCATCCACCAGGACACCCAGGTCTCTCTCCACAGAGCTGCAGAATGCAGAATAGATTTTCCAATGTGAAAAGGTATTTGAAAGGTTGCAGGAGAGTGCCCAAGCCCCATGTACGATTGGAGTTTGATAGTTTCTAGATGAACCATCAAGAATATGAGTTGCCTTTCAGCATCTACTCTGTGCAGTCAGAGTGGGAAAAGGCACTGGTATCAAATCAGAACTTACTGACATTGATTTTTGTTTCATCCTTCCCCTGTTGCAGTGCCCAGACCGGTGGCAATCTTTACAGTCACCAAGCCCATATCTGACATGCACAGAGGACACACAGCGCAAGGAGTAGTTTTGGTGAAATTAGGGAAGGCACTTCCTACATTCCCAAGCCAGCGTAAGAGGTCTGCTGTCTTGGATAGGCAGCCCCTGCACGGTACAACACCTGCGCGCTGAATCGGTTGGTCTTCCAGGACCAACAGCCTGACACTATTGGGTGCTTCAGCAGAGGGGTCTCCATGCATGTTCTGTGGAAATGAAAGGGAAAAGTTCCTACAGATTTCAGTGGTTCAGGATATGACCATTTCTGTTAAAACCTTAACTTAAGTATACCCTTTAGCTGGTAGCATGTTTGAAATAATTCAACAAGACAATTTGGAGTAACTCATCAGTCCCCCTATTATTCCTTCCAGAGCTGCACAGCAACTATTTACTCAATATGATTTGTTTTAATTTTTTTTTATTCGGCATGTTTTATGCATTAGTATCAGAAAAGCTTGTCTTTCTCTTGGCAAATGTTACTGCAAGTTGTCTGGCAGGGAGGTGAGATTATGTAGATTTATTTATTCAGAGTGTAATTTGCATAAATGAAAAGTGGAAATAGAGCATTTTTTCTGAATTAGAGACTTTTTAATTTTTCTTCAAGGTGAAACAAAAATGTATGTAGTACACTAGTTAGGATTTCTAGATTTGTTTTAGGGGGACCGTAAGTCATTGCAATGCCTGGGCCCATTTTCTTCAACTTGGACACTTTAATGGCTGAAAGCATATTCTGAGGAAAAGATTAAGAAGTGGAAACAGAACAGATTGGAAATGAATTTGCTTATAAACAGTTAAAGGTGTCCTATTGAAAAATAATCCCGGAGCCATGTTAAGGATTTTAGACACCCTGGGTAAACTGTTGGTTTGGAGGTCTGCAGGCTCCCAGGCTACCAAACAGTTCCTATTCAAAGAACCCCTGCACTGCAAAGAAAATTGGCATTGTGTGTATTTGATCCAGCTGGCCGCATCGACATAACGTAAAATCCGTGTGCATGGGCACTACATCTAATGGACACCAGCTCGGGCACATCTGGCTCAGACCAGCGGTGCCCACACAGTTTATCTGGATGCAAGAGGGACTGTCCTACAGTTCAGGCTGTTAGATATCCAGGAAAGCACCTAGTTTCTGAAAAAAAATACAGAAAAGCTTATTGCCATTGTTACCATTCAGAATGCAAGAATTAACCGTGCAATGCAGAATATCTGTCCTGCATTATCAAGCATGTCTGGCAGTCCAAGCACTGGTTAATGCATCCTGGGAATCCCTGCAGAGTTGGCATTCTGTGTCTCAGGGTACCACTGCATTTCATGCTGTAGTTTTTTGGATTAAATTGTAGAAAAAAGCATTTCCTGCATTCAGTGCATCTGGACGTTAGGAATGGATTGCCCCGCTTCTTTCAATAGCTCTGTGCAGCTCTGGACCCGTGGCATTACTCCTGAGGTCAGTGCCTTTAGTTTGCCACTATTTATTTATTCATGTCTGCAGAGGTCCTCTTTTTCTCTCCAGCTGCTCCATCATTCACCAGCACCTCCTGGTAGCCCACCCTGCTCCCACAGCCCATCCCTTCTCACAGTTGACCCTCACTGAGGTCAGGATGCGATTAGGTGGCTGGAGATCATAAGGAATATTAATCACAAGGAACGTTTAGATGTTGCTTTACAGACTTCCTTATGTGAAATACACTGTGACAAGCTATCGGGTTACCAGTGGCTGAAAAAGAAACAGTTCTCTCTTTACCCTTGACAGTCAAAAGAAAGTTTGATTTATTTTCGCATTTTCAGTTAGTCTAAAGGCAGCTGGACAGTATTGCTACAAAGCTCTAGCTGTGTGTTGTTGTAATAGGGGCAATATGTTTGTTCACTTCTGCTCTCTTCCTCTGTCTAATTGTTCTATTGTCTTTCTGTTTTCTCTCCACATTTGGGCTGACAAAATGTCTCCTTGCGTTTAGCCCTCTAGCCAAAACTTAACGGGCTCTTAATCAAGAACCAACACCAGCAGCAGGCTATTTCCTGTCTTTGTTTACCATTCCCGGTGTCATCTTTCTTCTCCTCTCAGTCCATCATAGCAAATTTTCACCATTATTTTCCTTTGAATCTTCCTCCGTAAGGGGTGCTTCCTATATATTGTTCCCCTTTCATTTTCCAGCCACTTGATCTCTGTCCTCCCAGCTCTACGTCCTGGAAGAGCAGCAGATGCATCCAGAACCAGATTCCAGAAAGCAAGGTAATCCCGGGACAGCCATGTATTCCATGTGGCTATATCAGCAGAATGTTTATTACCGAGCCTCAATGCAAACTGTATTGATGTTTCGAACATAGAAGGGGTAATCACAATGTAGTTAATTACTAGGTACGGTTCACCACAAGTTACATTTCCATTTCCATGCAAATATCATGACTGTCAGGGTACAGTTCAGTTGCCTAAACTGAGGTTTCTAGTGCCGGCTGAGACGCCTCAAAACACAGGGCTGCGTGACATAAACTGGGAGACCTTGGCCCTTCCCAACGGCAGTTGGAGATGAGGCAAAATACCTCAGGGTTTCTAAAATGGTACTGGTTGCCTGTGTTGAAGTGACTGGATCGCACTCCTACGGTGCATTGGAATGGTTGCTATTGGTGCGTAAGTGTCTTTTTCATGTTATTGCATGATTGCCCTTGGTTATTTCTGGCAAGTCTATCCTGAGAATACTGCGCTGTGGTAACCGCAACATGAGATATTCACTAGATAGGTTAGTATGAATCATTAGGAATCAGGTGAACAGAGTAGGCCTTTTTTTCCATTTAAAACATCCTTCTGCCTTTATAGATCTAGACAGAGGCTAAGGTGTGGCCAAGCCTGAAGTTCAACCCAAATGAAATCAAATATTGTAGCCTGTGAAGAGTTACCAAACATCATATCTGATGTTTTTGTAGATAAGAGGGGCTACTTCTCCTGGGAACCTGAAGGACTTGCTGATACCTAGACCTTTTCAAGGGCAAGAATCAGGCCACCGAACTTCAGGCCACCCTCACCTTAGGGAGTTTACTCAGCCAGATGGACCCTCTGTACTCTGAGTTCAGAAAACAGAGATAAATGAGTTCTTCCAGGTGGAGATTCAGAGAGCCTGGGTTAAGTATCAGCCCTGAAATGTAGTTTGAATGGACCTGTCTCATCTCTGACTATATTAGGAGCCTAGGAAGATGTGGCCCATAATTATGTCCTGAAAGTCAGGGGACGTAAATAATCTCTTACAAATTCGGGTAGCAGCAGTTGCCTTCATCAGCCACTTTTTTCCCTCTGGCACAGTTCCTCCAGGGCATTTTTATCCCCAAATGTATCTGTTTAGCTTGCTCATCAGCTCAGCTCTTCCACCCAGGAGCTTCACCAGCGTGTCTGGTGGGAGATGGCAGTGGCACTTACGTGGCGCTCAGACCTTGCTGCTGCGAGTTGGCTGTCCCGTGCTGGTACGCAGAGTGTACTCACTGCCCTTCCACCCCCCTGGGGCCAGGTTTTCACCAGCCCTGGCTGTTGTTCAGCTGTTCTGCAGTGTCACAGGCAACACAGTCGCAGCTCAGGGAGTTTCACTTAATTTAATTTATTGCCAATTAACACAAACTTTTAATTACTGATTTGGGTATTGAGGGGAAAAAAGAAACTATATACTATTGAACAAACACTCAGGGAAACACCGTTCCTCACCTTTCCTCAGGCTCAACTTCAGACACCTCTCCTCCCTCCTTCCTCACCTCAACTCCCCTTGTTTTCACCGTGGGTCCCCACTTTCCCTCCTCCCTCCCTCCCAGTCCCTTCAGTGAGGTGATGGGCAGCGCAGGCGGCTGGGGTCAAGACATGGTGGTTTCTGTCTGCTGCCGCTTGTGGATCACATCTTGTCCTCCACTGCTCCATGTTCCTCACTGCTCTTCTGCCTGGTGTGGGTCACGCATAGCCTGCAAAGAAGTGTTTGCAGTTGGTGGTTGACTTCCTAAGCTTGCATACACACCTTCATTGAAAACACACCGGCAAAGCGAGATGGATGTATTTTATCACACAGACTTATGCAGTAAATGGAGGTCAGGTATCCAAGGTATGTTTTGATGCAGATGCTGTAGGTGTAGCTCCTGGGAAATATGGCACAGGTGCCAGCAGCTCAAGGCCCACGCGGCACGTGAGCAGGTCCACCACCACGCTGGCCACCCCAGCTCCTGCACTGCCAGCCCCAGCTGGAAAAGCAGATCATGGCACCTGCGGCGTGACCCAAAGCATTACTTTTTATACGCAGAAACCCACAGAGCTCCAAAGTTCTTCTTCATCTGTCCTGCAGAGCAGAGGATACCCGCTTCCTCAGAGCTCCTGTTAACCTATCATGCCCGCTTCAGCGTGCGCAGAGGTTTTGATGAACCATCTAGTGGTTTTCCACAGAAATGAATGAAGAAATGCTATGCCACTAGCAGAGGCATCAATTAATTTATTTTTAAATGAGGCCACTCTTGAGAGCTTAATCAAAGTCTGCTCTTTATCTTAGATTGCCAAGTGAAGTTGATACAGTATGTCAAATCAGAACCACGAGGAGCTACTGATTCAAGTCCTGATCTCAGTCCAGTTCGTCCAACCCTTCCACACGAGTGCAGCAGCCCAGGGCAGACTCTGGGCTGTTGTATGTACAGCCATGCGACACTGATAGTCCTTTTAGTTTCTGTTAGATAGTATTTTACTCTGAATGGTATTTTAAAGAAAACCCTAGAAAACAGACTCTCTCTGTTCCTGACTTGCTTTCCAAAGTGCATAAATCTTTTGTAACTTTATTTCTTAGCCCCATAGCAAATACGATAGCACCAGTGACAGCTGGAATGCTTATAAAAACAGCACCAGAGTAAGCGGTGAGCATAAGTCAAAACAATCTACAAAACCAATCATTTTACAGGGTATATATATAAAATCCTTTTGTCTACATTGTGTATGTATACATACATTAATATATTTATGTGTACAGTACTTATTAAACTACATCAGGTAAACTGTACAATTAAGCAGGCTCATAGGACAGTACAGTGGTGTTAATTATTATTCTAACATACAAAGTAAATTAAAAGTAGGTAGGATTACCTACAGTGGTATATTACAGCAAAAAAAGTTAGATTTGAGTACATTATTACTAAGGTTGGCTGAGAAAGAAAGTAAAAGATCAGAACTGATTGTCATGTGAAGGAGTGCATTAGGAAACAGCTCTCTCAGATTTACTGTTTCTGGCTGTATCTTTTGTAATACACAATAGGGGAGTCTTTTCTCTGATTTGCTTTTAAGGCTTTAGCACAATCAAAAGCTGGAGGTATTGTAAAGAAAATCTGCAAATAGCATGAAAATGTCTTGTGGTGACAGTCTTATTCAGGCTCTGGGCCCGATTTTGAAAGATCCCAAACACCCAGAGATGCCAGTGCTGAGCACTTCTGCAGATCAGATCTTTGAGGTCTGAAAGATTGTTTTATAATCTTGTTTTCATGCTCTTGCAAACCTACAAAGTTTGTGTTTTTTCCCCATGTAATAGCACAGATTTTATTAAAATCATTCACAACAAATATCTGTGTTTTAAGGCAACAGTTCTGTGCTGACCAGGAAGATACACAACTTTAACCAGAAGAACAATTTCCCTCCTTTCAGGAAAATGATAGTATATTTAAAGTTAAGACAACATTAATTATCTTAAAAAATGACATCTCTGCAAAGCTGGGACTTTTAGATCCTCTCCATTGCATCATTCTGCGCCATAATCACAGAAGTTCTTGCACATTAATGGCAAATGATTTATAGGCCATAGAAAAAGTCAGCGCCTCAAAAAAAAATCTGTTCTCTTTCTTTCATTTTCCTGTCATCTGCAGGGAGAAGTCCATATTTGCCATTGTGTCTTCCTTCAGAAGTGGTTTGAGGTGGCTGCAGTCTGAAGTACTACCAAAACAAAACAATAAGGTTGGAAATTGTATGTTCAGTGTTTATGCGGGCTGTATGTAAGCCACAAGGAAAAGTAAATTTAAACAATCACATGCAGATCTGAGAGGTGCAACTGAAGCAATGGCTCCTCAATTCCCATAAATATGACTAAATTTAGAATTTGATTTCCCAACCAGTTATCACACTCATGGTTTATTGGCACAGTGTAACTGAATACATCCAAATGCCTAGCTCTCAATTTGTGTGAGTTTAAACCCAAAGCTAAAAAGAGAGTTGAAAAAATGGATATGCTTTTTAATGCTGAAGGAAAAAGAGAGAGGTCGACAGGTCTCATCTACGCTGTCAGATATTTAGAATTCCTAACTAAGATATACAAGACTATTTAGAAACATTGTATTTTGTCAGACTGTTAATGACCGTAAGGATCTCCGTATTTTCACCAATGACTGATGCCAGCTGCCTCTTGGTTAAAATGGAAAACCATCTTCTCTTAAAAGCACAAAGCAAGTAGCAATTGGCCTTTAGTTCTGCATGCAGCCAAACTTTGAGTACTGAAGTCCGAATTCTTTGAGATATTACAAGGTGGGTTTCAGCCATCTAGTGTTCACAGAACAACTCCAGGTTCCTCAAAATTTGTCCCACAGTTCTGACAATCCTTTAACAATACTGGTTTTACACCTCTTCTTAAGGTGATTCCACCTTCTCTGCATTTTCAATGACTTTCAGAAATGCCCCTATAATACAGTTACTTTTCTTAGCATATAACATGCTGATTTGATTGACAGAATCATATAACCTACCTCATTTATTTTAAACAAAAGGAAAATCCAGTCTATCATAAGAACAAACAAAAACTAGGAACACAAATTTGCTAAAGCAATGTGGCTGATAATCTTCGTAATAAAAATTTAATCATTTTTTTTTTATTCACAGGGGTAGTTGTGTATGTTATATACATATATAGCATACTATATACGTGCTGCAGATGGTCCTTTGCAGTTTTGCATAAACTTATTTAACAAGCACATTTGAAACAGTGCATAGAAATCCTGAATTGTACATTATAAATAATGATTTTCAAATGATAAATTGTAATTTTCTTTTATGGCTGTTACAAATTTATATTAAAGCTTCACTGAATTGGACAATTTTCAGTAGAGTTTACTTAATGTTAATCTATTCATTTGGGGGTAAATGAAGAGTTTAATGGTGAAGTGATGTAACTAGAATATAGTCTCAAGTGGTGTGTTAGGTTTATCAATCAGTGAAAATTGTGCACTTGAGTGTAAGAGTGCATGTCTATCCATATGATTCTTGCTACCTCAGTTAATTGAAACCCTTTTCCCACCCTATTATCAATACTTGAAAAATAGCTCCAACCACATCTATTAACCAGTGTCTTAATAGAGGCTTTATCAGCTCCAGATAAATTGCACGTATTTCACTGGAAAGCAATTTCACTAATATAAGGGTCAGTTCTATGGTTCACTGGAGATGTTCACTCAGGAGGTGTTGGGGCACGACTGGATGGATCGCTAGAGATGGATAGAGCTGTGGGCCTTGGTCTTCAATCCACTGAAACACTGCACAAGGTTGGAGGTCCAATCTGATTGACACTCTTGGTCCTCATCGATTTTAACAAAAGAAAAGTATGCTCATGATGAAAACTGGTTAGACACCACCACTTCCACTGGGAAATCTAAATCAGAATAGAAATACATATTTTGAAATTTTATATAAAATGTAAAAAAACCCGCCAGTTTAGACTCAGGACAGCACAATCATGCACTGAATACTGAGATCTCCTAAACAACTGTGAAATGAGAAGTTCTTCCTTCCAAAGCAACTTCTCCAGAGTTTTCATTGATAACGATCATCTCCTGTCTCCCCTAGACACTTGATTTGAATGAAAAATAGACACAGATTTTCTGAGCAGCTCGGCTTAGAGTCTGCTGAGGTCATGGACAATTCAGCTGTCCTTTATTGTGCCTTAAATAAAACCTACTTCCATCTCAAAAGCCCAACATACAAAACATGTTTCTAGGCGTGTCCCAACCTAATTCTGCTGATGGAAACTTCTTCCGCTTTCCAGTCCTTCTACTTTCCACTCCTTCCTTGCCCTTCACATGCCCTTTCTGGTTCTCTCCTTTCCTGTTGATTTTCATGCCCGCTTTGCCTGTCTTGGCCAATTTTCAACCTCATGAATCAACAGCAGAAGGAAAATAAAAGCATCTACAAAACAGGAAGAAAAAGAGGGATATGAGGAGCCCCGCAGTGTCTAATCTAGCACTGCCTATAACTCTCTAAAGGCTTCACGGATCCTTAAAGGCATTTTGGACCCTTGAAACCACAGGGTTTTACCTCTGCTCAGAGATTACCCATATACAAAAGATTCTGCTTTCCTTTCTGTGGCCAGGTTGTTTAATCAATCCCATCAGATGCGAGGATACAAGTTGAAGGGCAATTATGCTGGGTAGTGCTGCTCCATCTTGGAAGGGACCAAATGAGAGGCTCACGCTAAGGCAGCATCAGTGTCTTCCATTAAATTTACCATTATCTGGCAAAGGTGTGTTGCTAGTTCTTGTTCTCTCAGGAAGGGGAATTTGTGGAAAGAATCCTTGACAGAGAAAGGGTGTTATTAGTACATTGCCTGCATACTTCTGAAAGCACTTAGCCCCCTGCCCTTCTGCTCAGTTTGGGGGACATTCTTTCGGCTGGTTACTTGACTCCCAGGTCCTTGGAGTAGCTTGTTGCCATCACATGGAACAGAGCTTTGCAGTGTTGAAGGGGGTCCACTAGACAGCATGAATATATTTCTGGTTATTGTTGGTTCTTTGTGTAGATCTGTCCCTATGTTCTCCATCCGTGATCAGTGGTCAAACCAGGAGAGCTATGCGAATTAATGGAATAAGGATCTATACCCAGTTGTATGCAGAGGTGGAAGAATTTCCATTACAAGTAAGTAAATATCTTTCCTTTTAGTCTTAAAGCACATTTTTATGGGACTACACGTTAAGTAGGAAGGCAGAGCTGAAACTGGTACTGCATTTATCAGGGCGTGCAGAGTGTAGTGCTTGTGCACAGCTATTCATAGGCAGGAAAAAAAGAGCCCCCATTACAGCCATCAGATCCGAGCTATAGATCTGCAGACTGACCAAGGCCAGCTTAAAGCTCAGTGCAATACCAGCAAACCTAGTCTGTGTACAGGAAATTAAGACTTGAAGTTACAAAAAAGGGTACACCAAAGATCCATGCTTTACTGCATTTGAAAATGTATTGTTTTCATTGTCAAGACTTAAAAAAAATTTACCAGAATGGGCAGACAGTGCAAAACCATAGCTGAAAGCTAACAGAAATCCTGTTATGCAATGAAGAACTTCCTTTTACAGTGCAGTATTTCTTCACTGAAAGCAGATCATTGCTATAAAGAGCAGGTATTTATCAATTTTCAAAGGTCTTGGCCCATCAAAGCTAGAGTTAGATTTGGAATTTCGCTTTTGTTGCCAAGGTGACAAACACTTATAAATATACTACATCTTCTAATGTGCTTTTAACTTGGTATTTTTATGGCTTTTAAATCAGATACCATTAGCAAATATATTAGGTAATTTAGCTGAAAGACCATTTTCTACTAACACTTTTTGTTACATTTCCCCAGGTACTTCAGTAAATGTCTGTTGTGACATTGCAGTCCTGCCAGGCTTCTAGCATGTAAGGATATGTGCAGTACAGCTGGTAAGAATTAACATATTACCTTAGGGCTTTCAATTTTTTTGTATTGATAATTACAGATTGTATAAAAGAAGAAAAATATTAAGGGTTGGATCCTACAGTCCATTGACTTCAGTAGGAACTCTGCGGAGGTAATGACTCTAGGATTGGCCAGGGGCCGTACTGTGCGTTGTTATTCTTGGCTCCCATCTCCCCTTTTTATAACACAGTAACAAGGCTGAAAGCATCGGGGAGACCATAACAGCTCCGTAGCAGGGCCCTTCCCTCTGCAAAGGGGAAGCAAACAAACAAACAAAGCCTGCCTAGGTGTTCTCTACTTTTTCATAGAGGAGACCTTTGCCACCAGCCGGCATGATGCCCTGCGGGACACCAAGCCAGGAGCTTTCCTGCATGTCAGCTGGAGCACGGCTTGAGGGGGGCTGGCTTGGAAGCCGGTTCTGGCAGGCGGGAGCTGTTGTGGCCACAGGGATGGCTGCACCCACCCTCATGAGGCTGCCGGCGGCCGCAGAAGAGTGGTCTCACTGCGGGTAGGTGCTGCAGGCACTGGCGGTGCAGCCACGAGCGAGCCAGGAGGCAGGGATGGGGGCAGCTCGGCAGGCAAAGGCAGCCGTGGCCCCTGCCAGCCTCTGGCTGCAGAGAACCGCAGGTGTGGGAGTTGTGCTTTCCCTGCTATCCCAAAACCACATCTGGGGGCTCTGCTCCCAGGACCTCCATCTTGCACCAGGAGCCCCATCCTGCTCCGAGGGGTGCGAAGCTGGGAGCAGGCAGGCCTGGAGGGATGGGGTGCTGACAGAAAGGCGCAGTTGCTTCAAAAGACAATTTTTTTTTAGATTTTAACAAAGCTTGCCATCACTGAGGATTAAGCACAGTTCATAAGCCAGTGAATAAGCTTCCTACAATAGCGGCATGTTAGATTGGGTGGAAAGGTCCAATGGAGAAGCATCCAGGAAACATCTTTCATGCCTGCATATTAAATTTAATCTGCCACCCCTGTCTTTTAAGACTCGGCATTCATCTGCTGGAAAAAGATGTTGATCTGAAAGAAAAAGAAGGGGAAAAAAATCCCAGTCTGCTATAACAGTTTGCTTGGCAAAGTGGGAGAGCCTTAAGGAGAAACGCATTGTGTGCGAGTTACAAAGAGCCGCCCCGTGCAGCAGACACAGGACCTGTATATGTCACTCTTGCCCCCAACCCGGCACTGTCCCATTGGCCTCTTCATTCAGCACAGCTATCTGTCATGAAGAATTTAAGTTTCATATTTTCGTCTGTCAGTTGCGAAAAGGCCTGTCAGCTGAAGCTTACACTACCGTTTGCCAAAAGGCCTATAGCCCACTCTGACAATACACTCTTATATTTGTGCTTCCAGGCTCCAGATAATCCCCTCACTTTCCTCCTCAGCAGTCCAGTTATGATGAGGCTTAAATTGCATATTTTGGGGGGTTTTAAATCCAGATTTTGCTGATAAATGCTATCAGCGGGAATGAAATGAAATACAGCACGGTTTAGCTCTTATTACCAGCATAAAGCCTCCTATGGGTATTTTGTGAGGGCTATAGAGACCGTATTCATATTAAACAGGTTAATGTCTATAATGTCTATATTCACAGGAACTAAACATAGGAATGCTAGTATCAGCTTTTATCTACTTTGTCTGTTTGCCATCCCTGAGAAAAACCCACCCATCCTTCAGAAAGGACATTTCCCAGCTGGTTTCTTTAATTTGGTTTACAAAGGTAAATAAGATAACAAGCTCATCACAAATCCATGATTATTTTTACTCCCTGAGATGCCACAGAACTACTTGTATAATGCCACAGAAGGAAGAAAGTGTCTGAATCCCCAAAGTACACTTGCAAACCCCAACACTTTTCCTGTAAGACAGTTGACAAAAGTACTACCATGACAGAGCTATCGCAAGAAACTGGTCTCCAACCCGTCTCAGTTGGGTATGTGTTTGTGAGGGTAAGGAAGGATACAAGAAGTTAATCCTCACACCTGTAACTTTAGGACCGCAAGGCTCTGATGCTCACACCTAAACAACAACACAATAAGAAGTAAAATTGCTTCAAACACTCAATCTCCTCTGAGGATTGTGGGAAGACGTAGCACAGTAACCCAGGTTAAGTGTTTGCTGTCTTGTCTCTAAGAAATTGATTTTCCAACTATAATGCAACCACAAAGAAATCACATCTTTAACTCATTAAAGGCTTTTAAATTGTCTAATCGATTATGACTCAATTACATTTTTCTGCAGTCAATATTAGATTACGTCCCTATGAAACAACTTTACCGTTTTCTTCTTTGGTGAAACATCATTTTCCCCTGCAGTTCTAAAATACTGTAATATAACATACTAGTGCCAGAGGGATTTCTCTTTCATTGCCTTATATTGTCATTTAGAAACTAACTTCAGAACAATGTCTCAGAACCCGTGGTCTGAGACACTCTGGAAGGAGAAGGGAGAGGGACTACTGTAGGGAATAGTGCAAAAAGCCCTATGAATTAGCAGGTTTTAGCCTGATCTGCTTTTACCCCGGAAAGTGTTTTCAGGTTTGCACATTAAAAAAAAAAAAAAGAATTGTTGCTGTCTTGGAATATCTTTTCCCTGAGAAACAAGGTGGGAAGTTGCTTACTCTCAACTGACTCATGTTCAGAAAACGAGGGCAGCTGCAAGGCAGTGCATAAAGCAGTCCCTCTCTGGAAACGTTTCTGCACGTGCTTCACACCATATTCCTGTGATTGAAACAACTTGGGTGTGCAGATTTGAGCCAGTAAGCGTCCTCCAGATCAGAAACTAATGCAGACGTAACGCTGCTGAAAAAGCTTGAAATAAAAGACTGGCATGATTGTCCAAGTTTTTGGGGTCCAGTTGTCTTCTACTACAGCCAGCTGTGGCAAAGAATGGGATCAAGTTCCAACCTGTAAAGCTTTTGGATTTTTTGCTCCTGCTACATCCTTTGGCAGAGTCCCACCAGTAGGTAAAGAGCAACCAAGAGAAATGAAGCTGGATGGGAATGCTGTATCACAATTTGCATTTTTTCTTTTATTGATTTACATGCATTAAGACTTGAATAGGGTTGTGTAAATAGATAACAATAGCTGACAAAAAGAAAAAGTAGTATTATTAATTCCAGCAATAATGATTAGACATCCAATAAATCTATCTTTTCGGTGATGACAGTGAAAGATAACAGCAACGGGACATTGTCTGCACAATCCCTGGTTCAAAGCAGCAAGTACATCCTGCCCCAGAATATTCCCTCACAAAGACTCTTAGAAAAGAAGGGTGGGAACTAAGATAGATGGGGATCACTCTGAAAGGCAGGGAAAAGGGAAACCGTAAAACTGTGTAGTGCGTGAATTGGCTCTTGGTGCATGGAGTAGGTGGAGGTGTCTGTGAAGCTGATCAGTGCTAAATCATAGTGATTTGCGTCAGATATTTTTTTTGTCCAAAAGATTGAAATATCAGAGAGACAAAGGTTTTGTGTTCCTCTGTGTTAACACCTGGAGTATTTTGGATCTCGCTACATTCTTACTGTTGTTACAAACAAGAATTCCCCTAGCATTGCATGTATGTTGACTATCTTAACTTTTTTCAAAAAGTAGAAGTGCAAAGGCTGAAATATATTTTGTTTCAGGAATAAATTACTCCAGGAGCTGTAGCAAGTGATTTGATTCCATAAGCAATACAGACTCTGAGTTTCTGAGTTGCACTGTGTCGGGGTAAAAATTCAGAAAATAGTTTCACCTCACTGAAAAGCAGGATTTTGCTCCTGAATTCCTGGGAAGTTCCCACCTAAGCTAAGCGCCTTCTATTTTCCTGCCTCCCGGTTCTTTTGTCTCTGGAGGTACTCATTAGGAGCAGGCTCACTGCCTCATTTAAAGAACAACAGCCGAAGGAGGCAGATCAACATTTCTTTTTGCATTTTGTTTTACCTAAGGTTTGAGAACAGCTTCGGTTAAATCCAGGTTACCCTTCTCCCCAGGCACGTACAAATCTCTGTGGGTGTCCGGTGTATTTGTAGATGACGAAAGGAGGGAAAATTGCTCTGACATAACACATTCTCTTTGCAAGTTAGAAATACTGGCCTTTCTTACTAGGTTAGGTTAGGCAGCTCCCTCCTCCAAGTGCTGGCATTTAGGACTCTCATTCCTAGGTGCTGAGCAGCTAATTTTAATTGCTTTAATTTTTCTGAGAAACTAAGCCCTTACCCTCTGCGTGGATCCTCAGCACCTAACTCGGGATAATAAACTCATGCAGGCAGCAGGATGCTTAAGCGCCAGGCATGGCAAATGCTCACCTCCCAAGTCTCTTTCAGAGATCCCAGCCAAACCTTTCTTCCCTTTGCTGTTATTCCTATTCCAATTATTCCTTCTTCCTGTCCTCCAGTCCCTTTGAAAGGATTTGTTTGATTATTAGCTGTGGTTTTCCGCTTTAAGCAGCAGGGTTTGACTAGACACACAGGTAGGTGCCAGGAAAAATCACTTCTGCCAGGTGCAGAGCTCAAGGTAGTGACAGGAGATCTCATCTCCAGTCAGCATGGTAATCCACTGGCACTGGCACAGGAGCTGCCAAATGAAAGACCTCGCGCCCGTCTCCCTGAAGTTGGTGGCCATGGTCGAGTCCTCTTGGTGGGAAGTACTGGGTGCAGCCCTCCAGGGCTGCTTGGAGGAGGCTGGTAGGACTCTGGGTCTTTGCTTAGTTGGTCTTGGGATAAAAACAACTACACCTCGTCCTGCCCGAATGCAGACATAGCCTGCTTCCACTGGAGTTCATGGTGAAAATCCTAACTTCTTCCCTAACTTCTGCTTTGAGCAAGGTTCATGTTTGGTTGTTTGCATGTTTTATTGACTTGCCAATAACTTTCCCCAGAAACTTCAGGCTGCTTTATTTTTATTTTCTTGTTTGCTTCACTAGGGGATAAGAAAGCCAGAGGCTAGGCATTTAAGTTGGGATTATACTGTTCAGTCTTGCTATGGTGTGATAAAGTTGTCGTGGCCAGATCTGGGGAGCCATTGCCCTTCTGACCGTCAGGGTTCACAGTGGTTTTGATCTGGCATTGCAGTAGTTAATTTTTTTTATTTCCTTTGTTGGTAGGACGGTACATGCCTCCAGAGATGGAAGGACCCCCAGATGAAAGACACAGAGGCCGCCAGTAAGACCTGTGTGGGAAGCAAGACCATTTGCCAGCCGCATTTTATCCTGCTGCTTGCCCTCGCGCTTTCCCCAGCAGCTCTGTGGCTCAGGGCAGGCCAGGCTGCAGAAAAACAGTAAGAAAAAACACAGTAGTGTTTCCTTTTTGAGTTACGGTGTAATAAAATCAACAGCATGGAGCAACTTGTCGCTCTCTGAGAAACAAATAGATGGGCTAGGGACAAATTACTGTGGTCCCAAATTTTTCATCTTCAGTTGATCCTGAATATTAAATGGAATGGAAAGGTAAACTGGGTATTTTTTTCAGTTGTATGTAGCTAACAGACTATAACATAGATGAAAGTACAGGAGTGCTGTGGAGCCAGAAGATTTCCGTGCTACCATACTGTACATCCACGGTCATCTACTTCAAATGACTCACTTTGCGAGATGTACCGAGGTGGGGGAATTCAGAGACTCTAGCTGACAAAAAGTGAAGGACGGGCTCATTTCTCCCCTAGACAGAATGTTTATTATGTTCCTCTCGCTTTGTTCTTGGAATCAGTATTTCTTCACAGTTTTTAAACTACACATCTTTGTGAAAGTCGCAGCTTCCCACAATGTTATTAATTTCAGTTTGAGAGGATTGAAAGAGCAAGGGCACAATTAATTACACAGTATGAAATAGTTAGATTTTACAGGAAACTGTAAAGCTTTATTTTTTTCAAATGTTTCTCAACTCCAGCACTGAGTGAAAGTATAAAGCAAAAGATGCTGGATTTTTTAAATGTCAGAGTAATTTTGGCCTGTCTCCGGCCTTTCCATTTGCCACATTAAAGCAGCCCTGTTATTCTGTAAACTTCATAGTCTCAGTGGGAATACATCATAGCATTTGCCAGGGCCAGCTTTAAGGGTAGGCAAAGTAGGCACTGCCTACCCTAACAAGGAGCTAGATGCGGGAAAAAAAGCAAGTTCACAATTATAAAACATTATTATTTGCCAGCAGTAAGTGTTTCCTGTTCAAATTGGCTGGAGAGAGTAATAGAATTCTTCTAGTATTTTATTAGGGAGTGGAGAAACCCATGGGGGACAACATGGATAAGTCTTCCTGACATAAAAGGGGTGAAGGCTGGCACTGTCTCCTGCTGCTCCGCTATCGGAGGTGGCCTCTGGCAGCCAGTGGGCGAGGAAGCTGGTCGGAGCAGACCTGCCAGCCTCGCAGAGGGCAACGCACCCAAACACACTCGCTGCTACAGGAAGGCCTTGCCTCTACAAGCAAGTGCTTTTGGAATAACTTTAGAGGAGTTTTGTTCAAAATAAGCTGCCTTGCAGCTATATGCAAAAGTTGCGTGGTTTGGGTTTTTTTTTTTTTTGTTCTCACTTTGAAACAGCCTGGTGTTTTATTTCACATCGCCTGCAAAATGGGCTAAAGCAACTGTTCTGGGTTTTTTAACTGGTTTCTTTTAGCTTTTCAGTTTCTACACTAGAGAGAAGCACTGGCATTTTAGGTTTCCAGCACCTGAAAACTGCAATCTCGCAAGCTGGAGTCTTTTAAATGGAAAGCAAGAGAGAAATGACAGCGGTTCTCAGTGAAAGAATGACTTTTGGGAGCAGATATTCAAGCCTCTTAGTTCTGGATCAACCAAGTAAATTAAGGTAAAACCCAGAGGGACAAATACACTGCACAAATCAGCTTGGCAAGCATCCTTTTATAGAAATGAACGGGAAAGTAAAATACAGTGCTTCATAAGTGCATTAAGTATACTTTATTCCTCAGCTCAGAGTTAGTTCAAGCAATAAACACACAAATTTCAG
The DNA here is from genome assembly GCF_030867145.1 of Opisthocomus hoazin. Lineage (NCBI taxonomy): Eukaryota > Metazoa > Chordata > Aves > Opisthocomiformes > Opisthocomidae > Opisthocomus > Opisthocomus hoazin. The sequence goes on along the minus strand of NC_134417.1, from coordinate 66,277,648 downwards.
ACCAGCTGAAGCTTCCTATACATCTCACAACCCAGTTCTCTATCAAACCTCAGGGGAAGCTTTTATAATGATAACTCCCTTTCCCCACCTCCAAGGTGACCTGGAAACGCCTAGAGAATTGTGCTTAGCGAAACTCTTGTCCTAAGACTTTTTATTATTATTGTTATTGTTATTACCTGTGTTTTTCTCTGAACCACATATATAAAAGAGAGGGGATTTCCCCTTGCACCAATTAAAACCCAAATCTCACCGCTCCTTTCTTCCCCCTCAACAAGAAGTTAACCCCTGCTGAGCTCTTTCCCCCAAGGCATCTATAAAGCCTCACAGGTGAGCTTGCTGCAGCATAATGAGAATGAATCAGCACTGATCTTCCAACAGATAAACACCAATCTTTTATTCTAGCCACCTGGCTCTGGACTTATCAGACAAGAAAATGGCTGTGGTTTGAGTTAGGTGGATTACCTTCTCTTTTGCAATATTCTTCCTTTTGTGTTTTCCTTTCTTTAGCAAGCAAAACTTTGCTCTTGGGAGCAATGGAACTTTGGAACATCTTCGCACTGAGATTTTTTTCTTTCCTGAAGTCTGTGTTCTGACACTTTTTGTTGGAGGAAATTACCTTGTTTCTTGTATGCTCAGTGTCTTAAAGTCTTTCAGTTGCGTCAGGACTCTTTTTTTCACAAAGTCCTTGAATTATGGATGAGTTCATTACACCTGAACAGAAGTAATACGGAAATATCTTCATTTCAGTAAAGGTTTAATTATAATTAAACCTAGTTTTTATACCTTGGGGAAAATGAAAAGATTTATGTGGTTACATAGGTAAATTTGTCTTGTCTCCCTGTGGTTTTGACCATAAGAATGTAGAGTCAAGAGTTGTAATAATTCACTAAAATATTTTCTGTCCTAGATGTGCATGAATCATATAATTGTTTGCCTAATGAAGCTCTTCAGAATAACTAGAAGAAATGAAATGCATTAAGGAGTCTAACAGGAGAACGGGCTGTAGTGCGAAATTACTTTGAATTTTTATGATTGTTCTCAAGTAGGGAGTAAAGTGAGAGGACGAGAAGACAATTCTCCAGTTCAATTTCTACCTCTTCACTCATTTCATGTTATAAATAAGTGGTTTATAGGATTGCTTTCAATTTATTCTTTGGTCCTGGCAGGCGGGTACTGTTCTGTTGCCTTTAAATTTCACCTTTCCTTCTTTATCTCATATATTTTGAGGAGAACATCACCAAATAATGCTGGGTCCTATTTTCTTGAGTGCTTTTAGAAAGTATTTCTGAGCAATGTTAAAATTTATAATATGAATTTTGGGCTCTGCTGCTACCCACTTTTTTTTCTAAGCCTATCACAGGATACAGAATAAGGAGCGCACGTTCTAAGACTTTTAAATGTGTGTGTTTTGTTTGCTGCATTTTTACTTTGTCCAGGCTAAAGGGAACAGTCTTGCTGCAAAATAAAAAAATGTAAAAATGTTTATTGTTAGTTTCCTGTGCAGTGGGATTATTTGTACCCGACAGCAGCACAGATATATTAGCTAGAGTTCATCTTGGGTTAAATTCTGGGAAAGCCACAGAAGAATAAGCCCTCTATTTAACTTGCATTTTATATCTAAAAGGGAGGTTGTGTTGCTAAAACCCAGGCAGGCTAAATATCCCTTGTGTTTACAGGACCTCAACATTAATAGATCTGTTGCTGAATTTATAATGGCTATCAGTGATTTACCAGTTTTGTTGTGTCCCTTACCCATTATGATGTACTTAGGTACATTTTATACATATTGTTGAAATCTTGCTTTTGAAGAGCTGCATTTTGCATTCAGTCACTACCTGTGGAATATTCCCTGGAAATTGAATGTTAATTGTGTTGGGGACAATAGATGCCAATATTTATTTACATAGATAAATATTATTATGTTAGGCATAAAGCATTTTTTATTAAAGCCATTTTATTTCTTGTGGATTTGAAGAGAAATACAGTCTCATTTTCTCACTTGGTGACTTAGATAAGAGTAAATAATTTTTCTACACTGCACTTCATGCAGCAAGAGAAAGATGGGCAGAGACACAGCTATGGTATTTATAATGAATGAGAATTAAAAGTAATTAGTGGAACAGCACAACTCAGAGGATTGGTAATAGAATCCAGAGCCTTTTCTCTTCCAGGTGTTCAGATGCTGGGTAATGAACATGTCATAAATACTTCCACAGTGAGGTTGCCGGTTTCAAAGGTGTTTGTGTAAAGAGTGGCAGGTAGGCATTAACCCATGAGCACTGGTCACCAGGAGAACATATACAGCTTCTGTCCATCACAGAGTGGTGAAGACTGGGCCTCATTGTTTGGGTCCACACCAGCCCAGTCGCTGAGGGACCCTCTTGCTGCTGTTTGTGGTAGCTGCCCTAGGAGGACCTCATGGACCGTAGTACTGGCTGTGTTTGCTGTGTGACTTCTGCTGGGTTTTCTTTGCCTCAAGTGACTGTGTACAAATACGGTGGCAGAAGGTCCCTAACGGTGTTACATGCTGGAAGCAGCAAATTACGGCTTATTTTGTGCAGGAGATGTAAACTAGATGACTGTGCTAACTCTGGCCTCACACTGTAGTTCTCACAGTCTGTTTCCATCTAAAAATTGTTACTTAAAGGAAATGCTACACTCTCTAACCTCAGTCCGTACTCCTTCTGACCTGTAGAGGAGCAGGGTTGGATCCCAGGTATGCCTTTTCTCTTTGAAGGCAAAGCTGCTTACAGACATGCTTAGAACAAAGATCAAATCTTTATTTAGCTGGAGATTTGTGTTATCAGAAGTTTAGCTGTTGTTTTGAGCCTTTTCTCTTGAAAGCAAACAGCTTGGTCAGAGGGCCATGTCATTCTAGCACTAAGGAGTATTAATTCCTTTTTTAATATACAGAAAATACAGTCTGTGCAGTTTCTTAGCACTACTCAGAGCTGTGAAGAGAGCCTAACGCTGGGAGCTTAGCTGCCTATACCTTTAAGTATTTCTAATTGAAAAACACAAAGCATTGTTTTCTCTTGGAGAATCAGTTCCCACTTTGGATTTAGGAAAGAATGCAACACTGAGATAATCTCACTTTTCCCATCATCATCCTTTCATTCTTCTTCACTCCCCCCTCCCCAGACACAAGGTGACATATCCAAGTACTTGTCCTTCAACAGATTCTTCAGCAAGCAACAGAGCAGAAAGCCCTAATATCTATTCATTTGTAATCTGTCATTCTTAAAGTATTAAGGACAATTGACTTCACATGTCTCAGGTAATTAGAATAGTCATCCTTTGCTCCAGATTTTTAAAGTAAGTGTCTCAAACTCTTAATCAGTACGTTTATTGATGTCTTTCAACATATCTGTTTCTTGTCAAGTGTGTGTTAGATTTGAAAAAAATGTTGCATACTGAATTGTGCATAAGAATTATATTAAAAACCTTTTTCTATTGCTTTTATAATCAAATAAAATATATTAGTGACAACGTGGTATTTTCCACGTTCGGAGTAATCAATCTCTTTTTTTAATATGGAAAACGGCTCAAAAGCAAATTAGTAAATATAAATGTCAGGAGTTACATTTACACAAATGTTTTAGTACTTGTTTTCCCAAGTTTATATTTCCACATCAGACGATATTAACTATGATAATAGCTAATACCATTTTACAAGCTCTAAGGGGCTCATAAAAGAAGGCTGTTGGATTTCTTCAGCTGTTACTGATCTTAGCAAGAAAAAACAGCCATTCCTAACCTCAGAAACCTAACTATGGCCACTAACACAAGTTTATGTAATTTTTGTTAGCTACAGCTATGGCAGATCTCTGGGGACAGGTACACCTAAGCAGGGTGTCCTCAGTGCCCTCTTGGACCATGAGCACTCTCAGCAGGTAGCACTCTCCTGGTCTGGCAGATCTGTCTTTGCAAGATGAGCAATCTTCAGGGCTTGCTAGGGTATTGCCATTATTCTATAGCTATGATTATCTAGGCTTATCCACACACAGTTTTTTTGGGCTCCATGTCAGTTACTCATTTCTGATGTCCTGTTGAAGCTGCTCTTCCCTGGCAGCTCTTTAGCAAGGAACAGGCAAGCCTCTCAACAGCTAGCACTATTCATTTGGTCCCTTGATGCTTTAGAGTGGTGGTTACTCAGACCATCCCGCAAAGGAGTCTCAGGCTGACTGCATAGGCTGGACAGGATTAAAATACAGTCATCTGGAGTGGTTTTTATCGATTTGAAGGGAGAGTGGGGAAGCAGCTTGGGCAGTGGGGGTTGCATGTCTCTGTCTTTGCTGCAGTTTTCTCCTGTTAGCCACACCACATCAAAAAGCAGGAGAGTGTTTCTACAGCAGGGATTTTGCGTGGAGAACTGGAGCGATGAAGTCAGACCAGTGCAGAGAGCAAAGCTGGTCCATCCATCCCTTTGCCAGTGTTTGCCCCTGTGCACCCCACTCTCTAGGACTTTATGCTTTGTAGTATGTGGTATATTTGCATTCCCAGACAGGGACTGGTTTAAACTCTTAAACTAAGAATCTTGTATTCAAGTTTTGGGATTTTTTTCAGTATTTGGCAATAAATGATCAACAAATGCTGGAGAGGAATATACTGTGGTAAAACGAAAGCTTAGGGATAGGTTGGTGTTGTTACCATGTCCAGGCTGTCACACAGGATATTCCCCAGCCTCTCTGGGGAATATACATTGTATACAGACTAGGAACCACATGTAGACACGCATGCTCCTCAAATCGATGTTGTGGAGTCTTTTGTATATCCAGCTCGTTGGAAGAAACAGGGATTAGCTCTGGTAGCAATTTCTTTCACTGACACTCTGTCTCCTCTACGTGCTCTTCTTCAGCTGAGCAGCCTGTACCGAGGACAACAAGGAGAGAAACCTGAGCGGGTGGGATGTAATCCAGCCTGAGCCTTGGAGCAGCCCCTGGCCCCCCGGGAAAGCCGCTTGCTCATTAGAAGAGGGCTCTTTGTACCGAAGGGCCATGCTCATGATTCACCATAGGGGATAGAAAGGCATATATTTGAGGTGTGCTTATCTGGATTTGTCCCCTTCTCAGTGAATTTCTTCCCCCTTCTCTTCATTTGATTTCTCTTTGGGATGGGTGAAAACAGGATTGTGAGGATGTGGAGAGAGAGAACTCCTTACTGAGGAAGAATCTGGCAAGTCTATGGACACTGTGTATGCTCGCACATGACAGAATGCCTGCAGGCTTCAAATGAAACCCCAGTTTCACCAGAAAGTGGAAGACACGAGGGGTATAAGGCAGCTTGCCGTGTCATGAGTGCTGCAGGCGCTTGCTTTTTCAAAATGTGTGTGTTTGAGTCTCTCTCTTTTGAGCAGAAGAACTTGACACTCAGTTAGGTCTGTCCAAGTAACATAGCGTTGCCTTTTTGTGGTAATGGCAGCTGTACGGATCCAAGAAACAAAACTGATGTCTCCATGTGGATGGTTATCTCCATCAGCCGAGGAGACAGATCTCAGGACTTCAGGGTGTTGGGTATCAAAGTGATTCTGAGTTGTAAACCTCCAATGGTGCTTTGTTCATAATGGATGAATTCTCTGATTTACCTTACTTCTCCTTTCCTTAAGAAATTAATTGGTTCTGCACACACATAATACTTTCTCCTTTTTGTAATATATTACTCAACATGGAATAATTGGGAATGCAAAGGTTGCACTGAACAGCAGAAGGAGAATGTTTGCCTCCCACTGAATCATTTTTTGTATCTTTTTAAAGGACCTGTTTCTCCATTACTGCATTATTTTACACCGAATATTTAACCTTTACATCCTTTAGTTTGCATGCACATTAAATAAGCCTGATAATTAAGGACTGTTGCTGCATTTTGAAAATATGGGGCCCCATTCTGAAAACCATTACTCTTATGAATTATCTCAGTGGAATAACTGATGTAAAAATAGCTGTGATTTGAAAACATAGACGATTGGATTTAGAATTTTGCCTTCATTCAGTTTATTGGAAGGTACTTACCTGAATCCGACTGCTTTGAAGTTATTTTATGTAAGTATCTAAACATGTATACAGTGATGTATTGCTATGTTTATCACTGTTTTAGTTTACCAAGAGCCACTTCAGCTGAGCTGCAAATTCAAAATCTTCCCAAAGGAGAGCGTAATTGACTTGTGCTTTTGTGGTTTATGGTGTCACCAAACCGCTTGACACATTTCTAGCACTGTATTGTATGAATGGTGATCTATTCTTATTCTAACTATTGACTTAATATTGATACAACATCTATCTACACTTCTCTTTCCAGAGAAGACACTTCAAAATTCCGTTATCATGGTAAATATTGTATCAACTTGAGACATAGTGGCTCCATGGAAAAGTAATGTTTTAGTGAAGTTTATATAGATTTTGGCTTTCTAAAACCTATAATACTGTACCAAGAGGAAAAATATTGATACTGGCTTCATTCAAACTTTTATTTCAGGTTTGATACAAAAAGAACTTAGTTTCATAAAAGTCTCTAGTGCAATATTATTGTTTATTAAAAGCCATAACATATATCTAGATATACTGTTAGTTTATATATTGTAGGCTTTTTCAAAACTACAGTTGTGTAGACTGGATCTCTCTTTCTTCAGTTACATAGCCACAAAAATGCATTATCCCATGGAGTACATTTTGTCAGAGTTCAGAAGGATATTGCCACCAATCCAAGAGCTAGAAATGGGCCAAAGTGGAAGCCAGGGAATGCTTAGCTTTATCCCAGTCTGACTCTGTTGACTTAAGAGTAACAGGTCAAAGCTCTAGAGTAACAGGTCAAAGCTCTAGAGTACGATCTCCACCTAAGATGGGAGCTTTTTGACATGGAATTTAGGAAGGAGATAGGATTGGAGTATGAAACCTTCCTTCTTGGTTAGGGAAGTGAATGAGTTTGAAGTGAAAAGGTGGGGCTGTTCTTCACTCCTTGTCTAGAGGGCTCACCTTCTGCTGAGTGGAGCTTCTAGGGGCAAGATTTTAACCCAAGGTGGCAGAAAGCCAGGAGGGCAATTGCTATCCTGACTTCCCTACTCATCCCCTTTCAATTCGTGTGTATGTTTGAAGCATGGTCTGGAAGATTTTAAAGTTCTAGATACAAATCTGAGCTTTATTTGTCCCAAAGATTTATTTTTAGGCTAAATTGTAGTACTGTCCCTCAGGCCAACCACAGGTGGTATTGTAAAAATGCTTTATAGTATGTTACCATTCACATTCTTGCTGGGGCAGATCCAGCTAGGATGTCTAGAAAGCACAAAGCATGCTGGAGCTGTGACCACAAAAATATCGAGTGGGTTGGTGTTAACATTTTTATCTGCGGTATGTATTAATTGGTTTTTAATTCCTGACAGGAGGAGATGAGTACAGCTGAAAAGAGAGGATGTTAGGGTATGCCTGGGGAAATGTGGGAAGCTGAAAGGCAAGGCCTGGTGCTCTTAATAACCATTATAATAAATTAGCATATGATACAAATAATGCATCAGAATGAAAAAAAAAAAGCTGTCTTGTAAAGCAGGACATAATTCATCGACACGTCTACTGTCTCTAGATAAAGGTTTGAATGGTTTTCCCAAGAAGAAGCTTTATGCAAATGCATACTGTCATGTGAATCAGATTAAGGGAAGAAAGACTATTTATGCATGAAATCCAAACATGCTTCTGGGGAAAGGAGAGGAGAAATAAACCCTTTCTTTCACCTCAAACACAATATACGTGCAATGACTAAAAAGAAATGAATGTGTCACCTCTATTGCTGACACTAAGTGATTTCCCACTAACAATTAGCATGAATCATAGTGCTAAAAATCTGAGATGGAAAAGACCTATTATAACATCTCGTCCATCTCCCTGTAAATACAGAACTCTCCCTGACGATTTCTGTAAGAAGCAGTTCACTGCTTGAGAGTTTGTGTCTTCATCGGTGCCACTTCACATGGGCATTTGCTAAGTCTTGACAATGACTACCAAAATAGAATTACATCAGTTCTGCTCTTCCAGATCAACGTCCTGGAGAGACTTTTGGTCCTACAAGTACCTGGAACATAAAATACATGTTATTACTTTACAACTTTGAATACAATGGGTTGTCTTTACTTTCACGCACCACAGAAGATGTACAAACTGTTCATGTACTCAACAGCAGCACAGAAACCAATCGAAGGCAAATGCTTGGTTACAGTGAAATATAATAATGTAGCAGAAGCATTTCAGGTAACACCAAGCTGGATTCAGCTGAGTGGGGAAGGTGCACATGGAGGTGTTTGTGGCTATCAGGTTTTGGGGCTTGTTCTGTTCCATCTTTACCCCAAAGGTAGCCTTGAACAACCTTAGGGTTGCTCAGATTCCTCCCATCTTGGAATGGCCTCCAGAAGAATTTGTGTCTGCTCACACTCCTCCTTCCACGTCCCTTCTGCTGGGCTGTGAGGGAGATGATGGCACACACCTGGCTGTTCTGGCTCTGCTCCCACTGAGGGTCTCTCGAGCAGAGGGTCAGCAGAGAGTCAGCAGCACAAAGCATCCAGGATGCAGACCACAGTCTGGCTCTTTGTACCCAGCAGGCCAAGATTCAACGGGAATTTAAGATCAAGTTTAGCACTACCCCCTTTTAAAATAATAGAGATATGCCGCTAGAAACAGTATTGGCTCGAAACACCTTGCTTTGAAGGTAGACAGTGTATGAAGCAAGCCTGGAGGTTAACTTGCATATGCAGCTTGGTTTGAAGGTCGGGGCAAGGAGGCTCGATTCACTGCAACTGGACATACTCAGACTAACTGCTTGTTTACCTGAATCTGTAGCTGTTTGCACCGGTCTGATGCTGTAGGCATATTCCACGCATTTGAAAACTGCCTGGCCAGATTCTCAGTTGACATCGATTGATTTTTCCCCACTAATTTCCATAGACAATAATTTCTCATCCCGAGCATTTTACCTGAATCTGAGACATGAGGCTGGACGTTTGGCTGATCACCCTCAGGACGTGCTACATGGCTTTACAGTCTGATTCAGTTCCTACCAAAGTCAACTGGAAACTTTCCGCTAAACCCAGGGGCTGCCAAGCAGCCCCTGCGGAAGTAGAGGCTGCGTCTTGAGTGCAGAGATACAGAGCCAAATGGTTTTGTGGGAGGTTTTTTTTAAAAAGGGGGTGTTTTGGGTGCGTGGTGATTCCAAGTTTGTGGCATCCTCCCACGTCCCTGCAGAGGAGGCAGCAGTCCTGCGCTGGAGCTGCTGCTGTCCCGAGGAGGGAGGGGCGAAACAAACTCCTCTGCGTGGGTAACATCACCTACAAGTTTTGATGAGATGCTTGTGGCTGAAGAGCATTTGTATGTATGCAGCCTGCAACAAATGTGAAGGCTGGTCAGATGATCCCAGGCAGATAGATACATTTTATAGGATATTGTTCCTCTGACATGCATCAATTTGCCCCACATGAGCTAAAATAGTTTAGATAAAATTGATCTGCTCATGGTTTTTCTGATTGCTTGTAACAATTTTTCTGAATTCCAATGGTCTTTAAATATTACTTGTAAGAGCAGCTGTTACAAAATTTTCAGGCAGAAATCTAGTTTTCTTTTTATTTAAAATAGATAGTGGGCATTTAAAAATAAGAGTTCCACTAGTCCTGGCACAGACCCAGTCATGGCTGTCCTGGTGTGTAACTCAGCACAGATCATTTGAAAAACAAGAAGTTTGCTGAACAAATCTAAGCTTCCCGCAGCCCAGCAGGTCTGTCCCTGCGGACCAATGAACTTCCCGGTGACTTGAGATATTTTTAATTCTGCTCTGGACTTTCTCCAGGAAATCAGTAATAATTACTAATTGTATTTTTGTAAGCTAAATGAAAGGATGCATTCTTTCTTGAAATTTTCCCTTAGCTTTTGCAATTAATTATGTTACTCTTCTGTGTGATTAATCCTTGTCTTTGTATTACAACTTCACTTAATCAAATAGTGCTGTGTAGTATGCCAAGGGTTTTTAAGTATAAGACATTTTCTCCTTTTTTACTGTCACTTTTTTCTTTTCTCTGCTACTCACATCTCTCTTAAACTTTTAGCAAAGCGATGTTTTTACAAAGGAACTGAAGAGTTCTAAAATGGTCAGGGGAAATCTGCATCAGATTATTGTAACTTGACAAAGACCCCCTGCCATGTGTGGAGCTACAAGCTGATTTTTACCAGCTGAGGATATGTCCTTACATCACCAACACATACTAAGGCAGTTTTCTGATAAAACTATTTCAACAGAAGGTCAGTCACAACCCCTAAGTGACCTCAGGTTTTCTTTCCAAGCCTTTACTTCTATGAAATATAGTAAAACAGACTTACCTGACCACCTTAAATTATATATTAAAATTATGCTCTTGCAATATGCCCACACTGGAAATGTCAGGCAGAAAGGAGCCAGGTTTGAGTGCTTTAGAGAACGTCTTAAACACTTAGGTTGCTGTGCAATTTTGTGGCAAATCTTACTTCTTCCGTTGCAGCCAGAGAAAGTTTTTTCCCTGGTGGAAGTGGAGCAGGTCTGTCATTCCAGCGGAGCATGGCTGCAACACTGCCAGCATTAAATATTCAAAAGTGAGGAGACTGGTTTACACAGAGCAAGGTCCTTACTTTAAAATAAATAATTTTCCAGTTTCTTATCTTTTAGGGTGCCCTAGGGTCATATTTCCAAGCACCCTTTTGTATCTTAAAATAAACTAAAAAAACAGGTAAAATAAGGTTCAGGAAACGTGGCAACCTCGTTGCTCCAGGAACTGGGACTTAAAGAACAAGATCCTACCAGCCTTGCAGTGCAAAAAGCAGAATTGGTTGGAGCTGCCAGGTAAGTGTAGTCATTTTATCACCACAGAGGTGTCAGTGGGTCAAGGATGAGTCTGAATACTTATTGCCATGGAAACCCTCTCTCCCCTGAGCCCAGCAGAGGATGGGCATTGCCCACGTTCAAAGCTCTGTCAAGGTGAGCTGGGCTGGAGCCCAGGACAACCTCAGCAGTTAGTCAGGAAAGCACTGAGGAGGCTGCTTGCCTTTCACTATGGAATCACTCTCACAGCTTAATAATGAAGTAATAGGTGAAGGCAGTAACTGCAATGTTCTGTGCCAGTGTAAATACAAGTGGTTATTGAATAGATAAGATGCTGAAAGACATCGTCAAAATACACAGTGCCATCACTGCAGGATGAGTCAAACTTCTTGCTGATGAGCACCACAGTGGATTCCTTTGTGCAGCTTGTTACACGGAGTTCCTAATTGCAAGGAGAATGAGCAGGCAGAGGAAAAGAGTAAAAAAGTAGAATTAACATCTTCCATTAAGCACTTAATAAATGCTGAAAGTGGCTTCAAATATTCAGATGACTGACCTGCATCAGCAGAGTGTGGAGGTGCATGCTTACCTTAAGCATAGTTGTCATCTCATAGAAAAAAAAATAAAATAAGCAGAAAGTACTGTGGAGTGGTATGGCCCTGCTTGCATGATTAATGCCAGAGATCTTCTTGAACCAGGTCCTTTATGCAAATAATAAGTCACAAATGTGGTAAGGATTTATTTTACGTTCTTTCAAATGAAGATGGGTTGGCTGTATTCGGTATATTAAATCCTTCCTGCTGCTAAGCTTAAAGAAACTGATTCTCTTGTAACGTATTTTGATTTGACTACTGTAGCTTCCAAGTGCTATAAAGCGCTAGAGTAGTTTGCCTTGGCCTCACACCTAGTTACAGTAGTGCTAACTTTAAAATTGCTGAAGAAACCCACATCTGGAGTCAATTGAGTGAATTTTAACCAGCTTTGGTGGTAATATGAAAGTAATATTTCATCCTTGTGTGTATTTCACTCATCTTATAAAAAAGATGCCTCATTCCAAGACTTCTAGACATATTTCTTTGCTGTCTCATATATCAAGAGTATCAGACTAAGCAGACCACTTAAAACTGGATATGTCCAAACACTCTCTTATCCTAAACAACGACGACTATTTTTGCCAACACTTCCATTTCCTGCAGTGGAAAAAAAATATATAACCCCAAAGCCTTGGCCAGATCCTGCTTTCCTTGAAATGCGTGGCAAATTTGTCAACAAAACACTCTCTGGCTCGTAGTGGGGGTAGAAGTTTAGCAGCTGGAATTAACCAGCAGGAATAATGTGAAGCAGGCTGAAGCTTCGGATTAGGTTTAGTCTAATGCTGGGGTTCAAGGCTGAGCTTGCGTTCTGAGCCACCCGTGCCAAAATCACGGAAGCAACATCCAAAACCAGAACCAGAGAGCAGGCCCCTTCAGCTCTGGGTTTGGCTCGAAGCCAGACCAAGGCTGTGGGTATCGCTCCAGGAATCCAGCGCGGAGACACCCGCAGGCCCCAGATTCAGCGGCTCGGAACTCTAGTTCTCTACTGTCGAAAATATTAGTCTGGTGCAAAGAAAGTACTTTTATTTACAAAAATATTGTAAGTGTAATTAATTGCCATTTGCATGGACTTTGCTTCCTGGCTGTTTTCGGGGGGATGACCAGCCATATGGGAGACAGGCATGAAACTAGACAAGATCCCAGACTGGTTTTATTCGTTTTTTTGTCTGAAGGGACCACCACTGGAGCAAGGCTTGTTTCTTGTAGTGCCTCGAAAAGCTATTAAAGGCAAATGTCATGTTGGACAGACAGGGAGTTGAAATCCGGAGGTACCATCGTATTGGTGCTCCCGACGTCTGCCTCCTCCACCCCTCTCTGACGTGAATTTAATGCAGGTGCAGACACAAGCCTAACATAAGGGAGCAATTTTCTGATTCATTCATGTAAGACCCTGAGGGAGGGTAGGAACAAGATGTACAAAGGTAATGTGGCATTGTTAAAAAATTAACTTTGCTTCCATTTATGGAGCCATGGTGCTGCGTTGCTTAGTTACGTGGATCAGGAATTTAACTGTAAACAAGATATTTCACTCCTCAGTCCCTAGGGTTTTCAGCTCCGTTTGAAAAACTGCTAAAAATGTGCATTTTTTGCCATATCCTTGGATCGCTTCTTGCCATCGCTTGTACCCTGTGTGTCTGCTGCTGCTGTTCCAGCAGCGCTGGGAGATGGAGGTGGTGGCATCCGTGCTCGCGTGACCGCTGCCGGGCTAGACCCACACTCCCCTCTGAATGCTGCGCTTGTTCAGAGACGAGACAGACCGCCGATGACTTTTGTTTTGGTTTTTGTTTGTACAAATCCTGGCTGCACGGGTTCCAAGCTTGGGGAGCTTGCCAGCTGGACTATGCAGTTTTTCAAGCCATTGGGAGTGGAAAAGGGGTTAATTATCCTGGTATATTATTACATCACTAGTGGAAATTCTGCTTGTGCCCTCAGGATCTCCAGTGCTGTGTCTGCTCAGAGCTGTTAAATATGATGAGGTCACTCACCCTGCTTCAGTAACGAGCGCTAACAAATTTGGTGGTTGCAGGTGTTGTCATTTCTTAACAGGGTCGTCCCTATAAGCACAAGTGCTGCCTATGCCTTGTACCCAGCCAGCCTCGCAGTGAGTCAGATGTTAGATTGCACTGCATTGTGTTGGAATCTGTTTATAAAAATACAGGGAGACACATCTTCCCTGCCTCTTTACACCCTAAACAAGATTAGGCAACTAACAAATACAGAGAAGATGGGGAGAGGTAAGTGGTGAAGAGAGGTTAGGAAGAGGACCTGAAGATATGAACAAAATGCTTTAATTGATAGGGCAAACTTTCAAAATATTTTTCTCCTCCCTTTTCCTTCTGGCTCTGCAGATGGCTGGGGAGAATCTGTCTTTTACAACACCATGTACTGAAGCAACATGTACTTTTGAAGTTTAGTCACCCACTAATTACTAGTCTTTCATTAACAGCACAGAGACACAAATGATGAAGTACTTGCTTATATCCAGTAGCCTCTATTGTTGAGGCTTAAAAAAATAAATCATTAGCTACATGCTTGTTAAGCGTGCTAAGACTGTTTATGTAAACTCCCTTGCTCTTATTTTGGCTCAGACAGATGGTTGAGATACTTCAGCTAATACTTCTTATTTTAAAGAGAGGGCTAATTACCTAAATGTCAGAAATGCCAAGTGTCGCTTGTCTTGGAGAGAATGGGAATGTGAGGTGGGCACAGTTCATCCTAAATGTGGGTTCCTCTTAGAGATTTGTTGTCTGGCTACCGAGTTGTAAGAAAAGCATCGTCACAGTCAAGGAAAACCTCTGTTGTGGCCACGGCCACGCAGGTCTCTCGAATCTCGTGTTATTTAGGAAGAGTTTTGCATTTCTCCACTGAGGGTGCTCTTCAAGGGAATATCTGAAGGCTGAGGCAAACATTAGTAAGCAATGCACTTGTTTGGTTAAGACTTCAGCCTTGACCTCCATCTTTAAGCTCTTGTTCATTATTAATCACGTGTTTCCTGAATCAAAGAGAATATTTTTGGAGAGGGAAAATTGTTCTGGGACTGGAGCATTATACGCCAAACAGACTTGCCCAGATGACAAATAGCCTTTGCATGATAGCCAAGGTTCATCCAGCTGCTCGGCCCCATACCAAGTGATTGATGGTGTTGATGTTCTAAATAGGCTTAAGATATGCCAGATATCAGGACTGCAACAAAGTCCTTCAGATATATACTGTAGATAGGCAAGAAGGCATGTTCCCAGCATATGGCAATTCTGAGAGCGGTGTCAGGATTATAAGTAACCTCACAGGGTTTGTCTGGTTTCTTTCGAAGTTAGACAAAAACAGTTTTCTGTGCCGGAATGAGCAGGGTCACGCGAGGTCTGCGCGAAGCTTCCGATTACCACCGATTTTCTCTGTAACTGGACACCCTTCGGAGTTATAACAACATTTGATTTCTTAGCAGAGATCAATAAACTGTTTTTCTACCATGGTTCTGAGGAGGAAAGAAGAATAGGATGTGCTCAGAAGTTGCTGCCAGGGGTTTTTTATGTCTTAAAGGAATGGGAAAATCACACCTGAATAGTTTTATCTTGGTAACACAACAGCGCTGGTTCTTTCTACTAATCCACAAAGGGCTGTTCATCGATATCCTGCAGGATCAAGCAGCTGCACCACAGAAGAAACAGTTTCATTGATCACTCCTTTCCCCCAGAGAAACTTCCTTTATTTCGTATTTTCCCTCTGCTTTGCAGTAAATGCATTTCCCTGGACCAAGCGGGGCTGTGTGCCTGCTAGGACGGGAGCAGAAGCACAGTCTGGGAAATGCCGGGATGCTGGAGGACGAGCTGCCCTCCACTCCAGCTATGGGACAGGCAGAGGTTAGAGACAGGGGTGGTAAGGTTTTAGTCTGCTTGGTCGTTCAGAGGTGATGGTTAACCTGCTTTAGGCTAACTCCCTCACAGCTAGCAGGGTCTCAGACCCCTCGCTAAAGGACATCCTCCAGTGCGGCCCCCCACTTGGCATTTCATGTCTTCATCTGCCTCTGAGCCCTGGTATCTCCACTGGGAAATGCATGTTCCTGGCCCCGCAAGCTCTCCAGGCAATGCTGTCATCTCGCTTTCTAAGAGATTAACCCATCTTGGTTTTGAGCGTCTGTTTTGAATGGTTTTCTAGGAACAACGCAGAGGAAAGCATCTTTTGTGAAAAGGCCTTGATGGTGTAGGCTATTTCCCGGACAAAACTATTTCCTCAGTAATTGGAAGATGAGTCAGGCTCACACACGCAAAACCAACTTCTCTACTGAGTCACTCCAGTTTGGGGCCAGCAGATCTCTACTGGATGCTGCTGTGAGAAGCGGCCAAGAGAGCCTCTGCCACTCACCAGACCCGTGTTGCAAATTGGCTGTGAAATAGGATCAACTGACTGCAGGGCAACCAAATGTAGCCAGACCATACCAGTAAACTCAGGATCAGTGATGCTCTGAAACACCGGCTGAGCAACAGAGAATGGCGTTTTGTAATAACCAGCTCAGTTTGGGGCCACAACACAGAGCAATTGGCCCAGGTTCTTTTTCCACTGCGCCTGGCTATAACTGGCTTCTTAAGAGATCAGAGGTTTCAAAATTCCCCTTTTTGTCATCCCCACAGGCTAGCTGGATTCAGCCGAAATTCCAGAATCCGTATCTTTATTTATTGCCGACTCACTTCTTGTTGGCAGTTTGCACGTTGTGTTGTCTGCCTACTGAGCCAACAGACTGTCAGTGGTGATTAGCAATTAAATCGTACACCGTTCAGGGCTCTGTGGTGCCTCAAGTGATTTTGTTTGCATCCAGCCTGGGAGCGGAACAAGCCGGGTTTTAATTCACGGTGTAATTTAAGTGTGAGCCTGTGCGTGGATGTTCTTATCTCTGCATGCTCTGTTTCAACGGAGCTCAAACTCGTTCAGAGTGACTCAGGTTAAATCAAAAGTGAGAGCTCAGAGAATGAATGGAAAATGAATAATCACACAATTACCTTCAACTAATTCGATATATAAATGAAACCAGAACTAGCTTTTCCAGTGGGTTCCTGTTCATAGGTAGCCCTCAGTGTGGCACATCAAATGCAGTGCTAAGAATGAAGCTGGCTGTGGTCATAGTTATATTCCTGACTTTCATGTCATCTGCTGTTGGGGATGTTAGGGCCCTAATGGAACACCATGGGTATGTGGGTCTGACCTGCATAACACAATTCATCAAACATTATCTAATAATTTAGGCATCAGGGCCTTAACTTCAGCTTGAATTGTAGCCTGCATTTCAGAAAGATGGGCAATCATCACTTAAAGGCTACAAGTCACTGAGGCTCTACCACGTTCCTATCCGACCTGATCCAAGGGTTTATTACCCTCCTTAAAAGAAGTCCTATTTCTGTTCTGTCGCCTTTTTTCCAAGTTGCATGTATAACCCTCTGTAATGATAATGAACTCTGATATTCCTTACTTTTGCTGATTTTCGGTTGCTGGGCAATAAAATTAGCATCCCTGACTTTGGCTGGACTGATACTACTAGCTAATTCCAGCTGGATATTCCAGTTCATTGTATAATTTCAGTAAAATTACATCTGGGAGCAGGAAAGCTGTATTTGCCAGACAGCCTATATAGAGGGTGATGACGTTGTTCCCCTTTTAGTCCACAGCCAGGACACTTCCAGGCTGAACTGAACCCCCTTCTCCTCTGCAACAGGAGCCATTTGATGAAAAAGGTTGGCTCCTTCTCCCTCCCTGCACCTTTCGTCTCCTACGCTTCTCTTAGAAGTGACCAAAAGGACTATTTCATACTGAGCAAAGCAAAATATTTTTTCTTTCATGTAGAAGAATTAAAACATTTTGAACTGTCATTTAAACTGCTCCTTAGACAGTTGTTCTTTTGGCTGCTGAATCAGAGAACCAAAAATTAGCTAATAACCCTGGATGATGCTGTCTTTCTAGGAATGACTTGTGAACAGGCTGTCCACAAGCAGTGGTTTATCTAATGACTTGCGTTTCTTATACAACCTTTACTGTAACAAAATTACAAGGCTTTTTTGTTTATTATCTTCCTTGCATATGCACTGATACAGTTGTACTTATATGGATATAAAATTGATATGACCCAAGTTCAATCACTTTCTCTACTATAACTTGCACACATCAGTATTAACTCTTTGATCCTCCTGGAACCTCCTTCAGCGATGGAAAAGCTGAAGACACGATGGAAATCTACAGCAGAGGTAGGAAATAAATCAAGCCCTTTGCATTTTGGTCCTGTGCCCTGAAAATACTTTCTCTTCTTACTCCTTGTAACAGATTATGTTTTACAACACTTTTATTATTGTAACACATGTGTAATTCAAACCCCATTACTTGTTCTTCTGGCCTTGTAGATTAGTGAGATTGATTGGTCCCTGCCTTCCTTTCTTTATCTAGAGATATTTTCTTACTCGCCTCAGCCCTTCACCAGGCTGAACTTCCCCAGTCTCTTAGGCTTTTCCCAGGTTACACAAATGTCTCATTCTTGCTGCTCTCCTGAGTTCTCCCCCAGTCTCAGTCCTTCAAGTAGTTCAGCGCCCATCTTATCCTCCCCTTGCTACGATGGAGAAGTGTTTGGACATGTTCTCACTACAGAGCAGATTTGAACTAGACTACCAGAAGTCAACAGCTGCGTTGGGCCATTGAAATTACAAAGCTGGTTCTGGTTCTTGCAAACTTGCAAAGTTTTAAAATGCACCTAATGAAAGTTTGGCTTTGGATATCCCCTGCCTGTGACTATTTGATCTGCTCCACAGCTTTGAGTCTCCCAGTTATTTACAACTAGCTATTTGTATACTCAATGGGCTCCACTGTGTGAGGAAACTGTTTAAAAATACATTTTAAAGAGATTATTTCACTTCATGTGGTTTTTTTGCCAGCAGTGTGGTTTTTAAAAATGTTTTTTAAAACCTGTGTAGCGCACAGCTATGAAGCTGTACCTTAAAAGGTGAAGCAGAGCCCTTCACTTGCCGAGTGTGCTCAAGGGAGCTGCTGTTGGAGCACATTGCAAGCCCTGTGCAACACTTGGAGGCTTGGTGGGAGTTTTGCTTCCCTGTGTAGGAAAAACAGTGATAAGGTTGTGCAGAAGCAGGCGGGAAAGGTTATTTAAAAATTGCTTCAATATGTCCCTTGCTATAACATTAGCTGAATTGGCCTGGATATTTAAAAGAGAATTAGCCATAATGATGTCCCTCTGTAACTTTTCCTTTTGTTTCTACTTTTCACAGGAAAAAAAAATAATTTATTTGGTTTATCAACAAAGTTCAGTTAGGGTTTCTACCTAGATCTCCCGTGTACGACCCATCTCTCTGCTGCGCCCGCGTCTGCCCCAGGAAGGAGCACTAAGGGCACTTGCAGAGATGGAATGCCACGTCAACAAAATCATTCCCAACTAATCCCGCCATCTTGATTAATGTCTGCTACCACAAAAGAGGTGAACTCTGTCAGCCAGGTCCAACTGCAAGGGGAGCTGAGCGTGCCAGTTTGCCCCGTTCATCAGTGGCTGCTCTGTTACGGCAAAGCAGCCTGCGTGGGGATCCCGTGGGTCGGGAAAGGGGTGATGGTTTCTCAGCTGGGTGGGAGAGGTCTCCCAAAGGACATTGGCCTGCTGCAGAAGAAACAGCTGTGCAGGGAGGCTGAAAATTAGGGGGCTTCAGACAACCATCAAGCCCTGTAAATATGTTTGTTCGTTGCTCAATCTCCAAAGTAGCAAATCTATCACATTCCCAAAACAACGGTAAAATCTCATTTTACAAAATTTATTTTTGAGGTGTATCAGACTCAAGATTGTTTTAATGAACAACAGATTTCTTTTCCCCGTCCTGTAAATTAAAAGAAATTTTCAGCTCGGAGCAATATCTTTGGTCAGGTTATAAAAGAAAAGTAAACAAAGAAAAATGTGGATTTCTTATGGAAATGCAGATAGCAGTTGCTGTAAATCTCAGTAGCAGACTGGTATCTACAAGTTTTATCCATACATACTTTGCACGTACTGCAGCAGCAATTGCTGGCTGAGCCCCTTGTTTTCAAATGACGTGCTAAAAGCAGCTTTCTGGTCACAAGAAAGAATAGTTTCAGTTATTCAACTTAATTTTGCAAGAAGCCTTCGACCCTGTCATAAATTCTCTTTGCAAAATGCTGTGACAATGAATTCCTTAAAAGCAAGTACAAGTGGGGTAAGGTTTCTAGAGAGAGGTAATATCTGTTATTTGACCAGCTGATTTATCCAAAAGCATGTTTGGTTTTTTACAGCCAGATTTCTTAGTTTGTATAAAGTCTCAAAACAACATAACTATTCAAAATATTCATGATTAATTCAAAGGTTTTAAAATATTATTCTGAAGCTTGTAGAAATTTTTTTAAATTGTAACCCTCAGTGGTTCCTGCTGAATTTTTTGTGCCTCATGTTGAGCAGAATTAGTTTTGTTCTTTTTTCCCATTGGCTCCATACAAACAAAATCTTCCAGTTTTGCATTGACTGTCCAAAAATCCTTTTAGTCTCCTTCTTCTCTGCATTAAAATTCCACACTGAAAAAAATTGTCTTCACACGCTTCCATACAATTTGATTCCAAAAATGTTTGGAAGGCAAAGCAACATTCCAAATGCTAAAAATAATCTGAAAGGGAACAACCAATCAGCATATGGAGCTTAATTATTTATTTTTTTTAAAATAAAAAAATAACTCTCACACACTTCTTAAGAAAAAAATTTGAATAAAAAATAAAGAAGCTAGAAGTGGCTGGAAAAGATCTTCTGAGGAGTGATTATTTTTTTCCCCACTAGCAAAATAGGTAAGGAAAATGTAAGTATGCACAGCTGTGTTTATTCCAATGATTAGACATTCTGTTTCTCTGTGACCCCTCTGCACTGAGCTGGCAAGACACCTGGGTATGCTTAGAAGTGTCTCATTCATACATTTACGTTTATTCGACTCGGACCTTTCGTTCTCCCTCCCATGCCCTTTTCTTCTTTAAAAAGACCAAAGGAGAAAAAACCAGGAGAATCTAGTGCACTCTTTCTTTGTTTTTTTTCCTGTTTGCAAGGTGTTGGTTAAGACTCTACTGTGTGCCTTTACACATTTTAAATGAAAGCATTAGCACTATATTAATAGTGAGCATAAAATCTTCTTTTTCAGGGCTTTTTCAGGCTGAATGAGAGAGAAGGGGTGGCTGCAGTGTATCATATAACGTGACTGTGACCGTGCCGTACCAGGGGTGCAATAGAAGCTAAGCCTCAGTGTTTGCATCCCCCCTGCTCTACATCTGCACTTGCATTTTATTAATTTCGCAGCTATGGTTTTTTGTTTGTTTGTTTGTTTTTAATCTGGGCTATCCTTGCACTAGTGCCCAACTGCTCTGGTTGATACTGATTGATGCTTAGTTGATATGGAGAGGTTTGCTTACAAAAGCAGAGATTTTGCAGTCCAGACTGTTATTATTGATGTAGAAGTGACACAGAGAGGGGCTAAAGGGTTTCCTCATTGTCATCAAAGAAGTTTGGTATGGAGCTATATTTTCCCCTAGGTCTTCTGAGACTTAATCCAATGCCTTACCTGCTACTTCAACCTTCCTCTGCAAGAATGCATCAGGTTTGGAGGCAGGGCTGCCTTTATGAGTGTCCAAGCTCCAAAACCTTTCCATATTTGTTTCTCTTCTGCTATCATTGAAGCCAAAAGCAGAATTTTCAGTAAACTGAAAGTGACCAGATCAATACAAGACTGATTCCCTCAAGCTTGTTATATTTTCTGCCCCTGTTCCTTTGGATACCTAGGTATTTCAGAGCACTAAATACTGATTGTAAATCCAGTTCTTCTTAATACCCGCATCTTAAAATATTGTTGGTTTCCTTAGAGTCACTATAAATTTAAGCTGAAGAAATATGACTGTATATACACAGAATGAGAGTAAAGGAAATGACAATGAGAAGCATCTGTACATAAGGCACTCATTTTCCTTTCCTTTCAAGCTATCTGAATTCATTAGCTGGCCTTCAAGCGGTGTGCTGTGTACAATACAATGTCTCGTATCTCCTCTGCTCTGTCAAATTAGCTTTCTTTTTTCTGCTTCAAAACCATAACTCAAAAGCTTTGAATTGCTATTGAGTATTAGTCAAAGGTGCATTTAATTTGCTGTTTTGATCATTTTCTACAGGAAATGTTTAGGAAGGCATGACTCCCTTGCATATCTTAATTTTTGCTTTATACATGATTAGGATATGTTTGTATTTGCCGTATTAGTTGTCTTTTCTAGGGGTCAGTCCTGCACAGGGCTGAGTGTCCAAAGCTAACTGGGGTCAGTAGCAGCAGTCCGTGCTCAGCACTCAGCTGGAGTGCCTTTCCCATGCAGTGCATGTTTCCAGGGCATATTTAAACACTATCTAAAGAGGGAATTACTGGGAGATTCCTTGTCCCCTCGCTCCACAGCAGGGCTGAAAAGTCCTGAAACTAGAACGTGAGAAAACTCAACATGGTAACCTATCTCTTCACGTGCCCCTGGACATGGTCCTTCAGAGTCAGGGAAATGTAGACAGGGCGAAGAGACTCCACAGCAGAACCTGAGCTAACAATTATAATAATTAGATTTGTGGGGAAGAGTAAAGATCCAACTCTGAGATCAATGGGCTTCTGCGTACTGGTTTGCCTGCCTTTGGCTAGCTTGCTAATGCACTGGAATCTGTAGAGCCAGATCTGTGTAGTTTTATTAGGGGGTGTAGTTTTATTATGGGAAAGGGAGATAAGCAGCTTTGTCAAGCCACAAGTTGGAAGAAAGGGAGTAAACAAGAATTAAAGTAACGAGTAGAAGCAGCGAGACTGGAAGGAGAGGGAGAGGAAGCAGTAATGGGGATGCATTATGAAATCTTTTCTTTGCACATGAACTGGAAGACTCTTCGGGTGGGACATTTAATACAAAGCCAGGCAGAGCACTGTCTTGTCTGTTTGTGTTACTAACCTTGTGTTTTACAGGAATTAGTTGGTACTGAAAGGAGTAGATACATGGAGTAGTTTCCTCCAGTGGCAAAGTCGATTTAACAGGTTTCCACCACCTCAGCTAAATTATTTGAGCTAATGAAAAGAATTACTGTAGTATTTTTAAAACTTGGATCATCTCACTTGTCTGGCTTTTAACGTTGCTGTGAAGAACTTGTCCTGCTGAACACAAACTGAACCCCAGTGGGGACAGCAAGCCAGGGGTGCTGTGGGTGGCAGTGATAAGGGGCATCAGAGGGAAATGTCCCCTGTGCCACCAGAGAAACCACGTACTCTTAAGTACCCTCAGCAGCTGTTTAGGGCTTTCCCTCTGCTCAGCGGAGGGAGACAGAAGGGACAACTCTTGGGGCTGGCTGTCCAGAAGCATCCAAGGGGATTAAGCACCAATTCCCAATGCAATGTAATGGGCAGGAGGTGCCTGAATCCTTCAAACCATTTGGGGTCACACCTTGGAGGAACCCAAGGAGACCATCCCCCTGCAATGGGCTGGGGTGGCCATGACTGTGGGAGCTCGGCCACCTGGCAGAGCCAAGGAGGCAGAGCCCACGTCGAGGTGGGAAGACCCGGGGAGTGCCGGGGGAGTGGGCTGATGAGGCTCCTTTGAGCTCAAAGCATTTTGCGAGGGGTGGGGAAGGGCTGCCTCCCCAGCCCCAGGTTGAAAGGAGGGCTGGAGGGAAGGGGTGGGAACCGGCAGCCGTCTGTGCCCTGGCCCCGGGCGCAAAGGTGGTGTGTTTGCCGCCTTCACCCCTCCCACCTTTCAGCCACATTAAAGCCCGATTATTCACGCTTGATGTCAGTAAGGCAGGGCCCCGCTACCCGCTGCTCCCAGATCCCTTCCCCGAGGGGCCAGATTACCCCAGCCGGGCGGGGTTCATGGGGCGCCTGGGCAAGCGGGGGCCCAGGGCTGGCACCCTCAGCTAGCCCTGGGCTTCGTCCCATGGAGACATCACCCCATCAGCCTCTGAGGGCTGTCAAGAAGTGGCTGTCCCTCGCCCTGCCACGGGCTGTGAGCTCCCTGGGGTGATGGCTGTCGGCCGGGCAAGAGCCCTGGGTGCTGCCATGGCACACGGGCACCATGGGCTCGTTTGTCACGCCAGCCATGCTGCTCCCAGCAGAGTCAGCCCTGAGACGGGGAGACGAGGAGGGAGAAGGAGGGATGCCCAACTGCCCCACCGAGGGGCTAGGGGCACGAGGGGTGATCGAAGGCGAGAGGGAAGGGAGAGGAGAGGACTGAACTGACCCTTTTTTCCCCTTACCATTCACATGCTCACAGATTTTTATCAGGCTTTTTAGCTGCAGGGCAAAGTGTTTCTTTATAGTTCCTTCCAAAGCGCTGCTGCCAAGGCGGCTGCAGCAGCTGTAACCCATCGCCGCAGGCCTGCGCACCCCGGTCTGGGAGCAGTTGGCAGCAGCGGCTGGCAGCTCTTGCGTGAGGTTGGCGGAGAGAAGATTTCAGTCTCCACCAAGGCCCGTGAGCGTTTCGGCAGGGCTCCCTCCAGCTTCCGCGAAAGCGGATGGCCAAAACACAGCGTGGTTGTGGCAAAATCCCGCTGCTGCGGGGACAGGAGCCAGGCTGTGGGGACGTGTTTCAGGGGTGCTGTGGGGTTCCTCGGCCGCAGGATCTCCTCTTCCCAGCATGGGAGCTACCGGCCGGAGGATGGGAACCACGAGCCGCTGGTGCTTGTGCGGTGCTGAGAGGCGGGCGGAGGAGGGCCAGGTGTGAAATCCATGGCGATGGGCACCAGTCGACCCCCAGCACCGCTCCCTCCTGAAGCCAAGCCCAAAGCAAGCGTCACCTCGGTGGCACCCGGGGAGAGGGGCTGTGCAGCACCCGTGTGTGGGGAGGGGGCACGGGCAAGCCGGCACTGAGCGGCTCTGCCCTCTCCCGGGGCTGAGACAAGGGGGTCACATTCTTGCAGGCAGAATTAGACATTTTTATGGCTTGTCTGGGGCTAGTTTTCCTCTCTCTTTTTTTTTTTTTTTTCCCTTCCCCAGCGGAGACTTGCTCGTTTGTAATAGGAAGGTTCATTGTTTTCCTGTCTGATATTTCTTTGATTACTTAAAAAGAAATCCCAGAGGCTTGTTTTCACAAAATAGTGATTGCATAATTGATGTGATTATGAGGTATTTTGCTGTGTCACTGCAGCTCAGTTGATTATTTTGAGAAGCTCTGAGCACTGCTAACGCTGCCATGTGTTGTGCACGCATGGCCCAGGCTCTCATCCTGCTCCACACGTGTACGAGAGCCTTCCAAATGCCGTGTCCTCCAGCGGGGACTGGGCGAGACCTTCCTCGGCGCAAGGAAAGGGATGCAGACCCACAAATGGCTGAAACCAATGAAATGACAAATACATGGGGGGTGACCTGCAAAGATTTTTCTGATTTAAATAATGACTTGCCAGTGTGAATAATCTCCCAAAAATCAGATTTGTCATGTGGGTGAGTACACGGGTAAAATCACAGGGCCAAATTCTACATTCTTTCCCTGGATAAAAATGTGCAGATAAAGCAAATGCAGACCAGTCAGAAGCGCTGGAAATAAAATTCCTTTGAATACAGAAAAGTGCAGCAAATCATTAAAGGTAATTATTAATTATAGCTTGAAAATGTATCAGCTAACTGCAGATAGGAATATTTAAGGTCTCACCCAGGGAAGCCTTGAGAGAGAGGATCGCCTTCTCTTTTTTTGACCAGAACTTTTTAATTATTTTCAGCTCAAGGCTAGAGACCGTCCTAAGAGTCCTTTCTTTCTCCTGGTGACATTTTTTTCATTTCTTTACTGTATTGTCCTTTCTTTTGTTTTTAATTCAGGGATGAAACATTGCCCTCAGTAAAGCTTCTTGGCCAAATTTCCAGATTTCTGAACCTTTAGTTTTTTTCAACACGTGTGCAATTTTCACTATTTTTGTCCAGCGGTGACCTCTGGAATTCCAGAATAATTTTCCCTCCCCTTCCTGGTGCCCTCACGTGACCCAGGAACACAAACATCTGAGAGACCTCTGGGCATCTTCACATCTGCTGGTATATAAGATCAGAGTCATTGTGTGATGTATTTTTAACAGCAGGTGTTGGGCTTGGAGAAGGGTGTGTTGGTTTTTGAGGGGCTGGGCAGAATCTGCATTTAATTCTTAGTTCCCAGGCTATTTAGGAACAGTCTAAAAACACACTTAATCTGTTTGTACAAATTTAACGTTCTAAAACCACAATAAGGAATTGCTAATCAAGTGCAAGCCTGGATTTAGTTTCAGCTTTACACTGTTTCTGTCCTAAAAAACCAAAAAAAACTCACCCAAACAAAAAAAAACCCACCATCAAACTTTAAAACTGAGTCCAAGGTTCTAGTTTACAGCTTACTTTCATGAAATACTATTGATTGATTACTTGAAGCCTGTTAATTATTATTTAGTCACGGTTTTCAACACAAACTCCTCACAGCAGCAAAACAAACAGTGTGGATGTTTTATCTTTTGCCAATTAACACAGTTTGAACATGACTTAAAATAGGCTGTTAGCTCAGGGTCTGATTCACGACTGCACCTCTCCCGGTTGTGCCGCTGCAATCCTGTTGATTTCCATGGCATTGCAGGAACCACGGTGCAAAATGAGAGAAATGCTTCTTTTTAATTGACACCCCCGTCCATGTGTAAAGGAGCTCATGGCACACCAAAGCCTCACACGTGACTTCCTTCCACGGTCCATTAGTGAAAATTTAGTATCTAAATTAGAGAAATAGTGTAAGCAGAGTGTTTTCCCCAAAATATCATTGAAATCCTATTTTCACAGAAATCTCTCTCAAATTTTTTTATCAGACAAATCTAAAATGCTGCTTAGTGTTCAGTTATCTGCCAGGTATAAATGGCATAAATGGATGATTACTTTAAATACATCTTCCCTGAGAAGGGAGTTATGAGACCTCACAAAAGCATCAAGCTGTGACTACTTTCAGGGAATCACCTGGAAATAAATAAGGTGATAAAGGTTGCTTGCAAGTCCTTAGATTCTCATTGCCTTTTTAGGCAGATAACTGAATTCTGTATGAGCTGTAATTCCTTTCGGGTATCACTAAGGAACAAATTATTTGTTATTTGGGAGAAGAGACCAAATGACCTGACAGGTCCTTTCAGTCACAGCATCTATGATTACAAATTCTCACAGCACCCATTGCATGGGTGTATCCACACTAAAATGAAGAGGGAGATTTTAGCCATGTTGAAGTTGGTGAGATTTTGTCGGTGGTGGTTTCACCAGTAACATGGTTTCACCTGTCCACTTTTCTAGGCTACATTTGCATTTTACCACATGGCCTGTTGGATTGTCTCTGACTGGAGTCAGAATAGCTATTTCTGAGCAGTTGTTTTTAATAACGTGCCATGTATGGGTACTTCTGAAATGCAAGGCCTTTACTGTGGATTGACTCAGCCTGCACTTGATTCATCCCAGCTGCAGGGTGTTGAATCTGTATCGTCCTTTATTCCAAATTTTAATATAGAAAGGCACTAAGGGGATGCATGTGGACTGACATCCCAGGAGAAACCCAAAATGCCCTGCCTCCTCCCAGCTGCCTCCTGCTGCTGCTGACACACCACTTGCTGTCTCAGAGCCAAGCAAAGAGCAGCCCAACGTGACTCTATGCACTGTTGCACTGGTCAGCACCCACACACTGCCCTCTCCTTGCCCTTCTCACCCACATCAGGCTGCATCAGGTGAGACTCAGGATGCCAACAGTATCTGAATCCCTCTACCTTACATCCAGCAAAGTATGCCTCACATGGTCAGAGATGTAGCTTTCAGATGACCAAAGCAATGTCTTGAAGGATGGGATGCCTGCACATGAAGCTTCTTTTCATCCTTTGTTTTTAAAGTTATGCCTATTCCACAATTGAGGAAATGGCACGACTGACTATCTTGGCTTACGTCAAGTCTCATCCTTTGGGCTGCTGGACTTCATGATGCTGCAAATTCTGTTTCCAGTCCCATGTGCCGCATGTCCAGAATGATCCAGGACAACCAGAAAGGTTTCATGGAGCAGCTAGGAGAAGGGCTGGAAGAAATAGGACCTCTGAAGGAAGGGCAAAAGCATTGGGGTTTCTTAGCCTTAAGAAAAATGCTAAGGGGTGAAAAAATGAGTCTGTGTTGATGGCTGCTGCAAAGAGGAAAGGAAAGTTTTGTCCTGCATGTTTGTAGGGGATAAAGCAAGTCTTGAGCATCAATGGAAAGAATTTGTGAAGAGTAAGGGTAGCAAAGCAGCAGAGTAGGTTGCCTGAAAAAGCTGTGGAGGTCTTTAAGAAGAGATCAGTCAGGACTGGATGACAGTAACAGCCCATTCTTCCTTGGGTTGTGGTACCTCCAGAGATCCCCACCAGCCATATATGGTTTTAGTGATTCTAAGGAGAATAAGAGTTTTTCCTTTCGCTTCAGTGTCAGCAGAATCAGAAACAAAGTAGAGGAGGTCTCTACCCCAGTAGAGGCGCTACAGACAGTGGCAGAGGATGGGTTTTGGAAAGCTCTTTGTTAAGGTGCTCAGGATGAACAACCCCCACAGTCTGTGCAGCTGTAGCTGCCCTCTTGCTCTTCTCCATCCGGGGCTGTGGGGGTGTGCACTGTGGCTTGGGTCCTACATCCTGTAATGAGATACAGCAATGGGCATATCAGACACACATCACCATTTTGCAAATGCCACTACCTTTAATGTGGTTGGAAATACTTTCCAAACATTTCTGTTGCTAGTTAGCTGTGTCCATAGGGCATTATGAAACCTGTAGTGATTGTGCAAATTTGTTTTACACTAATACTGGCTCCAAAACTGATCTGAACTGACTTGGAATGGTTTTGAAGTAATATGAAAATAATTATGATTTGAATTCCAGAGATCTACTCTTGTACAGCTTGGTCTTTCCATCTTTCACAGCACAATAAACCTAACCAATAAAGCAGAGAAGCTGTGGGGCAGCCATCCAGTCAAAGTTGTGGGGAAGTCACAACAGACATAGAACGTCCTTTCATCTGCCCCGTGATGTTTTTAAGCTCCTGGAAACTTGCTTCATTACACTTACAGTACAATTTGGGTTAGCCTTCAGACACTGAGGATGCTTTCAGACAGTACCCAGCAACCTACGTAGCTGCCCTGAAGCGACAGGCAACATGTTTTTGCCTTTTCACCATTCCCAAGAGACTGGATGCCAACCGTCTCCTTCTGTCCTCTGCCAGACTTCAGCAGTTGTTGAGCATTGTCTCTCTTGCCTCTACCCTTTGAGCAAAACAGACGGTGCTGCTACAGCTGCACTCACCACTGGCAGACCTAAAATGATCCTTCTGGGTTTTATTACAAGGGTAGGATATGATGACAGGGGAAGGGGCAGTTGAAATCCCGAGTGCTTTTAAGACAGAGTTTGAGTGAAAGATGAAGGGTGATACCTGCAAAATAATGAGCAGGATTTGGTAACAGTGGATGCTCTGTGTTTCTATGAATGATGTTACAGACGGTCCACTGATGCTCAACAACCAGGTTGTGGAGACCTGACAAGCCCTACACATGCTGTCCTGACAGGGAAGTGTTGTGGGAACACACAATCCCATTCTTGGACACTTCAAGCCTGTCTACTGCACTAGTTAAGGCCAGTGAGTGATTTCCAGAGAAGAGTCAAAAGGTCTCTGATGGTGTTACCTGCTGGAACTGAAGCTCTTTATGTAGTATACTAAGGCTGTTGTGATGAAAAAAAGGACCAACAAAAAGCAAGCAGAAAGAAATTATAAGGAGACAGAAAAGCATAAGCCTTGTCCTTCAAAAAGAGTTTGCTGACCTGTACAAGTTAGTAGACAGCCTATCCCTTGTCTCCACATCACCAAATCCTCTCTTGTACAGTTAGTGCCTATGCTGCCCCTTTCAGAGACGATACAGCCAGAGAAAAAGGGTAGCTCTCACTTCGGTGCAGTAAATCTACAGCTAGCATTTTCATCCATGCTGATTGCACTTGATTTCTCTCCTATTTTTCTCCTCACTTGGCCCAGTGAGTACCTCCTGACTGGCCCATCCACAGGGGCCTCCTTCAAGAGCAGGAGTACCTTAAAGAACCTTACAGAAATTACTTGAGACTGGAGCCTCTAAGACAGGCAGGCTCCCCTCTCTCGAAGGAGGTGAACCTCATTTCACACATACTGCGTGGGTGCTTTGACCACTGAACCACGGAGATTCACCACCATTTTTCTTACTGAGCTTTGCACGGTGCCTGATCTGGAAGGTGTGCTCGGAAAATGCGTGTCAGGTCAGGCCTGGCAAGCAGGGGGTAACTCTCTGTTTGCAAATCCCAAAAGAACTTAGATGTGATTTAGGTGCTCGGAGGCTCACGCTGTTAAGACCTTGGCAAGTTCTGGGCCGATATTTAGGAATTTTTCTGGCAGGGAAAGAGATACCTCCGGGCGTATGCAGCAGCTCAATGGGAATGCAAATGCTGATGCTGAGAAGTACAGTGGTGGGCAAGTGGTACTAGGTGAGTAAACCTTTTTGTGAATCTAGTCCAAATCCACTGCATGTAAATAAGGATCATATCTGAAATGCTGGAACGATGATCTGAGGGAGGTGTGGAACTGAAAAGGAGGAGGCTAATAAAACCGGGAGAAATCTAATGGAAGAGAAAAATTCTGTTTAATGAGCTAATCCAGTGAGGGTTGTGTAGCAATATTTAATCCCTTGTTAAAAGTCAGACCCTCTGCACTTGTAGCTTACCTTGAGCTACAGGAAGGGTGGCTAGAATGTGACTGGCAGAATCGGTCATGTCCTAAGGGGGGGCTGAAATCTTATACTGTGTTTATGTAAAAACACATGTGCTGCTTTGCCTCCCTCCAACCTTGATGCATAGAATTGCTTTGAGTTGCAAGCAGGCTAATTAATCTGGTCTGTGCCTGCTCGTCAAATCTTTCTTGTGGTAAGAGCATTTCTAGCTGTTTTAAGTGAAAATTATTTTATTTTGGAGAAAATTGCCTTGTGTTTCAGATCTGGGGTTATCCAATGGGATTTTGGGTAGGAAAAAGGCACCCTGCTGCAGCTTGCTGCCCATTTGAGGGCCAGAAGTGTAGACTCCCACACTTGTTTGGCGCGGGGCATGCAGATGGATGCAGGCAGCCATAGCACTTCGTGGGAGCTCAGCCCTGTTCATCTCATCGCTCCTGGCCATGTTGATGCTGTTCTGATAACACCTTACAGGCTACCACGGCTTGGCTGCCCCCGAGCACATCTCGCGGCTGCGACCTGCCTCCTCTCCACCCCCCTTGCTGAGGCTCAGGGCAGTCAAGCTGGGCACCCTTCTCAAAGGTCCTTTGAGTTTTGGTTCATGCAGCCAGCATCTGTTTTAAGTCCTGTGGTAGGAATGCCACACTTTATACTTAGAGTTAGCTGAATCTGGGCAAAATACTTTATCTTATCCGTTACTAACAGCTGAGCTGCCTTTGTTGTTGTTAGCAAAACATGGTTTTCTTCTTGGCCTGTCTTTTCTTTTGTGTGGCATCTACATTTTGATCTGAAGAAGATCTTTTAGCATGCAAATGCATCTAACCTCAACAGAATAGCTCGTGTTGGATGGATTGTGTTCGCGCAGCGGTATTCCGGAAAAAAGCAGATTTTCCCTGTGATGTATAGATCGATCCGCCTTAACCCCAAAAATGGGTGCTATTGTTGTTGCTTTTCTCCGCACACTGTAGAAGAAACACAGGGGAAGAGCAGACATGAAACAGATTTTTTCAAACAAACTCCGGACAGAACGATGGATGAAATGAGTCTCTTCAAGGTTCCTGTGTCATCAAATGTTATTGTTGACACTCTGAATGTAGCAATAGTTGTTACACTAATTAGAGTGGTTTAGTTCTAGAAACAGGAACTGTGAAAAGACCATGTCTGGAAGGTACTAATAATCTTTTGATACCTGTATTTTTGCCATTCTTTATTATGATGACAGCGTTAATGTGCAGGAGAGAAATCATGTGTGTCCTTAATAAAGAATGAAGCAGCACAGTTGTTATCATCTTGAGTATCATATTCATTTAAAATCAAGTAGGCAACTCAAAGGTTAAGAGGTTTAATGTTCCTGAACTGTACAATTGAAGCACTATAGTCCAGGTTATTGTTAGCAATTATTCAAAGTGCTTGGGGGTTTTTATTAGAAACTTCATTTTCCAGAATAAAGTCCCCCACAACTTTAGCCAGCATCGCAGTGTGGCCATTTAACAGCCAGACACTTTTGCATGAAGTGCATCACGAGATGTTGTCATGACATAATTTGCTCCCAGCTATTTATACGCTGTTAGATAACCACCCGTAAACAATCTTCAACCTCTCTTAAGTTTTCATGCCCCATATCTTTCCAGTGAGAATTAGAAAGCTTAAGAAGCTCTGTGTTTAGAGATTAATGTGTTATTCTGCATACAACCCTCCCAACATGAGGAATAGGCCATTTATTTGCAGCTTTTCCAAGTACAAGACACAGACAAGTTTTACTGCAAGAGATAGTGTACCAGTAAGCCTGTCAGACTGTGTGGTATAAACCAATGAGCACAGGATGAATATTATGGTGAGGAAATACTGAAGGAAACCAGCTAACTAGAGGGATGAAAGGAAGCTTGAAGAGGAATTACACATAGTTTCAGTGTGTGTTAAATGCAAAGCTGAACTCCACGTCTTTAGCACAGGCAACCATAAAAGATAATTGATACAGATGCGGATGATTACAGCACGGCATCCACAATTAACCTTCTAAAACAGGGTCCCTGTAGTAAATGGGGAGATGGCCCACATGATGGAAGAGGTGTGTATGAGCCTGAATCATCCCACGGAACGCAAGATCACTTTTGCAGGAACATCACCAAATGTAAGAAATGCACTAACGGAAAGGTGACCATTTACTGAAAGGCAAATATTCAGACTCTCTTGCCTACTTTTTACATCTTTAGTTCCTCCAGAATATTCTAGAAGCAATAAAACCGCTGGGTGTTTTGTATTACTTTTCTTGCACA
Source organism: Opisthocomus hoazin (assembly GCF_030867145.1). Classification (NCBI taxonomy): domain Eukaryota; kingdom Metazoa; phylum Chordata; class Aves; order Opisthocomiformes; family Opisthocomidae; genus Opisthocomus; species Opisthocomus hoazin. The sequence goes on along the minus strand of NC_134417.1, from coordinate 66,245,223 downwards.
TGATCAATAACAGCCGTGTGGTCTTCCTTTGGTCCCTTAATAGAGGCTTATTGGCAAATGTGTGTACTATGGGATGGGTGTTTCCAGCCAGGTCCCTAAACTTGCAGCCTCGTACTTTCGTAGCTAATTTACAGCCTGACACCTACAAATCAAGACTGTTCAGTTGTGACTGTTTAATCTGCTAACACAATTTATGGAAGTTACAGCTTAGACTCCATTTGAGCAGCATCAGTCTGTATCAGCTGTATTTCAACTAGCTGACTTTCTTTCTAAACTCTGACAAAACCCAGCCACAGGGTGAATTTATTCCTGTTGTTGAGGATTCCTTCCTATTACATAAGGAAGGACACCATCTGATGTGTCTGAGATGCAGTTCCTTCAGGATGGATAAAATAAAGTGCAAAGAAGAAAACGGGGTAGAGCTGAGAGGTGGAATGACGGGCATCACCTTTACTAATATTTTCCTTGATTTGCAGCTGTGCAGATGCTCCAGTGATGAAAGCATATAGGAACATCTTAAAATGAGCTCCTGGCCTGTGCACAGAAGTAACCTAGAAACCAAGGTGGCTCGCCAGGCTCTGACTGTCTCTTGCAAAAAGCCCCTGCAGTTCTGGCATTGGCCCTGCTGAGGCTGAGGGTTGGAGGTGCTGGGCCGCAGCAGTACCACGCTGAGTAACGCTGACCATGATGGTGGGGACGCCTTCCTCATTCAGTAAGTGTCACAAATCACCAGCATTAAAAAAAGAGAAAATCTGAAGGAAAAAATATCCATCTGTGCTCATCTGACTAGCTGGTTCCCCTGACCTCTGGCACAATCCCATCCTTGTCTGATTGACTCATAACCAGTTCTGCTTTGTCCAAGCCACAGCTGCGTCAAGGCGCAGTGAGAGCCAGTCAGCCCTACCAACTTCATCTGTGTTTCATGACAGTTTCATCACTGAAGACTGTCTCTGTGTTGAAACATTTCCCCTTGGGGTTTTGGATGGCAGGATTGTATCAAGGCAAACGGAACCAAAAAGTGAAAAAGTCACTTGCCCTCATCCAAATCCTTTGGTGTCGACACAAAAACACCTCTCCTGTTGCCTTTGCAGCATGTATGCATACTCGTCATGAGCCCTCCACCTCATGCACTCGTAGTGGCTCACAGTTTATCTTAAACGGCTGTGTTTTACATTCTTCTTTTCATTGATACCAGTGGTGACGTAAGTTAGAGGATGTAGCCTAGAAAGATAGTCAGTCTCACCATCCAAGTCAGCTGAAATGAAGAAAAGGTACCAGACAATGTGAACTGATGGAAAATATATCATTCTCTGGGCCAGATTCACTCTGGTGGCAATCGGGAATTAGTACCAAAGTATTCAGTTAGAGTTCTCCATAACCAGGCTGAGTGCGAACAGGGTCAGAGGAACAATTTCTGTTCCACCAGTGCCTGTTTCAGGTTATAATTCGGAGTGCACAGTGTCATATTTTCATCCGCATCATATTTTTATACCATCTGATAGTATATGGCTGATGTGACTCAAATTGCTGTGTTGAGATTCACAAAAAACAAGGAAAATGGAGAGATAATAGAACCGAGTACTGAGCACTGCTAACGTGGGACCGGAGTGCTTTTACCCTTCACTGGAACAACCATCCAGAGATGCTTGTTCAACCTTTTTGTTAAAAATGTCTAATCAAACCAATATTATTAGTGTGTACGAAAAAAATTATCCAGTACACAAGTAACACTGCTGTAAGGAAAACATTTTTCTCAACGATGTTACAAAAATTATAGGTCGTCGCACCCACCAAAGTTATTTCAGCAGAGCTGTGTTGTTAGCACTGGAACTAAGCCATGTTTTCATAGTCAAATGATAGGCCTTTTCTAAGGTTGTGCCCACCCGGTGCAGAGGCCACCAAGTGCTTCATTGAAAAGGCTAAATGGAATTCACACTTCTCAGGCAATCGTTTTATTATGATCAGTATGAGTATTCACAATGTAATTTTTAAAATCTTGGAAATAAAGCAGGCCAGTATCTAAGAGCAATCATATTATGTGTCACATTGAAAAGCTTGTGATTTCTGGCTTTCACTTCCAACACATAAAATACCATACAGTGAAATTAACATTTGTTACATTACTCTGGCCTTTCAGTCACATGCTTCTGGCTTACAGTTTTGCAGGAAAAAAAATCACTTAAAAATAATAGAAATCAACATTTCAATTTTTCATACTGCGACTTACCAACACTCGAGTAACATTATGCATTATGTAAGTGGTATGGAGCCTTTAAAGAAGGGACAGCAAAATGTCAGTGCGTGATCCTTCAGAATTCACTGGGTGTTTGGTTGTTAGCACCTGATTTAGGTAAATCTAGACCAAAATGAGGTCGGTGGATTCATAAAAAGAGACTTTCATTGGGGTCTTTCTGCAGAACATGGCTTTTGTGCCATCATAATGAACAGCCACTGACATCCTCCGTGTGTTTGTCTAAACCTTTTCTCGGTCATGAATATCTCAGACCTCTTTTTGACAGCCTGGGCAATGGGTTCCACCGCGTAGCCACACAGGTACAGAAAAGGGCAGAGACCTGCCAGCAGGCTGGTGTGTTCACATGGTCTTGCAGCATTGTCTATCTTGACTTCAGTAAGGCTTTTGTCACCTTCCTGCACAGCATTCTTGTAAGCAACCTATAGAGAAATACCAGAGGGCAGGTGCATAACTGACTGGGTACTAAGTGAAGTGTTTAGTGTTTCAACACTAAAATAAAAAAAATATCTCAAATACAAAACCCCCTCCTGCCAGGTTCTGTCTTAAATACACTGCTTTTTTTCCCCTTTAGTGAGCTGGGTGATGAAATAGAAAGTATGCTCACTATAGTTACAGGTGATATGATACTGCAGAGATTGCTAGCAGATTGGAGGACAGGCTTGAATTCAAACTGATCTGGACAAGCTGCAGAAACAGGGTCAGAAAAAAAAGGGAAAATTTAATAAAGATATGGAAAGTGGTAAATTTAGGTAGCAATAGTCAAGCAAAAGCACAAGATGGAGAAAAACTGGTTAGGGAGCAGTTCTTCAGAAAAGGAGAAAAGCACTATAATGGATGACAGGCTGAGACTGAGTGAACCCTTTCATGCTGTTGTAAAGAGGTCAAACATTGTGTTGGATGTTTGGAGTATGCTTCTATACAGGAGCACATGTTGATGGGCATTTGCAGTCATCCTACTGCTCCACGAAGCACTAGTCCAGCCTCAGCTGCAAGGATGCACTTAGATTTGGCTACTGTGCACCAAGGAAAGCGAGGACCTCTCAGAGTCACCCCAGCGGCAAATGATCCAAGATGCCCTTCAAAGAGGAACTAAGGAAATGTCAAAAGAGTTAGGCTAGGGGCTCTGAAGAACAACCATCTTCAGGTAGGTAAGAGGCCATTGCCAAGAAGAGAAAATCTGACCTCTGTTTCTACAGTGTCAAGAAGTAGCAACATACTTTAATTTTGTCCAGAAAGACTCAGGCTGAGCACTTTAGGAAAAACCTTCCTAACACTACAGACAGTGAAGCGCTGAAGGTCACTGGGTAGCACAGCGGTGAAGCACCCGTTGCTATCAATCTTATGAACCAATTGGAGAAACAATTCTCAAAGACAGCATGGATATGGTGACTTGGCCTTCCAAGTCCCTTCCAGCCTTTCCCTTCGATTAGCTTGGGTGTGCATGATGTCCATGGGGACTTACTTGGTGTAGATTCTTTGCAGGACAGTTTCTCGGACTATTCTGCGAAAGCAGCTTCAACAAATAGGCAGCAGGATTACTCCCAAGATGTCTGACAGGGACAAAAAGCACCTCTGAGGGACGGAAGTCTTGCCGTTCAGATGGGCTCCTGGTTTGGTTCATTCTTCAGGCTTAGCCCACCACTGAAATCAAAGGTCAGTTTTTTGAAGGGCTTTTGTGTTATCACAAATGAGCAAAAACCCACTTTGCTTTCCTTTAACTTTTGAACACTGTAGTTCATCCATCCTGGTATCACAGTCCACAGGCTCAAATCGCATTGCACATATCAGTGCCAGCTTGGGATGAAAATTTTTATCATATAATGATTCAAAATTGTGTAATAGGAATTGTACTTGTTTACATCAGTGCATGCCAGGGGAAGGGGGGGGACATAATTTGTATTGTCTCCATTATTATTTCTACAAATCTCAGGTTTCATGGCTGGGAATTATGGAATTTATACAGATAAATGGTAATGAGCCATCACTAAAAGATGAAAACATAGGTCCATAGTCCCTGGCACTGCGCTTGAAGTGCCAATGGTACATTAAGTCTGACCCAGGAAAGGGAAAGGTGGGGTCTGCCTTCTCAAGGGGGCTTACTATTTTAAAAGAATCTCATAATCTAAAAAGAATCTTTCCAGCTAGATATGCCATTTTTCATTCCCACGCACACACAGATCAAGGGAAGGCTGTCAGTCCATGGTTCATAAAGCAGTTTTTAAAATCTTCTTAATCTCCTTTGCTTTGGGAAGTGCTAAGATCTGGTCACCTTTACTTTCCCTTCTTCTATTTATTTATGAACCCAAAGCCTGGATTCTTTAGAAAAGGGGAAAAATTTATTTGAAGGTAATTTTAGATGTAGGAGCAAACCCTGACCACAAAAATGCTTTCAACGGGTCACAGCACTGTCTAGAGATTGAATTGTCCTGACACTTCCTAATATTGAGGATAAGGCAAATTCCTTGCACCTTGATGTGAGAGATTGAATTTACTCAGGTTTTATGGGTTAAAAATTGTATCCTACAAAATTAAACTTCGGGAGGATGTTTTCCTTTGTTGTTCTCAGCGCTTCTGCACCTAAATCCTCCAAGAGTGTCTCTGAACTTGGATCCACCATGAATATGGCTTTGCAGTTGTGGGGTTGCAGTAGTCTTTTCAGGTAGTTACCTGACCACCAGGCGCATTGGTCAGGAATAAAACCAGGGCCACAATGGAAATAAGGCAGGCAAAGAGGATGCCTCAAGTAGGAAGAAAGCCAAAAGCAAACCCAGAAGCAGAGGAGGACATGTGAGCCCTCAAGGCCATCAGCGCAGGCATGCCCTGGCCCTGGAGGAAGGGCAGGTGGAAGAAGAAAAAGGACCCTGCTGCCTGGCCGATGCCGCATGAAAACACGGAACATTTACCCTTCAAAACTGAAGAATATAGCATCTGGAGGCAAAGCAATGGTAAGCTTTTTGGTACAGAAATATAAAAATATGTTGTATATGGGTGTACACTTACTCCACTATGATCAAAATAGGCCAGTCTATGGCTAGTATATGCCAGTGTGCCATGGAATGCTTCAAACAGGTTCCCTGCTTCCTATGCCCATGAAACTGCAAACTGAAAGCAGAGAATCTTTTTTTCCATTATATAGTTATTTCTTAAGACCTATCTCAGCTAGTATATAAGTGTGGATATATAGGTGTATGCATGATGTTACCCTCTAAAAGGGAGTTATTTGAAAAAATATTGACATCTTTTCATTCCAGGGCACAGAAGCCCCTGCAGAACCAGACACCCAAAATCACTAGCTGCTTCTATAAGGCTTAATCACTATTACTTAATAAAAATTGTTGAGTTTTTACTTTAAAAAATTCACACTCTCTCCTTCTTGATGTATTTTTTACCATTTCACTTTCTGTCTTTTTGGGACAGCCTTCATACACTCAGCTGTGATGCTTCCAAACATTAGAGTCATATTTCTTATCACTGTTTGGGAAGAAAAATGTTTAACCTTACATGACAGACCTTAAAGCCTAACTGAAGAACAGGCCCAAACATTGGTCTTTTGGCAAAGTACAAGTCTTAAAACCAGAAATTAAACACAGTTACAATGAAAACGCAATTCTTCAACCCCCATAATCTTCCGGCCTTTCTCTGAGTTCATTGAACACGTGGAAGGTGCTGGCACCCAGAGCAGCGGGGTGACAGAGTGAAGGGTGTGCAGTCCTACCTGCGCCCAGAGTCCCCTGCCCGCCTTCCCCTGGGAGCGCCTGCCCGGAGGGGGTTCCCTAAAACTCTCCTTTCTGCCTTCAAGTCACCTGCTCAAACTAACCGGACACAGCAGAGGTTTCTGGCCTGGCTTTCTCCCTCTTATAAAGAAAGAAAACCTCTAAAAGCTCTCTTAAATAATGTTCATAAGCTTCCAAAAACCCTGTTCAGGTTTTCTCACTGAACAAGTGGCTTTTCAAAAGCAAGGTTAATCACACACCGATTTCCCCCACAGCTCCCCACTTGCTCCCAGCCACCAGCTCCCCTCTGGCTGTGTGCACCCGTGCTCGGCCACAGTCACACCACAGCATCTTCTCCAAGGGTATGGTCCAGCATATTTTTCCCTAAATGTGGAATTTATAGAAGGCTTTTAGATTCCCTGGTTAGGCTCCCACAAGGTTAGCAGAATATCTGGATGTATAGGAAGGACGAGGCAGAAAAGGGCATCCAAGTTGCCTCAGACTGTTGGAGACAGGGAAGCTCTTGGCACGTTCCCAACACAGTCTCCTGCGTGGATGGGCCTTCCTCCTGGGACTGCCCAGGCACCCTATGAATGGTGCAGGCGAAAAAGCATCACCGTTTAAATTCAACCAGTGGGCATGAGTGGCAGGACCATGGCAAGTTGGGAGGATTGACAACTACTTTGGGTGAGAAACGCCACGTGGTGTCTCAGTGTCCATGCAGAGAAGGGCTGTGGTTTCTGAAGCTTCAGATGGGCACCCAAAGATGGTGTGACTTACGTTGAGAAAGACTTGGATGTGTTCTGATTTGATTGCCTTCGGCATGGAAACCCTTGTTATGGTGGTTCTGTATTTTCATTTGAAGGTGTATTAAACCATTTTGTTTTAAAGATCTATCAGATAAATGGTAAAGAAAGCCTTTGAGCACGCTGGTAATGCATGATTTAGGTTACTTTATCTCTGGGAATGGGCCAAAGTGGTTTCTGTCTCTGTGTGTGTGCCTGTGTAATTAGCCCACATATTCAGACACAAATAAAACTAACTAGGCAATGAATGTAAATAATCAGGACCATGATACACATCACTCTCAAAATGTGGTTACCGTGCACTGAGAAGACACAGGGCCTGTAAAAAGTTAGAAAAACCTCACCTTTCAGTTCAATCACTGTGAAGAGCTGCGGGAAAACAAAGATACCTGCCTAAAAAGGGAAGCAAAGCAGAAAACAGGACCAATTTCCACGCTCAAGGAAGTGCCTAGGACAGTAAAACCAATGTCAGAGTGTAGCTAGCGGTGGAGAAGGGGGGCCATGGTTTGCAGAGGTTTATGGTTTGGAAGCAGCCTGCAGCCATGGAGGACCCAGCAGGGTAAGCGGCTGCTCCGGCCCTCGCACCTCCAGTCCCGGGCTCACCAGCCATAAGCTCGGGAAAAGCCAAGCTCGGGTCACCTTCTGCTAGAGAAGATTTTTATATCCCACATGTCTGGACTGCACAGGTGAGAGTCTGGGGCCACACTCAGGCATTTGGCCTCCCCTCCCTGACGCTTCAAGGACAACCTCGCCCCATGAGCCAGGCTTCAGGGTTTACACCTCAGGCAGTGCCTGCAACACGTGGACCTACCTTCCCGCAGCCAGCCAGCCCTGTGCATGCAGAGCAGCCTCCAGGGACCTGCACCCAGCATTTTTCTCCTTCCCTGTAACGTGGCACACTCGTGGCCGCAGGTGCCTCTGCAGTGGCGGGGGGATGCTTTCTAAACTGGTCGTTGGCATTCCTGCCCTTGTGTGACCCAGCATGAACCAGGACACAGCGCAACAGCGCAGACTCCCGCTGCCCGTGGTAGCCCCTGCTGCTACCACTGGAGTCATACCGGCATTCGTAATGATGGAAAAGTTCGAGAGGGAAGCCTGGAGGGCAGTCTCCCGAGATACTTTCTACAGATGCTTTCCCAGAATGAGACAGTTGTTTCACAACTGTTCAATGGTCTGTTTCTCATCTGCCCTGATACCGAGGTCGGAGGAGCTGCGGGCAGCCAGTTCTGGCACACCCAGGCGACATCACGTGCTGCTGGGAGATATGAGGGAATGGAAACACACGGAAATATGATACTATCAGAGAGACCTATGACTGTAATAGTTATTAGTGCAATTTATCAGGCTGACAACACCCACCACAAGTGGCAAAATAAAACAGAAATGTGTGGAAACTGTAAATGTTTCTGAGGACAATTGGTGTAAACTCTTGTTAAGTTTTATCATTAAGAAGAATAAACATCACAGAAATTTCAAACATCATCTTTTTTACTGTCCCTAGCCTTATCTCTTCTCCAAAGGGTAATCTGGAGCCCAGCAGGGGAAGGACACCCCATACCTTCCCTAGCTGCTTCTCACTCTGCTATTTTCATCCCCTTCTTGTTTTGCACCGGGAGGTGCTGCTTCTGCTGGGATCCTGACAGGAAAGGTACACACACTTTCAGGACAGATAACTGTTTATTAATACAGTCACAGGTAAGGTGACAGGAAATCATAAAATCCAATGTCCCATCCGATGATGGTGGGACGGGCCCTGGGGAGGCCACGCAGCTCCAGGTTCCCGTGTGCTTCGGCATCTCACAGCTCACGTACAGGTGCACTCATCTCTCATGAGAAGAGAGGGTGAGTCCCTGACCAGCTGCGTGAATCCCTGACCAAGCTGGTTTTCCACATATCCCATGTTTCCACAGCAGACTGTTTCCTGGCATCAGGAATGCCAGAGAGGTCACGATGTGGCCACCCTATCCTGTTGGCTGGAGAAAGTCCCAAGCGCAGAGAGACTGACGTAGTCTTCCTGAGTCAAACCTCCCCATTACCTCCTTCCATGACGTGAGCCATAGCCCCATGTCACACTGGGTACCAGGGGACGCAGTGACCCCAGCAGATCCTGTGGGAGGATAGGGCTGTGTGCTGCCCATGGGCTATTCAAGCGATGCTTCAGCCCTGGCGAGTGTGGCGGGAACGGTGCTGAAATCCTTTTGCATCCTTTGTCTGTAACAACCTGGCTGCACACCATTTTTCTGCAGGAGAAGAGTAAATTAAAGAGAACAGTCAAAAACAAGCCAGAATTTGGAAACATGATAAGTTCTGGGCTTTGAAACACGATCAGTTTAATTGACAGTTCTTGGATGCAATGACATGGGGTCAGTCCAGTGGTTCTTCAGGTTTACAGTGAGCTGTAGTTTTGCTTGGAAACATCACGGATAATAAAATGGACAACTCGTTCTAATTCCTGAAAGGGAGAAAATGACTTGGTTTTCCCTCCAATGAACACCTCCAAGCTCCAGCACTGAAAGGGAAGGCAGGCTGGAAAAAAGAAATTAATTATGCCAAGGGTTCCCCTCCCTCCTTTTGCCCCTGCCATCTCCAAAGAACATGCAAGTGCATCCTGCAGCACTTTTCCGCGCAGTCACCTGCTTCAGGAAGGAGACGTAGTTTGAAGTAGTCACTGCACTTGAGGCAGAGGTTTTCAGCTGAAAGCACGAAGGAGCAGAGGGGATGCGCCTGGGACACTACTCCTGCATGCTAACATAGGTGTGCACGTATAAGAGAAAGTAATGTAGAAACATTGCCTCTGGAGCAAAAGAAATGTCTTGCAGCATCTGCAATGGTTTGGTACTGATTGGAGACGCAGGCAGAGTTTATCTGCATTTGCAGAAGTCTTTTCACCTCAAAAATTAGGAGGCTAAACTAAAAATGAGGAGCCTCCACTAAAACACTGGCCTAGATGTATACCTGCAAGAGCCTGTCTGTGTCTATAAGTTCATGCCATCCATTTGCTGTAACGTAAAGCATTTAATCAAACGAAGGATTTTTGGAGGTGCACTCTGGTTCTCATATTCCTCTGCACATAAACAGGAAGAAGAAACATTCACCTGAGATGTGGAAGAGCTTGAAAGTTTGTCTCTTCTACTCAGTGTGGACCTGGCAGATGTATGGAAAACATAGGAGAGATTTTCAGAATTGATGGTGTGGAGTGAGGAGTCACAGACATGTGGGACATGTATTAGCCCTACATACTCTGGTGCAGAAGGGTGTCTGGTAACATACTGGAGCCATTCGTAGCTTCACATGTGTGCAAGCCCCAGCCTAAGGTGCGTGCTCCAATGCTGTTCCACATTGCCTGTCACCACACCTCCTTCCTACCACCTGGCTACGTGTACTTTAGTATAGGAAGCGCGACGTGGGATGTGGATTTCTATCCCGAGACAAATGTGTGGAAGGTCTCCATTGTACTTGCCATCCATTTGACTAGTTCAGGTTAGCAAGGAATCCGTTTGATTCCCAGTATGACCAAACAAGGAATCAAGATTCCCTACATGACCAGCATGGCCAGGCTATGCCGGGATAATACTTATCTTAGCACTGGTTCGCAAAGCCTTGCGCCATGTTCAGGACCCCAGGCAGGGCAGGGCAGCCACAACCAGTGACTCCCTGTGTGCAGATTGACTGGATGTGCTGTACACGTGAAATGGAGCCCTCTGCACAAATGCCAATGGCCGGATAGTGCACCCCAGTCCCTCTGGCAGCGGGGCACAGGAGCAGCTGGCCAGGGTGAGGCTCTTGTGAGTGGGTACCTGGATCTGTCCCCATGGGCTCATGACTCAACACATCACTGGCTGCCAGTACAAAAGCAGCTTGCTACTTTTTCCCACTGTCAACTGTCCTGCTACCATGCAACTTAGTAATGCTTGTGAAGTCAAAGTTTTATCACAGCTAATTTATGCAAACACAAGTTTTATCTTAGGTTCTTAGGTTGCTACCGGTGTTACCAGCTTTGCTGACTGTAGGTTATTCAAGCTGCATAGATGGTGGCACCTGAATAATTGTTATTTGATCATTTTAAATGCTAGGCATGGTCAAGTCTTCATATTACGGTGATGATAGAGATATGTTATTGTTCAGTGCATTATAATTTAAGTAACAACAAAATTTCACCTACCCATCTTCTAAATGTTTTTGAAGTAGAAATATTGACAGAAAGCTAACTATTCTCAAAGGCCACAAATCTGCCCAGAGTATCTGTGCACAGTTTACACTTAATTTCACAGCAACAAGCTGATTCCAAATCAATGATCTGATTCTTTCTCTACCTGTGCTTGCAGAAGCCATATGAACTAGCAACTAAAGGAGATAAGGACATATTAACGAAATTTTACAAGTCCTCGGTGAGAATTCATCTCAAATGCTGTGTACCACTTTGATGTTCCCCTTTCATTAAGGAGCCTGAGATGGTGCCCACAACCAAGCAGTTGGGTTCTGTGGCGCTGGAAGTACCTTTGCAGTCCTGTTGTCCTGTGTGCCAACTGGCATATCAGAACGAGCTGAACTGATTTATTTTTCGTGGCTATTCGAATAGTTCCGAAAGCACAACCTCACTTTAAAGCATACAGAAGCCCGGATTTAGCTGCAGCTATAGGATATCTCACTTCGATTCGAATTCCTGATCAGGATGCAGGCAAGGACACAGCTGGGTTTCTGGACTCTGACACGCTGGCCTTTGAAACTGCACTGCTGCTGTCTCGGTGCGGTGATTTCTCAGCTCCACTGAATCACTGGGAGTTTTACCACTAGCTGTAGTGGTGCAAGATTATCACCTTTAGAATTAGTTGAAATCAGTGGAATTATTCTTATTTGCAAGGACATCGCTGAGATCAGAATCTGGCCCTTGTTCTCTTTCTTGGTGAACTGTTAGATTTAGAAGCAGAATCTTAAATTCCTCTAAAAGTTTGTCAAACTCCCTTCTCCAGGCCCTTGTCTTCAGCATCACCCACTGCTCTGTTGAGCATCCCACCTCTCCCATTGAGGATTTCAACTCCTAGGCCTGCACCTCCAAGCCCATAACCCCAGACCCATCCCTGAAAGGGCTACTCCCAGCCAGGGTGGAACAAGTTGCCTTGTGCTGGTCTGTGGTGGCCCTCCACCCCCGCATACCAAAGGCATCTGTTCCCCTCAGTGTGCTGAGAGAGGCAGCAGCTTTTGCAGAGCAGCTAATGAGAGGTGGCTTGCCAGAAGGGACACGAGGAAGCGAGGACCCCAAAAGCATAGGATCCAAGGTAACCACCTGAAGTTGCTTGTGCCTCTGACTTGCTGGCTCTTCTCTTTTGAGGGTGTTTGTAGCATATAATTCTATACATGCCACATGGAGCTCGTATTAGACTACCAGCCGTCTTGGCTGGATAGGCAAGGGGTCCTCCAGCATACCTATGGTTGGCCACTGCGGCCAGCTGGTCTCCAAGGAGCCTTCCCTCCCTGGTGACTGTGCAGGAGCAAGCCTGCCTTGCTTCATCACCCGCGCTGCGTGCCTCAGAATGTGTTGTGCACATACCCACGCACACGCACTTCCCTTCTCCCCTTTCACCTCCTCCCCTCCGTCCAAATCCATCCGTGAGTCACCATGGGAAGTGCACCTGATGATCTCAGAGCCACAGCACCACACACAAAACATCACAAAGCCACCTTGCGTGGAAGCTGGGGACCGAGCCGGCTGAAGCCTAACTGGTCAGATATTTGTGTCTGGGTTTTTATAGATTTTCACGGTGTTTTCATCTATTTTCACAGTGTTTTCCAAGCAATAGTAGTTCTTTGCTTTATTAGTTTGACAGACATTCAAATTTTGAAGTGGTACATAAAAATTTACATCTGTGATGTTCTGTGAGGTGTCTGAGTGAACAAAAAGCAAATAACTGAATTGTGATTAGAAGGATGGAGATGTTATTTATAGTTTCAAGGTTGCTTTTAATCTAGAAATGTATCTGGCATCGATTGGAACAGAGAAATGTAATACGATCACAGAGCAGGAGCATGAACTTTTGCTATTGGTGCTGTTTGTGCACCATTAAAAGCAACAGAGAAACTCAGTCATTAAGGAAAAATGAAATTGTCACAAATACCAACAATAGTTCAGTGTCTGTGTACCGACGCATGCAGATGTATTTCAAATGGCAGTAGCAGATGCTCCATTTGCAAGGAATAGTCACACTGGGCCTCACACAGGAGTGAATTTTGTGTGAAGTTTGTGTAAGAAACTAGATCCATCTTACAGCACTGAAAATGTACAGTAAGTCTCGGTGTACTCTGGCTTCACATCTCTGTGGTCAGGATTTTCTTCAACACTTTCTGAGGCGGGAAAAGCATTTCTTTCCATTTGTATACATTTTAAAGTAATGCTAGAAATTATTTTTCGTAATACAGATACTACCCTGTATGTGAGCAGAGCTCTCAAGATGCAGTTGAGGGCAGTAAATCCTATTTTCTACTGAGATGAACTGGTTTTGCAGGCTGAACGTGCCTGAAGGCAGCTGTACTCTACACACCCATTTTTTTTACGAAACACAGCAAGACAGGTTCATGTCTGGTGTAATCCCTTTGCCTCCAGAACTTTTCCATCTTGGCAAACTGACCTTAGAAGAAAGCAGTATGCTGCAGTTTTCCACTCGGGGGCCAGTTTTTCTTCTATTTCCCCTAGACTACATCAGTTTGCTGGGCTGGGCCATCTTCTTCAGATGGGCAGGACACTCTACAAGGTCAACTTTGAGCAGTCCAAGCAAGAAACACAACACAAATCTTCCTTCAGCGGAGAACTGGTATGAAAATCAGAGATAGGCAGGACATCGTGGTACAGACCTCGTGAACAGCCCCTGTATGGAAGTGGTTTTGGCTGGAGTCTCACCCAACAGCCCTTTTCCTTGTGGCTTGGAGCTCCCATGGCTTTCCACTCGCGCAGGCAGTCTCTTGTGCTTCGCAGGGTGGTGTGAGCCAGACCTGGAGCCTCACGCTGCTTTAATGTGGCGGCCTTAGGTTTGGATTTAGTCTGGGATCTGGAGCATTAGTTAGGAGTTCATCCACATGAAAAAACAGCAAAGTTCGCTGCCGCTTCCCTGTGCCACGGCAGCCCTCGTTCGCGGCTGTGCGTCCACCTCGCCTCTGCTGCACCCATGCGAACCATGCCTCGCCGCGGGAAACGAGCTGATCCAGTTAAAATTCCCCTCTCTCGCAGTCAACATGCAGAAATGAAGACAGAAACTGCTGCCTCCGTGTTGCTCAACGCACCGGGCATTTGAAAGGGCTTTTAGGAGAACGTGGAGCCAAAGTGTCTGTCTCCACCCACTCTCCTTTTGCCAAAGAGGCAAGAAGGAAAAAAAAATATATACATAGCTCCTGTCGTTGTTCTCTGATTTCAGTGGGTTGCTGGATGTGCGTGCGTGCGTGCGTCCAGCAGAGTTTCTGCTATAAAACACCTCCCTGTTTTGGAGGGGAAGAGGTTCTTCTCTGTGTGCACAATTGACTCAGAGACTTGTTTGTCTTGCAGGAAGAGTTGCAGGATTAACTTTGAATGCTTTGATATTCAGCGACAAAAAAGCTCATGCTGACATGGGTATTTGGGGAGGCTCAGCACATTTTTCTTTCTCGCTTGTTACGCACCTAGAAGCTGGGCATGATTGGCAGACAGCAACTTCAGTCCTGGAAATAGTCTCTCCAGGCTTAATCGAAAGAACAACAGAACCATCGTGAAACCTGGTCCTGCTCTACTGAAAAATCAAGCGGCCGGCTGCAGGCGTGAAATTCACAGTGCCAAGTTAGACTCCGATGATCAAATTCACAGCTGTGAAAGGCTTTGGTGCGGCCAGCTGGAGCTGCCAAAGACAGAGGCATATGTAAAGCGGTGTCGTTCTCCCAGGCAGCCGGAAGATGTGTCTCTCAGAAGGCAGCTCACCCTCCTGTATCGGTGTCTGATTCAGGAGTGAGGCACAGTGACTTGGCTGGTGTACACATGTCTGTTTGCAGTGACAAGAAAGGAGGAGGAAATGCTGATAGCACCAGCCTAGCACTCATTCAGGAAGGGAAAGACCAAGACACCAGAGCTTGCTTGTCGCCTTTGTTGGCGTGGCGACCTGGTTCAGGGACGGCTCGGCGACCCACCCCTCGGCCGCTCGGGTCATCAGCACGCAGACACCAATGTGGTGGACGGCAAATGGCGTTTATTGATAAATAACACAGCGTTATATAGCCTAGGTTTACAGCATCACTTCCGTCTGCTTACTTCACGGGTTAAATGCTATTGGCTATTAGGACAGGGGAGGGACACTACCTTTCCATACAGCGCGACATCTTCAGACTGCCAAGCTTTAACTACCCACACTTGCTCAACCTGAGAAGATTCAGATTCACAGCTCGGACCAGCGTAAGTTCTCTGGGGCATCTAAAACATCTCAGGGGACTATGACCTGAACACTGATTAAGCTACATAATTTGCTGCACAGTGTGCTAACTTGGATATTATCCCTAACCTCCACTTTGTAACCCATAAGTACATAGGCATGCTTTCTGCCCACATTCAGAAATTACAGGTTCTCAGACTGCCCAGCACCAACCCAAATCTCTCCAGGGGGGATGATGACAGATTTGGTTTGGTAATGGGGCAAAGGATACAAAGGCATAGGATGCATTTCTTTCACATGGACAAGAAGCTGATAAAAACATTTGTAAATCTTCTTCACCCCGTCGTTCCTGATACAAAGAACTTCCTGTAATTACACATAAAGTATTTCTTCTTAGAAGCAGAGGAAAAACATAAATCTGAAAAGCAGCTGTTACCTGTTACTATCTAAGATGAGTGTGATTGCTACAGAATTTCTGTTTTAAACCTTCCAGGAGGACATCCACACCTGCTCATACGCAAGGCATGAAACACCCCTGCGAAGCATTGCCTCTGTAGAGGAGCAGGGGCAGATATGATTCTCTCTTTGAGACTCTTAGAAGAAAAGCACTATATACCAATTATATAACTGTGATTTTTACTACTTATTTACCCATTATTCATTTCAGTAATGCCCTCAGCTTGGCTTTCACTATCAGAAAGCATCTAAGACTCCATGTTTAAGATGTGCATTTCTGTTCTTCTAGACACTGAAGGAAAATAATGTTTCTCCAGCTGCCAAATTCATGGAAAACATAGAACTGATTCTATCTCAAAATGAGCTTCATTCCAAAGAAAGTAAGCAGTGTAATGTCAGAAAAGAGTGAATCCTCAAATTTTATTGTCAGTTATTTACATTAGACCTAGTTAAGAGGTTAATGGCATAATTGCCTACAAGAAGGCAGGCACGCTGCAACATCTTACATTTCTAGAATAGAGTGGGGTGTGTATCCCTCTGTAAGCTACCCATAGCTGAGACATGAGAAGGACTGAGTATTACAACTCTAAGGCTGCACTGCTGTCCTACTGAGGTCCGGCGACACTAATAGATCATTAAGGGCAATGGGAAACCAGACAGACTTTAGCTAAACTCTGGTGACATCAGCCAACGGTTTATCTGCCTAATTTCAGAATATGAAACATTTTCAATGAGCTAGCATTGATGGAAAACTGTCATGTTATTTTAAACTCTGGTTTGTGTTGCATCATTCCCGTGGATGTAAACTCAATAGGTTGTGGTGCAGGACGGCCCATCCTAGGTTTGAACATGGTGGTAACCAGAAGTTTGTCCTGCTGAGGGCTGTCTTCCTCCTGAGGAAAGCTGTGCATTCACCTTCGAAATATAAACGTTATTGGAAAAGTGAAGGAATGGCATCTGATTTAAGAAATTAGGGAGTAATTCTAGTGAGCAATATATTTTTATCAGGACTTTGCTGCATGAAAAATGCAGATTTGTCAACACTGAAGCTTTCCAGGAATGTCTCATTTCACCAACTTATTTTCACATACAAAACTGAGGAGAAATTCCCTAAAAACTAAAATCTTTTGTTGTAACATTTTCAAAATAAAGTATGCGGTGTTTCTTTACAAAACAACTTTTTGTTTTGAGATGCCTTTCAACTTTCTTTGAAATAAAATTGAAAACATTTTTTAAAATCTCAATTTCAAAATAAAACAGTTAATTCTGGGATCAAACAGAATATTTCATTTAAGTGGTCAGAAAGGCTTTTTATTCTTTGGAGCTGCTGATGAATCAGAAAAATTCTTTCTTTCCACGACTCTGATATATGCTGTGCTGAAGCTGCTTTGATATTTGATATTTATTACCTTAATCTTATTTGTGCCTTGGCATTACTGACTATAATGGCTCCATCTTTGCCTGACGTTAGAAGTTTAAATTATGTGGACCTGAACAGCGCTGGGATGGAAGCCCACTCAGGGACCACGAATACTGTTGACATAAACCAAACAGTTATGATGGGACTGCTGACCTGGTAGACAAAAAAAGAATAATCAACTTGGTCACTGACAGCCACAAAACATGGGTGTAAACAGAGGATATAATAACAGTAAATCTTTATTAGAGGAGAGTCTGAATGTAGGAGAAAAATCAACTCAAAAGAAATGGAGAGCTCTTATGGCATTCAGGTTAACTTTGAATCTCTTTAAAACTATATCTGAGAGCTGAAGAACAAGGTGTCATGTTTTCAACAACCAATAAAAGTAGTCTCGAGCAGAACTGATCTGAATTTAGGTATTTGCTTTTAGCAAATAACATATGTTAGTGCTTTGAATATGCTGACTTGTGACTACAGGAAAGCTGCCTGTCTGCATTTTACAAATACATCTCTTTTTTTAAGGCAAACACTAGGGAATGTTGGTCTTTGTGTGGCTGGTTTTTAATGCACTAAGAAAAATACATTTTTTTGGAAAAGAGAATGAACCTTTTGCCACCAGAAGCCCAAAATTATCACATTAGGACCACCCTGGCTGGCTTCTCTGTGGAGTTCTATCTTCAAGTAAGTAGTATGGATACAGAAAGTTAAATTTAAGCTGGGAGGACTGTACAGGTTTGTTCTGGAAAGTTTAGTTTCTCTGTTTGGCTTTGTAATAGCAGGCGTTATCAAAGTAACTGAGTATCATACAGACTCTACTTATTGCTTAGGGAAGTATTGCCTCCCATTTTCAGAGAGAAAACAGAGTTTGACTCGAGGAGAGTGCAACTTCCCGAAATCCAAATGCTAGGAAGGGAACCAAGTTCTTTGGACCTCCAGTGTGCTGTGACAGCCACAAGCCTGCCCTTCCCAGCAAGGGCTATTGCAGGCATCGGTGCTGGAAATCTGCCCGTTTCTTTTGATTTTTGTCTGTGGGCAAATGCAAGGCAACCCACGAGAGTGACCAGCCATGAAGTCCTTATACGATTCTAGGTTTGGAGCCTGAAGTTGCCCTCACTAAACTTCACAGTTTGGATTCCAGCATTTATTTCAGGGCTATTTATACTTACACAACGAAATCTGAACACAAAGCAGCTGAGCCTTTGAACTGTATCCCATCTTCTTAGTGGTCTAGCAGTCTTTCCATGGTAAATACGTTAAGATACAGTGATCACTGTTATAGTGGCTTCAGCCAATTCCACATAGAAAATATCTTAAGTTGAGATATTTAGAAGTGTAACGCCTGACTTCAGCAGGACATTTTTTTGAGAAGGGGCTTTAATTCTAGCTGCAAGGACAGCATGAGGCTGTGTTTCAAGCGGTACAAATGGTGGGGTCAGGTCCAAGTGCAGAAACGTCCCACATTGCTCCGTCCAAGCCTGAGCTTTTAGCCCTGCTACAGCATGCTCAGGTGTGTGCTTCAGAACGACCAAACACGTCAGCGAAGAAGAGCTCATGGGTCATCTTGGTCACCTCCTGCCAGCACAGGAGTTTTCCCTGATACAATGTCCCCATAGCGCAGGCAGCTCTGATCAGGAGTGAAGGGGGTCAGATGAAAGACGCCTGATTTGGAAAGCTTGTCAAATTCCTCCCCGTTGCTGTGAATACTGCCTGTTTCAAGTTATCTGGTAAATACTTTTGCCGTCGTGACTAATGACCTGCCAGAAGAAAAGGAAAAAGACGTATAAAACAGAGCTACATTCAGGGGTAGGTGGCCGTGCCCTGCCCCTCCAGTTTCCTCACAGGCAAACTGCGATGGCTGTCCTTTGTGAAGCAGCTCTTTGAAACTTCACATTCAAAATTTGCTGTTTTCTTTACAGTATTGTTTATACAGTGGTCATCTGGAAATGGGCTAAAGCTTTACTTGTGGCCCCCAAATATAACCCAGGCTTTATTTTAAAATGCATCTTTTGATCAAGAAGGCAACCTGTACCATTAGCAGAAAAGCAATTTAGTTAGATGGTAGTTGTTTGAAAACAAAGTTCTGCTCTGATTTTTTTCCTAGACAAAACCAGATCATGCTAATAGGAGTCCCTACACCTGGAACAGCTTTCCCATACAGAGACTTCAAAGTTCTTACAGAGGATGCAGCTACTGGTCTCTTTTACAGAACTAAACCTTGAGACACAGTGGGACTCACCCAAGCTGAAAATGAACCCCAGCTCTTCTGCGAGCCACGCGTCCTTTTTCTCGCCCTCGGAGAATCCATTAATGAGACGGTGTAAGTATATGGGGAATCATTCCGACACTGATGCACTTTGTTTTCCATTCAGTTGTGATGCAGGCCACAGAGCAATCTGCCATCCTTCTCTGCCTCACTTGCAAGAGGGGAGAAGGTAAGGAACTAGTCATTTTCCCTCTGTCTCATCGAAGAATTAAGTTCTGCTCGCTCCGATCTCTGGACATTGCAGTTCATTCATGTCCATGTGGAGTCACTGCTTATCTTCTGCGGGGCCACATGGCCCGTGGTCCTTTTAGAACAGCCCACTTGCACTGAGGCTTTATTACTCACTTTTTAATCTGTCTCTCTTTTCTTTTTCTTCTTGGATTTTGCAGCAATAATTGAGCCCCTTTGGTTTGCCTCTGAAGAGGGGAAACTCAATGACTAATAATTACCTTGCATGCCATTTAATGAAATTGAAGGTGCACAGTAACATCCATAATCGAACTCTCCCAGCTTGTTAAGCCCTAGTTCTGCATACTTCCAAGTGTTAATATTCAGACATAAATGGAAAAAGGTTAAAAGGATTCAGTGAATTTGTAACAAACGTGCTCTTTGTATATATGAATTCTGAGTCGTCTCTACTGCACATGGTGTATTGGTTAATCTTGCTATGAATACCAAAATTACCTCCTTGTTAGCAGGAACCATTGCTGTTATTACTGCAGCCCAGTGGAAAGGGCATTGACTTAGGTGCCAAGAGACTTAGTTTCTCATTGCATCACTGCTACTGTCCTGCCGTTTTTCCTAGGACAAATTCCTGCATCTATTTATTCCTCTGCTTCTTTTCCCACCTCGTGCTGTCTTGAGTATCTAGAGGTGAAACTCTTTGGGATAGAGAACTCCTTATATACTCAGTGTCAGGTACAAGGGAGCCTGATCTCAGCTGATGTCTTCATGAAATAGCAACAAATGCCAACCTGTTAAATGTTAAATGAAAAGAAGTTCCATCCAAAATTAATGAACATACTCAAAACTGAGCATACTCTGTACAAAGTTTAAACCAGCTTTGTCAACTATAGTTTCAGAAGCCTTAGGTTATCTAGTGCAGGAGATGGCACATTCTGCAGCAGCATTTTAAATATGGAGGCCTTTGATAAATAAGCACTGAACATAAGCCAGCACAGCCGATCCCATGCATTTTCAGTTTTACCTTCCTTCCAGTAGTCCTGCTTTCATGCTGTCACTTCTGTGCACAGCAGATTTTTGCACTGAAAATGAAAAATGAAAACTCAAAGAGA
Organism: Opisthocomus hoazin; assembly: GCF_030867145.1. Classification (NCBI taxonomy): domain Eukaryota; kingdom Metazoa; phylum Chordata; class Aves; order Opisthocomiformes; family Opisthocomidae; genus Opisthocomus; species Opisthocomus hoazin. Next base: position 66,224,635 of record NC_134417.1, on the reverse strand, counting down.
GAAGTTATCATTGGGGAAGACTGAGAGGTGATCAGAGGTTGCTTGAAGTGAAGGTATATGAGTTCTGCAACTGTACTGAGAGAAAGAGCGGTCAAAAAGGAAAGAAAAAAGTGGGGAGCAGAGGAGAAGAGAGGCAGCAGTTTATTTATTAGGTGCCATCAATGTTTAAGGCAGAAGGCAGAAATTCCTGAACGAAGCAATTCATAGTTTAAGTGTTAAATTGTACCTTTAAGTGGAAAAAGCCCACACTGAGGCCAAGAAAACACTTACTGAGATTTCTCGGAATGTTTTCCAGCAACGCTGGGTTCTGCCTTCCTCCCACCACTCCGGAGGAAAAGGAAGGTGTCTCCATAAATCACATCTCCCTTAGAGGCCAGTGTCACCCACGCGGATATCCTCGGCTCGCTCCATGACTGCTGCTTCGCCACCAGCACTCTGTCTCTGCAGTACTCCACACTCTCAGGAAAGAGTCAACAGCAAGAGAAATGTGGTGGGGCAAGACACTGCCAACCTAGCAAAGGAGTGAAACCACAAAATCATTTACCCTTCATGAAAAGGACCGCAGCTAGTGGGTAGAAGACAATGTGAGCATAAGGACTATTAAGGAGTTCCCATCACTCCTAGCTAAGCTGTCCTCTCTCCAGATGGATCCCTTATGTTGGTGCAGACCTTTTCATCAGAAGACAGCCACCGTTTTCTGCAATGTTGATGCCTGAAGATGATTACTTTCGGTTGTTTTGGGTTTTTTCGTGTTTGTGTGCCTGTAGCTGAGGAAGTTTGATCACTGCTGGCTGGACCTCAAATATCTACGGCGAATTACAGTGTGCACCTGTCTTGGCTAAAGCAGAGCAATGGCCTTTAGATCATTTGAACCATCTGTGATCCCATCCTAGCATGCTTGGATACCTAAGAGTTTCTCTGAAGTGCAACAATTTACATGGTAGGACAAAAGTGTAAGAAAGACCTTGTATTCCTGCCCTAAGGCCTGATCCACCTCACGCAGGTACAGCTTTACCACGGAGGGCTTAACACACTGCAGGCATCAAGCTGCTCTGTGCTAACACCTTGACATCTACAAAACCAGAAGTGAAAACAACAAGCGGGAAAGAGTTATGTGTAACCCTCTCACTAAGGATGTGGGGTGGCAACGTGACATGTAAAACCCTCTGGAGCATTCCTGATGTCATCCTTGAGCGTGGAGCCTGTGTGAGGCACACAACTTCAGCCTCTCCCTCTCTCCCTCCTCAGCACCATTGCATGCTCTGTGGTATATTGCCTGTGTCAGTAATGAAAAACTGACTTTTGTCATCACCTAAAAGCACTATCATGTGTTGGAAACAGAGGGAGAAAAGAAAAGCACCGCCCCGTAAGCTGAGAAAACTGCAGAAAGGTAGTGAGCCCTCCCAACGGAGCTCTTGGAAGCCTGTTCTCCTACCACAGAAAGCAGATAAAACATAGCTGAGGACAATCATATTTGGCCTAATGTGACCCCTACATTTAGAGTAAGATTCAGAAAGAAATATGTGGCCTTGCAAGCACAGAAAGGTATTAAGGCATCCGCCGTAGAAAGGGTCAGTAAGATAAAAAGGCTGCTGATTGGAGGTGTTTGTTTTCTCTACCCATGTTTTTCATACCAGGAAATGTAAGACTTTTTGTTGTCTTTTCAGAAAATACCAAGGTTATAATGTCTACCATGCTAGAGTATGAAACAAAAAGAAAATAAGAATTCGCTTCTGGTTTACAGCTGTTGTCCCAATAGTTGTATATGCACCAATAAAATATTACAATGGTCCAGAGAGACTTATTTGCCAAGCCACAAGCACATCATGCTCCAGAAATAAACAAGGGCCAAAAGAAGAAAAATCAGTCCTGTTGGAACTATGTTAAAAAAGCCTCCCTAGCCTGGTTTGAAACCACGTATGCTATTGCCAATCTTGTGATACCATAAAACGCTAGTCTTCCACCCCCAAACCATGAAATTAAATGTATAGGCACTAGGTATTTTTATTTGCCTGCGACAAGCCCCAAAGGTTCAAATGTACGATCTTCGCCCTGCCATCACAAGGGCCTAGTGCGTTTCTTTTTAAACAAAAACTGAGATTATCATGTAATTAAGTGGCTCTAGGCACTGAGCCTTAAAAAAACAACCTTTAGAGGATCACTTCCAAATGATGAAAGATGGTAGTGCTGTAGTGGGAGAGCCGGCAGAGAAAAGTGTGGCGAGGAGATCCGTGCACAGGCTGAGGTGAGAGTGACTGGGCAGGGCTGGTGACAGTCTCGGCTCACCCACGGCAAGCGGGTTCTGTCCCAGGAGCCCGGGGAAGAGAGTGGCAAATACACAAACCTCCAGCCTCGGCGTTTGGCTGCAGCTCTGCTGCGCCTGATCTGTAATTCCTCTGGGAAATCCCACTGAGATTTTTGGCCGGGGCTTTGGAACAACTGAAGAGGAAACTTCATCGAGCCCTCCGCCTGTTTGGAGAGCACTTTATGAGTTTATTCTATGCTGACTGAACACTTCTGCCGTGCAAATACCCACCGGTAGACTTCCAGCTTATAGGCACGGCAGTCAAGGTTTGCAGAAGGGCTGCCGGTAAAAGGCAGGCTGGTGAGCCGGGGTGCAAGGTGGCTCTTCTTGGCACGAGCCTTTGCGGTTCTTATTCTTTCGCTCTGCAGCTGTGAGCCACGGTAGTTCCCCAACGGGTAGATGGAATTTGTTGTTTTCTCTCAAGAGAGTTACTAATCTTTTCAGCCACATAAATACATTTCTATTATTGTCTGAGTAAATTGCCTTAGAAAACTGTTTCTTCAGGAAAATAAGCTGAAATTTCTTAAAAGGAAAATGTCAGTATCTTTTTCATAATTATTCCAGTACTTTTTTCTATCTTTGTTTATGGTAAAATCTCAATAGTTAGGAACTAGCATACAAACTGACATTATGCTACCTGCTTAAGAGTCTGAGCTTACCCAATCCCAAGCAAAAAGTGAGACCTGTGCATCTCAGTCTCCCTTGCTCTTCTGCAAATCTCACCTAGATTTCTTCCCAAATTATCGCCTGCCTATATTTGTTTGTTATTACAATGTTTCTCTTGGACGGCGAAGAGCTCTGAAAAGAAAAAGGTTCTACAACCCCACCGTCGGCATCGCACTTCACTGCTCACATCCAGCCCTTCCCAGAAAGATACCAGTTCAGCAAGATATTTATCCAATTGTTTAATTCTGCACGCAGCAGTCTGCACTTGCTCTGCCCCCTCCAGCATTAAGATGAGGGGTTTGCTCTGGCAGTTGGAGACACAAGGCAATGTTTAACAAATCTGGGTATCAAGTGGTCTGAACTCCTCAAAAATGAGGCCAGAAGCGGGATCTGCTTTTTTTGTATACACAGCATTAGGTGTTTGTAATGACATTTGTAATTATATTACCGGAATTTATAACTCCTTCAGTACTTAAAACTAGGCAGCCTTTTGAATCATTTATTTTATCATAAGAAAAGAAACTGTGAAACAGGCACTATCTAGGTATAATTTCCAAACAAATCTGCACTGTGATTTCACCAGGAGGTCTGTAAATTCAACGCAGACAAGTCCAGAGCAGATTTGTGGAGATGTCTGTGAATGTCTGTCAAATCTGCCTTTATATTATAATAAAAGATTCAGTCAGAAAAGAACCAATGCCTAAGCAGAGTGCACTGGAGAAAATGTAGGCAAATCTGTACCTTATTCATATTATTAATTTTAGTATCTGGACTTGCACCTGAGGGGCATTTAATGAGTACAGTGAGCAGATGCAGTTTGGCTCTATGCTCGATGGGTATCTTGGTTTGTTATCGGAAGGCTAATAACATCCCAACAGCGATTCACATGGAAAATTCCTATCTCTATCTGCAGTTATTAAAATCATAACAGTGGAAGAGACTGTAATAATTTTTGGGTCTGGTCCTGAAATTACCTGCCCAAACAGCAATTTTACATACCAGGTCCCATTTACATCTGTGGGGCCAGGAACTTGCACACAATTCCTAAGAAGCTCATACACTTGCCAAATTGCAGCTGGATGTGAACATTTTGACCGGTCTGTGGGCCTACTTACACTGTGACCCCAAAATGTACAGAATGTACAGAAATATTCCTAATTTTAAAACTAGGATGGTTTCTAACCCTTCAGATTTTGTCACAAGTCTTGGGAGAGTTTGCCCAGTTAAAATCCCAGCTCCTGGCAGAAGTGGTCTGGCAGAATATCAGCTTTCCTTTGTTTATTTTTTGAGGCCTCAAGACTTCTTGGTTATAGAGCAAAGCTCAGCCATATAATCTTCTAGAGGCTTAAAAATCAGAAATCAGATGAAATAAAGTCCCTATTTCTTAGATCTAAAAATCTCCTGATTTTTAAGCAAAGCTCGTTATTCCAGGGATCTCAGCACTGGTTTTTAAATAGCTGGGACTGTGATACTGATTGAGAGGTTCCCAGCACCATCAGTGCCACATCTCTCCTGTCTTCCGGTGGTAGCAGGTCTGGCCTGATGTCGGATTTATTCATCACAGAGTTCGTCAAAAATACATTTCAGCTGCCAGCGTTAGCAAGAGGCAAGGGGACGAGAAGCAGGTGTTACGTTTTAACAGAGAGGGCTGTGCCTATTTATTTTATAATCTAATGTTTTTACTTTAGAGTTTTAAATTTCACATAAAGCCGTTGCAAAGCTGCTTAGTCAATAATGGCAGGAGCAGCAGTGCTCGGGCAGGCGGCAGCTGCTGCCGCAACAGCAGCTTCTGGCTGGAGGCTGCCGTGCAGAGCCCCACTTCCCCGCGGCTGTGGGGACCTGTCACCCTCTGACCCGCAGCGTGAGGAAACCACTATTGCCCTGCTGAACTAATAAAGGGAAAATGCGAAAAAATGAAGGCCACGTTTACATCCCTCGGTCAGCGTTTCGTTGCAGTAAAAGGTGCCTTGGAGGGCCGGGGGTCTGAGCCTCGGCTGTCCCATGCGCAGCCCTGGTTTTTCCCCAGGCTTTGCTGGGCACCCCGAAGTGCGGCTGGAGGAGCCCAATGCCTTTTCATCGCAAACACTGTGTCCCAGCGGCCAGCAGCCTCCGGCGGCTGCCCACCCACCGTGACCGCGCGAGCTTTTGCCCCATCCCAGACGCGGGGTTCGCAGGGGGGGACAGGGTTTCCCAGCTGGCGCAACCCCCAAGCAGACATCAGCGCAGAGGCGTTGCGAGGGGATGGTGACCCTCCCACGCTCCTTCTGGTCTCGGCACTTTCTGGGTGTTCCCTCCCGCTCCCAAAAGGAAAAGAAAACTTCTGCCATGATCATGAGGATTTCTTCTTCCTGGGCCAATTACTGCAGCTTTTTGGGCAGGGTTTAAGATGGCGAAGTGACTCCAAGGTGCACAGTGCACGCAAGAGGAGGGGGCCCCAGTCCCCTCTGTGGGAAGGGCACGGGCGGCAGGACCAGCAAAAGCAGCGCAAGACTGAGCCCTCCTGACTTTCTTCCAAAAAAAATACTTGCAGAGAAACCTGGAATTATATATAAGTAAAGTTGCCTTTTGATATTACCACGTAATTTCCACTTCTGGCAAAGAGATTTTAGCCCAGGCTAATTTGGAGACATTTTCCTTCACCACATTGGCACCCCTGTGTCATTTTTGATAGAAGTCTCATTCATCAGGAGAGTTGGGGCAACCCGCTTGCCTCTCGCTCCGGCAAACAGGGCTGTTTGTTGAGTCTCTTGAAAGACTGTGCTAACAGATAAACATGCTACACATGAAGTACATTAGGTGGAGGTGAAATACAGATGATTATATTTAAGGGCTTACAATAGTCGTTAAGAGCTTCTAACCACAGGCCCTGGCAGGGCTGGTCCTCGGCTTGCAGTGCATGTCTTGGCTACATCCTCAAGCGACTTTCTGTTTCTCCCCCTTGAAACAGGGCCAATCTTGTCAGTCTGGTGGCAATGAAAAAAAAAAAGAAAAAGAAAAAAATCAACTCTGTTAATAGGATTATAAGATTTGGGGAATATAATGTTGTTGCAGATCATTTATTTTGAAAGCTGATTTCATTTTAGTGAAAACAAGCTCAGCCCTGCACACTGGGGGTTTGCAGCCATTATGCCAAACACAATCATTGCTGGTTTGAAAGATGTGATTGCTTTTTAATGCGGAAATTTCACAAGGTTACAAAAGAGGAAAAAATTAAACTCCTTTCTTACAACAAAGTCACTCTGGGATATGCGCTACAATGCCCTGACAATGTCCAGATACTCTGACCGCATTACACATCAGAAAGGTGGATGAGTGTGATTTACACCATTTTGCAATTGGGCTTTTTTCACACAGCTGAAAAAGGCCGAAGAGTTTTGAGCAAAAATAAAAACAGTGCTTGTAAAATGCATTCGGAATTGCACAAACACAGCCCAGGGGTCAAGGAAGTAGAGGGTGGATGAGGAAAGAGTCCAGAGAGATAAATGAGGGGATAACGTGATCTCCCTCTCCGCACCCACGGTGGCAGCCCACTCGGAGTATTGAAAACTAAGCTTCCCCTCAGCCCGGCAGACAATCTTTATATTTGTTAGACATCAGAATAAAAAACGATAATCAGCATCCCTGGCCTTTTCAATAGCAAGCTCCCAAAGGGCCTAAATATATTCTAGAAATAATGGCTAAGCCCCATTTTCCTGGGTGTTAGAAGACGTTCTGTCACCATCTCAGAAGAACCATTGTTGTGACAAAAGTCTCATGGCACAGCCCGGACGGGGCTGAGCAGGGAAACAGGCACTAGCAGGAACGTCCCAGTCAGAGGAATTCATCGGGAGGGACCAAAAGAATGAATTTTTCCAATGCGCTCTTAAAAGAGCGATGAAGGGGAGGGAAGAAGGCTGCCCCTTTTTGAGGTTTGGGGGGTGCAGTACGGATTCGTGGGCTCCCTTCTCCTTTGTAGTGAAGATGCTGCTTTTGATCTACGGCGCTGGGAGAGCTCTCCCCAAAGGCAGGGGTGAGGGAGAGGCAGATCCGGAGGGAGACACAAAGGATGGAGCTGAAGCACTGCCTTGTAGCCGGGGATTGAAATGACATGTGCGCCTCGGAACCTTTTCCTTTTCAAAGCAATTTGCTATCATTATATTGCCCGTGCATTTCCAATACATGTCAGCCTGTTCTCTTTTAACTTGGCGGGAGGGGAAGGTGCTTTTATTGCGGGGCTCCTACAGAAGCTCGCCAGACATTGCTATTATTACATCTGCCGGGCACAGCACAGAATGATGCGTGTTCATTAAAGGAATGTGGTTAGAGTAAAGCAAATTTGTTCAGTCCCTGTTAGAGAGCGCTTCAGTTGGCTTAAAGGTTTTCATGTACAGAAATATTCCTAATTTTAAAACTAGGATGGTTTCTAACCCTTCAGTTCAGCTTCTGGCTGGCGTTACTGAAATCATTTAGCTTTGTTTGCCAGGATCCTATCAGTGATGAAAAACTGCTAGAACAACCTTTATTAAGCATTTCATAGAGTTGCAAATGACAGGATTCCCATTAGCTGTTTCTATTAGGATTCCTCTTCTGCTTTAACTCGTGTGCTTCTCTAACTGTTAGGGGGTTCCTGTGTGGTTATGTATCTGCATGTGTGGGAGGAGAGGTGAGGCAAGGTTTGAAACACAAATTCTGATTTCACTTCTTCAACCAGCTGCTCTCTCATTCACGTGCCAAGGGATGGAGCTCACAGCCACTCTGGGTGGCAGCGTGCCTGGGCTGAGACACTCTGAGTCTTAACACCGATAGACAGCACGCAGAGGTTAATTCAGTCTCTGTTTCTGCATTTTCAGAAGAGCAGAACAATGTAATTTTGGTTCCCTCATCTATTTTACCCTGTTATTGATTCAGTCCCAAACTGCCTGAGAATGGCCAAGCCTTTCCTCCAAACTTCTTTTCCTTCTGTTCTTGCACTGGAGGTTGGTAGCTGGAAAACCCTTTTTGGTAGGAGAACAGCCAAAAACAGCCATCTCTGGGTGTTTAGCTTTGGAGTCAGGATTCCTGACAGTACAGAGAGGCTCTGCAAATTCTTTGGTTTCTTCTGCAGAATTATGAATATGACATAAGTCACCTACTCCAAAGATGGCAAAGACTACAGCAGAGCAGAGCAGAAGTCCCATCCACTTAGACCCACAACCAGCAAGCAGAGTGAAGCACCAGAAAACTATAAGGGAACTTTGCAATGCAAATTCTTGAAATCGTCCTGCACAACATGTCGAAGGAGCTGGTTTGAGAAAGAAACAGCAACAATAGTGTGCTGCCAATTTATGTCTGCCCTTTCATCACTGACGGAGCGCTCGAAGCAGAGGGTGATGCTGCTGGGTTCCAGGCAGCGATGCCCGCGATGACCCCTCTGTAATGACAGACTCATAAAGCACTTGAGAAGGACTTGTGCAGCCAGGCCAAGGGTTGGGTTTGGGAGACAGAGGACCAGAATTCACCCTGTGGTTTGTCATGGTCTGCTGAAGGAGTGTCGAGCCGTGAGGAGTCTCTCTCTTGCTTGCTCTCTTTTTTTTGCACAGAAGCCCGAATAACAAAATGGAAAGCGCAGCTTGAAACAAGCCCACTGCACACAGGTTTTCTCCTGGCATGACAGGCTATCGCAGCCTTAATGGTAGGCTGCTAGACTAGAAGCAGTCTTTCATTGAGTTTGTCTTACTGAGAGGAAAAACTGCTTTGTGTAATAACTTTATGGTAAATGTTGGCAAAAGATTTGCACTGCATACTGAAAGAGAGACATTTCTGACCACAGCTCATGAACCGCATTTATTTACTCTGGCGTTTGTCCATTATTTGTTCATAGGCTTTCTGTCTCTGCGAAATGTGTTCCAATTTTGGGAGCTAAATCATTGCCAGTAGTTTCCAGGACATTCCGCTAGGCTAAGCAAAATTGCCCTAAGCAGTTGTCAGAAACCACTGGAGTAGTATTTTAAATACAGAGTATCTGAAGAAAATAAAAGATACCAAGCGTCGTATCTGTCTCAATCCCGGATCCTGCATGTTGTAAAAAGTTAGGGAACAGTTGCAGAGGGCTTACAGCGGTGCCTGTCTTTCTTGAGCCATTTTCCATCATTTTATGAGCCAAACTGATTTTCAAATGACAACAGTAAATAAAAAATATCTGTATTTATCAGCAGCTCTCCAGATAGAAATCATGCTCAAACTTCAGTCTGGAAAATCCTAGTTATTTACTTCTTGATAAAAATGAATTATAAAATACAGGAGGAAAGTCATGGCTGTTTAAAGTGACACTCAATTGCTATCAGACAGCCTTACGAAGACGTATATTTATAGCTTAGCAGGATAATAATACAGGAATTGCTTTTCTGGACCAGCCCCCTGATCCATCTGCTCACTGTCCTGTATCTGATAAAGTTCACAATAGCCTGAGGTGTTAACTACCCTGACCATGGGCTAATGAAGACTGCAGAACAATCCGTAAGACAGCGAGTGACTGGCTTCAAGTAGGAGTTTCTGTATTTTTGTCTAATGTTTTTTTTCTTGGTAGTAATTATTGTAATTGTAGATAGACTTATTGTCCAAAAGAAAGCTCAGTGCTTATTTGGACTTTGTCGAATTCCTGGCCTGCATGGTATCCTCTGGCAAAGCAGTCCAGAGTCAGCGTGAGCCCTTGCCTGCTAGCGCTGTGGAATTAGCTGCCTTTCATTTTCCTCAAGTGTCCGCTTTTTGCTGTGTAGGAGAGGGTACACTGATTATTTTCTCTACTTTTACCATGTCCCTTTCTTTTTCTCTCCCTTTCAAAAAGAAACAAATCCCAGCTCTCCAATTTCTCCACCAATGAGGCAGAGTCATTTCTGAGCTCATTTCCAAACCCTCTCTACTTCTGCAGACAGAACAACCAGTCCCACCTATGCAGTGCCGGGGGAAGTGGTAGTAGTGATTTACGTAACAGCATTCTGCTGTCATGTTCCTTATCCACCCCCTTAAATTCCATCCAGGGTTTTAATCCACAGCTTCACATTAATAGAGCATCCTTAATGAGCTGCCAGCTAGGATTCCTCTCTACATCAGTATTTGAATTTAGGTGTCTTTGAAAAAACACAGGGGGGGTGAGGTATTTTCTCTCAATATGTATGTATAAATACCATAAATATTTTATCAGCACTGAATTTTAGCTGTCATTTTGTTACTCATTTGTCTGTAATCACATGAACCTCCTCAAAATGCTCTTTTCACACAGTGAAAATAATAATGCTATGTCCTGTTTATTTTTCATCACACTTCCCACTTGTATAGTAAGCGCAGTAGTAATAGTAATATAGTAATAGCAGTATAGTAAGTAATGACACTGATCCTAGTAAATGGAGCATCTCAATGGTAAACCTTTTACTTTGACAAAAGCTAGCCATTTAATCCCTGTGTGAGTAATTGTTTATTCACTAGGTATAAAGCGTACTTTGCTTCCTATGTTCTAGCCAGTTTTGATTGACGGAAATATTCAGCTTAACTTGCGTGATGATTTAGGTTTTTTCCTCAGCTTCGCGTGTGTACTTTGTTAGAGGCTTACTGGAAGTCCAGATGGATGGATGTCTGGTTTGCCCCCGTCCACGCCACTGCGGGCATGGGCAAAGATTCAGAGAGACTAGGGAGGTACAATTTGGCAAAACCTATGACAAGCCTTATCTGCTCACTTATTCCTGTCACGGTTTTATTTTTACTTGCCATTTGATGAAGTTGTTGGATGCAGAGAAGATTTCCACTGCTCCACAAATCCCAGATTATCCCTGTAGGTTTAAACACTGGTAGTCTAAGCAATGTCCTAATGCTTTAAATATTACATCTTGTATCTCCTAGAATTTTTTCTATTCCCATCATTCATAAGGAAATGCAAACATTAATCTATCACTCGGCAGTGGTAGATGTATACAGTGTGGTAAGTCATTTGCTTTTAATTTATCAGTTTGCTTCAGGGACACCTTTGTTTGACATTCTGTACCATTACTACTACTAGAAAAGAGGAGGTGGAGAATATAGATAACTTTCCAAAACCCTATGTAATAAAAATCTTTCTTAGCTCCCCCTTTAATTCCTGTGAGCCCAAGCAATGCTGTGATTCCTTGAAGCCTTCAAGGTTCTGATACATTCAAATAAAGAATTCTTATTCTGTTGAAGACATTCAGCTACTTGGGCCTGTAAGAAACTATCTTGGCTTCCTAATTCTCCTCTTGCTTGTTCTCTGCTAAAAGGCAGCACCTTTATCAGTCACTCGTGCATGAGAGTCTATTTTCTAACAAAAAAAATAGAAGGACTACAGTGGGAAAGCAATGGCATCTGGAAAAATCAAACAATGTGCATTAATACATTCTTTGTGGGCTAAGGGAAGCAATGGAGTCAAGGAAGGCCTTTGGATGTTATGTTTTACAATACCTCTGGAGGCCCAAGCCCCACTGTAGGCTGTTTTCTTCCTGCCTTTGGACAAGCTGAAATTAACCGGTAATAACACACAATTAAAAGCGCATGTGTGTGTCTGTAAGGGTGTGTGTGCCTTTGCTCTAATTCCACTCCTCCTGTGCATTTTAACTTTCAAGCTCAGACAGCAGTGAAGAGGAGACAGACAGGTATACATAGCAGCCACATCAAAATCTTGGTGGGGCAGGGGGAACATTTGACACCTCCTTGTTTCAATGCCCCCTGTCTGTTTTTAATTTCACTAAATCACTCCCGTCTGGGGATTGTATATTTTCAGTGGCCTCTCCCAGCAATGCAGAGGTAGAGCATTAGTGTGCCAAACCCCAGCTATGCTCAAGCGCAGGGCTGCAGCTTTACAGGAGGCAAGAAGGGAGTCAGCTCTCGGGACCAGCCACTCGCCCAACTTAACTCAGGTCTAAAAGCGATGCCAAGAAATCTCACTTGCCCTTTTCCCGTTATAGCCATCTTATGAGGGAAGAGGTAGACAATCTGAGTAACAAAACTGCTAGTAGACTGTTTACATCACTGCTTTGAAGGTATCATCAAGGTCTGCGTGTCTGAAAATTCCCTCATTAGCAAGGGGACACTGTACTGCAGTTGCTGCTCAGGACAACAAGGACGACCTTGTCGGCTTGGGTAGGAGGTTTGCTTGGTTTCAAGAGGCAAGTGGGATCTGGTCCTGAGTACCTCCAGGGAAAGGAATGACTTGGAAAGGCAATTTGAGGAGGATTTCACTGGACAGCTGTAGGCACAGTGGAGCCTGGGCTCCCATCCTTGCCACTGAGGCCAGTGGAGGTTTTGCTCCTAGCTTTGCTGAGAGAAAAGCTCAGGCCCAACACAGAAAGCTTGCATAATCTTGAGAGGAGTCACCTCCTAGCAAGGAAAGTGAGCAACAAGACAACACTAAATACGGAAAAAAGAAGAGCTCCTCAGTCAGCTTCTCTGAGGCTGAACATCGCTGTCATAGGGCATAACTCTGCATCCCTCCTCCTGTGAGCATCTCTCCAGAGCAATCCCCTCACGAGCACTGAATAATGAATAGCAATTTCAGATACTTATGCCTGAACAGAAACCCTTCTTCACATATGGAGACCTGTCAGGTGTAAAGCAAGGCCGTTCCCCCTAGTATTAGTTGGCACAACCCCTGGACACTCACCTGCTTCCACATGGATAGGGGCATGGGACAAGGTCAGCGTGAAGGACTGGGCAGACTCCAGGCATGTGTGGCTGTTGGGGGGTTGCAGAGCTCCACCTCCGGGAGCCAGGGGGCCAAAATAACCCTCAAGATAAAGCCAGCCAAGAGACTCTGCGAATTACTTTGGCTCATTGGAGCTCCTCTTGCGAGAAGCATGATTTGTCCTCAATACAGCAAGGAAACCAAAGTGGTAATAGGGGCTTTGAGAAAACACATTGTGCCATTGCGTGGCCCTGAGGATGCAACGAACGACTGACTTACACAATAGGCTAGTGAGAGTATGGAAAGATAAGATACCTGAGCCTATTCCAGTAGAGCTTCGTCAGATGAAAGCACACTTTTTTGAGATCTGAAGGATTTTTTTTTCCGTTCCTGCCCTCACTGAGTTCTCTGTGAATTGAGCATTACAGTGGCTTTGACTGTAACCATTATAATCGTTTTCCAGTGCTAATGTTGTGGTTTTAATGAAAGGAAACAGCAAATGGGGTATCGACTCATATACACAAATCTGCACTTCATTTGCACAAAATAGCTTCTGGATGGCTTTCCTCCATGTTTTTGGTCAGCACCACTCTTTTTGAGAAATGATCAATGTCTACAACTGTTTGCTCTTCCACAGATAAAGCAGATGCTATTCATTACTGCCTCTGCCATGCATAGATTGCTGCTTTCCCCAGAGCAGCCGCAGTGGGTCATGTGTTTATTTTTCTTTAAATCCTTTTGTTCTTAAATCACTCCACTTTTGCTTTCAGGATATGATGAATGATTAATGCTGTAGTAGCAGCATTATTGAATTAGGAAAGTCACTGTCAGCTTCCAAAATCATTGAGACAACCAACAAATAAATACAAACCACTTCTTTAGAGTTAGATATAGTGGAGCAGTGCGATGGTGTTGAGATAAGGAGAGGTGATGCAGATGTGAGCACTTTTAAAGCTGTAGGACAGACTTGCGGTTACTGACATGTAAATCATAGCTCCTATAACAATGCAGATTTTTTGAAAAATCTTGCATTGAAGTAATATAACTGCAGTAAAAACAATGTATAAGGCAAGCTCAGAGCTGGTGTGGGCATTTGGGGAGAATTCTTTTTTCTAAGAATTTATATGATCATGAATTATTCGTGGTTTTACAGTTTGGTTTTATTTGAAGAATAGAGACTTGGAGCTGGATGCTGAAAGGTAGGTGTTCAGCACCTCCCAGGGATTAGCACCAACAGCATGAGCAACAACTCACCAGCAAAGGAGAGAGATTATAGATTTCTAGAGTAACCCTTTGCAGTCACCACTGGAGTATCTGTCTGGTTTGCAAGTAGAGTTAGCCTACTCTTCGTAGTGATACTAGAGAATGTAAAACAGTAAAATTCCAGTTAAAAGGGAGTTTGCATGAAGCAGGAAAGAAGAATGAAGTTCATTTTCCTACATTCATGCACAGAAGGTTCTTTGCTGGCTTCCTAACAAAGCCCATCAGGTTCTTTCGTGGCCCTGTCCCGCATGTTTCATCACAGCACCCTGACAGTGAGCAGGGCTACAGGGGTCGGGCAGCTGCTTGCACCACTGAGCCGTTACAGGTCCTCTATGCAGAAGTAAAGGACTGGAAAGTCTATGAGATGGTGAGGAATTAGCCCTAGCGTCTCCAGTTCTCTGGGTTTGCAGTCTGAAGGGAGGAACCTCTGCGTGTTGTTTGACAGCAGTAATAATCATGGCTTTCCTCACCCGGGGCTGCCCCCAAGCACACTGCAGAACTTTCTCCCTGACTAATTCTTCTCCTTGCGGCTCTGTCTAGCATTTCTATAGATATCAAGAGACTCCGATTCATTACTTCAGCATACTCCTGAAAATAAAGGGCCCCTTTATTGAGTGCTACAGTGCTATATACTTTCCTGGCTTTAAAATCTTTTTTTTTTTATTTTTCAATTACTTGTTCTTTGTTAGAACTGGGTAGGAAAAATGGTTTCCCTGCAGAGTGAAAGATCTTGCAGTTTCAAGAAGGTCCCTGCTGATGTTCTACTTCAGATGCTACCAAGGCCTTTCAAATAGGGACTGCTCAGAGCAGTGAACAGCCAGGGATTAAGACTCTCGCTGGAGCTGTTGGAGAACTCAGTAAAAACCGTTTCATCATAGAAATAAGAATGAAATTTGCTGTAGTCCAAGGTCAGCTCAGTATGCTGGAGGAGGGTGGGGTGCTTTTGCTCGTTTCCCTGGCTGAAGCTTTTTCACATTGTACAAGCAATGACACGTCAATCTGGGAAGAGACCTGGGCATCCATCTGCCCCTCCCAGTGTGGTGATCTAATTCCTGGACTATCAGCTCAGGTTCTTTCATCCTTTTGCCTAATTACTGTCTCATTATCTATGCACACTGGAGCATCTCCAACAGGAGAAATTCCCATTTTGAAGCAGTCAGCAGACCAGAACGTAGCCAGGCTGCGGGGTGCTGAATTTCATGTCCCTGTGTCAACATAAAGAGACCACAGCCCTACATGTGGTCTCCTGGTTTGGACCTGAGTATCCTACCCAGGAACTTCTGGCTGCCCTGAGGCACCAAACGAAGGTCTCTTATTTCGACCAAAAACTCATTGAACTAGCAAACATCTCCCCATTGAAAGTTCTGGGTCTGACAAATAAGCATTTAAGGACATTATTTCAGAAAGCTCCCAGCCATCTTTGCTCCCTGTCACCTTTACCTGTAAATCTTCAGTAGGTTCCTCCACTTGCAAATCTCCTTTTTTCTAAAAAGTTTTCATTAAGTTGATTCAAGGAAAGATATTGGAGACTACTTCATCAGCCTTTCCACAGCATAGGCTCTGCCTTTTTTTTTCACCATGCTTTCAGTCAACTTGTAGCTATGCTCACTCAGGTGCAACCCTAGAGAGAAGTTCTCTCTCTTCACCCCCGCCCCCCCCCCCCCCAGTAGGAAGCAAATTGGTGAAATTCTTGGCAGGTGTTATACATGTTACACCTCAGGAGCTGAGCAGGGGTACCTGAGGTACTACGGGGAAAAGCTGGATGTCCCTTCTGTCTGACTGAGTCCTAGATGTGGGCAGAGAGTGAGGACTGTCATGGCCAGAGGTGAAGAATGACCCTGCCCCCTTGAAAACCACAAAACTCATATCAGAATCAATCAAAACCTTGCCCCACAGCAGACCTGTCCGCCTCTCCTTTATTTCCTCCCCTCACATGGCACAGCTTGCGCTTGGAGGCCTCCGCTCTGCTCACGTTTGCATCAAGAAATAGGAGGGCAGGGGATGCTGGAGGAGGCAGAGTTCAACAGCGTTTCCCCCCCTCCCTGCGCAGCCTCACTGCTGTTTTGATGCTCCAGATAAAGAAAATCTCTGCAGATTTTTTTGTGCTCGGGATAAAGCTTCCCACTGCTAGCCTTGGGAGACAGAACATCCCGGCTGGGCAAGAGCTCTTTATGGATATTTCTAGTGCTCAGAGGGAGAAAGGGAAAAAAAAAGCAACAAACTACAGCGAGTTTACGGTAATTGCTTTAATGAGGCAAAGCCCTTTAGAATGCAAACACGCTCAACAATACACAAAGAAACAATCAAAAAAAAGTGTTTTATACAGGCTGTTTTATAAGAAGGTAATAAAAACAATTGTACGGCACACTCAGTTGCATAAACAGGCTCACCATGGAAGGTGTTTGTGTGAGAGCAGGACTATGAATACTTAATTGCTTCTATTATTCTTATCTTCAGTACAAAATACTGCAATCAAAACTTAATCTTCAGCTTGATTTTTAAATAAAAAGGTTATATTCTGGTTCCATTGTTGTAAATATAATAAAACACAGTCTTTCTGCTAAACGCTGTTTCATTTCTTACTGCTTGTAAGGAGGTATAGCAAAGATTAATATGTACATCCCTGGCAATTTCAAAACCTTTTTCAAAGGCAGGATCATTATTTCTCTTCATATGGAAGGTAGTAAGACCAAAATGTTCAAAAGGTCTTCATTAATGATGTGACTAGAAGTCATGGAAGCCTCTGATGAGATCCTTGTATGGCTGCCAGTCCTCTCTGAACCAAGCCCCAAAAGCAACGCAGAATTCAGATCTATTTTCATTCACACATCTCTTCTGACAAACCCAGTGAATACAAAGGAACAATGTAAGGAAACGTGAATTTGGAGACCTCGATAAGTTGCAAAGTACAAAACTGAAAAAATGCCACCCGTTTTACCCATACCTCTCAGGAGGGTTAAACGACTCGGACAAAAGGCTCGTATGAATTTGAATACCATCTGTCTGGAATGTTGTATTCTACACCTAGTGGTTATTTTTTTTAAATACATACTGTCACACCTGTGCTTTAGTGGCATCTAGACCCAAGTAATTTTCTAATCCTTAGACATAAGAACTCTTTTTTTTTTTTTCCTCTGACTTTTTGCTTTAGGAAAAGATACAGAACTGTCAAACACCTGTTGTGCACATAAACCGAGTGATAGGCCTAAAAAAAATTTAGGGAAGAAAATTGTCTTATACAAGAAAATGAATACCTAGATGAAAAAAAAATAATTCATTAATGGTATGTACTTTACAGGCTGAGCACATTGGTGTAAAATAACGTAACAGTGTAATAGCAGAAAGACAGAGTCACTCTCACTGCAAATGGATGTGACTAGGAAAGCAGTGATAATTTCTGGTTTTGAACTAATAGCAAAATATGACTTTAAGCTTGATACTTGTTGCTCATACACAGCTTAATTTATATATTTAATTGAAAGAATGTTCTGCTATAGTAAACAGTAAGAAATGGCACTTTTTCTGTTCACTAGGCCTATAAGAATTTCTAGCCTTGAAATCGTCTGACTGTTGGATTTTCTCTTAGTGCTACAAAGCATCTGCCAAATAGGAAATGTCATTTTTATTTTCAATTTTCTCATCATTACAGATAGCATAACGCTGTCAAGAATCAAGCAGGTACTATTAAATGTTTCCTGCTCACAATTTCATCATCATATTTAGTGCATTGCACCACTAATGCCCAAAAACAGTTCACACGAAGGAAAAAAAAAATGTTAAGGCAGAAGTTCTCATTCCCGCTATCCCAGGAAAAAGAATTAATTTTAACACCTTCCGTCTCACTATAGTAGAAATACTGCCCAGGAGAACAAAGGACACGTAACTAAGTTGATGTAGAATATTTTAAACTGTGACTTGCATGAAGAGTATAGACCTTCCTACAGCCAAACTCTGATGGGCTCACAAGCCTTATGGCAAGATCAGCCTTTCCAGGCACTTATTTTCAGGGTGTCAAGGGGGGCAAGAACTCCCAAACACCAACTGTTGACCTTTCAGCAATGTATCTTACCCTCTTATTAAATGCCAGAACCAGACTGCTGGCATCAATCAGTCTTCAACAATTAAAGGCAAGATAACATATTGAGGACAAATGTGTATATCTATGTGGATGTTCATATAAGAAGGAATTTTACATATTTATAAGGAAGAATGATGTACAAATTATATTCAAATAATATAGATAAGGATTGCACATATATTAGGATGAATGTCTATACGTATTTTGAGAATAGATATCTGAGTGTGTGTATGCACATCTGCTGGCCAAAACAGCTTTGGTGATTTAAAGCAAATATCTTGACACAATGAACAGTTTCTTTTAAGTCAGGCAAATTATGGTTTCTAACCTTCCAGTATATGTATCTTCTTAATTTAATCATGAAAACAACCAATTGCCAAACACAGATTATAAGCGTACCATGGTCCCATTAATCTCATTTCTCCTAGCAAACAACTTAACGATGGTATTCAAGACCAGAATTTTGCTTGCAAAGTAAATGGGTGTCTAGGTTTGGATTACATATTATGCAAAAAGATCTAGCACATTAATCTGACATTTTCAGAGGGAATCCAGACCGTGCTTTCCTCTTAGTGTCAAATTCTTCAAGGTTCAGAAAGCAAGTCTGCAATCAGAAATCCAAACACGCCAAGACAATCTATAATATGCTATGAAAGTGGAATTGAAAAGAGAAGTCATTCAGTCTGATGAGGCAGATGGGTGTCTGGAAGCATGCTGAATGTCATCTGCTAACAACAGCCATCAAGATCAAGGAGTTTAGCAGGGGCAGACTGAATTGATTTCAAAGTTACTCACGAGCTAACATCTGCTTACAAGGATGTGTGAGGAACAGCCAGGAACTAGTAGTGAGGAACTTTCAGTGAAGTGGTGAGATATTAACCGGCCCCCAGAACTAATCAGAGAGGCTTGGTGAGATGCCACCATATGATTATCTGACTGATCCTGAATGTGTTGGCTCTAGGGTCCTAATGTAGAACTTTGCCAATGTATGTTTTGTTATCATGAAGGAGTTGTCAAGTTTTCCTCCTTAATCCCTTGCCAGACTTCCCTTGTTATAGAAATCAGGCTACAGTGAAGGTAGTCTATACACTGCTCCTTTGATCCCCTCCTCCTTTGTTTTCCCCTTCTCTAAGAGGAAGGTCTCTGTATTTGGAGCTCAGTTGAGTTCCTCCACTGACCTGTCCACATCTGCAGGCTATCCCCGTAAGTCACCGAACAAGGCTTCGTTATTACCTTGGGGAGGCCTCCATCTCTCCAGGCCAGCAGACACCTTCACAGTGGCACTCACCAGTGGCAGCTCCCTCTGCCACCACAGCACATCCACCTGCTGCGGAGACGAGCACTGGAAGAAATGCAAGTGACTGCCACAGGCAAGCGTACTGATCTGGGTACTGACTGCAGGCAGCAGCCTGCAGTGATGATGAGCAAGAAAGCAAACAGAGATGCTAATGCATGGAGTTTGGGCTTGGTTTGCATTGCTGGTTATGTATGTTAGATAGTGGGTGAAATAGTGCTTTCTGGAAGCGAGCCTGCAGTCAAAGGAGGATGCTTGATCTGGCCCTGTGTGATGGAGCATGTTAACTACATCTCGATCACATGTAATAACTCTCATCCTTACTCAAAAAGTCCGCACACTGATAAAATCCATAACAAGGGCCTTGCAAAGCACATTGGTCCAAGTCTTTGGAAGGTGTAAATGGGCACAGTAGCTATGGTCAGTCCTCATTTCCAACCACTCTGCCTCTCTACCTCTCTTTTTATCACACTTGCGTTCGTAAAGCTGCCTACCGAGGGAAAAAAGTCTGCTTCCTTAGAAGAAATGTTGCTCAAGAGCAGTTTACATCACATGCTATCTGGAAGCTATTCTGTGAAACATCTTAATAATTGCTTTTCCTGGACTGAGACACTTATTAGTAGCAGCTAAAGTTAACAGATTGGAAGACTGCCTGAAGATGATGGATGGGTTTTCTCAGATTGTAGATTTCTGGTCATTTTCCACGGCAGCTGTAAATTTAAAAATAATATAAAGTTAAGCAGTGGTAGAATAGAATTCACAAATATTACACAGGTACTGACTTGATCATTAATCATCCTAAATAAATGTTAACATGTTACATATGATGAGCCAGATTTTGCCCTGGGGTGTATACAGAAGTTTCTCATTGATTACAAACGGGAAATGGCACATGAATGTGAATGCTGAATTTAGCCAACTGCTTGTTTGTTTTGCTAGATTTTTTTAATTACTATTTAAGGGAGGTGGAAACATTTCTTTTTTATGAATCCGCTTTCATGCTAGTGATCCAGAAGAAAATGATCGAGAGCCGTCATCGGGTTTGTAGTCAATATCCCAAGTTGCCACAACAATATACCTACTTATTTTCAAAGCTGAAGAGCATCAATGCCTTCCAGAGTTCAGGAGTCGTTTGATCTGCCTGATGTCCGCTTTTGAGGTGGCTGCACTCAGAAAAGGATTTGTTATTAGACAGAATGAGGACTTTTTGTCTGCAACTGAAATTCCTTCTAGATTAAACCACCATTTTCCTAGACTTTCTCCTAATTCACCCCGTTATTGTTTGATGAAATCACATATCTAAGTGTCTTCTTCAGGTGAGTAACTAGAGAGGAGCTGCCAGAAACAGACATGTAAAAAGAAAAAAAACAACCAAAACAATCCCCCTCTCCTTGCCCAGCAAACCAAATCTGATGCAAATGAGGAAGTCTTGCACTCAGAGATATGATAATCATTCCTCACTTTCTCTGCAGAATCTGGAGGTCAGAAAACCTGTAATAGCTTCAGCAAGGTCATGAAGATACACGGACCTTTGCCTTGTGAACATTTAACTCCTCGCAGCTCCATTTGCACTTACCTAACACTGTTATACTAATTATATATTAGTTACACTGCTTTTAGGCATATTTATGTTATACATGCTGTTAGTATTAATACATATTAGCTACAAGACCGAGTTTTTGAGCATTGCTAACTTAGTCTTGTATTTAATGTCTTTCCGACTCTAGGTACAATGCTCTACAGTAGCTGCACTGAAAATAACTGATTTGAATGCCAGCTACAGAATACTGTTATCAGCAGGTTTTGTCGGGGCCGACTTACTTCTGTTTATCCACGGGGTTTGGTAATAAATACATGTATTTTGGGGCTTTAGGTACATTAAACATACTGAATAGTCAATGCTTGTAGAAGCTAATTTCCTTGTCATTGCATTATAGTTAAATTGGTTACACACGTCTCATTCGGTTATGTAACTTCAAGAATACCAGCAACATAGGTTCCTGATTTCAATAGGACATGTGCTGGTTTTAGCACTTACAATGGATCAGCTTTTAGCATGAGACACTAAACTCACCAAGCTTTGAAATTCAGAGCCACAATTTCAAATGTAATATTGTATTTGTTTGTTTGTGTCATTAATGGCTTTTCTTTTTATACTTCCTGGATGTATGCTGTAATATTTTGTTCACGTCAAAGTGAAGACTGGAAGACAACTCACAATTAATATATCCAGTTAAGCATTTACACCATCAGATCCTCTACTGATATCAGCTTAGTCAAGTAGGTATTCAACCAGTAACAAAATGTGCACAATACTCAAACAAACTATTTGCTGTTAAATCCTGATATAGGGAAAGTGCCAGGCATATGGCAAAGTCCCTTCGATGGGACTTCTTAATGGTATTAGTTCTATGTGGAAGGCACTCAGCTACTGCAGTAGTGCAGAAGGAACAAGTAGAAAGGAAGGGTTAAATTAATATCCACAGAAAGTGCCATACTGTTATGATTTTAGCATTGTGCAATAGAAATAAAGCACATATCAAACAGATTAAAACCTGGCTGACAGATCTCAAAAAGTAAGCATCATCTCAGATTTCAGATTCAATGAATGTTCCCAAAGTTCCCTTGGGTTCTGTGCAAGGCCTCATATTCTTTAGCAATTCCACCAATGGTCATGTAAACATATCCCTAAATACAATCTGTGAATGACATGAGTATAGCAAGATGATATACAATGATGAAGAATGGGCAGTCAAACAGAAATCGGGAATGGTACAGGAAAGAACTATAAAATTATTCAAAGGAGAATTCTTTGCAGTAAAAAAATAAAAATTAAAATTAAAGAGTTCCATCTGTTTAGTTTATCAGAAAGAAGATGGGACAAGGTGAGTTGTACACAGAAGTAATTCACAGAGGGGGAAATACCAAGTAAGAAATTACTCTTCCATCTAGCAGAAGAACCATGGGCTGGAAACTCAAGCCAGACAGAGTGCAAGTAAGGTGCCTTTTTAACAATAAAGATGCTTATCTGTTGGAAAAAAACTTTCCAGGCATATACCATACCAGGTACATTTTATGATCTCTTAAGGCCAAGAGGAAAACATGATTTAGCCAAAATCAGAGGTTTCTGTTTAACATAAGAATAACTGGAGACAGTGTAAAGACATATAAGCAGACAAATTGATCACGTTCTAGGAGTATGAATGTCGGCAAATTTACCAGAGCCAACATTTCCTCATCTGCCTGTGGTATGTCTTGTTAAGACAATTGCTTATTAAGAGCTATCTTCTAAGGAGGTGGATTATCATTGTTTAATCATACCTTAAGGGATATTATGAAAGAAACAGTTTATCAAACATTTAGAAAGTGTAATAAAGTCTACAATACAACTTGTCTTGCACCACAACAGTTTGCTGGAGAAAACAGCCCTTATTTGTGAGATAGAAACCTGAGGTAAAATACAGTGAAGAAATGGAACTGAGTTTAGCAAATATTAGTAGACTAATCCTGAAAATATTGCCACCACAGATGCTTTGAACTACATGGTGGCATTGAAGGGAGCCTTGGTGTTATTTTGAAAATCATTAGAATCACAATATATCTTCAGGTACTCTCTGCTTCTATCAGATAACAATAATTAATAACTGTTAGCATCCTCCCCCCTCTTCCGTTTTGTAGCGTATTACATCCCCCAGAAATTTGCTGAGCCAGTTACATTAGCAAAATCAGAGAGTAAATCTATTCAAAACAATGACTAAAAGCAAGATCTGCCTATTTGCTTTTGCATGGTCAGAACAAAAGGTTCCATTGCTGCTTTGCAGCTAAATAGCATTTTATAATGAGCTCTGAAATTTTTGGGAAAGACAGATTACAATGTTGGTTTAACATCAGACACTCTATTGTTTAGATGTAGGACCACTGCGATGTCCCATCTCTGAAAAATTTAGCTTTTCTTTTGATATTAAAAAGACCACTGAAGTAATCCACAAAGAGCTTGGGCCTCAGGAAAGAAGTCTGAAAAACAAACACTGTTAAAGATTGGTCAGACACGATTATGTGGCTGACAATTACATATGATAACAATTAAAATGATCTGATTCCAACCACATGGCATCTTCATACAGCAGATCTCCAAGCAAATAATGTGTCACATAATAGGTTTTGAATGATGTTGTCAGCAGCCTTTTGAATGTTACAGATACCTTCCCAAAAATGCCTCAGAAATCAGTGGAGACTACTGACCTCATCCTAAACTGATACCATTTGCATGTACCTAAATACTCTGGTTCTAACTGCTCAGTAACCTCAAACTCTTGTTTTACTAGATGATTAGATAAACACATACACAGTGTCCAGCTGCTTACTTCCAGTTGTAAAGAACTTAGGCAATATATGCATTAGTGGTATGAATGAAAACCCTAGATGTTTTCTGAGACATCTTTCAATTACCTGCCAGTACAGCCGTGCGAAGATATGTCTGATTAGAAGCCAGCTGAAGCACTCCAAACAGTTGCTGAAGTCTATGTGTTGGTTGGCATAGGGGACCTAACCAGAGAGTATAAAGGAGCTGCCACGGAGCTGCCACTGAGCAGCATGAGCCTACTCTCCTGCCGACATTAATTTGCATCAAAAAAAAATAGGGATGAGTTAATGATTGCTAAACCAACAAATCATCCTGCTATTGGAGGAGCCCCAGAGGACATTCTGTCTCCAGTGCTGAGATAACCAGTAAGCAAACACATTGTCACATTGCCTAGAATGGGAATACAAAAAGTGGTGGGGATCACACCAGGGATTCGAAGTATTTTCACCGTGCCAGTCTCCACACATGTTCCCGGCTTAGCCTGCTGCTCCTTACTTTCCTCTAGACCAGCATGAGAGCACAGCCCAAAAACTACTCTTCAGATCTGTGATGCAAGTTTTATTGTTTCCTTCTGTATACTGTTAAGTAGGAAGAGAAACATGCTGTCTTAAAACGAATTGAGGAATACCATACGTTTGTTAGAAGGACAGTTTTTGCTACCATTGTTGTTTTAAAAAAGCAACTTTTTCTGCTTTGGCATCCAAATGATGATTGCAACATCGCAGCTGGAAAAACAGCTGTCTCTTCTAACTGTGGCTGCCATGAACACAGTCCTCCCACTGCAGGCTGTGGAGTCAGGAGCGCATGGAGAATGCAAGTTCAGTTAAGATATTGCAACAGTTTTGTCAGGGTTGTTGAAGGTGAGCAAAAAATCTTACGTGTTATTCACATTGGTTTCACTAGTCTGACAGAGTACGTTATCCAGACACAATGGAAGATTTTGCCCAAGTTATAAATTTTGGGGGTTTATAACAAATGCACTGTATTTTTTCCCATTCTTTAGAACAAATCACACTAAAGATCAAGAAAAATATGAGGCAATAAAACACATGAACAGCCAGTGCAACTCATCAGTTATTCTGGACACCTCGGTCATAATTGTGTTTCTGTCCTAAGTTAACAGTTCTACAATGCATGCCGTTGCTTTATCTAAACGCCCTTTCCAGTAAGCAATGGTCTTTGATTGCACAATGGATGTCACCTTACTGTGAAGGAAATATATTGTTTTTCGAATAACAATATGAAGAGGAATTATCTAGAGGGTCCCTGTTAAATTCAAATCACATATTGCTCCTCTGCAAGAAAAACTATGTTTGTTGTGTTTGTGCACCAAGGAGAGCAGGTTCTCCAGAAGGACAGCGAAGCATCAGCTCGTTGCAGTACACCACGCAGGACGGAAGCTCTCCACATCCACACAGCACTCAACTTTCAGCACCAATCAGCCGACCACAGCCCTTGTCCTGAACTGCAGAGAACTCTCTCCAAATAATCACTGATGTCAATCAAATCACATAATACTTCGACTTTACAGAGATGAGAGCTCAATGTTGTGCAAGAACACATTAGACAAGGTGTCCAAGTCATTAAAGAGCTTTCAGTAGAGCAATCAATAGTGTATGTAAACAAGTCAAATTATACGAACACAGAGTAGCTATGCTTCCACAAAGATGCAGCCATATTCTCCGAAGAACTGGGTGAACAGTACGACAGAGCTCATTCAGCTAAGATGTATTTTCCATCCCTGATGTCCAACACTGTACATTCAGAGGCTACTTCATCAGTAAAATGCTTGTGAGGCTGACGCATGAGCAGAGGTGATTAGCATGGGAGCAGGGCCTCTCGTCTTCTTCACGCAGACTCTAATACGAAGGGACTTTGATCTTTAGGGGGATCTCTACCACAGTGCAAAATAATAATGATGATAACACAACAGTAATAATAGGTACAGATAGCAATGCTGAACCTTGAACGTGTGTCCATTATAAACACATAAATATTCAGTTG
Organism: Opisthocomus hoazin; assembly: GCF_030867145.1. NCBI lineage: Eukaryota > Metazoa > Chordata > Aves > Opisthocomiformes > Opisthocomidae > Opisthocomus > Opisthocomus hoazin. The sequence continues at coordinate 66,199,019 of NC_134417.1, read as the reverse complement.
TCTACTATAAGAGCACAGATCATAGGCTCTTTAGCTTCGTTTCCCTCCTACGCATCCAAAAGTAGGAACGAAAATTATCGAAATATATTTATTAGCTAGTAAGAAGTGTCTTTTCAAACTGGCAGGAATTTGGGGAGCTGAGCTCCTAATGTGTACCTGAGGATTTATATAATTTTCAAAGCAAACAGAATATTTGAGCTGTGGAAGAATCTACAAAAATCGCCAAAACATCAGAGACTTTCTTTCAAAACAGGAGAGGAGATGTGACACACATCTAAATTCCCTGCAGTATTTTGAAAAACATCTACCTACAAATCTACTAGAGGCTTCACTTTATTATTCTATTCATTCTATAAATGACTTTTTTTTTTCAGAATAAAGGAAAAATATGCAGCTTATGGCCTCCAGGCCAGATTCCAAAGGCCAGAATAACTTATCCAACAACTAGCCATGCTTTGCCACACACACTGAGGCCCTCAGTCACAGGGGGAGGCAGTGAATTGCAAGCTGCCAAATCAGCAAAATGGCGGCCGGAAACTTGATCTCAGCACCATTTTTGCCCAGGGCCCTGTGGCGTCTATGCCACTACAAACCAGGAATTACATCCATCCTAATTCAGGCACGTCCCCACCACACGGTGAATAGGTGCTGTGAACAGCCCCATGATAAAAGTATGGGTGAATCTCAGCCTGGAGACAGGCACTACTTGAACCTCCTCACCTATCGCCAAAATGGGCATTTTCTGAAGGAAGCATTTGCATTTTGGTTTTCTAATGGATATACCTCTCATCAAGTCAGAGGTCAGAGCATATGAATTCTTCCTTAAAAATCACACAGTCTTCCAGAACAAAAGGCTGAGATTGTCACAAGGTATGTGGAGTAGATATTTATAAACACAACTAGCATTTTTTGCCAGATCTAATGCACCAGAACTTGGTTTTGGATGTACGTAGCAACAGTCTAGTGTTTTCCTGAAGTCCTTCTGGCACAATGATTCATCCATGACAGTGAAAGCATATCTGTGTTTCAGATCTATGCAGAAAAAGAGCATCCGTGCCTTGGGAAATCAACACTCCAAGAACAGAGGGGCAAAAAAAGGTCCAGACAGTAAAACATTCAGAAGGTCATCTACAGTGAGATTTCCTGCAGACATCATAGGAAGGGAATAGGTAGATTGAAAGTGGAGAAGGTAGTGGTCTGGTGAAAGAATTCAGGGATGCTCAATAACACCAGTGGGTCTGCATGGAACAAGCCAAATGCCTCTTACTTTCTGATCAAAAGGAATCTGTTGAACTCCGAACTCACTGAGAAGTGATGAGCTAGTGCTTCAGAGAAGGGTTGAAACAGGGAGGTGGGGCTGCTTGCACAGTTTTGCTTGGCATCTTCACAAAAATGAAGAGAAAAAACAATATTCCAAAACTCTTCCTGGGCGGTTATTCATTATTTTTCTCCACTGGATTACAACACTCACAAACATAAACAACCCTCTTGGTTATGTTGGTCTGGAGTCCCTTCCAGGCTTTCCACATGGAGCTCGTAAGGAGCTGTCCCACTCCGTGTGTGTTGTTGAAAGTCTCTCCCCTCGGAAATGCGTTTGGGCCGGTGTCTTGAAGTGACATCTGAAACCTGCCCATGCTGCTGTGCTTTTTTTCCCCTTCTTGTTGTCAGGCTCGTCATGCTGAGTCATATCTGCAGCTTGATCATAATGATTATCCTGAAATGTCAGCAGCTGCTCTTTTCACCCCCATATGGTGCCAGATTTAGGATGAGGTTTCCCTAATACATAAACAATGACTGTAATTGTGGTTTTTGACAACCAAGGTATCACAGAGATGTTATTCCATTGTAAAAAAAGCTGCATTTCCACAGCTGTAATGAAAGGGTGGGTCATACTGACCCATATGTTTCTTTGTATTTTTACCCAAAGAAAGTCTATGACATAAGTGAATCCCTGTCAGCGTGGCTGTTGGACATCGGATGTTGTTTGACAGGGGAAACAGCTAAAAGCTTTAGCAGTTAATATCTTCCTAACCGTTAGAACATTATTTGCCTAATACCAGAGGTGATTGTTCGATAGACAAAAACCTGGCTTTAACTTCTATTTTCTTAATTCAGCTGTAATTTCCTTGCCGTTCTCAGATATCTCTGTCTGCTCCCTTAGCGCTGCTTAAAGTTACCAGCTCTCTATAAAAATCAACTAAATAGCAGTTGAGGTATAGAGAAATAAAAAATAAACCAAAACCAAAACCATTCAAAACTAATTAGCAGGAGCTGACAAAAGTAATGAAGAACCAAGGCTCTATCTCTTCTTTTATTTATAGATGAGCTTCAAACGTATCTCTACTATCTACTATCTGTGGAGATAGAAGATAGTGGAACTGTGTTGGTGAGGGGAGAATCTAGCCCCAGAACCTCCATTCTGTATTTTAATGCCAAATAAAGCAATACTCAGATAAATGAAAGATAAGCAAGTAGAAAATCCTGTAAGGACAAAGGCAGGGTGAACATGATGTATTATTGTTGAAGACTGGGAGAAGAGTCATTGAAGCTGATGGAAGTAACCACCACACTTCAATTGAGATAACAGAGCCAAGTAAGTTCTTTGATGAGGTAATACAGGTTTCCAAGACAAGGCAAAAGTACACTCTAAATCTTTAATAATGTGGGCAGATGGTACTGCCGGTTATTGCTTTGGGTGAGGGTGTATTTGTGTGTATGCATGTACAAGAAAACAAGCTACCTGAAACAGAGAAAGAAATAAGCTCTAAACACAAAAGCTAAAAGGAAACTATCTAGGCATAAATGCCTAAAGGGAGAGCTTATTGGGAGTACTGAACAAAAAGGATCTGATGCTATAAGAAAAGATACTGTCTTTGGTGGTTTCATTGCATCTGCAGTCAGAGAAAGGGGAGTTTGCATGTCCTTTGTGAATAGGTAGAACGGCATCCAAGAAAGGCCTGACTCCATCAATGGTTCAGCTTCCTAACCAGAACAAGCTCTGATTTGTGGCCATCTGTGTCAGAGGGAAGCGTATCACCGGTAACAAAACAGACTGAAGGGAAGAATACAGGCAAGTCTACACTGTCCTGAGAAAGCTACGGATGTTGTAATGAATTAAATCTTGTTGTAATGAATTAAATTCATTACATTGTAATGAATCAAAAGCCACATGTACAGAAATTATTGGAAGTGCAAAATGCTTTAACAGATAGCAACACTGACACTAGCCATTTTTCACTGAAACAAACTCTCATGAAGCTTAAACTTGCCCTCAGGAATGAGCCTGAGAAGGTACTAGCGCTCTGCAGGACAAGAAGTTCAGAGTCGGTGAGAACAAAGTGGGAGGTGGGTTCCAGAGCAGTGTCCTTCTGTTAGAACAAAGTCCCTCCACGATCAACAAGTAGGTGCTTAGGCCTCATCCTCAAAGCTGGCTTAGGCAGCTAAGCCCTAATTGGGTGCCTAAGTTCTCATCCCCTCCTTGCCCTGAAACAATCAATGACACCGGAATTTATGTACCAAACAGTACATAAAATGGCAGAGAAGAGTCTACCTACTTTGCTGGTTTCAATCCTGCCTGCACAAGCCTTTCTGCTGAAGACATCAGATGAGATGAAAACTAATTGGAGAGATGACCACAGGGATGATGTCATGGTTTAACCCGGCAGCCAGCAACTAAGGACCAGACAGTCACTCGCTCACCCCTTCCCTCCCCCACCCCCCGCAGGATGGGGAGGAGAGATGGATAAAAGGGAAAGCTTGTGGGTTGAGATAAAGACAGTTTAATAAAATAACCAAGGAAATACTGACACTACTAGTAACAGTGATAATAACGGATATGCAAAACAAACTATGTACAATACATTTTTCTCACCACCCGATGACCAATTCACAGCCAGTCCCTGAGAAGCGATCACAGAACCCAGAAATAGCAAATTTCACAAAATTCCCAAAAAAGACTGAACTCCTGGAAAAAAATGGACTCCTGGACAAGAGAGGATTCGAACTCACAGCAGCAAGCAAAGGAGAAGAACGGATTCTTGCCCCCCAGCTAACCCCCCTTCATAAACTGAGCACGACATCTATCATATGGAATATTTCCATTGGCCAGCTTGGGCTATCTGTCTGGCTGTGCTCCCTCCCAGCTCCTGCACACCTGCTCATGAGCTGAACATGGGAGACTGGAAAAAAGTCCTTGATTTCATAGCAACAACTAAAAATATCAGCATTATCAACATTCTTCTTGTACTAAATCCAAAACACAGCAGCTACTGGGAGGAAAATTAACTCTATCCCAGATGAAATCAGGACAGATGACCTCTGCTCTAACCTGAAGCGTACGTGTTCTTCTCTTCCTATGGCATCAAGCAGTACATGTCACCTTCCTGATTAGCAGTTAATTTTCATCTGTAGTGCTCAAACAGTATTGCACTTCCACAGCTGTTACTGAAAAGCAAAACTGGCTGATTGGAAGCTATTCTGATCCTTCATAAACTAGGTAGAGAAGAAAATCTGTAGGATGCCAAACATCCAGTCACAGCTGGATTTTTTTACACATCTTTACTTCCCTATGTAGCTGTTCTCTGGGCATCTTGTTTCATTCACTTAGATGAGATCCATCACTAGATTTAGCTGTCTAAGAGCTGTGCATCTAGAATAGCTCAGTTGTCTATGCCTCTTTTATAGTTATGGAGGTAGATGTTCACTTCCAGAAACACGTTACCATACCCTAACAAAGAAATCTAAGTTATATATATCTCTGAAAAATCATAGAATCATAGAATCATAGGTTGGAAAAGAACTCTAAGATCATTGAGTACAACCCATCACCACCATGCCTACTCAACCATGTCCCAAAGTGCCACATCTACACATTTTTTGAACACCTCCAGGGATGGTGACTCCATCACTTTCCTGCGTAGCCTGTTCCAATGTCTGACCACTCTTTCAGTACAGAAATTTTTCCTAATATCTAATCTAAACCTCCCCTGATTCAGCTTGAGGCCATTGCCTCTCGTCCTATTGCTACTTAGTTGGGAGAAGAGACCAACACCCGCCTCACTACAACCTCCTTTCAGGTAGTTGTAGCGAGCGATAAGTGCGGTCCATCTTTCTCCATTGACTGAAGTGGGAGTCTAGACAATGAGTCAGTCTAAACACACTACTTTGGGACAGCAGAAGTCAAGTGACACAAACACAAGTTCTCGTGTATTGGGACACGGTGCATTCTCAGATCTTTCTCAAGGGCATCTGTGGTTACTCACAGAACTTTTCTTGGTTGTGTCAAAAATGACGCTGTGGAAAGGAGTGAGCTTACGAGAACAGAAGATCTGATAAGAGCTCTCAGAGAAGAGAGTCACTGGGCAGGCTGCTTGGGTGTCTCACCTGACGAACAAACCTCACGTGGCTTCTTTCCATGAAAGAGCACTACTTGTCATTTAGTATTCCTTCCTCCTAAAAAGTTGTGTGTAGTGGGGGGAAAAAAAAAGAGTACTTGTGTTGTCTTAGAAAGGTGTGGCTTGTTTAGGAGGTTGGACTTGAGCACCATGGTTGTCTGAAGGAGGAGCAGTAAGAAATGAGAGCATTTTGATCTGTCTGCCACTCAGTAAGGGGTGATGGGAGGTTATTTCATTGTTCCCCCAGCATAATGTACGAGGATGATTGGTAGTGAGGCAGAATCTAGGGTGAATAGCTCTTGCTACACTACTTTGCCTTCAGATATCTTAAGAGGCAACCTGCAGTGGGTATGCTTGCTGTAAATCAGAGGCTATGTCTTTGCGTTTGGAAGTCACTATTATTATGTTAAAGGGTGTATGCTTACATAGTTCAAGCATGGCATTTGGAAAGAAGTAATTTCACCTCAGAGTGGAAGTTTCCCTGGGGCCCAAATCTTCAACACTGAAATTTTGTATGTGTACTTTGACAAATGCATGCCCAGTGGGCATGTGCCAAATTATGCCTTTGAAGCCATGGAAGCCTGGCTGTGGGAACCTAGAACCTTGCAGAGTTTCTCAAGGGAGAGGAAGCAGAGCCAGCTGGACTCATTTTCTGCAGACAGAAATTTAATTGTTAGCCAGTAGCTACTACATTAGAAGAGAAATCATTTCAGAGACCTGGAACACACTGGTGTGAAGCCCTTGTTAGGGGAGTTGGGTAGCAGCCTGTCTGTGACCCGTTCAGATCCCTCTCTTTGCACATTCTTTTCAACTCCAATATTTACTGTCACAGTAAAATGTTGTCATAATTATAAGAACCAACACATAGTTGTTGTTAGCACCTAAGAACAAACTGTAAATACTCTGCATTTGAGTGCAAACCAGCTCAGCAAAGAACAATTTTCAGCAGACTTACAGACACGAAATTAAATCTGTGTAGTAAAATTGATGTACAGCCTCTTCTGCAAGCAGCGATTTATTCTCACAACCCAGTGGTGGCTGGAGTCTGTCTTCCTCATTCTCCGAGACACAACCTTGCAGCCCCTGAGAGGCAGGCTCCTCTTTCTGGTAACAGACACCTGTCTTCTGCTCCATGAGGTCTTTTTTTGCTTCATCCTTCTTCAGTGCTCTCAGGTAGGTCCTAGGTCATCCTTAGCTCACACAAATACACGTGTTATTTTGCCTGTCCACCAAAAGAGGTAGAAAACTGGACTAAAACATTGCCCTAACAGCAGGAAGTGTGTGTGTAGCGTATTCCTGCAGAGTGACCTGCACTGGCGAACTGGTGAAGGTTAAAAACAATCCAGAAAAAAAGCAAAACAAACGAACAAACAAAAAACACCCTCCCATGTTTTAAACCAGATTAGTCGCATTCGCAGGGGTACAATCTCACGGCAGCAGAGTCAGTTGCACTAGCTTGATTTGCTCATGTAACTCCACACATGAGCCTGTGTTTGCCCTGGGTAAGAGTGCACACAAGGACAGTCACTGCTGTTCAACTGAGACACAATAGCTTGTTAAATTGTCATAAACTTATCATAAGTCTGAGTCCCAAATGGCTTACCCAGGGTCACCCAGCAGTTTGAGACACACCCAGTGACTGAACAACATCTCCAGAGTCCAGCCGAGTGTCAAATACAATGGCATTTGGCCTCTCTAATTGCGACCAATTGTCACTGTCTTCGGGTGGGTGTAACCAGGAGAAAACGGACATGGGAATGAACTGGGACCGTCCAGTGAGGCCTTCCAGCTTCACCTGAGACATGCTGGCAGGGCCTCGTCAGGAAAACTCCACAGTTCCACCAGGTCCTGTCTCTCTCAAGCAGTTAGACACTTTTGAGTAACTCAGAGAGAAGTTCTTGTGATGCGTACAGGTGTTGCTGCCAGACAACACATTTCAGGGAAAGTGGGCATCAGCTGCAGAAATAAAAAGCATTTTTCACCCTAGAGAAGCTTGTTCAATTCAATGCCTTCCTTTCCTACGCAGCAGAGTGGGGGAGTGCTATGGTTAGCGCTACGCAGTGCATAGTTTATTAGCATTATATTGATCTGAAAAGTGACTCACATGGGAAATGTAAAAACGAAATAGCGGGGCAGAAGCATCCAGTGTTAGAGGAACACTGCTTTCCATGAGCCATGTAAACCCTAATTAATAGACAAAGGGCTCTGTTCTTCGCCTGTGTTAACTCCCCCCCCTCTTGCTTCTCTTCCCTTTAACCGTACTCCTTTTTCCCCTCCAGTCTGCAGTAGCGTATACAGGGCCTGACGAAAGCCCACACAAATCAATGGCAACACTCCCATTGACTTCAATGGGCTTTGTTACAAGCAAAGAGAGAAGAGAATAGGTGATTATTTTTCCTTTCCAAATGACGAGCCCCCCCCAGTAAAACAATCCACATAGTAGTCATAAGTGCTTTATATTGTGCAGTGCATGGGCATAATTACTCCAACCCTCTAAACAGCTAGCAGCAGTTGGTCTCTCTAATGCTTGGAAAATTATTTTAAATAGACTTCATATCTACAAAGAAAGATTTTTTTTAGATTTTAAATACCTAGGGTCAGATCTCAGCAGTTGTTACCAGCATATCTGCACTGACTTGAAAAAGGACGATCAGTTCACACATACAGAAGAACTGGCCCAAACCAGCACTTGCTGCACAGTCAAAATTATTTTGGTACCCAAGAGCTGTTCTCTCAAAGCCACAAATGTAAGGTCAACCCTGCTGTTGCCCTGCAGCCAATTATCTAGGCATGATCTTGATTAATGACTCACCTGGCTCTTCTTTGAATTCAAGCTGACTATCATTCTTTGTCTCTACACCTCCATCTTCCCTACTCTACAACAGAGCACAAACAGATTCCTTCACCTCTTCCTCTTGTTTCATCAACATAAGGACTTCACTATGAAGAGTAAAAATCACAGGCATATTTAAAAAGTTATTTTCTTTTCCCTCATAGCTGCCTGCAAATTTATCTGTTTAATAAAGATCTATGATTACGGGGGGGTGGGGGTGGGGGGGTGGAATCTGTCACTAGTTTAGCGTGCTAGCACGGTCTGGACATCTAAAATACCTTTGTTCTAAAAAGCTGTATACTTTTTTTGGCAGCACTTGGACAAAAATGATCCAGCTGTATTGAAGTTTAGGCCATATGCACATTGCTCTTATTCAAAATGGTGTATGGAACACTATCTTTCTAACCCTTCCACTAAAATATGATTTGTGGCTGTTCTGCAGAAGGTCTGCCTGATTAAACATCCTTGAAAAAAACCATGCATGGGATTGTAATAAAGAAAAATAAAAAGATTTATTTTAATCAGTAATTAAGTAGCAATTAAGCATAATTATTACAATTTGTATCTAATTTATAATATCTGTAGAACGAACAGATGTAATTTACCCTCCAACAGTCAACAGAGTTTGGCTTAAGCAAAGCCACCTCACACGCTTCACATTTGCAACCCAAAAGGACACTGTGAACAGGGTGGGAACGTTCAGCTGTGGGGCAGGAACTGCTCACTCCTCTGGCAGCATGTGAAAATACCTGTAGAGACAAACATAAGGTTTTCCTACTGTCTTCAGGAGAGGAATCTTCCCTTTAGGTCAAGTGACAAAAATCTTTAGGGTTTTAACCCGAAGACTTAGGAGGTCTCACTTTTGTGTAGCTGGTACAATAACTCTGTTCCATGTTGCAATTGACCTTTGCAGAAGGTACCCATATGCTCGCTTCCGTAAAATCTGACTAAAATTGGTCATTTTCACATGGTGTTTGGGGGGAGTTCTTTATTAACAGGCTACTGAGTAACTCAGGAAAAATAAAAGTTTTCATTACAAACTCTTGGTTAATTTTCTTTAAATCCACAGTTTTTAAATACTTCGGAAACACAGGCTGTCTGGAGGCAGCCAATCTGACTACTTTCTGCCATGGGTGCTTTCAGGTAAAACCATTATGAGATTTTCTTTGTTGTCTGACCTTCTTTAAGGTCCATCCGAGCCATACATGACTTGGTTGTAAAAAATTAGTCTTTGCATACAGCTGATTACCGCAGAGCTGCATTCAGAAAGTTCGGTGATGGGTGGCTACGAAAGCACCTTAGAAAGTTCTCTGGAGTCCCTCAGTATAAAGCAGGTACATTTACAGACCAGAAGCTTTACCATTTGCGTAACAACAGCAAATTCTTACAGCAGGCCTCCTGCAAACGTGACCTTACAGATCTGGTTCCAGGAGGAGTAACAACTGTACGTTTGATGGATCCAGAATGTCCTTTAAGCTCACAAGGCTGAACGCACATGTGCTGCCCTTACCCTGGTGCCGTGCCAGGCTAAGGGTTGACCCCCCAAGCATTCCTGCCGCTTGAGGAAGAAGATGCCCAAAGGGAGCTGTGAACATACCCAGAAGGAGTTGCAGTGAATTAGTGTACTAGTATTAGATCTGGCCAGCCTGAATCTAGAATCTCTTGGAACTTGAAAAGGCAAAAGAACCTCCTGGTGTTTTAAAATCTAGGTTGTTCAAGCCAGCGTCACTTTGGAGAACCAAACAGGTCTGTAGTTTTCCCAGTGACAGAAGCCACAAGCAATGTGTGGCATCTGTGAAGTGAAGATGATTTCGTGGATTTCTCACCCCTTGCAGGACCAATGTAAGTCTGTTAAAAAGATTGTCAATACATCAAAACCTTTATGGTTTTAAAAGGAAGTCGATGGTTTCCTGATGGAATGTACCATTAAAACCTAGCCATTTGAAAGTGGTAATAAGCAGACAGATGCATATTCAAATGTTTATCTCTTTAATTTTCCAACACCTAATCTCTTAACTGAGCGTAATCAGAAAAGAGGCATTCTAATTCTCCTGTGGGGAAGAGAAGACGCCAGAGATCAAGTGATATCCAGGCTGCGTCTCAAGCCATTCTCACGAGACTGGCTGCATTTGAACCCAAGCTGGAGAGAAGAGACTTTTCAGGTACTGGGTCTCCCAGAATTCAAACAGCAGACACACTTCCGCTCTCATGGCACAAATCCAGACTATGGACAACGTCAGTTTCAAAAAAGCTTTATAAAAAAGTCACGCTTGCTTATTTTGCTTTGGTTTACATAAAGATCTTTGTCACACACATATACCTCGAAGCTAAAAGAACAGTAAAATTGTGAAGTTTGTCACTCAAAAGGTAGAAGGTGCCAGATGTGAGGTTACATACGCAACTGAAATTCTGTTCCATGTGTGAGCTCATGATTATATATACTTTAATTATACGGTCACATACACTGCTTCCACAGGACAAAGTTAGTGTGAGCTTGACCTATTAGCAGAATAACAAGCAACATAATGTGCTGTGCTGGGCAGTCCTGAGGAAAGACAGGATTACAAGGTCCGCACGGCAAGAAATGAGTCCAGCGACCCGGCTCTGCCCTGCACAGGGGAGGTGGGAGGCTGTGAAATGCCCTGATGCCATGTCAATGGGTTCCTTCCCTCCGCCGTAACCTCCTGCCCAGACCTGTGAGGGGAAAGGGAGGCAGCCGGCTCGGGCTGCGGCAGCCTGGCACACCACACGTCGCCAAGGGAATGGCTGACAATGCGGGCCGGGCTGCAGCTGAGGTCACTGCCTGGCCTGTGACCCGTTTTGTTTTCCGTGGCAATCTGGTTCACATTACAAGTACAGTACTGACAAAGTTGGGGTGGCTTTTTAAAATTTTTTTCGGCTGTTCTGGCATTTGCTGGCAGTTCCACGGCTTTTGTCACCTCTTCTCTAAATATTTCTTTGTTCAGCCTTGCGCCTTTGAAACTTTATACCCAGGTCTAGTCATCTTTGCTTTTCCAGCCCTCCGAACAAAGCAGTCGCTACCTTGTAAGCGGCTTGGGCTCTTCTAGGCCTGAAGTCTTCTTAAATGGAAGATTTTCTTAAACAGAAGGCTCCCAAATAATTGTTACGACTCTAACCCAAGGGAGAATACACAATTGCAGTGGGTATTAGAGATATTCGGCCTGAGTTCTATAACCGCTTCAATGCACAAGCATTGGCTTCCTTGAGCCCCGAGTCAATTTAAGATGCCGGGGGGGGCGGGGAGCAGAGAGAGGAAGCCCAAGAGGCTCCCATCTCCCAGATAACAGAGGTAATCAGGCCGAGCTGTTGGCCGAGGCCCAGTAGATCGATCCTCCTTTTTTTCTTGCTCTGCCCTGTCCGTTTCCCTTCCAGCCGCCAGATTTTTCTGCCTTGCAGAAGGGAACCGCGCCTAGCAATGAAATGCATCCTGCTTGAAGCCAGCGTGCTAATTATAGATTAATAAGAGGTAAAACTCGGCTGAAGTGACATAGTAGGGGAAAAAAAAAAAACAAAAAGAAACAAAAACAAAACAAGCTGATCAAATCTAGAAAGTCATCAAATACATCACGGTCGCTTAAAATCCTGCCTTTAAGAGGACGCTGCATAATTTTGAAGAATGGGGGTGAGGAAGGCGAGAAAAGGGTTAGAATTCAGGCAAAGCTGCTTTGTGGCAACCGGTCTCCTGGACCTTTGAGAGTTCGTACAGCCCAGCGGCGGTACGCCCAGTATTCCCAGCCCGGCCCAGCACCAGCCTGCAGGCGGGACAGCTGGGTGGGATGGAAGTGTTGGAGAGGCTTCACACGCTCTGGTGATTTGGGTTTGAACCGAGGAGCTGAGCCTGGAATCACCGGCGAAGAAAGAGCGCAACAGCTCGTCGTTATTCCGCTTTATAAATAATCTTTCTGGCTTTATTGTATTCAGTGCTTAACTTAAAAACAACGATTAAGAATTAGCCCTTGGGCTACGCGCTGGGTTATGGCCTCGTGCTTCTCCTCGGGACTCCGAAAAAAGCTACAGCGGGCTGGGGGGGAAGGTGAAGGCTGCCCACCTCGGGTGGTTACGGCGGAAGGACGGTGCGGCGGCTTCGGATTTCGATCGCCCTGCGGCGTTTCACCGCCACCAACCCGCACAAACGTCGGCGGGGGGGAACCGCGCTGTCGGTGGGTGCCTGCGGGCCCCCTCCCCGCCCGCACCCCGCCGCGGGGTCTCTGCGGATGTGCACCTACGCGTGAGGGGGTCGCAGGCGGCCCCACGCAGGCGGAGGTTCCCCCGATGCGTTTGTGCGTTCAGCGGCTGGAACGAGCGGCGAAAGCGGCGTTCCCTGGGTCGGAGCGCTTCCCGGGTGCTGCAAACACCGGTGAGCCGAAATCCTTGCGGAGAAAATGAATCGCTCCCTCACACGTACACACCCCCAAAAAACGGGAAGGGAAGGACGAGAGAGAGAGAAAGAAAGGAGAGGAAAGGGGAACTCGATTTATTCTCATTTGTTTATCTCTAGATTCCCCCCCCCTCCTTTCTGCAAATTCATTTGAATAGCTTTCAAGCTGCAAAATGGAAATGTGGCTCCTGCCCTCTATTTCAGCAGCAGCGTCCTGGCAACAGAGCAATTTTCTATCATCAAGGATAAATGGCATCGAACAGAACATTCTGATAAAAAAGAAAAAAAAAAAAAAGCTTTAGCCCAAGAAGCCCATGATTGCTGCCCTTCCTGTCTGTCATCCCTTTACAAAATCCTCTCCTCCAAACCTGAGCTGCATGCTGTCAGAGCTAATAACGTCTTCTAAAGAAAAGGGGAAGAAACAGCATTCATGCACAATGTTCCCATTTATTACATAGGGTGCTTATTTAAAAATTGCAAATATCTTTGTTTGGCTCGCCGCGAATTAGAGCCGAGACGTAGGAAGTTGCACGACGCGCCAATTACCGGTGCCCCAGCAGAGCCTCAAGCCCTCACGCCGCGCTGCTCTGTCGGCGGGTGCGTGTCGGGGTGCGTGTAACGCGGGGAGCATCCCGCCTTGTGAAAATAAAAAACACTCCGGGTGAGTCTGCGGGTTGTTGGGGGGGGGGGGGGGGTGCGGCGGGACGCGGCCGTGCCCGCGCTGGGGCTGAGCCCCGGGACCCCCGGGCAGCCGCTCCGGGAGGGCAGCGCGGGGAACGGGTCGCTCCCGCTCCGCGCCCCGGCCCCTCTCCGGCTGGGCCCTCGCTGACACACGACACCGGCCCGAGGGGACCTGCGACATCCAGGAGCCGGCTGGGGTGCGGGAGGAGGCGCACGGGACGGGGCCGCCGGGGCCGGCGGGACCCGCCACCGCCCGAGCGGAGGGGTACGAGCCCGGGAGAGGGGGGGCGGGATGGGTCCGCGGGGGGCAGACGCCAGGCCCCGGCGGGCAGGCCGCGGGCCCGAGGCGCGGGAAGCCGCCGCACCCGCGGGGACGGCCCCGGGCGCTTCCCCCCGCCCAGGCCCCGGCAGCCGCCCCTCGAGCGCGGCCGGTAGCGCCGCTGAGGCCCGCCGCCGCCGCGCGCATGCCCCGCGCCGCCGTCACGTGCCGCGCGGGCGGCGGTACCGGCCCTGAGGAGAGGGAGGCCCGGCCCTGAGTGGAGGCCCCCGGCGCGGGCAGCGGGCGCAGGAGGAGGCGGCAGGGCCGCCCGGGAGAGTCCCGGCCGCGCTGCCCGCCACGAAGGGAGGGCACCCGGCCCCGGGGGAGGGGGGGTACGAGCTTCCCCTCCCGGGGTGGGTCCGGCCGGGGCCCAGGGCACCGCCTCCGGAGGGCGGCTGCGGGGTCCCCGGACGGCCGTGCCCCGGCGGGCGCGCAGGGACCCGCAGCGCTGGGGGAGGTTTGCTCGGCCCCTCGCCGTGCCCGCCCGCCGGGCTCGGCCGGGCAGCGCTCCCGAAACAAATTCAAAAAAAACCCAAAATCACCCATTTTAAAAGCCGGGGCCGGGTCTCCCGCCGGGGCCTGACTTCCCCCGCTGTCCCGCGCGTGGGGCTGCGGTACCGCGGGCTTTGCGCGGTGGCGGGGGCAGCGCGGTCAGCCCCGACCCGGTTTGGCGAGAACCTCTGCGGTTTAGGTCAGCGTCCCCGAAAACTGGTGTAGAACTTCTGCCACCCACGGGCCACGTCACGGACAAAAGGAAAACCCGAGGACGCACGGCGTGAAACATTTTCCTCATTTTTCTGTACATAAATTTCATAAGAAATTAAGCGAACGTCTTAAGCTTGATGTTAAACGCGGCGGAGCCCGTGCAAGGCTTCTCGCTCGGTTCTAGCCGGGGGTTGCGGGCAGACCGCTTGATTTATTTTCGCGATTTCAAAGGAATGGGGAAAGCCGTCCGATTAGCAGCGGTGTTATTATAATCTCCATTCTTAAGCCGTGAAAGACCCTTGTAAACAATCGGCCCCGTTCCCACCGCCGCCTGGTAATGACTGGAAGATTAATGGGGCTTTTTTAGCAACACCTGTCTTTTTAAGCTGTCGACACAACCAATTAATACTTTTAATTACCGCTACGAGGAAACTAACCAGAACCTTGCTGGCTTGATTTGGCCGCTGAGTTTTGTCCCCTCCGAAACGACGGGCCCCGACGCCAGGCAGGGCGGCCGGGGGGGGAGGGAGGGGGGGTTTTGCTGCGGGTTTATATTGCCTCGGGCTGGAAGGGGGGGGGGGAATTGTTTGTTTAGGGAGGGAAATTTGTTTTCGGTTTTTTTCGCTTCGCTTTCCCCCGTGCCTTTGGAAGTATTTTGCCACCCCTTTGGAGAAGAAGAAAATCAAAGCGGTTGATGGCGGGACCAGGGAGGGCACAAGCTCCCCCCCCCCTCCGCCCCCCGCAGCCGCTTAGACGAAAGTTAGCGCCGGGGAGGGGGGGGGGTGCCCCGATCCGACTGGCACCGAGTTCAGGGCAGTTTTTACGAGTTTTTTTCAACGAAAGAGCGAGGTCCCGGCCGGCGGAGCCGGGAGGGGCCGGGGTCGGGCGGCACCCCAGCCCCGCAGACCGCGGAGGGCCTTCCCCTTCCCGCACCCCGCTTTCCTCGGGAGTCCCCGATCGTCCTCTGAAATATCGAACAGCCGAGAGGGAGACGGGGAGAAAACTCGAACAGAAAGCGTGTTTTCTGTTCCGACACGGCACCCCTTTCCCCGCAGATCCCCCTCCAGCCGTGGGGTGCGTGGGTCTGCGCGCCCGCTGCCAGACCTGCCCGAAGTGCTGGGAAACGGGGCTGGCAAGGGAATCCTCCCGACCTTCTCCTGGGGGGGGCTTGGGGATTGCAAAGGACGCGGCCGAACCGTGCCTTGCCCACGCACGTGTTTCCCAAGGCGACGCGAAGTGGGCAGCAGCGTGGGGAAACGAGCACCCGGCCCGGGATGCTCAACTCCTGCGGGCTCTTCCCTGTGTCCTGCCCCCCCCCCCCAGCCCCAGCTGCGGCGTGTGCGTTGCTGGGGGCTCCCCCGGCCGACGGTGGGGAGACGGGGGCAGAAAGCGGCGGTCACTGGGCGAAGCAGACGCCCCTCAGCCCGGCGCAGCACCCCGCGCTGCTCCCCGCCTCCGTGTTCCCCCTCACGCTGCCCCGGGCTGGCGGAGCTGCGCCGTCAAGGCGATGTCCCGCGTTCAAACGATGCGAATTCACGAGCGGGTCCTGAATATGGATGAGGTCTGCGGTCGTACGGCTGCTTTCGAGCCGTCCTTCTCCGAATATGGCTTTAATTAAATGCCTTCCGGCTCGGAAAGATTACATGTTGTGCAAAACATATCCTAGCATGAAATTTACTTCCACGGTACGAAATTAGGTTACTTCTAAATGTCTTCATTTAAAAAAGAAAATCGCTTCTCCTCGTTCTGGTCTCTGTTTTGTGGAGCAGAGAGCTCCGGCGAGGAGCGAGGGCTGGGATAACGTATTTATAGAGGCGCGGGTAACAAAACCTGCCAGAAGCGGGGTGCGTGAGGGCTGCTTGCTCACATTCAGGCAATTCACAAAACAGGCAAGTTAATCTGGATCTGATTCGTTTCAGATCCAGCTGTCAGAGCCCCGGGACGCCTCCCCACCCCACCCACCCCCCCGCCCTTCCTCCCGCACCTCTTCCCCGGGAGGGACGCTCGGGGGGGCCGGGGGGGGAGAGGTCAGGGCAAACAGGTGGAGGACGGTGACCATCTCCACTCGCGAAAAATAAAAGCAGTTCTCGGCGGGGCGGGGCCGGAGGGCAGCGTGGTGGTGAGAGCGGGAGCGGTCAGCGGGGCAGAGCGGTGTCACCCCGCGGTGCGGTGGCGCTGGGTGCCGGGGCGGCGGCTGCAGGCGGGATGCGCCTTGCTGGAGGCGATGCGCCGTTTGTCTGGTTCTTTGCGCGCCCTCGGCTACGGGACCTCGCCTTAGCTGCGTTTCTATAGAGAGATCAGATAATGGATCCCTCCAGATTACCGCTCTAAATTAACTTTCAGATTTGTTTTTATAGCCCGTTGAGACCCTGACAAAAGAGGCTATAGATAGGTACAGATACGAGATAAACGTATAAAGCAACCTCATTACACGGGAACGAGCGCAGGACTCTCCTTGCCATCTACCCTAGATAACGAGGCTGCCTGAAGGAACGAGTGAAGCCCAGATATTTACTCCTTTTCCTGTTAAATAAACCTCGATAACTACATTGACTTTGCGCGGTGTTTACTACATTTCCACTCGACGCTAGGGTAAATGCATCCCTAAAGGCAGAGTAAATAATCGCGCTGATCTCAGCAAGGGAAGCGTGCAGGCATCCGAAGCGCGCTGAAAACAAACGCGGGCGAAACCGAGCGCAGAGCGCGGGGATCGCGCCCGTCCGCCGCGGTGACGGCCGCGGCTCCCCCTCGCCGGGGCCCGGCGCTCCCCGAGCACAGCCGGGCGACGCTTTCCCCGCCGGTGTCACCGGGACGGGGTCCCGGCAGCCGAGACCCCGTGGGGATCCCCCGGCCGCTGGCGCGGGGTCAGCCGCGGAGTTCACCGCGCCCCGATTCCCGCCCGCCGCTGAGCCCTGCCGCGGCGGGCACCCGGGAGCCGCGGGCCCGGGGTTTGCCGGCTGGTGTTTCGCTGTTGTTGTTGTTGTTTAATTGGACGGCGTCTTATTCTTCTGCCAGAAGCAGGCGGTGGGGGGTGTTTAGCTGTTGTTGTTTTTTCTTTCATTCGAAAAGCAAACACAGAACAAGCCGAGTCCCCGCTAAACCCATCACCTCTGTCCCAGCAGCACCCGAGCCGAGGAGCAGCCCCGCAGGCGGCGGTCCCAAACCCGCGGCCGCGTTCGGGCAGGCTCCCCCCGACCCACGGAGGGGAAGGTCCCCGCGCGCCGCTCCCACGTCGGGCTCCCCTCGGAGGGGCGGGGGGGGAACCCACCCACCCGCTCGGGCGCTTCTCGGGGATCCCGCACGCCGGGGCCGGGCTCGCCGTGCGGGCAAAGCCCCGTCCCCGAGGGTTCGGCTGAGGCGGTGCGGGGGGCCCTCCCGTCCCCCGCCGGGCAGCCCCTCGCCTGAAGCTTTCGCTCCTTTCTAAAGCAGATACCCCCCCCCCCCCATCGGGGAAAATGACAACGACACGACAAAACACGAACCAAACAGAAAGCCCCGACCCTCTGCAGAGCCACACACTGAATGAATCTGGCTGTAAGGTTTTAATTAGAGCGCAGGCTTCGCTACAAATCTGTACAAGAGACAGTGGCTGGTTCCCTCTGGATCTCCCCCCCCCCCCCCCCCCCCCCCCGACTCCTATTATTTTGACCCGGGCTACAACCCAGCGAGCGGCGTGTGCGATCCATCTGCGAGGCCGGGCTGGGGTTTACCCCCCCCCCCCCTCCTCCCTGCCGCTCCCTCCCCACTCGCGGTACGGAAAGCCATCGACGCCTGCCTGTCTGTGACAGCCCCGGTGGGTTGCAGCCCGGAGAAGCCCCTCGCACCGGCAGCGCTCAGATTTCCCCGTTTCTGCTTAAAACGGCTCTCTTCCAGCTGGAGGACGTGACCTCCTGCTGCCGGAGCCCTCGCTCGCCGCTCGGCTGCTGGGAAAGCGACGGCGGAGGGGAAGGAGGCAGTGGGTTTCGGGGTGCAAGGGGGGCAAAGATGCCCACGGGCAGGCGCGGGGCGAGGCGTTTTGCCGTAGCCTCTGCGGGAGCCGGGAGCAAGGCGGGCAGAGCCAGACCCGCGTCGTGCGGCCGCGGACACCCGCGGAGCCCGGGGAATATTCCCTGGCTTTCCGCTTCTCTCGAGGTTTTACCACCACCCCCACGCTCTCCCGAGAGCCTTTCGATTGCTCTGTGCGTTCCGTTCTGTCGCTAAAAACCGGGCTCCGGCACCAACCTTATCCTCTCCGCACCCCACCCCCCCCGCCAACGTGTCTCTGCCCCTTTTAAAAATCCTGTTGCAAGATCCGCTTCACGCGTGTACGCGGTCTTCCCGCGGAAAAAATACACACGCACTAGCATCTGAACATGAACACCTGAAATAAGCTTCTCCCCGACTTTCCCAGCCATCCTGGTCGGGTTGGGACAGAAAACACTCTCCCCGGCTCTGGTGGGAACTGGGAAGGGGGGATGCACACGCCTTTGCGCGCCCATTCCGCGGACAGGAACACCCCCACCCCCAACATCTCGAGATCATCTGGGGCGTCTCGAGAAGAGAGCATCTCGGGGGGACCCTCGCCTGACGAACGCCATCAGCTATCACACACGTGTGTGTGTGTCCCCCCCCAGCAAACCAACAGCCGGGCAGAGGGACCCGAAAGAGGGGCTCCGCTCGCAGAGCCCACCCGTGCCAACACCGGAGCGGGGCTTCCCGGGAACGAGGGGACGAGAAACGCGGCGGGAATGTTTGTTTTCCCCTCTTGTTGTTGTTGTTGAACGCATGAATGAACGGATGAATGAATGAACGGAACAGAAGGTGCTCGGAGGCATATAGGAAGCCTCTGACCGCTGCTATTCACTTCCTATTACACCCTAAAAATAGCACCCCGTTTCCTGTTGTTCGTCAGCTCCTTCCGACTGCGGTGTCTGTCGTGTGACATCTTTCGGCTCACGAATGTGGCTTCAAACCGCGCACGGCCTTTCGGAAGCGCTACCCCGCACACATCACCAAAGCGGCGCAGTTCGAGGGGACGCGGGGGACCGGCAGCACCCAGTCACGCGGTCCCGGGGGGGGGGGGGGGGGGGGGGGTCGCAGGTGCTGAGCTCCCGCTGCCTTCCCCCGGGGAGGGACGGGTGGTCCCGGGAGGTGGGGCGGGGGGTCCCGCCCCAGCACCTTCCCCACCGCCCCTAGCCCGCGTGTGTCGCACCCTGCGGGGTGCGTGTGTGGTGTCCCCCCCCTATTGATGAGTCGCCCACCCTGGAAAGGAGCACCCCACCTCTCCGGTGGGTCCCCAGCTGCTGGTTCAGGTCTGACTTCCGAGGGAGGGGGCCAGTAACGGAGCTCGGCTGCAGGCGAGGCTGGGGAGGGCCTGTGCCCGCCAGCGCGGGGTCCCGGCGGGCAGGGACCTCCCGGACCCGCCCTCCGGGCCTCGGAGGAGAAATACCCCTGCGGCTGCCGCCTCGACGGGGCACGGCTCCGGCCCCTATTGCCCCGCCCCGGCCGAGGGGGAGGGTAACGGGAGGGGGGATGGCAGGGCGGCGGAGCGCCCCGGGGCAGCTCCGTGGGGCAGGAAGCCAAGCCGAGCCGAGCCGAGCCGAGCCGTGCAGCCCGGCCCCGCCGCGCTCCTCTCCTCGCAGGCGCGCATCCTTCGTGCCGCGGGGATAAGGGGCATGGAGGGGGGGGGAATGGGGGGGGAGAAAAGAAAACAATAAATATTGACAAGCAGCGTGACTCCTTGCAGCAAAGTCATTAGCATCGACCAATCACCGGCAGCTCCACACCGAGAGATTTGCCTAATTAAATTGGGGAAAATTGTCGGTGTGAGGCCGGATGGAGCCAACTGTCCTGACGACAGACGAGGACTCCTGAGCGCCGCGGGAAGAGCAGAGCCGGGTGCCCTGCGCATCCCCCCTCCCCCGGAGACGCAGGGGAGGGGGTCCCGACCCGGCCTGGGTGCGGGGTGCCCGTGTGACACCGCTTGCCGCCTGTGGAGCGGAGCGGCCCCGCAGACGCTCCCTGCCTCCTCCGCTCCGCGCTGCGCGGCTCAGGCGCCGCATTCCCTTCGCCGGGGCGGCATCGAGGGACGGTGTCAAACCGGTCTCCTCTCCTGCCCGGCTCCCCCCCGCTTCCCGGGGTTACCGGCCATTCTGCGGCAGGAGGAATTATTTCGAAATAAGAAAGCAACGTGTTGCAAACGCTCCCCAGCCCGTTTTCTGACGCCTTTTGTTATGCAGGCTCTGGCTGCCGGAGAAAATGCTGCAGCCGGTGCACCTGCGGAAAAACGCCTTCACCGTGTTAACAGCGAGCTGGAGGGTATAAAGCAATAAAACTGCCAAATGTACCTGTTCCTATCGAGTGCATTACCTACCCCTAAGAATAAAGAGTCCCAGTAGGAATTCTTTCCCTTCTCTTCCCCTTTCTTCTATATTTTTATTCATTGTAGGTTTGTAAACGCCTGGATCGGGTTACCCTTTCGCGTGTTAAAGTGGAACTCTTGTTAAAGGCAGGAGAACAAGGCAAGACACTTACAACCGCATTCAGAGTTACTGAACCGACTCCAAGGGCTCAA